>NC_139460.1:36585000-46585000 GCF_057233095.1 Heloderma suspectum | reverse complement strand
ATACAATAATAAATGAAATAGCTAACTGTTTGCTGCCCTGTCATAGAATCATGACACCCCAAATTTCTTGCCTAAGGCAGCCACCTCACTCTGCCTAAAGGTGTAAGACCATTCTGGCAGAGAATTCTGACCACTTGCACTGTTGCATCTACTCAGAGTTTACTGTTAGAATTTTTCCAAGTATGGATTTATGAGAATTTCATTCCTGTTGGCAAATCATGTGAACATGTCCCATTTGGAATTGTGAATGCAAACAGGAGCACAATTCTTGGGAATTTTTCACAATTTGTGTTTGAAAGTGCAAACTTGTGCAAGTACACATCTACTAAAAATGTAAACCCCCCCCCCCCCCCCCCGCTCAGGAAATCTGCACTTTCATGTTTTAGCCTATGGGGAAAAAGTGCACTTTTAAAAATAGGAATTTTTCCCGATCTAAAAAAAGGACACTTGCATTCAGGAATGTGAAGAAGGCGAACAGAGCTTCGAGGAAGAATTCCGAGAACCTCAACAAACTTGAACATCTTATGTTCACCCATCCCTAGTTCCAAGTGGTGAGAGGCCTATCACTGTCTTGCAGTATAGGATGATGGAACCCCTCAGCATCCCATGGTGATCAGTTTGCAGATAAAATTAGGCATACCTTTTCTGATGTGGACTCCAGTTGTTCAGTAGTTGTTCAGGAAGTCGTTACGGCTTACTTACTCGTATCAGATTGCTATGGATACCTTTCAGTTTGTCTAACCAACAATTTGTCTGGAAACATCCACTTGTGCAAAATGCCGCCATCAAATTTTCTGGAAGGGACTGGTCAACTAGAGTATATTACTTCAGTTTTGTTTAATCTGCACTGGCTACGTCTTGGCTTTTCAAAAATGCCTTCAGAAACAGATGATTTTAAAAAAATATTTATTGCTTTGCGGCAGCTGCAAAAGAGATTATTCCACTCATTATTGATTATGGCTGCTTTTATTCTTCTGGGACTATTCTATTTATTTGATCATTCTGTCTAGATGCTCTTTGTCTTTGAGTTTATTGGTCTGTAGTTTGATGTTTATTATTTGATAGAGCAATCCTATGCATGTTTACTCAGAAGTAAATAGGTTGAATGGAGCTTACTCCCAGATAAATGCACATAGGATTGCAGCCTTAGACTGCAATCTAAATACATTTACTTGGAAGTAGGGATGTATGGATTTTATAAAATCTATTCCATCTGCATTTCACAGATTGTCAAGTGCTTTTCATTCTGTCATCAGCTCATTGACAGAATTGGCTCCCCCCCCCCCATTTCCCAAATTTGCACAGATTCACACTTGCAAAAATCACCAATCCCCCCAAATGCACAAATCCCCCCCCCCATGTGTGCAACCCACCCAAATGTGCATGTTCATGCTTTAGCCTATGGGGGAATGCACATTTTCAGCCAGTTTTTTTTTCATTTTACACATTTTTCTACTACTAAATTTGCCCCAAATTCGAGAAAGTAAAAAACAACAACAACCCCAAACAAAAAACAGTCTGCAAATCTGCAGAATTGATGCAAAGTGGGGAAAAACTGGCCTGCTGTGGAATCCACGGGTTGGGTTAATAAAAATCCGAACTCATTTGATTTCTCCAGGGTCATACTTGGAAGTAGTTCATGTGGTCAGCATTCCACATAGTAAGGATGTACAATATTAAAAATGTTCTTAGTGCTGTGATCATCATTGATCTATTTGATGCAATGCTCTAGCACAGTTGAATTTGGTGCCAACTAGGTCATTTGTCAGCAAGGCAGATGGGAGGTTCAGAAATACCCAATGATTTTATTATTATGTTTGAGTATTGCCAGTCTTTTATTAAGGAGACAGAGCCAAAACTCTTTATAACAATTACATTGAAACTATAATGATGGCATCATCCCTCTCTCTTTAGTACAGAGAATGGCAAAACGAGACCTTGATATCATTAAAGGACCTTTACTCACCCCAGTAATAAATAGTAGAAAGAGAGGAGTTATTTTATCACCCGTTGTAGTGTGTCATTTTTTTCTTGTGGGGATCAATATCATCTCATTCTAGAGATGGAGCCTGTCCTACCTCCTGTTTCCATGGCAATGTCTTGTAGTCAGGCTTCTGGGGTCTATTATAGGAGTGTCCATAGTCACTCAGGTGACTTTTAAATGGCATGTAACTGTTTCACTATAAATGGAAGAGTTATTTTGGGGGAGGCCCCAACAGTTCGTTCCAGTGTCACTGGAGTGAGAGAAGGGTTATTTCAAAACTATATTATCAAATAAGCCATTAATAAGCCCACACTATATTATTCAGTTTACCAGCCAGCATTATATTATTACATTTATCAGTTGCCCTATAACAAATTGTTCTTGGGATGTTACAATAAATAGAGATAAAATGCAAATAAAAATCCAATGAAACCCACATACATAAAACCAGCATCAAAGGCAGCACAAAAAATCAATTTAAATCCAGCAGAGATGAAAACATAACAGGCAGTAACCTCTAAAAATCTAAAACATTTCACAGAGATAAAACCACATTAAGGTAAAAACTGGGAAGCAGGATTAAACATCAATTTTTAAAACCTGCAAGAATAAAAAGGTCTTTGCATGGTGTTAAAAACACATTAGGATAGGAACCAGATAGACCTCTTTGGAGAGGGTGTTCTGTAAGTGTGTGTGTGGGGGGGGGCTACCACTGAGAAGGCCCAATTTAATTAAGGAGTTGGGTAAAGAAGGTTCCTAAGTCTCTTGTTTTGGAAAGCATCCCATAGCTGTGGAGGAACTCTACCTTTCTGTGTCATAGTAGCAAACTCAGGTCTCATTCAAAATAGTATAGAAAGAGAACAGTCTTTTCTTGTTTGGACCACTTGGGGTTGCATTCAAATTACTGCTACTAGAAAAGATGAACAAAAGTAGGAACCTCCTGCATCCATCTTAGCTCAAGTCCTTACATACTTCTCCCAAAACATATTCACGAATATCAACAAAGTGCCCCCATGATAGCCTGATTAGCAAACTACCTAAAAGTGGGCTAGATGAAACAACTATCAGGTGGATCCACCGTTGGCTACAGAATGGGACTCAAGGAGTGCTTATCAATGGGATCTTCTCCAACTGGGGAGAGGTAAGGAGCGGGGTACTGCAATGCTCAGTCCTGGGCCCAGTGCTCTTCAACGTTTTTATTAATGGCTTGGATGAGGAAGTGCAGGGAATGCTTATCAGATTTGCAGATGACACAAAATTGGGCGGGATAGCTAATACCTTGGAAGACAGAAACAGAATTCAAAGTGATCTTGATAGGCTGGAACGCTGGGCAGAAAACAACAGAATGACATTTAATAGGGATAAATGCCAAGTCCTGCACTTAGGAAAAAGAAACCAAATGCACAGTTACAAGATGGACGATACTTGGCTCAACAATACTACAAGCGAGGAGGATCTTGGAATTGTTGTAGTTCACAAGCTGAACATGAGCCAACAATGTGATGTGGCTGCAAAAAGGGTAAATGCTCGTTTGGGCTGTGTTAATAGCAGTATAGCCTCCAAATCACGTGACATACTAGTTTCCCTGTACTCAGCACTGGTTAGGCCTCATCCGGAGTACTGTGTCCCGTTCTGGGCATCACACTTTAAGAAGTATGCAGACAAGCTGGAGAGGGTTCAGAGGAGGGCAACAAAGATGATCAGGGGACTGGAAACAAAGCCCTATGAGGAGAGACTGAAAGAACTGGGCATGTTTAGCCTTGAGAAGAGAAGACTGAGGGGAGATATGATAGCGCTCTTCAAGTACTTGGAAGGTTGTCACAGAAAGGAAGGCCAGGATCTCTTCTCGATCATCCCAGAGTGCAGGACATGGAATCATGGGCTCATGTTACAGGAAGCCAGATTCTGTCTGAACATCAGGAAAAACTTCCTGACTGTTAGAGCAATATGACAATGCACCCAGTTACCTAGGGAGGTGGTGGGCTCTCCCACACTGGAGGCATTCAAGATGAAGCTAGACAGCCACTTGTCAGGGATGCTTTGACTTAGATTCCTGCATTGTGCAGGGGGTTGGACTCAATGGCCTTATAGGCCCCTTCCAACCCTACTATTCTATGTTTCTATGAAATAAACACTCCAAAGGGCTAGAAAAAGAAAACTCTGTGAAGCAACCACATGGGGTAGAAATAGCTTTTCAAACTCTTGTAAAAGCAACATCTTTTGCCAGCTGCCAGATGTCATCCCACAGCTGGAAACATATCCAGGCCTGCATATTCAAGCTGTGAAAAACACTTCACAGCTGTGGTTGTAGTAAAGTCAGAATCCATACTTGGTAGGAATAGCATGCAGGTGCATCTATTTGAGGAACAGATAATCAGAAGTCCCTAAACCACTCCATCCCTTATATCAAAGCACATAGGGTAGGAAGGCTGTTTTGAATCAGAGTCCATATTGTCACAAAAGACATTTGAACTGTGTCATTTCCTACACTGGAAGCTTTTCTAGACCAGGCTTTCTAATGCACTACTTCTGCTTCCAGATAGTATGTGGGATTAAGATTGAATCTCTCCATACCTGTTTCCTGTCTATCCATACATTATTGTTGCCCCACCTCTGGTATAGCTTCTTTCGCCCTTTCACACCCCATTTCTTGCTATGAACCTCTTCAGTGACCACTGCCAATAATGTATAAAACTAAAAGCCAATGATACTTTTTTTTCTGTTTTGCTGCTCTTGTGGAAGTTCAAAAGTTCAAACTTCCTCAACAGAAAGGCTCTCACACACTGTAAAGAGTCTTGTGCGGGGGGCATTTTTCAAGAAAAAAAAAAATAGAAAGAAGATCCTTCGGCCAGCTCCCAAACTTAGAAAAGGTATATAGAAACCCTGTCCCCCTCCCCAAGGAGAAAATTCTCTGAAACTCTCCTCCTCCCTGTGAAAGAGGCAGAAAAAACAATGGCTCTTTTGCAGGGAGAGAAAAAATCCCTGAAAATAGGGGGCAGGATTCGGCAAAGTGCTACTTGTAATTCCTCTGGAGATCAAATTGCATTGCCTTTTGGTTTTCTGTGTGATTTCTTGGAAGCCTCTCTGGATGGCACTGTGGCATAGTGGAACAAAGCAGAATGACACAGCTACAATGGCTGTTTTGGTTTCTGATTTCAAAGGGCAGCATTCTGACTAGAATCCACATACTTTGGGAATCAAACTTGTTATTTGGATATGCACTTTCCTGAAAAAGGGCTTTTGCTCAAAATTAGGGATGTACGAATTACTTACCTGCTGTTCTGTCGGGGGGGGTGGTCTGCGGGAGGGGGGAACCCATCCCTCCCCCTGGAATCCTTGCCAGCTGGCTCCACTCTGTGGCGATTCAGCGGAGCCACCGGCTGGCTCCGAAGCCTCAGCGATACGGCCGCCATTGCCGTATCGCTGGCTGGACTGACGAACTGCGGACACAAATGGTGTCTGGTGTAGCGGACACCATTTGCGTCCCTGCTCTTTGACATGATAGGCTACATAAATCTTTACGTAGCCTATCATGCAAAGGAACAAGGACGCAAATACGCCATTTGCATCCCTGTTCCTTCGTGCGATAGGCTATGTAAAGGATTCACCGGCGAGGACTTCATGGGGGAGGCGGAGGTAGGCGATCTGATCCTCCACGGACTTCAGGGAGACTTCTATTGAATCCGGCCTCATTGGGGTCTGTGGAGGATTTCTCCGATATCCCTACTCAAAATACATTGGAACTTTTCAATCAATATTGTTTTGCAGTCTTTTAGATTTTCTGTCTTCCTTTCTTGACTATCACTAACCATCAGTTCTTTTTGTTTTGGAGGAAAAATGAAATACCTTCACAACTATTATATACAATATATACAATAAAATATGCAACTAATTTATATATGATGTTTAGTTAAATCCTGAACATAAAAGTAGAAATCTTTTGTAAATCTCCTAGAAAAATATTTGCAGTATTTAAGAATCCCATTCTGACCAGTATCTTAAGTAGTTTTGGTTATCTGTGATGTTTTGAAAGAAAGGAGGCACAAAATTTTGAAGTGGAGAAGCAATATTTCATGAATAACAGCAAAGTGTGTGTCTGAGGGAAAATGTAAGATTCTGCTTTGTAAAAAAAATAATGTATAATGTTTTGGAGCAATATTTTACAGCAGTCTCCTCCCATCAGCCCCAGCCAGCATGGCCAATGGTCAGGAATGTTAGGAGTTGCAGTCCAAAACATCTGGAAGGCACCAGGCTGGGCATGGCTGATTTACAGTAATTAGCAAAGCAGCTCAGTGTCATGGTCCTTTGTCCTCTCTCTTTGCAATCAGCACACTCCAGGAAACAAAGCTTCAGGCCAACACTACTTTTTTTAGTAAATGATAGGGATGTCAGAGAATTCTGCCATGGATCTCGGTGCGGCCGAATGCCAGTGCATTTGGCCCCCCGAAATCCGTGGCGGAACGAAGCCCCCCGCCCCCCCAAAAGGCGCGTGAAACAGAGCACTTACCTGCTGCCATCCGTGCTGACTTGCGAATGGCGGCCGCGTCTGCGGCTGCCATTCGCTTCCTCATTATAGCTGTGATAGGCTACGTAAACAATTACGTAGCCTATCACGGCTAATGCAGGGACGCCATTTGCATCCCTGCGGAGGCCGTGATAGGCTATGTAAGTATTTATGTAGCCTACCACGGCTTAACTAAGGGAACGCAAATGGTGGTGGCCACCATTTGCGTTCCCTTTTTTTGGCCGTTTTAGCCTACGTAAATATTTATGTAGGCTATTACAGCAAAAAAAAAAGGGGGAACGCAAATGGCAGGGATGCCCTCCTCCCTTAGGTTGGGTCCCTTAGGGTGGGTCCTTCCACAAGTGGCCAACCTGGTGGAGTGTCTGAGCCCTGCCCCCAACTTTTCCTGCTTTGCTCTGCAACAGATCCTAGCATTCCTCAAGTCACGCCCCTTGCCCTCCTCCTCCTCTCCCTCCAAAACTTGAGTTCTCATGGTGGAGGAATGGGGGAGCTGTTCAAGCTAGGCCATCTGTGTGTCCAGGTCTTGGGAAGAAAGTCTCGCCGAACCTTGGCTCACTAGGGAGGGTGCCTCCCTCTGTTCTTGCTGTTCCCATTCTGATTCCAAATCCGAGCTGCCAGACATCTCCACACACGCAGTTTCATTCCTGACATTCAGTTTCTCTGATAATATAGTTAAGCCACTATATGGTTTGGATTTTGGTATTTGTGGTTAGCTGTTTCAGTAGGTCTTTAAGTGGAAGAAAGTCTTTATATTTTAAATGTTTTACATTAAGTACTTCGAGCGCAAATGTAATTGCGTTTTCCTCAGTGCTGATTAAAAAATAATAATCATTTCAGAGCATCTAGAGCCCTGATCAGCAATTCAGTGTACTAGAACCCAATTTAAAGTGCTGGTATTGGCCTTGGCCTTTAAAACCCCATACTACCCTTCCTCAACCTTGTGCTCTCCAGGTGTTTTGGATGACAACTCCCAGCATTCCTGACCTTTGGCCATGCTCAGTGGGGCTGATGGGAGTTGAAGAACAAAACGTCTGGAGGGAACAAGGTTGGAGAAAACTGCCCTAAATGGTTTCACTCCAGGTTAGTTGAAGGACTACCTTCAACTATACCAACCTGGCTGCACTCTGAAATCAGAATCGGAGACCCTACTTATGTGCCTTCCTGTAAGAGCAGTTAGGTTAGCAGTCACAAGAAATAGGGCCTTCTCGGTAGTAACGTGTGGGTCTCTGTTCTGATTGATGTCCACCAGGCCTAGAGATATAAAATTTCTAGAAACTGTGAAGCCATGGGTGGGGGGACTCCCCCCCTCCAATTTTTCCTCTGGAAAAAAAAACACGAAATTTTGGGGAAAATGAAAAATAAGCCATTTGTTTAGCACCTTTTATGGATCTAACCCCTTCATGGATCACTGCCTTGTTGTGGCGAAGGGGCTTGCGTAACTCAGTGACGCCATAAGCTATGCCGTGCAGGGCCACCCAAGACGGACAGGTCATGGCAGAGAGTTCTGACAAAATGTGGTCCACTGGAGAAGGAAATGGCAACCCACTCCAGTATTCTTGCCAAGAAAACCCCATGGAACGTATCACAAGGCTAAAAGAGATGACGCCGGAAGATGAGCCCCTCAGGTCGGAAGGTGTCCAATATGCTACTGGGGAAGAGCAGAGGGTATTTCCAAGTAGCGCCAGAAAGAGTGAAGTGGCTGGGCCAAACCCGAAAGGACACTCAGCTGTGGATGTGTCTGGTGGTGAAAAGAAAATCCGATGCTGTAAAGAACAATATTGTTTAGGAACCTGGAATGTCAGATCAATGAATCAAGGTAAGCTGGAGGTGGTCAAACATGAGATGGCAAGATTGAACGTCGACATCTTGGGAATCAGCGAACTAAAATGGATAGGCATGGGCGAATTTAATTCAGGTGACCATCATATCTACTATTGTGGCCAAGAATCCCTTAGAAGAAATGGAGTAGCACTCATAGTCAACAAAAGGGTGGGAAAAGCAGTACTGGGGTACAATCTTGAAAATGATAGAATGATCTCAGTACGAATCCAAGGCAAACCATTCAACATCACAGTAATTCAAGTCTATGCCCCAACCACTGATGCCGAAGAAGCTGAGGTTGATGGGTTCTATGAAGACCTACAACACCTTCTAGAATTAACACCAAAAAAGGATGTCCTCTTCATCATAGGGGATTGGAATGCTCAAGTAGGAAGTCAAGAAATCACCGGGATAACAGGCAGGCATGGCCTTGGTGTACAAAATGAAGCAGGACAAAAGCTAATAGAGTTTTGCCAAGAGAACATGCTGATCATAGCAAACACTCTTTTCCAACAGCACAAGAGGCGACTCTACACATGGACATCACCAGATGGTCAATATCGAAATCAGATTGATTATGTCCTTTGCAGCCAAAGATGGAGAAGCTCCATACAGTCAGTAAAAACAAGACCTGGAGCTGACTGTGGCTCAGATCATGAGCTGCTTCTTGCAAAATTTCGGCTTAAATTGAAGAACGTAGGGAAAACCACTAAACCGTTCAGGTATGACCTAAATCATATCCCTGATGAATATACAGTGGAGGTGAGGAATAGATTTCAGGGATTAGATCTGATAGACAGAGTGCCTGAGGAACTATGGACGGAGGTCCGTAACATTGTTCAGGAGGCAGCAACTCAATCCATCCCAAAGAAAAAGAAATGCAAGAAAGCCAAGTGGCTGTCTGATGAGGCTTTACAAGTAGCTGACGAAAGAAGGGAAGCGAAAAGCAAGGGAGAAAGGGGAAGATATATCCAACTGAATGCAGAGTTCCAGAGAATAGCAAGGAGAGACAAGAAGGCCTTCTTAAATGAACAATGCAAAGAAATCGAGGAAAACAACAGAATGGGAAAGACTAGAGATCTCTTTAAGAAAATCGGAGATCTCAAGGGAACATTTTGTGCAAAGACGGGCATGATAAAGGACAAAGAAGGCAGGGACCTAACAGAAGCAGATGAGATTAAGAAGAGGTGGCAAGAATACACAGAAGAACTATACAGGAAAGATCTGAATGTCCCTGATAGCCATGATAGTGCGGTCACTGAACTTGAGCCAGACATCCTCGAGAGTGAAGTCAAGTGGGCCTTAGGAAGCATTAGTAACAACAAAGCTAGCAGAGATGACAGTATTCCAGCTGAGCTATTTAAAATCCTAAAAGATGATGCTGTTAAAGTGCTGCATTCAATATGCCAACAAATCTGGAACACTCAACAGTGGCCACAAGACTGGAAAAGGTCAGTTTACATTCCAATTCCAAAGAAGGGCAACGCCAAAGAGTGTTCAAACTACTGCACAATTGCGCTCATTTCACATGCCAGCAAGGTGATGCTCAAAATCCTACAAGCTAGGCTTCAGCAGTATGCGAACCGAGAACTACCGGAAGTACAAGCTGGGTTTCGAAGAGGCAGAGGAACTAGAGATCAAATCGCCAACATTCGCTGCATCATGGAGAAAGCAAGAGAATTTCAGAAAAACGTCTATTTCTGCTTCATTGACTACGCTAAAGCCTTTGATTGTGTGGATCACAACAAACTCTGGCAAATTCTTAAAGGGATGGGAGTACCAGACCACCTTACCTGTCTCCTGAGAAACCTGTACGAGGGTCAAGAAGCAACAGTAAGAACCAGACATGGAACAACCGATTGGTTCAAAATTGGGAAAGGAGTACGAGAAGGCTGCATATTGTCACCCTGCTTATTTAACTTATATGCAGAGTACATCATGAGAAATGCCGGGTTGGATGAATCAGAGGTCGGAATTAAGATTGCTGGGAGAATTATCAACAACCTCCGATATGCAGACGATACCACCCTAATGGCAGAAAGTGAAGAGGATCTCAAGAGCCTCTTGTTGAGGGTGAAAGAGGAGAGTGCAAAAGCTGGTTTGAAACTCAACATTAAAAAAACGAAGATCATGGCATCTGGCCCTATCACTTCCTGGCATATTGAAGGGGAAGAAATGGAAGCAGTGACAGATTTTACTTTCTTGGGCTCCAAGATCACCGCAGACGGTGACTGTAGCCATGAAATTAAAAGACGCTTGCTCCTTGGGAGGAAAGCTATGGCAAACCTAGACAGCATAGTAAGAAGCAGAGACATCACCTTGCCGACAAAGGTCCGTGTAATCAAAGCTATGGTTTTCCCAGTAGTAATGTATGGCTGTGAGAGCTGGACTATAAGGAAGGCTGAGCGCCGAAGAATTGATGCTTTCGAACTGTGGTGCTGGAGAAGACTCTTACGAGTCCCCTGGACTGCAAGGAGGTCAAATCAGTCCATCCTAAAGGAAATCAAGCCTGAGTGCTCCTTGGAAGGACAGATAATGAAGCTGAAGCTCCAATATTTTGGCCACCTAATGCGAAGAGAAAAGTCCCTGGAAAAGACCCTGATGCTGGGAAAGACTGAAGGCAAAAGGAAAAGGGGACGGCAGAGGATGAGATGGCTAGATAGCATCACGGATGCAATGAATATGAACTTGAGCATGCTCCGGGAGAGAGCGCAGGACAGGAAGGCCTGGCGTGCTATGGTCCATGGGGTCACGAAGAGTCGGACACGACTGAACGACTGAACAACAACAAACAACAACAATGGATCTAAAGTCACTTTGTTGTTTTAAGACACCTTCCACAGCCTGATGCTCTCCAGATATTTTGGATTTTAGCTCCCATCAGCCTTAAGCAGCAAGGCCGATGGTTAGGAATACTGGGCATTGTAGTCCAAAACATCTGGCGGGCAATTGGGTGGCGAGGTTGCTTTAGGAACATAAAGCAGCTGTTACGTTGCTAAAGTTATATATAATGTGGTTTGCTCATAAAATTACTATATTTAAAAACTTTAAAATGTAAACTCAGTAAATTTGTAATTATTGTCTGAATAAATTATATTTTTAAATTTAATATACCAAACCTGATAATATGAGCAAAGCAAATTGTTCGTAACGTATTTTAACTTTCATTTAATGTCTGACCAGAGGGCATGGGAGCACGTAGTTCCTGAAACATCTGAATCATCCTAGAAACCAGAAGAAGCAGGAAAAACTGGAGGCAGAGGAAGACTGGAGTACAACATTTGTTCCTGTTTGTTAGGAAGTTTAGGGAAGTTCCTAAATCTATTTCAATTTGTGGGGTGTAGCTTAAGGAAATCTGGTCTGAAGGAAATGCTATTGAGATTTTATTTAGCTGGGAAAGACTCGGCTTACGAATGCGAAGCAACCATATTTAATTTAAGAACCTCTAAGCAATCTCAACCTATTATTTGACGAGTGTCGTTTTATTCATTTTTGTAAAAATTTTCCATTAATTTTTTTTAATGAGCATATTATTCTTTGTTGATTTTGAAAGGTTGTCTTGAGGGGTAGTGTCAATTCTATGTCTGTGTCATAGGAACGAGGCTGCTGTGTTTTGTTTAGGTAGAGAGGGTTTATTCTAGTGGCAGTAGTTAAAGGTTTTATAGCTGAGGTACCATTCCGTAGTTATGAGGTGTAATTGAGAACTTTATTAAAAAACTGGCAGTGTGTACTATAGATGTAAGCCTCAAAATTAATTTTAAAAAAAAGAAACATAGGGAGATAATCCACATCACATGCTGTTGCATCACATATAGTGACAGTGGCAGGATAATTTACAGTGTTTTTTCACATCTGGATTTTAGATTAGAACTACATTAATTGACTGCTACATAGGGGTGGACGAAAGTCACTTACCTGTCGTCGAAGGCCGTTCGCGGTGGGGGGGAGCGCTTCGCTGCTCCCCCCGCGAAGTTCAGGCCAGGGGGGGAGGCTTCCCGCCTCGACCGGCCGAAGTTCAGGCCAGGGGGGAGGCTTCCCGCCTCGCCCAGCCGAAATTCAGGCCGGGGAGGAGGCGCCTCGCCCGGCCGCGAACGCGAAAGTAAAAAAAAACCAAAAAAAACTTCCCCTGATAGGCTACGTGACGATTCACGTAGCCTATCACGGCTAGATCTGCAAAGTCAGCCGTGATAGGCTACGTGAATCGTCACGTAGCCTATCACGGGTGACTTTAAAAAAAAAAGCGCGTACGCGAATGGCGGCCCCCATAGGGAGCCGCCATTCCCGTTCCTTATTTGGTGGCTGTAGTCTACGTAAATGTTTACGTAGACTATGGCGAAAATAAGAGCAACGCAAATAGCGTTGCCCTTATTTTCGCCGTAGTCTACATAAACATTTACGTAGACTACAGCCACCAAATAAGGAACGGGAATGGCGGCTCCCTATGGGGGCCGCCATTTGCGTACGCGCTTTTTTTTTTTTTAAAGTCACCCTTGATAGGCTACGTGACGATTCACGTAGCCTATCACGGCTGACTTTGCAGATCTAGCCGTGATAGGCTACGTGAATCGTCACGTAGCCTATCAGGGGAAGTTTTTTTTTTTTTTCTTTCATTACAATGGCGGCGGCGGCAGCCGGTCAAAAGACTGGCTGCTGCTCCCGCCTCGCTCGAAAACCCGCCGAACCGCCGGCCGGACCAGCCACCGGGAGGGACATTCGCAAAAGGTAAGTCCCGTCCCGGGGGGGGGGGGTGCGGGGGGCGGGGGGGTGCGGAGGATTTCTCCCCGAAACTTGTTCGGGGGGCCGAACACGTTGGCGCTCGGCCCCCCTAAGTTTCGGGGAGAAATTCTCAGCCATCCCTACTGCTACATCATATAACCAGAGCAAGCCCAGAAACACAGGACTCTGTAGAACAAAACCCAAATTGTAAAGAATGGACAGTTTCTTCCATATTATGATACAGTGACTCTGCTCACATGTTGGGAAACTGAGCATGACTTGGAGCATATCTAAATGTTTATCAATAAAAGATACATTAGATCAATAACTTTAATAAGAAATGGAAGAAATAACTATGCTGGTATCT
This sequence comes from Heloderma suspectum, assembly GCF_057233095.1. Lineage (NCBI taxonomy): Eukaryota > Metazoa > Chordata > Lepidosauria > Squamata > Helodermatidae > Heloderma > Heloderma suspectum. The sequence continues at coordinate 46,571,587 of NC_139460.1, read as the reverse complement.
TACAGTGAGTAATAAAAATGTTTTCCCCCAGGGCTTCATTATTTCCAGACATTTTACATCTCGAATCTTTCTTAAAAAGTCTTCCTATTACATAATTTTTAGAAATCATTTGGGGGTATAAAGGCTGGGTAACAATATATAAACACCTTGTCTTAAAATCTAAAAGAAAATATTTCATAATCCAAAGCTGTTCATTTTTTCCATCTTTTTGGTAGAAAACAAAAATGGTCCTTGAGAAAAAATCCCCCCCCCCCGGGGGGGGTGTCCTAATTTTTCCAGGTTTTTTTCTGGGCCTTCATATCTTCAACCAGGCCCCATCATTACAAGCATTCAAGCAAGCCCTACAGACTCACATGTTTATCTTGGTTTATAATTGAGTTAAGATTCTACTGGGTCAATAGTGTGCATACTAGTATTTGGTTTTAATGGTTAATTTTGTTCTTTTTGGGGGTGAGGGGTGGTATGATGGTTTGTGGTTTCAAAGTTTTGTTGTATGTCATCATGGTTGGGTTTACCTTAAAAAGTGGCTTATAAATAATTTAAATAAATAAGTGGGAGGATGATGTATCACCCCCAGAGGCATCACACCTTCTCTTTTGCTCTTGAGCTGCCCACAGAGGGGTGAACTGGTACTTTTTAAATTTCCTCCAGTCCCAGTGCTGCACAGTTGATTGGTGGGATACAGCTGAGTAGGGGGCAGGGTGAGGGGAGAGGACTGGGTTTTGGAGGAGAGGCAGGTGGGCCAAACATGGAAACCCCATGCACTGGAGGTTCTCCACCATGACTTCATAAAGCAGATTTGGCTCTGGGCTTCCAGGTATTGGTCCTTGATCCAGAACCCTATGCAGGCATCCACCTGTTTGTGTGTATGGCAAAGTGAGGAAGGGGATGTGGGCACACATGTAAGTCCTGCCCCCAATGCCCCTGCATCCCCAGCTGCAGGTTAGACTTTTGTGTGTGGAGTGTGAAAGTCTGAAAAGGGCTCTGCACATGCTTTTGGCTGAATGTGCTTACAGAGCTCCCATGATCAGGAACTTTGCCTGATCAGGGTTTCTGATCACTATAAGCATGCACAGCTGACCAACAGCCAGGCATATGGGTATGTTTGGGGTGGGACTTATGTGCATCAGCACAGACTCCTCCCCACTTTCCCCCTACATGAGCAGGCGAATGCCTGCATAGTGCTTATGAGAGGCCCATTCTGTTTTGGTTTCATAGCTGAGATATACAAGGCCTTTATTGTGCACTCATGATTCTTCACTTATGGAGGTTTGCAGGTCCTTTAAATGACCATTTGTGTGTGTGTGTGTGTGTGTGTGTGTTCTAATGAGGAAAATCTGGTATTATTTGTAAATCGCAGGATAAAGCTTAGGGTAAGTGCGCAATATCGCTATACCACAGTGCCACCTAGTGCTTGTGTAGCTTAACCCAGCAAAGCCGATCTTAACCCAGCAAAGAATCCAGAAACAGAAGCCTCTGTAACGTGGTGGGTTAAAAGCCTCATGTACAAAAGCCCAGAGTCTCCTCATGGCATCCCATCCCACTGCATTTGTGTGCTGTCACCTGCTGACTAAACTAAAATAAATACACTGATGAAATAAGTCTTCAAGATGACAGAACCACTGTTGGCTGAGTGGTGTGTTATTTTCTCTGGATGGGGAGGGAGAGACTGGCATTCATCAGGGAGAAACTTCCCCCTGAACAGCACTAAATGCACCTGACAGTCCTCCCTGGGGGTATTTCTTTTGGTACAATTAAGGTGTCTGTGCTGATGGCGGAAGCTCTGATGTACTGAACGAGCACTCAGAGAAGTGGAGAGGGGGGGAAAGGGCATAGAAAATGAGCAGCGAGGCGTATCCCAGACATTATGTTGCTCAGCTGCCAGGATTGTCTCTGTAGTCTGTGCTGAAGTTGGCTGTGAAGAGAAATGGGTGAGCCCATCTTTCCCCTGTTCTCAGAAAATGAATGCAGTTGTAACAGGGTTGCGGCATCACATTCACAAAGAGCATCTCTCTTTCTGTTCTCTCTTTGTCTCCCCCCTCCTCTTGAGTGATTTCTCTGGAGAGACATTACTGCTTTTGCCCATCAGCCAAAGTTGGAGGGTTTCCATGGCAACCAGGCAGCTGGTGTCTAGACACAATGAGAGATGCCTTGCAATGGAGCTGTGATTCTAGTTTCCCTTCACACGCCCTATGTACATCTCCCTCTTCCTTTCCATTTCCTACACATGCGTATACACACACACACACACACACACGCACACACACAGAGTTCCATTCCACAGGCTGACATGAGAGGAAAGCGGGGGGCAGTGGTGAGAAAGAATCCCTAGCTGAACCCAGGGCACCACCAGAAATTAATCTCTGGCTTTGGTAATATAAAGATTGTCATGTTTCTCTTTATTTTTACTCTCTGCCTACCCAGGAACCTGTCCAGGGCAAGAGACAGATTTGAATTACGGCTGCCTTTATGTTTTCAGAAATGGGGGCCAGCCATTGTTTCTTTGTCCCACAATGCGAGGTGTAATCTGATACCTGCAATACCTGCTAGTCAATAATTCATTCCATCTGAAGTATCCATTTTGAGGCTGAGTCTAAGCTGTAGACCTCATGGAAACAACATCTGAAAAAACATTTTTGTGTTTTTGTACCATCTACCCTGATGAAGAGTTCTGGAGAGCTTGAAAGCTTGCACACTCTTTTGTGGCATAATAACGGTATTGCCCAATTATGGATTTTGGTTTTTTTCCATCTATTCAGCTTAATGAAGCAAGGAGGTGGTTACTTTGATGGACCCAGAGTGCACTTAATTGGGTCAGAAAACAACAGCAAGCATTGCTTAGGACACAATAAAGAGCTCCCCCTACCTTTATATATGCTACCATTAGATTGAAGAAAACAGGGGACTGTCTTCATGAGCGATTTAGTGTGAAATTAGAGCAGTTTGAGTTCCTTCATGACAGATGACAGCCGCTTCCATATTGAAAAGACACACTTTCTGAAACTCCTTTTACTCTGACTTTTTTTTTTTTTTTACTGAAAGCAGCTCCCTGGCGGTTTTACCACAGTGTGCCATGCCCCCCCCCCCACCGCATTAAATCCTCAACATGTCTCTGTGACCCGGCAGTGATGTGGTCAAGGGGATGGGACACCCCAATCGCTCTTGTTTCTCCAATGGAAGTAGTTTTTCCCATTGAGAAAATCCCCAGGAATGCAGCAGCGACCCCTCACATCACTGCAGTCGTGGGGACACTCGTTCACCTTAGCTAAAGGTAAAGGTAAAGGTGTCCCCAACCAGTCGTGTCTGACTCTAGGGTGTGGTGCTCATCTCCATTTCTAAGCTGAAGAGCCAGCGCTGTCCGAAGACACTTCCATGGTCATGTGGCCGGCATGACTGAACACCGAGGTGCACGGAACGCTGTTACCTTTCCCGCCGAAGCGGTACCTATTTATCTACTTGCAATTTCTTGCTTTCAAACTGCTAGATTGGCAGAAGCTGGGACTGAAGACGGGAGCTCACTCCGTCATGCAGCACTCGGGTCTCGAACTGCTGTCCTGCCGACCTTCCAGTCTGCAGTTCAGCGTCTTAACCACTAAGCCACCGCGGCCCCTTCACCCTAGCTAGCCTGCTTTTAATCTTTAACATACCCCCCCCCCCGTTCTGTGCATGTTTATTCAGAAGTAAGAAATAAATCCCACTCCCCTGCAGTGAAATGGTTAAAGGCTAACTTTAGTAACATGCCCTAAAGAGCTCTTAAATCGCTATTGTGATGTTGTGCTTCTTTGATGTTCTGTAGTTTTTCTGATGTAAAGTAGTTTCTCTGTTATGTAAGATTTACATCTTACATCTCATTGAGAGCAGGGAGAAGGAGAAAGGGAGAAGGGGGGGTTGGAAGCAATAGGCAAAAGTGCACACGTGGGGAAAAATGGGGTGGGAGCAATAACTCCATGGCAGATTGCTGGAATGGGGCAAAGTTGGGGTGGGGGAAGCTCTCAGGGAGACCCTTCAGATGCTGCACTGGAGAACTGGGGATTTTGGCTTCTTCAGGGAAATCTGCACACGTGGGGAAAAGTAGTTCTCTTCATTCATAATAATGCAGTAGTAGGGGGGAGCCTGGACAGGGGCAAGAAACAAGCCTCTCATTGGTTGAGCAGCCCCTGCCAGTTTGATGAAGTCCAGTTCTACTCCCCCAACCCTACCTGGAAGTATGTTCCTATCAAGCACTGTGTGACACCCGAAAACTGGATTTTAGGTACGCTACACTTGGCTTATCTTCCTTCGTGTGTCCCTGATGAACCAAATCCGATTCCATGAAAATCCGGGTAATACTCCAAACGCGCTTCTCATTCCGTTGTCATAAAGATCCCGCCTGATAGACTAGAGAACAGCTTTTAAGGGGTGGGAGAGAAATGAGCCATGTCTAAAGGTACTGGCTGGGGCATGCTGAGAGATGTAGGACTTTTTCTGTCTAAGCATGCATAGGATTGTGCCCTAATACACAGATTTTGAAATACAGAACAGTCATAAAATGCTGGGTAGCTGAAGTACAATTAGTCCAATGTGATGCATTTATTGTGCAATAATCCAAGGGTGCTTCCAGATGAGGCTTCTATTTTGCAATCATCCTGCCTCAAACATGGAATTTAATGGGGGTCCAGATGCCATTACTGTTCTTCCATTTGTTACTGTCCTGTGTTTTCCCACCACTTCTTCCACTATTTTTTTCTTACAAGAACAAATCTGTCAAGGAGGAAAAGACAGAACAATTGCCCAAGTGCTAGGAGCCCTCTATCTGGAAGCACCCTGGTTGTGTTATTGAATGTGTTACCTTTAGCTTCTGTTTATTTATTTGCTTTCTTTATTGATCGATTGATTTATATACTGCTTCTGTGCCAAAGTGATTTACATTTTATAATGATGTCTTACAATATAAAGGACGTGATCAAGAGGCAAAAGGAATTGGGAGAGAAACTAAGCAAATTCAGTTACCAGTTATTTCATACTGTTACATAATGAAGTTACATAAGGACCATGTCGGATGGGCATTGCAGGAGTCAGTTCTGGGAGGAAGAAGCCAAATTGCAATTGGTCCCAGCTGAGCTGATGGAGGGGGCCTTGCTGCCTTACTTCTCCCTCAGAGGCAGCCAAATGGAATGACTGCTGCTTGAGGCAGTTCTGGGATGGGAGAAGCCAAATGACAGCTGGTGAAAGAAAAAGGCCAATGGTCCATTTAACCCGGTCCTCTATACTGCGACTAGCAGTATGGCACGACTCTCCAACAGTGAAGAACCTTGACAAATGTCTCTGCTGTTCTGAAATTGACAAGAAGTCACATACTGGAGCATCTGAAAAGCCAGTAGAGTCCTACTGTGGTTCCTTTAACTTGGAAGTACTGGGATTGAACCTAGAACATCTATGTGCAAAGCCTGTGCTCTAATTCTGAGTTGTAGTCCCTCTCCTCTGTAACATACTGAATAATCTCTTCCTAGGGAAATGTTTTTCTCAATGGATGATTTCTTCTATATACCATGTACTTCACATTTCAACTCAGGGAAAGGGGGAAGATAACGTTCTGATGCTCCAAAACATCATTTATTTTTCATTGACAGCAAAATCACACTGTCATTTTAAAAAAAGCTGGTCTGCAAAAGCAAACATCCAATAATCATGTAAGACTGGTAAGTCTTCAGCTACATCAAACTTGGTAGAGCCAGAAACCTGTTTGTCTATAATTACCTTGGGAAGCAAACAATAGGAAATAGAGATGTGAATTTAGTGTGAGGGTGGGCACAGAGCCCACGTTGTTGTTCAGTCGTTCAGTCGTGTCCGACTCTTCGTGACCCCATGGACCATAGCACACCAGGCCTTCCTGACCTGCGCTCTCTCCCGGAGTGTGCTCAAGTTCATATTCATTGCATCAGTGATGCTATCTAGCCATCTCATCCTCTGCCGTCCCCTTCTCCTTTTGCCTTCAGTCTTTCCCAGCATCAGGGTCTTTTCCAGAGAGTTTTCTCTTCGCATTAGGTGGCCAAAATATTTGAGCTTCAGCTTCAGTATCTGTCCTTCCAATGAGCACTCAGGGTTGATTTCCTTTAGGATGGACTGATTTGACCACCTTGCAGTCCAGGGGACTCGTAAGAGTCTTCTCCAGCACCACAGTTCGAAAGCATCAATTCTTCGGCGCTCAGCCTTCCTTATAGTCCAGCTCTCACAGCCATACATTACTACTGGGAAAACCATAGCTTTGATTACACGGACCTTTGTCGGCAAGGTGATGTCTCTGCTTCTTACTATGCTGTCTAGGTTTGCCATAGCTTTCCTCCCAAGGAGCAAGCGTCTTTTAATTTCATGGCTACAGTCACCGTCTGCGGTGATCTTGGAGCCCAAGAAAGTAAAATCTGTCACTGCTTCCATTTCTTCCCCTTCTATATGCCAGGAAGTGATGGGGCCAGATGCCATGATCTTAGTTTTTTTAATGTTGAGTTTCAAACCAGCTTTTGCACTCTCCTCTTTCACCCTCAACAAGAGGCTCTTGAGATCCTCTTCGTTTTCTGCCATTAGGGTGGTATCGTCTGCATATCAGAGGTTGTTGATAATTCTCCCAGCAATCTTAATTCCGACCTCTGATTCATCCAACCCGGCATTTCTCATGATGTACACTGCATATAAGTTAAATAAGCAGGGTGACAATATGCAGCCTTCTCGTACTCCTTTCCCAATTTTGAACCAATCGGCTAGTCCATGTCTGGTTCTTACTGTTGCTTCTTGACCCTTGTACAAGTTTCTCAGGAGACAGGTAAGGTGGTCTGGTACTCCCATCACTTTAAGAATTTGCCAGAGTTTGTTGTGATCCACACCATCAAAGGCTTTAGTGTAGTCAATGAAGCAGAAATAGACGTTTTTCTGGAATTCTCTTGCTTTCTCCATGATGCAGCGAATGTTGGCGATTTGATCTCTAGTTCCTCTGCCTCTTTGAAAACCAGCTTGTACTTCCGGTAGTTCTCGGTTCGCAAACTGCTGAAGCCTAGCTTGTAGGATTTTGAGCATCACCTTGCTGGCATGTGAAATGAGTGCAATTGTGCGGTAGTTTGAACACTCTTTGGCGTTGCCCTTCTTTGGAATTGGAATGTAAACTGACCTTTTCCAGTCTTGTGGCCATTGCTGAGTGTTCCAAATTTGTTGGCATATTGAGTGCAGCACTTTAACAGCATCATCTTTTAGGATTTTAAATAGCTCAGCTGGAATACTGTCATCTCTGCTAGCTTTGTTGTTAGTCATGCTTCCTAAGGCCCACTTGACTTCACTCTCTAGGATGTCCGGCTCAAGTTCAGTGACCGCACTATCATGGCTATCAGGGACATTCAGATCTTTCCTGTATAGTTCTTCTGTGTATTCTTTCCACCTCTTCTGAATCTCATCTGCTTCTGTTAGGTCCCTGCCTTCTTTGTCCTTTATCATGCCCGTCTTTGCACAAAACGTTCCCTTGAGATCTCCGATTTTCTTGAAGAGATCTCTAGTCTTTCCCATTCTGCTGTTTTCCTCGATTTCTTTGCATTGTTCATTTAAGAAGGCCTTCTTGTCTCTCCTTGCTATTCTCTGGAACTCTGCATTCAGTTGGATATATCTTCCCCTTTCTCCCTTGCTTTTCGCTTCCCTTCTTTCCTCACTACTTGTAAAGCCTCATCAGACAGCCACTTGGCTTTCTTGCATTTCTTTTTCTTTGAGATGGATTTCGTTGCTGCCTCCTGAACAATGTTACGGACCTCCGTCCATAGTTCCTCAGGCACTCTGTCTATCAGGTCTAATCCCTGAAATCTATTCCTCACCTCCACTGTATATTCATCAGGGATATGATTTAGGTCATACCTGAATGGTTTAGTGGTTTTCCCTACGTTCTTCAATTTCAGCCGAAATTTTGCAACAAGAAGCTCATGATCTGAGTCACAGTCAGCTCCAGGTCTTGTTTTTACTGACTGTATGGAGCTTCTCCATCTTTGGCTGCAAAGGACATAATCAATCTGATTTCAATATTGACCATCTGGTGATGTCTATGTGTAGAGTCGTCTCTTGTGCAGAGCCCACAGCAGCACAGAAAACAGTGTTATATGGAATGTCACTTGCTTTCAACCTTCTTCTGTAGACTTGCAGTCAAATTTAGAAAACGTAGAAACGTGGTGTTCGATATTGTTTCAAGGACTCCAAACCCTGCTCCAAAAATTCTTGCAGCTATACAAATCTACCATGGTTTGCAGCCTATATGCCATCCATTTATTTTGAGCCAGAAAGTTTCCACTTTGTCAGACTTTTTTTGTACATTTTTAAGTGTTGTCATGCGTACATCAATTAAAAATTATGATACCTGCATATTTTAACCCTTTGGCACAAAATCAACTGCATTCTTCAACAATATTTTCACCCATTCACATTATTCGTGTTCTTCTCTCAAATCCTGTGATCTCTCTTTTTGCATCAAGACCTGATTTGCCCATGTGAGAATGACTCAGTGCGTATACAGCTTAAGACCACACATCCCATAATGCAGGGGTGAGCGACTTGTATCTTTCCAGATGTTGTTAGACTTCAACTTCCATCATCCCTCACCATTGGCTATATTGGCTAGCGCTGATGGGAGTTGCAGTCCAACAACATCTGAAGGGCCACAAGCTGCTCAAACCTGCCATTATGCAGTGCACCCATGAAGAAAAGCCAGTCTGGGGCCTAGATTATATCAAATTACTGAGAAAATAGTGAACTATGGGAGTATATGCAGAACAGTTTACAGCTAAAGAGGATTTATTTATACCATAAGATATAAATATAACGAAGTTGATGAATGGGTGCAGAAAGCAGCTTATATTAAGCAGGCTGAAAACATAGTTATATGTTTTCACCACAATACCTCAAAGAATGGCTTCTCCCGTATGTATCTCCCAACTTTGAGATTTTCTGGGGAGGCAGTTCTCAAGATGCCATTGCATTTGGCAGTGTGGGCCTTTCTAGGCCTTGTCATGGAATGTTCAGCCCAGAGGGATCATTTGGCTAGTTCATTCAACCAATTTAGGAAGGCTGTCAAAACCTTCCTTCTAACAAAGCATTTAGCTAATTGGGGTGTTGCTATCGTTCTCTAGGTTTTTTGGCTGGGCTCTTTTAGTGTCTGTTTTTTTTATCTTATTTAACATTAGCCACCACAAGACCTTCTATAGGAGGGGTGGGATAAATATATACATTTAGAATGAATATACATTTAGAATGAATAAATACTGGCCCTGCTTTCGCATTCCAAACGGGAGTGGTTGCAAGATATAATCTTTACTAGCCAAAGAAAATGCAATTTTAAAATCAGGGCTTTACAGACTTTGGCCCCGGAGCTCACATTTGCTCCCAAGGAATTTACTATGGCCCCCCAAGGGTTCCCTGACCCCACCATTGCCTGTAGTCTCCACTTCCTCCCTCAGAGGTCTCCTATAGATTACTCTTTTTCCCACCCTGCTAGCAGTGAGGAAAGAGCAATGTTTATCAGGGTCACTGGGGGAGAGGGTGGAGAGAAGGTTCTGTACTCCCTCCCCCTGAGATTGCCTTCCCCCATATTTCATCAGTTTCACCTAATCAGCTCACCTGATCAAATGCGGTGGAATTTAGATCTGGACAACAGATGTTTCCATGGAAAAACTTGCCACTCAATTCCTAAATGCATTTACAGGAAAGCTTTGTCCAGCCTACCTCCAAGTTACCATGCCTTTGATCTAGGGATAAAGACAATGGCCACCTTCACACATCGGTTTTTTAGTGCGATTGGTCTTCTTTACTCACAGGTTTTGGCGGGTGCTTTAAATGACACTGCTGCTCTCCTGCTGCTGCCTCGCATCTTGTGGGGAAAACCTGGCATTTTCTGTGCTTGCGATGGAAATTGCCATTTCCTCCCTGTGTATTTATGCCTTAGGGCTTTGTCCCACTTTGTGTGGGCGTGTGCTGGGGGGTGTTGCATAGCATTGTCATGACAACAAATCGGTGGGACGGGGGCAGGTCACGGACTGCGAGTGACCATTTCTCTCTCTCATTCCATTGAAAGTGCCATTGAAAACTGTGTGGTTGGCTTTGGAACCTCTCCCTCCCATTGACTTCACTGGACTTTTTATCTATGAGAGGAGGACAATCGTCCTTAGTCCCTGACTGCTTCTTCCTTTTGCTCACCAGTTTGATGGGCTTTTTTCCTCCCAGGGTGGATGGGAGAGTCTCCCTTCTCAGACATGCAGGAGAAAGGCTTGACCGTTAGGATTTCAGTGGGTATTAAAGGTGCCTTTTCTTCTCCCCTGAATAGATTCATCATGCAGAGCTTGGAATGGTCATTTTAAATTGTTTCTTCTTTTTTTATGGAGGTGTTTTAGATAAGGTAGTAATGCTGAGATGGGAAACTGGTCTCCATCGTCTCCACATCAGAAAGAAACCTTAAAGACAATTTGCTTCAGGGGCTTTCTTCACACGGAGCTTTTATCCTGTGATTGAGATTGCTCCTTCACAGAAGTTTGCGGGCTCTTTACATGATGCTGTGAACCTCCAAGGCATTTCCCGCACTAAATGCCCTTTGTTCCATTTTTAAATAGATCGCAGATAATGAGCTATCAAATTATGCCATTGTGGTCCGCTTGAGTTCCTCCGCGAAAAGAGGAAAAGCTGTAAGAAGAGGAGTGAGATCAATGAAAGATAATAGAAGACTCAGATACAGGGAGAAGGAGGGGGAGGGGGAAAAGGAAGCAGGTGAAAAAGGGGGTCATTGTGATCCTGCATTTAAAATGGAAGCAGAAAGCCCCATTTTAAATGCAGGATTTTAGGCTGGTGTAGAGATGCCCCAAGAGGCTTTCCCTCCCTTCTTGAAAATACTTTGTGAATGGAAGGCTTGTGAATGGAAGGGTGGATCTGAAAACGCGGACCAGATTAAGCACAATCCAAATCTCCCTACGGACCATAGAACCAAAGATGCCAGACAAGGCACAGAAAAGAGAAGGACAAGAGAAAGGGCTTGGGGTGGTTAATGCCTTGCCACTGTGCAAGGGGTTGGCTGAAGCATCACAGGTTCACTACACTGAAGGTCCTGACTTTGTGGCAGTGGGAAGGGATCACAAAGAGGACTCTTGGATGGCCAAATGGGCCTCTGCATCTGCCCACCTTACGTAGTCGTTGGTAAGCCAGAATAAGAGGGAAGAGCAACAACAGCACTGGGGGGAGCAGGGAGAAAGCCAGCCACTATTTCTTCTCCTAGCCCACCTTACAGGGTTGTTGGGAAGCCAGAATAGGGGAGAAGAACAACAGCAGCATGGGGGCTGGGGAAGCCAGCCACTATCTCTTCTCCTAGCCCACCTTACAGGGTCATTGGGAAGACAGGGACGAAGGAGCGGAGGGACAGGGCAGAACCATCAATCATGTTACAGGAACCAATGATCAGCAGGGGGGAGGGGGCAGGGGCCACCAGCCACCTTCTGTCCCGATTTTTCCATGCAGCTCTGCCCAGCTGTGAAAAGGAATACAGTGGAGGGAAGCACTATGAGAGATGCCTGTATACAGGGCCAGTCTAATTCCAGGAAAGGATCAGGAATCAAAAGGACCAGTTTGTAGTAGGATAAAATGCCAAGTGTGAAGAGAGCCACAGTTCTACTTGCTTAGTGAGAGCAAAGGTCAAAGTGGATGCAAGCCGATCAAGTGGTTGACGCTGAATATTTCTGAGTGAGCAATGTCAGCGGTAAATAGGAAAACCATGAAGGACAAGTCTCCCTAGGCTGTTGTAAGGAATCCAGAGTGTTGATATGATTTATTTCTACTGGCACTGTGGTTGATCGTTTAAATATCCCACAAAAAGAAAAGCCACTAGCCACAAAGAGAGGTGGGGGGGGGGGAGAAAAGGAAAGGAAGAACAGTAGATCAGTGGCAATGTGCTGTTGTCTGCTCCAATGTAATTAATCTTGGCAAGTCAAAGAAACCTGGGCTGATCCCAAGAGACTGTCTTTTACCTGGAAATCCACTCAACCTAATTTCACCAATGCAGGGCAGTAGGACTTGGAGCAGCGCCTACAAGCCATTAACACACAATGTAGGTGAAGACAGCTGGAAATGATGCCCTCTCTTGGAACTACTGCCCCTCCTCCTTGGCTCAGTTCTATAGCAACCAAGGCTGTCTTTATTCACAACACTCATTCATTTACTGATAAATGGTTGTGCAAAACATTCTTGCTCTTTCAAGGAAATACACAGTGCACTTAGGAGATGTTCTGAAGAAACCATGCCAGTTTATACCTACCCAAGGCCTCTTCACCTCCCTTGCGATACTGAGGACTGTCTATTGGTGAAGGGAGAGCAGAGCACTGGCGCTTGGAACCCCCCAGCACTAGAACTAATTTAATTGAGAGTGTCAGACCTGGGAACACACACACGGACACACGGACATCTGCCCAAACAGAAATTCTATACATTTTAAACTAAAATTCAGGGGGTTTATTCATTAAAAATTCCCATGTGCCCAGTTGAACTGACATGAATGAGGTCTACATGCCAAAATGGACTTCCCAAAGGGCTAAGTTACATGAGCAGAACTGTAAATGGAATGAATGCAAGAAATGCCCCTTTGCTGTAGTTCAGGGAGATTTTGGCTTCCTTCCACTTTAATCCCATACATTTGAGCTCTTATTCTTTAACCACAAGCCCTTCCAAGTTCATTTTATCCCCAATTGCTCCCACTCTTTTTCTATACAGACAAATTGTTTAATTTGTCTATTGTATTGTGAACATGCAATCCCTTCTGCCACCCCTCCGCCCCTAAACCCTATTTAATTCTACTTAGAATAATAAACTCAGTAGAACTATCACTCCCAGTTTCATATTCACAAGCCTCAACTTCTGTTAGAATTCCCATTTCACCCCTAACTATGTCTAGAAGCATGGGAGTAGTTGAGGCAGGGGGCCGATACAGCCTTCCCCACGTGGCCTGGGGCTGTTTCTACATGAGGCATTTATCGTGCACTTGTGATTGACCACTCATGGAAGATTGCAGGTAACATTGTTATCTCCAGGATGTCTCCCATGGTTTTTCCCAGTTATCCCGCCTTTAAAAAGATTGGAGAAAAACTGGAATACAATCCCCCCCCACCCCATTTCCTTACTGTGTAGTGCCAGTGTATTGCAATAATTCTACCACTAGATGGCGGTGTTTCATTGGAAAATATAGAAAGGCCCGGTAAGGCTGCTGAGAAAGGGCGTTTTCAATTCCACGTCACATTTATAGTTTAAAGGAGCCAATCCTAATTGTGCCAGGGAAATGGAAGCAAAATGCTCTGGTAGGGATTTTCCGTTAATGTAGAGACACCTGGGGAATGATGAAAGTTGCAATCCAACACATCTGGAAGGCACCAGGTTGCGGAGGCAGGATAAGGAAGCAACAAAAGTCAAAATCTTTAGAAATGGTACCAAGCCCAGGACCCTTCTGACCCCCATGTGTGCATCCAGTTTCCTTATAACAAGAACCATTAACCTTAATTCACACACTCCCTTACAGTATTATGTTTGTCCCTCCTAGATGCTGTAGAAGAAACCAAACCTTCTGAAAGTGCCCAGCAGGAAGAAATGAAAGATGACGAGAGCAAGGCGGACCAAGAAAATGCCTGAACATTAAGAAATGACTCCCTGTTGCCCTGCCCTCCCTCCTCTTTCCCAGCCCTTCCCTCCTTTCCTTGTTCCAATCTTACCCTCTCCCACTCACACACCTGTGAGTCTGTCTGTCCTCTTTGTCCCCTTCTGCCCCCCCACTTAACCCTTTTTCTCTCTGTGTGGCAAACATTTAAAGAAAAAAAAGCAGGAAAAATCCCAGTCAAACAGTGTGGCTTAAACATTTTGTTTCTTGGTGTTGTTATGGCGAGTTTTTTGGTAATGATGATCCAATCATTTTGGGAAAATTCTTGCACTGTATCAGAATTGTTTGATCTGCGCGTGCGTGTGTTTGTCTGCCCACCACGAGTGCGCGCTCTCTCTCTCCCTCTCCCTGTTCCAAGTGTGTGTGCAATGTTACATTCATCTGAGGAGTCCAACCCTATTGAGTGAGTTAAGGAAAAAAACAAACAAACGTTTTTTTCTTTTCTCCCTTTTTCAATGTGATGGTGGAATGAACTATAGGAGACAAGACAGACAAAGCAAAAAAGAAAAAAAGAAAAAAGAAAAACACAGAATGAGAATACAACCCCCGTTTGTTTTAAATAAATAAATAAATAAATAAATAAATAAATAAAGCAAATGTGCCAATTAGCGTTCCTTGCGACTCCTGGCTCCTTTTTCCATCTGAAGAATGATAATAAAGGAGAATTATTATAATGAAATCACTGTGATGCATTTCTGTAATACATCACATTCCATGAATTCTTGTGTGTTTTATGGACAGAAGTTCTTTAGGGTGGTTATCTATGAGAGCCAGATGTCATGTTGCATTTTCATAAATAGGCACGTACTCGTTTCCATAGATATATGTATGTATAAGAACGGCCATAGCAGTACAATTTTCAATATGATATGTACTCCAACAGAGGACCATATTTTTGATGCAAGTCATAGTATGAAAATACAGCTTGCTGGTGTAACAATTCTTGCATAACAATATACAAGTCCTTTCACACGGATATCTTCTGTTTACATGAAAATATGTCATGGCAATATGATTACTTAACTAAATTGGTTGTTTAGCCTAAAAGAACTTGGTGGTTAGGTCATCAGTTCCTCTTCTTAAGTTCTCTTCCTTGGGATTAATGATATGGTAATGGTACCTGCTCTTCAGTGTTATTTATTTTTAATACTTATATACTGCTTAATATAATAACATCTCAATGTGGTTCACATATAAACATTAAAACCCACATATAAATATATGCTTAAAAACAATTTCAGCTGTTAAGAAAACAACATGTCCTAACCATGTTTATGCAGAAGTAAGTTCTCTATTGTTTTCAGTGGTACGCACTTCCAGGGAGGTATGTTTAAGATTACAGCATAATTAGGTGGACATTTATTTGTTTTAAACCAAATGCACAGTTACAAGATAGGGGATACGTGGCTCAATAACACTACAAGTGAGAAAGATCTTGGAATTGTTGTTGATCACAAGCTGAATATGAGCCAACAATGTGATGTGGCTGCAAAAAAGGTAAATGCTATTTTGGGCTGCATTAATAATCCCGGGAAGTACTAGTTCCCCTCTACTCAGCACTGGTTAGGCCTCATCTGGAGTACTGTGTCCAGTTCTGGGCACCACACTTTAAGAAGGATGCAGACAAACTGGAGAGGGTTCAGAGGAGGGCAACAAAGATGATCAGAGGACTGGAAACAAAGCCCTATGAAGAGAGACTGAAAGAACTGGGCATGTTTAGCCTTGAGAAGAGAAGACTGAGGGGAGATATGATAGCACTCCTCAAGTACTTGAAAGGTTGTCACAGAGAAGAAGGCCAGGATCTCTCCTTGATCATCCCAGAGTGCAGGACACGGAATCATGGGCTCAAGTTACAGGAAGCCAGATTCTGTCTGAACATCAGGAAAAACTTCCTGACTGTTAGAGCAATACGACAATGGAACCAATGACCTAGGGAGGTGGTGGGCTCTCCCACACTGGAGGTGTTCAAGACGAGGCTGGACAGCCATCTGTCAGGGATGCTCTGACTTGGATTCCTGCATTGAGCAGGGGGTTGGACTCGATGGCCTTGTAGGCCCCTTCCAACCCTACTATTTTATGATTCTATGAGCAATCAGAATTTTGCAAACCAATGTCAGAAAAATATTGGAAAGAGGGTTTCTTAACTTGGAACTTGTGGAACATGGCAGGACATAATTACTAGATGAAAATAATTCGAGGTAAAAAATGTGTGATCCAGAACGGTGTTCAGTTTCTGCTGGACACCTCAAGGGTATGTCATATGGCTCACATTTCACGATAACCTTAAGTGCTCTGAATTGGTAGCCCTGAGATCAAATGGGGGGAAAATGCCATTGAAACACAAAGCACTGTGTCCAAGCTATGCCACAAGTTTCTGCCTTATAGGCTTCTTGATTCTCTGGTTGCCAGGAGCTGAACATGAGTTACAGGGGATAGATCGTTCAAAGTTTCCTCATTCACCTTCTCTGATACAAGGGTGGGGAACTGTGCCTCTCCAGATGTTGTTGGACTCCAACTCCCATGAACCCCAGCCAGCATGGCCAATAGACAGTGATAATGGGAGCTGAACAGCATCGAGAGGGCCACCAGTTTCTTCCTTGCTGCTGATACTACCCAGCAGATATTACTGATTACCTTGAGCCAAGTATAAGTACTCTACTGACTTCTCTCTCCTAATCCTTAGCTGACCTAGCCAATTATAATGACTGGGGATTCATACAAATGGTGGCATTGATGGTGCCATATTGAATTCTTTGCATGGAAGTTATCACATCCTATCTGCAGTACAACCCTGTGATATAAGTTAGGCCAAGAGATGGTGACTTGCCCAAAGGCACCCTGTAAGCACCCATGGTCTAAGATATATAGCGATTTGAACCCAGGTCTCCCCACTCTGTCTGACATTCAAATACCATTTGACTGATGCTTTTATGGTAATTCTTAAAATGAAGTTACAAAGAACAAATTTGTGTGTGTGTGTGTGTGTGTGTGTGTATGTACGTGTGAGCAAGTGTGAGCTTCCATTTACACTATGCTTTCAGTAATTAAAAAAAAAAAAGACTACCTGAAAGATGGCTGTACATTGCCCTCCACTGGCAAGATGCTGTCCTGCTAGGCTGGAAAGAAGGACATTTTGATCAGGTAATGGGAATATTATGGGGAAAGCCAACATAAAGCTTTATGAACCACTACATAAAGTGGTCAAACACATGGGTCCATATAATCTAGAATCTTGGCTCTGCCATTAGCAAATTCCCAGTACACTGGTAATACATGACCCTTACAATAATTGCAGCCATTGTAGAAAAACACACCCTGTTCTATGAATGATTTTCCCCATATCCCCATTATATACAGGTTAACTTGAACTATGAAGTGAAAGAACAACAGTCTTCTCTTAACAGAACGAATAGCCAGCGGACCACAGTGATACCCCTTACTGGTGCTGGTGGACTCTTAAATTACACAATAAGTACCCTGTGAATACCAGGAATTGGATCCAGACCTAGTCAGGCATACAGAGTAAACCCATGGAAATCAATGGGACTTCAGTTTGCCATGGGTAATGTAAGTCCCACTGATTTTAATGGATCTACTCTAAGTATGAGTAAGTCTGGATCTAACCCTAGATCTCCCTGTCTTAGTGGGACCTGAATCTTCCATTTGTGAGACAGCATCTTAAACACCCGTTGTCTACAAAATCATCCCACATTGTCTTTAGTGTTCACTATTTGAATATGCACTAAGATAGCTTTCCTTATCTGATAAGACCTGATAGGCTCAATAGCCCAAGCCATGTACAGCTTTCTGGGTCTGCTGTTCTCTTTATTAGCTGTGAGAGCAAACAGTTTAATTCTATTACTGGAAAAACATTTTTAAGGTTCCTTGTGTAAAAGAGCTCTCCAGATCATCATAAATCCTCTAAGTGGTGCCTTTTGGCTGCCCTGATCAATATCACCAGATTGCTTGCAGTCTTTTCATATGTCGTCTTCTCAGTAGGCCTGAAAAAAAATAGCCTTGGAGATCCTGAGTACTAGTATTATACAATATCACACTTGATACATAGGAGATAAACCTAGCCTCACTATGGAAGCACTTTTAACACTTGACTTGAAATAGTACAGAGAGAAGTACAGAAACTTAATAAAACAAAGCTAAATGCAAAAGGTGGTTCTATCTAGAGATGCTAGTGGCGTTCTCTGAGTTTGGTCTTGGAAGAGAACTTTGGGGTGTCATAAGAGCTCATCAGGGTTCTCCTTATGACCTAGACGGCTTGAGCAAATCCTTAAGAATCTCTTGCCTCCTTAAGAGTCCCACCTTCTTTTACTTTCCCCGTTCCAATAACGTGGTGTTTAGGCTGTCACATGTGGTGATTGACACTCTAGACACAGGGTTTAACCATAACAGTTTACTGATAAAGCAAGCAAATTACAACTAAAGTTATTTACACAGTACAGCTGAGTGATACAAAAGGCATTAAGAGAAAATAAAAGTTGCAAAATGCAAGTTACTTTACCATAGCTGTACTTCTCTAGGCTGCTTCTTCCTGTGCCCTCATCAGGCTCTGGTATCCCCAACTCTGCTCTTATTGGCTGTCTCCCTGTTGTCTTATACCCTGCTCCCTCAAACCTGAAAGTACTGTTTCAAACCTGAAGAAATGAAACTTAACTGGAGAAATGAAACTGAAACCTAAGCGGGGAAGTGAAACTACTCCTCTCATGGATACCCCCTCCTAACAAAAACTCCAGGCCTCTAAGCCTGACCTTTTTTTACCCTTTGCCTTTGTAGGACTCAAACCTTCATAGAGCCTCTCTCAAAGGAGTGGCAGGCAGCAGCCTTCGGGAGAATGTCATTTCCCATGGCTCCCTGGACTTTATGTCCTGAGATGCTATTATCCAGAACTTCAGGGCAATGGAGAAGGAGGAGGGACGGAAGGTAAAAATCCTGCCTCCTCTCCTTGCACACCCCTGCTACTGCTCCCACTACTCTTGCAATGGATAAGAACATAAGAAGAGCCATACTGGACCAGACCAAGTGTCCATCTAGTCCAGCATTCTGTTCACACACTGGCCAACCAGCTGCCCATGGGAAACCCTCAGGCAGGACGCAGAAAGGGGGTTCAGAGATCATGGGGGCTGGAAGAGACAGTTTTCCAGATATTTGGAATGACTGGTAAAAATGATCTGAGGTCTTCCCTTTTTTCCCCCAGAGTTAATCTGAGGTGAGCTTGCCCATCTCTAGTTGTATATCATCTATGGAATAATATTTTTTAATGAGATGCTAGTTAAAGATGAGGATGCTGGAAGGAAAAAAAAGTTACCATGCACCATAAAAGATATATTTCTTTAAAAGCAGTATATATGCTGGATGAGTGGGATGACACATGAATGTGGCATATGAATTTAAACTGACTACATGAATTCCTCTGAGAAATGATTATATTTATTCCTATTCTAGATGTTATGGGGAGTTTTAAATTTTTACATCAGTATTGATAATGAATAAGTAGGCATCATTTAGTGGGATGAAGACTGAAATTTTATAATGTTAGAAGCTTGCTTTTGTAAAAACACAGTATTTATTTTATTTATTTATTGCATTTATATCCCACCTTATTTATTTATTTATTTATTTATTTATTAAATTTATTAATCGCCCATCTGACTGGTCACCCAGCCACTCTGGGCGATGTACAACCCACCATAAACAATTTAAAACAATAAAATTTTACCATAATTTTTTTTTTAAAAAAATACCCTAACCCACCCCAAATGCCTGCCTGAACAACCACGTTTTTAATGCACGACGGAAGCTCATTAAAGAGGGGGCATGATGGAGTTCCCTAGGGAGGGAGTTCCACAGAGTGGGGGCCACCACAGAGAAGGCCCTCTCCCTCGTCCCCACCAGTCTAGCTGTCCTGGCTCTTGCAAGGAACCCAAGGCGGCTTACATTATCCTCCTCCTCTCCATTTTATCCTCACAACAACAACCCTGTGAGGTAGGTTGGGCTGAGAGTCTGTGACAGGCCCAAAGTCACCCATTGAACTTCCATGGCTGAGTGGAGACTAGAACCCAGATCTCCCGGCTCCCAGTCCAACACTCTCGCCACTACACCACACTGGCCAAATTACAATAAAGCATCTATCACCTTTGATTTTTTTTTTTTAAATGACTGCTACCAAGGGAAAGAGAAAACAAATGCAAAGCCTGGTTTTAGAAACTGGACAAGGTAGCTTTGTCTAGTAAGCATTGCTGACTTGAAAGCATTTTTGAAAGGATAACATTGTACATTTACGTCTCACACTTTTCATTGTTAGGCATTTTACAACCTTTGGGTGTACTGTCTCTTCAGCCATCTCTGAAATATTCCTGTTGTTGAACAACACATAGCAGGTTTCAAGAGGGATGCCATCACAGGTTAGTAGCACTGCTTAGGAAAATGCACAGGTGCAAAAATATATATGGCCCTAATAAGCTAAGATTCATGATTTTCAAATTCTGTTTATGATGGATTAGACTGCAGCTATTCTTCCTTTCTTCAATAAATAGTAGTTTTATCTGATAATGTGCTGTCCCAATTCTCCTATTTATCCAATGTGTAGTTCTTTTATATCCAGGTACTGAGTGTTGTTGCTAGGAGCAGACAAATGTCAGTTTCACTTTCTCCCAGATTCATTAAAAAAAAAATCAAGTTATTTCAACTTTGTTTATGAAAAAATTGTGAGTTTTGTTAAGTTCTTATAAAAAAATGAACTGAACAAAATTCTCACCCATTTGCACTGGCCAAATTCAATAGGTAGAGCTGTTTCCTGGCATGGAGATGACCATGTTTTACCTGCCTCCTATGCAGCTATTAAAGATGAGAAACCTGTCAGAAAAGAAGTGGCAACCCTAATTCAGCTCCACACACATGGTTGAATACACAGGGATTCAAACCCATGCAAAGTCCTGCTTCCGGATGCATGAATCTATCCATTTTGCTTTCTCCCACATTCCATTTTTTTTTAAAAAAATCTCAAGTTCTTTTCACCCTGTTTATAAAGAAATTTGCTTATTGATAAGTTCTTAACCAAAAGACAAACCAAATGAAATTCTCAACCTTCCCTGATTATTGTTGGCAGTGAAAAAAAACACGCCAGGGCCAGGCCGTGGAAGGACCTAAGATGGCAAGTACTGTGTTGCTGCTGTTGCCACTCATGCCAGGCCACTGAGGCTGGTGTTGTACAGTTAGGGATGTCTGTCACTGGGAAATCCGGTTCTTTTTTTACTTGATGGGGTTCTGAAGTGTGTATGACTTGACTTGTGTTTGCAAGCTGAGTTGTGGGCTTTCACCGAACTCCGGGAACTTTTTTTTTGTGCATTTCTTTTCACATGTTCTGCAATCTGTGCAAATTTCTGAGGAATTTGGTGAATTCGGCTACAACTTGTGCAACCTGCTCAGACATTTGCACAAATCATTCAGACATTTGTGCAGATCACTCAAAATGTGCACAAAATGGCAGAACCTGCAAAAAATGTAGGAAATACCTGGAAAATCTGCAGCCTGACTTGCTACAGACCGAGAAGGGTGCTGCAGCAGGAACTGGAATGCAGTCCAGGGTGGTGAACGTAGGAAAACCTTTCAAACTCCACTACCTAAATGGATTTCTCTGACATCCCTAGTTATGTTGCTGCTCCTTTATGGCCCTGGGCATGCTTGGTGGGACTGCTTGTACTTGCATGGCATGAGCAAGATATGCTCATGCCATACAAGTTGGGACCAGGATACTGGAGAGGGTGCCTTCTTCTTTACCAACCTGCCTGGTTATTGGAGTCATCAGAGGGTATGTCCCTGGTGGTTCTACATGGACCTATGGCCCGGTTGCAGTCCACCAGGAAAAGAGCCTTCAGCGTGGTAGCCCCCTTCCTGTGGAACTCCCTGCCTTTGGAGGTCAGGCAGGCGCCAACGTTGTGTTGCTTTCAGCACCTCCTGAAGATATTGTTATTTCGAGAGGCCTTCCTGAGTGACCAACTGTGGTTTCATAAGTTCAGAATCTGTTCTTTTAAAATGTTTTGTTTTAATTACAGGGTTGTATTCCTTTATCTTGTCATCCACCACTCTGAAATCTTTGATGTGGAGCAGTATATAAATATTGTAAATCAATCAATCAATCAATCAATCAGTCAATCAAATGTGCACGTTGCCTCCTTGGCTCTGGGCTCCACCTGCTCCTACAATGCAGTGCAGCGTAGGAGCTGCACCCTGCAACAAAATGCAGCACCAGCAGAAAGCACACCACGTGGCCTTGTTGTCTTCCTAGAGTAGAGGCAGAGGCTCAGGTGGGCAGGTGCTCAGAGGTACCAGCAGTGGCAGCAAAAACACGACCCTCTGTTAAGGGTGGGGCCTGGACATCACTCCCAAAGTCTGTGGCAATTATTGCCACTGCCACTAGCTCAGACCCTATCAGCATATGTGAGATTAGAGCATTTTCCCTTGGGATAGCTGCATATGTCAATTTTGGTTTCTCTCTGTTTCTCATTTTTCCAATCTTCAATGAGTCATGGAATCATAGAACAGTAGGGCTGGAAGGGGCCTACAAGGCCATCAAGTCCAACCCCCTGCTCAATGCAGGAATCCAAGTCAGAGCATCCCTGACAGATGGCTGTCCAGCCTCGTCTTGAACGCCTCCAGTGTGGGAGAGCCCACCACCTCCCTAGGGAATTGGTTCCATTGTCATATTGCTCTAACAGGAGGTTTTTCCTGATGTTCAGCCGGAATCTGGCTTCCTGTACCTTGAGCCCATGATTCCGTGTCCTGCACTCTGGGATGCTCAAGAAGAGATCCTGGCCTTCCTCTCTGTGACAACCTTTCAAGTACTTGAAGAGTGCTATCATATCTCCCCTCAGTCTTCTCTTCTCAAGGCTAAACATGCCCAGTTCTTTCAGTCTCTCCTCATAGGGCTTTGTTTCCAGTCCCCTGATCTTCTTCGTTGCCCTCCTCTGAACCCTCTCCAGCTTGTCTGCATCCTTCTTAAAGTGTGGTGCCCAGAACTGGACACAGTACTCCAGATGAGGCCTAACCAGTGCTGAGTAGAGGGGAGTTCAGTTTGTCATGAATTTTGAGTGTTTCTCCAGTTCGTTCCAATCATTGAGAATTTTTTTAAAGGCTACATAAAAATTCATAAGCAATTTTGGGCACATTTCTCCTAATACATGCATTTTTGCCCAACATACAATTTTTTGCAAGCAATTTTTCTCATATAATCCATTTTAAACTTTATTTCTCTTAATATACACATTTTGCATGCATTTTTGGATTGGAGAACTCTATTGTAAAATTCTGAGAATATATAAATAAGTATACATGGTGTCTCCCTCCAAATTTCTCTAGCATGTGTGTTCTCCCCTATGGCCCAGGATCATATAAAGGTTTGCACTGACCACAAGATTCAATTTGGACCCCAATTCAGTAGTTCAGAAAATGGTCCAATTCTGCTCAGACTGATTTACTGGCCACCCATTTAGACTCGAGTACTGAATCTAAGTTGAGATTTGGAAATCCGAGCCTTCATGCCTCCCATCGAATATCATGGGATTTTTTTAAAAAATGGCTATAACCTTTGTTCTGTTTGTCAGAAGTGGATGGACTGCACAGGCATAGTAGCCCCTTAAAAGGGGAGTAGGCCTACCAAATTTTAGAAAAATGTAGGTGGTTTTTGTGCCCCCCCCCCCCATACACATACACACACATATATATGGAAAGAAACTTTTTTTTCATTTCTGGGCAGAATTGGATAAAATTTGCAGAGATAGTTACCTCTTCTAAGGGGATTGATGTTATCATGTTTCCCATTAATAGGTGTTGGTTGTTTTGTGCAAGAGCTACCTTGACATATTGAGGATATCCAAAACAAGGATGCACTTATCCCCCTATGTTCCTTGCAGACCATTCTTCTGAAAATGATAGGCCTTATAGGGTTTGCCCTAGGTAAGAAACCTGCAAAATTTCAGAAGGACGGGCACATCTGATATGGAGTTATGAGGACTGACAACCAGTTTAAAACTTTTTCCATGGTGAAGCCTGGTGACTTTGGAAGGAAGTCCATCTTTGCCCTCCCCGTAGTGATTGGGGAGCTCCTAGTAAAACATGCCCCATGATTAGACAGTGGATCTGTCAGTCACTCAACTTCCCTCCCTCTCTCCTCCCATCACCATTTAGAGAAACGGAAGGAAAATATGCTAGTTTTGGAGACATAGTGTTTGCCTTTCTGAAGGTGAATTCTGAACCATGCCTTGTTCAGGGTCCAGCTTCAGTTCTGATTACTTTGGGGGGGAAGCCTGCTTTGCTTCAAGAAGCACCAGAAACAGTCCAAAGGGGCCCTATTTGGCTTGGGTTTCAGGCTTCAGCTGAACCCGATGCACATCCCTAGTATCATGTCTTGCTGTATGCTTATTGCCTAGTTCTACCCCATCCCCGTTTGGGTGATGAGAAACATTTTCACCTTCATCCCCTAGAGATGATTCTTCCCAGACCACATGCTTCTCAGCCCCTGTCAGCTTCCCCCCACCCCCAGGCTCAGTTTGAAGGCTGCTCTGCAAACCTTTTGATATGACATGCCAGCAGTCTGGTTCCATTTTGGTTCAGATGCGGCCCCTCTCTTCTGTATAGGCCTGGCTTGTCCCCATACATTCCCCAGTGCATAATAAATCCAAACCCATCCTAACATTACTGTCTCATCCATGCACTGAATCCCCTTAGCTCCACCTGTCTAGCTGGCCCTAATAGATGGCAAATTAGAGAGGTCTTGGGTGTCAAGTATCTACTTACATTTTTCTTCCATGAGTGCATCACTGCACTTGCCCATATCATTGGTGCATCACCCTAGCTGCCGTCTACCAGCCCAATCTAGAAGATGCACAATACTTCCTTGATGCTCAGCTTCTGAACTGAAGATATTTTGAATCCATGCTTCTGCACATATAGGAGAATAGTGTTGCTTCAAATGGATTCTGTGCTCTCTAGTGGAGAACGTTCCTCTTTTGTATGTTTAGAAATAGACTCCATTTAAGGCTGTTAATGGGTACATAGTTAAAATCTGCTTGTTGCTTAAGCTAATAAGAATTAGCTGAATCAAATTGCTTTCTCCCATTTCCTCATCTCATCATATATATAAATAAAAATAAAAACCACACAAGAGACAAAGGATGTACACAGTTCACTACTGGCCAAGCAGGTAATCAGGATAAAATGGCTCTCTTCACGTGACTGATGTATATATACTGATGTGGCATATTCCTGAATTTGCAAGGGAGCATGACCATGGTGGCAAGCCCTTGCTCCCAACCTATTCATTTGCCTATTTAAAAGGGTCCTGCATGCAAGGTACAAACTATATCCATGTTGGCTCTGTAAACACAGTTGAAAAACCTGCAACAAACATGGCCCCTGATTGAGCAGACAAATGGATGCACTTTCCGTTTGCACATGCAGAGGGGGCCTGTTCACATTGTCTGCTGGGGGCATGTAGGTCAGGGCAAGATCTGTTGCTACAATCCCACTTCCCCCACCATACACATTCAATATACACAGGTTGGCTGTGTGAACAGAACCTCTCATAGGCAACTTCCTAGAATGGCAAAATTAATGATGTGGTCACAAGATTGGATTAATATCGCAGCACCCGAATTCAGCGAGGAGCGCACTGTTTGCGCATAGGAACATAGGGAACTGCCATACACTGCACGGAATCAGACCACTGATTATCGAGCAGGGGTCTCCAGGGTTTCAGACAGGAGTATTTCCTACCTGACAGTGCTCAGTTGTGGGGCACATGGAAAGTATGTGCCCCACAACTGAGCTATGGCCCCTCTTCCGTTTGACAAACCTTGCAATAAGCAGTATCTCTCACAGCGTTGTGTTTTTTTTTTTAAATTACCCTAGCCATCCAACCAAGGCTATTGCCCAGGGAATCTCATCCACAAGTCATCACAAAGCTCTGAAATGAGTTACCAAATTTACAGCATCCAGATGAACACTCTCTAGGGTCCTTCTTCATAGCATATCATAGCCTATAATATTCATTCATTCATTCATTCATTAATTCATTCATTTATTACATTTCTATACTGCTCAATAGCCGAAGCTCTCTGAGCAGTTCACAACAATTTAAACTACAGCTGCGCACAAATGGCCTTTCAATCTTCTCCAGCCTATTTGTGGCCAGAGAAATGGGGGGGGGGAATTTCACTGCATTTCTCCTAGGGGAGGAGAAATTCTCCAACAGTTTCTCACTGGCAAGAGAATTTCCCTATTGGCAGGGGCTGTAACACAGCTTCTTTCTTTGTTTCCTAAGGGTTTTTGGCTTATTGCACTGCTTCTGTAGGTGGCCATAGCATCAACTGTGATGAGGCTTCCACTTTTTTGTGACAGAATTTTGAATTTCTTTTGGTGGTATTTTTGAGCTTACCTAATCATTGTGAGGTGGCCAAGGGTGCTCTGTGTGTTTTCTCTCTCTATTACATACCTTTCGATTGCTCTGCAGCCTCCCAGGCCAGCTGCACTTCCTGAACTGAAAAAGCCCCATGGGAGGAATTGCCTCATGAAGTCTTCCTCATGATGGCCTTAACTGAAGTGCAGGAAGCCGAGGAGGCTACAGGCTGCCACAGAGATTACTGTACAGTGACAAACAGGACACTCATGCATACTCCTCAGCCACCTCACAAGTAAGGTAAGCACACAAGAACTCCAAACCCAACCCATGAAAATTTATCTGAAATGTCTCCTCCTTTGAATTTATTTTTGAAAGCAATTTCTTTTCTATCAAATTGAACGAGAATGGACAAAAATGTGTGAGAAATTTTCAGCACAGCACTAATTAAAACCACAAAATGCATCATAAAATACAATATAAAATGTAAAAGCTTAAAACTACAATATAGAAGTAAAAACCACAATAAAACCTAGCAGTATATTTGTTAGGGAATGTTTCTACAGAACACTTTATGTACAAACCCCAAATATTTATATTTTGAAAAGCACTATACTTAACATTTCTCCAGAGTATGAAGTATTATAGCTCACAGACCAACTTGGAGAAAATAGTGCCACCTAGTGGATCATCAACACATAACTGCTTGCAGTACCCAAAAGATTTGGAGGCCATCTTCTACCATGTAAAAATTAAACCAGGCTTTGCTGAATTAGTACAAACTAAAGGCAACTCTCAGCCTGTTTTGTCAGTTCAACACCTTGTAGCTTAGAGTGTGTATCCTGAAAGCTCACATGCTTCTCCATAAATAGTAGTTTATCTAGTAAATTACAAAGTAAAATATATCATCTTTATTTCGTGTTTCCTATTTTGTGGTTTGCTTGCAGGTAAGCTGGCTCTATTGGCATGAAAACTAGCAAGGCAGGTTGCCCAGTCAAAGATTAATTGAAATCTCTCTTAACAGCTATACATGAAAGCAACACTCTGAATATCAAAATCACATTGTCAAACAAAATAGCTCACTTGGGTTACGGAAAACACTCTAGTATGTTAAAATTGAAGAAACTTTTCTCACCCCTTTCACTTCTACTGCTTTGCTTCTACTGAGCTTTGCCATAAATTACACAGCCAGATGAAGTGAGGGAGAGTCTATGGATCAATATCCAGGCATATGTTCCTGAAGGGTGCAATCCTACTGGGAAAGGCGGCCACTTTCGAACTCGGAGGCGACTGCTTATCCAATGCAGGGCAGGAAAAGCGTGGAGGGGATCGTCCCCTCCATGCTTCAGCTGTCCTGCATTTGCAGCTAGCTAGACAGCTGACTTGGCTGTCTAGCCATGAGAAGGTTGAGCAGGGGAAACAGCCCCCCCCCACACACACACATAGGATGTGTCGTACCGGCATTTCCGCCCTCCCCACCCCAGAATGCCTCTCAGAACTCCCTGTTTTTGGTGCTCCGTGCTCCTCTTCCAAGTGCAGAGCATGGAGCCATCCTGAGCTGCCTACGAGGCAGCATGGGAGAGGAGAAGGTCAGTTCTCCAGGAACCGATGTATCCTATGGCGATCTAGCTGCTGACTATCGGCCATAGGATTGCTCCCTAAGTGGCCTTGTTTGTTTTTCCTTCTTCCGTTGCTATCTGCCAAGGGAAAGAACAAGAAGACTGGTCATCAGTTTAATTTGCATCCTCCAGGCAATTTCAGAAGTGCTCTGCAAGCAACAGTGTAAGTAGAAGGAATGCATGGCAGGGTTAGAATCATGTCCACTGGGCTGTTCCTGTTTGCCACATGCTCATCTGAACCTCTGTACAGAATCTATGTGCATAGAAGCTGTACACATAAAGGCTCCAGGCAGAGATTGGTACAAACATTGTTTAGTATAAACATGCAGAGGTTGGGATGGAGATAGCAGGCACAGTCCTGCTGCCCCCCCCCCTGCTAATTCATTGTACTGACACTGATGTCTAAAAATAGGGCTAAAAATTTAAGTCACTAATGGTGCAATCCTATTTATGTTTAGACAGAAAAAGGGCCTACAAATTCCACCATGTGCCAACCAACCAGCCATGCTGGCTGGAGAATGCTGGGAGTCGTAGTGCTTTTCTCTGTCTAAACATGCATAGGATTTTGTCCTGGATGAAACTGAACCACTCTACTCAGCACAGGGGTGGGGTGGTAGTGGAGTGAAAATGTTCCCTTGAGATGGGATTCTGTCCCAGGAACATGGATAAGCAACCAAGCTGCTACTTATAATGGCAGCAATCTGAGGGTGGTGGTGGCGGCGGTGGGGTGTTAAAAGAAATAAAGTGGGATGGGGAATCATAGCTACCTTGTAGATAAGACCCCCCCCTGAAATACTTAAAAGAAACCCACCCACCCCTGAATATTGATCCAGTCATTGGGTGTGTGTGTGTTTTACACACAGACACCCTTAAACCCTAGAAAATCACGGGGCTAAATATTTAAGCTCAGTGCTAGTAACAGTGTAACTTGGTAACCTTTACATCTGCAAATTGCAAATGCTCAAGTTACATTCTGAAAACCTGAGGCACAATCCAGCAAACATTACTCCCAACTAGACAAGAGTGCAGTAGATCTGTGATTGGATCACCAAGAGTTTGTTAAAAGGGGAAATGGAACTGGTCCTTAGGTCCCACTGGATTCAGATTAGTCCTTAAGTCCCATTGAAAACAAAGAAATGGAACCTATCTTAAGAACGATTGGTTTCAGTGGGACTTAGCTGTGGCTAAGTTTTGCTAGACTTTGCCTTTGAAGTACAGTCATTGCATAGTTTCTCTCTCTCCATCCATTTGAAATACCGAAAACATTTTAACATGTATTGTACATTTAACATGTAAGGCTATCAATGGCTACTAGTCCTGATGGTTATGTGCTACCTCCAGTATTAGAGGCATATGCTTATGTGCTCCAGTTGCTGGGCAACATGGGCGGGAGGGTGCTGTTGCACTCGTGTCCTGCTTGTGGGTTTCCTGTGGGCAGCTGGCTAGCAACTGAGTGAACAGAATGCTAGATTAGATGGACTCTTGGTCTGATCCAGCATGGCTCTTGTAATGTTCTTATGTATAACCATCAGTTGTCTGCACAAATGGATGTATTGCGTAATGTCTACAGTTACTAGGATGATGAACTTCACACCCTTGGGTGAAATCTGGTCCATCTGGGATCCCAATCCAGTTCTCCAGTTGGCCCCACACATTCACCTGCCTCCTGAAAGTCTTCATATATCCCCCCGATTTGTGGGGTATTAATGCTCCTGTGAAAGGGGAGGGGGCAGTATTCAACCCAGGTTTAAATCACTACTCCCGTAGGCATAATTCTGCCTGGATCTCAGATTGGAGATAACAGCAGGGACTGGCGTGGTGGGAGACCAGGCTGGCTGGGAAGTCCCAGTGCTAGCCAAGTCTTCCCAGGTTCAATCCCTGACATTTCGAGGTAGGGCTGGAAAAACTCCTTTGAAACTCTGGAGAGCTGCTGCCAGTCAGTGCTGACAATACTGGACTAGAAGGACTAATGATCTGATGCAGTATAAGGCAGCTTCCTATGCACTTACGCCATCTGGCCCACAGAGGGCCTGATTGGGGGGAGCAGTGTAGCCCCCACCTAAAATAGGTTCTGCACCCCTGACCTAGAGATTGTATGGAAGGACAATAGCCAGAGGGGGTGCTTGGGCATTTTCCAGGCCCCCTCCCTGAGTGTTCCCTTTCCTTTTTAGGATGTCCCTGGCCCTTTCACTTGTGGAGATGTAAGAAAAGTGCAGGCATGTTCTACCCAAGTTTAAGAAGTAATTCAGTTACAGCACAATCCTATACAGTCTTACTCAGATGTAAATCAGGGCAGTGTGTTTAGATTGCCACAATGACCGTGGAAAGGGCAATGAGAAATCTACGCTGGTATCAGCAATTTGGTTGGTGTCCGAGAGTTAGTCTCAGTATTGGTTTCTTTCTGGATCCAACAGGATGCAATCCATAATGGTTTCTTTCTTTTGTGCTCTTCTGAAGAGCATATTGGATTTTCTGGACATACAGAAAATGGCATCATAAACATGCCTCAAACTGGACCGTGGATCATGATTTGCCTATTATTCATCCATTCATTTGTGGGATTTTTACGTTGCTACGTGCTTCTGCAGAGGTCTCAGATGATTTACGATGTCTCAATAACAGTAGCAATAAAACACATCAGAAGAAGAGCAAAACAAAAAGAGAGAAGAGCTCCTGAAATCAGCCCTCCCAAAACACATTATCGGCCACAAAAGATCACTAATCACATATACATTTACGTTACAATAAACAACCACCACAACTATCAACCGTTGCCTCGTAATGCATGCTTAAAATAAAAAGATTTAAACAAAATCAAAACACCCTCCTAAAATTTAAAACTTCTCTGATGAGGGAGTTCCACAATGAGGGTGCCATTAGTGAAAAGGCCCTGCTTTTTATCCCTGGCAATGTGTCCTCCTGAGACAGAACTATTCAGAACAGGGCCCTACCTGATTATCTTTGTGAACAAGGGGTCTTATACCAGACAAGAGCAGGCATCCCTTAAAGCAGGGAAGGCCAGATGGTAGATCTAAATCAACTGGTAGCTCTCTGGGTGATTTGCAGTGGAGTACCAAGCATTTCTGAGTCCCAGTTGTCTAACAACAGCAACTAGAAAGTGCGCTCGCTCTCCCCCTCCCCCACCCGCACTTCCCCCACCAGCTTAATTTATATTGCTGAAAGAGAAAGTGTGGAGGGAAAACCAGGAGTGGGTTTTTATTTGAGAGAATTTGTGAGCTTGGTTCTGGTAGTATCACAAATTCCTGGAGTGAGCATATGCTCAAAGCCACCCTGTTCTTTAATTCGTAGTGTATGTTAGCCTTCTCCAATCCAGTAGCCCAAGCCAGAAGGGCCAGTGGTTGAGGATGATGGGGGTTATTGTCCAAAACATCTGGAGAGCCCCAGGTTGGGGAAGGCTGGCATCTGCACACCTGTCTGAGCCAAAATATTGCACCTGGCCCAAGTTTTGGACCTCAGGGTTCCAATAATAATAAAAAGTAGATCCCAGAAGCCTGGAGCCTATTTACCAAGGACGGTCCCTATTTTCTGGTTCATGTGGTGGTAAATCACCCTTTTGTCTACTTTGCTTTTCTGAGGAGCTTTGTTAAAATGTTAATGTGAACAGCTTGGGTTGTCCTTCATTAGGGTTCATCTCCCTCCCAGGGTCTCTAGAAGTTAAATCTCAATGTGGGGAAATAACATAGCTTGGGTTGAATCCAAATTTAGTCATACTTTGAGTGTTAATGTGATTTCAGTTAGGACCAAAACAGACCTTACTTTAAATCCACAACTAGCAGCTATATCTTTTTACACTAGAGTAGGCACAGGAGGTGATTCAGATCAAGACCTGAGTGTGGGGGTTAAGGGGGCTTTTAAGATCCAGATCAGGCCCCCTGTGTCTACTCTACAGTAAAGACATAACTGCTAGATTTAAAGTAATGCCTATTTTGGCCCTCATAACAAAATCTGGATTCAACCCCTTATCTCTTAACAGCACGTGGTGCAGAGCCTGCCATTTCACACTCTGCAGCTCCTGATGTATATTTTGAATAGTTGACAAGAAAATGTCTCTGGCCAGTGGGGCAGCCATCTCTCCCCACCCCGCCCCAAATGCCTCTGTCATGATGCAGCATCATTCCCATTGGGCAAGTCCCACAGAGAAGCTCTGGGTGGCTCTTTCTTCTTTGCCACTGCCTGAAACTACAGCAAAGCTTTTCCTTTAAGGACCTCACCTCTTCAACAACAATCCTTTGCTACTTCCTATCTACCTACCTCCTCATTTGTTTGGTTTGTTTAGAAATTTCTCCCCTCCCCAAAGTCTCTGAAAATTCCCTTCCCACTTTCACCGGAGATGAATGGCCCATTAGAAGTGTTAGAGAGGGCATTTGTGGTCTGGCCCTAATTTCAAATGTATCTTTAAATAAAAATACAAACAGATTTTTGGTTTTTAAATAAGTGGAGGATAAAGCTATTATATGATATGCAGAGAAAAGCCTTCAGCAACATGTGATAGTGTGTGTTTGCGCTTATTTTCATCACTGAAATGTTGGAAGACACAAAACTAATTGGAAATCAGGACAGCTTTTTCAGCATAGATCTTTTGAGCTACTCACTCCCATTAACAAGCAGACATTCTGAACCAGTTGAAGTTTCCAAAAGGTTCTCAATACTTTAAGGTATCTTACATAGCATTCAAGCATGGGGGTTAACAAAGCATCTATCACAGAGGCAGGGCTGGTTCCAAGTCTGAGGAGCCTCTGTACAACAGGCCTTCTCATGGGTCTTCTCTTCTGTTGGTGGCAGGGCTGGCCCTACCATTAGGCAGAATGAGGCAGATTTCTCAGGCAGCAGATTTTTGGTGTCATGAAAAGGCAGCAAATTGTTAATTATTAATGTTGCTATTGTTGTCCTTGTCTTTTTAATGTCAGGGAGAGGGAGATGTGATTGTGGGGTTTTCTGCCTCTGCTGCCAAGATAACTTGGTTGGCCTCGGGTACTGCTACCCGCTTTGACTGGGCAGGTGACACTATTGACTGTTCCACCTCAGGCAGCAAAATGTCTTGGGCCAGACCTTGTTGGTAGGTCCTAGTGGGTTTACTTGGCACTAGTAGCAGGCAACAGTAGCGCTCTCAGCAGCATCAAGTAGCTGGGGACCACCACTTTAATTTCCTCAATGCTTTGGATTGTCATTATGAGGTAAAATGGCAGTTAGATCTACCCACCAGGTGCTTCTTTGAATGCCAAGCCCAAAGATGTTACAGAAGAGGGCCTTGGGAAAGTGTTAGCAGTGGGTTCTGCCTATGTTGGGAATATTGCTCAGGATCTCTATAGCCTACAGTGTCGTTTCCTGTGATTTCTTCCTTTTGCTCCTTCCCTTCCTCTCCCACCCACTCTGACCTCCTCCATTGCTGAGAGCACATTGCTATCTCACTTCTGCTGGTGTAACAGAACACAAAATGGACTAAACAAACTCTTTTGAAACTCCACACTGTACCTGCATTGTATATGCAAGAATATCTCTGAGTAAAACTGCTTTCTTTTCTAACTGGAGGCATCATTACTAAAAAATCCCATCAGCCTAAGGATACCAGGTACTGAGTCCAGCCCTTTATTTTATTTATTTATTTATTTAATTTATTAATCGCCCATCTGGCTGGTCACCCAGCCACTCTGGTTGATGTACAATAATAGAAACGGTTTAAAACAATAAAATTCTACATTAAAAACATCATATTTCTAAAAATTCCATAACCCACCCCAAATGCCTGCCTGTATAACCACATTTTTAATGCGTGGCGGAAACTCATTAAAGAGGGGGCATGGTGGAGTTCCCTAGGGAGGGAGTTCCACAGAGTGGGGGCCACTACAGAGAAGGCCCTCTCCCTTGTCCTTACCAGTCTAGCTGTCCTGGCTGATGGGACAGAGAGAAGGCCATCCAAGGCTGATCTTGTTCAGCGGCCTGTCTGGTGTTGCTGGAGGCGCTCCTTGAGATAGGCTGGGCAGGAACCATATAGGGTTTTAAAGGTCAAAACCAACACCTTGAATTTGGCCCGGAAAACAACTGGTAACCAGTGCAACTCCTTCAGCACTGGAGTGATGTGATCTCGCCGGTGGCTGCCTTTAATCAGGTGAACTGCCACGTTCTGCACCAGCTGCAGCTTCCAAACCGTCTTCAAGGGTTCTACCCATGTAGAGTGCATCACAGTAGTCTAAATGAGAGGAGACCAGGGCATGTACTACCGATGGGATCAGATGGTCGGGAAGGTAGAGGCGCAGCCGCTGTATCAGATGGAGTTGGTACAGCGCTGTCCGGCTCACAGCTGAAACCTGAGCCTCCATGGACAGCTGGGAGTCTAAAATGACCCCCAGGCTGCGGATCTGGTCTTTCAAGGGTAGCTGTACCCCATTCAACACCAGGTCAACATCCCCCAGCCTCCTCTTGTCTCCCACCAAAAGTACCTTGGTCTTGTCAAGGTTCAACTTCAGCTTATTCCTCCCCATTCAGCCACTCACCGTCTCCAGACAGTTGGACAGGGATTCTACGGCCAACCTTGGTGAAGATTTGAATGAGAGTAGAGCTGCATGTCATCTGCATATTGATGACTTCACCCCAAACCTCCTGATGATAGCCCCCAGTGGCATCACATTGATGTTAAACAGCATTGGGGAAAGGATGGACCCCTGTGGCACCCCACAAGTGAGCGGCCATGGGTCCTAAACCTCCTCTCCCAGTGCTACCCTCTGGTATCTTCCAGAGAGGAAGGACCAGAACCACTGCAATATGGTGTCTCCAATGCCCAACCCCTCCAGGCGGTCCAGGAGGATACCGTCGTCAACGGTATCAAAAGCCACTGAGAGGTTGAGGAGAACAAGGAAGGAGCATTCACCCCTATCCAGAGCCCTCCTCATATCATCCACCAAGGCGACTAAGGCCGTTTCTGTTCCATGCCCAGGCCTGAAGCCCGACAGAAATGGATCTAGATAATCGGCTTCTTCCAAGTGTGCCTTCAACTGCATTGCCACCACCCGCTCAGTCACCTTGCCCCAAAATGGCAGATTCGAGACTGGGTGAAAGTTGTTCAGAACTTGGGGATCCAAGGAGGGCTTCTTTAAATTAAGAGTGGTCTTATCACTGCCTCCTTGAGGGCTGATGGCATCACGTCCTCCTCAAGGGAGGCGTTCACAACCGCCCTGATCCCTTCACCCAATCTCTCTCTGCAGCCCATAATGAGCCAAGATGGGCAAGGATCAAGTAAGCAGGTGGTCGGCCTTACAGATGAAAGCACCTTGTCCACTTCCTCAGAAGGAAGAAGCTGGAACTGATCCCACAAAACCGGTTTGCCACAGACCGCCTCTTGCTCACTAACTGTATCCACAGTGCACAGAATAACACTCCTAATCCGATCTCTCCTCCTGGCCCGATCTCTTCAAAATAAGTGTTTCACATGCCTAGGCAGAAAAAAAAATAGAACATGAAACATGTCAAGATGCATACATATCATAAAGTGGAGGAGGTTCTTATTATATGTCACCAGTAAACATATCAATGTGTGTGTTTGTTTATATTTAAAATGGAGCCCTTCCTGCTAAGGCAGAGGGCACACCGATCCATCTATCCAGTCATTAGGAAGCAGCAGCTTGGACACTTTGCAGGCTTAGCCTCTGTGGTCCTTGTTGGTAGAGAGACCATTAATAAGGCTTTCTACCCTGTCACTTCATGCTGCATCCTTTGAAAGCTCTGCCCCTCTGGACCCATTAGAGGGAGGAACTATGTCTGCTAAAACATATGAGTCTGGCAAGAGCTGCCTGCTTTCTTGTCTTACAGCCACCGCTACTGTTACTGCTCACTGACTGTATGCAATGATGGTTGGGGGAGGACATTTGTGCAGCTGGGGACGTTGGAGCATGGCATTTAATTGTGGAGTTAGGGGGAGAGAAGTGTTGTTATATATTGTGGGGTGTTGCAAAAAGGTATTTTTGGGAGGAATTTTGGGAGCTGGGGTGGGGTTAGTCCTGCCTAACTAAGAGATAGGGTTAAAATGGAAATACTTTGCCCCAGTAGAAAGGATAGGATGGCACCTAGTGAAATAAAGCAGGAAACCATTTAAGGTGCAATCCTGTGCATGTTTAGATAGAAAAAGGCCTATAACTCCCAGCATTCCCCATACAGTCATGCTGGCTAGGGCATGCTGGGAACTGTAGGCGTTTTTTTCTGTCTAAACATGCATGGGATTGCAACCTTAGTAACTTACCACAGAATGGATATAGCCACTTGGTAAATTAGTCATACATAATATTGAGGTAACCTCTGGAGGCTCTCCTCCAGGTGCCCCTTGCCATTTGAGCTAAGGTGGGTAACAAGCATAGAGAGAGCATGAGAGAGCAAGAGAGTGCCTTTTCAGTGGTGGCACCCCATTTGTGGAATTCTCTCCCAGGGAGACACACCTGATGTTATAATTGCACAAAAATAATAGATTATTCTTTTTAATGTCTTTTAATGTTGTTGCTGTTTTTAACATGCTGCTGGTTATTTTTGTATTTTATCTTATTTTGCAAACTGCCCTGGAAGGGCAGCATATACATCTTCTAAATAACTAAGTTTTGCCATGCATCTATGTCCAATCAGAAATCTAGAAAAGCAGGGAGTCATAGAATTGTCCTCACCACTTGTCAGAACAACACCAGACAAGTGCCTTACCAAGTGGTTACATGCACACTGTGGTTTACCAACCACTTGGCAAATGGTTGTTGTGTATTCATTCTGGGTCTCTGATTGGCTGAAGTGGCCCCTCCCCCTCCCCCCTGCTGATCATTGGTTCCTGTAACGTGATTGATGGTTCTGCCCTGTCCCTCCACTCCTTCGTTCCTCCTGCCTGCCTGCCTGCCTTCCTTCCTCCCCCCACTCCCCATGTTGTTGTTGCTCTTCCCCCTTATTCTGGCTTCCAAATGACCCTGCAAGATGGGCTAGGAGAAGAGATAGTGACTGGCTAGGTGGGAAGGACTACTATGGAAAACCACCTCAGCATTACTGCCTTATCTAAAACAACTCCACACCCCAAAAGGAAACTATTAAAAATGTCCATTCCAAGCTCTGCATGATGAATTTATTCAGGGGAGGAGAAAAGGCACTTTTAATACCCACTGAAATCCTAACTGTCAAGCCTTTCTCCTGCATGGCTGAGAAGGGAGACTCCCCCATCCAGCCTTGGAGGAAAAAAGCCCATCAATCTGGTGAACAAAAGGGAAAAGAAGCAGTCAGTGGAGTCAATGGGAGGGGGAGGTTCAAAGTAAATGCACTGAAGTTACTGCTACTCTAAGTAGACTTACAATGCACTCCTATGCATACCTACTCAGAAGCCAGCCACACAGACAGATTTGAATGGCACTTACTCCCAAGAAAGGAAAGCCTTACAGCCAATGGTGTATAGTTCATACTCCCGTCTCTTAATGGCATCTTGAGATTGGAAGGGGAGAGTGGGAAAATTCTGCTAGGAGAAAGCTAGGGAGAGCTCATTTTGTAGCCAGCTGAGCTGGCCATTTTGCACCCTGCACTTTCTTCTCAAATTCAGCCCAGCAGAACTGATATGTCAGCCCAGCAAAAGCGTTTGAAGGACCTGTACTGCAAGATAAATTTTGTTTGTATATTCTCCATTGTTTGTCACTGTGGGAAACTAAAATGGTGGACAGGTTCCCTGACCTATCTCCTGGCACTGGAGACCACCAAGGGCACCTTGATGAGGGCCAAATGACACATAATATAGCCTATGCATGATAGTTTTCCTTACTCTTATGTAAGTGCACATGGCTCCAATTCAGATCAGGACCATGGTGCTTGGGGGGGGGGGATGAAACCTTCTCCCCCATCCATTTCTACCAAAATTCAGGGCCCCGCCCTGGTAAAAAAAGGTCTACATTGGAGTCAATTGATTTTTTTTAATCCCCCCTGGGGGTGGGGTAGAATTTCAGGGAAAAATGTGTGGGGCAGGTTTAACCCACTTTCCTGGAGGGTCATGGTCATGATGCAAATTGGGGCACTGTATACTTACACAAGAATAAGGGAAACTAGCACATAGTTGTCTGCACTAATTCCTCTCCCATAAATGGCTACGTATTCCCACTGAAACTAAAGTAAAGGTTGAGGAGTCCAAAAAAGAAATACTTTAGATTTATAATTGTAACAGTAAAGAAGCACTACAAATATCACTCTGAGTTCTATAAGCTAAGCAAAGTGGAGACTATTGGAAATGTTGTTCAGAAAATTGAGTAGATTTTATGTATTAGGGGAAAAATAGGTTTTCTCTGAAATGAACTCTTAGCGTATCATCAGACTCAAACAGTGCATTTATTCATCTTTTTGTCTTTGGCATGACCTTTTGAAAAATACTGTGTATCATGAATAATGCTGCAGTGAATTTTCTCAAGTGTCAATGTTCACTTTGAAAGTAGTGCATTTGGTACAGCTGAACAAATAACTGTAAAAACCTCAACCCTCATCTCACCACACATCAGCTTTGTTTGAATGCATTTCTTCTTGCTGCCATTATCTATCTTCTTTACCCTCATTGCCATTTGGACTCATCTTCCCACACTGCTATCCTATTGGCTGTGGTGATCTACATGTTCTTGTCCATGACATCATCAAATCAGATGTAAACCTGTAAATCAGGTTAGGCTGCCCACAGCCAATAGGATTAAATACAAGTGTGGGTAAAGGAGGTCGAGGGCAGTGAGGGCAATGAAGAAGGAAGAAAATGGCACTTAGAAGAACAGCTTTGACACAACATGAATGTATTTGCAAGGAGTGACAAAAATCTCCCAGAACAGGAGGTGCTTTTAAACAAGAACATGAGCACAAATGAGGTGAGACATTTGGGGCCAACTCTAATTCCAGATTGATTGATTACATTTATGTTCTGAATAAATGTTCTGGCTGTTCTGAATCAGGGCCTGAGCATGGTAATGGACTGGATGAGGGCCAATAAATTGAAACTCAATCCAGACAAGACGGAGGTACTGTTAGTGGGTGGTTTGTCTGCCCGGCTAGGTGACATTCAACCTGTTCTGGAGGGGGTTGCACTCCCCCTAAAGGATCACGTTCGTAGTTTGGGGGTGCTCTTGGATCCAGAACTGTCACTTGAGGCACAGGTGAACTTAGTGGCACGGAGCACTTTTTATCAGCTTAAGCTGGTATACCAACTACGCCCTTATCTGGACAGAGATAGCCTAGCTACAGTTATCCATGCTCTGATAACTTCTCGTCTGGATTACTGCAATGCGTTATATGTGGGGCTGCCTTTGAAAACGGTCCGGAAACTTCAGCTGGTCCAAAATAGGGCAGCAAGATTGTTAACAGGGACTGGTCTGCGAGCTCATATTACGCCAGTACTTTTCCACCTGCACTGGCTGCCAGTCCATTTCCACGCCCAATTCAAAGTGCTGGTATTAACATTCAAAGCCCTTAATGGCTTGGGGCCAGGTTACCTGAAGGATCGCCTCCTCCCATATGTGCCTGCCCAGACCTTAAGATCATCCTCAGCGGCCCTTCTCTGTGAGCCCCTGCCAAAGGAAGTGAGGCGGGTGGCTACTAGGAGGAGGGCTTTTTCTGCTGTGGCACCCCAGCTGTGGAATGAGCTCCCTAGTGAGGTTTGCCTGGCACTTACGTTGTATTCTTTCCTGTGCCAGGTAAAGACCTTTTTATTTTCCCAGGCATTTTAGCATTTAGCTTTTTAGACTTTTAGCTTTGCCATTTTAAATCTGTATTTTAAATCCCCGCACTGTGTCCTCTTTGGCTTTAATTTTTGTGAGCCACCCAGAGAGCTTTGGCTATTGGGCGGCATAGAAATGAAATGAAATAATAATAATAAAAATAAAATTATATGTTGCCTTTTCTCCAAGGAGCTCAAGGTGCCATAAACGGTTCTCTCTGACCCACCCCCTGTGAAGCAGGTTAAGCTGAAGGAGAGTGGGTGGCCCAAGATCATCAGTGAGCTTCATGGCTGAGTGTGGATTTGAAATGGAGCCTTTCCAATTCTATTCCAATGCAGGCGCCCAGAAGGTCATGCCTGGAGGCCAATTCAGGCCCTCTGGGGTTCCCCAGATGGCCATGCCCCCTTCCCTGGCCCCACCCCCTTTTCCTCAACCAACAATCATCCTACAAGGTTGAAATGCTTCTCCTAAGGCTTAGTCACGGGCAGTAAGAGCTTTAATATAATACTGTATATGCTGGTATTTTTTTGGGTATTTTAGCCCAGTCCACCAGGTGATCTTTGGTAAACCTATCCTCTCATGACTGTCATGAGAAGAAAGTGAAATCATGCTGGCGGAATGCTTCCCATACTGAAAACGTCGTTTTGAAATACTACTCTGGCACCATTATCACCCACATGACCTTAGTTTTCCAAGGAAAGAAAGAGCTGGACCATGAAGGGAATTAGTATGGTGTACACTCTCTCCGTTGCCCATTGTGTTCAATTGTCTCTTCCTCTCCCCATGTACGCAACAAAAAAGAGATCAACTCTTTCCTCCTTTTAAAAAGCCACACAGACATTTTAGAAAGCCGTACCGTATGCCTGAGCTGAAAATACTAATCATGCTTCCCCTACACATACCCACCCTGGGAGGAGAATGTTTATGGAAGTGTTTGCGCTAGAATTTGCAACATATTCATAACATTTGTTATTCACATGCCCAGAATCATCCTAATTACCAGGTATTCATCGCCACCCACATGTTCCTCTAACGCAGATCTGCACAGTGTGTCAGTGAATGAGTCTGCAGGTTTTCAGCCTGTTGCCATTCTGCTCAGAGAATCAAGCATTCAAAGCCTCTGGTGTGTGTTTTTTTTTAATGGAGCAGACTTGTAAAGTGGAGGTAGAATTATGATAGAAATAGCAAGGGATGTAGGAGTGTGGTCATGAACCATGTCCTCATATGCCCCCTTTAAGCAGAAAAGGTATTGGAAAATAAGTAAAGTGCTAATTTCCCTCCACTGGAACCGCAAATTGCAAACATTATTCTGGAACATGTGAAAAAGATCCTTCTTTTTTCAAGGGCTCTAAAATTGGCTTGCAATGCTTTGCATATGCATATTCTCAGAATGTCACCTGGTTATTAAAGTGCAAAATGGGGGAAGGTAACATGTTTCCTAGACCAAAGATGTTCACAGTTGCTCTTTTCATACAACAGACCTCCCATATACCCATACATGATCCCAGGGTATGGAAGGCATGAAGTTTGTTGAACCTCAGCAGGTTTAGTTTTGTTCAGTGTCTGGACAGGAGAATGCTTTGAAACACTGAGTTCCATCATGGAAAGAAAGGCAGGATATAAATGTGATAAATAAAGAGCTTTGCAGAAATGGCCTCTTGAAATTGTCCACCCTATTTGTCGACAGAGATACTGCAGAGATAATTTCACTGAATTTCTCCAGGAAGAGGAGAAATTCTCAACAGTTTCGCACAGGTAGTTCTCACTATTGACAAGGGTTGCACAGCTTCTTTCTGTTTTTGTAATGGATTTGGAGTTTTTGTGTTGCTGCTGCAACACAACAATGTCAAATGTGTTGGCAGGCTGGCCCCTATTTTGCATCCACCACACAAGAACATAAGAAGAGCCATGATGGATCAGACCAAGGGGCCATCTAGTCCAGCATCCTGTTCACACAGTGGCCAACCAGCTGCCACGGGAAACCCACAATCAGGACATGAGTGCAACAGCGCCCTCCCACCCAAGTTCTCCAGCAACTGCTGTACATAGGCATACTGCCTCTGGAGGTAGCATATAGCCATCAGGACCAGCAGCCAATAGCCTTCTCCTCCATGAGGACACCTCACAATGCAGATGTGATGGGGTCCGTGTTGGGTCTAGCTCTAGGGAAGAGGTGGAGCTAGTGCTGTGCCTAAATCTGTTCTGCAGTTCCTTGAAAGTTTTCTTCCTGCAATGGAAAAAGGCTTCCATTGTTCTGTCTCATTCTTAAGGTGTTTTATAATTTATTTTTGTGATGTTTTTGAGCTTACCTAATCACTGCAAGGCAGCTGAGGATTCTGTGGGTGTTTTCTTTCTATTACACATCTCTCCATTTCTCTGCAACTTCCCTTGCAATTCCTGATCTGAAGTAGCCCTCATGTCTTCCCCTGGCTTTAATTGAAGTGTGGGAAGCTGAGGAGGCTGCAGGCTGCTGGAGAGATGATTGTACAATGATAAACATGACACTTGTGCATGCATCTCTGCCATCTCCCAAGTAAGGTGAGTACAAGAAACCCTGAACCCACCCCTTGACAATTTCTCCAAATTTTTCTTCACCACTGAATTTCTCTTCAAAAGCAGTTTCTTTACTAACAAATTGAATGAGAATGGTAGAAAAAATGTGGAAGAAATTTTTGGCATAGCACTATAAATAAATACAGACATTGGCTCTCTTCACACCTGGCATTTGATCCCACTACAAACTGATCCTTTTGATTCTGGATCCTTTCCAGGATTTAGACTGCCCCTGTATATAGGCATCTCTCATAGTGCTTCCCTCTGCTCTATACCTTTTTATGCCTGCACGGAAAAATCAGGACAGAAAGCAGATCATTGGTTCCAGTAACATGATTGATGGCTCCGCCCATCCCTCCACTCCTCCGCAACAGGAGGGACAGAAGTCCTTCTAGTGACTTTAAAGGCAGAGGGAATCAAAGGAGTGCCTCCCTTCCTGGTATGTGTGCAAAGGAGCTTCTGAGTAGACATAAGAGCACAGTGTAAGTCTGCAACCCTCGGCACACTTACTTGGGAGTAAGCCCCATGGAATGTAATGGGGCACTCTGAATCAACAGAGGACGTTGCTTCTGAGGTTGGTGGGGTGGGGGATCAGATGTGTCTCCCTTCGTTGTAGGTAGGCATTTTACCCTCTTATCCCTCCAGTTGAGAAATGTGCTCAAGCATTTACATAGCAGACATGGAGAGAGTGCAGCCCACAGCCAAGCAGACACAGCCATTTCTTCTGCTATTGGAGAATTTCATGGGGAGGCCATGACACTCGTGTTCTGTGGGCTGGAAAAAATACCTTTTTCTTTTTGCATTTTGGGAAAACATGGGACAGGCTGGGGAAAATGGCAGGAGACACCCTGGAGGTTCACAGCATCATCTAAAGGACCCTCAAACTTCTGTGAGAGAGTCATCTCAACAGCAGGATAAAAGCTCCCTGTGAAGAAGCCCATTGGG
Source organism: Heloderma suspectum (assembly GCF_057233095.1). Taxonomy (NCBI): domain Eukaryota; kingdom Metazoa; phylum Chordata; class Lepidosauria; order Squamata; family Helodermatidae; genus Heloderma; species Heloderma suspectum. Next base: position 46,528,684 of record NC_139460.1, on the reverse strand, counting down.
TTCAAAGGGCCTGGGTTTGATTTTTTTTTATCAGAAGAACTAGCTCTCTTCACACATACAGTCACTGGAGAGCAAAGTTTGACCCCCATTTTGTACATCCCTTCACAGGTGCCTTGGCTCAATAAGTTCCATATTGCCTGGAAGGAGACCTAGTTAACAGGAACAAATCAGTCTTGCATGTTTCTGAACAAAATCCTCTATTGGCATGGACAAGAGAGTAGCCCCTCCTGCTGTTCAGCTAGCATGGGACCTCCTGAGATCATTAAATGCCCCACCTTCACTCGGTTCTTTATCTAATCAAAGCCTCATAGTACCACACTTCCAACTGGCTGCAGAGAGTCTGCCCCTGAGATCATATGGCCTTTCTAACAAGTACTACAAAGTCCACCATGAGTTCAGATGCCTTTATTTTGGTAAACAGTCATTTCTTTTGTGTTCACCTGGAATTTGCCCCTCCATGACTGCCCTGCTCTTTTCTGAGACATTTGCCCCTCAAACCTAAAACTGTCCCAGAACACCAGAGTTCCTTCTCTGCTTCAGAGTTACCTCTTCACCCTCAAGTCTCCCTATAGCAGGGGTGAGGAACCTGCACTGTAGATTGCTTTGGCTTCTGGGGGAAGAAGAAAGGAAAATGCAGTGGGACTTGAAAGGCTGGTGAGAGACAGAGGAAGAGAAAAATTATAATTCCTTTGCTTCCTTGTGCTTTGTCTAAACAGAGGGAGAGGGAGCCACAAGCCAAGGGCGGGTGCTCTTGCAGCCAGGTCCTACTTGTGAATTTCCCACAGGCAGCCGGTTGGCCACTGCCAACCAGAACAAAATGCTGGATGAGATGAGAATGAGATGGACCCTTGGTCTGATTCAGCATGGCTCTTCTTCTGTTCTAAGGGTGCCCTGCCAGGAGTTCTAGAACCTAATCAGGCAGCACAACCAATGAGGGATGCTATAGGGCAGGGGTGGGGAAGTTGTAGCCCTGCAGATATTGTCAGACTACAACTCCCATCACCTGAGAGCATTGGCCATGCTGGTTCTTTACCAGCGTTCACTCTCTTAAGCTTTTGTCATATCTGTTCCCATAAAATGAGGGCTTTCTTACTTATCTCAAATCTAGTAAAGAATTCCTTGAGTGCTCATTGGAAGGACAGATAATGAAGCTGAAGCTCCAATATTTTGGCCACCTAATGCAAAGAGAAAACTCACTGGAAAAGACCCTGATGCTGGGAAAGACTGAAGGCAAAAGGAAAAGGGGACGGCAGAGGATGAGATGGCTAGATAGCATCACGGATGCAATGAATATGAACTTGAGCATGCTCCGGGAGAGAGCGCAGGACAGGAAGGCCTGGCGTGCTATAGTCCATGGGGTCACGAAGAGTCGGACACGACTGAACGACTGAACAACAACAACAAAACTCCCTTTCAGTTCTTTGTTCCTGTGCTCCTACTTCACTTGGTGCCAGCGTCAAGGTGACAATGGCAGTGAGGAGGTAAACTCATTGAGGGATGAGGCCCATTGAAGGTGTCTTGCCCAAAGGCCCTCAGAAATCTGGAGCCAGCACTGACTGCATCAGACTGGATGCTATGAGGCCTGAGGCTGAGCCCATCATCATATTCAAGCAGAGTTTGATGACCTGTATGAACACGCTTGCAGGTCTACTATCGAGAAGTATTAGATTGGTGGGCACTAGAGACTGGGCCTTTTCAGTGATGGCCCCATGCATGTGGAACTCCCTCCCTAGATAGGTGCATACAGCCCCTACGTTGATGACTTTTAAATGGGCCTTGAAGATTTTTGTTTGTTTCAAACTGTTTTTCATTGACATTTTAATCCTTCATATTTAACTGTTGCTTTTTACTTCAAACAAAAACTTTGCTGCTTCCTTTTAAAAAATCTTTATACTCTTATTCTGCTGATATTTTAACTGCTTCTGTCATAATATTATACTTTTTTTAGATTGTGGTTTTATAGATTGTAATATGTTATAATGGAATTTTATATTTTAATATGTTATGAGCTGCCTTTGGAGGGTTAACCCTGAAAAGCAGCCTATGAATACTGAAATGAATGTATGAGTAGAATAGAATAAGTCCCTTGTAGCTCTGATCTGATGCCTTCATTCTTGATGAATGAAGAAAGTTGGGTCAACATGGCTCCCTTTTCTCTCACAGGGCACCATCAACTAAGGCATAGTTCTCACTGACATCTTGCTGTTCAATAAGGTCCACAGCACCTTGATAAAACTGGGACTCACCAATCACACAGACAGTCTTATTTGTGCATTCAAAATGGCAAGGTTGAGGACATAGGGGGAGGGTGTGCATGGTGTTGTACGGGATAGGGCCAGCAAATGCCTGAATGGGGCTTAAGTGACCTCTGATTGGCTGGGAAGATCCATGTGACCAGTGCATGAAGGAAATAGAAACAAGAGATAGTAACAAGGACAAACAAATGGTACTGAAGCAGCAGCAGCAGCTAGTAAAACCAGTAGTATTCAATAGGATCACAAAAGGTGAATATTTTCACAAAGCAGTTCAGGAAAGTATTTCTAACCTTGTCTCCTCGATTGCTGGTTTGTTTGTTGGCCAACAATAAAAACGGGAGAATATTTTTTGTGGCCCAAAATAGTTCATGTTGGTGGGGTGACACAGGAATGGATGACAGAGAGAAGAAACACATGTATACATCAAAAGAGCACGTAGGCAGGGTCCTTGGGAAATAAAGGATCATTTTGGGGGGATTAATCTATGGAGTGTTCACTGCCATTTTTTTCTAACTCAATGCCTCCTGATATGCATAGCAATTTGTCTGCATTGTGTTAATATTTCATCAGATGCCTCATCCCATTTGTCATTAGGGTCATAAAGTGCCCCCTTCCTCTGTATTTTTCCCTCCTACAGTCTTTTTAGCATGTTTTCCTTTGTTGACTCTGCTATCGCTCTGCTACAATCTGAGACTGTGGGCATCTCTACACCAGCCTAAAATCCTGCATTTAAAATGGGGCTTTCTGGTTCTGTTTTAGATGCAGGATCACAACGACTCCCTTTTTCACCTGTTTCCTTCTCCCCCTCCTCTTTCCCCTTCCTTCTCCCCATATCAGAGGGCTCCTTCACGCAGGGCTTTTATCCTGCTATGGAGATTGCTTACTCACAGAAGTTTGCAGGTCCTGTACACAATGCAGCCCTCATCCAGGGAACTTTCTGCTCTTTGTGAGCTCTCTTGCCTTGTTTTCCATGAGGAGGAAAGTCTGGCATTTTCCCTTCTCCTGCCATGGACTTGACAAAAATGAGGGTGTACAGTTTAAAGTCGCTTTTATACAAATTAAACAACAGCACCGCCTAGTGGCTTTGTAATGAAACACATAGATCTCATCGAGAAGTTTAGGTGTTTTTTTTTTTAAAACCACGTGGAAAGGACCCAATCCAATCCCACAAAGATTCCGGAAGCAGAAGCCGGGGTAAATTGCAGGATTTTTAGCCTTGTGTGATGAAGACCTGGTTCTTCCATTATCTTTCACTGATCTCGCTCCACTTCTTGCTGCTTGTCCATTTTTCACAGAGGGAACTCAAGTGGAACACAACAGTGTAATTTGCTAGCTCATTATCTGCAATCTATTTAAAAACGGAACAAAGGCCATTCAGTGCAGGAGACACCCTGGAGGGTCACAGCATCATGTAAAGAGCCCTCAAGCTTCCGTGAGGGAGCAATCTCAATCTCAGGATAAAAGCTCCGTGTGAAGAAAGCCTGTGGCCTTGACCTGGTGCTGTGCATCTGACTGATCCAGTGCATCACGAGGACAAGGCTGGGAGGGCTCCCAGGACCTGACCTATGGTTAATAGCAATTCCAAATATTTGCATCCTGACCATTTCCAGCTAGTCACATTCTCAGGAGCAATAATAATCAGCTTGGATGCTTAAGAACTGCAAGTCTCCCTAGGGTTTTAGTTCCTCTTGACTTTGTAATAGGCTGTGTGAAGTTTGGATCCAGGTTTATGTCTAGGGCTGGTTCACTCATCCATTCATACAACTAGGAGCTGTGATCCTATGCGGACTTACTTGGGAGAAAACCCCAAGGAGAATACATGTTAGTTCTTCAGGAGGGGCAGTCTCTTTCACCACAACCAGTACAGAAACACAGTGGGCTGCTGGATGGAGGACTTGGATCACTCCATCCGTCTTCCACATTCGACTTGGTAGAAGACTTTTTTTGTTTTACCAGCCTGCTAAGAGGTAGTAGACTGAGCTTCCATGCTGACTGTGGAACAGGGGCTTCCCATCTTCTGTGGCCAGCATGAAACCGCTAGCTACTAGCCTCTTAGCAAGCTAATAAAACTTCTTGCAGGTTAATAACTTTTGTGGCTTATTTTCAAGGCTGGTATCATTTGAAGTATTTGCATCCATTCTGGTTCCCTCTGATTTCTAAAGGCAAAGTGATGTGAGCATTAGGCAGCTTATGTAATGAATGTTTTAGAATATATTTTGCACTGGATTTTGAATTGGAAACAAACAAAGACTTAAGAGGTTGCAGTTCTACTGCAGAAAGGTGCACCATTTTGTTTGTGACTGTAGTGGACATTGGTCATCTTATACCTGCTCCTGTGCATTCATAGAAGCCTATAGATCCAAACATAACAATCTAGATTTATTTCATAATTATAAAAGAATCTGAATTCCATGTTGGGGTGGGATGAACTAAACGGATTAGTTTCGTACATTGAGAAGGATCAAGAGGCAGGAATGCCTTGGTCTCAAGTGAAATAAATGAGATTTAAATACCTGGGGTAGGATCGTAGCTCAGTGGTAGAGCACATGTCTTGCATGTAGATGCTTCCTAGTTCAATCCCCAGAATCTCCAACTAGGGCTAGGAAAGAATCAGTCCTACCTGAAACCCTGGAGAGCTGCTGCCAGTCAGTGTCGACAGTACTGGGCTAGATGGGCCAATGGTCCGACTCACTATAAGGCAACTTCCTGTGTTCCTACACTTATCTACCTATGGACAACTCAGATGAACTTCAACGGAGTATAGGTGTGCCATTATCTAGATTGTGACTACAGAGTTTTCAGGTTTCCCACTCTTTTAAGCAGAAACATATAACAAAACCCTATTTTGTTTTGTTTTCCCTTTGAAGAAAGTATGTAATGTAGCATTCCCCAACCTGGTGCCTTCTGGGTGTGTTGGACTGCAACTCCCATAATTCCCAGCCAGCATGACTATTAGGGGATGATGAGAGCTGTAGTCCAATACATCTGAAGAGCACCGGTTTGGGGAAGATTGATGCAATGTAACTCCACATAATATAAATCCTGACAGTCTCTTTGGTTTGCCTTGGCCAACTCAGTGAAAGGAAGATCCTAGGATATTATCCTGAATCTATTATATAATATATTAATAAAACATTATTTTATTTATGAATATGATGTCACAAAGATATATAGCACTATATATCATAACTTTATAAGATTTTTGTTCACAGGCTATGCACTGTTAATTATATTGTCATGTAGGCCAGTCCTGCCTGTTAATTCTAGTGTGTCTGATTTGCCACCAGATCCCCAGTCTTGGTCTCCTATATAAATTCATGCCCATGTAATATAAATAATTACAGTTACATACAAACAAGGTGGTGGCAACAGGAAGGGAAGGAACAGATGCATGATGGGTCATTCAGGACTTGATATATTTATCTTTGGCTAGCACATGTCCAGTATTTCCATATATCTTTGCAAATTGCATTGTATCTGAGTCAGCTGAACTCTAAGATCATGGTGGCATGACAGACATCATCTCTGGCACAGGATCTTGCTTTGTTCTCAACTAGTTGTTGTTGTTTATTCATTCAGTCACTTCCGACTCTTTGTGAGTGCATGGACCAGCCTACGCCAGAGCTTCCTGTCGGCCGTCGCCACTCCTAGCTCCCCCAAGGTCGAGTCTGTCACCTCCAGAATATCATCCATCCATCTTGCCCTTGGTCGGCCCCTCTTCCTTTTGCCTTCCACTTTCCCTAGCATCAGCATCTTCTCCAGGGTATCCTGTCTTCTCATTATGTGGCCAAAGTACTTCAGTTTTGCCTTTAATATCATTGCCTCAAGTGAGCAGTCTGGCTTTGCTTCCTGGAGTATGGACTGGTTTGATCTTCTTGCAGTCCAAAGCACTCTCAGAATTTTCCTCCAACACCACAGTTCAAAAGCATCTATCTTCCTTCGCTCAGCCTTCCTTATGGTAGGCATGCTTCCAAATCCAGAGAAAAATGGTTTCTGGAGAGGTCCATCCAAGTGGACCCTGTGGCTGACTTTCAGTTTCACTTTCAAGTCTCTTGACATGACACCTCTCATTTCAGATGTCTCCCCAATACAAACAGGTCTCTGTGCAGCTTGGATGTAACAAATCATGCTCTACAGATCATATGCTATTACACAACTAGGTATATGCAACACTTGTACCTTTATTTCTGTAAATATTTGCTCCTGAATGCATGCTGGCATTGCCTGTTTAGGATACTTAGCAACAAAAGTGATGCATTCCCCCCCCCCCATGCAGATCTGAATAATTGTTGCACCTCATATGTTCAGTGTGTTGCAGTGATTAGAGTGTTGGACTGGGACTCAGGAGATCTTGGTTCTGTAGCAGCCATATCGGGGGTCAGACTAAGTAGCCTCATGTAGTCTCATGCTTCATGTTCTTGCTGAGCTCTTGCTCTCTAAAATATATGTTTGTAAGCTGACAAGACGCAGGAATCTCTTAACTTGTCACTAAGGCTAAGGCCATAGTGATATGTATATCATGTTCTCTGCTGTTCTCTGCTGTTCTCGGCTTATCATGGCTACCCTATAACCCATTTCTTGTATTATAAACAATGGTGCTAGGAGAGGAAATGCTGAATACTGCAAACCCACACAGAAAGGGGTGGGGGAGATTTTGCATATGTGTCATAATGTCTATAAAAACAATTTGCTGATGTAAATCGGGGCTTTTGGCTCTTTGGAAGTGATTCCAGCCATAAAGCCCGCGTGTTAAATAAAGAAAAACTCTTTTTCCTTTACTCCGTGTTCTCTCTGACTCTGAGTTCTGCAACATAAATGGTGCCGTGACTCGGATGTGGCAGGCGCTGAGACAGAGAGGTGGCAGTTGCCTGCTCTTGATCGCCGCACCGGGAGGGAAGGCTCGGCGCACGCCTCCCTTTCTTGGCGCCACCGACCTTTTTGTTGGGTGAACGGGAGAAAGCCTGCGCTGGGACTGCCCGAACGGCAGCGAGTGGCAAGAGAACCTTGGGAAGCGGAGGAAGGAACTTGAGCCCTGCCCATACTGCAGCTGCAATTGAGCTGAAACCCACATTGGAAGCCTTCAGGAGAAAGGCAAGTATATGGAATGAAAAGAGGGCCCCGCCTTTAGGAGAAAGGCCACTGGGCAGAAAAAAAGAGGGCCCCGCCTTATGAAGAAGGTTAGTGTTAGTATACGTATACAAAAGGTGACCCACCTGATTGGGAGTGGAGGGGGGACTTGATCACTCCCCCGAGCAGGCACTAATACTCAGCAAGGCGCTGAGGAAACTGCTTTGCTCTAGTGGAAAAGTGGGAAAGTAGGTGGCAGGGACATATGAATGAAGTGGTGAAATTGATGATTGTGTGAGTGGCTACTGCGGTTTCTGTTGCATACCGTTGACCGTCCGGGTGCCCAGGCCAGTAGCAAAGTGCGTGGTGTAAAAATTCCTCTTGTGTCGGTCAGTGAGACCCCTTACTCACTGACCAATCCCCTTTCCTTCACTGTGTCCGTCTTTATCTTAGGAGGGAGGCTATGGGAGGTGGGGGAAGCAAGACCTTCACCCCCTTGAGATGTATGTTAAAAAAAAAAAGGAAAAAGATTTTTTTAAAAAGGATTCAGAATAGAGAGAGGAAACAGCAAAAAGCTCAAGGTTGAGCTGAGAGAAAAAAAAGAACAAGATCTGAGGCTGTTAATTAGAGAAATGTTGCAGGACAGCCTGGCTTTTAACGAAGCGTGGGAGTGTGAGGCCAAAGAAGTAGCCGTTAGCCTAGTGCTCCGGGAGGGGGGGGGGGCAGGAGAATTGCCCACAACGTTCTAAGTTGTGCAAAATCATCACCTCGCCTAATTAAGATAAAATCCCTAAGAAATAGAAACTGTAAATGAAGACCCAGAAGATAAAGGCGCAAAATGGAATAAAGGTGAAGAATCAGCCCCCAGGGCACAGGCTAGACCCCTCTTTGAGTAGAAAGTGTGTCATAAGACTGTCCCAAGGCAGAATAAAGCAGAAAGACCACGATGAAGATCTCTGTCAAGGTAGCCGTGTTTAGCTTTGAACTGTCCTAGTATTTCATAGAGCCTGTAGACCATCAGCTACATGATTTCTGAAGAGCGTAACCCTTAAGCTTTTGCCGTGGGATTCCCTGCAATGAAGAAATCTCACTAATTTAAGTGTCCAGTGTTAGACTGCCTGAGTATGTGTGCTGAAGAGACCAAGAAACCAGACAGCATGTTCCTGGCCAAGCCAAAATCACGCTACTACCATGCTCCTGGAAGCTGCAATAAACTGTATAAGCTAGGAGACCCAACCTGATTAAGAAGAAAAGAAGATATTAGAGTAACTGTCTTAAAAAAACCCAGTGAGATCTGTGTAGCTGGCTGGCTGACGCTGTCAGTAATGTTACAACTTTAAATTAAGACTGTTATCCTGTTTGAGACCCCCACAAAGAAAACTAACCTGAGTTATTTGTTGCCTGTGCCAAAGCAAAGATTTGGCTGCCCTGTACCTCATCATGTCCTGTTTTAAGCTTGGTATTTACAAATACAAACAAACTGGGAAGCTTGCCTGCAAATCACCCCACCGCCTCCCCGAAGAAGATTAATGGCTGCCTGAAAAATGCAAGTATAAGGCAATGCCCATCACCCCCCAGCGTCCTGAGTTTCGGCACTTTGCTTTCATGTACCAAGTTGAAGGGGAAGAGAAGAGAAGAAAAGAGGGGTGTGTGTGTGTGTGTGTGTGATATTGTAAATCCCTGGCTAGCTTGTCTAGTGATAGATAGCCCCGAGAGCTCCCCCCCCCCTAATTGCTGGATCTGCTCCATCTTGCCTTACCATGCAAGAAGTGTTTTCCATTCATTGTGTTAAATTGCAAAAAAAGTTTGTTGTGTATATTTTATGATTTCTTAGATATCATAAAATATATGTGATATTTGCAGATTAGTGTTAGTTGCAACTCCAAATGATACTGAGTGTGGTTCCCAATGGATGACAAGAGAAAAGACAAAGACAAGTAGAGAAAGACAGAGACAAGTAGAAAAGACAGAGAAATAGAGAAAGTGGCAGACAGATAGAGAAAGAGGAAAAAAAAGTAGAAAGAGAAGGCAAGAGGCAAAGAAAAAAAGCATTTGTAAAGAAGAAGCGTGGCCATAGTTGCCCCCAGGGCAGCTGAATTAGAAGCAGCTGATTGTGCCTGGAGCTTATTACCTGGGGTAAAGTAGACACAATAATGTAATAGTTCTTTAAGATGAGAAAATGTAACTAGGAGAAGAAGAGCCTATCCCAAATGTGCGTCATTGGGACTAGTGTAGGGCAGAAAGGTTTAAGTAAGTGAGTTTAACTTGAAAAAAAGACAAATACAGAGACAAGGCTGGTGCATGGAGCGGAAAGTTTTATGTAAAAAGTTTGAAACATGATCTGCAATACAGGCAGATCAGCAAGAAAAAGAAAGCAAAAGAAAGAGAGATTTCTCTTCCCATACTAATGAGTAAAAGTGTTATCAAGCACTTTGCCTGGGAAGCAAAGTTTGTTTACAGGAAGCTGTGCCTGAGAACCAAACACTTCTAGCCTATGCTGAAAATGCTTGATAGTGTTGTGCTGCCTCATGGGTAACATGTGTGGTATAAAACCCATTTAGCCCAATAGCTCGTGGTTCAGAGAAGCTGTCTGATCCAACCATTAGGTACGCCTGTGTGCTGTAAGTTGCCCAATAAAGTCTCCTTATAAAACAACAACAACAACCCTGCTGTTAGAAGCCATGAAGGCAGGTATGAAGAAGTCACTTAATACGACCAAGGTGTCTAAAGTGCTGCAAGGTGCCACCGAGGCCCCAGAGCGTACTTGGAGCGTCTTTTAGATGCCTATCGCCAATATACCCCCCTCGACCCAGAGGCCCAAGAAGATGTGGACGAAAAAATAGAAGAAGACCCAGCAGAGGCAGAGGCACAGTGTGCCCAGTGTGGACAAGATGGACATTGGTGGCATGAATGCCCAAATAAAATAAATCAAATACACAAAGGAGAAAACCAAAGGAGCCAGAACGGGCGAGAGAGAAGACAGCTTGAGAGGGGCCGTGACATTGACTGTGAGGGGCCGTGACATTGACTTCATGATTGACACTGGAGCGGCATCAAGAGCAAGCAAACGTTAGCCTTAAACAAGAAGTCCAAACACTGGGCAAAGTTCTTCAAGCCCAGCGTCGCTTTGTCTTAGAAAATAAGCCCCCAATTCCCATTACAGAAGTTCATCCTTTCCAACCAAGAGATGAAGTATAAGTTAAAAAGTGGAAAAATTACCCTTTGATTCCCAGATGGAGAGGACCAAAAACTGTTCTACTTTCCACCCCCACAGCTGTGAAAGCAGCTGGAGTTAAACCCTGGATACATTAGACATGAGTCAAGAGAGCGAGAGGGGAGGAGTGGACTGTAAACAGGAATCCTGAAAATTCTTTAAAAATCATTCTGAAAAAGCAGTAAGAAGACTCAGGCTAGACCTTACTGTGGGCACACTGGGAGACTGCCCACCCAGAGTATGGTCAGACCTGCAACTGGGGAAAATTGAAGAAGGGGACTAGACCCTACTGCAGCTAGCCAGGTGAATAGCTGCCCAGCATACGGTCAGATCCCAAAGAAGATCAAATATGCATGTTGTAATGTTAGTGGTGTTGTATTATAGTTCCTCAATAAGGTGCGAAAAAGGGCGGTCTGCCCCTGAAGGAGAAAGTCTGTCCCAGCGATTCGCTGATAATTACTGGCTTCACCTAGCTAACATCACTGGAGTAAAGCATTTTTGTTTACCAAGGGATATACCTGCAAACAGGCTTATTAGCTCTTGCCTAATAACTGTCTGTAAGCATCCTGAAAAAATTCAAAATGAGACTATGTTAAGCAATTTTAATATAAACTTGACTTATTCCCAAAATTCTGACTGGGGCATAGTTACGAAAATCTTACCCCCTACAGAGTTCACTCTACGTACTCCCATCGTAGCTGGAACAAATGCCACTTGTGCACAAATAATTAATTGTCAAAAAAATCTTCTGGGAAATGTAAAGCTATCCCCGCCCCCCCCTTCCACTGTAATGAAATTCAAAACATATCTTTTAATTATGCACATATACTTCTGCCTCATGGATAGTTTTGGACCTGTGGTTCCCGTACCTGGTCATTCATTCCAGCCAACTTGTCTGATAACCACCCATGTTGCCTTAGCCGCCTGGTGCCAATTCTTCCCCCGTGGCCAGAGAAAATCCGTTGGAGTGCCTAGAGCACTCCAACTAACTGAAAATTGTAATAGCCACCTACAGCTATACTCTGACTCAGAAAAATTGGCACTGGCAGTATGGTTAGTTGGAGTTCCAGGTCTAGCCTTGGCTGATGGTCTAGAAATCAACCGGTTAGCTTGCAGCTTGGCCAAGAGCATAAATGCCACCTCACGAGCATTGTCATTATTAAATAAAGAGTTGCATGATCTAAGAGGTGCTGTTCTAGAAAATCGAGCTAGTATAGATTACCTCTTCCTTCTTCATCATCTGGGTTGTGAGACGCACCAAAAGCTTTGCTGTTTTAATTTAACTGGTAATAGTAATGCTGTAGATGAACAGATCAACAATCTGCACCATATAGTGGCTGACATAACAATGGGACAAAACAATTGGCTAGATTGGTTAACCTCTTGGCTCCCAAATCTTAGCTGGCTTAAAGCATTGTTCATCCTAATTCTACCAGTGTTGTTCAGAGTGTTATGCCTTTGTATTCCTTGTCTTATGCGCTGTTTAACCAATCTGTTTTATGTCTCGGCTAGTAAAACTGCTGCCCTCTACACTCTAATAGCCCAACAGGAGGTTAAGTGATATGTATGTTATAAAAAGTTTTGTATTGTGCTTTGCAGACTATGATGAGCATTCACTTATCAGAAATGCTATAATTGTAATAAAATTATGCATTTAAGGGGGGAATGTAGCAGCCATATCGGGGGTCAGACTAAGTAGCCTCATGCAGTCCCATGCTTCATGTTCTTGCTGAGCTCTTGCTCTCTAAAATATATGTTTGTAAGCTGACAAGACGCAGGAATCTCTTAACTTGTCACTAAGGCTAAGGCCATAGTGATATGTATATCATGTTCTCTGCTGTTCTCTGCTGTTCTCGGCTTATCATGGCTACCCTATAACCCATTTCTTGTATTATAAACAATGGTGCTAGGAGAGGAAATGCTGAATACTGCAAACCCACACAGAAAGGGGTGGGGGAGATTTTGCATATGTGTCATAATGTCTATAAAAACAATTTGCTGATGTAAATCGGGGCTTTTGGCTCTTTGGAAGTGATTCCAGACATAAAGCCCGCCCGTTAAATAAAGAAAAACTCTTTTTCCTTCACTCCGTGGTCTCTCTGACTCTGAGTTCTGCAACAGTTCTAGTCATAGAATCATAGAATAGTAGGGTTGGAAGGGGCCTACAAGGCCATTGAGTCCAACCCCCTGCTCAATGCAGGAATCCAAGTCAAAGCATCCCTGACAAGTGGCTGTCCAGGGTCATCTTGAATGCCTCCAGTGTGGGAAAGCCCACTTCCTCCCTAGGTCATTGGTTCCATTGCTGTATTGCTCTAAGAGTCAGGAAGTTTTTCCTGATGTTCAGCTGGAATCTGGCTTCCTGTAACTGGAGCCCATTATTCCGTGTCCTATACTCTGGGATGATCGAAAAGAGATCCTGGCCTTCTTCTCTGTGACAGCCTTTCAAGTACTTGAAGAGTGCTATCAGATCTCCCCTCAATCTTCTCTTTTCAAGGCTAAACATGCCCAGTTCTTTCAGTCTCTCCTCATAGGGCTTTGTTTCCAGTCCTCTACTCATATTCATTGCCCTCCTCTGAACCCTCTCCAGTTTGTCTGCATCCTTCTTAAAGTGTGGTGCCCAGAACTAGACACATTACTCAAAATGAGGCCTAAGCAGTGCTGAGTAGAGAGGAACTAGTACTTCCTGGGATTTGGAAGCTATGCTTCTATTAATGCAGCCCCAAATAGCATTTGCCTTTTTTTGCAGCCACATCACATTGTTTGCTCATATTCAGCTTGTGATCTGCAACAATTCCAAGATCCTTCTTGCTTGTAGTATTGCTGAACCAAGTATCGCCCATCTTTTAACTGTGCACTGGTTTCTTTTTCCTAGGTGCAGAACTTGGCATTTATCCCTATTAAATGTCATTGTGTTGTTTTCTGCCCAGCACTCCAGCCTATCCAGATCACTTTGAAAGTTGTCTCTGTCTTCCAGGTATTAGCTATCCCGCCCAATTTTGTGTTATCTGCAAATGTGATCAGCATTCCCTGCACCTCCTCATCCAAGTCATTAATAACAATGTTGAATAGCACTGGGACCAGAACTGAGCCCTGTGGTACCCCGCTCCTTATCTCTCCCCAGTTTGAGAAGATCCCATTGATAAGCGCTCTTTGAGTCTGATTCTGTAGCCAACTGCGGATCCACCTGATCCACAGGTGATCCACAGTCTGCACTAGGGATGGCGGAGAATATTGCCTGTTTTTTCACGTGATAGGCCAGGCAAATATTTGTGTAGCCTATCACGTGAATGAAAAGCAGGGCTGCAAATGGTGTCCAGGATGCCATTTGTGGCTGTAAAGGTCTTAGTTTAAACTAAATGCAGCCATTTATGGAATTGCTGCAGAGCAGAGCTCACTGAAGAGGATTCCAGGGGAAGGAACGGAGCGCCTCCCCCCCACGGGCGGATTTCCCAGGACCAGCAGGTAGGGAGTCCGCCCATCCCTAGTCTGCACTTGGCCATGAAGCTCACTGGGTGACTTTGGGCCAGTCACTGACTGCCAGCCTAACCTACCTCACAGGGTTGTTGAGTGGATAACATGGAGAGGAGGAGGATCATGTAGGCCACCTTGGGTTCCTTGCAAGAGAGAAAAAGGTGGGATATATATGTAATAATAAAATTTTAAATTTGTGATTATCCACAACAGTTTTAATTGTACTTCATGTTTCCTATTGAAAAGAAGACTTTTCTCCTAGCAGAGAAGATCTGAATTGCTGTTGCTCTGCACATATGCCATTGGCATAATCTGTACAGCATCATGTGCTTCATCAACATTTTGTGGGGTGGATCCAATCATAAAAGTGAATTGAGTTTACGTACCTTTTTCAAAAAAGGGCTAAGCAGTCCTTTGCCCACCCTTTAGCCTCTTCCTCTGGAGCATCAGGAACAGCCAGAACTAGACACAGAAGGTGATGGGTTCTGTGGAATTGAGTTGTACCTGAGGATGGGGCAGACCATGGCTTCCAGAGGGAGAATATTTCCAGAGAGGGCTCAGGACTGGCTGATTCCTAGCAGGTTCCAGGTCCACTCTGGAAATAAGGGAGCCCTCTGATGAAGGGAAGAGATGTTTTTGCTTCCTCCTGTCTGATTTGAAGGGCTCAGATCAGGGATGAGGAAGCTTTTTTCCGTCAAGGGATCACATTCCTTTAGGGTGGTGCATGCTGGCCCTGACTGGAGCTGAAGCCAGTGGTGAGTGGGACCAGATCCAAAAGGGGACTGGGCCCACCCCTTCTCTCTCTCTTTCTGACACCCCGTTCTGTCTTTCTGTCCCTCTCCCCCTCCCTCCTGGAGGAAGGGTAGATTGTTCTTGCCAGAGGTCTTGCAGAGGGCTTTTGAAATTAGGCTGTGGGCTGCATGTGTTTGTAGGCCTGCAGGCTGTCCCTGTGCCCCACCTTGCCTTAGAACATGCAAGGAGGAAGTCTAAGGGTGATGTCACCTTCATTTTAAAGCAAAGAGACCTGGATTGAAGAATTTCCTGTTGTACATCTCATGCTGGAATGTCTCTGGTCCAGCAAGAGGGAGGTTAAAACATCACCCCTTTGCTGGATAAGGGGGGCATTGAGATGCAAGTGGGGAGCTGTATGAGCATGTTACTCCACATCCCATCATGGAAGACTACAGTCCAGTGAGGGCTGGTAAATTGTGGGAGCCAAAACTAGAAGTTTGGCAGAGCTGCGTACTTTTGTTCCAATGTCTGCTAAAACGCCATAGAGCAGAATGGGTGTTCTCCCCATTCCTAGCTGTGTCCCTCCCATGCCCCAGTTTACTTCTGAGAAGAGTTGATAGATGGGTTCAGCTCATGCTCAGGGTCTGGCTGCTTATCTTATTTGGGGCTTGAAAGGAGGTTCCACCTGCCTCAAAACTGGATAGGCTAATTCCCCTGTTTGCTGCTGCTGCTTGTGATATGGTTGGACTCAGGGCCAGCATCAAGGGCAGGCATGGTTGAGCACCTGGTTAGGGTCCATAGGCCAGGAGGGGCCCACTGACTAGAGCCCCCTGGACTTGTTGCTCCTCTTCACTATTGCCACCTGCTTGCTCGCCTGCCTCTCACCCTGGCTCAGACAACGGTGGTGGTGAGATGGAGGAGCAACAGATGCCACTGCCCCTTGCTCCCTGCCTCTCAAGGAAGCAAAAGTTAGCAATGACGAGGGAGAGAAGATGAGGAGCAATAGCAGCTGGTGGCAAGGATGGTGAGAAGGTGGACTCACTGACGGAGGGGCCCCACTGAGGGTGTCTTGCCCAAGGGCCCTAAAGAACCTGGAGCCGGCCCTGGCTGGGCTCACTTATTTGAGTCATCTGGACCTATTAGTTCCTTAAGGCACACATTTCATACAATGTGTCTTCTCCCTGCATGTGTCCCATTGTGTTCTAGATGGTGTCATTTGGTTTGTGGGACACTGGTATGTGACAGATCCTCTTTTTGAGTAGGGGTTGGTCTTTTGTTCTGTCCCAGCATTGTTGTTCTGTTTTGTAACTTTGCCACAATTGGATGGTAATAGGACTATAGATTATTCCTAGGAATAGGATCCAGAGACAAAGGGTGTTTCTACATTAAGCAAAATCCCACATCTTTCCTGAGTTTTCTCTTTTCAGTTTCTTTGCAGGATTAGGAAGGGCTTTCTTACAGGGCAGCCATGTGGTTTGAACTGAGGGAGTGCCTCCCTCCCCCCTGGCATGTGTGCAAAGGGGGGGGGGAGTCTTGTTTTCATAGCTTAACTTCTGCTGTACTGTTTTCTTGCAGCCCCTGAGAAAACCTCTGACTTATTCTGAGTAGACATAAAATGTAAGCTCATGATGTAAGTCTGCAACCCTTGGCACATTTATGTGGGAGTAAGCCGCACTGAACACAGTGGGACTTACTTCTGAGTAGACATGAGATCACCCTGTAAGTCTGCAACCCTCGACACACTTACTTGGGAGTAAGCCCCATTGAACTTAATGGGGTGCTCTGAAACAACAGAGGACATTGCTTCTGAGCTTAGTGGGGTGGGGGATCAGATGTGTCTCCCTTCGTTGCAGGGAGGCATTTTACCTTCTTCTCCCTCCGATTGAGAAATGCAGAGGCAGGAGACGCAATTGGCAGGCAATTCTTGCCCTAGTGCCTGTCAAATCTCATCCTGACTGTGCCCCCAACAACAGAAAACAAATGCCCACAGCAGGCAGACACAGCAGTTTCTTCCGCTATCGGAGAATTTCATGGGGAGGTCACTCCTGTTCTGTGGGCTGGAAAAAATACCACACTTTTTGTGTTTGGGGAAAACATGAGATAGGCTGGAGGAAATGGTGGGAGACACCCTGGAGGGTAATGGCGTCATCTAAAGAGCCCGCACACTTCTGAGAATCATCTCAATAGCAGGATAAAAGCTTCGTGTGATGAACCCCAAAGCGTAGCAGTTCCAGATGTAAAAAATAGAGGCAGTATGGATTATGCATGATCCGCCTGCCTCCCTTCCCAGTAGGGATATCAGAGAATTCTGCCACAGATTCCAGTGAGGCCGGATTCTTTAGAGTCCAGCCCCCTGGAATCATGGCGCAATGGCCTCCCGCCCCCCGCCCCGCCGCAGAAACCCCCGGGACGGAGCTTACCTGGGGTGGATGTGGCGGCGGCTCTGGCTGGTCTCCCGGGGTGCTGCAGCTGCAACTGGCGTCCATCGTAGCGGCCGCCATTTTCGTGCTTGCAGGCAGCCGTGATAGGCTACGTAAGTATTTACATAGCCTAGCACGGCAAAGAGCAGGGATGCAAATGGTGGCCGCTACACCATTTGCACCCCTGCTCTTTGCTGTGATAGGCTACATAAGTATTTACATAGCCTATCATGGTAAAGGTAGCCATGCAAATGGCGTAGCGGCTGCCATTTGCGTCCCTGCTCTTTGCCGCGATAGGCTATGTAAGTACTTACGTAGCCTATCACAGCAAAGAGGAGGGGCGCAAATGGCGTAGCGGCCTCCATTTGCATCCCTGCTTTAGCCGTGATAGGCTATGTAAATATTTACTTAGCCTATCACGGGCTACCGTATGGACACAAATGGTGTCCCCTATGCAGGATGCCATTTACGTCCACACCAGCCTGGCAGCGGCAGGAGGCCCTGCTGCAGATCAGCCCGGCCGGTGGCTCCGCAGCATGGTCATGGAGCGGAGCCGGCCGGGCAAGATTCCAGGGGGGAGGACAGGATCGCCTCCCCCCTGGTCGAGGATTCTGGGAGGAGGAATGGATCGCCTCGCCCCCCCCCCCCAGCAGAAGCCCCGACTGGAACCAGGTAAGGGATTTGTACATCCCTACTTCCCAGCTCTAGCCATCCAGTTTTGTCAGGGAGCTCAAGAAAAGAGACAAGACAAGACACGAAGACCCGGCTCCTCCTTTTCACGTTTATTTCATTTTTGTTTTTTTGTGGGTTTTTTTTTTAAGACCACAGAAGAGCAGAGCATTCATAGATGTAAATAAACAGACACATAAACAGAAGTTAAATACACTGAGAAATGAAAAAAAAGAAAAAAGCTTTTGTAAATTTTTTTCTTTACACACACACTGCGCTTTTATTTTATTTTTTTTCCACAGAGCTAGTTTTTGAAAAACTGACAAAAAATCGAAAATAAAATAGAATGGCCGCGTTCTTGTTTCATTAAAGAGAAGTTCAGATCATGTCTACGGTGCTGGGGAAAAATATATATAAAGATATAGATATATATATATATTTATATGTATATAACACTGTTAATGAGAAGAATTCTAACTGCCCAGCAGTGCAGCAAGAAGAGTCTGGATATCTTCCCAAAGGCCTGGAGGAAAAATTTGGCTGCAGCTGGGGAAATAAGAAAGGTTGGGAGTTGCTGGAGATGACTTTACCAATCCTCTCCCTGTCCTTGTCTGTATAACCCTTTTCTTGTTAGCAAGAGCTCACCACAAGCCACAAAGCTTATGATTTTTTTTTATTGTACAGATAGTTTTAAAAGGACATTGAGCAAGTTCTGTGTCAGGCTGCATGTGTCACTGGGGAAGATGGAGAAGGTGAGTGTGGTAAGGGGGTGGTCATAGTTTTGAAAGCAGAATGGGATGTTGTGTCATGGTGTTTCGGTGCATCTGTGAGTGAGCGAGTGCATATCTGTCTGTGACTAACATGGGGAGCAACTGAGACAACTTCAGAGAGGGAAAACACTCCCATTTCAGACAGTCTTTCAGTGAATGATAGTTAGACGGCCATGTGCCTTGTGTATTGTTATGTTGCATGTAGGATTGGATCCAAACTAAATGAGATGAACTTAGGTCCCATTGAAGCCAATGGGGCGAGTTAATCATAACTCAAGTCCCATTGATTTAAGTCCCAAGGGCAACTAGCTTAGTCTGGATCCAACCCACAGAGTCCACTGAGGTACTAGGAATTACAGAAGCAACCAAGGCAGAGGATATATTTCTGTGTGGAACCCCACTGCTTTTCACAAAATTCACTTTCACAAGAGATGTTTAACAAAATGAACTTTTTGAATTTCTGACATCCTCATGACAACAATGTCCTCACACTGAACTGCATCTTATATTTTATTATGTTTTTATTCCACATTTTCTCCAAAGAATGGCTGCATGGTATGGATGCTAAAAGAGCCATGCACTTAAATTACACATTTGCAGGAATAATCATTTGAGTTCAAAAAGGCTATTTGTTGCAATATATAGTATGCCATTCAAGTGTGTGTGTGTGTGTGTGTGTGTAGAAACATGCATTATTTAGCATCAGTTGTGAAGGTTCTCTTTGTGATGCTTGAAGGATGATGCCTCAATTGACTGATGGCACCATATCAGTTGGAGGAAACGAGACATATTTTGCTAAGGATTTATTTGATTCCATGAGAAAATTGTTCAATGATGTGCTTGGTGGACAATCTTGCCTTGGATTGGCTCAAGTCATTACTATCCTTCAAACACGAGACCTGCCTTCTCTACCACCACGGGCTAATATGTTCTCAAAGGTAGAGTGGTGGATGCTGTTCAGTGATTCTGATTTATTTGCAAAGATTAATGCCCACAATTAATAACTAAGCATTTAAAGGTACCACACCTTGCCATCAGTATCATTGTGTGTTTAGCGCCTTAAAAATTTAGCTCCTTAAAGGGACAGATAAATGCACCTTCTTTGTAATATGTGTATTTCTCATTCAGAAGAGGGGAAAACTAATATACGTAGCCTGCAAACAGAAAGTATCTTTTTATATCTCTATAAACAACAACAGCAAAAATCTTGGGTGTAATCATATCCTTTCCTTTCCTTCTTAGATCAGCTTATGTTAATACACATGCATGCAAGGGTTACAATCTTGCATAGTTTGTTTAAAAATTGCTGAACATCTCACCAACAAATTTAATCATAGAATCATAGAATACTAGGGTTGGAAGGGGCCTATAAGACCATCGAGTCCAACCCCTGCTCAGTGCAAGAAATATCTGGGAACAGCATGCTTTCCAAACCAAAAACCTTTCTGATCATCATTCTGGGAAAGTCCTGCAAAAGTTTCTTTTCCATGTTTCTGTGAATTTGAATTAGGAATGAAATATATTCCCTGTCAAAAAAGGAGACTGAAAATGTCTCTCTCATCCTGCACTGAACAGCCCAGATTTCACAGGACATCTGGACATGTTTTTGTAATGCAAGGATCGGATGACATGCTCTGTAGCTCATTGGGGTTAGAACTGATGCAGTGGATTGTACTAGCAAGCATATAGAAGGAGTAAGATCCTCTCCATTCACCTGGGTTCTTTCGTGAGAAGGTGAAAAGGAATTACAGTTCATGATGTATGGAGGTCTCCTTTGGTGTAGCCAAAAGCAAAAGCAGTCCAGCCTGTCGCTGCTCCCTTTATTAAATGTCCATTCATCCCCTGAAAAAGCTGGTGTGGCCTCAAATATTATATGTAGGCATTTGCTGTGATTTACAAGCATGATGAAAATGATAACATTTGCTTAGTTAATTAAAGGCATACAATCGTAACTCCACTGATGTCATTGACCAAACTCCCATGGCTTTAATTGGAGCCAGGGTTGCATCCTTGGCTTCCAAAATACCTTATCATTCATTAGGACCAAATAATATGCACACATGTTGAGGGAGAGGTTTCTGATTTTTTTATCTAAGAACCCCAAAGCTGCAGGCTTTGAAATAATCAAGCTGTCAAGGTACACAGTGACTCTCAGACCTACCTCCTTGGTAATTTACAAGCATTTGTAGCTGCACCATTTGCCGCACAGCAAGACACATACGAGACGATCCACTCCAATCATGCTTAGAGTTCACATATTCCAAGATGGTTGCCTCCATGCTCTCTGGGTACTCTGCGAAAGAGGCATGCCTCCCCCTCCCTTTAAGTCCCAGTGGTTTGAAAAAGAAGAAGTCAGAAATCTGCTAGCAAGTAATAGGTCATCTTTGTATCTAAAGGTTTCTTCCTCTGTGTGGACATTACTGGACATTTCATGTCACTCTCATATATTTACAAACTTGTAGAAGAAATACGATCTTTTTTTGTATTTTTGTTTTTATAACACTAAATGTTAAACTTCCATCAATCAAACACGATTTACACCTACAGTCTTGAGGAACTGGTGTCCCCTTCTGAATCACCAATCTCATGGCATGGTGACAGGGCTGTAGCTTTTTTAGGGCTGTGTGTGTGTGGGGGGGGGGCGGTGGGGGCGGGGAGGGAAACAGGAAAACAGGATGAAGGAAACAGGAGGGAAACAGGAAAACAGGATGAGGGGAAAGAGTAGAAACAGGAGTATGAACACCTTCACGCGAATGCGTTGCCACCAAATTACCCATTACCCGAATTACTTTTTGATTCCTGGGAATACCTCTTGGCTTTAGTGATAAGTAAAAGGGTTCAGAGCCCAATGAGAACAGAGGGCAATCAGCAACTCTCAGGAAGCACAAAGACGATATCTGACTCTCTGGCGTATGACAGAAAACTAAATAGTTATTATTTCTCCAAACCAAATACCACCGACAGTCCTCTTATTAAATAGAGATTGCTAAAAACTTTACAAAACTGTGACTCACATGCAATCTTTCATTAAAGTGCCTCAGTATACCTCCCCATTATACGGAGGAGAAGCTTGGGCATAGAATAGATACAAGTGTTGACCGAGTTCCCATAATGAGTCAGTATCAGAGTGTCTGGGGCATTTCGAGTCATACTCCTCTGCTCCAGCCATGAAGTCTTGTCCTGTTTCCTACTTCAGCCCATCTTTTCCTGTCTAAGGAAAACCCTGTTTTTTTATTTTTATTTTACAAGTATACTTTAAAAAACATAAGATTTTAATCTTTTGCCTAAAAAAAACTTTTCTGCCAGTAGCACAGTGTTACTCAGAAACCCTACAATAACAAAAGAGTGCATTCAGCCTGACATTTTTGAATGACCCTGTCGCAGCAAAGATAAAGAGCAGATATGACATTGACAAAGAACAATGTTAGTGATGAGAAAGGTGAATGTAGTTTAGTTCCTTTCCTAATGCACCAAAAGTGGATTTGTATCCGCACATCCTCAAAGTCCTGGCCAAAGGATGGAAGGTGTCAACACCCAGAAGAATCAGCAAAGCAGAAGTTCAGCTCCATCCAGAAGCAAAGTATGGTTTTTGGTCACCAGGTCACATATAGACTTAAGTCTTGTTTGCTCATCATGGTATACAGAAATATGCCTCCTGATGTTTCTGCAGATACCCTGGTGGTTGTGATCTACCATCCAGATGCCTTTGAACCGTAAGTAATTCTAATTCCCAGGGTACTTAGCTTTGACATCTATAGTGTCGGGCCAGCACTGGAAGTAACAGCTTTCTCACAACATATTCCTCTCAATCCCTAAGCTTCCTTTCTGTTTCCCTTCCTAGATGAGATCTTTCGTGTTCATAAATGGTTTCCCCCAAACCATTCCTCTGTACCCTAATATCTCCCCTAATTTCACTGCAGAGAAAGAACAGTTGGCTTGGCCAGCTTATCTCCCTACTCTCTCTGCCTCGAATTGGGATAAGGTTGTTGAATTTACTAAGAATAGGGCTGGGAATCATGCGAGGACCTCCATAGCTTTTTCTAGCACATTTACTTGTTCTAATGGTAGCTCCCAGGCCTCTTACATTTAAACAACTACCAGGTATGGTGTTTTATAGGGTAATCCCATATATGTCTACTTAGAAGTTCCATTGAGATCAATGGGACTTACTCTCAGGTAAGTGTATATAGGATTACTTCCATAAACTCCAGGAAAAAAAGCAGAGAGTCTATTCACACAACCAGTTTGGAGTTGGAAAAAATTCATCAAGAGGTAAATTTTCCCTTTGGTTTTGGACTGGGAAGATGGCTTCATGAAAGTACACTTCACAGTACAATTACAAGCCCCCATTTTCTGAAAAATGGTAATGTGTGGGCTTATCACATAAAGGCTTCTTCAGAAGACCACTTTGCTATGGCACACTGAAGGAGAAAAGTGATCTTGGCAACTTTTCTATCTCAGAAATGAAATGCAAATCATTTACTAGGGAAGAGGAAATGGAACCTGAAACCCCTGGCCAGGGACCAAGCCCAAATGGTTAACACACGTATATACACTCACTCACTCACTCACTCACTCACTCACTCACTCACTTCAAAGTCCTTCTCTTTTCCTATGCAGACATCACCTATATCCAAGCTTGCATTCACTCTGTTGCTATTGTCACAACCAAAATATCATGGGAAGAATTTTATTATAGGTTTATTAAAAGCTAATTATATTTGCTGGGGATATAAACAAGGGGTCATGTAGAACTCATTGTATGAAGGCTGGA
This sequence comes from Heloderma suspectum, assembly GCF_057233095.1. Taxonomy (NCBI): domain Eukaryota; kingdom Metazoa; phylum Chordata; class Lepidosauria; order Squamata; family Helodermatidae; genus Heloderma; species Heloderma suspectum. The sequence goes on along the minus strand of NC_139460.1, from coordinate 46,505,312 downwards.
AGAAGCTGTCTGGAATGGCAGGGGAGAAAGTTGTTTAATTCTGGGAACAGCTTCAAGAGTTCTACACCCCTTTCCCTGCTCCTCCAACAGCAAGCTTCTCCTCTGAGAAGCTCAAAATGAGGAAGGGGACAACAGTGAATGGGAAGGAGGAGTGCGGGCTGTGTGGTTTTTTAAGGTGCATTTAAAATCATCTTCCATTGCAGCTGCTTTTTCCACAACAGAATGTTAGAAAGGAAGGTTTTTGTTTTAAAACATACCCTGGCATAATAAATGCTGTCTCCCAAGCAATGATTTTTGAGTCTCACCTAGAGGCTGAGATGTTTCCATTGGGAGGTAGGGAAACAGTTGGAAGAGTTCAGGGGCAGGCCAAGGCATTTCCCTGCCTGAGGTGAAGAACAAGATGGTGTGCCTCTCAATCCATGTATAAAAAAAATGGCTGGACTGGCAGATGAATCTGTTTTCAAACCCAGTGATGGGATGGTATCTGGTGCTTGAAGGTGACACGCCTGAAGGGCCACAGAGCAGGCCCCATAGAACAGAGGTCTCTCTTCTAATGCCTTCCGCCTGAGGCATCTGCTTCACTCTGCCTAATGGTAGGGCCAGTCCTGGAAGAGTAGGACTGGGATCCCTGCTGATGATCTCTTTCCCAGGAGCCTACAATTAACTGGATCTGGTCCTAATCTAGCCAGAATGAACAAGGGGTTAAAATAGGGCAGAGAAAGATTTCTCATCTGCAAGCCAGAGAGAAATCTGCCCTGCCCCCAACTATTTTGTCTCACATTCTAGGGATGGCAGACTTCTCCTGCGTATCTTTAGTATGTGTGAAAGTCAACAACTGAACACTGGCAAGCTTCAGTACCAATAGTGCTGGCAAGGATGAGTAGTTTCAGGTCTGAAAGGAAATTCTGGAAGCTTAAAATATTAGCAAATTTCTGCTGTCAGCTCATGGTGGAAAGACATTTTACATACAAATGTGTGCATTAAAATCCTGACAACTTCTTCTGATATGGAAAAGCAGCTTCAAAAAGTAGTTGAGATGCAATAGCATCCTCATAACGTCCCTTGCCCACCAGTTTCCCATTGAAAATCATATTCCCAGCTGCATTTCTCTTGGTGGGATTCCATGTATGTGTTTACTTTCATAAACATATGTCAGAGCTGGCAGGATACCATTGCATGCATTTACATGCCATGTGCAGTTAAACTCTCAGAAGGGGAAATTAATCTTACCACTTGCTACTACTTATTACATTCCTGGAAATATCTGCTCCAGTGTCATAGGTGCTATGGCTGGTGGACAACTCACGAGAATTTGCAAACCAAGCCAAAGAGGGGGTTTGCTGCTATGGTTAGAATCATACAGACTCCTTTTCTCTCAAGCTTCCTAAACAAAAAGACACCTCCAGACTTTTCCTTTCTGGGATGCTGGCCAAATCACCAGCATTACCTTTGAATCAGCCCAAATAATTGTTCAGGCAAGTTTCAGAAATTGGAAGTTCTGTTCAACATCTGATGCTTCTGATTCCCACAGTTCAAGTGGGTACTAGCCTGGGCTGGTCCATCTGGGTAAGAGCAATGAATAAAGGATCAGGATGGTGGCCTGTCAAGTCCACATGGCTGGCTGGCTTCTTGCAGTGGCATTCTGGGGTGCTTCCTGTGTTGTTGAACCAGGGTTGTGAGAAGCCGTTGTCTCTGTGAACCACAAGGAAAGAGAGTGGGGAGAAACCAAGCTGTGGTTCAAAGACCCTTTATATTCTCAGGAACAGCAGCAATTTCTGCTTTTATCAAGGCACATAATGTGTGGGGGGTGGTGGGGGGTGGGAGGGATTGCTTTGTAAATTTATTTCTTTTCAGATCACTGAAGCAAAAGTCAGGTTTGGGTACCCCCTGGAGATGAATGCCTTCTCCTGCCTGTACTGTTCTCTCTCACTTCTCTCTCTCTTGCATGTACGTCCTTTCACTTCTCTCTTCTGTTTCTTGTTCTGTATTCCTTTACTAGCTGTCCAATAGTAAATCGTAATCCTTGGAAGGATGGTACTGAGAAGGCTGGCTGCCTGCTTAATTGACTGCCAGAGTCTGCTCAAAACTGCAGCCCTCAGCAAAAAGAAATCGCTAAAGCAGCAGGAAGGGATGCTGCCATACTGTTGATCAAGGTGAGAGCTGTCTTGCTGTGCATGCATGGAGTTACAGGGAGCTCTTTGTAATGGGCTGGTACTCATTATAACAAAAGGAAGGATTTAATGCACACAAACACACACACACACACACACACTTACTTTGCATCTATATTTCTAAGCCTAAAGTGACCCCTCTCACTAATATAGGGATTGCATTGCAGCTTAGCATCTCCCCACCCCCCATGTTGCCACATCTGCTGGCAGAGTTGGGTGAGAAGGGATTTTGTTGCTTGGCAATTCAGTGGAATGAAAGCCACCGATGGAGCACCAGCCCATTTAGGTGCGGATTTCCCGTATGCAGCTTGGGAATCCTTCCCACCACATCTCTTGTAGATGAGGAACCAGCAATTCTCCAAAGGAAAACCAGCAAGGTGTTTGCTTTCAGAAAAACCCATGCTTGTTACAGACAAGGTGAGTCTGTGCAACTGGCTTGCACTTGTGAATTTAACCAAACTGGTGGCCAGGGGCAAAAGCCTGGTACATGAACCGTGGGTTTGACAATACCCGCCAAGGACACCCATTTAACTTTAATAGTTACATCACCAGGACATCTTCTCATTGTACCATTATCACAGCTGTTGTGCCTGTAGTTTCAAACAAATATAGACAGTTGGGTGATGCACCCAATTTTCAGTACCAAACCAGTGTGAGTCAGTTATACTTTATATAACATACTTAAATGGTTTTTAAATTTTGTGAACTGCCCAGAGAGCTTCAGCTATGGGGCGGTATAGAAATATAATAAATGAAAGGAAACAAAACTGAAATTGAAACAAACCAGAGTGAGCTCATTACATAAGGGTCTAGTTCATGCTAGGAATGTACACAGGCCCCTCTTCATCACCTGGCTTGAGACATATTCTCTCTTCCCTATCTCCATCTGGAGTTATTAGAGAGGGTCCAATTAATCTCTTGCACTTGAATTCTTTCTGTGCTAGGAATGTCATGAGCCAACCACAGTAACCTCAATGTAAAATAGGTAAATGACATAGCAGATGCATAACTTTTCCTGGAAACTGTTTTATCTTCCTTTTGCAAGTAGTCCTCTGCTCAGGATTTGGGAGATGGCTTTTCTAAATTTTAAAACTTAGGTGAATTTCAACTGTTTTTCTGGCTTTATAAGGGTATAACATTGAAGTTTGTCGGGTTAGACAAATTCCTGGAGAAAAAGGCTATCAATGGCTACTAGTCTTGATGGCTACGTGCTACCTCCAGTACCAGAGGTACTGAGCCTATGTACACCAGTTGTTGGGGAACATGGGTGGGAGGGTGCTGTTGCGCTCATGCCCTGCTTGTGGGTCCCTGGTCGACAGCTGGTTGGTCACTGTGTGAACAGAATGCTGGACTAGATGGACCCTTGGTCTGATCCAGCATGGCTGTTCTTATGTTCCTATGTTTTTAAGTCATAGTATTATCTGTTGTTGTTGCAGAGCTTTTTCCATAGAATGGTTATGCATTCCCAGGTGCTGGGTAGAATGTACCTTCCTGAGATTGGGGTGGGACTTCCTACTTCCTTACCAGAGGAAGAAAATAACTACCTTTAGGGAACTGGTTAGGCTCAGGGGTCTGAAGGGTTGCTAGCCTTAGAACGGGTAACAACATTAGAACAGCTGCAAGATTTTTTTTTTTTAAAAAATGCTAATGGAGAAGGGTTCCCTTATTCTCTTCATACAAGGACCAATCCAAGTGCTCTTTTGTACTATATGCTTTCTGCAATGGGTATTGCTCCAAACCATCCTACAAAGTCTAAGAAACCCTCAATGGGGTCTTCTGGACAATGGGGTCTTTTGTTACAATATATTTACCAAACATCTGTCCAAACCATGAGGTGTAATGGCTGTAATCCTTTCCAGACCTCACTCATCCAGAGCCCAACACCCTCAAATGTTCATATATTTTAGCAATCTCCTTGAGGCTTAGTGAACTATGGCCCTAGCTACGGCTGAATCCACATCCAAGCAAACGTTCAATCTCATGTACAATGGAAGTCATTATCTACAGTTTGATGAACTTATGTACACAGGGACTGCTCCCTTTGCATGCTTTAGACAGGGAGAAAGGGAGAAAGAGAGAGAGAGAGAATCACACACACACACACACACACACATGTGAGAGAGAGAGAGAGAGAGAGACTGGGGGCTGGCAAGAACAAGAGGGCAGGTAAATAAAATTGGTATGTCTTAGTATAATTGATGCGTTGTGGGGTAAGAGTGCCCAGGAATATATGGGACAGCCTAAAAGGGGAAGCAGCAAGGTAAGGGCCATATGGCATTTCTTCATGGGACACCAGTATACAAGAGAAATCTGCATCACTGTTTGCCAGATATCTGAAAAAGCTAAGTATCAGTTTAAGAAGTTAGCAAGCCAATCAAAAGGTTGTGGCTATTGACACCAAAGCAAAGGCCATCTCTTTCCAGGAAGGAAGGAAGGAAGGAAGGAAGGAAGGAAGGAGAAAATGATATGAGGGAATGGAGAGATTAAAAGTACTTTCATTGTTGATATTTCTTTTTACAGTATCCCAGCATCCTTGGTAGGATCCAGCCTCCACAGAGTGATCCGTCTGGTCTCTCATACTCTTGGATGGTCAGTGACTTGACAGTTTGTTATAATAAATGTTGCTGATTTTCCTTCATTGAAACTCCCCCCCTTCATTGCGGTACACACAAAAGTTGTGAAAGAAGCTGTCCTTTACCTCCCCCCCTCTCTCTCTTGCTCTGTCTCCTGTATGACATTTTTTTGTTTTGCTTTGTGTGTTGTTCTTGTTGTTGCTGGGTTTTTATTTTTTTCCCTTTTTTAAAATTCGGATGTTATTAACATTTGCTGAGTAGGCAGAGCAGGGATGCTGCCAACAGCCACAGTGGTACGGCCAGACACATTGATCCATTGCCTGCTATCCCTGTACCAGGTCCTATGGGATGAGAGAGAGAAGACAAAAAACAGAACAAAAAAATTACATACAAATGGAATAAGCATACTCATTAGCTGATGCATCCCTTACCTTTTTGGTGCCTCTTTCTGGGAGAAATGGCAACTGGAGTGGTTAAGATTACAGCATGTTGGCTCCATGTTTTTGATATTTGGTGGTGGTGGTGATTATGATTATTTTCACTCCAGAGACCAGTAAAATATTCCAAGTCTGACTGCAACAGAGTGCGGTTGACTAAGAGGAAGCCCATTATCTCCTTTTAGAGCCCTACTTGTCAATGTTTTTTCTCCCTCTTATTAGGATTTGTTATGGTTTTAATAAGAAAATGGGTTGTATCCCATGAATTTTATCCAACGTTAGTCTAACAAGTCCCATTCATTTCAATGGGTCTGTTCTAACGTTGGCTACAGCCCCAAATAAACACTCAAATAGAGATGGTCCACCTGCCAATATATATATATATATATATATATATATATATATATATATATATTAATAAGGGGAAGGATAAGTTTCTATTAAAAGCATAACCCAGAGAGTCCATACAGATGACCGACCATCCCTCCATCCATCCATCATCTATATGGAAATTGTTACAGCTGCGCCTCATGTGGTACAATTCTCTTGATCTCTTGGCAGGATTATAGACACAACCAGGCGATTCTGGGATGAGAAATCAAACCTTAGGTTCATCTGTTTGGGCTCAGTCAGCAGAGACTGCTAAACTTTGTGTAGTCTTTGATGCTTCAGCAGGGGCGTAGTTTAGACAAGCAGGAGAATGGGATGATAGAAATCTGTGGTGGTAGAAGGGAGTGCATCATTTCAGACTGCGGGTGGGGGATGCCATTTTTGGATGCCTTCCCATGTAAAAAAAGAAGTTCTTGCATGTAAACATAGAGAAAGTTCTAGCCCAAGCTGTGCCCTGCCTAACATTTTCTACTTCTCTGGAGTTGTTCTCTCTGTCCCTCTCCCTTTCTTCCATAAGAAAGCATTCAAAAGGGACCTCCTGCAATATTATGAAGTGGAACAAGCCATTATACTACCCAAGCCTCTACCACAGGAGTGCAGAATCTCTTTCAGCCTGAGAGCTGAATTCCGTTTCTCAAAAGCAATATTCCAGTGGTGGGTGGAGCTGAAGGCAAAAAGGGCAGGAACAAAAATGGCCAAAAATACCAGCATATTTTAGCTTAAAGCTCTTACAGCTAGTAACTAAGCCTTAGGAGGGATGTTTCAACTTTTTAGAACAGGGGAAGAACTGCACAAAAGCTGGTAAACCACCGAACAATTGGTGGCTGGGGGAAAGGAACATGGCCTTCTGGGGAACCCCAGAAGGCCTGGTCAGGATCCCTTGAAGGCTGGTTTTGGCCCCTGGGTCTGAGGTTCTGCACCCCTGGTCTACCACCTTACTCTGCTGCATGTGTAAAATCCCAGGTTTTAGAAGTAGGTTGAGAGGAAAGAGTCCTGTTTGCTGGGGAAGGAAGAAGTAGCTAAGTCTTCCATCCTGTGCAAATGTACCTGTGAGTAAGTCCCATTGAACACAAGAAGCTTATTTCTGAGTAGATATGCATTGGCAGCTTAAGCTTTCTGCTGAGCAACAGGATGCTGAGCCAGACCCCTTGCAGTGTCAAGGTAAAGAACAGTTTTCATATTATCACTAGTTTAGTAGTTAAAAAAGAAGTGATCATGCAGATCTGTTCCCCAGGAACAAAATCAACCAGTCATAAACAAACAGAAAAATGGTTACCTTACTACTTCCTCTGCCAGATCAAATCATGATTTCTTCATCAATCAACAAATCAATTTTTTTGTTTCAATAACTAATCCACGTAATCTCAGGTAACGTAGTGAAAACAAGGCCTTGTGCCAGTAAACGGCAATAACTTTTGATTAAATTAAGTCATGCTTAAATCTCTCTCACTGAAATCAGTGACACTTAAACAGTACTTAATTTGGTTGGATTGTGCTTCAGTTCAATAACACCATGCGAAAATATCCATACAGACATTAAATACTATTTTGAATTAAAATTACCCCATACCTACTTAAGCCTTTCTTCGAAAAGACTTCCCAAGCAAGAAGGTCTTAGGGTGACTTTGGTGAACCTCCTAGGTAAGAGAGTCCCACATTTGTGTGACAGCTACTAAAACAGCCCCGTGAATTCCCATGGTGCATGAATGGTGTGGTCAAGATACCAATCTATTAGACTGAGAGACTGGAATGGAACACAGAAGTATGTAGCATCTCAACTATTTAAACCTTTACAAATATTTGTCTCGTAGGAGGTTCACATTTTGGTGTTATTAGAACCACACAACTCACTGGTCAACTAGCCATCTGCTAAAGGAGATTATGGGTGATGGTGGCCTTTAGTCAGCTAGCTGATAGAGAGCCCAAGTGGAAGGATGGAAGAACACTGATAAAGGTGGGTAGTAGGAATGGGCCATTCTGTCCATTTTAGTTTCATTCCGTTTCTCACTTTCCTGATCGTAAGGGCATTCCAACCTGTTTCTGCATCAGTTTACAACAACAACAACAAATTCATGCACATTTTCGTCTAATATATACATTTCTGTATGCACTTCTACTAGCGTGCACACTTTCTGCAAGTGATTTTACCCTAATATAATGTATTTTTGTGCATACGTTTCCCCAATATACACATTTTGTGTGCACTTTCCCTTAATACACACATGTTGTGCCCATTTTTGAGTTGTGCAAGCACATTCTGGTTTGCATAAAGGTTTTGGAGGTGTGAATTGGGTGTGTTTGTATAAAAATTCAGACTAAACATATTTCTCATCCACCTTAGTGGATAGGCGGAGAACGTTACGATTTATGAACACTGGGGAATGATAAACAATCCCCGTAGAACATTGATGACAGCTCATCTGACATTTTGTAGTGCTCACAGCATAAGAGAGTTTGGCTGTAATCCTCTGCACGCTTCTTCTAGGTAAACAAGCATTGGATTGCACTGAAAGTTGTATTTTGCCCCGTTTACTGCTCTTCCTTGCTGACAGACATAATACGGGCTGCATTTTCTAAGAGTTCTTCTAACTTTATACCCTTGTGACCAACCCAAAGGCTACAACAATGCCATATATGGAGGTCATCATCAACCTTTTCAGAAAGGTTTCCAGGGACCTTTCCAGGTCCCACCTTTAGCCCAAATGTGCACTTGGGGACCACCTTCTTCTTCTTTTTCCATATATTTGTATGGTGATAGTGGTGCTGTTTTGACCCACCTTAGGTCAGCCTGCGACCTAGTGGGTGATCCCAACCTACTAGTTCAAGACTAGTGATATACAGCTCTTTTAAGTCAAGAAACAATTATTTAAAGCTTCCCAAAGTGTAAGTAAGATAACATGGAAGGTTTGTTGGCCAATGCTCATATTTGCCTAAAATGAAAGGGTGGCTGCAGGGCCACTCTGGTCTGTTCTCAAAAAGCAAATGCCAATTAACAAAAGGGGTCAGAGATATGGTCTCCTGTATTACAATGGGGCTATTCACACAACATGCTAACTCACACTCAGTGGTTGAGTGTGGGTTGTTGTTGAACTGTGGGTTGTTTGTTGAACTGTGAGTTAGCATGTTGTCTGAACCCAGGACATTTTCTGCAGGGTGGCTTGTTAACTATGCAGTGAGGCTTGTTAGCCACCCTGAACAGCCTAACAACAAACCATGGGTTCTCAAGGTGGCTTGTTTGAGAACAATAAGCCACATTGCATGGTTAACAAGCAACCCTGTGGAAATTGTCCTCAGTTTAGGCAACATGCTAAGCCATGGTTGTACAACTCAGTCATTGGATGTGTTCCCACGGTCACGGGGCGAGTGTGGGTAGGGGAACCATGCTGTGGGGAGGGGTAAGAGAACCACGATGTGTGCACCCCCAACACGACTGTGGAACCATGCAGGGTGGTTCTCACATTGTCCTCCCACCATTGTGACCATAGAGATCGCTTGTGCCAGCTAAAGCATCACTGGAAGTTCTGGACACTCTAGGAGGCAGTCTCTATGGACAGCTGCATTTATGTACAGGGAGGCCAGATTTAACAACGGAGCACCTGACAGATGACATGGTAAGCCACCCCAGGATCCCTTAGCCCCACTGCAGAGGGTGGGTACCCAAGGTGGGTAATTTACCAACTGGGGAGGGGGGACACCCCCGCATGGCATGCTAACCCATCCCGAATGCAACCCATGGTGGGATAGTGTTACATCTGAACCTGACCATTGAGTCAAAAGAGGTGGAGTCAGGATTTGATATCTCTCTCTGGCAGCAACCAACTGTGCTTCCTTGCCTCAGTGAAAAACTGGGGGCCAGAGCCATCAGCTTCCCCTTATTGACTGCTCTCATTTTTCTGTCAGAGAATTGTGCTGGACGAGACTCAGCAGTAGCTATCTAGGAGCTTTCTATCCATCCTCCCTCTCCGTTGAAGCAGCGTGGTCCACCTGTTGACTCTTCCTCCATGTGGTGGCCCTTGAATGCCTGGACTTGTTACAATTCTGCACATTGACAACCGTCTGCTTATAGCCAGACGCTGCCTCCTTGGGGGCCGATTCATCACAGCAATCTAATCAATAAAACATGGAACCAATCAGCAAATGCCTTTGGTCTCAAGAGAGGCTGCGTAATTATTTATTTGGTAACCAGGAGGGTGAATGATTTCAATGTAACATTTATGGTCCTGCGGCGCAAGACCTATGGGAGGGAGCAACAGGAATGCCAGCAAAGCTTTGATTTCCACATGGGTGGTGAATGAAAGGCACTCACTGCCGCAGCAACAAATAATACAGGATCGCAACAGGAATATTAAGTGCTAACACGATGGACACCCTTTCATTCAGCCTCCCATTTACTGCTCTCCTGCCTGGAATGATCTCTAGGCAGAGATTCTTCTTAAAGTATTCCCTGTAGCATTAACTCTGTACACCATGGAACATATGCCTGTGATTCAGTCAACATTGCATTTTTGTATTATGTAAATATAGTAGAGCCCATTGCTCCTATCTGAACCTCAGTTATCCCCCTAACTCCTGTGCTCTGATCTAGTGTATCTCTAGCTGGCTGAGGAAATGTAGGTGCAAAGAGGTGTGAGCATATTTGTCTGGGGTAGAGAAAAATTGGCCTGAAGTAAAAAGAAGTAATTCAGGGGCTTGTATTAGCAACAGTGGCTTAGTTCGCATGGCAAGAGAGTGGTTAATAAGCACGGTGGCTTGTTAATCATCCCTGTGCATGCTGGTTGCATGCCAGCTCATTACCCTCAGTGGGTGTGGGTTGTCATGATGTATGAACCCAGTGAGGGTGGATGAACCCTCCAACAGAGCATGGGTTCCGGATAGTTTGTTAAGCCAATGTGGCTTATTAACTACCCTCGTGCTGTGTGAACCAGGCCAATAAGAATCCTCATAGGTAGGACTGTTTTCCCTACAGGATGATAGCAGTGGGGAAACCAAGTGAAGGGTGACACTCTGCCCCCCCCTCCACCCGGTTGTGGTGGTGGTGGTAGTGGTGGTGGTGGTGCTGGGAACAAATTTCTCAGAGTTGTGCAGGATTCTAAATTGCTGCAGGGATGGGCCATCAGGAAAGGACTGGAGGGAGCAGGGACAATAAGTGTGTCCCTGGTCTCCTGCCTCATGTAATCGGGGAAATCATGAATAGGGCTATTGATTTTACCATGTCCTTTTCATGTGGGGAGATGTTTGTATTAGCAGTTTTCTATGCATGAGCAGTGAAACGGCCACCTCAGGTGGTGACCTTGATAACGTTTCTTCTGATGTGGGAATTTTTCATGCAGGGGTGGCTTTATGTAAATGGAGACACTGTGACCAAGAGATGGCAAAGTCACAGCATGCAGGCATGATCACTTGAGAAATACACATGTGAATTGGTGATTGGTAGCACAGTACTACAGCTTACAGTGGCAGCAGTTCCCAGAAATAAGTATTTCACAACTCATCTCCTTGTAGTGTCTGATCAAGTGTTTAAATAGCCCCTGCCTATATCCATGATTCTGAGATGATATCAACACACTTTGAATTCCTTGACATTTTTTCTCTTGCAAGATTGAAATATTTGGAATAATTTTCACACTCATTTCATTTTCACTCAAATTATAACATGTATTACAACATATTCTCAGATTTAATTTGGGTGGCATCCTTACAATAAATACCAGGAAACCTCCATAGATGGTAATTTGAATATTCAAAATCATTAAAAAATTGTCAGCAACATTGAGGACTGAGCATTTATTCTCTAAATGCTCTAAATATTTTCTCCAAATACTTTAAGTATTCCTTTACCTTCCCAGCAAAAGGTTTCCAAGGCTACATCTACACTTACCACCTTTTTTCGCTTCCAATGAGGTTTCACTGCCTGCCTTTCACACTATGCAGTAGCCACCTTGAGTTGGAACTGGAATTTCCCACTTCTGTGCTCTCGCTTTCAATACCCTGATATCCCAGTATTTCCCCTTAATGTGCACTGATTTTCCGCCTTTGCTACTGTATCCGGTCGTAGTCCCCTCCCCCGCCTGTCCATATACGGTGGTGTTTGTATTTCTCTCCTGTCCAATCACAGCTCTCGACGGCCCCATGTCTTCTTCCGGCTACTGATCACATAGCTTCCTCAGCAGCCCCCATTTCCTCAGCAACAAGCAAAGGGCTGGATGTGCATGCACTTGTCTGATCTTGGAAGCTAAGCGGGGTCGGCCCCAGTCAGTAGTTGAATGGGCAACCGCCTGGGAATCAGGCTTCCTGCATTGAGCAGGGGGTTGTTCTATCCCTTCAAATGAGACTAAGTTTTACCTCTTCCTATCCCCCGCTCTGGACATTTTTTTAAAAAATTAAGGTGTTATCCTCACAGAATCGGGGCTTCTACGTGATGTTTTTTTTTCTAATTCAGGCATGATCTTTGAAGATTCGAAGTTGTGAAGCTTCACAACTTTGAAGCTTTGAAGATCATGCCTCAATTAGGAAAAAAAAAATCCCAATCTTAGCTCTGCATCCATGGTCTTTGATTAACTCTCATTCTTCTCATGAGTCATAACTCTTGAAGGAGAAATAGCAAAAAAGCAAGAAACTATGAGAAAAACCAGAAGGAGCAATTTGTAATACAGTTCCTATCTGAACAGATTGAATCAGTGTACTTGAATTAAGGCATAAATAGATTGTCTAACTTCCTACAAATAATTTAAATGCCTGTTCAAATTTCCTCTGCAGTCTCTAGTTCAAATAGACTTACAGAATAAGAAAGACAGGCTTAAATCCAAATGGACCAGGTTGGATCCAACATACCATCTAGCAAGTTTAGGCCATTTTATATTGAAATGTACTTATGGCAGTGAAGTCTTGACATGAACACTGCATGCATCATGGAGTATGGAGGACAGACAATGAGAGAGACAGTAAGAGAGAGCATGAAATAGGGATGGAGAAATCTGTCAGGTTTGCTTTCTCCTGCATTCAGAAAGCAGACCTGGCTTGATTTAAACTTCAAGTTTTCTCCATCCCGGATATGAACAAATTTGCAAATTTTGATGAATGTTTATCAAAAATGAAATAAAATTTTCATTCATTTGTACTGGCCAAATTCAATAGGTTCAGCTTTTACCAGGATAGAGAGGACCATGTTGTAACTGCCTACCATTAGGGATGGGCGAATCCCCCAACATCTGGTCTGGGTGGTCTGCTGCAGGGAAATCCAGATTTCCCTGGAGCCCTTGTGCATCCGCAGTAGTTTGCAGGGTGGCTCTCCAGCTGTCTAAAAGGCACAATATGCTAATGGCGGCCACCATTAGCCTATAGTGGGAGAATTATGACTGTAAATTGCATAGTTTACAGCATTTGTGGCAGTAAAGCACTTCCTTTTATGTAAATTGTGGCCTTTTAAACCACAATTTACATAAAAGGAAGTGTTTTACAGCCACAAATGCCATGAACTATGCAATTTATGGCTGTAATTTTCCCGGGATAGGCGAATGGGAGTTGCCATTAGCATATCACTCCTTTACACAGCTGGAGAGTCTCCCCACAAACTATAGTGGATGTGCCAGGTAAGGGGGTGTCAGTCTACTGCAGAGGAAGAACCTGTCAGAAAAATTGCTGGCAACCCGAATTCAGCACTAACGTGGTTGAATACCCAGGGATTCAAACCTAGACTTGCAAGAGCTAAGCACTCAGAGCTCTGGGCCTGGATGGATGGATCTGCCAGTTTCGGTTTCTTCCACAGTCAAGTCCCCCGCCCCCATCTCAAGTTCTTTCCATCCCAAATATGAAGAAATTATCCAATTTTGGTAAATTCTGATAAAAAGTGAACTGAACTGAAATTCTCACTCATCCATAGCATGGAGACCGGTGATAGGGAAGAAGTGATGGGCTGGAAAAAATAATCTTAAAGAGATGGTGGGGATGGTGGCCAGAAAGGAGGGCGAAAGAGTTGGGTTGGGGCCTGGGCTTAGGGTAGTGGTGGGAAAGTGAAGGCTGGGGTAAGGAGGGAGGGGAAAAGGGGGCTCGTTGGGGGATATGGGAAGAGGGAGGGGAATATAATGGCTTTAGGATCATGGTGGGGGGAAGAGGGATCTGGGGTTTGGAGGGCAGGAAAAGATTGGGCTGTGGGTCAGGGTAAAATCTACAAGATCCTCCCAAATGTACATGAGTTTTATACACAGACCATAAAAAATTGACCATGAGGTCACAGCTCAAGTCTTTGTGACGTTTACTGTAAATGTCATAGAGTTGGGACCAATAGTGTAGTGGGAAATTCAGAAGTGCAGGGCCCTTTGTGACAGTCACAGCCCTGGCCCCTCACAGCCATGCCCCCTTCTAAGAATTGTTCAACTTTGTAAGATATACAGCCTTCAACTGGGATCTGAAAACAGTGCAGCTGAGAGTAAGGCAGGGGTATTTCAGTTGGGCATCTGAGATAAAATGCAGGGGTGTTAATCTTTTTCACTCACTCACAAACATTTTAAGTTTTCAAGATATCATACGCTATGGAAACTTCACCCTCTCCACTCAGCCCTCATGGACAGATCCCTTCTCATTTAAAGAGCCCCCTTGCACACTCCCTTAGCACCCCAACATTACCCATTAGCCTTTCCTAAGCTCCTTCATTATATTTCTCCCATCCTGCAACAGAAACGTCCACACACCCAGCTGGATTGAAACACACACACACAAACACACACACACCTTCTTTCTCCTCTCCCCCAACGGATGTTTTTCTGTTTCCCTTCCCTCCACCAGCGTTTGTTTGCCCAGATACATGGCAACCTTGTACCAAAAAGTGTAGCTGACAGAGCAGGTTGCATTTGGCAATTCTGCTTACTGTAGAAATTAATGTTCACGAATGAAATTAATGTTCACGAATTAACAGTGCAATCCAATGGGTGTTTATTTTGAATTAAATTTACAGAGATCTTGGGAAGGCAGCTAAGGCTGCAGTCCTACGCACGCTGACCTGGGAGAAATCCCAATTGGCAATTGAACATAGTGGGACTGACTTCGGAGTAAAGGACTGTGTGATAAATCCTAAAAACTGGCACAAACCAGCCACCAGCCCCGCCACCATTATTAAGTAAATAATGGTGGCAGCACCCCCCACACACTGTCCTGCTGCCGCTGTGGCCAGCAGCAGCAGCCCTGAATGGGTGGCCAATGTTTCAGGAGACGAGGGCAGCACCGGGCATGCAGGCATGGAGCAGGGACAGGCGGAGAAGCCAAGAGCTGAGGAGAAGCAGGGACGAGAGGAGGCTGCAGAGGTCCCTCAGGCTCCTTCTGTCACTCACTCCCTTTGTCTGGATAGCTCTGCATAGTAGAGGAAAGGCAGCCAGAAGGGAGCCGCCCGTGCTCCTTCCTCCTTCCCTAGCAGACTGTGACCCGGCTGGGGGCTGGCTTCAAAAAAAGTGCCAGAGAGAAGCACCGGCACGACCTGCCACCACTACACCACTGTTCGGGACCTTCTGTTGCTGTTTTAGCACAAAGAACCAGTTCCAAAACTTGGATTATTATGGGTCCTCATGATTTTTATATGGAGACATCCCAGATCCAGTATCAAATCACAGCTTATATATTTGCCCATGAATTACACCACACACACACACACACACACGTTATAGGATCTGAGTAGAACAGCAATGTGCATACAGATGAATCTGATCTGATGAGGTGGGTTTTTACAGTATTTCAGTTGACACGACTTACTGGAGTGAGGATATCATGTGTGTTTGAGAAGTCTGCACTGATCTACACATCTGGGCTATGAATACTGTGTTTTGTGTCACTGAAATCCCACAACACACACTGGAGCCTTGACTTTCATGCTGAAAGCCATGGATGTGGATTTGGAGTCTGCATGTAACAATTATAATAATCCATACATTAAACAGGGGTTCTCAGCACTGCAGGGCTCAAAGTTTCTGGATCCATCATTATGAATCAATGTGAATTGTGGGTAAGAGAGCAATCCTATAGTCCTGGGAGAGCATCCCAGGGACCACAGGAGTCTTTGACACCCCCCTTACAAGGCTGCAGACACTCCTATGACCTTAGAAGGGGGACTCTGGAATCTGGTCCCTTCCCCTGCCCCTCTCCCTTGTAACCACTGTGGAAAGAACCATGCACTCTAGAAAAGATGTAGCTGCCAGCTATACCTTAAAGGTAATGTGTAGCTTGACCCTAAGTTGGGACACACAATAGCTCTGAGTGGGAGGTAGGAGAGTTAGGTCTCAACATCCACAACAAGAAGCTTTACCACCCTGCAGCCTATCCCTGTTTGAAACTATTTTGGCAAATATGCATTACCCTAAAAAAGATCAGTTCTGTCCCCATATCGGCTGCATCGGCCAGCTTACCTTTAGTAAACTGGATCTGGTAATAGTTAGCCTAAGGTCTACCACAGGGCATGAAAGGCTTTATCACCTTATTATGCTCTCCACAGAAAGTAAGCTGGCTGGCAAATCTGTTTTTGACAATTTAATTGCTAAGTTTGCCAAAATGAAAGAAAGGAAGTTGTCATTCAAGTCGGCCACCTGTTTAAGTATTAGATAAGTTGTTAGTTATTGCAATAAAGGGCTTTTTGTTTGAATTATATGAATGTTTGATCATTACTGCTTTTAATTTTAGTAATCATAAATCATGTTTATAGATATGATGATTTAAACGTCCTGAGATTGTAAAATGTTCCTTTTGTATTCTATTCCCATCAAATAGATGTGAATTGAGAGAGAGAGAGAGAGAGAGAGAGAGAGAGAGAGAGAGCGAGCGATGCTGATGTTATAGACTTTGGTGCCACCTACTGCAAGCTGTTTCTCACTGCAGGAGGTCTAAGATGTATAAGGGGAAATATCCAAAATCAAGGGAAAACATTCAAAATCAACTGTTAGACAATATCTTAATTAGGGCCAGCCAAAATGTCAAAAATGATTGTTCATTTTAGTTGGTCCTAATAAAAGTCTTGCCTAACTGTGGATTTTGGATTTTTTTTAAAACTCATGGATCAGCATAACTATGTTTCTTTTTTATGTGTCAGAGGAAAAATAAAATGCATTAAACAACATTGCAAAATGTATGTTGACTTTGGTAGAAAACGTGCTGCTATGGGGCAGCTTTAAGTTGTGATGTGAACAGGTTATGGCAAACTAATTCCCTATCCTTCAGTCCTTTATGAATCCACAGGTTTTCTTTGTGTCCCCTAATGCTGATGACCAAACCATCACTTTGATTTGGATTAACTAATTCCAAACTCCAAACACAGTACACCTAACTTAGCCACTTAGCTTTGGCAACCTCCCTTCTATTTATTTCCAAACCTGCCCTGCCACACTGTTTTCAGCCTCGGCTAATACATATTACAAGCATCAGCTGAGCTGTATTTTTATTGTATTTTCCTCAGCCTTGAGAATTTTATTTGATGGGGAAATTTCTAAGACATGAATGGGAATGAAAAGATATTGAAACTGAGATATTTAGTTTCAAGAATGTTGTGGTACAAGATACAGAGGTGTAGATTTTGGTAAACAAAAGGAAACACTTCTTAAATTGCAGGTGGAATATCATGACTAGGGAGTTTGTGGAATGAGTAAATGGGAAAACAAATATCTATAAAACAATAATGACTTCGGAGAGCAATCCTATGGCCCCTAGACAGACTGTGAGGGTGGGTGGGCATAGGATAGTTCAGATTCCTGGATCCGAGGTCAGAGATGGTGCTCTGACCTCAGACCCAGGAGCCCGAGCTTCCTGCCCCTCCCCCTCATAGCCAGTGTGGAGAGAACTGTGCCAGCTGCCTCTCCGAGATCACAAAGGCGACCTCAGAGGGAAGAGAAAGGGGGCGTGCCAGGGAGCGGGGAGTGGAGGGGGCAGCTTATGCCATATCCCCAAGCCTCCTTCCCTCCATTTCCTCGATGCGTCAGCTAGACAGGCAAAAAAGCCCATCTAGCTAAAATGCAGAGCAGGGGGAGCATGGAAGTGAAGATTGCCTCCACCGCACCTCCCACGCTGCTTTGGATGGCTGTAAGCCTCCGAGTTTGGAGGCTTATGGCCGTCTACATAGGACTGCGCCCTTAGTGATTACACTTGAGAATTGGTTGGTGTGTCAGCTAAAGGCCAAACATGACAGTGACATTCCTGTTTAAGTCAGGAGCTGGGGAACCTGTCGCCTGGCAGATGCTGATTGACTACAACTCCCATCATCCCTGGCCATTGGCTACACTGGCTGGGGCTTATAGTAGCTGGGCCCCAACACCATCTGGAGGGCCACATGTTTCTGACCCCTGGTTTAAACCCAAGTCTGCCTTGATAATATATAAGGAAGGGGCTGGGGAGGGGGGAGAGACGGAATGTTTAGAGCAACAGTGTCTCTGTGTTTGTGGGGGGGGGAGTAGTGCTAAACCCTCCCCCACTTGTGGGTCAGCAACCCCTTCTTGCAATCTGGAATATTACTGACCTACCTTACAAGGTTCTTGTAACGATAATGGAATTAATACATGCATGGCACATAACTAGGGGTGCATGGATTCCCCACCATCTGTTCCAGTGGAGAATTCGTGGGGAGGGAGGCGATCCATTCCTCTCCCCCAGAATCCTCCAGAGTGGCTCCGCTCTGCAAGGATTCCGGGGCGGGGGGGGGGGGAAACCAGCTTGGGGGCTGCTTACCTTCCCTCCTGCCATCCAGAGCCGTTCGCCTCCTCCCTTCCCCTGCTGATTGCCATGTCTTTTCTATAAAAAAAGGCTATCAGCAGGATGTGCCCATAGACGTATATGCAAAATAGAGCTGTGAATCTTGCGTATAAGCCTATAGACACATAGACCTAGACACAAGATTCATGACTCTATTTGCATCTAAGTCTATGGGCACATCCTGCCAATCACCATTTTTTTTTTTTTTTAAAGAAAAGACATGGCAATCGGCGGGGACAGGGAGGAGGTGAACGGCTCTGGCTGGCAAGAAGAGTGCCATTCCGCCTCTAGTCGTCCTAGAGCAGAGGTAAGTGGTCCCGATCCGCTACAGATTCCTGAGGCTGGATTCCAAAGATTCTGGCCTCATCTGAATCCGCAGCGGATTTCTCTGACATCCCCACACATAACCAATGGGAAGCTCTGCTCTAGCAGTTAACAGGTGGCTCAGTGTCTCCTTAGATGTGATCGCTAACAAGGGACATGCATTCATAGAGTCATAGAATTATAGAATCACAGAATAGTATGGTTGGAAGTAGGAATGTCAGAGAATTCTGCCACCGACTGAACTGGGATCGAATTCCAGTCTGTGCCACAGAATCCCCTTAGGAACGGTACCACGAGGTCCTGTGGAGCCAGCAGTCATGTGGCTTTTTTTTCTTCTTCTAGCGAAGAGTCGTGGAATTTTTGTAAATAAAAATGCAGTGTAGTATGTTCCAATAATAAATACACAAGTTTTTTTTTAAAAAAATGAATTGTGCTCACTGCCTTGTTTGTGAGTGTTCTTTTTAAATTGAAATCCTCCGTCTCTGTTTACTTTCAGCCAAAACACTTCAGAAGACCCTTGGGTGAATGGGGGGGGGGGAGGGGGTTTCCAGGGAAAGACCTGGATTGAGAGAGAATCTCCCCCACACATACACACATAATGGAAGAATACAGTTCTTCATATTCCCTGGTATGTTTATTCCTCATTTTGTCCATTCCCTGAGCATGTGCAGTGTGTGCTTTTTATTCAAAGAAAGAGAAGCTTGCTAATCTTTCCCTTCATGCTGCATTTGTACAAGTATAACTGCTTCAGAAAGAGCTTTCCATTATACTGTCTCTTTTTCATGAGTTTCATAACAGAAGTGTGGTGTAGTGGTTAGAGGCCAGCCCAAAGTCACCCAGTGAGATAACTAACGGGAGGTTTGGTAATGAGCTTGATGTGGAAATCAAAGCTGAGCTGGAGGGGCAAGTGGGGTGCTGACATGTGTAGGAGTAAGTCGCATTGAACTTAATAAGACTTACTTCTGAGTAGACATGCACAGAGTTGGTTCTCCTCTTCATTTTAGCCTCACAACGTCAACAACAAAGCTGGATGTGGAAATATAAAGCCTAGCAGGGAGAATAATACCTCATGCAGGGCTCCAGGACCGGCATGGTCATTTTAAAAGGTTTTTTCTTTCTTTAAAACAATGTTGATTTAAACAAAGAGTGCATCGCTCAGGCACACCTAGGACAGCCTTGTTTTGGGAAGCCCCTAGGAGGAGGAAGTGTTTTGGCTGAAAGTAATTACTGCACGTCTCAGAGCAAGGAAAAAAATACGTAAATATCTTTGAAAAATAGCCATTCTTATGGAAGTTATGTAGACTCACAGAGATGGCTGGGCACCGGAATTACGGTTGTCGGTACGGATTTATCTTCGTAATTTTCGGAGCGGAAAAAAAGATGAGAATTCCGGGAGCTTGTTAAGGACGGAACAGAGCACTGGCTGCAAACTGTGGAAGTCAAGCAGCACTGAAGGTACACAATTTGTACATCCCTAGTTGGAAGGGGCTTACAAGACCATCGAGTCCAACCCCCTGCTCAGTGCAGGTATCCAAGTTAAAGCATCCCTGGCAGGTGGCTGTCCAGCTTCATCTTAAATGCCTCCAGTGTGGGAGAGCCCACTACCTCTCTACATAATTGGTTCCATTGTCATACTCCTCTAATGGTCAGGAAGTTTTTCAGAAGTTCAGCTGGAATCTGGCTTCCTGTAACTTGGGCCCATTATTCCGTGTCCTGCACTCTGGGATGATCGAGAAGAGATCCTGGCCTTCCTCTCTGTGACAACCTTTCAAGTACTTGAAGAGTGCTATCATATCTCTCCTCAGTCTTCTCTTCTCAAGGCTAAACATGCCCAGTTCTTTCAGTCTCTCCTCATAGGGCTTTTTTTCCATTCAATTGGGAATAAATAAAAAATAGGGCCAGATAGAACCTCTTCAGTTCAGTATTCATTCATTCCAAAGCAATAGATATGTTTATCATTCGCTACAGATTTGTATCATTTGGGAGGTGTGTGTGTGGGGGTAACTTTCTATGATGGTGGCAGTGACAGTGGAGCTCACTTCATTCTATGGCATATGTTTTGCATGCAAGACATCCCAGGTTTTGTCCCTATTACAGATCTGAGTGGTGGTTGAATTTTCCTACTTGCAGATCTTCTCTTTACAAGTGTCTCCCCTGAAAAGAATTGCAATGATCTGCCACTAGTTAGATTGACCTCATACACCTAGGGATGGGCAAATGAGCAATGTTTGAGATCACTAGGATTCTCTGAACATCCTCTCACTGTTCATCTCATGCCTGACTCTTGTTCACACTTGTGATCACTGCTCACTCTGCACAGACAGGAAAATTGTGCAAACCGAGCAGTGAATTGCACAAATTTCCCGGAATCTGTGCGAATTTCCTAATTTGCGCAACTCTCCTCCATAGACTAAAGTGGTAAATTTACAAGGGAGATTTCTGCAAAAGTGAATGTGGAAAGTTGCGCAAATGAATGTGAGCACATGTCCAGCAGTTTGTGAACATTTTTGGCAGACATGTGATCATACTCACGTTTAGGGCTTTGAACAGGGCATGCTTGCATGTTTTGCGAGCAAAAACAAAATACTCTTACATCCCTGCTTTCAGCCTAGTCTGTTCAGCTGCTTGTGCCAAGGATTCCTCCCTTCAGCCCAGCTCTGGGAAAAATATAAGAAGGAAGGTGCTTTGGATTTACTTGCTGAAAACCTAGAAGGCACAGAACTTAACAAATCCTTGTAAAACATCCTAATAGAAAGGGTAGCTTAGCAGCCAAGCAGTCCTGCAAAATTTCCTTTTGAAACAATGGAGCCAAGTGTCCAGATAGAAAAGGAGGTTCATTTGGGGGAGGAAGTGGTGGTGGTGGAAGGGAGGAACAAGGGAAGGCAACAAATCACACACATACACATCCAAATCAAATCAATTAAGTCAATCTCACTTAGAATGCAATCCCACCTCCACCCCCAATGGTGATGACTTGAAGGAGTTAGGATGGTGTACTGGTCTCTCTGCCACACTGTGGGGTATGTGTGTGGGGGTCCACCATGGCTGTTCCACTAGTGGTAGGAGGTGGACAGCTCTGAAATGGGAAATTCCATGGGGAGAAAGGAGCCAGCTTTGGATCCACTGTATCCAAAGCTGCTCCCTTCACCCAGATGGACCCAGTATAGGCTTTTTAGCTATGCCAGCCCTGGAGATGGCATATTGAATTTGCTCAGTAGATCCAGAAAACAAGCAAGCAACAGTACCAATAAGGATCAGAAAAATCAGCTGTAAGGCTGGAAACCAAAATAAAAAAAGGAACAGCTGCACCAATGGAATTCCCAGTGCGTTACAACACGGGTCTTTCCTTGGAAGAAGTAAGGGAGAGGGAATCCTCTAGAAAAGTCTCTAAGAGTTTTTCCCTTGATAAAGACCCATATCGAAACGCATTGGGAATTCAATTGGTGCAGCTGTTCCCTTTATGATTTTGATATCTAATTTCCTCTCATTGCTATCAGTGTGTGTGTGTGTGTGTGTGTGTGTGTGTGTGGTGGGAGGATGGTAAATACAGAGACCCCAACCACATCCCACCTTTTGTCCTTGCTGGCACAAGCTCCTCAGTGGCTCTTCTCATGGTTGCTCTGCCCCTTAGTTGCGTGTTATTTATTCATTCATTCATTCATTCATTCTTTCATTTCATTTCATTTCTATACTGCCCAGTAGCTGAAGCTCTCTGGGCAGTTCACAAAAATTAAAACCACAAAGTACCTACTTGAGAAGATTCTTGCGTTTCAGAGCATACGCAGAGTTCATTGCAGAGAACAGGATCAGAGAGAGAGAGAGGGAGAGAGAGAGGGAGAGAGAGAGAGAGAGCATCTTTGGACTCCCAGGGGAGTGTTGCCAGGAGACAGGGACTGAGGGCAAATTTTCATATATTTATGTGAATCTTAGTTGAATTAAAGCCAGCCCATTTGGGGAGATGGACCATTATTTTGTCTAGTTGTGAAATAAAATCCATTTCTCATGTCAGTGATCTAGCCATCCAATCTGAAAATTATGTAGAGGCTAGTTCAGCCTGCCTCCTCAATGACTCTGAACTTACACTATAACAGATGTGACCGGTTCCAACTGGACACAGTAGTACGAGAAAGAGCTTAAGTCCTGGATGTTTATTCGGAAATAAAAGCCAGGAAATATGCTTATGCAAGCATATCATATTATGTAGGAAATAGGATTATGCAGGCATATAGAATCATAGAATCATAGAATCATAGAATAGTAGGGTTGGAAGGGGCCTACAAGGCCATCGAGTCCAACCCCCTGCTCAATGCAGGAATCCAAGTCAGAGCATCCCTGACAAATGGCTGTCCAGCCTCGTCTTAAAGGCCTCCAGTGTGGGAGAGCCCACCACCTCCCCAGGTAATTGGTTCCATTGCCGTATTGCTCTGACACTCAGGAAGTTTTTCCTGATGTTCAGCCGGAATCTGGCTTCCTGTAACTTGAGCCCATTATTCCGTGTCCTGCACTCTGGGATGATCAAGAAGAGATCCTGGCCTTCTTCTCTGTGACAACCTTTCAAGTACTTGAAGAGTGCTATCATATCTCCCCTCAGTCTTCTCTTCTCAAGGCTAAACATGCCCAGTTCTTTCAGTCTCTCTTCATAGGGCTTTGTTTCCAGTCCCCTGATCATCTTTGTTGCCCTCCTTTGAACCCTCTCCAGCTTGTCTGCATCCTTCTTAAAGTGTGGTGCCCAGAACTGGACACAGTACTCAAGATGAGGCCTAACCAGTGCTGAGTAGAGGGGAACTAGTACTTCCCGGGATTTGGAAGCGATGCTTCTATTAATGCAGCCCAAAATAGCATTTGCCTTTTTTGCAGCCACATCACATTGTTGGCTCATATTCAGCTTGTGATCGACGACAATTCCAAGATCCTTCTCGCTCGTAGAGTGGTTGAGCCACGTATCCCCCATCTTGTAACTGTGCATTTGGTTTCTTTTTCCTAGGTGCAGAACTTGGCATTTGTCCCTATTAAATGCCATTCTGTTGTTTTCTGCCCAGCACTCCAGTCTATCCAGATCACTTTGAATTTTGTTTCTGTCTTCCAAAGTATTAGCTATCCCTCCCAATTTTGTGTCATCTGCAAATTTGATCAGCATTCCCTGCACCTCCTCCTCCAAGTCATTAATAAAAATGTTGAAGAGCACTGGGCCCAGGACTGAGCCCTGCGGTACCCTGCTCGTTACCTCTCCCCAGCTTGAGAAGGTCCCATTGAGAAGCACTCTTTGAGTCCGATTCTGTAGCCAACTGTGGATCCACATGATCGTTGTTTCATCTAGCCCACTTCGAGCAAGTTTGCTCATCAGGATATCATGGGGCACTTTGTCGAAAGCTTTGCTGAAGTCGAGGTATATGATGTCTACAGCATTCCCACGGTCTACAAGGGAGGTGACTTGATCAAAAAATGAGATCAGATTTGTCTGGCAGGACTTGTTTTTGACAAATCCATGTTGGCTTCGAGTAATCACGGCATTGTTGTCAAGGTGCTTCCAGATGGATTGCTTTATGATCTGCTCCAGAATTTTCCCAGGGATTGATGTCAGACTGACTGGTCTGTAGTTCCCAGGTTCCTCCTTTTTACCCTTTTTGAAGATAGGGACAACATTAGCCCTCCTCCAGTCATCTGGCACTTCCCCGGTCCTCCATGATTTCTCAAAGAGAATAGACAGCGGTTCTGAGAGTTCTTCTGCCAGTTCCTTTATTACTCTAGGATGCAGTTCATCTGGCCCTGGAGATTTGAACTCATTCAAAGTAATGAGGTGTTCCTTGACCATATGCCTGTCGATCTCAAGCTGCAATCCTGCCCCTTCAGCCTGTACTTCGCCTTTGCCAGGGGGGTCATAGACCCTCTTTTGGGAGAAGACTGAGCCAAAGTAGGAATTGAGCACCTCTGCCTTTTCTTTGTCATCTGTTATCATTTTGCCATCCTTATTTAATAGCTGAACAACCATTTCTTTCCTCTGCCTTTTACTATGCACGTAGCTGAAGAAAGCCTTTTTGTTGTTTTTAGCATCCCTCGCTAACCTCACCTCGTTCTCCGCTTTAGCCTTCCTGACGCCATCCCTGCAATTCTGTGCTACCTGCCTGTACTCTTCCTTTGTTACTTGGCCTTCTTTCCACTTCTTATATGTGTCCTTTTTTGTTTTCAGGTCATCCCTAAGCTTTTTGTGAAGCCACATTGGCTTCTTCTGTTGTCTTCCACCTTTTCTTCTTGTTGGAATTGTTTGTGATTGTGCCTTGAGAATTTCCTTTTTTAAAAGTTCCCACCCATCTTGGACTCCTTTTCTCGCTAGCATTGTTTGCCATGGGACCTTACTGATCATTGTTCTGAGTTTATTAAAATCAGCTTTCCTAAAATCCAGGGTACGCGTTTGAGTACACTCGGCTTTTGCTTCCCTTAGAACCAAGAACTCAAGTACAACATGGTCGCTTTCCCCCAGAGTTCCTGTAACTGCTACTTTATCCACTAAGTCATCTCTGTTGGTTAGGATCAAGTCAAGGATAGCCGATCCTCTAGTTCCTTCCTCTACTTTCTGTAGGAGGAAGTTATCCGCCACACAAGTCAGGAATTTCCTGGATATTATTCTTGGAACATATTTTTCCAAATATGGAACATATTTTCAAGATATTTTTCTTGGAACATATGGGGTTCCAAAATTTCCTGATTTTGGAACCCCATATGATTATGGGGTTCCAAAATCCCAGATACTCTGTTTAGCACTGTTGAGGTGCATCAGAATGTAAGGGTTTGTCACAGCCCCTGTCTATTGATAATACTGAGCAAGGTGGACCAATGGACTGACTCAGTATAAGGCAACGTCCTCTGTTCCTAGTGGGAATTTCACTCTTTTTAGTGTTTCCTGACATCAGAAGTTTAACAAAGACATGTCTGATCTCGGAAGCGAAGCAGGGTCAGCCCTGGTTAGTACTTGGATGGGAGGCTGCCTGGGAATCAGGTTTCCTGCACTGAGCAGGGGGTTGGACTTGATGGTTTTGCAGGCCCCTTCCAACTCTATGATTTATGACTATGACTATGACTAAGGCTTCAAAAGTGAGAACTGAGCTCAATGCTGTCAGGAAGAAGCCACATATATCAGAAGGTGATGGGGCATTCATCTGTAGGTGGTAATACTGGGCTCTAAACACAACGTCTCACCTCATGTAGCAAGAGAAGACATTTTGTTTTTAAAGACATCATGAAAAAAATCAATGGAAAGTATCAGTAATTACTGGCATTTATATATATTTATGCAGAATTGGGTGGGGTGCATTTACATGATACTCAGATTGCTCCTTTAAAAAAAAAATATAGGGCTAGCTAAAGTCAATGCTACTTTAATCTCTCTTTCTGTTCGCACTCTTGTTGCATAATTGGATAGTTCCTGCCATCAAGTGGCACAACTGTGACGGTACTCTAAATTAGCTGGAATACACACTCCTTTGCCACAAGGTGGCGAATTATCACCAATAAGGAACTACTCAGAAATCAGAATTTAAGCACCCATCTGTCAATAGACTCAATGATCTCTTATCTGATCTAGATGTTTCAGGATCATTGGCATCTGTAAGAATTTGATTAAGAAATGTCACATATTGCAAAATTGCCTGGCAGTCCCTCTTAAAGTCCCTTTAAGCAACTGGCCTTTCTCACTTGCTCTGAATGAAATTTCATTCTCCTGACCAAATACTGTGCTCATTTAAAGTCAAGGCTGATGCTTTCATGAGTCCAAATTGAATGTATGCACAGTGTGACTTATATGGCCCCACAAATGATCTCAACCTGTGGTTCCATGAAGCACATAGTACTGGGAGGGATGAATCTGTCCATTTCGCTTTCTCCCACATGTCTTAAAATCTCAAGTTCTTTCCAATCCGCTTATGAACAAATATGTGAATTTCTGTGAGATCAAAAAAATTGAACCAAACAAAATTCTAATTCATCTGTACCAATCAAATTAAAGAGGCGCAGCTGTTCCCAGCATGGAGAAGACCATGTTGTACCTGCCTGCCATGTAACTGTTAAGGATGAGGAGCCTCAGAAAGAATCATAGAATCATAGAATAGTTGTGTTGGAAGGGGCCTACTAGACCATCGAGTCCAACCCCCTGCTCAGTGCAAGAATCCAAGTCAGAGCATCCCCAACAGATGGCTGTCCAGCCTCGTCTTGAACGCCTCCAGTGTGGGAGAGCCCACAACCTCCCTAAGTCATTGGTTCCATTGTCGTATTGCTCTAACAGTCAGGAAGTTTTTCCTGATGTTCAGCCGGAATCTGGCTTCCTGTCACTTGAGCCCATTATTCCGTGTCCTGCACTTTGGGATGATCGAGAAGAGATCCTGGCCTTCCTCTCTGTGACAACCTTTCAAGTACTTGAAGAGCGCTATCCTATCTCCCCTCAGTCTTCTCTTCTCAAGGCTAAACATGCCCAGTTCTTTCAGTCTCTCCTCATAGGGTTTTGCTTCCAGTCCCCTGATCATCTTTGTTGCCCTCCTCTGAACCCTCTCCAGCTTGTCTGCATCCTTCTTAAAATGCAGTGCCTAGAACTGGACACAGTACTTCAGATGAGGCCTAAACAGTGCTGAGTAAAGGGGAACTAGTACTTCCTGGGATTTGGAAGTGATGCTTCTATTAATGCAACCCCAAATAGCATTTGCCTTTTTTGCAGCCACATCACATTGTTGGCTTGTGTTCAGCTTGTGATCTACAACAATTCCAAGATCCTCCTCAGTTGTAGTATTTTTAAGCCAAATATGCCCCATCTTGTAACTGTGCATTTGGTTTCTTTTTCCTAGGTGCAGAACCTGGCATTTATCTAGGGATGGCAGAGAATTCCACCACGGATCTCGGGGAGGCTGAATGCCAGTGCATTCGGCCCCCCGAAATCTGTGGCGGAATGGCCTGCCCCCACCCCCCCGCGGATCCCCCAGGGATGAGACTTACCTGGGGTGGATCTTCCGGGTGGCGGCGGCTCCGGTGGCAGCTTCGGCGGCGGTGGCAGTGGCTGGTCTTCTGACCGGCTGCCACCGCTGCCATTTGCAGGTTTTTTGTTTTTGTTTTTACACCGACATGATAGGCTACGTAAGTTTTTACGTAGCCTAAAACGACTAGGTAAAAAAAAAAAAAGCGTACGCAAATGGCGGTGGCTACGGCCGCCATTTGCATTCCTTATTTTGGGCTGTCTTAGTCTATGTAAATGATTACGTAGACTAAAAAAAAAAAGTAAAGGTGTCCCCAACCAGTCGTGTCCGACTCTAGGGTGCGGTGCTCATCCCCGTTTCTAAGCTGAAGAGCCAGCGCTGCCTGAAGACGCTTCTGTGGTTATGTGGCCAGCATGACTGAACACCGAGGTACACGGAACGCTGTTACCTTTCCCGCCGAGGTGGTACCTATTTATCTACTTGCAATTTCTTGCTTTTGAACTGCTAGGTTGGCAGGAGCTGGGACTGAAGATGGGAGCTCACTCCGTCACGCAGCACTTGGGTCTCGAACTGCTGACCTGCCAACCTTCCAGTCTGCGGTTCAGCGTCTTAACCACTAAGCCACCATGGTCTAAGACGGCGAAAATAAGGGGAACGCAAATAGCGTCCACTATGCTATTTGCGTTCCCCTTATTTTCGCCGTCTTACTCTACGTAAATATTTACGTAGATTAAGACGTCAAAAATAAGGAACGCAAATGGCGGCGGCCGTAGCTGCCACCATTTGCGTACGCGGTTCCCCCCCCCCCCAGAGCCCTCCGCGGCCTGAAATCTGGCTGCGGATGGCTCTGGCCTGGCTGGGACTGGCTGGCTGCTCCGCAGAGCCTATGCGGAGCACAGCCGGCCAAGGAGGATTCCGGGGGGGAGGAACGGAACGCCTCCCCCCCGTCCAGGATTCCGGGGGGAGGGACAGAGCGCCTCCCCCCCCACCATCAGCATAATCCGCGAACAGGTAAGTGATTTTCGTACATCCCTACATTTATCCCTTTTAAATGTCATTCTGTTGTTTTCTGCCCAGCACTCCAGCCTATCAAGATCACTCTGAATTTTCTTTCTGTCTTCCAAGGTATTAGCTATCCCACCCAATTTTGTGTCATCTGCAAATTTGATCAGCATTCCCTGC
Source organism: Heloderma suspectum (assembly GCF_057233095.1). NCBI lineage: Eukaryota > Metazoa > Chordata > Lepidosauria > Squamata > Helodermatidae > Heloderma > Heloderma suspectum. The sequence goes on along the minus strand of NC_139460.1, from coordinate 46,476,567 downwards.
ACCTCCTTCTCCAAGTCGTTAATAAAAATGTTGAAGAGCACTGGGCCCAGGACTGAGCCCTGCGGTACCCCACTCGATACCTCTCCCCAGTTTGAGAAGGTCCCATTGATAAGCACTCTTTGAGTCCGATTCTGTAGCCAACTGTGGATCCACCTGACAGTTGTTTCATCTAGCCCACTTCGAGCTAGTTTGCTCATCAGGATATCATGGGGCACTTTGTTGAAAGCTTTGCTGAAGTTGAGGTATATGATGTCCACAGCATTCCCACAGTCCACAAGGGAGGTTACCTGATCATGAGATCAGATTCATCTGGCAGGATTTGTTCTTGCTTGAGTAATCACTGCAATGTTTTCAAGGTGCTTACAGATGGATTGCTTTATCATCTGCTCCAGAATTTTCCCAGGGATTGATGTCAGACTGACTGTTCTGTAGTTCCCAGGTTCCTCCTTTTTACCCTTTTTGAAGATAGGGACAACATTATCCCTCCTCCAGTCATCTGGCACTTCACCTGTCCTCCATGATTTCTCAAAGAGAATAGACAGTGGCTCTGACAGTTCTGCTGACAGTTCCTTTATTACTCTAGGGTGCAGTTCATCTGGCCCTGGAGATTTGAACTCATTCAAAGTAATGAGGTGTTCCTTGACCATATGCCTATTGCTCTCAAGCTGCAATCCTGCCCCTTCAGCCTGTACTTTGCCTTCGCCAGGGGGGTCATAGATCCTTGCGCTTCTGCCTTTTCTTTGTTATCTGTTATCATTTTGCCATCCTTCTTTAATAGGTGAACCACCATTTCTTTCCTCTGTCTTTTACTATGCACGTATCTGAAGAAAGTCTTTTTGTTGCTTTTAGCATCCTTCGCTAACCTCAGCTCATTCTCAGCTTTAGCCTTCCTGATGCCATCCCTGCAATTCTGTGCTACCTGCTTGTACTCTTCCTTTGTAGCTGGACCTTCCTTCCACTCTAAGCTTTTTGTGAAGCCACACTGGCTTCTTCTGTTGCCTTCCACCTTTTCTTCTTGTTGGAATTGTTTGTAATTGTCCCTTTAGAATTTCCTTTTAAAAAAATTCCCACCCATTTTGCACTCCTTTTCTCGTTAGAGTTGCTTGCCATGGGACCTTACTGATCATTGTTCTGACTTTATTAAAATTGGCTTTCCTAAAATCCAGGGTACGCATTTGATTACACTCGGCTTTTGCTTCCTTTAGAACCAAGAACTCAATTATAACATGGTTGCTTTCCCCCAGAGTTCCTGTAACTGCTACTTTACCCACTAAGTCATCTCTGTTGGTTAGGATCAAGTCAAGGATAGCCAATCCTCTAGTTCCTTCCTCTACTTTTTGTAGGAGGAAGTTATCCACCACACAAGTCAGGAATTTCCTGGAGGGACCAGGTTTTGCAGAATTTGTCTCCCAACAAATCTTGGGAAAATTGAAGTCCCCCATTACTACTACATCATGCTTCCTTGAAATAGTGGCTATTCACTTTTCAAAAGTTTCATCCTCGTCTTCTCCTTGACTGGGTGGCCAGTAGTAGAATCCGACCACCAGATTCCTTTTATTCTTTGCTCCATTTATTTTGATGCAGATGCTCTTGATGGGGCTACCAACCTCATCCTCCTGTATTTTTGTGCAGAGATATGTATTTTTCACATATAGTGCAACCCCTCCTCCCTTCCAGTTCCTCCTGTTCTTTTTGAACAGGTTATATCCTTCAGTTGCTCTATTCCAGTCATGAGAGTCATCCCACCAAGTCTCAGTTATACCTATCAAGTCATAATTTCCTTCCTGTATTAAGAGTTCAAGTTTGTTTTGTTTGTTTCCCATACTCTTGGCATTAGTATATAGACAATGAAGACCATGTGCTTCAGAGTCTGGCTTTCTTCCTACATGTTTGTGAAGACTATTATTGGGTGCTATTAGAGCTGTTTTCTCTGTTGCAGTGCATGAGCCTTCCTCCATTGTTACCCCCAGCTTTACATCTCCCTTCCCCATAGGATTCAGTTTAAAGCCCTCCTGATAAAGTTCTTCATGCTATGGCCAAACACATTCTCCCCAGCCTTTGTGAGGTGCAACCCGTCCCTAGCCAACAGCCCATCTTCCAGGAAGTATAGCCCGTGGTCCCAGAATCCAAATCTCTCTTGTCGGCACCACCTTCGTAGCCAGTCATTCTCCCGGAGTATTTTTCATTCCCTTTCTATCCCTCTTCTAACTACTGGAAGGATGGATGAGAAAAATATCTGGGCCCCAAAGTTCTTGAGTTTCCTTCCCAAAGCTTCAAAGTCTGACATGAAAGAGGTGGCAACACTAATTCAGCATTACAGATGTGATGGAAAACACAGGGATTCAAACCCAGACTTTTAAGAACTAAGCACCCAAAGCCCTCTGCCAGGATGGGCAAATCTCTCAGTTTCGGTTTCTCCCACATGTGAATTTCTTAAACCTCAAGTTCTTTCCTTCCAGCTTATGAAGAAATTGCAAATAAGTTCTTAGCAAAAACCAAAATGGACAGAATTCTCACCTGTCCATACTACACCAACAATGTGACACCATATGTAAGATGAGGCCCGGGCAACTTGTGGGCCTCCAGATGTTGTTGAACTATAACTCTCATAATTCCTTGCCATTGGCTATGCTGACTAGCGCTGATGGAAGCGGCAGTCCAACAACATCTGGAGGGCCACAGGTTGTCCAGTCCTGCATTAGATTAATCAGTCTCACATTCAGTCTGGGCTGATGGAAGACTATCCCAGTTTGTGTGAATCATCTTTGAAAGAAGAAGAAAGAGAAGAGCAACTATAGGGTATTTCCCCTTCCTCTCTCTAACATAACTATGCATGCTTGTATTGTTGCTTTTTCTCAATGTAAAGTTAAGAAACTTGCGATTCAGAAATCTCTTGTAACATTGATAGATGTTAGGCTCTTCTTCAGAGGTCTTTTGTGGTGCCCTTTCCTTTGGAGGTGGAAGGGTCTTCTGTGTAGTGGTGCCATGGTTATGGAACTCCCACCCCAGAAACATCTACCATGTTTCAACTTTGCTAAATTCTAAGCATGAAATGTTTATCTTAGCCCATGCTTTTATTGTTACTGTTTATTCTATTCCATTAAAAAAAGCTACTTTTTGTAGTTTTATACTTTTGTTAAGTTTATCTTGTGTGCGGCAATTTTCATTATTGATTTTATGGTGTTTTTGTAGTTTGCTTTCCTTTGGAAGTCTCCCAATAGGATTGACAGGTGGAGTAGAAACACCCTAAATAAATAAATATTGAAAAGTTATTATTTTTTTTCTCTTAAGGTTTTTTCTCTTAAGTTTACTTGGTGCAATCCCGTGAACAGCCTACCAGAGTCCACTAGTCTAGGAGTCTAGAATTCTGGCAATATTACACAGTGTTACGCATGGTAGCATCTATTTGCATTCTCAAAACTAATTGCATTCTAGTCTAGAAAACATGAGCACATTCATGCCCACGGATTAATTAAAGTGGCACCAGAGGGTTGTATCCAATGTTAGGCTAACAGAAAAAGTGCAAGAGGTGTTGGATCCAAATTTAGGCACGTGCAACTGGGCTGGTGGAAGTGGACTTCCCTGCCCCCTCCCCCTCTTGGCAGCCTCCTGACAATGCTATACAGAGGGTCACGGGACCCTGCTGAATGGAGTGAGCTGTGGTGTGCAGGGGGAAGGGATTCCCCCCCCAAAAAAATTGGATGGAGGCACCTTCTGTGCATATAACTCTTCTGTCAATGGAAGACAGATCCTGGAACCAAGCCAGAGCATCTGTGTTCCACTAGCTGTTGCACAAGCACTAATGGAATAACTAGCACACCTAGTGCAAGCAACACCTAGCCCAGGTATAGGCAACGTAGGTAGCTACCCAGGGGTAGACATAGTTCTTGGCATCCACCGCTGTTTTGGGCCCCCCTACCCCCTTTTTTAATTCACAGATTTCCTTACCAACAGCTGGGATGGCTTCAAAGGAAAGTGAGCACCTCCAGCCATGACCATCTTCATTTCCCATCAATGCCTCCAGGACACAACTCGGAGACATTCTTAGGAAATGAAGATGATGGGGAGCTGCACGCTGATGCTTTCCTCTGCTGTATGTCCTGCCACCAAGAGAAGGAAAGAAAGAACAGAGAAAAGGAAAAGTGACTCCTGTCACTTTAGAATGTCTTCAATAGCAGCCATGTTGTGGTGGTGCTGAGGACAGTTTCTCAAATTGCCAAATGTGCCCATTGGCCCCAAAAGGTTGCCCACCCCAGACCTAGCCTAATGAAGTTGTAATGAGTTGTGGAACGGCTTGTGCAGTAGCTTGTGGAACAGCTTTTGCAACTGACGATTTTTGACAGAATGAAACTTCGGCATGGTGGGAACAGCAAACACACCCTCATGGAATGCATACATTCTTCCACCTCAAAAATATATAGGTGTTCTTGAATAGAAGTGAAAATTCTTCCAGGCACAGCTTTTCTCTTTACTTGAGTCCTGTACTGGGAAAAGCCATGCCTTTGCAAATCCTGCTTTTTATGCCATTTCTTTTGGGGAAGGGTCATCACACAGTGGTAGAGCCCATGCTTTGCATGCAAAAGGTCCCAGGTTCAGTCCTGGGCATCTCCAGGAAGAATGGGAAAGGCACCTGTCTGACCCTGGAGAGCCAATGCCAGTCAATGTGGAGAATACTGAGCTAGATGATACAGTGGTTTGATGTGGTACAGGACAGCTTCTTATGTTCTTATGAAAGGTGCAGGAACCTTCTCATGGTCTCAACTAGGGATGTTCGAGAATTCCATCATGGATCTTGGTGAGGCTGAATGCCAGTGTTTTCGGCCCCCCAAAATCTGTAGCGGAACGAAGGCCCCCCGCCCCCACCCCGCGAAAGGCCGTGATAAGCTATGTAAATATTTACGTAACCTATCATGGCAAAAAAAAAAAGGAACGCAAATGGCGGCCGCTGTAACTGCTGCCATTTGCGTTCGCTGTTTTTTGTTTTTGTTTTTTGCCGTGATAGGCTACATAAATATTTACGTAGCCTATCACGGCAAAATACAGGGATGCAAATGGCGGTGGCTACAGCAGCTGCCATTTGCATCCCTACAGGCTTCCCAGCGGCCAATGTCTGGCTGCGGGCGGCCCCGGCCGGCGGCTCTGCAGAATCTCGGTGGAGCGGAGCCAGCTGGAGAGAATTTCGGGGGGAGGGACGGAGAGCCTCCCCCCCACTGCGAATGTCACCCTTCGATAAGGTAAGTGACTTTTGTACATCCCTAGTCTCAACCTGGCAGCAGTGTAGGCTGGTGGCTCTGCTTTTGGTGGGGCTGTGCATCCATTCTGGGTTTCATTCAGAACCAGCCAGAACCCCAAAGGAGCTATCCCAGGTTCTGAAATGATTTGAGGGGTGGAGTTCAGCACTTTGATAGCTCCTTCAGAGTTCTGGTTGGTTCTGGCTGAATGGATTCATAGCCCCACCAAAATCAGAGCCCCACCAAAATCAGAGCCACGAGCCTCCACTGTGTTCATTTTATTTATTTTGGGATAGTTGTGACCTATATAAGAGATAGGCTAGAATTAGCTGTAATTTATTGTTGCTAAAAACTTTTAATGAAGGCATTTTGCAGCTAGCAATGTATATGCTTCACCCCCCCCCCCTTTTAAACCAGGAAAAGTCCCTATTTCCCTTTTGTGGATGCCTTATTAAAAAAAAAAGTTGCTGGAATTGGCATTCTCCAGGGCTTGGCCCTCTCCCATGTTTTTAGCAGTTAAATCTTACTTTAGTGTGGATGTGGATGTGGGAGATGCTTCTTGTCTCTATTTTATATGGGTATAAATGCATGGGCGCAAACACGAAGATACTATTTAGCTCGCAGCCCAGCATTTCTCAGTGGAGGAATATTTCGAACTGTTGATAAAATACTGTAGGACAATTCTGTTTTTCTAGTAGGTCTTTAACTCAAACACACTGTTGGCTTTTAAATCAGTGTGACAAACAGACTATTGCAAAGGAGTACAGCATGAAGCTGATGGAGTAGAGCGTTCAGCTGTGCAACGTGCACAGATGGCGAGGAGAGGCCTTGAGCAGTGATCCTCAGTAAGAGGATAGGGATGTTACAAGTGTTTCTCTATATTCATCTGTGAAATGTTAGAGGGGAATGCTGAAGCAACATTTTTCAGAAGACGTTTCTGAAAAAAAGCCTGAGATTTTTCTTTTTCTCAACCCTTAAAAAGGCCAATTTTTGCAGAATGTTCTCCCAATATCCGCCATCGTTTTTCTGTGGCTGGTGCCATTCTCCACACCACAACATTGCTCCAGAATGATGATAGGCCTGAGGCATTGTGGGGAATGCAACATGGTGCCAACGCAGTTGCTGGTGTTCCTTTACACTGGGAGCAACCCCCACCCCAAACCCTTTTGGGGAAAAGCAGCTCTGTTACTGCCACAGCAGCTAATGGTGAGCCCCACCCCTGAGAAACTGTCAGATAATTTATCCTCCCTACAAAGAAATGTGATTATACAGCCTCCCCTCCCCCACAGTTTCACTGCCAACAAATAGGGTGGAAAATTTCAAAAGGCTATTTGCGTACAGCTGTATGGGCAATTACCTCATACAGAAACTCGAAAAATTATAAAATATGTGGGACTGGCTGTCAACCCTTAGTTATCAAGAAGGGGTTTTCCATTCCTCCCACCTAACCAATGATACATCTTGCTTCTTGTTAGCAAGCGTAGTAGTTATGAGACTTTGCAGATCTAGTTCCACAAAGCAAGGTGAAGGAAATGTGAGGGATTAATAGAAAAGGTGTGAATGAAAGCACCCGATCCCAGTTTTCCTTTTATTCAGAGGGAATAAAACTGAAGTGCCTTCCACTGAGTTGCTAGTCAGAAGACTTCATCAGTTTCTGAGAATGAAACAAGACTTCAGTGAGAAAATGAGAGGCTGGGAATGAAGCTCAGTCTGTGGCAGTGATGAAGGGCCATGGCTCAGTGGCAGAGCCCCTGCTTCGCATGCAGAAGGTCCCAGGTTCAATCCCCAGCATCTCCAGGTAGGGCTGGAAAAACTCCTGCCTGAAAACCCGGAGAGCCGACAGTACTGGGCTAGATGGACCAATGGACTGACTCAGTATAAGGCAGCTTCCTATGTTCCTAAGTCTCAGAACACCTGGGAGTAGGGATGCGCAAATGTGTCAATTTTTGTTTCACTCAGTTTCACTTTTCTGATCTTAAATTTAGTTCATCTTCAGTTTTTTTCCAGTCTTAAGGTCGGTGTATCCCGAACTCTGAGATTTTTTTTTAAAAGTTTGCATGGAAATTTGTACACTTTTTTGTGCACGCTCCTTCTAATACAGGTCTTTTTTCATGCAGTTTTGACTGACAGACAAACATAATGTTTGTCTTCCCTAACATAATGCAGGTGTGAAAGTTATTTTCACCAATAATATATACCTTTTTGTGTGCACTTTCCCTAATATATGCATTTTTACATTTTTTTTAATTGGAGAACTCCACTGCAAACTTTGGAGAAGTGCCAATTTTGAGGGATGACCGAATTTCAGTTTGCAGTTGGTTGAAAAGGATGGAATTAGATATGTTTGCATTAAAATACAAACTGAACAAATGTATCCCAGTCCCTACCTGGGAGACCTGTTTATAGACTCTCTTGTTGGAAGCCAATTGCTCTGGGCAAACATGCTTATGGCTACTATATTGCTTGACATATTTTGCAAACAGAGCCAAAGTAGAGAAAGAAAAACAAGCTAAACAAACTGAAGCAGCACTGAAAGTAAAGGATATATTTAGTCCTGTTCCCCCACTCCCTTTGGCCTGGAGAGTCTCTGGTTTCACACATACCAGTTCCTCAGCATGAAGTCATTTTTCTAGTCTGTTGACTCTCTTTGTCAGGGTTTCTGAAGATGAAATCTTTATTATCAGAAAAGCTTAAAAGGGAGGACTACTGTTAATTCCATTTTCAAGGTCATACTTGGAAAGTTCTTAATTTCTTTCTTCCAAGGCTCTGTGCTCAGTGCCAAGGCTTTAGGGATTTGCAGCTACTACTTAGTAGGCTACACTTAGGGATTTCTCCTCCTCTCTCTTTGCTATATGAAAAAGAACACAAATCCCTGATTTTGTTGCTAAAAGTGACAGGCTTATAACATACTACCTGCACCCTATTTTCACTGTAAGTTAACAATAAATTTTGTTCCATGAACAATAATTTTCACAGGACACCTGCCAGCACTTTTTAAATTGGGGTAGCTACTGGGGTCACAGTGCTTTTCTGTGCAAACAAGAAATGGCTTTCTTTGGGTTAGAACCATAACGGTATCATGCCACACCAGAGATGTTGTTCGATGTTGCAAAAATAACTTGACCCCTTCGACTGCGCTATAGATAAGAATTCAATAGTATATCAGAAGCCACATGGCAAAACATGATGTTACACTTGCGTATCAATGCTGGGGTAAAACAGGCAGACATATTGGTGTAAATGTTTGTAATTAGTGTACCCATCAACAGAATTGCCAAGATAACCAAAGATTAAGATAAAAACAATTATTATTATTATTATTTATTAAATTTATTAATCGCCCATCTGGCTGGCCACCCAGCCACTCTGGGCGATGTACAACACACCATAAAACAATTTAAAACAATAAAATTCTACCATAATTTTTTTTTAAAATACCCTAACCCACCCCAAATGCCTGCCTGAACAACCACGTTTTTAATGCACGATGGAAGCTCATTAAAGAGGGGGCATGACGGAGTTCCCTAGGGAGGGAGTTCCACAGAGTGGGGGCCACTACAGAAAAGGCCCTCTCCCTCGTCCCCACCAGTCTAGCTGTCCTGGCTGATGGGACAGAGAGAAGGCCATCCGAGGCTGATCTTGTTAAGCGGCCTGTCTGGTGTTGCTGGAGGCGCTCCTTAAGATAGGCTGGGCCGGAACCATATAGGGTTTTAAAGGTCAAAACCAACACCTTGAATTTGGCCCGGAAAACAACTGGTAACCAGTGCAACTCCTTCAGCACTGGAATGATGTGATCTCGCCGGCGGCTGCCTTTAATCAGGCGAGCTGCTGCATTCTGTACCAGCTGCAGCTTCCGAACCGTCTTCAAGGGTAACCCCACATAGAGCGCATTACAGTAGTCTAAACGAGAGGAGACCAGGGCATGTACTACCGATGGGAGCAGATGGTCGGGAAGGAAGGGGCGCAGCCGCCGTATCAGATGGAGTTGATACAGCGCTGTCCGGCTCACAGCTGACACCTGAGCCTCCATGGACAGCTGGGAGTCCAAAATGACCCCCAGGCTGCGGACCTGGTCTTTCAAGGGTAGCCGTACCCCATTCAACACCAGGTCAACATCCCCCAGCCTCCTCTTGTCTCCCACCAAAAGTACCTCGGTCTTGTCAGGGTTCAGCTTCAGCCTATTCCTCCCCATCCAGCCACTCACCATCTCCAGACATTTGGACAGGGATTCTACGGCCAACCTTGGTGAAGATTTAAACGAGAGGTAGAGCTACACAATAACAATACAATATAATCCAAAATTCAGCTAGGAAATAAAAAAGCACAGCAGAAAGAAAGAAGAGCAATTCAAACACAGCTGCCAAAAGTGTAATGGAACTATCTCTTTTATACCTGATGGCATTTAGGAATGCCATCAGGGGAGGGACCAGATGAGTCAACTGAGTCAGAGAGTTCCACAGATGGAGCACCTCAACCAAGAAGGCCCTGTCTCATATGCCCACCAACTACATCCATACTGGTATTGAGTAGGGCCTCTATGGAAGACCTGAATGGGCAGGCAAGATCATGTGAGAGAAGATGGTCCTTTAAGTATTCTCAGCCTAAACCATTTAGATATTTTTTTCATACAGTTGTCATCAAGATTTCACATAAAGAGAAATTTGAAGCAAATTTGGGTGTTCCTCCACAGTCAAAACATCCAAGGAAATTAAAGTGAAAGTGTTATATTAGAGCCCCCTAAAGGGGTTCAAAAATGAACATGTGTAGGGGGAGAAGGGGGCTGTGTAAGTTAGCTCTGTCCCCAAGGTCCCAAGGGGTGTGCCTATGTCAAGATTTGGAACTTTGTACATTGAGGGCCAAAACAGACATTACTTTAAATCCATACCTATGTCTTTTTTTCATTTTTACTCTAGAGTAGGTGCAGAGAGACCAACGAGGATCCTAGAAACAGAGGAAACTGCCTTTTACTGAGTCAGACTATAGGTCCATCTAGCCCAGTATTGTCAACACCAGGTGGCAATGGCTGTCCATGATTTCAGGCAGTTTTTCCAGCCCTTCCTGGAGATGCCGAGGATTGAACCTGGGACCTTCTTCATGCAAAGTATGTGCTCTACCACTGAGCTATGGGCTCTCTTAAAAGTCCTCTCTGAGATCATCCCCCTCTAGAATAAAAAACAAAAAAAAGAAGTAGCTGCTAGATACAGATTTAAAGTAATGGCTATTTTGGCTCTTAGTGTGAAGTTCTCAAGGGATATTCTAAGCGCATTTGGAAGCCTCCCTCTAATGAGGAATCACAGCAAGTATTAGTAGTGCATCCAGCCGAATGCACTAAGAATCCCAATTCAGGTCTTCACGATGAACGTGCAAAGATCTGAAGTGGAGCCAGCGCATAGGGGGATGTTGCAGATGGGATGTGGGGATGTTTGGGACCATCCCCAGTTTAAGTCCTCATGTGGTCCCTCAAAGTAGGGCTTAGGCTATCTGCAGTTCTTGGTGGGAGTGGGGAAAAGGTAAACACCCATAATTTTGCTATCATGCTGTAAAGGTCCATGGACTTCTCTGGACCTATTAAAAATGGGCTCTCCTTCTGTTTGCCCTTAATCAGACTACTGGTTCCGAATGCATATGGACTGTTTGGACTTACCTCACAGTGGGAGAAACAGTCATAGGAACTAGCTCTTAGTATCACAGCATAGTAATTGCACTGATAGTAGTAAACAGCTGGAGACATCAGTGGTCCATTAAACCATACTATACCCTCCAAAGGGTACACTATGTTCCTGCTAATTAGTTATTCAATGGCCCACACAGAGAGAACGATAGAGAATACCTCTGGAGTTTCCCCCCTCTTTGTGTTTGTCACTGTATCTGCCTGTCACACTGTGTTCTGGTTATTTGACCTGTTGTGGGTGGCATTCTCTAAGTTTGTTCTGAAGAAATTTGTCTTGGCACTGCTTTTCTCTTATGTTAAGATCCCTTTGCCTTTGCTCAAAGAGCATGACAGAGCTTTAAGAATAATGAAATCCCTCCATTCTACAAGAACAACTGTGGCTATTCCCTGAGTGGGAGGACATGTTCAAGCAGTGTGGAGACTACTTTAATTTCCCTCAAGGGCAAAGCAGGGGGCCATACAACTTCAAAATAAGCAATCTCATGTTGAAATGTTCCCTCACTATTGCAACGTCTATCAAAATTTGTCACTGGTATCCTAGACTGTGGTTTCACTTCCCACTATAGCTTTGTTAATAACTGATGCAACCTTCTTTTTTGTTGATTTTTCTTTTGCAATCAGAATTTTTTACTAATCAATAGTGCTGAATTGAGGATGTTGATTTATTTCCTCAGTTCAACACAAGAGATTCTGTTGCCATCTACCTAGGGATGTCCATCTCTGGGAAATCTGGCACTTTTGGGCTTGCTGGATTTCCGCAGCATATCCAACTTGGCATGCATTTGCAAGCCAAGCTGGGGGTTTCTTCCCAAAATCCGTGAACTTTTTTTGGTTTTTAAAATTTGTGTAAAATCCATTTGCACAAACTGCAGCTGCAATTTGCGCAAATTACGACTACAATTTTCATAATTTGCATGAATTACATTTTGTGCAAATCCTCCCTCCCCCTCCTCCATGAACTGGCCTGACTTAATGCAGATCGAGTTGGACCAACTTGTGGGAAAGTGAGCCAAATCCTGGAAGGCTGAGCTTGATTAAAGCTCAGCGAACTTCACCCCCTGGACAAATTCCTCCTACATCCCTTCATCTGCAAGTTTTGGTTTCCAGTGCAGATACTGTTGTTCTGATGGAGCAGGCAATTATCCTGAACCATATTATGGCCTATGTTGTCCACTGGGGAAAAACTGGCAGCTTGATGTGCAAGCTCTTGTGCAAGGTAAGTGGAGAGAGGAAACAACAGAGGTTGAATGTGCATCAGAATGCACATTAGAGTGTATTCTGGTGGATCCAAGTATGGATGACTGGCAGCCAAGACATGCAGAGGGGGGCAAGGGGGACACTGCCCCCCCATAAACCATAATCTCCAGATTCTCAGCTATAATTTTTTTAATGTATAACAAGCAAGTCTCTAGCCCCTGGAGAACCTGAGATATGAGGCAAAATGTGCAGTTTTTATTCTGCCCATTTGTTTTGTGAGAAACTAGCCTACTCCCAACTTTCAGTGATTTTAGCCAATGAAGATAGCAATGGTTAAGACAGCCACTATCTGGAGAAGCAACGTCCTGGTTAATTTTTAAGCCTTGGGCATGAAGTGTACAAGTATACAAATGTCTCAGAGTCCAGGTCTATCTAGTTTGGTAGACCTGATGCTCAAGCCTTGTCGTGACTCAGTCACCATATTTACCATAATGGCAGACCTTTTCCCTGACGCTACAAGGGCATTTTTTAATGTGCAGCCATACACAAAATATTAGGGATATGTCAGAGAATTCTGCCATGGATCTCAGTGAGGCCAAATGCCAGTGCATTCAGCCCCCTGAAATCCATGGCGAAATGAAGCCCTCGCCCCCCAAACCCATGAGAGGCACGCGAAACAGAGCACTTACCTGCTGCTGTCCGCGCTGACTTGTGAATGGTGGCTGCCATTTGCGTTCCCTATTTTTAGCCGTTTTAGTTTACATAAAAATTTACGTAGGCTATTACAGCAAAAAATAGGGAACGCAAATGGCGGCCACCATAGCCGCTGATTCTTGCATATTGCAAGAATAGTTGCCCCTTATGAGTCAATCAAGCCCACCATGTTTCAGATGAATAGGAATTTTTGTGCAAGAGCAGGCTTTACATTTTGAGGGTCTCCAAAAGAGGATGCACTTATCCCCCTATGTTCCTTGTGGACCAATTTTCTGAGCATAACAGAGAGCTTAGAGATGTCCCTAAGTAAGAACCTTTCAAGTTTCAGAAGGGTAGGTGCAGTGGTTCATGTAGAAGGGGAGTTGTCCAATTTTGGGGGGCTGGGGTAGGGGAAGCTATTAGCTTTATCTTCCCTCCCCAACACATTGTGTTTTTTTGGTCAATCTGTATGAGAATGGCACATGGCATAGAGGTGTTCCCAGGCAAGAAACCTGAAAAGTTTCAGAAAGAAAGGTGCAGGGGCTAGGCAGTTATGATGACTGAAAGCCAACTTAAGCATTTTTCATATTGAAGTGTGGTGGCATTAGAAGAATAGCCATCTCATGGTTTCATCCTTGCCCTACCTCAAAGCACAGTGATTCGAGCCCATGGTAAAATGCGTTGTAGGACTAGAAGGTGGACCAGTTAGTCATTCAACTGCACTCTCTCCTTCCACCATCCCCTTGCATCATCTCCTTCCACCATACCCTTTTGTTTAGAGAAACGAAACCAAAAGACATACAGTCTGCAGGCATATAGTGTATCTGAAACATGAGCTGAGAACCAGGGTGGTGTAGTGGTTACAGTGTTGGACTGGGTCTCAGGAGATCCAGGTTCTAGTCCCCATTCAACCATGAAGCTCACTGGGTGACTTTGGACCAATCACTAACTCTCAGCCTAACCTACCTCACAGGGTTATTGTGAGGATAAAATAGAGAGGAGGGGGACCATGTATGCTGGCCTGGATTCCTTGCAAGAGGAAAAAAGGCGGGATATAAATGTGTGTGTGTGTTTTGTAAATAATAACGAAAACCTCATTGTGGACTGGGTTCAGTTCTGTTGGCTATGGAGGGAAGCCCACTCCGCCTCAGGAAACAATAAAACTGGACCAAAGTGGAACAATTCAGCTCAGGCTTTGGATGTCATCCAAATCTGAGGCACAGCCCTACTCTAAATCAATGATCCTTCAGGTGGCACCAAAGCAAATTATAAGAAATACAGGGCTGCTGCAGAAATGGCAGCAGAAAATGGCAGCTTATGTGATGATCATTCTTCTCCTGCATAATATGCATTCTTCTCCTTACTTGTGTTGTGTCACCACTCTTCATCAATAGCTACCAATTGCAGGGGAAAAGAAATGTTCAGCGTGATGATATGAGGCAAGACTATACATTATGGAGACAAGGGAGGAACTTGATGCTGACCTACCATTCTGGGCAGCAACTCTGTGTTTCTTAATAACACATGTACTTAATAACATATACTTATTCACTTTGTGACAGATCCTGCTGGTTATGATATACCTTTCACATTGATGAAATATATCTTTCATTTCAGAGGGGATCATGGGGATCCGTAGGTGTGGAAAGTTTCCCTGGTGTTTTTTTTTTGCAGGGGTCATTCTCTCAGAACTCATCCTCTGCTTTTGTACAAGGCCAATATGTTTGAAGAGGACTTTTCCTCCTTGTGGTTTTCTGTCACTAGCAGAAGCACTTAGACAGTGGTATTAATCAAGCCAGCCCAGCCATGTGTAATGTGCTTTATCATTGGCAAAGCAGATGTTGAATGGCAACCTGTTCACCAACAGGCTCAGTCCAGTGCCTGAGTCCGAAAGATAAAACCAATACTTCCCGAAGTGACTTTACCATTATGGTTTAGTGAATGGAGGACTGTTCACTTGGGAGAATAACCAGGTCAGAAGCCAATTTGTTAGGTAAATTCCTTGATGTCTGTGATGTGTGGAAACGGTGAAAGGGAAGCTGGTCGCTCTTTGGCTGCTGCTGTCTTGGGGATAATGATTTTTAATTCAAGGATTAAAATGAGAAATGACAGCTCTTTTCTTCTCTTGCCCATTGCTGTTCCTTTAAATTTCAGGTCTACCATTTCAGAACAGGATCTGTTATGTTAAAGGAAACTCACTGAAGAGCAGAAGAGAGAAAGGAGAAAGCACGCACAGTTGGCTTATATGTGAACGTTCAGCCTCTGTGCTTATTTATTTATCTTAAATTAATTGGTTCAATGGATCACTTGGAAAACTTACGATGACTAAAAAGGTACCCCTGATTAATTGGGCAGCAGGTTTTCTAAAAATATCATTTTTATACAATGCCTATAAAAACTGTAGATGGCAAGCACCACGTAAAAACAGTTTACAGAGGCGTAGCTGTGTTAGTCTGTTGCAGCAAAAACAATAAGGAGTCCAGTGGCACTGTAAAGACTAACACATGTATTATGGCTTCAGATTTTGTGGGCCAGTCTAGTTCAGCCTTCCCCAAACTTGCACGTTCCAGATGTGTTTTACTCCGACTCCCACCATCCCTAGCCAGCATGCTGGCTGAGGGTGATGGAAGCTGGAGTCCAACACATCTAGAGGGTACTGAGTTGGGGAAGGCTGGTCTACTTCATTAGATGCATAAAGTCTAATCCTGAGCTACAAGAATACGCACGCATGCACGCACGCACACACGCACGCACGCACACACACACGGTTAGGTATGGAGACAAAGTAAACAGTGAGGTGAGAGTGAAATGAAATGCAGAAAATACAGACAGTGACAATTACATATATACCTGTAGCTGAGGATCACTTTTTATGCTTCTGAGGAAGTAGATGTGGTCCACAAAAGCTTAATGCATAACAAATTAATAGTCTCTAAAGTGCCACATGACTCTTTGTTGTTTTTCATCTTAAAACAGGCTTCTCTCTTCTCTTGCATATAGGAGGGATGCATCTTCTAAGATGATATTTACTGAATAATCTAAAAATATTCTTTTCTTTCCTCAGAAATGTTTGTGCAAATTTATGTGTAAATTTATGCAAATTTAATTGGATGAATCAATTCATTCAGTTATATCTTTTTATTTGGGTTGCAGGTCTAATTTATATATATATATATATATATATATATATATATATATATATATATATTTGTATTGCACCCTTTGTCCAAGGAGGGTAGGATGGATGGCAATGGGTCATGTTTTTCTCCCTCTACACTTGAGGATCCTTACAACTTTATAGATATCCCAGTCTCAGATAATTCTTTTGCCCTTCTAACATACCTATTAGTATCTTTGTCATAGAGAAAGGGTTTTTTTCTGGGTTACTCAAATCAGTAATTATATTTATCACTTGAGTAAACTTGTTTTGCAGTACTTTGTCATATTAGGTTGGATCCTGATCCATTGTTCTGCCAATGGCAGGAGAGCATTTGCAGAATGGGGCATGTGTGTGGGGGGGGGTGTAGGGAAGGGGAGAGAATGCAGAGGGATGCACAAGAAATTTATTCATGTTTGCAAATCATGCAAACACATCCCATTTGCAACCCTGAATGAGAACACAAGCAGGAAAATTCTAAGGAAATTTTCATGATTTCCAAAGCTTGCACTCAAATTTAAAAGTGAGTGCAAGCTTCCAAAACTGTGCAGTTCCTCTCAAAATCCACAGCTTCAGGCTTTAGCCTATGTGAGGAAAGTGTGCATTTGGGGAGTGTGCATGAAAAAGCTGCATTTTTCATGATTGAAAATGCACACTTTTCCTGTTCCAAAAATAGGAGATGTTCAAGTTTGAAAACAAGAATGGGGTTAGATGAGCATTGAGATGGAAAATAGAGAACCTCCAAGCTTGGACATTGCTCATTCTCCCATCCCTAGGCAGTGTCCTTCCACTGGGAGAATGAAGGATCTTGATCCAACCCATTAAGTTCACTGTCCCCCTTCTCTGTTTGTTCTGGTACTGGGGGGCCTGTTTGTTCTATTTGACAGAGGATTGTATTTGAAGGCATCCTTTATATGAAAGGCTGTCAAGTCCAAGTCCAGTTAAAAGATAAAGTACCATAAGAAGGGAGAGTAGGGACTTTGAAGTTCTCTATCAACAGTTGGCCTCTGGACAGCAGCCTGAGCCATCATATAGGTCACCTGGTCACAATCTTCTCCTCTAGGATAAGATATATTGTATTTCTTTTTAAATTATAGTAATTATTTCTAAATTTACATCTATACATATAGATTAGCATATACAAGTTTTGTGCAGATCCTCTTTTTTGGTGATGTATTCCTCTTTTTTGGCAATATGTAAGTGGCATGGGATTTTCCCATTCCCCTCCCCCCCCCCGCTTACAATAACCCTATGAGGCATGTAACATTGGGAGATTGTGATTGGTACAGGGTCACCCAGTCAACCTTGTGACTGAGTGGGGTTTTGAACTCTGGTCTGCTTAGTCAAAATCTCTCACTCTGCCCATTGCACCACATTGGCTGTCCTGTGTGTGTAAAAAAAAAAAAAAAGTATTTTACAATGGCAAGCTTACAAAAGCAAAATAAGGGGTAAGTGGCTGAATTATTGTTATTGTTATTGTTATCTGAGATGCCACCATAATTTAGAATTGCATTTTCTCCAGTGGTGGAATGGGTATCTGGAATACCTCACATCCATTTTGAACCAGTTTGGGGACTTAGAAGAATGTCCTGAGGGTCCCAAATGGATTGAGGCCTGGACCTGCTCAGCAGTCCAGAGACCTGGCAGATTGTAGCCTGCACAACAAGGATTGGGCCCTTCCTGTCACATTGTTAGAGTCATCTCCACCCCACTATATGACAGCTCCCTGGTCAAGCTGAATGGGTCACATGAGTTGTTAGCACAAATAGAAGTCCCAGCATTATGCCACTCTGCCTCTAGTCAATCCAAGTTTAGAATTTTGGCACTGGTGAGGAGGTTGGTGGTTTCTGCTCTTGGTAAACTATGCAGATGACCCATATTCCACAGTGCATCCTGAGCGGGGGAGAAACGTCACCCCAAGCAGAGTGGTCACTAGCCTGCAGTCCAGGTTCACCTTTGTAGTGAAGGGTTTAAGGCAGCAAAGAGTTTGCCGACCTGATAGCTTTTCAAAGCAGGATGGGCAGACTGAGAAGATTCTTCATACATTCTCCAGTCTCACTGCTCATTGTTATCATTCCACTTCCATCAGCTAAGTAAATGCTCCACAGCAGTGGAGGGGACTTGTGGCCCTCCAGATGTGTTGGCCTATAACTCCCATCATCCCTTACCATTGTCTATACTGGCTGGAGCTGAAAACATATGGAGGGCCATAGGTTGCCCACCCCTGCTCTACAGCTGTATTCAGATATAGGTTCATTTGGGAATCCCAAAATAATGCAGCAAGAGATCGAACAAAACTTCTTGGTTTAGGAGATTTGCCTTCAGAGCCAGTTGTAGGGATGCTGTCCTCTGTGCTGACATGATATTTTCAACTGGGTTTCCCATGTTTGTTTGTTTTTCTTCCTGTCCATGCTTTCTTACATGCCATTAGAAAGGGCAGGGACAGAACCCTAAAGTCTTCATGGCCACATACATATTATATGTCCTAGTGCAGTCTTCCTTACCCTTCAGATGTACTGGAGCGCAAGTCCATAATTTCCAGCCAGCATGGTTATACTGGCCAGGAATGATGTGAGTTCCAGTCTAACACATCTGGAAGGCCCTAGTTTATTGCTCCTAGTTTGGGGAAGGCTGCCCTAGTTTATTGCTCTTCTCTTCCTGTTTGCTCCATAATGTCTAGGTATGAATTCTGTTGGGGAAAAGGAGTGGAATTTGAGAATAATATATTTTACATGTAGATTTATACCTACATTTCTTATCTATATATGGAATGTTAGTTTCACACATCTGAACAAGTACAGATTTCTGTACTAAGCTTGTCCTAAATGTGCCTTAGGGATGGGGAACATGTGGCCCTCTAGATGTTGTTCCAGTGCAACTCATCATCCCTCACCATTGGCTATGATGGCTAAGGCTGGTTGGAGTTGCAGTTCAACAACATCTGGAGGTTGCATGCCCCCCACCTCTGTTCTAAAGGATGAACTAGTAAAAGCTGTGTGCCCACCCAGTTTCTTGCAAACACAAAGCCAATCAGGGGTTCTTCATTTGTTGAAGAAACATAGGAAAAGCATGCTAGGATAGAACAGATAGTCCCATTTACAAGGGGAGTCCTGGACAACAGAAACCCTTGTTAAGAATATGAAGCCATTAAAAAGAAAAAGTGTTCATACCTCTCTGAAAAGTTCTCAGTTTTGGCTATTGGATCCCATCAACCAACCCCACTCTTACCATAGCCCACCATTGTCCCCATCCTCCAAATGAAGGGGTTAGTACAAGCTAGAATAACTACATCTAAGAGGAAACTAACTACATTCTATGGTCAGTGCAGGGCCATTCTCCAATCAGTGTCTGCTTAACTGAACGGGAACTGTTGTTGCCAGCCCCCCCCACCCTCATTCATGTGGATTCACCCATTTCATCTTTATGTCTTGTTCAGTAACATGAAGACAGTAGCTGATTGTCCCATTTTAAATTCATTGCTACCACTACTCTGCTGCTGCCTCCACAGAAAATGAAAGGGGGCAAAATTAGCTACAGAACTAGGAGGCTGGAGAAACCAGAAGTGGATCCAATACACTACAGACAAAATATTTCAAGAGACTGGTGAGTCTGTTTACAGAGTGGCTGAGCTCCCCAAAGAGTTTTTACCAGTCAGGCCAGAAGACTCATCCATCCTTATCACAAACAGAACTGGATTTTGATTAGTTGTGTTTTTGCAAAAGGGATTGTGGGATTGAGTTATGCAGTGGCTGTTAAAGCAGGATATTTGTCTCCTGAGAGGCTGCAGGTTGATTTAGTATGACTTAGTTTTAAAAATGTTAGTCCAGAAATGCCCTTCTCATGAAAGGTACATTTGTGTGAAGCATTTCGGGGGCAGTGGCTTTCTTATGCCATATTCATTCCTTAGAAGCTACACAGTGTAGGGATGTGTGTACAAGCAAAACTTGAGCTTGTCAAAGTTCACCAAATTGTACCTTAAAGCTCATTCCATCTTGTCTTTGTATCAGCTTGCAATCTTGATTTTTTTCACATGAAAATTTGTGCATATTTTCATGTGTATTTTTCAAAATGCATGCATCTTTGAAATGTACGCATTCTTCTCTCATTGATTAAAATGTGTTTCTGCACACCTTGCAGAATTATGCATTATAATGCACATTTTTGAGATATACACATGCTGTTGAACACATTTGATTTTGACTGCAAATCACAACACAAGCTCACTAATCTGACCACAGATTACGTTTGAGTCTCTCTTTGGTCTGGAAGGTGCAAATTGGGTAAATCCTGATTTAAAAAATAGCTGAAATGAAATTTTCATACATCCCTAACACAGTGTTTTGGCTCACTCTGCACTCATCCCACATCCACTAGTACTGAGGCTGGTGCTTGCGCCATTGTTCCTGCTTGTCTGGGGAAACATTTTCCTAGGATTCTGATTTAGAATTGAAATGGGAGGCATGGAAAACTCCTGTACAGAAGCACCCTGAATCCCCTAGTACTTTTATCAGAAAAAGAGAGTAGGCTCTGAAGAATGTCCTAAGTTTGGGAATCTGAAAAATCACTGTGGCCCTATTAGTCTGAAAACCAGTTTTCTACAAGTAATGCTGGGAGGCACTGTAATATGTATGCCCAACAATGCAATGCAGAAAGAATGTTTAATATCTTTATAATATCCCATCTGGTTACCATTGGGTCCGGTGACTGCATAATGCTAACATGATAATGGTAACAAGATGATAGATCAGCTCAGAAGATATTTGGGGAATATTCTGTCTTACAATGTGGATGGTCTGCTTTTAATACCTCTGTTTTTTAAGTGATCAGAAATGATGTAGGGGTTTTAATATTTAAGTAATTCACTAACAAATGTGTCTTGTTGTCAGGAAATGTTCATTCATTTTAAAACCCCTCAAATACTACAAACTAAGCCTTAGAGAGCAGGGATGATATGATCCAGATTTCAGAGGAGCTCATTTATATCTGAGAACAGAAGCCATGTCTGCACAGTTTAGGGATTCAATAATAACTTTTCCTGAGGCTCTATCAAAGGTGAATTGCAAAGGCAGAGCGAACAGTTAGTAAAGCACCAATACCTGTGCTAATTGCCCATGGCAAAGAAACTGCTGGGAACATTTGGCAGAGAAATAAGTTCCTATATATTAAAATTATAGATTTGCTCAGTGAAATCCTCATAGTAATCCTGGATGCACTGAAGGTATGCTGGGATGCAACTTATGTGAATCAAAATCAAAGGGACTTTAACATTAACTCAAGCACAGAACACATCACACTGAGACATTATAAATATGAGAAAAAGTAGCAAGAAAACTTTACAGTTAGAGAGAGTAAAGTTTTAAACATATGGCTGCAAATGCATTTCTTATTTCTCTGTTATACTCCTGATAGTTTGAGAACTCAATAAAGATATTTTCATTTAATTGGCCCCAGTCCAAAGAAAGGTGCTGTGCAATCCTATGCATCTAAGGGACTGCCTATGTCACGATGAGCCTGCCTGGGTATTAAGATATACAGGAGAGGCCTTTTTGAGAGAGAGCCACTACCGCAGAGGCCTGTTTGTAGGGCATGCATGAAAGGGCTTTCTCCTGTGTTGCCCCCAAACTGTGGAATTCATTCCCTCAAAAAATATTACTAGCCCCCACTCTCTTGGCCCTTAGAAAGGGTGTGAAGACACACCTCTTCAACTTAGCCTTTAAAATTATATAGTTTTAATGGTCATGCTGGCTTGGAATAATGGGAATTGTAGTCCACACATCTGATGGGCACCAGGTTGAGGAAGGCTGAGATAAGATGTTCTATTGCTGCTATTTTATTGTTGTTAATTTCCCTTGCTTTTTCATATACATATATTTTTGAATTGTTAATTGCATTTATTTATGTTTTATTTTGAAGTGGCATTGGGTGTATTTATACAGAAAAGCAGGATATAAACAAACAAATAAACAATAAGCAAAACATTCCTTACATTTTTTTTTTAATGAGAGACACAGTGGGGGCTATGAATGTAAATATAAACCTTAGTAATAAATAAAAGCAAAATTTAAATAATGTAGAAATAAAACCTAAACCCATAGCAGCCTTTAAGAAATGTTATTCTTATATCTGTGTATATTTTCATTTCTGCTTCATATGATAATCATATTTAACTGGATTTATTTTCCTAATACTAGTATCCCAATGGCCTACTTTATTGCCTTTCCTGAACGTTATTTGCAAATAACTATACAGGATTTAATTTAATGGTAGCTTGTTTTTGCATGTGATTTCCTTTTAATTGTATTTGTAGATTCGCCTTTATTTATCCAGTTGTAGCCCATGGCTGCAATAACATTCCAGTCATTTTAAAGATTTCCTACTCAAGCTAGTGGGGCTCTCTGAAACAAATGATGGAAGAATGGAGCCAATGTCTGATGAAGAATCAATATGCACTGCAAGAGCTCAATCTGAAAAAAAAAAAATCATATCTAACAGCACAATCCTATGCATGTTTACTCAGAAGTAAGCAATGATGTGTTTAGTGGGGTTTACTCTCAGGAAAGTATATACACTTATCTGGGGGTAAGTCTCACTGAACTCAATGGGACTTACTTCTGAGCAGTGCTGTAGTGGTAAATTTTGCAGTGCATGTTCTTATCATGATCATCCCCACAGCCATGCCCCCAGTGAGAGTCCATAAATTCAGGCAGATGTGTTGGTCCATCTCTCTCTCTCTCTCTCTCTCTCTCTCTCTGTATTATGTATGTCTTTCATGGATCTCTTGAAAAGCTAATGGGTTTTAATAACCCATTCAAGACCAGACCACACTACAATATTTTGCATTACAACAAGGATAGCTCCCAACAATAAGCTGTTGCTGGAAAAATCCATTTCTCCCCAGTTATTGTGAAGATTGCAGCCAAGCTCAGAGGCAAAAGAGACTCCTGAAAGGGTGGAAGATGATATCATCAACACTGCTAATCCAAAAGGCCCAGTGCTTTGACTCTGGGCATTTCTTTTGTTGTTCAGTCGTTCAGTCGTGTCCGACTCTTCGTGAGCCCATGTACCATAGCACACCAGGCCTTCCTGTCCTGCGTTCTCTCCCGGAGCGTGCTCAAGTCCATATTCATTGCATCAGTGATGCTATCTAGCCATCTCATCCTCTGCCGTCCCCTTCTTCTTTTGCCTTCAGTCTGCATTTAAAACAGGGCTTTCTGCTTCCGTTTTAAATGCAGGATCACCATTGACTCTGTTTACACATGTCCCCCCCGCCCGCTTCTCCCCATATCTGAGTCTTCCATTATCTTTCATTGATCTCACTCCTCAGCTTTACCTCTTTTGACGGAGGAAACTGAAGTGGAACACAAGGGGTAATTCGATAGCTCATATTTGCGATCTATTTAAAAACGGAACAAAGGGCATTTTGTACAGGAGGGTCACAGAAGGGTCATGGCGTCATGTAAAGAGCCCAGAAACTTCTGTGAAGGAGCAATCTCAATCACAGGATAAAAGCTCCATGTGATGAAGCCCTCTGTAAGCCACAGCTCCACTATACTGCTGCTTCTGAGTAGACATATGTAGGATCACACAGTTAGTTGTAAAATTATCATAACATTATTTGATAACACCAATGGCCAGTGCCCTATTTCTAGCAGTAGCAACTAGCTCATGATAGAGGAATGAGGAAGCGGAAGTGAAAAGGCAACACCAGGTGGCCCTGTAGATCTCTTTTAGTAATCTAGTGTTTAGATTAGAGGTGACCATTGCAAGAAGTTGTACACCCCAAACCCCCATGGTTTCTAATCAGGTTTGCTGCTGTCTTGTCAACTAGTATTTCCATCTTTTTGGAACCAAGTTGTCTTGTTGGTCAGTGAATCCCAAAATCAATGGTGCACAGTGTGGGGAAAAAAAAAAATCGCTTTCTATTAAGGTTATTGCCTGTCAATGTCACTGAACATTGTCCTATGGTAAAATGACTCACACAACTGTGGGGGCATCATGTTGCTCTTTCAAAAGACCACAAGTACCTTGCATGTGTGCCAAAAAGATGCTGGGTGAGCAGCTGAAGTACTGAAGCTTGATTTGTTGTGTGAGTGGTGACCTTTAGGCAGAATGGTCCAGCACATCATGGACAAATAGTGAGATTTCACTTCACTGTTCCCTGCAATGCTGTTGAAATGTAGCATGAGCCAGGATGTGATGTGGCATGTGACTTCACTCCTTGTCTATCATACATCAGAGCATTCAAACCGAATTTACTATTAGAGGGGGAAATGTTGTGACATGATCCTCTTGCAGGCTTGCACCACTGGGATTTTTCTTAAGGCCCCCATCTCAGACTCTTGCTGCATGAGGAAAGATTACGTGTCAGGCATAAGACCAACCTTCTCCAACCTGGTGTCCTCCAGATGTGTTGGACTTCGACTCCCTACTGGGAGTTGTACAACTGTACACTATATACACTGTACACTGTACTGTACACTGTATAGTGGTACAAATACTGGGAAACACATTTAGAGAGCACTAGGTTGGAGAAGGCTGTTCTATAAGGCTTCTCTCTGGCACGATAGCTTTTCATGTCTAGTGAGCCTCTAATATGGATAAATTACGAATGGTTAGTATTCTCAAACCTGTAATTTCCCATGTGCATTCGGAGGTGGTACATGTCTGTGGGAGGCTGTACTATATGGCGCAATGCAAGTTTGATTGGCTGGTTGACTGGACATGCTGCATTGCATAAAGTGTAAGGTGACTTAAGTTTAAAGCACCAATGGCTTGAGAATTCATTCATTTTGTCAGCAATGGGATGGGTAGGTAAGGACAGAAACAACCAGAAATGTAGACATGATGGGATGTGTCACTTTAAAATGACATCTCAACTGCTTTATCTTCCCTGGTTTATCCTACTTATTGAATTGATGGAGAATGACCCAGCTAAAAAGCTACTGTTACATAAAACATATACTGACCTGGAAAAGGATTGGGGAGTGTGGGTAATATTTTCTCTAAGAAATGAGAAAAACAACAGAACAAAACAATGAGCAGCATGCACTTTCCACATCCAGCAAGTTACAAACCTGAAGGGTCTCCCAATCTGAAATTGCTTTGACTCAAAAGAACATTTGCTCTACCCACAGTATCTAAGTGTATGACACCACACATTGGAATGGGGATACGAAGAACCATCTGAAGCAGACACAAAGCTGAATAAACAATATATAGAAGGTAAAGGGAACCATGATGCCTACAGTGAGGTTAAGGTACTTAATGGATATGATCCAACTATCCAGATCACCACATCATCCTAATGGCTAGTTCCTCTGCTGTATCTTTTGCTCAGGCAGTTTTGCTGTATAATTTGCATTGTTGTATGTTGCTGACTATGCTGAATTGTAACCAGCAAATAAATTCTAGACGCTTCCTACTCTGCAGATATATGCAATGTCTGATTCACCTTTAAACCTTGTTTTCCTAGGACACTATACTGATATTGAATTTCTTACATCAAAATCTGCAAAGCCTTTATAACAGGGGTTGGCAACTTGTGTCTTCCCGCCCGCACAATCTTTTGGCTTACAACTCCAATCATGCCTCACTATTGGCTATGCTAGCTAGGACTGATGAGAGTTATAGGCCAAAACATCTAGAGGGCCACAAGTTGCCCACCTCTGCTTTACATACACCAGGTGCATTCAAACGTCAGAGAACCTGCAAGAGCGAAAGGCACCAATTGTATCAAAAAACAGAAGAGAAAATGAAATTTTATTTGCAGCCCCTGTGGAAGGAATATCTTTCTGAATAGTTTTCAGGCTTATTAAAGCTTTTTCTGGAACTTAAGAAGATTTTCTCTTCTGTTTTTGCTTTCAGATGTCAACAATGAAAATTGTGGACTTCAGTTGCAACATCAAAGTACTTCCTAGTCAGCTTTGGCAGCTTGTGACTAAGTGGCCATTCTGAGTGCTTCCAGATAAGGCTTTTATTGTGCAGTTGCACTGCCTTATTCAGAGATTTTTATGGGGGCTCCAGACATTGCCATCTTCCATTTGCAATCCTTCCATGTTTCCCCACCAATTCTGTCTTTTTTCTTACCACGTTAAGGAGGAAAAGACAGAATAACTGTGCAATACGTTCTGATTTGTAACAATATTAGCCATCCGTCTGGAAACACCCTTTGTCTCCTTCCTCAAGGAAAAGAGTAGCAGCTTTATACACAGCACAACCAAAGAGTTTGCTACGTGAGTAACTCCCAAGCAGACAGCTGTACCACCTAGGTCAGCTTGATTTACTTTTTCATAGTCTGAATCATACCAGACTCAATGTTTCTCCTTTACAGAATGGAAGGATGTGGAAAGATGTTTCCTCTTTTGAAGTTAAATGTGACTGAGTTGGACTTCCTTGGCAATTTTCCGCTTAAATATAAATTAAATCTGATAGCACTACGGTCATTGTTCCAATTGGTTCAACAACATTCACATCTTCCACAAGGTCCTGGGCAGCACTGCTTCAATTTAAGTCCAGGGTCGCCTCTCCTCTGGTTGGTTCCATGATCAACTGTTCTAGGGCACAGTAATTTAGGGTATCAGAGGAAATTTAACATCTGGATTTGCTCACCTGCAGTGGGAAACAGGATGCTGGACTAAATAAGCCTTTGGTCTGATTCAGCAGTGCCCTTTTATGTTCTTATTTTCCACCCCTATCAAGTAAGTCTTAGTTAAGGGAAGAGGCAGTGGGACAGGCTTGAGGCAGTGGTTAGACTGATATTGCTTTGAAGCTTTTTGAACTGAGAAAATTCAGAGTCCATGACCTCTACTTCCTAGGGTTCATACCATGTGCTTGATCAAATTGGTCTGTCTCACCACAAGCTCCATACATTCCAGGCAGATTGCTGGCAAAGTTCAGATAATGCCCGATCTGAGCTTTTGAGTCCTGCATAAAGCTCATCCCAGGTTAAAGCAGCCCCTGGCAGATCTCTCAGAGAGTCAGTCAGCCATTACTGGCACATAAGCCTCCTTTGCCACGGCTGGCAATTCAGTGCTCCTTAGGCAGAGTGCTCCGTGCTATTGTAGCCTGATGTGTTAGAAACTGAGTTAGCCAATCAGGATTCAGAAGGTCAAGAGACTAATGACAGATCTCCCTACACTAACTGCCTTGATGGGAGTGTTTTAAGACACAGCAGGTGCTGGAAGATATTGTCTCTTTTTTTGCTTGGAAAATACACAGTTAAGCTGGAACTTAGTGTTTATGTAGCAATGGGGGCCTATTGTTAAGGGAAAACAGTCAGCTGCAGTGACAGGATTTCCTTGCTATTTAGTGCGCTTAAATAACATAAGCCCATTACCTTTCTCTTGCACAGCTGGCGAGACACTTCTTCACAATTGGTTATTCTAAAGTGTTCTGGCCTCATTACCGCATTGCTTTGTACAAAGCAGCAGCACCTTCCCCCTGCCTGCTGCGCAACACCCTTCTTACTCTACCCCATTACTGCCCTAATAATTTTACCTTGTCTCGTTACTCTCTGTGATACTATAGCTCTGGGTGAAACCTTCAAGGCAAGCTGGAATGAAAAGCAGCTTAGCCACAGAGGTCTGCCTCATATTCCCTTTATTAAATCCCAACTGAATGCTGGTCCACATGTTCTAAGAATGCTTCGAAGGGCTCCCTGTTACCTCTGTTCCAGAAGCTGAGCTAATCTTAGCATGTAACGTAAGGAGAGAGACATTTCCTCCATGCCACCACATAACTTTTTGTGGAAATCTTGAGAAAATAACCCCATCCATCGGATGAGCTGCTCTCCTCGAACAGCTCCCTGTGTGAAGATGGCTGCCATGTGGTGACAGCTGCTTTGTAGAGCACCTTTACCCCTCGTGGCTGCAAAGTGTGCAACAGGATTTATTCTGTTTAAAATACCTATGAAGTTGGAGGATGCTCCTTTTGGCAAGTGCGAGCATGGAGAGGAATGGCCACATTCTGATGTGTTTCCAAAATGGTGATGCAAGCTGCAAATCTGCCACAGAATGTGTGCTTTCTCCCAAGACCCCCTACCACCTGCCCAGACTGTACATTTACACAACGTTTATTACACAGATAAGATAAATCTGCTGGGCTTCTTCAAAAGAAACCAACTCTGTAAAAGAGGCCCTGAATTTCCCACAGCATCTGCTGCAAATATGTTTTACTAAGGCTATAGGACTCTGCAGATGTTCAGGCTGTGTAGTGTGAGTGGCTGCTGATGGGTGAACAGGATTGCACCCACTGGGGCTGCCCTTTTCTCATCATCATTATCATCTTCTTCCATCATCATCATCACATTTACATATCAAATTTCCTCTTGCCAGAAACCCAGGGTGGCTTATATGGTCCATTTTTTATGGTCCATCACCATTTTTTATCTTCACAACAACCCTGTGCAGTAGGTTAGGCTGAGACTCAATGCCTGGCCCGAAGTCACCCAGTGAGCTTCATGCCTGAGCGAGGACTAGGACCTGGATCTCCCATGTACCAGTCCAACACTCTAACCACTACACTACCCTGGCTCACCAGTGTGCATGCATGTAGGCTTTGTGCAGATGTTATGTTGAATGAATGTATGGGACAGGGGTCATTCTAGAACTTCTTGTGTTCTCATGTGAGCCATAGGGATGGTAAAAGCCACACAAAGAGCAAGAGAAGGAGACAACCATTTGTGTGTGTGTGTGTGTGTGTGAGAGAGAGAGAGAGACAGACAGAGAGACAGAGAGACAGACAGACAGACAGACAGAGAGACAGAGACAGAGACAGAGACAGGAACAGAGACAGGAACAGAGAGTATGGGATGGGAAAGTATTTACTACTTGATAAGGTGGCCAGATAGCCTCTATCTTCTTTTCTTTTTCTCTTAAACATGAGCAAGGTGCTATACTCAGTCAATTTAAAATCTCTTTCACAAAGGCACTTAGAACTGCTATATCATCATGCTAGGGATGTCCACTGCTGTGAAATCTGACCATTTGGGGGCTTGCTGGACTCCTGCTGAACCTGACTCAGCTTGCATTTGTGGGTCGAGCTCTTCAGTTTCCCTTGAAATCCAGGAACTTTTCTGGTTTTTTTTTTTTAATTCTGTAAAAAGAAATCTGTGCAAACTGTGGCTGCTATTTCCACAAATTATGGCCACAATTTGTGCAAATTTCTTTTTATGCAAATTAAAAAATTAACAGAAAATCCACAAACTGGCCTGACTTGACGCTCATGGAGAAACAAGCCAAAGCCCGGGGCCCAAAGCTGATGGAAGCTCAGTGAGCTGCACCCCCTGGACAGATTCCTCCAACATCCCTACATCATGTAGTGATGTTCACAGCAACATTATCCAGAAAAACATGGCTGCTCCCATGGGCCAGCCAACTTCCCCCCCCCTTCAATGTCACTGGGAACCATGCCATGTCATCATGTAGTAGTGTATTTCCTAGTACCCTTCTTGAAAGATTTTAAAAGCAAGTGGCAGCCAGGCACTGACTGAGGGCTGTGGTTTGCCTTCGTTGCAAGTTTAAAAAGAAAAAAAAGACAAATTAAAACTGATGGAAAGACCATCCAGCCACTTCATCAAAATGTAAATAACTGTAGCACACAAAAGTGTTGCAGCCTTCGCATGAATCCCACAAAGGTTGTAGAAATTCTCCACTCAGCTTTGGTAGCTCAGTGGCAGGGTGCCTGTTTTGCATGCAGAAAGTCCCAGCTTTGATCCCTGGGGTCTAGAGGTAGGGCTAGGAAAGATTCCTGCCTGAAACCTTGGACAGCCATTGCCAGGCAGTGATAATAATACTAGGCTGGATGGACCAGTGGGCTGACCTAGTATAATGCAGCTTCACATGTTCATATGTCTGCAGGAGGACAAAGATCCAGGGCAGGTGGGAGGATGAGTTGAACGTAGCTCTAGCTCTGTGTCTGCTCATTCTACACAGCTGTAATGTCTACATAGTCCTGTTGTGAGGCTATTGGTCTCCTCAGGATTAACTGGCCAATAATTAACATAGTTCAAAATGGGAAAAGGGGTGCCAGTGTATTGGACATAAAAACCTACACACTCCAGTCTGTCCCCAGGAAGTTTGAGGAGCTTGTTTTCCTGGGCTTCTGTTCTACTCCTCTCCATCTTCCCTCTCATTTTGTTTGTGATTCATCATAAGGGTTGTGACCAAATTAATGCTGGCTAGGATTACCTCCCCTCCCCCCACCCACTGCCCAAATCATCTGCATGGTTGCTTTGGCTTAATCTGTTTGGTGATTGAATAAAAACACTCTATTTTTCTTCCGTGCCTTCCAGATCTCAATCCATTGTTGTCACAAGAAGAACCCAATTGTGCTAAGTGAATGTACTACTAGCCGTCATCAAGCAATTCATAGAATTATATCTATTACTGCTTCTATCGGCGGTCAATGTCTCTCAAGGAGACAGGAAGCTGTTTGAAGCAAATGCTTTCTTTCATGCTGTATTTAGAGAAGCTACCTCTGATGTGCTGATCACTATATTCTGTAGTGAAGTTAGCACTTCGGTCTTTCTGATCAATTTTAGTACATTGTCTTCCTCCTGCAGATTGCTATTACTCCTGTTGCTGTATTTTCAATCTCTTTTTCCTCTCCTGCCTAGCTCTGTTTCATTTCATTGGGATAAATCCTCCTGTTCCTAAAAGAGTGTCAGAGTGACAGCTATAAATCTCCACTGAGAACAGATATTTCCATCTCCTTTGGGTCCAGTCCCCCTTGTGTCTTTGGTTTTAGGTGGTGCTGCCTATTAGAGCCCACCTTTGCCTTTTTCATGGTACATCTGGGATCATCAGTCACTTGTTTTTTCCCCTTCCTAGGCTGTATTTTCAAATAATTTGCCGGTCCCAAAAATCCCTTCTCTCTCCCTCTCCCTCTCTCTCTCTCTCTCTCTCTCTCTCTCTCTCTCATTCTCTCTCTCTCCCCCCCCCTTCTCTCTTACTTGCTATGGGCAAAACCACAAACATTTCACTTTGCCCCTATTCTGCAGTTTCAATCTCAGCTTCCATCATTTTTCAACCACTATAGAACCTTCTGGCACTGACATTCCATCTGACACTCAAAGGGGAGGATATCTTTGAACAAATTTGTTCTCTATTAAAAAGCACAAAAAGTCTTTCCCTGATATTCAATCCCTTTGATTCTAGAAAAGAAAACCACTCAAAAGGGGAGGGCTGTATTTCTTGCTCAGGTTTGTTCCTGGATGTGAGGCCAAGCAGCCTTGGAGGGGAATTTCAAACTGGCTTGTGCTTCTTTTTGCTTCTTTCTGAAGCTTAATGATAGCCAATTATAGACTACAGGGCTTCCAATTATAGACTTCTTTAACTCAGGAGTACTAAGTTTCTCTAGTCTCCATGGACTACGTGGGAGATTTGTTCAAGTTTTTTCAGTCTGATTTGAAAGTTAGAGAGAAGTGTACATCTTTCGTTGCAGGGGACGTCCAACTCATTTTAACAAAGATTTACTTCATATACACAGTTAATTGGAAGTTAAGTAAAACAAAAACCTCTTCCTGCCTCCTTCCCTCAGGGTAGATGTTCAACAGATGTGAAGGGAACAGGAATCACAAGGATCCCTTGCTACCTGTTGCTGTTAGTAGATATTTAATATCTAAAAGTGCAGTTCCAATCCCCTGATATTAGGATACCCCAATGTTAAGCTGGAGGTAGCTGGGGTCTAGCAGAAGTTCACCTCTGCCCACAGAGTGGAATCCCATCAGTGGTGGAGGCTCACAATATGCCTGCAGAAAGCTCCACAGGCAGAAAGCCACCACCAGTGGTTTGCCTGCTGGTGGTAGCAAGTGTAAAGTGCATTTTGGGGATGGGGGAAAGCTGGCTCTGGGCCCACTAGATTCAAAGCCACTTCATTTCCCAGCAAGGGGCCCAATCCAGGACCCTCACCTATGGCAGCTGGAGTTGGGAGGGAAAACTTGAGAAACCCTGCTGTACTGGGGGAAAAGGAAGACGGCAGGGCTGCGGATGATGTGGTATATCTTCCTTGTCTCTTTCGACTCCATTTTGAATTTATCTGCCCATCCATATTTCATATTCCCCCAGTGGGTAGATATGCAAGTTGTCCCTGCATTGGGAGCCTGTGCACATCAGTCGGCAGCATCCAATGGTGTCATTCCACAACTCAAATAGCGCTAGTGGAGCTCCGCTGAATCTTTCTGTTGGGCAAGTGGTTGCCCATTGCCCTTGTGCAACCAGTTGTGCAAGCAGTTATGCAACCAGTTGTGTAACTATCTGTGCCACTGGTTGAACAATAGCTTTCACAAGCAGAATACACAATGGGTTGAACAAGAATTATGCACAACTGGTTGCACAAGAGTTATGTGCAGCTAGTTGCACAATGGGTTGCACAAGCATAATGCACCAGCACTTGTGCAACTGCACTTGCGCAAACGTAATTTTACTTGGATTCTTCTCTTGCGCATAGTTCAGAACCTGGTTTCCGCTACTGCCATGTCATTTGCGCTAATGGAATGACCCAGTTGGATATTGCCCCTTGACAGCAGAGATGTGACAGATCTATTTCAGACATTACAGTAATTCAGAGTTATAGGAAGCCCAGGGCAATTGGCTTCCTGCTCCCTTGGCACCAGCATAATATCTAAGCTGCTCAGCCTTTACTAACTTTGATGCTGAGGCACCTCACAGTGAATGGCAGTAGTTCACAGGCCTTCATTGTACCTCTGGTCCTAGGGCTGCGGTGCACTACATTCAAGCCTGCTTTCCTTTCAAATTCTTGCTCAAGAGCTGCCCATATCACCCCAAGTCACTCTTACAGTTCCCCTAAATGAATAGTGTGGTCAGTGGAGTGGTGAGAAGAACTTGTGTACAGGAAACATACAGAAAATAAACCAAAAAATGTTCATGCTATCATGTCCATGTATCTTACTAACTGGATGGGGATGAAGGAGTTGTAATCCAACAAATCTGGAAGGCACCAGGTTGGGGAAGGACACGACTGAATGACTGAACAACAACAACTCTAGATAATAAAACCACACACACACACACACACACACACAGAGAGAGAGAGAGAGAGAGAGAGAGAGAGAGATCACCATGAATTTTTTTTTATTTATTCCCGGGCTATCTGGTATAGCCATCCCCAACCAGATGTACTAGATTGCATGGGCCATGCTGGCTAAGAATGACTCAAGTTGTAGACTAGTCCAACACATCTGAAGAACACCAAGTTGGGAATGAGTGCTATATAACCTTGGGTTTGGCCCACTCATGCATCATACCCCAGTTAACCATCTGTAATAAAGGTATCAACAACTTTCATCCATCTCCGAGCCATTTACAAGTTTATATTTTTTTACTTGCCGTCATTCACTTGCTCAGATCATCAGAGGTGATAGATGATGGTGGACTCATTCAAATTATTTTTCTTAAGTCTTAACTGAGTTTGCCCTGAGGGATTTTTTTCCAATTCCATAAAGACCTAATAAAGAACCTTCTGATAGAAAAAGAAATAACCCATGCCCCATATATAATGTCCAAGGGAAACTGTAAACTGAAGTAAACCTTATATATTTCAGGTCCAATCTGAAGATCTGATCGGGTTCCTAGAAAGGAGTATGAGACAAGTTCCTCTTTACTTAGGAAATCATGTTGATTCCTTTTTTTTCTTTTAATCAAATTTAGCGAAAATTACGAGGGTCAAGAAGCAACAGTAAGGACCAGACATGGAACAACCGAGTGGTTCAAAATTGAAAAAGGAGTACGACAAGGCTGCATATTCTCACCCTGCTTATTTAACTTATATGCAGAGTACATCATGAGAAATGCCGGATTGGATGAATAAGAGGTCGGAATTAAGATTGCTGGGAGAAGTATCAACAACCTCCGATATGCAGATGATACCACCCTAATGGCAGAAAGCGAAGAGGATCTAAAGAGCCTCTTGTTGAGGGTGAAAGAGGAGAGTGCAAAAGCTGGTTTGAAACTCAACATTAAAAAAACTAAGATCATGGCATCTGGCCCTATCACTTCCTGGCATATAGAAGGGGAAGAAATGGAAGCAGTGACAGATTTTACTTTCTTGGGCTCCAAGATCACCGCAGACGGTGACTGTAGCCATGAAATTAAAAGACGCTTGTTCCTTGGGAGGAAAGCTATGGCAAACCTAGACAGCATAGTAAGAAGCAGAGACATCACCTTGCCAACAAAGGTCCATCTAATCAAAGCTATGGTTTTCCCAGTAGTAATGTATGGCTGTGAGAGCTGGACTATAAGGAAGGCTGAGCGCCGAAGAATTGATGCTTTCGAACTGTGGTGCTGGAGAAGACTCTTACGAGTCCCCTGGACTGCAAGGAGGTCAAATCAGTCCACCCTAAAGGAAATCAACCCTGAGTGCTCCTTGGAAGGACAGATACTGAAGCTGAAGCTCAAATATTTTGGCCACCTAATGCGAAGAGAAAACTCTCTGGAAAAGACCCTGATGCTGGGAAAGACTGAAGGCAAAAGGAGAAGGGGACGGCAGAGGATGAGATGGCTAGATAGCATCACTGATGCAATGAATATGAACTTGAGCACGCTCCGGGAGAGTGCGCAGGACAGGAAGGCCTGGCGTGCTGTGGTCCATGGGGTCATGAAGAGTCGGACACGACTGAATGACTGAACAACAACAACAAAGAGAAGTAGAAAAATAGATCCAGCAAATGCAAAAAATAAAATAAAATAAAAGTCCATCTGATTTCTCAGCCCAATTATTTTATTTTTAAAAAGTTGGAAAATATGAATCTTTACCTCAAGGCAAAATTTGCCTTTCAGCTTGATCTCTTATACTCTC
The DNA here is from genome assembly GCF_057233095.1 of Heloderma suspectum. Classification (NCBI taxonomy): domain Eukaryota; kingdom Metazoa; phylum Chordata; class Lepidosauria; order Squamata; family Helodermatidae; genus Heloderma; species Heloderma suspectum. The sequence continues at coordinate 46,441,805 of NC_139460.1, read as the reverse complement.
ACATCCCTTTCCACACATGAGTGTTTAAGGCTCAGATTTAAGACTATTTGATGCTGTTTTATATAATGCAAATGCAATTTCATTTTAACAGTTTGTGTGTTGGAGTGATGGAAAGTTAGACTCAAGGCCACTTCAAACATTATGAATATCCAACACTTAGCAATTGTGTCTAGAAAAATGCATGCAGCTGTAGCTACCATACGGCTTGCTCATTTTTACATTTGCCTTATATCATCTCTTCTCACAGTCTCTGAAAACAGTGATATCCTTTCAAATCCTTGCAAGCTTTTTCATATGACTTTAGTTCCCTCTAATGTCCCCTTTTGTCTTTCCTGTCTTCACCAGCTCCTCCTTCTTTCCTCCAGTTGCCAACCCCTGTCACACCAGCCTTTTTATTGTGCTGGCCACAGAACCTTCTGATATGAATATTCTATTGAAATGGTTGAGGACAAGCATGGAGATTTTCCCATCTTCTCTGAAGACCATGGGCAGACCAGGGGGCCTTGTTAATACTTAGTTTGGGTGGTAAGTATGAATATGCCTTTGTCTTGATTAGCAATGGTGCCTTGCAGCAACACTGCCTTGTATTGCACCAAATACTCTGGTTTGAAGCCTAAGGTAAGTTAACTTAAGCTCACAGCAGGAAAGTTTCTCATTTCCTTCCCCCTTACAGCCAACGGCACCCCCCCTTCATGGGCCCCACCTGAAGAATGTGAGATGAGGCTCAAGGAACTGCTGAGGAAGGCGTAATCACCCAGAATCAGGTAAAGGCTCACTCAATTTGGGTGTTTTGATCCCCCTATAGCCCCCTTCCCATATTGTTTGGTGGGGGGCTGACTGTCTGGAGAGGCTCTGGGTGTGTGTGGGGAGTTTCTTGCAGGTGACTATATGGGGCTGGAAAATGTCCTTCTAGGAACTTCCTTAAATTATCTTATCTTAGGATCCAAGCCTAAAATGTCTACCCACTTCCATACTTACTGTAAAGAAATAGGCTAGCATTTGTGATTCCCAGTTTGTTGGTCGCCACACAGGTGTAGTTGCCATAATGTTCTTCAGTGACGTTGGCCACTGTCAGGAAGGACTGGCTCCCTGTGCTCCTGATCTCCAAACCATTGGCATTATTTATCCTGGAAAGCAAAAGGCGTAACAGGTAAATGCAGTAACAATATGGAGCAACTGAGGTCCTTGTTGCATGGTAAGACAAAAGAATGAAAATTTATAGATTTAAATGCAGACTGGCAGTTAGATGGAGATGGAGTAAGACAGGGACTAGAGATAGATAGGAAATAGGATGAGAAAGGTAGGGAGAAATCAAGGGAGGTTATAGGTTTTTTCAGGCAGTTCTTAAATACAAAGTATTTTTTAAATTTTGTTTTTGGTACTTTGTTCTCTATGTTAGATTGTTGGCCCTTGGGCAGGGTTTATCTTGTTATGTGTTTGTACAGTGCTTGGTTTGTTTGTTGTTTAGGCGCGTCACAAATAATAGATATTATTGGAGGCAGTAGAGCCTCTAATAGATAAGGCGATTGGTCAAAAAAGGATTCCGCCATGTTAAATGAAAATTGAGGGGGGGGGGAGGTATTCTAACCTTAATAAAGTCAAAAGGGTTTCACCAATCAATCATCCTAAAAATTGCAGGTGCTGGACTATTTTATATAACCTAAAAATTTAAGGAGGATTGGTTAAAGATTGGCGGAGAAAGGGCAGTTAACAGAAAAAAATAAATACTCAGTCACGCTGTTTTTGACTGAAAACATGTGTTGGCAACTTTTTGTGCCCATGATTTGCCAAAAGCCTGGAGGCCAAATATCAAAGCCATATATGTTTTCCTATTCCGTTTCTACTGTAGTTGGTAGAGTGGAATTTCTTTTTTAAAATTCAATTTACTTTTTTTTTAAAAAAAAAATAATTGTGGTACAATGAGTCTCGTTGAGATTTCATAAGGCAGCACTTGAAATGTCAAGGGCGGCGAGGGGGGAGGGGAATAACTGTTGTGTGGAGAAAAAGCAGCAGCAGCAGCAGCAGCTAACTGAGTTTCTGGGACCTCTGTGTGTCTGTACACAGACAAGGAAGACTCAAATGCTTTATAAGACAATACAGGACCAGGACAACATGGAGTGTCTTTTCTGGTCCCAGGCACTCCATCCTCCCAATCTGGATTTGGGACTGAAAGACCCAGGAAAAGTGTGGGTGCATGGAGGGGGAAGCTGTAAGCAAGCACAATTTGTGACATTGCACAAAATCATGACTGATCACAGGGTACGTCAGATAAGGCGTCAGCCTTAGCTTTGGATTTCCTGGCTTTGTGGTGTTTGGACCAAGGTGAGATAGCCTTATCATCTGGTCTTTTAAACCAGCAGGCTTTTTGATGATTGAGTTATTAATACTAGAATGAAGATTATAAAAGCTGTGATGATGGTAAAAACAGAAGAGGAAGAAAGCAAGAAATAAAATTGAGATAAAGGCAAGCAGCTTAACCACAGTGCTGACTAATTCAGACAGTGCTTTGCAGCAATTTGGATGGGATGGCTGCCAATAGGACTTGTGTTTAAATTAAAGCATGGTCCTCTGACTTTGGAGAGACTTCTGGTGATGTACACTTTGCCCTCCACCATGTGTCTTCCAAGTCCATGTGTTTTCCAAGCTGCTTTTTCATTCTTTTTTGTTGCAAAGTGGTATTGGGAGTCTGCTGTTTCCAGAAGACCAGTGGCAGGTGAACAGTCCTTAACTACCTCTTTTCCCTTCCAAGTGCCCCTGCCCCATCATTGTGTTCTGTGTTGTATCCAGGCATAGCAAATTAACTGTGCACTGTCCCCTTGAGCACAACCCAGATTCAAGACTCCCTCCTCCCTTTCTTCCCTTAGTCTAGCAAAAACCGTGCTGCAGGCCTGTATTAAGAGCCCTACCAGGGAGCTGTATAGAACCCTGTTAATGAACCTGTTGCATTATCAAGACCTGTGTGGAGCCTGAATTCAAGGTTCAACTGACAACATACAGATACCATACCTGTGTTCATTGCAAATGCAGGCCTGGAACATGGGCAAGCAACTGGTAGGTGGGAGGTGGATGGAGAAAATGGTGAGTGATGGAAGGGTTGAGAATACAAGTGTTTTTTGACATGAGTTGGATAACATCAATTGTAGAGAAAACAAGTGCTGCTTTGTACTAGACACAAGAGACAACAGAAGGAAGAAGATAAATAGCAATAGTTACCTAGTGTCATCTCTGTACCACTCAAAATCAGGCGTAGGCACAGCAGAGGCTGCACACTTAAGTGAAACTGGTCGTCCTGTAGCAGATTCATTGCTCTTGGATTCCGTGATAGTTGGAGGGTCTGCAGGAGAGACACACTGGCTCACATCATTGTCATCTGTGTACTAATAATTAGTGCCCGCATTTTGAGCCACAATGGGAGGAGCAATGCCATTCAAAGTGGTAGATGTCAGACTTATCTAAAGTTTAGTATGAAATACAAAGACCCATTGAATGGAAGGCTCATTAAGGCTGATGAGAAAAGGCAAAGGAGAAGAGACGAAGGTCAGAAATTATCAGTCACTAATTATCTCTTAAAGATATTTTAAATACGAAAGAGCCATTTTCTGTATTGTTGAAGTCACCAAATTAGGTAAGGTCAGAGGTAAACCACAGAATATATCTGCCAGAAAGGACCTCCATGGGTGATCTGTTTGCTCTAGCACCTTGCCCCCCCAACCCCTGGTCACTTATTTCAGTTACGGATGGTACGGGTGCCCAATTCAGTCCGGGAATCTGGTGGACCTGCTCCTGTGTGCACCCCTGAGCTCTGCTTGTGGAGCCCCTGCCCCTGCTCTCCCCCGCCTGCATTCAGCAAATGGCTTGCACTCACCCCGACAGCCTTGTCAAGCTTCACGGTTGCCATTTTCAGAGAAATAAAATGGTGATCGCAAAAATGTGCAAATTCGCGCACACGTGAAAATGTGCATTTTGTGAATGCGCATAGTCGTGAATGTGCAAAATCAGTATTTTATGAAAATGTGCATTTTCGTATACACTAATGTGTGCCTTTGCAAAAATGCGTATTTCACACATGACAGTATGTGCATTCGCAAAAATGCGCATTTTCACACATACAAAAACACACGCATTTTGGGATCATCATTTAATTTTTTTTAGAAATGGAGACCACGAAGCTTGACTATTACCTCCAGTACCGGAGGCGGTATGCGTATGTACACCAGTTGCTGGGGAACATGGGGGAGAGGGCATTGTTGCATTCATGTCCTGCTTGTGGGCTTCCCACAGCGGGTTGGCCACTGTGTGAACAGAATGCTGGACTAGAAGGACCCTTGGTCTGATCCAGCAGGGCTCTTCTTGTATTCTTATAAGCATACTTACACCACACAAGTGCTAATAGAGAATATCTCCACACACTTTTACCTACAAGTACTGGTTCCTGTGCTTCTGGTTTCGTAATAAAATGCTGAAACAGAGGTATAGGTAGGCAGCCACATGAAGATAGAACTTCTAGGCAATTCTTCTTCATTAGCCATCAAAAATAATGCTAAGATTTCTGTGAAAGTTTGAGACTTCCAAGACACCAGTTCTCTGCTCCAAAGCAGAAATAAACATTTTTATGAGCTGAAAAGGAATGGGAGCAGATCCGTTGTGGGAAACTTCCATTTGTTTGATTCATGTTTTATACAGGTTGGTGGTAGTGGGGAGGGATATAATGTGCCCTATATATTTAATACATATTTTATTTCAAAAAGTGGACTTTGCTATGAAATAGCCATTTCAGATTCGGAGCTGAGGAAAAAGAAGGGAACACAAGAAGACGTGTGTGTGTTTAAACAAAAAAACACTCTGTGCGTGAATGTCTTTTTTTCTGCAGTAGTACATCTCTTTGCCATCTGCAGTGAGACAAACTGTTTCCGCTTCATTGGACCCAACACATGAGATGAGTCATGAAATGAACAAAATACCTTTCTATGGACCTGAAAGCTACATCACCAGGCCTGGCGATGCTTTGTATTCCTGATCCCTGCCAAGGAGCCAACTCATTCATGTTCTGCTGCATTCTTCATATTAGCCACGCTCTACAACACCTTAAGAGAGACATTCTAGGCAGGCCCATGGCCAGTTCCTTCAGCTATAATTCTGATTGGCCATCGTCCTATCTAAGGTACTCCAGGACAAGTACTTCCAGTCACTAAAAACCCAGCAGTTCCCCTTCACTGAGAAGATATTGCAATAGAAGTTGCAATAGCTTGACTGGCTCTAAAAGAGGCCTAGATTTATTGTCTTTTTCTTTTTCGTTTTAAACACATATTGGGAGGAGGAACAGGTGATGAAAGCACAAAGATAAGTGCTATTCTGAGTTCTACTTCTAACTCTTTTCCTTTCACTGTTGCTTTTGGTACAGCAATATAAATCGATACCGAAACCACAGTCCTATACACACTGAGCCCTTCTACACAAGGTTTTTATTGTGCACTCGTGATTGCTCACTAACAGTAGTTTGTGGGTCCTTTATACAACATCCTCCTCCTCCAGAGCCTCTCCCATTCTTTGCAGCTATTACCATGTTTTCTTTCCTTAACTGGGAAAGCAGTGGCGGCTGGTGACTCCACTTCTGGAGGGGTGTGATTCCATTCAGGGTTTTAGTTACCACCAGCCAAATCTATAACAGTCCTATCCAAGGTGCTGAACCACATCCCCAAACTGGGTTCAGACCCTTGGATAGCAATGTTAGAGTTTTGGCTGGTGGTAACTAAAACCTTATATGGAATCACAGCCCCTTTAGAACTGGAGTCACCAGCCGCCACTGGGGGAAAAAGTCTTGTATATCCTGAATGGCATAATTAAACTCTCTATCTAATTGTGCAATTCTGCTAAACCACAGTGTCATCTAGTGGCTGTATAATGAAACATATAGAAAAGCAAAGAAAATCCCCAGGAGAAAAACATGTGTAAAGGAGCAGGTCTTAATCCCACAAAGAATCTGGAAGCACAAGACTCTAGTAAAGGTGTGGGATAAAACTAAAAGCCTCAAGTAGAAATGCCCACTGACTTGTGATTAGGCTCCACTGAATTTTGTGGCATTTGCTTCTGCGAAAGTGTACATAGGGAGTGGCTGCACTGCTTCTTGTGAAAGGTATTTAGGAGTCATGCTGTTTGTAAAGACCATTGATATAAGATGTGGAGACTAGGCATGTGTGAATAGGGATGTACGAAAGTCACTTACCTGTTCGCGGATTATGCTGATGCTGGGGGGGGAGGCACTCCATCCCTCCCCCCGAGATTCTGGCCGGGGGGGAGGCACTCTGTCCCTCCCCCCCCCCCGAATCTGGCCTGCTGGCAGAGATTCTGCGGAGCCACCGGCTGGCGGCTGTAGCTGCCGCCGTTTGCATCCCTGCAGTCAGCCGTGATAGGCTACATAAATGTTTACGTAGCCTATCACGGCTGATTAAAAAACAAAACAAACGTGCATAACAAAACAAACAAACGCGCTATTTGCGTTCCCCTTATTTTCGCCATAGTCTACATAAATGTTTACGTAGACTAAGATGTGCCAAAATAAGGAACACAAATGGCGGCGCCCATGGGTGCCTATCTTGTTTTGTTTTTTCATCAGCCATGATAGCTACGTAAATCTTTACGTAGCCTATCACTTTTTTTTTTTAACTTGGAAATGGCGGTGGCGGCAGCCGGTTTGAAGACCGGCCGCTGCAGCCACCGCTGCCGAAGCGCCGCTGGAGCCGCCGCCACAGGAAGATCCGCCCCAGGTAAGTCCTGTCACGGGGGGGCAGGGGGCTGTTTCGCCACCGATTTTGGGGGACCAAATGCGCTGGCATTCGGCCTCCCCGAGATCTGTGGCGGAACTTTCGTACATCCCTATGTGTGAATCTGCAAAACCCAAGCTCATCAAGGTTCTCCAAATACCACCTTGAAGCTCGTTCCAACTCATGCCCATATCAGATTGTGAGCTTTGTCTTTTTCTTTTCACACAGATGTTTGCAGGATATGAGTGTAATGGCAAAATACTCATTTTTTGTGCTCGTTTCCCCCAAATATATGCATCAGTTGTATGTATTTTTGAAATGTACACATTTTTCTTCCACCAATGAAAGTGTGCTTGTGTGCATGTTTTTTCATGCACGTTTTTCAAATGTACACATTTATTGAACACTTCTTGTGTTTATTCTGCAAATCACATTGCAGGCTTTGACTGCAGATTGTGTTTAGGTCTGCATTCAGTTCTGGGAAGTGCAAATTGGGTAAATTCTGGTCAAAACCAAACTGAAATTAATTCCAGCAGAGAACCAGTGAGCAAGTAGGCAGTGGCATCTTCTGCTCCTTCTTCTCACCACTAGTATTGTCTAGGCCAGAGTGAGAGTCAGGTTGCAATGGTGAAGAGGAGGACCCAGCCCAGAGGCTCTTGTCAGTCTACCATTACTTGGGTGTGGGCTCTCAGCAGGTGCCCAGCCATGCTGACTAATCCATAGTATTTTGTGAGTCATGAAATAATAGTTTCTATTTTAATTCTAAAATTATGCTTTCTATAGCATATGAATGAGTTACACACCTATGCAAAGAGAAGGTAAGTGTTATCTGTGTATTTATTTATTAAATTATCTCCGGTAATCATTTAAAATTGTTTAAACTCATAAATCATCAGCTGAAGCCAAATCAAGGGCTCAGCAAAGAGAGCTAAATCGCAGAAGGGCCACCCTGTACAAACTTACAGCTAAATCCTTGGGAAGCTAAATCCCAAGGGGGAAATCCAGTAGGAACTTACAGCCCTGCTCTAACAGTTTCTTGTGTGGTTATTGAAGAGATCCTCAAACACATACTTAAACTAAACCCAAGTTTGGAAAGGGGCAATAAAAGCAAATACATAGCTCTACATTGACAAGGGTCGCTCTGCAGGCCTAGCTAGTGGAAGAGTCCGCTTATAAACAAAAAAAGTGTAAGTGAGCTTCAGTCTTACAATACTTACAAGATTTTAAGTCGTATAGAGCAGCCCATAAACTAAAGTTCAGAAACACTCATCCCAAGAGTTCAGCTTTCCATTTAGTTTAAAAACACACACTAAAAGGAACTCAGCTCCTTGCAAACCACATCCCTTCCTAAGCCACCTACCATTGTCTATTGTCCCCTCCAATGACCCACTGACTATTGTCCTCTCCCCTGAATAGAAGACCTCCATTCCCAGGGAGCTCAAATGACCTAGATTTCCACTCTCTGGAATCTAGTGGAGCCCAGTCGTTGAGCCCCACCCTCCCTTGCTTTTTTAAACAAGGCCCTCTAATCAGATTGGCTGCAAGAGCAGTTGGGGCAAGCTGGCTAGAGCTATATAAGGAGGCAGACTTGCAAAGGAGACCAGGTCTCTGAGCACAAGGAGGCCCAGTGATAAAGCATCAGCACACAAGCGCGTTAAGCACCTGTGTGAGTTTAGCAACAGGATGAGAAGGCCACGGCAGTTGACTCTTCCTCTCCTTCTCCTAGTAAGTATAGTAAATAACTATAAACATAAATAAACAAACTATAAACATAAATACAAAACTATAAACAAATAAATCTATAAATAAATTCCCACCTTCTCCTAGTAAATAACAGTTTTCCAGTTAATAAACCCAATAATAACAATTAAAAAATCATTTATGAAGGTAGAATTCCAGCAGGGGTGTCAGAGCTATCCAGTGTATTGCACTGAGTGCCACATGTATGATTATCTGCCAGCTGGACAGAAGTCGTGGGTGTATGTTTGGTGTAATGAGCTCCTGGCTCTTACGGGACAAGTTTGTTCCTTTGAGGCCAAGGTTGCTGACCTGGAGAAGGTAAGAGAAGCAAGAGGTTGGTGGACAAGACCTTCAGGGACCTAATAGTGGCGCCCCAATCCCTGGATGGCAGCTCCTCTGCTGTCATGCAGAATGGGAGTCTTGGCGAAGGAGGGTGTCATTCTGAGGAAGAGGGAAATGATCCCTTAGAAGGAACCCATTCCTCAGAAGATGAACAAATATTTTCCCTCTTTCATAATACTGTAATATTTTTCTCCCTCTATCATAATACTAGAATTTGGGGTCATCTCATGAAGCTGACTGGTAGGAGATTCAGGACAGATAAAAGGAAGTACTTCTTCATACAGTGCATATTTAAAACTATGGAATTTCATTTGCTACCAGAAGATATAGTGATGGCCACCAATTTGGATGGCTTTAAAAGGGGATTAGACAAATTCACGGAAGAGAAGGCTATCAATTTATCAAAAAGGCTACTAGTCCTGATGGCTATATGCTACCTCCAGTATCAGAGGCAGCATTCCTATGTACACCAGTTGCTGGGGAACATGGGTGGTGGGGGGTGGCGGCGGCGGGGGGGGGGGTTGCTGTTTTTTCTTTACGTAACATCCATCCTGAAGGAGAAGCCTTCAAAGCTTGCTGACAGTTTTGTTGGTCTTAAGAAAGGCATTGTTCTGTCAATGTTTTTTGATTTTTAAAAATTCTAATGTGGCTGCAAACATTTTATAAATGCACCAATTGTGATTATAGAGGAGGCTTTTATTGCACTATCTCCCTGTTTCATTCATGGAATTTTATACATGATGTCATCTTCTATTCATAACCCTCCTGTGTTTTCCCACCATTTCTTCCATCTTTTTCCTACTACAGAAAATACATTATTAGAGCAATCATACAGACCCTGGAAGGCCAACCTAGGCACCACAGGATGGTGCAGAGACCAGCTACAACCTGGAACAGGGGAGGGAAATCCGAGCAGGGATTTCTGTGGATGGGGGGGGGGGTTAAAGGAGGTATGATGGTGGGCAGGAAAGGGAGGCTGTGGGTCCATTGGATGCACAAGCCTCTCCTTCCTGTCCCTGCCCACCGAGAGGTAAGCTAGCTACACAGGCTCAGAGGCCCATCTAGCTAAATATGCCAAAAAGCAGGAAAGGGTGGTGAAAATTCCTCTGTCGTTCCTCCTGGCTGCCTGCCAGGGCTTAGGATAGATGGAGGGTTCCAGTCTTGGAGCCTTCCATGTGTAGAGTACCAATCCCATAGCATTATGCTCTAAGGAAGAAAAGATGGGATGGCAGCACAATGCCTTTTGATTGGTAGTGCTAGAAGTCCTCCATCTGGAAGCATCCCAGTTCACTTTAAAGCTGGCCTTTTTCATTGCAAAAGTCAATAATTATCTCCCCAAAGTCAATTTCTATTGCAAGCTCACACTCAATAGACAAAATAGCTAGGTGGAGGAGAGAATAATCCTATGGTCCCTGGGCCAGGATAGTTTAGATTCCCCCCAACCTCAAAAAGAGGAGTTGGAGGCCCCTCCCCATCGAAGCTGACACAGAGAGAACTGCACTGGCTGCCTCCTTGAGGGTGTAAACTCAACCTTGGGGAGGTGGAAAAGTGGGCATTCTGGTGGGCGGGGAGGGGAGGAGACTGGAAAGGCCAGGATACAATTTATCCAGAGCCTCCTCCAGCCTGCTTCCCTCCCCCTTCAAAATGGCTTTGCTAGACAGGCTGAAAAAAAAGAGATCGGAGGATGGGAAGGTTTCACCTTGGCAGGGCATAGGAATCTCGGAAGCCTCCGGGCTTCAGAGCAGCAAGGGTGCTATTGATAGTATTACACCCTTAATCATTATTGGCCCAGAGTAGAATGCCTACACTTTTCGAAGAGTGCTAGCACTGGAATTTCTTTCAGCTTCTACCACAGTCACTAACTGTGTGCAATTTAAAAATAAAACAAAAATCAAATAAAAATCCATAGGACTCTGCATTTCACTGAAAATTAGTTGCACTTGGGTTTTTTTTAGTCTTTTTGTAAATCTTATGTAATAAGGCACTTCATATTTCTAAAAATAGACTTGAAGATTTTCCTCAGATGCAGAATTTCACAAGGGAAATTCTCAGCAAGATCTGTAGGATACTTCTGAAGTAGACATCTACTCACATATATTTTGGGCCAATAAATCTTACCAGCAGCACTAGTTCCTAGTTCTGCCCCTAGGATTAATAATATCTGATTATTACAGTGCTTTTATTTTTTTTTTTTTTTTCCCCTTCATGGATCACTGCCTTGTTGTGGTGAAGGGGCTTGCGTAACTCAGTGAAGCCATAAGCTATGCCGTGCAGGGCCACCCAAGACGGACAGGTCATGGCAGAGAGTTCTGACAAAATGTGGTCCACTGGAGAAGGAAATGGCAACCCACTCCAGTATTCTTGCCAAGAAAACCCCATGGAACATATCACAAGGCTAAAAGAGATGACGCCGGAAGATGAGCCCCTCAGGTCGGAAGGTGTCCAATATACTACTGGGGAAGAGCAGAGGGAATTTCCAAGTAGTGCCAGAAAGAGTGAAGCGGCTGGGCCAAAGCCGAAAGGACACTCAGCTGTGGATATGTCTGGTGGTGAAAAGAAAATCCGATGCTGTAAAGAACAATATTGTTTAGGAACCTGGAATGTAAGGTCAATGAATCAAGGTAAGATGGAGGTGGTCAAACATGAGATGGCACGATTGAACATCGACATCTTGGGCATCAGCAAACTAAAATGGACAAGCATGGGCGAATTTAATTCAGGTGACCATCGTATCTACTACTGGGGGCAAGAATCCCGTAGAAGAAATGGAGTAGCACTCATAGTCAACAAAAGGGTGGGAAAAGCAGTACTGGGGTACAACCTCAAAAATGAGAGAATGATCTCAGTACGAATCCAAGGCAAACCATTCAACATCACAATAATTCAAGTCTATGCCCCAACCACTGAGGCTGAAGATGCTGAGGTTGATCGCTTCTATGAAGACCTACAACACCTTCTAGAACTAACACCAAAAAAAGATGTCCTTTTCATCATAGGGGATTGGAATGCTAAAGTAGGAAGTCAAGAAATCACCGGGATAACAGGCAAGCATGGCCTTGGTGTACAAAATGAAGCAGGACAAAGGCTAATAGAGTTTTGCCAAGAGAACACGCTGATTATAGCAAACACTCTTTTCCAACAGCACAAGAGGCGACTCTACACATGGACATCACCAGATGGTCAATATCGAAATCAGATTGATTATGTCCTTTGCAGCCAAAGATGGAGAAGCTCTATACAGTCAGTAAAAACAAGACCTGGAGCTGACTGTGGCTCAGATCATGAGCTGCTTCTTGCAAAATTTCGGCTTAAATTGAAGAACGTTAAGGAAAACCACTAAACCATTCAGGTATGACCTAAATCATATCCCTTATGAATATACAGTGGAGGTGAGGAATAGATTTCAGGGATTAGACCTGATAGACAGAGTGCCTGAGGAACTATGGACGGAGGTCCGTCACATTGTTCAGGAGGTAGCAACTCAATCCATCCCAAAGAAAAAGCAATGCAAGAAAGCAAAGTGGCTGTCTGAGGAGGCTTTACAAGTAGCTGAGGAAAGAAGGGAAGTGAAAAGCAAGGGAGAAAGGGGAAGATATATCCAACTGAATGCAGAGTTCCAGAGAATAGCAAGGAGAGACAAGAAGGCCTTCTTAAATGAACAATGCAAAGAAATCAAGGAAAACAACAGAATGGGAAAGACTAGAGATCTTTTCAAGAAAATCGGAGATCTCAAGGGAACGTTTTGTACAAAGACGGGCATGATAAAGGACAAAGAAGGCAGGGACCTAACAGAAGCAGATGAGATTCAGAAGAGGTGGAAAGAATACACAGAAGAACTATACAGGAAAGATCTGAATGTCCCTGATAGCCATGATAGTGCGCTCACTGAACTTGAGCTGGATCATGGACAAAGCAAGAGAATTCCAGAAAAACGTCTATTTCTGCTTCATTGACTATGCTAAAGCCTTTGATTGTGTGTATCACAACAAACTGTGGCAAATTCTGAAAGAGATGGGAGTACCAGACCACCTTGCCTGTCTCCTGAGAAACCTGTACGAGGGTCAAGAAGCAACAGTAAGAACCGGACATGGAACAACCAATTGGTTCAAAATTGGGAAAGGAGTACGACAAGGCTGCATATTGTCACCCTGCTTATTTAACTTATACGCAGAGTACATCATGAGAAACGCCGGGTTGGATGAATCACAGGTCGGAATTAAGATTGCCGGGAGAATTATCAACTACCTCAGATACGCAGATGATACCACCCTAATGGCAGATAGTGAAGAGGATCTAAAGAGCCTCTTGTTGAGAGTGAAAGAGGAGAGTGCAAAAGCTGGTTTGAAACTCAACATTAAAAAAACTAAGATCATGGCATCTGGCCCCATCCCTTCCTGGCATATAGAAGGGGAAAAAATGGAAGCAGTGACAGATTTTATTGTCTTGGGCTCCAAGATCACCGCAGACGGTGACTGTAGCCATGAAATTAAAAGATGCTTGCTCCTTGGGAGGAAAGCTATGGCAAACCTAGACAGCATAGTAAGAAGCAGAGACATCACATGGCCAACAAAGGTCCTTCTAATCAAAGCTATGGTTTTCCCAGTAGTAATGTATGGCTGTGAGAGCTGGACTATAAGGAAGGCTTAGCGCCGAAGAATGGATGCTTTCGAACTGTGGTGCTGGAGAAGACTCTTACGAGTCCCCTGGACTGCAAGGAGGTCAAATCAGTCCATCCTAAAGGAAATCAACCCTGACTGCTCATTGGAAGGACAGATACTGAAGCTGAAGCTCAAATATTTTGGCCACCTAATGTGAAGAGAAATCTCTCTGGAAAAGACCCTGATGCTGGGAAAGACTGAAGGCAAAAAGAGAAGGGGACGGCAGAGGATGAGATGGCTAGATAGCATCACTGATGCAATGAATATGGACTTGAGCATGCTCCAGGAGAGAGCGCAGGACAGGAAGGCCTTGTGTGCTATGGTCCATGGGGTCATGAAGAGTCAGACACGACTGAACGACTGAACAACAACATTATTTTTAAACAATCAGTGCGCGGAAGCGGAAGAAGATAATAGAATAGGAAGGACAAGAGACCTTTTCCAAAAAATTAGAAACATCGGAGGTAAATTCCTGGCAAAAATGGGTATGATCAAAAACAAAGATGGCAAGGACCTAACAGAAGCAGAAGAGATCAAGAAAAAGTGGCAAAAATATATGGAAGATCTGTATAGGAAGGATAATAATATGGGGGATAGATTTGATGGTGTGGTCAGTGAGCTAGAGCCAGACATCCTGAAGAGTGAGGTTGCATGGGCCTTAAGAAGCATTGCTAATAACAAGGCAGCAGGAGATGACGGTATCCCAGCTGAACTGTTTAAAATCTTGCAAGATGATGCTGTCAAGGTGATACATGCCATATGCCAGCAAATTTGGAAAACACAAGAATGGCCAACAGATTGGAAAAAATCAACTTGTATCCCCATACCAAAAAAGGGTAGCACCAAAGAATGTTCAAACTATCGAACAGTGGCACTTATTTCACATTCCAGTAAGGTAATGCTCAAGATCTTGCAAGGTAGACTCCAGCAATTCATGGAATGAGAATTGCCAGATGTACAAGCTGGGTTTAGAAAAGGCAGAGGAACTAGAGACCAAATTGCCAATATCCGCTGGATAATGGAGAAAGCCAGGGAGTTTCAGAAAAACATCTATTTCTGTTTTATTGACTATTCTAAAGCCTTTGACTGTGTGCATCATAACAAATTGTGGCAAGTTCTTGGTGGTATGGGGTTACCAAGTCATCTTGTCTGCCGCCTGAGGAATCTGTATAATGAACAAGTAGCAATGGTAAGAATAGACCACGGAACAACGGACTGGTTTAAGATTGGGAAAGGAGTATGGCAGGGTTGTATACTCTCACCCTACCTATTCAACCTGTACGCAGAACACATCATGCGACATGCTGGGCTTGATGAAGCTAAGGCTGGATTTAAAATCGCTGGGAGAAACATTAACAATCTCCGATATGCAGATGATACCACTTTGATGGCTGAAAGCGAGGAGGAGCTGAGGAACCTTATGATGAATAGGGATGTCACAGAATTCCGTGACGGATCTCAGCGAGGCCGAATGCAAGTGCATTCGGCCCCCCAAAATCCATCGTGGAATGAAGCCCCCACCTCCCCCAACCCACGAACGTTGCGCGAAATGGAGCACTTACCTGCTCCCGTCGGCGCCAACTTGCGAATGGCGGCCGCCTTGCAGCCGCCATTCACTTCTTCTTCACGGCCGTGATAAGCTATGTAAATACATACGTAGCCTATCACGGCTAATGCAGGGACGCCTTTTGCGTCCCTGCGGAGGCCATGATAGGCTATGTAAGTATTTACGTAGCCTATGATGGCAGGCTTAAAAAAAAAATGCGTACGCAAATGGCGGCGGCTACGGTGGCCGCCATTTGCATTCTGTATTTTTTGCCGTTTTAGCCTACGTAAATATTTACGTAGGCTATTACGGACAAAAAAAGGGGAACGCAAATGGCACCCACTACGTCATTTGCGTTCCCCTTTATTTCGCCGTAACAGCCTACGTAGATATTTACATAGGCTAAAACGGTGAAAAATACAGAACGCAAATGGCGGCCGCTGTAGCCGCCGCCATTTGTGTATGCATTTTTTTTAAAAAGCCTGCCGTGATAGGCTACGTAAATACTTATGTAGCTTATCACAGCTCACTACAGGGACGCAAGTGGCGGCGGCTACAGCCGCCGCCATTTGCATCCTTGCTGCCCAGCGGCCAGATGTTGGGCTGCGGGTGGAGCCGGCCAGCGGCTCCGCGGAATCTCTGCAGAGCGGAGGCGGCCGGCCAGGATTCCGGGGGGGGGGGCAACTGGAGTGCCTCCCCCCCGTCGAGGATTCCAGGGGGAGGGACGGAGCGCCTCCCCCCCCACAAATGAATCCACGAAATTGTAAGTGACTTTCGTACATCCCTAATGACGAAGATGAAAGAAGAAAGTGCAAAAGCTGGGTTGCGGTTAAACCTCAAAAAACCAAGACTATGGCAACCAGCTTGATTGAGAACTGGCAAATAGAGGGAAAAAACGTGGAGGCAGTGACAGACTTTGTCTTTCTAGGCGCAAAGATTACTGCAGACGCTGACTGCAGCCAGGAAATCAGAAGATGTTTACTTCTTGGGAGGACAGCAATGACAAATTTTGATAAAATAGTTAAGAGCAGAGACATCACACTGACAACAAAGGTCCGCATAGTTAAAGCGATGGTATTCCCCATAGTAACCTATGGCTGCGAGAGCTGGACCATAAGGAAGGCTGAGCGAAGGAAGATAGATGCTTTTGAACTGTGGTGCTGGAGGAAAATTCTGAGAGTGCCTTGGACTGCAAGAAGATCAAACCAGTCCATACTCCAGGAAATCAAGCCAGACTGCTCACTTGAGGGAATGATATTAAAGGCAAAACTGAAGTA
Source organism: Heloderma suspectum (assembly GCF_057233095.1). Taxonomy (NCBI): domain Eukaryota; kingdom Metazoa; phylum Chordata; class Lepidosauria; order Squamata; family Helodermatidae; genus Heloderma; species Heloderma suspectum. Next base: position 46,425,481 of record NC_139460.1, on the reverse strand, counting down.
CTTTGGCCACATAATGAGAAGACAGGATACCCTGGAGAAGATGCTGATGCTAGGGAAAGTGGAAGGCCAAAGGAAGAGGGGCCGACCAAGGGCAAGATGGATGGATGATATTCTGGAGCTGACGGACTCGACCTTGGGGGAGCTGGGGGTGGCGATGGCTGACAGGAAGCTCTGGCGTGGGCTGGTCCATGAAGTCACGAAGAGACGGAAGCGACTGAATGAATAAACAACAACAAATTACAGTGCTTTGTCCTTCCCCACCCCAGCTGTTCTTCTCTCCTGCCTATTCACAGACAACTTTGGGACTGGTAGTTCTTGAGAGAGTATGTCAGACAGGGAAGCATAATTGCCTTATCGCATATACCCTCAAGGTAGCTTACAATAAAAAGGAATTAAAATGTAAAAATGTCCTATGGGCAGAAGAAGCCATAGGTGGGAGCTGAAGGATGATCCTGTGCCCCTCACATCAACAATCATATATGTGGGAAGGATACAGTTGAGGATGTATCCCACTGTGTTGTTCCAACTATAGAACCTCAGAGGATGCTGGGCCATTGTTTGGAAAAAGATGGCAAATAGCAACTTCAAATTGCATTGCCGCTTTCAAAACTACAAGGGTAGCCAACTGTGTACTCGCAGCTGAGACACAAGAAAAATATATTGAAGACAACTCCATTAGTTGTGGAAGAAACAAGTTGATTTAAACATTTATTTATTCTGTGTGCTTGCATATTATTTTCATTTACTATTTGATGTAATTTTTGATGTGCTACTGAATGATTTTAATCTGTAATTTCTTTCCTTATGACTTGAAATGTATGGGGATAATGGTATTTATATAAGGACATTAATTGCTGTTCTTTTTTTTTTAGTCCCCTTTCTAAATGCTTTCTAAAATTGTCGTTTCTACTGCTGCATTGCACTAAGCTGATGATTTCATTGAGCTTTCTAGTGTGAGCCCAAGATCACTTTCTGAGTAGCAAATTTAGAACCCAAACGTGTATGTGAAGTTAGAGATTTCTGTCCACTTTGCACTTACTTTCAAAGTCAGGTGTTGATTTATCACATGCGTATCCCTCTCTTTCTCTCAGGACAGTATACCTGAGGTGTATCTCTTTTATCCTACAACAACCTGAACCTGTTGAGGTAGAGTAGCAGAGAGAGGAGAAGGAAAGAATGACTAACTCAAGGCCATTCAGGGAACTTCATGGGAATTCAAACTCCAGGTCCCACTGGTCCATGTCTAACACTCTAACCCACTCTAACACTGTAACCCAGGTTCATGGGAGTTGGAATTCCAACTCCCATGAACCTGATACAGCATGGCCAATGGTCAGGGTGATGAGAATTGAAGTCCAACAACATCTGGAGGGCCACAGGTTCACCATCCCACTTTGACCACTACCCCACATTAGCTCTCATTGTCACATGAGAATGGTTACACAAAACAGGTGACGATTAAGTAATAATATGGTGAACTGGTATAAAATTGACGAGAATGAATTTTGGCAGAGGGCAAACTACTTCAGGTAAAACTGAAGTGGTTTATTAGTCATCCTCTCCAATCCCTTTCCCACAGATGTCAGATTATTAGGATCCCAGACTTTGCTTTATCCCTATCACTCAAAAACCAGCTATGTGCTAGATCTGCAATCTGCAGTGTTATGTTCAAAGCTGTGCATTTTTATTTGCAGCCGCTGCTAAATAAAATGTGCAATGACAGCTCGAAACAAACAAAAGCTGTTAGTGAGAGTCAAAATGTGTGTATTTGTGTCTATTTTTAATGTAAATTCTCCCTTTCTAGCCCTATATAAATTTCAGCTAGACATTAAAGAAGACATTTCCAACTGGGATATTTTAGGCCTCATTATCTGTCCCAAAGGCTGTACATAAGCGATCAGGCTTTACGGTGCTCATTGAAAGCATACCAGTAGAGACTGGGCCTTCATTAGCAAAAATGAATAGGCACTGTATGAACAGAAGGTAGCTGCTGGAATGAGAAATGAGAAAGGGTAGCTATCATAGTTCCTGAACTCCCAGTGTGCTAGACTATTTACACACACTTTCATTGGGGGATTTCTTTGAATCCCCCGGCTTTCAGTACCATCTATTTGCCAATGACAATCAGCACTACCTCTTTACCCCATCACTTTCTCCATCGATCCAATCCCATATCTCCAACTGTCTGTCTGACATGTCTGCTTTGATTTTTCATCACCATCTCAAACTAAATATGTCCACATCTGAACTTCTCATTCTTCACCCTGTTGCTCAGGCATGAAGCCTTAGCTTTATCTTTTATTCTTCCCTCTGCTTTGCCTTTGCTTCCCAAAATGAGCCTGTTGCCAACTCATGTTTCCTCTCCCTATACAACATTGCAAAAATATGACCCTTTCTTTTGGCTTTCCCCTCAGCACCAATGCTGGTTCATGCTCTAGTAATGTCCTCCCTTGACTACTGAACCCTTCTCCTCTCTGGCCTTCCATCATCACACCGTAGCCCCTTCACCCCTATCCAAAACTCAAATTCCAAGATCATTTGTGTCTCTCATCATTCAGACTATGTGATGCCCCTCCTTAAATTCCTTCACTGGCTTCTTATCCAGTCCTATATCCAAGACAGTTCCGCATCTTTGTTCCAAATTTCTGTCCTCATATCCCTCCTCCAGCTCCACTCAGAGATGCCTGAACATCATCCTGTTTTCTTAAATAACTCCACATGTTCTTTCTTGCTCCCCTTAAGCCTGGATCCTCTTGCTCTGCTTCTCTTAATAACTGGATAAGTTAATAATGAGACAGGTGGTCCCTTAAATAGCCAGGCCCTGAGCCATTTAGGGCTTTAAACCTCGAATTGAGCCCAGAAAACAAATGGCAACCAGTGCAGATCTTTCAATATTGGGGCAATATGATCTTGATACTGTGCACCAGTTATCAGTGTAGTAGCTGTAGTTTGGACCAATTGAAGCTTCTGGATGCTCTTCAGGGGTAGCCCTAAGTTGTGATGTGACCAAGGCAGGGATAGCTCTTGACAAATCAGACTAATTTCAGGAAAGGTTGCAGCTGCAGCACTAAATGCAATTGTGTTAATATATTCCTTGCCATCACCACCACCTGAAAATCCAGAGACAGCACAGGATCAAGGATCACTCCTAAGCTGCAAACAGGATCAATGGGAAGGAGTGCAACCCCTTCTAGAACAGATCATTGACCCAAATTTACCCAATTTGCATCTCCTGGAACTGAACACAGATCCAAACATAATCTGCATTTGAAGTCCCATTTCAAAGGTTGCAGTGTGATTCATAGAACAACAACAACAATAAGAATGCATTAGAAAAATGTGTACTTCTGAAAAAATATGCATGAAAAAATGTGTACATTTGAAAAATGTGCAGAAAGATGCTCTAATCAATGGGAGAAAAACGCATGCAGCTGATATGTATATTTGGAAAATTGAGCATGAAAACATGCATGGATTTTCATGCAAACACCCCCACCCCCGCTGCCCAAGCTCACAATCTGATATGAAGACAAGACAGAATGAAATCTGAGATGGAAATCGGAAAACCTCAACAAGCTTGAATTTTGCTGATTTGCTATCCATATCGCTGACCACTATATGCAAGTATGTGCCAGGCCAAGGGCATTACAGAAATCTAAATGGATAATGAGTGCAATGCAGTCTGGGGTAGGAATGTAGTTATTGTTTAGGCCATCACCAGCTTTTGAGTTTGTTATCATCTACAAGAGCAAAGAAGAGCATGCAAAGTAAAAAACTATGGATACACATGCAGTGTGTTGTTGTTGTTCAGTTGTTCAGTCGTGTCCGACTCTTCGTGACCCCATGGACCATAGCACGCCAGGCCTTCCTGTCCTGCGCTCTCTCCCGGAGCGTGCTCAAGTTCATATTCATTGCATCAGTGATGCTATCTAGCCATCTCATCCTCTGCCGTCCCCTTCTCCTTTTGCCTTCAGTCTTTCCCAGCATCAGGGTCTTTTCCAGGGAGTTTTCTCTTCGCATTAGGTGGCCAAAATATTGGAGCTTCAGCTTCAGTATCTGTCCTTCCAAGGAGCACTCAGGGTTGATTTCCTTTAGGATGGACTGATTTGAACTCCTTGCAGTCCAGGGGACTCGTAAGAGTCTTCTCCAGCACCACAGTTCGAAAGCATCAATTCTTCGGCGCTCAGCCTTCCTTATAGCCCAGCTCTCACAGCCATACATCACATGCAGTGTAGTGAAGTAGAATTTCTTGTATTTCCTTTTCAATCTCAAATTAAGTTCTTCAATATTCCAATATGACCTTGTTTAACTAGCTGTGGCTACCACTTTATCCAATTAACACAGTCTGGATCTTTGTCTACATGCAAAAATTGCACTTATTCACTAATGTTGTAATCCTAAACATACTTAAACCCCATTGAACACAGTGAGGTTTACTTCTGTGAAACCTTGTATGGGGTTGCACTGTAAATCATTGTAGCTGTCCTGGAACCCTTGTGAGGCATTTGGATTGTTCTAATTAAATTGGTGTTATTTTCTTGTACTGAGAAACATTAATTCTGTGACATTAAAGGAGGAAGGAGTAGGTGAAAAAAGAAAAAGCATGGCAATACGTAAACATGATATGTTGTAATTCTGAGTGACCACATCTGTAGGCTAATCTGTGCCACGTTTGTTGCTTATTTTCTCCTGATGGCTCTTGTTTACCATGTTTCCTGAGGGGAAATGCCCGTTCTTATTAAATAGTCTCAGTCTAATGAGATTGTTATTTAAGAGCCTATCTTGCATGTAGGCAGAACATATTTAGCTTTCCATTGGGGGAGAGATGAAAGCAAGAGGGGATTCTAAGTTCAATACAACTCAATTCGATAATATCATAATACAGCTCATTCTTAATTTTCCCACAACTTAAGGGACCTGTAATCAGACAATATTCACCTGCAAAAGTTATTATTTTCTATGCACATGTGTGTGTGTGTGTGTGTGTGTGTGTGTACAAAGAACTGAGCAGGTTGAGAGAGCTTCAAGTAGCTACTACTGTGTACTGTTGCATATTCAGTTCTGATCACTGGGCTGAGTTTGAAGAGAACAAATGATGGTCCCTTGAAATCAATAGGTGTTGTACTTCTCCAGCTTGTAAATGAAAGACAAAACGGATGTTTTCTCTTGGCTTTCCTTGCCATATTTCCCACATGCTGACAGGGGAGGGGAACTGTCTTGGCCCCAAACAGGAAGGCAGATGAGAATGACAGGAGCAGAATGGAGAAGGCACTCCTAGAGGAATGTGGATCCTTTCCTGCGGCTGAATTACTGCCTTTAACTGTCAGCCCTAATCTCTTCAGCCTTTCTTTTTCTTCGTCCTCTTACAGTCACTCAGTTAAAGAAATGTAGTCAATTGATCAATTGATTAGATCTGAATAAATCTCTGCATATGACTAAGCCAATCGTTTTGAAGGAAAATGCATGGTTTCTTTATTTTTAACTGAAATGTGACTATGTCATAGCAGGCATCATATTGTGATGAGAAAGGAAAGGGGATATGTTTCTTTTAAGGGATGGCATTTGTTATCTGCAGGTATTAATGCATGTATCTCTATCTCTATCTCTATCTCTATCTCTATCTCTATCTCTATCTCTATCTCTATCTCTATATCTCTGATGCCTGACTACTGCGGTGCGTACTATGTTACGCTTGAAGAATGTCCTGAAGCTTCAATTGTTGCAAAATGTAGCAATAGGCTGCTAACCAGTGCACGGTATCAAGAGCATATTACCCCAGTATTGAGAGAACTACACTGGTTGCCCATTGTTTTCTGGGCTCAAATTAAGGTGTTGGTTTTAACCTTAAGATCCCCAAATGGCTCAGGGCCTGGCTATTTAAGGGTCCCCTGTCTCATTATGAACCGATCTGGTTATTAAGATCTGCAGGAAAAGCCCTTTTGAGGATACCATCTCTCAAAGCCCATTTGTTGGGAATGCATGATTTCTCCTGTATTGCTCCCAAACTGTGGAATGCTGTCCCTTCTGAGTTACAGTTGGACCCACTCTTATGGCTTTTCAAATAGGAGTCTTTTGATATTTTTGTCTTAAGTAGATACCTTGTTGCATTGTTATATGTTGTTGTTGTTCTCTTTTTATTGCCTGTACTTTTAATTTCATTTCAAAATAAAACTCCACATTAAAAAATAAAAGGAAAAATAAATAGAAGCATAGTTTTACATTCTACAAATGGGAAGAAGAGACTGAGGTAATGAGTCGGTCACCAAGCAACTTTATGGCTCAGCAGGAATTTCAAACCAGATCTTCCAGTTCCAAGTCCTATGCTCTTTCCCCAGAACACATTGTCTCTTTTTAAAACTGTCAAAGAACGTCCACTGGGATTAGGAGAATTTTCACATTCAGCTATGACCCACTTCCCTCCCCATTGCCATTGCTGCTCCACAGTGGGGTTTAGCTTTCCTTTCCCTCCCCTGAACCAGTCATAACAAAGGTACTCACAATTCACAGTGACTCTCACTTGCTTGACATCTGCTGTGGAAACCTCGTTTGCCGCCTTGCATTCGTACTTGCCTGACTGCTCTCGCGTTATCCCCAGGATCTCCAAAAACTCTTCCTCACCTTCAAATTCTCTGCCTATGAAGAGACAGAGACAGTTCAGTTAATAATATGGAGGTAGAGAATGCTACTCCCAAGCAAGTCTTTAGGCCAGCTGCTATTCACCTCTCACAATCCATGTACACACCCTGTGAAACAAAAGTGGTTCAGCCCAACTTTCACAGAAACGTATTACTTGTGTTCCAAGTGCTTTGAACAACTAATTGTCCATCAGAACCCACTGTCCCTCATTGTCTGGTGGATTGTCATTCTGTTTCCACACATTGACAGAATCAGATTTTTTTTCCAATATCCCAAATTTGTGCAAATTTGCACTTGCAAAAATGCACAAATCCCCCTAAAATGTGCAAATCCCCCTAAAATGCATACCCCCCCTAAATAACCATGTTCATGCTTTAGCCTATGGGGGAAATGTGCATTTTCAGCCAGTGTTCTTTAATTTTACGTATTTTTCTATGACAAAATTTGTGTAAAATTCTAGAAAGTAAAACAAAAACAAAAAACGGTCCGCAAGTCCGCAGAATCCATTGAGAATCAAGAAAAGCTAGTCTGCTGTGGAACTTGTGGGTCAGATTCATAGAAATCTGAACTCATGTGATTTTGTTGTGCATTTCTCCAACATCCCTAATCAGTACCCACTGCCTCCATTAACAATCTAAAGAAAGGGTTACTTTGTAGAACAGGATAGTATGGGTTAAAATAATATTTTACACTTTGTTTACTCTGTCAAGAAGTAACTGCTGCATTTCCCACCAGGAAGCTGCCAGTTTTACCTGTAAGCATAGGCCAGATGCTACTCAGTTAGAGAATCTACTGCACGTAACTATGATGTAATGTCACAGAATAACATAGTCAGCGATGAAAACTAGCCTTGGGTAAAAATAATGTACTCAGAGTTACGAACAGGAAAGACAGAATGTGCGCACAAGGCCTAAATTTAGATTCCCCAAAGCAGGGCTACATCTGCAAATGACAAAATTATTTCTGTTCCTGAAAATGCCAAAGAAATAGTTCTGAGTGGCAAACATCAAATCCCAACATTCCAGACAAAGGATCTGAGAAAATGAAAAGCAAACACATCCTCATCAACATTTCGAAAAACAAGCATAGGATCCATAATGGCTACAGATATACAATCCCCCCTCCCCCTGCCCAATGTTAGAGGTCATATTAAAACTTCTTTGGCTTCATTTGAAATTCCTCCAATCTTTGGGTAAGGTAAACCTCAAAGTTCATTCTGAATGTTAGTTTAGGCCAAGCTTGGATACAGCCTAGTGATAGGTGGCACAATGGAACATATACAAGAGGAAACCCTCCTAATGGTACAATCCAGTATTTATTCAAAAGTGGACAAAACTTTCCTTCATGCAAGTATTTTTCCCCTCAAATGCCCAACCTGTCCACTGGGCATGTGACTTCTATTGAAGCTGTTCTGCACAGTAGATAGTGGGATTAGTGTTTGTATAAAAATACACTGAAATCCTATGATGAACTATGCTGTTTGGGTTTTAAAGTACCTATATTCCACACTACTTCACTGGGCACTAACCGTAGGGATGCTAAGGAATTTGATCTTTGTGAATTCCTATAGAAAATGACCTGATCCACATGTGCAGATTGGAACATAATTATCCAGGGACTTGGCACTTCTGTGAATTCGCAGTTCTTGACAATATGCATTTAAATTAGCCCTGGCTAATTAAAAATGACCTCCCCCCAAGTTTGGAATAATCTTTGGGTGCTGGGTGAATTCTAAAACACTGAGGGGGTGGATTACCATGACTCAAAAGATGGTTTCTCCTTTTTCCATAACAAAAAAAGCTTTGCTGCCTCACAGCAGTCCAGGAGTGTTTGTTTGTTTGTTTGTTTGATAATGAACATTAGTTTGTTTTAGTATCTAAAAAATGTAAATTGAATGGCAGTAATATGATCTGAATACCTACTTCCCACAAGCTCCCATATTTGGCTCAACATAGTGAAAAATGTGTCTTTTAATTTAAATACATATTTTGAAAGACAATAGAAATGTATTATGAGAAGCATTTCAAATTTTACATTAATTTGGAAATGGAACAACGTGGAATTATGGGTAAAACATGGAAAAGTGACACAGAGCAGAAGTAGGCAGATTTGCTTATCCCTAGCCAATCTCAGGGCATGTTTAGACAGAAAAAAATTCCTACAACTCCCTCCAGCCAGCCCTGCTACAACACATCGCTTACAGACAGCTACCCTACCTAAAAAGGATACTCACCACCACCAACAGACCTTGCAATAGAGATACAGACACATGAACCAGACCCTGTGGCAGACCCAGATGCCAACTCCATTCCCATATCTACCCTGGCAACCCTGTTACAGGATCTAATGGTGCCACCCACAATATCAGGGGTTCATACACCTGCTCATTCTCCGATGTGATATATGCCATCATTTGCCAGCAATGCCCCACTGCATCTATATAGAACAAACAGGCCAGTCTCTACTTAAAAAGAATAAATGGACACAAATCTGACATAAGGAATGGCAATCTTCAGAAACCAGTGGGGGGACCACAGTGGCAATCTGTGTAAATGGTGATTTAAGGGGAAACACCCCCCCCAAAACCTAAGAGTTCCCAGATTTCAGGAAAACGCCCGTGGCTCCACTCGCAAATGCAAGCCAAACTGGGGGCTCAGGGGAAATCCCGAGAGCCTAAAAAGGTCTGGATTATTTGATGGCCATCCCTAAGTACATCTCATTATGAAACTCAACTCTATTTCCTGTGGTTTGAATAGGGACAAAGTTTTTTTTTTTAAATCACACTATATATGTTAATCGGCTCACCATTGCAGTGGTGTCTGTTTTATCACCCAACATTTTGTGAACAGCAACTGTTAAGATAATAATCATAGCCTGTACTGTCCTGCATTTCAGTTTTGCATTTCAATATGTTAATCGGCTCACCATTGCAATGATTGTGTTATCACCAACAACATCTTGTAAATGGCAATTGTAGGTAATTATCACTACCTGTAATTCTTAACATTTCAACTCCTTCTGACAACACTGTTTACAGCTCCCCACCCCCACCCCCAGATGTGTATATACTATATAGAGACTGACCAATTTGAGGCTGATACTTCATGAAGTGGACAGTGCCCATGAAAACTTATAGCAGAATAAATACATTTGTTAGTCTTTAAGGTGTCACAAGACTCATCGTTGTTTTTGCTACTACAGACCAACATGGCTACTCCTCTGCAAATTAAAACTGGGAGTGATTTTCCCTGCAACCATTACTAGCAGCATAATTCTAGCAAAATTTGCAAACTTATTAAATGCAAACTCAGAATTTATTTTGAATGGCACTTGATGGAGTGATGTACACTTTAGAAACCTATCCACTTCATAAGATAATGTAAGAACATAGAATAAGAGGAGCCCTGCTACATTAGACCAAGGACTTATCTAGTTCAGCATTCTGTTTCCCACAGTGATGAACCAGTTGCTTATGGGAAGCCCACAAGTAGGGGCAATAGTCCTCTCTTGTAGGGAGGTTACAAGAGTCTCGGAAGGGGGTGGAGTCTGTTGGACCCCCTCCTACTTGCGCTCCCCAGGACCTGCTTGCCAAGCCTCCACACTCACCTGGACCCACTCGCTGAGCAGCCCCATGCCTGGTGAATGGGTCCAGCCTGATCCCTAAGCGAGCCACCATTTCACATAAAAATGGTGGCTCAGGAATTTCTGGGAATCTAATGTTGTGTAAGTGGTGGCTGTAATGGGCCCATTTATGCAACACTATGGGCGAGGAGCGACTCCTGCCTCTGCTGCCTGTCAAGCTTTCACGGTCTCCTTCCTTGCAAGGAAGGGTACCATGAAGGCTTGACAGGCAATGGAGGCAGGAGTCCTGTGCTGCCCTCCAAACCCCTCTTTCTCCCCCCCTTTACACAACATTGTTGTTGTTGTTGTTGTTGTTGTTGTTCACTCATGCAGTCGTATCTGACTCTTCGTGACCCCATGGACCATAGCACACAAGGCCTTCCTGTCCTGCGCTCTCTCCTGGAGCATGCTCAAGTCCATATTCATTGCATCAGTGATGCTATCTAGCCATCTCATCCTCTGCCATCCCCTTCTCCTTTTGCCTTCAGTCTTTCCCAGCATCAGGGTCTTTTCCAGAGAGTTTTCTCTTCGCATTAGGTGGCCAAAATATTTGAGCTTCAGCTTCAGTATCTGTCCTTCCAATGAGCAGTCAGGGTTGATTTCCTTTAGGATGGACTGATTTGACCTCCTTGCAGTCCAGGGGACTCGTAAGAGTCCTCTCCAGCACCACAGTTCGAAAGCATCAATTCTTCGGCGCTCAGCCTTCCTTATAGTCCAGCTTTCACAGCCATACATTACTACTGGGAAAACCATAGCTTTGATTAGATGGACCTTTGTCGGCAAGGTGATGTCTCTGCTTCTTACTATGCTGTCTAGGTTTGCCATAGCTTTCCTCCCAAGGAGCAAGCGTCTTTTAATTTCATGGCTGCAGGCACCGTCTGTGGTGATCTTGGAGCCCAAGACAATAAAATCTGTCACTGCTTCCATTTCTTCCCCTTCCATATACCAGGAAGTGATGGGGCCAGATGCCATGATCTTCATTTTTTTAATGCTGAGTTTCAAACCAGCTTTTGCACTCTCCTCTTTCACCCTCAACAAGAGGCTCTTTAGATCCTCTTCGCTTTCTGCCATTAGGGTGGTATCATCTGAGTATCTGAGGTAGTTGATAATTCTCCCGGCAATCTTAATTCCGACCTGTGATTCATCCAACCCAGCGTTTCTCATGATGTACTCTGCATATAAGTTAAATAAGCAGGGTGACAATATGCAGCCTTGTCGTACTCCTTTCCCAATTTTGAACCAATCGGTTGTTCCATGTCTGGTTCTTACTGTTGCTTCTTGACCCTCGTACAGGTTTCTCAGGAGACAGGTAAGGTGGTCTGGTACTCCCATCTCTTTCAGAATTTGCCAGAGTTTGTTGTGATCCACACAATCAAAGGCTTTAGCGTGGTCAACGAAGCAGAAATAGACGTTTTTCTGGAATTCTCTTGCTTTCTCCATGATCCAGTGAAAGTTGGCAATTTGATCTCTAGTTCCTCTGCCTCTTCAAAACCCCGCTTGTACTTCCGGTAGTTCTCGGTTCACATGCTGCTGAAGTCTAGCTTGTAGGATTTTGAGCATCACCTTCCTGGCATGTGAAATGAGCACAATTGTGCGGTAGTTTGAACACTCTTTGGCATTGCCCTTCTTTGGAACTGGAATGTAAACTGACCTTTTCCAGTCTTGTGGCCACTGTTGGGTGTTCCAAATTTGTTGGCATATTATTGAGTGCAGCACTTTAACAGCATCATCTTTTAGGATTTTAAATAGCTCAACAGTACTTTTCCATAAAGCCCCAAGCCGCCATTTTATACAAAATGACAGCTTGCTAAGAGGACAGGCAGCCCTGTAGTGCTTGCTGGGCGCTTGCTGAGCTGTCCAGGGGCTCATGAATCACAGCAATTGGGGGCTCATGGCAGCTTGGTGAGTGCCCAGCAAAACTGGGCATGGGTGAATCCATCCATCCCTACTCTCCTGCTCTTGCAACCCAGTAGCTGGTATTTAGAGGCAAGGTGCCTCTGAACCTGAAGGTTGCATAGCGCCATCATGCCTAGTAGCCATTGATGGTCTAACCCCTTTTTAAAGCCATCTAAACTGGTGGCCATCACCACATTCTGTGGAGGCAAATTCCATAGTTAAACTATGCGCTGTGTGAAGTAGTATATCCTTTTGTCTGCCTTGAATCTCTCACAATTCATCTTCATGGAGGCATTTCATTAAGCCTTCAGAACTTTATCTAAATTCCAGATGTATATATGAAGTTCATTTGTTTCCTGTTTCCTGGAGTGTTAGCTGACTACACCTGAATGGCGGTATCAGCAAGACCTATACCTTAGAAGCCCTACAGTGGCATCATTGTCTCTGAATGTTCTATTCATTTTATTGGCATGTTTCCTGTGGCATATAAACCAAAGTACATTAGCCACCTCAAACTAGCTGAGTGCAGCAGAGCATGGATGCAAGACCATAGCCAAAATCTCTTTGCTTTATGTTATTAATTGTGACTGACAAAACTTTGACCAGAACATTGTCCCTTTCAAAAGAACATGTGAGAAATAGAGTGGTTCTAAAAAATACATTTACAGCTGGAACTATCATTTTCATTTTTGTGGGTGGGCAGGAACAGCCAAAACAAGACAGAAACACGTCTGGATTTGGAAGGATCTTAATCCAGATCAGATGAACATCTTCCAAACTGGATTTGGATTATACATTGGCCTGAATTTGAATGGCAAAAGCTGTCAGGTACATATACTGTATATATACTGTAGTATATATACTGTAGAACAGGCATCTGGATATTGTGCCCACTTTGTGGAGACAGAGGACTCCTTGCTGTTTGAAGAAGCAAAAGTCCTCCTAGCCCATGTGGGAATTATTCAGATATCATCCAAAATGTGTTGCTGGAGGCATTATGAAACAGCCTTTCGGTAGTGAGGTAGACAAATCAGAACTCTCAGGGCTAAACTAAACAAACTTCTAAACATGCATCACAGAGCTATTTATTTACTTCAGAATACGTAGGCATGGTCCTAATTCAGATTGGGACCACAGCGATCCCAATCCAATTTAGGATTTTTTAAAAGCTTCTCCCCATTTGTTTTCATCCTGAAATTCTATCCCCCCCCCCCCCGATTCCAATGGACATGTCCTTTTCTTTCTTTTTTAATCTCCCCACATGGGTTTTGGGATGAAAACAGGTGTGGAGGGAAAGCTTAAACAAATAAAACCTTCCCAGTGCACCACAGTCCCAATCCAAATTAGGACCACATGCACTTACTCTGAAGTAAATAAATCAAACATGCATAGCTCTGTTATACGTGATTAGAAGAATGTTTAGTTTGGCCCTCAGAGATACTTTGAAGGGAGAAGAGCAAGTAAGGCCACAAGCCTATGCATGTTTAGACAGAAAAAAAGTCCTACAACTCTCAGCATTGTAGGACATTTTCCTTTCTAAACATGCATAGGATTGTGCTCTACGTTGCATTTCATCTTCCACCACTTGTTTTTATGACTAAACTTGGCTTTCTAAGAGCTGATGGTTGAAACTCAAGGGTGTGGTAGTGGAAACTCACTTGTACAATAGGACTTCCCTGTCCTCTCATCCCCCTGCAGCCTTCAAGACATCCCCAAAATCTGCTTTGCAGGGTATCCCAATCCTCTGGAGAATATTGGGGGAGTTCCAGGGGTGGAAGCAGGAAGGAGGAATCTGTTTTGCAGGCAGATGTCATTCTGTCAGACAGGTGCAATTAGATTTTATCCCATGTCCTTGGAGGTAAATACCCCAGCAACCACTCATAAGGCTGACAGTATTGGAGATTCCACAATTATTGTAAAATGTTTTCATAGCTGAACCTTCTGTTCCCTTTGAAGTAAATTATCTCCTCAAGGGCTCTTGCACTACAATCAGGTGCATCTTCTCTCTGCACAGCAAGATCTGTGTGGCACAGGTGTAGTGACAGCACAACTGGAGAGGCACAGGCCCAGCTTTGGAAGTTCAAAATAAGAGTGGAATGAGAGGATGCAATTCACCCGTGCTTCCTGTCTTCTTCAAAATATGTCCAAAGCACCTTTCATTTTCTAATGTTACTTCTCAGAGGGATGAAAAAGTTGTGGGCTGGCAGTACCAGGAATAGATCCTTTTCGGTCAGAGTGCACAGAAGGCTTGCAATGCCTTTTAAAACTTTGTTTTATTTACAAAATATACAAGCAAAGCATATGTGGAGGCAAAGAGAAAACAGATGCTTTGCCTCAAATCAGATCCCCAAGAGGGAGGCCTGCACTTCCAAGGCACCTTCAGACACCTCACGGCTCTCTCTTTCTGCCTCAACTGCCAGCTGCTGTTTCTTACTTACAATCTGCCAAGCACTCCTCTCAGACTCTACCACTATTGGTGAACTGCCATTAAGGATGCAATCCTATGCATGTTTAGACAGAAAAAAAGGTTTCTTATGCATGTTTAGACAGAAAAAAGAATTCCCAGCATTCCCCAGCCAGCATGGTTGATTTACGTCTACCTTGTGAAGTATGCATGGCATGTGTACAGCAAAGTCCTTGCTCCCTCAGTTATGGGGTTGGATCCAGATTTAGGTGTGTGCAACTGGGCTGGCGGAAGTGACTTCTTCCCTGCCCCTCCTTCCCAGAGCAGCTCTTCCAGCCCCCTGAAAATGCTACACAATCAAATAGGGGGACCCTGCTGAATGGGGTGAGCTGTGATGCAGGGAAGAGGGAAATCTCTGAAAATATGGTGGCCGCATCTTCTGTGAGCAGAGCCCTTCCACTGACAGAAGGCAGATCCTGGATGCAACTCGTGGTCTTTGCTACCCCTTCACTTCCCCAAATTAGTTTCTGTAGAGTCGATCCTGAAAACATAGGATTTAATTATATAGCACTTT
Organism: Heloderma suspectum; assembly: GCF_057233095.1. NCBI lineage: Eukaryota > Metazoa > Chordata > Lepidosauria > Squamata > Helodermatidae > Heloderma > Heloderma suspectum. The sequence continues at coordinate 46,410,350 of NC_139460.1, read as the reverse complement.
GAGGGTGTTCAAGGCACCTCATGAGCGTTACCTCAGCAGTCCTGTCAGCAATTATGATAGGTAAGTGATCTCCCTTAGCGAGTGAAGCTAACAGACAGTGGGCCAGTTCCCATGATCAAGCAGTGGCCTATTTAAGTCATGGTGGTCTGTGGCATGTGCGTGCAGCCATTTTCAATATTGAAGCCGCAACTGCAGCTTGTCATGTCATCTGAACCCAGTGAGGGTGGGTTGTTGGCATGGTTAACAAACCACCCGCAACCCTAAAACTGCACATGGCTTCTGGGTGGTTTATTAACCACACCAACAACCCACCCTCACCAGGTTTGGATGACACAACAAGCTGGAGTCGTGACTTGAATATTCAAAAGCCACCTGGCATGTACAACAACCCACTAGGGCTTAAAAAAACCAAATCATGGGTTGCGGTGATTGTGCAAACCTGGTCAGTAGCTTGTGTAAAGGCCACCTGGCAAGGTCATGGCAGAGGTGGGATTTGAACCAGGGTCTTCTTAGGACAGCTCTCACCTCTAGTGGCCTTATTCGTTGAATGCCAGTGACTGTTGTTATTTGTGTTGATCTGTTATATTGCAGGGTGAGTGGAGCTGTACACACAATTTAAAATGGGACACTGCTTCAAAGGGGTTCACATTTTAAGTTAGAAAAAGAGAGTGGGAGAGGAACACAGGGAAAGAGATGGACAACAAACTGCTTGTATACTTTTAATAAAGCCACATTTGTTCAGGGGATGAAGCTTTGATCCATATATTGAATTACAGCTATAAAATGCAACACATACTTACAGTGCAATCCTGTACATATCTACTCAGAAGTAAGTCCCCTTGAGTTCAATGGGGCTTACTCTCAGATAAGTGCCTACAGGATTTCATTCTTAGACACTCCTCTGTCAGCAATGGGGTCCTAAAAGCAGAACCATTTTTATTTAAAAAAAATCATTGAAGTGTGATGCCATATCATGTTAATAAGAAACAACACTGACACAGTTGGACATTTCAAATGGAGGTCTTTGCACAGAATTTGTGCTAATTCAGTTCAGCAAAGAGACAACATAGCTCTTGTTACTTCTAAACTAAACATCTAAAAGAAGTCTAAGGCTATCTTTGAGGAAGAGGGAAATGAATGGTAGGAAGAGCTGAGTCTGTCTGCAGGGAGGCATTAAATAGTCAAACTCAGGGAAAAAAAGAGCCAGCAAGGAAGGGGGGGGGGTTGATTGCTATCTATTTTATTGCAGTAAAGGGAACTGGAGGAAGGTGGACATTTTGGACAATTTCCAGGGAAAGTCTCTGTGTTTGCACTGTTTTATAAGCAAGTTGGGAATACCACCTGCTTACTGGCATTCTCCGTTGTTATAACTCTAGATGGCTCCCCACTGTGTATTCTCCAAATGTTGTCTTAGTTTAGCTTTATATATCCCAAGTGATGGGTGTTTCTTCACCACTTTCCTAAGGCAAGACTGTCCAGCATATAAATAAAGCTGACCTTTACAAAAGTGACCTTTCCTTAGCGACATCCTATAAATCCTGGTAATGTACCACTTTACCTTGCAGAATATACCCTTCAGAGACTCCTAGATTGATAGTTATCACAGCCTCCCTTAGGTGCTGCCAGGCCAAGCCCTACTTATGCCATAACCATACATGCCAGGCCATACTCATTCTTCTAACAAAAGGGTCGACAGCCTGTGGCCCTAGGTCCACAACCTGGCCTTATTTCAAAAGCCCTTTGCAAGTGATCAGTTCAGAAATCTGGCAAGAGCAATCTTTCCTTCCCCTGGCAGCCCACTGGGCAGGAAGCAAGGAAGTTAAACTATGGAATTCACTACCACAAGATGTAGTGATGGCCACCAATTTGGATGGCTTTAAAAGGGGGTTGGACAAATTCCTGGAGAAGGCTCTCAATGGCTACTAGTCCTGATAGCTATGTGCTATCTCCAGTACCAGAGATAGTGAGCCTATGTACACCAGTTGCTGGGGAATATGGGTGGGAGGGCGCTGTTGCACTTGTGTCCTGCTTGTGGGTTCCAGGTCGACATCTGGTTGGCCACTGTGTGAACAGAATGCTGGACTAGATGGACCCTTGGTCTGATCCAGCAGGGCTCTTCTCATGTTCGTATGAGAGTTAAAAGGGGCGGGGGAGAGAAGAGGTTGTCAGAAAGAGAGAGAAAAGGGGTGGCCCCACCCCTCATTGGCTTTGGCAACACCCACTACTGGCATGGAGCCCTGACAGATTACCCCAAAGGAAGGTGGCCCTTCACAGAAAACAGTTTCCCTCCTGTGTTTTAACAGCATATAGGAAACAAAGCTTTTAAAGCACATGTGGGGAACCAGTAGTCTGTGGGATGAATGTGGCACTCGGCCACTCTCTGTGTGGGCCCGGAAGCTCCGTCCACTACTTCCTGCAGCCTAGCTGATCAGCCATCAGCGAGTCTGCAGGGAACAGATTGCTGTTTGCCTGCTGCTAATAGAAGGTTAAAGCCCCCTCTGTCAGCGATTCCTGCAGGCAAAATGGCTGTTTACTTGCTGCTATTAGCAGGTGAAAAAGACTTTCAATTCACCCCCTCCCATTATTCTAATCCTGATTGTGTGTGTGTGTGTGTCCTGGTGCCCCCTCCAGGTCCCACTCACAACCAGGCCCATCACTCATCCAGCCTTGAAAGGGTTGTGTAGGGGCCAATGCACCCCCCGCTCTAGAGGCTCCAGATATAGAGCAGAGAGGTGCCAGGATTAACAGTGAAAATCAAATCACCAGCTGCTTGCACTTAATAGGGACTGAATAAGCTTCGCCAGTGCAGGTATCCCCTTTAGAACACATTCATCGATAAATGACGAGACCTTTGAATTCGCTTTCATGTCTTACGTCCGCTGTTTTTGCATTCTAATTGCACCTCCTAAAGTGGTTGGCAGCGTAAAGCATATCACACCTGCAGGCTTGTGTACTTTCAAGCAAACAAAAGCCCACTCAGTAGCCCCCATAGTGATGGGGCAAATCCAGATGGCCTTAATGTCTGGGAATGGATGCACTACTTTAGTATTTCTGATCTGGATGTTTGGGATGTTGAAATCCCTACAGGTCCTCCACCAACAGCTGCACTACTGACAGGGACGAGTACTTTCTTTTTCTCAGAGAGACTTGCTGCACTTCTAGTTGTGAATTACAATGCCCAACCAAGAAGCTTAAAAGCTGCCCTCTGCACATGCCCCCCCCCCCCCCGTGAAATGACAATATGTAAACTGCATACAAACACAGACCACTTTCTTATGTGCAGTCACAGGCACACCTAGGAGTCCTCATTACAACATATAAAGAAACACTTATTTATTTTACAATATGATTTTTGAGCCTTCTGGCTTGCATGGAGGCTTTCCTTTTCAGATAGTCACCCTCAACAATTAGAGGGCGACGGGTGCAACGAAGGAGAGGGGAGGGACTGGAGTGTTCCCTCCTATCGTGTCTTTCTCCTATTCAGGTACAGAACACTTGAATAGGGTTAATGTTAAAATAACAACAATAAAAAAGCAGTAAATCAACATATAACTAAAAAAGAAGAAGCAATCACTGGTAAGACTGATTGCAGTGGAAATTAACCACTCATAAATGCCCAGGGAAACAGATGGATCTTTGGTGTTGTTGTTGTTCAGTCGTTCAGTCGTGTCTGACTCTTCGTGACCCCATGGACCATAGCACGCCAGGCCTTCCTGTCCTGCGCTCTCTCCTGGAGTGTGCTCAAGTTCATATTCATTGCATCGGTGATGCTATCTAGCCATCTCATCCTCTGCCGTCCCCTTCTCCTTTTGCCTTCATTCTTTCCCAGCATCAGGGTCTTTTCCAGAGAGTTTTCTCTTCGCATTAGGTGGCCAAAATATTTGAGCTTCAGCTTCAGTATCTGTCCTTCCAATGAGCACTCAAGGTTTATTTCCTTTAGGATGGACTGATTTTACCTCCTTGCAGTCCAAGGGACTCGTAAGAGTCTTCTCCAGCACCACAGTTCGAAAGCATCAATTCTTCGGCGCTCAGCCTTCCTTATAGTCCAGCTCTCACAGCCATACGTTACTACTGGGAAAACCATAGCTTTGATTAGATGGACCTTTGTCGGCAAGGTGATGTCTCTGCTTCTTACTATGCTGTCTAGGTTTGCCATAGCTTTCCTCCCAAGGAGCAAGCGTCTTTTAATTTCATGGCTACAGTCACCGTCTGCGGTGATCTTGGAGCCCAAGACAATAAAATCTGTCATTGCTTCCATTTCTTCCCCTTCCATATGCCAGGAAGTGATGGGGCCAGATGCCATGATCTTCGTTTTTTTAATGTTGAGTTTCAAACCAGCTTTTGCACTCTCCTCTTTCACCCTCAACAAGAGGCTCTTTAGATCCTCTTTGCTTTCTGCCATTAGGGTGGTATCATCTGTGTATCTGACGTAGTTGATAATTCTCCCGGCAATCTTAATTCCGACCTGTGATTCATCCAACCCGGTGTTTCTCATGATGTACTCTGCATATAAGTTAAATAAGCAGGGCGACAATATGCAGCCTTGTTGTACTCCTTTCCCAATTTTGAACCACTCGGTTGTTCCATGTCTGGTTCTTATTGTTCCTTCTTGACCCTCGTACAGGTTTCTCAGGAGACAGGTAAGGTAGTCTGGTACTCTCATCTCTTTCAGAATTTTCAGAAAAGATCTCTAGTCTTTCCCATTCTATTGTTTTCCTCGATTTCTTTGCATTGTTCATTTAGAAAGGCCTTCTTGTCTCTCCTTGCTATTCTCTGGAAATCTGCATTCAGTTGGATATATCTTCCCCTTTCTCCCTTGCTTTTTGCTTCCCTTCTTTCCTCAGCTACTTGTAAAGCCTCATCAGACAGCCACTTGGCTTTCTTGCATTTCTTTTTCTTTGGGATGGATTGAGTTGCTGCCTCCTGAACAATGTGACGGACGTCCGTCCATAGTTCCTCAGGCACTCTGTCTATCAGGTCTAATTCCCTAAATCTATTCATCACTTCCACTGTATATTCATAAGGGATATGATTTAGATCATACCTGAATGGTTTAGTGGTTTTCCCCACATTCTTCAATTTCAGCCGAAATTTTGCAAGAAGCAGCTCATGATCTGAGCCACAGTCAGCTCCAGGTCTTGTTTTTACTGACTGTGTAGAGCTTCTCCATCTTTGGCTGCAAAGGACATAATCAATCTGATTTCGATATTGACCATCTGGTGATGTCCATGTGTAGAGTCGCCTCTTGTGCTGTTGGAAGATGGATCTTAGCTTGTTGATAAAATGTCAGTAACTTTGGCACTACATATAATTCTTGGGGGAGGGCACTTCAAATTCAGGGCACCAACATGGAGAAGGCCCTTTTTTGTATCACCACCTGATGTACTTCCCCATATACAATTTAATATTTTATATAGACCACCACAAACCCACAACCACTCCCAAATGTTTCCTCAAGCACAAATACTACAGACTAGGGATGGGCGGATTCCCTACCTGCCTGCGGGAATCTGCCTGCGGGGAAGAGGTGACCCATTCCTCCCCCCGGAATCCTCTTTGGCCGGCTCCTCTCCATGGCAATTCCACGGAGCTGCTGGCCAGCTCCGAAGCGCCAGCGATATGGTCGCCATGCCGTATCGCTGGCTGAAGGGGACTTGACTGACTGCGGATGCAAATGGCATCTAGGATGCCATTTGCAGCCATAAAGGTCTTAGTTTAAGGTACATTTTATCAAGTAAAACAGGGACGCAAATGGCATCTGGGACGGCATTTGCAGCCCTGTTTTACGTGATCGTATCGCTGGCAATCTGGAGCCAGAGGATCCGGCCAAAGAGGATTCCACGGGGAGGCAGAGGTAAGTGTTCCATTCCGCCTTGGACTCCAGGGGGCTGGATTCTTTAGAATCCAGACTCATTGGAGTCCATGGCGGAATTCTCCACCATCCCTACACATGGCAAATGTACTCCAGGGAGCTGAATTGGCCAAGGCTCCTGGGCTCATATCTACTCTATACTTTTAGAAATGTAAATGCACTTCTAATGTGACAGAAAAGATTTGGTTGACCTGGGATGGAAACAGGGGAGTCCTGTGTGAGACGTAGCCCTCAGTCTGACATATTATGGATACCTACACCCATATGTACCTACAGCATATGTCTGCTGATGGAAAATATGGTATTTTGGAAAAATGTTTAACAACTATGTTTCTCTTTACAGGGTTTTGATCTTTCACGATTTTAAATACACACAGCTTGTCATCAAGGCAACCCTGTAAGACTAAATTAAGGGAGAGGAATTTTGCCAGAGGAGCAATCAAGAGGTAACATCCCTATCTGCGGGTAAATATAAGAGAATCAACGGCAGAAGTAGGCAGCCATTTCATGTTCACTTCAATGTAATACGCGGAGGAAACATACACACAATTCCTTGCTTCCCCTCATGCACAAACACAATGCCCCGCCCCCTTTTTCTCTGTCTTTCAGATATACACCACCTTCCCCATGCTGTCTTCAGGGCTGGCCCTACCAGTAGGCAATGTGAGGCAGTTGCCTCAGGCAGTGGATGCTGTGCTGGGGGGCTGAGAGTGTAGTGGTGTATTGGAAGATGCTGTCCTGTCATGAGTATTGAAGTAAGATTCAACTGTCAGCTAATTTGGCTTCTGGAATCCGCAGAGGGGCACCATCTTGTTCTTTGCCTCAGGCAGAAAAATGTCTTGTGCCAGCCCTGCCCCTCTTATACACACACATATAAACATGATGACTGCCTCTTTCTATCAAAATACTCAGTCTCACACATGTGTCAGGGTGGTTTGCAGGTCACAATAAGCCACCATGGGTTAATTAAGATGTGCTCTGAGATGTGCATTGGCCACCATTTTGAATATGCAAGCCACAGTGGGGGGGCACCACAGTGGGCACCTGGGTGATATAGGTTATTTGAGGGTTAAACAACCCTCAGATAACCCTAGATATATCAGAGCCCCACAGATTAATTAACCCACAGTGGCTTATCGTGACATGTGAACTGAGTCACACACACACACATAGGGCTCCTTCACACCAGGCTTTTATCCTGCGATTGAGATTGCTCCTTCACTGAAGTTTACATGACGCAGTGACCCTGCCATGACCCTCCTGTACTAAATGCCCTTTGTTCCGTTTTTAAATAGATTGCAGATAATAAGCTATCAAATTACCCCATTTTGTTCTGCTTCAGTTTCCTTTGTGAAAAGAGTGAAAGCAGCAAGAAGAGGTGTGAGATCAAGATGGAGGGGGGAGGAGGGGGAAAGGGGAAGGGAAAAAGGAAGCACATGTAAAGGGAGTCAGTTGTGATCCTGCGTTTAAAATGGAAGCAGAAGCCCCATTTTAAACGCAGGATTTTAGGCTGGCGTAGAAATGCCCATAGGGTGTTTTTGCATTAAGCAACCCACCCACCCCTGCAAAAATCCACATCCTTTCCAGAACTTCCTGCTTTCGGTTTCTTTGTGGGATTAGGAAGGGCAGGCAGACATGTGGTTTGAACTGAGGGACTGTCTCCCTCCCTCCCTGGCATGTGTGCAAAGCAGCAGGTGGGTTCTTGTTTCTGTAACTTAACTTCTGCTGTACTCTTTTCTCGCAGCCCCCAGGGAACCTCTGACTTACCTCTGAGTGGACATAAAATGTAAGATTGTGCCGTAAGTCTGCAACCCTCAGCACACTGGGAGTAAACCCCATTGAACTCAGTGGGACTTCCTTCTGAGTAGGCATAAGATTGCCCTGTAAGTGTGCAACCCTTAGCACACTTACTTGGGAGTACGCCCCATTAAACTTAATTGGGTGCTCTGAAACAACAGAGGACGTTGCTTCTGAGCTTGTTGGGGTGGGGGATCAGATGTGTTTCCCTTCACTGGAGGAAGGCATTTTAACCTTTTCTCCCTCCAACTGAGAAATGTGCTCAAGCATTTACATGGCAGACACCTGGGAATCGAGGAAAGTCCTTCCTCAGCAAGACTTGAGCAGAGGCAGGAGTTGCAATTGGCGGGTGATTCTTGCCCTCGCGCCTGTCAAATCTGCTCCAGCATGCCCTGCCCCCATCCTTGATTTTGTCACCCTGACTGCGTGTGCCCCCAGCAACTGAAAACAAACGCCCACAGCAGGCAGATAGAGCTGTTTCTTCTGCTATTGGAGAATTTCACAGGGAGGTCATGCTGCTCCTGTTCTGTGTGGTGGAAAAAATAGCACATTTATTGCATTTGGGGAAAACATGGGATGGGATGGGGGAAATTGCGAGAGACACCCTGGAGGGTAACAGCATCATCTAAAGAGCCCACAAACTTCCATGAGAGAGCCATCTCAATAGCAGGACAAAAGCTCCATGTGATGAACCCCATACACACACACAATGCCCTCACATGCATTCTGTCTCATACAAAATGTCCTGTACACAACCACAAAGTGCCCCCCTTTTCTTTCTGACACACACCCACATAACCTTCATTTTCTGTTGCCTCTTTTACTGTTGTGTGTAGTTCCACTAAGATAAAGCTCAGAATCACTTAAGTATATGTTTATACATGGATCCATCCATCCATCCATCCATCCATCTATCATCATCTATATCTATCAGAACTCCTGCTGCTTTGTTTGCTTTCTTCAAAATCCCATTTGTAGATGCGTGGAGTGGAGAGCAGAAGGAGCTATGGGACCATGCTGGACACTCTCCTCTTAAAACAAGATGCAAAGCGATGAAAAGATTGCAAATCAAAATATGCCATTTGAAGTTTTCTGTGGTAGCTTCCAGCACTGTACGGAGTATGATTTTTTTGGATTTTCTTTTCTTTTCTTTTGTTCTGTCTGCACTTTTTATGTATAGTCTAAGGTCTTGAATGCTCACCTAACTCTTTCCCTGGCTTGCCACTTTGCATTCCCTAGGATGTTACTTCAGACAAACAAAAACAGTGAAGGGAGTCTTTGGCATGATTTTCTTGTTTTACCTCCAGCTGGGGATATTTTTGCAACTTTGAAGCCTTCGTTTATCAGTCTTTTCTTCTTCACCCACCACAGATTTCTAGGAGCTTGCCATTTTTATCTGTCCCTTAGTTGAAAAGACTTGTTTTAAATTACACACACAAAAAGCAAGATCAGTAGAGAGTGGCAGATGGCAAATGACTAAAGGGTGGAACGTGCTGAATGGCAACTGGGAGCTAAGAAAACAGAAAACAAGAAAGACTGGGGAGGTAGGAAATATCGGTAGGATTAGGCAAGCCAGGGGGAAAAAAAGAGTTGGAGAAAGGTGGAGATACTGGAGCTGAGGAAAGAGGGAAGCTAGAGGTAGGTTTGCTGGGAACAGTGAGCTTGGGAGATTTAAGGGTGCATCAGCAGTAGGTGAAATGCAAAAGGGACACTAGTGAAACATCACATTGTGGCTGCAAAATACTTTTACCTGATCTCAGCTGAATGACCATGTTTCTAATATAGCCCCCTTGTATAGTGCAGGAGCTCATCAAGACAGCCTAAAGATGGGTGAGAATTTCATTTCAGTTTGGTTTTGGTAAAAATTTGCCAATATTCACAAAGTTCTCCATATTTGTAACAAAAAGAACTTGCAATTTTTTTAAAAAATGAGTGTGGGAGAAACTGAAAAGGACAGCTTTATGTATCCAGTACTAGGGTTTTGATTGCTTTGCTCTTAAAAGTATGCTTGAATCCCTGTGTCTTCAACCAGCTTTGTGATGCTGAATTAAGGTTGCCACCTCTTTTTTCTCACAGACTTCTCATGTTTAGCAGCTACATTGCAGGCAGGTACATCACAGTCTTCTCCAAACTGGGGTTAGCTGTACCTATTGAATTTGGCCGGTACAGATAGATGAAAAATTTGTTTCAATTAGGTTGTTATAAGAATTTTCCAAAACTTGCGAAGTTTTCTTCATATTCATAAGAGAAAGAACTTGAGAGTTAAAACATTCTAGTGCAAGAGAAAGCAAAATTGATAGATTCACCCATCCCTATGACAGCAACACTTCAAGAAGGGTTCGTAGACTCTCCCCAGACAAGGGGAGTCGAAATATTCAGGCAACTATGTTGATGCATAGGCATCTGTATTTTAAAAAGTATTATTATTATTACATTTATATGCTTCCTTTTTCATCTTGCAAGGAACTCAAGGTGGTTTACATGGTAAATCTCCTCTCCATTTTATCCTCACAACAACCCTGTGAGGTAGGTTAGGCTGAGAGTCAGTGACTGACCGAAAGTTACCCAGTGAGTTTTATGGCTGAGTGGGAACTAGAACCCAGATCTCCCAAGTCCCAGTCCAACACTCTAACTACTATACTACACTACATATACATTACAAATACACTATTTGTGTGTGTGTGTGTGTGTGCGTATGATTTTTGGTGGCAAACCACTAGGCAATGCCATAATGGCCAAATTTAGTTTGAAAACAAATGGGCAAATTTTTGCCACTGCAAATTTTGGTGGTGCAGAACTGGTGTGGGGCTGTGGGAGGGGGACAGGGCCACATGTCACTGTGGGCTGCAGGTTGCCCATCCCTGTTCTAGGCCATGGTGTATTAGCAATAGCAAAAAACTTCAGAAAATGAAGCCCAAATATTTGAATTTCCAAAGGCAAATGTAATTGTTTTATCAAATGGAATCAGTTCACTGCACACACAGTTTGGGAAAGAAGGAAAAACAAAAAGGTGCGTACTATCAAATACATGCATTAGATGTTTCTTGCAAAGGCCGGCACGTAGAAGGTTCACCTAGTTACATTATAATATACATTCTGATGTATCAAGAAGTCAAAGTTTATCTCACACAATGCAAAGGAAGAAAACTCACAAAACGGTGTTGTTGTTGTTTTAAAAAGACAACACTCGAAGAGGTTAAGCTGATGACCTCAGAGTCCATCTTTGGTACTGGGCAATGTGGATATTAACACCAATACACTGGAAAGCTACATTCAATTGCATTTCAGGTAAAGTGCAGCTCCCAAACTTCATTTCCTTGGTATATCCAAGGATGGGGTGTGTGTGCATGTGATGGTGGGGAGATACAGAAAAAGACAAGTATGACGACGTTGGGCTAACTTTCCTGCTACAGCTTTTTTCTTTTTCTTCCAACACAGCTTTTTAAAGTAAAGAAGCTTCTTTATGCTCAGAAAACTGATAAATCCCCCCTCCCTAACCTATTATTTCAAATTCCTTTAAAGTAAGGCTTTTTAGAATTCGTTACCTCTGTTTTGACCTAGCTCCGGTTAACGGACAACTACAACAGCAAAAAAGCTTTTGGTCTTGCTGTCTAAATATAGAAGAGAAAAAAAACCACAGTCACAGAAAAATCCTATAACCAAGACATCGTAGTATGCTGTCATGACAGTTACGGTTTCAACTGCTGCTGTCACACTGACCCTACGCAGCATACGGTATAGATGATAGCAGAGTGGGTGAGTGTTGCTTTGTAGATCCTGAGGTTAGATATGCATCGGTTGCACATCCAGTTTGTGGTTTAGATACAGATGCAGAAGTGCATAAATTGAAATGAAAAAGAAAACTGTGCTCAGAGATTTGAGGAGGAGGAATAGGGGCTACAAGAAAATGATGAATGAGGGTATGGGGAGGTAGTTGAAAGAAGTTTAGTAAGAATTTGTTTTGTGAAACTACTGCAAGAGTGTTTTATTTGGGTAAGGATTTGTAGCCCTGAATGAGAAGGGCAGGTAAATGGGCCATTTCCATGTAAACAGGGCTACAAATCTGAATAAACAAATGAATGAAAAATAGTCTAGAGTTTTACAGAACCATCAAGAGCTCCAGACACAAAAGCTGACAGGATAAAATTTGCTGCACAAATAATCGCCCTGTCAAAGCAATAAGACACAACTGAGTGCACACTATGCAAAAAAGCTGCATGCCACCAATAGCCCTAGATTTCTTGTTGTTATATGTAACCAGCAAGAAGCACAGAGCCAAAGAGGTCTAGCTTCATGCTACGATGAAGAGCCAATCCAAAAGCGAAACATCCAAGCATGTTTCTTGCTGGTCCTTTAAGGGCTTGCATTCATAGCCCTTCCATGTATACTTTCCCACATCCAAAGGAGATTGGGGGCCATGTGTGTGTATACACATATACACACACATCCCAGCAATCCTGATACAGAACACTCTTTCTATATTACTAGCAGCAGGGAAAGAACAACCTGTGTAGGGATCTCTGGGAGAGGGAGTAGAGAGGTGGTGAGGGAAATTCAGCAGTGGTGAGAGGGTCAGGGTACCCTTTGGGAACCGCAATGTAGGCCTTGAGTTGCTGCAAGTTGTGCACCCCTGCTCTGCATCCATAGTTCCTCCTACCCAACACTCTATACCTGGGCTTGCCTGTATTCATTCCAGTTTATGGCACTGCTGTTCCACATTTGTGGGAAACCATTTAGACAGAAAACAATTATCTCACAATGGACATATTCAAAATAAACTTGATTGTTACAGCAATCTTGATGAAGGGAGTTTCCAGATAGAGAGCTCTTAGTGTTAAACACTCAAGAAGGCATTGTGTAGCAATTCTGGTTTTGGTTTTTCATTAACAGGTTTTTCACGGTAAGGAAAGTGATGGAAGAAGTGGTGGGAAAACATGAGATGAGTGGCAGATGTCCTTGTCTGGATCTCCTGTAAAATTCCATGAATGAGGCAGGGTGATGGCACCATAAAAGCCTTGTCTGGAAGCAATGTAACTCCCCCTTCCTACAGGGCAAAATGGACATGAAAGACACACTATGGAACACACACTCAGTAGATATGCCAGATCAGAAAATGATTGCTTTTGGAAGCCTCTACAACAAGGAATGATGATTTAATTTATACAGACATTTCTGTACTGACCTTTGGCCCTACGAAGAACCGCCAAGGAGGTTTACAAAACAAAATAGATTATGTTTTCATGTGGAGCCACTCTTCCATTCCATACCAGTCAAAGGGTTATCATGGAACCCAAGGCTTTGAGTTCATTCAAAGAGATCTTAAATGGGAGATACAGCTAGAACAATATTTGATGTTTTGGGAAATCCCTAGCAAAGAAAAGTACAGATAAAGATTCTGATGCTCTTACCAAGGCCTACGAGTTTACTTTGACTGAACGGTGCTGAGTGGTTCACATCGACTTCTCGGTTGTGTTCATAAGATCTACAGCTCCTTGTCTTGGTGAAGCCACCAGTCAATAAAAAAGAAGGGACTGGGAATGGAGTGGCAGTTCTCTTTTGCAGGAGGGGAACAGGGAAGAGGAAATCAATTGGTTTGTTTCTGACTGTGTTCAGCACAACAGTGTAATGGAGCCTAAGAGTTGCTTGGGGGACAAGGGTATATTGCTTGCTGTGCAAGCATTTGAAAGGCAATTAAAGCAGAACAACCATCCAGCCTTCTTATTCTCCAGTGACTCTGGTAACAAAATGTTCACTCTTGCTGAACCATTTCCATGTGCCACAGCAATGGGAATATGGTGAGAAAGGAGGTATAGAGAATAGGTTGAAGACCTCTTGCAGTCCCTAATGACAAATGTTTTAAAAATGGACAGAGATATGCTTCATAGATTTCTTAACAATTTGAACTGTTGTTTCCCAGATTTTAGTTAAGCTCCTTGGCTACAAAAGCAATGAACCAGTTCAAAAAAAAAAGAAGTCATTTCAAATACAGAGGTTTGTACGTAGGTCAGTTAACATGGCATTGTGATGAGTCCATAAGAGAAACTTGAAACCACAAAAACTCAGTCTTAATTTTTTTTTAAAAAAAAATCAGTCTTTATTCTCTTTCTTTTACTGCATTTATCAGTCACGCAGTAACTGTCATTATTTCAGTGATGTACAAAAATAATAATAATTATTAATAAAATAAAATCAGAAAACCAAAGAAGAATATTACCCTATAGAGCAGCACAAAAATGATCTTCATAAAACTTATATTCAATGGATTATCAGCAATGGTGAGTTCAAAACTAATCAATTTCCAGAAAGTAACAGTCATGCTAATACAAAGCAGGCTAAAAGTATCAGATTTTAAAGCCTGTGAAAATAAAAAAAGTATTTTGCCTAGACCAATAAGGCATTAAGGTAGACATCCGGTGAGCCTCTGTGGGCAGGGCATTCCATAAATAAGGGGCCACTGCTGAGAAGGCCCTTTTCCTTGTGACAACCCACCATTTTTCAACTTGTGGGGACATTTGAAAAAGGCCTCCATTGATGGTCTCAGAGAACAGGTAGGTACATATGGGAAGATGTGATCCATCCAGTCCTGTGGATCCAAGCTGAGAAGGGCTTTAGAAGTCAAAACCAACACTTTGAATTGGGTGCAAAAAAGGATTGGGAGCCAATGAAGATACTGAAGTACTGATGCACTATGCTCATAACACCAACCCCATTAGCATTTTTGCCCCCTTATTCTGTACTAACTGTGGTTTAGTACCATCTTCAAAGGCAGCCCCACATACAACACACTGCACAGTAAATGAAACAGAAGTTTGCAATTGCTGCCTTTCCATGCTCAGGCTGACAAAGCACTGCACAGCACAGAAATACAGGATTGCCCATGGAGGGAGACAATGTTCTTTCCCTCCATGGGCAAGCCACTGCCTTTCTGTTATTTCACAGCAAAGAAAGGCTGCTATCTCTGATTAGCAGCCGATCAGAGGTAAAAGCTTTTCAGTGCTGCACAGTGACAAAAAGAGCTCTTTCTCACTGCATACAGCACTGGAAAGCTGTTATTTCTGATCAGCCTTTCTTTGCTGCAAGGTGACAAAGGGGCTTCCTCTGTCAGTGTGCAGCAAAGAGCAAAGGCAGTGGGAAACAGGAGCCTGATGAGAGGGGTGGGGTCTGGGGAACAGGCTGGTGGGCAGGATGGAAAGGGTCTGTGGACCATATCTGGCCCAGGCTGGAGGCTCCCCATGCCTGCTATAGAACACAGCGACCATCCCTCCCTGACCCTCCAGTCTATTCTGGTACTCAACCAAGTGCCCTGGAGGGCACAGTTGGGATAAACAAACTCCCCACTAGCTCTCCCACCCAGGTCTCAGTAATACTGTTGATGTTATTTGCAAATAAATGTGTTTTAATAATCAGAAGATAAGGTAAGTGTGGGTTATGCACTGATGTGCTGCAGCATTTGATCACTTTCCTAGCTGAAACGCATGTTTTGGTATAAAAAATTCATGCAGTCCGAGGCTGATGTGGAAAAATGGAGCAATAGAAAACATATAGGAGAAATGCTGCAGAAGAAGATATTGGATCATTAGAGAGGGAAGCAGAAGTGTGAGAGAAGAAAATTATAAACTAAAAGGTGATGCAGAGCAAACTGGAAGGCTGATTAAGAGAAATAAATGGGAGAAAGAGCACAAGAGTGATAAAGAACAGTGAAAAAATAGAAGTCCAAGAAGAGATAAAGCAAAGAGGAAAGAAGCAAAGAAAATAAATCAAATAAGTGATTCCAAAGACAAACAGAAAAAAGTTGTGCTAGAGAGATCCATGTGTCTCTAGTAAGTAGATAAGCACCCTGTTCTGCCATGCACTACTTATCAGTGTAGCTGAATACACAAAATAGTGACATCCCAGAAGAACTGTTAAAAATACTTTAGTTTTAGCCAGTATTCTTCTTGTAACTCTGGGGGTTGGGATTTTGTTAGGGTCTTTGTCAGTGTTTACCCCTGAGAGTTGCAGAATTTGTTACAATACCTTTGCTATGCCATACCTATGGGAGCAGTAGATTCCATTAAAGTGCCTTTGTTGGACAGTCCCCATGAGAGTATAGAGATATTACATAGATGCTGTTGGATGAATGGACTAGGAACACAAAACAAGGCAACAGAGAATATGCCATCTTTATCCCTAGGATGGTGTCATTTTCCATTGGGAAAAGAAGAGGAAAAGAATATTGCTAAAAGGAGATTGCTGAAAAGAGGAGGAAAAGAAGAATAATTTAGAGCTGCAGTAATTAAGATCATTAGAGGGAAAAATCCATTGTTGAAGGTTCTAGAGGCTAATACAAAAATCTGTAGACTTAACCTGTGTAAGCAATAAAATAACAATTGATGGTTTCAGAAGAGATTAAAGAATGCCAAAGTTGTATGGTTTGTCCCAATTTTGAGGGGAGATTTAGATAAGTGGAAACCACATAGGAGCTGAGCAGTTAAAAAATGTGTCTGTGCTTGTTTGTGTGTGTTTGTGTGTGCATATGTATGTGCATGTGTGTGAGAAATGTGGATGGAGAAATGGCAGGCACAGAGCACTCCTCTTCCCTTGTTGCTTGTCTCATCATTTTTATGTGCATATGAATGAAATGTGAATTTTTATGTGCATATGAATGAAATGTGCATATGAAGAGATCCCCCATACTCTTCAACATGAAGTCATTGGGCAAGGTCATCTGAAGATTTGGAGTGGGGTAACATCAGTATGCTGATGATGCTCAATTTATCTCTCTTTGTCATCTGAGTTAGGTGCTGAACCAGGGACTGGCTGCAGTAATGAGCTGGATGGGGATGAATCCTGATAAGATGGATGTGCTGTGGAAAGATGGTAAAGAGGAGGTGCCAAGTTTGGGGTATTCCTAGACCCAGCTTTGTCACTTAGAAGGCCAGGTAGCCTCGGTGGCACAGAGTTGGTGCAGAATGTGGCCAACAGGGCGATGACTGGAATTAGCTAACCTTATGCATGTACCACCACTGTACTTCTGCCCTCAAGGCTGGCCCTGTCATTAAACAGAGTGAGGCAGCAGGGAAGTGTCAAAGAACAGGGTTCTTTGTTCCATGTGGCCTCCCCCCCCCCCCCCCGGTTAGCCTGGTGCCCTCAGGTGCAGTGGAGGATGCTGTCTTGTATCTAGTGTTGAAGTAAGATTCAACTGGTGGTCTGGTCAGCTTGTGTACGTGGCATGGGGGAAGGTGCCATATTGCTCTTCACCTCAGGAAGCACAATGTCTTGGGCCGGCCCTGCTGCCCTTAGAAAGAGATGTCCCAAATGTTCAGTAACTACTTAGCTACTTGTGAAAGGTATGTGCTCATTTTCTTATGAAGTCAAAGCCTGAGGAACAAATGAAACATGACATGGGAGATCTGTGATTGGGATCTTCTAAAGTTTTTTTTTTTTTAAACACCAAGTGGGAGGAGGAGGGATCATCAGTGGGCACCAAAAAATCATAGAATCATAGAATAGTAGGGTTGGAAGGGGCCTACAAGGCCATTGAGTCCAACCCCCTGCTCAATGCAGGAATCCAGGTCAGAGCATCCCTGACAGATGGCTGTCCAGCCTCGTCTTGAACGCCTCCAGTGTGGGAGAGCCCACCACCTCCCTAGGCAATTGGTTCCATTGTCGTATTGCTCTAACAGTCAGGAAGTTTTTCCTGATGTTCAGCCGGAATCTGGCTTGCTGTAACTGGAGCCTATTATTCCGTGTCCTGCACTCTGGGATGATCGAGAAGAGATGCTGACCTTCCTCTCTGTGACAACCTTTCAAGTACTTGAAGAGTGCTATCCTATCTCCCCTCAGTCTTCTCTTCTCAAGGCTAAACATGCCCAGTTCTTTCAATCTCTCCTCATAGGGCTTTGGTTCCAGTCCCTTGATTATCTTTGTTGCCCTCCTCTGAAACCTGTCCAGCCTGTCTGCATCCTTCTTAAAGTGCGGTGCCCAGAACTGGACACAATACTCCAGATGAGGCCTAACCAGTGCTGAGTAGTACTTCCCAGGATTTGGAAGCTATGCTTCTATTAATGCAGCCCAAAAGAACATTGGCCTTTTTTGCAGCCACATCACATTGTTGGCTCATATTCAGCTTGTGATCGACAACAATTCCAAGATCCTTCTCACTTGTAGTTTTGTTGAGCTACATATTCCCCATCTTGTAACTGTGCATTTGGTTTCTTTTTCCTAGGTGCAGAAGTTGGCATTTATCCCTGTTAAATGTAGGGGTGTACGAAACCCCGCTTACCTGGCTCCACCGGGGTCTGCAGGTGGGGGAGGCGATCCATTCCTCCCCCCCCCCAGAATCCTGCCTGGCTGGTTCCGGTCCGCGGCCAGGTCGCGGAGCTGCCGGCTGGACCACCCCACAGCGGGGCCTCCAGCTGCTGCTGGGCTGCCACGGACGCCATTTGTGTCCCTATGCAAGCCCATGATAGGCTATGTAAATATTTACGTAGCCTATCACAGCTAAAGCAGGGATGCAAATGGCATCCCCTACGCTACTTCCATTCCCACTTTAGCCGTGATAGGCTATGTAAATATTTAAAGCAGGAATGCAATTGGCATAGGGGACTCCATTTGTGTCCCTGCTTTAGCTGTGATAGGCTACGTAAATATATACGTAGCCTATCATGGGCCGGCGTAGGGACTCAAATGGCGGCCGATACGACGGCCGCCATTTGTGGCCGCAGGAGCCCAGCAGCAGCTGGAGCCGCCGCTGCTGCCGCCGCCGCAGCCAGGTAGGCTCCATTTCGTGGGGATTTTGCAGGGTGGTGGGGCGGATTCCGGGGGGCTGAATTAAGTGGAATTTGGCCCCCCTGGGATCCATGGCAGAATTCTCTAACATCCCTAGTTAAATGTCATTCTGTTTTTCTCTGCCCAGTGCTCCAGTCTATCAAGATCACTTTGAATTTTGTTTCTGTCTTCCAAAGTATTAGCTATCCCGCCAAATTTGGTGTCATCTGCAAATTTGATCAGGATTCCCTGCACCTCCTCCTCCAAGTCATTAATAAAAATGTTGAAGAGCACTGGGCCCAGGACTGAGCCCTGTGGTACCCCGTTCGTTACCTCTGCCCAGTTTGAGAAGATCCCATTGAGAAGCACTCTTTGAGTCCGATTCTGTAGCCAACTGTGGATAAAGTCCCCCATTACTACTACATCATGCTTCCTTGAAACATTGGCTATTTGCTTTTCAAAAGGTTCATCCTCGTCTTCTCCTTGATTGGGTGGCCAGTAGTAGACTCCGACCACAAGGTTCCTTTTATTCTTTGCTCCCTTCATTTTGATCCAGATGCTCTCGATGGGGCTACCAAGCTCATCCTCCTGTATTTCTGTGCAGAGATATGTATTTTTCACATACAGTGGAACCCCACCTCCCTTTCTGTTCCTCCTGTTATTTAAGAACAAATTATATCCTTCAATTGCTGTATTCCAGTCATGAAAGTCATCCCACCAAGTCTCAGTTATACCTATCAAGTCATAATATCCCTCTTGTATTAAGAGTTCGAGTTCGTTCTGTTTATTTCCCATACTCTGGGCATTAGTATATAGACATCGAAGACCATGTGCTTCATAGTCTGGCTTTCTTCCTACATGTGTCTGAAGACTATTATTGGGCGCTATTAGAGCTGTTCTCTCTGTTGCGGTGCATGAGCCTTCGTCCATTGTTACCCCCAACTAGGGATGGCGGAGAGTTTCTCCACGAATCTCCAGGAGAATCTCCCCGAAATTGCTGGAGAAATTCTCCGCCACCCCCCCGGAATGGGACTTACCTTTGGCGAATGTCCCTGGCGCTGGCAGCTCCCGGCGGCGGTTTGGCGGCGGCGGCCGGTCTTCTGACCGGCTGCCGCCGCCGCCACCATTTCCAAGTACAAAACAACAACAACAACAACAAACGTGATAGGCTACGTAAAGATTTACGTAGCCTATCATGGCTAAATTTTCCAAAAACACCGTGACAGGCTACGTAAATCCTTACGTACCCTATCACGGCTGACTTTGGGGGGGGGGAAAGCGTGTACGCAAATGACGGCGCCCGTGGGTGCTGCCATTTGCGTTCCTTATTTGGGGACGTGTAGTCTACATAAAGATTTACGTAGACTACGGCAAAAATAAGGGCAACGCAAATATTTTTGCCGTAGTCTACGTAAATCTTTACGTAGACTACACGTGCCCAAATAAGGAACGCAAATGGCAGCGCCCATGGGCGCCGCCATTTGCGTATGAGCTTTCCCCGCCCCCAAAGTCAGCCATGATAGGCTACATAAGGATTTATGTAGCCTATCACGGCTGACTGCAGGGACGCAAACGGCCCGTAAATCTTTTGCGGCCCTTCCGGCCAGCAGGATTCTCAGCCTGAGGGATGGGGCGCCTCCCCCTCAGCCGGAATTTCAGCCGGAGGGATGGGGTGCCTCCCCCCGGCCAGAATTTTGGAGGGGAGGAACGGAGCGCCTCCCCCGCACCGCGAAGCAAGCTGCGGGACCAGGTAAGTGACTTTCGTCCATCCCTACCCCCAACATTACATCTCCCTTCCCCGTAGGATTCAGTTTAAAGCCCTCCTGATGAAGTTCTTCATGCTGTGGCCAAACACATTCTTCCCAGAATGTGTTTGACACCCAGAACAGGGGTGTCAAGGTGCCCCTGTTGCCTACTGAATCCTCAAATAGCCAGAATCAACACTCAATGGTATCTCCTCCTCAGAATCAGAGCTGCCTTGGGACTCTATGGGCTCAGATACAACCCTGACAAGGGGCACACTGGTGCCCACCTCAAATATATTCATTTAAGCTGTTGTAAGCTGCCCTACAGCTGCCTTGAAGACTGGAGAAGTCTTGCTCTGAGAGACTGTGAACCCACTCAGTGGTGGCTCCAAGATTATGGCATTCTTTCTCTCCCTCAGGATCAGGAAGCCCAATTGGTTCCCTCTCTTTTGGCGTTCAGGTGAGTGGTGATGACACTCCTTTTTAGGAAGGCATTAGGCTTATCTTATCAGAGAGCTTCAGCTATTGGGTGGTATAGAAATGAAATAAATAAATAAATAAAATAAATATCTTAATACATTTCCCTGCCATTGTGGATTGAATTATTGTTGCTTCAGGTTTCTTTCATTTTTCTTTTTGCTCTTTCTTAGTAATTGTATTTTACTACACTTTTATGATATTGTTTTAAGCTGTTTTAAGCTGCCTTTGGGGCCTTGTTGTTGAAAGGTGGGATATAATTTTTAAAAACAAACAAACAAACAAACAAACAAATATCCCTTTGTTCTCTTTCCCTGATCTAAATTCCCAGGAGCTGCTACCTGCTGTTATCTCTGTGGGTGTGGGAGATGGAGGACAGGAACAGCACCTGGGGCTGCTAATTAGTTTTTTTAAAGCAGAAAATCCTAATTGCAGATTTCCTGTATCATGTCTAGTTTGTCCCTTATTTGCAAACTGATAGAGCACGGCAAGGGAAGGGGGACTGGTGCAGAAGGAAAAGAAAAAGAAGACGGAAGAAAAATCATACTGACATGCATAATATAAAAAGAGGGCCTTGTACTTTAATCTGCAGACTTCAAATTTGTTGGAAAATAAAAAGATGTGGGCTACTGTTTCTTTAAAAGGTGTCCAGCTTTTTCTGTGTTTGTTCACAGCTGAGACTGAAGTTGTGGGTAGCTCAGGAAAGGGAGAATATTCTGCCATGTGACTAATGGTCCCACAGCACCAAGGACACTAGCGAAAACAACACAATCATTCTCTAGCTGTAACCTATGGGAAGGAGGCACACCAGTCCCTGAAACGAGGCACGCTGGGAGGGTGGGTGGAAATGCTGCCCGCAGGCCAGCAGGCCAGTGGGCCAAAGCTTAATAGGAAAACAGCAGCAATTTGTCTCCACCACTATTTATGTTTCAAGCACATGACAGGCTGTCAGTGGAAGAGAAAGCTGCTGAATTTACTGCTTTCCAGATTCCTGCCACAGTCATGCACTTGACAAGTCACTTCATTTAAAAGCTGGTGGGCCTCTCTCCCCATGCCTGCTTCTCAAATACAAACAACAAACATGGACCGGGGTGTGTGTGTGTGATTTTTATATATACTAAAACAAGTCCAGTGGAGGCTAGTGGCAAAGCACCTTGGATAGCTCCTTTAGAGTTCTGACTGAAACCCGGAGTGGATTCACCACTCCACTGACATCAGAGCCACTGGCCTCCACTAAACAAGTCCTCACCTCGGGGTGAGTTTCTGAGGGTGGTTCACTAAGAACTTTGCTCAGCATGATTCCCTTCGGGGTCCCTCATACGGAGGTGCTTGCTTGAGGAGCTGTACTTGAGAAGGAGCCACGTATGAATGGGAAAAGACCTGATTCTAAGGGCAGTTCAAGCTATGCAACTTTAGACCCTGGACGTATCGGGGCTCGTGTAGCATAAGAACTAACATTTCAATTCTCTCCCACCCTCCTCTGCCACTGCCATTCCATGCTTTAAAACAGCTTCTACATTCCTGATAATAACAACAACAAAACTGCTTGCCAACCCCAAATTAAAAACAAAGAAACAAAACCTTTGTGAAATTTTGCATGTGAAACTCACTTAAATCATAGCAGCTGCATGATGAAAGGAATAAAATTCTTCTGCTGCCCTCATCTCTTACCTTCTCTAGGTGGTCATTTGGGGACCACCAGGGCTGCTAGGCCCTGGACTTTGGCCCCAAGGTCCAGCCTTAATGGTGCCAATGAGATCAACACCAAGTAGGTAAAATAATGAGAGGGACTAAGTGTGTGGTATGCAGAGTCACTGGGTGCCTGTGTGTGTATGCAGAATTGTGGGGCAAGAAACAGTGTGTAATGTGTGAGAGAGTGAGAGAGACTTACCCCTCTTATGCAGTAACCTGGGGTGTTTGTACACAAGCAATTTATTGCACACTCATGATTGGCCACTCAGGGAGGTTTGTGGGTCCTTTATGCAATGTCGTCAACCTCCAGGATGTCTCCTGAGTGCTATGAACTTGCCAGGGAAGGACTTTCCTTGACTCAAACCATGTGTCTACCATGTAAATGCTTGAGCAGATTTCTCGATTGATCGGAGGGAGAAGAGGATAAAATGGCTCTCTGCAACAAAGGGGGACAGATCTGATCCCTCACCCCATCAAGCTCAGAATCAACGTCCATTAAATTCAATGGGACTTAATTTCAAGTAAGTGCGCCGAGAGTTGCAGACTTGCAGCACAATCTTATATCTTCTCAGAAGTAAGTCACTGTTTTCCTGGGGGCTGTGAGGAAACAGTACAGCACAAGTTAAGTAAAAGAAAGTCTCCCCCCGCCCCGCTCCTTTGCACACATTCCAGGGAGAGGGAGAGGGCACTTCCTCGACTCAGACCACATGTCTGCCATGCAAAGGAGTCCCTCCTAATCCTGCAGAGAAATCAAAAGCAGAAAGCCCCAGTAAGGACATGGTTTTTTGGTGGTTTTTTTTTGCTAATGTAGAGACAACCCTAGCCACTTTAAAGCTCCCAATGCAATATAAGGCAGCCATGGAGCTTCCTGTCCATTTGCACTGTAGACCTTTTATCCACCCCCTCCCTCACCTGCTGTTGGCAAGCAAACCCCCAGGTGTGCCAGCAAGGGGGGTGAATTACAGGTCCAAGCCCCCTTGCCTGTCACCTCATCGGGATGATTAAAAGGTATGCATCTGGTGTCCTGGGAAAGATGTGGCAACTGTATTATATAGGATAAAATTTCACATTGACGTGCATAGTATAAAAAGCGGGCAATGTGCTTTAATTTGCAGACTTCATATTTGTCATGCCAGTCTGTGGTACAATACTATTTAGTTCTGCCAGCCACATTTGTTTTCACATATTTATGATGCAGACACGTAAATAAATGCGTGTAAGGGAAGAGAAGGTGCCCCAAAGAAATAAAATGCACAGTTATAAATGGGAGCACTAAGGCTGGATGGAGGAGCAAGAAATGTTTTTTCTAGTGTTGCTACTGCAGTTAACTTAAAGATAAATTCAAAAT
Organism: Heloderma suspectum; assembly: GCF_057233095.1. Taxonomy (NCBI): domain Eukaryota; kingdom Metazoa; phylum Chordata; class Lepidosauria; order Squamata; family Helodermatidae; genus Heloderma; species Heloderma suspectum. The sequence goes on along the minus strand of NC_139460.1, from coordinate 46,386,670 downwards.
GGGTCCTGTTCAAAGAAACTACCTGTGAAAATTATGAGGGCCAAATCAGACTTTGCTTTAAAATCTGTATCTAACAGCCATGAGGTTTATTTTTCATTTTTACTTTAGAGTAGGCACAGGGGGCCTGATCCAGATTGGGATGCTAGCGAGGGGGGGTAGGGAGATTTTAGAAATCAGAATTAGGGGCCCTGTACCTACTTTAGAGTAAAATGAAAAATAAAGACATAGCTGTTAGATACAGATTTAAAGCAATGTCTGTTTTGGCCATGAGAAAAGCAAAATACCTTGGGTGGTTGTGGTCTCACACATCTCTAGCAGCTAGGAATGGACAAACCCATCCCTGCCTGGTATTGGTGGGTGCCCACTGAAGCACTGCCCCTGCTCAAGCCCCCCCAGATCCATGCTCGAGTCCCCACAAGCTTGCTGAACCACCCACACTCACCCTGGGTCCCATCCACTTTCCCGAGCTTGCTTTTATGAAAAAAAGGAGGTAATTAAAAATGTGCCTGTTTAAATGTGCACACATTCCAGCTGGGAAAGCTTGATCTATGCAATATTAGAGGCTTAATAAACCTCATTTTTTCCAAAAAGACAAGCTTGAAAAAATGGCGAGTGCTCGTGGTTGGGTCCAGGTGAGTGCGGGGAGTGTCTGGGAGGGCAAGTGGTGGTGGGGAGGCTGATAGACTCCTAGACCCAGTCGGGTGTCCATGCCATCTCTACTAGCAGTGTAAAGTCAGAAGACATCACTGGTGGAACTTCCCAGAAACCTTTTGTTCAACAAAATCAAGTGAAAATGCACAGTTCACATCCTGGGTCCAAATTGTCACTTGTATTATTTTATTTAATGCTGTGCAGAAATGGCCTCTCAGAACTCTCCACCCTTTTTGCAGGCAGAGAAATTGGGGGGACAATTTCACCGAATTTCTGCAGAGGGAGGCAGAATTCTCAACGGTTTCTCACAGGTCGGGCTCACCATTGGCAGGGGTTGTAGCACCACTTCTTTTTTCATAAGGGGTTTTGGGGGTTTTGGGCTCCCACTGCAACTGGCAACAGCACCAACTGTGTTGGCAGGCTGGCCCCCAGTTTGCATCCACCACAATGCAGGGGGCATTGTTGTGTCTAGCTCTAGAGAAGAGGTGGAGCTAGTCCTGAGCCAACATTTCCTGAAAGTTTTCCTCACCTATGGAAGAGGCTTCCATTTTTCTGCCTCATTCTCAGGGTGTTTTTTTATTTATTTTTGTGGTGGTTTTGAGCTTGCCTAATTACTGCAAGGTGGCGGAGAGTACTGTGTTTGTATTTTCTTTGTATTACACATCTCTCCATTGCTCTGTAGCCTCTTAGAGCATTTCTACACCAGCCTAAAATCCTGCATTTAAAATGGGGTTTTCTGCTTCCATCTTAAATGCAGGATCATGATGGACTCCCTTTACTCATGTTTCCTTCCCCCCCTTTTCCCTTATCTGAGCCTTCAATATGTTTCATTATACAGCTGCTAGATGGCGCTGTGGTCTAGCTCCTCTTATTGCGGGTTTTCCTCTTTTCATGTGGGAATGCAAGCAGAATTCAAGTACTGTAGTTTGATAGCTCATTATCTTTTTCAAAATGGAATATAGGTCGTTTAGTGTGGGAGACACCCTGGAGGTTGACAATGTCATCTAAAGGACCTGGAAACTTCCATGAGTAACCAATCTCAATAGCAGGATAAAAGCTCCATGTGAAGAAGCCCCTAGACTGCCTGCATTTCCTGATCTGAAAAAGTTCGATGGCAGGAATTACCTCATGATGTCTTCCCCTGAGCTTTAGTTGAAGTGTGGGAAGCCGAGGAGGCTCCAGGCTGCTGGAGAGAAGATTGTAGAATGACAAATAGGACACTTCAGCACACTGCTTGGCTATGTCCTATGTAAGGAAAGCCTAAGAACCCAAACCCATGATAATTTCTCTGAAATTTTCTTCTCCTTTGAATTTCTTTTTGAAAGCAATTTCTTTTCTATCAAATTAAATGAGAATGGTCGAAAAAATGTGGAAGAAATTATCGGCACAGCACTTATTTTATTATGTCCCACCTTTCCACTCAAAAATGGTACTCAAGGAGGCTAACAATAAAATACTGATTAAAAACAAAATCATAATGAACCCCCCCCCCCGTAAAAACTGTACTGAACTGTTGGCTTAGCAGCATGGATATGGATCCAAATACAATTCTGTTTCCATTCACTTAGAAGGGAGTTTCTTTTGGATGAGAAGGCAAAACCCTTGGGGTTTTTGAAAGATTCGAAGCAAATACAGCAGAATAGTCCTAGAGATAAACAGCTCTTGCACTCTCTTCCACCAGCTATCTCTCGTTCAGCACACACATATATCTCTTGGGTCCCAGCTCCCTCCCTAGTATGCATAAAAGCGACACCTCCCCACAAATGCAGCACTCTTTCCAACATGCACATACATGCAAGGTTTGTAACTCCATCTGTGATGTGCGCTGCTCATTTCACATGAACACATGGCCTCAGTTGTAGGGCTGCTACACTCACTCGCTTCACTGATTGAATTGGACAAAGGTCCTTGTAGTTCATATGATTGGATGTATCATCTATGGATGTTTTATCTGACAAAGTGAAGAATGACAAAGGCTGTAAATCCTCATGCTTCAGAGCTTCAGCTCAACACAAGCTGCCTATGTTGGAGTAACGCACATCTTTGCCCTTTACCATCTGCATGGGGCATAACATGGCACAATTTAGTTGTACTGTTTTGTGTCCTCACTTGTCTGCTACTGTGAGAATGATATTGCGCAAATATGGCTGCCTTGGAAAAACACTGCTTTAGAAAAGCTGAGGAATTAAATGATGCATTTTAACAGCTTTCCTATCTTTCTCTCTCTCCCCCCGCCCCGTACCTCCTTCATCTTTTCATTAGCATTTTCAATGACTTATCAACAATGTTGCCCTGCTACTGCTCATTCACAGATGCAGCACGTCACATTTTGGAATGGATGAAAGCATTCGGATGAAGGCTATATCATAGCTTCCAAGTCAACATTGTATGTCTCACTGCTACATGTGCATACAAGGATCTGCATATTATTCAAAGTCAGTTTCAGATTGTCTGTGCATATCCCAGAGGAGACAGTATGGTGAGCAGTGGCAGGGTTGATGAGAAAGCAAGGTTTCCACTTGGCATTATGTGGTTGTGTCTTGAGCACTAGCATATTTTTAATTTTACAACTTATTGAGTCATTTATTGTATTTGTTACATTTATATCCCACCTTTCCTCCAAGGATCCCAAGGTGGTGTACATGATCCTTTTCCTCTCCATTTTATCCTCACAACAGCCCTGTGAGGTAGGTAAGGCTGAGAATCAGTGACTGGCTCAAAGTCACCCCGTGAGCTTCATGGCTGAGTGGGGACTAGAACCTGGTCTCCCCAGTCCTAGTTCAACACCCTAATCACTGCGCCACTACACTACTCTGGCTCAAGCGAATCCCCTACCCCATTCATATGCAGTTCAGCAAGGCAGAGGACCATCATAACCTGCTTACCAACAGCAAGAAGTCTGGGCCGTAGGGTTCATTGTTTGTATGAGTCACAATTACTGATTTTGAAGGGGCTTCCAGATAGGACACTTTTCTTGAGATTGTTGCTAATTGACTGTGTGAACCAGCCTTCAACACCTATTGCGGCAGGGGAGCTAGATAATAGACTGGTCACATTGTTATTTGGGCTGCATCAGTATTTGCTGTATGGAAAACCAAATGACGGTTATACAAGGTATTTCCTCTTCAAAAGGGATAAAGGCTGCCATGATGTGACAGCAGTCAGAATTTCAGATGTGTTCTTCACAATCCAACACTTGACCAAAAAGCCCAGGGCTGTTGCTGTTAAGTAGTTCTTTTTTATTGGGCATGAGTATGTACAAAATTGCTAATCAGCTGTGCATCATGCACCAGACTACAAACCCCTTCCCCCAACCAGGGGCTCCCACCCAAACCCTCCAATTTTCTTACTTCTGAGTAGCTGTCAAAAACATTGGCCTTCTGCTTCTGACTCCAAAATCCAAATAGGGGGACTTCCGGTTGGAGCCATGTCGCCCTGGCAAGCGTCCTGCGGAAGCTCTGCAGGTCGCCTCCTCAAACAGCTTTTAAAAGGTTGAAAAACCTTTTCATCTTCCCCTGGAATTAAAAGGGGAAGCTAGAGTACCATCTGGATAAGATCTTGGAAGAACAACTCCTTTTGCGGAGCAGCAGAAGAGCTGGACTTTAAGGTCAGTTTTCCGGAGCGTCATCTACTCAAAGCTGTTTTGAAACTCCTATGTAATTAGGAGACTTCAGGGCTGACGAGCTCCAAAAGTATTTATGAATTAAAAATACCAACACTATCTGAGGACTTGCAAAATCTGTTGAAGTGAGTGTTTGTAATTATACTTACTTTCTTTATGGAAAAGGAGGATGGCAGCATCAAGGGGAAGGAAAAAAGCCGTGGGATCACCGCCCACTTCCCCAAGCCCTCCCTTGGCAAAGGTTTCTAGAGATGCCAGAGATGTAGAGGAGTTACTGGCTCTGATAAAAACTTTGTCTTCTCAATTAGCAGAGCAGGCTAAGAGGCTGGATATAATCCAAGATTCTATTACTAATCTTCAAGGGGCTGTGGATCTAATTAATAGCTCTTTGCAAAAGATGGAATTGAAGGTTAATGCTCTCCAAGACAAGATGTCTGCACAAGAGATGGCTATACATGCCTCTCATAATATCCTGTCTGCGAGAATTACCCAACTAGAGGCATATACTCGTAAAGCAAATCTGCGTATCCTTGGTATTAAAGATCTGCCTGCTGATATAAGTCTGCTTAAATTCTGGGATAAATTTCTGCATGAGCTACTCGCTCTGCCATCTGATTATTTACTCGATATTGAGCATGCATACCATGTTCCAGGTCCAGTTCATGGCATCAAAGGGACTACCTATACTGTAATAGTTCAATTTGCAAGAGTTTCTACCAAAAATCATATTTTGCGCTTGGCAAGAGAAGTGGGAGAACTTTTTTGGGGGGCCAACATGAGACAAAGTTATGTTATTTCCGGATTACACTAAAGAAATAGCTGACAAAAGAAGGCAATTTACCAAGGCAAGAAATCAGGAAAGACAAATGAATCTGCAATATCGTATCAAATACCCTGCTATATTTTACATTCTTTTTGAAGGCCAAATGAAAACGTTTTAAAATCATGAAATCTTCTCCAGCCTCATGAGCTGGGAACTTTTCAACTATCATTGTTCTTCGGATTTGTTTGGGTTATAAGGTCTGGGCAGTATGCCAGTTCAGACGACTGTTTACATATATCCCCCCTCCCTTTTTCTTACTTCCTCTTTTTTTATATTAGACATGATATACTGTATAATAAAATTCCTGTTTGTGTGTGTATAGATATGTATACATTCATAGATAGATTTAGAAATGACACTATCTAAAATATCCAAATCCAAATAGGATGCTGGGTTTGATTAAAAGCAACTTTCTGGTTTAGAGGTTATGCCAATATCCTGGTGGTATTTTATGCCACAAATCTCAGCCGTTTGCAGTTTCAGGAGAGGTGGAGCAAGAGGCATTCTATACATTAAAAGTGGCAAATATACCAACAGATTGTATCTTTTCCCTCTGCTTTGTAAAGCAGCTTTTCCAGGCAATTTTTAGTACATGCAGTCTTGCTCATGCAGCGAGCCAGGGAATGGAGTGAGTGAAAAAGATAAGAGCATAGAAAACAGCAGGAAACTGGAAGAAGGCAAAGGAAAATAATAAAGGAATGAGAAACTGAGAAAAACAGGAGAGAAAGAAATAAAGAAAATAAACCAAAATGCACAAGATAGAGGGAGAATATAAATAAGGGTGGGTGCAGGGAGGAAAATAAGATGAAGAAAGTGAGACAAAAAATCAGGCTATATGAGAAGGAACGGTGGTAAATAAACATATACAAGTGGGAGCTGCAATAAAATGTTGCAGTGTAGAGCGCTCCTCTTCACAGTTCTAGTCAGGCAGCCATGCCCTCCTCTACAACACTCCATTCCATAATCCCTCCTTCCCAGTTTTCTGGTCCCCCACCAACAGTTGTTCAGTACTCTATGGCCACTAAGTACATAGAATACACATAGAATTTTTCAGGGGTTCCCCTTAAGTTCTCTTGGTAGTCCTGCAAACCTCCCCGTTTTGGCCACAGAAGGACTGGAACAGGCCTCTCAGCTTTCTAAATATTGGGAGTGAAGAAAGGAGCTTGGTTTCCTGAGCCTATAGTATTTCTCCATCTGGAAAGTAAAACAGGAACTGCAGTGCTGTGCACGTTTACTCAGAAGAGTTCCATTGCATTCAGAGGGAATTACCCTGGGAAAAAGTGCACAGGAAACTTATTGAACTCAGTGGGCCTTACATCTGAGCAAACATGCACAGGATAGGTCTGCACAGATGCAGTCCTAACCACAATCACAGACTGATTCTACCCATGTTTACTCGCCTGTCGCCTCACTGATTTCAGCTGCATTTATTTTTATGCAATTGCGTTGGCTTGTATCATTAGTGCTTGTCTATCACATGCATTTAAAACCAGTTTCTAACTCATTGCTTCCAACTAGGGATGTACGGACTATGTAAAATCTGCTCCGTCTATGTTTCGTGGATTGTCAGGCGCCTTTTGTTCTGTCACCTGCTCACAGACAGATGCAATTTTTTTTGTCATGTAGAAAAATGCGCAAATAATTACATAAGAGGTTTTATAACAATTTACATAATTGACCTTGGTATGTAACATTTGGCGTATTGTCTCCCATTCCATTCAACTTTTCCTAAGCAGAAACTTGCGCATTTTCTTACAAATAAGTATGTGCAAATTTCAGGAAAGAAAAAAAAACCCAAAAGTCCATGGACATCGTGCGGCCTGAGGAGGTCGCTCTGCGGTGGATTCTGCAAGTCAGATTCTTAGAAATTCAAGCTCATTTTAGTCCATCTTGAATTTCTCCAGCATCCCTTCTCCCAACTGGGAGGATCCTAGGAACTGTAATTCTGTCAGGGGGCTAGGGATAGCTAACAAAACAATCCACCTCACAAAACTACAATATCAGTTGAACAAGATTCAAATTAGTGTACTTTTTAGTGCAGATATTCCTTTAACTTCAACGTAAGTAGAGTGAAATGAGTGCTGGTTGCTTCTGTATAAACAAAGATTGGGCAATTAGGCTGTAATCCTAAGCATAGGAAAACAAATCCCATTGCACTTAGTGAGATGTCATGTCTGTGTATAGTTGAGCAGCTATCAACAGATAACCTTACCAAAAGCAGATTCATCTGAGAGATGCTGGTGCTGTGGTAGTGGCAGACAGACAGACAGACAGACAGACCCATTAGGGATGTGCACCAACCACAAGCTTTGGTTTAGACACCAATTCAGTAACTAAAAAACCAGTCTGATTTGGCTTGGACTGATGTGGAGGCTTCCTGATTTCACTCAGGTCCAAATCCGAAGCTTGCTTCAGGAAACAAAGCTTCATGAATCCCCATTGACTATCACTGAGGAATCAACATCTGGCTATAATGTTTATTTTTTTTTTTACATTATTTGTTGAAATTTTCAGGCGTCATAGAATCCTTTGAGGGGATAAAGCCTGTCAAATCTCAGACAAATAGGTGGTGAGTTTGTAGTTTATTTATTTTGTATAAGTGTCTTTTAATTTTTGATATCATAATAAAACAAACTGTTGATACATTTTAAAAATTTCCTGGTAGAACTGGATTTCTTCGGTAGGGGTTGAGAGGGTAGGCCTTGCTTACCCTTGTGAGGATATGAAGCCTGCCAAATTTCAGACAGATAGGTGCAGGTAGATTTGTGCAAGAGGAACCATTACAGTTGGGGGGGGCCCTTCAAAATGGGAGTCACTTACCCACCCATTGTTTTTGTTGTTTTAAATTTGTATGGAAATGACATATCTCATAGTGGTGCACCCATGGAAAAAAACCTGCAACAGGTCAGAAAGATATGTGCAGAGGTTTTTGTGCTAGGTTTAATTTTGGGGTGGGAACTAAAAAGAGATTTACTTCCCCCCACAATGGTTTTGGGGAAAATGTTATGCATATATTGTAGAGGTGCCCCTAAGTAAGTAATTATACAATTTTAGGAAGGTATGTGTTGAGGGCTAGGGAATTCTGATGAATAAAAACAGTTTTATGAGTGTTTTCTTTTGTGATCAATTGACAACACCAGAGCCCCAGAAACTGTCAGTGCTTAATCCTTGATGCAATGGATGGATGACACTTTACTGAAAAAATAAATGAAAGTGCACGCTGTAGAGCTTGTATAGTGTATAGTGCAAGGGGAGTCTTTACAGTTTGGAGTGTTTTTAAAGGGGATTCTCTTTCCCCTTTTGTGGGCATTTGCTGTTCTTTGTTGTGTGACTGTGTTTTTACACACACACACACACACACACACACAAACACGTAGTAAATGGTCCAACCATAAAACCCTACTTGCTTGCAAAGCCCGTAGAGCATCTCCCCTATATTCTTTCAGGCACAGAGAGGGTGTCCTTCTTGCCCTTTGTTTCAAAGTGAGAGAAGAAGCCTTGTTTATCACCTCAAGCAGCTGGAAAGAAGGCAGCAGAGGGGGCAAGACCAGTTCTTCCCTCCCCCAGCTGCACTCTCTGGCTGCCTGGAGCTCATATGTTCCTGGCAGGTACAGCCTTTACCAGGCAGCCTGAGAGAAAGCACTAGGAAATCTTGACTCAGGTTGTGGGCACCCAGTGTTAGAAGTGGGTACAGGCATCTCCCAGTTTGTGCTGTCTCTCAAGCCATTCTTGGAAACCCTGAGCACTGCTACTGGCTCTCCTACCACAAACACATAGTCACAAAACAAAAGACAGTGGAAACACAAGAGCAGCCTCTGATAAGTTCCTTCTACATCCCTCCCAAAAGCACTATGATGGGAAGAAAAATGCCAAGCTCTGGTTAAGTTATTCCCTGTCTGTCACTCACAAAACTGCACCCCCTTCTCTTCCTCCCTGTCTCTCCACCCTGACATTTTCCTTATATGGAGACCTTGAGGAGGAATGTTTGCATCTTTGCAGACATTCTGTCTTTGTCTCTGTGTCCTTCCAAATCACTCACAAAACTTTGGGAGGCCCCAGATTTGCTTTGGAGTGATTCAGAGGATGCTTGATTTGCTTCTGACAAAGCTCAGTCTATCTGAATCTGTGATTTTGTTCAGGATTTGGGATTCGTTCAAATCCAGTGCACACCCCTAGTTCCTATACTGTGTTCATTAGCAGTTTATTCATCCATAGACAGAAGAACTGATGATTACCCAAATAGACTGGTGATAAGGGTGATTTTTCTCTTGATCCTTTGCCTCTAAATCCATAGAGCAAGAATATCAACCCAAATATTTTCTTAGTGAAGCTTCTCTTTGTAAGGATAGGGATGGGTGAGACATCCATTTCAGTTCATTTGGACAATAATTTAACCAACTTGTACCTCCCAAAACCAAACATAGAACGTAATACAATCTGGTCCAAGCTTGTGATACAATTTGCACAACAAAATGCATTTGAAAAATGTGCATGAAAAAATGTGCACAAAGACGCTTTAGTCAATGGGAGAAAAATGTGTACATTTGAAGAACATGCATAATTGATGCATACATTTAGAAAAATGTGCATGAATATATGTACAAATTTTCATGCAACCCCTGCACAAAGCTCGCAATACTGGCATGAGTCAGAATAAGCTTCAAGGTGGAAATCAGACAACCTTGACAAGCTCACTTTTTGCTGTTTCCCACATCTCTGTGAAAGGAATTGCTACCATTCCCAAGTAGAAGGCTCTTTTGTAACTGGGAATAGGATGGAGGGAAGATCCAATACTAGTTCAATTCTGTATTACAATATGATCCACCCCACAAAATTGTTTGACAGCTCATAGATTGATTATTCTGAGAAACAGACATAAGCAGACACCGAGCCCTGAAAAATACATCTCAACACAGCAGGAATCCTACCATCCTAGCTTTTTCTGTGCATCCCTGTCAGGTTTCCTATGCCTTCCTCTTAATTTTCTCCCTCTAGACTCCTGATGCGTATAAACCCTGGTTCTCAATGTGGTGCAGGGATGAGAGAGCGTGACTGCCAGGAGGGTCAAGACAGATAGGATCACAGAGGGGGGCTCTCTAGTGGCCTCTCGCTGACCTGTTTGCAATTCCACTGCACTCATTCTCTAATCTGTTCTGGCGGGTGAAGGCTAAGGTATAAACCCTGCCATATCAAGTTGTCACGCAGTTGAGCAAGGCCAGCCAATAAATGATGAGAAGTGAGCAAATGACCTCTGATATCAGAGGAAGCTGCTAGAACTGGGAATTGTAACGAACCCCAAACTGCATGGGGACAAAGGTCTACTAATTAAACATGAAGGGACAGTCTGGCTCAAATCCTGCGCTTTACTAATCTGGGAAGTATTCTGCTCCGCACAGGGCTTCTGTAATTATTCTCCCATCTACTGTACATGCTAAGAATTAGACAGCCTGCATTTCTGATAGAGTACGTTCACTTTGACATCCCCATGACCTCCCACCTGTTTTATGTCTCAGATTTGGCAAGTGGTATAAGAATTGTTGTACGGATATGAGAGGATGTTACAGGAGCAATAAACTACACAAGATCCCCCTCACAAGGAAGTATGAGGGCAACTTATTGAGGACCAGAGCTAGCTGATAAAAGTAAACATGGGCCCAAAGAATGTGAAGCAATGGTATAAGAATACAAGGACCAAAGTGCTTATTATGATTCCTAGGCAGTGCTTCCTAAGCTTTTGATATCTATGAGGTTTTTTTTTTAACTGAACACACTTCATACTTGCACCCCAAAAAGGTTTAAGTTATGAAGGAAGGGGACTGAAATGGACATGCCCCACCTTCCTCTTCCTACCAATCCTTTTCTCTTGATGTTGAGGCTATGGATATACGAGAATTTTGTTTCCATTCGTTTAAGTCCCATTTGCACCCCCAAACATGAACACATGAGTGAATGTTGTGGACAAAGCTCTCACATTCCCGAGCTTGCAATGCACATTTGCAAAATGTGCACTTTAGAAGAATGTGGACTTTAAAAATGCACATTTTGGGAAAATGCACATTTTCACACTTTAGTCAATGGGATGGGGGAGGGGAGTACACATTTGGGTGATCAGATTAAAGAAATGTGCACCCAAATGTGTACTTTCCCCTTTCAAATTGGGGGAGGAAAGCTCACAACTGAGATCAGAAATGAGGCGGACCGAGCTTTGAGGTGGAACACGGAGAACTTTGATGAGCTTGAGCCTCACTGATGGTCCCATTCCTTTCTGAGGCAAGGAGCTTTCTCATTGGCCCAACATCTCACAAGAACTTTGAATTCCACCACCATCTTTGTGTGCTTTCATCCCTCCTTTCCTGTCTAGACAACCTTATGCCTTTCAGTGGAGCTTGTTCAACAGAGAGAATCATAGAGTTGGAAGGTACCACCTACCATCTCCTGAAGCAGTCTGTTCCACAGATGGTGTAAGACTCAAAGAGAAGATGACCGGACACACTCTAGAACACATAATTATGTCAATTGTGCAGCAGTACGGGAAGCAAAGAAGGCTTAATTTGCTGCCTCCATTCTGTCCTCAAGTAGCTGTCCAGTGGAACTGTTTTGGGTGGTCCAGGGGCTGTTAACACTGTCCTCATTGAACGAGGCCCTGGTCCCCTCAAGGACCCAGAGTGACCTTTTTGCATCACACTTCAAGGACAAAATCGATTGGCTCCACAGCTGTTGTTAGTGCTGCTCCAGTCGAGGTGTCTGATGTCACCATCCGCCTGATTTTGTGGGATCAATTTCAGTTGCTGTGGCCTGATGACATGGATAAGTGACTGAACGTGTGCCCTCTCAATCCTTGCCCTTCCTGTCTAATAAAAACTAGCCAAGGGGTTATGACTGGGTGGGTCCAGGGAATGGTAAATGCATCTCTGCACAAAGGGATGGTTCCTGCTGTCCTTAAGGAGGCAGTACTGTGACTGCCCCTGAGGAAACCCACTCTGGACCCAGTGGTATTTGACAACTACCACCAAGTCACAAATACCCCTTTGTTACGGAAGGTACTTGAGAGGGTCATGGTGGAGCAACTGCAGGCACTCTTGGAAGATGCTGATTATTTAGACCCATTCTAGTCTGGGTTTCAATGTGGTTACAGGACTGAATCAACCTTGGTCACCCTGATGGATGACCTTTATCAAGAGAGGAAAAGGGGGAGAGCAACCAAGTTAATTTTGCTCCATCTCTCATTGGCTTTTGATACCATCAACCATGGTATCCTTCTGGATCGACTCCATGGGATGGGCACTGGAAGCACTGGATTACAGTGGTTCCGGTCCTATCCTAAGGGGCCAATTTCAGATAGTAATAGTGGATGCTACTTGGCCCCTTGGCAGTTGAGCTATTGGACTCCATAAGGAACCATCTTATCCCCAATGTTGTTCAACATCTACATGAAGCCACTGGAAGCAGTCATTAAGGGAATTGGAGCCAAGTGCCATCAGTATGCTGATGACACACAGCTCTATCTCCCTGTGACATCTGAATCAGAAGAGGGTGTGCAAGTCCTGGATCAGTGCCTAGATACAGTGATGGGCTGGATGCGGGCCAATGAGGCTGAATCCTGACAAGATGGAAACCTTGTGGGTGAGTGGTCACAAGTCCAGGACACAGGGGCTGCACTCCCTTTGAAAGAACAGGTCCATCGTTTGGGGGTACTCCTAGTTTCATCACTGTCACTGTAGGGTCAAGTGGCCATTTATTTTATTTATTTATTATTAAATTTATTAATCGCCCATCTGGCTGGTCACCCAGCCACTCTGGGCAGTGTACAGCATATAATAAAACAGTTTAAAACAATAACATTCTACAATAAAAACGTTTTCTAAAATACCCTAACCCACCCCAAATGCCTGCCTGAACAACCATGTTTTTAATGCACGACGGAAGCTCATTAAAGAAGGGGCATGGCGGAGTTCCCTAGGGAGGGAGTTCCACAGAGTGGGGGCCACCACAGAAAAGGCCCTCAGAAAAGGAGCCATGGCTGCCATGGCAGCTCAGAGTGCCTTCTGCCAGCTTTGGCTGGTTCACCAGCTATGGCATCTCCTGGACAGGGATAGCTTGGCCACAGTGGTACAGGTGCTAGTAACCTCAAGACTGGGTTACTGCAATGCACTCTATGTTGGGCTGCCCTTAAGGTTGGTCTGGAAACCAAAGCTAGTGCAGAATGCAGCAGCTCGGCTGTTGTTAGGAGCTGCCTCATTTGTACATGCAATTTTTTTGCTGAGGGAACTGCACTGGCTGCATATTCGCTACCAGGCCACATTTATGTTTTGGTACTAGTGTATAAAAAAGACCCTGATGCTGGGAAAGACTGAAGGCAAAAGGAGAAGGGGACGGCAGAGGATGAGATGGCTAGATAGCATCACTGATGCAATGAATATGGACTTGAGCACGATCCGGGAGAGAGCACAGGACAGGAAGGCCTGGCGTGCTATGGTCCATGGGGTCACGAAGAGTTGGACACGACTGAACGACTGAACAACAACAACTAGTGTATAAAGCTGTAAACAATTTGGGTCCTGGATACCTGAGTAGGGATGTATGGACTGTGTAAAACCTGCTCCCTCTGTGCTTTGCGGATTGTCAGGTGCCTTTTGTCATCCACTCACAGATGGATGCGAATATTTTTTTCCGTCATATGGAAAAATATGCAAATAATTACATAGTTTCACAAGAATGTGTATAATTTACTTCAGTACATAACATTTAGTGTATTATCCCCATTCCATTCAGATTTTTCTCAGCAGAAACTTGCATATTTTCCTACGAATAAATATGCATAAATTTCGGGAAAGTAAAAAAATCACCTGAAAGTCCACAGACTCTGTGAAGCCTGAGGGGGCCACTCCACAGCAGATTCTGCAGGTTGGATTCTTAGAAATCTGAGCTCATTTTAGCCCATCTCGAATTTATGCAGCATCCCTATACCTGAGAGAGCACCTTCTCCCTTATTAACCTGACTAGTCACTGAGGTCATCAGAGGGCTTGCTCCTGGTGGTTCCTCATGGGCCTATGGCCCAATTGGAGTCCACTTGGAAAAGTGCCTTCAGTATGGTGGCCCCCTTTCTATGGAACTCCTTGCCTCTGGAGGTCAGGCAAACACCAACATTGTGTTGTTTTCAGTGCCTTCTGAAAACGACCTTATTTCAAGAAGCCTTCCTTGATTGACCAGCCATCGTTTGTATTGGTACTGTTTTAAAAACATGTTTCTAATATTTTGTTTATCTTTTATTGTTCACCGCTCTGGAATCTATCTAGAAGTGGAACAGTATATAAATGTTGTAAATAAGAAAACAAACAAAAACTAAACATTAGTTCTAAAAAAGGCAGGCACATGTTGAGTTTCCCAATAACACTTCTCCCCAATAACATTTCATGTCCTAACATCACTGTGTTATTCATTTCTCTCCACTCGCTTCACAACAGTGGTTGGCTGGTTTAGGAAACACAGAGTCAGGACATAGCAGAGTAAGTTGTACCAGACATCATGAAAAGTTGAGAGTGGGATTTGACACTGGCTGCCATTTTCACTGGCAGTCCTGTGTTGGTTGTGAAGTTTAGTTCTGCCTTCAGGGTACTTCCAAATGGCTCTAATTTTAGGGATTGGATACTCATGCAACACACCTAATCCGTGCAGCGGTCAAGAAAAACTGGGAGCTTCATGTCTCAATTGATTGGTAAACCTGCTACACTGAAGCATTAAGTGTATAACAGTCCACATGGCTGTTGGAGAGAGAACTCCAGAAATACCATAGACTCTGCAGCATGCAAATCAGGTTTCCTGTGGTTAGAGGAGAGTTGTCCTAAGGCAGGGGTGGGCAACTCGCAGTCTGCGGGGCACATTCAGCCCCCCATCCCCTGCTGCCTCTGCCCCCCCACTGAATGTATCCGTGGTGGTGGATAAAAAGCAGTGATTTTGTTAGAAAACAAGGTGTGTAGAAGCAGAATTGTGCCCCCAGAAGCTGCCCAGGAGTGTGATTCTGATTACTAGCAAGTAGGGGTGGTGGAGAATTCTGCCATGGACTCCAATGAGGCTGGATTCCTTAGAATCCGCCCCGCTGGAGTCCGTGGCGGAACGGACCATTCCTCCCCGCCAGCCTGCAAACTTCGTCCCGGACAGACCCTACCTGGCACTGGCCAGGTCCGGGTCCGTCCGCTGAGTCCTTGTGTCCACTGCCGGTGTGCAGATGCAAATGGTGTCCGGCATAGCAGACGCCATTTGCGTCCCTGGTCTTTTTGTGAGAGACTACGTAAATATTTACGTAGCCTATTATGGCAAAGAGCAGGGATGCAAATAGCGTCAGCTACGCCATTTGCGTCCCTGGTCTTTTCGTCATTTGCCAGACATCATTTGGTCCGCACACCATTTGCGACCCTGGTCTTTTTGTCATTTGCCAGATGTCATTTGCGTCCACACACCAGCAGGGCAGCGGATGGAAGTCGGGCTGCGGATGGGCCTGGCTGGTGGCTCTGTGGACTCACCGTGGAGCGGAGCCGGGCGGGGAGGATTCTGGGGGTAGGAATGGATCACCTCCCCCCCATGGACCCCCCAGGCGGATCGGTGAGTGGGGTTTGTACACCCCTACTAGCAGGGCACGTGCTCTCTAAGTGACTTGATTTCAGCAAAATCACAAGTTTTTCTGCTACTGCAGCAATTTCAGCAGAAAATTCAGTAGCAGGGGGCAGGGGAACAGCTCCCAGTGGGTTCTGGGGCGGCAATGCAGCCACCTGAGCCCTGGAAGTAGGGATGGCAGAGAAATCTGCTGCGGACTTAAAACAGGCTGGATTCTCAGGAATCCGACCTGCGCGCGAGGTCCACAGAGGAATGACCTCACTCACCTCTGGGTCAGTCAGAACCTTAGTCCCAAAATAGGTTCGGCTCCTTGAATAGCTCCGTTAGAGTTCCGATTGGTTCTGACAGAAACCCAGAATGGATGGATTCACATCCCTGCCGAAATCAGAGCCACCAGCCTCCACTAAATAAAGAATTCCGAGCCGAGGAATTTGTTTTGAGTAGCACAACTGAACACAGCTCACCACTCAAAAATCCATTCTTGATTCCCGCCCCCCCCCCCAGGAGTAGGGGTATGCGGATTGTACTCACCCTTGTCTGCCTGTGGGTCCGCAGGGGTGGGGTGGGGAGGTGATCCGGTCCTCCCCCTGGAATCCTCCCAGGCTGGCTCTGCTCCTTGGCAAGTCCGCGGAGCTGCCGGCTGCCTCCAGCCGCTGCCGGACTTCCAGCCACAGCTAGTCTGTGGACGCAAATGGCATCCGGCGCAGCCGACACCATTTGCGTCCCTGCCTTTTGCCATGATAGGCTATGTAAATCTTTACATAGCCTATCACGGCAAAGAGCAGGGACACAAATGGCGTAGTGGACGCTATTTGCATCCCTGCTCTTTGCCGTGATAGGATACGTAAATCTTTATGTAGCCTATCACGACAAAAGGCAAGGACGCAATTGGCGTCCGCTACGCCAGACGCCATTTGCATCCGAAGACAGGCAGCAGTGGATGGCAGCGGACAGCTGGAGGCAGGTCGGATCCAGGCGTGGATTCCCCTGGGGTGGCGGAGGTGAGTCTTTCGTTCTGCTGCGTACTCCAGCGGGCTGGATTCTTAGAATCCGGCCTCATTGGAGTCCATGGCGGAATTCTCCGCCATTCCTACCAGGAGTTCTTCCTTTCAAGAGTATAATTGTAGGGGAGGGGTAACATTTTGATGCTGACATTGTTCAATAATTGGGGGTAAAAAAAACCTTGCTGGCCTGCTTTAAATCACCCAGAGATCTACCAGTAGAACCCAATCTACTTTCTGTCCACCCCTGCCTTAGCACAGAAAAGGTCAAAACACTGGGTACTGGGAATGCTGATATAGCACAACTGATGCACAGATATAGCACATTTTTACCCTAGAGCAGGTGCAGGGGGCCCAACCTGGATCTTAAAAGCCCCCTACCCCCACTTAATCTTATTCTGAAATGGGCTCCCTGCACCTACTCCACAGTAAAAATGAAAAAAAAAGACATAGCTGCTAGATACGGATTTAAAGTAATGTTTGTTTTTGCCCTAAATGTAAGTGTCCTGTTCCTACACATGGACACTCACTCACACACACACACACTCACTTTTCTTCACTTACTGTCTTTTACCTACAGTTGGTCTTTCCATTCAATTCTCTTCTTCTCTTTCCACCCTTTTGCTTTCACTGTAGCACAGCATCCCATTTTGGCTTTATGCTGTAACGCTCTTAAAAACTTTTGAGAAATTAGCAATCCATAGCAAACACAAATGGCCTAGTTAGGACATTAGGGACAGTGGGAGTAGTGGCTGACTTGGAATATGATTTGTGTGGGTCTAGGTCTTTAATCAAAACCACCCCTGAAAGGTGCTATAATAACATCTACATATCACCAGCAAAGAGTTGGGACATTCTACTCAGGGAGAATAAAAGGCATAAAAGATCCCCTGAACAAATAAAAAAATGCAAGAACACAATTTTCATGCTAAGCTGAAACAACTGTCCTATTGGGCTTTGTATCCTTGACAAATCCATAGGTTTATGTTAGTTCTTCAAAAGATCAGACTTGATGAAGTCAGGAGGAGTTAGATCCAACAGTGAGTTCTTTTGCATAGATCTGGGTCATTTCTAGGGATACGTAGCTCAGCAAAACTTTAGCTTCTTGAGGTTTTTCTTTCCTGAAGTTTCCCAAATGTATCCACCAATTGTGCACATTTTTTAAATGCATGCATTTTTTCATGTGTTTTTTTCAAATGTATGCATTTTTCGCATGCATTTTGTTGTTGTGCGAATGGCACTGCAAGCTCAGAAAGCTACAGACTTTAGGTTTTGTTTGGGTTCAGGACTGGGAGGTGTGAATGAACTGAAAAATGAACTGAAACAAATTTCTCACTCATCTTTTCTAGATTTAGAAGCAACAGTAAAATCACCCCCATATTAACATTACAAAACTAACTGTTTTATCCTATATGGTTAGGATCAGGTTATCATTCTTCCTCTTGCTCCTTCCTTCCTTCCTTCCTTCCTTCTCCTCCCTCTTTTCTTCTTGTTTTGCTATGCAAGATGACAGCTGCTATATTTAAGGAGCCCATTGTTAGTCATCTATAATAGCGAGTCACTATTTCAAAAGGATTCCATGATTCCTTTTCTCTAACAGATGAAATCTTTTTAAAATTTAAGCTCTTCTTTCTCCCTCACTCCTTTGTACCATTATTTTCTCTTTCCTGCCACTAGGCAGAATGGAGCATTTTAAAGAATGGTTAGGCTAACACAACATCACCATTGTTAATGAGTAACACATTTCTCATTAAACATTAAAAATAGCACTTACTTTCTTGATCTGCTAATATGGTGTTTGTGTGTGTGTGCGCGCAAAGGGCTTCTTTGGTTTCCAACCTTCTAATTTATCATTTACGAAGCGATGGCATGGAGAAAAAGCCTTACTCCAATTGGAATGGTGCTGTCAACACCATGGCTAGAAAAGGATTATTTGAGAGACTTGTCAGGGAGTGCCAGCCCCACTTCACTACATTCTAGAAACAAATGGATGTGTAAAAAAACACTGAAATGTGTTCACAGAAGATAAATTATTTATCTTGGATTTATGGTTTCAGTGTCAGCCTAACTCTCAAATACATCGGCATATTTTATATACTGACAGAATGTTTCACGCTGAAGAGCTTGCCTTTCCTCCCCACTACCCATTCCTTTCATAAACATTTACATTAACAGGATAGAATGATGTGGGTGGAATAACAGCAGAATTTAACTCTAAGGGTTAAGCAAAGCATCCTACAGATGTAGCATTTGGTGATGAGGAAATCCCTTTGGATTACAGATGTGAGCTATTTTTTTACTTGACCTACCAGCCATGAAAGAATGGGATTAAGACTATAGTAACTGCCTTGCTGGATCCATCCCAGGTCCTCAGCACCTGGATCAGAGGTATATTGTTTCTGCATAATAAATAAGTTTCATGTAGCTATCATGACTAATGGTATAGTCATTAGTAGACTATCATCCAGGACTTTGCCTATTCCTTTCCTTTCCTTTAAAGATGCCATTTAAGCAAGTGGTCATCACCACATCCTGTGGGGTGGACTACATTCCATAAGCTAAATATGTGTTGTGGAAATGAAAGAAAGCTGCCTTATGCTAGATCAGACCATTTTTCTACCTTGTTCAGTATTGTCTACACAGGGCCAGCCCTAGGATAAATAGCACCATAGCTGAGGAGTACCTTTGGTTCTACCCCCTCGCCGCCCGCTGTGGTCAGCCTTGCAGGGCCACCCAGAGGGTTTATGTGGCCTGGTGCAGGTGTGATGTTGAGGGCCCTGCTGCTGCCCCCTATAAGGACCCATACATATCTGTACAAATCTGGGGCCCACATGCAAGAATTATTGCATGCATTGACTGTATTTGAAGTGCTAAATATTCAGTAACATTGCCTCAAAGTAAAGCTGCCTTCCACTGATTTTTACCAAGCACAAATGACATCAAAGTGGAAATTCAAAAAGAAACAAACTTGAAAGCTAACTGAAGGAAGATCACTTTTATAGTTAGTACCCAAACAACCTGTAGGACCTTGAAAAAAAAGGTTACAAACACTTGCTTTTTGCCACCTTAGGTCATTGCAGGCAGTACATTAAAAACACAGCCACTGAGCTCAGCTTGGCGCCCCCCTTCAGCTCAGCACCCAGGGGAGCGACTGCCCAGCTTGCCCACTTCTAAGGCCAGCCCTGTGTCTACAGCAGCTTTCCCCAACCTGGTACACTCCAGATGTTTTGGATTTCAACTCTCATATGCCCCAGCCAGCATGGCCAATGGTCAGGAATCTTGAGATGAAGGGCACCAGATTGGGGAAGGCAGTGATGATCTACAGTGATTGGCAGAGACTCAGGTTTCAGTCAGGAGCCTTTTCCAGCCCTATGTAGAGATGCCAAGGATTGAACGTGGGACACTTCGTATGCAAAGAATGTGTTCTCTACCACTTATAGCCCTTACTGGTCCATCCTGAACCAACTGCCAAGCAATTGCCTCAGTTCTAGTATTATGAAATAGTGAGATAAATGTCCACCTACTTCCTCCACACACACACACACACACACACACACACACACACATATATATATTAAAGAAGGTGCTCTAATCCTTAGATAATTTTATTTGTCCTTTTCTATACCTTTCCCCCCAGTTGTATGATCTCCTTTTTGAGATGGGGTAACTGAGAGTGCAGAAAACAATACGGCCACTAGAAACATTCCCACTGTGATGACACATTCCTGTAGCTCTAGTCAGGTCCTAGACTCCTCACTCTCCTACTAATGGTCAGACAACCACATGCCTCATTCTGTCACAACTGGTGTCTATCGCTAAGGCTTCCCCGATCGAAGCTTTAGGGATGGGCTCAAAGCTGAGGAAATTGTTCTGAGATATGAAATGGCAATTTAAAATACACTGTGTGCAATTTTTGAGATTTCCAGTCCAGCCCTCTATATTTGCAAGTGAAGCAAGAGTGGTTGGTTGAGTGTTCAAAAAGAAAATGAAAGTTAACCAACATGCCAGCAAAATGAATAAACCTCAGCCTGGATACAACCCCCCCGGGCCTCTACAAAGTCTCCGTGATCCTATTGCTATATATCGGTGGTTGGCAACATGATGCCCACAGGCCCATTGGGGTCTGCCAGAACCCCTCTGGGTGTGCTGCCAGACCCCCTCCGGATGTCTTCTTTGTCTTCCTCCCCTGCCACCTACCACCCCCTGCTCCCTACCTTACTCCCCCAATTTCCTCCTTCCCCCCGTTACCCATTTCCTCCCCCTACTGTCGCCAATTTCTTTCCCTTGCTCCTGTGGCTTCTGCTGCATGGCCTTAGGTGGGAGGAAGAAGATGTGGATGTGATAGGGCAGCAGCAACTAGAGGAAATCTTGGGCAGGGGGAGGGTGAGGAAGAAGAGAAGGTGAGTGTGGCAGCAGGAGCAGCAGCAGCAGGGGGAATCTTGGGCAGGGGGAACAAGGTGAGGTGAGCATGGCTGTGGCGGGGGGAGGAAAACTTGGTGGGGAGGAAGAGGAGGTGAGCAGCAGGGGGTTGGACTCGATGGTCTTATGGGCCCCTTCTAACCCTACTATTCTATGATTCTATGAAATCATGAGTGGGGGGAGGAGGAGAGGCGGAGGAGTATGAAATACAACCTACTACCTATTTTTAAGCCTCTTAACTGACTCTTGAGACATTCACTCCTTAGTTCTAAAGCAGCCTTCCTCAGCCTGGGTGTCCAGATGCTTTCAACTACAAACCCCATTACCCCTGACCATTAGCCATGCCAGCTGGGAATGATGGGAGTTAAAGTCAAAAACATCCGGAGAGACTCAGGTTGGGGAGGACTGCTCTAAATTGATAATACAGTTTTTTTAAAAAAATATATACATGCATTCCAGAAGTCGAATTAAACCGTATAATGCACGCAAACTCATTAGTTAGGCTAGGCCTGCGCACTGCCATATATGGGTGGAAAGTTGCATGCTGTTTTGTCGCCAACAGGTTTTGCAAGCCAGTGTTCGACATCGAATGCATGTACACACAACACACCCACACTTCCCATGCATGATCAAATGCAGCACCTGTTTCAGAAAAGTTATTGTCTCTATGAGATGTTTGTGTCTCTTTAAAAGCTCCATGGCAACTGATGTCTTCTTGACCCAGCTAACCATTTGGATTACAGTCCAGGAGCATGGCAGAAGTTTTAGAAATACAGTGTTCTCTGAATGTACTGTTCTATGAATTTCAGTGGACTGTGATCAACTCAGACTTGAATCCAAACAGGCCTTTGCAAGAACCTTCTGTCTCTCACACATGGAGGAGCTGCTGGGGCAAAGCAGGTCTGGGTTTGGTCAGAGCTTGGAAGGGAGAGTGCCTGGGAACCTGATTTAAGCCACCTTGAGTTCCATGATGGAAGAAAGGCAAAATAGAAATGTACTAAAAATAACGGCAGCCAATTCCCTCCTGGTTGCAAGCCTAGGGTGGCTAGATGGCCTCTTTTATACCAGAGTGTTCTCTTTTTAAACTTGTATCTGGAAAATTGTCTGATGTTGTATTTGTCTGGTTACAACCTGGGATTACAGATTGGACACAGTGTGCTGAGCATGCCTGTGAAGCTTTATGGTGGTGGCGGTGTGTAGGCAGCCACAGAAGCAGCAGGGTTAGATGTATGGCTGAGTGAATTTCCTATTGGTTGCAGCTGCACATACCAGCATTGGGGCTAGAGGTGGAGGAGGAACAGCAGAGGAGGCGGCAGGATGAGCTCAAGTGAATGAGAAAGCAGCAGGCACCTCTCTCAGAACAGGGTCATCGGACTCATCGCACAGGCGTCAGAGAGAGCTGCTACTGTTGCTTTAACCAAATACTTTCTCTTAGGTGCACACAGCAGCCACCTTTTCCTTGCTTGCATCTGTGTGTGTGTTTTAACAACAACAACAAAAACCCAGAGCAAGGTGGCACTGATGATAAGGCAGGTGTCACTGATCAAAAGTAGTGTGCTCTAATTATTTGGACTTGGGCGGGGGACATTCAGGGGGGGGCTAGGAGATTAGGAAGCATAATAAGTATTTGATTAGATTACACACTGAGCATCTTGGCTGCCTGCTCTTTTGTTATTTCTTTCTGGAAGGGGCTCGGAAGGCAGCCACACCACCTGTTCTCCTGCATAGAGACACCGAACATCACTTCCTTCCTTCCTTGCCTGATACTGAGTTGCACCTAGACTCATCTGCTTGTGTGTCTATGTGAGACATGCACAGAGCTGCAACCAATAAGATACTGCCTAGGGATGTTAGAGAATTCCACCACGGACTCCAATGAGGCTGGATTCTAAAGAATCCGGCCCCTCGGAGTCCGTGGCAGAACAGACCACCCACCTCCGCCACCCCGCGAAGTTTCCCCAGAACGGATCCTACCTGCCACCGGCTGGGTCCAGTCCATCCGCTACTGTCCGCTGCCGGTCTGAGGAAGAAAATGGCATCCAGTGTAGCTGACGCCATTTACGTCCCTTCTCTTTGCTGTGATAGGCTATGTAAATCTTTACGTAGCCTATCACGGCAAACAGCAGGGATGCAAATGTCATAGCGGACACCTTTGCATCCCTGTTCTTTGCAGTAATAGGCTATGTAAATTTTTACATAGCCTATCACGGCAAAGAGCAGGGACGCAAATGACGTCTGCTACACTGGACGCCATTTGCTTCCGCAGACTGGCAGCGGACGGAAGTCCACCAGCGGCCGGAGCCGGCCGGCGGCTCTGTGGACTCGCCGCGGAGCAGAGCTGGCCAGCAAGGATTCCGGGGGGGAGGGACAGATCACCTCCCCCCTTGCAGACTCCAGATAAGGGGGTTTCGTACATCCCTAATACTGCCTTATGAACACAGACACACAGGTCACTTTGTCGCAGTCTTCTCCACTTTTATTTCATTTTATTTCATTTACTTCATTTCTACACCACCCAATAGCCAAAGCCCTCTGGGTGGTTCACAAAAATTAAAACAACAAAGTGCAGCATAAAACAATACAAAATATGAATGCTTAAAACCACAATATAACAGTATAAACAGAATAAAACCTAGCAGCAATGCAGAGATTTAAAATACAGATTTAAAATACCAGAGCGAAAAGATTAGGAAGCTAAAATACTGGGAGAATAAAAAGGTCTTCACCTGGCGGTGGAAGAAGAACAACATAGGTGCCAGGTGTACCTCTCTAGGGAGCTCATTCCACAGCCAGGGGGCCACAGCAGAAAAGGCTCTCTTCCTGGTATCCACCCACCTCACTTCCTTTGGCAGGGGCTCCCGGAGAAGGACCCCTGAGAATAATCTTAGGGTACAGGCAGGCACATATGGGAGGAGGCACTCCTTCAGATAACCTGGCCCCAAGCTGTTTAGGGCTCTCAATATTAATACTAGCACTTTGAATCGGACCTGGAAATGGATTGGCAGCCAGTGCAGCTGGAAAAGTACTGGCGTAGTACGATCTTGTTGGCCAGTCCCTGTTAACAATCTTGCTGCCCTATTTTGGACTAGCTGAAGTTTACGGACCATTTTTAAAGGCAGCCCCACGTATAACACATTGCTGTAATCCAGACAAGAGGTTATTAGAGCATGGATAACTGTAGCTAGGCTATCTCTGTCCAGATAAGAGCGTAGTTGGTATATCAGCCTAAGCTGATAAAAGTGCTTGCCACTGTGTTCACCTGTGCCTCAAGTGACAGTTCTGGATCCAGGTCCATCCCCAAACTATGAACCTGATCCTTGGGGGGAGTACAACCCCTTCCAGAACAGGTTACACATGTTCATCTAGCTGGGCAGATGAAGCACCCGCTAACAGTACCTCCATCTTGTCTGGATTGAGTTTCAGTTTATTGGCCCTCATCCAGTCCATTACCATGCCCAGGCACTGATTCAGAACAGCCACTGCCTCACCCGGATCTAATGAAAAAGAGAGGTAGAGCTGGGTGTCATCTGTATATTGATTAAAATAGAGTCCTGTGGAACCCCATGGCACAATTGCCAAGGCACAAAGCAATAATTCCCTAGCACCACCTTCTGGAATCAGCCATCTAAGTAGAAGTACAACTACTGCAGTGTAATGTCTCCAGCTCCCAACCCAGACAGCTTACGTAGAAGGATATCATGTTTGTTGGTATCGAAAGCCGCTGAGAGGTCCAGGAGTATCAACAGGGTCACACTCCCCCTGTTCCTCTCCTGGCAAAGGTCATCCCACAGAGTGTTTCCATTCCAAAACCAGGCCTGAAGCCTGATTGAAATGGATGACTGCAACATTAGCTTGACTGGGTTGAGATGATGTGCTGCTGTTTGTTGTGGGTTATTTAAGCCTGCAGGCACCAAGTTGACTATGCAACCCCTGCTTGTGGGTTGTCATGTTGTGCAAAACCAGTGAGCGTGGGTTACACAAGGGTTAAAACAGATCATGGGGTATGTGAAGGTTGTTTAA
The DNA here is from genome assembly GCF_057233095.1 of Heloderma suspectum. Classification (NCBI taxonomy): domain Eukaryota; kingdom Metazoa; phylum Chordata; class Lepidosauria; order Squamata; family Helodermatidae; genus Heloderma; species Heloderma suspectum. Next base: position 46,361,522 of record NC_139460.1, on the reverse strand, counting down.
CCCTCACATAACCCATGCTTGCTGGGTTTAGATGACATGGCAACCCCCAAATGATGATTGCATATTCAAAATGGCAGCCACATGTGTCCCATGTGGCTGTCATTAAATAACCCATGGTGGGCTGTCCTGTCATGAGAATGGCCCCATCATGTTTTGCATGTGTGAATAAGCTATCACAAATCAAACACTGCAGTTTAGTGCTGGGCCAATATTTACACCATAGCTTGGGGGGGGGCAATTTGGGGACAAAAAGAATCTGCTCCCCCAAACAGAGGCATGGTAGAAGAAATGGATGAAGTTTTCAGTTCCAGGGGAGGAGGGGTTGGCTTATACTAACACTTGCCTTACTATGAGGTACTGAGGGTTTTTCCCTGTTTTAACTTTGTAAAAACAAGCCTTGTATGTGTTTAGCAGGTGCACAGCAAGGAAGAATTTCCCAACACTGCCAAAGGCAGATAGGGATGTATGAATCCCCTTACCTGGGCTCCACAGAGGAGCCCACAGGGGGTGGAGGCGATCCGTTCCCCGGAATCCTGGCTGGCTGGCTCCGCTCCGCGGTGGGTCTGTGGAGCCACCGGCCAGCTCCATTCCGCAAGCGATACGGCCGCCATTGCTGTGCCATATTGCTGCGGATGAGAAACAGAAAGTGATCCGGATGCAAATGGCATCCCCTACGCCATTTGCATCCCTGTTTCTTCTTGCGATAGGCTACGTGTCTGTATTTACGTAGCTATTTATGTAGCCTATTGCGAGGAGGATTCGGCTCCGCGACGATCTGGCAGGAGGCGGAGGTGAGTGGGAACGTTCCACCACGGACTCCGAAGGCCGAATTCCCTGGAATTTGGCCTCATTGGAGTCTGTGGCGGAATTCTCCGCCATCTCTAAAGGTAGACCAGAATGCCGTGGGAACACTCCAGCAGACGTTCTGGTCCACTTTTAGCAGGAGAGCACATCATCTGGAGGTTTCAGTTGTGTTTCATCTCCAGTTCTGCAAGGCTTGTTTTTACACTGTGAAAACAACAGGAAAAAACCCTCGGCACATCACAGTAAAGTAAGCCAAACATTCCGCCCTTGTGGAATTTATCCTGTCACCTTGAGAGGACCAGAATTTCTCTCCCCACTTTCATGGGGGATGAATGGACCCTGAAAATCAGGGGTGAGGGAGTGGGATTTGTCAGAGTCTTATCACAGACAGAACATTCATGTCACCTCAAACAAGATTCTTTCCAGTGAAGTCAGTTTACCTATCAGCTGCAAACCAACAAGTAGTGAAGCAGTAAGAAATGAAACTGTATACATGTGAAGAAACTGAGGTAAAAGTTTAACTGTTATGTTTTGTTTCAATAACTGAGGGTCTCAGTGGGTTAACAGTAAAAGAAAAATATATGATTTCATTTTTCCTCAAGGCTTGAGCATTAGGAAAGTTACGTTGTCAATATGGTGTGTTAGCAACTGTTACCACTCAGAGGTAGCTACTGTTACCACTAAAAGATGAAACTGAAGCCAGGTTTCTGTCATTATATATGGGAAGGTAGGTTCAAAATTGGTACCATCTGACTGGACTATAATTGAACATTCTAAGGATCCCCATTGGTCCTAGGTCTACACAGTGGTGGAGGTGATGGAATGTTAGCCACACCAAAAGTGGGGTGTTCTGGCTGGGGTGAATATAAGGAGCTGTGGAGGACTCTGGCAGGACAGTCTGATGGGGGAGTCTGTCAGGAGACTTTGCTTGAAGAAGAGATGTCTGGAAGTCTCTTCCTGAGAGGCTGGGGAGCCTGAAGAAGACATCAGCCAGTAGGATGAGCAGCTACAAGACTGGGAGACCAAGCTGGGAGCAGGTGAGACAGAAGCTGAAGAAGGTTTGCAAGCAGGGAGAGGACAGGAATGTTGCGGGAGTCCGAGAGGGGGGTGGAGTCTGGCGGACTCCCCCCACTTGGCCTTCTGGACCCCATTTATCAGACCATCATGCGTACCAGACCACATTCCCCAAGCCTCTGTGCAGTCTGTGAGCACCTGGTGCCTGCCCATTTCCTCAGTGAGCCACCATTTTATGAAAAAATAATGGCTCAGTTTTCCCCCCGTAAATGTAATATTTGGTTGGCCATAAAGGGAGCTTTTACGCACCATTACAGGCACAATTGTGGGTCGCTGAGGGGTCAGGCAGCCACCGGATGCTCACGGGAACCCACTGACTACGTGGCGGCTTGTCCAGGGAGCCAAACGGGGTGGCCGGCTGGTGGAGATTCAGCGAGTGGATGGAGGTGAGTCTGTCCATCCCTAGGAGAGGAAGACTCCTGGAGCAGCGTTTGGAGGAAAAAGTTGAAGCCTGAGTGTCAGAAGGTGGTGGTGCTCTGAAGACTGAGCAGCTGCTGGCCCAAACTGAAGCCTGGTGAACAGCCTTGAAAGTTCTAGGTGGAAGTCAAACCTGACCAGAAGGAATATTGCCTTTCCAGTCCTCATTGTTAGGCCTCTGAGGTAACTGGGGTGGAGCTTGACAGGGGAATTGGCTTAAGGTTGGTTAGGGATAGGAACTGGGGCTTCTAACACCTGATTGATGGTAAAAGTAACTATAGAAATCCTATTTAAAAGTAGTAACAACTAGAGCTGTGCACCACTTTGGCTATGGAGCCGAATGCTGAGCCGAAACAGGGTGGTTCGGGCCACTTCAGGCCACACCCAAAGCAGGTCAGGATCAGCCTGAAGCACTTTGGTGTGCTTCGGAGTGATCCAGAAGCACAGCTGCACCTCCACCCAGCCCCCCCCCCCAAGACTCCGGCTCCATGCCTGGACCCTTGGGATGCGTGCTGGAAGCTGTTGGTCTCTTCAAGGGAGACACCGTTGCAACTTCCACTATTTCCAGAAATCAAATCCTGTGCCAATGGCAGCTTTATGGCCATCCTTTACATACCATTGAATTTCTGGAAATAGAGGAGGCTGGCAAAATGGCAATTCCCTTTAAGAGGCTGAAGGTGCACATCCTGACGGTCCAGGTACAGAGCAGGTGGCTTGTGCGGTGCATCATGGGGGAGGGGAAGAGAGCTCCCTTTGGCCTTCTGAATCCTGCTTCAAGCCTCAGAGCCCAAAGCGTGGGTCAGGGAATCCCTGCACCATCCTAGTAACAACATTCATAAATAATAGGCTTTCTTATTTTATTTCTTTTCAGTAAAATACTATATATCTTTGTTTACTTTCCTAGTACCTCTGATCTGGTTTGTCTCACACGTTAGGGAAAAAGGCATATTTTAAATAAAAGGTTGTAGTGTAATGGTGGTGGCGGCAGAAGTGAAGGGAAGGATTGCCCAGTGGTGAGGGATGATTCTTCACACTTGGGGATAGGTGTAGGATTGTCCTAGAGTAGAGGCCCCTACCCTAGGGAGAGTTTCTCCACAATGTATGAATGTGTGAATAAGCCCTTTGAAGTACAGGGAACCCTTACAGGGTTTAGACCTCATAGCTCTATATTACATGGCTCTAGCAGAGACTAGTGTAAATTTTCTCTCTGCACAATGAATCCCATTCCACCAGGCACCATGCACATTACCCACCAATCTTGTCTATATTTAAAAGAAAAGTTTTTAAAGTAATTCTATTTGCAGCTTGCTGTCACAAATTTCAAAAGCTCTTCTAGTTCTTTTCATTTCTCACAAGACAAATAAATGCAAGCGACAGAAAGACAAAAAAAGGACAAAAGTATGTGTGTGGGGGGGAAAGACAAGAAGTGTTATATACAGAAAGAGTTAATATGCTGCCAGGCTAATGTAAAAAAATGCTTTATATATAAATATCTCAGAAATTTTACAAGTCTCAATCTATTGTTACATTCTGAAACCATTACTGCTGACTGCTAAGATAACTGTGCATTAATATAGGCTTTTGTCCTTGAGAAAATCAGATTCCCTTCTTTCTAGCATCTTACAGGCTGATGCTGTGGAAATGCTTTCTGCAATACAAAGAAAGCTCTTCTTCCAGAGGGGGTTGAGGACCCTGGGCTTTATTTGCATGAGAGTGTTAAGTAAATTATTAACTAATGGACACATTCAAGTCTGCCTGTTGCCCAATATGGAGTTTGAGCTAGAAAGCAAAAACTGACTATAAGCTATTTTAATCCATACCTGTCAGATGGTTTAAAATTGGCCAGGTGGCAATTTTATATATGGAGGACTGAGTATGGTGTTCTCTAATCCTGCTTTCAGACATTAGTAGCTATAGAGGTGCAGACATTATCTGATCTGAGGTTCAGGACAGCCTTTCATTAAAAAATATTGTTTTTATTATTTTTATGTTTTTATCACTTTTACTACTTTACTGTTTTTATGTATTTTATTTCTGTAAGCTGCCTTGGGAGGGCTTCTGCCCTAAAAGGCAGCCAAGAAATATTTTAAATAAACATAATAAACATAATAATAATAATAATAATAATAATAATAATAATAATAATACTCCCTACAGCTTTAATGCCCATATATCCAGTCAACCTAACTAGACACCTACCATCTCCATAAAGGGGTTGCTATACATACGATAGACACCATTGTTTTTTGTCCGCTTTTGCCTAGTTGAGAACTAAGAAGTCCAGCTTCCTATCTCTTCACTTAAGGAGCACATAGGAATAAGCATATCGCTAGAGAAAACAGCTGAGGACACCTGACATCAGTGAACTTTTCTAGCCTAGTTTTTCCAGGAAGGCTAACTAAACCTATGCATTCTAAAGAATAAGTGATAAGACTGCTGATTAGATAAGCTTTGGAGGAAGGGGACCGGTGTTTCTGTGTTGTTGTTTTATAAATAACTCTGACACTTCAATTAGCCTAACCTACTAACACCTCAGGTGTTGTTCATATATACAGTTCCCGCAGTGTGCCTTTTACTTTTTAATTACCATGGCTAAACCAAGCTCATTTTGGGACTGTCAGCAGGGATCACATCTGAGCACAAATGGTCTGAGTAGATAGGGAGCACCTGCCAGTTATTACATATAATAGGTACACTAATTTACTGCACCCAGGTTGCTTATTACATATGTACATTATATCATCTGGATTTTCAGAGGCTTGGAATAAGGCAACTCTTGTGCATAAACTCTTTTTGTGACTGAATATTGAATGCTTCCCTCACTCTATTTTCATTTATACTTTAAATGCTTTGTAATAGAACAACTGGTTGGATGCCTCTTTATGTCTTTATTTAACCATGGGAAGTAAGATGGCTTTCTTCTTTACATAACATGAAGCAGATGATGCAAAGAACTTTACAAACTGCAACAAAGCAGAACTGACATTGAGCCGTCAGAAAAAACTGAGACAATAGTATAAACACTGGGCGTGGTCAAAACCCCTCTAGAAGGCTAAATAAACCTCAGATCTATATACAAATGTGCTAACTATTAATTTAAAAGGGATCACAAGAATTTAGTAAATATACCAGTTTATATGATATTTAAAAGCAAGAGTTCAATAATCAGCCAACTTGGTTTCACCAATAGAAGAGTTCCTCTAATTCCCCAATGGAGGTTTATTCCAGAATGCTAATGTATTTTACTGAATGTATGGCTCTTTCCTCAGATCACTGGCACATTGCTACATATGGAACTTCTTTTAAGGCCATTCGTTATTGAATTATCCACAGTGTGGTCAGAGTATTCCCAGGTGCTGTTTCCTGCCTTCTGCTTCGTGAGTAAATTGAGACAGAAACACGTGAGTGTTTGTTTTAAGTGTATCTTACAAAATAGCCCTGATCTATTTATTTTGGATATGTTTGCTTGGATTACCTACCTTACTGACTAGAAAAAAATACGGGTGCTTTCAAATATCGACCCAAATAGTAATGACAACAGGGAAAAAGGAATTGCAACAAGAAGTATCTCATTAAAGAGCTATTTGCTGTTGCTGTTTGGGGGGTTTAGAATTACTGTTGTGGTTTTGGCATGGTGGTAGCATTTGTGGTCTATGTGAATTAGCACAACTGCAATAGGGCTTGTTCCCCAAACATACAGTTTGCAGGTGACTGGTGCTTTGGTTTACAGTGCCAATCACTTGTGCAGAGGCACTCCAGGTGGTCCGGGCTTTATGGGTACCGTTGGCCAATGTTTTGCTGCCATGTGCTTCTGTTCTCTTCAGTGGGACTTGTTGGAAATTGCCTGTAAGACATGTAGAAGCAACTAGGGCAAGTTGCTCAGCACTCTATATTTATGTTTTTCAGTGTGGCACAACTTGAGTCAGTATACCAGTGGAGGGGTTTAATTCTCATGCATTCCCATCCTGCTCTGTATAGGAGCACCACTGTCTCAACTAGGGGTGTCCGTTGCTGTGAAATCTGGCCCTTTTTGGTCTCGATGGACTCCTGCTGAGCGCTCAACTCAGTTTCCATTTGTGGGCCGTGCCGCACAGTTTTTCCCCAAATCCAGGACCTTTTCTGTGTTTTTAAAATTTGTGTAAAAAGAAGTCTGTGCAAATTACACATGCAATTTGAACAAATTACAGCCCAAATTTGTGTAAATTACACAGATTACAGCTGCAATTTGTGCAGATTTCTTTTTACAAAAATACACACATACACCCAGTCCATGAACTGGCTCAACTCGATGCAGATCGAGTTGGGCCAGCTTGTGGGGAGATGAGCTGAAGTCCAGGGGGCCGAGCTGATGAAAGCTCAGCGAGCTCCAACCCTCAGATGGATTCCTCCGACATCCCTAGTCTAAGCTTCATTTTCAGCCTTGCTAAAGCCAACTCAGTTCATATGATATTGGGAGAACTTACAATTTCAGTGGTTTCACAGATAGGATAGGACATTTCCCTCACCACTGAGAACTCTACTGCCGTAGCTCAGTGGTTCTGCACCTGCTTTGCATGCAGAAGGTCCCAGGTTCAATCTCTGGTATCTCTGGAAAACTCCTGCCTGAAACCCCAGAGAGACACTGTTACAAAAATTGTGTTCTTTTCCCTGGTAGACTTTCCAATTAGTTTACCAAGAATGAGAGGAGGCAGAGATCTGGTCCAACACGATTTTATTCTGCAGAATAAGGCAACCCTTGGGGCTAACGCTCCAACAAAGGTTACAATCAAGTGATGTGATTCAAAAGTTTATATAGGCAAGACCTTCGGGGCTGTCTTACGCTTGCACTGTACTAATCTCTTTGTCTAGCTGAGAGGGAAACAGAAGACAGGCAGCACCTTTGACATATCTAGGCATGCGCAGAGAGGTAGCCTTGTACTCTAGTAAACACATTCTTGGCATTCCTGAGTCTACGATAAGGCGTTGTGTCTTTATTTAGCATGGCAGTCTCACACTGAGGTAAAACAGACATAGCCTAGCTTATAAAATCATGGGATAACAGACATACTACAACTGAAATTTCTATAACAACACTGCTAATCAGTGTAAATAATTCTGGACTAAACCAATGGTATGACTCAGTATAAGACTGTTTCCTACGTTCCTACAGAGTTCCCAGACATTAAGGATTAGGTGTTTCCAGACAGACTTTAGCCCCAGCAATTACTGTTCTGGAAATCAAGCACTGGCTCTGGGTTAATAAAGCTTTTGGCCAGATCAGATGATACTTATGCAGTAAACTTTTACAGCATCCATATAGGCATGCCCGCCTATGTGGGGCCGAAATGAACCAACCTTTTGGGGTCTTATGAAAAACTAAGATCAGCACAAGGGCTGTGAGTCCTACTTTCAGTTTGAAAGAATTTCAGACAACAGATGCCTTCTCTAAGTTAAGCAGCTACAGTGACCCATGAAGGGCTGAGATCAGGATGGGCTGCAACAGTGATGCACACATCTCAGGCCCAAGTACAAAGAAATAATACTGAAGCAGGATATGTATATGTTAGAGATGGATGGATCTCTCTGTTTTGATTTGTATAATATTCACCTTTTTTCAAGCAAAAGTTCATAGCACCCCATTTCCACATCAGCTTGCAAATATCTTTTTTTAACAATGAAAAATTGGCCACATGAAAATTATGTGCATTTCTGTGCATATGAAAATATGTACCGTCGTTTTGTATGCAGTTCCCCTGCACATTTTTGGCAAACAATTCTCCCTAACAGATGCCTTTTATATGTCATTTCCTCTAATATATATCCGATTTTATATGCAACTTTCCCTAATGTGCACAATTTTGTATGTACCTTTTGAGTGGATAACTTTCTTTAAAAATTTAGAGAAGTGTGAAAACTGAAGGATAATTGTGTGCTAGTTCACATATTATTTTGGGAAGTGTGAAATAAGTCAGTACATATTGTTTAGCTAGGAAAAAAAGGAGGGTAAGGGGAGACACGGTAAAGGTGTACAAAATTATGCATAGTGTAGAGAATGAATCATAGAATCATAGAATAGTAGGGTTGGAAGGGGCCTACAAGGCCAATGAGTCCAACCTCCTGCTCAATGCAGGAATCCAAGTCAGAGCATCCCTGACAGATGGCTGTCCAGCCTCATCTTGAACACCTCCAGTGTGGGAGAGCCCACCACCTCCCTAGGGAATTGGTTCCATTGTCGTATTGCTCTAACAGTCAGGAAGTTTTTCCTGATATTCAGCTGGAATCTGGCTTCCTGTCACTTGAGCCCATGATTCTGTGTCCTGTACTCTGGGATGATCACGAAGAGATCCTGGCCTTCTTCTCTGTGACAACCTTTCAAGTACTTGAAGAGTGCTATCATATCTCCCCTCAGTCTTCTCTTCTCAAGGCTAAACATGCCCAGTTCTTTCAGTCTCTCATCATAGGGCTTTGTTTCCAGTGCCATGATCATCTTTGTTGCCCTCCTCTGAACCCTCTCCAGTTTGTCTGCATCCTTCTTAAAGTGTGGCACCCAGAACTGGACACAGTACTCCAGATGAGGCCTAACCAGTGCTGAGTAGAGGGGATCTAGTACTTCCCAGGATTTGGAAGCTATGCTTCTATTAATGCAGCCCAAAAGAGCACTGGCCTTTTTTGCAGCCACATCACATTGTTGGCTCATCTTCAGCTTGTGATCGACAATTCCAAGATCTTTCTCGCTTGTAGTGTTGTTGAGCCACGTTCCCCCATCTTGTAACTGTGCATTTGGTTTCTTTTTCTTAGGTGCAGAACTTGGCATTTATCCCTATTAAATGTCATTCTGTTGTTTTCTGTCCAGCGCTCCAGTCTATCCAGATCACTTTGAATTTTGTTTCTGTCTTCCAAAGTATTAGCTATCCCGCCCAATTTTGTGTCATCTGCAAATTTGATCAGCATTCCCTGCACCTCCTCCTCCAAGTCATTAATAAAAATGTTGAAGAGCACTGGGCCCAGGACTGAGCCCTGCGGTACCCCACTTGTTACCTCTCCCCAGTTAGAGAAGGTCCAATTGATAAGCACTCTTTGAGTCCGATTCTGTAGCCAACTGTGGATCCACTGGATCGTTGTTTCATCTAGCCCACTTTAGGCTAGTTTGCTCATCAGGATATCATGGGGCACTTTGTCGAAAGCTTTGCTGAAGTCGAGGTATATGATGTCTACAGCGTTCCCATGGTCCACAAGGGAGGTTACTTGATCAAAAAATGAGATCAGATTAGTCTGGCAGGACTTGTTTTTGACAAATCCATGTTGGCTTCGAGTAATCATGGCATTGTTTTCAAGGTGCTTCCAGATGGATTGCTTTATCATCTGCTCCAGAATTTTCCCTGGGATTGATGTCAGACTGACTGGTCTGTAGATCCCAGGTTCCTCCTTTTTACCCTTTTTGAAGATAGGGACAACATTAGCCTTCCTCCAGTCATCTGGCACTTCCCCTGTCCTCCATGATTTCTCAAAGAGAATAGACAGTGGTTTGTTCTGAGAGTTCTTCTGCCAGTTCCTTTATTACTCTAGGATGCAGTTCATCTGGCCCTGGAGATCTGAACTCATTCAAAGTAATGAGGTGTTCCTTCACCATATGCCTATCGATCTCAAGCTGCAATCCTGCCCCTTCAGCCTGTACTTCACTTTTGCCAGGGGGGTGATAGACCCTCTTTTGGGAGGAGACTGAGCCAAAGTAGGAATTGAGCACCTCTGCCTTTTCTTTGTCATCTGTTATCATTTTGCCATCCTTATTTAATAGCTGAACAACCATTTCTTTCCTCTGCCTTTTACTATGCACATAGCTGAAGAAAGCCTTTTTTTTGTTTTTACCATCCCTTGCTAACCTCAGCTCGTTCTCAGCTTTAGCCTTCCTGACGCCATTCTTGCAATTCTGTGCTACCTGCCTGTACTCTTCCTTTGTTACTTGGCCTTATTTCCACTTCCTATATGTGTCCTTTTTTGTTTTCAGGTCATCCCTAAGCTTTTTGTGAAGCCACATTGGCTTCTTCTGTTGTCTTCCACCTTTTCTTCTTGTTGGAATTGTTTGTGATTGTGCCTTGAGAATTTCCTTTTTTAAAAGCTACCACCCATCTTGGACTCCTTTTCTCGTTAGCGTCACTTGCGATGGGACCTTACTGATCATTGTTCTGAGTTTATTAAAATCAGCTTTCCTAAAATCCAGGGTACGCGTTTGACTACACTCAACTTTTGCTTCCCTTAGAACCAAGAACTCAAGTGCAACATGGTCGCTTTCCCCCAGAGTTCCTGTAACTGCTACTTTATCCACTAAGTCATCTCTGTTGGTTAGGATCAAGTCAAGGATAGCTGATCCTCTAGTTCCTTACTCTACTTTCTGTAGGAGGAAGTTATCCGCCACACAAGTCAGGATGTGGATAGGGAGACATTTTTCTCCTTCTCTCACAGTACTAGAACCCTGGGCCATCCCACCAAGGTGATTGGTGGGAGATTTAGGACAGATAAAAGGAAGTACTTCTTCACAGAGTGCGAAGTTAAACTATGGCATTCACTACCACAAGATGTAGTAAAGGCTAACGACTTGGATGGATTTAAAAGGGGGTTAGATAAATTCGTGGAGATGAAGGCTATCAATGGCTACTAGTCCTGATGGCTATATGCTACCTCCAGTATCAGAAGCAGTATGCCTGTGTACACCAGTTGCTGGGGAACATGGGCAGGAGGGTGCTCTTGCACTTGTGTCCTTCTTGTGGTTTCCTGGTTGACAAATGGTTGGCCACTGTGTGAACAGAATGCTGGATAAATGGACCCCTGGTCTGATTCAGCATGGCTCTTCTTATGTTCTTATATTAAAATGTTAACCGAACAATTTCCCCCCATTCCTTGTGTGTAAGTGAAAGTGTTGCCTGTCTCCCTTTAAGAACAGTGTGTAGTCCCTGCCCCCTCTCCCGCAATGGAGTAGGAATATAACAATTTGTTGTTCTTCAGTCGTTACGTCGTGTCCGACTCTTCGTGACCCCATGGACCATAGCACGCCAGGCCTTCCTGTCCTCCGCTCTCTCCCGGAGCGTGCTCAAGTTCATATTCATTGCATCGGTGATGCTATCTAGCCATCTCATCCTCTGCCGTCCCCTTCTCCTTTGGCCTGCAATCTTTCCCAGCATCAGGGTCTTTTCCAGGAAGTTTTCTCTTCTCATTAGGTGGCCAAAATATTTGAGCTTCAGCTTCAGTATCTGTCCTTCCAATGAGCACTCAGGGTTGATTTCCTTTAGGATGGACTGATTTGACTTCCTTGCAGTCCAGGGGACTCGTAAGAGTCTTCTCCAGCACCACAGTTCGAAAGCATCGATTCTTCAGCGCTCAGCCTTCTTTATAGTACAGCTCTCACAGCCATACGTTGCTACTGGGAAAACCATAGCTTTGATTATACGAACCTTTGTTGGCCATGTGATGTCTCTGCTTCTGACTATGCTGTCTAGGTGTGCCATAGCTTTCCTCCCAAGGAGCAAGCGTCTTTTAATTTCATGGCTACACTCACCGTCTGTGGTGATCTTGGAGCCCAAGAAAATAAAATCTGTCACTGCTTCCATTTCTTCCCCTTCTATATGCCAGGAAGTGATGGGGCCAGATGCCATGATTTTAGTTTTTTTAATGTTGAGTTTCAAACCAGCTTTTGCATTCTCCTCTTTCACCCTCAACAGGAGGCTCTTTAGATCCTCTTCGCTTTCTGCCATTACGGTGGTATTGTCTGTGTATCTGAGGTTGTTGATAATTCTCCTGGCAATCTTCATTCTGACCTGTGATTCATCCAACCCGGCGTTTCTCATGATGTACTCTGCATATAAGTTAAATAAGCAGGGCGACAATATGCAGCCTTGTTGTACTCCTTTCCCAATTTGGAACCAATCGGTTGTTCCATGTCCGGTTCTTACTGTTGCTTCTTCACACTCGTACAGGATTCTCAGGAGACAGGTAAGGTGGTCTGGTACTCCCATCTCTTTCAGAATTTGCCAGAGTTCGTTGTGATCCACACAATCAAAGGCTTTAGCGTAGTCAATGAAGCAGAAATAGACGTTTTTCTGGAATTCTCTTGCTTTCTCCATGATCCAGCGAATGTTGGCGATTTGATCTCTAGTTCCTCTGCCTCTTCGGAAGCCAGCTTGTACTTCCGGTAGTTCTCGGTTCACATGCTGCTGAAGCCTAGCTTGTAGGATTTTGAGCATCACCTTGCTGGCATGTGAAATGAGCGCAATTGTGTGGTAGTTTGAACACTCTTTGGCATTGCCCTTCTTTGGAATTGGAATGTAAACTGACCTTTTCCAGTCTTGTGGCCACTGTTAAGTGTTCCAAATTTGTTGGCATATTGAGTGCAGCACTTTAACAGCATCATCTTTTAGGATTTTAAACAGCTCAGCTGGAATACTGTCATCTCCGTTAGCTTTGTTGTTTACTAATGCTTCCTAAGGCCCTCTTGATTTCACTCTCTAGGATGTCCGGCTTAAGTTCAGTGACCGCACTATCATGGCTATCAGGGACATTCAGATCTTTCCTGTATAGGTCTTCTGTGTATTCTTTCCACCTCTTCTTAATCTCATCTGCTTCTGTTAGGTCCCCGCCTTCTTTGTCCTTTATCATGGCCATCTTTGCACAAAACGTTCCCTTGAGATCTCCAATTTTCTTGAAAAGATCTGTAGTCTTTCCCATTCTATTGTTTTCCTCGATTTCTTTGCATTGTTCATTTAAGAAGGCCTTCTTGTCTCTCCTTGCTATTCTCTGGAACTCTGCATTCAGCTGGATATATCTTCCCCTTTCTCCCTTGCTTTTTGCTTCCCTTCTTTCCTCAGCTACTTGTAAAGCCTCATCAGACAGCCACTTGGCTTTCTTGCATTTCTTTTTCTTTGGGATGGATTGAGTTGCTGCCTCCTGAACAATGTGACGGACGTCCGTCCATAGTTCCTCAGGCACTCTGTCTATCAGGTCTAATCCCTTAAATCTCTTCCTCACCTCCACTGTATTTTTATAAGGGATATGATTTAGGTCATACCTGAACGGTTTAGTGGTTTTCCCTACGTTCTTCAATTTAAGCCAAAATTTTGCAATAAGAAGCTCATGATCTGAGCCACAGTCAGCTCCAGGGCTTGTTTTTACTGACTGCATAGAGCTTCTCCATCTTTGGCTGCAAAGGACATAATCAATCTGATTTCAATATTGACCATCTGGTGATGTCCATGTGTAGAGTCGCCTCTTGTGCTGTTGGAAAAGAGTGTTTGCTATGATCAGCATGTTCTCTTGGCAAAACTCTATTAGCCTTTGTCCTGCTTCATTTTGTACACCAAGGCCATGCTTGCCTGTTATCCCGGTGTTAACAGTTAATTAATTAATCAATTAATTAATTGTGAGATAATTAATCTCACAATTAATTGCACCCAATTTAAAATTACAAACGTTTGGGGATATTATGGGATTGCACCCAAGGCCCTTTGGATGTGCTTTGGAATCGCACGCAGGTTTAGTGTCAGTTCAGAACGGGCAAGGTTAGGAAGTGTTTTCTACTGAGCTAGCTGGAAGGGTGTGTGATGATAACTTGCAATCAGCAGTGATGTGCATTAACTGAAGTGGGGGTACTTTAAGATCCAAGTGTGGTTTTGATCCTAACAGTTTGACTCTTGAGCACTGGTTCTAGTCCAGTAGAGCTATAGGCCTGATAAGATGAGATAGTTTGATTCTTAAAGCCCTAACTATAGCCCTTTTTGCCAGTGACAGAAAATATGGCTGCACTCCCAAGCAAGCTTACTCAGAAGTCTCATCAAACTTGGTAGAGAGACTTCTGGGTTAACATCTTTAGTATCAGGCTTATGAATTGCTTGCAATCTTCCCCCAGTTGATTTGGAACTGCTGAAATCCTAATTACTTAGCCAGATTATGAAAAAGTTGGTTCTTGAAGCTCTCTCTGATGGATAACCTGGGAATATAAATTATGCATTTTAGTGCATAATTTGGTTTGTTGTCAAATCCATTTGGCAAAGGATTTGACAACAAAAGCACCCCAACCCAAGTTACTTTACACATGGATAAATGAAATCTGTGTATTAATTTTTGTGAACCACCCAGAGAGCTTCAGCTATTGGGCAGTATAGATATGTAATAAATAAATATTATTTTTAGTATACTTCATTAGTCACAATAGAGTGTATACTACAATAGACTTCCTACCAATTGGATGAGCAGGTTGTATAGGTGTGTTTTGGGGAGACAGAGGATGTTACTGGATAACACATGATGAAACTCTCCAACAAACAGGCTTATTTCAACCACCTCTTGAAGAACTTGGTCATGTTAACTAACATTACGATGTGTCTCGTTCATTCAGCTGCCTGTGTGCCATCATAAGCCCCTAAACGTATTATGTAAAAAACAGTCAGATTCCAGGGTTGTGGGTTTTTCTAAAGAAGTAATTGACAAATCTCATATTTTGGTGTAAGTGCAGAATGATCTCATTCATCAAAGAAGGGCTTGAAAACATGCTGCTCTTTAGAAGAAGTTCAGAAAAAAATGGAAATAGTATTGTTATGAGATTGCACAGCGTAAGGCCACACTGTTATCTAGTCAATCTGAATAACAAGGTGATTCAAGGCTTTGAAATGGCACTTTCCTGAATACATGTGCACACTTTAGATCCCTGTTTCATTTCCTGAGGCATCTGCTATGGTCTACAGAACCCATCAGAAACAAACAACAGAATGTGACTGGAGCAGTGGAGCCAAGGAAAATGCACAGTCAGACAAGTGAACGGAGAGGGAGAGAGAAGAGTGGGAAAAAGGGGACGAAAGAAAAAAAGGTAGGCACAAAAGGAGAGCCCCAAATAATACACTGAAGCATGACATGGTTTTGGATCAGATTCATGATAACGCATCATTACCTCATGTGATTCGGAACCTATACTTCTATTAATGCAGCCCCAAATAGCATTTGCCTTTTTGCAGCCACATCACATTGTTGGCTCATATTCCGCTTGTGATCTACAGCAATTCCAAGATCCTCCTTGCTTGAAGTATTTTTGAGCCAAGTATGCCCCATCTTGTAACTGTGCATTTCATTTCTTTTTCCTAGGTGCAGAACTTGGCATTTATCCCTATTAAATGTCATTCTGTTGTTTTCTGCCCAGCACTCCAGCCTATCCAGATCACTTTGAATTCTGTTTCTGTCTTCCAAGGTATTAGCTATCCCACCCAATTTTGTGTCATCTGCAAGTCTGATCAGTATTCCCTGCACCTTTTCCTCCAAGTCATTAATAAAAATGTTGAAGAGCACTGGGCCCAGGACTGAGCCCTGCGATACCCCGCTCCTTACCTCTCCCCAGTTTGAGAAGGTCCCATTGATAAGCACTCTTTGAGTCCGATTCTGTAGCCAACTGTGGATCCACCTGATAGTTGTTTCATCTAGCCCACTTTGAGCTAGTTTGCTCATCAGGATATCATGGGGCACTTTGTTGAAAGCTTTGCTGAAGTTGAGGTTTGTTTGATTGTTTATTTATTTCTATACCGCCCAACAGCCAAAGCTCTCTTATGTCCACAGCATTCCCACAGTCCACAAGGGAGGTTACCTGATCAAAAAATGAGATCAGATTCGTCTGGCAGGACTTGTTCTTGACAAATCCATGTTGGCTTCGTGTAATCACTGCATTGTTTTCAAGGTGCTTCCAGATGGATTGCTTTATCATCTGCTCCAGAATTTTCCCAAGGACTGATGTCAGAGTGACTGGTCTGTAGATCCCAGGTTCCTCCTTTTTGCCCTTTTTGAAGATAGGGACAACATTAGCCGTCCTCCAATCATCTGGCACTTCCCCCGTCCTCCATGATTTCTCAAAGGTAATAGACAGTGGCTCTGACAGTTCTTCTGCCAGTTCCTTTATTACTCTAGGATGCAGTTCATCTGGCCCTGGAGATTTGAACTCATTCAAAGTAATGAGGTGTTCCTTGACCATATGCTTATCAATCTCAAGCTGAAATCCTGCCCCTTCAGCCTGTACTTTGCCTTGCCAGGGGGATCATAGACCCTCTTTTGGGAGAAGACTGAGCCAAAGTAGGAATTGAGCACCTCTGCCTTTTCTTTGGGCTGATCTACATTGCGCCCGCCATTGCAATGAATTTGGTGTCCTGTCGGGTTAAATGCTCTCGCATTAAAACGTGATTATCCACACTCAGCCATTTTCCCCGTTGAGGTGCTTCATCGAATGCGTGAGCTCGGTTCATGCTCGAGCACTGTGCTGTTTTCCTGCTGTTAAAGATGGCGGCTCTCATTGGAGAATCAGAAACTCTTCCTGTTTCTGCTGATTCCATGCCCACCGCGCGGCAGTGGTGTGGGAGAGGCTTGTTGTTTTCTGCATGTTTTTCTGGCCTTGGGGAAAACGACCGGCTTGTCCTTTGCCACCGCTGATGTAGCAGGTGGGGGTGGAGGGAAGAAGGAGGCACCTATCCTCTTCTCCCCGCCCCTGCTGGAGGCCAGGGTGAGTGGTGGTGCGGTGTCTGCCAATGCTCTTTTCCCTGCACCAGCCCTTGCGAGGAAGAGGGGCAGTGGCGGTGGCACCCAGTGCTCGCGTTTGAGGGAGGGGGCTGCTGGCATCTTCAAAGATTCGAAGCTTCATGTCGGCCCGGTCAGTAGTTGGATGGGTGACCGCCTGGGAATCAGGCTTCCTGTACTGAGCAGGGGGTTGTTCTATCCCTTCAAATGAGGCTAAGTTTTACCCCCTTCTATCCCCCGCTTCGCCTTCTTTTTTAAAATTAAGGCATTATCTTCGAAGAGTTGTCGCTTCTCCATGATTTTTTTTTTCTAATTCAGGCGTGATCTTTGAAGATTCGAAGATGTGAAGCTTTGAATCTTCAAATCTTCAAAGATCATGCCTGAATTAGAAAAAAAAAATCACGGAGAAGCCACGATTCTTCAAAGGTAACACCTTAATTTTTTTAAAAAAGGAAAAGCGGGGGATAGAAGGGGGTAAAACTTAGTCTCATTTGAAGGGATAGAACAATCCCCTGCTCAATGCAGGAAGCCTGATTCTCAGGTGGTCACCCATCCAAGTACTGACCGGGGCTGACCCTGCTGAGCTTCCGAAATCAGACAAGTGCGCACACATCTAGCCTTTTGCTTGTTGCTGAGGAAACACTGAGTGCTGAGGAAGCTATGCGATCAGTAGCCGGAAGACAACATGGGGCTGTCGAGAGCTGTGATTGGACAGGAGGGAAATACAAACACTGCCGTATATGGACAGGCAGGGGAGGGGACTACAACCAGATACAGTAGCGAAGGCGGAAAATCAGAGCACATTAAGGGGAAATACCAGGATATCAGGGTAGTGAAAGCGGGAGCACGGAAGTGGGAAATTCTGGTTCCAATTCGAGGCGGGTACTGTGTAGTGTGAAAGACAGGCGGTGAAACCTCATTGGAAGCAGAAAAACCCGTAAGTCTAGATCAGCCCCTAGTCATCTGTTATCATTTTGCCATCCTTATTTAATAGTTGAACCACCATTTCTTTCCTCTGTCTTTATTATGCACCTATCTGAAGAAAGCCTTTTTGTTGTTTTTAGCATCCCTCGCTAACCTCAGCTCATTCCCAGCTTTAGCCTTCCTGACGCCATCCTTGCAATTCTGTGCTACCTGCCTGTACTCTTCCTTTGTAGCTGGACCTTCCTTCCACTTCCTGTATGTGTCCTTTTTTGTTGTCAGGTCATCTCTAAGCTTTTTGTGAATCCACATTGGCTTCTTCTGTTGTCTTCCGCTTTTTTCCTTGTTGGAATTGTTTGTAATTGTCCCTTTAGAATTTCCTTTTTAAAAAAACTCCCACCCATCTTGGACTCCTTTTCTTGTTAGAGTCACTTTCCATGGGACCTTACTGATCATTGTTCTGAGTTTATTAAAATCAGCTTTCCTAAAATCCAGGGTATGTGTTTAGCTACACTTGGCTTTTGCTTCCTTTAGAACCAAGAACTCAAGTATAACATGGTCACTTTCCCCCCGAGTTCCTGTAACTGCTCCTTTATCCACTACATCATCTCTGTTGGTTAGGATCAAGTCAAGGATAGCCAATCCTCTAGTTCCTTCCTCTACTTTCTGTAGGAGGAAATTATCAGCAACACAAGTCAGGAATCTCTTGGAGGGGCCATGTTTTGCAGAATTTGTCTCCCAAGAAATATTGGGGAAATTGAAGTCCCCCATTACTACTACATCATGCTTCCTTGAAACCTTGGCAATTTGCTTTTCAAAAGTTTCATCCTCGTCTTCTCCTTGGTTGGGTGGCTAGTAGTAGACTCTGACCACCATGTTCCTTTTATTCTTTGCTGCATTTATTTTAACCCAGATGCTCTCGATGGGGCTACCAAGCTCATCCTCCCGTATTTCTGTGCAGCGATATGTATTTTTCACATATAGTGCAACTCCACCTCCCTTTCTGTTCCTTCTGTTCTTTTTGAACAAGTTATATCCTTCAATTGCTGTATTCCAGTCATGGGAGCCATCCCACCAAGTTTCAGTTACACCTATCAAGTCATAATTTCCTTCCGGTATTAAGAGTTCAACTTCGTTCCATTTGTTTCCCATACTCTTGGCATTAGTATATAGACACTGAAGACCATGTGCTTTATAGTCTGGTTTTCTTCCTACATGTTTCTGAAGACTATTATTGGGCGCTATTAGAGCTCTTCTCTCCATTGTGGTGCATGAGACTTCATCCATTGTCACCCTCAACTTTACGTCTCTCTCCCCTGTAGGATTCAGTTTAAAGCCCTCCTGATGAAGTTCCTCATGCTGTGGCCAAACACATTCTTCCTAGCCTTTGTGAGGTGCAACCCAACCCTTGCCAATGGTCCCATCTTTCAGGAAGTATAGCCCGTGGTCCCAGAATCCAAATCTCTCACACTGGCACCAGTCTCCAGAGTAGAGATGTGCAACATGGGAATTCCATTTAAGCCCAATGAGATTTCTCAGTGTTTCTGTTCTGTTAAGTGGCTGGTGATATCTAATCCAGCATGGCTCTTATGTTCTTAGAAGTAGATGCTCCTCCTCTGGCATGTGTTGGAAGGGAGGACAGTGTGGAGCGTGTGAACACAAGGTTTGCTGCAGATCATTCACATAGCAAGAAAACATGGTGTCCTATTATGTCTGAATGAGTCCAGAGAGTCTTTTCTTTGAGGCTTGCTGCTGGCAGCTGTGCTGAAAGAGAAGCTGTTGATCAGTTACACAGAGGTGGGTGGGGATCACTATGTACCATTCTTAGCTCCTGATTGGCTCCCTGGTGGGGAAGCAGGCTCAGGAAAGGAACGTTGGCTGCCACACCTCTACTGACACAATGTTTATATTGTCAAAACTTTCTGTATCTATGGTACATTTGTCTACCAACTCCGACTCAAAATTTGACAGCTCATTAAAGTCACTCTAGATGTGAGCAATTTAAAGCCAGTTCAAACATTCACTAGCTGAGGTGGTACAGTCTTTTCGCATGCCTGTACCACCTGGAGTCTTGATTGGGACTTTCACAATGAGTGAACAGGAGATAATAATTCTTATAACTGCCAGCTCTTTAAATCTTCCTGTAGTAAAGGATCATTGAGGTAGCAGGATATACGGATAAGAGCTGATTCACCTGTTGCTTTTCCCTCCCTCCTCTCCAGGGCTGGCAGACTTATTGCATTAAAACATGAGGGGCTCTGAGTGAAATAAAAATGGAGGACACAGCAGGGGGATGACAGGCAGGTGGAAGAAAAAAACAGATGTGGAGGCAATGGGGTGTGTGAGGGCTGCATTTGACCTGCAATATATCTAACAACAAAATCAGTCTACCAACCATAGCAATCTATTCTGTCATTCCCACTCTTCCCACCCATGGTCTGTTTCACTACCATGCTAGCCTGTTAATGCCTTCACCCCTCTTTTCCAGCCTTTCTTATCTCCCTCTCCATCCCTTCACTGTGGGTTTGTCCTACTTTATCAGTTCCTCCACCCCTCTACTGTATCTTTCTCTCCATCTTTCAATTGTACCTGCCTCCCTCTCATATTGATCCATTCCTCCATCTCTTGAATTGATCTGTTTCTTCATCCTTCTATTGTAATGGTTAGCTACCCATGCAATCTTTCTACTTTCTACTGAATAACTAGTGTGTCCGCCTACCTATGCCTACCCCCTTCCCCGATCCTGCCCACATCTGTATATGCAATGATGAGCTGGCTGCCCTTTTTTGCAGCCTTGTGAGCGAGCGAGCTGCCCTATGTCTGCCTGGTATGTTCTCTTGCTTTCTGACAATGCCAGCTGGGGCCTCATTTATCTGTAGATGCAGCTGCTTTTAGTGTATAATATTAAGAAGGCTGAGAAACCAATCATCCTGCAAGAGGCAAGGCGGAGAAACCATTAGGAACACAAGGGCTCTCTGCTAATGATTACCTGAGACTTGCCCACGGCTGGCAGCCAGGAAGTGGGTTTATGATTGCCTCCCATGGCCCTCAGTGTCTTACACGAGGATTTTTCAAATGCTTCCCTGCTTTTGGACTTTACAGGAAAATAAAACATTAAGTCAATGACTCAAATAAGACATTTTAAAAATATGCTCAGTCCCTATGTGAAATTGAAATTCTTCAGTGTCCATTGCAAGCTCTCATCAAACCCTGTGGCTGCATCACTCCACCTGATTGTTTATTGCTGTAATTGTCTGCTCTGCCTCTGTTGCTGGAGGGCACATCTGCACGGCATGTTACCGAGGGGCTGCATCTGCAATGGATATGGCTGGGTGTACATTTGATCTCTGTAATCTGCCATGCCTCATTCTGCACTGGCCCTGTACCTGCTGGCATTGGAAATGGAGGTAATGCAGTGCAAGGAAGTAGCTCCAAGCAATTAGGTGTACAGTCTCCACATTGGCGACATTGATGCAGGGTCCTCCTGTGCCCCTCCTTCTTGCTGCTATACACAGCATGGTCCATTTTGCATCCTACTGCTCGTGGTAACAGCCCAATTAGGAGCAGAGGAAGAGTTTGTGTGTATACATCTTTTCATTGGGTGGACACAGATTACTGTATAATGGGCTGGGTTCTGGTCCATGTGAAAGTTTATGCCATAATAAATTTGTTAGTTTTTAAAGTGCTGCAAGGCTCTTTGTTGTTTTCTCTGCCATAGGCTAAGCCAAGAAACATATACCTAATGGAGTGTGTGTAACCACTTCGTAAGCTGGTTGTCTAGTTTCTTTCACATACACACCCCCTGTGGGAAAGACATATTCGATTGGCCCTATCCACATAGCTGTAATATTTTATTTTCTTAGATTGCAAGCTTTAGGGCAGCGCCTCACTTGCTTTTTGAGTCAAGTGCCTAAGAATTTTAGGCTCTTTATGAATATTTGTGTTATCATTACTCACACGTACTCCTGAGCAGTGTGGGATTGCACTAAAGGGCAGTGGCTCATTGTATGAGTGTGTGCGTGCACGCACTTGGATGAAGGGGACTCCTGTTTCATCCTTCCCAGTGCTATGGAGACTTTTACTTCACATCAGGCACAGACATGTAGTAAATGTTCTAAGGATTCTGCCCTTGAAGGCTGCCTAGAAATAATTGTGGATTTAGACTTGGATATGTGACAAAATGGCTGTCTGTACCGACTATCTCTCAGAATCTAAACTATGTCTGAAAATTCCTGTTTTCATCACCAGGCATACATCTATCCTGCCAGGCATACATCTGGCTTTGCAAATTCCAATATGAATGGACCTAACCTCCATCTTCTGGACAAATGTGTGGATTGGAACTCAGCAATCCATGAGTCTTCCCCCCTCCTGAATGTTCAGCCACAGTGCTTGGCTCAAAAATGTATCAAAATATGTTTAGAAGTGCATATTTTGAGAGAAGGTACATGTAAAATATATATTTAAATGCAAATTTATATGCAGGTGTTTATTTTAAACAAATTGCAGATTAATGCAGAAATGGGATAGAAGGGGACTGTCAATGTGACATGGACCAGAAATATATTGATTCTTCTCTCCCTACCTTGGCTGTTCTCTCTCATTTCGCAAACTTTTGGCTTGTCTACTCCCATGCCGCAATAGCACCAGCAGCCACTCTTCAGAGCATCTTTAACATTATTCCACACCACCTGACTTTAGCATTAGCTCTCATTTTCCATCATGTTGTTGACCTAAATTCCCAATGGGAACTCAGGAGTTAATGTTTCAGCATGACCAGACAAGTCCTTAGAGATTAGAGCTTTCAAAATAGTTTTTAATTCTCCTGTTAAAATTTTCCTGAAATATCATGACAAGCTTTATTTATCTTATTAAGTACACTACATTAACCTGGCAAATATGCTAATATGACAAAAGTGCTTTCTCAACACATTTTCAGAATAGGAAATTAACTGCATCCATTAAAGTATTTTTTAATTATTAGTTATTCCTAGAAACACTCTGAAAAGTAAATATCTCCTCCAGATGGGGCAGAAGGAGGCACAGAGGCATATGTTATGTTGCTCCTGTCTACTGCCAGGCAGAAACAATGCATTTTCATCCCAAGAGACCGCCTTTGTATTTGCACTTCTCAGAATTTTGCAGTGCAGTGGCATACATTAGTGAAAAGTGCACACAAAAATGTATATTAGCGTGGGGGGGGATTCATAAAACATCATTACATTAAGAAAAGCCACTTGCAAAAAATGTGTATAGTAAGCAAACTTGCATACAAAAATGCATGTAGCAGGCAAATTTGTGTACAAAAATACTTACCTTAGAAAAAATTGTGCACAAAATGCATACACATTTTTATGCAGACTTTAAAAAAGAGTCACAAACTGGTGCAGAAATGGGACATAACAATCTTACAATGGGAAAAATAAGGAACTGGATGAAACAGAAATTAACAGATTTGTCCATACCTACTTGCAAGGTCTTTATAAGGCCTCAAGACCTTTTATAGCATTAGCACACTCTTAAAAGGAGAGATATAGCACAGTACCCAATGTATTTTTGACCATCCTAACAAGATCACCTTAGGGTGCAATCCTATAGTTTGTGCCCTCGAAACATATGCCACTGTGAGATTTTGTGATGTTCAGTAGTATATAAACGCCACAGACAAACAAGTGCATATATATTCTTAAGTGGTTTTATATCAGGTTTCCCCCACCCCCATTGTTTTCCCATATATTTTTTTGCAAGTAACGCTACTTGCAGGAGGCAATTTTCACCTCCACGTCTTCCTAGTGTTTTTTGCTAGATGGGTTTCTGAGCCTGTCTAGAAAGGGTGGGCTGGAGGTGAAGGGAAAAAGGATAAAGAGGCCATATTGTGTATCCTGGTCTCTCCAGTCTCTTCCCCTCCCTGCCCACTGGAACCCCCCCCCCCTTTCTCCCTCCTCCGAGATCACTTTTCCAACCTTGGAGGGGAGCTGGCTGCAAGGGTGTGGGGGAGGGTGGTTGGATCTCTGATTCCCACTTCTGAGGTCGGAATGCTGTCTCCAACTTCAGAAGGGGGATTCCAAGCAATCCTATGGTCCCTGGGATACTCTCTCAGGGACCATAGGATTGCTCTCCCCACCAAGCAGTTCAAGATCTTATCACATGCCCCAGGAGAGGATTATCAAAAGGCAGAGAAGAAGAATAACATCAAATGGTGAAAGATTTATATATACAGAGAAATAAATGCTTGTGTTATTATGCAGTCTGGCATCTTTTTTGACATACTCAAGTAAGATGCTTCAGAATATTGGATAGATAGATAGATGCATTTTATTATGATAATTGATCAGCACCTTATATGTACATATACAAAACTTACACACAACATACTTAATTATACAGAAACTCAAAAAGAAACCTAACATAACTCAAAAAGAAACCTAACCTAAACCCCAGAGTATCAGGCTGGCAGAATTGTACTATTTTGCTAAAAGTTTGTGGCAAGCACTGGCAGCTGCACAAAACCTCACCACCTTATCTGTAATCTGAGAATCCTGATCAGAAAGAAGAAGAGAAAGATAATATTCATTTGATCTACCTGGCATATTCAGAATGTTAGAACATGTTAGCCATTTTGAACACATGCTGTTAAGATATTTGAGAAAAAGGGGAAGGATCTCTGGAAGTCGTATGCAAATATACACAAACTGCTGTGCATGACAGCACCGCTGAACCCTGTAATTATACTGGTGTCTGTTTCCACCTTGAGACTGCAAAATTAGGAAATAATAATGGGAAATTAATTAATATAGATGATTCAGCTAAGAACTGGAATGGATGGAAGTGAATTTGCATGGGAGGAGTCTGCAATGTCCACAGTGTATAGTATTACTCCCCTCACACACAAAAAGGGAAAGATGGCAAAACAATGGGGGTGGGGGAAACTGGATATTAAAGCACTTAAGAATACACACGCGCGCACGCATGTGTGCACACCTTTCTTATATTGAGTCAGACCATTGGTCCAAGTATTCTAGCCCACTGCTATATGCTCTGACTGGTGGCAGTGGCACCTCAAGGTTTCTGAGAATAGTTTTTCTCAGCCCTGCTTTTTAATTAGAAAACTGGATCTACTTTTACAGAACAGCCTACGAGGATGGAAAAGAAATGATAAGTCAGGTAGCTGATAAGAGGGAGAAGTGTATATGGACTAGAGGTGTGTACCAACCAGACAATTTGACATGGACCCCAATTTGGTACTTCGAAAAATGGCCCAATTCTGCTGAGACCAATTTGGAGAGTGCCCATTTTGACTTGGGTACCAAACCTGACGCTATTTCTGGACGCACAACTTTCTAAAGCCAAACTGCAAATGAAACCTTTTGCAGGGTCCAGCTTCAGTTCTGGTCACTTCAGAAGGCAGCTAGCTTTGCCTCAGGAAGCACCAGAAATGATCTGAAGGGGCCAAATTTGGCTCGGGCTTTGGGTGAATCTGATGCACACCCCTACGATGGACTATGTATTCCCCCCACTTGGGGAACTACATCATTTCCAAAATTTTCAAAAAGAAACCTAATGACTGGATGGACACTCTAAAAAGCAAGAACCAACCACAGCTACAGCTTTTACTGAAGGCCAAAGCCATCTGTCAAACAGGTGAAGATATGTTTGCTCTGCCACAGCGAGGTGCAGTGTCAGTGTTAGATGAATGTTAGGTCTCTCTCTGGGATTCTTTGAATTGACTAAAAAGAAACTGTTGGGGAAAACCTCAGAGGTTTGAGGAGCAGAGGTTGCCTGTAATGCTAAACTGTGCTTCTTTTAAGACACTTATGTACAAATGTCAGAATATATATCCTACTTCTGTCTTTTCATTGTGGCTTTATATCCCTGAACTTTGTATCAACATCCAAAAGCGAAGAACCTTCACTTATGACATGTTTTAAGGGAGGACTTTGGCACACCACAATGTGAACTGGAAAGGATTTGAAATGGTGCAGTTTGTTTTCATACATAAACCTCAGGTGTCATGAAAAATTTCCTTGCCCAAGTGACTGGATAAATTGTGTTTTAATATGCTTATTATGGTTTTATTTTATTTTATTTTAGTTGAAAAATAGATTGCTAATTTTTAAATAAGTAAATGAATGTAGAATGCCACTCTGCCGGTATTTCAATTAGTTGATGAGGAAGGAAGAAGTAGTGCCATTAGAACCTTTCTAACTGGAGGATCATGAAGGAAAAGGTGTATACATTGAATATATAAAACTAATTAATAAAACCAATGATATTGGAGAGACATGAGTATTTTATTCTGGTTGTACTTTTGTATTGTAGTTTTAAGCTTTCATACTTTGTATTGTTTTATGCTGTGCCTTGTGGTTTTAATTTTTGTGAACCACCCAGATAGCTTCAGCTATTGGGTGGTAGAGAAATAAATAAATAAATAAATAATTTGTGTGGGCATGTACATCCAAAAAGAAAAATAATGCCTAAAATTGGGATGTCTACCCTAGTTGTTTTTCCAAGGATATATCCCAGTTTGCAATATTTGATTTATTTATATGTATGCATTTTTCAATCTATAGTATACTTTATGGTATAGTCTTCAAAGCGGGTTTCAACAATAACATCTGACAAGAAAAATATTAAAAAGTTAACATTTAAATACAATCAGCAAACACAGCAATTTACAGTGCAGTCATATGCATGTCAACTCAGAGGTAAACCTCATAGAGGTCAATGAGACTTTCTTAGGTAAGTGTATAAGATTACAGCTTTAAATATAGTTGACAAGAATGGAAAAATACCCCAATCGCTGACAGTCTAAAGATAAAGGGTTTTCTGGTCCTCTTAAAATGCCCAGTCAAACAGATTCCCTACTTAGGAACATTGGAAGTTGCCTTATACTGAATCAGACCATTGGTCCATCTAGCCCAGTACTGTCAACACTGATTGGCCACATTTCAGGCAGGAATTTTTCCAGCCTTACCGGAGATGCCAGGACCTTCTGCATGCAAAGCATGCTCTAGCAGTGAGCCACATCCTTTCCCTAGACTCCTGATTAGGGATGCCTGTGGAACTGAACCTGTTAATACTCCAGCATAAACTGATGTGATTCAAACTTAGACCCAGACTAAAGCAGTTATCCAGTGACTTAGAAATTCCTGGCACTGGCATTACCCTGATCCTGACACAATTTTTGGCTGAAAAAAAATATCAATATATGTTTAGTAATGCATATTTTGACAGAAAATTATGGCTAAAAATACACATTTAAATAGTTCTTGATTTGATGGCTGTTTTATCTATGCCTGGTCTGTTTCTATTGTATTGTATTCTTTTAAACATCTGTACTGCATTTTATATTTTAACTGTTTGTGTGGTATTTTAGGCTTTTATTATTGTAAGTTGCCCAGAGATTATGTTGGTTATTGGGTGGATTAAAAATGTATGAATTTTCATATAGACGTTTTAAAAAACATTTTTTTTTAAAACATATACACCAGAATTTGCTGATTAATGAAAAATGACACAGAATGGATTTATGGGAACGCATATGTGAAAGTGACAGAGACTAGAAATAAACTGATTCAGACATCCTTATTTTTGATGGGAAGGTATTCCCCCAGTGGTGGTGGTGGGGAGGCACTGCCACAAAGGTTCTACCAGTAGTAGAAGCCAGTCTCACCTCTGATGATGGTGGCACCAAAAGAAATCCCCATTACATGATATCACTGAGGAAAGCTCTGAAAGCTAGGAATGTTGCTCTGAAATGTCCTATCAAAATCCATCTGTCACAGTTTTGAACAGAAAGAAACTAGTAAGTTCCCAGAGCTTGTGTGTGTTACATGAATTAACATTTGTGTCACCACATTTCAAAATTTTGATCAAATAAGCATGGACAATAATTGTGTGCATGCTTAAGCACTATAAATAGCACATTGCTCTATGAATCAATATGCAAACTGTAGTTGCTGAACAACATGATCAACAAATGGACCTGACAAATTCCGATGCAGACCAGAAAATAGGGAGAAAATTCATTCCTTGGCTCTGGATCAGCAGAGCTTAGAAAGCAGATTTCTCAAGGGGGATTCAAAGCAGCACTTCGGTGGAAAAAACTCTTGAAAAAGAAGGAAAAGTGCATCATGGGGCAGTCCAGGGCCAACATCCCATATCATGCGGTGCAAGCTACATCACGTACATTGACACCCCAATTGGTAGCACATATGGTCATAAAAATGCGCTAGGGAAGCATATCTCATGAAAGTGAGTCAGAGAGGTGAAATCAAGGCCCAATAGATGTTATGCATGCTCTTCACCTGATGACTGGAGTACAAATGAGTGACTTGCATGAGTGAGTGGGACATCGCAGATGGAACACCACAGACAGAACTCTCATACCTTTATAAACACAACACTTTTCAATGGACTTGATTTACACATTCAATTGGAGGTCATCAAGCACTGAGTAATAAAGTGAAATACCTGCATGTGCAAACTGGCCCTAAATGTAAACACATAAGAACTTTAGGAATCAGCAAGCTGTATCTATTGAAGATGGTGAAAAGGTGACTAGATTTCAAGCCACTATATACTCGCCTGGGATTAATGTTGGGTAAGAGACATTTTTGATCTGTACATTCATTTGTGGAATATTGGGCAGTATCCAACTGTGTCATTCTGTTAGCACGAATGACATGGCGCTAGTTGAAACTAGGTTTTGAACTATACTCAAGAGGAGAATTTAACTAAAGTTATGTTTGTGAAAGCATGGTTGCCCAAGCGGGTTTGCATAACTCTTGTGCATTCCCATTGTGCATTCCCATTGTGCGATGGGTTGAGCAACCGGTTGCACAATGCTTTGCACCCATTGTACAACCAATTGCACATTCTGCTTGTGTAATTGGTTTCATAACTGCTTGCACCTATTGTGCAACATGTTGCGCAACTAGTTGCGCAACCAGTGGTGCAAGCATAATGGGAAACTGCTTGTGCAATGGAGAGATTCAGTGGAGCTATTTGAGTTTGAGGAATGTCACTGCTGGATACTGCCCATTGTTTTTATGTTTACTCTTGGTGAAATAATAACCTCATATGATCTTCAGGAGGAGGATAAGGGAACCACTGGTGGGTTCTCCTTTGCTGGAGGTATTTAAGCAGAGGCTGGATAGATATCTCTCAGGGGTGCTGTAGTTGCATCTGGTATTGCAGATCCTGCATGGAGCAAGGGCTACATTACTCTCAAAGTTCCTTCCAACTCTATAATTCTATGATTTACTCAGGCCAAGACTGAACCTTTTGTCACCCTTCTACATTCTATGAATGCTGCTAGTTTGGTTAAGTGAACATTAACATCCCTATTTCATTGTAGAATTTTCAAAGGTGCCCACTCATTCTGATAGCTAAGCATCTTTTTATGTTCCTCCAAGTGCAGTAGGTGCACTGCTGCTGTTGCTGAATGAGCAAATACAATTTTCAAAGAGTTTATATCTTCATAATATTCCTAATTCCATTTGGGAATATATGTGCATGCAGTCTACCCAGACAAAGGAAGGTGGGTCTGTTGGTATCAGTGGAGATTAGGAAATATTCCACCAGGACCTAAAGATTCAATTGTTCCATTCAAAAGTGGGAGGCCAGAAGGCATCTTAAAGAAAAACTGCATAATAAAATCATCATTACTGAGAACAAGGGGAAAGAAGCATGACAGGAGCTAGAGCATGATCGGGGGGTGGGGGGATGAAAGGAAAAGGAAGAGGGAAAAGAATTTGATGAATAAAATATCAGATCATCCATTTTTTATGCCAAAGCTCTGGCCTGCTGTTTCCTTTTGGTTTAACATGTTAACTGGTGCGGTTCCCTTGTGAGATCCCCACTGCTTGCAATAATCGTGCCAGGCACTTGATTGTACGCAGAAGTTCGTTGGCTAGGTAAGGTGAATGAAGAGGAGAAGGCAGGGAGGAAAGAAACTCCCTGAAAGGCAGAGTCGTCAGCAAGAGGCTTAGCAAAAGTTAGACAAAGCATGCAGATAAGTTGACTCCAGAGTCAGGAGATTCAGTAGCAGCTGGAAAGGGACTATGGGGCAGCAGGAAGCTTCGGGAAGGGCAGGCTTCTGTGTCCTTGTGATAACAAGGTATTCCAGACACAAAGAGACAAGTGGAAATGGGCCACAAAGTACCTACATTTGTGTTGCTATTTACCAGAGAGTATTCCTGTTTTGGGGGCCTGTTCCTACTAATCACTGTGGTTGTTTTTCCCCTGTGTTTGCTCTTGGGGCAGGCCTTGTTAAAAGGTTGTTAGTGCAAATTGTAGAAGGTAACATTCTTCAACTCCTTTCAGCTCCCTTTCCAGGAAATTAACAGTGCAATCCTTCATATTAGGGGTGAGCAACACACAGCCTCTGAGCCACATGAAGACTCTGCTGCCCCCAAATTGTTGTTGTTGTTGTTGTTTTAATGGGGAAAATGGCATCTGTAAGGCTAATTTTGATCCTTTGGGTCATCTGTAGTCGCTACAGAGCACCAATGTTTTTGGCAACTGTCGTGTGTGTGCGTGTGTGCGTGCGTGCGTACACAAGTGTGCACGTGTGGACCAGGAGGCAAATTTGGCCCCCAGACCTCTCAAAGTTGCCGGCCCCTGCTTTACATGTTTATTCAGAATGATGTCCCGGTGTCTTCAATGAGACTTACTTTCAGGTAAGTATGCATAGGGGTGCACGAAAGCCACTTACCTGGTCTCGCAGCTTGCTTCACGGTGGGGGGGACGTGCTTCGCTGCTCCCCCCGAAGTTCAGGCCAGGGGGGAGGCTTCCCGCCTCACCCGGCTGAAATTCAGGCCGGGGGGAAGGCTTCCCGCCTCGCCTGGCCAAAATTCAGGCCGGGGAGGAGGCGCCTCGCCTCGCCCGGCCACAAAATAAAAAGTTAAAAAACAAAACAAAACACGCCCCCATGATAGGCTACGTGACAATCAACGTAGCCTATCACGGCTAGATCTGCAAAGTCAGCCATGATAGGCTACGTTAATCGTCACGTAGCGTATCACGGGTGACTTTAAAAAAAAAAGAAAAAAGCCGCCATTCGCGTTCCTTATTTGGTCGCTGTAGTCTACATAAATCTTTACGTAGACTACGGCGAAAATAAGGGCAACGCAAATAGCGACCAAATAAGGAACGCGAATGGCGGCTCCCTATGGGGGCCGCCATTAGCCGTACACGCTTTTTTTTTTTTAAGTCACCCGTGATAGGCTACGTGACGATTTACGTAGCCTATCACGGCTGACTTTGCAAATCTAGCCATGATAGGCTACGTTAATCGTCACGTAGCCTATCATGGGGGCGTTTTTTTTACTTTTATTGGAATGGCGTATTTTTTTACTTTTATTGGAATTCTCTGCCCCTGTCGAAGACCTGCCGAACCACCGCCGGGACCCGCCGCCGGGAGGGACATTCGGGAAAGGTAAGTCCCATCCCAGGGGGGGGCTGGGGGCGGGGGGGCGGAGAATTTCTCCCCAAAACTACTTCGGGGGGCTGAATACATTGGTACTTGGCCCCCCGAAGTTTCGGGGAGAAATTCTCCCCCATCCCTAAGTATGCATAGGGTTATAGTTCATGTTTCTGAGTGGGAGGGTGGATATATTTTGACTCTACAGTACATGTAAGTAGGGATGTAATGAGCATTCAGTTAGGGATGCTCGCAAAGATGAGCACCCTTGAATGAATGCTTGTGAGAAGATTCAGGGCTGTGCTTGCCCTGACAAACCCCACATACACACACGTTTATGAGGCAGGCGGTCAAGGAGGCAGCTGACACCTGGAGACTAAGCAGAATGAGCGGGAGTGCAAAAGGTGCTGAGAGCAGAGAGTGCAGACCCAGCGAGGAGGGAGAGCACATTGTCTTTGATGTATATTAACTGCCCAATCAACAGGCTTCCCCCCCCCACACACACACATGTACACACACAAACACGGGCTCAATGAAATGCTTCTGAGTACATGCTCATGAAAATCATCCACCCTGGTGCCCACCCTTTCTTAGCTGCACAGCTTTGAATCAACAGGCGTCCACCATTTCTTAGCTATGCTCCTTTGTAGCTGCACAGTTTCAAAACAGCAGGGCTGGCTCCCCCCCCCCCCCGCTCAATGACTATTTAAAGTGAGAGGCACCAAATCCTTCGTAGCCGCCCAGTTGCAAAACAGCAGGGCTGCTCCTGACTCCACTCCCAAGCTCAATGACTATGTAAGTGAGAGGCAGCAACTGAGCCCATGTTCATAACAGCACAGTTTCAAAGCAGCAGGTCTGCTCCTGTACTCAGCAAAGTAGAACTGAAGGCAATGAGTTACTTCCAGGTAGACATGTTTACCTCTCTGCTGTCCCCTGCCCCCACCCCACGTAACTTTCCCTTCCATCAATCAGTGCCGCTCCAACAGCCTGCACCAAAGCCAGCTGTGGTCACACAGACTCCCAAACAGCACTGAAGCCGCTGTGACAGGAAAATCTGACACAAAATGAGTTTGAAAAACACACACACCTGGTTTTAGGGCAAGAAATACCAGGCTAGCTAGGGAGAGCAGTTTGCGACGTATGACACTGTCGACTTGGGGGTAGAGTAGAACCGGAGTAAAAGCCCCATGTAGATGAGGCCTAGGTTACAGCTACTTGGAAATGATTTCACTCTTCTTTTTCATTGTTGGTTGATTGGTTACTTCACCCATTTCTCTTCATTTTAGATAACTACTCTATCTCTGAGCTGACTTTTATTTTGTCTACCTCTCTCCCCTGGTCTGACATTCTCTAGCACCAATTACTTGGGGTATCTAAGTCTAAAGTGACACATGACATTTCACATACCATTTCTTGTCCTGTCTTCTTGTTCTGATAAGAAAGACACTTCTGTATATCCTGACTGACACCCAACATCAGGCCAATGCACATATACTCAAAGGGAATGGCTGCCCGTGGTCAAATGAAACCAGGGCAGGCACCCTGTAAATGTTTCCTTTCTCTTCTACACCTCCTCTTGCCTGAATGGCAATGCTCACTAATGATGCACCTCAGTTATGACCTGTAACTTAATCATCTATTATATGCTGGATCAGAGACTGCCAGTCTTGCTGCATGGCACAGTGACTTTTCATCAGGCTTGTAAAGAAGCTCATTTCTTATTTAAGATGGCTAAGGACACATTTTCATCCATTGTGACAGAGATAGCTAGAGTTTTTTGATATGCTCAAAAGGTTACCGCAGTAAAACAAAGGTAAGAAGAGCAGAATCTGTATGACTTTATGTTTTGTAAGCTCCGTTTGGCTTACTGTAAAATAAGGTTTAAAAGGGATGGAGCAATCAACAGATAAAATAAAAATGTGTTACTGGCATAATTGAATGGAAAGCCACACCCAAAGGTATAGTGATCATTGGACCACTGCAAAACCAGGAGGGGTTAACTAGCAATGCTCCAGTGGGTTATACACAGCCTCCCATGCTGAACCAGACCTTTCAACAATCCGCAGCAAGGAAAGAGAACATCCTTGTTATTCTCTGCTCTCTCTTCAGCACGGCTGTTATGGGGATGGGTGGGGATCTTTGCCTGGCCTCAATATTGTTAGGAGCCAGAGTTCGAGGCTTCAGTGGGGTGGGGTTCTTACAAGTCAGCCATGCTTTTGGGGTGGGCTTTTAAGAGCCCTGGGAGTTTGTATCTGAGCCAGGCCCAGATAAATTCCCATGACACTCCTAGATTAGGGTGGCCATCTGTCTGACTTTATAGAAGACAGTCCTCTATTTGAAGGCATCCTCTATTTGAAGACCTTCCAGTCCAAGTTCAGTTTAAAGATATAGAACCATAAGAAGGGGGTGCAGCAGGGTCCTTGAAGTTGCCCATCAGCAGTTAGCACCTGGATAGTGGACTGAGTAGACACATAAGTTTCCTAGTCACAGCCTTCCCCACTATGATGAGATGTATTGTATTTCTATTTAAATTAAAGTAACTATTTCTAAATTTGCATTGATACATACAGTAACTTATGCAAATGTTATGCAAGCCTGTGTCCTTTTCTGTCCTATTTTTCGGTGATGCAATTCCTCTTTTTTTGGTGATGTATAAGTGGCCACTCTATTTTAAATGGAATTACAGATGTAAATAACCCATGGTTAGGCACTTGGAAAGGGGAAATGCCGCTATGGGAGCTTTTGTTGAGGCTGGTTGGTAAATCCAGAATCTTCAAAGGGCACCAAATTCGAAAACAATTACTGCTGCATGACTGAAATGTTCCAGGACAAAATTATGCATGGTGTGGATAAAGTGGATAGGGAGACATTTTTCTCCCTCTCTCTCTCATAATACTAGAATATCTGGGGTCATCTGATGAAGCTGATCAGTGGGAGATTAAAGACAGATAAAAGGAAGTACTTCTTCACACAGCACATATTTAAACTATGGTACTATAAGATGTAGCGATGGCCCCCAATTTGGGTGGTTTTAAAAGGGGATTTGACAAATCAATAGAATTATTAATAGAATTAATAGAGGATAGAACTATCAATGGCTACTAGTCTTGATAGCTATATGAGGTATGCCTATGTATACCAGTGGCTGGGGAACAAGAGCAGGAGCGTGCCATTGCACTCATGTCCTACTTGTGGGTTTCCCACAGGCAGCTGACTGGCCATTGTGTGAACAGAATGCTGGACTAGATGGACCCTTGGTCTGATCCAGCACGGGTATGCTTTTGGCTGAAGCTCTATTTCCTCTTTTCTTTTAAATTCTGAATGCCACTGTCTATGCTCAAATTAGGAGCCAACAGAGGACCTAGTAGATAACCACTGTAATGATAATTATATAGTTACCATACATGGCTTTTTAATAAGGTCTTCATATGCTACTGATTTAACAAAGACAAATGCATTTGCAAGATGTGTAGCTCTCAAGCACAAGAGTCAACAAATAGGATTCTCTCACAAAAAGGGATCTCCAGAAGGGACGGTGAAGCTTCTGTTAGGGGTGACTCACTGATTGTTTGAAGTTGTGCCACATGCTCCTTTTCTCAAATTGCAATGGAAGCAGCTCTGTTGGTACCAGGAGATATTTGATGGTTGCAAAAGGGACAATAGACCAGAGGGGGGAAAATGAGTTGCACATTTTTACGCTACCGAAAACATTTCAGTTTCAAATTAATCTTAGATCTGGTGTCCAGATACCAGGTGATGAATGTATTAGGAAAGCATAGATGTAATAGAACAGATAAAGAAAAAATGTGCTGAGACTGAATGGATGATATACACCACAATCTAAGCAGGTTAGACTAACACAGAGTGAGATATAGGCAGTTCACCTACTGAATTGCTTCTTGATTGGCAAGTTTCTTTAATCTATATTTTTTGATTGACAAGTTAAGAAAGATTTATTTGTCCCAAACATTGACCTACTAGGAAACTGTAGACACAAGGGAGGGAAAAAAGTCTAGCAATAAAGAGACTGAGGAATTAAGACATCAAGAAAGGAAGAAAGGGAATTTGAAACTACTACTGGTCCTTTAAATTACAGGGCTAGGCTCTGGATGGATCTTACCAAGGGCATCTCTACACCAGACTAAAATCCTGCATTTAAAACAGGGCTTTCTGCTTCCATTTTAAATGCAGGATCACAACAACTCCCTTTTTCATAGGGATGTACGAAAGGCACTTACCTTTTGTGGATTATGTTGATGGTGGGGGGGGAGGCGCTCCGTCCCTCCCCCAGGAATCCTGGACGGGGGGAGAGGCGCTCCGTTCCGCCCCCCCCCCCCCGGAATCCTGGCCGGCCGGCTGTGTTCGCAGGGATTCTGTGGAGCCACCGGCCGGCTCCGCCAGCAGCCGGACATCTGGCCGCTGGCTAGCAGGGATGCAAATGGCAGCGGCCATAGCCGCCACTGTTTGCATCCCTGCAGTCAGCTGTGATAGGCTACGTAAACATTTATGTAGCCTATCATGGCTGACTTAAAAAAACAAAAAAAACGCAGACGCTACGCTATTTGTGTTCCTCTTATTTTCGCCGTCTTAGTCTACGTAAATCTTGACGTAGACTAAGACGTGCCAAAATAAGGAACGCAAATGGCGGCGGCCGTGGCCGCCGCCATTTGCATACGCGCATTGTTTTTTTTTTAAAGTCAGCCGTGATAGGCTACATAAACATTTACATAGCCTATCACGTTTTTTTTTTTTAACTTAGCCATGATAGGCTACGTAAATCTTTATGTAGCCTATCACATTGGTTTTTTTTTTTTAACTGGAAATGGTGACGGCGGCAGCCGGTCAGAAGACCAGCCGCTGCTGCCACACCGCTGCTAGAGCCGCCGCCGCCAGGAAGATCTGCCCCAGGTAAGTCTCGTCCTGGGGGGGGGGCAGACCGTTCCACCACCGATTTCGGGGGGCCGAATGCGCTGGCATTCAGCCTCCCTGAGATCCATGGCGGAATTCTCTGACATCCCTACTTTTTCACCTGCTTCCTTTCCCTCCTCCCCTTTCCCCCTCCTTCTCCCTGTATCTGAGCCTCCCATTATCTTTCATTGATCTCGCTTCTCTTCTTGCTGCTTTGTCTCTTTTCATGGAAGGAACTCAAGCAGAACACAACAGGGTAATTTGATAGCTTATTATCTGCGATCTATTTAAAAATGGAACAAAGGGCAGTTACTGTGGGAGATGCCCTGGAGGCTCATGGTGTCATATAAAGAGCCTGTAAACATCCGTGAAGGAGCAATCTCAATCGCAGGATAAAAGCTCAGTGTGAAGAAAGCCCAAGTCCACAATAGCAACTGACAGAGATCTCAAAGGGATGGGTACCCTTAACCAAAGAGGGGCCATACCAGTATATCTTTTATGCCTGAACAATATGAATATTCAAATTTGTCAAACCAGAAAAGTACCTAGGTACCATAAAAGTACCATAGCGTGCCCTTATTTTCGCCGTAGTCTACGTAAATCTTTACGTAGACTAGACGTGCCAAAATAAGGAACGCAAATGGCAGCGCCCATGGGCCGCCGCCATTTGCGTACGCGCTTTTTTTTTTTTAAAGTCACCCGTGATAGGCTACGTGACGATTTACGTAGCCTATCACGGCTGACTTTGGAAATCTAGCCATGATAGGCTATGTAAATCGTCACGTAGCCTATCACGGGTTTTTGTTTTTTTTTACTTAAGTTTTTTATTTTTGCAATGGTGGCAGCGGCAGCTGGTCGGGAGACCGGCTGCCGCCCCCGCCCGTGATGAAATGCTGCCGAACTGCCACTGGGACCCGCCGCCGGGAGGGACATTCGCCAAAGGTAAGTCCCGTCCCGGGGGGTGGCGGGGGGGTGGCGGAGAATTTCACCGCTGATTTCGGGGGGCCGAATGCGTTGGCGCTCGGCCCCCCGAAGATTCTTCCCCCGAAGAAGAAGGGGAGAAATTCTCCGCTATCCCTACATATCAGCCTTATTTGGGTTAGGGATGGCGGAGAATTCCCCCACAGATTCTAGTGAGGCCGGATTCTTTAGAATTCTCCAACATCCCTAACCCAAACTAGGGATGTGTGGAATACTCACCCCGGTCCGGTCCGGCAGTCCACAGTAGGGGGGGGAGGCGATCCGACCCTCCCCCCCAGAATCCTCCCTGGCTGGCTTCTTTAGAATCCGCCCCCCCCCCGGAGTCCGTGGTGGAACGGACTGCTCCACCCCGCCACCCTGCGAAGTCCCCACAGACCGGATCCTGCCTGCCTCTGGCAGGTCTGGATCCGGCTGCTACTCCCTGCCGCTCCGCTGTGCAGCTGCGAATGGCGTCCCCTACGCAAGATGCCATTTGCGTCGCTGCTTTAGCTGTGATAGGCTATGTAAATACTTACCTAGCCTATCACGGCCTGGCAGGGCCGCAAATGGTGGCCAGTGTAGCCAGCGGCCGCAGCCTGGCAGCGGCTGGAATGGAAGTCCAGCTGTGGCTTGCCCTGGCCGGCCGCTCCGCGGCCTTGCCGTGGAGCGGAGCCAGCCAGGGAGGATTCCGGGGGGGGAGGGAACAGATTGCCTCCCCCCCCACCATGGACTGCCGGACCGGACCGGGGTGAGTATTCCACACACCCCTAGTTTGGGTGAGGGATGTTGGAGAATTCTACCACAGACTCCAGTGAGGCCGGATTCTTTAGAATCCGGAGTCCGTGGCGGAACAGACTACCCCCCCGCCACCCCCCGAAATCCCCGGAATGGACCTACCTGGCAGCGGCTCTGGTGGCGGCTCCAGCGGCAGCTCTGGGTCGTCTTCCAGGCTGCTGTGGCCGCAAATGGCGGCCGTCATAGCGGCAGCCATTTGCGTCCCTGCTTTAGTCGTGATAGGCTACATAAATATTTACATAGCCTATCACGGCTAAAGCGGGGATGCAAATGGTGGCCTCTATGCCATTTGCATCCTTGCTTTTGCTGTGATCGTCTACGTAATATCTACGTAGCCTATCATGGCAAAAGACAGGGACACAAATGGCATAGCAGCCGCCATTTGCGTCCCCGCTTTAGCCATGATAGGCTACGTAAATATATACGTAGCCTATCACAGCCTAGCGTAGGGACGCAAAAGGTGTCCCCCACGCAGGATGCCATTTGCGTCCGCAGCAGCCCGGCAGCGGATGGAGGCCCCACTGAGGATTGGCCTCGCTGGAGGCTCCGCGGATTGGCCGTGGAGTGGAGCAGGCTGGACAGGATTCCGGGGGGGGAGGACCAGATCACCTTCCCCCATCAAGGATTCCGAGGGGAGGACTGGATCGCCTACCCCCCCACGGAACCCAGCGGAGCCAGGTAAGTGGGGTTTCGTACACCCCTACTTTGGGTCCATAGTTGAAGAAAGCCAAGGATCCTGACATTCACAAGGGCCCCTCACACACACACACGTGGAGCCCTCTGTGTGGATAGGGAGGTAGTGATCTGCATCTGCTGTCAAAGCTGTCTACTGATTTCCTTTTCGTTCCATACAAGCTGCCACCACAACTTTCTCATAACTAGCAGGAGCATAAAGCCCTTCAAGTGTATTGTGTTTGTTTTAGGCCCAAATTAAAATTACTCCTAATCACGCAAAGTGTAGCTATACACGATAGTTTTCCTTACAACCCTGATTCAGATTGGGACAACAGCACTCCAGGAGAGGGCTAAAACTTCTTCTCACACCCAGTTTTGCCCTGAAATTCCACATACCCCTCCAGTGTGTGTAGAATTTAGGGGGAAATTCAGTGATGGGAAGTTTAGCCCCCCCCCTTTCACCAAATTGGTGCAACACATACTTACACAAGCTATTATACATAAGTAGAGTAGGCATGATTAGGAGAATGTTTACTTTGGTTCTTAGAATCTATAAAGATCATGGGTAAAGTAAACTATCACATGAGGATGGTTGCCTGTCGCATAAGAACATAGGAGGATTTGCCTTATGCAGAGTCAGACCATTGGTCCATTTAGCTTGGTATTGTCTACACTGACGGGCAGCAGTTGTCCAGGGTTTCAAGCAGGAGTCTTTTGCCAGATCCACATGGAGATACCAGGGACTAAACTTGGAAACGTTTGGATGCAAGGCATGTGACCTACACTGAGCTACATAAGCTTCAGTTACGGATGTCATAGAATTCTGCCACGGATCTCGGTGAGGCCAAATGCGGAACAAAGCCCCCCCCCCCGTGAAAGGCGCGCAAAACGGAGCACTTACTTGCTGCTGTCTGCGCTGCTTTGCGAATGGCGGCCGTGTTTGCGGCCGCCATTCGCTTCTTTATTATTACCATGATAGGCTACATAAATACTTACGTAGCCTATCAAGGCTAACGCAGGGACACCATTTGCGTCCCTGCGGAGGCCATGATAGGCTACGCAAATATTTACGTAGCCTATCACGGCAAAAAAAGGGAACGCAAATGGCGTAGTGGTCGCCAGTTGCACCCCTGTCTTTTGCCATAATAGGCTACATAAATATTTACGTAGCCTATCACAGCAAAAAACAGGAACGCAAATGGCGGCGGCTACAGCCGCCACCATTTGCGTCCCTGTGCAGCCCAGTGGCTGGATGTCCGGCTGCGGGTGGCCCCGGCCTGCGGCTCCGTGGAGTCGCTGCGGAGCAGAGCCGGCCGGGGAGAATTTCGGGGGGAGGGACAGAGCGCCTCCCCACCACCACGAATGTCACTCTCTGAAATGGTGACTTTTGTACATCCCTAGCTTCAGTGACCTAGCTTTTTGACCTCACACTGCTGTACTCCTTGCTGCAGTAAGTACATAATCCTTGTGTACATGTCTAGGATAACTTGCCTTTGTTGTTTGCCTTATTAGGATTCCCAATCGCATGGAGAGTTCGATTGCATGAAGAGATATTTATTTTATTTGTATCACACCTTTCTACCAAAAACTAGCATTGAAGAGGGCTTACAGAACTAATCAAAGTTGATTAAAAAAATACATTAAAATGCAATAAAAACATAACCATTACAGAAAAAAAATATTGTTATACACAACACCCAACCCAACACAGCACAGCAACCAAATACAGCTTTATTAAAGAAGTCCTTTATCCCACTTAAAGGTTAAGGGCCACCTTAAATAAAGCATTCTTTGCCTGCCAGCAGAAGAACATCAAAGAGCGAGCAAACCTAGCCTCCCTTGGGAGGGAGTTCCATAGCCTGGGAGCAGCCACTGAAAATGCTCTCTCTTGGATCACCACCAAGCACGCTTCTGAAGAAAGTGGTCTCAAAAGAAGAGCTTCTCCAGCAGAAGATCTTAGGAACTGGACCGGTCAGTATGGGAGAAGGCAGTCATTCCGGTAGCTTGGTCCCAAGCTATATAGGGCTTTGTAGGTCCTAACCAGCACTTTGAATTCTGCCTGGAAACAGACTGGTAGCCAGTGAAACTGTTGTAACAAGGGTGTCGTGTGCTCCCTGTAACCAGCCCCAGTCAAGACTAGAGTATGGGTGCAGCACTCTGGACCAGCTGAAGTTTCTGAACACTTTTCAAAGGCAGCCCCACTTGGAGTGTATTCCAGTAGTCCAACCAGGATGTAACTAGGGCAAGCAAATGTGAGTAGAACTTTCTTTCAGACCTCGCCAATTCAACATTGCAAGGTCTGGACTGAGGGGTGGGGCCTGCACACCGGGAGACGTAGGAGTGGGGCCAGTGCCCACAGCCCCATCACTCTACCCACTTCAAGCCCTCACACATTCAGGTGAATGCCTGAAAAGGGCTACTGTAATTTCACTTTCAGAAATCTAACATGTGGGACGAACAACCTTCCCCTGATAAATGCATTATGTGCATTTCTCTGTCCCCCACATCAATATATATCATATCCCAATCTATTTATGGGACAACTCAAAGAAACTATTGGCAGAACTTTCACCTACAAGACCAGCATATGGTGGTGTTACAGAGATGGCATTTTTGTTATCAGGGACTATAGAAGGGATAGTTTGCAGAATTTTACTAAGTTTATCACCACTATCCACCTGATAGAATAGAATAGATTCATAGAATAGTAGTAGGGATGGAAGGGACCTATAAGACCATCACGTCCAACCCCCTGCTCAGTGCAGGAGTCCAAGTCAAAGCATCCTTGACAGATGGCTGTCCAGCCTCGTCTTGAATGCCTCCAGTGTGGGAGAACCCACCACTTTCCTAGGTAATGGGTTCCAATGTCATATTGCTCTAACAGTCAGGAAGTTCTTCCTGATGTTCAGCTGGAATCTGGCTTCCTGTCACTTGAGCCCATGATTCCGTGTCCTGCAC
Source organism: Heloderma suspectum (assembly GCF_057233095.1). Lineage (NCBI taxonomy): Eukaryota > Metazoa > Chordata > Lepidosauria > Squamata > Helodermatidae > Heloderma > Heloderma suspectum. The sequence goes on along the minus strand of NC_139460.1, from coordinate 46,320,073 downwards.
TCTGGGATGTTTGAGAAGAGATCCTGGCCTTCCTCTCTGTGACAACCTTTCAAATACTTGAAGAGCGCTATCATATCTCTCCTCAGTCTTCTCTTCTCAAGGCTAAACATGCCCAGTTCTTTCAGTCTCTCCTCATAGGGCTTTGTTTCCAGTCTCCTGATCATCTTCGTTGCCCTCCTCTGAACCCTGTCCAGTTTGTCTGCATCCTTCTTACAGTGTGGTGCCCAGAATTGGACACAGTACTCAAGATGAGGCCTAACCAGTGCTGAGTAGAGGGGATCTAGTACTTCACCTGATTTGGAAGCTATACTTCTATTAATGCAGCCCCAGATAGCATTTGCCTTTTTTGCAGCCACATTACATTGTTGGCTCATATTCAGCTTGTGATCTACAACAATTCCAAGATCCTCCTTGCTTGCAGTATTGTTGAGCCAAGTATTGCCCATCTTGTAGTTGTGCATTTGGTTTCTTTTTCCTAGGTGCAGAACTTGGCATTTATCCCAAAGCTCCAGCACTTCATTTACACTTCATTCTGTTGTTTTCTGCCCAGTGCTCCAGCCTATTCAGATCACTTTGAGTTTTGTTTCTGTCTTCCAGGATATTGGCTATCCTACCCAATTTTGTGTCATCTGCAAATTTGATAAGCATTCCCTGCACAGCCTCATATAAGGATGGGAGAGAATTCTGCCACGGATCTCGGTGAGGCCGAATGCCAGTGCATTTGGCCCCCCCAACTCTGTGGCATAGCAGCCTGTCCCCCTGCCCCCCCCCGCAGATCCCCCCGGGATGAGAGACTCACCTGGGGCAGAACTTCCGGGAGGCAGCGGCTGGTCTTCCGACCGGCTGCCGCCACCACCATTTCCACTCTTGTAAAAAAAAAAAAAAAAAGGCATGATAGGCTGCGTAAAGATTTATGTAGCCTATCATGACTACGTTTTTTTTTTAAAAAACACGACGTGATAGGTTACGTAAATGTTTACGTAGCCTATCATGGCTGGGTGGGTTAAACAAACAAACAAACAAAAAAACCGCGTACGCAAATGGCGGCGGCCGCCATTTGCATTCCTTATTTTTGGCCATCTTAGTTTACGTAAATATTTACGTAGGCTAAAACGGTGAATCAAAAAGGGACGCCAATAGCGCCTGCTACGCTATTTGCGTTCCCCTTGATTTTCGCCGTCATCATCTACGTAAATATTTACGTAGATTAAGATGGCAAAAATAAGGAATGCAAATGGTGGCAGCCATAGCCGCCGCCATTTGCGTACGCGTTTTTTTTTTTTACCCAGAGGAAATCCGGGTAAAAATCCCGGAAATCCGGCTGCGGACGGCTCTGGCCTGGCTGGGCCTGGCCAGCTGCTCCGCAGAGCTGCCGCGGAGCACAGCCGGCCGTGGAGGATTCCGGGGAGGGGGAGGAATGGAGCGCCTCCCCCCCCGTCGAGGATTCTGGGGGGAGGGACGGAACGCCCCCCATCAACATAATCCGCAAAAGGTAAGTGACTTTCGTACATCCCTAGCCTCATACAAGTCATTCGTATATATTTATATATCTATATCTATACACACACACACACACACTGAAAAACACTGTATTGTGCAGCATCCAGCTAAGTTTTTGGTCAATTGTATTGCTTTCCATATCTATAGAGTTAGGTATTTCCTTAGCATAGACACCATAGAAGTCAAGTGTGCACTGCTTTGCAAACACATTCAACTTGAACAAGAATTTTGCCCAAGTAGGGAAGACTGACTGATCAACCCATGGGATACATTTTCATGATGTATTTGAAGTGTTTCTTTATCAAGGTTATATTAAATATGCTACATATGCTACATAGCACGGCCCAAAGTGCTGGAGCTTTAGTGAAACGAACTGGGAAGAAGTCTATCTTGATCCCTACTTCTGATGCTTTCAAGTTCATCTGTATATCAGAACATGAGCCCTTATAACAGTGGGACAATGGCTATGTTCTAAGTTGTGGGTACACTTCAGTTGCAAGTAGTCTGCCCTGAAATAAGAAGGGGCCCCTTTGTTTTCTGTAGGGAATAGAGGGAAGAATCCAACAGTGTCCGTGTGCTACTGCTATTTATGTTGCACTACCAGAAATAATCACTTGAGTAATGTTAATAGCACTTGCTATCATGACTAAGCCCATGGGAAACCCATCACACTATTAAACGTATGGGAAACCCGTCCCAGGAAATCCATCATGCTAGCAAGTGCTATCGATGTTGCACAAGCTTTAGTTTCTGCTAGCACAATTTCAATAGCGCTAGCAGCTAGACACCACTGGATCCCATAGATTGTGCTGCATGGACACACAGCATATGTAGCATCTAGATGGCAAAACTGCTTGTTACTGCTTTTGCCTGGCTCCTCCTGATGGCCAAAGCATTTTGCTCAGCGCATGAAAGGTGAAGCAACAACCTGAATCAGCTTCTAGGGAATGGGGGCAGGAAGCAGGGGTGTTTGTCAGTGGTTAGGTTAGTGGGTACAAGGGAGAGGGCCTTTTCAGGGGTGTCCCCTCACCTCTGGAACCATAAAATGAATTATTTTAAATACATCCCATGAATGTGCCATCTGAGCAAATTGACTCACTTTGCCTAATAGTGGGGTTGGCTATGGTGAGAAGCATACATTTTGTCTTGAGAAACACTCAGGGGGTTTCACAGTAGTAAGGGCCTCGCTTTGGTGGGGCAGACGCTTACTCTGCAGCATTCTAAACACATTTATCAATACTGTCCTATATAGTACAATCCTGCTTAACTCTTAGCAACTAATAATATTAGGAAGAGCACAGTTTGGGATATTTCTGTTGAGGAGGCATTGATGGGGAAATAACAACACATACAGTTTAAAATATTACTTAAAAAGCAGATGATTACAGCCAAATTCCTAGGTATTCCAGGCTACAGATAAAAATGATGTAAGATGGAATTCTGGAACTGGAGAGCAGCCATCAAAAAAGCCTGTCTGTATTCCCTCTCCATTCATGCTTGATGTCACAGAAAGTGTGATAACATTTTGGGAAGGTGGCAGTCTCATTACCATAAATGTGTAGCACAGTGGCTCAGAGGCAGGACTACAAATATGGAAGTCCCTGGTTCTAATCTTTTCTTTGGCACAAACTGGTCTTACGCAAGCTGTTCTCTCTCAGCTTCATTCTCCCCATCTGCAATACGAGGGTAATGTTATCGACTTACTTTACAGAGCTGTGGTGGGGATTACAACAAGATAATCCACCGTGGACACTTGAAAATGCTATACAAATGCTAAGAATTATTTTTATTATAGCATATTTCAGATGCTGGATTCATAGAACCAAGGAAGGTGGGGTGCAAGAAACTGAAGGAAACAAATAAAATTATGTGTCCTCCCTCACAATACTTATTGCTCTGTTCAGCTGTTGCTGCTGCTCAGTTTCAAGAGAATGGCTTTTATCTTGTCTCTCCTGTAAAAGAGCCTGCCCCTTCCCCCAGTGAACATGCAGATGATAATTTGGCATTGTCCAGAAGAACCATCATGCTGTCAGCTCTCAAAGAAAATAGGGCTTGTAAAAGTCCTGTAGTCAGACAAAGGGAGACCAAGCGCTTCAGGGCCATTTGTAGTGTAGCCTGCTAATAACCTTTTCTGAACAATGGCAAACATGGAAATCTCCACAGCAGAACATGAGAATCCTCTGCAAACTTCACCTCCGCTTACTCATAACTCTTGTTCCAACTTCATTTCTTCACAGAGAGTAATGTAATTCCTAATCTAGCCTCCTCTGCATTTCAATGAATGAAGGCAAATTTGGGCCTAGTCGAAGCGTTCTTTATCTCTTAAATTTATCTTTGAAAGAAAAACCCTGTGGATCATACCAAAGGCATATCTAGTCCAGCATCCCATTCAAACAGTAATCAAACAGATGTCTATGGGACGCCCACAAGCACGACATGAGTGCAACAGCACCCTCCTGCTCGTGTTCCCTAGCAACTGGTATAAAGAGGCATATTGCCTCTGATACTGGAGGTTACATATAACCATCATGACACCATTGATAGCCTCATCCCCCATGAATTTGTCTAATCCCTTTTTAAACCATCCAAGTTGATGGCCATCACTACTATATATTGTGGTAGCAAATACCATAGTTTAGCTATACACTTTGTAAAGAAAGACTTCCTTTTACCTGTCCTGAATCTCTCACCAATCAGTTTCATGGATAACCCTGGGTTATCTGGAAGCTCCTTGGATCCTATTGGCTTTTCCCCAGGGGTCAGTTTATATGCCAGATTTTATTTGCCAGAAATGATGATTCGTCTGGGAGATGGTTTATCTAGATCCATTTCATTCAGGCTTCAGGCCTGGTTTTGGAACGGAAACTGCCTTGGTCGCCCTGTGGGATGACCTCTGCCGGGAGAGGGACAGGGGGAGTGCGACCCTGTTGATTCTCCTGGACCTCTCAGCGGCTTTCGATACCATCGACCATGGTATCCTTCTGGATAGGTTGTCTGGGTTGGGAGTAGGAGGCACTGCACTACAGTGGTTCCGCTCCTACTTGGATGGCCGATTCCAGAAGGTGGTGCTGGGGGATTACTGCTCTGTGCCATGGCAATTGTGCCATGGGGTTCCACAGGGCTCTATTTTATCCCCCATGCTGTTTAACATCTACATGAAACCGCTGGGGGAGGTTATCCGGAGGTGTGGGCTGAGGTGCCATCAATATGCAGATGACACCCAGCTCTACCTCTCTTTTACATCAAAACCAGGTGAGGCAGTGACTGTTCTGAATCAGTGCCTGGGCATGGTAATGGACTGGATGAGGGCTAATAAACTGAAACTCAATCCAGACAAGACGGAGGTACTGTTAGTGGGTGGTTCGTCTGCCCGGCTAGGTGATATTCAACCTGTTCTGGAGGGGGTTGCACTCCCCCTAAAGGATCAGGTTCGTAGTTTGGGGGTGCTCTTGGATCCAGAACTGTCACTTGAGGCACAGGTGAACTCAGTGGCATGGAGCACTTTTTATCAGCTTTGGCTGGTATACCAGCTACGCCCTTATCTGGACAGAGATAGCCTTGCTAAAGTTATCCATGCTCTGATAACGTCTCGTCTGGATTACTGCAATGCGTTATACGTGGGGCTGCCTTTGAAAACGGTCCGGAAACTTCAGCTGGTCCAAAATAGGGCAGCAAGATTGTTAACAGGGACTGGCCTGCGAGCTCATATTACGCCAGTACTTTTCCAGCTGCACTGGCTGCCAGTCCATTTCCGGGCCCGATTCAAAGTGCTAGTGTTAACATTCAAAGCCCTTAACGGCTTAGGGCCAGGTTACCTGAAGGATCGCCTCCTCCCATATGTGCCTGCCCGGACCTTAAGATCATCATCAGCGGCCCTTCTCCGTGAGCCCCTGCCAAAGGAAGTGAGGCGGGTGGCTACTAGGAGGAGGGCTTTTTCTGCTGTGGCACCCCAGCTCTGGAATGAGCTCCCTAGTGAGGTTCGCCTGGTGCCTACATTGTATTCCTTTCGGCGCCAGGTGAAGACCTTTTTATTTTCCCAGGCATTTTAGCATTTTAGCTTTCTAAATTTTTATCTTTGCTCTTTTAAATCTGTAGTTTAAACTCCTGCACTGTTGCTAGGTTTTATTGTGGTTGTATTGTTATATTGTGGTTTTAATGTTCTGTATATTTTAAATTGTTTTATTGTGTGTTGCTTGGATTTAATTTTTGTGAACCGCCCAGAGAGCTTCGGCTATTGGGCGGTATAGAAATGAAATAAATAAATAAAATAAAATAAATAATAAATGGTTGGGGGTGGGTCCCTTTGACATAGACCAACAAATGTAGAGCTTCCAAAAATACAGGTTGGAATTAGAAGATCTGTTTTAAACTTGAGATATCACCTACTTTTAGTCATTAATAGAAACTGATTCTCCTCACATATAAGTAAATGGAGGGAAAATATACATCTGTCGACGTAAAAGCTGTTATTGTCTACTTCATTGTTACTGGGTAAATGTTTCAGTTATCATTTATTATTTTCTAAATTCCATAGACAGTTACTGGGTCATATGACAAGATCTTTCTTATGCAGCTGTGATGTTGGAAGATGGCATTATACATGGTGATTAAAATGAAGTTCCAAATCAATTTTTTAAATGTTAATCACCATATCTGCAAAAGAAAGATCCAATGCTGGGCCTTTCAGTTGGAAAGCTGAACAGAATGTCCTGGGAAAGAAACCCTTTGTTACAGGGAGTGTTTTCAAGGGCATGAGTATCAACGTGGGAATTAAAATACCAACAAATATAAAGTATTTGTTGACATGCCTAATCATGGAAGCTATGTCCTTTATAGGAAGAATGAAAGTCATTTTCTCCAGCTCTTGTCTATACAATGTTTACAACACAGAAATCAGTTACAATGAATACAGAGCATTCTGCCATTGACAACTTTGCGTTACTATTGGGTATTTTCCAGAGGTTCTTTCTTTCTTCACACCAACAGCAGAAATGACCTAGCTGGAATTTCAGTTACTCTCTCAGGGAAGAAATGTTGTCTTTTCTGGCTAAGCAGGGAATGGATGATAAAATAATAGGGATAAGGGCTTGTTTTTGAAGCACACCACACGTGTTAATTAGTTTAAATATCAGGATGTTTGTGTTATCACCAACAACTATTTTGAGAATGGCTGCTGTGAATAATAATTGTTGGGGATGGGTAAAAAATTTGTTTGGTTTGCATTTCAATGTGAACTTACCAAATTGGCAGTTCCTGAATCTAAACATGAACCAGAATGCAGTTTGCTGCTGAAATGTGTACAATTCCAAATTTTGTGATGCAATTCACATGCAAAAAAGGAAACACATGCAAAAATGTGCATTTTTTAAAAAACGTGCACAAAATGTATATATTTGCAAAAATGTACATTAAACACTTTATTCCATGGGGAGAAATGTGAATATGTGCAAAAGTGCACACAAAAATGTCTACATTGCAAAAAAAGAGAGAGAGAGAGAGAAGTGTATGAAGTGTGGATTAAAAATGTTAACAAAAGTGCAATTTTTTGTGCATTCATAAAAAAAAAATATCGTAATCTGATGCGGAATCAGGATGGAACAAACAGCACTGGCAAAATGAGAATCTGAGAGAAATTCAGCTTGACAGATTCACCTATCTGTACTTTCTGCATTTCATTTCCCCCTGACCTTGCTGTTTACTCTCCCCGCCCCTACCGAGTGTGATATACTTGCAGCTCTGGAACTGCAACTGAACACTCTAGTCCCTGAAAGCTTATGCCATAATAAATTTGTTAGTCTTTAAGGTGCCAGCAGACTCATTGTTTTTATTGCAGAGGAAGGCACCAGTGTTCCTGCCAGTAGCACATGAGCAGCTCATCTACGACCCACGATTTATGCAGCGGAGAGTTGTGCATCAAGCCCAGAGGAAAGTGGTGCCACACCAAATGACAATATCAATGCACTAGTTTAATAAGAAGACTGCACTCAGCACGAACACACACAAAGCTGCTCCTTGGTGGCAGGAAAGAAGAACTAACCAACACGAACTTCCCGTCTTGAAGCAGACTGTCTTCTCTCATACAGAATCTATGTCTATGCCTAATTCATGCTATGGAAGAATGTCAGCTCCTTGAAGGCAAGATATAGTACTCACTAGAGTGTGAGACATAATTCCACACTAATGTGTGCCTCCCTTTTTACAGTTTAATAAATGCAATAAATGTTATCTCACTTTGGGAAATCACACAGATACAAAATGTGGCCTATTGGGCATCCAAATGTATTCCTGTTCATCTGAGCTCCCTCTTCTCTGAATGTTTCAGCTACTCCTAATTGTATTCAAGATACTATTCGGATATGGTGGCAGAAAGAGACACAAGCATCACGCACTTAGGGAGTTTGCAATGTTTCTGATGTACGTGGGCTGAAGTCACCTTGTACTGGCCATCTCCCCTCCCTCTAACTGGAATTGGGAACCTGGTCATATATATAAAAGCTTATGCTACAATAACTGAATTTTTGGAACTTCAGTTCTATGCACAGTTACCTATGAGTAAGGCTGCATCAATAAAGTGGGACTCATAGGTGGCCATGTGTCTTACTTTACAGAGGACAATCCTCTATTTGAAGGACTGTCAGAAGACAGTCCTCTGTTTGTCAGCATCCTCAGCTGCCCAGTTCAAAGATAAAGAATCATAAGAAGGGTGATCAGGGACTTGAAATCGCCCATTAATGGTTAGCACTTGGATACCAGACTGAGCAGGTAAGCGGGTCACTTGGTCACAGTCTCTTGCACTATGGTGAGATGTATTGTATTTCTAAATTATAGTAATTATTTCTAAATTTGCACCTATACATATAAACCAGCATGTGCATATTTAATGCAAATCTGTGTTCTTTTTTTTGTCCTCTATTTTGGTGATGTGTTTCCCCTTTATTGGCAATACATAAATCACCACCCTAAATACTTACTTCTGCGTAAACATGCACAGGAGTGTACTGCTTTGTTTTTCTGTTTGACAGGAACACATTTAACACAGCTATTCTGATGGAATTTAACTGACCATTTTAAATGGAAGAACTCCAAATACTTTAAAAATGAAAGAAGGACTATGGGGAAAAAAAGGGTCTGGTACTTAAAATTATAACTCTGTAGCCATTGCACCATAAGGATGCATTAAAATAATATCTAATGGGTAAAGGAGAGGGGGTGTTAGAAAGAAGGAAGCAGAGTAACAATCAAAGCACAGAACAAAAACAGATAGCAAAAGAATGGATGGCCCTCTCCTCCCAGGACACTCATTCGGGCTGCAAGCCCCACAGTCTCTTCTGAAAGCTTAACCTTTGACTGAAGACATACAGTTTGAACATAAACCATTCAGTAATGCTGTTGTACTGATACAGACTATTGTGCTAGATATGTCCCTTGTGTAACTGTGGCTTAGCTAGTGGAGCTGCAAAAGAAGCTGATGAGATCCAGTGACCCCAGTAGCATTTCCAGGGGATGAATTTTCTTATACTTCAACATAAGAAAGAAAGAATATATATATATATATATATATATATATATATATATATATATATATATATATATGCGGGTTTGCTCACTATCCATGGATTCAACATTTGGACAAGTAAGTCAAATACATATTGGTAAGTCAAATACACTTGGATACCAGACTGATATGCTGCAATGTGTGTGTGTGTTTTAAAGGGGCTCAAATAAGATGAACACATCTATTTATTTATTTTCTATACCACCTAATAGCCAAAGCTCTCTGGGCAGTTCAGAAAAATTAAAACCATAATCTACAACATAAAACAATATAAAATATGAAAGCATAAAACTACAATATAAAGATCCATCCAGAATAAAACCTAGCAGCGATGTAGATATTTAAAATACAAATTTAAAACAGCAAAGCTAAAAAGACTAGAGTGCTAAAATGCTGGGAAAATAAAAAAAGGTCTTCACCTTGTGCCAAAAGGGGTACCAATAGAAATGCCAGGTGAACCTCCCTAGGGAGCTCATTCCACAGCTGGGGTGCCACAGCAGAAAAGGCCCTCTTCCTAGGGATGGCAGAGAATTCCACCATGGATTCCAGTGAGGCCAGATCCGGCCCCCCGGAATCTGTGGCGGAACAGCCTCCTGCCCCAGCCCCCCCCGGCAGAATCCCCCGGGACGGCACTTACATGGGGCGGATGTGGCGGATGCGGCGGCGGTGGTGGTTCCGGTCGCGGCGGGTCTCCTGACCGGCCATGGCCGGGCTGCTGCTGCCACCATTACCATCCTTGCACCCGTGATAGGCTATGTAAGAATTTACATAGCCTATCACGGCTGGGCAAAAAACCAAACCAAACCCCAGTGTACGCGAATGGCGGCGGCCATGGCGGCCGCCATTTGCGTTCCCCTTTTTTTGCTGTTTTATCTTAAGTAAATATTTATGTAAGATAAATCGGTGAAAAATAGGGAATGCAAATGGCGGCCGCCATAGCCACTGCCATTTGTGTACGCTGGGTTTTTTTGGGGCGGGGTTAGCCGTGATAGGCTACATAAATTCTTAAATAGCCTATCACGCTGCCTGGCTGGACAGAAATGGCGGCCACTACAGCGGCCGCCATTTGCATCCGCAGCAGCTGTCCGCGGCCGGAAATCCGGCTGCGGACGATCCCGGTGAGCTGCTCTGCAGCCTGGCCACGGAGCGGAGCCGGCCATTGAGGATTCCGGGGGGGAAGGACCGGGTCGCCTCCCCCCCCCTCGAGGATTCCAGGGGGAGGGACGGAGTGCCTCCCCCCCACCACGAAAGATTCCCCGAAAAGGTGAGTTTCGTACATCCCTAGGTGTAGTTGGTATATCAGCCTAAGTGGATAAAAGGTGCTCTGTGTCCACCTGTGCCTAGGGATGTCAGAGAATTCCGCCACGGATCTTGGTGAGGCCGAATGCTGGTGCATTCGGCCCCCCGAACTCCATGGTGGAACGGCCTGCCACCCCCCCACCCCTGCGGATCCCCCCCAGGACGAGACTTACCTGGGGCGGATGTTCCAGACAGCGGCGGCTCCAGCGGCGGCTTTGGTGGACGCATCGGCGGTGGCTGGTCTTCTGACCGGCTGCCACCGCCGCCGCCACCATTTGCGTATGCGTTTTTTTTTTTTTAACCCAGACGTGATAGGCTACGCAAGTCTTTACATAGACTATCACGGCTGAATACAGGGACGCAAACGGCAGCAGCTACGGCCGCTGCCATTTGCGTCCCTGCTAGCCAGCGGCCGGATGTCTGGCTGCTGGCGGAGCCAGCTGGCGACTCTGCGGAATCCCCGCGGAGCGGAGCCAGCCGGCCAGGATTCAAGGGGGAGGTGCAGAGCACCTCCCACCCGGTGAGGATTCCGGGGGAAGGAACGGAGCGCCTCCCCCCCAGCGGAACCCGGCGGAGCCAGGTAAGCGGGGTTTTGTACACCCCTACCTGTGCCTCAAGTGATAGTTCTGAGTCCAAGAGCACCCCCAAACTATGAACCTGATCCTTTGGGGGGGGGTGCAAACATCACCTAGCCAGGCAGATGACGTACCTACTAACAGTACCTCTGTCTTGTCTGGACTGAGTCTCAGTTTATTGGCTCTCATCTAGTCCATTACTATGCCCAGGCACTGATTCAGAACAGCCACTGCCTCACCCAGATCTAATGAAGAAGAGTGGATGTCATCTGCATATTGATGGCACCTCAGCCTAACCCTCCAGAAAACCTCCCCTAGCAGTTTCATGTAGATGTTGAACAGCATAGGGGATATAAGAGAGCTCTGTGGAACTCCATGGCATAGTTGCCAAGGCACAGAGCAATAATCCCCCAGCACCACCTTCTGGAATTGGCCACCCAAGCAGGAGCGGAACTAGTGCAGTGCCTCCAGCTCCCAACCCAGACAACCTATCCAGAAGGATACCATGGTCGATGGTATCGAAAGTAGGGATGTCAGAGAATTCTGCCACTGACTCCAGTGAGGCCAGATTCTTTGGAATCCGCCCCCCCCCCGGAATCTATGGTGGAACAGCCTCCCCTGTCGTAGCGGCTGCCAGTTGAGTCCTTGCAGTAAGCTGTGATAGGCTTTGTAAATACTTACCTAGCCTATCACAGCAAAGAGCAGGGGCACAAATGGTGACTGCTACGCCATTTGCGTGGCTGCCTTTTGCCATGATAGGCTTCGTAAATACTTACGTAGCCTATCATGGCTTACTGCAAGGACGCAAATGGTGGCCGCTATGATGGCCGCCATTTGCAGCCGCAGCAGCCCGGCAGCGGCAGGAACTCCAGCTGCGGCTAGCTCTGGCAGGCGGCTCTGCGGAGCTGCTGTGGAGCCGGCCAGGGAGGATTCCAGGCAGAGGGACGGAGCGCCTCCCCCCCACCGTGGATTGACCGGCATGGACCAGGTAGGGATTTCGTACATCCCTAATCAAAAGCCACTGAGAGGTCCAGGAGAATCAACATGGTCGCACTGCCCCTGCCCTTCTCCTGGAAAAGGTCATCCCACAGGGTGACTATGGCAGTTTCTGTTCCAAAATCAGGTCTGAAGCCTGATTAAAATGGATCTAGATAATCTGTTTCATTCATGAGTGCCTGGAGTTGTCCTGCAACCACTCACTCGCTCAAGCACCTTGCCCAGGAAGGGGTTGTTAACCACTGGCCTGTAGTTGTCAACATCCTCTGGGTCCAGGTTAGGCTTTTTCAGGAGTTGCCTAATTACCACCTCTTCTAAAGAGTCCAGCACCACTCCCTCTCTCAGGGAGGAATTTACAACCATCTGGACCCAGCCACATATCCCTTCCATGTTTAATGTAATAAGCCATGAAGGACAAGAGCTGAGCACGCAGTTGCCTGGACTTGGCCAAGCACCTTATCTGCAACTTTGGGCCACAATAACTGAAACTCTTCCAGTAAAACTGGACCAGACAGTGCTCTGGATGCCTCTACTAATGGAACTGCATTAATTGAGGTGTCCAATTCATTACGAATCTGAGCAATTTTAAAATTACAGATTCAGGGAAGGATGTAATGATGTCCCTGTGCTAGCACTATTGATGTTGTGTTGGTGTAAAGCAAAGCTTGTGTAACATCAGTAGCACTTGCGAGCATGACGGGTTTCCTGGAAAACCCATCACACTAGCAAGTGCTATTGATGTTGTGGGAGCATGTGTTTACACTAGCACAACGTCAGCAGCGCTATTACCAGGAAACTTTTGGATTCCGCTCCCTCTGAAGACACAGGTTTGCAGCTTGGGTGTACTTCTGGATTCAGCCTGAGCCTGGATACCCAGGTTTCAGTGGTGCAGGAATGCATTTGCACAGTTAAAGCTAGTGCGCCAGCTGCACCCATTTCTTGAGATGTCTGACTTGGCCACAGTGACACATGCCTTAGTTACTAAGTTTGGATTAAATCCTGTTTGGATTACTGTAACACGTTCTAAATGGGGCTGCCTCTGAAGAGCGTTCAGAAACTTCAGCTGGTTCAAAGAGCTGCTGCCAGGCTGTTGACTGGGGCTGGCTACAGGGAACATACAAGTCCCCTGCTGAAACACCTTCACTGGCTCCCAGTCTGTTTCCGGGCACAATTCAAAGTGCTGGTCATGACCTATATGGCTCAGGTCCAGGTATTCTCCCCTATGAGCCTGCTTGTACCCTGAGATCTTCAGGGGAGGCCCTTCTCGCGGTCCCACCACCATCACAGGCTCGCCTGGTGGGAATCTGGGAGAGGGCCTTCTTGGTGGCTGCCCCAAGGCTCTGGAACTCCCTTTCCAGGGAGGCAAGAGTGGCACCCTCCTTGGTATGTTTCTGCAGGCAGGCAAAAACTTTTTTGTTCCAGCAGGCCTTTGGGGATAGATAGTCTGGACCTGGGAGAATATGATGGATGGATATTATAGTTTATATTTCTTGTTGTCTTTTTAAATTCTGATATTTTATACAATTTTAATATTATTGATAATTTAATTATATTTTTAACTTTTGTATATTTCTATTTATATGTTTTAACTGTACAAGTTTTTAATGTTGTAAAGTTGCCTTGAGTCCCAATATTGGGGGAAAGGTGGGATGATGATGATAATTATTCCCGCAGTAACCTTGTATAGAGTCCTCCATTCCTACCACAAACATATACTTGCATCCCTACACTTTAGGATATGCCATCAAAAATAACCTAGTCCCAATTAGTTTCTCTTTCATATGCCTAAACCACTGTTCTCACAATGAGATATTGATTGATGCATTTTCCTGCAAACCAACTCACCTCTGCCGTTTCCCCAATGAGTCATGTCTACTACTACAGTGATTAGCAACTAATTGTTCAAGAAGGTCATTTTGAGACGTGGGCCAAAGCTCCAGCAAGGTTCTCCCCAGAAGGGATAACATGGTGTCCACTGAGTGGTGGGCAGCTCACTGGCAACTGAGTACTGGAGACTGAGGGTGCTTCCACACTAGCCTTTTTCTCTGGAATTGCCACCCTTCCTTCATTCACTTTTTATGGAACACCCAGATGAAGTCATTCCCAAATGGTTGACTTCAGTGTTTTTTGCATTCCCCTCCCGTGTTTCTTCAGAAAAGATTTTCGGCAAGATTTTTGAAATCAAATACAATTGCAGATCCAGCCTGTCCAGTGTGGGCAAAGGACTATTAAAGTATTTTAGGATTCCTGTGCCTTTACACTGAATATTTCCTCTTTGCCAGTTGTATGGCTTCCTTCTGATTGCCTCCTACTGATCTCAACTGGGGGATTACAGTGTAATTTCTCCTTGCCTGGTCTCTCTGTGAATTGCCCTATGTCAGCTTCTTCTACCCTGTCCCAGGTGGGGCACATTAAGAATGTTTAATTACTTATTTCTCCTCCTTTTGTTCTTTTCTTTTTAAAATAATGCAATAGCTTTATTTTGTTATTTAAAACAGCAGGAGGAAAGAGAGTAGGCAACACTATTCCCATCACCTTATCTCCAACAGAAAAAAAAACCCTGCTAAATTTCTTTATCTCAGGGTGCTTCAAAGGGAAAGTCCCAGTAATAACAAAATAACAACAAACACTAAAAAAACAAACAAAAAAACAACAACACCCTGGAAGCATCCCTGAGACAAACAGGGTTATACAAGTTAGCTCCTCTTTGATTGGCTTGCAGGTGAGTTTCTATTGTATTAATTAGGTGTATCAAACTCAGACTACATTTCAAGTTACAATTATGTTCTCCCTTGCTCCACCATGTGGAGAAAGGAGGCCTTTGCAGCTATATAATTTTCACGTGGGAAGGGTCACTGGAAGATTTTGTTAGGGTTATTATGTTACAACTTGTTACCCAGAAATCAGCAGGTGACACTTTTCATAGCACGGAGATAAAGAGTATCACTTGTTCATCTCTGCACATCATATTGAGGCCACAGCAGTAGTGCCTGTTCGGAATGTTGGCAAGAATGGATTCTATATTTGTTACTTGTCTGTCTGTCTGTCTACAGTATTTGTAGACCACTCCACATCCAAAGACCACAGAGCAGTGAACAGCACACAGGATAAAGAATAAAAACACCATGTTAAAATAATTTAATTTTTTAAAAAGAAAAGAAACAGAGTTCTGATAAAACCAAGTTTGATAAACCACCGTCAGTCACTTGAGGAAGGCTTCCTGAAATAACAGTGTGTTCAGGAGATGCTGAAAGCAACACAATGTTGGTGTCTGTCTGACCTCCAAGGCAGAGAATTCCATAGGAAGGGGGCCACCACACTGAAGGCTATTTTCCTGGTGGGCACCAGTCGGGTCATATGTCCATGTGGAACCACCAGAGTCATGCGCTCTGCTGACCTCAGTGATCAGGCAGGTTCGTAAGAGAGAACGCACTCTTTCAGGTATCCTGGTCCCAAGTTGTTTAGGGCTTTGTATGCTAGTACTAATACTTTAAACCTGTCCTGATAGTGAATAGGCAGCCAGTGCAGTTCCCTCAGCAAAGGAGTTGCATGCTGAAAAGGAGCAGTTCCTGACAGCAGCTGAACTGCTGCATTCTGCACTAGCTCCAGCTTCCGAACCAGCCTCAAGGGCAGCCCCACATAGAGCACATTGCAGTAATCCAGTCCCGGGGTTACTAATGCCTGTACCACCGTGGCCAAGCTATCCCTGTCCAGGAGAGGCTAGGGATGTGTGAAAGTCACTTACCTTTTCAACAAGGTGATTCGCAGTGGGGGGGAGGCGCTCTGCCCCTCCCCCTGAAATCCTTCTCCAGCCAGCTCCACTCCGCGGAGATTCCGCAGAGCCACTGGCCGGGGCCACGCAGCCAGAAATCCAGCTGCTGGGCAACTTCCTTCTGGAAGAAAAAACAACAACAATGGCGTACGCAAATGGTGGCGGCTACAGCGGCCGCCATTTGCATTCCCTATTTTTCACCCATTTATCTTACGTAAATATTTACGTAAGATAAAACGGCGAAAAAAAGGGGAATGCAAACATTTATAAATATTTACGCAGGCTAGAACGGCGAAAAATAAAGGAACGCAAATAGCGCCCACTACGCTATTTGCGTTCCCCTTTTTTTCACCATTTATCTTACGTAAATATTTACGTGAGATAAATCGGCAAAAAATAGGAAACACAAATGGTGGCCGCCGTAGCCGCCGCCATTTGCGTATGCCTTTTTTTTTTAAAATTGGCTTGCTATGATAGGCTACGTAAATACTTACGTAACCTATCAGGGCAAAGACCAGGACGAGAATGGCAGCCGTGGCAGCCGGTTGAAAGACCAGCCGCCACCGCCGGAGCCGCCGCCGGAGCCGCCGCAGTCCGGAACATCCGCCCCAGGTAATCCTTGTCCTGGTGGGAATCCGCGGGGGGGGGGGGGAGGCCGTTCTGCCATGGATTTTGGGGGGCCGGATGCCAGTGCATTCGGCCTCACTGAAATCCGTGGAGGAATTCTCTGCCATCCCTAGGAGAGGCCGAAGCTGGTAAAAGGCACTCCGAGCTGCCGTGGCCACTTGGGCCTCCAGCAACAATGATGGATCTAGGAGTACCCCCAGACTACAAACCTGATCTTTCAAGGGGAGGGCAACCCCATCCAGAACAGGCAATGAACCTATCTCCCGGACTCAGGAACCACTCACGAACAGGGTTTCCGTCTTGCCAGGACTGAGCTTCAGTTTATTGGCCCTCATCCAGCCCATTACTGAGCCTAGGCACTGATCCAGGACTTGCACAGCCTCTCCTGATTCAGATGTCACAGGGAGATAAAGCTGTATGTCATCAGCATACTAATGGCGGTTAGCTCCAAATCCCCTACTGACCACTCCAGTGGCTTCATATAGGTGTTAAACAACACTGGGGACAAGATGGTACCCTGAGTAGGGATGTACGAAAGGGACTTACCTTGTCCCACAGCTTTTTTCGCAGTGGGGGGGAGGCGCTTCGCTTCTCCCCCTGAAGTTCATGCAAGCGGGGGGTGTCTTCCCGCCTCGCCCGGCTGAAATTCAGGCCGGGGAGAAGCGCCCCGTCTCCCCGGCCGCAAACTTCAACAGAAAAGTAAAAAAAAAAAAAAACACCCCGTGATAGGCTACGTAACAATTTACGTAGCCTATCACGGCTAGATCTGCAAAGTCAGCCGTGATAGGCTACGTTAATCGTCACATAGCCTATCTCGAGTGACTTAAAAAAAAAAAAAAAAAGCGCGTACGCAAACGGCGGCCCCCATGGGGAGCCGCCATTCACGTTCCTTATTTGGTCGCTGTAGTCTACGTAAAGATTTACGTAGACTACGGCGAAAATAAGGGCAACACAAATAGCGTTGCCCTTATTTTCGCCGTAGTCTACGTAATCTTTGCGTAGACTAAAGCGACCAAATAAGGAACACGAATGGCGGCTCCCTATGGGGGCCGCCATTAGCCGTACGGGTTTTTTTTTTTAAGTCACCCGTGATAGGCTACGTGATGATTTACGTAGCCTATCACGGCTGACTTTGCAGATCTAGCCGTGATAGGCTACGTAAATCGTCACGTAGCCTATCACGGGGGTGTTTTTTTTTTTAACTTTTCTTGGAATGGTGGCGGCGGCAGCCGGTCGAAAGACCGGCTGCTGCCCCCGCCCCTGTCGAAGCCCTGCCGAACCGCCGCTGCGACCCGCCACCGGGAGCGACATTCGGGAAAGGTAAGTCCCATCCCGGGGGGGGGGGGGGCGGGGGGGAGAATTTCTCCCCGAAACTACTTCGGGGGGCTGAATACGTTGGCACTCGGCCCCCCGAAGTTTCGGCGAGAAATTCTCTGTCACCCCTAACCCTGAGGAACCCCACAGATCAGTTGCCAAGGGGCCAAGGAATAGTCACCCAATGTTACTCTCTGAAATGGGCCCCACAGGTAGGATTGGAACTCCTGTAACACAGTGCCTCTGATATCCATCCCATGGAGTCGATCCAGGAGGATACCATGGCCAATGGTATCAACAGCCAATGAAAGATCGAGCAGAATTAACAGGGTTGCACTCTCCCTGTCCCTATCTTGATAAAGGTCATCCACCAGGGTGACCAAGGCTGATTCAGTTCTATGGATATATTCAGGAAAATAGGTGATTCAGTCATATAAAGAGGACATAAAAAGATTGCTAGAGGTTTTCTAGCTTTACTGTAATTTATCTTGGATGATGGTGGCATTCAAAATGCAAGATTCCTCTGTATTTAGCCACACTTGTGTAAATTCCGATCTACTGCTTACCCACCTTTGTATTTTAAACAAGCCAAAAATATAAGAAGTACAAAGCTAGGCCTGGACTACAAACTTGAACAGGGTAATCATTCATAACTTTGCCCCAGGGAAAACTTGGGAGCATTGTTCTATACAAGTGCCTAATAGTCTCTAAATAATAATTCCATTCCCAAAGAACCTTTGGAGAAATGATAACAATTGAAAACAATTTCAAAGCAGCTTGTTTATAGCATAGAGGGAGTCAGAAAAAAGACTCCAATATGCACATGGAATTCCTGACAAAATCCTGCTGAATACTTGTGGACACACACAAACAGGTAAATCTATAGACACTTAAGTATTGCTAGAAAACAGCGAATATCTTGATCACTTTGCTGTAGTGCATTAGGTTTTATTTATTTATTTATTTATTTATTTGCATTTGCATACTGCTCCATATCTAGACAGATTCTGGAGCGGTGAACAATAAAAGATACAATATAGGATAAAAGAATAAAACACCATGTTAAAACAGTTACTATTTTTAAATGGAAACAGAATTCTAATAAAGCCATGGACAGTCACTCAAGGAAGGCTTCCTGAAATAAAGATGTTTTCAGGAGGTGCCGGAAACAGTACAATGTTGGTGCTTGCCTGATCTCCAAAGACAGTTCCATAGGAAGGGGGCCACCACACTGAAGGCTCTTCTCTGGGTGGACTCCAATCGGGCCATAGGTCCATGTGGAACCACCAGGAGCAAGCCCTCTGATGACCTCAGTGACCAGGCAAGTTGGTAAGGAAGAAGGCACTCTCTCAGGTATCATGGTCCCAGGTTTTTTATGGTTTTGGACACTAGTACTAAAACCTTAAATCTGGCCTGGTAGCAAATAGGCAACCAGTGCAGTTTCCTCAGCAAAGGAGCTGCATGCTGAAATGTATCATGAAGACTATATTGTGTGGATGTACAGAGGATCATTTACCAAGTGGCAATTGGCTCAAGAGATCCCCATCTGTGTTCACACACTTATCAGTGTATCCAGAAGGCATCGGCTTCTTAGATATGCTGAAAATAAAGCTGATGAAAACTGCATGAAGGATTTCAATAATTTTATCCATTCAGATACCTGCACATGTAGTGTTGGCTCCAGGTTTTGGGGGCCCTTGGGCAAGATGTTTTCAGTGGGCCCCCTTCCTTGAGTAAGCCACCCTCCTCCTCACCACTGCTCATTCATTTGCCCCCTCCCACTGGGCTCAATCTGCAGAACTGTCCAGCTAGAGAGTGACAGGTAAGTGGAGTAGGGATGTCAGAGAATTTCTCCACGAATCTTGGGGAGGCCGAATGCCAGCGCAGTCGGCCCCCCGAAATTGGTGGAGAAATGGTCTGCCCCCCTGCCCCCCCAGGACTTACCTTGCTTGAATGTCCCTGGCGGCGGCTCCAGCGGTGGTTCGGCGGCGGCGGCTGGTCTTCCGACCGGCTGCCGCCGCTGCCATTTCCAAGTAAAAAACAAACAAACAAACAAACAAACAAACGTGATACGCTACGTAAAGATTTACGTAGCCTATCAAGGCTAGATTTTAAAAAAACACCGTGATAGCCTACGTAAATGTTTATGTAGCTTATCACGGCTGACTTTGAAAAAAACAAAAACAAACTGCGTACGCAAATGGCGGCGCCCATGGGCACCGCCATTTGCGTATGCATTTTTTTTTTTAAAGTCAGCCGTGATAGGCTACGTAAAGATTTACATAGCCTATCACGGCTGACTGCAGGGACGCAAACGGCGGTGGCTACGGCCGTCATTTGCGTCCTGGCAGGAGATGAGGTTCGCGGCCGGAGGGACGGGGAGCCTCCCCCCCGCCAGAATTTCGGCAGGGAGGGCCGGGGAGCTCCCTCCCCACCAGAATTTCGGGGGGAGGGACGGAGCACTTCCCCCCCACCGAGAAGCAAGCGTTGGGATCAGGTAAGGGACTTTCGTCCATCCCTAAAGTGGAGGCTGCTACTCCGTGTCCTCACTCTCGTCACTGTTTCCATGCATGGAGTTGGCACATGAACAGCCAGGGGGCAAGGGAGAAGAGCTGCAGGGCCAGGGGTCAGCAGTAGGCCCCTTGTCGGGGTGTTGGGGGAGAGCTTTGGGGCCAACACCCCACAAGATTCCAACTCCAGGATTTGTTTTCATGGGCCAGGGTCTGCCTTGAATGACAATAAAGTGCTTATTGATAATAAAGTCCTTTAGAGCATGAGCAGAGTGTTTTGAACACCAGTGAAAATCTACAAAAGTATCCGCTGTGCTCTTTCTTAATTAAGAATTGCCACCAAAAAAGAAACACGTAGAGCAGTGTCAATTCAATATGTTAGTGTCAGTAATCACATTCTGAATTTTTAAATTTCCCCAGCAATTCCAGCCGCTAAGGAGGTATGCCTACTAAGAATAGCTTCACACCTTATATCAGACAGAACTAGCCAGCTGTCAGGTTGGCCTAAAGGCAGAATGAATTGCCCCAATTTACATCTGTTGAGGATCTGGTTTAATTTACTATTTTCTTTGAAATCTCAGAGGGCTCATCTACATCCCTGTGTGTGTCTGTGTACCTGCACAGAAACAGATACATCTATGTGTGACTACACAGACTGCATGGACATACGGTTTACGGAAACATTATGGGATGCAGAATCTGTGATAATGGGAGGAAAGGAAATTCATTATCTGGTTAGAAGGTTATATACTGTTGCAAGATAAGTGGTTGCAAAGGGACTAGAGCATAGGGTCTTTGGAGAGATGATGTGGTAGGGTCCACCATTCACTCACCAGTAGCTACTTTTCTTTTTTGTTGATTTTTGACAAAGGATGAGCAACTGAATTATTTCAGATTTGCAATACTGACAGAAACAATATGGGCCATGAAAAGCTTGTCTAGTATCACTCAAGCCAAATGTTATAGGACTGCACACTTGGGCTGCAGTCCTATAAAACATACCTGGAAGTAAATCTAATTGAACTCAACAGGACTTCCTTTGGAATAAACCTGTTTAGGATTGCACTGTTAGATATCCTAATACTGCTGCTTTCTTGTGGAATAGCTGAACCAAAGGCAGAAACAGAATAGGTGAAGTTTCAATCTAATTGTACCATCTGTATATTGGAAAAACCTTTGTGCGCCTGTAATGCAGCTACACCAAGCCTGCTTCTCATATAGCTTTGAAAAAGCATCTCATACTACAACCCCTTCTATTATTTTGGAGCTGGATTGTAATTCTACATAGAAGCAGTAGAGACAGGGGAGAAGCAGTCATCAGTAATCAAATTACAGGAGAAGGAGAGAAGGCCCCCTAACCCTTTGTGATGAACCCTTTAGAAGGTTACAGAGGGGGAATTATTTGGCTGAAATGGGGGGAGCTGGGTGGGGGAGCGTGTAGATTTCATTAATGGGTCCCTTAATTCAAGCACTGGTGGATGGATATTTTGGATGTTTTTACTGCAGGCAATTAGCCAACTGAAGAGACAACCTGCAGTCGGATGTGGAAAAGTGGCTTTCTCATTCTGTGCTCATGCCTCTTTCTTTAGGTCAGTTGCTCAGTCAAGCAGGTGGAAAGTGTATTGGAGTCTCCTTTCATCAGTGATTTGACAGAGGGAACGGAATATGTAAGCTGAGCAGGGGTACAATTTAAAGAGTGGGCAATGCCTCCCCGCCATGTTTCAGATCACAAGCGATTGTTTCTCAAAAGCACCTCTATCTCTGGTCCATGGCCAGCTCCAGGTTTGAGCGGCCCCTCCCAGTTGGGTAGACTATTGGTGAACTTACTTGGTGGGGGATGGGGTAGTAGTGGAGCTCCAGCAAGCACCTGGCAGCTGGGTCTGTGGGAGCCATTTTAATTTTTGAGCCATTTTAATTTCCAAAATGCCCCCAACTGGAGTATCATTCTGGGGCATTTTGGGACATTAACATGGTGGCCCTGCATGGAGGCCCTAGCAGCTGCCAGTGCCCACAAGACTCACATACAGATGCTAGGACAGATCTGATTATTATGAGGCATAAAAAAGGGACCAGATCTAATACTATTTTGGACTATTTATTCTTGAGCCTTTGAGCTGTGCTGCAAATCTTGCCCTCCTCGCTCTTCTGAAATCTTCAACCACCATAACCTAGAAATGACAGCTCTGGAGATGAGGTCTACCAGGCTGGAGCCACTATAGGGTTCTTCAGTTTCCTTTCCTGTAGAGATCACCGCATGGAAAGGATGAGCTAGCAGGGATCTGTTGCTGATGATGGAGGACCAGGTAGTGCAAGGGTGGAGAACCTCTTTCAGCCTGACAGCCAAATTCCATTTTGGAAGTGCTCCCGGGGGCTACATTCCAGTGGTGGGTGGGGCAACTGACAAAAAAACTGGAGCCAAACTTACTAGCATAATTTAATTCAAAGGTCTTCCTGTCAATAAGTAATCCTTATGGGAGGCATTTCAACCTTTTAGAATAGGGGGAAAAAACTGTACAAAACCCAAGAAACCACCAAATGATTGGTGGTTGGGGGAAGGGATGGGGGCAGGTGAAGGAGACCATTTGAGGTACCCCAGAGGGTACAATTGGGACTCCAGGTTTGAGGTCCTGCACCCATGACTGTAGAATGAGAATATCTTAATTTTTTTTGTTTTTCCTAGAGACCAGAATCTTTTTCAAGGGACTTGTCTGGCACATTTCTCCATCTTTCTATACACAAAGGCCTGTACATTTTCAGAGAAATATAAAAATAAATAAAGATTAAAGTGTTCTAATAGGAACATAGGAAGCTGCCTTATACTAAGACAGACCACTGGCCCATCTAGCCAGTCGACACTGACTGGCATCAGCTCTCCAGGATTTCAGGCAGGATTCTTTCCACGCCCTACCCGGAGAAGCCGGGGATCGAACCTGGGATCTTTTGCATGCAAAGCATGTGCTCTATCACATTGAGCTATGGCCCCTTTCCCCCCTGCTTTGCGTTTGTCCTGTGGTGTTATTGTAATGAAATGAATTTAAAATCTGTATGTCAAACTTTTCATCACACGTGGAACCTCTGCAAGATTCATATGACAAAAGGAAAACTAAATCATTCTAGAATTTCTCCCTCTCAGACATACGTGAGGATTTTCTACCTGTTCAGCTGTACCCAATGTAAAAGAGATATTACTAAGAAAAGGCTCCCATTAACTATCAGTTCAGCTGCTCTTTAGAGATGTTCTTCCAGCCATGTGAGAACTGCTTATCCATGAGCAGTACCAGTACCCCTGTGGACCATTAGCAGCTGCATTATGGCAAGTCAAGTCATTGGACCATTTAGCTGAGTATTGTCTATATCATGGAGGGGCAACCCTTTTTGGCCCTGAGGGCCACACTAAGCACCAGGTGGTGGGTTGGGAACCACATACATGTGCACACACACATGTACTATATGTATACATACATATAAATACAGGGGGATGGTGAGGTTGAAATGCCCTTTCCTTGCCTGTTAAGATCAGGGGATGGGATTGCTAGTGTGTGGGCAGAGAGTTTAAAGCCTCTCCCTCTCCCACTCCAATAATGCTCATCCAGATCTCAGTTTCCCCTCTGCATCAGGATTGCTGGGAGGGTCAAGTTTAAAGTCTCCCCCAGTGATCCCCCAAAGCAGTCTTTTCTCGACTGCCCAGCTGATGGCTGATCAGCTGGCTGAGGGGAAAAGTGGTGGGGCTTCCTCGGGCTACATTAGACCATATGGAGAGTGGCAAAGGGCCACTGTGGTCTACAGTGATTGGCAGCAACTCTCCAGTTTCAGACAAGGGTCTTCCCTAGGCCTACCTGGAGATGCCAGGAACTGAACCCAGGACCTTTTATATGCAAAAAGATGTGCTCTACCACTGAGCTATGGCCCTTCTGGGGGAATCTTTACGAGTCCTAACATGGGTTCTTACTGATCAGTCTTATTTCTGAGCAATGAGATAAGGTGTATAGCCAAATGAACTACACAAAGTGAAACAGAACATCCCCATCCCCCATCCCCCCAATTCCTACTTTGCATTGAAAATTGAACAAGGGGATATGCCATTTAACAGTGGCCATATATTTCCTTATCTTCACTTAGCACAAAAATTGTCTCTAGCATTTAATATATTCTCATGGTGCCAAGTTAATAACACCCATGACTGTGTAAGGAAATTTATGATGGTCTTTTCCCCTTTGTGAGTTCAATTTAAGAGGACCAAGCACAAAGAAAGTTTGATCTCTTCCCAAACTTCATTGTCCATCAGCGCCTGGAGAGTTCTCCTTCCACATTTTGCTTAGGGATGGATTTGTCAATCTCTTTTTCACTGAGATTGTCGGATTTTTAAGCTCATTTCATAACCATTCCTTCTCCACATCAGTTTCCATTTTTTTTTTAAATTAAAAAATCCACATGGAAATTCCTACCGTTTTTGGTACACATTTCCCCTAATGTACACATTTTTGTGCATATTTTTAAGTGTACACATTTTTCCCTACACATTTCTTTGAAGTACTTTCCATTGCTCTAATGCAGTTTTGTGCATACTTTCTTCAAATATATGCATTTTGTGCACATTTTTCCCTAATAGCACATTTTTGTGTGCATTATCCCCAACAAGAGAAGCTGCATCAAAACGGTTGTAAAAATGCAGATTTTGGCTCGCAACTCTGACTCAGCTCACTTATTGGTGTGAATTGGATAAATCCGTAAAAACAAAAACCTTTGACTAAACAGGTTTCTCACCCATCCCTAGCCTTGTTTCTATGAACTCTGATTGTAAGAAGTCCTGGTGGCTGAGCAGGTGTGCAAGAAGGAGAGGGTAACAGTGGGGCACTAATTGCAGAGATTCTAACAGTGGCCTCAGTGTAGATTAGGAGTTCTTCTGAATACCTGTGATTTAGAAGCCCAGTTTGCTCTGAAAATGGTAACTCACTTATGCAGGGGTCTTATACTTCATCTCTAAACTTTTGCCTCAAAGGACCTGCTCTGCAATGTTAATAAGACGTCCCTGCAATACCAGTAGCATGTAATTGACTATGCACTGGCAAGATGCTAACTATACTACTGTCATCCAGCATCTATATAGAAATCTGGGCTTATAACTCTGCTCAAACCTGGACTCCACGGGTAGCCTTGAGCTACTCAACAACTTTAAGCCAGAGTTATCCATCTGTAAAATGAGAACACTAGCTTATGTCCCTGGGTTGTTGCAAGAATACATTAATCATCTTTGTGACAACTATGAATGGTAAGGATTTTAAAACGCTCCTTGGATTCCCCTCTTGGAATTCCAGCCATGGGAGTATACTTTCAAAATTCTACCTCTACTTGCTGGTAAGGGCTATTTTGGCATGTTCCATGTGTAATTGTAGAAAAATGTAGACCTGATTGTAGAAGATTGAACTTTATATTCATATTTAGGTGGTGGTGGTGGATCTAAATAGTTGCTAAAACAACAACAACAACAACAACAACAACAACCCACCAATACAAGTGTCCAGAGTTACCTGAGTATAAAATACACACACCTCAAAGGATTTGGTGTGAACAAGGTAACCCTCAGCTAGATTGCAATATTATGGTTCTGTGTTGCTTTTGATTATTTGTGCAGATAATGAGGGCAGTTCTTATGGTAAACATTGCACAGTACAATTTCTGCAGTAGCAATATATAGTAACTTATACATGATTGTATTTTATCATTTTGTTAGCTTGTATTTTATGATGTTTCATTTAGGGATGGCAGAGAATTCCACCACGGATCTTGGTGAGGCTGAATGCCAGTGCATTCGGTCCCCCGAAATCTGTGGTGGAACAACCTGCCCCCCCGCCCCCCGCGGATCCCCCCCGGGACGAGACTTACCTGGGGCGGATCTTCCGGGCGGCGGTGGCTCCGGCGGCTGGTCTTCCGACCGGCTGCTACCACCGCCTTTTCCACTCTTGTAAAAAAACAAACAAAAAAAACCACAACGTGATAGGCTACATAAAGATTTACATAGCCTATCATGGCTGGGTTTAAAAAAAAACAAAAAAACCGTGTACGCAAATGGCATCGGCTACAGCCGCTGCCATTTGCGTTCCTTATTTTTGGCCGTCTTAATCTACATAAATATTTACGTAGACTATGATGGCGAAAATAAAGGGGAACGCAAATAGCATAGCGAGCGCTATTTGCGTCCCTTTTTGATTCGCTGTTTTAGGCTAAAACGTACGCTGTTTACGTAGGCTAAAACGGTGAATCAAAAAGGGACGTAAATAGCGCCCACTACGCTATTTGCATTCCCCTTTATTTTCGCCATCATAGTCTACGTAAATATTTACGTAGATTATGACAGCAAAAATAAGGAACGCAAATGGCGGCGGCCATAGCCGCCCCCATTTGCATATGCAGTTTGTTTGTTTGTTTCTCCAGAGCCCTCCGCGGCCAGAAATCCGGCTGCGGATGGCTCTGGCCTGGCTGGGCCTGGCTGGCTGCTCCGTGGAGCTGCTGCGGAGCACAGCCGGCCGTGGAGGATTCCGGGGGGGAGGAACGGATCGCCTCCCCCCCCGTCGAGGATTCTGGGGGGAGGGACGGAACGCCTTCCCCCCCAGGCCAGCATCAAGGGTAGGCATGGTAGGGCACCTGTCGAGGGCCCACACCCTAGCAGGTGCCCACTGACAAGAGTCCCCTGGAGTTGCTCCTCCTCTCCACCATTCCAACCTGCTTGTTCACCTGAGTCTCACTCTGGCCGCGACAATGATGGTGATGGTAAGAAGGAGCAGTAGATGCCACTGTGTACTTGCTCACTGGCCCTCCACCTGTCAGGCAAGCAGGTGGTAGCAATGATGAGGAAAAGTGATATCAGCTGCTTACAATGGCAGTGAGAAGATAGACTGGCTAAGGCAGGGGGTGAGGGTGTCTGGCCCAAACCTGGAGCCAGCACTGACCTGTTTGTAAAACTTCATGATCAGAATGTAAACTTAGAATTTGCAGTACCCTCTGGTGGGATCTCTCTTACACTAATGGGTCTTCTCAGGCTTGTCTGGCAGTGGCAGAAGTACTCCTACAATGGATGGGAGCTGCCATTTTAATGTCCCATTATGCTCCAGAGCTTCTGATGTAGTGTCAGTCTGGAACACTGGGGAAATCAAAAGGGAGGCCTGCAGAGCCAGTTGCTCAATTAATAGGGGCAGGTAATATGTCACTGCTGGTGGGCCCTGCTGGGGCAGTGTAGTCCCAGAAGGTGCCCTAGGATGTCAGGTCCTAGGCCAGTACCAATACAGAATTTGGTACTTATCTTTAATTACAGCCAACTCATACTGTATGAACAAAGTGCAGATACTTGCTTCGATTTGCACATCCTTTCTACAGATTGTTCCTGCTTTGAAAGAATTATGCATGAGAGATTACCTTAATAGTTTCTCTTTAGGGCATGTTGATCCTCCATAGGATCATTCATCTTATGATTATCCTTACAGCCCTTTTGTCATCTTACCACCAATAGGTAACACTGGTAAAAATGTTTTAACTAATAATGTTGCTCCCTTTTTGTTTGTGAAATACCTGTACACATACATCAAATGTTCTGGATTGGATTTCAGCGGATTTCATTCTTGTTCCTAATATTGTGATGAAAACTGCTAGGCATTCGGCCATTCATACTATGTGACTCACAACCTAACAGTTGCAAGATATGCCTATTTAGGCTCCTTCACAGCACCCTATTTATTTAGCATCCATCCTGTTGCTACCAAATAATAAGGCACACAAGGGAAGAAACTGAAAGATTTTATCAGAAAGAAACATCTGGGAGAATGCATATGGTGCTAACTCACCTGAAGGATGCCTCTGTGAAACTTGGATGCACGAATAGGTTCACCAATAAGACTAGATCTAATGAATGTTCCACTTAATCACAAACAGGTGCAATACAATAGAATAGCTCTCCTTATAGAATTGTTGGCTTGGACATGGATGGCATCACTACTCCCAGGTTTTTGACATCAAAGTGCAAATAATACAGAGAATGGCATGATTGGTCTGACTTCCAAAATATGAAGTAAATCCATCTAGATCTGATTTATTCCTTTGAGTCCTTCTCAGTTTTCAAGCCAACAGTGGAAACTACTTCAAATGTTGATCAAAACGCAACAGAGGTGATTTCCATGTGGGAATTCATATGTAGCCCACATGAGAGCATCACATGTGAGAGTTACAAACATTGTACATTTATGCATTCTATGAAGAAGCAAATTTTGTAACCTACAAACTGGCCCTGGGTTTTCACATTCAGGATTGGAACTGTCTTATGGTGTGTTTTATTTTAGATTCCCCTTGCTTCCAATCTCTCCCCACCCACTCCACCCCTGCCAAATGGAACTTCTTCTGCTTCCTGTCATACTTTGACCTACCAATTAGATAAAAAACTGTTTTGACTATGAGTACGAGTTCCTCCTAGTAGCTGTTACAACTAGCTATTTTTGAGACTACTAGTTACAACTGGTTTCTACTTTTACAGATTTTGAGAACACATTGAGAAAGGCATTTAACTAATAATAGCTACTAGTTTAAAACCCTTTATAAATGTTCTCATAAATTGAAAAAAGGATGTTCAGTTCAACTTTTTTATCTAGAGTGAAGGTCTAAGACATTCCAATATCCAACATATTGCATTCACAGCTAAGAAAAGAATATATAGATGTCTGGTACAACCAGTTGTAAACCTTGGGGGGGGGGGAAGATGTATAATTTTCACCTATGAAATGTGATGTCCCTGAATTACACTATGAATATAAGTTCACTTGGAAATAAAGCTTTTGCTATAAAGGAAGGAGCTACAGAACTATGAAAATGAAAATAGAGGAACTCCTGCTGAAAAGGAAGGAGACACTTAGAAAAACAATGTTAATTAGGACCTTTGCATACAGGGGAAAGCTGAACAATTTTCTTTAAATCTGTATCCACCTTTAGAACCATTAAACTATTTCTTTTTTTCAAGCCATCATCATTAAATTTGTCTATCTTCTAAATCCATCTCAATCAGAGCTGGCAATTTCCTCTAAATTAATACCCCCCGCCCCCCCGCTGAGGAGAATAGTTTTGCTTTGAGGAGACATTTTACAGCAGAATGCATAAAGACAACAGCAGACTCACTCCTACTTTTACTGTGGATCTGATGAAAAATTGCATTAGTTTGAACAAAAATATGTCAAAGCATTGCAGAACTACTAAAAACAAACACAAACCACCCCATTCTACCCTTAGTTGTTGGGTTAGTACAAAAATCAACTTTGTACAACCTACTTTTCCTTTATTTTCTGAAAAGAGGACCACTTGGGGGTAATCAGCACCCATCAATTTGTCATGGGCAGCAGGTGACAAAGCTGTCGGCATTGGGTGTTGTAGAATATGCAGCAGAAATAGCTAAACAGCTAAAAATCAGAACTGACAAGTGAATCCCCCCAAACAACAAAGAATTGTTGGCTAGATTGCTTGACCCACAGTTGCAAAAGTGTGTGGTTGGCCTCCCCCAGGAGGTGCAAACCATTGCTGTGGTAGGCCTAAACTCCTATTTGATCATACACAGCCCAATTCTTCTTTGCTGAATACCTTGGGAAGGGCCTCACGACCGAATGCTGCTTCCATCCATTAGCACAACAGAAGCAATCTTACACTTCATATCTCAAGATGAATTATAGATGGTTTCAAGGCTGACCTTAATGCCAGTTTTCTTCCCCTGGAGCTTGGGCAGCCACTTATGCATCGCCAAAAAACAAAGAAATGCATCACCAAAAAAGAGGGCACCCATTTGCGTATACGAATGCATATGTATAGGTGCAAATTTAGAAATAATAACTGTTATTTAAATAGAAGTGCAAGATATTTCACTATAGTGGAGAAGACTGATCAGGTCACCTGGGTGCCTGCTCAGTCTGCTGTCCCGGTGCTGTTGATGGGCAACTTCAAGGTGCCTGCTCTCCCCTTCTTTGACTATAAACCAGATTTAGGCTGAATAACCCATCAAATGGAGGACACCTTCAAATAGAGGACTGTCCTCTGACAGTAAAGTAGGACAACTGGCCACCCTACCTGGCACCCTTCCTTGAAACAACATAGGGTGCATCCACACTGGTAGTTTCTCACAGAACCTGATATTGGGGGCTTCTCCACACAGAGATTTTTTGGCTTGCAATTTTACCAGGGCTTCGGCTTCTGGATTCTGTCCAGGGTTAAGATCGTCCTTTACATGTGCTTCCCTCCCCTGCCCTTTATCAGCAAGTTCTATATGATTCATTTATAAGCCACTAGATGGTGCTGTGGTCTAGCTCCTCATTGCAGGATTTCCTCTTTTCATGGAGAAATGGAGAATGGATCTTTTTGTTGCTACATTATTTTCATTTTAAATTAAGTCACGGAAACACTTGGAAAGTATGAGACAGGTACTGGAGGTTGATGATACCATGTAAAGGACCCACAAACTTCTGTGAGTAACCAATCTCAATCACAGGATAAAAGTCCTGTGTGGAGAAGCCCTGATACTTTCACAAGGGGGGGGGGGCTCCACCTACACCAGTTCCTTTGACCTATTCCTCTTTATGTTCTTCATTCCTGCTTTCTTATTTCTGTGAAAGGTTTGTGTTGTGTTAAGTCAAAGTAAAGAAAAAATTGCGGGCAGCATCTGTGGACACAGCGAGAACTTCCATAGCTCCTTGGAAATGCTGTAATGGTCACCCAACTTGTGTATTTAGAAAAGAAACAAAATCTTTTTCAGGGGAAACTCAGCTTAGGGAGCAATCCTATGGCTGCTAGACAGTGGCTAGATGGCCATAGGATATGGTGTTTCGGGGAAGTGACCTCAGAGCCTGAGCTCCGAGGTCGGTTTCCAGAGAACTGACCTCCCCCCACTTCTGCACTGCCTTGGAGGCAGCACGGAACAGCCCTGTCCTCCGTGCTTGCAAGAAGGGTGCGGGGTGGCTGGAAAGGGGCATGGCTGGGGGTGTTCTGAGGCGGGGAGAGTGTATCTGCATGTACAACACATCCAATGTGTCATACAGTGGCCTCTTTCCCCACTCCATGCTCCCGTGGCAAGACAGCCGCAATCAGCTGTCTAGCCAAAAAAGCAGGGCAGGAGAAGTGCAGAGGGAACGATCCCCTCCTCCTGCCCTGCTTTGGGTAGGTGGTTGCCTCTGAGTTCAGAGGCAGCCGCCTATCTAGTTAGGATTGCGCCCTTACTCAGTTGTGTCACAAGATAATACTACTTACATTCTCTGTTAGCGTCAGTAAAATTAACTTGTGACTCAATAGAATATTGAGTTGCCCTTTAAAAGGGTGTTTTTATTTATCCAAAGCACATTGGGAAACAGTATTTCATCATAATAAGATTTCCCAGCACTTGTCAAAATTCTCTCCCGTCTTGTTACCACTAGCTTCTTGTCATAGGCCTCTCTAGCCCTGCTCTACTAACCAAAATAGAGGAGAGTTGGCACATAGAGAGGTGGTTGGGATTAAGCCACTGGCCCCATCCCTGGTCTTCATTCATTGATCCACAAGGCCTATTCATGCACATCTTCAAGTTTTATTCCTTATATGATGAAGCGAAGCAATATAAGTTAAGGACAAATATTTTATTGTGCTTTACTGTAAGAGTATTCCATCTTAGTTAACTTTCCAGCTTCTTCTCTCCCCATTCTCTTTCTGCTTCTGGCCAACCCGTTCACTTCCAATGTATTTTGATTAGTTCTTTTCAGCCCATCTTTTAAGGAGTCTGACCCGCACCATGTATGTGCTTTCTACGTGCACAGAGAAAGCCCATGCACATACTGCTTTTGTTTGCATAGCTTCTGTACAGAAGAGCTAGATCAATGTGTGGAATGATGTAATTCTGACCCCCTCCTCTATGACAATTCTCTGTTTTGGTCTACTGAAGAGGTCTTTCTCAATAAAATTGATCATTAGTGCCAATTGTAAAGATGGGTTGTGGTCACCCACCCCACTTTCTGTGTAGTGGGTCATTTAAAATTTACAACGTATTTATTTTACGTCCTTACGAAGAAGCTTCTGTCTGACTTCCTTCACTTCATTCTTCATCAAACAGATAACACAACTGTGCTAAATCCTTGACCTTGACTGACTTTGAAATTATTTTTTTATTCATAAATGCTGATTGAAGTATTGGTTTTCCAAACGTCAGGCTTCATCTTAGCTAAACAAGAGCATCTCAAATATAGACAGGAGGAAGAAGACTAAAGGAGCAATTCTCCTTGAACACAGATAGCTAAGTTCACAGGAACTTTTGTTCCCTAGTAAAAAAATAAAATATTTTTTCAGGGCTCCCTGTTTACTTTGTGGGGAATAACTCAAACACCCTGAACTCAGCAGGTATGCAAAGCTATTAGGAGCCTGGTATGTTTCACAGTGCCTAGTCAATGAAATGTCAGGGTCGAGTGCTGTCACTGTCAGAGCTATCAGAGGCCGGGTTTGGACAATCAATGGGGAAAAGAGGCCACTGGGGAAAAGAAGCCACCATCACCCAACCCATGGCTTGTTGTAGGGGCTGTGGGGTGGCTTAGAAGCCCCCCCCCCAATGTACCTCACCAGGTTCAGACAACACGACAACCCATGTCATGTTGTGGTTAATTAGGCAAATGGAGGGCATGTGTGGTAGTTGCTTTTCCCTGAATTTGTCTCTTGCTCCTCTTCCATTCAGATCTACCTCATCTCCAAAGCGTTATTCATTTGTGAGTTTTATGGTAAATCTCCACCTCAGCTAGGGATGGGGGAGAATTTCATTTTGTAAGAATGTACTAATTATTTGATACACATTTTTATAAGTTTTGTTAAGAATTTTCTAAAAATTTGTAAAGTTCCCCATATTCAGGACAAAAATGACTTGAATTTTGATTGGTTTTTAAATTGAGTGTGGGAGAAATTGAAACTGATAGATTTGTCCATCCCGGCCCGGGGTTTTGAGCTCTTAAATGTTTGGGTCTGAATTCCTGTATTTTGGTGCTGAATTAGGGGTTGCCACCTCTTTTTCTGACAGGCTCATCGTTAACAGCTGTATGCCAGACAGGTACAACATGGTCCTCTCCATGCTGGGAATAGCTGTACCCACCACATTTGGCTGGTGGAGATGGGCAAGAATTTCATTTCAGTTCATTTTTAATTTAAACAATTTCCAAAATTCTCAATGTTCTTCATATTTGAGAGAGAAAGAACTTGAGACTCAAAAAATTGAATGCAGGAGAAACAAAAATGACTGATTTGCCCATCCGAGTGCTGCGTGACGGAGCGAGCTCCCATCTTCAGTCCCAGCTTCTGCCAACCTAGCAGTTCGAAAGCAAGAAATTGCAAGTAGATAAAAAGGTACCGCCTTGGCGGGAAAGGTAACAGCGTTCCGTGCACCTCGGTGTTCAGTCATGCCAGCCACATGACCACGGAAGCGTCTTCGGACAGCGCTGGCTCTTTGGCTTAGAAACAGGGATGAGCACCATACCCTAGAGTCGGACACGACTGGTTGGGGACACCTTTACCTTTTTTAATCTTAACTAGGAATGTGCAAATCAGCAAATCTTGCCTTTGAAGTTCTCTGAAGGTTGTTCCAACTTTTGTCTGGGTCAAACTAAACATTTGAGAAAGCATGCATGGTGGAGCTATGCATGCTAGGTTTTCCTACTCTTCTGTAAGTACATGTGTCCCCAAGTCAGATCAGGACTATGGTGCTCTGGGAGGGGTGGTGGTAATCCTTTCCCTCCACCATTTTTTTTCATGAAATTCTACTCCCTGCGAGGTGTGTGTGTGAGTGTGTTAAAAAAAGAAAAAGAAAAGAGTCCCCATTAGAGTTAATGGAGGCTTTTCTTCTTTTAAAAATCCCTCTCCTTAATGGATGTGGAATTTCACCATATATGTACATATTGTATATGTATTTGTGTGGACAAAAAGGTTTAAATTCTCCCTCACTGAGCACCATGGTCCTGATCCAAATCAGAGCTGTGCATGCTTTCCCAAATGTTTAGATTGGCCCTCAGATTCCAAGCTTTTTGGGGGTGGGGCATTCATATGAACATGTGTGTGTGTGTTTTCATGCCCATTTTTCCAAACGGATGCATCAATTGTGTGCATTTTAAAAATGTACATATTTTCCGTGCACATTCTTTTCCTCTATGAATCACATAGCAAGCTTGTATGGACTTCGGCTGCAGATTGTGTTTGTGTCTGTGTTCAGTTCTGGGAGTTGTGAACTGGGTGAATTCTGGTCAATACCAAACTGAAACAATTTTCTCATATATCCCTAGCCTCAACATATGGTGAAAAGCAGTCTGGATGCCACAGTTTCCTCAGCAAACAAAAATTCACCGCAATATAGTTTTCTTTTTAAAAAAAATTAATGTAGGAATACTTTGACATGCTCCGCTAGGGGTGTATGGAATACTCACCCTGTTCCAGTCCGGGTGTCTGCAGGGGGTGGGGGGAGGCGATCTGTCCCTCCTCCCGGAATCCTGCCCGGCCAGCTCCACTACGCAGTGAGTCTGTGGAGCGCTGGCCGGGGCTGCCCACAGCTGGACTTCTGTCTGGTGCTGGGCTGCAGCTGCAAATGGTGTCCGGTGTAGGGGACGCTATTTGCGTTCCTGCCCTTGGCTGTGATTGGCTATGTAAATATTTATGTAGCCTATCACGGCAAAGAGCAGGGATGCAAATGGCGTAGCGAGGACAGGAAGGCCTAGTGTGCTATGGTCCATGGGGTCACGAAGAGTCGGACATGACTTAA
Organism: Heloderma suspectum; assembly: GCF_057233095.1. NCBI lineage: Eukaryota > Metazoa > Chordata > Lepidosauria > Squamata > Helodermatidae > Heloderma > Heloderma suspectum. Next base: position 46,285,158 of record NC_139460.1, on the reverse strand, counting down.
CGACTGAACAACAACAACGCAAACATTTACGTAGCCAATCACAGCCAAGGGCAGGGATGCAAATGGCGTCTGCTGCGCCATTTGCGGCCCTGCCCTTGGCCGTGATTGGCTATGTAAATATTTATGTAGCCTATGACGGCAAAGAGCAGGGACGCAAATGGCATCCACTACGCCTGACGCCATTTTGTTCCACAGCCCAGCAGCGGATGGCTGCAGAACGAAGACGACGACCTGGATCAGCTGCCGCCAGGTAGGGTCCATCCTGGGGGGATTTTTTTTTGGGGGGGTAGTCCATTCCACCACAGACTCCAGGGGGCCAGATTCTAAAGAATCTGGCCTCACTGGAGTCCGTGGTGGATTTCTCCGCCTCCCTATGCTCCGCTCAGTGGCAAGCTCAGTTCTAGAACTCTGTAATCAGCAGGAAGGTTATCTTCTAATTTATAGCTTGCTTGGGCCACCAGCTCCTAACAGCACAAGGACTAATATCTTTGTGGTGGCTGAAGGATGGCAGAAAATATTACAGGCTATTTGCAGGGAACATGTGTTTGGTGACACATTTCTTCCAGGAGGTGTATTAGTATACTATGTATCAGCAGGAGACTCTAGAGTATATTCCTGGTTTTTGAGGCTGAATGGGAGGAATGCCCATGGCAGGTCTGAATCTGAATGAAGAGGTCAGTTTTCTTACCAGGTGAAAAGTAATCACGGCCACCACCACTGCGTCTTGAATACAGTGATATACTGCCTTAATTCTAACACCATTACAAAGAGCATAGTGATCTTATGTGGGTAGGGTGTGCTGTGCTTTCCATCTGCCAGACTTTGACTTCATAGGTGAGCCCAGGCAATGCACACAACCATATGGCTGGAGAGAATTTGAAGAGAGTGGTGAAGTGAGCAAGATGTGAAGCTTCCACAAAATGGTGTCTGAGGAACTCAGTTTTGTAGAGACTCTTTTCTACTTGGTTGATCCCATCCTGCTATGTTCTTCTCTCTCTGCCCATTACTTATACTGAGTATGGACAGAATACCTCAAGATGAGAAGCTGCATCCAGTCTACCATTCTATGGTGGTAGATACTAGGACAAGATGGTATGGTGGGAATGGTAAGACAGGAGCTCTCTAGTAGAGGAAACTTGATAGGATAGGACTCATGACAACTTTCATGGTTGCTATGTGTGACAATGGAGTGGGTGAGCAGAGGATGGTTTTATTAGTTGTCCAAAATATTTATGTATTGATTCATTTATTACTCTCTTACATTTTTATGCCTTAAGGCAGCATGCACAGAAGCATGTATGCATACCAGGCAGCACATACAGTCAGGGCCAGAAATATTGGAACAAGGATAACTGTTTTGGCAGTTGGCCTCTGTACACCACCACATTGAAGTTGAAAGGAAACACACCCAGATAGGAGCGAAGTCAGGACTTTCAGCTGTAATTCAAGGGGTTTGACAAATGTGGGGCACTAACCATCCAGGAAGTACAGCCGGTGGCATACACACACCCCTATCGTTGGTGGCTCATAAGTAATGGAACAAATGGCTGACAAGCTGCTGCATGGCCAGGTGTGGCCTGTTTCCTGGGTACCCCATCCATGACCAATCAAGCAGAGAAAAGGCCTGGAGGTGGTTCTGAGTGTTACATTTGCATTTGGTAGCTGTTCACTGGAACTCCCAACATGAGGTCCAAAGAGGTGTCCATGCGAGTGAAGGAGGCCATCATTAGGCTGAGGAAACAAAATAAACCCATCAAAGAGATAGTAAAAACAGTGGGAGTGGCCAATACAACAGTTTGGAACATCCTGAAAAAGAAGGAATTAACTGGCAAGCTCAGCAACAGCAAAAGGCTTGGAAGACCACGGAAGACAACTAAAGTGGATGACCACAGAATTCTGCTCATGGTGAAGAGGAACCCTTTCACAACATCTAGCCAGCTCAAGAACGCTCTTGCGGAGGTAGGCATGTCACTGTCAACAGCTACAGTCAAGAGATGGCTTTATACAGAGGCTTCACAACAAGGTGCAAACCACTGGTAACGCTCAAGAAAGGCCAGATTAGCCTTTGCCAGCAAATACCTAAAAAAGCCTGCCCAGTTCTGGAATAAGATTCTTTGGACTGATGAAACCAAGATTAACTTGTACCAGAATGATGGGAAGAGAAAAGTATGGAGAAGGAAAGGAACAGCTCATGATCCAAAGCATACCACATCATCTGTCAAACATGGTGGAGGCAGTGTTATGGCATGGGCATGTATGGCTGACGATGGAACCGGGTCACTGGTGTTTATTGATGACTGATAAAAGCAGCAGGATGAATTCTGAGGTGTATAGGGCTATACTTTCTGCTCAGATTCACCCGAATGCTGCCAAACTGATAGGACGCTGCTTCATATTGCAGATGGATAATGACCCAAAACATACAGCAAAAGCTACCCAAGAGTTTCTTAAGGCAAAGAAGTGGGATGTTCTTCAATGGCCAAGTCAGTCACCTGATCTCAACCCAATAGAGCATGCTTTTCACTTACTGAAGACCAGACTGAAGGCAGAAAGACCCACAAACAAGCAGCAGCTGAAGGCAGCTGCAGTAAAGGCCTGGCAAATAGGGATGTACGAAAGTCACTTACCTTTCGCGGATTATGTTGATGGTGGGGGGGGGGAGGCGTTCCATCCCTCCCCCTGGAATCCTCGACGGGGGAGAGGCATTCCGTTCCTCCCCCCCGGAATCCTCTGCGGCTGGCTATGTTCCATGGCAGCTCCGTGGAGCAGCTGGCCAGGCCCAGCCAGGCCAGAGCCGTCCGCAGCCGGATTTCCGGCCGTGGAGGGCTCTGGGGAAAAAACAAAACAAAAAACCGCATATGCAAATGGCGGTGGCTATGGCCGCCGCCATTTGCATTCCTTATTTTTGCTGACTTAATCTACATAAATATTTACGTAGACTAAGATGGAGAAAATAAGGGGAACGCAAATAGCGTAGCGGACGCCATTTGCGTACGCTTTTTTTTTTTTTTTACCCAGTCGTTTTAGGATATGTAAAAACTTACGTAGCCTATCACGTCTCTGTAAAAACAAACAAACAAACAAACAAACAAAATCAAATGGCAGCGGCGGCAGCCGGTTGGAAGACCAGCTGCCGCCGCCGCCGCCACCCGGAAGATCTGCCCCCGGTAAGTCTCATCCTGGGGGGTATCCGCAGGGGGGCGGGGGGTGGCAGGCCGTTCCACCACAGATTTCGGGGGGCCGAATGCACTGGCATTCGGCCTCACCAAGATCCGTGGCGGAATTCTCTGCCATCCCTATTGGCAAAGCATCTCAAGGGAGGAAACTCAGCATTTGGTCATGTCCACGGGTTCCAGACTTCAGGCAGTCATTGACTGCAAAGGATTTTCATCCAGGTATTAAAAGCGATCCTTAAGTTTGAAATGATGTTGCTTTGTTCCATTACTTATGAGCCCCCAACGATGGGTGTGTGTGTATGCCACTGGCTGTACTTCCTGGATGGTTAGTGCCCCACTTTTGTCAAACCCCTTGAATTACAGCTGAAAGTCCTGACTTCGCTCCCATCTGGGTGTGTTTCCTTTCAACTTCAATGTGGTGGTGTACAGAGGCCAACTGCCAAAACAATTATCCTTGTTCCAATATTTCTGGCCCTGACTGTATAGACTCCCAATCTCCTTTTTATCTTCACAACAACCCTGTGAGGTAGGTCAGGTTGACAAGATTACTCAGTAAGTTTCATGGATCATCAGGGATTTGAAACTGGCTCTCCCTAGTCTTGGTCCAACTTTCTACCCACCACTACACTTCATTAGTGGTCAGAGACGGGTCTCAGGATAAATTAAAATATTAAAAAATGCATACATATTAATACTATTGTGCTACCTAAAATAATGTCCAAATCCTGCTTTACCAAAATTGTGAGACCCTAGTGCCCTTTTGAGACTCCTGGAGAGACTGGCCCAAATGTTTGTCATGTGATCCTTTCTGTTTGATGTAATTATTAACTAACTGGACAAAGAATGAGCTAGAGAAGTTTGAAGATAATGCTGTTAGACATTAGTATGAGACATTGTGAAGACCAATTTTAAAAACCTGTTTGGACTGTTGATGCTGAATCTATACAAGACTACATTAATGATGGTTGGCAGGTCCTGCTATGGTCTTGAGGGAATGGCTTCCTTAGTCATTGATGGCATTTGGCTATTTTATATCACTTAGGTCAGCTGCCTTTGCGGCATTCTTGGCTCCATTACTATATTCAGATTTAATAGTTGCAATGATGGTCTGGATTACTTTTCACCAGGTAACCAACCTGAAAATGTAACCTGGTAAGTAAACTGACCTCTTCATTCAGATTCAGACAAGGCCATGGTCATTCATCTCAACATAACTTCAAAAACTTAGAATATATGCTAGAGCAGGAGTGGAGAACTGTTATGTGATGGTGGGCCAAATAGTGCCCACCAGGCCAACCATGGGCTGGATGATATTAGGGGGCAGGGCCCCACCCCCTGACACCACCCATGCTGGAAAGGGCCACAGAACTGTGTCATAGAGAACATAAAATGTACGAACATAAGAAGAGCCATGCTGGATCAGACCAAGGGTCCATCTAGTCCAGCATTCTGTTCACACAGTGGCCAGCCAGCTGTCGACGGGAAGCCCACAAGCAGGACATGACATGAGTGCAACAGCACCCTCCTGCCCATGTTCTCCAGCAACTGGTGTACATAGGCATACTGCCCCTGATATTGGAGGTAGTATAGAACCATCAGAACTAGTAGCCTTTGATAGCCGTTGATAGAGAAAAGGACCCAAGCCACCCTGTATCCCCAATGCTATCTCTAATCTGAGATCAATGATAGCAGCAGAGATGATGAGTATTAGCTGTTAGGAGTCAGCCATACTGGGAGAATGGGCACTCTTCCTCATGTATGGGCTTCCCTGCTTCCCTGCTGCTATCTCTGATCTGAGACTGGAGATAATAATGGGGGGATGCCTTCTGAGGTGGTTTCTCCAGAAGATGGGGCTTGGAGCCTAAGCCCTGCCCACTGGAGGAACCCCAAGAGGTTGTGAGGGCCAGGTTAGGGCACCCATGGGCCCGATTCAGCCTGTGGGCTATAGGTTCTGCATCCATGCACTAGAAACTCTGGCTGATACACAATATGCTGATATACACATTACCTCAGTGCTCCAGGATGCGTTGTGCCGTTCAAAGGACTGGCTTTGACTTACACAGTAGATTAATGAATGAACAATGGCATGAATATAGAATCAAGTCACTGAAATGAATATTACTTCAAAATTTATAGATTCATCTAGCTTAATCCTTATGTGCCACAACACTGTACAAAGGTAAACCGGTAAATTATGGACATTTTATAGCTGAAGAATAAGAGGCCAAGCAAAAGCAAGCAACTTGCCCAAGGTCACACAAACCATCGGACAGATTTGAGAATAGAATTTATGCCTCTTGCCTCTCCCCCTTCACTTCCAGCGCCCTAGTCAATGAGCTATATATTCTTCCATGTTTCATTTGTAGCACTTTCTCTGCCTATTCAGTTGTGTAGCAATTTACACTCCAAATCAATGGTGCAACGGAGAAGATCTCCTTCTACACATTGTTTTTAATTTTTGAAATACATGGCAAAAATTTTGGCTATACTAAATAGTCTACCAAAGAGTTAGATAACATTGACTTTGATAACAGGCCCAGAACAATTTTCTTTCTAAGATCTTCTAGAAGGAGACTCACAAAATGCACACTTTTCTGTATAACAGTTATTTTTGTCCTGGGGATATCTGGACATGAAAATTAATAGGACTGAAGGTATGACAAAAGCTTTCACATGCATTCCCAACTTGGTAAAAATCTATTATATAGCACTGGTCTATAGAATGTTTTCTTTAAAATTATATAGTAAACTGGGTTTTTTTCCATACAGAATCTCCCTCCTTCTTTCTGGTCTGGTGCAATTCCAGCTTCTCTTTGAATCTATATTTGCTACCTTCTCTTGTCCATTACTTGTCATTCCTCACCCATTTATCAAGGCAGTGATGATCATTTTCCTTGGCATACAGTGGGGGAAGAAAATGCTTTAAGTGAGTTAGTAAAATTATAGCTATTTGTATACTTAAATTACTTAACCATTAAAATGAATATATGTCTTATCTGTTGTCCCAGATTTTAAATGCTATGAGAAAAATAGAAGTGCAAAAGTTATTGGTGACACTTCTCAGAGAAAGTGTACAGACTGTATGCTGCAAACTAAACTATTGTTAGAACCTGAAGGCAAGGTGACCATTAAAAAGAATTGTTCTGCTTCAAATATCTCCTGGAAGAATGTCGTCCCTGCCCCTTGGTGTCCTAACTCTCTAGCAGCTTTCAGTGCCCTGGTGAGGCTTTGATTTAATGCTCTCCAAATTTTCATATTGTGACTCACTCAACTTTGAGAAAACTTTCAGTGTTTCTTTTCCTCCCCTCCTTCTCCTTCAACACTGGATTCTTCGTTCAAACAGTGAAACTGGGTTACTGTTGCATTTCTTGATACCCCCATATCAGGGACAGCTATGGTCTATCTTGGGCCAGTTCCAATGAAATGCTGTATACATAATTTCCCTTTTCATAATATGAGTATTCCTAGGCTGTGAGATCTTTCTATCTTGAATATTTTACACAATCGTTTTGTCATCTCAGTCTCCTGGGGCAATTGAGGATTCAAAGGCTGCTGATCCCTTTTTAGGTGTGTATGGATGCATGAAGGCTCAGTTCACATATCCATAAAACCAGGGGTGAGGAACATGTGGAGAGCCACATGTTTATGGACTGCCACTCCATCACCCCTAGCCAGTATATGGTGAGGGATGCTGGGAGCTGCAGTCAACATCTGGAGGGCCATATCTTCCCCATCCCTGAGTTAAACCAACCTCCCCTCCATATCCTGATACTTCTGTCATTACCTCCTTCACCCTCCTATTAGGCCCTCTGCTCTTCTCCTATTGCGAGTGTGGACCTAGTTGGAAATTTGCCAAGTTGCTTTCACACTAAGCTTGTGAAAACTCTACTGTATTACTTGTGCCATAATATATATTATGCTCAGTTGATGAGCTCAAAGGGAATGGAAGAAGTGGGTGAATGGCTAAGCTACAAGTCAGCAAATTAAAGTTATGAGTTAGATGCAAGATGTGCTGCTTTAGAACACCATGGAGTACGATTTCCATTTTTACAGATGAATAAAAATGATGGTGTGTCAAAGGCAAAGATGAGAATAATACTCAGGAGGCATTACAAATATAGTCTAGTGGTTTGACAAAGGCCACCCTGATTTCAGGTTCTAACAATAGCTCATTATAACACATTTTTTTATCAACTCCCCTAAGATAAAAAGAGCAAAGCTAGGTGTTAGAATCTGTAGTAAATACTTACTATATTGTTCATCTAAATCATACATAACTGACTTCATGCTCTTTATATTATCTTCATATCTGTGATCAGCATTTTTTTTTAACATTTGCTAATGAGGGGCCTGAAATTCTATAGAGGTTAGTCTATTTTTCACACATTTAAAGAAGTGACCGGGCCCTCATAATATGAAAATTTACTCTACCATCACTGCCAGTTGGTCAAGATGATAAGCAGTGTGTGCTTGTCCTTACGTTTAGGGTAGCGCCCTGTCTTGAGAACTTTCTACTGTGTCATTCTATCTGTTCTTGGGTAACATAGAACTTAGTTCATGCAAGAGCACTCACATATATTCAAAATGAGGGAAGTGGTCCATTGCAGTATATAAATCAGACTTAGGCTGCAATCATATACTTACCTGGGAGTAGGACCCATTGACATAATGGAGCTTACTTCTGGGTAAACATGTATAGGAATAGAATTGCACTCTCAGGTCTTCAGATGGTCTTGAAAAAGAATGAGTTACCTTTTCTTCTCACAGGCAAATCTCTGAATTGTATGTAATGACAGTAGAACATTTGTAAAGTTAAGCCAACCAAGTGAAAAAAGAAATACTCTACTTGAAAAGGTCTGATATTCAGCCCAACTTTTTTTGCAGCATACCCTTGCTCTAGCTTTTGCTTCTTTTATTTGACTTGTTTTAGGAAGAACGTCAGCAGGAGCCCAGATCATAGATGCTGAAAGAGCTTTTGCAGAATAGCATATTCTTCTGTTCCTTGAGGTACATTTTGCGGGGTTAGCTTGAGCGAGACCTTCTTCAGCTACATTAAGGCCCTTTCACAGCCACAGGAACTGTAGATTCAGCTGTTGCAGTGGGTTTATGTTACTCTTACAAACACTTCAAGGGTTCTTGGCAGGACTAGGTTGAGGTACTAGAATCACTATTGTAAAACTGACTCTGACCTCTTGACTTTCTGCATGCCTTGAAAAGTGTTTGGGTGTATTTCTAGTCCTCTATAGGAAAAAAAGTAATCAATAACATAAACACCATAAAGCCTAGAAAGAAGCTCAAGACAACAGCATAAAAGGTTTTCCATCTTCCATAAATATCAGTCCTTCTGGAACATTTTCTCCTTGCACTGTTTTGGGAAAACTAATATCCACGCTAGGAACTTTAAAATGGGATTGTGTCCATGAATTTTCTAATATAGCTCTATCCATCCACAAATACAATGGAAAAAATATGAAAGATACTACTATAGTTAGAAGCTGATGTGATAATGATGAAATGATTAAAAGTCATGTGCAGAATCTCTGAATAAATGAAAAGGGGAGGGAAAACAACCAGTACAAGAAACAAAGACAAGAGCTCAGAACTGCACACAAATCAGACTATTAAGGTCTTGTATACTTTTGAAGTCTTCACTTATCTTAAAACCTCTGAGTGGCAGCATCCAAGTGATTTGTTTCTGCATAGTATACACTAGGGTGAAGGATAAAGCAGTTGCCATTCAGGAGATGGAAGGGGAACAGGGTCCTGTACAGGCTACAGAAACTTCCTCATTCTCAGAAAATGTTCTCACTATTGCTGTCCTACTATCTTACATTATATTGAAAGTAAAAACATTGGCTCACTCCTTAGAATAAGACTACACTACCTATTGTAAAAAGTATTGGAAGGATTAGATTAGTCACCAAAGTTTCACCTAAAGCGAAATTCAAGGGGAATTTGAGGGCTAAACACAGGCCAAGCATCAGATGTCAGCAGTCACCAATGTCCTGAGCCCTCAGGAGAGGGCCCGCTGCCTACTTTACTGTTGACCCCAAATGCCAGCTACAGTCACCTCAGCTCAGCACTGCTCTCAGGGTTGTAGCCTGGGTGGCTACTGCTGGTGCCTGACATTTTAGTCCCCCCACAATGTCTCTGGGGCCCTGATAAAGGGTCACTCAAGAGCAACAATACATCATTGAGGGGGAATTAAAATGGTGGGTGCCAACAGCAGTGCTTGCCAGGGAGAACTTCTTTCCTTCTGTTGTGTCTGCCTGCAATCACCAAGGAGAAAGTGGTGCCCCGCGGGCCCACCAAACCTGTTACCAGTCTTGGCTAAACATCTGAGGAACATGGGAGCACTGCAGATTTATAGAATAGAATTATGATCTTTTATGTTTTATTTTCAAATGTTTCCCTCACATCCAAAATATTGCATTTGCATCTTTCACTGATGCCATTAAGTGTGTTAACATTTTAATGAACTTTCCACTATGGCTCCAATATCTCTTCCCTGGCAGTGCTTGAATCTGGCTATGTGCCTGGCTGAGGAGGGCAGTCTGGTCTCCAGCTCTGTACTGCTTTGTTTACTCAGGCAGTCTATCTATCTCCCTTTCCTGGCAGTGCTTGCAAGGGGACTAACCTTTTATCTATGGTTTTACAAGGCTGCAGGAGCTCATGATTTGACTAAAATTGGGAGGAGTCAGGGTGGCTTGTAGATTTCGTTAATGGCTCCTCTTACCTCCCCCTCCCCAAATAATTTGAGCAGTGTTTCCTGGATATCGCAACTATTCCTCTCTAAAAACAGTAAATGCCATCAAGTTTGTTTTATCATTTCTGTTGTAAGCTGAACCAGCTACGTAGAGTAAATGGGTCAGAATTTGACTCATTCTGCTCCAGAGGTGGGCTTACTTATGCCTGCAGCAGTTACTAGACAGAAGTGTGTGTGTCTGTGCACACATGCATGGAGGGCTATAGCATGTGATGCTTGTTGTCTGCTGATTTTCCTTTGCACCAAAGATTTGAATGTCTTTTTAAAAATCTGATGCTACTAGCCCTGTTGACCCTTTGGCTTGATGGAATCATCATATGATCTGTTATCCTACAATTGAATTACATAGCTGTATGCTCCCTTTCATGACACTGATTGGTAACTATTCACATACAATGAATACTGATTTGCTGCCATCTATATGCTGTGAATTCCCATTGGCTGTTTGCTCAAGAGCATGAAGGGCATTCACTGAATTGTTTCATGTTTAGTCGATATTGTCCCATGTGTTCCTGCTGCCCTGTTTTGGGTGAGGTTTATCTCATTGAAAACCAAATCCTTGCATCAGGATGCCAGGCATGAGCCCAGACAGCAATAACTAGAAGTGTTCACTTTCTTGGCTGGGAACTTATAATTCTCAACCTTCTTAAAGCCCACAAGATCTTATTAAGAAATCACTGAGGGATAAAGAAATAAATATGAATGGGCAATGAGTGTCATTAGGATGACACCTGGAAGAAATTCTGCAAAGCAATGCTTGGATTTTTTTTTTAGCCAATGTGAGTAGGGTTCAATTCCTGCCTTAACTTCTTTCCACCAAATTCCTTGGATGCTTCTTAGCAGGAGTGTTCATGGAAACTGTACATTTAAAGAGTATTGTGGTGAGAGAGAGAGAGAGAGAAAACACATGAACACACACACAGGCTGCCTTTACACTAAAGAAACCCCCCCGTAATCCTCCCCGTAGTTTCCTTGTGGAGCCTTTCCACTTTTTCAGCGGGTTCCCAGATGGAGACCACGTGACTGCTGAGAGGGGAAGCTTTTAATTTTAAAGGTTCCATAGAGATCAATGAAACATCGCCATCTAGTGGCTGTTTTAATAACATAACAATCCGACTTAAATAAATAGTCCATTATTTCTGGAACTTTTTGAGATGGAATAACCAGCAAATACCTCTGGGTGTGCCCTGGAGGTTGATGTCATCATGAAAAGGACCTGCAAACTTTCGTGAGTAAGCAAACTCAATAGCAGGATAAAAGCTCCGTGTGAAGAAGCCCACACACACACACACACACAATTTATATATGTGTGAGTAGGGATGAATGAGAAATTCAGTTCAGTTCAGTTTTGATCAAGATTTGCCCAGTTCTCAACTTCCAGATCGAACATGGACTTGGACACAATCTGCGGTCAAAGTCCATACATTTCCGAACTTGCAATGTCATTCATTGACCAAACAAAAATGCATTTGACAGCATGCATACATTTGGAAAACATGCAATAAAAATGTGTACTTTTGAAAAATACATGCAAAAACACATTAACCAATGGGAGAAGAATCTGTACATTTCAAACATGGACACAATTGATGCGTACATTTGAAAAATGTGCACAAAAATACACATGAGTTTTTGTGCCCAAAGAAAAGAACACAAAGCTCACAATCTGATATGGCCTTGAGTTGGATCAAGCTTTGAGGTTGAATTCAGAGAAGTTCAGCAAGCTTGAGTTTTGCTGATTTGCACATCCCTAAGTGCAAGTTTCCTCTCTGAACTGGGAAATGCGATTCTCATTAAAATAGGAACTCAGTTGTGACGATGTGACTTACCCTAACCAACCAAAAGTTATCTCATGCACCATGAGTTATTGGCGGGAAAAAAATTCTTTAAATTTCAAATACAGAGAAAACTGTGGAAATGCATACACTATCCCTGGGCAGAAAAGAGGTGCATGTTTGTGAAATGTATACAAAAAGAAGCATTTGATGATCATTAGAACGTAAGACCATTAGAACGTAAGATCATTAGAACTTAAAAACTGTTGTATCTATCTCCAACTGCTACAACAGAAATTTCAAACTGCATTTTCTTCATGGCCATTTTGGAGTGAGTGTGAACACGTTGGAGGTCAGTGCCAAAAGCAATTAGAACTGTTCTTGTAATAGATGTTCAGAAAAGGCAGAATAACTGTTTCAAGAAATACTTGCATTATAGAGACAGAGAAACTGCATTACTGGGGATACAGAGATACAGAGGACAATCTTCTAATGCAGGAATCAAAGTCTCTTCCATTGCCATAATTCTACTGACTAAATGCCATGCCTTTTCTTTATCTTTCAATGTACAGTACATGATTTTATCCAAGTCTACAAACACCAATAAATTCATTGAAAACATTTCAGTAACATTATCCTAATTTAGAGATGGGAAGGTTGAATATTAACAGGGTTAAACAACTAGGCTAAACTAAAAGATTCAGAGAACATGCAGGCAAGGATTAAACTCCAGGCCTGTATCTCAGCCAACAGATGCCCCAACATTTATGGGATAAAAAAAATGAGGGATCCAGACAGGGGTAAAATCTCCCAACGAGGATACAGACTTCTGCTCTTGGGTACTCTAAGATGCAGAATCTTAAGATGTCACCCAGTTGTTAAAGGACAGCTGGTGAATGTACAAAGATGCTAATTAACAATAGATGTTTTGGTCCAGGACAGTAGAGGCTGGTGGCTCTGATTTTGGTGGGGCTGTGTATCCATTCTGGGTTTCAGTCAGAACCAGCCAGAACTCTAATGGAGCTATACAAGGTTCTGGACCTATTTGGGGGGTTGGGTTCAGCACCTTGTATAGATCATTTAGAGTTCTGGCTGGTTCTGACTGAAACCCAGAATGGATTCACAGCACCACCAAAATCGGAGCCACCAACCTCCACTGGACCAGGATGACAAAATAAATAGGAATATAGGAAGCTGCCTTATACCAGGTCACACTATTGATCTATCTAACCCAATGTTGTCTACTCTGACCAGCAGCAGCTCTCCGGGGTTTCAGGCAGAGGACTTTGCCATCACCTGCTACTTCTTACTGCAGATGAAAGGGGCTGAACCTGGAACCTTCTGCATGCAAAGCATATGACTATATTATATACAACACTGTATATACTTCTTCTTGATATCAACTCTTGCAAAGTGTCCCTGCTCAAAGATGTGAGTTATGTTTCATGAATTGCCATTGCTCAACTATTTTCTACATTTGCTACAAAAACAAATTGTGGGGATGAATGTAACCATTTTTTAATTTTTTTTCTCCCTCCCCCTCCCTTTGGAAAGGGTAAAAATACAAAGCTGGACAATCCAGATGATCTCATAATTGCTTATTGATGAGTGCTCAGGGCAGCTGTAACTGTGATGATAGAAAACTTTCTTACAGCATATGATGTCATCATTGATCTGCTTTACTACCGAAGAGAAACATTGTTCCAACCTAGGGCCCAGGAAAACATAGATAATTACGTGGAGCAAGGAAGCTGCTGAACTACCTGGCTGACAGAAGAATGCAAAGCTGCATCTCTTCTGCTGCATTTTAAGATGAGTTGGAATTTTAACACCCACAGTCAGTCATTTTTCTTCTTTACACTATGTACCAGCAGCCTGGAGTGGTAAGGTTTTCCCTCAAGTTAAAGATTTCGTTTATAAGAAGAAAATCAACATTGCAAACAAAACAAATTATGGGGGCTTCTGAAGCAGAGAACAGCCAGGAGCCATCAGGAACTCAATGTCTCAAAGCCTCTTTCTTCATGCTCCTCTGAAGAACTTAATGAAAGGTGGTGGCCTCTTTCTGTTTTCCGCCTTACAATATTTCATTTGTATCTCATTTTATTTTTCACTTTGAAAGTCTGAGTCTCTCCCTGATATGGTGCGTTTACTTCTCTAACTCTTGAGGATGCTTCACACATTCCATTTTCGCACAGTTAAAATGCAAAACCTTTTATGCGTACCCATCGTTATATGTACCCAAATGGCAGATACGTTTTCAGCTCAGGTGTCATATGAGTGCCCATTATAAGGATTCAGGAATGCCCTATGTACACAGTTAGAAAATATGTGGCTTCCACTATGTAGCATGTGATGCAGCTCTGAGGGCTATTTCCCATCCTGGTTAAACATTTTAATATTTATAAATATCAAGAGTAGGAAGGATAATGCATTCATTTCTGAGAAAACATGTGTGTAGGGCAAATTCTCAGGCCATAGGTCCAGAGATCATGCAACCACAGCTTCAGAAACTGACCTGGGAAGCAGTTCTAAGATTTATGATCTTTGGGACTTTGACTATTAATTTGCCTGTGGCATCCAACTAGCCAAATTCCTGTCAGCATCTGCTGTGATATTCCAACCCAGCAAGAAGAGGCAATTAAAAGACTTGTGCCGACACCAGTTTGATCTCTGTGCAAACCTCAGGAGCATGGCTGAGTTAGCAATATTGGTGGACTGAGTTTTGATTCCTCAGTATGGAATGTTGTGGTGCTCAGCTGGTGGTGGTGCAGGCTGTAGCAGCTTGGTAGGGCTCCAAGACACAGCTTGTATTTTACAGACCCACAGATTAGTATGGGAGCAAGTTGCAAGCCATAACCAAGGCTGAAAAGTGTTTTTTCTCTATCACTGGCTCCTTTCTTTTGTGTGATCCATCTCTGGTTCTTCCTTGGTGAGTCCTACCTTTCTCACTACCCCATTTCCCCTCTTTCTTGCATTTCTCTCTCTCTTTATTCTCCTCTGTGTATTTTGCTCTTTGCTTCCTTTATGGTGCTCCAGGTAATGGCTGAATCTACGTTGCTTTTTCTCTTTTTCCACACTTCTCTCTTTCCCCTCACCCCCTTCTACTTCTATGTGACCCAGCCTTCTTGTTCCCTGTCTATTTCACAGATGTTGCTTTTTTCCCTCAGATAGAGATTTTTAAAAGTCCCCTTTGTTTTCAGTTAATTCTCCTCTCTTTGCCTCACATGGCCAGTTCCTCATTATTTTCTTTCACTGTCTCAGCCCATCATTTGCAGTTGATGTTAATGTTGTTATTATCCACTCCAGGGGAAAAAAAATCTGGCCAACAAGGGCTTCAGGATGATGGGACTAAAAATGGCACTAGTACCGCAGGCAGGGGGCAAATGGGGAAGGGACAGGCATCTCACTGCATCTTACACCAGGTTAAGGAAATTGAAAGCTGTGCTGAAAGGGGATATGAAATGATGGCACCCTTGTTAAATTCCTCACAGGCACAGCATGAAACATTTTCAGTGCCCCAGATGCTGAAGATCAAGCCTAACGTTAGAGGACCATCTCTCCCTCAGCTTCCTGACACCTTTTGGTGTGGCAGAAATTCCTTTCAATTAATGTACTCGCAGAAGAATCCCATTACAATGAGAGGAAGCTTGCATGCAGGAGGTGGTGGAATGGCAGCTTCCCGCATGGATACAGAGAGAACAATGAGAGATACAAGTGGAATGGCACCCTCAAAATGTGACACAGCCTGAAAATTTAAGAGACAATGATGTCACACCACACGTTTCAAATTGGTGTACAGGGGACATCAGTGGGGTTTCTTTGCTAATCCCTAGCACTGGTTTCCAGGAACAGACGCATTTCTTTGAAACTCAAAGAGAAACTGTTGCTTCTAGTACAAAAAAAAAAAAAAAAGTGGGGGAGATCAATGTGTAATTGCAGTTGAACAGGGAAAGTGATAAGTGCTGTCACTTAAAAGAGGTGTAGGGGTGTGGGTGTGTGCGTGTTCTGATTCTACTAGTATGTTCCAATTCATCATCAGAATAATGCCCTGTCTATTTACCTGAATCTTGAAGCAACTCTGGACTATTTGGCTTTCCTTCCACTGATTATGGGGAGGACAAAGTGTGGTAAATCCATCCCACTGTGCTGTGTGCCAGTACTAATCCATTTACAGTTTTACTCTAACATTGTATCAGGTTTAATGGATGGATCCATTGGCTGCCAGTTTAATGGATGGATCCATTGCCTGCATTGTGGTCAACACTGCAAAGTCTGCAAAGCCATGCAGACTTTAAAAATGTGATTTGGAAGGCCACAGGCATTCCAAAATATGTGAGAACTACTTTTTTAAAGTTTAAACAAATATAAAATTCTCCATCGTAGGAACCTATCACGTCAGTTGAAAACGCTATTCTCTCCTTGCCAGAACCAAGAAAATAGAATTTTGGGTGAACCTTTGCTTAGTGCAATAATGTTAGGGAAATGTCCTGAAAAAGAAGTTTAGTTATACGTTTAACCTCTACTTGATTCCAAAGTACTGAATGGCCCATCCCCCTAATTTCAGAAGTTTCCAGAAAAAATATAGTCTGTGGAAAGTTTGAGCATGTGTAATTCAACATACTTTGATGAAGCCAGACTTGTGTCTGCACACAAATGAAAGGCTTTCTAGTGGGAAGCTAACTTCTATGTTTCTTCCGGCAAAAAAAATAAAAATGGCTCCATATAGCCATATAATCTCCCATGAAAATAATAGATTGATATGTGAGTTGCATCCTGCATTTTTTGTCTGTCTGTCTGTCTGTCTGTCTGTCTGTCTGTCTGTCTCTATATATATATGAGAAAGGAGAAAGATAGACTAACAAAAAAGTCACCCAGAACCCAGAGACATGGAGTTGAAAAATAATCACCACCAAAACCATCCTATGTATGCTGTATTCCTTCACTCTGTTGTTAGTCTTTCTGTCTTTATGTTTTATCTTACGACTGACTACTTCTACAGTGGATCCAGAGCCTCCTTGTTGTTTTGTTGTGCCGCTTTACAACAGCCTCTCTCTCCCTCTCCCCCTCCTTCCTTCTCTCTCTCTGTATGAAAGATAGAAAGACTAACAACAGATTATTCAAAAATACATTTAAGTTAAATATTTTAGCTTCTGCCCCCATCAGTAGCTGTGCTGTTAAATGGCTACCAGGAGTGACAGTTTGGAATTCCTGGAGATGAAAGTTCCTTAGGAGAAACAAAACAAAACAAAACACAAAACAGGTATGAGTGGTATAATGCCTACGAATTGTCCTCCAGATTAAGGCCATTGGGACTAAGAGTTCACAGTCTATACATCCAGAAATTTTATTTTTTCTCAAGCACGTCATTGTCTTTGGTTTGTTCTATTGGAAGCAACAGTAAATCCGAGAGACTGTGTGAAGGTGAGCTGAAATGTCTTGTAACAGGCTGCTCCAGCCTTTTGGTAAGAATTGCAGATTTGTGGTTATGGAATCTTATTCTTAGGTCTGTTGTAGTTTACCCTACGTTCTGCATACAGTATCCTTTTTTTTTTTTTTTACATTCAATTAAATAAACCACATTAGTAGAAGTGCATGCTAATGATTTCCTAATGCAGTAAGTTTTATTAGTAACTGTGTTCCTGAAAGAAATGGTTTCTTGGAGGTAATTGCAGGTAATGCAACACATTGATTTATAATGGTATTCCTGGGTTGCAAGTATCTTGTTTAAGTGCAGCTTTAACTAACACTTTACGCACACTGGGTAGTTTTCTGGATGTGATGCATGGTGGGGAATTAATGGCTTCCATTGAATGAACACAATAGAATATAATAGGGTAACTATCTTTAATAACTTGTGATAATTAGGGGCAGCAGGTTGGTAGTCCACAACAAATGGAATGCGATTTTCTTTCGAAGAGTTAGCCTTTGCATCCCAAAGAAGGGTATCCCTGGATATTACTGATGCTCAATTGATGTTGTAGTCAATGATGTGACTAGGGTATCCACATTGTCTTTAAGTTTGTTACATCTTCTTGAGAAGTTTCCCTTTTATTACAAATGTGTTTTATACTAAGAGCCAAATAATGTTCTTCTTTAGATGGTTTGGATGACACAAGTCACACAACTGGAAATTAAGGTACAGGTAGGAATCTGTAGGATTACAATATACATCTGTGATAATTTGATGGTTTTCAGTGGTTAAGAGGGCATCCAGGAAAGGTAATTTTGGGGTTTTAGTTGTGGTGTTACTGGTAAATTTTATCGTTGGGTGTTGATAAACTTGGTAAAAATCTCCAAGCTATCACTTCCATAAACCCAGATGACAATAATGTCACCTATGTAATGCCACCATATGCTAGACTTGTAGGAAGAAGTTCAGCAGATAGTTTCTTCAAGTTACCCCATAAATAGATTGGCATATGTTGGGGCCATAGGCATTCCTATTGCTGTACCTTGGACTTGTAAATAGTGATTGCCATTGAACATGAAATTGTTATAAGGAAGTACCAACTTAGCCAGGGGTGTTAAAACTCCAGTACTGGGTTCATTACAGGTTCTGCTGCTTAAGAAAACTGTTAAGGCAGAGATACCAGCTTTGTGGACTATGTTAGTGTATAAAGAAGTAACGTTGAAAGTTGTAATGATGGTATCATTGTTAAATTGACGTTTTTGATTTATTTTTCAATCTTCATAAGGAAATCTGTAGGAAATCTTCATAAGGAAATCTTAATATATGAAGGACATTTATGAACTAGTTGTTGAATTATGGAGTCAATAGATAGTGAAATTCTTTCAGTGACAGTATTGTTGCATGAAACAATAGGCCTTCCTGGGTTGTTCTTTTTATGGATCTTTGGTTCTTTTTATGGATTTTTGGCTGCAGCTGGTACAGAACGTGGCGGCTCGCCTGATTAAAGGCAGCCGCTGGCAAGATCACATCACTCCAGTGCTGAAGGAGTTGCACTGGTTACCAGTTGTTTTCCGGGCCAAAATCAAGGTGTTGGTTTTGACCTTTAAAACCCTATATAGTTCCAGCCCATCCTATCTCCAGCAACACCAGACAGGCCGCTTAACAAGATCAGCCTTGGATGGCCTTCTGTCTATCCCATCAGCCAGGACAGCTAGACTGGTGAGGACAAGGGAGAGGGCCTTCTCTGTGGTGGCCCCCACTCTGTGGAACTCCCTCCCTAGGGAACTCCGCCATGCCTCCTCTTTAATAAACGTCCGCCATGCATTAAAAACGTGGTTGTTCAGGCAGGCATTTGGGGTGGTTTAGGGTATTTTTAGAAATATGATGTTTTTAATGTAGAATTTTATTGTTTTAAACTGGTTCTATTATTGTACATCACCCAGAGTGGCTGGGTGACCAGCCAGATGGGCGATTAATAGATTTAATAAATAAATAAATAAATTTGGTAGCATGTAAAATCTTCCTGCTGTAGGGGTGGGGTTAATTAAAATATCAGCAATTTCTCTGACCAGTAAGTTTTTATGCAGGAATTTATGGATAAAGTTTCCAGTTTTTTTATTTCAGTCAGCTGAGATATCACGATCAAGAAGTTTATGTACTACTGTCATTTAGTTGTCTCAGACCTTCAGAAATACAACCCTCAGTTTTCATCACAACCACAGCTCCCCCTTAATCAGCTGGTTTTATGATGATGTCTTTTCTAATTCTAAGTTGGTTGAGGGCCTCTCTTGCTTCTCTTGTTAGATTGTAAAAGACACATCTACATTTATGTTCATCTATTCTTTTTAAAAAAAACTGATTTAACGAAGGTTTCTAATACTGTATTTCTATATGGGTTTGGAGTCCAGGTTTTTTGGGGCAGAAATTGTTAGAGGATTATGGTATGGGTTCAAAATATGAGTTTTGTTATTATTATGGAAATATTCTTTTAACCTGCATCTTCTCTCAAATGCCTTAACATCAGCATTCATTTGGGCCAGATCATGCTCTCTTGGTGTAAGGCAGAAGTTAAGGCCTTTAGACAGCAGTTTAATTGCTGTAGGGGAAATTCTGTCACCTGTTAGATCCACTATAAGAGTCTTCTTTGAGTTTGTGAAGTTTTTGGGAGCACATTTGGTGCGTAGACTCACTGTGTTGAAGTCTTCTAAATCGTCTGTTTTTGTGGGGGGGTTTAGGATTTACTACCTTCAATATCTCTAGAAAAATGTGTTTAAAGATGGGGTTCCTAATCTTGCTATTATTAGGGAGCACAAGAAGATTGTAACATAAGATATCCCTTTTGAATTTTTTACTTTTCTCTTTGAAGGATCTCAGAAAAGTAATTTGTTTGGTTGTAATACACTTCTTTTTTTTTAAAGGAGCTAAAGTCTGGCATATTTAAGTGCATTTCCTGGTTTTGAAGTTCTTGTTGCAATTTTGATTTTTGGATACCTACTTTATGTACATAGTGGTCAATCAGGGAAGACAAAAGGCACATATTCATTTCATGTCTCTTCATCTGACAGGTTACAGAGAGAGACACCCTTTCAGAGATGGCTATGGGTGTGCGGACCTCGAGACCCTAGGTCATGATAGAAAGGGAATTTCATATATGATATATAAGAGGAAAGAAACTCATGGAAATAAGAGAGGGGGTCAAATATTCTGGGATGCAGTTCCAGGCATGAGGGGCAACAAGAGAATGTAGGAGTCATTTCAGGGAGCAGGAGACCTTTGGATGAGGGTGGTGGTGAAGGAAAGGTCACAGGAAGGGATATGTTGCGATATAATCACAAAGAGATTAAGAGAGGCATAGCCATGGAGGGCTTTCAAGTAAAGATAAGAAGCTTATGCAGGATCCAGATGTAGTCAAGAAACCAGTTAAGGGATAAGTATTTTGACAGCAGAGTGCTGGATAGATATGAGTGGATGAAGGTGGGACAACAGAATTTCAGTAGTCAAGATGAGAGATGATCAGGGCATGGACAAGCATTTTTATTGAAGGAGGAGAAAGGAAGGACCCTAGTTTTATCATGTTGTAAAAGGAGAAGCAACATGATCTGGCAATGGACTGAATTTGGGGGGGCAAATGAGAAGAGTCAAATAAACCCCCCGGTGTGGTGCCTGATCAACAAGTTGGATGGTGACATTGTCAATGGATAAGGAGAGTGAACAAGGAGATAAGGGCTTGGGAAGAAACATGACAATTTTGGTCCTGGATATATCGAGCTTGGGATGATGATGAAACACCCAGGAAGAAATATCAGAGAGGGTGTTGGAGATGGGGGGATTGCATGGAGGGCAAAAGATCAGGGATAGTGAGGTATTTCAGTGTGTCATCTGTGTATTGGCTAATTCACACACAACTGTGGTAGATAAAATGGCAGCACTGAAGAGTGTTGCCCTTTTATGTTACATCCAAGAACTGACATGCATTTTCTAAAGTACATGCATGACAGAATGCAACATCAGCAAAACCAGTCATGATGGACAAAATCCCCTCACCTTGATTCAGGATTTAGCGAGCAAATGAATTGTGCAGTCCTTGAGCTTTGGGAATCTTCCCAACCCAAACTGCCATCACATATAGATAGGCTTTTATTATTACCTGCTCTGTTTGGCTTTCCCCTAGTGAGGATTTCCTCCCAGAAACCTCAGTATTTTACATTTGAGCAGCAGAAGAACTTTTCATAAGAATAGCAGAAGAGCCCTGCTGGATCAGAGCAATGATCCATCTAGTCCAGCATCCTGCTTCCCTAAGTAGCCAACTCAGATGCTTAAAGGAAACTGACAGCAAAGCTTGAACGTGTTAGCCATCTGCCACAGCAACAGATTTTCAGTGGCATACTGCTTTACCTCTAAATATGGAAGATCCACATAGCCATTATGACCAATAGCCATTGATAGTCCAATCCTCAATGAATTTGTCTGACCTTCTTTCAGCGTTATCGAAGGTAGTGGCTACCATCACATCTTGTAGCAGTGAATCCCATAAACTAATTATGCACTGTGTGAAGAAGTGCTTTCTTTTGTCTGTCTGGAATTTACTGCCAATGATTTTAATTTAATTTAATATAAAGTGTGCATTGTTGTTGTTTTTAATGCACAATAGGAGGAAGCACACATTTTGAAAAATGCTTATTTTTCTGTTCAAAGTGTACACTTTTCCCATTCAAATGAATTGAAAAAAACAGGCTGCAAATGAGAATGGGAGCAAGCTGGACTACGCTTTGAAGTGACGTTCGAAGAATTTCAGCTAGCTCAAGCATCCCTGGTTCTCCCATCCCTACTTCTGCATGCAAAGCACGTGCTCTACCATCAAGCTACATCCCCTCTCCTACTGATGGGGTAATTTAGGCTGTAATCCTAAACACACTTACTAGAGACTAAACCTCATTGAATATAGTGTGACTATGCATAGGATTGTGTTATCAGTCATTGCTTCAGAGATGGATGTTGGTCCCTCCTCCTGACCCAGAAGCTGCTTCCAACCCCCAATTGCACTGTGCTTTTTGCAGATATTAATCACAAAGATAAATCATAGTTTTGCAATAAACAATAAACATTCCTAACATGGCATTTGAGAGGGCTTAAATACAGTTTAATTCAAAGACATGAGCCACAAGGGAAAAAGTCAGAAATTGCAGAGAAGAGAAGAATGGCAAAAAGAGGGACATAAGAAGTAATCGGGAATATACAATGGTGTTTTGCATTCCACACATTCAGAGAGTAATGTAACCTTTATTTCATCTCCAGTGATCTTTCAGTTCAAATAAAATCATGGAATTTCAGCCCGACCCAATTCCAACGTACCTCTTTGTGTGTGTGTGTATGTGTGCATGCGTGTACACACACACACACACATGCGTGCGCGCGCGTGTGCACCCCTATACACACACACAATCTATACACACACAATTATATGATAAGTATTAATTATAAACGTTTATATACTAAGAATATAGGATCACAGGAAGCTGCCAAGGCTTACAAGGTTGTATGGGAGGGTCAGGAACTTAGTAGATGAAGTAAGAAATCCCATTCTTTGCATGCAGAAGGTCCCAGTCCCATGAGCAACCGCAGAAACACAGAACACTGTGTTTGAGGGAGTCTTCTAGGCCAGCCTCTCTATCTTCTGCTTAATACAGAGCTAAACCACCCTTAACAACCTCTGATCGAAGATCTTCAGCAAGGGAGAGCCCATCACCCCTCTAGGTAATTGGTTCATTGTGAAACTGCTCTTTTAGTCAAGACATTTCTCCTGATGCCCTCCAGATGTTTTGGATTACAATGCCCATCAGCC
Source organism: Heloderma suspectum (assembly GCF_057233095.1). Lineage (NCBI taxonomy): Eukaryota > Metazoa > Chordata > Lepidosauria > Squamata > Helodermatidae > Heloderma > Heloderma suspectum. Next base: position 46,262,189 of record NC_139460.1, on the reverse strand, counting down.
TCAGCCAACATGGCCAATGGTGAGGGATTATGGGAGCTGTAGTCCAAAACGTCCGGAGAACACAAGGTTAGAAGGCTGGAGTATATTTTTAATTATTTATTATATACATTTACATACTAGGAACATAGGAAGTTGCCTTACACTGAGCCAGACCATTTGTCCATCTAGCCCAGTACTGTCAGCACTGACTGCTGGTTGGCCACTGTGTGAACAGAATGCTGGACTAGATGGAGCCTTGATCTGATTCAGCAGGGCTCTTCTTCTGTTCTTATCAGCTAAAAGGCCATCAAAGTAGGCTAATGGACTAATAGTCTGACTCAGCATGTTATTACAGTTATCAATTTCTGGAAGCTGCACCCTGCATTTTTCATTTAATTGGCATTCCCAGGGATGCTTCAGTTGTTCATATGGGAAAAAAGCAACCTTGTGATTTCATTATTAATAACATAATGCAGCAAGCATGCTGAAATCTAACAGGTCTGGATGGGGCCCTCGAGCGTGTTGCCTTGCGCTCCCCACAGCAAAGGCAAGATATGCCCATATGCACACACACTCTCACTTGAATGGTACCTGCACTGAACTGAACCAGTAAAGCACTCCTGCATAGCCATGATACAGAAAGAATAAATGCATGGCAATGGAATCACTGTCTATAGGAAGATGACCTGTCATTGTGAATGCACCCTCAATATATACATTTCCTTCCTCTCAGCCAACACCCTGTGCTTATCAAGGGGCCATAGGAATTTTCTGGTTCTCAAACATCTGAATAATACAACTTCTGCTTCTGAAACATTGTGGCATCTTTTCCTCTTTGAGATAGAAAGCAGCCCAGAGATGAAAATATGCTCGCACTCAAGCCATATTTTTCATAATTATGCATCTTCAGGGTTCCATAACGACCAATTTAATCACTTTTGCTGTTTAGAGGGCCATAACAGCCAATCATGATAATGGCTTTGGTATCTGGTAGGAACCATTTAACGCCCAAGAGCTCTTGTTCTGAGCCACTTGATGCCACTTAAGTTTGATAGGCAGTCTCTCATTAGCACAAGTTGCAAAACCTTGCGCACCAAGCTCATTCCTTTAAAACAATCTCCATTCATTGATCCCAGACATCTCCAAGGAAATCATTAACCTGGCCTTGGTGTGTGCATGTCATCACCAGCAGGGTTTGATTCCCACTGACATCCCATGGATTTATTTACTATTGTCACATCACAGCTATTTTCTATAGACACTGCCTGGTGTTCTGAAGAATTTTCTCTTCCTGCTTTATCTGTTTCTGACTCCATTCATCTTCTCCCCCGGCCTTTTGTTTTTTTAATTGCTCACCAAAATCTCTTTACTAACTATTCTCTGATACTTGACAATTTTTTTCTCAACGGCAAAGCAGCTGACATATCTGAGACTAGCATACTTCACAGCACAATCGTTCTCTCCCCCACCCACCCCCGGCCCAATCCATTAAATATGAGTTTTAATTGAGTGCTTCACAAATAGCAGAAATAATAATACCAGGCATTTATGTAATACTTTAGTGAAAGGGTAGGCACCTTTGGCCCTCCTGATGGTTTGACCTAAAACTCCCATTATCCCTTATCGTTGGCTATGCTTTCTAGGGCTGATGGGATTTGTTGGCCAAAACATCTGGGGGGCCATAAGTTGCACATCCCAGCTTTACTGTGTTCACAGTACTTCATATACATTATCTAACAATCCATACAAGAACCCTGTACAACAGATCAGTGTTATTCTCCCTGTATTGTAGCTGGGTTTGCTAAAGCTGAAACTAAGTCCTCCATTAAACTGAATGAATTGAAGTCATTCACTAAGTCATTCATTAAATCCTTCACACTTTCCATGAATACATAAGGGGGAAGTGGGGGCCGACGTGTAGAGCCTCTACACACAAAGGCCAAATGCGTAGCCATGGTAGCATGTGGTCAAGAGCCATGTTGCATGGCCAGTGGGTGTGGCCCCTCTTCCCTCTCATGTGTTCACTGAATGCATGGGGGTTAAGGAGTAAACTATGCTACAGTGGTTCACCAAAGGGCAACAAGTATGATCATGCCTGTGGTGACATTCAACCCCAAGGCTTCCCAGCTCACACTCTTAGCGCTACATTGGCTCCATTAGTGGATCCACTTATAACCTGCCTTTTGATTGAGTGATCCTCAAGGCAGCTTACAACAGACTGTAATCACACACACACACACACACACACACTCCAGACCCACACAGTCCAACACAGTGCTGGCTCAAAGTTCTTGACGATCCTTGAGCAAAAAACCCTCAATGGGCCCCGTCCCTCAGCGGGTCTACCTCCTCACCACTATTGTCATTAACTGTTCTTGCTTCTCATCCTTGTTGTCATCATTGCCACTACTTGCTTGCTTGAAAGGCAGGGAGCCACTAAGAACGTAAGCAGTGGCACCTACTGCTCTTCTTCTCACCACCAACATTGCCTGGGTCAGAGCAAGAGGCAGGTGAACTAGTAGGCTGCAATTCCCGGGGGCTGTTGTTGGTGGGCCCTGCTGAGGTGTACGCAAATGCTCAACCATGTCTACTTTTGATATCAGCCCTGGTCCAGCAGCCTGTAGCCTTGTGGCTGTTGGCTGGGGCCAGAGTATGCTTCAGTTCTGCAATTCTGGAGCAACTGGCAGTCAGAACTAGGGATGGCTGAGCTGAGAACATGTGGGCTTCCCCCCGCAAAAATGTGCCCACATTCATGTTTGTGATTGGAGGTGTGAACGGGGCAAATCCAACTCCAAAACAAAACAAAACAAAATTCTTGTACATCCAAAGTTGGAACTGAGCATCTTTTCTGGCAGGAAGGGGGGGAAGCAAGCTCCCCGCAGCAGCTCTTTTTCTGGCTAATGGATAAGGCCAGGCTGGTCTCTCCTTTGCCATTATGCCATGATGTTCTTCCTGGTAAGCAAGGGGTCCCATGGTCCTTGGTTGACAAAGACCAAGAATGTGCTTCCCTTCAGATCTGTAGTCCCAGGACATGTCCTAACTGGTGGCTGTTGTTCTCTCTGCTTTTACAAGAGAGAACATAATGTGAAGAAAAGAATCCCAGAAAATGGCATTATTCAGATGTGAAACTGGATACTAGTAAGAGAACTGAATGCAATACAAAGGACCACAATACGTCCTGTTCTCAATCCACAGTATTGCGCAAATAGTTCTGAATGGCCTGCTGAGTTATTGGTGCTGGACTAGTTGATCCTTGGTCTCAGTCAACAGATTAGTTTTTGCGTTCTCATCCTTTGGTACCAAGCAGTAGTTAACCACAAATAACCAAAGCACAAACTCAGAGTGCATGCAGTATTCAAAGATGCTGCAGTCATTGAGGCTTTAGCCTCAACTTTTTTATCTCCTGACTCCTGGGAATGTAGCCATGATAGTCTCTCAAAGAACCACATAAAAGAAACATTACTAGCAACAGTATAAGATATCCATTATCACACCTTACTCTGACATAACATCAGGTAGAGTATTTGATACTTCAGACATTTGCTTGGCTCTGTTAACTTCCAGTTCCCTAGTCATATTTTAAAATGGAAGAACATTGTTTTGTTCCTATTTTTCATTTCCTCAACAAGTTAGCATACTTGGGGGGAAAAAAACTCCTTTGGCTTATAATTAGGAAGCTCCCTTGATGTTGGCTGCTCACTAATCTTCTTTCCCCCCTTTTCTTAATTACATTTGCCTACTTAAACAAGCTGTCTTTTACCCAAGCTATTTGGATCTCCCAGTTCATTTCAGATATTCCCTCTCTATGTCTGCTGTCCTTTCTGAATTGAAGTATTAGCTCAAGCCCAGAGCAGATGGAGTACTGGGCGTGCACATAAAAGTTAGAGCTGAGCTGAAATAAGACATCCCCCACCCCAAAAGTGTCTGAGATTTTTCTTTTTGTCACCCTCCTAGAAAAGAAGGCTGCTTTGCAGTATTTTCTAGTGCTGTGTTGAAAATGTCTCCACATTTTTTTTCAAACATTCTCATTCAATTTGATAGAAAATAAATTGTTTTCAAAAAGAAATTCAAAGGAGAAGGAAAGTTCAGAGAAATTCTCATGAATTTGGTTCAGGTTTCTTGTGTTTACCTTACTTAGGAGGTGGCCAAGGAACGTGCACAAGTGTCCTGTCTTTCACTGTACTCTCTGGCAGCCTGTAGAATCCTTGGCTTCCCACACTTCAATTATAGGTCATGGGAAGACATCGTGAGGTCACTCCACGCATAGGAATAACCCTAAAACAAGCCATGGGCTATTTGAGGGTTGACTAACCCTCAAACAACCCCTGCTGCCTGGGTTTGCATGACATGGTAAGGCAAGCATCCATGGGTGTCATGCACAAATAGTGCCCATGGGTGCCTGGCACTATGCGACATCACCTGCGGGTAAGATAAGTCATGGTGGGCTGTTATGCTATACAGATGGACAGACTGGAAAATTAAGAAACTAATCTCAAACAACAGAGTTGAGATTAAAGCACAGTTTTAATGAATACCTCACTGCTGTGATTATTATCCCCCCCCCAACAAGAGTTGATCATAATAATCACAAACCTCACTCATTTCAGACTATATCCATGCTGCAACATTATTTTTTCAGATTCCTGAAAATTCACAACTACTTGAAGCTACCTCCTGAAACTCAACTATGTATCTTGAGCAGTAGTGTAGTGGCAAATCCAGAAGTGCAGGGTCCCTTCATGACAGTCACAGCCATGCCCCCTCACAGCCACGCCTCCTTCTAAGATTATACAGCCTTGTAAGATATGCAGCCTTCAACTGGGATCCAAAAACAGTGCAGCTGAGAGTAAGGCAGTGGTATTTCAACTGGACGTCTGAGAAAAAAGGCAGGGGGGTTAAAATCTTTTTCACTCACTCACACACAAACATTTTAGGTTTTCAAAATATGATACTCTATGGAAGCTTCACCCTCTAAACTCAGCCCCCATGGACAGATCCCTTTTCATTTAAACAGCCCCCTTGCACACTCCCTTAGTGCCCCAACATTACCCATTAGCCTTCCCTAAGCTCCTTCATTATATCTCCCCCCTCCCCCTCCAACAGAAACGTCCACACACCCAGCTGGATTGAACTACACACACACACGCACACACATACACACACACACACACACACATAGTGGAGTAGTGGTAAATTTGGAAATGCAGGAGCTCATTGTGACAGTCTCCAAGGGCAGTCCAAAAATTTCAGGCAGCTGTGTCAATTCATATCAACAAACCAGTTCTAGAAGTTTTCATCTCCACCAGGAGCATGTCTTTGGTAAAGCAAACAGGTCTTAATTGCCCATTCCAGACCAAGGCTGAATCTACACATAGCAGTTATACTGTTATCATACCATTATCGTAACTACTGGTACACATGACACCAATGGGCACCAATAGTTATGATAATGGTATGCTAATGGTATAACTCCTATGTGTAGATTCAGCCCAAGTCATCCCAAATACTTTGCATTCCAACATGGAATAATATATTGTTGCTTGGAAAATTCATTCCTCCCACAGCTACAGTGAGGATCGCAGCTAAGCTCAGATGGAACGGGGAATTCTGAGGGGGGTGGCAGATGACATCAGAGTCCCTGCTAATGAAAAAGTGCGGGGCTACACCACTGATCTTGAGGAAATAGAGGATCATGGAGATTATAGCTGCTCATTAGTTTGTACGTTGTATAGTATGTGGTAATCGAAGCTAGTATGGCAATTAAAAGAATGGACACAACTCTAGGCTGTCTGTAATTTTCAGAATAATGGTCCACAAGGAAAATAAGGAGATTACTATGTCCTCTTTTGGAGACCTCAAAATGTCAAGGCCACCCTTGCACAAAAATCCTTGTGGCTATCATTCTGAAATTTGGTGACATGATCTCCAAATGAGCCTAGAGTTGTCCCTAAGTAAGAAACCAACAAAATTTCAGAAGGATAAGTGCAGCAGTTAATGTGGAAGGGGAGTTCTCCAGTTTTGGGGGAGGGAGTGATTTGCTTTCCCTTCTCTTGCCCATTGAAGATAATTCTCTTTAAGAATTCTTCAAGGTGGAATAAAGAAGAGAAAGAAAGAACAGGATAGGGGAGGGGAGGGAAGAAGAAAAGAAGAATGATGACTGGAAATGCAGGGCGGGGGGTAGAGAGAATTCCCTAAGCCAAATGGCTCCTTTCAGAGAGGTAGTACTTCACAGGAATTTAGGAGGCTGTACATGAACTTTATGAGGTGAGGTGGCTGAAGGCTTTTTCTAGTTTTTTTAAAACTGTAGAACCTGTTTAAAAGCCTTAGCAGTTCCTTGATCATGATGCCTCATAGTCTTAACCCTCCTTTTGAAATAATGAGTCCTACAGCTATTTAGGAGAAATTAAAGTGGAGGTGGAGAAACAAGTTTGTGGAGGCTGATTGAATCTTTTGCTGTACTGAAGATGCTAAACTTCTGCAGAAGCCAAAGGTTCCACTTTGGGGCAGTAAAATCAGGTGCTGTGTGAAATACCAGTATTTCACATGAAGCTCTTTCTTCCATGGGGAACGTTTACGCATGGCTAGCACAAAAGCCACTCGACCTAACTATCTGAAATTTGGCATGTTCAGTCAGCTCCATAGGGGCTGCCAGGTCCCCACATTCCATGTATGTATGTGGAAGCACAAAAAAATATAGCTCTTTACTTTTGACAGATTTTCTTGAAAATAGCAAATTTTACCTGTGACTAGCATAAAAGCTACTGTGCCTAACTGCCTGAAAATGGGCAGGTTTAATCAGCTCTGTGGGAGCTGCCAGATCCCCAAATTCCATGTGCTTACGTGGAAGAACAAAAACATTATAGCTCTTTGCTTTGACACATTTTCTGGAAAAAATCAAATTTTACCTGTGGCTAGAACAAAAGCCACTGGACCTACCTGCCTGAAATTTGTCAGGTTCAATCAGCTCCACAGGGGATACCAGGTCCCCAAACTCCATGCACTTATGTGGAAGAACAAAAAAATTATGGCTCTTTGCTTTGACACATTTTCTGGAAAAAATCACATTTTACCTGTGGCTAGTACAAAAGCCACTACACCTAACTGCCTGAAAATGGGAAGGTTCAATAAGCTGTTAGGGCTGTTTCTGTTTTCCAATGCAAGTCAATGGGAAAATGTAAAAAAAAAAAAAAAAAGCAATTAGGACAGCTCAAAAGATCCAGGGGACAGCTCAAAAAGTTCCAGGGCCCATGCCCAGGTGAGCCCTATAATAACAATGCCCCTGACATGGATACTTTTGCCTATCATCTGCCTTGGGTGTGAACCAAATGGTGAAGAGCACAAATATATCCTACTCTCTGCTCCACCATAGAGCAGTAACTTGCTCCCACCATGCAAACCCCAGTAGAACTAGGGATGTCAGAGAATTCCACCACGGATCTCGGGGAGGCCGAATGCCAGCGCATTCGGCCCCCCGAAATCGGTGGCGGAACGGTCTGCCCCCCCCCCAACCCCCCTGGGACGAGACTTACCTGGGACGGATCTTCCTGGTGGTGGTGGCGGCGGCGGCGGCAGCCGATCTTCCGACCGGCTGCCGCTGCCGCCATTTCCAGTTAAAAAACAAAACAACGTGATACGCTACGTAAAGATTTACGTAGCCTATCACGGCTAGATTTTTAAAAAACACCGTGATAGGCTACGTAAATCTTTACGTAGCCTATCACGGCTGACTTAAAAAAAACAAAAAAACCCATGCGTATATGCAAATTTGCGTTCCTTATTTTGGCACGTCTTAGTCTACGTAAACATTTACGTAGACTAAGACAGCAAAAATAAGGGGAACGCAAATAGCATAGATGCTATGCTATTTGCGTTCCCCTTATTTTCGCTGTCTTTGTCTACGTAAATGTTTACGTAGACTAAGATGTGCCAAAATAAAGAATGCAAATGGCGGCGCCCATGGGCGCCGCCATTTGCATATGCGCGTTTTTGTTTTTAAATCAGCCGTGATAGGCTACGTGAACATTTACGTAGCCTATCACAGCTGACTGCAGGGATGCAAACGGCGGCGGCTACGGCCATCGCCATTTGCGTCCCTGCTAACCAGAGGCTGGATGTCCGGCTGCTGGTGGAGCCAGCCGGCGGCTCCGCAGAATCCCTGCGGAGTGGAGCTGGCTGGCCAGGATTCCGGGGGGGAGGAACGGAGCGCCTCCCCCCCGGCCAGGATTCCGGGGGAGGGATGGAACGCCTCCCCCCCAGCATCAGCATAATCCGCGGAAAGGTAAGTACCTTTCGTACATTCCCTAAGTAGAACCATTAATGGAGGATTCTTCTCATGGAGGATAAAGCTGTCAATGGCTACTAGTCCTGATGCCTATATGCTACCTCCAGTATCAGAGTCAGTATCCCTCTGTATACCTGTTTCTGGGGAACATGGGCAGGAGGGTGATAATGCCCTACTTGTAGGTTTCCCAGGGGCTGCTGTCTGGTCACTGTGTGATCAGAATGCTGGACTAGATGGCCCCTTGGTCTGATCCAGCATGGCTGTTCTTATTTTCTTATGTTCTTATAGTAAGAATGCAGCCTCACTCCAGGTCTTCAAAAGACCTTCTGTGCTCATGGTTCTTTGACCTTTACTCTTGTTTACCATTATCTTCTTTGGATCTGGACCTTTATTCCTGCCCTTGCTGCTCCACCAGTCCTGCATCTTTTGCCTCCCTGCTGCTGCCATCAGTCTGTCACTCTCTCACAGATGGATTTCCTAATTTTGACCCATGTGCTTAAACTGATATGGCAACCTGCTTCACCTCTTTGACATCTTATTCATACCTGGGCAGATGCCTTTGTCTTCTGTTATGATTGTGCCTCTGCTTAAGACCTCTAATTGGATTACAAGCAACAGTATTGAATCCAGCCTGGTGTCCTGCAGATGTTTTGGACTTCAACTGCCTCAGCTAGCATGGCAAATGGTTGGGAATGCTGGAATTTCTAGTTGAAAACATCTGGAGGACACAGGCTGGGGAAGGCTGATTTTAACCCAGTCATCATGCTAGAACTTAAATTCAGCCCTCACTTTGCAAAAAAAGAAAAAGTTCCCATGTGTTGTTCCTCAAATACATTGACAGACAGCAGCAGCAGTACTCTCAACCTCAATAGGTATTTCATAAGTGATCATGACAAGGGTATATACTAAGATGCATTGTACACATGCATAGACAGGCACCTTGACAAAGCGTTCTTATCACCTAATGCATCTGTTTGCTTTCCCTTCTTTCTTGTCTAAACTTCTATCTTACTTGCCTCTCCTTGGCTTGTGTCCCAGGAAGAAAACTCAGGGCAAATAATTGATTTTGTGAAATGCCCAGAAAAACAAGTACGGAAAAGTAGAAAGTCTGGCCTTCAGGGCCCTTTTGCCTTTCCCAAACACTCTCCCATGAATCTGGTCAATAACAGAATAATTGAAATCACTCATGATCAATAGATTAGCCTTTCCAAGGTCTCCATTACCTGCATTAACAACAGCTCTTCAGTGTACTGCTCCCTAGGAAGACTGTGGTCAAACTTTCCTTTGACTTTACTCCTCTGGCTTTGGCCTAGTTCTCACTGAGCTGGTAAGCCTGTATCTGGGCTTTACCACTTCAGACTATAGATGGGGACACACATGATGACTGAATCCTGAACAACCACTAGATGTTAGGGAGAAGGCTAATCAAGATAGAACTTTTCTCCCTTACATCTAGTTTACTATGTGAAAGAAGGTGTTTTTTTAAGAAAAAAAAAATCCCTTCCTGAAGTCTGTATAGATACAGGTTTAAATATCAGTGAGAAGTAGGCCTTTAACATAAGTTCTGTTCACACAACTAAAATGTGTTCACTAAATGCACGAAGAGGGTTCCCATCCCCTGACCTCTGTGTATTCAGCAGAAGGCGCAAACTGAGCTGTACACATGTCAAACTGCCTGTGCAGGCACTCTGCAGCATGATCAGAAACCCTGGAAAAGACAGGCTCCGACCCTGATGAAACTGGCGTTTTTATTAAAGCTCAGCAGCGTATACTTATTGGTGGATTTAGCTGTGCTAGCGGCAAAACCTCATTGTGATTGGGCCTTTTTCCTGGGTTGGGATTGGTCAGTGGGGTGCCAAGGGCAGATAAGGAAGGAGAGCTTTGGAAGCTGAGGGAGAAAGGACTTGGGATAGCTTTGTGCATGCTGGTGTTTTTGTTTTTGTTTACTAGGAATAATGTGAACTGTTACTTAATAAGAAAATAAACACATAGCTGGCAGCTTATACAGCAGCGACATATTTGCCGTGGTATTTTTGAGGGTACAGGTTAATGGAAGAGAAATACTTCACGCGGTGACAGCTGGCCTCTCTCACTTCCACACAGCCAACACTGTACCATCGAGCAGGGCTCTGTTCACACATGCTTTTGACAGAGAAAGGGGCAGCTTGCGCAATCCTGCTCCCTTCCACATGTGTAGTGAATTCAGTTTAGTTGTGTGAAATGTACTATAATGTGGCTCATAAGGCTGGACTGCACTCAGTGCTGTTTATTTATTAATTTTGAAAGTTTATACCTTTTTAAAAAAATGATCAAAGTGCCTTACAACGTATTTATAAAACAATATATCAGAAATTCAACAATACAATTCAAAATTCCAGACTAAGAGACAGGGACATTGGTCCATCTAACTCAGTATTGTCTTCACTGACAGGCAGTGTCTTGTCAGGGTTTTGGACAAGACATGTCTTTCCCAGCCCTACCTGGAGATGCCAGGGATTGAACTGGGACCTTTTGCATGTGATGCTCTACTACTGAACTACATCCTTTCTGCAAATCCTATCACAGAATGCCAAGTTACAGGCATTACTATATTATCCACTCCTACCACTGGGGATAGGGAGAGGAGAATAGTACTGGTGTATTTTTAGCTTGCGAAGAGAGAACTCTCTGGAAAAGACCCTGATGCTGGGAAAGACTGAAGGCAAAAGGAGAAGGGGACGGCAGAGGATGAGATGGCTGGATATCATCACTGATGCAATGAATATGGACTTGAGCACGCTCCGGGAGAGAGTGCAGGACAGGAAGGCCTGGTGTGCTATGGTCCATGGGGTCACGAAGAGTCGGACATGACTGAACGACTGAACAACAACAACAATTTTTAGCTTGTGGGTGTAAATATTTGGAGTATTCTAGTTTTCCATTTCCACTGACCATGAGTAAACATTGGCTGACTGGCTTGTGCCATCTGAAGCTATCTTGTTCTGCAAGTGCCTTTTGCCTGCACCATTACCAGTCCACTGCATGTGCCACACCATGGGCTGGATTGTGATTCTATTATATTATTACTGTATGCCACTACCAGCTGTATCTGATGTATAAGCAACGCAACTCAGAACAATCTCTGTACGTGTCATGTGTTTATGTTATATGCTTTGTGGGAATGACCTCTTCAATTGTTTATTGGTATATTTGGGATTCACAGATATTCCTTCCTTCATTCTGTCTTGAGGAACTATTGAATAATAAGCCACAGCCATGAAACAGCTGACTGACCCATATGGACTTTGCCCCATGAAAGATGGTTGTGTGAGTGAGCCCTGAACCAGACGGGTATGGAAGTATTTTTCTGATCAAGGTCTCAGTAACAGAAACGAAAGTGCACTTCATCTCTCTGGACTCTTACAAGCTGCCCTATGTGACAAATAAAGTTCTGTTTCTCATTAGTTTCATATAACAGACTGTAGCATCCTGAAATGAGGGCATATTTAAGAGCACAGTTTAGAGAAGGATTGGGAAGCCTGTGAGTCATAAATCAGAAGACTGCCTTAGCTCTCCAATAGGATGGGAATTAATCTTTCTGTCTTTCCTCTCTCTCTGTACCTCAGAGACTTCAGAGTCCAGCTCAATTATTTCTGAATCCTGCATGTGTTCAACAACAAAAAGAAAAAAAGAATATCCTGCCAGCATGTTTTCTAGTCAACACTGGACTTAGCAGGCAAATGCCAAGTTCCTTCATGACTTAGAAGCTGTCCTATGTGCCAGGTAGCTTCACAAAACAGGCTGCTTCTGCTTGGGGTAATGGGGAGAAATTGCATGGGAGAAACATACAGCTGCTGAACTTTAAAGGCCTGATGTGAAGCTCTCTGGGTAACTTCAGGAAGGCATTCAGGAAGGTGGCAGTTGCCAGGACAAAGCTAACATTGCCTTCCCTGCTGCCTGAGAAGGCAAAAAGGGCTAGAAAGAACCAGCCCCTGCTTTGATACAGGAAGAACTAATCAGAGACACAGGAGGGGGAAAATGAAATAAAAATGAAATCAAATGAAAACCTCTTTAAAATGTGCCTGGAGCTGCTATCCTAAACTTTTCCTTCTTGTTACAACTAAGGCTCATCTTCCTCTCCCTGCTGAGAAAAGAAAACCTGCTAGGTTCAAGCAAAACAGGATACATGTTAAGGATACACACACACACACACACACACACACACACACACACACCCTCTTCATTTCATTTTAGGGGAAGCCATTGAAATATGCTTAAATTGGAGCTGTTAAATACAGAGGATGTGTTTGATTTTCTTAATTTGCCCCCTAGTCCCTTATATAGCAGGAGATTAAAAAATGAATAAGTTTTCTGTGCTGTGTAAAAAACTTTGTCCATAACAAAGGATCCTGGCATAGGATCCTTTCCCCTTATATATACAAACACTGCTAAAGCAGTGGATATTTTATAGTTGCTTAGGTTGGCAAGTAGGAGGAGATTCCATCTCAGCTATAGCCAGGGTATACTAAGACTCATTCCAGTCTGGTTTCAGGTTGGGATTTGAAACTGAAACAGCCTTGGTTGCCTTGACAGATGATCTGCTCTAGGGAAGAGATAAGGGGAGTACACAACCCTGTTGATCCTCTTAGATCTCTCCATGGCTTTTGATACCATCAACCATGGCATCTTATTGGACTGGTTCTGTGAGTCGGTCGGGTGTGAAGAGGCACGGTGTTACAATGGTTCTGCTTCTGCTTGCCAAGTCATTTCCCAAGGGTGGCATTGGGGCATTTGCATTTCTATTGAAGCCAGTGAGTGAGGTCACCAGGGAGTTTACAGTTGGGTGCCATCAGCATGTTCTAGTTCTCTGTGACATCAGAGCTGGTGGGGTTTGCAGCTACTAGACCAGTGTTTGCATACTGTCATGGGTTTGATAATGGCCAATAAACTCAAACTGAATCCCAAGAAAATGGAGTCTCTGTGGACTGGAAGTTTCTAGGTCTGGGAATTGAGTAAGCAACCTGCCCTGGAAGGAACTGCACTCCCGCTCAAGGAACAGGTATGTAGATTAGGAATACTCCTAGATTCATCTGTCACTGGAGGCTGAGGTAGCAAATCACAATTTGGATCACAAATTATAATTTGGCCATATGTATTACAGGCATAGTGTCCCCCCCATCTGGATTGGGAACACTGTGTGTGTGTGTGTGGGGGGGGGTTTAAAGCCCCATAGATCCCACTCTCCTGATCCATATCATAGATCCTGTGCTTACTCTAGAGTAAAAAAGAAAAATGTTGTAGTTAGCAATGAGGGAATGAGCTATACTTTTTCTGCCCTTCTAGCATTGAGCCAGCCTTGCACACTGGAAGGATCAGGGGAAGCAAAGATCCTCCCTTTTCATTGATACTCATTGATACATCCTTAGTGTTCACCCAGGACTAAAGAATATTTAGCTGATCCAAAATCTGAAGCCTGTAGCCCATGATCTTGGCTAGACACATTTTGCTCTTAAGCCATTCTTATGGTCAGTCTCTCTCTCTGATATGCCCAATAAATCTTCCCCTTTTCCACTGTGATCTTTGCTCATTAAGCACCCTAACGCCCCACCCAAAATATAACCCAGATTCCTCCTCATTTCCTCTTATTAGACCCAGCTTGTCTTGCTCTCTCAACCAGTTCAGTCTCTCTACCCCATTGCCAAACAACAACACCTCCCCCCTTGCACAAGTAAATTACACATTCACATTCTATAGGCTCCTTCACACTGAGCTTTTATCCTACAATTGAGATTGCTCCTTCATGGAAGTTTGCAGGTTCTTTACATGACGCCATGATCATTCAAGGAGTCTCCTGCACTAAATTCCCTTCCATTTTTAAATAGATCGCAGATAATGAGCTATCAAATTACCCCCTTGTATTCCGCTTCAGTTTCCTCTGTGAAAAGAAAAATGGCAAGAAGAGGAACGAAAGATAATGGAAGACTCAGATATGGGGAGAAGCAGGGGCAAGGGGATGGGGGAAAAGGAAGCACATGAAAAAGGGAGTCGTTGCGATCCTGCATTTAAAATGGAAGCAGAAAGCCCTGTTTTAAATGCAGGATTTTAGGCTGGTGTAGAGTTGCCCTTTTCCCAGTAGTAACGTATGGCTGTGAGAGCTGGACTATAAGGAAGGCTCAGCACTGAAGAATTGATGCTTTTGAACTGTGGTGCTGGAGAAGACTCTTATGAGTCCCCTGGACTGCAAGGAGGTCAAATCAGTCAATCCTAAAGGAAATCAACCCTGACTGCTCATTGGAAGGACAGATACTGAAGCTGAAGCTCAAATATTTTGGCCACCTAATGTGAAAAGAAAACTCCCTGGAAAAGACCCTGATGCTGGGAAAGATCGAAGGCAAAAGGAGAAGGGGACGGCAGAGGATGAGATGGCTAGATAGCATCACCGATGCAATGAATATGAACTTGAGTACATCTAGGAAGAGAGCGGAGGACCGGAAGGCCTGGCGTGCTATGGTCCATGGGGTCACGAAGAGTTGGACACGACTTAACGACTGAACAACAACAGAGATGCCCTATGTATCTTGCTGTAGTCACTGAACTTTTGGTTTGTATGACTGATTTTAATCCAGTAAATGCCTGTAGCATACTTGTGAATTCAAAGCTCCCCTATATGTGTCATGGTTGCAGATCTCAAGGTACACACTTGCATGCCAATCAGGGGACTTGGGCCGTGTTTTCACAACAATGGAATGAGAAGCTTATGGAGGAGTACCAGATTTCTTTAAAAACAAATCATCTTTGCTGTGAGCATGGTTCCATGAGCAGATTCTCTGCACCAGTAAAAATCACTTCACAGAACATACTTCCTGGTGGGGGTGGGGGTGAATATCATCTGACTGGCAGGGGCTGCTCAACCAGTAAGAGAGGCTTCCCCCCTCTCCCTCCCTTTCTCCTTTCCCCTGAAAGTCCAGATGCACTTGCATTTCAGGAGCAAGCCTCATTGACTACAGTGGGAGACAGTAATGGGTTTGTTTGTTGTAGGAAAGAGAGCAGTAAACGCAAAGACAGAAACCAGCCCCCATTGTAACCTGCAGGATATCTATAATGAAGCTATGAAGTACTTTCTTCCTAAGGCAATTAATTGGAGCCTCCAGGTCATGCTTAATTGCACTTAATGAATTGGGCTTTGAATTGAAATGTGCCATTTCAATTGAGGGGGAACCTCTGTAAGTTCTGATGTGGGCATTCAAAGGCAAGCCTCTTTCAGCACAATGGGAGTTACTTCTGAGGAGACACTAATGGGTTTGCTGTGGGAAAGAGACGGAAACCAGCCCCCATTTTAACATACAGGTTGCTATAAGGAAGCTGTGAAGTACTTCCTAAAGCAATGGACTGGAGCCTCGACGTTGCACTTAATTGCACTTAAGGGACTGGGCTTTAAAATGTGCAGTGTCAATTGAGGGGCTTCTCTGTTATTTCTGTGGTCATTGAGAGGGCAAGCCTCATTCAGCACAATAGGAGGAAACACCCCTTGACCAGGTTCACAGTGAAAGGCACACCCCTGGGCAGGGCTAGCATACTCAAGGTCAATGCAGGGGTTCAGGCACACAGCAACTATACCAACTTAAGGAAAAGAATCAGACTTTAAGCTGTCTCAGGAAATCTGATTTTTTCCAGATAAGCTCCCGGGATGGCTGTTGGATGGCCACAATGTCATGTGTCCCTAACAACCTCAACACGCAGCTGGCTCAGAGTAAATCACTGGTAGAAATGCCCCCTTGGTAATGGGGCATTCAATTTTTACTGAAGACAAAGAAAATTTAAAGAATTGATGAAGAGGACATTTCCTCACCTCATCTGCCTCAACTTAAAAGAGAGCAAGCCTTCCTGTCAGTTTTTCTCAGTGACTTGCCTAATCAAAGTCTCATCCTGAGTTTTGTACAGGCAGAGCCCTGAATGCTGTGCTCAGCTCAGACTAGTGCCCCATCTACATGAGCCTTTTACTCTG
Source organism: Heloderma suspectum (assembly GCF_057233095.1). Lineage (NCBI taxonomy): Eukaryota > Metazoa > Chordata > Lepidosauria > Squamata > Helodermatidae > Heloderma > Heloderma suspectum. Next base: position 46,245,945 of record NC_139460.1, on the reverse strand, counting down.
GGGCAGCTGCGAGTTGAGGTCCCTCGGGACAGATGATGCAATTACCACTTCGCAGCCATCCATGGTTTTCTCCTAGAAAATGTAGGGTTGTACGAAACACTTACCTGGTTTCGTCCAGGGACATCTAGGGATGTACGAAAGTCACTTACCTTTTAACGAAATTGATTCGAGGTGGGGGGAGGTGCTCCGTCCCTCCCCCCGAAATTCTGGCCGGGGGGGAGGCGCTCCCCCCTCCCCCCCCGAATCCAGGCCGGCTGGGCCCACAAATGGTGGCGGCCATAGCTGCCGCCATTTGCGTCCCTGCAGTCAGCCATGACAGGCTACGTAAATGTTTACGTAGCCTATCACGGCTGAGTAAAAAAACACAAAAAAATGCGCGTATGCAAATGGCGGCGCCCATGGGCGCCACCATTTACATTCCTTATTTTGGCACGTCTTAGTCTACGTAAACATTTACGTAGACTACGGCGAAAATAAGGGGAACGCAAATAGCGTAGCGTCTATGCTATTTGCGTTCCCCTTATTTTCGCCGTAGTCTACGTAAATGTTTACGTAGACTAAGACGTGCCAAAATAAGGAACGCAAATGGCGGCGCCCATGGGCGCCGCCATTTGCATACGAATGTTTTTTGTTTTTTTTTACTCAGCCATGATAGGCTACGTAAACATTTACGTAGCCTATCACGGTGTTTTTTTAAAATTTAGCCGTGATAGGCTATGTAAAACTTGACATAGCCTATCATGTTTTTTTGTTTTTTTAAACTTGGAAATGGCAGTGGCGGCAGCCGTTTGGAAGACCGACCGCCACCACCGGAGCCACCGCCGCCAGGAAGATTCGCTGAAGGTAAGTCCCGTCCCGGGGGGGGGCAGGGGGGCAAACCGTTTCGCCACCGATTTCGGGGGGCTGAATGCGCTGGCATTTGGCCTCCCCGAGATTCGTGGCGAAATTCTCTGACATCCCTAGGGACATCCGCAGTGGAGGGGAGGCACTCCATCCCTCCCCCCAAAATCCTCGACGGGGAGGAGGTGATACGGTTCTCCCCCCGGAATCCTGCCCGGCCAGCTCCGCTCCGTGGCAGCTCTGCGGAGCTGCCGGCCAGGACCGTCCAAAGCTGGAGTTCCAGCTGCGGATGGGCTGCTTCGGATGCAAATGGCAGCCGCCGTACTGGCCGCCATTTGTGTCCAGAAAAGCTGCCGTAATAAGCTATGTCAGTATTTACATAGCCTATCATGGCAAGCCAAAAAAACCCACAGCGTACGCAAATGTAGGGATGTACGAAACTCACTTACCTTTGCTCCGTCCCTCCCCACAGAATCCTTAACAGGGGGGGAGGCGATCCGGTCCTCCCCCCCGGAATCCTCGATGGCTGGCTCTGCTCCGTGGCCAGGCTGCGGAGCAGCCGGCCAGGGCTGTCCGCAGCCGGATTTCCGGCCACGGATGGCCTGGTGTGGATGCAAATGGCGGCCGCCGTAGCTGCCGCCATTTGCATCCAGCCAGACAACTGTGATAGGCTACGTAAGAATTTACATAGCCTATTACGGCTAACCTGAAAAAACACACAACCGCAGCGTACGCAAGTGGCGGCAGCTATGGTGGCCGCCATTTGCGGTCCCTATTTTTCGCCGATTTATCTTATGTAAATATTTACGTAGGCTAGAACGGCGAGAAATAAAGGAACACAAATAGCATCCACTATGCTATTTGCGTTCCCCTTTTTTTTGCCATTTAATCTTACATAAATATTTACGTAAGATAAATCGGCGAAAAATAGGAAACGCAAATGGTGGCCGTTGTAGCTGCTGCCATTTGCGTACACTGCGTTGTTGTTTTTTTGGCTTACCATGATAGGCTACGTAAATACTTATGTGCCTATCACGGGCTGCCATAGGGATGCAAATGGCGTCCCCTACTCAGGACGCCATTTGCATCCGCACCAGCCCGGCAGCAGCTGGAGCTGCCGCCGCCGGAGCCACCGCTGGAGCCACCGCCGGAGCCGCCGCTGGAGCCGCAGCCAGGTAGGCTCTGTTTCGTGGGGTTTTCGCGGGGTGGTGAGGCGGGTTGCTCCATTCTAGGGATGGCGGAGAATTTCTCCCCGAATCTTCGGGAGGCCGAGCGCTGATGCATTCGGCCCCCCGAAGTTGGTTGTGAAATTCTCCGCCGGCCCCCCGCCCCCCCCCCGGGACGGGACTTACCTTCAGCGAATGTCCCTCTGGGCCGCGGGTCCCGGTGGCGTTTCGTCGGCGTTTCATCGCGGGCGGGGGCGGCGGCCGGTCTCCCAACCGGCTGCCGCTGCCATTGCAAAAAAAAAACCCCTAAAGTAAAAAAAACAACAAAACACCCATGATAGGCTACGTAACAATTTACGTAGCCTATCACGGCTAGATTTCCAAAGTCAGCCGTGATAGGCTACATAAATCGTCACGTAGCCTATCACGGGGTCTTTTTTTTTTTTTTTACTTTTTGTTTCGCAGCCAGGGAGACGGGACGCTTCTCCCCGGCCTGAATTTCAGCCGGGTGAGGGGGGAAGACTCCCCCCCCTCGCCTGAACTTTGGGGGGAGAAGCGAAGTGCCTCCCCCCCACCGTGAAGCCAAGCTGCGAAAAGGTAAGTGACTTTCGTACATCCCTACTCCATTCTGCCACGGATTCTGGGGGCCTGAATTCACTGGAATTCGGCCCCCCAGGATCCTTGGCGGAATTCTTTAACATCCCTAAGAAAATGCGGATTTCCAAGGAGGCATTTTGCTGCATTTTTTGGTTTGCTGCAGGTTTCCCTGCAGTTGCAAGCCATCTGTCCCTTCCCTGAACCAACTTTGCATTTTGCACTGGGCGTGTTGTAGGCATGTGTCACTCTGTGATGCCCCTTTACTCCCCCCGTCCCTTTGCAGCTGTGCAGTTACAGAGGCAGAAAGAGGAGTTTTCATTTATTTAATCACATTTTTGCACATTTTTGCAGCTTCATATCTTTGCAATGGTTGCTTTTGGACTCAGTGCCCAAGGGCTGGGGGGGGGGGAGGGCTTGGGGGAGGACCAGCTTCGCTCTGGCCTCCATTTTGGAGTGATGGGTAGTCACGTACCGCTCATGTGAACCATCGTGAGAGTCTCAGGCTGGGGAACTGACAAAGAGATGGCGTGGAAATGAAGAAGCACAGAACACCCATTTTTTACCTAATGAGGGACAGAAAGACACAACAGAATCCCTTAAATACAAAACAGCCACTGAAGTGCCACACCCCCATGCTCATGGGGCTGCACAGCTGTGCATTAAAGTATAATGGCAAAAAAAGGGCACGGCAGAGTCTATTAGGGAAACGTGCAGTAAATCGCGACTGTATACTACCAGAAGCTAATTTGAACCTGCAATGCTGCACAGTTGTGACGGGGTGAGGGTGAATGTGGTGCCATGTACATGGGGCCTAGATTTAGATAACTAGAGCAGAATTTCTTTCTCACCAAAGGTGGACTTAATTTCCCTTTGTTTTTCAGAAGAGTCATGGTCTGTCAAAAATGAGATATAGTCCAGACTGGGGGTGAGGGAAGAGAAGGGGAGATCTTACCATATTAGGGCAGAATTGGTCTGTTCCTTTGGGTAACCCCAAATGGACAGAAAGAAAAAATGCTGAACAAAACTTTAAGAAGAGCTATTTTGATATCTTTCCAGAATGTCTTGGTTCCTTGCTTTATTGTACTATACTAAGCATAATAGAGAAGCAAAGCACAAGCAGTTCACAAATCTATTTCTACCAAATATCTTGTGTTAAAATGTAGGCTTTCTTCTAAATTTCTATTCATGTTGACTTGGAGTGATTGAAAAAATCCCTTCTCTGTTAAATCCTTTTCCAGCTTTCCCCAAACTATCTAAACATGCATCACCATCACATATATTCTTGCTTCCCATGTTCACCAACACTAGTAGGGGTGGAGGAACTCTTCCAAACGTGGAATAACTTACTGATTATCCACATTTTCCTGAAAAAATTAGGAGAAACGAGATGATTTTCTCTGAAGTTCACTCTGCCAGCCTTCCATCTCAAAACACACTCCTTCCCCTTACTTTTTAAAAGGTGATAGGTGCACTGGAGTGAGCTGCAGTGTCACAGCGTTTGAAGGGCTCACCCCTCCCTCCCTTCTCTGATGCCCCTGTGCACTGATGAGCAGTGAGCTGGGTGACAGACCCCAGTGGCTCATGGGATATGTAGTTCTCCCAAAGACTGGGAAGGAACTCTATTCCATCTCAGATTCTGATTAGGGATGTTGGAGAAATCCACAATGAATTCAAATGAGTTCGGATTTCTAGAATCTGACCTGTGGATTCCACAGCAGACCAGTCTTCCCAAGTCATGTGGATTTGTGGACTGGTTGTTTTTACGTTGGGGGGGGGGGATTTGCACAAATTTGCAGTTGTGCTAATGCACATTAGTGCTAATTCACACTTGTGCTAATGCGCATCAGTGCTAATTTGCACTTGTGCTAATGCAGATCAGTGCAAGTGGAACTAAATTCTTGTATATCCCTAAAAAAATCTGATTCCATCAACGAGCAGACGATGGAATGAAAGATGCCCAACAATCTGCGAAACACGGACAGAATGGATTTAACAAAATCCATACATTCCTAATTCTGATTGAACCATGAAAAGATTTGGGGGGCTTTAAAAGCTTGCCTCTCCTTTAAGGTGAGCTTTCCATCCCACAAAGTTCATTACTAAGTGAGACTTGGGTGAACATCACTACCATCGTTAACCAACACTGGACTGGTTCAAACCTCAACATCTCAGTGTAAATACTCTTCCCTGTTGTGGTGTTCCATTCAGAAATGGTAATGCTGAAAACTGCATTCATCCAGTAAAATGTGTTCAGTGTCTACATTCTGGCACCATTGGTCCTAAGGGAACTGCAATGGTGGTGTGGGATACCGTACGTATTTGTGTAGAGGCACTCACAGTAAGGCCTGATTTCAGTGTGATGCTGGACAAGCTGATAAGATAAACCCCCATCAAACATCTGTGTTGTATTCTATGCAGCCAGTGTGCTGTTTAAAATTAAATTGGGCTGCCGTCCCTATGCATGCAGCATGAGTACACCAAGGATTCAGGCTGAGTGACAGTGGCTTTTTTAAGCCTTAATTGGGCCGAAAATAGATGTTATTTTTAAAAATTATGTTGGAGATGATATTATTTATCCATGGGGTTATGCCAAGGGGAAAAGCTTTTCAGCAGTAACACTGAAACAGGCTTACAGACCATTAGTGCAAAAGGAATACCACCAGTGCTAGATGGACATGTAGAAAGTTCTGCATATTATCACGGTGAGATTATTACTGTCAGTATTGCGATGGCTCAAATATACTTAATGAGTCCTGTTAGGCCAAACAATTTGATTTGCCCAGCATTTCCTTTTTCAGGCAATCAGGCACATCCTCTGCACTATTGCTGATGTGGTATGAGATGGAACTGGGGCAAAGAATGGGAATGGAAACTCATAATTCAACCAGCAACAACCAGAAAATGCAGTAGCTGGCCATTTTATTATGAGCAAAATAGAAGAAGAGGCTCTAATTTCTATTATGGTGTTATATACAGCATACACGTGAACTTCTCACATTATTTCTCATGTCACTGGGGTGGAATGCCTACCATGATAGAGGGTAATCTGGCATTTATCTAGGTACTTGATATATTCCTTAGAGCACTTTTCCACCTTCCACAATCATGGTTGCACATGGTGACACTGTAAAGTTACATAAGAACATTTTTGCCACATCCCATTGCCTCATGCACAACAGAAACCCCTTGTGTACAAGAAAAGGACACTTGCAAGAGAAGTACATGGAGAAGTGGCAAATTGACACATGCCCATTGAACAACTAGTTATAGCTATGTTTAGGGATGTGCAAATCAGCAAAATTCTGAATTCCAGCTTGAAGCTCATTCCAACTCAAGTACATATCAGATTGCAAGCTTTGCTCTTTTTTTTCCCCTTTTCACGTGAAAATCTATCTATATTTTTGTGTGTATTTTTTCTAAATGTACGCAATCAGTTGTGTGCATCATTGAAACGTACACATTCTTCTCCCATTGATTGAAGCATATTTGTGCACATTTTTCAAAAGTACATATTTTTAATGCACATTTTTCAAATATATGCTTCATTTTTGGTCTGCGAATTACATTCCAAGCTTGGAAATGTACGGTCTTTGACCGTAGATTGTGTCCCGGTCCATGTTCAGTCTGGAAACTGCAAACTGGGTAAATCCTGATCAAAAATGACCTGAAACAAATTTCCCATACATTTCTAGTTCTGTTACAACTAGCAATTCAAGATACCTCTCAGGGAGCTAACTGGGGCAAATATTGAACACATCTCATTCAAAGTAATAGCTGAGCAAGGCTTCATGAGAATTTGGGGGAAACCCAAATCACTGGTTAGTGAGAATCTCTCTCCCCCCCTCCCTATTCTCTCTCTCTCTCTCTCTCTCTCTCTCTCAAAAGCTTTTAAATTAATGTTGTCTCTCCTTAGTGGAGGAAATAATTTCTAATAACAGAGTTGCCATTCCTCAAACATTCCAGGAAGCCATGTCTCTTGAACCTTGGTGAGAACAGTTTGCTGTGCACTTTTTTTTTACAAGGTTGATTCTCAGAAGAAAGGGCTGCCATTTGGACTACGGAAACACTCATGGCTTAGTTAGATTTGGTCATCTCTGTGTCTGATATGCAGTTCCTGAATCGGCTACAAAAGATGGCCATTGCAGCTTTGCAGTTTACTAGCCTGGATTATAAGAGGGCAATAGCTGTGCTGAGAAGGTAAGGTTGTTTTTCTCTCTGGTTGCTCATCCCAAACCCATCTGTTAACTGTACAACAGTGGCAGAACAATCCTGAAGAATGAATCAAGGCTGATGTCATTCTAAGAAATGGCATTTCAGCTTTCATTACCAGTATACCTCCAAGAATTAAAGCTGATTTGCATTGATATTTGCCATCTGAATTATTAAAGGGTTTCTTTCTCTCCCCATACATCAGCTCTCCTCCTTTTTCCCCAGGCTTCAGTGTTATAGTTGACAGCAACTGTGACAATTTAACCATCTCACCAGGGAAGAAACAGGCTTGCTGCAGGCAGCTCATAGGCTTGGGAACTGGTGGCTGATGTGAGAAACATGTCTGATATTTCTCCATATCTAGCACAACAGAAGGCAAGGGAGGAAAGCAACTTTTGGATAGAGATACGCTTTTACCTTCTCCCATCTATCTTTCAATTGATGGCAAAATAAAAGCACCATTTAGTATAAAAGTGACACACCAGGAGTCTCCCCATCATCAAGCACTGAACAGTGGTTCAAATCTGAAAAATTGGGATGGACTCATAGAGTGATGAATGCAAGAAAATAAAGCCTTTGTTCTCTTAGCACTAGGATCTGGATTTGCTACTTTGTTTCATTGGAAGTAGCAGCATAAGAGGCTGGCGGATTATCTGACATTTAATTTTGAGCAAGGTCCCACTTGACTCACTGGGATCCACTGCAACCCTTCTTTTTTGTACTTTCATGATTCTTAAATGCCAGTGAAATAAGCTGCATGCTTCATCCACAAACAAGTTGCAAGGAGGTCACTGTGAACACAGAAGAACTGAATATCAGCAAGTGAATATAGCACATGACCATGAAAAGAAAAATATGGTGGTGGGAAAGGGATGGTCATCCAGAAAAATACCCAAGTGGGAAAGGGGTCACTTTGCAGGAAACCTCAGAAACTATGAGGGCTATATTATAAGTCAAACTATAAGGGACTCATAATTAATTACATAACTGTTCTCAAAGGTTCAAAGGAATAGGAGCGAAACCGTTTGTTCAGTCTTACATTACACTCTTATCACTAGATAGTTGAAAGAATGGACATCATACACAGACGTGTGTGTACGTGGTTTTTTCAGGCATTCGGTTTATGTAAGTATGGACAGCGCTCCCCATCACATGAAGTTCTGCAAATATGTTTATGTTTCCAAGCCCAATTCAAGGTGCTGGTTTTGACCTATGAAGCCTTACACGGCTCAGGACCACAATCTGATGTGCATCTCTCCTGGCATGAACCTACCCATACACTACACTCATCGTCTAAGGCGCTATTCTGGGTGCCTCCTCTGAGGGATGCTCAGAGGAGGCAACAAGTGAGAGGGCCTTCTTGGTGATGGACCCCCAATTGCAGAACGAACTCCCCAGTGAGGCTCGCCTGGCGCCAACATCTTTTCAGCACCTTCTTCTACTCCCAGGTATTTGGCAGCATATGATAGGTTTTTAATCAAGTCATGGGATATTGTTTGGTTGTGTGTGTGTGTGTGTGTGTGTGTATGTATGTCTGCTCTGTTTATATGTTTGTTGCTAAACTGTTTTTATATTATACATAATACTGTATTTTTAAGATCTGAAGTCTTTGTAAACTGCACAGACAGCTTTGTCTATTGGCTCATATAGAAATGTCATAAATGAATGAAATGAATGAATGCTTAGCTGAACACAGTCCCAGTCCCACTGAAGACCTTCCCTGTCTATATGGAGGGGTCACAGGTGGAGGCAGGGGCAGTATGTGCATCCTTGTTGCCCTCCACATTTGCAAGAATGGAATGCCTGAAGAGAACATGTGTGCATGTGAGTGCGTGTGTGCATGTGTGTTTGTATATCTATATCTGAATTTGTTCAATCGTTCAGTTGTGTCCGACTCTTCGTGATCCCATGGACCATAGCACGCCAGGCCTTCCTGTCCTCCGCTCTCCCCCGGAGTGTGCTCAAGTCCATATTCATTGCATCGGTGATGCTATCTAGCCATCTCATCCTCCGCCATCCCCTTCTCCTTTTGCCTTCAGTCTTTCCCAGCATCAGGGTCTTTTCCAGGGAGTTTTCTCTTCGCATTAGGTGGCCAAAATATTTGAGCTTCAGCTTCAGTCTCTGTCCTTCCAATGAGCACTCAGGGTTGATTTCCTTTAGGATGGACTGATTTGACCTCCTTGCAGTCCAGGGGACTCATAAGAGTCTTCTCCAGCACCACAGTTCGAAAGCATCGATTCTTCGGCGCTCAGCCTTCCTTATAGTCCAGCTCTCACAGCCATACATTACTACTGGGAAAACCATAGCTTTGATTAGACGGACCTTTGTCGGCAAGGTGATGTCTCTGCTTCTTACTATGCTGTCTAGGTTTGCCATAGCTTTCCTCCCCAGGAGCAAGCGTCTTTTAATTTCATGGCTACAGTCACCGTCTGCGGTGATCTTGGAGCCCAAGAAAATAAAATCGGTCACTGCTTCCATTTTTTCCCCTTCTATACGCCAGGAAATGATGGGGCCAGATGCCATGATCTTCGTTTTTTTAATGTTGAGTTTCAAACCAGCTTTTGCACTCTCCTCTTTCACCCTCAACAAGAGGCTCTTTAGATCCTCTTCACTTTCTGCCATTAGGGTAGTATCATCTGCGTATCTGAGGTTGTTGATAATTCTCCCAGCAATCTTAATTCCAACCTGTGATTCATCCATCCCGGCGTTTCTCATGATGTACTCTGCATACAAGTTAAATAAGCAGGGTGACAATATGCAGCTCTGTCGTACTCCTTTCCCAATTTTGAACCACTCGGTTGTTCCATGTCTGGTTCTTACTGTTGCTTCTTGGCCCTCGTACAGGTTTCTCAGGAGAGAGGTAAGGTGGTCTGGTACTCCCATCTCTTTAAGAATTTGCCACAGTTTGTTGTGATCCACACAATCAAAGGCTCTAGTGTAGTTAATGAAGCAGAAATAGACGTTTTTCTGGAAGTCTCTTGCTTTCTCCATGATTCAGCGAATGTTGACGATTTGATCTCTAGTTCCTCTGCCTCTTCAAAACCCAGGTTGTACTTCCGGTAGTTCTCGGTTCACATACTGCTGAAGCCTAGCTTGTAGGATTTTGAGCATAACTTTGCTGGCATGTGAAATGAGCGCAATTGTACGGTAGTTTGAACACTCTTTGGCATTGCCCTTCTTTGGAATTGGAATGTAAACTGACCTTTTCCAGTCTTGTGGCCACTGTTGAGTGTTCCAAATTTGTTGGCATATTGAGTGCAGCACTTTAACAGCATCATCTTTTAGGATTTTAAATAGCTCAGTTGGAATACTGTCATCTCCACTAGCTTTGTTGTTAGTAATGCTTCCTAAGGCCCACTTGACTTCACTCTCTAGGATGTCCGGCTCAAGTTCAGTGACCACACTATCATGGCTATCAGGGACATTCAGATCTTTCCTGTATAGTTCTTCTGTGTATTCTTTCCACCTCTTCTGAATCTCATCTGCTTCTGTTAGATCCCTACCTTCTTTGTCCTTTATCATGCCCGTCTTTGCACAAAATGTTCCCTTGAGACCTCCGATTTTCTTGAAGAGATCTCTCGTCTTTCCCATTGTGTTGTTTTCCTTGATTTCTTTGCATTGTTCATTTAAGAAGGCCTTCTTGTCTCTCCTTGCTATTCTCTGGAACTCAGCATTCAGTTGGATGTATCTTCCCCTTTCTCCCTTGCTTTTCGCTTCCCTTCTTTCGTCAGCTACTTCTAAAGCCTCCTCAGACAGCAACTTTGCTTTCTTGCATTGCTTTTTCTTTGGGATGGATTGAGTTGCTGCCTCTGGAACAATGTGACGGACCTCCATCCATAGTTCCTCAGGCACTCTGTCTATTAGGTCTAATCCCTTAAATCTATTCCTCACCTCCACTGTATATGCATAAGGGATATGATTTAGGTCATACCTGAATGGTTTAGTGGTCTTCCCTACGTTCTTCAATTTAAGCCGAAATTTTGCAAGAAGCAGCTCATGATCTGAGCCACAGTCAGCTCCAGGTCTTGTTTTTACTGACTGTATAGAGCTCCTCCATCTTTGGCTGCAAAGGACATAATTAATCTGATTTCGATATCGACCATTTGGTGATGTCCATGTGTAGAGTCGCCTCTTGTGCTGTTGAAAAAGAGTGTTTGCTATGATCAGCGTGTTCTCTTGGCACAACTCTATTAGCCTTTGTCCTGCTTCATTTTGTACACCAAGGCCATGCTTGCTTGTTATCCCGGTGATTTCTTGACTTCCTACTTTAGCATTCCAATCCCCTATGATGAAAAGGACATCTTTTATGGGTGTTAGTTCTAGAAGGTGTTGTAGGTCTTCATAGAACCAATCAACCTCAGCTTCTTTGGCCTCAGTGGTTGGGGCATAGACTTGAATTACTGTGATGCTGAATGGTTTGCCTTGGATTCGTACTGAGATTATTCTATCGTTTTTGAGATTGTACCCCAGTACTGCTTTTCCCACCCTTTTGTTGACTATGAGTGCTACTCCATTTCTTCTAAGGGATTCTTGCCCACAGTAGTAGATATGATGGTCACCTGAATTAAATTCACCCATGCTTGTCCATTTTAGTTCGCTGATTCCCAAGATGTCGATGTTCAATTTTGCCATCTCATGTTTGACCACCTCCAGCTTACCTTGATTCATTGATCTGACATTCCAGGTTCCTAAACAATATTGTTCTTTACAGCATCGGATTTTCTTTTCACCACCAGACACATCCACAGCTGAGTGTCCTTTCGGTTTTGGCCCAGCCGCTTCACTCTTTCTGGCGCTACTTGGATATACCCTCTGCTCTTCCCCAGTAGTGTATTGGACACTTTCCGACCTGAGGAGGGGCTCATCTTCCGGTGTCATATCTTTTAGCCTTGTGATACGTTCCATGGGGTTTTCTTGGCAGGAAGACTGGAGTGGGTTGCCATTTCCTTCTCCAGTGGACCACATTTTGTCAGAACTCTCTGCCATGACCTGTCCATCTTGGGTGGCCCTGCACAGCATAGCTTATGGCTTTGCTAAGTTACGCAAGCCCCTTCGCCACAACAAGGCAGTGATCCATGAAGGGGCTATATCTGAATAGCCCTATGCATATCTACATATGCATAGACACACACACCAGATCTGTAGGCATCTCTTGGTGTCACCAGCCTTCCAATACAATGAACCCTCCCAGGGGGCACACAGACACACAGATACACACACACACACTCCAGTGTGATAAGGGTACCATGGTGAGGGGCCTTGCTGTCTACAGTGTTAGAAGTGTCAGCAGAAGTCTCAGATAATATAACATCTACAACAGTTTAACTCCTCTAATACACACCAATGTTCCATGCGTGATGTGGGATGACTTTCCTGGTAATTTTAGGAGAAATTACTAGATGGCGTTGAAGACTAAAATTCCAATAAGGAGGTAGATCAAATGCTAGAAAAATGTGCCCTTCACAGAAAAACTATGTCTTGGAAGTTAGCAGATTGCAAGTACATATCTTAATTAAAGGGGGTGGGGGACAGGACATGTTTCCAAGTGTGCCTCAGTGGCTGGCACATTTACACTTAGTACTGACAACAACAGAAGGGAATGGCGACGAGGCACTTCAAAATTCAGTGGAGGAAACATTCTCTCTTCCTGGCTCTGTTCACATTTCTTTTATTGGCTTGGTTCCCTTCTTCCACTCCTATTTCTTCTTGGCAGCATTTCCTTCTCTTGCTTATAGTTCTTTTGATTTGAGATGGGACCAAGCCACAAAACTGGATTTTTTCTATCACTGTTATTATTAGTTCTTATTCTTTTTGCTGTTATCACTGCTCTTATTATTATGATTATTTATAGTAGTAATAGTAGTAGTACTAGCAGCCGCAGCAGCAGCAACAATGAAGAGCATGTACCGACCACAAGATTCAGTTCATACCTCATTCAGCAGTTCAGAACATAGCCGGATTCACCTCGGATTGATCTGGAGGCTCCCCGATTCAACTTGGAGCCCAAATTCGAATCTTAATATGGAAATGAGAAGCTTCATGCCTCTCACTGACTATCATTGTAAAGCAACAAATACCTACTTGGGGTGGGCGGAGTGTGTTTGACAGCAATGTATGATATTTTCTGGTGGCATAACCCCTTATGAAGGGATGAAGGCTGCCATCGTTCAAAGGTTTTGTGCTAGGTGTCCTTAAAGTTTGATTCTTATTTTTTTAAGAGGGAACTGCCAGTAATATTTTTATTCCTTGGCAGAATTGGACCAAATTTGTAGGCATAGTTGGAGGGATCAAGCTTGCCAGGTTTCTTTGAACAAAAAAGTGCAGGGTTTTTGGTTTGTTTGTAAGATCAGCCTTTAAAGTTAGGAGGTTTCCAAAAAAAAAGGATGTGCTTATCCCCCTATGTTCTTTCATGGATACTTGTTTTAAAAATGTCATCCAGCTTTAGCTTAGAAACCTGAAAAATTTCAGAAGGATAGTTGCAGTGCTTTTTGGCAGACTAATTAAAGGTAGATGCCACTCCTTTATTATCCTTTGGAAGGAACATGGACATGAACATGGTTTCATGAATGCAGATACAGAGTGGAAAGGGCTTTTGGACTCATGTGATATATCCATCCACTGAGAGTTTGAAGTGCAATGTAGGGGTGGACGAAAGTCACTTACCTGTCCTCGAAGATTTCCCGTGGTGGGGAGGAGGCGCTTCATTGCTCCCCCCGCAAAGTTCAGGCTGGGGGGGGGAGGCTTCCCGCATCGCCCGGCCAAAATTCAGGCCGGGGAGGAGGCGCCTCGCCTCGCCTGGCCGCGAACTAAACAGTTAAAAAAAAAACAAAAAAACCCGCCCCCATGATAGGCTATGTGACGATTAACATAGCCTATCACGGCTAGATCTGCAAAGTCAGCCGTGATAGGCTACGTAAATCGCCATGTAGCCTATCACGGGTGACTTTAAAAAAAAAGCGCGTACGCAAATGGCGGCCCCCATAGGGAGCCGCCATTCGCGTTCCTTATTTGGTCGTTGTAGTCTACGTAAATGTTTACGTAGACTACGGTGAAAATAAGGGCAACGCAAATAGCATTGCCCTTATTTTCGCCGTAGTCTACGTAAACATTTACGTAGACTACAGCGACCAAATAAGGAACGCGAATGGCGGCTCCCTATGGGGGCCGCCTTTATCCGTACGTGCTTTTTTTTTTTTTAAGTCACCCGTGATAGGCTACATGACGATTTACGTAGCCTATCACGGCTGACTTTGCAAATCTAGCCGTGATAGGCTACGTTAATCGTCACGTAGCCTATCACGGGGGCGTTTTTGTTTTTTTTTCTTTTATTGCCGAAAGATCGGCTGCCGCCCCCGCCCCTGACGAAGACCCGACGAACTGCTGCCTGGACCCGCCACCGGGAGGGACATTCAGCAAAGGTAAGTCCCGTCCCGGGGAGGGGGCGGGGGGCGGCGGAGAATTTCTCCCTGAAACTTGTTCGGGGGGCCGAACATGTTGGCGCTCGGCCCCCCGAAGTTTTGGGGAGAAATTCTCCGCCATCCCTAGTGCAATGTGAAAAAGATTATCAAGGCTAAGTTTATATAGGCCAACTACAAAGAGGCCTAGCTTGGAAGAAGCTGCAAGGAAGTGATATGAACTAAAATTTGATTTGGGGCCTAAGTTATAAACATGCAAGGTCAGCTTGACCTAAGGAAAGGGGAAATTGATGAGAATGGACATAGGTTCTTGTCCCAGACAGGTCAAACCACAGGGTACATGGAGATGACATATTAGGAAACTTCGGAGATTTCTGAAGAACTGTCGAGTAAACAAGATGCATCAGTAAAGATGTAAGCAAGAAGGTGGAGTGATCAAAAGGCATCAACAGAAGTAAGCAAAAGGGTAGCACTTTAGATTTGGGAAAGGGTATTTCGGGAGACTGGCCTACCTTATTATAACCAATCAGAAAGCTTAAAACATTATAGTTCCATTTGAGAGGGCCTTTCAGAGGGGACAGGGCAAAATTCCTGGCAAAATTGTAAGTCTAACTTCATTTTCTTTCTATTTCTGTATCGAGGATGGATGGTGTGTGTGGGAATGATTCTTCCTTAATAATAAAAGCATTCTTTCCTATTTCATCAGTTGTCTTTATGATTCAGTACATCTTAGAATCAAGACAAACACACCTCTTAGCCTGACTGAGCCAAACTCTGACACAGAGTGGTACCTCTCAAAAATTAGTAAGGTGGTTATAGGAAGAAATACCACAACAAATTTTAGAATCCCACACATTTGTCCAGCTCCCTCCCTCAGTTCCTTTCACTCTGTGAGAACCTGGCTCTTTCACCAAGCTTTTATATCTGTTGTGAGCTGAGATGGAAATTTTTGCTCTGTGTATTTTTAATGCTGAGTGTGTTTATGAATTGATTATTGTTATATGATGCTTACTGTAAAATCATTACCATCATCATTATGATCGTCATTGTCATCCTCCGCCTCCTCATCTATGATATTTGGCTACGGGGCTCATTGTACATATTGTTTTTCATGTTCCTATGCTGATTTAAGGTTGGATTAAGATTCAGTCTTACTTAGAGTAGACATATTGAAATCCATGGGATTTCACTGGGTCTTCTCTAAGGATGGCCAAGTCTAGATCCAACCCAAAGGTCATACCCATATAAACACTAACTTTGGGGTAAGTACCACTGTAAACAATGAGTTTTACTTTAAATATACAGTATATATTTCAAAGTTTTTCAAATACATACAAACCTTTCCTCCACCCTGCCCCCCAGAATTGACATATATAGTATTCGGCTATTACTTCTTCTCAATTTCCTTTATTGATAAATTAAACATTTCATAAAAGGAAACAGAACCTAAGTTAATCCTAAACATTCATCTTGCTCCAGTCAGCTAATTCTCTGCCTTCTCTTAGCTTTCTTGCCCATTCTGCAAACCAGGGAAGTCCATTTCCTAGCTGCTTTATGGGTTCAGTTGTTTTGCATATCTTTCTGTATTTTACTGAATGATTCTTTTTACTGAGCATTTCTTTATGAAATATTTATTAAATAATTGTAAAACACTTATCTATGAGGCAGGCAGGCAAGTGGAACCCCTGACAACTGTGGGGCTGAATATATCATCAAGTTGAAATGAAAGATGACACAGATCTTAAGAACCAATACCCTGCATCTCTGGGCAACTTCACACATTTTTAGATGTACACCTCAGGGTTTTTTTTGTAAGCATAATTCTAAAACTGTAAAGCATGCATACGTCAAATAGCTAGACAGATCTACTAATCAGAAAATGGCTGAATGGCTTCCTATTAGATGTACATCTGATTTGATAAGAAACCTGGGTTTGCTGATCATAGAATCATAGAATAGTATAGTAGGGTTGGAAGGGGCCTACAAGGCCATCGAGTCCAACCCCCTGCTCAATGCAGGAATCCAAGTCAGAGCATCCCTGACAAATGGCTGTCCAGCCTCGTCTTGAAGGCCTCCAGTGTGGGAGAGCCCACCACCTCCCCAGGTAATTGGTTCCATTGCCGTATTGCTCTGACACTCAGGAAGTTTTTCCTGATGTTCAGTCGGAATCTGGCTTCCTGTAACTTGAGCCCATTATTCCGTGTCCTGCACTCTGGGATGATCAAGAAGAGATCCTGGCCTTCTTCTCTGTGACAACCTTTCAAGTACTTGAAGAGCGCTATCATATCTCCCCTCAGTCTTCTCTTCTCAAGGCTAAACATGCCCAGTTCTTTCAGTCTCTCTTCATAGGGCTTTGTTTCCAGTCCCCTGATCATCTTTGTTGCCCTCCTTTGAACCCTCTCCAGCTTCTCTGCATCCTTCTTAAAGTGTGGTGCCCAGAACTGGACACAGTACTCCAGATGAGGCCTAACCAGTGCTGAGTAGAGGGGAACTAGTACTTCCCGGGATTTGGAAGCGATGCTTCTATGAATGCAGCCCAAAATAGCATTTGCCTTTTTTGCAGCCACATCACATTGTTGGCTCATATTCAGCTTGTGATCGACGACAATTCCAAGATCCTTCTCGCTCGTAGTGTGGTTGAGCCACGTATCCCCCATCTTGTAACTGTGCATTTGGTTTCTTTTTCCTAGGTGCAGAACTTGGCATTTGTCCCTATTAAATGCCATTCTGTTGTTTTCTGCCCAGCACTCCAGTCTATCCAGATCACTTTGAATTTTGTTTCTGTCTTCCAAAGTATTAGCTATCCCTCCCAATTTTGTGTCATCTGCAAATTTGATCAGCATTCCCTGCACCTCCTCCTCCAAGTCATTAATAAAAATATTGAAGAGCACTGGGCCCAGGACTGAGCCCTGCGGTACCCCACTCGTTACCTCTCCCCAGCTTGAGAAGGTCCCATTGATAAGCACTCTTTGTGCTTATCAATGTGTGAGGCAGCCCTAAGTGTAGAAGGCGGTAGCGTCAACGCACTCCTAGTATAGCTATAAGGGAGACTTGTAAGCAGTATTTTTTTTCTACATTAAATGCTAAAAGTATAAATAATCAGAAAGCTTCCTCCCTTTCTGAACTGATTGCCCTGCAGGTCAAGCTAATGACAATGGCAATGCCCTTTCCAATGCAACCAAGCATTAAAGTACCAAAGGAGTAATTAAACCATCAACGGATGTGACTGGTTTCTCACAGTTTCAGTTCTTACTTGCATTTCCCCTTATGTAGCCAACACAGAGAAAAAAACACCCTTCAACATGTTTTCTAATTTGAACTCTCAAAAGAAATTGTCTATAGGAGATTTAAGGCTGCAGGTAAGAAGTGACTAATGACACCATGCTAGAAGTCAATTTTGTGGTTTTGAAAGGCTTACTATGAACTCATTATTAGAAGGGCAAGGCCTTTTCCCCCTTCATGGATCACTGCCTTGTTGTGGCGAAGGGGCTTGCGTAACTCAGTGAAGCCATAAGCTATGCCGTGCAGGGCCACCCAAGACGGACAGGTCATGGCAGAGAGTTCTGACAAAATGTGGTCCACTGGAGAAGGAAATGGCAACCCACTCCAGTCTTCCTGCCAAGAAAACCCCATGGAACGTATCACAAGGCTAAAAGATATGACACCAGAAGATGAGCCCCTCCTCAGGTCGGAAAGTGTCCAATACACTACTGGGAAGAGCAGAGGGTATTTCCAAGTAGCTCCAGAAAGAGTGAAGCGGCTGGGCCAAAGCTGAAAAGACACTCAGCTGTAGATGTGTCTGGTGGTGAAAAGAAAATACGATGCTGTAAAGAACAATATTGTTTAGGAACCTGGAATGTCAGATCAATGAATCAAGGTAAGCTGGAGGTGGTCAAACATGAGATGGCAAGATTGAACATCGACATCTTGGGAATCAGCAAACTAAAATGGACAGGCATGGGCGAATTTAATTCAGGTGACCATTGTATCTACTGCTGTGGGCAAGAATCGCTTAGAAGAAATGGAGTAGCACTCATAGTCATTAAAAGGGTGGGAAAAGCAGTACTGGGGTACAATCTCAAAAATGACAGAATGATCTTAGTACGAATCCAAGGCAAACCATTCAGCATCACAGTAATTCAAGTCTATGCCCCAACCACTGAGGCTGAAGAAGCTGAGGTTGATTGGTTCTATGAAGACCTACAACACCTTCTAGAACTAACACCAAAAAAAAGATGTCCTTTTCATCATAGGGGATTGGAATGCTAAAGTAGGAAGTCAAGAAATCACCGGGATAACAAGCAAGCATGGCCTTGGTGTACAAAATGAAGCAGGACAAAGGCTAATAGAGTTGTGCCAAGAGAACACGCTGATCATAGCAAACACTCTTTTCCAACAGCACAAGAGGCGACTCTACACATGGACATCACCAGATGGTCAATATCGAAATCAGATTGGTTATGTACTTTGCAGCCAAAGATGGAGAAGCTCTATACAGTCAGTAAAAACAAGACCTGGAGCTGACTGTGGCTCAGATCATGAGCTTCTTGTTGCAACATTTTGGCTTAAATTGAAGAATCTAGGGAGAACCACTAAACCATTCAGGTATGACCTAAATCATATCCCTTATGTATATACAGTGGAGGTGAGGAATAGATTTAAGGGATTAGACCTGATAGACAGAGTGCCTGAGGAACTATGGATGGAGGTCCGTAACATTGTTTCGGAGGCAGCAACTCAATCCATCCCAAAGAAAAAGAAATGCAAGAAAGCAAAGTGGCTGTCTGATGAGGCTTTACAAGTAGCTGAGGAAAGAAGGGAAGCGAAAAGCAAGGGAGAAAGGGGAAGATATATCCAACTGAAGGCAGAGTTCCAGAGAATAGCAAGGAGAGACAAGAAGGCCTTCTTAAATGAACAATGCAAAGAAATCGAGGAAAACAATAGAATGGGAAAGACTAGAAATCTTTTCAAGAAAATCAGAGATCTCAAGGGAACGTTTTGTGGAAAGATGGGCATGATAAAGGACAAAGAAGGCAGGGACCTAACAGAAGCAGAGGAGATTAAGAAGAGGTGCAAAGAATACACAGCAGAACTATACAGGAAAGATCTGAATGTCCCTGATAGCCATGATAGTGCAGTCACTGAACTTGAGCCGGACATCCTTGAGAGTGAAGTCAAGTGGGCCTTAGGAAGCATTACGAACAACAAAGATGACAGTATTCCAACTGAGCTATTTAAAATCCTAAAAGATGATGCTGTTAAAGTGCTGCACTCAATATGACAACAAATTTGGAACACTCCACAGTGGCCACAAGACTGGAAAAGGTCAGTTTACACTCCAATTCCAAAGAAGGGCAATGCCAAAGAGTGTTCAAACTACCGCACAATTGCACTCATTTCACATGCCAGCAAGGTTATGCTCAAAATCCTACAAGCTAGGCTTCAGCAGTATGTGAACCAAGAACCACCGGAAGTACAAGCTGGGTTTCGAAGAGGCAGAGGAACTAGAGATCAAATCATCAACATTCGCTGGATCATGGAGAAAGCAAGAGACTTCCAGAAAAACATCTATTTCTGCTTCATTGACTATGCTAAACCCTTTGATTGTGTGGATAACAACAAACTCTGGCAAATTCTTAAAGAGATGGGAGTACCAGACCACCTTACCTGTCTCCTGAGAATCCTGTACGAGGGCCAAGAAGCAACAGTAAGAACCAGACATGGAACAACCGAGTGGTTCCAAACTGGGAAAGGAGTACGACAAGGCTGCATATTGTCACCCTGCTTATTTAACTTATATGCAGAGTACATCATGAGAAACGCCGGGTTGGATGAATCACAGGTCAGAATTAAGATTGCCGGGAGCATTATCAACAACCTCAGATACGCAGAGGATACCACCCTAATGGCAGAAAACAAAGAGAATCTAAAGAGCCTCTTGTTGAGGTGAAAGTGGAGAGTGCAAAAGCTGGTCTGAAACTCAATATTAAAAAAACGATGATCATGGCATCTGGCCCCATCACTTCCTGGCATATAGAAGGGGAAGAAATGGAAGCAGTGACAGATTTTATTTTCTTGGGTTCCAAGATCACCACAGACAATGACTTTAGCCATGAAATTAAAAGACGCTTGCTCCTTGGGAGGAAAGCTATGGCAAACCTAGACAGCATAGTAAGAAGCAGAGACATCGCTTTGCCGACAAAGGTCCATCTAATCAAAGCTATGATTTTCCCAGTAGTAATGTATGGCTGTGAGAGCTGGACTATAAGGAAAGCTGAGCGCCGAAGAATTGATGCTTTTGAACTGTGGTGCTGGAGAAGACTCTTACGAGTCCCCTGGACTGCAAGGAGGTCAAATCAGTCAATCCTAAAGGAAATCAACCCGGACTGCTCATTGGAAGGACAGATACTGAAGCTGAAGCTCAAATATGGCCACCTAATGCGAAGAGAAAACTCACTGGAAAAGACCCTGATGCTGGGAAAGATTGAAGGCAAAAGGAGAAGGGGACGGCAGAGGATGAGATGGCTAGATAGCATCACTGATGCAATGAATATGAATTTGAGCACACTCCGGGAGAGAGTGGAGGATAGGAAGGCCTGGCATGCTATGGTCCATGGGGTCATGAAGAGTCGGACATGACTTAACGACTGAACAACAACAAGGCCTTTTCACTTTGTCGCTAATGTTGGGTTTCCCTTCTTGCTGTAACATCTTAGCAATGGCAAGGACTACTGACTATTGGATGAAAACAGTTGCTAACAAGCAAGCGCAAAGTCCTGACACTGAGAGAATGTCTGGCTCAATCTGAAATAGAAATATCCACTGAACTTACCTTTTTTCTGTCTGTTTTGTGCAGTGAAACATCCTCTAGTGATGTGTAGGAGGATAGGAACAATGTGAGGCACATAGACACAAACCACAGCTTCCTACCTGTAGGGGTGAGGTGCCTCCAGGTGATGACAGGTTCAGGACGTCCATTTGCCATACACAGCAGGGTCACATTACTGCCTTCATTCACAGTGACATCTGAAGAGATGTTGGAGATCTTTGGTGGAACTAGGGAAACAAAAAAGAAAAGGTGGTCAAGAGCTCAAGAGTGCCATTTTTTTTCAACTTCAGAGGAACTCTACCCCATCATTGTCTTACTGACACCTCTTCCTAATTGCCCCATGCTAGGGGTTATTTTAAAATAATGTGTTGAAAGTAACAATCAGGTGCAACTGCCACTGATTTAGATAGATAGATAGATGGATGGATGGATGGATGGATGGATGGATGAAAGAAAAAGAAAGAAAGAAAGATAGGCACTGTTTTAAGTACCACTGTGTTGATTATTTATTTACTTATTTATTGATTTGCTAAATGCATTAGCGAGTCAAAAGTTGATCAAGGTGTGTTTGTGTGATAGAGGGGGAGAGAGGGAGAGAGAGAGAAGTTTGGACACAGATTTCAATGAAAATTTAAATTAATTCATTTGTGTCCATTAATATTAACTAAAGACTATGTTCAGTGGAGTTTACTCCCAAGTTATTGGGCAGATGATTTCAGCCTTAGTGCCAAATTACAAGTTATGGTGGCAACCAAATATTAAAACAGATTGCACCAAATATTGGGGGGTGGGGGTGAGTTCTATTTCAAGCAGAGATGTGGTTTGTGGGAAGAGATGCTGGACCTTTTCCCCACCTGCTCTTTTTTCCCAGCAGCCCACTTCTCACAGCCATTTTACTATTCAAAAGAAAAGTGGTTGGAGGGTGGACTACAGTGTGTGTGTGCATGCAGGGGGTGGGAGGTTGGAACCATCTGGTGGTCCTCCTCTTGAAATCAGCTTCCCCACTCCATCACAACTGTTTAGCTATGGCCAGCCCAAGACATTTCACTGCAGAAGGGAGAAAGTAAATGGTACCCTCCCACCAACCATTCCAAATTCATGGTGGATAGTGCCCAAAGGCTTGCCTAGTTATTTTAGCACCTGAGGCAGAAAATCCCACAAGTACCTCTCCTTGGGAATAAAACATGGCAATGATACATTAAATAAGAAATCAGCTGTCTGAAGCTGCTGCCTCACACTGCCTAATGGCAGGGCTGTCCCTGAGTACAGTTCATTGCATGTTCTAAGAACATGGGCAAGTGGCTTTAACATCTACTTTGCCTCCCTTCCCAAGGCTGAACTCAAAGTGCCTGCACCCATGAATGAGCGACTGCAGTGGCTCAGAGGAATTTCATAATCTGTGTCTATACTACTCAGTTTCCATTTGTAGCTATGCAGTGTCTTGTTGCAATGTCTTCTTTAGCATGATAGGAAGCTGAATTTGCTGTGAAATTCCCCCTACGATGCATATTTTTGCTTTGGAATTTGAGCCTTCACTTCAAAGAGTCCCTGTAATTCCACAAATAATCCTGGAAATGTGAACTGAGTGCAAACCAATGCAGTGTGCTGTGTCAATACTATATTTAGTTTCAGAAGACATACAGCTGAGTAAAGAAAATGTATACAATATTTGCTTGGCTGTTTTTTTGTTTTTTGTTTTGCCAGAGCCATGAGTCAGCAACCAAAGCATCATGTAGGAACACAGAGGAAATGAAATGGCCTTTGATTTGCTATGGAACCTAAAATAACCACAAGGTTGAGTCATCATAAGCAGTAACCTCTTAGATGAGTCTCATTTGGTAGATTTCTGGCTAGAAAGCTGAAACCTTCCAGTTGCTGTTTCTGCCTAGAGCAAGGGTTTGTTGAATCCTCCCAGAGTGAGACTCCCTGAGTCAATCAAGAGACAGAGAGACTAAAAGAAGGAGGGCAAACCAGGCAGTGGCCTGAAAAGCAAGGACCTGGGGGAATAATATGTGGAGTTAAAGGAAAGCAGGACTGGGGCAAAACCCTGGAAATCAGGACTGGTCTGGGCATTATTGGTTGAAAGGAAGGGGACAGTTAAGGGAGGTTTGGAGGACTGGAGAATTTGGTCAAGGCAACATAAGATTGCATGGCTAGAAGAGAGGAATTCCCTGGAGGGGTATTCTGCCTGCTATAGCTTCTGCTGTCACTGTAACCACCAACTCAGAGGGGCAACAAGAGTGGCAGAGGTGGGCTAAATTTCCCCTCTTGTGATCTGAAGTACTAACCAGCCAGTTCTTTTGGTTCAGGATTCTAGTCTGCACTTATATCACACTGTTTGGGAAGGCCTGGAGATAGGGTTGCTATTTTCTATCATTACCAAATGAAGAGAGCCATTGAGGACCACTACTTCATATAGTTCAACTCCAAGGTGGAGGCCAGTGGATACAGCTTCAGTGGGGGTGGGTGGGTGGTGCTCTCTATAGTGGCTACACTAGAAGTGAGTAAATTTGTGAGCCTCCAGCTGTTTTGGCCTACAACTCCCATCAGCCCTAGCCAGAACAGCCAAGGGTAAAAATCATAGGAGTTACAGGCCAAAACATCTGGAGGCCCACAAGTTGTCCAGCCCTGGGCTAATATTTATTTGTTATACAAATTTATATACCGCTTTACCATAAAGTATCAAAGCAGTTAATAAAAATGCTAAAACCATAAAATATAACAATAAAAGTATAATAACCTAGTGAGGTTTGCCTGGCACCTATATTGTATTCCTTCTGGCACCAGGTGAAAACCTCTTTATTTTCCCAGGTATTTTAGCATTTTAGCTTTCTAGACTTTTAGCTTTGCTGTTTTAAATCTGTATTTTAAATCTCTGCTTTGCTGCTAGATTTTATTCTGGTTGTATTGTTATACTGTGGTTTTAATGTTATCTATATCTATTTCTATATCTATATAATTGTTTTATTGTGTGCTCTTTGGTTTTAATTTTTGTGAACTGCCCAGAGAGCTTCGGCTATTGGGCGGTATTGGAATGAAAACAAACGAACAAACAAATAAATAAATAATCACCAGTCAACTATAACTATACTGGCTAGGTCACCCTTCAGGGAAACTCTGCATGAAGAAGTGGGTCTATATATGAATTGTCCCTATTGCATGGAGAGATTCTCTACCCCAGCACTACTGTTAGGATCTGGCTTTGGCATACAGAGCCAAACGATTTTCAGCATCATCTTGGTAGGAACTGCAATGCTTGACTACGCCCCCAGAGAGCTAAGGTATCTCTCTTGAACAGCTTTAGCATCTTTCCCCCAAAAAACTTTCTGGTACTTCAGGCTGATTGCCTCAGGCTTGTAGAAGTCTGTCCAGCTGGGAATCATACAACTAGCAAGCTCCCTACAGTACCCTTCCTTGCTTGGAGGACTGTGATGAACATAACAGTCTGCCTTGGAATACAACTGGGCATTAGAGTGAGTCTGGATTTCATATGTTCAAAATTCAGAGCAGTCCACTAGTAAAGAAACTGGATCCTTCTGAATGGGATTGCATGGCACAAATATAACTCAAAAGCTTTTACTTTCGAGAGTGGGGTTTTTTTCTCACTATGTCAAAAATCATAGCTGTTAAAGGCAGCCCCCCCCCCCCAATTGCAACATTGTACCATGGTGCTTGTCACTCCTGTCTATGCAACCGTTTAAGATCAACCAGAAATTGGGAACTCTTCGCCACACACTGCTCATTTAGTCATGGAACTCCAGCAAGCACAGTGACAGAGAAAGCCCACTCTGTCCCAAGCCCTCATCAGAGTGGAATACCACCCTTCCTCAGCTACCATGGATCAATAGCAGACAGTGGCAAAATAAGGCCAACAGATCCAAATTTCTTGGTGCAGTAAACAGGACTGAACAAACTGTGGAATAAAGGAAGAGAATGATGGAATATTTTAATTTGGATGCTCTCTCTCCTCTCCAACATTTCAAAACAGAGTAACAGACCATATGAAAGATTAGTGCTTGAGGGCACCTTCTCCTCCTAGTACATTAGGGTGGCCACGTGGCATCCTCTGTTTTAAGGCTGTCCACTCCAAGTCTCGTTTAAAGATCAAGAACCATAAGAAGGGAGAGGAGGGGCCTGGCTTGAACTTAGCATCTGGGCAGCAGACCAAGCAGCCACTCAGATGACCTGGCGACAGTCTTCCCCACTACAGTGAGATGTATTGTATTTCTACTTTAATTCTAGTAATTACTCTGAATTTACATCTATGTATATAAATCAGCACATGCAATTTTTATGCAAATTGGTGCCATCTTCTCTTTTTCGATGATGCATTAAGTGGCTACCCTACATTGCATTTCACATTGCTGAATGCCCTTCTTCACCTACTGTATGCTGTCTTAATTTAACCTGCTGTAGTCTGGTATGTACCAGTCTAAAAACCAAGGTGGTACTTATTCTTTTGGTTAAACATGTACTTAGGAATGGTGCAGGTGCTTGGCTGAGTCCAGGAGTCCAACCGACTCCCCCATGATCGCATCTCCGGGCTCTGCCCACCAAGCTGCTGCCCCTGCTTGCATCCCCCTGCACTCACTGAGCTGTCCACACCTGTCCTGAGCTGTTTGCGAGCACCCATCATTCCCACAGTCACCATTTTGTGAAAACATATGGCAACTCAGGAACTTTCGTAAATTGAATATTGCACGCATTGTAGCTGTAAAGGTCCCATCTATGCAATATTACAGGCATGAATGGCCCATTTGGTTCAGGGGTGTGCAGGCACCTGGAGAACCTGGACCGGGCAGGGGGCATCCATCCCTAGATATACTAGAAAAAAACATTAAAAAACCCAATTTGTTGCCAGCAGTTCAAAACTAGCCTCCTTTTGTGTGTACTACAAGCATTGCTACCTGGCACCTTTATGTTTGTGTGACTGCATATACATCAATTTGAATTCATGAGAAGATGCATTTCCCCATCTCCCCCCCCCCACCATTTCAGAGATTTAACTTAGATCTGGGCTCAGGGCTGCAGCCTGAAGAAGGGCAAAACTAAACAACAGCAATTTCACAAAGGGTCCCCAAAAGGCAAAAAGAAGGACAAATTGGGGATAGTAATTTATCAGAGACAGGGAGCAGAAAACAAGCACTGTCTCTGGTAAATAGGACATCTGGAGCATATGAAATATATTTGAAGTAGACACCTGTGAGCTCTATTTTTAAATCTGCTTCCTTGCTGGATGGAACCATGTGGACATCCACCACCACCCCTACTCCGCTTGGAATTCAGTTTGGAATGAACTAGTGAGCCTTTCCTCTGAGTAAACCTGCATAGGACTAGGCTGTGAAGCTGTAAGTAGAACACAGGACACTGCCTTATAACGAGTCAGACCATTAGCCCATCTAGCTCACTGTTGTCAACTCTGACTGACAGCAGCTCTCCAGCGTTTCAGGCAGGAGTTTTTCTGAGGAAGGAAATATCTTCCGAAACGCCTTGGGCTTAATAAAACTTTTTCTGGCACTTGAGAACATTTTATCTTCTGTTTTTGGATATCTGTGGATTTGTGCCAGTATCAAAACAACCCAAGAATGATATACCATCAGCTAGAAGACATGAGTCTATGTAGGACAATAATGTAAGAAAACTCGCTTCAGTCCTAGCATAGGAAGTGCTATGAAGAAAACGTCACATCTCTACAGGGCCAATGAGTTCATAGCTTCCCTCTGTCCCCAGTTCTCATGCTACATGCTCCAGTGGAGAAAATGGCCAGAAAATGGAACTGAGCACAGAGTTGTAATAAGTGCTACGAGGCCATTGACAGGGCTGTGCATACTGGCAGGCAACCTCTTCCCACTGCATCATATCTAGCTCCGGTGATTTTTCAAGCTCTAGTTAAGTTTTCATGACAAGAACAACTCACATTGATGTAAGTGATAAAATAGGAATGACACATGAAAACATACTAAAATACCCTCAGTGCAATCAGGGTTGCACTCAAGATGAAAGCAAATGATTTGTTTTCACAAAACATTAGCGTGTCTCTTAAGCACCAACTTCACTTGTAACAAAGGGGTTGGGAAAAATATCTTCAAAAATGCAAACAGGCAAAACAGCTTCTCAGTAAGGCCCTTCTCCTTTGAAGATGAAAGTGGAAACTTCTGAATGGCTCTTTTGACACTTCCTGGCGTAACAGAACTGCAACAGCTGCCAAATGGGCTGCCTCCAAGAGACTTCCCTACGAGGTCAATTTACCCCAAACTTTGGTGCTTGGGCTAGTTTTTTTCTCCTTCCACATACCAGCTCCTAGTCTTTGTGAAGGATTGCCATCTTTCTGCCTCTGCTGACTCCTCTCCTTCCTTCAAGTTATCTATCTCCTCACTCTTACCAGTCATCTGCAAATGTCCATTATTCTTCCATGTCTCTTGTGCTTTTATGACTTCAACCATCTTGCACCTAGGCCTGGGCAGTGGCAGATATTAGAGACAGAAGGCAGGCAGGCAAAAGAGAGGCAGAGTATTAGGGAATGGCTCAGCTTTTTAATGCCACTCAAGCTTTGTGCACAAAAGGGAGTTTTGTGCACTGCTTTTATTGTGTACTGTTGATTTACAAAGGGCAGAACCCTTTGATTAAAACATTTCAATGGTTTTTAGGAGTAAGTGGGGCTGGTTTACACATGCATGTTCATCATTTGATAACTGCAGCATCCAGCAATCACTTGGTTGTGTAAATGAGTCACCATATATCAAAACAGAACAATTAGAATTTTCATATCAGCTCTAACACAATAGTTTTCAGGTGAGTCATTCCACACTTTGTTCAACTGTGAGTCATCAATGCATTTTACCAAGTTCCTCCCAAAGCCAAAAAGAAAAGAAAAGGTGGTGCACACCCTGTACTTTACTCCAACCACATATTGGGATTTGGTTATCTTACATCCTCTTTTAAGGATCTAAGCCTATCACTCATTGAATGAGGAAAATGTGTAATCTAGCACTTTGTATTCCTCAGCTATAAGGGTGAAGAGAACACCATTAAACTTCCATCTGAAAAAAAGGAGTTTATAGCCATCAAAGCCTCCACAGGAGCTTCCCAATTAAGCCTTGAGGGCTGTAATTTCCTTGTCCCTGCCTCCTAATTAACAACATTTTGCAACAAATACAAAGAAACTAATCAGCCCCCAGGTGAAGATTAAGGGGAGGGGGGCATGCCGGCCATTGCATGCACACATACTTCTCCAGCATTTTGGAGCTGACATCTTGCCTGCTACAATTAGCAGTCCTTTCTTGGGGCAACTAATTGGCAGAAAAGTGGCCTCATTAGTCATTGTTACCTTAAAGTGAATGAGAGGAGCTTGAAGAAGGAGGAGAGAGGATTTAAAGAGGGGGCTGAACTGGTAAATAGGGCTAAATGGCTAATTTCCCTCTTCTCTGCTGCACTGCAGGCTAATCACTGCTCTTTGCACCTATAACAAGAAACAGCGTGATGCTGCTTCTGTCCACATGGGTAACAATCTAAGCAAACTCTTAAGCCCTTTAGGGCGATGCATGCTAATTGTAGTCCATGGATCACTTTGAAGATGCAAAATGCTAAATAAGCATTCACTTTCATTTAGCAAAAACAGGCTCCTGCCATTTTTGACAGGGAAGGGGTGGGCATTAAAATCTGCTCACAGGAACACATGAGTAGCAACTATCAGTGGTCAACTGAGTTAGTTACTAAATCTGGGCTTTCTTAAATTATGTCAAAATGAGAAATGCTCAGAAGTTTTATAACAGCATAACTAAGATCTCAGCACCCAATTCTACAATTTTACTCTAAAGAAAAGGAAAGCTTTTCAGCAGGGGTGATATAAGCCAGAGAATAAAGGAGTATTTTCTAAAACTATACCAGTGGGTTGTATCAAGATAGCCGAAGTGGGGGCAATCAGGCACTAATGCCAGTAATTTCTCTTTGTTAAGTCATGGCTGTACTAGCTGCTGCAATGCATCAGGGTATTTCATTTTTAATTATCTTTATATTGTGTCAAAACACTCAAGGTGGTTTGCATTTTGCAGTCTTAGAGACGTGATACAAAAGGGGCAAGGAAAGGAAAGGGGCAAGGAAAATAAGGATATTCAGGTACCAACTATTTCATACTGCTGCATGAGAAATCACAGAATGACAAAATAAATAAATAAACAGTAACTGAAAAGAGACGGTTTTAAGGGGAGGAGCAAAATGGCAGCTGGTCCTAGCCAAACCAATGGAGCTGGCCTGGCTGTATCACATCTCCCTCTGCTGCAGCCAGGTGAAATGGCTACTATTGAAAGACAGTTCTGGGAGAGGAGAACCAAACAGCAGCTCATCCTGCAACCATCTTCTTGGCCTGCAGAGGCTGTGTTACCATCATCCTTGTATTCTAAGGACCCCACCCAGAAACCCCAGTCGAGCTATGATCCTCTCAATGCCACTGAAGCCAAGGCTCACAAAATTGGGCAAGGCTGCTTTAATACAGGATATTATTTTCTGGCAAAGGTGGTTCTAGCTATTTAGATTGAGGCACAGTCTATTTGAAGCCTCAACAACCTCCAGACGGCTGCTGGAGCAAGATTTGAACCCTGCTTGTATGTTAACATCCAGGATGGGTGTCATTTGGAGCTCTCCAAGGTTCTGTTTGTGCCTGAACTTCTTCTTGGGCTTGCATACCAACCTGCCTATGCTTAGCAGGATAGGAGTCACATGGTAGGTAGTTCCAGTTGAGCTAATGGAGGGGGCCTTGCTGTTTCATCCCTCTCTCAGATGTAGGATACGTCCCCTAGGTTCTTTGTGAATAAGGGCAGGATATAAATCAAATAAAGAAATAAATATAGATAAATAAAATCTACACATAGCCAATACATAATCAAATATATGTAAGTTAACACAGGGACAGAGACTGAATTAGTGTTTAGAGAGACTCCAAAATTCAGTCTCTTGACCTTGTGAAACCAGT
This sequence comes from Heloderma suspectum, assembly GCF_057233095.1. Taxonomy (NCBI): domain Eukaryota; kingdom Metazoa; phylum Chordata; class Lepidosauria; order Squamata; family Helodermatidae; genus Heloderma; species Heloderma suspectum. The sequence goes on along the minus strand of NC_139460.1, from coordinate 46,215,921 downwards.
TCATCTAGATGCATGGCCACCTGGCCTATAGTGGCTCCTGTTTTATTTCAGTGCAGGGATAATTTGACCAGTCTAGCATCACTGGATGTGGAGGTGAAGGGCTCAACAACTGCACCCATTCTTGTCCTCCATTTGGTTTGATGAGGAGCCCAAGGCTATAGGTGGATGAGTCTCAGCAGCACTTTTAAACACTAGCTGTGCTTTAACGCATTGAACTGCCAACTGGTAGCTGGATCAAGTTTGTTTAAAGCATAAGTCTCTATCATACAATGTAATAAAGTAATTGGGCTTTTAATCATGAAAACGTATAGCAAATACTTCACAGGAGCAGGGGAGGCACAAAGCCAAACCTTTTCAGTCTTAATAACCTTGAACCATTGAAAAAGTTAAGATACGCATCTTGAGGCTTGGGCCTATCAGTGTAAATATTTTATTCGTCCCCCCCCCCCATTCACTCAGCAATCAAGCAGGCATTCTTCAAAGAGCACCTTTGAAGTGAGATCATTTAGTTTCCTGATTAGAAGAGGAAAAGAGGACCAGGCTGTATCTCACACCAAACCAAAATCCTTTTAGCAGTTTTAAAGTAATGTTACATCCATAGAAGAAGGGCAGAAAAGGTTCTGCTTACTATGAACACAGTACAGATCTATACAAAAAGAATCCTAAACCTAGCATCCTTATTTTACCACAGCTAATGAGGTTCATCAACTTAGAACAGAATGTAAGCAGCAATATGATAAATTCAAGTTGGATCCATTCAAATTCTGGTGCAAAATATACATTAAAATCCACCAACTTTTTCCAGTTCCTGAATATGCTCCTGCTTGGGTTTTAAAGGCAAAATCTTTGTTTGGTAAATGGAATGTCAAAATCTTATATTCATTTACAGAGGCAAAATCCCTCTTCCAATGAATTCAGTGACTGGATATCAAACTTGGAATTTCAGAGCTGGAGGCAGTGGCAGCTGCAAATATTAGGTTGGATCCAGGATCTGTCTTTTATGGATGGAAGGACTCTGGAAGGTGTGGCCATCTGATTTTCAGGGATCCCTACACACACCACACCTCATTCCATTCAGCAGAGTCCCTCAACCCTCTCTATAGCACTTTCAGGGGGCTGTAGGAAGGAGGGGAATGGGAATTCCACTTTTGTCAACCCACTTCATGTCCCTAATTCTGGATCCAACCCATTATAGGGTAGGGGTCAGACTGCCAGAAATATCTGTAACTTTCTACTCCCAAGTGAAAACACACATTTTAACTGTTGTGCCTAATGTGTGGAACAAAATCGCATCAGACATTGACTGGTTTCAAGTAGGGATGTAAGAAGTCACTTACCTTTTCGAAGGGTGACATTTGCGGTGGGGGGGAGGCGCTCCGTCTCTCCCCCCGAAATTCTGGCTGGGGGGGAGGTGCTCCGTCCCTCCCCCCCGAAATTCTGGCCGGGGGGGGAGGCGCTCCGTCCCTCTCCCCCCGAATCCTGGCCGGCCGGCTCCGCAAATGGCGGCGCTGTAGCCGCCGCCGTTTGCATCCCTGCAGTCAGCCATGATAGGCTATGTAAATGTTTACGTAGCCTATCATGGCTGATTTAAAAGAAAAAGAAAAAAAGCGTGCGTACGCAAATGGCAGCACTCATGGGCGCCGCCATTTGCGTTCCTTATTTTGGCACGTCTTAGTCTACGTAAACATTTACGTAGACTAAGACGGCAAAAATAAGGGGAACGCAAATAGCATAGCATCTACGCTATTTGCGTTCCCCTTATTTTCGCCGTCTTAGTCTACGTAAATGTTTACGTAGACTAAGACATGCCAAAACAAGGAACGCAAATGGCGGCGCCCATGGGCGCCACCATTTGCGTACGCACGGTTTTTTTTTCTCTTTTAAATCAGCCGTGATAGGCTACGTAAACATTTACGTAGCCTATCATGGTGTTTTTTAAAAATCTAGCCATGATAGGCTACGTAAATCTTTACGTAGCCTATCACTTTTTTTCTTTTTTTTAACTGGAAATGGTGGCGGCGGCAGCCGGTCGGAAGACCGGCTGCTGCCACCACCACCGCCGAACTGCCTCCGGAGCCGCCGCCAGGAAGATTCGCCAAAGGTAAGTCCCGTCCCGGGGGGGGGCAGGGGGGGCAGACCGTTCCGCCACCGGTTTCGGGGGGCCGAATGCGCTGGCATTCGGCCTCCCCGAGATTTGTGGCAAAATTCTCTGACATCCCTAGTTTCAAGGTTGAGTATGCATTGAGTGTGGGTTGTCATTGAATCAAGAGTTGTTGTTGAACCAAGGGTTGTTGTGTTCTGTGAACCCAGCAGTGCTAACAAACCATGGTTTGTTACCCACAAACAATGCACAGTTTGCAACCAAAGAACAAACCATCAATTCTCTTTGTAGGTTTTTCATGGTTAACAAACCATGATTTCTTAGCATGGTTGGGTTCCCACAACACAATTCATGTTTCAATAACAACTCACACCTTGAGTGTGGACTGTTGTGTTGTGTCAATCCAGCCAATGATGACTACTGCTATGTTTTTTTTGTTTTAGAAATAGTGTTTTAGGAGGTGAACTGAGGTGGAGAAGAAGCAGAGATGTTTAACCTTTCCCTGCTTGCCTCTTCTCTGATCCAAATCAAACCCCTCAGCCACTTTCTTCCCTGAAAGGTGTCAGATATATGTCCTTGCCAATACAAACATCCATTTGGAAACCTGCAAGGTGATGGAAGAGGCAAAGAAGCCGGGGATGATTTGGAGTAGAGGAGCAGCAAGGTAGGAATAGAAAGGGTTAAGAAACTGTGCTCTCATTTTTATTTTTTTTTACTCTCCACCAAGGCACCCATTCTGTTCAAAACCATCCTTCCAAGCAAACAAAAACAAACTAATCACAGCCATTGGTGATTTGTTACATGCATTCATGAAATGTTCAATTAGGCCGGCAGAAGTCCTGAGCAAACTGCAGGTTTGAAAATATTACTAATGACTCAGTGGCAAAAGATGGTAGTAGTGGTAGCTGGATTTACAATCTGCTGCACAATTCGGTGATGCTCTATTAGTATTATTAAAGTATGTTATATTATATAATATGCAAGTGAGGTGTGACAATTATTCAGATTGCAGCTTAGTGGTGGGGCCCAGGCTTTGTATGCAGAGTGCTTCCAGATCACCAGTTAAAAGGGTCTCCAGCAGCAGGGACGAGAAAGATTTGGCATGAGATCTTTGAGAGCTGCTGCTAGTTGGAGTAGAAAAGACAGAGTTAGATGGACAGATTGTCTAACTCTTTTCATTTAGGTCTGCACTGTGAAAGCTGCATTATGTACTTTTGTGGGTACGTCTCCTGGATGTCCAATGGCAGCAGGCAGGAAGGCCTAAACTTCTGGAGATAAAGTGGTAAGTTTAGCACAGCCCTACTGGAGTAGGAATGGACAAAGCTATCAGCTTCATTTTTCCCTCATTTGATTCTTTTTTTAAAGAAATAATGCTTAACTTCTTTCTGTTCTGTTTATGAAGAAATTTATGAATTTGGTAAGTTCTTATCAAATAACAAACCAAACAAAATTCTCACCCATCTGCACCAGCCAAATTCAATAGATAAACTATTCCTGGCATGGAGAGGGCCATGTTGCGCCTGCCTGCCGTACGGCTGTTAAAAATGAGGAGCCTGTCAGAAAAAGAGGTGGGATCCCTAAATCAGCACTAACATGGTCGAATACACAGGGATTCAAACCAAACCTAGACTTCTAAGAGCTAAGCACTTAAAGCCCTTTGCCTGGATAGATGAATCTGTCAGGTTTGCTTTCTCCCACTTCCATTTTTTTTTTAAAAAATCCTCAAGTTCTTTCTGTCAAACTCTGTGAATTTTGGATTGCTCTTATAAACAACAAACTGAATGAAAGTCACACCCATCCCTGCACTGGAGTGAGATGGAAGTTCACCTCCACTCCTCCTAAGCTATAAAAGTACTGTGCTATGAAAAGGAAATGCTCAGTTCTGACTTCTGTGTTGTCATAAATAATCAAATAGTCTTCATTGTTAGCCTGTGGGCAGGGCCCGTCTTATTTTCAGTTTTTGTATAGCTTCTGGAATTTTAGGAACAACAACAACAGTAATGATGGGGTAAAATAAGGTTAACTTATTATATGTCATTCAGGTAGAATAAGGCTAAATTAGCCAAACTCTTAAAAGGAAAGCAAAATGGTGGAACTCTAAAGAAAAAAGTTGGCCAAATGATGAAATTTATTGTATCCCTGTAATTGTGCTTTAAACTTAAACAAAAAAATTAGAAAAAAATTATGTGCAGAATGAAGGAAAATGTAGCAAGGTTACCAGCAATTATATCAGGATGCTTTTGGCCTAGAAATGTCATTTCAGCTAGAGCTTTCTGATTGATACACCTAAGAAGGCATGCTGTGAATAGCCCATGGTATTATTCTTAATGCATATTTAAATTACACTAAAAAAGTGTTTACTTGATTAAATCCAAATGTGTAAACCCTAGAATACTGAGAAATCCAAAGGGGTAAACAATTTTTAAAAGTGCAAATATATGTTAGGTACAGCCTTCATGTTTAAAGTGCTTGTGGTATTTGGCATGGGATGCTGATATTGGCAGTGGAAACAGATCATCATAGATGGAAGCCTTTTAAGGCCAAGTTTCCAGCTAAAGAGGTAACTCTGCCTGTTTACTAAGACACTGTGTTTTTTTGGTGTGTGGGGGGGTATATTCTAGTTCTTCAGGTTGGAGAGAACGGACTCATTTCATTGTGAGACCAATGCATAAAAGCATAGGTGTCTAAAATTTCAAGCATTTTTTAAGCAATAGCTTAGCTAAACTAAGAAACATGATGCTTGTGTTGTGTTGTGTGCTAAGTGCTGTGTGCATATGTTGTGGCTAGGCCAGGGAGGACCCATGGGAAGCACCATAGCTCAGTGGTAGAGCAGATGTTTTGCATGCAGAAGGTTCCAGGTTCAATCCTTAGCATCTCCAATTAGGGCTGGAAAATCTCCTGACTGAAACCCTGGATAGCCACTGCCACTCAGTGTCAACAATACTGGGCTGGATACACCAATGGTCTGACTCAGTATAAGGCAGCTTCCTATGTTCCTATGACTTGACATGATAGACTATTTTTACCAGCAACTTTGTGGTGAGTGTAAAATTCTTATGCCCTGAGTTCTGAGCTAATATGGGAGAAACAGTTTTGGAACGCATAAGACAGCTATCTCCAGTATCAGAGGCAGTATGTCTCTCAATACCAGGTGCTGGAGAACATGAGCAGGAGGGTACTATTGCACTCATATCTTGCTTGTGGGCTTTCCATAGGCAGCTGGTTGGCCACTGTGTGAACAGAATGCCACACTAGGTAGGCATTTGGTCTGATCCTGCATGGCTCTTCTTATGTCCTTATAGGGGATAACAATTTACAACATATCCTATCAGCATTTAAGCCATCAAAAGTTTTCTTGTGGACTCCAGTTGAATTCTTCTGCTCAACAGGAACAAAAATAGAAGAGTGGCCTTCCTGCATGAGATCTGGTTGATACTTATTTCCTTGTGCATGGTGAAATACAGGATGTCCAAGGATGAATACAAGTTGGTACTACAATGCTGAAATGGATGGTGAGTGTGAGAGGCACAAGAAAGATGAAGGACCAGAGGTTCTGATTATAGAAGTCAATACAAGGAAAGTCAATATTTATATTTTGCAATGGACAGACATCTATGCAATTTCCTACAGTTGAACATTGGAAATGCAGTCATTTACTGGATATGGTATTAAAAGAGAGATAGTCTTGATGAAATCTTCTAGAGATTTGCAGCCTGAATACTCCTCATTTATAAATGAAGAGTATTCAGGCAACAAGCTACAATATTCCCACATGATATTGTTATGTGTACCAATAATTACCATAATTATGGGTAAAGCAGTTTCAGAATAGCTGTTTTTTTCCTTTCTTTTTTTGCACTTCAGGCACAAATGGGCTACTCACCACATGCTTTGCCATTGTCTCATCTGATTACACCCTGATTACATTTGAGATCAGATGGCAGATAGAAAAGCCACATGATGCAAAGTTTGAATACTTTACAGTGCACAGAAGTGACCCATAAAAGTATCAAAATCACATCTGAAGGGCAATACACCATACACAGTTCAAATACATGGGATCTTGTTTGTGGGAGATTTCTTTGAAGTATCATTACTTATGTCTGCAAAGCTGGGACTGTAATCTCCCAACACCATCTATCCATGGTACAAAAAGGTAAAATGGCAACCCTTATTAGATCATATTACATTAATGTTGGAATATGCAAGTCTTCAAATTTCACTGTGCATATGACAAGGAAAACCATGTTATCCAACTTTCCCTCACTTGCGTCTACAGTTAGGGTGCACAGTTCATTCCCTTACACCAAAGGTATAAAAATAGTAACACAGAACATAATGTTCTATGATATGCAGATAAGACCCTTTTACATGTATAGATCCAGAAGTTAAAACACGAGCATTATTAGGTGTGATCCATTGTTTTGGGCTTATTTCTGGAGACAAGATAAAATGGAACAAATCAGAACTATTAGGATTTGGGATCAGCACATTGAAAATGCATTTTTAGCAAACAGGAAATCAGTGAAAACAAATAACCTTAACATATTTAGAAATAAAAATAGCAAAATATACACACGACGTAGTATTGCTAATTGATAAAATAGCAAGGGAGCTTGGAAAATGGGACACATGATTGCTTGTGTAGCAGAGCATGGTAAACATAAATAATCGTGTACTGTTGATTCTTCTGCTTCATTAACTTTTTCCACTTCCTGAGTTTTGGGGGTGGGGTGGGGGAACAGGAAAGTATAACCTTCTGCAGTCTAGAAATCAGTTTTTATGAATAATTAAAACTATAGAAAGCATGGCACCATGGCTGTTTGCAAGAACATTTTACCAGTTATAAACAACTTCTGTTGGCGAAAACTCTTGCTTCTAATCAAGATTGCCTAAACAAAAGATTTAACTTTCCCTCAAAATACATTATAGGAGAAAAAAGAACATTGTGTTTACTGTTTGACTCAAACATCTCACTACAGCCTAGTTCCTGTTCTCATCAATGGTGACCTTGCTTAGTGGAAATGGATTAGCAGAATAAAATGCAGGCCTGCTGGTAACAGAAATGCCAATATTATGTCATTTCAGATTGCAAAAAACTGCATCCAGGAGAAAAACGTAGAGCCGAGAAGTTAATTTATTTGATTTGTACTCCTCCCTTTCTCCAAGTTGCTCAAGTGATGTACATGAGCATTATTGTTATTCTTGTTATTCTCCCAATAACCTTGAGAAGCATGTTAGGCTGACAGATGGTAACTTTTCCATACAGCAAACGTTGTGGCTGAGTAGAGATTTGAACCAGTGCTGCCCTGGCCTAAGACCAACACTCATTACAACAAACCAAATTTAAGAGAAGCCCTTTGCTACAGAACAATGCTGAACTACAAGGGAGAAGTTCCTATTGTCAGAAACGGTCTAACTGTTGTTGTATGTAAATAAAAGAGCTGCTTTAGGACAGTTAGTAGAAGTCTGAGTGTCTTGTCCATAATCCATATGTCATTCTTTTGTGACCCCATGCTCTTCTTTTTGAAGATTTACTGCCCCACTTACTTGCTAAAAAGCAAATCTTTTGTTTTGGTTCAGCTGTATGTAGTACCCAGCAAAGCACTTCGCTCCAGCAAGTTGAAAGCTTCAGAATGACAAAGATGTGCGTCGTGTATAGACTATCACAGACTTCACAGTGGATGCCTCTCTCTCTGAGAGAGAGGCCTTAAGTCTATCCATTCTTTAAATCCTACTATATGCTCCTTCAGTTAAGAAAAACAACAAACACCCTCACAAAACTGTGGTGATGCACATCTCTTGGTTTCATGCAGGAAAAGGCAACTGAGAAACTTTCACACTAGCACCTGTTTCAGTGCCTATTCCTCTTACAGGACTCAGTGCATCTTCCACTGAAGTTGGTAGGAGACTTTGCTGTGAACTTCAGGATGAATAATTCTGACCATTCAGTTTGCACATTTTTAATATTATCATCTGCCTCAAGGCACAAGACAGAAATCAAACCATCAGATGCACATGGGTAGCTCCCAATGACTTATGTATCATAGTACCTCAGGATTTCAGAAGACAGTTAAGAAAGGAAAATGCCATCTGTAGGAAAGGCAGAAAGTCGATTACGAAGGTAGAAAATTGCATAGATTGCTAAACTGAATGGAGCAAAACCAATGCATCAATCATGTTGCTAAAGCTTTGCTAATGTACAAAAGACAACTCTGGTAACAATGGCTACAGAGCATCTGTAGTCTTGGTTTTTCTTTCTTGGTCAGTATACAGAAATTATATTCCTTGAGATAAAAGTTTGATTTAGGAGTTGTAGATACTATGTGATTCTGTTCAACAGGCTGTGAATTACAGCAGTTTAATATGAGATGAAATATTACTTCACTTCTTACTAAAATGCATTAAAAGCTTTAGACATGTTGAAATCTGCAGTTTTATCAAAGTGGTACAGTAGTCAGAAAGTTCAAGCAGATCTATCACAATCTGTATGATCTCAGCAAATCCACTGAACATTCACCAAGGAAATAACCTACTATTTTTCAGTGGCAAACAATGAACATTATGTATTGTTTCAATAGCTGTATTTACACATCACAATGAGCCATAAATCTGGGCTGATTAAAACATGGTGTGGATGAGCATTTGTAGTCTATGTAGCTGATTCACTCTTTTCATGCCCATGCTTTTAAAAAGGGAAGAAAAAGTCACAGTAAACTGAATTTTAAAATGATATTGAAATGGCAGTAAAGCGAAACAATATCACTGACCAACAGTGAACCAGTTTTTAAAAAGGTAAACAGTAAGGTTTTTTTTTCCCCAGGAAATATTTCAGTGCACCTGAAAACCCTTATTATTTTCAGCCTAAAAATCTAAATGGGCAAACATTTGGTACAGTCCTGAGGGAAACAAAATTAGCAACATCATTCCCCCAAGAAGTCTGATATCAGGGATGGGGGTGGGGAGGGGGAGAACAAATCAAAGCCAACCAAGTTCCCTGCATAGAACTAATGAGCTATGTGAACATGTGTGCCAGACTAAGGGCTGCTTCAAACCATCAGCAGGCTTGTAGTGACCACTTGAAGTTACTGCACGTGTCTGCTTCTTGCTCATGGGCAACTAATCATATGCATCCCTTTGATGGGCTTTTTGCATGCTGTTACAGATCATCTGCATTTTGAATGCCTGGCAGTGACATGCACGTGGTGGTGATGGCCTCATTTTGCATGGCCACTGACAAGGAGACATACTGTGATTGGGATGTCCTGAAGTTTACTTGCCATTCAGTAATGTAGTTACGTTAGCAATAGATCAAGCCATTGTGGCTGGATCCAGGAAAACAACAACAACAACAACAACCAGCTCTTTCCCCCCTGAAGCTTTTCTTCTAAGAATCAAAGCTTGAAAACACTAGGAAATTGCAGAATTCCAACAATGATGAGCCTGGTAGTAAACTGGTTATGGCCCTTCTTGATTACTACTGGGAGTAATAAATCATTCTCTTCCACTCTGTTAAGTATTAAGGCACTGCATTACTGCTCAGGCAAGCAGACACTTCTCAGTAGGAGGTCCTGTCCATATCCATTCACTGACTAAACTTATGCTACTATGTGAAAGATAGTAGGAAAGGAAGGTGAGAGTAGAAACTGTAATGAAGTGTAAGAAATCAAGAGATGTGTGTGCATGTGTGAACCACACCTCAGTCTGCCTCAGTTCCTATCCTATGATATAGTGACACATTACCCCCAAGATCTGCATCTGGGAGAAAAGGAGAGGTAACACCACTACATTTACTTGTTTCTTTGATAAATTGGTTATCAGAATGGCCTCCCTGAGAAAGAGCAGCCTATGCTCTGACTTGGATGAGGAAGGGCCAGAAAAATCCATTGGTCTAGTGGCACTGGAGGCAGGGGTGTTGACCCAGGTCCCAGCATCATGACCAAGCCTGAGCCAGAGCCTAAGCCCATTGGATTGGAGACCCTTCAGCCTGGGACACCAGAACAGAGGCGGATGACAATTTTCTTTCAGATCGGTTTTGATGAGAATTTACCAAAATTCTCCATATTCAGGAAGGAAGTACTTCTTCACACAGCACATAGTGCAATTCACTACCAGAAGCTGTAGGGATGGCCACCAATTTGGATGGCTTTAAAAGCGGGTTAGACACATTCCTGGAGGAGAAGGCTATCAATGGCTACTAGTCCCGATGGCCATGTGCTACCTCCAGTATCAGAGGCAGTATGCCTATGTACACCAGTTGCTGGGAACATGGGTCAAGGGTGCAGTTGCACTCATGTCTTACTCGTGGGTTTCCCCACAGCTGGTTGGCCACTGTTTGAACAGAATGCTGGAGTAGATGGACCCTTGGTCTGATCCAGGATGGCTCTTCTAAGGTACAGGGAAGTAAACCATATGACACATTGAGGCTGCTTCAAACTGTATGGTTGGTCACGAAATCACATATACACACTTCAGTTTACGGGTGTCCAGCACAGTGGAGTACCTCATCTTATGCTGCTTCACCTTTCATTCCCCAAAGGACACACAGTGAATGTAAATCAAATGGCCTAAGGAAATTTGAAGAAGACAGACAGATTCATTCCTAACCCTTGAAAAAGAACAGAGCCATCAGATGTGTGCTGCAGAGACCAATCGTCTTTCCCCAGTCTGGTGAGCAGCATGACTGATGTCTGTGTTTGTCAGCAGAGACAGCTTGTCGTGAATTTGAGATAGCTAACTATCACTTGGGGAGACCATGAGAGACAGAGAATGAAGGAAACACCAAAACAGAGGTAAGGGAAGGAGCAAAAATGGAAGATGGAGAAAGAATTCCAGGAAGAAAACTATAGCGTGGGATAGATGAACTTCTTAACTCGGGCACACCTTTAATGCTACATGCACTGAAACTGAGAACAAGCAGATATTCCTTAGGTGAACTAGTGCTGAATGACGCTAGGTAGAGTCACAGAAGGAACCTTGAGCCTTAGAGACAAGCATCACAAAGGTGGAGAGCATACTCATATTGATTCCCTGTTATTTAATATGAGGAAAGAGGATTCATATTCAGATCAGTCATTTTAAACCCAGTATTCCTACAGATGGTATGAAATAAAGCAATAGTGATAGTAACAACCACAAACCTTAACATACTTAAGGCTTCAATCCTATGGTCCCTGGGAGGGAATTCCAGAGGCCATAAGACCGATCAGATATCTCCCCCCAGATACCTGGAGCAGAGAGATAAGTCTACCTTGGAGGGAGAGACTCCATCCAGCCACTGTGGAAGCCTCTCAGATGTCAGAGCTCTGAAGTTGGTAGATGCAAAAAGGGGAGAGATCAGAAGACATGCCATTGGTGAGGCAAGTTGGTGGAGGTGCCCAGACATGCCCCTGACACAGAGGGAAATGTAAACCAGGTCCTGGAGCTGACATATAACATTTCTCTCCCATTGCTTTCAATGGAAGGGAAATTGTGAACAACAGCAGCAACTGAAAGGAAGAAGAAAAATGCTACTCCTGCTCTTCTGCCCTCTTGGTAAAAGCCCAGCAGGGCTTTGTATAAGGTGGCTCCTCCATCTTTGAATCTTCGTATCCCCACCAGTAGGGCTGGTTTATTAGTATACCTTAGTAATGTGCCTTAGCATCTTGGCTGCATGTTCACATTCCAGCAACCTCACCATTATGTTAGGGATGGCGGAGAATTTCTCCACGAATCTTCAGGAGGCCAAGCGCCGAGGCATTCGGCCCCCCGAAAGTGTTGGGGAAATTCTCTGCCCCCCCCCCAGATGGGACTTACCATGGCCGAATGTCCCTCCCGGCGGCAGGTCCCAGTGGCGGTTCGGCAGCGGTTCATCGGGGTCGGCGGCCGGTCTCCCGACCGGCTGCCGCCGCCACCATTACAAAATAAAAAAGTAAAACACACACACCCATGATAGGCTACGTGACGATTTACGTAGCCTATCACAGCTAGATTTCCAAAGTCAGCCGGGATAGGTTACGTAAATCGTCACGTAGCCTATCACGGGTGAGTTTGGAAAAAAAAAACGCGTACGCAAATGGCGGCGGCCCATGGGCGCCGCCATTTGCGTTCCTTATTTTGGCACGTCTAGTCTACGTAAAGATTTACGTAGACTACGGCGAAAATAAGGGCAATGCAAATAGTGTTCCCTTATTTTTGGCATAGTCTACGTAAATCTTTACGTAGACTAGACGTGCCAAAATAAGGAATGCAAATGGTGGCGCCCATGGGCCGCCGCCATTTGCGTACGCGCTTTTTTTTTCCCCCCCAAAGTCACCCGTGATAGGCTATGTGACGATTAACGTAGCCTATCATGGCTGACTTTGGAAATCTAGCCGTGATAGGCTACGTAACGATTAACGTAGCCTATCACGGGTTTTTTTTCCCACTATTTATTTCGCGGCCGGGAAGACGGGGCGCTTCTCCACGGCCTGAATTTCGGCCGGGTGAGGTGGGGCTCCTCCCCCCCTCACCTGAACTTCGGGGGGAGAAGTGAAGCACCTCCCCCCCACCGCGAAGCAAGCTGCGGGACAAGGTAAGTCCCTTTCATACATCCCTACATTATGTGTTCTTGCTCACATGCACTCAGAACACACAACCTACATATACTGCACTGTCTTATTTAAAGGTAATACTATATGAGAATGAACAGTGTTCAAATGCTTGCTTTTCACCTTTTGTTTTCCTCTTGTCACTTTCTCATATCAGTCACACAAATAAATATCCATGATAGCTGTGCTCGATGATGACAGCTAATGGCTAAACAGATTTCTGCAAGAGATAAGCAGTCCAAGGCCCTTTACAACCACAGGGGTATGAATCCCAAGTTGCTTGAATTTATGTGATAAGACAGGTCTGCTCATCCTTCCCTGAGTGGGAGTAATCTCAACCAATAGTCAGACTTCACAACACGGATAAATGCTCGGGCATTTCTTATTACATTTTTTTTTTTCCTGTGGTGGTCTGTCCACTCCAAGAGTCTCGGATGAAAATACTGTTATGGTTTTCCTATAATTTTTTGTGTGACTAGGGCCCTTGGTATGGGTTGCCCTGAGGCAATACCTGGACTTGTCAAAGGAGTGTTGATAGCCCATAATGTTCCAGTCATGTGTCCTCATGGCAGCTAAGAAGGCTAGGTGATCTTCAGATGAGATTATTTATCTAGATTCTGCTCTCTAGGCAGGAGAAGGCCACAAGGTGTAAAAAGAACATGTGACTGAAGGTCAGACACAGAGGAAGAGACACAGAGAGGGTTGGTCCAAGACATTTTACTGCCTGGGGCAAAGGACAAGATAGCAACCCCACCACATATTCCATGTACAAAAATCAATTGTACTGTAAATAGAATCTTTCTTTGGCACTGGCAATGGGACAGCATTCTCCACCCCACCTGAAGGCAGCAGGGAAGGCCATGTGGTCCCCAGCTCTCTCCTCCAACACCTTGCTGGCACCTCACAGGATCTGTCAGAAGCCAGCCACCACAGGTGACTGTCTCACTCTCCCTAATGGTGGGGCTGGCCCTGGACACAGAGAGCTAAGTTTGGATTCTGTAAACATCTTAGGCTTTCTCCCTAGAAATATGATATGGGAACAGTGGAGAGTTTAAAGTTCACTTCCACCTATGTTCAGCCTTTCTATCTGTATATTTATTTATTTATATGTGTAAATAAATGCCAATATTACAAAATGCCAATAAGCCTCCAATATACTCCTTCCAAAGTGAACCAAATCTAGGTAAGTGCTGCCACTGCCAGAATGAAAGTCATACAACAGCACCTGGAAGCCTCATGGCAGCTGAAAAAGGATCTTGGGGCAAGTGAAAAAGAAGACCTTGGAGCCAGCCTGGAGGCCTTCTTCATGCAGCATTTTGAGAGCCTTGAAGCATGCCTGTGAGATGCGTGGGGGATTATCTGGGAGAAGGCGAGTCCCTTGGATGGTCTGCAGCTATGAGGGCTCAGGGCTGACCCAGAAGCCCAGCTGCAGAGTACGCAGTCAGGGATGGCTGTGAAGATCCATGAGATGAATGCACAGTTCATGGGCTTGGACTGTGGAGGAGATCTGCATTCAGCAGTATATAAGCAAGAGGCTTTGTTTGTCCAGGAGCCTGCCTGCACCAGCGTTTTGAAAGACAATATGATGGGAAATTTGGTTCAATATTCCAGGAGATGTGTCTTGAAAACGTTTGTACAGCCATAGGAATCTCCCTAGCTTTGGAAGTTCATGAAACAAACAGCCGCACAGGAAAATACACGGTTTGAGGATACGGGCTATGCATTTGAGAATGTCTATTGATTTTTTGTAACTGCTGAGATCTTGTGGGTGGATGTTCTGAGGATGGCAAGGGATATGTTTGATGACTGTTCGATTGTGCTGTGGAAGGATAAAGAATTTACAAGAAAAAATAATGGGAATGTCTTAAGTAAATATCTCTTTTCATAATAGAGTTTTGATGTCACAAACTGGGACTCATATCTTTTTTGCTTAAACATGTTCATGGAATTCATAATCTTAGGGATCGGGACTGGGTCAACTGTCTGGACTGAGAAATACCCATTTTTGTCTGTGAGCAGAAACCTGGAGGGATCCTGCTGCTAATGAACCTTGCCTTCTGTATTGCAATTGACATTTGAGCAGAAATAGATTTAACTGAGAGGACTGTTTCTTGGTGTTTGAGGAGATAACTTTTGCCTTAACCATGTGGTTTTAATCAACTATGTTTTATTTAAAATGTCTTTATTAATCTGGTCATTTCTTGTTTCTCACAGGAAAAGCTGTTCTTGTAAAGTGATCTATTCGACTATGCCTGGTGGAATAGATCACTTTTTAAAAGAACACTCTTAGGGCTTCCTGTGAGATTTCTGGGAGTAGAGCTACCAGTATGGTTTTCCCTGACTTGACAAAGAACTATTGATATCTCATATCTCTTGATCTTCAAGTGATGTGCCTCCGTAGGAATGAAGGCTAGGTGATGGTAGGGATGTATGAGAAATTCATTTCAATTCATTTTTTTAACAGGATTCACCCATTTCAGACCCTCTGGACCAAACACAGACTCGGTCGAATCTGCAGTCGAAGTCCATACATTTTCGAGCTTGCAATGTGATTCACAGTCCCACCACCACTTTTGAGAAGAAGGCATAAATTTCAAAGATGCTCACAACTGATGCATATGTTTGGGGAAAAAATGCACAAAAATGCAAAACATTTTCATGCAAAAAACAAAAAACCCACCAAAGCTCGCAATCTGATATAGACTTGAGTCAGAATCATAGAATAGTAGGGTTGGAAGGGGCCTACAAGGCCATCAAGTCCAACCCCCTGCTCAATGCAGGAATCCAAGTCAGTGCATCCCTGACAGATGGCTGTCCAGCCTCATCTTGAATGCCTCCAGTGTGGGAGAGCCCACCACCTCCCTAGGGAATTGGTTCCATTGTCGTATTGCTCTAATAGTCAGGAAGTTTTTCCTGATGTTCAGCCGGAATCTGGCTTCCTGTCACTTGAGCCCATTATTCCGTGTCCTGTACTCTGGGATGATCGAGAAGAGATCCTGGCCTTCTTCTCTGTGACAACCTTTCAAGTACTTGAAGAGTGCTATCATATCTCCCCTCAGTCTTCTCTTCTCAAGGCTAAACATGCCCAGTTCTTTCAGTCTCTCTTCATAGGGCTTTGTTTCCAGTCCCCTGATCATCTTTGTTGCCCTCCTCTGAACCCTCTCCAGTTTGTCTGCATCCTTCTTAAAGTGTGGTGCCCAGAACTGGACACAATACTCCAGATGAGGCCTAACCAGTGCTGAGTAGAGGGGAACTAGTACTTTCCGGGATTTGGAAGCTATGCTTCTATTAATGCAGGCCAAAAGAGCACTGGCCTTTTTTGCAGCCACATCACATTGTTGGCTCATATTCAGCTTGTGATCGACAACAATTCCAAGATCTTTCTCGCTTGTAGTGTCGTTGAGCCACGTATCCCCGATCTTGTAACTGTGCATTTGGTTTCTTTTTCCTAGTGCAGAACTTGGCATTTATCCCTTTTAAATGTCATTCTGTTGTTTTCTGCCCAGCGCTCCAGTCTATCCAGATCACTTTGAATTTTGTTTGTCTTCCAAAGTATTAGCTATCCCGCCCAATTTTGTGTCATCTGCAAATCTGATGAGCATTCCCTGCACCTCCTCCTCCAAGTCATTAATATAAATGTTGAAGAGCACTGGGCCCAGGACTGAGCCCTGCGGTACCCCAGTTGTTACCTCTCCCCAGTTTGAGAAGGTCCCATTGATAATCTTTGATAATCTACAGAATCTTTGAGTCCGATTCTGTAGCCAACTGTGGATCCACTGGATCGTTGTTTCATCTAGCCCACTTTGAGCTAGTTTGCTTATCAGGATATCATGGGGCACTTCGTCGAAAGCTTTGCTGAAGTCGAGGTATATGATGTCTACAGCATTCCCATGGTCCACAAGGGAGGTGACTTGATCAAAAAAATGAGACCAGATTTGTCTGGCAGGACTTGTTTTTGACAAATCCATGTTGGCTTTGAGTAATCATGGCATTGTTGTCAAGGTGCTTCCAGATGGATTGCTTTATCATCTGCTCCAGAATTTTCCCTGGGATTGATGTCAGACTGACTGGTCTGTAGTTCCCAGGTTCCTCCTTTTTACCCTTTTTGAAGATAGGGTAAAGCCCTCTTCCATTTGCCCTCCTCCAGTCATCTGGCACTTCCCCTGTCCTCCATGATTTCTCAAAGAGAATAGACAGCGGTTGTGAGAGTTCTTCTGCCAGTTCCTTTATTACTCTAGGATGCAGTTCATCTGGCCCTGGAGATTTGAACTCATTCAAAGTAATTCGGTGTTCCTTGACCATATGCCTATCGATCTCAAGCTGCAATCCTGCCCCTTCAGCCTGCACTTCGCCTTTGCCAGGGGGGTCATAGACCCTCTTTTGGGAGAAGACTGAGCCAAAGTAGGAATTGAGCACCTCTGCCTTTTCTTTGTCATCTGTTATCATTTTGCCATCCTTATTTAATAGCTGAACAACCATTTCTTTCCTCTGCCTTTTACTATGCACGTAGCTGAAGAAAGCCTTTTTGTTGTTTTTAGCATCCCTCACTAACCTCAGCTCGTTCTCAACTTTAGCCTTCCTGACGCCATCCCTGCAATTCTGTGCTACCTGCCTGTACTCTTCCTTTGTTACTTGGCCTTCTTTCCACTTCCTATATGTGTCCTTTTTTTGTTTTCAGGTCATCCCTAAGCTTTTTGTGAAGCCACATTGGCTTCTTCTGTTGTCTTCCACCTTTTCTTCTTGTTGGAATTGTTTGTGATTGTGCCTTGAGAATTTCCTTTTTTAAAAGCTCCCACCCATCTTGGACTCCTTTTCTTGTTAGTGTCACTTGCTATGGGACCTTACTGATCATTGTTCTGAGTTTATTAAAATCGGCTTTCCTAAAATCCAGGGTACGCGTTTGACTACACTCAGCTTTTGCTTCCCTTAGAACCAAGAACTCAAGTGCAACATGGTTGCTTTCCCCCAGAGTTCCTGTAACTGCTACTTGATCCACTAAGTCATCTCTGTTGGTTAGGATCAAGTCAAGGATAGCCGATCCTCTAGTTCCTTCCTCTACTTTCTGTAGGAGGAAGTTATCCGCCACACAAGTCAGGAATTTCCAGAATTTCCAGAACTCAGAACGAGCTTTCAGATGGAATTCAGAGAACTTCAGTGAGCTCAAATTTTGCTGATTTGCACATCCCTAGATGATGATCAGAAATAGGATGAGGGAGAATTTGGTCCTCTTTTTAGGCAAATTGACCTAAATTTCCTAGACTATTATGTGGATTGTGAGTCTTTGTGACACAGTTATCCTTTGGACTGCATATTTCTCTGAATTTTGCAATGCCATTCTCAGTCCAGAAGTTGTGTTCTAAAATGGGCACATTCTGGAAAGTTGCATCCAAAAATGCATATTTTGGGGGGTGTACTGTACAAAATGCACATGTTAGAAAAATTGTGTATGAAAATAAATGTGGTATTTGGTACTTAAAAAAAAAAAGCAGACTGATGCACAAAGTGTTCAGAACAGACTTGTGACCCAAGTGCATGCAAAACTGGCATGGACTAGAAATACACCGATTTCTCCATTCCTAATCAGAAGGGATGATTCATCCCAGATTCCCCTCGTGTACCCAGGCAAGGGGGAAAAGTGCCTCTGCGTGAAAAGAACAACTGACTGAAGTGTGAGTCGGACATAGAGGAAGAGACGCAGACAGACAAGTTAGGGTTCTGTAAGCATTATAGGGTGTTGGCTGTCTCCCTAGAGATCTTATGTGGGAGCAGGGGGCTTTGACAATTTCTTAGAGTGTTTACGCAATGCCTCCACCTGCGTTCAACCTAGGGATGTCAGAGAATTCCACCACGGATCTTGGTGAGGCCGAATGCCAGTGCATTTGGCCCCCCGAAATCCATGGTGGAACAAAGCCCCTGCCCCCCCACCCCACAAAAGGTGCATGAAATGGAGCACTTACCTGCTGCTGTCCATAATGACGTGGGAATTCATTCATTTCCTCATCATAGCTGTGATAGGCTACGTAAATAATTACATAGCCTATCACGGCTAATGCAGGGATGCCATTTGCGTCCCTGTAGGGATGTACAAAAGTCCCTTACCTTTCACGAAACTTGATTCGCGGTGGGGGGGAGGCGCTCCATCCCTCCCCCCCAACTTCTGGCTGGGGGGGAGGCACCCCGTCCCTCCCCCCCCAAATTCTGGCCGGGGGGGAGGCGCCCCGTCCCTCCGGCCGCGAATCCTTGCCGGCCGGGACGCAAATGGCGGCTGTAGCCGCCGCCATTTGCGTCCCTGCAGTCAGCTGTGATAGGCTACGTAAATGTTTACGTAGCCTATCACAGCTGAGTGAAAAAAAAAACCCACGCGTACGCAAATGGAGGCGCCCATGGGTGCTGCCATTTGCGTTCCTTATTTTGGCACGTGTAGTCTACGTAAACATTTACGTAGACTACGGCGAAACTAAGGGGAAAGCTATTTGCGTTCCCCTTATTTTCGCCGTTGTCTACGTAAATGTTTACGTAGGCTAAATGTGCCAAAATAAGGAACGCAAATGGCAGCGCCCATGGGCGCCATTTGCATACGCGCGGGTTTGTTTTTTTTTCACTCAGCTGTGATAGGCTACGTAAACATTTACGTAGACTATCATGGTATTTTTTTAAAATCTAGCCGTGATAGGCTACGTAAATGTTTACGTAGACTATCACGTTTTTTTTTTTTTACTGGAAATGGCGGCGGTGGCGGCAGCCGGTCAGAAGACCGGCCGCCGCAGCCGCCGAACCACCGCCGGAGCCGCCGCCACCAGGGACATTCGCCACCAGGGGGCGGGGGCAGGGGGGCAGACCATTTTGCTGGCATTCGGCCTCCCCGAGATTTGTGGCGAAATTCTCTGACATCCCTACGTCCCTGCGGAGGCTGTGATAGGCTACGTAAGTATTTACGTAGCCTATCAAGGCAAGCTAAAAAACAACAACAGCATACGGAAATGGTGGCAGCTACGGCGGCTGCCATTTGCATTCCCTTTTTTTCGCTGTTTTAGCCTACATAAAAATTTATGTAACCTATTACGGCGAAAAAAAGGGGAACGCAAATAGCGTAGTGGGCGCTATTTGCATTCTGTTTCTCCCCCACCGTAATAGCTTACGTAAATATTTATGTAGGCTAAAACGGAGGAAAAAAAAGAAACACAAATGGCGCCCACTACGCTATTTGCGTTCCCCTTTTTTTTCGCCATAATACCTTATGTAAATATTTACGTAGGTTAAAACTAGGGATGTATGAAATGTACTTACTTTCCGCGGATTATGCTGATGCTGGGGGGGAGGCGTTCCGTCACTCCCTCCGGAATCCTGGCCGGTGGGGGAGGTGCTCCGTTCCTCCCCCCCGGAATCCTGACCGGCCGGCTCCGCTCTGCAGGGATTCTGCAGAGCCGCCAGCCGGCTCCGCCAGCAGCTGGACCGGCCGCTGGCTAGCAGGGACGCAAATGATGGTGGCCGTAGCCGCCGTCGTTTGTGTCCCTGCAGTCAGCCATGATAGGCTACGTAAATGTTTACGCAGCCTATCACGGCTGATTTAAAACAAAAACGCGCATATGGAAATGGCGGCGCCCATGGGCGCCGCCATTTCCGTTTCTTATTTTGGCACATCTTAGTCTACAGAAACATTTACGTAGACTAAGACGGCAAAAATAAGGGGAACGCAAATAGCATACGCGCGTTTGTTTGTTTTTTAAATCAGCCGTAGGCTATGTAGGTTACGTAGCCTACCGCGGTGTTTTTTTTAAAAATCTAGCCATGATAGGCTACGCAAATCTTTATGTAGCCTATCATGTTTTTTGTTTTTTTTTACCTGGAAATGGCGGTGGTGGCAGCCGGTCGGAAGACCGGCCGCCGCGCCGCCGCCGCACTGCCGCCGGAGCCGCTGCCGCCACCAGGGAGATCCGCCTAAGGTAAGTCCCATCCTGGGGGCGGGGGGCTGTTCTGCCACCAATTTCGGGGGCCGAATGCGCTGGCATTCGTCCTCCCCGAGATCCGGGGTGGAAGTTTCGTACATCCCTAGTTAAAACAGCAAAAAAAAAAAAAAAAGGAATGCAAATAGTGGCCGCCGTAGCTGCCACCATTTGCGTACGCTGTTGTTGTTGTTTGCCTGCAATCTGCCCAGCGGCCGGATGTCTGGCTGCAGGTGGCCCTGGCCTGCGGCTCCACGGAATCTCCATGGAGTGGAGCTGGCTGGGTTAGGATTTCAGGGGGAGGTGCGGAGCGCCTCCCCCCACCACAAATCACCCTGTCGAAAAGGTAAGTGACTTTTGTACATCCCTAGTTCAACCTCTGTATTAGTAAATGAACCCAAACATTACAAAATACCAATGAGCCTTCCATGGCCTACAAAATCCAGGTAAACCCTGCACCCCTGGAATTTCTCAGTGCTCAGAGAAGTAGGGTGAGCCTAATAATACAAACTCCTTAAAGCAGTTCCACTCAGCCTACTGTTTTCAAATACACACACACACACACACACACACACGTAGAGAACTGTCCACTAAGGATTATTTTCACCCGCATTCCCATTGCTGGAAGATGACAGTCTGTAATCCAAAGAAAACTAGTAGTGCTAAATTCCACTGAAATGAATCGGATTTAAGTTGGTCCCCCAACTTTCTTGGCCCATTGAATTCAACAGACCTTAAGCAAAATTAGTTTTTCCAGATGTGGACCACAATGCTCATATCTTCCTATGTCTTGTTTGGATGACACTTTGAATGTTTACAGAACTCGTTAGGCCTCCCCTGTGTTCAGCCTAGCATTTAGGCTAAATGGCTGTATTAATTTTCATCAACAGGAAGACAGCAAGGCACACTCAACATTCAGGTTTTGCCCACATGAATGAACAATGATGCTGAATTCCCAGTTCTCAATGGCCTGCAAATTCAAATTTACATATTTTTTTCAGAGCAAATGAGTATTCCAATTTGATTCAGGAACATAAAACACACCACATGAGCCATAGATATAGTGGTCTAATTGGTGTAATTTTCCATTAAGATTTAATTCTCTTCAAGAGGTATGTCTTGCAGTTCTTGGTTTGTTCTCAAAGTGAATAGTGTTTATTACAGGCCACTTAGCAAGAGAAACAAGAGCAGAAATTAGGAGGCCCTGAGCATGCCAGTACTTGGACCCTGTTGAAGTGGACGCAAGTTGACACTGTCAGCAGGAAGGCTGAGTGGACACATAGAATCATAGAATAGTAGGGTTGGAAGGGGCCTACAAGGCCATCAAGTCCAACCCCCTGCTTAATGCAGGAATCCAAGTCAGAGCATCCCTGACAGATGGCTGTCCAGCCTCGTCTTGAAGGCCTCCAGTGTGGGAGAGCCCATCACCTCCCTAGGGAATTGGTTCCACTGTTGTACTGCTCTAACAGTCAGGAATTTTTTTCCTAATGTTCAGCTGGAATCTGGCTTCCTGTAACTTGAGCTCATTATTCTGTGTCCTGTACTCTGATCGAGAAGAGATCCTGGCCTTCCTCTCTGGGACAACCTTTCAAGAACTTGAACAGCGGTATCATATCTCCCCTCAGTCTTCTCTTCTCAAGGCTAAACATGCCCAGTTCTTTCAGTCTCTCTTCATTGGGCTTTGTTTCCAGTCCCCTGATCTTCTTCGTTGCCCTCCTCTGAACCCTCTCCAGTTTGTCTGCATCCTTCGTAAAATGTGGTGCACAGAACTGGACACAATACTCCTAACCAGTGCTGAGTAGAGGGGAACTAGTACTTCCTGGGATTTGGAAGCTATAATACAGCATAGCTGCATCTTGTCACATGATGATAAAACATGTTCCAGCTGCATATATGGTATGGTTTGTAAGGTATCATTGTTCACAAAATATGTCATGTGTATACTGCAGTGTTTAAACCCAACTAGGTTGGGATCCCCCTTCATGGATCACTGCCTTGTTGTGGCGAAGGGGCTTGCGTAACTCAGTGAAGCAATAAGCTATGCTGTGCAGGGCCACCCAAGATGGACAGGTCATGGCGGAGAGTTCTGACAAAATGTGGTCCACTGGAGAAGGAAATGGCAACCCACTCCAGTCTTCCTGCCAAGAAAACCCCATGGAACGTATCACAAGGCTAAATGATACAACGCTGGAAGATGAGCCCCTCAGGTCGGAAGGTGTCCAATATACTACTGGGGAAGAGCAGAGGGTATTTCCAAGTAGCTCCAGAAAGCGTGAAGCGGCTGGGCCAAAGCCAAAAGGACACTCAGCTGTGGATGTGTCTGGTGGTGAAAAGAAAATCCGATGCTGTAAAGAACAATATTGTTTAGGAACCTGGAATGTAAGGTCCATGAATCACGGTAAGCTGGAGGTGGTCAAACGTGAGATGGCAAGACTGAACATCGACATCTTGGGAATCAGCGAACTAAAATGGACAGGCATGGGCGAATTTAATTCAGGTGACCATCATATCTACTACTGTGGGCAAGAATCCCTTAGAAGAAATGGAGTAGCACTCATAGTCAATAAAAGGGTGGGAAAAACAATAGAATGATCTCAGTACGAACCCAAGGCAAACCATTCAACTTCACAGTAATTCAAGTCTATGCCCCAACCAGTGAGGTCGAAGAAGCTGAGGTTGATTGGTACTATGAAGACCTACAACACTTCTAGAACTAACACCAAACAAAGATGTCCTCTTCATCATAGGGGATTGGAATGCTAAAGTAGAAAGTCAAGAAATCACTGGAATAACAGGCAAGCATGGCCTTGGTGTACAAAATGAAGCAGGACAAAGGCTAATAGAGTTGTGCCAAGAGAACACACTGATCATAGCAAACACTCTTTTCCAACAGCACAGGAGGTGACTCTACACATGGACATCACCAGATGGTCAATATCGAAATCAGATTGATTATGTACTTTGCAGCCAAAGATGGAGAAGCTCTATACAGTCAGTAAAAACAAGATCTGGAGCTGACTGTGGCTCAGATCATGAGCTTCTTGTTGCAAAATTTCAGATTAAATTGAAGAACATAGGGAAAACCACTAAACCATTCAGGTATGACCTAAATCATATCCCTTATGAATATACAGTGGAGGTGAGGAATAGATTTCAGGGATCAGTCCTAATAGACAGAGTGCCTGAGGAACTATGGATGGAGGTCCGTAACACTGTTCCGGAGGCAGCAACTCAATCCATCCCAAAGAAAAAGAAATGCAAGAAAGCAAAGTGGCTGTCTGACGAGGCTTTACAAGTAGCTGAGGAAAGAAGGGAAGTGAAAAGCAAGGGAGAAAGGGGAAGATGTATCCAAGTGAAGGCAGAGTTCCAGAGAATAGCAAGGAGAGACAAGAAGGCCTTCTTAAATGAACAATGCAAAGAAATCGAGGAAAACAATAGAATGGGAAAGACAAGAGATCTCTTCAAGAAATTCGGAGATCTCAAGGGAACATTTTGTGCAAAGATGGGCATGATAAAGGACAAAGAAGGCAAGGACCTCACAGAAGCAGATGAGATTAAGAAGAGGTGGAAAGAATACACAGAAGAACTATACAGGAAAGTTCTGAATGTCCCTGATAGCCATGATAGTGTGGTCACTGAACTTGAGCCAGACATCCTCAAGAGTGAAGTCAAGTGGGCCTTAGGAAGCATTAGTAAGAACAAAGCTAGCAGAGATGACAGTATTCCAGCTGAGCTATTTAAAATCCTAAAAGATAACGCTGTTAAAGTGCTGCACTCAGTATGCCAACAAATTTGGAACACTCCACAGTGGCCACAAGACTGGAAAAGGTCAGTTTACATTCCAATTCCAAAGAAGGGCAACGCCAAAGACTGTTCAAACTACCGTACAATTGCGCTCATTTCACATGCCAGCAAGGTTATGCTCAAAATCCTACAAGCTATGCTTCAGCAGCATGTGAACTGAGAACTACCAGAAGTACAAGCTGGGTTTCGAAGAGGCAGAGGAACTAGAGATCAAACCGCCAACATTTGCTGGATCATGGAGAAAGCAAGAGAATTCCAGAAAAACGTCTATTTCTGCTTCATTGACTATGCTAAAGCCTTTGATTGTGTGGATCACAACAAACTCTGGCAAATTCTTAAAGAGAAGGGAGTACCAGACCACCTTACCTGTCTCCTGAGAAACCTGTATGAGGGTCAAGAAGCAACAGTAAGAACCAGACATGGAACAACTGATTGGTTCAAAATTGGGAAAGGAGTACGACAAGGCTGCATAGAATCATAGAATAGTATAGTAGGGTTGGAAGGGGCCTACAAGGCCATCGAGTCCAACCCCCTGCTCAATGCAGGAATCCAAGTCAGAGCATCCCTGACAAATGGCTGTCCAGCCTTGTCTTGAAGGCCTCCAGTGTGGGAGAGCCCACCACCTCCCCAGGTAATTGGTTCCATTGCCGTATTGCTCTGACACTCAGGAAGTTTTTCCTGATGTTCAGTCGGAATCTGGCTTCCTGTAACTTGAGCCCATTATTCCGTGTCCTGCACTCTGGGATGATCAAGAAGAGATCCTGGCCTTCTTCTCTGTGACAACCTTTCAAGTACTTGAAGAGCGCTATCATATCTCCCCTCAGTCTTCTCTTCTCAAGGCTAAACATGCCCAGTTCTTTCAGTCTCTCTTCATAGGGCTTTGTTTCCAGTCCCCTGATCATCTTTGTTGCCCTCCTTTGAACCCTCTCCAGCTTGTCTGCATCCTTCTTAAAGTGTGGTGCCCAGAACTGGACACAGTACTCCAGATGAGGCCTAACCAGTGCTGAGTAGAGGGGAACTAGTACTTCCCGGGATTTGGAAGCGATGCTTCTATGAATGCAGCCCAAAATAGCATTGGCCTTTTTTGCAGCCACATCACATTGTTGGCTCATATTCAGCTTGTGATCGACGACAATTCCAAGATCCTTCTCGCTCGTAGTGTGGTTGAGCCACGTATCCCCCATCTTGTAACTGTGCATTTGGTTTCTTTTTCCTAGGTGCAGAACTTGGCATTTGTCCCTATTAAATGCCATTCTGTTGTTTTCTGCCCAGCACTCCAGTCTATCCAGATCACTTTGAATTTTGTTTCTGTCTTCCAAAGTATTAGCTATCCCTCCCAATTTTGTGTCATCTGCAAATTTGATCAGCATTCCCTGCACCTCCTCCTCCAAGTCATTAATAAAAATGTTGAAGAGCACTGGGCCCAGGACTGAGCCCTGCGGTACCCCACTCGTTACCTCTCCCCAGCTTGAGAAGGTCCCATTGATAAGCACTCTTTGAGTCCGATTCTGTAGCCAACTGTGGATCCACTGGATCGTTGTTTCATCTAGCCCACTTCGAGCTAGTTTGCTCATCAGGATATCATGGGGCACTTTGTCGAAAGCTTTGCTGAAGTCGAGGTATATGATGTCTACAGCATTCCCACGGTCTACAAGGGAGGTGACTTGATCAAAAAATGAGATCAGATTTGTCTGGCAGGACTTGTTTTTGACAAATCCATGTTGGCTTCGAGTAATCACTGCATTGTTGTCAAGGTGCTTCCAGATGGATTGCTTTATGATCTGCTCCAGAATTTTCCCAGGGATTGATGTCAGACTGACTGGTCTGTAGTTCCCAGGTTCCTCCTTTTTACCCTTTTTGAAGATAGGGACAACGTTAGCCCTCCTCCAGTCATCTGGCACTTCCCCGGTCCTCCATGATTTCTCAAAGAGAATAGACAGCGGTTCTGAGAGCTCTTCTGCCAGTTCCTTTATGACTCTAGGATGCAGTTCATCTGGCCCTGGAGATTTGAACTCATTCAAAGTAATGAGGTGTTCCTTGACCATATGCCTGTCGATCTCAAGCTGCAATCCTGCCCCTTCAGCCTGTACTTCGCCTTTGCCAGGGGGGTCATAGACCCTCTTTTGGGAGAAGACTGAGCCAAAGTAGGAATTGAGCACCTCTGCCTTTTCTTTGTCATCTGTTATCATTTTGCCATCCTTATTTAATAGCTGAACAACCATTTCTTTCCTCTGCCTTTTACTATGCACGTAGCTGAAGAAAGCCTTTTTGTTGTTTTTAGCATCCCTCGCTAACCTCACCTCGTTCTCCGCTTTAGCCTTCCTGACGCCATCCCTGCAATTCTGTGCTACCTGCCTGTACTCTTCCTTTGTTACTTGGCCTTCTTTCCACTTCCTATATGTGTCCTTTTTTGTTTTCAGGTCATCCCTAAGCTTTTTGTGAAGCCACATTGGCTTCTTCTGTTGTCTTCCACCTTTTCTTCTTGTTGGAATTGTTTGTGATTGTGCCTTGAGAATTTCCTTTTTTAAAAGTTCCCACCCATCTTGGACTCCTTTTCTCGCTAGCATTGCTTGCCATGGGACCTTACTGATCATTGTTCTGAGTTTGTTAAAATCAGCTTTCCTAAAATCCAGGGTACGCGTTTGAGTACACTCGGCTTTTGCTTCCCTTAGAACCAAGAACTCAAGTACAACATGGTCGCTTTCCCCCAGAGTTCCTGTAACTGCTACTTTATCCACTAAGTCATCTCTGTTGGTTAGGATCAAGTCAAGGATAGCCGATCCTCTAGTTCCTTCCTCTACTTTCTGTAGGAGGAAGTTATCCGCCACACAAGTCAGGAATTTCCTGGAGGGGCCATGTTTTGCAGAATTTGTCTCCCAACAAATATCGGGGAAATTGAAGTCCCCCATTACTACTACATCATGCTTCCTTAAAACATTGGCTATTTGCTTTTCAAAAGTTTCATCCTTGGCTTCTCCTTGATTGGGTGGCCGGTAGTAGACTCCGACCACCAGGTTCCTTTTATTCTTTGCTCCATTTATTTCAACCCAGATGCTCTCGATGGGGCTACCAAGCTCCTCCTCCTGTATTTCTGTGCAGAGATATGTATTTTTCACATACAGTGCAACCCCGCCTCCCTTTCTGTTCCTCCTGTTCTTTTTGAACAAGTTATATCCTTCAACTGCTGTATTCCAGTCATGAGAGTCATCCCACCAAGTCTCAGTTATACCTATCAAGTCATAATTTCCCTCCTGTATTAAGAGTTCAAGTTCGTTCTGTTTGTTTCCCATACTCTGGGCATTAGTATATAGACATCGAAGACCATGTGCTTCATAGTCTGGCTTTCTTCCTACATGTGTCTGAAGACTATTATTGGGCGCTATCAGCGCTGTTCTCTCCATTGCAGTGCATGCGCCTACGTCCATTGTTACCCCCAACATTACATCTCCCTTCCCCGTAGGATTCAGTTTAAAGCCCTCCTGATGAAGTTCTTCATGCTGTGGCCAAACACATTCTTCCCAGCCTTTGTGAGGTGCAACCCATCCCTAGCCAACAGCCCATCTTCCAGGAAGTATAGCCCGTGGTCCCAGAATCCAAATCTCTCTCGTCGGCACCACCTTCGTAGCCAGTCATTCACCCGGAGTATTTTTCGTTCCCTTTCTATCCCTCTTCTAACTACTGGAAGGATGGATGAGAAAACTATCTGGGCCCCAAAGTTCTTGAGTTTCCTTCCCAAAGCTTCAAAGTCTGACGTGATCTCTTCGTAGCTCCGCTTGGCGGTATCATTTGTTCCCACATGGATGAGAAGAAAGGGATACCTGTCAGTGGGCTTTATTAGTGCAGGCAACCTTTCAGTCACGTCTCTAATCTGTCCTCCCGGGAGACAACATACCTGGCGAGTCCACGGGTCTTCGCGACATACTTGGGTCTCGATCCCACGCAGCAAGGAGTCTCCCACTACTACCACTCTTCTCTTCTTCTTCTTGTAGGCCTGGGTTTCATCGCCTCTGTTTGACTGACCTTCAGCCTCTTGCTCACTCTCATGCAGGTTCCCCTGTGATTCTTCCTCTGCAGGCTGTCCTCCAGTCTCATCTGCAAGTACCTGGAATCGGTTCCACAGCTCCACCGCTTCCACTGGTGCAGAGTGGCGTCTAGTTCTTCTTCTCCTAACTGTCACCGTTTTCCAAGGAGTATCCTCTACTCCATTTTTCTTCACCTCAGCATTTCCCACTGCCTCATCTTGCTGTTGCTCTTCAAGCTTCTGGTCTGCCCTTTGCTGCTGTAGTTCCCCCATTCTGTCCAAGAACTCTTCGTGTTCTCTTATTCCCCGGAGGGTTGACAGTCGCCGCTCCAGTCCACTTACTTTTTCCTCCAGCAGCGTGATCAACTTGCACTTGTTGCAGGTGTAGGCCATGTTGTTCTCAGGCAAGAAAACAAACATTGCACACACCTTGCAGGTCACCACCACTGGAGAGTCTTGTCCTTCCATAGCCTCTTTTCCCTTTTTGTGTCTAGCTTTGTGATTGTTCTAGACTAGCCTGTGCCTGCTCCTCTACTCAGTAGAGGTTAAAAGCAGAGTCCCACTCTTAGCCTCTGTCTCCTTTGTCTCCTTTGTCTCTTCAACCACTGCAACTCCCCTGGCCAACTCCTGTTTGCTCCCCCTGTTCGCTCGCTCTCTGGGAGCTTGCCTGCTTCTGTAGTCCCTGGACCAGCTGGAGCAGCTTGCTCTGCTCTGCTCTGCTCAGCTGGGAGGCGGGAAACAGCGTATTGCATATTGTCGCCCTGCTTATTTAACTTTTATGCAGAGTACATCATGAGAAACGCCAGGTTGGATGAATCACAGGTTGGAATTAAGATTGCCGGGAGAATTATCAACAACCTCAGATACACAGATGATACCACCCTAATGGCAGAAAGCGAAGAGGATCTAAAGAGCCTCTTGTTGAGGGTGAAAGAGGAGAGTGCAAAAGCTGGTTTGAAACTCAACATTAAAAAAACGAAGATCATGGCATCTGGCCCCATCACTTCCTGGCATATAGAAGGGGAAGAAATGGAAGCAGTGACAGATTTTATTTTCTTGGGCTCCAAGATCACCGCAGATGGTGACTGTAGCCATGAAATTAAAAGATGCTTGCTCCTTGGGAGGAAAGCTATGGCAAACCTAGACAGCATAGTGAGAAGCAGAGACATCACCTTGCCGACAAAGGT
The DNA here is from genome assembly GCF_057233095.1 of Heloderma suspectum. Lineage (NCBI taxonomy): Eukaryota > Metazoa > Chordata > Lepidosauria > Squamata > Helodermatidae > Heloderma > Heloderma suspectum. The sequence goes on along the minus strand of NC_139460.1, from coordinate 46,186,297 downwards.
CCGTCTAATCAAAGCTATGGTTTTCCCAGTAGTAACGTATGGCTGTGAGAGCTGGACTATAAGGAAGGCTGAACGCCGAAGAACCGAGCACCGAAGTACCTGAGCACCGAAGTACCTTCAAACTGTGGTGCTGGAGAAGACTCTTACGAATCCCCTGGACTGCAAGGAGGTCATATCAATCAATCCTAAAGGAAATCAACCCTGAGTGCTCATTGGAAGGACAGATACTGAAGCTGAAGCTCAAATATGTTGGCCACCTAATGCGATGAGAAAACTACCTGGAAAAGACTCTGATGCTGGGAAAGATTGAAGGCAAAAGGAGAAGGGGACGGCAGAGGATGAGATGGCTAGATAGCATCACTGATGCAATGAATATGAACTTGAGCACACTCAGGAAGAGAGCGGAGGACAGGATGGCCTGGTGTGCTATGGTCCATGGGGTCACAAAGAGTCGGACACGACTTAATGACTGAACAACAACAACAAAGGTTGGGGAAGGCCGTCCTAAGCCATTTTTAGTTAGGCCTCTCTTCATGCTTTTCACAAATGCTAAGCAGCCCCAGAAAAAAAAAAGCCTGGCTTAAAGGAGGAACATAGGAAGTTGCCTTATACCAAGTTGGGCTCCTGGTCCATCTAGCTCAGTCAGTATTGTTTACACTGAATGGCAGCAGCTCACCAAAGTTTCAGACAGGGCCATTTCCCAGCCATACCTGGAGAGGCTGGAGATTTTCTGCATGCAAAGCGTGTTCAACCACTGAGCCTTTCCCCAGAGGGACTGTTTTTCAGGGTTCAGGAGCACTGTGTTGCTCCATAGGGTTGCCTCTCAGGATGATGCGGACTTCCCAGGGAAAAAGAGGTACCTTGCTTTCCCCAGGAGACTACTCAGGCATCACAGCATCTGGCTTTGCAGCAAGGAAAGATGCACTCCGGGGGTCCTTCCATTGCACACTTTTACTGTAGCTTGATCAAAACAAACTCTTTATGGCATTTGCAGGAGATGGAAGCAACCCCTGTGCAGATCACAAAATCCTGTCTTCTAGGTTGCTATTGCTCAAAATGCCAATACAGAGGGTTACAGAGGTAATGACTGTGACACGTTTAAGCTATTTATATGTGTTTTTTTTTGCCATACCGCCTATGTTTGGATTCCAACAAAGGTAGCGGCTTGTGACTCTTCAGTGACCAAATGCAGCGCCGGCTCCAGGTTTTGGGGGGTCCTTGTGGAAGACACTCTCAAAGGTGCCCCAGCCTCCTTGAGTCTACCATCTCACCACCATTGGCACCAGCTGCTATTGCTCCTCCTCATCTTTCTCATCATTGCTACCACTTGGTTGCTTGACAGGCAGAGGGTCAGTGAACAGGGAGGCAGTGGTATCTACTGCTCTTCACCACCACCATTGTCTGAGCTGGAAGGAGAGGCAGGTGAACATGCAGGCTGCCATGGTGAAGAGGAGGAGCAAGTCCAAGGGCTCTTTTCAGGGGGGCCCTGCTGGGCCATGGGTGTTTGGCAGGTCCCCAAACATGACTATCCTTGAAGCCAGCCCTGACCATATGCTAGTCTCTACCAGATAGAGCCTCCTCCCAATGTTATTATGCGGTGCACAGATTCCCTTACATTTATTACACTGAGAAGCTTCTGGGGGATATAAGTGGGGGTCAAAGTCAACTCTAAGGACAATCAAGTTTTCACAGCTAAAAAGGGATTCCAACCTAATTTCAGGACAATGAATAAATAATGGCATAAAACATAAGAATGGGTTAATGTTTTCTAAGGAGCTTTTATCAAGAAGGAGAAAATCACTAGGTAGTGGGTATGCCCATTAATAAATGAAAGAGAGGTGACATTCAAGATGATTTTTAAACAACTGAGATGCAAAACTGCTTGTTAAAAATACCATGAAGTCTTTACTAAGAAAAATAAAGTGAGGTAGGCAATCAGGAAATGATGGTGATTTAGTAAATATAATTATTGATATAATGCAGGCAAGGAAGTGTTTCGGGGGGAAAAAGCCCAAGTCTCTACAAATCATCAGCTAATGGATTAAATGCATCCAAGGGTGAGAAGGAAATTAGCTGATCAATTCATTCAACAACTGCTAATTATATCTGACATGTTAGGGAGAAACGAGAAGGAAGTGAAGGACTGATGGAAAGCAAATGTGCTAAAAGTCTATAAGTCTTGTTTGTGTTTTTAAGATGTACAGGCTCAGGATGGGGCTGAGGCAGACCGAGGAGACTCTAATAAAAGGTATTGTGGCTGACTGAACACATATAGCCCCCTGGGTTTTTAGTGAGTGCAGTAGTTATAAATGTAAGGTACATGTGAGATATTTGCCCTACCCATAACAGTTCTTCCGTACTCACCCATTTCTGTCATCTCAATTGGTACACATGGGAATGGACCATCTCATTGCCTCCTCTGTGCATGCAAATCACATGGGATTTGCTAATAAAATCAGGAAATCAACTAGAACTGCGCCAAAAATTTATCCCACATTATTTTCGACCATTCTCGTTCAATTTGATAGAAGAGAAATCGCTTTTGAAAAGAAATTCAATGGTGAAGAAATGTTGGAGAAATTGTCATGGGTTGGGTTTGGGTTTCTTGGCCTTACCTTACTTAGGAGGTGGCCGAGGAGTGAGCACCAGTGTCCTGTTTTTATTGTACAATCATCTCTCCGGCTGCCTGTAGCCTCCTCAGCTTCCTGCACTTCAATTGAAGTCCAGTTTAAGGAACCATGAGGTAATTCCTCCCATAGGGCTTTTCCAGGTCAGGTTGTGCAGGCAGCCTGGGAGGCTAGCTGTGATTAGGTAAGCTCAAAGACACCACAAAAATACATTATAAAACATCTGGAATGAGGCAGAACAATGGAAGCCCCTTTTATGGGGCAAGAAAACTTTCAGGAAATTGGAGAACAGATTTTGGCAGAGAACTAACTCCACCTCATCCCTGGAGCTAGACACAGCACTGCGTCCACCTGCATTGTGGTGGATGCAAATTGGGGGCCCGCCTGCCAAGACAGTTGATGCTGTTCCAGCATCAAAACTCCCAAAACCCTGAGGAAAAAGGAAAGAAGCTGTGTTGCAAGCCCTACCAATGGGGAGCCCCACCTGGGAGAAACTGTTGAGAATTTCTCTTCCCCCTGGAGAAATTCGGTGAAATTGTCTCCCAAATTTCTCTGCCCACAAGTTTCTTCTTTCTATCTTTTGTTCATTTTATCTCTTGTTGTTCATTGCTCTAGAATCTGTTTAGATGTGGAGTGGTATACAAACATTGTAAATAAATAAATGAAAGTCCTACTCTGAAGAATGCTTAGCTTAGCTGTTAATCCACACTTGTTTCTATTCTGGTGGTTTCTTCTAGAGTAGGCTAAGGGGAAGTTCATACATTTCCATTTTCTTACCCATGACACAGAGGTAATGTACATCTAGGGAAATACATTTGCATCAGTTAAAACAAGCAGTGTATTTTTCTTCTGTTTGTAGGATTGGGCATCTTTCCTGTGTGATGGTTCACCCACCCATGTAGTTGTAGTAGAAAGAATGCTTACATTGCCTTTAAAGTAATATGGCATGCAAGCATTTTCCTACAGAGGGATGAAGGACAAAGCAGAAGAGGAAGGACAAAGCCAAAACAAATGCACTGCAAAAACATAATAATAAAAAAATGAATGGGATTCATGTGCAGACAGATATATCCATCAAGGTCATCCTAGCATTTATTATTATTATTGTTGTTGTTATTATTTCTATACCACCCCATAGCTGAAGCTCTCTGGGCAGTTTACAAAAGTTAAAACATTAAAATACAATATACAAAGTTTAAAAACCATTTATATAAAAACATACGGACAATACATACAAACAACATATATCTAAAAACAACTTTGAACTAAAAACAATTTTTAAAAAATCCAACAATAAAAAAAAGCTTTAAACAACACTGCTTAAAACAGCATACAAAAGTCAGCAGAATGAACAGGAGTTCTAAAAAGGGAAAGTCTGCCGGAATAATAGCGTCTTTAATGCCTGCCTAGAAACATTCAATGAGGTCAGCAGGCGCATTTCAACTGTCAAGTCATTCCACAACTGAGGGGTAGCAAAGGAAAAGGTCCTCTTGCATGTGGCTGCCGGTCTCACATTAGGTAGCCTCAGCAGGTAGCCCTCAGAGGACCTTAGGTGGCAGACTGGGACGTAGGGAGAAGGCGCTCCCTGAGGTACTTTGGACCTAGACCATGCAAGGCTTTGATCCTTTTGTCTTACAAACATACATGATGACCAGGTTTAGCTGTAACTCAGTTTGGGCCTCCAGTTCTGCTGGGACTTCAAATCAATGATACCAACTGTTTGAAACTTAGTTCTTTAAAAAGGTCAAATGTCTCTGATTTACTATAAACTGCTGCAATAAACTAATTTCAGCATAAAAGGAAGAAGCCCTGCATCACTACAAATCTCTCTGAAATTAACATTAAAGTCAAAGGAATGTGAAATGCAGCAACATACCTCACATAGAGGTATTAAGTAGGGATGCAGGAGAATTTTGTTTCTGCTAGCAAAACATGCCCTGTTCACACAACCTAAATGCGAGTGTGAGCAGGAGAACATGTTCTCCAAAAATGTTTGCAAATTCTCAAATATCCCCTCACGTTTGAAAAATATGTAAATTCTGATGAGAAAAAAAGATAATAATTGCACCACTTTAAAAATGTGCCTTTTCACACTTCAGTGTATAGGAAAAATCTGCATAAGATTTTTTTGTGCAACATTCATGTTTGATTGCATTCATTTGGTGCAATTTTCCTGTTCACGCAAAATGAACAGAGATTACAACCGTGAGTGCAGATCGAGGAGAAACAAGCAGTGAGCCAGTGTTTGGAGAATCTGGGTGAACATGAACTTTGCTCATTTGCACAAACCTAGTTTCAAGGATAATGCCAGCATCCTTGAAATTTGCATTCAAGGGAGCATTCAATCCAAAATAGAACAGACAAATGTTGCTAGATCATCATGGTCAGCTTTGAAACAGCAGTGCCCACGTGCTTCTAACTCTTCTCTCATACATGTTTTTAAACCCTTTCTTGGAATAGGAATGATCTCTCTTAAATTACATTGCAAGCCAGATAACTTACCAGAAATGAAAAGATGCATAATACACAATACCCTTCAGTTCTTCACTTGTCCCACTGCTACGATGTAGGACATTCTCCTGAAACATGCTACACTCTCACCATGCAGGACTCTTACAACCATACCAGAAAGAAAGAAAGAAAGAAAGAAAGAAAGAGGAGAAAGAGGCAAGATTCAGGTGCTGGGTAACTAGGGCCATGTCTGTATTGGTTTACATATCTGCAGCAAAGGACACTAGCTGTGCAGGATCTGGCCAAGGCAGGGGCTGCTTGAGGTCTTCCCCCTCCTATGTTGCAATACCTGGCTGAGTCTTCCCTGCCCCAGTTGCAGCCAATGTTGGCCACATCTATAAGTGCCCGGGGGGGCTGTCTTGAGTCACTTCCTACCCAAGCCCCACTGCTTTAGGTGTGTGATCAGGTTACGTATCAAAGGAGAACCTTCCCAAATCTTCCGAGGCCCATGACCCTTAGGGGCCAGGGCAGGGAACCTCTGCTCACCATAAAGATGCCTACCACTGATTCTACTGCTGCTTTTCCTTCCTGCACTGTCATGCCAAATGTGGCCAATCTATTTCAATGATGCCACCCCAGCCAATAACCCAGCCAGTTTAAAAAATAAATAAAATCCTACTCTGCCACTCTTACCTACACTGCCACTACAAAGTGGGAGGGTGGGCACTCACAATGCCAAGTCAATAGGGGCTGGGCTAAAGTTGGGGCTGGGTTATAAAGTCTATGGCCTACTCCCAGGTCTATGCACAGATGCAATCTGTATGCTTAGCTGTCATGCCTCGCATCTGGGACCATTGCAATGTTGTTCCTTGCCCCACACACTGCTGTGAAGCACAGGGCAAAGAAACACACATGGATAATTGAATCTTTCATGGAAGGATGCTGAGGCCTTGTGTCTTAGACATGGAAGTCACAAGGAGTTTACAGGAGTAAGGTTCTTGGACCTAATAAATGTATGTTTCAAAAACTATTACATTACTAATGTTGGGAACTTAATTTTCCCTGTATCATCTTTCTTTCTTTTCAGAAGCCAAAAAACATGTTTAAATTTAAACTGATTTTATCTGATGTCTTTGTGCACAAAATATGCATTTTTTGAGCACAAATGCAACATATGAGTCAAGTTGCCTTGGGGCAGCTTATGTCTCTAACAGTTAACATCCTAAGATCTCATGATGCAGGCCCACTGTGCTGAATGCATATCATCAAGTGCCGTTTCTGAACTGAATTCAAAAACGATGGTCAAAGGTAAAACACTGCGTTATATCAAATATTGCACTCTATGAACTCCCATGTGGAAAATTTAATTCAAGTCCGCCCGGGGATGCAAGCACTCGTGTGAACTGAAAGTTGCTGACATAACCACAACAAAGGACTTTTTTTTTGGTTACATTTCTTCCTGAATGTTTTTCTGCTTCAGCTTCCCACTGTGATGAGGGGAAAGATGACAGGGAGGGATGTGGGGTTTCCATCACCAGCCGCTGACATTGCTGCAACCCAGAGGCATGTGGGCATATCTGAAAATATGCACCTTATTTATGTATTCATTTTTTATTTATGACAGGCAACTGTCTTTAAACACTGCTATATAAGAATGTTACAGGACATCTACATCCCTCTATATACCTTATACAGTGCCTGTATAAGAGAAAAATAGAATAAAAACACATTAAAACATATTGCCAAAATGAACCATTACTTTTGTTTTTGAAGATATAACAGAAAAAAAGAAATAACATAAAGACAACATCAGTTCACGATAACATTAGCAGAAATTCAGTACTCCTGTCTTAAATATACGCATTAATATAAGCAATCCATATATCTGAATAGTTATCCATAGGAGAATAAACCCTTAATTAACCCATTCAACTAAACACTTGTTCAAACAGGTAAGTCTTATACCAGAGGATGCTAAGGTTCAGCACACTGGAATCAAAGAAGACCTGTTGCATGATACAGCTAAACCATGCCTATGGACCTATGGTATGGTATTCCTGAGAGTGCAGTAATGCCAAAGCCTGCTGTTGTAATGAGGCTTGAACTGGTGACTGACTTGCTGCTGCTGACTGTGCAGTTCAACCAGCGCAGTCAGCAAATCTTCAGTGCTCTAATGACAAAGTGTTAAGCTTAAAGCTTAGATCACCCTTACATTTAAGGGTAATAATACTTAGGGCTCTTCCCAATGGGGCTTTTAATGTGCTATTGGCTTGTCTTTGTGGGATTTTGGGGGCTGCCCACAAGACACCATCTGTCTCCTGCATCATTTCATGTTTCCCCCCCACACGTATTTTCTCACACTGGGGAAAATCCATTAATTATTTTTTGGCATGCCATGATTTGCAAAGAAACCCCCAAACAAACCAACAAACCAAACCAATGGTGTGGTTGCCTGATTTTGCGAGCTTGCGTTGTTTTGTGGGGGTGTGGCTGTGATGTGTAATGTGATGCCATGGGGGGGTGTTGGCATGGCTTCAAGCCAGCCAGCAGCCATGGTTCTCCCTCACCCAACATCGATGGCATGTTCTCTCTCTCTCTCTCTGCTTCTGTTGCTTCTGCAGGAAATAGTTCTTCACTTTGTTCCCCTAGCACCCCAGCACCCAGCACCCCAAACACACACACACTGGGCTATGAGGTGTAAGTTAATAATATTTGTACACAATTTCTTTGTTTGTTTTTTTGGGGAACGAAGAACGCTTACTAATAGAGATAACTGGGAGTGTATACCCATTCATACAACATGTTTCTCCCACGCTAGGAATGGCCAACTTCTGTATTCTCACAGAATGTCCTCCATTTTCCTGCCAGGGGTCAGAAGTGTGTTATGCTACACAAACCAAACTGTTCATGGGTATTTGGGCTCAAGAATAATGCTGGTGCCACATAATAGTAAGTACTTCACTGTTAGCAAGCACTCTCACCTGGGTGTGGCCAAGGAATTACTTTTTAACAAACAAAACAAAGCGTTCTTGCAATCTCACACACATAACATTTGAAAACAGTTTTCCTTTATGAACAAGGCTGTGGACAAAATGTTTACACCTTGATTACTATTTAGTCAGCCTGTGGGGAGATAGGTATGGTGAAACCACCTGCCTTTTATTCATGGGACAGACCAGACCAGATGTTTGAGCAGATGCATGGGGAATCTATCTATCTATCTATCTATCTATCTATCTATCTATCTATCTATCTATCTATCTATCTACCTACCTACCTACCTACCTACCTATGGATGTATAAATACAGACATGAATCTTTCCAGACCTACCACCACCTGTATGTGAAATCTTACTCTGCGTATAAGCAGAGCCTTATTTGTTGTTGTTCAGTCATTCAGTCGTGTCCGACTCTTCGTGACCCCATGGACCATAGCATGCCAGGCCTTCCTGTCCTCCGCTCTCTCCCAGAGTGTGCTCAAGTCCATAATCATTGCATCAGTGATGCTATCTAGCCATCGCATCCTCTGCCGTTCCCTTCTCCTTTTGCCTTCAGTCTTTCCCAGCATCAGGGTCTTTTCCAGAGAGTTTTCTCTTTGCATTAGGTGGCCAAAATATTTGAGCTTCAGCTTCAGTATCTGTCCTTCCAATGAGTAGTCTGGGTTGATTTCCTTTAGGATGGACTGATTTGATCTCCTTGCAGTCCAGGGGACTCGTAAGAGTCTTCTCCAGCACCACAGTTCGAAAGCATCAATTCTTCGGCGCTCAGCCTTCCTTATACTCCAGCTCTCACAGCCATTCGTTACTACTGGGAAAACCATAGCTTTGATTAGATGGACCTTTGTCGGCAAGGTGATGTCTCTGCTTCTCACTATGCTGTCTAGGTTTGCCATAGCTTTCCTCCCAAGGAGCAAGCGTCTTTTAATTTCATGGCTACAGTCACCGTCTGCGGTGATCTTGCAGCCCCAAAAAATAAAATCTGTCACTGCTTCCATTTCTTCCCCTTCCATATGCCAGGAAGTGATGGGGCCAGATGCCATGATCTTCGTTTTTTTAATGTTGAGTTTCAAACCAGCTTTTGCACTCTCCTCTTTCACCCTCAACAAGAGGCTCTTTAGATCCTCTTCGCTTTCTGCCATTAGGGTGGTATTATCTGCGTATCTGAGGTTGTTGATAATTCTCCCGGCAATCTTAATTCCCACCTGTGATTCATCCAACCCAGCGTTTCTCATGATGTACTCTGCATATAAGTTAAATAAGCAGGGCAACAATATGCAGCCTTGTCGTACTCCTTTCCCAATTTTGAACCACTCGGTTGTTCCATGTCTGGTTCTTACTGTTGCTTCTTGACCCTCATACAGGTTTCTCAGGAGACAGGTAAGGTGGTCGGGTACCCCCATCTCTTTAAGAATTTGCCAGAGTTTGTTGTGATCCACACAATCAAAGGCTTTAGCGTAGTCAATGAAGCAGAAATAGACGTTTTTCTGGAATTCTCTTGCTTTCTCCATGATCCAGCGAACGTTGGCGATTTAATCTCTAGTTCCTATGCCTCTCCGAAACCCAGGTTGTACTTCCGGTAGTTCTCGGTTCGCATACTGCTGAAGCCTAGCATGTAGGATTTTGAGCATAACCTTGCTGGCATGTGAAATGAGCGCAATTGTATGGTAGTTTGAATACTCTTTGGTGTTGCCCTTCTTCGGAATTGGAATGTAAACTGACCTTTTCCAGTCTTGTGGCCACTGTTGAGTGTTCCAAATGTGTTGGTATATTGAGTGCAGCACTTTAACAGCATCATCTTTTAGGATTTTAAATAGCTCAGCTGGAATACTGTCATCTCTGCTAGCTTTGTTGTTAGTAATGCTTCCTAAGGCCCACTTGACTTCACTCTTGAGGATGTCTGGCTCAAGTTCAGTGACCACACTATCATGGCTATAAGGGACATTCAGAACTTTCCTGTATAGTTCTTCTGTGTATTCTTTCCACCTCTTCTTAATCTCATCTGCTTCTGTGAGGTCCTTGCCTTCTTTGTCCTTTATCATGCCCGTCTTTGCACAAAATGTTCCCTTGAGATCTCCGAATTTCTTGAAGAGATCTCTTGTCTTTCCCATTCTATTGTTTTCCTCGATTTCTTTGCATTGTTCATTTAAGAAGGCCTTCTTGTCTCTCCTTGCTATTCTCTGGAACTCTGCCTTCAGTTGGATACATCTCCCCCTTTCTCCCTTGCTTTTCACTTCCCTTCTTTCCTCAGCTACTTGTAAAGCCTCATCAGACAGCCACTTTGCTTTCTTGCATTTCTTTCTCTTTGGGATGGATTGAGTTGCTGCCTCCTGAACAATGTGACGGACCTCCGTCCATAGTTCCTCAGGCACTCTGTCTATCAGGTCTAATCCCTTAAATCTATCCCTCATCTCCACTGTATATTCATAAGGGATATGATTTAGGCAATACCTGAATGGTTTAGTGGTTTTCCCTATATTCTTCAATTTAAGCTGAAATTTTGCAACAAGAAGCTCATGATCTGAGCCACAGTCAGCTCCAGGTCTTGTTTTTACTGACTGTATAGAGCTTCTCCATCTTTGGCTGCACAGTACATAATCAATCTGATTTCGATATTGACCATCTGGTGATGTCCATGTGTAGAGTCGCCTCTTGTGCTGTTGGAAAAGGGTAGGGATGTACGAAACCCCACTTACTGGGCTCTGCCGGGTTCCACTGGGGGGGGAGGTGCTCTGTCCCTACCCCCGGAATCCTGGCCGGCCGGCTGTGCTCCACAGGGATTCTGCGGAGCCGCCGGCCAGCTCCGCCAGCAGCCAGACATCTGGCCGCTGGCTAGCAGGGACACGTTTGCGTCCCTGTATTCAGCTGTGATAGGCTACGTAAAGACTTACGTAGCCTATCATGTCTGGGTTAAAAAAAAAGAAGAAAAAAATGCGTATGCAAATGGCAGCGGCTACGGCCGCCGCCATTTGCATTCCCTATTTTTGGTTGTCTTAGCCTAGGTAAATATTTACGTAGACTAAGACGGCAAAAATAAGGGGGAATGCCAATAGCGTAGCGGACGCTATTGGCGTTCCCCTTTCTTTTCACCTTCTTAGTCTACGTAAATATTTACGTAGACTAAGATGGCGAAAATAAGCGGGAACGCCAATAGCGTCCGCTACACTATTTGTGTTCCCCCTTAGTTTCACCGTCTTAGTCTATGTAAATATTTACGTAGACTAAGACAACCAAAAATAGGGAACTGCAAATGGTAGCGGCGGCTGCGGCAGCCGGTCGGAAGACCAGCCGCTGCCGCCGCCGAAGCTGCCGTTGGAACTGCCGCCGTCTGGAACATCTGTTCCAGGTAAGTTTCGTCCTGGGGGGATCCGCGGGGGGCGGGGGGTGGCAGGCCGTTCCGCCACAGAGTTCGGGGTGCCGCATTCGGCCTCACCAAGATCCATGGCGGAATTCTCTGACATCCCTAGAAAAGAGTGCTTGCTATGATCAGCGTGTTCTCTTGGCAAAACTCTATTAGCCTTTGTCCTGCTTGATTTTGTACACCAAGGCCATGCCTGCCTGTTATCCCGGTGATTTCTTGACTTCCTACTTTAGCATTCCAATCCACTATGATGAAGAGAACATCTTCTTTTGGTGTTAGTTCTAGAAGGTGTTGTAGGTCTTCATAGAACTAGGGATGTCAGAGAATTCTGCCACGGATCTTTGCATTCGGCCCCCCGAAATCTGTGGCGGAACGGCCTGCCCCCCCGCGGATCCCCCCCGGGATGAGACTTACCTGGGGTGGATCTTCTGGGTGACGGCGGCTCCGGCGGCGGCTCCAGCGGCGGTGGCTGCCGCCGCCATTTGTCTCGTAAAAAAAACAAAAAACAAAAACCCGACGTGATAGGCTACGTAAAGATTTACGTAGCCTATCATGGCTGGGTTAAAAAAACAAAAAAACAAAATCACGTACGCAAATTTACGTAAATATTTACGTAGGCTAAAACAGTGAATCAAAAAGGGACGGAAATAGCGCCTGCTACACTATTTGCGTTCCCCTTTATTTTCGTCGTCATAGTCTACGTAACTATTTACGTAGACAAAGATGGCCAAAAATCAGGAACGCAAATGGCGGCAGCCATAGCCACCGCCATTTGCGTACGTTGTTCCCCCCCCCCCGAGCCCTCCGCGGCTGGAAATCTGGCTGCGGACGGCTCTGGGCTGGGCTGGGCCTGGCTGGCTGCTCTGCGGAGCTGCCGCGGAGCACAGCCGGCCATCGAGGATTCTGGGGGGGAGGAATGGATCGCCTCCCCCCCCGTCAAGGATTCCAGTGGGAGGGACGGAACACCTCCCCCCCCCATCAACATAACCCGCGGAAAGGTAAATGACTTTCGTACATCCTTACAGAACCGATCAACCTCAGCTTCTTCGGCATCAGCGGTTGGGGCATAGACTTGAATTACTGTGATGTTGAATGGTTTGCCTTGGATTCGTACTGAGATCATTCTATCATTTTTAAGATTGTACCCCAGTACTGCTTTTCCCACCCTTTTGTTGACTATGAGTGCTACTCCATTTCTTCTATGGGATTCTTGCCCACAGTAGTAGATATGATGGTCACCTGAATTAAATTCGCCCATGCCTGTCCATTTTAGTTCACTGATTCCCAAGATGTCGATGTTCAATCTTGCCATCTCATGTTTGACCACCTCCAGCTTACCTTGATTCATTGACCTTACATTCCAGGTTCCTAAACAATATTGTTCTTTACAGCATCGGATTTTCTTTTCACCACCAGACACATCCACAGCTGAGTGTCCTTTTGGCTTTGGCCCAGCCGCTTCACTCTTTCTGGCCCTACTTGGAAATACCCTCTGCTCTTCCCCAGTAGTATATTGGACATCTTCCGACCTGAGGGGCTCATCTTCCGGCGTCATCTCTTTTGGCCTTGTGATATGTTCCATGGGGTTTTCTCAGCAAGAATACTGGAGTGGGTTGCCATTTCCTTCTCCAGTGGACCACATTTTGTCAGAACTCTCTGCCATGACCTGTCCATCTTGGGTGGCCCTGCACGGCATAGCTTATGGCTTCACTGAGTTACGCAAGTTCCTTTGCCACAACAAGGCAGTGATCCATGAAGGGGCTTGTTTGGAGAGGGTTGTTTGTTTTTTTTTACAGTTGCTAATCCCTCTCTTGTGTGTTGTAGATGTTCTGCACATCTTTCACAAACCACAGGTTGTAATTACAAGTAATCAGCAGTGGCAACTGTATTCACCTGTGCTTATCTTTCATTTCTTTTCCTCTGAGGTATTTTACTTGTTTTTATGAGGAGAAAACAAATAAAAAGACTATACACTGGAGGAAAAGATTGACAAATGCTGAAGGGGGTAATGGATGAGGAGAGATTGTAGAAATAGTACACTTGTCAGTGCTACCTATTGTGTTCATCATTTTCTGTAGCAATGTCCACCACCAGTTACTTGATTTGCTCTTGAATATGTGCATGGGTGTCACTCAGGCATTTCTGTGCTTTGGGGCTACTCCAGTGTAAACAGCAGTGTGTGCCACTGCCGCTAAAATGGCATCCTGAGCTAGAGAAGCAGGAGAGGAGTCTTGGAACTCTGTCCCACTAGCTACTGCCAAGCTTGAACATAGCTTACTACAGCAAATCCAGGAGACTTTGTTCTGTCTGAGCCATAGCTCAAGAGTGGCTCCAAAATCCACATGAGGAAACTGCTCATTAGAGCTGGCCCAAGTCATTTTGCTGCCAGAGGCAAAGGAAAAGATCCCCACCGAACTGGACAGGCAATTGAATTTCACTTCAACATCAACACTCATACAAGATAGTGTCCTCCACCACACCCTAGGGCAGTGGGCTAGTTTAGGGGTGCAGGACAGGCTGTGTGGCACACAGCTCTGCCCTCCAACAAAGGGAAATGGCTACGGTGGCTCAGGAGGAGTGACTAGGGGCTGCTGCTGTTCATGTTACTGTCTGTCCCTGCTCTTTCTTTTTTCTGCTCCATCTCCTGAAAATCCCTATGCAACTGGGACACAGCTCTTAATAATAACAGTCAGCATTTATACAGCCCATTTCACAGCACATACATTATTTCAATAATTCCAGCAGCAGCCCTGTAAGACAGGCTAGCCTATAGCAAATACAGAAGATGGGGGAATAGCAAGAGGTAATGGCTTCCACAGGCCCAGTTAGGGCTAAAGCAGATGTGACCAGGAGAGCTGTGATTGAATTTCCCAGTTCCAGTAACTTTTCTTTTTTCTTCAATGTGGCCAGAGGGGAACTAAAACCATCAAGGGAGGTAGTTGGACTGTTGGATGACAATGGTGTTAATGTTGTACTAAAGGAGAATTCATTGCAGAAAAGATGAATTATTTGCATTGGTTTTCACTGTGGAAGGTGTAGGGCCTGTGCCTCAACCATACCCAAAATGGAGGGATGTAAACAGAGGGGTCTCCCAAGGATCTGTATTGGAACCAATGCTTTTAAACTTAAATTTTAAAATCTGCAGTTAGGGTGAACAGTGAAATGGCCAAGTTTGTTGATGGCAGCAAATTATTTAGGATGGTTAAAACCAACCAACCAACCAACCAACCAACAAACAGAATTGCAGGGTGCTCCAGAAGGATCTCTCCAAACCAGGACAATGGGCCATAAAATGCCAAATGTGGTTCAGTGCAAGCGTACAATGATGGACATTGGAGCAGCCCCCGCAGCCCCCATAACTTCACATAGACGCTCATGCGGTCTGAGCTTGTGGTGACTGAGCAAGGATAGGATCTTGGGGCTGTGGTGGATAGCTCTATGCAATGTCGACCCAGCTGCTGTGCAAAAGGCAAATTCCATTTAGGAATCATTAGGCAAGGAATACAAAAAATAAAACTGCCAGTACCTATCTGCCAAGCCTATTGTATGAAAAAACAGGGCCGCAAACGGTGTCCAGGACGCCATTTTCATCCCTGTTTTACATGAATATTTGTGTAGCCTATTTTACGTGAATATTTGCATAGCCTATCGTGTGAATGAAAAGCAGGGACGCAAATGGCATCCAGGACACCATTTGTATTATAAATGGCTGCATTTAGCTTAAACTAAGACCTTTACGGCTGGAAATGGTGTCCTGGATGCCATTTGCGTCTGCGGTCAATCCCCTTCAGCCAGCAATACAGCATGGCGGCCGTATCACTGGCAATCCGGATCCAGAGTATCCGGCCGAAGAGGATTCTGTGGAGAGGCAGAGATAAGTGTTCCATTGGAGTCCATTGGAGTCCATGGCGGAATTCTCCACCATCCCTATTTTGTACGCTGCCTGGAAAGGATTCTGCTCATAAAGACAGTCTAGAACTAATTTTAGAATTTTTATAGATAGATAGATAGATAGATAGATACAGTAGATAGATATAGATAGATAGATAGATAGCAAGCACAGAACAAATCACCCATTTTCTTTTTTTTTAAATGTTCTAGGATATGCCTTAGGGGGTTTCTTTGGGGATGGAGGAAAGCAGGCGTTGTTCACCACCTTTTGATAATTTCCTTTCTTGAACACCAGGGGAAAAAATTAATCAAATTTAGGGACCTTTAAATCTTGTGTTCTCATTACTCCTATTTAAATCAATTTATTTTAGTGTATTTGTTTGTACTATATTTTATGTTAATGGGACTTTACAGTGTTTAACTGTGGCTAGAATGTAATCCCAAATTAATATTGCTAATTTAAAACTCATAGTCATAATAATGCATTTGATGATCATATGTTTACAAGATCCCATCGTCGAAGCCCAGTTGTTTAGGTCCATTTTCATCAAATAATTAGTTATGGAGCAGGTACTGGAGTGAAATATTTCACAGAGTGCATAAAGTGTATGTTTTAGGAGATACATTTAAAGAGGTTCTCAAAATCATTGCAAAGTATTAGTGTACGGCAGAAAAAAATCAGCAGAGGAACTAAATCTGGATTCTATCTATATTCACAGAATTCGCATTACAATTTTGATTTTAATAATTACATTTCAAATCGATTATAAGGTAATATTCCAAACTATTTTTTTATTACGCTCTGTTTCTAAGATATGAAACTGAGGCAAAGTTGGCAGCATTACCTACTTAACATTAATTTCTAATTCAGCTGTTCTGCCCTCCAGATGTGGAGGGCAATAAGTCTGCACAATTTTTTCCCACAGTTTTATCTCCAGCCCAGTATTTTATGTTGTTGCTACAATTCTGAAAATATCCTTAGGCATTGTTGTTGTTGTTCGGTGTACAAAACTCAACTGCTCAGTGTATGTCTCTAGCATTTCATTCTTGCATCATGCAAGATTTGGCTGTCTGGTTTCCAAATAGTCCACTTGTGGGTGGTGTTGTGCTCCCCATAGGCATCTGGTTGGCCACTGTGGAAAGGAATGCAGAACTAAATAGGTCTTTGGTCTGATCCAGCACAGCTCTTCTTATGTTCTTACTTATTTCACATTGAAGGGTGATCTTGCACACGGCACTGCTCTC
Source organism: Heloderma suspectum (assembly GCF_057233095.1). NCBI lineage: Eukaryota > Metazoa > Chordata > Lepidosauria > Squamata > Helodermatidae > Heloderma > Heloderma suspectum. The sequence continues at coordinate 46,169,726 of NC_139460.1, read as the reverse complement.
CAGTTTTCAGTGAGAGAGTACATCTGTGGCTGGACTGTACCACATCAGATTGAAGATGGATGGGTAACCTGACTGACTATTGTCCCTATTAAAAAAACAAACTCTTCTCCTGATAGAAATGTAGAACCAATCTAAATGTTCCAACAAAAACTTTTTCTTTTTCTTTTTTAATGCCTCTTGGGGGGCGGCAGCATTTCAGAATGAAATCCTCTCCCGAAGTGCCATGATCCCCATCCAAATCAGGGCCGTGTGCACTTGTAGGAGAGTAGGAGATAATCATGCATAGCTTGGCTATGCATGATTAAAGGAATATTTCGTTTGGGCCTTAGTTGTCAAGAATAAGGGTTCTAACCAAGTTTTTTTCCCGACATGCTACTTTTCTATGTGCAGGAATAATGAGCTTCGAACATGGAAACCCCCACTTGAACTCTGAAGTGGCATAGGCTTGGTATAGGCTTACCATCACAGCTAGAACTAGGCTACAGATGGCTTGTGCCCTTCTTGTGCTATTTGTATACATGTGAATGTTCTGCATATGGGATTAAGAGTGGAAGCGATCCACTTTGAAATCACATTTGCACTGTAGCCAATGCAAGTTTCCATTTGTGTTACAGACATGGGAAATGCAAGAAGTCCTTTTAGTGTCATGCATGAAAAAGCCCCAGGAAAATGGACACCACCAAACAAGGGACATTCATTTCAGACTCAACTTCTGCTCTGGTAATGAGCCTCAGCTGTCTCCTCTTACTTCAGCATCATGTGCCAGAGGTTGAAATGACCTGCTGATTTCAGCTTGCCAAGAGTTGTTGAGCCCATAGTACTGAATGTGGCTTATTAAAGTAACAGCAGTAAATTGGCTACAGTGGGAGTGGCAGGTGTGCTTCCACACCTGAAGGCAAGTTGGCAATTTGTTTTGAGTGACCAGTCTATTTCGAGGAAGATGTTCACTTTTCAATTGTTTCCTTTCTGCTCTCAACATTCATCCCCAGTGAACTGCACCATCCCCACACAGACATGCTGTGCTCTCTGCTACAGCTACCTTTTACATCTCTCTCTCTCTCTCTCTCTCTCTCTCTCTCTCTCTCTGTATGTATTTATATATATATATATATTTAAAGAGGTTCTCTCTCTCTCTCTCTCTCTCTCTCTCTCTCTCTCTCTATATATATATATATATATATATATATGCTCTTCCTTTTTCATTGTGGAGGTGAACAAAGCTAAAGCCTGAACTCTTGTAAACATGAAAGCTGATTCCACAGGATAACAAAAATGAGAGCGGGTCAAGGGAGAATAAAATGTAGCATGATTCTTCATGGATGGTTGTGTTCCACCTGGATGCACACAAAATGAGGATTGAGACTGTCCCCTTTCAACCATCTCTGGGAGCATTTTATATCTCAGTGGACTGGGAACAGACACTTCAGAGATCTCTCCTAGAAATGAGCCTGCTGTGGAGTTTGCAAACTCCCAGAGGCCCATCAAATTGATGACATTTGGCTTGGAAGCTGTGTAAATAGCACGGGCTTCTACAGCTTGTCAAAGGTTTGGTCCCGGAGATCTCGGAGGACCTCAGGCAACTGAGCAATTTAGCGCAGGTATCTCTAATCCAAAGGAGCAAAACACTGTCACCCTGCCAAATTGGTGAAAAAAGACTGTGAAGAAAAGCAATCCCTTCCGCATGTATCAAGGAAGGAGAGGGATGATAATGCCAAGGCACACTGGTGGCAGATGCTGGAAACATCTGGATCCACAATAGAAGCAGCTAAGGGGGGGGTCTGCGTGGTCACAGAAGCAAACCAATATTTTCTTTTTGACATACAGACTTATTTCTATTGCTAGTGTGGAGATGGAATAGAGATAATGAGTCTTTGGTGCAATCTCACTGCTATTTGCATGAGATAATAGCCATTTCATAAACAAAGTTAGTTCCAAAAGCTATGGAACAAGGAGAAAGCAGGGATTTTACAGAACTTCAACAGGATATAATTTCTGAGGCTATGTTTCCTTGAATGCATACAAATATAGTAGGCACAAGTTGTTTCCTTTAATTTGCTACTCTTTCTAAACGTGAACCAATCTCCAATTTGGGGGAAAGTGAGAAATAATAAATCAAATCTTGAGCACGTGGTTGTGCAAGCCTGGTCCTCTTCTAATTGAATGAGTGACGTATGGCCTTCAGAACATTCTATCATGTAGGATGCTGGTGTTCAGAGAGGAAATGCCATACTACGTACTTATTTTCTACAGGATGTCTGCACAACACCATCACCTGGATATTGTCATTATGTATTTTTCCTTTGGTTCTTCCATCTTTACTCAGAATGTGGAACATCTGACTTTTTTTTGGAATAGAAGAGTGTAGATGCCCTTAGTGCTACTACTCTTCTGTCTTTTTAAAAGTTTGCAGTTTTGATACGAGCAGTGACGTACTGGGCAAGTTGTTCAAATAGCATAGCATAAATGCATAAAGTGGTGGTGAATGGAAAATTATTTTTAAAATCATTTTTTTAAAAGTTAGAATTATAGCATTACAGCACAATAAAGGCATAGCTAGAAAAGCATTTGAGCAAGAATTAAAAGATTGATTACAAAAAAGGGGAGTAATTGGGTGATAAAATGGCACCCACCGCAAAGGTTCCAGTGAATGTGTGCCGGGTTTCACTGGCTGCTCAGGTGAACTGGACTTTCCTTTCCCCAGCCACAGCAATATGTCATGCATGCTCACTGGTGCGGATGGAACATAGCAAGATAAACATATAGAAAAAGTGCAATATCCCCAATAGGGTGCAAAAAGGAATTGCAATTCTGCTTGTAGCTTACAGATGAATTATTATTAGTGCTAGGAGCCACCTATGTGGAAGCAGCCCATGCCTCCAGTGCATGGTAAAAAGAAACCTACACCTAGTCCGACTGTTCATGATTCTATGATCAATAAGGCAAGAGCTTTCGGTGTAATTCAGAAAAACAAAACATTAAATATGTTCAAGTTCTATCAAAATCAAATACACAATGAAGCAGTTAACTGTTGTTGATTTCAATGGGGCTTAAGTGCACTGAACCTTTCCCTGAATTTCACACATTGTATGTAAAAGAACTTCACAGCTATTGCAATTCCAGCTTCCCAGCAGTAGGAATAGTATGGCAGAAATAACTAAAGGTTAGGGATGCAAAAGCAGCAGGCTACTTGACTTGAAAAAACTCTAAACAGACCCTTTTGAGCAGCCACCTCAAACATCAAAACACCACATGGGGAGATGTTTCGATGTTTGATCTGTTGCACAAATGGGCTGATTCTGTTTATGCTGGCCAGCCAGGAAGACTCTTCTTTCAGGGGAAAAAATGGAAGCAAAATGTCTTGGGCTGGTCCTGCTGGTTTTTAACAGCTGCTCTTTTTTCTTGCCCACATTGTCAAAGGAACCCCAGTCCATCTCTAATATTAGGAACAGAAGAGGAACACTGACTGAAATGTCTGGAGTCTTCTTCAGGAAGTGTGATGGTCAAACATTCACAATTATGTATTCAAGGAAGCTCACAAAGCTGCTTGCCCCTAAATAGTATTGGTATATATCCTGACCCAAACCCAAATAATTAAAAGTGTGATGTGTGTCGACTACTTAGGAGCAGGGTATCTGGACAGCCAGCCAACTACTGCCCAGTTCCTGAGTCAATACCAGCACCCTGAACTAACATGGCCAGCCCTAAAGCTTTTATAGGACAGTCAAATGAAAACCAAGAGAAGTTATTAGTGCGAATGAAGGGTGCTGCTGGTTGATGTCATGCCCCCTGGCTTGCCCTCTATCTGTGCCATTTATTTTCTCTCCCTAGATGAAGGACATTATATTTATTTGCACGGCACTTGCTCTCCTCGCCCACAGCCACTGCCATTCTGACCTCCCCAATTCACTTTCCAATTAATTTCTCTGCTCCTGAGAAACAGCTCAATGGGGAGCTTCTTGGTCTCTCCCCGCCCAAGTTTGGTTGGTCAAAATAGCCTCTGGAAATGTCTAGGAAATCCTTAGGGAGGGTATCATAAATTGGAAACAGCATTGCACTGAAAGCATAGGCACTTCATTGGGGTTAAAATAGCAGTTCCCCCAGATCCAAACTGATAACTACATTCCCAAAAGGTTGAGTCTGACTGAGCCGTAAGACTTTATATCATCGATGGGGCTCAGAACACTGTTGAAAAACCTCATGTATTTCCCCCCCTCCACACACCCATTTGCTCAAATAAAGACATACATACTGATCTCACTGTCTAAAACCTAAGTACTGGTGTCTTATAAAATTGGCAGTTTTATAAGGCTGAACGCTTTAATTGTTTAGGTTCAAAAGAAAAGCTGTAATGATTCCAAACATAGTGGAACAAAGGCATTCCAGGCTGTTCTATATTTTCCATGGTGGGGTTGGTTTCTTTGAAGGTGGCACACTGAAGAAGGCTGGCTAATATCAGCTAAGATTTCTTGCCTGTCAGCTGAAAGCCACAAAACACTGAAATCTTTTCAGCTATAGGTAAAGGTGGCAAGAGAACAAATATAAAAGTTTCTTTTATTAGGGAAGGAACAGAAGAAGATTTTTTTCCCTCAGGAGAAAAGTCTAATTTTTCCCCTAAAAAAAAAAAAAAGTTCCCTGGCCACAGAAAATTAAACAAGAGGTCCACTTTTGTTTTGTTTTGTTTCATATATCACAAGACCAAAAAAAAATGTAGATCTACGTAATGGTCCACTCTACATTTATTGCCTTCCCAATGTAGCTTTGTTGTTGTTGTTCAGTCGTTAAGTCGTATCCGACTCTTCGTGACCCCATGGACCATAGCACGCCAGTCCTTCCTGTCCTCCGCTCTCTCCCGGAGATAAATGTCCCGGAGATAAAATGTAGCTTTAGCTAATGTCAAAATGCAGACAACTTGTTGGGAAACGTGCAGGTCTTCCCTCCAAGTACCACAACAGTCCTTGAGCCACCTCATTCTTATGACTACAGGCAATCATTTGTCATATGGTGACAACTCAGCATAGGGAAACTGCAACCAGATGTGGCGCCTGTCATGTATACATTCAGCCATGGGATAACCAACTTCTACCACATCCCCACTACCTGCCTCTCCAAGGTCAAGACTTGTGGAGGAGGAAGGCAGGTAGCATTTTGGGGCACACCCTCACCCCAGAAGAAGATTTCTGTATCTGCAAGTAGGAGGAAAGAGGACTGAGCACGTGATTCAAATGTCAGGAGTCTAAAATGGCAAGCAAGGTGTCAGGACCATGGAAAGACCACAGGCTGCTGAATGCAGGGCCTAGGTGAGTAAGCAGGTAAATTTAGATGTTGCTCCAATATTTGCCAGGATGCTACTGAGTTCTGAAATACTGCATAAAGTAAGTGCACAGCTCAAGCCCTACCTCTTTGGGAAATATCAGCTCACGCTGATAAGCAGTATTGTTCTGCTTCAGAGTCATGTACTTTGGCTTTGCTGGGTAAGTCTTGTTGTAGCATATCCCTGGGTGCGGCATGGAAGGTGGGATGATGGGTCCACAGGGGTCACTGGAGAATAGTCATAGGATGACTTTGGATTTTTGTGCATCTGACCCGCAGATTCCGCAGCAGACTGGCTTTTCCAGTCAGGTGGATTCTGTGGACTTGCAGACCGTTTTTCTAACTTTCCTGAATTTTGTGCACATCTTGTTGTAGAAAAATACACAAAAATGAATAAAAAACCAGCCAAAATGTGCATTTCCCCCATAGGCTAAAGCGTGAAAATGTGCATGGGGGGGGGGGATTTGAGCATTTTTGCAAGTGTGAATTTGTGCAAATTTGGAAACTAAAAATATCTGATACTGTCGATGGGCAGATGATGGAATGAAAGGTGCCTCACAATCCACAAAACACAGTCAGAACAGATTTTACACAATCCATACATGCCCAATCACAGGGACATCTGAGGATGCTGCAATGGAAACAATCCTGGGGGATTGTAAAGGTGATCGTGTTTCTCAGATTCTGCCTTCACTTCAGCCAAACATCTGCAGATGCTTGTTCTCCAGTGACTGCTTTCCAGGATGGCAGAGAGATGAGGTCCTCATTGACCATGGGCCCTGTGGCTTCCTCAGGCACCTCCCAAATACCAGCTTTCTGGATCCATGTCTGACTCCTGGGCCACGGCTGTGTGCACAGTTTCCAATCAGTTTTAAGGATGTGATAAATTCTGCCTCACTAAGTACATGTTGCATACCAAATGGTAATCTGTAGCCACTCTCAGAACCTTAGATGTAGCTAACATTTGCATCACTGATGTTCATGGTGCTTAGCTGGCCATTGGGTCAGGCATTAAGTTCTGAGTCACTCCCTGTATTGTATCGAGGCCAAGTGTTGGGATCAGCAAAAGAAATAAATGCCTCAAGCCGTAGATATTTGGAGTGGGGTTGGGGTACAGCAGCATTGAATCAATCACCTCCTCCACTGAGGCAACCAATAAAAAGTGTGGGGTTTTGGCTTTCTTATGGCCGGCCAAGTGCCCATCTTCATTCTTCAGCTGCTCACCACTCAAAGGAGAGAGTCATGTTCCCCAAGGAGTCTTTCTCAGCTACACTCCAGCTCTGATTGGATACTGCCAGAGGAACTGGGTGAAATATTGGTCTTTGCACAGTCTTTGAGCCACAGTGCAGCAGTTATGCTGGCCCAGTCTTGTATAGGGATGTCAGAGAATTCTGCCACGGATTCCAGTGAGAATTCACGGATTCCAGTGAGAATCCGAATTCTTTAGAATCCGGCCCCCCGGAATCCATGGCGGAACGGCCTCTCGCCTCCTGCCCCCCACCCCCGCTCAGAATCCCCTTGGGACGGAACTTATCTGGGGTGGCTGCAGCGGCGGCAGCTGCAGCTGGTCTCCCGGCTGGCTGTGGCCAGGCTGCTGCGGCCACCATTTGCGTTCTTGCAGCCGTGATAGGCTATGTAAGTATTTACTTAGCCTATCACGGTAAAGGCAGCCATGCAAATGGAGTAGCCTATCACGGCAAAGAGCTTACTTAGAAAATACTTATGTAGCCTATCACGGCAAAGAGCAGGGGCGCAAATGGCGTAGTGGCCACCATTTGCATCCCTGCTCTTTGCCGTGATAGGCCACGTAAATACTTACGTAGCCTATCATGGCTGCTTGCAAGGACGCAAATGGCGGCCGCTACGATGGCTGCCATTTGCGGCTGTAGCAGCCCGGCCGCGGCCAGAACTCTGGCTGCGGCCGGCCCCGGCTGGCAGCTCCGCGGAGCTGGGGAGGATTCTGGGGGGAGGGACGGAGTGCCTCCCCCCCCCCACGGATGCCCCAGCGCGGAGCCAGGTAAGGGATTCGAACATCCCTAGTCTTGTACCAGAGCAATTCATCCCTGCGTTCAAGGGCTGGCCATGCTGATACCTCTTTCCCTGGCTCTTGTCTAGGGCCCCTGTGATGGCAGAACTTACTTGCTCACACCTACCAAAGGCATTCTTTTTATTTTTCTGGCACATGCCTTGTAGTGAACCTTGGGCCACAGCAGGATCTCTGCTGGTAGCATGCTATAGTTCAGCTTGTTTTGGCTAGACACGTAGCACAGTTTGAGGCTTGTATTAGATGATAAATTCTATAACTGTTACTTAGAAAAATACTTTTTTCAATGCTTACTTCCAGCCCAGTGGCTCTTGCTATCTGTAACTTGCTGTGATTGGGTGTCTTTTCTGCATTTATATGCTTAGTGATTAAGCGGCTTTCCAACCTTGAATCTTACATCACAAGGCTTGTTCTCTATCTCAGGATTTTTAAAAATTTTTTTTGTGGATCTCCCTATGAATTCTTCCTGATATACTCTTGCCCTGCTTTAAAGTGTGTGACTGCTAGGGCTGAATACAATTTTGCAGCGGTGGGCTCACCAGTGCTATGTGCTGAAGCAATATAAATTCTGCTTGCTATCCATTTTATACGCACAATGTTCATATTAGCCCTGTTTGCCACATCATTAAACTTTGAGCTCCTGCGGAGGATGCTGTCTACAATAATCCCTTCCTTGGTCCTTTTCTAAATCACTGCTTCCCAGGCACAAATCTAACCACTTACTACAGATCATGAGCAAATGATTTAGATTTTCACATTGATGCTACACATTCTGCAATTAGAAAACCCAAATTATGGAATTGGAATAAATAAGTATATTCAAATGTATATAAACAGATGCAATTTTCCTAATTTATTTATTTATTTTCCTAATTAATTGAAAAATAATTTTTTAATAGAATAATACATTCTGGGATGAAGGGAATCATATTGTGGGGGGTGCAAGGCACCCAGCAGAGCAGTACCTATCTAGGGAGAGGAGATAATGATTGATGTGCCTTGCATAACATGGGCTATATGGCCTGTGATCTCTGAAAAACATGGCCAGACCAAAGGTTAGCAGGCATTGGCCCTTATTTGGAGATGCTCACATGCAAACGGCATGTGGGGTGGGTGGAAAGGGAAGCATGCAGTGGTTGTATCATTATGGCCAGAATTTGTGTGAATTGTATACATTGCGGCTGCAATGGGAAGGAAAAAACAAGGAAAAAACAACAACTGGAAAATCCGCGATGCAGATCGAGTCAGTCCAGCTCACGGGGAAGTGACCCAATGTCCGGGGGGGGGGGCAAGGTGCTGAAAGCTCAGCAAACTCCACCCCCCAGATGGAATACTCCAACATTCCTACTCTAGACACATGGGAGCTGTTCCCAGGGGTTCCTCCAGAGGGCTGGCTCCTGGGGAGACGGGCATCTCACATTGCTTTTCTGTGGCTGAGTCTTCTCCTACTGACTCTGGAGCCTCTTCTGAGGATGAGGAGTCAGAATCCTCTGAGGATGATGGTGCAGAGTGCTGGCCCATGATAGTGGTATGGTCACCAGATACAGATAAGCATTCATACTGAGAGGTGGATAGGAAAGCACATCCCCATCTATTATGAGGGGTATGCTGAGGATCCTATATTTGCATTCCCTGGATTGCATTGGTCCAATAGATCAATTTCCCCACCACTTCATTTGCTCATGTGCACATGTGTATCCAGTACTGACCTAAGTGTGCAGCATCTCTGAATCTGCCCTTCCTTGCTTGTGAAGGAGCATCCAGTGAAGCCCTGCATGTACAGAGCAGCTAGCTCTGTGCATAAAGCTCCTCATATGTATATATAAGCCAGTTACTGGATTGGAAGCAAATGACCTGTAAGCTTAAGACTTCTCCTCCATGATATCTTGAAGTGAGCCCCTTTCTTTCTTAAAGCAGAGACCCATACGGCACTGCACTGTACCAGAAGGTGCAGCTTGGTTATGTATTTTGCAATATAACTGCTACAATGGAAGATTCTATCGATATCACCTAGATTTAACTCTTCCCTAGTACAGAAGAGGTGGGCCCAAATTTGGTCAATGATGTTGGGGTATGTTTATATTACAGACCACCTTCCACCACATAAGGTTAAAGCTTTGCCATCACTTTGCTTGCAAGACAGGGAATACATAGCAGGGGAAATATGTGCAGTAGAAAGCAAAGGAGGTCCCTCTGCTAGAAGATCTGAGTATCTGAGCTAGAGAAGCTATAGGAGTCATTGGAAGCTAGTATGCAGCAGGCCAAGAGTGATGGTGGACAACACTGTTGGTAGAGGTGACACAGATTGCTTGGAGTGGATTAATGTCATAAAGAAATATGTCAGATCCCATTTCAATTAACTGTCTGACCTTAGGCATCCTAATGAATGTAGTGCACCCTGAGCATGATATCTTCAGTACCCAACTGTTCTCCCAAGATGGTGTATGAAATTTCATTAAAAACAATAATAATAAAAATAATTATTATTTATTTTATTTATTGATTGCATTATATCCCCCCTTTTTTCCTCTTGCAAGGAACCCAAGGCGGCTTACATTATCCTCCTCTTCTCCGTTTTATCCTCACAACAACAACCCTGTGAGGTAGGTTGGGCTGAGAGTCTGTGACTGGCCCAAAGTCACCCAGTGAACTTCCACGGCTGAGTGGAGACTAGAACCTGGATCTCCTGGCTCCCAGTCCAGCACTCTAGCCACTACATCACACTGGCTCTGCAATAATGCAATAATGCAGTTCAAAGCACAATACTGAGGACAAGCTATTAATCTCAGCAACTAATAAAAAAGGGACTAAAATAAAAACATGTTTTAATTTTTTTCTTTAGAATGTCCTTGCATTTCCTGGGAGAGTGAATGCCATTGATGAGGGGACAACACTAAAAAAAGGCCCTGTACCTGGTACCCATCAACCTAAGATCTCTAATCGAGATCTCTAATCAAGAGTTTTAGTAACTGATCATAAAGGCTGAGAAGGTTGTCCTTCAGATAATGTGATCCCAAACCATTTAGGGCAGGGATGGGCAACTGTGGGAGGTCTAAGGACCAGTTTCACCCCCTGTGGGTTGCACTGGGTGGAAAAATATATATATATATATATATATTAAATGTCAGTTGGCTTCTGAAATTTGGTAGCAAACCAATCCATAGTGCTCCATAGCCATTAAAACATGGACATGACAGGGGCAGTGGGGGCCTCATGTGGAAGAATCTAATTAATCAGTGTCTTCCAAGACTACCTGGGGCCGGCAAGACATCACCCATTCTGAAACCTTGCAAAAAACGCTAAGTTTGAGACACTGGGTTGTATCCAATGGGTTGTATTCAATGTTAGTTTAACTTAAGTCCCATTCACTTCAATGGGTCTTCTGCTCCAATTAGGACTAATATTGGATACAACCCTAAGTGATCATTTTCCAGTTTCAGTGAATCTAAACTTGGCTTCTTTAGCAGTGGTTCTATCATTACCACCTTCAGAGTGGCTGGGACTACAAGGTTCCTTAATGAAGCATTTACCACCTCCAAAGTCCATATTGACAGCCCAGCCCTGGCAAATTTTATCAGCCAGGAGGGGCATAGATCCAAAGAGTAAGCTGTAGGCTTCAGACATCCAAGCAACTTGCCAACATCCTCAGGCTGCACAAGTTGCATCTGTCTTTGATTCTGTCAAACCTATGGCATCCAATCTGGAGTGAATAAAAGCAATTTTATCTGCAAATTGGTCAAAATGGGCCTTTGAGAACTAGGCCTCTACTAAGCAGGGCCCTCACAACTCTTGGCTGCCATTTTGCAGATGTAATGGTGGCATAGAAATAAGCTTTCTTTGCCACCATCATTGCAAAGTAGGCTCTAAAAATGGCTCTAATCTATGTAGGGTCATATTCAATCTGAGATTTCCACCATCTATGCTTCAGTCATTGAGCATGCTATGTTATTATCCACATCTCGGTATACCAACAAGGTTAATTAATTGACACTATGTCTTCACTGAGAACATTTGTGAGTGGTTGTATTAATGGTCCTAGTCATCTCGTGATTCCAAGAGTTACTAAGGATCTCAAGAGAACCACCAGCCAAATATGCAGTAAAATCCTCCTAGGAACATCAGTAACCCTCAGGATCAATCAGTCTCTAGGGGCAGGCAATGCAATTTGGTAGCATACATCCAAAAACCAATTGGACAGTGAACTGCTGAGGACAACAGTCCTTTTTGTCTCCCCCACCCACAGATCAGCCCCTCACTGCAGTACAGCAGACCAAGTCCAATATTGCCACATATTGGACTAGATATAATTTGAGACTGGCCCAAGGTGGTTATGAAATCCTGAGCTGCACCAAATAAGGCAGCTGCTGGGTGAATGTTGAAGTCCCCAAGACCAAAAGCCATGGGGCCCTTAACACCACATCCTTAACACCAGATCCAAGACCCTCAGGCACAGCGTGGTGATACCCACCGTGAAATTTTACTTGCCTTATTGACCAGTTCCAACAGCCTTGATTTTGGTGCGTTTGTTTAGATAATTCTTGTTTCCTCTGATTTAGCATACAGGGAAAAGCATTAGTAACACTCGTGGTTTTAAATGAACACTATTAATATCTGCCTCTGCAAGGGACTGTGGGATAATTTTGATAAATGTGGCTCAGAAGCTGATCTGACAAGAATCTAGTGCAAAGCTTGTATGTTCATAGCCCATCTCTGCATATACTGAAGGGTGCACAGTAGGGGTGGAACACAACATGGAGTTTGGGGTGATGACAAGGGCGATGGGGCGGAGAAGACTCAGTGACTCTGTACATTAAGCACAGGCTACTTGAAATGATACTGAAATGCCTGAAAATATTAGGAACATCAGCATGGAATTTTAAAAGGAGCCTGGGGAAGGAGGACCAGCCAGCAGCTGCACCGGGTGATCCTGATCCTGCTTCTGCCCCCGCCCACAGGTACTTAAGGCGGGGCTGCCAAGGGCTGCTCGGGAAGGAGCCTGGGGAAGGAGGACCAGCCAGCAGCTGCACCGGGTGATCCTGAGCCTGCTTCTGCCCCCGCCCACAGGTACTTAAGGCGGGGCTGCCAGAGGTAGAGCCTTGGCGTCGCGCCAAGTGTGACGCTAAGTGTGCACTTGGAGTCGCGTAGGACCTGAAGACCTACCCACCTGCCTCTCCAGAGACACCAGCAGCCACAATACCAGCAGCAAATAGCAGCAGCAGAGGGCAGCAGCTTTAAAGACAAGGGGAAAGGGGCAAACGTGGACTTTATCTGCTCCTTCTTAGCTGCTGTTCTCTTTTATCTCTTATATTCTTTTAAACTGTTGTGCTATTTATATCTTAACATTTTAATATGTGCCTGGGAGGACTATTGGTCAACTCAGGGACTCAGAGAGGTGCCACCATAACTGTGGTCACGGGCAGGGGGAGGTATGGCGTTGGGGGATTAACAGGCCAGATGAGGAGAAGAGGGGCTAGACACCTTACAGCTGTTCCTTCTTCTGGTTCTTCCCCCAGCCTGATGGTTCCTGGCAGCCTTACCAGTTTGCCCTCGGGTCTGGTGGTGCTGCTGCTGAATGCCGGGTCGGCCCAAAATAAGACCTCCCTCATCCATGATTTGATTGTGGATGAGGGGGCTGACCTGGTATGTATTACTGAGACCTGGGTGGGGGAACTGGGAGGGGTCACTCTCTCCCAGCTGTGCCCTCCTGGGTACTCAGTGCAGCACCAACACCGACTTGAGGGTCGGGGAGGGGGCGTTGCCGTGGTCTATAGGAATTCAATCTCCCTCTCCAGGCTTCCTGCTCATTCGAGTGCAGATCTTGAGAGTTTGTACCTTGTGTTGGGTACCCGGGACAGATTGGGGATTCTGTTGGTGTACCACCCACCCCGCTGCCCATCAGACTCCCTGCCTGAGCTGACGGAGGTGGTCTTGGACTTGGTGTTGAGGACCCCTAGGATGATGGTCCTGGGGGATTTCAACTTCCATGCCGAGGCCGCTGTATCTGGGGTGGCTCAGGACTTCATGGCCGCCATGACAACCATGGGGCTGTCCCAACATGTCATCGGCCCAACGCATATAAAAGGACACACGCTTGATCTGGTTTTCTCAACTGGGCAGGAGGATGGTGATCTGAAAGTGGAGGAATTAACATCTGTCCCTTTGTCATGGTCAGATCACTTCCTGCTGAGGTTTAGACTCCTGGCGGCCTTTCCCCTCTGCAAGGTTGGGGGACCTATTAAAATGGTCCGCCCTTGGAGATTAATGGATTCCGATGGATTCCAGAGGGCTCTGAGGGATTTTCCTGCTGGTATGGCTGGTGCTCCTGTCGAAGCCCAGGTCGCTCTGCGGAACGCAGAGATGACTTGGGCGGTTGACACGATCGCGCCCAAGCGCCCTCTCCCTCTGAGCAGAGCCCGGCCAGCTCCTTGGTATACACCTGAGCTGAGGGCAATGAAGCAAGAGGGGGGACGGCTAGAACGCAGGTGGAGGAAAACTCATGCTGAGTCTGACTGAACACAGGTAAGAGCCCACTATCAAGCCTACTCTGTGGCGGTGAGGGTGGCAAAGAGACAGTTCTTTTCCACCAGCATTGCATCTTCTCAGTGTCGTCCAGCGGAGCTTTTCCGAGTGGTTCGCGGCCTGTTACATTCTGGGCCAGGGAGAGAGACGGTGGAACCCTCGGTAGCACGCTGTGACAAGTTTGCGCGGCACTTTGAGGATAAAGTCGCTCAGATTCGTCATGAATTGGACACCACCATTAATGCAGTTCCATTGGTAGAGGCGTTCAGAGCACCGTCTGGTCCAGTTTTATTGGATGAGTTTCAGTTACTGAGGCCTGAGGATGCGGACAAGGTGCTTGGCCAAGTCCGATTGACCACTTGTGTGCTTGACCCTTGCCCTTCATGGCTTATTAAATCAAACAAGGAGGGGTTGTCCGGCTGGGTCCAGGAGGTTGTAAATTCCTCCTTGAGAGAGGGAGTGGTGCCTGCCACATTAAAAGAGGCAGTAATTAGACCACTCCTGAAAAAGCGTAACCTGGACCCAGAGGATGTTAACAATTATAGGCCAGTGGCCAACATCCCCTTCCTGGGCAAGGTGCTTGAGCGGGTGGTTGTAGGACAGCTCCAGGCACTCTTGAATGAAACGGATTATCTAGATCCATTTCAATCAGGCTTCAGGCCTGGTTTTGGAATGGAAACTGCCTTGGTCTCCCTGTGGGATGACCTCTGCCGGGAGAGGGACAGGGGGAGTGCGACCCTGTTGATTCTCCTGGACCTCTCAGCGGCTTTCGATACCATCGACCATGGTATCCTTCTGGATAGGTTGTCTGGGTTGGGAGTAGGAGGCACTGCACTACAGTGGTTCCGCTCCTACTTGGATGGCCGATTCCAGAAGGTGGTGCTGGGGGATTACTGCTCTGTGCCATGGCAATTGTGCCATGGGGTTCCACAGGGCTCTATTTTATCCCCCATGCTGTTTAACATCTACATGAAACCGCTGGGGGAGGTTATCTGGAGGTGTGGGCTGAGGTGCCATCAATATGCAGATGACACCCAGCTCTACCTCTCTTTTACATCAAAACCAGGTGAGGCAGTGACTGTTCTGAATCAGTGCCTGGGCACGGTAATGGACTGGATGAGGGCTAATAAACTGAAACTCAATCCAGACAAGACGGAGGTACTGTTAGTGGGTGGTTCGTCTGCCCGGCTAGGTGATATTCAACCTGTTCTGGAGGGGGTTGCACTCCCCCTAAAGGATCAGGTTCGTAGTTTGGGGGTGCTCTTGGATCCAGAACTGTCACTTGAGGCACAGGTGAACTCAGTGGCACGGAGCACTTTTTATCAGCTTAGGCTGGTATACCAACTACGCCCTTATCTGGACAGAGATAGCCTTGCTACAGTTATCCATGCTCTGATAACTTCTCGTCTGGATTACTGCAATGCATTATACGTGGGGCTGCCTTTGAAAACGGTCCGGAAACTTCAGCTGGTCCAAAATAGGGCAGCAAGATTGTTAACAGGGACTGGCCTGCGAGCTCATATTACGCCAGTACTTTTCCAGCTGCACTGGCTGCCAGTCCATTTCCGGGCCCGATTCAAAGTGCTGGTGTTAACATTCAAAGCCCTTAACGGCTTGGGGCCAGGTTACCTGAAGGATCGCCTCCTCCCATATGTGCCTGCCCGGACCTTAAGATCATCATCAGCGGCCCTTCTCCATGAGCCCCTGCCAAAGGAAGTGAGGCGGGTGGCTACTAGGAGGAGGGCTTTTTCTGCTGTGGCACCCCGGCTCTGGAATGAGCTCCCTAGTGAGGTTCGCCTGGCACCTACATTGTATTCCTTTCAGCGCCAGGTGAAGACCTTTTTATTTTCCCAGGCATTTTAGCATTTTAGCCTTCTAAATTTTTATCTTTGCTGTTTTAAATCTGTATTTTAAACTTCTGCACTGCTGCTAAGTTTTATTGTGGTTGTATTGTTATATTGTGGTTTTAATGTTCTGTATATTTTAAATTGTTTTATTGTGTGTTGTTTGGATTTAATTTTTGTGAACCGCCCAGACAGCTTCGGCTATTGGGCGGTATAGAAATGAAATAAATAAACAAACAAATAAATAAATAATAAAATGGGATGCAGCTTGAAAATGCATGGGACTGCAATGTGGAGAGAAAGATCAAAAACAGAGATGCTGAAGTATTACTTTCCGTATTACTTTTGAACACCGATGGATGTGCTCTTGCAAGCCCATTCATGTCTCAATACACAAGGAAATATGATTTAGGTACTGTGATGCCCACTTAAAAAAATAAGGCATGCAAGCTCTAGAACTACTTCTGGAGATTCCCTTCTTTCAGAAATTAATGTGTGTGGTTCTTTCCCAACTTTACAGATCCAGCTGTCTTTAAAAAGACATTGGAACTGGCTGAGTGAGAGGGAGAAACTGGTTACAAAAGAACAGAGATCGTAAACGAAGTAGACCTAGTCTGATTACTAGGACTCTTCTACAAATGTCTCAATTGCCCTTGGATGAGTCACTTCATCTGTACATTCTCCACTTTCTCCTTTGTAAAACAAACTGCTACTAATTCCTCATAAATATGAACACTTTGAAGAGTAGATGATGGAGGTTCATAAAGCTTAAATGGAAGGAATTTGCTAAACCTTGCATTCAGCAACAGCCAATTATTATGGAAGATCAAAGTGATGGAAGTTAGGGATGTGCATCTGCCTTGTTGTGGAGAAGGGGCTTGTGTAACTCAGTGAAGCCATAAGCTATGCCGTGCAGGGCCACCCAAGACGGACAGGTCATGGCGGAGAGTTCTGACAAAATGTGGTCCGCTGGAGAAGGAAATGGCAACCCACTCCAGTCTTCCTGCCAAGAAAACCCCATGGAACATATCACAAAGCTAAAAGATATGACGCCGGAAGATGAGCCCCTCAGGTCGGAAGGTGTCCAATATACTACTGGGGAAGAGCAGAGGGTATTTCCAAGTAGCGCCAGAAAGAGTGAAGCGGCTGGGCCAAAGCCGAAAGGACACTCAGCTGTGGATGTGTCTGGTGGTGAAAAGAAAATCCGATGCTGTAAAGAACAATATTGTTTAGGAACCTGGAATGTAAGATCAATGAATCAAGGTAAGCTGGAGGTGGTCAAACGTGAGATGGCAAGATTGAACATCGACATCTTGGGAATCAGCAAACTAAAATGGACAGGCATGGGCGAATTTAATTCAGGTGACCATTGTATCTACTGCTGTGGGCAAGAATCCCTTAGAAGAAATGGAGTAGAACTCATAGTCATTAAAAGGGTGAGAAAAGCAGTACTGGGGTACAATCTCAAAAATGACAGAATGATCTTAGTACGAATCCAAGGCAAACCATTCAGCATCACAGTAATTCAAGTCTATGCCCCAACCACTGAGGCCGAAGAAGATGAGGTTGATCGGTTCTATGAAGACCTACAACACCTTCTAGAACACCCAAAAAAGATGTCCTTTTCATCATAGGGGATTGGAATGCTAAAGTAGGAAGTCAAGAAATAACAAGCAAGCATGGCCTTGGTGTACAAAATGAAGCAGGACAAAGGCTAATAGAGTTTTGCCAAGAGAACACGCTGATCATAGCAAACACTCTTTTCCAACAGCACAAGAGGCGACTCTACACATGCACACCACCAGATGGTCAATATCGAAATCAGATTGATTATGTACTTTGCAGCCAAAGATGGAGAAGCTCTATACAGTCAGTAAAAACAAGACCTGGAGCTGACTGTGGCTCAGATCATGAGCTTCTTGTTGCAAAATTTCGGCTTAAATTGAAGAACGTAGGGAAAACCACTAACCCATTCAGGTATGACCTAAATCATATCCCTTATGCATATACAGTGGAGGTGAGGAATAGATTTAAGGGATTTGACCTGATAGACAGAGTGCCTGAGGAACTATGGACGGAGGTCCGTCACATTGTTCCGGAGGCAGCAACTCAATCCATCCCAAAGAAAAAGCAATGCAAGAAAGCAAAGTGGCTGTCTGATGAGGCTTTACAAGTAGCTGAGGAAAGAAGGCAAGCGAAAAGCAAGGGAGAAAGGGGAAGATATATCCAACTGAATGCAGAGTTCCAGAGAATAGCAAGGAGAGACAAGAAGGCCTTCTTAAATGAACAGTTCAAAGAAATCGAGGAAAACAACACAATGGGAAAGACTAGAGATCTTTTCAAGAAAATCAGAGATCTCAAGGGAAAGTTTTGTGCAAAGACAGGCATGATAAAGGACAAAGAAGGCAGGGACCTAACAGAAGGAGATGAGGTTAAGAAGAGGTGGAAAGAATACACAGAAGAACTATACAGGAAAGATCTGAATGTCCCTGATAGCCATGATAGTGCGGTTACTGAACTTGAGCCAGACATCCTAGGGAGTGAAGTCAAGTGGGCCTTAGAAAGCATTACTAACAACAAAGCTAGTGGAGATGACAGTATCCAGCTGAGCTATTTAAAATCCTAAAAGATGATGCTGTTAAAGTGCTGCACTCAATATGCCAACAAATTTGGAACACTCAACAGTGGCCACAAGACTGGAAAAGGTCAGTTTACATTCCAATTACAAAGAAGAGCAATGCCAAAGAGTGTTCAAACTACTGTACAATTGCGCTCATTTCACATGCCAGCAAGGTTATGCTCAAAAGCCTACAATCTAGGCTTCAGCAGTATGTGAACTGAGAACTACCGGAAGTACAAGCGGGGTTTCGAAGAGGCAGGGGAACTAGAGATCAAATCGCCAACATTCGCTGGATCATGGAGAAAGCAAGAGAATTCCAGAAAAACGTCTATTTCTGCTTCATTAACTATGCTAAAGCCTTTGTGTGGATCACAACAAACTCTGGCAAATTCTTACAGAGATGGGAGTACCAGACCACCTTACCTGTCTCCTGAGAAACCTGTATGAGGGTCAAGAAGCAACAGTAAGAACCAGACATGGAACAACCAATTGGTTCAAAATTGGGAAAGGGGTACGACAAGGCTGCATATTGTCGCCCTGCTTATTTAACTTATATGCAGAGTACATCATGAGAAACGCTGGGTTGGATGAATCACAGGTCGGAATTAAGATTGCCGGGAGAATTATCAACAACCTCAGATATGCAGACGATACCACCCTAATGGCAGAAAGCGAAGAAGATCTAAAGAGCCTCTTGTTGAGGGTGAAAGTGGAGAGTGCAAAAGCTGGTTTGGAACTCAACATTAAAAAAATGAAAATCATGGCATCTGGCCCCATCACTTCCTGGCATATAGAAGGGGAAGAAATGGAAGCAGTGGCAGATTTTATTTTCTTGGGCTGCAAGATCACTGCAGACAATGACTGTAGTCATGAAATTAAAAGACGCTTGCTCCTTGGGAGTAAAGCTATGGCAAACCTAGACAGCGTAGTAAGAAGCAGAGACATCACCTTGCCGACAAAGGTCCGTCTAATCAAAGCTATGGTTTTCCCAGTAGTAACGAATGGCTGTGAGAGCTGGACTATAAGGAAGGCTGAGTGCCGAAGAATTGATGCTTTCCAACTGTGGTGCTGGAGAAGACTCTTACGAGTCCCCCGGACTGCAAGGAGGTCAAATCAGTCCATCCTAAAGAAAATCAACCCTGACTACTCATTGGAAGGACAGATACTGAAGCTGAAGCTCAAATATTTTGGCCACCTAATGTGAAGAGAAAACTCCCTGGAAAAGACCTTGATGCTGGGAAAGATTGAAGGCAAAAGGAGAAGGGGACGGCAGAGGATGAGATGGCTAGATAGCATCACCGATGCAATGAATATGAACTTGAGTACATCTAGGAAGAGAGCGGAGGACCGGAAGGCCTGGCGTACTATGGTTCATGGGGTCACGAAGAGTTGGACACGACTTAATGACTGAACAACAACAACATCAGATTCAGATGAAGCCTGAGCTGAATTAGGCTGTTTCAGTCTGATTCTGGTGCTTCCCAAGTCAAAGTGGGCTTCCCTATGAAGCCACCAGCAGTAAAGCCAGAGCTGAATGAGCCTTTGTTACCAACTCATGTTTCGGAGATGCAGGAGAAGCAGGAGATGCAGAAACCACATGTGCCTTGCAAATAGTATTGTTTAGTTTCATTTCTCTAAACTGCTGAGACAGGCAAAGGGGGAGGGGGTCCAACTGAGTGACTCACAGGTCCACCTTCTAATCCTAGTGCATGTTTTATCAGCAAATCACTATGCTTTGGGGGAGGGATTGAGTTGTATTGAGTGTTTCAGTAAAATTCTTGTTGTCTTCCTTTTCTCTCAGTTGTACAGGGTAGCAATTTGGGAGTAGGAAGTGAAGTGATAGTTTCTTCTTGTGTGTTGGGGTGGAGTGGGGGGTCACTTGGCTTCTACTTTTGCTTGTTCATGATTACATTCTTTCTGCTTTAACTCAAACCTCTCAGACTTTTTCTTGCAAAATATTTCTCTTTGAGACACCCTTTGATTTCTAAGTCATTCTGTGTTCTCCCTAGGTGTTTTTGCATAGAATTACATAGTGAATCTATTCCCCCCCCCAACTTAGGAAAAAGAAACTAAAAAAGCTGAAATTAGTTCCTGTTGTCTTGCAGGTGTGTGTGTGTGTGTGTGTGTGTGTGTGTGAGAGAGAGAGAGAGAGAGAGAGAGATTATTGCCCTGATTTTGTCTCTTGCTTTGCTTTCTCACCAAGCAGTTCACCATGCTTTAGTTCTTCCCCTATTGAATTGTGGTGGTGGTTGAATTCCCAATCTATTCTAGTTCTGTTCTCCTTTTGTGCCTGGTTTCATTCAGTACGTTTTGCGTTACATCAATAATTTTACTAATTATAATTTACAGTGTTGCTATTTATTTACTAATTAGCTTTTCTCTTGAAATTCTCTCTGTTTTCTCTGTCTTAGGCAGGCAGTTCAAGCCAACAGTACAGTGAAAGGATGGGACCATGAAATGCCCATTCTTCCAATGCCACCACTCTTCACTATGAAAGAGCCTTAAACAGGGTTTTAAGCATCATAATTCCCTAGCCCCTGCATCTATCCTTCTGAAATTTTGCAGGTTTCTTGCCCAGAGGCTCCTCTATGATGTGTGTCATGTTCATAAAAATTGACCAAAAACACATAGGGGGAGGGAAATGGATGTGAATCACTTCTCCACCCAAAAAATTTAAGGACTCCCCTTCTACATGAACTGCCAGTACTATTCTTCTGAAACTTTACAGGTTTCTTACTTAGGGAATCCAGTGTGTGGCTGCTGTAAAAAAAGGCAAACTTACTTAGGTCAATCCAGTGTGCAGCCACTGTCAAAAAGGCAAACTCCATGTTGGGTATAATTAAGAAGGGAATTGAGAATAAAACTGCCAATATCATACTGCCTTTGTGCAAATCGATGGTGTGACCACACTTAGAATACTCTACAGTTTTGGTCCCCTCATCTAAAAAAAGATATTGTAGAGCTGGAAAAAGGGCAGAAAAGGACAACTAAAATGATCAAGGGGCTGGGACATCTCCCCTATGACAGAAAGTTACAAAACCTGGGGATGTTAGCTTGGAAAAAAAGGAGGGTAAGGGGAGACATGATAGAGGTGTACAAATTATGCATGGTGTGGAGAATGTGGATACGGAGACAGTTTTCTCCCTCTCTCACAATACTAGAACCCAGGGTCATCCCATGAAACTGATTGGTGTGAGTTTCAGGACAGATAAAAGGAAGTACTTCTTCACATAACGCATAGTTAAACTATGGAATTTGCTACCATGGTTCATAGTGATGGCCACTGATTTGGATGGCTTTCAAAGGGGGTTAGATACATTCTTGGAGGAGAAGGAAAATCCCTGGAGAAGGCTACAAGTGGCTACTAGTCCCGATCATTATGTGTTACCTCCAGTACTACCAGAGGCAGTCTGTCTATGTACATCAGTTGCTCGGGAACATGGGCAGGAGGTGCTGTTGCACTTGTGTCCTGCTTGTGGTTTCCTGGTGGACAGCCAATTGGCCACTGCGTGAACAGAATGCTGGGCTAGGCTAGATGGACCCTTGGTCTGATCCAGCATGGCTCTTCTTATATTCTAAACCTCTAGGCTGTCTGTTATTTTCAGTACACTGAAAGGTTGTGTTACACACTTATCCACAAGAAACACAGAAGGATAAGTGTGTCCTCTTTTGGCTATCCTCAAAATGTCAAGGCTGCTCTTGCACAAAAACCAATGCAGCTATTGTTCTGAAGTTTGGAGGTTTAGATCTGACTCTGGATGGGGCCACACTCCCCTGAAGGGCCAAGTGTGCAGTCTGGGAATGCTCCTGGGCTCAGTGCTGTCTCTGGAGGTACAAGCGCCATCAGATGCCAGGAGTGCCTCTTGCCAGCTTTACCAGTTCAGCACCTGTAGTCGTACGTATCTAGAGAAAGCTGACCTGACCGCAGTGACACATGCCTATATCCACATTAGATTACTGTAATGTGCTCTATATGGGGCTGCCCTTGATGGTTTGGAAACTGCAACTGGTTCAGAATTTCCTGTAGTTCTTCCCCACAGGGCTAACGGCAGTGTAGAAAGAGGGGGAGGGGTTAGATTGAGAAAACAAATGGGGGGAAGATTAAAACCCCTTTCCTCAGCATCACTGCACTTTACAAATTCAGAACCCAGCCAGGCTGCATTAATTAAAAACAACAAAATGTCAGGAGATGGAAGCACAGATCTCCCACATAAGGTGTAGTTTTTGACATTTTGGTGGGGTACAAACAAACAAACAAACAAATGTTTGGCCCTGCGAAGTCTTTCTGGATGAGAGTGTAGCTGTCTTGCTTTTACCATGGTGTGCTGCTGCTGTTTGCCTGCAGCTGTCGGGCTCAGAGCCGTCTCCATCTGGCAGAGAGATCAGCATCTATTAAGTGAAGAGGAGGACTGTCTGGAACAGGAGTTCATGGGAGCAGGCAGGCTCAAGCTGGGCCAGCATAATTTCACCTTTCTAAGGAAAAAAAAATGCCACCAATCCTCCCCCTCCCTCTAAAGCCTCTGCAGCCTATTGAGCAAATGTTTCTGCACTGCAACTCACCTCTAATTGTTCTGGACACAGCAGCTAATTTTCTCTCAGACATCTGTTAACACACATTAGTGCATGTCATTAAGTAGGAAAGCACAGTTTAAATGGAAGGGGCAGAGCTCAAAGGCCCTGTGTTTGGGGAGGCGAGAACAAGCAGGGTGGCGGGAATGACCAACAGGGAGGAGAATGTCTGCACAAGTGTATTGCGAGTTGCGACTGGGTAGTGGAGAAGGAGGGGCTTAGCTAAGGTCAGGTGCTCCTGAGTAGCGGTCCAGCCTATTAAGCTAATGTATTCCTCGATGAAGCCTGTTTGTAGGTGAACTAGAGCAGCATTCCCCAACCGGGAGCCCTCCAGAGGGGTTGGACTGCAAATCTCAGAATTCCCCAGCCAGCAGACTACAATCCCAGAGAATGCCCCAGGCAGCAGAGCTGTCTGGGGGGATTCTGGGAATTGTAGTCTAACACCTCTGGAGGCTGCCAGGTTGGGGAAGGCTGAACTAGAGCATGTGTGAGCCCTGAGAATCCTAAAAACTATACACAAAACTGTCAGTTAATGATGAAACCTAGTCAGCTGCCTTCTACCAGGTCAGACTATTTGTCTGTCTAACCCAATACTGTCTACTCTGGCTAGCAGAGGAACATAGGAAGCTGCTTTATACCGAGTAAGGCCACTGGTCCACCTAGCCCAGTATTGTCAAGACTGACTGGCAGCAACTCACCAGGGTTTCAGGCAGGAATTCTTCCAGCACTACCTGGAGATGCCGGGGATTGAACCTGGGACCTTCGTCATGCGAACCATGTGCTCTACCACCAAGCTACAGCCCCTTACAACTTTCCTGGGACTCAGAGAACGGTCTTTCCCATCACCTGCTACCTGACTCATTTAACTGGAGATGCCAGGAATTCTGCATACAAAAGATGTGTTTTACTACTGGGCTCTGGTCCTTCACTCTCTAAAGCTAAATCAAACAACATTTCTTATTTAGACTATTTCCTTTAATTTTTGTCAGTCATCATAACAACATAAGAAGAGCCATTCTCCATCTGATCAAGGGTCCATCTAATCTGTTTCCACTGTGGCCAGCCAGATGAGCATGAGAAGTCCACAAGCAGGACATGAGTGCAACAGCACCTTCCCACCCATGTTCCCTAGCACCTGGTGTACATAGGCATACTGCCCCTGATACTGGAGGTAGCATAGAGTCATCAGGACTAGTAGCCACTGATAACCTTCTCCTCCAGGAGTGTTTGTCTAAGATAGTGGGTATGGCTGATGGGGGTTCCAATCTCACAATATCTGGAGTGCCACAAGTTTCTACCCCTGCCACAGAAGTTTTTAAGCAGAGGCTGAATGGCCACCTACCAGGGATGCTGCAACATGGATTTCCTGCATTAGGCAGGGGTGAAGTGGGTAACCTTTGAGGTACCTTCCAACTCTATGCTTCTATAAACAGGAATAAGGAACCACTGGCCTGTGGAGTGGATCTGCCCCCCCTCCTTGGCCCCTCCCCAGCAATCATCATCACCCACCTCCATTGGCTTTTCCTGTCAGGAGAGGCTGGCAGGAGAGTGCTTGGTTATACAATGCTAGAGGTGAGATTTGAACTTGGGCCTTTGCAGGTCACGGCTCACACATATATTGCTGCTATATATCTCAGGCTGTTACCCCAAGAGTAAGGACATGGTTCAAGTGCATAAGTAGTCTATCTTATTTCACTTTCCCATCCAAATCTGGAAACTCAAAGCAATTCCAAAGATTTCTCAACAAAATCTCAGGGCCAACAGTTCAAAGCTGCTGAGAGGACCACAAGAATCGGTTGCATCACACTCATCCTGCTGATCTTGGGATGAAGCCAATCCCTTTTAGCTACCAAGGTAGTGTCTGTCCCCAAATCAGATGGCAGCTCACATGAACTCGTTCGAGAAATCGGCTCTATCCAGAAATGTTTTGAACTGTGATGCAGAAGACAAAAGTGGATTCAGCTCTTTGCCTCTATCTCGAGGCCTGCCTGGCGCCAACATTGTTATCTTTTCAGCACCAGGTTAAGACCTTTCTCTTCTCCCAGGCATTTGGCAGCATATGACATGTTTTAATCAATCCTGGAATGTCTTATGGTTATGGCTGTCTGTTTTTGAGATTGTTTGAAGTTGTTTTAGATATATGTTTCTTTTGTGTATATTGTCTGTTTATGTGTTTTTATGTAAATTGTTTTTAATCTCTGTATACTGTATTTTTAATGTTTTTAATCTTTGAAACTGCCCAGAGAGCTTTGACTATTGGGCAGTATAGAAATCTAATAAATAATAACAATCATCATCATCATCATCATCATCTAGCTATCTGTATAGTTATATATGCATTGAAGATTGGAGTATTTTTTCAACAATAGGCTCCTTGTTGCCTAAGGTTGAGCCTTTCTGGGCTTACATTTTTAAATCTCTATTCTCATTCAGTTCCTCATCTCATTTGAGTATTGCACACCCCACACCACCAAAACACAGTCTTAAAGGCCATAATCCTCTATTTTGGATGGGCAATAGAATCTGTTTTCAAAAAGTCTTTCAAAATCCTCTCTGCTTGCTTAAAATGTGATTGCTGTGTTTGTTTGATATTCCTTTCCTTTTCTGAAGGAAGGGGATCCAACTTTTTTTTTTTTTAATGCCTGAGTGAACAAACTGAATGGCAAGAGTGAGAAGGAAAATCTTTATCTTGCCCTTCCCCACTTAAGCTGTGTTGTTGAACTTCACAAACATCTGCTTTCTGGTCCTTTACAGAACAGCTGGATGCATGCTACGAATAAATGCTTGGAGAGCTGCAGCAGGGGTTAGAGATTAGAACAAAATCCATCTGCAACCATTCCTATGTTAAGTATGCACAGCTCAGCAAATGGAGGATGGATTTCAACGGAGCCCAGAGTGGTAGAAGACAAATGTCATTTGCAATCTCATGGCTGCTTAGTAGCTCATCAGGCAGAGGTGAGATCTAAAGGTACCAATAGTTCACATTTTGAAAACATCAAAACTCTCTTTGACTTGGCACTGTCCACCCTGCTTGCTCATGCATTGGGGTGGGTGGGTTACAGTGTTCCTGGACTCCAGTGTTGAAACTTACTTGTGGCAGCATGAAGAAAACCTGCTCTTCGATTTATACTTGATCTTGGGTCTGAGTAAGCATAAGTGATGCCTCCTGTATATGATACCACAGAGTGCTTATGTGAAATTAATCTCAATAGTTTCCAAGTGTCTTTCAGTAAGAATAGTCCGTTCATTCTAGATGTGTTGAGAACAAATGGGCAAATCTCACTGTAAGACAGAAAGGTCTGTACTACTACTCCAATTTCAAAAGCGGGAAACAGAAACAGCAAGTTCCCTCATATCAAAATCGGATCTGAACCTCCACATTTCTTATCACTAGAGAACTCAAGCTCTTTGTTTGCCTTGGTGAGCCATCTGGTTGTGAAGATGTCTCAATTTATATACAGTCAGAAAGTGCTCTCAGTCCATCAGGAGATACTGGAGCTGTTTTTGTGAGTCTGTTACAAGAACCACACAAATCGACCTCTGTTCACAGCATTCATTCATTCATTCATTCATTCATTTCATTTATCCCACCTTTCTTCCATTATGGAACTCAAGATGGCTACATGTGGTTCCCAGGTGGTCTCCCCTCCAACCACCAGACCCAGTCCTGCTTAGCTTCAGCAAGGTGGCTGCGACATGTTCTTTCAGACCATGCCCTGGGATCCACTACAATGACACAAGATACCAGAGGCCATTAAATTATATTAGTGAGGTGAAACATTTCATGACATCATCACCGGGCAATTCTAAGGCTAGTGTAGTTTTGTCATATGTGAGTACATTTTACATAGGCTCCATAACTAGGGAAAAGTCCCATCCCTATTGGAAAAACAGGGTGGATGCCAGTGCTGCCAAAGATGTATAGTTTGGTTCCATTCTCACATTGACGTCATCTCCTGTGCATGATGCATTAGAAAGGATTGTTGTGTGCTGCCATTGCCCTCTTGGTCCATCAGGAGGCCAGGAGGAGAGTAACATTGTATTTAGAGATGCTTGTGCATGCTCAGTAGATTCACTGTTCTTTTACTTGCTTTAAATGTTGTGGACTGCCTTGAAATCTTTGATAAAAGGAGATATATACATGTTTTAAAGAAAGAAAATATTTTCACAGGACACTTATATTTCAGTCCAACATATTCTGCTTTTAATTGCTTCCCAGGGCAACTATCCTTTTCTCATGCCTTAAACTGGCCAGCTTTTTCCTCACTGTTATTCTTAAACCTCTTCTCATGATAGGTCATCACTCAGCTCTGACTGCCAGTTACTTTTAAATTGAAAAAGGGTCTGAAATGTGGGCATCTACACATCATCTTGCAAGGTTACCATGCTCACAATAAGATTCACAACATGGAGAGATTGAGATTGGAATTGCCATAGTGGAAAATGTTCCATTAAAAGACCATTTCTCCTGTCGGATGGTTAAAATGACTCCATTAGCTCACCATCTCCAGACTCCACAACAGATCCCACTGCTGGGACAAAGTATTTGGCCCAACCTCTTTGGCACTTTTTGAGGGGGCTGGAGGAGAAACCCTCTGCCCCAAACTGTATTCATCTTCTCGGAAGGAGTTGCAGCATTTCCGGGTGGGGGTGCACTTACATTATGATCTGGCCATCTTTTTTTTTTTCCTACTTAAAAAAGCTAAGTGGCCATTCCACATGGCAGCTTGATTGAGTTGAACAGCCCAGCTGCCACTCATTTTGAAAATATGGACCAGAATGCCCCATGGGAAAGATGCTAGAGGGACAGTTTTATTATTGATCCTTCTAAGCCACTCTGGGAGCTTTTTTTTTGGCTGAAGACAATCATCATCATCATCACCATCATCACCAGCATTATGTAGCATTATTCCCATAGGCATTCTTGGGGGGTGGGAGGAGAAATGGCTGCAGATTTCAGAAAGGAACAGAAAGACTGAGCCCAAATGGGAAGAGGAGAAAAGGTTATGGAATGAAGTCAATAGCAATGAAACTAGAAATCCTTACTGTCCAGCAATAACCGGACATAACAATCAAAGCTCTGAAAACATATGAAAAAAATACAATGTGAAACAGATAATTTTGTATTGTGGAGAATTGAAGGAAAGAAGAAAATACCTCTGTTCCAGATGTGATGAGAGGGCACAGTATGTGAGGGCTGAAATATTTAATAAAATTGCTGTAAAGGATTTAACCCCCATTAAATGTGCACAAAATTGCACTTCCACTAGTGAGGAGTTGTAAGACACCATGGCTCAGTTGCATAGACAGTCTGTCACTCTATACATGATCATAGCAAATGAGTTTCTTGTAGGGTATGATCTGTCCTGGAACTTATTTCACATTTCAGTGGGTAGCAGACTGATTTATACATTATATTTTGTTTTCTCTCCCTCAATATCTTAATATGATTGGTTCTGAAGGCAGACACCCACTCATTAAAGAAAACTAAAGGTGATGAAGAACTATGTCTTGTCTTGTTGTTATCCTAACAGAGACTATTATCTATGAACAATGTTTGAGAAATTCTCAGTGTAGGTGTGAAAGATGGCCTCAAAAAACCTTGTCCTTCTGAGTCTGCCTACATGTGCTAGACATACAAAAGGTTCTAAAAATGACAGAGCAAAGTTATTTCTTTTAATATTCTCCCAGGGCAAGTAGTACCACCTTATTGTTTTTCAGCTAAAAGCCACAATGACTTCCCTCCCTGCCTGGTTAGAGGCCAGTTTTCTGTTTCCTATCACATCATCTGCAATACAACAGAATCAGTTGTTTGGTCTTGATAAAGACAGAATGCTTTCCATGCCCTTTTGCTACAGGTACTTCAGCCTGCAACTGAATGGCTGCACATGAAATGATTTGTTTAGGGTTTCCCCCCACCCCTTGCCGCCCCTTGCATAATTATGGGCTCATCCACACATCATGATTATTGTGTGAATGTGGTAATAATCACTGATCTGCAATCTTGGGTCTGTTGACATTGTTGACAGAAGTGAGCATGTTTAACCTAAGGGGACAAAAAAGATTCAACAGAGAGCTTCAAAGTTGGAAAGGTGATCTAAAGAGGCAATGCAGTGGGGGAAAGGACAAGAGATACAGTGTTTGGGTTGCAGCCTAATACATTTAGGTGGCCCCAGATAAACTGGTAGAAAGTTCCCTCCCCTCCCCTAGGATTGGTTAAATCACATAGCCCAACTCCCTGGGCCAACATAGCCTAATTGCTTTTTCTACCTGTTTGCGTTGCCCTTTGGGCTGTCTCTGCTGTCATTACTTTGTTGACCTTCATGAAATTTAACTGCCCAGCACTGCCCATAACTCACGCACATAAGAAATGGCCTCCCGTGGAGTCAAACACAGCTTTTGTGTCCATAGTTGCCAGGAGATTGCTGAACCAAAGCACTGAGTGTTGTCATGAGAGGCTCTGTGACATAACGTTTTATCAGTCTTGTTTATAGCATATGGACACACAGCACTCATTAAAGTTCAGATGAGTGTGGGCAGGACAGAAGAAGGCTATGGCTTAGATTAATTTCTGCTACACAAGCTGTGCTTGAGGAGTTATTTATGTGCAGTTTCAAGGGGAAAGATTTCAACTAAGATCTTCATCTGTTTATGAAACCGCTGGTGGCCCTACATTTCTGTAGGTGATCATATGGGGTACTACTGCTATCAAGGTCCATCTGAACTGTGCCTCGATGACTAGCAACTGAACATGTGAACCAACTCAACTGGAAAACGTTGTGTTTGAGATGATAGATGGTGATACGAAAGTGCTGATCTGTGATGGCTCATTCGTACTGGCTGCATTTATCAAGCATCATGCATATAAGTGTGAGCCAGCTCAAAGTCCCACCATTTTCTGCATCAGTCCATGTACTTTAAGCACCACTTTCTCTCACATTCTCAGACCCTGAGTAGCAACCCTTCCCTCTTAGTGTGGCAACGGTCAATTCATTCAGAATGCTCAAGCTATGCATGCAGGTATTTCTTATTTAAGACTGTTGTTAGGGGGATGAAGTGGGGAATAAAGGAAGAAGGGTTGAAATGCTAAGCAGAAAGCTCACTTACAAGTTTAATAGCCTGAGTGACATTCGTATGAGTGCAGTCATGCTAGCAGATGTTTTTTTTTCTGCTGTTGGTTTATTTCAGGAACTACTATTAGAAAGGCTGTACAGTTAGGCCTTGGCCACAGTAGCCCAGCGGCAACTCTACACCAGCCTAAAATCCTGCATTTAAAACAGGGCTTTCTGCTTCTGTTTTAAATGCAGGATCATAACGACTCCCTTTTTCATGTGCTTCCTTCCCCCCCCCCTCCTTCTCCCCATTTCTAAGTCTTCTATGATCTTTCACTGATCTCAGTCCTCTTCTTTAGGCTTTACATCTTTTAACGGAGGAAACTGAAGCGGAACACAACGGTGTAATTTGATAGCTCATTATCTGTGATCTATTTAAAAATGGAACAAAGGGCATTTAGTGCAGGAGACGCCTTGCCCTTGAGTGATTGCAGCATCATGTAAAGAGCCTGCAAACTTCCATGATGGAGCAATCTCAGTTGCAGGACAAAAGCTCAGTGTGAAGGAGCCCTAAGATACTGCTAAATGATCCCAAAGTAAAGAAGGTGGTGGTGGTCAAGAAAAGTCTTTTTTAATGGAACAAAGGGCATTTAGTGCAGGAGACGCCTTGGATGATCACGGCGTCATGTAAAAAGCCTGCAAACTTCCATGATGGAGCAATCTCAATCGCAGGACAAAAGCTCAGTGGGAAGGAGCCCTAAGATACTGCTAAATGATCCCAAAGTAAAGAAGGTGGTGGTGATCAAGAAAATTCTTTTTTAATATGGCTTTTTAAATTGTCATGCTTTTAAGGTTGTTTTTAAATATTTTATTGTATTTGTATTTGTTTATCATTCTTGTTTCTTGAAGTGTTGTAAATTACCTTGGTTGGTTCCAGAAAGGCAGTATAGAAATGCTAATGCTAACGCCAATGCTAATAATAATAATAGTAATACTTGGATGCTCTTTTCTTGTGTTATTTAAAGGACTCACATGGATATGTCTGGAAGAGAGTGTAACTACTGCTGTCCTCTGTGGCAGAAATAACTAGAGAGCCCTAGTCAAAAGGTAGCATCCTTCATTAATCCCTTTTATTTATCACTCCCTCTAACAGTGAACTCATGTGGTGAGTGTTGACAGAAATAGAGACAAAACAAGGGCCTCTGAGAAACAAGAGGGAGATATCAGCATGCTCAGGAAAACTGAAGAAGTACAATAAACTAAAAAGAAAGACCTGAGGGAGTATCCCCTGCCCCACCCAACCAGCTCAACGAAGGCTGACCATGCTCAGTAGCCACAGAATGTTAAATGTCAGTTGGAAAAGAAAACTAGGTGTCTGGGAAGTGGAATGCCCGGCTTGGAGGGAATGGCTGGCTGAACAGCAGCATTCCTGTCAGGAGGATAGGATAAACCGCCTAATGTGAAGTGAGGATATGCCGCTACATTTTGTGGCAGTTCTCCTTCATTACTTTTATAACTCACCTTTCTTCAGCCATGGAAGACAAAATGGTACATCGTGCTTTCAGAGGGTCTCCTATCTGAGCACGGACTACACTCAGCCCTGGTTAACTTCAGCCAGGTTGCTACGTCATTCATGTGCCTTCAGATAACCTCCTTATTTAATACAAGGGGATGCAGAATAGCCACTACTTTTCATCTCTGAATGGGAGGCAAAGCAGAGATCATCACTACTTTATATATCCCTCTGAATTGGCTTTGAGAACAGTGCAGATGGGAAGTACTCTACTGCTGAATTTAATGTGAGAGTAAACTACTTGAATTTGAAAAGTAAGCACAAAATGATGGCTCATAACAGTCATTTGGACATGGGTTTGAGAAAGGAGTGAAGAAGGAGTTCAGCAGTGCTATACTAGAGTTTCTTAGAAATGGTGGGTTTTAATGAGAGAATAACAAGTTTGTCTCAGGTCACTAGAAATGTAAGAATATGACTATTTTTCTCACTCACTTTTCTCAGAAGTGTAACTGAATATACACCTGTGGAAGTGAGAAGACTATCAAATGCAGCTGAAATAAGGTGTGATTCCCAAGAGAAGTTTCAGAGCTGGAATCACTTGAGGGTATAAACAGCTGTGTTATTTACTCATCAACTATGAACCAGCCATAAATCAACCATCAACAAGACAACTATATACTGTGAATTGATATTTGTTTATTTTGTAAAATTTAATATCTCACCCTCCAGTTCCATTTGGAACTGTCAGGACAGCTTACAGCAGCCTTTGCCAACCTGGTGTCCTCCTGATGTGTTGGACTGCAATGCCTGGTCCACCTGGCTGGGAATAATGGAGAGCACCAGGTTGGGGAAAGTTTGCTTACAGTGTCTCTTGTGTCGTGTGTTTGACAATAAGGGCAACTAACAAGGCAGACCCAACTAAGGAAGGCAGGTTTCTTCCCACTTCCGCTCAGCAGTCTTAGGGAGTTAGTGCAGTGTTGTGATAAAGAGACCAAACTATGAATGAGATGTCCCCAGAATGAATTTCTCTTTTACCATAAACTCACTAGGTGGCCTTAGACAAGTCACTCTCCCTTGGTCCTTTCCCCTACAATAGGAGTTTAATAATACTGATATTATTAGTGTCATCACCGTCACCACCACTACCACCATCTTCTTCCTTGTCCTTACACAAACACCAGTGTAGGTCAGGATTATTATCTTCATATTGGGTGAGCACGTATGAGAGAACAGAGACTTACCTAACAAGACCATAAGAAGATTATTGCAGAGGCAAGATATAAACTGGTCTCTTCCTCACTCCTTAAAATTAACTTTACATGCTCAGGAAATGCACAGTGATACAAGTTCCATGACTTTGCCATGGGGATTAATTTTATGACTGTTGAATGTTAAACTAGTCAACACATAATACAGTAGAACTGACAGTAGGATTCTGAGTCCATTCAAATATTTCTCTTTAAACTCCAGTCTCGGCCTAAAACAGCCACCCAGCGTTGTCCTAGTAGTTTGCCTCTTTGGCAAAGGATTATTTTGGCCAATAAATATTTTAAATAAAATTAAATAAATAATCACCATTTATTTGTGGGGAAGAAGTCTGGAAGTCATACAATGTACTGTGGAGCACAGGAAAAATACCATCTGTCTAGTCTTCTGTGTTTTCCTTTCGACTTATCAATCTTCTGAAAACTGACTCACCAGACTCCAGAAAGAAACTGGAAATATGGGGGAAGGGGAGATGTCTAACACTAAATTTGAATGTACTCATTTGGTCAAAATGTATTTCAAACACAATCCTAATAGCATCATGTAGAATCTTAGAATTTGAAGGGAATTGTCACCTACTTCAACCAACCCCACAACCTAAAAAGTAAGGAAAGGAAATCCTGTTAATGAAAGCATTCCTCAAAGTGGCTTGCCAAGACAGAAACATTCTATCAAGAGCTGGACAAAGAAAGAGTTGTGTGATACTATAAAGATTAACAAATTGACTGTATCATAACTTTTCATAGAGTGTAACGACTTCTTATGGAAGGATAGAAACCAGAAATGCCAATGTATGTGTGGAGATGCCCCTGCCTCCAGAGTGTGAGAGAGCTGAAGTATGTCAAGTGGTACTTTCCCATGGATCAATGCTCAATAGTACAGACAAATAAGAGCTGTTATTATTCCAAAATCTCTTCTTCGGATAGGCAGCAGAAAAGTAAAAATAAAACAAGCCAGGGGAAAAGTAAGGAGTAGAATATAATAGGATAAGGAAATCAAAATGTTTTTGGATCACGGTGTCCAATACTGGGAAGATATTAGTGTTGAATGTGTGTTGAGTGCCACAGTGACACACACATTTGTACTTCATGTACAGATGCTAGGAAGACAACTGCAGCTTCCCAGCATTGTATTATGCTCACTAAAGTGCAGCTAAACATAGACATCTGCAATTGCCACACTTCAAGGTTCCCTACATGAAAGCCTTTCTGTGTCAGAAAAGGCATAAAATATGAAGTGGCACAAATATCAATAGTGAAGTGGCACTAATAATCTCGAATTGTCACCTGCACACACATTTTCAGTTCTGGGGGGTTGTTCTGGTTTATTAAATTCAGTGGGGCTTAGTTCCTAGTAAGTCAGGTTAAGTGACTGTCTTAACCTCATCTTCTTGACATGCATATAGAAACTACAAGACCACAGGATGTAAGGCATATTCCTGCCTTTTGTAGGAATATCTAAATATGCAGACCTCAGGTATGTAGAGATGTATAAAGAGAAGCAGCTGTCCAGTACTGGTGATCAGCTGTCACAAACAGCAAAATGGTTCTGGCTGTTGGCACAGATTAAATTGCAAATACTCTGGTCACTGCCACTTTGCTAGCTGTGGGCAGTTTGCCCAAGGTACCACATCCCTTACTTCTAACACAGTTGATTAAAAAAATACAAATCCAGCTATAGACCCAGAAAGACTCTTGAGATGCCAAGGAAAATATGGTCACTCTGTTTTCTCTATGACTTCTAATATTTCAAGTCATCATGCCCTCTAATAGTGAACTCAGGTGGTGAGTGCCAAAAGAAATGGAGACAAATAGGACCACTGAGAAGCAAAAGGGAGATGGCAGCATGCTAAGGAGTACCCTGAAGTTTACAGAATTACAAAAAACAAACGGACAAACAAAAAACCCCAACCCTTTAAAATTCAGCCTCCCCAAACAGCCCAATGAAGACAGAATATGCTTTGTAGCCATGGAATGTAAAGTGTAAGTTGGAAAAAAAAAACTGGTGGTGGGGTGGAATATGGCTGGCTGGAGGAAGGCAAGGCTGGCTGGAACCCTGAAGAGGAGCACCCTTACTGGGAAGTGAGACTACATGTTGTTGGAAGTCCTACTTGTCTTGTCAGAATCACAAACTATGCTCTCATTTAAGTTGAATGTCAGAGTGCAGCCAGAGCAACAACAGAGGCCAGCGTAGCATCTGAGAACATTAATGGGTACTGAAAAACCAATGACACAATTCTTCAACCTCACCAGGCTAATGGATGAATTTCTCATTTGTATTATATACTAGATTTCGCCTTGTAGTTAGGGATGGCGGAGAATTTCTCCACGAATCTCCGGGAGGCCGAATGCCAACGCATTCGGCCCCCCGAAATTGGTGGTGAAATTCTCCGCCGGCCCCCCGCCCCCCCCCCCCGGGATGGGACTTATCTTGTGCGAATGTCCCTCTCGGCGGCTGGTCCCGGCGACATTTCGGCGGCGTTTCGGCAGGGGCGGCGGCGGCTGGTCTTCTGACCGGCTGCCGCCGCTGCCATTGCAAAATAAAAAAGTACAGTTTAAAAAAACAACAACACACACCCATGATAGGCTACGTAACGATTTACGTAGCCTATCACGGCTAGATTTCCAAAGACAGCCATGACAGGCTACATAAATTGTCACGTAGCCTATCACGGGTGACTTTGAAGAAAAAAAAAAAGCGTGTACGCAAATGGCGGTGCCCATGGGGCGCTGCCATTTGCGTTCCTTAGTTTGGCATGTCTAGTATACGTAAAGGTTTACGTAGACTATGGCGAAAATAAGGGCAACGCAAATAGCGATTTACGTAGCCTATCACGGCTGACTTTGGAAATCTAGCCATGATAGGCTACGTAAATCGTTATGTAGCCTATCACGGGTGTGTGTTTGTTTGTTTTTTTACTTTACTTTTTTTTTCGCGGCCGGGTAGACGGGGTGCTCCTCCCCAGCCTGAATTTCGGCGGCGAGGGATGGGGCGCCTCCTCCCAGGCCTGAATTTCGGCCGGGCGAGGTGGGGCGCCTCCACCCCCTCGCCTGAACTTCGGGGGGAGAAGCGAAGCGCCTCTCCCCCACCGCGAAGCAAGCTGCGGGACAAGGTAAGTCCCTTTCGTCCATCCCCACTTGTAGTGTAGAGCCAGGATAATTTTAGACAAAAGAGTCAAGCACCCTGGTCAGTTGGCCACCACATTTACAGACATATATGAAAGTGAAGTACTTGACATCTCAAGTTAGTAAGTGTAGTCTAAGTGTGGATAAAAGGAAGTACTTCTTCACACAGTGCATAGTTAAACTATGGAACTCATTTCCACAAGATATAGTGATGGTCACCAATTTGGATGGCTTTAAAAGGGGATTGGACAAATTCATGGAGGAGAAAGCTATCAATGGCTACTAGTCTTGATAGCTATATACTACCTCTAGTATCAGAGGCAGTATGCCTATGTACACCAGTTGCTGGGGAACATGGGCAGGAGGGTGCTTTTCAACTCATGTCCTGTTTGTGGGTTTCCCATGGGCAGCTGGCTGGCCACTGTGTGAACAGAATGCTGGACTAGATGTACCCTTCGTGTGGTACAGCATGGCTCTTCTTTTGTTCTTATGTTCTAGACTATTGCTAATGAAAAAGTTACACATGGGTGCCATATACTCATTGATCCCAAACTGATTCCTACAGCAAATACATCCTGAGAGGTTTTGCCCATGTAAATGGGAGTCACAGATTCAGAGCAGCAATCCAGCATCAACAGTCACCAAAATAACCTTGGCTATCCAGATTGTATAAGCAAGCAGGTTGATAGTTTCTTGTTAGGAATATATGGCTTTATATTACAGCTGGATGGGCACAGGGGATGTGAAATAAATAGACATTCCTTATAAACAGAAGCATTAGAAGAGATCAATGTGAGTACAAGAGATTTAACAATCAGTTAAAGATCAATGTATAAAGATCTATTAAACAATGATGCTCACCAAATCTACAGAGGATCAGAGGCGGTGGGGAGCAAGAGTTTCCATTTGCATGAAATTAACTTTTAGTTAAACATTGATAAAGAATACTCAGCAATTCAGCAACAGAATACAGTTGCTGAGAGAGACTATGGAATCTGCTCTTTTGGAAATTTTCAAGGGTACTTTAATGTCAATGCTGGGCTACAGGTGACAAAGACAAGAGCCACAACTGGGCATCTACAGGATCAGGGACTGTGATCACTCAGAAAGGGGCTGTCTAAACACTAGGCCACTCACCATTAGGGATGGCGGAAAAACCCGCCATGGACTCCAATGAAGCCAGACTCTTTAGAATCCGGCCTCCCGGAGTTCGTGGCGGAATGGACTACCCCCACCACCACCCCGCGGAATCCCCCCTGGGACAGACCCTACTTGGTTGCCAGCTGGTCCGGTCCGTCCGCAGCCGTCCACTGCTCCATCTGCAGATGCAAACGGCTGCTGTCTCCT
Source organism: Heloderma suspectum (assembly GCF_057233095.1). Taxonomy (NCBI): domain Eukaryota; kingdom Metazoa; phylum Chordata; class Lepidosauria; order Squamata; family Helodermatidae; genus Heloderma; species Heloderma suspectum. The sequence continues at coordinate 46,132,517 of NC_139460.1, read as the reverse complement.
GAGGACAGCTCAACGGAGAAGGTGGTGGTGCAGCAAAAGCAGGAATGTCACTGCTTTAGCCGTGATAGGCTACGTAAGTATTTACATAGCCTATCATGGCAAAGAGCGGGGATGCAAATGGCGTCTGCTATGCCATTTGCATCCCTGCTTTAGCCGTGATAGGCTATGTAAGTATTTATGTAGCCTATCACAGCTAATGCAGGGACGCAAATGGCGTCTGCTATGCCGGACGCCGTTTGCATCCGCAGCCCGGCAGTGGACGGTAGTCCGGCTGTGGACAGGCCCAGTCAGCGGCTCCGTGGCCTTGCCGTGGAGTGGAGCCAGCTGGGGAGGATTCCGGGGGGAGGATGGATCGCCTCCCTCCCCAGTGGATGCCCTGGAATGGAACCAGGTAAGTGATCCGCCCACCCCTACTCACCACCTGGAGACAAAGCTGAGATACTGGTGGGAAAGAGCAGAAATGCAGCAAAACAAGCAGGCTAGAATGGCAGGCGAAAAGGTAGAAGACAGGTAGACAGACAAAGCCCACACGGTAGACTGTTGCCCAGGTAAAAGACCCATGCCCAACCTGGAAGCATTTATACGCCACCCAGTCTGAGTGAAGCTGTGGGAGAGGCCATGCTTTTTTTTTTTATCTTTGCTGTTTTAAATCTGTATTTTAAACTCCTGTACTGCTGCTAGGTTTTATTGTGGTTGTATTTTTATATTGTGGTTTTAATGTTCTATATATTTTAAATTGTTTTATTGTGTGTTGTTTGGTTTTAGTTTTTGTGAACCGCCCAGAGAGCTTCGGCTATTGGGCGGCATAGAAATGAAATAAATAAATAAATAAAAATAAATAAATAAATAAATAAATAAATAAAAATGCTGAAGCCCAAAGATGACAGCACTGCCCGTTTTGTACTCCACTGTGCAATTTGGAATGTAGCTCAGTGACAGAGGAGATGCTTTGCATGCAGAAGGTCCCAGGTTCGATCCTTGGCATCTCCAGGCAGGGCTAGGAAAGGCTCCTGCCTGAACCCTGGAGACAAAGTGCTAGTCAATGACAACAACACTAGGCTAGAAGATGGACCAATGGTCTGACTCAGGATAAGGCAGCTTCCTCCATTCCTAGGAGTATTGGCACACAAGACTGTGTGGCATACCACAAAGAGACTGAGCTATGGACCATGAAGTCCTCAGGGCAAATCTTATCTCTCTCCTTAACTCACCAGGTCATTATAGGCAGGCTACCATCTTCTCAGCCTCACTTCTGCAATATGAGGATAACAATGAACATCTCACTTACAGGTTTACTGTAGGAATTAATGAAATAATGTATGTGAACCACTTCAAATGCTTAAGGAGTGCTCTGTATCAATGCTAGATGTGATTTTCCTATTTCTAAGATAAAGGCCTATGCTTTTTGTCTTAGTTGTCAACCGCTAGTCGTATTTATTCGACTTTTGGGCAGATCTATACCTTGTGTCATATCATTATGATCTCATCATGCTAACACTATATCCCTCTTGTGCATTTATACCTTGTAGGACAATGACGTTTGTTGTGGTATATTGGATAATGTGGAATAAAAAGCAAGGAATAATCACACTACAAAAGTGGTATATCGAATGTGTAATGTGCCCCAACAGTTATCAGTGCACTCCAATACCACTATAAAGCAGTGGTATAGATCTAGCCTTTGTTACACTGGTTGATACTGCTTCTGGTTTGGTTAAATGCTAATTTGCTGTGTGTGGGTGTTTTTTTAGAAATCAGAAATAAAGTTATAAAATCAATTGATCCCATTCGCACCAGCAAAAGAGCCATAGCATTTTTCACAACTGCCATTTTGTAGTAGATGGCTAGAAGAGTTCTAGATCTGGAGCACTTGGTGTACCAAGGTTAACCGCACTCCACTTTAAAACAATTCTTAGCATTGATTTACCTGTTTGTTCTGTACAAAAACAGCCTTAGTCACCCCCAGCTATGCATTCACATGGACAAACCATGAAGTATGAACCAGGTGATCACAGATATAGCCACCAACATTACCTGTGATTCTGTTGGCTGGAGAAAGTGCTGTTCTGGACGTTATATTGAATAAGGATTTGCTGCCATCCATAAATGTGATTTGCATGGTTCTTGCATGGCTTTATCAAGGTCATATACCTTTGGAGGGAGTATCTTTCAGGGGAAACTTGCAGCACTTAGGAGAGACTAATCTAATCCATCTAATCTTCAATCTCCATCTTGAAACTCAAGGAATCTCCATCTTGATCTTACGGATACAAAATTAAACCAAGTTTTTGTTCTCTACCCTTTCCCCTACCTCTTGCGTTGTACAAAATCCAGCCTGATGGACTGTTCTGGAGAACTCAAAAGCTTGCTCACTTGTTGTTTGTGACATTTTGGTTAGTCCTAATAAAAGTGTTGCTGAACTGTAGATTTTGGATTTTTTTCTTATAAATTAACAAAGCTTCCTTTGCTTTTTATATGGAATCCTTAAGCATCCTGTTGGATGTGGAGAGAGTCAAGGGCATAAGGTCTCCAACCTGCGAAGACTAGTTAGATGGGGGAAAAAATCTATATAATCTTTTCTAATGGTAATTTTATCTCTGCAATTAGTAGAGCAGCCTTCACAAAAAGCATTATTCACATGTGTTCAAAGGAAACTTTGATGGTGAAAAGCTTCTATAGGCCAGGTCTGCTGCAGCTGAGGTATGACTGAAAGCCTGCTGAAAAAAAAAATCTTGTTTCACTCTCTCATTTCAAATTCGTCTCCCTTTTATGGCACTTCAGTCTCAGCATATCTTGCATTGCCAATTATTGTTTCCTTTTAATAAAGTTACAATGAAATCTGGCAAAGCAGAGAAGTCCAAAAGCTAGGATGTCAAGAAGAATACAGAAAGGAAGCTCTGTACATATCACAGGTTTGACTAAGGAATAAAATCCATACATTTATCACATGTTAGCAGCAGCTATCACAAATTAGCTTTGCTGTATGGAAGCGCTATTGCAAATTAGGAATCAAGGATAAAATCAGTGCAAACAGGAACAAAATTGTTCAAGGATAGGCTGAAATACTTAATAAATGCTGTTTCAGCCAGGGATGTTGGAGAAATCTGCAATGGACTCAAGCGCGTTTGGATTTCTATGAGTCCAGCCTGCGGATTCCGCAACAGACAGGCTTTTTCTGAGTAGAAGGATTCTGTGGACTTGTGGGCCATTTTTTTTTTTTACTTTACCACATTTGCAAACAGGGATGAAATTCTTGTACATCCCTAAAAAAAATTGCCATCCCATCAATGAGTGGACAATGGAACAAAAGACATTGTCTTTTGAGACAATGAGAAACACAGATGGAATCCGTACATCCCTTGTTTCAGGCTCATCATTTGAATTGGCCTCCACTTCACTATGGATCAGCAGCACACTGCTAGTTTTCCAGTCATGGCTATCTCAAGCACATCTATAAATTTTGCTCAATCCTTGATCACATATTTTATTATTTATTTAAATATTTATATCTCATGAGAATATAGGAAACTGCTTTATACCAAGTCAACTATTGTTCCGTCTAGCTCAGTATTAGGGATGTATGAGAAATTCATTTCAGTTTGTTTTTGATCGGGATTTACCTAGTTCTCACCTTCTGGACCAAACATGGACTTGGACCCAATCTGTAGTTGAAGTCCATACATTTCCGAGCTTTCAATTTGATTTTCAGACCCCAAAAATGCACTTGACAGCACGTGTACATTTGAAAAATGTGCAGGAAACAAAGGTGTACATTTGAAAAACGCACACAAAAAATACGCTTTCATGGAATCATAGAATAGTAAGGTTGGAAGGGGCCTATAAGACCATCGAGTCCAACCCCCTGCTTAATGCAGGAATCCAAGTCAGAGCATCCCTGACAGATGGCTGTCCAACCTCGTCTTGAACGCCTCCAGTGTGGGAGAGCCCACGACCTCCCTTTAATCACTGGGAGAAGAATGCACACATTTCAAAGATGTGCAAAATTGATGTATACATTTGGAAAAATACACATGAAAATGTGCATGGATTTTCATGTGAAAAGAAAAAAAGAAGAAGCTTGCAATCTGGTATGGACTAGAGTTGGAACGAGCTTTGAGATAGAATTTGGGGAACTCAGGTTTTGCTGATTCGCACATCCCTACACAGCATTTTCAACACTATGTGGCAGTGGCTTCCATGGTTCCAGACAGGGGTCTTTCCCAGACCTACCTAGAGATGCCAGGGACCTGGGACCTCTTGAACTGAACCTGGAACCTTTTGCATGCCTAGCATGCATTGTCTCTGAGGTTTGGCCTTCCCCATATAAATGTCTCCTAACTTTGGGGCAGCTTACAGGACAGAATATAAAACAATGAAATCCGAAGTTCAAACATAAAATAAACGTTTAAAGTATTTATTGTGATTTTTTTTTTTAAAAAATCATATAAAACAGCACATTGTATGTCAGCCTACAGCCACTGGCTTGTTCCACTACCCAAATATCCATTCTGTGTGCTTTACCAAAATCTTGTGAACAGAAGTGTTTCTGGAGGAATGGTGTATGAGCTGCCTTATTAAGATCATTACCAGATGAGGTTCCCATAATCTGAAATGGAAATATTCCCTTTCTATCATAATTTTAAAACAGGGAAAATTAAGGGAAATAATATGAAAATGAATGATATGGCAGAGGAAAAAACCCTTGCTGGTTAATAAATTCTCAGTCTTTCAATTAACAGAATGAAGAGCCTATAAATAATTTGGATGCCATGATGTGCAGAGGCCTGGTCATGTGACTGTACTACCATCCACAATGCATGCTTCATGACAAAACTCCACCTACTTTGTCAACTGTCCACATGTTGTAGTGTAAAATCAGCTATCAATAATTAATATTTTAGCAGGCATTTCAATTTTGAACGAGCTTTCCCTCATTTAGATGTTTTGTCTACTGGTTGGTTTTGAAGACCCAGTAAGTCAAAGGCAACACAATCCGATCCATGTTTATGCAAAGGTAAGTCCCACTGTATTCAGTGAGACTTATTCCTCAGTAAAAATGCAAAGAGTTGCAGACTCCAACATTTAGCTCAACATGTATAGCAGCAAGAAGACCATTTTTTTTCTTTTTGAGCAAAATCGTTTGTTTTCCTTTTTTGTTACCCCAGATGAATTACAGTGTTGCCCTACTCTTTCTGTCTTATCATTTCCTGACCAGTATAACATTAACAACCAAGACCTGACTGGGACACTGTTCCTTCATTTTTATGTTTTACATCTGTCCTTTCTTTACATCCTCCCATGTATCTCTTCCTTGGATGGCCAACAGAGATCAGAAAGCCATTGATTATGTGCCCTAGAATGCAGAAGTTATTATCCAACCAAGAAGCTACCGCTGCCTCTGTGCATCTCCTCCAAAAGTGCAGGTAGTAGCTAGGGATGGCAGAGAATTTCTCCCCGAATCTTCGGGGGGCCAAGCGCCAACGCATTCGGCCCCCCAAAATCAGTAGTGAAATTCTCCGCCCCCCCGGGACGGGACTTACCTTTGGCGAATGTCCCTCCCGGCGGCGGGTCCTGGTGGCGGTTCGGCGGCGGTTCGTCACGGGCGGGGGCAGCGGCCGGTCTCCCGACCGGCTGCCGCCACCGCCATTGCAAAAAAAAAAAACTAAAGTAAAAAAAAAACACACACCCGTGATAGGCTACGTGACGATTTACGTAGCCTATCACGGCTGACTTTGGAAATCTAGCCGTGATAGGCTACGTAAATCGTTACGTAGCCTATCACGGGGTCTTTTTTTTTTAACTTTTTGTTTCGCGGCCGGGGAGACGGGGCGCTTCTCCCCGGCCTGAATTTCGGCCAGGCGAGGCGGGAAGCCTCCCCCCCTTCGCTTGAACTTTGGGGGGAAAAGCGAAGCGCCTCCCCCCCACCGCGAAGCCAAGCTGCGAACAGGTAAGTGACTTTCGTACATCCCTAGAGTAGCTCCTACATAGCTGAGGCAGGCACCCCTGGAATTTTGGCATTCAGGTAGTTGCTTACTTGATCTCTATGGTGTGTCCAGCATGGGAATGCCCCCCTGGAGGACTCATGTTAGCTGGACAACAACAGGGCCAGACAAAATTTGCTCTTTGGAGTGATTCAAGGATGGCGATTATGATGGCAATAAAAACAACCACCAAAGGAGTTCTTTTCCATCTCTGCTTGCTTAGGGAGTTGTCACTCTTTTCTTCTTCTGCTCTCTTTATTTTAACTGATAACAATTAGGGATGGTGCGGGCGTCCAGTTGGGGCTCGAAGCCAGCTCACTCCCCAATGTTGTAGTCCAATGTCTGCAACTGTGATGTTGTGGACATTGCGCCTTTAAGGCCCCCATTTGCATAGATGAAATACAAGCAGCCATTTGAGTGGCAAATGGCACTCAAGGAGGTAGTGGATGCCTGTGCACCACTGCCAAGCACCCCATGAACCACCCAACAGCTCACCCTGTGCCGCTCATGTGGGTTGGGTAAGTGCTGAGGATTCAGCGAGTGCTGTGCGGGGCAGGGGCAGGATGATCCATCCATCCCTAATAAAAACTCTTGTATGCACTCTGTGTGGGGCTTTCCCTAAGCTGATTTAGAAACGGAAGATTGAGCTGCATACTCCTGGTGCCATGATTGATACTCCTGGTGTTAAGGACACTGCTCTAGTACTTACTTACTACTGATTTGGACTCTGAATGGCAGCTTCTTCCCCAAATGTCTGATCCTGGCAAAATAGCTCCTCACTGCTGTTCTTCATACATTGCATACATTGTCTGTATTTTCAACAAATATATCATCTTTGGGTAGAAGTCTAGATCTTCAGTAAGTGGTTTGAGAGAAGAGGACCCACTGAGAAAAAATGTTGCTCCCCCCACCCCGCCAAATCACTCATAGCCACCTACAGTCCCCTTTCACTTATTCCCAGGCTTTGGTGTCTCCCCCTGTTTGTAAGGTCTGTGGAAGAATGAAAGCACGGAGGGCTGTTGGAGGGATTTTGCAATAGTTCCTGTCTTCTGGAATAGGCCCCGTGTGTGAAAACATTTTCATCTCTCATGTTGTCCCTGTTGTGGTGAGCAGCAGTGCAAGATAATGAAAGGGCAACTGCAGTAAGGACGTTCTCCATAAGAGGGCTCTGAATTCGACACATGTCCTCTTCCTCATGCTTTTAAAGAAATGAAATGTGCTGCCCACCAAATCTCATATGAACAGGCCCTAGCTCAGCCTTCCCCAGTCTGATGCCTTCCAGATGTTTTGGCCTTTAATTCCCATCAGCCCTGGCCAGCATGGCCAATGGTCATGAATGCTGGGAGTTGTAGTCCCAAATATCCAGAGGGCCTCAGGTTGGGGAAGGCTGCCCTAGACTAGGACATACAGTTCAACCACTGGCATATCCTGCTGGCTGGGAATGATGGGAGTTGCAGTCCAAAAGACCTGGAGGGCATCTGGCTGGGGAAGGCTGCTCTAAGAACTCAGGGAGAGGCCTTTTGCAGCTCTGGTAATGAGAAAGACTTTAACTGGAGACTCCAAAGACTGAACCATATCCATGTAAAGCATGTTCTACAACACTGAGCTACGGCCCCTTCCCAACCACATTACGCAGCCTGTTGTTGGGTTTGACACATCAACCTGGTCTGCATGATTGCAAGGTGGTTAATAAGCCACGGTGGCTTATTTCCTCTCCCCGCATGTGCCGGTCACATGCTGGGGGGATTAGCATAATTACCTTCGGCAGTATGGCCTGTTGTGTCATGTGAACCTGGCCAGGGTGGCTTGTTGCCATGAGTAAGAAGCCAGTAGAACCCATGGGCTGTTGTAGGTTTCTAGATGGCTTGTTACCTGTGGCAACAAGCCACCCTGGTGTGTTTTCCATGATATGGCAAGCCATACTGCAGAGGGTAATTATGCTAATCTGCCTAGGATGCGATTAGCACATGAAGAGAGGGGAAATAAGCCACTGTGGCTTATTTCCCCAGCCGTGATCATGCGGAATGGGCCTCTGTGTAATAGGTGGAGGCTGTTGAACGGGATGAGATAGGGTTTCAGATTTTGAACTTCATCCTATTGAGTGGCGAGAAGCTGTTGGATTAAAAAAAAATTTGGCAGAGAGCTTTTGGAACAAAGTTGCCTTGGACTGGTTGTTCAGTTAGCCTGGTAGTCTCTACTCTCCTAGCAGTGGCTCTCCAGGGCTTCAGGCAGAGGTCTTTTGCATCATTGGCACCTGATCCTTCTAACTGGAGAGATGCCAGGGATTGAATCTGGGACCTCCTCCATGCAAAACATGTGTTCTACTCCTGAGCTATGCCCCCTCCCTAAACAGATTATACTTTTAGATTATTGTCAAGAATGGATGAAAGGTTGGGATAGGTGTTATTTTTACACTTGACATTCTAAAATCAAAATGAATGAATGAATTAGTTGCATAAAACCAATATCGTCAAACTGCCTCGCTTCAGTCATTATCTAAAAACTACTGTCATTTCTGTCAGTCACATCTGACTACCCAAGGTCACAGAGAAGAAAATGTGTGATCAATATAGCATTACACTGGGGAACAAAGAGAGATATTTGTATCATTGCCTCCAGTCAACACTGACCTCACTGACAAATTCCCAAGAGGCTAAAGTATACAGCTATCTTTCAATGGAGATAGAACCCAATTTTGATGGACCTCAGATCTATGCTGAAAGACACCCCAGTTCCAAACACATATACATTTAGGGCTTATCAACCATTCTATTTCCAGAGCCCTGAAATGGCTTTTAAAAATCTGGTAATGCTTGGGTTGAGAAAGGAGATTTGGGTATCGATTTGAATTTTATTGTTGTAAGCCGCGTTAGGAGGGCTTCTGCCCTGAAAGGCGGCCAAGAAATATTTTAAATAAATAAATAAATATCGAAGAATTCCTTTGAGTGCTATATAACTTTGAAAAAAGCAATCTGGTTGATCTTTACATTTTTCTACGGCTGGAGTGCAGCCTCTTACTTTCTTAAGCCTTTATTGTTGGTGGTGTATGACAAAAAATGGCTGAGTGGTTTATCACTAACTCACTATCAACAAAGTAAAGACCTGAAATTAGATAATCATGTTTTACAGTTAAGAATTTAAATCCTGGCTGAGATCCACAGTTTCTTTAGCTCAGCATTAAGTTAGTTGAATTTAGTTTCCATTGAAATAAATCAACTTAATCATGATTAACTTTACGCATCCGTTTCAATGGGATCTAGGTTCAACTAATGTAGGTTGCAATCCTATGGGAGTAAGTGCCACTGAGCAAAATGGGACTTACTTCTGAGTAGACATGTATAGGATTGCACTGTACATCTGGATCCAACCTGTTTGACAGCAGGGAATCAGATGGTACAATAAGTTCACAAGTCAGGCATGATAGCAGCAAGCATCTACTATTATTAATTTTCAGCATCTGAAGGTCATATGAACATGGACAACAACACAGTCCTAGTTATGTTTCCTAAATCCACCCACCTCCTGCCACTTCCAGCCATGATTTCTTACCTTGAACAATCAAATAAACCTGGGAAGTCTTGGGATGATGCAAAGTTTGCACTGAGCATGTATATGACCCCTCATCGTAGACATCCACTTTCTGGATCCGAAGGCTGTATTCCAGAAGAGAAAGTTGCTGGAGTTCTACTCGGGGATCCAGGGACCACTTGTCCTGACCAGCAAAAATGATGCCAGAACGATTTAACCATGCCACCTTGGAGCTTTTGTCTTCTATAAAACACCTGCATGGGATGACAAAAGGAGATGTTGGTATCCAAGAAGTCCCTCCGGTGTGGAGTTTGTGTCAAGCACACAAACTTTTCCCAAGGCATAGTCACATTCACACTGAAACCTACTGCAGTTGCTCATCCTTAAGAGTATATTTTAATTTGCCAGATTCTTTTCCAAACATTTTTGTATCTGCTTGCACAATTCTCCCTTATCAGTAAAATCCCCATTTTATTGATATGGAACTAAAATGAAACCAGACTACTGTCGCTAAACATAAAAAAGGGGGCAGGGCAGGTTTTAAACTAAACCCTAGGCGGAACAGGAGCTGAGAAGCATCTGGTTCAGGTTATATCATCCCAAGGGAATGAAAATGAAATATTTTCAATTGCCCAAATGTAGAAGGGGAGGAAATAGGCTATGCGTATATGGCAGAACATGATAGCCAATCAAAGAAGCCAAAGTGCCATAACAAAAGATGCACACACCGGAGACATCTGGGGAGGGATACCATGTATAGGTGCTTTTAAGCAAATGCTTGAGGCCTCTGAGCCAAAATGGGAGAGTTGGGGATTTGGTTTTAAAGGAGAACCTGGATACAGTGGGGATTACAGAAATCTGGTAGAACAGAGAGGACCAGTGAAACATGGTCATCTCTGGGAATAAACTTCAAAGGAAAGCCAGGGAAGGGCGTACTGGGGGAAGTTTTGCTCTGTACATCAAAGAGGGCATAGTGCTGAGCAGACTAGAACACCTAGGGTAGACTCTTCCACAGAAGCATTCTGTGGCAGGCTCCAAAACTAATTTAGTGCTAGGAATGTGCTATCATCCCCCAAACCAGAATGCTCAGGGTGACCTTGGGTTAGAAAATGAAATCAGGGAGGCCTTCAAATGAGGAAGTGTTGTAATAATGTGTGACTTCAATTACCTCTACAGTGACTGGATGGCTGCATATTCCAGTCATGAAAAGGAGGTCAAATTTCTTGGTGTCCCAAATGACTATGCCCTAGAACAGTTGGTCATGGAACTGACCACAGAGGAGGCAACCCCGGATTTCATCCTACCTGGTGTTGCTCAGGACCCAGTACAAGATGTAAATGTGATTGAACCACCTGGAAACAGTGACCACAGTGCTATCAGATTTAATATATATTTAAGTGGAAAGTTGCCCAAGAAGTCCAACACAGTCACACTTGACTTCAAAAGAGGAAACTTCTCTAAAATGAGGGAATTGGTAAAAAGGAAGTTGAAAGGGGGTGACAAGAAGGTCAAATCCCTTCAAAATGCTTGGAGGTTACTCAAAACCACAATAATAGAAGCTCAGCTAAAATGTATACCATTGGTTAGTAAAGGTAGCGCAGAGTCCAAGAGGTCACTGGCATGGCTAATGAGCAGCATCAAGGAAGCTATTAGAGAAAAGAGGGCTTCCTTTTGAAAATAGAAGTCTTGCCCAAGTGAGGAAAACAAAAGGGAGCACAAGCTTGTACAAAGGCGATGCAAGCAGACAATAAGAGATGCAAAAAAGAATATAGAAGAGCATATCACTAACAATATCAAGGTCAACAATAAAGAAATGTTTGAATATATCAGAAGCAGGAAACCAACTAGGGAGGTAGTTGAACTGCTGGATGACAATGGAGTTAAAGGAGTACTACAAGAGGATAAGGAGATTGCAGAGAAGCGGAATGAATTTTCATTCGTTTTCACTGGAGAAGACATAGGACAGATACCTGTGCCTGAACTGATGTTTTCAGGAAGGAAGTCTGAGGAACTGAGGCAAATAGTGGTGACAAAAATGAAGTTCTCAAACTTACTGATAAATTGAAAGTAAATAAATCATTAGGCCCAGCCGGTATCCATCCTAGAGTTCTTAAAGAACTCACATATGAAATTGCTGATCTTCTATCCAAAACATACAAGATGTACCTAAGATCAGCCTCTCTACTGGAAGACGGCTAATGTAACACTAATTTTTAAAAAAGGGATCCCAGGAGGATCCAGGAAATTATAGGCCTTAGCCTAATGTCTGTTCCAGGTATATTGGTAGAAAGCATTATTAAAGAAAACATTACTAAGCATATAGAAAGAGAAGCCCTGCTGAAAAAGAATCAAAATGGCTTTCACAAAGGTAAGTCCTATCTTACTAAACTTTTAGAGTTCTTTGAGAGTGTCAATAAACATGCAGAAAGGGGTGATCCAGTAGGCACTGTATACTTGGACTTCCAAAAGGCTTTTGACAAAATCCCTCACCAAAGACTCCTGAGCAAACTTAGCAGTCATGGAATAAGAGGAGACATCCTCTTATGGATCAGTAACTGGTTAAAGAACAGAAAGCAAAGAGTGGGAATAAATGGTAAATTCTCCCAATGGAGGGAAGTAAATAGTGGGGTCCCACAGGGGCCTGTTTTGGGACCAATACTTTTCAACGCTTTCATAAAGTATATTTTATGAATGTATTTTTCCGCATGACCAAAAAAAATCGCATCTGTCTGTGAGTGGACAATGGAACAAAAGGTACCTGACAATCTGCAAAACACAGATGGATTTTACACAGTCGGTACATCCCTAGTTAAAATAAAAAGGATTGTGAGGAGTTCCAAAAGGATCTCTCCACACTCAGAGAATGGACATCTAAATGACAAATGCAGTTCAGTGTAAGCAAGTGTAAAGTGATGCACGTTGGGGCAAAAATTCCCAACTTCAAGTATAACCTGATGAGATCTGAGCTAGCTGTCTGTGACCAACCAAGAAAGAGGTCTTGAAGTTGTGGTGGACAACTCAATCAAAATGTCAACCCAGTGTGTGGCCACTGTAAAAAAATCCGTGTTAAGCATAATTAGAATACGGCTGTGCACCACATCGGTCCGAATCCCAAATTCCGAAGTGAATTGGGGTGATTTGGACTGCTTCGGTCCAAATCCATAGTGAGTCTGGAGTGGTCTGAACCAGGTCAGAGAAATCCAAAGCGCTTTGGATTGCTTCGGACAATTCTGAAGCCCAGACAGCCTGCCTCAGCAAATGTAACAACTTGCTAGAGAAGGGAAGGGGAGAAGAGGAGTTGGGAGGAGGGAACTGAGCCTTGGAAAGTGACATCTCTAGGTGCTAATAGGGCTGAACTTTTAGCCCAGCAGTTTGTTGCCTTGCTTTGTACTGTTTGGTCTTTGGCTCCCCACCCTTTTCAATTACTGTTCCTTCCCTTTCCATTTTTCAACTCTCTATATTCTTATTAAAAATCAAAGAATACAAAAACCCCCAACCACTTTTCTCTTCCATTAGGCTTTAGTGTTATTTCCCTTCCCCACATCCCTTAGCTTGTAGGTAGTTTTTTCTTTCTGTTTCTGCTTTTCTTTTGGTCTTGTGTGTGTGTGTATGTGTGTGTGCTGTGTGCGTGCACCTTACATATTACTGCGCAGAAGCAAACAGTACACTAATACATGGTCCAATATATACTGTGGGGCAAAGCAGTACACAATACACATAATATGAAGCATCATCACCTCTGCTGATTTTCCAAGACATTTTGCCTGTCGCTTGTTTTCCCTTGTGTACAACAAATTAGATGAATATGATCAGGCTAGGCTATATGTATTTTTTAATGTCTGCTTCATCTTGTTCTTCCTGGGGAAAAGGGCTACCAAAATGATCAGGGGGCTGGAACAATGCCTCTATAAAAGGCTTTAATGTTTGGGCTATTTAATTTAGAAGAAAGGGAAATAAACGGGGGGGGGGATTATGAAACTGTATGGAGTAGAGAAATTGCAGCAGTGCAATTAATAAATAAGCCCCACTGAGTAAGTTTTCTTTCTTCCCTTAATGAGAACCTCAGGTCAGTGGCAGATTCAGGAAAGTACTTTTGCACTTAAAAAAACCAAACAAACCTATACCAGACATTAGGGATAGTGACCTCACAATTGTCACCTTAAACAGCTTTTGATTAGGATCTCTAATTGCCTGTGTGGCTGACAGTTTTTTACCTTTTGTTTTAGTTTCTGAGAAAAGGAAATTTTATGCATGGCTAGCGCAAAAACTGCTGGGCCAAACTGTCTGAATTTGGCAAGTTTGGTTAGCTCCATTGGGGCTGCCAGTTCCCCACATTGCATGTATTTGTCATAAAAACTGAAAAAGTTATGGTCATTTCTATTTTCCAATGTAAGTTAATAGGGAAATGTAAAATCCAAATAATGCAGATATCCAATCTCAATTCAGATCCGAATCCAAAGAGAACCAGATCAGGTCCAAATCAGTCCAAAGCAAATCAGGGCTAATTCAGAAGTTCTGAATCGGCCTCTGAAGCAAATCAGGGGGTCCGTGCACAGCCCTAAATTAGAAAAGGAATTGAGAATAAACCTGCCGATATCATACTGCCTTCATACAAATCTGTGGTGTGACCACACTTGGAATACTGTGTACAGTTCTGGTCACCAGACCTAAAAAAAAAGATACTGTAGAGCTGGAAACAGTGCAGAAAAGGACAACTAAAATGATCAAGGGGCTGGAGCATCTCCCCTATAAGAGAAGGTTACAACGGCTGGGATTGTTTGGCTTGGAAAAAAAGGAGGGTAAGGGAAGACATGATAGAGGTCTACAAAATTACACATGGTGGGGAGAATGTGGATAGGGAGAATGTTGTCTCCCTCTCTCACAATACTAGAACCCTGGGCCATCCCATGAAGCTGATTGGTGGAAGATTCAGGACAGATAAAAGGAGATACTTCTTTACAACAGCACTTAGTTAAACTATGGAATTTGCTACCAGAAGATGAAGTAATGGCCACCAATTTGGATGGCTTTAAAAGGGCGCTGGACAAATTCATGGAGGAGAAGGCTATCAATGGCTACTAGCCCTGATGGCTATGTGCTACCTCCAGTATCAGAGGCAGTGTGCCTATGTACACCAGTTGCTGGGGAACTTGGGTGGGAGGGTGCTGTTGCACTCATGTCCTGCTTGTGGGTTTCCCATGGGCAGCTGGTTGGCCACTGTGTGAACACAATGCTGGACTAGATGGACCCTTGGTCTGATTCAGCATGGCTCTTCTTATGTTCCTAATTAAGGTGACAACAATTTGCCCAATAAGTGGTGCCCACACAAGATATGACACGTGAACTCAAATTTGTCAGCTCTCAGTTCAACTTACTGTCCATTCACCATACCTCTTTAAGTATTTGCATTGTTAATTAACAGGCTCAGTTATGTAAGCTTAGGATTGGAGCAATTTGAACACACATCATGCCATTTTCCACTTTATATCCATGACCCATAGAAGAGAAAAGTAATGGTTACTATCTATTACTCTTAAGATGTTCATTTTATGTAATACAGCGATCAGGCCAGTCCTCCCAAAATGTGTCATTGACTGCGGTGGAGGCTGGTGGCACTGATGCCAGTGGGGCAGTGAATCAGTGCAAAGCACTTTGGATAGCTCCTTTAGAGTTCTGACTGAAACCCGGAGTGGATTCACCACCTCACTGACATCGGAGCCACTAGGCTCCACTGAATGTCTGTTTTAGTATTATCATCCCCCCCAAACACACACTTTTTTTGAAAGAGAGTTCAAGCACTTTTCTAAAATTTTCTACACTCTGTCTCCAGGCTACAAGCTGCTCTCTGAAACTGCCAATAGTGTGAACAGAAAGTGAAATGCTTTTTTAGTTTTCTTCCCATATGTACCCAAATGCTGGATGCAGAGCAGACTCACAATATTCCCAGCCCCCTGCCAGTCTGCGGAATGAGAGATCAGGGCTGTGAACTGTATTTTCGGTTCGTTATAGGAATGCAGCTGTTAAATTATGCATTTACTCTCCAGTCCTGGCTCCCGCCAACCCCTTTTGGCATCAGAGTGGTGTGCTATCTGCTTATTCCCCTCCTGCCATACTAGACAGCTTTTTAACTTTTCCTGAGAACTAGATGCTGAGTGCCCCCTAGTCCACATCACATCTGTATCCAGACAGTGTAATCCTGCTCAGATTTTACTAATTCCATACAACTTGCTTAATGTCCTTTAAAAAACCAGGTGACACAGAGGTGAGAGGAAGGAAGGTGGCCTGGGAAGGGGGGCACGCAGAAATGCAGTACGGTTTGCCACCTGGCATGTCCCTCATTGCAGCTGTCAATAACAGTGGGGTGTCTGCTAGCAGGAGGATGGACTGGCAGCTCTGGCAGGCTACATTAGTCATTCAGTCCTTTTGTGCGGAAGCATAAAGAAGCTCTCACAAAGTCAGACCCAGCTGGATCTAAAGGATGAAGTCAACCTAAGAGAATATACACACAATACCACAGCCTTTCCCTCCAGATTAATTAATCTGGAGTAACTGCTCCCTGCTGCCTCCATCACATTTCTCCTGAATTTACTCTCTAATATCTAAACTTCTCTCCAGATAAGACTACTATTTTGCTAATATTGCCCTGTGGTTTCAGAGATGAGAGGAAGGGCAATTGGGCCAAGTAACAGAGATAAAGGATTCTTATCACACTGCATACATTAATTGGTTACCCAGTGCCAGGATGTTTGTGTCATCAGCAACAACTGTCCTGCGGATGACCCCTGTTAATAATGTGGTTGTCACCTTCTGCATTTCATTTCCTTCTGACCTCACCATTTACAATTCTTTCCCCACCACCAGTATATGTACTCTATATAAAAACTGAAACTCTCCGTAATGAATCTGATGAAGTAGGCTATAGTCCAAAAAGGTTTATGCCAGAATAAATTTCTTAGTCTTTAAGGTGCCACAATACTTTTTGTTGGTTTAGGAGAAAAAATGGTTTGCTTTCATTCCAAATTGCCTAAGTCATTTTGACTATTGCCTGTAAGGAAGAGTATGCTGTACTTGAAACACATTATGCAATTTGGAGTGCTTCTGTCTGTAAATAAAATATTTTTTTCTAGTACATGTTGAGGTTCCCCACTGTTTGTTGAGCTGAAGGTGGATGCTGCCCATCTTTTTATAAAACAAACAAACAAACAAATTAATAAATCCTGAAGGGTACTCTGACCAAGTCAGCAGCTAAAAGAAAGGCTATTGGGAGTTCTCTCCTCTCTCTCTCTCCCAGCAAGAACACTAACACCAATGGGAAAGGCAATGCCTTTGTTGTTGTTCTTCTTGTTGTTTTTCTTCTGTAATATACATTTTAATTGTTTGTTGTAAGCCACTGAGAGCCATTGGGATGGAGCTAGACAGAAACTGAATAAATCAAATGAAATAATGATTAATTATAGTTTTCTGCCTTATCTGTTCTTATTGCTACTGCCACTACTGCCATTCCTTTAACTATGGAACATTTATTTAACACTGGCTGTACGGTCTGTTGGCACTGTACATGAATGACATGGGCTCTTCCCACAGTGTTTACAGTCAATGTTAGAAGACAGGGAAAGCAAAGAGGCCAGCAATGTATTGGACCAGTATAAACTCTCCATGAAATTTGGGCAAAATCCGTGATGAGCAGTTCTAGACAATCCAGCCCTGGCCTACAGCAATGATCCTCCGAGCATAAGCTTGAATCCAATATCACAATAGCAGATGTCTGCTAGTGTAACAGGACTTTCTCCCTGCCCCTGGCACCCAGCCCACCATGCCACCCAGGAAACCTGCTCCAGAGGTTTTCCCAGTCATCTGGACCTAGTTTTGAGGACATGAGGGGGGCTATATGCGAGAGGGTAATTGCCTTCTTCCTGATTCCCCTAATGGATAGTAATATATCCCACCGCTAGTTAGGATTGGGACAAACAAAAAGTGAGCTAACTGGGGCTCAGTTTGGGTCAGGCTCAGGCCAGAATTGACATATCAGTACCAGCATCTGGATTTTTATCCAGAAAAGAAGCGCTGGGAATGGGGGAGATCCTCTCCCTGGACCATCTCATAGAATAGAATCATAGAATAGTAGGGTTGGAAGGGGCCTACAAGGCCATCGAGTCCAACCCCCTGCTCAATGCAGGAATCCAAGTCAGAGCATCCCTGACAAATGGCTGTCCAGCCTCGTCTTAAAGGCCTCCAGTGTGGGAGAGCCCACCACCTCCCCAGGTAATTGGTTCCATTGCCGTATTGCTCTGACACTCAGGAAGTTTTTCCTGATGTTCAGCCGGAATCTGGCTTCCTGTAACTTGAGCCCATTATTCCGTGTCCTGCACTCTGGGATGATCAAGAAGAGATCCTGGCCTTCTTCTCTGTGACAACCTTTCAAGTACTTGAAGAGTGCTATCATATGTCCCCTCAGTCTTCTCTTCTCAAGGCTAAACATGCCCAGTTCTTTCAGTCTCTCTTCATAGGGCTTTGTTTCCAGTCCCCTGATCATCTTTGTTGCCCTCCTTTGAACCCTCTCCAGCTTGTCTGCATCCTTCTTAAAGTGTGGTGCCCAGAACTGGACACAGTACTCCAGATGAGGCCTAACCAGTGCTGAGTAGAGGGGAACTAGTACTTCCCGGGATTTGGAAGCGATGCTTCTATTAATGCAGCCCAAAATAGCATTTGCCTTTTTTGCAGCCACATCACATTGTTGGCTCATATTCAGCTTGTGATCGACGACAATTCCAAGATCCTTCTCGCTCGTAGTGTGGTTGAGCCACGTATCCCCCATCTTGTAACTGTGCATTTGGTTTCTTTTTCCTAGGTGCAGAACTTGGCATTTGTCCCTATTAAATGCCATTCTGTTGTTTTCTGCCCAGCACTCCAGTCTATCCAGATCACTTTGAATTTTGTTTCTGTCTTCCAAAGTATTAGCTATCCCTCCCAATTTTGTGTCATCTGCAAATTTGATCAGCATTCCCTGCACCTCCTCCTCCAAGTCATTCATAAAAATGTTGAAGAGCACTGGGCCCAGGACTGAGCCCTGCGGTACCCCACTCGTTACCTCTCCCCAGCTTGAGAAGGTCCCATTGATAAGCACTCTTTGAGTCCGATTCTGTAGCCAACTGTGGATCCACATGATCGTTGTTTCATCTAGCCCACTTCGAGCAAGTTTGCTCATCAGGATATCATGGGGCACTTTGTCGAAAGCTTTGCTGAAGTCGAGGTATATGATGTCTACAGCATTCCCACGGTCTACAAGGGAGGTGACTTGATCAAAAAATGAGATCAGATTTGTCTGGCAGGACTTGTTTTTGACAAATCCATGTTGGCTTCGAGTAATCACGGCATTGTTGTCAAGGTGCTTCCAGATGGATTGCTTTATGATCTGCTCCAGAATTTTCCCAGGGATTGATGTCAGACTGACTGGTCTGTAGTTCCCAGGTTCCTCCTTTTTACCCTTTTTGAAGATAGGGACAACGTTAGCCCTCCTCCAGTCATCTGGCACTTCCCCGGTCCTCCATGATTTCTCAAAGAGAATAGACAGCGGTTCTGAGAGTTCTTCTGCCAGTTCCTTTATGACTCTAGGATGCAGTTAAAGAACTATTACTAAATAATTACTAATACTAAAGAACTAGGATCTCAGAAAGAACTATTTTAGGAATTCTCTGCCAGTTCAGCCCACTTGCAGAGAATTCCTAAAATGAAGAGGAGAAGGATCAATATGAGACAGTGCTTTATCTATGCCTTGCTCCTATGAATGTTCCTTTCTTTGACAACACCCAGAGGCCTAGGACTCTTCTCTGGAAACCCTCTTAGCTCCAGATATCCTGCCTTGACCATTATGCCAATCCTAGAGGCATCAGGAGCCATAGCAGTGCCACCAGAGGGCAAGCTTCTGAAGAAGAGCACTACTGTCTTTTAAACTTCTTTTCCAGGAAGGCAGGGACTACCACACATCTCGCTGCAGGAAAATTTCAGCTTTCAGGAGGCTTCAGACCAGTGCTGGAGCAACATGTCATATTGCCTGCTCTCTGACCAGAGGAGAGCAATAACAAATCTTGATAAAATAGTTAAGAGCAGAGACATAGAATCATAGAATAGTAGGGTTGGAAGGGGCCTACAAGGCCATCGAGTCCAACCCCCTGCTCAATGCAGGAATCCAAGTCAGAGCATCCCTGACAAATGGCTGTCCAGCCTCGTCTTAAAGGCCTCCAGTGTGGGAGAGCCCACCACCTCCCCAGGTAATTGGTTCCATTGCCGTATTGCTCTGACACTCAGGAAGTTTTTCCTGATGTTCAGCCGGAATCTGGCTTCCTGTAACTTGAGCCCATTATTCCGTGTCCTGCACTCTGGGATGATCAAGAAGAGATCCTGGCCTTCTTCTCTGTGACAACCTTTCAAGTACTTGAAGAGTGCTATCATATCTCCCCTCAGTCTTCTCTTCTCAAGGCTAAACATGCCCAGTTCTTTCAGTCTCTCTTCATAGGGCTTTGTTTCCAACATCACACTGACAACAAAGGTCCGCATAGTTATAGCAATGGTATTCCCCATAGTAACCTATGGCTGTGAGAGCTGGACCATAAGGAAGGCTGAGCGAAGGAAGGTAGATGCTTTTGAACTGTGGTGCTGGAGGAAAATTCTGAGAGTGCCTTGGACTGCAAGAAGATCAAACCAGTCCATACTCGAGGAAATAAAGCCAGACTGCTCACCTGAGGGAATGATATTAAAGGCAAAACTGAAGCACTTTGGCCACATAATGAGAAGACACGATACCCTGGAGAAGATGCTGATGCTAGGGAAAGTGGAAGGCCAAAGGAAGAGGGGCTGACCAAGGGCAGGATGGATGGATGATATTCTGGAGGTGACGGACTCAACCTTGGGATTGCTGGGGGTGGCGACGGCTGACAGGAAGCTCTGGTGTGGGCTGGTCCGTGAAGTCACGAAGAGTTGGAAGCGACTGAACGAATAAACAACAAAGCTCTCTGACCTAGGCCCTGCTGGCTACTTTTGCATTTGCCTCCAGTGTAGGCAAATGACTTCAGACTCAGAGACTGAATCTGGACTGTGTGCTCTTCTTTACTGCCTGCCTGCTTGCCTGCCAAGCTCATCTATGGCTGGAACTACAGATATTCCATAGCCAACACACACACACACACACACACACACATGAACACATTGCTACCTCTTTGTGAGCTTCAGTCATAAACAGCAGACTAACATGACAAACGATGGAATTCACTTCCACAAGATGTAGTGATGGCTACCACTTTGGATGGCTGTAAAAGGGCATTGGACAAATTCATGGAGGAGAAGGCTATCAATGGCTACTAGTCCTGATGGCTCTATGCTACCTCCAGTATCAGAGGCAGAATGCCTATGTACACCAGTTGCTGGGAAACATGGGCAGGAGGGTGCTGTTGCACTCATCTCCTGCTTGTGGTTTTCCCATGGGCAGCTGGATGGCCATTGTGTGAACAGAATCCTGGACTAGATGGACCCTTGGTCTGATCCAGCATCTTACATTCTGGAGCCATTTGAATTGTTTCCCGATCACTTCAGCTGCTATATGAGGTCCTCCTTTTCCTTGACATTCTTTGGTGGGAATAGTGGCAGTGGCTGGTAGTAGTGGTCTAGTGGAGGCCTCAGGCTTAAAGACCTGGGCATTTTCACAGCCATGCAGAGCTAGCATCCATTGCCATCAGGAAGCATGGGAAATGAATGTGCATTTTTATCTGGCATCCATACACAGCCTTTTACTGATAACCATACTCAAAGTTGCTACTTCCCAAGGCTTCCTGGCTCAATGGATGCTCCTGCAAGACTTGGGGAGAAGCCTTCACCTTGCCTTTCAGAATTATCTGCATTCTGAGATCCAGCACCATCAGTAGCCTAGAGAAGCAGTCCCGTGATGGCTATTGCTTCTGCCTTCCACGTGTTGAACAAAATATATAGGTCAGCCCTTAAGATGGTTCAGTCTTCTCTTCTCTGAAGGGTGTTTGAAGGCTAAAGATAGGCAATCCACCCATACTCTCCGGTCATTATATTTCTACTTGCTGCATATTTTCCTTTGTCTCTAGAGGGTGTGAGTCCTTAGCCCTTTCTATGATCAAGAACTTATCATTTTGTAAGTAGGAGAAACTGGTCACCTTTCTGTTCCTTTCTTCTAAAGAGCAACAGATTAAACTAGATAGGCATCAAGGTCCAGGAACATCTCTCTCTTTCTCTCTCTCTCTCTCTCTCTCCTTCTCCTTCCCCCCGCCCCCCTGTGCCTTGTGAATAGATTCATAAGCTACTTCGAAAACTAGCTTTTTTCAATATTTTTTTAATGATGAACGGAATAAGAAGCGACATTTTACGTGCTCTGTATTTCTTGTTCTGTGTAACTAAATAAAAGCTTCTAGTCTCCAGTGCTGTTGCTCTCTCACCTTTTGTCAGCTGTATTCACACAAGTGTATTTTGAGACAGAAAGAATGAAGATGGGAGCTGAAAGATAAGAACACTATTTGGCAGTAGGGCTTTTCAAACATTTTCTTGTGAGGAAAAGTTAGACATTTACAGAACTCCTCAAACTGAATGCAGATCTGATCCAGGTGTTAAGATCACAGATCACTGCTATTTACTTCCCAAAACCCCACCTCTGCCCCCACCCCATGTTGAGAATAAAAAAGGGGGGGGGGAAACCTTCATTGATGCCAATGGAATTGTTTTCCTTTTTAAAACAGGGAGTGGGGAGGAATTTCAGGAAATAAATGGCTAAGGGGGAAGTTAACCCTACCCTGCCAGTGTGCAGTGGTCCTGCTCCGAATGGGTACCACACACACTTACTCTGGAGTAAAAAGACAGGGATCAGCTATATGTCATTAACATACCACATTGTTTGACTCTGTGTGTGTGTGTGTGTGTGTGTGTGCGTGTGCGCACACGCACACATGAATAGGTGTATGGATGAAAGAAAACAGAGTGTATGACTGGTGGTGGCCCTGCCCACTTTTAAATTTTCCCCACCCACCCACGTCATACAGCCTCTGGAAGATTATCCAGGACAGAATGAGGCCCTCCAGCTGAAAAGGGTTCTTCACCTGTGCTGTAATGTAACAGCTTTCTTTCAAAATATCAGTGTTTCTAGAATTTAAAAATTCACTACATGATAGCAGGATGGGAAGGCCAAGTCAGTTAAGGTAGGCAATGCTGTAGTAGCTTAGTAGGCACGGTTGTCATGTATGTTCCAGAGTTAAGTAAAAAATCATGACACCGTGGAATGTGATTCCCATAATGGAAACTTAATCCTGCATCGAATAAACAGGTAGAAACGTTAGGTATACTTCAATTATGTTTTTGAAAAAACAACAATGCTCCAAGTCATAGGAGAATGAAAGCAGGGATGAAAGATGCCTTTAAAAATAGCTTGGACAGAGTACAGAGCGTTCTTCTGCAAACACAGCCTGCCTCTTTCTGAGAGCACCGCAACCTGCTGAAGCTTCCCTACAAAGCCTGCCTTCCCTTAAGGACCACACCACCTCCAGTGCTGACGAGGCAGCTGTAATCTTGCCATTTCACAAGCATTTGCAGGATTCCGCTAACAACGTCCCTCGCCTCCCATCCTAGCCCCCTACCACCCCTGGTGCCAGCAGCAAAATGGCAGAAAGGGAAATAAAATGGGATCAAATGCTGCTTGTTCAATGCAAAACAACACCGACTCCTGCTAGTGAGCATAAACAAGCCAGACAAATTCTCTAACGTGTTGTAAAGTGTGATCCTGGAAAGCCAGTGCTGCTGTTAGACACAATACAGAACGAGGCGGGGGAGCAGGTGAGACACACAGCATCACAGTAAACCATACAGAGATGGCTTTTACTGAGGTTTCTTATTCTACTCAGCTTTCTTCCTCCAAGTGATCAAATGTAGTACTTTGCTGTTAAAAGGAAAGAAAAAGAAGAATGCAGACATCACTGTTTAGCCTCTTTTTATTATCTTGTGTGTAGATAAAGGAAGCTATAATAAACTCACTGTAAAGCATGTCAGAAGGTCCCTCAAATAAATGATTCTTATGCTGAACTACTCTGAAAAATTCTCGCATTGTAGAAGACACTGGCAAAACATAGTTGTGGTGTTCTCAATGAGGTATAGGAGGAACGAATTGATAGAGACTTTGGAATGTCTCAAGCCTATGCAAAGTACAACTGCGATTTTGCTTACAGCAAAAATTTCAGGGAAAGTTGCCAGGCTGGAAGACACTTCTAAGGAATTCAATTCAAAAGAATTTGGATCAGACTAGCAAAATTTCTGAAGGGGGCTCCTGCTAGGGATATGAAATAAATTCAATGGGTTTGTATGAGCTTAGCCAATTCACATCGACCAGAACTGAATGCAGACCCGAATGCAATTTGCGACTAGAAATCTGCACATTTATGAGTTTATGATCTGATTCGTGCACCCCCCCCCAAAAAAAAGTGTTTGAAAGATAGATACATTTGAAAAAAAATGCCCAAATATGCTTTAGTTAATGGGAGAAAATGTGTATTTTTCAAAAATGCGCAGCAAAAATGTGTAAATTTAGAAAAATGTGCCTAGAAGTACATACAAGTTTCCATTCAAGAAAAGAAGCTCTCAGCTACATACCCGAGTTGGAACAAGCTTAGAGGTAGACATTGGAAAACACTGACAGGCTTCAGTTTGGTGATTTGCTGTGCATGTCACTGCCTCTCTCCAGGACTGGATATCCTCTTGGGAGTCCAGGGCTGGTGAAGTAGCTCTCCATGTAGTAGCCACAGTCAATAAATCCTGTGACTGGAGTTGCCACCAAAGCTTAGCTGAAGTGGAGTGAAATTTCCTGGTGATTCTAGAGAGAGAAATCTCTGACATATTTCAGAGTGAAAGAGTTTCTACATGACATATATTTTCTCAGTGGGGTTCTTCACAACCCTAAAAAGTAAGATCTGTTCATTAGATGTTATTAGTCTGTTGAAACACTGTTTCATTGAACCTTTGTATTTCAGTTTATTAACAGTAGGACCCTCCCAGGGCAATCCTGTAAATGTCTACTCAGAATTGTCCTATTGAGTTCAGTGGCACTTTTCTCTGTATCAGTTGCTGACATATATTGAATGCATTCTTGATGCTAGAACCACAACCAAGATTAGGGCCATTCTGCAGTGCTCCAGTGATTAAGCCATGAACTGTTATCTTTCCCCTTCATCCTAGTCTGAGAAGTAGGCTGTTCTTTCAATGTGTCAGTTTTCTACCTATTCTGGAGTGCCAAATTTGGTTGGGGGATTGTGCAACATGTATATTTTACCAACACATTTATGTTTTAGTTCTGTGTCTAGGAACAAACCTAAGAACTATAAACTAGTTGAAAAGATATTGTTCAACAGACTGATTTCTGTTGATAGATGACTAACACAGATATTCATCAGGAAGAATACAGGAAACATGGCAGCTGTTGTAACCTCCTACCTCCATTTTGTGCGTCTAATGGGCAGAAGCGTTATTAGGGACTTAAAAGGTTCAGGCCCCAAGCTTTCTACTGGCATCAATGGAAGCTTTCTTGTTTTAACCTTAATTGCCATGTGGAAGGGGGAGGGGGGAGGGGGGCAAAGTGCACAAGAAGGGAGGGTTAACCCTTCCCTCACCAACTGTGATCCCCCTGAAAATCCCCCCCCCCAAAACACACACATACATTAGGGAAAACCTTCCCACTGACATCAGAGGGAAGCTTTTTCTAAGCATAGGGCACAATCCTATGGAGATAGTTGTCAGCCTCTGAACTCGGGGAATTATGCCTATCCACTGCAGGGCAGCTGGAGCACAGAGGCAATCTTCGCCTCTATGCTCCCCTGCTTTGCATTTTTGCCTGTCTAGCCAGGGAGCTTCGGAGCAGGAGGGGGGGGGAGGCTGCTCAGTGCATAGGAAGCTGTATAATGTACTTCCGTGGTCTCTTCCCCTCCCTGTCCCTGGGACAGCCCCGTTTCTCCTGTCTCCCCTCCATTTCCAAGCACGGAGACATAACCAGTGCAGAGAGAACCGCGCTGGCTATGAGGGGGTGGGGAGCGCAGTTTCCA
The DNA here is from genome assembly GCF_057233095.1 of Heloderma suspectum. NCBI lineage: Eukaryota > Metazoa > Chordata > Lepidosauria > Squamata > Helodermatidae > Heloderma > Heloderma suspectum. The sequence continues at coordinate 46,106,920 of NC_139460.1, read as the reverse complement.
GAAACTGAAAAATCCTATGGCCCTCCAGACAGTGTCTAGTGGCCACAGGATTGCTCTCTCGGTTGCTTCCAGGGGAGGGTTCGGGGAGGGATGTTGGAAAACTCTGCAACGGAACCAAATGAGTCTGGATTTCTATGAATCTGACCTATGGATTCCACAGCAGATTGACTTTTCCCAAGTCTCATGGATTCCGTAGAGTTTGCAGACCGTTTATATATATATATATATATATATATATATATATGCAAATTTAGTCATACCAAAAGACATAAAATTTAAAAAAACACCAGCTGAAAATGCATATTTCCCCCATAGGCTGAAACATGAAGATGCACATTTGGGGGGGGGGATTTGCACATTTTGGAGGGATTTATACATTTCCGCAACTGGAGATTTGAGCAAATCTAAATTTGCGCATATTTGGGACATTTGGAAAAAAGTCCTATTCCATCAATGGGCAGATGATGGAATGAAAGACCCCTGACAATCCACAAAATGCAGATGGAACAGACTTTACACACTCAGCACATCCCTAGTTCGGGGTGCTGTAGCATGTGTGGAGGGGGTCAACCCTTCTCTCCCCGGCTGGAATTCTCTTTGAAAATTTCCCCCTGGTGATTAAACTTCCATTGGCACCAATGGAGACTGGGACGGGCGGAGTCTGATGGACTTCTCCCCCTCACTTGCCCTCCTGGACCCATAGCACACTCGCAGGAGCATTCACACCTGTAATGGTGCATAAATGGACCCTACGCGGCCGCCAGCCAGGCAACATTACCTCTCTGGAAGAGCCTGAGCTGCCACTGTTGTGCAAAATGGCAGCTTGCTATTAGGGCAGACGGCCCTGCAGCTTCGTCGGGCACTCACCGGGTGGTCCAGAGGCTTGTGTGGCATTGTGAACAGGGGCAGGCGGTGGCGGCTCAGCAAGCACCTACCACACGAAGCTGGGTGTGGGTGAGTGAGACTGAGGGTTCTGGGAAATAGATTCAGGGCTGTGAGAAACAGATCAGGGCCTGGGGACTTAGAAACAGCCCTGCTAATGTCTATCTATTGAAAATGTTTGTTGGCGTTTTGGAGACCCATTACGAGACTGAATTCGTGCTATCTCCTAGTCTGCTTCTTCAAGTGGTCCATTTTCTGCTTTCTATGGAAGATCAACTGCACTTGTTCTTTATGCTCTCTCCCCCAATACACTGGTGACCTGGAGCACATCATGGAGAGAGCAATCCTATGCCCCTAGACACCATCTGGGAGGGACATAGGATTGTTCGATTTCTGGGGTCCAAGGTTGGAAACAGGGGTCTGAACCTGGAGCCCAGAAACCACGCTCTCTGCTACCTCCCCATCCCCCTCGTAGCCAGCACAGTTTTGGCTATGTCTCTGCACACAGAAATGGACGGCAGTGACAGGAAATGGGGTGGTCCCAGGGGCAGGGAGGGGAGGAGACTGGGGAAGCTGTGTTATGCCATTTCCTATGCTTGGCCCAGCCTCTTCCCCTCCCATTCCAAAGTGCCATGGCTAGACAGGAGAAATTGCCTGTCCAGCAAAAATGCAGGGCAGCTGGAGCACAGAGGCAAGGATCGCCTCTGTGGTTCAGCTGCCCTGCACTGGATATGCAGCAGCCTTCCACTTTGGAGGCTAGGGACTGTCTCCATAACACTGCACCCTTAAGCACCTGCTTTGCTTAAAGGTGGGCTCACACAACCATGTTTTCATAAAGTGAAAATGGCAATGGCCAAATAGTAACTTGATTGCTTGATCATAGGGATGGATGGATGCCTCAGAGTTCAGGTCCTCCGGACACCCGCCAAGCTGCTGATGCACCACCACCACAGCTTTATCTTTATATGAATATGGTATCGGTTGGTCACTTCTCAAAGAGCTTCGGCTAATGGGTGGTATAGAAATGTAATAAATAAATACATAAATAAAATCCCGAATTCTTGCAGAAAAGGAAAGGTCATCTTCACCACTAGAACGTTGCTGTCACACAGGGTTATGCTTCCTTATGTGTTGAAAAGCTGCTTAATTACACCACTGTCCCTAGGTAATATATTAAAGTGAAATGTGGGTGAATCCATTCAGCCCTCCCTTTCTATCAGGAAATACTATATTATTTCATGAACTGGTTGTCTGTGCTGGCTATAGCTTCTTGGACTCTTAGAGATTTTGTTGAGATTTTGGTTCATACTGATTATCAGTACATCTAGCAACGAATGTGATTGCTACAGCCCTTTTCCTAGGCTGAAAGGACCTTTTCAGTAGCAGCACCCTGATTGTGATGCTCTCCTCTGAGGGAGATGAGATTGGTTCCTTTCTTATTTTGTTTTGCTTAGGGTGGTAAAGACAGTTCTGGTCTGTCAGGCTTTTAACTCTGTATAATGTTTTGTCATGCTTCAGTTTTAATTTGAATGCTGCTCTCAGATGTATTGTATGTGTTTTGCTCCTGTGTTCCTTGAGGGGTTTTTTTTTTGGTTTTATGAGAAGTTTTAATCATATTTATATTGTACAACACCCAGGGTGTCTAGTAGGCAGAGGGTGCAATTTATAAATTAAGTAGATAGACAGATGAGATAGATAGCTAGAAAGCTAGATAGAAATACTGCAATTACAGGATTTGCTAATGGCCATACACTGATTGTCTGGTTTTACAGAATACATTTGTTCACACAAATCCATGCCCTAAGGTGATCAGGGACTGCTCACATTTATACAAAACGTACTGACTGGGTTCACAGAACACACTAACCCACATTCAGTGGTTGAATGTGGGTTGTTGTTGAACTGTGAGTTGTTTGTTGAATAGTGGGTTTGTGTGTTGTCTGAACCCAGGACATTTTCTGCAGAGTGGCTTGTTAACCATGCAGTGTGGCTTATTTTTCTCAAACAAGCCACCTTGAGAGCCCCAGGTTTGTTGTTGGGTTGTTCAAGGTGGTTAACACCCGCACTGCATGGTTAACAAGCCACCCTGTGGAAAATGTCCTGGGTTCAGACAACACGCTAACCTACAGTTCAACCAACAACTCATGGTCCAACAACCCACACTCAACTACTGAGTGCAGGTTGTGTGTTGTGTGAACTGGCCTAAAGTGTATTTTGTTCTTACAAGGCATGGGAGAGTCAATTAAATTGCAGTAGCCTTATGTAAAGCATATGCAAATAATCAAAACAACAACAACCCTGTTTCTTTATGATGAAGTATATTTCTTGGAGATAAACTTTCTTTCTGAGAACAGAGCATATTGTTCCAACACAGCTTATGAGACTGCCACACACTTCCTCTACTGACAGATAGCTTCCTTGCCTGGCCTGTAACACTGCACATAAACAACTTGATTTTGGTTGTTTACAGACCTGCCAAGCATCCCTCACATGAGCTTCAGCCAGGCTCCTGCTCATATCCAGCTTGGGAAGGGATATGGCCTCTCTGAAAACATAGCTTTCTAGGTCAGCAGAGGATTCATCAACTTCCCTTTTCAATTCAGCCAGGAAACTGGCATTGATCTGGAATGATTGTGGAATCTCAGTCAGCTTCTGATCACATCAACTGAATGAACTATCTGGTCAAGAATAAAATCCTATTTTGCCGTTGCTATTTCTCTCTTCATAGAAAATCTGAGATCTAGAATAGAACTGAATAAGACAGGGGAATAAAGCAGATTATTGCATTTCTGGCTGCACTTGTTTAGGGGTGCTTGTTTGAATCTTCCATAGCTAGAAGCATTTCAAGGGTCATCTGGTTCAATTGTGATGCACCCTGCCTGTTATAGTCATATCATCCTCAACAAACATTAAACTTTCCCAGGGCATTCTTGAACTATGTAGTTCTGTGCCTCCTTAAGTAAAGCAAATAACTGTACAAGAGTGGCCAAATACTACTGAGACCAAGAAAGACAGTTCTGTTTGCCAGGCAGTGCTCATACTTATCCTTGCATTAGATGCAAGCAGGCCAGAGATGTCTGGAAGAAGAATTCTGGCAAAGCTTTGGAGGAAAGAGATGGTATCAATGCAAAGAACTCAGAACATGAAAGGAAGAGATGCTCAGGGCAAGCAAGAGCACCATATAGACAAAAGCAATGATAAAACAGCTATCTTTCATTTGGGTGGGGAAGCATTTCTCCCTTCTATTAAATATAATGATGATCAAGAGGAAGAATGGATAAATGTGATCCACCAGCCAAGCATCTGAGACAAAGCACTATTCCACCAAAGCAACAGGCATCCTGTCCCCAGTGTCACCATCTCTATTTATGGGATCACCACAAGTATTCATATGGGGACAACAGGGAAGGACATAGCAGAATCAGCAGTAATTCACACCCTATGACATCATCAGACGTGTGATACAGGTTATTTTTATCTCATTTCTATCTCAACTTTCCTCCATGGAGCTCAAGGTGCTGTAAAGGAGGTTCTTGGGGGAACTCCATCCAGGATCCAGCCAGTCCTGCTTAGATTCAGCAAGGCTGCAACATTATGTGCCTTCTTCTTCAACCATGCCCCGAGAGGTCAGGGGCCTCTTCCAAATCCAGTATTCCAAAAAATACTGGATTAATTTCTGGACATACAAATAATTAATCCATTTTTTTCCTGGATTAATTCCAGATCTGATTGGAGGGGGTTGCTCATCCCTAGAAAAAGGTGTATAAGTATACACTACTATACCTGAAAATCGCATGAAGAACATTTTGTCACATATAGACATGTTTGAAAACCACAGAGCACAGTGGTCTCCAAATACTGCATACCTAGCATTGTGATTTTCACACATGATGTTAAGTGTACACTTTTTTGTTTACATTTCTGTGGGGGGAAATGTCATGTCTGAAATGACCTCTATTGAGCCCTAGTCAATAGAATATTGAAATTGAATTAAGAAATCTGTGTTCAGAATTTTTGAGCAGCTACCAGGTCATTTGGGAAAGCATTTTCTCTTGAAAGTCATTCCTCATCCTTAAAACCTTATTCATAATAATCATGACATTGCCTTGAGTACCTCTGTGGTAGAAAGGTAATTTATACATATTTTTTTAAAATCAACAACCTTTATTATGTTTCTTCACAGAGAGTTTGCAAAGATGAACAAAGCCATGACTGCAAAATTTAGGCTGCAACTCCCGTTGCCTGGGAGTTAGCCGTCCTTGAACATAGTGGGACTTATGTCCATGTAAACATGCATAGAATTGGTCTGTACAATAATTAAATTATTAAAACAACAAATCATTTCTAGAAACTCCTGTTTAAAAACAACTAAGCTTTTAAGTTACAGTTCCTCTGGGGGTGTATGGGGGAAGGTTACCTGAAGGATCGCCTCCTCCCATATGTGCCTGCCCGGACCTTAAGATCATCATCAGCGGCCCTTCTCCGTGAGCCCCTGCCAAAGGAAGTGAGGCAGGTGGCTACTAGGAGGAGGGCTTTTTCTGCTGTGGCACCCAGGCTCTGGAATGAGCTCCCTAGTGAGGTTTGCCTGGCACCTACATTGTATTCCTTTCGGTGCCAGGTGAAGACCTTTTTATTTTCCCAGGCATTTTAGCATTTTAGCTTTCTAAATTTTTATCTTTGCTGTTTTAAATCTGTATTTTAAACTTCTGCACTGCTGCTAGGTTTTATTGTGGTTGTATTGTTATATTGTGGTTTTAATGTTCTGTATATTTTAAATTGTTTTATTGTGTGTTGCTTGGATTTAATTTTTGTGAACCGCCCAGAGAGCTTCGGCTATTGGGCGGTGTAGAAATGAAATAAATAAATAAATAAATAAATAAAGGGTGATTCTGAAGGCTGTATATGACAGCTTCAGATAAAAGGAAGTACTTCTTCACACAGCACATAGTTAAACTATGGAACTCGCTACCACAGGATGTAGTGATGGCCACCAATTTGGATGGCTTTAAAAGGGGGTTGGACAAATTCCTGAATGAAAAGACTATCGCTGGCTACTAGTCCTGATGGCCATGTGGTACCTCCAGTACCAAAGGCAGTGAGCCTATGTAGACCAGTTGCTGGGGAACATGGGTGGGAGGGTGCTGTTGTGCTCACACCCTTCTTGTGGGTTCCTGGTCAACAGCTGGTCTAGATGGGCCCTTGGTCTGATCCAGCATGGCTCTTCCTATGTTCTTATGTTTACAGAAGAAATAGAGTGCCCACTAATGAAACACCAAAAGAGGGCAAATGCATCACCAAAGAAGAGGGCAAGAGAGAACAATGATCTGCATAACATTTGAATATGCTAATTTATATGCATATATGTGAATGTAGACATTATTATTATAATTTAAATAGATATACAGCCATACTTTGGAAGACTGTGACCAGAGGACCCATGTGTTTGCCTATTCAGTCTGCTGTCGAGGTGCGGATTGTGGATGGGCAATAGTTCTCATGATCTTTAAACTGAAATTGGACAGGGCAGCCCTTCAAATAGAGGACTATCCTCTGTTAAAAAAGGACACCTGGCCACCCTCTGAAGAAATTAGGCAAGGATAGGAAGAAGTCTGGCTGGAACTCCTACATGCCTGCTAATTATCAAGCCTGCCAAGGCAATCCAAAACAGTGTGCTCTGTCAGAGAATTACAGCACCTGGAGCCCTTACACCCAGATAAAATACAAGATGACAACAATCAGGCAGATGGCGGAATGGTAAAAGACCACAGGGAATGAGTGGGAGGCAAGAGATACCAAGGCAGTCCGATGCAGCTACTGAAGAATTAGCTAAAGTCAAAGATTAGTAATGCAAAGAGAAACTCTGAAAGAAATTGAAAGAAAGGAAGGAAAATGAGGGCAAGATAGAGATACTGAATGGGTGAGAAAGTAGCAGAGAAGGAAAAAGCGAGCGAGAGAGAGAGAGAGAGAGAGAGAGAGAGAGAGAGAGCACACTAGCTAAAGGCAACTTCAAAGCTTCCTGCCTTGCCTCTACCATGCCCAAATACCATTCCAGAAACACAGAAATGATCAATGAAGAAGACATCAGCAAAGCAAGACACGGAATCCAAAATTAATTCATCACAGATTATATATAACAACCCATGACATTAACAGGTCTGTTTCTCATGCAACCAGTGTTAAGGACACTTCATCTTCATATACAACATTTTTCCTATACAGAAATAATCTCCATGTAGGAACAGGCATGTATACATACCATCACGTATGTAACATGCCATGATTGTTCAAATCCCCAAGTATACAGATTGGTAAACAAGATGTCCGCAATGAATATGAACTTGAGCACACTCCGGGATAAAGCGGAGGACAGGAAGGCCTGGCGTGCTATGGTCCATGGGGTCACGAAGAGTCGGACACGACTGAACAACAAACAAGATGTCCAATGATTGCTTGTCTTCGGCTTGCCAAAAATGAACATTCATGCTGCATTTCATGCATAATGTTATTATAAACCATATTCTACATGGGGTTCAGGTATATTTTTATACACCATGTATATGCTTTTTCCTATATGGTATTCCTGGGCCCTGTGCTTTTCCCAGGGTGCATTACAGGCAGCCATGTAGTGGGTACAGAAGTAAGCAGCATGGCGATGCAGTGATGGGGCATCACTGCATTCATTATCCTGCCATCTGTTGTGCAGCTGTCACAGACACTGGGAGCCAGCAGGAACAGAAAAACTGCTTGTGAACCCTGCCCAGGCCTTAAGGTCATCTTTGGAGGTCCTTCTCCAGGTGCCCCCAACAAATGTGGTGAGGTGGGTGGCTACTAAGGAGAGGAGCTTTTCAGTGGTGAGATACCCTCTTCAGAGAGGCTCACCTGGCCCTTACATTGTGTTCTTTTCAATGACCAGTGAAGATCCTCGTTAATGTTATACTTTATTGTGCTATCTATGGTTTTAAGTCTTGATTTGTGAACCACTCAGAGAGCTTTGGCTATTGGTAGTATAAAAATCAAATACATACATACATAGGGATGTACGAAAGTGACTTACCTTTCGCAGATTATGTTGATGGTGGGGGAGGAGGCGTTCCGTCCCTCCCCCCGGAATCCTGGCTGGGGGGGGAGGTGCTCCGTTCCTCCCCCCGGAATCCTCGAACGGCCGGCTGTGCTCCGCGGCAGCTCTGCGGAGGAGCTGGCCCGGCCCGGCCCGGCCCGGCCAGAGCTGTCTGCAGCCAGATTTCCGGCCGCGGAGGGCTCTGGGTAAAGAAAAACAAAAAAAACCCAACCGCGTTCGCAAATGGTGGCGGCTACAGCCGCCGCCGCCATTTGCGTTCCTTCTTTTTGGCCATCTTAATCTACGTAAATATTTAAGTAGATAATGACGGCGAAAATCAAGGGGAACGCAAATAGCGTAGCGGGTGCTATTTGCGTCCCTTTTTCATTCACCGTTTTAGCCTACATAAATCTTTACATAGGCTAAAACGGCGAATCAAAACGGGGCGTAAATAGTGCCCGCCACGCTATTTGCGTTCCCCTTGATTTTTGCCGTCATAGTCTACGTAAATATTTACATAGATTAAGACGGTAAAAAGAAGGAACGCAAATGGCGGCAGCCGTAGCTGCCGCCATTTGCGTACGTGTGTTTTTTTTAAACCCACCCCCAAGCATGATAGGCTACGTAAAGATTTACGTAGCCTATCACGTCTTTTTTTTTTCTTTTTTTTTAAACCTAGCCATGATAGGCTACGCAAATCTTTATGTAGCCTATCACGTCTTTTTTTCTTTCTTTTTCACAAGCCTGGAAATGGCGGCGGTGGCGGCAGCCGGTCGGAAGACTGGCCGCTGGTGGAGCCGCCGCCGCCGCCCGGAAGATCCGCCCCAGGTAAGTCTCGTCCCGGGGGGATCTGCGGGGGGGTGGGGGGCAGGCCATTCTGCCACAGATTTCGGAGGGCCGAATGCACTGGCATTCGGCCTCACTGAGATCCGTGGCGGAATTCTCTGACATCCCTATACATACATACATGTTGCTTGCAGACCTCATGCAACCACCAATCTGGTTCTAGACATGCAGTGCCTGTTTCAGCTGTATCTCAGCCTCTGTAATGGTTAATAGACTGGTTAGTTAGTAGTAGACTTAAAGGAAGTCCTTTCAGTGGACTTCCTTTAAGAGCCCATATTCACACAGTGGGAGAAGGGCAGTGGGTTCCCCACCTCCCTGTCAAGGCTGGGCATCTGCCTCTTGGCCAGAATTTTGCCACAAGCAATGGGGAAGTTTCTTCCCAGAACAACCCTGGCCATGTTGACTGAGGATGATCGGATCTGTAGCCCAACGTATCTGGAAGAAATCATGCTGGGGTCTGGGGAAGGCTGTTCCAACAGCTCAATATTTTTCTCACCCCACCCATCTGGTCATGGCTGGGCTGCTGCTGCTATAATAAAATCAAGCAGTGTTGCTGCCAAGTCATACAGTGGGAGGGTGGTGGGGGAAAACTGATATCAAGGTCTGCTGAGAAGCAAACCAGAAGCCATGGGCAACCAAGCAAAATAATGGCAGGGGAGTGTGGCTGGATGGGATGAAGGGGGCTACGCATATCAAAAGGCAGCTGAGAGCTTCCCTGGGTCAGAGGCCAGCATGACTGCTTCAGTCTTTCCTCAGGTGTGGCTCTGGCTCTCCCTTGTAGGGATGTCGGATAAATCCACAATAGATTCCAATGTGTTTGCAGTTCTATGACTCCAACCTGCAAATTCCGCAGCAGACTGGCTTTTTCCAAGTCACACAGATTCTGCAGATTTACGGACTAGTTTTTTCCTTGGGGTGGGGTGGGGGTCATGCACATTCACATTAGTGCAAGTGTGTGTTAGCACTAATGCACACTTGTGCAAGTGTACATTTGCACTAATGAACATTTGCAAACAGAAATGAAATTCTCGGACATTCCTAAAAAAAATCTGATTCCGTCAATGAGCAGACGACGGAATGAAAGATGCTTGACAATCCGTGAAACACAGAGGGAACGGATTTAGCAAAATCTGTACATACCTACTTCCAAGGTCATTCCACTGTGACACCATGCCTAGGGATTGAACCTGGGACCTTTTTTATACTGAGCCTCTGCTATTCTATGTAGCTATAGTCCCACATGGAAAGGCTTTACCTCTGGTCTCTATGACAATGATCCCTAGGTGCTGTGCAACGTGGGCTTGGGCCTGGCCCCTGAGAGAATATGGAAGGCCCCATCATGAGTCTGTGTCTGTGATGTTAGTGATGGCCAAAACCAACATTACTTAAAAGTTTGTCTATTAGCTATGTTGTCTTTCCATTTTTACTCAGCAGCAAGTGCAGGGGCCTGATCCAGATTTTAGAAGTCCCCCCATGCTAGGGCCCTTTTCCAGATCAGCAGCCTTGTGCCTACTCTAAAGTAATGTCTGTTTTAGTCCTGAGTTGTTTTGTGGTGTGGGGAGCTTTGGGTTCTAAATCTTACTGCCCCCTCATTGCATCTGAAATCATTATTTGATTTCAGAACATCCAAATGTTAGGCTCTGACAACCCCCCCAATAGAACTAAAGCCCTGAACTCCTGTTTCCTTTTGTATTGTATGCTTTTCATTTCATTTATTATATGCTCTTGCTTGTACAGGTGGCTCTCTTTATTACAAAAAAGCTCCATTCCCTCCTGCAGGTACCTGCACATTATTGTATTGCTTTGCTTGAAGTATTCTGATGAGTCTCCGTGGGGGAGAACAACCATCTCATGGGTCACCCCTCTCATGTGTGACCCTCTCATGGGTTCTTCAATCACGCATGCCTCCTTTCCACTTTGGAGCTGGCTCGGGGTTGCAGTTGGAATCAGTGGAGGCTGGTGGCTCTGATTTCGGTGGGACTATGAATCTCTTCTGGGTTTTAGCTAGAACCAGTTACAACTCTAAAGCAGCTATCCAGGGTAACATGAAACATATCCCCAAGATAGCTTCAGAACGTTGGATCGCTCTTTTGGAGTTCTGGCTGGTTCTGACCAAAACCCAGAATGGATTCATAACCCTACTGAACTCGGAGCCACCACCCTCCATTGGTTGGAATGGCACATCTTCTCTCCCTTCCTGGCTTTGGCTGTTTGCCTAGCAAAAGGTGCTTATTTGTTAACGGCATTGCTTGCTGCCAGGGGATTCAAACCTGTGAAGGCACAGAAGTTTCTGGCTATAGGCATTGACTGCTGTACTTCTGACCAATGTGTCAGGGTAGTATGTGCCAACAGATACCTTGCAATCTCTTTGTGGTGAGTGACCAGGTTGTGCACTGTAGGCGGAGAGGGTGTGTGTAGTGGCTTGGATGATACCACAGGGCCATTTGGCCATTCCTGCACATTGATTGGTGCCTTCTATGTGATCACGATTGCTGGATGATAGTAGAGTTAGAGCTGTTGGTGCGTCTGTGGAAGCTGCCACAGTTCTGGTGATTGTTTCTCTGGTTATTGTTATGGTGCTGCCTCTGCTGCTGGTGTAACACAGTGTCTATGTTACACCAGCATCAATCCTGCCATAGCAGCTGCCTAGCATTGCAGGACCACGGGATCATCCTACCCACTTACTGTAGGTTGCATTCCTAAGCAAACCTATGAACTGAATTCAGGAGGAGTTAATTCTGAGTAAAAATGCATATTCTTTATTTATTACAGGATGATGATGATGATGATGATGATGATGGTCTTGTATAATAGATTCTAAGGGTGATTTACAATAAAGGTCTAGGCTACAATTTCCATGTTTTTGGTCATTTAAAAAACAAATTAAAACACACACACACACACAAAACAAACCACCACAACAGTAGAACCTTACCCTGTAACATTATGAATCTTGTACTGCTGCTTATATTTTTCTTTTCAGTTTTACCATTTTCAGCTCTTGCAGGCCTAATGGTAGCAGAAAAGGTGGAAGAGATACTATAGCTGACATGGTCATAAAAATACAGTTGTGCTGCTCTGGTGGTAGAAGCACAACAAAATGTGAAGAAACGTCTAGCACTGACAAATCCTTTGAGCAGCTTAACCTGCCTCCTTTTGCTTCCCATCTCTCTCTCTCCCACTTGAAAGCAGAGAACAGCTTCTGAGGGACGGACACACACACACACACACACACACACACACTCATTTCCATATCTAAGGCCAGCTCTGAAATAACATCAGCAAACGATGCTCTCAAAGAAAGAGAGCAAGTGGCAGATTCACTCTCAGCTGTTCTGCTTCTATTCATTTGAACAATAATGATCGCCATAAAAATATCCACAATACCTCTGTTCCATTTAGGGTGCCTCATTTCTAGAGAAACAGGCAAACTAGAGATACTTTGTTTTTACTTCTCTGAATGAACAAATAAAGGGAGAAGGGGAGGAAGCATGAAGGAGCTGAAGGGGTTGACTGAAAAGGAAAAGTTAAGATGGTTAAGAATGTGTAGGTTTGGCTGAGCAAGAATGTGAAGGGATCATGCTAATAACTATGAGGGCCATTAAGAAAGAAGGATTGTGCACAAAGTTGTATGTATAAGCACAATAGGATGGTTTTAAAAAGAAAAAAAAGGGCAGTTCTACTGGTAGGCAGAGTGAGGAGGTCACCACAGGCAGCTCATTTGGGGTGTCATGAAATGGCATCTACTGCTCCTTCATACCACCATTGCTGCCTGGGCCAGAGAGAGAGGTGGGTGAAAAACCAGGTTGCAATGGGGAAAAGATGGAGCAGGACATAGTGTTCTTGTCAGTGGGTCCCCTGCTTGGGGTGGGCCCTTGACAGATGCCTAACTATGCCAACCTTTGACACCACCCTTGGCTCCCAGCTAATTGCCTTACAGTATTTTCATTAGCTCTCTTCAGGCATTCAATTCTGAATGCATGAAGGGGCTCTGATAAAGCTCAGGGCTGACTCCCCAGCAGGGCTAGCAACATGCCTGAAGGGGCATATGTTTGGCTTTAGTCTGAAGGAAAGCACCTTCATTGCAAGTAGTGTTTCCAACATGGGGACGGGAACTCTGAATGGCCAAAGTTCCCATCCCCACATCGAAAACCCCATATATGAGGAAGGCACCCCTCTTCAGATGTTAGCCAATTGTTCATCAGTTTGGGCATGGTGACACCATGCAGAGTGTCACCTAGGGAGCGGAAGTAGTCTCACATGTTCCTGCAGCCCCATCATGCATTCAGAAGTGATGGCCTGAAGAGTCCTTCTCTTTGTCAAAGTTATGTGATGGATTCTTCCACTCCTTCCCTCCCCTCATCAGTTGGAATATTCACTAATGTTTCATGACTCCCAGTAGCAGCCATTCACAGTGGTTTGGCAGAGACACTCACGACCAACAAGCACCAGGTGGAACAGCTCTTTAGGGTATTGTATATGCCAGGACCTGTTTTGGACTGATGTGAGTTGAACTAGGAATGCGCATAAACACCAGCAGTTGTACACATTCATATGAAAACACAGTGAATAATATGTACATCAGTACAATAATATATACTGATGGGATCATTTCATACGTTTCCTCGTCCATATGTTTGGACTTCAGTTGGAGGCTATGGTCACTGACCTTGCAAAATTCCTCAGATGAATTCATACTCAGTGATAAAAGTCAATGATTATGCATATTGACTAATCAATGCACAACACTGCCTGTTTATGTGCTCAGTCTGCATGCATTCTCCATGCCTTCATGTGAATTACACAGTTGCCTGATTTTCTGCAGGTTCTCTATTCTGTTTACACAAATCTCTCTGTCTCTCTCTTCGTGTGTGTGTGTGTGTGTGCGCGCAGATAGATCACAGGTAAATATTAGAGGGCTATTATTTTTACTCATTAATATTTCTGAGGCAATAAAGTGTAAAACAGGTGACTGTGTGCCATCATATTAGGAGGAAAGTAAATTAAACTTTTCTTCTCTCTCCTTCCAAAGCATCTTTGAGTTTTCTACATGTCATGGATGTGTCACTTTTGTCCACTGTGGGCTTGTAGGCTGTGTGGGGAAACTATTTGAAAAGGGCTTGAGGCAGGAAAGGAGAGAGAAAGTATGCTGGGAAGGGAGCCTCTTGGGAGCTTTGATCTGAACTCACCTTCATCCCTGCACCCACAGTGAGGCTTTGCAAAGGAAGATGCAGGTATAAATAAATAAGCAGGGGGGGGGAGAGAGAGAGAGAGAGAGAAGCAATGGCAGCATCTATTTGATGGAAATGCTTTTCTTCCTCCTCCTCCTTCTTCTTTTATTTTTGGCTGTCAGCATGAAAATTAGGAACTCATTTATAACTGATGTTGGGGTGGAGGGAAGCAAAGGCTGGAATGATCATTTGATCCCTTAAAGGGGGACATGGTTGGTGCCTGTTCCTGATATTAGGCCTCTCACTGCCATCTTTCTAAAAGCAGCCCCTTACTGCATAGCAGGTTTTGTTGGAGAGGCTTCCAGAGTGGTACATATATTCATTACTAGTACTGTTGTTGTTTTTTATTCTGATAGCCTGTCAAAGGAGCAGAGGACAAGGTCTCATTTAGACCAGGCAGAGCTGACATTCAAGGAGCTGGGGGAGGGAAGATCCATGGCAGCTTCTTATGCTTTGCTGAGCCTTACTGTTACTGCACGGAAGACACATCTCCTCCTCCAGCCCACAGGCCTCCCTCTTCTCCCATGGGCCAGAGGCAGGATGCCCTTAGGGTGGCCACTTGGGAATCACCAAAAAAGAGGGCAAAAGAGGACACTGATTTGCATAAAAGTTGCATATTCTGATTTATAGGTATAGTTGCAAATTTAGAAATCAATATTATAATTTAAATAGAAATATAGTATATCTCACCATAGCGTAGAAAACTGCAACCAGTGTGCCTTGCTCTGTCTGCTGTCTGGGTGCTCTTGATGGGCAACTTCAAGGCCCAGCTCTTCCTTCTGATGGTTCTTTATCTTTCTGTCAGACTTGGGACTGGACAGCCCTTCAAATAAAGGGTGCCTTCAAAATAAAGGACAGTCCTCTGGCAGCCCGTGAAATAGAGGACTGTTCTCTGTAAAAGAGGACACATGGACACCCTAGCTGCCCTCCTGGAGACCCTAGGATTGCAGTCTATACTAGAAAAAATATCAAGGAGCTGGTGGCTTCGATTTCAGAGGGGCTGTGAATTCATTCTGGGTTTCAGTCAGAACCAGCCAGATCTCTAAAGGAGCAATCCAAGTGCTGAACCCTCTCTCCAGAATATGTTCAGTACCTTGGATAGCTCCTTTACAGTTCTGCTGGTTCTGAATGGATTTACAGCCCCACCAAAATCAGAGACACCTGCTTCCACTGGGGAAAAAAGAACACTGGAACCTTCTTGCAGGGTCCTCTCTTAGGCTTCACCAGAACACAGATTTCCCTAAAATCTGCATATAATAATCTATATGTATAGATGCACATTGAGAAATAATTCCTGCAGTTTACATAGTAATTCAGTAAATCTCCTCATAGTGGCGAAGACTACGACCGGGGCACCTGCATGCGTGCTCAGTCTGCTGTCCAGAGGCTAACTGCTGATGAACAAATTCAAGGCCCCTGCTGCTCTGCCTTGTTATCCTGCTCTTAACCAGCCCAGCCCTTCAAACAGAGAACTGCCCGCTGTAAAGTAAGACATTGGGCTACCCCACCTTCTTGGCTGAAGGTGAAGGATGTGATTGTGGTATGCTCACCTCACTTGGTTTGTTTGTAACAGGCTGCAGACATAACCTCTTTGAATTTCTAATCCACACTGCTATGATCTCAGGAAGATCATAGCATAAAGGATACAGTTACACGCATAAGAAGCCTTCTCAGCAACCTACAAGCCCCTAGTGGCATAAAAGCAGTGGTATAATGGGTTCTCACACACTCACTTTCCCCTTGACAATGGTTTAGCACCACAGGAATTCAGAGTCCTTTTATCTCCCAGCTTTATTTAACTGGCGTAATTAAAATAAATTGATTTCCCAGCCAATTAGTTATCAAATATCTGTAACTACTTCAATGCTCTGGCATTATCACTTAATCTCAGTGGCTCCTGTGGGCTGTGCCAACCTGCTGTCTCCTGAACCACTACTCTCATTAGCTTACTCCTAGGTAAGAGAAGCCTGAGGTGTGAAATCTGCAAGGAGGGTGGAAAGGGAGGGGAGAAAATGAATGCTGCCTGCCTGGAATATTAATAAGTACTTTCCACCAGCCTTGATAGGCAATGCCAGCTCAATACCACCTGTTAATCAAGGTAGGCAAACCAAATATAGCCATCCACAACTGACAGCCTGAACACCAGACAGAGATGCTGACGGATGCAATGCTAAAAACAGATGGTACTGGCAGCAAAGGACACCAGGTCATCATGTACCAAGCTTATTAACAGCAGATGCTGTTAATCCATCTGTCTGTCTGTCTGTCTATCCAACACACACACACACACACACACACACACGTGTGTAAAGAAGGGACAAGCTGCCAAAAGACAAGATCCAGCAGGTAAATGCTTGCAGTGGATGGCTGCATGTGTATTTCCCCAAGCTGAAATGTCCCAACAAGGAGATCTTTAGATGTAGTTCTCTTCCTCTTCATGGATGATTATATTACCCTAGCTAACCGGACATCAGAGTTCATGTATTACCACCTCCATCTGGAAAGGCCCCCAGAATAACTCTACCTACAGATGTATTTTTAAAGCACACTCTATCCTTCTATTGCCTTTCAAGATGCAAAAGGGAGTACATGTAGGGGTTATTACTTATTTCATATTATTGATTCAGCAACCCTATAATGTAGAGTAGTCTGAGAGATTGTCAGTGACTGAAGGCCATTCACTTAGCTTGGTCAATGAGCAGAGTTTTGAACTTAGTTGCACCTGATCCGATGCTTTGTCTAGCTACCACACCACACAGGTTTCTCTGGCAGAAGAGTACCATCTTCACTGAGTTAGAAGTTTGCACTTCCCACCATGCATTAGCAATGCCTGTTTCATTTATTTTAGCAGCCATAAACTCTCATCCGTGCTTTCAATTAGACTGTTTCAAATGAGATGGAAGATAATGCATCCCATGATTTTTCATGCTTCTCGTTTACCAAGACTAAGGCAAAGTCATTTCCAGGCCAAAACATGGCCTTTTCTTGATTGATGAAGCTAATAAAGAGGCTTTATTGTGATATAAATAGCCTTAAAAATGTCCAGGAGGGTCAATATTGGTGTTTGATGGCCGCATGCATGCAAGGTCCTTGTCTTAAGTGGCACTAAAGCTTAATGAGTTATGCTTCAGAGAAGTTTTCTGTTGGGCTTCAGTATTGATTTGGGGAATTACAAAATGGCAGAACACAGCTGAGATACTCATCAGTGGAGGGAACTAAGTGCTTCAACAACTTTGTACAATCTTGTTCCCAAGAAGACATCTCCTTGATTTTCCTGTTTTTTGGAATAGAGATGGCAGGAGATCCCACACATACACACATAAGGTGCAGGCTAAGGGTTAATTTCCTGGAGTTTTTAAAACAGTTATTATGTTCAATAACAACAAGGCCCATTTATGGCATGCAGAACTAATTAACAGCTCTGGATGAATCAGAGACCCTTGAGTGCAAACACGGGTCACAAGATATTGCCTAGCAGCTTGATGGAGCGAAATTTATGTATGTATGTATGTATGTATGTATTCATTCATTCATTCATTCATTCATTCCATTTCTATACCGCCCAATAGCCGAAGCTCTCTGGGCAGTTCACAAAAATTAAAACCAAGGAACACACAATAAAACAATATAAAATATATAAAACTTTAAAACCACAGTATAACAATACAACCAGAATAAAACCAGAAAAGGGCCTTTTCTGTGGTGGCCCCCACTCTGTGGAACTCCCTCCCCAGGGAACTCCGCCATGCCTCCTCTTTAATGAGCTTCCGCCATGCATTAAAAACGTGGTTGTTCAGGCAGGCGTTTGGGATGGGTTAGGGTATTTTAGAAAATGTTTTTACTGTAGAATTTTATTGTTTTAAACTGTTTTATTGTACGCTGTACATTGCCCAGAGTGGCTGGGTGACCAGCCAGATGGGCGATTAATAAATTTAATAATAAATAAATAAATAAAAAACCTAGCAGCAGTGCAGTACTTTAAAATACAGATTTAAAACAGCAAAGCTAAAAGTCTAGAAAGCTAAAATGCTAAAATTACTGGGAAAATAAAAAGGTCTTCACCTGGTGCCAGAAAGAATACAATGTAAGTGCCTAGCGAACCTCACTAGGGAGCTCATTCCACAACCGGGGTGCCACAGCAGAAAAAGCCCTCCTCCTAGTAACCACCCGCCTCACTTCCTTTGGCAGTGGCTCATGGAGAAGGGCCACTGAGGATGATCTTAAGGTCTGGGCAGGCACATATGGGAGGAGGCGATCCTTCAGATAACCTGGCCCCAAGCTGTTAAGGGCTCTGAATCTTAATACCAGCACTTTGAATGGGCCCCGGAAATGGACTGGCAGCCAGTGCAGCTGGAAAAGTACTGGCGTAATACGAGCTCGTTGGCCAGTCCCTGTTAACTATCTTGCTGCCTTATTTTGGACCAGCTGAAGTTTCCGGACCGTTTTCAAAGGCAGAAATAAGTTTCTGAAACTTTTAGCCTTGGTTTCTTGTATCTAATAGACCAGCATGTTCAGTATGTTCTGTAGTAGTAATGGTTTCATTATGTTAGAAGCCTGATCTGATTTACTCTGCTGTTTTATGCTTCTGGCTACTTAGCTAGGGGACTACCTATTTATGACTCAGTAATATTTGCCAAGTCCATCATCTACCTGGATTGAGTCTGCTTTATTCAACCACTTCTGCTAACACAAGTCAACCTGCTGTATAAGTTCCAAACATAGGTGTTGGCTTGGGCCAACATAAGCCCAAGGAATATCTTCAGATATCTCTTTGCTGGAAGGTTACCAACTGCATTAGGCCACTTGGGACACACATCACACAGCAGCCATAGGCTGATCTGGAAATAATTTTCATGGATACATGTATTGTGAAAACTTTTATAAAAATGTGTCCACCATACAATTTCTTCAAGAAATAATATGGAGGCCAGAATCCAGCTCAAAATAGCAGCCAGGTGACTGTAATGCGGGACTGCTAGAGCTGTGCCCTATGCTAGCTGCCTCCTTGACTCTAAATCTGTCTCAGGCTGAGAAACCAAGAGCTGCAGCCATAACAGAAAGAAGTGGGAGTGAGAACATAAGGCAGGACTCTTACTGAGGAGGGAAGTAATTCTTGTTCCCTTTTCTCTCTCAGTTAATGCACCAAACTACATGTCACACTAATTCTGTAATGTCTAGCCAAAGCTTGTCTTTTGTTTTTACTCTAGTGTAAGCATGCATGGCTCTAGTTTGGATCAAGAGCACTGGGATTAAACGTTTCCCTCCCATCATTTGCTTCCTGAAATCCAGAAGAATATAACAGAAGAAAAAAGTCTCCGTTGGTGTCAGTGGAAGCTTTTTTCCTCCCTTGTTAATCCCCACCCCCCTCCACTCCCTGTGTGTGTGTGTGTGGGGGGGGGGATTTCAGGAAGTAAATGATGGGAGAGAAAAGTTTAATCCTGCCCTTCTGGAACATGGTAATCCTGATCAAAATTGGGGCCACGTGCTTACACTAGAGTAAAACAAAAGACAGGCCTCCGCTACACGCTACACAATTAGCGTAACGTAGGCTTGCTTTGTTTGTCTTGTGCTTGTCTACCCTCTAGTGGACCCTGCTTGGAGTGCAGTGACTCCAAACCCTCTTGGGTTTGGGGTTAAATGGCTCCTGCCTGTCCCTGTTCCCTAGGAAAATCAGGAAACATCTTCCCATTGTTTCCATCTTGTTGCGTTATGAATGCTGAGAACTATGCTCTTAAGAGCCTGACAAAGGCTATCCCCACTGGGAATTGGGATCCCAGCGGAGCCCTATAGAGTTGGCTACCCTCCTAAGAACTGGCTGGTTCCTGTATCTGGCCCCTCCTGTGACCCAGATCCAGAGGGCACCTGCTACAATGACCTATTCCAATAAAATAGGCATGTCTAGAGAAGAAGCGCTGCAGAGGTACAAAGGGTAGCCTCCACTGGGAGTACATAATTTGAAAACAGGCATGGCCCTTTTTCAGGCTGAGGACAACATTCAGTTTTGGAGAAGCTCTCGGGGGCCCATTCTAATGGTGGGTGGGGCCAAGGGCAAAGGAAGCAGAATCAAAGGCCAAAAATACAAAAAGTACCAGCATGTTGTAGCTCATCAATCTGCTTTAGAAGAGGCATTTCAAACTTTTAGAATGTGGAAAAAACTGCACAAACGCTGGGAAACCACCAAATGATCGGTGGCTGGGGGTAAATGGATAGTGTGTCGCCATCTGAGGAACCCTAGAGGGCAGGATTGGGACCCCAGGAGGGCCAGATTTGGCCCCCTGACGGAGGTTCCCCACCCCTGTTCTAAAGGACCTCCACAGTGAGAGCGATTGAAAGACCTTCTCACACTTGCTGCAGAGATGGGGAAGAAATCACCACCCCTTGTAGTGGCTGGTTGGCAGGGGTCTAGGCAAAGGCTGTGAATCATGTGGAGATTCAGTGGGCATATCTGGGCTCGCAGTAATCTTCAGTTATTTAAATAATTTGTTTCCAGTGATTTCCTTGCTTGCAGCAAACTGGTATCTCCTGGCACAGACTTTGGGCCTTACTGCTAAAGATGCTCAAGAGAATCTGTCAGTTTTGCTTCCTCCTGAATTCTATTTTTTTTAAATCCCATTCGTTATCTCCCAGATATGAAGAACTTTGTGAATTTTGGTAAATTCTAATAAAAATCACACCAAAATGCAATTCTCACCATCTGCACTAGCCAAATTCATCAGGGACAGCTACTCCCAGCATGGAGAAGTTCATGCTATATCTGCCTGTCAGGTAGCTCTTAAAGATGAAGAGTCTTGTCAGGAAAAAAGAGAGAGATGCCAACCCATATTCAGACCTATCATGGCTGAATACATAGGGATTCATACACAGACTTTTAAGTGCTAAGCACTTAGAGCCCTGGGCCTAGATGGGCAAATCTCAATCTGTCAGTTTTGTTTTCTCCAACATTTGGATTATTTTTTTAAAAAACATATCTCAAGTTCTTTTTGTCCTGAACATGGAAAACTTTGCCCATTTTGATCAATTCTTTTCAAAACCATTCCGAAACTAAATTCTCACAAATCTCTAATCAAGGACTGTATAAGTAAGTATAACCTATTTAGGAGGCTATGATCATACATCAGTCACTTTAAACAATTTTGGGCCAGATCTGACACTTGTAATTGGATTGCAAATTGTGCTGCCTGGGAACAAGGCTCCTGAAAGCTCGGAACTGTGAAGCCTGTGGGCCAAAACAGACATTACTTTAAACATGTGTCTAGCAACTATGTCTTTTTTGTTGTTTGTTTTTACTTTAGAGTAGGCACAAGGGCCCCAACCTGGATCTGGCCCCTAGCATGGGGGCTTTTATGATCTGGATTTGGGGGTGGGGCTTGCCTACTCTAAAGTAAAATAAAAAAGAAGAGAAACTTGCTAGATACAAATTTAATGAGTATACGTTTTCTCTGTGAAAGTGTCATGTCAAGAACAGATGGGCTTTTGTTTCCATGTTCTGAACTTCTGAGTGCTTCAAGAGAACATGGTTGTGAAATCCAATGTTCACATAGAGCACAAGAATGTATAGCACTGACATCATGGAAAAATCCAGCTCTGGGCTGGTTGAAGAACTCTCTCCTCCCACAAAATAGAGATAAATTGACAAGTAAGTGAGTCAAATAAAGACTTCGGCTTCTCTGGAAGGTTCTTTCTTGCACTGGCAGCTTCTGAGGCTGCAAGAAGAAGACAACAAGAGGAAATAACAAGAGGAAGAAAACATGCATGACATTTTAAATCATTTCCAAACTGATGTAGTCTGTGGAAAAGGCAGGGTGAATAAGATAAGACACTCAGCCAGTATGAACATCTGAAGGTAGCCATGTCAGCTAGGAACATAGGAAACTGCCTTTTACTGAGTGAGCTCATTGGTCCATCTAGCTCAGTACTGTTGACACTAACTGGCAGCGCCTCCCCAGGGTTTCAGGCAGGAGTTTTTCCAGCCCTAACTGGAGAAGCTGGAGAGTGAACCAGGGACCTTCTAAATACAAAACAAGTGTCCTACCACTGAGCTATGACCCCTCCCCCATATCAATGCATGCTTCTCAGGGAGAGGGAGAGGGGGGGGGGAGAGAGAGAGAGAGAGAGAGAGAGAGAGATTCTGCACACATCCATGTAATTAGGTCATTTGATTCAAGATCCAGGCATCTTACTCAAGAGCCCATAGATGTGTCTCTAAATATGGTCAATGCTTCTGCTTTATACACACACACACACACACACACACACCAAGCAAGCGAGTGAGCGAGCGAGCAAGAGAGAGAGAGCAAACCTCTGTCATTCCATACTAAATAATGCTGTCTCCTTAAAAACTTTCCTAAGACTAATACTTCCTCCTAAAGTCACTGTCCAAAAGTAAAACACAATTGAGTGTTCCTAGGTAGTAAGTAGTATCCATGCTGATGTCACAGCCTACTCCAAGTGGCATGTCTATTCTTTGGGAGGTCATACCAGTTTTATCTCCTATTTCATTTCAGGGTGATGGGTTGGCTCACTGGAATAAGTCATAAGAACATAAGAATATAAGAACATAAGAGCCGTGCTAAATCAGACCAAGGGGCCAGCTAGTGGCCATCCAGCTTTCAACCACGAACCCACAAGCAGAACACGAATGCAAGAGCACCCTCCTGCCCATGTTCCCCAACAACTGGTGTAAACAGGCTTACTGCCTCTGGTACTGGAGGTAGCACATAGCCAATAGGACTAGTAACCATTGATAGCCTTCTTCTCCAGGTATTTATCTAACCTTCTTTTAAAGTTATTTAAAGCAAATCCCATAGTTTAAGTTTGTGCTGTGTGATGAAGTACTTCCTTTTATCTGTCCTGAATCTCCAGCTAATCGGTTTCATGGGATGACCCCTGGTTTTAGTATTTTGAGGGAGGGGGTCATTGCTAGTTTCTCATGATTCCAGCTTCCAGGACTGTGGGATCATGCTTCCTATTGATTTTTCCAAATAAAAAGGCTTTGGGTGCAGTTGCATTCATACAACCCTGATATGCTGGGCCCGGTTTGCAGGAGGAAAGGGGGATGGGAAACATAGGATAGCTACTAGCCTTGATATCAAAACAGAGCATCCATGCTCGGAAGGGCTGTACATCTGAAAAGAAGGGAGCTGTTGCTTTCATACTTCGCTTGTAAGCTAATCAGAAACATCTGGCAGGCTACCAGCCACCTTATTCAACATTGCACCCTCCAGATGTGTGGGTCTGCAACTCCCATCCCCTACACTATAGCAATAGCAGCATTTGTTGGGGCTGATAGGCACTGTATTCCAACACATCTGGAAGCTGCCAGCTTGGGCAAGGCTGGAATCCAGGATTAGATGGACCCATGGTCTGATCCAGAACTGTGCTTATGATCTGGATTTGTGTGGGAGCCAGAGCCCAGGAGGACTATGAAGTATCTAGTTTTAGCTTCTGCTAAAATAAATTATTAAAGGGCCAATCTACATGACGGTTTCCCCCATCCTTGTAATGCCTGGTTCACTTGCATGGCACATGACACACTCCCCAAACTGTTCTCACACTCCTTCTGCCGTTAAATTCCAGAGATTGCTTTGTGACGGGAGGAAGAGGGTACCCTAACTCCCAGCAGTGCAGGCAGGGACAAGAGGTTGCTTAGACTGAATAAAAAGCCAGCAAGGCTGCTGCCACCCCTTACGTCCAACTCAGCCTGAGACAGGGGACTCTCAGACCTTACACTGCACCCCTACGGCTTCTGAAACAAAGGCCCAAGCCAGTGCCCTCTATTTCAAAGTCCTAGGCCTGGAACCTTACACAGTAGCAATCACCAAGAGGAATGCTCAGACTTAGCGCCAAGCCTCACTGGAATAAAGCACAGCTGGTAAGTTTATTCACAAAAGGGGAAAGGGAATAACATACAAAAGAACCAGGGCATATTCGGTAACTACAAAACAGACTAAACTTGCCTATACATGCTAGCGGCACGGGTCTTCAATAGAACAGGACCTCCTACTGGAGCTCCTACTTAAGCCTTTTTATTGTAGATGTTCCATAAGCCTATCTGTTATAGACTCAGATTTATAATTAGCGGATTCTGTTGTGTCTTTGGTGATTTTGATTTATTGCCATGTACATTCTTCGTTTTTTTGTTGCCTTTATTCTGTTAAACGTTATTTTGAAATAAAATAAAAATTCATGAGAAAACAGAAGGAAGAACAGGACCTCAGAAAGGGAACCCTCCAAAGCAAACTTTGGACAGGGCAAAACGAAAGCAAGCAAAGGCACAGGCCCTTGGTTTTATATCCCCAAGCCTTTAGCAAATCTGAGGTGATCCCTATTAGCCAGTCACAAGCTAGCTGGAAACAATCTGCCCACGTTTTCTGGGGGCAGAAAGTTCTCACCAAAACTCAGCTGAACTCGTTCAGCCCAACTGGCGAGGGCTCCACTTCAGCCTTGAAGCCAGAGATAACACACCTGGGTGGCCTGACTGATACATGCAGGTTTGGCCTTCTGGAATAGAACTGTACAGGCTGCTTAAACATAGAAGAAGAATGGATTTCCTGACATGCTTTCATAACAGTTCCCCCACCCCCGTTGTGTGGTTTCTATGCAGTATAAACTCTAGTGTGTGTAGTGTAACTTATCCTGGGGGAAAGAGGAGGGGGAGTGGTGCACTAAGTAAAGTGAGTTCCCTTGTTATCTCAGATCACAGAACAGATTGAAGACATCAAGGGACATTCCCCTGTGCTATACAAGGCTTTTGGCTGGACTAAGTTTTTCTATTTAGAAAGAAGGTGTTTGATTGATCTGGATCCTAATACTATTATGGGACAGTATAGATCTAGGTTAGAATAATTACCCTTGTTGTGGGGGTGGGGTGGTGGAACCCTAGCCCTACCTAATGTGCATGTTTATGTTCATTTTAAATTACGCTAATTTAACACCGTTTTCCCCCACCCCCATCTCTCCACTTCCTTTCAAACAGTTGAGTGGCAAAAAACCCTGTTCAGACTATTTAAATTCAACTGGGTAGCCATCCTAATATGGACACAAGGTTGGGAGGGGTGAAGAATGAGCTAGGTTAAAGCACTGATGTTGAGTGGGTCATCCAGTCATTGCTCCATTCGCAGCATGTGCTTATTCACTGTCTGGATACTGTTTTCACCTATTTGTCATTGAGATCTCTTATGGCTCCTCTTTGGATGTGTGCAGAGTGCAGCACAATGACAGCTGAAACTCTGCTGGGGTCTGTGGAAGGCACTGACATAAAAGTAATGCTAATGTTCTCAAAAAATTAAACCGACCCTTAAAAAATAAATAAAACCATCCCCCCATGCACACCTTTTACAGTGACTCCCATTCCCTGGAGGAGTGTGAATTTCACAGATGACCTGCTGAGTGGAAAAAACATATTCCAAATGAGCTAAATTAGGCTACCATTAACATCTCATGGTGACCTCTTGTTCTGCTATTATGGGACAGCATAAAAGGAAGGACTAATCATGTTGCATTGTCTCCTTCACTATTTTAAATACATAAGCACTCTTTACAATGTGACCCCATGCATGCCTTCTCAGAAGCAAGTCCTACTGAGTTTAATGGGGCTTACACTTGGGTAAGTGTATTTAGGATTGCAGCATGAGGTTGTTTGTCCCCCGCCCCCTTTTTCAGAGGCTAAAGATGCCAGTGATCTTATCCAGATAGGGTACTGGTCTTTAGCGGATGGGTCGGGAACTAATTCTGGGTCATAGCCTGACCTAAGGTGGGTTGCAGCAGAACCACTACCACCATAAAAAATAAATGGCAAAAAATTAAGTGGGTCCCCAAATGTATGTTTGGGCAAAGTATGCATCCTGGGTTTGAAGTGCTTGAAAAACACAGAACTAGAGAATCTGTCCGTAGCTCTATGGTGTGAACCATGTGTGCAAAAAGGCACTGCATGTCTTGTTTACCTTTCCAATCTAACAGGGTGTGTGTGACCCTTTCAAAGGGATGATTTGATATATTTCCACTTTTCATACAAGAATGATTCTCAATTTATTAAAATTCATGCAAAAGTACAATGTAAATTAAGGATATATCATTATATGTGGGACAGTCTCTTCTGGTGCCTGGGAGCTGGCACCAGAATCTCAGAATCTACAGCAGAATCTCAAGCTTGGGGGCCACATTATTATTATTATTATTATTATTAATTAGTAGTAGTGTTGTTGTTGTTGGTGGTACTATTTTACATTTCTATACCGCCCAATTGGAGAAGGAAATGGCAACCCACTCCAGTATTCTTGCCAAGAAAACCCCATGGAACGTATCACAAGGCTAAAAGAGATGACGCCGGAAGATGAGTCCCTCAGGTCGGAAGGTGTCCAATATACTACTGGGGAAGAGCAGAGGGTATTTCCAAGTAGCGCCAGAAAGAGTGAAGCGGCTGGGCCAAAGCCGAAAGGACACTCAGCTGTGGATGTGTCTGGTGGTGAAAAGAAAGTCCGATGCTGTAAAGAACAATATTTTTTAGGAACCTGGAATGTAAGATCAATGAATCAAGGTAAACTGGAGGTGGTCAAACATGAGATGGCAAGACTGAACAGTGACATCTTGGGAATCAGCGAACTAAAATGGATAGGCATGGGCGAATTTAATTCAGGTGACCATCATATCTAAAACTGTGGGCAAGAATCCCTTAGAAGAAATGGAGTAGCACTTATAGTCAACAAAAGGGTGGGAAAAGCAGTACGGGGGTACAATCTCAAAAACGATAGAATGATCACAGTATGAATCCAAGGCAACCCATTCAGCATCACAGTAATTCAAGTCTATGCCCCAACCACTGAGGCTGAAGAAGCTGAGGTTGATCGGTTCTATGAAGATCTACAACACCTTCTAGAACTAACACCAAAAAAAGATGTCCTCTTCATCATAGGGGATTGGAATGCTAAAGTAGGAAGTCAAGAAATCACCGGGATAACAGGCAGGCATGGCCTTGGTGTACAAAATGAAGCAGGACAAAAGCTAATAGAGTTTTGCCAAGAGAACATGCTGATCATAGCAAACACTCTTTTCCAAGAGCACAAGAGACGACTCTACACATGGACATCACCAGATGGTCAATATCGAAATCAGATTGATTATGTCCTTTGCAGCCAAAGATGGAGGAGCTCTATACAGTCAGTAAAAACAAGACCTGGAGCTGACTGTGGCTCAGATCATGAGCTTCTTGTTGCAAAATTTCAGCTTAAATTGAAGAACGTAGGGAAAACCACTAGCCCATTCAGGTATGACCTAAATCATATCCCTTACCAATATACAGTGGAGGTGAGGAATAGATTTAAGGGATTAGACCTGATAGACAGAGTGCCTGAGGAACTATGGACGGAGGTCTGTAACACTGTTCAGGAGGCAGCAACTCAATCCATCCCAAAGCAAAAGAAATGCAAGAAAGCCAAGTGGCTGTCTGGTGAGGCTTTACAAGTAGCTGACGAAAGAAGGGAAGCGAAAAGCAAGGGAGAAAGGGGAAGATATATCCAACTGAATGCAGAGTTCCAGAGAATAGCAAGGAGAGACAAGAAGGCCTTCTTAAATGAACAATGCATAGAAATCTAGGAAAACAACAGAATGGGAAAGACTAGGGATCTCTTCAAGAAAATCGGAGATCTCAAGGGAACGTTTTGTGCAAAGACGGGCATGATCAAGGACAAAGAAGGCAGGGACCTCACAGAAGCAGGTGAGGTTAAGAAGAAGTGGAAAGAATACACAGAAGAACTATACAGGAAAGATCTGAATGTCCCTGATAGCCATGATAGTGCGGTCACTGAACTTGAGCCGGACATCCTCGAGAGTGAAGTCAAGTGGGCATTAGGAAGCATTAGTAAGAACAAAGCTAGCGGAGATGACAGCATTCCAGCTGAGCTATTTAAAATCCTAAAAGATGGTGCTGTTAAAGCGCTGCACTCAACATGCCAACAAATTTGGAACACTCAACAGTGGCTGCAAGACTGGAAAAGGTTAGTTTACATTCCAATTCCAAAGAAGGGCAACGCCAAAGAGTGTTCAAACTACCGCACAATTGCGCTCATTTCACATGCCAGCAAGGTGATGCTCAAAAGCCTACAAGCTAGGCTTCAGCAGTATGCGAACCGAGAACTACCGGAAGTACAAGCTGGGTTTCGAAGAGGCAGAGGAACTAGAGATCAAATCGCCAACATTCGCTGCATCATGGAGAAAGCAAGAGAATTCCAGAAAAACGTCTATTTCTGCTTCATTGACTACGCTAAAGCCTTTGATTGTGTGGATCACAACAAACTGTGGCAAATTCTTAAAGTGATGGGAGTACCAGACCACCTTACCTGCCTCCTGAGAAACCTGTATGAGGGTCAAGAAGCAACAGTAAGAACCAGACATGGAACAACCGATTGGTTCAAAATTGGGAAAGGAGTACAACAAGGCTGCATATTGTCACCCTGCTTATTTAACTTATATGCAGAGTACATCATGAGAAACGCCGGGTTGGATGAATCACAGGTCAGAATTAAGATTGCCGGGAGAATTATTAGCAACCTCCGATATGCAGACGATA
Organism: Heloderma suspectum; assembly: GCF_057233095.1. Taxonomy (NCBI): domain Eukaryota; kingdom Metazoa; phylum Chordata; class Lepidosauria; order Squamata; family Helodermatidae; genus Heloderma; species Heloderma suspectum. The sequence goes on along the minus strand of NC_139460.1, from coordinate 46,078,341 downwards.
CCACCCTAATGGCAGAAAGCGAAGAGGATCTCAAGAGCCTGTTGTTGAGCGTGAAAGAGGAGAGTGCAAAATCTGGTTTGAAACTCATCATTAAAAAAACTAAGATCGTGGCATCTGGCCCCATCACTTCCTGGCATATAGAAGGGGAAGAAATGGAAGCAGTGACAGATTTTATTTTCTTGGGCTCCAAGATCACCGCAGACGGTGACTGTAGCCATGAAATTAAAAGACGCTTGCTCCTTGGGAGGAAAGCTATGGCAAACCTAGACAGCATAGTAAGAAGCAGAGACATCACCTTGCTGACAAAGGTCCGTCTAATCAAAGCTATGGTTTTCCCAGTAGTAAGGTATGGCTGTGAGAGCTGGACTATAAGGAAGGCTGAGCGCTGAAGAATGGATGCTTTCGAACTGTGGTGCTGGAGAAGACTCTTATGAGTCCCCTGGACTGCAAGGAGGTCAAATCAGTCCATCCTAAAGGAAATCAACCCTGAGTGCTCATTGGAAGGACAGATAATGAATCTGAAGCTCAAATATTTTGGCCACCTAATGCGAAGAGAAAACTCTCTGGAAAAGACCCTGATGCTGGGAAAGACTGAAGGCAAAAGGAGAAGGGGACGGCAGAAGATGAGATGGCTAGATAGCATCACCGATGCAATGAATATGAACTTGAGCACGCTCTGGGAGAGAGCGCAGGACAGGAAGGCCTGGCGTGCTATGGTCCATGGGGTCACGAAGAGTCGGACACGACTGAACGACTGAACAACAATACCGCCCAATAGCCAAAGCTCTCTGGGCGGTTTACAAAGATCTGGCTCTCTGGGAGTCCTAATCCAATCTTCCAAGGATACCCAAATGGCCATGCCCCCATACCCTGCCCCCCATCACTGATCTTTCAGCGCTTCCCTGGCTTTTGGGCCATTCCTCTGCCCCCGTTCTAAAAGGCTGAAATGTCTCCCCTAAGACTTAGTTACTGCCAGTAAGAGCTTTAAACTAAAATATGCTGGGGGGGGGGGTTAGGGGAGGAGGGAGTTTTGCCCTGCCCCTTTTCCCTTTGACCCCAACCACCACTGGAATGCAACCCCCAAGAGCTTCTATGAACTGGAAGTCAGTCCTCTGGCTGAAAGAGGGTCAACACCCTGTGATACAGCCTAGGTTCACAGCTCTATTCCCTAGAGGCTGTGGGCAGAAGGAGCTGCAGACAAACTCAGGAGCTGTTGGTGGTAAAGAGGGCAAGAAGCAACCCTTCCAATGATCTTCTTCCACTCACTTCTTTGGGAGAGGGAGCAGGGATTGGGCTGATTTCTCCGCCACTCCTTTTCCTTCTCCAGACAGCTGATCAACAGGATATTATTAACCTTAAAAAAAAAAGGGCCCTGAAGACACAGCTCCAGATACTCTGTTTATGTACCTCCAAATTGAGCTATGTATTCCTAATAATTAATTTCATTAATTAACCCAAGGTATAGACTTTAAAATCGTGGAAAACAACATCCCCACACACACACACACCTGCCTGCCTGATACCATATTTTCCCACATTTTTTATAACTCCCAAGATGTTTATTGGTGTTTTGCTTCTTGAAATAAGAGTGAATTATATTGAAAATATGCAGCTTCTTACATCCAAGGACCTCAATGAAATTTGTACTGGCAAATTACCTTTTGAAACAGGATACATTTCCTGTTTTCTTCTTTTTTTTAGGTGAGGAAAATGAGTCAAAATGAGTATTAAGTGATGGCAGAGGTTATACAATTACTAAGTGGCATAACAGCTGGAAAAGCACCTAGGAGCCCTAAATGCCAGGTGGATTCTTCATTCACAAAAATAATTGAATGGAAGTGGAAGAGGGAAACAGAGGTGACTGATAACTGATGAACTTGTGCAAAGTGGAGAGAGTGAGACAGAAGATTTAGGGGTGAAGGCTGTGGAAACCATCTACTACTTAGGGATATAAGAAAGTCACTTACCTTTCCGCGTATTATGTTGATGGGGGGGGAGGCGTTCCATTCCTCCCCCCGGAATCCTTGACGGGGGGGGGGAGGCGATCCGTTCCTCCCCCCTGGAATCATCCGTGGCCGACTGTGCTCCGCGGCCGCTCCGCGAAGCAGCCGGCCAGGCCCAGCCAGGCCAGAGCTGTCCGCAGCTGGATTTCCAGCTGCGGAGGGCTCTGGGGAAAAAAAAACCAAAAACCCGCGTACGCAAATGGTGGTGGCTACAGCCGCCACCATTTGCGTTCCTTATTTTTGGCCGTCTTAATCTACGTAAATATTTACGTAGACTATGATGGCGAAAATAAAGGCGCTATTTGTGTCCCTTTTTGATTCACCGTTTTAGCCTACGTAAAACTTTACGTAGGCTAAAACGTCGTTTTTTGTTTTAACCCAGCAATGATAGGCTACGTAAATCTTTACGTAGCCTATCATGTCGTTTTTTGTTTTAACCCAGCAATGATAGGCTACGTAAATCTTTACGTAGCCTATCACGTCGTTTGTTTGTTTTTTTTACAAGACAAATGGCGGTGGCAGCAGCCGGTCAGAAGACCAGCCGCTGCAGCCACCGCTGCCGAAGCCGCCGCCAGAGCCGCTGCCGCCCGGAAGATCCGCCCCAGGTAAGTCTCGTCCCGGGGGGGATCCGCGGGGGGCTGGTCGTTCCGCCACAGATTTCGGGGGGCCGAATGCACTGGCATTCGGCCTCACCGAGATCCGTGGCAGAATTCTCTGACAACCCTAACTACACTGCCCCATAGCATTGCATGCCTTGCATGCAGAATAGTGCTCTGCTGTGAATAACTCTGTTCTGTTTTTTTTTCAAGAGTCCATTCTAGACTGCTTTGGCATGGCTCATGTGCTACATACTTCAGATCAGTGAATCTAACTCTGTGAACTGCCAGAAATGCACAACAATGGAGTTTCCTGGAGCTTGCAATTTGGGCATTAATAACCATGCTAGCAATAACTATCTTTGTCTATATCTATCACTGCTTCCATAATAATTCGAAAACAATGCACTTCAGAACATTCAAAGGGCTTAGCATAAATTAATCATCACAATAACCCTATATAGTAGGACAGAACCATCAATGCGGGGGTGGGGGGAGGATGGGAGGACCAAAACTGCACACTGTAGGGATTCACAGAGCAAAAACATGTAGATTACAGGGAGCAAGGGCGTGCAATGGGAATTACTTTCCATGTGCATAAACCCAATTCGAGCTTAGTTTTGTGCTTAAGAGCACAATCCTATGCATGTTAAAACAAAAAAAAGTCTTACATGCCACAGCCAGCACGCTCAAGTCTGAACACTGCAGAACATTTGGAAATTCATTACAAAGTTCTGATCTGCACTTTAATCCAGGGATGTACAGATCAAGTTAGTTAAGAACATAAGAAACTCTGCTGGATCAGACTAAAGGTTAGGGATGTGCAAATCAGCAAAACTGAGTTCACCGAAGCTCTCCGAATTCTATCGCGAAACACGTTCCAACTCAAGTTCGTATCATAATGTGAGCTTTCTTTGTTTCTTTTTGAATGAAAATCCATACATATTTTTGTGTGTATTTTCCCGAATGTACAGTTCAGTTTTGTGGATTTTTGAAACGTACGCATTCTTGTCCCATTGATAAAAGCATATTTGTGCACATTTTTCAAAAGTATGGATTTTTTCATGCAAATTTTTCAAATGTACGCATGCTGTCAAACACATTTTTTTGATCCACAAATCATATTGTAAGCTCAGAAATGTACAGACTTTGACCACAGATTGTGTCCGAATCCGTATTTGGTCCAGAAGGTACGGACTGGGTAAATCCTGATCAAAAATGAACTGAAATAAATTCCTCATACATCCCTAACAAAGGTCCATCTAGACCAGCATTCTGCTCACACAGTGGAAAAGTAGCTACCTGTGGGACACTTAACAAGTAGGACATAAATGCAATAGCACCCCTGCCCCATGCTCCCCAGCAATTGGAGAACATAGGCATACTGCCTCTGATACTGGAGGCAGCACATAGCCATGTCATTAATAGCCTTGTCCTCCATGAATTTGCCTAATCCTCCTTTAAAGCCATCAGAATTGGTTGCCAGCACTACAACTTGTGGTAGCGAATTCCATAGTTTAACTATGTGCTGTGTGAAGAAGTGATTCCTTTTATCTGTCCTGAATCTCCCACTGATCAGCTTCATCGGATGACCCCTTGTTCTAGTATTATGAGACAAAGAGAGAGAGAGAGAGAGAGAAATAGGTCCCTATCCACTTTTTCCACACCATGCATAATTTTGTAGACTCTGTGATGACTCCCCTCACTCGCCTTTTCTCTAAGCTTCAGTTCCAGATGTTGTCACCTTTCCTCATATCAGACTTCACAAAGATCATCTCTAACTTGATGGTGGGTATATTGTCTTCTGCCACCTAATTCAACTCAAGTCTAAGTAACATAGGAAAGAAACCTGAAGAGGATTTTTGGTGCTTTTCCAATCAAGTTTAGAGTTCCCATTAAGCATATTTTCTTTCTTTCTTAAAAAGGATATGTACACACTGCTACAGAAAAATAATAAGGGTAAAACCTTTCATAAATCTGGAGACATATAATAGTTTTTAAGGGAACTGAAGATGATTTTGAGAGGTGTCACTTCCCATGGGGTGTGCATATAAGTTTCTTTTGTCTCACTGGAAGCTATGGTCAAACAGCATTTGCAGGTTTGGGAAACAAAACAAAACCCTGCAACACTTGTTTGCCAGAGGCAAATGTGGAATCAGTGTGTGCTCACTACAAGTCGTAACCCCTTCAGCCTACTTTTTATCCTCATCATCCTTGCGAGTTAAAAAAAGCCTTCTAATCAACCCGAACATCCACCTATTGACAGCATCCTGTGCTCCTTCTCTCCTCTACCACAAGAGACATTCTGGTAGTTCTTCAGGAAAAGTAAGTACTGTTGAACAGTGCCCTAAATCAAGAGTTACTTCCTCCCACATAGGCACCAAAACAAGCTGCTCTAAAAAGCCGTCATTTATGATGTCAGTAAATTGGCTCTCCAAATCATGCCCAGATGTGCAATTGAAAGCTCAGTCACCTTGTCTTTTTATTCCTGCCTGCAATGCCTTGTACATGCCTGTGTCATCCTGTACACTATAAATCACACTCAAGTACATTAAATGCATCTATTATTATTATTATTATTATTATTGCATCAGCAGATCTAACTGCTTCCATAATCCCTGCAGCATGCAAAAATCCACATTGCTTTCCTATCTGATATGCAAGGCACAAAGACGGCTGTATGTTCCTCAAGGCAAGGACCTTTGCCATGGCATCCCTTGCAGCATGTAGTGTTGGCACCTCAGGAATAATATGCAAGCAGTCCCATTAACTCGTGCCATTAGAAAAGATCAAAACAGCTTGTCTGGACAGGATGCTTTGTTTGTGTATGTGCTGCATTTAAGTATTCAAAGGATGATGGCAGGCAAAATACAGAAAAGGGTAGCCAACTTGTGTAGGGAAGTCTGGCCAAGCAGCAAAATACAGAAAAGGCTAGCCACCTTGCTAAGGGATGTCTGGCAGAATAGGCAGTAGGAAATATACAGAAAAGGCTAGCCACCTTGTGTAGGGGAGGCTGGTAGAGTACCCAGATGTACACCCACCTAAGGGTTGGCATGGCCATAACATTGCGAGTGAAACAGGCTGATTCAAGACCTTTCAGCCAAGCTTACCAAGTACTGTCACCTGTTGTACAATCTGACCAACACCTGCCTTTCCTCACTTTATTTATTTTATTTATTGCATTTATACCCCGCCTTTTTTCCTCTTGCAAGGAACCCAAGGCGGCTTACATTATCCCCCTCCTCTCCATTTTATCCTCACAACAACAACCCTGTGAGGTGGGTTGGGCTGAGAGTCTGTGACTGGCCCAAAGTCACCCAGTGAGCTTCCATGGCTGAGTGGGGACTAGAACCCGGATCTCCCAGCTCCTAGTCCAACACTCTTGCCACTACACCACACTTGGTGCTGTTCAGATATTTTGGACAACAACTACCAGCATTCCTGACCATGGGCCATGCTGCTGGGAGTTGAGGTCCAAAACATCTGGAGGGTGCCAGTTTGGAGAAGCCTGTTGTACATGGATGGATGCCATGTCAGGCACCTAACACTGCTATTTTCTATCTCTCCATCTGCTTTCTCATCCACCCTGCAATCTTCCCATTTGGGATGATGCCAATGAGGTAGAATGCCATGAAGACAAATTGTTACCAGGTCTTATTTTTATGCATTTCAAAAGCTATCTAATTCTTAACATATGGAGCAGTTCTATTTATATTGCTCCAGTAGGTATTTGCCAGAGAAAGGGCAATAGGATGCTCTGACTGTTCAAATGACAAATAGATTGACAGCTTTGTAAGGAAGAAAAACTATGGGGAAAAAGACTGTCAGGATGCTTGTGGAGACTGCAATCACTCGATCAGCTAACCAGTATATATAAAGTAAATGTTTAATAATCACCAGAATTGGGTAGGATAGGCAGATTTTTTTTTTTTAGTGAGATGTATTGCATTACTGGGAGCCAATATATGTGAAACTATTAGTGATCAGTCACAATCACATCACAGGCCAGAACTCTGGTTTTATTAAATCACAAAAAATCCCTGTAGTGTGTGAATTCACCTCAAGGTCATTTGTGGGAATCATACAGTGGATTCAGACATGAATGAATGTGTGAATAAAGGACGTGTGAGTCATGCTTCCTGTAATGTATCTAATTAATGGGATGATGTGTGAGCTGCATGCACACAAGGACCGACACTTACACATCACCAAAAAGGAGCATGAAAGAGAACAGATTTCCATAGAATTTGCATATGAAATTTATATGTATAGATGCACATTTAGGAATACTTACTATGATTTAAATTGAAATGCAGTTCCTCTCACCATGGTGAGGAAGACTGTGACCAGGGGTACCTGTGTACTTGTCTGTTCAGTCTGCTGTCCAGGTGCTGTTGATGGACAACTCTAAGGCCCCTGACCTCCCTTCTTATCAGCCTTTAAATCAGACTTGGAGTGACTAGATAGCCTCACAAATAGAATATGCCCTCAAATAGAAGTCTGTTTTCTGATAACACTTCTTGTTTACTTTTGTGCCAGCCCTCCCAACATTTTGGAGATAAACCCTTTCCTCTGGGGCTACCAGTTCTAGTGGGTGGGCTGGCACAAAAATAAATAGGCACTTCGGTAGTTTGTGTGTGTGTGTTTTGCTTTTTGGCCTTTGCTAAGAAGAGCATACAGCCGCCTAACGTACACTGTGGGAACACACACACACACACACACACACACACACACCCCTACCCAGTTCAAACAATAACGATAGCAATGATACACATAAAGTACAATGCTCTGTACTTCTTTGTGCTTGATACATGGGTAGGGCCTGAACTGGTGGCGACTGACCATGAAAGAGAGCTTCGGCTTGTGGTGTACAGCATCACCCTTATGTAGGGATGGCCGAGCACCCTCCCATTTGGGCTCTCCGGGCGCCTGCTCAGCCCCTGCTTGCTGGTCCTCCAGGCTGCACTTCAGCCCCCTTCCGTGCTTGGTAAGCAGCCCACAACTTACCCGGGCCTTTCTGTCTCTGTCCCGATCACGTTTTTTTAAAAATATGGCGACTGGCAGCCCATGCCCATATACTTATACACAACATCGCACTGTGAAACTAGAGTATATGGGTGATTCACAGTGCTTTTTGTGTCTATGGGCATGGGCTGCTGATCTGATTGGGACAGAGACAGATGGGCCCGGGTAAGTTGTGGGCTGCTTACTGAACACGGGGTGGTGGTGGTCTGGGGACCGGCGAGTGGGGGAGAAGGCTCAGGGGGTGGAGCTCAGGGTCAGCTGTCTGACAGTTTTGTGGACTGAAATGGGGGCCTACGCCATCCTTACCCTTATTCAAACCTATGGTGCAGCCACACTTGGAATACTGTGTACAGTTCTGGTCACTCCATCTCAGACAGGATATTGCACAGCTGGGAAAGATGCAGAAAAGACCCAACAAACTCATCCACAGGCTGGAACACGTTCCCTATGAGGAACGGCTACACTGGGTTGTTTGTTCTTTACGTTTTTTAAAGAAAAGATGACCGAAGGGTGGGGACATGATAGAGGTTTATAAAGTTATGCATGATGTGGAGAAAGTGGACAGTGATAAATTTGTCTCCTAATACTAGAGCGCATGGTCAACTGATGAAAATGATTGGCATAAGGTTTTGGACAGACAAAAGGATGAACTTCTACTTTCTTCATAGAGTGCATTGTTATTGGAGGGCACCATTGTGCTGCTATTTTGTGTGTCCCCCTCAAGAGCACCTTGGCTCAAAGGCTACATTTTGTCTGGCAAATCGAGCTAGTAAGGCTCAAGCAAACTAGGGCAAAGTGCAATTGAAAATGTCCCACCAAACCCCCTATTGAAACTGGGAAAGATGTGTCACAACCATTCATTAGTGTGGGATCTTCCTGAAATGGCTGATACTCAAATCTTCCTCCTTTTCTAATCTAATCAAAGCAAAACTGTATCATCTATCAATCAGGTATGGAGAGCCCTGAAATTTTTTTGAGGTCTTTTTGCAAGAAATACTATACCGTAAACTCCAGCTAAAGCCCAAGGCTCTGTCCTTGCTTAAACAAACCCAAGATTTTTTTATACTTTTGTGTGCCCAGAGATCGTCAGTCAAAAGCTCAGTGAATCTCTCCCTGAATTTATTTATCTGTCTGTACCCCTTCTTTCTACGAAGAAAAATGGCACTCAAGGCAGCTTACAATCATCAATAATACTTGATTAGGATATAAAACAATCCACTGAAACATGATAAAAAGCACAGCAATTAACAGAATAATAACAGTATCCAACTCAAGAGACCCACTTACTGCTTGAGTAAAAGGTATTTGCCTGCCAGTGGAAGGACAGCAGAGAGGGAGCGAACCTAGCCTCCCTCAGCAGGGTGTTCCACAGCCTAAAGCAGCCACTAGGGATGGTGTGGATGCCCAATTCAGTCTGGGAGTTCCATGGATCCCCACCCCACCCCTGAATTGTGCCTGCTGAGACCCTGCCCCTGCTTGACCCCCCCCCCCGCACTTGCCTTTTTGAAAAAAAGAGAAAAAAAGTGATTGAAATATGCGCACATCTAGTTGTATGCAAAATGGCACCGTGAATAACCCATATACACAAATTATAGGTATAAATGTCCCATTTATGTGTGTAATTTTGTGTACATCGGCTATTCATGGTGCCATTTTGCGTACAACAAGATGTGCACATACTGTGTGATTGCCATTTTGCACACACACACAAAAGCAATCGCAGCGCTTGCCGATGGGTCCCGGGTGAGTATGGGCGGCTCAGCGAGTGGTGGGGAGCTTGAACACAGGCCCAGGGGCACATGAGTGGGGGCTAGGGCTGGGTGGGTGCCCAGTAAACCTGGATGGGGGGGCACCCATCTATCCCTAGCAGCCACCGAGAAGGCCCTCTTTTGTGGCACTAGCAAATGCACCTCCGAAAGCAGCGTTACTGAAAGAAGCACCTCTCCTGAAAAGCTTAAGACCTGGGCAGGATCATATGGGAGAAGGCAGTCTTAAGCCATATAGGGCTTTACAGGTGATAACCAGCACTTTGTGTTGTGCCTGCAAACAGACTGGTAGGCCACAAAGCTGTTGTAACAAGGTAATCATGTATTCCCTGTACCCAGCCCCACTCAGCAGTCTAGCCGCAGCATTCTGGACCAACTGAAGTTTTTGAACAATTTTCAAAGGCAGCCCCACATAGAGCATGTCACAGTAGTCCAAACTAGGGATGGCCATCCTGGGGAAATTGGCCCTTTTTGGTCTCACCAGATTTCCCCGGAGCCTCTGGCTTGGCTTGCATTTGCGAGCCAAGCTGGGGACTTTTTCCTGACACCTGGGAACTTAAATAAATGCCAACTTGGGGGGGGGGGGGTGACACCAAAAAATCTGTGCGCTGGCCCAGCTCAATATAGATCAAGTTGCCCAGCTCGCGGGGAAGCGAGTCAGAGTCCAGGGGGCCAAGATGCTGAAAGCCTGGTGAAGTTGACCACCTGGATGGATTCCTCCAAATCCCTAGTCCAAACTGGATGTAACTAAGGCATGTGTGACTGTGGCCAGATCAGCCATCTCTAGGAAGTGGTGCAGTTGGCACTAGCCTCAGCTGGAAAAACACACTACTGGCCACCTCTGGTACCTGGGCATCCAAGTTCAGGGCTGAGTCCAGAAGTATACCCAAACTGCAAGCCTGAGTCTTCAGGGAGAGTGTAACCCCAACCAGCACAGGTCGAGTTCCTCTTCCCTGATCTTCCTTTTGACTGACCAGGAGCATCTCTTTCTTGTCTCGATGTGATGTCAAAGGCCAGGCGACACTCTGCCTGATTAACTTTTACAGCTCCCAGCTGGATGCCTCCTCTTGTACCTCTGAACCCCTGAACACCAAGTAATTTCAAAAGAGACTTTGCTTGGATAAGCTCAGTCTGGATTTCTGGCTTTGGGTACCCTTTTTTGGTACTCCTGCTTCTGGTGGACTCCACCCAGTAACGCCTTGCTGTGGCTGAGGAAAGTGTTATGTACTTCGGTTCAATGCCATGTTTTCTTTTATCTTTTGAGCTCCGGTAGCCTGTATGCTACAGTAGCTCACAGGAAGAGTTTTTCCCTATACTTGCTAGGTAGAATGGAGGACAGTAGTATTTGCAAGGCCTGTCTGATCTGTACATGCTTTCCTGATACTCCAACACAACAGAAAACCCCTCCTTTTTAGATCCCTCTCCCTGTGTTTTGGGCAGAGTATAAGGAAGGAAAGGTATAACTCTCTCTCTCTCTCTCTCTCTCTCTCTTTCTCTCTCATTCCTTTACTTTCTTTCACTAGCACCAAGCAACCATGACATAGCCTCTATGGCTGGCTCAGAGGGATAACTTCGGATCTTATGGCTAACTGTGATTCTAATTTCCAAAACCAGAAATTGTGTATTCACCATTGTAGATACATGTCTTGATTAAATCAATGGGTATCCAAACAGTTATCATTGAAGAAAGAAAGAAAGAAAGAAAGAAAGAAAGAAAGAAAGAAAGAAAGAAAGTTGGTTATATTAAGCTGGATGTTGTGAAATTAAAGCCACAATCCTAAACATACTTACTAGGGTGTATGCCTCATTATGCAGTGAGACAGACTTCTGAGAAAACATGAGCAGAATTGCACCGTGTGCCTATTTCACATGACAGGGAAGAATGCTCAACAACTACCCAGTCTGTCGCTTCAGATGTAGAAGGAAGCATAATAATCCAGTCTGTGTTTTGAATTAGGAATGATGAGCAAGTGCTAGATCTCTTCCTTTCAACACAACCACGCAAAATTAAGCCATTTCTCCCTCCCTTCTCCCCAGAAGAGTTTTTAATTTAAAAAAAGGCAAGGATGTGTTATATGTGAATATGCACTTTGGCAAAAGGACTTGGCCCCAAAGCTTAGAACTGTATATATTTCAGAAATTCTGAAGAGATTAAGGGCACAATCCTATGCATGTTTAGACAGAGAAAAGACCTTTAACTCCCAGCATTGTTGTGGGCCTTTTCTTTGTCTAAACATGCATAGAATTGCACCCTAAAAAGGTTTTTTTTCCTCCTCCTGTTGTGTGTGAGGGAGGTTGGGACACCAGACTGGGGGTAAATCCAAATCAAACTGTATTTCCCAGTCATGGGAAAATATTCTGTAATTAAATGAACTCATACAACACAGTAATTCCTTCTCTTTCGGCTCAGAAACACGGAAGGAAGGAAAAGAGTCAACAAGCAGAGCTGCCCTAATGTAATTATTGCCATATAGCAATTTTGCTTAAAGGGCCAAGAAAGGAATGTCCTATAATTGCTGTAACCTGTGCTGAGTTATGCACGCACAAGTTTGCTGATTTGGATACGATTTGATCAAAGCACAGCGGAGCACCATGCTTGGATATATCTCTGCTGAGGGTTGACATGACAATCAAGCCCAGTAATCTGGGTCTGATCCAAATCTTCCAGCGACCAAGTAAATAAGGAAGAAGAAACTGTCAGATGGGTCATAAGAAAATGCCTTCTACTGACCTGGTTTGCATGATATGAGGACGCTTAATATGCTTGTTAACCACCTTGCACATGCTGGATGCTTGCCAGCCCAATTTACATCATTGTTTTTGGTGGCCACGGCTTGTTGTGATGTCTGAACCTGGCAAGGGTGGATGATTAACAAACCACCCAGCAACCCTAGAACAAACAGTGGGTTCTGGGTGATTTGTTAATCGCCCCAGCCAACCAGCCTTACTGGGTTCAGATGTCAGGATAAGCCATGGCCAGTGAGGGCAATGATATAAATTAGGCATTGCATGAACCTTCCCACTGAGTCAGACCACTGGTCCATCTTCTAGCCCAATATTGTCAACTCACTGGCAGCATCTCTCCAGGGTTTCAGGCAGGGTTCTTTTCTAACCTTAGTTGGAGGTACCAGGGATCCAAACTGGGACCTTCTGCATGCAAAGCATGTGCACAACCACTGAGTTACAGCCCCTCCCCTGGGTCAACAGATGCAGTTGCTGTGTTTCTCTCTAATATTGCTTACAATCCTTTGGCCTCTTTTTCTTGAATTTGACGTCTGGATTGATGTTGGATTTCTGCACACAGAAAGGAAAGAAATGACTTCCAGGTATTTGTGGAGAGGGAGGCCAGTAAATGATTGGAGGGTTAGGAATATTTGTGGGCTTGTTGCAGGGCTGGTACTGTGGTGAAGACACAGCATTTGCTTTGTTTTCACTGACTTCTAAACTGTATGCTTTAGGTAGGACTGGGATGTTTAATTCTTTAATTAGATTAATCACTTGAAAAATGCTTGACCAACTAAAAAGCCCCACCACCCCTGATAAATCAGGAGGCAGATCTTTAATTAAAAAATATTTTTAAGACAAGTACTTATAAAAACTGCATCCCCCTTCTCTCACACACAACAGAGGGACTGTCTCTTCTTGGAGCACCATCTAAAAGCAAAGATGTGTATTTCTTGCCTTTTACCAAAAAAAATAGATCCATCAACTAAAATCATACAATTCCTTTAATCTGTGAGAGCCTTACTTTTAGGCATAATATTATCCACCTTGAGCCCAGGGACGAACTACGGATTATATCCAGATTTAGTCATGCTTGGAGAAGACCTACTGAAATCAATGGGCATGTCATGACCATCTTGTCTTATTGATTTCAGTGGTTCTACTCTGAATATGACTAAGCCTGGATCCAGCTCCTTTATTTAAAACTAACAACACCAATAACATCAACATACTTACCTCCAATTATAGTGATGTGCTTTATTGCTTATTCCTAATGCCATCACACTTGCTATCTTTCACCCATGTAACAAGGAGCTTTTTCTTCCCTGCCCTTATAACCTTGCTTTTTTCAACTGATTGCAACAGTCTTCCCACCTGCCTTTCTTTCCAGCTTGGAGGGAGATGGCGTCTTCATATTAGCAACGTCTGTGATGCCAATTACAGACAGAAAGATGAGGAGTCCATCCAACAGATGCTGGTCTGATATTTTCCCAGGCTGCATTAGGAATGGGTGGAGGGTTGCTGCAATGTGATGGATAAGATGTAGAGGACCTCCCCTATGCTGAAGCAATTCTCATGTGCAGAGAGCATTGCACAGAAGAAATTGGAGCTGTGTACAGTTGACCTCTTGAAATTCTCTACCCTACTTGCGGGCAGAGAAAGTGTGTGTGTGTGTGTGTGTGTATGTTGTTGTTGTTGTTGTTCAGTCGTGTCCGACTCTTCGTGACCCCATGGACCATAGCACGCCAGGTCTTCCTGTCCTGCGCTCTCTCCCGGAGTGTACTCAAGTTCATATTCATAGCATTGGTGATGCTATCTAGCCATCTCATCTTCTGCCGTCCCCTTCTCCTTTTGCCTTCAGTCTTTCCCAGCATCAGGGTCTTTTCCAGAGAGTTTTCTCTTCGCATTAGGTGGCCAAAATATTTGAGCTTCAGCTTCAGTATCTGTCCTTCCAATGAGCACTCAGGGTTGATTTCCTTTAGGATTGACTGATTGGACCTCCTTGCAGTCCAGGGGACTCGTAAGAGTCTTCTCCAGCACCAAAGTTCGAAAGCATCGATTCTTTGGCGCTCAGCCTTCCTTATAGTCCAGCTCTCTCAACCATACATTACTACTGGGAAAACCATAGCTTTGATTAGACGGACCTTTGTCGGCAAGGTGATGTCTCTGCTTCTTACTATGTTGTCTAGGTTTCACTGAATTTCTCCAGTGGGAGGAGAAATTCTCCAACAGTTTCTCACAGGTAGGGCTCACCACTGGGAAGGGTTGTAGCACAGCTTCTTTCCTTTTTCTGAAGGGTTTTTGTTTTTTGGTGCTGCCATTGAAAGTGGCAACAGCGGCAACAGGCTGGCCCCCATTTTGCATTCTTCACAATACCCCATATCTAGCATTGTTCTGGGGCTTGGGACGGGAGGCAAAGAAAAATGTCTTCTGAGAAATGTTTGGTCTTGTGCAAGTACGCACATTTGAAAGTCTGCAGCTATGACATTTGCATAATTTTCCCCTCCACTTTACTGCTCTGCCATGATATTTGCATATATTTACTGATTCCACTCACCGCTCTGCTTTGAAATTTGTGTATCTTTACCTTGAAATCTGCGGGAAGTGACAAGCAAAAAAAAGGGGGGGGCAAAAGTGGCTGGTGACTGCAAGAGAAGGAGCTTTTCAGACGGGTGTAATTGGTAGCACGTGGAGCAGTCTTTTAAAACAAAGGTGTCTGCTAGCAAGGCAAGTGTCAAATCAGAGGATGAAATTGACAGGGACATTGGACAAGAGGGGGATATCCGTATGCTGGACTAAATAATGGACAGGCAGTCTTGCACACTTGCACAAGACCCTGAATTATTTTTTTTTTTTAAAGTTTGTGTTCTTAAGGGCTCAGAAAATTAATTCTGTTTGGCTATCTGCTGCTCCAGGGTGGGGGATGGGCAGTTTCCTTCGGTAGCCGGTAACCCCAGCCAACCAACTGCAGAAAGGGTGCCGATGTAGGGACCAAGGGAATGAGGAGCTCTGCTGCAAAGGCACTTGGGATACATGCCAGGAGCTGGTGGGACGACTGAGGGGGGTGGGGTCAAGCCATGGAAAGCTGCAGAGCACTCAATCATCTGTCGGGTTAGTGAGCCATGGTGGCTTATTCCCAGAGTAGCTTAGCATGATGTGCAAACTTGCCTGGTCTTCAAAACAGATTTGTATAATTCCAAGGAGGTGGTTTTATCATTTTCAGTTTGGTGGCTTAGCTATGGCCTGCTGGAATGAGGAAATGTAGCTAATAGGTTTCCCTTACATTACCCCTTTTCTTGGGCCATCAGAGGTTGCCACAACTGATGATGAACAATTGAGTAGAATGGGTTTGTGCTAAAGAGCCAAGAAAAAAAAATTGTTGGGGAAACTTGGTGGATGGGTTTTTACACTTACGACATGTCTACACTTACAGATTTCCAGTTTCAAACCTGTTTAATGGTCACAACTCCAATAATGGAGCCTTTGGAACTCTTAACGCTCAAATGGTAAAGAAGCCTTTAATTGTGCATTCTCAGCATCATTACAAAACCACCACAGGTGGCTTTCTGCTCTGCTCCCCCTTTCCTGTAATTTGTGGCTTGGCTCACATGTTTCAGATATCTAGATTCCCCCCGCCCCGTGTTTCCTTCCCTGCATGCCACTCTGACATGGCATCTTGCTCGGTCCTGCTGTCTGGGTGTAGTACACTATACTCTGCATTAATTTGTAGGGAGGTTAACGAGTGGTGCAGATGTGGTCTGATTTAAAATATGGAGGATCCCATCTTGGAACTTGTAGCTGGGCTAGAGGACCTTTGGGCCATTTCCAGTTCTTTGATTCTCTGCTTTTCTAATAAATTGATCTTTCCAGAATCTCAGCCAGGCCAGGATCTAGCATCCTTCCTATGCATTTATAAGCAGGAACTATTTCCATGGAGTTTGTCACTATAAAGAGATGAAAGCAAAATGTAGCCAGTGAAATTTCTGCAAGTCTTACTGCCACTTGGTGCAGCTATTTGCTGTTCCCACCATACTCCCACTTACCATTTTGGACAGACAAATACAGGCTTGTCCTGTATTAGCAAATTCTGGAACATCACCCCAGATGTTGGGGTACATGCTCAAAAATCTTTAGCCCTTTTTTTGCCAGGAAGGCAGGGTGAGGAAGTGGGATTTCATATACAGATTGTACTGTTTATTTGCAGTGAAGAGTACAAGGGTATCCTGTCTAGCTTGGCTCAAGATTCCCAGGGGAGCCAGTCTGAAGCAGCTGCACTTACTAGAGAGGCAAGGCAGAGTCAAGCCCAATGAAGCAGGCTGGCAATGCAAAGCCGGGCCAGGAAGGGTCTCTCAGGACCCTGGACAGATCCATGCTGGCTGGAGCTCACTCAGGAAGAGCTAGTGTCTCAGCAACATGAAGAAGCCTTTTGAGGTTTTATGAAAGCGGGCTGATCTGGGCCTACTGTTAAGCCCACACCCTCTGAGAAGCTGTCCTCAGGAACCAGTGCTTAATTCTGCAACTGCTGAGTCCTCTGGCATGGGGGTGGTAAGGACACTGAGCCTGAAGAACCTGGTAAAGCCATGTCTTCTGGCCTGGACTGTCCCAGGGTGACAGACGATGGCTCACTGGATGATGCCTCATCCAGCTTAGAGTCCCCCTCTGAGCCATGACATAAGGGTCCATTCTTGGTGTTCTCAAAGTGAAGAGAACACTGTACATCTGGGTGGGCACAACTTGCCAGACTCTTAAACCTGTCTCAGTGAGGATTTGGGGGTGGCAGTAGATTCGGGGGGGATCTCCCTTTTTCACTTTTAATGCCAGAAACATTTAATATTTATATCTTCTGTTCCTTGCCTGTCTTATGCCCCCTCGTGTGGCCCACTGGTAACCAACACTGCTGTGTATGTACTAAATATGTAACAAATAAATTGTATGAAATGCTAAATGCACTATCTGAATGCAGCCCAGAGAAAATCTTGCAGACAGAGGAGAGGTGAAGCAGCTTGAACAAGATCACAAAGGAAGCCAGTGTCACTCTCCACAATTCACCCCAGTTTTGTGGAGTACTTTAGAAACCTAAGGAGGGAGGGCTGGGATCAGGTAAGTTAAGAAAGAGGAATAAATTACAGGTGTGGTGGTAGAAGGATGACCAGAAATATGGAATAAGAAAAATGCAAAAGGATCAAGGAACAGTTTGATCTCCTTGGAAATCAACATAGATTGTATTAGCACAGACAGTTCGAAAGAGATGCCCCACAACATGGGAGATTATCAATAAATGAGACTGCCCCACCCACTCCCCTTCCCTAATTTGTACTTGCCCAATCCTTCACAGAGGAGAGAAGCTCCAACTTCAGCTGTTCGCTGCTATCTGTGTTTCAGCTGCCAAGGACCAGCCACTCTCCTCAAATAAAGGGAAAATAGCACAAGACTGCAGTGGTGTTCTCTCTTACTGCTGCTCTCCCCTCTTGTTTTAAATCAATAGTTTATGACATGTACAAGGCGAAACTGTAAATTTAATTTTGTCCCCTGCAGTGTGATTCATATCTTCTTTGCTGGGAATATAATGAATATGTTTGCCCTCCAGACCCCCTGCCCAGTAGAGCAATTGAAGGATAAAGGAAGAGAAAATAGCAAAGTGCAATTAAGGAGGTGGATTAATGCGGGATTAATCAGCCGCTCAGCTAAAGATAGCATTGTGCCATTTGTATGCCTGTGTTTGTTGGGGAGTTGGAGATAGAGGGACAACATCTCCATGGGAGCAATAGAGGAAATCGGCTACTTTTCTTTTCCATTGACAAAAGGTGAGGGCTGGGGAAAGTGCCTGAAGAATACTGGAATCCCACCTAGGTACTTCCCATGCAGATCTCCACAGTGCATATGGGACTTGTAATTGCATTTGCCAGAGCCCAAACAAACACTTCTCAACATGTGAAAACAGAAGTCAGAAAACAGAGCTGAGGGGACTTGAATGTGAGGCTTACGTTTGCAGGTAGTGATTGTCTCCGTAATGAGTTGGACCCAACCTACAACTAGACACCTACATCTGGCACTGATTCACAGCTCCAGAGCCAAGGGCTTACATTCACAAACTTCTGCTTCAGAGGTGATAACGCCATAGCAATGTCCCCCCCAAACTACTGTTTTAGTAGCAGTGTGAAAACTCCCCTCAGCTCGAATTGTGATTCAAATTGTGATACAAATTGTGAGCATCATCACTCAGTGCTCAACACCTCCCCCTTCTTTTGCAAGTGTTCTAAACTGGCTTGCAATGTTTTGCCTGTGTGTGTTCTTGCAATGCCACTTGGGAAATTTAGTGAAGGGGTGGGAGGAAGACACCAAAATCCATACGTTTCTGACACCAAATCCTGAAACCATAAGAACATAAGAATTGCCCAGCTGGATCAGACCAGAGATGTGCAAATCAGCAAAACTCAAGCTCAGCAAAGTTCTCTGAATTCCATGTTGAAGCTCATCTGACCCAAGTCCATCCATATCAGATTGCAAGCTTTATTTTTTGTTTTCACATGAAAATCTGTGTATCTTTGTGCACAGTTTTTCAAACACACACTTCAGTTGTGTGCACCTTTGAAATGTATGCATTCTTCTCCCATTGTCTAAAGCATATTTGTCCAGATTTTTCAAAGTTACACATTTTTTCATGTGCATTTTTTCAAATGTGCACATGCTGTCGAATACACTTGCTTTGGTCCAAAAATCTAGGGGTGTACGAAACTCACCTTTTCGCGGATTGTGTTCGTGGGGGGGGGAGGCGCTCCATCCCTCCCCCAGGAATCCTTGACGGGGGGGGAGGCGATCCGGTCCTCCCCCCGGAATCCTGCCCGGCCGGCTCTGCTCCGCAGCCAGCCAGGCCTGTCCGCAGCTGGAGTTCCGGCCGCGGACGGGCTGCTGCGGACGCAAATGGTGGCCGCTGTAGCGGCCGCCATTTGCATCCAGCCAGGCAGCCATGATAGGCTACATAAGTCTTTCTGTAGCCTATCATGGCTGGGCAAAAACAAAACAAAACAGCGTACGCAAATGGTGGTTGCTACGGCGGCCGCCATTTGCGTTCCCTACTTTTCACTGTTTTAGCTTACGTAAATATTTACGTAGGCTATTACGGCGAAAAAAGGGGGAACGCAAATAGCGTAGTGGGTGCTATTTGCATTCCTTTTTTTCCCGCCGTTTTAGTCTACATAAATACTTATGTAAGCTAAAACGGCGAAAAAAAAGGGAACGCAAACAGCACCCACTATGCTATTTGCGTTCCCACCCGAATAGCCTACGTAAATATTTACGTAGACTAAAACGGCAAAAAATAGGGAATGCAAATGGCAACCGCCGTAGCTGCCGCCATTTGCGTATGCCATTTTTTTTTGCTTGGCTTGCTGTGATAGGCTACGTAAAGACTTACGTAGCCTATCACGGCAAAGACCTGGATGTAAATGGCAGCCGCGGCAGAGCCGCTGCCGTCCGGAACATCCACCCCAGGTAAGCCTCGTTCTGGGGAGAATCCACGGGGGGTGGCAGGGGGTGGCAGGCTGTTCCGCCACAGATTTCGGGGGGCTGAATGCCAGTGCATTTGGCCTCACTGAAATCCGTGGCAGAATTCTCCATCATCTCTACAAAATTCTCCGCCATCCCTACAAAAATCACATTGAAAGCTCGAAAATATACGGACTTCAACCGCAGATTGCATTCAAGTCTGTGTTCAGTTTGGAAGGTGTGAACTGAGGAAATCCTAATAAAAAATGAACTGAAAGGAATTTCCCATACATCCATAGATCAGATCAAAGGCTTCTCTGGTCTACCATCCTGTTTCCCAGAATGCAGAACCAGATGTCCATGGGATGTCTACAAGGACATGAGGGCAATAGCCTGCTCCCATTGTCGATCCCCAACAACTGGCAGTCAGAGGCATGCTGCCATCATGACTAGCACCTCCAAGTAGTCCAGCAGCTTCTGCTTCCCTGCCTGTTCACCCCCCAAACCAGGAAATTTTCCAGGCCAAATTCAAGGTGTTGGTTTTGACCTTTAAAACCCTATATGGTTCCAGCCCAGCCTATCTTAAGGAGCGCCTCCAGCAACACCAGACAGGCCGCTTAACGAGATCAGCTTCGGATGGCCTTCTCTCTGTCCCATCAGCCAGGAGAGCTAGACTGGTGGGGACGAGGGAGAGGGCCTTTTCTGTGATGGCCCCCACTCTGTGGAACTCCCTTCTTAGGGAGCTCCGCCATGCCCCCTCTTTAATGAGCTTCCGCTGTCCATTAAAAACGTGGTTGTTCAGGCAGGCATTTGGGGTGGGTTGGGGTATTTTAGAAAACATTTTTATTGTAGAATTTTATTGTTTTAAACTGTTTTATTATATGCTGTACATCACCCAGAGTGGCTGGGTGACCAGCCAGATGGGCGATTAATAAATTTAATAAAAATAAATAAATAAATCAACCAAGCAACAACCTCCAGGGAAATGACCAAGTTGTGGGGCTCAAGCTGGAAGCATGAAGCCAAGCCACCTTCCACCCCATGTCTCAGCCACACAGACAGCACATAGCATTCTTGAGCCAGACAGTATATTCCTGGAGAAGGCTGGCAATGGCTACTAGTCCTGATGGCTATATGCTACCTCAAGTATCAGAGGCAGTATGCCTATGTTGCTGGGGAACATGGGCAGCAGGGTGCTGTTGCAGTCATGTCCTACCTGTGGATTTCCTGTGGGCAGCTGGTTGGCCACTGTGTGAATAGAATGCTGGACTAGATGGACCTTTGGTCTCATCCTGCTCTTCTTATGTTCTTATGACAGTCTTGAGCCAACGGCTTGCCTAGGAGCTAAAATCTGGTTCTGTGTGTATATTCTCTTGTATTTTATCAACCAAAGCCAGTTTCACTTGACAGCAAAGTGTTAAAGTAATCAACTATCACTTTGGGATGCTGAGTCTGACTCAGGCCAACTGTTTGGGGGACTGTAAACATTTGAGAAGCAGGGGTTGCAGTCAGATGTTTGTGCCTCTTTTTGAATGTCGTAAGCATTTGTGAGCACCCACCACCTGTGCCTGTACCTGCAAGCATCCACAAACCTTACCTGGAGTAGGAAGTGGGGAGGTGATGGTAGTGAGGGCAGTGATGGGCGACCCAGCTCTCTGGCAGAATATCCTTTCCCACCAGAGATGCTAGGAACTGTAGTGCTCATTCATCCATACTAAGGCACGAAACTGGCACATCTGCTCGTAAAAAGAATTTGATTTTCATTACAACTGGAGTAAGAAGTTCCAGGCAAAGGAGTTTGATTCATAACAGAACTGAGTATTGCAGGCTGGAAAAATGGATATTTTGAGCCCATCGTTTTGAGCTTTGGCAGCATCGCTATAGTTTTGGACAACTTTTTATTTTTGGTCTTTTTTGTTCTGCTCTCTTCCTTTATGGGTCAATGAAATATTTTCAGTGGCATCATCAGAATGGTTTTAATTATCAGAGATAAAGTTCACAGGAGATTCTTTGGGGGCAGAGCTACACGTTGCGTGTTGTTCCAGGATTCTTTTCAGGGTCAGTGTTTGTTTTTGAAAAATGCAGCAGCTGAGACTGCAATGAAGGAGAGATCTGTCTGGGGGACAGGGGCGGTGGTGTCCATAACATTATCTCACTGGGTTGTTTCCCTGTTGAGAATTGTCCCCAAAACATGGAACCTGGGAGGGCTAGATGATTAGAAAAAAAACTTATTTGTGTTATTGTGGCAATGACGGCTGTATCGCTGGGGCTTCGGAGCCCGCAGCAGGCAGGATCCAGCCAGTGAGGGACTTCGCGGGGAGGCAGAGGTAGGAGATCTGATTCTCCACGGACTTTGGGGGGCCAGTTTCAATAGAATCCAGCCTCATTGGGGTCCATGGAGGATTTCTCCAACATCCCTAGCTGTATATCAAGAGAATATATAATAATTCCACTTAATAATAATAATACAGTGGCCCTTTTATAACCTACTGTGAAGCAGAACACTATGCATGTTTACTCAGAAAGAACTCTCATGGGGTTCAATGAGATTTACACCCTTACTAAAAAGATATAGAATTCCAGCCTTAAGCACATTAAAACAGAGAACAAGAAACACAATTTAATGCCTACTGTAAGGGTTTGAGGCCTACAGAGGCAAAAGGAAAAAAAAAATCAGGCTTAGACTGTAGTTTTTGTGGGAGGGGGTATCCATGAGAGAAGTAGTTTCAATTCTCCAGTTAAGTTTCAGTTTCATTTCCCTAGTTAAGGGCACAATCCTATGGCTGCTAGACAGTGGCTAGACAGCCATAGGATTGCTCGGTTCCCGGAGAACTGCTGCCGCACCCCCTTCCCCACCACCTTGTAGGCAGCATGGTTCGTCCCCATGCTCCGTGCTCAAAAGAGCAGTGTGCAGCAGGGGAAAGGGGGCATTCCCAGGGGCAGGGCAGGGAGTTCGGAAGTGCCGATATGACACTCCCTATGTGTCGTCCAGCCTCCCCACCCTGTGCTCCAAGGTCTCGTGGCTAGACAGCTAAAACTGGCCATCTAGCTGCGAATGCAGGGTGGCTGGAGTGCGGAGGAGATGAGCACCTCTGGACTCCTCCTGCCCTGCATTGGATAGGCGGTTGCCTCCAAGTTTGGAGGCAGCCATCTATCCCCATAGGATTGCTCCCTAAGTTTAATTTCTTCAGGTTTGAAGCAGTACTTTTGGTTTTGAGGGAGGAAGTTATATAAAGAGAGTGAGAGAGCCAGTAAGAGCAGAATTGGGGAGACCGGAGCCTGAAGAGGAAGCAGGAAGAAGCAGCCTGGAGAAGCCTAAGTACAGTTAAGGTAACGGAACTTGCATTTTGCAACTTTTATTTTCTCTTAATGCCTTTTTTTGTATCACTCAGCTGTACTGTGTAAATATCTTTAGTTGTTATTTGCTTGCTTTAATTTACCAGCTAACTGTTGTGGTTAAACCCTGCATCTAGAGTGTCAATCACTCCACATCTACAGCCCAAACCCCATGTTATTGGAAAGGGGAAGGTAAAAGAAGGAAGGTGGGACTCCCAAGGAGGCAAGAGATCCTTAAGGAGTTGCTCAGGGGATCCAAGTCATAAGGGGAACCCTGACACCTATATACATGATGCTGAGATTTGCATTGAAGCATCTACCTGGAATATCTGCAATACTTTTGAATTTGTGTAAAGTGTAATAGTCAATATAGCACATCCCTAAGCTTTTATTTCCTAGTGCAGCAAGTATTGCAAGGAGAACACTAAGCAGTAACAAGCGCTTGGGGAGTTGTTCTGTGGCTTATCTCTTCCTTGACCCAGCTAGGATGGTGTGTGCCTACTGCAGGCCTGGTACAATTTAATGCTGTCTGGTTGTAGCCCGCTCTGTACCATATCAAGTAAATTGTGTCTAGAAATGTAAAACAACAGCAACACACAAACACAAAGTAATAATTAAACTTTCACATTATCCTGCCCACCCCCAAGTTTATCTAAGGGCTCCATCACACGGGTGGAGAATTCCACATCAATGCTGGTTCTTCTTTCCCCACCCAGTTTCATCACAGGACTGGGTTGTTCTCTTTAGATGGCTGTCCCCTGCCGTGTTATTTCTCGTTTCTTCTCATGGGGATGGGGATGCTGCTTGGGGTGTAGTGATAATTCCTCCCTGGTTTCTGCCCCTTTCCCTCCCCTTGCATGTTACTGGTGGATGGGGACTGACACACTGTAAGTCTGCAACCCTAGGCACACTTACTTGGGAGTAAGCCCCACTGAACTTAATGTGGTGCTCTGAATCAACAGAGAATGCTGGTTCTGAGCTTGGTGGGGTAGGGGATCAGATCTGTCTCTCTCTGTTGCAGGGAGGCATTTTACCCTCTTCTCCCTCCAATCAAGAAATGTGCTCAAGCATTTACATGGCAGACATGTGGTTTGAGAACAATGCACTTCTCTGGCGCCGTCTGGTGCTGCTGTTGCCAGGTGGGTGGCGCGCTGCACTTCAGTCAGGATTTGGGCAGTTTGGCAGGGAGGCACAAAGGGGAAAATCGCCAGTGGGGCTGGGCGCAGATCTTTCCTTCCTCAGCATGACTTGAGCAGAGGCAGGAGTTGCCTGAGGGATGGTGCTGCCCACTTCTGATCTAGAAGTTCAAGTAGCTCCTTTAATTCTCTCTGAACTGCCCCTCCCTTCTCTGCTTCCCCCTCTTAAAAAAAAAAAAAATAGCAAAAGCAAAAAAGACTTCCTGCATTAGGTCTTCCAAGGAGGTGCCCTCCAGGTAGATATTCTGAGATAGATACAATGTGATATTTACCTGTGGCTGTAAATTGGTTCTAATAACACCTTTACATGTCAGATCTGCCTCACCGCACTGCTCAGAAAATGGGGAGGGAGGCAAACACACACACACAAATGCTTTACAAATAAAACAAAAGCAAGGGGATGCCCACAAATGCAATAGCCTTTTCCCTCTTATCAAGAAAAATGACAACCATCACTAATGGTACAAGATAGATATGACATCTCTCTCCCTACACCAACCCAAACCCATTCATTTTTGAATACAACTTCTTTCCGTATGTTAAAGACTGAAGGCAGCATCCATGACAGACTAGGCTCAATAATCCACTGAGCATGATGAATGCTTTACTAATATAAAAGTCGGATGGAGACTCAGAAACAAATCCCCAACCCAAACATGAAGTTGCCGGGCTACTTTGGGCCCATTTCTCTCAGCCTAACCTAACTCACAGAGTTGTTGTGACTTGTGAGGGTAAAATGGTGGTGGGGAGACCATAAATATGGCACTCTCATATATATATATGAGTTCCTTGGAGGAAGGGCAGGATACAAATGTTTTATATACCACACGCACACACACACACTATATCTTTATCTCAATCTATACTATGTGTTTGTGTATGTGCATGTGTGTGTGTGTGCTCACGTATGTGCATATATGTGTGTGGGCACATGCACAGATATAGATATAGTGCATAGGCTCTAGATAAAGCTTCAGTTCTTTCTTGAAAATTAAAGAAAAGAGATGCAATTAAATGTGAAGAGCACAATCCTTCCTTTGCTTTCTCCACTTGGTTCTTGCACATTGATGCATATGCAGGCGCTGTGGTAAGGCAAACTGGGCTATGCTTGTCTCTCACATCCCCCTCCAATCCACCCCTCAAGATGCATAACCTTGGAGTGTGTTCCCACTCCTCCTCATGAGGGCCTAGTGTGCAAATGCCAGGGGAGGAGGAAAAACAGGGCTCCGTTGTGCCCTGCGGGAATCCCTCTGTATACACTTAGACTGAAAGCTTGATAAAAAGCCAGGTTAGGATGGATGTCAAAGGAAGCACAGCAGGTCACAGGTCAGTATGTTTTGAGATTGTGGTTGTATCTACTACACAGCAGACTTGAGCTGTGACTTCCTCTACTCTGGAAACTGCAGCTTTGTGAAGAAAGCTAGAAATGCTCAGCACAATTCTTAAGCAGCAGTTCCTGGGATTCTTCTGGGGTAAGACATGATAGTATATTTGGCATAAAGCTGACACATTCATTGAGTAGATATAGCCTAAGAGCAGCCAATGAAACTGGCCTGAGGGACAACAGCCATAGCACAATCAAGCAAGTCGAAGTTCTACCGATTTCCCAAGAAATGAAATGCACAATTAATGACATGCTGGGTTGCACGCAAGCAGGGGCACTATGAATCTGTAGTCCAAAAGCACCAGATAGTTATTGATAATGCCTTCGATTGTTCTTCTCAGACATTCCTGCTTTGGTGCAATACCTTTTATACCTCCATTTTCAACTTCTCTGCCTTGTGAGACATGGTTGTTCCTTCTCTGACTGCTTGAATTTTGTACTTTGAACAATGGGATGGCAAAACAGGCAATGTGATCGTCTGGTCAATGTCAGCACAACAATATGCAATGTATGTTTCCAGCTCTTTGCAGATACTTGGCAGTAAAATTAGTGTAATGTGCTTTTGCTCAGGGGTGGGTCTTGGTCTTGGGTCCTTATTAGGGTATTCAAGCCGAACTGGAAGTAGCAGGTTGAAAACATGAGAAGGGACTGGGGGAAGTATGTTATAATTAGGAGAGGTCACTAGTACCAAGTTAGCTTTCAAAAGCAAAGCTTAAATTTGTTCCTCATCTCCTGGAAGTTTACACTGAAAGAAAACCCTGTGCTGACAAATAAATACCATTTTAAGATGGGGTTCTTCTACTTTCCATTTTGCATTAACAACATTCACACACTGCAGACTGCAATGTGTTCTTACTGATATGTGTGAACATGTGCTAAGTGGTAAATGAACTTCTTCTGCATGGACAGACATTAGACAACAGAGGTGTGGGGGAGGGGGAGAAGCAATGCCCAGTTTGCCTTGCGTTTTCCCATTGCTCTGTCTGTCCCTTTTGCTCCCTCAGTCTTCATCATGCACTCACATTTTGGAGAGTTTTGCAGATTGTCATTATAGGACAATCGGTCTCATGCCCTTTTGGGGCGGGGGAGAGAAAGAGAGCTGAACACTTTGATTAAACCCTTTTTGGACTTCAGTGTCCCATACTTTTCAGCTGTGACAGTTTAATTTCCAGACTGAAAACTTTTCTGAATCAGAAAATGCCAATTTTGTGCATTGTCAAAGGTAAAAATCAAAGTGTTCCCATTTATTTCCAGGAGCAGGTTAGCTGTCTGAAGACTCCCCCCCCCACTTATCTTTTATTAGTTCTCCAAAAAAGATTATTTCTCAGTATCTAAGACAGCAAAGGCTGCACTATATAAATTTTCGCTATCTATGGTGCCAACACATTCTCAGTAATTAAGTACTAATAAAAATCACTACAGCCCTTTCATTTACAAAGCATCACTGCATTTGGGGGAATTTTGACATTGTCTTACAGGTTTCATATAAAAGAATTTGCTTCACATACCACTGGTGTGCGACTCTTCTGGAGATGGAACGTGCTAGCAGTTCACAGTATCAACCAACACAATACCATACAAATGAAGGGAAAAGGCTTATGTGAAAGAAGCTACAAGGGTTGTG
Organism: Heloderma suspectum; assembly: GCF_057233095.1. Classification (NCBI taxonomy): domain Eukaryota; kingdom Metazoa; phylum Chordata; class Lepidosauria; order Squamata; family Helodermatidae; genus Heloderma; species Heloderma suspectum. The sequence continues at coordinate 46,051,202 of NC_139460.1, read as the reverse complement.
TAGCTATATGGTCTATATATGGGTCTCACAGGAGATGGTGGATTGGGGACTGAAGAAGCCTCAGATACAAATCTCATTAGCCATGGATTTACTAAATGGCCTGAGCCCTGCCCTCTGCACTTTGAGAATAATATCAGCACAGAGCATTTTCTTTAAAGGGTTATATAGACCCGTGTGGTCGCTAAAATAATTGGAGGAGGCTTTGCTGGTTGCACGGTGACCTGCAGGTTGCCCTCTGGGGGCAACCCATTAGTAGGCCTTCTCCATGAGGGTGCCTGTTAAAGTTCCATCTCTTCACCCAAACCTTCCCTGAATAATTGTGCTGCCCAATTAGTTTGTTTACTAAGGAAACAAACTTTTAGCTTTGGTTTAAAATAGTTTAAACATTTCAACTGATGAGCTTTTGTATTTATTCTGATGTATTTTAATTTTTGATTTTGTAAACCACTTAGATATATATTTTTAGATACGTCAAGGAGTACATGAATTCATTATTATTAATGATGATGGTGATGACATAATCTATGTGAAGCACTATGTGAACTTGTAATTCTATGCATGCTTACTCAGAGGTAAGTCCCACTGTATTCAATGTTGCTTACTCTCAGGAAAGTGTGTTTAGGGTAGGATCTGACATTAAGCACTCTTGTATGGTGCTGCAGCTAGCGAAAATATCCACACAGTCTTTTCTTCAGTGATGATGAAGGTCAAATTGTAGATTACAACATTCCCCAACTGGGTGCCCTCCAGGTGTTTGGACTTCCATCAGCCCCAGCCAGCATGGCCAATGGACAGGAATGCTGGGAGTTGTAGTCCAAAACATCAATGCACCAGCTTGGGGAAGAATGACTTAGGTGGTCCAGCCAAACAACTAAGTAAGCTTAGTTAGCTGCCCACAGCAGCATCGGTTCCTGATGAGAAGCACTTTTTCTGAGATAGCAATGGAAGAGTTGCCCTCCCCCTTCCTGTCCCAGTATCATTTTGCTGAGTAAACTGTGTTCCTGCTCAGAAATTACAGATTGCAAGATGAACTGGAGGACCTGATGAGATAAGGAGCTACCATGTAAGAGAAGGAGGCTGATGGGCCTAACAGATGCATATCCAGCAGCCACTTTTTGTCAATGAGGGGCTAGGTTTTGCTGAGAGGTGTGGAGGAGCATTGGGCAAGCAGGAATCATACAAAGGACAACTACGTTGCCCAACTGTAGGAATGAGGGAGGGCATGAAAGAGGGCCCATCAGGTGTTGACAAGTCACAGGTCCAGATGAGATGGGTGATGAGGCAGCCACCAAGCCCAAGAGCATTTAGACCCAGGTCATATCCACACTGCAGCCTTAAACTTCACTGAATAGTAATTTCTCCTCCCACATGAACCCTGGGAACTGTAGTTCTGTGAGGAACTATAATTCTCAAGATGGGGTGGGAGGAAGAGAGTCAAAACTGTAAACTAGCATAAAGCTGTAAACTGGTATAAAGTGTAGATATGCCCATGTTGAGAGGCATATGGTGGAAGCTGTTGTAATTACTCATCTAGAACAGGGGTAGGCAGACTTTAGACTTGCAGGATCTACTTCATTTTTTTACTAGAGCCCCCAAAACCAGGTCCACCAACTGGAGCAAGGTGCAAAGTAATGGTTTGGAATGGGGGCGGAGGACATATCCTTAGAATTAAGGAACAAGGGTGCCTCTGAGCACATCCCAGGAATCTGTTTCAGTACCAGAACTGAGCTCACAGTCCTGTCACTCAAAGATCCACTCCTGCTTTCTTCCATCTTAACAGTCTAATTTAGAAAGGGGAGAGGAAGCCCTTTTTTGTTGCAGTTGTTAAATAATTAGGACTCAGAAATCCTTGGTGATCTATTGCAAATCACCTAGAGATCCATCAGTGGATCCTGATCTACTAGTAAATCCTGATCTACTTTTTGCCTGCCCCAATCTAGAACTCCAAGTTCCAGAATGGCTGGCCAGCAAGCACAATATCCATCTCCCTTTTTGTCTGACCAGTGAGCCTCATATAAAAGTGCCAAGCTGGGTGTCTAATTGGGAGTTAGGTACAGCAGAGTTGTTGGTGAAGCTCTCTCATGTGACATCAGGGTCTGATAAAATCAAATGAGAGGCAAACTTTTAAAGCCCCTGAATTCTCCCTAAGCTCAAAGCCGCGGATCAAAGTCCGAGCCAAAGAAGAAGTCCTTGCTTCCCCGCCCCTGCCCCTGCCAGCCCTATGTCTTGCCATGGCTAGAGCAGGCTCAGCGTCAGCGCTAGGGCAAACTAAGCGGCAAGTCTGATAGCGAGTCAATACACAGGCAAAGGTCAAGTACAGCATTGCCAGTGCAGAAGGAATGTTCCAAGAGGAGGGTCTGAGACATAGCCAAGGTCAAAGCACAGCTAAGCAGTACAACAGAAACACAGTCCAAGGAGTGGAGCCAAACAGGAGTCCAAAGGTCCACAGCACAGTGGATTAGCCAAGGCATCACAACCAGTAAAACAATGTTGTTTCCAGCAGCTAGCAAGTGCTAACTGAAGGATTATATAGTCAGAGCTTCCAGAACCCTACCCAGGACTCAGCTGCAGTTTGTTGCAGCTCTGCTGGCAAAAGTCCTACTCAGGAGGAGGGCCTTGCTCCCAAGGACCCCTTTCCTCTTGAGGAGCACTCCTTTCTAATTGAGCACTGCTTCTCACAGGAGCCCTACCAGCCTGCCTCTTGAGGGGACAACACCCTTGGGGGTTAGGGGGTCACGCAGCCTCTGCCTCAGAAGTGGCATCCCTCTGCCTCTGGCAGAGATGGACCTGCAGCCATCTTCCCTGAGGGCTCAGGCCCCTCCGGGTCTCCTGACACGGGGTGTTCTGTGGTAGTCTTCATCTCTGAGAGCTCTAGCTCCTCATCTGAGGAAGATTCCTCCAGTGGGGATATGACACCCTACTAGTCCCCAAAAGCTCTTGCTGCAAGGCCCACTTCCCGAACACCCCCCCTCCCTCTTCAACTCCCTGCTGCACTGATTGGCAGCACAATGGGGCACAAAGCCCCCCCCCCCCGAATTTAGCCTCTCTATTCCCCTCTACTTTTTTTTTTGGTTACTCTTGGTAATCCATACTTAAAGGGTAAAACCTGGTACTGGACCATTGGTGTAGAACCAACTTGGACAGAAGGGTGATACAGCATATTCCATCCATCAGGCATTTTACCAAAGAGATTTAAAGACAAGCACTAACATTGCTTTCCCATGAGTTTGCTGTGACAAGACATACTTGAAGGATACCAGGCAGCTAAAGAGTTGCACAGCAACCTGACAAATGGATGAATCCTCCAGAGGCCAGAGAGGCACAGGTGACTAGCATTCCATCACTGGTTTCATGTCAGCCTATTAGACCAGGCTACACGTGGAAGGAAGAGGAACATGTACAACTTGAAGCAAAAGACAAGCACTTCATGCCAACAAAGAAGTGTGCTCCACAGACTGGTATTGGGCAGGATTTGCAGAATGGTTGTTGTTGTTGTTCTAAACATCCTTTGGCAATAAAGCCATATTGCTTGGAAACCCCCTGAGATACATAATGCACCATATATATATATATATATATATATATTCATTCATTCTACTGCTGAGATGGGAAAACCATTCCCATTCCATTCCATCCCATTAATTTGTTTCCCTTACCTGAACAGGTATGTCTGTGACTCACCTGACGGAGGGAGCAATCCTATGGCTGCTAGTTAGCAGCTAGACAGCCATAGGATATCTGGTTTTCCGGGAACCAGCATCAGAGTCCGCATTCCGAGGTCAGTTCCCAGAGAACCAACCTTCCCCCACTTCTGTGCTGCCTCGGAGGCAGCGCGGAAAAACCCCATGCTCCGCACTCACAAGAGGAGCATGGAGCAGCTGAAATGGGGTGTTCCCGGGGGGTGTTCTGTGGCAGGGAGGGCAGAAATGCCTGTACAATACATCCAATGTGTCATCCGGCAGCCTCCTCCCCCACTCTGCTCTCCCACAGCTAGACAGCCGCAATCGGCTGTCTAGCCGAAAATGCATGGCAGGAGAAGCATGGAGGACATAGAGAAAACATTGTTTTCAAAGAGAGAACAATGGCCGTATGGACAGACCCCACTCAGCAACAGATTTCTAAATCCCAGCTGAGTGTTTTGGGCTTCAAGAATTATTACAGTTGATCGACTGTGGTCCTTGAAGCACCCCTCAAGCCAGACAACACAACGTGGTATCACAATATATATATTTATTTCTCAAACAGTATTAGAGAATAACAAAACTTTGCAACGCTAAAACAAGCAAGACACATTAGTACATACAATACTGTTGGCCTGATTAGAAGCACATTATTAATGGCTAGATTTTTAAAAAATTATAGTTCTATTCCTCTCATCTAACAAAAACAGTCATTATTAACATCTTATCTTTACCTATCTGATAGGCACGGCTGGCAGAGCTTCGGTAATCATGTTTGTTAGGCTTCTTGTTCTCTCTGCTCAACCAAGTGAAAATCTTACTATTTGTAACATTCTATCCAATGTTAGCTCCAGTTCCTTATCTTAAACATACATCTATGCAGCTTGACTAAACCAGGAACTTTGAACTCAGTCATATATAACTCATACCAATGACCTCAGAAGGGCTTCTCCCCAATGCAGCCAGGCTTACAGCTAACTTCAGAAGCACCCTTACGGAGGCCCATCCCCGCATGAGATAATGAACTCCAAAAACTAACCAACCCACCCACAGCATGTTCCCTTGCCCCAGTTCCAAGAACACATTTTTGCACTTAAAGGCTAGTTCATAGCACATACAGAACTAATGATTTTGCATTTATATTTAGCACACAGAAATGATAATGAATAACACTCCCATGAAATACAATGACTTCTTGTTAACAATACATGTTACTTTCATGCTTTGTAACATTATGGGATGACTTTTTGTTCTTGTCTCTTGTGTATTCCAGTTACAGGCCAATCTACAGCCATAAACTTTGAGAAATGTTGATTTCCCATCTTTTAAAGTGTACCATGGCTCAGCTTCCTGTCAATGATTCTGTAGGCCAAACTAAACATACTCCTGCATGATAGGATACTCACTCCTGTGTAACTGAGCACAGCCCCCATTTGTATTGGAAACATGGTGCTCCAGGGGTGATGGTAGCAGGATTAAATCTTTCCCCCATCCATTTCCCCCTGAAATTCCACTCTCCCACACAGAGAGAGAGTAAAAAGAAAAGAAAAATGCCTCCATTGCTTTAAACTCTCCTCCTGGAGTGCTGTGGTCCTTATCCAAATTGGGGCCATGCATGCTTAGACAGGAGTAAGTGAACCTATCACACATAGCTATGCTATGTGTAATTAGAAGAACACTTAATTTGGCCCTGTGTGTGGTTACAGAAGAGCTCAGAGCCTCTCTCAGTACCTCAGAACAGGCTGGTGACTCCAGTCCTGGAAGGGTTGTAATTCAATCCAGGGTTTTAATTACCACCAGCCAAAACTTTAGTGGTGCTACCTGGGCTGGGCTGGTGTTAACTAAGATCCTGAATGGAACCACAGCCCCTCCGGAACCAGAGTCACCAGCTGCCACTGCCTCAGAATGCAATCACTGGGCATAGCAATACGGATGACACTGTGACTTCAAACTGGAGAGCAAAATCTGCAAGCATAGAAGAAGAAATAAGGCTTTGCCCTTCAGATAAGACAGTGTGCCCTTCCTTAATAAGGCATCCAGATGAAAGCTTCTGAGAGAACTCTCTAGTCTCTCCCTCCCAATCTCCTTCATCATCCTCTGGCCGTCACAGTCCTTGGGATTTTATTAAACTAGTTTTTAATCTCTTTACATTGCATGTAAAAGCTCTGTGCCCTGATGCCTCCAATGAATGAGCAAGCTACCAAGCTTTTACTAGTTCATAAAAGCACTCCTTTGGCAGCAGTCTCCTCTCATTGTTCCCTGTACCATGACCTCTGGGAATGGCTCACTGCTCTCGAGCATCTCTTAAAGGTGTTTTTTTAAAAAAAAAAAATAAATTAAAAATTAAATAAAGAAGGTAACAAGGAGGACGTTAGCACCTGCTAACCCTGGCCTGTGGGTCTGCCCTGCCAGTAAATCTGAGACCCATGCAAGACACTCATTAACAGCTACTGATGATTAACCATGTTCTCACTACCATGCCCATTACTAAAGAAAATGATACTATGCATGAACCACAGTAGGATAATGCTTGTATTAGGAGCAGTCATAGAAAACGGACTTATAATGTGTCAAACCCTTGGTCCATCTGGCCCAGTATTGTCAGCATTGACTAGCAGCAGCTCTCCAGGCAAGGGTTTTTCCAGCCCTATCTGGAGATGCTGGGGATCGAACCTGGGACCTTCTGCATGCAAAGCAGGGGCTCTGCCACTGAGCCATGGCCCCTCCAAACAAAATGGGTTGTATGTATCCAATGTTAGCCCTACTTAGAGGAGAGCCCTTGAAATGAACGTGACTTAGTCTTGGCTAACTTAAGTACCATTTGTTTCAATAGCTCTACTTTAAGTAAGGCTACTACTGGATACAATTCAATTTCACAAAGTTATGAACCAGCTTTTGGGTTCTCTAGAACTCTTCTTCAGGCCAGATAAGGTGCGTGTGTGTGTGTGTGTGCGTGCGTGTGTGCGCGTGCATGCAAGAGCGAGAGAACGAGAGTGAGAGAGAGCAAGAGAAAGAAAGAAAGAAAGAAAGAAAGAAAGAGAGAGAGAGAAGGAAGGAAGGAAGGAAGGAAGGAAAGAAAGAAAGAAAGAAAGAAAGAAAGAAAGAAAGAAAGAGTGCATGCTGTCTTAAGGTGGAGTGCAGAGGGAGATTTTGCAGGCTTGATTAGATTAGCCTCTGTTAGGTGTGAAATAGATTTCAGGTGGCACCAAGGTGTGCCAGGCCCAGGACAGAGAAGCAATAATGGCTCTTTCCACATTTTTTTTTTTTTTTGGAAGTATCACATCTAGCAGTTACTCAGTCTTGTTGCTAGCACGAAGCAGAACATATGGTGTCTTGGGAGGTAGAATTAAAGAGAAAAATGGTGGTTTTTATATTAGCAAACCAGTATATTCATTTTATTGGTGCACTAGGTGCTGTCTTCTGTTGTCTTCCTGCTTGAGCTAGATAGTCAACAGAAACTAAATTGGGAAGTATTACCTAATGGTTGGAAGGCATGCAGCCCTATTGGATTTTCTTTTCTTCTAATGGACCAACTCAGCTACCTATGATTTGTGGTAACTGAGTTGGCCCAGTGTGGGTAAAGATGTATGGCTAAAATTATGAATCTGCCATATGTGCTGCCAATTTACTCCGACGATGAGGGAAAGCAGGGCCGGATCATAAGGTTTCTGCAAATAAAGCTGCTGTTCCACAGTACATCTAAGTGGATGAGTACATCTGTTCACAGGGCTGAGATGTTTTAATGTTTATTTTTGTAGTTAGGTGTTTGTTGAGTGTGCTGTCAGGATTAGTATATGTGTGAGTAAATACATATTGATTAGAGGATGTGTATTGACGGTTCTCTCTAGTCGGGTCAGTGAATTTTGTGCTTTGTTATAGGCTGAAATTTTGTATTAAGTATTAAATAAATTCTAGAGAATAACTCCAGCCAAACTGGAGCCCCATATTATGGTATAATTCTCAGGGAGTTTCCTAAGGTAGAGACAGTACCCATTCAGATCCTTTACAAATTCAGGCACCTCAAGGGTGGCTGGCTTCCCCATCATTGGACAAGGGAGCGGTGACTTCACTGAGCTGCGGAACAATTCATAATACTGGCAGCATAATCAACGAAACACTGTTCATACAAAATAGGTGTTCTTATATTCTTATACTTTAGGTAGCACTTCTAGGGAGCAATCCTATGGCCCTTGGGAGGGCATCCCAAGGAGCCACTGGATATAGCCTGTGGAGTGGTAGCTCCACCCTCAGAGATGGTGCTCTGCCCACAGAGATTTAGGGAGGCCACTTACACATGGCCAGAAAAGAGGAAATGTATCACCAGAAAAGAGGACATCAATCTGCATAAATATTTGCATATGCAAAGTTATATGTATAAGTGCAAGTTTAGAAACAATAACTATAAATGGAAATACAATACATCTCACCATAGTGAAGAAGACCAACTAGGTGACCTGTGTGCCTGCTCAGTTTGCTATCCAGGGTCTAATTGTTGATGGGAAACTTCAAGGCCCCTGCTCTCTCTCCTTTGACTTTAAAACAGACTTGGGACTGGGTAGCCCTTCAAATAGAGGGCTAGTGTGGTGTAGCAGTTAGAGTTTTGGGTTCTAGTCCTGACTTGGCCATGAAGCTTGCTGGGTGATTTTGGGCCAGTCACTGAGGCTCAGCCTAACCTACCACACAGGCTTATTTTGAGGATAAAATGGAAGTGGGGGAGGATCATGTACATCACCTTAGGAACCTTGGATGATAGGTGGGATATAAATGTAACAAACAAACAAACAAACAAATGAAGGACACCTTCAAATAGAGGACTGTCCTCTGCCATCTCTCCAAAATAGAGGGCTGTCCTTTGCCAACCAGGATGTGTGACCACCCAACCACCCTAGTGGTAGCAGAAAGGTTCACCACCATTGCTCCTCCACCATCAGTGTTTCAATGGTAGAGAGGGTAAAAAGATCAGGCGAGGCTTTGGATCTGCTGGATCCAAAGCTCTCCTGTTCCCCAACATGCTTGCAGAAGGGTGGAGGGGATGTAAGCCAAGGCTGAGCAAGGATTCCCCCATGCACCTACCCTGCCATTTAGATGCAACTGTGTTACAGTCTTTGGGTTGCTATGGTGGGTTGTCATGTTGTCCGTATTTTCCACAGGGTGGCTTATTTCCTCAAACAATCCACCCTGAGAAACTATGATTTGTTGTAGGGTCGTTCATATCCATGGTGGGTAATTATATTTTTATCGTGGGTTGCTGGGATCAGCTACAGATCTGCTTCGCAAGAGTGGCAAAAAAGCCCATGTTGCTCTTCACGATCTTGTCTGTGCTGCCTCCAGCCTCCCTTACTAGTGACTGCCTCTCCACTGATACCCAAATGGCACTTTGGAGGGACCGTCACTTGTTCACCACCTTGGGTTTTTTTTCCCCAAGAGTATGCAAATGGGCCATATTTTTTTTCCTGTTGTTTTGCAAGAGTGCAGATTTGCTTGTCTGATATACATAGCCTGTCCTTGTCTTCCTTGTATGTTTCAGCTGTCCAAGGGAGTGCCCAAGTGAGAGACGTAAATGCACCCCAAAAGTGTATGTGTGTGGGAGGTCTCTCCCACATGGCAATGAAATCCCCTCACTATTAAGTGTTGAACTGACACTTGTCAATGTCCTCCTCTCATTCAACACTTCCCCGAGTGTCTAGCAAGTCCAGAAAGGGGAGTTATTTGCTTCCCCCACCTGAAGCACAGTAAGTGCAGCAGTAAGTGCCCCAAGAAGGTTTGTTAACCATGAACAACACACAGTTCACAACCCAACAACAAACCATGGGTTCTCTTCATGGGTTGTTTATGGTTACAACCCATGGCTCGGTTCAGACAACAGGACAACCCACATTTCAACAACAACCCACAGTTCAATGACAACCCATACTCAACACTTGAGTGTGGGTTGTTGTGTTGTCTGAACCCAGCCATTGCCTCTCCTTTGAAAAGGCAGTATATGGGGTGAACAGGAGTGAATGGAAATGTGTACATCTGCATGTGGGGATGCCTTTGTATGTGAACAGTGATAAAGACAGGTTTATGAAAAAGGTAGATGGGAACCGTTGGTGTTATGAGATGGACAGATGCAGTCAAGCTGCCAAGACACAACGTTGCATCCCCTTAGTTCCCCTGCTAAAGTTCTTCCTCTTTTTCATAGAATCATAGAGACATGTATAAAATGTAATCATCTTTATTACATAGGAAGAGGTAAAGCCCAGCTTGCCTTCCACATGGGCTTATCTTAAATTCAGAGCTCGGTATCCATTAATACTGCCATCTGCCAATCTAGATAAACACACAAGGCTGCAGAGTTAGAGCGCTGTCAAATTATACCGAATTAGGGCGCAATCCTATGGCTGCTAGTCAGCAGTTAGACAGCCATAGGATAGGTCAGTTCCCTGAGAACGGATCTCCATCCCCTCCTGCGCTGCCTTGTAGGCAGCGCAGAACAGCCCCGTGCTCCGCGCTTGGAAGAGGAGCGCGGAGCGATGAAAACAGAGCATTCCTGGGGGTGGGGCAGGGAGGGCGGAAGTGCCGTTCCAACATTTCTATATGTTTTCTGGCATCAGCCCCCCCTTGCTCCGACTTCCCGCAGCTAGACAGCCGCTGCTCCTGCCCTGCATTGGATAGGCCGTCGCCCCTGAGTTCGGAGGTGGTCGCCTATTCCGACAGGATTGCACCCTTAGAGCATTGTCCCATTTAGACCAGAGTGGACTACTTTGGCTGGCAGTGGCTTTCGAGGGCCTTGGCACTGGTCTTTCTTGGCCCCACTACTTCAGTTTCTTTTTTAAAATTCAGATGCCAAGAATGGAACCTGGATCTTCTGCATTCCGAAGACATGCTCTCCCACTGAGCTATGGGCTCTCTCCAAACACTCCTACAGTGGAGCTTCAGGCATGCTTGCTCTCTGACTCTGATCGATATATGATTGGCATTACCTTGACACTTTGGCTGGCTCAAAAATCTGTTTTGGTTCCAGAAGGACCAGCATGGAACACTGCCAGGGACCTTGTCAGTAAGGCTCTGGATCGCTGCAGAGGCACAGGGACCACCATGTGTATGTGATCCTGCCACTGATTAGATCCTTCCAGATGTTTTGGACCCCCAGAGCCCAGCATTCCTCTTTATTGGCTATGTTGGCTAGGGCTGATGGGAATTGAAGCCCAAAACATCTGGAGGGCACCAGGCTGGGGAAGCCTGGATTAGATTAAAGGGAGTTGCTCCCTGTGATCTCAGAAACATGTAAATGCCTGCCTTATTGACATGCCACCAGCCTGCCAACTAACCCATAAGGGTTCCTTTGAATCAGCCACTCAAAAGTCTTGGTGGGGAAATATGGCTCAACCCTGAAGCATCCCCACATTCTAGACAGGTCAACGGGTTCAGATACCACCTGGATGACCTTGATTATCAGTTTTTGTTGTTGTGCTGCTCTGAGTCTCTCTAGTGCTTTGAACCAATCAAGGTGCAAGGAACCTCCCTGAACTTTATTTTCATTTCCAGACTTGAACAATTGTTCCCTTCATTGGACCTATCCTGGGCCCAGTCCCTGGGCCATCCAGTCCTTTGTACCCTTTGTTCTGAACCCTATAACTGCTCTCAAATGTGGGTAGCAATTGTTCTTTCTTTTCTGCTTAGGCAGACATCCCTCATGTTGGTGTGTCTCAGCTCTGAGAATATTGAATAACCCTGGGTCCAACTGGCCTCTACTATCATTCCTCAAGATCTTTTCTTATCACCATTTCTTGCTCGACTTTGGCATCTCTCCATTGTCCTAGCTTTAGGCAACCAACAAGGATATGAGGACCTCTAAAATCAGGTAATTATAGCTGCTCCTCCTCTGTTTCTCTTCCTCCTAAATGTATCCATTTGTGCCACTATGGGCCACCAGTGTCGCCAGCACCTGATCATCATCACATTGCCTCCCAATCCCCTGCTTTGCGATTTCCATAGTGCCAATTTCCCCAATACAGCCCTATGTGCTAGGGGGTGGGTCTATCAATGAAGCTATTTTTCTCTTCTGTAATGAGCATGCATGTATGTGTGTTTTAAAAAAAGAACCATAAAAATAAATGCTTTTGGACTGTGTTTGAGCTTATTTCCACATTTTAGAAGTAACTATACCCCATTTGTTACAGCCTAGTATATAAATCTGGTGTGTGCACACCACACTTGTGGTTAAAGACCTGCTTAGACCAGTGTGTTCATAGATGTTCAGGTGTGCACATGAACAAGGTTATGCAGCAACTACAAAGTATATTCAAGCCACTGAAAGTGCAAAAGGACAGCTAAGGGCTCTGAGAGGGACACATATAAGTGAACATTGTTGATTAAGGATATGCGTATGCATTCATGAGCACTGTGTGTTTCTGTGTCCACATATGTGCAGGAATGAATGTTTCATAACATTCAGGCTAATTCTTGCAGTAACAAGTTATAAGATAGATAAATTTATTTATTTATTTGTTTGTTTGTTTATTTATTTATTTCATTTCTATCCCGCCCAATAGCCGAAGCTCTCTGGGCAGTTCACAAAAATTAAATCCAAGCAACACACAATTTAAAATATACAGAACATTAAAACCACAATATAACAATACAACCACAATAAAACCGAGCAGCAGTGCAGGAGTTTAAAATACAGATTTAAAACAGCAAAGATAAAAATTTAGAAAGCTAAAATGCTAAAATGCCTGGGAAAATAAAAAGGTCTTCACCTGGCGCTGAAAGGAATACAATGTAGGCGCCAGGCGAACCTCACTAGGGAGCTCATTCCAGAGCCGGGGTGCCACAGCAGAAAAAGCCCTCCTCCTATTAGCCACCCACCTCACTTCCTTTGGCAGGGGCTTACGGAGAAAGGCCGCTGCTGATGATCTTAAGGTCCAGGCAGGCACATATGGGAGGAGGCGATCCTTCAGGTAACCTGGCCCCAAGCCGTTAAGGGCTTTGAATGTTAACACCAGCACTTTGAATCGGGCCCGGAAATGGACTGGCAGCCAGTGCAGCTGGAAAAGTACTGGCGTAATATGAGCTCGCAGACCAGTCCCTGTTAACAATCTTGCTGCCCTATTTTGGACCACCTGAAGTTTCCGGACCGTTTTCAAAGGCAGCCCCACGTATAACGCATTGCAGTAATCCAGACGAGAAGTTATCAGAGCATGGATAACTGTAGCAAGGCTATCTCTGTCCAGATAAGGGCGTAGTTGGTATACCAGCCTAAGCTGATAAAAAGTGCTCCGTGCCACTGAGTTCACCTGTGCCTCAAGTGACAGTTCTGGATCCAAGAGCACCCACAAACTACGAACCTGATCCTTTAGGGGGAGTGCAACCCCCACCTAGCCGGGCAGACGAACCACCCACTAACAGTACCTCCGTCTTGTCTGGATTGAGTTTCAGTTTATTAGCCCTCATCCAGTCCATTACCGTGCCCAGGCACTGATTCAGAACAGTCACTGCCTCACCTGGTTTTGATGTAAAAGAGAGGTAGAGCTGGGTGTCATCTGCATATTGATGGCACCTCAGCCCACACCTCCGGATAACCTCCCCCAGCGGTTTCATGTAGATGTTAAACAGCATGGGGGATAAAACAGAGCCCTGTGGAACCCCATGGCACAATTGCCATGGCACAGAGCTGTAATCCCCCAGCACCACCTTCTGGAATCGGCCATCCAAGTAGGAGCAGAACCACTGTAGTGCAGTGCCTCCCACTCCCAACCCAGACAACCTATCCAGAAGGATACCATGGTCGATGGTATCGAAAGCTGCTGAGAGATCCAGGAGAATCAACAGGGTCGCACTCCCCCTGTCCCTCTCCCAGCAGAGGTCATCCCACAGGGCGACCAAGGCAGTTTCCGTTCCAAAACCAGGCCTGAAGCCCGACTGAAATGGATCTAGATAATCCGTTTCATTCAACAGTGCCTGGAGCTGTCCTACAACCACCCGCTCAAGCACCTTGCCCAGGAAGGGGATGTTGGCCACTGGCCTATAATTGTTAACATCCTCTGGGTCCAGGTTAGGCTTTTTCAGGAGTGGTCTAATTACTGCCTCTTATATAATATTATATAATATAATGCAATTTGCAGCTGGTTAGACTGTTAATGTAAAATGTGATTACAAATGTTTTCTGCTTTGTAATACCCACTGTGTTATCTTGCACGAAGAGCCTCCTGTCCCTGAACCAGGAAAACAAGCAGGTTGTAGGTGAGGAAGGCAAGGGACAAGGCTCCAGAATGTGGACCCTTTGCATGAAATCCCGTACAAATAAACTGTCATGCCAACCTTTACTTAGATTTCTTTGTACTACAATTTTGCCCTTAAAGAGCTGTACTTTTGGAGGTCATGTTAACCTAATTATATTTCTGTTGGTAGCTGAGACAACAGCTGCATACCATGCGTGAGCCCAGGAGGATGAAAAAAACACACACCCAGCAAACGCTTGCCTTGTGAGATACCGGTTATAATTGTGACAGAGCAAACCATGAGGTCTTCTCCTTGGCACAGGTTTGGGCAGCTGCTATGAAATCAGACGGTTTTTTCTTTGAAGTTGTCTCATCAGTATTATCCATCCATGATAATTACTGACCTTGCATTGTCTTTTAACTCACAGTAAGTGGGCCACATAAAAATGCAGACTGTCTTGTGGGGAAATGTCTGTCCTGTGAGGGAGGAAATGAATGTGCAGAGCGGTGTGAAGGTCTCACTACAAGTTGTCTAGATCCTAGAAAACATGACTTCCCCATCCTGTTACCTCTGTAGCACTTGCAAAAGGTCAAATGTCCAAGAATTTGATGTAGTCAGAGCAAAGTGATGGGGAGAGCAATCCTATGGCCTCTGGACAGCATCTGGGGGGGGGGAGCATAGGATTTTTTGGATTCCTGGATCAGAGGTCAGAAACAGCGCTCAGACCCAGGAGTCTGAACTCCCCTCCCAGCCAGTTCAGAGAGAACCACACTGGTGACCTCCGAGGGAAGGGAAAGGAAAGGGGGCACACTGGTCAGTGGGAGTGGAGGGCATGGATTATGCCAGATCCCCAGACCTTCCCAGACTCCTTCCTTTGCCCTTCCCGATGCCTCAGCTAGATGGGCGAAAATGCCCATTTAGCTAAATTACAGTGCTGGAGGCACAATGTGCCTCGTACTCTGCTTTGGATATTCGTAAGCCTCCACGTTCAGAGGCTTATGAGTACCCTGAGTGGATGCGATAGGATTGTGCCCGAAGTGCACTGTAGAGCTTTGAGATGTCAAGGGTTCTGCACAGGCTTTTTTCTGAGGGGGATCCAGTGGTGTAGTGGTGCAAGAACTCATCGTAACAATCCCCACAGCCACACCCCCAAGAAGAGACTTAAAAATGTAGGCAGCTGGGTCCTGGCAGTTTCCACCTCCATCACGAGCAGGTCTTTTATCAAGGCCCTTCAAGAAGACCAAGCCACCCCAAATACTTTGCATTACAACAGGGAACAATATGTTGTTGCTGGGAAAATACGTTTCCCCCAGCTACTGTGAGGATTGCAGCTAAGCCCAGAGGGAACATTGGAGGGGGGTTGGCAGATGACATCGGTGTCCCTGCTAACAGAAAAAAGTGCTGGTGCTGTGTCTCTGCGAGCCCTGGCTGTACTACATCACTGCGGTATCTGTAAGGTGCTACACATGTGATAACCTGGAGACTCTATTAGCGGGATGACCATTGTAGCAGGGGACTGTTGGCCTGTATTGGCCAGTAGGTCCCTGCCAGAGTCCAGATTCCAGGAAGCCCTTGGACAAGTTGCCCTCAGTGGGCCTCCATCCCCAATTGGGACTACTTCTTTGCCATTGCCCATTTCCTTGCCTTCTCCCTGTGGGCCCAATCCACACCACTGTTCAGAAGGGAAAAAAGCAAGGCAAATGAGGGCTCCTCCTCCTTGCTCTTATCACTGCTCATATACTGAGAAAGGGCAGTGAAAAGACACGCAGCAAGGAGAAGAGGAGCAAGAGAGTCCAGGGGCCCCGCAGTGCGCCCCCTGCTGGAATATGGGTCGTGGAGGCTGGTGGCTCCAATCCCTTGGGGCTATGAATCTATTCCAGGTTCCAGTCAGCCAGAACTCTAAGGGAGCTATCCAAGGTGCTGAACCTATTTTGGGGTTGGGGTTCATCACCTTGAATAGCTCCTTTAGAGTTGACTGGTTCTGCCTGAAACCCAGAGTGGATTCACCACCCCGTGGGATTGGAGCCACCAGCCTCCACTGAATATGGGACTCAGCAGGGGACCAACGATGCTGACTCCTTGCCCTCTGCTGTGTTTCAGTGCCATCACTGCAGATGGATGGCAAGAGAGTGCCAGTGGAGGGTGGTGGCTCCTATATCAGTGGGACAATGAATCCACTTTGGTTTCAGCCAGAACCAGTCAGAACTTTAAAGGAGCTATCCAAGCTGCTGAACCCATTTGTGCATAGGGTTCAGCTCTTTGGATAGCTCCTTTAGAGTTTTGACTGGTTCTGACTGAAACCCAGAGCAGATTCACCGCCCCACTGACACCAAAGCCACCAGCCTCCACTGGAGGGTGTTTTTGTAGCAACTAGCATAGAAGAAATCAGTACCATTCCACTTCCTCCTGGCTCTATAAGGGTGCTGACTCTGGCCAGGCTCCTCAAGTTGTCATTCAGGCAGAGACTGAGGGCCAAAACAGACATTATTTTAAATCTGTATCCAGCAGCTACATCTCCCCCCCCCCCAATACAGTAGGCACAGGGGGATCAATCAGGATTGGAACCCTAGTGTGGGAGGTGCAGGGAGCATTGACCCTTTGCCCCTGCTAGGATCCTGTCCTGATCTATATTGGGCCCCCTGCACCTACTCTAGGGTAAAAATGGGGGGAAGACATGTCTGCTACATAGGATATAAAGTAATGTCTGTGGGAGTGGGACTGGACTTCTCAGCTGGCCTCTAGAAAATATTGGTGGCTACCAAGTCCAGCTACAATTTGTGCACTTCTGTTCATAATTAAAAAAGAAAGAATAAGGAAAGGACCCTATGTGAATGCTATTCACAATGAGGTGTAGGTCTGGATGCTGTTTTCTGGTTCTGCCATCTTGGTCCTCCTTTAAGACAAAATGGAATAACATTGGGCCAAGGCTGATGTGGAAAATCAATGGTGTGGAAAAGTCAAGAGTATTCTTCCCCAGTTCCTAACACATAGGACACATGGCTGCTCTTCTCATAGTTCTACCTTTACCAAAAGTGTACAATATCATGCAACAGAAGGTAACTTAGAAATGGAGGACTTTCTTTTCTTTTGAAAAGAGAGTAATGATCTTGTTCTGAAAGTAAATCAAAGGCAGCGGCAACTCCATGAAAAATTAGCTCTTTTAAGTGTGTGTGTGTGTGTGTGCGTGTGCGTGTGTGTGTGCCTGTTTCTTTAATCCTTGGAGTTTAAAGGCATCCCCCAAAATGTAATGTGGTAGAAAATAAAGAGCACATGACTGTATCAAAGAAGGAGACCACGTGGCATAGCCTTGTTAGCAGACAAATTAAGGCAATCCAGCTGATAGACAGAAGCCTTTATGAAAGGAAAGGATAGGAAAGGAAAGCTCGGCAAGTCCTTTCCAACTTTTATCTATTTTTCCCTTAATTAGAAGCCCTGTTTTGCTGTTGTTGTTTCCTCCAACACACACACACACACACACACACAATTAGGAGTGAAAACATTGGAATGGTTCATATGGCCATATTTTAAGTCTCTAAGGGCATAATCCTATGGCCGCTAGTCAGCGGCTAGACAGCCATAGGATAGGTCGGTTTCCAGGAACCAACCTTGGAACCCGCGCTCCGAGGTCGGTTACCTGAGAACCGACCTCCACCCCCCTCCTGTGCCGCCTCATAGGCAGTGCGGAACAGCCCTGTGCTCCGCACTCGGAAGAGGAGCGCAGAACGGCAAAAACGGGGTGTTCCTGGGGGCATGCCAGGGTGGGGAAGTCAGAAATGCTGGCATGACACATCCTCTGTCTCATCCAGCTGCCACTTCCCGCGCTCCGAGGTCCCACGGCTAGACAGCCAAAACCGGCTGTCTAGCTGTAAATTCAGGGCAGCTGAAGCACGGAGATGATCCCCTCCATGCTTCTCCTGCCCTGTACTGGATAGACAGCTGCCTCTGAGTTCGGAGGCAGCTGCCTATCCTGATAGGATTGCCCCCTAAGAGTGTGATCCTATGCATGTTTAGACAGAAAAAACCCTCCCAGAACTCTGGCTGGGGAATGCTGAGAGTTGTAGGATTTTTTATATATATATATATAAACATACATAGGATTGCATTAAAATGGACTGCAGTATACTATTTTCTTATTTTGCTCTACTTCGTAAGTTTGAAAAAAAAATCACCTTATTTTAGTGTAAGAGAACTATGATCTTAAGTATATTTGCAAAGAAGCTGGGGTCATGCTCTATTGGCAAAGCTTATCTTATTGATCCTGTTCATTCACATTGTTTAGGAAACCCCAATGAAAACACAACCTTCCACCCTCCCCCTGCCCACAAATTACTGCAGACCAGAAAATACTGAGAGCTCTCATAATCACCTATGGAAACATAAAGCAACCCTTTTTAGATCTTTGCTCTTTCATACCTGGCTAGGAGAAGCATGTTCACTTGTAGTGTTCTGGATCATGATACAGAGAAATGTAACCATCTAATTCCCACTGGGATTTATGCACCTAGTTAAGTATTTAAGTCCTTTTGATGTCAATGGGAATTAGATGTGTTAGTTTTATACAGTTTGTACTCATTATAACACTAGGTAAAACTGCTGAGAACAAAAGAAAATGTCAAGGTGGTAGATACGGTCCAAATGTATTAGGGAGGTGAATAAACCCTTAGGCGAATAGATCAATCCACTTTTGTGAGCAGCCTATTATCAGAAGAGGAAGAGTTGGCAAATTCCACTAGGGATGTTAGAGAATTCCGCCACAAATCCCAGGGGGGCCGAATTCCAGTGAATTCAGCCCCCCGGAATCCATGGCAGAACGGAGCCCCCAGCCCCTCCACCTCACGAAAGCCTCGCAAAACGGAGCCTACCTGGCTGCAGCTCCAGCTCTGGCGGCTCCGGCTGCTGCAGACGCAAATGGTGTCCTGAGTAGGGGACGCCATTTGCGTTCCAATTTTAGCCGTGATAGGCTATGTAAATGTTTACGTAGCCTATCATGGGCTACCATAGGGACGCAAATGGCGTCTCCTACTCAGGATGCCATTTGCATCCGCACCAGCCCAGCAGCGGCTGGAGGCCCCGCTGCAGGTTGGCCTGCCCACGGAGCTGAGCCGGCTGGGCAGGATTCCAGGGGGGAGGTACGGATTGCCTCCCCCCCTGTCGAGGATTCTGGGGGGAGGAACGGATCACATCCCCCCACCTGCGGAACCCGGCGGAGCAGGTAAGCGGGGTTTCATACACCCCTAAATTCCACCCAACTGCAAATAATTAAGTTGTTTTCCTCCATTTAAATAGGTGTAGTATGTTGAGCAATTGATGAACTATACACAAAAGTAGCCATTGGTCATTCAGAGATTGAGGGTTCTGATGGGCTGGGTAAGAGATATCCATTTCCATCTGGTGGATATGGTTCATTCTCAGTAAGGGCAATTGTGGAAATAGAATGGAATGAAAGCCAGACAAGCTCACTACCACCAAAGTCACAATATTAATAAAACATGTGGTTATTTTCTCATTAAATGTTTGTTCCAGGAAATGATACCACTGAAAAAACATTGACTTTTTTCCAGTGCCCTCCAATAACTTTCAATGAAAGGAAGGCTCATTTCTGTATATCTCCTAGTCCCACCTTCCCCACCTGGTGCCTTCCAGATGTTTTACAACTCCCAGCACTCCTGGCCATTGACCATGCTGGGTGAGGCGTACAGTAGCTGAGTATAATCAGTGGGCCTATTCACACAGGCACATGGGGAGGGTGGTTAGGGGAACTATGGAGGGAGGGGGTTAGTGAAACAATGACATGTGGGCCTGTCAGATGACTGGGAACCATGCAGCACTGCGTGGTTCTGCTACCCACCCCCTGTATTTACCGGTCGAACTTACCTGTGTAGTCAGGGAATGTTTCAATGTCCTCTGCGGTGTGAATGGGTTCCTTGTGGCTGCTCCAGCATCCTGAATGGCTGTATGACCATAGAGAAAGTCCAAGGTGGCTAGAGCATCACCCACAGGAGTGGACACTAGCTGGCGGACTCTGTGGTTGCAGCCTGGAAGTCCTCCGGAGCACGTTTAAGCCATGAGGGAGCCCTTCAGATGACACAGTAAGCCTCCCCAGGGCCCCTTAATCCTTTTGCAGGGGGTGGTTACCTGGGGTAGCTTAGTAACCATGTGGAACATGGTTTTCTCCCCACACACAACATGCTAAACCACTGTGGCTACCGGAAATTCCTCAACCACCATGGCTTAGCATGACATCTGAACAGGCCCAGTAGCTCTTTTCAGCAGACCACTGAACACACAGAGGGCCAGGAAGCTGAGGGAGGTGCCTGCTTTCCCCACTCCACACCTCCTAGTGTTCATCTCATAGTCTGTACAGAGTTCATGAATATAAAGCTTGTAAGCATGGATGCTCTGGAACCCAGAGCAGAGTGCTGATGCCACATTAGGCTCTATGTGCATAATCAGATGTATTTGTGGAGGCTGGGAGCAGGGACAACGGGTGAGTTCCCAACCCCTGTTCCATATGTCCAGTGCTCGTCTGAAAAGGGTCTCTGCTAGTTGGCTAACATTTGCTTTTCCTTATGGTTGTTGCTACCACATGTCTCCGTCTATACATGTATGACAATACGCACGTGCAACCAAATGGGACTTTAAGCTAAAGACACCATGTGTCATAGCAGGAATTCAAACACCCAAGAGGGGGAAAGAATGAAGAGAAACCCAGAGCTTTTCTACATGAGGCATTTATCATGTGCTTGTCATTCCCTACTTACAGTTCTTTAAAGGTTCTTTAGATGACATTGTGACCCTCCAGTTTCACTTCTGTGCTAAACAAGCACTTTCAGCAAGTTTTTTTTGGAACAGGAAAAATGTGGCATTCAGTTGTGAAAGTGAAGAACCTGCTTAGCTTACTTGTGTATTTGTGCTATTCTGCTTTACTACAGTGCCACCTAGAGGTTATGTGGTGGAAAAGCTGAAAAGGAAACACTCCTCCTGTAGTGCCTGGATCTCAATTCTGCAGTGAAACTGAAAGTAGATTCACAGTAGATTCAGAGCCTTAGGAAGAAAAGCTCACAGTCAGTGTATATGATGACCAAGTAGATGGCTCATTACAAAACAGACAAATAGGGGACATGCACAATTCCTGAACTGGAACCGGCAATAATTGGGTTTAACTCTACAGAGAAAGTAGGGGTTAGGTTAGATCAGAAAATAGGGATGTCAGAGAAATCCACTGTGGATTCAAATGAGGCCAGACTCTTTGGAATCCGGCTTCAGGAATCCGCAGTGGATCGGGACCACTTACCTCCGCTCCAGGAGGATTGGAGGTGGAACAGCACTCGGCTGCTTCTTGCCAGCCAGAGCCATTCGCCTCCTCCCTATCCCTGCTGATTGCCATCTCTTTTCTTTAAAAAATAAATTTAAAAAATGGTGATCGGCAGGATGTGCCCATAGACTTAGACGCAAATAGAGTCATGAAACTTGCGTCTAAGCCTATGGACACATAGACTTAGACGCAAGACTCATGACTCTATTTTTTATTAAAAATAAAAAATGGCAATCGGCAGGATGTGCCCATAGACTTATACGCAAAATAGAGCCGTGAATCTTGTGTATAAGCCTATGGACACATAGACTTAGACACAAGATTCATGACTCTATTTGCGTCTAAGTCTATGGGCACATCCCGCCAATCACTTTTTTTTTTTTTTTTAAGAAAAGACATGGCAATCGGCAGGGACAGGGAGGAGGCGAACGGCTCTGGCTGGCAGGAGGGAAGTTAAGCGGCCCCCAAGCCAGTTACCCCCCCGAATCCTCATGGAGCAGAGTCGCTCCAGAGGATTCTGGGGGAGTGGAACAGATCACCTCCCCCTGCCCACAGATTCCCCACTGGAACAGATGGTGGGGAATCCGCACACCCCTATCAGAAAAGAAAGACAGGCAATAGAGATACAAGAAGGTGGCAGAAGGGGGCTAACACCAAATAAGAGAGTAGGAGAGTGAAGAAAGTCAGGCAGGCATGGGAAATGCCAAATTACATTAAAGGAAGGGACCCAAATGCAAAGGGCAAAAAGGGGGAACCTGGGAACTACAGACCAGTCACTCTGACATCAAGCCCTGGGAAAATGTTTGGAGCAGATTATAAAGCAATCCATCTGTAAGCACCTTGAAAAAAATGCAGTGAGTACTCGAAGCCAACATGGATTTGCAAGAACAAATCCTGCTAGACTAATCTGATCTCATTTTTTGATCAGGTAACCTCCCTTGTGGACTGTGGGAACGCTGTGGACATAATATACCTCGACTTCAGCAAAGCTTTTGACAAAGTGCCCCATGATATCCTGATGAGCAAACTAGCTAAAAGTGGGCTAGATGAAACAACTATCAGGTGGATCCACAGTTGGCTACAGAATTGGACTCAAAGAGTGCTTATCAATGGGATCTTCTCAAACTGGGGAGCAGTAATGAGCGGGGTACTGCAGGGCTCAGTCCTGGGCCCAGTGCTCTTACTTACTTACTAATTTATTTATTGCATTTATATCCTGCCTTTTTTCCTCTTGCAAGGAACCCAAGGCAGCTTACATTATCCTCCTCCTCTCCATTTTATCCTCACAACAACCACCCTGTGAGGTAGACTGGGCTGCATTTTTATTAATGACTTGGAGGAGGAGGTGCAGGGAATGCTGATCAAATTTGCAGATGACACAAAATTGGGTGGGATAGCTAATACTCTGGAAGACAGAAACAGAATTCAAAGTGATCTGGATAGGCTGGAGTACTGGGCAGAAAACAAGAGAATGAAATTTAATAGGGATAAATGCCAGGTTCTGCACCTAGGAAAAAGAAACCAAACGCAGTTACAAGATGGGGAATACTTGGCTCAACAACACTACAAGTGAGAAGGATCTTGGAATTGTTGTAGATCACAAGCTGAATATGAGCCAACAATGTGATGTGGCTGCAAAAAAGGCAAATGCTATTTGGGGCTGCATTAATAGAAGCATTGCTTCCAAATCCTGGGAAGTACTAGTTCCCCTCTACTCAGCACTGGTTAGGCCTTATCTGGAGTACTGTGCCCAGTTCTGGGTGCCACACTTTAAGAAGGATGCAGATAAATTGGAGAGAGTTCAGAGGAGAGCAATGAAGATGATCAGGGGACTGGAAACAAAGCCCTATGAGGAGAGACTGAAAGAACTGGGCATGTTTAGCCTTGAGAAGAGAAGACTGAGGGGAGATAATGATAGCGTTCTTCAAGTACTTGAAAGGTTGTCAGAGAGGAGAAGGCCAGGATCTCTTCTTGATCATCCCAGAGTGCAGGACACGGAATAATGGGCTCAAGTTACAGGAAGGAAGCCAGATTCCGGCTGAACATCAGGAAAAAATTCCTGACTGTTAGAGCAATACAACAATGGAACCAATTATGTAGGGGGTTGTGGGCTCTCCCACGCTGGAGGCATTCAAGGCGACGCTGCTGGACAGCCATCTGTCAGGGATTCTCTGACTTGGATTCCTGCACCGAGCAGGGGGTTGGACTCGATCGTCTTATAGGCCCCTTCCAACCCTACTATTCTATGATTCTAATAATAATAGCCTTAATTCTACATTTTCTGGGGTCCCATCACTTTTCTCAGTTGGGTATGATGATTACTCATAATTTTAAGGTTTGATCTGCTGGCTGCCTCTGGTAAAAGAGGAGGAAGGAAAACCTTGCTTTTAACCTATAAGGTTGTTTAATTAAATATCACATTTAATTGTTGTAGCCTTGGACTTGATAGCTGCACAGTTTCAGGTACCTCCCCCGCCCTTGCCCTAATGGGAGTTTTAGGAGCTGAAATGCCTAGAAGGCAATCATATAGTTAGTGTCTTTCTGGTATTGCCATTAACTGACCCTGCAATGCTTTTTTTTTTTTTTTCATATCCACAACTGCTTTGCATGCAGTTTCATTATTTTGTTGGCTTCTGTACTGAACCGTTCTTCCAATATCTGAGGAAGAACAATCTTTTTCTCCCTCCCACCACATCCTGCTTCATTT
Organism: Heloderma suspectum; assembly: GCF_057233095.1. Classification (NCBI taxonomy): domain Eukaryota; kingdom Metazoa; phylum Chordata; class Lepidosauria; order Squamata; family Helodermatidae; genus Heloderma; species Heloderma suspectum. The sequence continues at coordinate 46,027,294 of NC_139460.1, read as the reverse complement.
CTCCTTACTGCACCCTCTGTCACCATTTTCTATGCTGGCTCATGTCGGCTATTTGGTATCTGTATTCAGCCATTGGTGGTTTTCTATATTGCATTGCTTTCTTCTTGTTCCTTTAGGAGGGCACCCTAGATCTCAAGATGATAACTGTGTTCTGTCCTTCTTTGGCGCCTTCCATTCAAAGCTCCTGGAGCACTTTACAGACATTAATAATGTAACCCTTCACTGTGAGATAGGGCAGTTTTATTATCCTTGCACTGTAGTCAGCAGTACCTTTCAAGACTGATCAATCTAGAGGAAGAGGCTATATGTTTTCAGTTGCACATGCACAAACATCTACACACACTTAAGTGTGAAGGCTCTTGTGTTTTCTTCCTGTTTCAAACCAGTATTTAAAAAAACAAAAAACAAAAAACCAGACCATTCACGTGACCCAAGGTTCTATCTTCTCTTTCACCTCCACAATAGAGGGGAATCCCCTCCATTACAATTTGATTTTAAACTGGTTTTTTATTTAAAAAAAAAAGTCCTTACAAAATAATGATAATTTCCCACTCTTCAGCTGACAGAGTCAAAGTAGAGGTTGCATTTTTAATCTAAGGGCTGCTTTTCAAACGTTATGAGTAGTTTTTCATGACACAGTAGTAATCCTTGGATTCAGGAATTTCATGAGCAAGGTCCACAATGGGGATGTTACAAAATTTCATCATTTCCTGGCTCACAATACAAATTTGCTTAGCTCATAATGTGGTTGCATGTGTTACAATTGCAAATCAATTGTAATTTCACTGGGAATATCTTGGATCAGGAAGTTTTCAAGAATTTGGTCAGACAAACAGAGCCAGTGTGGTGTAGTGGTGAGAGCGTTGGACTGGGAGCCAGGAGATCCGGGTTCTAGTCCCTACACGGCCACGGAAGCTCACTGGGTAACTTTGGGCCAGTCACAGACTCTCAGCCCAATCTACCTCACAGGGTTGTTGTTGTGAGGATAAAATGGAGAGGAGGAGGATAATGTTAGCCGCCTTGGGTTCCTTGCAAGAGGAAAAAAGGTGGGATATAAATGCAATAAATAAATAAATAAATAATTTTTCCCCAAAACTCAAGAGTACCCTGGTTTTGCCCACCAGTCCTGGGACCTTAAAGAGAAAAAATGCCTTGGTTTTATTACTTATTCATTTATTTATAGTATTATAGCCTTTCTGAAGCTAAGGCAGGAAATTAAACAATAATTAAATAAAAACCTAGTAGAACACTAAAGGAAACCTTAAACCCCATCATAACCATTTTAAAAGTCATGTTAAAAAGATGTATCTTGACACGTACACATACCCCTTCCTGAATGCAGAGAGAGTGAGAACCAATCACAACTACAAAGAGTGTGTGTTCCAGAGTTTGGGAGCAACAAAGGAGAAAGCATTTCCCATGTGCCTAAGAAGCAGACCTCTGTATGCAAGGGTGTCTTCAAAAGGGCTTCTCCTGCTGATCTTAGTAATTGAGCAGATTCATAAGTAGTCTCTCAGTTAGCTAGACCCTAAGCTGTTTAGAGCTTTAAAAGTTAAAACCAACACCTTGAATCACCAGTTTCAATTGCCCTGCCTTGAGTGCCATTTTTCTTGGTAGAAAGGCAGGGTACAAACCAAATAAATAAATGAATATTATCTTTTGTAAACTGCCCAGAGAGCTTCGGCTATGGGGTGGTATAGAAATAATTATGATGATGATGCCCAGAAAATGACTGGCAACCAGTGCAGAACGTTCAGTATTAGGGTGATGTGATCATGATACTGTGCACCAGTTAGCAGCCTAGCTGCTGCATTTTGCACCAATTGAAGCTTCCAGATGCTCTTCAAGGTTAGTCCCATGTAGAGCACATAGCAATAGTCCAGGTGTGATATAACGAAGACATGGATAATTGTTGCCAGCTCAGACTGACTCAGGAACAGTCTCAGCTGGCACACTAAACACAGTTGTGCAAATGTGCTCCTTGCCACCACTGGCACCTGAAGATCCAGGGACAGTGTAGGACTCCCAGGCTATGAACCTGATCTTTCAAGGGGAGCATGACCCTATCCAGAACAGGTGGAATCCCAATTCCCAAGCCAGGCTTTCTACTGATCAACAGCACCTCCATCTTGTCTGGACTCAATCTCAGTTTCATCACCCTCATCCAGCCGATTATCAAATTTAGATAATGTTCAAGGGTGCTGACCACTCCCTTGGAGTCAGGTAACAAACAGCAATAGAGCTGAGTGTCATGAGCATATTGATGGCATCTCACTCCAAAGCTCAAGCAACATCACATCATTACATTACAAGTCTATTGAGAATTCTTAGTGGATGAAGCATGAGGTGGTTGATGTTTCTCCCAGAGGGAAATCTTTTGAAAAATTTAATCATGTTCATAATTGTTGACCCATTCCAAATTGAGGTGAGTGGACTTTGCCAGTCGCTAGTCCACAACACATTCACCTAAGTGTCTTCCTTAAGGATTGAATAGTAATGAACCACATCGCTGCCTGCACTCATAGATGTGAAAGCTAGACATTTTCCCACTCAGATTTCCAGGAGGTACAACCCCTACTCAGCTGAGATGAGATGTGTAGATAATCAACACAAGAAGTTGGGAAAGGACTGTACCCACTGTCCCACTTTTCCTCTCTATGTGCTGATCAGGTGTTCTGCGCAGAGCTGGTGGGATTTTATGGCATCTAAAGGAGACCTCCTTGGAATTTTATAGAGATGCCAATAGACCACATCATCCAAGAAACTCATTGTTTGGGGAAGGGCTGCCAAAAAGTAACTCTTGAATTGCCCTGCATAGAGTATGGCACCTGTGCTGATCACACAAATGGTCCGCCGCATGCTAGCCCAGCAGTGACCCTTCCCTAACCTGAGTCTCAATGGCAAGTGAGTGGGGAAAAAGCATGTAAGGATAGCGAATGCAGCAGGGATCACTACAGCTGACAGCATATCCTCCTGTCCCCCAATACAGCTCTGTACAACCACCTGCCCTAAACTCCATAGAATAAGTTACACTGTATATCTCTGCCCCACTGGCTGACTGTATTCACTCTGCTTTTGTTGCCGTTGTGTTAATGAAATGCTCCCACTCCTTTGTTCTGGGGGGCTCCACCACAGCCCTGATGCAGGTGTATGCCTACCCAGAACTTCTGCACACTTTTCTGTTCTTGTATGACATCCTTTACCTCGTAATTATAGTGCCTTGTGTCCCACCGTCAACAATTTCTAGCTTTTCTCTGTATTTACCCTTCAAATTTTTGCAGTCCCTTGTTGCATGCACGTGTTCATGGGGAAAGATCTGGCAGGCATACAAAAAATTGGAAATGCTTTTCAGGGAAATACAAAATGCAACTCTTGTAAAATAAATTTATCCAGAAAGATTGGGGAGGGGAGAGAAAAAATCCAACAATCCAGCAGAAACAACCACCACCACTCCTTGAGGGTTTGAAATGCAAGCCACTTTCTTCCCAGCCTGCTCATCTAATCTCACTGATGCTGTCTTAAACACACACACAGGAGCTGATCCTGAGGAACATTAAGCACATCAGAAGAGATGGAGAATGCCTATGATTCCCAATGCTCTGAGATGGCAGAATCTCTTTACAAGCAATGCTCAGTACCTTGCAGGATAAGGTTTTGAGTGTGCCTGGGTTACTCCAGTGGGAGGGAAAAGGCAATTTCGTGAATGAATTTGGAAGTAATTTTTTTTTTTTAAATCCTCTACCACTTGGCAGCTGCCATTCAACTCACAATCAGAGCTGGCCTTTGGTGAAAATGTAGGCTCATTAAAACAGCTCCCAGAATGTCCAGATTGTCTCTAAGGAGGAAGCAAGAGAGCAGGAGCAACCAGGTGAGAGGGTGGGGGAACAGAGCAGGGGTAGCTCAAACAAATGTTCGGCTGGCAGAATTCTCCTTTAAAGGAGGAGCCTAGGTCAAAAATGGAGTCTGTTGAGTCATTTCAATTGTAAATCAATATGGAACAACCACAAAATCAAACCAAGGTATGCAAGAGGGGAAACTGGGCAGGAAAAAAAGGCCCAAAGGAGGTCATCACATAGCAAGATGCATTCTCCTCATGCTAAACACAGGCATGAGGATCAATATTTGGGTTGGGAGGAGGAGCCCAGGCTTTCTTGCTTCTATTGGGCTGGGAATGAAGCGTAAAGAGGGATAAGAGAGAGGATCATGGTGCATCAGTGGTCATTCATAGCTTGCCATTCTGGTTTCTAACAGAGAATCTGGGGCCGTCAATCTCATGATGTCATTTAATTTAAAAAGTAAAAGAGTGCGTTCTCTCTCCTGGTTGCACAGAAACATGAGAACAACAGCTCTTGCCAGTGCAATGGTTCTGTCTTGCATTTTCATGGCATTTGAGGCCAAAGTATTCCCACCATTCATTTTGGCAACTGCAACTACACGCAGCATACAAGCCTCACCTCCAGTCTCCATGCCTGGATTTTATCTTACATAGAGGCTGCTTATGTATAAGCTAAATGTGTATAAACTCTTTCCACTTGATCTGAATCCTGCATGTGTGTGTGTGTGTATGTTTTACAGAGCACAGGTTGCACTGAGAGCCTACGTGTATGCATAGCTTCTACTTACAATGTTCTATGCTACAACAGAGACTGGGAGTGAGGATTCTGCCATCAGAATCCTGCACCCATCCTTCCATAAATTGATTGGACTTTGGTTGCAGTCATCTGCTCAGGATTTTATTATCTTTCCTCTGGAGGGAACTCTTCACTTGACCACATTGCCTAAGGACCTTGCATGGCTTACCACCATCACTCTGCTGTTGTGATCTGGATGCAATTCCCAAGATCCAACTTGCATCCATTCGATCAGGCATGGGGAATCTCCGATCTGCAGGGGTTCCCCATTCAGCCTGCCAACTTCATCCCAAGGGAGAAGGGAGCATGCTTTCTCCCATGGGGGTTAAACACCACTATACATAGAAAACTTGCACGTCAAGGAGAATGCTAGACTAGAACACTTCTCCCTGAAACCTTTTTTTTTTGCTGACCTGGTTTACATGTAATGACAATCCTCGGTTTAAACAACCCATGGAATGTCGTGCACAAACAGGAGAGACTGGGCCTGCTGCCTCCCAGTTCCGCTTCTAAGCAACAACTTACAATTGGGTCATGTCATGTGTAGGTAGTTCGCATGACATCTGAACCCAGACACTTTGGGTTGTTTGTGGGTTAAACAATCTAAAGTTAACCCATGGGACATTCATAGGTTGTTTACAGAAACTGGAAATGGCTCCTGTGCAGCCCCACAAATTGTGTTAATTAACTCACTATTAACCGCCAAATGCCACTGTTATGTGCAAACAGGTCCTATTTGTAGGGACTTCCTTTATATTCATTTGAAAATCCCAACCCACCCCTATCTGAAGTCCAATGGTATCATTCAGAAATCTGTTTTTGTATAGATCAGGTTAGTATGTGGACAATGAAAATCCTGAAGCTCCACCACCACATAATCCCCAGCCATGAACACTGCAGAGATGTGGGAATCGGCAAAACCCAAGCTCATAGAGGTTCCCCGAGTTCCACCTCAAAGCTCAGTCTGACCTGTGTCCATTTCAGATTTTCTCTTCACATGAAAACTATGAAGTACTTCGTGCATACTTGGGTATGTACTTGGTTCAAATTCAGAAGTATTCAATGATCTCCCATTGATTAAAGTGTGTCTGTGCATTCTTTTAAAAAAGTATGCATTTTTCATGCACATCTTTTTAATGTATGCATTTTCAAACGCATTTATTTCCCTCCAACAGCACTGTAAGCTCGGCAATGTATGAACTTTGATGGAAGGTGGTGCTTGCATTAATGTTTGGATTCAGAAGGTGCGAATAGGGTACATTCTGGTCATAAATGAACTAGAATGAATTTCTCATACATCCGTAGAACAGTTCCTCCAGTTTATCCTAGAGGTAGGCAACTGGCAGCCAAGGGGCTCAATCTGCCCCCCAGCAAAGCCATCAGTTCCAGGAATCCTTGCTTTGCTTGCCCATAACCCTAGACACAGACAAAAGCTGTTTAACCTCCTCACCTGCCACTGCCAGACTCTGTACAACAGAAGTTAAGAATGCAAGAAGAGCCATGCTGGATGAGACCAGGGATCCATCTAGTCCAGCATACCACTCACACAGTGGCCAACCAGCTGCCCACAGGAAACCCACAAGCAGGACATGAGTGCAACAGCACCCTCCTGCCCACGTTTCCCAGCAATTGGTACGCAAGTTTTGGCAGAGATTTTTCCTTATTATGCACCTCAGTCACTTGTGCCCAGACACATTAACATCCTTTTCCTTAGTATGAACTGCAACAGAGGACATGGCAGACTTTGCTCCTTCTGCTCACTTCTGATTGCCTGAGTCTTGGCTCGTGCAGAGGAGTGAGCAGTGAAGGGGAGAACTCTGACTGAGCTTTTGTTGCTCTCAACACTGGGAAGGAGGGTTTTAAAACACCTGGTGCTTTTGTCTCTTGGCTCATGGGCAAATGAATAATGATGAAGAGCCCACGTGGCTGGGCCTTCAGCCTTTGCAGAATTCAAAATTAGACCCCTTTTAACAATGGTTGCCAGCTAAGGCTGTACCTAGGGGGCTACCGTAGGCCAAGCCAGACCATTAGTCCATCTCTGTAGCTCTGCAATGCTGCAGCTCTCCAGGGTTTCAGGCAGGAGTCTTTTCCAGCCCTGCCAGGAGATTCCAGGGGTTGAACCTGGGACCTTTCGCAGGCTTAATATGGGCTCCACCACTGAGCTACGGCCCCATCTTTACATTTACTCCAACCCTGCGCTACGGAATTTACAGTCTCCCTCATTGGGTCCTGACTGTAGTAATCAGTCGCTCCATGAATGGTCAGTCACAGACTGGGCTACCCAAACCTGATCTGAATCCCACCTGCAGACCTGCACCTGAGCAGGTTTTTCATAAGGCCAGACTCCTAACTAGTGCTGTGCCGAATCCTGCCCCCTGTTTTCGGGATTTTTCTCTCTCTCTCCTTGTGGAGGAAGCATTGTTTGTTCTGCCTCTTTCACAGGGAATTTAGAAGACATTTTTCAGAAGACATTTTTTCCTTGGGGAGGGGGACAGGGTTTCTACGTACCTTTTTAAGTTTGGGAGGTGGTTGAAGGATCTTCTTTCTATTTTTTTTTAAACTTGAAAAATGCTCCCAGTACAGGACTCTTTACAGAGAGACTTCTTTAGCCTGGTAGCACTTCCTGAAATCCTACGAGACCACGTGACCTCTCTTCTCCTACAGGCATTCAGGAAGAATTTCTGGGCTGCAGAAGCTTTGCAAAGAGTCCCGGCCTCTAAAAGCCCCATTTGCTCTTGCTTTGCAGGGATTCTGCAGCCCGGGAATTCTTCTTGAATGCCCATAGGAGCAGGCGAGGTCACGTGGTCTCCTGGGAGTTCCGAAAAAGCTACCGGGCTAGAGAAGCTTCCCTCTAAACAGTCCTGGGCAGCAGCAAGTGTGTGTGCATGCGGTGGTGGTGGTAGTGCTGGGGAGTTAAAAAAATGGAAAGAAGATCCTCAGCTACCACCTACATTTAGGGCGCAATCCTATGGCCGCTAGACAGCAGCTAGACAGCCATAGGATTGTTTGATTTTCAGGAACTGACCTTGGAGCCCATGCTCCAAGGTCAGTTCCTGGAAAACCACCTCCCCTCCCCCTTCCTCACTGCAGATTGTCCCCGTGCTCCATGCTCAGAAGAGCAGTGTGAAGTGGGGCAAAAGGGGGTGTTCCCAGGGGTGGGGAGCGGCAGGGAGTGTGGAAGTGCCAGTACGAAGCTTCCTATGCATCATCTGGCCTCCCCTCCCCCGCTCTGAAGTTCCACAGCTAGACAGCCCAAATCAACCATCTAGCCACAAATGCAGGGTGGCTGGAGTGCAGAGAAGATCCCTCTGTGCTCTGGCCACCCTGCATTGGATAGGTGGTCACCTCCGAGTTTGGAGGAAGCTGCCTATCCTGATAGGATTGGTCCCCCCAAAAGGTAAGGAAAAATCCTGTCCTCTTCCCCAAGGAGAAAGTTACTCGAAATTCTCACCTCCCCATCCACTTTCGCCAGAGTTTTTGTTTCACCCCCCACCCACCCCACGAAATGCCAAAAAGGGAAGAATCAAAATTTTTGACACAGCACCACTCCTAACAGATACTCACAGTATGGAAAAGAGTTAGAAAGAAGAGCCTAAGGCAGGGCTCGGCTGGACCTCTAGTGCATGCATGTGTATCTCCCTCGCTCTCTCTTTCTCTAACTCCCTTTTGTTTTTAGGTAAATATGCAACCAAAGTCTTGTCTGTAAAGCAGTCCATGTTCCCTCTGCTTTGTCAAGCTCTTCAAGGGAAACATTATCGCCTTAATTGCTTAATTCCAATTTGCATAATACGGCAGCCTGACAGCCTCCAAAACCAGGATGCAAAGGGAAGATTAACAAGCTATGGATGGCGACTGCCAGACTTTTGCATTTGGGATAGCGTAAATGGGGAGCAGTCCTTGGATCAGCAGTTCTACTGGCTCACCCACCCTGCTTTCTCCACCTTCTCTTATCCTACCCATACAATGATGTGCAGGTTTTATTTCCAAGAGAATGTAGCTGCGAATGCAGCAAGTTGAGTACATGGTGTTTTGAGTGCCCTCTAGTGGTGCTTCTCATTACAGTATCCTTTGGTAATGGAGCATGTACCTCTTGGCCGTTACAGTCACTAATGTGGGTGTGTCCATTCGGGATCCATCCTGAATAAAAGACAGCAGGGCAAGGGAGCATTGATCAAAGAATCAGAAAGCAGCTCTAAGGTACAAAATTCCACAAATGGTTAGATCAGGGGTCCCCAACCTTTTTGGACCTGTGGGCACATTTAGGAATTTTCAGAAACTGCTGTGGGCACCATCACAATATGGCTCCCATGAAGGATGTGGCTAATCACATACTGGCTGCCATGGGAGCATGGCTAGGCAAAAGAGGTGGTGGTGGGAGAAATAGCAAGGCTTAGAGACTAGGAGGGAGGGGGAAATAGCAAGGCACAGGGTTAGAGGGGAGAGAAAGAACAAGGCTAAAGACTAGGAGGGGAGAGAAACAGCAAGATAAATGGGTGAGTGGGAGAGAAAGATCAAGGCTAGGACTAGGAATGGAGAGAAGGAAGGCAGGTAGGGATGGGGAAGGGAGAGGAATAGTGGGGAAAGGGGCTGGGTGGCAAGAAATAGCAAGGCTGAGAGTGGAGAGAGAAAGAGGGAAAAGGTCTGTACAGATAGAAGAAGACTGGGTGAGGCCAGAGCACAACTCTTTCCTTCTCTTCCTGCGCACCGAACAGCTGATTAGCAGGAATAGGAAGGAGAACCTGGTGTCCTAACATTTTTCAAATTTTTAAATAAATTTCTGAAGGGGGCAGGAAGTGGATAGCTTCATGGGTGCTGTTTGAGGTCCCTGTGGGTGCCATGGTGCCCATGGGCACCACAATGGACCCATGGGTCAGGTTACTATAAGATGGAGCTGCACGGGTTTTGAACGCTACACTACCTGGCAAGAAATAAGTAAGGATGGAGAAGGTGATGCCAGTAAAACAACCTTCCCCAAGCTGGTGCCTTCCACATGTTTTGGACTACAGTTCCCAGCATTCATCACCATTGGCTATGCTGGCTGGAGCTAATGGGAGTTGAAGTCCTAAACAATGGAGGGTGTGAGGTTGGGGAAGGCTGCTGGAAAACATGCTATGGCCACAAACTTTAAAACACACACACACACACACACACACCTTTTTCTGACATTTGGTACAATTGGCTATTTTTCGTTCCCACTGTTATCTTAGAGCATCAGGAAAAGTACACAGTTCTCTCACAAAGAGCTGCTCTGAGCACTGCCTTTTCAGTAAGAAAAGAGTGTAGAGCATGGTCCTGGGGAGCAATGCTGGGTCCCTAATGAAGATCTCACACACATGTCTTCCCTAATCTCCCTTCCCTCAAGCTTCCAGGAAGTCATTCCTGGTCCTCAAGCCCTACACCTGAGGCTCAGCAAAGTAAGGATGAAGAAGGGAGATACTGCCCCTTCCAACTCTCTTCTGCTTGACCTGCTGAACTTCTAGGAAAGCCACTCCTGATGCAGGGCTGACTTGCTGAAAAAGTCATGTTCCTGGAAACCTCCTCCCTAGACCCCAAATTTAAACAGCCTTGTGGAAGAGTTGCCTGCACTCCTGAACAGCCCCAAAGAATCACTGCAAAGGGATTACATTTGGAAACAAAATAATCAACTCCATATGAATGCGATGAGGATGTGAAATAAAACATGAGTTGCTAGACTGATTTCTGTAAAATAACTGATTGGGATCGTAACTAAGCAGAATGAAGCTAAGAAAAGGAACAAGTTCCCTGAGGCAGGATTTTGCTTCTTCTTGACGTAGTCTGTTGAGGAGCTGTAATACAGCCAGAGGCTATTTCCAGTCTAGTACACCTGGGGAAAAAATGAGTCGTGTAGCTTGTCTGATAAAGATGGTTCAAAGATGCAGAAATGTGTATAGTAGCAGTCACTGATTGCAAACAAAATTTTTAAAAATGCAGCAAGGCCTGAAAGTAACCAGGGTGAACTGTTCTGAAAGCTGGGAGAGGGACATTCAAGGAGGAATGAGGGCTAAGAACCCCAAGTGCCTTAAGGGATCCACATTGGCATAAGAGAAATTTGCAGCAGCGAAGTGGGATGAGGTGGCTTTTTGGCTAATAATGAAATTCATCCTGCAGCTCAGTGCAAAAAAGAAAGAAAAGGGCACAAAATCAAACATGGCCGTGTGTGTGTATGTGTGTGTGTGTGTGTGTGTGTGTGTGTATATATATATATATAAAATCAGCATAAGCAGAAAGCATTTAAGAATATACAGAGAGCTCTAGAGGAAGAGGAGGAGCAGGGAAAGGATGAAGAGGAAAAGCAGGAAAAGGATGAATACGAGCAGAGGCAAATCTGAAGGATAATGAGAAGAGAGAGAAGCATCAAACTAGGGAGATTGTGCCAGATCACAGCAAAAGGATTTTCCAATTATAGGTACAGGAAGTGGAAAGTAAAATTGGTCCCTGTGAAACTCTTGTGTGGGGACCATAATTGGGACTTGCTGTGAAATATGCATTTTCTACTTCTGCCAGCTAAGGGGAGGAAGAGAAAAGAAGATGTGCGTAGCTTTCTGACTCCGAGTTGAGATATGGCACAACTTAGGTTTCCTTTCACTACAATTGTTGGCATGGCATCTGTTGCTGGCTGTGACCTCCACCTATCAGTGTTGCATGTGGTGGCAGTTTTATAAAGACTGGTGGTAGTATGTGTACTACATACGTGTTACATGCCCTTTAGCATGCCATTGTGAGTAGGCCTTGCTAGGCAATCTGAGGAACATGCAGCACTGGCCAGCCTGCCAAGGACCTCCTCTGCATCACATGCCAGAGGAGTTCTGAAGTTAGCATGAGTGGCAGCTGCCATGCCATCAGTAGTCTTCAGAATCACCCCTTAGCGCAGACTTGGAAAAGCCCAGAAAGAAGTTTATTTTGGTAAAATGGTTTTGGAGTTCAGGCCAAACCATTGCCCAGCTGTTGATCACATGGTTTCCCACTGAACAATTAGTTGGGTGTGGGGAGGGGGGGAAGAGTCAGCCTGTGTCTTCTCTGCTATGTCTCAAAAATCACATGTTCCTTTTAATTTCTTTCGCCTCATCCTCCTGGCGACAAACCACATTTTTGCCATCGATATTCATTCATTCATTCATTCATTCATTCATTCATTCAATAATACCCCCCTCACCAAAGCAACTTACAATTAAAAATTTTAAAACAATTTGAAAAACTTTAAAACTTTAATGCAGCAAATTAAAGTGCAATCCATCTGTGAACTTCTACTTGCACCGTTATGTAGGACAGCATGATGTATTGGACAGTGTTAGACGAAACAATGGGAATACTAGAGTATCTCTACACCAGCCTCAAATCCCGCATTTAAAATGGGGCTTTCTGCTTCTGTTTTAAATGCAGGATCACAGACTCCCTTTACATGTGCTTCCTTTCCCCCCTCCCCTTTCCCCTCCTTCTCCCACTTATCTGAGTCTTCCATATGTTTCATTGATCTAGCTCCTCTTCTTGTGGCTTTTCCTTTTTCACAACTCAAACGGAACACAAGCAGGGTAATTTGATAGCTCATTATCTCCGATCTATTTAAAAATGGAATAAAGGTAATTTAGTGCAGGAGACGCCCTGGAAGTTCACAGCATCATCTAAAGGGTCTGCAAACTTCTGTGAGTGGGCAATCTCAATAGCAGAATAAAAGCTCCATGTGAAGAATCTGAAGGATTCAAATTCTCATTCCGTCATGAAGTACACTGGGAGGAAAGCCAACACTTCGCAGCTTAATCTACATCTAACATAACACAAAAAAGCCCCTATTGTCATGGGTGTTTCTGAGCGCAGGGAGTGGGATAGCAGTTCAGATTCTGAGCCAGTCCAAGATGAGCTTCCCCCTTTGTCTCCCCTCATACTTGTGCAGAGGTTGCACAGTAGCTTTTCACATATGAGAGGTGAACTGAATACAGTTATGCAACAACAGCACACATGACATGATAGTTGCTGAGGCAAAGATTTATTTCTACAAAGTTGCACTCAGAATTAATACAGCATGGGGGAGGGGTCTCTTTTAAAATCTGCTGCCATAGGCAGTAGTAAACTTTGTCTATAACAAGAGCAGCCCCTCTTCTCATGTATCATCCTATTTGTTTTCTTGCATGCAGTTCTGCAGTACATAAGTATGTAAGAGCCATGCTGGATCAGACCAAGGTCCATCTAGTCCAGCATTCTGTTCAGAATGGCCAACCAGCTGCCCATGGGAAACCCACAAACAGGACATGGGTGAAAGAGCACCCTCAGCCCATGTTCCCCAGCAACTGGTGTACATAGACATATTACCTCTCATGCAGGAGGTAGCACATAGCCATCAGGACTAGTGGCCATAGATAGCCTATTTCTCCAGGAATTTGTCTAACCCCCTTTTAAAGCCAGCCAAACTGATGGCCATCACTACATCTTGTGGAAGTGAATTCCATAGTTTAATTATGCACCATGTGAAGAAGTCCTTCCTTGTATCTGTCCTTAGTCCCCCACCAATCAGCTTCATGGGATGCCTCTGAATTCTAGCATTATGAGCCAGGGAGAAAAATGCCATCCTATCCACTTTCTGCATGCCATGCATAATTTTATATACCTCTACCACGTCTCCCCTTACCTTTCTCTTTTCTGAGCTAAACAATCCCAGATGTTGTAACCTCTTTCAGTACAAAGGGACTGCCCTCTACTGGGGTACCACCACAGATTTCTCATAGAGTCGAGCTGTCAAGGGCTCCTTGGAGGCCTCTCTCAGTCTAATCCAGTAGCCAAGTCCAGACACAGACAAAGGGATTCCTTTCAAAGCTTTATTCTTCCTTTACAACTTAACAACTCTACCGTTTGCAACTAGATCTGAGCAGCACAGTACCTATGCCCTAAGTTGGAACAGTTGGTCCCCGTTTGAAAGGGAATTACTGGCACACCCCTGAACCTAAGGACTAGGGAGAGTCCCTCCCCTTTTCCCTTGGATCCTCTGGGCGCAGCCGTTGTTTGCGCGCCAACCGGGCACTACGCCTCCTTTCTGCGCCCTCCATTTGGTGCCGCTCTCTGCGTCGGCGTCGCGCGTCCACCAAGTCTACTTCCCGCGCTCGGTCACTCCCTGGACTGCTATCTAATCTAGGAATGCTGGTGGGAGGAATCTTCGTCAGCTGTGGGCCCTGGGAAAGAGGAGCATGCTCCTCTCCCAGAAGCGACTGCTCTTCCTCAGAATCAGAACTACTCTGGGATTCTATGGGCTCAGTGTCCACCCTGACACGAGCTAAGGGGATTGTTAAGAGAAAGGGAAAGGGCAGCCTCAATCGCAAAGCTCCTCCTTTAACTTAGCCTTCCCTTCCCCATGATCAGCATCTGCAATACAATCTTATAGATGCCCGATTCCTTCCCTTCCCTTCCCTTCCCTTCCCTGAATGCCCCCCCCCAGGCAAAGCTGCTGACTCTACTTTATGCACCTGCTGCACAACAGTACATGCCAGGCTGTAATCATTTGCAGTGAAAAATGCCCTCTCTCCAGCAAGAGACTCCTGGAGTCCTTTACCGACCTAAATTTGCAACCTGTGAGCCTACCCCTCCCTTGCTTTCATTTTCAATAGGGTGTAATCAGTTTCCAGCTCTTTAGCCTCGCTGTGAGTGCTCTCCTTTTTAACAATTTTCTATTCCACCCTAAAGCACTCAAAGGGAAAGAAACAGACACATTTTAATTAAATTGTGTTCCATTTCCCCCCTTTTCATTTGCATATGTACATCTCTAGGAAAATAAATAAATAAATATAGAGGCAGAGAGAGATGAGGAACAAAATTTAAATGGTGGCAGGGATATAAATGCATACAAGGGTGTAAAGGAACCCATTCAGCACTCTGGGCCCCATCAGAAATAAGCAATGAGCCAAAGGGCCACTGCTAATTTTAATCTTTTAGGTGCATGTAATTAACATAATTTGTGTACCTTTAATTTTTTTTTAGGAGCATGTCAAATGCAAGATGACTGCTGGTGGCCATGTTGCACTCATTCTAAAACATGCCAATTTTGAAATTGTTACCCCCTAACGTTCAAAATTTGATGCCGCCCTCAAAAAACTTGATATATAGAAACTCATACAGTGTTGGGAAAACGTAATTAATTTGGGCTTCTTTATCTTGTCTGCTTGTTTCAAATCTTTCTGTATTTTTTGTAATTTTTGAATCTCTCTTCAACTGTGCCTGTCCCTCAATAGAAGAAATATAGGCAGATTCACTTTACACTGAATGCACAAGGGCTGTATAATCTGTTAGTAAGTAGGCCCAACAAGAAAATCACTTCCACTTTCTCTTTTATATGTCCCACCAAAGATTTATTCCTAATTATTTCATTTCCTTACAATGAAAGCAGCACATTTTCACATTGAAATGGCACAAAAGTATGTGTTTTTTTTAATTGATCACTAAGCACTTAAAGCCTCAGGAGTTCAAACTTCAGTATGTATTAACAAATTTAGGAGATCGTATTCCCTAATAAGAAAGATTCTATTTGCATTTATGCTTCAGAATTAGATGCAAATTCAGTATGCATCAGCAAGTAGTTTACATAGGCCGTGTTTGGATGTCATGCTAAACTATGGTATAGCGAGACAGGAGTTCAGGAGTTTCCAATTCCACTTTTAGTTAACCAAGGATTCCACATTCTCCAAACGAGGAACCGTAGTTAACACTAATGATGGTTAATTTTGAAAAGCTTCAGATACCACAGTTTGAAGTTGACTTGTTTGTGGCATGAGAAACTACAGTTAACTAAAAATGAAAGCAAAAGCTTCTGAACTTTCCTCTCTGCCATGCAGGAGGAGGATCGGGACATGTGGAGCATGCAAGCTCAAGAAGATGGGCAGGCTTCTGCCACGGATGTTCCATTAGCATGATGTCCAGATGTAACCATTGTGGGAATATAGGTCCTGTATGATTAGAGGAAGAGCTGAAGAGTGATTTATGAGGGCCAGACATTTTTTTTTTAATGTCAAGATTCTAAAAGGCTCCTTTGGATCATGGAGAAATTCCTAAGCATAGGGTTAGATAGAGAGAGCATGGACAAAGGAGAGAATTCTGTTTCTCATGCCTGCTTCTGTCTTTCCCTCCTCCTCGATTTCACAAGCAATTTGGACCTTGAAGGACAAGAAGAGTTGGGTACAGATGGCTATACAGAAGAGAACTCCTCCTGTGCTCTCCTTCTCTCTCTCTCTCTCTCTCTCTCTCTCTGTTTTCCCAGCTTGAAAATACCTTTGAAAAGCAAAATGGAGAAAGACACACAAGACGGACTGAAGAAGAGGGGCCCTGGCTTTCCCCTCCCACCCTGTTACAGCACCCTGTTCTGTGAGTGAAAGGGAAAACAGCAAAGTAGTGTGCCCACAGTCCTTTTCACACTTTCCATCCTGTAGCCTTTTCAACTGCCACCAGGTTCTTTTTTCCTCAGGCTGCTTCCACAAAAGCATCCTGTAGCCTTTTCAACTGCCACCACCATTCTTTTTTTCCTCAGACTGCTTCCACAAAACAAGACTTAAAACTCTCGGGGGGGGGGGGGGGTCCTACACAGCACCACTTTCAACCTTCACTCCGTCGTAACTGCACAGCATTGCAGCTGAGAATTAGCTTCTGCTGTGGTACACATGCGTTTTACTGCGGACTTCTCCAACAGGAAAATCCGCTGCACCCTGCCTGACACATAGCCATTGAAGCAAAGTAAACTGGGCAGTGGCACTGCTCTTTTTTTTACCATTATATTTAAATGCACAGCTGCACAGGCATGTGAGGCGGGGGTGCGACTCTTTGAGTTGTAATAGCTGTTTTGTATTTTAGGGGTTCTTTTGTGTCTGTCCATTCCTTATTTGGCAGTTCTCCAGCCCGAAACTCTTGCGATGGTTCACCAAGGCATGTGCCCTTGAGAGGTATGTGCCTACCCATCATTCCAAAATGGCGGCTGAAGCAAAGTTGGTCCTGGACTTTCTGCTCCCCCGAGACCCCACCCCCGGCCCTTGGCAAATGACTCCAACGCAGTCATTATGAAGAAACGAAGCTGTGAATGTGTGCGAAATTGTAGTTGAAGAAATTACCATGCTTCCTGTGCCTCTGTAACTGTGCAGCTGCAATGGGGCATAACAGGATTATGCCCCATTGCAGGAATGGGGAGGAGTGAAGGGGCATAACAGAGTGACACAAACACTAGGCAAACCTACCATATGCACACCAAAAAATGTGAAGTCAGTTCAGGGAAGGGACAGACAGCTCGCAACCATGGGAAACCCGCAGCAAACCAAAAACATCGCAGCAAAACACGTCTTTGAAAATCCACATTTTCTGGGTGAAAACTACGGTTAGGCTGCAAAGTGGCAACTGCGTCATATGTTCTGAAGGACCTCAAATCGCAGCGGCCCCAGAATAAATGGCTTGTGTAGGTGGGCCCTGGGTCTCAGGTATCTACTTTAGTAGTGTGAGGTTTGCTGCTAGATGTGGGTGGGTAACCGAGACCACAAAATTTCAAACAACAAAGTTTAAATTTTACTGAAAAAAAATGTCAGTAGAAAAAGATTTTAAAATCTGAATGGATACATATACATACACCACACAAAAAACAGATGAGCAACAGGATAATAAAACAACCAGAGATAAACACATCTAGCTAATCTCACTAGACTGTGCTCCTGTTTTATCCAGGCCTCTTGTCCAAGCAATATCTTACTGACTTTGGTCCAGCTCTCTCAACCAATTTTCAGTTCCAGCAGCCCTGACTCATTCTTTCTATAGGATTCTGGCCTTCCGGCCTGCCTTCTTCTCTCTGTCCCTCTGCCTCTCTGACTTAGTGTTTATCGTTTAAAACTATTTTTTTCTCTTTCTCTAACTCCAACCAATCAGAAGGGTAGTTTCTTGTTCATTTCTTCAAATTAAGTTTCTGTTTCTTGAGTTAAAATTTATTTTTTCTCCCTTCCTCTACCCTGTTGAACTTTATAATCTCCTAGCTTCCTTAACAAACTTCATGACTTCTTCATTCCAACTAAACTTTTGACCTCTAAACCATTAACCTCTTAGCTGAAATTGACTAGCACACATACGCACACAAACCCATATGCGCGCGCACATGCACACACACACACACACACACACACTTAACACCATAATATCCTAAAACCAAACAAAATTCAAAAATGGAAAGCAGTTCTGGGCACTGGACATTGGCCAATGATCAGAAGGTACTAACTAGGTATATCTGTCACTAGGAAATCCAGTTCTTTTTTGGCTTGACAGAGTTCTGCGGCATGTACAACTCATTTTGCATCTGCAAGTCGAGCTGCAGGATGTTCCCCAAACTCCGGGAACTGTTTTGTTCATTTTGTTTTGGAAGGTTCCACAATTTGCACAAATTTCTGAGGATTTATACAAATTACAGCTGAATTTGTGGAAATTATGCAAAGTTGGCCATAATTTGTGTAATTTGCACAAATTTGGCCATAATGTGAGCAAATCCCACTGTAATTTGTTCAGAAATTTACCCAAATTGTAGAACCTTCCCCCCAAATATGGAAAATTTGCAGAAAATCTGTGATCTGGCCTGATTCACTGTCAATCTGGTTGGGCACCACAGCGGGAACTGAAACAAAGTCCGGGGGGGAGTGAGCCTAGGAAAACCCATCAGACTCCACCCCCAAGCAGATTTCTCTAACATCTATAGTGCCAACTCAGGCAGTAGGCTCTGCTGTTTTCCCCAGTCTTTGTTGAGAGTCTTTACTGAGTAGTCTGTGAAAATTAATAGGGAAAGACTGGGAGATCCACTTAGCTATACATTCTGAATGGCATGCCTCCCTCCCTCCCCTTTTTCAGAATAGTGTATTAATAGGAAACAGAAAGCTAGCTGAGTGACTGGAACGGTGTTAACTGGTTGCTTTGATGGATCTCCATGTGCATTCCTAGCACTACATTCATACCTATTATTCTGTGCCTCCCTATATGTTCACCCTATCTTCTGCTTTATTCTCTAATCTTGTTTGCTCAACTGTAGTGCCCCCTAGATAACATCTCATGCCATTAATCCAAGCCTTGAAGATGTTTTCTGCCTATTCTGGTATTGATTTCTATCTTTGTTGATGACTCCAGCTTCCCACATGGGATTATTAAGCCTCCAGTTTGAACCGATTGCTTACAGACAAAGAGCTTTCTAGACTAGGCTATTCAACCCACTGTTTCTACTTATGGTTTCATTGCAGTATTAAGATTGGAGGTTTATATGAAGGTATTTTCCTTTCCTGCCTTTGTTTCTGCTACATAACCTCTAGGTGGCATTGTGGTACAGTGGAATAACACAACTGGTGGGGACTTGCACTTTGTTTGGCGATGCCAAGAATACCAGATTTGCCCAACTCCCCTCCCCGCAAAGTACTCTTAAAAAGCAGAAGTGAAATTGCAGGGTCATGATGTCATCTAAAGCACCCTTAAAAAACTGAGTGAGGAATAATAAGTGCACAGTAAAAGCTGTGTCTAGAAAGGCTCAAAGAATCTCAGTGTGTGTTCTGTTTACAGGTTCTGTTTAAGTAATAAGCCAGCCTCCCAACTTGGCACTTATTGCTTTGTAAATTGTTCTATTTTTCATTATTTCAAAGTTTAAAATACAAAAGAGGATGTCTTGGGGATATCACAATATCTCATCTGATTATATTCAAGGCAGGACTATCTACAAAGACCCAGAGAACACAATCCTTTTACAAAATTAGAAAGAAATAACCTAAACATTCAAAACATTTTATATAATGTATACCTACTTTAACCATTCTTTTTAACAGCATTAATCATTTCCATAAATAATCTCGGGGGGAGCGGGGGGGGGGGGAGAGAACCCAATATTAAGGAAAAACACCATTGAAAAGTATTACTTTTTATGTGGCAATGTTGAGGTGACCATCTTTAGTGACCTCCGCTTCCTTAAAGATTTGGGAGACAAGTCTGGTCATATATAAACTACGGATTGTCAAGCATCAGTTTAGGGTTTTGCTGTATAGTATACTGAATCAACTTCTTTAAAACATTATCTAATGTTTTTTAAGAATACCTAGATAAATATCTAGATATTAATATAGGTCAGTATAACATGATTTCAGTGAAATATTAAACCATAGCCTTTCTGCCTGCAAAAACAATGTTTATTGGATAAACATATTATCTAATTTTCCACAAAAGCAAGATCCTTCTCCCTTTTATCTCCTCAGGGACACCAAGCATCATAAAATCACCTTTTCTGAGCTTCTTTTCCAAATCTTTACCAGCCAATGTATATACTAATTGCTACCGCAGAGCTAAATTATCACCTGATTCCTTTTGTTCTTGTTGTTCCTCTGTATTTTATCACAACCAATAACTTATTTTTCAGAGCATCACATTTATTCCCTAATTTTACCATATATTTTCAGCTTGCTTATCTTATATATCAGTCTTTTAATGTTGATTTTAGTCTTGATATCCTCATGGTTGTCTGTATCATTGACTCAGGCCTACAATCAGACTAAGCAGCCATTTTTTAAAAAATATGATGCCCAGTTAAACTTCCTAATAGAGTTCACAATATAATCAGTCACTGTTCACCAATGCTTGAATTTTTATTCAATCCAAACAATAAAGAGACAAACCACCCTATCAATTCAGGTGATGCTCAGTTAATTAGACTTAACAAATGTAGGTAGACCACTGTCAATCAATAAAGTATCCATACAACGTATTCCATACACTAAAGAAATACAATTAGCAAAAGAAGTTGTTGAAGATACAAATGCAGAAACCAAAGTACAGCATATCAAAATGCCACCTCCTAGAACACACCTGAATTTGGGTTCTCCTGCAGTACATGGTCTATGTCCCATTGCTTGCACCTCTGGCAAGCTTTTGAACGCTATGGCCAGGGGACAGGTAGAGATTTTTTCCCCAGTAGCAATAAATCAGCCCAACTGTAGCTACTAGTAGGAGTGGGGGGCAGGAATACTTGCCAGCAATAGTGCAAACAGCTCAGTCCCAAAATGACAGTAAGAGGAACACACAGTCTCAGAAGGATGGAGATAAAGCAAATATGGGTTCTTTCGTCCACTCTCTGCTCACCTTGGCTCCTATTGCTAAGTAATAGATGGATGTGGTAGAAATCAAACACCTTGAATGATTGACTGCATCATATGGCAGAAGTTTCATATGATCAGATTATCAAGTGATAATTTGCAGTCATCATATGAATAACATATTGTAAGGATCATTTTTATCAGCTAAAATGGAATGTTACTGTGGAGGAGGAAACAGATGATCTTTTGGATGCTGGTGCATATAAGTGACTCAATATGTAAGACAGGAAAGGAAACAGATTTCTCCAATATGGATCCTAGACACAGAAGTGGGAGCTTAGAACACACATATGTACAATGACTCATACTACCTAACAAGCTACTGGCCACAGCCTCTGAAAACCAGCTTCTAGGTCTGCTTCTTGGGATAGTAAGCAGCAACAGACATTTGATGTGTAGATTAGGAGATTCTTAGCATTTTAGGAAGTCTAGACCAAGGCCTCAGCACCAGCCCACATCACACCACTGTAGATCTATGTAAGTCTGGCCAAACCATCGGGATCTCCCTTAACAACCACACAAGCAAAGCTGGAAAAGGCAGCACTCTGGTCACCTTGTCCATTTGTCAGTCACAGAAACTTTTGCAAGGTGGATGCACTTCTCACATAATGCGTATGTCTGCTGCCCTCATGCCAACCATCTTCTTTGCCACCCTGCCTTTTGCCACTGCAATACTTTCAGTCCTCTCAGCTTTCAGAAAATCACTTTCTGAAGTCTTGGTGCACATACACCTCCAGCTTCTAGTTCACTACTTGTCTCAAGGATTGCCATCTGGCTGGACAAAACCCAGACTGGTCTGCTCTTGAACCAGAAATGGCAACTTGTTATGCAGGTAAGAGGGAGGGAGGGACTGAAGGAGGAGCTGTAGCTCAGTGGCAGAGCACATGCCTTGCATCCCGAAGGTCCCAGGTCAATCCTCCACACCTACTGGTAGAACCAGGAAGGAATCCTGCCTGAAGCCTTGGAGAACCACTGCCAGTCAGTCTCGACAATATTGAGTTAGATGGCCCAATGGTCTGACATAGTATAAGGCAGCTTCCTGTGTTCTAAGCTTTGGATAGATCTTACCCCCTTTAGGCATTAGCTAACATGTGGCCGCGGTGGCTTAGCGGTTAAGATGCTGAACTGCAGACTGGAAGGTCGGCAGGACAGCAGTTTGAGACCCGAGTGCCGCGTGACGGAGTGAGCTCCTGTCTTCAGTCCCAGCTCCTGCCAACCTAGCAGTTCGAAAGCAAGAAATTGCAAGTAGATAAATAGGTACCACTTCGGCGGGAAAGGTAACAGCGTTCCGTGCACCTTGGTGTTCAGTCATGCTGGCCACATGACCACGGAAGCATCTTCGGACAGCGCTGGCTCTTCAGCTTAGAAATGGAGATGAGCACCACACCCTAGAGTCGGACACAACTGGTTGGGGACACCTTTACCTTTTTAACATGTGGATGGGGAGGGGGACTGTGTCTCCTCCCCATCCCTCACATTGCATGCACACCCAGCTCTGCCTCCCCAATTTCCACGCATTGTGTGAAGGTCTGAATGGAGGGCCAGCTATACTCATGCAATCAGACCTTTGCCCAACTTCCCCTTATTCATGTATTAGACCGTTGGAAAGGCAGCATACTTTCTGTTGATCAGCACCCAAGATCTGTATTGGGGAAAGGGAGCATCCCATCATTATGTCTGTTACTGCACTAAACGGTAGGAGTGCAGAGCATTGTATTAGTTTCCAATGGTGCCAAAATATGTATGGATGGCTCAGGCATCAGATGTGTTGCTGTACTATATAGTTCAACTATATTTATCTATAGAACCTCGAAAGCATTCAGAAGATCATTAAATGGACACTCTGACATGGAAGGAACTAGACAGCGGATACTTGATCAAAGGGTTTTGGATTGCTCAGACTGAGTGTATGTGTTTTAAAGTCATGACTCCCCATACAGCAAATTCCTAGAGCACATGTTGACCCATTATTCTCTTTGCTTATGGCTTAGCCAAAGAACTCATTTAGCTTCCCACAATCTCTTTATCTTCTCTGCGCCCTTTACTAACCCTCCCTTGGGCTTCTTTCTCCTGGTAGTTAAAGAATTTATTATTATTGGTTGTGTTATGCTGGGCTGTTTGTTCTTGAGATTTCTACTTAATTTCCATTTATGGCTTGACCTGCCAAAATTCGCATTCCATTCCATTAGGCTCTCTTGTTTCAATATCCAAACTTTAAATGATTATTGTTTTGGCTTTCAGAAGCCTATGTGTCTATCATGTTTGGCTCTTCAACCTCTTTTTTTCTTTCTTTTCCCACACTTTTGCTCCTGGCTTTTAAATTTTAAATCAGGGGTCTGATGCTACCTCCTGTGATTTTAATAAGGTATTTTTAAAGCAGCTTTCCTGCTGATCTTGTTTTTTCCCTTTTAATTTTCTAACTTTATCCTTCCATATAGTTTGCAACTAAATTGGAAGACATTTCAACCACACATGGGTTCAACCACCTGAATATAGACAGATAGTCCTCGACATCCAGTAGCACTGTTTCCTCCCCTCCTCCAGTACATGCACTGATCCAGTACCAGGAGCAGCAGAACAATGTGTATCTCTCATATCTTCACTCTGTACTCTTCGCAGTCAGGTTCAAGTTACTCAAGTGTCTGAGGCTTGACTGGAGAAGCGGCCACCGTGTTGAGCCATGCAGCAATAGATTGTACCAATTGTTGCTAAATAATGTCAAAAATGTCTTCTAGTTAGTGTTACTTCTGCTTATTGCTTTTCATTAAGTAAATACTATGTGATACTGCATAGACCTCTATGCATGTAGGCTCTCCCCATGTTCTGGCATCTCAGTTGTGCATGGTTCCAGGACTCAGGGAAAGCCTACCTGTGTAAAGGTCTATTTACCTGCCTAGCCATTCCCTTGCTGATGTCCATGCCTAATATGTGCACATAGGGGGCAGGGCTAGTGGTCTTCCTCAATCAGAGGGATGGAGTTAGAGGCACAGCCTCACAGCCCCATTTTACATGTGATTCCCCTTCATACAATTCACATGAAAAAGAGGCTTAAGTCTATTAGTAGGCAGAAACACAGAGTTGTATCCAGTGTTAGTCCTACTTAAAGTAGACCCATTGAAATGGATGGGACTTAAATTAGTCATGACTAACTTCAGTTCCATCCATTTCATGGTTCTCTTCTAAGTAGGGCTAATATTGGATACCACCCACAATCTCCATAGATGGAGTTAGCATACTACCAAACATAAGGAATTCTACCAATTCTGTTTCATTGGTGCTGTCTCTTACCTAGTCAAAGCCTGTGGAATCAGAGACCTACAGCTACTGCACTTCTACAGGGAAATTGATCTAAATTACTCACCCTACTGGACTCTGCCCTGTGGGGCACACAATGAAGATGCCCATTTCACATGCACGGCTTCGCTTTCCAACGTTGCATGAGTTCGGCAGCCTTCCGCTGCTCTTTGTTTTAGAATTCTCAGGCTCCCACACCAAAGAAAGGCTCCTCCATTGTAAAAGCTGTTAAATGAAAACTTTTGCAGCTGCCATAGCTGCTCACTGCCTCAGTGCCTGCTAACACCACTTGGTTCTCGTGCGTTGATGCATTTACTGTACTGGTAATTAATGCCGTTAGCTTTGTAATTAAAAAAAACCACAACTTTTTGCCTTTAGACTTGGGGTGATAACGCTGCAAGTAAAAATTAATTAAAAAGAGATGAATTGCCTTCAGTTGAATAAAATGGAAAGGGAAGCAGAGAAACTGGGGGTGGGTGGATTGGGGGAGAGGCACCAGGGCCCTGCTAATGAAGCAAAATGACACTGTTGGCTTTTAGGAGATACTTCCTCTATTTTTCTTCTCTTTTGGGGGGGGTTCCGCCTTATTAGGACTAAACAAATCAGCTGGAAGAGAGACATTATGAGTCATAGGTGGCTTGTTTTTGGCCACTGCTGACCATATGAGACACATATATACACACATCCATGTTTGTTGAAGCTACTCCCTCTTTCGCTTCCTTCCCTTTACCTGGCTATGTGAGGTAATGGGCTGTGAAATTAGCTTTTCTGTTATTATTATTAATTAGATCTGTTGTTGTTTTCTTTAAATTCCTATTGAAAAGGGCTAATTGCTTAAAAGGAAGCAGAGAGCTTAAATGCTTCACACATCATACGGAGCAGAGTCACTGTGAGCAACTCATTGGCTATCTGAGTGAGATCTCTTGCCTCAGCAAGTCGGATGTATAACATTACACTTCTTCTCATTCTCTGTCCCAAGCCCTGACAGTTTTTGCACTCGGGATTTTGCCTTGGTGGGCTAGAGACGACCCAGAGGCAAGAGGAACAAATTGCCATTATGCAAAAAGACTGAGGTTGGAAAAAATAAATAGCAGAGACAGGCAGCCAGGTTCAGAAATCCAAATAGTCAGAATCACAACTATTGGAATTCAATCAGCACTGGTAGAAATTTATTTATTTGTTTGTTTGTTTGTTTCTATACTGCCCAATATCCGAAGCTCTCTGTGCAGTTCAAAACAGAAGCATTAAGATTTTGCAAAACTAGAATTGAACAGTAAAATCCCATTTAAGAAACTTAGGGATGTCAGAGAATTCCGCCATGGACTGAAATGGGATCGAATTCCTTTCAGTCCGTGCCACGGAATCCTCTGCGGAACGGCACCACGAGGTCCTGCGGAGCCAGCAGTCATGCGGCTTTTATTTTGTCGTCCGCAAAGACTCGCGAAAGTTTCATAAATAAAAACACAATGTAGTATATTCCAATAATAAATGTGTAAGTTTTTTTAAAAAAATGAATTGTGCTCACCGCCTTGTTTGTGGGTGTTCATTTTAAATTGAAATCCTCCCTCTCTGTTTACTTTCAGGCAAAACACTTCTTCTTCCTAGGGGCTTCCCAAAAGAAGGCTGTCTTAGGTGTGCCCGAGCGATAAAGTATTTGTTTAAAGCAACGCTGCTTCAAAGAAAGAAAAAACCTCTTAAAATGGCCATGCCAGTCCTGGAGCCCTGCATGAGGTATTATTCTCCCTGCTAAGCTTTTTATTTCCACATCCAGCATTATTGTTGATGTTGTGAGGCTAAAATGGAGAGGAGAACCAACTCTGTGCATGTCTACTCAGAAGTACGTCTTGAGTTCAATATGACTTACTCCTACACATGTCAGCACTCCACTTGCCCCCAGCTCAGCTTTGTATTTCCACATCCAGCTCATTATCAAACCTCCCATTAGTTATCTCAGAAGACCCTTGGGTGAATGGGGGGGGGTGTTTTCCAGGGAAACAGCTGGATTAAGGGAGAAGCTCCCCCAACACACACACATGCACACACATAATGGAAGAATATAGTTCTTCATATTCCCTGGTATGTTTATTCTTCATTTTGTCCATTCCCTGAGCATGTGCAGAGTGTGCTTTTTATTCAAAGAAAGAGAAGCTTGCTAATCTTTCCCCTCATGCTGCATTTGTACAAGTGTGACTGCTTCAGAAAGAACACGCAAACAATGTGTGTGGTTGAGACCGGCCCAAAGTCACCCAGTGAGCTTCCATAGCCAAGTGAGGACTAGAACCCCCCATCTCCTAAGTCCCAGTCCAACTCTCTAACCGCTAGGCTACACTGATTGTCTAACCACTACACCACACTGCTGTTATGAAACTCATGGAAAAGAGACCGTATAATAGAAAGTTCTTTCTGATTGGGCCATGTGGAGAAGTTCTTCATGAGTAGAGCCCCTGAATATGTGGAGAGCAGGGCTGCTGGGCTCATCAGTGGTGTGGGTGGACTTAGCTCCCATGGCCCCATGACACTCCTCACACATTCTTTCAGTGCAGGGTGGGGGATCACGTGAACCCTCCTAGTGCAACCCATGAAGAGGAGATTCAAACCCCCTACACTTGCTTGTGTCAGCATTTGCTCCAGTATCTCTCTTACATGTGCATGCTCAAACCAATCTCTGCTATGTAGTATGGATTATCATGCAGCTCCATATTGAATGTAAAGATTGTGGAATTCATGCTGTTTTAATATGCAGCAATAGCCCTTGTGCCACTCAAGAACTGTATGCAAATAACGGGCAAACAAACCTAATTTAGAGTGAGGGCAATAGTTTCTGGGTTGGTTACATGTTAAATTCATCTTTCCACATAACATGCTGTCTAAAGCTATAGCTCCAGCTATACCACTCTGTACCATTATTGCTGCACCCACTGTGGACAGGACAATCTATCTGGCCTTTGATTGGAAGATATTAGTGATATCACATGGCCTGGAATGCTGTCATGCATTGAGCTGTAAATGCAGCTAGAGATGCAAGTGAGCATGGCCAACATTATTGTCCAAAAGATGCCACTGGAAATATCACAGCCTCTCAATGGGCCTCATGAGACATGCCACTGCTGAATCAAACCTTTGCCAGGTTTTCATACTCTGCAGCCTGGAGATACTCTCTGAATAAAAATCAATATGTAACTACAATAACACTAATAGAAGCACTTTGTAAACTGTTTTGAAAGGTGGTGGTGGGAAATCAATAAAGCACTTTCATTTTTCTTGTTTGTGCAATGCAACTAAAGCCAATTACCTACTGCTGTAACGTATGGCTGAATCATACATTATCTGAGTGGGATAGGTGCCACTTCTCTATTCTTGCTTTCCATATCAGTCCAGTAGGGAGAAATCATTTGACCAGGAACATTGGCATGGGAAGTAAATGGTTCTGTTTCCCAAATTATATGGGCATTACAGCCGTTACCAAAATATTGTGGGAATCAAATATCCAGAAATAGCTCCTGTGTCGCTCAAGCAGTGTATGCAAATATGTGTAAATAAAAGGTAAACAAAGCCACTTTAAAGTGAGGGCAATATTTCCTGGGTTGGTTACATTTCCTTTCATTTATTACATTCCTTTACCACCCAAAATCGAAGCTCTCTGGAGGGTTTACAAAGATCAAAAACATTAAAAATGCATTATCATACATAGTATAAAAACATTTACATACAAACAGTCAGCACACACATACACACATATATAAGCAATTTTAAACAATCAACAATAAGACAATCCCAGGACTTGATTAAAGCCCCATCATTTGCTGCCAAATGCCTGAGAGAAGAGGAAGTTCTTAACCTGGCACCAAAAAGATAACAATGCTAGCTCCAGGCAGATCTTGTTGGGGAAATGGTTCCATAATTGGGGGTCCACCACTGAGAATGCCCTCTCCCTTGTTCCGAGCCTCCCTCAGAGGAAGCACCTGGAGGAGGGCCTTAGATGATGATGATAGTGTACGGGTAGGTTCATGCTGGGAGAAGTGCTCCATCAGGTATACATGGGTAACCCTAGCCAATCAGGGATCACATAGTGAACACAATGACATCACTGGCATCATCAGTGAACATGATGACATCACATACCCAGCTGTGTTTTCTGAGTAGGCAATCACATTTGTTCCCTTCCAGAGCCTCTGAAAAATCACTGAAGGCACAGTGTCCTTCAACGCTGATGAAAATATTTGTGAAAATATTCTTCTCTTTACAGCTCAACCCTAGGGAGAATATCTGCATGATACAAGTGTTCACTGCTTCTCCTTGTTTACGCCTCAGCTCGTGTTTGGAAATGAAGACAGTAATCTTATGCAAATTTACTTGGGAGTAAATCCTATTAAGTGGGATTGCGATAAGCATGCATACAGTCTGGCTGCACATCTGCGATTCTAAGTACGCTGATGAGGAACTAGATCCCAATCAATTAAATTTTTGATTGATTGGGATCTAGTTGATTGGGATCTAGTTCCTTGTAGCAAGTATAGCAATTCTCTTAGACATGCTTCTCTTTTCACCTACACCATTAGGACTTATGAGGAAGCCTACTTCACAATGGTTGAGTTTAGAATATGGTGCTATCATAGTAAATTACTATGTGGTGCTATCATAGTAAATTAAATGTGGTGCTATCATAGTAAATTAAACAATTAGTTTAAGGGCACAATCCTATGCAGGTGTAAACAGAAAAAAGTCCTACAACTCCCAGCATGCCCCAGCTAGTCATGCTGGCTGGGGCATGCTGGGAGTTGTAGGACTTTTTTCTGACTAAATCTGCATAGGATTGTGCCTTAAATGACACAAATGACATAATTCCAACAGGGACTGTGGAATGAGTCCAACCAGGATCTAGGAGACAACACAAGAGCCACAGTACTGTGAAAGAGTTATATAAAGTGCATTGCCCCTGAAACATTTCATTACCTAGCTTCTGTTAAGATCCCCCCTCCCAATTCCCCGTTTTTCAGCATTGCCCTCCATTTTTATTGCTTTCCAATAACTGCTAGGTATCACTAGTGGAATAAACCATTCTTGATATAGTGTCCAGATTCAAATGTTTAGAAAGGAATAGTAAATGGTGCTGTAGATCACAGAGTTCTGATTCCCAGAAGTGAAAAGGTCATTAGGAGACAGAAAATAGATGCCCGGGATTAAAGAAAAGAACATCTGTGTATACTGAGCCAGCCCCATAGCGATCGTATAGCAACAGAGCTTGGTTGCATTAATATTACACATAAAGCAGCTTGGTCATTCAGGCTGTCAATGATTTTTCACTAGACTCAAGTCTTGTCTAAGATCTGTGGAAAAACAAGCAAGCCGGGCAAGAGAAAAATCACAGAAGAGCTGAAAACATTGTTCTTGGCTTTTTAGATCCCACCATATTATCAATATTGTATTTGAACACATACACTGGGCCCTGGTTTCCCTGGGGTTTTTATATTGGCAGAACACTACTGAAGTCTGTAGTACTCCTGATTTACAATAACGTCAAAAGGAGGAGGAGTAGCAGGCTCTTGCCAGAGGCACATAACTCATTTTACAGGTTGTCTGTGATCAAAGAGAAAGGTCTGGAAAAGAGGATCAAGAAGGGAATAATGCTCACCATGTGTTTGCATGGGAAAGAGGAAAGGGTCACTCTGATGTGATGAGGCTAAGCTGAATCAGTGTTAGTGCTGATTCCAATGCAATCTGTTTTTTCCTCTCTCCAGAGAAGAGATACACGTGGAAAGCATGAGGCAGAGTGAGGCATCCGCCTCAGGCAGCAGATTTAAAAGGGAAGCAAATGGTTAGCTATTCAGTTTGTTAATATTGTATTTTTACAGCTAGAGGTGAGGATAGGTGCTTATGGGATTTTCTGCCTCATGTGCCCAAATAATGTGCCTGGCTTTGCGTCCTATGCACCTTCACTGGGGTGGGTGGGGGGCACCATTTTCTGCTCTGCCTCAGGCAGCAAAATGTCTTGGGCCAGTCCTGTTGCCAATGCTGACTGGCGCCAGCTCTCCAGGGTTTCAGACAGGAATCTTTCCCAGTTCTATTTGGTCATAGCAGGGATTGCACCTGGAATCTTCTGCATACATAGCATGAACTCCACTATTACCCAACAGCTAGGGATGGGCAAATCTGCCAATTTTGGTTTTGCTCAGTTTCTCATTTTTCCATCAGTTTGTTTTGGCTCATTTCTGAATTCTGCTGAGTTTGTGAATTCAGCAAAGAAAAAAGGTCTGCATGTAAATTCGTATCCATTTTCATGCACATGTCTTCTCATATACATTTTTGTATGTACTTTTTCTAGCATGCACTCTTTTTGCAACCGATTTTGCCCTAATATAGTGCATTTTTGCATACAGTCAGGGCCAGAAATATTGGGACAAGGATAACTGTTCTGGCAGTTGACCTCCACATTGAAGTT
Organism: Heloderma suspectum; assembly: GCF_057233095.1. Taxonomy (NCBI): domain Eukaryota; kingdom Metazoa; phylum Chordata; class Lepidosauria; order Squamata; family Helodermatidae; genus Heloderma; species Heloderma suspectum. Next base: position 45,996,800 of record NC_139460.1, on the reverse strand, counting down.
GAAAGGAAACACACCCAGATGGGAGTGAAGTCAGGACTTTCAGCTGTAATTCAAGGGGTTTGACAAAAGTGGGGCACTAACCATTCAGGAAGTACAGCCAGTGGCATACACACACACACCCATCGTTGGTGGCTCATAAGTAATGGAACAAACCAACAATGTTTCAAACTTAAGGATCGCCTTTAATACCTGGATGAAAATCCTTTGCAGTCAATGACTGCCTTAAGTCTGGAACCCATGGACATGACCAAATGCTGAGTGTCCTCCCTTGAGATGCTTTGCCAGGCCTTTACTGCAGCTGCCTTCAGCTGCTGCTTGTTTGTGGGTCTTTCTGCCTTCAGTCTTGTCTTCAGGAAGTGAAAAGCATGCTCTATTGGGTTGCGATCAGGTGACTGATTTGGCCATTGAAGAACATCCCATTTCTTTGCCTTGAGAAACTCTTGGGTAGCTTTTGCTGTATGTTTGGGGTCATTATTCATCCACAATATGAAGCGGCGTCCTATCAGTTTGGCAGCATTTGGCTGAATCTGAGCAGAAAGTATAGCCCTATACACTTCAGAATTCATCCTGCTGCTTTCATCAGCAGTCAGGTTATCAATAAACCCCAGTGACCTGGTTCCATTGGCAGCCATCCATGCCCATGCCATAACACTGCCTCCACCATGTTTGACAGATGATGTGGTATGCTTTGGATCATGAGCTGTTCCTTTCCTTCTCCATACTTTTCTCATCATTCTGGTACAAGTTAATCTTGGTTTCATCAGTCCAAAGAATCTTATTCCAGACCTGGGCAGGCTTTTTTAGGTGTTTGCTGGCAAAGGCTCATCTGGCCTTTCTGTTCTTGAACATTACCAGTGGTTCGCACCTTGTTGTGAAGCCTCTGTATTTACATTCATAAAGCCGTCTCTTGACTGTAGAGACCTACCTCCGTACATGCCTACCTCCGCAAGCGCATTCTTGACCTGGCTAGATGTTGTGAAAGGGTTCCTCTTCACCATGAGCAGAATTCTGCGGTCATCCACTTTAGTTGTCTTCTGTGGTCTTCCAGGCCTTTTGCTGTTGCTGAGCTTGCCAGTTATAGGGATGTACAAAAGTCACTTACCTTTTTGAAGGGTGACATTCGCGGTGGGGGGGGGGTGCTCCGTCCCTCCCCCTGAAATTCTCTCCGGCCAGCTCCACTCCACAGCAATTCTGCGGAGCCGCCGGCTGGGGCCACCCACAGCCGGACATCTGGCCGCTGGTCAGTCTGCACAGGGACGCAAATGGCGGCTGCCATAGCTGCCGCCCTTTGAGTCCCTGTATTTTGCCATGATAGGCTACGTAAATATTTATGTAGCCTATCACGGCAAAAAACAAACAAACAGCGAACACAAATGGTGGCGGCTACGGTGGCTGCCATTTGCATTCCCTTTTTTTTTTGGCCGTGATAGGCTATGTAAATATTTACGTAGCCTATTACGGCAAAAGAGATGGGCGCAAAATGGCAGCCACTATGCCATTTGCGCCCCTCTCTTTTGCCGTAATAGGCTACGTAAATATTTGCATAGCCTATCACGGCAAAAAAAAAGGGAACGCAAATGGCGGCCGCCGTAGCCGCCGCCATTTGCGTTCCCTTTTTTTTGCCGTGATAGGCTACGTAAATACTTATGCAGCCTATTACGGCTTCCGCAGGGACGCAAATGGCGTCCCTGCGTTAGCTGTGATAAGCTACGTAAGTATTTACGTAGCCTATCACAGCTATAATGAAGAAGCGAATGGCAGCCATGGACGTGGCCACCATTCGCAAAGCAGTGCGAACGGCAGCAGGTAGGTGTCCGGTTTCGCGTGCCTTTCACAGGGTGGGGGGCGGGGGGGCTTCATTCTGCCATGGATTTCGAGGGTCCAAATGCACTGGCATTTGGCCTCACCGAGATCCGTGACAGAATTCTCTGACATCCCTAGCCAGTTAATTCCTTCTTTTTCAGGATCTTCCAAGCTGTTGTACTTACCACTCCAACTGTTTTTGCTATCTCTCTGATGGATTTATGTTGTTTCCTCAGCCTAATGATGGCCTCCTTCACTCGCATGGACACCTCTTTGGACCTCATGTTGGGAGTTCCAGTGAACAGGTACCAAATGCAAACGTAACACTCAGAACCACCTCCAGGCCTTTTATCTGCTTGATTGGTCATGGGGCACCAGGAAACAGGCCACACCTGGCCATGCAGCAGCTTGTCAGCCATTTGTTCCATTACTTCTGAGCCACCAACGATGTGTGTGTGTGTATGCCACTGGCTGTACTTCCTGAATGGTTAGTGCCCCACTTTTGTCAAACCCCTTGAATTACAGCTGAAAGTCCTGACTTCGCTCCCATCTGGGTGTGTTTCCTTTAACTTCAATGTGGTGGTATACAGAGGTCAACTGCCAAAACTGTTATCCTTGTTCCAATATTTCTGGCCCTGACTGTACTTCCCCCAGTATACACATTTTTGTGTGTGCTTTCCCTTAATATATACATTTAGTGTGCATTTTTTGAGTTGCGAATTGCATCACAAGATTCTGAAAAATGCAGATTTCAGTGTGCAACCTACATGAACATGAACATTCTGGTTCATGTATAGGTTCAGGAAGTGTGATATGGGTAAGTTCATGTAAAAATTCAGACCAAATTTTCTTCCTCATCCACTCCTAGCAACAGCCCTTCCCCTATGCTTTCCTATGCGACCTAGCTCATGTACCTTCTTAAAAAAATGTTGTTGCAAATTTAATGTGTTCATTCACACATAGCATTTCCAATTTCTGACTCTTCTATGTGTTTATTTCTCTTTGGAGCAAAAACATTATATTGCAATCAGTCTTTTGTATTTACATCACTGAAAAGACTGGAATGGTAACATGGGACTTCTCTCCCTCTGTGTTTCGGGTTCAAATGGCCTCAACCCCTTCAGCAATCTGTGGGACCCACTGCAAGAACACTGGAGTAAGAAAAGAATTAGCATTTCAAACCAACCAGCACCACAAAACAACTCTTGGGATCAGAAAAATCCAGCTGGTTCTTTCTGCCTCTTACATCAGCCTTGGTAATAAAGATTCTGCAGATGGATCATAGCTGGCAGTTTTACTGCTGATGCATGAAGTAAAACTGACTCTAGCTCATTCTCCTTAGCTGTGTCAGCTCCTGCAGGGCTCAGTGTAAGGAACTGTGACTTGAAGCAGCACATACTTGGACCGGATCCTGGCTTGGTTACTTTCCCCAGCCCTCCTTGATTAAAAAAAAAGGCCTGCTCTATCACACACACACACACACACGCACCCATTCGCTGCCCTCAGTGCAAGGCTCAGATTGGAGATGCGACTAACAATTAGAGGTAGAGTTGTGTTTGAGTAATTCTCATTTAAAAGACCTTGTGGGGAAAGCCTGACTCTGGCTAATTTTCATGAGGACTAACAATGCTTTAATTAACTCCCCCCTCCTCTATTTCTGGAAAAGTTTCTGAAGAAAGAACATGGCCAGGGAGCAGACACACCATCAGGAGCAGTTTATATCTCTACACAGCGGATTCTCCTGCTTTACCTCCCCCATAACTCTGCTTATGTGTTCAGGAGATACTGTAGAAACCACCTGGAGGACACATGATCAGGTCCTCCTTCCAGGCTATTTAATGGTCAGTTTGAATTTCCATCCCTGGGAACTGCCCAGTTCCACAGAAATACTTTGGGTCTTTGACCTTTTCCTTTCTGTCTGACTGACAAAGGGCAATTTTGCATGACACAACAGCCCACTATGGGTTGTTTAACCCTTGGTGAAGTTGTGGTGCATGCTGGCCACCATTTTGCATATTTGATCCTGGACCGGGGGTTTGTTGAGTTGTGTGAACCCAGCCACCATGGGTTATTGGAGAGTTAAATAACCCATGGTGAGCCATGTCATGTCATGCAAATCAGGTCAAAAAATGAAAGCGAGACCAAGCCAGGGTCAGAGCCCCTCCTTCCCCAACATGTAAGCTGTTTTGGTGAGTTACTCTTAGGATCCTAATAACTGAGTGGTAGTGAGCTAGTTTGATATTTCATTATTTTTTAAAAGCAACTGCCTATATTTGGACATCTCCCTGCTTGGGTCTTTAATAAATATACTGAATTGGAAACTGGAGTTGATTTGATCGTCTTGCCTAGCTGGAAGGGTGGCCTTATCCATGCACTGGACTGCTTGGCAAATGTGCTAACCTGGTTGTTAAGGAGGTTAAAGGAAGCTCTGAAAAGGGGCCCATTCCTTCTCCATATATAAACGCCATAAGCCTGGATGTGCACAATTCAAAGGTATGAGTTATTACATGTTACTATTCCATAAGAGATATTAATAATACATGAGTGGTGGCAGCCTACCTCTATGAAATATAGACAAAGGGTGTCTTCCAGCATGTCCTACCTTGCAGGGTTGGAATTGCAAACATACCGGTTTGTCACAACCACTTAGCCCATTTAAAAAAAAAAAAAAAAGCTTAGTTCAACGCTACTCATTTGGAAAGTTTGTATTTTGCAAAGATCTGGATGAAATAATACATGCAAATGACAAACATCCAGGGTTTTTCTTTCCCTGTTAAGGGAGATGGCAATCCATTCTTAAGATGTAGAGCTGATCTAGGATGTAGTGCAATATGTAGAGTGGTTGGGTTAAATCTCAACAAAGCTTCCATATCATATCTACCTGTACTAGCTTATTTTGCATTATTTTTGGGTCATCAGTTAGCATCCAGAGTGCTCTCAGGAGGACTGGAAACATGGGGTGGGGGATGGAGAGAGATGCCCCCAGTTTCATCTACAGTGAATACAGCTGAGCTGCAGAAGAAGGCTGAGCCCATTAAATACAGAAGATAGATTTTGCTGATGGCAGGCATGCTGCAAATAGGTGATTCAACGATGCTATTTTAAGAAAATGCAAGCGCACATGCAAAAAGAAAAAAAAATAGTTTAAGATTTCCAGTCATTTGCTGAACTTTAAAACAACAACACACAAATATCTTTCTTAAATAAATCCCTCCCCCTTAAGTCTCTATGTGTGTCTGTTTTCCGCCCCATATGTTGAGGTATCAGTTTATATAAGGTGATTAAAATCTGTACTCTTTTAGCCATCATACAATATTAGACAGAACACATATTCAAACAGTAACAAAAATGATAATCTCAAAATAAGCATCAGCCCTAAAATATTCAGGGAGGGTGTCCAGGACATGTTCAGCCATAAACTTTTGTTTAGTTTGGTTAGAGAGTTGTCAAAGAAACAGCATTTCTCCTTGTGTAATGAATGACATTACTTCGCAAACAAGGGCTTTTCTACAGAACACAAATTATCTATTGTGAATAACAGATGCAGCTGTACTGACACTGAACAACTTGAATTGGTTCCAGTGCTTCCAAAGACAAGCCACAGGGTTCCTCTTTTTCCAAAGGCCTCCTCCAAGGAGATACACTAGTCACAAGATACAGCACATGATGTAGCCTCCAAAATCCATAGTTGCATAATACTGATATTAGGCCAACTCAAAGGTCACAAAAAATATGAAAGCATTCAAGATCTCTAGATCTCTTCATCCGGCGAGATGTTACCAAAAGTGGGTTTGCAAGAGAGAAGCGAGGGCGCTGACAATGCTGAAGTGAACTCCGCATAGTCAGAGTCTTAAGAGAAAATGTGGGGACAGGCTACAAACATTCAAAGTAGGCTCTACCAGGAGATGTGATCATTTCAGGTAGGGCTTGAGACTGACCCTAGGACTGCTAGGACAAACAAACAAACAATGGTTGATCCATCATACTCAAGCACACACACATGCACACACACAGAATCCAGCTGTTACTCAGAGCTGTCTCCAAGTAACAGCCTGTACAGCAAGTGTTTGGTTGGATTCTGAGTTCTAGTTCTTATTCAAAGATGAATATCGCTTCCCTAAAATGGGACTCTGGATCTGCAGTGTAGGAGTTGTTCTCCACCAGCAGATCTACTCTGCCCTTTTCAGCCAGCCAACCTACTGCACCTTTTCATTTGGTGCAGATTGGCTGGCTAGGAAGAGCTCTCTTTCAAATGGCAGGCTAGGACTCCGTCCACTGGTGGATCTGTTTATGAGTAAGTGTCAGGTTAGGAGGAGGGCTCCTGCCTGCAAGGAAGGGCCCCAGCAATAGGGACACATGAGAAAGCTTCCAGTCTGTAATCTGAAAAAGAAATTCAAGGCTTCCTGCAAACTGGCCTGTTCATGAGTAAGAAATCCAGAACAATGGGAACCCTGAAGTACAAAGAATTCAAACGTTCTGTGTGGTAATGTGAGGAAACCTTTTCTGACCCATACTTGGTTCACATATTTCATAAAGCGTTCTGTGCCTATATCTTCTGGAGTCCCAGAAGATATACATTTGAACATTTCTGACTAGCGCTGTCACAAATGTTCAAAAAGCTGTGTGTGTGTGTGTGTGTGTGTGTGAGAGAGAGAGAGAGAGAGAGAGAGGGAGAGAGAAGGAGAGAGAAGGAGAGAGAGAGAGAGTTGCTATTGTGGGAAAGAGAGGGAACAGTCCTGGCGGCAGGGGGGATGGGAACGGGACAGCCCCATCTTCCACTTTCATGCATTTTCATGCTTTTTTACAGCAGTCATATCCATTAACAGTCATTTATTCTTACTTGAAAGGGATTCTTATTATGTTCTTGTACCACATAGCCAGTAAGATCTGGCTATATATTGATGTCGTTGAGGACAAAGAAAGCCACTTGCCCTCACTCTGAAGTGTGTGTGTGGGGGGTGGTGGTGGAGGAATACATCCCTATTGCCCAGGCAACTATGGTGACCCTTTCTGTCATGCCATGGTGTGCTTGCAGTTTCATTGCCCAGTAGTACTGTGTGGCAAGCCTTTCATCCCAATCCAGCTTTGGTCTCACATAGTTAACATGACCTTTTTGGAGCAGAATGTGGATTTAGATACATTCAAATATTCATCTGAATGGCCACCCCATGAAAGGAACACACTGCAGATTGATAACATCCACATTCAGATGTGCATCCAGATGCCATCCATTTCCACTGCATTTCTTTCAATGGGTTGTGCATTTTAACTGAAGCATCTCAGCAATTGGGACACATTCCCTCTTCCCCTGACACCCATACATACACTCTCCAATCTGTTTTACACCTTTCTGCAAAGAGATTGAAAGCTTGTTGGAAAAGGGGGCACATACTATGGTGGGCAAACATGTTTGCAAAACACAGACCATCTCCTCCTATTCAGCTCAATTAGTTACTTACCATGGGGCAGTGAAGAGGAAGCTCCTGTGTAGAAAAGTATCCTCTAGCAGGAGCACTGGGTTATAAACAGAAGGCAGGGCAGGGCCTACCTTAAGGCAGAGTGAGGCAGCCCACCTCAGGTTGCAGATGCTGAGGGGAGAGGAATGGCAGAGCTGTGTATGGTGCCACATGGCTTGCCCTGTGCACCTAAGCCAGCCTCCTGCCCTCAGGTGCAATGCACGGACCAGAACCGGCAGGGCTGGCCGCGCTCAGAAGGTCTCAATTGGATACTGTCCATAGACTTACAGAAAACACCCATCCTTCTATGAATGTAGACTTGCACACATAAAAATGTAATGTGGGCATCACCTGAAAAATCTGACGCTTGAGCTAAGCCTGAGCATTAAGATATTATGGGCAGTTCAGAATATTGCTGCTCTGCCTGTGCAAGTTCTGTTGTGCCAGCAGGTCCCACAGAAACTAGCACTTTTGAAAACAATCCCTGGAAATGAGCAGAAATGCTTGTTTCTGGAATGGGACAGGTCAGATGAGTTATCTTTTGCGAGCTCTGCTGACAAGCCCCATTCCAGAAATGAGTGCTTCCACTCATTTCTGTTTGCTTCCACAAGTGCTAGCTTCCCGTTGAGGCAATGGGTCCCATTAGCATGAAGGCTAAATTCCTAACAGTTCAATATATCCTGGTACAAGTCTCTTCCCTTTATACTGAAATTCAGCCACTTCTGCCACCGAACTTGGCAGCACAGAATCCCTGCACAAGACGTTCAAATGCAAACAGAATAACATTACCCTTTCTCTAATTAAAACTACAGCTTGAAAAGGCGGTGTGGAATTAAAATGGGTTTATTAATGAGAGATGAGTTTACTCACATACAATATGATATTGTCAGCTCCACACTGAAATGCTCCAACCTAAACCTTGGTGTGATTATTATTTAATTTTTTGTTGTTGCTGCTAAGTAGAACGCAGACCAGCCAGTGAGTTTTTCAAATCCCTGACCTTTTCCACGGTCCATGTAAATGAGGAGAGGTTGACACACACTTTGCGCACATTATGGAAGTGACTGGTGAGGTAATGAGGGAAACACTACCCCATGCGGCTCTTCCCAGTAACATTCCAGTCACCTCCTGACAGTCACTTCTATAATGCATGCATAATATACACCTACTACTGTTTGTTTACATGGGCTCTGGAGAAGATGTGGAGTTGCAAGCAGGTGTGGGGGAACCTCGGACTCCCAGATGAATCCAGCCCTTCCCCTCAATCAGTTAGTACTATTTCTATGGTGCTATAAGTGTTCAAGCTCCTTTGCAGTTCTTGTCTTGTTTATCTCGCCACAGCCCTTTGAAAAAGGTGAGGTGGCAATTTAGGGCAAGCTTGACGTGAATCTGTCTTTGTGTTCACCATGCAGGATTTTTTTTTTTTTAATGCAGATTGCACCAGCTTGGGGGGTGGGGTGGGGCAGGGGGGCTGAGAATTATTAGGAATGCAGTGGGCACAGAGGGGGAATGTAACCCTTTTCTCTCGTGCTGTGGTCCAGAGCAAAATCCCCCTTCTCAAGCTGCTATTTGCATTCAGAGGAATTCCCCCCATTGGCCCCCACTAGATTGCTAGATCCAGATAATTACCAGACCCCCAGCAGATGTTATTTGCATTTACAACAAAACAAAACAACCTACCATGCATATTAAACACAAATACACATTTGACATCACATCTAGTTTGGCCCATAGTAAATTTGCATCATGGCTGCACAGCTGTCTGAACCATGGTTATACACATCAAAGGTGCATACATTCACATTGCACTGCCCATTTCTTTACGTAACTTTTAAACTACCATGCATTATGTAGCATGGAGTGAAATAACATTCCAAGCTTTATGATGTTGGTGTGGTGTTATGGCCAATATATTAAAAGATAGCATTATCACTTGTTACTAAAAATATATAAAAATGTTATTAAAGTTTGAAAGTTGTGCTTACAGGCCTTGAGAGCTAGTTCACTAATTAGGTTTTGTTAGGTGGGCATTTCACATTATTTAGATCTATGCCTAAAAAAGGTAACGTGAATGTGAATAGTGCATGCGTGCAAACAGATACACTCGTCAGGGAGCTCGGAGTGGTTGTGGTGCCGTACATAGCTGGTACAAAAGCTGAGTTTAGTGCAATGTCTGAAATAGCCTATAGGCTTCAATCCTATACACACTTACCTGGGAGTAAGCCCCAATGACTACAGAGGGACTTACTTCTGAGTAAACATAAAGTAAAGGATCGCACTGTTAATCTACAAGATATCATGCATTCAAAAACTTCATGAGTCAGTTGCCTAAGGAGGGCCCCCTACAATGTTTGCATACATTTTAAGACAAAGTTTAGAACGTATAGCAATAGCAAAAACAATTCCACACAAGCTATTATGTTTGCTGTCCAGCAGTAGCTTTAGACATTAGGCCAGGGATCCCCAACTTTTTGGGCCAATTGACACATTTGGAATTTTGAGGGAGTGTCATGGACACTCTCACAAAATGGTGGCCATGGGGAAGGCTTGCCCATTCATAAAACAGTTGCCGTGGTGAGCATGGCCAGTCACAAAACACTAATTTCCTAGAAGGCAAACTGGTGAAACTAAAAACAAAAAGGAACTTGTCCAAGAACCTAAATACAAGGCAGAGGTGGGGTCTGAGCCCTGAAACACAAAATCACTGTCTTGAACCTCAAGTAAAAATGGCACTCAAGATCAGCCCTTCTCTTTGCAGCATGCCAGCCTCCCAGTTAAAAAATTGTTGTTGTTCAGTCTTTCAGTCGTGTCTGACTCTTCGTGACCCCATGGACCATAGCACGCCAGGCCTTCCTGTCCTGCACTCTCTCCCGGAGCGTGCTCAAGTTCATATTCATTGCATCCGTGATGCTATCTAGCCATCTCATCCTCTGCCGTCCCCTTCTCCTTTGGCCTTCAGTCTTTCCCAGCATCAGGGTCTTTTCCAGGGAGTTTTCTCTTCGCATTAGGTGGCCAAAATATTGGAGCTTCAGCTTCATTATCTGTCCTTCCAATGAGCAGTCAGGGTTGATTTCCTTTAGGATGGACTGATTTGACCTCCTTGCAGTCCAGGGGACTCGTAAGAGTCTTCTCCAGCACCACAGTTCGAAAGCATCAATTCTTCGGCGCTCAGCCTTCCTTATAGTCCAGCTCTCACAGCCATACATTACTACTGGGAAAACCATAGCTTTGATTAGACGGACCTTTGTCGGCAAGGTGATGTCTCTGCTTCTTACTATGCTGTCTAGGTTGGCCATAGCTTTCCTCCCAAGGAGCAAGCGTCTTTTAATTTCAGGGCTACAGTCACCGTCTGCGGTGATCTTGGAGCCCAAGAAAGTAAAATCTGTCACTGCTTCCATTTCTTCCCCTTCTATATGCCAGGAAGTGATAGGGCCAGATGACATGATCTTAGTTTTTTTAATGTTGAGTTTCAAACCAGCTTTTGCACTCTCCTCTTTCACCCTCAACAAGAGGCTCTTGAGATCCTCTTCGCTTTCTGCCATTAGGGTGGTATCGTCTGCATATCGGAGGTTGTTGATAATTCTCCCAGCAATCTTAATTCCGACCTCTGATTCATCCAACCCGGCATTTCTCATGATGTACTCTGCAATAAGTTAAATAAGCAGGGTGACAATATGCAGCCTTGTCGTACTCCTTTCCCAATTTTGAACCAATCGGTTGTTCCATGTCTGGTTCTTACTGTTGCTTCTTGACCCTCGTACAGGTTTCTCAGGAGACAGGTAAGGTGGTCTGGTACTCCCATCACTTTAAGAATTTGCCACAGTTTGTTGTGATCCACACAATCAAAGGCTTTAGCGTAGTCAATGAAGCAGAAATAGATGTTTTTCTGGAATTCTCTTGCTTTCTCCATGATGCAGCGAATGTTGGCGATTTGATCTCTAGTACCTCTGCCTCTTCGAAACCCAGCTTGTACTTCCGGTAGTTCTCGGTTCGCATACTGCTGAAGCCTAGCTTGTAGGATTTTGAGCATCACCTTGCTGGCATGTGAAATGAGCGCAATTGTGCGGTAGTTTGAACACTCTTTGGCGTTGCCCTTCTTTGGAATTGGAATGTAAACTGACCTTTTCCAGTCTTGTGGCCACTGTTGAGTGTTCCAGATTTGTTGGCATATTGAATGCAGCACTTTAACAGCATCATCTTTTAGGATTTTAAATAGCTCGGCTGGATACTGTCATCTCCACTAGCTTTGTTGTTAGTAATGCTTCCTAAGGCCCACTTGACTTCACTCTCGAGGATTTCCGGCTCAAGTTCAGTGACCGCACTATCATGGCTATCAGGGACATTCAGATCTTTCCTGTATAGTTCTTCTGTGTATTCTTGACACCTCTTCTTAATCTCATCTGCTTCTGTGAGGTCCCTGCCTTCTTTGTCCTTTATCATGCCCGTCTTTGCACAAAACGTTCCCTTGAGATCTCCAATTTTCTTGAAGAGATCTCTAGTCTTTCCCATTCTGTTGTTTTCCTCGATTTCTTTGCATTGTTCATTTAAGAAGGCCTTCTTTTCTCTCCTTGCTATTCTCTGGAACTCTGCATTCAGTTGGGTATATCTTCCCCTTTCTCCTTTGCTTTTCGCTTCCCTTCTTTCGTGAGCTACTTGTAAAGCCTCATCAGACAGCCACTTGGCTTTCTTGCATTTCTTTTTCTTTGGGATGGATTTCGTTGCTGCCTCCTGAACAATGTTACGGACCTCCGTCCATAGTTCCTCAGGCACTCTGTCTATCAGGTCTAATCCCTGAAATCTATTCCTCACCTCCACTGTATATTCATCAGGGATATGATTTAGGTCATACCTGAAAGGTTTAGTGGTTTTCCCTACGTTCTTCAATTTAAGCCGAAATTTTGCAAGAAGCAGCTCATGATCTGAGCCACAGTCAGCTCCAGGTCTTGTTTTTACTGACTGTATGGAGCTTCTCCATCTTTGGCTGCAAAGGACATAATCAATCTGATTTCGATATTGACCATCTGGTGACGTCCATGTGTAGAGTCGCCTCTTGTGCTGTTGGAAAAGAGTGTTTGCTATGATCAGCGTGTTCTCTTGGCAAAACTCTATTAGCTTTTGTCCTGCTTCATTTTGTACACCAAGGCCATGCCTGCCTGTTATCTCGGTGATTTCTTGACTTCCTACTTTAGCATTCCAATCCCCTATGATGAAGAGGACATCTTTTTTTGGTGTTAGTTCTAGAAGGTGTTGTAGGTCTTCATAGAACCGATCAACCTCAGCTTCTTCGGCCTCAGTGGTTGGGGCATAGACTTGAATTACTGTGATGTTGAATGGTTTGCCTTGGATTCGTACTGAGATCATTCTATCATTTTTAAGATTGTACCCCAGTACTGCTTTTCCCACCCTTTTGTTGACTATGAGTGCTACTCCATTTCTTCTAAGGGATTCTTGCCCACAATAGTAGATATGATGGTCACCTGAATTAAATTCGCCCATGCCTGTCCATTTTAGTTCGCTGATTCCCAAGATGTCGATGTTCAATCTTGCCATCTCATGTTTGACCACCTCCAGCTTACCTTGATTCATTGATCTGACATTCCAGGTTCCTAAACAATATTGTTCTTTACAGCATCGGATTTTCTTTTCACCGCCAGACACATCCACAGCTGAGTGTCCTTTCGGCTTTGGCCCAGCCGCTTCACTCTTTCTGGCGCTACTTGGAAATACCCTCTGCTCTTCCCCAGTAGCATATTGGACACCTTCCGACCTGAGGGGCTCATCTTCCGGCATCATATCTTTTAGCCTTGTGATACGTTCCATGGGGTTTTCTTGGCAAGAATACTGGAGTGGGTTGCCATTTCCTTCTCCAGTGGACCACATTTTGTCAGAACTCTCTGCCATGACCTGTCCGTCTTGGGTGGCCCTGCACGGCATAGCTTATGGCTTCACTGAGTTACGCAAGCCCCTTCGCCACAACAAGGCAGTGATCCATGAAGGGGAGTTAAAAAATAATTAGCTTTAAAAATCTTAGGAAGCAAAATAAAAATCAGGAGAGGCAGGGAGACTGGCGGGCCCCAAGAAAGGTGTCCATAGGAAACAGGGGTGCCCAGGGGTCCACACTGAAGACCCTAGTATTAGGCCAAAGCAAAGCAAGGGGGTGCTTGAAGGATTCTTTGAAACCTTAGACCAGAAGCATCAAGAACAGATCCATGAGTCACATTCATAGAGTACACCTTCCCTGCTTCATTGAAACATCTGAAGCCATTCTGTGAGACAGCAGACAGGCATTAGTTACTGCCATAGCCGCCACCGAAGCAACAGAGGAGTGAGGAGGTGGGGGGATGGGGGAGAACTACATCAAGAAATAGTAAAATAAGGCAAACTACAAGGGGAAAATGTCCACCCCACCCAGCCTGGAGGACAGGGGACAATCGAGGCCTCCACAGATGAGTGCTTTTAATTAGGAAGAGGGCTGAATGGCAAGGAGCTTATGCTAATGAGGAGCCTATTTTAATCAGCTTATTTTGAAAAAAAGCAGCATTTTGTAACAGTCAAAACAGGTCTGAAAAACGGTAATTATCAGTAATGTGTTAACAGGGAGGGGGTATCTCTGTGGGCTGAAATTAACAAGGTTCCTGTTTGACAGCAGCATATACAGGACACAGCAGCTACCAAGCAGACAGGATGGTTCAGCCAATATGCTGACAACTCACAGATTAGCTATAGCCAATAATTTGCTCTGTTTCCTTGAGTCTTAAATCGGTGCCTTCCTCTAATCAATTCTCCTTTGATGTCATGTATTTTCTCACTATCTTTCTTCATCCTTCTGCTGAACCCAGGGATGGGTTGGGCTGGCTACTGGATAGATAAAATATTATAAAGTATTTACTCCACTACCTGGTTCAACAGTATCTTCTTCAGGGTAAATTCTTGACAGTAATATTTTATTTATCCAGTAGCCACTACCTTGGTAGCTTTCAGCACCTATCCCAGCAAATCACCTGTCTCAGTACCTAACACAACACAACCTTGATGATGTTAGGTGATATGGAAGTTGGTTTATGGGAGGAGATGGTAATGGTGGTGAAACATTTATACCAACATCACTAAGGGGTGGCCTAATCACTGTCTCACTCTGTTAATTATTTGTTACATGTATATCCTAACATTTCCTTCCAAAGAGCCCATGGTAGCATACATGATCCTCCTCCTCCTCTCCATTTTATCCTCACAACAACCTTGTGAGTTAGGTTTGGCTGAAAGTCAGTGACTGGCCCAAAGTCACCCAGTGGTTGAGTAGGAACTTGGATCCAGGTATTCTTAGTCCCAGTCCAACATTCTAACCACTACACCACCCTAGTTCCTAGGTTTATTGTTAGGCAGTTCTCTTCCATCATTACTCAAGAGGAAATAGGATTTTGGAGCATTGGTATGTGCTGACATGGATGCCAGTTTGCACAGTCCTGGTTTGCTTAAAAACAACAACACAATTCTGTGCCAAGTGTACAGTGCCATCTGCTCCTATAAGAGCTGCCATCCACATTTTTTGTAACGTGTGCAATAAAGAACCCTGCTAAGCATCACTCTCAGAGCTTCCCAACAACCAGGAAGCTGAAAACAGGAGAGGGGATAAAGTATGTGTAACGTGTTGCATAAGACAGGGCATGGTAGTGGCATGGGGGGAAAGAGGGTGAGAGAATGATCAATGAACAACGTGAAGAGTGAATAGCTGGATTTTAAAGGATGTACATACATCACTGCTGGCAGCTTACAGGCAAATATAACTCTAGAACCTGAGCAATTTGCCTGGGTAAAAAGTTATGAGCTGCTCAAAAACATTTGCTTTACTTTGCACCTGGCCTAGTCCGATTCAAAGTCCCAGTATGAGGTTTTATATGCTGTGGGCCATGGTTGGCTTCAGCTACATGCCACCTTCTCTACCCTATGCAGAACTTTCAGTGTGAATGGAGGCCTGTGTTCACAAACACCTATGCTAGTGGGGCCCACCACAGACAATCATCTGCCACAGAACAGGAGTTTACATCAGAAGTAACCCTTCCCCAAATGAAAGAACTCCTTCTGTTTATGGAAGGGCTGGTGATACAATAAATGCTCCCCTCATGGGACGGGGAGACCAATTTTACCAGTACCCCTTTCCTCTCCAACGCTAACTCCCACATTATTATAGGAAAGTATGGATTGTGTAAAGTCCATTCTGTCTGGATTTCATGGATTGTAAGGTGCCTTTCGTTCCATCATCCACCTTTTGGTGGAATTGGATTTTTAAATAGTTTCTGAATTTGCGCAAATTCATGTGTGCAAAAATGTGCAAATTCACCCCAAATGCACATTTTCATGCTTTAGCCTATGGCAGAAATGCATATTTTGGCTGGTTTTAAAATTTTATTTTTGCGTATTTTTCTACAAAGAAATTTGAGCGAAATTCCAAAAAGTTAGAAAAATGGTCCACAAGCCCACAGAATCTGCCCAACACAGGAAAAGCCAGTCCACTGTGGATTTGCGGTTGGATTCATAAACACCTGAACTCATTTGTTTCCTTTACAGATTTCTCTGACATCCCTACATTATTCCCAAAGGTCCTTCAACCATCCAGAGCAGATTTTCCAGGAGCACAGGGTGCAGTGGAGGGAAGGGAGAATCAGAGAAAATGAACTCCACCACCAAGTTCCATGAGAAGGAGGTTCCATGATTAGAACTAAATTCCTGGGATCTCTGGAGGGTGCCTGCATTCTATTGCCCATAAAATTTCATGCTGGGGCTGTGTGTGAACCTAACATAATAGATTGGTTGGTATATCAGTTGGAGATCACCAAATGGAGATATAACCTGTATCTTTTTCATCCTTGTTTGTTCGGAAGAAGGAAGGGGTTATGTCCAGGGATGGATGAATCTGTCCGTTTTGCTTTTTCCTGCATTTGTGTTAGTTAAATCTCAAGTTCTTTCTGTCCCAAATATGAAGAAATTTGTAAACTTTCGTAAATTCTTATAAACAATGAACTGAAAGGAAATTCTCATCGATCTGCACTGGACAAATTGAATAGGAACAGCTATTTGCAGCACGGAGAGGACCATATTGTATCTTCCTGCCATGTAGCTGTTAAATATGAGGAGCCTGTCAGAAAAAAAGAGGTGGCAACCCTAATTCAGCACTAACATGGTTGAATTCATAGGGATTCAAATCCAGGCTTTTAACTAAGCACTCAAACTCCTGGATGGACAAATCTGTCAGTTTTGGTTTCTGCCATGTTTGATTTTTTAAAAAAATCTCAAGTTCTTTCCATACCATATATATATAAATGTGAGAATTTTGGTAAATTCTTTAAAGTGAACTGAAACAAAATTCTCACCCATCCCTATTTATATCACTCATTGGTCCCAATTCAGTCAAATTTAACTTTTGTCCTTCAAGCCATTAACAAAAGTACATAGTCCAGCTTTTGCATCCCCTGATACCATTTTCCCTCAGGCATAAACTTGAGAGAATAAAGTGCTAAAATGAGTTAAATAATATTTGTGGTTATATGGGGTGGGGGGGGAGTTTTCTCATACATGGTTGGCCATCCAATATGATGGATGGTTCTGGGTCTTGGCAGTGGTATGGAAAAATAGGCAGCAGGACTCTGGAAAACACTAACAGAAGCTGGAGGAGGTAGAGTGGATATATAGGAGGAATATACGGGGGGTGGGGGGGATAACAGGAAACAGGGTATTTGTAGCATGAGAGAATTAGGGCCACTTTTTATAAATTATGTCTAAAAGGGAATTAATTACCATTATCTCATTAGCCCTCATCCTCTACCCAAAAGTAGTCTACATGCCTATCAGGGGTTGGCATCATTGGGCATTTGCCAAGGCCCAGAACCCTGCAGGGGGCCCACTGCTGACCCCTGGAGCCTCTTGGCCTGGCTGTTCTTCCTCCTTGCTGTCACTGCTTGTTCACTTGTCCTCTCCAAGCATGCAAGCAGTGACAGAAGCAAGGAGAAGCTGAAGCCTGGGCTTGCTTCTCCCTGTGGGTAATGGTGTGGACTGCCAAGTCTCATCCCACCCTCATCCCACACATATCCCAAATGACCACCAGACAAGGACCCCATAGCATTAATTGGCACCAAGATTTTTACTTTCATAATATTTTCGTCTGTTCCCTGAGCTCTTGTGTGAGATCTAGGCAAGGAATTCACTCACTGCCTAGTATAATAAGGCATTCTGGTTCTTGCATCTCCCAGGAAAAACCTGTAACATCAGTGATAATAAATGTGGATCCCAAGAGAAAACAGTCACTCCAGAGCTCTTCAGCGGTGCTCCCCTTCATCCACTAACCTACCATTGTTGGAGGCACTTGTGGAAACTCAGTAAGCATAGCTACCATTATCTATCAATGTCTCCCTTTTAGCAAGCAGAAAATGTTTTTATTTGTATTTTTTAAAGCCTTCTAACTTAAAGCCCATCTCCTATTCTTCTTCTTCTGAAGCGTTTGGCCCCTGCTGAGAAATGACCAGCTGTAGGCAGCTTAAACAGGCCAATGTTCATTAAACATCTTACTCAACCTCGAACCTCATGAATTGTTTAATGTACAACACGAACAAAAGCCTTATTTCTTCATGTGTCAACTCTTCTTAAGTGCCTCCCTGCCCCACTTGCTGCCGGCAGTAAGCAGGATTAACAAGCACTATACTTAGATACGCTGCGCCTGCACACAATTCTCACACAAGCAAAGGAGAATATGCACCACCCAAATGCAGACAACGCACATAGACCAGTGTGCATATAATAAGCCCTAGTAAATGCATCCTTTGTGCATCTTGTAGAATGACAAGTGCCTATGACCTGTACAAGACGCATTCACAGAGACACAAACATAAACACTCTGTTTACAGAGGGGAAAATCAACGGCACACAGCTGATGACCACATGCAGGCTGCCTCTCACAACCACCTCATCTGTGTTGGTACCTTTATTTATTTGGTTATAGACCATATTATGATAATTCTTTCATGCAACAGTAAAGTGATTATATCAGGTTAGTACTATGCGTTCAGTAGTGACTGATCACAGATCATTCTATTCCAAATCATCAAGAAGTGGGTTGAGTATTGGCACACTCAGTCACAATCTGAGCCTGTAATGGAAAGATCACACAATAATTTCTGCACAGGTAACATGTAATCCAAGCTCAAACATAAGAAATGGTCCAGCACCAGCAAAGGGGTCATAAGAACAAGCCCTCATACCTAGACTAGAGCAACTGTTCTGAATTGGGACTGAGAGGCACTGTGGAGGTATACATTGTACCACTTAAACTGAAAAGCATTTGCCCTGTGACCTAATTTTCATGCCATGCAAATGCCAACACAGTGATCACCACTGGTAGACAACCTGGGGACCTCCAGATGTTTTGGACTAGAATCACTGACTATTGGCCATGCTGGCTAGGGCTGATAGGAGTTATGGTCCAAAACATGTGGCGGGCATTTGTTTACTTATGCCTGGATTATACCAATCTGTAGTGGAGATCCCACATCTCAGTTGTACATGAGCACATGGGCAATATAATGCCCCCCCCCCTTAAATTTGTATCTTGGCAGATTGATCCATAGACAACGGGAGCCTGAAAAGTCCACCAGCACTTCCCACCAAGGGGTTTCCCATATTTATACCACCTCAGGAGGACAGACAAGTTTATATTTGTGCATGCTTCCATTCCTCCTTTTTCTGTTGGTTCTCTGTGTCCATTTTAGATTATAAGCCCCTTGGCATAAGGTCATGTTATATCTGTTCTGTGTAAAGTGGTATGTACATAGACGGCACTATCTATATGACAAATAATAATAATAATAATAGTATGACATACTTCTCCATGGTAAAGATGGCAATTGACAACCAAGCATTTCATCCTGAAGACTGCATATGTTCACAGGAACAGGGGAATGCATGTTCACAAGATATTCAAATGTCAGAGCCATAATTCTAAGGACCATCATCAAATAAATAAAATGGGGCCTTTCCCCCACCTTGCCTGCAACATGAACCATATTCAGAAGTTCAAGTAAAACACAGCATACTTATCTACACTTGTAAAAGCAGCCTAGGTTTGTACCAGAGCACATGTGAATACATGCAGAGATAACTGTACAACTCCATGCAGGGTTACTTTGCAGCCACAGCCTGTATTCTGGGTAAACTGAAGGCCCTTGTCTCCAAATTATTACCTCTCCCAAGGGAGAATGCAGTAATGGTGAAGAGGCTTAGTAGCCTCGAACATGATACAAGCAAGTTGTTTGCTATGCTCTTAGTAGGATGCTTCTCAGGGTTCTCATCATTTGCAGCGGTAACGGCTGTAGGAGAATTTCCAATACTGATGAAGGTATACTTGAACATTCTGAGTAGCTGGTGGAATGACGTTACTCCTCCAAATAGTGAGATGTGCACGGTGGAGGATTTGTTTAAAAAAGTTTCCACAAAACCTTTGGACACCTAAAATTTAAAAAGGCAGACAGATAATAATCTACCCTTCAAGTTGTAGGATGAGGGATGACCAGTATCATTTCTCTATTTAAAAAAGTAAGGATCTCCCATTCTCATCAGTCTCCAGCTGGAAGTCCCTTACCCTTGAAGAAAGTCTTCTTGAATGTTACATTAGGTGTGTGTGTTTTGTAAGTTGACTTCACAGTGTTAGGTATGATGAGTAAATAAAATCCTGAAACCTCAAACCCAAAAGAACCTCCAGATTTACTAGTTCTTGGGGCTTGATTGATAGAATTTGAACCAAAATGGCAAAAGATGTCTTCATTTCCAAATGCACATGCCTGCAAAATGTAGAAGTGGCTGGCTGCTGTACAAACCATTCACATCTAACAGGGAATAGAGGATAGTATTCTCAAATGTGTTACTGGTGTATTTTGGCAGGAAGTGTGTATGTGTGTGTGTATAGTCTGTCCATTGCAACTACTGGGTGCATTGCAATTGGTCTTTTATTGCAGCATTTCCAGTACATCTAGAGTTGTAACAATTTGCATCATTAAAAGTTCAACAAGCCACCAGTTATATATGCCGCAGTAATTGCAGCAATGGAGAATTTTCACCAATTGGGAAGTTACAAAGCCATCCAACCATGAGAGAGAAAGATGACCACTTGATTCATGCAAATACCAACGGAACGAATTGTGGTTTTTACAATTTAATGCTGCAGTTAAAATGTTTTTGTGGGTGGGAAGGAAAGGAAATAATATATATTTTTTTAATAGTACTGGCACTACTGAGGATGGTTAACAGCTTTATTTTCAGTATTACCACAATCAAATTCACTCCTGTGATTTAAAAAAAAAATAAAGAAGAAATCATATACCATTCTACCCAAAAGAGACAGAATGAGAGAAAAAATATTTTAGGAAAGTGAATTTATTCATATGTGCAGCTGATGGAACTACTGTAGTGGAATGAGTAAATGAAATGTGAGACACAACCAGAAAGGGAAGTTGGATTTACTGGTTGCATTCAGACATCATGTTAAGCCATGGTTATTGTGTGGTAACAAGCTGCACTGAGCCTCCGAGTCACAAGCTCCCTGCTCCCCTCTCTTCTTCTGGCATGGCCCTGAGGAGTTTGAAAACTTTCACATGGAGTTTTGATTAACCATACTCTGTGGTTTTGTTTGAAACTGACAAACTGTGGTTAATCTTAACTAGGATTTACTGTATATGAAGGCAACTCCAAACCATGGGAGGCTTGTTGAGACAAGCTGGCTTGTCTCAACAGACCATAGTTAAGATTAACCACAGTTCAGGGTCCGGACATAATGCTAAGTGGAGCTCAATTTAAAAAAACAAGATGTGAAAGCTTTCAATCTCCTCCTCACAGCTATACCAGAGGAGGAGAGAGGAGGGGAGGAGTGCATAAGCCTGAGTTTTGAAGCAGCTTATTCTGATCACCTTAAACCATTGTCTATGGTGACATCTGAATGCAACCGCTATGAATCCCTCTCTTTTTCAGCAGATAGGAAGTAGACAGGAAAAGATTAACTCCTCCACTTACTCAAAAGGCAGGGTCAATCAAGTCCTTCTATTCCATGCATCAGGAGAAGAGTTGGGGATCCAACCAGTTTCAAGATATAACTAACTTCATCAGCAACCCATCCCTCCCTAATGAACCTTTCAGTACTGGAAAGAAAAGAAAAGAAAATGCAACAATACTGACAGAAAAAAGTCTACAGAGATAAAAGAAATGACAGAGAAAATTCTAGAAGATAAGACAAAAGGAAGCCCTACTTGAAATCTAACTCACAGGGCACTGCGCAAACACAGGTATACTCTAGCTACCACTGCAGATACATTTACAGAGGGTGGGATGGCTTGTTCTACTATGTTATGTGAACAAAAAAGAACTTGATGGTAAATCCAACTTCTCTTTCTCATTCAGCTGGCAGGAGAGCAAGCAGGAAAAGGATGTCCAACAGCTGTACCCACATCCCAGGTGGGGCTTAATAAGGGGGAGATTGCAAATGGTTAATTACACTGTTTTCTGCAGGGGCATCCCACCAAAGGGGTTTTTAATAATATTACTAATACTTTGCATTTATATAGCACTTCAGAATGTGCGAAGTGCTTCACATATATTATCTCAGTTCTTACAACTCTGTAAGGTAAGTCAGTATAATATCACCAAATTACTAAGGAACGGCTGAGAAATGGGTTTGGTTCATAAGTAACAGCAGAACATGGTTTGGGTCTTATTTGACTGAGCCTTGGGCTTGTGCAGTCCGTCCTCAGCTTGTGCATTCCACCTAGTTACTTCCTGGTTTGTGGCAAACCATATTTTGCCATACCATTCGAACTGCTAAACTGTGGCTTGTGTATCCACTGCAAGCCAAAATAGGAGAGTAGGATCATAAACAATAATCCTGCTGTTGTTCACCCCTTTTTGTCCAAAAGATACAATTGTTGAATAGAGATATAAAAAGCTGTTTTCCTAAAAGGGTTTTCTGCTTCAAACCCAAGTCTTAAACCCCAAATGAAGAGGCTATGAATTTATATGGATTGAAACTGGGGAAAAAAAACCTAAAAAAAAAAAAAAGAATTCTAAGCCTTGACCAGCTGTATTCACAATGCCAAAATATAAATATTTCTATCACAGGCCCAGCCATAGGTTAAAGATAACCTTCCAAGATGCAAGTATTTTGTGATAAGCTAACTTTGGTATGTACAGCATGCATATATTTTACTGCTGTTGTCTTTTTAAAAATAAAATAAAATGTTTGACTTGAATAAGCCCCCTCTTTCAATAACTCACATCACCAGTGCAAGCAAGACAGGGGCTGTTTTGCTGAGGCTCGCACTGTAAGGATGGAAATTTTTCGCTTGTTATTTTTATATTTGCCATCAGACACTGCCACGCTCCATCAAGCTTAGAGGCTTAAAAGCCAAAAGTTGGAAAGGAGAAAAGAAATTCATCCAGTGTTTGAATGTGTTTGACGGCTGCATAAGCATAAATGTTGGATAGAATCCTGTTGCAATAGTGTTTCTTCTACCTGTCTCTAGGTCTGAGAGGAGAGCTGAGGCAACAAACTCATTACCATCAGAAACAGCATGATGTATTTTGAAGGGATATATGGATTTAGACCTTGGTGATCTTGTTAGAAGTAAATATTCCTGGGAGACTCAAGTTCAAATGTTCTGTCAATTATGATACCCTCAGCCTATGTGAATTTGCTAACTGATCTCCCCACCTAATTTATTCTGCCAAAATTACCTCATAGTGTTGTGGTAGGTTTAAATGAGACAAGACATGGCACCATATTTTGTTGCTTAAAACATGCTATAGCAATAATAATAATGAAATCTCAGAAAAGTCTTGTCATACAGGTATATCACCGCTTCATGACTCCATGTACTCAACGAAAGACTTCTAAGGTAATGAAATAGAGTTGGCAACTTTTTTTTTCTTTTTCACCAATTGTAACACTACAAAAGGAATAAGGACCTCCCCAACCTCTACCCCAAACCTCTACCCCAAACCAAGGATGAACCAGGAATGAAGATGTGAGATAGTTTATGGAATAACTGGGCAAACTTACAAAGATCTATGGCAAGTAAACACCTGTTAGCAGCAGGATAAGAGTCCTTTAGTATGGACCCCTGAACATCTCTCTCTCTCTCTCTCCCCCTGCCTCGCATGGGTGACTTTATCCATATTCAGACAGATATACTGACTGATCTGTGCTGTCCTTGCTTGCTCGCCTTAAAGATGTGCTGAAGATGTACCTGACTGCCCCATGTCTGGACAGCCCTACATGTTATGAGACCACCAGGGCTCAAGGGCTCCCTTTCCGTAGCACCTCACACTATTGGCCATGAGAAGCCAGTTGGATAAGTGCCTCTTCACCATTAACATGCCTCAGGGTATTCACCAAGGTCTCCTCTGCTTAACTCCCTGCTGCACTAAACCAGCCAGAAGGCCCAAATTAATTAATTCACCAAATCAGCCAAATGACCATGTCCCCCAATAATTATTACATTATAAAGTAGGCAACAAGGTGATCTTGGATGCCAGTTTTGAGGTACAGTCCCCAAACCAGGTGTCTAGCTAAATCCATGCTGCACATTTTAGAGGGCAAGAGGGAACTGCTCCAGAAAAATGTACTGGAGAAGAGGCAGAACCTGCCTCTTAAGGCCAACTATATTGCTGCGCTCATTGGCCACTGAGTCCCACCAAGTGTAGCTGCAATGGCATATAACCCAGGAGCAAACCTGCCCTTGTCTGCAGTTATGGATGGGAGAAGCACCATTCATATATTATGCATATTATGCATCTGACCCCCACACATTCAGTATAATGTCTGAAAAGGTTGCTGTGTGTACAACTATGTTGGCAGAGGGCTTTCTCCATGTGATCAAGTACCCTGATATAGCAGGATTCCACACAGAACGAGCCCACTGCATATACAGTTTTATATGCAAGGAACTCTTTCAGACATCATATGGAACATTTGGAGGTTGAACACTTGCAACCCCATTCCCCTTTCCACGTGTTTATATAAGCCCTATTCAGTTGTTCCTCAAGCCCTGAGCAACCTGGGACCAGGATATCTAGCAGACTGCTTTCCCCAGTATACACCCAGCCAACCTTTAAGAACTTCAGAGGAGACCTTGCTGGTCGTTTCCCATCCAACAGAATGTATGTCACCACATAATGCCTGGATGGTGGGCCTTCTCAGTGGCAGCACCTACCCTCTGGAAAACCCTTCCCCCTGCAGTTCAGGAGGCAGAAAATGTGGCATGTTTCAGATGCCTCCTGAGAATGCACTTGTTCACCCAGGCTTTCTCAGGCTTGTAATTAATTGTAATTAATCATATTCTGCTCCATCTTACTACTCCTTGTATTGCTTTGTATTGTTATTGTAACTGGAATTGTTTTAATATGCAATTTAAATGTGATTTTAATATTTATATGTGATCCATTTAGGGATGTTATTATATTAAGCAGTATATAGAAGTATCACTAATAAATAAATAAAATCAATAAAGTGGATCTGTGGGACTCTGTGGAGGGCCTGCCCAATCAGCTCAATATGGTTACATACAATCTACCTTTAGATCTTTCTGCTCAATGCAGGTGCACATAGTCCTGCAGCCCCTCCAAGTATACACTTGAGGAAGACCCAAATAGGGCTATAATATATATCCAAGAAAGGCTATCAAGGGTTCACATCATGGAGCTCAACAGCCAACCATGGTTCCCTGACAACTGCACCTGTAGCCCTTTTCAGACAAAGCAGCCACTTGTTCAGCGAATGCATTAGTGGAGAGCAGAGCTGTCTTTGCTAGCCATGCCTGCAGTATTAGCACACTCCTCTAGCCATGCTCCCAATGTCTGTGTATTTACTCGAATGTGTGAAAATGGCCCCTATGCATGTATATGCATAGCAGTTCTTTTCAGATGTTTAGCAATGCATGGTTACTGGCAGGCCAATGGATGCACCAAGGTTAGGGGCTATGGTTAGCTGGTGAGGCTGTGCTCCCATTCATGTGTTCACTCAACATATGGGCATTTTCTCTAAAAGGCACTTGTATGTAGCCCATGTCTGTAAACATAGATATGTCATATTCACACTTTACATTGTTTAGGTAACTATATTAGAGTCTTGTAGCATTTTAAAGACCAACAAATATATTATGGCATAAACCATAGTCTACAAAAGCTTATGCCATAGAAAACCTGTTAGTCTTTAAGGTGCTGCAACAGACTAACATGGCTATCCTTTTGTAAGTTCTTACATTTTTAGGTATACACTGAAACCATCTAATCTGTACACCTGTAATTGTAATGCATGAAGTTGATCTCTTATGACATACAGAGGCGAAATTAACACTGACAATAATCAGAGGAATTTGTGGCTGACACTTACTTTCATACACATACAGGTATAGATATTAGGTTGAACTTGATGTGGGACTGCAAGTGAAAACAGCAATCTAAATCTCCTTTTCTCTCTTCTGTAACATCTAGGGACACTATGAATAATGGTTCCCCAGTCCTACTTGCGTGGACAGGAAAATCTTACAATGTGGTGATTTTTTCATATCTTCACTATCCTTATATGTTATGAGTGAGAAAAAGACAGGTGGAGGACATTTTGAGCAACAGCCCCATGTTGCTTGTAAAATCTAGATTCATCTTTCTTTGCTGAAATAATATCATACCAGTGCTATTACTTTATGTATAAAGGTCTGTTCCCAGGGATATAACACTTCCCATGCATCTCCGTAGTTATATAACACAATTGCTAATTCCTATTACATTTGGTTATATTTGGTCCCAACACGACTTAACCATAGTGGTGCTATACCTCTGATATTATAACTCCTGTCAAGAACGGTTGTGTATAAGAGGCCCACATCAGCTTGCATTTGTCACAATGCTCTGAAACTCCTACATAATAATATTTTTTTAAAAAAAACACCAAAACAACTCAGAGCAATTTTATTATTTATGCACAAAGATCTTGAGCACTGGCTACTGGTAAGCGGTGGAGGATGGCAGACAAGGAAAGGATGTGACATCTCATCAGAGCATAGCCAAAAAACTTAAAGAGTGAAAAAAGGACAGGGCAGAAACCCAGCAGGCTCTTTCTCCAGTTGCTGATTGCACTGCTGGGGGCATTTCTCTTGACCGCTCATTGGGAGCCTGCATAGTTCTGTCCAGTTTGGAGGTGATTATTCTCTGCTTTTTGTCTCTTGAGTTTCTTTCTCCTAAAAATCTTGAGGCAAGCTAAATAGACCTGATTTCCCTTCTCTATAGTTTGGATTCAGTCCGGGGGTTTTAAGAATACAAATGCTATTGAAGGAGTGAGCTGGCATAGTGTTTTGGCTAGGTGACTTTGAGTCAAACTACACATCATGATGTTAAATATTCCTTTGCATTTAACCTGCAGGATTCTTTTAAATGCAAATAGCATCACTTTGTGTGTGTGAGTGAGATAATTAATGGGATAAGAGCAGGAAGGGAGTGGGGAATGTTACCCATCCCTCCTCAGCTGCAGTCCTGAGAAAAATCTTTCTTCCAAAGATATGACTTACTTTGGGGGGAACTAGCAAAATAAAATTCAATAGAGACAAATGAAAAAAGTCTGCTTTTAAGGGAAAGAATCAAATGCATAGGTATAGAATTACCTGGATTGGCAGCAGTATATTTGAAAAGGAACTCAAGATTGTAGTCAAACAGAAGTAAAACATGAGTCAGCAGTGTGATGTGGCTGCAAAAAAGGCTTATGCAATTTTAGGCTGCATTAATAAAACCATAGTTTCCAAGTCATGAGAAGTAATAGTTACACTTTATTTTGCACTATACAGACCTCATTTGGAGTTCTGGGCAACACACTTTAAGAAGGATCTGGGCAAATTGGAAAGGAAGAGAAGACTGAAGTGTGACTTTACTCTTCAAGTATCTCACATGGGGCTCCCACACAGAAGAAGGATAAGACTTGTTCTCTGCTGTCCTGAGGGCAGGACTAGGTCCAATGAACTTAAAATACAGGAGAGTATATTTCAATTGAACATTGGGAGAAACCTCTTGAGCAGCTCAATAACAGTGACCTAGAGTGGTGGTGGCCTCTCGTTTGCTGGAGGACTTCAAGCAGTGACTGGACAGCCATCTGTTGGGGCTGCTCTAACTCTAGATTTCCTGCATCAAGCAGGAAGTTGGACTAGATGGCCTATACACTCCAATTCTGCCCTATAATTCCGTCCTCTGCAAATGCAAAAGCTGAAATGGATTCTCTCTTTTTCTACCCCCCTCTAAAAACACAGAGATAATGGTAATAAATAATCGAATGACAGCAGGAACTGAAGCTTTAAGCAAATTACTACAAGAATCACAAAATGCACTAAGCCTCTGTGAGAAATCGATGAGATTTATTTCCACATAATATATTTAGAATTGGGGAAGGGGGCAGGTGTCAGAGTCACACAGTATTCTTCTAGCCTTTTATTGTGGTATATCTTCAACCACATTTACAAGGTCTGCATTCGCATTTACTTCCCCCCGCCCCCAGTGTAATGACTTCTCAAATGACTCCAATAGCAGTTTTTATAATAACTTCTCCATTCTGTTCTACCTGTGTGTTATACTTTCTCTTGAGTCACCTTCCTCATTACAGAGTCATAAGCTGAAACAGGGCCCTGTGCCTAAAGTGAAGCTAGGCTGAACCTTTCTGCTCAGCTTTTGGGCAGGGGGGCAATTCAGGGTTTGGGGGCAAAACTAAAATGCCTCCTAAAATTGCGGGGGAAGGAGAATTTTTCCTCAGATTAATTTTGGTGAGAGAGGCTTACTTTAGTTTATACAAGGTGGCCAAGGGTTATTCCCCCATCCCCGCTTGATTTTAGACTAAAAAAAAATAAATCCTTGCAGGTGATCCTAGCAGCCGCAAGTCTCTGTGTAGCCTCCCAGCAGTATATCCTGGGCCATGTAGGCTCGCTCTCATAGGCATTCTTGTCTAGGAATTGTGGCTGAGAGGCTGTAAGGAGAACCTTATGGTTTTGAAGCCTAAAAGCAGGAAAAACAGCAACCCCGTCACCAATAAACTAAGGTAAGCCTCTCCCCCCAATAAAAAACATCTTCAGAGACATTCTCCTGCACTGTCCCCAACAGCTGAAAATCTCCCTTATTTCCACAGGGGACTAACGGTTCCATGGAGGTGGGGAGATTTCGGTCACACCACTGGCCTAAAACATTCTTGATGCATGTTTTTGTGGCCTTTATCTGACATCTTTATTCCTTGATGGCTATGCCATGGATACCCTCTTCACACTTTCAGAGAATGTTCTCTGAATGCATGGGCCTGAGAAGCAGAATCGTGGTAGCTGGCCTGTCCCTGACCTTCACTTGTTCAGCAGAAGGTATGAACAGAGTTGTATGCATGTACATTTATTAGGGATGTACAGATTTTGTAAAATCCATTCAATCTGCATTTTGTAGATTTTCAGGTGTCGGGTGCCTTTCGTGCTGTCATCTGTTCATTAACGAAATCAGATTTTTCCCAATTTCCTATATTTGTGAAAATTCATGTGTACGAAAATGTGCAGATCCCCCCCATGTGCAAAAATCCCCAAATATGCAAATCCCCCCATGTACTTTTTCATGCTTTAGCCTATGAGGGAAGTGTGCATTTTCAGCCATGGTTTTTGTTATTTTATGTATTTTTCTATGACTAAATTTGTGCAAAATTCCAGAAAGGAAAAAACAACAACAACAAAATAGTCCACATGTCTGCAGAATCCACATGACTCAGAAATAGCCTGTCTGCTACAGAATCTGCAGGTCAGCTGCATAGAAATCCTAACTCATTCAATTCAGTTGCAGATTTCTCCAACATCTCTAACAATTACATATGCATAGACTATTTCGTGTGACCAGGAACCATTAATCCATCAGAGTCCTCTATCACACATACAGAGCCTATGCATGTAGAAATGTATTTGCGCAGATCACCACTGAAGCCTTCCACTGAACATGTAGTGGTCATGGGTGAAGTAAGCAGGCACAAATCCCACTGCCACCACCACAGATTTGGTGAATGTGTTTTGATTGGTAGATGAACCAGAAGCAAGTGATGAGTCGAATGTGTGAATGCATCTTGGCAGGCAATAGCTTTCAAATCACCTCAGACAAATGCTTTTCAGTGGAGACAGTCCACACATTAAGCTGCCAGCCATCAAATGTACAGTAATCAAGGATAAATAGAAATCAACTATATATGTGAGAATCACATATTTTCTGAAAACCCCCCATGACTCCATAGGTAACTTATCCTACAGGTGAACTGTTTTTATTCTAGGCTATCTTCTCTAAGGTTTATTTTATCTTAACTTGCTTTCATATAGATTGGAACTATTTCTTCTGATCCTGTCCTCAGTTGAGTGGGTAAATAATTACCTGACTACATTTTAAAATATCTGAAAAATCTCAGCATCCATTAGCTTCTCATTTCCTATATTTCATGAGTGGGGAATTGCTATTCCATACTTCTTACAAGCACGCAAAGGAGTATGCAGAGCAATGTTTTTGAAAGGGACATTCTACCCTATGATTTATTTATATGGCTTTCTCCTACCTGTTACAGATGACGCTGATCCTGAAGAGTTTTCCCTCTTCACTGTTCAAACTTGGACCTGGGTGTGCCCATTTATAGTACAGAGCCCAAGATTGAGAGGAAAGTGAGTTCCCAAACTGTTCCTAAATCTGAGGTATGCTGTCATCACTGCTCCATTCGTTTATTTCTCAGATAGACCAAAAATCTGGGGTTCTACCAATAGGGTTGGGCTAGGTGGTAAAGCATAATCCTGAAAATGGATACTTGAGGAATTCAATATTTGCACATTCTGATATGAACTGACCTGTTCCATAATGCGTGAACTGGACCTTAGTTATCCACCAGCTTTTGCATTTCCCAAATGTTTCAGTGCAGTTCTCAGCTCAAGACATGTATGAGAATACATTTCAAAATGCATGTTTATATAGATTAGAAGTTGGGGGGGAAGCAGATTAAAATGAAAACAGGACAGGACTGGATGGATCAAGATTGAAAACAGATAATTTGCCCATGTCTAATCAAGAATAGTATTTTCAGTCAGAATTTTTACATTAACCCCCCCGCCCCCAGTAATTAAGAGACATAACACTACAAAGGCAAAAGCAGAAAGGCAAAAGAAAGGACCCCACCCCTCTAACTAGTTCGCTTTACTTTTTGCCCTCACTCTTATTTGGGGTAGGCTATGCTCACAGTTAGCTGCACTGCTGTATCATGTTCATAGTTCTGGTATCTGGCATGGCAGGCCTATTCTTTCCATGTTCCCTCATCAAACGAAGGACAGATGATGACGCCTTGGCAGTATATTCATCAGCCAGCAAAACAGAAGGATAGGGAGGTGATGGGGCAGTATCCAATGCTGCCACTCCACTTCAGTCATTGACATAGCACTACTGTAAGTGATAGCACAATGCCAAAAGCATATGCTGTCATGGCGGATTATCTGGGGAAACCTGTCATGCCAGCATATGGTATTGGTGTTTTGCTAGGGGTCACTTATGCTAGCATTATATCACTGGCATAAGTGGAGGGGCAGCATTGGATACTGCCCAAAGTATCCTACTTTGCAGAGAACAGTCTTCTATTTGAAGGCATCCTCTGTTCGAAGGGCTGTCCAATCCAAGTCTGGATTGAAGGGTGTGTGTGTGTGTGTGCGCGTGGTGGAGAGCAGGAGCCTTGAAGTTGCCCATCAACAGTTAACACCTGGACAGCAGGCTTAGCAAGCACACAGGTCACCTGGTCACAGTCTTTCCCACTATGGGGAGTTGTACTGTATTTCCATTTAAACTGGGGTAGTTTAATTAGTACAAGATATATGTAAACTGCAAACTGTATGAATACAGCAGATGGGTAAATTGAGGCTTTGTCCAGCTCCCTTTGCCCCCACAATGACAGCAAGGGCTCAGCAAGGCACACCACAATTTGTGTGCCAAGTGTGTCAAAAAATCATTAAAGGTTTGCTAAAAAACCAAAACCAAAATAATAATAATAAAATCATTAAGAGTTGGACTATAAGCCATGGCACTAAACAATATTTTACAATGAAAAAAAAATGTGAAACCCATTCTACAATAAAACAAAACCAGACTAAAAATACAGACTAAAATATAATTTAAGAAAAAGCAAATAGTTCTCTAAATAGAAACTGGCTGTCTTCCAAGCACATAAACCATAACTGTCATTACACTTTAGATAAAGAACATAGAATATAAAAGTAAGGAGAAGAAAAGAATAATAGCCTCACAGATCAAACTCTGAAACTTTCTGATCCAAACAATACCTTTACTGATAGGTCTCATTTATAACACCAGAAACTGATTATAACCTACCACTCCTGTGCATTTTGCTGAGAAAACATGCAATTTATTCACATGCATTCAATTCATAAATTGTGCTGTTCAAGTGTATTTTGTTCTCAGGAATAGGTTCCTGAGTACAAAACGTGATATATGTAGTCCACATCCTAATTATTTTCTCTTTCACTCGCATACACACACACTGCTTGGTTATCCCTCATGGGGGCTGCTTGGCATACAAATTTGTGCTTAGCTGAGTTTTCACTGTAGCTTTGCAATCCACCTTTACACAACAGAACTCCCCTATATGAAACGTTCCCAATCAGTAAAAATACTAGAACAAGCCTACAAACAAACAAACAAACAAACCCAACTGCGTCAGCAATTCTCCTGCCATGCAAATTGCAACCATGGAAGAAATGTGTGTTTTGTTTTGTTTTTTAATGTCACCCTCCAAAAATGGTTGTACTGGGCCATTTGCTGGTTCAGTCTGCTCACTCGGCACTCCCCTGTTTATCCAATCTAATGCAATAAAATGCGTAATTAATTTCTAAACGCTTCTGTTGAGCAGTGCAATTTGTCAAGTCGAGTTGTTAATAGAATTAAGCTTTTTATCAGCGATTAGCAAAAGAAGGTAAAAAAAATTAATTACAGAATTGTATGCCTCCCTGCTTCAAAGCCAGGTTTGGGATTAAACGTTTGATAAAGGTTCCTTGGCACATTATAAAACATTTAGCAAAATCCACTCCCCCACCCCCATACCCCAGTAATTCCTCAAAACTATCTCTGCACACAAAAAAATGGGTGTAGTTGAGCATTTGAGCACATGTACAAGCTGGCTCTAAAACTGAACTCAGCCTCCTTTCACAATGCACTACAGCTGCAGGTTCCCACATTTATAGTGGAATTCTATACATGTTGACATGGAACTAAGTCCCATTGAGTTCAATAGGGGTTACTCACAGGGAAGTAAGTGTAGGACTGCAGCCTTAATTCGTATTGGGTGCCTTAGCTGTAGAATATAACCATGCCACCATTTGCTTTGCTATGAGGAAAGATCTACGCCTAAGATGGAGGACAAGGCTAATGTGCCAGTTAGGTGCTTAAAATACGGTTCTTAGTCAATTTTCAGAATATGAAATGGCTCCCATTCAAAGGAGTAGTCATTTCAGATATCACAGCTAATGTCACAGCTGGTTTAATGGAAAATTTCCCAATCTTTGGGCAATGAACTAATAATGGCAAAACAGAAAAGATGAGTGATGCCAAATACTTTGATACCTGGGACAGAGCTGAACACGAACAGAATGAAAAAAGAGGTCTTCACTCTATTTTGGGGCAAAGGTTAGCAGTGGTTAAAAATGAAGCTGCATGTGTTGTCAAACCCAACAAAACTAGTTTGTGTTGGTTAGGAAAACTCCATATTGAATACATTCAATAAATGAACTCCATATTCAGTGTAATGTGATCCTGTACTAGGGATGGACGACTCTGTCAATTTCACTTTCTCCCACATTCAATTTGTTAAATTCTCATGTTCTTTCCATCCCATTTATGAAGTAATTTGTGGATTTTGGTAGGTTCTTATCAAAAATGAACCAAACAAAATTCTCACCCATCTTTACCGGCTAAATTCAGTAAACTGAATTCAGTCGTTATTCCCAGTATGGAAAGGACCATGTTCTGCCTGCCTGCAATGTAGCTGTTAAGGATAAGGAGCCCATCAGAAAAAAAGAGGTGGCAACCTCACTTTAGCACTACAAACATGGTTGCATGCACAGGAATAGAAAGCGAGATTATTAAAATCTAAGTACGCAAAGTCCTCCAACTGGATGGACGAATCTGTGAGTCTTGCTTTTTCTCACCTTCAGTTTTTTAAAATCTCAAGTTCTTTCCATCCAGTTTACGGAAGAAAAAAGCAAATTTTCTTAAATTCTTCTCAAAAACTGAAGTGAAAGAAATGCTCATGAGTCCTAAGCCTACATCTCAGAGATCTCAGCCATGACCGAGGGGTGGGGGTGTAAGTTATATATCCTTGAACTTCAAAGATAATGGAAGCAGATATCACTGAGATCAAGACTGTGAGTTGTGAGTTACACTGCTTGTGCATGGAGACCACACCCATGAATGAAGAAAGTGTCTGAAATTAACATGTGGACTTTCTCCTAGTATTTCCAGAATTCTGCTTGCACCCTGCAGCTGTTGTTAAATGACTATCCTCCAAGGGAGGAGAGAAAGAGCAGGGGACAGGGCTTCTTAATCAATTAGTGCTGAACCTATTAGCAAGCTGTAACTACATAGGGAATCATACATTTATTATCAGGATACCTGGAGGAAGTTGCTCTAGATCACTGTGCTTTACAGGGGGAAGAACGCTAATGAGAATTGCTCTTGGGAATCAGTAGCTTAAAACAGCCTCTCTCTGAAAGTTTCAGCTCCTCTCCACTGCTATTCCATTCTCATAAGGCCAGCTGGCACTGCAGATCTTGTAGGACCATCAGTGGCTTATTTAGCTCTGATGATTGCATTAGCAAAATTAACAGCAGCAACCCAATCCTATATGAAACCAGTTTAGCAGTAGCAACAGCATGAAGCCATACCAGATAGGTACCAGTATAATTAAAGTCTAATTAAAAATATAAAAAGAGTCCTGCTGGATCAGGCCAAAGACCTATGTACTCAGGACAAGAATACAATAATGCCCTCCTGCTCATGTTATCCAGCAATGGGTACTGAGGGGCATACTGCCTCTGCTGCTAGAGGTACTATGTAGCCATCGTGACTAGTAGCCATTGTGAACTGTATCCTCCATCAATATGGCTAATGCTAATCTGCTTTTAAAGCTGTCCAACTCAGCAGCTGCCACTGCATCTTGTGGTAGCAAATTCCATAGTTTAAATATGTACTACATAAAGAGCTGCTTCCATTTATCTGTCCTAAATCTCCAAGCATTCAGCTTCATTGGACTGGAGGTCCTAGCACTGGAGAGGGGGAGAAAACCTTATCTCTTATCTATTTTATTGACACCATACATAATTTTATACACCTTTTTATGTCTCCCCACCACCACTTACCTTTTTTTTCTAAGCTGAAAAGCCCTAAACATTGTAACCTTTCCTCATAGGGGAATTCCTCAGCTCCTTGATCATTTTAGTTGCACTGAATGAATGAATGAATCCTTTATTTACAGTAAAACTGACGACCAGCTTCAGTTGCATTTTTCTGCACCTTCCCCAGCTCTATCCTTTTTGAGGTGCAGTCGGGCAGAACTGTTCACAGGTTTCCACACGTGGCCTCACCACAGGTTTGTATAAAGATATTGGCCCTGTTCCAACATGCATGGTGGGAGGGTGGTTAGGGTAACTATGGGGGGGGGGTAGCAAAAGCACAACGCACACATCCATCACATGACTGGGAAACACATGGCATCACATGGTTCCCGTAATCACCCCCCTCTGTTGTTACGGTAAACATTTTCCCGCTGCCGCTGATGCCGGTGGCCCTTGTGCTGCAAAAATGCGCATGCTGGCTGGTCCATCTATTGCAAAGCTTCGGCAACCATAGAGAAAGTCTGCGCTGGCTAGAGTGTCGTCAGAAGCAGTGAATGCTCTAGGTGGCTGTCTCTATGGTTGTGGCCTAAAATATACCCATCTCTATGGTCACAGCCTAAAAAACACCTGGCAGTTTTATAATTGATTCCTCTCCTAATTATTCCCCAACATGGAATTATTTGGTCATGACTGTCAGGGTGGAAACTGAGCCCAGAGAGCCTCAGAGTAGTTTGGATTCTGAGGAGGAACAGCTAGCCGTGGGAGAGGGGCCAGCTTATCCCTCACAGGCTCAGCACCTGGCAGAGATTCCTCCTGCCAGAAGTCCAGAGATAGAGAGCAACCTGGGTAGTGAGGGAATGCGGGAGGGGGGCTTCTTAGACACTCGACGCAGACGCAAAGAGCGCCGAGCGATGGAGGGTACGGAAAGGAAGCGTAGCGCCCATTTGGTGCGCAAGCAGCCGCCGCCTCCCATGGACCCAAGGGAAAGAGGGAGGATCTCTCCCTAGCCCATAAGTTCTGGGTCTTCAAGTGACTCTCTTTCAAACGGGGATCAACTGACTACTTGAAACTTAGGCTACCCTGCTGTTCCTTGCTTAGTCACTGGTGATTAGCATCTCAAAGAGTCATTAAGTTGTAAAAGGATTAAAGCTTTGAAAAGAAATCCTTTCTACTGTGTCTTGAGTTGGCTATTGGAATCTACTGGGAGAAGCCGCCAGAGCGCTCCTGACAATGACCCAGCCAATGATAAGCACTTTGAACTGCATTTTAATATGTGCCTAAATATGTGCCTAAATATTCCACTCTGTGGAACTCCCTCCCTAGGGAACTCCGCTATGCTCCCTCTTTAATGAGCTTCCGCCATGCATTAAAAACATGGTTGTTCCGGTAGGCATTTGGGGTGGGCTAGGGTAATTTTAGAAATGTGATGTTTTTAATGTTGAATTTTATTGTATAAACTGTTTTTATTGTTGTACATCGCCCAGAGTGGCTGGGTGACCGGCCAGATGGGCGATTAATAGAATAAATAAATAAATAAATAAATCTCTGTAACTGAAATCAAAGGGGCATACAAGGGAGCTTTAATTATACCCACTGAGATTTTCAAGTCCAACCCTACATATGCATTCTCACTAAACTCAGTGGGACGTACACTGAAGTTAGCGTACACAGGATTACAGGATTAGGATACTGATGTACACTTCTGTAACAGCAGTAGTAGCAGCAGCTGAAGCAAAATTAAATGTGCCTGTTCATATCAGTCTATCCCAGAAACCTGAAGTGGTCTACAAATTCTAAAAAAACCTATTGCATGAAAATAAGTTTGATCAATAAAGCATCCAGATGGAAATGGAATCAAACCCCAATAGTATAAATACCAAGCTAAAAGCACCCCAGCTGCTGGTTAACTCTGGCCACTGAATGCCAGCCCCAAAGTGTTGCTGGAAGATGTTCATACACCAAGGCTAAATTTTTTACCCACCTACTTGGGAGAAAGCCCCACTGAACTCAATGGAACTTACTTCTTAGTAGATGTGTATTGAACATGCTGTGAATATGATGAAATCTCCAGGGGAGGAACTCCTATAAAAGTCTCTGAGAACACCTCTATGTCTCCATGCTGGTTTTATTCAACAGAAGAGCTCTTTCATTTTTAAAATCTGTTTCTTAAATTAGGTTTACTAATCTGTTTAATTATTGGAACATAATGCCTCTGATACATAGCTTACAGCTGACGCCCATACATCACTTGTGCTTTGACACTGAGATGATGAGCTCTGGTAGTTGCTAAGCTTTATCAAAGTTACCATAACACACAGTTTTCTAAGCCATTCAATTTTCACTTATTCAGTCCGTGCTTTCCAAAGTTTAGCAAAAACCAACTGGCATGTGTCAGGGCCACGCACTAAGGGCTCATGCAGTCATACTGGAGTGACTTTAAAAACAACAAAAAAACAAAATTTAGGACATTTAAGAGGATTAACAGGCAAAGGAATATTTCACATTTGATTAATAATCTTCACCACTATTTTTCAAATGTTCTTGATTTAACATAAGGGCACCATATGTGAATAAATAAATCACCTTTAGTGCCTGCATAAAACCAGCATCTTCTATTAGTAGTTTTAGGGCACAATCCTCCGAACTCAGAGGTGACCGCCTATCCAATGCAGGACAGGAGCAGTACGGAGGGGATCTTTCCCTCCACGCTTCAGCCACCCTGCATTCGCGGCTAGACAGCCCGGACGTCAGAGCGGGGCTGGAGGCTGATGCTGGACGACGCATAGGAAGTGTCGGAAAGGGACATCCGCTCTCTCCACTCTGCCCTGCCCCCAGGAATGCCCCGTTTTCGCTGCTCCACGCTGCTCCTATGAGCGCAGAACACGGGGCTCATCCACGCTACCTATGAGGCGGTGTGGGAGAGGATGGAGGTTGGTTCTCGGGGAACTGACCTATTCTATGGCCATCTAGCTACTGCCTAGCGGCCATAGGATTGCACCATTATGCACATACACACACGTAAGTTTTCATACGCAGATGTTTCCTTCAGAAGAACTTCAGAAATCTTGATGGAAAAGAGGAAAAGAACAAGTGGGACCTGCAACAAAATATTGCAAGTATCCTCACCCCTTAACAGCCAGCTATGGCAGCCATGCTGTGATCCAGAAAACTCCATTCCATGATCTTTCTTTCCAACTAACACTCAACATTCTGTGGCTACTGGCACGCACAGTCTTCCTAGGGCTGTTTGGGGGTGGGGGCA
Source organism: Heloderma suspectum (assembly GCF_057233095.1). Taxonomy (NCBI): domain Eukaryota; kingdom Metazoa; phylum Chordata; class Lepidosauria; order Squamata; family Helodermatidae; genus Heloderma; species Heloderma suspectum. The sequence continues at coordinate 45,958,836 of NC_139460.1, read as the reverse complement.
GGGACTTTTGCATCCCTTAGGATTTTTTTTTTAAAGTTTTACAGGGCAGGGAGTAGTGCTCTTGCAAACCGCAGGATACCCCGGAGAATGCTGATATCTCCTTCTTGTTTCTCAGTGGCCCCCACTTTTGGCTCTATTTCTGTAAGCACTCACTACCTGAGTTCAGTGTTATAAAGAGTGACACTGTGCTAGATATGCAAAGTTAGAATTGTATGCATGCACGTGCGTGCGCGTGTGTATATAAATACACACACACACACAAAAACTGGAATCTTTTTCTTATGGAGGCTTTTGCACTCTCTCTCGTCTAATGCTCAAGCTAGATGCTTCCCAATCCTTCCTAAGAAGACATAGTCTCCTCTTTTGAACCACCCTGGAAAATGTCTCTTTCCTTGCTGATTACATCCTTCAAACTCATCTTGGTGGTTATAATTCATGTCCCGTCTTAAGTTACCATTTAGCCAACCTAGACATATTTAGTTCCTTTAATCTTCTTCCCTAATAAGTCAATCCCTTGAGCCCTTTAATCATCCTTGTTGCTGTTTTCTGAATTCCCTCCAATTCATCTACATCTGTCCACTGTGAAGGTGCCCAGAAGGAAAAACAGTATTATAACTCTAGTTCCACTAAAGCTGCATAGTGATATATCCTTTTCCCCTGGCATGAAGCTTCGCTGAGTCTCTACCTGACAACCTTGCAACTGGGATCCTCTGATGAACTTTCGTGATTCTCCCATTCCTTATAGCAGTTTTGTCATACAGTAACCTGGCTGTGCTCTGTGAAATTGCTCCTGAGGGTAGATATAGATGACTATTTATTAGCACATGGTGGATGGGCACTTGTAATCTCACAGCTGGGCACATGCAAGAAAGTACTGAGAGTCAGGTATCTGTAGCATCCAGCCACACATTAAAGTTGATCATGTCCCTACCAGCACACATTTCTGACCGACTTGCAGTCTCATGGTCAAGTTCAGTTCAACATCTGGCCAGACAGTCATTACAGATAACCAGCCTCCACACAGTGGCATGCGTATCCCTGGGAGTTTATACATAGCCAATGCATGGAAAAAAGTCCCCTGAGTTATACAGGTGTAAGCCCTAATTTTTTGCTTGCTCGCTTGCTTTCTCTCTCTCTCTCTCTGGCTGTTTCTACATTAAGTGAAAAACCTGCAAAAATCCACATCCTTTCCAGAGCTTCCTGCTTTCGGTTTCATTGCCAGATTAGGAAGGGCTCCTTTACACAGCAGACACATGGTTTGAACTGAGGGAGTGCCTCCCTCCCTCCCTGGCATGTGTACAAAGGAGCAGTGTTTGTGTGTGTCTTGTTTTTTGTAGCTTAACTTCTGCTGTACTCTTTTCTTGCAGCCCCCAGGAAACCTCTGACTTACTTCTGAGTAGACATAAAATGTAAGATTGTGCCATAAGTCTGCAACCCTCAGCACACTTACGTAGGAGTAAACCCCATTGAACTCAATGGGACTTACTTCTGAATAGACATAAGATCACCCTGTAAGTCTGCAACCCTCAGCACACTTACATGAGAGTAAGCCCCATTGAACTTAATGGGATGCTCTGAATCAACAGAGGATGTTGCTTCTGAGCTTGGTGGGGTGGGGAATCAGATGTGTCTCCCTTCATTGCAGGGAGGCATTTTAACCTTTTCTCCCTCCAACTGAGAAATGTGCTCAAGCATTTACATGGCAGACACCTGGGAATCGAGGAAAGTCCTTCCTCAGCAAGACCTGAGCGGAGGCAGGAGTTGCAATTGGTGGGTGATTCTTGCCCTTGTGCCTGTCAAATCTGCTCCTGCATGCCCTGCTCCCATCCTTGATGCCTTCATCATCCTGACCGCGTCTGTCACCAGCAACTGAAAACAAACGTCCGCAGCACGGCAGATAGAGCGGTTTCTTCTGCTATTGGAGAATTCCACAAGGAGGTCATGCCGCTCCTGTTCCATGGGGTGGAAAAAATACCACATTTGGGGAAAACATGGGATTGTTGTTGTTGTTGTTCAGTTGTTCAGTCGTGTCCGACTCTTCATGACCCCATGGACCATAGCACACCAGGCCTTCCTGTCCTGCGCTCTCTCCCGGAGTGTGCAAAGAGCCTGCAGTGGAAACTTCTGTGAGAGAGCCATCTCAATAGCAGGACAAAAGCTCCGTGTGATGAAACCTCCTCTTTTTCTCTCCCCACCCCAATCTATCTATCTACCTAGCCTTTGTTAACCTTACCATACCTCTGCAAAGTGTACACTGGAAGAAGTTTCTCTACAAAGACGTATCCAGGGGTTATTCAGGGCCGGCTCAAGACATTTTGCTGCCTGAGGGGGAGCAGCAAATATGCCTTTCCCCAAGCCAAAGTCCATAGCACCCAAGGCTGGTCAAGTTATTTTTGGCACCTGAGGAAGAAAATCCCTCAAGTCCCTGCATGGGAGAAAGATCACAATGCTAATGAATTCAGTAACTAACAAGCAGCCTCATTCTGCCTAATGAATACTAGGGGCAGCCCTGGAACCCTATAAATGGAGACCGTGGTATGTATTTCTGGCCTGAGTTGGGAGACATACACACGTTTCTCTCTCTCTCTCTCTCTCTCTCTCTCTCTCTCTCTCTCTCACACACACACACACACACACACACACACAAGCAAGGCTGGAGTGGAACAGCGTACTGCATGTTTGCACAAATAGAGTTGCAACTGTACTTTGGCCAATGCCATTTTTTGAACCTCTGAATTATCAAACCACCAAAAGGCTGATAAGCACATGCTGCCAATTACCTTTATGATGCTTTCACATGCAATTACCCAATGATTATCATCCATTGAAACTCTTGGCATTCAGAGTTCAATTAAGAGGCTTTCCCCCTCAATCTGGATTTTGACAATTTTCACAGAAGAATGTATTTGGATGTAAAAATATGACACCGGCATTCAAATGTCATTGCATTTGAAAGTTGTGCAAATTTTTATTTCAGTCCTGATGCTCTTTCTTTGCTGACAGAACATCATCCCTCGTACCAATGCACTGAAAGCCCACCTAACCTTTTATTCCTGCAGTTGTCATAGCTGGCCATGTATGTCAATCCAGAGTTCAACATTTCAGGGATCATGCACAGCATTTACTGAGCAAGTTTGCATAGTAAGTAGATTATACGGTAAAGGAACTGACAGTATATTTTTGTCATTAGGATTTATTAAATTGCATATATAAAGGGAAGCAGTTCCAACATGAAGAGGATATACATATATACACTGCGTGCAGCCGTTTTGAAATTGCTGTTTTAAATTGAAATAAACATATATTGCTGTGATAAACTGATTAATTATTTGGGCACTCAGAAAGAGAGTTTCAAGTTAATGGAAGGCAGCCATCTGCTGCCAGGCCTTGGTGTGCTCCTGTACCTGTTTCTTCCCCTTGCAGTATGATTGGTACAAATGCCTTAAGTAGAGAAGAGAATGAGAAAGGACAACAGAGTGGTTTTCTTGTCTGCTGGAATTCTATTTTTAGAAAGCCAGCATGGTGTAGTGATTAGAGTATTGGAATAGGAGTGAAGAGACCAAGGACCCTACTCAGCCAGAAAGCTCTCACTGTCCTTTGGCCAGTCACTATCTCTTACTCTAACCTACCTTACAGGGTTCTTGTGAGGATACAATGAAGGGAGTCAAAAACCATGTGTGCTACCCTGAGCTCCTTGGGGAAGGATGGGATACAAAGGTAATAAATAAATATTTTGTGGTGGGGCAGAAAGAAGGAGGTCCATGAGAAGGCATAACATGGAGTTAGAACTTCAGAGGAGAGAGGTGAGGTTCAAGGACACTATCAGCAGACAAAATCATTGAGAGCAAACAAAGTCATGGTTGCTGACTCCATAAGGCAGGGGTGCAGAACCTTGTTCAGCCAGAGGACCAAACTGCATTTCGGGGAAGCTCTCGGGGGCTGCATTCCAATGGTGGGAGGGGCAGAAGATATAAGGGATGCGGCCCAGATACTGAAAAAAACTGTATTGTAGCTTAAAGCTCTTACTGACAGTAACCAAGTTGTAGGAGAGGCATTTCAACCTTTTGGAATGGGGAATAAAAGTGCAAATTGCTAAATGATGGGTGGTTGGAGGAAAGGGGGTGTGGCCTGGGGAAGGGGTGGGGCCATCTGGAGAACTCCAGATGGCCAGATAGGGACCCCTGGAGAGCCAGTGGTTCTGCACCCCTTCCACAAGGAGATGGTGAGACTCCTTCTTCAGGGGCAGGGTAGTTTTGTTAAATGCCCTCTGATTCAAGATGGAGAAGAATCACCACTATCCTGTTTCTGTTCTCTCCGCATGCCCTGCCCCTCTTGATGCCACAGGCTGATCAGTGTCACAGTGTCACAATGGCTCTGTGTTTCTCTTGCATTGAAGTCAGTTGTCATCCCCCCCCCCTCTGGCTGCCATTGGCTCAGGTGCTCTGGTGTCACAAAGGCATTGCAAACATGGCCACACACTTCTGGCTCCTAAGAGGTAACACAGCAACCCTTGTTTCCAAATTCCAAAGGCCATTTTGGCCTAAATGAAACTGGGCTGAAACCATAAACAGCACTTCTTTGATCTGTCGGAAAGTCATAGAGCATTTTTCTGGGAAGCAAAAACCTTTGCAGTTTATAAAATGGGAGAATAGGAAGAGAATTGATGCTTCAGTTTCAGAGCCTCTTGCAGTAGTATACAAGCTGAATGAGAGCTCATCAGTGTCAATTGGCACCCCGAAACCAAACAGATGTTACCATAAGTGACACATTGGCGCAGTCATTCAAAAACAAGTAAGGTTATGCAGAAGGTGACATGGGCCCTATTCGGTCATTCTCCTCATGTATAAGCTCTACATGTGAGGGCGGGGGAGGACTGAGTGCTCCAGCTCCACCCCTTTTCTGTTCTTATTGCCCTCTACACATGGAAGAGGATTGACTTCAGAGAATAGCCTGCTTTACTAGTGGATGCTTTCTCTGAAATTCTAGAACTCTGATTTTACAGGGTTTTAAAATGGATATCGTAATGATATAGGGCAGGATACAAATGTTTTAAATACATACAATACATAAGAGGAACTCATGAAATCTGATATCCAAACATCAAAGAATGGAATGGACCAAATGTGTTTGAAATCAATTTCCCCCTGGGTTTTAAGGTGCTTTCTGAAAGGACTCTCCCAGGGCTGCCATATCTACATCTCCAAAACAGACAATGTTCCCAGAGACTTTAAAGAATCCTCTTGGCTTGATTTCCTTATCAGTAATTGGGGAGCTATTAAATGGAGACAATTTTGAACAGATTTAAGGGAAGTGGTGGTTGCCGAGTTCATTATGAAATTGGATTTGATTTTATATCCTAACAAACTTGCATCTGCCTCTTCCATGATACTGTAACTCTTCAAATCCAAACATGTGCCAGGATGTGCAAGGCTCACAGAATCGCCATCTGCTTCCCAAATGCAATGAACTACACACTGCAGAAGCAACATAATCGTTTGGAAGCAGACTTTATATTACACTACCACCACTGCTTTGCCTGGACTACTTTCACCTTTTCACCCTCATGGGGCAGCCTCCATCCCCAGACTATTGCGAGTGGCAAAACATGCTGTCATTTTTTATGTGCAGGGAGATATTTTGGTTTTTGTTTTTAAAAAATGTGTATAGATATTCAAATATGTGAGTCCTGACTAGCATTCTGAAGCAGTATAGACATACTTTTTGTTGATTTATATTTATTTCAAGGATGGATTGGTTTAAATAAAGGCAATTTATGTCAATGATTTAAATCAAGTTTCCCATTGGAAAGTTTTCATGTATTTCCTGAACAATGGTTCAAACTTGACCACTAAGCCATGTTAACTTACAACTAAATAGATAATTATTTATACTATTTCAGTCTTACAAGGTTTTCCATCTCTTTGTCACATTGTATAAATTTTTCATGCTTTCCTTTTTTTCTTCCTTTTTTTTACCTATAGAGGGAATGTCTTTAAAATATTCCCATATAGGGTCTTTCTTATGACCAGTACCCAAGACAGTTTGAGGTTCACAGCCCAATCTAATACATGTCTCCTCAGAACTAAGTTCCATTGAGTTCAATGGGGCTTACTACCAGGTAAGTGCGTATAGGATTGCAGCGTTAGTATGGGAATACAGGACAATTTTATCTTTTCTTTTTCTTTCCAGTGTTACTCCTTTCTGTTTCTCTCTGTCTTGGCCCAGCCTTGCCCTCACACAAAATGAAGTAGCAAACAAAAACAATGCCCATGACTGATAGGTGAAAGTTTGATAGTTAGTTAGCAGAAAAAATATTGTTTTTAGATTTTTTTAAGCATCAATTTTTATCCACCTTGCCATATTCTGTCTTCACTAACGCCTCTGCTTTGTTTGGCCCAACTCCACGACCACATATGCACAGAACAATGACGATCCTATCTAGCCTGTGTTTTTGCACACGTGAGTTCAGTTAAAGCAACTGAAAGCCCAGAACATTTAAGAAGCGAGAGCTGGTAACTTGGCTGGACAGAACCATTTTCATGAGATGAGAAATTGACATGAGTGCCCATTTTTGATCGGGAGGTAACTTCATTTTTATGAGACTGTAAGTGTATGCGTAGAGTGTTTATGATGAGATTCAATTGTAACTACGTTATTTTTTTACCTGAGAGAGAAATTATTTTTATGCTTTTTAAAATCCAATTTAAATTTTAAAATATCTGATTTCAGTTTTTTTTAAAGAATTTGTTATGCACCTTGTTTATTTCATAATATATCTATCCTGCCTTTTCATCTTTTTAAATATTTATTTTATTACATTTATATCCCACTTTTCTTCCATTGTGGAACTCAAGGTAGCTTACATGTTCCCAGCTGGTCTCCCCTCTAAGCACTGGCCAGACCCAGACCTGCTTAGCTTCACCAAGGTGGCAGTCTCATGTGCTTTCCAGGCCATGCCCTGGGACATATCATAAGCTGATTTAGATTATTAGATAAATAAAAGAGAAGACTTTTAGAGGAAGTGCCTTAAAATAAAGGGATGGAAGAAACTGTCCTTATGCCCATGGTATCTAATCAATATGTAGATGCATTCTTAGTCTGTGTGTGGTACCTTGCCAATTTACTCTGCTTTCAGAGACCAGTTGCAAGACATGCAGTTTGCATATTTGGCTTTATCCAGTGGAAATGGTGGGTGTCCTTTGGCAAAAAGTACCTGCCTTTCCCCAAGACATCTCCTGTACTCACTGCCAACTTCAGGGTTTTTTTTGGGGGGGGGGGGGGCTTCGACAAGACTCCCTCAGTGGGCCTCCTACTCCTTGTTGCCAGTTTCACCAGCTACTGCTGCTCCTCCTCCTCACTGCTTTTGCCTGGTCACTTGTCAGGAAGAAAGTTAGTGTGTGAGAAGGCGGCAGCTCCTACTGCTTTGCTTCCTTCTGGCTAACGTCATTTACCTCTCTTCGACAGAGGGAAAGGGTGAGTGAGTGAGTGAGCTAGTGACAATGGTGAAGGGCAGCAGGAGCCAGGAAGCTCTTAGCAGTTGGCCCTCTCTATAGGTGTGGGCCTTGGCAAGTACCCAACCATGCCATGCTCTGATGCTGGCTTGGCCTACATTCCTCTTTTTGTGTCTGCTGCATATGGTGCTGAGCAGCAGCGTGCAGTGCTGTGCCAGCTCCAGCGGTACATCTCTGCCCCCTTGTGCCTCCTCAGCATCCCAGTATTCTTGCTCTAAGCTTCCCATAGAAATCTCTGTCAATATACCACCATCCTGAACTTTTGGCAGTCCAGGCTTGCAACGCAAAATCCCTGAGCCATGAGCAACAGCACTTGCTACTGTTCTGGTCACTGGTACAACACACAGCATCTCTCTCCTTACCTGCAGCTCTCTCTGTGCCATTAACATGATGTGTTGCATTTTCAAGTGGTTTTTTCTAGTACCATGAAAGCCTCTTCAGTATGCCTCCTTCCTTCAGTCTTTTCCTTGTTTTCTAGACTACACCAGTCAGCTGTCAATCTAGGCAAAGTGTGACCTCACCCTTGGCCCTCCAGGATTTCAGAAGGTGTATGTATTCCATTTCAGGAGAGACTTCTATTGCCCTTTGAGAATTTGCAAGGAGAGGGAGTAAATCTGAAATACATGCTGCGGGGAGGGGAAGGGAAAGTGCCTAACAAAAATATTCACCTCCCTGGCCTTAGAGAGTTTGAATTTTGCTTGCTGCTTCTCTCCAGGGTCACAATTACTTAGAATGTTAAAACAACTTCTACCATCCCTCCCTGAACAACTCCCACCCCTCTGCTCAGCAACAAGAGGAAAATTGTAGAGAAACACTACTTAATTATCACACCACGTAACTAATTAAAAGCAGAACACTAGTGTGTAGTATGCTAATGGGGCATTAGAGATCCAGCATGCTCTGGTAAGAAGACACAGGCCCCCTCTTCTCCCCTTCACCTCACTGCAGGGGCTTCAGGCTGACAGGCAACCAGGATGAGATGGGAATTTATTATGCCGCATTTCCGTTCAGAACTTTTACAAGAGGCCACGGAGGTCAAGCAACTTCATTGACGCAGGGGGAAAAGAAACACCTGGGCAGGAACCAAGAGGATGAATGTTTTACTGCAGAAAGTTACAAGCAGCAGCTATTTCTTAATGCTCGATAAAGGAAGGTTAGTTCTTTTCTTCCTTAAATATCTGATGGGAAATACAGAGCTCTCTGGATAAAGGTCAGCTATTCACTTCTAAAATGAGAATTACTAGGGCTCAAACCTTCCTGTACCTCATGCCCTCTGACCTGGAAATTTTTCCTCCTCATTTCTGATGTGTATAGAGTTGTCATATTATTGAAATAGAGTGGGGGAAAGCCCCCTTCAGGTCAAATAATATAGTTTGGTATAATTCTTGTTTCCAAAACTCTTGCATCTATTCATACAAATTATACTCTTGATTAATCTACTTCTCAGTCACTCTGGGTCAGAAAACGTTCATTTTTTGTCATACCTGTTTATTGAGTGTTAGATATTGTTGCAATATCTGCATTCTCGCAATATTCTGTTTTGCATAAAGCCACCTCGATGGTTACAATATTTTAAACCTTTCACACCATACTGTTTCCTATAATATTCTCAAATCCTGCAATACGGACTTTTGCACCAATACCAAATATTGGTAATATAAAATTGGTAATATAAGGGAGCAATCCTATCTAGATAGGCGGCCGCCTCCGAATGCAGAGGCGACCGCCTATCCAAAGCAGGGCAGGAGAAGCACAGAGGGGATCGTTCCCTCCGCGCTTCTCCTGCCCTGCTTCTTCAGCTAGACAGCCAATAGCAGCTATCTAGCTGCGGGAGGACGGAGCGGGGAAGGAGGCTGCTGTGTGACACACAGGATGTGTCGCACAGGCAGCTACGCTCTCCCCGCCCAAAACGCCCCAGCCATGCCCCTTTCTGGCCACTCTGTGCTCGTGTTGCGAGTGTAGAGGATGGGGCTCTACTGCGCTGCCTCCGAGGCAGTGCGGAACTGGGGGGAGATCAGTTCCCAGAAAACAACATATCCTATGGCCGTCTAGCTGCTGTCTAGCAGCCATAGGATTGCTCCTTCCAAATATGAATATACATGAATGGGTTAGGTTTGCAAAGCTTGAGTATCTTAATATCTTTATAAAATATCATGTACGGGGAGGATCCAGTTGCTAATGCCATTTAAGATTATTAAGTCCACAATGCAGTCCAATCACAAGTGAAATTGCATGTGTAGCAACTTGGCCCGGGGGGTGGGGTCCTAGATTATATGAAACGATTGAGAAAGCAATGAATTATCCCAATGCATATCACAGGGGGTGAATTTGAAATGTTTTTCTGTAGTTCATTATTTGGAGTTGGGAATTCATATCAGAATTTCTACTGCAAGTTTTCCACATGACTAGATATGTGGGAGCTCATTGTAAGCAATGCTAGAGAAGGAAAACAACAACAGCAATAATAATTACACAGTTGCATAGCACTTTAAAGCACTGCACACACACTTAAAGGCACTTCTTCATTATTACCTATGTTCAAGGGTTGAATCTAGACCTAGTCTCAAATTCAGAGCCTGCGAAGTTGAAGACTGAAGTTAATTTTGGCAACTGGCTTTAATGTGTTCCATTTGCAATCTACTGTATATATGTCTAGACTGTTATGCACTGTTGAGTGACTGGAACCAAGTATGCTGACTAACTACCTCTCCTCTTTCCCCTATTTATGCTATGTCAGAAGCGCCCTAGCTGCCTCTTGCAGTCCCCACCAATAGCCAACTCAGGACACAGACGATGAGGATTCTTTCCAAGACTTTATTCCTTTATTCCTTTATGACTCTTTCAGATACTAATCACTAGCGACAAAGCAAGGAACAGCACTGGGGAAAGATAGCAGAGTAGCCTAAGCTCCAGGTAAGGCAGTTGGTCCCCGTTTGAAGGAGAACCACGGGAAGACCCTGAACTTATGGGCTAGGGAGAGATCCTCCCTCTTTCCCTTGGGTCCTCGGGACGCGACTGTTGTTTGCGTGCCAAACGAGTGCTAGGCCTCCTTTCTGCGTCCTCCATCTGTCATCGCTCCCTGCGTCTGCGCCGAACATCCAGCAAGCCCCCCTCCAGCGCTCTCTCACTGCCAGGGTCACTATCTATCCCAGGAATGCTGGCAGGAGGAATCTCTGCCAGCTGCTGTGCTTGTGAGAGATGAGCGAGCTCCTCTCCCACGGATTGCTGTTCCTCCTCAGAATAAGAACTGCTCTGAGGCTCTATTGGCTCAGTTTCCACCCTGACACTATATTTTCCTTTGAAGAACGTGCTTATATACCACACATGCTACAGTAGTAGTACACACACTTTAGAGGCACTATCCACATGACTTACTCAGAATGAAATATATATTTCTACCAAGCTGCTTAGCGACTGCATTTTTGTGTGTGTGTGGAAAAATCTAGGTCACTGTCCCATAGTATTGCATTTGTGAAAGTATGCCCAGGGGACTTATAATTGCTGTAGAATCAGCAGCATGTGATATAAAGCATTCAGTACAGAATACGTATCAAATTAAAAAGAACAGTGACCTTAGGAACAGAAGGTGTCAGTGCTAAGAACTCTTGGAACAGACCAGCCCCTGTTCTGTACTTGTACTGGACATGTAGGATAAGTTCTCTGTCTTTTGCTCAAGCAATGTGCAGTCAGGTGTAGCATATTTTCCCCCTCAGTCCATATGGGTTTTGCAAGCTACACTTTCCTTCTTTCTTTAGAGCTTTGATATCCTCACTTGGGATCATTATATAAGAAGAGCTTAAAGGCACAATCCTAGGCATGTTCAACAGACTCTTTTCTGTTTAAACCTGCATAGGATTGCATCCTAAATGTATGTCTGTTTCACAGCAAAGATGCATGACATTGATGAACCTCAGCAGTGTTGTTCAGTGCCCACTCTGATCCTCAGCCACTAGCAACCACAGCAGAACCAAAGAGGACGGACCACAAGTTCCCTCTCAGGTGAAGTTCAACACAAGTGCACCATGCACCCTAAAGCCACATCTGGATTCATGTTTCAAATCAAACAAGAGGTGCAGAAGCTACTTTAATCCCCAGCTAATCTGTGAACCAGGACACACTTTGGATTTTGCCCTCCTAATTTTGTGATGCGGTTCTGATTACAAAAAAAAAGTGTACAAAGAAGAGGACATTAGGAAACATTGTGTAGAAATACACAAACATTAAAGACAATTGCATACAAAAAGGCATAGGTCAGGAAAAAGTGCTTGTAAAAATTGTATAATATAGAAAACAGCATACAAGAACACCACAAGGCCAGGCCAGGCCAGCAAGAAGAGGTTAATGGCACAGCCCCTTTATTTTTTACTTGTCTATGCATCAATTTATGTATTCAATTTTTGCTTACTGATTTTACTAATATACACCAAAACTTTACTGTTTAAATACATGATGATATGGATAGGGGGAAAACCTGAAGGGGAGAGAATGGGGGGGGGCAGGAGGAAGGGAAGGTTTAATTGTTTGTATTGTATTGGAAAATTTTAAAAATTTAATTAACTGTTAATAACAAAGAAAGTGTTTGAATGTTTGTGAGCAGAAAAATGTGTCGATAAGACATACAAATGTTTGGGCAGGCTTGAAAAATTACTTTCACAAACTAATGCAGAAATGGGATGGAATAACCTTTTGCTTGAAAAAAATGCAAACATTATAAAAACCAAAAGATACAGATTTGTTCATCCTTAACATCCTTTCCACTAGTACAGCAAATTAACTGGGTTATCAGCCAGCCAAAGGAATCAATTGTATATCATAAGGAGCAACAGAGGAGACTCTATTAAGAATTGGCAGTTATTCAATTGGTATTCATATTTAGTACTAAGTTTGTTGGCATAAACCATTTTAGAGTGAACCAAATGAACAGTGCCTTGCATAAAATATAGGGTTGGAACCAGATTTAGGTGCAAGCAACTGCACTTGTGGAAGAGGAAAACCCCTCCTCCCCACAGCAGCCTTTCCACCCCCCTGAAAATGATACACAGTATGATCTGTGAGCTGTTGAGTGGATGAAGAAGATGCCTGCAAAACCAGGCAGAGGCATCTTCTGTGAGCAGAGCCCTTCCATCTATGGAAAGCAGATCCTGGATCCAGCTCCCACTGTGTAAACCAGGCCTTATCATTAAGCTCCAAAAGCAAGAACTTGGCTCGTTCTCCCCTTAGTACTTATCCAATAACCGAAACTTATTATAATGATCGTAATATTTATGTACTGTACAGAACGAATTGATTCCATGACTTGGGAGATGTTTTAAACTTCCCCATAACGAGGCACCGGGATAAACAGAAATGATATTTACTTATAGATACATCTAAGAGGTAATTTGGATTCAGTTAACATGGACTTCTCCACTCTGTGGATTCAGATAACAGGACTGTATTTCTTAGGAGGAAGAAAGAGAATGACATACAGCTGTTCCAGAAGCAAACACAAGCAGGCTTGCATCCTGTATATATGGTCAGCATTAGCCTGATTCCTGCCCATTCATGGGCTTTTCAGCTTAGAGTACTGTAGGAATACCTGAGATGGTTCTTTCTGATAATTGGTGAGAGACCACCAGGTTTTAGAAATGGATATGCTGGTCTTTCCTATTCTACCTGAAGACTACTTCAGTGTTATTACATTTGGAAATTGATTAGCAAATGGAGGGACTCACATAGTCACACTTTGCATGTGATGACTGCAAGTATCACACAGCAACCTAGCTGCATTAATTTGTTGCAACAAAAAAACCAAAGAAACACAGGGGTGGGCAACTTGTGGCCCACCACATGTTTTGGCCTACAACTCCCATCAGCTCTAGCAAGTATAGCCAACATCTGGGGATTTATAGGCCAACATCTGGAGGTCCACAAGTTGTCCACCCCTGCACATATTAAAGAATAAGGCCATATGTATAGTACAAAATAAAATCAGTTTTATAGCCCTTTAAACTCTCATGGCTTCCCTTAAAGAATTCTGGGAGCTGTAGTCTGATGAGATACTAAGAACTTTCAGTTACAGATCTATAGTCCCTCCTCACATAACAACAGTTCCTAAGGTTCTATTGAGAAGGCACAATGGCTGGGGTCACACGTAATGCTAACCCACCGTGGATCGCATTCGATCCACGCATTCCCATAGGGATTAGTGTGTCACATGGGGTGCTTTCACCCCCACAATTGGCAAATTACCCACCCCCATTGCCCATCCTCTGCAGGGGGGGGGGTAAATGCCCCATGGTGGCTTAACATGTCGTCTGTTGGGCAATGCATGGATAAATCCGTCTGTTTCGTGGATAAATCCCAGCGACCACTGAGATGGCCTCCTAGAGCATCCAAACCTTCCAGTGACACTCTAGACAGCTCAGGCAATATCTATGGTCACCATTGCATAACGACAGCTGGAGCACCCACCATGACTGAATTCCTGCAGTGGCGGTGGCTGGGGTACGCAGCTGCAGGAGGGCAATGCAGGAACCATGCTGCAGGGATGGGAAATGGAACCATGCTACTCTGAGTGGTCCCATGGTCATGTGAGGGGGCCATGTGTCGTGGTTTCTTTACCCCTCCCTGCAGTGTAATTCCCCTACCTACCTTCCCTCTGTGCTCGTGTGATTGTTAAACTAGTTTTAAGTAGGGCTACATCTTAGCCAATCTATAGTTTGAGTTTTATAGTGTAATCCTATACAAGTTTACTTAGAAGTGACTTCTGTTAACTTCAAAGGGACTTACTCCCAGGTAAGTGTGTGGAGGATTGCAGCCTTAGTGAATTACTCAATTGATTACATTAGCATAAATTTGTATACAAATAAAACAATAGTTCTGAACCAGAAATACCTTCCTTTGTCTTTAGCTGAGACACATTTGTATTAATAATAATATTGTAAACCAAAAAAAATCTGCTGCCTGATTAATTGGGTTACTTTTATTTCATCAAAAATGGTTTTTAATTTATTAATCTGACCAATTAATCAATTAAATATTGCAGCCCTAGTTTTAAGTCTAGATATGGCATAAGAAGTTAACTCAAGTATATATTGATTGGAACATCCATCATATGTCAGGTATCTTGCACATAGCCTTTTTACTATGTCGCTAATGGAAGCCCACTGTACTGCTTAAGGGAAGGAGACAGAATGGAAGTCAAGGGGAGGGCTTTGTAATACTTATGTATCAGCAATTGAATCATGAATCTAACCCCTGTAAATTCCCCCTTTTGTGTTCTGAAAATAATGAGTTTCAGGTAAAGTGGAGCTGGCTTGGAATGTCATCTGATGTATCTGTTTGAAAATTGCTTCTATGAACACACTGGTAAAAATTATTTCTGGCAGAATAATAGCCTTAAGTTGCTATTAGGATAACGACTGAACTAGCCCAGATGCTTACTCAGTGCAAATTGTTTTCAAAGCGTCCTTAGGAAAATGTAACAGCGAAAGTGTTTCTAGCAGACATTAGCCAATTTTGACTCTGCCTATGGGTTCGCATAGGTATGCAGTACTTATAGTACACAAGAGACTTCCCTCCTCTTATCACAGCATGTTTGATGTGTGTGCACGCACGGGTATGCAAGTGTGTAAATATGATGGGCCACATCCTTCCATTCAGACTGATGTTTGCTTAAGAGAATAAGAGCAATTCAGTTTAATTTAGTGGAAGATTATCACCTTGACAAGTTACAGAAACATTGGTATGACAAGCTAGCATAGAAGGAAGGAAGACTGGCACCAGTGTGATTTTCTCAGGTGCAGGTAGGGCCTGGGGCGGCGGGGAGAAGGTGCAGTTTTGGTTTTTTCTGCTCAGCCTGTCAAAAGCACCACCTTGTGCTTTCCCATTCTGCACCCCACCCCACGAGCCTTTCATTTCAGGCTTGTGTTTGACAACATGCTCTTCCTTCCCTGCTTCTCTGTAATTACTTTCCACAAGAGGTTTTTTTTGGGGGGGGGGAGGGGAGAGGCAGAGACTTTTTTTTTTTTTTGGTAACTGGCAGCTGGGCTGAAAACATTAATTACACGCAGCAAATTGCTAAACTGATGTGTGGTCAGAGGCTAATGCACCAGGGTTTTGGACTACCCTGCTGTGTCCCCACCCCCCACCCCTTGGGGAATCCCCGGCACAGCAGCTTTGCTTCTTGGCCTTGTCTCTTTGCCTCTCATGTGCCACACTATGGCTCTGTGTGCAATCTGTCAGTTCTTCTTGCTTCACCCTTCCTTTTACATTATTTAAGTCAAGATGTATCTTCACTATTGCTTTCTTGGTTCCACCAGTCCTTCCCTTGGAGGCAGGGTTGCAGGGATGGGATGTGCAGGCATCCATTCAAAGTTATCCACTGTTCATGTGGGCTTGAGCATATTACCGTCATTAAAGAGAAGACTGCACTCCTGGGGGCACCCTGAAATTAGGTAGCTGATTTACTCTGGTATGTCACTCTTGGCTATGATATTGTCAGATACCGTCTAAGAAACAAAATTTCAGCTACAAGCCTTCTCTGGCAGAGCGGGGGGAGGGGGGGACAGCCACATATTGCATGAAGAAAAGGTACACTCAGAGAGCCTGTGTTTTTCTCTTTCTGACCCCAGTGCTTCAGAGATTATGGAGGGGCACAACACACAAGTGTGGAGAATCTGCAAAACTCTAGTGCTAATTTAGGCCACAGCTAAGGTGGTATAACTAGCACCCACCTGACATGGGTAGCTAGCTACACAATTAAGAAAGATAAATGAATATTCCAACCTTGCTGCATTGATATTAATTAAACAGGATTTCACCCCAGAGGTAATGAATGTAACCATCTGTGTATGTGGAGGTAGTTTTGCAAAGCACTTAGAAATCCTCTGAGATGGTGACTGACAATGATGGTGATGGCAGCAGTGCAGTTTCTCTAATAATGGGCTTCGCTTCTAAACAGAATCAGATGCTAACCCATTGCTCAGGAGAAGGGCAGGGCATCTTGGTGACCTTCAGGTTGTTGAGCCCTATCCATACAAACTCATGTTCCTTATCTGAATGGGGAGTGTATAAAGGACATGGCCTTTCAATTCCATTCATAGAGTCATGCATGATTGCAATGCTGAAGTGAAGACAGGTAAGATAATGGTAGATGGTGGCAGCTGAACTAACAAGGGCTGTGTATGGAAATGCATGAAGACTGGTGGGAATGATGTTGACATTCATGCCATGTAACAGATGTAATGATAATTAAGGATGAAAGGTAGAAGCAATTCCCTGCTGCTGATTTTTATCAAATGGAGATTCGGCAGGGAGTTTGAATTTATATTGGTCCCACAGAATGGCAAACACAAAGAAAGTAAAATGATTAGGGATGGTGGAGAACTTCGCCACAGATTCCAGGGTGGCCCAATGCCAGCGCATTCCATGGACGAACGAAGCCCCCCACCCCCGCAAATGCGCACGGAACGGAGCTTACATGCTGCTGTTCACTGGTGCTTTGCGAATGGCGGCCGCATCTGTGGCCGCCATTCGCCTCCCCACGAATGCCATGAGAGGCTATGCAAGTATTTATGCAGCCTATCATGGCAAAAAGCAGGAACGCAAATGGCAGCCGCTACGCCATTTGCATCCCTGCCTTTTGCTGTGATAGGCTACTGCCTTTTGCCGTGATAGGCTACCTAAGTATTTACATAGCCTATCATGGCAAAAGGTAGGGATGCAAATGGCGGCAGCTATGGCGGCTGCCATTTGCATCCCTGCATAGCCCAGGAGCGGCTGGATGTTGCTGCAGGTGGCCCCAGCCGGCAGCTCCATGGAGTTGCCGCGAGTGGAGCTGGCCAGTGAGGATTTCGGGGAGAGGGATGGAGCGCCTCCCTGCCACCGTGGATGCCACAAAACGAAATGGTAAGTGACATTCGTACATCCCTAAAAATGATACCTTTGATCAGACCAAGAATTTGTCTAAAAGATTTGCAACTGTGGATTGGTCACCTTTAGTAAACCAGGCTCTGAAGTACTTTACAATGTTTATTTCTCTTTAACATATTTAATTGCTTTACAATATCTATAATCTATGCCAGTTTAACATGGAACTGGCATTCCCAAGTAATTAGAAAGACCCATCTTCCCCTGTCCAAATTGCTAACCACTCCCCCCGCCCCAATGGCTGGTTTTTGTGAAAGACTGGCCCTAAGAAGATTCATATTGACATGAAGGAGTGCCATGATGAATCTACGGTAGAGGGATGTGAGGTTCTGATGTTCATCTTATATAGTTCTCCTGAACCCTATCATCTTGATCCATCCATACCCAATACCCTACTCCCTGGAGATGAGCACTCTGTCCACTGTATCTACCCTTTATTTAAGTGCTGTCAGCACTCCCAATATTCCTTTGGAATAGATCTTACCATCATTTTATCTTTTGTCCCTCTGGGTTGGCATTTCCTAGCCAGTTTGAGAAATGGGAACATTGATAGCATCCCATAATCATGCACACATCCACAATGTTGTGTCTTACATGCACCTTTCTGGATGCTGGAAAGTCATATTCAGGGTGCTTCTACACAGAGCTGCCCTCGTGATAACTATTGGAACCTACCGGGCAATTATTCTTTCTTTACGTACTAACAGATTTTCTGTGGTAAGAAAAATAAAAAATATACAGAAAAAGCGGTGAGAAAACATTGGAGGACTATGAATGGAAGGTGTTATCAACTGGACCCCCCATAAAATAACATGAATGAAGCATGGCAATTGTGCCATAAAAGCTTCACCTGGAAGCACCCTCAGTTTAGCTTTACTAAGGATGCAGCCATAGCTCTCTCCCCACCTCCATCTATTTCATCCCCAAACCATCAAACCTACTTTGCCAGTCTTCCAAAGCTGCCGACTGTCAGAACAACTTCAGCTGCAGCAGCGATGGGCCCCATGCCACCAGCAACATCCATGGCCTTCCAGTGGCTGACAAGGACTAATTAGGAAATGAAACATTAGTTAAGTCGTTCTCAATTAGGGCCAGGATAACGTTTTCCTGGCAGCGCTAGGGCGCTTTAACTGCTGTTCCCATGATGACTGTGAGCACATCAGACTTGCTGAAGGAGCTTTAATGTTTAACATATGTTGGAGGATTACAGAAAACCTTTCAGCTGTGACATTTTCTGTGTGCTCCCTGCTTTTTCTATCCCCTGCAGCAAACAGTGAATGGTGAGAGCTACAGCACAAGAAAGATGCTCAAAGCAATTGCCAACAAGAAAAAAAATCCTATATTTTAATGCAAGCTTGTGACAATCAGCCATCTCTCTCCCCCACAAAAAACAATGAGGAAGTGAACACTTTCTCTGATTTGAAAGTATCCAAGAAGCCTCAAACCAAGGCCAATTTTGGATAACTTTTCCAGTCACCAAAGGATTAAAATGGGGAGGTCAAGAGGGAAGTGAGCTTGGAATTTCAACAAACACAAACCAGATGAAGCTAAGCTACATCTAAAGGGACCTCTGAGGAACAGAAAGCAATAAGCAGAAACCTAATCCCCACCAAATCACACAATGAAGGAATAAAAGTTTTTTGTTTTTTTTAACAAAATGTTACCATAGAGGATACATTTATTTTGGGGAGGATATTAAAGTTAAGAAAATGCCAGAGAATTAGAGTGTGCATGTTTCTAGCCTTTATACAAACTTTTCATATGACACAACAGTTTGTGGGAAAATGTGACAGCATGAATAAAACAGGATCAGAAGAGAAGTTTCAGATTCCAGAATCCTTTGGAAAGATGCATAAAGAGGCCATCATCTAGGAAGGACTGTAGCTCAATAGCACAACACATAGTTTGCATGAAGGTCCCAGGTCCAATCCCTGGCTACTCTAGCAAGGAGGATCAGGTACCAAGTGATGTGAAAGGCTTCTCTTTGCCTGCAGCCATGGAGATCTGCTGCAAATAAGTTCTGGGCTAGATAATGGCTGGGTAACAATACTTATTGTGCTAACTAACGACCTATTTTGTTAATTGTCATAGATATTAAAATATTAACTGCATTTCTGGCTGATAGATTGCAAGAAGTTATCACAACATTGGCTTGAGCAGACCAAGTGGGATTTATTACACATTGATAGGGGGCTGATAACCTTAGATTAGTTGCTGATCTGACGGAACTAAACACTGATAGATCAGACCAGTCTGCCCTTGTTTCTTTGGATGCTGAAAAGGCCTTTGACAAAATTCATTGGAAATTTATCTTCACTACTTTGAGTAATTTTGGCTTTCCTGTAGAACAGTTGACATGGGTCAGGATTTTGTATTCAACCCCAAGAGCTAGAGTTATCAGTAATAGTCTCTTTTCAGCTTTCTTTTCACTTGGGAGCGGTACCAGACAAGGATGTCCATTTTCTCCTTTGATATTTGATTTATGTTTGGAATCTCTGGCTTGTGCTATTAGACAGAATAGTAGTATTCACAGCTTTGTGCATGATTGTTTAGAATTTAAAATTATTCCTTATGATAACAATCTTTTATTGTTTTCCTCAAAACTCCAGTCATCTGTCCTGGCTCCGATGCAGCTGATCAATACTTTTGGTAATTTGTCTGGCTACACAATTAACTGGTCAAAGTCTGAAATGCTGCCAGTCAGTATTGGAGTAGCTCAATTCCTAATTCCTAATTCCTCAATTGCCGCTGAATTCTGTGGTGGCAGAAAAAAAGCACGAAGGACAACCAAAATGGTTAAACTTACTTGTTCACAAGCTATATTTGACCGTTTTAGCACACTGTAGCAATTTGCTGTCAAATTTGGGCGGCCACCACCATTTTTTTTGTTGAGTCCCTGCAGGGTATGTGGCATCCTGTGGAGTACAGCCCATGGGGGGTGGGCTATATATTTGTCCTAATCCCCACCAAATCACACAATGAAATAATAAATGGGTTTTTGTTTTTGTTTTCTTTATACAAAATGTTACCATAGAGGCCACATTTTGGGGGGTGGGGGGGTTAATTAAACTTAAGAAAATGCCAGAGAATTAGAGTGTGCATGTTTCTAGCATTTATACAAATTTTTCATATGACACAACAGTTTGTGGGGAAATGTGACAGCATGAATAAAACAGGATCAGAAGAGTAGTTTCGGATTCCAGGACCCTTTGGGAAGATGCGCTAAGAGGCGATCATTTGGGAGGGACCATAGCTCAGTGGTACAACATATGATTTGCATGAAGGTCCCAGGTCCAATCCCTGGCAACTCAGTGTTCAAACTCCCTGTGTTCTTGGATATTTTCAAACCAGAGAAGCTGTTCACCTCCTCATTGTTTTTTGTGGGGGAGGGAGGCGGCTGTTGGTCACAGGATTGCATTAAAATGTGGGATTTTTTTTTCTTTGTTGGCAGTTTGTTGGTCTGTGGGGGCAAAAATGGCCCCTGGATGCCATGAAGTTGCCTACCTCTGAGCTAAATGGACAAATATGTGGTAGTAGTACTGAAGGCAACACCTGAGTTCAAATGTAGCCCTGTCATTTGATTTGGACCCATTTCACATTTCCACAATGAATTTGGCTGTGGCATGGTAACTGTGGATCAAGATGCATGTGCAGTAAAGTTACCACATTATCACTTTACTATGAGCACAGGGTGAGGCTGGATTCATTTAATTAACTATATTGGTCAATCTATAACAGTCCTTTGGCCTTGGCTTGGCCATGAGATGCTGTGAATTCCACTGGTTGGAGTTAAGCAAGTTACTATCTCACAGTGTAATCCAGCTCACAGAGTTGCTCTGTGAGCAAGGGCATAATGCATATACAGCAAATAAATAATAAACTGTTTGTGGTTTGTGTAGTTTGTCCATGAGACAAGCTAACAGAAGTAAAGGGAAGCCTTTCCAGTAAGAGTCAAACTAGACATGCTGTGAAATGTAAATATGACTTTGCATTTAATATGTATGTTTTAAAAAATGCAAGTAGCATCAGGGAGAAAGGGGGTGGTGATAATTACTGGATTTGCACCAGGCGCTCCAGTCCTGAGAAAAATCTGTCCTATGAAGCTGCTATTTCAGTTGGGATGGAATTCCTTACTGGTGGCAACTGAAAGGGAGTAAAGGGTTACTTTTTAACTCCATGCCTGTTATGAGCTGGACAATTATCAGTTATTCACATTAAAAATGTGTAGGTTAAATGCAAAGGGGCATTGAATGTCATGGCTAGTTTGGTCCTAACTCCAGTGGTCTTGGACTAGGTATTGACACATAAGACTAAACAAATCAGCCCTTTCTGAAATAATCCAGGATATTTATTTATTTATTTATTATTGATTTTATTTACAATATTTATCTACCGCTCCACATCAAAGATTTTGGAGTAGAGAACAACAAGATAAAAGAATAAACCCCCATAATCAACACAATTAAAACATTTTAAAAGAACAGGTTCTAAACGTAATAAACTGCAGCTGGTCACTCAGGGAATGCCTCTCGAAATAACAATGACTTCAGGAGGCGCTGGAAGGAACACAATGTTGCCACCTGCCTGACCTCCAAAGGCAGGGAATTCCACAGGATAGGGGCCATCACACTAAAGGCTGTTTTCCTGGTGGACTCCAACCGAGCCATAGGTCTATGTGGAACCACCTGGAGCAAGCCCTCTGATGACCTCAGTGACCAGGCAGGTTGGTAAAGGAGAAGGCACTCTCTCAGGCATTCTCGTCCCAAGTTGTTTAGGGCTTTGTGTTGTTCAGTTGTTAAGTCGTGTCCAACTCTTCATGACCCCATGGACCATAGCACACCAGGCCTTCCTGTCCTCCGCTCTCTCCCGGCGTGTGCTCAAGTTCATATTCATTGCATCGGTGATGCTATCTAGCCATCTCATCTTCTGCCGTCCCCTTCTCCTTTTGCCTTCAATCCTTCCCAGCATCAGGGTCTTTTCCAGTGAGTTTTCTCTTCGCATTTGGTGGCCAAAATATTTGAGCTTCAGCTTCAGTATCTGTCCTTCCAATGAGCACTCAGGGTTGATTTCCTTTAGGATGGACTGATCTGACCTCCTTGCAGTCCAGGGGACTCGTAAGAGTCTTCTCCAGCACCACAGTTCGAAAGCATCAATTCTTCGGCGCTCAGCCTTCCTCATAGTCCAGCTCTCACAGCCATACATTACTACTGGGAAAACCATAGCTTTGATTATGCAGACCTTTGTTGGCAAAGTGATGTCTCTGCTTCTTACTATGCTATCTAGGTTTGCCATAGCTTTCCTCCCAAGGAGCAAGCATCTTTTAATTTCATGGCTATAGTCACTGTGGTGATCTTGGAGCCCAAGAAAATAAAATCTGTCACAGCTTCCATTTCTTCCCCTTCTATATGCCAGGAAGTGGTGGGGCCACATGCCAAGATCTTAATTTTTTTTAATGCTGAGTTTCAAACCAGCTTTTGCAGTCTCCTCTTTCACCATCAACAAGAGGCACTTTAGATCCTCTTCGCTTTCTGCCATTAGGGTGGTATCGTCTGCGTATCTGAGGTTGTTGATAATTCTCCTGGCAATCTTAATTCCGACCTATGATTCATCCAACCCGGCGTTTCTCATGATGTGGTCTGCATATAAGTTAAATAAGCAGGATGACAATATGCAGCCTTGTCGTACTCCTTTCCCAATTTTGAACCAATCGGTTGTTCCATGTCCAGTTTTCACTGTTGCTTCTTGACCCTCGTACAGGTTTCTCAGGAGACAGGTAAGGTGGTCTGGTACTCCCATCTCTTTAAGAATTTGCCAGAGTTTGTTGTGATCCACTGGTACACTAGTGTATTAGTACACCAGTACTAACACCTTAAACCTGATTTGGTAGCGAATAGGCAGCCAGTGCAGTTCTCTCAGCAAAGGAGTTACATGCTGAAAAGCGGCAGCTCCTGACAACAGCCAAGCTGTTGCATTCTGCACTAGCTCCAGCTTCCAGACCAGCCTGAAGGGCAGCCCCAGACAGAACACATGGCAGTAGTCCAGTATTGAAGTTACTAATGCCTGTACCACTGTGGACAAGCGATTCTTGTCCAGGAGAGGCCATAGCTGACAAACCAGCCAAAGCTGCTAAAAGGCACTCTGAGCTGCAGCAGCCACTTGGGCTTCCAGCAACAGTGATGGATCTAGGAGTATCCCCAAGCTATGGACCTGATCTTTCAGAGGGAGTGCAACCCCATCCAGAACAGGCAATGAGCCTATCTCCTGGACTCAGGAACCACTCATCCACATGGCTTCCATCTTGCCAGGATTCAGCTTCAGTTTATTGGCCCTCATCCAGCCCATTACTGAGTCTAGGCACTGATCCAGGACTTGCACAGCCTCTCCTGATTCAGATGTCACAGGGAGATAGAGCTACTTGTCATCAGCATACTGATGGCATTTAGCTCCGAATCCCCTAATGACCGCTTCCAGTGGCTTCATATAGATGTTAAACAACATTGGGGACAACATGGTACCCTAAAGAACCCTATAGTTCAGTTGCCAAGGGGCAGAGGAATAGTCACCTAATGTGACTAAATCAGCCCCATAGGTAAGACCAGAACCACTGTAACACAGTGCCTCCGATACCTTTCCCACAAAGTCAGTCCAGGAGGATACCATGGTTGATGGTATCAAAAGCCAATGGGAGGTCGAATAGAATTAACAGGGTTGCACTCCCCCTGTCCTGTTCTCGATAAAGGTGACCAAGGCTGATTTAGCCCCATAGCCAGATCGAAACCCAGACTGGAATGAGTCTAGATAATCAGTATCCTCCAAGATTGCCTGCAGTTGCTCCACCACAACCCTCTCTACCTTCCCTAAGAAAGGGGTATTTGCGACTGCGACTGAGTGGTAGTTGTCTAATACCATTGGGCTTCTTCAGGAGTAGCCACATTACTGCCTCTTTAAGGACAGAAGGGACTACCCCTTCCCGCAGGGAAGCATTTATCAGTCCTTGAACCCATCCAGTCATACCCCCTTGGGTAGCTTTTATCAGCCAAGAGGGGAAGGGATTGAGAGGGCACATGGTTGGTCGCACTGCTGCAAGCACCTTGTCCACATCATCAGGCTGCAGGAACTGATCACACAAAATTGGGCAGATGGTGGCATCAGACACCTCAACTGGGACAACAGTGGTATCACATTCACTATGGAGACAATCGACTTTGTCCTCAAAGTGTGATGCAAAAAGGTCACAGCCAGTCCTTGACAGGGCTTAGGGATGGCGGAGAAATCCGCCACGTACTCCAATGAGGTCTGATTCTTTAGAATCCGCCCCCCCGAGTCCATGGTGGAACGGACTACTCCCCCCTGCCACCCCCAAAATTCTCCCCGGACGGACCCTACCTGCTGCCGGCCAGTCCGGGTCCGTCCGCTGCCATCCGTCCACTGCCCCGGACTGCGGACGCAAATGGTGTCCGGCATAGCCAATGCCATTTGCGTCCCTGCTCTTTTTGGTGATAGGCTACGTAAATATTTACGTAGCCTATCACAGCAAAGAGCAGGGACACAAATGGCGTCGGCTACACCAGACACCATTTGCGCCCGCAGCCTGGCAGCGGATGGAAGTCCAGCTGTGGATGGGCCTGGCCAGCAGCTCTGCAGACTCACCGTGGAGCAGAGCCGGCCGGGGAGGATTCCGGGGGGAGGGACGGATCGCCTCCCCCCACCCCACGGATGCTCGAACTGGAACAGGGTGAGTATTTCGTATACCCCTAACAGGGCCAAGGCCCCATTTGCTGGGGAGGCTGTTAACAACCCCCAGACCACCCAGAAGAATTCTGCTGGACAGCTACTCAAGGACGCAATGGAGGCAGCAAAATAAGCCTTCTTTGCTTCCTGCACCACCACGCAATAGGCACAATTATGTGCTCTAGAGCATGCTTAGTCATCTTCGCTTCGAGTCTTACCATTTGTGCTCTAGCCAGCATTTAGCCTCTTTCATTGACCACAGCTCCCCAGTATACCAAGGAGCGGAGCGGGCTCTACAGCATTGGAGAGGGCACTCAGCCTCAGGTGCAATCAAGTCAATTGCCCTCCACATCTCACTGTTCCACAGTGAGGCTAGGGCTTCAGCTGGAATAGCACCTCTCTCCACCGGAAAATCCCCAAGAGCATTCAGAAATCCATTGGATTCCATCAATCTCCTGGGGCGGACCATCTGAATGGGTCCCCCACCCCTGCAGGAGGGAAGTAACACCGTGAGTTCAAATCTCACCAGGAAATAGTCTGACCATGACAATGGGGTTACTTGGACCCTTCCAATCTTCAGAGTACCCAATTCACAACTTGGAACAAAAACCAGATCAAGGGTATGCCCTGCTTCATGTGTTGGGCCGATGACAAACTGAGACAGCCCCATGGTTGTCATGGAGGCCATGAAGTCCCGAGCTGGAACTCCAGTGACAGCCTCAGCATGGAAGTTGAAGTCACCCAGAACCACCATCCTGGGTTCCTCCATCACCATTACACTCGAGACTGCCTCTGCCAGCTCAGTCAGGGAGGATGCTGGTCAGCAGGGTGGGTGGTACACCAGCAGAATCCTCAATCTGTCTCTATGGCCCAACAGTAGGTGCAACCCCTCAAGGCCTGCTCCAAGGTAGAGTAGTTTCCTGGTGATGGAGATGGTGGTTCTATGAACCACAGCGACTCCCCCCGCCCCTGGCCCTCCAACCTATGTTGGTTCTGAACTGAGTACCCAGATGGGCAGAGCTGAGTCATGTCAACCCCACCAAGCTCACCCACCCAAGTCTCAGTAATACAACCCAGGATATTAAAAGCATGCATGGGGGCGGGGAGGCATGTATCCCAGAGACCTGGCTGAGGGAAAAGTAGGGAGACTGTCTCACCACGTTATTCCATGGTTCAGCTATCTAGGACAGGAAGGTGGAGTGGTAGGAATTCCATCTCACTAACATACTGCTGTGCAGGGCCAGACTTAGGGGTGGGCATGCTGGGTGTGGGGGGCACCAAGCTGAGCTAAAGGGGGTGCCATGCTGAACTCAATGGCTGTGTGAACACTACCTAAGATTTGCAGGCAAGATGCCACTGGAGAGAGATTTTCTGTGGCAGCTACCACAGGGAAAGGCGTAGGAGTGGTGTGAGGCTAGGCCTTAAGGGAGGAATCCTTCTTCAGTAAGTAGTGGAGAAGGCCAGCAGCAGCCCACAACAGGAAAACCTGTGAGACTGAGCTCCAGGAAGCAGAGGAGGTACTCAGGAGAAGCACAACCTGATCCCTATTCCCTTATCCCTATGTGAGAAAAAAAAAAAAATGATGCCCATCTATCATTCTGCTTGATCCCAGGGCAAGGAGGAGCTACAAGTGAGAATTCTCAGATGTAGTCCATGCATGCAAGAATTCTCGCATGTGGCCCCCAGCTTTGTACACATATGCATGTGTCTTTGTAGGTGGCAGCAGCAGGGCCCCCAACATCATGCCTGCGCAAGGCCCCATAATCTCTCTATATGGCCCTGCAACGCTGACCATGGGAGCGGAGGGAAGGCACCAAAGGCCATCCTTGTCCAGGGCACTATTTGTTAGAGCTCTGCACAAATGTCCTCTTGAAATTCTCACCCTATTTGTGGGGAGAGAAACAGAGGTGGGGCAATTTCACCAAATTTCTCCAATGGGAGGAGAAATTCTCTGACAGTTTCTCAAAGGAAGGGCTCACAGCTGGCAAGGGTGGTAGCACAGCTTCTTTCTTTTTTTTTCGTAAGGATTGGGGGGGGGGGTCGCACTTCCATTGCAAGTGGCAACAGCAGCAACTGTGTTGGCAGCCTGGCCCCCATTTTGCATTGTCTACAGCATCCCATACCTAGCATCTTGCATTTCTGTAGGGATGTCAGAGAATTCCGCCACGGACTGAAATGGGATCGAATTCCCTTCAGTCTGTGCCACGGAATCCTCTGTGGAATGGCACCACGAGGTCCTGCAGAGCCAGCAGTCATGTGGCTTTTTTTTTGTCATCTGCAAAGAGTCGCGGAATTTCATAAATAAAAACGCAATGTAGTATATTCCGATAATAAATACGTAAGTTTTTTTAAAAAAATGAATTGTGCTCACCGCCTTGTTTGAGGGTGTTCTTTTTAAATTGAAATCCTCCGTCTCTGTTTACTTTCAGCCAAAACACGTCCTCTTCCTAGGGGCTTCCCAAAAGAAGGCTGTCTTAGGTATGCCTGAGCGATGAACTCTCTGCTTAAAGCAACGCTATTTTAAAGAAAGAAAAAACCTTTTAAAATGACCATGCCGCTCCAGGATTGGCATGGTAATTTTAAAAGGCTTTTCTTCCTTTAAAACCGCATTACTTTAAACAAAGAGTTTATCGCTCAGGCACACCTAAGACAGCCTTCTTTTGGGAAGCCCCTAGGAAGAGGAAGTGTTTTGGCTGAAAGTCAATGGAGACAGAGGATTTCAATTTTTAAAAAAATATGTAAATATTTATGAAAAATTGTGATTCTTACGGAAGTAATGCAGACTCATGGAGACGGCTGGGCACCGGAATTACGGTTGTCGGTACGGATTTATCTTCGTAATTTTCGGAGCGGAAAAAAAGAGGAGAATTCCAGGGGCTTGTGAACAGCGGAACGGAGCGCTGGCCACAAACTAAGGAAGTCAAGCGGCGCTGAAGGTACACAGTTCATACATCCCTACATTTCTGAGGGTGAATTGTGGAGACATCTTGTCTCTAATGCAGGTGCAGAGCAATGATTGTACAACGAAACACAGGACACTCATACATAGTCCTCAGCCACTTCATATGTAAAGTAAGCACAAGAACGCTGAATGCAACCCATGAGAAATTTTCCAAAATTTCTTCTTTTCAATTTCTTTTTGAAAGCAATTTGTTTCCTATCAAAACTGAATGAGAATGGTCGAAAATACTGTGGGAGAAATTTTTGGCACAGCACTACTATTTATCCTAGTGTTGACCCTGCTGCTGTGGGTTGGGTGGCCAGGATCGTGTAGGGATTTTGCTGGTGTACTGTTTGTCCCACTGCTCAAGAATCTACCTTCCTGAACTAGCTGGGATGATCCTGGTCCTGGATCACCCCAGGTTTCTTGTTCTGGGGGATTTTAACATTCACATTGAGGTCACTCACTGAGGTATGGCTCAAGGTTTCATAACCACCATCGCAGTCATGGAGTTGTCCCAACTAGTATCTGGCCCTACGCATGCAGCAGGGCACACTCTTGATTTGGTATTCTTTTCTGGTGGAATTTGTGCTCTGAAGGTGGATGAGTTATGTGTGACTCCACTGTCATGGACAGATCACTATCTGATTAGCTTTGGACAGGCTGCCAGTATGGACCTCTGCAGTGGTGGAAGACCAGTTAAAATGGTCCACCCCAGGTGCCTGATGAAACATAGAATAGAAGGGTTGGAAGGGGCCTATAAGACCATCGAGTCCAACCCCCACGAATCCAAATGTTTTCCTGAATGTGACTGGGGAATTTCCTGATTCATGTGTCTGTGGTACTGTCAAAGCCCTGGCTCATCTGTGGAATACAGAAATGGTCTGGGCTGTTGACACTATCACTCCAAAGTGCCTTCTCCCTCCTGATAGAGCCAGGTCAGACCCTCTGGTTTAACAGGGAACTGAGGGCAATTAAACAGGAGGGATATTGGCTAGGGAGCCATTGGAGAAAAACTTGGGATCAATCCAACCAAACATGGGTGAAAGACCCCTTAAACAACCATACTGGTTTTATTGTTTTAAATTGCTGTGTACTGTCTTAAAGGCTCTTTTGCAAATAAAGCAGTCTATAAATGCTACTAATGAAAAAAAAATCATTTATTATGAATTTTCCCTGGTCTATTGGCTAGCAAAACAACCCAAGAACATATTTGTTATCACAAATCTTAGATAAGTTACTCTGTAAATAGCCATATACATTTTTATGTTATATCAATAGATCCTTGAGCCACAGGCTGCCATCCTATATACACCTATGTACGAGTAAATTCTAGTGAACTCAAAGGGGCTTATTTCTGAGGATTGTGCCACATGGTATCCGATTCTGAAGGCAATCATTTCCAGCAATTAGTGTATGCTGTTTTTATTTTTTTATTGCAAAACTGTGGTTTGTTAATTTCACAGGAGGGGCTTCCAGCTATTGAATTATGTAAAATAATGAAAAAAATTCCATATTTACTGTGTGCAGAATCATTCAGGTGTCTGCAGAACTCCCCTTTATCTGTCTCATCCCAACCCTGTGCTGACAACATATCCATGAAAATGGATGCATAGGGATGGGGCAAAGCTCATGCCTGCTGGCCCCAACCCAACCTCTATGCATACACTCCACACACTGTTGCCTATGCAAGATTATATATATATATATATATATATATATACACACACACACATACACACACACACATACATATATACATACATACATACACACACACACACGAACTGTCCCCTGCAGATTACATTGATCCCATATTCATCCAGGTGGTACACAGATTTTACACAGGTTGTACACAGAGCATCCAGGCTTTGTACAGAAAACTGGATGAATATTCAGGAGTTGGGGAGGGGCTGGCAGACATGATCCTTACTCTCTCCCCTATGCATGCATGTTTATTTTCCCTGCTATGTCAATAGGGCTCCTCTGATTTCTCATTTGAAACTGGGCAGGGGAGTAGTGCCCTCCATCCCTTTCCTGAGATCCTGCCAAAAAAAGCCCCAAATACCTTGATTTTATCAGTTGTTGTCTAGACAAATGTCTTACCAATCTCTCCAAGATTTATTACTGTTTTTATAGAATTTCATCACTTTCATCTGATCATTTTCATTGGATTGAGATTATCTCATGGGATTACAGAACTTGCTTCAACTGTGAAAAATCAAAAATTTAAAAAAGGTTTTCAAATGTGAATAGTTAAACATTTACAGCGGTGCCATAAAATCATGTGGTTCTCATTCACACCCAAGCCATTGTTCCCAGAGCTTGATCCGGATTTGGCAGTTCTCTATTTTTTCTGCAGATGAAGCCTGTTTCCACAAGACCATGATTGTATTGGGAAGATTGAACTGCATCATCCCTAACAGTAAAATCTTTCTTAAGAATTAGTTGCAGAAGGATCGAGTGTGTGCGTGTGTGCACGTGCGTGTAAATATTTAACTACATGTAACTAAATTTGTCCCATAATAAAATTTCTAGGAAGCGAGGCTGCCATAAGTGCCAGCTGGTAAATACATTATCTGGTACAGAAATTAATTAATTAATTAAAAGAAGAGACAGGGTTTTTCATAACTTCATTTTTCCCTTTAATGACACGTCGTTAAGAATGACTAAATGGCTGCCCTCCTGCTATTTTTCAGGCATTTTAGCAGCTGCTCTCCTACCCTGAAATGGTCCTTTTCTGGTTTTAAGAACATCCTTTTCTTCTCCCTCTTTTTGTTTGTAGGCAGGATTGATTTACCTGCATGAGAAAATATCCCCCTTTTTCCCAATAAGCATGGATAAATTTCCAGTGGCAAGAGACTCAAAGTCACACAAATTATTTTTACTACTGAGAAAGTCTAATTTATTGTGGAATCATTTAATTTGTCTGCTGTTTCTTATCTCTCCAAAACAAGTCTACTCTTTAGGCATAAGGAAAACATCTATCCAACTTCCAAATCATTCAGTTTCACAACTTAATGAGGAATCCCTCTCCATTTTCTCATTTGTTTTAGGAGTGAATGAGGAATTCGATCTATGTGAATTCAGATATAAACAGACCTGATCCACACTTCCTAGGCTAACGTGAAGATCAGAATGTAGCTATCCATCAAGATTTGCACTTCTTCTCAGAACATTGCATTGCAATTCTTGGTACAAAAATGTACCATAACGCACATTAATAAAGTGCATATTTTGAAACAAAATACATTAAGAATACATTTCTTGATTGAAAATACATTTAGAAATGCATATTTTAAGAGAAAATACATTCAAAAATTCTTATTTTGTATGTATTTTTTGGATCCACTTACATGAACATTTTGTGTGTATTTAAAACAAAAACAAATGCAGATTACTGTGTAAATAGGACAGAATGTACTCATGAGTGAATGCATGCAAAAGTCACATGAATCAGAAATAGACCGATACATCTATCCCTAATTTACCTACTGTTTAAGGATAAAAGGGATGGTTGGAGGGATGTAAAGAGGACTGGTTCCAACCACTCATTGAAAAGGCAGTACAAGCTGAGGTGGAAGGTTATATTTTCATCTCATTTTTTATCTCAAAAAAGCCCCTTCTATACTATGTTGCCCTAAGCCAACTGAATATAAATTAAAAATAAATAAATAAAAGTGCCACCCAAAGGTTAACTATTTTTATTTCCCAAGATGACTAGATACCAATCCATCACTGGAGGCATTTTCAAACCAGAGCCATTTATTCAAACAAATAAATTGGTTTTAGTTGAAGCATGGCTAATGGGTACTGTAAATTAGCTTGCTCAAGAACAGCCACAAAGCATGCCAGATGGGGCACTGAGAGAGAAATGAACATGTGTGTTGCGCTGTACAGAAATCACGTCAGGAGACCGGCTGCACTTGCAAAGAGATGCTTACAATTGTCCAAAGGCAAGGGATTATTTGCTCTAATGGTTGGGGGTGGGGGACAGGAGGGTGGGGTAGGGAAATAGTGAAATGATTTAAGACTTTGTGCAAACCTAGTCAGGCCCTGAGCAGTTACGCATGTGGAGGACTTCAAAGAACTCGTGGAAAGAAGGGAGATCCTGCAGGTAGACTAACTCATCCAGCAACACATGAAATATGAGTCAAGCACTGAGGCACAAGAAAAGGTCTCTACATAACTGGGAGAGATTAGCATGAAGAAAAACAGAAGGGAAAGAGGTGACTGGAAGGAAAGCAATTGAGGAAAATTAGTAATGGTAATAATTTGCTGCTCCTGAGGGTAAGAAGAGACTTGAAACTTATTTCCGCATTTCATCTGCTGTATTTTATACATGAACAACAAACACATATTACACCAAATCAAGTAGGCAGGTAGCCTAATGGTGGGTAGATGGAGTGAAGCCCTGCCCACACTGCTCTAATTTGGGGGAATGCGTGTCCTATTTCAGACCAGGATGCTGCAATGGCCTCCGCTTGTCCACAAAGTTATGAAGTGTCATCAAATAAACTTTCTCTTAAGATGTAAGGTGCTGTTAACACAGTATATAGTCCTATCCTAATGAGAAAACAAGCACAGGTTCATATATGATGACAGAAATCAGTGCTATTGTCAAGTGGTTGCAAATATTCTCTTTTGGGGGTAGGTGCTCCAGTGATGGTTGCAACAAAGCCATTCGGGGCATGTCCCCAGGGTAAGACCACCCATATTTGGGAGATGAGACCATGCATTTGTAGGAGGGAGAGGGTGTTTCCCTCAACACTGACCTTGGAAATCCCCACTTCCTCAGAAACCATTTCTCATTAGGAGCCCATCTTGCTATTACCTCTCTGGCCTGGAGAGTTCACACTGCCATTCTCACAGACCAAGGACTTTACCCGGATGCTCCACTGGAGTCAACAGATTCTTAACTAGACCTGGCCCTTTTAACTGGAAGAGACTTCTCCCAGTAGAGACCAAGATAGCTGCCCAGACTGAGCATAAACCCGGTTTAGGTCTCAATCTGGTGGTCTGTGTTGCTGAAGCAAAATTTGAGCCGGCTTTTATGAAACTTCAACCTGAGCTCCATATGGAGGTAGCCAGGCTGCTACCTGGAACTTGAACCTTGCCTTGCTGAAAACAGTACCAGAGGATAATGGGGACATGCAAGAACCTAATAATAGATATCATCCAACAACAATCTGTTTTATTACCTGTCCATTGGTTAAGACTTCCTCTGTACTCTGGACACTTGGTGACTGATTTACATCAAATTTAGTGCTCTTATCTGTTTTCATCTTACCCAATGTAACAGTTGATAAAACATTGTCTAAAGATATATACCTGTTTTGAATCCTGTTAACCATTTAGCCACAATTACATCACTTGACAGTGAATTCCACTGATGCACATTTACACATTTTGTAAAAAAAGTACTGCCTTTATGTAGTTGCATTTTTAAAATGTAAATGTAATTGATAGCCCCTTTTCTGTTCTGGTAAGAGGGTAAATTGAAGCTGCTGACTGACCTTCACAATTCTCTTCATTATTTTCACACCTTTATCACGCCTCCTCTTATTTGTCTCTGCTGAAGTAAATACAACTAATCTTTTTAATCTCTCTTTTATGAGGAAGCCTGTTAAAGACCCTAATAATTCCTGTTGTCCTTCTCTGAGTTCGTTCTATTTTCACTGCCTTTCCTTTTGGAGAAGAGAGTGACCAGAATCTTGCATAGTATACAAAACATGTTTCTCATTCATTTATATAACTATTCCTTATCCCCCCCACATATCTTTCCTTTCCTCATTAAAAAACAAAACAAAAAACCAGGGGGCTGCCCTCATGGGGGATTTGCTGCAAATTGGGAGCATTTCGAGGTCATTAGCAAAAGATGATGCTGTGGCCAATCTGCAGCCACTGGAGATTTGTGGTGGAAAGGACGTCTTTTCTGAGACTACTTTTACTTAGGGAATTCTGCCATGGATCCGGGGGGGGGGTGAATTCCAGTGAATTCACCCCCCCTGGAATCCTTGGCAGAACAGAGCAACCTGCCCCACCACCCCGCAAAAGCCCCGCGAAACGGAGCCTACCTGGCTGCGGCTCTGGCTGCAGCTTCGGCTCCGGCGGTGGCTCCGGCTGCTGCCGGGCTGCTGCAGACGCAAATGGCATCCTGAGTAGGGGACACCATTTGAGTCCCTATGGTAGCCTGTGATAGGCTATGTAAATATTTAAGTAGCCTATCATGGCTAAAGCAGGGATGCAAATGGCATCCCCTACGCCATTTGCATTCCCGTTTTCTCCATGATAGGCTACGTAAATATATATGTATCCTGTCAGAGAAAACGGGAACGCAAATGGCATCCCCTTTAGCCGTCATAGGGTACGTAAATATTTACGTAGCCTATCACAGAGAAAACGGGAATGCAAATGGCGTAGAGGTCCTGGAGGCCCTGCTGTGGGTCGGCCTGGCTGCTGAGTGGAGCCGGCCGGGCAGGATTCTGGGAGGGAGGGACGGAGCGCCTCCTCCCCACCGCAGATGTCCCTGGACGAAACCAGGTAAGTGTTTTGTACATCCCTACTTTTACTCTGTTTTATTTCTTTAATTCGGGCTCTCCGTGCTTCTGGTGCTGTGTGCCCCTATCCTCCACATTTACTTCAGCATGATAGCCCTGCCCAGCGGTGTGTCTTTCACCTGGCCATGACATCACTGAGCCTTTCCAGCCTTCAGGATTGCCCTGCCCTCCCATTTTGCCAGTAATTAGCATCCCTGATGATGCACTTCGCTGATGTGTGCATTACTTCACTTCTCCATTGTTGTGTTAAATCACATCTCCAATATTGTGTAAAGTCACTTCTTTGACGGTATGTAAAGTCAATTCTCCGATCTGGTGACTCCATTTGGGAGCCTGTCCTTGCAATTAGGGAGAAAGTGCCCAGAGAAGGAGAAAGGCGTGGTTGTGGGAGCAATAACTCCACAACAGTTTGCTGGAATGTGGCAAAATTGTGTGTGTGGGGGGGGGGGATGCTTTCATAGGGAGCCTTCAGATGCTGCACTGGATAATCAGGGATTTGGGCTACTTCAGGGAAATCTGAAAAAAATAGTTGCTCTCCACTCATAATAATGTAGTAGTGGTGGGGGGAGCTTGGACATGGGCTGGGAAACAAGCTCCCCTCATTGGTTGAGCAGCCCCTGCCAGTTTGACATTCAGCTCTACTCCCTCCACCCCAGTATGTTCCTTTCAAACGTTGTATGACCCCTGAAAACTGGATTTTAAAGATATGGTACACTCGGCTTATCTTGCTTTGCATGTCCCTGATGGACCGAAGCTGATTCCATGAAAATCTGGATAATACTCCAACTCCAATAATACTTCTCATTCTGCTGTCATGAAGATACTGCCCCCCTCCCCCCAAAAAACACTATGCAGGGGTATAAAACCCCACAAAACATGGCTGCAGAAAACACACACGAAGACTGAATCATGAGTGGCAGACCTGAGGCATTTATACTCAGGCCAGGACAGTCTTTCTGGAAGCTCCACACCCTCAGATGCTGTATCTGGTTGTAAAAGGGCCAGTGGCTTTTTCTGTGTAGGCATTGGCTTCTCCTGGGCAGTAAGAAGCCAGATGGGGACTACTACTCAGGGTCTTCCCATTTGCTAGATGAGTCTGATGTCCACTTCTCAGAGTCAGGGGCATGGGGATAGGATATGAGATCTCACTTCAGAAGGACCCAGTGGTCCCCAGTTCAGAAGGACCCAGGACCAGCATCAAGGCCACGCATGGTTGGGCACCTGCTGAGGACCCACACCCCAGCAGGAGGACAAAAGCCCCCTGGACTTGCTTCTCCTCTTCACCATTGCAACCTGCTTGTTCACCTGCCTCTCAGTCTCATGCTGACCCAGACAATGGTGGTGGTGGTAAGAAGGAGGAGCAGTAGATGGTACTGCCTACATGCTCTCTGCCTGTCAGGCAAGCAAATGGTAGCAATGAAGAGGAAGACCAACAGTAGCTGGTGACAATGACAGTGAGAAAGAAGACTCACTGAGGGAGGAGGCTCATTGAGGGTGTCTTGCCCAAGGGCTATCAGAAGTCTGGGGCTGGCACTGATTCTGGTATCTCCTCAGAATCACTGCCACTGGAGGCTTCTGTCTCTGCGGGCTCCCAGTGCTAGGCCATGACAAATTGTGGCATACTTGATAATAACACTGATCACCAACCTCCTAAGTTATCAAAACGTACTCTCACATCTTCTGCTATATCTTTCTAAACTTCTGACCTTGACTTTTTCTCTCTCTCTCTTGGCTAGGGAAAAGGGGGATCAACCAGCTCAGGTAAATAGTTTTAAGTCCAACTGATTTCAATAGGAGAGGTTTCAACCCATCCCACCCTCCCACTTTTAAATCCCATTAAACTTTGGCCAGATTGTAACCAAATGGTTTTTGGGATACTAATCTTGCCGATGGTCACAAATAAAATATGAGGAAGTACTTCAGCTCCTACAATGCATTTACTTCTGGTCACATGTATGGTATACCCAAATGTATGATCTACTATGAATAAAAAGTAGAGTGCTGATTGAAAATCATAGTGGGGTTTGAAAGCACATTTTTTAAAAATGCAATAAATGTTTTCCTTTCATGATTTTCAAATGTGTGTGTACACTCCATATTTCATTTTTTAAAAGAATGGTTAACAAAAACTGATAACCAAAAATGTTTGATTTCCAGCAGGGAAAAAATACCAGTACTGACAAACCTTGGTTTCATTTATCAAAACTTGTTTTTCTTTTTTTAGAAAATAGAAAGATTTTTATCAGGATGGAAAATCTTTCATAATTTTTTATTTAGAAAAATGATTGTTTGAAAAAAGGAAACTGTTTCCATTAGAAAACTTTTGATGGACTCATTGTAGATGTGGCTCTGTAGGTAGCAATATACTTCGAATGAAGCAATACATTTAGAAGAGAACAGGGGAGGATAATCAATCTAGAGGTTGGTTTATCAGATGAAAATGCTAGTCTTCTGTACATTTATGGGAGATAGTCCTGTTTAGTATTTTGCTCATGGTGTCTTCCCCTACCCCCATGAACTGAAATGACTCTCCTCTAGAATCAGAGTATGCTTCGTAGTCTACTCTGCTCACAAATACCTTCTTAAACAATAGCTCTAGAGCTCACACTAAGGGCTCCATTCTGCACTCCTGTCTATCCTCTGGTATGGCTTGGAATCTTCCCTTTCATTTGACCACAGTATAGAGCAGGCTTCTCCAACCTGGGGCCCTCCAGTTGTTTAGGACTTCAAATCCCATCAGCCATTGCCAACCAGGCTAATAGCAAGGAATTCTGGGAGTTGTAGTCCAAAACATCTGGAGGGCACAAGATTGGGAAAGGCTGGTATAGAGTCTGTACTGAAGTGAAAGAAAAAAATTCAGGTCACATCATCCACAGTACTTATTAATCTGTTTGTATGTTGATGCATATGCTTGCAACACATCAGCTAGTCCAGTGTAACATTTCCTGTTATTTTCCTTAAGACAAGAAAAAACTGATACATGCAAATAGGGGCACGATCATCAGAGTGTGCCACAATTAAACACAATCAGCAATACACTCTGAAAGTCCAAATATGTGTGTGACAGCACATACAGGATGTAAGCGTCACACTATTGTTTTGTTCCAGAAATAATGTGACTATAGTCTAGAGCTGTGTGCAAATAGCCATTTGAAATTCTCCACTCTATGTGTGGGCAGAGAAACTGGGATGGGGGCAATTTCTGAGCCTTTCTCCAGGGGAGGAGAAATTCTCACAGGTTTCTCATAGGGATGGGGGAGAATTTCTCCCCGAAACTTCGGGGGGCCGAGTCCCAACGTATTCGGCCCCCTGAAGTAGTTTTGGGGAGAAATTCTCCGCCCTCCCGCCCCCGCCCCTCCCCGGGATGGGACTTACCTTCCCCGAATGTCCCTCCCGGCAGCGGGTCCCGGTGGCGGTTCGGCAGGTCTTCGACAGGGGCAGAGGCGGCAGCCGGTCTTTCGACCGGCTGCCACCGCCACCATTCCAATAAAAGTAAAAAAAAACAACCCACCCCCGTGATAGGCTACGTGACGATTAACGTAGCCTATCACGGCTAGATTTGCAAAGTCAGCCGTGATAGGCTACGTAAATCGTCACGTAGTCTGTCACGGGTGACTTTAAAAAACAAACAAACCGCGTACGGCTAATGGCGGCCCCCTTAGGAGCCGCCATTCGCGCTCCTTATTTGGTCGCTGTAGTCTACGTAAAGATTACGTAGACTACGGCGAAAATAAGGGCAACGCTATTTGCGTTGCCCTTATTTTCGCCGTAGTCTACGTAAAGATTTACGTAGACTACAGCGACCAAATAAGGAACGCGAATGGCGGCTCCCTATGTGGGCCGCCATTTGCGTACGCGCTTTTTTTTTTTTTTAAGTCACCCGTGATAGACTACGTGACGATTTACGTAGCCTATCACGGCTGACTTTGCAAATCTAGCCATGATAGGCTACGTTAATCGTCACGTAGCCTATCATGGGGGCATTTTTTTTTTTAACTTTTTATTTCGCGGCCGGGCGAGGCGAGGCGCCTCCTCCCCGGCCTGAATTTCGGCCGGGCGAGGCGGGAAGCCTCCCCCCCCCGGCCTGAACTTCGGGGGGAGCAGTGAAGCGCCTCCCCCCCACCACGAAGCAAGCTGCGAGACCAGGTAAGTGGCTTTCGTGCACCCCTAGTTTCTCACGGCAGGCGTTGTAGCACAGCTTCGTTGTTTCTTCAGAAGGGTTTGGGGTCTTTTTGTGCTGCCACTGCAAGTGGCAACAGCATCAACTGTGCTGGCAGGCTGGATCGCATTTTGCATCCACCACAATGCAGATGTAAGTGGGACAGTTTTGTGTCACGCTACAGGGGAGAGGTGGAGCTAGTGTTGGGCCTAAATCTGTCCTCCAAATTCCTCAAAGTTTTCTTCCAGAGGAAAGAAATGGTTGTTCAGCTATTAAATAAGGATAGCAAAATGATAACAGATGACAAAGAAAAGGCAGAGGTGCTCAATTCCTACTTTGGCTCAGTCTTCTCCCAAAAGAGGGTCTATGACCCCCCTGACAAAGGCGAAGTACAGGCTGAAGGGGCAAGATTGCAGCTTGAGATGGATAGGCATATGGTCAAGGAACACCTCATTACTTTGAATGAGTTGAAATCTCCAGGGCCAGATGAACTGCATCCTACAGTAATAAAGGAACTGGTAGAAGAACTCTCAGAACCACTGTCTATTCTCTTTGAGAAATCATGGAGGATGGGTGAAGTGCCGGATGACTGGAGGAAGGCTAATGTTGTCCCTATCTCAAAAAGGGTAAACAGGAGGAACCTGGGAACTGTAGACCAGTCAGTCTGACATCAATCCCTGGGAAAATTCTGGAGCAGATGATAAAGCAATCCATCTGTAAGCACCTTGAAAACCATGCAGTGATTACTCGAAGCCAACATGGATTTGTCAAGAACAAGTCCTGCCAGATGAATCTGATCTCATTTTTTGATCAAGTAACCTCCCTTGTGGACCATGGGAATGCTGTGGACATAAAATACCTCGACTTCAGCAAAGCTTTCGACAAAGTGCCCCATGATATCCTGATGAGCAAACTAGCTCAAAGTGGGCTAGATGAAACAACGATCCAGTGGATCCACAGTTGGCTACAGAAAGAGGACTCAAAGAGCGCTTATCAATGGGACCTTCTCAAACTGGGGAGAAGTAACGAGTGGGGTACCACAGGGCTCAGTCCTGGGCCCAGTGCTCTTCAACATTTTTATTAATGACTTGGAGGAGGAGGTGCAGGGAATGCTGATCAGATTTGCAGATGACACAAAATTGGGCGGGATAGCTAATACTTTGGAAGACAAACAAAATTCAAAGTGATCTGGATAGACTGGAGCGCTGGGCAGAAAACAACAGAATGATATTTAATAGGGACAAATGCCAAGTTCTGCACCTAGGAAAAAGAAACCAAATGCACAGTTACAAGATGGGGGATATGTGGCTCAACAACACTACAAGCGAGAAAGATCTTGGAATTGTTGTCGATCACAAGCTGAATATGAGCCAACAATGTGATGTGGCTGCAAAAAAGGCCAGTGCTCTTTTGGCCTGCATTAATAGAAGCATAGCTTCCAAATCCCGGGAAGTACTAGTTCCCCTCTACTCAGCACTGGTTAGGCCTCATCTGGAGTACCGTGTCCAGTTCTGGGCACCACACTTTAAGAAGGATGCAGACAAACTGGATTGGGTTCAGAGGAGGACAACAAAGATGTTCAGAGGACTGGAAACAAAGCCCTATGAAGAGAGACTGAA
This sequence comes from Heloderma suspectum, assembly GCF_057233095.1. Classification (NCBI taxonomy): domain Eukaryota; kingdom Metazoa; phylum Chordata; class Lepidosauria; order Squamata; family Helodermatidae; genus Heloderma; species Heloderma suspectum. The sequence continues at coordinate 45,918,403 of NC_139460.1, read as the reverse complement.
AGAACTGGGCATGTTTAGCCTTGAGAAGAGAAGACTGAGGGGAGATACGATAGTGCTCTTCAAGTACTTGAAAGGTTGTCCCAGAGAGAAAGGCCAGGATCTCTTCTTGATCATCCCAGAGTGCAGGACACGGAATAATGGGCTCAAGTGACAGGAAGCCAGATTCCAGCTGAACATCAGGAAAAACTTCCTGACTGTTAGAGCAATATGACAATGGAACCAATTACCTAGGGAAGTCGTGGGCTCTCCCACACTGGAGGCATTCAAGATGAGGCTGGACAGCCATCTGTCAGGGATGCTCTGACTTGGATTCCTGCATTCAGCTGGGGGTTGGACTCGATGGCCTTGTAGGCCCCTTCCAACCCTAGTTCTGTTCTGTTCTGTTCTGTTCTGTTCTATTCTATTCTATTATATTCCCCTGTGAAAGAGGCTTTCATTGTTCTGCCTCATTCACAGGGCCTTTTTTAAAGTATTTTTGTGATTTTTTTGAGCTTGCCTAATCACTGAAGGTGGCTGAAGCTGCTGTGCGTGTTTTCTTTCTATTAAACATTTCTCCACTGCTCTGCAGCCCCCCTGGCTGTAGGGATGTCAGAGAATTCCACCACGGAACTCGGTGAGGCCGAATGCCAGTGCATTCGGCCTCCCGAAATCCGTGGCGGAACGAAGCCCCCGCCCCCCCAACCCATGAAAGGTGCGCGAAACGGAGCACTTACCTGCTGCCGTCCATGCTGACTTGCGAATGGAGGCTGCCCTGCGGCTGCCATTCGCTTCTTCATCATAGCTGTGATAGGCTACGTAAGTATTTACGTAGCCTATCACAGCAAGCCAAAAAAACAAACAGCATATGCAAATGGCGGCAGCCATTTGCATTCCCTTTTTTTTTGCTGTTTTAGCCTATGTAAATATTTACGTAAGCTATTACGGCGGGGGAAAAAAAGGAACGCAAATAGCTCCCACTACGCTATTTGCGTTCCCCTTTTTTTCGCCGTAATAGCTTACGTAAATATTTACGTAGGCTAAAACAGCGAAAGAAAGGGAATGCAAATGGTGGCCGCCATAGTCGCTGCCATTTGCGTACGCTGTTTTTTTAGGGGGGGGGCCCTGCCGTGATAGGCTAAGTAAATACTTACGTAGCCTATGATGGCAGCTTCACAGGATGCAAATGGCGGCCGCTACGGTGGCTGCCATTTGCGTCCGCAGCAGCCCGTCCGCGGCCAGAACTCCACCACGGAGCAGAGCTGCCCCAGGAAGGATTCCGGGGGGAGTGATGGAGCGCCTCCCCCCCACCGCGAATCCAAACTGCGAAAAGATAAGTGACTTTCGTACATCCCTACCTGGCTGCCTGTGCGTCTTAATCTGAAAATGCCCTATGGAAGGAATTACCACATGATGTCTTCCCCTGGGCCTTAATTGAAATGTGGGTAGCCAAGGAGGCTACAGGGTGCTGGAGAGTTGATCATATGATGAAAGACACTTGTACACACTCCTCAGCCACCGCCTAAGTAAAGTAAGCACAAGAAAGCCAAACATAATCCATGATAATTTCTCCAAAATTTTCTTCTCCTTTGTATTCCTTTTTGAAAGCCATTTTTTCCCTATCAAAATGAATGAGAATGGTCAAAAAAATGTGGGACAAACTTTTGGCACATCAGTAATATAGTCAGCCGTTTATCACATGGCACCTTACATAATCCTTCAAATAAGGTGGCCCCAGATCACTGCCTTGTTGTGGCAAAGGGGCTTGCGTAAATCAGTGAAGCCATAAGCTATGCCGTGCAGGGCCACCCAAGACGGACAGGTCATGGCAGAGAGTTCTGACAAAATGTGGTCCACTGGAGAAGGAAATGGCAACCCACTCCAGTATTCTTGCCAAGAAAACCCCATGGAACGTATCACAAGGCTAAAAGAGATGACGCCGGAAGATGAGCCCCTCAGGTCGGAAGGTGTCCAATATGCTACTGGGGAAGAGCAGAGGGTATTTCCAAGTAGTGCCAGAAAGAGTGAAGCGGCTGGGCCAAAGCCGAAAGGACACTCAGCTGTGGATGTGTCTGGTGGTGAAAAGAAAATCCGATGCTGTAAAGAACAATATTGTTTAGGAACCTGGAATGTCAGATCAATGAATCAAGGTAAGCTGGAGGTGGTCAAACATGAGATGGCAAGATTGAACATCGACATCTTGGGAATCAGCGAACTAAAATGGACAGGCATGGGCGAATTTAATTCAGGTGACCATCATATCTACTATTGTGGGCAAGAATCCCTTAGAAGAAATGGAGTAGCACTCATAGTCAACAAAAGGGTGGGAAAAGCAGTACTGGGGTACAATCTTAAAAAGGATAGAATGATCTCAGTACGAATCCAAGGCAAACCATTCAACATCACAGTAATTCAAATCTATGCCCCAACCACTGATGCCGAAGAAGCTGAGGTTGATCAGTTCTATGAAGACCTACAACACCTTCTAGAACTAACACCAAAAAAAGATGTCCTCTTCATCATAGGGGATTGGAATGCTAAAGTAGGAAGGCAAGAAATCACCGGGATAACAGGCAGGCATGGCCTTGGTGTACAAAATGAAGCAGGACAAAAGCTAATAGAGTTTTGCCAAGAGAACATGCTGATCATAGCAAACACTCTTTTCCAACAGCACAAGAGGCGACTCTACACATGGACGTCACCAGATGGTCAATATCGAAATCAGATTGATTATGTCCTTTGCAGCCAAAGATGGAGAAGCTCCATACAGTCAGTAAAAACAAGACCTGGAGCTGACTGTGGCTCAGATCATGAGCTGCTTCTTGCAAAATTTCGGCTTAAATTGAAGAACGTCGGGAAAACCACTAAACCGTTCAGGTATGACCTAAATCATATCCCTGATGAATATACAGTGGAGGTGAGGAATAGATTTCAGGGATTAGACCTGATAGACAGAGTGCCTGAGGAACTATGGACGGAGGTCCGTAACATTGTTCCGGAGGCAGCAACGAAATCCATCCCAAAGAAAAAGAAATGCAAGAAAGCAAAGTGGCTGTCTGATGAGGCTTTACAAGTAGCTGACGAAAGAAGGGAAGCGAAAAGCAAGGGAGAAAGGGGAAGATATACCCAACTGAATGCAGAGTTCCAGAGAATAGCAAGGAGAGACAAGAAGGCCTTCTTAAATGAACAATGCAAAGAAATCGAGGAAAACAACGGAATGGGAAAGACTAGAGATCTCTTCAAGAAAATCGGAGATCTCAAGGGAACGTTTTGTGCAAAGACGGGCATGATAAAGGACAAAGAAGGCAGGTACCTAACAGAAGCAGATGAGATTAAGAAGAGGTGGCAAGAATACACAGAAGAACTATACAGGAAAGATCTGAATGTCCCTGATAGCCATGATAGTGCGGTCACTGAACCTGAGCCGGACATCCTAGAGAGTGAAGTCAAGTGGGCTTTAGGAAGCATTAGTAACAACAAAGCTAGCGGAGATGACAGTATCCCAGCCGAGCTATTTAAAATCCTAAAAGATGATGCTGTTAAAGTGCTGCATTCAATATGCCAACAAATCTGGAACACTCAACAGTGGCCACAAGACTGGAAAAGGTCAGTTTACATTCCAATTCCAAAGAAGGGCAACGCCAAAGAGTGTTCAAACTACTGCACAATTGCGCTCATTTCACTTGCCAGCAAGGTGATGCTCAAAATCCTACAAGCTAGGCTTCAGCAGTATGCGAACCGAGAACTACCGGAAGTACAAGCTGGGTTTAGAAGAGGCAGAGGAACTAGAGATCAAATCGCCAACATTCGCTGCATCATGGAGAAAGCAAGAGAATTCCAGAAAAACGTCTATTTCTGCTTCATTGACTACGCTAAAGCCTTTGATTGTGTGGATCACAACAAACTGTGGCAAATTCTTAAAGTGATGGGAGTACCAGACCACCTTACCTCTCTCCTGAGAAACCTGTATGAGGGTCAAGAAGCAACAGTAAGAACCAGACATGGAACAACCGAGTGGTTCAAAATTGGGAAAGGAGTACGACAAGGCTGCATATTGTCACCCTGCTTATTTAACTTATATGCAGAGTACATCATGAGAAATGCCGGGTTGGATGAATCACAGGTCGGAATTAAGATTGCTGGGAGAATTATGAACAACCTCCGATATGCAGACGATACCACCCCAATGGCAGAAAGCGAAGAGGATCTAAAGAGCCTCTTGTTGAGGGTGAAAGAGGAGAGTGCAAAAGCGGGTTTGAAACTCAACATTAAAAAAACGAAGATCATGGCATCTGGCCCCATCACTTCCTGGCATATAGAAGGGGAAGAAATGGAAGCAGTGACAGATTTTACTTTCTTGGGCTCCAAGATCACCGCAGACGGTGACTGTAGCCCTGAAATTAAAAGACGCTTGCTCCTTGGGAGGAAAGCTATGGCCAACCTAGACAGCATAGTAAGAAGCAGAGACATCACCTTGCCGACAAAGGTCCATCTAATCAAAGCTATGGTTTTCCCAGTAGTAATGTATAGCTGTGAGAGCTGGACTATAAGGAAGGCTGAGCGCCGAAGAATTGATGCTTTCGAACTGTGGTGCTGGAGAAGACTCTTACAAGTCCCCTGGACTGCAAGGAGGTCAAATCAGTCCATCCTAAAGGAAATCAACCCTGAGTGCTCATTGGAAGGACAGATAATGAAGCTGAAGCTCCAATATTTTGGCCACCTAATGCGAAGAGAAAACTCCCTGGAAAAGACCCTGATGCTGGGAAAGACTGAAGGCAAAAGGAGAAGGGGACGGCAGAGGATGAGATGGCTAGATAGCATCACGGATGCAATGAATATGAACTTGAGCACGCTCCGGGAGAGAGCGCAGGACAGGAAGGCCTGGCGTGCTATGGTCCATGGGGTCACGAAGAGTCGGACACGACTGAACAACAACAACAACAAGATGTTGAGGGCTTTGAATGTTAACACCAGCACTTTGAATTGGGGCCTGGACATGGACTGGCAGCCAGTGCAGCTGGAAAAGTACTGGCATGATAAGATCATGTTAGCCAGTCCCCATTAACAATCTTGCTGCCCTGTTTGGACCAGCTGATGCTTCCGGGCTGTTTTCAAAGGCAGCCCCATGTATAACACATTGCAGTAATCCAGATAAGAGGTTATCAGAGCATGGATGGCTATAGCTAGGCTATCTTTGTCCAGGTAAGGACATAGTCAGTGTATCATCCTAAGCTGATAAAAGGTGCTCTGTGCCACTGAGTTCACCTGTGCCTCAAGTGACAGTTCTGGGTCCAGGAGAACTCTCAAACTATGAACCTGATCCTTTAGGGGGAGTGAAACACCCTCCAGAACAGGTTGAACATCACCTAGCCAGGCAGAGGAACCATTCCATAAACTGGCCTGAAGCCCAATTGAAATGGATCTAGATGATCCATTTTATTCAAGAGTGCCTGGAGTTGTCCTGTAACCACCCGCTCAAGCACCTTGCCAAGGAAGGAGATGTTAGCCACCAGCCTATAGTTGTTAACATCCTCCAGATCTTTTTCAGGAGTGGCCTGATTACTGCCTGTTTTAAAGAGGCCGATACCACTCCCTCTCCCAAGGAGGAATTTACAACCACTCCTTATTTGATGTGACAAACCATGAAGGGCAAGCGTCAAGGTCCCAGATGGTCGACCAGACTTTGCCAAGCACCTTGTCCACATCCTCGGATGTCAATAACTGAAACTCATCCAATAAAACTGGACCAGACGGTGCTCTGGACGCCTCTGCTAATAGAACTGCATTAACTGTGGTGACCAATTCATAATGAATCTGAGAGACTTTGTCTTCAAAGTCCCATGCAAACTCCTCATAGTTTGCTACCAAGGGTTCCACAGTTTTTCTCTCTGGTCCAGGGTGTAGCAGTACATGAACCACTCAGAAAAGCTCTGCTGGACGACACTTAGAAGATGCAATGCTGGTGGAAAAGAAATCTCTCTTTGCCACTCTCACCACCACAGAGTAGGCTCGATAATGAGCTCTAACCTGTGTTTGGTCAGACCCAGGGTTTTCCTCCACCTGTGTTCGAGCCATCTCCCCTTTTGCTTCACTGCCCTCAGCTCAGGTGTATACCAAGGAGCTGGCTGGGTTCTACTCAGAGGGAGAGGGCGCTTGGGCGCGATCATGTTGACAGCCTGAGTTATCTCTGCATTCCACAGAGCAACCTGGGTTTCAACAGGAGCACTAGCCATACCAGCAGGAAAATCCCCCAGAGCCATCTGGAAACCATCGGAATTCCATAGCCTCCAGGGATGGGCCATTTTAATAGATCCCCCGCTCTTGCAGAGGGGAAAGGCTGCAGAGAGTCTCAACCTCAATAGGAAGTGTCCTGACGATGACAAGGGGATAGATGTTAATTCCCCCATTTTCAGATCACCATCCTCCTGCCCAGTCAAGAAAACCAGATCATGCGTGTTTCCTTTTACATAAGTTGGGCTAATGATATGTTGAAACAGCCCATGGCTGTCATGGTGGCTGGGAAGTCCTGAGCCACCCCGGATACAGCAGCCTTGGCATGGAAGTTGAGATTCCCCAGAACCATCATCCTAGGGATCCTCAGCACCAACTCCAAGACCACTCCGTCAGCTCAGGCAGGGAGTCTGATGAGTAGTGGGGTGGGTGGTACACCAGCAGAATCCCTAATCTGTCCCAGGTACCCAACACAAAATACAGTTTTGTAATAACCCATCACAGCCAGGTGCCGAGTTGGAAAGGAGAAAAAAAAAGATTACTCCTCAAGATCAGCATCCCGCTTTGCGATGCACACAAGGCAGGGTGCTGTCTTGGGAAATAATCTCTTTTTTCCCCTTTCCAACTCAGCACCTGGCTGTGATGGGTTCCCACAAAGCTTTCAACAGTAGCAAAACTCAGGCTATTTAGGGCATAATCCTATGGCTGCTAGTCAGCGGCTAGATGGCCATAGGATAGGTCGGTTCCCTGAGAACAGACCTCACCCACTCCTGCGCTGCCTCGTAGGCAGCGCAGATCGGAGTGTGAAGCAGAGAAAATGGGGTGTTCCTGGGGGCAGGGCAGGAAGGGTGGAAGTGCCATTCCGACACTTCCTATGCGTCATCTGGCATCCCCCCCCCCGCTCCAACTTCCTGCGGCTAGACAGCCATAATCGCCTGTCTAGCCATGAATGCAGGGTGGCTGAAGTGCAGAGGGGAAGATCCCCTCTGTGCTGCTCCTGCCCTGCATCTGCATTGGATAGGCGGTCGCCTCCGAGTTTGGAGGTGGCCGCCTGTCCCAATAGGATTGCACCCTTAACCTCTTATAGAGATGTCACCAGCTTGTTAAAATCAATGGAGTGGGGGGAGAGAGAGAGATAAACACTGGTAGCACATTCAGCAATATTTTAAGAATTAGAGGTGGGATAAACCTCATATAAAAGAAAAAGATATAAGCAATATTTTAGCAAGAGACAGGTTTGTTTTTTTAAATAAAGAATGAAGCAAGTACATAATAATGTTTAAAAAACTAGAAGGAAAGCATATGCACATTATCTCATTGTTTTTTGGCCTTAACTAAAGTTATTAGTTAGCAGATGCTGCATATTCTATAGCTCCAGGTTTTAGTTCATAAAGCAGCCGCTTTCTAACCTAAGAGCCTATAGAAAATTGCATGCAACAGTACTGTAGTGAATGAAGAGTTTATATGTGTAGGAGGGGGCTTCTGTCTCCCAGAGGCAGTATGGAAAGAAGAACCCTTGTTATTGTCATCACTATTGAGACGGCTGACAGTAGTTACAGGCTCTAGGATTTTTATACTAAAATAAACAATTTACATTCATTTGTAAGTAGTGGTGGCTGTTCTAGTGGAAGCCGAGAAGACCACTGAATCTCTATTACAAAAGAGTCCAAGTTCTACATCCTGAAGTAAAAATTCACCCCTTCAAAAGAGGCAACCTAAAAAAAAAAATCAGTTCCAAGATCAACATGCATCAAACCTATACACATACACACACTGCTCCCTTCTTCTAGTCTTTCCTCAAGGTCACCGTAGACTGCTTATGGTTGGCAGAGGTGACCTCACAAACCATGTAGTTTTCTAAGGGCACAATCCTATGCAAGTTTAGACAAAAAAGTCCTACAACTTTCAGCATTCCCCAACTAGCTGTGCTGGCTGGGGAATGCTGAGAGTTGCAGGATTTTTTTCCTGTCTAAACATACATAGAATTGTGTCATAAGTCAATGCTACCCTTCATCATATGGTGTAATTTCTTCAGGAACAACAACAACAAAGTTGTTGTCTGTAAACATGACCTCACAAGTTAATTTCCTATACAAAAAGTCTAACAGGCAAACTTGTTTAACATTCCAAAGAAATGGAAGATAAGTAGAGACAATAATTTCACTACAAAAAATGGAAGGTTGCAATGGTGCATTAACGGAAAAAATCAACAGGAACAGTGGTGTAATACATTTTATTAGGGCCAACTAAAAGTTCATTTACATTTGACAAACACCCCTCAAAATTCCCAAACGTGATAGCCCAAACAAAGGGAAATTTGATAATTAATCTGAGTCCACATTCTCCATTGCCTTTCAACTGAACAGACAGGATTTTAAAAATGGCTAGTGTTTTGCTCAGAATGAACAGGACAAACATTCTGTATATGGCAGTGATTTCACGACTTGTGTTCTACTGTCTCCTGTCCAAATAATAGGTTTCTACTTGATGAGGGTAGGGAAATTACATGGATAAGTGGGCTTAAACATTATGGGGAGAGTAGGAAAACCTGACAATGGGCTGCCATTTTCTGTAGTAGTCCCATTTTGACAGTATCATCTGGCTCCACCTTCTGAGGAGCAGAATTCCCCTTTGCTTCAAGCCAGGCACGAATAATTATGGACTGATATACACATGGAAGAATTCTTCCACATAAATGAAGATAAATGCCTCCCTGTGTGTCCTCCGGAGATAATAAGTGCTTGGCATCACCCTAACTCCCTTTGGAATAGAGCTGTGAAATTCGAGGCATTCTCCTCCAGCAGTTACTTTGACACAGCATCTGTGAATGTTATTATGTGCCATTGCTTCCTACCCCTTCCCAAAGGAAAAAAAAATGGAGTTCCGTAGAACATGAATTCCAAAATACCTAGGTCTGATGCATAGTTTTCCAGTTCATTATCTCTAATGGCAGTCACTGTGTAAGTCTGTTCTCTGGCCTGGATAGAAGGGGCAAATGCCAAAAGCCTACGGTGATTGTGGACATGATGGAAGCCAAGTTAAGCATGTTTGGGTTTTAATGGAGGAAACCAAAAGAAGAATCCACCCCATGCTTCTTCCTAATACAGTATTTGGGTATTATAATGCATTAAAGTATGGGCATGCCAAGGGAAATACGATTTAAATAGTAGAAACAAAAAATGGTGGAACTGAAGAGGGATTAACATACATTCCATGGTGATTCACACACTCAGAATCATGAGACTCAAAGGTTGGGGACTATGGAAGGTACTCCTCCACACTGAAAGGTGTGGATGGAGGATGGAGACAGATATTGGGCTGTCCCTAGTCTCAAGACCAGGCCAGGCTTGCTCTTGTCGACCTGCACAGCTCTCACCACTTGTGGATCTCTTACATTAATTAAAGTTGTGGCTCTAGTTTTACCCAACCTTCCATGTTCTGCCTTGTTATTTTGGGTGTGTGTGTGCAATCAGTGGACAGCCTTTGCAGTGAACATGTGTCTGAGCCAGTCTGGCCATCATCAATTTATGATGATAAGGATCATCGAAGGATATAAAGGCAGCGATATCAATCCTCTTGCATTTGACCCTCACAACAACCCTTTGAAGTACATTGGGCTGTTAGGTCCAAGGTCACCCAGTGAGCTCCATGGCTGACTGGAAATTTGAACCTGGGTCTTTGTGGTCCTAGTCTGATGCTCTAACTACTACATCACATTGCAGTGATCATCCCCATTTCTACCTGGTCATACTCATCCTACTGCAGATAGTCATGATTGTGTCCGCCTTTGAGTTCTGAGTTTGCAACAAAAAAAAAGCCTTCTCAGTGGTGGCATTCAGTTTATGAAATTCCCTGCCTAGGAAGGCATTCCTGGAACCATCATTGTTATCCTTTCACTGCCAGGCAAAGACATTTTTATTTTCCCAGGCTTCTTAGTATCTTTTATCTTCTTTTTATCATATATAGGCATCTGATTTTTCAAGATATGCACGTAGTCTTGCTACCTGCACACCAGGTAGTTTACAAGCATGAAAAAATGGTACACTGAAGTGATGACATGATGTGTACTATGACATTTATGTGCCAATATGTTTTCAGATCAGTATCCACCAGGACATTCTTTTGTGCAAGCCCCAATGAAATTAATGAGAGCTTTGTTTTTTCAGCTATAGTTCAACCAGCTTTCTTGCATAAATCCTATTTATGCCAATGGGGCTTTAACAAGGAAGGTTCTAGTGGAGTGTGTCAGTTTTAAAAGAACATTAGCTAAAAAGGCTTTTGGAAGCAGAAAAACCCAAGCATTTAGATGGGAAGCTTGGCTGGAAGAAATGTCTGACTGGGCCGCGTGCAGCGACAGAAACATTGCCATGGGATTTATGTGTCCACTCTACCCAGAAGGTTGAACTTCAAACTGCAGCCGTTTGCCCAGAACAGCTTTTCAGCAATCTGAAGTGCAAGTACTAGACACCAAAATCACACAGTGAATCATTGTGCTAAAAGCAGAGAGAGAGAGCAGTGGGGGAGGGGCGCACAAATTAATCTGATGCAAGTTTTGTTAATTATTATCTGTGGCAGAACTGGGAAACTTTATCAGAAATAACATGGAAGGGAAGAGGAATGTCAAACATAAGTCTCGTATAAGAAACACTATAATATCGATGGGTTAAATTAGAAGCAGTAGATGAATCTTTGTGACACTCATGGACCACTGACTGATAACTTATTCAAGTCCTAGTTAGTGAGGGTTTGCTTTGCAAAGGTTCTGCCCTAGAACCTGATATTGATATTAGCTTTTGCTCGTGCAAAACCAAATTGTAATGTACCTTTACTAGGATGCGCTGCTGAAGAACAACCATTCTGTTAGACCAGGGGTGTACAACTTGTGGCCTTCCAGATGTTTCATCCTATAACTCCCATCAGTCCTAGCCAGCATAGACAATTATGAGGGATGAGGGGAATTGTAGTTCAAAATATATGGAGGGCCAGAAGTTGCCCATCCCTGTGTTAGACCCTACTACCACCTCTCCTAAATGCTGCTGCTCTCAATTCACAAAACTACAAGAGAACATAGAATGCAACAGAATCTAGCATTCACAGAGATATGGTCTCTACCCTAGGAAACATACTCAGATAGCAATCCCAGCTAGAAAAGTGGAAGAACCAGTTTTGATGCTTAGTTTGAGATGGGTTACCCAGAATCTGTTACAGTATTGGGCCATGGAGCCTAATACACATGATGTCTTAGCTGGTGCTGCCTTTTACTGCATATAGGATTTTCCTAAAGGGGAAAGTACCTCTCTGAGAATGTGCCCAGTCCTCAGACATCTGTGGCCAGAGAGCAAATCTGGGTCCAGATGATTGTGAACCCCAGAATCCCTTTAAAAATACTCTTTCTCTGGGCCAGTTCTGATGACCACTGAATGTTAATTATTTTAAATTTGCCTGGAGTGCAATGGCCTTAGATGCAGTGGAGGCTGGTGGCTCTGATGTCAGTGGGCAGTTCATCTGCTCTCGGTTTCAGTCAGAACCAATCAGCCTCTGCGGCTTAGATGTGCTACGCCACATGTTTATATTGTGTCTGTGCCATCATTAAGCCCACTTGGGGACATTTGTGGCAGCACCTCCTGCAATTTGAGTTGGCAGTGAAGGCCTGACATGGCCACTTACAGATGCAAGGAGTCCATGCCAAAAGCTATATACAGCCCATCACTGGCAAAGTGGCTGTGAGAATCTGGACAATGTTCTCATCAGGGCTCCTAGATGAGAGATCTCCTTTGAGGTTAACTGACTATGGAAGCATGCTTTACTTGAAGTAAATGCACCTTAAGATGCCCTGAAAGCTGCAGGCATTCTTAGGAATAGCAATGAGGGAGGTAGTCAAGCAACCATTTAGCTATAGTTCTCCAGGGGACAACACAACCTATTGATCTCAGGGTTAAAAAAGACAAAAAGCTGTATGGATGTTCCAAGGGCTTTAGTGTGCTCCTAATAATAGCTCAAAGGGCCAGGTTACTTCTTCCCCAACATCTTGAAAAAAGAGCAGCAAGCATACCGTAAGTCAAGCTAGGGAAAGCATAAAATGGATTTTGAAATGGTCTTGTGTGGGAAATAAGTGCAGTGAGGTCAAGGTGCCAAATGCCAAGGGGTGCTCAGGCCAAAGGCCCACAAGCTGCAAAGCTAACTTAATTATCTAGCAATTAACACAATAGAGTCATTTGGAAGACATAGAACAAAGGGTCTTTTTACAAAGGAAAAACATAAGGCAAAAGCCAGGTGGGTTTTGCAAGCAGCTGTCTTGAGGGGAGCCATAGTACAGTTATATGAAACAGCTGTCTGCGGGTGATGCATATCCTCTCCCATACCTTTTTAGAAAGAAACAGAATGGTTTAATGGCCCCTGGAAATGGAAGGACATTTGACGTAGGGCCAAACTAGATTTGGCATTAAATGAGCCTTTGCATGTAGCATGTATGTAACATGCATGTTTTAAATGCAAATAGCAGCTACTGGGGATGGGGTAATAATTATCAGGATCCCAGGGAGGGGGAATTTAACCTCTTCCTTCCTTGCTGTAGCCCTGACAAAGTGCTCTAAATTCTTCTAAAGCTATTGTTGGCACTGGGACAAAATCAGAGGAATGATATTGCACACAATGAATTATGAACTGTACACACCTTTGCCATACTCTCATTCCCGTACACACTTGCTCCCATGTAGTGTATGTACAGACATAGTCATCAGTCAAAGGAGAAGTCAGGTCTGTTTTATCAATATGGTACATGCGGTCACGAAGAGTCGGACACGACTTAACGACTGAACAACAACATATTCACACATTTCATTATTCATACAACGTTTTCAATTACAACTTCATGTTTTTGTATGTGTGAAAATGTTGTATATTAAGTTGTCATTTGATCAGCTATTAGCTCCCACTGTCTCGTATCATGCTGGGCAGTTACCTGGCACTGGGAGGCAAGTTGGGAACCCTAGTGAATTGACAGTCACCTCTCACATGCTTGTGCCATTCCTCCAATGCAATTTTATAAATTCTGCCTAATGATATACAGTTCAAATATTACTTTTGTCAGAATTTTCTTGCAATCCTCCCATTGACTAAGCGGTTCTTCAGTGAAAATATTCTGTGGATTTTCACCCATGAATCACACAATAAAAAGCAGAGACAGCTTTATTAAGCACATTACATACTGAACAGCCTGAAACTGAATCAGACCACTGGACCATGTGCTCCAGTGCTGTCTACTCCGGCAAGGAACAGCTCTCCAAGGTCTAGGGCAAAAGTCTTTTTTAGCAGTCACATGAGCTCTTTTTAACTGGAGATGCCAAAGATTGAACCTGAGATGTTTTCAGTTATGGCATATGAGACAACAACAAAGCACAGTCCATGTTGTCCTTGACAAGCATGTACCTGCCTCCAATTTTTACCTTGCTTGGGAACAGGCTCCTTATCAGTTCACAAATCACAGAGGTTTACAGAATATTGATAGGGATGTCAGTGCCCAACCTTCTGCTCAAGATTTTGGAAGCAACCACACATACTTCCATTGATCTTCAGAGACAGCACAAGGATGTGCAACTCCAGGGCACCTAACAAAGAACACAGCAGTTCAGCACACACGTCTCTCTGCAGGTTGGACTTCAGACTCTGTATTAATCCCCAGGTCTTCTTGGGAAATGAAAGTCCTTGACTCAGGCATGAATGTTACTGGCAAAGTTCCCATTACTGTAAAGCAGCCTACTAACAACCATCCCACTTTGTCATGTATGCATGTCTTAGCTCACTCTTTGCATCTTTCTAAGGTCACTATGCCATAATTCAGTAAGTCCTTTCCTTTTCAGAGTATGGAGAGATCCAAAAATAGTGCTACAGTTTAACTTTGTGTGGACAATGCAAAATCAAACTGAAAAGAACTGGGATAATGTGATAACAAAGAATGTAATTAAACAGGGGATCATGGGAAGTAGTGCATTACCCTAATATCAGTTCATCTCCCTGGTTTCACCCTCTTTCTCTTATGCCAAGGGTGGGCAAATTGTGGTCCTCCAGAACTTGTGGCCCTCCCATCAGCCCCATCCAGCACAGCCAAAGGTGAGGGATGGTGGGACGTCTATGCGAAAACATCTTGAAGGCCTCAAGTTGCCCAGCCCTGATTTATGCCATCATGTGTCCACAACTGCACTTCACCAGTGATAGTTAAAACCCCGCTTTGTCCCAGCTCCCTATATGCCTTGTACCTTCTAACCCAGTTGATTGTCTAGCCCATCCATGTGTCAGAGACTCTTGCAAGCAACCAATTGTCATAGGAGGTTCTAGCAGCCATAGCATCTAGTATTGCGGCCTCAGTATTACCTACCCTGCCCAACCATATACCTAGAGCAGTGGGTAGACTCTCTGAAAAGGCCCACCAGCTGCACAGAAGAAAGAGTGGCCAGCATGGCTTCCAGAGAGCTTCACCCAAATGCCTCACTACAAGGGGTCCTTCCTTACAGCAAGGCATTGGTGGGGAGGTGGCCATGGAGATTGCCTGTGTTCCTGCAGCACAGGCAATCTCCAGGGCCACCTCCCCGCCAATGCCTTGCTCTGAGAAAGGTCCCCTCACAGCAAGGAATTGAGGGACAGGGGTGAAGAGAGGGGACAGTGGCGGTTGCCGCCACTACCATTTTGTGTGTGGGGGGGGAGGAGAGGAGGATGTCAACAACAACCAGCAACTACCATAGTCATTGGTAAAGGCAGGAGGAGTGTCAGGCTGGGCCACCATTGTGATGTTGCAATCGGTGGGGGAGGGGGGAAGAGAGGGTAGTGGTGAAGGGAAGGGTGGAGAGGGTGGGCACCACAACTGTTGTCATGGCCCAGAGTGGGAGAGAAGAGGGGGTGAGGGATGGGAGGAGGAGGGCAGATACTATCAGCATTGTCATTGGGGGCAAGGGAGGAGGAGGGGGCATGCACATGCTGCTGCTGTTGTTGTCACAGCATGGGGGAGGGTGTGGAATACAAAGGAGGGAGGCAGTGCAACCTCCCACCTCAGGTGGCAGGAGACCTTGTGCCCACCCTGGTATTAAATATTGCTAGGCACCAGACCTCAAGACTGGGGAGCCTTAAACTGAATCAGACAAATCCCCACTCAGACATGAAGCTCACTGGGTGACCTTGGATCAGGGATGATCTCTCAATGTAACCTACCTCACAGGTTTGTTGAGGGTAAATATGGTGGGGGTGAAGAACCATGTAGACCACCCTGAGTAGGGTATAGATATAAAGAACAAACACTCATCACAATTTCTGAGACAAGGAATATATTCCCGTACATTACTATATTGAATTATTACATTTGTTCCTCACTTTGCTTCCAAAGAATTTTAAGTGTCATTTCAGCCTTACAAGTGCCCTATAAAGTATGTTAAGCTGAAGCTAGTTCCATGCTTCACTTCAGACATTTACCAGGCAAAAAAATTCCCAAACTCTCCTCTTCAGGATGATCCTCCACCAACCTATATCCTTGAATTTGGACCTCCTCCTCCTAAGCTTTACCTCCTTGGTTCTTTAAGCCCTTGGTTGCTGGTTCCCTCTCCCCCTCTAACTGGCTGTTTTGATTTCTTCTCAAGCCCTTTCTCTTGGCTTGCTTCACAATTTCCCCACCCCCTGACAATCTCTTATAGCCCTCTTTAGCCATTTTAAATTCTACGCTACTTTGCAACCAGCAAAAGGCAAGTGTAAAGGTAAATGATGGTGCAAAATGAAGAGATGGGGCCAGCTTAAACCAGTGGCCCCTACACAACTGCTTCTTAGAGCGCAGCTTCTGGTGGAAGATGTGTGTTCATAGCCCAGTGAGGATTGTGGGCAGGTTCATATTGTGTGAACCTGGTCTCCCATATGGAGGAGACCTGGTTGCCATCATTTACAAGATGGTAGACCACCTTGGTTGCCATCATCTACAAGATTGTGGTGGCTGGTAAAAGGGCTGCATCATTTGTTCAGATTACAGCAGTTAAGCTGATAGCCTCTGCATGATGGCCATATGCACTCCCAGAAAGCAGACACATGGAGTACCACTGACAAAATGAATCATCCCCATGTACGTCTGCAGGAATCCTTCTACAGATGTGAACAGGAACCACAAATCCTTGATGAGTATAGATTAGGCTGAGCGGCAGACCCATCCTGGGCAGAAATGGTTCGCTTTACTTCTTTCTCTGATATGCTGCGTCATAAATTCTTTGGAGGCCTAATTTCTTACAGAAAAGAAATGCAAGGGAGAAACCAGGATCTTGCAGAAGTTGCAGCCACTTCTCAAGTGAATGTGGAGGCCTGACAGGCCAACAAAATGACCCACTTCTTGCAGACTCAGACAGAAAGGCTCTGCTTAGGCTCTAGGAAAGTGTCTCTAATAAGGCAATTCGTTAACTGTGTCGGCTGGGCCCCTTTCAGCTATCCTTCATTCCTTCTCTCCCTCCCTCAAGCTAGTCATTAATGCAGCAGGAACAGAGGAAAATGAAGCTTTTGGGCTTGGTATAGATTACTGAGCTCTGCGTAGTGAATATAAGACCATTATTTAGACACCCAAGTCCCCAATGTGTTTTGATCACACCAGTCCAGCAGGACAAAAAGGAAGAGCTAGATAATGGGCTTGGGAGATAGAGTACATGTGTGAACTCCGAGACATTCTCTCTCTCTCTCTCTCTCTCTCTCTCTCTGTCTTACACACACACACACGCATGCACACACACACACACGCGCGCGCATGCGTGTACTTATATGAACTGATTTCCAGCTTGTGATGCTCCTGGGACTGGCCCATGTCAGCTGGGTCTAGGAATGCCTTTGCCCAGCTTTGTCTGTTGCCTGGCTGCACCTTATGCAAGAAAATATGTAGCTACTGTTTGCTTGCCCTGGTAACCTCTTGATTTTATTATTGTACTGTATTGCACTTGTACATGGGACTGTCCCCTGGCCAGAATGTGGCAGCAGGACTTCTAACTAAAAGCCTTTTATTGGTACTAGTTTGGGGGCTAATATCAACATGTTGGTTTTAGATTTTAAAGCTCTATACAGTCTTGCTCTGGAATACCTGAGGAAGGGCCTTTTCCCATGTTTGCCACCATGTGTTTCAAGGTCAATGAATGGGGACTTCTTGCAGGTGCTACCACTGCCAGAACTGAAACAGGTTACAACCAAAACTAGGACTTCTTCTATGGTAGCCCCTTGATATATTTGAATTCCCTCTAACTAGAAATTCACCAGATTCTCATGACTGGTCCTTTCAGAAAGGTTAGAAAAGCCTTTTTTTATTTTTTAGCCTTTGGATGATAGCCTGTTCCTGTGCAATATTTTTAACTGTCATGTTTCATTGTTGTTTTTTCTAGTAGTATTTTAATTGTATTTTGAGCTGATTTGAGGACATGTTCAAAACATGGGATTTAATTTTTTAAATAAAGAAAAATGGGGTGGGCCGTGGGGGAGGGAATCACCAGAATGGGAGAAAGCTGCTCATCCATTCCTGATAAACATGAAAGATATAGATGGACAGGGACCATGGGGATCTGAGCTGGGTTGGCTGTTTCTCACAGGAACTCATTCTCTTCTAGGTACGGATGTTGGAGAATCCCGCCACGGACTCCAGTGAGGCCAGATTCTAAAGAATCTGCCCCCCTGGAATCCGTGGCGGAACAGCCTCGCCCCTTGCCACCCCCCGCAATCCCCTCCCCTGGAATGTACCTACCTGGCAGTGGATGCGGCTCTGGCTCTGGCTCTGGCTCTGGGTTGTCTTCTGGGCTGCTGCAGCCACAAATGGCGGCCGTCGTGGCATCCGCCATTTGCGTCCCCGCTTTAGCCGTGATAGGCTACGTAAATATTTACGTAGCCTATCACAGCAAAAGCAGGGACGCAAATGGCGTAGGGGACACCATTTGCGTCCCTGCTTTAGCCGTGATAGGCTGTGTAAATATATACGTAGCCTATCACGGCCTAGCGTAGGGACGCAAATGGCATTCCCTACGCAGGACACCATTTGCATCCGCAGCAGCCCGGCAGCAGATGGGGCCCCCACTGCGGATTGGCCCAGCTGGCAGCTCTGTGGACTGGCCGCGGAGCGGAGCTGTCCAGGCAGGATTCCGGGGGGGAGGGCCGGATTGCCTCCCCCCCGTTGAGGATTCCGTGGGGAGGACCAGGTCGCCTCCCCCCCTGAGAAACCCAGCGGAGCCAGGTAAGTGGGGTTTCGTACACCCCTACTTCTAAGGGCACCAGCTAAGGTTGAAGGGGAAGCTTCCTCCTTCTCTTGCTTGGCTCCCAAAACTGCACAGATCCTGCTGAACCTGAGATACATTGGCTCTCAGGCCCACAATTTACAGAGAGAGTTTTTGTTCACAACTCTTAGTCAGAAAACACTGGCCCTCTTCTCACATTACTAACATGGAGGGGCTCCATGTGATTAAAGGGAAGTAGAGTTATGCAGCTAGCTCCACCCCTAACAGTGCAGTACCCCCTCCTGGCTCTGCTCCCCAAGCCTTCCTGGGAAGAGCATTTCTCAATTGGGGTGTCAGGAGCACCCTAGCAGCCTCTTTCAGTACACTCCAATAGCCAACTCAAGACACAGACGAAAGGATTCTTTTCAAGGCTTTAATCCTTTTACAACTTAATGACTCTTTCAGATGCTAATCACCAGTAACTAAGCAATGAACAGCAGAGTAGCCTATGCTCCGGGTAGGCAGTTGGTCCCCGTTTGAGGAGAATCACTTCAAGACCCTGAACTTATGGGCTAGGGAAAGATCCTCCCTCTTTCCCTTGGGTCCACGGGACGCAGCCATTGCTTGCACGCCAAACGGGCGCTATGCCTCCTTTCCGTGCCCTCCATCGCTCATCACTCCCTGCATCTGCGTTGATCGCCTAGCAAGCCCCTCTCCTGCACTTACTCACTGCCTGGGTCACTATCTATCTCAGGAATGCCGGCAGGAGGAATCTCTGCCATCTGCTGTGCCTGTGAGGGATGAGCTGACTCCTCTCCCACGGATTGCTGATCCTCCTCAGAATCAGAACTGCTCTGGGGTTCTATCGGCTCAGTTTCCACCCTGACATGGGGTACCACCATTGGGGGCTGATCTACATTGCACCTGCCATCGCACCGAAGTCAGGGTCCTGTCAGGTTAAACGCATTCTCATTAAAACATGATTATCCATACTCACCCATTTTCCCCGTTGCGGTTCTTGATTGAATGCGCGAGTTCAGTTCACACTTGAAATTTGTGCTGTTTTCCTGCTCCTAAAGATGGCGGCTCTCACTGGAGGAGCAGAAACTCTTCCTGTTTCTGCTGAATCCCCGCCCACCATCCCTCTCTTCCTCTATCCCTGTGTGTGTGTGTGAGTGTGTAGGGATGGCGCGTGCATCCTGTTGGGGCTCGAAGACTGATGAGAGCTTGTCCCTTGCCACCACTGCTGTAGCAGGTGGGGGTGGAGGGAAGAAGGAGGCACCTATCCTCTTCTCCCCCCCATCTGCTGGAGGCCAGGGCAAGAGGCTGGGGGGTGTCTGCCGATGCTCTTTTCCTTGCACCAGCCCTTTGCAGCCAGCACGAGGAAGAGGAGCAGCAGCAACGTCACCCAGCGCTCGCGTTTTGGGGGGGCTGCTAGCTTCTTCAAAGCTTCGAAGCTTCGCATCTGCTGCTGCCGCCGCTGGGCCTGCTGCTGCCGCCACTGGGCCTGCTGCTGCCACCGCTGCCACCACCACCAGGCCTTCCCTGTGGACTTCTGCCTGGCAGACCGCCAGTCCCTGCAGGACCAGGCCCCCAGGTACCGAGCCGGCTGTGCTGCTCCACCTGTCCCTCCCTGGAGGGGCTACATAAGCTGGCTGGCTGAGGTGGCCTGGGAGAGCCAGGGCCTGCAGGAGAAGCCACCACCACCACCACTGGGGAAGAGGCGTGCTTGCTGCTGCTGGGCCTGCTGCCGCCGCCGCCGCCGCCGCCACCAGGCCTTCCCTGTGGACTCCTGCCTGGCATTTTTAAGGGGATTTTAATTGTTTTGTTTGTTTGTTTTATTTTGTTGGGGGGGATTTTGTTGTGTTTTTAGGGGTGGGTAGCCTGCCTGATAGGCGGGAGCGAGGGGGCATGTGTCCACCTGATGGAGGCAGTGGGGGGAGTGTTGGGGGCCAGAACATACCGAGGCTGGGCGGCAGGCGCTGGCAGAGCGCTAGGGGCAGGCCATGCCAGGTAAGGGGAACAAGGGAGAGATGTGTAGTATCTGTCCCCTGCTCCGGGCCTGTCCAGAGCCAAAGGATGGCTGGGGGAGTCGTGACCCCATCTTCTGGCCTTCGTTTGCTGCTCTGCAATGCCAGGTCTGTTACCCAGAAAACCTCCCTCATCCATGACATGATCCTGGATGAGGGTGCAGACCTGGCATGTATTATGGAGACCTGGCTGGCCGAGGCTGCTGCTCCAACCCTTGCAGCCATGTGTCAAGCTGGATTTTCGTATGCACAGCAGCCGAGGGCTGGGGATCGGGGAGGGGGAGTGGCTGTTATCTACCGAGAGTCCTTGGTCTTCACCAGACCCCCTCTCCGGGAGACCAAGGTTGCTGAGTGCATGTACTGGAGGTTGGGCTCGAAGGGCAGTCTGGGGATTCTGCTCGTGTACCGTCCACCCTGCTGCACGACTGACGCCCTGGCCGAGGTGCTTGAGGTGGTCTCTGATGTGTGTGTACAGTCCCCTAACTTACTGGTGTTGGGGGACTTCAATGTACATTCGGAGGCCATCCTCACAGGAGCACCTCGGGACTTCATGGAGACCATGGCCTCCTGGGAGCTGCACCATATTCTAACTGGGCCCACCCATGTAGCCGGTCATGCACTAGACCTTGTGTTTGTTTCTGGAGAAGCGGGGAGTGATCTGGAAGTCGGGGGTATATCCACCACCCCCTTGTCATGGTCAGATCACTATCTGGTGATGTTGGACTTCTCGGTTCCACAACCCCTCCGCAGGGGTGGAGGACGCATTAAAATGGTCCGCCCCAGGCATCTTATGGATCCAAATGGATTCCTGAATGCGCTTGGGGATTCTCTGGGGCATGCCAACGGCCACTCGGTTGAGACCCTGGTGGGTGGCTGGAATGCCGCAATCACTGGGGCATTAGATCAGGAGGCTCCGAAACGCCCTCTCCCCCTGAACAGGGCTCGGACTGCACCATGGTTGAATCCGCGGTTACGAGCTCTGAAACAGGAGGTGAGACGGCTAGAGCGCCGGTGGCGGAAGTCTCGCTCCAAAGACGATCAGACACGGGCTAGAGCTGTATCTTCAGCCTATCACGTGGCGGTGAAGGCAGCAAAAAAGAAATATTATGCTGCCTCCATCGCGTCTGCAGAGTGCTGCCCCAGGAGGCTGTTCCAAGTGGTCCGGAGCCTGGTCGGTCCTGTGGCTCCGGAACCACTGGAGCATTCTAAGGCCTCCTGTGAGGCTTTGGCAAGGCACTTTGCAGATAAAATTGATCAGATTAGGTGTGTTACTCTGCACACTGTGGATACAGTTAGTGAGCAAGAGGCGGCCTGTGGCAAACCGGTTTTGTGGGATCGGTTCCAGCTTCTTCCTCCTGATGAAGTGGACAAGGTGCTTTCATCTGTAAGGCTGACCACCTGCTTACTTGATCCTTGCCCATCTTGGCTCATTATGAGCTGCAGAGAGACTGGCTAAGAGGATCAAGGCGGTGGTGAACTCCCTTGATCACCTTGATCACTCCCTTGAGGAGGGAGTGATGCCATCAGCCCTCAAGGAGGCAGTGATAAGACCGCTCTTAAAGAAGCCCTCCTTGGATCCTCAAGTTCTGAACAACTTTCACCCAGTCTCAAATCTGCCATTTTGGGGCAAGGTGATTGAGCGGGTGGTGGCGGTGCAGTTGAAGGCACACTTGGAAGAAACTGATTATCTAGACCCATTTCAGTTGGGCTTCAGGCCTGGGCATGGGACAGAAACGGCCTTGGTCGCCTTGGTGGATGATATGAGGAGGGCTCTGGATAGGGGTGAATGCTCCTTCCTTGTTCTCCTCAACCTCTCAGCGGCTTTTGATACCGTTGACCACGGTATCCTCCTGGACCGCCTGGAGGGGTTGGGCATTGGAAACACTGTATTGCGGTGGTTCCGGTCCTTCCTCTCCGGCAGGTACCAGAGGGTAGCACTGGGAGAGGAGGTTTCGGACCCGTGACCACTTACTTGTGGGGTGCCACAGGGTTCCATCCTCTCCCTGATGCTATTTAACATCTATGTGAAGCCACTGGGGGCTATCATCAGGAGGTTTGGGGTGCAGTGTCATCAATATGCGGATGACACGCAGCTCTACCTCTCATTCAAATCTTCACCAAGGTTGGCCGTAGAATCCCTGTCCAAATGTCTGGAGACGGTGAGTGGCTGGATGGGGAGGAATAAGCTGAAGCTCAACCCTGACAAGACCGAGGTACTTTTGGTGGGAGACAAGAGGAGGCTGGGGGATGTTGACCTGGTGTTGAATGGGGTACGGCTACCCTTGAAAGACCAGGTCCGCAGCCTGGGGGTCATTTTGGACTCCCAGCTGTCCATGGAGGCTCAGGTTTCAGCTGTGAGCTGGACAGCGCTGTATCAACTCCATCTGATACGGCAGCTGCGCCCCCTCCTTCCCGACCATCTGCTCCCATCGGTAGTACATGCCCTGGTCTCCTCTCATTTAGACTACTGTAATGCGCTCTACATGGGGTTACCCTTGAAGACGGTTCGGAAACTGCAGCTGGTACAGAACGCGGCGGCTCGCCTGATTAAAGGCAGCTGCCGGCGAGATCACATCACTCCAGTGCTGAAGGAGTTGCACTGGTTACCAGTTGTTTTCCGGGCCAAATTCAAGGTGTTGGGTTTGACCTTTAAAACCCTATATGGTTCCAGCCCAGCCTATCTTAAGGAGCGCCTCCAGCAACACCAGACAGGCCGCTTAACAAGATCAGCCTCGGATGGCCTTCTCTCTGTCCCATCAGCCAGGACAGCTAGACTGGTGGGGACGAGGGAGAGGGCCTTTTCTGTGGTGGCCCCCACTCTGTGGAACTCCCTCCCTAGGGAACTCCGTCATGCCCCCTCTTTAATGAGCTTCCATCATGCATTAAAAATGTGGTTGTTCAGGCAGGCATTTGGGGTGGGTTAGGGTATTTTAAAAAAAAATTATGGTAAAATTTTATTGTTTTAAATTGTTTCATGGTGGGTTGTACATCACCCAGAGTGGCTGGGTGACCAGTCAGATGGGCAATTAATAAATTTAATAAATAAATAAATAAACAAATCTTCGAAGACCACCCTGTGTTTGTCCCCCGCTCCTGAGATGACATTAAAGTTGTCCATGGACATTTTATCGATGTTAGTCCATGGACACTGAGGACTGTCTGCCTGGATATGTGTGTGTTTTCCATGCAGCGAGCATGGATGGGACTGTGAAGTTTGCAGAGCAATCGGGCTGGAGAAGCTACAGTTCTTCAAAGATTCACTTCTTTGAAGATTTGAAGATCTGAAGCTTTGAGGCTTTGAAGATAATGCCTTAATTAAGAAAAAAAAGCCAAAGTGGGGGATAGAGGGGGGTAAAATTTAGTCTCATTTGAAGGGATAGAACAACCCCCTGCTCAGTGCAAGAAGCCTGATTCCCAGGCAGTCTCCCATCCAAGCACTGACCAGGACTAACCCTGCTGAGCTTGAGAGACCAGACAAGCATGTGCACATCCAGCCCTTTGCTTGTTGCTGAGGAAATGGGGAGTGCTGAGGAACCTATGCAAACAGTAGCCGGAAGATGACATGGGGCCATCAAGAGCTGTGATTGGACAAGAGGGAAATACAAACACCACCGTATATGGACAGGCGTGGGAGGGGACTACAACCAGATATGGTAATGAACGTGGAGAATCAGAGCACATTAAGGGGAAATACCAGGATATCAGGGTATTGAAAGCGGTGAAACAGAAGCGGGAAATTCTGGTTCCAATTTGAGGCGGGTACTGCATAGTGTGAAACATGGGTGGTGAAACCTCATTGGAAGCGAAAAAAAAACGTAAGTGTAGATTGGCCCTGAGAAGACCCTTTCCCTGGCAATCACCCGCTACACTTCAGATGACAAAGGAACCTAGAGAAGGGCCTCTAATGAGGATCTTGGAATAACTACAGGCACATGTGGAGACAGGAAATCATCTCTACCTGTAGGTACCCCGATCCTGAGCTGAGAAGGGCTATAAAGTTTAAAGCCAGTACTTTGAACTGAGTCAGGAAACAAATCGAGAGCCAGTGCAGACACTGAAGGACTTGTGATGTGATAGGCTTGTAATGCCAGGTCCCAGTTAGCAAATTAGTAGCTCTCTTCAAAGGTATCTTTGTTCCCATCTCCCTCCTACTGAGCTAAGTTAGAACTAGCTTCCTTTTAATCCCATCATAAATCCTTGTCCACCTTGGTGGGGGGAAAAAACCCTTCAATCAAGGTGCAATCTTATGCATGTTTAGACAGAAAAGAAGTTCTACAACTCCCAGCATTCCCCAGCCAGCATAGTTGGTTGGGGATTACTGGGAGTTGCAGGACTTTTTCTGTCTAAAAATGCATAAATTTGCACCCTCAATTATTCAGATCAAAGCTGAGCTACAAGTTCTTTTTAGAACTTTTTGAGGTTGAAAGTGGGGTCGGGTGGTGGTGGTAAAAGGCTCCATGACCCATGCTCACTTCTGCCATCTGTTTCATGGCCCTGTCAGCAGTGGCAATTGCACTCCCACCTGTTGCATATTCTTACCCTTAAGGTTCCAGAAAGAAGGCAGGAAGCATTGCCCTCACTCTGAATTGGCTTCAGGTGTCATCACATGGCAATGACATAAAGCCAAGTCAATGTAATGGCAATGCTTCCTGCATTCATTCTGGGTTAAAAAAAAATTGAGCAATAAAATAAAATAAAACAATTGTCACCCAGCAGCAGCCAGGAACACAATCACCACCACAAGTTAGTTTGCCCTGTTCGCATCTACCCCAAGCTACTGAAATATTTCCAGATTTTGCCAGCTAAGAACACCATAGTGAAGGGGAGGAGGAAATTCAGCTAGTACAGATCCTACTGTGGAGATTAGCCTAACATGATCAAATTCACCCAAAACAACTTGGGACCAAACTACCTGAAGCACTGTCATGACCATATCATTCTGACTATGCACTAATATCTACGTTAAGGGGTCCTTTTCAAGTACCTACCATTAAGATCTCTTAGGTTGGCATGCACAAGAGATAGGGCCTTCTTGTTGGTGGCCCAGGCTCTAGGGATGGGAGAATTCCGCCACAGATTCCAGTGAGTCCATGGTGGAACGGTCTCCTGCCCCCCTGTCCCCCCATGGAATCCCCCCGGGTTAGAACTTACCTGGGGAGGATGCGGCAGATTCAGTGGCTCCGGCGGCTCTGGTGGCTGGTCTCCTGGCCGGCTGCGGCTGGGCTGCTGCGTCCTTGCAGCTGTGATAGGCTTCGTAAGTATTTACGTAGCCTATCACGGCTAACCGCCCCCCCAAAAAAACCCAGCGTACGCAATTGGCAGCGGCTATGGCGGCCGCCATTTGCGTTCCCTATTTTTCACTGTTCTAGCCTACGTAAATATTTACGTAGACTATTACAGTGAAAAAACGGGGAAGGCAAATAGCGTAGTGGGCACTATTTGCTTTCCTTTTTTCCCGCCGTTCTAGCCTATGTAAATATTTACATAGGCTAGAACAGTAGGAAAAAAAAGGAACGCAAATAGCGCCCGCTACGCTATTTGCCTTCCCCTTTTTTTCGCCGTAATAGCCTACGTAAATATTTACATAGGCTAGAATGGCGAAAAATAGGGAACACAAATGGCGGCCGCCATAGCCGCTGCCATTTGCATACGCTGGTTTTTTTTTGGGGGGGGGGGTTAGAACGGCAAAAAAAAAAGAACGGTGAAAAAAAAAGGAATGCAAATAGTGCCCACTACACTATTTGCCTTCCCCTTTTTTTCGCTGTAATAGCCTACGTAAATATTTATGTAGGCTAGAATGGCAAAAAATAGGGAATGCAAATGGCAGCCGCCATAGCTGCTGCCATTTGCGTATGCCGTTTGTTTTGGGGGGGTTGCCGTGATAGGATATGTAAATACTTACGTAGCCTATCACGGCAGCCTGGCTGGACACAAATGGCGGCCGCTACAGCGACCGCCATTTGCATCCGCAGCAGCCCATCCACGGCCGGAAATCCGGCTGCGGATGGCCCTGGCCGGCTGCTCCATGGAGCTGCTGCGGAGCGGAGCCAGCTGGGCAGGATTCCGGGGGAGAGGACCGGATTGCCTCCCACCCCCCCGTCGAGGATTCTGGGGGGAGGGACAGAGCGCCCCCCCCCACCGTGACAAATTCTGTGAAAAGGTAAGTGAGTTTCATACATCCCTAGGCCCAGCACTGTGGAACTTACTTCCTCTTCATATGTAGGCATTTAGGCAAGCAGAAAAAGGCCTTTCTATTTAAAGATGCCTCCAGTTGAATTTGTAATTAGCTTACATGGTCAAAGAAGCATTGCAAATTATTCTGTATGCTTGCTACTGTGATTGTTATGTCCTGTATATGACTGAACTCTTGTTTGTATGCTGCTTTTTGAGGGTGTAGTCCTGAAAAGTAGCCAAAAACATTTTAAATAAACACACAATACCATCCAAAATAGTCCTTTGAGTCTCATCTATTACCCCTCATCTTCTGTCTCAAAACCACATTCTTTGTTTCCTCTTTGCATTTGGCTTTATGACCAGAAGTTAATTTATTACTCTATCAAATTATGCACTAAATATATAAGCATTTGAGAGACAGTTTCCAAGACTGTAAGTCAAATAAAGTTGTGTGGCACAATGCTCTAGGGAAGCATCGAACCAGCTCTCATGAAGGATGGAAAACATTTACCTCACATATCAATGTGAACTAAGCCAAGGAAAGTGCAGACTGATAAATTCCCTTTTATTGGCTGTGCTAGCATGTGGAGGTGGAGAATTTTTAAAGTCTGGCCATTCTCCTCAGTGTCAAACCCAAGGGCGACATTTGAAATTCTCTGGTGACAGGGAAAGACAGAGACGGAGAACTGTGGCCATGTGTTATCAACCCAGAGGACATGACTGAAGTAGGAAAGACAAAAGATCAAAATGCCGGTGGAGCTCCCTAAATAATTCAAACAGAAACAAATGCCTCACAAAACCGTTTGAAAACAATGCTAGGAATAAATGTGTGAAATGGAACTCTGAGACTATCACAGCTTACTCTGTTTCAAACAGCCGGTGGCAGCTTCCCCACCATCTTTCCTTAGTATGGAATCTCCATCAGGGAGCTGGTACCCAAAAGCTGTTCCCAAGTTTCTGAGCTGCCCCTTGTACCCAGGCAGCTGTTCTTCAGTTTTTGTATCAGGAACAGCAGAATGAAGCTTGGTTCTTCCTATACACAACAGAATAATGGAGATCCACAGCTTCATGGTGCAATTTTATTACAAACCGTGCATACGATGTTTTTCCCCTTCATCTAGTCTGTCCCCACTGTGTACACCAGTTATATTGGCTTCTTTTTCCAGCTAAATTTGGTTTTCATAATCCTTTGTTCTCATCAGTTATCGATAGTACAATCATCGGTAGTACATGCCCTGGTCTCCTCTCGTTTAGACTACTGTAATGCGCTCTATGTGGGGTTACCCTTGAAGACGGTTCGGAAACTGCAGCTGGTACAGAACGCGGCGGCTCACCTGATTAAAGGCAGCCGCCGGCAAGATCACATCACTCCAGTGCTGAAGGAGTTGCACTGGTTACTAGTTGTTTTCCGGGCCAAATTCAAGGTATTGGTTTTGACCTCTAAAACCCTATACAGTTCTGGCTCAGCCTATCTTAAGGAGCGCCTCCAGCAGCACCAGACAGGCCGCTTAACAAGATCAGCCTCGGATGGCCTTCTCTCTGTCCCATCAGCCAGGACAGCTAGACTGGTGGGGACGAGGGAGAGGGCCTTTTCTGTGGTGGCCCCCACTCTGTGGAACTCCCTCCCTAGGGAACTCCGTCATGCCCCCTCTTTAATGAGCTTCCGTCGTGCATTAAAAACGTGGTTGTTCAGGCAGGCATTTGGGGTGGGTTAGGGTATTTTAGAAAATGTTTTTATTGTAGAATTTTATTGTTTTAAACTGTTTTACTGTATGTTGTACATCGCCCAGAGTGGCTGGGTGACCAGCCAGATGGGCGATTAATAAATTTAATAATAATAATAATAAAGTTCTGAAAAAAAATCAACACTGCTTTGGAGAAGGGGTTTACCTCTCTCCTGTCTGATTCATTAACTAGATAACTGTTAATTAAATTCCAGTTATTGATCAAGAAGCAGGAAGGAACCCACCATCACTCTCAGAGCCAAACCACATGTAAATGCAGGAGATCTGTCATTGGATTTCTCAATGTTTTGGAGGAGGTGTGCATGTGCGTCTTTACTATAAAACAAGTACAGAGGTTTTTAAATTTCATTGGAACAGTGGCACTGGGGGAAGGACGGGCATTTAATGCTTCTAAGCTCTGTGTGATGATGTGCCCATATATCCAACCCAGCAGGTCTAACAGCAATTGGGGATTGGGGAGGAGTCTGTAATTTTATATTGCAGAAGCAACACAGAGGGAAATTGTTAAACACCCTCTGCTGCTGTAACCTCCCTCTTCATCCCAATCTCTACATTCTGTCCCCCTCTAAAACTTTACCCTGACTTAGGAACTTACTAGACAGATATGCGTACCTCAGTGAAGCCATAAGCTATGCCGTGCAGGGCCACCCAAGATGGACAGGTCATGGCAGAGAGTTCTGACAAAATGTGGTCCACTGGAGAAGGAAATGGCATCCCACTCCAGTATTCTTGCCAAGAAAACCCCATGGAACGTATCACAAGGCTAAAAGAGATGATGCCGGAAGATGAGCCCCTCAGGTCGGAAGGTGTCCAATATACTACTGGGGAAGAGCAGAGGGTATTTCCAAGTAGCGCCAGAAAGAGTGAAGCGGCTGGGCCAAAGCCGAAAGGACACTCAGCTGTGGATGTGTCTGGTGGTGAAAAGAAAATCCGATGCTGTAAAGAACAATATTGTCTAGGAACCTGGAATGTCAGATCAATGAATCAAGGTAAGCTGGAGGTGGTCAAACATGAGATGGCAAGATTGAACATCGACATCTTGGGAATCAGCGAACTAAAATGGACAAGTATGGGTGAATTTAATTCAGGTGACCATCATATCTACTACTGTGGGCAAGAATCCCTTAGAAGAAATGGAGTAGCACTCATAGTCAACAAAAGGGTGGGAAAAGCAGTTGTTGTTGTTCAGTCGTTCAGTCGTGTCCGACTCTTCGTGACCCCATGGACCATAGCACACCAGGCCTTCCTGTCCTGCGCTCTCTCCCGGAGTGTGCAAAAGTTCATATTCATTGCATCGGTGATGCTATCTAGCCATCTCATCCTCTGCCGTCCCCTTCTCCTTTTGCCTTCAGTCTTTCCCAGCATCAGGGTCTTTTCCAGAGAGTTTTCTCTTCGCATTAGGTGGCCAAAATATTTGAGCTTCAGCTTTAGTATCTGTCCTTCCAGTGAGCACTCAGGGTTGATTTCCTTTAGGATGGACTGATTTGACCTCCTTGCAGTCCAGGGGACTCATAAGGGTCTTCTCCAGCACCACAGTTCGAAAGCATCAATTCTTCGGTGCTCAGCCTTCCTTATAGTCCAGCTCTCACAGCCATACGTTACTACTGGGAAAACCATCGCTTTGATTTGACGGACCTTTGTCGGCAAGGTGATGTCTCTGCTTCTTACTATGCTGTCTAGGTTTGCCATAGCTTTCCTCCCAAGGAGCAAGCGTCTTTTAATTTCATGGCTACAGTCAC
Organism: Heloderma suspectum; assembly: GCF_057233095.1. Classification (NCBI taxonomy): domain Eukaryota; kingdom Metazoa; phylum Chordata; class Lepidosauria; order Squamata; family Helodermatidae; genus Heloderma; species Heloderma suspectum. The sequence continues at coordinate 45,888,308 of NC_139460.1, read as the reverse complement.
CATCTGCGGTGATCTTGGAGCCCAAGAAAGTAAAATCTGTCACTGCTTCCATTTCTTCCCCTTCTATATGCGAGGAAGTGATAGGGCCAGATGCCATGATCTTCGTTTTTTTAATGTTGAGTTTCAAACCAGCTTTTGCACTCTCCTCTTTCACCCTCAACAAGAGGCTCTTTAGATCCTCTTCACTTTCTGCCATTAGGGTGGTATCGTCTGCATATCGGAGTTTGTTGATAATTCTCCCAGCAATCTTAATTCTGACCTCTGATTCATCCAACCCGGCATTTCTCATGATGTACTCTGCATATAAGTTAAATAAGCATGGTGACAATATGCAGCCTTGTCGTACTCCTTTCCCAATTTTGAACCACTCGGTTGTTCCTGAGGCCGAAGAAGCTGAGGTTGATTGGTTCTATGAAGACCTACAACACCTTCTAGAACTAACACCAAAAAAAGATGTCCTCTTTATCATAGGGGTTAGAATGCTAAAGTAGGAAGTCAAGAAACCACCGGGATAACAGGCAAGCATGGCCGTGGTGTACAAAATGAAGAAGAAAAAAGGCTAATAGAGTTTTGCCAAGACAACACGCTGATCATAGCAAACACTCTTTTCCAACAGCACAAGAGGCGACTCTACACACGGACATCACCAGATGGTCAATATCGAAATCAGATTGATTATGTCCTTTGCAGCCAAAGATGGAGGAGCTCTATACAGTCAGTAAAAACAAGACCTGGAGCTGACTGTGGCTCAGATCATGAGCTTCTTGTTGCAAAATTTCGGCTTACATTGAAGAATGTAGGGAAAACCACTAAACTGTTCAGGTATGACCTAAATCATATCCCTTATGAATATACAGTGGAGGTGAGGAATAGATTTCAGGGATTAGACCTGATAGACAGAGTGCCTGAGGAACTATGGACAGAGGTCCGTTACATTGTTGAGGAGGCAGCAACGAAATCCGTCCCAAAGAAAAAGAAATGCAAGAAAGCAAAGTGGCTGTCTGAGGAGGCTTTACAAGTTGCTGAGGAAAGAAGGGAAGTGAAAAGCAAGGGAGAAAGGGGAAGATATATCCAACTGAATGCAGAGTTCCAGAGAATAGCAAGGAGAGACAAGAAGGCCCTCTTAAATGAACAATGCAAAGAAATTGAAGAAAACAACAGAATGAGAAAGACTAGAGATCTCTTCAAGAAAATCGGAGATCTCAAGGGAACGTTTTGTGCAAAGACGAGCATGATAAAGGACAAAGAAGGCAGGGACCTAACAGAAGCAGATGAGATTAAGTAGAGGTGGAAAGAATACACAGAAGAACTATACAGGAAAGATCTGAATGTCCCTGATAGCCATGATAGTGCGGTCACTGAACTTGAGCCGGACATCCTCGAGAGTGAAGTCAAGTGGGCCTTAGGAAGCATTGCTAACAACAAAGCTAGCGGAGATGACAGCATTCCAGCTGAGCTATTTAAGATCCTAAAAGACGATGCTGTTAAAGTGCTGCACTCAATATGCCAACAAATTTGGAACACTCCACAGTGGCCACAAGACTGGAAAAGGTCAGTTTACATTCCAATTCCAAAGAAGGGCAACGCCAAAGAGTGTTCAAACTACCGTACAATTGTGCTCATTTCACATGCCAGCAAGGTGATGCTCAAAATCCTACAAGCTAGGCTTCAGCAGTATGTGAACCGAGAACTACCGGAAGTACAAGCTGGGTTTCGAAGAGGCAGAGGAACTAGAGATCAAATCGCCAACATTCGCTGGATCATGGAGAAAGCGAGAGAATTCCAGAAAAACGTCTATTTCTGCTTCACTGACTACACTAAAGCCTTTGATGGTGTGGATCACAACAAACTCTGGCAAATTCTGAAAGAGATGGAAGTACCAGACCACCTTACCTGTCTCCTGAGAAACCTGCACAAGGGTCAAGAAGCAACAGTAAGAACCAGACATGGAACAACTGATTTGTTCAAAATTGGGAAAGGAGTACGACAAGGCTGCATATTGTCACCCTGCTTATTTAACTTATATACAGAGTACATCATGAGAAATGCCAGGTTGGATGAATCACAGGTCGGAATTAAGATTGCCGGGAGAATTATCAACAACCTCAGATACGCAGATGATACCACCCTAATGGCAGAAAGTGAAGAGGATCTAAAGAGCCTCTTGTTGAGGGTGAAAGAGGAGAGTGCAAAAGCTGGTTTGAAACTCAACATTAAAAAAACGAAGATCATGGCATCTGGCCCCATCACTTCCTGGCATATGGAAGGGGAAGAAATGGAAGCAGTGACAGATTTTATTTTCTTGGGCTCCAAGATCACTGCAGATGGTGACTGTAGCCATGAAATTAAAAGACGCTTGCTCCTTGGGAGGAAAGCTATGGCAAACCTAGACAGCATAGTAAGAAGCAGAGACATCACCTTGCCAACAAAGGTCCGTCTAATCAAAGCTATGGTTTTCCCAGTAGTAACGTATGGCTGTGAGAGCTGGACTATAAGGAAGGCTGAGCGCCGAAGAATTGATGCTTTCGAACTGTGGTGCTGGAGAAGACTCTTACGAGTCCCCTGGACTGCAAGGAGGTCCAGTCAATCCATCCTAAAGGAAATCAGCCCTGAGTGCTCCTTGGAAGGACAGATACTGAAGCTGAAGCTCAAATATTTTGGCCACCTAATGCGAAGAGAAAACTCTCTGGAAAAGACCCTGATGCTGGGAAAGATTGAGGGCAAAGGAGAAGGGGACGGCAGAGGATGAGATGGCTAGATAGCATCACGGATGCAATGAATATGGACTTGAGCACGTTCCGGGAGAGAGTGCAGGACAGGAAGGCCTGGTGTGCTATGGTCCATGGGGTCACGAAGAGTCGGACACGACTGAACAACTGAACAACAAGACAGATATGACCTGTACCTCCATGTGGAAAAATCATATAGGAATTAGTCACCATGCAATTTTCCCAAAATTGAGTCCCTCACTCAAAAGCATAAGAAGGAGCAGCAGAAGTAGGAATAAAATCTATGGCCTGAAAGGTCAGTGTAAGCAAAATACATGGAATGAACAACTCGTAATGTGTGGGGAGAAAGGGACCATACTGCATCACTGATATCAGATTGTGGGTATGAAGAAAGGAGGGGCAGGTACACTCTCACTATGCCCCTGTCCACTAACCCACAGAAAAAAAGGCAAATCTGCCCCTTTTTCCCAGAGGGGACGAGTATGCTTCATCGCTGCAGAATTCCATATTGTACAATCTGATAGAAAAATGTTTCTTCCTTTTATCAGAAAGAGAATGGAGGTGGGAGGGAGGGCTGGAAGACGGCATTTACTTTAACCCTTCTGATAAGACAAAGTGTACGCCCATCTGGAAGTTTCTACTTCTCTTTCTTTCAGATGCACAGGCAAGAGCATCTTAAAGTCAGGCTGTAAATCATGTATAACATCTTTATCTTCTCAAAACTGTTCTGCTTCTTATTCCTGCACACACACACACAACAAGGACTTTTGAGATCATCACATTCTAATACTAGTGCTCTGGCAGGAGGTTGGGAGCATTTTTATAGGCACAGCCAAACATCCAGATTAGGCAATCTACAAGCAAGTGTGCCAAAGAGCTGAATTGTTGCAGAACTGAAAACTATGTGGCAAAACTCACACCTCTGGATCTATTGCTATTGGTGATATGCACATTTCATTTTCATTAAAAGAATAAAGGGAAGACCCCAGAGAAGCACCAAGTCTACTAGTGGTATACAACCTTCATCTTCCTACTGCTATTGATTTGTATCCATCATAGCTGGTGAGCACATTTTGATATTCCATTCTGCTGACTTGTTATCACCTTTTCCAAAACAAAAGTTGCAGGTGGACAGAATAATACAATAACACAGGTGGTTTGACTCAGATTTGAGGTTCACTGGCTGACTTAGCTTGATAACAACCACATTACAGGTGAATGACTTAGACAACAACTTTCTACCAAGCAAAGGTAAATTTCTGTTCATAATTCAGAGTGCTGGGCTCTCTTGCAATCCAAGCCAAATTTTATTTGAGTTACAGTTCTTCTCACGTTGCTCAGCCCAGGCATAACAATATTGCTATATTCCTTGTTATTCCATCACTGGGCCTCTATTCAACAAATTCTTACTCTGGGGTGAATCAATGACCAACTTTGCCATCATACATTTACAGTTTTTCTTTTGATCCTTGCATAGCAAGATCCACGTGGAACATAATTGTGTAAAAGGACCGTCCGTCCGTCCGTCCGTCCATCCATCCATCCATCCATCTATCTATCTATCTATCTATCTATCTGAGATACTTCTATCTCACTTAATATGATAAAATCCCTAAGTAGATTTTATGGATTCAGTTCCCCACTGAAAATGCACTGGGTTGATTTTTTAAAGTCTTGGTTAAACCTACTGAAACAAGACTAGGTCCCACTTGATCCTGCTGCATATTGATGAAAGAAAGAAAGAAAGAAAGAAAGAAAGAAAGGGTCTTCACAGAGTGAGGAAAGTAGATGGTGGACTGCATTTTATCTGTAGCATGTAGATATCCAGCCATGTAAGGAAAGATATCATGACAGTGTTAACCTAGTGATGCATCTTCACATCTGCTGAAGCAGCTTGAGGCCAACAACTGTTTAAACAGGTTTCATGGCATGACTGTAAAAGTGCCAGGGCCTTGCTTTATATTTTGTATCACCATATCCCGTTCTGCTGCAACATTTATCATGACAGCTATATTGTAATGAAATGAGCATAGGACCAACTTGTGCAATCATTTGTCACAAGCTGATTACAAAATAAGATGTTGTTTTCCTGTGGATCCAGATACCAGGAATTTGTCTTGATGATGCATTTAGTGTCATTCCACACATACTCCTGCATAACCATGTACATGGTATATAATGCTGTGCAGTGGATATCAGGCTGTGCAGTGGATTAAGCTAAGCATGTCACCTTCCCATTCACTCTTCTAAATCTATTTAATTGCAGGCAAAATGGCTTATATTTTTGTTGGCTGGTTCAGCCATGACAAACTCTTCTTCAGCACATATTCCTTGTTGGGCTGATGTGTTCTCGGTAACCTGGGATGCAAATCCACATCTATTGCATATATCAAATCACACAGGGGTGTGACATGTGTTCACAGATGCAGGCATGTAGTTCACATACAAACTATGTGTGCGTGTTTGAAAGACATAAGACTTTCTGGAACATCTGTGTCACTACAGGACAAGACAACCCAGGACTCCCGTTGAACTGACCTACTTTTACATTCTGTCCTTGGCTCAGATGGGAAGGCAGCAGGACCGGAGGGATGTCAATAGACTCTGTCAATAAACCAAAGCAAGAATTGTGGCTGCTCTCATCTAACACAGTTTAATTTTTAATCCAGCAAAGCAGCAACAAGGACATGGGTGGCAGCGATCCGACAGCAGAGCAAATTGGTTGGGACAGAGTGGATTGATCTATCTGGAAGAAATGAAGACACAGCAGAAGCTTTGCTTTATGAGTGGGGATGGCTTCTGGCCTTTCTTATGTTTGGCCAAGAAAGGCAGGAGCACAACAACAGCAAGGGCATTCTTGCATTTCAGATGCCATATTGTGAATCAAACCTGCTATCCAATAGCCTTTATATCACAGGGAGATCCCTAAAAGCATATACGTTTGTTGACTGCAGCGACGGTGTGCACAGCACAGCTATCAAACATCTGTGAAGGATACAAGACCAAAGCAGTCCACCACACAATGACCCAGTTCACATGTCATGGCCAATTCCTGGGTGGTTTAACCCAGGAATTGGCAGCGCCATATGGGAGCAAGCGAATGCACTGCCTTCTGCCCAGTCACCATGTCCACTTTCAATTAACAACTCAGGAATGCCTCATTCCTGGGTTGTTTCATGTCACATGAACATGGAAACTCTGGGTTGTTTAGTGGTTAAAAAACCCACAGTTAACACAACAACAAACCATGGTCCCCCGTGCTCAAAATTGTCCATGGTTAACAGGGTTGGACAACATGGTCTTATAAGCCCCTTCCAATCCTACTATTCTATGAAACCATGGGTTGTTTGATCATGCAAACTGGGTCAAAGAGTGTTGTTTCACATAGGCCAGCCTCCATCTCTTCTGGTTCTCTCTTTCTGTATCCCTGGTCAGCCTGCTGTTCCTGACCTCCATCTTTCCAGAGCCAGGACACATCCTGGCTTCACTTTTAAACCCATTTTCAGTAACAGGAATAAAAACAAACGAACACCAGACTGTCTTCCCTTACAATTGAATTGGCGCAAAACAAAAGCCAGTGTTGTACAAGGTGCTGAACAGAGCACAGAAGTGACAAAGTCCTTGCCAAAGGGTTTAACTGCTATCACATGTGGAATAAGGGGAAAGGAAACAGATCATTGAGCATGACTTTCAGGCACACTTGGACCCTGATATTCTTTATTTTAGAAGGAATAAATCCAGGGGATCCTGAAAAGCAGCATGACTATCAGCCTGCTGCCACTGTCATTGCTGAGTTGTATTAGATACCTTCCAGCTCTGGAACAAAGCACCCCACCTCCATTTGGATGCAATGAGTTGGTTCTTCCTATGATTCAAAATTAAAGATTAGTGAAAAAGTTTCCAAGCATTGAGAAATGGTGGTGGTTTTGATTGGCTTTGGATCATTGTGAGCTGCCTTGAGTGCCTCATATTAAGGTAGAAGGGCAGAATGTTTTATAAATGAATGAATTGTGCATGTGTAGGATCTATTAAGATTCTAAATGAATGGTGGAGTTTGGCAGACAGGAGAGGAGAAACAAATGTGATCCCAATCCTGCCCCTTTCATGCATTCACTGAATGTCTGCACAGGCCCAGAAAAGAAAGTGACAGAACATCATTTGTTGTCATGTACAGCTCTCAGCTAAACCATTCCAATATATCATCAATGAACTACAACACATCCTGGGCAATGATACTCCTGTCTCACAGATCTTGGGTGTCAGGCTTGTTCTAGCTTATAGACAGCCCCCTAATCTAAAACAGCTACTCATCACTAACAGGCCACACAACTGAGATACAAGCACAGGAACCAGACCTTGCAACTAGCACAACTACCAACTCTGTCCCCATTTCCACACTGGCAATTATACAACGTAACAACATCATCCACAACATAAGGCCCCTTTTACCTGCTCATTTTCCAATGTATTATAAGATATCATCTGCCAACAACACACTCCTGCTTTCTACACAGTACAAACAAGTCAGTCTGTATAGAAAAAAATAAATGGATACAAATCCGACATCAGAAATGGCAAAATTCAGAAATAAGTGGGCAAACTCTTCAGTCGCCTTGGATGCTGTGGTGCACAATTGAAAGTTGCCAGTCTCCTCTAGAAGGATTTCAAAGGGAAACTTCAGCTTGAAGCTTGAAAAGCTGAATGGGAACAAATAACCAAATTATTCTATCCATTTGGACATGAATAAGAACAATGGTTTCATGTCCCACTATAGGTGCTAATTAGGCAATGGTAGAACGATGGTGTTATCACTAATTACTGCTGTTGTGAACGGTCACTGTGCATATTCCAAGTACATTTAAGCTTTACTTTAATTTTCACAGACTTTACTTTTTGCATTTCTTTACCATTTGATTTCACAGTTTACATTTTTTCCTACAACTGTGTGTGTGTGTGTATTCTGAGAATAACATGTTGTCCATATCTTGGACTGAACTCTAGTCCACAAAAATTTATATAATAAATTGGTTTGTCTTTAAGATGCCATAAGACTCTTTGTTGTTTTAGCTGCAACAGATGAACACAGTTGCCCCTCTGAAAGTTGTCTAGAGCTAGACTCTACTCTAGAGTATAACTGGTACAGATTTATTTTAAACATGTCTCAAGAGGTAGGATTAGGATACTATCACTTCCCTTCTTCACTGCCCAAATTCGTTATTTCCTCCTATATTTTAAATCCTTTGTCTTTTTTGAACAATTATCAGAGTAACCACAGAAGACAACTTAACTTCCTACATACAGTGCCGTTTACATGCTCTGACTTGGATTCCTGCATTGAGCAGGGGGTTGGACTCGATGGCCTTGTAGGCCCCTTCCAACCCTACTATTCTATGATTCTATGATTCTACATGTTTGTGAACTATTTACATGCCAATACTCTGACACAGGGACATCATGAGTTTGGATATTGATGTGTTCTTTATAGTGATGTATATTATGCCTCTAATAGGCTGTGATGCTTCAGTCATAAAGGGTTAGTTATTTTATTGCACTGGTCGGTGTGTCCTTTTTCTTTGTGTAATATACTTCACCCTTTCTCCTTTCTAAACTGACTTCCGATATTGAACCAGCTTTATCTTATTTGTTCATATAGGGCAGTAACCTATCTTGCCACTGAGCCTCTGCTAGTTCTGTTGCACCAGTGGGACCTGCCGCTTGTGCAACAGGAACTAGTGGTTCTTCAAATAACCATGGAATCAAACAGAAACTCTCATTTCCAGATCCAGGCATGGCAGTGGAGCTCCTTTCTGTGAGCTCCACTGATGTGCCTTGTTCTGGAAAAGACTGGGAACCCTCATTTCTGCTCGTTTCAGGAACTGCTAGTTCCTGTGGCATTAGTGGTCCATTCTGCTAGTGCAGGGGCAGTCTTGGATGGTGCCCATTATCTTATTACCCTTTTTATTTGCTGACAGTCAAATCTTTCTTAGCAGCCCTGCTCTAGAGCTGTATTTTGTATTTGGCTTTTCTGCACTATATGCAGTACACTCCATTTGTCTTTGGTACACTTTTACCTTACTTATCTCCAATCCCTAATATAGCAAAATAGTTATAAATTCCAGTCTTGCCTTCAAAAATATCAATATTCTTTCCCTCTGTTGTGATATTTCAAAATCTAAAATCTAAGCAACTTTATCCAACTTACAGATGAAAGTCACAGCCATTATGAATACAGTGACAAACACTACAGTGTTTCACTTGTTGCCTCATCTTGATATGAAAATGAACTATAAGCAGGTATTTCCTGGGGATGAAGCTGTTGTGACCTATGCATTAGCCATTCAAACTAGCCATGATTTACCTCAGTTCCTTGTGATATATGTCCATCTTTAATCTTTTATTATAATCACCCTCAAGAAGAATTATTTCTTAAAAAAATGTTTGAGAAATCTTGACAAATGCATGTTATGTTGATTGCTTCTTAACAAGTACTGAAATCAAGTTCCAGGCATCTTAATATAGATTTAGTATTTTGCCCCTTGTTCAGTGCTCTAGGTTCTCACTCCATGTCCTTGAATTCTTCAGCTGACTACCAAAGGCTGTGTGATCATCTGAATCCAGCACATTTTACAAGTCCAGCTACAACTTCTTGGCCTCTGAGAAGGGGAGCTACTTCTTCCATTCCTTGTCGTCATAGGCTGGGATCCAACCTAGTACCGTTTCCAGTTTTTTGAGGGCCCTTGGGCAAGACATCATCAACGGGCCCCATCCCTCAATAAGTCTACTGTCTCATCACCATTGTCACCAGCTGCTATTGCAACTCCTCCTCTTTCTCATTATTGCTACTTTGTGCTTTCCTGAAAGGTAGAGCGCCAGTGAGCAAGTATGCAGCATCATCTACTGCTCCACCTTCTCACCACCACCATTGTCTGGGCCAGAGCAAGAGGCAAACAGATTGCAATGGTGAAGGGGAGGAACAACTCCAGGGCCCCTGCTGGGGTGTAGGTCCTCAGCAGGTGTCTAACCATGCCTACCTTTGATGCTGGCCCTGATCCAGTTCCACCCCACAAGTTGCTCCGAAAGGTCAGAGGACTCTATGGAGCAGAATTTGACAGGGTTCAAGGGATGCATCCAGAAGGGAAAATCAGCAACTCTCACTCATGCACTGGGGTCTGAAATGTACACTGAAATTGTACTATTACACATATGCTAACATATTACAAAGTTACATATGTTACATTTGGGACTGCTACGAGGAGCCATATCATTTTTTATAAGAGTCCTAATTCTTACAAAAGCATTGGTAGAAAGAAATATTCCAAATCATAGGATTGGCTAAGTGTTTTTCACTTATTTATATGGGGAAGAATTCAAACATGCAACCTTCACTTGCAGGTAGCTTAGCAAAAGCTTCACCACATGACTGCTCTGCACATGTATTTTGCCTCTTAGAAATGGAACTTGCAAAGCACCTTTAAGGAGTTGTGCCTCTTCCAGTTACCTTTTGGAGACTGAAATGAAAACTGGTGATTAATACAGAATCAAGCCTCAAGGTCTTTCACTGTAATAATGAAAATAATCTATGCCATTCTTAAGGACATATATCATAGAAACCTCAATGGGAGCATTTTTTATTTTCTTTTTATAGTTTGGGATGCTGTCTCTCTTATCTAGTTCCCTAGAACCCCTCTGGATCTATAATAGTTTAGGGATGACATGAAAATTTCAGTTATTTAGTTTCTTTGCTTCTACTTTAGTTGCAGAAAATTGGTAGAAATTAATTTATTGCCTCACAGATGGAAACAAATTAGCCAAAACTGCAGCAAAAGACAAGGACCACCAACAGAATTTGAATTCACTGTGTTGACCGATTAGGGCACACATGCTTCACCCATTAGATTATGCAGTCTTTGCTTCCTCTCTTGGAGAAATTACAGGTGTTAAATTAGTCACAGGAGGGTACCCCCCATTGTTCTGTCATTGCAAGAGAAACACTGAAAATTGCAGGACTAAATTACAATTCTAAGATGGAGCATAAAAGGCTTAATTCTGCTGGTGAACCAGTTCATTACTGGGATGTAACTCCAGTTATGTCCACTTTACAAAAGAATAGAAACTTTCATATAGATCCTCTTATATTTAAGAAAACATGGTTACTGCTTCATGCACATTTCTAGATTAATCCTGCTCTTCATAAATATTATCCATAAAAATGGTGGCATTGAACTAGTACTTAACTTCTAAAAACAAAGAGGTATCTAGGCTCTTGACTGCCTGGAAGTCCCATTTTTTGGCCTTACAATGGGAATAATTTGCTGAATCAGAGGCTCAATTTAATGACTATGTGAGCTAAAAGAAACAGTCTCAGGTATTGCCTCCTCCTCCTTTATACCCAGCACAGTCTTATACATGTGTACTCGGAAGTAAGTCCCATTGAGTTCAATGAGACTTACACCCAGCTAAGTGTGCATCAGATTATAGCCTACGAATATCTTCTTAGCAATAACATCCATGTATCATCTTTAGGTAACAAAGACATAGGCAAAGCTGTTCTTGGTAGCAATCCCACAAATGTTGAAATCCCTTTTCCTAAAGACATCCTGAAGATAAATATCTGGCTAGGATCAAGCCTTTACAGGACTAGGTTTATTTTCCTTAGATGACTTATCCATTTTAGCTGAAATTCTGCACAAAAATGTGCAATTAAATAAATATGTATTTTTGAATGTATTTTATTTGAAACATACACGTTTCTAATCATATTTTATTTCATAATATGTAATATATGCATTTTAAAATTAATTTCAATATAGCTTTTGAACTAAGAACTGCATTGCAAAATTAAGAGAAGTGCAAAATCCGAAGGATAACTATGTTCCAATCCACATATTAGTCTGGGAGGTACAGACTGGGTATCTTTGTATCGCAAAGATCAAATTCCGCAAGCATCCCTAACTAGATGTGCAGGGCACTCAGCTCTTGACAGGATTGTCTTCTCTTATTATAGCTTTGCCTTGAACAAAGGGAGTTATTTAACTATTTTCATTAAAGGCAATGCATTTTGGGATGATAAAGATAATTAAGTACTGAAAGTGTGGTGATCCATTTGACACAGTGAATAAAAGATATGAAGTATTTCTAATAAAAACAGAACCCCCATTGGGATTTGAACTCACCGCCTATCTTTGCAGTCTAAGCAAAGCTTTCTGTTCACTAAGCTAATACTTTGTTTGTTCTCCACTGCTTGAATTTATAACTGTGATATTGGCTGCACACACTGGGTCTCCCTGTTGTTGTTCTGTAAAAGCAAAAGAAATATATTGGTTCTTGGATGCTCTATGAGAAAATAAATATTTTTTATAAAAATGCGTGTACGTGTTATAACGTTTCAAAACCTGTTCTCTTATTTGTGCCAAGATCTGCAGTGCAGGCTTAATTTTATTACCCACACTCTTATTTCTTCTGTGTGGGTTTTTTGTTTTGTTTTTTTGTTTCCTCAATAAAAGTGAAAAGAGAATGGGCAAGGAGGCTTCTGTTTTTACAGACATCAACTTCTTCATGAGCAACGCTGGAATGATCTGAATGCTGGATATGATTAAACTGAGTAGGTCTGTACAAACACACTTCAAATAATAATGTCTCCAGTGCTCCATATGGTCAGTCTACTCAACTATTGCCTCGGTTCCCCATGAAGCCTAGCCCTGCAGAGATGGAGACAATGCTGCTTCTGTCAAACATGGAACGACTCATTTCTGTAACTCCCCAAAATGCCACTGTAAATCAAACCACACAAGCTTTTAGAAATGTATGTGCTCAACATAAATTATGCCTCTTTTTAAATTATAGTGTGTGGGGTGGGGGGGGGGTGCTGCTATGCCTAACAAAGCATGTGCACATATACCTGACAGATATCCTAGTTTTTGCAGGTGAGGGATCAACAATGCGTTCTTCAGCAGTAGGCCCAAATAATTATTTAAAACCTCAAAGAACTATAAAGTTCACTCATTACAAGTTTTATTTTGTTTATATCATTTTTTCCTGCCACATCCACTTACACAAAGTCATTAGAAATACTCAACGTAAAAGTAAACAGACATTAGACAACTGAAATTCTCCAAAAGTAAAACTAGTGCTGTTTCAAATGTGCACACACAGAGAATCCATTTCTAATTCCATTCATCCAGAACCTGGCAAAAATAATAATAATCTGGATTCATTAATATGCATGCAAGTTTGCTTTAGAAACTTATTTCAAATATTAGTGTCTCATTTCAGTGACCAATTCAGTGCTTTAAAGTGCAGAACATGTTAAATCATTGGTATGCATGTCTATTTGTTGCACATGCACATTTGATCGAGGTTGAACTGCATGATAGGATAGACAGTCTTTAGAAAATAGAACTACTGTATCATTAGGAGTAGGACATATACATGTGTTTCAGTAGAGTGCAAGAATACATAATGACCATTGCAGTAGTATGAAAACATTGAACTCCTCCTGGATGAATGTGTTAAAAAAAAAAAAGCCTTGTGCATTTCAGTAAGATTGCTAAAAAAATTGACATTGTTGTTCAGTCTTTCAGTCGTGTCCGACTCTTCGTGACGCCATGGACCATAGCACGCCAGGCCTTCCTGTCCTGCGCTCTCTCCCGGAGCGTGCTCAAGTTCATATTCATTGCATCCGTGATGCTATCTAGCCATCTCATCCTCTGCCGTCCCCTTCTCCTTTTGCCTTCAGTCTTTCCCAGCATCAGGGTCTTTTCCAGGGAGTTTTCTCTTCGCATTAGGTGGCCAAAATATTGGAGCTTCAGCTTCAGTATCTGTCCTTCCAATGAGCAGTCAGGGTTGATTTCCTTTAGGATGGACTGATTTGACCTCCTTGCAGTCCAGGGGACTCGTAAGAGTCTTCTCCAGCACCACAGTTCGAAAGCATCAATTCTTCGGCGCTCAGCCTTCCTTATAGTCCAGCTCTCACAGCCATACATTACTACTGGGAAAACCATAGCTTTGATTAGGCGGACCTTTGTCGGCAAGGTGATGTCTCTGCTTCTTACTATGCTGTCTAGGTTTGCCATAGCTTTCCTCCCAAGGAGCAAGCGTCTTTTAATTTCATGGCTACAGTCACCGTCTGCGGTGATCTTGGAGCCCAAGAAAGTAAAATCTGTCACTGCTTCCATTTCTTCCCCTTCTATATGCCAGGAAGTGATAGGGCCAGATGACATGATCTTAGTTTTTTTAATGTTGAGTTTCAAACCAGCTTTTGCACTCTCCTCTTTCACCCTCAACAAGAGGCTCTTGAGATCCTCTTCGCTTTCTGCCATTAGGGTGGTATCGTCTGCATATCGGAGGTTGTTGATAATTCTCCCGGCAATCTTAATTCCGACCTCTGATTCATCCAACCCGGCATTTCTCATGATGTACTCTGCATATAAGTTAAATAAGCAGGGTGACAATATGCAGCCTTGTCGTACTCCTTTCCCAATTTTGAACCAATCGGTTGTTCCATGTCTGGTTCTTACTGTTGCTTCTTGACCCTCATACAGGTTTCTCAGGAGACAGGTAAGGTGGTCTGGTACTCCCATCACTTTAAGAATTTGCCACAGTTTGTTGTGATCCACACAATCAAAGGCTTTAGCGTAGTCAATGAAGCAGAAATAGACGTTTTTCTGGAATTCTCTTGCTTTCTCCATGATGCAGCGAATGTTGGCGATTTGATCTCTAGTTCCTCTGCCTCTTCGAAACCCAGCTTGTACTTCCGGTAGTTCTCGGTTCACATACTGCTGAAGCCTAGCTTGTAGGATTTTGAGCATCACCTTGCTGGCATGTGAAATGAGCGCAATTGTGCGGTAGTTTGAACACTCTTTCGCGTTGCCCTTCTTTGGAATTGGAATGTAAACTGACCTTTTCCAGTCTTGTGGCCACTGTTGAGTGTTCCAGATTTGTTGGCATATTGAATGCAGCACTTTAACAGCATCATCTTTTAGGATTTTAAATAGCTCGGCTGGAATACTGTCATCTCCGCTAGCTTTGTTGTTACTAATGCTTCCTAAGGCCCACTTGACTTCACTCTCGAGGATGTCTGGCTCAAGTTCAGTGACCGCACTATCATGGCTATCAGGGACATTCAGATCTTTCCTGTATAGTTATTCTGTGTATTCTTGCCACCTCTTCTTAATCTCATCTGCTTCTGTTAGGTCCCTGCCTTCTTTGTCCTTTATCATGCCCGTCTTTGCACAAAACGTTCCCTTGAGATCTCCAATTTTCTTGAAGAGATCTCTAGTCTTTCCCATTCTGTTGTTTTCCTCGATTTCTTTGCATTGTTCATTTAAGAAGGCCTTCTTGTCTCTCCTTGCTATTCTCTGAAACTCTGCATTCAGTTGGATATATCTTCCCCTTTCTCCTTTGCTTTTCGCTTCCCTTCTTTCCTCAGCTGCTTGTAAAGCCTCATCAGACAGCCACTTGGCTTTCTTGCATTTCTTTTTCTTTGGGACGGATTTCGTTGCTGCCTCCTGAACAATGTTACGGACCTCCGTCCATAGTTCCTCAGGCACTCTGTCTATCAGGTCTAATCCCTGAAATCTATTCCTCACCTCCACTGTATATTCATCAGGGATATGATTTAGGTCATACCTGAAAGGTTTAGTGGTTTTCCCTACGTTCTTCAATTTAAGCCGAAATTTTGCAAGAAGCAGCTCATGATCTGAGCCACAGTCAGCTCCAGGTCTTGTTTTTACTGACTGTATGGAGCTTCTCCATCTTTGGCTGCAAAGGACATAATCAATCTGATTTCGATATTGACCATCTGGTGACGTCCATGTGTAGAGTCGCCTCTTGTGCTGTTGGAAAAGAGTGTTTGCTATGATCAGCATGTTCTCTTGGCAAAACTCTATTAGCTTTTGTCCTGCTTCATTTTGTACACCTTGAAAAAAAATTGACATGGTATAGTTCAAAAAAGTACTATCAGCACATCCTATAGGACATATATGGCTTAAGGAGAGGAAGTGGCTTTCTTTGGTATGTAGATTTCACGGTATTTAGGGCTTCATAGGTCAAAACTACCACCTTGAATTATATCAGGAAGACTATAGAAAGCTAGCATACAACTGTTTGAGATACTAGTGAGATTTCTGCATATAATCTACTCCCACCTACCTGCAATAAAAATGATGTATAGGCTGGCCAGGGCCAGCCCTACCAAAAGGCAGTCACTTCAGGCGGAAGATGATGGGTGATGTGGAAAAGGCAGCAGTTGCAGGCCCCTCACCATTCCCCTTCATTGGCGCTGGGAGAGAGAGCTGTGTACAGCCTGCCCTGCACACCCTAAGTTAGCCTGCTCTCCTTCACATGAAGTGGAGGATGCTGTCCTCTACCAAGGGTAACATTCAACTGCCAGTCCTTTCAGCCTCTGTAGATGGAATTGGGTAGGGAGAGGGCATCTTGTCCTTCACCTCAGTCGCAAAATATCTTGGACCAGCCTGGATGCTACCCTAGGCTGATCACTGGATGTTTCTGACTATCATGTGATATTAGCAAAATTAACTGGCATGCTATTCAAAATGCTTTGATAGTCTGACATGCTAGCCAATTCTAAGAAAACTTAAATGGGTACATAATCCCTGTTGGTGGGGCCTTTCCCTCCCTTGGCAGGCAATACAAGGGGTAAAGGAAAAACAGCAACTGCCCTCTCCACCTTGGCTGCAGAAAAATGGCACCCAATAAGGTAGGATAGCTCTGTAAAGCATCACCTTAGAGTCAACATTAGGGTGTAGCGGTTCATATGTTACTGACATATTTGACATTCTGAATCTATTCTGCCTTTGTTTTTAGATTTTGCAGAGTCTTACTTGCTTATATCTGTCAACCTTTCCAAATATGTACTGGATAGGAGGCTGCCAACTCCAAGCACTTGTCACTTGCACAAACACATTGTTGTTGTTGTGTGTATGGCATTCTTTCTGAGTGTATGTGCATCAATGGCAGTGCACAGTAATTAAAATGAGCTACAGAAAGAAGAATCCATAGTAATCTATATTTGCTTGGCTACAAATCCTGCAATATAGTATACACATTAATTGTTAAAAATATATAATCCAACTTATCTTTGAATCAGAGTTGTCTTATCTTCACATCAGAGAACCATCAACATTATTATGGAAGGGTGAGAACTGAAATGTTACAATAATAACAACAGTGGAAAAATAACAACCAAAACCCTGTATTTAGGGTGTTCTCAAACAGCACAGATATAAATTAGCAGAATACAAATAATTTCAAACAGAAATTGTATTTTATCATGTATGCATGTATGTCCAAGTTTATGTGCTATCAAGTTAGGAGATAATATTTTCGTTATCTAATTCAACATAGACGAGACATGGGTAGTGTACAGCCTAGATAACTAGATTCATCAGAGCTTATGGGTCTCCGAAAGACTTTTTTATATAGTAAGGTAAGTAAGTTATCATCTTAATGGTTACAAACAAAACAAATAGAAAACAACAATGCACACACACAGAGCACAACTTCATTTTATACAGATCCCATGAATATTAAGTCCATATCATGGGTAAGATGAAGCTTCTGGTATTTTGAGAGTGACAATTTCAGTATAATAACACTGGAGAATATGGGCAAGATGTACACTACTATCTGTATTTTGACTTTGATAACAATCACACATGTGATTACATGCAACTCTGATATGCAAAATAGCAGTGTACCTTCGCTTATTTTACATTCCTAATGCACCCTTGCCCCTTCATGGATCACTGCCTTGTTGTGGGGAAGGGGCTTGCGTAACTCAGTGAAGCCATAAGCTATGCCGTGCAGGGCCACCCAAGACGGACAGGTCATGGCAGAGAGTTCTGACAAAATGTGGTCCACTGGAGAAGGAAATGGCAACCCACTCCAGTATTCTTGCTGAGAAAACCCCATGGAACGTATCACAAGGCTAAAAGATAAGATGCCGGAAGATGAGCCCCTCAGGTTGGAAGGTGTCCAATATGCTACTGGGGAAGAGCAGAGGGTATTTCCAAGTAGCGCCAGAAAGAGTGAAGCGGCTGGGCCAAAGCCGAAAGGACACTCAGCTGTGGATGTGTCTGGTGGTGAAAAGAAAATCCGATGCTGTAAAGAACAATATTGTTTAGGAACCTGGAATGTCAGATCAATGAATCAAGGTAAGCTGGAGGTGGTCAAACATGAGATGGCAAGATTGAACATCAACATCTTGGGAATCAGCGAACTAAAATGGACAGGCATGGGCGAATTTAATTCAGGTGACCATCATATCTACTATTGTGGGCAAGAATCCCTTAGAAGAAATGGAGTAGCACTCATAGTCAACAAAAGGGTGGGAAAAGCAGTACTGGGGTACAATCTTAAAAAGGATAGAATGATCTCAGTACGAATCCAAGGCAAACCATTCAACATCACAGTAATTCAAGTCTATGCCCCAACCACTGAGGCCGAAGAAGCTGAGGTTGATCGGTTCTATGAAGACCTACAACACCTTCTAGAACTAACACCAAAAAAAGATGTCCTTTTCATCATAGGGGATTGGAATGCTAAAGTAGGAAGTCAAGAAATCACCGGGATAACAGACAGGCATGGCCTTGGTGTACAAAATGAAGCAGGACAAAAGCTAATAGAGTTGTGCCAAGAGAACACGCTGATCATAGCAAACACTCTTTTCCAACAGCACAAGAGGCGACTCTACACATGGACATCACCAGATGGTCAATATCGAAATCAGATTGATTATGTCCTTTGCAGCCAAAGATGGAGAAGCTCTATACAGTCAGTAAAAACAAGACCTGGAGCTGACTGTGGCTCAGATCATGAGCTTCTTGTTGCAAAATTTCGGCTTACATTGAAGAACGTAGGGAAAACCACTAAACCATTCAGGTATGACCTAAATCATATCCCTTATGAATATACAGTGGAGGTGAGGAATAGATTTCAGGGATTAGACCTGATAGACAGAGTGCCTGAGGAACTATGGACGGAGGTCCGTAACATTGTTGAGGAGGCAGCAACGAAATCCGTCCCAAAGAAAAAGAAATGCAAGAAAGCAAAGTGGCTGTCTGATGAGGCTTTACAAGTAGCTGAGGAAAGAAGGGAAGCAAAAAGCAAAGGAGAAAGGGGAAGATATATCCAACTGAATGCAGAGTTCCAGAGAATAGCAAGGAGAGACGAGAAGGCCTTCTTAAATGAACAATGCAAAGAAATCGAGGAAAACAACAGAATGGGAAAGACTAGGGATCTCTTCAAGAAAATCGGATATCACAAGGGAACATTTTGTGCAAAGACGGGCATGATAAAGGACAAAAAAGGCAGAGACCTAACAGAAGCAGATGAGATTAAGAAGAGGTGGAAAGAATACACAGAAGAACTATACAGGAAAGATCTGAATGTCCCTGATAGCCATGATAGTGCAGTCACTGAACTTGAGCCGGACATCCTCGAGAGTGAAGTCAAGTGGGCCTTAGGAAGCATTACTAACAACAAAGTTAGCGAAGATGACAGTATTTCAGCTGAGCTATTTAAAATCCTAAAAGATGATGCTGTTAAAGTGCTGCACTCAATATGCCAACAAATTTGGAACACTCAACAATGGCCGCAAGACTGGAAAAGGTCAGTTTACATTCCAATTCTAAAGAAGGGCAATGCCAAAGAGTGTTCAAACTACCGCACAATTGCGCTCATTTCACATGCCAGCAAGGTGATGCTCAAAATCCTACAAACTAGGCTTCAGCAGTATGCGAACCAAGAACTACCGGAAGTACAAGCTGGGTTTCAAAGAGGCAGAGGAACTAGAGATCAAATCGCCAACATTCGCTGCATCATGGAGAAAGCAAGATAATTCCAGAAAAATGTCTATTTCTGCTTCATTGACTACGCTAAAGTCTTTGATTGTGTGGATCACAACACACTGTGGCAAATTCTTAAAGTGATGGGAGTACCAGACCACCTTACCTGTCTCCTGAGAAACCTGTAATAGGGTCAAGAAGCAACAGTAAGAACCAGACATGGAACAACCGATTGGTTCAAAACTGGGAAAGGAGTACGACAAGGCTGCATATTGTCACCCTGCTTATTTAATTTATATGCAGAGTACATCATGAGAAATGCCAGGTTGGATGAATCAGAGGTTGGAATTAAGATTGCCGGGAGAATTATCAACAACCTCCGATATGCAGATGATACCACCCTAAGGGCAGAAAGCGAAGAGGATCTAAAGAGCCTCTTGTTGAGGGTGAAAGAGGAGAGTGCAAAAGCTGGTTTGAAACTCAACATTAAAAAAACTAAGATCATGTCATCTGGCCCCATCACTTCCTGGCATATAGAAGGGGAAGAAATGAAAGCAGTGACAGATTTTACTTTCTTGGGCTCCAAGATCACCGCAGATGGTGACTGTAGCCATGAAATTAAAAGACACTTGCTCCTTGGGAGGAAAGCTATGGCAAACCTAGACAACATAGTAAGAAGCAGAGACATCACCTTGCCGACAAAGGTCCGTCTAATCAAAGCTATGGTTTTCCCAGTAGTAATGTATGGCTGTGAGAGCTGGACTATAAGGAAGGCTGAGCGCCGAAGAATTGATGCTTTCGAACTGTGGTGCTGGAGAAGACTCTTACAAGTCCCCTGGACTGCAAGGAGGTCAAATCAGTCCATCCTAAAGGAAATCAACCCTGAGTGCTCATTGGAAGGACAGATACTGAAGCTGAAGCTCCAATATTTTGGCCACCTAATGCGAAGAGAAAACTCTCTGGAAAAGACCCTGATGCTGGGAAAGACTGAAGGCAAAAGGAGAAGGGGACGGCAGAGGATGAGATGGCTAGATAGCATCACTGATGCAATGAATATGAACTTGAGCACGCTCCGGGAGAGAGCGCAGGACAGGAAGGCCTGGCATGCTATGGTCCATGGGGTCACGAAGAGTCGGACACGACTGAACGACTGAACAACAACAACAATGCTCCCTTGAAGCAAACATGTCTCAATACAACCTTATATTGAAACAGTAATTATACAACTTGATCTGTGCATTTTCTCATAGAAGATTTATATAACTGAAACTATGATGGACAACTACAGTTTTTCTCTGCGTGGCAGCCTGTGTGCAAAAAGCATACAGTTTTTGCCACTTCCCTCTGGATCCACACTTTGTAAAGGTCAGCTGGCTCTCTTCAGGTTTAATTCCTTTCTTGCTGCTACTGTTCAGAAGTGAATGCTTGCATTTTATTAAAAATCAAAGCAGAGGTGCTTGTAATCCTCCTGACTCTGGACTTATAATATAAATGGAAAGCTTAGTTCAGAGCAATACCAGTTCAAATGAGACAGAAATCGGTCTGATTCCTGAAGGAGGTGGAATAAGTAAGTGTGTGTGTGTTTGCATTGTAAGGCAGTATGCAAATTCTAAATCTGTTTTACTCCTTTTCTTGACTATGTTTTAATGTTATTTTCTTTTTTTCAGTTAAGTTATATGACGCTGTGTTTAAGACTCAAATCAGGCCTAACCAGGTTCTTTATTTTATTTCCTTACTGGAATGATTTGGCAATTCTTTAGAGAAAGAGATCAGAATTGCAGGGAATATGTTTACAAAACAGCTTCATTTGCATTCAGTATATTTATAAGTCAACAACAGGCCAATTTAAAATGGCAGAAAGAAAAGCTACTGAACTCTGTACACCATCTGGCACACTCCACCCCTTCAAATCATCATGATAAGAGAACACATCTCAAAAGGTGGAGTAAGTGTTGTCTTATCTCACTGCAAAGATGTTACAAATCAAATGGAAGGAATCCCCCAAAACTATTATTAACCAGGATTGCCTTTATTCATTAATTTATCTGCAGTTATTGCCTTGTAACTCACAGCGCTGCATGTAGGTAAAGCAAAATTTACAACAGCTTCTGCACTACTCAGATAAATCAATAGAATAAGCTGCTGACTGTTCTGAAGTGTAAGGAACTCTCATGAGAGCTAGAGCACTAAGAATGCCAAATCAGATGTTTGGAGCTTAGGAGGGATGGAGACAGTGTGTTCAAATGGAAATAGCTTGGTAGTGCCAAAGCACAAGACAAACTGAACAGGATGCAAAAGCAGTAGCAACAGAAAGCATTCTGCTATGCAGAAGAGGGTGTAGATGCATTATGCCTCCAAATCTCATACATGTTTACTCAGAAGCAAGTCCCATTGTGATCTATGAGACTTGCTCCCAGGTTAAGTAGGAACCTTAATGAGACAGTGCTGTTTCATCACATAGAGGCCCTACAAAGCAGGACACATGTCTCATCAGCTGCTGTCTTACCTTGAGACCATTGTATGTTTCTATTTGTGTCTTCTCAGGATGATCAATTTTCCTTCTCTTCCTGAATTTATCTCAAATATTTGGTTAGTTAGTTAGTCAGCCAGCTAGATATTTAGTTATTCACTTAGTTCAAATTGCCTGTATCTTCCTGGAGAAAGATTCGCTTTACATGGCAAGCAAGCCATCAAATACTATTTTACTTAAAACATAATTTTAACCAATAACATAGTCCAGCCTTCTCCAACTTGGTGCTCTCCAGATGTGTTGGATTACAATAGCCATGCTGGCTGGGAATTATGGGAGTTGCAATCCAACACATCTGGAGGGCACCAGGTTGGAGAAGGCTGTTGTAGTCTGTCTCAGCCTCACCCACTGACTTAGGGGACAGGGTAATACTATATCCAGACTCCAGAACAGACCCTGATACTGACCTGGAAGATATGAACCTAAAGGACCAATGTTGCCCTAATGATCTAGCAGCCCAGCCCAGCTCAGAGAGGTACAGTCTAGGAAGGAAACAACACTACTCAACAAAAAATCAAGGGAGCAAAATCAGGCGCTGGCAGCTTTGTTCACCTGAGCAAGCAGCCACAACACCCCACCAACTGCTCTGTACTCAGTGTTCATTCAGGTCAGTATCCAATGGTGTTATTCTACAAACTCAAATAACTCTAGCAGAGCTCTGCTGAATCTTTCCACTGCACAAGCAGTTGTCCATTAAGCTTGCATAACCAGTTGCGCAAGCAGAACGTGCAACCAGATGCGCAAGCAGAATGTGCAACCGGCTGCACAATGGGTTGAATAAGAGTTATACAACAAGTTGCACAATGGGTTGCACAAGCATAACACACAACTGTGCTTGTGCAAACTTAACTTTTGTGGGGCTCTTCTCTTGTGCATAGTTTGGAACCTAGTTCTGCTAGCACAACAACATTTGCGCTAATAGAATGACACAATTGTGTACTGCCCTCAGTCCTCTTTGTCTGAGATGCCATGGGACCCACCACAGAGTGCTCAAGGAGGGCTAGGCTCCAAGCAAGAATGTGGGCCCTTTAAGGAGTTACTCTTCACCAAGAAATGTGGCATTTGGTCTAGATATTAGGGTCTGCACTAGTATATACGAGCTCTTGTAATAACCAGAGCACATTTTTGGTCCTCCTGCAGCTGTCTGAGGTCCTGAAGAGAGTGTCTGACTGATTCTTTGTCCTGCTATCTGCTCTCTCCAGTTGAATTTCACCACCACCCCTACTGTTGACCAGATGCTATTCTCTGCTATCTGCTAGCTTCTACCCATCCTGTGTGATTTTAGATTGTCCCCAGTGGACTTTGCCTCACCTTTAGATTGTCCCCAGTGGACTTTGCCTCACCATGGTGAGGAGAGGACATTGTTGCATGTTTGAGCTGTTGCATTCAGAACACTAAACATATGAGAAAAATAAAACTGACATATCCCAGATATCCATGTGGGACCTGGGATTTCTTTCTATATAGAGAACCATTATTCTTATCCTGCTCACTTCTTATTCCCATTGTTCTTGACTTGCATCTCCAGAATTCTCATGTTTTGGAAATATCCTAAAATAACAGGACATAAGGAAGGAAACATTTGGTATCAGATGAAGCTGAACTGATCTTTTAAAATACCTTTAAATAGATGTGAATTCTGGGTAAGATTAGTGGCACGTGTCATCCAGATTACTTCATTTACATTCTGTCATCCTGATTGTGTGTGCTATGTAGATTAACATGATAGAACTGAAATAGCTACACCAAACTACAGATGTATTAAGAGTATCTGGTAAAGAGAGTGAATATGTTTGTTTCCAGCACTGCATTCTTAAATATTTCAGACACTTTTTACAATGTAAATTGAGACCAGAATTTCATATTAGTGACCCATCAAAAGTACCACTGCAAGCACAGTCTGATTTATCAAATCAGAAGTTCTATTTGGATGCTTTGACAGCTGGGAACACCATAATTAGGAAGAGGTATTCTTCAGTGCTGAAGAAAACTGTGAGCTCTTTCACGCTTTACTTGGCAGTATACGTTTGCCACATATATACTAATGTTTGCAACAGTAAATATAAATGAAAGAAAAGCACGTTTTCAAATATAATGTGACATGCTATAGACCACCCAAGAAGCTGCACTTTGCTGCTGTTTCCTAGTACCAGGTGCTCTGTATCTTTATAAACATGCATCTACATTTCACATTTTAGGGTGTTTACTACCACAAACACACATGCAGTGTAAAGTGAGAATCATCCTTACGTTTCTCATCCAGTTGTGAACTTCTCCAATTTTGTGCTAGAATATTTACATATGCTAGAAGCAATCACGATACAAATTTACTATAATTAGGTCAGCCAGCATCACCACTCAAGCATATCATATGCTGACTAACATAATAGAAATATTAAAGTCTTATATATAAAAGATATATGAGAGTCTCTTCTTGCAATAATGCTAGAAGTGTTAAGGAGATCTTATTAGAGCCATAGCACTGTGACAACTGATTATTCTTTCTGTACTGGTTGAGACAGCTCTTTGTAGCATTCTGAGTGAATGTGTTCACAAACCCGACAAGACATCACACTGACAAGGAATCAGAGTATTAATTTAAACTTTTCCAAAACCTGCACCCGGTAAAACTTTCTCCTTCCACTAGATGCCCTTCCACTTGCTTTGTAGAGTTCAGTTTCTTCCAACTAGTTGTCCCACACACCTGCAAGCTGAGCGTTAATGCGCTCTGGCAGTTAGGTCATGCTGAACTCATTTCCCTTCTTGCTGCCAGTCTTCCTCTCTTCTGAGCTGGCCCATGAGTAGCAACATGCCCTGGCATTATCTATACCATTTAGGATTTTACACTCAATTAAATCCCCTCTTAATGGCCTCCCCCCACTTCCATAGGCTATCAAGAGTTGGCTTTTATTTTTAGCATCCTCTCTTTGGCGACCCTCATATTGCCTCCCATTTGTTGCCTTTCTCTGCAACTTTTCAGCTTTGCTGATGGAATTCAAGGTATTAAGTGGGGTGAACATTAGTCCATTGTCTAGCACTTTTCCTTATGCTTAGGATAGTGTGCCACACTGGGGTGAGTTGATCTGCCACAATATATCAGTTGTTTTACCAGTTTATAATACTCTCACTGGATAAAGGATCAACTTCTATTACTTTACCATGCCCTATTCTGGATCTCTTGTTCTGAAAGGGGTTTCACTCTATATCTTTAAATCCCCTCCCTTCTCAGAATACACATCTGAATATAGAAATTTTCATTACATTTGTTTTCAGGAGACTGCAATTATAAAACAGTTTGATCTAGGAAAAGCATATTGGCAAAAGTCAAAGGGTGAATATACAAACAACTATTTAGCAAGTGGTGACTTGTACATGTAGCAACTTCCACATGTAGCCACGAGATAAGCCTGTAAAGGTAATCTGTACCCACGAGGTAATCTGTAAAGTTCTATCAAGCAGTGAGGGCAATTTTATCATTCATTTGCACCTGATTAGAACTCAGGGTGGAGAAAGAAAGTGGCAAAATCCTCATCATCACTTGACAAGACATGACCAGCTTGCCAAGTGATTATATGCACCCTATGGAAGGTTACCACTTGTTAAATAGTCAGCTGTATTCATCCAGTGCCTGTTTTTGATGGGTGGGTGGCAGCATTGCAGCAGATATTGTATCTATTTAATCAGGAATGGTGACAGCATGGACTGACCCTGTACTGCCGATACCACAGAGATACCAACACAAGCAATGGTTGCTCCAGTGTTGCAACCATCATATGACTTGATTGCACATCGGCACACATCCAGCGTACAACTGAGCCATCACACAGTGCAGATCACGAGTTTCTGAAGCCAGTCTGCAGTCATGCATAGACAGTTCTTTTCCTGAATATGCAGAGAAACAGCATGTTAGTATCTCCAGCCTTGATGGAGCTTAAACTATCTCTCCATCATTCATTCATTCATTCATTCATTCCATTTTTATACCACCCAATCGCAAAAGTGCATTGGGTGGTTTACAAATATTTAAACCATAAAATTACAATAAAATACATAATATAAAACAAACAACATACAAAAATATGAAACAATGAAACAACCAACAATAAAAATCCCAGGAACCATTAAAAAGCCTTGTCACCAGCTGTCAAATGCCTGGGAATAGAAGAAAGTCTTCACTTGGTGCTGAAAAGGTTCAAAGGATGGCAGCAAGGTAGAGGCCTTCACTTGCAGCTGAAAAGATGGCAATGTTGGCACCAGGTGGATCTCACTGGGGAGAGCGTTCCACAATCAGGAAGGGGGGTTACCCACTGAGAATGCCTCTCCCTTGTTGCCATCCTTCGGACCTCCCTCAAAGGAGGCCCTTGGAGGAGGGCCTCAGATGATGATCACAGTGTTAGGGTAGCTTCATAATAATAACACCATAAGTTTGTTTTGATTGGCAAAGATTTGTACATTTTGTCAGTTTAAGTGTACTTTGGCCTTTTCTTGATCTAATTTTTTATTTGAGCCTTCTTTTAATTGTATATAGGCATTTATATTTTACCTTAAGTTTATGTCAGAGAAAATACATTTCATGTTCTATTTTATCTTTTCAATGGGTCTGTTACTGTATAATAAAAATGAACTGAACTGAATATCAGTGTTTGTGAAAGATTTAAGACCCATCTTGCTTTCAATTACAAAAGATGACATAATATAACCTAAGGGGGCAATCCTATGGCCACTAGACACTGTCTAGGGGGCCATACGGTATGCTCATTTTGCGCTCTGGGGTTGGTTCCTGGAAAACCGACTGGCCCTCTTGTCCACGCTGCCTCGGAGGCAGTGTGGAGAAGCCCCATCCTCCACACTCAGAAGAGGCCTGCGGAGCAACTGAAAAGGGGCATTCTGGGGGGCATTCGGGGCAGGGAGAGTGGAGCTGCATGTACAACACATCCGAAGTGTTGTGCGGCAGCTTCCTTTCCTGGTCAGCCCCCCCTGCCGCTAGACAACCAAAAACAGCTGTCTAATGAAAAATAGCAAGGAAGGAGAGGCGCAGAGGGAACGATCCCCCCCATGCCTCTCCTGCCTTGCTTTGGATAGGTGGTCTCCTCCAAGGTCGGAGGAAGCCACCTATCTAGTTAGGATTGCACCCTAAGTCACTTTAAATGGCACCAACCCTAAAGAAACGGAACTATTTTATCCTCCTGCTCCATGGTTTCACTGAATTTCACTTTGCAGTGGTGGAGGAGTAAGTTGTAGGCACAAATGTCCCCAATGGTGTCTCAGTCTCCTATAGTATGGGGAAGATAGTTTTCCTTGCTGGAGAACAGTGAAGTTCTAATAATGTGACAGCTCCTACTTTGGGCAGGTATTTTGTCTAAAGCAATAAGAAGCAAATATCTGTGGTGACTCTTCAAGTGGTAACTGATCTAATACTTCTTCAAGTTCAGGTTCTCAAATCTTAGCTGTCATTCCTAAGTGAGTAATATAATATGTTAATTCCTCCTCAATTGTCAGTACTTACTGACCTGTTAACACGAGACATGGTTTGAACTGGGCAATGCTCCAAATTTGTCATGATGTGTTGCATCAGAAAGGAATAATCGCTTCATGCCACCACATTCCACCAGCAACTTAGTTTGTACAGCACCAGATTTTGCAGTAGTGCCATTGACAAGTCGCTATCTGCTTCTTTCAGTTAGTGTTTGAGGAATCTAGGACTTGTCTGTCTGACACTGTTATCTGGAAACCTGATGGATTAACCTTGGGTTGGATCTATCTAGATCAATATGTTCCTCAACAGAGCTAGAAACATGGTGATCCATCTTACAGACGGATTCTAAATGCATGGGCACAGCCACTTGTCAACTTACCATTAAATATCCCTTAGGGCTTTTTTCATGAGCTGGAAAGTCCGCTCTGAGTAAACATATATTGAACATATATAGGAAATGTACCTATAACTTGGATTTCTATCCTGCCCTTTCCTGATAGGTCCTGGCAGGTTAAACTTAAAAAAGTAAATAAATACTTAAACTGAAGCATAGAAATAATTCAAGGAGGTGTATTAATACACAAATATTCTAACTAAATTCAAGACTCAAGTGGTCCTCAATTGGACTGGGGCTGCAGTACCATTTCTCTGATTTAAATCACTTTCCAACTTTGCTATTAGGTGCTGTTAGCTTCCATAACCAATAGCATCATTGGGTAGGGGACCACGTTTAAAATAAAGAAACAGTGCAGGAGGGCAGGGTTAACCCATCCACTCACTGCCACAGCCCCAAACCAATTGAGAACACACTCACACTATGGCTCCTTTTAAGGCTAAAAAAAGATATTGGGAGATCCATGACTCATCACACATAATTTCATTCCACAACTTTCCCAATACCAAATTACAAAGGACCACTATAAGTCAGCCTAAAGCACACAGTCTTAAAATGCTTTTGCACATTGGTCAAGCTCGGTTTTTTGTTCAGTTTCTGGGGTAAGAGAATGTAATCATTGTGAAGCATTTTCCAAGAACTGGCTGTACAGAGGCCTTGTATGTTATTGTGCGACCTTGGTATAGTTAAGAGGGTGCTCTTAGCTATTGTAGAATTATATATAAGACATAGAGAGGAGGGAGGATGGTTTCATCACAGCACCATATGGCCATCTATAATTTTGCCTTGTGGCAGCTGCACCAACATGGAAATCCAGTCTGTACTGACTGGCTACACAGTGAAGCTAAACTTACAGCATCCTATATACCATATTTGCCCAGCAATAAGATATTGCATTTGAGTACTGGGAAGATGGGATTCCTCCAACCCATACACAAGTAAGCACTTCCTTGAAGGAAGATGGCTGGATCCACTACAAGAAATTAACAATAACTGTGCATTTGTCCCACCATAAACTGATAATCCAGAAAGACCCATAGAAATGAAGCTACTGAACAGACCCAAAAGGATTTCTAATAAGGGAAGACCAGAATAATAGAAGGCTTG
The DNA here is from genome assembly GCF_057233095.1 of Heloderma suspectum. Lineage (NCBI taxonomy): Eukaryota > Metazoa > Chordata > Lepidosauria > Squamata > Helodermatidae > Heloderma > Heloderma suspectum. The sequence goes on along the minus strand of NC_139460.1, from coordinate 45,859,267 downwards.
AGGTCTAAACATGATAATGACTCTAGTGCATACATAATTACTAATCCAAATATACATAATAATAAAGAGCTCAACTGTGGGACTGGACATTTGCGTTTTCCTTCTTGTGTTCTACTACCATGGTTGGAAAGGTGAGAGAGATTGACCTTTCTCTATTTGATCAGCAAATTGTGGGAAAATATTTTCTTAAAAGAAATAACCATTCTAACACCAGTTGCAAGCATTTACCTTAGTTTAGCTCCATCTTAACAATCTGTGCTGTATATTTTCTGTATGTGTGGGTGAGAGAGGTGTCACTTAGGGGTGTTGCAAAATTTGATTTTATGTAACAAGACAGCCTTCCCTCTGTCATTCTCACTTTTACTCACTGTTGTTTTTTTTAAACACATTCTATGTAGACAAGTTTGTTCTCTGTTATGCTCAAAGGAAGAAATTTGACTTAAAGGGATATTGATGTAGGAGAGAAATAGCAAATTCTACATATATAGGGATCTCTCTCATGTAGTAATACTATGAAGATATAACATAGTTATTGTGATGCTTCCTTAAACTGGACAAAATTCTGCTGGTCAAAGCATGCAAAAGACATTTGGCCCAATACTGGAATATCATTACTGTATCTCCTGTTGCCTGGGACAAACACACTGGTGATTCTTAATCTAAGTACAATTATGTTGGCCAGGAGGCACCATAGCTCAGCAATAGAGTGCGTGCTTTGTTATTTCATTGTTAAGGATCACAGGTAGCATTGCTGGGAAAGGTCCTTTCTGCTCAAAACCTATAAGACCAGCCAGAGTAAACAATATTGGGCTAAATGAATGAACCAATGGTCTTACAGTATTAAGGAAGCTTGGTAGAATGTGAATATTCACAGGTGTGGATCCAACATTCCACTCATGCAAGGAGACTTCACTTGATGGGACTATTTAGTAATGATACCTCCTGTTAGAAAGGCAATTAGCAGAGAAAAACCAATGGCAAAACAGAATGAGCGTTTACCAGTCCCACATGCACACAAGGCTATCTTAATAAAAGGAGACCACACCCTTCTTTGGTGAAGAAAAAGGTAAAATGCTCTTGCATAAAAAAATGCAGGTACAGCATAGAGTTTCAAAAAAGGTTTGTTCGGTCCATTTTGTGTTCCATTACACAGGCAGGAGTGAGAGAGCGAACCCATGTGCTCCCAGCAATGGGGGAAGTCAGAAACGGGGAGGGGACAAAGGGGAACAAAACCCATATTGTAGGCTATAAAGCTCCTAAGGCTAGCTCTGGTCAAAATTGCCATGAATTAACTAACTGCAACACTGCCTCTTTCCAGTAACTTGCAGACAAGGTTGCAATATTCCCAACATCTGTCATCTCCTTTCCCCTGCAGCTCCATGCACACACCCCGGATCTGCTCTGGAGGGTTCCCCAACCCTCTATAGCACATTTGGAGGGCACATGAGGCATACAGGGAGGAGGGGAAATGCATTCTGCAAGCAGTTTCCTTTCCTTTGGAAGAATAACACCATTGGATCCAACTGGAAAACCTCCAAACTGAAAAACCTATGCCCAAATCCCAGTATAACCACTGGTATCTCTAGCAAACCAATGTCAGTTCCCCACCTGTTAAAATGGGAATGACAGTAAACCTCCTGAGAGCAAAGAAATGTGAAAGATCTTTCAAAAAACACTACAGACCCTCTTTTTTATGGCTACAACTGGTAGGATGTACTACATTCAATGTAAGGAAAGCAATTTTGCAAGAGCTCAAGTGCTCTTGGGTAAATGCATGTTAGTAACACAAGAGAAGTCTGGTGGACTGCCTGAGACTTCTGTAGATTAAAAAAAATTAACCTCTATCTGTTTATTATGAACTTCTATCTTATTTAAGCACTTCCCCACCGTCACAGACAAGAAACTATTAGACAGGTCAAACATCCCATCCAATCAGTTATGGGACTACATTATAAAGATCTGGGCACTAGGGCATCACAAAACAAAATAAATAGTAATTTATTACGCTGTTGCTTAAACCAAGGGAATTTTAAAATGGAGCACAATTTAACTGAATCTTGTGTGTGGGAAAAATGCTGGCTTGAAGACAAATGTTAACATCATTAAAACAACAACGATACCTACTGGAGATTCCTAGCCTGCAGTAGGCTGTTGATGAAGAATGCCCATCGTCTAGTTCTCCCAATAAAATCAGTGTCTGGGCACTACCAGTTCATGCTGCACATGGGAATTCACATGACTGAATCTTCTCCATTAAAAAAAATAAACCCCAGCGGAAAGAAAGCTACATTTGGGGCAATGGCTCTATGACATTTAGGCTGCAATCTACACACTTAGAGAGCAAAAGTATGGCCCCTGGCCAATGTTTGAAGGGCCATAGGATACTGGGGATTTGCCCTTCTGGGGCTGTAGACAGAGCTACAACCTTGGGGGAGAATGCCTGCTCGGACGTCCCACCCCACCCCTCCCAGCTGCCATGGAAAGTTCCATGATGGCACCCTCTCCAAGGTCTGTGTTGCAACCTTGGGAGGGGAAGAAATGGGCATTTGGGGGGGGCAGGCTCTGGGTGAGGAGGAGAGATCCACAAGCTCTCAGTTCCCATCTCTGCCCACAGCCAAGGTAGGTGAGCGAGACTGGGTCAGAGCTCAAAATGTAAACACAGAAGTCAGGAGAGGCTGTAAAGGCCTCTACTGCTCCTCCTGTCCTGCTTGGCTCATGCTGGAAGGGTTTAGGATGCAGCCCTCCATGTAGTGAGTATCAGTCATGTAATTTTGTTGTTGTTGTTGTTCAGTCGTGTCTGACTCTTTGTGACCCCATGGACCATAGCACTCCAGGCCTTCCTGTCCTGTGCTGTCAAGTCCATATTCATTGCATCAGTGATGCTATCTAGCCATCTCATCCTCTGCCGTCCCCTTCTCCTTTTGCCCTCAGTCTTTCCCAGCATCAGGGTCTTTTCCAGAGAGTTTTCTCTTTGCATTAGGTGGCCAAAATATTTGAGCTTCAGCTTCAGTATCTGTCCTTCCAATGAGCACTCAGGGTTGATTTCCTTTAGGATGGACTGATCTGACCTCCTTGCAGTCCAGGGGACTCGTAAGAGTCTTCTCCAGCACCACAGTTCGAAAGCATCAATTCTTCGGCGCTCAGCCTTCCTTATAGTCCAGCTCTCACAGCCATACGTTACTACTGGGAAAACCATAGCTTTGATTAGACGGACCTTTGTCGGCAAGGTGATGTCTCTGCTTCTTACTATGCTGTCTAGGTTTGCCATAGCTTTCCTCCCAAGGAGCAAGCATCTTTTAATTTCATGGCTACAGTCACCGTCTGCGGTGATCTTGGAGCCCAAGAAAATAAAATCTGTCACTGCTTCCATTTCTTCCCCTTCTATATGCCAGGAAGTGATGGGGCCAGATGCCATGATCTTCGTTTTTTTAATGTTGAGTTTCAAACCAGCTTTTGCACTCTCCTCTTTCACCCTCAACAAGAGGCTCTTTAGATCCTCTTCACTTTCTGCCATTACAGTCATGTAAAATTGCACCCTTAACATTTCCAGGGGAGCTTGGATTACTCACTTGACTTATTATCAGCCACTGTTACATAAGCTAATATAATAACATTTTTGAGTGAATTGACTTGTGAACTGCACAAATGTTATTTTGGAATTGCACTTTTTCCTGGAACTGCACAATTCATGTCTGGTTGCACATTAAAAGAAGCCTTGAAAGCAGCAGAGATCTACTATTTCTGGTAGATCTGATGGATTAGCAGCAACAAGGCCTGGGCACCAGGTCCACCAACACAGGCAGTTCTCATCTCTAAGAAATTTGTATACCAACTTTACCGCTCTGGTGGGGTACACGGAAGGAGCCTCCTTGAAGGTTGTTGTACAATCAGGCGTACCCTGGTAACAGTGCAGTGCGCCCGCTAATCCTTCTACCACCTGATCGAACCACAGCTCGGTGGTGTGGCGATGGCTACATTTTGGCGGAGCGGAGTTTGGTCTGGACACAAAACGACCACGACGACCCCTCTGGGTTTTTTTGTGGGTAGACCTGGTGTCCAGACAAAATCTTTCCAGACATGGGTGAAACCTTTAATTCTTTCCCCGGCATCCTTTACCCCTGCAATGGCCCTCTTTTGCCAGAGTGAACTGGTGTCCTTCAAGAGTAACCCTAGGTGGCTGCTTTGAGATTTCTTCTTTGCCTCACTGTGGGAAAAGAATGCCCCCCCTCCTTCTCCCTTTTTCTACAGCAACATCAGTCACCTTCACCCCAACAATGAAGGGAAATGAGCATAAGATGGAAGAAAGGTGCCAAGCTCTTCGTCACAACTTTTACAATTCCAGCATGTCACCTAGTGGAGAAAGATTAATAGCAAATTATAGGCTGTTTGAACTTTGATGAGAGATAGGAAATCATGGAAATGCAGACATAATAGTCATACTGCAACTACTATTACTAATAATAATAATTCTACCTTTTCCATTTTTATGTGAGCATTCATAGTTCTAAATACAACTGAAGGTTGTGGCTGGAAAACTGAACAGTTTGTACCACAGTTGTTTGAAGGATTCACATTTCTGACCTAGCAGTGTACTGGTGGGTGGTCCTTTTTATATGTGTGTGTGTGTGTGTGTGTGTGTGTGCGCGCGCATGCAGGAGAGAGAGAGAGAGAGAGAGAGAGAAAGCACACATGTGCTTTCAATTTGTGGAATAGATTCCCAAAGCATAGACTTGGCAACTCCAGATACTCAATTTTATTTTATTTTTAATAGAGGAGTTTATCTTTCCCAAATGTCTCTCTTACAAAATCAGTTGCAAAACTGTATTAATGAAACTAAACTAAACAGTTCATTGGGATGGGGGGAGGTCAGATAAATGGGACAGAAAAAAATGGGAAATGTGTGACTTTTTAAGAAGCAAACTGTTAACAGTTGGGTACCCAAGGGTCTTTACCAGGCTGTTTCATATAATCTTTAATGATCTTTGAAAAGGGTAAATACAGCAGACATAAAGTTTGCAAATGGCACAAATTTCAAACTATTCTTTCAACATCCTGTTACTAAATCCATTTTCATAGGTTAGTTCTCTCATTTTTAATTGAGTGGGGATGGGGAGGACATGGAATGACCTGCTGTTAGAATTTTGGCTTTGTTCAAAATTTATCCAGTCTTCACTCTGCCTCCTGTACTTTTTTGTAAAATCTGTTCCATCTGTGTTTCGCGGATTGTCAGGTGCCATTCATTCCATCATCTGCTCATTGATGGAATTGGATTTTTCCAATTTCCCAAATTTGTGCAAATTTGCATTCATGCAAATTTGCACTTGTAACAATCCACAAGTTCCCCCTAAAATGCACATTTTCATGCTTTAGCCTATGGAGGAAATGCACATTTTTGGCCGGTGTTTTGTTGTTGTTGTTTGTTTGTTTTACATATTTTTCTATGACTAATAATCTGGGAAGTTAAAAACAACAACCCAGTCCACAAGTCTGTCTGCAGAATCCATGTGACTCAGGAAAAGCTGGTCAGCTTCGGAATCCACGGGCTGGATTCATAGAAATCTGAACTCATTTGATTCCATTATGGAATTCTCTGATATCCCTACATTCATTCATTCATTCATTCATTCATTAAATTTCTTAATCACCCATCAGGCCAGTCACCTGGCCACTCTGGATGATGTACAGCAATACAACAGTTTTAAAACAATAAAATTCTATATTAAAACATCATATTTCTAAAAATACCCTAACCTACCCCAAATGCCTGCCTGAACAACCATGTTTTTAATGTGTGGTGGAAGCTCATTAAAGAGGGGGCATGGAGGAGGTCCCTAGGGAGGTAGTTCCACAGAGAGGGGCCACCACAGAGAAAGCCCTCTCCCTCATCCTCACCAGACTAGCTGTCCTGACTGATGGGACAGAGAGAAGGCCATCTGAGGCTGATAGCTACTAGAAAATATGATTCTTTTGTCAGCTTCTGGCTAATGTCCTGAGCAACTCTGTCAGCTGTGTGAATTACTGTTGCTCCAGGCCCTAGCCCCTCCCTTCACTGCTCATATCCTGTCTATCCTTGTCTCTGCATAACATGTGTGTCTTTCCGCTATTCTTTCCAGCTGGCCTGGTCTGAGTTTATGCTTGTTTCCTGATCTTTTCATTTAACCCCAGCTGTTTCTTGTGACAACACAACTTTTTAATAGCTTGTCTACCTGCTAGGGGTATATACACCAATGGAAAGATTTGGTTAGCCTTCCACTGTATGTGATTGCCAGGGAGAAACTTCCGAGGCAGCTTGACTCAGGTGGTGGACTCGGTGGAACTCCATTAGAAACTCCACATGGAGGAGAATTCTGCCACGGATTCCGGGGGGGGGGGGCAGATAAGAATCTAAGAAGATTCTAAGAATCCCCCCCTGGAGTCCGTGGCAGAATGGACCACCCCACCCCACCACCCTGCGAAGTCCGACCTGGCCGGATCCTACCTGGCAGGCTGGCACCGCCGGATCCAGATCCAGCCGGGTCCATCCGCAGCCGGACTTCGGACACGAATGGCGTCCAGCCTAGTGGTCGCCATTTGTGTCCCTTCCCCTTCTGTGATAGGCTACGTAAAGCTTTACGTAGCCTATCACGGTAAGGGGAAGGGACACAAATGGTGTGCGCTACGCCATTTGCATCCCTTCCCCTTACCGTGATAGGCTACATAAGCTTTATGTAGCCTATCACGGAAGGGGAAAGGATGCCAATGGCGTCCGCTAGGCCGGACGCCATTCGTGCCCGGAGACCGGCCGTGGCCGGAAGTCTGGCAGCGGCCGGTGGCTCCGTGGACTCGCCGCAGAGCGGAGCCAGCCAGGGAGGATTCCAGGGGGGGAGGACCATATCGCCTCCCCCCCCAACCCCCCCAGCGGATGCAAGGTAAGGGAGTTTTGTACACTCCTAACTCCACATACCTGGTTGAAAGTTGGTGTCCGCAGCCATGCAATGAACAGGCAGCAGCTCAGGCATCTCCCAGTTAGTGCTCTCTCTCAAGCCATTCCTGGAAGCCCTGAGAACTGCCACTGGCTCTGCTGCCACAGACACACAGTCACAAAATGCAGTGAAAACACTGGAGCAGCCTCTGATAAGTTACTTCTATAGCCCTCCCCAAAGCACTCTCATTGGAAGTGAACAGAAAAGTCCTAGTAAAGTTATTCCCTGATTGGATGCTAGAGCTCTCGGTCACAAATCTACTTCCCTTCCCTCCCCCTCCTCCACCCTAGTGTTTTCCTTATAGAGAGAGCTTGTGGGGAAATGTAGAAATGTACATTTCTCTATGTCTCTCCAAATTCCTCTTGAAGCCAGATTCAGTTTGGACAAATGCAGGGAACTTTGGACAAGTCCTGAATCTCTCCAAAGTGGCCTGATTTGGTTTAGTATTCATCCAAAGAGAATGCGTCCCCCTCCTGCCTGGACTGAGCAAAGTGGGTCAGTTTGGATTGCATTATATCATGCTCCTTTTTGTCATGCAGGTCGATCACAGGGTAGGCCACAATGGTATACAGATCGGTGGTATACAGATCAAGTTAGGTCAAAGCTTCTAGACCGATATTGGCCATAAACGTGAGGTAAAAGCTAGCATTTGCCAGATTGCCCATTGGTCATGCTATGGTTTCACAATAATTTTTCATGACAGCATATCTGAATACAAAAATTTGTGCAATGAAACGGGAAGAGGGACATGACCAGAAAAGGTGAACAAGGACTGGCATGAGTTGAGGATTAAGACATGAGAAAGAAATTTTCCATTTTGGGGTGCATTAATAGAAGCATAGCTTCCAAATCCTGGGAAGTACTAGTTTTCCCCTGTACTCAGCACTGGTTAGGCCTCATTGGGAGTACTGTGTCCAGTTCTGGGCACCACATTCTAAGAAGGATGCAGACAAACTGGAGAGGGTTCAGAGGAGGGCAACAAAGATGATCAGGGGACTGGAAACAAAGCCCTATGAAGGGAGACTGAAAGAACTGGGCATGTTTAGCCTTGAGAAGAGAAGACTGAGGGGAGATATGATAGCACTCTTCAAGTACTTGGAAGGTTGTCACAGAGAGGAAGGCCAGGATCTCTTCTCCATCATCCCAGAGTGCAGGACACGGAATAATGGGCTCAAGTGACAGGTAGCTAGATTCCAGCTGAACATCAGGAAAAACTTCCTGACTGTTAGAGCAATATGACAATGGAACCAATTACCCAGGGAGGTGGTAGGCTCTCCCACACTGGAGGCATTCAAGATGAGGCTGGACAGCTATCTGTCAGGGATGCTCTGACTTGGATTCCTGCATTGAGCAGGGGGTTGGGCTCAATGGTCCTGTAGGCCCCTTCCAACCCTACTATTCTATGATTCTGTGAAATGGGTCTAGGAAGCTAGTCAAGAAGAAAGCTGGCCCAGTTAGATGGCAAATTAAGGATGAATTTAGGAGCAGGAAAATGTTAAAGTCTGCTACTAGTGGACCATAACCTCATACAATGCAGTCTCTTACAGAGGTGGAGGGTGAATCACATTCAGAATGGCATCAGTTGCACATGCTGTGCACAGAATCCCAGGGAAGCCTATGGTGGCACCATATTGGACAAGGTGAGGCTGCCTAGACCAACACAATGAACAGGGCTGTCACCATACTGGAGGCACTTCCCAGCTGTCACTGAAGGAAGAGTGAGCCTAAATATGTGTTGATAAGAAGAGCTGTGATGGCAGTGGTGGTGGTGGTGACTTAAGGCACAAGCCTATGCATGTTTAGATAGATAAAAGGCCTACAACTTCCAGCATGCCCCAGCCAGCCATACTGGCTGGGGCATGCTGGGAGTTGTAGGCCTTTTCTCTGTCTAAACTTGCATAGGATTGCGCCCTTAGCGTTTTTGCATAAAGCAGCAAAAAAGCCAAAAGTTAGTGGTGGGAGAATGGGTCACTAAGATTGAAAGAATAGGAGAATGAGTAATCTGGGAACATCTAGGGAAGAACCAAGAGTTAGAGAGACTTGTTGAAAAGTTGCAGAACTTAAAATCACATCGTAGGCAAGCAGCCTCTCTGCAACACATCTTTCAGACTGTGGGGCAATCCAAAATACAAAGAACCTCATGTTATTACATCACTCAAAGTCACTTTAATGGGATTCTTAGCAGCGTGGAAAAAGCATGCTTCCTTTCAGGACAGATAGTGTCAGAAAGATGGCGTCTCTTATAATGGTAGACCTCCAGTTTGAAGTAGTTGGGCCTGTGTAGTTGGGCCTCCCCACTCTTCTGGTCACACTGTAAGGAAGCTGATAGCATCTTCTTTACTTTGAAAGCAACAAGATAACACAGCTCAGTGAGTTAACAATATCTAAAAGGGTCAGAACACAACAAGGAAGCCATTTAGAGTAGAGAGATTGAAGTTGTATCTTCATCTTATGCAACAAAATGTTTCTCCAAGAAAATAGGCCAAGTGGATCACTGGCCCAAATCCAGCAACTGCCATATAGTGAGTCTAGGGAAAAGGCATACTGAAGTGAGAACAGATGTATGCCTTTGCAACTTTGTCACTCTGCTTTGTTCAATGAAGAAACAGCAAATGGAACAAGCATTTTGGTCATTGCCAAGCTGTATTAAGATGTATTTACCCAGCATGCAGTATGTTTAAAATCTGTACTTCATTCCAGATGCCCGAAGTCTGAATTTTAAAAAGAATAAAGCAAGTAAGCTGCACAATGTCAAATAAAAAGTACATTGCAGCTTGAAGGAAGGAGGCTTGTTCTTATGAGCTGGGCTGAGTCAGCAGAGAAAATAATTACAGTTGTTAATAGTCACTGCATTGGTACCTTTCCTCCTGAGAAGAGTAATAAGGAGGCAGCTCCACAGTGTAAAGGAAGCACCCTTACTTTCTTTCAGTTATGGAGAAGATTATCATGCAGAGAAAAATCTGGATTTCATTGACACTAGCAACACAGAAAAGTTGAATTAATGGCAACAATCTTTTCTGCTAAGGGTCAGTTTGAGCCATAAGGTGGGACCTAATTAGATGACAAGAAAAGCAAGAGTATTTTACATCCCTACCCCTCTTTCACTCAATTATGTTTCTGTAGCCTAAATTCTGTATAGCAAATGAACAGTAGTTACAAAAGCCAGTACCATAAACCATTTATTACCTGTTCCGAGATTCACAGAATCATAGAATCATAGAATAGTAGGGTTGGAAGGGGCCATCTAATCCAACCCCCTGCTCAATGCAGGAATCCAAGTCAGAGCATCCCTTACAAATGGCTGTCCAGCCTCATCTTGAAGGCCTCCAGTGTGGATTTAATTCACAAATTTAATTCACAAATGATTAAAATAATGGTTTAAAGCTAATATCTGGGGGAGTGGGGGGAGGCCACACACAATATAATATTAATTATGTTGATTTTAGCTGAGTTAACAATACATACAGTGCAGTCCTGTGCATGTCTATTCAAAAATGCCCCATTGAGTTCAATGGGGTTTATTCTCAATGGATATATGATTGCAGCCTTAGGATTACCAATTACCTAGGGAGGTGGTGGGCTCTCCCACACTGGACTGGAGGCATTCAAGACAAGGCTGGACACACATCTGTCAGGGATGCTTTAACTTGGATTCCTGCACTGAGCAAGGGGTTGGGCTCGATGGTCTTATAGGGCCCTTCCAACCCTGCTATTCTATGATTCAATGATTATATGAGCCCTACCATGTTGAATGGTTCCAGGTAAGTAAATATAGGATTGTAACCTTAATTTATTTTCACTTTCACATGTTTATCTTAGTTCTTAGGCAGAAGTCCCCTATTTTACAGACAGGTTTTGATTCCTCTTGCAATCTAATGGCAAGATATAGAATTGAGGCTGCAATACCCATTACAGGTAGTAGACACTGTTCTATTTAGGCTTGTCTAAATTTAATTGGGTAATTTAAATTGTTCCAATCTTATGTCTTAATTCCATGATTAACTTTTTTTTTGCTATTGAATTTCTCTGGGTTTTTGATTCTATATACTTATCTCAGATACTAATGATACAAAGGTATACTGTATCCAAATTCTGTTGAAATATTATCATGCACTGGAACATTCTGCCATTTGAAACATTCTTTTCCCTCCATGCCCTCCCCACAAACCGTCCAGAGTGCTCCTTCTTTCCTCTCTTCCACCATTTCCTCCCCTGCCACTTTCATCCCCAGAGGTTATATCAAATGGTGGCTTTGTACTGGTTGAAAGCACATATGTTCAAGCATCCAGTTTTTTACTTCTCTCCCCCACTTACTACTGCAGTCCTCTGTTCTATATTACAACCCTCAGGAACAGTTGGAGAGAAGGTGGTTGTGCTAGGGAGAGCTACGTGCACCCCACCTTGTGCAAACAAAGTACTTTCCACTGGCACAAAGCCACCATTCAGTATAACCCCAGAAGTCCACAAATGTGCTTACTGGGAAGCTTTTAATCTGGTAAGCACTTGCCCAGCAGAATCTCCAGCCTCTTCCTGTGTTGACCTTGTATTAACTACTTCCAAGTTTCTCCAAATCTCAGCACAATGGTCTGTCCCTTCCCTTCTGCAATACCTGGAATTTGAGAGATGGGTAGGAGAGGTCATTGCAGCACCACAGTTGCACTAGGCTTTGAAGACACTCAGATGTTGCAAGAAATTTCACTGATTCTGGATGCCTCCAAAGCTCATTGCAACTGCAGGGACTAGCCTCCACTTTTTTCTCATGCCTAGGATACCAAAGAACAGTGGGTACTCATCCTTAACCTTGTGCCGCGCCTCAGAGGTAATTCAAGTTCCTCCAAAGCTAACTATAACATCAAGGAGAGGACCCCACTTACAGGTTGGTAACCCCAGAGTTTGGCTGGCTACCAAGGCCTCTGTGAGTTCTGTTCATATTGCCCACTAAGAAATCCCTTTTGTAGCTGCAGTAACAAATCTATGAGTTCTTTGAGTTTACAATACCTTAATGGGATGAATCTGTATACAGTTTAAAATGCATCATGGGATCTGATGGTGACTTCACCCTAGAATTCAGGGTGAAATTCACCCTAGAATTGCATTTGAATTTGCTTTTCAAATGCAAATTTCTACTCTTGGGATTTTGGTAACTCTCTAATAGCTGTCCAGCAGGACAACTGCTGACACTGCTAAGCCCCTGTTGCTAATGGTGCTTTCGTGTCTGTAAATCATGCATTTTGATAAGTAATATTTACTCAGATATGTTCTTTGATTATTTAATATATTTATGGAGATTCGGGGAAACCACAATATCCATGGTCTGTCGCTTTAAAAAAAAAAGCCTCTAGACTATCCAGACCAGTTGGCAATGGCTGGGCTGGTTCATTACTAGCTTAAAACATGTTCCTACTATTACTCTGGGTCCTGAATATCAAAAATTGATGGGTGAAAGAGACCTGGCTGGAAGGGGGCAGGGGAGGTGGTTAGTGTTTGGCTTGCTTTTTCTGGAATACTACCATTCTGGTGACTTCAACTGTTCTGTAGCTAGACTAGAAAAACAGAAGGACATCCTTTCTGCAACTGTGAGTCACCCAGCCTTCTTCTTGGATGTGCAAATGATGGCTGGTGTACAGCTTTGGCTGGTGCTCCAGTTGCACCTTTTCTTGGAGAAGGAAGACGTGACTACTGTTACACATGCATTGCTTACATCCTGTTCAGGATGGCCACTTACTCATTCTTGAAAAAGAGAAAATACATCATCCCCCCAAAAGGACAAAAGAGGACACCAATTTACATATGAAAATTTATAGTTATAGATGCAAATTTAGAAATAACTGCAAGGAGGTCAAATAAGTCAATCCTAAAGGAAATCAACCCCGACTGCTCATTGGAAGGACAGATACTGAAGCTGAAGCTCAAATATTTTGGCCACCTAATGCGAAGAGAAAACTCTCTGGAAAAGACCCTGATGCTGGGATAGATTGAAGGCAAAAGGAGAAGGGGACGGCAGAGGATGAGATGGCTAGATAGCATCACTGATGCAATGAATATGAACCTGAGCACACTCCGGGAGACAGCGGAGGACAGGAAGGCCTGGCGTGCTATGGTCCACGAAGAGTTGGACACGACTTAATGACTGAACAACAACATAATTTGTTGTTAGCTTCGGCTAATAGCCGAATAATAGCTTCGGCTATTGGGCGGTATAGAAATGAAATAAATAAATAAATAAATAAAGAATTTAAATAAAAATACAATTCATCTCACCCTAGTGGGGACCACTGACCAGGTGACCTGTGCCCCTGCTCAGTCTGTTGACCAGGTGCTAACTGTTGATGGACAACTTTAAGGCCCTCGCTGCTCTTTCTCCTTATGCTTCTTTGACTTTAAACCAGGCTTGGACTGGACAACCCCTCAGATAAAGTATACTTTCAAAGAGAAGGCTATCCTCTGACAGCTCTTCAAATAGAGGACATCTTCAAATGGAGGACTGTCCTCTGTAAAGTAGGACACCTAGCCAAACTATATTTCATTGAGATTCTCCAATGCATTCTATGTGGGGTTCCCTTTGAAACGTGTTCAGACACAGCAGCTGGTGCAGAAATCTGTTGCCAGGAGCTAGTTATTTGAAACATGCGACTTTGCTGCTATTTAATCTGCACTGGCTGCTGGAATGGTTCAGAGCCCATGCCAAAGTGCTGGTGATCACCTTTAAATACCTTAAATGTTGGGGACAGTGATATTTAAAGGAGACAACCTGCTCCCAGTTGTTCCTGTCTACCCACTGAGATCTGCATGGGAGGTTCTGCTCTGCTTACCACCACTGTCTGAGGTATACTTGTTGGATATGCAGGACAGGGCCTTCTCAGGGCCAGACTACATGTTGAGGAGTGGCTGCAAACCAGGCTGTGAAACTATGGTTTGAATGTGAAACTTATGGTTTGCATCGCTAAGAACGACTGTGCTTCTTGAAATCTTTTCAGTTGGGGAAAACCAATTACCGCTTGATATTGCAACAGGGTCATATAATGATCCCATCAGTGGTATCCATTGTCTCAGATACTGGAACTAGTGTGTTTGCATGTAAAAACTCTAGCAAGTTGGTGTGTGTGTGCGTGTGTGTGCGTGCGCACGCGTGTGTGTGACAGAGAGAGAGAGAGAGAGCGCATTCATAGAAAAGTAGGTAATCTGAAATAAATTTGGGAATGTGGTCCTAGCCGTACAACATAGGTAATATCTCTCTTCGAATGCTGCTTGCTTTGCTAAATCTCCCCCCATAATTTCCACTATAGCTATTAATCACTTCACCTCCAAAGTATTGTGTTGATGGGACAGGCAGACTGTGAAATTCCCATCCACAAGTGGCTGTATTTCAAAGGTGAATGAAGTGGTTTGGGATCCTCTTGGATGAGAAATACTACATAAATATCCGTTGTTATTAATATTTTGGCCTTTAAGCAAACTAACTCTACAACTATATTTTCATCTTGGGGTTTTCCAGAACAGATACATCAATGCTTGGGACGCTGTATAAACCTGTGTGAAAAACAGAATCTTATATGGTGCAGCTGGGCATTCAGAATGTTTTACACACAGATACATCATCCCTACGCCCTACAATTTGAGCAGCTTCCCAGCTTCAAGAAGCGCTGTCAAGGAGTTAAAAATGCAACACAACCCTGCTGCTTTTGATTTAATGCAGGCAGAGAAAGGGATAGGTTTCCAAGGCACAGCACTGACAAGAACTCTGCATATTACTTCTTTTCTCTGTGCTCTCTTCACTCCCCGAAAGCTGTGCTAGAAAATTAAATCAAACCAATAAAAGCAGCCCAATACAATAAGATTAAAAAGTGTAATGATCTCACGGCAGACCAATTAATTTGGGGGAGAATTTCAAGATGAGCATAGACACACACACATGATTTATGGAAATAGAGGCAAGGTCCCCTGTTGCATGTGGCAATTTAAAATTATGCACCAGAAATCTTGGCTTAATGCACTAGGCAGAGAAGATTTATGTGCTCAAAATGGCAATGGGCTGCAGAAACAATCGTACGCTGGAGTCACTCAGGCACCAGTGGGGAGTGGAGTCCTTGTACTTGAGCTCCATCAGCAGCTTGGCTGCTGTTCTAAACACACTTCTTTGTAAGTATGTCCTACAGGATCTCCCATTTCATCATAGCTTTACCCTATACCTGAAATGAACCTCAAATTCACACATTAAAATGCTTTAATGAAATCGGCGTGCTCTGAGTGATGTCAGAAGTTGGCTCAAGCTTGACCTTTGACATTCCCAGATGAGATTTGGGAAAGCAATTGAACATGCTGGAACCTACCTCAAGGAAGCAACCACTACCCCAATCTTTCTGTACAGCAGCCAGAAGGCTAAGAGTACCAAATAATTTCCAAAGCCCTGCTAATCTGGCATAGCTGTGAAATACAACAGAGCTATTCCACATGCTAGCAGGAGAAGACTGGAGTTTAAGAAATACAAATAGGATCACAAAGAATGTCATCAAAATTAAAAAGGGGAGCCGAAGGGAGAAAGCTGGGAGAAGGTATATAAACACTTAACAGCTTAAGAAGTTTAATGGATTTATATTTTAGAATCTATACCACGTTCGTCCACTGCAACATCACTTGGTCATATCTGCATAAAGTCCCCCTGCCCTGGTTATATTTATCAGACATACATGCCAAAAACAAATGCAATGCAATCCTGAGAACATTTTTTTAAAGGAATAACTAGCACTTTGCAAGTGCAACAGAGTCACAAATCAATCAACTGACTTAATTGAATGAAAATTGAGGAATGGATAGCATCCTACAGAAGAGAAGTAGGAGGGCTGCAACAGACCATGCTCCTCCTCCTGCCAAACTTGTGCTGTCCCGGGCGTACCTGTGCCAATTTGCCCTGACAATAATTACCTGGACTTCCCTGACAGATCATTATGAGAACATTAGCAGGGTATTAGAGAGAATTGCCCATTTTTCACACATTGATTACATGCCACTGCTGGCTCATTAGCTTATCAGCTTTTAATAGCCCCATTCTAACTAGCGGCTCCTGCCTTTAGCTACCTTCCAAACCCACTTAACACAGAGCAAGGAGCAAGTATACACTTCCCTGAATCAAAGGAAGTGCCCAGTTGCATTTGCCTTGCTCTGAAAGAACCATATTAATCTATTGCCTGCAGTTGTGCACTGAGGCAATCGCGATGCACATATACTACGAGTTCAATTCATTTGCCTGAAGGTGGGCCATTTAACTGTGCATTGAGTCTGCTGTGCCTGTGCCTGCCCCTCCCACCAATGCCTGCAACCATGATTAAATTATTGCAGAGGCCATAGATGGAGGAAAGAGGTGGGCAACAAGAATCACTGGCTTCAGTCTACTTAGGAGTATGTATGTGTGTGTGAGTGTGTGGTGTGGTGTATGGGGCCACGGTGGCTTAGTGGTTAAGATGCTGTACTGCAGACTGGAAGGTCGGCAGGTCAGCGGTTCGAGACCCGAGTGCTGTGTGACAGAGTGAGCTCCTGTCTTCAGTCCCAGCTTCTGCCAACCTAGCAGTTCGAAAGCAAGAAATTGCAAGTAGATAAATAGGTACCGCTTCGGCGGGAAAGGTAACAGCGTTCCGTGCACTTCGGTGTTCAGTCATGCCAGCCACATGACCACGGAAGCGTCTTTGGACAGCGCTGGCTCTTCGGCTTAGAAACGGGGATGAGCACTGCACCCTAGAGTCGGACACAACTGGTTGGGGACACCTTTACCTTTACCTTTTTATGTGTGTGTGAGTGTGTGGTGTGGTGTGGTATTAAAAGGCACTTGGGGGTTGCTAGAGAGTGATGCTTAACAGAAAGAAATAGGCAGATAAATCCTGCTGTAAATGTGTATTTGGCAGGGTGCACATCTGGCTCGTAGCCTCAGTATTTAGAAAATAAACCATGGAGTGGACTTCAGGGCACTGAGCTCCATCTCCCTGCTTTGATCAGCCAGGCTCTGATTGGGAGAAGAACCAAGTCCCAAGCAGGAGACAGAAACTTCCTCCAGGTATATCTTAATGGATTGAATTGTAATGTACAAATGGTACAAGTGGTACACTATAATAGCACATCTCCCTATACTAACAACAGCAGAATCTATTCCAAGGGGTTCCTAAACTGGAAGCTAAGTAGGTTTAGAAAGGGCACATAGATTAGAATAAGTGTGTGTGTGCGCGTGCGCAGATAGCAACCTATCCTCTTTCTGGTACACCCATTATCTTTCATCAAAACCATTTCTATCCCAGCTGGGAGTCTTTGCCCCCTCGCCTGCTATAGCTTCCAAACCATAGAACCTGGAAAGTCTTTTCTCCATTTCCACTACACTTTACCCAATTCATGTCTGCCCCAAACTGGGAGGGATCTCCCAAAGAATCCTTTTGCTTTCAGAAGAGAGGTTCTCTGAGATTGTTGCCTGCATCGCTCCAGGCACCCCCAGTGACCAGCAGTGCTTCATGTTAATTCTCTGCTGTGACAGTCCTACCGATACCTTTCAGCAGGAGACCCAACTGAATTTAAAATTTATATATTTCAAGTTCAAGAGAAGGTTAGGGAAGCCCAGGTCAGCAGGATTATTTCCAGTACAGAAGTCAGTCACTGTATTGTGCCTCTGGAAACACAAACAAGGCTAAGCAACAAAAGGGGACTTGTGATGGAAGATTTTTTACCCCCTCCTTTCTTTATACATTGCCACCACCTGTCCACCTATGCAGACAACAAATTTCATTTGAGTTGTATGTTTGAGAAGGTAAAGCAATCCTCTTAACCCTATTATGCAACTGCTTGTGCCTTCCTAATCCAGCAAGGCCTTGCATAGCTACTATATTCAGGAGGTTCTATTCTTTCCTCTTTCTCATTTTAAAGCTGTACATCAAAGCAGGATGGAATATAAGAAGTGAATTATTGAGGCATCACAAGCTGAGAGCTCAGCAGGGATGGTGAGATTATAGGACAATCAAAGTTGCAGGTCCTATGAAGGAAACAGGGTCAAAAAGCCAAAAGCCAAAATCCTCAACAGAAATGAGCAAAATGAGTCAGGGGGAGAAGAACAGACAAACAAGGGTGGGGATTAATTTCTTTCTAAGAGCCTCCTCTGTTCCTTGATGAAGGGATAAACTTTGATATGTGAGAAGGAGCAGGAAAGGTCAAGAGAGATCCCTGTTTACATGCTGGAATGACAAGGGCTGAAGCAATTATTATAAAATCTCCATTAAGCAAGTTACTACAAAGGAGATCATGAGTTGTAGTTTTTAGGACCTGTTAAACATAACAGTGGACCTTGTGCATATAAAATTAACTAATTATCACAAGGAGTTAAACTTATCATTATGCACTCCCCACTTCCCAAAGAGGTGAGAGGTTCCAGCGGGTTTAGTAAACACTGGAGACTTCCTGTACTATTAACTTTATGTAGTATTTAGTTTATTTATAAATGCACAAGAGTGGAGTTGGAGACAAACAGCATGTAAACTCTTGCCAGGCTGCTGATCCATTACCTCGCATCAGCTCTCCAGAGAGAGGTACCCTGCCAGCACCCCATGATGCTTTCAGTCTACAGCTATCTCTCTGCCTCCCCTTCTGCTGCTCTCTGCTTCCAAACTTCTTATTTGGTTCTTTCACACACACATACACACCTTTTAGATGAGCATGTTGTGTGTGCCACCTTTTAACTCTGGATAGTTTTCCAGTTCTGAATATTCTTGAGAGATTTCTGTATCAAGAAACCACCTCCAAACAGACATCCACTGGCAATCCTGAACGATAAACAAATATTAACATGAAAAGTGAAGGCAAAGCCCACAGTGCTAGTCCCAACCACAGTAACTGCAGAGCAGACAGCCATCTCAAAACAACATATTGTTGGGGGAGAGAATATGGACCCGGCTGCCTGACCTGAGCAAAGAGTTGTATCTCACATCAAATGCCTACCCAGTTTCCCAGCAGCCAAATTTGGGTTTTCAAGTACTTTCTTACTCAGAGAACTATTGATCTGCCCCTATCTGGTAGGGAAAAAAGCAGGTGCCCCTGAACTTTTACTTGATCCCTTTTAACTAAAAAGAAGCATCAGCTTCTTGCCAAAGGAAAGGCATGCTTCACAGAACAGGATGCACAGAAATAATGCATAAGGGCAATTTTCCCACTCTCCCCTCCTTGTGCTCAGCCAATCAATCAGAAGGAAGAGAGGGAGGCTTTTAATTTTCAGCATTTCTTCTCTCTCTCTCCACATACCCCTCCTCGCAAATATCTGACCACAAAAGCAACTAGGAAAAGAAGAGGATTGAAACATAAAAGGTGTCTGTTGGAAGAGGTCTTGGTTAGGGCTGTTTTCCCATCAACATGGATAAGTACTGGGGCTGCAATGCCGACAGATCTGTGAGCATAGTGTCTCATCGGAAGGTAAATCAAGGCTGACAGTGAGCTTGACAAAAGAAAAACACTTAGTGAGCTAGTGAGAACACAGGAAGGTGATGGACAGACGGACCTCTGCATGGAGCATGAGACTAGACATGGAGAGCTAAGCCCAAAGAGGAGGCAGACCAAAGGTTCAGTGGCCAACAGTAGCAGCAAGGCTGTGAGTTCTAATCATAGACCATAAATCAACTGATAGTACTGGGCTGCGATACCAATTTTGGGCCAAAGCAATCTGCTTTTTAACTGGCAACCACTGTAACCCACTCTGTGAACAGATGGCACAGAGAGGAAGATATAAGAGCTACAAATAAGCACTCTCCACTAGTCAGACTAAAAACTGCCAGATCTCCAGCAGAGCAGAGCTGGATAGAAAGATCAAGAAAACCACTTCTCTCTCTGCTGACTCTCTGATGGAACAACAACAACAAGCCTGACAAAAATCTAACAGGAACTGAAGATGAACACTGCGGGTCTTTGAAGGTGATGTTTGAACCACCCTTTTGAGTACAGCTTGAGGGGTTGCCCACTCACTCCCTCTTTCCCTACCACTACCATGATTTGCTTTACAGCAGAAGCACACCTGAGTTCCCAAACATTAGTGGTGGACAGCAGCTTTTATGCTGATTAAATATGGATTCATCCATTTGAAGGCACACCATTCAAACTGTGCAATCGGAAGAGGCTGTAACTCAGTAGCAGAGCACATGCATTATATTCAGAAGGTCCCCAGTTCAATTCCTGACATCTCTAGGTAGGGCTAGGATGGAAACCTGCCTGAAACCCAGGAAAGCCACTGTTAGTCAATGGCAACAATACTGGGCTAGATGGTCTAAGGTGGTTCCCTACGTTTCTAACCTAGTTTCTCCCTGACTGTCAGGAGGTCACCCCTGCTGCCTTCTGAAATCCTCAGGTAGCCAGAATCAACACGCAGACACAATAGGGCTCTTTTCCAAGGCTTTATTTCCATTCAACCTACTGATGCTTACAGATGCTAATTGCTTGCTCCTACGAGTGAGACTTAAGAGAGCTGCCTACTCGGGGGTTCTAGCCTTAGAAATCAGTTGATCTCTGTTTGGAGGGTCAGGCGGGAAACCTCTGAACTTATGGGCTAGGAGGAGAGAGTCCACCCCTTTCCCATGGGGCATCGGGGTACCGCTGTTGCCATCACACCAAGCGGGCTGAGCACCTCCTCTCAGCGCCCGCCATCTCCTGCTTGATGCTGCACCGGCGCCTAGAGTCCAGAAACTGCTGTTGTACGTCCCTCTCCTTGCCAGGGTCACTATCACTTTCAGGAATGTGTACCGGGAGGGGTTCTCCCCCCGGCTGCGCCTCTGAACAGCACACGGGTTCCTCTCCCATGGTTTCTATCTCTTCCTCAGAATCAGAACTGCTTTGGGGCTCTCTGGGCTCTGATCCAACACTGACACTGACTTTCAAGACATATTATTATCACCAATGACTGGTATACTGCAGAATGCCTGAGGAAACAAAGAATTGCACATGCAATTTACATGGCAATGCGCCCATTGACTGCAGCTGAAATGAAATGCCCTCTCCCCCAGTTGCCATCCCATTAATGGATGGCCAAAATGGGGGGGTCATTAATTTCGGAAGGCTGACAAATTGTTAAAAAGAAGTCCAGAGGGCACTTAGAGCTCATGGTGGGGCCGAGGCAATTTCTCTTTTAAAAAAATATTACCACCAGCTCAGAGCTCCTCCCAGCCGCCGCCAGCCAATGGCTGCCATTCCTGGCCCCAGAATATTGGAACTAGTCCAATGGCAGCTACTATTTATTTTATCCAGAAGCCCGCTCAGAATAATGCCTTATCAGCTGCCAACAAGAGCGCCACCACTGGTGCAGGCACCAGCAAAACATTTTTTTAAAGAAAAGGAGATAATCACCTCTGACATGAATCCCCCAAACGTCTATAACAATTTCATCATCTGCAATGAAAAATGAATAAATCCCCCCAATTTCACCACCTGTGAATGGCAGCATGAATTGTAGAGCTGATAAGTGCACTGCCATGTTAACTACATAATAGAATAGAATAGAATCATAGGGTTGGAAGGGAGAAGACCATCGAGTCCAACCCCCTGCTCAATGCAGGAAGCCTGATTCCCAGGCAGTCTCCCATCCAAGTACTAACCAGGGCTGACCCTGCTTAGCTTCTGAGATCAGACAAGATCAGGTGCATCCAGCCCTTCTTGATGCATGTGCAAGTGTTTCCCCAAGCACAATCCAGTACAGCTAATTGATGCACTAATTATTGGTGTTAATATAGTTTAAATGTCAGGAAGAAAGAGAGTTGAATGCTGTGCCTTCAAAGGGTGCATCCATATTTGCTCAGCACAAAAGCTTAAATAAAAATAAATTAAAATCTAAAATCCTTCTCCAAGGCTGAGGGCCAATTCAGACATGTGGCCCAGTGTTAAGATTCTACATAAATTCAGAAATGTGCTTACTCAATACTGTGCAAATAAATGAATGTGTGAGCCAGACGTGTGCCATGATCTTTCCCCATTCTAAAAGGAGTGTTAGTAGAATGGATATCAGCCTAATTGTGCATATGGTACAAAGCCTAGTACAAAAGCCTAGTACATACATGATGTCATTCACAGTGTGATGGATGTGCAGAATTCCAAAGCCGAGGCCTGCTCCCAACCACACGCAGGACCAGTCCTGAGTGAGTTGAGTTTCCAGGCCATGTACTTGTCATAGAAAACACTGTAGACCAATACTTCCATAAAGTAGGCTATATAATATAGATTACCAGTAAAGTGGTATTTTTGTTTTCACTTTGTTTCCATTTTCTGACTGAGAAGTCTGTTTGATACACATCCTGTTCTTTCACGGTTCTACTGGTAGCACTTACTCCTTATCTGCAGCACCTTGTGATATTTTTGCTTTAAATACTAACCTGCCGCCAACTGTGTCAATACTCTCCCATCCTTTCACAGCAGGGCCCCCTACTGTTCCATCCCCATACTCCAAATATAGCTCAGCAACACCCTCATTTTAGTGTTGGTCGTGCCTTTAAAAATGACATGCGCTGAAAAATGATACTCTTCCAAAACAAATGCTTCCTGTTTTAAATACATGTCAATGTTACTATAATGTAAACGCATTTAACTCAAGCTTCAGACAGGCTGTTTTGGTTAGGCTCACTTGACAATTGCCAGATGTGATTGTACAGAAAACTCTGTGTGTGCATCTGTGTGTGCACGCACGCATGTGTGTGCGTGTCTTTTTTCATATGCCTAATGGCTCCATCTGAGTTTTCCCCAATATGAGGAACTTCTCTCTCTCTGTCTCTCTCTCTCTCTCAGTAGCTAATGATTCTCTTCAAAAACCAAATATTTACTCTTGGTTTCATTGTTTCACTGACACACATCTGTATTGGTCCTACACTTTCTAGTCCAGCCTTTGCTTACCTGGTACCCTCCAGATGTGCTGGACTACGACTCCTATCAACACCAGCCAATATGGCCATTGGGGATTAACAGAGGTGTAGTCAAACACATGTGGAGGGCACCAGGTTGCCACATCCTTCTATATAAATAGACTAGAGCAGCATCCAATGCATTAGCAGGGAAACAAAGGTCCCCCTGGGACTGAGGTTACATAAACTGACTGTGTAGGAAAAGCCCTGGAAAAGGAAGCCTAACATATGATAAACATGTGCAGTTCTACTGTGAACTGGCAAACACAGAAGCCTGACTTTTTACATTTTAAACCCAATTATTTCATGCCGCTTCCTAGGCAGCTGCAAGCTTTCCTATTTACCTATGCCATCCAATCACTTGTTGCTGTTAGCCACATGTCAGTGTAATTGCTGAAACTCACCACGGTTGGTACAGAGCTTGCTAACCCTAAAGCACGTTCAGCTTTGAGTTGCCTCCAATGCTGGTTAAACTCCAATGCCTGCTACTGATGGTCTTCTAGGCCCCTTCCAACCCTACTATTCTATTCTGTGAATACAAATATTACAGATGTATATGAAGTTGCATAAGTCTCTGCATCCTGATTCTATCATGCATAGCTTAGCACTAGAACTTTGCATCTGGACACAAGGGATCCTGAGAATCTGCAGATTGGATCCAAACTTAGCTATGCTTAGAATCAATCTTCTGAAATCAGTGAAACTTAAGTTTGTCATTATGAAATTAGGTCTCATTGATTTAAGTGGGTTGCATGAGTAAGTCTGGATCCAACCCTGTAATGTCAGAACCCATCCATTTTAAACAAGAGAAAACTTTCATGCCACATGCACACATATCCAGAGTTTTCAGTGTACTGAATGCCTCTCTTTATTCTTTTCACCTCTCATTCTGTCTATTCACAGCTTTTATCATTTCTCGCACTTGTGTGTGCTGTTTTCTTGCAGTTTCTTTGCAGGAAGACTAAACCTTTCAACATAAGTTTTAACATTAATGTTTCCTAGCCCCAAGCCTAATTTTCTCTTGTGTTCTAACTTTGGGCAGTATTTTCAGCTGTGAGGTGTACTGCTGCATTTATGTTATATAACAGTAGCCTTCACAAAAATATTCCCAGAATTAGGAGATCTAAGAATGTCAGGATGTGGATGCCAAGCCCTTTGAGTTACCACTTTGTCAATCTTAATTCTCTTCTTATATACATCTCTACTCTAGTCTTCCCTTTTTTTAATCTGTTGCTTTCCTACTATCCTTGGTCTCCTCCACCATCTCAGTGGCATTTTTTTACAAAATGATCCAAGTCCCCTATTCATGGAAGAAAGGCCCATCTTTTGCTGCTTGCATGTATAGCACAATAGGGTATTTCAGATCCGATAACAGAACCATGTTGGTCCTCATCTTTGTGACTAATACACAAGCTCTTATTCAAATCTCTCACATCAAGTATGAGAGTAAATTTTAGAACTCTTATCCATCAAGTTTCACTTTTCAGCCAAGTGCCTAGGGCTAATTTGCACATTTCCCATTTCTGAAAAACATGATCTAAGCTCAGCTCAAAGAACATCCATCTAACCCAAACTAGAACTGTATGTGTACAGAAAATGTGCCAAGGGAAGTTCCAGGATCCCCGCTCCCACAAAAGAAGAAGAAGACAGGCAGACAAACCAAAGGAAAGCAAAATTATATGAACTGATATGAAGCAAGGGGCTCAAGTGTGGACATAGACCCTCACAGGACAAGTAAAGTGAATTAGGATAAAAAGACTTTGAGTTAAAGATGCATTGACTCTCTTCTCGTAAGGACTTTAGAGACCTGTTTCAAATTCCTGAAAACAGGGCACAGGCTCCTCCTCTCACAATTCTACAACTCTGGTGTCATTCTGATGGTCCCCCTCTGGTCTTAGTGGAACCTACTAATACAAGATGGGAGGGCAGCAGAAATGGAAAGATCTGGGTTGGAGTTTCTGGACAATGGCAAAGTTCAGTTTGAAATCCAAATCTCAAGAAATCCCCATTTTATCATGTTATATAATTGTGAGAAGCATATTTTGTGCTATTATGACAATCACAAACATACACAATGAAAATCGGTCATACTAGGAAGATGACAAGTGTGGGTTATTCATTTTATTTTTGCCCATAAATAACAAAACACTGCTTTATTCCAGAGTTAAGTGTAATAAAACAGCAAGTAGAATTACAATATAATTTAATAACCATTGCCCACTTCATTTTATTGCCAGTTATATGCAAGGATGGTTTTAATTGTTAAAAATGTCAGCTTCAAAGCACAGTTATGTGTTGTATATTGAGGGGTTCTCAAACTTTATCTTCCCAAATGCCGCATTCACACACAACAGTAACTTCCATCTGGGTCATATATTGCCAACATGCAAACACTGAGCTTATACAGAGGTTCAGGACCTTTTAAACTTGATGCTAAGCCACAAAGGATGTGGCATACAAGTGCTTGTTTGTTTATTTATTTAAGTGTATCTGTGGCTAATCAAGGGGCCACGGTGGCTAATCAAACCATCTTAAAAAAAACAAAACAGTAAATGATAATAAAACACACAGAGGAACTCACATGAAAGAGCCACCAGTAAGAAATGCTGTAAAAAAAAGACAGTCATCAAAGAAACACAATTAAAATCATGAATACTGGGATTTTGGTACTGCTTATGTCTCATTTTATGAATGAGTCTTTGACTGTCCTAGCAGTCATTCCCCCCCCCCCCGCCCCAATACCTTGCTTAAAACAAATCTTATGAAACAAAGAGACAGCATCTCAGGTTGCTGAAAAAATATATGTAGTTTTATTCCAAGAAGTAGTCCACAACTTGGAATAAAACTGCATGTATTTTTTCAAAATCCTGAGTTTTCATCCCTTTATTCCATTGGATCATTTTGGATGCTCCCCAGTTTTGTTTTACTCTGATTTCCTTTTTATAACTAATATACAATATATGCAGGAATTCATCATTTATTGTACTATACTTCCAGCTATGACTAATAGTTACGTAATGATTTTGTTCAGTGTGCATTACATTATATACTAGGGATGTGTTGTGAGGATAAAATGGAGAGGGTGAGGACCATGTAAGCTATTTTCGGTTCCTTGCAAGAGGAAAAAAGATGGGATATAAGTGAAATAGACAGATAGATAGATAGATAGATAGATAGGATTCGGATGAAGCTTAAACCCTGAGCCATGTTGGGCTTCAGATGAAGCCTAAACCCTGAGCCATGTTGGGCCCTGTCTGATTCTTTCTGGTGCTTCCTCAGGTGAAGCAGTCTTGCCTCCAAAGTGAACATAGCCAAAGCTTTACTGCGTGAGGCTTCATTTGTAATTCAGCTTCAGAAAGACAGACCATGTCTCCAAAAATAGCATCTTTTGCTTTCATTTCTCTAAACACCGATGAGGGGGAGAGGGAGGAAGTGGGATTGAGTGGTTGATAGGTCTTCCTTCTAATCACAGTGCACATTTTACTTGGGGCTCTCCAATCACAGTGCTTTGGGGTAGGGCAAGGATGGGACCATACAATAGCTATACTTCCAATGCTATTCATCCAATGCTATTAAGAAAAGCCTTAAACTGGGTTCAGTCATAAGAACTCCTTGCCCCTCCCCCTCCCCTTCTGAAACTTTGCAGGTGTCTTTCCTGGAGACACCTTAATGTCATGTTTAGAAGAATGGCCCACAAGGAACATAGGAGATAAGCATGTCCTTTTTTGGATACCTTCTTGCACACTAACCCTAATGCTGAACCTACTCATTTGAAAATTGGGGAGCTCAATCCTCTCAGAAGGGGCAACCAACTCTACAAAGATCATAGACTTCTGCAAATAAATAAAAGTATTATTGGTAGTTCCCTTTAAAAACAATCAAAATTTGAAAGTGCATAGCAAACCCCCCCACTAAACCTATTTTTTCTGAAATTTGGCCAGCATAATTTCCTCTTAATAGGATACTATGCTGCAAATTTCATCTACTTCTGACAAAAAAGAAAAAAGTTATAGCTGTTTTTAAATTTCCTATGATAGTCAAGCCTTGGATTTCCAAATCTCAACTCATGTTTAGTACCTAAATCAAAGTGGGTGGCCTCTGAATTGATCGGAACAGAATCAGGCCATTTTCCATACTGCCAAACTGGAGTCTGAAATGAATATTATGGTCGGTGCACACCTCGATTATATAACACTGCTGTGCTGCCCACAACAATCTTTAACATGTTACATCAAAAGACTTTTGAAAAACTGTAGAAGTCCCTTTTGCTGGAGACTCACCAAAGCCCAGGTGTAGGCATTTTCCAAAATCATCTAAGATTTTTTTTTTTATTGGAATTGCCTTTTGTTGGCCAGTGATAAGCAATCATAAGGTAGGATGAGGGCATAACCATTGATACTTTTAGGTTTATGATTAACAGGTGGTTATATGCCAATGGAATAGGGTGACTGTAAGTAACACTGACCAACAAAATAGATGGTTGCCAACTGATCCCAAGTGCTAATTCCTGGCCTGGTCATGATATTCTGGAAGGGGAGGATTGTGAGGCCTCTGGACTTCTTTCTGTGCATCTCTAGAGGGTGCCACCACACCCTTTGAGAATCACAAATGTGAATGAGTAAATGACAGGAGTGCCACAAAAGAAAAATGAGTGACATACTGTGGAATCCTATACATGTCTTCTCAAAATAAAGTTCCACTGAATTCAATGGGGCTGATCCTCAAGTAAGTACATATAGGATTGCAGCCATGGTTATTGACCCACAAAGAGGTTGAGAACATCTGCTTTAGAAGAACTCAGCTGATTAGTTATGTTTTGGGTGTTATTTTCTTGCCACATAATATTCAAACAATAAACATTTTCTTAATATTTTGGTCTTATATTATCACTTCCCCTTATTGATTTTCTGTCCTTTCAAACTAGCTTCTCTTGGTCTCTTGCTTTATTCTTTTCCCCCTTTCCATCTGTCTATGTTCTCTCCTACTTGGAACCTACTTTAGCCCACAGTCCTGCGTATATTAATTCTGCTGTCAGAAAATAAAATAAAGACCTCAAGGGCTATGAATTACCTGTCCTGGTTTAATAATTAAAGATGAATACACAGCCAAGGCAGTTTAGGCATTCAATCTAAATGTTCACATAATATCAGAAATGTCTTTTGTGGCCCCTAGTGAAATATATCAAAGTGTCCCCCACCCATGCATATATGGAAGTTACCATCGACCTGCCCCAGGACTGGCATGCTCAGCAGCCATTCAGATTCACTGGCCTGGATTTGATTGGGATGACATATTTAGCTTGCTGGAAGGGTCTGATAGTCTGATAATTTGTGACTTAAAGCAGAGAAAAAGCAGCTTATTATTTTCATGCAAATGAAACAAAATGACGTCTGGCTGTCTGGATGCAGTTAGAAATTGCACAAAGCCTATAAGCCACACTAGAGATCTTAACTACTGGAGGGAGCATCGACTAGGAAGCTGCAAATAGTTGCAAGTCCTTTCAAGGGGTTCTGAACAATATTATTTCCCAAGACCCCAAATACATAGACTGTTCAGAAAATGGGGCAATTGCAACATACAGATTTCCTTCATGGAGGAATAGAATTTAAAAATATATGCAGGAAGAAAATATCCACATGGATTTTGCAGGAAACGTTTGGGAGTACCAGTGGGGAGCAGCTGGGTCTCCTGCTTGAAGATCTTTCCTGAAAAATCCACATCACTTTCACATTTATACAAAGGAATATTTCTCCATACCTATTCTTCCATGGGTATTCTGTTGTGAAAGACCAAAAACAAAACAAAACCCCAAACCATAAAATCCTAACATCCAAATCAGCCTGGAAGTACAGTCGAACAGGCAGGAGTGAAGAGAAGCAAGCTGGTGACATGAGTTGGAACATTCTGAAGTCATAGAATAGTCACAGAATAGTAGGGTTAGAAGGGGCCTACAAGGCTATCGAGTCCAACCCCCATGTCCTGAGATGCTCTTGTACTTCTGCCACATGACCAACCATTTTTAATCCCACTTTCCTCTCCTCACCTCCCCTAGCAACAACTTTTCACGTTCTTCGCCACCTTCTTCCCGATACTCTCATTAAGTTGATTTATTCGATAGTGTATCACCTGTATTTTATTGCCAGTTTGCCATGCCTTCCATACAAATCAACACATTCCAGTACATAACCCTCACACAAACCAATTTGACTGGGGTTCAGGTGAACTGAACTGACCAAGGAAAGCGAAAGGTATCATTCAAGAGGCCGCAGAAAGCAAATGTTATTTTATTCATTAAATCATCCATAGGACTGGTGGGTTAACTCCAGCAGGTTATCCTTTGAGAAACCAGCAGCCCATTTTAGGAAAATAAAAGCTGTTCTTTCCTTCCTATCTACTGTATTTGAGAACTCTGCATTTGTATTTTCAGTTTACTGACATAAACATCACACTTCATGTTCTCACTTTTCTTTGCCTCTTTCTTTCGTGCTTCTCCTTTCGAAAAATGCTGACCCCCTAATCCTATCTCAGCCTTTTAATCCTCTCAACCCCCTCTTCTCCTCCCCACCACAATCATCATTGCGCCACATCAGTTTTTCTCCTACCACAAATGACTGGTGAAAAAGAACAGTAAAAGATATTCACCCCAATATTACCATAAAGAATACAGTCTGCAAAGATCACAGTTCCTTCCTTTTCTTCAAATCCATTTGGATTTTAAACAACACCTCATCATACTCTTCCCTTAAAAACAACAAACCTTCATAATACCCGGTAGAGGCAGGGGTAAAAAAGAAGGGGGAATAGTATAATTAAAAAGTAATAAAAGGAAATAAAACATCTGGAAGAATAATACTTTCTATCGGTCCAAGAGCTTTGCAAAGTTATTTCTACCTTCATGTTATGGAGCAGAGCAACTGAAGCACAGAAAGTTGAAATGAGTTGCACACAGCCATGGATGCACACAAAGGAGGAGTCACTTGGTTGCTGTACCAGGGTCTAGACCCAGATGCAGGCCCATCTATCAGCCTGGCATGGGGGACATGAGAATGATTCACAGCAGCCATTTGTGGGAAGGAAATAGAAGTCGTAAACAAACAACTACAAAGTGATGGCCTAGATGCAGCAGGGCAACCAGGAGGCCCCAAGGAAAGGGAATGCTACTTTTGAGCCAATAGCAAGGGGAGCCGAGTAAAACAGCTGTAGAAAAACAGAAGTAGAGTTCTACAAGGAAGGAAAAAGGAGAGATGGGACCAAATTGGCAACTCCGGCAGTTGACAGATGATTGGCAATCTATCCCTCTGGAGTTTGGGACAGGGCCGAGACCCATTGTGATTTCAGGGTGTGAACAAATCTACTTCCATATATTTTCATTATTCTTGGGGATTTGCTTTGTTGTTGCTGTTTTTATTATCATAAGATAGCAGCAGCACAGTTTGAGCTGTTGCCCTTACATCTTTCCAACTACCTAAGTTGACATAGCACCAGTATCATATACAAGTAAAAATGCAGTGCTTTAGCTTGCCAATGTGCTAACTAAAGCAAATCCTCCCTTTGAGCTAAAGGAAATGCTCAGTGCAGGGCCCGCCCAAGGTATTTTACAGTAAGTGCTGCCCCTTCCCCCAACAAGTCAAGGTACATAATACCCAAGATCAGCCAAATTATTTTGGCACCCCCCCACACACACACACACACACACAAGTGCCTTTTCCATTCCCTGGCAGGACAAATAGAACTGTAATAAATTAATCAGCTAACAAATTTCCTGCCCTTTCATAATACCCACAACCAGCTGCCTGAGATGGTTGCCTCACTATGGTAGGACTGGCCCAGAGTTGTGATAACTCTCAAATTACCCTGTAACAACACAGCCCCTTTCACACCTTCAGTCTTTGTACACTGAACACAGGCAGGCAGCTGGAGTGAGCGAAATCGCAACATAAGCCTGTCCCCAAACTGTCATAGGAATGTTCATTTGAAGGTCTCCCAGAGCCTTCTCCAACATGGTGCTCTCCAGAAGTGTTAGGATGTAGATGAGTTGGATGTAGTCCAACTCATCTGGGGGGCTCAAGACTGTTGTACCTGTATGTGTGTTTGCTCTGTGTGTATATTTGTGTGGAAATCTATGGAATTCTTTCCATGCAGGCTTGAAATGTGCAGTCCAAAGGAGGGCACAGTATATATGATCATGTTCCCACCCCTACATGCGTGTGGCGAAATGCCTGAGACAGAGGCTTTTGTCTCCAAGTTTAAAGCTGTAGAACCTTGATCAGCAAACACTTTTGCTTGAGGGCCTCTTTGAGAAAGGTCACAGCCACACACCCATATCCCAATACAGCCTGCTAGCAAGTCCCATTGGCAGCTTTATTATGTGTTTGTTTAAATATTTTCATCCTGCCTTTCGGTATAGCAGACACTCAGAGTGGCTTGCAATCAATGTAGTTTTAAAACACACCAATTAAAAACAGCCAGAAAATGCAAATATATATGTATGTATATGTAAATATGTATATACATACATACATACTTTGAAGCAGGACTCCAGAACTGAGGAAAGCATAAGTTCTCCAGAATGTGTTAGTCTAAACACTATCCAGGGGAGAGCTAGCTGGGGCAAGGAGTTCCAAAATCTAGGTGCCACTAACAGAGAAGACCCTCTCCTGTGTACCTTAAGCAAGAATGATGCTGCTAAACATGGAGAACTATTTAATATTACTTTATGATGCTACCCTATGACTCCTTGCTCTGACAACAGGACAGCTAGGATTGGGGGGGGGGGCAGGGGGCGAGGCTATACACATAGCCCCCCTAAAGTGAAGGAAGGGAAAGGTACTGCATTGGCAGTAAGCAGAGATGGCTAGAACTATGTTCATAGAGTGCAGCTTTAATTTATTTAACCCACTCTTTCCAGACCTGCAGCTAGATGCATTGGATTAGGCAGTTAGAGGCAGTTAGAGGCTGTAGAGCCTGGTGACTTTGCAACCTAATCCATCAGCTGTGACAACTTGGGAGAGAATCAAGGGCTGACCATCTGTGAAGGAGACATTTGGTTTACAGCCCGGAAGCTACTTACTCACTAGTAATCCCATTGTGTTGAGAGTGAGTGAATTCTGCAGCTGAGTTATTGACTGCAGGCTGTAGTTTTATAACTCACAAAGGCCTGTGTGTGTGTGTGTGTGTGCGCGCGCACGCACGCATGCACCTGTACGTGTGTACTGAAACTGGAGAGCAGTCTTAGTACCCAAAAGCTTCTTTTAGAAGTTGAGTTTCTAGCTGGTCTGGAGGGGGCGGGGAGGGGGAGAAACTGTGTTCATGCATCAGGAGACACTGCTAACAAGGAGGAAAAACCTGTCATTATCTTAATGTTTTTATTTATATATTTAAATAACAATTGATTAAAGTATTGAAACAGTTAACTTCTTCTGGGCTGAAAGATGGAATCTATTTAGTTCTTGTCAGATTGCCACCAAAGGTGGTTTTTTGATCTGAAGAATTCCTGGGTTCAATCAGGAACAGTCCAAACTAACCCCAATAACACAGTGACAGAGCTGACCACAGATATATTCACTGACAGAATATTTCCCATCCACTCAGAGCTATCAGCAGCCAGAGGCCTAGAACTAAGGTGCCAAGGCACTGCACACACCATCCCACTAGCCACCCACCCTGCTCTCCTGCACTTGAGTTGGGAACACAAAAGGCAAGATCACCTACCTTGGGTAATGCTGTGTATTTGGTACTTAGTGCAGATTCAGGCATCCAGCACAGGTTCTCACAACATTTTTGTTTTAGTTTTACAGTAAATGGATATAGCCCTGATTTTAAGAGTATGCAACAACCACTATCCAAACCCATTTGCCATACCTCACCTACATGATAATTTAAAATCTGCTTCATGAGGTCAAACATACACACTACAGCAGTTTTTGAAGATGGTTAAGACTAGTAATGCAATTCTCAACGTGTTAGTTCTCACTTTTATAAATCACATACATCCAAAGGGATTATCAGTAAATTGAGTCTTCTACTGACAAAAGACTAATCTATGGATGATAATGCTTATGCCCACTCCACAAGTTGTGCCCACTGCTGATTCTGTTCCACAAGCGGCACCCATCGCCTGCCCAATGGGGTTTTACCACTTCCTTTAGGAAGACTGAGTAGAATGAAACTCATTAGGAAAAATGAGTAGAAATGCTCGTGTCTGGATCAGGACAGGTCGGCGGAGCTCCATTATATGAGTTCTGCCAATATGCCCTGTTCCCAAAATGAACATTTCCTCTCATTTTTGGTTCCTACAGGAATCGCTAAATCCCCCTTGCCAAGCAGTGCATGTTGCTTGTGGAATGGAATCAGCTATAGTTCCCACTTGCGCAATGGCCTGCTTGGATACTGCCCTTAGTCAACAACCACCTCTGATCTCCCACTATGAATAAAACTGTTGTTGGAGGATGGACTGTCACTCCAAGGATCAATTTATGATCAGACCCATATCTCCTCCGGAGTCCAGGCTGATCCTAAATTGATCCATTTGAGCTCACAACCATGTCCCCTTGCATCTCCCCCTTCCCTTTCTCAAATGTACCAAGGTGATGAGGTAAGGAGGGCTACAGAGAGCCTTGGTGGTGGTGGTGGTGGTATTATTATTATTATTATTATTATTATTATTATTATTTTCATTTCTATACCGCCCAATGGCCAAAGCTCTCTCGGTGGTTTACAAAAGATTAAAAACATTAAAAATACAGTATACAGAGGTTAAAAGCCATTTACATAAAAAACACATGCACAGACAATATACACAAGAGAACATATATCTAAAACAACTTCAAGCAAGCAATCTCAAGCTATCAACCATAACCATAAGACAATTCAGGATAGATTAAAACTCATCATATGCTGCCAAATGCCTGGTGCCGAAAAGGTAACAATGTTGGCACCAGGCAGGCCTCCTCAGGGAGATCATTCCATAATTGAGGGGCCACCACCAAGAAGGTCCTCTCCTTTGTTGCTGTCTTCCGAGCTTCCCTTGGAGTAGGCAGCCAGATGGGGACCTTAGTTGTTGGGAGTAGTAGTCTCAAGGATTGCTGCAAATATGCTTAGGGCAGCATCCAGGGATGTTGAGAACTATTTTCCCTATGACTGCTGGTACCCTTGCATGCTCAGAACTTGAGAAGTACATTTCCCAGGATTTCTGGCATCCATTCAAGCTTATGACAGTGTTTAGGGCAGAAGTAGGCAACATAGTGCCCATGGACACCAACATGCCCCCAGACACCTTCCTTGGTGGCCATTGAGGCACCATGCTCCTCCTGATGTTTATTTTAAAATATTTTTATATTTTCTTACAGGCATTTAGGATTGCTTCAAAGAAAGCTTATGACAGTTTTGCCTACCTGATAAGGTACATAGTGTTAGAAGTTTGAAGTTGGTCTGAATGATTTCACAGAAGACGTACATGACTAACTCTTATAACTCATAATAAGATTTCAAAGTTTGAACAAGGAATCCTCTTTCTATTTCTATGCCTCCATCTGTATGTTCATCAAGACAAAGTAACTTTACTATTAAATCCTTTTGTTCCTTCCCTCCTTCCTTCCTTCCAGTTTCTGTAAACTACAGAATGAATTCAATGGGTAAGGAAAATGGAGGCTGCAATCCTAACCCACTTATTTCTTATTTATTTTACTTCTTCCATTTATATCTGGCCTTTCCTCCAAGGAGCCCAAGAGGGTGTACATGATCCTCCTCTCTATTTTATCCTCACAACAACCCTATCAACCCTGCCCAAAGTCACCCAGCAAGCTTCATGGCCAAATGGGGACTAGAATCTGTATCTCCTAGGTCCCAGGCCAACACTCTAACCACTACACCATACTGTCTTGCATTCACTTACTGGGGACCAGATGCGCTGCTGCTCCATTCTCCTGATAGAGTGGGCATGTGGGTGGGTGTCCTAAGTAGCTGGCTGCTGGCCCACTGGGCAGGCTTGCAGTCACCTCTGACATTGTCAGCAAGGTTAGTTAAGTTATTGGCAAAGAGTTAGCAAAGGCTGCATGGGTGAACAGCACCATATGCAATTCTCACACTGGTTGTCTTCCCTGACTTCCCCACATGATGTGTATTCACCTTGTGTAGATTATCAAACTGGCAAAAATATAACAGGCTCCTGGACTATCAAATTCTGCCAATGTATTCTTCTAAGTGTTTGCATTGTGGAGTTTGTAACTGTGAATTCAATACTGGAATCTTATTTTATTTGGAACCCAGTTTGCTTTATGATATGAAATAAGGAACCTTGGAACAAAAGATAGTTGGCAACTCTAAGGGGCAATCTCATTGAATTGGCTGAACTACCTCTAAGGTGCTTCCCATTTCCCTATCATCTAATTACTCAGAATTAACGTATACATACAACACGATGCTACTGGAGACAAGTTAGGTTAGAGAGGCAGTCAGGCCTATTGAGTTAATAATTAATTACCAGGCATTCTCAATCGCAAGCCATTAACCACTTACCCTTTAAAATAGTAATAAATAGAGGGAACATGTCTAATTAAGGGCCCTGTAAAATATTTTGGAGTGCTGAGGACACAGAGAGAAAAGAAAAGAGATAAAGACAGCATGTTTGCAGAGAAACGATTTTATGTACGAATGATAATTTGTATCAGGAAGACTCTGTTGTTATGCAACTCTGTTTCACTAGGATTGCTCTTACTAAAATATAGTTATGGAAGTCATTTAATCTTGCTTATATCAAGGAAACATATAGCTAAATAATTCTTGATAGACTCATAGATTACACTGAAGGAGATCTCGCAACTGCTCTCAGTATTTTGCTGAATTACCACTTTGGGCGGGGGGCATAAACTATGTCACACATCAAGCGGGGAGCAGAATTAAGTCATGGCAAAGGAGGAATTGGGTAATGGCTAAAAGGGAAGGTGACGTGGAATACATCAAAAGTGGCATCAAAAAAGTGACATGATTTATGAAAGCTTGCTCACTTACCCCCATCCATATTCTACATTTAAAAAGAACACTTGGGGGGGGGGGGGTGGAATGAGGAAAGACAGAAAAGTTGTAAATACATTCACACAGAAACACATGTTGGAATTGGCTGTCCAAAGTGCCATTCCAAGACATTTTGCTGCCTGAAATACCTGAATTGCAACCCCATCCCAGCATACAAACCATTCAGACACCAATTCCTGTATTCATCTACCCCCACCCCCATTCAACTGAAGCAGGTCATTTCATCCCACTATAAGGCAGAGATGACTATCCATGCACTTTCCCAGTAGGTCTCACCCGGGAGTTGTGTTATTTGGAAAACCAAGTCTAGTGGTTCCAGTTTCAGTTTTACAGAGTGATTCCAAACATATCCAAATGAACCCAAAGAAGACACAACACAACTGAAGACCCCCTTCTATAGTTCAAATCAAGCAAAACTGTTAGGCTGTATTTTAAAAAGGGACTGAACCAAACTACTAGGTTTTATAAGAAGCAAGCATTAAAATGTTCTAGAATAAGTTAATACGAATTAAAATGTTCCCAGTTCCAAACGAGAAGATAAACCCTTATGTTTCAAGGTTCTCTTGGGTTTCTTCAACGTTTATTCCTTTCATGTACCATTCCATCTTTTAAAAAATAGTTTTTAATGTAGTTTTATAGCATTTTATTATTTGGATGTAAATACTCTGACTCAGGTCATGAATTATGGTCTACCATTTGGTTGGGCGGGAGGCATAATATAAATGAAATAAAAAATAATATAATGTTCTAGGCACCACCAACTAGGGATGTATGGATTTTGTAAAATCCATTCTGTCTGTGCTTGGTGGAATGTCAGGTGTCTTTCATTCCATCATCTGCTGATTGATGGAATTGGATTTTTTAGGGATGAATGACCATTTGTTTTTTCCACTTGTGCTAATGCACATTTGCACAAGTGTGCATTAGCACAAGTGCACATTAGCATTAATGTGCATTAGGGCAAGTGCAAATTTCATCCCCAAATTTTTCCACAACTTGGAAAAAGCCAGAATTAAACAGTCTGCTGTGGAATCCACAGGTTGGAATCATAGAAATGTGAACACATTTGAATCCATTGCAGATTTCTCTGACATTCCTACCACCAACCCCAGCCATTAATTGCCAAAAATTAGAAATAAACAAGTGGAACCTGCAACAAAATATTGCAGTGATGATTGCTTCTGGTCAAGGTTCCAGACAGCAACCAGCAATGCCCTTTTCTAGGACACTCCATTCCATTTCCCCTCTTTCCTCAGTTTTCCATTTTCCCTGAACAGCTGGTATGAGTTCTGTTGCCACTGAGCATGTTTTATCTTCTCGGGCAGTTTGGGGGATTTCCTCTCCATAGAGGATTTTTTTCCTAAATACTTTTTGTACTTCTGGAAACTTTCGGGCTTCCTCAAGCATGCTGATACTTCCCTTTCGTGCTACTGTTTTGTGCTAGTGTTTGGCTTCATAAGGATCTACACTTGGATAATTAGTTTACTACCAGTACATAGGATGCCTTCCTCAAACACTTTCCTCAATTGCTTTCTTGTGACTTCCTGGCACCTTCCTTTGTCTCATTTGATTCAAGCCCCCTACAAGACAGTACATGACAGTGTATTGACAGTGTACAATACAGTGTACATGACAGTACATGACAGTACAAGACAGTGTATGGGCAGTACACCATTGTGTACTTTTCAGGATAGTACATAATCATGTTATATTCACACAGCTGCATTTCTCTAAGCAAAATCATAAACAATATGCACTTGACACTTGGGCGATGGTAGGGCTTGCTGTCCCTTGATATCTAGAAGTCCAGTGTATATGAAAATCTTTCAGAAGGTCAGGTTCACATGAGAAGCACTAAAAGAAGAGACCATGAACTGTTAGCAGAAATGAAGTAGATACACAAGGGAGTTTTAGGGCCAGAGAGACTATGTGCCAGGATGCGAAAGGGTTTTAGCATTGCCTTATACATACTTTGGTTAAAGTGGCCATGTGTCCTCTTTTACAGAGGAGAGTCCTCTATTTGAAGGGCCCAGCCCAAGTTTGGTATAAAGATAAAGAACCACTTGAAGGAAGAGCTGGGCCTTGATGTCCCCCATCAACAGCATCTGAACAGCAGACTGAACAAGGCACACAGGACATCTGGCCACAGTCTTTCACACTATGGTGATATGTACTGTATTTCCATTTAAATTATAACAATTATTTCTGA
The DNA here is from genome assembly GCF_057233095.1 of Heloderma suspectum. Taxonomy (NCBI): domain Eukaryota; kingdom Metazoa; phylum Chordata; class Lepidosauria; order Squamata; family Helodermatidae; genus Heloderma; species Heloderma suspectum. Next base: position 45,821,174 of record NC_139460.1, on the reverse strand, counting down.
ATGTGCATCTATGCATATAAATTGGCATATGCAAATTTTATGCAAATCACTATAATCTTTTGATGCATGATGATGCATGTTCTCTTTTTTTGTGATTCACAAGTGGCCAGCCGAATTCTGGTACAGACCATGGTGGAGACAGACGGTTGGAGCTTGGAAGCTCTTGCAAAGAAGATAAAATGCCTGTCCCCACCATTAGGTAGCTGCAGTTTGGGAGTCCTTACAATAAGGATGCAATGCCTAACTGCCCACTGGTAGCCTGCATCTGATATTTTTCTTAAGTTTTCTAAAGATTATCCCCATTTGTGGCCCCACAGCTTTTCTTCCAGACAGTAAGAGTCATAGTGGTTACAGCTGATAAATACTGGCCCTGTTCAGACACCTTCAGGGGAAGGATGGTTAGGCTAACCATGGTGCATGGTGGTTACAGCAACATTGCTTGCAGCAGTGTGACCAACCACATGCCTGCTCGATCCCTGCCCCTCCATGCTAATAAAAGCTAGCTGAGGGGGTATGATGGGTGGGTCCAGGGAGTGATAAATCCTTCCCTACAGGAAGGAGTTGTCCCTGCTGTCCATAAGGAAACAGTAGTGCGACCACTCCTGAAGAAGCCCACTCTGGACCCAACGGTATTAGACAACTACTACCCAGTCACAAATGCCCCCTTTTTAGGGAAGGTACTTGAGATGGTTGTGGTGGAGCAACTGCGGGCACTTTGGGAGGATATTGATTATCTAGACCCATTCCAGTCTGGGTTTCGATCTGGTGATGGGACTGAATCAGCCTTGGTTGCCTTGATGGAAGACCTTTAATGAGAGAGGGACAGGGGAAGTGCAACTTTGCTAATTCTGTTTGACCTCTCATCAGCTTCTGATACCATCAACTGTGGTATCCTCCTGGATCAACTCTGTGGGATGGGCATTGGAGGCACTGTGCTACAGTGGTTCCAGTCCTACCTACAGGGCTGATTTCAGACAGTAACATTAGGTGACTATTCCTCGGCCCCTTAGCAATTGAGCTATGGGGTTCTGCAGGGTACCATCTTGTCCCCAATGTTGTTCAACATCTATATGAAGCCGCATCTATAGGGAGTGGTCATTAAGGGATTTCGAGCTAAATGCCATCAGTATGCTGATGACATGCAGCTCTATCTCCCTGTGACATCTGAATCAGGAGAGGCTGTGCAAGTCCTGGATCAGTGCCTAGGCTCAGTAATGGGCTGGATGACAGCCAATAAACTGAAGCTGAATCCTGGCAAGATGGAAGCCCTGTGAGTCCAGGAGAGGCCGATTGCTTGTTCTGGATGGGGTAGCACTCCCTCTGAAATATCAGGTTCATAGTCTGGGGGTACTCCTAGATCCATCACTGCACTAGAGGCCCAAGTGGCCGTGGTGGCTCAAAATGCCTTTTACCAGCTTTGGCTGGTTCACCAGCTATGGTCTCTCCTGGACAGGGATCACTTGTCCACAGTGGTACAGGTATTAGTAACTTCAAGACTGCATCACTGCAATGTGTTCTATGTGGGGCTGCCCTTAAGGCTGGTCCGGAAGCTGGAGCTAGTGCAGAATGCAGTATAATAACCCACCCCAAATGCCTGCCTGAATAACCAAGTTTTCAAATAATCTGCCTGACTGAATAACCAAGTTTTCAAATAAGTTTTCTGAATAACCAAACAACAACACTTGATCATTTTATGTATGTATGTATGTACTTAATGTCTTAATCGCCCATCTGGCCGGCCACTCTACAGACAGTTTCAAAACAATAAAAATCTACAGTAAAACATCATAGTTCTAAAAATACCCTAACCCACCCCAATCCTGAACAATTTTTTTTAATGCGTGATGGAAGCTCATTAAAGAGGGGGCATGGTGGGGTTCCCTTGGGAGGGAGTTCCACAGAGTGGGGGCCACCACAGAGAAGGCCCTCTCCCTCGTCCTCAGCAGCCTAGCTGTCCTGGCTGATGGGACAGAGAGAAGGCCATCCGAGGCTGATCTTGTTAAGTGGTCTGTCTGGTGTTGCTGGAGGCGCTCCTTAAGATAGGCTGAGCCAGAACTGTATAGGGTTTTAAAGGTCAAAACCAACACCTTGAATTTGGCCCGGAAAACAACTGGTAACCAGCGCAACTCCTTCAGCACTGGAGTGATGTGATCACGCCGGTGGCTGCCTTTAATCAGGCGAGCTGCCGCGTTCTGCACCAACTGCAGCTTCTAAACCATCTTCAAGGGTAACCCCACATAGAGCACATTACAGCAGTCTAGACAAGAGGAGACTAGGGCATGTACTACCAATGGGAGCAGATGGTCAGGAAGGTAGGGGCACAGTTGCTGTATCAGATGGGGTTGGTACACATGGTACCAACTTCCACATGGACCCATGGCCCAGTTGGAGTCCACCCAGAAAAGAGCCTTCAGTGTAGTGTCCCCCTTCCTGTGGAACTCCCTGCCTTTGGAGGTCAGGCAGGCACCAACATTGTGTTCCTTCCAGCGCCTCCTGAAGACATTGTTATTTCGAGAAGCTTTCCTTGAGTGACAAGCTGTGTTTTATTAAATTCAGCCTTGTCAGAACTTGTATCTTTTAAAATATTTTAACTCTTTTAATATGATGTTTTATTGTTTTACCCTTGCTGTTCACCACTCTGAAAACTTTTGATGTGGAATGGTATATAAATATTGTAAATAAATAATAACTCATGCTAAACCATTGTAGAGCCCAGTAACTATCTTGCAGCAAGTGGTTAGTGAACATGGTTAGTCTGTGGTTAGTAAACCACCATGGTTGGAATAGATGCCTGTTCAGACATTACACTAAGCCAACATGGTTAGCTCAAAACTCCTAACCATCATGGTGTAGTGTGATGTCTGAAGAGGGCCACAGTGTTTGCTTGCTGCCACTGCTGATAAGAACTCTAGGCTAGCTATGCATGTGTTCCCTCTACTTTCACATGGAAGACATTCTCAGAATATCTCAGAGCGATGAGGAGGCATCTTGGGCACCATCTGAACACATCCAAAAATCATTAGGTCTGAATGAAAAAATAGGGCACAAACATAAAGTTAGGGAAATATGGAAAGTAGTAGGGATTAGGATTAGGGAAGTAGGATGGAAGCTGGAAGAGGGAGGGACTCAGAAGGTAGGGGATGGGAAGGGCAATCATGAGTATCAATTAAAAAAAATCCTCCTTAACATTGGGAAGTTATATACCCCTACACTCCTACACTTACTCCTCTTCTGCATACTGTTGCATTAAAAGGAAGCTTCCAACAGCTGCAGATTCTTTATTGCAGTGGTGGAGAAAGCTGCACTTGGGAAAATTTTCTATTCAACTCTTAAAAGTACAGAAGACCTCTCATGGCCTGCATGTGACAATCTTCAGGCTCAAGGAGTAGTATGAGGGAATGGGAACTGCATTCTACATACTGGCTTGAATTAACATGCCAAATTGTTAGTTTATTCAAATGATATTCAAATCAGTTTTGCTTTGCACTTGGTTTTATGATGCTATCTTTTATGCTCTTGAACAGGATGCCAGCGACATCATTAATACAACATGTGACCTTGCTTGCTCAACAACTTTTTATGTGACTGGAATGTGCCATTTCCTATAACTATATCCTCAGTTCCTTCCCACATCTGTAAAATGATGATAATGAATGTGGACAATCTGACATAATGGCTATATGAAACTTAATTCACTAGTATTTGTAAAGTACTCTGCTGGAAAGCTAGTTCAGTAAAATAAAATAAAAAATCTAAAAAAACTCAGTATACAATGAACATAGGCACCGCCACTTCAGTCCAGTTAGCTGTCTGCAACAGGTTAATATTTTAATTTCCCTATCAACATATTTTAAATTCCACTAAATTAAAGAAGAAGCCTACAATATACATTAGAGCAGAATACATGATCTGTAACTCCTATAAAGGGCTCAGAGGCTGGCACTCACTAACTCAGTAAATAATAATAACAACAGCAAATATGAACACTCGGAACAAGAGGAGGATACAAGCAGGAAAGCACAGGCACTAGTCGGTGATGTACTATAGGGCACAATGGGAAAACACAGACTCCAAGTCTAAGCTAAATTAAGCACTTCAGACTGAAGTAACTTGCAGCCACAATTCAGACAATCAACATTCAGCCCCTCAAGTTTTAGCAAATCTCATTCAAATATTTATCTGTATCCATAGGACTACCACTAGAGAGATCTTTAGCTGGCAAGCACATTGCAAGACTTGTAGTCTCATACTGTGAAATGTGAGAACATTTACTGATGCAAAGAAGAAACCCAGAAGTAGGGATGGACAAATATATCAATTTTGGGTTTTCTCAGTTTCACATTTTTCCAGTCCTCACTTTGTTCCATCTCATTTATTTGTTTATTACATTTATATCAAATGTAACACCTTTCTTCCATCATGGAACTCAAGGTGGCTACATGCGGTTCCCACGTGGTCTCCCCTCCAAGCACTGACCAGACCCAAACCTGCTTAGCTTCAGCAAGGTGGCTGCCTCATGTGCCTGCCTCATGTGCCTTCAGGCTATGCCCTGGGACTATGCCCATTCCTGCATCAGTTTCCACATGCAAATTTGTATGTATTTTTGTGCACATTTCTCCTAATATATGCATTTGTATGCAATTTTGCCTAATATACACATTGTTTGCATGCAGGTTTTCCTTATATAACATTTTTTTTTGTACATTTGCCACACTAATACATATATATTTGTGCATACTTCCACCTAATATATATTTTGGGGTGCATTTTTGTTTTGTTTTGGATAACTGAATCTCAAAATTCTAAAAAGTTCAAATGCCAAAAGATAACTGTATTCCAGTTCACATATTGATTCGGGAGGTGCAAATTTGGTAAGTCCTTATCAATATGTGAACTGAATGAAATTCTCCAACATTCCCTACCCAGAAGTAACCTGGGCTACCCAGAATTTGAAAAGCACTATAGCACAACAGGTCATGGGTGAATCCAACAAAATGGCACTCTGGCCTGAGCCAGAGATGTGGAGGATGCATTAACTACCCAAAGGCATTCATATGTTAATCTCAGAACAAAGCTTGACTGGGAAGAGATTAGACCTGCCACAGAGCTCCCATTTGCTCCATACAGTGTATGTATCAATCCCTTAGCAGTAAATCTAGCCTACTGGGGAAACAAGTATCCAATTCTGGGGAAAGGACATTTGTCTCTTTTTGAAATGAGTCCTTCATTGAGATCTTAACCTATGTTGCTGAACCATAGCAGGCACTTGCATTTTTTTTTAGAGATATTTATTTTCTTTAAGGTGAATTCTTGCTTTTTTTGAGATATAGTTATTTTCTCTAAGGTGAATTTTATGGCTCTGCTAAGATTGATGTTTTCAGAGAGAGCCTAGTAATGAACAAGTATATATAAAGGACTGTGCAGGTAGAAGTCTTGTGCGCACGCGCATGCACGCGCACACGCACACACACGCATACACACACACACTCACAGGCATGCTTCTGTGCCAGTCCTAAATGCCTCCTGGATAACTCTGCCAAGAACAGCAGTCAGTGAACCCTGGCTGTGGGTAGTTCCTTCTCTACTATCCTGTCCTCCAGTACTGGTATATGTCAAGAGGACTTGGATTAGCAGCTTTCAAAGGGCATGTCCACACACTGCTTTGCATGCTCCACATTTAGTGCCACTACAGCTGGAAATATGACCCTTGAAATGTGGGATGTGACCCTTGAAAAGACAGGTACCTTCTCCCCCAAGGCAGCCCTGCACTCAAAAAAGGAAGCCAGCTGAGCAAATTGAACATTTTATGCTTATAATTATTTTGTTTATTTGTTGTCTGCCTGTTTTTTAAAAAAGAAGGGGTTAAAATACAACGCACTAACCAAAGATTTTTTTAAAAACCAAGAATCAAATGATTAAAAAGCCCCAAGAAAAGCACTTGAAACACCTAGGTGAATATAAAGGGTTTTGCCTGGTATCTAAAGTATAACAGAGTTTGTGACAGATGATGACATTCCATAACTGGGGTGCCACAGCCAAAAAGGTGTGCTCTGTAGTTGATATCCACCTCACTTCTGACAGAGGAGGCATTCAGAGAAGGATATCAGCAGATTAGGATGCAGATGACCTTAGGGGAGTAAGCGTTCCTTCAGGTACTTGGGGCCTGAGCCATTTAGGGCTTTGAATGGGGCACCATCACTAGAGATGCATGAATCAGCAACACACAAGCTCATCAAAGTTCTCCACATTCCACCTTGAAGCTCATGTCTAGGGATGTTGCGAGTGCCCCAGCGAGTCCGGGAGTCCAGTGGACTTGCCCCAGCTCACCTTCCTGAACCCGACTCAGTGAGCTGTACAAGCCTCCATGACTTACCCAGACTCCTCGCAGTGGTAGCCGGGATGGGGGGAGGAGAGAGGGGAGCGGCAGGAGCGGCGGGGCAGGAGGAGAATGAGAGGGAAGCTCGTCTAGTCATCCTCCTGCCCTGCCACTGCCTGTCATTTTGCAGAAATGGCCGCTTTATGGGCACCATTTCTGCAACTTTACATTTGCGGAAAAACATGAGTCACCATTGTAACAAAAACTGTATAAAATGGTGACTCGCTGGAGGTCGTGGATGGCTGCTGGGTGCTCGCGACAGGTCCGGGGAAGTTGTGGGGGGGGGGCTTGCGTGGCTCGGTGGATGGCTCAGACGCTCGTCAATCATATCTGGGGGAGGGGGGCACAGGCAGGGGCGGTGGGTCAGCGAGCACCTGGGAAAGCTGGACACAAATGTGTCCTTCCATCCCTACTTGTGTCTCTATCAGATTGCGAGCTTTCTTTTCTCATAAAAATCTGTGCACGTTTTCATGACTATTTTCCCAAATGTACGCATCAATTGTGCCCATCTTTGAAATATATGCATTCTTCTCCCAACTGATTAAAGCATATTTGTGTGCATTTTTCAAAAGTATGCATTTTTCCATGCACATTTTTCAGATGTACGCCTGCTGTTGAATGCATTTTGGGGGTCTGTGAATCACATTGCCAACTCAACAATATATAGGCTTCAGCCGCAAATTGCTTCCAAGTCTGTGTTCAGTCCAGAAGGTGTGAACTGGGTAAATCTTGATCAGAAGTAAGCTGAAACAAATTTCAAATTTCAAATTTTCAGATTTCAAATTCAACAAATTTAAAATTTCAAATAAATTTCTCATACACCCCTAACCAATACTTGCTTGTGGTTTGTAAGCCATATATAGATCTAACTACTTCAAATGTTGTTCTCATGGTCAGGAAGCACACAAGTAAATTAAGTTTATACAAAACAAACAATATTGTTTTCATTAAGACTGCTTAAAGGAAGATTGTCCCACTGGGTTGAGAAACCCAAAGAAACCTAGAGAAAGAGAGGAGAGGGAAAGAGGAAGAGATTTAGGTCGGACAGGACTACTGCGGTCAGATACTAGAGCTTCAATGTTTTCTGTTTTGAACAGAGCTTTCTTATGTAAGAGAGAGAGAGAGGATGGGAAAATTCTGATCATAACCTACACCTGCACCGTCTGCTCTTTCTCTCACAACATAACCCACTTCACTGACAGGAACTGTCTTGAAAGAACACAGCTGCTACATTCCTCATCAACTAATAGGACTATTCAGGGAGAGACAACCAAGGGGATCAACCAATCATAGGAATCCAGCTCTCCTTTGCATCTCTAAGATTCATCATGCATGTAGAGGGGAATTTGATCATTAACACTTGCCAACAGCCCAGCAAAGTGGACAAGAAGTGTAAATGGGTCCAATCTCCTCTTCATTTTCCCTGTTAGACATGGGGTAAAATATCCTTTTTTGGATTAGAGGGAGGTGGTTCAGAAGTTACCTGTTATATCCTAGATAATGGCATAGAGAGGTTCTGGGCACAGATAGGTTCTCTTAAAGAGAAAGAGGGTATGTGTGTTTGGTTACCAAAGGTCCCATGCTCATAGATATATGAGAATTTTCATGTCTGGCAACAACATGGTCTGTTGCAATGGATGTAGGAAACCTGTTTTCTGCATTTTGACCCCATGATCTTGGGCATTCATGGATACACAGCAAAGTGCACTGAATATCCTTGCTTTTGGGAACTGCCAGCATTAATTTAATGCACCTTTAGGTGCACATCTTGCTGCCCATGACTTTCAATGTGATGAAAGTCGAGGTTTCCATCCATACATGGAAGCTTTCAATGGCATGTGCATTCCAATGTACATCTGTATTCTTAAGCCATCAACTACCTTGCGTAAGACACTGCACATCCAGCCACCAATCATTTTTTGGATAGAACTTGACATAAGATGGGTTCCAGGATAATTGTCTGCACCAAAATTAAAATATCCGCATCAGAAATTGGACCTGCTGGATTACCACTGCATTCCTACTTGTTATTGCAGTCTCTCATGTAATTACAATAACAATCTCACATGTTATATAGTCTAAAAGCGTATACCCAAAGTGGTATACAGGAAACATTAAAAGAATACAATAACATACCAACTGAAATTAAAATGACATTATATCACAATATTGGTCCTGCAATAATCTCAATCAGCTAAGTGTTCTGATAGGAATAGGCACAGTTTGAGGTACACTGCACAAATGTAAATGCATTGATAAACAGTTATTCTCCCACATTTATTCCACATGGTAGCTGTAACATGTGAGGCCATTTATCAATGGTTGTACGGACCATCTTAATGCTGACAGCAACACTAACAGGTGTGAAAACTTTCCACACACTATTTGTGCAATTCTTCCAGTGAGCCATTATTACACATTATGGCTAGGGCTGTGCACTGCTTCGGCCCGAGGCCCAAACCCCGAGTTGAAGCAGGCTGCTTCGGGCCACTTTATGCCCATTCCAAGGCAAAGCGGAGGGGGCACGAAGCAGCCCGGAGTGGGTTGGGGGCTCACTGAAGCGCTTGGTGAGATTCAGAGCTTTGGGCCCTGGCCCAGCCCCCCTGGCCAAGCCCCCCCTGGTGCCTCCAGGTCCTTACCTGAGCCACCTTCTTCGCTGCTGCCTTCACCACCGCTGCACCCTTTTCTGCCGCTGCTGCCATGCTACTGCCACTTTCACCACCGCTGTCATTGCCGCTACTGCTGCCGCTGTCCTCACTGCCTTCCACCGCCATCTCCTGAGGCCTGGACATGTGGCTACTGGTCTTCTTCTAGGGAGTTGCCATTTTTAAAACGGCAATCTCCTGGAAGTTCCAGGAAGTTGCCATTTTAAAAATGGCAACTCCTTGCAAGAAGAGTCGCAGCGTGTCCAGGCCTCAGGAGCTGCCGGCAGGTGGCGGAGGGCAGCGGGCAGTGGCAGCACGTTGCTCCTGCTTTAGCTGCCGCTGCCAGCTCCTGAGGCCCGGACGCGCGACAACTCTTCTTGCAGGGAATCGCCATTTTAAAAATGGCAACTTCCTGGAACTTCCAGGAGGTTGCCATTTTAAAAATGGCAACTCCCTGCAAGAAGACCAGTTGCCAAGCGTCCAGGCCTTAGGAGACAGCGGCGACAGCAAAGAAGAAGACGATGACAGCAATAGCGGGCGGCGGCAGCAAAGAAAAGAAGACAGTGAAGGTGGCAGCAGCAAAGTAGATGGCGAAGGTGGCAGCAGCGAGGAAGAAGACGACGAAGGCAGTGGAGGCGCAATGGAGAAGGCGGTGGCGTGGCGACGGAGAAGGTGATGGTAACGACAGCAGAGGAGGAGGCAGCCCAGGTAAGGAACTGGGGGGTTGCGTGGGGGCATTGGGGGGGACCCGAAGTGGGGTTCGGGGCCGAGGCGGATCGAGGGCCCCCCGAATCTGCCCAAGCTGGATCGGGGGATCCCTGCACAGCTCTAATTATGGCTACTACCAGAAGGATGCATTTCCAAAGGCCTCCTATGTGTGTGCTATAATGTGGGAATAATCCCTTCAATAGTAAGTTAGAAAAAGCTCTCACCACATTGGCTTTTTGGTGTAACTCTCTGAGAATATTGATCCTGGCCCCCTATAGATCAACTGAAGGCATGTTATATAGGAACAGTAGCCACATTCCCAGTTGTGGGGAAATAAATGGATAACCCATCTAGCAAAAGTAGCAGAATGCTAACGATGTCTGTCACTGAAAATTTTAGTTGTGTTGGTATTAGCAGTACTGTGGGAAAGTGCTACTGGGTGCTCAGGAGTACATCTGATTGGGTTCAGTAGGACTTTCTTCTGAGTAAACAAGCATAGGATGTACACATACATCTGTATACATACATGTGTCTGTGTTTGTGTGATTACAGAAAAGGATATGACAGAAACGTTCAACAGAGGACCGTGTGTCCGCTGATGTAGAGCTGATACCAACACATCAGTCTGCATGGTGCCATGTGGAGCTGCACTATGCTGTGTTGGGAGTACCCTCTGAGAAGGAAGATGAGGATAAGGGAAAAAATAATAGTATGGGGGCTAATAAACTACATAAAATACATACAGTGAATTGGATCCAGGATCTGCCTTCTGTTTATGGAATAGCTCCACTCACTAAACTGCATCCAATTTGGAGGGATCCTCCCCACAACAGCTCACCCCATTCAGCAGGGTCCTCTGACCCTCTGTGTAGCATTTCCAGGGGGCTGGAGAGGCTGCTGTGGGAAGAAGAGAGTGGGAAAATCTGCTCCTGCAAGCCCAGTTGCACAGGCCAAATCTGGCTCCAATCCAAAGTCAAGAATTTTGTTTCTGTTTAAATGGGAGTATTAAAGGACATTTTCTGCAGCTTTTTGCAAAACTGAAAAGGAAATGTCTTTATGTTGCAACAGAGTAGATGCTGCAGAGACAAAGGAGCACAGGAGATGTTTCAAGAGCTTAGATGGGATCAGAGATGGGGAAACTGGAAGCATAGAGGAAGGGGAGGTATGAGGCAATGAGGAAGGAATTTTTGAAAAACAATAATGAACACTACTGGAGTTGCACAGATGGTTTCTCTTTATTTCTGTTTTTGTGTGTAAAGTACATGCAAATCCCTTGCATATTCCCCTGGAGGCACCTTCCTGTCAGAATTAGGCCTGGAACTCACATATTTGGAATTAAGCAGGGGATTCCTCAGCGAGTTCATAACAGAGAGACTATTATGCTAGAAACAGGAAATCTATACAGGTAACACATTATGTGCGTGCAAATTTGTTGCATATGTGTGTGTTCGCACACCCACCCACACAAACACAGAGAATGGTTTTCTGCAGTCAGCTTTTCTCGGCAGTGGGACTGAAGGTAGAACTGCTGTATCTCAGCCTCATTTCTCCCAATAATCTTCCTTGCTTTCCCTGCTACCTTTTGTATAGAAACAATGTTTTATGCTTTCACATGTCCACATGACAGCACTAGCTGGACACGCAGCATACAGCCAGAAACTTAATGAATACCACTTTCCCCCCAAGATACCCACACGATGGCAAGTAAGGGAAGACATGACAGAGGTGTATAAAATTAGGTACAGAGAATGTGGATAGGCTCTTTCAAAATACAAGAACTCAGGGTCATAGCTGAATGGTGGGAGATTGAGGACAGTTAAAGGAAGTATTTCTTTACACAGTGTGTAAACTGTGGAATTTGCTACCAGAAGATGTGGTGATGGCCACAAGGTGGATGCCTTTCAAAGAGGATTAGACAAATTGACAGAGGATAAGATTACCAATGGCTACTGGTCATGATGGTGAAGTATTAACTCCAGCATCAGAGCAGTGTGCCTCTCAGTACCAATTGCTGGAGAACATGAGCAGGAGATTGCTACTACACACATGTCCTGCTTCTGGGATTTCCATTGGCATCTGGTTGGCTGCTGTGGGAACAGAATGCTGGACTAGATAGTCCTTTGGCCCAATCCAGCAGTGCTCTTGTTATATTCTTAAATTGTCCTCCTACAGTCACCCCCATCACTGGTATGGAAGGAGCGCTATGCAGGAGCTGAATCCCCCATTAACAGCAACCCTGTTCAGGCATTGTTCTTCTGTGTAGAATCAACAAGTGTGGGGGGAGAGCAAGGAAGAGCATGCTAGCTCCGCAACTCCCATCTTCATCTCCATCTCCCTCCATAAATTGGAGAAATATCTTCTGAAGTGAGGAGCCTTTTCTTCTTGTGTAGGAAAGGAAAGGTTCCTCCTGTGCAAGCACCGGGTCATTACTGACCCCTAGAGGGATGTTGCTTGTGCTGGCGTTTTCATGGCAGACTATAGAGGGGTGGTTTGCCATTGCCTTCCCCAGTCGTGACTACCTTTCCCCCAGCAAGCTGGGTACTCATTTTACCGACCTCGGAAGGATGGAAGGCTGAGTCGACCTGAGCCGGCTACCCAAGACCCAGCTTCTGCTGAGATCGAACTCAGGTCATGGGGAGAGTTTCAGTTGCAATACTGCCGCCTACCACTCTGTGCCACACGAGGCTCTTTCTTGTGTAGGCTCCCCCACAATTTAGACCCATATCCTTCTAACTCATGGAAGATGACAGAGGCAGCGATGTGGGGCAAAGCTAGCAAGTTTGTTCCTGCTCTCCACCACCCTTGGGTGTTGTTTCTGCATAGAAAAAGAATGCCTGAATAGGGCCAGTGAATACATCTGAGCCCAGATAACCATGTCCATCACTTTATGCATAACACCAACTGCCAATTGTTAGCTCTTAGACAACTGGAGAGCCAGGAAACACTGATATTGCAAAGTCCCAACCTGACCTGGAAATGTTTACAGCCCTTCCAATTTCCAAGCTCCACTACATGGAGAGATCTGAGGCTTCCTAGTTCTAGCCGCAGTGCCACCAGACAGTAACCTTGCCAGCCTCTTATTTAGAAATGCCTGTTGTTATTATCCTTCAGTAAGTGCTCTATGCTGAACATCACTCCCCAAACCACATCACATCAATGGTCTTTGATATAGGAAAAGCCCTTTCTACTAAGTCAGCATCTCCTCTTCTATACCCATTATGTCCAGGTAGCATCAGTTGGCTCAGGTAGGCCACATTAGGCTAATTTGGACAGCAGGAGCTTTACAACATGCACAGTCCTGCACCAAGGAGGATGTGAAACAAAATAATGCACAGGCTAGAAGAGCCAGTGTTTGAAGATATATGACTGGGCAGCTGTTTCTCGCTTAATCTCTCTCTCTCTCTCTCTCTCTCTCTCTCTCTCTCTCTCTCTTCCTTCAGTGAACCTGAGTAGCATGGAGGAGCTTTGAAACTTGGCTTGGTTGCCCACTATGCAGTAGGTCACCCTGTATTAGGAAGGAAAGAGATAAATCAGTATGAGGCAACATGTGACAAGAAATTGACTTTGGCTCAGGCCATGGTCTGACTGCACTTCAGAGCTGGGTAATATTCAGCTTGATTATCTCTTCCTTGCCAAGATGAAGTTTCTCTCTGTGCTTAAAAAAAATCTCTAAGATGAGCCAGAGGGGAATTGATCCACCAGAGTGAAATGCTGACAGGAAAACAGAAGTCCGAAACAGGCTGAGTACAGACAACAAGACAAGTCAGTGAGGCAGGGCCTGGCAGTCTTGTCAGTCAGGTTTGCAGCCAGCCTCCTCAAATCTAATTTGGACACAGATGGAGTAAGAAAGAATATGGTCCTGATCCATTCTAAACTTTCTTTGCACCTGTCTGTATAGAGACAGTGTGCATAATAAAGACTCAGTGTTCAAATCCCTGCTAGGACACTGTCTGTGTAAAATCCACTCCGTCTGTGTTTCGCGGATTGTCAGGTGCCTTTCATTCCGTCATCCGCCCACAGATGGATGCGATTTTTTTTTCGTCACGCAGAAAAATACGGAAATAATTATGTAAATATTTACGTAAGTATTTACATAATTTACCCCAGTACGTAACATTTAGTGTATTGTACCCTATTCCATTCTACGTTTCCTCAGCAGAAACTTACGTATTTTTCTACGGATTTATATGCGTAAATTTCGGGAAAGTAAAAAAAAACATCCGAAAGTCCATGGACTCCACAGGGCCTGAGGGGGTTGCTCTGCAGTAGATTCCACAGGTCAGATTCTTAGAAATCCAAGCTCATTTTAATCTGTCTCGAATTTATCCAGTATCCCTACACTGAGCCCGCTGGGTGGCCTTGGCCAGTCTCTTTCTCTCAGCCTAGCCTACCTCATAGGGTTGTTGTAAGGATAAGAAGCCATATATGCCACACCCTGACTTCCTTGAGGGAAAGATGGGATACAAATGTAATAAAATAAATAAGTATAGCCATCCCGCTCCCACTACAATATTTTAGTCAGGGATGTTGCTTAGTCCAGTCAACCAAAAAGGGCACCTCAGGGCAAGGCCAACACAGCTGAAGTTCAAAGAACCATCAGAATTGTATGGGAAGTGACTCATTGTAATGTAAAGGCTTCCTTCTGATTGCAGGGCCTGTTGGTCCCCGAAGCCACTCTCATTAGATATGCTTGTTTGCAGTTGTCAAATCTAATTGTGAGGGCTTTGAATCCATTTAGCTGTTTTGTTGTTCCTGAAAGCCTTCTTGTTTTCTGTCTAAAGTGTAACTTTCTTGATCTCCAAGGATCAGCTGCTATCCCCCCCCCCCCCCCCACACACACATGTCTCTGGTCTGTAACAACACATCATGGCTCTGCCATTGCTTAATTCCCCCAGGACTCACATTATGCCTACCCCATAGCTGTTCACATTTCTAAATCTAACTCAGCCTGGAGGACATTCCTGTAGCAGATCAGAGATCAAATTAAGATACAGAACAATTTAAAAAATAAAGTAAAATGTATGTTCTTTTAACTTTGTTGCATGCCTGGTCTGTATGTCTCATAAGGTATTTTGTTATAAGGATATTTAGGGGGAATAGCAACTGTTGTTCTGTTTTGGAAAGGTTTGGCAGATCAAGACATGGATTACATCTGGAACAGATTTCACAATCTACTCTGAGCCATATGCAGAGAGGTTTTGTATAGTCTCAGGACAGCACAAATCCTGTGCTGCATCAAATACCTTACTGCATGAATTATTTCCAAAACTGAACTAGAATGTGCTAGAATGAGGCAGGTCTTCCCAGTTCCATTCTGGAAATCTTTCCAGACCAAATTCTGGTTGGGGCAGAATGTGCCCCTGTTCCTATGGGTCAGGGTCATCATAGTAAAGGCCACCTGAAAAATGATATGCAATTTTTTTTAGAGTTAGGGATGCCAATTTTCACTGTATTGAACTTTCTATTTTAAAAGAAAATTCAAATATTACAAACATTACTTCAAATTTGTTTGCTATAGAGACAAATTCTGCTGCTCTTTGGAAAAACTGGGATGAGCATTTATGGCAAGGAGATTTTTAAGTCTGTATATTTTCAAGAGCCTCCTTATATGACTATTTATTCCGATATGGCATGTATATCCTGCCTTTCTTCCAAGAAACCCATGACAGCATACATGATATCTCAATTTTATCCTCACAACAACCCTGTGAGGTATGTTGGATTGAGAGTCAATGACTGGCCCAAAGTTACCCAGTGAGTTTCATGGCTGAGAGGGGACTAGAACCCAGGTCTCCTGAGTCACAGTCCAACACTCTAACTACTATACCACACTGGCTCTCAGTGGCTAGCTACTGTATACTCTTTTTATGTACTCCCACTAGAATTCCTGTCAGTTTGCCCTATCCTTCGGTCCCAACAAATATGAGATGGTTAAACAAATGTTCAGACCATTGATTTGCTTGGCAACCTGTGGATTTGATTGATTCATGCTAGGATCATCCAAAGAGATATGAAATCATAAGTGTTGTATTGGTGGTGAATTCACAAAGGCACTGTGAAGCCCAAATACCAAGCCAGTCTTCATATCTTTCTTATGTCTAGTTCTAAGCAGACAGAAGTATTTCAGACAATGTATCTAAGGTGATAGGACACAGATGCCCCAAATCCAGGTTTACTTCCTCTGACGTTTCTGGCATCTCTCTTTCCTAGGCCAGCAAAGCCATTCAGGTGGACAAGATGGAAAAGCAGTCTCTCTCACACACATTTGCTTGCTTGCTTGCTCACAGACATAACATAATATAGTTAGATCTCATATTCATATAGCAGACTGCCAGATGTACTTCCTTGCAAAAACAAGTCTTCTTTTGTCTAGTACTTTTCTCATGAGAATATGTCCTATCACAGGAGTAGAAGATGACTGATGAATAGCGGGGTAATTAAACAGCTACTCTTTGTTGGAGCATCACTACCATGCAGAACCAGAGGTCCTTAATGACTGACTGACTTCCCCCCCTCCCTAGAACAGACAGCTGAGGAGGCCTAGAAAGGGAAACAGCTGATGCAGTATAGTTGGCCTTAAAAGCCATAGAGTGCATTTGACATACTACTCAAATAATCTGTTTCTTTTAAAATGTTTTAATTGTTTTAATATGGTGTTTTATTCTTTATCTTGTTGTTCACCACTCCAAAACCTTTGATGTGGAGCAGTATATAAATATTGTAAATAAATAAATAAAAATACTACAACATGAGATTGCAGAGTGAGTGAGAAAGTATTTATTACATTATATACAAGAAAGAAAGAAAGAAAGAAAGAAAGAAAGAAAGAAGAGAGAGAGAGAGAGAGAGAGAGAGAGAGAAAGAAAGAAAGAAAGAAAGAAAGAAAGAGGGAATGTAGGCTGTTCAGGTGGCTTGGGAAGCACCTATGGGCTACAGTAGGGCATATGAAAGAACTTGCAAGAAAATTGGAATTGCTTTATGAAATTGTGTCTTCTTTACCTCCATATTCTTTTGTGCACTGGGAATTTACTACTGTGTAAACTACAGATGAAAAGTGCTGCAGTTACATATTTTAGGAATAGCATTGCACCCACTTTTATCAGTCTGTCTGTCTCACACAGATTAATACAACACTGACAGCCACAAGTGGAGAAGAAGCTAAGAGGGACACCTGCATGTGTTATTTTGTCTACAGCCAGAACAGGAAATGAACCTGCAGAAGACAAAAGATGGAAATGTCATTAAAGGCCAGGGAATTCATATGGAGCAGGATTCCATATGGCCTTAAATTGAAGGATCTCCATGCTATTAATGACCATACATTGTATACTATCTAAGCAAACAGAGAGGCAGGTTGATAAAATGGGAATTGCTTTTTATTACTGTGGTCAGAAGGCAAACCACCAGCAGTACCTTATGCTTCTTTTTATCTTTAGGTACAACATGGCCAGGTTATTCCTTTTCAAATGGGAATTACAAGAGGACACCCTTGCATAGCTCCCATTTATTCTGATGGGGCTGAGATAGCTGAACTTCTCATCAGATTATGCCCTATTTCCTTCTCACTTAGGGATGAAAATGGAAGCAACGAGCTTTCAGAAAAGCTTCTTGCATTGAACAAACATCCAGTCTCTCTCTCTCTCTGTTTTTCTGTCCTTCTCTCATGAAGAATGGCGCTGTCTCCATACCTTTTTCTAACTGATAGTGAATCCTACAGTGAAACACCAGTGGCAAAAGCCCAGAGGCTAGAATTAGAGAGCTGATGGTGCAACACCTGATGAGGCGAAGCTTCCCATCATTTTATGTATGTATGTATTTAATGTCTTAATCGCCCATCTGGCCGGTCACCCAGCCACTCTACAGATAGTTTTAAAACAATAAAAATCTACAGTAAAACATAATATTTCTAAAAATACCCTAATCCACCCCAAATGCCTGCCTGAACAACCACGTTTTTAATGCGTGGTGGAAGCTCATTAAAGAGGGGGCATGGTGGGGTTCCCTTGGGAGGGAGTTCCACAGAGTGGGGGCCACCACAGAGAAGGCCCTCTCCCTCGTCCTCAGCAGCCTAGCTGTCCTGGCTGATGGGACAGAGAGAAGGCCATCTGAGGCTGATCTTGTTAAGTGGCCTGTCTGGTGTTGCTGGAGGCGCTCCTTAAGATAGGCTGAGCCAGAACTGTATAGGGTTTTAAAGGTCAAAACCAACACCTTGAATTTGGCCCAGAAAACAACTGGTAACCAGTGCAACTCCTTCAGCACCGGAGCTGTATCAGGCAAGCTTTAATCAGGTGAGCTGTACCGCGTTCTGTACCACGTTCTGCAGCTTCCAAACCATCTTCAAGGGTAACCCCATGTAGAGTGCATTGCAGAAGTCTAGTTGACAGTAGGGATGACAGAGAATTCCACCACGGACTCCAGTGAGGCCGGATTCTTTAGAATTCGCCCCCCCCCCGGAATCTGTGGTGGGATGGCCTCCCCCCCCCCACAGAATCCCCCCAGGACAGAGCGTACCTGGCGGCGGTGGCTCCAGCTGGTCTCCCAGCTGCTGCCGGGCTGCTGCGGCCGCAAATGGTGGCCGTCATAGTGGCCGCCATTTGCGTGGCTGCCTTTCTTCGTGATAGGCTATGTAAATACTTATGTAGCCTATCATGGCAAAGAGCAAAGGTACAAATGGTGGCCACTATGCCATTTGTGCCCCTGCTCTTTGCCGTAATCACGAAGAAAGACAGCCACGCAAATGGTGTAGCGGCCACCATTTGTGTGGCTGCCTTTTGTCATGATAGGCTACGTAAGTATGTGGCCTGTCACGGCTTGGCAGCCGTGCAAATGGTGGCCGGTGTAGCTGCCATCATTTGTGGCCGCAGCAGCCCGGCAGCAGCCGGAATTCCAGCTGTGGCAGGTCCCGGCTGGCGGCTCTGTGGAGTCCCCACAGAGCAGAGCTGGGCTGGGAGGATTCCAGGGCGAGAGACGGAGCACCTCCCCAACCACGGATGCCCCGGAATGGAGCAAGGTAAGTGTTTCGTCCATCCCTAGTCGAGCGGAGACCAGGGCATGTACTACCGATAGGAAGAGATGGTCAGGAAGGTAGGGGTGCAAACACCGTATCAGATGGAGTTGGTACAGTGCTGTCTGGCTCACAGCTGACACCTGAGCCTCCATGGACAGCTGGGAGTCCAAAATGACCCTCAGGGTGCGGACCTAGTCTTTCACGGGTAGCCGTACCCCATTCAACACCAGGTCAACATCCCCCAACCTCCTCTTGTCTCCCACCAGAAGTACCTCAGTCTTGTCTAGGGATGTATGAAAGTCACTTACCTTTCCGTGGATTATGTTGATGGTGGGGGGGGGGAGGCGATCCGTTCCTTCCCCCTGGAATCCTCCATGGCCGGCTGTGCTCTGTGGCAGCTCCGTGGAGCAGCCGGCCAGGCCCAGCCCAGAGCTGTCTCCAGCCGGATTTCCAGCCGAAGAGGGCTCTAGGTAAAAAAACAAACAAACAAAAAACCGCGTACGCAAATGGCGGTGGCTATGGCCGCTGCCATTTCTGTTCCTTATTTTTGGCCATCTTAGTCTACGTAAATATTTATGTAGACTATGACGGTGAAAATAAAGGGGTACACAAATAGCGTAGCGGGCGCTATTTGCGTCCCTTTTTGATTCACCGTTTTAGCCTATGTAAATATTTACGTAGGCTAAAATGGTGAATCAAAAAGGGACGCAAATAGTGCCCACTACGCTATTTGCGTTCCTCTTTATTTTTGCCTTCATAGTCTATGTAAATATTTACGTAGACTAAGACGGCCAAAAATAAGGAACGCAAATGGCGGCAGCCGTAGCCGCCGCCATTTGCGTATGCGTTTTTTTTTTTTTACCCAGCCATGATAGGCTACGTAAATCTTTACGTAGCCTATCATGTCTTGTAAAAAAAAAATGAAAAAAAACCCGACAAGACTGCAAATGGTGGCGGCGGCAGCCAGTCGGAAGACCAGCCGCTGCAGCCGCCACCGCCGAAGCCGCCACCGCCGAAGCCACCACCGGAGCCGCCACCGCCTGGAACATCCACCCCAGATAAGTCTTGTCCTGGGGGGGATCCGCGGGGGGGGGGGCGGCAGGCCGTTCCGCCAAGGAGTTTAAGGGGCATAATGCACTGGCATTCGGCCTCACCGAGATCCGTGGCGGAATTCTCTGACATCCCTAGTCTTGTCAGGGTTCAGCTTCAGCTTATTCCTCCCCATCCAGCCACTCACCGTCTCCAGACATTTGGACAGGGATTCTATGGCCAACTTTGGTGAAGATTTAAACTAGACGTAGAGCTGCATGTCACCCGCATATTGATGACACCATACCCCAAACCTCCTGATGACAGCCCCCAGCAGCTTCACATAGATGTTAAATAGCATCAGGGAGAGCATGTGGGGGTGTACGAAACTCCCTTACCTTGCATCCTCTGGGGTCCGCGGGGGGGAGGTGATCCGTCCCTCCCCCCCCAGAATCCTTGCCGGCCGGCTCTGCTCCACAGCAAGTCCGCGGAGCCGCCAGCCAGCTCTGAAGTGCCAGCGATATGGCCGCCATTACCATATCGCTGGTGGGTCGGAGTAACTGCGGCCGCAAATGGCTGCATTTACCTTAAACTAAGGCCTTTACGGCCACAAATGGCATCCAGGATGCCATTTGCGTCCTCAGTCAATCCGCTCTGGAGCCGACCAGCGGGGAGGATCCGGCCAGCGAGGATTCCTCTTGGAGGTGCAGGTAAGAGATCCAATCCTCCATGGACTTTGGGGGGGGGGCAATTCAATAGAATCCAGCCTCATTGGGGTCTGTGGAGGATTTCTCCAACATCCCTAAGGGCATGGAACCCTGTGGCACCCCACAAGTGAGCAGCCATGGGTCTGAAACCTCCTCTTGCAGTGCTACTGTCTGGTACCTGCCAGTGAGGAAGGACCAGAACCACTGTAATATGGTGTCTCCAATGCCCAACCTCTCCAGGCGGTCCAGGAGGATACTGTGGTAAATGGTATCAAAAGCTGCTGAGAGGTTGAGGAGAACAAGGAAGGAGCATTCGCCCCTATCCAAAGCCCTTCTCATATCATTCACCAAGGCGACCAAGGCTGTTTCTGTCCCATGCCCAGGCCTGAAGCCCAATTGAAATGGATCTAGATAATCAGCTTCTTCTTCCTTCAACTGCATCGCCACCACCTGCTCAATCACCTTGCCCAAGAATGGCAGATTCGAAACTGGGCGAAAGTTGTTCAAAACTTGGGGATCCAAGGAGGGCTTTTTTAAAAGCAGTCTTAACATGTAGTAGCCATATCAGGGGTCAGACTAAGTAGCCTCATGTTCTTGCTGAGCTATTGTTTAGCAAAATAAAAAATGTAGAAGTTTCCTGACTTGTCAGCAAGGCTAAGGTTAAGTCAGATTGTATATCATGTTCCTGTTCTTCGTGTTCTTCGCTTATCGTGTCCTAAGACCCATTTCCTGTTTCATAAACAACTGAGCTAACTGAAAAACCACAAGAGAAGAGGCGGGGGAGAAATTTGTCTGTGTGTAACAATATCTATAAAAGCAATGTGTCAATGTGCCTCGGGGCTTTTGGCTCTTTGGAAGTGATTCCAGCCATAAAGCCCGTGCATTAATAAAGAACTCTTTTTCCTTCACTCCGTGGTCTCTCTGACTCTGATTTCTGCAACTATCACTGCCTCCTTGAGAGCTGATGGCATCACTCCCTCCTCAAGGGAGGCGTTCACCACCACCCTCATCCCCTCACCCAGCCTCTCTCTGCAGCTCATAATGATCCAAGATGGGCAAGGATCAAGTAAGCAGGTGGTCGGCCTTACAGTTGAAAGCACCTTGTCCACTTCATCAGAAGGAAGAAGCTGGAACCGATCCCACAAAACCAGTTTGCCACAGACCACCTCTTGCTCACTAACTGTATCCATGGTGCACGGAATAACACTCCTAATCTGATCAATTTTATCAGCAAAGTGCCTTGCCAAGGCCTCACAGGAGGCCTTAGAATGCTCCAGCGGTTCCAGAGCATCATTATAATGCAGAGCTCAGACATGACATGTCTTAGGGCTTAGCTACACACTGAACCAAAATAACTGCATCAGATGTGCTTTGCACAGTTATTTCAGTTCCAGTTGTGATTATGGAAGGTGATGCTTTGGTGTCATCATATTAATTAAGCTAGTAAGGAATTGCTTTCAGGTTTGTTTGTTTTTTTAAAGGTGCTCTTATTACACCTCCACACAAGCTTGAACCAAAATACTTCAGGGTGTGAGTTAATATGACTGTGATTTGTTACTGCAGTTGCTGTAACTCTGTACACTCATCAGTTCCCTTTGTCAAAAATATACCTAAGCACTGACAATCATCCACCCCCAGCAAAGCTATACTGTAACATTGTGCAGGGATGCTGGATCTTCATAGGAACATAGAAAAGTAGGGTTGAAAGGGGCCTATAAGTCCATTGAGTCCAACCCCTTGTTCAATGCAGGAATCCAAGTCAATGCATCCCTGACAAATGGCTGTCCAGCTTCATTTTGAATGCCTCCAGTGTGGGAGAGCCCACCACCTCCCTAGGGAATTGGCTCCACTGTCGTATTGCTCTAACAGTCGGGAAGTTTTTCCTGATGTTCAGCCAGAATCTGGCTTCCTGTCACTTGAGCCCATTATTCCGTGTCCTGCACTCTGGGATGATGGAGAAGAGATCCTGGCCTTCCTCTCTGTGACAAGCTTTTAAGTACTTGAAGAGCGTTATCATATCTCTTGTTATGCCAAACCTTTGGAGAAGGTTGTGGGGAGGGTAAATTCTCTGCTTTCTATCTTTTCTAACATCCAGAGATAAAACTGACCCAAACCAATAAAAGGAAAGATGGAGGGGGAGAAGAGGGGTATGACTTTCTCTATGGCTGTAACCCACACATCAGCAAATGGCTGACTCTCTCTTCTCCTCTCTTGGGATCTTGCAGAACTGAAGATGTGATCAGGAGAGAGGAGAGAAATAAAATTTTGAAGGTATCTCAATGCAGTTCTATGAGGCAGGGGGACATACCCCACACTTCATTCTGCCTGTTACCAACCTGCTCATACCTTGATAAAAGCCAGCAGAATTTACCAGGCATTCAGCATAGGCACAGGAAATAAATACATTTAGTACACTGATAAGACTCTCCCTCGCCTGTATAAACAATGTCAGTTCAGCAACAATCTTCATTACCTTTGTCTTGGAGAACAGAGAGCCTGCACTATAGGCAGAACGATTTCTTTCACGCAAATGTGTGCTACAAAAAAGCAAAGACCACTTTTGTTAAGGAAAAGTTGCTTTGGCGGTTCAAAGGAAGTGATTTGAAGTGGGAAACTGTCAGAGGGAATGGGCTGTTTAACATTTGCCCCGCAAAGCCACTTTTCCACTGAAACACCCACTTGTGCAGCTTCCTTGTACATGCAATTCTGTATGGGAAAAGTAATAGATTGAGAGTGTGAATGCCATGCTTCATGAAAGTGCAGATGAAAGATACAAATCCCACCCCTCAGCCACCAGAACAAAAAACTCTTGCCTTTTGTCACATCACCATTCCTCTCTTCACCTTTGGAGTGCCCAAGGAGTCCATTTCCCTTCTCTGCTATGAGGAACCTCTGCTACGAAATCTCACACAAACTAGTTTGTTCAGTTTCCCTTTCAAGACAGGGCAGACATGCACTGATTTAGTTCCATTCAGCAGGCATGGGTAAGCCATCATTACATCCCTTATTGTCCCATACTAAGCGATGGACAGATCAGTCTATTTCAGCTCCGTATCAGTTTCGCATCTGTTCAATCATAAATCTGTTCCATCCTGTTTTCTGCTAATATTTGTTTGAACACACACACACACACACACACACACACACACTTGCATTGAAACTGTATACCTTTCCCCATAAAATACACACTTTTTGAGGCAAGAACTACACTATAAAACTTGGGGGTAAGCAATCTGAGGGTAACTACAGTCTGATCTGCAGATTTGTCCATGAAGTGAAAATCAGGTCAGTTCACTTAGGAATGTGGACCAAACAAAATTCTCCAACATTCCTAAGTTAGATATGCACAACTTGGGACAAATAACAGATACAAGTTAAAAAAAATGCAAAGTAGCCCAAATTTGTAGAGCACAGGGTGAATTCCTTGACTGTTAACATTTCTGGGGAAATGAGGAGGCAAGGGTGGGGGTTCTTGTTGCTTGCTGCATGCCCATGCCAATCGTAGGAAGAAAGTTCCAGTGAGTGTTGGCTTAAGCTTCCTCCCCTTAGCTGCAGCCCCAAATAGAAGCAGAGGAATAATTGTACTCATTAATCAGTTGTTGCAAAAAATTCTGGCATGCAGGGCCTAGAACAGAGGATAGTCCTCTGTTTGAAGCTACCTTCTATTTGAAGGGCTATCTAGTCCAAATCTGGTTTAAAATCAAAGAATGATAATGAAGGGAAAGCAGGGCCCTTGAAGTTGCCAATCGAAAATTAGGACCTGAAGAGCAGACTGAACAGTCTGAGCACACAGGTCACCTGGCCAGTCTTCTTGGCTATCATGAGATGTATTATATTTCTATTTAAATTGTACTTCTTTCTAAATTTGCACATTATGTTGTGCAAATTGGTTCCCTCTTTTTTGGTGATGTGGTTCCTCTTTTTTTGGCCATGTGTAAGTGGCCACTCTATCCACTGCACCAGCCTTCCCCAACCTGGTGCCCTCTAGAAGTTTTGGACTACAATTCCCAGCATTCCTGACCATTGGCCTGGCTGGGGCTGATGGGAGTTGAAGTCCAAAATATCTGGAGAGCTCCTGGTTGGGGAAGGCTGCATTACACTACTCCAGTGCTGCTTCCATATGAATATTTGAACTGGGCCATAGGCTCCTGAGCAGCAGAAATAATGCTGAGCAGCACTTGAGACATTTTTTTTTCTGCCATTGCTTTCCAAACAGCACACCAATTTTGCATGCAAAGGGGAAAACAAAACGAAAAGCAAAAACCTTCCACAGTTCCACACATACATTGTATAGTATTATGTTTTTCTCTTTGCCTGCATTTCCCTCTAGGCAGTGACAAGCCTTGTTTAAGCTGTGGCTAGAGGAATGCATTAGGTAATACAACAGAACTTACTAGAGACAAATTGCAACTACCATGAATTTGCTTTTTCTTTTTTTTTAAGGGAAATCACTTTTTTGTAAAGGACAATAATTTTAAAACATAGATAGATATTGATATGGCAACATACAAGCGATTCTAATTTACCCTAAAGTAAATGCCACAAAATTTGAATACAGATATATGGCCTATTTCAGATTTTCCCTCATTTCTTCACTTAGAGTCAAATTTTTAAGAAACAGCATATTAAAGAAAACAAATAAAGTAATAAATCCAAACAATATACTCAACAACACAAAGGACAGACCCGGGATTTTAAAAGAAGGGCCAGAGTATTTTGTCGAGGAGACCTAGGGAGCTGATGAGGTATGAGTGTCCGACTGACTCTCTCCAGTCTTACAGTCTCCTCCATTTTTTGATTACAATGACGTAATCTGCTGTGAAATGAGAGGTGGTGGTGGACTACAGGGTGTACCTAGCATTTGCTTAAATGTCACCCTAGGTGAGGCAAATGGACTTGCCTGCTAGGGTCATAGTACACTTGACCTGATGCTGCTGGCACAATAGGACATCTTAGAACAGAGCAACCTGAGGAACTATGAAGGGGTTCTACAAGGTTAACAGATGAAAACCAGAGAGGGAAGAGACTCTGTGTGGAAAGATGGCAGTGGCCTGAAAGCGTGACTCCCCTTCAGATGAAAATTGCAGACTCATGGAACGGTGGATGGAAATACTGAGAGGGTCCCAGACATTTCATTCCTACATTTTCCTGCCTCTCAACCCAAACACTGAGGTTACTTAAAGGCTTCCTTCAACCATAACCCATTTGCTACTCCATGGCAATCAGGTGATGTCACGAAGTTGCATGTCTGAATTTCTCATGTTTGGTGAATTACACCTAGCCAGTGTAATGTAGTGGAAGCATGTTGGACTAGGACTGAGGAGGCTTGGGTTTTAGTCCCCACTCTGCTCACTGGGTGACTCCAGTCACTGACTCTCATCCTCACCTACCTCACAGGGTTGTTGTGAGGATTAAGTTGAGAGGAGGAGGACCATGTATGCCACCTTGGGCTTCTTGGAGGAAAGGCAGAATATAAATGTAACAACTAAAAATAAATAGCTGAATTAACCCCAGTGCAGGCAGAGTATACATACACAGCCACCAATAAACCAGCAAGCCAGTTGGCCCTAGTCCTACATTTTATATAGAAAGTATATCATTAGGAGTCAGATTGATCTCTACTCCTGATTGAGATATACCCAGCAGAGGTGTGTGAATAACTTTGCTCTGCATAATCATTCAGTGAATTGTGTTCCTTCTTCCACTTGAACAATGCTCATGGGCAGCTGGCCATTTCCTCAGATTGATTCAGTATCTGAATTCACTCAATGTAATTGTTAGAAGCAGTGATTTTTTTCTTTTCTTTAACAATGGCATGCCATTCACTGTGATTATGGGATGTTCAATATGCTAGCTGTGTTAGTTAGATTTGCTCACATTTAGGGTCACCACCTGGCCTATCCTGTTTTAATCTGGCCAGGCTTTGGGGGGATTTGGGGGGGGGGTATTCTCAAACTTAAAGCTCAGGTACAGACAATTAAAAAAAACGGCATAGATCAGAGTGGTGGCACTTTTTTAACTTTAGAAAAGATAACAGCTACAAAGTTGCATAGTATACCACGGTCTTCTGTTTCCTGATTGGCCAAGTGTAACAACCTTTTACCAGGTCTGTTATGAAATCTACTGAACCCAGTGGAAATACATAGATTGCCTAGAATGGGGCTGGAACAGAGATCAGAGACATAATCAAGAAGGGGGTGTTAAGGGAGTCCCTGGAGCTGTGACTCCATTAGGGAGTGGAAACAAATAAGGGTTTTAAAATTATTAACCTTTCCTTTTCTGGAGGCTCACAGGGCTGCCTAAGGCATTGTTCCTATTAAAATTATGTTACCAGAACATTGGCTGGGTGCAGTGTTTGGAAGGTAATTTCCCCTTGTCACATTCACATAAAATAATTGTGTGTGCAACCCAAGTTGTGATCAGAGCCACATCTTGTTCATTTAATTGCCTCAGTTACAGGGACACTATGGTAAGGAAATGATCACCCACTGCCATACCAAGAGAAATACATATGCAATATATATATATATATATATATATATATATAACACAGACTAACTTGTACCAGTGCCAGTCATTGACAGAAAGTATTTACGTTTGTGCGCATGCATTTGTGTACGTGAATATGTATGCATGGAGCCAGCTGCAGAAGACACAGTTGGATTGTTTACTCATCTATTGATAGTTTTAAAATGTGATTTCCATGAACATTAGTCAAGTTAAAAACTCAGTTGCTCAATTATTCTGATGCAAAAGAAAAAAAAAAAAAGCACCAACAAACAGAAGCATACAAAAGAAACACAGCTGCAGCCAAAGCGAATTCATTTTTATATTGGAACAAATATTCATAGAACACGTTTTTTAGGGAATTTGTCCACTCTAATAACAGGCTCTGCAGAAATAATATGGAAAATAACTCTGAATAGCAGCAATCCATAGTACACAGTTATATATTTGAAGTACGTCACTTGCTAGCTATGGTAAACTCTATTATTATATGCTAGCAAAATGTCCATCATTATGATGAGTGGGGTGTGTATGGAGGGAGGCCCTGATATTACAGGGATCCCTGGGGTGTGCATGTTTATAGTACATCATGAATGAATGGCAGCCATTTCACTTACAAAGAGAAGAACATTTGGGGGCTACATTTGCCAGCTGTTCTCTGTGATTCCAGTGTTCGGGTGAGGATTTGTCCACTCTCAACTGTCCCCAATTGCAACCCATTGACTTTGTCCCATAGAATGCAATAGGAGTCTTTGAGAACTGAGCTAGCCCTATATAGGCCCACTGGAAGTTCCATTTCTTGATGTGATACTACAATGTAGTATCACATCAAGAAATGTTTGTAGGATCAAACAATGTTTGTAGGATCAAACAATGTTTGTAGGATCAAACATTGTTTGTAGGATCAAACAATGGGAACTGGGTTTTTATATAATACTATTTTACTATACTATTATACTGTTATAATAGTAATACTATTATATTATACAACTTTGACAGGCAGAGTTCCCTCTCCCTCTCCCACAACTCTGGACTTTTCTTCAGAAGGAGAGAAAGAACATTACTCCCATAACGTTGACTAGGCTGGTGTCCAGGTTGGTGAGAGTAAGGAACTGTGAGTAGGTCTTAGCTTCACTACAGTTTTTGCCCCGATTGCAGCCCTTTACTTTTTCTTATATGAATGAATTGCATTAATTCCGATATGGGATGAAGAGGTGTACTCAGCGACAGCACTGAATAAACCTGCTCCTTTTCCTGGTGGCCACAAAAAGAGAGGGATCATAGCTCAGTGACAGAGCACATCCTTTGCATGCAGGAAGTTACAGTTTCAATCCCAGGCATCTCTAGGTAGGGCTAGGAGAGAATCCTGACTGAAGCCTTTGAGAGCTGCTCTCAGTCAGTGTCGACAGTACTGGGCTAGATGTACCAATTATCTGACTTGGTTTAGGGCAGCTTCCTATGTTCAGACATTTGGAATAAAGGCTGTTTCTATCGGCTGCATAGCCACATTCCAGGCTCTGTCTCTTAGTCGTACAAGAATATAATGGGAATCTGCTTATGGATGGACCGACATCCAGATACAGAGATACTGGTGACTGCTTCATAACTGCAGTATAGCAAAATCTTTAGCATTCATATAATCACAGTATAACACCATCTGTATATTTGCCCAATTTCACCAAGTGGTCATAGTCCCAAGCTCTTTGTTAACACATGGACACTGGTGGTTGATTCCACTATCAAACTGTTACATTCAGATTTAGTGTTTCTGTATTGTAACTAGCCAGATGCTGAACTAGATGTGTTTGCTGGTCAGTAGAGTACTAGGTTAGGATGTGGTGAATCTCAGGCTGAAATCTCTAGTCTGAAGCTCCCTGGTCCCTAAATCTTAGCCTCATCTGCCTAGCAGGTTGATGCTGCCTTCCTCTGAACTTGTACATTATGGATCTTGCTACCTATTCTTAGTCATTCTCTCTTTTGGATAGCTGAGAATTAGTTCTGATAATATTCCCCTGTGACTCACTTGCACACAAAACTGCTCAAGCAAGAGAGCTACTCACAGCAGTAGAGTAACATGGGAACAGCGAGCACACACAAGATTGCCCCTTCTCTTCTGCAAATAAGAAAACTGCAAGTTGTGATTCTATGTAGTTCATAGAAGAGGACCAGCAAATTTGCATGAGTTTGTTGCCCCAACGTTACGCAACTTACATTAGGAGAGCTGGCTGTGAAGCCTTAAACCTGTTATATAATTATAGTACATGACTGTATGGATCCTAGTAATAAAGAGGGCATTGTTTGGCTGCAACACAACAGCAACAACACCCAAGTATTTCATTGCAATGTGGGCCCCATTTCTTTTTTTATATAGAGAGCTTCGGCTATTGGGCGGTATAGAAATGAAATAAATAAATAAATAAATAAGAATGACTAGGTACAAAGAATCATAAAATACAAATATCTCAGTCATGAATTCACTTTAGGCAAGCAAGTCATTATCACCCAAAGACACTCTGTAACAATACTAGCCTACCTTATAAGGTCTTTGTATACTGAGATATACAAAAAGGTGAACAGCCTTATGGTCCAATACATGTAAGGGATCAGCATTAGTTTGCAAAATGCTGTTTAATCTTTATATTAACTAACCTCACAACATTGCTGAATACAACAGCCAACTGTTGTTTCTCATCTTACTGTAACAGACATGTTTTGTCTTAGTTGTGGCAAAGTATGGAGGTGAATCCAGGCCTGCAACACTGTATTCATCAAGCCATGCTGACTTCCATGTAATAATTGGTGAAATACTCCAAATTCCAGAGTTTAAAACCAGAAAATGTGATAATGCTATTAAAACCAGAATATAATACTATTATATTATAAAACATAGTGCATATATAAAATACATAGGACAGATACAATACATAGTTACAGATGCATAACATATTGGTAAGAGTCCCCTGGACTGCAAGGAGGTCAAATCAGTCAATCCTAAAAGAAATCAACCCTGAGTGCTCATTGGAAGGACAGATACTGAAGCTGAAGCTCAAATATTTTGGCCACCTAATGCGAAGAGAAAACTCTCTGGAAAAGACCCTGATGCTGGGAAAGACTGAAGGCAAAAGGAGAAGGGGACGGCAGAGGATGAGATGGCTAGATAGCATCACCGATGCAATGAATATGGACTTGAGCACGCTCCGGGAGAAAGCGCAGGACAGGAAGGCCTGGCGTACTATGGTCCATGGGGTCACGAAGAGTCGGACACGACTGAACAACAACAACAATCTATTTACAATATAATACTTCTACTTCCTCAACTCTCTGTAGCAGCCATGCTAAGTACCTATATAGATTTACACTGCATTAACATAGCAGTTTATTTATAGCACTTTCAGTGTGTAAAGTGTTTTATTATTCTTATTGCATATTTCTTCCAGCAACCTGCATGAAGCAGGTGAGGCTGGGAGAGAATCATTTGCCCAACGCCACTCAGCTCTATGGCTAAGCAGGGATTTGTAACTAGGCCTCTAGCACCCAAACCCAACACTTGATATTTAGAGATACATCCCATTTTTTTATGACAGGGCCATTTAAGTTCTGTCAGTGCAGAGGGCAATGCTTGTCTGTCTGTCTGTCTGTCTGTCTGTCTGTCTACCCATCCATCCATCCAAGAAAAGGCTTGGCTTGAAGTTGTTCTAAAACATAGCTTCTGTCTTCCACAAGATAATTTCCTCTGTACTGCTTTCCAGTTTTCATTCGTTTCCTTCCTCAAGCTTCAGACACATGAGGGAGAAAATGCTACAGCACATTAGGGACTCAGCTGAGGCCCCAAAGACAGGAGCTGTTTGCACTGCTGCTTCTTTCTCCATAAATACAGCTGAGACTATGACTGGGTAATTGGCTAAGTGCCTGTCAGCTTAATAACGGAGAGGGAGAGGGAGATTTGTACTTACTATTCAGAGCCATGGATGCTTCCTGCCAGTGGATTTCAACATGGGTTTTGTTTTGCTAGGTTAGCAAAGAGAGTGAATGGACACAGGGTTCCAAGGAGTTGTCTCTCCTGCCCTGTTTTTACACACAATGATTGGTGTGGAAATATACAGCAGGAAATAGGCAATGTGGAAAATAATAGAATTCACCCAGGCCTTATGCAGTCATCTGTCACAGTTCAAGCTAGCCAGGCAGTCCTAAAGCCATTACTCTTCCCAGATCTTCATGTTACACTGATGGCCAAGAGTGTACAGCTGCCAATACCTGAACTTGAAGATAGGCATTTCTTTACCCTTACAGGCTGCTGAGGGAAGTTTATTACATGCATATTCTCCCATCATTGCAATTCTGGATTTGGGGGAAGAGATAACCTGATCAACTTTTTCCACCCCCTTAGCTTGTCAAGGCACACAGGGCTCTCTGATCAGAGATGGTAAATCTATGGGCATACTATATTTAGTGAGAAAGCTAAGCACACACCCCTTCCCACACATACATAACTTCCCAATTATTGTTTCAACTGACTTTCAGTGGTCAAGGATAGGCTGAGCTGTAAGCATTTGTTAGGTGTTGTTACTGAATGTTCTCCTCTATATACATATACAAACTTATGCATGTTCTCAAGATATGCAAATGTTAAGGGGCCTTTTAACTTTGGTAACAGGGTGTTTGGTAGGAGGGAACCCAATATCTCTCTCACACACACACTCACACACTGACTTTTTCAATAACAGGGAAATTTATTAAACACAATAAAGAATTTAGGTTGTAAACTCATTAATTGGGGAAATTAACTTGGTAGAGCATTCATGAATCAAAACAAGCAAATAAACACTGAAAATGCCTGAGTGGATGCAGAGGGAACCAGATTGTGGGGAAATTAGCTTAGTTCTCCAATCAGGTGAATCCGAGGACTCCAGTGGTTATATTAGGTCATGGACATGTGTGAGTAGTCCAATCAGATCTGGGCTGGGTTTCTCTGTGCAGAGGTGGCAACAAAGTGGGGATTAAGTAAATTGGAGTCCCTAACACTATTGGAAGAAAAAAAATAAAGGTTTAGAGTGAGCTTGTAAAAGTGGGGAAGAAAGGGTTCATGAATGTTTGTCCTAGCAAGGGTGGCGTGATCTGGCTAATCCTGATACACAGTCACTGTAACAAAAGGGGCTGCGGGAAGGAGGTTATCTAAAGTTAAGCACACTTTCACCTTGGGTTTTCCACAGTTATATTCAGCTTGGTCAAATCTTTGAGAAGACTTTGCTTTATGTGGCATAAAGAAGAAACCTGAAAGGTGAGAAAAAGGGGTCCTGGCCACAATCATTCCCACTAGTTGACTAGGAAATGCTGTACTAAGTAGAAGGGCTAAAACCAAATACTGTCCAAAATTAGATCAAATTTGCACAGCGCACACATATATACCACAGAAAAAGTGATGGAGAGTAAGATGATAGAATTTGTATAAGGACCTCCTGAAAATAGGAGAGAATTGCAAAGATACCTCTCCTTGGGTTCAAATAACCCATCACTGCAGCTGCGGTTTGGGGTACATTGAAACTCCTGGGTCTTAGCAGGTGAAGGGAAAGTAGTTCTATTAAAAACTAAAAAGAGCTTGCAATAGGTCTCAGTCTGTGGCATGGTGAAAACCTAAGAGGGAGACTTGGATAAGACTGAGCAAAAAGTGGCAGAGAAATGATGGAATAGTCATGTCCAAGGCCAGTAGAGGCGATAAGGTCTATTTGGGATCTACCTGAGTCTACAGGACTCTGGAGTTTGTCATGCTCCAAAAACGCAGGTGGGATCCTGGTCCTGCCAATGATGGGTAGGTTAGGAGATCCAAAATGGTTTCAGTAACATGGCCCTGGGATGGTACTGGTCCAACAGTTATGAATGGAACCAAGATGGGTTAGCAAGGCACACAGAGCTCAGAGCTTGGACCTTTTGAACTGAAAAGTTTTGAAGAAATGAAAGGGTGTCATACCTGGCATGACAAAAACACAAAGAGCCTGCAGAAGGCTTCTCGGGTAGCCACAATAGCCTTTCTGGGCTACAAACAGTGGGTTTGGGACAACTCCTTACCGGAGTCATCTTAGATCAAATGTAAAGAAAGGGAAATATTGGGATGGGTGCATAGCAAAAAGGGTGCCAAGCCTGCAGCTCTTTAAAGATATTTTCGCTACACTGAAAACTTCCAAGTCTTCTATCTGGATACTGATTTTGTCATGCTTTGGAAAATCACTTTGGGGCTGGCATATGCATGTATAACTGCATTAGCATTTGTCCATCCTAGGGCTACTGAATATTTGCCATTTTGATTAGATTGTATTTTGCAAGATCTGACCTTGTTCATGTGAGCTGCAGAGTTATTAGGCAAAATTGCTTTGCTATCACTTTTCCTACCTTGGCTCAGGCAAAGATTTCTTAAAGGAGCCACATCCATGGTTGCCAACTTTTTCTGGTGTTTCCAAGGCTTGAAACCAAACAGCCTGCTAATCGTTTTATTTAAAGTGACTGGTGTGTACATATGTGGCTAATATATTGTACTGGAATTAGATATCTCCTTGAGGTTAAAGGGGAGATATAACACAGATGCAAGTTTAAAGTAAACTAATTTAAAGCTATTGTCCTCAGAACGCATCTGTAAAGTACAGGATATGCAATTTCTGATGCTCTTCAGGTACCCTGCACAGCTATATCAATTTTAATGCCAGCTAAATAGGGAAACATATGGTACTTTGCAGCAAACTGAAGTGTGTGTGCAGACTCAGGGGAGCAGGTTGAAACAACACAATCTGACATAGTTTCTCCTCCACCACTTTCTTTAATATAAGTTATAGATTTGGTATTGTAATACTGCACATATATCAATCAGTAAAACTTTCTTTTGTTCTTTTCCCATGTAGATGTCAGCTATGATTTGTTAACCCCTGAAAGTATAAAGTTTGTGTTGATGTGTATATTATGTGCATATACTCCAAATTCCAGGCAGGTGCAGTTTGCAACTCCCCCATTACGATACACGCACACACATGTTTATCTCCTGGCAGGGCCATATATCTTGCAACATCCTGGCTCCCTAGGTGTATATATTTAAAGGCTTAGTACTGTATTAAGAGTACATAAGGTATCAGCTAAAATAGCATGTGCTTTACAGCATTATTTCTGGATTTAAAAAAAAAATCCTTGCAGTATGCACACTACAGCATACAAGGGCTTCCTTCTTTTTTTTCATTCTGTGAGTTGAGAATGTGCATGGTTTTTTCCCATTGCACTCTCAAAAGCTACATCCTGAGGATCATTTCACAAATGCAGTTTTTGATATGATATCATATGAGAACATTGCAAGCATGTTATGGTTTCTTTAGATGTTCATGCATGCTGTTAGTTCTGCTGATTTACAGTTGTTTTTTTTGTAAAGGTAAAGTACATTCCCTGTTTCAGAACACACAGAGGGTTCCCCCCACCCTTCCTACTGATTTGCGGAATCTGAGTAGCATTTTCTTGAAGGAGATGTGAGGCACCTTAGCTTGTCTCTCTTCCTTCTGTTCTTTCATCTCAAACCCAGCAGGAAAAAAGTAGGCGCCTAAAGAAATAGCCAGGGAAAAAATGGGTAGAGATACAAGAGGCTTATGATTAGCTTAATGTAGCCAGGAATCTTTCCTGATCCATTCTTTCCTTCTTACAACACATCTGGATTCATCCTGACCTTGCAGACTCCACTTTCACCAAAAGAGAAAACCACATTCCTCTATCGAATGCCCATATTCTGTCAAATGCCCATTTTGAAACTCTGTTAAGAAGAATTATGTAGTAAGTGCATGCAAGACACAATCATGGGGTGGGGGAGGGGAGAGGGGATATTGTTTCTACATTCCTATACAACATTTTTCTATATGTTCTTCCTGCATAACAATGGCCACTTCCTGCATTAACATTTTGATCTATGTACATCTAAGACAAAAATGTAAAATGTGAATGCAACAAACACATGTATCGCGTGTCAGGGAACCCTGTTTTGCTGCAGTTCCCCAGTGAACATATATTTGTGGGGAAACCTGGCTTTGCCCATACATAATGTGGGAAATGGCTGAATTTAGACTGAATTTTGTACAGGTCAATAGTAGACAGCAGTGATGACTGTGTCATCCCAGCTCACCTGTGCAAGTCCTAGTTCTGTAAAACAAAGTGAAGTTCAGTTGCACATAAACCCTGCATCCAATGGATTGTATTATGCTGTGAGTGGGTCAGTTGAACACAGATAGGTCCGAAACATTTATCATGAAAGCATCCATACTGAGGCAGGGACTATGCCGTAGTTGCATTTTGACAGTAGATAAAACTGTAGGGCAATAATCTTGGTTTAGGGGCTCCACTATTCCATTGAAATAACAGTGCTCCTTCTCCCCCCTCCTTCTTTTTTGTTTTTAGTCATATCAATAAATTTAAGCTGCTTTGCAGCCTGAACATGTATACAGCCAATCTTTAATGAAATGCTCTCCACCACATTTCCTGTTATAAACTGTATGCTAATAAAAGCTGTAATCTATGCAGCTCTCTCTTTTTTTTAATCTGGATTGTGCAGGACACAAACTTTGTTTTAATGCCATGTTACTGTTCTGCTTGAGCAAGCGTTATCCACATGCACAGCTCCCAAAAAATATCAGTAAAATATCTGAAGGCCAAAAGGCATTGCATTTGTGTTATTGCTGGAAATTTAATCCTGGCCCTCCTTTGAAGGCACATTTAGAACTTCCATAAAATGAATGCCTTGGGCTGAAACTTCTCAATCGTATTCTTAATTTTTAAAAATATTTACTAAATTAGAAGTTGTAAATTCATTCTTATTTACAGCCAATGTTGTTCTTTATTTTGAACCCCCGCCCTGCAGATTAAAAAAAAAATTGTGTAATGCAAACAAAAAGCAACCATCCAAAGTCTTACAATAAGAACTTCCTCCTAAATGTGAATCATCGTCTTGGAGGAAGCGAACACTTCCATCTCTCCAAAACCTTGCTCTACCTACACTAGAAGCAGGACATGTGGGCAGGGAGTCTTAAAACTTAAGGAAGTAAGAGTGAAGAAGAAAAATACACTGGACAAACCTTTTTAAATATCTGCTGCCCATCTCCTCCTAGCCAATAGTGACAAGGTCTTCTCCACAACCACTGGCCACTGTTGCCGAATAGCAAATGATGGGAAGCCAAAGGGAGGTCACTTCAATCTACACCCTTTCTCCCATTCCATTTTGCTTATTGGACAGCCCATTTCTTGCCTCTGCTCTTTTTCACTGAGCAGCAAGCTTTCCAGGGCCTCCCTCACATAGGCCTCAGTCCTTATCCTGGCACAAGTAGCCTGCAGCCTGCCATGTTGCTGTGCAGCTGGCATGGAAAAGACTTCCTCACCCTGATTGATTGATTGATTGATTGATTGATTTATAATATGTGTATTCTAGCATTTTCCCAAGGAGCTCAAGGTAGCATGTATACATGGGGGGCTTTTTCCATTGTATCCTTGCAATAACCCTGTAAAGAAGAGAAAGAGAGAAAAAAAGTCTATAATTATCCAATGACCGCCATGACTAAGTAGAGATTCAAACCCCAGTATCCTTTGTGCAAGTCCACTCTAACCACTACCCCACACTGAATCTTCTTCTGTCCGAAGACATCTAGCATTCCTTCTCCCCCCGCCCTTTCGTAGCTGAGTGTCCATGTAGTCCAGTGGCAGGTACTCAAATATGGGCTCAACAGTCACCTTCCATGAACAAGACACTCTCCCTAAACCTTCAACTCAAATATATTTAGCAGTTGTCTCAAGGTAGGAATGATCAGTTGTTTCGTAGAAGAATTGTTTATGTGCTGTACCCTCACTACAAACAAAGTGGTCTCTTCTCTAATAACTCAACAGCTTTCCATGGTGTGATCGAAGATAGTTAATTTGAACTCACTATCTGCTACTAGATAAATGCTTTTCCAACCGCTGCACTAGTGCTAATTGTAAGAAGAATAGGGATTCAGCATAATTTCTTCTCAGTAACTGATGTAGTAGCATGAGTAAAGATATATGAAAAGGAAATCTTTTAGACATTTTTAGAAGCAGGATGCTCTAATGGACCAGATTTCAGCCAAGGTTAAAAAAAAAAAGCCAAGAAGTTGAGCCTAATCACAGGGTCAAAAGATTACAAGAATTCAGGCCTTTGCTTTTAACCATTTTCCTGCAGAATTAAAACCACAACTTCCTCCTTTAGTTATACTCACCTACAAAAAAAGTACCTGGTGGCACAGAGGTCCTGCATTCATTCCAGCATAAACTTGTGCTGGATCTAGATGGATAGATCAATCAAGAGTCATGATGGCTATATGGAATGTTCAAGCTCAGAAGAAGTATGCTACTGAACACCAAATGCTGAGTAGCAACACTGGGGGTGGGGACACTATTGCCTTCATGACCTACGCGTGGGCTTCCTGGAAGTTTGTGGCTGGCCACTGCAGGAAACAGAATGCTGGACTAGATGAACCTTGGGGTTTGTCTTATTTTCTTATGGAAGTTGAGTTATGCTATTTTTTTAATTATTATATTTTTAGTCCGTCCAATAATAAGTGCTTTCTGGACAGATTAAAAGATGTTTAAAAGATGCAATAAGAATAGGAACAAGGCAAAGTCACAGCTAGTGTTGTCAGCAAAGATATAGCTGCAAAGGGTTTCATATTGCATGCAGGTCAGGATCCACCAGCACCGTGCAGAAAGTGTTCTGTCCCCAGATAAACCCCCTATATAGGTATCCCCGACCAATCAGTTTTTGGAACGAAGTTGAGCTAATCACAACATGTGATACCATGATACCATGCATGTTTTACTGTGCAAACCAAAAGCAGTCACTGGTCCTGTGTACATCAGTAATATTTTCTATCTAACATATTGATTTGATTCTGTCTCTCTGGGCTAGATATACATTTTACTAATCCAGATTAAAGACTGGCACATGACTATTAAGTACAATTGCTTATTTTTTATTTCTATTCATCCCAGGGACTTAAAATTAAATATTAAATGTTGCTTTTATAAAATTACTATATGTCCATGCTGTCAAGGGCTCCTTGGAGGCCTCTCTCAGTCTAATCTAGTAGCCAAGTCCAGACACAGACAAAGGGATTTTTTTTCAAAGCTTTATTCCTCTTTTACAACTTAACAACTCTACTGTTAGCAACTAGATATGAGCAGCAGAGTACTTATGCCCTAAGTTGGAACAGTAGGTCCCTGTTTGAAAGGGAATCACTGGCAGACCCTGAACTTATAGGCTAGGGAGAGTCCCTCCCCTTTTCCCTTGGATCCTCTGGGCACAACCGTTGTTTGCGCACCAACCGGGCACTACACCTCCTTTCCACGCCCTCCATTTGGCGCTGCTCCCTGCGTTGACGTCGCGCGTCCAGCAAGTCTGCTTCCCAAGCTCTGTCACTCCCAGGACTGCTATCTAAGCTAGGAATGCCGGTGGGAGGAATCTCTGTCAGCTGTTGGCCCTGGGAAAGATGAGCGCGCTCCTCTCCCAGGAGCAGCTCCTCTTCTTCAGAATCAGAACTACTCTGGGATTCTATGGGCTCAGTGTCTACCCTGACACATGCATTGAACTACAATGGGGGAAAACACTTACCATAGCCTGCACCATTCATTTGTGCCCTCATGTAGAATAAAGTACCTAGTGGGACATAGAACCTACATTTCTTCCAGCATGACTATGATTGGGGTTTAAAAGAATAGACATTTTATACTTGTGAATCAAATGTCTGTATATGTTGCCTTTGATACTAGCTGCTTTTGAATTTGTACTCCTGAGAATATCAACATCAAGTTCAGTTTTGACTTCAAATATCACCATTGGTTCAGTTAGTAGCACTTTTATCAGTTCAGTTAGTAGTTCATGCTTGCTAACGACTATTTTGTTTAAACTATACTAACAAATAAACATTTGCATAGAGTGTATTTGCAATAGCAATTTACTGCTGGAACTACTGCTCAGTGTGTTTCTACCATTTGGATAGAGCCATGGGGTGGGGGGATCTGCCTATTCCTAAGCCCTGCCAGCTCATGCTGACCAAGAAAGAAGGGGGTGGAGCAGTTTTACCTTTCCCCCCTCCATACAGAAGTTTTTTTCTTTGGTTCCCTTTCACTGACACCAATGGAAGGAAAATGAACTATGCCAGCTCCAGGACTGGAGTAGTTTCTAGCCCCTGTTTTGGGTGACTCGGAAATGATAGGGCAAAGGTTCTTCTGGATTCATGGCCTCCATGGTATGCCCTCAGAATACCCTGTTCCTGGCTGCATCACCATCACAACTGTGAAGTTGATGGAGCTTTCTACCACCACACCAGAGAGGCCTCTGTCCATGGGCATCCCTCTCAAAAAACATTTCTTTTCTATCAAATTGAATTAGACTTGTCAAAGAAATGTGGAAGAAATATTTTGCACAGCAATCATTTCACAAAATCATAATTTTATCTATCACTAATTGCAAACTCTGGAATGAAAGTTTGAGTGGGAAATCTAAAGTTAATAGTCTCTGAACCTAGCTTGGGCTCAAATTTCACTGTTTGTCAGAAGGAAGAAAACTTGAATTTCATTTTTGAATATGAAGTCATTAATTTCAGCTCTGTTTGCATAAGGTCACATAATACAGATTGCATATTCATGAAATTCACAAATGGAACATAAACTCCAGTTCACTTACTGAAAATTAATGAGATTAAGGTAATGCAACTTCTGCACTGAATACTATTAATCTATTGGTAAAAAATGTAGGTGGATAAGCATAATCAGATATGTGTATACCACTTGTCCTTATAACCATATATTTTAATACATGGAGGCCATGAACTCATGCTTTAAACACACATATACAGGACCTTTTTAAGACTCTGGGATATATAGCTCCTAGAGCTATAGTACCAATCAAAAGACATTGTTCTTTGCTTTTTTCTCTTTTTTGTAGAAAGACACATGAAGGACAAAGTGGTGGGGAAACATAGGAGGGCTACAAGTGAGAGATGGTGTCATCTGGACTCCCCCTGCCCCCATTAAAATTGCCTGAATTAGGCAAGGTGATTGCATGATAAGAGCCTCCTCTGGGAAGCATCCTCTGGGAAGCCTGGGGGCTGAATGATACCACATTCTGTGTCAGTTTTTTTCTCCGTTAGAAAAGAAACCCCTAGATATGTATATAATCTATATTTGACATCAAAATTTAATATATCAGTAGGTTAAAAAAAGTATGTCTCAAAAATGGAAAGAATGTTGAAAGAAAAATACTATTGGATTTACTTGTATGACACTGCACTCTAATATAAAAATCAAATATGAAGTTAAAATCTGTGGACTTATTTGGACCCCATTATATGCATGAGACTCAGGATCATATGCTCCCCCCCACCCCCATTTGCATGTCCACAAAGAGATTGGAAGTTTTTGCATCTGCTTTAACTAACCACCACAGTTCCCCATTACATCTGAACTTAAGGAACTCTCTTTTTTAAAAAAACTGTGGATTATTAACAAGCCAGGATCAAACTGTGGTTTTGAATCCTGGCTTGTTCTGAAAGCACAGTTTCCTACATTCAGACATAATGGAGGTTAGTTCAAAAGCAGAAGTTTCCAGTCTTTTCCTCATGGCTGCACCTAAGGAGAGAAGCAGGGTGGCGAGCATGCAACCTCAAGGATCATACATATAGCAGGAGCTATAGTTTATTGTTACATCTGAACTGATCCTGTAATTAAGCTAGCAGCATTCTAGGCTATCAGCATAGAC
Source organism: Heloderma suspectum (assembly GCF_057233095.1). NCBI lineage: Eukaryota > Metazoa > Chordata > Lepidosauria > Squamata > Helodermatidae > Heloderma > Heloderma suspectum. Next base: position 45,780,418 of record NC_139460.1, on the reverse strand, counting down.
AATGGCCCAGCTGGAGTTGTGGGGGACAGGAGGACAAAACCCTTAATGGTGTACATGTAAAACAATAGGATAAGAAGAGTAGATCATTCCACCGGCCAATGGACCAGTAAACCACGAAACAACCCCATTTTCAGTAATCAGTGTTTCTGCTTTGGAAGGAAAAGGATTTTGTCACTTGAAACCCTGAAACACAGTATTTGTCTGGTACTGCTGATATAGCACACTCCAGGTGTGAGGTCCAGGGCAACTGTCACCACTGTTCCCCCAACCCCACCCCCAAATTCCTATATAGCTATATAACTGCATCTGCTAGTAATACAGAAAGGATCCAGAGTGTTTCTGCATATTTCAAAATTATTAATCTAAAGAGTGTTGCTAATATTTATTGCTAGAAGAACACTTTTCTCATTTATTTCTGTCCTCAGTACTGATTTAAGTGAGAGAAAAGGGAGATTGTGTTCTTTATGTTCAAACTTCTGCCTATACAGACACATTTGATAATTCCAAAACCAATCTCACAGTTGTTATGCTCCAGAAGGGCATTTGAGTCTTGGGCACTATGTTACACTCAATGCCAAAAGCTGAATTATTTAAAAAGTGTATTTCTGTATGTAGAGGCAGCACATACATGTGCATATTCATCAACACAGTGACCCAGTCCATACAGCATAACAACCCTGTTATGGATTTTTTAAAAATCTGGGTTGTTCATTAGTGTGCATGCTAGTACATGCTGCCCAATTGCTCCCACTGCAAGAGTTATCAACCCAGGGATACTGTGTTTCTGGCTTGTGAACCAGGAACTCTGGCTTGTTGGGGAAAAGACAACCCAAAATTGAAACTGAAGAGTTTAGCTCTGGATTCCAACTCTGGGTTGTCTTTACCTGCAACAGGGCTGAAACTGAAGCAGGATCAGGAGTTCTAGCAGAAATGGGAGTTCAAGTACAGAGGGAAGAGTTCAGGTGATGTGCAGGACCTCGGACAGCTCCAACCGGAGCCTGGGGACATATAGCTAGATGCCAGCACTAAAACAGGGCAGACTCAGATGTTGTTCACTGAAAGTTGATATAAGGAGGGTTCAAGTGACCCCCTCACATTCGGTCAATGTGTAACAGAGAGATATGGGGCCATGAGAGATCGCTCCACCCCCGCTGCCACTGAGCCTGGTGGTCACAGCCCCACTTCTGTCCATAAATTTGCCATGTGTTAACTGTATGCACATAAAGCTCTTCTATTCATGGGGTATTTTGGCCCAGTCAGGATACCCCTTTGCATGGGTAAGCTCTTTGAATGCATGGGGAGTTGTCTGAATGCCCCTAATATCTACACTCTAGCCAGGATGTATTTTAAAGGGTCCCCCCATGTGTTTTAAAGGCCCCCTACCTGACCTTTTTCAGCATTGATTCCAGTGGCACCGGGAGGACTTCAGCATTGCTGGCACTGCAGATTCAGAAATGGCATCCTCAGAATCTGAGGAAGATGACAGGGTGACCTTCTCAGACTGCAGAGGAGATACAGGTGGGGCTCTCTTGGCATAAGTGCTTTTGGGGAAGGAGGTTTGTACTAAGGGAAACACCCACCCTGAATCTTTCTCTTCCCCCAAATCCTCTGCCTCTTCCCCAGCTCCTGGGGGGATCTGATCCCAGCATTATGTCATATGCAAAATCCTTAACATCCCACATTCACACTTAAAATGTGATGATTCTCAGGCCCAAGATGTGGAATCTCTTGAATTGCACCTAACAAGTGCAGCGAAGTCTATTGCCTTTCAAACATGAAACAAAAAGCTACAATGCAATGGTTGTCCCCCTCCATAATGGACCTCAAATTGAAAACCACCCAGGTCTTTTTCAGGAGCCTGGCCTAAAGGTAGAGAGTAAATGGGGGAACTAAAGGATGCTAATCCACACTTTCAAAAGTCCAGGAAATATCTCTGGAAAAGACAAGTACCTTTTCCACAACATTATGCTGAATCATCCCTGTTCAGAAATTAATTTTTCTCTGAACCTGCACATATTTAAGGGTCCAGTTTGCACACCCACATTTGTGTACCAATAATCAATATTCACAATTTTCCAGGGTACAAACCATATGTATGGGATATATACACACAGGCTGTATGCAAATAGGACCCCTGAGTGTGAGGAGGTTGGGGAAAGTCAGTGGGTGTGGCCCCCAATCCCCCTTTGACACATTAATTTATTCCCAAATGAACATCTGAACAGAGAGAAACCAGCCACACCAGCCCTATAGTTATCTCTGCCAGCTGTGCAGAGAGCAAGAGATTTGTGAAGGCTGAATTTCCCAGCACTTGTGGACTGTAGAACTCACATAGCACATCCTTGAAATAATTGCTTTAAGTGAGCACATTTATGGACAACATGCATAAAACTCCAGACAAAGATAAAGTCTGAGTCTTGCCTGTGGCAAATTTATAAAGATTGCAGGCATATTTTGCATTCATCATGCTGAAACTCTGATGTCTTCCATTGGTTATCTTATTTAAATTGTTGAGCTTGAAACTTTACACACTCTTGCCCAACAAAGGATAGAAGTATTACCTTTCTCTGCATAATGTCTCTCTGGATACCAACATACACTGCACAGTGTCTCTCTCTTCTGGATGCCAACACACATTTGATGCCAATATACTTAATAAAGTATAGTTCGAAAGCAAGAAATTGCAAGTAGATAAATAGGTACCGCCTCAGCGGGAAAGGTAACAGCGTTCTGTGCACCTTGGTGTTCAGTCATGCCGGCCACATGACCATGGAAGAGTCTTTGGACAGCGCTGGCTCTTTGGCTTAGAAACGGGGATGAGCACCGCACCCTAGAGTCAGACACGACTGGTTGGGGACACCTTTACCTTTACCTTTTTACCTTTATACTTAATAAAACATAACCACATATACACATGCTTGCAATTCGTACAAAAGGATGAAATCTGTACATGCATGTTCTACATCAATTCCATGCAGGCTACAGTACACACATCTTCACAGTAACTGCATTTTGAGCACCAAGTATCTCTAGATAAACTCCAGGCTGCTAGGTTAAGTGAGAAATAGAAATCCAATGACCCCTAGCTGGATAAGTGAGCTTAATGACTTCACTGCTGCCATATGTACACAGTGGAGATGAGCATACTACCTCCTGTGCTACACCAGAAACAGGGAGACCAAGCTGGTAGAATTACTGTTCCATGCATTTTAAAATGGAAGGAGATAAGTAAGCAAAGGGAAGCCCTGCTGAAAGGTCTTTAAAAAGGCACGAATCTCCACCGAGCGGGAGGCAGAGCACTCCAGAGTCAGCAGTAGCAGCACTTTTAGATGTTTCTGGCTTGGCTAAAGCTTTCCATCACAAATGCAAGGCAGATGAATTACTCAGTAAATCCTATTACTCCATGTGGATAAACCTTCCATGCAAGTTAACAAATCTGGAGAGCTGAGGAATGGATTCTGCTGAAAGGATGAGAACACTCCCAGCTCATGAGATCTAAGAAGAGAAAAATACACACATGCTCGCCTTAGCTTTGCTTTCTGACATTCCTCCCCCTCCCTGCACTAATATAATATGCTTGAAATAAGAGGAATAAAGATAACATGTTATGCCATCTTCCTGCATCCAGCATCTTTGGAGAGAAAATGAAATGATGAGATCCATAAGGAAAAGGAGAGCCCCCCTGTAATATGATATGAATTCAAGAATGCATCTCCAATCATTAAACAGAGAGGCAGTGGTAAGGGCACTGGGGCTCATGTAGCAGAGTTTGGACTAGTGTCTATAGCTACCAAGACTAATTCCAGAGGAATAGAGTGAAAACTTTGCTACTGTCATTAGCTTTGCCAGAGAATTGGTCCCTGGGTGTTTGAGGGTTGTGCACCATCAGCTTTTTGCATAGATTACACACTTATTTTAAATTGTGTCCAATAGTTTTATTGCCATAATATGCAGAATGCACACACTCGTGCATGCACGCACACAGAGAGTGAGCAGTTTCCTTAGTAGGGCAGTTATGCTAATTTAAATCAAGCATATTACATTGATATAAGTTGTTTTATTTAAACGAAAGGGGGAGAGTTTTCATTCAAGAGCTAAAGTGGGCTGGGAATCATGCAATCCCAGCTTTGAGAAGACAGCACAAACCAACACTCTTTCAGGTGCAGGATCCCACCACCAGCTACCCAAACCACACATGTCTGCACTAAACACACCTCTTCTTCAAGGCTAAGGAAACCAACAGGGCAAGCAGCGGGCAAGAAGGAACACAACTCAAAAGAGTCATCCAACAAAGAAGCATGCATTAAATTAAAACACTCTCTTCAAACTACCCAAAGATTTTCCATACAGAAATGAGTTCTGTCATCAAAAGAGGCAAAGGGTTTTGTTGTTGTTGTTGTTTTTACTGTTTTGTACAAGAATCAGACCAAGTGGACAGAAATTCACCCATGCTTGAATTTCAGAGGAGAATAATGGGTGAGTGGGAGGGGGTGGGGAACGTTCCATCGCTCCTTTTTCTAGAGACTGGTCCTTTAGCCATACAAAATATGGGTGGGTAGCTATTCTCTCAGACCCATCTCCTTCCAGTTAAATGGTGGTATGAATACTCTTTATGCATTTTCACTCAAGAGCAAGTTGTGCATTTTCCATCTTACTCATTCTTAACCAAACCAAGCAAGGGAGCAAAATACGGAAGTACAGATGGCCAGGGGAAATCAGGAACAACACCAACAATAACACCTTGATGCTCCTGCCCAAGTACGGCTCTGTCCAAAATGCTTAAATATAACCAACTTATATTTAGTGGCATCGTTTAGAAGGCATGAACAAACGCTAACGACAAACTTAATCCAATTTGTCTCGTCTTTAGTCTCACAGTTAATTCAGAATTTGAAAGGCAAATAGTTTGAGTCAATTGGTATATCTGGGCTGGTAAGGGTTGGGGGGGGTCTTCTTCTTTTGGTCACGTCCCTAAAAATTGCTAATCCGCTTGAAGGTCGGGGGAAAGCGTAATTGTCATGTGTGCGCGCGCGCGCGATGAATCAGTATCTGCTTCACACCAACATATTCCAAGCCACAGCCACATTCACACGTCTCTAAGACACACACGAGTCCCCCAACAGTTCAAGACCATCGAGCGAGAGACACGAAGAGCAAGGAAGAACAAAAGTTGGCCGATCGCCCCCTACCTGAGGATGGCTGTGTCTCCCTGCCTCACCGTGATGTTGTCGGTGCCTCGGTTATAATCCACGCTGCGGACCGGCAGCCCTGTAGGGAGAAGGCAGAGCAATCTCAGTAGGGCCAACGGGAATTGTCTCCGATCGGGCTGAGCCCTTCCCACCATGGCTGAAGTTGCAAAGGATGGACTTTTCTGTCTCTTTCTCTCTCCCTCTCTTTCTGTGTCCGTGCTCGGAGGAGGATAGCTCTACGTCCGGAGAGGGAGAGGAGCAGCAAGCGAGAGGAAATACCCGACAAGCGTTCGCCAAACGCACAACTCTGCCTCTTAGGCTGGACAGATCTCTCTCGGCGTCTTTTGCTCTGACTTTCCCACTCTAGAGCTCGTTTCCCTTTTGCTTTTCTTTTTGCTCCCTCTTTCGATATGTTTCGATAGGTGGTGTGTGTGGAGCGGGAGAGAGAAAGTCCTCTCTCTCTCTCTCTCTCTTTTTAAGTCTCCCCAGATGCAACCCGGACGGAGATCCCAACGAAGAAGGCGGGAGAGGGTTGATACACACAAAAATAAAGAAAGAGGGGCGGAGGGAGGGAGAGAAGCAGCCAGACCACGGAGGGTGGGGGGTGAGGGGGAAGGAGAGCGAGACAGAGAGACGAAAACAAACAAATCAAGCGGCCCGAAAGCGCGCCGAAAGGGCAAGCGAGCCCCCCTGAGGCGAGGGGCTGGGACTTTGCCTGCCGCCGCCGCCGCCGCCGCCGCCACCTCCTCTCCGGCGCGTGGGTGCTCCGGCGAGCGGCTGAGCAGTCTCTGAGCGCGCGGCTCCCTTCCTAACCCGCTTTCCCAGGCGGAGCGAAGGAGGGAGGGAGGCAGGGAGGGAGAGGGCGAGCGGCTCGGCGGCGGAGGAAGGGAAGGGGGTCTCTGCTCAGGCTGACTCTTGGGGAACTCGTTTCCACGCGCGCTCCCACCTTCCTCGGGCTTTCCCGCCTCCTCTCCGCCCCTCCCCGCTTCACTCCTCTTAGCTTCACACACACAACTGCCCCCCCCCCTTCAGCCGCCGCCCGCCCGGATCAAAGCCTCGATGCTCCCTTAGGTTGTCACGACAACAGCTTCACGGGAGGCCTCTGGCCCTCCAGACAGTTAGGGGCGGCGGTGGGAGGGAAACAGGAGAGGCGTCACCAAGGGGGCTTGGGCCTGGACATAGAGGGAGGGAGAAGCCGAGGGTTGGAAAGACGTTAGGGGCAGCGGGGGGGGGGTGTAGATAAAGGGGTGGGGAGAGAAAGAATGAACAAAGAATGAACAGTTAGAGTCAGCATTCACAATCACGGTGGTCATTTTTGGGGGGTCCCCCTTAGGACTGTTCCGCTGCTCACCCCAAGTGTAAGGCACGCATTGAATGCAGAGATAGCTGATGGCCAGGCGGATTACCACCGTTTAAAATGGTTGGCAGGGTCAGGCGTGCCAAACTGCTGGGTTCTACTTGTGGTGAATGACTGAAGACAAGTGGCTTTCCATGAGAGAATGGAGCTGCCACAGGTAGAAAGACGAAAAGTCAAGTGGCCACCACAATGAGCACCATAGTCATGTAAACCCATTTACGGCCGCCGCCATTTGCGTTCCTTATTTTTGACGTCTTAATCTACGTAAATACGTAGACTAAGACAGCGAAAATAAGGGGAACGCAAATAGCGTAGTGGACGCTATTTGTGTTCCCCTTATTTTTGCCGTCTTAGTCTACGTAATTATTTACGTAGACTAAGACGGTCCAAAATAAGGAATGCAAATGGCGGCGGCTATAATACTATAACACTATAATAGTAGTGTTATAGCATAGTGGACACTAATAGTAGTAGATGCTATTTGCGTTCCCCTTATTTTCGCCGTCTTAGTCTACGTAATTATTTACGTAGACTAAGACTGCCCAAAATAAGGAACGCAAATGGCGGCGGCCATAGCCGCTGCCATTTGCGTATGCCTTTTTTTTTTTTTAACCCAGATGTTTTAGGCTACGTAAAAATTTACGTAGCCTATCATGTGTGTGTAAAAAAAAAAACTGCAAATGGCAGCAGCGGCAGCCAGTCGGAAGACCAGCCGAAGCCGCCGCTGGAGCCGCCGCCGCCCGGAAGATCCGCCCCAGGTAAGTCTCGTCCCGGGGGGATCTGTGGGGGGGGGGCGGGGGGGCAGGCCATTCCACCACAGATTTCGGGGGGCTGAATGCACTGGCATTTGGCCTCCCCGAGATCCGTGGCAGAATTCTCTGCCATCCCTAGAAAAAAGGTGGAGGGATGTGTGTGCTAGCCCAGCCCCTGGCTTCCACACATTCATCAGAACTTCTATACATGTGCTGTAGGTAGACTCCCATATGTGTGACTCCTAATCTGGAAAAATGGAGATATGAATCTCCCCTATGGGAGCGTGTACGAATTTGGCTATAACCTGTGTATGGACAAGAACATGAAACACATAGGGATCAGGGGCAGGTCTAGAAGGCGTACCCCCCCATGTGTCCATTTCTACCTGAATGATCATTTCAGTTGTCATATGAAATTTGCCTTTACTTTGCTCTACTTTGTTAATCCACAAAAGTAATCTTCTTCCGTCCAGTGTGTCATGTGAGACCCAGTGTGGTGTAGTGGTGAGAGTGTTGGACTGAGAGCTGGGTTCTAGTCCCCACTCAGCCATGGAAGCTCACTGGGTGACTCTGGGCCAGTCACAGACTCTCAGACCAACCTACCTCACAGGGTTGTTGTTGTGAGGATAAAATGGAAAGGAGGAGGATAATGTAAGCCGCCTTGGGTTCCTTGCAAGAGGGGAAAAAAGCAGGATATAAATGCAATGCAATCAATGTGAGTCAAAGCTCACAACTGTCTACGCATTCATCAAAGTATGGTGGTACGCTGAGGTAACACTACTTCCTCCAATTGTAGGTCAGGCTCAGATTTTTCATGCCTCCCTTTTTAAATCCCTCTCTGCTCTCATACCCATTCCTTTTTCTGGTCTACTCCATGCAGGGAGCTTTATACAGGGGAACTATTTTGAAAATCTGACACCCCCACCCCTCACCTGCAGTCTGAACTAGTATAATCCAGGATGCTACCACCTTGTTTTATTACCTCATTCTGTGTAATGCGTAGATTGATTCTGCAACTGATTCTTGATTCTGCAATTGATTCTTCTACCACTGAAACTCCAAACTAGTTTACAGATTGCAACATTGGCAACAGCAGTGGAATATGTTATCCTGGTTGATACTGTTCACTGCTCATGTGGGCAGACCATTGTCACAAGGGACAAAAGCTTCTGAAAGGAGCCCAAAGTAACTTCTGAACTCAACACCTAAAAATCACTCTCACTAAACTTCCATCTCACACTGAATTCTCACCTTCTATACACCCCAAACTAGGCTTGCTTCCTTTCCTTACATTCTTTCTCCAGACCCCACTCCAGTGCTCTGACTTCACTGTGTTCAGCTTGAGGTTGCTCTATATACTACTATTAAAAGATACCAGAAAATCTTACTGAAATGTAATCACAATGTTATCCATATTTGAATACCTTCCTTTACTGTAATATCTTCAGGATTTAATGAAAAACAAAGAAATGGGGGGGGGAGGAATCGGGGGAAAAATGTGTGTATGTGTATGCGCGTGTATATATAAAGCACCAAAAGTTTGAGAGAGCAACCTTAAATTGTTAGCCCCTTTGATTAAAAGGGGAACATCCCTCTGGGCAATTAGCATTTCAGGCTCAGATATTGCTCTTTTCATTCTCTTCTATTTTCCTTCCCCAGATAAAACATTCCCCACTGCACCCTCAGACCAGCCTTTCCTCTTGCACTCTCTCTCTCTCTCTCTCTCTCTCTCCTGTGCCCCTGGTCTGTGAGGGTCTAATTGGAGTGGAGACAATGATGGCATTGAGTTGATTGCAGTGTGAATGCTCAGTCTGTCTTCCCCAAATGCCAGCACCGGCAGCTGAGCCCCAGATCCTTGCAGCAGCTTTGCCAATTTGACCCAAAGAGCATTCACAGAGAAGCTCACACACCATTGGCATCACTGCACAAGGAGGTAGCTTAATTAAACAAGGAGGTGGGGGACAGTTAGCCTGTGATGATGATGGCTCAATCAGTGTTGACATCCTCCTCCTTTCCCAGTCCTCACATATATGAGACAGACATGCCCAGGGATAATGCTAACAGAATGCCAGAGTCTGGAATCTGACTACAACCAGGATAAGAACATGTGCAGGAGGAAAGAAGGAATAGGGAGAGAGGCAGTTTTTCAGTTAAAGCTTCCAAAAGCCCAGCTTGGGGATTCCTTTAGAACTGTTGCCATTTCACTCCTGGTTGCAGATGTTGAAGTCATTCACTGGGTCCTACATTTTACTTTTTCAGTGGAACAGACCTATGTTACAATTCAGCACACCACATTTGCAGTATTATACTGCTCAGCTAGTATGATTTACCAATGTTCACATATAATATTGTTGAAGACTAAGTGAGGCAGGTTATGATATACAGAGGGGAAACTACTGGAGATGGTTGCATCACATTGTAACATGTAAATTAGGTCTTCATGTTCAGGGTTGTTACCAGGTGAGTTCCAAAATTGTTGAAGATCCAAAACAGTGGCCCTGATTTAGCTTTAGTCACACATAGCAGTTGGTAGCCCTGGATGGTGAAGCACATTCACATCCAGATCAATAGACTCATCCAGATGAACACTGCCCTGTGGATGTAGATGTAAATACACATCTGCATTGGCTGATAAGGCTTAAGCCTGTTTTTGCATGCAGATATCCTTAGCCCAGTTGTGATAAATACATTTCATTAGACAGGTGTTTTCTTGGCGTAGGAATATGCAAGCTTTAGAGTTTCACAAGTCCTTTCTGTCAAGCAAAGGTAGCTTTATCAATTGGGAAATGTTGCAAATATATGTATCCTTGTGTGTCCATTATACTCCAGTTGAGAATTTTGTGAGTGGGAATCCGTATTTTTGGATTTGGATTTTGAGATGGAAATTTTCCCAAAATGCTAACCTGGAAAAATGTAGTGAGAATTCCTCACCAACATATTTTACAGCTCTTATTCATTGCACACAAATATCCCCAATTCCCCACTAGCTGTTCCTGGTGACATCAGTTGTACCATAATGCTGGAACTATGCATCTTTACTGATTTCATTAATACACATACAGTGCCCCCATCATCAGATCTTAAAAAACAAACAAATTTTTTTAAAAAATGTTTAATTTGCACACTGTTGTCCTAGTAGGGGTTCTTCTGAGAGTCAGCTCACACTATGAAAATCGCTGTTCATTGATATGCTATTTCATAATGAAGCTTTCTCCTCTCTTGTCCAAGATGACCTTGACAAGGGCACTATTGTGAAGGAACTCAAAGCTGGAATGAAGCTTGCTACTGTGAAAAGTTGAATGCAATCAGAAACACCCAACTATATGAGGCAGTAGTGTGTACCTCCTCCCATAGCATCATGTGAGCTGTTCATTTGCAGTTAATAAGACTTATTATATGTTAATTAAATACCAGTGGAGTAAAGAAAACATATTTGATGGAGATTAACAATTATGCAATACGAGTAGCATCTGCCACACAACTGCTAAATCTGGCTAAATATTTCCTTATCTCAGAGTATTTACTTAGGAAGCAGTTACTATCTTGTTAAATCTAAATTTAATGCCTAGTTAAATATATTTAGGGTGCTCTTCATGGAAAATGGCATCAATATGTTTTATATGGAGAATAAAGGAGGGATTTGCAAAATGAAATAAGGCAATAAAAGCTTTCCATGGATTCCAGTAACTATTGAATGCCATATGGAAATACAAACAGAAAGAAAATCCCTTTCTTCTCAAAGGAAGGCAGAAGACTAAATTACCTTGCTCTTTTTCGGTCACAAAATAATCTCCAGAACTGGAAGCCAGCAGCTCCCCCTTGTCCTCCCCCCGCCCCGCCCCGCCCCAAATGTGAGAAATGGCAGGAATAATTTGTGCGGGAGCAAAGAATGCAAAGAGAAGCAACAAAATGAAACAGAAATACAGAATTAGCTGTTAAGGCCACTTAAGGGTAAGGGTTTTCATCCTCTCTTCCCCCACCCCACCACGTTTCAGAGCCAGATACCACTGCAATGTTCTCTAACCTTGACTGGAGCCAGGTAACACTGCTCTAACCTGACTGCTCTCATCTTCCCAACTCAAGCAAGAGCATCATAACCATAGAGAAAATATCCTCTGTATGCCTTGAGATTCTTTTAACCCCTCCTGACTGTATACACATCTTCTTTGAACCCTTCCACCAAATTCATTCTATTGTAATACTTGTTTTCTCACCTTCTTTCTCCATCCACCTGCCAAATGCTTGCCTCTTTCTTACTTTTCTTTGCCTCTGTTACTGCAACCATTTTTACTAGCATACATTTCTCTGGATTTTCCATCTTGCTCATTGTATTGGCCAGGGCAAGCCTTTTTATTGGCTATAGTCCCTTCAGGGTTAATTCATGATTCATATAATATCATATTTTCAAAGCCTCCCCCCTTCCTTTTATCTCTTATCCCTCACTGACCAAGAGCATTGCTCAGAACTGAGGGAATTCTACCACCCTCACTTATACATCATCGGAAACTTTTCTGTTCCTTCAAATGATTTGGCTAATTCTCTCTGCCTTGCTCGCCTTTCAAGTCCTGCTTAAAGCAAAATATTCCTGCAAAACTATCGTTTAAAACCCTTTGCTCCTATTTCTGGCAATTGTATCATGACTAGAGTCAGGGGTTCTGGAAATCTGACTGGCAGTAATCATGCCACCCAACATAGAATATGGCCTGTAATGTGCAATTCAGTAGCTTGAGAAGGATCCTAAGAGTCATAACATTTCATTTGGTGCAAAAGAGAAGTTTCTACCTTTCTTTATTTGAATCTGAAAATGTGTTGTCAGAACCTGTGCTGGCAAACTACAAACTAAGAGGAACTGAGTGAATTTCCCATTTGTTAGGGTGTGGGGCTTCTCCTTCAGCAACAATATCACCAGCCATTCAGTGTTCATACACTTCAGATAAGCCTTAGGGTTTTTTAAGGCTCTGAAAAGGTACAATATAGAATAAAATTCCAATAAAACTTTAACTATTATATTACAAAATCATCCCATACTGGCTTCATCTTGACCTTTAAAAGCCATCCCATATAGGAAGATCTCACAGGTAAAGCAGCATGATGTTATTGATCTTGGAAATGGCAATGTGATATATTGGAGATTATACTGTCTCATATATGTAGGGCTAGTTCCCAAGCAACAAAGTTAGAGGTTGGTACATCACAACTAGCACCTTCCATAGATCCCCCAGAAGCTTTACAAAAACTCTCAAAAAGATATTGAAGCAAATATGCAATGTCGTTCCAGAAATTGACTCCTTGATGGGTGTGACTGACAGGACATGGTTAGTTACTGACTGTCCTTGACCTGAATACTTGCATATTATACACAACAAGCAAATTCAAATTTTGTGAGCTAAAGATTCTTCACACTAGTTCTTTCCCACAAGTACTCTGGACAGGCCTATATGGTGCTACAAGGGTAGACACAAGTTCTCAAATACTAGAAGAACATTGTTTTTTGCAGACCTATTCAAAATTGCTAAGGTTGGCTCTTCCTAACAAACGTCGATGGACCCCAAAAGACTATTTTGATATTGACTATTAGTAACGGATGAAGAAGCTGCAGTGCCTTGCTGAAATGAAACAGCCTATATATTCATTTGCCACTGTAAAGTGAGTATTTCTGAATGAAAAAGGCAGCACAAGGCTGTAGTACTGTGCATTTCCCCGGGTGGACCCATTACAGTGGTTTCCACAGAGCTCTCTGAGGTGTCTGATGAGCCAAGAAAATGACTCTCAGGATTTTTTAAATGGTATCAGTAGAAAGTGAACTGTCAAAAAGCCTTAAGTATGACAGTCTGATAGATGAATTTGTACATAAAATATTGCAGAGGTCCCGCTGAAACTATGACCTACCTCAATATCAGATGCTGAAAAAGCTCACAATAGTTCTGTAGTTTGAGACAGTGTTTATGGGGTTTTTTTAAGAAAAGAAAAGAAAAGTATAAGATGAACTTATTTTCAAGGAGAAAAACAGGACACATCTCCAGGCCTGTGTTTTCATTTGAGGAAGAGGAGAAGGAAGCAGCAAAAGAGTTTTTTCCAGCTAGGAATGAAGATGAAGAAAACAGAAACTGCCATTCTTTTGTATGTCTATGGTTTTATGCTTTTCCTCTCACCATTGATTTTGGTCTCCCCATTTTTTTTTATTTTTTTTTTGGTCCTGCTTTGTAGAACCAAATCTATGTTCCGTTTGCTGTCCATTCCTTACACACACAGTGATGATTCAGGTGGCTATTTTTTTTACACATTTTTCATATGGTGAAATCAAACCAGATAGATTTTGTCACATGGTGAATTGCTTTTGGACATCTCTCCAAAGAGTTAACTCATTGCAGCATAGAAATAGTTTTGAAAAGTGGGTTCAGCCAGGAAAACATGGAGCTTTGTTGAAATAATCACCTGTTGCATCACATGACGAAATCAATTCCTGTTGACTTGCTTAAGTTGAATACTACCAGGTGAAGTATGGACTCTAAGTTAAATATGAACCCAAAATGGCTCTGTGAATCAATACCCAGAAGGTGAAAAATGAAGAAGGTGTCTGCAAGAAGGTGAAAAACTGGAGAAACCAGTAACTGCACTCTCCACTTCTATTACTACGTGAAGTGTGGACTCATAGATGCCAGCTGTTGTGTGATCCAGGAGATCCAGAAGTCATTTGGGGCTTATGGATCTTTGTGAGTACCATTTTTACACCTGCAGCAGAAACAGGAGATGAGCATATCACTTATTTCTCTATCCCTTTTTCTTATAACATTCAAAGCAGCTATCGAATTATCACATTGAACTATTAGGCCTTTGAGCATCTCTGCATGAAGCAAAAATCCCATACCCTTACTGGGGCTTCTTCTTCTAGAGTCTCTGCAGGATTACGATCAGCATAATACATGCATCCCCCCCTTGGGGGGGGCATTTCCTTTGTCGGCAAGTGCCATATGTTTCATTTATATAGCCACTAGATGGCACTGCAATATTGCACAATTCTGGAAATACACAACTTCTTTGATGGTGGTTTACATTTATTACTGCACGTTCGGCGATTTTAAAAAAGGTGGAATAAAGTTTAAAAATGACAGGAGAGGCACTGGAGGTTGATGACATCATGAAAAGGACCTACAAACTTCCATGAGTGACCGACCATAAGTGCATGATAAAAGCCTCCTGCGAAGATGGCCTTTGTCTCTTCCTTTCCTTCACAGGCTTTTAATTCCTGCCTATTCTCATACAATCCACCATTCATATGAGTTAAAGACAGAGGAGTCCTAGATATTCCAGTACAGCCTTCTAGGGACCCACAAACAACAGCAGTACAAATGGACTGCAAGCATGTTGAACCTAGACAGCATTCTAGGTGCCTTCCTAACCTATTACTGTTAAGATGGATAATGAGAAACAGCCAGGCCGTACATAAGAATGGTGGCAGATGAAAATTCTGGTGGTGGGGTGTGTGTGTGTGTGTTAATGATGCTAGACCCTCACCATACCTGCCTTTTTTTGGGCTTACTATAAGTATGCTAAAGAATGATGGGGTCAAGTATCAAAATGAACTTCATGTGTGTGCCTCCATCAATCCATTTAGGATTAGATCTGCACCTCTCCAGAATCTGGGAATATTATCAAATCAAATAAGAATATAAAACATCTGGTGAATATCTGCCATCAAACTTTTCAGACATTTTAAGATGAAACTCTGGAGCAAATTCACTCTACCTGACACCCACTCTTACTGGATTTATTGTCAGAGTAGAAAGTGACAACCATTTAGAAATTGGGAGAGATTTTGTTTACTGGTCATGGGGGAAATAGTTTCCAACCTTAGAACAAGAAGTGCAGAATGGACAACTGAACATTCAAAGCCTTCTGCTCTATGCAAATAAATTTGTCAATATGGAGGAAAGAAACTGTAATATGCCAGTTTCTTTCTCCATTATTTAACTCTTTGCATATATTTTTCTCTGTTGGTAATCCTGTACAACATACAAGAGAGTAAAGATAAAATCACAAGAGGCAAATGTTCTCAAATTCACGTATTACTTAATATTTCATCAAATTGTGAACAGCCATCCATAAAAGTGAGAATTACCCTTAGCCAATCCCTTAACCAATCAGAGAATAAGTGAGCAGAGAAGGAGTTTCCTTTTATCTAAAACTCTGCAAATGTGAATTTGTCTTGAATTGCAACATATGTGAAATACATAATATAATATACAAATAATAAAGCTTACTATGACCTTATTATCCCCAGAATCTGCCAAGCCATCTCACACCTGGTGATAAGCATCTGCTTAAAAAAACACACACACAACCTACTACTATCTACTATTACTACTACAAACAGTGATTCTGTGATTGATTTCAAGAAACCTAAGACTGAAGTGAAGGTAAAAGTTTATTATCTCAGAATAAGTGAATATACAATTATCTCTTCTCTCAATTATCAGCTCAGGAAGAAAGGATTTATCAGCACAGTGGAATTCCATTGACAGGACTGAGGAAAGAGAATCATGTAGACAAACAGAAAATGGTGTTGGCCAGGGGTGGGCCTGAATACTGAGCAAATTCACAGCAAAGAAAGCTTTTACTGCATTTAGTTGGGCTAGAATTAAGTAGCCAAATAGAGTTATCACATGAGGATTCTACACTTAAAGGCAGACTAAAAATCATTTAAGATAAAATGAAAAAAACTTTGAAAGGATCTTCTATAGTAAATCCCCATGATCCCAATAATAGATCTTATTTAGCAACAGTGCAGAGGTTTGCAACCCATAATTTCAGTTTCCTATATTAAGTGCTGTGGATGTGTCTGGTGGTGAAAAGAAAGTCCAGTGCTGTAAAGAACAATATTGTTTAGGAACCTGGAATGTGAGATCAATGAATCAAGGTAAGCTGGAGGTGGTCAAACATGAGATGGCAAGATTGAACATCGACATCTTGGGAATCAGCGAACTAAAATGGACAAGCATGGGCGAATTTAATTCAGGTGACCATCATATCTACTACTGTGGGCAAGAATCCCTTTGAAGAAATGGAGTAGCACTCATAGTCAATAAAAGGGTGGGAAAAGTAGTACTGGGGTACAATCTCAAAAACGACAGAATGATCTTAGTACGACTCCAAGGCAAACCATTCAATATCGCAGTAATTCAAGTCTATGCCCCAACCACTGAGGCTGAAGAAGCTGAGGTTGATCGGTTCTATGAAGACCTACAACACCTTCTAGAACTAACACCAAAAAAAGATGTCCTTTTCATCATAGGGTATTGGAATGCTAAAGTAGGAAGTCAAGAAACAACCAGGATAACAGGCAAACATGGCTTTGGTGTACAAAATGAAGCAAGACAAAGGCTAATAGAGTTTTGCCAAGAGAACACGCTGATCAGCAAACACTCTTTTCCAACAGCACAAGAGACGACTCTACACATGGACATCACCAGATGGTCAATATTGAATTCAGATTGATTATGTCCTTTGCAGCCAAAGATGGAGAAGCTCTATACAGTCAGTGAAAACAAGACCTGGAGCTGACTGTGGCTCAGATCATGAGCTTCTTGTTGCAAAATTTCAGCTGAAATTGAAGAACGTAGGGAAAACCACTAAACCATTCAAGTATGACCTAAATCATATCCGTTATGACTATACAGTGGAGGTGAGGAATAGATTTAAGGGATTAGACCTGATAGACAGAGTGCCTGAGGAACTATGGACGGAGGTCTGTAACATTGTGCAGGAGGCAGCAACTCAATCCATCCCAAAGAAAAAGAAATGCAAGAAAGCAAAGTGGCTGTCTGATGAGGCTTTACAAGTAGCTGAGGGAAGAATGCAAGCAAAAAGCAAGGGAGAAAAGGGAAGATATACCCAACTGAATGCAGATTTCCAGACAATAGCAAGGAGAGACAAGAAGGCCTTCTTAAATGAACAATGCAAAGAAATTGAGGAAAACAATAGAATGGGAAAGACTAGAGATCTTTTCAAGAAAATCGGAGATCTCAAGGGAACATTTTGTGCAAAGATGGGCATGATAAAGGACAAAGAAGGCAGGGACCTAACAGAAGGAGATGAAATTAAGAAGAGGTGGAAAGAATACACAGAAGAACTATACAGGAAAGATCTGAATGTCCCTGATAGCCATGATAGTGTGGTCACTGAACTTGAGCCGGACTTCCTCGAGAGTGAAGTCAAGTGGGCCTTAGAAAGCATTAGTAACAACAAAGCTAGCGGAGATGACAGCATTCCAGCTGAGCTATTTAAAATCCTAAAAAATGATGCTGTTAAAGTGCTGCACTCAATATGCCAGCACATTTGGAACACTCAACAGTGGCCACAAGACTGGAAAAGGTCAGTTTACAATCCAATTCCAAAGAAGGGCAATGCCAAAGAGTGTTCAAACTACCGTACAATTGCGCTCATTTCACATGCCAGCAAGGTTATGCTCAAAATCCTACAAGCTAGGCTTCAGCAGTATGTGAACCGAGAACTACCAGAAGTACAAGATGGGTTTCGAAGAGGCAGAGGAACTAGAGATCAAATCGCCAACATTCGCTGGATCATGGAGAAAGCAAGAGAATTCCAGAAAAACGTCTATTTCTGCTTCATTGACTACGCTAAAGCCTTTGATTGTGTGGATCACAACAAACTGTGGCAAATTCTTAAAGAGATGGGAGTACCAGACTACCTTACCTGTCTCCTGAGAAACCTGTACAAGGGTCAAGAAGCAACAGTAAGAACCGGACATGGAACAACCAATTGGTTCAAAATTGGGAAGGGAGTATGACAAAGCTGTATATTGTCGTCCTGCTTATTTAACTTATATGCAGAGTACATCATGAGAAACGCCAGGTTGGATGAATCACAGGTCAGAATTAAGATTGCCGAGAGAATGATCAACTACCTCAGATACGCAGATGATACTACCCTAATGGCAGAAAGTGAAGAGGATCTCAAGAGCCTCTTGTTGAAGGTGAAAATGGAGAGTGCAAAAACTGATTTGAAACTCAACATTAAAAAAAACTAAGATCATGGCATCTGGCCCCATCACTTCCTGGCATATAGAAGGGGAAGAAATGGAAGCAGTGACAGATTTTATTTTCTTGGGCTGCAAGATCACTGCAGACGGTGACTGTAGCCATGAAATTAAAAGACGCTTGTTCCTTGGGAGGAAAGCTATGGCAAACCTAGACAGCATAGTAAGAAGCAGAGACATCACCTTGCCGACAAAGGTTCATATAATCACAGCTATGGTTTTCCCAGTAGTAACGTATGGCTGTGAGAGCTGGACTATAAGGAAGGCTGAGCGCCGAAGAACTGATGCTTTCGAACTGTGGTGCTGGAGAAGACTCTTACGAGTCCCCTGGACTGCAAGGAGGTCAAATCAGTCAATCCTAAAGGAAATCAACCCTGAGTGCTCCTTGGAAGGACAGATACTGAAGCTGAAGCTCAAATATTTTGGCCACCTAATGAAAAGAGAAAACTCACTGGAAAAGACCCTGATGCTAGGAAAGATTGACAGCAAAAGGAGAAGGGGACAGCAGAGGATGAGATGGCTAGATAGCATCACCGATGCCATGAATATGAACTTGAGCATACTCCAGGAGAGAGCAGAGGACAGGAAGGCCTGGCGTGCTATGGTCCATGGGGTCACAAAGAGTTGGACATGACTTAACGACTGAACAACATATTAAGTGAAGAGATTTTAAAAAACAAATTTATTTATTTATTTCATTTCTATACTACCCAATAGCCAAAGCTCTCTGGGTAGTTCACAAAAAACAAAACAAGCAAACAAACAAACAAAAGTACATCATAGTTGTTTTGGCCTTCTGCCATATTTACTTCATGTAAACACTAGCCTTCAATAGCTGGATGGCGGGCAGTAATTCAAAGGTCACAGCTTTTCTTAATACAGAGATGGGATGAGGAAAGCTTCACTTCCAACCATTTGTTTTTCCTACCCTGAGGTTGTTTATGATATAAGCACCTTGCCATCAAAATGTAGCATGCCACTAAATTTTTTTTACCATGTTCTAGAGCTGAGCCAAAATTTCTCCAAAAAATAATTTTGCTGTCTTTTCTTTTTTGAGCCATCCCTGAAGTTTTGAGCCACCCTCTTATACAATATTCAGTGAAATCCCCTCTCTCCAATTTCACCACCTCCAAATAAAGAGGTGAATGCCAGCACAACTGTGGACCCAACCCAATACTCATTCATTCATTCATTCATACATACATACATTTATATCCTGCCTTCTATCATAGAACTCAAGGTGGTGTACATGAAATTCCCAGGTGGTTTCCTATCCAGGCATCGAGCAGAGCAAATTATATCAATATGCTATTTGGCGAGGAAGTGGAGTTGGTTTAATTATGATCACTCTGATTTCAACTGCTTTTAGAGTATTTTGTGACTCTAAGATTTATGCAGGTTGTTATGATGCATTTTATGCTGCTCATTTAGTCTTTAGTGTTTTTTTAAAAATTAAATTACTTGTAGTTCTAGTGATTGAATATTGATGCTGTTGTTGTTTTATTGTATTATCACTATATATTTTTTCATGAGCTGCTTTGAAAGGTCTTGTAGTTTTGAAAAGCAGTATAAAAGTTCCTTAAATAAAGCAAATAAATATATTTTAAAATTGTAGAAGGATGCAATTTGAATGACCACCTATTCCTTCCAGTGCTCTCAACTCAATGGTTCCTTCACCCACCAGAAAAAAAAACTAACAATATAGTTCGATTCAGTATTAACTGAGTGCATTATGAGGATTTTCTTTTGTGGGTCTCCCCAAACTATTGGAGAATTTTTGCTGCCCCCAGAGAATATTCAGCCAGGGCACAATCCTATGCATGTTTAGACAGAAAAAAAATCCTTCAACTCCCAGCCAACCATGCCATAGGACTCTTTCTGTTTAAACATGCATAGGATTGCACCCCAAATGTCCCACCCCATTCCTACCCACCACCACAATTTACCACCCACTAGAGATGGGGACAGAGACTAGAAATGTTGATTCCAGAAAGCTAATACTGAGGTCTACAATAAGGGAGGGAACACTGTGTGAAGAAATGTAAATGGCGAAAACCGGTGTCTGGTTGGGGAGAAATATGTGATGCCGTGTTCTAATGTGGACCGATCTGTATTCCTCAAGAGGCATCCAGCAAGAAATTTTTAAATTTTAAACAGTCTCTTCAGCAGTCAGTTCTGGATAAACATGCATACTCAATGCCTCGCCAGGAAAACTTTCACTAACTTAATGTGTTGTAATGATAAAAGCCCTCTTTTCCTGTCATTACATAGTGAACACCCAGATACCAAAAGCCAAGCAATTAGCAGCCAACAGTAATGCTCTTCACACAAGCAGCATTTGAATGCTTGGGGATGGGGGACTTGGACCATGGAGCCTGTTCCCAGTTTCCTGTTGCACATTCAACAGATGGCCAGAACACACCTTTCATGCATACAAATACATAGGCCTTTCCACATTATCAGGAACCCTGCTTTTTTAAGGGTTTTTGGTCACATATACAGGTGTACACATGGACAGTTAATATGCATATCAGATCGTAAGTCGGGGCAGAGCCTGCTGCCATGATCCCACCCCTCTATTCCATGTGTTTAGTCTCTATATATTAAGAGTGGACAATGTTTGGGGGTTTGGGGGCTGCATTGCTCCCCCTGGCCCCCACTAGGGCTGGACCCCTGCTGCCCCTGTGCTGCTGAACTTGCTGCCAAAATCTGGCAGCAAATCCCACCCCACCTCCCGATTTTGCTTTAAAACATGGCATACAGGGAGCATGTGCTTTGTTTCTAAGCAAAATTGTGCACCCAGGAGGGGTTTTTTTGGAGCAGGATTTGGGTGGGAATTGGGAAGTTAATTGGGGGTGCCCCCTGATTTGCCATTGGCTTGCATTTAGAATAGTGCTCTATCAGGTTTTTTTGTGCAAAAGTTGTGGTTTTAGAAGTGTGTGTGAAAGTGTCAGGTTTCTCAATCTCCCCCAGTGCACATGCTCTGGCAATCTGACACTGGACACCCAAATCAGTGAGATTTCTTTATTGCAGGGAATCCCACGGCAAAAGCTTAACAGCTACACTCTTCAGAAATGAATCATATAGCTGATGGTCGGTAGCTATAGGCTCTATGTAATTCCAGAACAGCCCAAAGCTAAACACTACTACCATGACTGTGTTCCTCAGCATGGTTTCTCCGTTGCCATCTCCATGGTTCTGAACTCAAGGGAAGGGACTATGGATTCTTGAGTACCTAACCCAGACAATCCTTTCACGGGGCTCCAATCCTGGACATGGAAAGGGAATGATTCCTGGAATGAACCCATCAGTCAATCAGGAGATAACGTCTTGAAAGGCCTAAACAATCCACACCCATAGAGAGTCCAACTTTGAATCTTTTGTTGATAACTCTAGGCTACATGGTCAAGGCCCATCAAGATCAAGGGAAGGGCATACCCACACATGCAAGGAGTTCCAGGCCACTGTTTTTGCACTGGCAACTCCACATTGCATGAGTTCTGGCAGAGGGAAGTCCAAAAGTCGTATATCAAACCCAGCCTGCCATACACTGAGCTGACTACAAACACAGACACACAATCCATAGCAACGAGAGTTCAAGTCTATGAAAAGCCTCACAGTATTTTTCGTGGCAAGTCCTTAACAATCCAAAGTTCCACTCCATGTGCAGAGTGCCTCCAAAAGCCAAGACAATGATGGATCCAAACAGAGACGGCTAAGGCTTCGAGCAATGAAGACGAGATGTTCCTAGCAAAGGCTCTTTGCCTTTGCATCAGCTTAAAAGGGAAGGCGTGACTGTGGGACACCCCCTCCAGATCCTTTGACAGACAAGGGCCTTTAGCCTTTCAGTAAGGCCCCTGTCTAAACAGGGTGGCACTGCTCAGCCCTCCAGCAGTGACCTGGGCAACGCTTCTGCAAACCCCACCCCTCCTCTGTCAGGTTTTCATGGACAGCTTCCAGCCTCCCTGCCTGCCAAGGCCAGACCAGCAGGTGGACAAAGTTGGGTGACTCCCCCTGGCTCTGCTCTGATAACACTGGCAGAGGTAAGCTCACACAGACTCTGACATTCCAGAAACTGAATAGGCCCAAGCCCTTCCAGGCTACTTCTAATCAAATCCTGGCTATAACCTACAAGGCTCACTGCAGTACTGAAGCTGGACCCTGACAGAAAGAGCTCATGAAAAAACTACCAGGCATTCTTTTTTGTCCATTTTTTCATACCTGGTTAAAACCACTACAAATTAATTGTATTTCTAATGGAAGAAGAACTACAGATTTGGGCTAATTGGAGGGGGGTGAAAATGAATTGAAGAATTTATTTTCTGGGTGGTAATTTGATGGGAAATTAATTGGCTGGTTTTGCATTCTGTGAAATTTAAATAAATCCTAATATTATTTCTAATTTTGCATATATGCACATAAATTAACATATGCAAATTTTATGCAGATGTATGTCCTGTGAGTCTGAGTCCCAAATTTTTAAGTGCCTAGCAATGTCCGTGCTGGTCAGAAACACATTTTGAGGGGATCTTTTTATTTCATCTAATTTCCAAATTTAATTATACTTTGATAAATATTTTTAAAATGTTGACTATTTATACTTGTTCTGAAATATAGAAAAGAATCTATGGGAAATGTTAGTTTTTCTTTTGTCATCTAAGCCTCAGTGGTAGAGCACCTGCTTTGCATGGAGAAAATCCCAGGTTCAATCCATGGCATCTCCTGGTAGAGATAGGAAAGAATCCTGCCTGAAACCCTGGAGAGCCACTGCCAGTCAATGTTGACAATACAGCTCCTTACGTTCCTAGGCTGCAATTCATACACACATACTTGGGAGTAGGGCCCATTGAACACAATGGGACTTACTTCTGAGTAAACATACATAGGATTGTGCTGCAAGGCTGCTTCTTAGTAATGCATAGGATTGCATTGGCACTTTGACTCTTTTGAAAGGGTTTTTTTTCTATTTGAGACCTCCTTCTACAACTTAGTTCACCTTTATTCTGCATACTCCCCACTTTTTCATTCTCTGTCTCTAATGAAACCCACCTAGTTGTCCTCCTGGATGGCTCTACAGAAGAGTTCACCATCAATGGCCCCGAGCTTCTTATCAAGAGAGAAAAATATATTTATTTTTGTCCTCCAAGCCAAAGCACATTGGTCTTAAACTGCCACAATGTCACAATGTCACAACTTAATGTCACAATGTCACAACTTAATGTCACAATGTCACACTGTCACAACTTAAGTCACAATGACTCATTCCAACCTTAAGTGGGTTGCCCCAGCAGTGCCACCAACATTTTAAAAGTTCTGTGGTTTAAACAGGAGAAGAGAAGAAAGAGAACAAGGTTGCCAACCTGTCAGTGGGGAGAAGGAGAATGATTTGTCCCATTCCAGTGCTTTTGCTAGCAGCTTGTGCTGATATTTACAGATGAAGTATCACACAGCATGGAGTTAAGACGGGCACCTTCAGAAATTCCATATGTGCCCCATGTACAGTTCATTCAACATCTGAGATCCTGCTTCAGGCCCTCCCATCAACTAAGGTTCAGCAGGTGGGCAGAAAGAGTAGGGCCTTATTTATTGTGGGGCTGATGCTCTGGAATGCCCTCTCCAGAGAGGCCTGTATGCCCCTATTATAATGATGATCTGGCTTTGGGGGGGGGAGTTGAGCCAATTATCTGTTCTGTGTTCTGATTCTATTGTTATAACATTTTATCATGTTGTTTGATATTGTCTTGATTATTTGTATCTCTATGCTGTTAGCTGATTCGAGTTCCTGAAGTGCAGCCTTCCCCAACATGGTGCCTTCCAGATGTTTGAGACTTCAACTCTCATCAAGCCCCAGTCAACATGGCCAATGTTGAGGAATGCTGGGAGTTGTAGGCCAAAATATCTGGAGGGCACCAGGTTGGGGAAGGCTGCCATAATGGAAGAAAAGTGGGATAGAGAATTTTACAATAAATACATATAAATAAACAATAATAACAACACTAGATAGATGGCAAGTTAAAAGGGAAAACAAGATTGTAGGAGGAAGACATATAGACAGATAAAAGAATTACAGGCCTGGCATCTATGATTTATTATTTTTAAAAGAAGCCGCTTCCACATTGCAAGGCATAAGGTTGAAGACCAGTGCCATAGCATACTAGGGCAGGCTGTCCTCATCAGCTGGATTTAAAAAAACAGCTGAAGCTGTGTAGCATTCACTCCTGATTGGATTTGCTCTTACAGCTTCATTAACCTCATAATTGCAATCTATCCAATAAAGCTATCTATCTCCCTATATTCTTAAAACCATCCATCTCTCTATACATCTATCCAAACACATGGCAGGTTTATGAGAAGATATTATAGGAACTGGGGAAAAAGAGGCCCAGCTCCATCTCACAATAGTGCCCATTGCTTTATCTATTCAGATGGTTGGTGACAGAATGTGCTATTGGGTAAAAGCTTGCCTACTGTGATGGATGGCTAAAACACAAGAGTTCAAGGTTGTCTCTAAGATCAGAGACTGGGTGACTCAGGTAGAGACCTTTGGGAAAGCTGAGCTCAACACATGGTCAAGAGCAACTCCCATGTCCCCACCCCACCCCAATGCTCACTCCTTTTTCTTCTCGTTAATAACCTCACCTACCAAGAAAAAAGGCATTCTGGTCTGCAGCTCCTCTTTTCTGTGTTAGTTTTTCAGTATAAGATAGTTCTCCTTGGCACATGCATCATTATGTCAAATTGTTAGTGTTTCCCTGCAATGTCACCTGTCCCTCTTTATAAAATAATGTCTTCTGCCTCTCAGGCACCTGTCTCCTCTGCCCCTCTCAAGCTGTAAAGCCTGGCACATCACATAATAACTTTGCTATGCGTGCACTCAGCCACAATTGTAGAACTCTGGGAAGGAAGAACCAGAGGATTATCCCAGCCCAGCCCTCTAGATCGAAACAGAATCCCATGTAGCCCTAATATACTAGATGATATTATACATAATACACCACAACCAGAGAAGCAAAGTGCATCATGCCAAGGATACCTTTTTGAACAGGAGTACATTTAGAAGAATACAAATTAAGTTGGCTCTAGCAAGCCATCTTAGATACATATTACCAGAAAAGTTGAGATGGTTGGGCAGTGGCAGAGTGCAGGGCAGTTTGGCTTTGGCCCTAAACCTACAGAGATAGGGTGGCGGGGGGAACCCTTTCAGAGTGGAGTTCAGCAATGCTTACCAGATGGCATGGACATGTATCTCCCCCATGCAGGACAATGTCTAAGAACCACTCAGTCAGCCTAGTGACTGGTGTTACAAGAGTGAGAGGTAATCTGCACAAAAAAGGAGATCATATGAAAAAACCTGGATTGTACCATTTCAGAATGCATGTGGAGGAATCATATGATTGGGTACTCCCACATATTAAAAGGAAGAAGGATATCAGGAAGAAGAATTATTGTCTTTGTGTCATGCTGGTTTTCTTGTGCATGGATTCAAACATGTGAATCCCTCACTTGCGGTATGAAGTAGTACAGTCCAAGAACTGTCTTATCGCATGATCTGTTGTGTAGACCAGCCCTGATGCTTCAGAGTCTAACCTGTTGCTATCTCAGGACTGGGACAGGAGCAAAATACGACACTTGCCATTTTTTTGCATTATGTTTTACATAATGTCTTTTCATGACACAGATGTTGATATCTGTATCAAAAAAGTAACACATAGCAATGCAAAATTTGATATCTAACTAAAGTCTGCATTGATCAACATTTGCATGGTTGCAATTTTGGATGTGGAATTAATTTATCTGGAGCCCAAGTGTCAAGTTTGCAGAGGAAGGGGACATTTCAGTTTCAGCAGCCGACTTCTCATTCACATTGTCATTCATTTCTTATGTTCTTTTTTGAAGTCTTGTAGGTGGTTGATTGATGAACTCAAGGCACATGATGAAGGGAGAGCAGGAAACTGCTGAAATTCCAAATGCTGGAATGAGGCAACACTAAATTTTTGGCAAACTTTCCAAAGGTCACTCACTTGAATGTGGGTATTTGTTAAAGCACACATATACCAAAGTTCAGTGTTTTGAATTTGAAGTGGACTGTTTATTTCATCCTTAAACAGAATCAATGAAAGCCAGCACATTATCCAGTCATCTTTCTGCCTCATTCTGACCTGGAAGGAAGCTTTTGCTTCATAAAGAAGTGGGATTTTTGGATCCTCTATTGATATTATCAACTGAGGGGAGAACCACGCAGCACATAAAACACAAGGCTGCCTATCACCAAAAATGCATGTTTTTCTGCCTTTACTCCACATAACTGGCTAGTGGCTACCACTAGGGATGTATGAGAATTTCATTTCAGTTTGCAATCAAAAATGCCCCATCACAATCCCACATGCAAACGGGAGTTCATTTTCTCTGAAAATGTTTGCAAATTCCTGAACTCGCATTCGCCTTTGCAAAATATATACTTGAAAAATGCTCAAGTTCCAATGCACAATTTTCTTAACTTTTTCAAAGTGCAAAAAAATTAAATCACCCATGCTTTAGTGTATAGGGGAAATCTGTGCAATTTTGGAAATTTGTGCAGATTTGGGGATCTTTTGCACAACTTTCACATTCAGTAGCTGTTCGTTTTGCGCAATTTCCCCTTTCACGCAAAGTGAACAGCGATCACAAAAGTGAGCACAGATCAAAAAGAGACAAGCAGCGAGCTGATATTCAGAGTATCTTGTTGAGTTCAAACATTGCCCATCCCTAGCTGCCACTGGCAGGTGCATTGATGTATAATGACACTGGGTAGCTGGACTAGGTAACACAGAGAGGAAGGGGAAAACTTATAATGAGATCACTTCAGATGATTGAGATTCCTGTTTGGGCAGTTTCCTCATATAGCCCTGACTGCTTAATTCCATACGGCACTTCCATGTGCTTTGCAATATGTGGCCGGGGGCAGGGCAGAAAGGCTTCCCAGGAAAGATGACAATAAAGTTACTTTAAGAGCCTAGTGCAGCTGGTGGTTCTCTGCTTATTGTTGGAGTCTCTGCTGTTTATTTCCTCTCCCTGCATGCAAGCTGTTATGTTTATTAAGACAGAATTTCCCTTCATTGCTCACACCTCCTACTGTTTATTTCTCTCCAAATTGCCTTTGAAGCACACTTTTTGCATTCTCCTGAGTTTACTGCCTTTCTAATTGTCGTTTCACCAACTCTTATCACTAGGGCTGAAGGGCCATACAAGGGGCATGTCTATAATTATTGTTTACTGTGGGTCAGGGTCAGTTTGAAGCATCTGCTCTCCTTGTCTGCACTGCAGCAGACATTTTGATCTGCATCTGACAGCAGGGGGAAACAATCTAGGCATTTATAAGGTGCTGAAAATTGTGCCACGTATAAGAGGAGCAAATGATATCTGGACAGAAAGCCTGCAACTGGATATTATAGCTTTGGATCTTCTTGACTCCTCCTGACTCACACAGGTTTTTTCTTCCATGATGATAGTGTTGTGTGTTCCCCACTTCCCAAGTGGTGAGAAGTTCCAGATGAGAACTTTTAAAATATATGTTTTAACTTACAAATATACAAGCCAGCAGATCTGCTACTCAACGAGAGAGACCTCCACCTTCCCCACAATTGTCTTCAGCCAACTCACAACTCTCTGTCTGTTTCTGTCCCCAAATGCACATGTGTGCGCACACACACATCCTCTGTTTAGCTGGGGCAGGCCTTCAGTGGACCAGTTATTACTGCTACCCAGAAATGTCACATTCATATTTCACCCAAGATATTTAATGAAGAGAGAGTGCTGAACCCCATTTGAGCCAACGAGTACCAGCTCCCACCTCGGTAACCTGTTTCCATTTCTAGCAACCATCCCTGCAGTGTGTGAAATAATAATGATGGTGATGATGATGATGATGATGTGAGTACCTCTGATCGTGTAGAGTTTGCTTCCTCCGCCCAGAAGAACATAGCAGGGATTAAAGGCTGATCTCCAACTCAGCATGACTTCCAGAGAAGAGTCTCAACACTTTTCATTTTCATGTGATCTAGTAGCATAGTGACTAAGAAACTGAGGGCACAATCCTTCTTCTGTTTCTGGAAACTGAGCCTTGAGCCAGCACTGTGAGCTCAGTTCCCAGAAACCCGACTCTCCATCCCCTCCCCTGCTGCCTTGCAGGAGAGGCAGTTTGTCCCCAGCTCCACGCTCATAAGAGCAACACAGAGCGGCCAAAAAGGGGGTGTTCCTGGGGGTGGGGAGGGGACCATGGAAGCACTGTTATGATGCTTCCTATGTACCATCCGGCCTACCCCCCCACGCCAAAGCACCCTGATTAGACAGCCAAAATCGGCCGTCTAGCCACAAATGCAGGGTGGCCAGAGCATGGAAGAAAAGATCCCCTACATGTGCCCTGCATTGGATAGTTGGCCTATATCCCCATAAGACTGCACCGAGTTATAAATTGGAAAGTTCTCAGTTCCAATTCCACTTCTGCCATGAACCCGCTAGGTGGCTTTGGGCAAGCCACTCTCTACGCCTCAGTTCCCTCATCTGCAATTGTTGTTCAGTTGTTCAGTCATGTCCGACTCTTCGTGACCCCATGGACCATAGCACGCCAGGCCTTCCTGTCCTGCGCTCTGTCCCGGAACATGCTCAAGTTCATATTCATTGCATCGGTGATGCTATCTAGCCATCTCATCCTCTGTCGTCCCCTTCTCCTTTTGCCTTCAGTCTTTCCCAGCACCAGGGTCTTTTCCAGAGAGTTTTCTCTTCGCATTAGGTGGTCAAAATATTTGAGCTTCAGCTTCAGTATCTGTCCTTCCAATGAGCACTCAGGGTTAATTTCCTTTAGGATGGACTGATTTGACTTCCTTGCAGTCCAGGGGATTTGTAAGAGTCTTCTCCAGCACCACAGTTCGAAAGCATCAATTCTTCGGCGCTCAGCCTTCCTTATAGTCCAGCTCTCACAGCCATACATTACTACTGGGAAAACCATAGCTTTGATTAGACGGACCTTTGTCGGCAAGGTGATGTCTCTGCTTCTTACTATGCTGTCTAGGTTTGCCATAGCTTTCCTCCCCAGGAGCAAACGTCTTTTAATTTCATGGCTACAGTCACTGTCTGCGGTGATCTTGGAGCCCAAGAAAGTAAAATCTGTCACTGCTTCCATTTCTTCCCCTTCTATATGCCAGGAAGTGATGGGGCCAGATGCCATGATCTTCGTTTTTTTAATGTTGAGTTTCAAACCAGCTTTTGCACTCTCCTCTTTCACCCTCAACAAGAGGCTCTTTAGATCCTCTTCGCTTTCTGCCATTAGGGTGGTATCATCTGCGTATCGGAGGTTGTTGATAATTCTCCCAGCAATCTTAATTCCGACCTGTGATTCATCCAACCCGGCGTTTCTCATGATGTACTCTGCATATAAGTTAAATAAGCAGGGTGACAATATGCAGCCTTGTCATACTCGTTTCCCAATTTTGAACCACTCGGTTGTTCCATGTCTGGTTCTTACTGTTGCTTCTTGACCCTCGTACAGGTTTCTCAGGAGACAGGTAAGGTGGTCTGGTACTCCCATCACTTTAAGAATTTGCCACAGTTTGTTGTGATCCACACAATCAAAGGCTTTAGCGTAGTCAATGAAGCAGAAATAGACGTTTTTCTGGAATTCTCTTGCTTTCTCCATGATCCAGTGAACGTTGGTGATTTGATCTCTAGTTCCTCTGCCTCTTCGAAACCCAGCTTGTACTTCTGGTAGTTCTCAGTTCACATACTGCTGAAGCCTAGCTTGTATGATTTTGAGCATCACCTTGCTGGCATGTGAAATGAGCGCAATTGCGCGGTAGTTTGAACACTCTTTGGCATTGCCCTTCTTTGGAATTGGAATGTAAACTGACCTTTTCCAGTCTTGTGGCCACTGTTGAGTGTTCCAGATTTGTTGGCATATTGAGTGCAGCACTTTAACAGCATCATCTTTTAGGATTTTAAATATCTCAGCTGGAATGCTGTCATCTCCGCTAGCTTTGTTGTTACTAATGCTTCCTAAGGCCCACTTGACTTCACTCTCGAGGATGTCTGGCTCAAGTTCAGTGACCGCACTATCATGGCTATCAGGGACATTCAGATTTTTCCTGTATAGTTCTTCTGTGTACTCTTGCCACCTCTTCTTAATCTCATCTGCTTCTGTTAGGTCCCTGCCTTCTTTGTCCTTTATCATGCCTGTCTTTGCACAAAACGTTCCCTTGAGATCTCTGATTTTCTTGAAGAGATCTCTAGTCTTTCCCATTCTGTTGTTTTCCTCGATTTCTTTGCATTGTTCATTTAAGAAGGCCTTCTTGTCTCTCTTTGCTATTGTCTGGAAATCTGCATTCACTTGGCTATATCTTCCCCTTTCTCCCTTGCTTTTCGCTTCCCTTCTTTCTTCAGCTACTTGTAAAGACTCATCAGACAGCCACTTTGCTTTCTTGCATTTCTTTTTCTTTGGGATGGATTGAGTTGCTGCCTCCTCAACAATGTTACGGACCTCTGTCCATAGTTCCTCAGGCACTCTGTCTATCAGGTCTAATCCCTTAAATCTATTCCTCACCTCCACTGTATAGTCATAACGGATATGATTTAGGTCATATCTGAATGGTTTAGTGGTTTTCCCTACGTTCTTCAATTTCAGCTGAAATTTTGCAACAAGAAGCTTATGATCTGAGCCACAGTCAGCTCCAGGTCTTGTTTTGACTGACTGTATAGAGCTTCTCCATCTTTGACTGCAAAGGACATAATCAATCTGATTTCGATATTGACCATTTGGTGATGTCCATGTGTAGAGTCGTCTCTTGTGCTGTTGGAAAAGAGTGTTTGCTATGATCAGTGTGTTCTCTTGGCAAAACTCTATTAGCTTTTGTCCTGCTTCATTTTGTACACCCAGGCCATGCCTGCCTGTTATCCCGGTGATTTCTTGATTTCCTACTTTAGCATTCCAATCCCCTATGATGAAGAGGACATCTTTTTTTGGTGTTAGTTCTAGAAGGCGTTGTAGGTCTTCATAGAACCCATCAACCTCAGCTTCTTCAGCATCAGTGGTTGGGGCACAGACTTGAATTACTGTGATGTTGAATGGTTTGCCTTGGATTCGTACTGAGATCATTCTATCATTTTTAAGATTGTACCCCAGTACTGCTTTTCCCACCCTTTTGTTGACTATGAGTGCTACTCCATTTCTTCAAAGGGATTCTTGCCCACAGTAGTAGATACGATGGTCACCTGAATTAAATTCGCCCATGCCTGTCCATTTTAGTTCGCTGATTCCCAAGATGTCGATGTTCAATCTTGCCATCTCATGTTTGACCACCTCCAGCTTACCTTGATTCACTGATCTGACATTCCAGGTTCCTAAACAATATTGTTCTTTACAGCATCTGATTTTCTTTTCACCACCAGACACATCCACAGCTGAGTGTCCTTTCGGCTTTGGCCCAGCCGCTTCACTCTTTCTGGCGCTACTTGGAAATACCCTCTGCTCTTCCCCAGTAGTATATTGGACACCTTCCGACCTGAGGGGCTCATCTTCCGGCGTCATCTCTTTTAGCCTTGTGATACGTTCCATGGGGTTTTCTTGGCAAGAATACTGGAGTGGGTTGCCATTTCCTTCTCCAGTGGACCACATTTTGTCAGAACTCTCTACCATGACTTGTCTGTCTTGGGTGGCCCTGCACGGCATAGCTTATGGCTTCACTGAGTTACGCAAGCCCCTTCGCCACAACAAGGCAGTGATCCATGACTGCTGTGTCACGCATGACATGACACATGACAGTGATCCATGACAGTGATCATCTGCAATACACGGGATAATATGGTGGTTGAATGGGTTATGACTAGATAATGCACATGAAGAGCTTTGAACAGTTGAAAGCATTATACAACTGTTGTTTGTTTGTTGTTATTATTATGGAATTATGCACTGGGAAATCCTGAACACCTATCAAATGACAAAACCTTGAAATAACATCTATTTGCCATAGAGTTACATATCTGCATGTGGATATAAGATGCAGCTAGATAAAAATCAAAGAAAAGGAACAAACACAAGAGAGTGAAAGGGCACTGCACCAAACAGCAGCAAGTAACCTGCATTGTAGATATGCCCCCAATCCTTCTAAGTTAACTATTCCATTCACTAAAGAAAAAGCTACTGTAGGCCAATTTCCTTCTAACGTAAAGGCAAAAGACATGTATTTCTTCACCAACACAGAACGGCCAATCAATTGTTCTTGAACGGTCTCTGGAATCAGCCTAGAGCAGCTCAATGTAGAGCAAACTTGACCTGATTTAGAGACCTCCAGAAGCATTAAACACTTTCTTTCTCACACACACATAGGTGCACAGAAGGGTGTCATACTTTTGAGATTAGCAGGTTAAAGAGTGAGGCAGTCCAACAAGAGGGTCACACCCAACCAATAAGAAGCAAAAACATATAAAAAAATGCCTGCAAGCAATAATTGAGCACAAAAGCAAATTTGTTACAAAAATTGGGGGAAAGAAGCCAAATACATTTTTAAGCTATATTCAGTCTGGGTGGGGACAGTGGGTATCACACCACCTTACATTTTTCAAGATGCAGACTTGACCCGAGTTTGTGTCCCGATTGCTTCCATTTTGGAGAACGCAATCTTGGTTTTGCAAGATTTCTAGTTACAAGAAAAGAAAACGGACAGTGCCCCCAGTCCAAAATACTGGTAGTGCTGCAAATGCCACATCCCTGACCCACCCAGCTCTGGCCACCCAAGATTCCTCCTGGCAGGCCCTCAAATCGGTTTTTCAACATCATCATAATAACCCTTATCATGCTTAGGGACTTCTTCACACGGAGCTTTTATCCTGCTATTGAGATTGCTCAGTCACAGAGGTTTGCGGGCCCTTTAGATGACTTTGTTAATCTCCAGGGTGTCTCCTGCACTAAATGACCTTTATTCCATTTTTAAATAGATTGGAGATAATGAGGTATCAAATTACCTTGCTTGTGTTCCTCTTGCGTTCCCTCCAGGAAAAAGGAAAAGCCACAAGAAGAGGAGCTATAGCAATGAAACATATGGAAGGCTCAGAGAAGGAGGGGGAAAGAGTGGGGGGAAAGGAAACACACGTAAAGGGAGTCTGTTGTGATCCTGCATTTAAAACGGAAGCAGAAAGCTCCATTTTAAATG
This sequence comes from Heloderma suspectum, assembly GCF_057233095.1. Classification (NCBI taxonomy): domain Eukaryota; kingdom Metazoa; phylum Chordata; class Lepidosauria; order Squamata; family Helodermatidae; genus Heloderma; species Heloderma suspectum. The sequence continues at coordinate 45,746,888 of NC_139460.1, read as the reverse complement.
TGGGATTTTAGGATGGTGTAGAGGTGCTCGAAGTCATCCTGAAAAATCCCCTTTTAGTTTCAGTGTCTGTCAGCATGGCAGGTTGCTTAAGGGGAAAAGAGATAACTTAAAATATAGCCTTTCCCCTGCACAAGATCTCTTCACTGTGTTATTCCTAGCCCCTATAAACACCCTGCTAAAGAGCACAGTGAGTGGGTAAAAGACGATGTGTATGTCTGTGTTGTTGTTCTTTGTTAAATCTCATTCAAAAATGATAATGATCTCAGCCTTTCACTATTCCACTAAGTTTTCAAACTTCAGTGATCTTTTAATTTTTTTAACCCTTTTAACCATCATGATGGTGAGTATGACAGAGACCTTAATAACTGAAGGTGATCTTGAAGATGATTTACCCTCTAAGAGAAGAATACATGGGAGATTTGCAATCAAATCTCCCAATGTCTTTTTCAAAGCTTAACAGTGGATGGGTGAGTGGATGGAGAGACCGAACTGGGTCTGTAATGGTAGGGAAGAGCCCCACCTTATGAAGAAATCACTGATATTCCATTCATTTCTTTGAAGTCTTGCTGAAACTGGGACCTCCTACATGCAAGACATTTTCCTTTCCCCTTAAGCATGGACCCTCCATCTCAGTTCCTTACCTATAAAAGATTTAACTCTCAAAAGTGATATGCAGAAGGGTTGAGAAACATATGTAGTCAAATACCAAAGTACAGTACCATTTTTAATCAGTGACATACCTAGGGAATTTTAGTCCCTGAACTTAATGGTCTTACAAGGGGTGGGGTGGGGGACTTTACACCAGCGGTGGGCAGAAAGTAGATCTCCAGATATTTTAGACTACAACTCCCACCATTCCTGACCATTGGCCATGCTGGCAGAGGCTTCTGGGAGCTGAAATCCCAAACATCTTTATATAAATACATACTTCATATAATGTATTTTAATGGTTTTTAATTTTTGTGAACCACCCAGAAGGTTTCAGCAATGGGGTGGTATAGAAATATATTAAGTGAATTAAATGATAAATGAATGAACATCTGGAGATCCACCTTCTGCCCATTCCTGCTTTAGACAGTCATGTGTGTGCATCTAACTTTTCTCTTTTCCACACCGCCACCACCATTCCATGCTTTACAACTGCTTCTGCACTCCTGGTATATTAGAGCAAAAACACCCCCTCCCTCAAGCCACACCTGTTTGCCAACAGTGATACAAAAACAAATACTCCAGGCGTGTGCAGTTCGGCATTTTAAAGGCAATTCAATCACAGCATTGTGTCTACAGGAATGAAATCATTTTGTTGTAAAGAAGAATAATATACCTGCCCAGCTGGCTGACCCTGACTATGGGCATCTCCACAGCAGCCTAAAATCCTGCATTTAAAATGGGGCTTTCTGCTTTTGTTTTAAATGCAGGCTTACAACGACTCCCTTTTTCACATGCTTCCCCCTGCCTCACCCCCTTCCCCCTCCTTCTCCCCATTTGAGTCTTCCATTATCTTTCATTGATCCCACTCCTCTTCTTGCCGCTTTTACTCTTTTCACGGAGGAAACTGAAGAGGAGCACAATGGGGTAATTTGATAGCTCATTATCTGCGATCTATTTAAAAACAGAACAAAGGGCATTTAGTGCAGGAGATGCCTTGAATGATCATGGCGTCATGTAAAGAGACCACTGCAAACTTCCGTGAAGGAGCCATCTCAATCGGAGGATAAAAACTCAGCATGAGGGAGCCCTATGAAATGTATGAAAGGGTGCTGTGGTGACCAGTATGAGCTCAGGTAGGCATGTACATTCTAGCACAATTACTGATGCCAGGCCTGTTTGCCACTGCCTCCATCACTTGCCACTCTTTGGGTGGCCATAGTGGAGGGAGGGTTGTGGAGCCTTGTATTTTGGCTCTGTCAGGGTTCCCCTTATGACCTGGACCCCATGAACAACTCCTTAAGGAACTCTTGCCTCCTTAAGAATCCCACCTTCCTTCTTTTAACCTCCCCCTTCCCAATTATGGGATTTAGGCTGCAGATGTGGGGTGATTGGCACTTCAGACACCTGGGTGTTAACCATAGCAGTTTACTGGTAAATTAAAGCAAGAACATTACAACTAAAGGTATTTACAGAATATTGCTGAGTGATACAAAAGGCATTAAGAGAAAATAAGGGTTGCAAAAATGTGAGTTCCTGTACCCTAGTGTCAGGGTGGACACTGAGCCCATAGAATCCCCGAGTAGTTCTGATTCTGAGGAAGAGCAGTCACTCCTGGGAGAGGAGCGTGCTCCTCTTTCCCAGGGCCCACAGCTGACGGAGATTCCTCCCACCAGCATTCCTAGATTAGATAGCAGTCCAGGCAGTGACCGAGCGTGGATAGAAGACTTGGTGGATGCGCGATGCCGATGCAGAGAGCGGCGCTAAATGGAGGGCGCAGAAAGGAGGCATAGTGCCCGGTTGGCGCGCAAACAACAGCTGTGCCCAGAGGATCCAAGGGAAAAGGGGAGGGACTCTCCCTAGTCCTTAAGTTCAGGGGTGTGCCAGTAATTCTCTTTCAAACGGGGACCAACTGTTCCAATTTAGGGCATAGGTACTCTGCTGCTCAGATCTAGTTGCTACCTGTAGAGTTGTTAAGTTGTAAAAGAAGAATAAAGCTTGGAAAGGAATTCCTTTGTCTGTGTCTGGACTTGGCTACTGGATTAGACTGAGAGAGGCCTCCAAGGAGCCCCTGACAGCTTGGTCCCCGTTCCTCTTTTTTTCCTCTCCTCTCTCTCTCTCTTCTCCTATTGCCTTATGGAGGGTGCCGGGAACCCAGCGGTGCAAGCTCTGGCGCAAGAGAACCAGATGCTCCGTGATCAGATGGCTCAACTGACGACTGCCGTGCAGAACCTACAGGCGGCGTTTCAGCCCCCTCCACCTCCAATCCCCCCCCACCGCAAGTGCCCGGTGGCTTTGCCAGAGAAGTTTTCTGGTGAGAAAGGACTTTTTCAGATTTTCAGGGCCCAATCAGAGCTGTACATGTGTCTTAGACCTGAGGATTTCCAGATGGAACAGGTTCGTGTGGGTTTCATCATTAACCTACTGTCAGGCATGGCAGCTAAATGGGCTTCGGGACTCCTGCTCGCTAATGACCCCCTGCTCGGGGACTATCAAGGTTTCATGACAGCCATGGCATGTTTTTTTGGGGTCCCCCTGCGCATGCAGATGGCTTCTCGGGAGATTCGCCACCTCCGGCAGGGCAAGGACTCAGTATCCAGCTACGCAACAACCTTTCGCTTGCTGATGCAGGATTTACAGTGGAATGATGCCGCGCTCGTGGCTCAGTTTTTGGATGGTTTGAACGACGAGATCTTAGATGAGTTGGCACGCATGCCCAGCCCGCCTACTTTGGAGGAGCTCATCCAGACCTGCCTTCAGATAGATAGTTGGCTGGAGGGGCGCTAGCAGACCCGGCGGGGCGCCGGGGACCGGGATTTCCCTCCTCACATTCCCCCACGTTTCCTGCCTCCTCCCCCACCCCCCGCTCCGGCGCTGGGGAGGGGGAGGAGACCCCGATGCAGCTGGGGGCTACCCGAGCCTCACTGCCACCAGAGGAACTTGAGCGCCGGCGAGCTGAGCACCGATATTTTCGATGTGGAAACCTGGGGCATTTCGCCAAGACCTGCCGAGTTAGATCCACAGCTCCGCTGCCTCCTCCTCCTCTCTTTCCCCCTCCTCCTCCTCCTCGTCCCCAGGCCTGACTAGACTGCCCCCCAAGCTTGTTGGGGGCCTCCAGTGTGGGGGTCAGTTCCCCACCGGGTGGGTGCCTACCCCAACCCCCCCCTCCCATCTGCTGTTGCATGTTCACCTCCGCTCCTCACAGCGGGGTGGGGTGGAGGCCCTAGCTTTAGTGGACTCGGGTGCTACGACTAGTTTCATGGATGAGACCTTCGCCCTCTTCCATAAGATTCCTACCCTGCCCCTTCCTGCCCCCTTGGCAGTGCAGACCATTGATGGGCATCCTCTCTCTTCGGGCGAGGTGACCCGTATTACAGTTCCGCTCACTTTGCGCACCCAGTCCCACGTTGAGCAGATTCAGTTTCACTTAGCCAAGGTTCCCTTATACCCAATCATGCTGGGTTTTTCCTGGCTCTATAAGCACAACCCTCAGATTTCTTGGGGGCTTCGGCAAGTGGAGTTTGTGTCTCCCTACTGCCAGGAGCATTGCCTCACGGAGGAGGCGCCAGTCCCGGCCCAGGCATTAACCCTTTCCCCCCTCCTTGTCTGCTTCTGGCAGTCCTTCAGCTACCGTCATCCTCCCAGAGAAGTATGCAGCTTTTCGGGATGTGTTTGACAAGAAGGAGGCTGACCAGCTTCCCCCCCAAGGCCTGGCGGCAGCTGCGGTGCCTCATTCTTGGGAGGAGCTCCTTCTCTCTGCACAGGCTCAGGATGCTTTTGTTCGCACAAAGGTGGAGGAATTGGGGCTAGCCTCTGCCCCCCCCCACTCTACCCCCTTCTCTTTGCAAGGTGGTCTGCTTTACCATTCCGGCCGGGTCTATGTGCCTTCTAGACCCCTCCGCGAAAAGGTCCTCCATCAGTGCCACGACTCCCCCACAGCTGGGCATTTTGGCGTCGCCAAGACCTTGCATGGAGTGACGAGGGATTTTTGGTGGCCTCGTGTGTGTCAGGACGTCAAGTCCTATGTCGCCTCCTGCCCAACCTGCCAGCGGGCGAAGGCCCCCTCGGGCAAGCCCACAGGCTTGCTTCACCCCCTGCTACCCCCTCAGGACCTTGGAAACTGCTCTCCCTTGACTTCATCACTGACTTGCCTCGCTCACACGGTAAGACCACCATCCTGGTGGTGGTGGATTTGTTTTCTAAGATGGCCCATTTCATCCCCTGCTCTGGGTTGCCCACAGCCAGGGAGACGGCAGAGCTGTTCGTGGCGCATGTTTTCCGCCTCCACAGATGGCCCGAGGGTCTCATTTCCGAGAGGGCCCCCCAATTCACTGCCCATTTCTGGAGGGAGCTACTGGTGTTGCTCCATGTGACGCTCCGTCTTTCCTCCGCCCACCATCCACAGACGGACGGTCAGACCGAGTGCACCAATGTGACTCTGGAGCAATATCTGCGCTGTTATGTAAATTACCAGCAGGATGACTGGTTTTCCTTGCTGCCTCTCACAGAATTTGCTTATAACAATGCCTGCCATGCTTCCACCCGCCAAACTCCATTTTTTGCCAATTTTGGTTACCACCCCAAGGCCTTCCCGTCCACCCTAGCTCCCTCTTCGGTGCCGGCAGCCCAGGACTTTTTAGAGGAGTTGCGAGCGGTACACCACCTCTTACGGGACTCCCTCGAGCAAGCCAAGACAGCCTACAAGGCCTCGGCAGACCGACGGCGCCAGCCGGGTCCATCTCTGCAACCGGGGGACTGGGTTTGGTTGTCCACCCAATACCTCCCCTCTCACTCGCCCGCAAGGAAGCTCGCGCCTCGCCGCACGGGGCCTTTCCAGATTACGGCCCAGATTAACCCTGTTGCTTTTTGCCTGGCATTCCCACCCTCCATGAAGATCCATCCCGTTTTTCATCGGTCCTTGCTGTCCCCCCTGGTTTCTGGCGACTCTCATCGCTCAGTCGGCTCCCCCCCACCGCCAGTGCTGGTGGAGGGGGAGGAGGAGTTTGAGGTCGTGGAGATTCTGGACTCCCGCCTTTCTCGTGGCCGCTTGCAATATCTGGTGGACTGGAAGGGGTACGGGCCTGATGAGCGATCCTGGGAACCCGCGGAAAATGTGCATGCTCCATTGCTGCTGAGGAGCTTCCACCAGCTGTACCCCCACAAACCTGGGCCCCCCAGGGAGAAGCACGAGGGGGGGCCTCATAGGAGCGGGGATGATGTCAGGGTGGACACTGAGCCCATAGAATCCCCGAGTAGTTCTGATTCTGAGGAAGAGCAGTCACTTCTGGGAGAGGAGCGCGCTCCTCTTTCCCAGGGCCCACAGCTGACGGAGATTCCTCCCACCAGCATTCCTAGATTAGATAGCAGTCCAGGCAGTGACCGAGCGCGGATAGCAGACTTGGTGGACGCGCGATGCCGATGCAGAGAGCGGCGCCAAATGGAGGGTGCAGAAAGGAGGCGTAGTGCCCGGTTGGTGCGCACACAACGGCTGCGCCCAGAGGATCCAAGGGAAAAGGGGAGGGACTCTCCCTAGTCCTTAAGTTCAGGGGTGTGCCAGTAATTCCCTTTCAAATGGGGACCAACTGTTCCAACTTAGGGCATAGGTACTCTGCTGCTCAGATCTAGTTGCTACCTGTAGAGTTGTTAAGTTGTAAAAGAAGAATAAAGCTTGGAAAGGAATTCCTTTGTCTGTGTCTGGACTTGGCTACTGGATTAGACTGAGAGAGGCCTCCAAGGAGCCCCTGACACCTAGCTGCACTTAGTCTTCATCTGGCTGCTTCTTCCTGGTCTCTCAGGCTGTTGTCATCCTTTCTCTGGTCTTCCTTCCCTGGTCTCCCTCACTCTGGTTCTCTCTCCCTTTATATCCCCTCCTTCCCCAAAACCAAACATACAGGAGAAATGAAACTTAACTAGGGACAATTAAACCAACCAGGGAAATGAAACTATTCCTCTCAGGGATACCCCCTCCCAACAAACAAACTAACAAACAAAAACAGGCCTCTAGACCTGACTGTTTTTTCCCCTTTCCTCTGTAGGCCTCAAACCTTCACAGGCTCTGAGGTCCATCCCTAACCAATGATATCATTCTTAGTGTTGGTGATTATTTTTAGCTCCAGATCCCTAGATGTGTGCACATATTGTGTATGTGGAAAATGGCATGTGTTTGTTGCATGCAGGTATGCAGAACTGAGAAGCTTACAACCTAGACTGAGCTGCAAAATATACAGCACTCGGCATGGTGTAGCAATTAAGAGTGTTGGACTGAGACTCAAGAGATCCAGGTTTTAGTTTCCACTTGGCCATGAAGCCCACTGGGTGACTTTGGGTTAGTCACTCACTCTCAGCCTAACCTACCTCACAGGGTTTTGTGAGGATAAAATGGAGAGGAGGAGGACTATATATGCCTCCTTGTTTTCCTTGGCAGAAAAAGACAGGGTATAACTGTAACAAATAAATACATACATACATAACATGGTTAAAAACTTATCAGGGGCAGCACAGAAAGTTGCTTACGGTCATTATGCTTCAGATTTCAAATGGCTAAAATAACTTGTCAGTGGTAAACAGTGGGACAGAAATGCCTGTTGGTAGATGCCTGCTATGTCCTGTTCTAAATTTTCATGCAAGACTGAATAGCAAACACATCTTGAGATTTGTGGGGGGTTTCCACTATCATATTATTCAAGGCCATGCCCAGCTTCACACCTTGCAAACACAATGGCAAGCTCAGGTATTAGAGGGTGGGTGGATCCATTATGGTGCACTAATGGTATGAGAGGTAGATTAACACTGCTACATTAACACTAACAGATAAAAGGCTCATCAGAGTGGTGCAATTAGAGCATAACCTGGAATTCCGGGGGTGAGGTAATGAAATCAGTGCAGAAGCTTATACTTGTATGGAACTGTTTAGAGAGTGCCCTAGGGTCAATAATATGTTTCATTCCAGGTCTACATATTCTGGAGAAAAATAGCCTTCAGATGACAAATTATTGCAGTCCTGAAGCCAACATGTCAGATTTGAGAATTTCTCTATCATCTATAAACTGAATGATGGTTGTACAGCATGACACTTCTACTGATCGTGACTTATTGCTGACCTTCAGTTATTGATAAATAACAATCAGTTTTATCCATATGTGATCTACCCAAGACGGCTGAGTTAAAACGCCTGTGTCAACTCTGCTAGCAATGTGCTGGAACACTGTCCCCTTGTGGCTGCTTCAAGACATTATTAAACCCAGCAAGAAGAGACCCTCTTGTATGAGCCCAAGGAGATTAACTATTTCAGCACTTTACAAGGGTATCAAATGCCTTGGTTCCTTTTGCTTTATGGTATTCAACGTGGCAGTATATGCATCTTCAGCAAAACTAAACCAGCTCCTTTATGATTCAGCAAGGTGTTCAGTGTTCAGAAACACTAGCCACATTCTTTAAAGGGCTGAAAGATTCCTGATAATTCTGCAAATGTATATCAGAAAAGAAAACGTGAAGAACGAGAGGGGAAATAGCTGGGTGTAGCAGATTCAGCAAATGAATTATAATAATTTATTTAAATCCACTCTTGATATTCAAAATCTATCTGTATTGCCTGCAGGGTCAATTTCCCTGAGTAGTGCTGAGACCTGATGCTCCTGCTCTTGCAGGATAGTGTGTGTGTGTGTGTGTGGGGGGGATTTAGGCCTTGAGCACTATGCTGAAATAAAGGTTACATATTGGGGCATATTTTTTCTTGATAGCAGCAAGCAGAGCTAAAGGAGACGTTGTACTGCACAGAATGGAAAGCTAATGGATGCTAATTAACCACCAAAGGACATATTTACTGTAATTTATTATTAAATTTAACAGCTCTGCAAATAGATATAAAGCTACTGTACAGATGTTTAAACCTTAACAGATATATTTGCAGTCTTCTGGCAGCCTAAGTAAGGCTGGTAAGCCTCAGGCTGACCCACTCCTGTTAATTCCAATGGAACACATTCAGTTGCGAAAGCTATTGCACATTAATTAAACATTCATTCATTACAAAAAGCAAATAGGCTGATGTTAAATGACCCATCAATAGCAATTTCACATATGGCAGTTAAAGGGTTGCTTTGGATTCTAAGACAAACAGGACCGTCACCACTGGTGTACACATTTGCACTTATGCCAAAAGAATCTGTAGTATTGCTCTTTGGATACGTTGCTATCTCATAGTGTTTGAACAAATACAACACCAAATGGACAGATGAGAGATAACCATAGTATAGACCAAGAACCAGTCTGTTTCTTTTAGCTGTTGTTGATGTTGCAAGAATGAAGTTTCAGAATCATGCCCCCAAAGCTAGAATTGGGACATATCAATCATAACAGGTCATTTTAAGGAAGCAGGGGAGGGGGGACTGGTGAGCCTTTTTAAGAATGGAAAAAATGAGAATATTTATTTATTTATTTATTTAGGGTGTTTTTACCCCACTCTTCAGCCGAAAAAGGCTCTCAGAGTGGCTTACAAAGATGAATATTAAGACAGTCCCTGCCCTCGGGCTTACAATCTAAAAGACATGACACAAAAGAAAAAGGGATTGGGAGGAAGGAGGGGAAGGAAAGGAAATACACCAATGACCCATGTATAGGACCAGGTTTGTCTCCCCCATTTGATGATGTTCATCCCAGGAGGCAGGAGGTGCAGCCCCGCCAGCGGCCCTCAGTTCTCTAGCTGATGGATGAGGCCAGAGTCTGCCGTCCCAAGGAACTCTCAGTTGGAGCTGCGTGTTTTTTCTAGCAGGGAGGGGAGGAGCGAGCTAAGCTAAAAGAGATGCTAATGTGCATGCTGTCGCTAAGATTACATCACCCCTCTCATTACAATCTCTGCTTTCTTGACACTTTCTGTAGGTGTGTCCTTTTTCCCATTTCCAAATTATCTTTGAATCCTAAGGCCAGATCTGCACATTCTGTCATATAATTTTGATCCCATCATGGTAATGCTATATCCCTCCTGTGCATTTATACATAGGACACACAGTGACACTTGTTGGGGTATTTTGGATAATGTGGAATAAAAAGTAGGAAAGAACACTACAAAAGCGGTATATCGGATATACCCCAAGCCCCAAGCTCCAACAGTTATCAATGCACTTCAATACTGCTATAAAGCAGTAGTGTAGCTATTTAAAATCCTAAAAGATGATGCAGTTAAAGTGCTGCACTTAATATGCCAACACATTTGTAACACTCAACAGTGGCCACAAGACTGGAAAAGGTCTGTTTACATTCCAATTCCAAAGAAGGGCAATGCCAAAGAGTGTTCAAACTACCACACAGTTGTGCTCATTTCACATGCCAGCAAGGTTATGCTCAAAATCCTACAAGCTAGGCTTCAGCAGTATGTGAACCGAGAACTACTGGAAGTACAAGCTGGGTTTCGAAGAGGCAGAGGAACTAGAGATCAAATCGCCAACGTTCGCTGGATCATGGAGAAAGCAAGGGAATTCCAGAAAATGTCTATTTCTGCTTCATTGACTACACTAAAGCCTTTGATGGTGTGGATCACAACAAACTGTGGCAAATTCTTAAAGAGATGGGGGTACCAGACCACCTTACCTGTCTTCTGAGAAACCTGTACAAGGGTCAAGAAGCAACAGTGAGAACCAGACATGGAACAACCAATGGGTTCAAAATTGGGAAGGAGTACGACAAGGCTGTATATTGTTGCCATGCTTATTTAACTTATATGCAGAGTACATCATGAGAAACGCCGGGTTGGATGAATCACAGGTCGGAATTAAGATTTCCGGGAGAATTATCAACTACCTCAGATATGCAGATGATACTACCCTAATGGCAGAAAGCGAAGAGGATCTAAAGAGCCTCTTGTTGAGGGTGAAAGTGGAGAGTGCAAAAGCTGGTTTGAAACTCAACATTAAAAAAACGAAGATCATGGCATCTGGCCCCATTACTTCCTGGCATATAGAAGGGGAAGAAATGGAAGCAGTGACAGATTTTATTTTCTTGGGCTGCAAGATCACCAATCTGCAAGAGACAGTGACTGTAGCCATGAAATTAAAAGACGCTTGTTCCTTGGGAGGAAAGCTATGGCAAACCTAGACAGCATAGTAAGAAGCAGAGACATCACCTTGCCGACAAAGGTTCGTATAATCAAAGTTATGGTTTTCCCAGTAGTAATGTATGGCTGTGAGAGCTGGACTGTAAGGAAGGCTGAGCACCGAAGAATTGATGCTTTCGAACTGTGGTGCTGGAGAAGACTCTTACAAGTCCCCTGGACTGCAAGGAGGTCAAATCAGTCCATCCTAAAGGAAATCAACCCTGAGTGCTCATTGGAAGGACAGATACTGAAGGTGAAGCTCAAATATTTTGACTACCTAATGCGAAGAGAAAACTCTCTGGAAAAGACCCTGGTGCTGGGAAAGATTGAAGGCAAAAGGAGAAGGGGATGGCAGAGGATGAGATGGCTAGATAGCATCACCGATGCAATGAATATGGACTTGAGCACACTCCGGAAGAGAGCACAGGATAGGAAGGCCTGGCATGCTATGGTCCATGGGGTCACGAAGAGTCGGACATGACTTAACAACTGAACAAGAACAACAAGAACAACAACAACAACAACAACAGATCTGGCTTATGTTTGCCAGTTTCCCTACTTCTATAATTTTCTCTTAGCACAGCACCACCTGGCCATTCTAACATCCCTCCAGGTGAGATTGTAAGGTTTGAAAGTAACACATTAATTACATGCATTTTATACAGTCTACCATATTATTGTGTGCTTCTTTCTCCTGCGTTTCGATATTTTAATATAGAGTACTCAGATATTTTTTAAATATCTGCGGGACTTTTTTTGTGTCATTATAAACTGAAACTCAATCCAGACAAGACGGAGGTACTGTTAGTGGGTGGTTCGTCTCCCCGGCCAGGTGATAATCAACCTGTTCTGGAGGGGGTTGCACTCCCCCTAAAGGATCAGGTTCGTAGTTTGGGGGTGCTCTTGGATCCAGAACTGTCACTTGAGGCACAGGTGAACTCAGTGGCACGGAGCACTTTTTATCAGCTTAGGCTGGTATACCAACTACGCCCTTATCTGGACAGAGATAGCCTAGCTACAGTTATCCATGCTGTGATAACTTCTCGTCTGGATTACTGCAATGCGTTATACGTGGGGCTGCCTTTGAAAACGGTCCGGAAACTTCAGCTGGTCCAAAATAGGGCAGCAAGATTGTTAACAGGGACTGGCCTGCGAGCTCATATTACGCCAGTACTTTTCCAGCTGCACTGGCTGCCGGTCCATTTCCGGGCCCGATTCAAAGTGCTGGTGTTAACATTCAAAGCCCTTAACGGCTTGGGGCCAGGTTACCTGAAGGATCGCCTCCTCCCATATGTGCCTGCCCGGACCTTAAGATCATCAGCAGCAGCCCTTCTCCATGAGCCCCTGCCAAAGGAAGTGAGGCGGGTGGCTACTAGGAGGAGGGCTTTTTCTGTTGTGGCACCCCAGCTCTGGAATGAGCTCCCTAGTGAGGTTCGCCTGGCGCCTACATTGTACTCCTTTCGGCGCCAGGTGAAGACCTTTTTATTTTCCCAGGCATTTTAGCTTTCTAAATTTTTATCTTTGCTGTTTTAAATCTGTATTTTAAACTCCTGTACTGCTGCTAGGTTTTATTGTGGTTGTATTGTTATATTGTGGTTTTAATGTTCTATATATTTTAAATTGTTTTATTGTGTGTTGTTTGGTTTTAGTTTTTGTGAACCGCCCAGAGAGCTTCGGCTATTGGGCGGTATAGAAATGAAATAAATAAATAAATAAATAAATAATTGCCTCAGAGAGGCTCTCCAAGTTACACTGACTGAATAATGACAAAAAGTCATGTGCCGTCTTAAATAGTAACCTTATTTTATGGCATGAGCTTTTGTGGAGGTTATGAGAAACAACCCTTAGACCTCAATCCTATGCTGATATTTGTAACCCTCTGAACTCGGAGGCTTACTGGCATCCAATGCAGAATGGGAGGAGCAGTGGAGATGATCTTCCTGCTCTACATTTTGGCTAGGTGGGCTTCTTTGCCTGTCTAGCTGGGGTGCTTAGGAGTGGGAGGGAAGGAGGTTGGGAAGGCCAGGGGATACTTGTGCAAAAGTATGACAGTTTATTGACAGAAAATAGATGCAAAATAAATATGCAAAGAAAGCTCACATTTCTCATCCACCAATGAAGCTGTCATAGCTGGCTGTCTACCTGGATCTCCAAGCTAGACAGGAAGTCCTTCTTAGAGCTACAAGTTTCTCGCGGCTGGTATCACACTTTCCTCCATCGAGTGAGACCAGAGACCAAAACGAGCCTGCTTGATTTTATAGGTTTCTCTCTCTAAGCTCAGGAGCTGACAGGGAGAAGGGGGGCTTTCCTTCCCACTGAGCATGCAATGATGTAGAGCGTGGAAAGAGAAACAGATATCATTGTGATGCCATGACACAAAGAATGTTCTACTATATCTAATGAGGAGTGGGGATCTAGTTGCATGGTTGCATCTGCATGTTTACCACTGGGCTCTTAGCTTACAGGATTTCTATGGGAAAGATTCCAGGAGAGAGGTGGAGAGGGGCAAGCAAAGAAGCCTGTCCAGCTGGACTTTCCACTCCCCCAGCCCATCTCCCATCAACTGCCCTGTGGTAAGGATTTCAAGAACAAGGTAGGTAGGTGAGGATAACACCAGATACCTGCTCCTGTTCCAGGTGGACTCTCCCTGCCCCAGGGCCATCTTCTGCCAACTGCACCAAGGAGAGGATCCTGATGGTGTTGTTTTTTTTAAAAAAATGTTAATATTGTTTATTGTGATTTTTTTTTGTAAGCTGCATTGATAGGATTTGTATCCTTAAAGACGGCATATAAATAATTGTAATTTTATATGTGTGTGTGTGTGTATATATATATATATATATTTCTTATTGTCTTCTACAGTGTAGCTTGCCTGGCTTCAATTATCAATGTGAATATTAGGATTAGGCCTGCTGATGGCTAGCAATAGGAAAAGCATCATTGTGATTTTATTTTGATTACATCTGTACAAAAAATATCATACCAAATTGTCTTTAATGTCTTACGTGCTATTCTTATGTGGTATTTAGTCATTTCAGTAGAAGGAGCTCATAGTAGCTAACAAGTACCCAGCTATCTGAAGAAATACTAACTTAGTTAAACCTTTACCTCCTACTTTATAAAGTGTCCTTTATAAAGTAGGTAGAGGGGAAGGGGGTATTCAGTGCTTAAGAAAAGGAAAAGATCCAGGTAAGGCAAGAGAGACTGCAGAATCTTCAGGCTTTGCTAAAAACAAACAAACCCCACAATAATGTGTGTGTGTGTGTGTTTCTGTCTGTCTGTCTATCTACACACACACACACACACACACAAACACACACACACACATATGCATCATAGATATATATGAAGATAGAAAGACTAACAACAGAACATTTAAAGAGAGAGAGAGAGAGAAAGAAAGAAAGAGAGAATGAGAGAAAGCGCTAAACATGTTGGCTTCCACCCTCATCAGTAGCTGTGCTGTTAAATGGATACCAGGAGTATGAGGTATGGGAATGTAGATTAGATTAAGGCTAAGAAAAACTTGCTCTATTCTCAGAATCATAATAGTTTGTCCAGTCTGGTATCCTGTCCCCAGTAGTGGGCAGGTCCAAATGCTTACAAAACTTTTAGTCATATGGCATGCAAAGGCAGTACTATAGAATCTGAACCTTTGGTAGTCTAAGACAATAAGCACACTTGATGATCCTACTGTAGTTGAAGATGACCCTATCCTACACAGATGGTCTATTCTCCCTCTCTTGCATTTATCTTTTAAAACAGACAGCAGGAGAGACTCTCACATGCCATTTGGTGAATGAAAAATACTTTTAATTTAAAAAAATGTTATCTGTGACTTTCATTGGGTAACTGCTAGTCACTTTCCCTAACATGCTAGTAGTTTAAATAACTTCAGCTGTGATACAGAAGGCAATTCACATGAAAGTTTTACTGCACAAATCCATTCTGTACAATGCGGTGTACATGGGGCTGCCTTTGAAGATGGTCTGGAAATTTAACTGGTGAAGAATATGGCCACCCAACTGTTGTTGGGGGCAAGGTGGTCAGGTCATACAACCTCTACACTGCACCAGCTACATTGGTTACCAGTCAATTTCCAAGTCCAATTTAAAATGCTAGTTTTGACCTTTTAGAGGGCAATCCTATGGCCCTTAGACTGCATCTGGGGGAGAGGGGGGCATAGGATAGTTCAGAATCCAGGATCCAAGGTTGGAGACAGTGCTCCAACTTCGGGCCCAGGAACCCAAGCTCCCCACCCCTCCCCCAAGTAGCCGGTGTAGAAAAAGAACTGTGCTGACTGCCTCTCCAAGCTCGCAAAAGTGACCCCGGAGTGGGGGAAAGGGGTGATTCTGTGGGAGGGGAGGGAACAGGGGAAGCAGGGATATCAGCTCTCCCCAGCTCTCCCCAGCCTCCTTCCCTCCCACTCTGCAGAGTCTTAGCTAGATGGACAAAACCACCTGTCTAGCAAAATTGCAGAGAGGGGAAGTGCGGAGGCAAAGATTGCCTCTGTGCTCCTCCCGCTCTGCATAGAATGCCTGTCAGCCTCCAGGTTCAGAGGATGATGGGCATCTGGATAGGATTGTGCCCATTAAACTTTAAATGATTTTTGGGACCAAATTATTTGAAGAACTGCCTTCATCTGTATCAGCCTGCCAACACATTAAGATTAGCAACAGAGGCCCTTCTCACTTGTCCACCTTTGAGGGCAATTAGGTAGGCAAGTACATGAGAAAGGACTTTTCAGCAGTTTCCCACAACTCTAGAATGCATTGCCCTCAGGGCTCCATCAGACCCCCTCACCACAGGCTTTTAGGAAGGTCCTGATTTACCTGGTTACTCTTGCCTCCCCCTGACTATGTTTTATTGGACTGTTCTGGGTTCTAGCTGCAATTGTGTTGTAGGTGTTGCCTTACACTGCTGTTTGTTGCTTTTATAAATGTTAGCTGATTTATTACCATATTTATTATTTTAATTATATGCATTTTATTGTTGCCTCCCTAAGCTGCTTAGGGAGGGCTCCTGGCCTGAAAGGAAGCCTAGAAATATTATAAATAAATGGGAGTTAAGCAGGGAAACATCCTTATGGCCATTGTCTATTAGCTGTCTCTTTTTCAGCAGATGTATTTCTTTTAGATTTTCCTTATATGCTGTAGAAGACATTTCATAATACCACATTTTAGTTATTTCTCAAGTTTCCCCAGTTCAAAGAGCTACCGTTTTTGAGGGGTGGGGGGAAACTGAAATAGCACATAGTAGACTCAAGATGGGAATTCACCATTGATCTCTATAGGGGCATTATTAAAGTTACTGCTTTGACTTCAGTTATTTGTTCCTGCTGCTTACCCTAAGAATAGCCTCTGATGATTTGTTTGGCTTTTGGAAGCAACAGGACATTGAGCTGCTGCTTGCAAGGAGTTCTCCATATCAACTCCAAGACCTCATGGGCTATTAGCCTGCACAAAGAAATCTGCCCGTTGGAATGGTTCACAGTTTCCTCTGGGAAGCAGGAGGCCATAACAACTGCCAGATCAAATAATGCTGAGCATCCAAAGCCATAATGTCCACAGCACAGATTTTAATGTTGCCAACAGTGATATGATTTATGCAGTGGGGGAAAATGCATGACCATGTTGGCAAATATTTCATACATCCCATCAGAAGCTGGCACAGCCAGCATCTCAGAAAACTTTCATATAAAATACAGAAAACTCTGATATAAACATCAGGGAGAGATGGAAGGATGGAGGCAGCCATTAGCTGTACAGGAAGAGAACAGGAATGGCCACACTGATGTTGCCTATAACTCTAGTTCCCCGTGCTATGATAACCAGCTGTCCTTCCTGGAGGGTATGAGAGGAAGATTGTTCTAACAGGGATGATCTGTCCCCCAAATGAGTTAATATTTGTACCAGATTGGAAAATTGTAGATTATTTTGATAGGGAGACAACATGACGTAATATAATCTACTCTTATGATTTGATGAGAGCAGTTGGTTGTGGTGTTACTTGCTAACTGAGAAAATAGCATACCTGCCCACCCCATTCCATAGACAGAAGCTGACCACACGGCAGTTGAATCGAACCAACATTGGTGACATCATCAATAGACACTTCAATCCATGCAGGCTCCCCCCCCTTTTTGATGGAATTTCAGGGAAAAATTGGGTGGTGTGGGAGGTTTAATCTCTCTGTCCCAGAGCATCATGGTCCTGTTCCAGATAGGGACCATAAGCACTCACACAAGAGTAAAGAAAAATAGCGGGCTCAGTTACACCAGTGCAATTACTAGAATTTGCAATTTGGCCCCTAAAAGAATCAAGACAAGGCATGAAGTACACACAGCTCTGTCCTCCAACATCTTGTCTTTGAGAGTGGAAACCTGGGATACTAAACTAAGAAACAGAGGAAAAATAGAGTTTCTGGAAGAAGCAAGAGGGAAGAAGGAAGGAGTACTGGGAAAATAGCCTCATGATCTACGACACTCTTTGTTTTGACAGAAAAGGTACCTTTGTGCACAAGATGAGGTTTTGAGTGGCTCTCCTAGCCATAATCCTGGTTTTAGTATGAGCCTTCTTAACCCAGTATAATAACCCTACTTGAATCATTCTTGCAAATCAACAGTGTCAAAACTGATTTTATGATGTTAGAAAAAACTGTCAGAGACAAATGTAAACCTTTCAGGCTTAGTAGGCTTTCACCATTTTCATAAATGGATGTTAAGAATGCATTTTTGCCTCTAATGTAGCTTTGGAGTTTTTTGTTTGTTTGCTTTTTTGCACCTTAAGAATAAGGGTGATGAGGCATGTAATTGAGAAAAACAACCATTTTTAAAAAGTCGAATTACAGCTCCACAAAATGTAGCTTTTTAATCCAAATTATCTGGTGGTCATGTGTCATTTTTATTTCTCTTGTGAAGAGATGCACTCTGGTGGTGTGCATTCAATGTCTGCCAATTGCCATTTTTATCACCAAGAACACATGCAGTATATTCCTTGGGTGGCCAATTGTCCCTTCAGTTCTTTTGCTTCTTCTGGTGACTCTGAAAACCCTGTTTTGCCATACCCTGTATTTTCTTGCTCTGTCTGTGTCCAGCACAGTAGCACTTATTCTGCTATCTGCTCTTGCAAAAGATGATACATTTCTAAAGTGAAACAATTGTTATGGAGAAGAAGAGTATGGAACTCATTAGCAAGAGAGCTTCAGTTATTGGGCAGTACAGAAATGTAATAAATACATAAATGAATAAATAGCCAACAGTAACAGATATTTGTTTATAATTACTTACACATCTTTCCACAAAACGTATGTTCCAACTCTTCCTAAGCCAAATTCATCAACCACCTCCCTTCAACAACAGCCCTCAGAGCTCAATTCTAGGATGACAGCATCTTGCCCTTTGAACAGTGGCACAGCTAGGTAAATTTAGGCCCTGGATTTAATGGTCTCCTGGTGGTGATGTTGGGAGGCTTTCAGCAACAACGAACCATACAATTTCAGTTGTGAACCACACAACCAACACTTTTCTCCCCCCTCCCGCCAGCCAGAATGCTGTGGCAAGCAGAGTCCACTCCAGTTAGCCCTGGCATTTCCATGCTAGCCCATGTCCTCATACTGGGCCTGTTGGCCACTGCCCCCTCACTTGTCATTCTTTGGGTGGTCATGTGCCCCCTCCCCCTGAGCTGCAGGGCCCTGAACATTGGCCCCGAGCTCCAACCCTAGCTGCTTTTAAACCAGCCAATCAGGGCAGAGTGGTGGCGTTCTTCTAAACTTGGGTGCTAGACGCACTGCAATGCAGGGTGCTAGGGATCCATGAGGGGAAGATGGGTGTAACGGAAGAATGTATAGAATAATGATAGCAGTGTGTAAGCTGTAATGGTGGGAAGAGTCAGAGAGAGGAATAATGAGTGACAGCAGGTGTGTGAGTTGGAATGGTGGGTGAACAGGTGAGGAATGTCAGATGAGAGCATCAGAAGAGGGAGAGAGACAGTTAGAGGTTATTGGCATCAGAAAAGAGGGATGCTGAGGTAAAAGTCTGGTGGCCACAAATGCTGTTAAAGAGGTGGGTCAGTTATATTAGTTTAGGGTATTAGAGATACCCTATTATTTACGTTCATTATTTTTCTGTATCTAATGAGTGCTTGTTCTGGGTGTTAAGTTCCATTAGAAGTTTATTGCTTTAACTACTTGTGTTCTGATGTGGGGGATTCTAAGGTCTGCAAATCTCACCCCATATCCTGGCTTTGAATTACATTTTGTTTGTGTGTGTGTGTGTGTATGAGACAGCCTTGCTTCTCCCTGTAAATCCGTAGGTGGTGGCAATATTGCGGGGATATTAGGGAATGTCTGGATTCAGTGGACAGGCTCAGTTACTTATGTAATGACCTCTAGCGGGCAGATCCTTGCAGGGGACCCCTAGAACATCACAATAGGAATAGAATGCTGGTTGTGGGGTGGACCATAGTGTTTCATACAGTAGCAAACAGAAGGTGTGATCTTTTTCTAAGATTAAAGGAACATCACCACTGGGACAAGCTTAATGTGGGTTGGGTATGAATCTGCCTATAGAAATGTAACATTCAAAAAAGACATTTAAACATCTTCTAGTGGCCTGTGGCCTGCTCCTTCCCAGTGTAATCCTTTATTCCTTACAGTAGCTTTATCAATCTGTAATAGGCTTCTGCAAGAACATGTACATGGCACAGGAATACAGGAAGCTGTCTTATACTGAGTCAGAGCATTGGACCATCTAGCTCAGTGTTGTCTATATTGACTAGTAGCACTCTTCAGGATTTCACACAGGCAGGGCTGGCCCTACCAGTAGGTGTGTGGGGGGGTTACCTCAGGTGGCAGATGCTGGGAGGTGGCAGCAAGGTGTTGGAGGAGAAAGTTGTGCTCCTTGCACCCCTTAAGTTAGCCTGCTACCACGGTGGAGGCGGGCTTGTAGCTCAGTGGGAGAGCACATGCTTTGCATGCAGTAGGTCCCAAGTTCAGTCCCTGGCCTCTCAAGGTAGGCTATGAAAGAATGCTGCCTGTAAACCTGGAGAGCCATTGCTGCCAGTCAGTGTCAACAATACTGGAGTAGATGGACCAATATTCTGACTCAGTATAGGGCAATAGGAAATATAAGGCAGCTTCCTATGTTCCTGTGAGGATGCTGTCCCATTGCCAGTGCTGAAGAAGGGTTTGACTGCCAGTTCAGTTGGCTTTTGCATATGGAATCAGAGGGAGCACCATCTTGTTCTTTGCTTCAGGCAGCAAAAAGGCCTGGGCCAGCACTGCAGACAAGAGTCTTTCCATCCCTCCCTAGAGATGCCAGGGATCGAACCTGGGACCTTTAGCATTGAAAGCATGTGCTCTACAAGGGCATCGGCCCTTCCCAAGAAATGGTTGCTTGATCATCACAGGGAGATGTTTTCCTGTGTTTCCTAAACATGTTTTTTTTTTTCCTTCTGTTCAAGACTTTATCCTCCTCTACTTTTTTTTGCTATCCACCTCATGCCACACTTCATGTTTCCTGGACAGCAGGGATCTCTTTGCTTCCCCATGCCCACAATTCTGCCTTCAAGTGTTTGTCTTCATTTCCACAGCATCTATACAGCTGCTGGAAACAGAGAACAAAGTGTGATGTCTGCAGAAGTGGAATGGTGATAAATGCTGACACCTGGCTGGTCTTCTGGGAGTTCTCCTGCTTTAGTTCTGATTAACGGCTCATCTTGTACGCTAATTATTTGTAATGTTCTTCATCATTGAGACAGGTCTCTTCTGTTCCTTGCTCTCTGGATTGCACCTTCTAACTTTTGGGGCCTATGGAGCAGAACCAGATTCACTGGGACTAATAAACTGTTGTTTGATAAGAAACTGTAAGGCTATTTAGCCCAGCCATAAAACAGCACCAGAAAAGTACCAAATAATTTCTGTCCTTTTAAAAAATTATTTAGACAGCTTGGCCTATGACCACGGAAGGCAGATAATATGGATGGCCTTTTAACAAAGGCAGTCACAAGTGTCATAATCAATAGAAAACATATGGAGGTTCAGCACTTCTGAAATGATGGTTATGACCTTACTATAAATCCAAACCTTTAAACAAGGATACAAGATGGCATTGAAAAAAGGCAATTCTAGACCACAGCTCATACAACTATGAGAAAGAATGTGTAGCTGATCTCACTTATCTATCTTTATATCTATTTAACTTTATATCTATTTGTCATCTAGCTATCATTTATCTATCATCTATAGCCATCTCATCATAAAAGTTCACCTGAAATTGTCTCATAGATTTCTGAGACCACTATACTAAGTATAAGTCATTTGTACTTAGAGCAAGTATGAGCTATGCTGAGTGCTAGTGTGCTGCAGTGGGCAGAGACAGACTTGGACTGGGAGCCCTGAGTTCAATTGCTGCTCAACAAAATAAAGTTCACTGGATGTCCTAATCTAAGGGGTGGGTGAGCTGTGCACCCCAAGCTGAAGGGGGTGCCGAGCTGAGTTTAGCAGTGGTGTTTTTTTTAGTGTACAGTCTGCACTCAGCTAGGTTGGCAAAAGGCAGTGTCCTCAACCTTCTTTTCCCCACACAATTCTACTGGTCATTTGAGCACTAACTACAACAATGAACTTCCATCAGTTAGCTTGAAAGTTTTTTTGTATTTTTTTCCAGTTTCCAGTTTGATGCCATTCATTCTAGATACAATTCCATGGAACATGGTTTTACTGTGAGGCAGCATTACCAAACACTATAAGCTCTGTCTGTCTGTCTGTCTGTCTGTCTCTCTCAAATTGGGTGGGATAGCTAATACCCTGGAAGACAGAAACAGAATTCAAAGTGATCTTGACAGGCTGGAGTGCTGGGCAGAAAACAACAGAATGAACTTTAACAGGGATAAATGCCAAGTTCTGCACCTAGGAAAAAGAAACCACATGCACAGTTACAAGATGGGGGATATGTGGCTCAACAATACTACATGTGAGAAGGATCTTGGAATTGTTGTCGATCACAAGCTGAATATGAGCCAACAATGTGATATGGCTGCAAAAAAGGCAAATGCTCTTTTGGGCTGTATTAATAGAAGTATAGCTTCCAAATTCCATGAAGTACTAGTTCCCCTCTACTCAGCACTGGTTAGGCCTCATCTGGAGTACTGCGTCCAGTTCTGGGCCCCACACTTTAAGAAGGATGCAGACAAACTGGAGAGGGTTCAAAGGAGGGCAGCAAAGATGATCAGGGGACTGGAAACAAAGCCCTATGAGGAGAGACTGAAAGAACTGGACATGTTTAGCCTTGAGAAGAGAAGATATGATAGTGCTCTTCAAGTACTTGAAAGGTTGTCCCAGAGAGGAAGGCCAGGATCTCTTCTTGATCATCCCAGAGTGTAGGACACGGAATAATGGGCCCAAGTTACAGGAAGCCAGATTCCGTCTGAACATCAGGAAAAAATTCCTGACTGTTAGAGCAATACGAGAATGGAAGCAATTACCTAGGGAGGTGGTGGGCTCTCCCACACTGGAGGCATTCAAGATGAAGCTGGACAGGCATCTGTCAGGGATGCTTTTGACTTAGATTCCTGCATTGACCAGGGGGTCGGACTCGATGGTCTTATAGGCCCCTTCCAGCCATACTATTGTATGATTCATTCTCTCTCTCTCTCTCTCTCTCTCTCTCTCTCATCCATCTACCTATCTAAAAAAGAAAGCTATAAGTTGATGGGGGTATGAGCTGAAGGCACTCCTTACCCAGGGTGCTATTTATTCTAGGACCAGCCCTGCTTGAACATAATCTTTATCACAGGACCATTGTGAGGAGGGTAAGATGGGATAGCCCCCACCCACCCAGTCTATGTCACTTTGTGCTTAAGAGTGAAGGAACAGGACATACATGTGATAGGTGTGTGTGTGTGTGTATTTAATAGCACATGCTAGTCATCTTATAAGTCCCACTTGAATAGAGAAGGAACAAAATTAGTTCTTAAGAAGCAGGAATGGGTGTTCACAGAACTGTTTTTCCCTAACACATCAACTTTTGTAGGTCTATGAGTATTCAAAGTATCATTTGTTTCTACCATTCTGGAGTAGCACCTCTGCGTTGGGAACAAATGCTTACAGCACTTGAGGTTTTATGTATCTTTCGGCAGTGTTCAAAAGTAGGGATGACTAAGAATTTCATTTCAGTTCATTTTTAATAAGAATTTACCATAGTTTGCAAATTACTTCATATTCAAGATAGAAAGAACTTGAGGTGTTGTTGTTTTTTAATTGAATGTGGGAGAAAGAGAAACTGGCAGATGTGTCCATTCCTAGGAAAGTTGGCAGCTTCTGACCATGGTTGAGTCTCTCTTGGTCTTCGGACAGATTCATAAGGTCTAGGCACTCCTTCAATGCTTCAGGAACAATTCTGTGAGATGATTATCTCTATGGCAATGTCCTAGCATCAAAGGAAGACCTTTTCTCTTGGCATGATTTTTAGGCATTCATGTCTAGAAGAACCCAGGGCTTCCCAAGACCTATTGTGGCCTGAGGCAGAGACAAGATAGCACCCACTACCCATCCAATAGGCTGGATCTAGAATCTGTCTTCCATGAGAAGAAGGGACTTTCCATGAGAGGAAGGGCTCTGCTCATGTAAGGTCCCTCTGCCAGGGACCATAGCTCATCCCATTAAAGAGGGTCTCTGGACATTCTATGTAGCATATTCTGGGGGCTGGAGGAGCTGCTGTGGGAAGTAGGGCTTAGGGAAGTCCACTTCCACCAGCTGATCCACTGTAAATTTGGATCCAACCCCATGTACAGGAGCCACCCGGACCAGCTGTTGAATCTTATTTCAACACTGACAACAGGATAGTGATCTCTACTCTAATACACTCAAGATCCGTAGGCTAGGTTAGAGGGTACAGGTTAGGCTGCCTCGCTTTGCCTAATGGTAGGGCCAGCCCCGACACCACATCAATGATGATAGCACATTTGCTACTCTTGTACAAAACATTTGATATCTGGATGACTGGAACTGATAAAGTGGTCAGTGATAAGCAATATGCCCCAATATATTTTATAATGACTGCATTCAGTTCACCATGAAGGCTGGTAGTTTTAATATCAAGTTTCTAGATTAAGAAGTCATCTTCATTGAGAGTTAGATGTATGATTCTGACTGTGTTGTATGTTATATTGTTAGTATTTGTAGACAGCCACATAATATACCAGCTCTGAAATTGTGGTTGCTGTTGTTACCTGGGCTTAAAACAAACAAACAAACAAACAAACAAAACACAAAATTTTAAAACTCAGTTTCAACACTAGTCACTGGGCAAACCTTTGAAATAATTAACTTGAGGAACAATGGATGGAGACTGTCTGTCTGTCTGTCTGTCTGTCTCTGTCTCTCTCTTTGTCTCTCTGGGAGAAGTCTAAACTTCCTAAACAAAGCAGTCAAGGAAGAGACTGTTGTTGACTACAGCTATAGCAACCAACATTTTGAAATTCAGCCATTTCACAAGATCTATGATAATTCTGACAGCGTCTAGGTAGAGAGGAGGTCCTTCTGAGATCCCCTTGGGAATCTGGCTGTCAGTAAGAACACATCATTTTTTCTGGCCAGATTAAAATGCTTTCCCCAGAGAGACTTGTTTGCAGTTGCAAGGAGAGGTGTGGGCTGGGAAGGTGCACTGTCTCCAAGAGACTTACACATCATTAGAATTTCAGGATGTACCAGTTGCTTTCTTTTAGCCATTTTCCTGTGCTGCAAAAGGTCAGGCTTTACAGAGTTTCCCCAGGTGCCAATAAATTCAAAAACACCACCCTCACATTTTTCTTTCTCCTCTGACAACATCAGAGTTCTTGGTCTGGCATGACTCTGACTCAAGAGGATTATTAATGTGTCTCAAAGTTTGGGGCAAGTGCACCACCCAGATTGTCCCACATAAAATATTCAGCATCTGGTAACAGTAAAAAAAGCAAAAGCAAAAGCCAGGAGGATACTTGGAGCCAGCAGGGCAAAATTATTTTGAATAGGGATGGTGTCAAGCGTAGGCATAGTTAGGCACCTGCTGAGGGCCCCCACCCTAGCAGGGGTCCACTGACAAGAGTCCCCAGAACTTTCTCCTCCTCTTCATCAATACAGCCTGCTTTTTCACCTGCCTTTTGCTCTGGTCCAGTCAATGTTGGTGGTGAGAAGGTGGATCAGCAGTAGATGCCACAGCCTCCTTGCTCACTGACTCTCTGCCTGTCAAGCAAGTCAGTGGTAGCAATGATGAGAAAGAGGATGAGGAACAATAGCAGCTGGTGTCAGTGGTGATGAGAAGGTAGAATCACTGAGGGAGGGCCCCCATTGAGGGTGTCTTTCCCAAGGGTCCTCCAAAACCTAGAGCTGAAACTGATTTTTAAGCACTTTTCTTTGTAACCCTCCTTTTCTGCTGGTGGCACACTGATGTCCAGATTGGACTCATCATGCTTTTGCTGGCCCTGCTTTGGTGCCTTAAACAGCAGCACAGCCCAACATGCAGACACCTGGGAAGTCATTTTTTTCCTAGCATGGTGTCAAGTGAAGGGGGAAAAAACTCCACCTGCTTGATTTCTGTATGCCAGTTCAGGGCACAGGAGCAGGTCTATTCAAAGATGATAGATAGATAGATAGATAGATAGATAGATAGATAGATAGATAGATAGATAGATGCTGCCTTTTAGAATAAACCCTCTCAAGACAATGTACTACGAAATGTAAAACTGCAAGACACAATAAAACAATGACAAAAACAACAATAAAAACAATGATAAAAGCAAGATTAACAAGGAAAACCAAATAGCACCATATGTACCACAGAACCCAATACAGTCCTAGCTCTATTATAAAGGTAAAGGTAAAGGTGTCCCCAACCAGTCGTGTCCGACTCTAGGGTGCGGTGCTCATCCCCGTTTCTAAGCCGAAGAGCCAGCGCTGTCCGAAGACGCTTCCGTGGTCATGTGGCCGGCATGACTGAACACCGAGGTGCACGGAATGCTGTTACCTTTCCCGCCGAGGCGGTACCTATTTATCTACTTGCAATTTCTTGCTTTCAAACTGCTAGGTTGGCAGAAGCTGGGAATGAAGACGGGAGCTCACTCCATCACGCAGCACTCGGGTCTCGAACTGCTGACCTGCCGACCTTCCAGTCTGCAGTTCAGCGTCTTAACCACTAAGCCACTGCAGCCTCAGCTCTATTATAGTATTTATTTATTTAAAAGTTATCAAGTGCTATGGCCAAGATGTCTTTTTGTTTGTCTGTTTTACTTAGGAAGGTTCAAAAACCTCAAACAATTCTCCTGCTTTTTAAGACAGAGAGTCTCACATGCAAAGATCACCTTGCTTAGACTGCAAATGGGACACGAGGCACCTACAGTTGTACTTAAAGAGACTGGGATGCTCAAATAATGTGGTGTCCAATTTGTATGCTCCAGCAGTCAACCTGCACCTGGATTGGTACTATGGGAGTCCTCAAAGTTATTAGTGCTTTCCTGTATTGTTGTAGCGGCTACAATAGACTGAGCCCTGACCTATGTAGCTATACAAGATCACGGCATGGATGAAAGCTTTGTCACTGCTCTTCCAATTCCTCCTTTGTTAGTGCCTGCTTTATATTATTAATTACACATCACCATCCGTTGGTGGATGTAATTGCAGCCCTGTTCCTCCTCTGTCCCAATGATTCCCTCACACAGTTCATTAATGTCTGTGCTGTAACTGAGGTTGAGCTTCTCTGTGTTGCCAACCGAGATTTAATACCAAATGAGGTTACAAAATAACGATTTAATAGCGAATGTGCAGTAATTTATTTATCGGAATTAAAGATTAAAACTCAATCTTAATTAAATCTTGGAAAAGTTCAACAGAGCTGCCTGAATTATAAAAATAAAAAAGATGTATTGATTATTTAAGAAATTGAAATCACATTTAATAAATATGGGAGTGAGCCATTAAGGGAATAGGGAGATCAGAGAGAAAGTACTAAATGGTGATTAGAAGAAGATAAATATTTATTAAATGTTTGCTGTGATTTATTAAGTTGTGATGAGCTAAACAAATGTAATTTGATATCTGGATCATATCTCATTCTGATACAGCCTTCATTAAATCTGAAGTCTTGGCTTTAAATGGGTATCATATGTTCCCTTCAGTTCTTAATCTCTTTGAAATATCAGTTCGATGCTGCTGAAGACATTGAAAGTCACAGAGACTGAAGCCTCATGTGTATCAATGAGACTTCATTGCTTTGCAGGTGGGAAGTAAACTTATTCCTCTCTTGTACTCTCTCTTATTTATTACCTGTTGGTTGGCATTAAGAGTCCACCCCCCACCCCAGTTCTGCTCAGCTAATGAGAGATAAGCTGTCAACAGCCTCTTTATAAATTCCATGCACATTCACTTTTGCACTGATTCAAAGAACTGGTCTACCCTGTTTTTCCTAGGGTTGCCAGTTCTTTCTCTCTTTTTTTACTGACTCTTCTTTTGTGCTTTTCTTTGAGAGCTGACTGGCATGCAGAAACTAAGCAGACAAGGATGCTTTGCCATCAGGTGATCTTCATGCCAGAAAGCCGCATCTCTTAGATCTCCTCATGCCCAACTGCTGTTAACAGCACTCCAGTTCAAGCACTAAAAAATGGGCAAACCTAATTACGCACTTCTGACCTCTATGAAATAGGCAGCCCTCCCTTGCTAATGCCACACAAGGATTGGCATGGTTCATGCTGATCGAGTCCCATGGGGGAACATCATGGCTCTGATCCTTTCAATAGGCCATAAGAGGAAAGTAGCCATAGATAGCCTTATCCTCCGTGAATGTGTCTAATCCCCTTTTAAAACCATCTGAGTTGGTGGTCATCACTGCATCTTGTGGTAGCAAATTCCATAGTTTAATGATGAACTATGTGAAGAAGTACTTCCTGATATCTGCCCTAAATATCTCCCACTATTCAGCCTCATTGGATGACCCCCAGGTTCTAGCATTATGAGAGTGAGAGGAAAAACATTTCCCTATCCACTTTCTCTACACCAGGCATAATTTTGTACACCTCTATCATGTCTCCCTTTACTCACCCTTTTTCTAAGCTAAACATCTCAGACGTTGCAACCTTTCCTCATAGGGGAGTTGCTCCAGGCGCTTGGTCATTTTGGTTGCCCTTTCCTGCACCTTTTTGAACTCTACAATATCTGTTTTGAGTCATGGCCCTTCAGTGGCTATGACATAGCACTGGTTTATAACCTGGCCACATGCCCTGACAGTGGATTGCTCATCTTCCACTGACAGGGGTCCCTGGGTAGTGTAGGAGCCCATGGGAACACTGCAATACTCATACTCACCCTCCATATGCATTCTGTCCATGAATGGCATTTAACTTGTAAATTGTTTTCAACTTTCCCTCCCCCAATGGTCTAACAAAGGCCAGAACTGCTGTGAGCAGGCAGGAGGATGAAATGGTAGATACGGATCACCATATTAATCCATGGTCATGTCAATGAAATGTTGAAGCAGAGAGATCCCCCCAAAGATGGAGTCTTTCCCTAGCCAATCAAAAATCTAATCATTCTGATTACTGCAACATTACGGTTGAAAAGTTAATCACACAGTTGTCAATAAATTTATGGCTAAACCTTAAAAAATTTAAAAAAGAAGAAAACCAACCTTAATGCTTTTGTAGATGAAGGTCACTGATTTGTACTGTATATAAATAAAGTGAAAAGTACCACATGCTTTATCCACATCTTAAATTATGGGAAAGATACAGTTTTTAGCCTGTTTACATATTCCCTGCCTAGAAAGAGCAATGGAGAAACTCCTTCTCAAGTTGACTGGCCGGATTTAGTTTCTTGCATTCTTTCCCCCTTTTTTTTGGCTGGGAAAAGGGGTCTCTTGTGTAGAGTTATTCCTGAAAATTAAATTGTACTGATTATTACAATCTGCGAGTAGTGACAATTAATTTGCTTCCAGTTCTCCAGAATCACATTCCTTCCTCAACAAGGTATCCCATTTTCTGACAGGCACTCTCTAATCATGCTGGAGAGAGCCTCATACCTATGCATTATGGGTATCAGAAGAAACCATTTTCTTATGGAAAACATTTCAAGCCAAGTTGTTGCTTCAACAATGCTATGGTAATCTGGCTTTCTAATTTTAATTCCCATTCTGTTAAAAAAAAAAAAAAGAGCAAAGGAATGATTAGGGTGGCCTTAGCCTTCATTGGAGGAAAGAAAGTAAAATGCTCAGACCATTATATGGTTGAAAATAATATGCAGAAACAGGAATGCCTCCTTTACTCAGTCATCTCTCTCGCATATTGGTATTGTTAACTGTGTGAAGATTTGGTCATGCATTACCCCTGAGGCATTTGTTGGTTAACATGTTAAAAATGATCATATGGTTAGATTTCTAAATATGCAAACATAGACGTGTTCAGCCTTGAAGACAGAGTTGATCTTGGATAGCTTCACATATTAGAATGTCCTTCAGAACCAAATGCAGTACTGAGAGCTATAAACCTGAATGGGGAGCGTATCTGCAATGGAATGGAAATGAATATTGGTTTTTAGATACATTTAACAATCACCTGTTCAGGTGCTATGCCTCATGCAGTTAGGATCAAGTGAGGGGAAAGGGGGACCATGCTCACTAGCCTCACCCTGCACTGCCTGCCCTGCCCATGTGTTGGGGGAGGAGATCTCAAGAGGGGAGCTTGCTCTACTTGTGTAGGTTCCCCACATGATTTAGAATGCTGTGTGATCAGTTGTAAATTGGGCAGGGAACCTTTGCATGTAGACTAGGATCCTCTCTTCAGACCTTCCCTCCCCAATGCATGGACAGTGGGGGGTGGAACCAGCAGGGCAGGGGCAGGGAGCCGGGCCTCACTCTTCCCTCCCTCCATGCAACTGCAGTTGTCAGCCACTGTGTATACATAATTCTGGACAAGAGGGAGCCTTGGCTCTTCTGATGATCTTACAGTTCTTATGAGGTGTAATGCCTGATCATGGCGCATGGTGCTTTCCTCCAAAAAACCCTGTAGAGGATCTTGAGGATTCCCCACAACAGCATTGCCATTCCAATGGCTCACTGGAGAAAGGTGTGATGTACTAATCTTTAAATCAGGTGTGAGGTTCTAGGGCTCTATTGACTTAATTTCTGAGGCCTCTTTCCCTTACTTTCTTTCCTGTCCAACTCTTACTTCAGTCAAATCCATTGGGCTCCTGTGAGTAACTTTATGGCTACATGCAATTTAAGTCTGCAGGATATTTATGCTGGTAGTAGGGGTGTACAGAACTCACCTCCAAGTCTGCCAGGGGGTCTGCGGGGTGGGGAGGTGATCCGTTCCTCCCCCCGGAATCCTCCCCGGCCTGCTCCGCTCCACGGCGAGTCTGCGGAGCTGCCGGCCAGGCCTGTCCACTGCCAGACTGCTGGTCTTCGGATGCAAATGGCATCTGGGGTAGCAGACGCCATTTGCATCCTTGCCTTTTGCCATGATAGGCTACTTAAAGATTTACATAGCCTATCATGGCAAAGAGCAGGGATGCAAATGGTGTAGCGGATGCCATTTGTGTCCCTGCTCTTTGCCGTGATAGGCTACATAAATCTTTACGTAGCCTATCATGGCAAAAGGCAGGGACGCAAATGGCATCTGGCAGGGACGCAAATGGCGTCCGCTATGCCAGATGCCATTTGTGTCCGAAGACAGGCAGCAGCAGATGGGACAGGCGGCAGCGGATGGCAGCAGACGGCCGGCAGCAGATAGGATCCGGCCCGCATGGATTCCCCCGAGTGGTGGAGGTGAGTCTTTTGTTCTGCCACGGGCTCCGGGGGTCCAGATTCTTAGAATCCAGCCTCATTGGAGTCCATGGCGGAATTCTCCGCCATCCCTAGTTGGTAGAGGCTATTTCATGCCTCTCCCAAGTGGGTCATTCTATATATCCTTAATGTCCTTTTTCTCAGTAAGTGCTTCACAGGCCATCTTAAGTCCACAAAAGACCCTGGCTGCTTCTACACGAGGCATTTATCATGTGCTCATGATTGGCCATTCATGGAAGTGTGCGGGTCTTTTGCATGATGTCGTAAACCTCCAGAATGCCTCCTGAGGATTTTCCCAGTTATCCCATCTTTAAAAAGACTGGACATCTAAGCTGGAATATAAAGAAAACCTGCAATTTTGTGCCAGCATACTGCAATAATTCCGTCACTAGATGGCACTGCTCCATTGAAAAATATAGAAAGCCCCCAGACCCCCAGTAAGGCTGCTGAGAAAGGGTGTTTTCAATTCCAGAGCACGTTTGTTGTCTAAGAAGCTAATCCTAACATTGCTACAGAAACAGAAGCAAAATGCTCTCGTAGGGCTGCAGGATTTTCCCTTAATGTAGAGACACCCTTAACCTTCCCTGTGCTTTTTCTCTTTCCACAGCAATTGTCCTTGTAACTTTCTATGCCACTTCCAATATCCCTATACAGCTGGTATCCCTATTCAGCATAAGCCTTCCATGTACTCTAATGCAAATAGGGTTTGGAAGAAAAATGTGCTAATGGCAAACTCTGAACGTCCACTTCTCAGGCTTTTTAAAATGCTTTTCCATAGCTGAGAGCTGGGTCCCTGCATTTTATAAATGTTATCAGGTCACATTATATATTGAAAATTGGAATATATTAATAGCAGGCTTCCAAGGCTGTTTCAGAATGTTCTGACTATATTTGTCAGTCCTCCAAACCTCCACACACAGTACTGAACAGCAGGAGGTGCATCAGATAATCTGTGATTTCAAAAGTCTTAAAGGTTCCTGTCCCCTGCATAGTCACAGATACTAGGATGGAAAGGTCTGTCAGTCTTGGTCACACTAAAATGGTCAGGTGTCTTGTTGTTGTTGTTGTTGTTGTTTTTAGGTTAAGCTCATTCCATCCCATTTCTGCATGTGTTTGTGATTTTTAGTAAAATATGAAAATTTATATTTTTGTGTACATTTTTTCCTAATGTACTTATTAATATATGAATTTTTGTGCACACGTTTAAAGGAAAGCATTTTCCTAAGTACTTTACATTGCTGAAATGCTGTTCTTTCTAAACCTTTCTCAAGTATGTGCATTTTGCACACACTTTCCCCTAATATGCATCTTTTGTGTGTGCATTCTTTCCCAGATGAGCTGCATCAGAAAGCTTGCAAAAATGTAGATTTCAGAACACAACTCTATCTTGGCTCAATGAAAGGTATGGGAGCTGCAAATTGGGTAAGTCCATGAAAAACCCCATGATGGATCAAATTTCTCACCCATCCCTACCCAATACATTGGTTTGTCAAAACTGAAATTCTTCATCTTCTTCTTCTTCTTCTTCCTCCTCCTCCTCCTCCTCCTCCTTCCTCTTCTTCTTTAAATGTCTGATTCCCAAATGGATGAGCATTTTCTTCCAAATTCACCCTTGGTTTGAAAACAACCACAAGAAAGTGGTTCTTGTAAGACCACAGTGAGACCACAGACACAAGAGTCACCAAACATTAGAAACCACTGAATAGGGGAAAGGCCAGAGCTTAGATTGAATGTGACATCTGAACCAGAACCAGAACTGACATTGCTAATGGACAAGTGTGACTTCCTGGGGGGAAAAGCCAACAACAACTCTAAAATTGCCGCCAGCTATGGCCGGTGCACAGCGAGTACAGGGAGGCACCCAACTGAGGAAAGAACAAGGGAAGGATTACCATTATTTGGGACAAATTTGTTTCAGCAAGAAATTAAAATCAGGGATCTCTGCACTGGAGAGTGGCAGAACCACTGAGATAAAAGGAGCATTGTTGCTTCTGGCACCTTTGAATCTGATTCTGGGCCTGTGAGCAAGCCTGTGGGGTCTCTAATGAGACAGCATTTCTTTAAATAGCACCAACCACAGGATAGATGCTGTAAAACAAGAAAAGACAAGGTTTTTGCCCCCGAGCTCCAGAAGGCTGAGCAGAAATGTCCTGTGCATTTTCCAAAGGCTATCTAGACAAATGCCACATGGCTCCAAAGGGTTTCTCCTGTCTAATAGCCATAATCAGCCCGCAGTCCAGCTTCTCCTGTGATGGATGATGGTGGAGAGAAGAATGGAGCAAAACTGAATATTCCCGGACACTGAATATTCATGTGGCTGTTTTTCTTCCACCTAATGTCTAATGTTTACTATGATTAATTTAGGAATTCAAATTTCCCTGGAAGCCTTCCTCCATGTCCTGGAATCCCTTCTCCTTCCCAGTAATTGGCCTCTAATGGAAACAGGATATTGATCTGGATGGGCCATTGGTCTGCCCCGAGTGGTTATTTTAATGATCTAACCTTTTTGCTGTTTGTATTTTTTAACAGTTCAGTCGACACTTCTCTTGGTAGATCTTATTCTACTCTTTCCTCTGGCCCCTTTCTTTACCTCCTTCCCTCCCCCCCAACTTCTTTTCAGCCCAAGATGCAGTCGTGCTCTGTACTTCAGCCCCTCCATCGGACACAGATGTCTTCACTGATGAAGCGGAAACGCTTCACCGGCCCGTATTCCAGCATCTGCAGAAGCTATTCTGAATGAGGGCTGCTGCCATTATGTGAATAAGTCATGCATGATCCCTGGGTACATTATCAGGCCCCTTGTGGAACATTTTTAGCAATGATGAAATGTTATTGTTGTCAGTGTCAAATATTCAGTCTTTATCAGTCTCCCTCATGACAGGCCTCATTATTCAGGCAAGTCTTGGGACATCTTCAAGGGAAGATCTTTTGATCAAGGTCAAATGGACCAGGTTCCTTTACTTTCCTTTGCTTAGTCATGCCTTCCTTCCTTAAAACAAAAACAAACAAATAAACAAATTTGAGAAAGAAGCCCATAAATCCTCTCCAAATCAGAGTAGATAGTGTCTGGTTCTCCTTCCTTTTTTAAAAAAAATGGGGGCAGGGGGAGGGAATCTAATTCTAGGCAATAGTGTTCCCAAAGCAGAATTCAGTAGAATCTTTAGTGAGGATTGTATGAAATCATTTGTTGCCATACTGCAATGTGGGGAACATATTTGGGAAATGGGCTGGAGCAACTCCCCTATGAGGGAAGGTGATAACAGCTGGGATTGTTTAGCTTGGAGAAAAGCGAGTAAGGGGAGGGGAGACATGATAGAGGTGTACAAAATTATGCATGGTGTGGAGAAGGTGGAGAAGGAGACATCTTTCTCCCTCTCTCATAATACTAGAACCCAGGGTCATCCCATGAAGCTGTTTGGTGGGAGATTCAGGTCAGATAAAAGGAAGTACTTCTTCACACAGTGCATTGTTAAACTATAGAATTCACTTCCACATGACGTTTTTTTTTGTTTTTGTTTATAATATTTCTTTGCCACCTTTCAGGGCAGAAGCCCTCCCAAGGTGGCTCACAGCAATAAATTGTGAGCACAATACATTGTGATGGCCACCAATTTGGATGGCTTTAAAACAGGGTTGGACAAATTCCTGGAGGAGAAGGCTATTAATGGCTACTAGTCCTGATGGCTATATGCTACCTCCAGTATCAGAGGCAGTATGCCTATGTACATCAGTTGCTGGGGAACATGGGCTGGAGGGTGCTGTTGCACTCACGCCCTGCATGTGGGGAGCTGGCTGTCCAAAGTTTCAGAGAGGAGTCTTCCCCACCCATACCTAGAGCTACCAGGGATTGAACCTGGAACTTTTTGCATATAAAGCAAGTGCTTTACCACTGAGCTATGACCCTTCCCTAGAGTGCCAGAAGGGTCCAAGAGCTGTTGGCCTTTTGGAAATCCACAGCTCAGTTGCCTTGAGGAAAGGGAAATGGAGTCAGCAGGTGGGCTAAACTTTCATTTGAACTTTCATTTGAACACAATATCTTTTGACAACAGTCCTGTTATTACTAGACTACGTGCTATTTCTATGAAGTCCATAAATGAGTTTTGGTTGAGGTATTCTGCTCTTAAGTAGAATGGCCTTGTTCTATGATAGCCAAGATAAATTTGGCTGGGGAGAACTCCAAGTGAAAAAAATGTGTCCTTTCTCCGTAGACAGAGGACAGATAATACAACAGCATAGCCATTCAACAGCATAGCAATCTGCTTATGAATTAACAGAAAAGGCTGAATTTAAGGTTGTAAGGGGACTACACAAGCCCTTTCAGGCATTTGCCATAGAGGGCTTTACTGTAGCTATAGGGGTAACAGGGATGTGTACCCAAGCCCCACCACCTCCGCTCCTGACCTCCCCATGTTGATAGGAAAGATCTGTAAGAATGCTATAACTGCATTCGGTTGAATGTGGTTAAAGAGCCCCATGAAATCAGAAACCTGCTAAGCCAGGGTTCTCAGTCACATGGAGCAGTGCAAGTACATTCAGCCACACTTACAAACCTTTCCCATCAACATGGCATGTGTGTGCTGACAGTGGGGAGCTGGCTGGGCTGGAGCATGTGTCCCCTGTGTTCTCTGTGGTTACAGTAAAGCCCTCTTCAGTGAATGCCTGAAGGGGGCTACAGTCTCAGGCAATTCTTGATCATGGTCTCTGCGGAAGTCTGGAATGTGTGAAACCCTATTCCCCAATAAATGTGGCCATAAGATTAACTTTTCCATATTTTTTGATGATTCTTAATCTTGACTTTGAAAGATGTTGGCCCAGTCCACCTTCCCCTTTGAAACTTGATTTTCCCTCCCTATTGTGGATGCTCCTTAGCAAATATTTACTTTTCACTATTGACTTTCCGTGGTGGCTGAATATGTTAGATGTCATTGTTTAGCTCCTAGGTTTGGAGATATGACAGGCTATTGGAATTGCTTTGTGCCACTTAACAGCATCTGCTTGGGGAGGGGAAATTTGATTATAGTGAATGCATTAAAGGGAAAATGGGGTCTACGGTATGACTGCATTAAAGAGATGGACTATTTTCCTTTTCTCCGAGATATGCATTTAATTATTCTTACAGCATCATAAAAATTAACCCCCTCCCCCTTGAGTTTCAAAACAAGGTGAAGATTGTGACATGACTGAAGACAGTGAAGGAGCCTGGACATATCCATTTACCTGCTGACAAATGGCTTAATTTCCCATTAAGCTGTAGGGTGCTTTCTGACTGATTTAATGATAGGTTTCTAAAAGGGATGATCATTATCTTCACCATCATGAATACTATCCTGTGTTGTCCTGCTTGGATCTTTGACAGAAGGAACAGCAGAGCTTAGAGGAAGACCCTACATACAAGCCCTGGGCAGCAGAGGATGTAAGTGTGAAGTGAGCTAGATGATATAGCAAAGGCATCACTACAACTTTTGAGAACCCCCTTTTACTAAACTACTTAGGACTAATGTGTCATCATCTCCATCTTATAAACAAACACCCCATATCCAGGCAGTGTACAACAATTAATCCATAATTTAGATATCCAAATATACAATATAAACATACAAAAATAACTGAAACATAACTCATGGCCAACATCTAAAAATCAGCATGGCAGGCATCACAAATCTTCAAATACCAAGGCAAATTAAAAAGTCTTCAAATGCACCTAAACTGCATCAAGGTTGGCACATGTTTTATCTTGAGTTTAGGACTGCTTTTGTTGAGGAAGAATAGCTCATTGCTATATCAACATTCTATTAAATTGTGTATTTGGTATAAGGAATGGCATGTCTATGTGTATCTACAGCACAGAAGCAACAGTGTCCTAGCACCCAGTATACATCAGTCTCTCCTTCCAAAATGTCCAGTCCCCTTCTTATATAAGTGTTTACAAAGATGGTAAACCTATGTTAGAGCTATACCATTTCATACTGCAAGTGTGTGTGTGTGTGTGAGAGAGAGAGAGAGAGAGAGAGAGAAATGACTGAATGTTCTTCCATACAAAAATTCCCTCCACATAGAAAAAATAGCATGTCCATTGTAAGGATCAGCTAGAACCCGTCTCCCTGACATCTCTGTGCGATTCCCCCACCCCTTTAAATAGACATGTATTCAGTCCTTTGAGCCACAATGTGCAGTCTGAAGTGGTACTGATAAAGATTTGCCATCTCATTGAGAACTAGGCTATAGTCACTGGGTTGTCTGAGGCAAGTGAAACAGAAGTGGTTAGTAATGATAGCAATGTTGAATTAAAGCCACTTTCAAACATAAGTGGGTACATGGTAAGTCCTCCATGTGACTACATCATCTTAGAATGGACACAGGGGATCACCTGTTTGAGCTCCTCTCAAGTGGACAGCTTACGCATCAGGTGAAGATCTTGTAGGCTATAGCCTAGCCATCCTCATGAGGCACTACATTTAAACATGTGGAGAAGTTTTGCGATGAGGTGCTTTCCTACCTTCATTTTGGGACACTACTCTGGAATGCCTACCTGAATACTGAACTGGCTCTGAATCTAACACACAATGCAATATAAATACTTACTAGTATTACTAGCCATTAAAAAAAGAAGAACTTGCTTCACCTGCTATTGAATGAAATACCCAGGCTTTGATTTTCTTGCTAAGGAAAACTCCTCTTCTACACTGTCACAATGCTAAGGGGCCCTACTATTTAATAACAGTCCAATATCATGGCAATCCAAACCTTCCCACTTCATGAACCTAACAATCTGGTATGTGATTTGGAACATGGTTGCTGATAACTGTCAGGAAATACTTCATGTTAGACCACTGGTAACTCATAATGCAATGCTGCTGTATCATTCTGAGCCTAATTATCCTGGATTCTTGCATAAAGACCTTCCTAAGCAATTGTATACAGCTGCAAAGTTAAGTATAGCACATAACTGGAAGTCCCCAAAGCAATCAACTAAAGAGCAGTGGATTAATAAGATTTGGGAGACTATGTACAAACTTCCTCAGCAAGGGCAGCGAGCAAGGAATGGAATCCTAACTTGAAGAATGACACCTTAGTTTCCATTCATTTCCTGTGTTGAGGCACTTCAAACTAGAGGAGAGCACAAATGGCCTCTCAAAATTCTCCAGCCTATTTGTGGGCAGAGAAATTGTGTGTGGGTGTTGGGGGGATTTCACCGAATTTTTCCTAGGGAAGGAGAAATTCCCCAACAGTTTCTCAGAGATAGGGCTCACTATTGGCAGGGGTTGTAGTATAGGTTCTTTCTTTTTTCCTAAGGGTTTTTGGTTTATTGCTCTGCTCCTGCAAGTGGAACAGCATCAACTGTGTAGAGGCTTCCACTTTTCTGAGGAAGAATTTTTAATTTTTTTTGTTGGTATTCTTGAGCTTACCTAATCACTATGAGGTGTCCAAAGGCGCTGTGTGTGTTTTCTTTCTCTATTACACATCTTTCCATTGCTGTACAGTTCTCCTTGGCCACCTGGGCCCCATCTACATGGCACCACTTTCACACACACCCCATTGCAACTGCACAGCAATGCAGCTTCGAACTAGCATCCCCTACAAATACACTCGCAATGTACTGTGGGCTTCCCTAACAGACTTGCAGTGCCCTTTATTTTTGCCATTATACTTAAATGTGCAGCTGTGCAGTCCTGTGAGCGTGGGGGCGCAACACTTCACTGGCTGTTTTGTATTTTAGGGGTTCTGTTGTGTCTTTTCCTCCCTTGTTAGTTAAAAATTGGTTGTTCTGTGCTCCTTCATTTCCATGCCATCTGTTTGTCAGTTCCACAGCCCGAGACTCTTGCGATGGTTTGCACTCAAGAGCGTGAGTGGGCTGTGTCTACCTATCACTCCGAAATGGTGGCTGAAGTGAAGATGGTCCTCCCTCAAGACCCCTCCCCCAGCCCTTGGGCATTGAGTCTAAAAGCAACCATTGTGAAGATAAGAAGCTGCAAAAATCAGCAACAGTGTGATTACATAACTGAAAACACCTCTCTGTGCCTCTGTAACTGCGCAGCTGCGAAGGGATGGGGGGAGTAAAGGAGCGTCACAGAGCAACGCAAACACTACGCACGCCTACAGCATGCCCACTGCAAAATGCAAGGTCGGTTTAGAGAAGGGACAGATAGCCCGCAACAGCAGGGAAACCCACAGCAAACCCCCCAAATCGCAGCAAAACACCACCTTGGAAATCTGCAGTTTCTAGGAGAAAACTGCGAAGTGGCGACTGCATCATCTATCCCGAGAGACCTCAACTCACACCCGCCCTGGAGTAAAAGGCTCATGTAGATAGGGCCCTGCACTTCCTGAACTGAAAAAACTCTATGGGAAGAATTGCCTAATGATGATGTCTTCCTCATGCTGGCTTTAGTTGAAGTGTCGTAAGCCAAGGAGGCTACAGGCTGCCACAGAGGTTATTGTATAATGACAGACAGGACACTCAGGCATACTCCTCAGGCACCTCATAAGTAAGGTAAGCACATGAATCCCAAATCCAATCCATGAGAATTTCTCCAAAATTTATTCTCCTTTTGAATTTCTTTTCGAAAGCAATTTCTTATCTATCAAATTGAATGAGAATGGTTGAAAAAAAAATGTGAGAGAAATTTTTGGCACAACACTGCTTCCAACTTTTGATAAAGTTCCAACAAAGTACAGTTGCCTGTATTTTTTTCTGATTAACATGCACAAGCACACACAATGACATACACGTATGCATGCCCCTTTTATATGTTGCAGAACTTGTATTTTCTACTTTGATTAGATATATAATTAATGAATTCCCCCCCCCCCAGATGATGATGATGGTGATGATGATGAATGGCAACCGACCCTCCTTTAGAATAGTGGAAGCAAGGGTGTGGGAGCCTTTACAAAGCAGTCTGGAATCAGGGGCTTCATTCCATGTTTCTGTGGTGGGGCAAAGGAATTTCTGTGTGTGTGTGTGTGTGTGTGTGTGTGTGTGTGTTCACAGCAGATTTCAAAGGCCTTATCTTCTTAAGTTGCAAGTTGTCATGTGGAAAAGAAAAAAGCACTGTCCTTTAGTAGGATTGATTGTGATTACTTTATTGTACAACATAATAACTAGAGATATAGGTGTTTCTGAGAATGAGTCTCATATGGTTTGAAAGAAACAGTAGAGGCACTTCTTTCCCCTGCCCTACCTAAATGGCATCCATGCATCAATTTAGCAATCTTGAAACCC
Organism: Heloderma suspectum; assembly: GCF_057233095.1. Classification (NCBI taxonomy): domain Eukaryota; kingdom Metazoa; phylum Chordata; class Lepidosauria; order Squamata; family Helodermatidae; genus Heloderma; species Heloderma suspectum. The sequence continues at coordinate 45,707,132 of NC_139460.1, read as the reverse complement.
AACTTTTTTAGAAAAACCCTTTTGAGGGTTTTAGAGATGAGAGAAGAGCGACTGTTATGAGAAAACATCACAAAATAAGCAGCAGGTTTTAATGAATGCCCTCATATTTAAAGTAGTCTGGGATGAGTGCTGTGAATGCAACACTGAGCACAGAACTGGAAGCTTCAGTGGAACCAAATTCTACCCTGAGCAACTTGTTCCTAAACCCACCAAAACCCTATTATTTGTCAAAATAGCTTCCTCCTCTACATTTCCTGATGGCTTCTTTAATCTCTCCTTGATAGTCTTCCAAAAGCCTGTGTTCCCACTTCCCAGCCATTTCCTGGCAAATCACACTACACTAGATTGGCCTGCATTCCTATTCTTTTGAAATACAGAGATGGATTCACATTGAAATATTTGGCTTTGAACCTGCATTTTAAGTGGTTCCAAAGCTGGTAGCTGTTCACATCCCCAAGATTTAAATCCAGGCCCATATCTTTCTTCTTTTTTTCTCTTTCCAAGAGATATTTGGGTCAGTTGTCTAAGAGAGTAATATATTTGGCGGTTTGTTTGTTTTTTGGTGTTTTTACTTCCCCCTCCCCGCCGCCAATTATGAAACTTATTAAGATAGTCTGTAGTCACATCTATGATGTTTCTTTTCCAATGTCCATTATACAATTCATGTTTTATTTAGAGTTAAGGATATGCAGAATGGAAATGGTGATTGACCAGAAGAATATAGACAAAGAGGTGAGCTGAAATTTCTCAAAAAATGTCTTTTTCTCATCCCTCAGAAAAAGAAAGCCACTTTTCAGAATTCCCTCTACATGTTCTCTGCTATATCTATCTATATATCTATATCTGTCTGTCTGTCTGTCTGTGTGTGCGCGCGCGCGTGTGTGTGCTGACTGCCATTTCCACCCCATAATGCTCTAGGTCTGGGGCATTGTGGAGGATGCAAAATGGTGGTCAGGCTGCCAACACAGTTGCTGCCGCTGCCACTTGTAATGGCAGCAAAACCAAAAAATCCTTAGGTGAAAAGAAATAATCTATGCTACTGCCATTGCTAATCGTGAGCCCCACCTCTGTCAAACTCCTCCTTCTAGGGACATTTCTCTTCATTCTAGAGAAATTTAGTGAAATGGTTTTTTTCTCTGTGCACAAAAAGAATGGATAATTTTGAGAGGCCATACTTGCACTGGGTAGAAAACTCACTCTATGTAGGCCTACTACAACTAAAGATTGTCTAACTACTACCACAACACATGTGATAAATGATTATCTTAATACTAGAGATTTTGGTGTTCCTGACTTTTCTTTAACAAATGTTTAAACTACTATCAGTGTTTACAAATGATCCACGTTCTTTAAACGTTATTTCATGGAATTGATTCAAAATGTGATAACACAGAGAGGATAACAAACCTCATTATATTGGAGTTGCTCTTAAAGCTAACATCAACCATGTTAATTTTCCAAACTAGCATCCTGGCTGTTATTCTGGACCTTGGGAATGCAGTTCCAAAACTACACAGTGTGAAGAATTTTCCCTTCCTCATCTAATTCTTTAAGGGTTTGGTACCCTCTAGGCACCATGTCCATGAAAAAAAGAGCTGTATGCAGTACTTCTTCCGCAGGTGTACTGCTAAAAAGTAAAATAAAAATCCCCATGCACACATTACACTAGATTTATGAATGTGCTCGTTGCTGAAATAAGCATCAACAATAACAACAGCTTGCTTCATTCATGAAATGGGTCGTGATCTTTCCTTAATTTGTAAATTAAGAAAATGTCCTTTCCAATTCATAAACTCAGCAGCACCTCCTCCAAAGTCATGAAACTGACTCTCTGTACAATTCCTGAAAGCAGTGGTGTCTTTGCCCAGTTCATAAATTAAGCAAAGTTACACAGCATATAGGCAGTGATAAATAAATGTGTAGTGGTCCGCGCATAATTTACAAAAGGCTTCAAGCCTCTGCTATGATTCAGAGGAAGAAACAATTTTCCACAGCATATATTTTTATTTAGACTATTCAGAAATACAGTAATTAGTATTTTAGGGTGACCAAAAGATTCATCTTGGCATGTACAAATGTACAATAATGGTGGTGTTGATACTAGATTGATATGCCCCTCCTTATTTTGTAGCTTTTGATGAAGCATCTTCATAATTTTCAAAAGAACCCCTGTGTACTATAAAAACTTATGGGTTTTAAAAAATACATAGGACCTTTCACAGTTTTAATATTATTGCCAGCCCAAGTATGAGTGGAGCACTGGCAACAGTTTCGGCATCTGCAACCTAATTGTCCTGATAAACATTTGATTACATGTGTGCATTACTTTAATTTAGTTTTATTTTATTTAGTATGTATTTCTTTCATCATGGAAGTCAAGGTGGCCTACATGGGGTCCCCAAGTGATCCAGGCACAGACCAGTCTTAAACCTGCTTTGTTTCAGCAGGATGGCATCTTGTGTCCTCAGACTAGGCCCTTGTACCCACAGAGCTACCTGCAAAAGATTCACTCACATTAGTGGAAGACCTCAGTGCCTGTAAAAGAATGAGCACACTGAGTTCCTCCCTCCACTGAAGTGAATGGGAAAGCCATACTCAGTTAAGAGTTCTGTAATGAAGAAATCCCCTTCATGGATCACTGCCTTGTTGTGGCGAAGGGGCTTGCATAACTCAGTGAAGCCATAAGCTATGCCGTGCAGGGCCACCCAAGATGGACAGGTCATGGCAGAGAGTTCTGACAAAATGTGGTCCACTGGAGAAGGAAATGGCAACCCACTCCAGTATTCTTGCCAAGAAAACCCCATGGAACGTATCACAAGGCTAAAAGATATGACGCCGGAAGATGAGCCCCTCAGGTCGGAAGGTGTCCAATATGCTACTGGGGAAGAGCAGAGGGTATTTCCAAGTAGCGCCAGAAAGAGTGAAGCGGCTGGGCCAAAGCCGAAAGGACACTCAGCTGTGGATGTGTCTGGTGGTGAAAAGAAAATCCGATGCTGTAAAGAACAATATTGTTTAGGAACCTGGAATGTCAGATCAATGAATCAAGGTAAGCTGGAGGTGGTCAAACATGAGATGGCAAGATTGAACATCGACATCTTGGGAATCAGCGAACTAAAATGGACAGGCATGGGCGAATTTAATTCAGGTGACCATCATATCTACTATTGTGGGCAAGAATCCCTTAGAAGAAATGGAGTAGCACTCATAGTCAACAAAAGGGTGGGAAAAGCAGTACTGGGGTACAATCTTAAAAAGGATAGAATGATCTCAGTACGAATCCAAGGCAAACCATTCAACATCACAGTAATTCAAGTCTATGCCCCAACCACTGAGGCTGAAGAAGCTGAGGTTGATCGATTCTATGAAGACCTACAACACCTTCTAGAACAAACACCAAAAAAAGATGTCCTCTTCATCATAGGGGATTGGAATGCTAAAGTAGGAAGTCAAGAAATCACCGGGATAACAGGCAGGCATGGCCTTGGTGTACAAAATGAAGCAGGACAAAAGCTAATAGAGTTTTGCCAAGAGAACACGCTGATCATAGCAAACACTCTTTTCCAACAGCACAAGAGGCGACTCTACACATGGACGTCACCAGATGGTCAATATTGAAATCAGATTGATTATGTCCTTTGCAGCCAAAGATGGAGACGCTCCATACAGTCAGTAAAAACAAGACCTGGAGCTGACTGTGGCTCAGACCATGAGCTGCTTCTTGCAAAATTTCGGCTTAAATTGAAGAACATCGGGAAAACCACTAAACCGTTCAGGTATGACCTAAATCATATCCCTCATGAATATATAGTGGAGGTGAGGAATAGATTTCAGGGATTAGACCTGATAGACAGAGTGCCTGAGGAACTATGGACGGAGGTCCGTAACATTGTTCAGGAGGCAGCAACGAAATCCATCCCAAAGAAAAAGAAATGCAAGAAAGCCAAGTGGCTGTCTGATGAGGCTTTACAAGTAGCTCACGAAAGAAGGGAAGCGAAAAGCAAGGGAGAAAGGGGAAGATATAGCCAACTGAATGCAGAGTTCCAGAGAATAGCAAGGAGAGAAAAGAAGGCCTTCTTAAATGAACAATGCAAAGAAATTGAGGAAAACAACAGAATGGGAAAGACTAGAGATCTCTTCAAGAAAATTGGAGATCTCAAGGGAACGTTTTGTGCAAAGACGGGCATGATAAAGGACAAAGAAGGCAGGGACCTAACAGAAGCAGATGAGATTAAGAAGAGGTGGCAAGAATACACAGAAGAACTATACAGGAAAGATCTTAATGTCCCTGATAGCCATGAGAGTGCGGTCACTGAACTTGAGCCGGACATCCTAGAGAGTGAAGTCAAGTGGGCCTTAGGAAGCATTAGTAACAACAAAGCTAGCGGAGATGACAGTATTCCAGCCGAGCTATTTAAAATCCTAAAAGATGATGCTGTTAAAGTGCTGCATTCAATATGCCAACAAATCTGGAACACTCAACAGTGGCCGCAAGACTGGAAAAGGTCAGTTTACATTCCAATTCCAAAGAAGGGCAACGCCAAAGAGTGTTCAAACTACTGCACAATTGCGCTCATTTCACATGCCAGCAAGGTGATGCTCAAAATCCTACAAGCTAGGCTTCAGCAGTATGCGAACCGAGAACTACCGGAAGTACAAGCTGGGTTTCGAAGAGGCAGAGGAACTAGAGATCAAATCGCCAACATTCGCTGCATCATGGAGAAAGCAAGAGAATTCCAGAAAAACGTCTATTTCTGCTTCATTGACTACGCTAAAGCCTTTGATTGTGTGGATCACAACAAACTGTGGCAAATTCTTAAAGTGATGGGAGTACCAGACCACCTTACCTGTCTCCTGAGAAACCTGTACGAGGGTCAAGAAGCAACAGTAAGAACCAGACATGGAACAACCGATTGGTTCAAAATTGGGAAAGGAGTACGACAAGGCTGCATATTGTCACCCTGCTTATTTAACTTATATGCAGAGTACATCATGAGAAATGCCGGGTTGGATGAATCAGAGGTCGGAATTAAGATTGCTGGGAGAATTATCAACAACCTCCGATATGCAGACGATACCACCCTAATGGCAGAAAGCGAAGAGGATCTCAAGAGCCTCTTGTTGAGGGTGAAAGAGGAGAGTGCAAAAGCTGGTTTGAAACTCAACATTAAAAAAACGAAGATCATGGCATCTGGCCCCATCACTTCCTGGCATATAGAAGGGGAAGAAATGGAAGCAGTGACAGATTTTACTTTCTTGGGCTCCAAGATCACTGCAGACGGTGACTGTAGCCATGAAATTAAAAGACGCTTGCTCCTTGGGAGGAAAGCTATGGCCAACCTAGACAGCATAGTAAGAAGCAGAGACATCACCTTGCCGACCAAGGTCCGTCTAATCAAAGCTATGGCTTTCCCAGTAGTAATGTATGGCTGTGAGAGCTGGACTATAAGGAAGGCTGAGCGCCGAAGAATTGATGCTTTCGAACTGTGGTGCTGGAGAAGACTCTTACGAGTCCCCTGGACTGCAAGGAGGTCAAATCAGTCCATCCTAAAGGAAATCAACCCTGAGTGCTCATTGGAAGGACAGATACTGAAGCTGAAATATTTTGGCCACCTAATGCGAAGAGAAAACTCTCTGGAAAAGACCCTGATGCTGGGAAAGACTGAAGGCCAAAGGAGAAGGGGACGGCAGAGGATGAGATGGCTAGATAGCATCACGGATGCAATGAATATGAACTTGAGCACGCTACGGGAGAGAGCGCAGGAAAGGAAGGCCTGGCGTGCTATGGTCCATGGGGTCACGAAGAGTCGGACACGACTGAACGACTGAACAACAACAACAATGAAGAAATGAAAATGCATCAGAATGCACCCAGAGGTCTCAATCATGAGGTAGGGGATACAGTTTTATATTTCAGGGTGCAATCTTATTCATGTTTAGACAGAAAAGAAGTCCTACTTCTCCCAACATTCCCCAGCTAGCCACTTTTTTCTGTCTAAACATGCATAGGATTGCACCCTAAATCACTGTAAAGAGGTCCAAACAAGCCCAGTTCCTGTCAATATCAGTGCTCACTGCAGCCAGGCAATCAATCAAAGGCATACATTTCTGTCCTGTCATGGTCCCTGAACAAAGAAGGCAGAGAGCTCTTGCTTGGTCCATCCTCCTTATCAGGCACCTTGAACTGCTTAATATCCTTGGGGCTTAAAAAAAAAAATTCTTTGGGAGGGTGCATCTGCACAAACATGCCTAAAAGTAAAAGTAATGAACAGAATTCTATCAGATATCAGTGTTGTCTAATTAATTCCAATCTAACATTGCGAATTAAAGGAGGGGGTGGGGGAGGGAATCACAAAGGGAAAAGGGAAGAGAAATGTCATAGTAAGATTTATTCATTTTTTAAAAAGGGGGAAGAATGAAAGGTTCTGGGGAAAACAACAAAACAAAATTGGGACCATTCCTGCAGAGCCAGCCCAGTCCCAGTGCTTTGAATAATGCATGTTCCATAAATCTAAGCATCCCCGCTTGCCACATTTTAGAACCAGGAGCAAAAATAATAGCTACTGTCCACACTTATCACCAATAATAAATTGCAGGGCTCCTGTGCGTGGCAGCGATTAATGCAAAATGCAACCCAAAACACATAACTAAATAAATAGATAGTTTGACTTTCCTGTGGGTTATCACTTTCTTTCTCCCAGCCTCACTCTGCTTCTCTCCTTCCTTCCATGGGAAAAAAAAAGCATCTGGATGAAAAACAGCATTATATCCTTCCTCTGGGTGAAAGATGGAGGTGCAAGCAAATTCTAGACACACATGGTGGCCATTGACAATTATTGTTGTGGGGGCTTTTGGTGTGCCATTCATGTGCAAAGAGTGTGATGTATAGAAAGTGAGGCTGCTTGCATATTACTGGAAACCAACCTACATTTGGGGCTGTAGGAGCATGGAAAGCAGTCCATCTGTACATGAGTGCTTATAGACAAATGGCTTGCCTTGTGCCTTGCACACTCAGATTTGCTTGTATCTCTCAAAGGGGTAGGCTGCAAAACTGGACATTTACCTAAGGATGGGGTAGAAATGTATTTGGTTCACATTTTAATGTGAACTCACCTAATTTCACATGTGAATGGGTATGTGAACCAAAACTCAGTTACTTTTTGAAATTTGCACTTTTCTGAATTTTGCAGTGGTGTTCTCTATTTTTTTTTAAGCATATGAAAATGCTAGGGATGGCAGAGAATTCTGCCATGGATCCCAGTGAGGCTGAATGCCAGCGCATTCAGCCCCCTGGAATCCATGGCGGAGTGAAGCCCCCCACCCTCACCCTGCAAAACGCACACGAAACGGAGCCTACCTGGTGCTGTTCACTGGTGGGTGCTCCTCGAATGGCGGCCGCATCGGCAGCCGCCATTCGCCTCCCCAGGAATGCTATGATAGGCTATGTAATTATTTACGTAGCCTATCACAGCTAACGCAGGGACGCCATTTGCGTCCCTGCAGAGGCCATGATAGGCTACGTAAATACTTACGTAGCCTATCGCATCAAAAGGCAGCCACGCAAATGGCGGCCACCGTAGCAGCCGCCATTTGCGTAGCTGCCTTTTGCCATGATAGACTACGTAAATATTTATGTAGCCGAACACGGCAAAAGTGGGGACACAAATGGCATAGGGGACGCCATTTGTGTCCCTGCTTTAGCTGTGATAGGCTACGTAAATATTTACACAGCCTGTTATGGGCTAGCGTAGAGATGCAAATGGCGTCTCCTACGCAGGACGCCATTTGTGTCTGTAGCAGCCCGGCAGTGGCTGGAGGCCCAGCTGCGGGTTGGCCCGTCCAGCAGCTCCGCAGATGGGCCACGGAGCGGAGCTGGCTGGTCAGGATTCTGGGGGGGAGGAATGGATCGCCTCCCCCCTCATCGATGATTCCGGGGGGAGGAACGGATCACCTCCCCCAACTGCGGACCCCAGTGGAGCCAGGTAAGCAGGGTTTGTACACCCCTAGAAAATGCCTGTATTGGGGAAAAGTGCACACAACAATGTGTCTGTTAGTAAACATAACATTATAAATGCATCATATTAGGAAAACTGATTGCAAAAATGTGTGTATTGGGCAAAATTGTGTACAAAAGTGTATGTATTAGGAGAAATGCACACAAAAATGGGTATGAATTTTCATGCAGACTTTAAAAAAATCTCAAAGTTTGGGATGAACCTTACATAAGATTGGAAAAATGAGAAACTGGGAGAAATCAGATTTGACAGATTTGTTCATCCTTACTTTTACCTTCATCATTAGCTTCTCTCTGACCTATCCATCAATGCATTGATTTGTACAGGACAGGTATGTCAGGAGGTCAACCTCATTAACCTTGTCCTGCCTTGCAAGTTCACCTGAGACCCCTTGATCTTCCTTGGACTTCAGCCTCCCAGCAGGCCCTATCAGAGGAAGTTGCTGGCAGATTGGATAAAGAAGCAGCAGGCTGGGCAAGTTAGTAACAGCTTGTGCTCTGAGCTTCTGGATTGTGCCTAGAAACTTGCCTGCTAAATCTTAGGTTCTGCCCTGAATTTCCTTGGATCCTGTTCCATGTGCCTGTTCCATGCTCACTCACCCTTTGATTTCTACAGCTTCTGTAAATCACCCAATGTTATGGCTTTCTCCATTGATGTTCTAAAAAAATGTGTAATAGGGTTTTCTAGATGACACAGCTGTACATATTTAGCTGTTAGCACTATGGTACCAGGAGCTCAATGTGCCCCCAAAGTACCCCCAATCTGTTCTCTGTTTATTAGGGAGCAGAAAAGGAGGGAGGTTGTATCTAATTTTGTTTCAGTGTTAAATGGGTTGGTGTTTCCTTGCTGTGCTGTAGGGAGCAGTTCCTGTTTGCTGCTTTCTCCCCTCTTTTCTTTAAAGATTATATATGTGATTCGTGATTATTGGAGAGGCAAGTACATGATCCTAGAACAATGAAAGGCTATATAAATGCTCCTGCTGGATTGGTACACCTGGAGAGTTCCCCCTCACATGAAAATAAATAGAACGAGGGCTTGAAAAGCTGTGGTGTGCAGATGGATGGGCAGGAATATATTTGTTGCCCTGGCTAAAGTCATGGGAACTACCCAATAGGCCCCATGGCACTAGTACGACCACCATGCACACATAGTAATTCACCAGCAAGGTTAGTTGGTGGGAAAATGGCATTCTCCTAGCAAGAACAACTTGTGGTTTGAAGGTGGGAGAAACCATTTTCTCATAACCCTGCCTGAAGTGGTAGCCAGAGGAATGATGTTTTGAATTGTAAGCCCTTGCAGCGACACATTCCCTTTACTAAGAAACAATTTTTAAGAAGAGATTAAAAAAACTTCTTAGAATGCCATTGTCTGCTTTCCACACCATCATCTGGAATGCTAGCACCTGAAAATTGATGTTAGTATAGCTTCTTATACCACAAGTTCAGTTTTCTAAAGCAAATTTATGTACTGGTTTTTTACATTGTGTGAAAATATCCATTGTCCCGTTCCCAGACTGGCTTTATTTTAGCTGAATGAATGCTCATAGAAGAAGAGATGCTTGACGAGCAATTGCTTCATTCTTCTATAACTGGCAAGTAGAAAGAAAAAAATGGATCCAGTGGAAAAAATGGAAATAGCAGATGGCTAGCTGGATCAATGGATATAGCCTTTTATTTTATTTTTACACTATCATTCATTAATAAACTGCCAGTTTATTTTATATTCATGCATTTATCATTACTCTGAGTTTCTGTTACTAAGCATGTGCATCATCCTCTATCTGCACAGCTTCCTAATATAATCTGTGCTTCCTGCTAATAGCAGCTTCTTTTCCTTGCACATTAGAGAAGGTCACCTCCGCACTTTTGCAAAATCAAAGAAGTGTTCTTTCCAAAAATTACTCCTCCTGCTGGCAACTTTCTCCTGGTTGGAACAGTTAAATTAAAAAGACAAAACATAAAATGTCATAAGGATTCTAGTAAACTATGACAGCAAATATGTCAAGTCAACACAGCCTCAAGGGATCCAGTACACAACAGGCATTGGGCACATAGTAATCTCAGGATGCCAACTAACCACATGTGTTGACATTGTGGCAGACTCACTGTTACCCCTGCTTTGCAGAAGGATGGGGACCCAATACGACCATTCCAACTAATAAAGAAGAGCTCCCTATTTAAAACTTTGTGTATGTAAACAGAAGATTTCACTAACAATCTCCTCTTGGCTCTACAAAAACAAACAGACAAGCACCTTAGATGATCACCATTGCAGTTATACCTTGTCTCCAGGAGAAGGCTGCTATGAAGGAAAAGCCCAATTAATTAAACAGCCAAATGATTAATCTTCTACCCTTTTCTTGTTTCTTTAAGGTACAAAATAGGAACAATACATATCCGCCTACCTCATAGGCTTGCAGATTTATTATACTATAACATTGGTGAAGTGTTTTGAACCTGAAAATCACTATACAAGTGCTATGTATTATATGAATTTTAAGGAAATGTTGGTAACAGCAACTAGGCCCATTCTAATTTTCTCCCCTTTAAACTCCCACCTCTTTGACAAAACACGCACACACAAATGCTTTGCCTTTGGGAATTCTGAATGGCAAACACACTGATAGAATGGTTAAACAATGAAGGGCATGTCTTGAATCTCAAATATATAACTTTGAAAATGGAGCCAAAGTGCCAGCCGAGGAATAATATACTATTTATATTGGTAGTGGTGATAAATATTCCTTCCACTACAGTGAACTTGAACAAATTAATCCATAGGTTGAGACTGAACTGCCCAATCTGCAATTCTATATAAGTGAATAAGCGGTATTAGTCAATATAGAGTTATTGATAAGAGATGGGAGAGCTCTACAAAGCTTTCCACATTTTAACTTGGAATTGATTAGAGTTCTCCATCCCCCCTCCCAATGGACGACTCAGGATCAATTTTCTGACCCAAAATGTGGGCTCAGAAAAATGCTTACCCTGTATATGCCAGCCCTCCCCACTAATCTTCCAAAACACCCCCTTTCCTTTCCCTTCCTTTGTAAGTGGTGGCAACAAGAGCAGAAGCAGCATGTAAATGGGGACAAATGAGAGGCAGTGACTCTTGCCTTTCTCTCCCTCTCTCATCATCACTCTAATGCACGGATTATCAGGTGGCAAAGCCCAGTGGCCAATGGGAGAGAGAGGGAGGGATCCTCAATGATTTCAAGGGGAATGGTTCTAAGACTTTCCCCTAACATTTTGTCATTGTCATTTGTTTGCTACAAACTAACCTGGACTGGACCTCCTTGGATAATTCATAGATCAGAATGCAGTTGTCCTTTGGAGTGCAGACTTGTCTGAATTTTGCAGTGCTAAGTTCTTGGCTCAAAAGATAGGCCAAAATGAATTTAAAATGCCTATTTTAGAGGGAGGGGATCTTTAGAAATATCTTGGAGAGAAAATACATTTAGGGAACAATCCTATGGCTGCTAGGCAGCAGCTAGATGGCTGTAGGATATTGTGTTATCCAGGAACCGACCTCGGAGCCCAGAGAACTGACCTCCCCCCACTTCCACGCTGCCTCCAAGGCAGTGCGGAACAGCCCCATTCTCCATGCTCACAAGAGGAGTGTGGAGTGGCCAAAAAGGGGCATGGCTGGGGCGTTCTGGGGTGGGGAGGGCAGAAATGCCTGCATGACACATCCTATGTGTCGTATGGCAGCCTCCTTCCCTGCTCCGTCCTCCCGCGGCTAGACAGCCGCAAGCGGCTATCTAGCTGAACATGCAGGGAAGGAGAAGCGTGGAGGGAATGATCCCCTCCATGCTTCTCTTGCCCTGCTTTGGATAGGCAGTTGCCTCCGAGTTTGGAGGCGGCCGCCTATCTGGATAGGATTGGATAGGAAATGGGAAGAGCTGTAGGTCAGTGGTAGAGCACATGCTTTGTATGCAGAAGTTTCCAAGTTTGATCCCTGACATATTTAGGTAGGGCAGGAAAACTTCCTGCCTGAAACTCCAGAGAGCTGCTGCCAGTCAGAGTCAACAATACTGGGCTAGATTGACCAATGATCTGACTCAGTATAAGGCAGTTTCCTATGATCCTAAATGTGTATTTTTGCAAGAAAAAAATGTTCACAACACACACACACACAGGAATTTTGTGCAGATTTTTCTTTAACCTCCCCCCCCAATTTATATGGAAACAGGATCAGACTTATAGAATCATAGAATAGCAGGGTTCGAAGGGGCCTACAAGACCATTGAGGCCAACCCCCTGCTCAGTTCAGGAATGACTTATGAATGAACATATGTGAAACTGTCATGGCACAGTGGGGCATTTCAGGAGATATGCAGGGAGGGGAGGTTTATCTCTCCCCTCTGCAGTTGTGACCTTCCCCAATGGTATTTTTTCCCCTCTTGCTGCATGCTAGGCAGTAAGCGTAATGTGTAGTTTGGCCCTAAGAGATCTCTTTGTCATACTACTGATAAAATGTGTGCACATAACACAAGGCCAGAAGGAAGAGAGATCAGGTCCAGCAAGTCACACCATTGGCTATTCTGTCGTTATATAATACAACACTGTCTCTATTATCAATGGAAGTTTTAGTAGAGATATGGCTCTTCCAGATTTACAGGCATGTTCTCTGGAGTGGAACTTTACAGAGTCCCCCTGGGGTCAACATTATAAATAAATAAATAAATAATACTGCTACTTTTGTTCCTAATTGGATCCCTTCAGGGGGATACCTTCTTGAAGGGCTGAAACATGAGTAGAACAATTATAGATATTTCTCTCCTAGGACTGATTCCCTTTGGAAACTGGCTGGCCCCTTTTGTCTATCTATATGGTAGAACAGTCTGTGGAATCAATGCTTATGTAAGAAGATTAAAAGAAGCTTCTTATTTCTTTCCATGGGGAGGTCAAGGGACATCCAAAACATCCCAGTTGTCAGAAGCTCATGTCAGGAGACTTATTTGTCTAGGACACAGACATGGAGAATGAAGATTGAATCAAAATACTGGTGCCCTTCAAATGAAAGGAAACCCTAAAAACAGTTTTGCAGGAGATATTAAATCTGAGTGTATCATAGAATACATCCAGCCTGCTGTTTTTTCATGCAGCCTGTTGTGGTGTTCATGAACCACATCTTGTTTGGGGACATCCCTTTGTGAGTTTTTCACATGATCCAGCAATCCAACAGATGGTTGGGTGTGATGTGGAGCTCCCTACTTTCTGGGAAGCTTCTCCCAATTGACAACCAGGATCATGACAAGCATGACTTGCAGGTTTTTTTAGGGATCCTGGAGAGTGCATCCTTAATATTGTGTGGAGCGCATAAGAGTTTCCAGGGAGAGGGAATTCAACAGCCTAGGCACCACTACCAAAAAGGCCCTGTCTCTGATGGTGGTGGGACATGAAGCCTCTGCTGAAGATCTCAAGAGCTAAGGACAACAACAATGCAAAGCACCCTTGATATGTTGTGGATATGATTCCTGAACAATCAGTCTAATGGCTTTGCAGCAAACTTGGACATTCTCCACAGATCCTCATTACTGATGTCCAGGTGGCTATGTTTTTTGTTTTTTTTTAAGGATGTGAAAACATTATGCAAAGCCATATTGATAGGGATGCTGGAGAAATTTGAGATGATGAACTAAAATGAATTTGGGTTTCAAAGAATCTGACCTGTGGAATTTGCTGCAGACCAGCCTCCTCAGGCCATGCAGATTCCGTGGACTTTCAGATCCCCCCTCCTTTTTTTAACTTTCCCAAAATTCACACACATTTATTTGCAGGAAAATACACAAGTTTCTGCTGAGACACATGACATCCTGGAAAATATATGTGTGGAAAAGTTGAATGGAATGGGGGACAATATGCTAAATGTTATGTACTAACGTACATTATGTAAACTGTTGTGAACACTCTTATGGAATTGTTTGCATATTTTTCTGCATAATGGAAAAAATTGAATCCATCTGTGAATGGATATTGGAATGAAAGACACTGCACAATTCACAAAACACACATGGGATGGATTTCACAAAACCCAGACATGCGTACATATTGGAGCATTACCATTGAATCTACATTGGTTTAGGCTGGTGTCACTTGCTACATACTTACATGCATGTATCTAGCAGGTTTGGACTTTAGCAGACATCTGCTTTTGGAGCCTCTTCTGCATGGCAGTCCAATTCAAAGCCCCTCTCTCCTAGCCCTTTCTCAAATAAAAAGCCATAGAATTCATCAAAGGGATTTGCTGCTCTCCAGTGCCAATGTATTCAGCTTTTCTACTTCATGTAGTCTGATCAATAGCTCAATAGCATATACTGTGGGCAGAGAGAGGCAAAGCAGTGAAGAGCGTAAATGTGTGTGATTTTAGGTTTTGCACAGGAAGAATATAAAACCACTGAACAGAACCCAAGATTTTTGCTTGCCCTGTCACCAGTGAGGACTGCCAACAAAGGGACCTGCAACAAGGCAAGGGTCTAAGAAGCAATAATACAAATATGCCTCAATGACCTGCATTTTCCCTCACACCATTATAATCATGGTAACTGTCAAATCAGAAGTGTATTTTTTAAAGAATAGGCAGTGGAAAGCAAGAGCATGACGGAGACTGCAGTCTGACGTACAAATACTTTAGAGAAATCCCCAATGAATAAAGTAGGGCTTACTTCTGAGTAAAAATGTAAATATACAGGATTAGGCTGTATTATACTACCTTCTAATGTACTGATCAACTGGTAGATAAATAAGTGAATTGCTTCTTCTTAATATTCCATTGCAGTTAATATTTCCATTGCATTCAAAGCACTTCATATGCATTATGTAGTTGTAATCCTTACATCAACTCAGTAAGGTATTGGTTGGATCCAGATTTAAGCTGGATCTACTGCCCTAGTGAAACTGGATTTCCCACCCCCTTCTTCCCATGGCAGCCCCTCCAGTCCCCTGAAAATGCTACACAGACAGTCAGGAGAACCTGCTGAATGGAGTGTGGTGTGAGGAGAAGGGGATCCTCAAAGAAAACAGGCAGAGATTTTGTTGTTTTTCTCACAACAGATCCTGGATCCAACCCTATGGCAGTATTATTGTCCCCCATATAGCAGAAGGTGGGGTGGAGAGACTGAGGCTAAGAGCAGCTTGCCTAAGGCCACCTAGTGAATTCATGGCAGAGGTGACATTTGACCTCTTGATTCATAGCTCAGCCTCTTTTGTCACACCAGAGGACTGGTATGTAAAATATGTGAACACATTTGCATCCGAGCAAATATTGCAGAATTTATATTTCAGGCTATGATAATGTTTCCCCCAGCACCACCTAATTCCTATGCAGGATCAACAAAGAGCAGGCAGATTCAAAGGTTCATTTATTATACAAAGAAGAGACAATAGCTTGCTGGACTTCTCATTATGAGAAGAGTGTGTGAGGGTGGGGGTGGGGAAGCCCTCCAAGTCCAAAGAACCATTTTCATTATGGCTCTTTTATAACAAAACACATTTGCATATAGGAAGCTGTCAACAAGGCACATTGCTCAATTAATTATAGTGTCACTTTGATTGCTTTCTCAATATTCTTCTAATCAGTTTAACTTTTGCAGAGCCTACTGTGTTCTAACTCTGTTCACTGCAGAGCACTTAGTTTAGACAACGTCACCTTGCTAGCTATTCATTCAAAGGAC
Source organism: Heloderma suspectum (assembly GCF_057233095.1). Taxonomy (NCBI): domain Eukaryota; kingdom Metazoa; phylum Chordata; class Lepidosauria; order Squamata; family Helodermatidae; genus Heloderma; species Heloderma suspectum. The sequence continues at coordinate 45,691,445 of NC_139460.1, read as the reverse complement.
GACGAGATAAACCTTTGCTGGGTGAGGCATACTCAGCCACGTCCACTGGCTGGCGCCTGTCCTGCATGCTTAGCAAAGTTTTCTTCCAAGGTTTGGATTACAGTCAAACAACATTTGGAGGACCATCCTTTTTCCACTCAAGCTGTGACTGCTTATGTTTAATCAAAGTGCGTCCATGTTCTCATCATACCACCATCACCTGAATCCTATAGACCAGCCTTCCCTAATCTGGTGCCTTCCAGATGTATAGGAGGGCATGCTAGCTGGGAATTATGGGAACTGAAGTCCAATGCATCCATAAAACACCAAGTCAGGGAAAGCTGCTATAGGCTCTAAATGGGAATGCATGCAAGTATGCGGCTAGAGTCTATTCAACGTTGTGCGGCTTATAGGGAGGTGCAAACCCACCCCTGTCCAAGGTTGATGGGTGCCCGCTGAAGCGCTGCCCCCGTTCAAGCCACCCCAATCCACGCTCAAGCCCCCAGGAGCTTGGCAAGCCACCCGCAGCCACCCCAGGTCCTGTCCACAAGTGCCTGCCATTTTGCTGAGTGTTTTTTTTGTTTTTGTTTTTACAAAAAAGGGAGCTAATTAAAAATGTGCATATTTAAATATGCACACATTTGGGCTGGGAAAGTCTGATCTATGCAATATTAAAGGCATAGCGGAACCTTCATTCAGTCTGAAATCTACTGAAGCCTTGGATATTGTACTTAACGCTGCTTGAGGACTAGGTAGGCTTATGTAAGATAGTGCAGTGGAGTAGTTCAAGCTAGAACTCTTGAAATATGTACATAGGTAGCTGCCTTATACCAAGTCAGACCATTGGTCCATCTGGCTCAGACAATTGTCTACACGGACTGGCAGCAGCTCTTCAGGATTTGGGACAGGGATTTTCCCGCTCTACCTAGGGATGCTGATGCTGATTTATTACATTTCTATACCACCCCGTAGCCGAAACTGTCTGGGTGGTTTACAAAGATTAAAAACCTTTAAAAATGCAGTATACAAAGCTTAAAAACCATTTCAATAAAAACACACAAACGGACAACACACAAAGGGACAACAAATATCTGAAAACAACTTTAAGCAATCAACCATAAAACAAAACTAGGACCTGAACCTAGGACCATGTGCATGCAAAGCATGTGCTTTAATACTTGAGATATGGACCACCCCACTTGTTCCAAGTAAAAGATCTCTAGCTCTGGACCATTTGAAGGAAGTGAGGTGGGTGGCTACGAAGAAGAAGGCCTTTCCCGTTGTGGCACCCCAGTTGTGGAATGAGCTTCTCAGGGATGCTCACCTGGTGCCTACATCGTGCTCTTTTTGGCACCAGGTAAAGACCATCTTATTTTCCCAGGCATTTTAGTCTTTCAGTTTCTGTGGTTTTAAAACCTGTTACTGTATTTTAAATCTTTGCATTGCTGCTAGGTTTTATTTTGGTTTTCTCTTTTTATTTTATACTATAGTTTTACACTTTGAAACTTTTATATTGTATCTTATGTTGTATTTTATGCATTTAATTGTTGTGAACCACTCAGAGTACTACAGCTATTGGGCAGTATAGAAATGCAATAAATAAATGAATGAATAAATAAACAAACAAACAAACCATGTCTAAGACTAGCGTTGTTACGATGTGTACCTAATTCCATCCCAGATGATAAGGTATGCTTTGTGCTTTTTCTGTCTAGGTTATTTAATCCTTCCTCCCCATTTTTGTTGGCACCTTTATGCAATGCACCAGCTCCTTGCTTGTGGCTCAGCATCACCCACATTTCATAGGCTTATCTGTGCAGGGAATAGTAGAATCTGGGGCAGGGCTCATAGGAGGAGTTGTCTCTTCCAACTCTTTAGGAACTCCCACTGTGTGGGGATTCCATTGAAAAGCATTGTGTCTGAGTAATATGAAAGTTCTGTCTGTGATATTTGATCTGTGATGGCCCATTCACAAATACAAGTAATCACTCACTCACACAGTCATCGTGTGATGTGCATGAAAGTATGAACACACCTAATGAGGCTATGGATCATTTGGCCCAAAGTATCCTGGATTCCATTCCACAGGGCAAGGCTAGAACTATTAAAACCAACCCTCTCTCTACAAAAAGACTCAGGTAATCACACCTTGTAGACTTTTCATTGGCTGTTTATTAAGCCAGGTGGGAATACATGCTTAGAAAACCAGTTTGATTAAGTTTGACGGAAGGCCATGCTCACATGCAGTAAGAGCTAGCGGTTTTATTCTGTGTTCTGCAATTCCGCAGGTGCAACCTTTCCAGTTTGAGGTTGTCCTAAATGTTTTCTTTTGTGCTATTCTCTCTCACACCTGAATTTATTTGTGTCCTGATTTCCCCCTGGGATACACAGAGCTTTTGCCAAATCAATTACATTGTTCCAAAAGGGATTTTTGTTTCTGGGATGTAAATAATAACTTTGGCGTATCAGCAGTCCAGAAAGAGAACTCACCTATTTTTAGTGGCAGCAGTTTTTACAGTAAGCCAGGGTTGTCTTATTTTGGAGAGGAAGCCGATGGAACAATGCTTTCTTCATCAAAGCAAAAGTTTACGTTTAGGGTGAGATTGCAGCATACCTTCTCTTTCCTTGTCTCCTGGTTATTTTACAAAGAATAAGATTTCATAAGGATGAACCTGACAAATTATTCTACTTTTGGCTCTATATTCATAACATATTTTTGTCAGTTTTTAAACTGAATATTTCAGGGTATTTCAAGAATGTTGACATTGAGATCACCACAAAGTTTCCAGATTTTTCTTCTTCTGGGGAATTCCCAACCTTGTGGCAAGTCTTCAGTTAGAATTAAGATGGTAGGCCTAAGTTTCTGGAACAAATGTCAGTATGCCAGGTGCAGCCTCTTCATGGAAAGGTATAAACTTGCCTTTGTTATCCATGCTTGATGAAGTCTAGACTAAGTTACTATAATTTGCTTGACATGGGACTGCCTAAGAAAAGCTTTCAGAAACGTCAACTACCTCAGAATATAGCAGCAAGGGGATAAAGTGCACTATACTGAACACATTTCATAGGTGCTTAAAACAACAACTTGACTGGCTTCCAGTTTATTTCTGGGCAGTTCAACTGCAGTTTTTGAGTTACATAGCTCTAAACTTTACCCTGTCTGCTGTACATCGCTCTGAGGTCTTTGGATGTGGAGTGGTATACAAATATTATAAATGAATAAATTAAAAAAGCACTTATCTCAAGCAGCTCCCATATGAAGCAGTCGATGTATAATGATAATCTACAGAGGTCCTGTCTAGCTTTCCCCACCTTTTAAAGTTAAGTATGTAGCTATAAAAGACAGGGCCTTTTCTGTCATGGCACACCAACTTTGCAACATCTTCCCCCAAAATTCATGAGGCAACCCCTTTATATTCTTTAAGAAACTAGGTAAAGACTGGTTTATTGGTACAAGCTTGTAATGGAATATATTGTACTTCTTATTATGCACAAGCTGTTCTGCTGCTGATTTCAGTTGTCTTAATTGTTTTGTATTTTATTCTTACATTGTTTTTAATCTCATGCAAGCTGCCTTGGAGATAATTTGATTGAAATGACAGGGTATAAATCTTTAAAATAAATAATCATAAGGTTCTTCCAGATAATCATTTCTGTAGATGATCATCATTACCTGCAGTATCACCATTTCCTACTGGTTGTTTCATACTAGACATGCATAGTTTGCACTACAAATCATATTCATCTTTACTTCGTTTTCCTCCATCACACCTTCTCTGTGCTCAGTGCATAATAAGAGTAATCTAAGTATTATCTTTTCTGTTCTCTGCACTGATATTATACTCTCTCTCTGTGTGTGTGTGAGAGAGAGAGGGTAGGGGGAATCGCAGAAGTAGTGAGTAGGGATCCTTGAGGAATTTGATATTTGCAGATCCTGATACAAACTGACTTGATCCACCCCTCCCACAACAATGTGTGAATCAGAATGTACTTATTATTCAATGGATTTCACATTTCCTGAATGTTCCAATAAAGTTCTAGGCTAAGAAAAAGTAAGTATCAAAATACACTTAAAATGCATATTTTGAAATAAAATGTATTTAGAAATGTGGATTTGAGAGCAGATATGTTTAGAATACTTCTTTGAGAGAAAATATGTCAAAATACATATTTAATATGTGAATTTTCATGCAGAATGGAAAAAGGATTGCAGCTCACTGTAGAAATGGAATGTAACAAATCCTATGGATGAGAGCGACGTCAGAAATAGACTGATTTTCCCATTCCTAGTAATTATCTTTCCAAGCACTGTCTTCCTGCTCTAGTTGGACTTCCAGCTACTTGTTTAAATTATAATTTAGATACTTCTTACTTATGTACTTACTTTCCTATTGCTTTGGTGTAATTCCACCAATATACTAAATCAATAACCAGCAGGGATTGATAGAATATTCAGACTTTATCAATGGATTCACCACTTGCATTGAAACCGATTGACAGGTATACTACTGAGAGATGCAGGAATGATACTGACATCCATGGCTCACATGGACAAGATGAAACAGAAATGAGAAAAGGTGTTGTGATGAAACACAACACCTTGTAGCTCTTAGAAATGATTGTCTGGAAGAGCCCTTATTTAGGTCTTCCATTGTGGTGCTTAGCATGCCAAAGGTGAATAGTACTGTTGTAATAGCATCATCAGTCACAAAGGTCCCTTGGGCCACTGCCAAGTTGCCAACTGGTGCAATTAAGAACAGCAATCAGCCTGTTATATCTTATAGTGGATTGGATAGATTATATCCAATCTACTCTCCCCATAAACAGCAAAGGGGTCCATGATCTCCTTGGAGCCTTAGGTTATTCAAGGAGATACCCAGTGTGTCTTAGCTTCACTTTGTTAGTTGTGGCTACCATATAGAGGTAAGACACGTTGCAACTCTGGCAAGTTGTCTAGTCACATGGAACAACTGATTTTGGTTTCCTAAAAAAACAAATGCAGTGGCTGCAGCTTTTATTGGTAAAATCAACAAAGTAGTTTAACATAATATTTTGAAGTGATTACCCATAGGATCACTACAGTGCTTTCTTCTCTGAAGATACCTGACCATGAAAAGGATATCCTGAACAACCAGTATTTGGGAAATCAGAGAGCAAAACATTATAATTCAGGAGGCATATTTAACCATTTCTTCCCTGTCCCCCTGTAGATAGCATGTGCATTTGAAATAGCCATCCCTTCCATTTAGTTTACAAATTAGGAAATGAAAAGAGAGAGAGGCTAACTGTCCTCCCCAGTGCTACATCTTTAAAAAATGGCAGAACAGAATGGTTCCTGGTTATCCTAAATTCAGCCCAATTCAAAGTGCCTGCATGACTCAAGACCTCAATAGGAACAGTGAAGCCATATGGTCCATCAACTCCCTAGACATCCAGAGAAGAAATGGCAGTCAACTCATGCAAATCAGAACAAAATCGATTTATGTTTTATCCTTAAAAAAAAGGGGGGGATTCTGTTTAGGTGTAGGACAAAATCTTTGCAATAAAAAAGTAGCAATCAAAAAGTTACTAAATGGAAGGTATAAATCACAGTAGTATAAACTGGCCAATAAGAGATACTGCTGCCAGGCTTCAGGGCAGCTGCAGAGAAGATAAAGAAGGAGCTGCAGTTAAACTGGATGATTCAACAACTGAAAGAGGACAATTTTTTGGTCTTTGGTTGCAAGATCCTTCTTATAATCAAAGACTATAAAGAAAAAAGTACATGCTGAATGAAAGATGATCTCTTTTCAGAGAGACAGCTGTAAAATGCAGGCCATTATTTTTCAAGTGTCAAGAACACACAGATAGTGCAAGCATGAACCAAACTTTATAATAATATAATGTGGGGTAATTTGATAGTTTGTGGGAATATGCAGTGCAAGCCTATAGATATCTACTCAGAAGTAATCCCATTGGTTACAATGGGACTTACTCCCAGCTGCATATGATTGCAGCCTAAAGAACACAAATCAGCTCATTTATAACTCAAATGTGCTTCAACTGTAGAAAGAATAGGAATATTTGCATCACAGTCTTAGAAGACATTCTAAGTAATAAGTCCTTGTATGTAAGTTTTGGACCTGAGGATGTGAGGCAGTTCCTCATTGAGAAGGTGTGTAAAATATACTTCAACAACATTGGTGTTTTAGGAGTGTGTGAAACTCTCCAGTAAATTTTCTGTGGTCTTATTGAAACTTTGTTTCTTTCCTTTGAAAGCCAGATGCAGCAACAGAATGGGGTGGGAATCAAATGGCAGAATGATTTATGACTACAAACTGCAGGTGTGGGAAATCACATGTCTGCATGATTCTCTACATCAGTCTTCTCCAAGCTGGTTCCCTCCAGATGTTTTGGACTACAACCCTCATTATCCCTGACCATTGGTCATGTTGGCTGGTGCTGATGGACATTGCAGTCCAGAACATCTGGAGACTATCAAGTTGCTGAAGGCTGCTCTACATGAATGATTTGAGAAAAGCCTAAAATGTTTGGGGCAGTGATGGCCACCATGATGAGCCATCAAGAGGCAAGGTCTGGTAATGCCACTGCCACTGTTGCAAATGGTGCCAAAATAAAGTTTTTTAAAAGAAGAGGATTTGCTGCCACTGGCTGATGAAAGCTGGCTCCCTACAAACATAGGAGCAATTTCTGCCGCTCGCCTGCTCCTAAAAATCAACTAAGTGGCCCCCAAAATTAACTCCCTGTGAATGGGGTTATGGAAGTAAGGGGGGGATTTGGGTACACCCACATAGACCCCCCCCCCAGCACTATTTCTACTTCAATCAAAATTCTTTTGGCTTCCATCAGAATGTGACAGATTATTTGCCTGACGTTGAGCCCACATAGTGCACATTTCATTTTAGGCAAAAGTTAGTGTTTCTGATTGTCCTACAGTTCTTGCCCTCTTTTTTTTTTCCTCTAGTATCTCGCTGTCAGTCTCTCTCTGCTTTGATGCAACATCTCTGTGTTACTTGATTTTCCTGCTGAGATTAATGAAGGTTTCTGTTATATCCACCCTGTATTGGGCTAATGCAAGTGAACCACACATAGGGAGTCAGGGTTGTCAATTGTTTGTGTGTGTGTGTGTGTTTAATCACTGACAATATTCTTAACACAGGGGAAGCGAGACAGTCCCTTTCATCCCTTTGCTAATCCATAAGCCATCTGCCTTACCCAGGGTCTCTCTTTCTCTATATTTGGTTCATTTACAAACCAAAAATTGAAAAGAACTTCCTGGGCAGCAGAAGGAAATGGAGGTCACTGGGAGAATATACAAGCCCAAACACTCTGACCAAACCATGTTTTTGAGCACTTGCAAGATAATGCATCTGCAGAGGCACCTTTTAAACATCTCTTTTGCATGATACTTTCATGTACTCTTGCAACAAACACCCTAGTCATTGCTCGGATACTCTTATGACAGAAGTAGGCAACTTGGTGCACTGTATATGTTTTGGACTACAACCCTCATCAGCCCCAGTCAGCATAACCAATGGCCAGGGATTATGGAAGTTATAGTCAAAAATATCTGGAGGACACCAGGTTGTCTACGCCTTCTCTATGAGTATTTATTTACTCTATATCTTTCTATACTAATAAAGCTTTCAGTACCAAGGACAGCAGCAAGTCACTTTTACACTGGAAACATCATACATGTAGAGGCCTATCTCCGTTAGCAATATACTACAGGAGAGCTGTCCCTGAAACGACCCAGCAACTTTTAAAACATGATAAAGAAGATATTTCTTCTGCCCATCCCTGGGAAGGGCAACCATCCTTTCCTTATGGATGTCTCTGAAGTAAAAGTAGGAAGCTAGGTGTGCAGGGGGACATGGTTGTTGTTGTTCAGTCATTAAGTTGTGTCTGACTCTTCGTGACCCCATGGACCATAGCACACCAGGCTTTCCTGTCCTCCGCTCTCTGCCAGAGTGTGCTCAAGTTCATATTCATTGCATCGGTGATGCTATCTAGCCATCTCCTCCTCTGCCGTCCCCTTCTCCTTTTGCCTTCAATCTTTCCCAGCATCAGGGGACATGGAACTAGTGCAAACTGAAATGCTCTTTATGTGCAAGTTTACTTTGGGGACTGAATGCATGGAAACGTCACATATGGTTCCCCTATGAGAAGCCATGAAGCCATGTCCTAGGGGAGAAAAATAGGATCAACGCCTTTCAACTTGGGGGCAGAGAAGACAATAAGAAGGGCAGTCCTTGAAATGTGTGTGAAATGAAATGAAACCTTTGCTGTTGACTTTACAAATAAGCATTTGAATGTCCGAGAGTGTGAAAGAGAACGTGTATTTGCTTTCCTCTGTATTCTGTGCTGTTTTTGTCTGCCAAGGGAAAGGCTTTCTCCACAGATGCCAGGAGAATTATTAATTGATTTTGCTGTCAAAGGCAGAAAGTGTTGTATGAATGGTGTACATGTGGGGGGAAATGTTTCGGAGAAAACTTTTCCGGCCTGTTCTCTGATAACCTCTCCTAAGAAATGCAACACAAGGAAGACACAAATAAAGAGAGCCAAGATGCAAGGCACAAAAGTAATCCTGGGGGAAAAGCAGAATCTGCCTTGACCTTTGCAGGCCTTCCAGGCTTGTGTGAAAACACAAAAGTTAAGAGAAGCCTTAAAAGAGCCAGCATTGTCAAACCAATCCACCTCTTACTGCTCTTCTTTCTATGGTCTTTATTGCCACAACAGTTCATCCATTGGCTATATGCCAGCATAAGTCTATTTGTTGGATCCCCTTTACATCCCTGCAATGCTTTCCCAGATTTTCTTTCATCTCTCCAATGACAACACCACCAGACTCCTCAATCTATTTTTTAGCATCCCCCTGCCCTCCAAAAAAATGTCTGCTTGGAAATTGCTGCTTGTATCGATTGGCATGTCAGCACTCTGCATCTAAGCCAATCCAATGATAAAATCTTAAAAAAAAAGAGAGACAAGAAAAAAAATCAGTCAAGTAATAATGACACAGGGAGTAAAGGTAGTTAGCTAGTGCTTTAGTTATATCTTTAAAATATGATCCATTGCTGTCCACACACATAAATGAGGGTCTATTCTTGCAGACATTCTCTCACAGCAGCTGCAAAAGCTCCTCCCACAACAATGTGGCAAAAAGCTCTCTGGGTTGACTGTAGTTTGAGCTTTCGGCAGACAAACAACCAGTTGTGCCCCTAGCTGCATGGCTGGAAGGCAACAGGAACTGAAAATGTTAGGAGAATTGCACCTGAGAGAGTTTATGTTGAAGGCATGACAGGTAGCTCATGTTCCAGGTGGTAAAAGAAAATGAGTAAGTACTTTGGGGAAAGGCAGGTTTCTCTCTTCCCCCTAAACTCAAATTGCTGCATTGATACTCAGAATGCTGCCTGCAAAACCTGGGCCACTAGCTACTGTTACCACATGAGAGCTTATGCGCTTGGACTCCAGCATCCGATGTGAATTAAATGCACATCACTTTCTGCTTTCAAGTTTCTATGTTGATGTACTCCTGAGTGTATTCCTGTTGTTATTTCCTTGCAGATATCAGCTTTCTCTTTTAAGGTTTTGAAATGGCTTCAGCAGAGAATATGCTTCTCCATTTGAGCTAATCAAACAGGAAAAACTGGAGACAAATCCTTCCTAAATGCCTTGTCTTCTAATGTAAGTCCTGATCCTTTTAAGCTGCAATCCTATACACATTTACCTGAGAGTAAGTCCCACTGATCTCAATGGGGCTCACTTCTAAGTAGACATCCATAGGATTACACTGTTAAGGTTTCTGTATATGACCATCGCTACCCTGTGGTTAGAAAGGAAGGAAACTATCACAGTTTGGGAGCTGTTAAAGCATCAGAACAGGCAGGACTAGAATTACAACCAGCATCTCATGTTTTGCAGATCTAATGATGTTTATAAAACTATACTGATTTCTACTATATCACCAGACAAGCTGTGGAGAACTGAGAAATTGGTGAGTGATGCAGAAAGAGAGGGGTGGAAAGCTTCTGCTGGAAGAATTTAGGTTGATAATCTGTGACTAGGTTCACATGCAGCTAACTGATGGAAAACATTTTATGAGATTATCATGCCACAAAGCTTTTAAAGGGGCAATTTATACTGGGCTAAATAAAAGATGTCTCATGTAGGTAAAAACTTAGCCAAATCCTCTCTTTGTATTCATGACTATGATGTGTGTGGTGCAGTGCAGGAGCAAGTTGTACAGTCTCAGCAATACAAGTCATGTCAGGAAGCACAAGAACAGATTTGAACCAGAAATATGGCAGTTTGGCTAAAATCAGGGAACAGGAAATTGCTGAACCAGTGTAGAAAGCAACCATCTAGACCACTGTAGGAAATCTGGTGCTATTCAGATGTTTTGGACTACAATTCCCACAGTCCCTGACCATTTACTATGCTGATTGGGAGTTAGGGGATTTGAAGTCCAAAACATCTGGAAGGCTCCAGGTTGTCTACCCCTGACCTAGATAATGAGTTCCCCTCTACTGAAGTACTAGTTCCCCTCTGCTCAGCACTGGTTAGGCCTCCTCTTGAGTATTGTGCCCAATTCTGGGTGCCATACTTTAAGAAGGATGCAGACAAACTGGAGAGGGTTCAGAGGAGGGCAATGGAGGTGATCAGGGGACTGGAAACAAAGCCCTATGAGGAGAGACTGAAAGAATTGGGCATGTTTAGCCTTGAGAAGAGAAGACTGAGGGGAGATATGATAGCACTCTTCAAGTACTTGAAAGGTTATCACAGAGAGGAAGGCACAGAGATCTCTTCTTGATCATCCCAGTGTGCAGGACATGGAATAATGGGCTCAAGTTACAGGAAGCCAGATTCCAGCTGAACATCAGGAAAAACTTCCTGACTGTTAGAGCAATATGACAATGGAACCAATTACCTAGGGAGGTGGTGGGCTCTCCCACACTGGAGGCATTCAAGATGAAGCTGGACAGCCATCTGTCAGGGATGCTTTGACTTAGATTCCTGCATTGAGCAGGGGGTTGGACTCAGTGGTCTTATAGGCCCCTTCCAACCCTACTATTCTATGATTCTATGATAATCTTATTAGGTGCACACTACATTTCTCACTCAGACCCGGTTCTCATTCAGATCTAACTCTGATCTAGCTTACTTTACTCACTCCTACTTTCAACTCAATGTCATAGTTCTGACCTTTTTCAAGAGGGGAAAATAATAACTACATTTGAAAATAGTTCTCCCTCTGACCCTCTGAACCACTGTACTCTTGTCACCCCCCCCCTCCATTGTCTCCCCTTCTGACAAAATGTCATTTGTAAGCTCCGTGGGGTGAGGACCTGTCTCTTTATGTTGCTCTGTAGAGTGCCATGTACATTGCTGTTTGTCTACATATTTCTCTAAAAGGTAAAGGTGTCCCCAACCAGTCATGTCCGACTCTAGGGTGCTGTGCTCATCCCCGTTTCTAAGCCGAAGAGCCAGCGCTGTCTGAAGATGCTTCCGTGGTCATGTGGCCGGCATGACTGAACACCGAGGTGCACGGAACGCTGTTACCTTTCCCGCCGAGGCGGTACCTATTTATCTACTTGCAATTTCTTGCTTTCGAACTGCTATATTTCTCTAATGTAAGGTAAATCTTAGAACAATAAACACTTGTCAGAAAGAGGGTTTTGTGTTGTAAATTATAATGGATAGATAGAACCTGGTTCTATACAACAAACACACAACTGCTGCAGCATTTGGGGGCTACATTCTTATGGAGGTGTTTTTGGTTTTTGGTTTTTGTATGGAGGGGAATTCAAGCAAATAGATGCTTTACTGGAAACACATCTCCCTCCCTGAAAATATCAAATGGGATAATTCCCCTTTGGGAAAGAAAAAGTAAAAAAAAAAAGAGAGAGAGAGAGAGAGAGAGAGGAAGGAAGGAAGGAAGGAAGGAAGGAAGGAAGGAAGGAAGGAAGCCACTGCCTCTGCACTCATTGAAGTTCAAGCATCCAAATATTTGCATATGAAAGTCTTCAAGCACCTTTGAAGTGAGAAGCAAAAGATCTTCAGGCTGCCTGGAAGAAATGGCTTTGAGAACCTCAGTCCTTCCAGGGCTGGCTTCTAAAATACACCTTCAACAGTTACTGCTCACTTACACACTTTCCCCATTTTTATTGAAATCTGATGTCTCTATAGAATCTGGCTGAGTTGTGCATCTGCTTCTATATTATACATTTGTGAACCAGATGGCTATTTTTTTTTAGATGAAAGTATCATCATGTGATTATGCTCCCCCCCCCCCAGCATTGATGGAGTAAGATAGACCTTTGAAATTGTGACATTACAGGTTATGGTAGCTGGGGTGGGGATGGAGGGGGGGGAGTGCCTTAAAAATATTTTCAGGGATGTGGCAATGTATGATCCTGTTATGTAGTGGCACATTTTCGCAATACCATTGTATTACAAACTAGGGATTTCTACTGAAAAAAAAATTGAGAGGCGTTCCCTATTGAGAAGACGCTCCAAACATTGAAATAATTTGTGGGGGGTTGATTTTCAATCAGGCCACTCAACAGGCCCTGATCCCACACCAGCAGCCCCCTCCCTCCCCTTTTCCTTCCTTCCTTCATTCTCCCCAACCCCTCCCTCCCTCCTTCCCTCCCTCCCTCCTTCCTTCCTTCCTTCCTTCCTTCCTTCCTTCCTCATGCCCTTCTCTCTCCTTTCTTCTCCCTCCCTCCCTCCCTCCCTCCCTCCCTCCCCACCCCTTCCTTAATCCTTTCCACCACCATTTCCTCCCTGGTGGGGCTACACCTTCTGCCACTCAGACATTGCCTTATTGGTGACAGTGAGGCTGTGACAATAGAAGCAGTGCCAGCAGCTTCTTGAATGAGGGAGGCCCATCTGGCATTCCCCTCCTTAATGGCTCTGGCTTTCTTCTCTTCCAAAAAGCCAAAGGAGACATATAGGCAGTTTTGATGCTGTGACATGTGTCTCCTTTCATGTAGGTTGGTAGAGGTTAACCCATCATCCCTTGCCATAGCCATTATCATCCAAGGTGATAGGAGTTGTAGTTGACCCTCACTATCCCAGGTGGAAGGAGACACAGGTCACCATGTCAAGATGCTGTCTGCCTCTCTCCTTTAGCTTTTACAAGAATGAAGACACAGGATGCAAGCAAGATGGGAGGAGGGTGGCTTACAAATATTGAAATAAATGCAAATAAAGATTGTATTACTGTTAGCCATTTTGAGCAGCATTTGGTGGAAAGGCAGGATATAAATTTAATAAATAAATAAAATGTAAAGGAAAATGTAAAAGGTAGGGTTAAATGGTAATGAAGTGCAGCAAGAATCTGTGACAATTCAATTAGATTGGAAATGCATGGAAAATAAGCAATGTAACCATTCACAACATCAGTAATTGGAGAAATCAAGATGAATGGCTTTTAATAAGCAAAATACCATTTGACAGGAGCTATATCTGGCATGCACAGTGGCCATATGTTTGAGAGTGCCTGATAAGCAGTAGCAGCTTCAGAATATATCCAGAATTGGTCCTCATCACAGAGAGGTCAATATTATCAAAGTGAATCATACATTAGTCTATCACATTTGGTATCTTGCCTCTAGCACCATCTAATATCTGATTTTTTTTCTGACAACAGCAAACTGTTCCTTTTTCAAATGCCTGAACACAAATCCAATCCTGCACAATACTCAATATGAAGGACAAGGCACTGAGAGAAAAGAATTCCTTCCTGACCCCTCTGTAACCATCATCACGCCCAGAAGGTTGTGATCTGATAGCTTGTATCAAATCTGCAGCAATCTGTAAGCTGCAAGTGCTTTTGAAGAGCCATAAAATTATCACAGCCCTTCAAAAAGAGAAAAGAAAAAAGACAAAAAGAAAAGCCTAACCACACTGTTTGATTCTCTGACCTCCTGTGGCATGGCAAATTCCACTGGTTCTCTGAACACTGCAGGAAGGAGTATGAATGTATTGGCAGGTATAACCCACAGTCTCTTTGGCTGAAGCCATCTGTGCTGGATAAATAAATCACCTGCGGTCATTTATGTGTAAATAACATGTGCCGAGGGGGCCTTTTGGAAGGAAAGCTTTCGATCTGTGTTTGGAGCAATGGAGGTGTAACGGGAGCAAATGAACAGCACCCGCTCCTCCGCGCTTACTCATGATCCCCTTCTGACCGTGCTTTTGTCATGCTGCACTTTGCTTCACAAGTTACAGCCGGGAAGTGGTGTTTTGCATTAAGCAGATGGCTGGTGTGGAGGAGAAAGAGCCACAAAGTGCACTTAACACAACTCTCCGCGGTCTTGGGAGGTTAAAGGCAGAGCTGAAGTGAATGAGGCTCATTTCCTCATCAGCAGTGAATTCCCCTGACAGGTCCCATTAAAAAGCCAGCAAGGCCTAGGCCCCTGTTTCCCACAGGAACTCCACAAGGCAGCTGTTACATAAAGTGTGCTGCCTTTCATTGTGAGCCAGCTGATTAATGTAAGTACAGCACTTAGGCGACAAGGAGAACTGGAGCAAGAGGGGCTGGGAATCATTGGTCTGTTTTGATGCCTTGCCCCCTTCCTACGCTGCAGCTGCTGTGGACCCAGCAGTTTAGAGATGACGGCTTGGCCCCAACCTCCTTGATTGTCCGCTGAAACCCAAACGTTTTATTTTTATTTGCAAAACCTTTGGTTTGCCGCTGTTATATACGCTACAATCAACCATCAGCCTTGTTTCGCTTTGGCTGCCCAGTGGTCTGCTCAAGATAATCAACTCTATACAAATGCTTACTGTTATTTCATCCATTCATGACTAGAGATGGGTGAGCCATCTGTGTCTCGCACTGATTTCTGCTTGGAACGAAGAGAAGCCACTTGCCCCCACATCAGGAACCAGCTCTGCTTATTTCTGAATTAAAGCTGAATCCCTACATACACACACGCATGTGCGCGCATGCACACACACACACACACAGCCCCAAAGACCTATGTCCCTTCCATTCAGCCAGCAACCAATTCCCTGACCCCCTTCTTTCAACCCTACATAGCAGCTGGGGGGGTGGAACTCGCAGCAGCAATCGGAGTGGTGGGGGTCTCTCCCTCCACCCTACAATCCATTTCTGCAATGTCAATAGCCTTTAGGCAACTTACATTTTCCAAGGGCCACCAGGAGATGTTGTCCTGGTGTACTTCTATGCAGCGTGTCAGGCACCTTAGAGGGGAGCAAGAGACTCCCTCCCTCCTTCCACACTACTGAAGTGCTGTTGCTGCTGTCACTGATACACACTAAAAGTGGGGTTTAAAGAGAAGGGTCTCCTACTGCTTACTTCTTCTTTGAGGGGAACATTACAAGCTTCCTACATTCATATCTGAACCTTGAATGGATGAGTTTCATGGATATCTCTGTTTGTAACTCGCTGTTCCCAAGGAGCTCAAGCGAACATACAGGGTATTATCTCATTTTATCCTCACAGCAAACCTGTATGGTAGATTTGGGGCTGGGCGATGGTGTCTCACCACAGGTCACCCAATCTGCTTTTTGATTTAGCCAAGATTTGAAGACGGATCTCTCACTGGTGGAAATTCATTACACATTCCACTATACTACTCCCAGCTCTTCCTCCCTCCCTCCCTCCCTCCCTCCCTCACTCCCTCCCTCCCTCCCTCCCTTCCTTCCTTCCTTCCTTCCTTCCTTCCTTCCTTCCTTCCTTCCTTCCTAGTTTTTTGGAACTCTAGGATAGGAACTCTAGACCACTAGGATAGTCAGAATATAATTTGAACAAGAGCTGAGTTCCAGAACCTGACTAAAGGGTCAGATCTAAGCTCTGGTACATCGGAAGAAAGGAAGAGTAGAAAGATAGATAGATTCTGCTCTTCACTCTATTCCTACCTTTTTCTTCTACATCTTCTTAACTCTATGACAGTCCCCCCTATAGGCCCCTCCAGTCTTACTACCTGCTTCACATGTGTCTTGCCTGTCTTGACTCTTGATCGACTTCTGAGAACTGACCTTGGGCTATCTATCTGACAAGTAATTTTGCTTCATCCTCTAGATAGATGCCTTGGTTCAACCACAGGATTCTCATGTGTCTGTGTGATGCTTATGTGGAATTTTCATTGGGGCATGTTGTTTCTGCATAAGAGCCATGATCCAACAGCATCATTCATGGAAAGTTTGATTCTGGAGTAAAACACGAAAGGATAATCATAGAAATACAAAGCCCAAATTCATGATCAAAACTAGATGGTTTAAATCCCTGTCTCCTTCATTTTACTCAGCCAGACAGACTGAAGCATAGATTACTGCCTTCATTTGCAATCATATACTCATGCAGCCTGTTCATCAATGAGCCGCAGACCAAGAATATCCAATGAATGCATTGAAGAAAACTTTTAATTTGTGAATAATTCACAAATCCAAAGAAAAGATGTGAAACAGATGATTTACTAAGTTATGAATAGAAAGAATAATTAATTTCCAGACTGGATGGTTTTCTGTGTTCATGCACACCATGTAGATCCTGCTGCAACAAGGAGCTTCCGCTTGGCAAGGACACAGAAGGCAAGGTCAGTGGAGCTCACACACCAAAGTGGATCTTATTCCATGGGGGCAATCAGTAGCCTTTTTTCTTTTCTTTTTGGTGCTCCTTGAAGGAACAAAGCTCAGCTCCTGCCAAGAGCACCACTTTCTCATTTGTGGCATTGTGGCCATTTACTTGATCCAAATAGAGTTGGCAATTAGCAGCAGTTGGTAAACTTTTTGTACGATCCCCGATCAGGGATAAGCTGCCAATTTTTCTCCTTATACACACATCAGAGAAACAGTTTTGACAGTTTTTGTCCCAAGAAGTTCAGTTTCTCCCCAATTAGAGTAGATAATGAGAAGAAACAACTCACTGAAACACACAGCTCCATGACCTGAGAACAGGCAAGCTCAATTCCAATGGAAGACATTGCATAACAGGGTATGGATACTGACTGAATGGGCACAGACTCAGGGGATGACAAATGGACTAAGAAGAGAATAAGTGGAATGCCCTTTTGCTATTTCACTGTAAAGGCACCAGCAAGGATAGTGAACCTTGGAACTCAAGGTTTCTTTCAACACACTGAATAGTTGGTGGAGGAGGGGGACACTGGCCAAGCATTTATGATCTGGATTCATTTGCATTCTTAGTTGTATCTGCTTTTTATATTTCTACTTAATGTTTCCTCCTGTGCAAGCAATGAGTCATTGCTGACTCCTAGAGGGACGCCGCTTTCGCTGGCGTTTTCCTGGCAGACTGTAGTGGGGTGGTTTGCCATTGCCTTCCCCAGTCGTGACCACCTCTCCCCCAGCAAGCTGAGTACTCATTTTACCAACCTCAGAAGGATGGAAGGCTGAGTCGACCTGAGCCGGCTACCTGAGACCTGGCTGCCTCTGGGATCAAACTCAGGTCGTGGGGAGAGTTTTGGTTGCAATACTGTCGCCTACCACTACCTAGCTACAAACATGTGCTAGGAATTTATCACTGGTGCAGTTCAAGCACTTGCTTACATTATCATTTTCCAGGACAATGGAACCACAAGATGAAAAATTCATGTATTTTCTCCATGGACTAAAAAAAGAAAATACTACTTTGCACAACTCACACTAAATATATGGAATGTATTGTCACATGTTCCAGTGATGGCCGTTAGCATATAGTTGGTTTTAATTTTTTCCTATAAATTCATGGCTAAGAGCCATCACAACTCAATGCAATCTCTATATTAAGAGTCAGTACACTTGATTTCCAGAGCTTGCTATTTTCAAAAGAAGAAGATGGCTATTTCCATCTTTCTCTGTAAGCTTCCATGGCACCTGGCTGTCCAAACAGAATGCTAGATTAAACAGGCACTTGTTTTGATCCAGCACAGGCAGTTCTTACATTTGTAGGTTACTTGTTTTATAAATGTAATGCACATGGTACAACCATCTGAAATCCACATAGTGCAATAACATCTCTCCTTTGGCTGTATATGTAGTTTACAATATGAGAGGTTGTTGCAAGAACAAGTAAATATTGAAGAATTAGGTTGCTCATTTTGAACGAATGTTTCTCTGATAAAATTAACATATTAAATTCTCCCTAAAAGGGATGCATTTATTCTGTATAAGGAGTGAGAAGTCCAGAGGAAATGATCCTAGCACAAAGTACTTCGCAGTACTTTGCATGTTTCATTGGAACACACTCCCTAGCATGTCTGATGTAGGCTTGCCACATTAATGCCATACGCCTAGCATTTTGATGAAGGAAGCCATCTTCTATGAGTCTTTCAAGGAGACCAAGATAGCAAGACTTAGGTAACATGTGATGTGACCTAAGGTATGTGACCTCAGGTAGAGGCATGGTTGATGGCAACAAGTGATAGGTCCTTCAAACTAGCCCAATTCAGGCATTATATCTGAATAGGGTTCACAAACATGTATAAGATGGATGAGTCTGTGCATGCCACCCCCAAACCTCCTCCATGATGAGCAGGGAGGTCTGCAGGAGGCTTCTACTTGCATTCATTTGAATGTGAATAGAAGTCTGCATGCAGCCAGGAATCCTGCTTAATGGGGGTTCTTGATTGTGGAAAGGGTCCTACTGACATTCAAACGAATGCGAGTAGAAGTCCCCTGAAGACTTCCCCACTCAACAAGGGGATTGGGGACTTAGAGGGTGGGGCTGGCATGGGGCAGGGCCAGCACACATAGATTCATGCTTCTTATGTGTGGTAGGGATTATTCCTGAATAGGTTACACTGATTAGGGATAGTGGCTGCCCCAGTATTGCACTGTGTTGGCCTTCTCTCTGGCTGCCTTTTGCCTGTTGGTAAAGGCATTTTTATTCTGGCAGGCTTTTGTCTATTAAGTAACTGCTGTTTTATGTAAAGGTCACATTTTATTTGTGGTGTCTGCCTTTGTCGTACTTTTAATGTTGCATTTTATTGTGTTTTAAATGCATTTTTATTGTAGTTTATGACATGGTGATTTTAAATGGTTGTAAGCTGCCCAGAGTAGTGCATAGTAGGTACGACAAGGGTGGGATAGAAATCTCTCTACAAATAAAGAAATCCTACATGGATGTGTTCTGCCCATCTAACGAGATAACAGAGGCCTGACTTACCCTCCTGGTCATTCTGTAATGGACAAAAAAAGGTTTTGTGTTATCTATTTGATTATTCCATTATTTCTTCATCCAGTAACTGTGAATTTAGGTCATGACAATGCAAAATCTACATCTATCTAGATACCAAAATATTAAAGAATTAGCCAGAAGAAGTAACTTGTTAATATAGTATAGAATGTAACATGTGGATGTTTTTTTTTTTTTTAAAGTAAACACTTCAAAATGAAAGAGAAGGGAAGAAATTTCACAGAGACTTCTCCCAGAGATCCAAACCCACAGTTTTTCTCTTCCATGAAAACAAAACTGGGGACTCAGCTGAGCTACTATCTCAGAGACCACAATTCATTATTCATTGAAATGCTTCATCCATTTTGCATCAGGCTATAAACTGAGCAGAGCGTGGAGGTATAAATTATTATGCAGCTGGCTTACTAATGCTGGGCAATGGAGAAGAGGCATTCCAGAAGCCTCTCTCAATGGAGCTACCTTCCCTGAATCTCATTTATTCTAGATCCAAACCATCTTTATGACCACACAATGCCATAGTCAGCAGTGAAATGAGGAACTAGTAAACCATCTACCAGGGCTGAATGTACCCCCACCCCACCCCCAAAAGGGGGGGAGGCAAAGAGTTGGAAAGGATGTGTCAAAACTGGACAGCAAAGAAACTGCCTTTATTTACTCAGAATAAATCATGAAAAGGGCCCTCTTCAATCTAAACTGAATGCAGGCTGGATCTTTTTTTGTGTATGAATAAAAGTGAAAAAGTTTGGGGTGTTTTATTTTTGGGGAAAAGATGTCTAAAGGTTGACATAATGGAGGTTTCTAAAATATGTAGGGATGTTAGAGAATTCTGCCACGGATCCCAGGGGGGCCGAATTCCAGTGAATTCGGCCCCGCGGAATCCGGGGCGGAACGGAGCCCCCTGCCCCTCCACCCTGCGAAAGCCCTGCGAAATGGAGCTTACCTGGCTGCGGCTCTGGCTTCGGCTTTGGCTCCAGTGGTGGCGGCAGTGGTGGCAGTGGCGGTGGCTCCGGCCACTGCCAGGCTGCTGTGGCCGCAAATGGCGGCCGTCGTAGGGGCCGCCATTTGTGTCCCTATGCCAGCCCTGTGATAGGCTACGTATATATTTACGTAGCCTATCATGGCTAAAGCAGGGATGCAAATGGCATCCCCTATGCCATTTGTATCCCTGCTTTAGCTGTGATAGGCACCGTAAATATTTACATAGCCTATCACAGGCTACCATAGGGACGCAAATGACAGCCCCTATGCAGGACGCCATTTGCGTCCGCACCAGCCCGGCAGCGGCTGGAGGCCCTGCTGCGGGTTGGCCCAGCTGGCGGCTCTGCGGCCTGGCCGCGGAGCAGAGCCAGCCGAGCAGGATTCCGAGGGGGAGGAATGGCTCGCCTCCCCCGCCGTCAAGGATTCCGGGGGGAGGAGCGGATCACCTCCCCCCACCTGTGGAACCCAGCAGAGCCAGGTAAATGGGGTTTCATACACCTCTAAAAATATGAACAGTGTGGACAAAGAGAACAGAGAAATCATTTTCTCCATCTCAAAGTACTAGAGTGGGATCATCCAGGTATGATGAAACTGATTACTAGTAGGGTTGAGACAAACTATAGGCACAAAAACTAGATGAGACAAGTGTCTCCCTCCAACTGGGCCTTCCAATGGTTTTGTTATTACTGAAAAGCAGCCTTGGAGGCCTTGATCGGGAGCAACAGAGGTGCTGCTTAGCTGTTTGCCTTCCAGCCATTTGACTACTCAAAATCCCCTCTCCCCCAGTGCTTTCCAACCACAGGTGAAAATATACCACAGATTTAATATGTGTATATGTGCCACATATAGTTTCTCCATCAGTCAATGCTGCAAGATATAGTGACTGACATTGCTTTAGATAGTTTTAAAAGTGGGTTACACAAATTCCTGGAGGAATGGTGTTTTGTCTTTTTTTAATGGCCATTAACTATGATTCCTAGGAGTGGCACCTCCAAGTTTAGGGACACTCTACCTCTGATCACTAAATTCTAGGGGAAACATCAGACAATGTTTTTCTCCTTCATGCTCAGTTTGGGATTTTTTCCAGAGGCATTTGACTGATAAGTGTGGGCTGGACTATGTAGCCTTTCAGATTGATCCCACAAAGCAATTCTTAGATTGCTATGTTCTTAAGTGAATTGAGGGTGGTCCAATAGCCACACTCTAATGCAGGTAGGTAATGTGGTATCCACAGCCACCAGTGTGCCCCCAGACACTGTCTTGGTGCCTGCCAAGGTGCCCTACCCTTCCACTTAAAATAAATTAATAAAAAAATAATACATTTTCTTACCAGCAGTTGAGATTACTGTGAAACAGGTTTCTATTGGTGCTAGAAACTGTGGGTTCAAAAGAGTTTTTAGTATGTTGTGGCTCAGACAGCACCTCTGCTTTGTACTCAGTATTTGGGCAGGTTACTTGTCCTTTGTCACACCTCCCATGGCAGCCTTTTTGTGGTGGTGCCCTGGACCATTTTTCAAATTGCCAAATGTTCCCATGGCCCCAAAAAGTTGTCAACCCTTGCTCTAAGGGAATCTCACTGTTGGACAACATTTACTGGAATATTTACTGGAATTTACCTTATGATGAACAACTTTAGAACTGCCTTTGTATAATAATAAGCCCCTTTATACTGAGTCAATGATCCTTATATCTCTCAACAATCCTACCTGGCTATGGGATGCAGTCAGTGATCCTGAAACCCTTGCACTGGGGATGCTAGGAACAGACCAGCCCCATTTCTAGACCCAGCCACTCATGATCTGCATGGCATGTATAACATGTCATCATGGCAACAAGACATACAGATCTATACAATGGATATAGAACTATCTAGGGCTTTTCTGTGGTTTTGATATTCTGATTTGTTAACTAATTATAGTTTGTACAAACCATAGTTTCCCATATGGAGATGAAATAGGAAAGTGTAATTTCTTTGTTCCAAACACAAATGGAATCTTCAAGTTTCCTCCTCATACATGCAGGGGTTGAGGGATCACATGAGCCTGGTTCTCATCCCAACAAACCATGTTTTTTTATTTTATTTTGGTAGCTATATGCTATCAAAGAAGGAGAAATGCCCCTAGGAAAGGCAGATACTTCATCTCCTCGGATGGGTGGATAGTTCAATGTCTGCTGGGGACATTGCATTTCTTACATGGATCCCACAATGAGCAGAATGGAGAAAATGCAGGCTAGGGAAAGCAGAAGTCTTAAACCAGCTGAACAGCAGGGAATAGATACAACATGAGTCCAACCAGGCACTGAAATAAGCATCACACAGACACATCCTTTTTCTCCAGATTAAGATCATATTACCAAAGTTTACCAAGAATGTTCATAAAATGCAGCTCAGTGCAGGGGTGGGGATTCAGACTGGGAAAGGGGGCTTTCATCCTTTCTCCTGTGCCATTTTCTCAATGAAAGAAACCATCCTGACATAGTTACTTGCCCTGAGAGCGAAAGCCTGAGGCTTTGTCAGCTGCTCCTAAATATACTATTACAACTTTGCTGTAGGTATGTTAAATTCTTGATTGGCTTCTGGGAGAGGTTGGGAATGAAGCCCAATAGCCTTAGATCATACCAAAGATGCTTTGAGGTTTTTTTTTAATCATTTTCTAGGCACGGTAGTTGACAATCATAGTATCAAGCATACTCCTGTAGAATTTTGCAAAGGCTTTTTTCATGTCTTTTTGATATGAAGTTTCGAAAGGAAGCTTTTAGGGTAATATCCCACATAGTGTAAATAGAGCTCCAGAGCAGATTTAGGAGGTATGAGGGACTGCAGGAGGACACTCTATTCCACCAGTGGTGTCCATTCCTTTGGTGGATGGACCCAATTAGACACAACCCTTAGCCTCGGTAATGTCATCAGTAAGTTTGATAACTTCTAGCTTTCCTATGAACTGGCTTCAATTTAATTTTATTTCTTATTATTTAAAGTGTCTTTAGTAACTTTTTAGGGCTACGCCCTCACAGAATGACATACACACAAGAAAGGCCTCCTTACATGAAGGTAAGCCTTGAAGCCCTGCACACTGAGAAATTTATCCAAGATTCTCACCCCTTCCCATAATTTTCATGTGAAATTTCTTTTCATCATCCCTCCCTGCTGGATGGTTTTAAAAAAAAAGATTGAAAAACATGGCACAGTGCTATCTAAATGTTAAGACAGCACTTTGAATGGGGCCTGGAAGCTTTCTCATAGCCAGTGCAGCTGGTGCAAAATCCAAGTTATGTTTTCAGACTTCCAGGCTCCTGCCAGCATTTAGGTGGCCACAACTTGTACCAGCTGCAGCTTCTGGACCATCTTCAAAGGCAGCTCCATATGAAGTGCATTGCAGTAGCCCAGTTTGGCTACTGACCTCTCTGACTAATGTTGGATGGACATCTGACAACATTTCCTTGTAGATATATGGAATATTTCCTGCTCCGTCTCAGTCCTTTCTCCATTTCTCATTCATGTAAAGATAACTGTCTGTAACCTTCGATGTGAGAACCTTCTAGAAAACCTTCTGGGCCTGAAAGAACCATATTTGGGGACTCATGCTGTATCATGATCTTCCTTCCACTATGGTGCCATTTATTCCATCCACTCTGAACTCCACCACCACCATCGTCTCCCACTGAATATCTAGATGTTCCAGCCACATCCTTTAGTATTATGGCTCTCGTGAGAATTCAGAGCAGTCTGCATTATATTTTATTTATTGCATTGTACAGTGCAGTAAATGATTTAAAGATTGGTTTCCCTACATACAACACCATGAGTTATATTACTTAGAAGATAATTGCAGATTAATTAATAAGTAAAGGCCATCTTGGTTGCTAGAAATCGTTTTAGACTGCTTCCATTTGGGCTCCCATGGGGGGGGGTACATTTATCAAGAGACCACAAGGGCCAGAATATTAATACACTTAGAACACTTTCTATTTTCAATTTACTTTTAGTTTTCAGGATTAACTACTTCATACACTTTTCACCATCCTGGTAATGACCACTCATACCCTCACTTTACACTGAAGAAGATGAGTTACTGAATGGGAGAGTGACTTCCCCATCAATAGAAGATGAGTTGCTTTCAAAAGCAGCCAGAAAACCTGAAGAGAATGATCTCTCTGCCTAGACTCATGGATCATGTGGGATGGCCACTTGCAAATGGTCAAAAAGGAGGAAATGCACCAACAAAAAGGATGTAGGTTTGCATAAAATTTGCCTATGTTAGATAACTGCAAATTTAGAAATAAATAGTATAATTTAAATAGAAATACATTTCACCAATATGGGCAAGACTGTGACCAGGTCACCTGTGTGTGCCTGCTCAGTCAGCTCTCCAGGTGCTAACCACTGATGGGTAACTTCAGGACTCCTGTTCTCCTTTCTTATCAATGGTTACCTTTAAACTAGACTTGGACAGCTCTACAAATAGATAACTGTTTTCTGTAAAGTAGGACACATTTAACTGCCCCCCCAACATTAAAGATACCTTGAGACTGGCAGGTGGAAAAGGTAGATGGAAAAGAATGGTAGAGGGAAAAGTAAGACGGGAAGAAGGAAGGTAGCAAGGTATTTTTTATGACTGGGGTGGGCGACATGTGGCCCTCCAGATGTTTTGGCCTACAACTCCCATACTCCCTCAACACTGGATATGATGGCTAGGGCTGGTGGTAGTTGTAGCCTAAAACATCTGGAGGCCCAGTGATTGCCCACACCTGTTTTATGGTGAGCTCTTTTAAGGACTTAATTTGACCAGGGAATGGTGAATTAATCCAGTTGCGGGGCAATCCTCTGGCCCCTAGGCAGTGCCTGGAGTGCCATAGGATATTGTGGATCCCCTCCCCTAAGGCCAAAGACAGAGCTCCCACCTCAGAGGAGGAGAGCCAATCATGGATCCCCCCTCTACCTCCCCAGCCCTGCTTAGCTGCCACAGAAAGCTCTGTGGGGGCTCCTCAGCTGAGCTCAGAGGCCTGACCTCAAGAAGATGATGAACAGGGAAGGAGGGGTGTATGCCAGTGGGTGGGATGGGGAGGGGAGAGTTGAAACAGAGGATCTGCCAGATCCAAAGGCCTCTCAGGCCCCGGGTCCACCCCCAGGGGCATGCAGCAGTGAGATGGGCTCAGAGGCACATCTAGCAATAACTACAGCAAAGGAGGATGGTGAAACTATGAAAGCCTCTGCTGTTCCTCCTACCCTGCATGGCTCTTTCTGGCAGGGCATTGGATGGGCTGAGGGTTCTAACCTCAGAGCCCTCTGTCTAAAAAGCACTAGTAGTTTAGGATGGTGCTCTTTATTGTTATTGCACTGAGGCGTGCCTACCTTTCCCTCAATTGCACCAGGGTATTCAGTACTCTGGAAGCACAAGGGACAGTATGGGAGTTGGGGTGGTCTGAGCACAGTTTTTCTGCTGCTGTAGGATTTCTGTTGGACCTCCAGGCAATGTTCCATCTGGGACCCAGTTCCACATCTATACAGAATATATTTACTGCCCCTTCCCCTTGTGAAGTCTAGAAGGGGTAGACCTCGGAGAGGACAAGCAGTCTATTTTTTCTTGAGGATAGCATATCGTTGTGTGGGAAGAGTCCAAAAAGAGAGCTACAGAAATTCTCTCTCTCTCTCTCCCTCTCTCTCTCCCCCTCTCCCTCTCCCCCACCTTTCCTTTTCAAGGGAGAATGGAGAAGGAAGACTATTTTGACAATAATTGTTTTCTACATTTCTGATGAGTTGGGAAACATTGCCTGTTCACCAGGCATCTCCCACTCTGCTGTCTCCCAATGCCAGGCCCCCACCTCATGCCTGACTGACTCCTGTCTTGATTTATAGTAATTAGGAGCCTCACAGCCTGCCCAGAAGTAAATCTCAGCTTGCCACATCCTCCCAGAGAGCCCAGGCACCATTTGCATGGTATTATCATGGCTGACATTTATTTACTTAGAGGTCTCATATTGTGCTCCCAGATGGTACAGTGACATTGCTTGCCTGTGGCACCTTTTAGTGTTCTCCCCATCACCTACAGGTTTACTCCTTCATGACAAAAATGACTGGAACAGGACTGCTTGCTTTGGACAATGCCAAATTACATCATAAAAATGATTCACAAACCCATCATAATGGTAAGGATATGTTTGACCCTCACCTAAAATCCTTTAATATTAGGTGTGTGCATGTTTATGTACATGTCTAAAATATGAAGTTGATTACCACTTGACACATTCGCAAATGATCCAGGCCAATGCTGGGTGTTTAATGACCCAATATAGATTTCACATTCTGCTCCCTGCAGCAATGAATGCTTCCTCTGGTGACTGATTCTTCCCCTGCGTTGTAAAGCCACTAGATGGACCCTGTCTTTCCTCTTCCTTTCAAAAATATGAGAAAATAGGGAATCTCAAAACACATGAGGCAAGGCTGGCACATTTTGTGATGATGAGGGTCTGTGAGTCTGTCAAATCTATTAATTTTGTGCATATTTCTCCTCATACCCAAGTCATGGACAGAGGTAACCAGTCCAAGTTGACAAAAGGTGAGCCCACTAGTCTACCCTACTCAGCAAGCTGAGGGTCTAGCAGCTATCTCTTTTGTTTTTCTTTTTACTCTAGAGTAGGTGAAGGGCCCCCAATCCAGATCTTAAAGCCCCCCCCAATTCCCCACATCAGTGCTCCAATCCAGATTGAAATGGAAAAAAAATGGCTTAGCTGCTAGAAAGGCATTTAAAATAATGTCTGTTTTGACCCCGAAGAGATAATATTTCCCAGGCTTTTGGAGCAGACATATTCCTCTTCTTTTTTGGGTTGTTACTTGTTAGAGATGTTCAGTAAAGCTGAACTTATTCCAGGGGTTCAGATATGTGCCTCAGTGCTATATGCCCAACTCTGTTAAATCTTTGACCCATTATTATTGGGACACATTCAAACGCAGCTATTTTACCTCATGTGTACTGCATAAAACACACCTAGCAATTATTCATTTGGTCTCTTCTCTATCATTGCTTAGGTATCATCTCTCTTTTCTGCTCCTTTTCAGAGCCTTTCTCTTGATGTAAATCGATTACATGTTTTCTCTTGAGGGAGGAAAGAAGAATCTTCACATCTCCAGCTGGCTTACTAGAGCCGAAACCAAGAAAAGAAACCTCTACGTGAACAAGATGAGAGATGTGAAGAAAGAAAATGAGCACTCCTGCCAACAGCTGCAAAATGTCAGTAAGAAACCCAGCGCCTAACTCCTCCTCCAGCAATGTTTTCGAAAGAACCGAGGGAAAGAACCTGACTAAGGGCACCTCCTCTGTGCGGTGCTCTCTATGCATCCAAAGCAGGACATCACAACATTTTTTTACTCGCATGCTTCTATACTGTGAACAGAAAGCAGCCATGATGAAGTCACATTTCACTGGTTTGTTATGTAGCTGTGTGTTAGTAAAAGCAGCAGTTGCCTTTCTGTGTGACAGAGGGAGTGCCGCAGACAGAAACAAAGGCCAAAAGCACCCCTGCAAGCCACCTTACAGCTTTTGCCATGCTAGTTTGTGTGATTTCAGAAGCACCACTGATAACAGGCTAGAGCTCCTGTGGTAATTAATAATCTGAGGCAGCATTTCTGCTCATTATTCTCCCCCAGTTTTGCCTCTTAGTGGAGGTGCTGCACATTTGCTGACATGGCACACTATTTCTATCGGCTGTTTGGCAGCTGAGAGACACTGGAGAGGGGGATGCTGTGATAACAGCTTCTTTTTGAAGCTGGTATTTGGTGCCTTATAGCAACCACTGGGGGAAGTCTGACGCCAAGACTGGCATGGGCTGTTGCGCACAGACAGAAGAGCTAAAAGCTGTGACAGCAGGCAAGGCCAGAGCATTGGCACATTCTGTGATGCCTGTTACCACACCTATGCATGTCAGAGAACTCCACAACAGATTCAGATGAGTTTGGATTTCTATGAAGCTGACCTGTGGATTCCACAGTGGACTAAGTCACATGGATTCTGCGGACTTGTGGACCATTTTTCACTCTTGAGGGGATTTGCACTAACTTCCGTTAGCTTGGAATGTTGGAGAAATCCACAGTGGAACCAAATGAGTTCAGATTCTGCAGTGGACCAGCTCTCCCCCCTGTTGGGTGGATTCCATGGACTTGGAGACTGTTTTTCTAACCTTCGGGAATTTTGCAAAAATTTCATCATAGAAAAATGCACACACACACAAAAAACCTGGCTGAAAATATGCATTTCCCCCATAGGCTAAAGAATGAAAATGCACATTTGGGGGAAATTTGCTCATTTTGTGGAAATTTGCACATTTTTTTTGCATGTGTGAATTTGCGCAAATTCAGAAACTAAAAATAAATCCAGTTCCATGGATGGGTGGACAATGGAATTAAAGGTAAACCTGCAACCTGCAAAACACAGGTGGAATGGATTTTACACAATCCATACATTCTAGCATTAGTGCTAATGCACATTATTGCAATATGCATTAACTAATACACATTTGCACTAGTGTGCATTAACACAAGTGTACATTAGCACTACTGCACACTTGCGCTAATGCAGATTAGTACAAATCCTGGTTGCCCCAGTGAAAAGCCAGTGAAATCCACATTACTTGGAAAAAACTGGTCTTCTGCAGAATTCCTCATCATACCTCAGGGTTTTCACCTGTCGTGTCTCCCCTCCATCCCTAAAACACCATTAACTGCCCAGGAATTGGATTAATCCAGAACATGGTGAATGGTACGACCTATTCCACAGGGACTTGTTATGAGGGTAAAATGGAGAGGAGGAGGAGGAAGATCATGTATGCTGTCTTGGTCTCCTTGGAGGAAAAAAAAGCAGGATATAAATGTAAATTTTTTAAATAAACAGGGAAACCCAGGTAACTACCCAGGCCTGACGTCTGTATTAACAAACAATGTCATCCTCTTGCAGCTAGAGGTTATTCTGCATATTAAGTAGAAGAGACAGCTTTGGCTATTGGGTGGTACAGAAATGTAATAAATAAATAAATAAATAAAAATCGAGTACACCTTTTGCATATCATGATGGGGAAAATGTGATTTTCTTGAATATATACAGTAATTTGCTTTTGCACATATTTAATTGAAAGAGGCATGGTAGCTAGCTTGCTATATAAATGCCATTCAAGGTCCTTTTCTCCACCTTTGCCAGCTGATGCGACTTGATATTTTTCTTTTGCCATTGAGCAGTGGACGCGAAAACCAGTGTTGATATAATTAGTTACCATAATATATGCAGTAACGATCTTGCTCTTGTAACTAAGCCAGGGATCACTTCTACTGAACAAAGTGTTGTAATTTCTAAAAATAAACTGGCATCATGTAGGTGATAATCTCAAGTTACATGATTTGATTTGTGCCATTGAGCTAGGATAATATCCTACACAAATTTTAATCTGAAGTGACTGGGTGGTTCTAGTGAATAATGGATGTGTTAGCAGCATTATGATATGACCTGAGCGGTGCAATCATTTTAGCGGTCATCTTCTTTTCTTGTGGCAACTTCTTCTGTTCCCAACTATAAAGAGTTCAACACTGAATTCTGAGATGGTTACATTCAGGTGTAGATGGATGGCACAAAGGCTTACAGTGGAACCCTATGGTGTCTATTCAGAAGTAAGCCCTGTTGAGTTTAATGGGTCTTACTCCCAGGTATAGGATTTCAGCCATGGATAGCAGATGGTCCTGGAATTCTACAGGGAGATGTAAGGAGAATTTCTGAGACTTCTTCTCTTGTGTGGCTTGCAACAGTCCCTAAAGCTGAATTCTTCCCTCCCCCATAGCTCAGATGAAGGTTTGTTCTTCTGATTATTAGGCAGCTGGGGTTTCTCTCCCTCTTCAGCTCATGGAAGCTGCCTGCCCATAATGAGCAGAGAGATGCCATCTGAAGTGGTGGGTTACCACCAGCAGCCATTCCAGCAGGCTGCACAGATGGAAATGAAAACAGATGTATGGCCATTCCATCAGCTCTGCTGAAATACTACATTTTCCCCCCTCTTCCCTTTTTCCTTGTGTGTCATGTCTTTCTAGATTGTGACCCTGTGGGCAGTGGCTGTTTTGTTTTACAGATTGCATGTAAGCTGCTGCAGGAGCCTTTTTGGCTCAGGATAACAATACTTCAAACGAGTAACTCACTAACTAAATAAAATCTAGGGAGAAGGTAGTCTTCCCTCTTCCACTCAGGCCACATGGGATTTTGTCTGAAGAGCAGTACGGTCAGCTCAGCTCACACATTCTGCACAGTGAATGGCTACTTCAATGAATGAACTGGCTACACACATCAGGTACAGATCAGATACAAAGAGGGGCCTGCTTGCCCTGCACTGACGACATTGCTACTGTTATTATGAGGTATGAAAAATAACCACATGAAATGCAAGGCCAGCCCAAGGCACTTTGCTGCCTGAGGCGAAATGCCCTCTCCGTACCATGTACTACAGCCAACTGGACTGTCAGTTGAATCTGACTTCAACACTGGTGGTGGGCCAGTGTCTTAGTTCCACTGCACCTGAGAACAGCAGACTAGCTTAGGGGATGTGAGCCAGGCCATATGGCTTACATAACTCTGTCCTCCAACACCTTGCCACCACTCCCCCCACCGCAGCATCTGCCAGCTGAGATGGCTGCCTCACTCTGCCCAATGGCAGGGCCAGACTTGAGTCTGCTTTAAAACACTTTGTAATACATTTTAACCTTGACAAGAACAGTCCTTTGCTTGTTACCAAATCCTTGTGAGAGTGGCCATGGGACAGTATCCAACAGTGTCATTCCACAAACTCAAATAGCACTAGCGGAGCTCCGCCAAATCTTTCCATTGAGCAAGCAGTTGCCCATTATGCTTGCATGATCAGTTGTGAAAGCAGTTGTGCAACTGATTGCACAACTGGTTGTGCAAGCAGTTGCACAAGTGTAATGCTCAACTGCTTGTGCAAATGTAACTTCAGTTGGATTCTCCTCTTGCACACAGGCAGATGCTATTTTCCACTAGTGCAACAACATTTGCACTAACGGAATGACACAGTTGGATATTGCCCCATGTGTCCTCTTTTACAGAAGACAGTCCTCTATTTGAAGGGCTGCCTTGTCCAATTCTAGTCTAAAGATAAAGAACCCTAAGAATGGTTGCCCATTGACACTCAGCCCCTAGGTGGCAGACTAAATGGGCAGGCACACAAGCCACAG
Organism: Heloderma suspectum; assembly: GCF_057233095.1. NCBI lineage: Eukaryota > Metazoa > Chordata > Lepidosauria > Squamata > Helodermatidae > Heloderma > Heloderma suspectum. Next base: position 45,660,105 of record NC_139460.1, on the reverse strand, counting down.
GTCATGGGCTTCTGCACTATGGTGGGATGTTGTTGTTGTTGTTGTTGTTGTTCAGTCGTTCAGTCGTGTCCGACTCTTCGTGACCCCATGGACCATAGCACGCCAGGCCTTCCTGTCCTGCGCTCTTTCCCGGAGCGTGCTCAAGTTCATATTCATTACATCCGTGATGCTATCTAGCCATCTCATCCTCTGCCGTCCCCTTCTCCTTTTGCCTTCAGTCTTTCCCAGCATCAGGGTCTTTTCCAGGGAGTTTTCTCTTCGCATTAGGTGGCCAAAATATTTGAGCTTCAGCTTCAGTATCTGTCCTTCCAATGAGCACTCAGGGTTGATTTCCTTTAGGATGGACTGATTTGACCTCCTTGCAGTCCAGGGGACTCGTAAGAGTCTTCTCCAGCACCACAGTTCGAAAGCATCAATTCTTCGGCGCTCAGCCTTCCTTATAGTCCAGCTCTCACAGCCATACATTACTACTGGGAAAACCATAGCTTTGATTAGACGGACCTTTGTCGGCAAGGTGATGTCTCTGCTTCTTACTATGCTGTCTAGGTTTGCCATAGCTTTCCTCCCAAGGAGCAAGCGTCTTTTAATTTCATGGCTACAGTCACCATCTGCAGTGATCTTGGAGCCCAAGAAAGTAAAATCTGTCACTGCTTCCATTTCTTCCCCTTCTATATGCCAGGAAGTGATAGGGCCAGATGCCATGATCTTCGTTTTTTTAATGTTGAGTTTCAAACCAGCTTTTGCACTCTCCTCTTTCACCCTCAACAAGAGGCTCTTTAGATCCTCTTCGCTTTCTGCCATTAGGGTGGTATCGTCTGCATATCGGAGGTTGTTGATCATTCTCCCAGCAATCTTAATTCTGACCTCTGATTCATCCAACCCGGCATTTCTCATGATGTACTCTGCATATAAATTAAATAAGCAGGGTGACAATATGCAGCCTTGTCATACTCCTTTCCCAATTTTGAACCAATCGGTTGTTCCATCTCTGGTTCTTACTGTTGCTTCTTGACCCTCGTACAGGTTTCTCAGGAGACAGGTAAGGTGGTCTGGTACTCCCATCACTTTCAGAATTTGCCACAGTTTGTTGTGATCCACACAATCAAAGGCTTTAGCGTAGTCAATGAAGCAGAAATAGACGTTTTTCTGGAATTCTCTTGCTTTCTCCATGATGCAGCGAATGTTGGCGATTTGATCTCTAGTTCCTCTGCCTCTTCTAAACCCAGCTTGTACTTCCAGTAGTTCTCGGTTCGCATACTGCTGAAGCCTAGCTTGTAGGATTTTGAGCATCACCTTGCTGGCATGTGAAATGAGCGCAATTGTGCGGTAGTTTGAACACTCTTTGGCGTTGCCCTTCTTTGGAATTGGAATGTAAACTGACCTTTTCCAGTCTTGTGGCCACTGTTGAGTGTTCCAGATTTGTTGGCATATTGAATGCAGCACTTTAACAGCATCATCTTTTAGGATTTTAAATAGCTCGGCTGGAATACTGTCATCTCCACTAGCTTTGTTGTTACTAATGCTTCCTAAGGCCCACTTGACTTCACTCTCTAGGATGTCTGGCTCAAGTTCAGTGACCGCACTCTCATGGCTATCAGGGACATTCAGATCTTTCCTGTATAGTTCTTCTGTGTATTCTTGCCACCTCTTCTTAATCTCATCTGCTTCTGTTAGGTCCCTGCCTTCTTTGTCCTTTATCATGCCCGTCTTTGCACAAAACGTTCCCTTGAGATCTCCAATTTTCTTGAAGAGATCTCTAGTCTTTCCCATTCTGTTGTTTTCCTCAATTTCTTTGCATTGTTCATTTAAGAAGGCCTTCTTGTCTCTCCTTGCTATTCTCTGGAACTCTGCATTCAGTTGGGTATATCTTCCCCTTTCTCCCTTGCTTTTCGCTTCCCTTCTTTTGTGAGCTACTTGTAAAGCCTCATCAGACAGCCACTTGGCTTTCTTGCATTTCTTTTTCTTTGGGACGGATTTCGTTGCTGCCTCCTGAACAATGTTACAGACCTCCGTCCATAGTTCCTCAGGCACTCTGTCTATCAGGTCTAATCCCTGAAATCTATTCCTCACCTCCACTGTATATTCATCAGGGATATGATTTAGGTCATATCTGAACGGTTTAGTGGTTTTCCCAACGTTCTTCAATTTAAGCCGAAATTTTGCAAGAAGCAGCTCATGATCTGAGCCACAGTCAGCTCCAGGTCTTGTTTTTACTGACTGTATGGAGCTTCTCCATCTTTGGCTGCAAAGGACATAATCAATCTGATTTCGATATTGACCATCTGGTGACGTCCATGTGTAGAGTCGCCTCTTGTGCTGTTGGAAAAGAGTGTTTGCTATGATCAGCATGTTCTCTTGGCAAAACTCTATTAGCTTTTGTCCTGCTTCATTTTGTACACCAAGGCCATGCCTGCCTGTTATCCTGGTGATTTCTGGACTTCCTACTTTAGCATTCCAATCCCCTATGATGAAGAGGACATCTTTTTTTGGTGTTAGTTCTAGAAGGTGTTGTAGGTCTTCATAGAACCGATCAACCTCAGCTTCTTCGACCTCAGTGGTTGGGGCATAGACTTGAATTACTGTGATGTTGAATGGTTTGCCTTGGATTCGTACTGAGATCCTTCTATCCTTTTTAAGATTGTACCCCAGTACTGCTTTTCCCACCCTTTTGTTGACTATGAGTGCTACTCCATTTCTTCTAAGGGATTCTTGGCCACAATAGTAGATATGATGGTCACCTGAATTAAATTCGCCCATGCCTGTCCATTTTAGTTCGCTGATTCCCAAGATGTCGATGTTCAATCTTGCCATCTCATGTTTGACCACCTCCAGCTTACCTTGATTCATTGATCTGACATTCCAGGTTCCTAAACAGTATTGTTCTTTACAGCACTGGATTTTCTTTTCACCGCCAGACACATCCACAGCTGAGTGTCCTTTCGGCTTTGGCCCAGCCGCTTCACTCTTTCTGGCGCTACTTGGAAATACCCTCTGCTCTTCCCCAGTAGCATATTGGACACCTTCCGACCTGAGGGGCTCATCTTCCGGCGTCATCTCTTTTAGCCTTGTGATACGTTCCATGGGGTTTTCTTGGCAAGAATACTGGAGTGGGTTGCCATTTCCTTCTCCAGTGGACCACATTTTGTCAGAACTCTCTGCCATGACCTGTCCGTCTTGGGTGGCCCTGCACGGCATAGCTTATGGCTTCACTGAGTTACGCAAGCCCCTTCGCCACAACAAGGCAGTGATCCATGAAGGGGATGGTGGGATGTACCATATTGCTATTAAAATTATAATAATAATTTCTGATTTTACATGTATACATATAAATTAGCATGTGCACATTGTATGCAAATTGGTTCCCTCTTTTTTCCTCTGTTTTTGGTGATGCATTTCCTCTTCTTTTTTTGTGATTTGCACTTGGCCACCCTAATCCTTGTCCCCAATGATTTTCTAACCTCCTGTACTTAAATCTGAAATGGCTCCCCAGATAAGGAAGGGATTGCCTGTCAGGACTCAGGAGCGCCCTGGCTGCCTCTTAAAGTCCCCTCTAGTAGCCCAAACAAGACTCAGACAAAAGGGATTTCTCTCCAAGGCTTTATTCCTTTACAGCTTAATGACTCTTTCAGATGCTAATTGCCAGCAACTAAGCAAGGAACTGAAAAGGGTACCCTAACTGGGTAATCTAAGCTCCATCTATGCAGTTGGTCCCCGTTTTTGAGGAGAAGGGTGGGAAAGCTCTGAAACTTATGGGCTAGGAGGGGAGGCTCCCCCCCTTACACATGAGGCATCGGGGCACAGCCGTTGCCATAGTGCCAAGTGGGCTGAACACCTCCTCTTGGCACCCTCCACCCCGCGCCTCTCTCTGCGCCAGCACCTTGTGTCTAGCAATCTCCCTCTTTTTCGCTGCCAGGGCCACTATGTCTCTCAGGAATGTGAGCAGGGGGCCCTCTCCCTGCAGCTGCGCCTCTGAGAGATGAGCAGGCTCCTCTCCCACGGGTTGTAGCTCTTCCTCAGAAATTCAGAATCAGAGCTGCTTTGGGGCTCTATGGGCTCATTTCCAACCCTGACATTGCCTTTGGTCACCAGAAGCCAGAGCATACCAAGGTGCTTGTGGTGATGAAGTCCTATGGCCTGCTTTCCACTGTATCAGAGAGCTGTCATAGGAGAATATACAGCAGCTGCCAGCCTGGCACTTGTGAGCTGGCCTTGAGGCAGGAAGAAGAGAGGTGAAGAGACCATAGTGAGGACAAAATGGACTCACTGAACACTAAGGAGAGTCAAGAGGGAGTCAATGAGCCGAGAGACTGTCAGTGAAGACTGGGACGAAGCTGATCTGCACAGGTTAACTTCTGCCATTTATGCTGTCAGGAAATTTACTCACAATGCACCCTTTAGGGCACTTGCATTTTGGAAAGGTCATGTTATTGTATGTTACAATACTATAGGAACAGAAAGAGAAGGGAGCAGAAAGAGTGAGATCAATTGTATGCCTTTCTTCCAGATCCTATGGGAACAAGCTTTTCTATTATGCCAATGAAGTAAACAAACATCCCTAATGTGTGTTTTTAAAAAGCCTCTTTGATAAACACATTTATATTTAATACTGCATTATGATATCCAAAACTGAATTCATAGCCTGGATCTTGCCTCCTACAACAATATCTTTTCCTTCACCCTCTTGTGAGCAGCTCCACTGATTTCAAAGCCAGTGCATTATTCACAACCTGTAAGGCAAAACATGGCAGAATCAGAGCCTTCTGCTATAACAAAATGGCTTTCCCCCATTTTAATACAAATATGTCTGACACATTCCCCTGAGGTTTCTGATACAAGAGTATGCTGCTATTGCCGCTTGATAAAGGGGTGTGATTTAATTGTCCCTGAGAATGTCTCCATGTAGCATAATCTACAGGAGCATCTCTGCAATCTTGCAGGAACATCTATGGCAGCCTTCCGCAACCCAGTGTCCTCCAGATGTTTTGGACTTCAACTCCTATCAGCTCCAGCCAGCATGGCCAATGGTCAGTGATACTGGGAATTGTAGTCCAAAAATCCTATTAATTTAAATAAGGGTTGGACCGGAGAATTTGCTGGTGGATTGTGCTCAGTGCATGAAGTATAGACTTTGGGATGGGATTTCCAGATAACACATAGTCCCATAATTCTACACAATACATCAAGACACATGGACATGTGTATTGTTTATATGATGTTAGCTTATATTGATAGTTCATCTAGCCTGCTACTGTCGTTCCTAATTGGCATTAGCTTAGCTTTGGAGAAAGAATCTTCTCCAGCTCTGACACTTGAGATCCACTAATGGCTTCTTGACATGGAGCTTTTATCTTGCTTTTGAGATTGCTCACTCATGGAAGCTTGTGGGCCCTTTCAATGATGCTGTTAACCTCCAGGGCATCTCCAGTTTAAAATAGATTGGAGATAATGAGCTATCAAATTACCCCGCTTGTGTTCTGCTTGAGTTCCCGCCGTGATAAAGGAAAAGCCGCAAGAAGAGGACCTACATCAATGAAACATATGGAAGACTCAGGTAAGGGGGTGTAGGAGGGGGGAAGGGGAGTGGGGAAAGGAAGCATGTGTAAAGGAAGTCCATTGTGATCCTGCATTTAAAATGGAAGCAGAAAGCCCTGTTTTAAATGTGGAATTTTAGGCTGGTGTAGAGATGCCGTGGTGGCTTAGTGGTTAAGACGCTGCCAGAAAGTCGGCAGGACAGCAGTTCGAGACCCGAGTGCCACGTGACGGAGTGAGCACCCATCTTCAATCCCAGCTCCTGCCAACCTAGCAGTTCAAAAGCAAGAAATTGCAAGTAGATAAATAGGTACTGCTTCAGCGGGAAAGGTAACAGCGTTCCGTGCAGTGTTCAGTCATGCCGGCCACATGACCACGGAAGCGTCTTCGGACAGTGCTGGCTCTTCGGCTTAGAAATGGAGATGAGCACCACACCCTAGAGTTGGACACGACTGGTTGGGGACACCTTTTTTTAGAGATGCTCAAAGAGGGATGCAAAAGGTTTAACATGGGACCCGATACACAGCCTCCCCCCCCCAAATAAAGATGCAGTCATAGTCCTACATATCTTGCATATAAATCAGTTATGATGTGGGCCTGTCCTTGGAATTGTTCCAGGAGAGAAAGAATCCCCAAATCCAGCTTGTTCCATTGCTGAATTGCATTTGTAGACATTTCTCCTAATGTTTAGTCATGCTGGGGACAGGCAAATCTGTCAGTTTCACTTTTTCTTTATGTGGGAAAACCAGTAAGACAGTTAAAAAGATGGATAGGGGAACACTCAAGTACATAAACAACAACAAACCAGGTGCCCCACTTGCAAGCCACTATGCAGAACAACAGTATTTTCCCACCGATCTAACATTTTGGGCACTGGATAAGCTTGACATCAAAGAGGAGAAATATCTGTTGAGGAGAGAAACTGGGTGGATTTTGAGACTGAACACTCTTCTCCATGTGGTCTAAATGAAGACCTTGAATTCTTACCACTCTTATGATGTGTGGGTGATTTACATACACTCCCTAGCTATCAGAGTACAGTGCAGCTTTGAGACCTTGGCCAGATTACATCATTGTGGAAACACCTGACAGAGTAAGAAAAAAAAAATGAACTAAAGGAGTATAAGAAAAGATTTGAGAAATATTGTTTCTCAGTTGCAAGTAGATTGACACAGGAGACAATGTTTTGCTGAAAAATTCTGCAGACTTTTTTCTTTAGTAGGTATATATTTATATGTTATTTTAAGGAATAAAGTAGGTTTTATATGATTTTTAAAATAACTTTGTGCATATATTAGCCCCTGTCGCGATTTGTATTGCAGTAATGTTTTAACAATGTGTTGTCCGAATTGATTTTTTTTTTAATCATTTATGTTACAGCCCCCTGAAGAAGGCCTAAAATAAGAAAAAAAGGCCGAAATGCTTTGGGCTTCTTATAATAAATTCTATCTTGCATCCTGAGAACGCGTTTCTCTTCATTGTGATCTACTTTGGATGCTCACCTCCTTCTGTTTCCTAGAAAAAAGAGGTGGCAACCCTAATTAAGCACTAATATGGTTGAATACACAGAGATTCAAAGCTAGCCTTTCAGGAGCTAGGCACTGAAAGCCCTGGGCCTGGATGGATGGATCTGTCAGTTTCAGGTTTCTCCAACTTTCTTTTTTTAATCTGAAGTTCTTTTCATCCCAAATATGGAGAATATTGCACATTTTGGTAAATTCTTATCAAAACTGAACTGAAATGTCATTATCACCTATGCCTAGCCGCAACACACCCTGCTGTCAGATAAACCCTGTTGTTCTGTGGCCTATCCTCAGTGGAGAGATAATCATTAATAGCTTTCTCTCAGCTTCCTTCACTGCTGGTGAGATCTTAGAAACAATGGGCTCGATTGTTCCAGACTAAGTTAGTTGCACCGAGTTCCCATTAAAATCAGTGAGACCTAGACATGACCAACTTTTCACATTGATTCCAACGGGACCTAAGTTCAGTTAAACTTTAAAGTGCAATCCCATGGACCCTAGACAGTGTTTAGAGGTCTATAGGTTTGTTTGGTTTCCTGGCTCTGAGGTTGGAGACAGGGCTCCACCCTCAGAGCCAGGAAACCACACTCCCTGCCCCCTTCCCCTCCCCCTTGTAGCCGGCTCAGAGAGAACCATGCCAGCTACCTCTCTGCACTCAGAAAACGGAGCATGGAGATGGGAAATAGGGGGCATTCCCAGGGCCAGAGAGGGGAGGAGACTGGGCAGCTACATTATGCCATTTCCTGTGGCTCCTTCCCTCCCTCTTCAAGGTGCCACTTCTAGATGGTCCAAGTTGCCAGTCTAGCAGAAATACAGGGCAGCTGGAGTGGGGATGCAAAGATGCAAATTTGTGCAAATTCAAAAACTAAAAAAATCTGATTTCATTGATGGGTGGACAATGAAATGAAAGGGCCTGACAATCCACAAAATACAGTCAGAACTGATTTTTTACACAATCTGTACATACCTGTATGTAGCCCAATGTCTGGTAAGAAGCAGCGGAAGGAATGTATGTGAGCCCTTTTCTGTTCAGAATGCACTGGTTTTCAGGGAATAATGTGGCAAAGCAGCAAAGAAAACATCTTCAAGACATTGAAGTACAGAGGAATTTAAACACACCTTCTCTCTCTCTCTCTCTCTCTCTCTCTCTCTCTCAGAACATTAACTGATTTCATATACAACCCAACTGCTGAAACAGCAAGAATCTACTACACAATATACATGATCAACATATAACCCTTGAAGTACATTTCATCCACTGATATGAACAGCTCTTATGTACCTTTTCTATGACTTGGCTCAAATGTTACTGCTGAGGTGTGGTTGTCACTGCAAAGCCATTTTCCTGTGGCTAGCTACCAGTCCCATGTAGTATCAATAATGTATGGGTGTTTGGATGATGGGGTTTTGGGGGGTGGGGTGCTGTTTTGCTAAAATGTTCTCTGCAAGAGATTATTTGGAGTGAGTGGCATAATATATAACTTCAGAGGTGACTAGAGGAAACCTTCCTGGCAAGCTAGGTAGGTAGGCAGGCAAGGCAAGGCAAGGCATGAGACACAACCAGTGGAGGCTGGTGGCTCTGATTTCGGTGGGGTTGTAAAGCCATTCTGAGTTTCAGTCAAAACCAACCAGAACTCTGAAGGAGCTATCCAAGGTGCTCAGCCTATGTTGAGGATAGGGTTCAGCACCTTGGATAGCTCCTTTAGAGTTCTGGCTGGTTCTGACTGAAACCCAGAATGGATTCACAGCCCCACTGAAACCAGAGCCACCAGCCTCCACTGGACAAAACCATGCTGAGATAAATACAGAAGAGCAGAAGTCTAATGCTGCCCATCAGCAATTCAGTGGCCATTTAACAACAATCCCCCCATTAGTATTGTAATTATTTTCAGTTTATCTGGAAGAAAAGAAGAAGAAAGAACTGAAACTGGCTCCAAACACTGAAACTGTGGCTGCAAACACCTTCTACCAGAATGCATCATTTGCACCTTAAAGAGGGATTCTGTCTGTTCTGCTTAGTCTGTTCTTTAATTATCCTTTTGAAAGCAAGGATGAATCCCCTGAAGGGTTGAGTCCCTTTCTGACTGACTGCTTTTTTAACTTGGAGATGAGGGAGAAAAGGACTAATTTAAAAGCCTTATTTCTTAGCTTGCACATCTGGGCAAGATTCTGCTTCTCTATTATTTACTGTGGCCAGAATTTATTTTATGGAAGGAAGGAATGCGAAGCTTTGTTTTCTGTCGTATCATGGGAAATGTGAGTAAAACCAAAGAAATAAAGGAAGCGTCTAGATAGACACTGGACCTATGTGTGAAAGTCACAGTAGATTAGTGTGCAGTTTACTGTCATGGGATTAGGAAGTCCATTTTCCCACATTTGGAGCAACAGGGGAATCATGTCCTATGTCAGTTTGTGCTCATCCTCATCTTGGTCTTTTTCATCATAGGATCCCGAGAAGCTGGAATATAACAGAATGATGTGAATTCACCTTGAATCATGGGATAGAATGATCACTCCACCACCACCCAATTTAATTCCCAGACCTTCTTCCAGCAGTGCTACTGAAGGGGCAATGAAAGGAGGCTGTAACATGAGGGCATAGTGCCCATATGTATGAATTAATCTGCTATGGACAGTGTGTTGGGTGTTATTGTACACTTGAGGGTGAAAACCTTTGGGTATAATGATCAAAGTCTTATTAAGTTCAGGTTTTGTGCTGATACACATACACACACACACACACACACGACTGTCTGCTGGAATAAGACTCCAGGTTAGCACACATATACTGTGGTGCTTTAGTTAAGTGCTTCAGCAAAAGAAGATGCAAGGAAACTCATTCAGATTCCTGCAAAATCATGACAGACTTAGCCAATCTTTGGGATAAGCAATCTACATGTTGTTAGAAGAATATGCACCCCATATAAATTCTTGCCATATAAATTTGACTACGCTAAAGCCTTTGATTGTGTGGATCACAACACACTGTGGCAAATTCTTAAAGTGATGGGAGTACCAGACCACCTTACCTTCTCCTGAGAAACCTGTATGAGGGTCAAGAAGCAACAGTAAGAACCAGACATGGAACAACCGAGTGGTTCAAAATTGGGAAAGGAGTATGACAAGGCTGCATACTGTCACCCTGCTTATTTAACTTATATGCAGAGTACATCATGAGAAACGCCGGGTTGGATGAATCACAGGTCGGAATTAAGATTGCTGGGAGAATGATCAACAACCTCCGATATGCAGACGATACCACCCTAATGGCAGAAAGCGAAGAGGATCTAGAGAGCCTCTTGTTGAGGGTGAAAGAGGAGAGTGCAAAAGCTGGTTTGAAACTCAACATTAAAAAAACGAAGATCATGGCATCTGGCCCCATCACTTTCTGGCATATAGAAGGGGAAGAAATGGAAGCAGTGACAGATTTACTTTCTTGGGCTCCAAGATCACCGCAGACGGTGACTGTAGCCATGAAATTAAAAGACGCTTGCTCCTGGGGAGGAAAGCTATGGCAAACCTAGACAGCATAGTAAGAAGCAGAGACATCACCTTGCCGACAAAGGTCCGTCTAATCAAAGCTATGGTTTTCCCAGTAGTAATGTATGGCTGTGGGAGCTGGACTATAAGGAAGGCTGAGCGCCGAAGAATTGATGCTTTCGAACTGTGGTGCTGGAGAAGACTCTTACGAGTCCCCTGGACTGCAAGGAGGTCAAATCAGTCAATCCTAAAGGAAATCAACCTTGAGTGCTCATTGGAAGGACAGATACTGAAGCTGAAGCTCAAATATTTTGGCCACCTAATGCGAAGAGAAAACTCTCTGGAAAAGACCCTGATGCTGGGAAAGACTGAAGGCAAAAGGAGAAGGGGACAGCAGAGGATGAGATGGCTAGATAGCATCACTGATGCAATGAATATGAACTTGAGCACACTCCGGGAGAGAGCGCAGGACAGGAAGGCCTGGCGTGCTATGGTCCATGGGGCCACGAAGAGTTGGACACGACTGAACGACTGAACAAACAAAAAATAAATTCTTGCCCACACACACACACACACACACACGCACACGCACACACACACACAGACACACACACACTGACAAATTGCCACTAGGGATGGATATCTCAGTTGCAGTTTCTGTCAGTGCCTCATTTTTCCAGTCTTAAATTCCATTCATCTTAAACTTTGAGAATTTCCCGAATTTCCCCCTTCATTTTGTCCTGAATTATGAGAATTTTTTAAAAGTTTACAAAAAATTATAAACATTTTTGTGTGCATTTTCCCCAATGCATGTATTTTTGTATATACTTTTCCACAATATACAAATTTTTGCAAGCAAGTTCCCTAATATAAGGCATTTTAAATAGTGCTGTGCCAAATCCTGCCCCCTATTTTCATTTTCAGGAACTTTTTCTCTCCCTGCCAAAAAGGCATGGTTTGTTTGTTTTTTGCCTCCTTCAGAGGGAGCAGAAGAATTTCAGAGAATTTTCTCCTTCGGGAGGGGGACAGGGTTTCATAAGAACATAAGAAGAGCCATGCTGGATTAGGCCAAGGGTCCATCTAGTCCAGAATTCTGTTCACACAGTGGCCAACCAGCTGTTGACCAGGAAGCCACAAGCAGGACATGAGTGCAACAGCACTGTCCCACCCATGTTCCCCAGCAACTGGTGTACGTAGGCTCATTGCCTCTGGTACTGGAGGTAGCACATACCTTTTAAAAGTGCAGGCGATTCTTGATGGGTCTTCTTTCTATTTTTTTTTCTTTAAACCCTAGACTTGCAGGAGCCCAAGACCCTTCTCCAGCAGGGAGTTCTTTCTGAATGCTTATTGGAGAGACAGAAGTCACGTGGTCTCCTGGGCGTTCAGAAAAAAAGCCCTGCCAGGCTAGAGAAGAGTCCTGGGCTCCTGCAAGTGTAGGTTTTTTTTTTTTTAATAAATAAAAAAAATAGAAAGAAGACCCCTCTCTGGAAGAAATTTGCACAATTTTAGAAATTTGCACAATTTTGGGATTTCCCCCCACAACTTTTTCATATCTGATAGCTGTTCTTTTTGTGTAATTTTCCCATTCATGCAAAACAAACATCAATCACAAATGTGAGTGCATATCGAGGAAAGACAAGCAGCAAGCTGATGTTTGGAGAGTCTTGACATGCTCACATATCTATCATTGGCCCATCCCTACCAAAAATAAAGCAGGTCCCTTCTGAAGACAATAGTCACTCTTCACTTATCTCTATAACTTAACTAAGACTGCTCAGACTTCATTGGCTAAACACCATGAAAGGTGGTAGCAGGCTCATTTCTCACAGACAATTGAACAGAATAGTGCCAGAATGTTTTGTCTCATATCTCCGGTTCTACAAGGGCTAGAGGTTTGCTCTTTCTTATTTAAAGGCTGGGGATCTGGGCTAGCTACTGGGGCCCCTGAGGTAGAGCTTCAGCTATTGGGTGGTATAGAAATATAGAAATAAATAAATAAATAACAGTAGGGGGGGGGCATTACAGCCTACTAGTCCCAGGACTTATGATGTCCTTGATCTGGCCCTGATAATGGGTGGTGTATCCAGTCTATATAATAATAGTAACAACAACAACAACAATAACAGTAATAACAACAAAAATAATAACAATGATGATGATGATGATGTGATACCAATAAAATTAGGTGTTACTGTTAAACCTGAGTCATTTGTAAATTAATCATAATTTTTATTTTCAGGTAGGGCTTTAGAAGGACTCCTGGACCCCAACAGCAGATTGATACTGTCAGAAAAAAGATGGTGGTGGAGGATTAAATTATTAGTGTTTAGAAAGGAGAAGGTTTATAATTTTAGGCGTTTACTATAATTTTCTAATTTAACAAACATATTGGATGTATATAGACCTTTTCAGAGATTTATGCTCCTCTCTCCTTCTAACTCAGAAAATACGTACCTCTTGAGGCATAAATGTATGATTCATTAATGGCCTTATAAATGCCTAGAAGCAATGTCAACACAATGAAGTATTTGAAAGCTTCTTTCTCTCTCTCTCTTTCTGGAGAGAAGAAGAAAGAAATGAGGGAAGATGGAGCAGACCTGAAAGAGCTGGAGAATGACTGAGAGGGAATGAGTGCTGATGAATATTTTATCACAATTGTCTTTAATATTTTTTTTCCAGACAGAGTTGTTATCAAGATACAGCAAATAATCACATATTTGTCCTTTCATTTCAGTTCAAGTGGGAACCTATAACAAGGATTTTTAGAACTTGCCTCATTACACAGCACACAGTACTGGGTCCTGGACATCTTTTCCCTTAAACATTTCTACTTACTGTGACCCAACCAATTGACCTATACAAATGGACACAAGCAATTTCACAAAGGTTTGGAGGTGGCACCCATTCCTGTTCCTGTTACCTGGCTGCAATAATGATAGATTTTTTTTAAAGCATATGAGAAATCCATTTGGGGATCACTTAGAATTCATTTTGGCTGCATGAAAATGCTTTTAAAACTCTTTATTCCCTCCACATTTCTCTTTTTGTTTTTCCACAAAGTCACAAGCAACAGGGTTATCCACCTATGATGGCTGCAACAGTGCAGGGTAGGATGTTACCCAAACTCCCAAGAGAATTTTGGTGATGAGGGCAGTATATCAACAACATGACTCTCCAGTAAAAATATAATGACAATGTGCTGCCTTTTATTGGAGGCCCAAATCTATCTCCTAAAGTGGCCACTTCACTCTGCCTAACACTAGGGCTTGCCAGGCCTTTACCATTGTGGGTTAAGGTGATATAGATTATGATTGGCTTCACTCCATTATTTGTATTTAAGTGAATTGTTTTTCAGCACTAAATGTCTAAGCAGGGCCAGCCCTACCATTTGGAAGAGTGAGTCAACCTTCTCTGGCTGCAGATGCTGGCAGGCTAGGAGCAGTGACAAAGTGTTGGGGACAGAGCCTCTAAGCTAGCCTGATGCCTTCAGGTGTAGTAGAGGGTGCTATCCCATCGCCAGTGTTGAAGGAAAATTCAAGTGCCAGCCAAGTTGTTGTTGTTTTTTAATGTGGAATGGGGCGGGGGGGGGAGGCATCTTATCCTTCACCTCAGGCAGCAAAATGTCTTGGGACAACCTTGTGTCTGAGAAACAAGGTTGCTGGGAAAGTAGGCATTAGGAGACTGACAAGAGTGCTTTCTGTAGGAAAGCTGTTGTGTGGGGGGCCTTTGGTGTTTTTGCTGGACACTTCAGTGTCCTACAAAATGAGTAAGGGCAGCATCTAGATGCTTACTGAGAACAAGTAATAAACTGCTTGGGAAGGTGACATCTTAAAAAAAGGTTAATCTATTAAGGTTAAATGAAACTCAGTGTTAAACTATTCCATTCATCTATATAAAACAATAGGTTTGTATGGGTCATTTTACTGTAAGGAGCTAGAGATTTTGTGAGTTATTGAAGTGTAGCTGCATTATGGAAATTAATCAAAAGATATCACACTAGGCTACTTAAGATATTCTGGAAGGAGCAATTATTTCTTGGGCTTTCTAAGTAGGTAAAGAGATAGACAGCTACTTGGCAGCAGGCCGTGCAAAGGCCGTAGTTATTAACGAGAATGTGGGGTGCGTGCACGTGTGTGTGTGTGTGTGTGTGTGTGTGTGCTGCCACTGCAAGTGCCAACAGCAGCAACTGTGTTGGCAGTCTGGCCCCCATTTTGCATCCTCCATAATGCCACATACCTAGCATTGTTCTGAGGCATTGAGTGGGGAAGAAGGAAGCCAGCCACCACCTTAAAAATGGTGAAGAGAATTTAGAGAAGACATAACATAACGTAATGTAATGTAACGTAACGTAACAAACAACCTAAGAAGAGCCATGCAGATCAGGCCAAAGGCCTATCTAGTCCAGCATTTTGTTTCTATAGTGGCAAAGTAGATTCCTATTTACATGACATGGGTGCAATAGCACCTTCTTGCTCATGTTCCCCAGGAACTGATATAAACAGGTATATTGCCACTGGAGGTAATATATAGCCATCATGACTAGGAGCCATTGATAGCCTTATAACCCCTGTTTAAAGCTCTCCACATTTATGGCCATGACCATATCTTCTGGTAGTGATTCCATAATTTAATTATGAGTTGTGTGAAGAAGAACTTACTTTTAACTCTCCTGAATTTCCCACCATTTGGATGACCCCAAGTTCTAGTACTATGAGAGCGAGAGAGCAAGAGAAAAATGATGTTGCTTTAAAACAAGGCATATACTCCTTGAGTGCCTTAAGGAGAAACAATCACTTCCCCTGCAAACTGGCAGAAAATTGGGTGGTGGGATGGCAACAGGGGTGATGGTGGATGCCACAAAATGGGCCAGGGGGCTGCATGCAGCCTGCAGGATGTGTGTCGCCCATCTCTACCTTAATCAATGACCTTAGTGATCTAAGCCAGGGGTCTAGCCTCTGCACCACCCCCCAGCTTTAATTAAATGAGGGAACTGAAGGGAGACCAGCCACACCAGTCAATGAAGCCACCTTGTTACAAAAGGCCACAGCTGGTCTGACATGCTATGGGTTGGATCCAGATTGTTTGAACTTAGGTCCCACTGAGATCAGTGGGTCAAGTTAGTTATGACTTAAGTCCCATTGATTATCTGGATCCATTTCAGTCAGGGTTCAGGCTGGGTTTTGGCATAGAAACAGCCTTGGTTGCCCTGTATGATGACCTATATCGGGGAAGAGATGGGGGAGTGTGACCCTATTGATTCTTCTTGATCTCTCGGCGGCTTTCAGTACCATCAAATATGGTATCCTTCTGGAGTGACTGTCTGAGCTGGGAGGTGGGGGTACTGCATTGCAGTGGTTCTGCTTCTACTTAGACGATTGGCTCCAGAAGGTAGTGTTTGGGGAATATTGCTCAGCCCCATGGATTCTCCAGCATGGGGTTCAACAGGGGTCGGTTTTGTCCCCCATGCTATTTAACATTTACCTGAAAACAATGAGAGGGCTCATCCAGAATCTTGGAGTACATACAGCTCAATTTCTCCTTTTCAGACTCATCAGGTGAGGCTGTGGATGTGCTAGACTGGTGCCTGGCTGCAACAATGGACTGGATGAGGGCTAACAAACTGAAGTTCAACCCAGACAAGGCCAAGATGCTGTTAGTGGGTGGTTCTTCTGATCAGATGGAGGGTGTTCATCCTGTTCTGGATAGGATTGTACTCTCCCTGAAGGATCAGTGTCATAGCTTGGGGGTTCTCCTGGAATCATCATTGTCACTTGAAGCTCAGATAGCCTCAGTGGCATGGAGTGCTTTCTACCAGCTTTGGCTGGTGGTGCAGCTGTGTCCCTATCTGGACAAGGATAATCTGGTTTCAGTAGTCTATGCTCTGGTGACCTCTAAGGTAGATTACTGCAATGCACTCTATGTGGGGCTGCCCTTGAAGATGGTTCAGAAGCTGCTGCTGGTGCAAAATGTGGTGGCCAGACTTATAACCATGACCAGAAGATATGAGCGCATATCACTGGCTTTGGCCCACTTGCTTTGGCTGTCTGTATGTTTCCAAGCCCAATTCAAAGTGCTGGTCTATAAAGCTGACCTATAAAGCCTTACATGGCTTGGGACTGCAATACCTGATGGAGTGCTTCTCCTGGTATGAACGTACCTGCACACTATGGTCAGCATCTGAGGACCTCCTCCAAGTGAGGCTCAGAGGGTGGGAACAAAGGAGAGAACCTTTTCAATAGTCCCCCACCCAATTATGGAACACTTTCCCGGTGAGATTTGCTTGTTGCCAACATTGTCATCTTTTCGGCATCAGGTAAAGACTTTCCTCTATTCCCAGACCTTTGATAGCATATGATGGGGTATTTTAGATTCTTACCAGATCCAGGTAGTTTTCTTGTTAATTGTTTTAAACTTGTTTTTAAACTGTTTTAAATTTCTGAATGTTAAAAGGTTTGCATTGTGTTTTATCAGAGAGCTTTGGTTAATGGGGGGTCTAGAAAGATATAGAAAAGTAATAAAGGAAGGAAGGAAGGAAGGAAGGAAGGAAGGAAGGAAGGAAGGAAGGAAGTTCAGCTAACTGAGTCTGGATCTGACTCCCTGAAAGAGTTAGTGAGTTACTAAGGTCACGGGTTTGAGTAACACGGAAACCTGCTCTTGTTCTGTACAGACTGCTTTTGGCATTGCCTTCCTTCCCCTCCGCCTTTGCTTCACCCTGCTCTTAGCCGCACAAGAATGAGGTCTGACAACATGACATTGTAGAATGCTGATTGTATGTCAGCTGTCAGATACTGTCAAATGGTGACTATAATGTGTGAGATACTGTCAAAGGCTGACTTCTATTGCATGCTGGCTGCCAGATAGCATCAGATCACTGGGAGTCCAAATGCCATGGTTAACTATCAAACATTCACACATCCAGAGATTTTTTTTCATAGAATATTTGCCTTCAAAATTAAGAACTGTGAAGAGAGTTATGGGTGGAGTTCCATTCAGCTTTAATTCAGGCCTATCAGAGGTTTTCTGCAACACCTGAGTCCTGCTTGAAACATGAAAAGCAGGCACATCACCGCAACAACAAAAAACCCATTTTGAGCAATTCAGGTTGCAATTCTATACCCACTGACCTGGAGTGGCAGCAAGCCTCACTGAAGTCAATGGGACTCACTTCTGAGTCAACATGTATATTGTCACATGCTTTCTTTGCATTCACATTTACCTGGTATTTCAAGACATTTAAACCAAATTATGTAGCTGTCAGGGATCAAGCTGTCTCACTAAGGGGCAGGACTCACCCCCTCTGCCCTATCCCAGTGCACAACCAACACAACCAATCCCAGCAGGGAGAAATGAGTAGGCATGGGCTTAAAAAAGCAAAATATGAGGAAAGGTTGATTGGTTGTACCCAGTTGGTGTCCCTCTGCTATCAAAGGCTCTTTGATCCAGCAGAGACTTCCATCAGTGGAATGGGAAGGCAAGTGACTTCCAGTGATGCCTGCTCCCCTTGCAGTCTGCCCACCCTCCAAAAAATCTGCTCTGTAGGGTTAGGGGTTTAGAACAGTGGGGGAGTTTATGCAGGGTTCCACATGAATTGCTGAAAAACAGCTCCCTCCCCGTTCCACTAATGGAAGCCTCCACTTGATCAAAGAGCCTTCCATCACTGGAAGGACACCAACTGGATATAATTAGGGATGGGGAAATCTGTCAATCAGTTTCTAATTTTCCCAACCGTATATTTGTTTGTGCTCAGTTTTGCATCAGTTTGTGAATTCAGCCCCCCCAAACTCCACACAAAAAATCGTACACATTTCTTCTAATCTATACATTTTTGTGCCCACTATTCCTAGTGTGCACACTTTTTGCAAGCATTTTCAGCCTAATACCATGCATTGGGGGGTGTATGTTTTCTTGATATACATATTTCTGGGCACATTTTTGAGTTGAGAATTGCACCCCAACATTCTGAAAACTGTACTTTTTGTTGTGCAAGTGCATTCTAGTTCACATATCAGTTTGGGAGGTGCAAGTTGGGTATGTTTATATAAAAATTCAGACCAAACTAATTTCTCATTCATCACAATTTCGAACACAAATGCCTGTAATTTTGGACAGGTACTAAACCAGTGCTCCAAAGGAAACCCCCAGCTTCTAATGACCTGGCACTAAGTAACTGAGCCTCAAATCTAATTGCACAGTTTAGTCTAGAAGTCTTCATCATATTTGTTTCATTATGCAACTTTTCCATTAGTATCCCATTTAACACTGGTCTCATATTATTAATATGAGACAAAGTGTTGTGTATGGAAGGGATGTGATGCCGAGGTAAGCTGGACAACTTTGGAGGGAGGGTCACTGGCTAGTTGCCAGAATTTTGTACTGGCTGAACTAAGGGTACATGGGGTGGTTCAGGAGGGGACTTCATGAGAAATCTGTGCATCATAATTTATATATCTATTCACTTAATTGTTTGTATCACTAGTCAAATATATATAATGAACTGGTCAGAGATATACATCCATCTGAAGAATAATCACAATATGTACCCTGGAACACAGAGAAAAGAGAAGATCCTGTCCTCCTCACTCATTATCCCTAAGCAGCATCCCTCTTTATAAACAACAGACCACTGAAGTATAATGAATATATCACAAAATAGCGGATATATCATACTATGCTACTAAATGCTTCCTAGGTACTACAATGCTATTGTTTAGTATCATCAATACTCAAGGGACTATAGAAAGTAATATAAGTAGAGGGTGGGGGAAGAGAGATGTCCCTGCCCCAAGCAGCTTGCAATTGCATTCCACCAGGTGGGGGAGAGAGCATAGGACGGAGAAATGAGGAAAATGCACTAGAGCAGTGGGTGGGGGAGGAATAGGATAGCAAGGATAGCAATGGATTATGTGCACAATAGCATGAATTAAATGGAGCACCTATATGCTGTTCTTTTCATGCTCAAAATCTCCACAATTGGGGGGGGGGGAAGGCCAGACTTTATAGAGCATCTGAGTCTGGTGTATGGGGGTGTGTTTGTCAGAGCTACACAGAAGCTAGTTCACCTTCTTAACTGCAGTTATCATCATGTCCTCAAGAATTCATGTCTACCTTTTATTTGGTGAGAGAGAAGGGATCACGGGCAAGAAAACTATACAATGAGAGAGAAGAATGTCTTAAATAGTCATACCTCTCTTTCTATATTCATGGTCTTCTCCCCCCACCCCACCTTGCACCGGTTTCCTGGAACATAAGTTTGAGTCAAGCTGCAGCATCTTCCGTCAGTTCAAATTCTCCACCTCCCAAAATGGGTACTTGTAATTAAAAGCTTAGCTCACCTTATCCCTCTAGTTTCCCAGGTGAAAACTCAAATCTGGCATTTAATTGCATGTGTGTGTGTGTGTGTGTGTGTGAATGTACTTAAAATGGAAGAGTAGCAAGATTTGGAAAAAGGTAAAAATTGAGGTGTCTGATACCACCATCTACCCAGTTTTGTGGGATCGGTTCCAGTTCCTGTGTCCTGATTATGTGGACAAGGTGCTTGCAGCAATGCGACCAACCATGTGCCCTCTCGATCCTTGCCCTTCTTGGGCAGCTGCGGAGGTATGATTGGGTGGGTTCAGGGAGTGATAAATGCTTCCCTGCAGGAAGGGGTGGTCCCTGCTGTCCTTAAGGAGGCAGTAGTGTGACCACTCCTGAGGAAGCCCACCCTGGACCCAATGGTGTTAGACAACTACCACCCAGTTGCAAATGCCCCCTTTTTAGGGAAGGTACTTGAGATGGTTGTGGCAGAGCAACTGCAGGCGCTCTTGGAGGATACTGATTATCTAGACCCATTCCAGCCTGGTTTTGATCTGGTTATGGGACTGAATCAGCCTTGGTCATGACCTTCATGGATGACCTTTATTGAGAGAGGGACAGGGGGAGTGCAACCCTGTTAATTCTACTTGTCCTCTCATCAGTTTTTGATACCATTGACCATGGCATCCTCTTGGATTGACTTTGTGGGATGGGTATCAGAGGCACGGTGTTACAGTGGTTCTGGTCCTACCTACGGGGCTGATTTCAGAAAGTAACATTGGGTGACTATTCCTTGGCCCCTTGGCAATTGAGCTACAGGGTGCCACAGGGTGCAGTCTTGTCCCCAATGTTGTTTAACTTCTATATGAAGGTGCTGGAAGCGGTCATTAGGGGATTTAGAGCTAAATGCCATCAGTATGCTGATGACACGCAGCTCTGTCTCCCTGTGACATCTGAATCAGGAGAGCCTGTGCAAGTCCTGGATCAGTGCCTAGACTCAGTAATGGGCTGGATGAGGGCCAATAAACTGAAGCTGAATCCTGGCAAGATGGAAGCCCTGTGGGTGAGTGGTTCCCGGGTCCAGGAGATAGGCTCATTGCCTGTTCTGGATGGGGTTGCACTTCCTCTGAAAGATCAGGTCTGTAGTCTGGGGGTACTCCTAGAGTCATCATTGTCACCGGAGGCTCATGCGGCTGTGGCAGCTTGGAGTGCCTTTTACCAGCTTCGGCTGGTTTGTCAGCTACAGCCTCTCTTGGGCAGGGATAGCATGGCCACTGTGGTACAGGCATTAGTCACCTCAAGACTGGATTACTGCACTGTGCTATATGTGGGGCTGCCCTTGTGGCTGGTTCAGAAGCTGGAGCTAGTGCAGAATGCAGCAGCTCGGCTGTTGTCAGAGCTGCCTCTTTTTAGCATGTAACTCCTGAAGGAACTGCACTGACTGCCTCTTTGCTACTGGGCCAGGTTTAAGGTATCATTACTAGTATACAAAGCCCTAAACAACTTGGGACCAGGATACCTGAGATAGTGCCTTCTCCTTTACCAACCAGCCTGGTCACTGAGGTCATCAGAGGGCATGTCCCTGGTGGTTCCACATGGACCCATGGCCCAGCTGAAGTCTACCAGGAAAGAGCCTTCAGTGTAGTGGCCCCCTTCCTGTGGAACCACTGCCTTTGGAGGTCAGTCAGGCACCAACATTGTGTTTCTTTTGGTGCCTCCTGAAGACACTGCTATTTTGAGAGGCCTTCCTTGAGTGACCAGCCACAGTTTCTTAAGTTCAGATTCTGTTCTTTTAAAATGTTTGAACTGTTTTAATATGGTGCTTTATTCTATTATCGTGTTGGTCACTGCTTCAAATCTTTGACATGGAGTGGTATATAAATAATATTGTAAATAAATAAATAAATAAATAAAATAATTGGCAGAAACATGTGAAATACGTATTACCAAATAAAGAGGGTGAGAGTGTTAGAGACGGAAGTGGCTATTTTTCTTTCTCATTAGGATTTGATTTGCATAAGTTAATTGGTTGATTATTTTTTTCCTGTTTACATTAGGCTCCCTGGTACATAAAGCCCAATTATCCAAAACAAATGGCAACCATATATGAAGTCAACAGTTGGGTCAAAGACGTGAAGATTGACTGTTGTTTTACCAGGAAGGTAACCTTACCCCAAGGCTAGGGATGTACGAACGTCACTTACCTTTTCACAGCTTGGATTCGTGGTGGGGGGGAGGCGCTCCGTCCCTCCCCCCAGAATCCTCCCTGGGCTGGCTCGGCTCCGCTCCGTGGTGGCTCCGTGGAGCCACTGGCCAGGGCCGTCCGCAGCTGGAGTTCCGGCCACGGATGGGCTGTTGCGGACGCAAATGGCGGCCGCTATAGCGGCCGCCATTTGCGTCCTGTGAAGCTGCCGTGATAGGCTACGTAAGTATTTACGTAGCCTATCACGGCAAGCCTCCCCGCAAAAAACAACGCATGCAAATGGTGACGGCTACGGTGGCCGCCATTTGCATTCCCTATTTTTAGCCGTTTTATTTTACTACGCAAATAGCATAGTGGGCGCCATTTGCGTTCCCCCCCCCCCGTTTTAGCCTTTGTAAATATTTACGTAGGCTATTACGGCGAAAAGAAAAGGAACGCAAATAGCGCCCACTACGCTATTTGCATTCCCCTTTTTTTCACCGTAATAGCCTACGTAAATATTTACGTAGGCTAAAATGGCTAAAAATAGGGAATGCCATTTATAGGGAACGCCATAGTCGCCGCCATTTGCGTACGCTGTTTTTTTTTTGGGCTTGCTGTGATAGGCTACGTAAATACTTACATAGCCTATCACGGCCTCCGCAGGGATGCAAAAGGCATCCCTGTGTTAGCCGTGATAGGCTATGTAATATTTACGTAGCCTATCACGGCTATAATGAAGAAGCGAATGGCGGCCGCAGGTCAGCCGCCATTCGCAAGTCAGTGCGGACAGCAGCAGCTAAGTGCTCTGTTTTGCGCGCCTTTTGTGGGTTGGGGGGGTGGGGGCTTCATTCCACCATGGATTTTGGGGGGCCGAATGCACTGGTATTCAGCCTCACTGAGATCTGTGCTGGAATTCTCTGACATCCCTACCCAAGGCAAGGTGAAATGGCAGGGTTGGGGTGGTATTAAAGGTGGCATTTTTTTTCCTCTGGACTTCTTAAAAATTTAAACTGTTCAAAAAATAAAGCTGCTCATGGGGCAGAGGTCAGGAGAAGCATTTCCAAGATACAAAAATAGGAAGCTACCTTATGAGTCAGACACTGGTGTATCTAGCTCAGTATTGTCTATACCAGCAGTGGGCAGAAGGTAGATCTCCAGATGTTTTGGACTTCATCTCCCAGGAGCCATTGCCAGCACGGCCAATGATCAGGAATACTGGGATCGAAATTCAACATGTTTGGACATATGCTTTCTGTACGCCCTTGGTCTACACTGACTGGCACCAGTTCTTCAGCATGCCCATTGTAGTGTATTCACATTTTTCAGAGTGGTTACTTTAGGGTAGTGCCATCTTGGAAGCCTGTGAGCAATATTAGGGATGTCGCGAGTGAGAAGGAGATGGCTAGAGCACTTGGGGCACATGAAGTGCTGAGGATTCCGACAGTCAAACCCTTGTGTGCATAAAGCCCTTGTGCACACAAGGGCTTGGTTGCTGGAGTCCTTGGCACACAGAGGAGGGGCAGCTTGCACAACTCAGCAGGCAGAGGTGGGGTGAGCAGGGAGGCTTGCCGAGAGGGGCCTGGGCTGCGTGAGTGGGGGTGGCAGCTCGTCTAGCTCCCCTGTGCCCTGGACAGAGGTGACTCCCTAAGCAATATGAATGCCCATCTTCATGTTGAACAAGGCTGAGCTCCCTTCCAATACCAAAAGTGGCCTACTAGATGTTGGGGATAGGGGGGTGCAGGAGAGGAGTCTGACAGGACGTCTGCAGATCAACCTATTGTTTGTGTGTGTTGGAGTGGAGTTCCTGGATGCTCCAGAGCTCAGAGGGGCAGTTATGTGTTCAAGAACTGCTACCCCTAAACACATAGTGGCCTGAATACAAGAAGTATTTTGGGACCAGAAAAACCTGCCTGCATCCCAGTTCAACTGAGAAACATATGCCAAAAAGTAGACCAACAATATCCTTTTTGCCATCTTAACTGCCTGCCTCCACCATCTCCACTGTCTCCTTTCCCTGCCCCCTACCATTGATTAACCTGTCCTGCAACAGCAAGGATGACAGCAGAGGCAGCAGAACAAGAACATCCATACTCAGTTGGAAAATGAAGCAATTAATTTCCATTTCCTCCAGAGAATGTCAGGCAGCTTGAGCTCCTGGTGTCACTCCACTTAGGGATGGACGAATCTGTCAATTTCAATGTCTCTCTTTTGGTCCTTTTTTCAAATATTATGTTCACTTGAACTCTGAGAATTTCTCCAGTCTTAAGTTCAGTTCATTCCAAACTTTTGAGAGGTGTTTTTTTAAAAAACATTTTCATGAAAATTCATAAGCATTTTTGTGAACATTTTCCCTAATACATTTATTTTTGCCCAATATACACATTATCTGTAAGCATTTCCTAATATAATGCACATTTGAACATTATTTCCTCTAATATGCCCATTGTTGCATGGATTTTTTGATTTGACGATTCCATTGCAAAATTTGGCAAACTGTAAACGAATCCAAGGCAAACCATTCAACATCACAGTAATTCAAGTCTATGCCTCAACCACTGAGGCCAAAGAAGCTGAGGTTGATTGGTTCTATGAAGACCTACAATACTTTCTAGAACTAACACCAAAAAAAGATGTCCTTTTCATCATAGGGGATTGGAATGCTAAAGTAGGAAGTCAAGAAATCACTGGGATAATAGGCAAGCATGGCCTTGGTGTACAAAATGAAGGAGGACAAAGGCTAATAGAGTTTTGCCAAGAGAACACACTGATCATAGCAAACACTCTTTTCCAGCAGCACAAGAGGTGACTCTACACATGGACATTACCAGATGGTCAATATCGAAATCAGATTGATTATGTCCTTTGCAGCCAAAGATGGAGAAGTCTATACAGTCAGTAAAAACAAGACCTGGAGCTGACTGTGGCTCAGATCATGAGCTTCTTATTGCAAAATTTCAGCTTAAATTGAAGAACGTAGGGAAAACCACTAAACCATTCAGGTATGACCTAAATCATATCCATTATAAAAATACAGTGGAGGTGAGGAATAGATTTCAGGGATTAGACCTGATAGACAGAGTGCCTGAGGAACTATGGACGGAGGTCCGTAACATTGTTCAGGAGGCAGCAATGAAATCCATCCCAAAGAAAAAGAAATGCAAGAAAGCAAAGTGGCTGTCTGAGGAGGCTTTACAAGTAGCTGAGGAAAGAAGGGAAGCAAAAAGCAAGGGAGAAAGGGGAAGATATACTCAACTGAATGCAGAGTTCCAGAGAATAGCAAGGAGAGACAAGAAGGCCTTCTTAAATGAACAATGCAAAGAAATTGAGGAAAACTATAGAATGGGAAAGACTAGAGATCTCTTCCAGAAAATTGGAGATCTCAAGGGAACATTTTGTGCAAAGACGGGCATGATAAAGGACAAAGAAGGCAGGGACCTAACAGAAGCAGATGGGATTAAGAAGAGGTGGAAAGAATACACAGAATTATGCAGGAAAGATCTTAATGTCCCTGATAGCCATGATAGTGTGGTCATGGAACTTGAGCTAGACATCCTAGAGAGTGAAGTCAAGTGGGCCTAAGGAAGCATTACTAACAATAAAGCTAGCAGAGATGACAGTATTCCAGCTGAGCTACTTAAAATCCTAAAAGATGATGCTGTTAAAGTGCTGTACTCAATATGACAACAAATTTGGAACACTCAACAGTGGCCACAAGACTGGAAAAGGTCAGTTTACATTCCAATTCCAAAGAAGGACAATGCCAAAGAGTGTTCAAACTACTGTACAATTGCGCTCATTTCACATGCCAGCAAGGTGATGCTCAAAATCCTACAAGCTAGGCTTCAGCAGTATGTGAACTGAGAACTACTGGAAGTACAAGCTGGGATTCGAAGAGGCAGAGGAACTAGAGATCAAATTGCCAACATTCGCTGGATCATGGAGAAAGCAAGAGAATTCCAGAAAAACTTCTATTTCTGCTTAATTGACTATGCTAAAGCCTTTGACTGTGTGGATCACAACAAACTCTGGCAAATTCTGAAAGAGATGGGAGTACCAGACCACCTTACCTGTCTACTAAGAAACCTGTACGAGGGTCAAGAAGCAACAGTAAGAACCAGACATGGAACAACCGATTGGTTCAAAATTGGAAAAGGAGTACGACAAGGCTGTATATCCCTGCTTATTTAATTTATATGCAGAGTACGTCATGAAAAACTCTGGGTTGGACGAATCACAGGTTGGAATTAAGATTGCCGGGAGAATTATCAACAACCTCCGATATGCAGACGATACCACCCTAATGGCAGAAAGTGAAGAGGATCTCAAGAGCCTCTTGTTGAGGGTGAAAGAGGAGAGTGCAAAAGCTGGTCTGAAACTCAGCATTAAAAAAACTAAGATCATGGCATCTGGCCCCACCACTTCCTGGCATATAGAAGGGGAAGAAATGGAAGCAGTGACAGATTTTATTTTCTTGGGCTGCAAGATCACCGCAGTCGGTGACTGTAGCCATGAAATTAAAAGGCGCTTGCTCCTTGGGAGGAAAGCTATGGCAAACCTAGACAGCATAGTAAGAAGCAGAGACATCACCTTTGCCAACGAATGTCCATATAATCAAGCTATGGTTTTCCCAGTAGTAACGTATGGCTGTGAGAGCTGGACTATAAGGAAGTCTGAGCACCGAAGAATCAATGCTTTTGAACTGTGGTGCTGGAGAAGACTCTTACGAGTCCCCTGGACTGCAAGGAGGTCAAATCAGTCAATCCTAAAGGAAATCAACCCTGACTGCTCATTGGAAGGACAGATACTGAAGATGAAGCTCAGATATTTTGGCCACCTAATGTGAAGAGAAAAGTCACTGGAAAAGACCCTGATTGAAGGCAAAAGGAGAAGGGGACGGCAGAGGATGAGATGGCTAAATAGCATCACCGATGCAATGAATATGAACTTGAGCACACTCTGGTAGAGAGTGCAGGACAGGAAGGCCTGGTGTGCTATGGTCCATGGGGTCAAGAGTTGGACACGACTTAATGACTGAACAACAACAATAACAACAACAAACTTCAAGCATTACTGAGTTTTGGTTTGCACACTGCTTTGCAAGTGTAAAATTAGGTATGCTATCATTAAAATGTGAACTGAATGAATTTCTCCTCCTCCGCATCCCTACTTCCAGTGCTATCTCCACTGCTGGACCCTTGGGCACTTGTAAAAGCATGTCCCTGTTTAGGTCAAACACTGGGATACTATACATCCCTAGTACAATCAGAAGAAAATGTTATTCTGAGCCAAGTTCAAATAAATAGGTATTATCATCAGAAGAGGGCCACTGGTAGTGACTTCTGAGTGACTTCTGAGAAGTGGACACCTGTAGAAATTAGAACCACATGGACTAAGGCTACAATCCTGTAAACACTTATCTGTGAGTAGGTGCCATTGCACTCAGTTGGACTTAGTTATGAGTAGGCATGCATAGGATTGTGCTGCAAAAGACCATAAGATTATGATGGTTTCTTGGTTTGGTCCAGCCCAATAAAACAAAGTGAATAAAACAAAGGTGCTTTCATCTGTAAGGCTGACCACCTGCTTACTTGATCCTTGCCCATCTTGGCTCATTATGAGCTGCAGAGAGAGACTGGGTGAGGGGATCAAGGCGGTGGTGAATGCCTCCCTTGAGGAGGGAGTGATGCCATCAGCCCTCAAGGAGGCAGTGATAAGACCGCTCTTAAAGAAGCCCTCCTTGGATCCTCAAGTTCTGAACAACTTTCGCCCAGTCTCAAATCTGCCATTTTTGGGCAAGGTGATTGAGCGGATGGTGGCGGTGCAGTTGAAGGCACACTTGGAAGAAACTGATTATCTAGACCCATTTCAGTCGGGCTTCAGGCCTGGGCATGGGACAGAAACGGCCTTGGTCGCCTTGGTGGATGATATGAGGAGGGCTCTGGATAGGGGTGAATGCTCCTTCCTTGTTCTCCTCGACCTCTCAGCGGCTTTTGATACCGTTGACCACGGTATCCTCCTGGACCGCCTGGAGGGGTTGGGCATTGGAAACACTGTATTGCGGTGGTTCCAGTCCTTCCTCTCTGGCAGGTACCAGAGGGTAGCACTGGGAGAGGAGGTTTCGGACCCGTGGCCACTTACTTGTGGGGTGCCAC
The DNA here is from genome assembly GCF_057233095.1 of Heloderma suspectum. Classification (NCBI taxonomy): domain Eukaryota; kingdom Metazoa; phylum Chordata; class Lepidosauria; order Squamata; family Helodermatidae; genus Heloderma; species Heloderma suspectum. Next base: position 45,631,942 of record NC_139460.1, on the reverse strand, counting down.
AGGGTTCCATCCTCTCCCTGATGCTATTTAACATCTATGTGAAGCCACTGGGGGCTATCATCAGGAGGTTTGGGGTGCAGTGTCATCAATATGCGGATGACACTCAGCTCTACCTCTCATTCAAATCTTCACCAAGGTTGGCCGTAGAATCCCTGTCCAAATGTCTGGAGACGGTGAGTGGCTGGATGGGGAGGAATAAGCTGAAGCTCAACCCTGACAAGACCGAGGTACTTTTGGTGGGAGACAAGAGGAAGCTGGGGGATGTTGACCTGGTGTTGAATGGGGTACAGCTACCCTTGAAAGACCAGGTCCGCAGCCTGGGGGTCATTTTGGACTCCCAGCTGTCCATGGAGGCTCAGGTGTCAGCTGTGAGCCGGACAGCGCTGTATCAACTCCATCTGATACGGCGGCTGCGCCCCTACCTTCCCGACCATCTGCTCCCATCGGTAGTACATGCCCTGGTCTCCTCTCGTTTAGACTACTGTAATGCGCTCTACGTGGGGTTACCCTTGAAGACGGTTCGGAAACTGCAGCTGGTACAGAACGCGGCGGCTCGCCTGATTAAAGGCAGCCGCCGGCGAGATCACATCACTCCAGTGCTGAAGGAGTTGCACTGGTTACCAGTTGTTTTCCGGGCCAAATTCAAGGTGTTGGTTTTGACCTTTAAAACCCTATATGGTTCCGGCCCAGCCTATCTTAAGGAGCGCCTCCAGCAACACCAGACAGGCCGCTTAACAAGATCAGCCTCGGATGGCCTTCTCTCTGTCCCATCAGCCAGGACAGCTAGACTGGTGGGGACGAGGGAGAGGGCCTTCTCTGTGGTGGCCCCCACTCTGTGGAACTCCCTCCCTAGGGAACTCCGTCATGCCCCCTCTTTAATGAGCTTCCATCGTGCATTAAAAACGTGGTTGTTCAGGCAGGCATTTGGGGTGGGTTAGGGTATTTTTTTAAAAAAAAATTTATGGTAAAATTTTATTGTTTTAAATTGTTTATGGTGGGTTGTACATCGCCCAGAGTGGCTGGGTGACCAGTCAGATGGGCGATTAATAAATTTAATAAATAAATAAATAAATAAATAAATATTCCCGGAGTCAGCCATTGTGTGCTCTCAAGTCAAAGGAAGCACAAAGTGCTAGTGTGGTTACAACCATGAAAGCCAACCAGGCATGCATCTTGCTGTTCTCCTCAAAATTATAACCCTGAACATGTACCTTATTTCCTGAAGGCTTCCTGTTTCTGAGAGCTTTGCTATTTCTTCCCCTGTGAAAGAGATCCAAACCAATCATATCCATTTTATTATGATCTGCTCACCAGAACAAGAAAGTTAGGCGAGAACAGGGAAAAACACAATGTCCAGGTGAATATCACTGACTCAGACTGAATGTGAAGCATTTTTATTAGCTCAAATAAGCAAAGGAATTTTAATGCATGGGATTGACGTGACCCTCTTACTGATACTCAACATTTTTTCCAACTAATAGCAAGCCAATAATGAGATATTCAGAAAGAGCGGCCATCTGCATAGTCTCTCTGAAGAGTGCAAAGATCAACAGAGAATCTTCATTTTTTCTCAATCTTTGGCTTGAAATGAATAAGATGACCAAGTTCTGACAGAGATACTGAGCATCAGCGAAGCCCATATCCCCAGGGTAGACTTCTGAAGTGTCCCATTGCTTGAGATTATCATAAATTGGAGTTCCCAATACAGGCAAGGCAAATCCATGACAATGCACATTCCTTTTATGTACTACCGATTCCAAATGGTTGTCAATGAAAAAGTCACATCAAAGCAGCCCAAACCCTTTGCCTTGAGTACCAAATGGAGTGATGCTCCCATCCTCTTTCCATCTATTAGATCATATGACACAAGAGTGAAGGAGAGTGGGCGACCATAAAAGAAGACAGAACTCTGTTGGTGTGCCTGGACTCTAGAAGGGATTCCTAGGGATGTAGGAAAGTCACTTACCTGGTCCTGCAGCTTGCTTCGCGGTGGGGGGGAGGCGCTTCGGTTCTCTCCCCCGAAGTTCAGGCCGGGGGAGGAGGCACTCCGCCTCGCCTGGCTGAAATTCAGGCTGGGGGGGGAGGCATCCCACCTCGCCTGGCCGAAATTCAGGCCGGGGAGAAGCGCCCCGTCTCCCTGGCTGCGAAATAAAAAAGTCAATTTTTTTAAAAAAACACACACCCGTGATAGGCTACGTAACGATTTACGTAGCCTATCACGGCTAGATTTCCAAAGTCAGCTGTGATAGGCTAGGTAAATCATTACGTAGCCTATCACAGGTGACTTTGAAAAAAAAAAAGTGCGTACGCAAATGGCGGCGCCCATGGGCGCCGCCATTTGCGTTCCTTATTTGGGCCTGGGTAGTCTACGTAAAGATTTACGTAGACTACGGCGAAAATAAGGGCAACGCTAAATAAGGGCAACGCCCCCCTCGATGGGGGGGAGATGATCCGGTCCTCCCCCCCGGAATCCTCGACGTCTGGCTTTGCTCCACGGCCAGGCCTCAGAGCAGCCGGACAGGGCTGTCCGCAGCCGGATTTCAGGCCGTGGACGGCCTGGTGAGGATGCAAATGGCGGCCGCCGTAGCGGCCGCCAATTGCATCCAGCCAGACCACCGTGATAGGCTATGTAAGAATTTACATAGCCTATCAGAGCTAACCTGAAAAAAAAACGCAGTGTATGCAAATGGCGGCGGCTACGGTGGCCGCCATTTGCGTTCCCTATTTTTCGCCGATTTATCTTACGTAAATATTTACGTAGGCTAGAACAGTGGAAAACAAAGGAACACAAATAGCATCCACTACGCTATTTGTGTTCCCCCTTTTTTTTTGCTGATTTATCTTACGTAAATATTTATGTAAGATAAATTGGCGAAAAATAGGGAACACAAATGGTGGCCGCCGTAGCTGCTGCCATTTGTGTACACTGCGTGTTTGTTTGTTTGTTTTCAGGTTAGCCATGATAGGCTATGTAAATTCTTACATAGCCTATCATGGTCTAAGGACGGCAATGGCGGCGGCAGCAGCCCTGCCACAGCCGGGCAGGAGACCAGCCGACACTGCCGCTGCTGGAGCCGCCACCACCGCCTCATCTGCCCCAGGTAAGTGCTGTGCCGGGGGGATTCTGCGGGGGGGCGGGGGGGGCAGGAGGCCGTTCCACCACGGGTTCTGGGAGACCGGATTCTTTAGAACTGGAATTCTCACTGGAATCCGTGGCGGAATTCTCCGCCATCCCTACTCAGATGATTACTTGTATACAGGGATGTCTGTCCATGTGGAATCTGGCCTTTTGGGTTTGAGGGACTCCCAGAGATCACCTGACTTGGCTCACATTTGCAGGCCAAGCCACAGGTAGGGATGTACGACAGTGACTTACCTTTAACGAAATTTGATACGAGGTGGGGGGGAGGCACTCTGTCCCTCCCCCCTGAAATTCTGGCAGGGGGGAGGCGCTCTGTCCCTCCCTCCCAAATTCTGGCCGTCCGGGTGCGCAAATCCTGGCCGGCCGGGTACCCGGCAGTCAGCCATGATAGGCTACGTAAATGTTTACATAGCCTATCATGGCTGATTTAAAAGAAAAAAAAATGTGCATACGCAAACGGCAGCGCCCATGGGCGCTGCCATTTGCATTCCTTATTTTGACACGTCTTAGTCTACATAAACATTTACGTAGACTACGGCGAAAATAAGGGGAACGCAAATAGTGTAGCGTCTACACTATTTGCCTTCCCCTTATTTTCGCTGTCTTAGTCTAGGTAAATGTTTATGTAGACTAAGACATGTCAAAATAAGGAATGCAAATGGCGGCGCCCATGGGCGCCGCCATTTGCTTACGCGCTTCCCTCCCTTTAAATCAGCCGTGATAGGTTACGTAAACATTTACGTAGCCTATCACAGTATTTTTTAAAAATCTAGCCGTGATAGGCTACATAAATCTTTACGTAGCCTATCACGTTTTTTTTTTTTTTTACTGGAAATGGTGGCGGTGGCAGCCGGTTGGAAGACCGGCCACCGAACCGCTGCCGAACCGCCGCCGGAGCCGCTGCCACCAGGAGGATTCGCCCAAGGTAAGTCCCGTCCCGGGGGGGGGGGCAGGGGGCAGACCATTCCGCCACCAATTTTGGGGGGCCGAATGTGCTGGCATTCGGCCTCCCCAAGATTTGTGGCAAAATTCTCTGACATCCCTAGCCAGAGGGCATTTTCCATTTTTAAAAATTTTTACATAAATAGAAATGTGTCAAATTACAGGGTGCAATTTGTGTGATCTATGCAAATTTCAGGTCCAATTTGCATAATTCATGCAAATTATGGATACAAAGTGCATAATTTACATAATTGCAACTGCAATTTTTGAAATTATGGCTGAAATTTGCATAAATCATGGAAATTGTGCCCCACAATTTGTGCACATTTCTATTTACATAAATTTAAGAAAACATGGAAAAATCCGCAAGCTAGCATGACTTGATGCAGATTGAGTTGGGCCAGCTTGCAGGGAAATGAGTCAAAGTCCAGGGGGCCAAGTTGATGAAACTGTTTGGCAATCTCCACCCCTCAGACAGATTCCTCTGACATCCTACTTGTATAGCAACAGGGACACTGCTAGTGAAAGTTTATGCAAAAAAAAAAAAATTCCTATTCTGACAGGTTTTACTATTATAGTAAAAAAACTAATAATTATTATAAAACTGATTATAATTATAATTATACTTCTAACCAAAAAAATCAAATGTTTGGTCCATAATCTCTAACAAAGGAGGACAATGACATTCCTTCTGGTCTGATTCTGTCAATATGGCTTGAAATGGGAGATCCTGAAGTGTCTTCAGGTTCAGGCTACTGGGAATAGGAGCCTGAGAGATGACACCAATTCTTATATCTGATATTGGCTGAATGTTGCTTTCAGAAGCTCAGCCTGGTCATGTACAAGGACAAGCTTTTTGAGGGCTTGCATATCCAGCTGAAATGAACGAGAAGGCACAGGAAGTGAATGTTTCATAGATCATGGATTTCAGGCCACGTACACAGGAGAAGATTTAGCAAGATAACCAAATTAGCCACACTAAAATTGAGTGCCTCATGGTGGGATTAGGGAACATTAAACATGAGTTAGCCATGCATACACCCAGCAAGGAGTTGCCAAGTTTTGCCTCAGTCCTGATAAGGATGAGGGTTGCAGCAAAGATCCCAACTCCTGGATGCAGCACTGCAGGAAGATTCCATTTTGATTAGATTTGGCAGGAAAGTCCAATCTGTTAAACCAAGTATTCATCACAGCCAGGGTATTTGTGCCCTTTTTATTGGGGCTTGTTCAAAAATACTATAAAAACTCTGGGCTTCAGTTCCTCATGCTCCTGGACTCTCTAGAAGTCCTGACACTAGACATTCCTGGTTTTTCTGTTTCCTGCCATTCCTGCCATTTATGGTTCTTTTTGGCCTGGCCACTCACCTCTCACTCAAATCACTTTTGCTTAAGTTGGTCTCTGCTAATCACAGTCCATTCCACAAAACCCAGGTCCTTGCCAGACAGCGTCATCAACTCTTGTCCCCAGGGCTAGAAACTTTGGATACTACAGCCAATACCAGGAAAGCATGCAATTGCTGAGTGGATGATTGCTTCCACGACGCTGGGGTGACCAATCATGTGCTTGCACTAGGGGCATTGCTAGGCACTTAAAATATTTGGGTCCCAGGCCCACAGGACACAAATCTGCATAAAATTTGCATGTGCCAATTTATACCTAGATATGCAAATTTAGAAATAATTACTCAGATTCATTTATATTTCACAGAAGGCAAAGCCTTCTCATCAAAATCACCTCAAATAAAAGGCACTCTTCCATTGATTTGCTCACCCCCGCCCTGGATCATCGCAAAACAGTAGTTCCTCTTCAGTTACAATTCATTTGCAATGGTATGATAAAACACAAAAAGGGAGGGTCTGGTAAGATTTTTTCATGAGCAATTCACACACATTCTCACACACGCATGCACGCAGACCAAAAAAATGGCAACGTTTGCACCAAAAAGGAATACCAAAGATTTCACAGAGTGCCAATTCAGAAGTATACAAAGCTAACCCTTCTCTCTGTGGTTGCAATCTCCCTTGAAAATCACCCCCACAGAAACTTCCATGGGCACCAATAGGCACTCAGGGGGAATAGATCCAGGGCAATTGGGAGTAGACCCAGGACCAAGGTCCCATATTGGCAGGCCTAACAACACCCCTGGCTTGCGCCATCCTGGCTGCACCACCCAAAACCTTCACTGCATGGTGGCCAGCAGTTTCACTCAGCGAACCACCAATGGGCCAACACTGATTACAACAACACTGGACCAAGGCCCCTGTTATCTTCAGATTCAGGCCTAGCATTTTTCTCAGACAGCTGAGCAAGGAGATATGGAGAGCAGAGAGAACAAATTCCCCTGGCTGCCATTTCAATTACACAAACTCAAGCATCTTTTGCCTGCTTTGCTATCTAATGTAGCCAGGGCCACTCTCCTAATCATCCAAAGGCAGCAGTCACTGCAACTTTTATCAACATCCTCACACATTTTAATCCCGCCCCCCAAAAAAACTGAAAAGAGAGGGCTGGAAGGGATGTTTTCATTTTCAAATAGATTAAAAAAAAAGATTAAAGAATTGTCTGTTTAAAAAGTTGGTTTCAGGATGGAGGAGACAACTATAACAGGGATTTATTTTTTAAAATGAAGATGAAAAGAGAAGAATGCATTGTAATCTTTTTGTGCCATTAAGGAAAATCAGTACAGAGAGGGAGACAAGTAGCACTGTGCCAAATTCATTAATGTATTTATTGTTGACCATTCATTGGGGGGAAGGGCGAAAAGAAATTCTACCCGACTACTGTAGGAGGGGGTGAGACTTTAGGATAAATTTCTCAGTGTGCAGGGTTTCAGTGTTTACATTACTGTAAGGAGGTGGCTGAGGGGTGTGTGTGCTCTTTCTTTTTTATGATTTTTATTCAGTTTTGCCCTTGCAGAAGACTTAACCAGGACTCCCTCTCTTGGGGCTGTTAAAAGGACTTTTAACAGCAACAAAACATAACCAAAAATGCCTTGCTTCACTTTTAGGCACTCAGCAGACAGCAGCAAGGAAAATCCCAAGGGAGGAAGTCCTGGTTAAGTCCTCTAGGGGACTTTTCAGGAAACTCAAGCAGCTGGAGTGGCTGCAAAGATAGAATGGGATAAAAATGGTAAAATAAAGAACACACACAAACCCCTCAGCCACCTGCTTATAAGGTAAGCACTAAGCACTGAAGTGCCGCACATTGAGAAAGCACATGGTCTTTGATGTCTAATTGTCTATACAATAATGCCCACAGTATGGGAAACAAACAGAACGAGCTTGAACTCTTAATACAGGAGGGAAATTATGACTTGATAGGTGTAACTGAAACTTGGTGGGATGACTCCCATGACTGGAATACAACAATTGAAGGATATAACTTGTTCAAAAAGAACAGGAGGAACAGAAAGGGAGGTGTGGTTGCACTATATGTAAGAAATATTTATCTCTGCACAGAAATACAGGAGGATGAGCTTGGTAGCCCCATCAAGAGCATCTGGGTTAAAATAAATGAAGCAAAGAATAAAAGGAAACTGGTGGTCAGAGTCTACTACCGGTCACCCAATCAAGGAGAAGATGAGGATGAAACTTTTGAAAAGCAAATAGCCAATGTTTTAAGGAAGCATGATGTAGTAGTAATGGGGGACTTCAATTTCCTCAATATTTGTTGGAAGACAAATTCTGCAAAACATGGCCCCTCCAGGAAATTCCTGACTTGTGTGGCGGATAACTTCTTCCTACAGAAAGTAGAGGAAGGAACTAGAGGATTGGCTATCCTTGACTTGATCCTAACCAACAGAGAGTACATAGTAGGTAAAGTAGCAGTTACGGGAACTCTGTGGGAAAGTGACCATGTTATACTTGAGCTCATGGTTCTAAAGGAAGCAAAAGTTGAGTGTAGCCAAACACATACCCTGGATTTTAGGGAAGCTGATTTTAATAAACTCAGAACAATGTTAAGTAAGGACCCAAGGCAAGCAACTCTAATGAGAAAAGGAGTCCAAGATGGGTGGGAGTTTTTAAAAATGGAAATTTTCAAGGCACAATTACAAACAATTCCAACAAGAAAAAAAGATGGAAGACAACAGAAGAAGCCAATGTGGCTTCACAAAAAGCTTAGAGCTGACCTGAAAACAAAAAAGTACACATATTGGAAGTGGAAGGAAGGACAAGCAACAAAAGAAGAGTACAGGCAGATAGCACAGAATTGCAGGGATGGTGTCAGGAAGGCTAAAGCTGAGAACAAGCTGAGGTTAGCGAGGGATGCTAAAAGCAACAAAAAGGCTTTCTTCAGCTACGTGCATAGTAAAAGACAGAGGAAAGAAATGGTGGTTCAGCTATTAAATAAGGATGGCAAAATGATAACAGATGACAAAGAAAAGGCAGAAGTGCTCAATTCCTACTTTGGCTCAGTCTTCTCCCAAAAGAGGGTCTATGAGCCCCCTGGCAAAAGCGAAGTACAGGCTGAAGGGGCAGGAGTTCAGGTTGAGATTGATAGGCATATGGTCAAGGAACAGCTAATTACTTTGAATGAGTTCAGATCTCAAGGGCCAGATGAACTGCATCCTAGAGTAATAAAGGAACTGTCAGAAGAACTGTCAGAGACACTGTCTGTTATCTTTGAGTAATCATGGAGGGTGAGGGAAGTGCCAAATGATTGGAGGAGGGCTAATGTTGTCCCTATCTTCAAAAAGGAGGAACCTGGGAACTACAGACCTGTCAGTCTGACATCAGTCCCTGGAAAAATTCTGGAGCAGATGATGAAGCAATCAGTGTGTAAGCACCTTCAAAACAATGCAGTGATTACTTGAAGCCAACATGGATTTGTCAAGAACAAATCCTGCCAGACTAATGTGATTTCATTTTTTGATCAGGTAACTTCCCTTGTGGACTGTGGGAATGCTGTGGACATAATATACCTTGACTTCAGCAAAGCTTTCAACAAAGTGCCCCATGATATCCTGATGAGCAATCCAGCTAAACGTGGGTTAGATGAAGCAACTATCAGATGGATCCATGGTTGGCTACAGAATCGGACTCAAAGAGTGCTTATCAATGGGATCTTCTCAAACTGGGGAGAGGTAACGAGTAGGGTACCACAGGGCTCAGTCCTGGGCCCAGGGCTCTTTAACAGTTTTATTAATGACTTGGATGCAGGGAAGGTGCAGGGAATGCTGATCAAATTTGCAGATGACACAAAATTGGGTGAGATAACTAATATCCTGGAAGACAGAAACAGAATTCAAAGTGATCTTGATAGGCTGGAGTGCTGGGCAGTAAACAACAGAATGAAATTTGATAGGGATAAATGCTAAGTTCAGCACCTAGGAAAAAGAAACCAAATGCACAGTTACAAGATGGGGGATACTTGGCTCAACAATACCACAAACGAGAAGGATCTTGGAACTGTTGTAGATCACAAGCTGAATATGAGCCAACAAATGCTATTTGGGGCTGCATTAATAGAAGCATAGCTTCCATTCCGAATCACTTGACGTACTAGTTCTCCTCTGCTCAGCACTGGTTAGGCCTCATCTGGAGTACTGTGTCCAGTTCTGGGCACCATACTTTAAGAAGGATGCAGACAAACTGGAGAGGATTCAGAGGAGGGCAACAGAGATGATCAGGGGACTGGAAACAAAGCCCCGTGAGGACAGACTGAAAGAACTGGGCATGTTTAGCCTTGAGAAGAGAAGACTGAGGGGAGATACAATAGTGCTCTTCAAGTACTTGAAAGGTTGTCACAGAGAGGAAGGCCAGGATCTCTTCTTGATCATCCCAGAGTGCAGGACACAGAATCATGGGCTCAAGTTAACAGGAAACCAGATTCCGGCTGAACATCAGGAAAAAGCTCCTGACTCTTAGAGCAATACGACAATGGAACCAATGACCTAGGGAGGCAGTGGGCTCTCCCACACTGGAGGCATTCAAGATGGTGCTGGCCAGCCATCTGTCAGGGATGCTTTGACTTGGATTCCTGCATTGAGCAGGGGGTTGGACTCGACGTCTTATAGGCCCCTTCCAACCCTGCTATTCTATGATTCTATGAAATTTCTCAAAAAATTCTCAAAATCCCCTCAAAGGGGCTGAATAACGACTGCCCCTTTTGTGGGGAAATGAAGAGGTTGCAAAAGAGCAGGTGGGGGTTTGGCACAGCACTAAAAATAAATGATACTTATCAGGGATGGCTGAAGAAAAAAGCACTGCAGGCAAACAAATAATATAGGAAACACTGAAGAATTCAGATGTATTTGCATTGTTTGTTCATGACCAATTACATATACATATACAACAGAGGAGGTAGGAAATGTTGGCCTCACCTAATTCCCATTATCTAACAGCTCTAGCCAGGACCCTTCACTGCTGAGAGTGAGCTGACCACTTCCAGTAGAGATTCAGCTTCCCCTCATGCTGTTGTCATTCAGGTGCCAGTTAAAGACCTTTTTATTTGTACAAGCTTTTTGGAAATAGGCGAGTGTTTACCTGTTTTCTGGTGTTTTTATAGTATTTCATAGAATCATAGAATATGATTCTATGAAGAAGTTGTAGAGTCAAGGTACCACCACCAAGAAGAATCTGCCATGTTTGGTAGCCCCACAGGCGGCCATATTCCTCAAGGGCACCACAAGCAATGCCTCCCTGGCTGATCTTAAATTCCACGGTCATGAGTATTGGGGAACATATGTGAACATATGTACCTGCAGTAGAGTCCTATTGAAGTCAGTGGGACGTACTTCATAGTAATATGCATTACTGCTGTCATTCAGGTGCCAGTTACAGAACTTTTTATTTGTACAAACTTTTTGGATATAGGCAAGTGTTTACCTGTTTTCTGGTGTTCTTATAGTATTTTACTCTGTACTTTTAGAGTTATGATTTTAATGGTGTTTGGAGGCCACATACTAGTGGTGGCTGTAGCCAAAGGTAGAGGTGGGTGTGCCCAGGGCCAATATCACCCTCACCCCCACTCTCTTTCTCTCTCTCTGTCCTTTTCTCACACACATACATGCAGTCTTCTTCTCATATTCACAAAAATGCACATACGCGCGCACACACACACTCACCTTTTCCCCACACACTGAATGCCCCCCCCCCAGATCCCCTTCAAATGTATATATACACATGCTTACCCCCATTTCAGCATGCGGGGATTGGGGATGTTTAAACTCCTCTCCCCGCGAGCTGGGATCACATCACACCTCCTCCACACCAATCAGATGGACAGGGGTGGGGAGGAATTAACATTAAATCAGGAGAACATCATGTGGGGCTGATATTCCTCATGTGTCATTCATTTTCCCCATTGAACTTGCACTCAGTTTAAATTTAAATGGAGAGACTGTGATGATTCTCTCCAGGCATGGGCCACTTCAGCACAATGGTAGCCAAGTTCAGACTGGTGGTGGGTAGGGATGTCACAGGGGTCTGGCTTGGGCTTGAGGCCTGGTGAGAAATCACTGGCTTGCCCCCACCCCCAGATGCTAGTCTGCAGATCCCCACACTTTCCTGACTCGGTGTGTGCTGAGTTGGGAAAGTGCGGGGATCTCTGATACCATGCCAGGATGCAAAATGGCAGCTCTGCCTTTTTCGTAAATGCCAGTTTTATGCAAATAGTAGCCATAAAGTGGCCATTTGCCAAAGGTTTCAGGCTGAAGGCCTCTAACGCCACATGTAGGGATGTCAGGGAAATCCACAATGGAACCAAATTAGTTCAGAATTTCATGAATCTGACTGGCAGATTTTGCAGCAGACTGGCTTTTCCCCTGTCAGGCAGATTCCGCAAACTTGCAGACCAATTCTCTAATTTCCCCAAATTCTTCATCTTAGAAAAATACACATTAAAAAAAAAAAAAAAAACAGGCCAAAAATGTGCATTCCCCCCCCCCATAGGCTAAAGTGTGAAATTGCGCCTTTGTGCAAATACAGAAACAAACAAAACTCTGATTCTGTTGATGGGTGGATGATAGAATGAGAGGTCCCTGACAATCCACAAAATACAGATGGAATGGATTTGACACAATCCGTACATCCCTAGCCACATGCCAATTGTGTGTCACACATTGCCCACATGTGCCATAGATAATCTGCTGGTTCAGGTCATTTGTTCATGGATGATAGGGCTACCAGTGGATATATCATATCAACTGAAGGATATACACTATTGTCATAGATATATATACAAGGTATATATGCTATCTCCAGCAAGAGTGCAAAACTGCAGGCCCAGGGGCCAAATCTTCCCCATGTAGGGTAGCAATTTGGGGTCTCAAGCCACACACCCCTTCCCTGGTCCCACCTCCTTTTCTCCAACTATCCATCATTTCCAGCATTTTTTTTTTGCAGTTTCTCCCTCATTCTAAAAGGTTGAAATGCCTCTCCTAAGGCTTAGTTACTGGCAGGAAGAGCTTTAACCTAGATCATGCTGATATTTCCCCTTCATGGGTCACTGCCTTGTTGTGGCGAAGGGGCTTGCGTGACTCAGTGAAGCCATAAGCTATGCCATGCAGGGCCACCCAAGACGGACAGGTCATGGCAGAGAGTTCTGACAAAATGTGGCCCACTGGAGAAGGAAATGGCAACCCACTCCAGTATTCTTGCCAAGAAAACCCCATGGAACGTATCACAAGGCTAAAAGATATGACGCCGGAAGATGAGCCCCTCAGGTCAGAAGGTGTACTGGGGAAGAGCAGAGGGTATTTCCAAGTAGCGCCAGAAAGAGTGAAGCGGCTGGGCCAAAGCCGAAAGGACACGCAGCTGTGGATGTGTCTGGTGGTGAAAAGAAAATCAGATGCTGTAAAGAACAATATTGTTTAGGAACCTGGAATGTCAGATCAATGAATCAAGGTAAGCTGGAGGTGGTCAAACATGAGATGGCAAGATTGAACATCGACATCTTGGGAATCAGCGAACTAAAATGGACAGGCATGGGCGAATTTAATTCAGGTGACCATCATATCTACTACTGTGGGCAAGAATCCCTTAGAAGAAATGGAGTAGCACTCATAGTCAACAAAAGGGTGGGAAAAGTAGTACTGGGGTACAATCTTAAAAAGGATAGAATGATCTCAGTACGAATCCAAGGCAAACCATTCAACATCACAGTAATTCAAGTCTATGCCCCAACCACTGATGCCGAAGAAGCTGAGGTTGATCGGTTCTATGAAGACCTACAACACCTTCTAGAACTAACTCCAAAAAAAGATGTCTTCTTCATCATAGGGGATTGGAATGCTAAAGTAGGAAGTCAAGAAATCACCGGGATAACAGGCAGGCATGGCCTTGGTGTACAAAAGGAAGCAGGACAAAAGCTAATAGAGTTTTGCCAAGAGAACACGCTGATCATAGCAAACACTCTTTTCCAACAGCACAAGAGACGACTCTACACATGGACATCACCAGATGGTCAATATCAAAATCAGATTGATTATGTCCTTTGCAGCCAAAGATGAAGAAGCTCTATACAGTCAGTAAAAACAAGACCTGGAGCTGACTGTGGCTCAGATCATGAGCTGCTTCTTGCAAAATTTCAGCTTAAATTGAAGAATGTAGGGAAAACCACTAAACCATTCAGGTATGAGCTAAATCATATCCCTGATGAATATACAGTGGAGGTGAGGAATAGATTTCAGGGATTAGACCTGATAGACAGAGTGCCTGAGGAACTATGGACGGAGGTCCGTAACATTGTTCAGGAGGCAGCAATGAAATCCATCCCAAAGAAAAAGAAATGCAAGAAAGCCAAGTGGCTGTCTGAGGAGGCTTTACAAGTAGCTGAAGAAAGAAGGGAAGCGAAAAGCAAGGGAGAAAGGGGAAGAGATATCCAACTGAATGCAGAGTTCCAGAGAATAGCAAGGAGAGACAAGAAGGCCTTCTTAAATGAACAATGCAAAGAAATCGAGGAAAACAACACAATGTGAAAGACTAGAAATCTCTTCAAGAAAATTGGAGATCTCAAGGGAACGTTTTGTGCAAAGACGGGCATGATAAAGGACAAAGAAGGTGGAGACCTAACAGAAGCTGATGAGATTAAGAAGAGGTGGAAAGAATACACAGAAGAACTATACAGGAAAGATCTGAATGTCCCTGATAGCCATGATAGTGTGGTCACTGAACTTGAGCCGGACATCCTCGAGAGTGAAGTCAAGTGGGCCTTAGGAAGCATTAGTAACAACAAAGCTAGCGGAGATGACTGAGCTATTTAAAATCCTAAAAGATGATGCTGTTAAAGTGCTGCATTCAATATGCCAACAAATCTGGAACACTCAACAGTGGCCACAAGACTGGAAAAGGTCAGTTTACATTCCAATTCCGAAGAAGGGCAACGCCAAAGACTGTTCAAACTACCGCACAATTGCCCTCATTTCACATGCCAGCAAGGTGATGCTCAAAATCCTACAAGCGAGGCTTCAGCAGTATGCGAACCAAGAACTACCAGAAGTACAGGCTGGGTTTCGAAGAGGCAGAGGAACTAGAGATCAAATCGCCAACGTTCACTGGATCATGGAGAAAGCAAGAGAATTCCAGAAAAACTTCTATTTCTGCTTCATTGACTACGCTAAAGCCTTTGATTGTGTGGATCACAACACACTGTGGCAAATTCTAAAAGTGATGGGAGTACCAGACCACCTTACCTGTCTCCTGAGAAACCTGTACGAGGGTCAAGAAGCAACAGTAAGAACCAGACATGGAATAACCGAGTGGTTCAAAATTGGGAAAAGGAGTATGACAAGGCTGCATATTGTCACCCTGCTTATTTAACTTATATGCAGAGTACATCATGAGAAATGCTGGGTTGGATGAATCACAGGTCGGAATTAAGATTGCCGGGAGCATTATCAACAACCTCAGATACGCAGACGATACCACCCTAATGGCAGAAAGTGAAGAGGATCTCAAGAGCCTTTTGGTGAGGGTGAAAGAGGAGAGTGCAAAAGCTGGTTTGAAACTCAACTTTAATAAAACGAAGATCATGGCATCTGTCCCCATCACTTCCTGGCATATAGAAGGGGAAGAAATGGAAGCAGTGACAGATTTTACTTTCTTGGGCTCCAAGATCACCGCAGACGGTGACTGTAGCCATGAAATTAAAAGACGCTTGCTCCTTGGGAGGAAAGCTATGGCAAACCTAGACAGCATAGTCAGAAGCAGAGACATCACCTTGCCAACAAAGGTCCATCTAATCAAAGCTATGGTTTTCCCAGTAGTAATGTATGGCTGTGAGAGCTGGACTATAAGGAAGGCTGAGCGCCGAAGAATTGATGCTTTCGAACTGTGGTGCTGGGGAAGACTCTTAGGAGTCCCCTGGACTGCAAGGAGGTCAAATCAGTCCATCCTAAAGGAAATCAACCCTGAGTGCTCATTGGAAGGACAGATACTGAAGCTGAAGCTCAAATATTTTGGCCACCTAATGCGAAGAGAAAACTCTCTGGAAAAGACCCTGATGCTGGGAAAGACTGAAGGCAAAAGGAGGAGGGGACGACAGAGGATGAGATGGCTAGATAGCATCACCGATGCAATGAATATGAACTTGAGCACACTCCAGGAGAGAGCGCAGGACAGGAAGGCCTGGCGTGCTATGATCTATGGGGTCACGAAGAGTTGGACATGACTTAATGACTGAACAACAATGCTGATATTTTGGGGATAATTTTGGCCCCACTCTTTTTTTCTTTCAGCCATGCCCAACACTGGAATGCAGCTTCTCCAAATTGAATTTGGCAAGTATTTTGGGGTGTGTGTGCACTGCTCCCTTTGCCTTCACCCCTGCCCACCAGTGAAGGAAGCAGGACAAAAGCTAATAGAGTTTTGCCAAGAGAACACGCTGATCATAGCAAACACTCTTTTCCAACAGCACAAGAGACGACTCTACACATGGACATCACCAGATGGTCAATATCAAAATCAGATTGATTATGTTCTTTGCAGTCCTGAGAGCTTCTCTGAGATTGAATTCAGTCCCTGGGGAGCACGAGTGGGAGGATGCTATTGTATTTGTTTCCTCTTGCGGACTTCAGAGAGGCCTATGGTTGGACATTGTGGGAAACAGGATGCTGGGATTGATAGGCCTTTGGTTTGACCTAGCAGGGCTCTTCTTATGTTCTGACATTCTCCAGGAGATAATAGTTCTTCCATTCTTACACATGGCATCCCGACAGCCCCAGGTCCACAGCCACTAAGCTTCCACAATGCTGCAAACTATAGGAACCTAGAGAATTCATTCAGCAGTATCCAACTAAAGCCCTACTTAGAATAGATCCCTTGAAATGAATGGGACTTAAGTTAGTCATGGCTAACTTAAATCCCATTCATTTCAATGGGTCTACTCAGACCTACTCAGTAGACGTTACTTGGATTCTATCCATTGTGTTCTTCTAAATGCAAGTCAGCAGAGCCCCGTGTTTCTGAACTGAAAGCCAGTGATTACCTTCTTTCTATACTCTGCAAGTGCCATACACATTGGGCACAGATTTGTTAGCCCCATTCCTCAGCTTTCGCCGGGGACACTGTGACCCTTAATTTACTCACATTTGCAAAGCACTCTTGAAATGCTCTCACATTATGGCCTGTAAAGCTTTCTTGGTCTTATTTGTTACTCCTTTGATTCCCCAGCCAACACGTTTCCATCTCTCCCTTCCAGAGATACCATAAGCTTCACACCACTGCCAGAGCTTTATGTTATTTTTAATTTCAAGACAGCACCAGCTAAGAGCCTGGGGAGACTGAGTTACGGGGGAAGATTAAACACACTAGATATGTGCAGTTTAGTTAAGCGATGGACACGATAACTCTCTGAAAGGATCTTTTTATACATCTTGAAGCATGTAACACCAGGCTTTATTTATAATTTGTTTTTATTTGCACACAGCAGGAGAGATACTAAACTTACCATAAATGTGACACGGAGACAGAGCGTCACAGAGCTGCAGAAGTTGCATGGGGTTAATGTGATGCAGTTAAACTGCTGTGTCAGAAAAGCTGCCCCAGGCCCCCAGCGAGGAAATAATAATGCAGCCATTCAGAATCGGCTCACGAGACTTGTGGGCAGAAAAGGGAATCTCTGCAGGCTTTGAATCTGCAAATGGCTATGCATGAGGGGCAGAGGGGGGTTTCCAGCTAGCTAATGTGTACAAGTCTGGGACTTTAAATTCTGAACCAGTTAGCAGTGTGTTGACAGCTGGAGGAGCCTTGTCACAGAAACACCTGCAATGCCTCATTGATCAGTAGTTGCGAAAAAGACAGAGAAGAGGTAATAACAGGACATTAAGCCAGCATGTGCCCAATGTACAGACCCAGTAGGAGAAAGAAGCAGCAATAATAGCAGTGTAAATGGAAGGGGGAGATAAGCTCAAGACATAAGGGAGCTGTCTTGGATACTCTGCAAAAGAGTAGGGATGCTTAAAAAATTCAGTCTTCGTGAATTCCATTACCAATTTATCTGTTTTGCAGCTCCCAGACTGATGTGTAGATTGGAACTCAGTTATCTGCTAGGAAAAGACAAATTTGTCAGTTTCACTTTCTGCCACATTCAAATTTTGAAAATCTCAAGTTCTTCTGAATACGAAGAATGTTGTGAATTTTGGAAAATTCTTATAAAAATTAACTAAGGCAAAATGGTCGTCCATTTTGCACCAGCTAAATTCAATAGGCACCGCAGCTGCTATTCCCAGCATGGAGAGGACCATGACGCACCTGCCTGCCATGTAGCTGTAAATATGAGGAGCCTGTCAGCAAAGCGGTGGCAACCCCAGTTCAGCAGTAACATGGCTGAATATCCAGGGATTAAAACCCAGACTATTAAGACCTAAGCACTCAAAGTCTTGGACAGACACATGTGTCTACATTCTACATTCTACATTCCACATTCTAATTTTTTTAAACCCTTTTCCTCCTGAATATGGAGCACTTTGCAAATCTTAGAATCGTACAATAGTTGGGCTGGAAGGGGCCTACAAGGCCAACGAGTCCAACCTCCTGCTCAATGCAGGAATCCAACTCAGAGCATCCCCAACCGGTGGCTGTCCAGCTTCATCTTGAATGCCTCCAGTGTGGGAGAGCCCACTACCTCCCTAGGTAATTGATTCCATTGCTGTATTGCTCTAACAGTACGGATGGCGGTGAAATCCTCCACAGACCCCAAGGAGGCCGGATCCCAAAGAATCCCCTGGAGTCTGTGACAGAATGGACTACCCCCCTGTCACCCCCCAAAATCCCCCCGGGATGGAACCTACCTGGCAGCGGCTGGTCCGGGTCACCATCTTGGTTCCACAGCCAACTGTTGCTGGGCTGTGGAACAAAATGGCGTCTGGCGTAGCAGACGCCATTTGCGTCCCTGCCATTGGCCGTGATTGGCTACGTAAATATTTACATAGCCTATCACAGCAAAAAGCACGGACGCAAATGGCATAGCAGACGTCTACACCGGATGCCATTTGTGTCTGCAGACCGGCTGCGGCTGGAAGTCCAGCAGCAGCCAGAGCCAGCCAGCAGCTCTGCGGACTCCCCGCGGAGCGGAGCTGGCTGAGGAGGATTCCGGGAGGAGGACTGGATCGCCTCCCCCTGCCTGCAGACTGCCCCATGGACCCCAGGTAAGGGGATCCGTACATCCCCATCTAACAGTCAGGAAGTTTTTCCTGATGTTCAGATGGTATCTGGCTTCCTGTAACTTGAGCTCATTATTCCGTGTCCTGCATTCTGGGATGATTGAGAAGAGATTCTGGCCTTTCTCTCTGTGAAAACCTTTCAAGTACTTGAAGAGGGCTATCATATCTCCCCTCAGTCTTCTCTTCTCAAGGCTAAACATACCCACTTCTTTCAGTCTGTCCTCATAGGCATTACTTTCCAGTCCCCTGATCATCTTTGTTGCCCTCCTCTGAACTCTCTCCAGTTTGTCTGCATCCTTTGTAAAGTATGTTGCCCAGAACTGGACACAGTACTCCAGATGAGGCCTAACCAATGCTGAGTAGAGGCGTACTAGAACTTTCCAGGATTTGGAAGCTATGCTTCTATTAATGCAGCCCCAAATAGCATCTGCCTTTTTTGCAGCCACATCACATTGTTGGCTCATATTCAGCTTGTGATAGTCAACAATTCCAAGATCCTTCTCACTTGTAGTGTTGTTGAACCATGTATCCCCCATCTTGTAACTGTGCATTTGGTTTCTTTTTCCTAGGTGCTGAACTTGGCATTTATCCCTATTGAATTTCATTCTGTTATTTTCTGCCCAGAGCTCCAGTCTATCAAGATCACTTTGAATTTTGTTTCTGTCTTCCAAAGTATTAGCTATCCCGCCCAATTTTGTGTCATCTGCAAATTTGATCAGCATTTCCTGCACCTCCTCCTCCAAGTCATTCATAAAAATGTTGAAGACCACTAGGCCCAGGACTGAGCCCTGCGGTACCCCGCTCGTTACCTCTCCCCATTTGAGAAGATCCCATTGATAAGCACTCTTTGAGTCTGATTCTATAGCCAACTGTGGATCCATCTGATAGTTGTTTCATCTAACCAACTAGCTAGTTTGCTAATCGGGATATCATGGGGCACTCTGTCAAAAGCTTTGCTGAAGTCAAGGTATATTATGTCCACAAGATTCCCACGGTCCACAAGGGAGGTGACCTGATCAAAAAATGAGATCAGATTCGTCTGGCAGGATTTGTTCTTGAGTTGTTGGTTGGCTTCGAGTACTCACTGCATTATTTTCAAGGTGCTTACAGATGGATTATTTTATCATCTGCTCCAGAATTTTCCCAGAGATTGATGTCAGATTGACTGGTCTATAGTTCCCAGGTTCCTCCTTTTCACTCTTTTTGAAGATAAGGACAATATTAGCCCTCCTCCAGTCATCTGGCACTTCACCCGTCCCCTCCATGATTGCTCAAAAAGAATAGACAGTGGCTCTGACAGTTCTTCTGACAGTTCCTTTATTACTCTAGGATGCAGTTCATCTGGCCCTTGAGATTTGAACTCATTCAAAGTAATTAGCTGTTCCTTGACCATATGCCTGTTGATCTCAAGCTGCAATCCTGCCCCTTCAGCCTGTACTTTTCCTTTGCCAGAGGGCTCATAGACCCTCTTTTGGGAGAAGACTGAGCCAAAGTAGGAATTGAGCACTTCTGCCTTTTCTTTGTCATCTGTTATCATTTTGCCATCTTTATTTAATAGCTGAACAACCATTTCTTTCCTCTGTCTTTTACTATGCACGTAGCTGAAGAAAAGTTTTTGTTGCTTTTAGCATCCCTCGCTAACCTCAGCTCGTTCTCAGCTTTAGCCTTCCTGACGCCATCCCTGCAATTCTGTGCTACCTGCCTGTACTCTTCTTTTGTTGCTTGTCCTTCCTTCCACTTCCAATATGTGTACTTGTTTGTTTTCAGGTCAGCTCTTAGCTTTTTGTGAAGCCACATTGGCTTCTTCTGTTGTCTTCCATCTTTTTTTCTTGTTGGAATTGTTTGTAATTGTGCCTTGAAAATTTCCATTTTTAAAAACTCCCACCCATCTTGGACTCCTTTTCTCATTAGAGTTGCTTGCCTTGGGTCCTTACTTAACATTGTTCTGAGTTTATTAAAATCAGCTTCCCTAAAATCCAGGGTATGTGTTTGGCTACACTCAACTTTTGCTTCCTTTAGAACCATGAGCTCAAGTATAACATGGTCACTTTCCCACAGAGTTCCCGTAACTGCTACTTTACCTACTATGTACTCTCTGTTGGTTAGGATCAAGTCAAGGATAGCCAATCCTCTAGTTCCTTCCTCTACTTTCTGTAGGAAGAAGTTATCCGCCACACAAGTCAGGAATTTCCTGGAGGGGCCATGTTTTGCAGAATTTGTCTTCCAACAAATATTGAGGAAATTGAAGTCCCCCATTACTACTATATCATGCTTCCTTGAAACATTGACTATTTACTTTTCAAAAGTTTTATCCTTGTCTTCTCCTTGATTGGGTGGCTGGTAGTAGACTCTGACCACCAGTTTCCTTTTATTCTTTGCTTCATTTATTTTAACCCAGATGCTCTTGATGGGGCTACCAAGCTCATCCTCCTGTATTTCTGTGCAGAGATATGTATTTTTAACATATAGTGCAACCCCACCTCCCTTTTTGTTCCTCCTGTTCTTTTGAACAAGTTATATTTTCAATTGCTGTATTCCACTCATGAGAGTCATCCCACCAAGTCTCAGTTATACCTATCAAGTCATAATTTCCCCCCTGTAAAATTCTTACCAAAATGGAACTGAAATGAAATTCTCATCCATTCCTTTTATCCACCAGCTTTCGGATTTCCCAAATATCCTGATGCACTTCTGATGCAAGATGTTATCAAAATACACATAAACATGTATATTCTGACATTATATACATTTATAACTGTGTGTTAGGAAAGAGAGGAGATGCATGAGTAAATAAATATGTATATAAAAGCAAATTATATGCATTTTAAAAAAATCACAGATGTGAAAATGGGACAGATTTTTTATGGGTGGACATCTGCAAAAGTGGTGTAGACTTGAAATAGACAGATTATGCAATATGTGTCCACTCAGTAATTAACCTATCGAGGTCAATGGGACTTTCTCCCAGATAAGTGTGCATAGGATTGCAGCTTGATGCATCCATCCATATAAAGGAGTTGTGCATTTATTATTTATTGTTATCCCACCTTTCTAAAACTCAGGGCAGCTTCTAAAACATTTTAGTTTTAGATAGCAGCAACACATTAAAACACATAAAAATAGAGCCATTCATATAAACGAAGAACAGTGATGAAACACTAAAATGGCAGCAACCACAGCAGCAAGAAAGACTATAAAGGCTTTAGGAACCAGTAGGTTTGGCACTCACTCTGGAATGCCAAGAGGGATGAAAAGTGCTTCAAGGATGCTATCCCACTGTTCATCACAACAGCAAAGGATCACTGCTATAGACCAGTGCAGATGACTACCATGTGGACATAATCAACACCTTGAAGCAATAGATTCCTTGTCTATAGCACATAAACAGGCAATGATGATATGTTCTACAAGTCCTTAAAGTTCCCATATTCCCAAGAAAAAGAATGAGGACAATTTGGGCGAGAAAGGAAACCACATGGAATATCTACACTATATCAGTTTTATACCAGTTAAGTAACACAGCCACTTCTCTCCCCAATCCTATATCTAGTATGCTATGAATGCTCTGATAGAGATTCCTAATCCACCTCACAGATCTTCAGGTGTTTCCCAAGGAATGGCTATTCAATCAGTTGAAGTTTGTAGTTGCACCAAGTTATATATGAATATATATATATATATATATATATATACATATATACATATATATACATATATATATATACATATATACACACACACATACATACATACACACACACACACACACACACACACGAGAGAGAATTTTTGTGGGAGACAAGGAGCCCTGTTGGACCATTTTCTATAAATGTCATTGCCCCATCCATTGGGTTAGTAGCCCCATTCAGACATCATCATCATCATCATCATCTTCATCATCCATTGTTTTCTGGTGTGGGAAAAATGTGGTTCCCTACTATGAAAATGGCAATTCTCAAAACATTAAAAATCTCAAAACATAAAGGTGGGTAGCAAAAAAACCCAACAAAAACTGCACCAATTTTTCTGAATTTTGGCAGGCCTATTCCCCTACTAAACTTCCACTGTGCCTGCAAATTTCATGCATACCTGTCAAACAGGGGTGGGGGGGGGAGAGATTGTTTTTCAAAATAGTCCATAGGAGGGATGAAGCTTTGGATTTCTGAATCTCAACTCAGGTTCAGTACCTGAGCTGAAATGGATCCAAGCACAATTGGGCCATTTTCTGAAGTGCTAAGTCAGGGTCTGAGCAGAATCTTGTGTTCAGTGTACACCTCTAATTCATACATAAATGTGATGTGAACACTTGAAAATCCCAGTTTAGCTGCCCCTTCCTGCTGCCAATTTACCAAGCCTGCCCCCCTCCAACTCACTACCTTGGCGAATGGGGAGTAGAGGTCTTCCACTGACACATCAGAGGCTTGTGGGGTCTCTTTTTGGCAGCAAACAACATACAGAGTATCATTTTTTCCTGCTGGGGCCTGTAGTGGGAACCTACTGAAAGGAGGGGTGTATATGAATCAAGTTGCCCTATTCAAGCAGGTGGGAGTTGCATTTCAAGTTCCCATTTTCACATATACACCCTATCCCCATTTATGCCTGCCTAGTTAGTTTTTTAGGGTGCAATCCTATAGAGATAGACGGGTGTCTTCGACCCCCCTTGAAGTCAGAGACAACCACCTATCCAATAAGGGTGGAAGGAGCACAGAGGAGAGGATTCCCTTCATGCTGCATCTGCCCTGCACTTTGCCTTAGAGTAGACACATGCCTTTCACACATCTAAGTGCAGCTTTGGGGAGAGGGCAGGAACAGGGCTGGAGACCACATGGGAAGCTGTCTAAAACAGCTTCTGTGGCCTCCTCCCATCCCTGCCCCCAGGAACGCCCCATTTTCACCTCTCTGTGCTCCGTGTTATGAGCACAGAGGCAGTGGTGGTGTGGTTCCCTCTGCCCTGGTTACAAGGGGGCTGGGAGCATGGTTTCCCAGATATGAGCTTGTAGTGCTGTCTACAAGCTCTTAGCTGGGAAACTGAAACATCCTATCTCCCCTAGATGCTGTCTAGGGGACATAGGATTGCTGCTCTCTTATTTGATTTGTACCCTGGCTTTCCAGAAAGCAAATGGTGCTCAAGGCATTCCTAGTTATCAAGAAGCTTAGAATTCACAGACCAAAGATCACCTAAATGCTGCATATCCTATAAAGCAGGTCCTCTGTTTTGAAATATTCCCTAGCAGATTAGGCACTGTGAGCCATGTTTCCGTATGCAATAAACCAGGAGTAGGAAACCTCTCCAGATGTTTCAAACTGCAAACTCCCAGAAGACCCAGCCAGCATGGCCAGCAGTCAGGGATTATGGGAGTTGTAGTCCAAAACATTTGGAGGGCTACATGAAGTGCTTGCAGAAAACAAGAAGTAACTTCAGTAACATGATTAATGCATCATTATTGCTTCATTTTGCTTGTTATGAGTCCCACCAATTAATTAGGGGATACATTTCCATGTAAAGCTCTCACCTTTGCCGTCCTGTTTGCTTCTGTTTCTACCTATAAAGAAAGGCCATTAAGCAATGTTGCAGTGGAATGTAGAGGAAGCTCCTCATTCTGTATGGGAGGTAATGGATCAACAAAGCACCTTTTCTACTAATCTCACAAAACCTTGATGCGCAGTTGGACAGGTGTGATTCTTTTGTGAGCAAAAACCGTTCACAAATTGGCTCTAGCCCTTGTTACACACAAGGCATTCCTCATCGGAGTTCTTTGAAAACTTGTGCATGTTTTTGCAGTGCTCATCAACAATGTCTCCAAGGTGTAGGGTTTCTTTCAGAGTGTGATGGGCAGCCGGCAGGCAAAAAGGGATAATTGCATGGCGAATGAAATTCTACGGCACATTGGAGATGGAAATATCACCTTAACAAGCATGGACAGCCCCCAATGGACTATAAAATTCATTTGGCGACTGAGATAATTCAAAGAGCCAAGTGATGCGGCAGTAGAAACTGCGTCACATAAATCTCAGCTTGCTGAGTTCCACGGTGTCCAGCAGAATGGCACACAGCACCCAATGTCCTTTGGGTGGGCAAACAAAAAACCTGAAGGCATTCAGTGTTGATCAAACACAGCTCCAGAATAACTTAGCATAGAGTCCAGGTCCTGCAATGAATCTTTTGCAAGTGGCTACATAGTTGTGGAATTCCCTCCAGCAAGAACTCTGCTTGGCTTCCTTTCTTGTGGCCTTTAAGTGGTCCCTAGGAACCAGTTTTTTTCAATCTTATTCCTGCCCTCTTTCCTATATATGTTTTTACTCTGTTGTTAAGAACATAAGAAGAGCCATGCTGGATCAGACCCAGGTAAATCTAGTCCAGCATTCTGTTCATACATTGGCCAACCAGCTGCCCACGGTAAACCCTCAAACAGACACGCGTGCAACAGCACCCTCCCACCCATGTTTCCCAGCAACTAGGGTACATAGTCTCACTGCCTCTGATACTACAAGTAGCATATAGCCATCAAGACTAGTAGCCATTGTTAATCTTCTCCATGAATTTGTCTAATCCTCTTATAAGACCATAAGGAGAGCCAGGCTGAGCACTCTGTCTCTCTGTCTCTGTCTCTCTTAATGATTCCCCCCCCCAATCGTTTTGTTTAAGACTTTTCTTGTAAGATGCCTTGTGGGGGCTTGCTCTAGAATACACACACACACACACACACACACACTCAAACATATAATACACATATTAAATAATAAAAGTAAATTTATTTTGCGGGCATTAACAAGGATATTTGGGCAGCCTTGCCTTGCCTGTTCATGCAAGAGAGGTTGTTGTGCCAGCCACTATACCCGTACCAGTGCCAGATACTGACTCTCTGCCTCTACCACCAAAAGACATGGTAGAATCGGATAGGTAGCTTAGGGTTTGTTATATTTAACTGAAATGTGTTAAATATAACAAAATGTGTTATAAATATAAATGTGTTTCAAAACACACACACATATACCATTCAAAATTTACAAAACATGCATCTTTGATATATATACTCTCCTCTCTCTCTCTCTCTCATCTGTCTGTCTATCTCTATCATCTATCTATCTATCTATCTATCTATCTATCTATCTATCTATCTATCTATCTTGTATTAAAATAATAAGTTGCATTTAGGTTCTGTTTTTAATAATAGTTATTACTGCTTTTCTGTTCCTTATAGACATAGCCTTGAGTGGTGTTTTTAAAAAAATGAAAAGTTGACTCCTCCAGGAAAGAGAGAGAGAGAGAGAGAGAGAGATTGCTTGCTAGCCAGTGTTGTTTCTTCTCCATGACTGCATATATAGCTTTTGTGCTGATCTGGACCTTTTTGTCCCAACTCATTATAAAGAGAAGACATTAGTGGGCCAGACTGGGGCCAGACAGGCCCTGACAGAAAAAGGACAGGCATTCTGTCCTTTTTAGTTTTGAAATGAGTTGGATAAGGTACTGCATATCTGCGCCTGCTGATATGGTCATGTTAACCATCTTATTAAACATCTTTTTCTATCTGCTCTCCTGGATAAATAATGGGTCATACTCTGTTCTCAATGACACCTTTGGAGCCCACCTAAAAACAATAGATTCGCACTACTCAGGTGTAACTGAGGGCAGATTATGGGCAATTTTGCACTTATTCAGCTTTTATTGATGCCATAAATTCACTTGACCTTCATCCACTCTGTCCCTATTGAGGTTATTTCCCAAACAGCAAACTGCTCAGAAGTGTTTTCTCTTGGAACGGTTCCCCAGGCACCTTCACACCAAGAAAGAGGTTTGCTGCTCAAAGCTACAAACAACCGAAAAAACCCTCTGCTACTACAAAAACACTCTATCATCATCAGTATCTGCAGCCTTCTATCTTGAAACAGTAAAATCTCACATTGGGGAGGAGAAACAAATGATATCTGTGGTGCCATCAGAAGCATATCTGTTTTTGTTGCAGTGAAGAACTGGAAAAGTGGAGCATTATTATTATTTTTAAATGACAATGCAAAGTTTGTCCATACCTGAAAGAATCTGGCCCTTTTCTTATGATCCAATGGGAATTAGGAGTAGTGGATTAAGACAGCAAGCCTCCTCTCCTCCCCATGAACATTTCCTTGTGCATCTGCAACATGCCTCTTTGCATACAAACTGTGTGTGTGGGAAGGGCTCTAAGTGTAGTCAGGGACTGTGCTTTTTGCAGAGTCCCCAGCAGGGCAGGATTCCCAAAGTTGCAGATGTGTCAAATGTGCACACCGTGGGGGTGGAACTTATTACTGCAATCTCAATCCCTTCTGCACATGTGTCGTGAGAACTGGGTTCTAGATACTGGAGGGCTGTTGCACATTTTATCATTAACTTTGTCATAGTTCAGAAATGGAAGTTTATGTGCACATATATCCTGCTACTAGGAGCTGACATGCTTCAGGAGTAGAGATGGATGAATCAGTCTATTCCATCTGGTGTTGCTTTCACTTGGGTTCACTCAAAATTCCATTCCATCCTCTTCCTGCATTAATCTGCATGAAAATTCCCATTTAAATTATATGTTATTTCTAAATGTATTTTATCTCCAAATATACATTTCTAAATGTATATTCTCTACAAAAAACATTTAAAATGCATTTTGATACATGTTTTGATATCAGAACATTTGGGAACGGCAAATGCAGTTAGATGACCATGTTCAGTTATACACATTTGTCCAGGAGGTGCAGGTCAAAACACTTTGGAATTTATTGGAAATTATGAAGATTTCCAATTGGAATGTATGAAGATCAGATTCCTCAAACATCCCTACTCATGACGAACTCTCATAATACACTTCCCACTGTGAGACACAGGGCCACACTCTTGAGCATTCATATAGCTTGTTCTCATCTTTGTAAACTGTCTTGCACGGAGCAGCTCAGAACATCCAACACCATGTCTGACCCAGTGCATCCATGGATAGTCAGCATTTCTTGGAAGCAAATGGCATGAGCAAGGCAACACACTTTTCTGCTGTACTTACTTTGGTGATGTGAATTGTTGTCACCAGGAAATAGTATATTCACACATGGACATACCAGGTCAGGTGTTACTTTCACCACCTGGCTGTGGAGTTTTGCATGCAGAGCAATGTACAAATGTCTGAAATGGCCCATTGGTGGTAGAATTAGGCTATTTAGGCTGCAGTCCTATACATACCTACTTGGATGTAAATTCCATTGAACCCAATAGAATTTACTTTTGAGTTAACTGGGATAGGATTGTACTATTAGCTAATATTTTGAGTAATCCTCTAGCCTTTGCATAAGTACTACCTCAACACATTGCCTTATTCTTATCCAATCTGATTACACACACACACACACACACACACACACACACTACAAACACCAGCTGGGAAAACTATATATTTTCTAGGGATAGATGATTCACTTCCCCTTCTTCTTCTTCTTCTTCTTCTTCTTCTTCTTCTTCTTCTTCCTCTTCCTCTTCCTCTTCCTCTGCTCCTCCTCCTCCTCCTCCTCCTCTGCATCTCAAGTTCTCTCTGTCCCATTTATGAAATGTACTAATTTTGGTAAGTTCTTATAAAAAAGGAACTGAACAAAATTCTCATCTATCTGCACCAGACAATCCAATAGCTACAGCTATTCCCATGGAGAAGACCACGTTGTACCTGCCTGCCCTGCAGTTCTTAGATGAGTAGCCTATCCAAAAAAAGAGAGGTGGCAACCACAGTTCAACACCACAAATAAGGTGGAATAATATGGAATTCAAAGCCAGACTGTTAAGACCCAAGCACTCAAAGCTCTCTTCCTGGATGGGCTTATTGATCAGTTTCACTTTCTCCCACATTCAAAATTTTAAAATCTCAAGTTATTTCCATCCATTGTATGAGGAAATGTGAACATTTTGGTAAGTTCTTAACACAAAAGGAACCATACAAATTTCTAACCCATCATCTCTAGTTAGAGTGGAATTACAGCAGAGTGTGGCTGGGTTTTGGCAGGTCTAATGTGGTGATGGGACAACTTCTGTACTTTTGCACAGAAGCCATCTTTATGAACCCTCCTCTCCACATTTTGTGCCTTACCACTGGTGTATAACAACACACTTGCATAACTATTAATGAGTGGCTTCAAGGAAAGCCATTTTCATGGCTTAGGTGAGAAAAAAAAAACCTGTCATTTGGCTTTTTACAGTGTTTGGAGAACAGCAAAGCAGCAGCAGTGAATTTTCTGCCCCTTCTCCAATCCACATGTCAAGAGATGAAACAAACAGAAGGGAGATGGGCTCTTGCATAACTTGTGGGAACATATAATTGATAATATGTTTATCTTGTCAGCCAGAGACACCTGTTATGTGATCAGAAGAGTTCCAGAGGGTCAAAAATGATTTTGTGCCAATAAAAACAACCAGAGCTCTCCTGGCACCATTCCCCTGAGGGCAAGAGAAGGAAGGTGAAGGGGATTAGCACTGATATTTTGCAACACATTCTTATTAAATTCAGATTCTTTTTGTCAAGAAGAAAAAGAAGGAGGAATGAATTATTGGTTTTAGACAGATAAAGGACTCATGAGCTGCAAGAGGTGGGAAGAGTCATGGAGAGGTAACTCATGAATGGGAAGACAAAGGGCCAAACGTTCTCAAGGGAACTCAGGAAAATACGAACCCATTTTCTAACTGAGTTGGTGCCATCTGTGTGAAGCAGTGAGAAGACAGGAGAGGGTCAGGATGCCTCTTGGGAGTTATCAGGCACATTGAGATATGGTTATATTAAAATCATAGCTCAACAATCTGGATGTGAATATGAAGGAAGTTTTCATCTTCTTCTTCTTGCCTTTACTGGATATTTTAAAAAACATGTTCAGGGAATACATGGTCCATCTTCAAGCTTGATCTTCAGTCTCTACCCACATTAGTGGCTTAGGTTTCTGGAACCCTATTCTAACCAACTTTCCCTAGAAGTAAGTCCCACAGATTTCATTGGCACATATATATGTGTCCGTAAGTTTGTACTCTAATAATAGAAAAAAAAAAATAGCTAGGAGGAGTTGGGGCTTAGAATGGATCACAAACTGAGTCCCAAGCACCCAGTACCAGGGCCATGTGTATCTACTATGGCAGCTTTGTCTTCACTTTTACTGCAGTGTAGGTGCAGGGCCCCCAGATCTTAAAAGCCAGGTCCCAAACTAGATCAGGGTCCTACACCTACTCTAGAGTAAAAATGGGGGGGAATACATAGCTGCTAGACACACAATTAAAGTAATGTCTGTTTTGGGTCTGATATTGTATGTGGGATGGACATTTTATGCTTCATTAAATGGAACGTTTGTATCAAAACCCATGGGAAATGGGATGATGGAAGTTCCGGAGTTACTAGTGAGCAACAAACAATGAATGGATGGAAAACCAAGACATATGTGAAGGGAATAGGGATGGTGAATGTGAGATGTTAGAGATCACCAGGATTCTCCAGACATTGTTTCCACATCATCTTGTGCCCACTTCCCATTCACATGTGTGCTTGCTGCTCACTCTGTGCAAATGAGAAACTTGCACAAACTGAGCAGTGATCGAACAGAAGATCTGTGCAAATTGTGCAATTTGTGCAATTTGTACTTGGCACAAATTTCCTCCACAGACTAAAGTGGGGCTGATTCAGTAAAATTGTGCAAATAGGGAAATTTGTGCAAATCAAATGGGGAATCAGGAATGGGACAAACACATGCATGAGTTCGACAACTTGCAAATGTTTTTGGTAGACACGTGCTCATGCTCGGAGCTTTGAACAGGGCATGCTCCCATTTCACGAGCAAGAACAAAATTCTTATACATCCCTAGAGTGAGATACCGAATTGTGTGATAGTGTGTATAACTTGAAAGACTAGGATTCAAATGCTTGTTTGGCCATGAATGCACACTCCAAATGGGCTTGGCCAAGTCCCTTTCATTCAACCCCATGTTATTTACAAAATGGGAATATGAGTAAACAACCTCACGAAGTTGTCATGAGAGTGAATGAGGTAAAGATTATAAAATCCTTATAAAATTATAACATAATTTGTACTATGACAGCACAATCCTACTCAGAAATAAGTCCCACTGAGTTCAATGAAACTTAGTCCCTAGTAAGTGTGTTTGATTTTACTACCTAAAAGTGCTGCAGAAATTATTTTTAATGTCTTATTCAAGATACACTCAGACAAGAGAGGGGGAAAAGAAGTTGAATATTATCAGTTTTGATCAATTAAAAATGCTGACAGGAAGAAAGTGGAGAAAAAATAGTTCCTTGCCCCTAAGATAGGTGACAACAATGGTTTTATTCTGTAGGTCGGCAGATTTGACGTACAGTCAGGGCCAGAAATATTGGAACAAGGATAACTGTTTTGGCAGTTGGCCTCTGCACACCGCCACATTGAAGTTGAAAGGAAACACCCCCAGATGGGAGTGAAGTCAGGACTTTCAGCTGTAATTCAAGGGGTTTGACAAAAGTGGGACACTAACCATTCCGGAAGGACAGCCAGTGGCATACACACACACCCATCGTTGGTGGCTCATAAGTAATGGAACAAACCAACATCATTTCAAACTTAAGGATCACCTTTAAAACCTGGATGAAAATCCTTTGCAGTCAATGTAGGGGTGGACGAAAGTCCCTTACCTTTTGTCGAAGGCCGTTCG
Source organism: Heloderma suspectum (assembly GCF_057233095.1). Lineage (NCBI taxonomy): Eukaryota > Metazoa > Chordata > Lepidosauria > Squamata > Helodermatidae > Heloderma > Heloderma suspectum. Next base: position 45,600,579 of record NC_139460.1, on the reverse strand, counting down.
CGGTTTGGGGAGGCGCTTCGCTGCTCCCCCCGCAAAGTTCAGGCCGGGGGGGGAGGCTTCCCGCCTCGCCCGGCGGAAATTCAGGCCGTGGGGGAGGCTTCCCGCCTCGCCCGGCCGAAATTCAGGCCGGGGAGGAGGCGCCTCGCCCGGCCATGAACGCGAAAGTAAAAAAAAAAACAAAAAAACTTCCCCTGATAGGCTACGTGACGATTCACGTAGCCTATCACGGCTAGATTTGCAACGTCAGCCATGATAGGCTATGTGAATCGTCACGTAGCCTATCACGGGTGACTTAAAAAAAAAAAAAGCGCGTACGCGAATGGCGGCCCCCATAGGGAGCCGCCATTCGCGTTGCTTATTTCGTCGCTGTAGTCTACGTAAATGTTTACGTAGACTACAGCGAAAATAAGGGCAACGCAAATAGCGACCAAATAAGGAACTACAGCGACCAAATAAGGAACACGAATGGCAGCTCCCTATGGGGGCCGCCATTATCCGTACACTCGTGTTTTTTTTTTAAAGTCACCCGTGATAGGCTACGTGACGATTGACGTAGCCTATCACAGCTGACTTTGCAAATCTAGCCGTGATAGGCTATGTCAATCGTCACGTAGCCTATCAGGGGAAGTTTTTTTTTTCTTCTTTCATTGGAATGGCGGGGGCGGCAGCCGGTTGAAAGACTGGCTGCCGCTCCCGCCTCGCTCGAACACCCACCGAACCGCCGGCCGGACCAGCCACCGGGAGGGACATTCGGTAAAGGTATCTTTATCCTTGTTCCAATATTTCTTGCCCTGATTGTATATTAAGTTATGTGTGTGTGAATGGGCAGAGGGACATTTTGCATTGAGAAACTATGGAAACTCAATATAGCTAAATCAATATACTAGGCTGGCATCTAAATGACCTATGTTTTTCCTTGCAAACCTAAGATTTGATTTTTATATATATTTAGGGATGTCCATTGCTGGGAAATCTGGTTCTTTTTTGCCTTGATAGAATTCCATGGCATGTACGACTCGATTTGTGTTTGTGAGCCAAGCTATGTATGGACTTTCCCCCAAACTCCAAGAACATTTTAGCAGCGGGGTGGGTGGGTGGTTGTGGTCTGTAATTTGCACAAATTATAGCCAAATGTGTGCAAATTATGGCTGAATTTGCACAAATTGTGCAAATCCTGCCATAATTTGTGTGATTTATGCAAATTCAGCCATTATTTGTGCAAATTGCTCAGACATTTGCAGAAATTGTTGACCCTCCCCCCTCAAATGCGCAAAATTCTGAGAAAATCCACAAACGGTCTCGATTCACTGCAGATCAAGTCAGGCACCAGAGTGGGAACTAAAATGAAGTCTGGGGGGCTGACCCTAGGAAAACCTGTCGAACGCCACCCCGCAAATGGATTTCTCCAACATCCCTATCTATATTGCTTTTAATGGTAGATAGGTGAGTCATTCACAGCCATGCCTCTGTAATATTCCCATTACCCTAGCTACTTACACATTTTGGAGGGAACTAGTTTTTTCCAGTACAGTAGCACTAAACTATGCTTCATTGTGTTGGAAGCCAATCTAAAAAAAATTGGCACACCTGACCCTGACGGGTTTGTGGCAGTCAGGCAGTGGAAGAGGCAGCACATTTAGTCACATAGCATGCAGAGACACAGCATGTCAACCCTGTCCAGGGTTGGAGCTCCAGGTGCTGTATAAGCCCACTCTGTCCTTGCTCTGTCCTTGCTCTTTGTTGTTCCAAGAACCTCCCATCCTCAGTTTATAGTGCAGGCTGGTCATGCTTTGGCCAGTAGGATGTTTTTTTTTTGCCTGTCAGATTGGCCTACCTTGTAGGTTTTCACCTAGTCAACACTGCAGAGTTAGTGTGTGTGTGTTTGTGTGTGTGTGTGTGTGGGGGGGCAATGCTGGCTCCAGGTTTTCGAGGGCCTTTGGTCAATGTACCCACAGTGGACCCCTTCTCTGAGTGACTCTACCCTCTCACCACCACTGTCACCACCTTCTTTTGCTTCTCATCCTCTTCCTCATCATTGCTACTGCTTGCTTGCTTGACAGCCAGCCAGTGAGCAAGTAAGCAGTGGCATCTACTGTTCCTCATCTCACCAGCACCATTGTCTGGGCCAGAGCAAGAGGCAGGTGAAGAAACAGGTTCCAATGGTAAAGAGGAGCAACAACTCCAGGGGGATCCTGTCCGTGGGCCTCTGCTGGGATGAAGACCATTGCTTGGTGCCCAACCATGCCTACCTTTGATACCAGCCCTATGTATGGGGGTGGGCAATTAAGTATATCTAGGTTGGTCACAATGGCAGAACTGTGTGGGAAAGTGAAATCAGAGGTATATTTCTGAGAAGACTCACAAAGCCAGCCCTAGATATTTTGCTTCCAGAGGTGGAGCAGACTAAGAACATAAGAAGAGCAATGCTGGGTCAGACCAAGTAGCCATCTAGTCCACCATTCTATTCACACAGTGGCCAAACAGCTGCTCATGGGAAACCCACAAGCAGGACATGAGTGCAATAGCACCCTCCTGGTTGTATTTCCCAGGAACTGATACGCATAGGAATACTGCCTCTGATACTGGAGGTAGCATATAACCATCAGGACTAGCAGCCATTTATAGCCTTATCCTCCATGAATTTGTCCTATCCCCCTTTAAAGCCATCCAAAGTTGTGGCCATCACTACATCTTGTGCAAGTGAATTCCATAGTTTAACTATGCATAATGTGAAGAAGTCCTTCCTTTTATCTTTCCTGGATCTCCCACCAATCAGCTTCATGGGATGAAGTAGTACTTCCCACCCCTACCCAAGTCAAACTGAGGCTGAAAATCCAACAAAAACCTGCCCCCTCCCTGCCAATTAACATACAACAATTAGGCCAGATGGTGATTTGTTTCTGCCTTACACAGCTACCTGATGAAATCTATGTCACATCCCAAGTATGTGCCTCAAATGTGTCTAGCATTCCATCCAAGAGTAGATAATGAAGGACATTCTGAAGGAGCTGCTGGAGAGAAAGCACAAATGAATTGTACTTCCTCTTGCGCTGCCTCGGAATATAACATTCAAAGGCGAACTTGGGCAGAGCGAATGCAGAAGTTCTGGATGAAGAAAAAGCTTGAACTCCCCTCCCCCATGCAAGAAAGTTCTGAAGTGTTTCACTGAAAGTGTGGCAATAAGTGATACCCATGTCTGTCTGCTTCCTTTCCTGCTGCTTCATTGGAATACCAGAAGCTATTCTAATTTGGGTGTAACAAAAATGTTTGCTGATAGGTGACTGGTTCACTCTCTACTAGTGATGCAGGCTTTTCATCCAAAGCCCAGATTTCATCATAGCCATTTGTTTTCACAGGCATCTAGTTTTATATCAAGTAATTTGGCAATTTTCCAGTTCTTTCAGCCATATGATAGCTGAAATAATATTTGAGTTTGTGTTTTCGTTTCCTAAAACGCCAGGTTTAGCTGCTGTATTTTTTTAAGATCCATTAGTACCCTGTGCCTACTTTGCTTCCTTTGTCTCGGGAAGAAAAAAGAGCACAGTACAGACACAGCAAATCCTTTTGGTTGTAAGGTTTTTGAGGGGCATTTATTATTTACATCTCATAGGGTTTTAATTAGAGCTGAGAGACTCATCCATTCTGAATAATTTATTTGATTAATTTTGCTGCTGCTTCTTGTCAGAAATTCTCCACAAGCAGCTCACAAGTCTGTGAAATTTATTTGGCATTTGAAACTGTTTGCAGAACTGTCTCTGTAAATAATTCTTGAGTTGCAGCAGCTTGTTCGTTGTGTTGTGTGTAGTTTGTGGACAGAGTGGGTGAGAGGCATCTTGATTGCTTCTCCTTTTGTTATAAGTGCTTGTTATTATCCTGAGTAATTTCTTTGGTGGTGGATTGGGGGCTGCATTTGAGACATCTTCTTAACGGACAACACCATTCTTGTAGCAAAGATTGTCGAGTACTTACATCAAATGTGCTGATCCTGTGAACATCGTGTTGTGCGATCTTATTCACAGGGGCGATAACTCATGGATAGAGCACACAAGTTAACATGGTGTCTCTTAATAATCTTCCAGCTCTCACTCATTCAGCTAGACATTCTGCTCGGCCTTAAGTGTCTCTCTTCCTTGCTCTGCTCAAGTGGCATCAAAGTATTTGGAAAGTGCTTACCTGTCCAAATAATGTTTCTTTGTGGAAATTTCTTATAAGGACATTTGAGAAGAAGGCTTGCATGGGCAGCAGTTCCACAAGTATTTATGTTTATTCTGGTTGGACAGAAGTGATGCAATGAATATGAACTTGAGGACACTCCAGGAGAGAACAGAGGACAGGAAGGCCTGGTGTACTATGGTTCATGGGGTCACGAAGAGTAGGACACGACTTAACGACTGAACAACAATAACAACTGGTGCTGAGTTCCACCAGGAGGGCAAATTTATGATGGGCAGTTTCCAGTCACTTGAAAAACAAGACTCTGAGTGGCATTTTAAAGACTGAGAAATATGTGACTATATTTTGGTCACATTTCTTGGCGTATCCCTTTTCTCTCCTCCCTCTGCTATTTCTCCAGCAAGCTGAGTCAAAATTTAGATTGTTAGCTCTTCAGAACTGCTTATGACGTTGGTTACTCTGTAAAGAGCCATGTGGAAGAAGTGAAAATAGAAATGATATATAATATATAGATATAGGAGTTATTGTTAATAATTGCACTTGAGATATATGTAGACATGGATGAATCTGTCCGTTTGAGTTTCTCTCAATTTGGTTTATCCTGTTTCTACATCAGTCCAGGAATTTTGTTTTAAAAGTTTGCACAGAAATGTGTACACATTCTTGTAAGCAATTTTTATCTAATTGTATGCATTTTTAAACATTGTTTTCATGAATATATTCATTTTCTGTACACTTTCCCCTAATTTATGCATTTCCAAATGCATTGTTTGGAGAAAATTTGAGGGACAGCTGAAATTTGCTTTGGTTATTGGTTTGAAAGTAGGGATGTATGAAAGTCACTTACCTTTTCAAAGGGTGACATTCGTGGTGCGGGGGAGGCGCTACGTCCCTCCCCCCGAAATTCTCTCCGGACGGCTCCGCTCCGCGGAGATTCCGCAGAACCACCGGCCGGGGCCGCCCACAGCCAGATATCCGGCCGCTGGGCAGCCTGCAGGGACGCAAATGGTGGCTGCCATAGCCACCGCTATTTGTGTCCCTGTATTTTACACACAAACCCCCCACAAACGCAAATGGCAGCTGCTACGGCGGCTGCCATTTGCGTTCCCTTTTTTTTTTTTTGCTATGGTAGGTTACATAAATATTTACATAGCCTATTACGGCGAGAAAAAAAAAGGGAACGCAAATGGCGGCCACTACATCATTGCGCCCCTCTTTTGCCATAATAGCCAACTTAAATATTTATGTAGGCTATCACGGCAAAAAAAAAAAAAGGGAACGCAAATGGCAGCCACCCTAGCTGCCGCCATTTGTGTTCCCTTTTTTTTGCTGTGATAGGCTACGTATTTACGTAGCCTATTACGGCTATAATGATGAAGTGAATGGCGCCCGCGGCCAGCATTCGCAAGTCAGTGTGAACGGCAGCAGGTAGGTGTCCCGTTTCGCATGCCTTTTGCGGGGCGGGGGTGGGTGGGAGGGCTTCATTCCGCCACGGATTTCAAGGGGCCGAATGCACTGGCATTCAGCCTCACCGAGATCCGTGGCGGAATTCTCTGACATCCCTATTTGAAAGTGTGAAATTAGCTAATATATTTCTCCCCATCCCTATGTTTTAGAGACAATCTCAACCTATATAAGCCCTTCTGGTGGTTGCAGTTGGCAGGCTAGGTCCTGTTCCATGTGTCCTCATTATGCCTTCATTATGAAAGGTAAGTACATCAGGTGAAAGGAGCCCAGCTTTACCACTTTACCCCACACCCATCCCAAGGTTCGAAACGCCATTCCAGATGAAGTGAAGCTGCTACTGCAAACAACATAAAATCCCCCCCTCCATTTTTTCTTTTTTCCTTTTCTTTTTCTGGAGGCACTTGGCTGATGAAATTGGTGATGTTGTCTTTTTCCCCTTATAAGGCCATACAAATGTAAGAAGATCAGACCAAAGGCTTATCTAGTCCAGTGTTTTGTTTGCACAGTGGCCAGGAAGATGCCCACAAGCAGGCATGAGTGTAACAGCACGCTCCTGCTAGTGTTTCCCAACTGGCAACTGGCATACAGAGGCATACTGCCTCTGATACTGGAGGTAGCCAGCGTGACCAGTAGCCATTGATAGTCATTGCTGTTACAGATTTGCTTCAAACTGATTGTTGACATTTATCATTTCAGTGCTGTAGCATTCATTTTAGTGTTGCTGTTATTATAAGCCTCCTTGAGTGAGAAAAGGCAAGGTAATTTTTTTAAAAAAATTATTTATTAAAACAACAACAACAACAACATGGTATAAGATAAAAGGTTAAGGGGTGATGCAGTGGAGTGGAGCAGTGTTGAAGAAATGTTGTTAAACCTGTCAGTTTCTCCCCTCAAATTTTGGCCTCTAGTTAACCATATCCGATAAAGCTGTAGATTTATATAATTAACATCCTATCCTATACATTGCAAGCTGCAGGCACAAGCTTTTTATTTTTTTGCATCAGGTGCACATTTGGAAGCTCATATGTTCTAGCATTCTGGAGGGTTATGAAAAGCAAATGTAATTATTAAAATCCTTTGGGTATATGTCTTAAGTCATGTTAACTATTAATAGAACCTGTTTGTATGCATATGCAATATTAATGGAACTCAAGAAATCACAGATTAGAGATGAGAGCGTTTATGCTAGTGGGCTACTTCTTGGCAATATGGCATCTATTGTTTAGTACATTTCCTACAGCTTTCTCCAAACGAAATGAAATTGCAGCCCATTTCTGATGCAATTCTTGTGTGGCTGTATAGATTTATTTCATTGTTTTGTTTTAATTGTATCCTTGTATTTTGAATCCTCATATTTGAAACAAACAAATGAAATGAAATAAATAATGAAAATAAAAGAAAGGAAACAAATAAATAAATAAAGGAAATATTTGGATATTCTGATGCCACTATTTCTCCAGGTCCCCAGAATGATCTGCAGGAGGTCCCTACACTGTCTCTTGTCAAAGCTTCAGAGACAGGACAACATTACATAAGGGCAAAATAACATAAGACGGGTGGTGCTGGATCAAACCAAAGGCCTGACTAGCCCAGCATTCTGTTCCCCAGATGACCAGCCAGATGCCTATGGGTCTCCCATAATTAGGACATGAATGCAATAGCATCCTCCCACTCATGTTCCCCAGTAATTGGTAATGAGAGACTCACAAGCTGGTCCTTTAGGGCAGAGTTAGACTATACATGATGTGGGGGAAACTGGGACCCATGGGACACATATGACCCCCTCAGCCCTTTTTGTTGCTGACACCATTGCTACCCATTGTTGCACTGCCAAATTTGCTGCCAACATTCGGTGATGTGGTGGAGAAAACATGGGAATTTCTCTTTAATTCAAGGTCACAGGGACCTTGTTTTAAAGAGAAATCAGCACTTATTTGCTGCTGCACTGAATTTTGGTTGCTGCAATTTTGGTGGTAGGCAGCCAAGGCAGGAGGAGGTGTGGCCCTCGGCAGGAATTTACTCCCAGATCCCCAGAAGTTGCCCACCCCTGCTTTACAGGGAGTGAAATCCCATCTAGAAATAAAGTCAGTGGTGTTGTGGAACCAGGGCTCGCAGGGATGGCATGACCATGCTTCTTTATTACTGCAGATGTCATCTGCCGCACCCCGCAGAATTCCCTGTTCCCTCTGAACGTAGCTGCAATTCTCACAGCATCTGGAGGGACGCTGGTGTTTCCAACAGCAATATACTGTTCCCTGTTGTAATGCAAAGTACTTTGGGGTGGCTTGGTCTTGAATGGGCAGTTATGACCCATTTGCTTTACAAAAGGTCTGCTCCTGATGGAGATGAAAATTGCTAGAACTGGTTTGTTGATATGTATCAGCACCGCAGCCTGAATTTCTGGACCTTCCTTGGGCAGATGGCTATGGGGACTATCATGATGAGCATCTGCACTTCAAAATTTACCACAACACCACTAGATATACGGCCTCTGAACATGGTAGTTCTCTTTAGCTATCATGTTTGATAACTGTTGATAGACCATTCCTCCATGAATTTGTCATACCAAGCCTTCCAAGCTATTGGAAATCATCACAAATTGTGCCAGTGGAGTCCATAAGTCAATTAACCATTTACAGAACAGTACGTCCTTTTGTTTGCTGTGAAAGCTGATCAATTTCATTGGGTGATCCCAGAGAAAAATCCCTCTGTTGATTCTCTCTGTATAACATTCATCATTTTATAAAGCCTTCCTTCTTTCATACTTTTGCTTGCTTTTTAAGAAGTCCCCACAACCTTGGTCTAGAAGTATTTCTCCATGACATGTTTTGCATGTGACTAGAATCATGTGGATGATAACATCTCTAGATAGCTGTTTGGAATGCCCTTTCCATCTGAATTACAAAACAAATGAGAAGACACTCCCCCATCCAGGCTACACAGTACAGATGGTGATAATATGCATGTATGTAGCATCCAAGTTGTTCTAACTCTGCAGACTTCCAGGTAGGACATCTGAAAATGAACTATCTTGCTTGTATGGGTGGATCTGCCTTATTAGACAGAGCTGCAACTGTTTATGCCTCTCTTTAGCAAACTATTGGGAGGGTTCGCACATCATGCTACGCTACGCTGTAACCACCATGGGTTGGTTGCTTGCTTGTTAACCCAACAACGATTGGACTTGCCATGGCTTGTTTCCCCTCTCATTCTCAGTCCTTCTGCCAGCTCCAGCATGTATCCCAGGTGCCTTTGCAGAAGAACTCCTAGTTTCCTTGGTCCCTACCTCAGTTTTTGCTGCTTTGACTGCCAGCTCTGTAGCTCCCCATAACCCATAGTGTAGTTGCCCTGCTGGGTTCAAACAACACATCGAGTCACTATGGCTTTCAACAACCCTAGAACAAGACATGCGTTCTCAGGGTAGCTTGTTTGTGAAAAATAAGCCACTTTGCAGAAAGCATGCTGGGTCACACAACATGACAACCCACCATGGATGATCAGCCATGGTGGGTTGTTGTATTGCATGAACCAGGTCATTTTCTTTTCTTAATGTCATTCAACCTCTTAAGGTGACAAAATATCACCTATTTTTCTTTCGATTCACCATTATGACTTCATAAGGCCTTGAGAGGAATCTGAAAGCATTATTCGAGTTTGTCCCCTACGGTGGGATTGTTTCAAAGAGTCCATGTACATTTCTGGTAATACATTCAAGATTATTTGTACCCAGACAATAATTAGCCTGTGTAGACAGCCTGTGTCATTTAAGAAGTGTTGTTATCTTCATTAAATATCTTCAACATCCACAGTACCATATGCTATAATATTTTAATCGGTAACTTAATAAGTTAGTTAAGAGCAAGGCAATTAATCTACTAAAAATCCTTAAACCAGCTAACAACTGTAATTGTCAGTACATATTAGCATCATATAGGATTATCAGAATTCACAAAGTATTAATCTTCAATAAACTTTCATTATTAACTGACAATGGGACCTGTGTCGATGCATTATTAATAATCTCTTGGCTTGCAAGAGCATTGTGATATTTTCATACGAGGAAAGTAATTCTTTTATATCAAACAGTATTATTTCAAAGGCGTAATTGTGTAATTGGGGTCAGTAATCGCTTGGTCATTCCCAGAGTAGAACAATCTTGCAGGGTAAAAGATTTATTGTCCTGACAATAGAGAGCAAATTTTAATATTTCTGAAAAATTGAGGCCTATTAATCCTGGCAAGTGTTACTCTGAAACACAAGGAAATGATAAAACTTTGATCTAATTTTCCCTTTGAAGGAGAACTGGAGGAATGGAGGGGAAATCTTAACCCCGTATAGCCTGGAACCGATTATATCTATATCTATATCTCTCTATATATCTTCTCTATATATAGAAGTCAAATATCGTGTGTGGGTTTGTGTGTTTGTGGCTGGCTGCAGGGCCGTCTGTAAGACAGGGCCTTACAGACAGCTGCCCTGGGCCTAATCACACTGCAGGGGCCACTGAGCCTGCCATTTGGGCCCTAGAGTTTCTGCCGCTTTTAGTTCACATTCTCACTTGCCAGAGTGTATGACAGGAGTCACTGGGTTACATTATTACTTTGTTTATACTTTACCTTACTAACAAGTACACCCTCTCAATCATGGTATAGGCCAGGGTTCTGATTTCAGCTACCAGTCATCCTATGGGCCAATATATATATTGGTCTCTCTCCCATTCACTCTGACTTCCTTCACCTTAGATTGGCTGGCCGCCACTTGTTCTCTCCCCTTTACTTATGGTTTCTTTTCTGACTGTGGAGAGCATTTAGTTTCTCTCCCCTGTTCCTGCAATATCCAGCAAGGAAGCCTCTGTTGAACATTTTAATAGTGGTATGAGATTCAGTGTGGATTATATTGTAGTAGTGCTTACAGATTCAGTCTCTTGCATTTTTAGTAGTGTTTTTTATTCAATCTGCTCATTATAATCGTTGTGCTTTTTTAATCAAATCTGGTGGATTCAACTTTTCACCTTTCTTATGGGGCCTTTCCAAGAAGCGTAAACCTACCTTAATGTGTTTCTAACAAATAGCGCCTATGACAAAATTACATCCTGGGCAATGCCGGGTATATCACCTAGTGTGTGTGTGTGTGTGTGTGTGTGTATGTATGTGTGTGTGTGTGTGTGTGTATATATATATATATATATATATATATATTTCGATCGGTTGAGGGAGAAAATGCCAAGAACTAAAGCCTACCCCTGTTGCCTTAATACTCAGTCCACTAGGATTGTATCTTGTTTCACTGTAAAAGCTCTGCTGAAATGGGAGTTTCACAATGGCTGTTAGAGATTTTAGGCCTCTTCCATTCATTCAAATCATCTTGAAGAAAAATAGTTAAAGGTAGCAAGTTCTATGATTCAATATATTCTTCATTGCTGATTAATTTTACACGCAGTTATCTGATAGAAAATAAAATCCAAAACATTTTTCCTTGCAAAATCAACCTAAAGGTTCATATCTAATGTAAGTTTTACTTCAAGTAGATCAATTGAAATGAATGACACTTACATTAGACTAACATTTGATACAACCCACAATGCCAGATTCAGCCAAAATGGCAGTGGAATGAATAGCAGTTGCTCAAAGTGGAAGTTGGAGTATACTAATGTAGGGATGACTTGGTTAGGTTGGGTCTATAGATGCCATGCTTAGGTGAATTCTGGCTTAGAAACTGGCAGAAAATCTGCTCTTCTGCCTTCTATTTGTTGTGAACTCCTTTGATTGTAATTCCACTATTAGAGCATGGCCAAGCCAGGTATTACTCTCCATGGGAAGCTGTTTTCAGTGCTATGCCCATGGAGACTTCAACATCCAGCTCCAAAATGAAATGGAGTGCCCCATCGAAGTGGTTCTAATTTTGAGTATGGCAACACTGTCAAGTTTTCTTAGGTTGCAGGCCAGAGACTTCAACTCAGCACTGAACCTCAGCGAATAAATACAGTTCATAACACACAAGTCTTTGACTAAGATTCCCCCCCCTTCACTTCTAAACAGTTTTAATGAGTTCTTCAGACAAATATATCAAGATTGGATCAAGCAGACACCAAAATGATTTCTTCTTTCCTCTAAATATTGTCCTTATGCAATAACTGGATGGCAATATTCCTTCTTCTGGTGGTGATGGATTTAAAGTCTGATATGTCATCACTCATCATGGGTTGAGGTAAAAATTTTATCCAACCCATTGTGATGGGTACATCATTCTCAGGGAGAGACATAGCATCATTTATCTGCATGGAACATTCCAGCACGTTGGCTCTACAAGTCAGGGTCTTTTGGGGGTGGGCTTTTTCAGGAATTCTACCTGAAAACAGACAGACAACAACTCTTCACCATGGAGATGACATTAATGCAAAATGTTATGCTAATATAATGTGAAGATAGTATAATTAAAAATATATAAAGGCAGGGACCACCCAAGATAACATCCCTGCAGCAGCTGAACTGCCATACAATGCCTGAGCCCGTTGTTTGGTTTAGGGATGTACGAAAGTCACTTACCTTTCCACGGATTATGTTGATGGTGCGGGGGGGAGGCGTTCTGTCCCTCCCCCCGAAAACCTCAACAGGGGGGGAGGCGATCCGTTTCTCCCCCCTCCCGGAATCCTTCACGGCCGGCTGTGCTCTGCGGCAGCTCCGCGGAGCAGCCGGCCAGGCCCAGCCAAGCCAGAGCCATCCGCAGCCGGATTTCCAGCCGCAGAGGGCTCTGGGAAAAAAAACACCGCGTACGCAAATGGCGGCGGCTACGGCCACCAACATTTGCGTTCCTTATTTTTGGCCGTCTTAATCTACGTAAATATTTATGTAGACTATGATGGCGAAAATAAAGGGGAACGCAAATAGCGTAGCGGGTGCTATTTGCGTCCCTTTTTGATTCACCGTTTTAGCCTATGTAAAGATTTACGTAGATTTACGTAAAACGGTGAATCAAAAAGGGACGCAAATAGCACCCGCTACGCTATTTGCGTTCCCCTTTTTTTTGCCACCATAGTCTACGTAAATATTTACGTAGATTAAGATGGCCAAAAATAAGGAATGCAAATGGTGGTGGCCGTAGCTGCCGCCATTTGCGTACGCGGTTTTTTTTTTTTAACCCAGCCATGATAGGCTACGTAAATCTTTTCGTAGCCTATCACGTCGTTTTTTGTTTGTTTGTTTGTTTGTTTTACAAGTCTGCAAATGGCGGCGGTGGCAGCCAGTCGGAAGACCTGCAGCCGCTGGTGCCGCCGCCGGAGCCGCCGCCGCCTGGAAGATCTGCCACAGGTAAGTCTTGTCCAGGGGGGTATTCGCGGGGGGGCAGGGGGGTGGCAGGCCGTTCCGCCACAGATTTCGGGGGGCCGAATGCACTGGCATTCAGCCTCACCGAGATCTGTGGCGGAATTCTCTGACATCTCTAGTTTGGTTCAATGGAAGTAGCTAAGACATAAGGCCACACTAAGGTAGAAGAGCATGTGCTTTTGCTGCCAGGGAATCATCCTAGTTGATGTGATGCCAACAAGTACGATGACATTTTTTAGCCTAGAAAGGTGTGTCATTCAGCAAAAATATATCTCCAAAGTAATTTGACTAATTTAGAAAAGGATTTCTGGGTTCTGGTTATGATTTTTGGAGGATACAGCATAGTTGTCAGGATATAAATGTATGCTATGTACACCTTTCTTATTTGTACCACACATTCATTTACCCCATTCACGATTTCATCTCAACAAATGGGAGCTGAACAGGTGAAGTGCGTCTATTATTTCTGAAGTTATGTCAAGTTAGATGTTCTGCCTACTGGTGTTCTGATTCATGGTGGCTGTTCCCTGGGCTTGCCCAAGAAATTTTGCTGCATGAGGCAAAGGATAATATGCGCCTCCCCATCCACAGAAGCTGAATGGACTAGCCAGTGAATCTTACTTCCACACTGGCAACTGAATAATCTCTCTCTGCTGCACCGGAGGGTAGCAGACTAGCATAGGCCAAGCCACATGGCACATAGCGCTGTCCCCCAATGCCTCACTACTATTGCCCCCCCTCCAACAACTGCCTCCCAAGGCATCTGCCTCACTCTGCCAAATATTAGTAGGGCTGGCCCTGGCTGTTTCACATAATCAAGTAATCCCGTGAGTGAGTGACCAAAACAAATGTGTGAACTCATGCTAAGTGATCAGCTTTCCATAGATGGCACTACTTTGCTCCACTATAGCAGGGATGGGGCTCTCCAGATGTTTTTGGACTCCTACTCCCATCAGCTCCAGCCAGCATGGCCAATGGTCAGGGATGATGGGAGTTGCAGTCCAACATTTCAGAAGAGCACATGAGGGCAGGAATGGCTCCCTCAAAAGCTCTTTTCCTGGTACATGCATACAGACACATTTTGTGATCAACAGGGAGCCAGAAGCAAAGTTTAAGAAGAAAATGTCAGGGGTCTGCTTTAACTGTGCTGGAGGAACCATAATCTTTGTCACCCTTAACCATTTCCAGGTTTAATGAAAAATGTAGGCACAACCCTATTGTTTTAGTTCTAAGTAAAGAGCATGCACAGATGGCGTGGTATAATATTTGATATTTCTACTGCTAGCTTGCTATACTGTTGAGAATGTTGGACCAAGACCAGGAAGTTGTGAGTTCAAATCCATGAAACTCAATGGGTGGCTTTGTGCCAGTCACTGTCTTTCAGTCTGATGTGCCTGCCAAGGTTGTTTTGATAGTAAGATGGCTGGCTTTTACTCTGTGGAGGAAGGGTAGGATGAAATGTAATGCATAAATAAACATAAAATGAATATTCTGTGAACAAATGTGTAGTTAGGATTATGATTTATGAATCAGCAAAACTTGAGCTTGTTCAAGTTCTCTGAATTCTACTTTGTAGCTCATTCTGACTTGTGCCAGTATCAGATTGTGAGCATTGTGTTGTCTGTTTGCATGAACATTAGTGCATACTTTCATGCTCATTTTTCCAAATGTATGTCTCAACTGTGCACATTTTTGAAATCTACACATTTTCCCTGTCAATTAAAGCATGTTTCTGTGCATTTTCCAAAGATATGCATTTCTTCATGCATATTTTTTTTTCAAAGTATGCATTTTTCTAACACATTTTTGTTGTTGTTCTGTCAATCATGCTCAAGCCCAGCAACGTATGGACTTCGATTGCATTCTGATCTATGCTCACTTCCAGGAAGTGTGAACTGGGTGAATTCTAATCAAAAATGAACTGAAAGAAATGTCACACGCATCTCTTCAAACCACATGTTACATTAACTATGTAGCGTGCAGCTCAATTACCAGTTTTCGTTTACTCTACAGTAAGCACAAAGACCCTGATCTGGGACAGAACAGCAGTATATGGTGAAGAGAGGTTTAATTCTTCCCTTCCCAGTCATGACCTCCCTGATGTGTTCCCCCCCGCCCCCCATGCTGCAGTTGATGACAGTATGACAATGGCAGTATGAGCAAAACCTGTCTCCACCCCCTAACATTTGGTGGCCTTCGGTAAGATGTATGACCATATAGGAGCACGCATTTGACTCATTTCACAGTCCTAGAGGTCCCCACATTTTATTAGAGATAGCAGAGAATTCTGCCACAGACTCCAATGAGGCTGAATTCTTTAGAATCCGGCCCCTCAGAGTCCGCGGCGGAATGGGCCACTCACCTCCGCCACCCCGTGAAGTTCGCACCGGCCGGATCCTACCTGCCGCTGGCTGGGTCCGGGTCCGTCTGCTCACTCCGCTGCCGTCCCTGCTCTTTGCTGTGATAGGCTACGTAAATCTTTACGTAGCCTATCACGTGAACGGACAGGGACGCAAATGGCGTCCACTATGCCATTGCATCCCTGCTCTTTGCCGTGATAGGCTATGCAAAGATTTGCGTAGCCTATCATGGCAAACAGCAGGGACGCAAATGGTGTCCGCTACACCGGACGCCATTTGCGTCCACAGACCAGCAGCGGATGGAAGTCCGGCAGCAGACGGACCCAGCTGGTGGCTCCTCAGACTCGCTGTGGAGCGGAGCTGGCCGGGGAGGATTCCAGGGGGAGGAATGGATCGTCTCCTCCCCGCAGACCCCCCAGTGGACTCAGGTGAGTGGGGTTCATAATGCTTCTCTTTGGCCATAATGATGGACAGCTTGAAATAAATCCTAGTATTTGGGTATTCCCTGTGACCCTGTCACAGCATTGTGGCTGGGGTGAGGAAAGAGGCTGCACCTGCCAGCCCTGTACCACCATTGTGTCCTTATGCCCCCTGTCCCATATCTGTAGAAGGAAGACTGCTTTATGGATGTAGGCACCCCCCTCCCCGTGGTGTGGAATCCTGATTGTGCAGGATTCCCCATCACGGGAGAAGCCTGCAAGCAAAGAACAGATACCCCTCTAGAGTAGGGGTGGATGGACTCACCTCTGCCTGGTTTTGATGGGTGCTCACTGAGGTGCCACTGTCCACCCCTGCTCGTGGCACCCTGCGAGGTGCTGTTGACGAGCTCCCAGCAAGTGCTATGGGGCTGCCTGTCCTCTTAGTGAGCCACCATTTTGCGTAAAAATGGTGGCTTGGGGTGTTCTGGGCATGTAATGTTAAGTAAATGGTGGCCATAAAGGGGCCATTTATGCAACAATACAGGTGTAAATGCCCCCTTTACAGCCTGTAATATTGTGTAAATGGCCCCTTTATGGCCACCATTTATGTCACATCACATATCCAGAAAACCGCCTTGAAAATGGTGCCTTGCAAAGGGGACAGGTGGCTGCCAGGCACTTGCCGACCACATGGGCACTTGGTTAGTGGGGTTCGGGAGGCCAAGTGGGGATTTGGGAGGACTCTATCAGTCTCCATCACCTTCTCGGGCTCCCATGACATCCCTGCTCTAGAGATGTATGCCCTGGCACACTGACAGAAGAGAGACAGCAGAGTTGCAAAAGCAGGGGTGGATACAGCAGGCACAGACCTACTCTCTCCCTCATGCAATTAATTCATCCATATTTGGAACATCATTGAAATGTGCCTTTCACTAATACGTCATGATCTTCTTGCTTGTGACACACGTGCCACACACTTCTTTATCCCATATTACCTTCCCTCTCTCTTGTTTTACCCTTCATCCACTTGTTCTTGTTCAGTCGTTCAGTCGTGTCCGACTCTTTGTGACCTCATGGACCATAGCACGCTAGGCCTTCCTGTCCTGCGCTCTTTCCCGGAGTGTGCTCAAGTTCATATTCATTGCCTTGGTGATGCTATCTAGCCATCTCATCCTCTGCCGTCCCCTTCTCCTTTTGCCTTCAGTCTTTCCCAGCATCAGGGTCTTTTCCAGAGAGTTTTCTCTTCGCATTAGGTGGCCAAAATATTTGAGCTTCAACTTCAGTATCTGTCCTTCCAATGAGCACTCAGGGTTGATTTCCTTTAGGATGGACTGATTTGACCTCCTTGCAGTCCAGGGGACTTGTAAGAGTCTTCTCCAGCACCACAGTTCGAAAGCATCAATTCTTCGGCGCTCAGCCTTCCTTATAGTCCAGCTCTCACATCCATACATTACTACTGGGAAAACCATAGCTTTGATTAGACGGACCTTTGTCGGCAAGGTGATGTCTCTGCTTCTGACTATGCTGTCAAGCTTTGCCATAGCTTTCCTCCCAAGGAGCAAGCGTCTTTTAATTTCATGGCTACAGTCACCGTCTGCGGTGATCTTGGAGCCCAAGAAAATAAAATCTGTCACAGCTTCCATTTCTTCCCCTTCCATATGCCAGGAAGTGATAGGGCCAGATGCCATGATCTTCGTTTTTTTAATGTTGAGTTTCAAACCAGCTTTTGCACTCTCCTCTTTCACCCTCAACAAGAGGCTCTTGAGATCCTCTTCGCTTTCTGCCATTAGGGTGGTATCGTCTGCATATCGGAGGTTGTTGATAATTCTCCCAGCAATCTTAATTCCAACCTGTGAGTCATCCAACCCGGCGTTTCTCATGATGTACTCTGTATATAAGTTAAATAAGCAGGGTGACAATATGCAGCCTTGTCGTACTCCTTTCCCAATTTTGAACCAATCGGTTGTTCCATGTCTGGTTCTTACTGTTGCTTCTTGACCCTCGTACAGGTTTCTCAGGAGACAGGTAAGGTGGTCTGGTACTCCCATCACTTTAAGAATTTGCCAGAGTTTGTTGTGATCCACACAATCAAAGGCTTTAGCGTAGTCAACGAAGCAGAAATAGACGTTTTTCTGGAATTCTCTTGCTTTCTCCATGATGCAGCGAATGTTGGCGATTTGATCTCTAGTTCCTCTGCCTCTTCGAATCCCAGCTTGTACTTCCGGTAGTTCTCGGTCCGCATACTGCTGAAGCCTCGCTTGTAGGATTTTGAGCATCACCTTGCTGGCATGTGAAATGAGCGCAATGGTGCGGTAGTTTGAACACTCTTTGGCGTTGCCCTTCTTTGGAATTGGAATGTAAACTGACCTTTTCCAGTCTTGCGGCCACTGTTGAATGTTTCAAATGTGTTGGCATATTGAGTGCAGCACTTTAACAGCATCATCTTTTAGGATTTTAAATAGCTCAGCTGGAATACTGTCATCTCCGCTAGCTTTGTTGTTACTAATGCTTCCTAAGGCCCACTTGACTTCACTCTCGAGGATGTCCGGCTCAAGTTCAGTGGCCGCACTATCATGGCTATCAGGGACATTCAGATCTTTCCTGTATAGTTCTTCTGTGTATTCTTGCCACCTCTTCTTAATCTCATCAGCTTCTGTTAGGTCCCCGCCTTCTTTGTCCTTTATCATGCCCATCTTTGCACAAAACGTTCCCTTGAGATCTCCGATTTTCTTGAAGAGATCTCTAGTCTTTCCCATTCTGTTGTTTTCCTCCATTTCTTTGCATTGTTCATTTAAGAAAGCCTTCTTGTCTCTCCTTGCTATTCTCTGGAACTCTGCATTCAGTTGGATATCTCTTCCCCTTTCTCCCTTGCTTTTCGCTTCCCTTCTTCCCTCAGCTACTTGTAAAGCCTCCTCAGACAGCCACTTGGCTTTCTTGCATTTCTTTTTCATTGGGATGGATTGAGTTGCTGCCTCCGGAACAATGTTACGGACCTCCGTCCATAGTTCCTCAGGCACTCTATCAGGTCTAATCCCTGAAATCTATTCCTCACCTCCACTGTATATTCATAAGGGATATGATTTAGGTCATACCGGAATGGTTTAGTGGTTTTCCCTACGTTCTTCAATTTAAGCTGAAATTTTGCAACAAGAAGCTCATGATCTGAGCCACAGTCAGCTCCAGGACTTGTTTTTACTGACTGTATAGAGCTTCTCCATCTTTGGCTGCAAAGGACATAATCAATCTGATTTTGATATTGACCATCTGGTGATGTCCATGTGTAGAGTCGTCTCTTGTGCTGTTGGAAAAGTGTGTATGCTATGATCAGCGTGTTCTCTTGGCAAAACTCTATTAGCTTTTGTCCTGCTTCCTTTTGTACACCAAGGCCATGCCTGCCTGTTATCCCGGTGATTTCTTGACTTCCTACTTTAGCATTCCAATCCCCTATGATGAAGAGGACATCTTTTTTTGGTGTTAGTTCTAGAAGGTGTTGTAGGTCTTCATAGAACCGATCAACCTCAGCTTCTTCGGCATCAGTGGTTGGGGCATAGACTTGAATTACTGTGATGTTGAATGGTTTGCCTTGGATTCGTACTGAGATCATTCTATCGTTTTTGAGATTGTACCCCAGTACTGCTTTTCCCACCTTTTTGTTGACTATGAGTGCTACTCCATTTCTTCTAAGGGATTCTTGCCCACAGTAGTAGATATGATGGTCACCTGAATTAAATTCGCCCATGCCTGTCCATTTTAGTTCGCTGATTCCCAAGATGTCGATGTTCAGTCTTGCCATCTCATGTTTGACCACCTCCAGCTTACCTTGATTCATTGATCTGACATTCCAGGTTCCTAAGCAATATTGTTCTTCACAGCATCGGATTTTCTTTTCACCACCAGACACATCCACAGCTGAGTGTCCTCTCGGCTTTGGCCCAGCCGCTTCACTCTTTCTGACACTACTTGAAAATACCCTCTGCTCTTCCCCAGTAGTATATTGGACACCTTCTGACCTGAGGGGCTCATCTTCCGGCGTCATATCTTTTGGCCTTGTGATATGTTCCATGGGGTTTTCTTGGCATTGGAGTGGGTTGCCATTTCCTTCTCCAGTGGACCACATTTTGTCAGAACTCTCTGCCATGACCTGTCCGTCTTGGGTGGCCCTGCACGGCATAGCTTATGGCTTTACTGAGTTACGCAAGCCCCTTCGCCACAATGAGGCAGTGATCCATCCACTTGGCATGGTGCAAAATTGTGCAATTATTGGGCACCAAGGGAGGAGAATGTGGAAGTACCATTTTTAGAAGTACTTTCTTCTTTTTTTAAGGCTACACCAGAAATGAGAAAGTATGCATGTTCCACCTAATACCAGCAACTTATGTTCCTCAGTGAGGGAAAGAAGAGACATCTGTGCACTGAACTGCAAAATCAAAGCAGTTGGATCATCAGGCTGCTAGAGAAATGATTTAAATTAAAAAGGCAAAAATAAGAGGAGGAAGGAGATCATAGAACAATAAGTAAAGCAAATAAGAAATGGGAAGACCATCAGGCAAAAAGCAGAGGGCATGAGCAGGGACTTACAAAATCTACATACAAAAAGCACTTGGTTTACAGCACCCCGGGCCACACGAGTCTCTTAAGGTTTGGACAAGAGAGTAAACCTGTCATGGGTACAGAGCAGTGATTCATGCAGGCTATTGTGAGGAAAGATCCTCTCAGGCAGCATCAAGTAAGACTCAGTGGAGTTCTCTTCATGGTCTGGAGGGTGTCTCTTGATGCTACTCCCCTGATACAAAGAGTAAGGGCGCAACTAAGCAGGGTCTGCCCTGGTTAGTTCTTGGATGGGAGACTGCCTGGGAATCAGGCTTCCTGCACGGAGCAGGGGGTTGGACTTGATGGTCTTGTAGGCCCCTTCCCACCCTATGATTCTATGATTCTAACCCTATGCATGTTTAGACAGAGAAAAGGCCTACAACTCCCAGCCAGCCTTTGGCTGGGGAATGCTGGGAGTTGTAAGCTTTTTCTCTGTCTAAACATGCATAGGATTGTGCCCTAAAGAGAAAATCAGGAACTTACAGAGGCCTAGTGGGGGCTGTGGAACAACAGAGGTGCCACAATATCTGCATTAGGTATAGGGATGTACAAAAGGCACTTACCTTTCGTGGATTATGCTGATGGTGTGGGGGGGAGGTGCTCCGTCTCTCCCCCTGGAATCCTGGACAGGGGGGGAGATGCTCCGCTCCTCCCCCCCAGAATCCTGGCTGGCCGGCTGTGCTCCGCAGGGATTCTGTGAAGCCGCCAGCCGGCTCCGCCAGCAGCCGGACATCCGGCTGTTGGCTAGCAGGGACGCAAATGGCGGCGGCTGTAGCTGCCGCCATTTGCGTCCCTGCAGTCAGCCGTGGTAGGCTATGTAAATGTTTACGTAGCCTATCATGGCTGATTTAAAAAACAACAAAAACGCGTGTACGCAAATGGCGGCGGCCATGGCCGCCGCCATTTGTGTTCCTTATTTTGGCACATCTTAGTCTACGTCAAGATTTACATAGACTAAGATGGCGAAAATAAGGGGAACGTAAATAGCGTAGGGTGTTGGAGAATTTCTCCATGAATCTCTGGGAGGCCGAATGCCAACGCATTCAGACCCCCGAAATTGGTGGAGAAGCAGTCCGCCCTCCCCCCCCCCAGGATGGGACTTACCTTGGTCAAATGTCCCTGGCGGCGGCAGCAGTTCGGCGGCGGCGGTGGCTGGTCTTCCGTCTGGCTGTTGCCGCCGCCATTTCCAAGTAAAAAACAACAACAACAACAAACGTGATAGGCTACGTAAAGATTTACATAGCCTATCACGGCTAGATTTTCAAAAAACACCATGATAGGCTACGTAAATGTTTACGTAGCCTATGCCTATCACGGCTGACTTTGGGGCGGAAAAAAAAAGGGCGTACACAAATGGCGGCGCCCATGGGTGCCGCCATTTGCGTTCCTTATTTGGGCATGTGTAGTCTACGTCAACATTTACGTAGACTATGGTGAAAATAAGGGCAACGCTATTTGCGTTGCCCTTATTTTCTCCGTAGTCTACGTAAATGTCTACGTAGACTACACGTGCCCAAATAAGGAACTCAATGGCGGCGCCCATGGGCGCCGCCATTTGAGTATGCACTTCCCCCCCCCAAAGTCAGCCGTGATAGGCTACGTAAACATTTATGTAGCCTATCACAGCTGACTGCAGGGACACAAACGGCGGCAGCTACAGCTGCCGCCATTTGCGTCCCAGCAGGAGAAGAGGTTTCGTGGCCGGAGGGACGGGGTGCCTCCCCCCCGGCCAGAATTTCAGCGGGGAGGGATGGGGCACCTTCCCCCGCCCAGAATTTCGGGGGAAGGGACGGAGCGCGTCCCCCCCACCGCGAAGCAAGCTGTGGGACCAGGTAAGGGGCTTTCATCCATCCCTAAAATAGCGTAGCGGACGCTATGCTATTTGAGTTCCCCTTATTTTCGCCATCTTAGTCTACATAAATCTTGACGTAGACTAAGACGTGCCAAAATAAGGAAAGGAAATGGCAGCGGCCATGGCCGCCGCCATTTGCGTACGCGCGTTGTTGTTGTTGTTTTTTAAGTCAGCCGTGATCGGCTACGTAAACATTTACGTAGCCTATCACGTTTTTTTTTTAAACCTAGCTGTGATAGGCTACGTAAATCTTTACGTAGCCTATCACGTCTTTGTTTTTAAAACTGGAAATGGCGGTGGCAGCTGGTCGGAAGACCGGCCGCCGCTGCCGCCGCCACCGCACCGCCGCCAGAGCCGCCGCCGCCAGGAAGATCCGCCCCAGGTAAGTCTTGTCCCGGAGGGCGCGGGTGGGCAGACCGTTCCGCCACAGATTTCAGGGGGCCGAATGTGCTGGCATTCGGCCTCCCCGAGATCCGTGGTGGTATTCTCTGACATCCCTAATTAGGTATGTTTGAGAAATCCACAACAGATTCAAATGAGTTCAGATTTCTCTGAATCTGACCAGCAGATTCCATAGCAGAGCAGTTCCTTCTGAGTCACTTGGATTCTGTGGACTTGTGGACCAGTTTTTCACCTTTGGGGAAGGGGAGGATTTGCACTAATTTGCATTAGCACATTAGCACACTGCACATTAGTGCTAATGCTAGGACTAATGTGCATTAATGCAAGTAAATTAAATTCTGGTTAAAAAACCTGATTCCATCAGTGAGCAGATGATGGAATGAAAGATACCTGATAATTTGCGAAAAACAGATGGAATGGATTTAACAAAACCTGGACATCCTTAATCTGCACTGAGTGATGCCTTGGAAAGGATGGCACAAAATCACCTTTAGTCAAAATGCTATGGGGCTCTGCTAGGGATGGGTGCAATTTTCATTTAGAACATTACTTGAGAAGAACTCATGAACATTCACACATTCCTTCAGTAATGGGATGGAAAGAACTTGAGATGTTTTATTCTTTAAAAAATCTAATGTGGGAGAAAGTAAAATTGATAGCTTCTTCTATTGAGGCAGAGGACTCTGAGTGCGTAACCCTTAAATGTGTGGATTTGATTCCCTGTGTATTCTACCATGTTTGAGGTCCTGAATTAGGGTTGCCACCTGTTTTTTCTGACAGGCTTCATCTTTAACAGCAGACAGATACAAGTACAACACGATCCTCTCCATGCCAGGAACAGCTGTATGTATTCATTTCCGCCAGCATAGATGAGTGAGAATTCCCTTTGCTTCATTTTTTCATAAGAACTTACCAAAATCCACAAATTTCTTCAGAAATGGGAAGTAAAGATCTGGATATGTTTAAAACAAACAAACAAAAACCCTTTGAATGTGGGAGAAAGCAAAACTGACAAATGCGTCAATCCCTATGCTCTGCTGAACATTTGGCAAATGAATCTACTGTATTTTATGCAAAAGGAAAACATGCAGCCAGATTTCACACCTATGGAAAAATCATGTCAAGGCCCATAATCATGTTCAATCCAGCCCATAACAGTTGCAAGATGGCACTTAGTCCAGGAGAAAACCACCACCACCACCAAAGAAAAGTGGATGGGTTTTTAGTGATGAGAGTTTAGATTTTGAACAACACCATATACCGTGGGTGGAGATATTGTTATCATTGACACAGTACGCACATGATAAGACCTCTTTATAGTCCTCATGCTTATCATTGTTTGGTATCTAATAATGGGTGTCTTCCTACCCAACTGTGGGTTTTAGGATTTACTACCTCAATCCAGTTTGAAGGTGGATCAATGCAAGAATCAAGTAAAAGGCAGAATTGTTTGAATATAGTACGGTACCATCAGCTTAGGTTACTGCCACCAAAGGAAGCTGCTGTAAACAGGGTAAATTCTTCAAACTCCTAATAGAATGTCTGGTTGAAAGAAATATAATAAGGAACCTACTTAGCCCTTCTTCTCTTTCTTTCCCCTTGTTTCCCACAATACAATAGAATGTGCTATTTTGTATTTTCCCAGGTTACATTGTCTGACCCATTTCCTTGCTCTTCACCGCATATCACCAAGGCATGATACACAGGCATGGAAACCAGTTTTCCTTGCTTTCTGTAGAGGGGACATTGACAGCTGGCAAATACACTGAAGCTATTATATTCAGAGGTGGGCGGGGGGAGAGAGAAAGAGAGAGAAAGAGAGAGAGGGCTCTCGCCTTGAGAGCCTAATGCAATAATTAGCAAACATCCTGAGGTCTGAAGAAATGGGATCCAATGTCCTTATCGCTAAACAAAGTAAGTAAACCAATTCTCTGCCTTATGCCACTCTGAAAAATAAGGTAACGTCAGCATAATGTGGTTTCACACTTCTGAATTCCTTGAGCAGAAGGGAGTGCCAGGACAGTTTGACATGGTTAGGGCTTTTTTTGGAGCACAGCTATTCATGCATTTGCAAACATTTATAGCTTACTCTTCAACCAAAGATTGGTCCTCAAGGTGGGGACTTACAATACTACAGTACTGTTTAAATACAACAAAACCATAAAACGATCCAAGCCATTCAAAGGAACATAACAAACTGAAGAAAACAGCAGCACGTATTTGAGCAGAGAATCATTAAAGCCCGAATAAACAGAAAAGTTTTCAGGCAACACTGGAAAGACAATAGTGACAGAGCCTGGCAAAGATGCCTTGAGAAGAGTGACACTGATTTGCATATAATTTGCACATGCTGATTTATATGTATACTAATTCAGAAATAATCACTATAATTTAAATAGAAATACAATACATCTCATCATAATGGATGTTGTGTGGGCCCCTACAACCATGGGGAAGGGAATGTCAACCTCTGTTTGCTCCATACTAAACAGAAGAATCCAACCCATGAACTTATGGAAGGGTAACTCTTGTATTGATCACTGTTGCACATCACAGAAGGTCCTTCTGACATGGAATTCCAATGGTCAAATAGAGGTCCTGCTTTCAGTCTGCTTTTTATCTCCCATGTCCCCTTGTCATCTCAGCTGCTGCCCTTTTATTTCTCTGCTTTCCTCTTCATGACTCAGCTCCCCTTTATTTGCATCCGTGTCTCCACTCCATCTGTGTCTCTCCCCTCTCTGCCCCTTCCCACTCCGCTCTCCTTGCCTCCTTTCTCCCTGCTCTGTTGCCTGGGCCATTTCAATCGGTGCTGTGCTGAATCCCCCCCTGGTCTTTTGCAATCCCGTTACTTCCTTGAGAAAGAGCCAATTGTTTTTCTGCTTTCTTTGCAGAGATAGTGAGAATTTGGGACACATTTCTCAGTGTACATGGCTTCAGGGCTTACCTTACTGTGATGAGCTGGCCGAGGTATGTATGTATGTGCTCTTTTCCCCCCTTTTAAAAAAACTTAACTCCCACTCTCGTGTGGTTTTGCAGCTGCCCTGGCTCTTGTGCTTTCTGAAAAGCCCCCTAGGGTACTTAAGCAGGGCTTCCTCCCTTGGGATTTTCCAGTACTGCCGCCTACTTGAGGGCCTGAAAGCTGTGAGGTGGTGGTGGTGATGGCCTTGTCACTACAAACACAGAGAACACCCCCCCCCCCGAGCACAGGGAGGCGGTCCTGCTTAAGTTCTCTGCTTAAGTTCTTCAGACAGCACAAAAAGCCGGGGAGGCTGCAGAACCACAGGAGAGTGGGGCTTAAGTTGAAAAAGAAAGAGCATGTGCACACATACCTGGGTCACCTCATTACAGTATGGGAAGCCCCGAAACCCTGCACACTGGGAAAGTGCTCTAAACGTTTCACCCCTTCCCACAATTTGTGGATGTGAGTTTTTTTGCCCCTCCCTCCAACGAATGGTCAAAAATAAATAGGAAAATTCGGCACAGCACTAATTTAAATAGTCCACCTCTTTTCTGCTCCTCCTGCACCAGCAGTGGCTTCATTTGGTTGCCGAGCAGTCCAGGGAGCATGTGGCACCCATCCCTGTTATGGATTCTGGGTGCCATCACTCCTGGCCACCCTGCCCAGGCTTCCACCTCAGTCAGGGGTTGCGGCGCTGTGGTGATGGACCCTGGATGCTTTCCATGGTGGAGATGACTGTGACCCGGTTTCTGTGTGCCTGCCCAATCTGCTGCCCAGGCATTAACTTTTGAACAGCAACTTCAAGGCCCCGGCTTTGGTGGGAAGGCAGCGCGAGCCTTAAGTAGGATGGCATTGTCAAGAAAGAGGAATTGCATCACCGAAAAAGAAGACAAAAGAGGATACCAATTGACATAATATTTGCATGTGGAGATGTATGTGAATGGGAGGAAATGTAGAAATACTAACTATAATTTCAATAGAAATGCAGTACAGAGTGGGCAGGACTGTGACCAGGTGGCCTGTGTGTCTGCTCAGTCTGCTGTCCTGGTGCCAACTGTTGATGGGCAACTTCAAGGCCCCTGCTGCTCTCCTTAGCTGTGGTTCTGTGATTTTAAACCAGACGTGGACTGGACAGCCCATCAGACAGAGGATGCCTTCAAATAGAAGACTGTCGCCTGACATCGCTCCAAAATAGAGGGCTGTCCTCTGTAAAAGAGGACACCTGACCACGACTCATAAGGCAACATTAGTCCAACACAGGTTTGCTTGTTTTGTACTGACACTCCACCTGTGTCTTTAATGGTGGCAGTGCTTAGATTCGAGGGGGCTCTTGGGCAAGATCACCTCAGTGCAGGCCCCTCCCTGACTGGGACCACCTTCTTGCCACTGCTTGTTTCCTTGTCCTTTCTTTCCACACCCAGTCTGAACTATTGCTCAGGAGAAGAGAGCAAGGCATATGGAGGCTAAAATCAAGGAGCAAGGCCAGGGCATGTCCCTCTGGTGGTCAGCAGAGGCCCCCTTAAACTTTTTATATTGCACTTAATGTTTTAACTTCTGTAAACTGCCCAGAGAGCTTCAGCTATGGGGCGGTATAGAAATGTAATAAACAAACAAACAAGGGTCTTGCTAAGTTCCCACCAATATGAGCTCCTGATGCTGTCTCTAAACAGTGGCTTGACATGCAGAAGGTAACAAGGGATGCTTTCCCCATCTCTTTATTTCTCAGTTAGGAAAAGGTTTACCTACCAAAGTTCTGCATGTCAGGTGACTTTTAAAAGCAAAGGAGCTTGGCCTGTTGTGAAAAAAAGGACAAAAAAGGGGATTGGGGAAAGGGCAAGTCTAGTCTAGGATCCTAGAAACTTAAGAAAAGTAGGATGCTTGAAGAATTCAATCTTTGTGAATGCCAATCTGAACTGACCTCATCCGCATCTCCCGAACTAATACGTGGACTGGAACCTAGTTCTACACTGGCTTTTGCACTTCCCAAATGTTCCAACACAGTTCTCAGCTCAAAACTTATTTCAAAACAGCCCATTTTAGAGAAAATACATTTAGAACTGTGTATTCAGAGGGAGAACACATTAAACAAAATACGTTTAAAATATCCTTAGATCTGAATTTTGAACACACACACAGAGATTAATGCAGACAGGAAACAGATTGATTTGTTCACCCCTAAAACAATCTACTTCTTTCCACCAGATTCCTTTCAGCTACCTTGGTAATTCAGCACCAAAGTTCAAACTGTTATCTGTCTCTCTAGCTAAATTCAAAATGTAGAATTGGTGCTGACCAAACATAAGGATATAAGAAGAGCTGTGCTGGATCAGATAGAATGGCCAACCAGCTGCCTGTAGGGAACCCACAATTAGGTAGCGATGGCGGAGAATTTCTCCACGAATCTTCGGGAGGCCGAGTGCCGACGCATTTGGCCCCTCAAAAGTGTTGGGGAAATTCTCCGCCGGCCCCCCGCCCCCCCCGGGATGGGACTTACTTTCGGCGAATGTCCCTCTCGGCGGCGGGTCCCGGTGGCGTTTCGGCGGCGTTTCAGCGGGGGCGGGGGCGGCGGCCGGTCTCCCAACCGGGTGCCGCTGCCGCCATTACAAAATAAAAAAGTAAAATTTAAAACACACACACACACCCTGATAGGCTACGTGACGATTTACATAGCCTATCACGGCTAGATTTCCAAAGTCAGCCGTAATAGGCTACGTAAATCATCACATAGCCTATCATAGGTGACTTTGAAAAAAAAAAAAAAAGCGCGTACGCAAATGGCGGCCCCCATGGGCACCACCTTTTGCGTTCCTTATTTCGACAGGGGTAGTCTACGTAAAGATTTACGTAGACTACGGCGAAAATAAGGGAACCGTATTTGCGTTGTCCTTATTTTCGCCGTAGTCTACGTAAATCTTTACATAGACCAGACGTGCCAAAATAAGGAACGCAAATGGCGGCGCCCACGGGGCGCTGCCATTTGTGTACGCGCTTTTTTTTTTTTTCCAAAGTCACCCATGATAGGCTAAGTGACGATTTACGTAGCCTATCACGGCTGACTTTGGAAATCTAGCCATGATAGGCTATGCAAATCATTATGTAGCCTATCACGGGTGTGTGTGTGTGTTTACTTTTTTTTTTCGCGGCCGGGTAGACGGGGCGCTCCTCCCCGGCTTGAATTTCGGCCGGGTGAGGCGGGGCGCATCCCCCCTCGCCTGAACTTCGGGGGGAGAACCAAAGCGCCTCCCCCCCACTGCGAAGCAAGCTGCAGGACAAGATAAGTCCCTTTCGTCCATCCCTACAATTAGGGCATGAGCTCAGCAGCACTCTGCCATGCATATTCCCCAGCAACTGGTATACAGAGTCATATGGCCTTTGATACTGGAGGAAATATGTAGCCATCATGACTAGTAGCCATTGATCACCTTCTCTTCCTTGTTAATAGTGTGACACATTCTAAGAGTTCCTCAAGGACAACTGCTCAGCTCCTCATTGTTTGCCTACAAGTCACAAGCGATAGAAAGCAGCTGGGACAGAAAGATGAAGAAAGTATGTGTGCATATGTCAAGGTTCCACTGATGACGTGTACCCCCTGAGCA
Source organism: Heloderma suspectum (assembly GCF_057233095.1). Taxonomy (NCBI): domain Eukaryota; kingdom Metazoa; phylum Chordata; class Lepidosauria; order Squamata; family Helodermatidae; genus Heloderma; species Heloderma suspectum. The sequence continues at coordinate 45,571,439 of NC_139460.1, read as the reverse complement.
ACCCCTTAAGGATCTATTGACTCCTTAGGAGTCCCACCTTCCTTCTTTTAAACTTCCCCTTCCCATTAGTGTGTGGTTTAGGCTGTAGACATGGGGTGATTGACACTCTAGACACAGGGTTTAACCACAACAATTTACTGATATTTTAAGCAAGCAAATCACAACTAAAGTTATTTACACAACAGAGCTTGTCGTGAAATTCCGCCACAGATTTCAGTGAGGCCGAATGAAGTGGCATTTGGCCCCTCGAAACCCGTGTTGAAATGGCCTCCCACCCCCCGCCTCCCACCCCCCAGAATCCCCCTGGGATGGAGCTTACCTGGGGCGGATGCGGAGGTGGTGGCGGCTCCAGAGCCAGCTCCGGCGGCTGGTCTCTCGGCTGGCTGCTGCGGCCACAAATGGCGGCCATTATAGTGGCTGCCATTTGCGTCCTGCCAGGCTGCTGTGATAGGCTGCGTAAGTATTTATACGTAAGTATTTACGTAGCCTATCATGGCAAAGAGCAGGGATGCAAATGGCGGCCGCTACGCCATTTGCACCCCTGCTCTTTCCGTGATAGGCTACGTAAGTATTTACGTAGCCTATCACAGTAAAGGCAGCCACACAAATGGCAGCCACTATGCCATTTGCGTGGCTGCCTTTACCATGATAGGCTACGTAAATACTTACGTAGCCTATCATGGCAGCCTGGCAGGACGCAAATGGCGGCCACTATGACGGCTGCCATTTGCGGCCGCAGCAGCCAGCCGAGAGACCAGCTGCCGGAGCCACCGCCGGAGCCGCCACCACCTCCGCATCCGCCCCAGATAAGCTTCATCCCAGGGGGATTCCGCAGGGTGTCGGGGGGTGGAATGCCATTCCAACACGGGTTTCGGGGGGCCAAATGCCACTTCATTGTGCGTCACTGAAATCCATGGCAGAATTCTCCGCCATCCCTAATAATTATTCAAATCAGGTTTACAGATCAAGAACCATAAGAAGGGTGAACAGGGCCCTTGAATTTCTCCATCAACACTTGGCCCCTGGATAGCAGACTGAGCAAGACACACAGGTCACCTGGTCACAGACTTCCACACTGTGGTGAGATGTATTTCTATCTACATTAGAGGAATTATTTCTAGATTTGCATCATATTAATTAGCATATGTCCATTTTATTCAAGTACATCTCTTCTTTCCCCTTCTTTTTTGGTGATGCATTTCCTTTGTTTTGGAGGTGCATACATGGCCACCCTATTAGAAAATGGTAGGATCCGTGTGCATGCCATGGACAATGATGTTTCTATCCTACCACTTTGAACATCTTTGAAGGGGAGGAAGAACACATCAGACTATCCGGTTTGTGATAATGTGATGAAACAGCCCCTGCTTTTCAGTTCTTCCCATGCTGCAAAGTGAGGAGACACTTGATGAGAAGCTGAAGGTGAAAAATGCACTTCTACACAATGCACTGCATATTGAAGTGGTGGAAGTTGCTCTGGCATGAAAAAGCTGAGGTAAATCACTAAAGTAGTTTTAGAGGAAGAATGAAAGATTCTGTGAATTTGAACATACTCATCACAAACTCAAAGAAGACTGAATACCACAGTTACCAACACACATAATATATATAATGTGATAGCCTTTCTTTCTTTCTTTCTTTCTTTCTTTCTTTCTTTCTTTCTTTCTTTCTTTCATTTATTTATTTATTATTTTTAGGCCACCTTTATGGGTGGAACCCCCCCAGGCAGTGTACAAGATAAAAGAATACACAATAGGGCTCCTTTAGCCCTATCCATGCGTTCCACTCATGTAGGACACACTGAAGAAGGGGAGGGACCATGTTGCTTGCCCCACACCTTAAGTTGCTAGGCCAAACTAACCCTGGCTTCAGTATCCATGTGCTGAGTATAGACATCTGAAGAGGAATGTGTGTAAAGAGTCCTTTTCAGATGTCCACACTCAGCATGCAGATGTCAAGGGTGGGGCTAGCCCAGGCATGAACATCAGAGGTGGTGCCAGCAGCATGTCCCTGTTTATTCTTCAATATGTGAATGCTCTACAAGGGTGTAATACATGAAGGCACAATCCTATTCATGTTTAGACAGAACAAAGTCCTACAACTCCCAGCATTCCTTAGCCAGCCATGCTGGCTAGGGAATGCTGGAAGTTGTAGGAGTTTTTTTCAGTCTAAGTATGCTTAGGATTGCACCCTGAGATGGCTTTCGTCTTTTTCATTCCTTTAACAAACTATTGGGCCCTGAAATGTAGGCTGGTTCATATTTATTTATTTACATAATTTCTATCCCACACCTTCAATCACCATTTTATGTTAGCAGGCCCAACAAATTCAGATAGATAGATGATAGATAGATAGATAGATAGATAGATAGATAGATAGATGATAGATTAAAAAAAAAATAACCAAAAGACTACAGCAGGATCAATCCAATTCAAAATAAAAGCATGAAACTGCTTAAAAGCAGTTACTTATGTAATTCTGCACTGAAGAAGACCCAACATCCCTTTCACCATTTTTAGGTGTCCATGTGGTAATTATAGCCCCCAACATTCATATAATGAAGTGGGCTTGAAAAAAGACCCACATGGTGAAAGTTCAAGTCACTGTGACCAGAAAGGGGAAAATAGCTAGTAAATGAGGTATTTTTTGTGAATGTGGTCTTACCACTTGCTGGTTCTGTCATACAACTATTAAACCATATGGATGCAGAAAGGGAAGTTGCAGTGACAGTTTTGCCTTGAAAAATTGTGTGAATGAGGCCTGAGCTGAATGGTGGAGAAGCTTGAGAAGATTAGCTTGCTGACTGGCTGCTGCTGCAATTCCCTAGCTAAATCTTTAAACTAACTCTGTGCCATCCATCCACAGACGTATTAAACTTTCTAGTGTGCACAGTGCTGGAAACTGCATGTGTCACGGTGCCCAGGTTGTTATGAACTAGAAGCTGCTGGGATTGGCACACCAGCCAACACTGGGAAAAGACAGCCATAATAACAGATAACTGGAAATCCAGGAGCAGTGATAGGTCCAATGGTACTCCCAAATTATGCATCTGATCCTTCAAGGGGAAAGTGACCCCATTCAGAATAGGGGGAGTCCATTAACTCCCAGGTCAATCAGACCTTCCACAATTGACTCCCTGTATGATCAGAGCCCTATAGAACAAGAAACCTAGGAAGCACTCTTAGGCAGACAAGGCACTGGTCCATCTAGCTCTGTATTATCTACACTGAATAGCAGTAACTCTCCAGAGTTTCAATCATGGGTCTTTCCCAGTCCTACCTGGAGATGCCAGGGACTGAACCTGGTACATGTCGAAGAATGTGAGCTACAGCCCTTTTGAAAGAAGTCCCATGAAGTAGAGCACTACGTTCTGGTATCCATTTGACAAGTAGGAGAAGAACTATGGCAATGTGATGCCTCCAAATTCCAACTCAGCCAGCTTCCTCAGGATGAAAGCATGGCTGTGTTTTTACTTTTACAGATCTTTACTTACTGCCCTTGAGTGACTTCTTGCCAGCTGTTCATTCAATTCACTTCTCCTCTTCCTTGGATCTAACTGCCCAGTTGTCTGCTAGCAGGACTGATGAACCTTTATTATCTCTATTTCTCTAGTGCTGATATCTTTTGTTGAACCACCACATCTATATCACTCTTCCCAATTCTTAATCCTCACATGGATTTAAACAGCAGATGCTCCAGCAGCCCTAAAATTACAAGCTACATGCATTGTGGTCACCAGACACCAGCACAGCAACAATGTTTCTGAATAGTCCTATTTAGTCATTCATGTCATGCAATGAGGAGGAGAGTGGGAATATACTCACTGGCACTGCCTCCTCTGTCATGTCCCTATCACATGGCCCTGCCACACTCTGTCATGCCCCTGGTGGAAGACTCCTCAGAGGAGGAAGAGTTGGAGGACCACTTGCCACCAGCAATGCCCAGGATTTATTTATTTATTTATTTATTTATTTAATTTATTTATTTATTTATTAATCGCCCATCTGGCTGGTCACCCAGCCACTCTGGGTGATGTACAACATATAATAAAACAGTTTTAAACAAAATTCTACAATAAAAACATTTTCTAAAATACCCCACCCCACCCCAAATGAACAACCACGTTTTTAATGCATGGCGGAAGCTCATTAAAGAGGGGGCATGACGGAATTCCTTAGGGAGGGAGTTCCACAGAGTGGGGGCCACCACAGAAAAGGCTCTCACCCTCGTCCCCACCAGTCTAGCTGTCCTGGCTGATGGGACAGAGAGAAGGCCATCCGAGGTTGATCTTGTTAAGTGGCCTGTCTGGTGTTGCTGGAGGCGCTCCTTAAGATAGGCTGGGCCGGAACCATATAGGGTTTTAAAGGTCAAAACCAACACCTTGAATTTGGCCCGGAAAACAACTGGTAACCAGTGCAACTCCTTCAGCACTGGAGTGATGTGATCTTGCCGGTGGCTGCCTTTAATCAGGTGAGCCGCCGCGTTCTATACCAGCTGCAGTTTCCGAACCGTCTTCAAGGGTAACCCCACATAGAGTGCATTACAGTAGTCTAAATGAGAGGAGACCAGGGCAATACCGATGGGAGCAGATGGTTGGGAAGGAAGGGGTGCAGCCGCCATATCAGATGGAGTTGATACAGCGCTGTCCGGCTCACAACTGACACCTGAGCCGCCATGGACAGCTGGGAGTCCAAAATGACCCCCAGGCTGCAGGCCTGGTCTTTCAAGGGTAGCCGTACCCCATTCAAAACCAGGTCAACATCCCCCAACCTTGTCTCTCACCAAAAGTACCTCGGTCTTGTCAGGGTTCAGCTTCAGCTTATTCCTCCCCATCCAGCCACTCAGCGTCTCCAGACATTTGGACAGAGATTCTACGGCCAACCTTGGTGAAGATTTGAATGAGAGGTAGAACTGCGTGTGATCCGTATATTGATGACACCACATCCCAAACCACCTGATGATAGCCCCCAGCGGCTTCACATAGATGTTAAATAGCATCGGGGAGAGGATGGAACCCTGTGGCACCCCACAAGTGAGTGGCCACAGGTCCGAAACCTCCTGTCCCAGTGCTACCCTCTGGTACCTACTGGAGAAGAAGGACCAACAATGAGCCAACAATGTGATGTGGCTGCAAAAAAGGCAAATGCTGTTTTGGGCTGCATTAATAGAAGCATCGCTTCCAAATCGCGGGAAGTACTAGTTCCCCTCTACTCAGCACTGGTTAGGCCTCATCTGGAGTACTGTGTCCAGTTCTGGGCACCACACTTTAAGAAGGATGCAGACAAACTGGAGAGGGTTCAGAGGAGGGCAACAAAGATGATCAGGGGACTGGAAACAATGCCCTATGAAGAGAGACTGAAAGAACTGGGCACGTTTAGCTTTGAGAAGAGAAGACTGAGGAGAGATATGATCGCGCTCTTCAAGTACTTGAAAGGTTGTCACAGAGAAGAAGGCCAGGATCTCTTCTTGATCATCCCAGAGTGCAGGACACGGAATAATGGGCTCAAGTTACAGGAAGCCAGATTCCGGCTGAACGTCAGGAAAAACTTCTTGACTGTAAGAGCAATACGACAATGGAACCAATTCCCTAGGGAGGTGGTGGGCTCTCCCACACTGGAGGCCTTCAAGACGAGGCTGGACAGCCATTTGTCAGGGATGCTCTGACTTGGATTCCTGCATTGAGGAGGGGGTTGGACTCGATGGCCTTGTAGGCCCCTTCCAACCCTACTATTCTATGATTCTATGATTCTATGACTGGAAACACCGCAATACAGTGTCTCCAATGCCCAACCCCTCCAGGCGGTCCAGGAGGATACCGTGGCCAATGGTATCAAAAGCCGCTGAGAGGTCGAGGAGAACAAGGAAGGAGCATTCACCCCTATACAGAGCTCTCCTCATATCATCCACCAAGGCGACCGAGGCTGTTTCTGTCCCATGCCCAAGCCTGAAGCCTGACTGAAATGGGTCTAGATAATCGGTTTCTTCCAAGTGTGCCTTCAACTGCATTGCCACCACCCACCTTGACCAAAAATGGCAGATTTGAGACTGGGCAAAAGTTGTTCAGAACTTGGGGATCCAAGGAGGGCTTCTTGAAGAGTGGTCTTATCACTGCCTCCTTGAAGGCTGATGGCATCACTCCCTCCTCAAGAGAGGCGTTCACCACCGCCCTGATCCCCTCACCCAGTCTCTCTCTGCAGCCCATAATGAGCCAAGATGGGCAAGGATCAAGTAAGCAGGTGGTCAGCCTTACAGATGAAAGCACCTTGTCCACTTCATCAGGAGGAAGAAGCTGGAACCGATCCCACAAAACTGGTTTGCCACAGGCCGCCTCTTGCTCGCTAACTGTATCCACAGTGTGCAGAGTAACACTCCTAATCCAATCAATTTTATCTGCAAAGTGCTTTGCCAGGCACTTTGTGCTGGCAGAGGCCTTAGAATACTCCAGTGGTTCCAGAGCCACAGGACTGACCAGGCTCCGGACCACTTGGAACAGCCTCCTAAGACAGCACTCTGCAGTAGGGATGTTAGAGAATTCCATCACGGATCCCAGGGGAGGCGAATTCCAGTGAATTTGGCCCCTTGGAATCCGTGGCGGAACGGAGCAACCCGCCCCCCCCGCAAAAGCCTCCCAGAATGGAGCCTACCTGGCGGCGGCTCCGGCTGCAGCTCCGGTGGTGGCTCCAGCGGTGGCGGCTCCAGCTGCTACCAGGCTGCTGCGGATGCAAATGGCATCCTGAGTAGGGGACGCCATTTGCGTCCCTATGGTAGCCTGTGATAGGCTACGTAAATATTTACGTAGCCTATCAAGGCTAAAGCGGGGATGCAAATGGCATCCCCGACGCCATTTGCGTTCCCGTTTTCTCCGTGATAGGCTACGTAAATATTTACGTAGCCTATGACAGCTAAAGTGGGAATGCAAATGGTGTAGGGGACACCATTTGCGTTCCTTTTTTAGCTGTCATGGAGCCTATTTGCGTTCCTTTTGTAGCCTATCATGGAGAAAATGGAAACGCAAATGGCATAGGGGACGCCATTTGCGTCCCCGCTTTAGCCGTGATAGGCTACATAAATATTTACGTAGCCTATCATGGGCTACCATAGGGACGCAAATGGCGTCTCCTACTCAGGACGCCATTTGCATCTGCAGCAGCCCGGCAGAGGCTGAAGGCCCTGCTGCAGGTTGGCCCGGCCGGTGGCTCCACGGCCTGGCCACGGAGCGGAGCTGGCCGGGCAGGATTCCGGGGCGGAGGAATGGATCGCCTCCCCCCTGTCAAGGATTTCAGGGGGAGGGACGGAGCGCCTCCCCCCAACCGCGGATGTCCCTGGACAAAACCAGGTAAGTGTTTTGTACATCCCTACTCTGCAGATGCAATAAAGGCAGCATAATATTCCTTTTTTGCTGCCTTCACCGCCACGTGATAGGCTGAAGATACAACTCTAGCCCGTGTCTGATCGTCTTTGGAGTGAGACTTCCGCCACTGGTGCTCTAGCCATCTCACCTCCTGTTTCAGAGCTCATAACTGTGGACTCAACCATGGTGCAGTCCGAGCCCTGTTCAGGATCTGCCAACTAAGACCTTTACAGCCACAAATGGCATCCTGGACGCCATTTGCGTCCGGAGTCAATACCCCTCAGCCAGCGATACAGCATAGTGGCCGTATGGCTGGTGCTTCGGAGCCGGCCTGTGGCTCCATGGAATTGCCGCGGAGTGGAGCCAACTGAAGAGGATTCTGGGGGGAAGAACGGATAGCCTTCCCCCATGGGTGGATTCTCCACGGGCTGGTAGGTAGGTAATCTGCCCATCCCTAGCCCAGGCACTCAGGGTGACTACCATGAGGGCATTGCCTGTGGAGGAGAAGGACTCTGTCTCAGAGGGGGAGACAGAGAAACCCCCAAATCCTTGAGAGAGATGCCACCTGAAAAGACAGGAACTCAGAAGGAATGCTAGACTGAGCCAGAGAGCTCTTGTGTGAAAAGGTCTACTTTCATGTAGGGGCCTTGCTCACAAGGAGGACCTTTTCAGCTGCAATCACTAACAGCTCACAGCTGAGGTTGAGGTGTGGCTTTGACAGCTTCTGCATAAAAACAGCAGTGTTAAGCTGAGAAAGTTGCTAGAAACAACATTGACCAGATGTTTGTAAGTCTACCTTTTTTGTGTCTTCTTGACTGATTCCTTGCATGAGTACTTCTGGACTGTCATGTAACCCTGTTCCAGCCTGGCTCCTGTTTGCTGTGATGCCTTGGTAGTTTGTTGCCTGTGAACTGGACTGCTGTGGAGTCCTTGCCTTTTGCCTGATACCTGTCTGCACTGACCACCATGGAACTCTTGACCTGCAACTGCTAGGCTCAGACTCTGGAAACATAACATCCTCCACATGACTTAGGCTAGATCTACACTCTTCCTTTATAGCAGTAGTGAAGTGCACTGTTAACTGTTGGGGCACATTACACATTGTATATCCTGCTTTTGTAGCATTAACTCCTGTTTTTAATTCCACACTATCCAAAATACTACAGTGAATATAATTGTGTGTCCTAAGAGGTATAAATGCACAAGGAGGATATGGTGTTATCATGAAGGAATCACAATGATATAACACAAGGTATAGATCTGGCCTCAGTTATAGGCCAAGGTAAATAAATAACTCATTAGAGTCACCTTGAAGGTAGGAATGGGTGACAATGTGGTGTTTGAGCTTGTTGAGGTTTTCCAAATTCTTCCTTGAAGTTCAGTTCATTTTGTTGGCATTCCAGAATGTGAATTTTTTTTTTTTTTAATGGATTGGAGAAAATGCGCATTTTTGACCAAGTTGTAAAATTGTGCTTTTTAAAAAAGTGTTTTTCCTCTATTGGAAAAAAAAATTGTTGTTGTTTATTCAGTCAGTCACTTCCGACTCTTCGTGACTTCATGGACCAGCCCACGCCAGAGCTTCCTGTCAGCCGTCACTGCACCCAGCTCCCCCAAGGTTGAGTCCATCACCTCCAGAATATCATCCATCCATCTTGCCCTTGGTCGGCCCCTCTTCCTTTTGCCTTCCACTTTCCCTAGCATCAGCATCTTCTCCAGGATATCCTGTCTTCTCATTATGTGGCCAAAGTACTTCAGCTTTGCCTTTAATATCCTTCCCTCAGGTGAGCAGTCTGGCTTTATTTCCTAGAGTATGGACTGGTTTGATATTCTTGCTGTCCAAGGCACTCTCAGAATTTTCCTCCAACACCACAGTTCAAAAGCATCTATCTTCCTTCGCTCAGCCTTCCTTATGGTCCAGCTCTCTCAGCCATAGGTTACTATGGGGAATACCATTGCTTTAACTATGTGGACCTTTGTTGTCAGTGTGATGTCTCTGCTCTTCACTATTTTATCAAGATTTGTCATTGCTGTCCTCCCAAGAAGTAAATGTCTTCTGATTTCCTGGCTGCAGTCAGTGTCTGCAGTAGTCTTTGCGCCTAGAAAGACAAAGTCTGTCACTGCCTCCACGTTTTGTCCCTCTGTTTGCCAGTTCTCAATCAGGCTGGTTGCCATAATCTTGGTTTTTTTGAGGTTTAACTGCAACCTAGCTTTTGCACTTTCTTCTTTCACCTTCGTCAGAAGGTTCCTCAGCTCCTCCTTGCTTTCAGCCATCAAAGTGGCATCATCTGCATATCTGAGATTGTTAATGTTTCTTCCAGCGATTTTAACTCCAGCCTTGGCTTCATCAAGCCCAGCACATCACATGATGTGTTCTGCATACAGGTTGAATAGGTAGGGTGAGAGTATACAGCCCTGCTGTACTCCTTTCCCAATCTTAAACCAGTCTGTTGTTCCGTGGTCTGTTCTTACCGTTGCTACTTGGTCGTTATACAGATTCCTCAGGAGGCAGACAAGATGACTTGGTATCCCCATACCACCAAGAACTTGCCACAATTTGTTATGATGCACACAGTCAAAGGCTTTAAAATAGTAAAAAAAGAAAAAAAAAGATGTTTTTCTGAAACTCCCTGGCTTTCTCCATTATCCAGCAGATATTGGCAATTTGGATCTCATGGATCACTGCCTTGTTGTGGCGAAGGGGCTTGCGTAACTCAGTGAAGCCATAAGCTAGGCCATGCAGGGCCACCCAAGATGGACAGGTCATGGCAGAGAGTTCTGACAAAATGTGGTCCACTGGAGAAGGAAATGGCAACCCACTCCAGTATTCTTGCCAAGAAAACCCCATGGAACGTATCACAAGGCTAAAAGAGATGACGCCGGAAGATGAGCCCCTCAGGTCGGAAGGTGTCCAATATACTACTGGGGAAGAGCAGAGGGAATTTCCAAGTAGCGCCAGAAAGAGTGAAGCGGCTGGGCCAAAGCCGAAAGGACACTCAGCTGTGGATGTGTCTGGCGGTGAAAAGAAAATCCGATGCTGTAAAGAACAATATTGTTTAGGAACCTGGAATGTCAGATCAATGAATCAAGGTAAGCTGGAGGTGGTCAAACTTGAGATGGCAAGATTGAACATCGACATCTTGGGAATCAGCAAACTAAAATGGACAGGCATGGGCGAATTTAATTCAGGTGACCATCATATCTACTACTGTGGGCAAGAATCCCTTAGAAGAAATGGAGTAGCACTCATAGTCAACAAAAGGGTGGGAAAAGCAGTACTGGGGTACAATCTCAAAAACGATAGAATGATCTCAGTATGAATCCAAGGCAAACCATTCAACATCACAGTAATTCAAGTCTATGCCCCAACCACTGAGGCCGAAGAAGCTGAGGTTGATCGGTTCTATGAAGACCTACAACACCACCTAGAACTAACACCAAAAAAAGATGTCCTCTTCATCATAGGGGATTGGAATGCTAAAGTAGGAAGTCGAGAAATCACCGGGATAACAGGCAGGCATGGCCTGGGTGTACAAAATGAAGCAGGACAAAAGCTAATAGAGTTTTGCCAAGAGAACACGCTGATCATAGCAAACACTCTTTTCCAATAGCACAAGTGGCGACTCTACACATGGACATCACCAGATGGTCAATATCGAAATCAGATTGATTATGTCGTTTGCAGCCAAAGATGGAGAAGCTCTATACAGTCAGTAAAAACAAGATGTGGAGCTGACTGTGGCTCAGATCATGAGCTTCTTGTTGCAAAATTTCAGCTTAAATTGAAGAACGTAGGGAAAACCACTAAACCATTTGGGTATGACCTCAATCATATCCCTTATGAATATACAGTGGAGGTGAGGAATAGATTTCAGGGATTAGACCTGATAGACAGAGTGCCTGAGGAACTATGGATGGAGATCCGTAACACTGTTCCGGAGGCAGCAACTCAATCCATCCCAAAGAAAAAGCAATGCAAGAAAGCAAAGTGGCTGTCTGAGGAGGCTTTACAAGTAGCTGACGAAAGAAGGGAAGCGAAAAGCAAGGGAGAAGGGGGAAGATATATCCAACTGAATGCAGAGGCCTTCTTAAATGAACAATGCAAAGAAATCGAGGAAAACAACAGAATGGGAAAGACTAGGGATCTCTTCAAGAAAATTGGAGATCTCAAGGGAACGTTTTGTGCAAAGATGGGCATGATAAAGGACAAAGAAGGCAGGGACCTAACAGAAGCTGATGAGATTAAGAAGAGGTGGAAAGAATACACAGAAGAACTATACAGGAAAGATCTGAATGTCCCTGATAGCCATGATAGCGCGGTCATGATAGCATTAGTAACCACAAAGCTAGCGGAGATGACAGCATTCCAGCTGAGCTATTTAAAATCCTAAAAGGTGATGCTGTTAAAGTGCTGCACTCAATATGCCAACAAATTTGGAACACTCAACAGTGGCTGCAAGACTGGAAAAGGTCAGTTTACATTTCAATTCCAAAGAAGGGCAACGCCAAAGAGTGTTCAAACTTCCGCACAATTGCACTCATTTCACATGCCAGCAAGGTGATGCTCAAAATCCTACAAGCTAGCCTTCAGCAGTATGCGAACCGAGAACTACCGGAAGTACAAGCTGGGATTCGAAGAGGCAGAGGAACTAGAGATCAAATCGCCAACATTCGCTGCATCATGGAGAAAGCAAGAGAATTCCAGAAAAACGTCTATTTCTGCTTCATTTGCTATGCTAAAGCCTTTGATTGTGTGGATCACAACAAAATGTGGAAAATTCTTAAAGTGATGGGAGTACCAGACCACCTTACCTGTCTCTTGAGAAACTTGTAAGAGGGTCAAGAAGCAACAGTAAGAACCAGAGATGGAACAACCGAATGGTTCAAAATTGGGAAAGAACTACGGCAAGGCTGCATATTGTCACCCTGCTTATTTAACTTATATGCAGAGTTGTTGTTGTTGTTCAGTCGTTCAGTCGTGTCCGACTCTTCGTGACCCCATGGACCATAGCACGCCAGGCCTTCCTGTCCTGCGCTCTCTCCCGGAGTGTGCTCAAGTTCATATTCATTGCATCCGTGATGCTATCTAGCCATCTCATCCTCTGCCGTCCCCTTCTCCTTTTGCCTTCAGTCTTTCCCAGCATCAGGGTCTTTTCCAGGGAGTTTTCTCTTCGCATTAGGTGGCCAAAATATTGGAGCTTCAGCTTCATTATCTGTCCTTCCAATGAGCAGTCAGGGTTGATTTCCTTTAGGATGGACTGATTTGACCTCCTTGCAGTCCAGGGGACTCGTAAGAGTCTTCTCCAGCACCACAGTTCGAAAGCATCAATTCTTCGGCGCTCAGCGTTCCTTACAGTCCAGCTCTCACAGCCATACATTACTACTGGGAAAACCATAGCTTTGATTAGATGGACCTTTGTCGGCAAGGTGATGTCTCTGCTTTTGACTATGCTGTCTAGGTTGGCCATAGCTTTCCTCCCAAGGAGCAAGCGTCTTTAATTTCATGGCTACAGTCACCGTCTGCGGTGATCTTGGAGCCCAAGAAAGTAAAATCTGTCACTGCTTCCATTTCTTCCTCTTCTATATGCCAGGAATTGATGGGGCCAGATGCCATGATCTTCGTTTTTTTAATGTTGAGTTTCAAACCAGCTTTTGCACTCTCCTCTTTCACCCTCAACAAGAGGCTCTTGAGATCCTCTTCGCTTTCTGCCATTAGGGTGGTATCATCTGCATATCGGAGGTTGTTGATAATTCTCCCAGCAATCTTAATTCCGACCTCTGATTCATCCAACCCGGCATTTCTCACGATGTACTCTGCATATAAGTTAAATAAGCAGGGTGACAATATGCAGCCTTGTCGTACTCCTTTCCCAATTTTGAACCAATCGGTTGTTCCATGTCCGGTTCTTACTGTTGCTTCTTGACCCTCGTACAGGTTTCTCAGGAGACAGGTAAGGTGGTCTGGTACTCCCATCACTTTAAGAATTTGCCACAGTTTGTTGTGATCCACACAATCAAAGGCTTTAGCGTAGTCAATGAAGCAGAAATAGACGTTTTTCTGGAATTCTCTTGCTTTCTCCGTGATCCAGCAAACGTTGGCGATTTGATCTCTAGTTCCTCTGCCTCTTCGAAACCCAGCTTGTACTTCAGGTAGTTCTCAGTTCGCATACTGCTGAAGCCTCGCTTGTAGGATTTTGAGCATCACCTTGCTGGCATGTGAAATGAGCGCAATGGTGCGGTAGTTTGAACACTCTTTGGCGTTGCCCTTCTTTGGAATTGGAATGTAAACTGACCTTTTCCAGTCTTGTGGCCACTGTTGAGTGTTCCAGATTTGTTGGCATATTGAATGCAGCACTTTAACAGCATCATCTTTTAGGATTTTAAATAGCTCGGCTGGAATACTGTCATCTCCGCTAGCTTTGTTGTTAGTAATGCTTCCTAAGGCCCACTTGACTTCACTCTCTAGGATGTCCGGCTCAAGTTCAGTGACCGCACTATCATGGCTATCAGGGACATTCAGATCTTTCCTGTATAGTTCTTCTGTGTACTCTTGCCACCTCTTCTTAATATCATCTGCTTCTGTTAGGTCCCTGCCTTCTTTGTCCTTGATCATGCCCGTCTTTGCACAAAACGTTCCCTTGAGATCTCCAATTTTCTTGAAGAGATCTCTAGTCATTCCCATTCTGTTGTTTTCCTCGATTTCTTTGCATTATTCATTTAAGAAGGCCTTCTTGTCTCTCCATGCTATTCTCTGGAACTCTGCATTCAGTTGGGTATATCTTCCCCTTTCTCCCTTGCTTTTCGCTTCCCTTCTTTCGTGAGCTACTTGTAAAGCCTCATCAGACAGCCACTTGGCTTTCTTGCATTTCTTTTTCTTTGGGATGGATTTCATTGCTGCCTCCTGAACAATGTTACGGACCTCCATCCATAGTTCCTCAGGCACTCTGTCTATCAGGTCTAATCCCTGAAATCTATTCCTCACCTCCACTGTATATTCATCAGGGATATGATTTAGGTCATACCTGAACGGTTTAGTGGTTTTCCCGACGTTCTTCAATTTAAGCCGAAATTTTGCAAGAAGCAGCTCATGATCTGAGCCACAGTCAGCTCCAGGTCTTGTTTTTACTGACTGTATGGAGCTTCTCCATCTTTGGCTGCAAAGGACATAATCAATCTGATTTCGATATTGACCATCTGGTGACGTCCATGTGTAGAGTCGCCTCTTGTGCTGTTGGAAAAGAGTGTTTGCTATGATCAGCATGTTCTCTTGGCAAAACTCTATTAGCTTTTGTCCTGCTTCCTTTTGTACACCAAGGCCATGCCTGCCTGTTATCCCGGTGATTTCTTGACTTCCTACTTTAGCATTCCAATCCCCTATGATGAAGAGGACATCTTTTTTTGGTGTTAGTTCTAGAAGGTGTTGTAGGTCTTCATAGAACCGATCAACCTCAGCTTCTTCGGCCTCAGTGGTTGGGGCATAGACTTGAATTACTGTGATGTTGAATGGTTTGCCTTGGATTCGTACTGAGATCATTCTATCATTTTTAAGATTGTACCCCAGTACTGCTTTTCCCACCCTTTTGTTGACTATGAGTGCTACTCCATTTCTTCTAAGGGATTCTTGCCCACAATAGTAGATATGATGGTCACCTGAATTAAATTCGCCCATGCCTGTCCATTTTAGTTTGCTGATTCCCAAGATGTCGATGTTCAATCTTGCCATCTCATGTTTGACCACCTCCAGCTTACCTTGATTAATTGATCTGACATTCCAGGTTCCTAAACAATATTGTTCTTTACAGCATCGGATTTTCTTTTCACCATCAGACACATCCACAGCTGAGTGTCCTTTTGGCTTTGGCCCAGCCGCTTCACTCTTTCTGGCGCTACTTGGAAATACCCTCTGCTCTTCCCCAGTAGCATATTGGACACCTTCTGACCTGAGGGGCTCATCTTCCGGCGTCATCTCTTTTAGCCTTGTGATACGTTCCATGGGGTTTTCTTGGCAAGAATACTGGAGTGGGTTGCCATTTCCTTCTCCAGTGGACCACATTTTGTCAGAACTCTCTGCCATGACCTGTCCATCTTGGGTGGCCCTGCATGGCCTAGCTTATGGCTTCACTGAGTTACGCAAGCCCCTTCGCCACAACAAGGCAGTGATCCATGAAGGGGATATGCAGAGTACATCATGAGAAATGCCGGGTTGGATGAATCAGAGGTCGGAATTAAGATTGCCGGGAGAATTATCAACAAACCTCCGATATGCAGACGATACCACTCTAATGGCAGAAAGCGAAGAGGATCTCAAGAGCCTCTTGTTGAGGGTGAAAGAGGAGAGTGCAAAAGCTGGTTTGAAACTCAACACTAAAAAAAACGAAGATCATGGCATCTGGCCCTATCACTTCCTGGCATATAGAAGGGTAAGAAATGGAAGCTGTGACAGATTTTACTTTCTTGGGCTCCAAGATCACCGCAGACGGTGACTGTAGCCATGAAATTAAAGGCGCTTGCTCCTTGGGAGGAAAGCTATGGCAAACCTAGACAGCATTGTAAGAAGCAGAGATATCACCTTGCCGACAAAGGTCCGTCTAATCAAAGCTATGGTTTTCCCAGTAGTAATGTATGGCTGTGAGAGCTGGACTATAATGAAGCCTGAGTGCCGAAGAATTGATGCTTTCGAACTGTGGTGCTGGAGAAGACTCTTACGAGTCCCCTGGACTGCAAGGAGGTCAAATCAGTCCATCCTAAAGGAAATCAACCCTGACTGCTCATTGGAAGGACAGATACTGAAGCTGAAGCTCCAATATTTTGGCCACCTAATGCGAAGAGAAAACTCTCTGGAAAAGACCCTGATGCTGGGAAAGACTGAAGGCAAAAGGAGAAGGGGAAGGCAGAGGATGAGATGGTTAGATAGCATCACCGATGCAATGAATATGGACTTGAGCACACTCCGGGAGAGAGCGCAGGACAGGAAGGCCTGGCGTGCTATGGTCCATGGGGTCACGAAGAGTCGGACACAACTGGACAACTGAACAACAACAACAAATTGGCAATTTGGTCTCTAGTTCCTCTGTCTTTTCTAAACCTTAAAAAATGATTTTTCCCTATAGGCTAAATGCAGGTTTTGAGGGAGGTTTGCACACTTGTGCACCTGTACACTTTTGAACATGAATGCAAGTTTGGGAAATTGCAAAAACTTCCCAAGAATTGCATTCCTGTTTGGGGTTACAAATGGGACATGTTGTGCAAGAATTGCAAATAGGAATGGAATTCTTATACATCTCTACTTGAAGGCCTGTAACAATGGGGTTTGGTGGACATAAATTGACAAAGAGCTCTGCAATTGGGGTAGGGGACTATTAAGAAAGCTCTACCTCTTATGTCAGCCAGCCTAATTGCTTGGATAGGTGGATAGACAAGAAGGGCTTACCATGTTTATCTCAAGTGTATGGGCAAGTCTGTATGGGTGCAGGCAGTCCTTCCAGTAGCCTGATTACTGGCTGGGTCTGGTCAGGTGGTGATGAAAGGTCCCCATGCATCTCTACACCTCCAGTTTTGTACTGGCCTTATTTCAAATGTATATGTTTGCATTGACCTATTCTGCCTTTTCCTGAGTTACCGTTGAGTCTTCCTAGGCAATATTAAGCATCTGCCCCAAAGCATGTGTGTACATGCGAATGCGTAGAGTTGCAAGTGAGCATGGAACGAGGGCGAGTGCTTCATGTGCAAATCAGCATGTGCCAGTGTGAATTCACAGTTTCTTTAAGCAAAGGTAATTGGCAGCATGCTGTGCCTTTGAGGCTTAAAGGACAAAGGAATTATTTGCAGTCCTATCTCTTGAAGCAACCTCATGATGACAGACCTCTTTTCCATTGGAGATTAGAAACAAGAGGGATGGCTGAGGCTGGGTTTGTACATGGCAAATACATTCTTTTCTTGGTGCCTGAGGATTTGGAGGGATGGCATTACAAGTGTGCTTGCTTAGTTCTTTTATCATTGCTGGCGGAGTCCCTCTAGAGTCTCTAGCCAGTGTAGGCAGAGGCCCAAACAGCTCACAAGAGATGAAATTGGCTTTTTATGGAGTACATCTGGCTACCCAATTAAACGTTAGTTGAGTCCGCTTGTTGCCTGTTGTTGCACTGTAAGCTTCAACAATATCAAAACAGCAGAAGGGGCAGATCTGCACAATCTGGTATGCCTTTTTAAAGACTCTTCACTTGTAGAATTTCTCATGTGGAAAGTACATGTAGTCCTTCGCTCAGACATTCCTTTGAGAGAAAGCAACAAACCCCTCAACCGAATACACAACCTGTAAGGTAGTCACATAGCATTTGCAATTCAGAGATAAGTAACTGCCCAGGTGCCGCCCACTGCGTCCATGGCTAAAGTCAGGCTTGAGCTCGTGTCTCCCAAAACCAGTGCTCTGGACACACAGTGGCTCTCTGAACAGAAGCACAGAAATTTGCTGAAGTTAAGTACTTCAAAACTCATGCATTGTTCTTGCTACCATTCTGTACCAAACCCATCTAAAACTTTGCTTGTCCAAACACCTCAGCCAATCCTAACTGCTTCTCTCTCAATCAAAATCTATTGGAATCCTTTCTGCCACTTTTCAATGTCCATAGTGATGCCTACTGAGTGTCAGGGTGGAAACTGAGCCGATAGAACCCCAGAGCAGTTCTGATTCTGAGGAGGATCAGCAATCCGTGGCAGAGGAGCCAGCTCATCCCTCGCAGGCACAGCAGCTGGCAGAGATTCCTCCTGTCAGCATTCCTGAGATAGATAGTGATCCTAGCAGTGAGAAAGTGCAGGAACGGGGCTTGCTAGATGCTCGACTCAGGGAGTGACGAGCGATGGAAGGCTCGTAAAGGAGGCGTAGCACCCATTTGGCACGCAAGCAACGGCTGCCTCCCATGGCCCATAAGTTCAGGGTCTTCAAGTGACTCTCCTTCAAATGGGGATCAACTGCCTACTCGGGGCATAGGCTACTCTGCTATTCCTTGCTTAGTTGCTGGTGATTAGCATCTGAAAGAGCCATTAAGTTGTAAAAGGATTAAAGCTTTGAAAAGAAATCCTTTCGTCTGTGTCTTGAGTTGGCTATTGGAGTCTACTGAAAGAGGCTGCTAGGGCGCTCCTGACACTCAGGCTGATTGCACAGCCATGTCTATCCCTCCCATTTTCTTTTCAGCTTTGCTGTGAACAGGTGCAGATGAAGAACCAAAGGAGGCAGAGGATGATCAGTTGCTAGCACTATGTGTTAACACAAGGCTGCACAACAATGGCTAAAGCAGGGGCTCCCAACCTTTCTGGGCACATTTGGAATTTTGGCAGATTATTGTGAGCACTTCACAAAATGGCTGCTGGGGGTGCACCCATTCATAAGTGGCTGCCATGGTGTATGATGTTGGTCTCAAAATACTCATTTCTCAGCAGTCAAACTGGTGAGACTAAAAGCAATGTAACATGACCAAGAACCTAACTACAAGGCAGAGGTGGAGTCTGAGTCCAAAACACAAAACACTCTCTTGACCCCAAATAAAGATGGCACAGTGCACCAGCCTTCCAGCAAAACAAATTATCAGCTAAAAAAGTCTTAAGGAATGAAATCAGGAGGAGCCATGAGCCTGGCTGGCACCAAGAGACATGTTTACAGGCACATAGTGCTCACAGCCACCATGCTGGAGATCTCAGGGCTAAACACATAAATGCCTATACACATTTTTGTACACACAGTTACTCATATAGTTGTCCTGCTATTGCATTGATTTCTCTTAACATTTTTCTGTAGAGTTGTTTTCTTGTTCTCTTTGACATCCAGTCTGTCCTATAACTGCAGTCTCTCTTTGATCTGATTCAAAGGCAGAGAAAATAAAGCAGAACTGTGTGTGTGTGTGTGTGTGTGTGAGAGAGAGAGAGAGAGAACGAGAACAAACAATGGAGCACATCTGTCTGTATGTGAGAGAGGGAATGCAGAATATACATGAGAAAGTAATTATATGCAAGTTCGTGTAAGAGAGAACATATCATGGCAGCATACAGGTGTGAGTGAGGGTGCAAAGCCAAACCATCACAGGGTTAGCACAGATGATATATTGAGTTCCACCTGAGTTTGCTATTTGTATGGGATTCTCCTGCACCATGTTGCTTGCAATTCCTTTCCAGATCCAGACTTCTGGCTTAATGCATAAGTACCAAACCAGGAGCATGACATCTGGCACCTCTCATTTTAAAACCTCAACCACTAGCTCAAATAAACACACATCTATGGGTGAGAATGGATTTGAATGTCCTTTCAGCCTTTGGCTTCTTTGCTTAACTTGTAAATAACAGTGGATTTGTGCCATTGTTTTGATGCGGTTGGCTGTTGGTTTTACGGGAGAATTGCAGAGATCTGCCAAATCTGTTACCATAATGGAATAAACAGTCTCCTTTAAACAGTGGAATGAGCAACTCCTTTAAATAACACATATGTTGACAAAGTTCATCCTGCTAAATCCACAGAGCTGTATTGATGAGGAAATCACAGACGCAGAAGCAGCCTGGTCAGTAAATTACCAAGCAGATACGCAGCCAGCATGTGGAATTGCCGCTAATATGCTCTGTTCTAGCTTCTGGCATTGTGGGATTTTCCTCAGCTAAGCATGTAATGGATATGAACTATTTGATAGCAAATGCCTTCTGATAACGAGGTAGAGAATTTTAACCAGTAGAGAAAAAAGGGATTCTCACCAGCATCTGAGGGCAAGATAACAAACAACGTAATGTTTATGGGATTTAGATGTTCTGTACATTTTGATAGGATCTGCAGATCTCTGCAGCTCAAGGCCACATTGTAATGTCTTCCCATCTGTTAATCAAAGTACAATACAAGTAGAACTTGTTACCTCGACAACCCAAAGAGCTAAGGATGTGTGTACAAGCAAAACCTGAATTCCTTGAAGTTCTCCAAATTTCACCTTGCAGCTTGTTCCATCCTGTGTCCAGATCAGATTGCAATCTTTGTTTTTTTCCTTTTTGCATGAAAATTCATGCATATTTCCATGTGTATTTGCATAATACAAAGATGTCTCAGTGGTGTGCATCACTGAAAATTATGCCTTCTCCCATCATTTAAAGTGTATTTGTGCACATTGTCCCAAACTGCATTTTTCATGTCATTTTTTCAAATCTATGCATGCTGTTGAACATGCTTTTTTTGGTCTGCAAATCACATTGCAAGTTTGGAAATGTACAGACTTTGACGCAGATTGCGTCAAAGTCTGTCTTCAGTCTGGAAGCTGAAAACTGGGTAAAATCCTGATCAACAACTCACCAATGAATTTCTCATACATCCCTAATTGCACGATCCTAGCCACTTTTCAGGACTGCCTGATGCAAAGGAGAGCTACTTGATAGGCCACAGTCTCTGTCTGGCTCCCCCTCCCCCCTCCCCCACCACTACCTTCTTCAGCCCCATTGTAGTCTGGGCCAAACACTCCACATTGTCATGCCTTAACGAAATGAATTTCTCATTCATCCATAGAAAAAGCTCATCCCTCGAGAGCACATGAATCAAATAGATAGATCAAATATTTACAAAAAGTATCTTCTCTGTCAAATGGTGATAATTCAAAGGACATAGATCCACTTTTCTTAGTTTGCATGTGATATATCTCTTGATTTATCACATTTAATAAAATTAAAGAAGTAACCTTTTAATTTGACTATGTGATGGGAGGAAGTGTAAAACAAAACAGAACACCCCACATTCTATACAATGCTGCTACATGAACAGGACATGGGCCACAGCACACACTGAGCAACCCAGTTCTAGATAATCCTAATAGAGTATTTGATCTTTGATACTGAACCTGAGTGGTTGAAGTAACTGGGTGCTGGCTTCTTAATCAAGAAGATGATTAAGAGGTGATAGTCATATAGCAGCAAAATTGTTCTCTGTTGTTCCAGAGGATAGGACCAAAACTAATGGGTTCAAATTACAAGAAAAAGAATTTGAACTAAATGTTAGAAGAATGTCCTGATGGTATAAGCTGTTCAACAGTGGAACAGATGGAAGGTAGTGGACTCTCCTTCATTAAAGGTTTTTAAGCAGAGGCTGGATGGCCATCCTTCAGGGATGCTGTAGTAATCGATTTCCTGCACTGACGGGGGGTTGAACTAGGTGACCATTGAGGACACTTCCAGCTTTACCATTCTATGAAAATAGGTCCCGTTGAGCTGTGGCACATATGAAGTCTTGAGCTTTGCTGGCTTGCAATGTAAGCCTAGTGGGCTATATTAATAAAGACTGTCAGACTTGTTCCTCTAGGTGTGCGTGTGTAAAAGGAGATAGTAGCTTTTAGGACCAGGTTACTGAAAAAGAGTGGGAATCCTATTGCTGGCTTGCCCATTTTTCTAACAGATCTGATAATATCCTTGTTAAGATGTGAAGAATGTCATGGACAGCATTGCCGAGAGACTGAGTCACAGCACAGGCAATGATTTGAAGATGCATGCATAAGAAGAGAGCGGACAGGTAATAAGTGATACCCACAGAAATGAACCTTTCTACAATAACCTCGAATGGAATTATGTGAAAGGCTGCATGATACCCATGTTGTTGCAGGAAATTTGCCATGCAATTGGCTGTGTGTTGGAGTTAAAGGGATAGTGATCAGATAATTACTAAGCGCTGAAAGGGATTTGTTCAAGGGCTTAACACAGATGGTAAAGGCCATTCCCGAAGGCATTCCTAGGCCACATTCCTAGGTGGTCGGTAAAATATAAAATAGCTGCTGTCATCATCGCCTGTGGTACATCTTGAGTCTTGCATACTATCTCGAAGAACACATGCCTCCAACTGAATAATATTTTCCTCTCCTGCCCCTATCTCTGACACATAAAATGGAATCCTCTCTCCCATCCAGCCATGATGCAGGGGTTTATAGGTACTCACAGACATGGAAGGGCAGTGTGAGTGGGGTAAGAGCAATTATTCTAACTGCCCCATTCTACTCTACCCAGTTTTCTCAAGTGCAGACAATATGGCCATCCTGTTCATCATACAGCATTGGATGCAGACATCACTGCAGTTGGCAGGGCTTCTCCCTAACTATTTCCCTCTCACGAGCTGAGCATATTGCTCCCATATTAGGATCAGGAACCAAGGTGGTTTAAAATGTTCCCAGTGCTGGAAAAAGGGGACTGCCTCCCTAGACAGCCAGCCAAGCCATTTCTGGTGGCCCTCCAGACCCCCTGCCCCCACTTGCATCTGCTGCATCACTGCCTGGAGTTTCCTTGCTTGTATCAGTGCTATCACAGTAAATCCCAGACAGTGCAGCCATCAAGGCAGATGCAGGGGGCTCTGGTGGGAGATTAGGAAGGGATTCTGATGAGAGATCAGAGATAAGGAAGGGATTCCTTTGCTAGTGCTGTGTGCGCGCGCGTGCGCACACACGAGCTCACATTAAGAACGTATGAGAATTTTGCTTCTGTTCATTTAAGATCTGAACTTGCCCCATTCGTAGCCCCAAACACGAATACATTTTTGGGGGAAAGCTCACATGTTAACAACATAAGGAGAGCCCTGCTGGATCAGACCAAGGGTCCATCTAGTTCAGCATTCTGTTCACACAGTAGCCGACCAGCTGCCGATGGGAAACCCACAAGCAGGACATGAGTGCAACAGCACCCTCCCACCCATGTTCCCCAGAAACTGATGCATATAGGCATACTGCCACTGATACTGGAGGTAGCATAAAGACACCAGGATAAGTAGCTTTCTCCTCCATGAATTTGTCCAATTCTCATCTAAAGCCATCCAAAGTGGTGGCCATCACTACATCTTGTGGAAGTGAATTCCATAGTTTAACTAAGGGCTGGGTGAAGAAGTGCTTCCTTTTATCCAATGAAGGCTGGTGGGTCTGATCTGATGTCAGTGGGGCAGTGAATCCTCGGATAGCTCCTTCAGAGCTCTGACTGGTTTTGGCTGAAACTGAGTCACTGCCCCACTGACAACAGAACCAGCAGCCTCCACTGCTTTTAATCTTCCACATTCCAGAACTTACGATGCTCAGTCATAAAATATGTACCTTATAAAAACACACACTTTAAAAATGTGCATGTCCATAATTTAATCAATGGGGGGGTACACATTTGGGTGGACACTTTCAAAGAACTTTCCCCATTCTAATGGTGTGTGGGGGGGGATGGGGGGAGGAAGCTTGCAGTCAGGAATAGGAATGCGGTGGGCCAAGCTTCAAGGTGGAACTTGGAGAAATTCAATGAGTTTGAACATTGCTGATTCTCGCATCCCTAGTACGTGTGTGTGTGTGCACGTGTGCGCGTGTGCAAATGAGCCTGAGTGTGCACAAGCGTGCCTTCTCAGATCTACCCAATGCAGCCCTGGGGGCCAAAAAGGTTGTGCACCCCTGGTATAGAGCTACCAGAGTAGCTGAGCCTTTAGATGTTACACTTAATTTAATCCAGGTCTGCTGGCATGCTTCAAGGAAGGAAACATCCATAACATCTTTTTGCTTATGTTGCCAACATTTTACTGGCCCTGTTTCAGCACTTTTGAATAGCAAGCTGGCGTGTGCGTAAGTTTAACAGGGGAAGCTTTTCATGGAATGGAGATAAAGTAACAGGCAAAGATTAATTTCTTCATGTCAGGCTGCTAAAGACAAAGGGCAGGGACAGTAAAGGAAGGGGAAGGGAAATATGAGAGGGGAGGGGAGTGTCCTCATCATAGCAGTTTCCATGCTTGTCCTGTATGTATCCATTTCAAGATCAGAAGAGAGCTTAGTTGAAAGGTATGGTGGGGCAGAGCCTGAATTGCATTGTTGATCTCCCACCATGCACGCATGTCGCCAGTTTACTGAATGAAAGGGGCTTTTGCAAATCTTGTTTGGAAATCTGCTTCTGTGTTGCATCCGGAGCAGTGGTGACTCCAGGTTTTGATGGCCCTTGGACAAGGCACCCCCAGTGGGCCCCCTCCCTCACTGAGCCTGCCTTCTCCCTGCCATTGTCACCAGCTGCCGTTGGTCCTCACCCCTCTTATCACTGCTGCCACTTGCTTGCTTGACAGGCAGAGAACCAGGAAGCAAGGAGGCCATGGCAGCAGCTGCTCCCTTTATCACCACCAGCACTGCCTGGGGCAGCGTGAGAAGCAGGATGCAGTGGTGAGGAGGAAGAGCAACTCCACGGTGGGGATTTTCAGGGAGGGGGCAGTGTCAGTGAGGCCCTGCTGGAGTGTGGGCCCTTGCCAAGTGCCCAACCATGCCTACCTGTGATGCCAGCCCTGATCTGGAGGGTCTCTCTGTGCCCTGGGTGTAACTACCCAGAAGATACCGCCTTCTTTTTTTTAATAAATTGATCTGTTTGGGTATTTGTCAGAAGGGTTGTTGTCACTTCCAAGTGTTTTTATAGCACAGCCCCACATCCTGAGTGCTGCACTCATGATTTTCACATTTTTGAATGTGTTCAGATGTTCCCCTCCTCATTGAAGCAAACAGGTAAGGAGGGCGAATGCAATCATTTGCAGTTATTTCATATGCAGCTCTAGGTTAGTCCTGACCTTTCCTGCTTATTTATAGTCTGTTTCCTCATGTCCAACCATATGCAGCCCCCAGTGCTTGACACGGCTGTGCGTTCTTTTAATTTGTGCTGTAGCTGCTGCATATTTTGCTATGACAAAGGAAAAGTGAATATCTTTCTGCCCGTCTGAAGGAGGCAGGTGGCATTGCACAAAGCTTTAGGAAGAGATTTACTAGTAATTTCTTATTCCCTGTTGGAAAAAGGCCTGAGCCAAAACCATCAAATCCAGCTTGACCTTTGTGCTTTGATTCAGATCTGATCTCTGCTTGGCTGTCTCCTCTCTATCGAAAGCCAAATCGAAGCCTGGCATGTCTTCGTAATGTTCGACAAAGATTAACATGTTCTTCCTTGTGCTTAGCAGCCTCAATTCCTGCTTCCCTGGGGTGCAGGTTGATGGCATTCATCCATGATGAAGCCACTTTTGTGTTAGTGCACCCATGTCTTTTGGCTCAAGGACATCAAATGTGTAGCATGCTAAAGCAGGGGTGCACAACCTCTTTCAGCCTGAGGGCTGAATTCGGTTTTGGAGAACCTCCCGGAGCTGCATTCTGTAAGGATTTTCTTAGTCCTTGTAATTTACATTACGGTACAATAAGAGGTATAGGGAGTTTAAAGATTAAGGGGGTCAGAGATGATGCTTATGGGGGCCAAAGCTAATTTGTAATGGGGCAAGTAGGGCAGTAAGATCCACTGTATTAGAAGCTTGCTAGATGCTGATGCTGATAAGAGATGTTTTGATAACCTTACAACATTATCAACTGTGTCTTCCTTATAAGGAAACTGGGTAAAAAGTAAGGAGTCATAGATAAGAACACGTTGTGGTTTGTGGTTCCCCTGTCTGGAAATAAAAGGAAGAAAAAGGGAGCTGTTGACCACATAAAAGGAGAACTTAGACCTATTTCATAGTAATCATGATGCATCAGAGATAGGAGGGAATATTTGGGAAATGTGTCATGAGATGGGACATATACGATGACGTGGACCAATAGTTGTAAAGATTTTGGAATGTGTATTAGAGGGGAGGACACCAACTTTGAGAGGGTATAATGGGGTACACAGAAGAGATCTGGGTCTTTCTTCCTTACTCTGGGTCAGGCCTGTTACTATGAAGTCTATACTTTAGGCCTTGGGTGAAGCCAAGGTCTGGAGTGGAGGAGAGAGTCCCTTTACCCTTCATGGTAAAGTTGTACTTCGTGAGTATGCCTTATCTTTGCTTTGTTGATGCATGGAAGCTGTGTGCGCTTATTAAAAACTTTATCTTTTACCTTCCTTTAATAAAAGCATTTAGCTTATGTAATTGTTTTAGTCCTTATTTGTAGAATTTAAGTAAATCTGAATGAATGTGAACACTCTGGTCTTAGTCCCCAAAGGAACCTCACCTACCACATCAGGGCCAAACTTGAGGCTGTTTAAAGTAGGCGTGCCTAGGTGTCCAATACCAGGGACCTTGAAATTTTAGCCTCCAGTTTTTCCCTTATAATTCCACTGGGGGGTGGGGCTGAAGGCAAAGGGCACAGGACCAAAGGCACAAGGGGAGGGTCTCAGGTACCTGCCTTTTGTAGCTTAAAGCTCCCATTGCCCATAACTGAGCCTTAGGGGAGGCATGCCAACCTTTTGGAATGGGGGAAATCACCAAACAATTGAGGGCATGGGGAAATGGGAACCATTTGGGGATGTGAGGAAGGGGGAACAGCCCTCTGGGAGCCCAGGAGGGCTGGACTGGAACCCCAGGCTCGAGATTCAACAGCCCTGGACTAAGGAATTAGAGCAATGGTAGGATCATCACCTCCTGTCTACTCTGAAGCTTTTGAATGTTTGACAGCTCTCATGCAAGCACTTCCTTTTCAGGTTCTGTTCCATCAACTGTCACACACACCTGTGCTGTGAATATATTGGCTGACAGAAGCAGAGGATGGGATGATATAAAGGGGAGTGCAAGTTGAGATTTGAAATTTGTAGGCAAGTACATTTTTCAGCATGTGCCTAGTTCTACAGTCATAGCTACATGCTGCTTGAAGTGTTTGCAAAGGACTTGTTGGTTCCAGGGTTTCACGAGAGGAATAGACCTTCTGTGAAATGGCAAGCTCTGGTCGCAGAAGGTCCCTCTGCCCAGTTGTAGGGGATCCCCCCCATACACCACAGCTCACACTATTCTGCTGACTCTCTGTGTAGCATTTTCAGGGAGCTGGTGGGGCTGTCATGGGAAGTCCACTTCCATCAGCACAGTTGATCCAGTGTAAATCTGGATCCAACCCAAAATATTTTACTCATTCCACCATGTGACAAATTGGAAACTATTACCTATGCTGTGTGGAACAGATTCTAAATTTATAGAAAAGTGTCAGTTCCAATCATGTCTGTCTGTCTGTCTGTTTATTTATTTATGCCATTGTGTATCCTGTCCTATTCTGAGGGTGACATAAAAATAAATCCCCCATCCGATTTGCTACAGCCACTGAAAGCTAGATCTAACACTAAAGAAGGAGCTCAATAACTTTGAAGCGAATTCCAAGGACCTGCTACAAAGGAATATTTGCATATTTGTTAAAATTGCCCTAAAACCAAGGGGATCTAGCTGTCTAGCTATCTCAGAGGAATCCATTCGTACCATATGTGCCAAACCTCTGCTGAGCTATCCAGAAGATATGAAATTGACAGGAGCAGAAAAGATCAAGTCAGAAAAAGCAATGGTAACATAACTTCTCTTTTACATGAAGATGGTTATAAAGGAGAGCATTCTGCCATTACCGGTAACAGCTGTGTGAGTAAAAAGAAATTCGGTTTCTGAAGACGTCGGTTTTCTTCTCCAGCATATAGTTTTAAATCGGTACTACTGTTGTGATTCTTCCCCTATTGCTATTGCACACTTCACAAGTGAGATGACATTTTTACTGTCACCCCATATATGCCCAAGTCCATTTGCTGATTGTAAGTGGGAAGCATTTTTCAAGCATATAAATATTGGCCACAGCTGGTGAGTTAAATGTTTCTGAATAACATCAGATGAAAATGTGCAGCTGCCAGACATTCAGAAAGGCGCACGGCAGAATGTGAAGAAAGTCTGTGTGACTGAGAATTAGCATGTTTCGTCCAGGAAGTATCTGGCTGAACTCCTTACATCTTCATATTTAGTAGATTTGCTGGCACTTGTAAACTAACAGTAAAACACACACACACACACACACACACAGCAGCAGCATTTCAAATAGGTATAGATTGTTATTGGAAGACGGTAGCAAGCACAGCAGCCAGATTGAGTCTTAGTGCTGAGTGTTCCATCTCCAGTAAGAATTAGTGTGGCCATCCATTTTTACCTAAAAGGGAGCTGTGTTCAACATTTGGGATCTCTCAAAGTAGAACTGTGGGCCAAAATTGTGGGGGGAAGGGGAAGCTATATAATTTTCTTGGCATCTACTGCGGATCCACCCAGGAAATATTGGCACTCATAGTAGGAAACCAGGCATAACATTGTATGTTAGGAGAACTAGTAGTTTTGAGGCTGAGATCCTATAACTGCTTACCCGGAAGCAGGCCCCGTTTACCACATTGGGGTCCAGTGCTGAGTAAACATGTTTAGAACTGCACTGCAAGACTACAAACAAAAGTCAATGATGTAGTATGACAGTGAGTGTAATCTACATGAAAGGGAGGTACTATTCAAAGACCATGGTGCAGTGTAACTGTGAGTGAAATAGGCCAAAATATCTGAGGCTCATGACTGAATTAATTGCTAATATGGGAAATATTACAGCACATATGGGATAAAGCTAAAATAACAAGAACATACCACAAAAGGACCACACCACTGCTAGGAGAACAGATATCAAGACAACTTTTCTTCTGTGGGTTTAATAGAGTCCTGTCCACTCTGCATGGCTGTACACAATAACAGCTAATAATCGTATTGCATTTTTTTCCGCATTTTATATGTGTGTGACATCCAAACACAAATGAGAAACAAGGCCCCGCTACTGCTGTCCTTGCTGAGCTCTTGTATGAATTTCTGCAGTTCCTGCTCCTGCTGCTGCTACCATGAGGACTAAACAATAAAACACCAGTGTATTTATAGAAGCAGTCATTTTGACAGGGAAACAGATGTTCAATAAGATGGAGACAGTGGGAATTCCATACACAGAGCAGGGTGGTAGCTGGGGGCAGTGGAATGAATAAAGGTAGCACCACTAAATATGTTTGGGGTGAGGGATAGGGATGTGTGTGTGTGTGTGTGTGTGTGAGAGAGAGAGAGAGAGAGAGAGTGATCTGAGCAGAGCAGTGGCTGGTGGCTCCAATTTCAGTGAGACTCTGGATCTACACTAGGTTTCAGTCAGAACTCTAAAGGAGTTATTCAAGCTGCTAAGCCCAATCCCCAAAATGGATGCAGCAGCTTGGATAGCTGCTTTACAGTTCTGACTGGTTCTGACTGAAACCCAGATAGGAATCACAGCCCCACTGAAATCAGAACCACCAGCTTCCACTGGATCTGAGATCCAAGGAGCCTGTTTCAGTTTTTGTCTTAAACTGTGTTCCCAGATGAAGTACATTGTGAATGAGTGTTCCTTCATTTTTAAAATCATATACAGTCAGGGCCAGAAATATTGGAACAAAGATAACTGTTTTGGCAGTTGGCCTTTGTACACCACCACATTGAAGTTGAAAGGAAACACCCCCAGATGGGAGCCAAGCCAGGACTTTCAGCTGTAATTCAAGGGGTTTGACAAAAGTGGGGCACTAACCATTCAGGAAGGACAGCCAGTGGCATACACACACACACATCGTTGGTGGCTCATAAGTAATGGAACAAACCAACATCATTTCAAACTTAAGGATCGCCTTTAATACCCTGGGTGAAAGTCCTTTGCAGTCAATGACCGCCTGAAGTCTGGAACCCATGGACATGACCAAATGCTGAGTTTCCTCCCTCGAGATGCTTTGCCAGGCCTTTACTGCAGCTGCCTTCAGCTGCTGCTTGTTTGTGGGTCTTTCTGCCTTCAGTCTTGTCTTCAGTAAGTGAAAAGCATGCTCTATTGGGTGGAGATCAGGTGACTGACTTGGCCATTGAAGAACATCCCACTTCTTTGCCTTGAGAAACTCTTGGGTAGCTTTTGCTGTATGTTTTGGGTCATTATCCATCCGCAATATGAAGCAGTGTCCTATCAGTTTGGTACCATTCGGCTAAATCTGAGCAGAAAGTATAGCCCTATACACCTCAGAATTCATCCTGCTGCTTTTATCAGCAGTCAGGTCATCAATAAACACCAGTGACCTGGTTCCATTGGCAGCTATACATGCCCATGCCATAACACTGCATCCACGAAGTTTGACAGATGAGGTGGTAGTATGCTTTGGATCATGAGCTATTCCTTTCCTTCTCCATACTTTTCTCCTTCCATCATTCTGGTACAAGTTAATCTTGGTTTCATCAGTCCAAAGAATCTTATTCCAGAACTGGGCAGGCTTTTTTAGGTGTTTGCTGGAAAAGGCTAATCTAATCTGGCCTTTCTGTTTTTGAGTGTTACCAGTGGTTTGCACCTAGGGGTGCACGAAAGCCACTTACCTGGTCTCGCAGCTTGCTTCGCAGTGGGGGAGAGGCGCTTCACTGCTCCCCCCAAAGTTCAGGCCGGGGGGGGGAGGCTTCCTGCCTCGTCCGGCTGAAATTCAGGCGGGGGAGGAGGCGCCTCGCCCGGCCGCGAAATAAAAAGTAAACAAAAAACAAAAAAACCCGCCCCCGTGATAGGCTACATGACGATTAACGTAGCCTATCACGGCTAGATCTGCAAAGTCAGCCATGATAGGCTATGTTAATCATCATGTAGCCTATCACGGGTGACTTAAAAAAAAAAAAAAGCACGTATGCAAATGGCGGCCCCCATAGGGAGCTGCCATTCGCGTTCCTTATTTGGTCGCTGTAGTCTACGTAAAGATTTACGTAGACTACGGCGAAAATAAGGGCAACGCAAATAGCGTTGCCCTTATTTTCGCCGTAGTCTACGTAAATCTTTACGTAGACTACAGCGACCAAATAAGGAACGTGAATGGCGGCTCCCTATGGGGGCCGCCATTAGCCGTACGCGCTTTTTTTTTTAAAGTCACCCGTGATAGGCTACGTGACGATTTACGTAGCCTATCACGGCTGACTTTACAAATCTAGCCGTGATAGGCTACATTAATCGTTACGTAGCCTATCATGGGGGCTTTTTTTTTTTTTTACTTTTATTGGAATGGCGGCAGTGGCAGCCGGTCGAAAGACCGGCTGCCGCCTCTGCCCCTGTCGAAGACCTGACGAACCGCCGCCGGGACCCGCCGCCAGGAGGGACATTCGGGAAAGGTAAGTCCCGTCCCGGGGGGGGGGTGCGGGGTGCGGGGGGGTGCGGAGAATTTCTACCCGAAACTACTTTGGGGGGCCGAACACGTTGGCACTCGGCCCCCTGAAGTTTCGGGGAGAAATTCTCCCCCATCCCTATTTGCACCTTGTTGGGAAGCCTATGTATTTACATTCATAAAGCCGTCTCTTGACTGTAGATGTTGACAATGACATGCCTACCTCCGCAAGAGCATTCTTGACCTGGCTAGATGTTGTGAAAGGGTTCCTCCTCACTATGAGCAGAGTTCTGAGGTCATCCACTGTAGTTGTCTTCCGTGGTCTTCCAGGCCTTTTGCTGTTGCTGAGCTTGCCAGTTAATTCCTTCTTTTTCCGGATGTTCCAAACTGTTGTATTGGCCACTCCCACTGTTTTTGCTATCTCTCTGATGGGTTTATTTTGTTTCCTCAGCCTAATGATGGCCTCCTTCACTTGCATGGACACCTCTTTGGACCTCATGTTGGGGGTTCCACTGAACAGCTACCAAATGTAAATGTAACACTCAGAACCAGCTCCAGGCCTTTTCTCTGCTTGATGGGTCATGGGGTACCCAGGAAACACGCCACACCTGGCCATGCAGCTGCTTGTCAGCCATTTGTTCCATTACGTATGAGCCACCAATGATGGGGCTGTGTGTATGCCACTGGCTGTACTTCCTGGATTGTTAGTGCCCCACTTTTGTCCAACCCCTTGAATTACAGCTGAAAGTCCTGACTTCGCTCCCATCTGGGTGTGTTTCCTTTCAACTTTAATGTGGTGGTGTACAGAGGCCAATTGCCAAAACAATTATCCTTGTTCCAATATTTCTGGCCCTGACTGTATATATCCTGTATTTTCTTCCAGGAACTCACTTCAATGTATACAATTATATTCACTATTTCCTGATTCCTTCCAGGAAGCACAACGCCCTCAGGCTGAATCCAGCAGTCCTTTCATTTTGTTCAGAACTCATTGAGGGTGCCATGCCCAACGGCCCTCAAAAACCTGGAGCTGGTGTAACCCACTGCTATATTTTTCATTAAGAATTCTGAGGGGGAATATTCCTGTACATGTTCAGTAAAGGAGTGACATAGGGAGTGGTCACCATTTTAGGCAGTTACGGAAATGCAGTGTGGAAGAAGCTTGCTTTATCCTCTCTGTAAGATTCTAAACCCTTGAGACAGGGCTGTTTACAAAGTGGTTTCTGTGCTGCTGGATCCTACTCCATTTTGAGAAGATTGCTGCAGAGATTGAGTGAACTGAGTAGAGACTGTTTTCTTTCTTTGGCCAGCAGAAAAATCAAGCTTCAGAGAGAAGTTTTATTTGTATTTTTGTTGTGGACTCAAGCTGAAAGTCAGAACTTTTAGAGAGCTGTGCTCTGTTTTATTGTTTTGGTGATAAGTAAATTGTTATGCATGTAAAATTTTTACATGTGCATTATTATTGTTTTTAATTAAGAAATTAAAATGACATATGCATATATGCTAATTGTCCCTGTACAAGGCCTTTGCTGTGAGTCCCTTTAGAGATCCTGAAGAAAAGTGTTACACTAACTATGCTAATCTCCTCTCAGTGGTACATCACAGGAATGTGGCTTCTTCTGCTTCCTGAGACCAGTATATTCTTCCCTGGAACTCTTGTTCAGTGATGGTATTCAATAATTCAATTATTGTGTTTCAATAAATTGCACATTTAGGAGGACACACCAAATCTGATGTTACTGCTACAGGACAGGCCCATGACTATGGCACCACATTTCTGTCTAAACCATTTATTACATATGTAGAGCCAAACAAATGCATCCTCCTTTTGGATTTTAAATGGAGTAAATTCCATGCCTCACATGATGTTTATATAAGGTAGCTTGGGGTCGATTTTACACACATAAAAGTCAGGAAATTTAAGAACTGATGGTTCCCACAGCAACCTTAACTCACCCAGGTTGCACATATCTAATAAGGCAGAGTTAACGGCATACACATGAATATAAAATACTGCTCCAGCAAATCTCAGCCATCACATTACATTAATATTGATTTGTTTCATTTAATAATAGATTGTCCCATCATTGCTTGAGAGAGAGAGAGCAAGGCGCTTATTAAACCAGTACTTTAATATTAGGGCATCAGTCTCCCCCTCCTCCTTCTCTCCCTCAACATATTTTATTAACATTTGCTATTTTACAGAAGAGCCTGTTTCTCTGACACGGGAAACTGACGATGTGCTCAGGTGGAATTTAGTCACCAATTTAACAGCCGCTCAGAAATAGCAGTTACAGGGTTTTTAATTAAAAACCTGAAACCTAAGTGGGATGACAGGCAATTTTTTTTTAAATAAGAGGCTATAATATCTGCAAAAGAAGGCTTTGATGGTAGATAATGAAGTTCCCTCCTTCCTGCTCTCCAGTTTGGGGCCAGAGCCCCAATGGGTGTAAATTGGTGCAAATGTATAGTGCTGGAATTACAGCTGTCATCCATGCTTTTTTGTAGCCTCACAACTGGTTGACTGCAATGTGCATGCTCTTCTAGGTGCTAGTCTCTGTGTCAGGGGTGGGCAAACCTCTTCTCTGCTGAAGAATGTTGGCAGTGGGTTGGGCCAAATCCAACAATGGGCAAAGCCAGAACCAGAAGTGGGTGGCTCATCCTTCTTCTCTTTCTGCCACCCCTTCTCTGCCTCCCTTCCCAAGCTGTGGGCTGCCAGGGAAGGCACAGATAGCTCCTGACAGCAGTCTGAACTGATTGCATGTAGAAGGCTCTTGAAATTAAGCTGATGACCACAGGAAATTCGGCCAAGGGCCGCAGGTTCCCCACCCCTGCTCCATGTAGTCACTTCTACAGTTGGCCATTGAACATTATTTTGAAACTTCAGTTGGTACAGTTTCAGGGCCGGCCCTACCATTAGGCAGAGTGGAAGGCTGGGGAGTGGCGCTGATGTGCAGGAGAACTGTGCTGTGTGTGCCATGCATGGCTTGCCCTGTGCCTCCTAAGCTAGCCTGCTGCCCTGAGGTGTGGTGGAGGATGCTGTCCTGTATGTGGTGGAATTGAGGGGGTGGGTGGCATCTTATCTTTTGGCTCAAACAGCAAAATGTCTTGGGCCAGCCCTTTGCAGTGGCCTGCCTCCTCTCATGGCTAAACTACATGCTACAGTAAGAGTGTAGGTGATCACAGTATTTTTATTTACTCTAGTGTAAGCACATGGGGCCCTGATCTGTACTGGGAGCTCCATGTGGGGATTGGGGGATTAAATCTTCCAATCTAGCTGTTTTTTTCTTTTAACTTTCCCAGCCTGCCCACATGTGGGAGCTAAAGAAAGAAAAATACACTCCATTGCTGCCAAGGGAGGGTTTCCTGCTCTTTCTTTAGCCCCTGCTTGGGGCGGGAGAATTAATTTAAAGGGAAAAGGTGGCGGGATGGGAAGGTTCGCCCCCTACTTGTGCACAGTTGTCCCAATCTGGGTCAGGCTCCTTCACGCTTATACTAGTGTAAAAAAAGAAAAAAAAGAAAAAAAGATTATCTCCATGCTACACATTTAACGTAGAATGTCGTTTAGCTTTCAGTCTTACCTCACATTCAAATCAAATGTGATTTGTTTTCTTTTCTTTTTCAGCTTTGGAATTCTGCAATAAACATTGGAAGGAGAATTCTTCATATATTACCCAAGAGAAGGCTGAATAGCTCTTGTGCGTGTTTAACTGAATTCCAAGATCAGTTTTCTTTGCCAGTTTTCTGATGTGCCAGTAGTGGGGAACTGTGGACACAGCTGGAGCTCTGTCCATTGTCTTCTATTGCGGGGTGCCCCACTACTGAAGAGTCAAGCCACACTGAAAACTGGCTGGCTTCTTATCTCTTCAGCAGTTCATTTGCATCAATTCACTGGTTTCTCTGCCAGAGAAGCAAGAAATGAAGCTCTAGCCTTGCACACCCAGTGGTATGTGTACTTACCATCAAAATACACACAGTATACACAGCCTACAGCTGACGAGTCAGGGAATGGATGCCCTCTTCCCTGATCTGGTTCGCCATTCTTCCTGGAACTCTTGCTCCAGAAGATCAGAGAGAACATTCACAGTGCTTTTCTATGTAGAGCTGTGAGGAGGGGTGGGGGAGGGAGTGGTGTGTGTGATCCTGTGAACTCTCTGTTGGATGAAAGGGATACAAGACAGCGTGGATTCCCCCCCCCCCCCCACACACACAACACTGTTTCAGAGCCTATAGTTATCCTCTGGAACTTTCCATGGCTGTACCTTGGGCTCTGGGATAGATGCTTCCACATCCCTGCTATTAGAGACCATCTCTACTGGTGAAGAGTCATCTCCACCTCATCCTAACCCCCCGCACCACCCCTTGTACAGGTTAGGATTGCTTATTTATTTATTTGTTTGTTTGTTTATTGTCATGGTTTTCCTGTAGCAAGAATATATTTTATGCAAACAAACAAACAAAAATCACAGTAACTGACAAGCCCTTCAGCATACTGAAAACAAAGTTTTGAGACTATTCCAAGATTGGGACCTAGGTGGAACATATCCAGCATAACCAACTCCCCTCACCCCAAATGCCAAAGACTGCTTATTGCTGTTGAGATGACAGTATGAATGAGATGAATAATCTATAGCAAATAGTTAACTAAAGGCTCCATATAAATGAATACTAGCAATTTCATTAACAAAGGAGGCTATTTTCCCCTGACAATTTATAGATTAATCATCACAGGAAAGAAATAACATCTTTCACTGTTCACCCCCCCTCCCCCTCCACTCAAATACAAATATTTTGTTCATTTATTCCCATGTCCTTGCAAAGCCAGCCCGGCTGCGCTCACTTTATAGCTCATCATTTAAATTAACTTGCTAAGCATTGAGTCACTGGATGGTCTGAGGCACTATCTGGTCCATCGAAGGAGCCTTGGCTGGTCACATGACAGCTCTCATTAGCAAGAGGCAGCAATTCAGCTGTGCTTTCTTTGATAAGCCCAGCTCCGTTCTCACAAGTACACCACCAAGCAATTAAAACAGCAAAGGGGCCCCTTTCCCCCCACCATCTCTTTTTCTTCCTTTTCCGAACTTGAATAAAAATGATTTGATAAATTATTCTTTTCAGTGTTAAACACTCAGGGGAAAAAGAAGGAGGAGGATGGGGGGAACAGCAGGAAAGGGGTGGGGGGAGGAAGTCGTTTCTGAAGACTTGTTATTTTCATGAATTCCCAATCCACTGGTAATCAGGCCAAAAAGACTGGCAGTGGCAAGGAGTGGCAAGATGTGGAGTTGATCTGGTGATATTTTCCCCTTGGGCCTGTATCGCTTCAGGAAGGGCTACCATGCAGGACTGGCCCAAAAGGTTTTGCTGCCTGAGAAGTACAACAAATGGCACTTCCTCCCCACTCACCCCAACTCAAGGTTCATAGTGGCCAAGGGTACTCAAGTTATTTTGGCAGCTGTGAAAGAGAAATCCCACAATTCTCTCTCTGTGGGAGTAAAAATGCAACAACAATACACTACGGATGCATGTCCTCCTTGCTGAACTGCCAAACACTTGCGTCAGTTTGCATGTTCTTTATATGCAGGAGTAAAGATGCAATCCTATGCAAGTTTGGACAGGAAAAAAGTCCTACAACTCCCAGCATCCCCTAGCATGGCTGGGTGAGGAATGCTGGGAGTTGTAGGACTTTTTTCTGTCTGAACATGCATAGGGTTGCACCCTAAATGACTAAAAATTTGCTACCCTTTCATGATACCCCAAATCTGCTGCCTGAGGCAGCCACATGACTCTGCCTAATTGTAGGGCTGCTCCAAAATCAACCATGGATGTGGGCAGGTTAAACCAGGGGTGGGCAGAATGTAGATCAGAATCTCCTGACAAATCTCTGGGTGATTTGCAGTAGATCAGCAAAGATTCCTGATTCCCAGTTGTTTAACAATTGTTGTTGTTTATTCATTCAGTCGCTTCCGACTCTTCGTGATTTCACGGACCAGCCCACACCAGAGCTTCCTGTTGGCCGTCGCCACCCCCAGCTCCCCCAAGGTCGAGTCTGTCACCTCCCGAATATCATCCATCCATCTTGTCCTTGGTCGGCCTCTCTTCCTTTTGCCTTCCATTTTCCCTAGCATCAGTATCTTCTCCAGGGTATCCCATCCACCCTGTCTTCTCATTATGTGGCCAAAGTACTTCAGCTTTGCCTTTAATATCATTCCCTCAAGCGAGCAGTCTGGCTTTATTTCCTGGAGTATGGACTGGTTTGATCTTCTTGTAGTCCAAGGCACTCTCAGAATTTTCCTCCAACACTACAGTTCAAAAGCATCTATCTTCCTTTGCTCAGCCTTCCTTATGGTCCAGCTCGCACAGCCATAGGTTACTACAGGGAATATACCATTGCTTTAACTATGCGGACCTTTGTTGTCAGTGTGATGTCTCTGCTCTTCACTATTTTATCAAGATTTGTCATTGCTCTCCTCCCAAGAAGTAAACGTCTTCTGATTTCCTGGCTGCAGTCAATGTCTGCAGTAATCTTTGCACCTAGAAGTACAAATTCTGTCACTGCCTCCATGTTTTCTCCCTCTGTTTGCCAGTTATCAATCAAGCTGGTTGCCATAATCTTGGCTTGTTTGAGGTTTAACTGCAACCCAGCTTTTGCGCTTTCTTCTTTCTTTTTTTGTCAGAAGGTTCCTCAGCTCCTCCTCGCTTTCAGCCATCAAAGTGGTATCATCTCCCCTGCCCCCAATTCTAAATATTACAAAAACAACAACCCAGGGGAAAGGATGGATAAATATGAGCTTTCCTATCTCCAGTTCTTTCTTGCCCATTTATGAAGAGATTTGTGAATTTTGGTACATTCTGATAAAAAAGGTACCAACCAAGTGGAATTCTTCTCACCTACCTGGATTGGCCAAATTCACCAGGCACAGCTATTCCCCCCATGAAGAGGACCATGTTGTGCCTGCCTGCCTGCCTTATCAGGGCTCCCGACCATGTGGAGAATTCTGCCCAAGCAATTGTGAGTAGAACTCCCTTTCAGACCTTGTTGGTTCAACACAGCAAGGTCTGAACTGGCGGTGGTGGGGAAGCAGGGCTGCTGCACCTGGAGACATGGGGGGCGGGGAGCCAGCAGTGCATGGCCCCATCTCCGTATCCCCTTTGAGCCCTCATGTGTTCTCTTGAACAGGGCTTTTGGTGTACCTCTTTTGTACCGGACTGCTGGAACTTGGGTTTCTAGTGAAAAATGAAGTGAATCCCACAGGCCTGAAGTCTGCCCATGCCTGACTTAAAACCCCAGGTGCATATTCATAAGTCCTTGCACTAACATAGAATAGTTATCGGTATACAAATATTTAGGGGGGGGGATGCAAGTGCATGCGCAGGGCTGCCACCAGATTTTTGAGGGCTGTTGGGCAAGACCCCCTCAATGGCTGCCCTCTTCAGTGAGTCTGCCTTCTCACCACCATTATAACTAGCTGCTATTGCTCCTCATCCTCTTTCTTGTAATTGCTACTACTTGCTTCATAGGTAGAGAGCCAATGAGCATGCAGGTGATGGCATCTACTGCTCCTCCTTATCACCGCTACCCACAGAGCAAGTGTCAGGTGAACAGGTTGAAGTGGAGAAGAGAAGGAGCAACTACTCTAGGGGGTTCTTGTCAGTGGGCCCCTGCTGGGGTATGGGCCCTCAGCAAGTGCCCAAACATGCCTACTCTTGGCACCAGCTCTGTGTGTGTGCACCACACAAAACCATTCTAGCTGAGGATGTGAGGCTAGTAATTTTGCTGGGAGGAAGAGGAGAGTGGATAAATGCTTTTCTTGAAGAAAATGCCTAGCTATAGCCCATGAGGCATAATTATTCACATCGGGCTATGCTAAAGCCGGGGCATGGTTCTCATTGCTCCCTTCCACTACTCCAGAACTCAGAATCAAAATGGAAATGACCAGAAGCAGAGCACACCCATGAAAAAGATGGATTGGGGGAACAGGAGGTTAAATTATGAGGCCTAACCCAGGAGGGGGAAGTGGGGACAGCCAGAAGAGCAAAATGGGGTTTGCACTTTAAAGGATGTAGTTCCCCCGCCCATGTCTTCTTCTCAGGGTGGCAAGAGAAGAACTGGGGCAGTGGTTGACTCTGATCTGTGAGTGAGTTCAAGGCAATGCTGAAGCTAGGAAAAACAATCGCAAAAAGATTTCTCCCCCTCCCTGCCCAAGAACCCAGAATAAAAATGGAAGGGACTAGCGGAGGAACATGGACATGGGAATGACACCTTGGGGAACAAGAGGATAAAAGGAGAGCCAAATAGGGAGGAGGTTTGGGTGCACATGGGGGGAGGAAGGGAGGTGGGATGATGTAGCTTGATGCTTTGTATGCAGGTTTAATTCCCCACATTCCACCCAGAAGGTTTTCAGGTAGCTGTACTGGGAAAAGCTTCTGAATGAGTCTTTGGAGAGCTGCTGCCATTCAGAGTAAATATTGGGCTATACAGACCAAGGGTCTGACTCGGTATCAGGTAGCTTTGTGCGCTCAGGATGGTGTTTGTACATTGAGAAAAGATCTATGGAGGTGGAATGGAGCACCTTTCATCCTGTCCTGGGACAAACCTTGGGATGGTGTTCATGGTCCTGCAGATGGCTTTTGGCCTGGATGAGCGCTGAACTGGATCTCTCCAGGCTGCTGGCTGTACCCACCCACTCGGTGCTCTCCTCCATCCTGGTTCCCTCCATATGTGTTGGGCTGCAACTCCCATCAAGCCACCACAGCCATTGCTGTAGCCCCTTTTCTGTCAAAGATATTACCATCCTTTCCACAGAACCTCCACGAAGCCTATACTGTACACGCACATGTGCAGAATGATTAACATGGCGGCACTATGGAAGACAGCAAGCCCAGCAGGTGCAGCAGAGCAGGGAGGCTTAAGGGGACCCATCCAGGGAGGGCCTGGGGGCTCTCATGTATCCATGAGGGAATCACAAGAAACCAGCGTAAGGGGCAACAAGGCAGAACATAGGGCAGCAAGCCCCTCTACTCTCCAATTTCAACCCCTATTTTGGATTCCATGTGCACCCTTCATGAAGGAGCAGAGGGTAAAGCTTTGAATTTGATGTATATTATACATTTAATTTCTTTAAAACAACAACAGTCATATAGATTTACTTCAACATGGAGATGTTTTAAAAAGAAAGGTTAGGCTATCGCACGCTCCGAATTCTGACAATGGCATGTTTCAATATCTGTGCAGGGTGGTTGAAAATGGCAGCTGTGCCTTTTCTCCTCTTGGAGGATATTTCTCATTCAGGGAGAGTGCAGCCCTCCAATGTGTCTTCCAGTCACTGA
This sequence comes from Heloderma suspectum, assembly GCF_057233095.1. Classification (NCBI taxonomy): domain Eukaryota; kingdom Metazoa; phylum Chordata; class Lepidosauria; order Squamata; family Helodermatidae; genus Heloderma; species Heloderma suspectum. Next base: position 45,530,872 of record NC_139460.1, on the reverse strand, counting down.
CACCCAGGGAATGTTTTATGGATGAGGCTTCATCACCTGTTGGCACAGGGAGTCGAAGGCGCAGCCGCCAGTGATGGATGGCTCCTCAGAATCTGCACTGTGTCCTCTGTGTCTCTCTGCCATCTCTCATTAACATGCACCATTCCAGCACCCTGGACACTTTTGCTGATGCTTGGACACTCCCTGTTTCCACCCGACCTCCTCCCCCATGCCCCACAAAGCTTCTAAAACGTTTCCACATCCTGCTGCCTTTTTAAGGCTCCATTTCATTAGAGTCATTATCAAATTATGTGGTTTGCTAGGGAAAGGGGTGGCAGCAACATTCTCTCTCCCTTGCATGAGTCTAAGGGTCAAACTACATGTTACAATAATTGCACAGTGCGTAGCTGAGGCTTATCTTTTTTATACTCTACAGTAAGTGTGTGTGCATAGCCCTGATTCAAATCAGGACCACCATGCCCTGGGAGGAAAGGATTAAACCTTCTCCACCCCCACTATTTGTTTCCCCCAATCCCCCCCTGATTAAAGAATAGAAAACAGCATCCATTGGCATCAGTGGAGGTCTCCCCCCCCCCTTTAACCTTCTTGTATGCAGGGTGAGAGTGTCAGGAAACAAATGGGGGGAGGTTTAATCCTCCCCTCCTTGTGCATAGTGGTCCTAATCTGAATCAGGGCCATGTGCACTTACTCTAGCATAAAGAGAGAGAGAGAGAAGTCTGAGCTACATGAAACACAATTAACGTAATGTGTAGTTTGACGCTTACTGAGCACCAGAACAGGGCTCAAAATAACTCACCAATTCAGTGTCCTTCTAGGTGAGGTTTGTTGTGCAATCACCCTGCTTCATTCAAATATTTTACAACTCCCAGAAGCCCCAGCCAGCAAGGCTAATCATCAGAGATTATGGAAATTCTAGTCCAAAGCATCTAGACGGCACCAGGTTCCCTACCCCTGCTCAAGGAACACCGTTTACAGTTCACATTTATTTGTTTGTTTAAAACTTTTATACTAGCTTGTTTAACAACTTCAAACTACTTAGGGGAGGGAGCTCACCCCATTACAAACCAGATGCAGAATGGCCCAAATGTTGGTCCATTCCATAACGGGGTTTACTCTTGCTAATCATTTGCAATAAAAACTAACCCTGACCCTGATAGGGAAGAGGAGACTATTGAGTGGGGAGCGCTCAATAGCAACAGGAGAGAATATCCTTTATTGTAATGCTGATCATTCTCAGGAGCATCATTTCCTGCCAGGAAGATGGGATTAGTCATTTCCTTTACCTCTCCATTCAGTTCGGGAGGCAGAAGCAACATCTAGTTTTACTATTAGTTTTAGGGCACAATCCTATGCAGGTTTAGAGTAGACAAAAAAAAGTCCTACAGCTCCAAGCATTCCCTAGCCATCATTGCTGGCTAGGGAATGCTTGAAGTTATAGGACTTTTTCTGTCTAAACCTGTATAAGATTGTGCCCATTGTGTATTCATTGATTTGATTTGTACCCCGCCTTTCTACCAAAACTCAGCACTCAATGTATGACCTGTTTTACTCTTTCTGCCACTAGGTTTGTGTTTTGCTTTGTTTTAAGGGTTATTTTTAGTTATTGTTTGTTTTAGAAATTGTTTGTTGTATTTGCATTTTTCCTGATTATATTATATGGTTTTAAGATTACGTTGCATGCTGTTCTGGGTAAGTTCAGTGGAAGAGTGGATATAAATGGATGGTGTTGTTGTTACTATAATTATTAGTGTATTAATTGTTGTAGCAACTGTATGATCCTCGACAGGTTGCATACTCAGGAGCACTATTTCCAGTTAAGAAGAGGCTGGCAAATGATCTTGTATTTCTAGCAAGACTTCCCTGCCCCTGGTAACTTTGTTTCTTAAGGCTAAGGCTTGCTTGTTTTTGGCTTGTATAGGTGGTAGGAACTGGCAGCAGAGGCAAAACAGTGCCCCTACTGGGCTACCATTTCCCCTCTAGAATAGTGCCACATTATGATGTAGTATTGTTCTAGATGCATTATGGGGGTTGGAACATGGCACCTGGGCAGCAGTGAGCAGCTGAGGAGCGCTGGTGAGTCTTGAAATTCAACCCACCTGCCCCAAAATGCAGTCCCCCCCCCTGAATTCTGAACAATCAGCCCAAATGCTAGTTTTTACTCATGTGGTATGGGAGCAACTGTGAAGGTGGCAGTGGAAGGCACCACACCAGAAAAGCTATCTGAAAAGGAGGCGGGGCATATTTGGGGAACAGAAAACATACCCAATGCTAGGAAATATTGATGTCACTAGAATCATTGAATAGTAGGGTTGGAAGGGGCATATAAGACCATTGAGTCAACCCCCTGCTCAAAGCAGGAATCTAAAGTTTGTATGCACCTGCCTTCGAATACAAACTTGTCCAGCTCGTAATACTTGCTTTAGAAAATGAGTACCATTACCACCACCACCATCCCATGCTCCTGACGTCAGCTCAAAATGTAATCTGAACACCTTTGTCTCCCTCCTTCCTCTATCCCAGGTGCAGGAGACCTAGGACATACATTTTCCATACTAATGACTTGGTTGACCTGGGATAACTACATTTCCCAGGAGCCCAAAATGTTACTGTTGCAGTATTCAAGGCACCAGGAGAAGGCGTGGGGAGCCATAGAGGCCTCTCAGATGGGTTACTAGTGAAACCTCCCCTTTGTGATGTTTGTACTGCTGCTGCCGCCACTAGAACACATAGAACAACACTCTGACTTTTATTTAACACCCCCGCCCCCCGCCAACTATTTTCTGGTATATATTATTTGCAAAACAGTTTTTTTTAGCCAAGCCCAGTTTCAAACGTAGCCAAGGAAAGTTTGCCCATCACTAACAGAGAGTGCCCCATCTATCATTTGACCAATTATTTAGCATGGTGTCTCCAGGGAGCCATGGATAAAGTTGTCCTTTATTGCTGTTCTCCATGAAGATTCTGCCATTTCTATCAGCTCTTACGTTTTCTCTTTTCAAAGCATTTCTGAAGTGTCTTTTTTCATAATTTCTGCACCCCCTTCTAAGGCTACACTTAGAAAAAGGTCAAGGCTGATGTTGAAGATACTCTTAGAGTGATTGAGTCAATTCCTTCCTCTCAGGGTGACAAGAGCAGAAGTGGGACAAGACAGCAATTGACTGTGATCCATGAGTTAGTTCATATGAACAGAAACCCATGTAGTAGAAGAAATATTGGTACTGGTGCCTTCTAGAAAATAAAGATGACTGATCTGAGGCAGGACCCTATAACCTACATAGGAGAAAGCATATGTCTCAAGAGTGGGAGCTTATAAAATGGCAAAGAAGTGGGAAGAGGAATGAATGAGAGGATGAGAAAGGGGTGGGGGACCAAAAAGAGATGACTCCATCCAAAACCCACAGCTGGGTTTATTAGGCCCAACCAAAATGTCACAGAATAACAAGCAGGCTTTCAGGTTCTCCGGCACTCTTCATCAGGCTGGATGAAGAGATGAGGAAGGAGAGATGGAACTCATTAGAACTGTGAGAGAGAAATGGCATATTGGAGAAAATTTCAGTGAAGCAATGAAAGTAAGTTTCTTGTGCTTTCCTTTCTCTTGTGTATCAGACAAGTGAACCTATGAACTTTTCAACTTCGTTATTCCATTATTTAGCATGCTTCTCACATTCTATCCATTCCACACAAACAGAATGGTGTGGCTTTCTTTATTATTAACCAAAGGAGACACAGAAAACAGTAGACTTCTGTAAAGAAGGAAAGAAAGAAAGAAAATACATTTTTAATCAAGGCTTTTACAAAGTTTCTATCTTCTTCCTAGCACATTCCTCAAATGCTTTCCCTGGTACATTCTCTCTCAGTCTTTGGTTAAATCATAAGGAAGACCACCTTAACGATGATATTTCTGGGGAGGGGGGCCATGGGTCCTCCTTTACACAGGACAGTCTTCTGTTTGAAAGGCTGCCAGAGGACTGTCCTTCATTGTGAAGTGCTGTCCTGCTTGAAGGGCTGCCCAGTCCAAGCACAGTTGAAAGACACAGAACCATCAGAACGAAGAGCTGGGCCTTGAATTGCCCACCAGCAGGACCTCAGCAGCAGACTGAGCAGGGAGGCACACTAGTTAGCTGGTCACAGTCTTCCACACTATGGTGATAATACTGTATTTCTATTTAACTTATAATAATTATTTCTAAATTTACATCTACACATATAAATTAGCATGTGTACATGTCATGCAAATCAGTGTCCTCTAATGTGCTCTTTTTGGGTGATGCATTTCCTCTTTTTTGGTGATTCAGAATTGGCCACCCTGTTTCCAGGTCCTATTGCTTTGCCCACCAGTAGAAGAGAAAAATGAAATTCGTTACTATGGAGGTTCTGAGGTGCCTCCCTAGCAAAGGTTCACTTTTCAGTATCCAGAACCAAACCGGTCTAGATGGGAAGTTTATAACAGAGCGTTTAAGCCATGTGTATATGCTACTCTTCCAGCACAGATTTAAATGTCAGAAACAAAACTTTTCCACTCAGAGTGCCGCAGTCAAGGGTCCCTGACAAAGTATCATTCAGTGGTCCCCCACTCTATATTGCTAAGCACTCTCCATGACACCAAGCAGCTAAAATGTTAAAGGGTGTTTTTTGTTTTAAAAAAGGTGGAAATGGATCCCAATTCAGACATCAGTGGTGCCTCCCCCCTGCCCCCCAGCCAGGATGCTGGGCTTGTGGTATCTTCCTGAGAATGCTGGGTGATGAAGCAGGCCCTGAAAATGATGTTATTTCAGGGGTGGGGAACATCAGGCCCAGGGGCTAACTGTTGCCTACCTGGGGGCCAAATCCAGCCCTTCAAAGGTTCCTCAGTTGGCCATGCATATTCATTCATTCATTCATTCATTCATTCATTTTCTTAATCGCCCATCCGGCCGGTCACCCGGCCACTCTGGGTGATGTACAGCAATACAAACAGTTTTAAAACAATAAAATTCTACATTAAAACATCATATTTCTAAAAATATCCTAACCTACCCCAAATGCCTGCCTGAACAACCACATTTTTAATGCATGGCAGAAACTCATTAAAGAGGGGGCATGGCGGAGTTCCTTAGGGAGGGAGTTCCACAGAGTGGGTGCCACCACCCAGAAGGCCCTCTCCCTCGTCCCCACCAGCCTAGCTGTCATGGCTCATGGGACAGAGAGAAGGCCATCCGAGGCTGACCTTGTTAAGCGGCCTGTCTGGTGTTGCTGGAGGTGCTCCTTGAGATAGGCAGGGCCAGAACCATATAGGGTTTTAAAGGACAAAATCAACACTTTGAATTTGGCCTGGAAAACAACTGGTAACCAGTGCAACTCCTTCAGCACTGGAGTGATGTGATCATGCCAGTGGCTGCCTTTAATCAGGCAAGCCACTGCGTTCTGTACCAGCTGCAGCTTCTGAACTGTCTTCAAGGGTAACCCCACGTAGAGCACATTACAGTAGTCTAGACAAGAGGAGACCAGGGCATGTACTACCAATGGGAGCAGATGGTTGGGAAGGTAGGGGTACAGCCGCCATATCAGATGGAGTTGGAACCGTGCTGCCCGGCTCACAGCTGACACCTGAGCCTCCATGGACAGCTGGGAGTCTAAAATGACCCCCAGGCTGCGGACCTGGTCTTTCAAGGGTAGCTGTACCCCATTCAACACCAGGTCAACATCCCCCAACCTCCTGTTGTCTCCCTTACACTGTTCCCCCCCTTTCCCCCAACCACAATCGTTGGGTGGTTTCCTGGGTGTTGTGCAGTTTTTTGCCCCCATTCTAAAAGGCTGAAATGCCTTTCCAAGGCTTGGGGGGGCACTCCTTTTGCCTTTGGCCACACCCCTTTACATTCAGCCCCACCCACCACTGGAATGAGACCCCCTAAGAGCGTCTCCAAAAGTGAATTCAGCTCTCGGGCTGGAAGGAGTTCCTCACCCCTGTTTTATTTGGTCATTCCGATTCTGATTTGACACCTTGTCCTCCCACAACACTACTGTGAAAAATCATGCAGCATAGATCCCTGTGCTTCTTCCCATGCTGTTGTGGCAAAATTTGGAAGCCAGAAATGTACAGGTGGGGCTGATCACATGGGACTTTCCCATCTAATCATTACTCTCCCTCCTGGGTCACCAACATTTGGGTGGACAGGAGCCATGCCGTTGGCTGTACCCATATGATTACTAGCTTGCAAATATTATGGCAGTGGCATGGGTAGAAGAGGGAGGGAGTTCCCTCCCACACCCCTGTGGTAATGGAGAAAGGGACCCAGCGTCTTTGGAGCAAATGAGGTGACTTGTGTCCAGAGAGCAAGGGATCTTGCATCTATAAAGTTGCCTTTAGACCCATCTGGCCAGAGTAAACATGCAAGGAGTGGTTTCTGCAGCAGGCATGACTAATATCCAAAGCATGTCCCTATATATCCCAGCAACAGTCCTGCAGTCAATCATATATCCTTCCCTAGGATCAACAGTAGAAGGGGAAAATGAGTCCGAAGAGAGACCCCAGGCAGGCAGGCCACCCTCCCGGCTTCCTTAGGATGCCTCCACTGTAGCTCTGGGCAGCCTTGCTTTTAATGTTTCAAGGTCCCTTGATGGGAACTACTTGATAGCCAGAGACATCGCACTGTCAGGAAGAATATTGCAGAGATTCAGCTCCATTTTCTCATTCATTTAATCATTTCACTCCTGGTTATAACTAAAAGCTGGGCAAATAGTGCATAATGAATCATTCATTAGATTAATTTCTTGCATTTATTCTCCCTTCCAGATCATTAGGGCCCGGGTGCAGCAAACCCCATGAACGCTGGTGAGAAAGTCACATGCTTCATATTAGGTTTGTGGATATGTGAATTCCCCCCGCCCCCCGCCGCTTCCTTCTTCTGAATTTGCCTGTCTTCTTGATTAATATTTGTTAAGGGGGGAGGAATAAATTCTTGATCTGTGGCTTGTTTTGCAGCCAGATCGTTGCAATTATTTCACCCTGGTTTGATTGAATATTATGGTCTCACAGTACTTCTAAAATCCATTTTCACAACCCAATGGGTTTAACACTTGGAATCAATTTCCTTGTAGTAACAGAATTACCACATCATATCAAACAGAATTCAAAATCTGTTTGATAAGATGAGGTCAGCTACTTGTCACTTTCTATATTTGAAAACAATAACAGCTCCTTTAAATTATTCTTTTGATAGGCCTTTTTTTTTTTCTCCCCAGGAAGAAACTAGAAAGGGGAATGCACCTATTTCTAGGGATGAACAAATCTGTCAGTCTTGCTTTCTCCTACATTTGAATTTGTTTAAATCTCAAGTTCTTTCCATCCCAAATATGAAGAAATTCATATTTGCAATGGAAAGATCTGAAGGATCACCTCCTGCCATATGTTCCTGCTTGGACCCTAAGATCATCTTCGAGGGTCCTTCTCTGGGAGCCCCTGCCAAAGGAAGTGAGGTAGGTGCCTACCAGGCAGAGGGCCTTTTCTGCTGTGGCATCCTGGCTGTGGAATGAGTTTCTTAGAGATAGTCACCTGGCACCTACATTGTAGTCTGTTTGGTGCCAGCTGAAGACCTCCCCCCCGCCCCAGCATTTTAGCCCTCTAATCTTTTAGCTCTGCTTTTTGAAGTCTGTGTTTTAAATCTCTGCATTGCTGCTAGGTTTTATTCTGGTTGTACTTTTACATTGTAGTTTTAAGCTTTCATATTTTATATTGTTTTATGTTGTACTTTGCAGTTTTAATTTTTGTGAACTGCCCAGAGGGCTTTGCCTATTGGGCAGTATAGAAATAAATATAATAATAATAATAATAATAATAATAATAATAATAATAAGTGTGAATATTGGTAAATTCTTATAAAAACTGCGCTGAAACAAAATTCTCACCCAACTGCACTGGCCAAATTCAGTAGGTATAGCTTTTCCTGAACCTGCCTGCCATGTAGCTATTAAAGATCAGGAGCCTATCAGAAAAAAAGAGGTGGCAACCCTAATTCAGCATCATAAACATGGCTGAATACACAGGGATTCAAACCTAGACTTTTAAGAGCCAAGCACAAAAGGCTCTAGTAATGCATAGACAAATCTGTCAGTTTTGCTTTCTCCCACATTTGATTTTTTTTTCTTAATCTCATGTTGTTTCCATCCTGGATATGGAGAAATTTGCAAATTTTGGTAAATTCTTATCAAAAGTGACAAACTATGACATTCTCACTCATCCCCACCTATTTCAGACCACTGCCCCTCAAACTTCTTTTGCAATATCGACCCAGATCAAGTTGCCTTTTCATGACGCCCAGGCTGTTTTGGGGGGTGTATGTGTGGGGGATGTCTTTGAGCAAGATGTCTTCAGTGCCCACTGAGTGCGCTCATGTCCTCCTCAGTGCTACTTATTCTCAGGCCCTCTTTCTCTGGGCCCAATCTGCCTGGCTGCTCAGAGGGAGATGGGGAGGCAAGCAGAGGCTGCCACACCTTCTACTCACTCCTTCGCTGCTCACTGGTTCAGGGAGGGAGGTGAGCAGGCAGCAACAGGAAGGTGGAGAAGCAGCAGAGCAGAGGTTGGCCATGGACTGAGATGAGTAACTTCTTGCTCCATCCAACTAGCTTGTTTCCCAAACTTGAACAGGTGTATCTGAGAGTCATCTGATCAAGAGAGAATACACTGGCTTTAAGGACAGACCCCACTCCATGATAGATTTGCAAATCTTTGCCAAGTGTTTAGGGCTTCAAGAATGAACGTATGGGCAGTGGTCCCTAAACCCTCTCTCAAGCCAAACACAAACATGGTATTAAAGAATATGTATTTATCGCTCGAACAAAGAGAATAACAACGTTTAGCTAAGATGAAGCATATCACAAACATCCCTACATACACACAAGTTATAATCACTAAAAGTAAAATGAAAACAATAGCAAGCATATTGTTAACGTAGTAAAACCTAGGTTCCTCTCAATCTAACCGTCAATATCAAGGTCTCATATTTACCTAAATGGAAGGCATGGAGGGCAAAGCCAGCCTAAGCACGTATGGCGGGTTTCTCGTTCTCCCAGGATCTCTCTCCTAAACATATCAAAGCCTTGTCTTATATAACCCCCATGAAGTTGATGACCTCATCCTCAGTTTTGGACCTGGTCACGCCACTATTCCAATTGTTCTCAGTGTAACCAGTCCTGCCATTGACACCAGTAACACGTAGACAAAGGTATCCCTACTAAACTAAGTAGCTGGCTGCTTCCAGTACCTAACTGACTCACCTGTGGCAGCCTTCCCTCAATTCCAAGAATATATTCCACTACTCATAGTTATCTCACAACACACACACATGGAACTAGTCACGTCTACAAAATACAATGAATTCTTATCAATTCCACACATGACAATGCATATTCCACCACAGGATGTCCTGATAAGAGACATGCCCGATGATGTGAACACTGGTGCTGGTCCCTGAAACACCCCAGGCACTGGGGACTGATGATGATGAAGAAGAAGAAGAAGAAGAAGAAGAAGAAGAAGAAGAAGAAGAAGAACTGGTGTAGCCAGTGGAGGCTGGTGGCTCCAATGTCAGCGGAACTGTGAATCTGCTTCGGGTTTCGGTCAGAACTCTATAGTAGCTATCCAAGGTGCTGAACCTCATCCCCAAAATAGAATTAATGGGCCATTTACACATGTCATTTTGTATATATTGGCCGTTCAAGGCGCTGTAAGATTAGATGTATGCATTTTCGTGATCACCATTTCCTCTCATCACAACATGGCGCTCGCAGACAGATCCAGGGTGAGTGCGGGCAGCTCGGTGAGCACAGGGGAAACTCAAGTGGGGGCAGGGACTCAGTGGGTGTGGCTCAGGACTGCGGGTGGGACGGAATCCACTGGACTCCCAGACCCAATCAGACATCCATGCCATCCCTAACTGTGCACATCTTTGAAATGTACTCACTCTTTTCTCAATGATTAAAATATGTTTTGAGTATTTTCCAAAACTATGGATTTTTTTCATGCAAATTTTTCAAACGTACACATGCTGTTGAATGCATTTTTTGTCTACGAATCACATTGCAAACTCAGAAATGTATGGACTTTGACTACAGATTGCATTTGACTCCTTGTTTGGTCCGGAAGGTACATACTGGGTAAATCCTGCTCAGAAACAAACTGAAACACATTTCTCATAATGGTGACATTCGAGCTGGACTAAAATGAGCTTGGAATTCTAAGAATCTGACCTGTGGAATCTTCTGCGGAGCGACCCCCTCAGGTCATGTAGAATCTGTGGGCTTTCGGATGACTTTCTTTTTACTTTCTCAAAATTTATGCATATAAATTCATAGAAACATACGTAAGTGTCTGCTGAGGAAATGTTAAATGGAATGGGGAACAATATGCTAAATGTTACGTACTGTGGCAAATTATGTAAATACTTGCATAATTATTTGCGTATTTTTCCACATGACAAAGAAAGAATATTCACATTCATCGGTGAGCAGATGATGGAAGAAAAGGCACCTGACAATCTGCGAAACACAGACGGAGAGGATTTCACCCAGTCCGTACATCCCTAGTAAACACACATTTTGATTAGGGATAGTGGAGAATTCCGCCACGGATTCTAGTGGGTGCAAATAGTGCCCACTACATTATTTGCGTTCCCCCTTTTTTTTGCCATTTGATCTTACGTAAATATTTACGTAAGATAAATTGGCGAAAAATAGGGAACGCAAATGGCGGCCGCCGTAGCTGCTGCCATTTGTGTACGCTGGGTATTTTTTTTTTTAACCTAGCTGTGATAGGCTATGCAAATTCTTATGTACCCTATCACGGCATCCTGCAAGCCAGGATGGCAATGGCAGCAGCAGCCACCCAGCCGCGACCGGCCAGGAGACCAGCCGCCGCCGCCGGAACCACCGGCCATCGAGGATTCCGGGGGGGAGGACTGGATTGCCTTCCCCCCTGTTGAGGATTCCAGGGGGAAGGACAGAGTGCCCCCCCCCACCATGAAAGATTCTGCGAAAAGGTAAGTGAATTTCATACATCCCTAATTTGGATTCTCTGTGTGTGTGTTTGTTGGGAGAGCAAGCTAACGGGTGTGATGAAGAGAAATAGTTCTACATTCTACTTTGGTGTAGTGTTGTGGCTGAGTGGCTGCACTATAAATCAGGAAGTCCCTGCACTGAATCTTGCCTCTGCCATGAACTTGCTAGGTAGCCTTACCTAAGACACTGTCTCTCTGGGTCTCAGCCCACCCCATTATAATTTTTTCGGGGAAGGAGAATAATAATACTGGCTGACTTCATAGGGTTTTTGTAAGGATTACAACAAGATAATGTATGTGAAGGACTTTGAATACTCTAAAGAGCTATTTGCATGGTAACTATTATTCTTAAATTTTTCCTGCTGTCTTCTACTGCACCAGTTTTAGTGAGATGCATCAAAATTTTGCACAATAACCATTCACATCGATGGAGCTGAAGATGCAGACATTTCCAATGGATTGTCTTTTTCTCCTCTGGTTTGAGTATTGACATATTTCTGAGAAATGCATACGTTTTTACGCTCAGCAGGAGTCTGTTCAAATAATAGTATAGAACTTGGTTTTACCAAGAGAGCAAACTCTCTCACATGGATGGTTTGTACCTCATCTCTGTGCATCAGATGACTTGTCAGGATCCTTTGTGATTAGTTAAGTGTCCAAGTGTGCTGATCCCACTGTTTCAGATCAAAACATTGTGCTATTAAACAAGCTCCTTGTTGCCTTTCTCATATATATATATATATATATATATATGTGTGTGTGTGTGTGTGTGTGTGTGTGTATATATATACACACACACACACACACACACACACTGAGCTCTCTGCTCCTTGGAATTCCAACCCTAATGTCCGCACTCCCTCTGCTGGGTTATATATCTCTGTGCAGCTAAACTCAGCTGAAACTTCTGTAAAGAGAGCTTTACGAGAGACATGGGTTCTGATTCAGAAACCCTTGTGTTAGTTAACCTAGCAGCATATTGGACATTTGTTTTAATGAATGTACATTTGATATGCAGCTTGCCTGTCCAAGAATTAGCACAGCCAAACAATGTGTTAAAATTGTCCCAGACTGGCAAGCAAGAACAACAAAAATAACCAAAAAGCACCCCACTTTACAATGCAGGAAAATGCACGGACACAAAGCTTGCATTAATTCTTAAATTTGGCCATGGGGTTGTTGTCTCTCCCTACTCCCCAGGGTGGCTGGGTGGCCTACTTTACAGAGGAGAGTTCTTTATTTTGGAGAGCTGGCAAAGTACAGTCCTCCATTTGAAGGTGTCCTTTATTTGATGGGCTTCCCAGTTCAAGTCCAGTTTAAAGATAAGGAATCACAAGGAGGGAGAGCAGTAGAAGTAGACTGAGCAGACATTCAGATCACCTGTTCAGTCTTTATTATGGTGAGATGTATTATATTTCTATTTAAATTATAATCATTATCTCTAAATTTGCACCTAACATTCAACTGTTATGCAAATTGGTGTCCTCTTTTCTTGTCCTTTCGGGTGGTGCATTTCCTCTCTTTTGGTGGTTCATAAGTGGTCACCCTATTCCCCTATTGCTCTGTCTACTATGCCATGTACATAACAAAAGAACACTCAAATCCCCCTACAGAAGTATAGCACAACATGGCTTTTCCAAAAGGCGATTTGAATTATATTTTTTCATTATTTCTTTTTTAATTTTTTGAGGCATATGACAGCTCAGCTGAAGAGAAAGCAAGGACAACCTTATCTGCCCCATTGCCATCCTCTCTGTTCCACCTTTCTGTCTACCCTGCAGTCTAGCGGGAGGTATGGGTCTAGCATGGGTAGTTGTGGAGGTCTGGGACTAGGACGCATTGTCTGTAACATCATGAAGGCCCCTGGGATGATCTCTCAGTCATAGTCAGAAAGGCTTGCTTACCAGGGATATCAGAGGAATCCATTTGGAAAGGTCGACAAGCTTTCCTTAGATTGACCCCCTGTACTTCGGTCCACTTTCTGCTGTGGAGCCGGATTCAATCTGCATCGAGTTGGGTGAGTTTGCAGATTTTCCGTATTTTTTAAAGCTGCCACACACACATGCATGCATGTTCTCTGAGTTCAGGAAAAAGCTGCAGCTCAGTCCGCAAAGGCAAATCAAGTCAGGTACACCACGGAACTCCATCGAGCAAAAAGAGAAACAGATTTGTCAGCATCAGACATCCCTATGGCTTACTCTCTGAGAGAGAATGGGTATGTTCAAACATCATGAAAGGGAATATGTGCATGCGAACAGGATCATAGAGAGAAGCTAGCAAAAGAGCCCAATCTGCTGTGTGAATGATGGCTAGAGAAAATGGAGGGTGGGTGGTATGCTAGACTCAGTGCACTGCATCTATCACCTCTGGCCTCATCTACATGTGCTGCAGAATGACGTGGGAAATTAGGTGGTAGACTATTGAAGTGAAAGACAGGACTGTACCACTTTAGACAGCAGGAAATGGATATCGTTTTTGAATACTCACCCTATAAACACTAGGGATGGGCGAGCAAGCAATGTTCGAGTTCACCAAGATTTTCTGAACATCATTTTTTGAATGCAAGTGCATGTTTGAGAATTTGCAAACATTTGGGAGAACTCATTCTCCTGCTCCTGCTCATGTTTGGGGTTGTGAACAGGACATTTTTGCAAGGTTTCTGAGCAGAAATGGAATTTTAATATTTCAGTTCTTAATTAAAAAACTCATTGCAAGTAGAAAAATAGCCCAATCCAGAAATTACTTGGCTAGAACCTTTCTCCTTGATATGCTAATTCCTTTACTTAAGGGTGGGTTTTTATACATATCTATATCTATATGTATGCGTGTGTATGTGTGTGTGTGTGTGTGTGTGTGTGTATGTATGTATGTATGTATTCAAAAGTGGTATCCCCCACCTGCACACTGAAGTAGTACAGTCCACTCTACATCCTGAGGAGTTTACCACATTTTGGTTAGATGTGTAGACTTCACCTCCATTCATGAATTTGATGGGTTTTTAGTTTTTCAAAAACCTAGAAAACCCATTCTTCAAAAACCCAGAAAACCCATTTTGATTAGAGACAGAAGTCAGGCAATAGGAAGGAGTGTGCACAGCATGGGACACATTGCCTTTATTATATCCCATAAATGGTGCTCCCAGATGGGTCTTATTATTATTTCTCCATCAACCTGCCTCATTCACATAATTTTATAGGAGTCCAGGTGACAATATCTTCCACTCGTGTCATGACCCTTCATGTTCTCCAACCACTTCCATCTATTTTTCTTGCTGGCCGCAGAAAATCCATTCCCGAAAAAAAGGCAGAATTGTTGCCTAATGCCTTCTGGTTGGTAGCTCTAGGAGTCCTCCATCTGGAAGCACTCCTGCTCTTTTAAACATGACAATCTGAACCCAGACAAAGACAGAGGCGGAAAGAAAAGAAAATTATGGCAAAGCATCAAGTGAATACAGGTTCCTAGCCATAGTCATGCAGGGACCATTGCTGCCTCATAATTTTGAGAAGTGGAAGGAAGCTGTAAGGAGGCATGCTTCAAACAACTGGTCTAGGTTAGGTATGTGAACATCTGTAGAGATCATCAAATTTCTCTCATCTCCACTTTGAAGCTCATCCCAACTTGTGCCTGTATCAGATTGCAAGTCTTTTTTCCTGTCTGCACAAAAATGTGTGGATATTTTGGTGCTCATTTTTACAAAGGTACACATTTGTGTGTGTGTTTTTTAAAAGGACACACTTTTATCCCATTTATTAAATCATGTTAGTGCACATTTTCAAAAGTATGAACCTTTTTGTGTGTACTTTCCAAAGGTACGCATTATTGTACACACTTTTCTTTTGTCTGCAAATTGCACTGCAAGCTTGGGAATGTGTGGACTTTGACTGCAGATTGTGTTCAAGTCTGCATTCAAGTTCAGGAGGTGGAAACTGGGTGTAAAATGAACACATTTTTCATACATCCCTAGTATGTATCTAAGTGTTGGGTGTAACAGTTGCAAAGGAAGCTGCTGATGTTGTGTTTGGATCTACTGGGATGTTGATGGAGTTGGTTAAACATCTCAGAGCTGGTAGGAGGGCTGTGAGAGCTCAGCAAGGTACATAGACTTGTAAGAGGTATGAACAGGTTCAGACTATGAGATACCTTCATTCTGGAATTGTTTGTGAGTCTGAGGATCTATTACCAAATATCGGGAGTGACTTATCTAGCAAATAGTGTATTATTACCTAGCTAATATCAAGCTATCACATCAGGCAGGGACCATAGCTCAGTGATAGAGTACCTGGTTTGTTGCAGAAGTTCCTACATTCAATCAAGTGCTGTGCCCAAATAAATTGATTCTTCCATTTTTGGCATTTCGGGGGATGGACGGACAAAAACTCTGGTAAAAGAGACTGGGAGAGGTGAGAATTTTGGAGAATTTTCTCCTTGGGGAGGGGGACAGGGTTTCCATATACCTTTTTAAGTGCAGGCGATTCTTAAGGCGTCTCCTTCCCGTTTCTTAGTTTTTTTAAAAACACCCCGTGCACTTGCAGAAGCCCAGGACTCTTCTCCAGCCCAGCAGTTCTTTTCCAAACTCCCAGGAGACCATGTGACCTCTCCCTCTCCAACAGGCATTCAGGAAGAACTCACAGCTGGAGAAGAATCCTGGGCTCCTGCAAGTGCAGGGGGTGTTTTTAAAAACAAACAAACAACAACAACAACAAAACAGAAAAGACCCCTTAAGAATCACCTTAAAAAAGGTATGTGGTAACCCTGTCCCCCTCCCTAAGGAAAATATTATCCAAAATCCTCTCCCCCCTGCAAAAGTCAGAGAAAAAACAATGTCTATTTCACAGGGAGTTAAAAAGTTTCAGAAAATAGGGGGCAGGATTCAGCACAGCATTAGTTCAATCCCTTACATCCCCAATTTAACAAGATCCTGTAGAAAGTGATGCAAAAGACCTCAGCATGAGATCTGGGAGACTTGCTGCTAGGAATGTTTGTCGCTGGGAAATCTGGCCCTTTTGGGGCTCACTGGAGTTCTGCACCAAGCCTGATTCAGCTTGCATTTGTGTGGTGAGCCACAGGTTTTCCGTCTGGGAACTTTCCCCATATATATATTTTTTTATTTTCAGACATAGATATTTGCACAAATTGTGGTTGCAATTTGCATAATCTCAACAAATTGCAGCTCAAATTGCGCAAATGTCTATTTCTGCAAATTAAAAAATTACAGAAAATCTGCTAGCTGGCCAGCTAGCAGAAGAGCTGAAATCTGTGGGGCTGATCCAATGAAAGCTTGGCGAGCACCACCACCTGAACCCAATTCCCCCGACATCCCCAGACACTGCAGTTAAAAGAAGACAATGTCAGTGTCTTCTTTTTGGGCTGTGGACAAAGCAGAAGGGCTGCTGCCACACATCTAGGTGACATCTTAGCACTTTGCCCTTCAAGTGTATGTGTGTAGACCAAGGGTCCATCTCATCCAGCATTCTGTTCACACAGTGGCCAGCCAGCTGCCTGTGGGGAACCCACAAGTAGGACACGTCCAATAGCACCCTCCCAAGTGTAAAGCCACTGTCCTCAAATTAAAATTCAGTTTTCAGAAATACAGAGTTTACAGGGTGAATTACAGGACATAGAGTTTATTAATCCAGTTCATTCTGAGAGGCAGCTACATCCCTTTGATTGTACTGAAACTGTCTGGCTAATTCCTTCATTCATGTGACACACTGATTCGCAGTCTGTAACTGTAAGCTCAACATAATTGTGCCATTGCAATCCAGGCTATTTTCTCTAGTATGTGGAGTTATTATAGAAAGCTGATAAATACTGCAATAAATACTGTGCAATTATTCCACAGACACCACAAGTGTAACAAGGTGAGAACTTTATTGGTGCCAAAGCAGAGTCATAAGCTAACTACCACATTGCTCACCAGCCATTAGTTCCAAGCGTGTCACTTGAGAACGTTGTGAATGTGAAGTAGAAAGAAGCCCATTGCTAAACTGAATATGCTTTTTTCCTAGCCAGGGTGCATTTGGTTTTTCAATGGCTTTCCTCCACATTCGGTCTCAAGTTATCAACATTCACAACATGTACACTCTAGTCAATGTAGCTTCTTTTTTCCCATTCCATTTACAAGCACAGGAAATGCAAAAAAACTAATTTAAGCATCACTTGAGAAAGTGGCTGAAGGCTCTTGGAGTGAGCAACAGGTTTGTGAAGAGCTTTGCAGCCCAGACCTCTGTATGTTTCCTCCAGGGTAGAAACCGTCACATTCAATGAGGCTTATTCCCAAGTAAACATGCATAGGAGGGGTACAGTCTTAGTTCTATTACTGAAAATATGCCCAAGTTTCATAAAGGAAACAGAAATGGATCCTGCAATGACTAGGAATAGGGCAGAACCCCCTGTGCCCACACCGCAAAGCCCTGCTCTCTGAGCCCCTGCCTTGCACGCCCCCTGCCTGTGCTCGGCAAGTGGCCTTATCGAGCTCCGCGGTCACCATGTTTTGAAAAATAAAATGGTGATCACAAAAATGTGCATATTTGCACATGCATGAAAATGTGCCTTTTCACGAAAATGCGCATTTTGTGCAAAAACAAATATGTGCATTCGCAGAAATGCACATTTTTGTACATACGCAAATATGCTCATTTTTGCAATCGCCATTTTATTATTCAGAAAATGGCAACCACAGAGCTCAAGAAGGATGCTGGGGTGAGTCCAGGCCACTCAGTGAGCACAGGATAGGCTCGAGCGCAGTCTAAGGACTGGCAAGCAGGGGCAAGGGCTGGGCGGGCATCTGGAGAACCCAGATGGGGTTGGGTTCGTACATCCCTAGTTATGACAGACTAAAGCCAAGGTTTTGTTTTGTTTTTAGTGCTGTTCAACACTAGGGGTGCGGAACCTCAGACCCAGGGGTCACATCTGGCCCTTCTGGAGTCCCAGTCCAGTCCTCTGGGATGCCCCAGAGAGTCATACCTCCTCCCCCTGGCCTCATCCCATTCCTCACAACCATAGATGCCCACCCCCTTCTAAGAGGTTGCATTGCCTCTCACAAGCCTGATAGTAAGAGCATTAAGCTACAATGTTCTGGGTTTTTGTTTTTGGGGTTGTTTTGTATTTTGGCCACATTTTTGCCATTAGCCCCACCCACCAATTGAATGTGCCCCCCTGAGAGCTTCTCCAAAAACTGTATTCATCCCTTAGGCTAAAAGAGATGCCCCAACTAGAGCTGTGCACAAATGGCCTCTCAAAATTCTCCAGCCTGTTTGTGGGCAGAGAAATTGGGGGACAATTTCACCAAGGGGAGGAGAAATTCTCTAACAGTTTCTCACAGATAGGGCTCACTATTGGCAGGGGTTGTAGCACAGGTGCTTTCTTTTTTCCTAGGGGGTTTTGGTTTATTGCACTGCTTCTGTAGGTGGCAATAGAATCAACTGTGTTGAGTCTTCCACTCTTCTGAGGCAGAATTTTGAATTCCTTTTGGTGGTATTTTTGAGCTTACCTAATCACTGAGAGGTGGCCAAGGGTGCTGTGTGTGTTTTCTCTCTCTACTGCACATCTTTCCATTGCTCTGCAGCCCCCCAGGCCACTTGCCATTCTTAAACTGAAAAAGCCCCTTGGGAGGAATTGCCTCATGATGGCTTTAATGGGAGTGCAGGAAGCTGAGGAGTTACAGAGAGATTGCTTTACATTAAATCTTTGTACACTCCATGGCCACCTCACAAATAAGGTAAGCACAAGAACCCTAAACCCAATCCATGAGAATTTCTCTGGAATTTCTTTTCCTTTGAATTTCTTTTTGAAAGCAATTTCTTTTCTTTCAAATTGAATGAGAATGGTAAAAAAAAAAAAAATGTGGGAGAAATTTTCAGCACAGCACTAGCCCCAACTAGGGATATATGGATTCCCCACCACCTGTTCCAGTGGGGAATCCACCTGGGGGGGCTGATCCATCCCCCCCCCGGAATCCTCCGGAGTGGCTTCACTCCGCGAGGATTCTGTGGAGCCACTCAGCTTGAGGGCTGCTTACCTGGACCCATTCACCTCCGTGCTGATCGCCATGTTGCTTAAAAAAATGGTGATCGGCAAGATGTGCCCATAGACTTATACGCAAGATTCACAGCTCTATTTTGCATATAAGTCAATGGGCACATCCTGCCGATTGCCATTTTTTAAAGACTTATACGAAAGATTCACGGCTCTATTTGCGTATAAGTCTATGGGCACAGCCTGCTGATGGCCATTTTTTTAAGCAATATGGTGATCGGCATGGAGGCGAACGGGTCTGGTTAAGCCTAAAGCTGAGTGCCGTTCCACGGGGAATCCTCCTGAAGCAGAGGTAAGTGGGGACATTCCACTGTGGATTCCAGAGGCCGGATTCCAAAGAATCTGGCCTCATTTGAATCCGCAGCAGATTTCTCCGACATCCCTACCCCAACCCTGTTCTACATCCTTACTTACAATTTCCATTGTTCCTTCTTTTAACCTCTGATGGCAGAGACATGGAATGAGTCTAACATCAGAGATGGGTGAATCTGTATATTTCTGGTCTACATCACTTATGCATAGTTTTACCCATTCAAGGCACAGTCCTATGCATTTGTTGTTGTTGTTCAGTCGTGTCCGACTCTTCGTGACCCCATGGACAATAGCACGCCAGGCCTTCCTGTCCTGCGCTCTCTCCCGGAGCGTGCTCAAGTTCATATTCATTGCATCCATGATGCTATCTAGCCATCTCATCCTCTGCCATCCCCTTCTCCTTTGGCCTTCAGTCTTTCCCAGCATCAGGGTCTTTTCCAGGGAGTTTTCTCTTCGCATTAGGTGGCCAAAATATTGGAGCTTCAGCTTCATTATCTGTCCTTCCAATGAGCACTCAGGGTTGATTTCCTTTAGGATGGACTGATTTGACCTCCTTGCAGTCCAGGGGACTCGTAAGAGTCTTCTCCAGCACCACAGTTCGAAAGCATCAATTCTTCGGCACTCAGCCTTCCTTATAGTCCAGCTCTCACAGCCATACATTACTACTGGGAAAACCATAGCTTTGATTAGATGGACCTTTGTCGGCAAGGTGATGTCTCTGCTTCTTACTATACTGTCTAGGTTGGCCATAGCTTTCCTCCCAAGGAGCAAGCGTCTTTTAATTTCATGGCTACAGTCACCGTCTGCGGTGATCTTGGAGCCCAAGAAAGTAAAATCTGTCACTGCTTCCATTTCTTCCCCTTCTATATGCCAAGAAGTGATGGGGCCAGATGCCATGATCTTCGTTTTTTTAAGGTTGAGTTTCAAACCAGCTTTTGCACTCTCCTCTTTCACCCTCAACAAGAGGCTCTTGAGATCCTCTTCGCTTTCTGCCATTAGGGTGGTATTGTCTGCATATTGGAGGTTGTTGATAATTCTCCCAGCAATCTTAATTCCGACCTGTGATTCATCCAACCCGGCATTTCTCATGATGTACTCTGCATATAAGTTAAATAAGCAGGGTGACAATATGCAGCCTTGTCGTACTCCTTTCCCAATTTTGAACCAATCGGTTGTTCCATGTCTGGTTCTTACTGTTGCTTCTTGACCCTCGTACAGGTTTCTCAGGAGACAGGTAAGGTGGTCTGGTACTCCCATCACTTTAAGAATTTGCCACAGTTTGTTGTGATCCACACAATCAAAGGGTTTAGCGTAGTCAATGAAGCAGAAATAGACGTTTTTCTGGAATTCTCTTGCTTTCTCCATGATGCAGCGAATGTTGGCGATTTGATCTCTAGTTCCTCTGCCTCTTCGAAACCCAGCTTGTACTTACGGTAGTTCTCGGTTCGCATACTGCTGAAGCCTAGCTTGTAGGATTTTGAGCATCACCTTGCTGGCATGTGAAATGAGCGCAATTGTGCGGTAGTTTGAACACTCTTTGGCGTTGCCCTTCTTTGGAATTGGAATGTAAACTGACCTTTTCCAGTCTTGTGGCCACTGTTGAGTGTTCCAGATTTGTTGGCATATTGAATGCAGCACTTTAACAGCATCATCTTTTAGGATTTTAAATAGCTCAGCTGGAATACTGTCATCTCCGCTAGCTTTGTTGTTACTAATGCTTCCTAAGGCCCACTTGACTTCACTCTCTAGGATGTCCGGCTCAAGTTCAGTGGCCGCACTATCATGGCTATCAGGGACATTCAGATCTTTCCTGTATAGTTCTTCTGTGTATTCTTGCCACCTCTTCTTAATCTCATCTGCTTCTGTTAGGTCCCTGCCTTCTTTGTCCTTGATCATGCCCGTCTTTGCACAAAACGTTCCCTTGAGATCTCCAATTTTCTTGAAGAGATCTCTAGTCTTTCCCATTCTGTTGTTTTCCTCGATTTCTTTGCATTGTTCATTTAAGAAAGCCTTCTTGTCTCTCCTTGCTATTCTCTGGAACTCTGCATTCAGTTGGGTATATCTTCCCCTTTCTCCCTTGCTTTTCGCTTCCCTTCTTTCGTGAGCTACTTGTAAAGCCTCATCAGACAGCCACTTTGCTTTCTTGCATTTCTTTTTCTTTGGGATGGATTTCGTTGCTGCCTCCAGAACAATGTTACGGACCTCCATCCATAGTTCCTCAGGCACTCTGTCTATCAGGTCTAATCCCTGAAATCTATTCCTCACCTCCACTGTATATTCATCAGGGATATGATTGAGGTCATACCTGAACGGTTTAGTGGTTTTCCCGACGTTCTTCAATTTAAGCCGAAATTTTGCAAGAAGCAGCTCATGATCTGAGCCACAGTCAGCTCCAGGTCTTGTTTTTACTGACTGTATGGAGCTTCTCCATCTTTGGTTGCAAAGGACATAATCAATCTGATTTCGATATTGACCATCTGGTGACGTCCATGTGTAGAGTCGCCTCTTGTGCTGTTGGAAAAGAGTGTTTGCTATGATCAGCATGTTCTCTTGGCAAAACTCTATTAGCTTTTGTCCTGCTTCCTTTTGTACACCAAGGCCATGCCTGCCTGTTATCCCGGTGATTTCTGGACTTCCTACTTTAGCATTCCAATCCCCTATGATGAAGAGGACATCTTTTTTTGGTGTTAGTTCTAGAAGGTGTTGTAGGTCTTCATAGAAACGATCAACCTCAGCTTCTTCGGCCTCAGTGGTTGGGGCATAGACTTGAATTACTGTGATTTTGAATGGTTTGCCTTGGATTCGTACTGAGATCATTCTATCATTTTTAAGATTGTCCCCCAGTACTGCTTTTCCCACCCTTTTGTTGACTATGAGTGCTACTTCATTTCTTCTAAGGGATTCTTGGCCACAATAGTAGATATGATGAATCCTATGCATGCTTAGACATAAAAAAAGTCCTACAGCAATTAGCATGCCCCAGCCCCAGCCAGCATGACTGGCTGGGGAATGCTGGGAGTGGTAGGACTTTTTTCTGTCTAAACATGCATAGGACTACACCCTAAACCATTCCATTTCTGCATTAATCTCTGAATTTGTGGTTTTCTTCCTCTCATAATTTTTTTTTCTCCTCCTTTAAATTCCTCTCAGAATACATATATAAAATGCAGATGTTGATACATAGTCAAGGCTGCAATCCTATGCATGCTGACTTGGTAAGTCCATTGAATGTGATAGGACTTACTTCTGAGTATACATGATTAGGATTGCACTGCAAATGTGCATTTTATTTCTCTCAAAACAGTGTTTAAATGTGTATTTGTTCCTCAATATGTATTTAAATCTGTATATTCTCTCAAAAAATACATTTAAGTCCATATGTTGATATGTTTAGCCTAAACTGCTGAGAACTGTGTTGTAACAGTTGGAGAAATGCAAAATCCAGTGTGTAGCTATGTTCTGATCTGCATATTAGTCTGAGAGGTGCCAATCAGGCCATTCCATAGCAGAATCTGCAAATATTTAATTACTCAAGTAGCCCTACCTAATTTAGAAAATAATATGCCATGTAAGGCAACCCTCTATCCAAGGAAAGTAATCTTAGCAGATGCCTTTCTTAGAACAGATTCAGAGAGGAAGATATCATAACTTCTTCTTCCCTGTCTTTAATAAGACAATTCAGGATGCCATCCTATGGCCACTAGACAGTGGCTAGGAGGCCATAGGGTTATTCATTTTTGGGAACTGACCTCAGAGCCCGTGCTCTGAGATTGGTTCCCCAAAAAATGACTCCCTGCCCCACCACCTCATAGATCATCCCAGGCTCCACGTTTGTAGGTGAAGTGCAGAGCAGGAGGAAAGGGGGCATCCCTGGGGCCAGTCCTAGGGGTGGGGCAGGGAGAGTGGAAGGGCTGGTACAATGCTTCCTATGCATCATCCAGCCACACACACCCTCTGAAGTCCTGCAACTAAATGGCTGAAATCAGCCATCTTGCTGCAAATGCAGGGTGGCTGGAGTGCAGAGGAGAGATTCCTCTCCACACTCCACCTGCCTTGCATTGGATAGGTGGTTTCTTCTGAGTTTGGAGGTGGCCACCATCCCGATAGGATTGCTTCCTTAGGGTACAATCCTATGCAGCTTTAGACCGAAAAAGTCCTACAACTCCCAGCATTCCCCAGCCAACACAATGGAATGAAAGGCACCTGACAATCCACGAAACACAGACAGAATGGAGTTTACACCATCTGTACATCCCTAGGTACCTGTGGGGATTGGTGGTACAAAATGTCATGGTGGCTAAACCCAAAGTGGGGTGTGCCAACTGCTTAAATAAATAAGATCACTGAGATTAGGAGCTGGCTAGAGAAGTTGCAGGTAGGCCTTCCTTCCTTCTGATTTTGAAGGTGTATAGGAGTAGGCAACTTGCAGCCCTCCAGATAATTGGACTTACAACTCCCATCAGTCGCTGGCTAGGGCTGATGGAGGTTGAAGTCCAAAATATCTGGGGGCGGGGCACCAGGTTCCAGAAGGCTGACTTACATGGTAAGGTAGTTGCCTGCATTGTTTAGTTAAATGGTGAAGAGAGTCATGCTGTTGCCCTGTTCCCCTGGGTTTCTGATCAGGTGGAAGAAGTGTGGTAATATATGTTTTCCTCATCAGTTATAAGACTAATGCAGATGGCTTGTTCATCAAGTGGTTATACACAGCCTGTTGTACTTTGCTGCTTGGTAAATGGCCCTTTCTGAACTGATCTAGTGTCTGTCCTTGAAAGAGATTTCTGTCCAACAGGTGCACAGGGGGGTGACATTTGCTAGTATAGTACTGGATGAGGGCCAATAAACTGAGACTCAGTCCAGACAAGACAGAGATACTGTCAGTGGGTGGTTCGTCTGCCCGGCTAAGTGGTTTTCAGCCTGTTCTAGAGGGGCCTGAACACCCCCTAAAAGATCAGGTTCATAGTCTGTGGGTCCTCTGGGATCCAGCATTGTCATTAAAGGCACAGATGGACTTGGTGGCATGGAGCACCTTTTATCAGCTTAGGCTGATATACCAAGACCATCCTTATCTGGACAGAGATAGCCTAGCTACAGTTATCCATGCTCTGGTAACCTCTCATCTGGAGTACTGCAATGCTTTATATGTGGGGCAGCCTTTGAAAACGGTCTGGCAACTTCAGCTGGTCTGAAATAGGGCTGCGAGATTGTTAACTGGGATTGGCCAATCTGAACTGGCTGCCAGTCCATTTCTGGGCCTGATTCAGAGTTCCAGCTATCCAGAGTGCTGGTATCCAGGAGCCCCAGCAAAAGGAAGTGAGGTGGGTGGCTACTACAAAGAGGGCCTTTTCTACTGTGGCACCCTGGTTGTGAAATGAGCTTCCCAGAGAGGTTCATCTGGCACCTATGTTGTGCTCTTTGGGTGCCAGGTGAAGACCATCTCATTTTCCCAGGCATTTTAGTCTTTCAGTTTCTGTTGTTTTAAATTTGTTGCTGTGTTTTAAACCTTTGCACCGTGGCTAGGCTTTATTTTGGATTTTTATCATTAATTTATATTCTAGTTCTAAACTTTTAGAAGTTTATATTGCATTTTATCATGTTGTACTGTATGGTTTTAATTCTTGTGAACTGCCCAGAGAGCTTTGGCTATTGGGTGGTATAGAAATGTAAGAAATAAATAAGTAGTAGAGGGCAGCTACATGAGACAGAAAATGTACCTGAAACAAATTCTTCCTGCTGAAATTAGGGTGAGAAGGCAAACCGCGAATATTGAAGGTGATGGCCTGATTGTCGTAGATACGCAGCAACCTAAAGGTTGCTGGAGGACTTTACTAGCATTTATAGTGCTTGCCTATGATCCAGCCACAGTTGTGATACATATCGCTCATATCACAAATTTGGATGGGTGCTTAAGGAAGGTCTGTGTAGCTCCACACTGAATGTTTTGTGCTACCAGATTCACATGTTCGTGTGCATACCCGCACACAGACATGTAAACTGCTGAAATTCCAGAATTCTCCATAAGCCTTTTCTTCCATGAAAAGCTCAAGAAACATTTGTTCTGCACACGTATTTGCTACTGGAGCTGAATTGAATTTTAGGGGAAATTATCCTAAGTAAATTCTCCTGTAATTCAGATTTGCTCAAATGACTTCAAATGTATCTGTATCTAATGAGTCGAAGGCAAGCAGCAGGACAGTATTTCTAACCTTAAAAAGGCGGATGTATTTAAAGCTTGTATTTGCAGTGTCAACCCTGTGAGCGCTTCTGCCATAGAGCTCATTCGCGATCAGTGGCAAAAGCTCATGTTCATACCAAACAAATGTTCTTTAGTCCGACTACCCTACAGGCTACACAGTAATAATTGATTTGGCCAGCAGATGGCAGAAAAGTCTTATTTTTCATCTTTTAAACATAACTAGAAATAAAACAGGATCGTGGTGCAGTCCGCAGTCATACAGAACTGAAAGTTCAAAAGCGAAGGCTTCAGAGGGGCCGGGCAGGCCATTCTTCCAATACTGTGGGCTCAGTATCTGATATGTGATGTGTCTGTGAGCAAGTCTGGAGAAAAGAAGTTCTCAGCCCCATCCCTGGCTGCAACCATCGTTCCCCAAACACAGGTGCCAAACCCACTTCCTTCATCCTAAGCCAGACCCCTTCCTCTGGTTCATCTCCTCCAGCTCCTGCCCTCACAATTCCCAGCCTAGCCCTCTATGCACCTCTTCCCGCTCTGATCTGGACATAGTCACCCTATGATGGCACTATCCATCTAGCTCAGTGGTGGGCAGACTTCAGGCTTGTGGGATCTACTTTGTTTTGTGTTTTGTTTTTTCACTAGAACCCTGTGATCTACCAGCCATTGAGGGCACAATCTGATGCATGTTTAGACAGAAAAAAAGTCCCACAGTTCCCAGCATTTCCCAGCCAGCCATGCTGGGAATTGTAGGATTTTTTTTCTGTCTATATATGCACAGGATTGCGCCCTTAAAGAATTGTGAGTCCAGGAATGTGTTTGCATATCAGAACTGAACAAAGCTCACAGCCCTTCCACACAAAATCCCACTTCTGCTTAACCCACGTTTTCTTCATTTCAGTACAATAATTTAGGGTGGCAGGGGGAAATCATTTTTTTCCTGTTATTGTTAAATAATTGGGAGTCAGAAATCCATGCTGATCTACTGCGAATCACCCAGAGATTTACTAGTAGACCAAGACCTACCTTTTGTCCACCCTTGATCTATCCAGTCTGTCCCCAATTTTCTCTCCCCTTCTTACCAAGCCTGCTCCATTACACAACCCACACCACTAGAATATCAACTCTCTTTCTGTTCCTATAGCTTTCCATCTAACTGTTGCTGGAGGATGAAACTATCCCATAGTTCTTTCCTTGCTATCACCTGTTATTTCCAAATATGGAGGGGTCACAGGCCCTAAGCAGGTGTTCTGCCTGCTCATGTGAGAGTAGAGAAGTCTGTGGGGGCAGGGACATGCATCTCAAACAACCCTGCACAGCGGGCTCCTCTGTAGATGTTCGCATTTGGAACATCTGCTTGAGGCTGTGTGTTGTAAGTGCACACAGTTGAATGTGCTTAAACTTCCCTTTGATCAGGAGGGAAGTTTACGAATTCAAGGTTGAATACACAACCGTACCTGTGGACCTTAACACGAAACATGTAAGGGTCTTTAGAGGTGCCCACATGCTTGAGGAATTAGGGGGTGGGGCTGTGCCCTACATATCATATGCAGGTTGAATGTCTGCATGGGGTTATGCATATAAGGGATTTCAGCACTGCACACCACATATCTACTTATTAGGGATGGATGAATGTGTCAATTTTGGTTTTACACCAGTTTCTCATTTTTCCTGTCTTGATTCATCTGTGGATTTTTCCATTCTTAAGTTTGGTCCGTCCCAAATTTCGAGATGCTTTAAAAAAAAGTTTTCATGAACAATTGTAAGGATTTTTGTGCACATTTCTCCGAATGCATTCATTTTTTTTTTTTTTTTTGATTGGAGAACTCTATGACAAAATTTGGGACAAGTGCAAATTCCGAAGGATAACTGAGTTTCAGTTCGCACAGTGGTTCAAAAGTGTAAAATTCCTCCTCTCCCCACTCCATCCCTCCTGCTTATATGACAAGAAAGATATTCAGGAGGGCTGACGGATCATGAATAGAAAAGTCTTCGAGACCATATCTGGTGCATGATGGGCATCTGTGCTTTAAAGAAGAACTGGGATTCAGATTCAGACAACCAATAGGTAACTGCTTAAAGGCTTACCATATGATGCTTATCATCATGTGGGGAATGGTTATCTGTAGCCTATGAACATATCATTAACCACAGGATTTCAACCCCCCCCCCCCCATACATACATTGCTCAGAAAGCCAAGGAAGCAAACCTTGCCTTCCCACGTACATGCAGGCACTGTGCAGTAAGCTTTCTTAACTAAGCAGCTACAACATGACTCCCAGCCCTCTGGAACTACCCTAGGCAGGCAGCTGAAAAGAAATTAGCTGTGAGTGTGTGGGAGAAAATGACTTCTCCTGCGTATAAAATGACGACCTTGCACGAAGCTTGTGTGCATGATGCGGGGCTTTGAATTTGCCGAGCAAACATGGTAATATTCTCATTTTCTCTTTGATTTGTGTGTGGGTTGGGTTCATAAACACCTGCTCTGTACTATTAAATCTCTAACAGGCAGTTGTTCCTTGTGCACATCAATCATATTAGCGGAGGAGAGCTTCTCTCATTATGAAAAGTTTGGCTGGGTCATGGGGATTGGCTAACAAGGACTTTGGACTTCGGCCCTTCTTCGATCGCCCACCGAGGCAGGCCTTGGCTTTCTAGAAAAGGGGTGACCTTGAAGCGACTTTCCTTGACTGGCAGAAAGCACCACAATGGCTGTCACTAAAAGTGTAACCAGCTTAGGCATGGCAGCGCAGCGGTCCTCAGAACCTTTTGTCCTCAGATCTTGTTCTACTCTTAGTATTCCACCTACCAGGAATGCTGCCTCCCTCATGATGGGGGAACTAGACTTAACAAACCATTTGACAGGGGAGTGAGATGTGCCTTCATCAGGTGTGCCTTCATCAGGGCCAGCCCTACCATCAGGCAGAATTAGGCAGTTGCCTCAGGCAGCAGATGCTGAAGGCAGGGAGTGGTGGCAAGACGTTGGAGGACAGAGTTATGTGAGCCATACAGCCTGCCCCACATCCTCTAAGCTAGCCTGATACCCTCAGGTGCTGTGGAAGACACTGGGCCACCACCAGTGTTGAAGTCAGATTCAACTGACAGTGGTCAGCTTTAGTACATGAAACGGATAGAGCTCCATCTTAGTACATGAAATGGATAGAGCTCCATCTTAGTACATGAAACGGATAGAGCTCCATCTTTGCCTCAGGTAGCGAAATGTCTTGGGCCATCCCTGGCCTCCATGCATCCTGCTGCTGCACGCAGGAATCAGTCGGCCAGGGCAAAGAGATATCAGTGAAAATGAGGGCCAAAGGCAAAAGGGGCGAGGCCAAAATTCCCCAAATGCCAGCATACTTTCACTCAGAGCTCTTCCTGCTAGTAGCTAAGTGCTAGGAGAGCTATATCAACCATTTAGGATGCAGGAAAAACTGCACTACAGCTGGGAAGCCACCTACCAATCGGTGGTTGGGGAAAATGGATTGGGGCCAGGGTACGGATGCATGGATTTTGTACAATCTGTTCTGTCTGCATTGTGTGGATTGTCAGGTGCCTTTCGTTCCATCATCCAGTCATTGATGGATTTTTTTTTCCAATTTCCCAAAGTTGTGTAAATTTGCACTGCAACAATGTGCAAATCCCCCCCCCCCAATGCACAAATACCCCCCAAATGTGCATCTTCATGCTTTAGCCTATGGGGAAATGCAAATTTTCAACTGGTTTTTTATTTCATGTATTTTTCTACGAGTAAATTTGCAAGAATTCCAGAAAGTAAAAAAAATGGTCCACAAGTCTGAGGAACCTGTATGAACTGGGAAAATCTGGTCTGCTGCAGAATCCATGTGTTGGATTCATAAAAATCCCAGCTCATTTGATTCTGTTGCAGATTTCTCTGCTGTCCCTAGCCTAGGCCAAGAGGAAAGGGGCCTAGTTCTGAGGAACCCCAGAGGTCTGAGGTTTAACACCCCTGTATTTGACAAAATCCATGGAGGACAGGTCTATCCACTATTATCTATGACTGGGGATGGACAGTCTTACCTCTGGCCACCAAACTCCTACTGGTTGTCTGGCTGGCCAGCTGGTCACCCCTTTTTACCATGCTGCATGAGCTGCTGCATGGTCTGCGGGTGTTTGGTGAGCACCTGGCAGCACCCATTTCCTCATCAAGCCACCATTTTTTCATAATATGGCAGCTTGGTTTTTTCCATATATGTGAAGTTGCAGAAATGGTGGCCGTATAGGGGCCATTCATGCAACATTACAGGTGTAAATGGACCATTACACCTGTAATGTTGCGCATATGGCCCCTCTACAGCTGCCATTTACATAACGTTACATTTACGGAAAAAACCAAGCTGCCATATTTTTGCAAAATGGTGGCTTGCTGAGGGAACTGGTGGCTGCCAGGCACTCTCTGACTGTGCAACAGCTCTGTCTGGTAAGTGCGGGGCTTGGTAAGCAGGGTCCAGGAGGACAAGTGGAGGGGAGTCCACTGGACTCCACCCCCCTCTCCGACTCCTGCGACATCCCTACCTGTGACATCTAAAATAGAACTTCCATGTTTAGATACAGTGTACTTCAAATTCTAGGGATGAACAAACAACAGGGAATAACATTCTTCATCATGCCCAGCCCATGAGTTTCCTAGACATCTTTGGCTGGTCACTGCTGAAGTCAGACTGGGTCATGTAGATTTTTAATCTGATTCAGCAAAGCAATTCTAATTTTCCTGTGTTCAGGAAATGAAAATGGAGGCTCCCAGCTAGTCAAGGATTGTTGTTTCTGTGACTCTATAGAGAGGCTCTCGATGTAGTGACCTCTCTCATTAGTGGGGATAAAAGTCACGTCATGGGGCCAAGTAGCACTGAACCTGTTTCTGATAGCAGCTGCCTGATTTCAGAGGGGAAGAGGGAGAGGGGGATGCCCTTGAGTCAGGAGCTTCATTATCAACAAGGTTAACAAAAGCAATGAAAAGGAGAATTAAAATAATGATTAAAATAATTTCCAAAAGGTATCCTCCCACCATCATTTGCTGGCATCAAACTCTCCTCTGTATCTTGTGCATAGTTCTGCTCCAAATACACGCTTGTCTAATGGCGCTGTTGAAAGTCAAAGTGGCGTGACTTTCAGCAGCATGGCTGGAACATCAGGTTCTTTCAGAGCAAAAGAGTGAGAACTAGAGATCGGTAGAGAAAGGGAGAAATAAAACCAAGAGGAAGAGAGAAGAATAATATATCATGCTGGTTTTTAACTGGTTTCTTGGCTTTTCAGTATCTGAGAAACAGGGGTGGAGGGTGGGGGATAAAAAGATTTTACATTGAGATTCCTTATCACACAGTTCAGTGCTTTGCCTATGCCAAAGAAAAATTGATTTGAGGAATGAAATGCAAAGATGAATGAGCACATAGCTACAGGCCAACAACACTTCCAAGTCTTCATTTGAGATTGGGGTGTGGTGGGTGGTGGAGAACACCCCTTTAGGGATGCCACAATCATACGGGATTTTCTGTTCTTGATATATTAAGTGCATATTCTCTGTTGCATCCAGTGTCCTGAACAGAATAGCTGATTAAAGAATATTATCATGGGATCTATGAAACAAGTAACACCAGCTAGAAGCATAATGCTCATCTCGCTCGGCTAGGCCCAAAGAACCCTTGGATTCTGTAAACCCCAAGGCAGCCATGATGAACTAAAACAGTATACTCTGTTAAGCCAATTCTACAACCCATGCACAACAATTATCCAGATTTGCATTATAATGCTTGGAGAGATATCTATGTCTTTGAACAGGGGACATAATGTGCAATTATGACAATTACAGATAATAATGTGCATGCGGTGCTCAACAACTGTTTAGATGAAAACTAGATATCCACTTTTGTGTATCAGCATCTCGAACATGCAGTGTTGCTTTGCAGGAAGGTAGAAAAAGCTACTGAAACACAGAGGCAGGTTTTGCTCATTTGTGCATCCCCTGCCCACCAAAGCGCTGCTGTATCAACATACACACACACAGTATTCCTGGCTGAAGACATTCTAGATCAGTTAATATGACTATGGAATATTTTGAGACTGAAAGAAAACTCCACGGAGGTGCACATAAAGCCAGAAATCTAAGGTCATTCCTTGCCAATAGGTTTCTCTGACAGGACTTGGGTTTCTGCTCTACTGCCACCCAATCCCAGCAAGTTTTTGTACATCAATCAACATCATCCCAAATCTTCTCACAGACTCATCTCCTTCTTACCTCAGACATTATCCCCCATATCCACTACCCTATAGCTTCTTCAGCTGCATCTGTGCTTGCAGCCATCTTTCTCCATCCTGCTCATCTCTGCCCTCACCTCTTATTGGCAATATTCCTATTACCTTCATCTTTCCTTCCATGACTGCCTCATCAGCCCCATGACTTCCCCCTTTATCTCCATTTCAGCACTGCCATCTGCCTACTTTTGTCCCATTTTGTTTTCTGTCTTCCCTGTTACTATTATTTATTACATTTCTATACTGCCCAATACCCAGAGCTCTCTGGGCAGTTTACAAAGATTAAAAACATTACAATTTCAATATACACATATTAAAAACCATTTACATAAAAACACATGAACAGACAATATACACAAAAGAAACATATATCTAAAACAACTTCAAACAAACAATCTCAAAAACAAATGACCATAATCCTAAGACATTCCAGGATTGATTAAACACTTCTCATATACTATTGAATGCCTGGGAGAAGAGAAAGGTCTTAACCTGGCACTGAAAAGATAACAATGTTGGCACCAGGCAGGCCTCATCTGGGAGATCATTCCATAATTTGGGGGCCACCACCAAGAAGGCCTTCTCCCTTGTCACTGTCTTCTGAGCTTCCCTTGGAGTAGGCAGCCAGAGGAGGGCCTTAGATGCCGAGCATAGTATACAGGTAGGTTCATGTTGGGAGAGGCGCTCCATCAGGTATTGTGGTCCCAAGCCGTGTAAGGCTTTATAGGTTAAAACCAGCATCTTCAACTGGACTTGGAAACATACAGGCCAGTGCAAGAGGTCCAGAGTCGGTCTTATATGTTCAGACCTTCTGGTCCTTGTTAGCAATCTGGCTGCTGCATTTTGCATGAGCTGCAGTTTCCAAACTGTCTTCAAAGGCAGCCCCACGTAGAGCGTAATGCAGTAATCTAACGTGAAGATTACCGGAGCATAGTCAACTGAAGCCAGGTTATCCCTGTCCAGATAGGGGCATAGCTGGGCCACCAACCAAAGTTGGTAGAAAGCACTCCATGCCACTGAGGCCACCTGTGCCTCAAGTGACGAAGATGGCTCAAGGAGAACCCCCAAGCTACGAACCTGTTCCTTCAGGGGGAGTGCAACCCCATCCAGAACAGGTTGAGCACCCTTCATCTGGTCAGAAGAACCACCCATCAACAGCATCTCAGTCTTGTCTGGATTGAGTTTCAGTTTATTAGCCCTCATCCACTCCATTGTCGCAGCCAGCCATTGATTTAGCACATCCACACCCTCACCTGAAGAAGATGAAAAGGAGAAATAGAGCTGCGTGTCATCAGCATACAGATGACAATGCACCCCAAAACTCCAGATGACCACCCTCAACGGTTTCATGTAGATGTTAAATAGCATGGGGGAAAGAACTAACCCCTGTGGGACTCCATACTGGAGAATCCACGGGGCCAAGCAATATTCCTCAAGCACCACCTTCTGGAGCCGACCATCCAAGTAGGAGCAAAACCACTGCAATGCAGTGCCTCCCACTCCCAGCTCAGACAATTGTCCCAGAAGGGCACCATGGTCGATGGTATCGAAGGCCGCTGAGAGATCAAGGAGAATCAACAAGGTCACACTCCCCCTGTCTCTCTCCCGACATAGATCATCATACAGGGTGACCAAGGCTGTTTCCATGCCAAAATCTGGCCTGAACCCTGATTGAAATGGATCTAGATAATCAGTCTCATCCAAGAGTGTCTGGAGCTGGTTGGCAACCACCCACTCAAGAACCTTGCCCAGGAAAGGAACATTTGCCACTGGCCTAAAATTACTAAGATTTTCCAGGTCCAGGGAGGGTTTCTTTAGGAGTGGTCTCACTACCGCCCCTTTGAGGCAGTCTGAGACCACGCCTTCTCACAAAGAGGCATTAATCACCTCTCTGGCCCAGCCTGCTGTTCCTTCCCTGCCAGTTTCCATCAGCCAAGAGGGGCAAGGATCCAGTATGGAAGTGGTTGCACGAAGCTGTCCAAGCACCTTGTCAACATCCTGTTGGTCTTCCCTGCTGGTGTCCTCTGCAAGTGTAGCTGTCTTGAGTATAACCAGTTGCCCATGTTATGTCCTGAGTTTGGTGGAATATGTTTCGGGGCCATTCCGGGCTTGTAGCAAAGGCAAAGATCCCATACATGCAAGATATGGACTAGCTTCACACACATCTATCTGTGTTAGTCAGGACCTTCTCAATGCTGGCTCCCAGGCTATGGAACTCAGTATATATGTCATCAACCTTGCAAATGTTAAAGCAATTTTTTTAGAAGACTCATTTATTTATGGGGGGGGGCGGGTTTGAAATATTTAGTATTTTTTATTTTGCTGTTGTCTTATATATTTTAACTGGCCTATGTTTTTAAATAACTTCATTTTTTTCCCCATCAGATGATTGCTTTTGATTGATATTGGTTTTTAAATTCATATAACTGCCATTTTATGAGGGCTATGCCCTAAAAGACAATAAATAGAGAAATAGAGAAATATCAATAAGTACCAATACATATCAATAAATAAATGTTGAAATTGAGATAGAATTATTGCTTAGCAAAAGAGAAATGTCCAGTTCAAGGACCTGAGGCATATGTATTGCTGAAGCTGCAGACTGTGCATTCCTTCCACCACGCCAAAGAGAGTTGTGCTACTATATCTCTGCCTTGGCCTGAAGCTTTTCTGCTATTCCATTTCTAGCCTCTGTACATAGATGCCCTTTGGTCCTCCTAACCTGCCAGTTCAGTCCTTGGGGCCACAATTCTGCAGAGTTGTCCTACTTTTTGCCTGCTGTGCTTGTTGCTCACTATTCCAAGTCAAGGCACCCTCCCTGCTGAGCTGAGAATGGTAGGTCTGAGAGTTTTTGCAGGCTGAGTTTGATTGTAGGTAGGTTTTTGTGTGTGTGATTTGTGAAAATGTAGGGCAACTTCAAGTTGCGTTTCAGATGTCATGTTTACCTTGTGGTGGGCACACAACTACTATAATTAAACCACTGAACTCTAACGCTCATACAAAAGTCATATGTATACATTTTATTACAGAGTGTATACATATGTATTGCACATGGAAGAAAATCCAAATATACAATGCCTGAAGGCTAATGAACAATGAACCCTGCTAAAAAAAATAAAAAATATCCATCACCTACAATGCACACATGTGATGTTGGAATGAGAGGCACTAAGTTATAATTTCTAAAGAAATAACATATTCACAATGGAAGCAAAGCTGGAAGGCACTAGGTGTGCGTGTATCTTTAAAGAAATAACACATTGACAAAGAAAACAAAGCTACAGGCAAACTGTTTTGTTGAACTCTGTCAGGTGCTGATGACATTCAGCTATTCAGGAATTGAAAACCTAGTGCCTTTCAGCTTTGCTTCTTGATGGCTACAAGTAGAGATGGACAAAACATAAAATAAAATGCAATGTTCGAGGTTGTTGAGGTTTTCCGAATTCTTCCCCAAAACTCGTTTCTCCTCATTTGCATTCCCAAATATGAGCATCTTTTTCTCCCCAGTCGGGAAAAATCGGCATTTTTAAAAATGCGCAACTTTGCCCAACTGGAATAATATGCATGTTTAAACATGTTTATTTTTCACAACCCAAAATGCACATTTTCCTCCATATGCTAAAGGGTGGAAATGCTAGTTTGGGGCGGGGGGGGGGGATTTGTGCAGGTGCACATTTGCACACATGCTATTTTCAGAAGTATACATAAGTGCAAATGCACATTTTTGAACGTGAGAACAAGTTTTGGAAACTGCAAAAATTTCCCGAGAATTGTATCCCTGCTCACCTGTGCATTTGGGGTTGTGGATGGGATATGTTCACATGATTTGCAAACAGGAAGTAAATTCTTGTACATCACTAGCTATAAGCATCGCTAGGGATGGCAAACTCATCTCAGCCCACCTCATGCACTGGCTGCTGTACCCTCGCCAGCTGCCCAACCCTGCTCACTGTGCATGGCAAGCTCCAGACAGTTTGTGGGTGCCTGACAAGCACCATGTGGCATCCTGCTCCTCCACTGAGCCACCATTTTGCAGAAAATGGTGGCTCAGCCTTTTCTATAAAGGCCAATTTTATGTAAATGGTGGGCACAAAGAGGCCCATTTATGCAACACTGCAGGCATAAATGGTCATTGGTCTATTTAGATGAAGAATGGCGGCTTGGCAGAGCAGAGGGCACCACTGCCTTTGCCCAACTCACTGCCCTTGTTTGACTTATCTGGGGGGGGGGGTGAGCCAGTGAAAAATGGCCAAGCCTCAAGCCCCAACTGGATGCCCATGACATCTTTAAGCATCATCATCATGTCCTTCTTGTGGGCTCCCTATAAGCATGTAGTTGGCTGTGTGTGGCTAATAGGATGCTGGACTATATAGGCCTTTGGTCTGATGCCGCAGGGCTCGTCTTATGTTCTTACCTGCATTTGCCAGTCTCCCTCACATACATGCCCTCCACCTCTCCATCTAGACTACTCAAGGTCTTTACAGAACTTTGAGCTGTTACTTTTCTCCACATCATACTCTGGTTTGGCAGGGCAATGCCCAATGTTTTGCCATAGTCTTAATATCTAAACAAAAGGATCCAGACAAGGCCTTGAAGACATGTGCTTCAATGTGGATACCCTTCTCCACAAGGTGGCTGCATTTGCTTGATGTGAGAGAAAGATGCTTTGTATATACTTGAAGGAATTTGTCTGGGTTTTAGACTGGCAATGAAATAGGTAACAACAAAGCTATGTTTGGGTAAGCCTAAGCTCCAGTTTTCCTGCCCTGCATTGTAGAAAGATCCATGGGGTTAGTACTCTGGAACAGCCAATAAAAGGCTGTGTGTGGCTCCATTCATGCTTGCAAAGAAAGACATGCTGACAGTGCTGCAATGGCTGATGGTTTCTATTGAAAGGCTCTTGAAACCATCCAACCTGCTTGCAGTATTTGAAACCTCATGGGATCTAGGCAAAACCAATGCAAAGCCAAACTAAAAGCCCTCTAAGATCTCTCCCAAACCCCATCTTCCTTAACAATCACCTGCCAGCCCAAGCCTGCCCCTCCGTGACATCGGACCATTCAAACCAAGGGTGGGCAACACATGGCTGCATGTGCCCTACTGGTCTAGCCCCTGTTGATCGCCCACTGGCTGCCATGGCGGCACCACTGACATTTATGGTAACACAACAACAATCCCCATCCATTTACTGCTTTACAGCCTGAGAACAAAGTTAAATTTGACCTGCTCACTGCTCTGTAGAAGTTTGCCACCAAAGACAGCAAACTCTTGTCTTTTTCTGCCTCCACCCCCCCACAAAATTCTACAGGGTGGTTGGTGGTAGTGGCGGCAGGAGTGCAGCCCATGGGGAAGGGGGCTGGCTCTGGGGGCAAAATCAGTTGCCCACTACTGATTTTAACTCATGGTAGCTAGAGGGGCTATAAAACCACTGCTTGACCAGGCCCTCTGGACAACTGTCAATGGCATCAAGAAAGAAGGAAGATGCAGAGAGTCCAGTGGCCAAGTGACAAGGAAATGGGAGTGTAAAAATGGCATGCTGGGTGAGTGATCCTGCTAATCATAGATGGGTAGAGCAATCCAATGGGGGAAGGACAGGGAATCCATGGTGGCCAGTATTGATTGACTGGTTGAACCCACAATGATATCCATAAATTCATGTCTCTATTTTTCATAGTAATGAAGAAACTGAATTATTATTAAAAGTTTCTGACAGTAAGGAACTTAAACTAGAATGGTTCTACAAGCTTCAGTTATATACTTCAGATGTCTTCTTAAAAATCATCTCCTTCCCTGAAGCGTGACCTAGCCAGCTATGGTTTGTAGCAAACAGAAGAGTGTGTGGTTTTAATGTTGATTGATTTGTGTTTGTGTTTTATTGTTGTTGTTGTTTTGATGCCATTGCATTTTATGTTTACCACTTTGATACCTTTGTGGACCTGTAATAATAATAATAATAATAATAATAATAATAATAATAATAATATACTTAAAAACTGGACTTCAGGTATACTCCATAGAAAGTTAAATAGGTATAATCCAATGGGGTTCTAAAGTTCTAGTTCATTATGAACTCCCATAGCCCATTGCATACTCAAACATTAACTACATGGTCCAAAATCAGAGTTAGTAATATACTCCCAATTAATCAAATCCAACAGGGTACTAAAATTGTAGTTCTCAATGTGTACCCTCAGAATCCATTTATTTATTTATTTGATTGATTGATTGATTAATTGATTGATTGATTAGCCACCCATCTGGCAGCTACGCAGCCACTCTAGGCGGCTACAATACAAATAACACAAAATACAACATAATCAACAAAACAACATTGCTCTAAAAAAACCCTAACCCACCCCAAATGCCACCTGAACAGCCAGGTTTTCAAAGTCTGGCAAAAGCTCATCAACGAGGGGGTATGGCAGAGGTCACTAGGGAGGGAATTCCACAAAGTGGGGACCACCACTGAAAAGGCCCTCTCCCTAGTCCTCATCAGCCTAGCTGTCCTGGCTGATGGGACAGACAGAAGACCTTCTGAGGCTGATCTCGTTGAGATACATCCCTGGTGTTGCTGGAGGTGCTCCTTAAGATAGATTGGACCAGAACTGTATAGGGTTTTAGAGGTCAATACTAACACCTTGAATTGGGCCTGGAAACAACGTAACCAGTGCAATTCCTTCAGCACTGGAGTGATGTGATCTTGCTGACAGCTGCCCTTAATGAGGCAGGCCACTGCATTCTGCACTAGCTGCAACTTCTGAACCATCTTCAAGGGTAACCCCACATACAGCGCATTACAGTAGTCTAGGCGAGAGGAGACCAGGGCATGAACTACTGATGGGAGTAGATGGTTAGGGAGGTAGGGATGCAGCTGCCATATCAGAAGGAGTTGGTACAGCACTGCCTGGCTCATGACTGACACCTGAGCTTCTATGGACATCTGGGAGACTAAAATGACCCCCAGGCTGTGGAGCTGGTCCTTCAGGGGCAGCTGCACCCCATTCAATACCAGGTCAACCTCTCCCAACCTCCCCTTGTCTCCCACCAAAAGTACTTCGGTTTTGCCAGGGTTCAGTTTCAGCTTATTCCTTCCCATCCAGCCACTCACTGACTCCAGACACTTGGACAGGGTTTCTACAGCCACCCTTGGTGATGATTCAAATGAGAGAAAGAGTTGTGTGTCATCCACGTATTGGTGACACCGCACCCCAGACTTCCTGATGATAGCCCCCAGTGGCTTCACATAGATGTTAAATAACATCAGGGAGAGGGTGGAACCCTGTTGCACCCCACAAGTGAGCAGCCAAGGGTCTGAAGTCTCCTCCCCCAGAGCTACCTTCTGGTACCTGCCAGAGAAGAAGGAATGGAACTACTGTAATGTGGTATCCCCTATTCACAACTCCTCCAGGTGGTCCAGGAGGATACCATGGCTGATGGTATCAAAAGCCATCAAGGAAGGAGCATTCACCCCTATCCAGAGCTCTCCCCATATCATCCACCAAGGCGACCAAGGCTGTTTCTGTCCCACACCGAGGCCTGAAGCCTGATTGAAATGGATCCAGATAATTGGCTTCTTTCAAGTGTGCCTGCAACTGCAATGCCACCACCCACTCAATCACAGGAAAATAGCCCAAGGCCAAAGGTTCCACAGAAGCAAAGAGGATTTTTTGATCCGTCCGATGATACATTAACTATATACTCAACAGGATGTCAGTTTGTGACCCATTTTAGCAATATGTCTTATTCATGAGCTTTTCAATGACACATCAAAGACAAAAGCAAGGGGGAAAAGAAAGCAAAAGGCAAAGTAAATGCCATGCCATACATTGAGTGTGTCAATGCACATGTACATCATCTTCCCCTTATCCTTTTCTGGATATATCATTAAAAAGCTAATATCTAGGATCCCATTCTCCATATTTCCTGTAGAACACATAAGATATAAAATGGAAGGTTCATAAATATGCTATTCATGAGGGGGAGGGGTCAGTCCTGCACTGTTGATGCATGTTGACAGGACCAGCATCAAGGGGAGGCACAGTTGGGCAATTGCTGAGGGCCCGCACCCCCAGCAGGGGCCCACTGAGAAGAGCCTCTGGAGGTGCTCCTCCTCTTCATCATTGCAACCTGCTTGTTCACCTGCCTCTCACTCTGGCCCAGATAACTGTGATGGTGAGAAGGAGAAGTGGAAGATGCCACTGCCTATTTGCTCTGTGGCTCTCTGCTGATCAAGCAAGCAAGTGGTAGCAATGATGACAATGAAGAGGAGGAGCAATAGCAGCTGGTAACATGGTGGTGAGAAGGTAGACTGACTGAGGGAGAAGGCCATTGAGGGTGTCTTGCCCAAGGGCCCTCAAAGACCTGGAACCGGCACCACATGCTGATGCATAGTTGTTGTGAGGGAAGAAAAGGGTTAATTTGGCTAGGAGCAATATGCCACAAAAAGATGAGGTACTGGAGGCATCTGCTATGATAGATTAAGAACTAGGGTAGCTGAGAGGCGGAGTAAGCCAGAGGGGGTGACAGGAGGGATTGAGTGCTTTTGATGAGAAAGAAGAATGCAATGAGGAAAGAAGAGCTTCATGGCACACATTGATTCAAAATAACTAGCCAAAACTTTCGCCTGTGGGTCTGTTGTAATCAATAGTTTCATATAAGATTGATTTACTCATTAGAGTCTGGACACACCTCTTCCAGGATGTGACACTGATCTTGTTTTCCTCATTCTGCATTTCATTCCCAGGCAACAGGAAAATAGCCCAAGGCCAAAGTTTCCACAGAAGCAAAGAGGATTTTTTGATCCGTCCGATGATACATTAACTATAGTGCTACTTTAAAAACAAAATCACAACATGAACAGAAAATATAGTTTCTCCATTTTCCTCCTTTCTTTTGATTACCACGAAGTGTGCGTGTGTCTGTGGTGAACTAATGCCACCTGGGCTGGGTACTTAATTTATCTTAGACCTTTGAATCTTTATTATCTTCTTAAGTAGCACAATTTGTACACAATTTATTATAAAAGTATGGAATCTCGAGTCAAACTACCAATCAATTGACAGCTACACAGAAAACAATTAACATTTGGCAATGGTTGCATCAATAACACTGTTACGGCGTTTGCCCTCTCTCTCTCTCTCTCTCTCTCTCTCCGTGTGTGTGTGTGTGTGTGTGTCTCCCCCACCATCCTTTGTCCTGATCTTTTTCTTTTGTCTTCCTATAACAGGGTGTTTGTTTTGGGGGGTGGAGGTGGGGGGTTGCA
This sequence comes from Heloderma suspectum, assembly GCF_057233095.1. Taxonomy (NCBI): domain Eukaryota; kingdom Metazoa; phylum Chordata; class Lepidosauria; order Squamata; family Helodermatidae; genus Heloderma; species Heloderma suspectum. The sequence continues at coordinate 45,489,776 of NC_139460.1, read as the reverse complement.
GACAATAGTGTTTTTAGTGTTCTTGCTTCTTTTCAGGGAATGTGCAGCAGTTATTCATTGGTTACATGACATTCCCTCTGGTAGCACACCTGTTGTGAATCAATAGCATTTTCCCAGCATTCAACTGGTCTTGAATTTCTGGGAAAATGCAGTTTCCTCCCACCCACTCCAGGCTTTCTCCACCATCCTCCCTCCCCACCTCTTAATTCTGCTCTCACTGTAGAGCAGGTAAAAACATATGGATGATAAAAACCACATGCATGTGCCAAAACATCTCCAACTCAGTGCCCTCCAGATGTTTTAGACTGCAACTCCAAGCATTCTTGACCATTGGCCATGCTGGCTGGGGCTTCTGGGAATAGGGATGGGAGAACCAGGGATGCCTGAGCTTTCCAAAATTCTCCAAACTTCACTTCAAAGCTCAGTTCCACTCACTTCTGCTTTTATTTGTGACCTGTTTTTCAGTTCATTTGAGCAGGAAAAGTGCACATTTCGAATGGGGAAAGTGTGTATTGTGTGTGTGTGTGTGTGTGTATACACACACACAGAGTATATATATATATATATATATATATGTGTGTGTGTGTGCACACGCACACACACGCGCACACACACACACACAAAGACACATACGCATTTTGCGAACATGATCAAAAGTTCAGGAATGCATGAATATTTTTTTCTTAAAAAAATGTGCTTGCCTTTCCATTCTCATTCAAGGTTGTGAACTCTGGGAGAACTCTGAATGAATTGCAAACTGAAACAAAATTCTCGTCCATCCTTAGATGGGAAGTGAAGTCCAAAACATCCAGACGGCATGAGGCTAGCATGTAGGATAATAAAAGAAAAAGACCTAGGAAGCTCTGACTGATTCACTTACAGTCATGCTGCCTCATGGGTAGTATAGTTTTTGTGGACTGCTAGCATCATCAGCTTGCACCAGTGCTTTAGATCCTGACTTCCAGAAAGAAGGGGGATGGTCATGACACCATTGGCCAAGGCTTACTGAACTCTGGCACCTGTGGAGGTCGAGGATCACTAGATTTCAGGTCGATGACTGAATTGGCCCATGCCAGTGTTAAAAGCTTTGGTGCAGGCCTAATGAGGCCCAGCATGGAAAAGAAACCTGCCAACCATTACCCGCTGAATCCCCACTGTAGGGTAAAGAACCCAACTGTACTCCCCATTTCATAAGCCTGGAACCCTCAACTGGGTCCCAAATTCTATGTTGTAGGGTGGGATTCAGAGCAACCTGAGGCTCTGCCTTGTTTGCCCTGAAAGCGAGGGAACAGCTCCACTGCTGCAAACACTGGGCTACTGCTCTGAAGTCTAAGACAAATGACTGGCACCTCGGACAGAGTGTGGAGAGCTGCTTCCGCCCCTGCCTCTGCCCAGATGACTCCTGCTGTGGCATACCGTCCTGCTTAATTGAGGAAGAAGAACCACGCTGGCACAGCATTGCCTCTTGCTGCTGCTCTAGCAGTCGAGCAGGGTGCGGTTGCGCATGCCAGCACCACGTCCACTTGTCAGAGTAGGGATGTATGAGGAATTCGTTTCAGTTCTTTTCTGGGCAGGACTGACCCAGTTTACACCTTCCAGACAGAACACGGGCTTGGACGCAATCTGCAGTTGAAATCCGTCCATTTCCAGGCTTGCGACATGATCTGCCAACCAAACAAATTGCGTTCCACAGCATCTCTACATTTGAAAAATGCACACAAAAGAATCCATACTTCTGAAAAATGTGCACAAATACACTTTAATCAATGGGAGAAGAATGCATACGTTTCAAAGTTGTGCACCATTGATGCATATATGTGGAAAAATACGTACAAAAACATGCACTGATTTTCATGCGGAAAAAACAAAACAAAACCCAAAGTTCAAATTGATATGGACTCAATTAGAACGAGCTTTGAGATGGAATTTGGAGAGCCTCAGCAAACTTGAGTTTCGCTGGTTCACATATCCCTGTGCTACAGTGCCTACAGAATGACCCTTACATTTGTTTCTATATGATTTGGAGATCAAGCACTAGATAAAATTTGAGGTAGTGGTTGCAAGTTAGTAACTTAGCTATGTCTAAGAGTCAAAACAGACATTAGTTTAAATCTGTGTCTCCCCCATTTTTACTCTAGAGTAGGTGCAGGTAGGGATGTTGTGTAAAGTCTGCTCTGTCTGTGTTTCGTGGATTGTCAGGCACCTTTTGTTTCATCGCCCACCCTTTGATGGAATCGGATTTTTAAAATGTCTGAATTTCTGCATATTCACACATTATAAAATGTGCAAATTCCCCCCAAATGTGCAAATTCCCCCCAAATGCACATTTTCATGCTTTAGCCTATAAGAGAAATACACATTCTGGCCACTTTTATTTTTTGCATTTTTTCCATGGCAAAACTTGCACAACATTCCCAAAGGTTAGAAAACTGATGCAAGTCCACGGAATCCATACTACAAGGGAAAAGCTGGTCCTATGTGGAATCCATGGGTTGGATTCATAAAAATCTGAACTTATTTAGTTCTGCTGTGCATTTCTCCAATGTCACTAGGCGCATGGCCCCTGATTGAGATTGGGACCCTAGCATGGGGTAGGGGGCTTTTAAGACCCAAATCAGGGGCCCTGTGCCTTCTCTAGAGTAAAAATGAAAAGAAGACACAGCTGCTATATTCATATTTAAAATATTCTATGTTTTTGCCCTATCTCCAAGAACCATTGGAACCTCAGTGCAAAGCTACTAACTTAAATCCTATTGATTTCATTCGGGTTTTAGCTAGCCTAGCTTCCTCCAATGGCATTACCCGTCTTTCTCCACAGTGCTTTCCAGTAGACTCTTCCTTCCATTTTCTCTGTTTCTATTTCAGTCTACAGGTCTGGACCAGAATAATGTTGCACAGTTGTACTCTGGCTCATTTATTTAGCTGTTGCTCATGTCTCTGCTGATTGAAGAAGTTTATGATGCTTCAGTGCCTACAAATATTCTGCTCTGTTAAACCTATTTTCATTCTTCTTTCAAGTGTAACAAATGAAAGCTGTCCCAAGCACCATGTTTTCTTCAACTTTGTTGCCAAGATGGGACTCATTGGCAGCAACTTCTTGCTCACTTGGGACTTAGTGCTGCAGAAATATTTTCCCCCAGACTCCTCCTTTCTCCTGCCTGTTCCATCTGCCAGATGTGTGTAACATAAGACAGTAAAACACACATACAAGTACTGATGGAAATATGGCAGAATGTATAAAGCATGACTTGGGCCATAATCCTACGCTTGTTTAGACAGAAAAAAGTCCTACAACTCCCAGCTAACATGCGTTGGGTTGTGCCTTTAGTACAGAATACTGAAGCTCCAACCAAGGCTATCACAAAGACTCTATCTAGCTTAGCCCCCCACTCCTGTAGTGACCAAGGTGTATGACTTGTCTTCATGCCACCCTTTTCCCAATCTCCATCTTGAAGCATTTATGCTTGCTCTTTAGCACTTATGCTTATTGGCCACCTTGGATGCCCAAATTTGGTACAGAAAGGTAGGATTTGAACAATTAAAATTAATAAATGAAGTGTATTCAATACAACCAAAATATCCAACTTTTTTGATGAGTTGGTATAAATGGAGGTAGGTATTCTATACTGCAAGGGTCTTTGTGTATTCTGTAAAACCAAAATGATGCTCTGTAGCTGCTATGGACAAATTTAGCTTGCAGCCAAGCAACGTGTGTCCATTTTAGCACCATTGAGCACTATGGAGCAGATGTCAATGAATTATGGTGGCAAACTGGAAATTTAAAAAAAAAACACCCTTCCCAGTGTGGCCCATGGGGGGCATTCTAGGGAGTGAAAATAGCCACCAGACTTCCCACAGTTGCCCACCCCTGCAGGAATATATGACAGGAAGAATGTCCCCCAAATGTAGCATTACCCCCCACACACACACATACACACACACAAGAGTGAATGATGGGCATTCATGTATGGGCAGTGTAAGGGTGGAGATTGCCCCTGGTCTCTGTTCAGTCATGACAACACCAGGGATGGGAGTGAAGGATGAGCATAACCCTCGAACAATGGCTCTCTGGTTGCAGCTTTTTAATGTTATCCTATATAATTCAGTGTGAGCCATTAAGAATCAAAGGTGCTTTTATCTGTGTAGCCTGCTTCCTTTCTTGGTCATATTTGAGTCTGACCAAGAATTGAGTGTAACTTTGGGAAATGGTAGATAGCTAGATCGATGGTGCAAGGAATATATTATGTTAGGCTCTGTAAAAATACTCTGAAAACATGGTTAAACAGTAAGGCTGAGTCCTACTGATATGGGAAAGTGAATAATGATGAAGAAGCTTCTGCTCAGTGAGACTAAGAACAGTTGTCATTCAACATGATCACAACTTAAACTATCTCTTCAAGTAATGGGAGCTATTTCAAAAGCCTCTAGAGTACTTGATTTCTTTGGAATTCACACTGTAGTCAGAAATCCCTATAAATTATGTCCTAAAATAGAGGAAATGTAGTAAACTTGTAGAGGCACCATTTCATCGCTGTGTTAATCCAGCTGTACTTCAGTAGTAAATCAGATGTAGTAAGTATTAAACTTACCTTTGAAATCTTTGAATTAAAAATGATGCTACTATTGCTGTGGTCTAATAGCTTAGAAACCAAACCAAACCAAACCCTGTAATAACTCTGGAGTAAGCTGTTTGTATTCCTATTGGAGGCGAATGACTCTACTTCTGTGTCATTGGTAGTTTATTTCTATAGCTTTATTGCGTTTATGAACATCAACCTTCTATAGACTTATTCATTTTTTAGGATACTCAGACTTCCCTGTAGGGATGGAGTGGGCACCCAATTCAGTCTGGGAATACAGCAGAACTGCCCCTGCCTGCACCCCCGAGCCCACTCACCAAGCCCCTGCTCCTGCTCGTCCCCTGCCTGCACTCGGCACATACCCTGCGCTCACCCTGGCAGCCTCATCAAGCTTCGCGGTTGCCATTTTTTGAGAAATAAAATGGTGATCACAAAAATGTGTATATTTGTGCACATGTGAAAATGTGCATTTTTGCGAATGTGTGTATTTGCATATGCGCAAAAACGCACATTTTTAAATGCACATTTTTGCAAAGGCAAAAATGTGAGCCTTTGCAAAAATGCACATTTTTGCACATACAGAAACATGCACATTTTTGCAATTGCCGTTTTATTTTTCAAAAAAATGGCAACTGCAGAGCTCGACGAGGCCACTGGGGTGAGTGAGGGCTGCTTGCTGAGCATGGCAGGGGCTCAAGCACAGTCCCATGCTTGAGCCCCTGTGCTTGAGCCACTGGCAAGCAGGGGCAGGGGCTGGGCGGGCACCTGGAGAATCCAGATGGGGGTGAGTTTGCACATCCCTACTTCCCTGAGATAAAAGGGAAGGGGATTACAAAACTCTCCCAATCTGAATTTCTCCCTGAATGTTGGGGTTCCAAATTACCTGAAACGTTTATATTAGCAAACCACCATCCTCCCATTTTTTCTTTCCATATTTTTCCAGACATTTGCATATCCACAGTTTGCAGCCATTTTCCATGTTTCTTACAGTTTACTGACCTGTCTAAACACATAGATCATTGATTAAAACACACACACACATACACTCCTGCTGTAATGGCACCAACTCATCAGGATTGTCCTTTCTGCACTGTGATTTAATTGAAACACACATGTGTAATGATGAAAGCACAGCACACAAAGGAATGGAATCCTGATGTATTGTAGCATTGCAGCAAGTTTCCTTTTGGCAAGGTGTTTTAATTGTGTCCCATGCATGCTTATGCACATTTAAAAAATCCAAGTTAAACTAGAGGCAGGTGGCGAGAATATGGGGAGAATATGAAGGAGGCCAATGCATAGAGCAATAAGACAAAATAGTAGCATCCACTCAGATCACTAAAGGGGTGCTTCCTTTCCTTGAATCAATAACACATAAATATGATCTAAGGAAGCTGTGCTCACACAATTGCTTTGGGAGAAAAGCTACAGTATTACCAAAACCAAAAAGTGTCCTGTGACACCTTGAAGACTAACATTGTACAGAGAAAAATCCCCACTTGTAAATGCTGGTGTCCAAAGGCCATGGAAAACCTATCTATGATGTTTCCAACTCAAATATATGCATGATAAGCACAGTGGTTAGCATTGCTATGCTAATATTTAATGTGTAGTGGAAGAGAACCCTCTGATCTTGATCAAGTCCTAACCAATTTATTATATATTAATAGTATTTCCAGGCCACCTTACAATAGAAGTCTCTAGGCAGCTCAATGCAAGAAATGAAACTGTTCAGCATTCAATAACAATAAAAACTATAGTAAAAGTAAAAACATTAAAATTGTGGCAGAGAACAAGAACAGCTTAAACCTAAGACAGAATAAGTACTTGGTGAAAACAAAAAGGTCTTCATGTGGTGCCAGAAATGACAACGAAGTAGGGACTAGGTGAACCAATCTGGAGTAGAGATGGGTGAACTCACCCCTGTTTGCACTGCACGCTGCTTGCTGGACCCCCGCTGGCTGCTCAACCCTGCTCATTGTGTGTGGTGAGCTGCAAGGAGGTCCATGGGCCCTCAGTGCACAGCATCCCACTCCTCCGAGCCACCATTCTGTGCAAAATGGCATCTCAGCCTTTTCTGTAAAGCCTGGTTTTGTGTAAATGCCACTCCTAAAGAGGCCCATTTACTCAACATTACAGGTAGAAATGGTCTAAATAGACCATTTATGCTCGTAATGTTGCATAAATGGGCCTCTTTATGGCAGCCATTTATGCAAAATTGGCCTTTACAGAAAAGGCTGAGATGCCATTTTGCACAGAATGGTGACTTGGCAGAGTAGCGGGGCCTGCAGCTCTTGCCCAACTTGGAGTGCGGTGACTTGGGCAAGCACAGCAGTCCATGGACTCTGGTCCAGGGAACCAAACTGGTGGTAATCTGGTGATCTTGAGCTCCCAACCAGACTCCACTGCCATCCCTACTCTGGAGAGGGCATTCCATAACCAAGATTGCCACCACAGAAAAGGTCCACTCTCCCACCACCATCCACCTTATCTCATTTGGTGGGTGACCTTGGGGAAGGGCTTCTGACATTCTCAGTGTGGAAAGAACAAATCAATTAGAAGCAAATGGAATCAAACTTGCTGATAATTTCATCCTAGAATCTCCTTCCTTTTGCTGAATAACACTGACACTGAGATCAGTAGCACAGTGTCCTGTGAGAAGGAAAAGTTCTCCTACGGGTTTCTGAATTTGCCATCTTTATGTCAGATCGGTGCCCTTTTACTCTTTTGCAGAGATACTGACCTGTTTTGTGCTGTGTAAACTGCAGAGGAGATTGTTGGCAGGTGGTGGCAAATATCACATTGGAAGAGATAATATTTAGTCTCCAGACAAGATCCTGTGCTCAGCCTGCAGACAGTTTCATTACCTCAGCTTTCAGAGACACAGGGAGCCTTGTGCTAAGCCATAATCCAGAGGGTCACAGCTAGATCATCAATATGATACATGTCATCTGCCTGCATTCAAATACTGTAGTGTTTCCATTTTGCCTGGAGTATCCACTTTAGCATTGTTTGGCCACTCCATTCCCTCTTCCCCATGATTAGAATAATGTGAGGGAGAGTGGACATAAGCAAGCTCTGCCCTACTCAGTACCAGCCCCATTGCTTCCCATGAAGGCAAATGTTGGCAGAGGGGAGTCAGAACTACCCATGATTTCATCCTGCATGATTTAGAACCTACAAAGGGAGCTGCTGCAGACATTCACCCTTCTACCCATGGAGGGTGATGGGAATGGCTCTATTTTGTGTATAAGTCTATGGGCACATCCTGCCGATCGCCATTTTTTTAAAAAAAGAAATGGCGATTGGCAGGGAGGAGGTGAATGGCTCTGCCTGGCAGACAGCAAGGTAAGTGGCTCCCAAGCTGGGCTCTCCCCACCCTGGAATCCTTATGGAGCATAGCCACTCCAGAGGATTCCGGGGGGGGGGGAGGAATGGATCGCCTCCCCCTGCCCCCAGATTCCCCACCGGAATGGATGGTGGGGAATCCGTACATCCCTAATTACTGCTAGGTTTTATTCTGGTTGTACCATTATATTGTGGTTTTAAGTTTTCGTATTTACATTGTTTTATGTTGTGCTTTGTGGTTTTAATTTTTGTGAACCTCCCAGAGAGCTTTGGCTATTGGGTGGTATAGAAATGAAATTAAATAAATAAATAAAGAAATAAACTTCTGTTGGCCCCCCATTAAAAAAAAATCCAGCCTGGCACTCTGACCAAGTGGCTGAATCTAGCTCCCATATTAATTCCCCACAGTGTCACTAACATACCACCATTCTGAATCATTGAGGGAAAGCAGTGGAGGCTGGTGGCTCTGATTGTGGTGGGGCTATAAATCCATTCTGGGTTTCAGTCAGAACCAGCCAGAACTCTAAAGTGCTAAAACCCAAGGTGCATAGGGTTCAGCACCTTGGATAGCTCCTTTAGAGTTTAGGGTGGTTCTGACTGAACCCCAGAATGGATTCATAGTCCCACCGAATTCAGAGTCACCAGCCTCCACTGAGGAAAAATAAAGTGTGACTAGACTCAGACACCCAGTGCTGCTGGCAGCACTGCTCAGAGTGCTGCTGTCTGCCACTGCCAGGCAAGCCCAAGGGAGACCATCAAGAGAGGAGGAAGCCCATCAGAGGTCTCTTTGCCTGGGGCCCCCTCAAACTAGGAGCTGGCCCTGCTTACAGCTTCCCAGAAGCTTTCATGTCTGCCTGATAAGGTCTAGCCTGTGGAGAGGGACTGAGCCATAGGCAAGATCTGGGCCGATACTACATCAGATCCTGGTATGCTAGAACCAGTAAAGAAACCTGGACTTCTAAACATTTCAGAGACGTATGTAAATGTCCCATTTTCAGATTAATTTTCTCTAGAAATTGGGATGTCTTATGTTGCAATCCTATCTTTGTGTTGTAGCACTCTGAAGGTGGAGCATTCTGATATTTCCGTAGCCCTGCTGGGCTCCTGCAAGCAGAGTAGAAGTGAGGGAGGTGTGTCATTTGCCACTCCTCCTCCATCCCCCCCACCATGTCCCTCCCATTGTGAGCAATGGATCTGGGAAGGAAAAGAACTGTCTTCTATTTTTGTATATAGTTTGGATTTTGAATATTATTATTAAATCCTTTTTGAGTATGTGTTGGTCAGTTTCAGCTAAGTGGTAAACAGTTAAGTTAAATGTTAGGAGACAGGATGTCTGCTTAGGAAGCCAAAGATTTGCAGCAGACTCAACAGAAGAGGTGATTATGAGATTGTCAGCAGAAGGTCAGAGTAGGAAGGGAAAAAGTTTAATTGAATTAAACAAGTCAGAATATCTGCTCAGGAAGCGAAAGGTTTTCAGAAGGCTCAAGTCAAAAGTTTAGCTAGATATAGGAGCTAGGATGTCTGCAGGGAAAGAAGGGGGAAATGGTTTCCAGAAAGCTACTGAAAGTCAGGTAAAAAAATTAGGAAAAGGAATTTAGGGCAAACTCTGAATTTGGTGGGGCTATGAATCCATTCTGGGTTTCAGTCAGAACCAGCCAAAACTCTAAAGGAACTATCCAAGGTGCTGAACTCTATGCACATGAACATGAAGCTACTTTCCTATTTCAGGAAATAGGAGTCAGGAAGGAAATATAACTACTTTTATGATTTAAAAAGCCTATGACAGAGAGCAGAAAATCAGAGAAACAGAGAAGAGAAGCCAAGAGTCCTAGAGGAAAGAAAGAATCAGAGTTGCTGGACCTAGAGAACTGGTTGAAAGATAAAATAGGGACATAGTTTAGTTAGGTTAGCTGGATGAATTTATCTCTGATTATTTTATTACCCTATTACTCATGTGTGTGAGTGTGTGTATCCATTCAAATTTTGTTTCCCTATCAACATTTTCCTAAAGTAAAATTCTCAACTTGGTTGTGGTCTCTTTTCTTTATTAGGTTATCACTCCACATCTAATAGCTAACCCCCACACAACCTAAAATAGATACATGAGACCCAGAGATTTTAAAGGGTGGTTTGATGGAGGCAGCTAGAGGGGACCCCCCCCCCCAGATTTCCACCTGGTGGCAGCAGAAAACATCACAGGAAGAGAAGGGCAAAAAGGAGTGGGGCACACTGTTTTGCCTGTTTTCCCTTCCACTCATGAAGCAGGGAATTGCTGGTCCATGACAGGATCCTTTGGATCCAGAGCCTCCCCCTCTCCACCCACACCATTCCCAGAATCCTCCCCATTTCCCCCTCTCTGAAGTCAAAAAGGTAAGGGGTATGGATCTTTCCATGGGGGAAGGAGCTGTCCATGACTGGATCTCCGGTTGAAATTGGAGCTCTGTTTCTGACCTTGGAGTGGAGCTTCTATTCTATCCTATGGCCCTTGGGGCCATAGAATTGCCCTGTTAGATATGCAGACTGAATTTCAGAGCTCTAGTTTATTAGGAAGCACCTTAACAATTCTGACACCCCCATCAGTAATACCTCAGTGTCTTTATATATACAACCTCCACTGGCTTAACCCAACCTCATGTTTGGCCAAATAAAGCAAAGTAATAGAGAATTATAATCATTTAAACATCGAACTTTATGGGGAAAAGGTCATAAAACAGTGGCCAAGAATTCAAATTTAATATCTGAATAAACAAGGCCCTTATGCAAGATTGGGCTAATAAAAGGCAGAGAATAGGGTTGTGAACAGGGAACACTAGCAAAAGATCAGCATATACAGCCAGGAAGAGGTCGCCATCAAGTTCTTGGGGATGGCTCAGCAAAAACACTTGTACTGGTGACTATGTGGCACTTGGCTCCTTTTCATGCTCTTCAGGGAAATGATTAAGAGGGAACACACATACCATGGCAAAGGAATGTTTCACGGTTGAAAAGGTAATTCTTGATTTGTTTCAGAAGTATTGGAAATTTGAAGGAAAAGGACTGACTGGGTGAAGTATTAGAGAGGCTCCTGATCTCCAAAGAAAATGATTACCAAGATAGATGATACTACTATGTGGCTCCTCCTGAAAATTTATCTGTTTGCTTTTCTTGTAATCTTCCTGCTTCAACATCATTCCGTAATCCATCTGCTCCAGACACTGTACACCTCAGTCTCTAACCCCCTCCTCCCATTTTCATTATTACAGCTTAATAAGGGAAAATATTCAGGATAGAAGTTTGGAGTAGGGAGGTGGGGTGAGCTGAGAGAGAATGGATAAAAGCTGACTGCAGAATGTAGAATCCTCTGTGATGAATGTTAAGTTGGAGGGAAGTGACTCAACAACCTTGAAAGAGAGCAAACCCCAATTGAAATTCATTACATTGAAATTAAATTTAAAGTCCATGTAAATGATTGATTTAGTTAAGGATATGCAGGATGGAGGAAGATTGCCAGAGTGGCATGTAATGCAGATATTCACAATTCATTGGCATGCCTTTTCACCCTAATACTAGATTTTGTCCTTACATAATTAGGGTCACTTCAAACATTGCAGTATTTCCGTGCAGAAGGTATGTCCATGGAAATAACAAGCAACCCACATGTAGAGTATAACTCATGACTATAACACGTTATGTTTTGGGGGGTGTGTACCAGTGAGTTGCCACCAAGTTTTGCTGAATGTGGACTGTGAGGCCAGCTGAAGGCTTCCGTACATTCTGCGACTGGTTCCTGTGTTAACCAGTTCTTCATCAGGTTGATAGCCAGAGAATGTATAAACAAGGCCATTCCTCAGTCAATGAACAATATCACAAAATGAACAGGTTTGGCATCTGAAATTATTCTAGCTAGAGAACATGTCTCAGTGGAAGTGTAGAAACTGTCAGAGCTGGTAGCTGTTTGCTACATTGAGCTGAAAGTTTTTGTACATGCCAGGAAACATGTGTACCAAATCAATCCGCACATATCCTGAAGCCTTCGGCACTGCTTAGGTGTGCTCTGGATAAAAGCTTGATCCAGGGCTGATTCACACAGGAGCTTCTAAACCAGTGTTTGCATATGCAGAAACCTCCAGTTGGCTGTAGCAGCAATCAGCTCTGACCATTTTCTAGTCCCACCACTCTTAGCAATACTGCCACCACTACTACCGTCTGTGACTCATCCTTCTCATCAGTTCCTGGCTTTGGGGGCAGCAGAGAGAATATAGTGCTGTGGCTTCCTTGCTCCTTCCATCTGCAGCCCAAAGTAAACTAGGCACTGCCAATTATGGAAAGTAGGGAAGCAGTGGTGGTGGCAATGGCAGGAAGGCTGGTACTGGGCACGTTAGCTGGTTAGAGTAATTCTCAGACCTGATGGCCGCTACAGGCATCTGGAGGCAGCAGGGCTGATTCAGAGAATCCTGTCTGAACAAACAGTAGATCAGGCTGTTATCCAGAGAATGTATGAATAAGGCCACCACTGAATCCATCCTCAGTGTCACTGATGGATGTGTTTTGAATCTGAAATTAATGAGAATTCTCATCTAAAACAACATTTGATTATTTGTAGTTCCCCAGAGCTTCCTGTTACAGCCATGATGATAATTTCAATCAACATTTAGCGAAAGCTCTTGAAATGTTTTAAAATGCTTATTTCATCAACTGTCAGTGTCAGCAGCATTAGATCACAGCCAATAGGCCTGTACTACCCCTTGGAAACGATGCTATAATTTGTTGGAAATAAAGAAGAAAGATACTGAAAACATCCTCACTTTGACTCATCCATTCCCTACTGGCTGAAAGCAGAGGGTCAGTTAGAATATTTTGTTTACTTGTTTCTTCTACATTACACCAAAATTGCAACCTTGCTGTTAAATAGCTGTGTTTTAAAAGGATTTTCTCTCTTTTCCTCTCACCTGGTGGATGGGAGGTGAGTGCGCTTGTCTTGTAAGAAGAATCTGGATAGCATGACTAGGGATGGCGGAGAATTCTGCCATGGATTTCAGTGAGGCCGAATGCACTGGCATTCAGCCCCCCGAAATCCATGGCAGAACGGCCTGCCCCCCTGCCCCCCACAGATTCCCCCCAGGACGAAGCTTACCTGGTGCGGATGTTCCGGATGACGTTGGCTCCGGCGGCAGCTCCGGCAGCGGCGGCTGGTCTTTCGACCGGCTGCTGTGGCCACCATTTGCATCCTGGTCTTTGCCGTGATAGGCTACGTAAGTATTTACATAGCCTATCACGGCAAGCCAAGCCAAGCCAAGCCAAGCCAAAAAAAAAAGGCATACGCAAATGGCGGTGGCTATGGCGGCCGCCATTTGTGTTCCCGATTTTTCACCGTTTTAGCCTATGTAAATATTTACGTAGGCTATTATGGTGAAAAAAAAGGGGAATGCAAATAGCATAGTGGGCGTTATTTGCGTTCCTTTCCCCCCCGCCGTTTTAGCCTATGTAAATATTTATGTAATCTATTACGGTGATAAAAAAGGAATGCAAATAGTGCCCACTACGCTATTTGCGTTCTCCTTTTTTTGGTCATAATAGCCTATGTAAATATTTACGTAAGATAGAACAGCGAAACATAGGGAACACAAATGGCGGCCGCCATAGCCGCTGCTATTTGTGTACGCTGTTTTTTTTTGCCCAGCCATGATAGGCTGCATAAATACTTTGGTAGCCTATCACGGCAGCCTGGCTGGACGCAAATGGCGGCCGCTACGGTGGCCACCATTTGCATCCGCAGCAGCCATCCACAGCCGGAACTCCAGCTGAGGATGGGCCTGGCCAGCTGAGGAGCGGAGCCGGCCAGGCAGGATTCTGGGGGGGAGGACCGGATCGCCTCCCCCCCCATCGAGGATTCCGGAGGGAGGGACGGAGTGCCTTCCCCCCACTGTGAATCAATTCCGCGAAAAGGTAAGTGACTTTTGTACATCCCTAAGCATGACTCAAGTTGGATGTGAAGGTAGAGATGCTTGAGGAATTTCGTCTTTGTGAATTCCAATATGAACTGACCTGCTCCATCCTCCTGAACTGGAATGTGCTAATTGGAATGCAACTATCCTTTGAATTTTGCATTTCTCCAAATTTTGTGATGCTGTTATTGGCTCAAAAAGTGTATCAAAATTATTTTAAAATGTGTGTTTTTATGTTAAAACATGTTTAGGAATGTGTACATTTAGATGCGAGAGCTGGACCATAAGGAAACCTGAGCGAAGGAAGATAGATGATTTTGAACTGTGGTGCTGGAGGAAAATTCTGAGAGTGCCTTGGACTGCAAGAAGATCAAACCAGTCCATACTCTAGGAAATAAAGCCAGACTGCTCACTTGAGGGAATGATCTTAAAGGCAAAACTGAAGTACTTTGGCCACATAATGAGAAGACAGGATACCCTGGAGAAGATGCTGATGCTAGGGAAATGGAAGGCAAAAGGAAGAGGGGCCGACCAAGGGCAAGGTGGATGGATGATATTCTGGAGGTGATGGGCTCGACCTTGGGGGAGCTGGGGGTGGCAACGGCCGACAGGAAGCTCTGGCGTGGGCTGGTCCATGAAGTTATGAAGAGTCAGAAGCGACTGACCGAATAAACAACAACAAACATTTAGACAAAAATAAATGTAGGAATCTATATTTTCTGAGATGCAATGTCCCATAATTATGTATTTAAATCATATTTATATATGAACTTCCATTCTTTTTGGTGTTGTTTTTAGAATCATACATTGATCCAGAATGGATCCAGGATGGAAGGGACTAATGAAACATGTGAAATTGTCAGGGACCAGAAATAGACTGCTTTGTCCATCCCTATGTGGAGGGCAAATTATTTTTCATGGGTTAAGGGCACAATCCTATGCAGGTTTAGACAGAAAAAAAGTCCTACAACTAGGGATGGCAGAGAATTCCGCCATGGATTCCAGTGAGGCCAGATTCTTTAGAATCCAATCCCCTGGAATCCGTGGCGGAACAGCCTCCATCCCTCCCGCCCCCCTGTGGAATCCCCTTGGGACGGCACTTACCTGGGGCAGATGCAGCGGATGCAGTGGCGGCACTAGTTCCGGAAGCGGCAGCGGTCTAGGGGTGGCGGCAGCGGCGGCTCCAGCAGCTGGTCTCCTGGTTGGCCGTGGCTGGGCTGCTGCTGCTGCCATTGCCTTCCTTGCAGCTGTGATAGACTATGCAAGAATTTACGTAGCCTATCACGGCTAACCCCCCCCAAAACCCCCAGTGTATGCAAATGGCAGCGGCTATGGCGACTGCCATTTGCGTCCCCTATTTTTCGCCGTTCTAACCTACGTAAATATTTACGTAGGCAATTACGGCAAAAAAAGGGGAACGCAAATAGCGTAGTGAGTGCTATTTGCATTCCTTTATTTTTCACCATTCTAGCCTATGTAAATATTTTTACGTAGGCTAGAATGGCAAAAAATAAAGGAATGCCAATAGCACCCACTACGCTACTTGCGTTCCCCTTTTTTTCGCCGTAATTGCCTACGTAAATATTTATGTAGGTTAGAACGGTGAAAAATAGGGAATGCAAATGGCAGCCACTGTAGCCACCGCCATTTGCGTACGCTGGATTTTTTGGGGGGTGGGGTTAGCCCGGATAGGCTATGTAAATTCTTACATAGCCTATCATGGCAGCCTGGCTGGATGCAAATGGCGGCCGCTATGGTGGCCGCCATTTGCGTCCGCAGCAGCCCATCCACGGCCGGAAATCCAGCTGCGGACGGCCCTGGCCGGCTGCTCTGCGGAGCCGCCGCGGAGCGAAGCCGGCCGGGCAGGATTCCGGGGGGGAGGACGGGATCACCTCCCCCCCGTTGAGGATTCTGGGGGGGGGAGGGACGGCACGCCTCCCCCCCCACCGCGAATCACATCCGCAAACAGGTAAGTGAGTTTCGTACTTCCCTACCTAAAACTCTCAACATTCCCTAGCCAGTGGCTTTTTTCTATTTAAACCTGCATAGGATTGTGCCCTAAATGTGTGCTGGTTAAGAAACTGAGGCACTCACAGAGATACGTATCTTCTAACAGTGCTCTCAAATCTAATGCTAGTTTTGAAGGCAATATTACTTACCAAGTAATTTTCCTAGATGAGATATTCAAATGTTCTGGGAAACAGTTTGCATGGCGGTAACCAAGGAGGAACCCATTACATAGAACAGTTTGGATAATATCTCAAGAACCATAGGAGAAGGCATTTTTTATAAATAAAATTATTGCTTAATCTCTTATTGCTCAGACTTCAAAAAATATGGTATTAACCTGCAAGCGTAAGTTAATATTTAATGGAAAGAAAACGAGTAAGAGAGTCCTGAAGGATCTGATTTTGGTTTCATTTTCATCAGAAAGTTATGAATACTTGAGCATGGAAATTGTTTGTAACACCAATGCATTTCCTGTAGTGAAGGTTCTCCTTATCCAATTATCGACTTAGGCACTCAGTGTGATTGGTCAGAAACTTGAAGTGAATGGTAGGGTCATAAGATCTCTATTAATACTGGGGATTCTGCTGAATTCTACCCCAGTCAACATTTGGGTAGGTGCCCTGTTTGACATCATAGGTTGAAGCCCTTCTGGAATGGTACTGGAAACCTTGGCTGTGGAAGCCCACAGCCTCTGATATGGAGAGAAGGGAACAAAATCACTGCTCCTTTTGTAGGCTTCAGGGAAACCTCTTTGCACATGCGTCAAACTTATTTATTTATTTATTTGTTTGTTTATTTAACTAGTAACATTTATATTCCATCTTATTTCCTAAAAAATGACAGACCCTCTAGAAAGAACAACACCAAACAGACTTTTTGTATCACCTCAAAAAAAATGGGTTGGATCCAGAATTAGCTATATTTAGAGTAGACCCATTTTAATCAATGGGCCACTGGTTGGCCACTGTGTGAACAGAATGCTGGACTACATTGACCCTTGGTCTGATCCAGCATGGCTCTTCTGATGTTCTTATGTAATGGAATTTAAGTTAGTCACAGCTATTTTAAGTCCAATTCATTTCAGTGGGTCTACTCTAAATATAACTAAGGGTTGGATCCAGAATTTGCTTTCCCTTCACATAAGGGTTCCACTAACAGATGCTTCTGCCTGATTTTCAAGTATCTCCTCTCCCACAGCTCACCCCATTCAGCACCACAGCTCACCCCATTCAGCAGGGTCTCCCAGCCCTCAATGTAGAAATTTCAGGAGGCTGCAGGGAGAAGGAGAGGGTGGGAATTTCCATTACCACCAGCTTAGATGCACACACCTTAAACTGGATCCAACTCTAAGTCTGGAACCAACCCAATGTTTTCAATTGAGCTAGTACACATATTCATCTGAGCCATCAAGGGACGAGAAATCAAGTAAAGTGTGCATATTTCTGTGAACGTATCAGGATTATCTTTCACCCCGTCTTCCCCTTCTGTAAAAATGATACCATGACCTACTTTAGAAGACCTCTATTTGAAGGTCTTTCAGAGAAAACTCCTCTATTTCAAGGTGTCCTCCTTTTTTGAAGAGCTGTCTAGTCGAACTCCACTTTAAAGATAAAGCACCATAAGAAGGAAGAGAAGAGGCCTTGAAGATGCCCATCAACAGTTAGTATCTGGACAGCAGGCACACAACTCTTCTGGTCACAGTCTTCCCTGTTACGGTGGGATGCATTGTATTTCTATTTAAAATGCAGAAAGTATTTCTACATTTGTATCTATACATATAAGTTAGGGTACGTAAATGTTATGCAAATCTACATTTTCTTTTGTCCGCTCTTTTGGCAACACCACCCTAGGTCACAGTGAGGATGAATATCAAAGTAACTGAAAAGAGTTCCCCATGACAAAAAGTACAATAGAAATGTAAGCAGTAACAATTCTACCACAGGCTGAGTTTAGACTGCCATTGAGGTCTACTAGATACCAATGTAAAACTAGAAAGGGATTAAAAAATCAGCCCTCTGAGTCTCTTCAACAAGCATCTTTCTCTCCTTGATTTCCAAATGCTCAGCATCCAGAATAATAAAGCTCTAAAACTAAGCAGATAAGTCAATAGTGTATTTGTAAGGCATGAGTCTGCTTTAGGCACTGATGTGTCTAAGCTTACAGCTTAAATTGTGGACACAAAAAGAAAACAACTATTTATCTGAAGATGGTTCTAAGCTTTTATTCTGAAATGCAACTCCCCTCTTCCACTGAGGATCAACTTAAAACATCAAAGCAAGTTTGTTTGAGACAATTATAGGTGTGGAGGGCTTTCAAGTGAGATCTGAATGACATGGTCAGGCAGATCTGTATAAATGTTCAGTCTTGGTTTGGATGTAATTGTAAACTACGGTTTATCATTACAAAAACTAAGCTTTAGCATTACATGCATGAACCTTAAGTTCATGTGTTCCCTATTCCCCTCTCCTGTGACACAAGTCACAAAGATGAGATAAGAAGTTTTTGTTTACATGTTCAACTAACTGTGATTTGTTTTCAGGTGTGGACCTGAAACTACAGTTAGTCTAAACTATGGTTTAGGAAAAGAAGCCAGGATCAGAAAACATGGTTTGAAGTTTCATTGATTTTTAAAACCAGCTTCTCCAACATGGTGGTCTCCAGATGTTTTTGACTACAGTACAACTTCCATTACCCCTGACCATTGACCATGCTGCCTGGATGCTGAGGGTTGTAGTTCAAAACCTTTGGAGGGCACCAAGTTGGGGAAGGCTGTCTTGAACCATAGTTAAGACTAACTCCAGATGTTGTTGGACTCCAACTCTCATCAGACCCAGCTAGCATGGCCAATGACCATCAATTTTGGGACTTGTAGACCAACAATACCTGAAGTGCTGGAGCATCCCCAAGGGAAGTTTTGATGAGAGGTTCTCAGAGAGGTTCTGCACATGCCTACCTAGAGCTTAATTACACCTAAAACGAAGTTTGAACTTAGAGCTTTTTCTCAAGGTGAAATTTGTTGTTCAGTCGTTCAGTCGTGTCCGACTCTTCGTGACCCCATGGACCATAGCACGCCAGGCCTTCCTGTCCTGCGCTCTTTCCCGGAGCGTG
The DNA here is from genome assembly GCF_057233095.1 of Heloderma suspectum. Taxonomy (NCBI): domain Eukaryota; kingdom Metazoa; phylum Chordata; class Lepidosauria; order Squamata; family Helodermatidae; genus Heloderma; species Heloderma suspectum. Next base: position 45,470,806 of record NC_139460.1, on the reverse strand, counting down.
CTCAAGTTCATATTCATTGCATCCGTGATGCTATCTAGCCATCTCATCCTCTGCCGTCCCCTTCTCCTTTTGCCTTCAGTCTTTCCCAGCATCAGGGTCTTTTCCAGAGAGTTTTCTCTTCACATTAGGTGGCCAAAATATTGGAGCTTCAGCTTCATTATCTGTCCTTCCAATGAGCACTCAGGGTTGATTTCCTTTAGGATGGACTGATTTGACCTCCTTGCAGTCCAGGGGACTCGTAAGAGTCTTCTCCAGCACCACAGTTCGAAAGCATCAATTCTTCGGCGCTCAGCTTTCCTTATAGTCCAGCTCTCACAGCCATACATTACTACTGGGAAAACCATAGCTTTGATTAGACGGACCTTTGTCGGCAAGGTGATGTCTCTGCTTCTGAATATGCTGTCTAGGTTTGCCATAGCTTTCCTCCCAAGGAGCAAGCGTCTTTTAATTTCATGGCTACAGTCACCGTCTGCGGTGATCTTGGAGCCCAAGAAAGTAAAATCTGTCACTGCTTCCATTTCTTCCCCTTCTATATGCCAGGAAGTGATAGGGCCAGATGACATGATCTTAGTTTTTTTAATGTTGAGTTTCAAACCAGCTTTTGCACTCTCCTCTTTCACCCTCAACAAGAGGCTCTTGAGATCCTCTTCGCTTTCTGCCATTAGGGTGGTATCGTCTGCATATCGGAGGTTGTTGATAATTCTCCCGGCAATCTTAATTCCGACCTGTGATTCATCCAACCCGGCATTTCTCACGATGTACTCTGCATATAAGTTAAATAAGCAGGGTGACAATATGCAGCCTTGTCGTACTCCTTTCCCAATTTTGAACCAATCGGTTGTTCCATGTCTGGTTCTTACTGTTGCTTCTTGACCCTCGTACAGGTTTCTCAGGAGACAGGTAAGGTGGTCTGGTACTCCCATCACTTTCAGAATTTGCCACAGTTTGTTGTGATCCACACAATCAAAGGGTTTAGCGTAGTCAATGAAGCAGAAATAGACGTTTTTCTGGAATTCTCTTGCTTTCTCCATGATGCAGCGAATGTTGGCGATTTGATCTCTAGTTCCTCTGCCTCTTCGAAACCCAGCTTGTACTTCCGGTAGTTCTCGGTGCGCATACTGCTGAAGCCTAGCTTGTAGGATTTTGAGCATCACCTTGCTGGCATGTGAAATGAGCGCAATTGTACGGTAGTTTGAACACTCTTTGGCGTTGCCCTTCTTTGGAATTGGAATGTAAACTGACCTTTTCCAGTCTTGTGGCCACTGTTGAGTGTTCCAGATTTGTTGGCATATTGAATGCAGCACTTTAACAGCATCATCTTTTAGGATTTTAAATAGCTTGGCTGGAATACTGTCATCTCCGCTAGCTTTGTTGTTACTAATGCTTCCTAAGGCCCACTTGACTTCACTCTCGAGGATGTCCGGCTCAAGTTCAGTGACCGCACTATCATGGCTATCAGGGACATTCAGATCTTTCCTGTATAGTTCTTCTGTGTATTCTTGCCACCTCTTCTTAATCTCATCTGCTTCTGTTAGGTCCCTGCCTTCTTTGTCCTTTATCATGCCCATCTTTGCACAAAACGTTCCCTTGAGATCTCCAATTTTCTTGAAGAGATCTCTAGTCTTTCCCATTCTGTTGTTTTCCTCGATTTCTTTGCATTGTTCATTTAAGAAGGCCTTCTTGTCTCTCCTTGCTATTCTCTGGAACTCTGCATTCAGTTGGGTATATCTTCCCCTTTCTCCCTTGCTTTTCGCTTCCCTTCTTTCGTGAGCTACTTGTAAAGCCTCATCAGACAGCCACTTGGCTTTCTTGCATTTCTTTTTCTTTGGGACGGATTTCGTTGCTGCCTCCTGAACAATGTTACGGACCTCCGTCCATAGTTCCTCAGGCACTCTGTCTATCAGGTCTAATCCCTGAAATCTATTCCTCACCTCCACTGTATATTCATCAGGGATATGATTTAGGTCATACCTGAACGGTTTAGTGGTTTTCCCGACGTTCTTCAATTTAAGCCGAAATTTTGCAAGAAGCAGCTCATGATCTGAGCCACAGTCAGCTCCAGGTCTTGTTTTTACTGACTGTATGGAGCTTCTCCATCTTTGGCTGCACAGTACATAATCAATCTGATTTTGATATTGACCATCTGGTGACGTCCATGTGTAGAGTCGCCACTTGTGCTGTTGGAAAAGAGTGTTTGCTATGATCAGCATGTTCTCTTGGCAAAACTCTATTAGCTTTTGTCCTGCTTCATTTTGTACACCAAGGCCATGCCTGCCTGTTATCCCGGTGATTTCTGGACTTCCTACTTTAGCATTCCAATCCCCTATGATGAAGAGGACATCTTTTTTTGGTGTTAGTTCTAGAAGGTGTTGTAGGTCTTCATAGAACCGATCAACCTCAGCTTCTTCGGCCTCAGTGGTTGGGGCATAGACTTGAATTACTGTGATGTTGAATGGTTTGCCTTGGATTCGTACTGAGATCATTCTATCATTTTTAAGATTGTACCCCAGTACTGCTTTTCCCACCCTTTTGTTGACTATGAGTGCTACTCCATTTCTTCTAAGGGATTCTTGGCCACAATAGTAGATATGATGGTCACCTGAATTAAATTCGCCCATGCCTGTCCATTTTAGTTCGCTGATTCCCAAGATGTCGATGTTCAATCTTGCCATCTCATGTTTGACCACCTCCAGCTTACCTTGATTCATTGATCTGACATTCCAGGTTCCTAAACAGTATTGTTCTTTACAGCATCGGATTTTCTTTTCACCGCCAGACACATCCACAGCTGAGTGTCCTTTCGGCTTTGGCCCAGCCGCTTCACTCTTTCTGGCGCTACTTGGAAATACCCTCTGCTCTTCCCCAGTAGCATATTGGACACCTTCCGACCTGAGGGGCTCATCTTCCGGCGTCATATCTTTTAGCCTTGTGATACGTTCCATGGGGTTTTCTTGGCAAGAATACTGGAGTGGGTTGCCATTTCCTTCTCCAGTGGACCACATTTTGTCAGAACTCTCTGCCATGACCTGTCCATCTTGGGTGGCCCTGCACGGCATAGCTTATGGCTTCACTGAGTTACGCAAGCCCCTTCACCACAACAAGGCAGTGATCCATGAAGGGGCAAGGTGAAATAGCTAAGGGATAACAAAGCAGCTCAAAGGGTTGCTAAAGCCCTTTCCAGACATTCATACGGGTACCATGAGTGTGTGTGTGTGTGTGTGTGTGTGTGTGTTTAGGGGGATGAGAGGCCTGTTCTCTAACATTAAGCAGAACATCTATAGGGAGCCTGTTATCTGTAGGCTCTCTACAGAGGCTCTAATGAATGCACATAGTTTGCGTCATTAGCTGCTACTGCGATATCACTCTCCATTATGTTCCTTGTACCCCATATATTCAGCATACTCATGAAAAGGCTAAGGCTTACTCAGATTTCACCAGGTGGAAGGGTGCTTTGCTCACCCCCATTTGCTTGGATATCTGTCCACAGCCTGCACTTAGAGAAGTGTTGATTTACTAGGGAAATGTTGGAAAGACTCATTCAGACACATATTATTTGTCTCCATTAATAGAAAAAATGCAGTAAAAATTAAGCGTGAAGAATGAGAACACTGGAAGATGTAACAGCCTGCATTGACTAGCAACTGAAATTCACTGCCCCACATGATGTGTAACTAATCACAGCAGGCAGACATTCAGCTTGCACTTTCAGTATTAATAACATTTTTCTTCTGACTCATCATTAAGCTAGAGCAGATTTATTGGTCATCATCAGCACTGGCTTCCCCATGCTGCCAATATCATTGAGCACATCACCTACTGGCCAGCTGTTTGCCATGACATTTACCAGCATGATCACTTGGGGAGGATAAGATTTAACATTAAAAAATGAACATCCTCCTGATTCAAATGCAACTCATTGCATCTCTCCCCCCTCCCCCCTGCTCTCTCTCTCCACACCTCCTAATGACATAGAAGCTCTCATGAGTTACTGGCATCTCTTGCTGCCTGTGAATCCACATTTTCTGTGAATCCCAGTGTGCATGTCTCACACTCAAGCCCTGGTAAGGTAGCCAGATGTGTTTTGTCTATCCCTTGTCTCCCCCTGGTTATTTACACCCTCCCTTTCCACATTTTCTTTTCAAAAGTATATGGCTCTCATAGTTCTGTGATGATAGCTATCCACTTGCTCTTTATTCCATGTTCTGATTTAAATGTGATTCTGTGCACCTGAAAAGCACTTTTCCATGCAGGATCCACATGTCTCTGAGATTCACCATTCACATTACTTTACTCTCTGGGGCAAATTGCCATAAGGAGGTGCAATTGCTCAGTAGTATGTTACACACGCCACCTGCAGAAGGTAATACATTTAATCTCTGGCATCTCCAGGGAGAGCTATCTTACCAAACAGAATCACTTGTCAAACATAACCAGCTGGTAGTTAAATATAGCACCTATTGCTGTTACTTGTCTTTCTGTTTCTTCCTTTCTTCTTCTTCTTCTTCTTCTTCTTCTTCTTCTTCTTCTTCTTCACTTAGCACTAAGAAAAGGCATGCATTGTACACATGCACACACACACACACACACACACAATTTTATATATGGTGATTTCTACAGTTCAGCTGCTAGTTTTGGTAGCCATGATGGGAAGAATGCATTGAGAGAACTGGTAAAAAATCTGCCAACCTGTTAATCTGGCCCACCCAAAGCCCCTTTTGGCTTTCTGAACACTGTTGCCCAGGCAGCTTTGCCTAGAAGAGTGCTGAGTTGCTTTAGTTCACAATGCCTATATAAGGAGACACACACACACACACCATTGAGGTTATAAACAATTAACTAAATGAGAATTGTCACAACAAGTGAATATAGCATCTTTTGTGAGTCATACTCACAGCTCCTCTTTATGCTCCCTAGTTCACAAAATTCTCAATGGGTGTCACAGTCATTCATGTGAATTAGCCAGATTCTCTCACATTCATCTTGCATAATGACCTTTATTGCTCCGCTGCCACAATGCACATGAATAAAGAACACATCTTCATTTAAAACGTGATACGTGTTCCTTTATCGCCTCTTCTGGAGAACAGATGCTGACCCCATATGCAACTGTGTTCGCTTATGGGGTGCTTGTTCCTCATCTAATTCTGGCACCATCCCCACTGCCATTTTCAATATCTCCCTCCTTTTTTCTTTTCTTTTTTTAACTTTGGCATCATTTGCTTCTCTGCAAAATGCTGTGAAGTTCTTGGCCATTACCCAGTTGTAGAAATTAGACACGAAATGGAGGCTCGCACAAGCACCGACAGAAGACACGTTTGCAAATTCGCATCGTTTGCCAAGCAAAGTACTCCAGACTTCACAATGCATGGCACAACAAGCGGCAGGATCACATTTTGAAATAAACAGTAATGGAAAACTAATAAGAGAACAAGAAAATAGGGTGTCAAAAGGAAATGGCTCTCTGCTCCAAAGCCCAGTGTGAAAGGAGAACCAATTTATGTTGATGAGTTGGGTTGATGGCAGCTGACAGTATGTTACTTTGTCCAATATGTCATTTATGGTTCTGGGATTTCTCTAGCAGCTACTTTATTAACCAAAGTCTGAGTCCCCTTAAATGCAGATGTACAACAATAGAGGAAGTTCACCAGTGAAAGCAACAGCAAGCAGATGAACTGTGCTATGTCCTGTGGCGGTGAGATGAGAGGGAAAGAACAGGTGGCTTTCTTTATAAGCTTCCCCCAGACTCTGAATTACTCATTGAGCAGAGACTGAGGTTCCACGATCTGCTGAGGCAGGGCTAGCTGGATTTCCTCTGGAGATAAAGTAATTCTGTTTTGTTTGTTTTTACACGGAGACTGATAGCTTTCCTATCATGGTCTAAAGAGTAGACTTCGGTTCAAATAGCCCTTATGAAAAAAATAAAATAAAAATCAAATGACACACAAATCATTCACGAAGATGGAATCAGTGGAAGGGTAGATGCATCGGGGGAGGGGATCACCCCCCCATCTTGAAACTGAGAATCAAGATAACCCAACTCAACATAATGTCCAAGCTGTATATAACATAAACATGTTTCTTTTTTTTCTTTTTACAGGTGAACAACACTGAGATTTGTAAAGTGATTAGTTTCAAATTCTAATTAGCCACTGCAACACAGAGGTATTTTTTTTTTAAACTGCCTATTATTTAATATTTATCTTAGCAGTGTCCCTTTAATAGTACTGGTATCAGTAAAATAAAGGAAATTATTCAGTCATAACCAGTCAGAACTCTAAAAGATATGTCCAAGGTGTTAAACCTGATAGGATTCAGAACCTTGCCTAGCTCCTTTAGAGTTCTGACTGGTTCTGATTGAAACCCAGAGTGGTTTCACAGCCCCACTGACATCAGAGCCACCAGCCTCCATTGGATAATAAGATCAAATTAATGCTGTGCCAAACCCCACCCCATTTTTTCCATGAAATTCATGTGTGATTACATGGGTATTCCAGTAAGGACTGTCAGAGTGCAAGGTTGTCAGAGAAGAGCCCTGTGCAGGCCACTTTATATGTGAAAAGAGAGAGAGAGAGGGAGCATACACTCACACAAGACAGAGCTAACAGACCACTTGGCCACCTCCTACACTTAAGAAGGTATCACCCCTGTATGAGAAATTTTAGGAAGTTTCTCTCCCTCTCCAAACACTTTTGAAGGGATCTTCATTCCCCCCTAGGGATGGTTTGGGTGCCTGATTCAGTCCAGGAATCCAGTGGAACTGCCCCTGCCCACACCCCTGAGCCCCGCTTGCCGAGCCCTTGCCCCTGCTTGCCCCTTGCCCCTGCTCAGCAAATGGCCTGCACTCACCCCAGTGGCCTCATTGAGCTTTGTGGTTGCCATTTTTTGAAAAATGAAATGGTGATTGCAAAAATGCGCATATTTGCGCACATGTGAAATGCAGTTTGAATGCAGTTTGTGAATGTGAATGCAGTTTGAGTGAAAATGCACATTTTTTAAAAAATTCACATTTTTGCACACGCACAAATATGCACCTTCACAAAAATGTGCATTTCACACATGAGAATATGCGCATGTGCAAAAAGTGCATTTTTGCGCATACAAAGACACGTGCATTTTTGCAATTGCCTTTTTTTTTAATGGCAACTGTGAAGCTCAATGAGGCCACTGGATGAATGCAGGCTGCTCACCAAACATGGGAGGAGCTCGAGTGTGGTCCGGGGACTGGCGAGCAGGGACAGGAGCTGGGTGAGCATCTGGAGAACCCGGACAGGGGTGAGTTCGCACATCCCTATTCCCCCCTCCAATTAACTGCCAAACAAAGAAGAGAAATGTTCTCGGCACAGCTTTAGTTCAAGTCTCCTGTACTGTATAGTCCACTGAAAGGTATTTACAAAAAGTATGTGGGTCCACTGTTGCGTCCATCACAGGCCTCATTAATTAACACAATAATGCAACTTCATAGGCTTTATTTCCTTGGCAATGTGGAGAACTGCATCCAGATAACTCATTTTCTGAGAATGCCTCACTCAAGGGAGAAAAAACACACACATCTCCTGTTGACTGCCAAAGAATGTTAAGCTTTAAATCAGAACCATTTTATGAAGTAGCATAAATGTGTTGCACTGCAACTCCTATCATCCACTAGCCAGCATGGTCAATTGTAGTCCAACACATCTGGATGGTGCCAGATTGGGGGAGGATTTTATAAAGCAAGGCACCAAATTGCCAGGCAGCATAACAAAGGCGTTTCTTGGTGGTCTAGAATATAGTTTTCCTGACCTCCATGCACAAAGGCCCTCATAAGACATTGTGATGCTGATAAGAAGACTTTTGGGTCATCTCTGTAAACACTGGAAACAGTGGGACTTAATTAAGTTAGTCATGACTGACTTAAGCCCAATTGATTTCAATGGGCATGCTCTAAATATGACTAACTCTGGATCTAACCCATTCTTTCTTATGGGAAGTGAAGAGATGTCCATATAGTTACATGACTGCAAAACTTGCTCTTGCCAAATACAGTATGATTGCTCTTGGCAACAATTGCTTAAAATTTCAACAGGAACCTGTTACAAAATCAAAGAATATGCAAGACACCATTATTCTCTGACAATGTTTGTCAAAGGTGATAAACTATTAATCGTCAGGATCAATTCAAATATTCAGTCACTGAAGCAGTAAAACCATGTCCTGTGGGACTGTAGTAGCACCTCCTTCTCAAGTGCAGATTCATTTGTTTGAAAGCAGTGCCATGTGGAAATCTTGTGTTAGTTTTGTAAGCTCTCTTGGTAGACAGGAGGGATGAAGACATAAATAAGCACACATGTTCAGATCGTTGAGGCCTCCGAGATTATCAAACGAGTATTGTAGCATTTAAACTCACCACAGGTTCATTTGTCTGATGTGTCCATCAAAGAAACATTTAACATGAAAAGAAGTGTACCCTAGAGGGTTACTTTGGGCAGCTGTAGATCTTCATCCACCAACTTTTATATGAACAAAATAGACACTTACCTAGAAAGAGAGAGAAAGAGATGCAGGGGTTATAGAACCCTAAAGAAAACAATGTTAAATGTTGCCATTTATAATTTCTATAGTACATCTTGATAAAGGCTTTACAACCTATTGCCTACTGTCACATAAATCTATGAGGCCAAGGAGGGAGGGAGGGAGGGAAGGAGGGAGGGAGGGAGGGAGGGAGGGGGGGAGAGAGAGAGAGAGAGAGAGAATGGCTTGCCCAGTGCCACCCAACCACTTATTCATAGACCAAATCTAATATTGATCCTTTCCACTTCGACACAGGGACTCCTGAAATCTTAAGAACGATGCTGAGAGCCAAGTGCAATGATCAGCAGTAGTGCTGGGGGGATAAATTTATTCAGTTCACATTTTTTGTAAATGTGAAATTACCTAATCTCACACCTTTGAACCAACATGCAAACCAAAATCCCTTTATCCCTCAAAATTCACACTTCTTCAAATTTTGCAATGAAGTTCTCCATTTTTTTTTCAAGCTTTAAAATGCATATCTTAGGAAAAATGCACACAAAAATTTGTACATTAATGACAATAATGTTCAAAAATGAATTATGTTAGGAAAATTGCTTGCAGAAATGGATATATTAGGCAAGATTGCATCCCCCAAATCCACATATTAGGAGAAATGCACACAAAAAATATGTACGAATTTTCATGCAAACTTTTTTAAAAAACAAAATCTTAATGTTCCAAATGAACCACATTTAAAATTGGAAAAATGAGAAAATGAAACTTAACCAATTCACCGTGCAGGTGAGCAAGGGGAACTTTGTGATTTAATGCCAGCACCCTGCAAAAAGAAGTTAACCCCACATGTGTAAACATCTAGCATGACAGGACAAGGTGTCAGACCAACCTTCTGTGCATTTACCATATGGGCTGCAATTTTCATGTGGGGAGGAAAAAGCACTAACAAAGCTTTCTGGGGAAGGGGGAACCCTTCCCTCAAAAGTATGGCAGTGTTCCAGTCATTCATGAGATCTGTTGGCCACGGTCAGATTCTTGGGAAATGTCTGAATGCCACATTTTTTCTGCTTTCCATCTGGTTCTTCTGTTCCCTCTATGAATTAGGATGGAAAATTCTCTTCTAACACCTCCTCCCCAACTTTGTTCACAGCAAAGGACTTATTTTATGCACCAACTAATTTGTGAGTTTTAGTGAGGAACTCTGCAAAACACACACACCAAAAAAACAAAAAAACAAAACCCCAACAACCCAGAAGAAACAAAACTAAAAGGAACCTGCAAATGAATTCTCTCTGTGCAACATATGTGTACAGTCCCATTAGCAGCAGCACAGCAGGCAATCGATTAGGGAGGGAAAAATGGCTTTTTTTATGGTAATGGATTTTGAGACTCCTGGTGATAATTTATTTACTAGGAATTCTGCAGAGCTGGCTAGCGTGCTGATGAAATCCTTCAGAATGGGTTCATTTTAAAATGAGCCCCAAAGAAAAGAAGAAGTGGTGTTGCTTATTTTGTAGAAATATTGTTATTAAATCATTTGAAATGTATTGATAAAATGTGCTTGGGAGCTACACCACTGTAATTTAGAATACAAATTACACCACTATTGACAAATGACAATTTAATCCAACGATTAACTTAAACGATGTGAATTCTTTTGCTGCCTTTTAAATTATTATTTTAGGGAAAACAAACAACAAAAGAACCAGCCACGTTATCTACGGTAGAAGGGGAATGTTCCGTGCTGTCCCCAGATACTACAATGATACTGATGACTTCGCACTTATTCAGGGGGAGCACACCAATAAAATTAACCTAACCAACTGTTTTACAACCTTGAAAGAAATGGAGGTCTCAGATACAGAAATGGGGCTGTTCATAACCACTCAATAGCTAGGACTATGGCTCAGTGGTCTAGCACAAACATTGCTTGCAAAAGGTCCAAGGTTCAGTCCCTGGCATCTCCAGGTAGGAATGGAAAAAGACTCCTGTCTTAAATGCAGGAGAGATGCTGTAGAGATAAATACAGAACAAGATAGGCTAATGGTCTGACTTGGTATAAGGCAGCTTCCTATGACATTGCCATAGGCTGGTGTGTGAAACAGGAGAAGGGGTTAAATAGTTTTTTATTTTAGAAACACGCATGTTTTGTTACAAATTATGCATAGTTGCTGACTGAAACCCCTTCATGGATCACTGCCTTGTTGTGGCGAAGGGGCTTGCGTAACTCAGTGAAGCCATAAGCTATGCCGTGCAGGGCCACCCAAGACGGACAGGTCATGGCAGAGAGTTCTGACAAAATGTGGTCCACTGGAGAAGGAAATGGCAACCCACTCCAGGATTCTTGCCAAGAAAACCCCACGGAACGTATCACAAGGCTAAAAGATATGTCGCCAGAAGATGAGCCCCTCAGGTCGGAAGGTGTCCAATATGCTACTGGGGAAGAGCAGAGGGTATTTCCAAGTAGCGCCAGAAAGAGTGAAGCGGCTGGGCCAAAGCCAAAAGGACACTCAGCTGTGGATGTGTCTGGTGCTGAAAAGAAAATCCGATGCTGTAAAGAACAATATTGTTTAGGAACCTGGAATGTCAGATCAATGAATCAAGGTAAGCTGGAGGTGGTCAGACATGAGATGGCAAGACTGAACATCGACATCAGTTAGGGATGGTGGAGAATTTCTCCCCGAAACTTCGGGGGGCCAAGCGCCAACATGTTCGGCCCCCCGAACAAGTTTCGGGGAGAAATTCTCCGCCCCCCCCCGCCCCCGCACCCCCCCCGGGACGGGACTTACCTTTGGTGAATGTCCCTCCCGGCGGCGGGTCCGGCTGGCGGTTCAGCGGGTGTTCGTCCTGGGCGGGGGCAGCAGCCGATCTTTCGACCGGCTGCCGCCGCCGCCATTGCAATAAAAAAACCACGCCCCCGTGATAGGCTATGTGACGATTAACGTAGCCTATCACGGCTAGATTTGCAAAGTCAGCCGTGATAGGCTACGTCAATCGTCACGTAGCCTATCACGGGTGACTTTAAAAAAAAACGCGTACGGATAATGGCGGCCCCCATAGGGAGCCGCCATTCCCGTTCCTTATTTGGTTGCTGTAGTCTACGTAAAGATTTACGTAGACTACGGTGAAAATAAGGGCAATGCTATTTGAGTTGCCCTTATTTTCGCCGTAGTCTACGTAAAGATTTACGTAGACTACAGCAATCAAATAAGGAACGCGAATGGCGGCTCCCTATCGGGGCCGCCATTAGCGTACGTGCTTTTTTTTTTTTAAGTCACCCGTGATAGGCTATGTGATGATTGACGTAGCCTGTCACGGCTGACTTTGCAGTTCTAGCCGTGATAGGCTACGTTAATCGTCACGTAGCCTATCACGGGGGCGTTTTTTTTTTTTTTAACTTCAGAGTTCGTGGCCGGGCGAGGCGGGAAGCCTCCCCCCTGGCCTGAATTTCGTGGGGGGAGCAGCGAAGCGCCTTCCCCCCACTGGGAACAAGCTTCGAGGACAGGTAAGTCACTTTCGTCCACCCCTAGAATCAGTGAACTAAAATGGACAGGCATGGGCGAATTTCATTCAAGTGACCATCATATCTACTACTGTGGGCAAGAATCCCTTAGAAGAAATGGAGTAGCACCCATAGTCAACAAAAGGGTGGGAAAAGCAGTACTGGGGTACAATCTCAAAAACGATAGAATGATCTCAGTACGAATCCAAGGCAAACCATTCAACATCACAGTAATTCAAGTCTATGCCCCAACCACTGAGGCCGAAGAAGCTGAGGTTGATCGGTTCTGTGAAGACCTACAACACCTTCTAGAACTAACACCAAAAAAAGATGTCCTCTTCATCATAGGGGATTGGAATGCTAAAGTAGGAAGTCCAGAAATCACCGGGATAACAGGCAGGCATGGCCTTGGTGTACAAAATGAAGCAGGACAAAAGCTAATAGAGTTTTGCCAAGAGAACATGCTGATCATAGCAAACACTCTTTTCCAACAGCACAAGAGGCGACTCTACACATGGACATCACCAGATGGTCAATATCGATATCAGATTGATTATGTCCTTTGCAGCCAAAGATGGAGAAGCTCCATACAGTCAGTAAAAACAAGACCTGGAGCTGACTGTGGCTCAGATCATGAGCTGCTTCTTGCAAAATTTCAGCTTAAATTGAAGAACATAGGGAAAACCACTAAACCATTCAGGTATGACCTAAATCATATCCGTTATGAATATACAGTGGAGGTGAGGAATAGATTTCAGGGATTAGACCTGATACACAGAGTGCCTGAGGAACTATGGACGGAGGTCCGTCACATTGTTCAGGAGGCAGAAACTCAATCCATCCCAAAGAAAAAGAAATGCAAGAAAGCAAAGTGGCTGTCTGAGGAGGCTTTACAAGTAGCTGAGGAAAGAAGGGAATGAAAAGCAAGGGAGAAGGGGGAAGATATATCCAACTGAACGCAGAGTTCCAGAGAATAGCAAGGAGAGACAAGAAGGCCTTCTTAAATGAACAATGCAAAGAAATCGAGGAAAACAACAGAATGGGAAAGACTAGAGATCTCTTCAAGAAAATTGGAGATCTCAAGGGAACGTTTTGTGCAAAGACGGGCATGATAAAGGACAAAGAAGGCAGGGACCTAACAGAAACAGATGAGATTCAGAAGAGGTGGAAAGAATACACAGAAGAACTATACAGGAAAGATCTGAATGTCCCTGATAGCCATGATAGTGCAGTCACTGAACTTGAGCCGGACATCCTCGAGAGTGAAGTCAAGTGGGCCTTAGGAAGCATTACTAACAACAAAGCTAGTGGAGATGACAGTCTTCCAGCTGAGCTATTTAAAATCCTAAAAGATGATGCTGTTAAAGTGCTGCACTCAATATGCCAACAAATTTGGAACACTCAACAGTGGCCGCAAGACTGGAAAAGGTCAGTTTACATTCCAATTCCAAAGAAGGGCAATGCCAAAGAGTGTTCAAACTACCGCACAATTGCGCTCATTTCACATGCCAGCAAGGTGATGCTCAAAATCCTACAAGCTAGGCTTCAGCAGTATGTGAACTGAGAACTACCGGAAGTACAAGCTGGGTTTCGAAGAGGCAGAGGAACTAAAGATCAAATCGCCAACGTTTGCTGGATCACGGAGAAAGCAAGAGAATTCCAGAAAAACGTCTATTTCTGCTTCATTGACTACGCTAAAGCCTTTGATTGTGTGGATCACAACAAACTGTGGCAAATTCTGAAAGTGATGGGAATACCAGACCACCTTACCTGTCTCTTGAGAAACCTGTACAAGGGTCAAGAAGCAACAGTAAGAACCAGACATGGAACAACTGATTGGTTCAAAACTGGGAAAGGAGTACGACAAGGCTGCATATTGTCACCCTGCTTATTTAACTTATACGCAGAGTACATCATGAGAAATGCTGGGTTGGAAGAATCACAGGTCAGAATTAAGATTGCCGGGAGAATTATCAACAACCTCCGATATGCAGACGATACCACCCTAATGGCAGAAAGCGAAGAGGATCTCAAGAGCCTCTTGTTGAGGGTGAAAGAGGAGAGTGCAAAAGCTGGTTTGAAACTCAACATTAAAAAAACGAAGATCATGGCATCTGGCCCCATCACTTCCTGGCGTATAGAAGGGGAAGAAATGGAAGCTGTGACAGATTTTATTTTCTTGGGCTCCAAGATCACCGCAGACAGTGACTGTAGCCATGAAATTAAAAGACGCTTGCTCCTTGGGAGGAAAGCTATGGCAAACCTAGACAGCATAGTAAGAAGCAGAGACATCACCTTGCCGACAAAGGTCCGTCTAATCAAAGCTATGGTTTTCCCAGTAGTAATGTATGGCTGTGAGAGCTGGACTATAAGGAAGGCTGAGCGCCATAGAATTGATTCTTTCTAACTGTGGTGCTGGAGAAGACTCTTACGAGTCCCCTGGACCGCAAGGAGGTCAAATCAGTCAATCCTAAAGGAAATCAACCCTGAGTGCTCATTGGAAGGACAGATACTGAAATTGAAGCTGAAATATTTTGGCCACCTAATGCGAAGAGAAAACTCTCTGGAAAAGACCCTGATGCTGGGAAAGACTGAAGGCAAAAGGAGAAGGGGACGGCAGAGGATGAGATAGGTAGATAGCATCACCGATGCAATGAATATGAACTTGAGCATGCTCCGGGAGAGAGCGCAGGACAGGAAGGCCTGGCGTGCTATGGTCCATGGGGTCACGAAGAGTCGGACACGACCTAACGACTGAACAACAACAACAAGCTGACTGAAAGCCCCATGATCTCTGGCCAGAAAGGAAGACACTCTGCAGGTCAGTGGAAATAAGCCCTCCACCACCTCTTCTTTCCTCTCTTCTTTCCCAAGATAAGGCCTTGGGGGGGGGGGCTCACTGGGAGACTGTGGAGTAGCAGTTAAATGGAGACTTATAGGTGGTTGTTTTTAATATTCCTGTTGAATGGTTGGGGGGAAAAACCCTCTAAGGATTGTTCAAGCATTTTGCAGGAATGTTTAAAAACTCCAAGTGGTTTTCAGGAAAAGCCAGAGATGGCTCACACATCACTCTTCTTTCACTTTCCTCTTCTTCCTTGCTTTGCATCCTCATCTGCTTTCATCCTATCTGCTACATTCCATATGTGGAATAGTCTTTCCTGCCCTGATCATCAAGCAACCTCCATTGCCTTCTTCAAATCCCCCACCTCAAAACCCATGCCCTCTTTGATGCCTTTCCAGGACCACCATTGCTTCCTATCCTATTATTTTCTGCTACCCCTGTTCATCAGTATTGTCTTCTTGCTTCTCTTTGTCAAATTCTCCCCACCCATCCTTTCATTTTGCCATTGTTCTTGTAGACCAGGAGTGGGAATGTGTGGCCCTCCAGATGCTGTTGGACTGGAACTCCCATCAGGCATAGATAGCATAGCCAATGGTGAGAGATTTTGGTAGTTGCACAATGTCTGGAGTGCCATGTGGTTCTCCTCCCTTTTGTAGATTAAATACAAAGAACAAGACAAAGCTAAAGGATGGGAGGGGAGAATTTGACAAAGGCAAGCAAGACAAAGCACGTGAAAAAACATTCTTATTTCATCTACAAGGCTTCTGGCATACTACTGATGCTAAGAATTAAATAGTAGCATTTACTGTAATCTTAATAATAATGGTTGGCATTTATATAGCTCCCATTGTGGGTAGTTCAGATACATTCTCTCAGTAATCCTTACAACAATCCTGTTAAGCACACTTTCATAATTGCAGATGGGTACTGAAGTGAAGAATGAGAAAACAGGATTGTGTAAGGCCATACTGTGAGTTCCGGATTTCAACAGGGGAAGATACATCTTAGGTCAAAGCTCATTCTCCAGGCCCAGCTTTCCCCAAACTGGGCCACTTCAGATGTTTTCACTGCAATTCCCATAATCCCTCACCATTAGCCATTCTGGCTGGGGAGTGATGGGCATTGTAGGTACAGATGGGGGAGAAATCCATTTAGAAATTAGAAAAATCTGATTTTGCACTTTTGAACCAATGCGCACACTGAAACTTGGCGATCCTTTGAAATTCGCACTTCTCTAAATTTTGCTATGGAGCTCTTCAATGAAAAAAAAATGTACACACAACACATATAGTGAGGAAAAGTACACAAAAGTGTGTGTTTGTGTCATAATAATGTTCCAAAATGGATTATATTGGGAAAACAGATTGCAAGAATGTGTATATTAGGCATAATTGTGTACAAAAATGCATGTATTAAAAGAAATGTGCACAAAATTGTGTACACATTTTCATGCATTCTTAAAAAAATCCAGAAACACCCTGCAGGTTCAGAGTGAACCAAACGTAACATTACAGAAATTCTCAAAATTTGGGACGAACCAAATGTATGACTGGAAAAATGAGAACTGAGAGAAACTGAAATTGACAGATTTGTTCATCCCTAATTGTAGGCAACAACATCTGGAGTGATTAAGGGTGGGGAAGAGTGTCACAGAATCATAGAATACTAGGGTTGGAAGGGGCCTACAAGGCCATCGAGTCCAACCCCCTGCTCAATGCAGGAATCCAAGTCAGAGCATCCCTGACAAATGGCTGTCCAGCCTCATCTTGAAGGCCTCCAGTGTGGGAGAGCCCACCACCTCCCCAGGTAATTGGTTCCATTGTCGTATTGCTCTTACAGTCAGGAAGTTTTTCCTGATGTTCAGCCGGAATCTGGCTTCCTGTAACTTGAGCCCATTATTCTGTGTCCTGCACTCTGGGATGATCAAGAAGAGATGCTGGCCTTCTTCTCTGTGACAACCTTTCAAGTACTTGAAGAGCACTATCCTATCTCCCCTCGGTCTTCTCTTCTCAAGGGTAAACATGCCCAGATCTTTAAATCGCTCTTCATAGGGCTTTGTTTCCAGTCCCCTGATCATCTTTGTTGCCCTCCTCTGAACCCTCTCCAGTTTGTCTGCATCCTTCTTAAACTGTGGTGCCCAGAACTTAGGGATGTACGAAAGGGACTTACCTGGATCCGCAGCTTGCTTCGCGGTGGGGGGGAGGCGCTTTGGTTCTCCTCCCAAAGTTCAGGCTGGGGGGGGAGGCACCCTGCCTCGCCCGGCCGAAATTCAGGCCAGGGGGGGAGGCGCCCTGCCTCGCCCGACCGAAATTCAGGCCGGGGAGAAGCGCCCCATCTCCCCGGCCGCAAAATAAAAAGTAAAACAAAAAACAAAAAACACACACCCGTGATAGGCTACGTAACGATTAACGTAGCCTATCATGGCTAGATTTCCAAAGTCAGCCATGATAGGCTACGTTAATCATTACATGGCTATCACGGGTGACTTTGGGGGAAAAAAAAAAGCGCATACGCAAATGGCGGCACCCATGGGCGCCACCATTTGCGTTCCTTATTTGGTCCTGGTAGTCTAGGTAAATCTTTACAGAAATAACAGAAAATTATTATTTTCGCCGCAGTCTACGTAAATCTTTACGTAAACTACCGGGACCAAATAAGGAACGCAAATGGCGGCGCCCATGGGCGCCGCCATTTGCGTACACGCTTTCCCCCCCCCCAAAGTCACCCATGAGAGGCTACATAATGATTAACGTAGCCTATCACGGCTAACTTTGGAAATCTAGCCGTGATAGGCTACGTTAATCGTTACGTAGCCTATCACGGGTGTGTGGTTTTTTTTTAACTTTATTTTGTAATGGAGGTGGTGGCAGCTGGTCGGAAGACCGGCCGCCGCCCCAGCCCCCGACGAAACGCCGCCGAACTCCCGCCGGGACCCGCCGCCAAGAGGGACATTCGAGGGAGGTAAGTCCCATCCTGGGGGGGGGGTGGGGGGGTGGCGGAGAATTTCACCAACAATTTCGGGGGGCTGAATGCGCTGGCATTCGGCCTCCCCAAGATTCGTGGAGAAATTCTCTGCCATCCCTACCAGAACTGGACACAGTACTCCAGATGAGGCCTAACCAGTGCTGAGTAGAGGGGAACTAGTACTTCCCGGGATTTGGAAGCTATGCTTCTATTAATGCAGCCCAAAAGAGCATTTGCCTTTTTCAAGATCCTTCTCGCTTGTAGTGTGGTTGAGCCATGTATCCCCCATCTTGTAACTGTGCATTTGGTTTCTTTTTCCTAGGTGCAGAACTTGGCATTTATCCCTATTAAATGTCATTCTGTTGTTTTCTGCCCAGCGCTCCAGTCTATCAAGATCACTTTGAATTTTGTTTCTGTCTTCCAAAGTATTAGCTATCCCGCCCAATTTTGTGTCATCTGCAAATTTGATCAGCATTCCCTGCACCTCCTCCTCCAAGTCATTAATAAAAATGTTGAAGAGCACTGGGCCCAGGACTGAGCCCTGCGGTACCCCACTCGTTACCTCTCCCCAGTTTGAGAAGGTCCCATTGATAAGCACTCTTTGAGTCCGATTCTGTAGCCAACTGTGGATCCACCGGATCATTGTTTCATCTAGCCCACTTTGAGCTAGTTTGCTCATCAGGATATCATGGGGCACTTTGTCAAAAGCTTTGCTGAAGTCAAGGTAGTGGTTAGTGTCCTAACCACTACACTCTACTATTTTACCGTAAGAAGCATAGCAAAAGAAACAGAATGAAAATAAGAGCAAAATAAGATTGGTAATAATTAGGGATGTACGAAAGTCACTTACCTTTCACGGATTATGTTGATGGTGGGGGGGAGGTGTTCTGTCCCTCCCCCTGGAATCCTCGACAGGGGGGGAGGTGATCCGTTCCTCCTCCCTGGAATTCTCCGCGGCCGGCTGTGCTCCGCGGCAGCTCTGCAGAGCAGCCGGCCAGGCCCAGCCAGGCCAGAGCCATCCGCAGCTGGATTTCTGGCCGCGGAGGGCTCTGGGGAAAAAAAAAACAAAAAAACTCGCGTACGCAAATGGCGGCAGCTATGGCCACCGCCATTTGCGTTCCTTATTTTTGCCATCTTAATCTACGTAAATATTTACGTAGACTATGGCGGCGAAAATAAAGGGGAATGCAAATAGTGTAGCGGGCGCTATTTGCATCCCTTTTTGATTTGCCATTTCAGCCTACGTAAATATTTATGTAGGCTAAAACGGGGAATAAAAAAGGGACCCAAATAGCGCCCGCTACGCTATTTGCATTCCCCTTTATTTTTGCCGTCAAAGTTTATGTAAATATTTGCGTAGAGTAAGACGGCCAAAAATAAGGAACGCAAATGGCGGCGGCCGTAGCCACCACCAATTGCGTACGCGTTTTGTTTTTAACCCAGCCATGATAGGCTACGTAATCTTTACGTAGCCTATCACGTCATTTTTTGTTTTTTTTACAAGACTGCAAATGGCGGTGGCGGCAGCCGGTCGGAAGACCAGCCGCTGTAGCCGCCGCCAGCGAAGCCGCCTCCGGAGCCGCTGCTGCCCGGAAGATCCGCCCCAGGTAAGTCTCATCCTGGGGGGGTCCCGTGGGGTGGCGGGGGGGTGGCAGGCCGTTCTGCCACGGAGTTCAGGGGGCCGAATGCACTGGCATTCGGCCTCACCGAGATCCATGGCGGAATTCTCTGACATCCCTTGTAATAATATATACATTTATCAGTATACTGCCATTTGGAATCTCCAAAGTTCTATAATTCTAGTAATGGGAAGTCTAGCCTATGGCTAAAGAAAACCATGGTTGTAGCTTTTTAAGAAGCTGGCTCTGGGAAAGAACTGTATTTTGAAATTAGACTCCGTCTCCTGGGTAATATCACAGTAAAACCTTGTCTTCTAAAAGGTTCTACTGGTGTATCAGATTTCTGTCACTTTACTTACACCTTTGTGTTAAGTGGTATCTAGTGCACTTACATCACTGAGGACTAAAGGAGCAGGACTAAATACAAGAATAATCTGTTGCTGTATCACACTTCCGGATGCACGTTAAATATTTGCCAGCCTAGACTAGCAGAAAGAGAAAGTGCACACATGTACTGGAGCTGTTAATACTGAATTATACATACAGTGTCTTCATATGCAAAGAGAAATCAAGGCTTTACAAAATTTAATTCGAGAATTAATGCCAGCTATTTCATTTTACAAGCTGCCCCAAATTTATTTTATGCATTTTTGTTTCATTTCCAACACTTTGTTTCATTTCCATCAATGAATGCAGAAATTCAGAGTACATGAGTGTCAGCCTTTGAGAGCAGTGGATTTGTTCCCAGTTCAAAATATTTGGTGAGAATGAATGCAACATGGGCCTGTCATGGACTTGGGAGATGCAAGAGCAGATTTGAGGCACAGATTTATTCCATCATTAATTATAATAGGGATATATGATAAATTCATGTTGGCTTTTGACCAGAATTTACCCAGTTCATACTTCCCGGAAACAAGCACAGACTCGAGTAGAAGTCCCTATATTTCTGAACTTGCAATACGGTTTGTGGAACAACCCCCAAAAACAAAAACAATGCATTTAAAAAATATGCATAAACAAGCTTTCATACATGAGAGAAAACTGCATATATTTCAAAAATATTCACAATTAATCCATATATTTGGGAAAATATGCACAAAAATTAGGGATGTAAGAGAATTTTGTTTCGATTCACAAATCACTTGAAAATATCCTGTTTGCAATCCTGAATGAGAATGGGAGTGTGTTCAAAAATATGTACTTAAAAAATGCACAACTTCCCAAAATGTGAAACTTTCACAAAATGCACAACTTTCTCAAACTGCTCAAATTTTGAAAAATGCACAAGTTTTTCACAATGTGCAAATTTTGAAAAAAGCGTACTTTTTTTTCAAACTGTGCAACCTTTAAATTGCCCACACCCTAGTCTATGGGGAAAAAATGTGCAATGTTGGAAATGGCCACAAATTTGGTAATTCCTTGTGCAACTTCCATGTTCAAGAAAAATGAACAGCAGTTGCAAACATCAGCACAAATTGAGAAGAGACAAGGAGGAAGCCAATGTTCAGATAATCCTGGTAAGCTGAAACATCACTTGTTCCCACATCTCTAAAAAACAATTGTTTGTGCAAAAAGAAAAAATGAAATTTGCAAACTGATACAGACATGATTTGGAAGTAAGGATGTATGACCCCCCCCAATGTCCAGTCTGGGGGGAGGGTATCATGGGGAAATCTGGCCCTCTTGGAGGTCAGCAGATTTTCCCGGAGCCTCTGGTACATCCTCCGGATTTTGCACATTTTTTTCCTCTGTAAGAAGGGCAAGATAACCAATTGTGGCCGCAATTAGTGTATCTTTGGCAAATTACAGCCATAATTGGCATATTTTACACCATTTGAGGTTGTAAAATGCTTCATTATACATAAATTGTGGCTGTAATTAGCATATTTTATGCCATTTGCAGCCATAAAATGCTTTGTTATACATAAATTATAGCTGTAATTAGCTTATTTACACCACTTGCAGCTATGAAGTGCTTTGTTCTACATAAATTGCTGCCATTATTAGCGTATTTTACGCTATTTGCAGCTGTAAAGTACTTCGGTATACGTAAATTGCGACTGTAATTAGCGTATTTTATGCCATTTGCAGCTGCAAAGTGCTTCATTATATGTAAATTGCAGCCACAATTTGCATATAACTAAGCACTTTACAGTTGCAAGTGGCATAACATACATTAATTACAGCCGTAATTTCCCCGAGAGACACTAATTGCAGTTGCAGTTGGCATGTCTTGCCTTGGTTAAAGAGAAAACAAAAATACCCACGCAAAATCTGGAGGATGTGCTGGCAGGGACAGCTGGTCCGCTGCAGACTCTGATTCCAGAGAATCTGACCTCATGGCTCATTCGGATCCGTGGCAGATTTCTCCAGCATCCCTAGTTGGAAGGACTTCAAGGTGGAATTCGGAGAACCTTGCCGAGCTTGAATTTCTCTGATTCAGACATCCCTACATTCTAAAGGGCCAGACATTATCACACAAAACAAGTTCCCCAGAGGCCTGCTAGGTGAATGAAGATAGTGGACAAGACTGGAACTTCACAGCATGCCCAGGTAGGGATGGCGGAGAATTCCACCACGGATTTCAGTGAGGCCGAATGCACTGGCATTCAGCCCCCCGAAGCACGTGGCAGAACAGTCTCCCCCCCCGCACCCCCGCGGAATCCCCCCAGGGATGAAGCTTACCTGGGGCAGATGTTCTGGTGGTGGCTGCGGTTGCAGCAGCGGCGGCAGCTCGTCTCTTGGCTGGCTGCTGCGGACTCATATGGCGGCTGCCATAGCGGCCGCCATTTGCATCAGGCCAGGCTGCCGTGATAGGCTACGTAAGTATTTATGTAGCCTATCACGGCAAAGGCAGCCATGCAAATGGCGGCCAACACACCATTTGCGTAGCTACCTTTGATGTGATAGGCTATGTAAATACTTACGTAGCCTATCACGGCAAGCTAAAAAAAAACAAACAGCGTACGCAAATGGCAGCGGCTACGGCGGCTGCCATTTGCATTCCCTTTTTTTTTGCCGTTTTAGCCTACGCAAATATTTACGTAAGCTATTACGGCGAAAAAAAGGGGAACACAAGTACCGTAGTGTGCGCTATTTGCGTTCCCCTTTTTTTCGCCGTAATAGCTTACATAAATATTTACGTAGGCTAAAACGGCGAAAAAAAGGGAACGCAAATGGCAGCTGCCGTAGCCGCCGCCATTTGCGTACACTGTTTTTTTTTTCCCCTTGCAGGCTGCCCAGTGGCCGGATGTCTGGCTGCGGGCGGCCCCGGCCGATGGCTCCATGGAATCTCCACGGAGTGGAGCCAGCCAGATTAGGATTTCGGGGGGAGGTGAGGAGTGCCTCCCCCCCACCGCGAATCACCCCATCGAAAAGGTAAGTGACTTTCGTACATGCCTACGCCCAGGCTCATCTAGTAAAAAATATAAACAAACAAAGAAATAAATAAATGCTGCCAGCATTATCCCCACCCAGAAAGTGGGGAGTGTGTGTGTGGGGTGGGGCGGGTGGAGTCAGCAGAAAGGGAGAGAGACGTGACAGTGGGAAAGGAACTGGTCATTCCCTCTTCTTTTCTTATTAAAAATCTTTTTACAGAGGTTGTCAGGATGCCCAGTACACTGGACAACCTATGTAAAAAAAAGTGTTTTGACAAATAAATAAATAAAAAAGAAAGAAAGAAAGAAAGAAAGAAAGAAAGAAAGAGGGACTGACCTGTTTGATACCTGCCAGTTGGCAGGTTGCAGAGGCAGGAGAAAGAGCAACAAGGGCAGCAGGCAGTAGGGTAAAGCCAGGGTGGCCCAGGGAGCAGTGGGGCTGTTGAAAAATCAGGACAGTGCAGGGGTGGCAGAGGACACCTTCCCCAGGGCCCCCTCGCCTTTGCACTCAAAGAGGGCAGCACTGGAGGGAATATGTCTCTGGGGTAGGGATGGCAGAGAATTTCTCCCCGAAACTTCGGGGGGCCGAGCGCCAACGTGTTTGGCCCCCTGAACAAGTTTCGGGGAGAAATCCTCCGCCCCCCCCACCCCCCGCCCCCCCCCCGGGACGGGACTTACCTTCCCTGAATGTCCCTCCCGGCGGCGGGTCCGGCCGGCGTTTCGTCCGGTGTTCGAGCGGGGCGGGAGCGGCAGCCGGTCTTTCGACCGGCTGCCGCCCCCGCCATTGCAATGAAAGAAAAAAAAACAACACGTCCCCTGATAGGCTACGTGACGATTCACGTAGCCTATCACGGCAAGATTTGCGAAGTCAGCCGTGATAGGCTACGTGAATCGTCACGTAGCCTATCACGGGTGACTTAAAAAAAAAAAAAAAAAAAGCACGTACGCGAATGGCAGCCCCCATAGGGAGCCGCCATTCCCCTTCCTTATTTGGTCGCTGTAGTCTACGTCAATGTTTACGTAGACTACGGCGAAAATAAGGGCAACGCTATTTGCGTTGCCGTTATTTTCGCCGTAGTCTACGTAAACATTGACGTAGACTACAGCAACTAAATAAGGAATGTGAATCGTCACGTAGCCTATCAGGGGACTTTTTTTTTTTTTTTTTTACTTTCGAGTTCGCGGCCGGGCGAGGCGGGAAGCCTCCTCCCCGGCCTGAATTTCGGCCGGGCGAGGCGGGAAGCCTCCCCCCCCGGCCTGAATTTCGGCCGGGCGAGGCGGGAAGCCTCCCCCCCCGGCCTGAACTTCGTGGGGGGAGCAGCGAAGCGCTCCCCCCCACCGCGAAAAAGCTTCGGCGAAAGGTAAGGGACTTTCGTCCACCCCTACTCTGGGGGCCAAACTTGATGTGTTGTTAATTGAAATGATCATGTCTGATTTTAACATTTAAAAGCAGTTGCAGGGGTGCATGAATTAAGAGGAGAATTAAGAGAATTAAGAATTAAGAGAATTAGGAATTAAGAATTCTTATTAAGAATTAAGAGAATTAAGAATTAAGCTCTCGGAATTAAGAGCAGGAGTAGCATATACAGGAAGTTGTGGTGCATTGAAAGAAATGGCAGCCTCCCTCCTGGGGTGAATAGGTTGTTTTTTGTTGTTGTTTGAGGGTGGCATTTTCACTGGGAACATAGAATGGGAGGAAAGGTTTAAACATCTCTCCTCACACATCAGTCACAATCCTAATCCCCCTTCAGTTTAACAAATAGACTCATTAATTGGATTTGTGCTATTAATGTCACTTGTAGTTTAATTGTAAGGCAAGGGGCTGCCTTAAGGATTCAGGATGTCAGACTTCTTTCAGGCTAGGGATAGGCAAATGAGTGATGTTTGATTCTCCAGTGGATAGATCCCACTCAGCAACAGATTTATATATCCCAGCTGGGTGTTCTCAAAGTCAAGAACTATAACAATATGGGTTGTTGGGTCTCTGAAACATGAAGTGGAGCCATGATATATGTATATGTGTATGTATATGTGTATCTGTATCTATCTCAAACAGTATTAGAGAATAATAAAATTTTGCCAAGATAAAACATGCAAGACTCATCACCATATACAATACATTTCGGATGATTAAAAGCATAACAGAAATATGGGTTCACATATTGCTTATTAAAACTGAAGTTCTATTCCTCTCAACCAACAAAACAGTCATTACTGCGTTCTTATATTTACCTTATATTTACCTTATATTTATATTTATATTTGGCAGTTGTTGGCAAAACCTAGATAATCATGTTTGGTAGGCTTCTTGTTCCAGGATCTCTCTGTTCAACCAGACCAAAATCTTACTATTTATAATGTTCTACCCACCATTACCCCCAATTTCTTATCTTAAACATGCATCTATGTAGTTTGACTAAACTAGGAGCTTCAGACTCAGTCATAGCTCCTGCCTATGACCTCAGGAGGGCTTCTCCTAATGCAGCCAGGCTTACAGCTAACTTCAGAAGCTCATCTCCTCATGAGATCATGAGCTCCAAGAACTAACCAACCCACCTACAGCATGTTCCCTTGCCCCAGTTCCAGGAACACATTTTTGCACTTAAAAGCTAGTTCCTAGCATATATAGAACAAATTATTTTACGCCTACAGTTAACACTAGGGGTATATGGATTCCCCGCTGTCTGTTCCGGGAGGGATTCCATGGGGGGGAGGTGATCTGTTCTCCCCCCCCAGAATTCTCCGGAGTGGCTCCACTCTGCAAGGATTCCGGGGGGGGGGGGAACTGGCTTGGGGGCTGCTTACCTTCCCTCCTGCCAGCCAGAGCCATTCGCCTCCTCCCTGTCCCTGCTGATTGCCCCATCTTTTCTTTAAAAAAAATAATAAAAAATGGCAATCGGCAGGATGTGCCCATAGACTTAGACACAAGTAAAGTCATGAATCTTGCATTGAAGTCTATGTGTCTGTAGGCTTATACACAAGATTGACGCCTCTATTTTGCGTCTAAGTCTATGGGTGCATCCTGCCGATCGCCATTTTTTTTTTTTTTTAAGAAAAGACATGGCAATCGGCAGGGACAGGGAGGAGGCAAACAGCTCTGGCTGGCAAGAAGCAGCTGAGTGCCATTCCGCTTCCAGTCCCCCTGGAGCAGAGGTAAGTGGTCCCAATCCACTGAGGATTCCTGAGGCCAGATTCCAAAGAATCCAGCCTCATTTGAATCCGCAGCAGATTTCTCTGACATCCCTAGTTAACACACAAGATTATAATGAATAACACTCTTATGAAATGCAATGAATTCTTATCAACTTGTTACTTTCACAGTTTGTGACAACCCTTAGGAGAGGCATTTTATCTAGGGATGTTGAAAAAATCCTCCATGGAACCCAATGAGGCCGGATTCTATTGAATCTGGTCCCCTGAAGTCTGTGGAGGATCAGATCTCCTCCCTTGTCTTCCAGCGCGAAGTCCTCACCAGTGGATCCTCCCTGCCGCCAGCTCCAAAAACCCAGCAATATGGCCGCCATGGCTGTATCACTGGACTGTGGACACAAATGGCATCCACTACGCCATTTGCGGTAAAGTGCAGAGATGCAAATGGTGTCCACTACGCCGGACGCCATTTGCGGACGAAGACCAGCCACGGCCAGAAGTCCAGCAGTGGCCGGCCCTGGCTGGCGACTCCGCAGACTCGCCGCAGAGTGGAGCCGGCTGGGGAGGATTCTGGGGGAGGACCGGATTGCCTCCCCCCCCCGCGGACCCCCCAGTGGGCCCAGGTAAGTGGGGTTCATAACCCCTAATTTTATCCTTTTAGAATGGCAGAAAAACCTGCACAAAAGCTGGGAAAACACTAAACACCAGGGAGCGAGGTAGGGGGCATGACTATCTGGGGACTACCAGAGGGCCAGATTGAGAGTCCAGGCAGCCTGGATTTAACCCCCCCACCTCAGTTTCTTCACTGCTGCCCTAGTGGATGACCCAGAGAAATATTATCCAGACCCTTTTTTTAGCATGGTGGGAATGGGGTGCAGAATTCACACCCCTGCTGGACCAGGAAAACAAGAGAGAATCACTTCAAAAATAATCTATAGTAGCTTTTCTACCTAGATAATAATGTTGCCATGGACAGCTGCACAGGCATTGCCCTCATGTTTTGCAGGACTTTCTCCTGTGTTCCTTCCAGACCTAAAAGTAGAAAGTCCTCAGCAGCATCACAGTGTTCCTACCCAAATAAAATGCATCAGAACAACTGCCAAGAATAAGCAGGTGGTGTCATCAATATACCACTGAATGATTTAGCTGCCTTTCCTCAGAGACAGCTCCATGAGATCTGATATCAGGAACCTTCCCAGCAATATTAGCTGCAGCCCCTGACTGTTTCTTTCCGGAAACGTCCTATCTGGATATTGACTGCGCCCTCCTCTGATGAGCTGTCGAAGTGCCTTTTGACAAAAAGCAGCAGCAGTAGCAGCACAGTTTGGGCTTGGATGGTGTGGCTGCAATTGTAATGCAATCAAGATAATGACTTTAGAAGGGAGGGAGGATCATAATCAGCAGAGACAGATGAACTCCCAAGATAAAAGCATTGTGTTTTCATGCAGATGTCCCTCCTAATGAAGAATCAGGAAAAGAGCAAAGCAAAAAGCTTATGAGATGGCAGGAGAATGATTTTTAAATGGAACTGTTTCTGAGTTTTCCATGGGGTGTTAGAGAGAGGGAATGGAAATACCCCAGATACAGCCTCGATCCAACCAAGCTGCACATTTGGAGAAAATGGCCCTATGTAGACTATATATCTATCTCCCTTATCTGTTCTGCAATTTAAAGCCTTAGTGAAAATTGCAGAAGATAATATAAAATATGCAGGAAACATCCCGGACTCCCTCCAGGCACAGGTTGAGCTCAGTGTCTATGAAAATATTATGCAAATACAAAAATGTGTTTTCTTTTGGGTGAGCCATTTAACAGGAGCTTTCAGCACCTTGGAAGCCTGAAGAGAAAGAGAGCAAGTAATGATAAATGCAATTTATTTACAAGGAAAGTGCAGGCAGCCTGATGTAAGGCATTTGTGCTGTGCAGTTGGGAATTTCAAGAGGAAATGAGCTCCCCAATTTTTCCAGACACTACCCCACCCAGCAGGGGGAGTGCTCTGGGGCACTTTGCATCACTGGGTGGAAAGACACTGTAGGTGTTTCAATGCACCTTTTTGAGTACATTATATAGGGTAGTTGCCAAATTCTGGGTATTTCCTAGAATTCTGGGTATTTCCCAGAATTCTGGGAAACACTCAGAATTTGTCAGCAGATTTGAGGTTCTGGAACTGTGGAAGCTACTTTACACCAGGTCAGACCATTTGTCTATCCAGGCCAATATTGTTTGACTCTCCAGGATGTGTTTCAAATTACCTACTACTTTACTCCTTTAAACTCAGGGCTGACAAACCTTTTTCTCCATTTTGGAGAAGCTCTTGGGGGTCACATTCTAGTGGTGAATGTACCTAGTGATGATGTGGGTGGGGCTGCAGGCTGGAAAATCCAACCCTTCCAAAATGAGCACCAACACTATAACTACTCACAAGTAAGCAGGACAGACTTCTGCATGTCTGCTCAGAAGTAAGCAGGACTAAGTCTGCCAGCAGCACTTTCGAACAGCATCCCAAATATCAAGCTTAAGTATGTTTGTTCAGAAGTAAGCATGGACAGCATGTGACAGATTTGTTCTTGTTTTAAGGATTTTATGACATGGGGTGTCCGTATTTAGCTGGATCATGAATCATCAGTTAAGGTATTCCATGCCATTTCCAAGCACAAAGTGCTGCCATGGAAATTGAAGGTTTATACATTTTTTGGTATTAGCACACCGTGGTGTTTAAATGCGGGATTTTGAGACCAGTCATGTCTTTTCATCTTTTACTTCAAAATCTTAGCAGCTTTTACATGATTCAAATTGGATATAAGAGCAGGCCAAATACAAACTACATGATTGTTACAAACAAAACACATTTCAAAAATGTTCTAAGTTTAGTTCTAGGAGCATGCCTCTTTAAAGATTAAGGTTTTTCACACAATAACATTTCTGAGTTTTTAGCAAAAAGGAGCAGAGTCAATCTGGGACACTGCTTTGGTCCCAAGGAGGACAGATGTTCTGTCCTGGAGTTTTGTATGTTTTCTCTTGTATTTACATTATTATTGATGAAGTTGTTTACACATTTTTCCTACAAAACAGAATTTCTCTAACAATTAGTTATTGTTTTTGACCACCAAAGTTCCCAGCTATGATTTGGAGTGATATATTTATTTCATATTTTTGTCAGCAATGCTGACACACGCTTCCCTTAAGTTCCCAAACAAGTTGAACATCTGCTTTTCTTTCATAGGTTTACTTTCTAGCTATTTTAAATTTGAAGTGTTTCTTAGCTCTGTTTACTTCCCATAATATTTTATGTAGGGATGCACAGATTTTGTTAAATCCATTACGTCTGTTTCCCAGGTGGTCAAGTGTCTTTCATTCCATTGTCTGCTCATTGGTGGAATCAGATTTTTCTCAATTTCTTGAACTTGTGTTTATGTTGGAAAGTGCACACATGCACAAATGTGTACTTCCAAAAATGCACATTTATGCAAATGTGCAAATCTCTCCCAAATCTGCATTTCATGCCTGTGGGGGGAAATGCACATTTTTGTCAGTGTCCCCCCCATCTCTTTTCTCTTCACATTCTTCATATTTTTATATGAGTAAATGTGCATGCAATTCTGGAAAGTAAAAAACTGGTCCACAGAATCTGCATGTCTTGGAAAGTCAGTCTGTCTGCTGTGGAATCTGCAGTTTGGATTAATAGAAATCTGAACAAAACTGAATCCATTGCAGATTCCTCTGACATTCCTAATTGTATTTTATCTTAACTTATTTGCATCATAAGCAGAACATCCAATTACGTAAACAGACATCCGTGTCCCCAAAGTCCTTATCTGAACCATATTTTGCTTTTCCTGAGTGTAGGTGGGAACAGAGCTGGACCTACAATGGCACAGCCTGATATGGCTGCATCAGTCAGTGCAGAATGGGGAAAGTGCTGAATTACATCACTCTCCCCACCCAAAGAGCCCACCGCCTGCTTAGGTGGGCAGCTGGCCGGCTGGGAGCCAACCACTCCCACCACTATTGCTGCTGCGCCTCCTCCTCCTCCCTGCTTGCTGGCCAGCCAGCTACTCCCACCTTCTGCCCCAGCTGTGAGGCTCCTGGGAGACTCATCCAAAATATCATGAAATATCTCTTGCGATATTTTGGATGAGTCTTCCAGGAGACCCGCTGCTGGGGCAGAAGGTAGGAACAGCTGGTGAGCAGGGAGGAAGGAGGAGGAGGGGGGAGCCACCACTGTCATCTGGGCTCAAGCTGTTGGCCAGCTGGCTGGTCAGTTGGCTGGCCAAGCAGGGAGGGAGAGAGGTGGCAGTAGCCGCCACCGCTAACACTGTTACTGCCCAGAAGAAGTGGGATGGCAGTGGTGGTGCCAGTGTCCAAGGTGGAATTGTTACCTTGCTTGAGGTGGCAACATGCCTTGGGCCAGGGCTGGGTGGGAAATCTTGCTTTTCTCATGTCTCTTGAACAATAACAGGTTCCCATATCAGTCAGAAGTTACAATGTGTCAGCAGCACAAATGCTTCTGTTAGAATGCTTCTGTTTGAATCAAACTTATTCAAACTTAACACAGGAATTTGTCTTTTGGTTTTTTATGAAAAGTATAAACTTATGAGAAAAATTAGTTTATGAGTTATATGTAGAGACCAAAATCTTTTAGGATAAATATTTGCATGATAGCTTATTGTGCAGGTTGGTGCAGGTCTGCAGGAGCCTTGCAAAGACTTCTGGGGCAAAAATTTGTCACAAGCATGTTTACTCACAGGTAAGCAAGACAATCCTCTTCAGGACAAGGGTCAAAAGGAAGCAGGACTGAATAATTCAGCAGCGCTTTCACACAGCATCAAATATCAAGCCTATGCAGGTCTATTCAGAAGTAAGCATGAGCATCATGTCTTGTCAGAAGTAAGCAAGGAAATTCTCTGCCTGACAAGGCTCAGAAGGAAGCAGGACTGAATAACTCAGCTGCTTCCTCCCCTGGCCTTATGCCTTTTGCCCCACATGGAAAAGCTCTTATTCCTGACCAGGTGCTGATCAGAGATAAGAACTTTTCCTTCCTACTACAGGTGATGGGCTCCCGGGTTTGTGCGTGTGGCTGCTAGGCCAGTTAGGGAACCCCCCTGGGCCTGGGGTTCTCCATTTCTGTTTTACCTGGAGGTATCCAGGCTGTAACTCAGGGCCTTCTGCATCAGAAGCATATGCTCAGCCTCTGAGCTATTGACCATTTGGGTGGATGGTGGTCAGTTCCATTAGGCATAATGGAAAGTACCCTATCTGCCTATGACAGCTGCATTGGATGCAGAGCCCTCTCAACCCTGATGTGTGTTAGTGATGAAATTTGCATATTTCAAAACCTAGAGGCCTCTTGGCAGACATATTGGGTCCAATTGAACTCTGGAACAAACAACTGGATGGTCAGCAGATGGGCAGGAAAATAATCCTGTGAGGCCACACTTACGAACAAATGAGGATCCATGCTGGAGCAGACCAAAGGCCTACCTAATCCAGCATTTTGTTCTCACAGTGGCCAACAAGAGGCCTGTGGGAAGCCCACAAATAGAACATGTATGCAATAGCACACTCCCACCCATGTTCCCAGCAACGGGCATATAGAGGCATACTGCCTTCAATCCTGGAGAGACTATGTAGCCATCAGGACCAGTAGCCATTGACAGCCTTTTCCTCCAGGAATTTGTCTAACCCCCTTTTAAAGCCATCCAACTTGGTGGCCATCACTACATCTTGTGGTAGTGAATTCCATAGTTCAACTATGCATTGTGTGAAGAAGTAGACAATTGTTCTTAACTGTCATCAATCTCCCACCAATCTGTTTAATTGGATGACACCCCCCCATGTTCTAGTATTATATCTACTTTTTCTGCACTATGCATAACTTAAACACCTCTATCATGTTCGTGTTCCCCTTTACTCACCATTTTTCCTAAGCTAAAAAGCCCCAAGCATTATAATCTTTCCTCATAGGGGAGTTGCTCTAGAGTCTAGACCCTTGATCATTTTGTTTGCCCTTTTCTGCACCTTTTCCAACACTACTGTGCTTTTTTGAAACACAGTATAGTTATAAAAAACTATTCTCCAGGGCAAAAAAGAAAGTTAGATGTAAGAAGTATAGATGCTTTCCATCTTGCCTTCACATTATTATTCTCTCTCATCAGTAAATAAATCACAGCACTTTACTGCAATCTAGAGAGCCACTTAAATATGGCCAGAGACATCAATGCACATTTTGGACCATGAAAGACTGGATGATTTTAGACAGGAATCAGGATCTAGATGAGAGCAAGGAGTGAATCAAAGTTCATGCTGTACAGAGCAAGAAGACAGACCTACTTCAAGGTTAACTCTTAATCCTACCTGTTGCCTATCCTCTGTTCAGGTGGGAAATGGTCCTGTCCAGATTCAGTCATTTCAGTGATAAGCAGTGCAATCTTATGTATGTCTACTCAGAAGTAAGTCCCACTGAATTCGTTGGAGCTTACTCCCAGATAAGTAAATATAGGATTCAAATGTTACTGCTTTTGCAAATTCTTGCTTGGTCAGTAGGTAGATGGTATGAGAGATCACCAAGTATATGATGGAAAACTATCAAAGATGGAATAAAATTGGATGGATAGAACACAACCTAAATGTCACTGGCATAATACTTTGCTTTGATGTGAGGGATAGAGAGGTCAGGTCAGGTCAGGTCCTAAACTAAATATAAAGTGGAAATGGTTTGTTATGTCTTTTTATTAAAATGTGTACTTCCTGAATAGTTTTTTTTTTCTATTTCTTCATATTTGCCATGACTATTAGGGCATGTACAGGCAGACAAGTATAATTTTAGCAATGAGTCACCTTGGGGGCAAATGTACAACTGTCTCCATGGATTGTAGTTTAGGGGAAACCATTTATTCCTGTTTGCACTGCAGCCAAAAGGACTGTGCACAGCACTGACTGGTTGGCCCTTGTGACAATCACAGAGCTAACCCCCACTTCCACCCAATTGCAGTGCTACCATTGCTTTTAAATTAAGCACTGAACAAACCATTTGAGTCTGATCAGATAAACATGCTATGCAGTTGGGAAAGGATATAAGTTGTGGACAACCTATGGTGTGTGTGTGTGTGTGTGTGCGCGCGTGTGCGTGCGTGGGTGCTCAGGCCCAGCATCAAGGGCAGGCATGGTTGAGCAACTGCCAAGGGCCTGCACCCCAGCAGGGGTCCACTGATAAGATCCCCTTGGAGTTGATCCTCAACTTCACCATTGCAACCTATGTGTTCGCCGGCCTCTCACTCTGGCCCAGACAGCAGTGGTGGTGAGAAGGAGGAGCAGCAGATGCCACTGCCTCCTTGCTCCCTTGTTCTCTGCCTATGAAGCAAGAAAATGGCAGCAATGATGAGAAAAAGGAAGAGGAGCAATAGCAGCTGGTGACAATGGTGATGAGAAGGTAGGGATGGAGGAGAATTCTGCCACGAACTCCAATGAGTCCGTGGTGGAAGTCGGTGGCGGAACGGACCCCTTACCTCTGCCACCTGCAAAGTTCACCGTGGACAGACCCTACCTGCTGCCAGCCGGGTCCAGGTCCATCCACTGAGTCCACAGCCATGTCTGCTGCTGGTCTGCATCTGCAAATGGCATCCGGCATAGCGGACGCCATTTGCGTCCCTGCTCTGTTCATGATAGGCTATGTAAATATTTACGTAGCCTATCACAGCAAAGAGCAGGGATGCAAATGGCATCCGCTATGCCGGACGCCATTTGCAGATGCAGACCGGCAGCAGACGGAAGTCTGGCTGTGGATGGGCCCAGCTGGTGGCTCTGCGGACTCACCACGGAGTGGAGCCGGCCAGGGTGGATTCTGGGGGGAGGGATGGATCACCTCTCCCCCACGGACCCCCAGGCAGAACGGTGAGTGGGGTTTGTACACTCCTATGAGAAGGTAGACTCACTGAGTGAGAGGACTCATTGAGGGTGTCTTGTCTAAGTGCCCTTAAAAAACTGGAGCCAGAACTGTGTGTGAATCTGTGCATTTGTGAAGAGCAAGGGAATAGCAGCAGTAATTCTGCATCTGCTCTATTTTCCAGGCACATCTACACACACCCTTAATGGCGTGAATGGCCTAATCTAATGCCATTGGTAGACCCTGTTGTAAATTAATTAGATGCAGGGTTTCTGTTCACCTCCTGCCCTAAGGTATAATCTAGTTCAATTAGGAACTGTTCTTCCATTCCCTAGAAGTGGCTGCCTTTAATACTTCAAAAGGTGGACAATTCCTAAATCAAACTGAGCTGCTCAAATTGGTTTCTGATCTCTGTGAGCAAAAAGAAAGAGAAGAGTTACACAGCATATATGGATTATATATGATTACTATTACTCAAGAAGACCTAGTATCTCAATTAAAAAGACCCTAATCCTTTTAAATTTGCTGTGAGTAAAATCATTACTTACAAGGGTGACAAATGAATTGCTAATCATGTAATTACTTCACTAGAGTCCCTAGAATAAAAATGGCTTGACATCTAAATGAGGCCTAATAAAAACTTACTTAATTTAATAAATTACTTTATCTCCAATAATTATTTACTTAAAACCAGAATTTGTTGAAAATACCACATTAGTTTTAACAATGCCACATGAAGTAAGTGTGCCATTAGAAATTAATTTACAAGATGGCACATTTTATTTAATAATGAGATGTCATTATATGGCACTTTCTAGCCACAGAGACCCCAAAGGTTTTTGCAAATTATAGGCCAGTGCATTAGAGCAGCCATTTAAATAAAACCATTTCTGGGACAAAATTTGGATTGGAAGCAGTAGGATGCTGTGATTATCAGTTAAAAACACAGGCCACTAACTGTAGGAACTTCTCCTGAATATGTGCACCATTAAATTGTTGGATTTAAAGCTAAGCATGTTGGATTCCCATCAGTTTCAATGGTAGAGTTAGGTTTGTGCTTAACAGTGAGTGCAATCAGAGTAATGGCTACTCATAGTTAAGTTCCACTCAGTTTAGTGGGTCTTACTCCCAGGTAAACAGGTATTGGGTTGCAGCCTAAATATCTCCCATGAAATCAATGGGACTTCAAGTGTTTAATTTTGACTAGATCATGCTTCGTGTTTGGTTTTGTCCAGAGATGTTAAAAAGAAAAAGAAAAAAAAACCTTCAGTATTAAGTGTGCACATGCATATTCACGGGAGGTTCCTGTGAACCCAGCATAGGACTAAACCTGAAGCATAACAGGTGTAGGGATGTACGAATTGTGTACTGGTCCTGGAGCAGCATGGTCATTTTAAAAGGCTTTTTCTTTCTTTAAAACAGCGTTGCTTGAAACAAAGAGTTTATCGCTCCGGCACACCTAAGACAGCCTTCTTTTGGGAAGCCCCTACGAAGAGGAAGTGTTTTGGCTGAAAGTAAACCAAGATGGAGGATTTCAATTTAAAAAGAACATCCACAAACAAGGTGGTGAGCACAATTCATCTTTAAATTTTTTTAGGTATTTATTATTGGAATATGCTACA
Source organism: Heloderma suspectum (assembly GCF_057233095.1). Classification (NCBI taxonomy): domain Eukaryota; kingdom Metazoa; phylum Chordata; class Lepidosauria; order Squamata; family Helodermatidae; genus Heloderma; species Heloderma suspectum. Next base: position 45,435,340 of record NC_139460.1, on the reverse strand, counting down.
CTGCGTTCTTATTTACAAAAATTCTGCGACTCTTTGCGGACGACAAAAAAAGAGCCGCGTGACTGCTGGCTCCGCAGGACCTCGTGGCGCCCTTCCACAGAGGATTCTGTGGCACGGACTGAAGGGAATTCGATCCCATTTCAGTCTGTGGCGGAATTCTCTGACATCCCTAAACAGGTGTACTTTCTATTGCACTCCTCATACAAATGTTGATATGATGCAATCCCATGCAAATATGGACTGGTCTGGACTGAACTCTCAATTCCAGTCCCAAGATTCTTTGTGTAGCATAGATAGGCAGGGTATGAAAACAGAATCTGGTTTTCTGTCATTCAGACACAACACACAACACACCATCCAACAGTGGTCATTTTTTAAAAAAATATTTCTTGGTCTTACTATGAAACCATAAGCATTCTTATGGAGCAGAAACACAATGTAATATGTTTTAAATCCATGATTCTCTACTTTGGAGTGGGTGTTGGAGGAAAATCTGGGACCCTGACAATTACTTATGCAAACCAACATCTAATTTAATATGTTTTGTTGATATTCTATATCTATGTTATTTGCATTATCTATGTTGCTGTACCCCAGTCACAGAACTGAACATCACTCAACCAAATCACTCTTCTGGTCTGAAACCGTCCAGCGGTCTCTCACTCAGGCCCAAACCAACCATTACTATCAGGTCATTTTTATTTTAGAGTAGGCGAAGGGAGGCAATCTGGATCAGAACCCTAGCAAGGGGGTAGAAAGACTTTAAGACACACCCCCAACACACACTATGGGCCTAATCCACATAGGGGTGTCTGCACCTGCAATTTTAATTGCAAAATAGGTTTGCTTTATGGATCAGTATTTCACAAAAAATCTCTGCAATATAAATTTCAGACACAGGTGGTAGGAGGCTGTTCTGGATCAGGCTAAAGCCTTCTTACCCCCACATGAGGTTCCCAACCCAGATCAGGGCTGCTAGAGTAAAAATGAAAGAAAGCAATGCCTATTTGGGCCTTAGAGAGTTTGCATCTAGAACAACTAACGGTGCAATCTATGCATGTTTAGACAGAGAAAAGGCCTACAACTCCCAGCATTCCACAGCCAGCCACTGGGGAGTTGTAGGCCTTTTCTCTGTCTAAACATGCATAGGACTGTGCCCTAAACATGACAAATCACACGTGACAAATCACTTTCCAACAGGAGACAACACAAACTGGCACAGTTGACAGATGGTAGGGCAAGGCAAGCAAAGCAAGAGACATTTCCTACAGCAAAAGATGTTGGCCTTGGCTTCACTCTGCCTAGTCCTAGTGTAATCACTGAACTGTGTTGAAGAAAGAGGGAAAAGGGAGCTATAAAGTTTCAGGGAGAGCTCAAACAGGAGAACAGAATGTATGTCAATGGCACAGCAAAGCCAAAAGAACTAGGGATGTACGAATCCCTTACCTGGTTCCGGTTCGGGCATCTGCTGGGGGGGAGGCGATCCGTTCCTCCCCCGGAATCCTCGATGGGGGGAGGCGATCTGGAACTCCCCCCCGGAATCCTGCCTGGCCGGCCCCACTCTGCAGCCATGCTGCGGAGCCGCAGGCCAGGCCAATCCACAGCAGGGCCTCCAGCCGCTGCTGGGCTGGTGCAGACGCAAATGGAGTCCTGCGTAGGGGACGCCATTTGCGTTCCTACGGTAGCCCGTGATAGGCTATGTAAGTATTTACATAGTCTACCATGGTAAAGGCAGCCACGCAAATGGCAGCCACTATGCTATTTGCATGGCCGCCTTTACTGTGATAGGCTACATAAATACTTACATAGCCTATCATGGCAAAGAGCAGGGGCGCAAATGGCATAGCGGCCGCCATTTGGATCCCTGCTCTTTGCCGTGATAGGCTACGTAAATACTTACATAGCCTATCATGGCTGCCTGCAAGCACGCAAATGGCGGCCGCTACGACAGCCACCATTTGCGGCTGCAGCAGCCTGTCAGTGGCCGGCTGGAAGACCAGCTGGAGCCGCTGGAGCTGCTGCCAGAGCCTCAGCCGCCGGAGCTGCCGCCGCCGCCACATCCACCCCAGGCAAGATCCGTCCCGGGGGGATTCCGCAGGGGGGCGGGGGGCGGGAGGTCATTCCGCCACGGATTCTGGGGGGCTGGATTCTAAAGAATCCGGCCTCACTGGAGTCCATGGAGGAATTCTCTGACATCCCTAAAAAGAACACATACAGTGATTTGGTAACGCTTGCAGTGTCCCTTCTACTGAAAAATAAAATCAAAATCAAAATGCTATGGTACTGTATGTTATTGAGAACAGGATATTATAAAAACAAATAAAACTCTTATGTCGCTTGTCATCTGTATCAGCTGCTTTCAGCCAGCTATGCTCTCCATTTGTATATTTAATTATTCTCTCCTATGTGAATTGTTTTGGTATATTGGATTTCAGTGCATTGATTTCCGACTTTTCAGCCCACTTCTCCAATTCATCAAATAGGGATTCTAGGCTGAACCTATCCTCCAATGTATTGGTGCTCATTCTCAGTGATATATTACTCATGAATTTGATTAGCATGCTCTCTACACCATCGTCCAAGCTGTTAATGAAAATATTGAACAGTATTTGATCCACAGAAACCCCATGTGGGTCCCCAATTCAACTCTATGCAACTTTACATGAAAGCATTAATAATAGTCAGTGCACTTAAAGAGTTTTCTTAAACAGTTGGTGAAAAAACCATTGTCCAATGATAGACTTGTCCATTTTGATGGACTCTGAATGTTTAGTTAAATCCCCCTTGAATGAGGCTGGGTCTTGTACAACAAACTGAACTCTCCAAGTCTTGACACTGGCAACATCAACTTGACTGATCAAGCTAGAGAACCTCCCTACATGTTACAGAGAAGGGGGCATGGGAGAGAGTCCTGGTCCTCAAAGATGGCAATATCCATTTTTAAAAGAAAAAAAAAAGGTATTTCAGAGAGCCCCAACTGTTTGGGATCAGCAGACACATTAGGAATTTTGAGAGAGTGTTGTGGGTACTCTCACAAAAATGTCTGCCATAATGGAAACATAGGAACATAGAAAACTCCCTTATACTGAGTCAGACAATTGGTCCAAATAGCCCAGTATTGTTGACACTGATTGGCAGTGGCTCTCCATGGGTTCAGGCACAAATTTATCCTGCCTGACTGGATATGCCAGGGATTGAAGCTGGGACCTTCCGCATGCAAAAAAACTGCAACCACTGAGCTATTCACAGAATGGTTGCCATGGTGGGCATGGCCAGTCACAAAACCCCAGTTTCACAGAAGACAAACCAGTTCAGCTAAAAGATAAGTGATTTGCCCAGGAACCTAAGTTTAAGGTAGAGAGGGCCTCTTAACTCCAGAACATAAAGCCAGTCTTTTGAACTCCGCTCCCTCATTTTTTGCTCTCTTAGCACTCAGTTCACAGAAAGCAAACTGAGGCTCTAAGATAAGTAACTTGGCCAAGAAACTGAGTACAAAGGAGAGGTGGAGTTGATGCCTCAAATGCCAAATCATATATTTGTCCCATAAAGTGCAACAAAATACCAGTTTCACAAAAGGCAAGCTGGTGATGCTCAGAGGAACATTAACAACCCCCCACCCCAAGTCAGGCTAAATAAACACACACACACACACACACACACACAGAGCATACGTAAAACACCCCCTCACTCCTCACTCCCTTCTCGTCCCCCAGGATGCTCTCTGCTATCCCCAGCTCACCATTTCCCCCTGCATGGCTGGGTGTGCTTCAAAACAAAGTGCTGGGCTGCAGCACCCACCATTTTGTTCTCTAAAAATGCCCCTGGAACTGGCCCTTCATTTTGCAGCATGTCAGTCTCCCAGTTAAAATCTAACACTTAAAAATGAAATAAAAATTCAGGAAGGCAGGGAGCCTGGTGGGCACCAAGGGAGGTATCTGTGGGCACTGCTATATTGGGTTTTCTCTCTGTCTTTAGAGAGAAAACATTTGTAGGCTCCTAAATCCAGTTTGTCATGACCAGAATTGCATTGAGCTGGTATTTGAAGCCACCTGGGATTATATCAGACAAGTAACAGGGCTGGTCAGCATCAATTTACTGAGAACACAGCCACCATGTTCAGGTACATTGCACCAAGCTATTAGAGAGCAGAGAAATGGTGTTGGGGTGTGTGTGGAGAGGGTGGTGTCAGGGGGCCCTAGCCAGCCTCTTTCAGTCTACTCCAGTAGCTAATGCCAGACACAGACAAAGGATTCTTTTCAAGGCTTTATTTCTTTTACAACTTAATAACTCTATCACCAGCGACTAAGCTATGAACAGCAGAGTCACCTAAGCCCCAGGTTGGAAACAGTTGGTCCCCGTTTGAATGAGAATCACTTGCAGACCCTGAACTTATGGGCTAGGGAAAGTCCCTCCCCTTTTCCCTTGGGTCCTCTGGATGTGACCATTGCTTGCGCGCCAAACGGGCGCTACACCTCCTTTCCGCACCCTCCATAGCTCGTTGCTCTTTGTGTCTGCATCGAGCATCCAGCAAGCCCTCCTCCCATGCTCTTTCACTCCCAGGACCGCTATCTATCTCTGGAATGCCAGCCTGGGAGGGATGAGCATGCTCCTCTCCCACAGACAGCTGTTCCTCCTCAGAATCAGAACTGCTCTGAGGTTCTATGGGCTCAGTGTCCACCCTGACAGGTGGGGGAGAGGGAGAGAGAAGGTAGTGCAGTGTGGGGGCACTGGGGTCAACATACCTAGACATTTCCTTCCAGGCAGTCAAGACACTATCTCTGCTTCTCTTAGACCATGTCACTGATTTGGGGGTTTCTTTGGTATTGGAAATGACACCCAGACATTTAAGATGGTTAGGACTAGAAGATGGCCAGTTCAGCTACTCAAACCCCAGGTGGGATTACTGGCATTCATTAGCATGGACAACCTGATCAGCCCTCAGGGCTGCCCAGAGAGGGGCAACTACAACAATTGGCACTGAGTCCCCACAAAGCAATGGGAACCTTGACTCAGCTCCTGTGTGCACTGTTGGCCCTTTTGCTCACTAGAACCTCTACACATTTATTGGTCCCTATAGGGAGCAGAGGAAGGACCCCAAAACTAGGGGTGTATGAAACCCCGCTTACCTGGCTCCGCCGGGTTCTGCTGGGGGGGGAGACGCTCCGTCCCTCCCACCGGAATCCTGGCCGGCTGGCTCCACTCTGCGGGGATTCCATGGAGCCGCTGGCCGGCTCCGCCAGCAGCTGGACATCTGGCTGCTGGCTAGCAGGGATGCAAATGGCGGCTGCCGTAGCCGCCACCGTTTGCTTCCCTGTATTCAGCTGTGATAGGCTATGTAAAGACTTAGGTAGCCTATCACGTCTGGGTTAAAAACAAAAAACAAAATGCGTACGCAAATGGCAGCGGCTATGGCCGCCGCCATTTGCATTCCTTATTTTTGTCCGTCTTAGTCTACTAAGCGGGTGCTATTTGCATTGCATTTTATTTTCACCGTCTTAGTCTACGTAAATATTTGCGTAGACTAAGACGGCCAAAAATAAGGAACACAAATGGCGACGGCTGTAGCAGCCGCCATTTGCATACGCGTGTGTTTTTTTAAAACCCAGATGTGATAGGCTACGTAAGTCTTTATGTAGCCTACAATGAATGGGGGGGGGGGGAACAGACTGCAAATGGTGGTGGCGGCAGCCATTCGGAAGACCAGCCACCACCACCGCCACCACCGAAGCTGCCGCTGGAGCTGTCGCCATCCGGAACATCCGCCCCAGGTAAGTCTCGTCCCGGGGGGGATCCGCGGGAGGTGGGGGGGTGGCAGGCCGTTCCGCCATGGATTTCGGGGGGCCGAATGCACTGGCATTTGGCCACTCCGAGATCCGTGGTGGAATTTTCTGACATCCCTACCCAAAACTTCACATCTGCCCAGGCCCCATAAAACCTCTCGGCGGCACAGTTGCTTGCTATACTCAAGTATATTCACTCAGGATAGCTATGATTTTGTTTGTTTTTTAACCAGCACAGCTGCACACCTTTTTAGAATCAGAACATTAGCTTCCTGGTACAACTGTAGGAACGCAGCAAGCTGCCTTATACCAAGTCAGACCATTGGTCCATCCATCCAGCCCAGTATTATCGACACTGACTGGCAGCAGCTCTCCAGGTTTCAGGCAGGACTTTTCCTTGTCCTACCTGGAGATGCCAGGAACTGAACCTGCGACCTTCTGCATGCAAAGCATCTGCCTTACTACCACTGAGTTTACCTCTGGCGTTGTCAGTGGAAGGCAAGCTATATGTTTATCTTTGGAGAGGGGAAATCTATCCTGGCCCCAAGAGGGCATTACCAAAGCTCTTATTTTTGATTAGTCTCACACAATGCTCATAGTAAATGTATCCAGTTCAAACTGAAGGAATGCATTGTATTTGGGAATCTTCCAGAACTTTAGAGCTTCAGTAATTTAAAATCAATTCCACTGAAGCCACACTTTAATGGTTTCCTTTTATGATTTTTATTACTTCCTCTCATTGACATTTCCTTAACAAAACTCCTTTGAGCCCAGGGCTATTGTCTCTGCATACTGGCCATTTTTGCAAGATCTTGATTGAATCTATGCTCAAAAATAAGACTTATCTGGAATTATTCCCCTTAAAAATAACAACACAAGATAATAGGCATTTTGAAACTAAAGTAAAGATACTTGCTTATACCTAAAGTTTGAGTTCAAGATAATGACAGAGATTGGGAGTGAAAGGTTTGTTGTCTTGGAATGTTTATGTTGTTGTTGTTTATTCATTTAGTCACTTCCGACTCTTTGTGACTTCATGGACCAGCCCACGCCAGAGCTTCCTGTTGGCCGTCGCCACCCCCATCTCCCCCAAGGTCGAGTCCGTCACCTCCAGAATATCATTCATCCACCTTGCCCTTGGTCAGCCCCTCTTCCTTTTGCCTTCCACTGTCCCTAGCATCATCATCTTCTTCAGGGTGTCCTGTCTTCTCATTATGTGGCCAAAGTACTTCAGTTTTGCCTTTAATAGCCTTCCCTCAAGTGAGCAGTCTGGCTTGATTTCCTAGAGTACAGACTGGTTTGATCTTCTTGCAGTTCAAGGCACTCTCAGAATTTTCCTCCAGCACCACAGTTCAAAAGCATCTATCTTCCTTCGCTCAGCCTTCCTTATGGTCCAGCTCTTGCAGCCATAGGTTACTACAGGGAATACCATTGCTTTAACTATGCGGACCTTTGTTGTCAGTGTGATGTCTCTGCTCTTAACTATTTTATTAAGATTTGTCATTGCTCTCCTCCCAAGAAGTAAACGTCTTCTGATTTCCTGGCTGCAGTCAGCATCTGCAATAATCTTTGCACCTAGAAAGACAAAGTCTGTCACTGCCTCCACGTTTTCTTCCTCTATTTGCCAGTTATCAGTCAAGTGGGTTGCCATAATCTTGTTTTTTTTTAGGGATGTATGAAAGTCACTTACCTGGTCCCGCAGCTTGCTTCGGGTGGGGGAGAGGCGCGTAGGTTCTCCCCCCGAAGTTCAGACTGGGGGGGGGGAGGCACCCCGCCTTGCCCGGCCGAAATTCAGGCCGGGGAGAAGCGCCCCATCTCCCCAGCTGCGAAATAAAAAAGTGAATGTAAAACACACACACACACACACACACATGTGATAGGCTACGTAAAGATTTACGTAGCCTATCACGGCTAGATTTCCAAAGTCAGCCGTGATAGGCTACGTAAATCGTTACGTAGCCTATCACGGGTGACTTTGGAAAAAAAAAAAGCGACTACGCAAATAGCGTTGCCCTTATTTTCGCCGTAGTCTACATAAATCTTTACGTAGACTACCCGAGCCCAAATAAGGAACGCAAATGGCGGCGCCCATGGGCGCCGCCATTTGCGTAGTTGCTTTTTTTTTTTTCAAAGTCACCCGTGATAGGCTATGTAACAATTTATGTAACCTATCACGGCTGACTTTGGAAATCTAGCCATGATAGGCTACGTAAAACATTACGTAGCCTATCACGTGTGTGTGTGTTTTTACATTCACTTTGTAATGGCGGCGGCAGCAGCTGGTCAGAAGACCGGCCGCCGCCCCCGCTGAAACACCGCCGAAACGCCGCTGGGACCCGCCGCCGAGAGGGACATTCGAGGGAGGTAAGTCCCATCCCGGGGGGGGGGGGGGCGGAGAATTTCACTGCCAATTTCGGGGGGCCAAATGCGTTGGCATTCGGCCTCCCCAAGATTCGTGGATAAATTCTCCGCCATCCCTAGTTTTTTTGAGGTTTAACTGCAACCGAGCTTTTGCACTTTCTTCTTTCACCTTCATCATGAGGTTCCTCAGCTCCTCCTCGCTTTCAGCCATCAAAGTGGTATCATCTGCATATCTGAGATTGTTAATGTTTCTTCCAGCAGTTTGAACTCCAGTCTTGGCTTCATCAAGCCCAGCACATCACATGATGTGTTCTGCGTACAGGTTGAATAGGTAGGGTGAGAGTATACAGCCCTGCCGTACTCCTTTCCCAATCTTAAACCAGTCCGTTGTTCCGTGGTCTGTTCTTACCATTACTACTTGGTCGTTATACAGATTCCTCAGGAGGCAGACAAGATGACTTGGTATCCCCATACCACCAAGAACTTGCCACAATTTGTTATGATCCACACAGTCAAAGGCTTTAGAATAGTCAATGAAACAGAAATAGATGTTTTTCTGAAACTCCCTGGCTTTCTCCATTATCCAGAGGATATTGGCAATTTGGTCTCTAGTTCCTCTGCCTTTTCAAAACCCAGCTTGTACATCTGGCAATTCTCGTTCCAGCAATTCATGGAGTCTACCTTGCAACATCTTGAGCATTACCTTACTGGCATGTGAAATAAGTGCCACTGTTCGATAGTTTGAACATTCTTTGGTGCTTCCCTTTTTTGGTATGGGGATACAAGTTGATTTTTTCCAATCTGTTGGCCATTCTTGTGTTTTCCAAATTTGCTGGCATATGGCATGCATCACCTTGACAGCATCATCTTGCAAGATTTTAAACAGTTCAGCTGGGATACCGTCATCTCCTGCTGCCTTGTTATTAGCAATGCTCCTTAAGGCCCATTCTTCAACCTCACTCTTCAGGATGTCTGGCTCTAGCTCAGTGACCACACCGTCAAATCTATCCCTGATATTATTATCCTTCCTATACAGATCTTCTGTATATTCTTGCCACCTTTTCTTGATCTCTTCTGCTTCTGTTAGGTCCTTGCCATCTTTGTTTTTTATCATACCCATTTTTTCCTGGAATTTATCTCCGATGTTTCTAATTTTCTGGAAGAGGTCTCTTGTCCTTCCCATTCTATTATCTTCTTCCACTTCCGTGCATTGCTTGTTTAAAAATAATTCCTTATCTCTTCTGGTTAACCTCTGGAATTTTGCATTTAATTGGGCATATTTCCCCCTATCACTGTTGCCTTTTGCTTTCCTTCTTTCTTGGACTGCTTCCAGTGTCTCAGCAGACAGCCATCTTGCCTTCTTGGTTTTCTTTTTCTTTGGGATGTTTTTTGTTGCCGCCTCCTGAACAGTGTTGCGAACTTCTGTCCATAGTTCTTCCGGGACCCTATCTACTAAATCTAGTCCCTTAAATCTATTCTTCACCTCCACTGCATATTCATGAGGAATATGAGTGAGCTCATATCTAACTGATCTGTGGGTCTTCCCTATTCTCTTTAGTCTGATTCTAAATTGTGCAATAAGAAGTTCATGATCTGAACTACAGTCAGCTCCAGGTCTTGTTTTTACCAACTGTATAGATGTCCGCCACCTTTGGCTACAAAGGATGTAGTCAATCTGATTTCGGTGTCGACCGTCTGGTGAAGTCCATGTATAAGGTCATCTCTTAGGTTGTTGGAAGAGAGTGTTTGTTATGCACAGTGAGTTGTCTTGGCAAAATTCTATCAGCCTATGTCCTGCTTCATTTTGTTCTCCCAGACCATGCTTGCCTGTAATTCCAGGTGTCGTTTGACACCCACCTTAGCATTCCAGTCTCCTGTAACGAAAATAACATCTTTGTTTGGTGTACGATCCAGTAGGTACTGCAGATCCTCATAGAACTGATCTACTTCTGCTTCTTCAGCATCTGTGGTTGGGGTGTATATTTGGATCACTGTGATGTTAAATGGCTTACCCTGAATTCAAATTGAGATCATTCCATCGTTTTTTGGATTGTATCCAAGCACTGCTTTTGCCCCTTTATTATTAATTATGAAGGCTACTCCATTTCTTCTGTGGTCCTCTTGTCCACAGTAGTAGATCTGGTGGTCATTTGATGTGAAGTGGCCCATTCCAGTCCATTTCAGTTCACTGACACCCAAAATGTCTATATTTAATCTTGACATCTCCCCAATAACCACATCCAATTTGCCCTGGCTCATAGATCTTACATTCCAGGTTCCTATGGCGTGTTGATCTTTAGAACATTGGATTCGTCGTTCACCACCAGCACCATCAGCTGCTAGCCGTCCTTTCGGCTTTGAGCTAGCTGCGTCATCACATCTGGGGCTAGTTGAACTTATCCTCTGTTCCTCCCCAGTAGCATTTTGACCATCTTCCGACCTGGGAGTCCCATCTTCCGATGGTATACCGACATATCTCTGGTTGTACTGATCCATTTAGTTTTCATGGCAAGAATACTGGGGTGGGTTGCCGTTTCCTTCCCCAGGGATCGTATTTAGTCTGACCTCTCTGCCATGACCTTCCCGTCTTGGGTGTCCCTTCACGGTTTAGCTCATGATGTCATTGAGGTGCTCAAGCTCCAGCACCACAACAAGGTAACGATCTCCTTTGCTGAAGTGGAATGTTTATAGGAATAAACATATATTTGGTGAGAAACTGCAAGTCCAATTGTCCCCTTGAGACAATGAGAGTCTTGTCTGAAAATGTAGAATAGGAAAGTAAGTTGGTCCACTTCTGGAGATGCCCGTACTATTTGTGTTGGATCAATTCAATTTTCATGGCCAGGATTCCAAAGCACTTTGGAAAGTTGTAGGCTATTTCATCAGGGGAAACTCTGGGAACTAGGAATGGTAAATAGTTATCTGGTGACTCAAGGTCATGCATGGTGTGGAGAAACTGGATAGTGGGACATTTTCCTCCCTCTCTTATACTACTAGAACACAGGGTCATCCCATGAAGCTGATTGGGAGGTTCAAGTCAGATAAAAGGAAGTGCTTCACACAACAGATAGTTAAATTATGGAATTCACTTCCACAATGAAGGGAAAAACAACAACAACTCCAGTTCAAGTGGTGATCTGGTGCATGTGTGAATGGCATGCTATGGGGAAGAAATAACAGAAAGTGGCCTCCATGCACAGCAGACAGCAGGTAGCCCCAGAAAGACAACTTTCCTGTTGTCTCATCAAAACACTGGTTTTTATTCAGTATAAAGGAGAGCTAGCCCTAGGTGGCCTTCCCCTGAGCTAGAGGGTGCTACATCTAAATGTCAAGGCCTTTCATCCAATTACGCTAGTGGAAACTCAGCACTATGACAGGGGGTTAAGTATACTGCCTCCTTCCTGTTTGATGCTCTTTTACTCTTTCTCTCTCCACCAGCCATATCCCCAAAGAAGAAAGCAATATCACCAGGTTTAATTCTGCCAACAGAAGGAGCTGAACCTAAATGATCTGGCCTAGATGCTAGTGCATCATTCATCCTGAACACTAGATTATTACATGACCTCACTGTAAGGAGTCCATCACTGGTTTTAAAGCTCCCCATGCAGAATTTTTGATCGGGTTGGCATTCAAGTAGTTCTGTTACAACAGCGCAGTGCTGTGGGATGCCTCACATTTTTTTTTCACACATAAGTGTGGAAGAACTGTATATTTCAAACAATGCAAAATTAAAATATTGGCACACTATCAAAAACAATGGAGCACATACACAGTGACAATAAACAATGTAAATTACATATTACATTTACATGAAAAGCTGAAGAAGGAATTGTATTCTGTTCTGGGAAAGCCGCAGTCAGAATTGGGGGAATAAATGTAACCATTTGAGGTTGGTGTTCATTACTTTCGAGGTTAAGATCCACAACATATATCTTGCAAAACAACACCAACATCACATCAGCAACAACAACCCAACAACCCTCAAAGGGCAGGACCACTAGCCATATAAAACTTAACCACAAAATGTTGTAAATTCTTCATCAGGGGAGGGAACAGAAAAAAGCTGACATCTATAATCATTTCTTTAGGCTGCAATCCCATGCACATTATGTCTCAGTGTGGCTTACTTCTGAGCTGACATGCATAAGACTGCACTGCTAGAGGGGCTGGCTCCAGAAGGAGATACTGACTTTTGCAAGTCCTGCTGCAACCAAAATTCACTTACCAGGGGGAAGGAACAGGATGTACTTCCAAATGAGCATGCATAGGGTCATGCCATGTGGGTCTGTATGTGTGTCAATCTCATTCTATAGAGCCTTGATGCCAGTGGAGGCTGGTGGCTTTGATTTCGTTGGGGCTGTGAATTCCACTCAGAACCAGCCAGAACTCTAAGGGAGCTATACAAGGTGCTGAACCCCAACCCCCAAATTGGCTCAGCACCTTGGATAGCTCCTTTAGAGTTCTGGCTGGTTCTGGCTGAAACTCAGAATGGATTTGCAGCCTCACCGCAATCGGACCCACCAACCTCGACTGCCTCATGGTCTATTTAGACGACCACTGACTGGCTAGGCAGGTTTTGGCAACTTTAAATTCTCGGCAACACATCCTCTCTATCTGTTCTTCTTGATTTAGGGATGTGCGGTGTATCTCCCAATATAAATTTGTTTCTGTTCTTGCCTGCCCTCATTATTATTTATTATTTCTAAACCTACTCTGCTGTACATGTTCCAGATGAGTAGGCAAGCTTGTGAAATCCTGAGTAGCAAGGTGGCAGACACATTGTAACAATTTATATTCTGAATTTAAAAATTGAGAATTATACATTGACTTCACCTTTTTACTGCACTTACATAAATAGAATAAAGTGCATGTGTGTTCTGAGGTTACTGAGGGTGTTTCTGTATCAATTCACCACAGCCCTATCTCACCCAGAAGAGAAGTAGCAGTTTCTATCTCCTTTTTTATGCTATACATATATATTGGAAGGTGGTAACATTCCAATAGGCGGCTTGCCTTCTTCACGCTTGCCTTTGCTTTGTACTCTGTACTGGGTGTAAACAACCTGTTGACCTCCAAATGTTGTGGACTACAGCTCTCATAATCCCTGATCATTGGCCATGCTGGTTGAGGCTGCTGGGAGTTGTAGTCCAAAATATCTGGAGGACACCAGGTTGCCTACCTCTCTGGGAGGAGGAATTTCTTCTTCACGCGCCACCCTCCAGCATCTTCCTCAAGGGGAAAAAAAAAAATCTCCAGCCCACTTAAAGGGCTCTCTTTAATTTCTCTTCAGTTCTTCTCATTCTAAGATATGCTATATTGATAGGTTTTCATTTGATTTCATTTCACTAACCTGTCACCATCATAAATTACTTAATTTGCATAGATTTTCTGGTTCCAAGATTCGAATCATCATGTCATGGAGTTTGGCATGTTCGTGACAGACCTTGGGGGAGAAACAGCTGCTGATATATTACTACAAGGTAGGGAAGGACAGGGGGTGGGGTGGATTTCATTTGGTCTGCTTTTTTAAGTGAACCAACCTAGTTCTCACTTCCAGGAGAATATGTGGATAGGAGCAGTGACCCTTCAGATTGCACACTTCTCTGAATATTCTGATGACAAAAATGTGTCCTATCACACACTTGCCTGGGCATTGGGATGTTGGAGAAATCCACAACGGATTCAAATCAGATTTCTATGAATCTGCCCTGCAGTGGATTCTGCAACGGATGGACTTTTTCCGAGGCATGCCGATGCCATGGACTTGCAGACTGGTTTTTCACTTTTTGCGCGGGATTTACAGTAATGCAAATTTGTGCTGTGTAATTAAATTCTGGTGAAAAAAATCTGATTCCGTCAATGAGTGGACCACCGAATGAAAGGTGCCTGACAATCTATGAAACACAGAACCGATTTAACAAAATCCATACATCCCTACCTGTGCATAAATCCAGTTGAACGGAACAGGGTTTACTTCTGTGTAGACATGCCTAGGAAGACACTGCAAAGGACTTTTTAACCCACTAATAAGTTCTGTTGCATGTGAACCTTGACATTTCTATATCTAAATTGATAAGTACCAGTTGAGAGCAGCCTCATGTTTGTCTCTGGGTGTAAGAGAACGTTTTCTAAATTCAGCACCTTGAATAGTAGGAGGGATTATTTCTGGATGCTTGGCTTCTTATTTGAGTGTCATTTTTTTTGGTAAGAAAACAGAAAAGCAGCATTGCTTTTCCAATAATTTCTTTGTTGTTTTAACTTGAAAGAATGCACGAGACAGATTAGGTCAATTTAAAAATGGGTCTTCTGCAAAAAATTAAACAGTTCTCTTTCAGTGTTGAGTGCCAAAAGTAATTTTCTAGCTATTGATCTCTTTCAAATAGAATTTCTTTGAGATTATTGCCCTTCTCCACTCCTGCCTCATCACCTCTGCACAATGGGCCTCCCTAAGGATTGATTTCTCAGAGTTGTTCAAATGAGAAAAAAAAAAGTTGCCATTGGACCTGAATGATATGGACTCAAATCCCAGGTCAACCATTAACTTGCATAAGTCATTACTTTTCAGCCTCAGTTGTCCATCTGTAAAATGGATTAGTCATTGTAGTTAAGATGAATGGGAGAAGGATCAGTAAACTCTATGCACACTCTAACATTTGCATCTGTGTTTAGGTATAATGATGATGACATGTCATCCACTGATAGCTTTGTGCAATGTATACTATCCCAGTGCAATAATCACCAAAACGATCTTTTTAAGATATTTACACTTTTTCAGTAACTTTAAAAAAAATACACAAACCTGTAATGAATTAGAACTAAACAGAAACAAAATGTGCTGTTCTGCATATGCAGGAGTTACAAAACTTGTAATTACAGTAAGACCAGTAGCCAAGTAAACAATGATTATTACTTCAGAGAAGCTATGAGGTGGTTTCTAATTTTAAATGGTGGAACGTAGGTAGATGCCTTATACCAAGCCCGACTGGTTGTCCATCTAGTCAGTGTTGTCTACGCTGAGTAGCAGTGGCCCCCCAGATTTGAGACAGGAGTCTTTCCTCGGCCTACCTAGAGATGCTGGGTATTGTAGCTGGGACCTTTGGTATGTAAACCCTATACTCTACCACTGAGTTACAGACCTTCCCAAAACTTTGGGATTGATTACATAACTGGTGGCTTCCTTCTCCATTTTCAGTACACATAGAATCATAGAATAGTAGGGTTGGAAGGGGCCTGTAAGACCATCGAGTCCAACCCCCTGCTCAGTGCAGGAATCGAAGTCAAAGCATACGCCCAGCCTCGTGTTGAATACCTCCAGTGTGGGAGAGCCCACCAGCTCCCTAGGTAATTGGCTCCATTGCTCTAACAGTCAGGAAGTGTTTCCTGATGTTCAGCTGGAATCTGGCTTCCTGAAACTTGAGCCCTTTATTCTGTGTCTTGCACTCTGGGATGATCGAGAAGAGACCCTGGCCTTCCTCTCTGTGACAACCTTTCAAGTACTTGAAGAGCACTATCATATCTCTCCTCAGTCTTCTCTTCTCAAGGCTAAACATGCCCAGTTCTTTCAGTCCATCCTCATAGAGCTTTGTTTCCAGTCCCCTGATCATGAATGCATTCCATTAAAATATAATATTTCACATTACTAACTTGATACATACCTCATAGTGCAAAAAGGGCTTCTCTTCAGTCAGCCTGCTACACTATTCAGCACTGCCTATTAATGATTAAGAGTTAAATCACTGTGAAGGGAGGGAGATGGTTGCCCTTGCTTCCAGCAGTACATGCACGGACAAACAGTTACCAAAGTAGGCTGGTACAACCCTACATTTACCTCAGCTTGAGCCAGCAATAACCAAGCAGAAGGCTCTTAGTACCAAGGCTTAAGCGAAATAAAACATATACATTCAATTGTGATCAGTGGTAAGTTTATTTACAAAATGAAAGGGGAGAAGAGATAACATACAACAAAACAGAGCAGTCTTTGGAAACAATACTTCAGTCAAACAATAAGAAAAGCTACCTAAAGCTGTCTAAGCATGGGTTCCTAAGCATGGGCCTTCAAATAGGATAGGGCCCAAATTGTGACCTTTAGAGTCACAAGGCAAAAGCAAAATGCAAACAAACCCAAACCAGACAGAGACAAAAGGCAGCAACAGCCCCCCTGACTTTATACTCAAGAGCCTTTGCAAATGTGACATGAGCCTTTGTAGCCAATCACTAGCTAGCTGAATGGTTTCCCCAGGCTTTGTGGGGTGTATGCGTGGGAAGTTCTCACAGAAGTCCAGCTGAAATCAGTCAGTGTAATTGGCAATTGTTCTGTTCCAGCCTTGAAGGCCTTGAAGCCAGAACAGAATGATATAACATATGCAGGTGGTTTAATGAGTGTATGCAGGTCCATCTTCCTGAAATGGAGTTTTTACAGGCAGATGGAATGCAAAAAAGAAAATGGATTTCTTGACAGTTGCTAAGGCTGTAATCCTATGGTCCCTGGGAGGTGTGTTCTAGGAGCAGGAGCCATACATTTTCCACATCTCCCCTTCAAGGGCAGAGAGACAGAGCTCTACCATTGGATGGGGAGAGCCAACTGTGAGGCTAAAGAGAGGTCTGCCGCTGGTGTTCCCCTGCTGTGGGAGCTCCAAAGTCAGAGAGCACAAAAAGGAGGCATTCCTGTAATTGTCATGCCCCCACTGGAAGACTCCTCCTCAGAGAAAGACCTGGAGGACCAGAAACCTGCCACCATCAATGACCAGGAGGAGCTTGGGCTCTCAGGGCAAACTAGCATGAGGGCATCACCTGTGGTGGACAAGGACTCTGCCTCAGAGGTGGAGGCAGAGAAATCCCCAAGCCCTCGGGAGAGACACTGCCTGAAAAGGAAGGAACTCAGAGTGCTAGACTGAGCCAGGGCCTCCTTGTGAGAAAAGGTCTACTTGAATGTAGGAAGTTTGCCCACAAGGAGGACCTTTTTAGCTGCAGTCACTAATAACTCACAGCTGAGGCTTGAGTATCGCTCTGACAACCTCAGTATGGAAACAGCAGTGTAAGGCTGAAAAAATTGCTGGAAATTATACTAGCCAGGCCTCCCTCAATTCAGCTTCCCTTGACTGTGATTCCTGGTGTGAGTACTTCCCGACTAAACTTTTGAGTATCTTTCTGTCTGCTGTGTTGCCTTGGGATCTTGCTACCTGCTATCTGAACTGGGCCCTGACCCTCCTACTGTCTGCTCCTGCTCTGCTGCGGTAACCTCTATAAATTAGATAGTTTAGTTCCTTGGGGCAGAGTCTTTACTCAGAGGGAGGACTAAGAAAAAAAAAATAACAGGAAGGGTAAGTTTGTTTTGCTGGGATGTTGAATGCTAGAGGATGGATTTAAGATTATGGACTCTTATCAGTTTATATAAGGTAAAGTGAACTGGTATTTGTGGATAGCAGAATTTCAAGGGGATGGGCAATTGTTTTGTACCTTCGATATTTTTTATATAGATATTATTATTGTCGGGCTAATACTTTGAACGACAATGTATGAATTACTAACTGTAGACTGTCCTGTGATCTAAAGTTAAGGAATCTACAAAAGGACTACTGAAGTATCTGGCATCTTGAGAAAGCCAAAGACACTTTGGGACTGGTCTACTGCAAAGTTGCATGCAAGGACTCCATGTTTTTGTTGGACTCCCAAGGACCAATTGTAGCATTTATTTGTACTGGAAATTGTTGCATGTTTTGCGTAACTTTAAGTCTTACTAAAGATCTGTGCTTTCAGTGTAACCTTTGCAAATTTTATTTTAATTAAGCCCCATAGAACCCACATAAGTAGAGGTTATACGGTATTGCCTTGGAATCTGTTTGCCTGCAATGTGGACTGCTGATCCCTTGCCTTTTGCCTGATCCCTGTTTGGGCTGACCAGCTTGGAACTCTTGGACTTGCAACTGCTTAAGCTCAGACTCTGGAAATATGGCAGTTATGTTCTGGGCAACGCTTTAGAAATGCTTCCAAATAGGGGGAGAACTATGCCATCCCTGGAGCTAGTGTAGTTAATTTCCCTCCCATTGGCATCAATAGGAAGAAACAGTTTAAGCTTCCTTCCCTTCTGCCCTGTCAGTCTCTTTTTTCAGGTCTCCTTGGCGACAGTGATAGGGCTGCTCTGTCCAGAAAGTATATAGTGTGCAGATATTCACAAGCATGGCAAAGATGTATGTGTAGTTATTATTTCAAAAACAATGTAGCCATAGATTATGTCAGCTCCTTTCAAACGCTTTATAAGAGTAGAGCTTAGAGTTAATATATTTATTCACTTGGTGTTGTATAAAGCACTAAACTCTCCAGAGAGTTTAACAGAAGAAGCTAGTCTTAGCTTTATAGTAAGGCTATAAATGCACCAACTCATTAGTTGGCATAATTAATCAATTAGTACATTGATCACTGATCAAAGCAGTGGTTGTAACTAATCTGGAACAGTCTCCAAGACATAACAAAACGTCTAGAGAAGTCCTGTACATGTACTAACACTTGTGCATTATTACATGACAATGGAGCCGTCTTCTAAAAACATGTTATGGGAAGTTTGCTAGCAGGATAGGCTCAATGGGGCCCCCATCCTATTACTGGGCTTGGTACAAACATCATCCCTACGGAGGGACCGTAGCTCAAAAGCTTTGCGTTGAGAAGCTTCCAAGTTCAAACCCCAGAAAATCCAGTTAAAAGTAGCAGAGACAATGATTCTTTAAAGCATATAGAACACAGCGAGCTGCTTTATATTGAGTCTGAGCCTTGGTCCACTGAGACCACTGTTGTTGACATGGACTGGCAGCAGCTCTCTGGGGTCTGAGGCAGGATTCCTTCCTAACCCTACCTGGAGATGCTGAGGATTGAACTTGAGATTTTCTGCATGCAAAGCAGGTTCTCTTCCACTGAGCTATGGCCCCTCCATATGTGGGTGTTGAGGAGGTCACAGTGAGGCACTTATTGACCCATTTACCTAGTAGACATGGAGAAGGGAAGGAAGAACTTCCAACTCCCATGAGATAGAGAAAGAAACAGTGAATGATCTCTATGGAAATGTGATGGATTCCTGAATGTAGGATGTGGCTGTTTGAGCAAAAGGGAGGCATAGCAGTGGCTTTGCACATGTCTTTCCCTTTCCTAGGTTCATGGAAACAAGGAACCAAATAATATTCCACTGCATCTACGTATGAATCTTCATTGGTCTATTTCAAGCCTTATTTCTCATTGTTGAGTGCTCCAGGCACACCTAGAATCATCCATGATCATGGCCTACTCTAAACCTTTATTCCTCTCTTCAAGATGGCAATTTCAGACTTCTTAGATGGTGTAAATTCACTTTGTGCCTATTATTTTACACTGGGGGAAGAAAATAATATAGCCTCTAGCAAG
Organism: Heloderma suspectum; assembly: GCF_057233095.1. Lineage (NCBI taxonomy): Eukaryota > Metazoa > Chordata > Lepidosauria > Squamata > Helodermatidae > Heloderma > Heloderma suspectum. Next base: position 45,415,811 of record NC_139460.1, on the reverse strand, counting down.
GCTTCATATCAGCTGTCTGTCTGCAGCATCCTCATGGGATAAAGGACCCATAGTGATGATTATCTTTTGTGTTTATTAAAAATAATCATTCTTTTGTCTTTTCCATTAATGAATGACTGGTATTATTAAAGTTGGAGCTTTCCAAGGAGTGCCCTCCCTTCCACCAATGTGAGGAGATAAGCAAAGAGATCCATCTCTCTGCCACAAGGACTTGCAATGAAAAACAATGAAAAGATGTGGGGGGGGGAAACTAATGCTCACAAACAGGCACAAAAATGAGCTGTGGAATTTATAGCTCTTCGACTCTTGAACTGTGGTTTGGGGATCTTTTGCAATGACATCTATTCTTCCACACTGCATCTTACAGTTTCACAAATGTCATCTCTATCTTATGTGATTGTGCGTGCTTTTTGATTGGCTATGGATGTTGCAAGAGTCTGGGGTGTGCGCGTGCATTTGTGTGTAGCCCAATGAATGGACTCCCCCTTGCCTCCCTTCCCAGATCCAGCTTGCTGAACCATGGGTGCTTTCAGACCCTTTCAGAGAGCAACACACAGCTTGGTGAGCACCCAGCAACTACCCCTCCTCCCTAGTGAGCCGCCATCATGCACAACAATGGTGGTTTGGATGCTTCTAGGTAGGTAATGTTGTGTACTTGGCAGCTGTTAAGGGCCTATTTATGCAATGTTGCAGGTGTGAATGGAGCATTCATACCTGTGATGTTGTGTAAAAGCGGCCTTTACAGCTGCCAAGCACACAGTATTACCTACCCAGATGCACTTGAGCCACCATTGTTGTCAACAATGGTGGCTCGCTAGGGAGGACAGGTGGCCCCTAGCTTCATTGGGTGCTTTCCGGGCAGCAGTGATGCTTGCAAAGCACAGTGAGCACGGGTGGGTGGTGGCAGTGTCTCACTGAGAATGCGACAGTGCCAGGTATGGGTGAGTCCATCCATCCCTAAGATTGGCTGATAGTTTCCCTGCAACTCTTCTTTGTAATACGGATATTAACATGCCTTCCCAATTATTCATATGTAATAGAATTCATTGCCCACTGCATGAAATAGCTGAATTCAACTGAATTCTTACTTGTTGTGTCCATCTCTATCCTCTGGGCCACTGCCTCCGTCATGCCATGTCCCAAGGCCTAGAGGAAGCAGGGGCATTAGATGTTCCCAGGACTCCAGTGGAGTGTCTTTTCCTGCTGGGGCCTAGGCATTCTGGGGCTTCCCAATCCATGTTGGGAAAAGATGCTGTGCTGGGGCCTTGGGAGCCCCTACTGGAACATCTGTTGTGTCTGCCTTGGCCACCACCTTCTACCTCCTCCTGCCTCAAAGTAAGTGTTTCAGCCTTGGGGCAGGTGGAGGCTGCAGTAGATGTGGTGGAAGTGGGCACTCTGCAAGGAATATTGAGACTTTGTAAGCATTCAGTTGGAATATTCACAAAGGCTTGACCCCACTGCTCACCCTAAATGTTGACACATTTCATTTGTCTGGTGTTAGTTTCTAAATTACATTCGAATTAGGGATGTGGGAGAAATCTACAATGGAATCAAATGAGTTTAGATGTCTGTGAATCCTAGCTGTGGATTCCACAATGGACTGGCTTTTCCCCAGTTGTGCGGACTTGCAGACCAGTTTTTTTTTTAAACTTTCCTGAATTTAATGCAAATTTAGTTGTAGAAAAATATGTGAAAGAAATGTTGGCCAAAGTGTGTGCATGGGAGCGGTGTGTGTGTGTGTGTGAGTGTGCATTTTTGCAAATTTGGGAAACTGATGGAATCAGATTTTTTCCAATGTGCGGACGACGGAACGAAAGACATCTGACAATCTGCGAAATACAGAGAGAACAAAATCCTTCCAACCCTAGTCAAAGTTAGTCACATTAAAGCACAATCCTATGCATGTTTAGACAGAAAAAAGTCCTACAACTCCAGCATTCTGCAGCCAGCCATAATATACTCCTGCATATAATGAACATGCAAATTGAGACATATGTTTGTTGCCCTCCTTGCTGAACTGCCTCTTCTTTTTCAAATTCATGAACAGCTTGCTATTGTTGGGTAACTCCCATGTTCCTCAGGTATATGTAGATACCTCTTTAGAGTCTTTGGGGAACGCTTGCGTAGAAATCCCATGCGTGCCTCTGTAAGCATGTATAGAATGCTAGAGAAGAATGACATCAAATTGGAACTAAGGGCTTTCTAGACTGCAGAGCTTCACTTAACAGTGGACAGTGATATAAAGGCTAAATATTGGTGTGTTTAGAGAATATAAAAGTTTTCATTTTGTTCCGTCACAAATGTTAAACTAGAGACTGAACTTTAACTTTCATTCCCTCAGTCTGATGCTATTTCCATGGAAATAATTACATTGCTCTCAGTGATACAATCTGACAATCAACTCTCTGTTGGATTTAGATGATGAACTAGCTAAGAAATAGATTTAAATGAGACAAGGACCTGAGGTCAAAATATTTAGATCCGTGCTTTCATAAAATGTGGGAGAACAGGATGGTATAGCTGCTTGGATTGTTTTAGTTCAAATGCCAATTATCTTTAATAATTAGGGTAGCAATGCAAACCTTAAAAGGATCTGAAAGCTATGCATTAAAGTGGGTAGTGTTAAGAAATCATATTGGATACAGATTGGAATTATTGAGAGATGCAGATTTATGGAAAGTCATAATCACTTTGCAATTAAGATTAGAACTGGAAACTGGTTTCCCTTCTCTGTCACATGCACGGCTCGCAACAGCTAACAACTCCTCTGGAGAAGCAGCTATTAACATGCAAACGATCTCTGTTCTGACCAAGGTATTTGCTGTGGGAAAGTTGACATCTATGCAGATTTCAGAGGAGCCTTTGAAATAAGGAATGTTAGGGTAAGGAGAGGAAAGATAGGGGGAGAGGAAGGACAGAGAGCGGAGGAAAACAATCTGTTTAGTACACACGGAAAAAAGAAAGTTAAGAGTTAATATAATCTCAAAGTGGGAGACCCCATTATAGTGTCAGGAATGAAAAGAAGGCAGTGAGGCTGAATTTTGACAAACCCTCATTGTCAACATGCAAAAGAAAAGTCTTCAGGGCTAGAATGTTAATACACCAGGTTTATATTTGTGTGCCAAAGACTTGCATGCAAAGTGCAGCAGTAAAAGAGAAAATGGGACGCCATGTGTCCTATTGACTTTCTGCTGCACAGTCACATAAATGGGATGGAATAATTGCTGGGTTTTAACAAGCCTGCTTCAATCACTCACTGGCCCTTCCTTGGATTTTTATTTAACTGTACTGCATTCCTCGAATAAAATTACAGTTCATGTTTGGCCTGTAATCTCCCTACTTAAGTTCCAGGTGTGGAAGGCTAGACTGTAGCTATGTCCTGATAAGGTAAATGCACTCTGTACATGCAGGAATTCTAATTTTTGAGGGATTTTGTGCTATTGTTACCTGGCTGCATGCAACTGTGGTAAATATATATGACTGAGCCCTAGTGCTTGGGAGAAACAGTAATTCAACAAAAATAATAATGAAATTGACCCAGTAATTCAGGAAGAAAGATTTTCATGAATAGTTTCACATCCTCCTCCAACCTTATTTCTCCAAATCTCATCACTGATTCTTCAGCATGTTTACTTGGGAGTAAGCCCCATTTAACTTAATGGGACTTTCTTCTGATTAGACATCCATTGGAGTGTACTGCTAATTTCGGATTCTGTGCCCCCACCCCCAAAGAATGAGAGACCTTTTTTAATCTTTGGATTTTCTTTCAAACAAAGCATCTTTCGTTGTTGTTGCTGTTTTACAGGACAGTCTTATGAAAAAGAAAATAAATCCAAACATTTTAATGAGAGTGATGCATCATGGAACAGTCCGCTGTGACTGATCATATATATATATATGTGTGTGTGTGTGTGTGTGTGTGTGTATATATATATATATATATATATATATATATATAATATTTAATAAGCCTGCTTCAATCACTGCCCTGCCTTTGGAGGGATATTTAACTGTATTACACCCCAGTGCTGAAGAATCTTCAGTAATGTGTGTTTTCTCTGTAGATATTCAACTGCTGTCCAGTGTCCACCTATAATGGCAGCCTCAGTGAGTGGCAAAGGGGGCAGCCATTTTGAAATTCCCCAAATAAATAATAAAAAACACAATGTTTTAAAAACAGGGATGCACTTACAACAACCTCAGACCCTGTGGGTCAAATCCGGCCCAATTGGCGTCCCAATTTGGCCCACCAGTGTTCTTTAGATGGCCACATGCCTTTTCTCCTGACTGCCAATCATTTGATGGTTTCTCAGCTTTTGTGTGCCCCCCCCTCCATTCTATTCGGTGTAGGAAATTTAAACTAATATATGCTGGTATTTGGGTATTTCAGCCTTGCCCATCACTGGAATGCAGCCTTTGAGAGCTTCTCTAAAACTGAATTTGGCCCTTGAACTGAAAGAGGTTTGATACCCCTGATTTACAGAATCATACACTGGCTTCTCTATAATAAGTTGGGCCGGGAATTTCTGTGTTTGGCTGAGATGGGGGTAGAACAGTGGTGTCTCTCCTTCCAGCTTGGGTTCTACTGTCAGGAATTTTCCCTAGAGGAATTTTCCCTAGAGGGAATTTTCCCTAGATAAGATCTACCATATAGCTGGCATTGCCCCGCCTGCTGTTGGTAGAGATTAGAGAAGCAGCTGCATACAAAGAGAGGCTGAAATCTTCAATATCCAAACAACACTCTCTTTACGGCCTACAACCAGCTCCTCAGAGATTAAAATCCAGGAAAAGCTTCCTCAGATCGATGGAAGACTTTGATGAATTCAAAAGTAGAATGGACTTATGAAAAGCTACAAAGAATCAACACTGGATGGAACCAGCAGAGGAGCTGGCACCCGGTTCCAATGAAAGCTGGGAAGTTTGGAAATCATTGAATAGACTGTGTGCAGGTGCAATAAGATCTAGAGATACTCTGAATAAATGGGGCTATCCGGAGATCTCTGCCCTATGCGACTGTGGAGACTTGCAGACAACAACACATATGTATACTTGCCCTTTGTGCCCTGACCAATGACACATATGAGGACCTTATGATAGCGCAACAGAACGCAATTAACATTGCTAGTTTTGGGGCAAGAGTTGTCTAATTTTTATATATTTTAGCTTCTACATTTTACTTTAAATGTTATGTGTTATAGTATGTTTTTAATTGCTTTTGAACTGTGGTGCTGGAGAAGACTCTTACGAGTCCCCTGGACTGCAAGGAGGTCAAATCAGTCCATCCTAAAGGAAATCAACCCTGAGTGCTCATTGGAAGGACAGATCCTGAAGCTGAAGCTCAAATATTTTGGCCACCTAATGCGAAGAGAAAACTCCCTGGAAAAGACCCTGATGCTGGGAAAGACTGAAGGCAAAAGGAGAAGGGGACAGAAGAGGATGAGATGGCTAGATAGCATCACTGATGCAATGAATATGGACTTGAGCATGCTCCGGGAGAGAGCACAGGACAGGAAGGCCTGGCGTGCTATGGTCCATGGGGTCACGAAGAGTTGGACACGACTGAACAACAACAACATGTTTTTAATTGTGATGCTTCTGACACGAATCAATAAATATCCCTAGAGGTTATCCAGGAAGCTTTTCCCATGTCTCTTAGCTGCGTGATTTGGTTGTGGATGGGGTGGGCAAGGGGCTTCTGGATCTCTGCTAGGCTGAAGCATCAGTCTTGGAAATCTGCTGCTTTCCCCTGTTCCTGTGCTATCATTCTTACGTGGCATTGGGAGAAGGCATGTGTGCAGAACACTGTGAGCCAGTTTAGAACTGTCAAAAAAACCTATCTTGCTTGGAGTGTTTAGTGGTGATGATCACAACTTGTGACTTAAGGGGAGTTTGCACATTGCTAACAGTGCTCTTTATGCCAGGTAATGAGGATTAGTATTGGAAAAGTCAGTAAAATTCGGGTTCTGCCAAGCTTTCTACATGACTGTCTAGATGTTGCCCTGGCACCACATCTGAACTCCCTAAACCCATCCTATCTCCAGCCAGACTCTGCTGTAACTCCACTTCTGACTAGGGATGGAGGAGGATTCCGTTTTATTTTTTTAACATAAAAACTTACCCAAATCCCCAAATATCTTCATAAATGGGACAGAAAGAACTTGAGATTTAAAAACAATGAATTAGGGAGAAAACAAACTGACAGATTCATCCACCCAGGCAGAGGGCTTTGAGTGTTTAGCCTGTAAAAGTCAGGGTTTGAATGCGTGTGTAGTCAGCTATGTTTGTGATGCAGAATTAGGGTTACCTAGGGGTCTGCAAGCACAAGTTTGGGTTCTCTGGGCACCCACTGAGCTGCTGCCCTCACTTGCCCCCTACTCGCACCTGCTTGTGCCCGCTCACGCCCTCCTGGACTCACCACGATCTTATCTGGTGAGCGCCCTCCATTTTCCTGCCTTTGTTTTCTGTGCAAAAAAGGCAGTTTGGAAAATGCACATATTTAAATATGTGCAGTTTGGGGGCTGAGAAAGCTTAGTAAGCACAATATTAGAGGAGTGTGGTGAGTCTGGGAGGGCATAAGTGGGGGGGGGGCGAGTGAGGACAGTGGCTTAGTGGGTACAGTCCAGGAGTTGTGGGTGGGGTGGGGCAGATGTTGGAATGAAAGGTGCCTGACAACCCACAAAACATAGATGGAATGGATTTTACACAGTCCGTACATCCCTACTGGCAAGCTTGAGAATATGCAAGCTTTGCCTCTGGAAATGCCCTCGCATTTGAGATTGTGAATGGGGCAAGTTCTGATGTTGACTTGAACATACTGAAATGACATGCTTTTGCCCACGCTGGTTCTTGCCCTCTGTCCAGCAGTTCAGAAATTTTTCACTCTTAAGTAAAACCAATGCCCTTGTGGAAAGAGCATTTGAGGAGGAGGAGGAAGCGGCAGCAGCATGTTGGTTCCACAGAATCAAGTTTCCATTGCACAATTCAGAAGTGCAGTTACAATGGAGGTGATGTCTAGGCCCCTTCTCCTTCCCCTGAGGTAATTGAGAAGTTCAAAACCAAACACGTTGCTGCTGTTTTAATAGGCAAGACTCCTTTCCTTCCTTTCCCCCACTTCTTTGCAGTTTGTCCATACTTGCAACCCTTTGATGAAACTTTGAAGAAAGTGCTCTCTCTTACTCCAAGCAGCACAATACGTTTCTCTGACACAGGTAATGGCTTGGAGAAAAGTTACCAGGCTGGAAGTGACCCCTTGTAAATGGGAAAAAGGAATGCACAGCCTGAATTCCAGATGTGGCATGGAAAGCTACTTGTAATTGTCTGATCAGCTAAAATGTGTATAATTCTGGATTTGGAGGAACTGCTGCTCCCCCCCCCCTCCAGCTTTTCCTGTTTTAGGAAGAGCTTTCCAGCATATCTCAAGTGTTTATTGCTGTGAAAATGCCAGACGGTCTTTTTGGTTTGTAACATTATTATTTTGGGTTTCACTGCTAGATGATCACAGTGTACTAGTTGTTAACAGCATCCAGTATAAATGCTAACAGCAGTGTTGATTCACAGGGATCTTTGCCAAATGCATCTCAATAGCACATCTGGAGCCTAAGCCAGTAATTTGAGCTTCCAGCCAATTGATCAAAAGTGACAAGAGTCTGCCACTTTCCAAGTCTTCTTCACATTTTGCTTAGCTGGTCTTCTTCATAAGAATTTGTTTCCAAAAATTTCCTTCACTCCTCATGGTGATTTAACTTTGGCCATATCTCCAAAATCAGTGTTACTGTTTATCTGTCCTACTGTGATGTCCTCTAAATGTAGGTTTACCAACTTTTGAAACACCTGTAACAGTGGTTTAATCTTTAGAAACTAGTATGTGAAATATTTCATCATGGCATTGGGTGGGGGGAGGGCTCCTATTTAAAGGCACAACAGTAGGTTAGATCAGTTTCTTCCAGGTCAACTGGCAACCCCATGCAGTATTTGCAAGTGGAGAGGGAGGTGGCTTAATACATCAAGGGAGGAGAGGGAATCTGTTCTAAGAAGAGCCTGATGCATGAGACTAAGGGCTCATGTAATCTGCCATGCTTCTTCCCACAGTGCCAACCAGATGCCTCTAGGAAGCCCACGAGGAGGGCTTGATCGATGACATTAGCTTTCTCCTGCTGTTGCTCCCAATTGCATTGGATGACCTCAGAATCTTATGAGAGAGAGGGAGAAAAATGTCCTTCAATCCACTTCCCCCATACCATGTGGGGGTGGGTGAGAATTTTATTTAAGTTCAGTTCTTATAAGAATTGACCAAAGTTTGCAAATTGTGCATATTTGGGACAAAAAGATATTGAGATTTAAAAAAAGAAACTGAATCTGGGAGAAACCAAAAAAAGAAAGAAAGAAAAGAAATGGAGTCAAGGTCTTGAGTGATTTGCTTTTAAAAGTCTGGGTTTGAGAGCATCTCTACACCAGCTAAAATCCCTCATTTAAAAGGGGGCTTTCTGCTTCTGTTTTAAATGCAGGATCACAACGGACTCCCTTTACATGTGCTTCCTTTCCCCCCTCCCCTTTCCCCCTCCTTCTCCCCCTTAACTGAGTCTTCCATATGTTTCACTGATGTAGCTCCTCTTCTTGCGGCTTTTCCTTTCTCATGGTGCGAACTCAAGTGGAACACAAGTGGGGTAATTTGATAGCTCATTATCTCCAATATTTTTAAAAATGGAATAAAGGTCATTTAATGCAGGAGATGCCCTGGAGGTTGAAGATGTCATCTAAAGGGCTGGCAAACTTCTGTGAGTGAGCAATCTCAATAGCAGGATAAAAACTCCATGTGAAGAATCCCTGAATCCCTGTGTATTTAACCACGCCAGTGCTGAATTAACATTGCCCCCCTCTTTTTTTGCGGGGGACAGGCTCCGCATATTTAACAGTTATATAGCAGGCAGGTCCACTATGGTCCTCTCCATGCGAGGAATAGCTGTACCTATTGAATTTGGTTAGTGCAGAGGGTGAGAATTTGGTTCAGTTCATTTTTGACAAGAACTTATGAAAATTCACAAATTTCCTCACAAATGGGATGGAAAGAACTTGAGATTTTAAAAATCCAAATGCAGAGGTAATTGAAACTGACAGATTCATCCAACCCTATTTTTAACGTTACTAAGTGATGTACTTCAGAGGAAGGACTAGAGATGAGTACACAATGATGATTAAAGTAATAAATTAGTTTGTTAGAACAGAACAGATTGATAAACCGAATTCACTGTCCAAGGATGCACTCCTTTACAAGAAGGTCATGAAGAGAAAAGATGGCTTTTCATTTAAAGCTTAGTTCATTCGTTGTTTCAGTATTTACTTAGTTCCACCAAAGTTCTTAGGCTACTTTATGTCCAGGCTCTGCCTAAATTATCAGAAACCTCTTTAGCTTTAAAAGGGGTCACGGTAGCCAAGGAAATGGCTCCTTGCAGAGAAATGATGTTTCAGATAGCGTCAATATGAGGAAAGGAAACCCATTCACGTTATGCACAATTTAACCTTGGAACTAATGAGAGGCAGAAAGGAAACTTATAAACAAGAGGCCTTGGAGCTTAGTAAATGGAGAAATTGTGTACACAAGGTCTGTTTCTAGGAACAATTCAAAGTGTTGGTTATGAGTTATAAATCCCTATACAATGGGATCAGGCTACATGAAAGACTGCCTTCTCCCATATGAGCCTGCCTGCATTTTAAGATCTTCAGAGGAAGCTCTCATCTCTGCCCCACCATTATTGGAGGCACATTTGGTGAGAACACAAGAAAGAGCTTTCACGGTGACCTGTAGAACTCCCTGCCAAGGGAAGCTAGGTTGGATCCCTCTCTGCTCTCCTGCCTGCTTGGAAAGATGTTTTTATTCAAGTAGGCCTTTGGCATGTAAACTGTATGTGAAGTGGGTACTATTGGATTGTCTGCTCCTTTTATTTCTGTTATTGTTTGTTTTAAATTGTGTTTTTAATCTATTTATTTTTAACTATCATTTTGACTAAGTTTAATTTAATCTTGATTTTTATTAATGTTAGCTGCCATGAGCCCCATTTTGTTTGGTGGAAAGATGGAGTTGTTTTTTTTGTTTTGTTTTTTTAAGTAGAACAGCTCAAAAATACTACAGGTGAGAAGGATCTTGGAATTGTTGTCAATCACAAGTTGAATATGAGCCAACAATGTGATGTGGCTGCAAAAAAGGCAAATGCTCTTTGGGGCTGTATTAATAGAAGTATAGCTTCCAAATCCCATGAAGTACTAGTTCTCCTCTACTCAGCACTGGTTAGGCCTCATCTGGAGTACTGTGTCCAGTTCTGGGCACCACACTTTAAGAAGGATGCAGACAAGCTGGAGAGGGTTCAGAGAAGGGCAACAAAGATGATCAGGGGACTGGAAACAAAGCCCTATGAAAAGAGATTGAAAGAACTGGGCATGTTTAGCCTTGAGAAGAGAAGACTGAGGGGAGATATGATAGCGCTCTTCGTTCTTGAAAGGCTGTCACAGAGAGGAAGGCCAGGATGTCTTCTCCATCATCCCAGAGTGCAGAACACAGAATAATGGGCTCAAGTTACAGGAAGCCAGATTCTGTCTGAACATCAAGAAAAACTTCCTGACTGTTAGAGAAATACGACAATGGAATCAATTACCTAGGGAGGTCATGGCCACACTTGAATGCCACACTGGAGGCATTCAAGATGAAGATGGGCAGCCATCTGTCAGGGATGTGCTGACTTAGATTTCTGCATCCAGCAGAGGGTTGGACACGATGGTCTTATAGGCCCCTTCCAACCCTACTGTTCTATGAGTCTGTGATTCTATGTGAAGGTGAGCATAGATCCACTTGCAATCTATGCTCATGCCTCAATCATGCAAATTGATTCTGCTGCAACCACATGCCCAAAGGCCCAGAAAATTATCTAAGGAAAGGGGAAGGTGGAGGCAGCAGAGGCTTCCATTTCTCACCAGGGATTCTGGGACCTATTGTCCTAGTCCTCAGTGGGAAAGAAGCCTATGCCATTGCACATCTGACTTATCCTGCCCCAAGGTAAGTAGGGATGTGTGAATCAGTAAAACATAAAACTCATCGAAGTTCTCCAAATCCCACCTTGAAGCTCATTCCAACTTGTGTCCCTTTCAGATTGCTATCTTGGTTATTTTTCCTTTTTGCACAAAAAAAGGCATGCATTTCCCCCCACATTTTCCAAAATGTAAATATCACTTGTGCACATTTTTAAATGTAAACATTCTTCTCCCATTGGTTACAGGGTGTGCACATTTCCAAGAGCACACATTTTCCATGCATATTTTTTGTGGGTGTGTGTCTGGGGGGGTGGGGGAATGTGAATCACACTGCAAGCTTGAAAGTTTACAGACTTCAAATGCAAATTGCATTTGAGCCTGTGTTCAGGTCCAGGAAGGTGTGAATTGGGTAAAATCTGGTTAGAAATGAATGGAAACAAATTTTTCATTCATCCCTAAAGATAACTTTTTGAGCCTTGGAGCAGGGAATGGGTTAGGTTGAAGTAGCAGCAGAAATAATGGTAGTAGAGGGTGGTTTGTGAGTGCCCTTGAGCCTTTACAAGCATTTAATTGGAGTGCACCCCAACTTGTTTTGGGGTGAGTGGTGGGATGTTTATGTATCTGGGATCCCTAACTGAGACAGTTGTCTGAAATAGAAAGACACCTGCTCAACCAGGGGTAGGTACAGCACATATTTTCAACGGCAGCCCCATGTATAATACATTGCAGTAATTCAGACAACACGTTACCAAGGCAGTAACTAGGCTATCTCTCTCCAGATAAGGATGAAGTTCTTATATCAGGCTAAGCTGATAAAAGTTGCTCTATACCACTGAATCCACCTGAGCCTCTAGTGACAATGGTGGATCCAAGAGCATCCCCCAAAATATGAATAGTAGTCCAAACTATCTGGAGAGCTCCAGGTCACCTACTTATGGACTAAACAAAAAGCTATTTGATCGTGTAGTTCATGAAAAGTTTAAATGAGAGGAATGGGGCTTTTAATTTATTGCTTTTGTTTGCTGTTAGTGGTTTGATGTAGATGGATTTTATTTGTGTTTTTATAGTCTATCACCCTGAGTGCTATTTGCTAAAGGATGATGAATAAATCTTTAAAATGAGGAAATGCATTAAAGGATGTTGTGCATGCACCTACAAGTTTGCCTGGTCTACCTGATCACTGTCTGTACATGAGCAGAATCTTGTTTTCATTCCAAGACAGGGAAGAACGCCTGAGTGAAATGACACTCGATTCGTAATACATCTGAGAATTATGAGCTGGAAAAAAATCATATTCTGAACAAAGTTGTTATGTGCTTCAATGGGATCTCTACTGGGGGTGTGGGAGGGGGAGCAGTTTCTTGCTTCTCTTTTGATGTCCAGTCTGGTCTACTGTAAAGCACTCTACATGGGGCTGTTTTTAAAGACAGTTTAGAAACTTCAGCTGGTACAGAAAGTATCCATTGGAGTACTGGTGGGGCACTTTATCAGTGCATTTCTGAGCCTATTTTAGAGTTCTATTTTTAATCTTTAAAGCAGGGGTGGGCAACCTGTGGCCTTTCAGATGTTTTGGCATACAACTCGCATCAGGCCCCGGCTATGCGCCAATGGTGAAGGATCATAGGAGTTCTAGGAGAAAACATCTGGAGGGCCAAGCAGTGAGCTGATGTTTGGAAAATCTGGGTGAACTCAGTCTCAAACATCACTCATTTGCTCATCCCTAAGTGGGCCAATTTCTCCAGGCCTCACCTGATCTTCATGCAGCTGCATATGATGACAGGCTGCAGGGTGAATCCTCCCCTTGTCCAATCCCATTATCGTCCAGACAGACATTTTGCTAGTACAAAATCAGCCTTTAGTTATGACTGATAGTTCAATGGTGTTTTTAGTTATATGTTGTTTGTGTATATTGTCTGTGTGCACTGCTTTTATATGCTTTTTTGTAAATGGATTTTAATCTTTTTATATTGTATTTAATGTTTTAACTTCTGTAAACCACCCAGAGAGCTTCAACTATGGAGCACTATAGAAATGCAATCAATCAATCAATTTAGGCATAATTATTGCAGCAACTTCATTACTCCCATAAATTTTCCCCTGACTTTCCTGTTTCTAAAGTGCTCAAAGAAACCTAAGCCTTAAGATTTGTTTCTTTGCTTGTTTTCAGGAAAAGGGCTTAAAGTACCCTGAGCCCAAAGCTATTTCTTTAGGTGAGTCTGACTTACTTTACACCATTTGCTCTCATTACCTTTGCTCTCGAAGCTGAATATATCCAGGCAGCCATCCATTAGTCTGGACAAGCAAAGGATCCATTTATGTGAACAATTATGCCAGATGAAGTCCTGGGGGACTTGTAAAAAAGCTTTAATTAGCTAGTTTGGCTTATCTGAAGCCATTTTCATTTCAGATATATTTTTATTCTATTTATTTATGTTATTTTTTAAAAAAATGTATAAACTGCTCGATATCTAAAAGATTCTTGAGTGGTGAACAGTAAAGAAAACAAAACAAAACAAAGATATGACCATGGCTGGTCATTCAGGAAAAGCTTGTTTACACAAAAAAGTGTCTTCAGCTGGGGCTGAAAACAAAACATTGACATCAACTGGCAAGGAATTCCACAGAGAGGGAGCCAGTACACTAAAAGCTACCGAGGGTGGGCGCCAGACAGATCTCAGATCCATGTGGAACCATGAGCAGCACCTCATCTGATGGCCTCAGTGAATGGGCAGGTTAGGAAAGGAGAAAGCACGCACTCAAATATCCTGGTCCCAAGTTGTTTAGGGCTTTATACACCAATAACAAGACCTTAAACCTGGCCCAGTAGCAAATAGGCAGGCAGTGCAGTTCCCACAGCAAAAGTTCTACAGTTTGTCTTCTCTGTGGTTGTGGCATACTGTGGGGCTCTAGAATGTGTTGTATATTTGTTTGCTTTCTTCATTTATTGCATTTCTATACCACCCCATAGCCAAAGCTCTCTGGGCAGTTCACAAAATGAGACTTAAAACTTAACAGTTGCTCCCTAGAGAGGTAGGGATGTCCTGCCTAAATTTCAGCAGGGTGTTGGGCTAGCTATCTTTTGATGCATTCTGTCTCACTGATACAATGGTCCTAATTTTCAGTCCTTACTGTGTGAGACCAATAAAATTATAAGTAACCTAAGAACAACATGGACCAAAATTAGTAGAATGAATATCATAGATGGGCTGCAAGGGAAGCAATTGGATTTTACACCCTGGTGACAATCCACCACACATTTTTATGTGTGGAAAGTCTGAACTGGGAATGACATTGGGACATATGCTCATCACATCCCCTCTGTCTCTCCTGAGCACCTTCCCCACTGCTGTTAATATTTTTTCCAGCCCTGGGGAACAAAGAGCCTATTAGGTTTCTCAGCATTCCTCTGTGGGGCTCACATCTGAGCAGCACATTTGGCCATGCTGCCTGACAGCATGTACCCAGAGAACCCAGCATTGCACCACAATTGTTTGAATGGGTGGAGTGTTCCATGAGAATGAGTTGTTAAACCCTCTCATTGCCAGACACCAGGAGGGCTCTATTAGCCCCTCAGCACAGATGGTTTCAACAAAAGCATTAGCACATTCTCTGTGACGTTGGAATTGATGACAGTGGTGAGGAGGAGCACACTGAACTCTCACTATCATAATGTCACTTTAATTTCTTCCATCCAGTGTTCATAAAGTAGACAACAACCTAGATCCATTAAAACCCAAACCTGTTTTGTAAAGTGGGCTGGTAAAATCACCTGCATTTTACCAATGAGAAAGATGGCTCTGAGTCTTCACTGCAAGAGTTGTCTGCAAAGCAAGGCATGAATGCCAGCAATCGCAATGTTGTCTCCCATGTCAGGGATCAGACTGCTGTTTTTTTGAAGCCATCCAAAACTGTTTCTCCTAATAAAAAAGAATCCAACAGAATGACCAAGGTACAACTGAAAGAACTGTGTTTGGTGTCCCTAAATGAATGCAAAAATGCAATAGGACTACAATACAGTGATCATTTGTGCCAGACGGAGGAAGCCAGTCCACTATGTAGTTCCCACAGTCCTTGACCATTGGCCATGCTGGCTGGGATTTACAGAAGTTGTAGTCCAAAACATCTGGGGGGCATCAGCTTGCCTACCCCTGGTGTAGACAATATGACCCTCAGATTAAATATAGTGCTGTCTCCAGAGTTAGTCCTACTTAGAGCAAGCCCATTGAAATGAATGGGACTTAAGTCAGACTAACATTGGCTACAACCCCAAGTTAGGAAGAGTTTCAGCAGATCCAATTTCTTCCATCACCGAGCTGAAAGCATGGCCTAGGAATCATCTGCTGAAGTTCTGTCTCCTGCAAAATGATTGAAGGGACAAGATTCCTGTCCTGTTAGCATCACTGGTCACTCAAACTAGCTGACCATATCTTCAGAACCAAATATTTAGACTTATGCCTAAAGAGCCAAACAGTCTTTGATTGGGGGAGGGGGGCAGTTTTTCAAAATTCAAGGTCTCATCCACATCCCACTAAAGTCACAGCCAAGTTTCCCATTGATTTTTCATGCTACTGAATGGCCCTCTAAAATTGTACTTAGGTACCATATGTGTAGGGACTGTCAATGTTAGGTAGCAAAGAAAGATTCGTGCCCTTCTCTTTTATTTGCAGGTCTTACATTTCAGCTATAAACACACTTCTTTGGAAGTGAGGGCCATTGATTTCTGTGGAATTAATGCCCAAGTGCGTATGCTTAAGAGTGCAGCCTAAGGTTGTTTAAATAACCCTGGTTAAAAACTCATAAGTTCATGTTGGTAACTGAAGATCCACATCTTAGTGCTTTTTGTTCTAAGGAAGCTCAACTTGCTGGATGTCTAAGGGCTAATGGATATGACCTGCTTTGTGACACCATGAGCTATTTGTCTTGTACGACTTGCCTTGTGTCACAAACGTGCCACCTGAACATAGCAAACTGGTTTGCACTGTGTCCTGCCTCTCAGCCACTCCACAGGCCAATCATGCCTTTATGATTCCAAGGCAGCAAGGCTTGTGGTGAACTCACTGAAAAAAACAAACAGATTCCCTATGGATATCTGCCGTTAGATAATTACCTCCAACGTCACCTTCTATTGGCAAGGCTGGAAGGAGAGCCTATTAAGAGTGAGGGCAATGGTGTTTCACTTGCACTTAGTGATATTGGCCCATAACCAACTCTAGCTATGTCTTACCATGACATCAGCCAAGTAACTACATCTGCCTCCTCCAAAGCACCTGGTGCGCTCCAGATGTTTTGGTCTACAGGCCCCAGCACTTCTGACATTGGCTGTGATAGCTAGGGTTGATGGGAAGTGAATCCAAAGTATCTGGAGGGGACCAGCTTGGGGAAGGCTGCACTTCATCATCTCTGATTGGCTGGAATCACCGTTGTGATTATTCACAGGAAGTAGATGACCCACTGAAGACTACAGTGAGGCAGTAGCAGATTGGGGATAAAATGGCAGTGCATATGCAGTGCATATATACATAGAGTGGGCCTGGATAAGAAATATTTCACATCTTCTCCCCGCACCCCCCAGCACTCATTTCACTTTGGGGAAAAAATGAAATTGAAAAATATTCGGCACAGACCTAGGTTGTTTGCAATATAGTCTAACACAAATAATATTTGATCAGTGCAAAATTGGAACAGAGGCATAAATGTTTTCTATGCAAAAATGATCAATGATTGGCTCATACAAATTCAACCAAAACTGAAGTATGGGTTACCCTCAAATTTGCATTTCAAAATGGCAGCAGTGTGTTAATTATGTGAATTGGCAATTATTAACATTTATTTATTAATATTATTGGAGCAGAATGGGGCAGAATGCATGATATTGGGGCATGGGGCAGAATGCATGATAGTGACTTGAACAAATATAAAACATAGCACTTGGACATGACATTAGGGCAAGGGTAGGCACCATGGTGCCTGCAGCCACCAGTGTCCTCCTGGGTACCTTTTTGGTACCCTCCAAGGTGCCCCACTCCTCCAACTTCTTCTCCTTCTCCTACTCCTTCTCCTTCTTTTAAGAAAACCCATTTTCATACCAGCCACTGGGTTTGCTGTGAAATCAGTTCCTGTTGGTGAAAACTGTCGATTTAAGTTTTGCTGTGTTTAGTGTGTTGGAGCTCAGCTCCCACCTTTGCCTTGTACTCAGTCTTATGGGGAGGATACTGGTCCTTTGCCATGCCTCCCATGACAGCCATTTTGTAGTGGCTGTCATGGGTATCTCAAATGATGAGACAGTCGACAGCCAGGCTATGTGGGTATATGATTTGGGTGACTCAAAGCTTATTTTGGGATAAAGATTTGCAGTTCCTTATTCATGTATACATACATTGGAAAATATTGGCACAGGGACAGCATGCTTGAGGGTGATGCACTCCAAAATGAAGTGTGAAATGAATAGGCTGTCTATAAAAGTGTTAAATAAAAGATTGCCACCACTGAAATACCCTAGCATTGAGTCTGGCCCAATGCTTTTTGGGGAACACATCACTCTCAAGCATGCTGCCCCCATGCCAAGAAGCTCAGTGCAGCATAGAAGGTGAGGCTGAGGGACATTGATTAGTCCAGCAGCATCCTTGGAGCTGCATGGCTGAACCAGAGTCTGAAGCTATGCACTGCAAAACAGTGGCTCTCTACATAGCTGCTAACTCTATAAATCATTCTGCCCTGGCACTGTACACATCAGTCCTAAAAACATGACCTTGGAAATGCTCCATGGAAAATTGGCTCATGTACAGTGATTAGGGCCACAATCCTGGGATGGTCCCTAATTATTCCTGTGGAGGAACATGTGTGGGAAACATCATCTGAATGTAGAGCTAAGGTGAATTTTGCAGAGGGAATCCATTATTTTCTGCCCATATTTCACTGTAGAAATCAAATTAAATGATCTCCCTTGAAAGGAAAACATTATGTTGGATCTAGTCCTACATTCTCTTCCTGTAAAGCACAGAGATAAAAGACCTCCTCTGCATCACTTGGATGATGAAAGGATAAATACATTAGGACTGAAAGGTGCACACAGATGCTATGGTAACGGAAGGATGCCTACATCCCTTATGCAGATTTTGTACTTCAGTGGCCAAGTCCGCAATCTCGAATCCACTTATTTGCAAGTAGCCCTACTGGAATTATTGAGAGAACTATCACAGTGATCTAATTATGATTAAAGTGTTGATACTGACCTCTAAATCCCTAAAATAATCCTTTTTGACAGGACTTTTGATTAGACAGTTGGGCCTATATATTAGAGCAAGGCAGTTGATGGGTGGTGTATATGGATTTTTGATACTGCCCATTTGCTGTGCATTTTATTGATTTTATTATAATGTATTATGGCCCCACCCCCTAGGATTGTTTTGTGAGGAAGGGTGGCATATAAATGTTATAAATTAAATAAATAAAAGTCTTAGGGCCAGCTTTCATCAGAAACTATCCATTCCCACCTAGTCTTTGAGAACAGTTTCTGATGACCTTCTGTCTGTGCTGCTTGTACATGGGATGAGGTGGGTAGGCATGAGAAACAAGGGCTTCTTGGTCATGGCACCCTGACTGTGGAACTCCATCATCTACATATTTTAAGATATACTTATTTGATTGATACAGCCATCATCAGACTACAGGGCTTTGGCATCCCTAAGAAGGAAAGTCTGGAATGGGGGTTGCTCTGTAAGATCCTCAGGTTGACATTGTGGCTTCTGACTCTTTTTCCAAAAGCAGGGTTTAACGATGCAGCAAGATTACGTTTAGGGAGGTTTCAGCTTCTTCATTTTGTCCTCAGGGTAGGGATGTTGGAGAATTCTGCTGTGGACTCAAATGAGGCCAGATTCTTTGTAATCTGGCCTCTGGAATCCGCCACGGAACGGATCGCTTACCTCAGCTCCAGGAGGATTGCAGGCAGAACGGCACACCGGCTCCGGAGTGCTGGCAATAT
The DNA here is from genome assembly GCF_057233095.1 of Heloderma suspectum. Classification (NCBI taxonomy): domain Eukaryota; kingdom Metazoa; phylum Chordata; class Lepidosauria; order Squamata; family Helodermatidae; genus Heloderma; species Heloderma suspectum. The sequence goes on along the minus strand of NC_139460.1, from coordinate 45,396,811 downwards.
GGTAATGGTGGCCGCCATTAACGTATCGCTGGGAGACACACAGCCGCAAATGGAGTAGTGGATGCCACTTGTGGCCATAAAGCACTGAGTTTAACCTAAATGCAGCTGTTTAGGGATGCATTTAGGTTAAACTCAGTGCTTTACAGCTGCAAGTGGCATCCACTACGCCATTTGTGGCTGTGTGTCTCCCAGCGACACAGAGCCGGTGTGTGGCTCTGCAGAATCCTCCTGGAGCAAAGCCACTCTAGAGGATTCCGGGCGGGGGGGAGGAACGGATTGCTTCCCCCCTGGGCAGATTCCCCACCGGATCTGAAGGTGGGGAATCTATACATCCCTACCTCAGGGCCATTTTATAGACAGAACAAAATGGGCATGATCGTTGAGTATGTGAATTAAGTGAATGCAAGTCAGGTTTGGAAGATTGGGTTGGATCTAGACTTACTCATAGTTAGAGTAAACCCAGGGAAATCAATGAGATTTAAGTTAGTCTAACTTAACTAAGCCTTAAGTTAGACCTAGGGCACAATCTTATGCCTGTATAGACAGAACGAAGACCTATAACTTACTGCATGCCGGAACCAGCCATGCTGGCTGGGGCATGCTGGGAGTTGTAGGACTTGTTTGTTTGTTTAAGCATTCATAAGATTACACAGTTAGTAACTTAAGTCCCACTGATTTCATTGGGTCTGCTCTAAGTTTGATTAAGGGTGCAGCCCTATGCATGTTTAGACAGAAAAAAGTCTACAACTTCCAGCATACCCCAGCCAGCATGGCTGACTGGGGCATGCTGGGAGTTGTGGGATTTTTTTCTGTCTAAGCACACATAGGAATGTTTCCTAAGTCTGGATCCAACCCATTATGAAGAGGTCACATTACTGCTTCAGCACATGCACAATTCACAAATCAGCCCACTTTTGCCACATCTCCACCACCAATCCACCCACTTCTGGACTCTGTGATGGCACAGTATGTGTGGAATGAAGATCCAGAGGATTGTGCAGTGACTAAGAAATCCTGATACTGAACACACCCATGCCCACTCCAACAATATAGAGTACCAGGATGGACATTTGAATGGCACACTTGCTCCTATCAACATAGTGGAAATAAAGGTCACGCACATAGTGATGTGGTAGACATTATGATATTTTAAAGTGTTGCTGAGATGGATGTATTGGGGGTTCAAGCAGCAATACTTTAAAGTAAAAACTGAAGCACAAATGGAAGGGGGGGAAGCCACAGCAGGAAACAGCTGGATATCAAACTCATGTTATGACCAAAAATCAATGCCACATGTTCCTGAAGCTTTCATGTGAAAGACCAAACAGTAGGGATGTGCGAACTCACCCCCGTTCAGGTTCTCTGGATACCCACCCAGCCCTTGCCTCTGCTCACCAGTCCCTGGACCATACTCCAGCCCCTTCCATGCTCGGCAAGTAGCTCGCACTTACCCTAGTGGCCTTGTAGAGCTCTGTGGTCACTTTTTTTTAAAAAATAAATAAAATGGCGATCACAAAAATGCACCTGTTTTTGTATGTGCGAAATGCACATTTTTGTGAAGGCGCACATTTTTGTGTGTGCAAAAATGCACATTTTCTTACATGCACATTTTCACGCATATGCAAATATGCACATTTGCAAAATGTGCATTTTTGCGGGTGCACAAATATGCACAATTTTGCAATCGCCATTTTATTTCTCAAAAAATGGTGACCACAAAACTCAATGAGGCCACCAGGGTGGGTACAGACCATTCACTGAGCGTAGGCAGGGGGCGAACAGGGGCTCAGCAAGTGGGGCATGGGGGTGCAGGAAGGGGTGGTTCTGCCAGATTCCTGAACTGAATCAGACGCCAGCACCATCTCTACCAAACAGGTGAGTGATTGATGGAACCACACAAATGGAAATCTTCTTTTCTCTCTCCTTTCAGTATGCTATTGGTTGTTAATTTAAACTCATCTATAGAAGTGCAACTTCAAAGTTGGAAAACATTTTGTGCATTAAAGGGAGATCAGTAACTCTCTCTCTCCCTCTGTCAAGGACATATTGGGTTTTGGTTGATTTGATTTACTTTTATTTATGTCCTAATCTTATACTACTACTATTGAAATGTATGTATATCATTTGAAATGTTTCTAGAGATTTTAATGTTTGAGCTGTTGCTGCAGGATACCACCCATGTATATTTTTAAATTACCCTTCATATAAATGCTAAAATAAACAAGACCCAACCCCGACGAAGATAGCACAATCCCAGCCATTGCAATATTTTTTAAATTAATTGGATAATGGTTTTCACATTGGAAGTCAAGCTGGGAAAGTGTAAGATGAACAGAACAAATAGTTCCTGAAGAAAGGTGGAACTTCGTGTATGAGGGAAACATGAGGGCAGGTGGGCTAGTGTGGGCTCTTACCTCTGTGCCTGTCCATTCTCTCACCAGTAAATGTTCCCCCTGCTGAAGTGAAAAGTTGAAATGAGCTATAAGGCCAAACCCCCCTTCATGGATCACTGCCTTGTTGTGGCGAAGGGGCTTGCGTAACTCAGTGAAGCCATAAGCTGTGCCGTGCAGGGCCACCCAAGAAGGACAGGTCATGGCAGAGAGTTCTGACAAAATGTGGTCCACTGGAGAAGGAAATGGCAACCCACTCCAGTATTCTTGCCAAGAAAACCCCATGGAACGTATCACAAGGCTAAAAGAGATGACGCCAGAAGATGAGCCCCTCAGGTCGGAAGCTGTCCAATATACTACTGGGGAAGAGCAGAGGGTATTTCCAAGTAGCACCAGAAAGAGTGAAGCGGCTGGGCCAAAGCCGAAAGGACACTCAGCTGTGGATATGTCTGGTGGTGAAAAGAAAATCCAATGCTGTGAAGAACAATATTGTTTAGGAACCTGGAATGTAAGATCAATGAATCAAGGTAAGCTGGAGGTGGTCAAACATGAGATGGCAAGATTGAACATCGACATCTTGGGAATCAGCGAACTAAAATGGACAGGCACGGGCGAATTTAATTCAGGTGACCATCATATCTACTACTGTGGGCAAGAATCCCTTAGAAGAAATGGAGTAGCACTCATAGTCAACAAAAGGGTGGGAAAAGCAGTACTGGGTACAATCTTAAAACGATAGAATGATCTCAGTACGAATCCAAGGCAAACCATTCAACATCACAGTAATTCAAGTCTATGCCCCAACCACTGATGCTGAAGAAGCTGAGGTTGATGGGTTCTATGAAGACCTACAACACCTTTTAGAACTAACACCAAAAAAAGATGTCCTCTTCATCATAGGGGATTGGAATGCTAAAGTAGGAAATCAAGAAATCACCGGGATAACAGGCAGGCATGGCCGTGGTGTACAAAATGAAGCAGGACAAAAGCTAAAAGAGTTTTGCCAAGAGAACACGCTGATCATAGCAAACACTCTTTTCCAACAGCACAAGAGACGACTCTACACATGGACATCACCAGATGGTCAATATCGAAATCAGATTGATTATGTCCTTTGCAGTCAAAGATGGAGAAGCTCTATACAGTCAGTAAAAACAAGACCTGGAGCTGACTGTGGCTCAGATCATGAGCTTCTTGTTGCAAAATTTCAGCTTAAATTGAAGAACATAGGGAAAACCACTAAACCATTCAGGTATGACCTAAATCATATCCCTGATGAATATACAGTGGAGGTGAGGAATAGATTTAAGGGATTAGACCTGATAGACAGAGTGCCTGAGGAACTATGGATGGAGGTCCGTAACATTGTTCAGGAGGCAGCAACGACATCCATCCCAAAGAAAAAGAAATGCAAGAAAGCCAAGTGGCTGTCTGATGAGGCTTTACAAGTAGCTCACGAAAGAAGGGAAGCGAAAAGCAAGGGAGAAAGGGGAAGATATACCCAACTGAATGCAGAGTTCCAGAGAATAGCAAGGAGAGACAAGAAGGCCTTCTTAAATGAACAATGTAAAGAAATCGAGGAAAACAACAGAATGGGAAAGACGAGAGATCTCTTCAAGAAAATTGGAGATCTCAAGGGAACGTTTTGTGCAAAGACGGGCATGATAAAGGACAAAGAAGGCAGGGACCTAACAGAAGCAGGTGAGATTAAGAAGAGGTGGCAAGAATACACAGAAGAACTATACAGGAAAGATCTGAATGTCCCTGATAGCCATGATAGTGCGGTCACTGAACTTGAGCCAGACATCCTCGAGAGTGAAGTCAAGTGGGCCTTAGGAAGCATTAGTAACAAAAAAGCTAGCAAAGATGACAGCATTCCAGCTGAGCTATTTAAAATCCTAAAAGATGATGCTGTTAAAGTGCTACACTCAATATGCCAACAAATCTGGAACACTCAACAGTGGCCACGAGACTGGAAAAGGTCAGTTTACATTCCAATTCCAAAGAAGGGCAATGCCAAAGAGTGTTCAAACTACCGCACAATTGCACTCATTTCACATGCCAGCAAGGTGATGCTCAAAATCCTACAAGCTAGGCTTCAGCAGTATGCTGAAGCTGGGCGGCAGGCGCTGGCGGAGCGCTAGGGGCAGGCCATGCCAGCTAAGGGAAACAAGGGAGAGATGTGTAGTATCTGTCCCCTGCTCCGGGCCTATCCAGAGCCAAAGGATGGCTGGGGGAGGCGTGACCCCATCTTCTGGCCTTCGTTTGCTGCTCTGCAATGCCAGGTCTGTTACCCAGAAAACCTCCCTCATCCATGACATGATCCTGGATGAGGGTGCAGACCTGGCATGTATTACGGAGACCTGGCTGGCCGAGGCTGCTGCTCCAACCCTTGCAGCCATGTGTCCAGCTGGATTTTCGTATGCACAGCAGCTGAGGGCTGGGGATCGGGGAGGGGGAGTGGCTGTTATCTACCGAGAGTCCTTGGTCTTCACCAGACCCCCTCTCCGGGAGACCAAGGTTGTTGAGTGCATGTACTGGAGGTTGGGCCCGAAGGGCGGTCTGGGGATTCTGCTCGTGTACCGTCCACCCCGCTGCACGACTGACTCCCTGGCCGAGGTGCTTGAGGTGGTCTCTGATGTGCGTGTACAGTCCCCTAACTTACTGGTGTTGGGGGACTTCAACGTACATTCGGAGGCCATCCTCACAGGAGCACCTCGGGACTTCATGGAGACCATGGCCTCCTGGGAGCTGCACCATATTCTAACTGGGCCCACCCATGTAGCCGGTCATGCACTAGACCTTGTGTTTGTTTCTGGAGAAGCGGGGAGTGATCTGGAAGTCGGGGGTATATCCACCACCCCCTTGTCATGGTCAGATCACTATCTGGTGAAGTTGGACTTCTCGGTTCCACAACCCCTCCGCAGGGGTGGAGGACCCATTAAAATGGTCCGCCCCAGGCGTCTTATGGATCCAAATGGATTCCTGAACGCGCTTGGGGATTCTCTGGGGCATGCCAACGGCCACTCGGTCGAGACCCTGGTGGGTGGCTGGAATGCTGCAATCACTGGGGCATTAGATCGGGTGGCTCCGAAACGCCCTCTCCCCCTGAACAGGGCTCGGACTGCACCATGGTTCAATCCGCGGTTACGAGCTCTGAAACAGGAGGTGAGACGGCTAGAGCGCCGGTGGCGGAAGTCTCGCTCCAAAGACGATCAGACACGGGCTAGAGCTGTATCTTCAGCCTATCACGTGGCGGTGAAGGCAGCAAAAAAGGAATATTATGCTGCCTCCATCGCGTCTGCAGAGTGCTGCCCCAGGAGGCTGTTCCAAGTGGTCTGGAGCCTGGTCGGTCCTGTGGCTCCGGAACCACTGGAGCATTCTAAGGCCTCCTGTGAGGCTTTGGCAAGGCACTTTGCAGATAAAATTGATCAGATTAGGTGTGTTACTCTGCACACTGTGGATACAGTTAGTGAGCAAGAGGCGGCCTGTGGCAAACCGGTTGTGTGGGATCGGTTCCAGCTTCTTCCTCCTGATGAAGTGGACAAGGTGCTTTCATCTGTAAGGCCAACCACCTGCTTACTTGATCCTTGCCCATCTTGGCTCATTATGAGCTGCAGAGAGAGACTGGGTGAGGGGATCAAGGCGGTGGTGAACACCTCCCTTGAGGAGGGAGTGATGCCATCAGCCCTCAAGGAGGCAGTGATAAGACCGCTCTTAAAGAAGCCCTCCTTGGATCCTCAAGTTCTGAACAACTTTCGCCCAGTCTCAAATCTGCCATTTTGGGGCAAGGTGATTGAGCGGGTGGTGGCGGTGCAGTTGAAGGCACACTTGGAAGAAACTGATTATCTAGACCCATTTCAGTCGGGCTTCAGGCCTGGGCATGGGACAGAAACGGCCTTGGTCGCCTTGGTGAATGATATGAGGAGGGCTCTGGATAGGGGTGAATGCTCCTTCCTTGTTCTCCTCGACCTCTCAGCGGCTTTTGATACCGTTGACCACGGTATCCTCCTGGACCGCCTGGAGGGGTTGGGCATTGGAAACACTGTATTGCGGTGGTTCCAGTCCTTCCTCTCTGGCAGGTACCAGAGGGTAGCACTGGGAGAGGAGGTTTCGGACCCGTGGCCACTTACTTGTGGGGTGCCACAGGGTTCCATCCTCTCCCCGATGCTATTTAACATCTATGTGAAGCCACTGGGGGCTATCATCAGGAGGTTTGGGGTGCAGTGTCATCAATATGCGGATGACACTCCGCTCTACCTCTCATTCAAATCTTCACCAAGGTTGGCCGTAGAATCCCTGTCCAAATGTCTGGAGACGGTGAGTGGCTGGATGGGGAGGAATAAGCTGAAGCTGAACCCTGACAAGACCGAGGTACATTTGGTGGGAGACAAGAGGAGGCTGGGGGATGTTGACCTGGTGTTGAATGGGGTACAGCTACCCTTGAAAGACCAGGTCCGCAGCCTGGGGGTCATTTTGGACTCCCAGCTGTCCATGGAGGCTCAGGTGTCAGCTGTGAGCCGGACAGTGCTGTATCAACTCCATCTGATACGGCGGCTGCGCCCTTACCTTCCCGACCATCTGCTCCCATCGGTAGTACATGCCCTGGTCTCCTCTCGTTTAGACTACTGTAATGCGCTCTACGTGGGGTTACCCTTGAAGACGGTTCGGAAACTGCAGCTGGTACAGAACGCGGCGGCTCGCCTGATTAAAGGCAGCCGCCGGCGAGATCACATCACTCCAGTGCTGAAGGAGTTGCACTGGTTACCAGTTGTTTTCCGGGCCAAATTCAAGGTGTTGGTTTTGACCTTTAAAACCCTATATGGTTCCGGCCCAGCCTATCTTAAGGAGCGCCTCCAGCAACACCAGACAGGCCGCTTAACAAGATCAGCCTCGGATGGCCTTCTCTCTGTCCCATCAGCCAGGACAGCTAGACTGGTGGGGACGAGGGAGAGGGCCTTCTCTGTGGTGGCCCCCACTCTGTGGAACTCTCTCCCTAGGGAACTCCGTCATGCCCCCTCTTTAATGAGCTTCCGTCGTGCATTAAAAACGTGGTTGTTCAGGCAGGCATTTGGGGTGGGTTAGGGTATTTTTTTAAAAAAAATTTATGGTAAAATTTTATTGTTTTAAATTGTTTATGGTGGTTTGTACATCGCCCAGAGTGGCTGGGTGACCAGTCAGATGGGCGATTAATAAATTTAATAAATAAATAAAGTATGCGAACCGAGAACTACCTGAAGTACAAGCTGGGTTTCGAAGAGGCAGAGGAACTAGAGATCAAATCGCCAACGTTCACTGGATCATGGAGAAAGCAAGAGAATTCCAGAAAAACATCTATTTCTGCTTCATTGACTACGCTAAAGCCTTTGATGGTGTGGATCACAACAAACTGTGGCAAATTCTTAAAGTGATAGGAGTACCAGACCACCTTACCTGTCTCCTGAGAAACCTGTACGAGGGTCAAGAAGCAACAGTAAGAACCAGACATGGAACAACCGATTGGTTCAAAATTGGGAAAGGAGTACGACAAGGCTGCATATTGTCACCCTCCTTATTTAACTTATATGCAGAGTACATCATGAGAAACGCCGGGTTGGATGAATCACAGGTTGGAATGAAGATTGCCGGGAGAATTATCAACAACCTCCGATATGCAGACGATACCACCCTAATGGCAGAAAGCGAAGAGGATCTAAAGAGCCTCTTGTTGAGGGTAAAAGAGGAGAGTGCAAAAGCTGGTTTGAAACTCAACATTAAAAAAACGAAGATCATGGCATCTGGCCCCATCACTTCCTGGCATATAGAAGGGGAAGAAATGGAAGCAGTGACCGATTTTACTTCCTTGGGCTCCAAGATCACTGCAGACAGTGACTGTAGCCATGAAATTAAAAGACACTTGCTCCTTGGGAGGAAAGCTATGGCCAACCTAGACAGCATAGTAAGAAGCAGAGACATCACCTTGCCGACAAAGGTCCGTCTAATCAAAGCTATGGTTTTCCCAGTAGTAATGTATGGCTGTGAGAGCTGGACTATAAGGAAGGCTGAGTGCCGAAGAATTGATGCTTTCGAACTGTGGTGCTGGAGAAGACTCTTAGGAGTCCCCTGGACTGCAAGGAGGTCAAATCAGTCCATCCTAAAGGAAATCAACCCTGAGCGCTCATTGGAAGGACAGATACTGAAAATGAAGCTCAAATATTTTGGCCACCTAATGCGAAGAGAAAACTCTCTTGAAGAGACCCTGATGCTGGGAAAGACTGAAGGCAAAAGGAGAAGGGGACAACAGAGGATGAGATGGCTAGATAGCATCACCGATGCAATGAATATGAACTTGAGCGCACTCCAGGAGAGAGCACAGGACAGGAAGGCCTGGCGTGCTATGGTCCATGGGGTCACGAAGAGTCGGACATGACTGATTGACTGAACAACAACAACAATAAGGCCAAACCAGACATTCTTTGAATCCATCTCAAACGGCTAGGTCTCTCTCCCCCACCCCCACATCCCATTTTTACTCTGCAGTAGATATGGGGGTCCTGTCTGGATCTTAAAATCCCCCTACACCCCACCATCTGGATTCTGCCCCCTGTGCCTACCTACTCTAGAGTAGAAATGAAAACAAGCTGTAGATGCTAGATATGAATTTAAAGTAATGTCTGTTTTGGCCCTAAGCCTAAAGGAAGGGGGTGGGGGGAATTTGCAATGGGGGTTTTAGCAGACACAGGAGACTTTAAGTGCCTCTTTCTCTTGCTGATTCTACCCTGAGAGTATCCCTTGCCCACATTTAAGTTACCTTCTTAAGGGCCGAAACTTACGGGGATAGTCAGATGTCAGATGCCTCTGAATTCGCAGGTGACCGACTATCCATTGCAGGGCAGGTGGAGTGCGAAGGGGATCTTGTCTTCCATGTTCTGGCAACTCTGCATTCATGGCTAGACAGCTGATTTCCGCTGTCTACCCCGGGTGCCTTGGAGTAGGGGAGGGGGGGCAGACGGCACATATTTATATATTAAATCTCTTAATTGCCCATCTGGCCAGTCACCTGGCCACTCTGCGCGATGTACAACAATACAATTTAAAACAGTAAAATTACACAATAAAACCTTGTTTAAAAATACACTAACCAATCCGAAGTGCCTGCCTGAACAACCAAGTTTTCAGTGCGTGGCAGAAGCTCATTAAAGAGGGGGCATGGTGGAGTTCACTAGGGAAAGAGTTCCAGAGTGGGGGCCACCACAGTGAAGGCCCTCTCCCTCATCCTCACCAGCCTAGCCGTCCTGGCTGATGGGACAGAGAGAAGGCCATCCCAGGCTGATCTTGTTGAGTGGCCTGTCTGGTGTTGCTGGAGGCGCTCCTTGAGATAGGCTGGGCCGGAACTGTATAGGGTTTTAAAGGTCAAAACCAACACCTTGAATTTGGCCCGGAAAACAACTGGTAGCCAGTGCAGCTCCTTCAGCACTGGAGTGATGTGATCACTCTGGCAGCAGCCTTTAATTAGGCGGGCCGCCACATTCTGCACCAGCTGCAGCTTCCAAACCGTCATCAAGGGTAACCCCACATAGAGCACATTACAGTAGTCTAGATGAGAGGAGACAAAGGCATATACCGATGGGAGCAGATGGTTGGGAAGGTAGGGGTGCAGCCGCCGTATCAGATGGAGTTGGTACAGCGCTGTCTGGCTCACAGCTGACACCTGAGCCTCTATGGACATCTGGGAGTCTAAAATGGCCCCCAGGTTGCAGACCTGGTCTTTCAAGGGTAGCCATACCCCATTCAACACCAGGTCAACATCCCCCAACCTCCTCTTGTCTCCCACCAGAAGTACCTCGGTCTTGTCAGGGTTCAGCTTCAGCTTATTCTTCCCCATCAAGCCACTCACCGTCTCCAGACATTTGGACAGGGATTCTATGGCCAACCTCGGTGAGGATTTGAATGAGAGGCAGAGCTGTGTATCATCTGTATATTGATGACACTGCACCCCAAACCTCCTGATGATAGCCCCCAGTGGCTTCCCATAGATGTTAAATAGTATCGGGGAGAGGATGGACCCCTGTGGCACCCCACAAGTGAGCGGCCATGGGTCCGAAACCTCCTCTCCCAGTGCTACCCTCTGGTACCTGCTGGAGAGGAGGGACCGGAACCACCATAATATAGGGAAGTACGAATTGTGTACCTTCGGTGCCGCTTGACTTCCACAGTTTGCGGCCAGTGCTCCATTCTGCCCTTCACAAGCCCCTGGAATTCTCCTCTCTTTTTTTTCCGCTCTGAAAATTATGAAGATAAATCCGTACCAACAACCATAATTCTGGTGCCCAGACATCTCCATGAGTCTGCATAACTTCTGTAAGAATCGCTATTTTTCGTAGGTATTTACGTATTTTTCCCCCTAGCAAAATGACACTATTTTTTCCCCTGGCAATATGAACAAAATGAGGAATAAACATACCAGGGAAACAGCTGGATTGGGGGAGAAGCTCTGCCCCCCCCACACACACATACACACACATAATGGAAGACTATAGTTTGTCATAGTTCTTCATATTCCCTGGTATGTTTATTCCTCATTTTGTCCATTCCCTGAGCATGTGCAGAGTGTGCTTTTTATTCAAACAAAGGGAAGCTTGCTAATCTCCCCCTTCATGCTGCATTTGTACAAGTGTGACTGCTTCAGAAAGAACTTCCCATTATACTGTCTCTTTTTCATGAGCTTCATAACAGAAGTGTGGTGTAGTGGTTAGAGGCCAGCCCAAAGTCACCCAGTGAGATAACTAACAGGAGGTTTGATAATGAGCTGGATGTGGAAATACAAAGTTGAGCTAGGGGCAAGTGGGGTGCTGACATGTGTAGGAGTAAGTCACATTGAACTCAATAAGACTTACTTCTGAGTAGACATGCACAGAGTTGGTTCTCCTCTCCATTTTAGCCTCACAATGTCAACAACAACGCTGGATGTGGAAATATAAAGCTTAGCAGGGAGAATAATACCTCATGCAGGGCTCCAGGACTGGCATGGTCATTTTAAAAGGTTTTTTTTTTCTCTTTAAAACAGCGTTGCTTTAAACAAATAGTTTATCGCTCAGGCATACCTAAATCAGCCTTCTTTTGGGAGCCCCTAAGAGCAGGAGGAGGCTTTCCCCTCCCTCCTGTCATAGTTTCTACAAAGATGCCCGCACTCCCTTGCCTCCTTTGAAGACTCATGTGCTTTGCTTTATGGGACGTTATTTTGCAATAGCAGTTGCAGCCGTAGCACCCCCAGTCTGGATCAGCCCATCTATCCCCATGCTAGGATCCCAGTCTGGATCAGGTCCCCTGTGTCTACTTTAAACTAAAAATGAAAGTAATGTCTGCCTTGGCCCATAGTCACCAGTTCGGCAATGATATGAAGCCATCGTTTTCTGTACTATCTTTCTGAGTGTAATAAAACACATTAAAGAAAAGCTCAGTCATGAACATCACAGAAATCTAGCAGACTTAAGAACTGGACTACCATTCTCCCACAGCTTCATTCATCCTGATCTTCTGATAAATAGGTCTTCAATAAGTGCTTCTGTCAGAGCAATTGCTCACATACCATTGCTCGTTTCTCCCCTGGTAGAGAGATCTGATTCATTCACAGTCATTGCTACCAAAGATTCTTAGAGAGCAATCCTATGTTCCCTAGACAGTGTCTGGGGGAGATAGGATTTTTCGGTTTCCCAGCTCCAAGCTTGTAGACAGTGCTATGAGCTCACAGCTGGGAAACCGTGCTCCCCACCCCTCCCCCTCGTAGCCTGGGCAAAGAGACCCACAGTGGCTGCCCCTTCATGCCTGTCCATGCTCGTAACACGGAGCATGGACAGGGGGAAAAGGGGGCGTTCCTGGGGTTGGGGAGGGGAGGAAGCCACAGAAGCTCTTTTAGACAGCTTCCTACAGTCTCCAGCCCCATTCCTGCCCCTTCCCTGAAGCCATGCTTAGATGCCTGAAATCAGGGGAATAAGGCAAACTTTGGGGCAGCTGGAGCACAGAGGGAATCCTCTCCTCTGTGCTTCATCTGCCCTGCATTGGATAGGCAGTCGCCTCCAAGAGGAAGTTGGAGGCGACTTTCTGCCTCAATAGGATTGTGCCCTTGGTATTCACAAGACTGCCGTACTTCCCACTTAATACAAGGCTGTTTATACTTCAGAGTCATCAACATTCTCTTCATTTCCTTGTAAAAGTAACTGAATTTAGTCCATATGACTTGGAAAAAATCATGCGGCAAGATGCTGATTCTTAACACAGTGTTTTCTCTATGGATAAAAAAGACCTGGCAATCAACGTATAATTAACCAATGGTGCTTGCTGCTAGAGGAGACTGTAGTGGAAAATAGCTAAATAAAATTCAGGAAAGGATTAAGTGTTACATGAATTGCAGCTGAAGCTAGTATAGATGGGATGAAGCCATGTGGCTTATTAGTATCCTGTATTTCAAAGACACAATGCTTGCCAACTAAATCTAGAAAGAAATTACATACTGGTTACCTTTTTCACGGGTGTGTATTAGAAATATTCCATTAATAGGTAGTAGATAAACTTAAAGGATTGTTGCACCTCTCTATTGTTGCATATTTCTTCTGTTTTTGTTGTTGTTGTTGGTAATATTATGTGTTTTGTTACTGTGATATTTTAGTGCTTCTAAAGTATACACAAACATCATAGAAACACGCATTTTGTTAGCCACCTTGGATGTCTCACAATGAAAGTCTTTGTGTGTTTACTTAGAAGTAATTCCCACTGTGTTCACTGGGATTTACTTCCATGTAATCTTACACAGGGTAGCAGCCTAAGAGTGGGTTGGCATGACAACCCATCATGGGTTGTTGTGTGAAGCAAGCCACAGTGGGTTGTCGTGTTGTCCAAACCCGAACCTCTTCTCTCAGCCACGCTGATGACCCATGGCTTGTTCTTCAGGTTGTTTAACCCACAATGGATTGGTGTATCATCTGAACCTGGGAGAGCCAACCCACCATGCAGGAAAAAAAACAAAACCCTGCAGCTCTTCCTGAGCTGTCTCACCCATGCTGCAGTGACAGTCCCTCCACTGATGCCCAAGTGGTACTTTGGATGGGCTGTCACTTGTTTGCCAATCCCCTTCTTTTTTTCGGGCCCTGACGTTTGCACAAATGGGGCCAGAATATATATATATATATATATATATATATATATATATATATATATATTCCTTTTCAGCCCCAGGAATTTGCACAAATTTCTTTGTCGTTTTTGTAAAAAATATTTTGTCAGTTTTTCACAGTTGCACAAGTGCGCACGTGAGACTGTCAAAACTACGTACAGTCTTGCCTTACTTTGCCTATTGCCATGTATGTTTCAGCTGTCAAAGGGAAGAAACTGCGTGGTATGAGACATAAATTGATGGGACTGCATATAGGCTGATTTGACAACTGTTGACAAGTCAGGAAAAGGGGTCAAGATTACCCCCTTAGCAAGGTGATTCCCAGAGTTTTAAGTGTTGAACTGACACTTGAGGGCGCCCTGCTGCCTTCCATTCTACACTTCCCTGAGTTTCCAGCAAGTCCTTTCAAGGGAGATTGATTCTCTGCACCCCTTTTTGTGGGTCTGGTGGTTACTGTGAATGGGAGCTGAAAAAGGGGGTGTGGGAGAGCATAGAGGACTGAGGGGGAAGGAGAGGGAGTATAACCCATGGTAAGCCCGATCGTCTGTTGGGCCTACCATAGGTTGTTCGTGAACAACCCACACTGCATGGCTTCTTCACCAGGGACGGTTGTCATGTCATGCAAACTCATCCTAAGTGACAGAAAGGCAGGTTGCAAACATTTTAATAAAATAAGAAATACATCAAATGATAGCAATGCCATGCATAGAATGGTGAACAGGATGGGCTCTGGATTTGATACGGTACTGCAGTTCCCATTTGATGCCAAATTGATTTCCTCAGTGATTTCCTTTGAGATGTGTACAGTCACTGATGCTCAAGTATAAACATACTATTGTGTCCAAGAAATTTGTGAGCACAGTGAAGCACAGAGATTAGGAGCAATGGCAGTAGTTGTGATCTAGAGTGGTTTTTAGTTATAGCCTAAAGGTAAACACGCAGAAAACATTATTATTCTCATACAGAACTTCATGCTGTTTCCGGAGTTACATTAGAGACCATGACCCACTCAGTTCTTATTTGCAAGTTTATTCCATTCCATTCCATTCCTTTTTCCTTTTTTTTTTTTTAATGCATAGTGATTTTGGAGAAAAACAAAAAGGACAGAACCAGAACACCCGATGCATTGTGTCTACCTACTTTAGCCTGCCATGTTTACTTGGAAGGAAGTCTCACTGTTTTAAATGAGATTTACTCACATGTAAGCAGATACAAGCATGTAACCATCCTAACAGGCTTTTTAATCATCATTTTTAAAAGACAAAAATGATTGTTCCATTTCATTTCATTTCATTTCCAAATGACTGGCCTCCTGTGTGCCATCCAAAGTAAGCCTGCCTAAAACAAATTTTCCAAAAAACATGTACATGAGGGTTTTTTGGGGGGGATGGAATTCTTGGGTTTAGAGACTCAGAATAAGCCTGCATCATCTTCAGGTAGCTGCCAGGGCCCTGGTAGAGCTCACTGCATTAATATCTGCCTACTCTCAGGTAGGAATGTCAGAGAATTTCTCCACGAATCTCCGGGAGGCCGAATGCCAACGCATTTGGCCCCCCAAAATTAGTGGAGAAACGGTCCGCCCCCCCAGGATGGGACTTACCTTTGGTGAATGTCCCTTGAGGCGGCAGCTCCCGGCGGCGGTTCGGCGGCCGGTCTTCCGACCGGCTGCTGCCGCCGCCATTTCCAAGTGTAAAAAACAAAACAAAACAACAAATGTGATAGGCTACGTAAAGATTTACGTAGCCTATCACGGCTAGATTTTAAAAAAACACCGTGATAGGCTACGTAAATCCTTACGTAGCCTATGACGGCTGACTTTGAAAAAAAAAAAAAGTGCATACACAATAGCGTTGCCCTTATTTTTGCCGTAGTCTACGTAAATATTTATGTAGACTACCCATGCCCAAATAAGGAACGCGAATGGCGGCGCCCATCGGCGCCATTTGCATATGCGCTTCCCCCCCCCCCAAAGTCAGCCGTGATAGGCTACATAAGGATTTACGTAGCCTATCACGGCTGACTGCAGGGACGCAAACGGCGGCGGCTATGGCCGCTGCCATTTGCGTCCCGGCAGGAGATGAGATTCACGGCTGGGGAGATGGGGCGCTCCCCCCCGGCCAGAATTTCGGGGGGAGAAACATCTGGAGTGTTGGGGAAGGCTGCCTTAGCGGAATGAGGAAGCTTATATCTATCAGATTGTATTAAGCAGCCACTTTTTAAAGGTGGGTCAGTCAAATGAACAAGCCAAGTGTCATGTGCAACACCACGGCAGACTCTATTGAGCTCTGGGTTGGCATGGAGTTTCCTTTATCTGTGTTGAGAGCCATTGCGCTCAAGATGGCATTAAGAAGAGACCGCCAACACAGGGAGTAGGTCAGGGTGGCTTACTCTTGGTGGCTGTACTAAGCTCACTGCTCATGAGTAGGGATGTACAGATCTTGTAAAATCCATCTTGTTTGCATTTTATGGATTGTCAGGTGCCTTTTGTTCTGGCATCCACTCCATGACGGAATCAGATATTTTCCAGTTTCCTGAATTTGCGCAAATTTGCATTTACACAAATGCGTAAACAATTCCCCCTTCCCCAAATGTGCACATGCACCCCAACATGTGTGTGTCCATGCTTTAGCCTATGGGGGAAATGTACATTTTTGGCCAGTGTTCTTTTTTAATTTTACATATTTTCCTATGATTAAATTTGCATACAATTCCACAAAGTTAAGAGAGAGAAAAAAAGACCCTCCAAATGGTCTACAAGTACACAGAATCCATGTGAATCAGGAAAAGCTGATCTGCTGTGGAATCCATGGGTTGGATTCATAGAAATCTGAACTCATTTGATTCTGTTGTAGAGTCCCATCACAATGAGTCAGAATTAGGTGCATGCGCGTGTGCACGCACGCACACACACTTAGTTGCGCTTCCCATCTTCAGCACCACTCTCCCTCTCCCTCTCCCTCTTGTCTCTGCAGAGGATTTGGATCAGAGTGGGGAAAAAACCCACAGAATTACAGGGCATTATCCAGAAAGGTGAGCCCTGAGCCAAATGTGGCCTGTGGTCCTTTACATCTGGCCCAATGCCTGCCTTTTCTCCCTACTGCCTAGGATAGGACTGAGGGGTGAAGAAGACATGGAAAGAGACAGAGGCATCAACCAAGGAGGCAGAAGTGGAAGGAAAGGTAGAGAAGGAGGAGGAATTATGTAGGCAACTGTGCCGTGAAATGAAGCATGGAACATACAGGGAGAGTCAGAATCAAATGAGTTTGGATTTATATGAATCCAACCCACAGATTCTGCAGCAGACTGGCTTTCCCTAATTCACATGGATTCTGCAGACTCGTGGGCCATTTTTTAAAAGCTTTCCAGACTTTAACATAAATTTAGTCATAGAAGAATACATAAAAACAATAACAACAACACACTGCCGAAAATGCACATTTCCCTCATAGGCTAAAGCACGAATACACATTCTGGGGAGATTTGTGTATGGGGGGGGATTTGTGCATTTTGGGGAAATGTCTGCATTTTTTTGCAAGAGTGAATTCACACAAATTCAGGAAAATTCCGTCTATTTCCTCATTTCCATCAATGAGTGGACAATGGAACAAAAGCCACTTTGCAATCAACAAAATGCAGATGGAATGGATTTTACAGAATCCTTCAATCCCCAAGGGAGAGGGTACTTTTCATGGAGGAAAGCTGACAGGGTGTAAATTTGAAATGGGGGTGGGGTTTGCAAAGTTAGGTTTGCAAGGCATGGTGGAAAGAACATGATCAAGGCTGATGGGCAGATACTCTGTCCCATGAATATGATTCACAAGTGAAATTTGACCTCCGGCAGTTGAGAAGATTGGACCACACTAACAAGGCCAGTGTGAAGGGTAGACATGGTTGTGCTCCTGGCGAGGCCCCACACCTCACCAGGGGCCCACTGACAAGTGTCTCTTGGAGTCGCCTCTGCTCTTCCTCATTGCAACCTGTCTCTCACTCTGGCCCAGACAACGGTGGGGGTGAGAAGGAACCATTACAGTAGATGCCACTGCCTACTTGTTCACTGGTTTTCTGCCTGTCAAGCAAGCAAATGGCAGCAACAATGAGGAAGAAAGATGAGGAGCAATAGCAGCTGGTGACCATGGTGATGAGAAGCTCAACTCACTGAGGGAGGGGGCACTGAGGGTGTCTTGACCAAGGGCCCTCAAAAACCTGAAGCTGACACTGAACACCTAACTGCTAAAAATCTAGAAAGGAATGACATACTGGTTACCTTTTGCACAGTTGTGTATTAGAAATATTCTGTAGAAGCCGGGAGATCCGGGTTCTAGTCCCCACTTGGCCATGGAAGCTTACTGGGTGACTTTGGGCCAGTCACAGACTCTCAGCCCAACCTACCTCACAGGGTTGTTGTTGTGAGGATACAATGGTGAGGAGGAGGATAATGTAAGCCGCCTTGAGTTCCTTGCAAGAGGGAGAAAGGCGGGGTATAAATGCAATAAATAAATAAATAAATAAATATGTAGTAGGCAAACTTAAAAGGGTTCTTGCACCACTCTATTGTTGCATATTTCTTCTTTCTGGGTACCATCTGTTGGTGCTGTATGTTATTATTTCCATATGAATGGGAGGGCATTTTCTGTGGCGGTGCCCTGACTCTGGGACACCCTCACTAAGAACATGCATCTGGTGCTGACATTACAGTCTTTTCGGCACCAGGTCAAAGACTTCCTTGCTTGCCCAGGCATTTTAAATTGGTTTATTATGTCTGCACCTTTGTTGCCTCCCAGTTTTTATGTTGTATGAAGGATAATTATATGTTGGTTTTATTCTCTTGTATTTTTATTACTGTCCACCACCCTACAATCCATGAGGAAAAAGGGCATTCTACATTTTTATAAAATAAATACATAAATGAAAAATGCTGAGATTACCACCATTACCAACAGCACATATCCAACCATCCAAACCTTCATGATCTGTACCTCAAAGGACAGTGCCACAATAGGTTATAAGAACATAAGATGAGCCATGCTGGATCAGACCAAAGGTCCATCTAGTCCAGCACTCTGTTCACACAGTGGCCAACCAGCTGCCCACGGGAAATCCACAAGCAGGACATGAGTGCAACAGCATCCTCCCACCCATGTTCCCCAGCAACTGGTGTACATAGGCACACTGCCTCTGATACTGGAGGTGGTATACAGCCATCAGGACTAGTTGTTAGCCTTTCCCTGCAGGAATTTGTCCAATCCCCTTTTACAGCCATCCAAATTGACGGCCATCACTATGTCTTGAAGTAGTGAATTCCACCATCTAATTCTGCATTGAATGAAGAAGTACTTCATTTTATCTGTCCTGAATATTTTTGATGCCCTGTCCTGAGGTGAATTCTGTGCCACCTTTCCCACCCCACCCCTCCCTATTTCAGTACTTTCTGGACAACTCATTTTCCTTCATAACATTCCACCAAATGGCATCTTCAGATTGTGTAAGAAGCGTACTGCCACTCAGCAGAGGCAAGATATGTTTTTGCCTACCTGCATCTGTCTTTTCTGCCAATTAAGAACATAAGAAGATCCCTGCTGGATCAGACCAAGAGTCCATCTGGTCCAGCACTCTGTTCACACAGTGGCCAACCAGCTGCCCATGGGAAACCCACAAGCAGGACATGAGTGCAACAGCACCCTCCTGCCCACGTTCCCCAGAAACTGATACTGGAGATAGCATATAGTCATCAGGACTGGTAGGTCTCTTGATCTATTTTTTAGATTCCATCCTCCTAGGTTCTTTCTGGAGGCTCAGAATATTGAACCTCTCTCCCCTTCACACTCTGGTCTCTGCAGCCTAACATCTGCCTTCTGCTTCAGCCTGATGGTTCCTATTTTTATAATACTACAGACAGAGTCAGGTGACTTCACTCCCTCTCAGAAGAGGGGCAGGTGCAACCACACGGCTTCCTGGTCCTCTCCCTTCTGGACTCGGTAAAGATGCTCGGAATATTTAACACACCACACTGTGATGATAATGTAAAGGATGGGGGGGGAGTCCTTCACCTGCAGAACGAATTAATAGCAAACAAGCTCGCTTCAAGGTAGGGTACATGGCACCAAAGAGAGGGGCGGGGGGAGGAGGGATTCATTTAAAAGCCAGCAAGCCTTAGTCACTGCCACTAGGTGGCAGCACTCAGTCATGCAATTAATTCCATGTCCAAGACTTGCCAAGGTATTACTATTCGTTGGCTTTTTTTTCTTTTTTTTTTAATATTGTGTAAATTTGATGCTCATTGAAGTGAGCTACTGCTATAGCTTCAGCCAAAGCCCAAACGCTCAGGATTGTTGCTGTCATTGTCCATAAGGGAGCATACAGGAAATATGAAAAAAAGAAAAGAAAAAAAAGACCCAACCAATCGTTGCCGCAACCTTGACAAAGGGGGCTTGCTTACAATCTCACAAATCTCTTAAAGGGTCTGACACTAAAACACATTGCTTTAAATTCATTTGAAAGCAGTGCTCCAGCATGATTGGATGCTGAAAAATCAAGATATTTTATTCAGTAAAGAAGTGCCCGGCTTTATCTTTAAAAAGGCTTTGCCGGTATTAATTAGCAACATGCTTTCTTTCTCTCTCTTAACTCTGGTGGTGGTTTGTTGTACGTAGGCAACTCCACTCTGTTCTCTGCAGCAAGCCAGATCTAAATTCATTGCAAGGCTGCGTGACCCCCTGGTGCAACAAAATGAAATGTCAACAGCTGATCCAGGTACATTTTAAAAATGATGGTTTTATGTTATAATGAATCATACAGGTGGCAGAGAATTCCCGGTGTTCTTTATTTTGACATTATATACCACTCATTTTATGTTTTTCTTGTAATTTCAAGTTAAGTTGGATGGGATGGTGATAACAGCAGCACCAGGGCAGATCTGGAGTAAAGTACACATAAGGGTTCTATGCCAAACCATATTCGGATGCCCCCAAACCTACATGTCACACTCTTGACTTTTTTCTTCTTCTCTCATAATACTAGAACTCAAGGTCACCCAATTAAAATGATTGGCACTAGATTCAGGACAGACAGCAGAACCTCCCCCTGACTGACTGACTGACTGACTGACACACACACAAATACACACACACACACACACACACACACACACACATACCTCATGGAATTCCAGGGTGCCCTAGATAAATGTGTGCATACTGCATATGCTCTTGTCTCACTTTCAATATATGCTATTTTCTCACTCTTGGAGACAGGACACAGACCTGAATTGAGTTGAATTATCATTGCAGTTGGTAATTAAAACATATGGGCAGCCGCTTAGGGATGTTAGAGAATTTCGCCATGGATCCCGGGGGGGGGGAATTCCAGTGAATTTGCCCCCCCGGAATCTGTGGTGGAATGGAGCCCCCCACCCCTCCACCCTGCGAAAGCCCCGCGAAACGGAGCCTACCTGGCTCCGGCTCTGGCTGCGGCTCTGGCGGTGGCGGTGGCCCCGGCTGCTGCCAGGCTGCTGAGGACGCAAATGGTGTCCTGAGTAGGGGATGCCATTTGCGTCCCTATGGTAGCCCATGATAGGCAAAGTAAATATTTACGTAGCCTGTCACGGGCAAAGCAGGGATGCAAATGGCATCCCCTACGCTATTTGCGTTCCCGTTTTATCCATGATAGGCTACATAAATATTTACATAGTCTATGATGGCTAAAGCCGTAAATATTTACGTAGCCTATCACCGGTTACCAGGACAACATTTGCATCCGCACCAGCCC
Source organism: Heloderma suspectum (assembly GCF_057233095.1). Taxonomy (NCBI): domain Eukaryota; kingdom Metazoa; phylum Chordata; class Lepidosauria; order Squamata; family Helodermatidae; genus Heloderma; species Heloderma suspectum. Next base: position 45,375,508 of record NC_139460.1, on the reverse strand, counting down.
AGCAGCGGCTGGAGGCCCCGCTGCGGGTTGGCCCGGCCGGTGGCTCCGCGGCCAGGCAGGATTCCGGGGGGAAGGAACAGATCACCTCCCCCACCTGCAGAACCCAGCAGAGGCAGGTAAGCGGGGTTTTGTACACTCCTAGCCATGCTAAGAGACAAGGTCTATCTAACCCACCATTGTGTCTGTCACAGTCTAGGGATGTACGAATCCCTTACCTTGTTCCGGTGGCGGTGTCGGCTGGAGGGGTGAGGTGCGCCGTCCCTCCCCCCGGAATCCTCATTGGGGGGGAGGCGATCCGGTCCTCCCCCCGGAATCCTCAACAGCTGGCTCTGCTCCACGGCAGCTCCGTGGAGCAGCCGGCCAAGTCAGGGCCGTCCGCAGCAGGATTTCTGGCTGTGGACTGGCTGGTGCTGGGTAAAAAACAAAACAAAATGGTGTACGCAAATGGCAGCGGCTATGGTGGCTGCCATTTGCATTCAATATTTTTTGCCGTTTTAGTCTATGTAAATATTTACGTAGACTATTACGGCGGGGAAAAAAAGGGGAACGCAAATAGCGTAGTGGGCGCTATTTGTGGTTCCTTTTTTTTGCTGTAATTGCGTATGTAAATATTTACGTAGGCTAGAACAGCAAAAAATAGCGAATGCAAATGGCGGCCACCATAGCCACCACCATTTGTGTATGCTGCGCCTGGCTGTGGCCGGCCAGACCAGCTGCCACTGCCGCCACCCCCGCTGCCGCTAGAACCGCTGCCGCCACCACCGAATCCGCTGCAGGTAAGTGCTGTCCTGGGGGATTCCACGGGGGGGGGGGGCAGGAGGCCATTCCGCCAGCCTCACCGGAATCTGTGGCAGAATTCTCCGCCGTCCCTATCACAGTGATAAGCTAGATAAGGGGTGCACAAACTTTTAAGCCCCAAGGGTTGCATACCATGCTGAATGGCAAGTCAGGGGCCACTAACACATTTGTGCATGCATGCACATGTGCCTGCACGCATGCACACAAACACACACACACACAGTTCCCCCCACTTACGCCTCGGCAGGCAGGGGTCAGGAGGTGTAAACCTCTCCTCCCTGTTGCTGAGATGGGATCACTAGGGGATGGGAAGGTTAAAGCCTCTTTCCTGCCCTCAACAACCATGATCTTGTCCTGATGCTGCAAATAGCAGCACCAGAATAGGTGCTAGGGCCCCACGGAAGGAACCTCCTCCTCTTTGGAGGAGCTAGAATCCCCTGTGTCAGATGAAGCCATGGAGCTCTCTCTTTTAGGAGACATGGAGGAGCCTGAAACCCTCAAGGGAGGAGACCGTGAGTCTGCTGCTGCCAGGAGGAGAGGGGAATTCTGTTTCAGAGGCAGAGGCTGAGCATCCACCCAGTCCCAGAGAGCGCCCTTGCCTTAAGAGGCGGATGAGTAGGATTCCTCTAAGAGGAAGTACCTGACTCCAAGGAAGAACTCCTCAAGAGTAAGGACTGTAATATACAGCAGCTGAGCTGTGGGTGGGGCTCAGAAGGCCCTGGGAATATAGGACTGTATTTCCTGTCTGGACTTTGCTGTATCCTGACCTTAGCTCATGTTTGGATAGGGATGTATGAAAGTCACTTCCCTACTTGAAGGGTGACATTCGCGGTGGGGGGGAGGCACTCTGTCCCTCCCCCCAAAATTCTCTCCGGCGGGTTCCACTCCTTGGAGATTCCGCGGAGCCACTGGCCAGGGCCGCCCACAGCTGGACATCTGGCTGCTGGGCAGCCTGCAGGGACGCAAATGGTGGCCGCCATTCGCAATGCAGCACGGATGGCAGCAGGTAGGTGCTCCATTCTGGGCCCATTTCGTGGGGTGGGGGGGCAGGGAGCTTTGTTCTGCCATGGATTTCGGGGGGCTGAATGCACTGGCAGAATTCCGTGGCAGAATTCTCTGACATCCCTATGTTTGGACCTCTGTATTATTGACCTTGGACTTCTGCCTGATGGTGCCTCTGGGTTCTGATTATACTTGCTTCCTATCCTGTGCATTTGATGTTGGCTCCATCCTTGGAAAATTCTTGTTTGCTAGGAAAAGCTCTGCTTCACTCTTGGCTTGTTTAATTAACTTCTCTGTTGCAATTAACTGTGTTTGCGTAGCAAGAAGCTGAACAGGACAATCGGGGTTTTTCCCCTGTAGGTCAGCTGATTAGCTGGACTGCAAGGAAAAGTCGGTGGAGCTCCCTGGGCCTTTGTGGGCCACACTGAGAGCAGTAAAGGGCCATATGCAGCCTGCAGGCCATGGATTGCCTACCCTAAGCTAGATGGTTCTACCTCTTCATGTGTTACTCATGTGAAGGGGGAGAGTGTAAAAAGCTCCTGTGGGGCCCATGAAGAAAGCAGCTCCTCTGATGCAGAGAAACCTATGTGCCTAGACCTCTATGCCCACTGGCTTCCCTAGATACAGAAGCCCTGTTTGTTATGCAGGGTTCAGGACTGAAGGGAGGCCAGGCATGTAGACGTCTATGTGCATAGGCTTCTCTATCTCATGTTCTCTCTCCATGCTAGTAATGTGTGGGTGACAGGGGCATGGCCAATAGGCACTGCATGTTGTTGAAGGCACCACCCCACAACCACTTTCTCCATGCTTTGCCCCTTCATGTGAGTGGCTTCTGGAAACACACAAACAAGACATAGTGGTGAATGATAGCCCTCATGTGACATTTGTCTAAAAGCTCAAAGCTATCATGGCTAACAGCCATTGATTGATTGATCCTCTGTGATTTTGTCTGAACACAAGATTTGAATTTCAACTCCACCTTTGTCATGTAACAGTCTCCCAAACCTGCCGCACATCACAACCCCCCCCCCAAACCCAAACATTTATTTTTAATCCCCATGATCGTCATCTCAGTTCAGAATGGGCTCTTCCTGAGCCTCTTCAGGGTCCTGTGAAATCTTAGAACAACCTCATCCATTCCCAGAATTGGATCCAGATTTACAGTGGATCAACTGTGCTGGTAGAAGTGGGCTTCCCTGACCCCTCCTTCCCATGGCTGCCCCCTGAAAATGCTGTGCAGACAGTCAGGAGACCCTGTTGAAGGGGGTAAGATGTGGTAGTGGGGAGAAGAGGAGAATTCCCAAAAGTCAGGTGGAGGGACCTCCTGCATCCATGGCCCTTCCTCTTGTGGAAGGCAGATCCTCAATACAGTCTCCAATATTTCCCAACAAGCCATTTGCTGTTCCTGGCTTTCCCTATTATAGCTGGTGTCTCTCCTCCACAACTCAAATGTGTCTTTCTTGCAAAGGGTGGGGCAATGAAGGAAAGTGTATACAAGGAAGGCTCTACACCCTGACATCGAGGCTTCCCAAGGTCTTTTTTAATGGGGAGAGGGCTGGTCCTCAAGCCTTCATCAGGCCACAAAGTCATTAAACCCCCCTGCCCCAGGAAGTTTATTGTAAAGATCCCTTGGAATTGTAGTTTGCAAGAGTTTAATGGTTGAGAAGCCCCAACAGTCACCCAGCAGCTTTTGAGCTGGCGCTACCTGATGTTAAGTCTTATGTATCCCCCTTTTGCAGAGGACAGTCCTCTATTTGAAGGGCTACCAGAGGACTGTCTTCTATTCTGAAGGCATCTTCTATTTGAAGGGCTGCCCAGTCCAAGTCTGGGTTAAAGACACAACCATCAGAAGGAAGAGCTGGGCCTAGAAGTTGCTCATCAGTAGTCAGTACCTGGCCAGCAGAGTGAACAGGCAGGCACACAGGTTACCCAGTCACAGTCTCCCACGCTATGATGATATGCACTGTATTTCTACTTTATTTATAATATTAATTTCTGAATTTGGAGCTATCCCTATAAATTGCCATATGCACATTTCCTGTAAATCAGGATCCTCCTTTTTGGTGATGCATTTCCTTTTCCTTTTCTTTTTTTGGCAAATCATAAATGTCCACCTCACATATGGGTTAATGAAGTTCAGAGGAGCTTTTCTCTCCTTTGCTGCTGCTGAAAGCTAATGCACAGGAAAGTGAGCCAAAAGGGGGGCGGCGGCAAGCTGATGAAAGCTGGGCAAGCTCCAGCCCCCCAGACAAATTCCACTGACATGACATCCCTACTCCCAACACCAGTAAAGGCTAGACTAACCCATGCTGCTGCTTGAGTCAATGAACAAGATGACACCCTCCCATTCCATGTACAGAAGCCAAATAGACTGGCACAGTTCTTAAGTGGTGTGCTGAGACAGTGTGCCCCACTTAGCAGGCATCAGGCTAGTTTAGGGAGTGGAAGGCATGTCATATGGCACACAGCTGTCCCCTCCAATACCTTGCTGCCAACTCCTTGCATCTGCCACCTGAGGCAACTGCCTCACTTTCCCTAATGGTAGGGCCAACGCTGATGGCAGTTCTTACAAACTCCAAAGGTACACAGTACATATGGTTTCATTTTACCTCTAAGCATCTCTATAAACTTCCTGCTTAGATGAAAGAAGATCATTCCAGTTTTTCTCGGAACCTGTGTTCCAGCCTGTCACAATACAGCATCAACTAAGCTGTTCGTATATTTCATATTTTTCTTTGCAGGCAATCATGGAGGTAGGATTTTCTCCATTTTCAAGGGAAACCCCTTGAAAATGTCAACTCACTTGGAATGTAATAGAAGCTGGTGAGAGGAGAAGTAACAGAGCTCTGAGTGAAAGGAGTTGATGCTTCCCCAGAGCCTAGACATTTCCCCAAGGGTTTTGCTTCCCAGGCTGCATTTTCCCCAAAGGCTTTGCTGCTATTCTTAAGAAAAGACGTATACTAAGTTACACTGATAAAGAAAGTGAGCAAGAGACAGAGAGAGATGCAAGAGCTTTGATGTCATTCAGATAATGTTAACAGACTGCTGTGGACTACCCAAGAGAGAAATCTCTATGCAGGTAAGGGTGAGCAGTGTTATTCTCCCCATTTCAGAGGTAGAAAAAAATGTGACTGGAAGATGAATATTACTTGTAAAAACTCCAATCCTATACACACTTACTTGGGAGTAGGGCTGGACAGACCCATATCTGTTTGGAGCACAGGGGAGCTCGATGAGCTGCCCCCCCCCCCCCGCTTGTGCAGCCCAGACTCGCTCAGCAAGCCGGGAGGCTTGGCACGGAGAGCAAGCCTCTCCGTGCCAAGGACTCCAGCAAGCCCTTCTGCTTTATGTGCACAAGGGCTTGACTGCCAGAGTCCTCAGCATGGTGCACTGCCAATGCTCTTGCCCTGGAGGCCCAGGTGAGAGCGCTGGGGCCCTTCCTCCCCACACCAGTTGTCAGGGACTTCTTTGACAGCTGGTGGAGGCAGGACGGGTCCCAGCATGGCCAGTATTCTTGCCCTGGCCACCTCAAGCTGAGGCCAGGGTGAGAGCACCGGGGTGGCCAGCGCTCCCAGCTGCTCACCGAACTCTGGGTCTGGGGTGCTTGCCGGCTGGGTCTGTCAGTGCCCCAGGGCTCGGTGAGCAGGTTTGGGAAGCCAGACAGGGTGGGAGTCTGACGGACTCCACCCAACCCACCTCTTCGGATTCCCATGCTTTCCCTTGGGAGTGAGTGCCGCTGAACACACATGGGACCATTTCTTGAGTTAGAGTGATAGCTGTACATAAAACATCATGCATAAAACATTATGGGTAGACCTGGCCTTTGCGTACACATTGAGAAACTAACACATTGGACTCGCTCGCTGCAGTAACATGCATAAAAGATTACGCTTTGCAATTTCAGAAACAGAATGGTATCTTTGAACAGGACACAGAACCCAAATCTTACAGCACAATCCTATCCAGGTTTACATAGAAGTAAGTCTCGGTCAGTTCAAGGGGACTAGGGATAGACAGGCCACCCTGTGCCCACACAGCACAACGCTCGCTGAAGCCCGGGATGTACCTGACCCAGGTAAGCGGTGCAGGGCAAGCTGCTGGGCGATTCATGGAGTGCTCATCGGTGGTGTGCAGGCATCCGCTCCCTCGTCGAGCGCCATGCGCCACTCAAATGGCTGCTCGTTCTTTTCCGTAAGTATCCCACCTACGCAAATGGGGGCCTTAAAAGGGCAATGTCTGCAACATTTCAGGCATTTATGTAATTTGCATAGATGGGATATTTACAGAAAACAACGAGCAGCCATCTGAATGGCACATGGCACTTCTTGAGGGAGTAGATACCCATGTGCTTGTCCAGCTCGCCCCGCCCTGACCCTGGCAGGCACTGGGGTCCATGGATTGGTGTTCAGGGGACTGAGCCAGTGATTTCTCATGGGGCTTCGAGACCCAACTGGGTGCCCACACCATCCCTAAAGGGGACTTGCTCCCATGTAAGTGTATATAGGATTTCAGCTTTAATCCAAGTTATAGGTTTCACATAACAGTAGAGATACAGCCAAATATTGAATGCATCAGAATTTAGCAACACATTCCCAAATCCCAAGCAAAGCAGGACTTCCCAAACTCTGGCAATGAGTATACTGAGATCACAACAGTCTTCTGCCATGGCAGGCCTCACCGTATGTGCACTGAGCTCTCTTTTGGGTCAATAACATGATGGGATAGGACAAGGGTTGGCAACCTTTTTCCCTCTGAGTGGCACATATGGCATTGGGTCAAGAGGGCAGCATGCCAGAAGTGGGTGTGGCCAAAGGCACCAGGGGGTGGGGTTTGGGATCCCCTCTTCCTCTCACTCCCTCAAACAGACACATGCATAGCCAATGGGGGCTGGTGGCTTCAATGTCAGTGGGCTGTGAATCCACTCTGGGTTTCAGTCAGAACCATTCAGAACTCTAAAGGAGCTATCCAAGGTGCTAAATCCAGTCCCCCAAATGGATTCAGCACCCTGGATAGCTTCTTTAGAGTTCTGGCTGAAATCAAGAGCACATCACAACCCTACTGAAAACGGAGCCACCAGCCTCTAATGCATATAGCCCTCCTCCCTCTAGGTATGTACGAAACACACTTACCAGTCAGCTGAAGGGGTCCACTGGGGGGGGGAGGTGATCCGTCCCTCCCCTGGAATCCTCCCCGGCCGGCTCCACTCCGCGACAAGTCTGCAGAGCCGCCGGCTGGGCCCATCTGAAGCCGAACTTCTGGCCGCTGCCACGCAAATGGTGTCTGGCATAGCGGACACCATTTGCATCCCTGTGATAGGCTATGTAAATCTTTACGTAGCCTATCACAGCAAAAGGCAGGGACGCAAATGACATAGTGGACTCTATTTGCGTCCCTGCTCTTTGCCATGATAGGCTACGTAAATCTTTATGTAGCCTATCACAGCAAAAGGCAGGGATGCAAATGGCGTCCGCTACACTGGATGCCATTTGCATCCGAAGACAGGCAGCAGCGGCCGGCAGCAGCCGGCAATGGGCAGATTGTGGCAGGTAGGATCCGGCCGGTGCAGATTCCCCCGGGTGGTGGAGCTGAGTCTTTCATTCTGCTGCGGACTCTGGGGGGCTGGATTCTTAGAATCTGGCCTCATTGGAGTCCATGGCGGAATTCTCTGCTGTGCCTACCTCCCTCTCTCTCACACACTTAAACACTTACCTTCCACCACCACCCCTCCCATAGGCAGTTCTTCATCAAAATCTTGGGAGGAGGTAAGGACTAAACCTCCCTTCCCTGACATTTCCTTTCCCTGCTTGGAGAACAGAGGTGGTTGCTCTAGGTAGGGATGTACGAAAGTCACTTACCTTTCCGTGGATTATATTGATGGGGGGGGAGGTGTTCCGTCCCTCCCCCTGGAACCCTCAAAAGGGGGGAGACGATCCGTTCCTCCCCTCCGAAATCCTCCATGGCCGGCTGTGCTCCGCGGCAGCTCTGCGGAGCAGCCGGCCAGGCCCAGGCCAGAGCCATCCGCAGCCGGATTTCCGGCCGCGGAGGGCTCTGGGTAAAAACAACAACAACAACCTCGTATGGAAATGGCAGTGGCTACGGCTGCTGCCATTTGCGTTCCTTATTTTTGGCCATCTTAGTCTACGTAAATATTTACGTAGACTATGACGGCAAAAATAAAGGGGAACGCAAATAGCGTAGTGGGCGCTATTTGCATCCCTTTTTGATTCACCGTTTTAGCCTACATAAATATTTACGTAGGCTAAAACGGCGAATCAAAAAGGGATGCAAATAGCACCCGCTATGCTATTTGCGTTCCCCTTTATTTTCGCCGTCATAGTCTATGTAAATATTTATGTAGATTAAGACGGTAAAAAGAAGGAACGCAAATGGCGGCGGCCGTAGCCGCCACCATTTGCGTATGTGGTTTTTTTTGTTTGTTTGTTTTACCCAGCCATGGTAGGCTATGTAAATCTTTATGTAGCCTATCACATCTTGTAAAAAAAAAAAAAAACCCCGACAAGACTGCAAATGGCGGCGGCGGCAGCCGGTCGGAAGACCAGCCGCCGCAGCCGCCGCCAGAGCCGCCACCACCCAGAACATCCGCCCCAGGTAAGTCTCATCCCGGGAGGCATCTGCAGGGGGGCAGGGGGTGGCAGGCCATTCCGCCACAGAGTTCAGGGGGCCGAATGCACTGGCATTCGGCCTCACTGAGATCCGTGGCAGAATTCTCTCACATCCCTAGCTCTAGCCCACCTTACTCCATGGCTTCTGTTGCAAGAATCCTTTTATTGAAAGAGTGAAAGCACAGAGGGATAGAACATTCCTTGCTGCTCTAGCCCACTGTAATTCAAGGTTGCTCTCCCAAGAATGTTATTCTTGGGAGAGAAACCACAGAGTATGGTGGGCTAGAGAGGCAAAAGAGTCCCAGAGGAACAGAGCTACAGACAGAGAGATGTGGCAGCAACAATGGCAGTTGGAATTTTGGTGGGAGGGCTAGGACACTGGTGGGCTGTGGGGTAGACCTGTAGTGTAGGAGGTCTCCACTCTCCAGGCCTCCAGTGTGAGACCTAAGCCATTCCGGGCTTCAAGGAATATTCCAGAAAAAGTTGTGGAAGTTCAGAAGAAACAAGGATTAAAAAGTTGGGTTCTGCAAAGATTTTAGGAGTGGTTTCCAGCAATTCAGCTCATTCTTAATAGCAAATACTGGTGGTGTGAATGGTTTGCCCATTTCACAAACTGTAATGATGTTCTAATGAATTCTTTACTCACATGCATTTGTTTTCCCTCCTCTCTATATGATATCACAAGTTGATTTTAACTCAGCATTTTCAGAGCAGCCTGTGACAGGATGCGCGTCTGCTCTTGGAAAGGCAAGGCAAGGAAAAACTGCCTGTGTAGATTTTAATCTTAGGAGAAAGGGGCAAACATCTAATCCAAACTCCCAGATTTGTAATAAAAAAACCCTTCCTATCCAGTACCCTCGAGTACAGCTTTACATTTCCATAAGCCTGAATCATTCATTCATGCATTTATTATATTTCTATACCGCCCCATAGCCAAAGCTCTCTGGGCAGTTCACAAAAGTCCAACTCTCTTTTCCATGTAAGTATTCTGTTGGGCAAAAGATGCAATATAATTTGGAAATGAAAAAGGGGCATTGAAAGTAAACAGAGGAGGTTTGCTAGCCCCGAACCATGTACAAAGGAGATTTGGTTGGTGCTGCTTTTATTATTCCTGAAATGTGTTTGGCATGGAGACATATTGTACATTAACCAGAGTTGCCAAGACCCTAACGAGCTCCTAATGTGCCCCATACTTCAAGGTTTCCCCAAAGAAGCCAGTAGCTTAGCAACGACAGTGAATCCTTGATGAGAATAATCAGGATTTGTGTTGCAGTTTCAGGCAGCCTTTCTCTTTATTTCACTCCAGAAAAGCTGGTGGTGATGGCATAGCAAGGGAAGGTTTTGACATGAAACACCTCCCCTATTCAGGATGGTGGCGGGGGGGACATGACTTTTAAAGAACATTTATTCCTGCAGCTGGCTGAAAATGCTGTAATCGATGAGATGCTGCTGGAAAGGTGCTGTTGCATGGGAAGGAAAAGAGCTCTCAGCAAGGGGTATATTATAAAATATGCCACAGTTGAAGTGGGATTTTTAAAAAAAGGCTTCCTGGGGATAATAAACTCAGTGTTAGTTACTGTTAGTTTTAGGCTGTGGAGGCTGGTGGCTCTGAAGTCATGGGGCACTGATCTGCTCTGGGTTTCTGTCGGAACCAGTCAGAACTCTAAAGGAGCTATCCAAGGTGCTGAACCTTGAACAGAGTGGATTCCCTGCCCCACTGATATTGGAGTCACCGGCATCCACTGGTTTTAGGCTTATGGGATAGGGTTAGGTTTACATTACATATGCAAAGCCACTCTTCCAGAGTTCTTCGGGGGCGGGGGAGTTATCCCCCTCTCCCTTGGGAAGGTGTGAAGACTTGTGAGGCTACATGCCTTGTGTTCCAGCACAGGTATGCATATCCATCAGGGACAGTGGAAGCTGGTGGCTCTGATGTCATGGGGTGGTGAATCTGCTGTTGGTTTCTGTCAGAATGAGTCAGAGCTCTAAAGAAGATATCCAAGGGGCTGGACCCAGCTTTAGAGACTTTAAGTATGTTACAGATACAATCCTATTCATGTTTAGGCAGAAAAAGTCCTGATGAGGGAGGCAAGGACCAAGTCTTAGTAAGGCTGCCACACCCTCCCTTCAATTTCTTCATCTTTGGTGCAGTTTCCTTGGCTGGCCATGTGTCCTCTTTTACAGAGGGGAGTCCTCTGTTAAAGGGCTGACAGAGGACTGCCCTCTCTTTTGAAGGTGTCCTTCATTTGAAGAGCTGTTCAGTCTAGTTTAAAAATCAAGAACCACCACAAGGACGAGTTAGGCCTTGACAATGCCCATCAATAGCACCTGGACAGCAGACTGAGCAAGGCACACAGGTCACCTGGTCATAGTCTCTTCTACAGTATGGTGACACGTGTTGTCTTTTTATTTAAATTATAATGATTATTTCTCAATGTGCATCTACACATATAAATTGTTATGTGCACATTTTATGGAAATAGAAATAAGTCTTCTTTTACTGGTGATGCATGTCCTCTTTTTTGGCTATTTGCAAGTTGCCACCCTATGCTTCCCAGTCTCTCTGAGCTGCAGGGTAGGATTACCTAGATGCCCTTTGAGTGACCGAATAGGGTTTATTTCTGTACTAGTTGTGCCCTGGTGGGATGCATCTAAGGCCAGCCCAAGAGATTTTGCTGCCTGAGGCAAAGGACAAGATGGTGTCCTTCTCCACCCTCATACAGAAGCCAATAGGACTGGTAGTTGAACCGTACTTCATATGGTCTTCCATCACACCCAAGGGCAGCAGGCTAGTTTAGGAGTTCAGGACAGGCTGTGCTGCAAATATAGTTTTGTCATCCAAGAGAGTGGAATGGCTGGGGGACTTTGGAGAAAAAGCTGGGGGACTGCCACTGGTGGCCCCCCCCAACAACTCCTGCCTGAGGCAGTTGGCTCAGTCTGTCTAATGATGGAGCTGGCCCTGGATGCTACTCTGCACTGCTTGCCTCAGGGAGTGGTTCTGATTTCCCCAATTGGCTTAGACACAGGCTGTGGTTTGGTGGGTAGTGCAGTACCAAGATAGGTAAACAGGCTACCCTAGTGAGCAACCTGAGGCACCTGCGGGCTGAAGTTTACCTGGGGCGGATGTTCCGGCGGTGGTGGCTCCGGCAGTGGTGGAAGCGGCGGCAGCGGCAGCTGGTCTCTTGGCCGGCTGCTGCGGACTCAAATGGCAGCCACCACGCCATTTGCGTAGCTGCCTTTGCTATGATAGGCTACGTATATACTTATGTAGCCTATCACGGCAAGCAAACAAACAAACAAACCACGTATACAAATAGCAGTGGCTACGGCGGCCGCCATTTGCAATCCCTTTTTTTCGCAGTTTTAGCCTACGTAAATATTTACATAAGCTATTACAGCGAAAAAAAGAGGAACGGAAATAGCGTAGTGGGTGCTATTTGTGTTCCTTTTTTTCCCGCCATAATAGCTTACGTAAATATTTACGTAGGCTAAAACAGCGAAAAAAAAGCAACGCAAATGGCGCCCACTACGCTATTTGTGTTCCTCTTTTTTTCGCTGTAATGGCTTACGTAAATATTTATGTAGGCTAAAACTGCAAAAAAAAAAAAAAAGGAATGCAAATGGCAGCTGCGGTAGCCGCCGCCATTTGCGTACATAGTTTTTTTTCCTGGAAGGCTGCCCAGCGGCTGTATGTCCGGCTGCGGGTGGCCCCAGCTGGCGGCTCCATGGAATCTCCACGGAGCGGAGCCAGCCGGATCAGAATTTCAGGGGGAGGTGCAGAGCGCCTCCCCCCCCACCGCGAGTCACCCCCTCGAAAAGGTAAGTGACTTTCGTACATCCCTAGCCATTTGCGTGGCTGCCTTTGCTGTGATAGGCTACGTAAATACTTACGTAGCCTATCACAGCTGAATGCAAGGATGCAAATGGCGGCCACTCTGATGGCTGCCATTTGCAGCCGTAGCAGCCCTGCCAGCCCAGCAGTGGCCGGCTGGGAGACCAGCCGGAGCTGCCACCTCCGCATCCACCACCGGGTAGGTCCGTCCCAGGGGGATTCTGCGGGGTGGCGGTGAGGGGAAGGCTGTTCCATCATGGATTCCGGGGGGCCGGCCTCACTGGAGTCCGTGGCGGAATTCTCTGACATCCCTATCCCTACGTGGACAGGGATAGCCCAGCTTCAGTAGTCAATACTCTGTTAACCTCCAGGTTAGATTACTGCAATGTGCTCTGTGTGGGGCTGCCTTTGAAGATGGTTTGGAAGCTGCAGCTTGTGCAAAATGCAGCAGCCCGATTGACTGCAAGGACAAGAATGTCTGAGTGTATGACACTGATACTGGCTCCCTTGCACTGGCTGCCTATACAATTTCAAGCCAACTGCAAGGTGCTGGTTTTGACCTAGAGAGCCTTATACAGCTTGGGACCTGTGAGGGATCAGTGGGGCTTGCTGTCTCTTACCTAGAACCCTGCAGTCCCATCACAGCAGTGCCAGGGTGCCCCTCACCCTTCCACATGCTGGGCTGAAGGAGAGCGGCTATGCCAGGGCAGCAGCAAGCAGAGGCGGTGCAAAGGAATAGCCATGCCAGCTGGCACATGCTCAAGGCTTGTGCTAAGTACTGTGATAAGATTCCCCTGGAAGAGGGAGGGGGGAAGAGGAGTGGGGGGAGAGCAGGAGGACACTGAATAAAAGCAGGAGAAAGCGGCAGAGAGGGAGGAGGTGGAGACAAGATGTGGAGACGAACAGAGACCCCGACAGCAGGAGAGAGTGACTCAACCCAGGAGTGAGGAACAGCATTTTACCTGGGAAATGCCAAACTCCGCTCCTCAGGGGCTGCCTAATCTATTGGGGAGAGAAGAGGTCTATATTCACTTCCTCCATTTTGGAGCAAGCTCCAAAAAGACTGAACTGGACTTTCCTGCTCAAGATGGGGGGAGTCTGCATTTTCCCCAGGAAAGGTACTGGGATGCAACAGCAGAGGCAGATTTAGCAGCTGTGGGCACTGCATTTGGCAGAGACAAACTGTGGGGGGATTATTTATCTGCCTGGTGTCAGTCCCTGCCATGGGTGAATGTGGAGAGAATTCTCCTAATGAATGAGCAATTCCCCAATTGTTTTATGTTCTGTCTGAAGACTACTAGTGTTTGTAGGAGAGTCTTTCTTATTAAACTTTTGAGTTAAGGCCTATTTCTAGCTGCTGAATCTCTGATGGACTCAATGGACCAAGGAGGTTTTGAGGTGCCTTTGCCCCTAGACCCACTCAAAGGATCCCGATACCTGATGGAACACCTCTCCTGTATGCCCCTACCTGTGGACTACAATCAACATCTTGTGCCTCCTTCGAGGGAGGTTCTGACAGTGGCAACAAGGGAGAGGGCCTTCTTGGTGGTGACTCCCAATTGTGAAACACTCTCCCCAGTGAGGCCCTCCTGGCACCAACATTGTTTGATGGCATAGGATGGGACTTTTTAATGTTAGTTTTTTATTAGGTCCTAGTAGTTGAACGGTTAATTGCTTTAAACTGTTTCATATTGTTTTAGATGTTTGTATGTTATAAGTTTTATATTATGTTTTAACATGTCGTGAACCGCCCAGAGAACTTTGGGTATTGTACAGAAATACAATAAATTAATGATTTGATCACATGTGGACCTTGGGCCCAAAAAGGATGTCCACCCCTATTGTACAGGGCCTAGGAATCTTGAAGCAAGAACTCACACACGCCCCACACCAGGATTGGGTGAATCCATCTGTTTCCAGTCCATGTCACTTTTGAATGTATTCACTTCTAAGTCTGTTCTGTCCCATTAATCTGTGAATTTGTTTTTAATCTGCATAAAACTTGAGTTAAACATATATTTACATACATACTCCAAATGCATTTTCTCTCAAACATTAATTTTTTTTAAAAAAAATTAAGAACATTTAAATCATGTCTAAATGTCCAGAGAATGTTTTCTTTTTGCATATTCCCTCTCTCTGCAATATTGCAAGTTGTTTCAGAAGGAAGCAGGATGCTTTTTTTACCCACAGGCAAGGGTCAAAAATAATCCATGCCGCCCTGAGATGCTAATTCACATCTGGAGCAGGGAGGGGGAAGAAACAAATTTATCTCAAAAAAATTCAAATCTCTCAAAAACCTCAAAAAGGATTTTTTTTTAAGATAGCTGGCAAAATTTCCAGCATCAAGGCTGGCTGGCTGGCTGGCTGGCTTATTTATTTATTTATTTAAATTTCTTACTCGCCCATCTGGCCAGTCACCCGGCCACTCTGGCCAATGTACAACAATGCAACAATCAAAAACAGTAAAATTAAGAATTAAAACATCATGTTCTAAAAATACCCTAACCCACCCCAAATGCCTGCCTGAACAACCAAGTTTTCAATGCGTGGCGGAAGCTTATTAAAGAGGGGGCATGGTGGAGTTCCCTAGGGAGGGAGTTCCACAGAGTCAGGGCCACCACAAAGAAGGCCCTGTCCCTCGTCCTCACCAGCCTAGCTGTCCTGGCTGATGAGACAGAAAGAAGGCTATCTAAGGCTGATCTTATTGAGCAGCCTGTCTGGTATTGCTGGAGGCGCTCCTTGAGATAGGCTGGCCTGGATTGTATAGGGTTTTAAAGGTCAAAGCCAACACGAATTTGGCCTTGAAAACAACTGGTAGCCGGTCAACTCCTTCAGCACCAGAGTGATGTGATCATGCCGGTGGCTGCCTTTAATCAGGTGAGCTGCTGTGTTCTGCACCAGCTGCAGTTTCCGAACCATCTTCAAGGATAACCCTACGTAGAGCGCATTACAGTAATCTAGTCGAGAGGAGACCAGGACATGTACCACCGATGGGAGCAGATGGTCGGGAAGGTAAGGGCACAGCCGCCGTATCAGATGGAGTTGGTACAGTGCTGCCCGGCTCACAGCTGACACCTGAGCCTCCATGGATAGCTGGGAGTCTAAAATGGCCCCCAGGCTGCAGACCTGGTCTTTCAAGGGTAGCCGTACCCAATTCAACACCAGGTCAACATCCCCCAGCCTCCTCTTGTCTCCCACCAAAAGTATCTCAATCTTGTCAGGGTTGAGCTTCAGCTTATTTCTCTCCTCCTCATCCACTCACTGTCTCCAGACATTTGGACAGGGATTCTACAGCCAACCTTGGTGAAGATTTGAACGAGAGGTAGAGCTGTGTGTCATCCACATATTGATGACACCGCGCCCCAAACCTCCTGATGATAGCCCCCAGCGGCTTCCCATAGATGTTAGGGGAGAGGCTGGACCCCTGTGGCACCCCAGAAGTGATCAGCCATAGGTCCGAAACCTACTTTTCCAGTGCTACCCTCTGGTACCTGCCTAAGGACTGGAATCACCATAATATGATGTCTCAAATGCCCGGCCCCTCCAGGCGGTCCAGGAGGATACCATGGTCAATGGTATTGAAAGCAGCTAAGAGGTCGAGGAGAACAAGGAAGAAGAATTCACCCTTATCCAAAGCCCTCCTCATATCATCCACCAAGGCAACCAAGGCCATTTCTGTCCCATGCCCAGGCCTGAAGCCTGATTGAAATGGATCTAGATAATTGGTTTCTTCCAAGTGTGCCTTCAACTGAATCACCACCACCCACTCAGTCACCTTGCCCCAAAATGTCAGATTTGAGACTGGGCAAAAGTTGTTCAAGACTTGGGGATCCAAGGATGGCTTCTTTAAGAGTAGTCTTATCACTGCCTCCTTGAGGGCTGATGGCATCACTCCCTCCTCAAGGGAGGTGTTCACCACTGCCCTGATCCCCTCACCCAGTCTCTCTCTGTAGCTCATAATGAGCCAAGATGGGCAAGGATCAAGTAAGCAGGTGGTTGGCTTTACAGGTGAAAGCACCTTGTCCACTTCATCAGAAGGAAGAAGCTGGAACCAATCCCACAAAACCAGTCTGCCACAGGCCATCTCTCACTTGCTAACTGTATCCACTGCACATGGAATAATACTCCTGATCTGATCAATTTTATCTGCAACGTGCCTTGTCAATGCTTCAGTGGTTCTGGAGCAACTGGACCGACCAGGCTCTGGACCACTTGGAACAGCCTCCTGGAACTAGGGGTGTATGGATTGTACTCACCTTCATCCGCCTGTGGGTCCGCAGGGGAGGAGACGATCTGGTCCTCCCCCCAGAATCCTCCCCAGCCACTGTCAGACTTCCGGGCGTAGCCAGTCAGCGGATGGTCTGCGGATGGTGTCTGGCATAGTGGATGCCATTTACATCCCTGCCTTTTGCCGTGATAGGCTACGTAAAGATTGACGTAGCCTATCACGGTAAAAGGCAGGGATGCAAATGGCATAGCGGACGCTATTTGCATCCCTGCTCTTTGCCGTGATAGGCTACATAAAGATTTATGTAGCCTATCACGGCAAAAGGCAGGGACGCAAATTGTGTCCACTATGCCGGACGCCATTTGCATCTGAGACAGGCAGCAGCGGACGGCAGCGGAAGGTAGGATCCGGCCAGCACGGATTCCCCCGGGTGGTGGAGGTGGGTCTTTCATTCCGCCATGGACTCCGGGGGGAATACATAAAAAGGAATATTATGCTGCCTCTATCGCGTCCGTAGAGTCTGTCCCAGTAGGGATGGCGGACAATTCCACCATGGACTCCAATGAGGCTGGATTCTAAGAATCCAGCCTCATTGGAGTCCATGGTGGAATTGTCCGCCATCCCTACTGGGACAGACTCTACGGACGCGATAGAGGAAGCATAATATTCCTTTTTTGCTGCCTCTATCGTGATAGCTGAACATACAGCTCTAGCCCGTGTCTGATCGTAGTCAGAGCAAGACTTCTGCCACTGGCGCTCTAGCCGTCTCGCCTCCTGTTTCAAAGCTCGCAACCATGGATTGAACCATGGTGCAGTTCAAACCCTGTTCAGGGGGAGAGGGTGTTTTGGATAGGGATGGGGGAGAATTTCTCCCCGAAACTTCGGGGGGCCGAGTGCCAACGCATCAAGTCCTCCGAAGGTTGTTCAGGGAGAAATTCTCTGCCCCCCCGCCCCCCCCCCCCGGGATGGGACTTACCTTTCACGAATGTCCCTCCTGGCGGCGGGTCCCAGGGGCGGTTCGGCAGTTCTTTTGACCGGCTGCCGCCACCGCCATTACAAGAAAAGTAAAAAAAAAACCAATGCCCCTGTGATAGGCTACGTAACGATTAATGTAGCCTATCACGGCTAGATTTGCAAAGTCAGCCATGATAGGCTACGTTAATCGTCACATAGCCTATCACGGGTGACTTTGGAAAAAAAAAAAAAGCGCGTACGAAAAAAAAAGCCGCCATTCGCGTTCCTTATTTGGTCCCTGTAGTCTACGTAAAGATTTACGTAGACTACGGCGAAAATAAGGGCAACGCAAATAGCCTGGGGCGGACGCCTGGGGCGGACCATTTTAATAGGTCCTCCACCCCTGCAGAGGGATTGTGGAACCTAGAAGTCCAACGTCACCAGGTAGTGATCTGACCATGACAAATGGGTGGTGCATATATCCCCGACTTCCAGATCACTCCCCGCTTCTCCAGAAACAAACAGGTCTAGCACATGACTGGCGACATGGGTGGGCCCAGTTGAAATAGTGTGCAGCTCCCAGGAAGCCATGGTCTCCATGAAGTCCCTCTGAATGTTGGAGTCCCCCAACACCAAGAATTTAGGGGACTGTACACGCACATCAGAGACCATCTCAGGCACCTCAGCCAGGGAGTCAGTCATGCAGCGGGGTGGATGGTACATGAGCAGAATCCCCAGACTGCCCTTCGGTCCCAACCTCCAGTACATGCACTAAGCAACCTTGGTCTCCCGGAGAGGGGGTCTGGTGAAAACCAAGAACTTCCGGTAGATAACAGCCACTCCCCGTGCCTGAACCCAGCCCTCGGTTGCTGTGCATATGAAAATCCTGCTGGACATATGGCCGCAAGAGCTGGAGCAGCAGCCTCAGCCAGCCAGCTCTCCGTAATTAGGGATGGCGGAGAATTTCTCCACGAATCTCCGGGAGGCCGAATGCCAACGCATTCGGCCCCCTGAAATTGGTGGTGAAATTCACTGCCACCCCCCCGCCACCCCCCCCGGGATGGGACTTACCTCCTTTGAATGTCCCTCTCGGCGGCGGGTCCTGGAGGCGTTTCGGCGGGGGCGGCGGCCGGTCTTCCGACTGGCTGCCGCTGCCGCCATTACAAAGTAAATTAAAAAAAAAAGACGTGATAAGCTACGTAACGATTTACGTAGCCTATAATGGCTAGATTTCCAAAGTCAGCTGTGATAGGCTACGTAAATCGTTACGTAGCCTATCACGGGTGACTTAAAAAAAAAAAGAAAGAACAAAAAAGCGCGTACGCAAAGTATGTTCCTTATTTGGGCCCGGGTAGTCTACGTAAAGATTTACGTAGACTATGGCGAAAATAAGGGCAATGCTGCGTTGCCCTTATTTTCACTGTAGTCTAGGGATGGCGGAGAATTTCTCCCCGAAACTTCGGGGGGCCGAGCGCCAATGTGTTCAGCCCCCCAAACAAGTTTTGGGGAGAAATCCTCCGCACCCCCCCCCCGGGACGGGACTTACCTTCCCTGAATGTCCCTCCCGGCGGCGGGTCCGGCTGGCGGTTCGTCGGGTGTTCGAGCGGGGCGGGAGCGGCAGCCGGTCTTTTGACCGGCTGCCGCCGCCGCCATTGCAATAAAAGAAAAAAACAAACAAACGTCCCCTGATAGGCTACGTGACGATTCACGTAGCCTATCACAGCTAGATTTGCAAAGTCAGCCGTGATAGGCTACGTGAATCGTCACGTAGCCTATCACGGGTGACTTAAAAAAAAAAAAAAAAGTGTACGGATAATGGCGGCCCCCATAGGGAGCCGCCATTCCCGTTCCTTATTTGGTCGCTGTAGTCTACGTAAATGTTTACGTAGACTACGGCGAAAATAAGGGCAACGCAAATAGCATTGCCCTTATTTTCGCCGTAGTCTACGTAAACATTTACATAGACTACAGCAACTAAATAAGGAACGCGAATGGCGGCTCCCTATGGGGGCTGCCATTCGCGTACGCACTTTTTTTTTTTTTTTTAAAGTCACACGTGATAGGCTACGTGACGATTCACGGAGCCTATCACGGCTGACTTTGCAGATCTAGCCGTGATAGGCTACGTGAATCGTCACGTAGCCTATCAGGGGGCGTTTTTTTTTTTTACTTTCGCGTTTGCGGCCGGGCGAGGCGGCAAGCCTCCTCCCCGGCCTGAATTTCGGGCGAGGTGGGAAGCCTCCCCCCCGGCCTGAATTTCGGCCGGGCGAGGCGGGAAGCCTCCCCCCCTGGCCTGAACTTCGCAGGGGGAGCAGCAAAGCGCTCCCCCCCACCGCGAACAAGCTGCGAGAAAAGGTAAGTGACTTTCGTCCACCCCTACTGTAGTCTATGTAAATCTTTACGTAGACTACCCCTGCCCAAACAAGGAACGCAAATGGCGGCGCCCATGGGCGCTGCCATTTGCGTACGCGCTTTTTTTTTTTTTTTCCAAAGTCACCCGTGATAGGCTACGTAACGATTTACATAGCCTATCACAGCTGACTTTGGAAATCTAGCCATGATAGGCTACGTAAATTGTTACGTAGCCTATCACGTGTGTGTGTGTGTTTAATTTATGTTTTTATTTCACAGCCGGGGAGATGGGGCGCTCCTCCCCGGCCTGAATTTCGGCGGCGAGGGATGGGGCGCCTCCCCCCGGCGTGAACTTCGGTGGGAGAACTGAAGCACCTCCCCCCCACCGTGAAGCAAGCTGCAGGACCAGGTAAGGGACTTTTGTCCATCCTTATCCGTAATACATGCCAGGTCTGCACCCTCTTCTTGGATCATGTCATGGATGGCAGATATTTTCTGAGTAACAGACTGGCATTGCAGAGCAGAAAATGAAGGCCAGAAGGTGGAGTCAGGCCTCCCCCAGCCATCCTTTGGCTCTGGACACGCCTGGAGCAGGGGACAGATACTACACATCTCTCCCTTGTTCCTCTTACCTGGCACGGCCTGCCCCTAGCAATCCACCAGCGCCTGCTGCCCGCTTAAAATGCACAAACCACTTACTCTGGAGTAGGCTTAACAGAATTTCAAATGAAATCTATTAGATTATTCCAGAGATCTTCCCTATTTAATGGTTTGTGGGCTGAAGCCTAAATCATTTTCAGCCCAAGCATTATGAAGTCCTGCATGCTACCAAATATTTTCTGTCCTCCTTGCTAAAAAAAATGAATAGAAAATGCCTCCAACAATATGCTCTACTATGCAAATGATAGATTCTTAATCTTAATAGAAAATGGTACCTGTTGCATTTTGGAGACACTGTCTAATACATGAAAGGCCAGTGGACCACATGGAAATTGCCCTGAAGGGCAACAGGATCGCTTCACTGAAGCTTTATTAGCTATAGCACAAGGTTGCTCTGTCAAGGGTAGGAAGTGCAAATGATGCCTATTAGTTTTAGTAGCTGGTTACCCCCAATGTACTGATGCAACTGACTCTAGGGTAGGGGCGAGCATCTTGTGGCTTTCCAGATGTTGCTAGGCTGCAACTCCCATCATGCCTCACCATTGGCTGTGGTGGCTGAGGCTGATGGGGTTGCAGTCCAATGCTATCTGGACGTCCACAGGTCACACATCCCGGATGTAGCTTAGCAGCTCTAATTGGCAGCAGCTCCACAGGGTTCTTGATGTCACCTGCTGCCACCTGAGCCTTTAACTGAAGATACCAGGGATTGAACCTGGGACCGTCTGCATGCAAAGCAACTGTTCACAATATCTTCCTCAAAATCTCTCTGCTGTGCTACCTGATCCCTTCCTGACTCACTACACCTCTCATGGAATTTATGGGCTACTTGCAGTTCCGTATCTTCCCCACCCCCCCAGACCTTTCTGCTATCATCCCAGTTCAACTTTCAACCTTGCAAAACTCCTATCCAATTGCATGAATGAGGCTATTCCTTGACAAATATGAACTACAGCTATCTGGACCGAATCCTGGGTTACTTTTAATCTCATCCATGGCCTACTGTGCTACTTGCATCAACAATGAATGCTGGTCTTGATTACAGTCCTCAAGGACCCCTTGATCACAGTGCCTGCAGTGATCCCTCTGTTGACCCCTATTTTATCCCCAGGAAAATGTGAACAAATCTTTCACAGTAATGTATTCAAGTAATCATTACCAGGGTGGGGGCGGGGGAGAGGAATGAAACAGAAAAAGAAACATGCTAAAGCATCAGTTGTAGGAAGTTCAATTCCTTTTCATCTCTTACAGTCCCAAGCTCTCCAATCATACAGATCTCTATAGCTGCAATAGCTTATGGCTGCTTCACACATCATGCTTTTTCATGTGAAGACCTTACAAATGTGATGTACGAATGGGGTTAAGTGGAGATGCTTGTAACAACACCTCTATTTGGAAACTTGAAAAAGCTGCTTTTGGAGGGGTGATTGGTGCTGGAAAAGTGGTGTGCGCAACTCAGAATCTCAGGCCCCAGCTGGACCAGAAAAGCTGTTGAACCAGAGAACCCTGAATTGGGACCTTCAGAGTCCATATGCTCAGAGCCTGCACTGAGAATTGATCCCCTACAAACCAGAGGACTGTACCCCTTATTGAATTGTGGACACATCAACATAGGCAGGGAATGGTCAAAACAGAGGAAGAACGCTAGGGTCCAAGCCAGAGGCCTGGCCCTTTAAGGTCTTCTACTCTACAAGGAAGGTTTGGAGCTTGGCAGGGGTGATCTGGTCCTGGAAGTATAAGAGACCTAGAGCAAATGTATTCATTCATTCAAAACATTTCTATCCTGCCCTATATCATTAAGATCTCAGGGCAGCGTACAGATAAAATCAATTTAAACAGTATAAAACAATAAATAATTTAAACACCTAAAACATATTAAACTATTAAACTAATACCAGTTAAAATCTAAAAAATAAAACAGTTAAAACAATGTGCTAGGGAATGCATTTAGCCTTCAAAGGCTTTGGTAAAAAGCCATGTTTTTACTTGGCAACGAAACGAGACCAATGTCTGCACCAATCGGGCCTCCAAGGGGAGGGCATTCCACAACCGAGGTGCCAAAGCAGAGAAGGTCCTCTCCCACATCCCACCATAGTGTATGTCTCATACTGATGGGATGCAGAGAAGGGCCCCTCCAACAAATCTCAGTTCTCGGTCAGGCATATATAGGGAGAGGCGCTCCCTCAAATATCGAATTGATCACTTGGGCTTTTCTTGGTGCTGCAGCTACCAGCCTGCCTTGCCCAATGGGCTTCTTTGTCAAGATCAGACAGAAAAAGCCACAGGTGTGCATATGGATGATGCAGAATTAGGAAATGGTATGTGAGGAATGGGTAAAGCATGTTCTTCCTACACTGCTTCTCCAACTGTAATGGTTTTTCCCATTTCAAAAAGACATCAGTGTGGCGTTTCATACGGAAGTAGCATCTACTTTGGCCTGAGAACATATGTATCATACAGGTAGACCCTATCAGAAAGCCCTGTTGAATGTACACTTTATGGCAATCTCAGGATTGATTGTTGCCATGTTATAAGTAGAGATATACAAGGATATTGTTTCTGTTAATGAATAATTTTCCACTCTGTGGAACTCCCTCCCTAGGGAACTCCCTCCCTAGGGAACTCCGTCATGCCCCGTCTTTAATGAGCTTCTGTCGTGCATTAAAAACGTTGTTGTTCAGGCAGGCATTTGGGGTGGGTTAGGGTATTTTAGAAAATGTTTTTATTGTAGAATTTTACTGTTTTAAACTGTTTTTATTGTATGTTGTACATCGCCCAGAGTGGCTGGGTGACCAGCCAGATGGGCGATTAATAAATTTAATAATAAATAAATAAAATAAAACATGTCCCACTCACAATCCCGAATGTGAATGCAAGCAGGAGAGCATTTTTCAAGAATTGTTTGCAAATTCCTGAATTTGCAACCCAGTTTAAAAAATTTGCATTTTTTTTTTTTAAATGTGCACTTTGAAATGTGCATGTTTAAAAAAATACACATGTTTACACTTTAGTCAATGGGGGAAAGTACACACTTTTGAAAAATATGCCCAGAAATGCACACTTTTCTCTTCAAAATACACACTTTTCCTGTTCAAATGAGCCAAAAAACATATCACAAATGAAAATGGGAGCAAGCTAAAATGAGCTTCAGAGAGATTTTCAGAAAATTTAGGTAAGCTTGGAAATAGGGATGGCGGAGAATTTCTCCCTGAATCTTCGGGGGGCCAAGCGCCAACGCATTCGGCCCCCCGAAATCGGCGGTGAAATTCTCCACCCCCCCCGGGACGGGACTTACCTTTGGCGAATGTCCCTCCCAGTGGTGGGTCCCGGCCGTGGTTCGGCGGCGGTTCATCGCAGGCGGGGGCAGCGGCCGGTCTCCCGACCGGCTGCTGCCACCGCCGCCATTGCAAAAAAAAAAAAACTAAAGTAAAAAAAAAAACACACCCGTGATAGGCTACGTGACGATTTATGTAGCCTATCATGGCTAGATTTCCAAAGTCAGCCATGATAGGCTACGTAAATCGTCACGTAGCCTATCTCAGGGTCTTTTTTTTTTTACTTTTTGTTTCACGGCCGGGGAGACAGGGCGTTTCTCCCCAGCCTGAATTTCGGCCGGGCGAGGCGGGAAGCCTCCCCCGTGGCCTGAATTTCGGCCGGGCGAGGCGGGAAGCCTCCCCCCCTTCGCCTGAACTTCGGGGGGAAAAGCGAAGCGCCTCCCCCCCACCATGAAGCCAAGCTGCGAAAAGGTAAGTGACTTTCGTACATCCCTACTTGGAAATGGCTGCTTCTCCCATTCCTAGTTATAGATGGAATGGCCCTCACTGATGGCTTAGGCCTATGTAGATATAGCAATGGATGGTAAAGGATAGGTCTGCTTTGTCCATCTTCCTACGCTGTCTATTAATCCCTAACCATTATCATATCTCACAACTAACTTGCAGACCTGTAAGCTTATCACCCCCTTCATGGATCACTGCCTTGTTGTGGCGAAGGGGCTTGCGTAACTCAGTGAAGCCATAAGCTATGCCGTGCAGGGCCACCCAAGATAGACAGGTCATGGCAGAGAGTTCTGACAAAATGTGGTCCACTGGAGACGGAAATGGCAACCCACTCCAGTATTCTTGCCAAGAAAACCCCATGGAATGTATCACAAGGCTAAAAGAGATGACGCCGGAAGATGAGCCCCTCAGGTCGGAAGGTGTCCAATATACTACTGGGGAAGAGCAGAGGGTATTTCCAAGTAGCGCCAGAAAGACTGAAGCGGCTGGGCCAAAGCCGAAAGGACACTCAGCTGTGGATATGTCTGGTGGTGAAAAGAAAATCCAATGCTGTAAAGAACAATTTTGTTTAGGAACCTGGAATGTCAGATCAATGAATCAAGGTAAGCTAGAGGTGGTCAAACATGAGATGGCAAGATTGAACATTGACATCTTGGGAATCAGCGAACTAAAATGGACAGGCACGGGCGAATTTAATTCAGGTGACCATCATATCTACTACTGTGGGCAAGAATCCCTTAGAAGAAATGGAGTAGCACTCATAGTCAACAAAAGGGTGGGAAAAGCAGTACTGGGGTACAATCTTAAAAACGATAGAATGATCTCAGTACGAATCCAAGGCAAACCATTCAACATCACAGTAATTGAAGTCTATGCCCCAACCACTGAGGCCGAAGAAGCTGAGGTTGATGGGTTCTATGAAGACCTACAACACCTTCTAGAACTAACACCAAAAAAAGATGTCCTTTTCATCATAGGGGATTGAAATGCTAAAGTAGGAAGTCAAGAAATCACCGGGATAACAGGCAGGCATGGCCTTGGTGTACAAAATGAAGCAGGACAAAAGCTAATAGAGTTTTGCCAAGAGAACACGCTGATCATAGCAAACACACTTTTCCAACAGCACAAGAGGCGACTCTACACATGGACATCACCAGATGGTCAATATCGAAATCAGATTGATTATGTCCTTTGCAGCCAAAGATGGAGAAGCTGTATACAGTCAGTAAAAACAAGACGTGGAGCTGACTGTGGCTCAGATCATGAGCTGCTTCTTGCAAAATTTCAGCTTAAATTGAAGAACGTCGGGAAAACCACTAAACCATTCCGGTATGACCTCAATCATATCCCTTATGAATATACAGTGGAGGTGAGGAATAGATTTCAGGGATTAGACCTGATAGACAGAGTGCCTGAGGAACTATGGATGGAGGTCCATCACATTGTTCAGGAGGCAGCAATGAAATCTATCCCAAAGAAAAAGAAATGCAAGAAAGCCAAGTGGCTGTCTGATGAGGCTTTACAAATAGCTGAGGAAAGAAGGGAAGCGAAAAGCAAGGGAGAAAGGGGAAGATATATCCAACTGAATGCAGAGTTCTAGAGAATAGCAAGGAGAGACAAGAAGGCCTTCTTAAATGAACAATGCAAAGAAATGGAGGAAAATAACAGAATGGGAAAGACGAGAGATCTCTTCAAGAAAATTGGAGATCTCAAGGGAATGTTTTGTGCAAAGACGGGCATGATAAAGGACAAAGAAGGCAGGGACCTAACAGAAGCAGATGAGATTAAGAAGAGGTGGCAAGAATACACAGAAGAACTATACAGGAAAGATCTGAATGTCCCTGATAGCCATTGTAGTTTGAGCCGGACATCCTCGAGAGTGAAGTCAAGTGGGCCTTAGGAAGCATTAGTAACAACAAAGCTAGCGGAGATGACAGTATTCCAGCTGAGCTATTTAAAATCCTAAAAGATGATGCTGTTAAAGTGCTGCATTCAATATGCCAACAAATTTGGAACACTCAACAATGGCCGCAAGGCTGGAAAAGTTCAGTTTACATTCCAATTCCAAAGAAGGGCAATGCCAAAGAGTGTTCAAACTACCGCACAATTGCGCTCATTTCACATGCCAGCAAGGAGATGCTCAAAATCCTACAAGCTAGGCTTCAGCAGTATGCAAACCGAGAACTACCCGAAGTACAAGCTGGGTTTCAAGAAGCAACAGTAAGAACCAGACATGGAACAACCGAGTGGTTCAAAATTGGGAAAGGAGTACGACAAGGCTGCATATTGTCACCCTCCTTATTTAACTTATATGCAGAGTACATCATGAGAAACGCTGGGTTGGATGAATCACAGGTCGGAATTAAGATTGCCGGGAGAATTATCAACAACCTCCGATATGCAGACGATACCACCCTAATGGCAGAAAGCGAAGAGGATCTAAAGGGCCTCGTGCTGAGGGTGAAAGAGGAGAGTGCAAGAGCTGGTTTGAAACTCAACATTAAAAAAACGAAGATCATGGCATCTGGCCCCATCACTTCCTGGCATATGGAAGGGGAAGAAATGGAAGCAGTGACAGATTTTACTTTCTTGGGCTCCAAGATCACTGCAGACGGTGACTGTAGCCATGAAATTAAAAGACGCTTGCTCCTTGGGAGGAAAGCTATGGCAAAGCTAGACAGCATAGTCAGAAGCAGAGACATCACCTTGCCGACAAAGGTCCGTCTAATCAAAGCTATGGTTTTCCCAGTAGTAATGTATGGCTGTGAGAGCTGGACTATAAGGAAGGCTGAGCGCCGAAGAATTGAGGCTAGGGGTGAACGAAAGTCACTTACCTTTTCTCGCAGCTTTTTCGCGGTGGGGGGGAGCGCTTCGCTGCTCCCCCCGTGAAGTTCAGACCGGGGGGGGGAGGCTTCCCGCCTCACCCGGCCGAACTTCAGGCCGGGGGGGGAGGCTTCCCACCTCGCCTGGCCGAAATTCAGGCCGGAGAGAAGGCTTCCCGCCACGCCCGGCCGCGAACACGAAAGTAACAAAAAAAAACCAAAACGTCCCCTGATAGGCTACGTGACGATTCATGTAGCCTATCACGGCTAGATCTGGAAAGTCAGCCATGATAGGCTACGTGAATCGTCACGTAGCCTATCATGGGTGACTTTAAAAAAAAAAAGCGCGTACGCGAATGGCGGCCCCCATAGGGAGCTGCCATTCGCGTTCCTTATTTAGTTGCTGTAGTCTACGTCAATGTTTACGTAGACTACGGCGAAAATAAGGGCAACGCAAATAGCGTTGCCCTTATTTTCGTCGTAGTCTATGTAAACATTGACGTAGACTACAGCGACCAAATAAGGAACGCGAATGGCGGCTCCCTATGGGGGCCGCCATTATCCGTACACACTTTTTTTTTTTAAAGTCACCCGTGATAGGCTACGTGACGATTCACGTAGCCTATCATGGCTGACTTTGCAAATCTAGCCGTGATAGGCTACGTGAATCGTCACGTAGCCTATCAGGGGACGTTTTTTTTTTTTTTTCTTTCATTGCAATGGCGGGGGCGGCAGCCGGTCGAAAAACCGGCTGCCGCTCCCGCCCCGCTCGAACACCGGACGAACCGCCAGCCGGACCCGCCGCCAGGAGGGACATTCAGGGAAGGTAAGTCCGGTCCCGGGGGGGGGGGCGGGGGGCGGGGGGGCGGAGGATTACTCCCCGAAACTTGTTCGGGGGGCCGAACACGTTGGCGCTCGGCCCCCCGAAGTTTCGGGGAGAAATTCTCTGCCATCCCTAATTGAGGCTTTCGAACTGTGGTACTGGAGAAGACTCTTACGAGTCCCCTGGAGTGCAAGGAGGTCAAATCAGTCAATCCTAGAGGAAATCAACCCTGACTGCTCATTGGAAGGACAGATACTGAAGCTGAAGCTGAAATATTTTGGCCACCTAATGCGAAGAGAAAACTCTCTGGAAAAGACCCTGATGCTGGGAAAGACTGAAGGCAAAAGGAGAAAGGGACGACAGAGGATGAGATGGCTAGATAGCATCACCGATGCCTCTTTGGCATTGCCCTTCTTTGGAATTGGAATGTAAACTGACCTTTTCCAGTCTTGTGGCCATTGTTGAATGTTCCAAATTTGTTGGCATATTGAGTGCAGCACTTTAACAGCATTGTCTTTTAGGATTTTAAATAGCTCAGCTGGAATACTGTCATCTCCGCTAGCTTTGTTGTCAGTAATGCTTCCTAAGGCCCACGTGACTTTACTCTCGAGGATGTCTGGCTCAAGTTCAGTGACTGCACTATCATGGAAATCAGGGACATTAAGATCTTTCCTGTATAGTTCTTCTGTGTATTCTTTCCACCTCTTCTTAATCTCATCTGCTTCTGTTAGGTCCCTGCCTTCTTTGCCCTTTATCATGCCCATCTTTGTACAAAACGTTCCCTTGAGATCTCCAATTTTCTTGAAAAGATCTCTAGTCTTTCCCATTCTATTGTTTTCCTCGATTTCTTTGCATTGTTCATTTAAGAAGGCCTTCTTGTCTCTCCTTGCTATTCTCTGGAACTCTGCATTCAGTTGGATATATCTTCCCCTTTCTCCCTTGCTTTTAGCTTCCCTTCTTTCCTCAGCTACTTGTAAAGCCTCATCACATCAGACAGCCACTTTGCTTTCTTGTAGGGATGTCAGAGAATTCTGCCACGGAGCTTGGTGAGGCCAAATGCCAGTGCATTCGGCCCCCCGAAATCCGTGGTGGAACGAAGCCCCTCCCCTGCGAAATGGGCCTGGACCGGAGCACCTACCTGCTGCTGTCCGTGCTGACTTGCGAATGGCAGCCGCGTCTGCAGCCGCCATTCGCTTATTCCATGTAGCCGTGATAGGCTACGTAAATACTAGGGATGGACGAAAGGGACTTACCTCATCCCGCAGCTTGCTTCGCGGTGGGGGGGGAGGCGCTTCGGTTCTCCCCCCGAACTTCAGGCAAGGGGGGGGAGTCGCCCCGCCTCGCCCGGCCGAAATTCAGGCCGGGGGGGAGGCGCCCCATCCCTTGCCGGCGAAATTCAGGCTGGGTAGGACCGCCCCGCCTACCCGGCTGGGAAAAAAAAGTAAAAAACACACACAAACACACACCCGTGATAGGCTACGTAACTATTTACATAGCCTATCACGGCTAGATTTCCAAAGTCATCCGTGATAGCCTACGTAAATCGTCACGTAGCCTATCATGGGTGACTTTGAAAAAAAAAAGCGCGTACGCAAATGGTGGCTCCCATGGGGACCGCCATTTGCGTTCCTTATTTTGGCACGTCTAGTCTACGTAAAGATTTACATAGACTACGGCGAAAATAAGGGCAATGCAAATAGTGTTCCCTTATTTTTGCCGTAGTCTACGTAAATGTTTACGTAGACTAGACGTTCCAAAATAAGGAACGCAAATGGCGGCACCCCATGGGCGCCGCCGTTTGCGTACGTGCTTTTTTTTCCAAAGTCACCCGTGATAGGCTACGTGATGATTTACATAGCCTATCATGGCTGACTTTGGAAATCTAGCCGTGATAGGCTAGGTAAATCGTTACGTAGCCTATCACGGGTGTGTGTTGTTGTTGTTTTACTTTTCTTTTTCTTTTTGCAATGGTGGCGGCGGCAGCTGGTTGTGAAACTGGCCGCCACCCCCGCCCCCGCCGAACCGCCGCCATATCGCCGCCGGGACCCGCCACCGATAGGGACATTCACCGAAGGTAAGTCCCATCCTGGGGGGGGCAGGGGGCCGGCGGAGAATTTCCCCAACACTTTCGGGGGACCGAATGCATCGGCACTTGGCCTCCCGAAGATTCGTGGAGAAATTCTCCGCCAACCCTAGTAAATACTTACATAGTCTATCATGGCTAACACAGGGACGCCATTTGCATCCCTGCTCGGGATGTACAGAAGTCCCTTACCTGAACCCGAAACTTGATTCGCGGTGGAGGGGAGGCGCTCCACCCCTCCCTCCAAAATTCTGGCCGGGGGAGAGGCGCCCTGTCCCTCCCGCCGCGAATCCTGGTCGGCCGGGACGCAAATGGCGGTGGCCATAGCCGCCACCGTTTGCGTCCCTGCAGCCAGCTGTGATAGGCTACATAAATGTTTATGTAGCCTATCACGGCTGAGTGAAAAAAAAAAACCTGCGCGTACGCAAATGACGGCGCAAATAGCGTTGCCCTTATTTTCGCTGTAGTCTACGTAAATCTTTACGTAGACTACAGGGACTAAATAAGGAATGCGAATGGCGGCTCCCTATGGGGGCCGCCATTTGCGTACGCACTTTTTTTTTTTTTCAAAGTCACCCGTGATAGGCTACGTGACGATTAACGTAGCCTATCACGGCTGACTTTGCAGATCTAGCAATGATAGGCTACGTTAATTGTTACGTAGCCTATCACAGGGGCTTTTTTTTTCTTTTGAAGTTCGCAGCCGGGGAGACGGGGCGCTTCTCCCCAGCCTGAATTTCGGCCAGGCGAGGCGGGAAGCCTCCCCGCTGGCCTGAGTTTCGGCCGGGCGAGGAGGGAAGCCTCCCCCCCCGGCCAGAACTTCGGGCGGAGCAGCGAAGCGCCTCCCCCCCACCACGAAGCAAGCTGCGAGACCAGGTAAGTGACTTTCGTGCATCCCTAGCGTACACGCAGGTTTGTTTTTTTTCCCACTCAGCCGTGATAGGCTACGTAAATGTTTACGTAGCCTACCACGGTGTTTTTTAAAAATCTAGCCGTGATAGGCTACGTAAATCTTTACCTAGCCTATCACTTTCTTTCTTTTTTTAACTTGGAAATGGCGGCGGTGGCAGTTGGTCGGAAGACCGGCCACCGCCGATGTTGCCGCCGCCCCGCCGCTGCACCGCCGCTGGAGCCGCCGCTGCCGCCAGGGACAAGGTAAGTCCCGTCCCGGGGGGGGCGGGGGGGGCAGACCGTTTCGCCACCAATTTCGTGGCGAAATTCTCTGACATCCCTAGTCCCTGCGGAGGCCGTGATAGGCTATGTAAGTATTTACGTAGCCTATCATGGCAAAACTAAGGGAACGCAAATGGCGGCAGCTACAGAGTGGATTTGCTATGGCCACCTAGTGAATTCACAACACAGGCAAGATTTGAACCAGGTACCTTCTGGTTCACAGCTCACATGTTATAGATGTCTACCAGCTGTAACTTTCCATCTGTCATCCTGCTGAAAATGACATTAATCATGCCAAGCAGGCTCCATTTGCTCCAGCTTGTGATATATTGCTGATGTGGACCTAGGCACAGAACGAAATTGCCAACACCTACTACGGGGGCAATAACTGTAAGTGTTTTGCTGCAGCTCATATAGTTAGCTTCAGATATAGTGCAGCAGAGTTCTTCTGAGATGGTCAAGTTCTATTTTTTTAGAAAAATCTTAAGGAAAAAAAAAAGGAAATAAAAACACCCTAAGTCTAAAAGGTTATTCTTGGAGGCACAAATGGGCTTCCACTGCCATCTCTGGCAAGAAAAGAAGCTGCTCTGATTCTGTGCTATTTATAAAAATCCAAAAACATGCAGGTGAGAGGTCCAGGTGGAGAATTTGAACCTGATTGGTCCCTGAGTACCACACTCTTGGGAATTGTAAAAAAGGCAGCATGTTAAGCTAAAAGCTTCTGTGTTCCCCTTCAGATTCTCACCTCTAATTATTTTTCACATTCTGCACACTTGAGTTCATATCCTCTGCTGTTTCCACCACATTCTGCTTCTCCATCCACTCAATATACCTGCCTTTCCCTACGTTTTCTCCTGTTCGATAGATTTTACTTCTCTGTGATTGTCTTAGGTTTAGGTGTTGTTTGCATTTTGGGCACACAATCCACTCTACGGAAGTTGCCCACTATTAAGTGCAATTTAAAAGTATTGCAATGAAGTTCTCGGAGCATTTCTTCAGAAGTTCAATAAGACACCCCCTGCCCCACCTCCAATACATGTGCTTAGGATTGCTGCTTTAGTCATTAATCATGGCTGTTTTCTGTTCATATAGTCCTGGCAGTGGTGAGTAATGCCTATTAATCATGTATAAATGATCATAGGGATAGGACACTGGACCCCATATCAGCCCCAGGTCCTGTTCCCAGTTTGTTCCAAGATGTAATGTCCTCCCCTCTTTTCACCATTCTGTTTGCAGGCTCTGATGTTGAGGGCATTTTCAGTTTGTGTGTGAATGTGGATACTGACGGGGGCGAATTTACTAGTGGAGGCAATTGCACTCCTCACTGCCAGTAGGCATCTATTCTCTTCAATGCAAGTTTGACTCCTGATACAGATGGTGCCAGAGTGAGGGCAGGAACCATTGCTTCCTGCTCCTGCTCATACTGTGATTTATTTGATTTTATTTGATTTATTAAATTTCTTAGTCACCCATCTTGCCAGTCACCCAGCCACTCTGGGCGATGTACAACAGTACAATTTAAAACAGTAAAACTAAACTACACATTAAAACATCAACTAAAAATACCCTAACCCATTCCAAATGCCTGCTTGAGCAATCAAGTTTTCAATGCGTGGCAGAAGCTCATTAAAGAGGGGGCATAGCTAGGGATGGAGGAGAATTTCTCCCCGAAACTTCGGGGGGCCGAGTGCCAATGCATTCGGTCCTCCGAAGGTTCAGGGAGAAATTCTCCACCCCCCCCCCCCGGGATGGGACTTACCTTTTACGAATGTCACTCCCGGCGGCGGGTCCCGGCGGCGGTTCGGCAGGTCTTTGTCAGGGGCGGGGGTGGCAGCCGGTCTTTCGACCGGCTGCCGCCACCGCCACCATTACAATAAAAGTTAAAAAAAACAAAACGCCCCTATGATAGGCTACGTAACGATTTACGTAGCCTATCACGGCTAGATCTGCAAAGTCAGCCATGATAGGCTACGTTAATCGTCACGTAGCCTATCACGGGTGACTTAAAAAAAAAAAGCGCGTACGCAAATGGCGCCCCCATAGGGAGCCGCCATTCGCGTTCCTTATTTGGTCCCTGTAGTCTACGTAAAGATTTACGTAGACGACGGCGAAAATAAGGGCAACGCAAATAGCGTTGCCCTTATTTTCGCCGTAGTCTACGTAAATCTTTACGT
Source organism: Heloderma suspectum (assembly GCF_057233095.1). NCBI lineage: Eukaryota > Metazoa > Chordata > Lepidosauria > Squamata > Helodermatidae > Heloderma > Heloderma suspectum. Next base: position 45,342,205 of record NC_139460.1, on the reverse strand, counting down.
AGACTTCCCATGCCCAAATAAGGAACGTAAATGGTGGCGCCCATGGGCGCCGCCATTTGCGTACGCGCTTCCCCCCCCAAAGTCAGCCGTGATAGGCTACGTAATGATTTACGTAGCCTATCACGGCTGACTTTGAAAATCTAGCCGTGATAGGCTATGTAAATCGTTACGTAGCCTATCACGTTTTTTTTTTTTACTTTACTGGGAAATGGCGGTGGCGGCAGCCGGTCAGAAGACCGGCCACTGCTGCCTCCACCCACAAACCCCCCCCGAAATGCCGCCGGGACCCGCCGCCGAGAGGGACATTCGCGCGAGGTAAGTCCCATCCCGGGGGGCGGGGGGGTGTCAGAGAATTTCCCCACCAATTTCGGGGGGCCGAATGCGTTGGCATTCGGCCTCCTGGAGATTCATGGAGAAATTCTCCGACATCCCTACTTTTTATAAGACCCCCTTTTTCATAAAAACAAGCTCGGGAAAATGGCAGGCATTCACGAACGGAATCCGGGGTGAGTGCAGGCAGCTCAATGAGCTTGTGGGGGCTCGAGCGTGGGTCAGGGGGGCCTTGAGTGGGGGCAGCGATTCAGTGGGCGCCCACCAAATCTGGATGGGGGTGGGATTTTCATACGAAAAGGAAAAAAAAAAGATCGCCATCTGATGTGGACTTGAGTCAGAACAAGCTTCAAGATGGAATTTGGAGAACTTTGGCAAGCTCAGGGTTTGCTGATTCACACATCTGTAAGCACCACCACCCTCATCATGGATCACTGCCTTGTTGTGGCAAAGGGGCTTGCGTAACTCAGTGAAGGCATAAGCTATGCCGTGCAGGACCACCCAAGACGGACAGGTCATGGCAGAGAGTTCTGACAAAATGTGGTCCACTGGAGAAGGAAATGGCAACCCACTCCAGTATTCTTGCCAAGAAAACCCCATGGAACGTATCACAAGGCTAAAAGAGATGACGCTGGAAGATGAGCCCCTCAGGTCGGAAGGTGTCCAATATACTACTGGGGAAGAGCAGAGGGTATTTCCAAGTAGCGCCAGAAAGAGTGAAGTGGCTGGGCCAAAGCCGAAAGGACACTCAGCTGTGGATGTGTCTGGTGGTGAAAAGAAAATCCAATGCTGTAAAGAACAATATTGTTTAGGAACCTGGAATGTAAGATCAATGAATCAAGGTAAGCTGGAGGTGGTCAAACATGAGATGGCAAGATTGAACATCGACATCTTGGGAATCAGCGAACTAAAATGGACAAGCATGGGCAAATTTAATTCAGGTGACCATCATATCTACTACTGTGGGCAAGAATCCCTTAGAAGAAATGGAGTAGCACTCATAGTCAACAAAAGGGTGGGAAAAGCAGTACTGGGGTACAATCTTAAAAACGATAGAATGATCTCAGTACAAATCCAAGGCAAACCATTCAACATCACAGTAATTCAAGTCTATGCCCCAACCACTGACGCTGAAGAAGCTGAGGTTGATGGGTTCTATGAAGACCTACAACACCTTCTAGAACTAACACCAAAAAAAGATGTCCTCTTCATCATAGGGGATTGGAATGCTAAAGTAGGAAGTCCAGAAATCACCGGGATAACAGGCAAGCATGGCCTTGGTGTACAAAATGAAGCAGGACAAAGGCTAATGGAGTTTTGCCAAGATAACACGCTGATCATAGTAAACACTCTTTTCCAGCAGCACAAGAGGCGACTCTACACATGGACATCACCAGATGTGTCAATATTGAAATCAGATTGATTATGTCCTTTGCAGCCAAAGATGGAGAAGCTGTATACAGTCAGTAAAAACAAGACGTGGAGCTGACTGTGGCTCAGATCATGAGCTGCTTCTTGCAAAATTTCAGCTTAAATTGAAGAACATAGGGAAAACCACTAAACCATTCAGGTATGACCTAAATCATATCCCTTATGAAAATACAGTGGAGTTGAAGAATAGATTTCAGGGATTAGACCTGATAGACAGAGTGCCTGAGGAACTATGGATGGAGGTCCATAACATTGTTCAGGAGGCAGCAACGAAATCCATCCCAAAGAAAAAGAAATGCAAGAAAGCAAAGTGGCTGTCTGATGAGGCTTTACAAGTAGCTCACGAAAGAAGGGAAGCGAAGAGCAAGGGAGAAAGGGGAAGATATATCCAACTGAATGCAGAGTTCCAGAGAATAGCAAGGAGAGACAAGAAGGCCTTCTTAAATGAACAATGCAAAGAAATCGAGGAAAACAATAGAATGGGAAAGACTAGAGATCTTTTCAAGAAAATTGGAGATCTCAAGGGAACGTTTTGTACAAAGATGGGCATGATAAAGGGCAAAGAAGGCAGGGACCTAACAGAAGCAGATGAGATTAAGAAGAGGTGGAAAGAATACACAGAAGAACTATACAGGAAAGATCTGAATGTCCCTGAATTCCATGATAGTGCAGTCACTGAACTTGAGCCGGACATCCTCGAGAGTAAAGTCACGTGGGCCTTAGGAAGCATTACTGACAACAAAGCTAGCGGAGATGACAGTATTCCAGCTGAGCTATTTAAAATCCTAAAAGATAATGCTGTTAAAGTGCAGCACTCAATATGCCAACAAATTTGGAACACTCAACAATGGCCACAAGACTGGAAAAGTTCAGTTTACATCCCAATTCCAAAGAAGGGCAATGCCAAAGAGTGTTCAAACTACCGTACAATTACGCTCATTTCACATGCCAGCAAGGTGATGCTCAAAATCCTACAAGCTAGGCTTCAGCAGTATGCGAACCGAGAACTACCCGAAGTACAAGCTGGGTTTCGAAGAGGCAGAGGAACTAGAGATCAAATCGCCAACTTTCGCTGGATCATGGAGAAAGCAAGAGAATTCCAGGAAAACGTCTATTTCTGCTTCATTGACTATGCTAAAGCCTTTGATTGTGTGGATCACAACAAACTGTGGCAAATTCTGAAAGAGATGGGGGTACCAGACCACCTTACCTGTCTCCTGAGAAACCTGTACGAGGGTCAAGAAGCAACAGTAAGAACCAGAGATGGAACAACCGATTGGTTCAAAATTGGGAAAGGAGTACAACAAGGCTGCATATTGTCGCCCTGTTTATTTAACTTATATGCAGAGTACATCATGAGAAATGCCGGGTTGGATGAATCACAGGTCGGAATTAAGATTGCCGGGAGAATTATCAACAACCTCAGATATGCAGATGATACCAGCCTAATGGCAGAAAGTGAAGAGGATCTAAAGAGCCTCTTGTTGAGGGTGAAAGAGGAGAGTGCAAAAGCTGGTTTGAAACTCAACATTAAAAAAACGAAGATCATGGCATCTGGCCCCATCACTTCCTGGCATATGGAAGGGGAAGAAATGGAAGCAGTGACAGATTTTACTTTCTTGGGCTCCAAGATCACCGCAGACGGTGACTGTAGCCATGAAATTAAAAGACGCTTGCTCCTTGGGAGGAAAGCTATGGCAAACCTAGACAGCATAGTAAGAAGCAGAGACATCACCTTGCCGACAAAGGTCCATCTAATCAAAGCTATGGTTTTCCCAGCAGTAACGTATGGCTGTGAGAGCTGGACTATGAGGAAGGCTGAGCACCGAAGAATTGATGCTTTCGAACTGTGGTGCTGGAGAAGACTCTTACGAGTCCCCTGGACTGCAGGGAGGTCAAACCAGTCCATACTAAAGGAAATCAACCCTGAGCGCTCATTGGAAGGACAGATACTGAAGCTGAACCTCAAATATTTTGGCCACCTAATGCGAAGAGAAAACTCTCTGGAAAAGATCCTGAGGCTGGGAAAGACTGAAGGCAAAAGGAGAAGGGGACGGCAGAGGATGATATGGCTAGATAGCATCACTGATGCAATGAATATGGACTTGAGCACGCTCCGGGAGAGAGCGCAGGACAGGAAGGAAGTCCATGGGGTCACGAAGAGTCGGACACGACTGAACGACTGAACAACAACAAGCACCACCCCTAGTGTCATTACCCCAGAACCAGCTCCATGTTTTGGAGGACCCTTGCTCAAGGCACCCTCATGGGCCCCTTTCCCCATGTGTCTACCAACTCATCAGCATCATCTTCAGCTGATGCTGCTCCTCTTCTTTACTGTTGCTACCACCTGCTTGCCAGGTAGAAAGGCAATGAGTAATTCAGCACTGGCATCCACTGCTCCTCTTTCTCACAACCACCATTGTTTGGGCCAAAGCAAGAGGCAGATGAACGAGCAGGCTGCGGGGGCTCTTGTCACTGGGCCCCCTGCTCATGTGGGCCCTTGGCAGATGCCCAACTACACCGACCCTTGATGCCAGCCTGGCATTACCCTCATTCTACCTGCCCCCAAGGTTATATGAGTATTTTGATCCAAAACCTGTACAGAAGCAAGAAGCACAGTGGTAGGCAAAAGTTATATTAAGTAAATTATTAGCGTAATCTGTTTCCATGGGGGAAAAAAGAGAAGAAAAATTAAAGAGAATGTAGCCTCATGGCCTCCACCTGCTTTCTACAAACCTCAGAAATGAATCCAAAATGAACTCCACCCCCCTCCCCAAGCCCTCTACAAGGCCCCTTAGCGGGTCCTATGTAAAACATGCAGATGACAAAAAGGGGGCAACAGGCTCTCTGGATGCTGCAAGCAATGTGTCAGGGTGGAAACTGAGCCGATAGAACCCCAGAGCAGTTCTGATTCTGAGGAGGAACAGCAATCTGTGGGAGAGGAGCCCGCTCATCTCTCACAGGCACAGCAGCTGGCAGAGATTCCTCCTGCCAGCATTCCTGGGATAGATAGTGAACCTGGCAGTGAAAGAGTGTGGGAGGGGGGCTTGCTGGATGCTCAACGCCGACGCCGGGAGCGATGACAGCTGGAGGGCGCAGAAAGGTGGTGTAGCGCTCATTTGGCGCGCAAGCAACGGTCACGTCCCAAGGACCCAAGGGAAAGAGGGAGGAACTCTCCCTAGCCTATAAGTTCAGGGTCTTCCCATGGTTCTCCTTCAAACTAACTGCCTTACCTGGAGCTTAGGCTACTCTGCTATCTTTCCCCAGTGTTGTTCCTTGCTTTGTCACTGGTGATTAGCATCTGAAAGAGTCATTAAGTTGTAAAAGGATTAAAGCCTTGAAAAGAATCCTTTTGTCTGTGTCTTGAGTCAGCTATTGGAGTAGACTGAAAGAGGCTGCCAGGGCGTTCCTGACACAATATTCTTTCCCAGAGTTGCATTCCAGAGTGTATTCTTAAGAGAAGAAGGTCTATTTGCCCTCGTGTTGCTTCGTGCTTAAGTGGGACATGGGCCTTCCCAGCCATTGGTTAATTAGAATTACCTACTACATAGATGTATCTTTTTTTCCAGTCCCTTGGTTCTTAGCAAAGGAAACAAAATCTATTTGGGCTTCCCACAGCTGACCCTTTAATTGAATGAACATGGGCTTTTGTTGCTGGATTTTGTTTTTAAATAAGCAATTTTGTACTTCCAGGTTTTTAATTTCCCACGTGGCAGTTTCTGACTATATACAAATCCTGGCCACCACAGCTTCAGAAACTTCAGTTCTGTGAACCCCCCCACAACTGCACCCCCTCCATCCACACCTTGTAAAGAATCCCTTGGCGTTTGTCCTTTTGCTCAGAGATTACCTTGATTTGGCTAATGCTAATCCTGTCCATTAAATCCATTATTAGAGTTATAGAGACAGGAGATTACCTTTATTTACTAAAGGGACTAACCATAAATGAAGTCCTGGATATTTATATCGAACTTGTACATATTCCAACCACTTTCTTAGCCCTATTCTGCTTAAAACAAAGAATGTTGTTATAAATGAACTGTTCACTGAACATATGAGATGTTCAAGATAAAGCAGAATAAGCGATATTTAACTCAGACCAAGGCCAAGCTACACATTATTAGGGAAATCACTTACCGTCCCTCCCCACAGAATCCTTGACAGGGGGGGAGGCAATCCGTTCCTCCCCCCCCCCGGAATCCTCCACGGCCAGCTGTGCTCCGCGGCAGCTCCGCAGAGCAGCCGGCCAGGCCCAGCCCAGAGCCGTCCGCAGCCGGATTTCCAGCCGCGGAGGGCTCGGGGGGGGGGAAATCACGTACGCAAATGGTGGTGGCTATGGCCGCCGCCATTTGCGTACGCAGTTGTTGTTTTTTTTAACCCAACGTAGCCTATCAAGTTTTTTTTTTTTTAACCCAGTCATGATAGGCTACGTAAATCTTTACGTAGCCTATCACGTCATTTTTTGTTTTTTGTTTTTATACAAGACAAATGGCGGCGGCGGCAGCCGGTTGGAAGACCAGCCTCTGCCGCTGCCACCAGAGCCACCGCCAGAGCCGCTGCCTCTCGGAAGATCCGCTCCAGGTAAGTCTCGTCCCGGGGGGGATCCGTGGGGGGGCAGGGGGGCAGGCCGTTCTGCCACAGATTTTGGGGGGCTGAATGCACTGGCATTCAGCCTCACCGAGATCCGTGGCGGAATTCTCTGACATCCCTACATATTATGTTAAATGAAGTCGGGCTCAGTGTATTAGTTTGTATTAGATTATTTGTCTTAGTATATAACAGTCTTGGGGGGACGTGATCAGGCTGAGGACCCTGGCAAAGGTGGAGAGTCTGTTTTCCCCTCCCCAAAGCAGCTGTCTGCATAGGTGGGAAACTGCCAATCTTCCCTCCCAACATTCTGGGGCAGCAATTTCATCAGGACCTGATATGGAAGGAAAATCACAAAATCTCCACCTGGGCGCCTAATAATGCCCCCCCCACACACACACACATAGCTTTTTAAAACAGAGGTGGGGAGACATGCAAGGACAAAATGTGTGTTTATAAAAGGATTGCTTATTTTGGCTCAAAGGATCTGTGCAGCGATCATGTATTTTACTTAGTCATTTGTTTTTCACTCTCTTTTCCCTTCTATAGATAATACTTGTGTGGATTTCACTAGGCTGGAATCTGAGCCAGGGCCTTCCTGTGTCATTATGTTACATATTCAGCATATGAGAAACAATCACCATCTCTCTGACATTGCCGCATGTGTGCACCTCTGCCCATGCAAAGGATTGTGGGCCTGGATTGTGGGCCTTGGCACTTGATGTGCAGTTGTGTGGTTTTTTTTAATACTCTTGATTTATATGTCCAATATTGTCCCAGCTTATTAGAAGTGTCCCAGCTGACACTTAGATGCCACATCTTTATGTGCCCACAGCTGGCATGCACACTGACTTCTACAGCACAGCTGCTGTGGGACAATTCTTCTGGTGCAGTTGAACCATTGTGAGTTTTAATGCACCAGTGCAACGAGGGCTGGTGCCAAGGGTAAGCATGGTTGGGCAACTGCTGAGGGCCCACACCCCAACAGGACCCCCTGGATTTGCTCTTCCTCTTCACCGTTACAACCTGCTTGTTCACTGCCACTAGATGCCACTGCCTCTTTGCTCACTGCCCATCAAGCAATCAGGGATAGGAATGATGAGAAAGAGGATGAACACCAATGCCACATGGTTACAATGGCAGTGAGAAAATAAACTCAGTCAGGGAGGGGGGCCCTTCAGAGTGCCTTGCCAAAGGGCCCTCCAAAACCCAGAGTGGACAATGAGTGTGATATCCCGCATGTTTTGTTCCATAGGAGAGCCAGTATGGTGTAGTGGCAAGAGTGTTGGACTGGGAGCTGGGAGATCCGGGTTCTAGTCCCCACTCGGCCATGGAAGCTCACTGGGTGACTTTGGGCCAGTCACAGACTCTCAGCCCAACCCACCTCACAGGGCTGTTGTTGTGAGGATAAAATGGAGAGGAGGAGGATAATGTAAGCCGCCTTGGGTTCCTTGCAAGAGGAATAAAGGCGAGATATAAATGCAATAATAAATAAAATAATAGGTGCCACATCCCATATGATTAGGGTTGTGCAAACTCACGCAAGTCTGCCCCACGACCCACTCACCAGAACCCTGCCCACTGCTGGACCTGGCTTGCACTGGGATGCGAGCCGGCTGGTGGTTTGCGGGGGCGCGGCGAGCGCTGTCACTGCCGCTGCTGTGAGCAACTGCGCGCCTCTCTCTGCTGAGCAGTGGCAGAGAGGGGTGCAGTAGCTCTTGGCGGCAGCGGTGACGGGAGAGGGCCTCTTCCACCACCGCTGCTGCCCAGAGCAACTGCACCTCTCTCTGCCACTGCTCAGCACTGGCAGAGAGGGGCTCAGTTGCTCTTGGTGGTAGGATGAGAAGGCTTCCCATCCTGCCATCGCCGCTCGGGCAAGGAAGGGGGCCACCGCGCTTGCCCCACTTGGCTTGCACCAAGTCGGGCAAGAGCAGGAAGTTGCAGACTAGCATCTGGGGGGCTGAATTGGCAGGAACCTGCCGAGCTTGAGCCCCCAAACAGATGCTTGCAATATCCCTACATATGATGCACTGGATCAATAGCCCTTGCACCCATCTAACACATGTTTTGCATCAAACAGTGAACCAGAAGACAGGGCTGTCCAGACTTCAGGGCTGTGTGGGATCTCCTTTGTTCTCTACTAGAAGCTTGAGGTCTGCCAACCGGAAGCAGTTGCAAAACAGTAGATCAGACAGGAAGGCAAAGACAGAATTGAGGAACAGGATGCTTCTGAGAATGTGCTCAGTCCAGGACTTTTCAGTACCAGAACTGGAGCTTGCACAGAAATCATTTCACACACAAATTGACTCATGTTCCCCCTCCCCCAGCGTTCTCAATTTCAGCAGCCTAATATAGGAAGGGGAAAATGTACTTGTTGCTGTCCCAGTTTTTAAACCATTTGGGAGCTAGAAACCCTTGCTGATCTGCTGTAAATCATCTGGAGATATACCAGTAGATCCCAATCTACCTTCTGCTCCACCCCTGCAATAAGAGATCAGGCTAGGGATGGGTGAGCGAGCAATGTTCAAGGTCATCAGGATTCTACGGGCATTGTCTCACTGTTCATCTCGTGCCTAATTCCCATTCACATTTGCGATCCCTGCTCACTCTGCATGAACAAGAAACTTACGCAAATTGAGCAGTGATCAAATTGCAGATTTGCATAAGTTCCCCCAAATTTACATGTTTCCCCAAATATCCGCAAATTTCCTAATTGGCACAACTTTCCTCCATAGACTAAAGTGGGTTAATTCAGTCTACAGAGGAAATTTACACAAATTAGGAAATTTGTGCAAATCAAACTGGGAATTGGGAATGAGACAAACACAAGGATGTGTTCAACAATTTATTATCATTTTTGGTGACACGTGCTTGTGCTTATGTTCAGAGCTTCATATAGGGCATGCTCACATGTTTTGGGAGCAAAAATGAAATTCTCATACATCCCTAGGTCAGGCTCCTAGCATCTTGTTAGAAAGTGTTCAGCAGGCTGTGTACTGAGCTGTCATAAGTATTGGTTTTTATACGTTTTCCCTCAATAACACTGAACAAGATTCACTCTTGAGTCACTCTCATTACGTGTACTCCCCTCTCTATTCTGAACCAATTGCAATATCAGTCTGATAGCTACATACACGCATATACAAGATCTTAATTTGTATTTATTTTACTTAATACTCTGTTTTTCCCTGTCAGGGTTCCCCTTATGACCTGGACCCCCTGAGCAACTCCTTAAGGATCTTTTGCCTCTTTAAGAGTCCCACCTTCCTCCTTTTAATCTCCCCCTTCCCAATAGGCGTGGGGTGATTGACGCTTTAGACACAGGGTTTAACTACAAGAGTTTACTGGTAAATTAAAGCAAGCAAATCACAACTAAATGTATTTATACAATAGAGCTGAGTGATACAAAAGGCTTTAAGAGAGAATAAAAGTTGCAAAATGCATGTTCCTTTACCCTAGCTGTACTTAAGAGTTTTCCAGATTGCTTCCTGCTCCCTTTACAGACTCTGGTCTCCCCAACTCTGCTCTTACAGCTCTGGTCTTTCTGACTCTCTCTTTTTTATACCCTTCTCCCTCAAAACTGAAACTGAGCACACTCCAGGAGAGAGCAGAGGACAGGAAGGCCTGGTGTGCTATGGTCCATGGGGTCACGAAGAGTCGGACACGACTTAATGACTGAACAACAACAACTACTGCTTCAAACTTGAAGGAATGAAACTTAACTGGAGAAATGAAACTACTCCTCTCAGGGATACTCTCCCAACAAAAAACTCCAGGCCTCTAGACCTGACATTTCCCCCTGCTTCTGTAGGCCTCAAACCTTCACATCCCCATAGAGCTCAGAGGAAGTTATATTTGGTTCCTAAGCCATCTCCCATACAGATGGCTGTTCTAGGGCCAGGCATCAGTAGAACTCTGTCATATGCCTTCCGACCATTCTTTGGGACATATATCCCACTGAATTAGATGCCCAGTAAAACAAACTTCAGAGAAAACACTTTGTTCTTTTTTTTTGAGCCATTAGGTTTCTTTGTGAGTATCATGACACAAAGATGAGTAGCTTCTTTGTGCTGATGCTAATGGATGTCTGTTTTTGGAGAGGTATATTAATGAAATACAAGGAGTTATGGTGAGTTAACACCAGCTAACAAATGAAACTTAATTCATTTTATTTTGGTTTTAAGTTTGACCTATAGTATATGATCAAGACCTGTGCAGTGAGCACATAGAGTCCCCCTTGCCTTAAAGATTTATAGCCCACCAAAGGAAGAGCTCCATCCATGTGAACAATAAGGGGCACATGGAGCTCTGCATCAGAGGATTTGGATGTGGGCTTAAACTGTTCACTGGAATTCAGAATGGAGATCAGAAGAAACCTTCATCTATTAAAGGTGTAAAAATCTAATTAGTTTCAAAACGGAGCTGGAAGTTTATGAAGAATGTTTTATTATTTCAATCTGACACTTCAAATATGGCATGATGGGGACAATTTTATCCTTTAATTGCTGTTCCAAGAGATAAATGTCACATTTATCTATAAGCAGCAGCAAATTTTCTCTCTAAGCAGTGGGTACAGCTTAGGGATGGATGAATCAATGTATTTCTGGTCTCTGTCACTTTTGCATGTGGATACTCTTAAGTCCATTCTGTCCAATTTCTACATTAATCTGCAATTTAAAAAGAATCTTTATGAAAATACATATGCATTTTAAATGTATTTTCTTTCAAAATACACACTGTGAGGGTTGACTACGTTCCCACTGATGTTAGTTTCCATCAATGGGTCTGCTAGTATGACTAAATCCGGATCCAACCCTAAATGTATTTTCTCTCAAAATATGCATTTATAAGCATTTTGATTAGTGCTGTGCTGAATACCTGTCCTGGTCTTTTGCATCTTCTTTACTTCCCTGTGAAAAAGGCAGTTATTTTTCCTGGTTCCTTTGTAGACATGGTGAGAATTTTAGAGAATTTTCTCAGTGCACAGGGCTTCAGGGCATACCTACCTGTAATGAGGTGGCTGAAATATATGTGTGTGTGTGTGCTTTATTTTTCAAAGGAGGGAGCAATCCTATGGCCGCTAGACAGCGGCTAGATGGCCATAGGATATGTTGTTTTCAGGGAACCAACCTTGGAGCCCATGCTCCGAGGTCGGTTCCCAGAGAACCAACCTCCCTGTACTTCTGTGCTGCTTCCAAGGCAGCGTGGAACAGCCCAATCCTCCAACCTCACAAGAGGAACATGGAGCGGCCGAAAAGGGGCATGGCTGGGGGTGTTCCAGAGTGGGAAGGGAGGAAATACCTGTATGACACATCGGACGGCAGCCTCCTCCCCTGCTCAGCCCTCCTGCAGCTAGACAGCCGCAATTGGCTGTCTAGCCGAAAAAGCAGGGCAGGAGGAGCGTGGAGGGAATGATCCCCTCTGTGCTTCTCCTGCCCTGCTTTGGATAGGCGGTCACCTCTGAGTTCAGAGATGGCCGCCTATCTCGATAGGATTGCTCCCTTAACTCCCCTTCTCCTGTGCTCTTGGATCCAGAACTGTCACTTGAGGCACAGGTGAACTCAGTGGCACAGAGCACTTTTTATCAGGTTAGGCTGCTATACCAATGATGCCCTTATCTGGGCAGAGATAGCCTGGGTACAGTTATCCATGCTCTGATAACTTCTTGTCTGGATTACTGCAATGCGGTATACATGGGGCTGCCTTTGAAAATGGTCCAGAAACTTCAGCTGGTTCAGAATAGGGCAGCAAGATTGTTAACGGACTGGCTAGTGAGCTCATATTATGCCAGTACGTTTTCAGCTGCGCTGGCTGCCAGTCCATTTCTGGGCCCAATTCAAAGTGCTGGTATTAACATTCAAAGCCCTTAACGGCTTGGGGCGAGGTTATCTGAAGGATCGCCTCCTCCCATATGTGCCTGCCCAGACCTTAAGATAATCTTCAGAGGCCCTTCTCCATGAGCCCCTGCCAAAGGAAGTGAGGCGGGTGGCTACTAGGAGGAGGGCCTTTTCTGCTGTGGCACCCTGGCTGTGGAATTTGCTCCCTAGTGAGGTTCACCTTGCACCTACATTGCATTCTTTCCAGCACCAGGTGAAGACCTTTTTATTTTCCCAGGCATTTTAGCATCTTAGCTCTTTAGAGTTTTAGCTTTGCTGTTTTAAATCTGTATTTTAAATCCCTGCACTGCTGCTAGGTTTTATTCTGGTTTTATTCTGGTTGTATTGTTTACTGTGGTTTTAATGTTTTATATATGTTGTATTGTTTTATTGTGTGCATTTTGGTTTTAATTTTTGTGAACCGCCCAGACAGCTTTGGCTATTGGGTGGTATAGAAATAAATAAATAAATAAATAAATAAATAAATTTTCCAGCCTCCCTAGCTTATTGTGCCTATCGAAAAGCTATTTATTTATTTATTTATTTATTTATTAAATTTATTCATCGCCCATCTGACTGGTCACCCAGCCACTCTGGGCGATGTACAATCCACCATAAAACAATTTAAAACAATAAAAGTTTACCATATTTTTTTTTTTTAAATACCCTAACCCACCCCAAATGCCTGCCTGAACAACCACATTTTTAATGCACGACGGAAGCTCATTAAAGAGGGGGCATGACAGAGTTCCCTAGGGAGGGAGTTCCACAGAGTGGGGGCCACCACAGAGAAGGCCCTCTCCCTCGTCCCCACCAGTCTAGCTGTCCTGGCTGATGGGACAGAGAGAAGGCCATCTGAGGCTGATCTTGTTAAGCGGCCTGTCTGGTGTTGCTGGAGGCGCTCCTTAAGATAGGCTGGGCCGGAACCATATAGGGTTTTAAAGGTCAAAACCAACACCTTGAATTTGGCCCGGAAAACAACTGGTAACCAGTGCAACTCCTTCAGCACTGGAGTGATGTGATCTCGCCGGCGGCTGCCTTTAATCAGGCGAGCCGCCACATTCTGTACCAGCTGCAGCTTCCAAACCGTCTGCAAGGGTAACCCCACATAGAGCGCATTACAGTAGTCTAAACGAGAGGAGGCCAGGGCATGTACTACCGATGGGAGCAGATGGTCGGGAAGGAAGGGGCGCAGCCGCCGTATCAGATGGAGTTGATACAGCACTGTCCGGCTCACAGCTGACACCTGAGCCTCCATGGACAGCTGGGAGTCCAAAATGACCCCCAGGCTGCGGACCTGGTCTTTCAAGGGTAGCCGTACCCCATTCAACACCAGGTCAACATCCCCCAGCCTCCTCTTGTCTCCCACCAAAAGTACCTCGGTCTTGTCAGGGTTCAGCTTCAGCCTATTCCTCCCCATCCAGCCACTCACGGTCTCCAGACATTTGGACAGGGATTCTACAGCCAACCTTGGTGAAGATTTGAATGAGAGGTAGAGCTGCGTGTCATCCGCATATTGATGACACTGCACCCCAAACCTCCTGATGATAGCCCCCAGTGGCTTCACATAGATGTTAAATAGCATCGAGGAGAGGATGGAACCCTGTGGCACCCCACAAGTAAGTGGCCACGGGTCCGAAACCTCCTCTCCCAGTGCTACCCTCTGGTACCTGCCGGAGAGGAAGGACCGGAACCACCGCAATACAGTGTCTCCAATGCCCAACCCCTCCAGGCGGTCCAGGAGGATACCGTGGTCAACGGTATCAAAAGCCGCTGAGAGGTCGAGGAGAACAAGGAAGGAGCATTCACCCCTATCCAGAGCCCTCCTCATATCATCCACCAAGGCGACCAAGGCCGTTTCTGTCCCATGCCCAGGCCTGAAGCCCGACTGAAATGGGTCTAGATAATCAGTTTCTTCCAAGTGTGCCTTCCACTGCACCGCCACCACCCGCTCAATCACCTTGCCCCAAAATGGCAGATTTGAGACTGGGCGAAAGTTGTTCAGAACTTGAGGATCCAAGGAGGGCTTCTTTAAGAGCGGTCTTATCACTGCCTCCTTGAGGGCTGATGGCATCACTCTCTCCTCAAGGGAGGCGTTCACCACCGCCTTGATCCCCTCACCCAGTCTCTCTCTGCAGCTCATAATGAGCCAAGATGGGCAAGGATCAAGTAAGCAGGTGGTCGGCCTTACAGATGAAAGCATCTTGTCCACTTCATCAGGAGGAAGAAGCTGGAACCGATCCCACAAAACCGGTTTGCCACAGGCCGCCTCTTGCTCACTAACTGTATCCACAGCGTGCAGAGTAACACACCTAATCTGATCAATTTTATCTGCAAAGTGCCTTGCCAAAGCCTCACAGGAGGCCTTAGAATGCTCCAGTGGTTCCGGAGCCACAGGACCGACCAGGCTCCGAACCACTTGGAACAGCCTCCTGGGGCAGCACTCTGCAGACGCGATGGAGGCAGCATAATATTCCTTTTTTGCTGCCTTCACCGCCACGTGATAGGCTGAAGATACAGCTCTAGCCCGTGTCTGATCGTCTTTGGAGCGAGACTTCCGCCACCGGCGCTCTAGCCGTCTCACCTCCTGTTTCAGAGCTCGTAACCGCGGATTGAACCATGGTGCAGTCCAAGCCCTGTACAGGGGGAGAGGGCGTTTCGGAGCTACCCGATCTAATGCCCCAGTGATTGTGGCATTCCAGCCACCCACCAGGGTCTCGACTGAGTGGCCGTTGGCATGCCCCAGAGAATCCCCAAGCACGTTCAGGAATCCATTTGGATCCATAAGACGCCTGGGGCGGACCATTTTAATGGGTCCTCCACCCCTGCAGAGGGGTTGTGGAACCGAGAAGTCCAACATCACCAGATAGTGATCTGACCATGACAAGGGGGTGGTGGATATACCCCCGACTTCCAGATCACTCCCCGCTTCTCCAGAAACAAACACAAGGTCTAGTGCATGACCGGCTACATGGGTGGGCCCAGTTAGAATATGGTGCAGCTCCCAGGAGGCCATGGTCTCCATGAAGTCCCGAGGTGCTCCTGTGAGGATGGCCTCCGAATGTACGTTGAAGTCCCCCAACACCAGTAAGTTAGGGGACTGTACACGCACATCAGAGACCACCTCAAGCACCTCGGCCAGGGAGTCAGTCGTGCAGCGGGGTGGACGGTACACGAGCAGAATCCCCAGACCGCCCTTCGGGCCCAACCTCCAGTACATGCACTCAGCAACCTTGGTCTCCCGGAGAGGGGGTCTGGTGAAGACCAAGGACTCTCGGTAGATAACAGCCACTCCCCCTCCCCGATCCCCAGCCCTCGGCTGCTGTGCATACGAAAATCCAGCTGGACACATGGCTGCAAGGGTTGGAGCAGCAGCCTCGGCCAGCCAGGTCTCCGTAATACATGCCAGGTCTGCACCCTCATCCAGGATCATGTCATGGATGAGGGAGGTTTTCTGGGTAACAGACCTGGCATTGCAGAGCAGCAAACGAAGGCCAGAAGATGGGGTCACGCCTCCCCCAGCCATCCTTTGGCTCTGGACAGGCCCGGAGCAGGGGACAGATACTACACATCTCTCCCTTGTTCCCCTTACCTGGCATGGCCTTCCCCTAGCGCTCCGCCAGCGCCTGCCGCCCAGCCTCGGTATGTTCTGGCCCCCAACACTCCCCCCACTGCCTCCATCAGGTGGACACATGCCCCCTCGCTCCCGCCTATCAGGCAGGCTACCCACCCCTAAAAACACAAACACTTTCATGCACTCAAGTAGGCAGCAGTACCAGATAGTCCCAAGGGCAGAAGTCCTGGTTAAGTCTTCTAGGGCAAAGGTGGGCAACTCCATATATTTTGAACTTCAACTCCCAGCATTCCTGACTACTGGCCGTGCTGGCATAGGCTTCCGGGCATTGAAGTCCAAAACATCTGGGGATCTACTTTCTTCCCACCCCTGTTCTAGGGAGCTTTTCAGAAAGCACAAGCAGCCAGGGAAGCTGCAAAGCACAGGAGAACAGAACTTCGGCTGAATAATAAAGAGCACATGCACACACATCTCAGCCACCTCATTGCAGTAGTGTGCCCTGAAGCCCTGCACACTGAGAATTTGTTTTCTGAAACTATCACCCTTTCCTTCAGTTTCCAGATGGGATTCCTTTTCATCCCTCCCCCAACCAATGATCAAACAAAAATGAACAGAAAATTCAGCACAGCTAATTTTGATGCAGTTTTTGAGCCAAGAACGATGTCAGAACAATAAAAAACTATGTGAATACCAGTGGATAACTAAGTTCTAACCTGTACATTGGCCCTGGATGTGTGGATGAGGTCAGTTCATATCAGAACTCACAAAATTTGACTTCTTCTTCAAGTGCATGGTGCATAGGGATGGTGGAGAATTCCACCATGGACCCCAATGAGGCCAGATTCTAAAGGCCCCCCGGAGTCTGTGGTGGAATGGAACACTTACCTCCGCCTCCCTGCAGAATCCTCTTTGGCTGGATCCTCTGGCTCCAGAGCGCCAGCGATACGGCTGCCATGCCATATTGCTGGCTGAGGGGGATCGACTGCAGATGCAAATGGCATCCAGGACACCATTTGCGGCCATAAAGGTCTTAGTTCTACCAGGTGGAAACTTCAGCCAATCCCTGACAGTGTAAGAAGACAAGATAGCATCCCTTAGGAAAAAAAGTACAAAAAAATAACATGTGCACAAACTCTGTGAGGATGAGGACATAAGTCAAGAAGGGATATGTAATTGCTTGAGTGGGAAGCCAGAGAAAGGAATGGAACTAGAGGTGATGCTGAATTTCACCTGCAGTGAAATTTTGAGCAGGGGGGAATGAGATTCCTATTCTTGAAAAGTCTAAAAAAAAATTCAGGGAAGCAAAAAGAATTCCAATGAACGTGGAAAATTATCCTGTCATGTGTATTTGTGTGTGTGTGTGTGTGTGTGTGTGTTGCACATCCCTAAACTGCAGCTGAAGCAATAAAGGGAAATTCAAGGTGAATTTGGAAGATATTTCTCTGACAAAATATCCAAGAAATTTTGAGGGAACTGAGAAGCAGGAAGAGTATCAAAAAAGATTAGAAAGGTGTCTCAGGATGTGTGTGTGTGTGTGTGTGTGTTCATAGAGATTTCTACTCAAATCTGGTAACAGTTATATGGAATCAATGTGGCAGTTGGCACATTTTTAATTTTTTATATTGATCAGCATGTGGAGCGATTTTAAGAGGAACTGGAAAATGGCAATGTGTTTTTACATATTTTCCCTGTCTGTTTTGCAATATATCTTCTTCAGTGCCATTTTGATTTCTTTTTTAGTGCAACTGATTTCATTCCTATTACAGTCCTGCCCAGTGTTATTGACAGATTGTTTATTAAGTGACCTCCTCCTCAAGGTGTAGCTTTTAATAATTTTGTCTACTACACCATGCATTATAGACAAAATATTTTGCTTTTTCCTCAAGGGACAGATATATCTCTGTGTAGCAATTTATTACTTTGGGACTTCAGAAGCTGTTTCTCGGAGCAGTACCCACATGTATCTGTATTAGCTGAATATGTTTATGGCATCTTGTTTGGTGGTACAGGAGTGCAGATAATTTGTATCTCTGATGCAGTTGCCAGCTAAATGACTTCTAAAGAACTTCACATATTTCTTCATTCATCATATGTACTGCAATTTTTTTTTAAAGAAAATATTGTTGAAAGCCTTCTTTAACTTAAGATATTGTGCTGACCATTTACACCTGCTTATTTAAAAACATGGCTCATTACCCCTCTAAAGCCCAGTAAAAACAAATGCATTATAAATTCTATAATTATGGTTGCCACAACAGCCCTATTCATGTGTTACTTGAATGAACAGGGTAAGTAAGTGACTTTGAGGCTGTACGTTAAGCCCCACTACAAAAGTTGAACTGCTCTCCCCTACCACCGCCCCATAAAGCAGCCTCCCCCTACCTGGTGTCATCCAGGTATTGTGGGCAACAACTCCCAGCATTCCTGACTGTTGGCCATGCTGGTTGGGGCTGATGGGAGCTGAAATCCAAAACATATCATGGGCACCAGGTTGGGGAAGGAAGTTCTAGAGCAGGGGTAATGAACCTTTTTGGGCCAGGGTAACATTTGGCAGTTTGAGAAACTGTCCTGGGCACCACCACAAAATGGCTGCCAAGGGAGATGTGGCAAAGGACAAGTAACGTGCCTCAAAGATTGAATGCAAGGCAGAGATGGGGTTTGAGTCAAACACACTAAACAACTCCTTTGAACCCACAGTGTTCTGCACCACCAGAAATGTATTTCACAGCAATCCCTGCTGCTGATAAGAAAATGTATTAATTAAAAAATAAAGTGGGAGGTGTAGGGCACTTTGGTGGGTGCCAAAAAAGGTGCTTGGGTTGGAAGCCATTGCCTGTATAAATTTTGTTCTCGAAAAATCATTCGTAACAGCAGATGTCATGCACTTATAAATTACATCCCTGTGATGTGGGGATTAACAGATGGAAAGCAAAAGTGGATACTGAGAGCCGTTACAGTTGCAAAAAGACTTATACTTCAAGCTTGGAAGGATAAACACCCATCACCTATCATTCAGTGGACTGAAGATCTTACTGCTCTTGCTACATTTGAATGCATTTCCTACAGCTGTCAAATTTGCATGGATGCTTATTTAGATATATGGACTGCTTATATTGTATATATTTGAAAGGGAAGTCTTAAACCATTATTTGTCCCTGTTCTTCTTTTTTATATTAAGAGTGATGCAAATGATTATTGTGTATGGATAAGTTTTATGGTATGTTCTTTCTCCCCCCACCCATCTTTTGTGACCTCCCCCCTTTTTGTTTTTTGTTGGTTGTTGTTGTATTTGCAAATCTATATCTATATATGTCCAGTATTCTGTCATAATTGTTTTAGCTATTTAAATTGTTTTACATTTTGTATATTTTAATTACTTTATCTGTGTATTGTTGTGAACTGCCCAGAGAGCTTCAGCTGTTGGGCGGTATAGAAATAAATAAACCATATCTATATCTATATCTATATAAGGTGTCTGGGGGGCCCATTGGTGCCCATGGGCACCATGTTGCTTACCCCTGACAAAGAGTCTCCCAATGTGATTTAGAGCCCTGTTTATGCATGTTTACAATGGCGGAGGGCGCCCACTTGAACATAGCAGGTTCCCAGCTTCAAAAGTTATGCAGAACATGGCAACAGTGACATTTGGAGTGGGAAGAACAACAAAAGTTTGAGGGCAGGGCTGAACATGCAATCCCAAGGTCCCTTCAGCCACAATTACCCTGTTCACACGAGTGACACATGAATAGGGTTAGTATCACTTAAAGCAAACTCTGAAGCAGATTTGGGGGTTTACTCTCAGGTGAAAAATCTGGGGTAATTTTTCAACTAGCCCAAATCGTTACAATCTGATTAGCAAAATGTCTTACCCAGGAATGGGGCCCATCAAGATTGTCACCAGATTTTGCCTAAAACAACATTTGACATGAATTTTGAGCTTCTTCCTCATGAGTGGGGTGGAGAAGCCAAAAGATTTTCAAATAGAACATACATGGGACTTTTGTGGTGGTGGTGGGGATTCTGCACATTCTCAGTAATAGTGAAGGGGCAAAGTCCTTAACTCACCTCTTGCCTATACCATGTCACTGCAGGCACCTAGCTCAGAGAGAGGTTCAGCATTGACTGTCAACTTATAAACCTAAACTTTCTGTTCAGAAGGTCTTTATGAAACTTTGGTTTAGAATCTTCCATTCCCCACTCTTCTCTTCCAGCCTTGGGAATATAGGAGGATAACTTCCCCCCTTCAGAAGTATCACTCACATGTTATATCAAAAATCTTCAATTTGATATAGGAGTGGGCAACTTGTACTGTATTCCCTGGGTGGCGCCGGCGGGG
Organism: Heloderma suspectum; assembly: GCF_057233095.1. Classification (NCBI taxonomy): domain Eukaryota; kingdom Metazoa; phylum Chordata; class Lepidosauria; order Squamata; family Helodermatidae; genus Heloderma; species Heloderma suspectum. The sequence goes on along the minus strand of NC_139460.1, from coordinate 45,322,068 downwards.
GGGAGGAGTAATCCATCAGAGGCTGGGTTTCCTATATGTCTCTCTCACAAACTACACCCACTCACATCTACATCCCCCCCCTCTCTCTCTCTCACACACACACACACACACAGAGAGAGAGAGAGAGAGAGAGAGAGATTTAACCCTTCTCTTCTCTCTGTTGTGGGTACCAGGGGCCACCAAACAGGGCTCGGGAGGGAATGCCTGTGGTCCATAAGCTGAACTTTCTTCATTCCTGGTCTAGGGACACCAGAGTCCATGGAAAATGGGATTCCCTGCATCTCTGGATGCTACACTTTTGCATGACGATTCTCACATGAATTGTTGTAAACTGAAATGGATCCATTTAACATCTGCCCCAAACTCCGGGGAGGTCTACACCTGATCCAAAATGGATACCACTGGATGGGAGGTGGAGTCCAAAAATCCAGTGTCTGAACCCTCGCATCTTAGGTTTATCTGTCTGCATAGATTTCCTTACAGGAAGCTCAGGTATATATCATAATTCCCACAGAACCCTGGACTAGAGCAAGTGAGGTATTGCGTGGTCTGGCTGCTTGCATGAGTTAGCTTATGAATACTGCCTTTCCATTCAAGTTATAAAGCCTTTGCCACAACTGGATCATAAATATATATATATATATATATGTGTGTGTGTGTGTGTGTGTGTGTGTGTGTGTCTTTGAGTTCTCTGTTCTCTCAGTAGCTTTAAACTTTGATAGCAGAGATGAAAACCCAAACAAAATGGGCAAAGATAGCGACTGCTGCCTTGAAGGCTAATTGCAAAATGTTCATGGAAGTTAAGTGGGAACAGGGTTCAATTTGAATTGTAATTTGTTTATCAGCCTTTTTACATGCAAGCAGACAAATGCAATTCATTTGGGATTGTAGTCAATTGTTTTGTTCCATCTATGGCTATTTTCACAAACTGGCATTTCTAAATATGATGTTCATCCATTTCAATATTGCAACCCTTCAGTGTATTCTGTATATGCCTGCTTGAATCAAAATGAGAGCTTTGTCTCTCACCCCATTCCCCCAATCCATTTTTTGTACACTATGATCATTTGGAACTGCACATTTGTAATTTTAGATGCCTGCCTCTTTAAAATACACAAAAGAAGAGACCATTCACCACTTGCAGGTATTTTAAAAAGATAAGCATCTAAAATAACATACATGCATAGCTCAACTGTGACCCAACGCACATATATTTGGGGATCATACTGAAATGCAAAATTGCAATATTTTTGTTCAAAATGCCTCTCAATAATTAATGCATACTATTTCAGGATGTTTCTAGAATTCTCACCATACAAATTTCTCTCTGGAATGTAAAGTTCTCAGTTAATTGGTGTTGTTTCCACAATGGACCTGATGTTTGCAAAATTCTCCATTGTTCTTTTTGCATACACAGAGCCATTCCCTGCCTGATCTGATGGGCTTTGGCTGGGGATGGAGCCGTGCTCAACCCAACACACCCAGAGGGTGGTGTACCATGCTAGACATCAGTGTGTGGACACATGCCACATTGATGCTGGTGCTCTTTAAGCCTGCTGCACACCATCCTCAGGGTAGTGAACAGCCCATGTAAGGTAGTCAAAGGAGCTGTGAAGGCAAAATCAGAACATTTCCAGAAATGAAGTTTTATTGATGAAATATAACATGATAGCAATTAAATCTCTAATTATAAAAGGCAGAGAGGAATAGAGACAGGTGTGTGTGTGTGTGTGCGTGTGTGTGTGTGTGTGGATGAATGGTGCAGTTACACAGTATGGCTTTCAGTCTCTAATGAGACAGAGGGGAAAAGGAGTTTATCATTTGAAAGTGATGGGAATTACTTTGTATTGTGGCCTCCTGTTAAAAAGGCAGTTAACAGAGAAAAACAAAAACAAAAGGCAGAGTAGAACGAGTGTTTACCAATCCCACATGCACCATAAGGCTGAAAAGAAGGAGACCACACCTTCACACTATTGTGAAGAAAAAGTAAAATGCTTTACTCACAATATTCTTGCATAAAAATGCAAATACAGCATATAGTTTCAGACAGAGTTCAGTCCATTTCTTTATTCTATAACACTGGCAGGAGAGAGAGCAAACATGTGTGTTCCTAGCAATGGACAAAATCAGAGAGAGAAAGGGGAAGGAAGGGAAGGAGCAGGAAACCATACTGTAAACTATAGAAATCCTAAGGCTAGCTATGCCCCAAATACTAGGGATGTCAGAGGATTCCGCCACAGAACTCAGTGAGGCCGAATGCCAGTGCATTCGGTCCCCTGAAATCCGTGGCGGAATGAAGCCCCCCCACCCCCCGCCCCCCCCACCTTACCTGATGCCGTTCGCGCTGCTTTGCGAATGGTGGCTGCATCTGCGGCTGCCATACGCTTCCCCATTTTTGCCGTGATAGGCTATGTAAATACTTACGTAGCCTATCATGGCAAACGCAGGGATGTCATTTGCATCCCTGCAGAGGCCGTGATGGCTACATAAATATTTACATAGCCTATCATGGCAAAAAAAGGGAACGCAAATGGCGGCCGCCATAGCTGCCGCCATTTGCGTCTGCAGGCTCCGCAGACTGCGAATACACCTGGCCGGCGGCTCCACGGAGTTGCCGTGGAGCAGAGCCGGCTGGGTTCAGATTTCGGGGGGAGGTGTGGAGTGCCTTCCCCCCACTGCGAATCACCCCTTCAAAAAGGTAAGTGACTTTTGCACATCCCTACCAAATTCCCATGCATTAACTAGCTAACTGCAACACACACACCCCTTCAGCTTGCAGATGAGGCTGTAGTATTCCCAAGAGAAGGTGCTGTTAAAGTAGGAGTGGGGAACCTGGGGCCCTCCACATGTTGTTGGACTCCAACTTGCATCAGCTCCAGTCAGCATGGCCAATGGTCAGGGCTGATGGGAGCTGTACTCAGGAGGGTTTCAGATTCCCAAACAACCCCTGGGTTAGAGATAAGAAACATTAAAGAGGGGTGGGAGTGGGAAAGACATTTACTCTTCCGTCTGTTTACAGTCTATCAGGGAACACGAAAAGGGCAGGCAGAAACTCTGGAACTAATGGAAGACTTGGGGGAAGCTGGAAACTCCAGAACAGGGAAGAAGACACCCAGGAGAGGCTGAGGAACTCAGGAGATATTGTCAGGGAACCCTAGCAGGCCAGAGCAGTTATCGGGGCTGAAAACCTTTCAAAAAGGATGGGGTGGTCCTTGAAGGACAACATCGAGGCACTCAGTCAGGACAATTGCCCTGTGCATGTTTAACATAGGTGGTGGTTGTTTTTTAATTGGATTTGGAGGTGGGGTTTACAGTACTTCGTGTATAGTACTCTTTACTTCTCAGGGTTCTAAGTAGCCAATTAATAGGCAGTACAGTGAGGCATTGATTAGACTGGTACTGCAGTAAGGTTGGGTGTTAACAATCTCAGGAGGTCCCACACACTAGCTGAATAACAGGTGGGGCTGTTACTTTGTCTATGTCAACAGATGGAACAGGAACAGTTGGTTATACTATTTATACCATACCCCATATACTTTTCATCTACAGTGTATTTCTTACTATTGAAATAATGGTGTTCCACCCCACCCCCACTTAGGGATGTACAAATCCCTTACCTGTTCCGGTCGGGGCATCCACTGGAGGGGGGGAGGTGTGCCGTCCCTCCCCCCAGAATCCTTGATGGGGGGGGAGGCGATCTGGTCCTTCCCCCCAGAATCCTGTCCAGCTGGCTCTGCTCCGCGGAGGCTCCATGGAGCAGCCGGCCAGGGCCGTCTGCAGCCGGACTTCTGGCCTCAGACAGGCTGCTGCAGACGCAAATGGTGGCCACCATAGCGGCCGCCATTTGCGTCCTTCCAGGCTGCCGTAAGAATTTACGTAGCCTATCATGGCATGCCCCCCTAAAAAACAAACAAACAAAAGGCATACGCAAATGGCGGCGGCTACGGCGGCCGCCATTTGTGTTCCCTCTTTTTCGCTGTTCTTGCCTACGTAAATATTTATGTAGGCAATTACGGCGAAAAAAAAGGGAACCGCAAATAGCGTAGTGGCCGCTATTTGTGGTTCCCTTTGTTTGGCTGTAATTGCCTACGTAAATATTTACGTAGGCTAGAAGGGCGAAAAAGAGGGAACACAGATGGCGGCTGCCGTAGCTGCCACCATTTGCGTACGCTGGTGGTTTTTTTTGGGGGGGTTAGTCGTGATAGGCTATGTAAATTCTTATGTAGCCTATCACAGCTGCAAGGATGGCAATGGCTGGAGACCAGCCACCGCCGCCGTCGAATTTGCCGCCAGAACTGCCGCTGCCGCCACCGAATCCGCCGCATCTGCCCCAGGTAAGTTCTATCCTGGGGGATTCTGAGGGGGGGGGGCAGGGGGCAGGAGGCCGTTCCACCACTGATTCTAAAGAATCCAGCCTCACTGGAATCCATGGCAGAATTCTCTGCCATCCCTACGCCCCACTTCTCCAGTCTTTACCACTGCAATAGCATTCATATCCATATATAATCTCTGTTGTACAAAACCTACAACTTTGAGATCTGCTTGCCTTTGACTTGGACACATAAAACACTTATCTCTTCCATGTGTGTTTCTAAAGAATAAGTATTGCCGCCTTCTCCCTAAATGTTCAATATTTATTTTGAGCCTTTTAAGTAGAATCAGCAAGTAAATAAATAAATAAAATTGTCTACTTTATTTGGATATAAAATGTGCAATTCACTGCTGGGCCGTAGAGCTTCTCTAGTATATATTTCTCATTTATTAGCTTCATTCCTTTGCCAGCTTTGCTACGATAACATTATATTTCCCACGGGGGTCATGAAAGTTTATTCCTAGCATTCTGGGTTGTTGTTTTTGTCTGTCTGTCTGTTCATTTATTTGTTTGTTTATTTAGTAGGTTTTTCTCCTGATATCATGAATTTATTTAAAGTGTTCACTCTGCCCATTTGATCCGTATAAACCACCAATGTACTCCCTGTTTATAACAAGGTTATCTCCACTTTCAATGGTGTATTTACACCAGGTCTTCATTTACAATACCAGAGGGATCCATAACCAAAGTGATTTAATAGATGGCTTTCCCCCCAGATCTGCTTTCCTTTATTTTTTTTTCTCAGCAAGTGGGAGACCAAAACTAAAGGGGGAAATATTTGCTTGTTACATGGCCATGAAAGCCTTTTCTTCATAGAAATCCCCCCTAAGGGACCACCAGTAAACTAGACTTGCAGTTGCAGGGCTTATCTTATGAGTGAGTAAGCCTTCTTAGACCACTTGTTTCCCTCAAAGGCAGTTGAAGCAAAGAGACAGATGCATAAACCTAGCATTTTTGCACATGAGCACAGATGCCTCTTCAGTGCTGTTTTGGGATACTGGGGAAAAAAGACAGTGTATTCATGTCCTAATGGGCAATATTTCCAGAAACATAGCATCGATGAAGTTTTCGTTGATCATAGTTGTGGATGGCGCTCTAGTTCAGTGTTGGGAATCAATATCTCCATTGCATTTATGGAATACACCCTGGTAAACAGGGACCGACAGATGCAAACACCCATTTGTCTGATTGACAAAGGTCAATAACATTTTTGTTTGGGAATTTCAGCAATCTTGGCATTAATTTGTTGAAATTGTTATGGTTGCTGGTAAAATTTTGAAAATGTAACCTGGCACATACCTTTTTGTACTATTTCCCTAAAACATTTCCTGACATATTCCCTGGGACTGCAGACTCTGGCCTCATCCATCGGCCAGAAAACCAAGGGCCACTAGGAGGCTGCTCTCCCTGCCTCCAAGAAGAATGGCATGGCAAGTGGGACTGTTGGCCCTATACATCAGCCAGAGAGGCAGCAGCTGCAGAGAGCCTGTTTCACCCCTCCCTGCCAGAAATAACATCTATGAGAATGCTGAAACTGAGAACTGGTGTCTCACTTGTAATTTTATTCCTCCTTCCTCCCAATCCCTTTTCCTTTTGTGTTGTGTCTTTTAGATTGTAAGTTTGAGAGCAGGGACTGTCTAATTATTAATCTCTGTAAGCTGCTCTGGGAGCCTTTTTGGGCCAAAGAGAGCCAGTGTGGTGTAGTGGTTAGAGCATTAGACTGGGATGGGAGATCTTGGTTCTCTTCACCATTCAGCCATGAAGCTCACTGGCTTTGTGCCAGTCACTGACTCTCAGCCTGACCTACCTCACAGGGATGTTATGAGACTAAAATGGAGAAGGGGGAGGACCATGTAAGCCACTTTGGGCTCCATCTACATGGAAACAGAATGGGAAGCACTTTCTGGTTATATCTGGATTTACATGAAATAATTTTGGTCCATCAGTGGCACATGAAGCAAGAAAAGTGGAGTATAACCACCTACAAAGCCGCTTTCCTGGGTCACACATAGGGATGGTGGAGAATTCTGCCGTGTACTCAAATGAGGCCAGATTCTTTGGAATCCAGCCTCTGGAATCTGTGGCGGAACAGCACCACTCACCTCCGCCTCCCGAGGATCCCCTGCGGACTGGCACTCCTGCTCTGGATCTTGGACGCCACTTGCAGCCGTAAAGCCCTGCATTTTATGTAAATAGAGCCGTAAATGGCTGCAATTAGGTAAAACTCAGGGCTTTATGGCCACAAGTGGCATCCACTACACCATTTGCGGCTGTCTTTCTCCAAGCGAAACAGTTATGGCGGCTGCCATTGCTGTATCGGCTGCGGTACGGAGCTAGAGTGTGGTTCTGCGGAATCCAGTGGATGCGGAGCTGCTCTGGAGGATTCCAGGGGGGAGGAACAGATTGTCTCCCTCCCCTGCAGACTCCCCCCTGCAAATGAAAGGTAGAGGTTCCATACATCCCTAGTCACACAGTACTTGAAACTTTGGGGTTGGGTGGGCAGAGTCCAGGGGGTAGAATTGAACTTGGCAGTATTCATTTCATCTGCAGACCTCTTTGGTATTCATATGCCCTACAGTGTTTCCTACTGTTGGAGCCAGTGTGTGGTGCATAGGGATGGTGGAGAATTCCGCCATGGACCCCAATGAGGCTGGATTCTAAAGAATCTCTCTCCCCCCCCCAGATTCTGTGGCAGAATGGAACACTTACCTCCGCCTCCCTGTGGAATCCTATTTGGCCGACTCCTCCAGCTCCGGAGCACCAGAGATACGGCCGCCATGCCGTATCGCTGGCTGAGGAGGATTGACTGTGGCTGCCAATGGCGTCCAGGATGCCATTTGCATTCCTGCTTTTTTTCGTTCTCTCATGTGAAAAAACAGGGATGCAAATGGTGTCCACTATGCCATTTGCAGCCCTGTTTTTTCACATGATAGGCATTTACCTTAAACTAAGACCTTTACGGCCGCAAATAGCATCCTGGACGCCATTTACGGCCGCAGTCAATCCCCCTCAGCCAGCGATACGGCCATGGCAGCCATATCGCTGGCACTTCAGAGCTGGCCAGCAGCTCCGCAGAATCGCGGCAGAGTGGAGCCAGATGAAGAGGATTCCGGGGGGAGGAATGGATCGCCTCCCGGCTAGGGCGGATTCCTGGCCAGACCAGCAGGTAGGGATGTCAGAGAATTCCGCCATGGATCTTGGTGAGGCCGAATGCCAGTCATTCGGCCCCCCAAAATCCATGGTGGAATGAAGCCCCTGCCCCCCCAACCCACGAAAGGTGCGTGAAACAGAGCACTTAACTGGTGCTGTCCGCGCTGTCTTGCGAACGGCGGCCGCCCTGCGGCCGCCATTCACTTCATCATAGCCATGATCACTTCATCATCATTCACTTTTGCGTCCCTGCAGAGGCCATGATAGGCTACGTAAGTATTTACATAGCCTATCATAGCAAGCCAAAAAAACCACACACCCGCGTACGCAAATGGCAGCGGCTATGGCGGCCGCCATTTACGTTCCCTTCTTTTCACTGTTTTAGCCTACGTAAATATTTATGTAAGCGATTACGGCAAAAAAAAAGGGAACGCAAATAGAGTAGTGGGCGCTATTTGCGTTCCTTTTTTTCCCCCCCGCCGTAATAGCTTACGTAAATATTTACGTAGGCTAAAACGGCCAAAAAGAAAAGGAACGCAAATGGCGCCAACTACGCTATTTGTGTTCCCCCTTTTTTTCACCTTAATAGCTTACGTAAATATTTACATAGGCTAAAACAGCGAAAAAAAGGGAATGCAAATGGTGGCTGCCGTAGCCACCACCATTTGCGTACACGGTTGTTGTTGTTGTTTTTTTCCTTTCAGGCTGCCCAGCAGCCAGATGTCCAGCTGCGGGTGGCCCCGGTCGGCGGCTCCATGGAATCTCCGCAGAGCAGAGCCGGCCAGATTAGGATTTCGGGGGGAGGTGCAGAGCGCCTGCCCCCCACCGCGAATCACCCTGTCAAAAAGGTAAGTTACTTTCGTACATCCCTACCAGCAGGTAGGGAATCCACCCATCCCTAGTGGTGCAGTGGTTAGTGTATTAGACTGGGACTCAGGAGATCCATGTTCTAGTCTCCACTTGGCCATGAAGCTCACTAGATGACTTTGGGCCAACATGGACTCTAGGCTAACCTACCTCATAGGGTTGTTGTGGGGATAAAATGGAGAGGAGGATGACCATGTAAGCCGCCTTCGGTTCCTTGCAAGAGGGAAAAAGGTGGAATACTAATGTCATAAATAAATAAAGGAAGAGCAGGACAAAACCGTGGTAAATAAACAAATGATACTACAGTGATTTACAACTAGGGGTGGATAAATCTATCAGTCTCACTTTCTCCCATATTCATTTTAAAAATATATATCTCAAGTTCTTTCTCTCCCAAATATGAACTTTGTGAATTTTTCTAAATCCTTGTCAGAAACAAACTAATATGAAACTTTCATCCATGTGCATCAGCCAAATTCAATAGGCATGGCTATTCCCAGCATGGAGAGGACTGTGATGCACCTGCCTGCCATATAGCTTTTAAAGACAAGGAGCCCATCAGGAAAAAAAAGAAAAAAGAAGAAGAAAAAAAGAGGCAGCAACATCAGATTAAGCACTGACTTGGTTGAATACACAGGCTGAGAAAGCAAAAGTGACAGAGTCACTCGTCATCTCTAGGTTCTGGCCTAGACAACTGGAAGTGAGACAAGAGTCAGTGAGAAGGGACAGGTGGGCATAGGAACATAGACGGTGCCTTATGCTGAATCAGGGCATTGCTCCATCTAACCCAGCATTGTTGACACTGCTGGGCAGCAGTTTTCCAGGGTTTCATGGAGGTATTTTCCCCACCCTACTTGGAGAAGCTGAGGATTGAATCTGGGACATTCTGCATGCAAAGCAAGTGCTCTACCATTGAGCCATGGCCCCTGCCTTGAACCACAGCCCCTTCCCAACATATGTCCCATGTATCTTCCCATAATGGCTTCAGCATAGATGAAACCAAGACCAGACCCGCCTGACTAGTTCAGTTTTGATGAGCTTTAAGAACATTACATAAGGACATAAGAGCCCTGCTGGATCAGACCAAGGGTCCATCTAGTCCAGCATTCTGTTCACACAGTGGCCAACCGGCTGCCCATGAAAAACCAACAAGCATTCTTAATGAGATTGGCAGCATGAATTCTTCAGAGCATGATGGGCTCCAGCAACCATATATGGCTAAGACCATGATCCAGAAAGAATGTACCCCAAATTGCTCCCTAACCTCTGAAAACCCAAGGCCACCTGTAATGCCAACCTTGCTGAAGGAAGCAGCTGTTCTTTTTCATGTCAATCAAACCTGTGACATCTCTGTGTGACAGATTCAGATCCTGAAATGATTCAGACCTCTCTGGTATTTCTTAAATAATTATGCTTTCATCCTATTCTTCCTTGTTTTACTGAATTGGGTCTGTCATAAAAATGACATGACATACTACTGCAGCCAAAGGGGTGTCCTGCATTTTAACAAATGTTTTGGCACACACACGTGCATACCTACAGACATATGGCTGATTCTGCAATGGCTGTGGGGATGGACAGCTTGGGCCAAGGTGCCTTTGAGATGGATGGTGGAATAGATTGCTTTCATTGTAATACTGTCCGCAATTAAGCAAGACCATCTGAATTATACTGTATCCTATCAGAATCGCTTGAAAAGCTAAGAAACAGTAGCCTAAAAAATCAAGCATCAACCCAAGATAAGAAAATCTGCATTCAATCACAAGCCTGCCTAATATGTTTCAAACTGAGTTTTGTCTGTTCCCTATGAGGTTTAAAGAGCCACCGGGGAAAAGATTTAATAGCACAATCTTTACTAAAGCCATGGACAAGGATGTGCATTCTCTTACTAGGTTATTATCTTTCACACAGTACAATGTTATGTAAACACTTTGTGTTTAGGGGTGTCACTTAGTGTCACCATCTCTTTTGGACACCATAGTTCTGCGCCTCAGAACTACTGATATACTTTTACATTTATATGCATCTTCAGGCATGACGTGGACTCCCCAATAGTTTAAAAATTATTTAAAAATTACATGGGAAACAGATGTTCAAGTCAGAAAAAAAATCAAGATAGAAAGCATCTTAAAATGTGTGAAGAGGGCAGGGAAAGCCTGAGCTAGGCCTCCCCAGGGAGAAGTATCAGCTCCTCCTGGACCCAATATTGACAGTATGTGCTCTGATAGGCCACTAACAATCTAATCCAGCCTTCCCTGATCTCCAGGTGCATTGAACAGAACTACAGCTTCCATCAGACCCAGCCAGCATGGCTGATGGTTGGAGTGATGGAGGTTGAAGTCCAAAGGAATGGTTGAAAGAGCTTGGTATGTTTCGACTGCAGAAGAGAAGACTAGGGTGGGGTGGGGAGCTATAAGATTCTTCAGATATCTGAAGGGCTATTGTGCAGAAGATGGCAGGACTAGAACCTGTGCAGAAGATGGCAGGATTAGAACCAATGCCTGGGAAATGCAGGAGAGCAGATTTTGGGTAAATATTACGAAAAACATCATAATGGTAAGAGCTGTTTAACTTTGTAGTGATGTAGTGAAATCTGTTCAGGGGTGGAGTTCATTGAGTTTTCCTAAGTTTGGCCTCTTGGACTTAATTTCAGTTCCTGTTGTAGCAACTTATTTGATCTGTAGCACATCAGGCCAGTTCATGGATTTTCTGAGAATTTTGAGGTTTTTTTGGGAGGGTTCTGCAATTTGCACAAATTATGGCCAAATTTGCACAAATTACAAAATTCAGATGCCATTCATGTAATTTGTGCAAATTTGGCTGTAATTTGCACAAATACAGCCATAATTTGCACACATTACAGAACCTCCCCCTCCAAAAAATGGGCCAAAAGGTCCCAGAGTTCAGGGAACAGCTCAACTTGCAGACACAAATCGAGTCATACATGCTGCAGAACTCCATCAAGCACCCCCCCAAAAAAAACCTGGATTTCCCAGGGACAGACATCCCTATGACTGTGGAACAGACTGCTCCTGGAAGCTTTTAAGCAGAGGATGGGGCAGCCATCTGTCAGGGATGATGTACCTGCATTCTGCATTGCTGATCCTGCATTGAGCAGCAGGGTGGACTACATGACCTCCAAGCACTACAAGTGGCCTTTTAGTGCTTGAAAGAAGCATCCACCCATGCCCTCAATTCCTTTGAAATGCAACGTTCTCTATTTGCAGTTACTAATGCCATTTCTTTTTACACTATATGAAAAAGAAAGCATTTTGTATGTCTAAAAAAGAAAAAGAAAACCATCTAATGGAGACTTAAATAAGAGTTCAATAAGAAAATACTTTCATAACAGTAGAGATATTTAAATGAGAGAACTACAGTACTCCCCTAGAACAAAAGGTGCAACAGTTTGTATTTTGTAATAAATCTTGAATGCTACATAAAAAACTTTTTTTTTTTAAATGAAAGTGAAAACATGTTTTCATGTTTTCATGTTTGGTGAAATAGTCAGTTTCACCAATAGGTAATTAATGGCCTTTGAAAAAAAAATCAAACAATAATTATATCATTTCCAGGATTACATTAGAAAGTTTTCCATGAGAAAGTTTTTCCAAATGAACTCTGGTTTGTCCAATAAATTTGCGGGTGAATGTTATTTCTCTGTGCAGCCGGGGGCACTCACTAATTATAAAACTGCCCTTCAGCTATTGACAGCCCTTGGACTCCCTCGTGAGAGAGTGACCAGGCGTTCACGCAGAGATAAGAGTTGCAATATTTACTTAATTCCTCAACACAGTTTGCAATTCAGACCTTCTGTGGGGCAGGCTAGATAATGGAGCCAACTCAGAGGGAAAGGCTACTGGTGGTATTGCCTACCATGCTGTCTTTTTGTTTCCAGCTATCTCAGGAGACAGCAGGACTACGCAACAGAGACAGCATGTATGCGGGACATTTCCTTACAGATGGCTTTTCCCTTGAACATTTCCCTTCCCCAGCAGAAGTTCAGATGGTAGACTTGATCAAAACCACTAGGTCTTCTTTCACTTTAATAGACAAGCCTAAGAACAGATTAGCCAGGGAAGGAGGAGAGAGATATACAAAGAAAAGTTATTTGGTAATTAGGCTATCTTGATGATTTTCCTTCTGTCCCAGTTAATCTTTCAGTTGGTTATTGGGTGGGAGTTTTTCCCTTTGAAATCCACTTGCAGGCTAATTTGGCTTTTGCCTGCCTGCCTATCTATCTGGGTTATGAAGTGTCCGCTCATGGCACAAATAACACAGTGGAAATAAAACCAACAGCAATGAGAATTCTGGATTTCCCCCCAAACCCTTAATGTTGTGTGCCTCTCCCCCTGATACCCACATGAATATAAGAGTTCTTAAATAAAGCTTTTCATGCAGAACATTGCAGTACTTAGTTCCGGTGGAAGGTAGAACTACATGTTACAGGGAACATGGCAAATTCCATGAAGTACACATTACATGCATTGCAGAACTACCTGTTACACATTTCAGTGGCAGTCCCATGGCAAATTTCATCTCCCCCTCCTTAACATCTATTTCAACTTACCCAGTATTCATGCCAACTATTTTTTGTTTTAAGAACTTCATGTCTTTGACTTTGACAACTATGATTTTTGAGGTGACAGATACACTTTCGGGAGCCTGACACAGCAGGGGTAACAAGGAAGATGTTAATAATTCAGGAGGGGGGAGTTCACCTCCAGGAAAACACCCTCTATTTTCTGTGGCCTTTTAACTAATCCTCCATGAAAGAATGGGGCAAAATAAAAGTTTTGCAAATCACTGAGTTCTTTTGGGCCAAGATGCAACCCCAGATGGCCAGATTGCAAGCATCTTCCTCTATTGTTGAGTTGCTTCTTCAGTTCTTCCTTCTTCTCTCTCACAGCACTAACTCCTTAAATTCTCTACTTCTGTTTTCTGGGGCTGCTGTGTTTGTTAGAGAGAATTTCATTTTTGATTAATTATTGAGCACCTACTGCTGAGGCTTTTCCATTCTCCAGTTCTCATTACGGATGCCTTGCAGCCTGCGTGCTTCATTGGTCCCATTGCAGAATTTGATGGATGCACCCGTGAAGTTTTGCTTCCTGCACAACCACCCTTGCCTTTCACTGAATTTGTTTGGAGGGCAAGGGAATTCTGCTCTTAGCTACTGTAAGCAATGAAACACAGTCAACAATGATATCATCATCATTATTGTGGCACTGCAAGTAACTTTCAAAGCATATTCCTGAGCTGTGTAGCATTTTTTTTCTTTTCCTTTTTTTAAAAAAAAACAAAAACTTCTATTGGCTTGCAGTAGAATCAACCATCTTGTTCATATTTTTTTTCTGCCTGTGGCTATAGAAGATTCAGACTCACCGTACTCCCACCTCATGCACTGAGTTATATTTGCTGCTTTTATTGCTTTCTTGCCTTATTAACAGCTAACTTCCACACATCATATGTTTTGAATTTTTTCCCCATGAACTATCACTATTATCTTTAATTTGACTATTTTGCATCTTCACTTCCTTTTGCTTTGTTACACAGAGTGAGAGATGTGTGTGTGCTTGTGTGGCTCTGAATACAGATTTATGGATGGCAAGCGTACAGTAGTAAGAGCTATTTTACAAAAACCCACATACAGCGGAGGAAAAAAGAAGGAGCTGTGGTTTTTAAAGAACCAGCATGAAAAATAGAGATAAGCCAAAAATTTATCTGAAGACATTTTTATGAGAAAAACGTTGAGATTTTTCTTTTTTTCACCCCCCCCCCCGGAAAATGAAGGCTAGTTTGTAGACTTTTCTCCACATATTCTCTACCATTTGTGACAGCCACCGTTATCCCCACCCCCACCCCTACCACACACAGACACAATGCTCCAGTATGATATTAGGTCCAGAAAAGTATGGAGAATGTAAAATGGTGGCTGGGCTGCAAGAAAGAAAAGGGGAAAAAAGCCTTTGGAGGGAAAAGAAAGAAAGAAGCTCTTGCTTCTGCTAATGGCAAGCCCGAATAGGGATATGCAACCCACCCCTGTCTGGGTTCTCCGGGCACCGGCCCAGCCCCTGCCCCTATTCGCCGGTCCCCACTCCTCAGACCATGCTTGAGCCCCTCCCACACTTGGCGAGCATCCCACACTAATCCCGGCGACCATGGCGAGCTCCGTGGTTGCCATTTTTTAAAAAAATAAAATGACAATTGCAAAAATGCGCATTTTCATGCATATGCAAATATGCACATTTTTGTGATTGCCATTTTATTTTTCAGAAAATGGTGACCACACAGCTCGATGAGGCTGCCAGAGTGAGTGTGGCTGCTCACCGAGCACAGGCAGGGGGTGAGCAGGGGCTCAGCAAGCAGGGCTTGGGGGTGCAAGTGTATGTGTGTGTGTGGGGGGGGTTCCACCAGATTCCCTGATGAAATCATGCACCCACACCATCCCTAAGCCCAAACCCTGAATAATGGTTAGAAAATTCAGTGAAATCCCCCCCCCCGCATTTATCTCCCCAGAAATAGTGTGGAGAACCTGGAGACACCATTTGTGCAGAGCTGTAAAAGATTCTCCCTGATGAGTAACATGTTACTTTAAAATGGGATACTTAGCACATACATGATTGCAAGGTGGATGCGATGGAATGTGTTTGTCTGATTAGGGAGCATAGGAAAAAGTAAAGTCAAACACCATTGGAATGGAAGCCATCTGGATTTACCTTTATACCAGCTTCTCTCTCTTCTGTCTCCAAACTCACTTTGGAAAGTGGCAACTGCCTACTGCTTGACCCCTGGGCTCAAAATATGCTAGGAGGACTTGGCCTTTTCCTTCTGGCCAGGTGACCCCTCTGTGACAGGACTTCTCCTTCTAGTCCCACACCCACTTCCAAGTCCAAACCAAGTTGGCATGCTCTCCTTATTTCAAAGGCAATGTGCTAGCTTCTCCACAGACCTCTAGAAACTGGCTTCCCTAACAGCCTTCTGTTCGTGGGAACTCGGCATTAAGAGCTGCAGTGTGCAACGCTATGCATGTTTAGACAGAAAAAAGTCTTACAACTAGGGATTTCAGATGATTCCGCCATGGATCTCAGTGAGGCCGAATGCCAGTGCATTTGGCCCCCCCAAATCCATGGCGGAATGAAGCCCCACCACCCCACGAAAGGCACATGAAACGGAGCACTTACCTGGTGCTGTTCGCGCTGCTTTGCAAATGGCGGCTGCATCTGCGGCCGCCATTCGCTTCCCCATTTTTGCTGTGATAGGCTACGTAAATACTTATGTAGCCTATCACAGCTAACACAGGGACACCACTTGCATCCCTGCGGAGGCCCTGATAAGCTACGTAAATATTTATGTAGCCTATCATGGCAAAAAAAAAAAAGGAACGCAAATGGCGGCCGCCGTAGCTGCCGCCATTTCCGCCCCTGTTTTTTTTGCCATGATAGGCTATGTAAATATTTATGTAGCCTATCACGGCGAAAGACAGGGGCACAAATGGCGGCCGCTACACCATTTGCGCCCCTGTTCTTTTGCTGTGATAGGCTATGTAAATATTTACGTAGCCTATCATGGAAAAAAAAACAGGAACGCAAATGGCAGCTGCCATAGCCGCCGCCATTTGTGTCCGCAGGCTCCGCACGCCTGTGAATGCATCCGGCCGGTGGCTCCACGGAGTTACCGTGGAGCGGATCCAGCCAGGTTAGGATTTCGGGGGGAGGTGCAGCGCACCTCCCCCCCACTGCAAATCACCCCTTCGAAAAAATAAGTGACTTTCAGACATCCCTACTTACAACTCTCATCATGCCCCAGACAGCCATGGGATTGTGCCATGCATAGGATGGTACCCGTAACCAATTAAGCAACTGAGCCTGCAACTCAGCTCATTGTTTTCTCCCACATTTGATTTTTTTAAAATCTTAAATTATTATTTTTCCTGAACATAGAGAACTCCACGAATTTTGGTAATTTCAAAATCAAAATTGATCTGAAATTCTCACCCATCTCTACTTAAAAGTATTTGGGAGCTGGTGGGGGGGGGCTTTAAAAGCATTAGAAAAGTCCCCTCCCCAATGTTCTAAAAGCCCTGATCTGGCTTACAGCATCCCAGGGCTCCTAGCACAGAGGCTTTCAGCTAGGGATGTAGGGATTGTATAAACTCCGTTCTGTCTGTGTTTCACAGATTGTCAGACACCTTCCATTCTGTTGTCTGCCCGTCACTGCACTTCATTTTTTTGTTTCTGAATTTGCACAAATTTGCACCCTGAGCCCCACTTGCTGAGACCCCGCCCCCGCTCACCCCCTCACTGCTTGGTGAGAGGCCCATACTCACCCCGATGGCCTCGTTGAGCTCTGTGGTCACCATTTTTTGAAAAATAAAATGGTGATCTCAAAAATGTGCATATTGTATATGTGCAAAAATGTGCATGTTTGCAGATGAGCATATTTGCTTATGTGTAAAAATGCACATTTTGTGCATGTGTGAATATGTGCATTTGCAAAAATGCTCGTTTTCACAGATACGCAAATATGCACATTTCTGTGATTGCCACTTTATTTTTCAAAAAATGGCAACCATGGTGCCTGACAAGGACACCAGGGTAAGTGCGGGCTGCTCACTGAGTGCAGGAGGGGCTCGAGCATGGTCCAAGGACAGGCGAGTGGGGACAGGGGCTGGGTGGGTGCCCGGAAAACCCAGATGGAGGTGCGTTCGCACATCCCTACTGAAAGGGACAAAACTGCAGTAAAATAACACATTATTGGCTCCAGGATGTGTGTGTGTGTGTGTGTGTGTGTGTAGGGCTTCAGAGAAGTCACCTACAGTGAGAACCCCTAACCTGGGAGAGGCAGGAGACTCCTCTTAGGCTGCATCTGACCTTGGAGACTGTACGCAAAGTAGCACTGTTAGGATGGTGGGCCCTCTGGTGTTCTTGGGGCCCTGGCTAATGCCCAGCTTTGCAACCCACTGGAGCTGGTCCTGAAGGAACACCATCATAGAGGAGATGAGGTGGACCTGTATTCAGAGAGTGCTCTTCACAGTTTCTTTTCACATTCTCTCCTTGCCATCTTCTTCTTCAGTTGTGTTGTAGAGACAAGGAAGGTTATTGTCCAGCATGTTTACTGTTGACATTATATATTCTGTGGAGAACACAGGAAGACATCTAGAGGATAGCCTTAGATCAGACGTGATGTCTTTGGAATGGGACTCAGGAGCATTAACTGGCTGCCAGATATGAAATCTCAATGACAGAAAGTATGAAGGACTGGGAATATGTTTGCTTGGTAAACAGGATGGGAGGAAATGGCTGGTGTTTTCAGCTTACCATTAAGGCTCCCAATTCTTCTCCAGATTTAGATGCACATACATACAAACATCCTCTCCCTTTCTTCCTTTTGATTCATAGTCCTTCTCATCCTGAAGGCTGAGGGAAAGAACTGATACTTTAAAAACCTGCTAAAAACTGTCCTGAAGTCCCAGTCTTCTACCAGCTTAACCCCCTACACAAATTAGTCCCAGTGCAAACATCATATGCTGCTTTCATAAAATGCTCTTGCTTTGAGTAGGAAATAAATTATGTAGCTGTGGAGAGAACACTGGGGATTAGGGATGGACAGGTCTCAGTTTTTCTGTTCCGTCTGTAATTTTACAGCTTTCAAATTAAATTCTATTCCATTTCTATAACTCTCCATGTATAGGTTTGCTAAATTACACATAATGTCATAGTTATACATACAATATTTATATGAATCTTGTGCTGTAATTAACACATCTTTATATGTACATATTTTCATCTTCCCTCAACCCAATTTGGCTTCTCCCTTGCCTATCTAACTTACTTTCTCCCTCCTACTTCCTTTTTTGGCATCAGCTTAACTATCTTGAATAATTTTCTGCATCTCCCACTTGCTCTTCCTTCCCACCTGGCACTCAGTTTCTCTACAGTTTTAACCTGATTGTTGCTGGTCTAATCTAAACACTGTAATATGTTTGACTGTAGAGATCAGAAAGTTGCATCTTAGGATTCGAAGCAATGTGTAAAGTTTGGGAAAATGAAGTCCCACCTGTCGTTGATCATTCCATGTCGTTGATCATTCCAGATACATAGTGTTCAAAAAGAATTCTGTGTTCTGCAGATTCCTCAAGCATCTGCACTGAGGATGCCTGCCCAGATGACCTTGCTGAGGAACATGGTATATGATCAACATTAGAGGTTGAGATGGAACACAAGGGAGAAGATGCTCTTAGGTACACTGGGCCAATGCTGTTTATGGCAGGGATAGGCAATGTCTGGCCCTTCAGATGCTACAATTCCCATAAACCCTCACCATTAGCTATACTGGCTAGGGATCATGGGAGTTTTAGGCTAAAAATCTGGAGGGCCACAAATTGCCCACCCCTGGTTGAGAACTATGAAAAGCCCTACAGAAGTAGCAAATGCAGGTTCACATCACAGGACATAATTTGCCAAGAACTTGTCTTCCACAAAAAATTATGGAGCTGCACAGGCATACTCCATTCACTGTAATTAACATTTGTACAAGAGAAATTCCTAATAGATCTTAGACATGCTTGGACATTGCATGCAGATGCTGTTAAATTCAGTGGATGCCCCTAGTGAGACATGGCATCAAATGCTGGCTAAAGTGCATGAGATGTGTGAACTAGGAAGTTCTCACTTCAAAGCTTGGCTCATCGAGAAGCGTCTCAGGTGGCCTAAGGCAAGCAACTATCTCTCAGCCCTGACTCCTTTGTTCCATCTGTAATATGGGAATAATAAAATAAGTTTAGGGAATCATTAAGATAATGGGAGGGTTTGAAAGCAATGCTAAATCATAGTTTGGTGTTATGTGCAGAAGCATGGGGCTTTTGTGCTTCCCCCTCCCTTCTCCCCACCCATTCCCCATGAAGCTACAAGGAGGAGATTGGAAGCATATGTTTCACTTTTAAACTGTCATTTCATCTGAACCAGGACAAATTGTAGTTAATTTAAACTATGGTGTGTCTGAACAAGCCAAAATCAAACCATGGTTTCTGGTCCTGGCTTGTTTGGAGAAACCATACTTAAAAACTAACCACAGTTCTTGGTCTGAATGAAGTGACAAAATGTGTTTAGTTTAAAATCCAAGCAGGTGCTTTTGATCTCCTTTCCCCTCTCCTCTCCCTGGAGGGGGAGAGGAGAGGGGAAAGGAGCAGAGGGGTGGGGAAGGGGGAGAGCACATAAGGTCAAGACTCATACAAGTAACACTAAACTATGGTTTAGCTTAACATTTAAATCAGGTCAATATCCGTTAATTGCTTTGAACACTTAAAGAAAGTGCTTAGGAACTATTAAGAGCCCTCAGGGCGCCATTCTATCCCTGATGCTGTTCAATATCTACAAAGAGATCATCAGGAGGTTTGGGGATGAGTGTTATCAGTATGCTGATGACAACCAAATCTATTTCTCCTTAACATCTTTATCCAAGGAAGGTATGACTCCTCTGAATGACTGCCTGAAGTTGGTAATGGGCTGGATGAGGGAGAACAAGCTGAAGTTGAATCCAGGCAAGACAGAGGTGCTCATCGTGAAGGGTCCTAATTCAGGTATCGATGTATGTCAACCAGTTCTGGATGGGGTTGCACTCCCCCTAAAGGAGGAAGTTCGTAGCTTGGGGTTGCTTCTTGACCCAACCCTGCTCCTGGCATCCCAGGTGGAGGCAATGGTGAGAAGTGCCTGTTATCAACTTCGGCTGATACGCCAGCTACACCCATTCCTGGGACCTGGTGCACGCGCTGGTAACCTCTAGGCTTGATTTCTGCAATGCACTGTACTTGGGGCTGCCTTGATATTTAGTTCAGAAACTCCAACTTGTAGAAAATATGGCAGCCAGGTTGGCCTCTGGAACATTCCGTGAAGACCTTATTATACCAGTTTTAAAATCTTTACACTGTAGGTATGGCACAGGCACCCGATTCAGTCTGGGAATCTGGCAGACCTGCTCCTGATCGCACCCCCGAGCCCCGCTCGCCGAGCCCCTGCCCCTGTTTGCCCCCCATCTGTGCTCAGAAAATGGCCTGCACATACCCTGGCAGCCTTGTCAAGTTTTGAAGTCACCATTTTCTGAGAAATAAAATGGCGACCGCAAAAATGCACAGATTTGTGCACACACGAAAATGCACATTTTGCAAATGCACATATTTGTGTATGCACAAAAATGCATATTTTATGAAAAATGCACATTTTCATACATGCACTGTGTGCCTTCCCAAAAATGCACATTTCACACATGAGAATATGTGCATTCACAAAAATGTACATTTTTCCGCATACAATACATGTGCATTTTTGCTCATACAAAACATGCACATTTTTGCAATCGCTATTTTATTTTTTCTAGAAATGGTGACTGTGGAGCTCGACAAGGCTGCTGGGATGAGTGTGGGCTGCTTGCCGAGAGTGGGAGGGGCTCGAGCGCAGTCCGGAGACCAGCGAGCAGGGGCAGGGGATGGGCAGGAGTCTGGAGAACCCAGAGGGGGGTGAGTTTGTACATCCCTATTACACTGGCTGCCAATTTGTTTCCAAGCAAAATATAAAGTGCTGGTTCTTACCTGTAACTTAGGCCTTACATGGCCTAGGCCCAAGGTACCTCAGGGAGTGCCTTCTCCCCTACGTCCCAGTACACCACCCAAGGTCCTATGAGGGCCAGCTGCTGCAGCTGCCTAATGTGAGACTGGCAGCCACACGCAAGAGGAACTTTTCCTTTGCTGCCCCTCAGTTGTGGAATGACCTGCTGGCTGAAATGTGCCTGCTGACCTCATTGAAGGCTTTTAAGCAGGCATGAAAGACTCTGTTATTCCAGCAGGCCTTCCCTTTTTAGAACTCTGGTTCCTTTTGCTGACTGTTGCATACTGTTTTTTAAGCTGTGTTGTTTTAAGCTGTGTTTTATTGTTGGATTTTAAAAAAAAAATAGTTCAAAGATGTTTTTAGATATACGTTGTTTGTATATATTGTCCGTATGCTTTTATGTAACTGGTTTTTAAACATTGTATACTGTATTTTAATGTTTCAACTCCTTTTAACAGCCCAGAGAGCTTCGGCTATGGGGCAGTATATAAATGTTGTTGTTGTTGTTAATATTGAAATAAGAACTAGTAAAATAAGATAAGGCAAAGAGTCTGTGGCACCTTAAAAACAAGCTGATTGTAGATAGGTGGCAAACAGATGGAACAGGAACAATGCTGTGCTCCTCCACTGCCAGGGTCAGGGTGGCCCACCTTTCCCGGAAGCGTCCTTTTCATTCAACTTGTTTGGACAGGACAAAAAAGGAATAGCATCAACCTGAGCTTCTGACTTCTAGTTAGAGGCATTTTGTGGCAAGGCTCCTGTGTCTTTTAGCATAAGGTAAGCAGAGCGGACCTACAAGAGGTGACACATTCCCATAACTACAATGCCAGTCCAGTAGAAGTTTCACCTCTTGAACCCCTGCCTGCCATGAAACTGTTCAAAGTACAGGAGGCAAGAGAAAAGGTAAACCTACTGCCTGCTGGTGTTGATGACCACTCCCTATACGGTTCCTTCCTGCTGACATTTGCAACTAGGTCCCTGTGGCAACACGTCCACAAATTCTAGCCCCAGTGCTGAGTACAGTTAGTTACACGTGTTTCATTCATTGCACTGTGACAATATGTGCTTTACTGCACTGGGCTTTATAGTACAGATATATAAGGCACTCCAGTGACAATGGGGCTTTGGGGCACAATCCCTCCTGCAGCCCTTTCTCTTTGTGAAGCAAAGCCTCCCTCAATTTCTTACTGAAAATGAAATGGGGACAGTACTGCTTATACAGCTAGAGATAGCAATCAGCAGTGTGCAGAGACTGACTTATCAAGCAGATTCTTAATGCCATAAAATCAATGGGTTTAGAAATTCTATTATCCTGTCTCTGATAGAACATGCCAAACTAAAGAAACTCCTCACCCTTATTATTTTTAAGTGTACTTAAGGATAACAGTTCTTATTGTCCTGTCTTTTCTTACGCTCTTTTAGAGGACATAAAACTATGGACCCTGGGGTATGTACAGCTGGAGTGCAGAGAGGAGTCAGTTAAAGGCCTGTGATTATTTTGATCTGAGGTCTGCTCTTCCCCGGTTCAGTTGCACCAACTTCTTTAACAAATGGGAAATAGATTACTTCTAGAACAAGTGCATAATAAGTAGAAGGACTGAAGGTTGCCACTGTCTCTTTGCAGATAGGTTTGCCAGCTGCAAAGGGAAGAAAATGGCACAATCCACTCTCTCTCCTTTAGCAACAGCTTGATCTGCAGAAAACATGAGGTAAAGCTTGTCATGGCATGGAGATGAACACCATCAGCTAGGGTTGCCTTAGGGATGGGCAAACTCACCGTGGTCCAGGTTGCGAGCTGCTTACTGGATCCCCACTGGCTGGATACCCCTGCTTGGTGTGCGTGGAGAGTTGCCGGATGGTCTGTGAGTTGCTGGGTGGTCTGTGAGTGCCTGGTAAGCAGTGAGCAGCCACCCTATCCCTCACCAAGCTGCCATTTTGTGTCAAATGGCGGCTTAGCCTTTTCATAAAGGCCGATTTTACACGCATGGTGGCCATAAAGTGAGCAGCCACCTGATCCCTCACAGGGGGATCACCTGCCTGATCCCTTTACAGCTGTCCTGTAAACAAAAAAAATTTACAAAAAAGACTGAGCTGCCATTTTGCAGCTCAGCAAGGGATCAGGGCAAGCACCGAGTTGGGCAAGGGCAGGGATCCACAGACTGGTGTCCAGCGGAGGGGGAGTAACTAAGCTGGCAATTTGTTGCTGGACCTGGAACCTAGCTGGACGCCCACAACATCCCGAGCCTTGTGTCCTTTTTTACAGAGGACAATCCTCCATTTAAAGGGCTGCCAGAGGATGGTCCTCTACTTGAAGGAGTCCTCTATTTGAAGGGGTGGGCCTGTCCAGTTCTGGTTTAAAGATTATTTATTTATTTATTTATTTATTTATTTATTTATTATATTGCTATACTGCCCAATAGCTGAAGCTCTCTGGGTAGTTCTCATGATAAACAACGATAAGAACCATTAGTAGGGAAGTATGAACCCACCTCCGTCTGGGTTCTCCAGGTACCTGCCCAGCCCCTGCCCTCATTTGCTGGTCCCTGGACTGTACTCAAGCCCCTCCCATGTTCAGTGAGCAGCTCACACTCTCATCTTTGCGGCCTTGTTTTGCTCCACTATCGCCATCTTTTGAAAAATAAAACGGTGATTGGAAAAATGCGCACATTTGTGTATGGGCAAAAATGTGCATTTTTGCAAAATGTGCATTTTCACATGTACACAGATTGCACATTTTGCAATGACCATTTCATTTTTCAAAAAATAGCGATAGCGGAGCATGACGAGGCTGCTGGTGTTAGTGCAGACCTCTTGCTGAGCTTGGGCAGGGGGTGAGCGGCAGCACAGGCTCAGCGAGCGGGGCTTGGGGGGGTGGGCAGGGGGGATTCCACCAGATTCCCGGATGGAATTGGGCACCTGCATCACCCCTAACAGTTAGCACCTGAACAGTGGACTCAAGGCCACCTCATCACAGTCTGCCACACTATGGTGAGACACATTGTATTTCTATTTGAATTATAACAATAATTTGTAACTTTGCACCTATACATATCAATTAGCATATGCAAATTGCTATCCTCTTTTGGCCTCTTTTTTGTGGGGCAGCAGTGATGCATTCCTACTTGGAGGTAATTCATTAGTGGCCACCTGTTACCTGCTAAGACCTGCAAATCAAGCTTCATTAAAGGAACCAGAGGGGGGACTAGTAACAAAATGGTTTGGAAGACTGGGGCACTCATGTTTCACTACATCTCTCTTTAGGGTGAAGTAAGACCTGGTTATGCTTCTGAAGAGCAAGGAGGCAAAACAAAGAATGTGGGGTGCAGGGTGCAGGTGTGAATCACCTTCTATCAGGGGTTCAGCAATGGAAGGATCTGCCTAAGGGAAATCTATCCTTTGAGATTTTCCAGGAATGGCTAGACACTTGTCCATTGAGGCCAACAGGGCAGGACTTTGGGGTAGAAGTCCACGACCCCACTAAGAAAAATAAGCAAGATGGGCCCCAGATGTAGCAGGCCTGTAAGTAATACACATTACCTTTTAAGAGGATGGCCCTGATAAGATCATTAAATCTAAAGTCTAAAATTACCTAGCTCTTAGTAGAAACAGTGGAATACAGTATTGAATCTCTAAATTGAAAGGCAGGGAGAACTATAAAACAGTAGAGCAAATCAGGCCAGGCTTCTAATGGAATGAAACCACAACTACTACAAAATATACTGAACATGCTAGTCAGTCAGTCAGTCAGTCTCTCTCTCTCTCTCTCTATATATATATATATACACACACATACACACATAGACACACATGGCTAAAAATAATAGCTAATTAACAGCTAATAAAGCTGTTAATTAGTTCTACAGTCTGAGTGGCCCTTGTTATTGTGTCTACTAACAGCATTCCATTTCTAAGGAGAAATTAAACCTTAGCTTGCACCTCTGTGTGTGTGTGTGTGTGTGTGTGTGTGTGTGTATGTATGTATGTATGTATGTATGTATGTGACCTTTTCCACTTGTCAGGAAATGTGTCCTGACATGGGGTCTCTTCAAACACAATCATCATCCTTTATGAAGAATTGATTCACTAAAGAATGGGGCAAATTAAGGTATTCATTATTTATAAAAAAAACAGTTTTGATGATTTTATACTTTAATAGTTTTACATTCTCTCCATATATATAGGCTTGACCACACCAGGCTTTTTATCCCACCACTTACTGGGGCTTCCGCTTCTGGATTCTTTGTGGGATTAAGATCAGCTCCTTACATGTGTTGACACATGCTGTTTGTCTTTCTCAGCAAGTTCTTGGCAAGTTCTATATGTTACATTTTGCAGCCACTAGATAGCACTGCCGTTAAAGTGCTATTACGGAAATACACAGCAAGTAAAGTGCTTCATAAGCACTTCCCAGAGAAAAAACAGAGTTTCCCCACTCTTTATAATGGCAGGATAAAGGTCATAAACCACAGGAGGGGCCCTGGAGGTTGATGATGTCATGTAAAGGACCCACAACTTCTGTGAGTAACCAATCTTGATTGCACAATATAAGCCCCAAGTGGAGAAGCCCTGTATCTCCTTGTGTGTCTTTTTAGATGGAAAGGTAACATATGCACACTGGAAAAGAAATAAGTTTGCAGATAGCAGGAAGGGAACCTTGTTGCCCCCAAATGGGTGAAAGCCACCACCATGAACTGAGGAAGGCTGTGGGGAGCACGCATATATTTTTTGAACATGAAATGCACCACTCTGCATATTAGCTCTGCTAGCCGACATCTGACTCATTTGTCCAAGTATAACCAGAGCCAGGGCTTATGGCAGCCTCCCAGTGCCTTCCAGATGTTTGGGACTCCAGCCTTCATCAGCCCCAACCAACATAGCCAGTAGTCAGGAATGCTGGGAGTTGTAGTTCAAAATACCTGGAGGACACCATTTTGGGGGAGGATGGTCTATGGCAATTGAACAACATTGGAACAGACTTCTGATGTAACTCTAACTCAAATGCAACTGAGGGTATTGTTTTAATATTGGGCCCCAACAGGGGAACCCCAAAATATAGGCACCAGAAAGGCTACCCAATCGCAAAATTGGTAGCTGAGTGGGCTATGTGACATGGAAGGTTACACTTCCCTAAGCACTCATACAGTGAGCACCTGGATAAGTACTGTCTGTTGCAGCTGCTACCCGCCACTACAGTTCAGCATCCCCATGTTTTTCTTTATCTCTCTACTGGCAGCCAGGAAGCTTGGCAACATTTCCAGAGACATGTTTGTTCCCTATCTAGTGCCCTACAGATGACTATCTGCAGGGCGCCTGACACATGGAGAATGTCACACATACACACGCACACATGAAAGCTAAGGATTAATTTGTCCTTAGAATTGTAAAGCTGTTACAGGGAGACCCACAGTAGCAGCAACTGGTGGGAGCCCAGCTGTTCCTCTGTGGGATTTGCCACATTTGTCCCCTCATGGTCCTTTCCAATTGTGTATGTGTGTGTGTGTGTAGGAAAGAGGCATATAATAATAATAATAATAATAATAATAATAATAATAATAATAATAATATAGCTGAGTTCACCCATCACTAATGCCATGTTAGTTGTGGGTTAGAATCATTGGATTCAGATTTAGTCCTGCTTCAACTAGGCCCACTGAAAACAATGGGACTAACGTTAGTCATTACTAATTTAAAAATCTCACTTCTTCCATGGGCCTACTCTAAGTATGACTAAATCTGGAACTCACCTAGGCTAGATCTACACTACTGCTTTATAGAGGTATTGAAGAGCAGTGATAACTGTTGGAGCACATGAGATATTTGATATACCACTTTTGTAGTGTTATTTCCTGCTTTTTATTCCACATTAGCCACTATACCACAACAAATATCATTGTGTGTCCTAAGAAGTATAAATATGCAAGAGGGATATAGAGACACCATGATGGGATCATAATGATGTGACACAAGGTTTAGATCTGCCCCTAGTGGATGCATTATTTTCTCTTTAAAACATCCACTTCAAAATACATACAAGCAATGACCAAGAGATCATTTATTTCCTGGTTTTTTAAGGATTTTCAAAGGGAAACCCATGAATAAGAACCATATGTGCCTTCACACACATGCCACACAGGTACGCTTGTCAGAGATCCAGGACTGGCTGAGACTCTGTGGCTCTTGGCCCCTTTATGGCTCCCATGTTGGCTGCTCCTTAATTGCTTAGTATATATATGAATAAGGCCACAAAGGACATCATGGTGAAAAGCCCCAGTAAGACAAGATAGTTGCTGATGTATGGAAAATACACCCAACACTCAGGCATTGGCTCTATGTTTTGGTTCTGCCAGTGATTCACCCACATGAATGCATGTGTCATTCTTGAGTTACTTCAGCCTTCTCCATATGTACAGTGGGATTACTAATACCCCCTTCTCCCCTCTGCAAATTGAGAGGTTCATATGAGAAGTATTACTGTCATATGGAGAACAGATGGACTGGAGTGAGCAGATGGTTTGTAGTGGACCATGCCAATGCAATCCTACGGTATGTAATTTCTTCTTCTGAACAAGAACAATTTGATAATGGAAAGGGTCCAAAGAGGGGAATTGTTTTGACCTGATTAGCCTATCATAGTGGCACACCAGGCTATAAATTGTTCTCTGGTTGTAAACGGTAATGAATTATGCTGGAGCACCTGATACTTTTCACTAGCAAAGGTGATATGGGGATTTGCCAACTGCACCATTTCACTTATAGCAATCAACCAAGGAAATAGCCAGAAACAGGCTGATCAAGATGTATATGCTGTGGCTCCCCAATCAATACACATGGAGATGGTTTCTCTTCAGGTCGCTAGTGCTGTTCGTATATACTTAGAGTTGATCTATCTGGCTGTCAATCTGTTAAAAGATGCTTGGCGATCACAGGACTTTAATATCCTGCTACGCAAATAAGTGCATTTCAGAGAGAAGAGACACTTCCTTAGCCAGATTCCTATGTTCCCAAACAAAGGAGGGAAAGGGCAAATGATGCTTGAGATAAAAAGAGAAAGTTCTGAAGCATTGTGTTTTTTTCCAAAAATGAGGGAAAGTGCTATAGTCATAAAGGAAAACACACACACACTCTTCTTCTTCTTCTTCTTCTTCTTCTTCTTCTTCTTCTTCTTCTTCTTCTTCTTCTTCTTCTTCTTCTCCTCCTCCTCCTCCTCCTCCTCCTCCTCCTCCTCCTCCTCCTCCTCCTCCTTCTTCCTACTACTACTACTACTCCTCTACATTGTTTGTGGGGCTTGTGGGGCTGCCTTTGGAGACCACCAAGAAATGCCAGCTGATCCAAAATGCAAGGTTGTTAAGAGGAGCATCCTGCGATGGACGTATTTACACCCTATTTTACAGGACCTATCGGGGCTCTTCATGCTTTTCTGAATGGAATTCCAAGCACTGGTTTCAACCTATAAACCCCCAAATGGCCCAGGTGAGGGAATGGGGAGGATTGGCTCCTGCCATATGAAACTGTCTGTTTACCCCGATCTTCAGCAGAAGCCCTTCTCCGGTTCTCCCTGCCTTCAGAAGTGACCAGGGTTCAAGCTTTTCCTGTTGCGGTGCTGCACTTCTGGAGCTCTCTCTCCTCAAGAGGTCGTCCTGGCAGTGGTGCCATCAGTGCAGGACTTCAGAGCTGAAGTCTCGGGCCTTGCTGAGCAGAACAAGCAGACGGCCCAAATACCGCAGGGCTGGCGTACCGCATTTTGAAGTAAGTGAAATAATGCACATTACTATCTTGGGATGGGGGGTAGAGGGAGTAAGAACCTTAAGTCTAGAGTAAAAAATTATGCAACTGCCTCCTAATGCCTTCATTGCTGTCATCTAGATGCCAAACCTATATATTTTCATGTGCTTTTGGTTCAGCTGGTCTGATTTTGTTATTTGTTTAGTTAATGACTGTTCTTCTACTGCCACCCCACCCCCACCGCCACCCCTTCAAGGCTTTTTGTTAATTTTGATATGTTATTGCACAGTTGTTGTTTTTAATGAGAGTTTGTGTTTGTTTTTTATTGTAAGCTGTTTGGTCATACTTTGGAATGGCAGGATATAAATCTTTTGAAAAATAAAATAAACACGAATACTTAATTTAATAAGAGAATCAGAAAACTAAAGGGCTGGATTCAGAGTCCCCAGTGGTTATACAGAGCTGAGTCCTATCAAAATGAGACCATTTTGTCCCCTCTCCACAATATGGTCTCATTGTCCACCCATTTGACCATTCTGGACAAATATGCTGTTACTAGAGACATGTGGGTCACGCACAGTGTGGTTTCTGCTCGTGTTCTTGATCTTCCCACCTATTTCCTATTTATACTTTTCATTCTAACATGACTTGCACAATCATGTGTTTGCACATACACTTTTATGCCACCTTTCAGGGCAAAGCTCTCCCAAAGCAGCTTAGAAAAAAGCAGTTTTAAAAATACAAATAAAATAATCCAACTCCATAAACCCCAAACTTCAGCTTTTTAAAGCACTTCAAGACCCAACTCACAAGACTTTTAATAGAATGCAGATTGAAACACATATGTTAATCAGGTCTGTTTTAAAATGAACAAAGATATGGGGCCATGCGTACTTCTTTTGGGAGAGAGTTCTAAACATATGGGGCAATGATTGAAACGGCCCCTGGTGTCCACCAGACTGAAAGATCTTAATGGCCAGCCCATAAGCTGGCCTCAAAGGCCAACCTTAAGGCCCAGGCAAGCTTATATAGCTGCAGGCAGTCATCCAAATAACCTGCTCCCAAACTGTTTAGGGCTTTAAAGGTCGACACAAGCAATTGTTCACAGAAACAAATAGGCATCCAATGCAGCTGGATATAACACTCTGTGTTATACGGTCTGAACACCTGGCCCCCACCATCATCCTACCAGCTGCATTCTGTATCAGTTAAAAATCATGAACTATTTTTAAATGTAGCCCCACATAAAGCACATTATTGCAGGCTCATCTGGATGAAACCAGGGCATTTGTCACTGAGGCAATGCCTGTTTTCTCTAGATAAGCAGGGTCACTGCTGTCAAGCCAGTTTAACTTGGTGAAAGGCACTCCTAGGCACTGATGCCACCTGCACCAGAGAGCATCAAATCTAGGGGAAGCTCCAAACTGCAAAGCTGGTCTTTTAGGAGGAGCACACAACCCCATCCAAAGCCAGTTGCAAACCTCTGCTCAGACTGGCAAACTTCCCACCCACACTACCTCTGTCTCATCTGGATTAAAATTTCAGCTTGTTAGTGCTCATTCATCCCAAAATTGCCTTCAGAGAGTTCAGAGTCAGACACCTGTCCAAGAGTTCCTCAGCCTCCCTGAGCTTAGTAGTTGGAAAGGGAGATAGAGCTGCATTTCATTTGTTCACTGATGACACTTGTCACACTTCAGCCCAAACCTATGGAGGACTTCTCTCAGAATTTTCATTTTAAGTAGGATTCCACGTTTGGTATCTAAAGGTAAGGCAGGTTTTACTACTGCTGCTGCTGCTACTACTACTATTATTATTGAAACAACTTCCGGTGGGGTGAACTGCATTATGCATTATCACACAAATCCATTTTATGGAGGCAATTCCAATATCTTCTACATTAAAGGTATTACTAATTTGTGTGTGTGTTTGTAGCAGTGGGTGGTGATCAAAATAACAATAGAGAATACCAATTGAATACTGCAGTTCCATCATAACAAAATACATAAACTGAATTGTATGGTAGCCATTCCAAAATCTGCAATGTTTTCAATACATCCACTTATACGTCATACTATTGTGAACAACCACAACTTCACAACAGCTGCATTATTGCAGTATTTCTACCTTGCAACACCAAAATATTTGTGTTCTCATCATAAATAGAGTTGGGCTCACCAAAGCTTACTTTGGATTAACTTGGAAATTACCTGAGCAGTTCTGGGGCGGGGGGGGGGGGGGGGAGAGGAGGATCTCATGTATTTTTTCCAAGCCAATTCAAGGGGCTCAGAATAATTACTCACAACCATCTTTGTGGGCATTCCTGAAAGCACTCCCCCTTCATTGCCAACAGAAGGAGTCTTTGGGAGAACTATATTTCCCACCGTCCCCCCAAACCCTGGCACATTGTCAGTCAGCACAATGGGCTGATGCAGAGAAGGGAGGGAAGATTCCACTGCTATTGCAAATGGTAATGGAATGAAAGGGAGAAGTGTATTTGGGGCAGAGGAGTGGCAGGGTCAGATGACTGGAATGGGGAGACAGAATGGATGGGTGGGGGAAGTTGGGAATTCATCTCTGGCTCAGATGAACATCTGATCTGGACAAGGATTTCAAGGCTTGCAAATCTTACCTCTCATTTTGACACAGATTTCATAGACCCTCTACTCATCACTCGATAGGCCTCACCTTGTGTCCAGTTCTGGGCACCACACTTTAAGAAGGACAAACTGGAGAGGGTTCCAGAGGAGGGCAATAAAGATGATCAGGGGACTGGAAACAAAGCCATATGAGGAGAGACTGAAAGAACTGGGCATGTTTAGCCTTGAGAAGAGAAGACTGAGGTGAGATATGATAGCACTCTTCAAGTACTTGAAAGGTTGTCACAGAGAGGAAGGCCAGGATCTCTTCCCAATCATCCCAGAGCAGGACACGGAATAATGGGCTCAAGTTACTGGAAGCCAGATTCCGGCTGAACATCAGGAAAAACGTCCTGACTGTTAGAACAATACGACAATGGAACCAATGACCTAGGGAGGTGGTGGGCTCTTCCACACTGGAAGCTTTCAAGATGAAGCTGGACAGCCATCTGTCAGGGATGGTTTGACTTAGATTCCTGCACTGTGCAGGGGTTGGACTCAATGGTCTTATAGGTCCCTTCCAATCCTACTATTTTATGATTCTATGACCCCCCCCCCCCAAGTTATTTTCCAAGCTTTGGAGAAGTCTGGAGGTTCTCTTTGGAGAACCAAGAGAATTTTGCTAGTATCTCTTCTTTACTGAAAAACCCCTTCATGGTCAACCTCTTGAGCAATACTACAGATAAATTAGAATGCCTCCTTTTCTAGCCTTGCATAATCCATGGGGTCTATCCAGGATGCAGTGTGACCAATGATGACATATGTATGTGTATAAATATGCAGGGCTTTAAAGCAGAGTTGTTGAACCTCTTTCAGCCATTCCATTTCAGAAAAGCTCTCGGGGGGGGGGGCAGCATTCCAGTAGTGGGCTGGCTGGAAGGCAAAATGGGTGGGCCAAAAATACCCCCCCCCAAAAAAAATTTAGCTTAAAGTTCTTACTGCCAATAACTAAGCCTTAGGAGAAGCATTTGAACCTTTGAGAATGGGGAACCACCAAACTAATGGTGGTTGAGGGAACAGGGGTGAAGGCCTGGCCATCTGGGAAACCCAGATTGGGGCCCCAGGAGGCCTGGATTTGGCCCCTGGGCCTGAGGTTTTTCATCCCTGCTTTAAAGTGAGCATACAGTTCATTGCCTTGAAGGAATAATAACACAACTGGATTTGGCCCAAATCTGAACAGGCAGACAGCTTTCTCATGGACATCCAGTGCTCAGAGCTGGGAAGACAAAAATGCAAACTGCAGCTTTTGCACATGCCTTGTCTATGTTCCAATTAAAGTGTCCACCTTGCTTGACAGGAATATCTTGCCACTTTTCAGGTAATACCACAGGGTACAATGCTGGAATCAGCGTGAAAAAGAAGGAGAAGCCACTGCCATTCTGTAGGCTTTATTTCACCAGCTACTTTTATTTTGAATAGAGTCCCATGGTTCATGTGTCATGATAAGGTGTACTTAGCAGCAGTCCCTTTTTATTAACATTGTTAATGCGTGGCCCTGGCGTATGTTACCGCAGCTTCCTATCAGATAATTATTCACTAAATCATTCAACCAGCCACTAGGTATAGAGCAACAACAATGTTTCCAAACCATAATATCATCTGGAGAAGCGGGGAGTGATCTGGAAGTCGGGGGTATATCCACCACCCCCTTGTCATGGTCAGATCACTATCTGGTGATGTTGGACTTCTCGGTTCCACAACCCCTCCGCAGGGGTGGAGGACCCATTAAAATGGTCCGCCCCAGGCGTCTTATGGATCCAAATGGATTCCTGAACGTGCTTGGGGATTCTCTGGGGCATGCCAACGGCCACTCAGTCGAGACCCTGGTGGGTGGCTGGAATGCCGCAATCACTGGAGCATTAGATCGGGTGGCTCCGAAACGCCCTCTCCCCCTGAACAGGGCTCGGACTGCACCATGGTTCAATCCGTGGTTACAAGCTCTGAAACAGGAGGTGAGACGGCTAGAGCGCCGGTGGCGGAAGTCTCGCTCCAAAGACGATCAGACACGGGCTAGAGCTGTATCTTCAGCCTATCACGTGGCGGTGAAGGCAGCAAAAAAGGAATATTATGCTGCCTCCATCGCGTCTGCAGAGTGCTGCCCCAGGAGGCTGTTCCAAGTGGTCCGGAGCCTGGTCGGTCCTGTGACCTCCTGTGAGGCTTTGGCAAGGCACTTTGCAAATAAAATTGATCAGATTCGGTGTGTTACTCTGCACACTATGGATACAGTTAGTGAGCAAGAGGAGGCCTGTGGCAAACCGGTTTTGTGGGATCAGTTCCAGCTTCTTCCTCCTGATGAAGTGGACAAGGTGCTTTCATCTGTAAGGCCGACCACCTGCTTACTTGATCCTTGCCCATCTTGGCTCATTATGAGCTGGAGAGAGAGACTGGGTGAGGGGATCAAGGCGGTGGTGAACGCCTCCCTTGAGGAGGGAGTGATGCCATCAGCCCTCAAGGAGGCAGTGATAAGACCGCTCTTAAAGAATCCCTCCTTGGATCCTCAAGTTCTGAACAACTTTCGCCCAGTCTCAAATCTGCCATTTTTGGGCAAGGTGATTGAGCGGGTGGTGGCGGTGCAGTGGAAGGCACACTTGGAAGAAACTGATTATCTAGACCCATTTCAGTCGGGCTTCAGGCCTGGGCATGGGACAGAAACAGCCTTGGTCGCCTTGGTGGATGATATGAGGAGGGCTCTGGAGGGGTGAATGCTCCTTCCTTGTTCTCCTCGACCTCTCAGCGGCTTTTGATACCGTTGACCACGGTATCCTCCTGGACCGCCTGGAGGGGTTGGGCATTGGAGACACTGTATTGCGGTGGTTCCGGTCCTTCCTCTCCAGCAGGTACCAGAGGGTAGCACTGGGAGAGGAGGTTTCAGACCCGTGGCCACTTACTTGTGGGGTGCCACAGGGTTCCATCCTCTCCCCAATGCTATTTAACATCTATGTGAAGCCACTGGGGGCTATCATCAGGAGGTTTGGGGTGCAGTGTCATCAATATGCGGATGACATGCAGCTCTACCTCTCATTCAAATCTTCACCAAGGTTGGCCGTAGAATCCCTGTCCAAATGTCTGGAGATGGTGAGTGGCTGGATGGGGAGGAATAAGCTGAAGCTGAACCCTGACAAGACCGAGGTACTTTTGGTGGGAGACAAGAGGAGGCTGGGGGATATTGACCTGGTGTTGAATGGGGTACGGCTACCCTTGAAAGACCAGGTCCGCCGCCTGGGGGTCATTTTGGACTCCCAGCTGTCCATGGAGGCTCAGGTGTAGGGATGGCGGAGAATTTCTCCCCGAAACTTTGGGGGGCCGAGCGCCAACGTGTTCGGCCCCCCGAACAAGTTTCGGGGAGAAATCCTCTGCCCCCCCGCCCCCTGCCCCCCCCCCGGGACGGGAC
This sequence comes from Heloderma suspectum, assembly GCF_057233095.1. Taxonomy (NCBI): domain Eukaryota; kingdom Metazoa; phylum Chordata; class Lepidosauria; order Squamata; family Helodermatidae; genus Heloderma; species Heloderma suspectum. The sequence continues at coordinate 45,287,331 of NC_139460.1, read as the reverse complement.
TTACCTTCCCTGAATGTCCCTCCCGGCGGCGGGTCCGGCTGGTGGTTCGTCCAGTGTTGGAGCGGGGCGGGAGCGGCAGCCGGTCTTTCGACCGGCTGCCGCCCCCGCCATTGCAATGAAAGAAAAAAAAACAAACACGTCCCCTGATAGGCTACGTGACGATTCACGTAGCCTATCACGGCAAGATTTGCAAAGTCAGCCGTGATAGGCTACGTGAATCGTCACGTAGCCTATCACGGGTGACTTAAAAAAAAAAAGCGCGTACGCGAATGGCGGCCCCCATAGGGAGCCGCCATTCGCGTTCCTTATTTGGTCGCTGTAGTCTATGTCAATGTTTACGTAGACTACGGCGAAAATAAGGGCAACGCAAATAGCGTTGCCCTTATTTTCGCCGTAGTCTACATAAACATTTACGTAGACTACAGCGACCAAATAAGGAACGCGAATGGCGGCTCCCTATGGGGGCCGCCATTCGCGTACGCGCTTTTTTTTTTTAAAGTCACCTGTGATAGGCTACGTGATGATTCACGTAGCCTATCACGGCTGACTTTCCAGATCTAGCCGTGATAGGCTACGTGAATCGTCACGTAGCCTATCAGGGGACGTTGTTGTTGTTGTTTTTTTACTTTCGTGTTCGCGGCCGGGCGAGGCGGGAAGCCTCCTCCCCGGCCTGAATTTCGGCCGGGCGAGGCGGGAAGCCTCCCCCCCCGGCCTGAACTTCGCGGGGGGAGCAGCGAAGCGCTCCCCCCCACCGCGAACAAGCTGCGAGAAAAGGTAAGTGACTTTCGTCCACCCCTACTCAGGTGTCAGCTGTGAGCCGGACAGCGCTGTATCAACTCCATCTGATACGGCAGCTGCGCCCCTTCCTTCCCGACCATCTGCTCCCATCGGTAGTACATGCCGTGGCCTCCTCTCGTTTAGACTACTGTAATGCGCTCTACGTGGGGTTACCCTTGAAGATGGTTCGGAAGCTGCAGCTGGTACAGAACGCGGCGGCTCGCCTGATTAAAGGCAGCCACCGGCGAGATCACATCACTCCAGTGCTGAAGGAGTTGCACTGGTTACCAGTTGTTTTCCGGGCCAAATTCAAGGTGTTGGTTTTGACCTTTAAAACCCTATATGGTTCTGGCCCAGCCTATCTTAAGGAGTGCCTCCAGCAACACCAGACAGGCCGCTTAACAAGATCAGCCTCAGATGGCCTTCTCTCTGTCCCATCAGCCAGGACAGCTAGACTGGTGGGGACGAGGGAGAGGGCCTTCTCTGTGGTGGCCCCCACTCTGTGGAACTCCCTCCCTAGGAACTCCCTCATGCCCCCTTTTTAATGAACTTCCGTCATGCATTAAAAACGTGGTTGTTCAGGCAGGCATTTGGGGTGGGTTAGGGTATTTTTTTTTAAAAAAAAAAATTATGGTAAAATTTTATGGTTTTAAATTGTTTTATGGTGGGTTGTACATCGCCCAGAGTGGCTGGGTGACCAGTCAGATGGGCGATTAATAAATTTAATAAATAAATTAAATTATTTAATTTAAATAATAAACTCCCATTTATAATGCTCTCTTTATCTCAAAAGATTTAAACGATTCACTAATCCGGTGCATGTTAAAGGCTTGGTTAGCCCTGGAGCTAAAAGGAAGCCTATTCCACTGGCAGCTGAAATGCAGCTGTCAAGAGAATGGAGTGCTGGCAGACATCATGGCAGGGGATTCACAAACTTTCCTTCCAACCCACTGTGCTAAGGAGACACTTGCCCATAGTAGCAAGTGCTCAGGTCTGAGCTAGTTCTTGATATGCCTTACGGCTGCCTAGAGATCAGACTCACTTACCTAGCATCTTAGATACAGGCCAGTGGAACCTGCCATTGTTCGACTGTCAAGGGTAGGCATACGTTTAGAGATGGTGGAAGGGATCCCATGAGCTGTGTGTATCGTGCAAGTGCCTTGCAATAGTCTGGCAGAACATTTGCCTTTTCTTGGAATGGGAGCTCTGCTGGATCACACCATGTTTCATCTAGTTGAGCTTTCCCCACCCAGATGCCTTCCAGATGTCATGGACTACAACTCCCAGCAGTTCTGACCACAGCCATGCTGGCTCGGGCTGATGGGAGTCAAAGTCCAAAATTTCTGGAGGGCACCAGGTTGGGGAAGGCTGATCCAGATCTAATTCATCATCCTGTTTCCCACAGTGGCCAGCCAGATGATTCTTGAAATCCCACTGGTAGGGCATAAAGGAATTCGCCCTCCGTGTTGGCATGGCCACCTGGTATTGAGTGGCAAACTGCCTCTACACCCAGAGGTTCCATTGAGGAGGGCTAGACCCAGGAAGCGGAGCAGGTCAGATTGGGACCTAGCCTGGTCCATTGCATTTCTTATTCTTAATTCTGATGTTTCATGATAGTTAATCTGGGTAGTGAGGAAACAAACAAATCCTGACTTGTGATCATTGTTGTATGCCTTATGATTTCCTTCTCAGTCCTTTCCTGGCAAGTGGGTGACTTATGAATTCCATTGGAAATGAGAGGAATACCTGTATAATTTCACACACACGCACACCCCATCGAAGTGAGGGGCTCCACTTTGATGCCACATTTCATCAGGCCTTCAAAAGTGGCAGAGCCATGCCAACGAAGACAGATGTATGCCAACAAGGGGGCATTTCTCTCACAAGCTCCCATCTCCTTTCGCCGCAAATGCCATTCCTGACATTAAAAAAGGGCAATGCCGAAGTAAGTAGTGGAAGAGAGACTTTAACCTTTGCCATCTGAAAAGGTCACCCATCTTCTCATTCTCTCCATTTGTTTCTCCTCCCTGCCCACCCCACTCAGAACTGTACACTCTTTCACTCACTCGCTCTCACAGAGGTACACAAGCACTTTCCTGCTTTCTGAAGTTAAAAACTGCAGCCCCATCAGCTTTATGGTTATCTGAAAACTGAACTCAGCTACCCAATTATCACAGGAACTGGGGTGAGCTCAACCTTCCAGTGTCATTAATTTGTGTCTATTGTGAAGGAGAGAGGGAGACAGAGGGGGCAAAAGGAGAGGAAAAGAGAGGCTGAGTAAAAAGCATCATCAGTCTTCTTCAGCTGATGAAGCTCAGGCGCTTCCTTTGTTCCATTATAACTCCACACCCCCATCTTCCTTCTCTCCCTCTCTCCCCCTCTCCTTCTTCACAGCTTCAGAGGAGCTGAGAGAGCCCCTGCTGTGTTCCAGTGGAAATCACCATCTTCTGTTAATTTCTCCACTTGCGACATCCTACTTCTCTGAAATCATATTCAAGTCAGAAACTCAGTGGCACACATGAATCCACCCCCCCACACACACACACACGCACACCCTACCTGGATTATCATGGTGATGAATAGAGGGCTGTTTCCTGCATAGCTGCAGACCGACGTGAACTGATGTAAATGCATTCACTCCTAACAAGTGCCTTGATACGTATCAGAAAAGGAGTATTTCTTCCAACTAGTATTCAGTCCAATACCAATGATGCCCAGTGTCAAGGACTCTGGCAGTGCCAGCTCCAGGGTTTTGAAGGCCCTTGGGCAAGACAGCTTCAATGGGTCTCTTCCCTCAGTGAGCCCACCTTCTCACTGCCATTGTCACAAGGTGCTGTTGCTCCTCATCCTCATTTCATCACTGCTACTTGCTTGCTTGCTTGCTTGCTTGACAGGCAGAGAGCCAGTGAGTAAGTAGTCAATGGCATCTACTGCTCCTCCTTCTCACCACCACTATTGTCTGGACAGAACAAGAGCAGGGTAAATAAGCAGGCTGTACTGGTGAAGAGGAGGCAGTGCTGGCTCTGGGTTTTTGAAATCCACTGGGCAGAACACCCATAATGGCCCAGCTCCCTCAGTGAGTGGACCTTCTCACTACCAATGCCACCACCTGTTATTGCTCCTCATTCTCTTTTTCATGGCTGCTGCTTGCTTGCTTGATTGGCAGAGAGCTAGTGAGCAAGTAGGCAGTGGCATCTACTGCTCCTTCTTTTCATCACCACCACTATTGTCTGGGCCTGTGAGAGGCAGATGAACAAGCATATGGCAGTCGTGAAGAGGAGAACCCCATTGGGGTGTGGGCCCTTGGTAGGTGCCCAACAATGCTTACCCTTGACACCAGCCCTGAGAGGAGGAACAACTCCAGGGGGGTCTTGTCAGTGGGTTCCTGCTGGGGTGTGGGCTCTTGGCAGGTGCCCAGTTATGCCTACTCTTCATGGCAGCCCTGTACCCTTGTTCTCCAACCTTGGACTTCAGTGACTGAGGTTTAAACACAGCCTAGTGAGCTACCTGGGGCCCCAAGTGCTCAGGCCTCAGGGCCTTCCTTGGGTACCGAAAGGAATAAGGACATCACCCCTTGCCATTGGCAGACAGCCATGAAGTCTCTAGATTAGCCAAGCCCAGAATAAATACTAGGAACCTGACTGTATACTTTTGTCTTGTAACAGAGCAGTAAGAGATCCTAACCCTTGGAATAAAAGTGGAGGTCTCTGAGTCAGGGAGCAGAGGACAGAGCAGATCCAGTAGTCCAGCAGAGTCAAGGAGTGGAGCTCAGGAGTTTTTTCCTCCATGTCTAGTGGTGGAGCACAGTGGGTTTTGGGTGGATCCAAGGGTGAGATCCAGTATTTTTGGAGAATCTGGGGATGGAGCCCTATAAGATTTGCCAGGTCCAGAGAAGGCAACCCAGGGCTTTGGGGGTGATTCTAGTGATGGAAAAAATGCCCCTGCCCAATGCTTCTCTGGTAAGTGGCCTGAAAATAAGAAAGATAGAAACTACTGTGCTAGACTTTTCCTGTTCAACTGACAACCCTAGCAGGAGTACTTTGACCTTCAAACATCTTTGGAAACGGATGACCATACCCTCTGGCACTTGGTTACCAAAGAGTCTAGAGCAGCCTTCCCCAAAGAAGGCATGTTGGACTGCAGTTCTCCTAATACTTGGACACTGGTCATGCTGGCTAGGAATGTTGGGAGTTGTCATCCAACACATTTGGAGGGCACCGCTTTGGGAGAAGGCTGGTCGATAGGCACGCTTCAGGAAGGCCATCACAACTTAGTTTGCCTTAGTAACCAGTATCTAAACATTGGCTAGAATGAGCAAATTCCTCCACCTCAATTCAGAATAGGATTAGACTCTCCAAGCCTTTTTTTTTTTTTAATAGTATTGTCTGAAAAATCTTGGTCTCAGTCAGGCTTTTTTACTTTTTTCTGAGTTCTCTCAAATCCTAAGAACATAAGAAGGGTTATGCTGTATCAGATCAAGGGTCCATCTAGTCCAGCATTCTGTTCACACAGTGGCCAACCAGCTGTCGACCAGGAACTGACAAGCAGGACAGAAGTGCATCAGCACCCTCCTGCCCATGTTCCCCAGCAATCAGTGAACATAGGCAAACTGCCTTTGGTACTGGAGGTAGCACCTGGTTCTTTCTAAATCCATTTCTTGCCAACTCTCTCCTCTTCCCAGCCTTCCCTGAAACCAGATCTCCTTCTTCTGCTGTTTTGTATTGTTCTGACCATGAGTGGGGAACCAATGGCGCATGACAGACATCTGAGGGTGGTTTAGTCTGGTGGGGGGAGTCAGGGTGAAGTTGCCACCTAGGATAGCAGACAACTTGCTCCAACAAAGCCTGGATCTCGACTATGGCCTATTATCACTCTTGAGACAGATTCCATCTCCCAGGCCAGATTGACACTTCATGTCATATAAATACGATCCCATTATGGAGATGCTATATCCCTCTTGCACATTTATACCTCGTAGCACACATGATTGTGTGTTATCTGTAATCTGTTGCAGTATTTTGGATGATATGGAATAAAAAGCTGGAAATATCACAAGAATATAGAGTGTGTAATGTGCCCCAACAGTTATCAGAAGAACATAAGTAAAGCCATGCTGGATTGGAGTGAGGGTCCATCTAGTCCAGCATTCTGTTCCCACAGTGGGCCAACCAGCTGTTGATGGGATACCCACAAGCAGGACATGAGTGCAACAGCACCCTCCCACCCATGTTCCCCAGAAACTGGTGTACTGCCTCTGATTCCTGGAGGTAGTATAGAGGCATCAGGACTAGTAGCCATTCATAGCTTTGTCCTCCAGGACTTTGTTTAACCCCCTTTAAAGCCATCCAAGTTGGTGGCCATCACTACAAATTGTGGTAGCAGATTCCATAGTTTGACTATGCACTGTGTGAAGAAGTCTTTCCTTTTATCTGTCCTGAATCTCCCACCAATCAGCTTCATGGGATGACCCCGGATTCTAGCATTATGTCAGAGAGAAAAAAATGTCTCCTTATCCATATTCTCCACACCATGCATAATTCTGTAGACCTCTATCATGTCTCCCCTTACCCTGGGGTGTACAAAACCCCCTTACCTGGGCTCCACAGGGGTCCATGGGGGTGAGGTGATCCCTCTCTCCCCCCCAGAATCCTCGCCGGCTGGCTCTCCTCCATGGCAAGTCTGCGGAGCCACCAGCCGGCTCCAAAGTGCCAGCGATACGGCCGCCATTGCCATGTTGCTGGTGGGCCGGATTGACTGCGGCTGCAAATGGCATCTGGGATGCCATTTGCAGCCATAAAGGCCTTAGTTTAAGGTAAATGCAGCCGTAAATGGCTGCATTTACCTTAAACTAAGGCCTTTATGGCCGCAAATGGCGTCCTGGACGCCATTTGCAGCTGTGTTTTTACTTAACACAATAGGCCATGCAAATATCTGCATACAGTGCATAGCCTATCACATAAAAGCAGGGACATTCCTGCTTTTACGTGATAGGCTACGCGGATATTTACGTAGCCTATCGCGTTACGTAAAAGCACGGACGCAGAGGGTGTCCAGGACACCATTTGCGGCCGTAAATGCCTTAGTTTAAGGTAAATGCAGCCATTTATGGCTGCATTTACCTTAAACTAAGGCCTTTACCACTGCAAATGGCATCCCGGATGCCATTTGCGACCACAGTTAATCCGCCCAGCCAGTGATACGGCAATGGCGGCCATATCGCTGGCACTCCGGAGCCGACCGGCAGGGAGGTTCCGGCTGGCGAGGATTTCTCCAGGAGGCAGAGGTAAGTCTTCCGATCCTCCATGGACTCCGGAGGGGTGGTGCGGATTCTTTTGAATCCAGTCTCACTAGGGTCCGTGGAGGATTTCTCCCCAGTCCCTACCTTACCCTCCTTTTTTCCAAGCGAAACAAGCCCAGCAGTTGTAACCTTCCCGCTCCACCCCCTTTATAATTTTAGTTGCCCCTTTCTGCAATTTTTCAAGCTCTACAATATCTTTTTTAGGTGCAGTGACCAGAACTGTACACAGTATTCTGTAGGGATGGTGGAGAATTCCACCATGGACTCCAATGAGGCCGAATTCTTTAGAATCTGCCCCCCTGGAGTCCGTGGCGGAACGGACCACTCCTCTCCACCACCCTGTGAAATTCTCCCCGGACGGACCCTACCTGCTGCTGGCCGGGCCAGTCCATCCGTTGCTGTCTGCTGCCCCGGTCTGTGGCCGCAAATAGGGATGTACGAAAGTCATTTACCTGTTCACGGATTATGTTTATGGTGGGGGGGAGGCGTTCTGTCCCTCCCCTCGGAATCCTGGACGGGGGGGGAAGGCAGTCCGTTCCTCCCCCCTGGAATCCTCCGCAGCTGGTTGTGTTCTGTGGCAGCTCCACGGAGCAGCCGGCCAGCCCCAGCCAGGCCAGAGCCTTCTGCAGCCGGATTTCTGGCCGCGGAGGGCTCTGGGTAAAATAAAAAACAGAAAAAACCCACGTACGCAAATGGCAGCGGCTACGGCCGCCGCCATTTGTGTTCCTTATTTTTGCCCTCTTAAACTACGTAAATATTTACGTAGACTATGACGGAGAAAATAAAGGGGAACGCAAATAGCATAGCGGGCGCTATTTGCGTCCCTTTTTGATTCCCCGTTTTGGCCTACATAAATATTTACATAGGCTAAAACGGGGAATCAAAAAGGGATGCAAATAGCACCCGCTGCGCTATTTGCGTTCCCCTTTATTTTCACCATCATAGCCTACGTAAATATTTACGTAGACTAAGACGGGCAAAAATAAGGAACGCAAATGGCGGTGGCTGTAGCCGCCGCCATTTGTGTACGCAGTTGTTGTTGTTGTTTTTAACCCACCCAGCCGTGATAGGTTACATAAAGATTTACGTAGCCTATCACATCGTGTGTGTTTTTTTTTTAACCTAGCCATGATAGGCTACGTAAATCTTTATGTAGCCTATCACGACTTTTTTTTTTTTTTTTACAAGAACAAGAGTGGAAATGGCAGCGGCCGGAGCTGCAGCCGGTTGGAAGACCAGCCGCTGCAGCCACCACCGCTGCAGCCACCGCAGGAGCCACTGCTGCCCGGAAGATCCGCCCCAGGTGAGTCTCGTTCCGGGGGGGGGGATCCGTGCGGGGGCGGGGGGATGGCAGGCCATTCCGCCACAGATTTCAGGGGGCCGAATGCACTGGCATTCGGCCTCACCAAGATCCGTGGCAGAATATTCTGCCATCCCTAGCCGTAAATGGCATCCGTCATAGCTGATGCCATTTGCGTCCCTGCTTCAACTGTGATAGGCTATGTAAATATTTACATAGCCTATCATGGCAAAGAGCAGGGACGCAAATGGCATCTGCTACGCCATTTGCATTGCTACTCTTTTCGTGATAGGCTACGTAAATATTTACATAGCCTATCACGGTTAAAGCAAGGACGCAAATGTAGGGATGGATGAAAGTCACTTACCTGATCCTGAAGCTTGCTTCGCGGTGGGGGAGAGGCGCTCCGTCCCTCCCCCTGAAATTCTGGGCGGGGGGGAGGCGCCCCATCCCTCCCCGCCGAAATTCTGGCCGGGGGGGAGCGCCCCGTCTCTCCAGCCGTGAAACCTCTTCTCCTGCCGGGACACAAATGGCGGCGGCCGTAGCCACTGCCATTTGCATCCCTGGCCTGTAGTCAGCCGTGATAGGCTACGTAAATGTTTACGTAGCCTATCACGGATGACTTTGGGAAAAAAAAAAGCGCTACGCAAATAGCGTTGCCCTCATTTTTACCGTAGTCTACGTAAATATTTACGTAGACTACCCATGCCAAAATAAGGAATGCAATTGGTGGCGCCCATGGGCACCGCCATTTGCGTATGCGCTTTTTTTTTTTCTTCAAAGTCAGCCGTGATAGGCTATGTAAACATTTTCACGGTGTTTTTTGAAAATCTAGCTGTGATAGGCTACGTAAATCCGGGAGCCACCGCCGCCAGGGACATTTGCTCAAGGTAAGTCCCATCCCGGGGGATGGCGGGGGGGGGGGTGGCGGACCGTTTCTCCACCAATTTCGGGGGGCCAAATGCATTGGCATTCGGCCTCCTGGAGATTTGTGGAGAAATTCTCTGACATCCCTACACAAATGGCATCCACTGTGCCGGATGCCATTTGTGGCCGCAGACCGGGGCAGCAGATGGAAGTCTGGCTGTGGATGGGACTGGCTGGCGGCTCCACGGACTTGCCATGGAGCAGAGCTGGCCGGGGAGGATTCTGGGGCAAGGGACGGATCACCTCCCCTCCACCGCGGACGCCCCAGACTGGAACAGTGAGTGGGGTTCAGAAACCCCTAGTATTCTCAGTGTGGTCGCACCATTGACTTATATACAGGCAGTAAGATATTGGCAGTTTTATTCTCCATTCTTTTCCTAATTATGCCGAATGTGGAGTTTGCCTTTTTTTTACAACAGCTGTACACTTTCATTGAGCTGTCCACCACAAAATGCTCCTCAAAATACTCTTTTGCATCTCTGATTGTTCGCTTGCATCTACTTTCTGCAAGCTTGTGCTTCCTTTTGTGAACTTCAGTGCACTTCATAGAATCATAGAATCACAGAATAGTCGGGTTGGAAGGGGCCTACAAGACCATCGAGTCCCACCCCCTGCTCAATGCAGGAATCCAAGTCAGAGCATCCCTGACAGATTGCTGTCCAGCCTCACCTTGAATGCCCCCAGTGTGGGAGAGCCCACTACCTCACTACGTAATTGGTCCCATTGTTGTACTGCTCTAACAGGAAGTTTGTCCTGATGTTCAGCCAGAATCTGTCTTCCTGTAACTTCAGTCCATTATTCTGTGTTCTGCATTCTGGGATGATCAAGAAGAGATCCTGGCCTTCCTCTCTGTGACAACCTTTCAAGTATGTATGTATGTATGTATGTATGTACATATTTATTTATTGCATTTACACCCCACCTTTTTTCCTCTTGCAAGGAATCCAAGGCAGCTTACATTATCCTCCTCCTCCTCTCCATTTTATCCTCACAACAACAACCCTGTGAGGTGGGTTGGGCTGAGAGTCTGTGACTGGCCCAAAGTCACCCAGTGAGCTTCCATGGCCGAGTGGGGACTAGAACCCGGATCTCCCAGCTCCTAGTCCAACACTCTTGCCAGTACACCACACTGGCTCTTGAAGAATATTTGAAGAGTGCTACCATATCTCCCCTCAGTCTTCTCTCCTCAAGGCTAAACATGCCCACTTCTTTCAGTCCCTCTTCACAGGGCTTTGTTTCCAGTCCCCTGATCATCTTTGTTGCCCTCCTCTGAATACTGATAAAAAGCAGTAGTGTAGATCTAGCCCCAGACTCTGTCTACTTCCTGATGAGCGAAGGGCCTGAAAGTGTAGTTCTCTGATCTAAAGCCCAACACTAAATGTCTGTGGAATTTTATGTTGCTTCGATTTCCTATTTCTGGAACACTTTAGCATCCGCTAAGGATGATAACTCAAATTACAATTTGACAATTTGACTCTGCCACAGTTTAGGCTCATCAGTCAGGCCATTCTTCAGCCTCAGAACTACTGAGATGGGGATGACACATACGCTAGACATCAGCCTCACTATTCTGCTATCTTCCTAGTACCACCAACTGTCGCTAAATTGCTTCCTAACACTCTGGAAAATATCCAACAGTGATAGAGTTCCAATGAAGCACAATGTGGGAGCTTCAGCCCAGACAAAGGGAAGGATTCTTCACATGGTGCATAGTTAAACTATAGAATGTGCTTCCACAATGTAGTGAAGACTGCCAACTTGGATGGCTTTAAAGGGGGATTAGACAAATGTATGGAGGATAAAGTTGTCAATGGCTACTAGTTATGATAAGTATATGCTATCTCCTAGTATCAGAGGCAGCAGTACAGCCTTTTAATGCCATGTTGCTGGCAAACACAAAGAGGGAGGTGCTGTTGCCTTCATGTCCTGATTGTGGGCTTCCTGCTGGCATCTATCTGGCCACTGTGGAAACAGAACATTGGTCTAGATAGGCCTGTCGTCTGATCAAGCATGGCTCTTATGTTCTTAGCGTCTGTGTCAACATTACATTAGTGGGTGCCCTAGTCCCATATTATTTGCCCTTCATGATAAGGTTTATGGCTGAATCCCATTCTAAGTTACTTCTGCCTAAGTGAACTGCAGGGCCTTTTCAGTGGTAGCATCCCAAATGTGGAACTTCTAATAAAAGACTTCCAGAGCCTGACATAATTTTTTAATGTAAAAAATGTTTTAGTTATATGAATTCATACCTTTTATGCTTGCCTTTGGCTTTCCAGAACAGGAAACACCAATTATACATTCGAGACATCACTCAATCAGTTTATGCAGAAGGAATTCATTTCCCAGGAGGCCAAAAGATCACACAGTAACACTAAAAGGAGGAACACAGTTTGTCCTGAGAAGATTGACTTTCAAATACAGAAGGGTCCTTAATGTGCAGTAGCCATTTAATCCCTGGCTTCTCCTTGTGTGAAATGTGTATTTTGATTCCATTGTGGGTCCCTGGAAACTGAGCCATAAGCGGCCAAATCATTGCTCACAGATCCCAAAGCAGCCCTTGGACAGTAAAAGGCTCCAAGAACTCCTTCCTCAAGGGCAGTTTGGAATCTTAGTTGTAGAGGGGGAAAACGTCATAGTTCAGTCAATTCCATTTTGTGTCCCACTTGTTCTCACCCTTCAAAAATACTGAGAGAGAGACAGAGACAGAGACAGAGACAGAGACAGAGAAGGTGAGAGTTTAAATGAGAGAGCAAGAGAGACAGAGACAGAACTAGCATGGCATTATGAAGGCCAAATTCTTTCAGATGGAGAGGAAAAGAATAATCACGTAGCTGCCTCTGATCTTCTCTCTGCTGTTATACAGTGCAGCGAGAACAATAAAAGAGGAGGAATAAACACTGCATTTAGGTAGTTAGCCTTTGAATGTGTTTTCTGTCTGCTGGGCTGAAGCTGAACAGTTATTGCTACAGCAGGTGTGCCGGTCTGTATGCATGAACACAGATGCATGGCTGTTAACCCTGTGTGGTCTCTTTTTGCTGAGCAATTAAGTATTTATCAATCTCAAGGCCCAGTGCAAACCTGCCAATCCACCTCTCCGTTACCTTGATTCATTACCTATTACCACTACTCAGTAGCCACAATCTTTATGGGCCTGCAGACACAGGGATCCTTTGGTCTACTGCTGAGAGACCACAATTAGTGATGAATTAACCAGGAGGAGAGCATGTTATTACTCTAAAACGTGGTGCACAAGAGTGCCAGAGATCAATGGGAAGAAGGGGCATTAGAAGAAAAAGGAAAGGAAACAAACAGTCCATTGTTAATTGCTGTGCTTGTGCAACTTCATATGTGGCATGCATGTTTACGTGAGGAATATTTTCATGTATTTGTTGTATACAATGATATATATTGTATATTATACAATATAACTTGTATAAGATATAATCTGTGTTAGAGAGTGCAGGCCTCTGGACTCCTCTACCCATGAATAATGCAGCCAGATGGGCATCTCTTGCCAGGTGGGCAGATGGGCATCTCTTCAGCTGAGAAGACCTTGCAGCCACCTCCCTTACTGTGGAGTTTCTTGTAATTATTGTGTATATATCACATATGTTGTTGTTGTTGTTGTTCAGTCGTTCAGTCGTGTCCGACTCTTCGTGACCCCATGGACCATAGCACGCCAGGCCTTCCTGTCCTGCACTCTCTCCCGGAGCATGCTCAAGTTCATATTCATTGCATCCGTGATGCTATCTAGAGATACATCACATATGTATCTCACCCTTATTCCCATGAATCCAGTGCATCCTTTTGTATCCCCTCAACTACCACCACTGAAAAAAACAAATACAGATTTAGCTGAGAGGTGGCCACTTGCCCCAAATCATCCATTGCCTGGATGCAGGTCTGGCATAAGGGGTTGGTACCACTGGGCCTTTGTTATGGTTTTCAGCCCAGCAGTGAGCCCTATGCCAGCCTCCAGGATCTGCTCCTCCTCCTTGCTGTTGCTGCTACCTATTCACCTACCTCCTCTGAGTGAATGAGCAGTTGCAGGAGCAAGGAGAAGCAGCAGCTGCTGCCTCTTGCTTCAGTCTCTGGGCAGTGGTGCAGAGTGGGGCCAAAGGGACTGGGGCAGCAGCAGCAATGAAAAACAGGGGTGGGGCTACTTAGGGAGGGGATTTCCTGAAGCCATCGTGCCCAAGAGTCCCTCAAAAAGAAGAAGCCAACACTTCCTGGATGGGGATTTGAACTCAAGTCTCCTTGGCCAAAAGCTAACACTGGTCCACACAAACAGAATAGACAATAGATAGATAGATAGATAGATAGATAGATAGATAGATAGACACACACGTATGTGTGTGTGTGTGTATGTGTGTGTGTGTGTGTGTATGTGTATATATATATATATATATATATATATATATATATATATAATTTTTTCTACAGCATAGATACAGGAACTAATGAGGTGGAAGGGGGAATAACTGAAAACTAAAACCAGTCCAGATCTACCAACTCCTTGTTCTTCCCCAGCACAACTACAATGACATAATACTTGAAGTTCCACCTCCTTACTTCTGAACCTGCCCTTGTGCTATGGTTATTATTGGAGGCCAAATCCTGTGTCCCCCCCCCCCATCCTGACATCAGAAATGAAGGCAGGTGGTGACTAGAGATAAGATCTCCTCAGTGGTGACATCCAGATTTTGGAATTCCATCCCTAGAGATGCATGGATGGCCTCCTTCCTTTTCACATTCTGAGCAGCAAGTTATTACCCAAGGAAAATATGACCATAATATGAACTTTGTGCCATGGGGTCATGAAGCAGGATCAATCTGCTCCTGAACCTCCACTTTTTGGGTTGCAGGGTTCTCAGATACTGAAGCCACCATCCTCAGCATCTTGCTTGGTCCTGTAGCTTGTCTGCCATGGCCTCCTTCTCCTGCCCTGCAACATCTCCACAGGTGTACATGATTACATCCCAGTTACCCCTGCTAGATCCCCTATCTCAGTTTGCCCTGATGGGTTTCTGCAGCTCACTTACATATGTAGCAAGCCCAAGTCTGAGTTCTTTGCTCATCTTCTCCTTCTGCTACTGGGATCCTCGATTAGTGAGTAACCATAACTTGAAGGGGCCACAGCTTTCTTTCCACCTATCTTGACCCCCATACAAGCACATGCATTGAGTCAGTGTTGGAAAGGAAAAGTAACATCTATCTGCAACTGCAGGAAATGTGCTGCCTGCCTCCCTGCAAAATACGTCTCCTGCAGAGCTGCTTAGGCTCTGTTAGTGGTAGGGCTGTTCCTGTTCATTTTAATGTATCTTCCAGTTTTTGTGCTTTCCTCTGCTTGCACACAGATATATGTCTGGTGGCTGTCACCATAGCCTCCATTAGAGCATCGCATTTTCCAAAACTGTCTGAAAAATGCATGACGTAGAGGCCCATACCCTCCAATTTTTCCCCTAGCTCCCTCCCTTCCATATGTCACTTACATGATAATGATCTGTGTTGCAGTTATATGCTGGAAAGTGTTAACATAACCATTATTTTTATAGGTTGCTGGAACCGAGGTGGGAATCAAGGAGTCCAATGAATACAAATAAGCTAAGATGCGAGAGGGCTCCATCTTCTATAATCTTTACTGAATAGTAATCTGGGAATTGCCTTGCAGGGAAATATACAGACAGTGCCACTGTTATTGCAGTCTGGATAGATAGCTCCTGCTTACACCAAAGCACATGCCTGATTATTCTCCACGACAATAGCCATAATCTGTGGAAGATGTATTATTCAAAATGAGACATGACCACCCATCCTTTATTAGAACAGCAAAATTAAAAGAGCTGATAGCGCTCTTCAAGTACTTGAAAGGTTTTCACAGCGAGGAAGGCCAGGATCTGTTCTTGATCATCCTAGAGTGCAGGACACGGAATAATGGGCTGAAGTTACAGGAAGCCAGATTCCGGCTGAACATCAGGAAAAACTTCCTGTTAGAGCAATATGACAATGGAACCAATACCCTAGGGAGGTGGTGGGCTCTCCCACACTGGAGGTGTTCAAGACGAGGCTGGACAGCCATCTGTCAGGGATGCTCTGACTTGGATTCCTGCATTGAGTAGGGGGTTGGACTCGATGGCCTTGTAGGCCCCTTGCAACTCTACTATTCTATGATTCTATGAAAGGGACATGTTCCTGACTCTCATCTTGGTGCAATAAGCTCATGATGGTAAGCCACAAAGTTCAGATGTAGACACAAACTGCCACAAAGTTCAGCTGTAGACACAAACTGGCACAGAGTTTGGATGCAGGACTAAAAGTGATACCAAGAGCAAATCACATGTTAAACTGTTCCTAGTAGAGGTGTGATCTGACTACAAGATTTGACTCAGACCTCAATTCAGCACTTTGGAAAACAGCTTGATTCTACTTGGACCAATTCCAAGGCCTTCCATTTTGACTCAGGTAGCAAACCCAAGTTGAGATTCAGAAATCTCAAATCTGAGGCTTCGTGCCTCCCATTGATTATCATAG
Source organism: Heloderma suspectum (assembly GCF_057233095.1). Taxonomy (NCBI): domain Eukaryota; kingdom Metazoa; phylum Chordata; class Lepidosauria; order Squamata; family Helodermatidae; genus Heloderma; species Heloderma suspectum. Next base: position 45,271,498 of record NC_139460.1, on the reverse strand, counting down.
GATTTTTTTTTTTTAAAAAATGGCTATAACATTTTTTTTCTATTTGTCAAAAATAGAATAAAACTGCAGGCATAACAGCCATTTAGGAGGGGATTATACTTGCAAATTTCAGAAATATCGGTGAGGTAGTTTTTGTGCTACACACCTTTATATTTTGATTTTATTTTTAAAAAGGTAATGGCCACTGTTTTTATTTCTTAGCAGAAACTGCATTAAATTTTCAGGGATAGTTACCTCTTCTGAGGGGATAAAGTTGCCAAGTTCCAAAAGAGGAGCAAGGATTTTTGTGCAAGAGCAGCCTTTACATTTTGAGGGTGACCCCCCAAAAGGTTCAAAATATGTTAAAAAATAATATGATTTTTTATGCTTTAAAGAACAATAGTAACCACAGATTCATGTGGAAACAGGGCAGTGCAGACTTATGTGAATGAGCACATGTGAAATTGACCCAGACTGGGAATAGTCTGATCTGTCCATCCCTACTTCAGAGTACAGGTGGGAGGATCAAATGACTGACTACTGCTCTTTATATAGTCTCCATGTATTCACAAAAGTAGGTTTCAGTGGGAAGAGTTTTAGACTAGCTTTCTCCCTGATATGCTAGTTGTTCATGTGCAAAGTTCTCCCCCCGCCCCGAGTTCGAGTGTATGTGCATGTATGACTTTTAAACATGCAAAGCACCTACATACACAAACTGCAGTCTGAAGTGGTACTCACCAGGAATAATTTTACTATCTGATCTGCTGTTCATGCAGACTGGCTCAGAGACCTAATGCTTTGCTTTAAAGCACTGAAAAATCTGTCTCCTTTCTTTTCCATAGGAGAGAAGCAGGAAAAAGACCCTCCAAAAATTTATGAAAATTATTTTCTCTTTGGAAATTGCATGTCTCTAAAAAAGCCATACTGTTGGTAATGCTGCTGTCTTGCTTCCAAGCCATGCTTCCCTTCCCATTCATTTCCTTCCTCATCAACTACCATGACTTGATGAGCAACCTTGCCTGCCAATAACATTCTTGTTGGAGGAGGCATCAAATGAAATGAAATCTTTTAGCTTAGAAAAAAGGTGAATAAGGGGAGACATGATAGAGGTGTACAAAATTATGCATAGTGTGGAGAAACTGGATAGCAAGACATTTTTCTTCCTCTCTCATAATACTAGAACCTGGGGTCATCCCATGAAGTCAAATGATACAGAAGGATGCCATCCCATGAAGCTGATTGGTGGGAGACAGATAAAAGGAAGTACTTCTTCACAAAGCACATTGTTAAACTATGGAATTAACTTCCACAAGATGTAGTGGTGGCCATCACTTTAGATGTCTTTAAAAGGAGATTAGACAAATTCATGGTGAATAAGGCTATCAATGGCTAGTAGTCTTGATGGCTATATGGTACCTCCAGTATCAGAGACAGTATGCCTATGTATACCAGTTGCTGGCGAAAATGGTCAGGAAGGTACTATTGCACTCATGTCCTGTTTGTGGGTTTCCTGTGGGCAGCTGGTTGCCTCTCTGGGATGTATAGATGGAACTACAAGGCAGACCTGGCTGAGTATCATCCACATACTAATGACACTTCTGCCCAAACCTCCTGATGATTCCCCCAGTGGTTTTATGTAGATGTTAAAAAGCATGGGGGGGGGGCAGGATGGAAGTTTGTAGCACCCCCAGGCTAATGGCCATGGGGTGGAACAAAATTTCCCCAGCACCACCTTCTGAGACCACTCCTCCAGGAAGAATTGGAACCACTTTAAAACCATGCCTCCCAACCAAGATGAATGATACAGAAGGATACCATGCTTGATGATATCAAAAGCTGCTAAGAGGTCCAGAAGAACCTGTCATGTTTCCCAGTCCCCCAGTGCACATGCTCAGGCAATCTGACACTGGACACCCAAATCAGTGAGATTTCTTTATTGCAGAAAATCCCACGACAAAAGCTTAATGGTTACACACTTCAGAAATCATATAGATAATGGTCAGTAGCTATTGGCTCTGTGTAATTCCAGAACAGTCCAAAGCTAAACACTACTACAGTGACTGAGATCCTCATCAACATGGTTTCCCTGCTGTCATTCTCCACAGTTCTGAACACAAGGGATGGGGCTCTGGATTCCTGGGTACCTAACCCAGGCAATCCTTTCACGGGGTTCCTACCCCAGACATGGAAAGGGAATGATTCCTGGAATGAACCCATCAGGCAATCAAGGGATAACTTCTTGGAGGGCCTAAACAAACCACACCCATAGAGAGTCCAACTTTGAATCTTTTGTTGATAACTCCAGGCTACATGGTCAAGGCCTATCAAGACCAAAGGAAGGGCATACCCATACACACAGTGAGTACTGTGCTTTTTGCATTGGTAACTCCATGCTGCATGTGTCTGGGCAGAGGGAAGTCCAAAAGTTGTAGATCAAACCCAGCCTGCCAGTACGCTGAGCTGATGACAAACAGACACACACAATCCACGGCAACGAGAGTTCAAGTCTATGGCAAGTCCTTAGCAATCCAAAGTTCCAGTCTATGTGCAGAATGCCTCCAAAAGCCCAGACAATGATGGATCCAAACTAGGGATGGCGGAGAATTTCTCCCCGAAACTTCGGGGGGCCGAGTGCCAACGTGTTCAGCCCCCCGAACAAGTTTCGGGGAGAAATCCTCCACACACACCCACCCCCCGCACCCCCCCCGGGACGGGACTTACCTTCACCGAATGTCCCTCCCGGTGGCTGGTCCGGCTGGCAGTTTGGCGGGTGTTCGAGCGAGGCGGGAGTGGCAGCCGGTCTTTCGACCGGCTGCCGCCACCGCCATTGCAATGAAAGAAAAAAAAAAAACCGCCCTCTGATAGGCTACGTGACGATTCACGTAGCCTATCACGGCTAGATTTGCAAAGTCAGCTGTGATAGGCTACGTCAATCGTCACGTAGCCTATCACGGGTGACTTAAAAAGAAAAAAAAAAAAAGAGTGTACGGATAATGGCGGCCCCCATAGGGAGCCGCCATTCCCGTTCCTTATTTGGTCGCTGTAGTCTACGTAAATGTTTACGTAGACTACGGCGAAAATAAGGGCAACGCTATTTGCGTTGACCTTATTTTCGCCGTAGTCTACGTAAACATTTACGTAGACTACAGCGACTAAATAAGGAACGCGAATGGCGGCTCCCTATGGGGGCCGCCATTCGCGTACGCGCTTTTTTTTTTTAAAGTCACCCGTGATAGGCTACGTGATGATTCACGTAGCCTATCATGGCTGACTTTGTAGATCTAGCCGTGATAGGCTACGTGAATCGTCACGTAGCCTATCAGGGGGCTTTTTTTTTTTTTTTTTTTACTTTCGCATTCGCGGCCGGGAGAGGCGCCTCCTCCCCGGCCTGAATTTCGGCCGGGTGAGGCGGGAAGCCTCCCCCCCGGCCTGAATTTCGGCCGGGCGAGGCGGGAAGCCTCCCCCCCGGCCTGAACTTCGCAGGGGGAGCAGCGAAGCGCCCCCCCCACCGCGAACGGCCTTCGACAACAGGTAAGTGACTTTCGTCCACCCCTAATCCAAACAGATAAAGCTTCGGGTAATGAAGACAAGATGTTCCTAGCAAAGGCTTTTCGCCTTTGCATCGGCTTAAAAGGGAAGGCATGACTATAAGACACCCTCTCCGGATTCCTTGACAGGCAAGGGCCTTTAGCCTTTCAGCAAGGTCCCTGTCTAAACAGCATGTCAGTCGTGACGCTTCAACCTGGGTGACCGTTCTGCAAACCCCACCCCACCTCTAGGGGTGCATGAAAGTCCCTTACCTGTCCTCAAAGCTTTTCGCGGTGGGGGGGAGGCGCTTCGCTGCTCCCCCCGCGAAGTTCAGGCCGGGGGGGAGGCTTCCCGCCTCACCCGGCCGAAATTCAGGCCGGGGGGGAGGCTTCCCGCCTCACCCAGCCGAAATTCAGGCCGGGGGGGAGGCTTCCCGCCTCGCCCGGCCGAAATTCAGGCCGGGGAGGAGGCACCTCGCCTCGCCCGGCCGCGAACTAAAAAGTAAAAAAAAAACAAAAAAAAAACGCCCCCGTGATAGGCTACGTGACGATTTACGTATCCTATCATGGCTGACTTTGCAAATCTAGCCGTGATAGGCTACGGTAATCATCACGTAGCCTATCACGGGGGCGGTTTTTTTTTTCTTTTATTGGAATGGCAACGGCGGCAGCCGGTCAAAAGACCGGCTGCTGCTCCTGCCCCGGACGAAGACCCGCCGAACCGCCGGACGGACCCACCGCTGGGAGGGACATTCGCCAAAGGTAAGTCCCGTCCCAGGGAGGGCAGGGGGGCGGAGAATTTCTCCCCGAAACTTGTTCGGGGGGCCGAACACGTTGGCGCTCGGCCCCCCGAAGTTTCGGGGAGAAATTCTCCGCCAACCCTACCCACCTCTGTCAGGTTCTCATGGACAGCTTCCAACCTCCCTGCCTGCCAGGGCCAGACCAACAGGTGGACAGAGAGTTGGGTGACTCCCCTTGGCTCTGCTCTGAGAACACTGACAGAGATAAGCTCACACAGATTCTGACATTCCGGAGGCTGAATAGGCCCAGGCCCTTCCAGGCTACTTCTAATCAAATCCTGGCTATAACCTACAAGGCCCTGAAAGAACCAACAGTTTTTCACTCCCCACATACATTCCTCAGCATAAGTTATCAACCAAGGCAACCAAGGCTGTTTCCATCCCATAACCAAAATGTTGTTTATTGTAAGAAGTTGTTTCTCCCCTTTCTAAGAGCCATCCTTCTCCATGGCCCTTAGCTACTTTTTCAGGTCCTAGATGGTGTGAAGAACCCCTTTACATGTAGAAAATACACATGTGCAGGCTTAGGGTTGGAGAGTTGAAGAATGTGGTATAACCCCCCCCCCAAGAATGCCCAAAATGAAGTCCTATATACTTAAATTATTTGACTTGTTCCAGTGTATTCCCCTTAATATCCGAACCTTTTCCACATTTTGGAAAACAACAACATGATTTTGAATTTTACACAGTTTATGGTCAATGCATTCTTGTCACAATAATTTGAAAAAGTTTAAAGCATCTGTCTCAACCCTAATTGGGTTATGGATAATATTGCAGCAGCACCAGTAGATAACAGTAATGGAGTTTGCCTCAGACCAATATGTGGTGTATGTCCCTCCACCACTGAAAATATGTCTTGCCTAACTCATATGAAAAGTCAAGGAGTCCAGACCCATTGGGTTGGAGCTGGCAGAAGGCTGTGTCTGTGAGACATTGTTTGCTCTAGTTGTTGGTGAAGAATACATGGAGGTCAGGTTTGGGGGCTGTCATGTTGATCCCAACCCCTTCTGCCTCCATACATTCAGTATACCCTGTTTGGCTATATGAATGAGGTTCTTGTCTTGAATTTACCTCTTAATTCAGATATTGAAGACCTTAGAGATACAATCAGTTTTCAACTGAAACGTATGTTTTACATGTGTGTGTCCTCTCCATAAAGCTGAGTTTTCCCTGCCTGATTTCCCTTTGAATCAATTATCCATAATTCTACTGGCCTCAAACAAGATACTGATTTCTTTTTGACAACAACAACAACAACTAAATGAAGATTCCATTTCAGCCTGGAACTTACTGTTAAACACAATGTCTTTTGACAGCCTCTATCATAATAATGACATTTGCTTTAGTTAATTATATGATCATTATATTTTGCTTTTGCTGCAATGAATTTATAACACACATACACATGCGCGCACCTTTGCCAACTTGGTGTTCCTCCTAATGGTTTGGACTACAACTCCCAGGATTCCTAACCATTGGCCATGCTGGTTCAGGCTGAGGGGAGTTGAAGTCTACAACAGCTGAAAGGCACCAGGCTGAGGAAGACTGCACTACAGCATTATCAGCTCCCAATTTGATTTGACACTGTGGTGTTGACACTTAATAGAATTCCTGGAGTCCACCTTCCAAATCCAGTGCGGTATTATAGGATATATTGAACGATTGTATATGTTGCACCTGCTCCCCCTTGCTGATTTCTGATGTAGCCAGCTTTCTATGTTTTTTGCTGATATTTCTGAAACCTGGAAATAACCCCATATTATACCACCTCCACAGGGTACTAGCACATGCCATGCTGTTCAGTATATTGTGACCACCATAGTTCCAAGAGCACAACTGTGGATTAAACGGTAAATCTCTTTCTTAACTGGGAATGATTTCCCATAACACTCCAAGGGCCAGCTTGGGTGCTGCTGTTGCAATATGAAGAAAGAGCCAGGCTGATGGTTTCTGCCTGAGCCACTTCTTCAGATAATTTTAATGGCAGAACACAGGCAACTTCAGAATAACTCTGGCAACGTACAGCAAATGAGAATCTGATCCTCTTCACACTTTTATACAACACTAGCAAAATGCCCACAATTATTATGGTTGGAGTAGACAATTCTATCCCCTTCATGGATCACTGCCTTGTTGTGGCGAAGGGGCTTGCGTAACTCAGTGAAGCCATAAGCTATGCCGTGCAGGGCCACCCAAGACGGACAGGTCATGGCAGAGAGTTCTGACAAAATGTGGTCCACTGGAGAAGGAAATGGCAACCCACTCCAGTATTCTTGCCAAGAAAACCCCATGGAACGTATCACAAGGCTAAAAGAGATGACGCCGGAAGATGAGCCCCTCAGGTCGGAAGGTGTCCAATATGCTACTGGGGAAGAGCAGAGGGTATTTCCAAGTAGCACCAGAAAGAGTGAAGCGGCTGGGCTAAACCCGCAAGGACACTCAGCTGTGGATGTGTCTGGCGGTGAAAAGAAAATCCAATGCTGTAAAGAACAATATTGTTTAGGAACCTGGAATGTCAGATCAATGAATCAAGGTAAGCTGGAGGTGGTCAAACATGAGATGGCAAGATTGAACATCGACATCTTGGGAATCAGCGAACTAAAATGGACAGGCATGGGCGAATTTAATTCAGGTGACCATCATATCTACTATTGTGGGCAAGAATCCCTTAGAAGAAATGGAGTAGCACTCATAGTCAACAAAAGGGTGGGAAAAGCAGTACTGGGGTACAATCTTAAAAATGATAGAATGATCTCAGTACGAATCCAAGGCAAACCATTCAACATCACAGTAATTCAAGTCTATGCCCCAACCACTGAGGCCGAAGAAGCTGAGGTTGATCGGTTCTATGAAGACCTACAACACCTTCTAGAACTAACACCAAAAAAAGATGTCCTCTTTATCATAGGGGATTGGAATGCTAAAGTAGGAAGTCAAGAAATCACCGGGATAACAGGCAGGCATGGCCTTGGTGTACAAAATGAAGCAGGACAAAAGCTAATAGAGTTTTGCCAAGAGAACATGCTGATCATAGCAAACACTCTTTTCCAACAGCACAAGAGGCGACTCTACACATGGACGTCACCAGATGGTCAATATCGAAATCAGATTGATTATGTCCTTTGCAGCCAAAGATGGAGAAGCTCCATACAGTCAGTAAAAACAAGACCTGGAGCTGACTGTGGCTCAGATCATGAGCTGCTTCTTGCAAAATTTCGGCTTAAATTGAAGAACGTCGGGAAAACCACTAAACCGTTCAGGTATGACCTCAATCATATCCCTGATGAATATACAGTGGAGGTGAGGAATAGATTTCAGGGATTAGACCTGATAGACAGAGTGCCTGAGGAACTATGGACGGAGGTCCGTAACATTGTTCAGGAGGCAGCAACGAAATCCGTCCCAAAGAAAAAGAAATGCAAGAAAGCCAAGTGGCTGTCTGATGAGGCTTTACAAGTAGCTCACGAAAGAAGGGAAGCGAAAAGCAAGGGAGAAAGGGGAAGATATACCCAACTGAATGCAGAGTTCCAGAGAATAGCAAGGAGAGACAAGAAGGCCTTCTTAAATGAACAATGCAAAGAAATTGAGGAAAACAACAGAATGGGAAAGACTAGAGATCTCTTCAAGAAAATTGGAGATCTCAAGGGAACGTTTTGTGCAAAGACGGGCATGATAAAGGACAAAGAAGGCAGGGACCTAACAGAAGCAGATGAGATTAAGAAGAGGTGGCAAGAATACACAGAAGAACTATACAGGAAAGATCTGAATGTCCCTGATAGCCATGATAGTGCGGTCACTGAACTTGAGCCGGACATCCTAGAGAGTGAAGTCAAGTGGGCCTTAGGAAGCATTAGTAACAACAAAGCTAGCGGAGATGACAGTATTCCAGCCGACCTATTTAAAATCCTAAAAGATGATGCTGTTAAAGTGCTGCATTCAATGTGCCAACAAATCTGGAACACTCAACAGTGGCCACAAGACTGGAAAAGGTCAGTTTACATTCCAATTCCAAAGAAGGGCAACGCCAAAGAGTGTTCAAACTACAGTACAATTGCGCTCATTTCACATGCCAGCAAGGTGATGCTCAAAATCCTACAAGCGAGGCTTCAGCAGTATGCGAACCGAGAACTACCGGAAGTACAAGCTGAGTTTCGAAGAGGCAGAGGACCTAGAGATCAAATCGCCAACATTCGCTGCATCATGGAGAAAGCAAGAGAATTCCAGAAAAACGTCTATTTCTGCTTCATTGACTACGCTAAAGCCTTTGATTGTGTGGATCACAACAAACTGTGGCAAATTCTTAAAGTGATGGGAGTACCAGACCACCTTACCTGTCTCCTGAGAAACCTGTATGAGGGTCAAGAAGCAACAGTAAGAACCAGACATGGAACAACCGATTGGTTCAAAATTGGGAAAGGAGTACGACAAGGCTGCATATTGTCACCCTGCTTATTTAACTTATATGCAGAGTACATCATGAGAAATGCCGGGTTGGATGAATCAGAGGTCGGAATTAAGATTGCCGGGAGAATTATCAACAACCTCCGATATGCAGACGATACCACCCTAATGGCAGAAAGCGAAGAGGATCTCAAGAGCCTCTTGTTGAGGGTGAAAGAGGAGAGTGTAAAAGCTGGTTTGAAACTCAACATTAAAAAAACTAAGATCATGTCATCTGGCCCCATCACTTCCTGGCATATAGAAGGGGAAGAAATGGAAGCAGTGACAGATTTTACTTTCTTGGGCTCCAAGATCACGGCAGACAGTGACTGTAGCCATGAAATTAAAAGACGCTTGCTCCTTGGGAGGAAAGCTATGGCAAACCTAGACAGCATAGTAAGAAGCAGAGACATCACCTTGCCGACAAAGGTCCATCTAATCAAAGCTATGGTTTTCCCAGTAGTAATGTATGGCTGTGAGAGCTGGACTATAAGGAAGGCTGAGCGCCGAAGAATTGATGCTTTCGAACTGTGGTGCTGGAGAAGACTCTTACGAGTCCCCTGGACTGCAAGGAGGTCAAATCAGTCCATCCTAAAGGAAATCAACCCTGACTGCTCATTGGAAGGACAGATAATGAAGCTGAAGCGCCAATATTTTGGCCACCTAATGCGAAGAGAAAACTCCCTGGAAAAGACCCTGATGCTGGGAAAGACTGAAGGCAGAAGGAGAAGGGGACGGCAGAGGATGAGATGGCTAGATAGCATCACGGATGCAATGAATATGAACTTGAGCACGCTCCGGGAGAGAACGCAGGACAGGAAGGCCTGGCGTGCTATGGTCCATGGGGTCACGAAGAGTCGGACACGACTGAACGAGTGAACAACAACAACAACAAGACAATTCTATCTTACGCTATGATACCCTAGGGTGCTCAGAGCACCTCACAAGAACCATGTAAGGTAAGTTGGGCTAAGAGACTGCAGCTGGCTCAAGTTCACATAGTAAGCTTATGGCCTGAGTGAGGATTTGAACCTGTGTCTCCCTCATCCTAGGGCTGCGGTGGCTTAGTGGTGAAGACGCTGAACTGCAGACTGGAAGGTCGGCAGCACAGCAGTTCGAGACCCGAGTGCCGCGTGACGGAGTGAGCTCCCGTCTTCAGTCCCAGCTCCTGCCAACCTAGCAGTTCGAAAGCAAGAAATTGCAAGTAGATAAATAGGTACCGCTTCAGCGGGAAAGGTAACAGCGTTCCGTGCACCTCGGTGTTCAGTCATGCCGGCCACATGACCATGGAAGCGTCTTCGGACAGCGCTGGCTCTTTGGCTTAGAAATGGAGATGAGCACCACACCCTAGAGTCGGACACGAATGGTTGGGGACACCTTTACCTTTACCTCCTTCATCCTAGTCCAAAGCTCTAACCAATTACAACACACTGACTTGCAATAAAAAATGTTGTGTGTATGTGCTTGCATGTGTGAAATCCAATTTGGAATTCTGTGTGTGAGGAACAGACAGGCCACTGACAGTTGCCCTCACCTCGACATCGTACCTAGTGTGGTGCTGTAGTTTTTCACATAGGAGCGAACGGCAGCTATTTATTTATTTATTTATTTATTTATTTATTACATTTATATCCCACCGTTCTTCCATCATGGAATTCAGGGTGGCTACATGTGGTTCCCAGGTGATCTCCCCTCCAAGCATCGGCCAGACCCAAAGCTGCTTAGCTTCAGCGAGGTGGCTGCCACCTGTGCCTTCAGACTATGCCCTGGGTCTGATTTTGATTTATATGAGAGAAAGTAAAGGAGCGGCATCAGGCTAAACATATTCCCTGTTGTTGGTAGCTGCAGCCATTAAGAATAAAAGCCACTCCTATATGCATCGCCCCATCCCGGGTTCAGTTTCTTGCTCACAGTAGACTGTGATGGAATTTTGGGAGAACAGGACAGAAGGTTGGGAACTGGAAGATGGGGGGGGGAGAGAGAGAGAGAGAGAGAGAAGCACAGATTTATATACCCACTTTCCCATGCCAAATATTTTTGTCACTGCTATTTGGTTTCAGAAGACTATCCATATACATTGTTTCACATAAAGCTTCTCTGAATATTCTACAGCAGGGTTGGACAACTTGCGGCTCCCCAGATGTTGTTGGACTCCAACTCCCATCAGCCCCAGCCAGCATGACCAGTGGTTAAGGGCTCTGAGATTTGGAGTCCAGCAACATCTGGAGGGCCACAGATGGACCACACTTGTTCTACAGGGGTACTCCACTCTTTTGCAAAAAAACACATTATCTGATTAATTTGGCTTTGAAAGCAGGAAGCATTACTGCAATTCCTATAACACCAGAAAAAAATAAAAAAATGTGACAATGGAACCAGCGTTCAATGTGCAGCAGTGCTCCTGCTGATCATCCACAGAGATGAAACAACCATGAACTCAGTGGAGGATGGGGGACTGCTGACAAATAAATCTGTGCACATGAATACCAGAATATGTAGCCCTCATAAAGATGGTAATTAGAGCCCAGCATGAGATGGATGCATTCATAATGCTAATACTAATACTAATACTAATAATGTAGCAGCATTATCTTCATCGTAAAAACCATACCTCCATAGCTATAATCTAGGATGAAATAATATTGGTTAGCATTATTATTACTATTGTATTACTACTCATAATGATGATAGGGCCCTTGCTAAGGGACAGGGCCTTTTATGCCAGTAAGTAAACATGTTTTAAGGGGTTCTCCTGAAAGTGAATTCCTTCAATTAATAAAGGAAAATGACAAATCTGTTCAGGACACATGGTAAGGTACCAATTGATTGCCTCTCTTTAATAACTGCTTAATTTGCTTTCCCTTTCCCAATCACATTACACAAATTGTTGGCCTCTGCCATGCTGTGACAAAGATGCTGGCATTTGCGTCGACAGACCTTTACTGGAGCTCCGTCTCCCTCCTCCTTGCATTCACCCTGCTTTTCTCCTTCCGACCTTCTCCGTCACTCCAACAGCTTCTTCCTTCCTAAGCTCAACCAAGATGCCACCGTTAATTTAGCTGGAAAATTGCACGATGGCAATAGGAAAGCAAATTGATCAGACCTTATGAGTTGTAGCAGGAAGAAGAATGGAGAAACCTTAGCCATTTCTCACTGACCTCTTCCCATGCTTAAAGAAAACTCATAAGCTCTCAGCACGAATTAGCATGGCCTCATTATGGAAACAGAATTGGGGTCAAAAGAAACCAATTGGGCAAAGGGGGTGGGGGGAATCCATGAAAACAGTATCAGAGACTGAAGTAGCCTGAATGGCCACTTTGAGAAAGAGGAGAGAACACCAGACATTGCGAAGAATGAATGAATGAATGAATTTATTTATTTATTTATTTATTTATTTATTTATTTCATTTCTATACCACCCAATATCCAAAGCTCTCTGGGCGGTTCACAAAAATTAAAACCAAACAACACACAATAAAACAATTTAAAATATATAGAACATTAAAACCACAATATAACAATGCAACCACAATAAAACCTAGCAGCAGTGCAGGAGTTTAAAATACAGATTTTTAAAACAGCAAAGCTAAAAGTTTAGAAAGCTAAAATGCTAAAATGCCTGGGAAAATAAAAAGGTCTTCACCTGGCGCTGAAAGGAATACAATGTAGGTGCCAGGCGAACCTCACTAGGGAGCTCATTCCAGAGCCGGGGTGCCACAACAGAAAAAGCCCTCCTCCTAGTAGCCACCCATCTTACTTCCTTTGGCAGGGGCTCACGGAGAAGGGCTGCTGAGGATGATCTTAAGGTCCAGGCAGGCACATATGGGAGGAGGTGATCCTTCAGGTAACCTGGCCCCAAGCCGTTAAGGGCTTTAAATGTTAATACCAGCACTTTGAATCGGGCCCGGAAATGGACTGGCAGCCAGTGCAGCTGAAAAAGTATTGGCGTAATATGAGCTCGTAGGCCAGTCCCTGTTAACAATCTTGCTGCCCTATTTTGGACCAGCTGAAGTTTCTGGACTGTTTTCAAAGGCAGCCCCATGTATAACGCATAGCAGTAATCCAGACGAGAAGTTATCAGAGCATGGATAACTGTAGCTAGGCTATCTCTGTCCAAATAAGGGCGTAGTTGGTATACCAGCCTAAGCTGATGAAAAGTGTTCCATGCCACTGAGTTCACCTGTGCCTCAAGTGACAGTTCTGGATCCAAGAGCACCCCCAAACTACGAACCTGATCCTTTAGGGGGAGTGCAACCCCCTCCAGAACAGGTTGAATATCACCTAGCCAGGCAGACGAACCACCCACTAACAGAACCTCCATCTTGTCTGGATTGAGTTTCAGTTTATTGGCCCTCATCCAGTCCATCACCGTGCCCAGGCACTGATTCAGAACAGCCACTGCCTCACCTGGTTTTGATGAGAAAGAGAGGTAGAGCTGGGTGTCATCCGCATATTGATGGCACCTCAGCCCACATCTCCGGATAACCTCCCCCAGCTGTTTCATGTAGATGTTAAACAGCATAGGGGATAAAAAAGAGCCCTGTGGAACCACATGGCAGAATTGCCATGGCACAGAGCAATAATCCCCCAGCACCACCTTCTGGAATCGGCCATCCAAGTAGGAGCGGAACCACTGTAGTGCAGTGCCTCCAACTCCCAACCCAGACAACCTATCCAGAAAGATACCATGGTCGATGGTATCGAAAGCCGCTGAGAGGTCCAGAAGAATAAACAGGGTTGCAGTCCCCCTGTCCCTCTCCTGGCAGAGGTCACCCCAGGGCGACCAAGGCAGTTTTTGTTCCAAAACCAGGCCTGAAGCTCGATTGAAATGGATCTAAATAATCCATTTCATTCAACAGTGCCTGGAGCTGTCCTACCACCCGCTCAAGCACCTTGCCCAGGAAGGGGATGTTGGCCACTGGCCTATAATTATTAATATCCTCTGGGTCCAGGTTAGGCTTTTTCAGGAGTGGTTTAATTACCGCCTCTTTTAAAGCGGCAGGCACCTAGGGATGGACAGAACACTTACCTTCCGTTCCGTTCTGTTTCTGCTGGGGGGGGAGGCACTCCATCCCTCCCCCCGGAATCCTCGACGGTGGGGGAGGTGATCCGGTCCTCCCCCCCCAGAATCCTGTCCGGCCAGCTCCGCTCCACGGCCAAGCCACGGAGCCACCGGCCGGCTCCGGCCTCCCGCAGCCGGACATCCAGCCGCTGGGCAGCCCTGCAGGGACGCAAATGGCAGCTGTCATAGCTGCCACCATTTGCATCTATGTATTTAGCCATGATAGGCTACGTAAATACTTATGCAGCCTATCATGGCAGGGGAGGGGAAACCCCAGCATACGCAAATGGCGGTAGCCGCCACCATTTGCGTACGCTGGGATTTTTCCCCCCTGCCATGATAGGCTACGTAAATACTTACGTAGCCTATCACGGCCTCTGCAGGAACGCAAATGGCTAAGTATTTACATAGCCTATCACGGCTATGAAGAGGAAGTGAATGGCGGCCGCAGGATGGCCGCCATTTGCAAAGCAGTGCAGACGGGGGCAGGTAAGTGCTCCATTTCGCACACGTTTTGTGGGTTGGGGGCAGTGGGGACTTCGTCCCACATGCCTTTTGTGGGGGGGGGCTTCGTCCCGCGATGGATTTCGGGGGGCCAAATGCACGGGCATTCGGCCTCACCGAGATCCGTCGCGGAATTCTCTGACATCCCTACAGGCACCACTCCCTCTCTCAAGGAGGAATTTACAACCTCCTGGACCCAGCATCCCCTCCTTGTTTGATTTAATTAGCCATGAAAGGCAAGGGTCAAGCACACAAGTGGTCGATCGGACTTGGCCAAGCACCTTGTCCGCATCCTCAGGCCTCAGTAACTGAAACTCATCCAATAAAACTGGACCAGACGGTGCTCTGAATGCCTCTACCAATGGAACTGCATTAATCATGGTGTCCAATTCATGATGAATCTGAGCGACTTTATCTTCAAAGTGCCATGCAAACTCGTCACAGCGTGCCACCGAGGGTTCCACCGTCTCTCTCTCTGGCCCAGAATGTAACAGGCTGCGAACCACTCGGAAAATCTCCGCTGGACGACACTGAGAAGATGCAAGGCTGGTGGAAAAGAACTGTATATTTTCCACCCTCACCGCCACAGAGTAGGCTTGATAGTGGGCTCTTACCTGTGTTCGGTCAGACTCAGCACGAGTTTTTCTCCACCTGTGTTCTAGCTGTCTCCCCTCTTGCTTCATTGCCCTCAGCTCAGGTGTATACCAAGTAGGGATGTCAGAGAATTCCACCATGGATCTCGGTGAGGCCGAATGCCAGTGCATTCAGCCCCCCGAAATCCATGGCGGAATGGCCTGCCACCCCCCACCCCCCGTGGATCCCCCCGGGACGAGACTTACCTGGGGTGGATGTTTTGGACGGCGGCAGCTCCAGCGGTGGTCTTCCGACCGGCTGCCGCCGCCACCATTTGCAGTCTCGTCCTTTTTTTTTTTTTTTTACATAGATGTGATAGGCTATGTAAAGACTTACGTAGCCTATCATGTCTGGGTTAAAAAAAAATGCGTACGCAAATGGTGGCGGCTATGGCCACCGCCATTTGCATTCCTTATTTTTGGCCATCTTAGTCTATGTAAATATTTACATAGACTAAGACGGTGAAAATAAAGGGGAACGCAAATAGCGCCCGCTACGCTATTTGTGTTCCCCCTTATTTTCACCGTCATATTTACGTAGACTAAGATGGCCAAAAATAAGGAATGCAAAGGGCGGCGGCCGTAGCCGCCGCCCTTTGCATACGCATTTTTTTTTTTTAAAAAAACCCAGCCGTGATAGGCTATGTAAGTCTTTACGTAGCCTATCACGGCTGAATACAGGGACGCAAAGGCAGCGGCTACGGCAGCCGCCATTTGCATCTCTGCTAGCCAGTGGCCAGATGTCTGGCTGCTGGCGGAGCCGGGTGGCAGCTCCGCGGAATCCCCACTGAGCGGAGCTGGCTGTCAAGGATTCCTGGGGGGAGGGACAGAGCGCCTCCCCTCCCAGTGGATGCCCCGACCGGAACAGGTAAGTGATTCATACATCCCTAATACCAAGGAGCTGGCTGGGCTCTGCTCAGAGGGAGAGGGCGCTTGGGCACGATCGTGTCAACCACCTGAGTCATCTCTGCATTCCACAGAGCGACCTGGGCTTCAACAGGAGCACCAGCCATACCAGCAGGAAAATCCCCCAGAGCCCTCTGGAATCCATCAGAGGGGGAAGGCTGCCAGGAGTCTAAACCTCAGCAGGAAGTGATCTGACCATGACAAAGGGACAGATGTTAATTCCTCCACTTTCAGATCACCATCCTCCTGCCTGGCTGAGAAAACCAGATCAAGCGTGTGTCCTTTTATATGCATTGGGCCAATGACATGTTGGGACAGCCCCATGGTTGTCATGGCGGCCATGAAGTCCTGAGCCACCCCAGATACAGCGGCCTCGGCATGGAAGTTGAGATCCCCCAGCACCATCATCCTAGGTGTCCTCAACACCAAGTATGAGACCACCTCCGTCAGCTCAGGCAGGGAGTCTGATGAGCAGCGGGGTGGGCGGTACACCAACAGAATCCCTAATCTGTCCCGGGTACCCAACACAAGGTACAAACACTCAAGATCTGCACTCGAATGAGCCGGAAGCCTGGAGAGGGAGACTGAATTCCTATAGACCACGGCAACCCCCCCTCCCTGACCCTGAAGTTGGTGTTGGTGCTGCACCGAGTACCCAGGAGGGCGCACCTGGGAGACAGTGACCCCTCCCAGTTCCCCCACCCAGGTCTCAGTAATACATACCAGGTCAGCCCCCTCATCCATAATCAAATCATGGATGAGGGAGATTTTATTTTGGGCCGACCTAGCATTCAGCAGCAGCAGCAGCACCAGACCCGAGGGCAGACTGGTAAGGCTGCCAGGAACCATCAGGTTGGGGGAAGAACCAGAAGAGGGGACATCTTTAAGGTGTCTAGCCCCTCTTCTCCTCAGCTGGAGAACCTCAGGAGTAGGCAGTAGGGCCTGAAAAATAGGCAGACACTGACTCATAGAAATGTATGCATGGCAGGCCATATAGTACTGAGTTGGAGTAGAATGCAAAATCAGAATTTCTAGTCTTTGGTCCAGTTCAGATATATTCTCTTCAGTTCCTTAAACCTTTTGCAGGTTTAAGTATTTGAGCTTAAACCTAAACTACAGTGCAGCAGAACCTATTGCTTGGTCTCCAAAACGTTCAGCTAGGGTTGTCAGAGAATTCCGCCACGGATCTCGGTGAGGCCGAATGCCAGTGCATTCGACCCCCCGATCTCCGTGGAGGAACGGCCTGCCACCCCCCCGCCCCCCTGCGGATCCTGCCTGGGACGAGACGGCTCCAGCGGCAGCGGCAGCGGCTGGTCTTCCGACCGGCTGCCGCCGCCGCCATTTGCAGTCTGTCCCCCCCCCCATTCATGATAGGCTACGTAAAGACTTACGTAAATATTTACGTAGACTAAGACGGCCAAAAATAAGGAACGCAAATGACGGCGGCCGCAGCCGCTGCCATTTGTGTACGCTTTTTTTTTTTAACCCAGACATGATATGCTACGTAAGTCTTTACGTAGCCTATCACAGCTGAATTCAGGGATGGAAACGGCGGCGGCTATGGCCACCGCCATTTGCGTACCTGCTAGCCAGCGGCCGGATGTCTGGCTGCTGGCGGAGCCGGCCAGCGGCTCCGCGGAATCCCCGCAGAGTGGAGCTGGCCAGCCAGGATTCCGGGGGGAGGGACGGAGCACCTCTCCCACCAGTGGAACCTGGCGGAGCCAGGTAAGCAGGGTTTCGTACACCCCTATGTTCAGACCCCTTCCAGGGCCTGCCTGCCCACTCCCTTAATACACAGAGAGGCAGTTGCTAGTGCTATTGCCTCCCACAGGCAACAGATGATGGGAGGCAATAACACTAGCCCCCTGGTCATTCACTTCCAAAATGGGCTCTATGGGGGTGCCCCATGTCCCCTATGCTAGCCTTGAGATGAGGTGGAAGATGCTGCCCCACCACCATTGTTGAACTAAGATTCAGCTGCCAGTCTGGTCAGCTTCTGTATGTAAAATGGAGGGTGGAACCATCTTGTCCTCAGGTGACAAAATGTCTTGGGCCAGCCCAGCTTCTGACTCCTGTGAAAATATGACATAGTGCACAGAAAGATTATGTTCTCATGCTGCGGTGATCCTCCATCTTCCTTTATACTGAGGCATGACAGGAAAACCATAAAGCAGCCAGAGAGAAGAGAAATGTTACAAACTAACTGAGTCAGCAGCTTAGAGATTGTTGATTTGCTTATTTTATTTTAATTCTGCTTTAGAAAAAAAAAAGTTAGATGAAAGAGGGAATGAATTGCCCTTTGAATTTATTTACTCCAATGCTATCCCTGATAATTCCTACCCTTAAATCACCCTGCTGCCATGCTGCAAGTCCTTCTGACATCAATATTAATGTTTCTAACTCCTGGCAGTGGCCGTTGGAGGTGGTGTTTCATAATTCAGATGCAAAAATTAAAACTAGAGTACTAGAAAGAAAAAGACACAGAGAGAGAGAGAGAGAGAGAGAGAGAGAGAGAGCATGAGCAGGAGAGAGAATGCATAGCAGCTGTATTTGCTCAGCCTGTTGATTGAACCCCCAACCCACCCCCTCCACCAATTCTTGTTCTTTTCCAACCCCAAAAACCAAGAAAGAAAGGGGGGTAATCAAAACCAATGAGATTGGTTGCTTCTTTGGATAAGGGTGTTTTTCATTATCTAAGGGAGAGAAAGCAACCCAGTTGCTCAGGAGACTGGAATAGTACAGTCATTACTAACGATTAAGCAAGAAACATGCTAATATTAATATGTGATGTGATCTTGAAATGTAGCAGTCCTGCTCCTCATGCTTGGGTGCTGACACAGAACTCAATGGCAGAATCCTATGTTTGCCATTCATGGCATAAAGCTTATTTAGGCCTTGTGGTTATCCACTTACAGTACACCACTTTTTAAATGTTTTTATTTCATCATGCTTCATGAAAGTCAAAGCCAGTCCTGAGCAGATCCTGTCCCATCACTATGGCATAGATTAATTAAGGCATAGCCATTCTGTCTGTCACGACTCGAGGAGTCTGACTGGAGAGTTGCCTGAGGAGTTGTCCTTCAGGTCCTCCAAGATATCAGGAGGACGAGCAGTTGCAAGACCAGGAGGCCTAGCTGAGAGCATATGAGGAAGAAGCTAATGGAGGTCTGCAAGTGGGAAGAGGAAGACTCCTGGAACAGACTTTGGAAGAAAGAGCTGAAGCCTGAGTAACAGCTGCTGGTGGTAGTCTGAAGACTGAGCAGCTGCAGGACGAGACTGAAGATTTCAGAAGTCTGGTGAACAGCCTTGAAGGTTCCAGGTGGAAGACAAATCTGACCAGAAAGAAGACTGCCTTTCAAGCCCTCATTGTTAGGCCTGTGAGTTAAGGAGCTTGGAACTGGCTTAAGATTGGCTAGGGGAAGGAACTGGGGCTTCCATCCCCTTTTTGGTGGGAAAAGTAACTGTATAGAAACCCTGCTTCAAAGTAGTAACAACATTCATAAATAATAAGCTTTCTTGTTTTATTTCTTTTCAATAAAATACTATATTATTTGATTACTTTCCTGGTATCTCTGATCTGTTTTGTCTCGTGCCTTATGGCAAGCTACCTTAGTGAAAAAGGAACATTTAAAATAAAAAGGTGCAGTTTATTGGTGGCAGTGGAAGTGAAGGGAGGGATTGCCTAGTGGAGAGGGCTGATCCTCCACATTTAGGGGTTGGGGTGGGCTTGACCTAGTGTACACCCCCTCCCCCCAAGACCCAGAACTTTGTGGCTGTTAGGATTGCCACACCTGGCTCTGCCCATAGTTATATGATTGTAGTTATATAGTCTAGTAAGAGAATGTACATGGGGTATATAAAAGAAGTCTGGCTGAAATTAGGGATGTGAAACACTGGGAAATCTGTTCCATTTAAGCCCAATGGATTTCTGCAGCATTTCCAATCCAGTAAACAGGATTGTTGTTGTTGTTTGGATTCTGGGGGAAAATATGTTTTAGGCTGCAAATGTACATTTTTAAAAAACTAGGTTCTGCCATTTGTGCAAATTATAATTTGCACATTTTAAAAATGGGGGGGATCTTGAAATGTGTGAAAATATTGCTGTAATTTTGTTTAAAAATTATTTTATTGCTGCTGTTGTGCAGCTGTGCACAATCACAGGACCGCCTGTCCACCTATATAGCCCCTCAGTGGCATATTCCCCTGTTGTCAATATTCTTGTCAGTTTAAGGATGTCAGAGAATTTCTCCACAAATCTTGGGGAGGCCGAATGCCAGTGCATTCGGCCCCCCGAAATTGGTGGAGAAACGGTCTGCCCCCCCCCAGGACGGGACTTACCTTGTTCGAATGTCCCTGGCGGCGGCGGCTCTGGCGGTGGTTCGGCGGCGGTTCGGCAGCGGCGGCGGTTCGGTGGCAGTTCGGCAGCGGCGGCGGCCGGTCTTCCGACCGGCTGCCGCCACCACCATTTCCAAGTAAAAAACAACAACAAACAAACAAATGTGATAGGCTACATAAAGATTTACGTAGCCTATCACGGCTAGATTTTTTAAAAACACCGTGATAGGCTACGTAAATGTTTACGTAGCCTATCACGGCTGATTTTGAAAAAAAAAAAAGCACGTACGCAAATGGCGGCGCCCATGGGCGCCGCCATTTGCGTTCCTTATTTTGCCACGTGTAGTCTACGTAATCATTTACGTAGACTACGGTGAAAATAAGGGGAATGCAATTAGCATTTACGTAAATAAACATTTACGTAGCCTATCACGGCTGACTGCAGGGACGCAAACGGTGGCGGCTATGGCCGCCGCCATTTGCGTCCCGGCAGGAGAGGAGGTTTCGCGGCCGGAGGGATGGGGCACCTCCCCCCTGGCCAGAATTTCAGGGGGGAGGGATGGGGCACCTCCCCCCCGGCCAGAATTTCGGGGGGAGGGATGGAGCGCCTCCCTCCCACCGCAAAGCAAGCTTTGGGATCAGGTAAGGGACTTTCGTCCATCCCCACTTCATTTATCCCATTACTTTGTTTATTTTTATTAAAAAAATGAAATTTGTGCAAACTGTAAGTTGTGCAAATGGCAGAACCTGTTTTTTGTTTTGCTTTTTAAATTGTGAATTGCAGCCGTTAAAACAAAAAGGAAGTCTGTATATTGGCTCAACTCTCTACAGAGCGAGTCAATAGCAGCAGAGGGAAATGGAATGAAATCCACAGGGCTGAATTGGAAAAAGTCCATCGAGCTTCACCCCTCAAATGGAATCCTCTGACATCCCTAGCTAAGATCTTGCTTAACAGGGATGGGAGAACCAGGGTGCTTGAGCTTGCTGAAATTCTCCAAACTTTACTTCAGAGCTTGGATTGGCTCTCTTCTGTTTGCTTTTGTGACCTGTTTTTGGTTCGTTCAAATGGGAAAAATGCACATTGACTAAAGTATGAAAATGCACACCCTTCAAACACACAACTTTAAAATGCAAAACTTTAAAAATGTGCAATTTAAAGTGTGCATTTTTTAAAAAAAAATCTCGCTTTTAAAAATGTACACTTTCAATTTTGCATTTCAAACATTGTGCATTTTTAAAGTTGTGCATTTTTAAAAAGTCACATTCTTAACGTGCACATTTTGTGAATGCAACACAAATTCATACATTTGTGCTGTGTCTGTAAACATTTTTGGAGAACTTGTGCTCCTATTCATGCTCACATTTGGAGCTGTGAATGGGGCATTTTCGAGTGATTTACAAATGGAAACAAAATTCTTGCACATCCCTATAGCTTAGTTAGGAAAATCTTTAGTGTTTAACTGGGGAGGATCCTGGAATCGGCCACTGGAAGATGAGGTCAGGGCCTACATAACTTCAAGTGCAAAGGCTGGAAAGCGTTTCCAGCATGTTCCTGTAGGGCTCACTTGGAAACACAAGAAGCTCTCTTATTCCACGTCAGACTAGGGATGTACGAAAGTGACTTACCTTTCGCAGATTATGTTGATGGTGGGGGGGAGGTGTTCTGTCCCTCCCCCTGGAATCCTGGCCAGGGGGGAGGTGCTCTGTTCCTCCCCCCCGGAATCCTCGAACAGCCGGCTGTGCTCCGCGGCAGCTCCGCGGAGCAGCCGGCCAGGCCCAGCCCGGCCAGGCCAGAGCCTTCCGCAGCCGGATTTCTGGCCTACGTAAAGATTTACTTAGGCTAAAACGGTGAATGAAAAAGGGACGCAAATAGCGCCCGCTACACTATTTACTTTCCCCTTGATTTTTGCTGTCATATACGTAAATATTTACGTAGATTAAGACAGCCAAAAAGAAGGAACGCAAATGGCGGCGGCTGTAGCCGCCGCCATTTGCGTACGCGTATTTTTTTTTTAAACCCACCCCCAACCATGATAGGCTATGTAAAGATTTACGTAGCCTATCACGTCTTTTTTTTTTCTTTTTTTAAAACCTAGCCATGATAGGCTACGTAAATCTTTACGTAGCCTATCACATCTTTTTTTTCTTTTTTTTAAAACCTAGCCATGATAGGCTACGTAAATCTTTAAGTAGCCTATCACGTCTTTTTTTTTTCCCCACAAGCCTGGAAATGGCGGCGGCGGCAGCCAGTCGGAAGACCGGCCGCCACCGCTGCCTTTGCCGGAGCCACCGCCAGAGCTGCCGCCGCCCGGAAGATCCGCCCTAGGTAAGTCTCATCCCGGGGGGGATCCGCGGGTGGGCGGGGGGGTGGCAGGCCGTTCCGCCACAGATTTCAGGGGGCCAAATGCACTGGCATTCGGCCTCACCGAGATCTGTGGCGGAATTCTCTGACATCCCTAGGTCAGACTCATTTAGCCCAGTATTGCCTTTCCTGACCAGCAGTCTCACATGTATCAGAGCAAGGTCTTTTCCATCACTTGGAACCTGATCTTTTTTTCACTTGAGATGTCAGGGATTGAAACTGGGACCTTTTATGTGCAAAAGACATGCTCTGTCACTGAGCTATGAGCTCATGCCGGGATTCTTGCATTCTTCATCACTTTTAGCTAAGGCTGTAGAGTTTCCCCAATCGTGTACTTTTAAGGTCCATGCAAGGGAATGCACAGTTCTGTCATTCAAAGCTTCTATTTGTCACATAGGTTGTCTACTTTTTTTGGTGAAAAGTTGGTTCTAGGGAAGCCACTGAAACTCGCAATTCATTGGTTCATAAGTCAATTATAGTATGTTCATAATTCTCAAATGTATAACGATAATAATATTTTTATTATTTATTCAATTTATAGCCAGACCTAATGAGCCCTGACTTTGGTCCAATAAACTTTAACACTTCTGTAATTCAAACCAAGATTGCTTACAGGTTAATTTATATATTCTGTGCCTGTATGGTCTCTGTAGTTGGCATGACTAAGCAGACAAACTCCGTCATCTCTGTACATGTTCTGATGTTGTTTGCTGTAAGCCTTTAGTTGCCAAAAGAAATGAAAAAGGTTCCATTTGCAAAGCACATGTATGGATTGATTTTAAGTTAACCTTTTAGTTACTATTTGACAAAGGAACCAATGCTCATCTATGTATTCAGCCACTTGCTGAACTTCCATTTTGTATTGTGAGTTATGAGTGGGTGGGAGGGGGCATGCTGGTTTTCCTTTGTTTTCATGCTTCATATGGTGATGTTCTCTTGAGCTAATGGGAATTACTTCTCTTGATGCAAAATTAGCATTCATTGTGCTTTCCACTTGCATGCACATCTTCCTTGTCTAATGAATAGTGCGGGGATGTTGTGTGGATAGCCATGGCTTGGGTGGGGTGGGGAAGGGAAGTGGAGCACCCCATTGTGAATTTTCTTTGAGTGCTTCTATAGATGTTTGTGTATGTATACTGATTGTTCAGCAGTGCCAGTGTGATATAGTGGTTAGAGTACTGGACATTGGAGCCATGAAGCTCAGTGGATGACTTCAGACACTCATCCTAACCAACCTCACAGGGTTGTTTGAGGATAAACTGGAGAGGAGGACCACCATGCAAGCCACTTTGGGGTCCTTGCAAGAGGAAAAAGGGTAGGATATAAATTAATAAAATAAATAAATAACCCTCTGGGTATGGTCTTTTTTTTTTAAAGTGTAATTGTAATTGTAAACAAAGCACATGTGAATACAGCCAATTAGAGACAGATGCATAGTGTTGCATGATGTCATGACACATACAGTATAAAAGGACACAATATTATACACGTCACATTCCCAAGATGCACTTCAATGTTGTGTAGGGACATCCAGGGTGTAGGAATCCAGCCCGTTTAGGGCCTGTCGGAATCCCACACTGCCCCTGGCCTGGCTTATCCTTGTGAGATGAGCTGGGGTGTCTGCCCCCCAAATCCAGGAACTTGATAGCATGGTGATGGAAGGGGGGGTACCTTTCCACTGCTGCCCACCCTTCCACCAGTGGCAAGGACAGATAGAGCATCCTACATGGTACAGTGGCGGAAGTATGGGTGGGTAGAGTTCCCCCCTTTCTGTGGCTGCACGGCCACAGTGGTGGTGGCAGCAGCACAGGAAGACACTCTATCCTTAATGACACACATCTGCAAAAAATCAAAGATACTTTGAAATCTCATAAACACAGAGACCTTTTGTCAGAATTTATCACACTGGACCTCTAACTGGGTGAGCAAATTATGAATTTTGATATGGTCAATTCACTAGTAATCCCTAGTTCTATCCCATGGAATGAGCAGTTCATTTCATTTCATCTCATCTCATGTCATCTCATTTCATTTCATTTATATACTGCCCAATGGTCGAAGCTCTCTGGGAGATTTACAACGATTAAAAACCTTAAAAATGCAATATTATACATAGCATAAAAACTATTTCTATATAAACATATAAACAGACAGCACATACATACACATATGCATATATCTAAGGATCCTATCTGGATGCCCGTTAGCCTCCGAAATCTTTGCCTCCATGCTTCTCCCACTCTGCATTTTTGCTAGATGGGTATTTTTGCCCATCTTGCTAGGATTCTGTGGAGGGGGGAGGGAAGGAGGCTGGGGAGGGCTGGGGATGGTTCATATCCCTGCTTCCCCAGTTTCCTCCCCTCCCTGCCCAGAGAACTGCTCCCTTTCCCTCCTCTCCGAGGTCACTTTTGCGAGCTTGGAGAAGCAGCTGGTGCGGTTCTCTCTGCAGTAGTTGTGAGGGGGAGGGGGTGGGGAGCTCAGACTCCTGGGTCCAAGGTTGGAGCACTGACCTTGGATCCAGGAATCTGAACTATCCTATAGCATGCCAGATGGGATTGCTCTCTAAGCAATCTTAAACAATCAACATGGGATTGCTCTCTAAGCAATCTTAAACAATCAACAATAAGAAAAATCCAGAACCCGATTAAAGCCCGATCATATGCTAGCAAATGCCTGAGAAAAGAGTAAGGCCTTAACCTGGCACTGAAAAGATAACAATATTGGCACCAGATGGGCCTCATTGGTGAGATCATAATTAGGGGGCCAACACCAAGAAGGCCTTTTTGCTACCTTCCAAGTCTCCATCTGAGGGGGACCTGGAGGAGGACCTTAGATGATGAGAGTAGGATAGGGGTTGGTTCATGCTGGGAGAGGTGCTCCATCAGGTATTGCAGTCCTGAGCCATGTAAAGCTTTACATATCAAAAGCAGCAACTTGAATCAAGCTTGGAAACATACAGGCAGACAGTGCAAGTGGGCCAGAATCAGTGTTGTATGTTTGGACCTTCTTGTTCCTGTTATCAATCTGGCCACCACATTTTGAATGAGCTGCAGCTTCTGAACCAGCTTCCAAGGCAGCCACACATAGAGCACATTGCAGTAATCTAACTTGGAGGTTACCAGAGCATAGATGAGTGAAGCCAAGTTTTTATCCCTGTCCTGATAGGGATGTAGCTGGGCCACCAACTGAAGCTGGTAGAAAGCACTCGGTGGCACTGAGGCCACCTGAGTTTCAAGTAGGGATGTCAGAGAATTCCGCCACGGATTCCCCCCGGAATCCATGGTGGAATGGCCTCCCCCCCGCCACCCCACGGAGTCCCCCCGGGACGGAACTTACCTGGGGTGGATGTGGTGGCGTCGGCTCCGGCTGCTCTCCCAGCTGGCTGTGGCCGGGCTGCTATGGCTGTCATTTGCGTTCTTGCAGCCATGATAGGCTATGTAAGTATTTACGTATTTATGTAGCCTATCACAGCAAAGATCAGGGATGCAAATGGCGGCTGTGATAGGCTATGTAAATACTTATGTAGCCTATCTCGGTAAAGGCAGCCACGCAAATGGCGGCCGCTACTCCATTTGTGTGGCTGCCTTTACTGCGGTAGGCTACATAAGAAGATGAAAAGGAGAAATTGAGCTGCATGTCATCAGCATACTGATGACATTGCAGTCCCAAACTCCAGAGGACCACACTCAGTGGTTTCATATTGATGCTGAATAGCACTAGGGACAAAACCTCCCCCTGTGGAACCCCATGCTGGAGAATACACGGAGCTGAGCAATATCGCCTGAGCAACACCTTCTGAAGCAGACCATCAAAGCATGAGTGAAACCACTGCAATGCTGTACCTCCCCCTCCCAACTCAGACAATCATCCCAGAAGGATACTATGGTCAATGGTAACAAAAGCCACTGAGAGATCAAGGAGAATCAACAAGGTCACACTCCTCCATCTCTCTCTTAGGTAATCACACAGGGCAACCAAGGCTGTTTCCATGCCAAAACCCAGCCTAAACTAGGGATGTTGGAGAATTCCACCACGGACTAATGGATATTCAGTTCAGCAGTACTCTTGGCTGCCAAAACAATGGCAGTCCAAGTTTGTTTCTATATAAAGTTCCATCTTTGGGTGAAGTAGCTAACAAAGTCTTATCCATCAGTGTTCTGTGAAAGTGATTGCTTGTCAGTGTTCAGCATCTATTCTACAAACCCAGTTTCCCATTCAGTTATGCCAGCTGCTACTGTCTTCGCCTGCCCTTGCCTCTTCCCTCCATGAAATCAGGCTCAGGAGAAGTGGCTTTTAGTATTTACAGATTTCCGTTTTCTTGTTTATTCAAACGATCCCTGTAGCTGAGATTTGCCTGGCAAGTGGCAAGCAGGGACTTTTAAGAGAGTCAGAATGTCAGGTGACCTCCTGGGATGCTTTCTGAATCCATCTGGAACATCCTCAAACACTCTTAATTATCATTTTGTATTTTAAATGGCATGGGGAAAGGGCCCTGTTTACAAATACAAAAACGAGGGCGCCTGTCCGCAAGGCCACTAAAACACCATCTGTCTTGAATTTCAGGGGGTGGCTTGAACACAAATGATGCTTTCAAACCTTTTTTTTTTTAATGTTAACAAGTCTGAGAAATGGCAGCTTAAAAAAAGAAGCAGCTTTCATTTGTTTTGGAGAAGGGAGGCATAGACTGGATAACATAGATGTTAGATACAAATGTGTAGTTGCAGTGAGGGGTGCAGGTTGAGGGTTAAAGCATGCAAATCCCCCTTCCCACAATGCACAGCAGTGTAATTCTTTTGTTAGGGTCTTTGGGCTCTGACATCAGAATGGTGTTGTTTTTTCTGCATTGGAATGACTGTCAGGGCCAGGATCAGCACCCAGAAGTTTCTGAAGCCTAAGTGCCCCAGCACTCTTAAGACCCTTGTGACTGGTCTGGGTTACATCGGCCATCTTAAATTTTCCACAGTGGCCCAGAAGACCCAACTGTATCATCAGCCCAGGGCATTGTGGGAAATGTAAAATGGCAGCAAGCTCCCCACTGATGTAGGACAGCCCAAGTTGCCAAGGCCCCCTCAGACCTGATTGTTGCTGTTGTCCTGACAAGCCTTTGGTGATCTCTGCTTCCCATTCCACATTTCAGTGCTAAATTAGTGTCAGGCACTATCAGCCTGGGCTAAGGATGGCATGGGCACCTGATTCAGTCTGGGAATCCAGCAGACCCCACTTCTGCCCACACCTCCAGCCCTGTTTCTGCTCGCCCTCTGCCCGCGCTCAGCGAATGGCCTGCACTCACCCTGGCAGTCTTGTTGAGCTTTGCGGTCACCATTTTTGAGAAATAAAATGGAGATCACAAAAATGTGTGTATTTGTGCACACGCGAAAATGTGCATTTTGTGAATGTGCATATTTGCATATGTGCAAAAATGTGCATTTCCCCAAAATGCACATTTTTGCACACATTAATGTGCACCTTTGCAAAAATATGCATTTTGCACATGACAATATACACATTCGCAAAATGCGCATTTTCACACATACAAAAACATGCACATTTTTGTGATCACCATTTTATTTTTCAAAAGAATGGTGACCCCGGAGCTCAGTGAGGCCGCTGGAGTGAGTGCAGGCTGCTCACTGAGCATGGGAGGGGCTTGAGTATGGTCTGGGGACCAGCGAGCAGGGAGAGGGGCTGGGCAAGCATCTGGAGAACCTGGACAGGAGTGAGTTCACACATCCCTAGCCTGTGCTTCAGTTCTATTGTCTTCAGAGGGAACTCTGCTTTGCTTTCGAACCCAACAGAACCAGACGAAAGTGGCCCAATTCTGCTTAGGCTTCAGACTTGATCTTCATTCAATGCAAATCCCTAAAAAATACCTATGATACATTTCCCGGAAGGTTTTCCAGTACTTCAAGCAAGGTTCTTTTTCTCTCCAGAGCTCTCTAGGTTGCCAACTAAAGTGTGTGCCCAGATGACTTGATTGCACTAGAAAACAAGTAGGGAGGGAGTAAGATATTTTCACATTCTGGAGTTCCCAGGTCTGACATATGGAGGGTGGGAACTACTCCTATGTTCTGGGAGTTTATTAGCTGGAGGATAGCCAGCCAGTATATGCTTGCTGTTTTCTTACTGAGCATGATTTAGCCTCTGCTTAATATCCCTTCTCAGAGAAAGTGGAGTTTTTTTAGCCAAGTGCTAGGGATATTCTCAAGATGTCAGTGAGGCTTACCATCTTGCTAACATTTTAGAGTTATAAATCGGTGTGGACATTTTTTCTCATGTGTTTTCTTGCAGTGCCACTTGGAATTTGTACTGGGGAGGTGAGGGAATAGTTGTTTCTAGCACCAGCCATGAAACAGAGCCATTTATTTATTTATTTGTTTGTTTGTTTGTTTGCAAGATGTATTTGAATTATCTTTCTTGCTAAAAGCGATGAGCCATCACAATTACAAGATGTATTTACCATTCTACATTCAATAAAATATCCAAGCAGTGAGAAATACCTGTGGGAACAATAATAGTGATAGACCCATTTGTATATTCTTTGTTTTAGTAATGTTTATTATACAAAATGAATTACTATAGAACAAGAATATTGAATCTCAAGCCCACGGCCAAATCTGGCCCAGCTTGGATCCCAATACTTCCCTGGGGTCAATAGGTAGCCTTTGCCTCGCCCCCTTTCTCCTGACTTTTGATAGCTTGGTCATCTTCCAGCTTTTGTGTGGTTCCCCCTGCCTTATTTTATATGGATGAAGTGCCTGTCCTAAGACTTAGTTATTGGCATTAAGAGCTTTGAGCTAAAATATGCTGCTATTTTTGTCTGCTCCCTGCCTTTGGCCACATGCCATTTTGCATGTCCTTGTCCACCCCTGGAATGTGGTCCCTGAGAGCTTCTCTGAAATTGAATATGGCCCTTGGGGCTGAAAAATGTTTGATACTGCTGCTTAACCATATGTTTTGGCAATGCCCAATAATTGCTTCTTTTGGGTAGGAGGTTATTATATGGATAGACCTTGTATCGGAACCCTCTTTAATAATGATTGATGTACATGTCCAGATGTATTGACTGTTGTACATTATCTACATGCTTCCTGGAAGTTAACAGTAACACGCAGTCAGTGCAAATGGATTCTCCATGGCCTTTTGACAGCTAAAAGATTGATATTACAACATTGGAAGGATAAACACTCACCCCCATGGTGCAGTGGGTTGAGGACCTTTCAACATTTGAACAGGTGATGTATAGATCCCACTTGTGAATGGATACTTATATTGATATTTATTCTGCCTTTGTTGAAATTTATGTATAATTCTCAGAAAGCTGTATTTTCTCATATATATATAAATATATATATATATATATACATACACACACACACACACATACATACTGTGTGTGTGTGTGTGTGTGTGTGTGTGTGTATATATATATATATATATATATATATATATATAATCATAGGCATGTATTGAAATTGAGATATTCAAATCTATCTATTTTTTCCTCCTTGTGGTTTTGTTTTGTTAACATTTTACAATAAAAAAACTAATAAAAAGGTACTGCTTCAAAAGAAGACACCTCCCCCCCAAAACCCCAGTTGTAGTGCCACCTTTACTTCTAAAACAAAAACACCTGGGAACAAGCATGGGTTTCGTATCTGAATGGGGACTATTAGCAACCATATAATACACCTGCAAGAAACAATTGAGAAAATTGACTGAAATAGATAAGTAAGTCACCAAACAAAAGGCTGCTTGCCTGGGTGGGTCACGTAGTTCAAAGCAATCAATGAGTGTTTCATCAAGAGTATAGGGTTCACATTAATGAACTTCTGCGCACACACCTGGAAAGCAGCTGGCTCTGTAGTGCATGTGGTCTCACAGCAATCAATGAGTGTTTCGGCAAGAGCAAGGAGTTTAACATTAAATAACTTTTGGACATGCAGCTCTAAGGCACTCGCATTGGGGAAAACCTGTTCTGCTGAATGCTGATGCTGAGAATCTGATTTAACATTCCAAGCTGGAGATGAACTTTTGGGGGAAATGTCACTTAATCTAGAACACAGCCAGTCATTATGAGCTGGGCAAATTCATACCCCAAGCCAAAGAATGACAAGCTTCAGTGACATTACCAGTGTGAACAGCAACATAGCCTTTGACAGGGTCCTTCCATTAGGCATCCTTTGCCAGTATCTTGGCTTGTGCGCAGGAGATGATGGCGACCAAGATGCATAAGGGGAGAAATGGAACTGAGTCACTGTTAGGGTTGGCGGAGAATTTCTCCCCGAAACTTCGGGGGGCCGAGCGCCAACATGTTCAGCCCCCCGAACAAGTTTCGGGGAGAAATCCTCCAAACCCCCCCCGCCCCCGCACCCCCCCCCGGGACGGGACTTACCTTCGCCGAATGTCCCTCCCAGCGGCGGGTCCGGCCGGCGGTTCGGCGGGTGTTCGAGCGGGGTGCGAGCAGCAGCCGGTCTTTCGACTGGCTGCCGCCGCCGCCATTGCAATGAAAGAAAAAAAAAAAACGCCCCCTGATAGGCTACGTGACGATTCACGTAGCCTATCACGGCTAGATTTGCAAAGTCAGCCGTGATAGGCTACGTCAATCGTCACGTAGCCTATCACGGGTGACTTTGCAGATCTAGCCGTGATAGGCTACGTGAATCATCACGTAGCCTATCAGGGGCGTTTTTTTGTTTTTTTTTTAAACTTTCGCGTTCGCGGCCGGGTGAAGCGGGAAGCCTCCTCCCCGGCCTGAATTTCGGCCGGGGCGAGGCGGGAAGCCTCCACCCTGGCCTGAATTTCGGCTGGGGCGAGGCAGGAAGCCTCCCCCCCCCGGCCTGAACTTTGTGGGGGGACCAGCGAAGCGCCTCCCCCCCACCGCGAACGTCCTTCGAGGACAGGTAAGTGACTTTCGTCCACCCCTAGTCACTGTCACTGTAAGAGGAGAAGTAATAAAATAGTACTTTGCCTGTTTCTCAGCTTAGGAGAAAGTGGCTGAGGTGCATAATATTGCAGTGCCCCCCCCAAAAAAAACAGGCTCTCTTTCCCTTTCACTGCCCCATTCATGGGTGGCAATGTTGGGGGAGGGATTTGGGTAATTTTTTAGGGGACAAAATGGAGAGGGCAACAAGAGTTCTTCCCAGTATCTGCTGGCTGGCTCCCATCATCCCCCCCCCCCCAGTTTCCTGTGAGCAACACTATGCAATCATGCAGCATAATTCCCAGTGGTTTCGGGGTGCAGGGAGTGATAGCAGTTGCAGCTGATGGCAGTCACAAAGAGCATTTTGTGCCACCACTGGAAATTTAGCTGTGGTTGTGCAAATTCCAAAGGAGCAAAGTCCAGAGCAAAGTCTCACTGAGTGGGCTCCCATTGTACTGACTAGTGAGCATGATTGGATAGGGACCCCAATTCCATTTGTATGTGAGATCTGCTAACTGTGATTTGAAATGCAAATTCTATGTGCTATTGGTATAATCAATAAAGCAATATAAGGTCAGAAAAGACCTTGTATTCAGCTTCATTACTCCTACTTGGTTTAGATCCCAGGTCTGATTAGGACTGATCACCCTATATCAGACAGATTTGGTCACAGTTAATTTCATTCTCATTTTCACCCCGTAAGCCTCCAATTCCAAGTGAAAAGTTCCAATCTGAGATCTTTGGGCTCAGCTCTGCATGTGTCTGGAATGGCAATCCTTGCTCTCATGGTTATATTGGAGACCAGTCAAGAAGCCCTTTTGCCTAGATTTGGCTCTTGAATTTCCAGTTGCCAAGCTCTACTTTATACAATGGAAAATAAGAAGATGCTTTGGCTACAACCCTATACACACTCACCTGAGATTGAGGCTCATTGACCTCACTGAGACTTACATCTGAGTAGGTATGCACAAGATCGCCCTGTTAGTCTAAGAACTTCATTTTGTGTATTTATTTCTCTTTCAGGACAGAAATTCTCCATTAAGGCCAGGACAAGAGACTGCTGATTATGATTGAATACAGTTTTCTGAAGCAACAAAATCCTTTTAAAAATTAAAACGTTTCTTGTGGATATTTTTCTGAGAAATATACATCACTTGTGACAGTGACAACTTAGGAGCTTCACTGTAACCCTACTACATTCCCATTAGCAATCCTTTTAACAGACTACAGAGTAAGTCAAATTTATTCCTGGATCTTAAAACCAGTCTGAGCACAATTTAGCAGTGAAATGTTTTACATTCTCGATGAACGAACACTTCCCTGGAAGCAGTATTACAAATTGATAACACTTTTTAGAAAGATTGCTGCTGCCAGGCTTCTAATTTTCAGGGCTTTATATAAGAGATAGCGAGGCAGGATCCTTGAAATGCTACTTACTCAGGTTTTGCTCAATGTTTAACAGAGGCAAGAAATAATAATAAAACAAAATCCTCTGGTCACTGTGTAAAGATGTCATCATGAGGCTTATGAAATGCTGGCATGTAGATGATAATGATTCGAAAAACAGCTCCTGATAATATAAAATCACCCCTTCCATTTCTTCCTTCAAATATCCAAAACCACCTAAGAGAGATTTTGGTGAAGACAGTTTGATGTTCAGTTCCATATGCAAGGGCTTTTTTTCCTCCCCTGTGCAAAATATAAGGCTTTCTTCTTGAAAGTCAAAGCAAGGTACATGCTGTTACCCACCTTGAAATGAACCCTCTCCCTCCTCTCTACTCTCTATGGCCAGACATCAATTTATTTTAAGTGTTGTAGGAGTTCCTACCTACACAGCCTTAAAGTTCTCCCTGCTGTGGACCAGTGAACAGGTGCATGCCAGTACGTGTGCTGCGCCACACCTCCGCTCTTTATACATTGCCTCCCCCCCTCCGCCCCGGCCTAGGTAATTAGATCCTTCCTAAGAAAACATCAATATTTTATTTTTAATGAGCTGGGCAGACCCAATTATCCCAGTAGGTAGTTCATAAATGGAATTACAGAGTACGGCTGCACCTTTGATGGATATGGAACCACTGCAATAATGGGAATTTCTGACAGATGGTGTAACAGACTGATGTGGTTTGGGTGGAGCCAGGGTTTGGGCAAAAATGGCAAGAATGTTTAAAGATGAACATAAGAAGAGCCATGCTGGATCAGACCAAGGGTCCAGCTAGTCCAGCATTCTGTTCACACAGTGGCCAACCAGCTGTCTACCAGGAACCCCCAAGCAGGGCATAAGCACAACAGCACCCTCCCACCCATGTTCCCCAGAAACTGGTGTACATAGTCTTACTGCCTCTGGTACTGGAGGTGGCACATAGCCACCAAGACTAGTAGCCATTGATAGCCTTTTTCTCCAGGAATTTGTCTAACCCCCTTTTAAACCATCCAAATTGGTGGCCATTACTACATCCTGTGGCGGCAAATTCCAGAGGTTAACTATGCGCTCTGTGAAGATGTACTTCCTTTCATCAACCCGGATGATTCCGGGTTCTAATATTTTGAGAGAGAGAGAGAGAGAGATAAATGTCTCCCTATCCATATTCTCCACACCATGTGTAATTTTGTAGACCTCTATCATGTCTCCCTTTACCCTCCTTTTTTCTAGGCTAAACAATCCCAGCTGTTGTAACCTTCTCTCATAGGAGAGATGCTCCAGCCCCTTGATCATTTTAGTTGCACTTTTCTGCACTTTTTCCAGCTCTGCAATATCTTTTTTTAGGTGTGGTAACCAGAACTGCACCCAGTATTCCAAGTGTGGTCACATCATAGATTTGCTTTCATCTGTAAAGCCGACCACCTCCTTACTTGATCCTTGCCCATCTTGGCTCATTATGAGCTGCAGAGCGAGATTGGATGAGGGGATCAGAGTGGTGGTGAATGCTTCCCTTGAGGAGGGAGTGATGCCATCAGCCCTGAAGGAGGCAGTGATAAGACCTCTCTTATAGAAGCCCTCCTTGGATCCCCAAGCTTTGAACAACTTTAGCCCAGTCTTGAATCTGCCATTTTGGGGCAAGATCATTGAGCAGGTGGTGGCGATGCATTTGAAGGCACACTTGGAAGAAGCTGATTATCTAGATCCATTTCAATCGGGCTTCAGGCCTGAGCATGAGACATAAACGGACTGGGTTGCTTTGGTGGATGATATGAGGAGGGCTTTGGATAGGGGCGAATGCTCCTTCTCCTCGACCTCTCAGCGGCTTTTGATATCATTGACCATGGTATCCTCCTGGACTGCCTGGAGAGGATGAGCATTGGAGACATCGTATTATGGTGGTTCCGGTCCTTCCTCTCCAGGAAATGGAGCATTTCTTATCGTTTCTAAGATTTCTTGGAGAACAACTGGAAAAAGCTTAGATTTCACCACAAAGTTCACTTCTTGTTTATAATAGGGGAGATGGTAGCTTTGTGAATGGTGTGTGGCACATGTGCCCAGCAGTGGAGACCTTCAGGAAGACCCACCATGCAGCAGAAGCAGAGATATTTATTTATTTATTTATTTATTCATTCATTCATTCATTCATTCATTCAATTCATTCATTTCATTTCTACACCACCCAATAGCCAATGCTCTCTGGGTGGTTCACAAAAATTAAAACCACATGTACTGCTTCAAAACAATATAAAATATAAAAGCATTAAAATGACAGTATAAAAGTACAACCAGCATAAAACCTAGCACCTTGTGGTTTTTATCATGCCCCTAAAGACCTTGCCTTTAAGGGCTTGATACTTCCAAGCTGCTTCTTGTTTTCAGCAATGCATATTCCTGGAATGCGTGTTACCACTAGGGAGCATGGGTAGTTTTGTGGTTTCCCAAGCCCTTTCGGGTCAAAGGATTCAGCTGGGAGACATTGTAAAGTGCATTCACTATGTTCCCCTCCTCAGAAATGAATGCTCCAGAGGATGGGGAGTGTATCTTGTATAATATACAATGAATACAGTGCCTCCCAATTCATTGCATTGACCCTAGAGGCATTCCTCATATTCCTGGGTATTAATTCAGGGGTGGGGAACCTCAGGCCTGGAGCCCAGATCCAGCCCTCTGGGGTTCCCATGCCCCCTTTTCCCAACCATCAATCATTTGGTGGTTTCTGTGCAGTTTTTTCCCCCTATTCTAAAAGGTTGAAATGCCTCTCCTAAGGCTTAGTTACTGGCAGGAAGAGCTTTAAGCGAAACTATGCAGGGTTTTCTACTTGAATTTTTGGCCCTGTCCCTTTCACCATTGGTCCTGCCCTGCTTTGCCTTCATCACGGTGATGCAGCCCCAGAGAGCTTTTCTAAAATTGAATTTGGCCCTCAGGCTGAAGGAGTTTCTCCACCCCTGTATTAATGGTAGGGTTGGCGGAGAATTTCTCCCCAAAACTTCGGGGGGCCGAGCACCAACGTGTTCGGCCCCCCGAAGAAGTTTCGGGGAGAAATTCTCCAAACACCCCCGCCCCCCACACCCCCCCGGGACGGGACTTACCTTTCCCGAATGTCCCTCCCGGCGGTGGGTCCCGGCGGTGGTTCCTCGGGTCTTCGTCAGGGGCGGGGGCGGCAGCCGATCTTTCGACCGGCTGCCGCCGCCGCCATTCCAATAAAACAAAACAAAAAAAAAAACGCCCCCGTGATAGGCTACGTGACGATTAACGTAGCCTATCACGGCTAGATCTGCAAAGTCAGCCGTGATAGGCTACGTAAATCGTCACGTAGCCTATCACGGGTGACTTTGAAAAAAAAAAACCGTGTACGGCTAATGGCGGCCCCCATAGGGAGCCGCCATTCACGTTCCTTATTTGGTCGCTGTAGTCTACGTAAAGATTACGTAGACTACAGCGACCAAATAAGGAACGCGAATGGCGGCTCCCTATGGGGACCGCCATTTGCGTACGTGCTTTTTTTTTTTTAAAGTCACCCGTGATAGGCTACGTGATGATTAACGTAGCCTATCACGGCTGACTTTGCAGATCTAGCCGTGATAGGCTACGTTAATCGTCACGTAGCCTATCACGGGGGCGTTTTTTTTTAAACTTTGGAGTTCGTGGCCGGGCGAGGCGAGGCGCCTCCTCCCCGGCCTGAATTTCGGCTGGGCGAGGCGGGAAGCCTCCCCCCCGGCCTGAGCTTCGCGGGGGGAGCAGTGAAGCACCTCCCCCCCACCGTGAACAAGCTTCGAGGACAGGTAAGTGACTTTTGTCCACCCCTATGCTCAACACAAGAGAGAGTCTTACAGCTGAAGGATTTGCTGCTGCTTCCAGCTCTTCTAATAGGAAAGGTTGGCTGGTAGTGGGGAGAAGCTGATTAATGTAAGTTCATTATGGGTTGGCACCAAACATCAGAGATGGTTGGGCTTGGCTTCTAATAGCTTGGTGATGTTTGAACTCGGCGAGTTCATTTTTGAACCTCCCCAGTTCCATGTTTTGGCACCATCGGTAGTAAGAATCCAATCTAGCATTCTCTCTCCAGTCAGTTTCCTCTGGGTGGCAGAGCACAATAAAGCACAATAAATCTATTCCATGCATCTGGTAATTAGATCACAAGATAGTTATTCCTGCCTACATATAAAACACATTCCAGGGCTTTTTAGCAGACATAACCTATTGTGAGGTTGGCTTTATCTCTGAGTCTGGGCAATGTTACAGCTATGGGTGGGGGAGAAATTCATTTCACGCTTTCAAACCACTACACCAACCAAAAGTCAGTTATGCTCTGAAATGTGCACTTCTCCCAATTTTGCAATGGAGTTCTCCGGTTCAGACATGCATTCAAATGCTTATGAAGTTTGACTTAAAAAATGTCAAAGTTCAGGACAAATCAAATTTAAGATTGGAAAAAAGAGGAAGTGAAAAAATAAAATTGACAGTTGTATCTATGCATATAATATTTATACCAACTCTATGGGATAGACCCAAAGAAAAGAAGCCCCTATGGTGCTACTCTAACATCTGATAGGGAGGGACCTATATTCCCAAACAGGGATAATTCCATAAAATTGAATCAGAAGCCTCAACAGTTATCTTATTTTATCTTTTGTATTAAAATTATATCCTGTCTTTTCACTACAGGAAATGATAAAATACAAGATAGAATACAAAATTATAATTAAAACATAGAACCAAACCATTAAAAAACACATCGATTATCCATGCTAGGGGTCATTGGCTATTGGCATAAAGTTTTGCTTCACCCCTTCAGTGTGTAACCAAACCAGATGTCAAAATGAGTTCAGGAGTTGTTATTCTGAGATAAGTGATTGTGGAAATGGGTTCAGGCAGAACACAGGGAAGTAAGTCCCCAAGACAAATGGCCCCAGGCCCAGATCACAGAATGTGGATCTGAATTCGAATGAAGAATGATAATAGATTAAGACATGAATTACTCTGAATTAATGAAACAGCTTCATTTCTAAACTATGCAATGCCTTTGTGTAATACATGAATTAAACTAATGCCCTCCGAAGTCATGGTCTGCAAAGCCCTTTTGTGAATTTGGCAGAGCTCTTTGACACCAACATAGCAGGTAAGGATCATGAAATGTGTGATGACTTTTCTCAGGTTTTTGTGAACTGGGCAAAGATACTGGTTAATATTTAATTCATGAACCAAGCAGAGAAGTTATCCACAGCATGATTTAGGCACAGTTGTTTTCAGGTTCATAAATGAGGCAAAAGATTGACTATTTCATCAACAAAGCATTATTTTCCTGATTTCACTATAAACCGGATTAGAGCCAGATCAACTCATATGCTTTAATGTGTCTGTGGAGAACAGCCTGAAGCATGGCTTGCCTCGCAGGGCTGTTGAAAGGTTTACTGGGTATGTGAGGCACTTTGAAAAATTGAAACACACTATGTAAGCCATGATGATGATGATTTCTTTCATTAGGTCCCTTTCAGAAGCTGCAGAACTAGGTAAAGGGCTATAATTACAAAATAGGAAAGCAACTGAGTTAATGTAGCCCATCCTTCCCCAAACTGGCACCCTCCATATATGTTGGACAACAAATCCTATCATCCCCAGCCAGCATAGCCAATGCTCATCTCTGCCATTAACTCATTAGATAAACACATGCAGCTGCCTCTTACTAGGTCAGACCATTGGTCCAACTAGCCCCAATTGACTATTCTGAGTGATGGCCACCAATCTGGATGGCTTTAAAAGGTGTTAGACAAATTCGTGGAGGAGAAGGCTATCAATGGATACTAGTCCTCATGTCTATGCACTACCTCCAGTACCAGAGGCAGTATGCCTATGTACACCAGTTCCTGGGGAACATGGGCTGGAGGGTGCTATTGCACTTGTGTCCTGCTTATGGGTTCCCAGTCAACAGCTGGTTGGCCATTGTGTGAACAGAATGCTGGACTTGATGGACCCTTGGTCAGATCCAGCATGGCTCGACTTGATGGACCCTTGGCTCTTCTTATGTTAAATTCTGAGTGACAGTGCTTCTCCAGGATTTCAGGCAGAAGCTGTCCATGTCACCTGCTATCTAGGATGCCAGGGATTAAATCTGGGACCTTCTGCCTTTCTGCATGTGAATTTTTCTAGTACTAAACTATAGCTGCTCTCCAAAGTTATTATAGTATCTTAGGCAAATTGCTATCTTTTCCTCCCTCCATCCATTCTCATGAGCTTCTCTCCTATCTCTCCTCCGCCCCCCGCTGCCCTTTCTTCCTTCTTGAACCAAGCATTCCAGTGTGTTACCCTTTATAGTGCTTCAGACTGGGCAGAGTTCACAATGATAAACACTTTTAGAATATTCATTAATTAAGGTGACATATACTAATGGATCTGTGTTTTGCTCTGTGTTAAAACTAACATACACTATGGAGAACTGTGGCAATTAATGCAGTCTCTGGAAGGAAAAAATATCCATTAGATAGTCATTTTACCAATTCCCATGGTATTTACCCATGGTATTTACATGCACACACAAACAGAATATAAAGAGCAACAATGGCAATTTTGGCATATAGATAGCCTTTTTATGGCAGTTGCATGTTATAGGTAGCCAGTCACCATTACCATTCCTTAACTTTTCTTTTATATAAATGCTTCTTGGAGCCACATATGGGCATAGAGAAGCCCACAACTCATCCCAAAATTAATGCATGGAAAGGAGCTTAATCAGAGACTGTATATTACTAGCGAACCAGACTG
Organism: Heloderma suspectum; assembly: GCF_057233095.1. Classification (NCBI taxonomy): domain Eukaryota; kingdom Metazoa; phylum Chordata; class Lepidosauria; order Squamata; family Helodermatidae; genus Heloderma; species Heloderma suspectum. The sequence goes on along the minus strand of NC_139460.1, from coordinate 45,231,852 downwards.
TCTATTCCTAGTGAACCATGCTAACTGGGCTCTATAAAGATCTGCTGAGTTCTGAATTAATCACCACCACCATCAAAATATAATTTAATTGAATCCTGAAGTTAATCAAAATTCAGATCAGAATCACATCCTAAACCCACATCTAGGTCCTTCAGTGCATTACACAATTGTAGGGGTTTTGTGGGTAGAAAGAGAAATGGGGCCTCAGTCTCATCGCCTCACTAGTCCCACCCCTCCATGTCCTGTGTTCAGTGCTGACATCTGCAAAGAGGTGGCGAGCTGCTCAAATGCAGGCACTCCACATGGTTGGAAACACTCATGTGTAGCCTCCCCTCCATGCTGAATGTGCAGATGTTGAGAGGTGGGCCCAATAGACCTTGAAGGGTAACACTCTTCTCCTCAGGAAGGCTCAACACATAGCTATCATATGAAAAAGGCTCTCTTGACCATGTTTATATTATAATCATCATCATGACACTCCAGGCGCTTCATTCTAACGACCTTGCTGTTTTCTATTTAGATTCACTGGAGCTTTAGCATCATTGGCTAATGATGAGAAGTTTTAACAACTTCTTAAATGAGAGCTTTTCAAACTCTGCACCCCCCCCTTCACATTCCTCCTTACTCTTCTAAAAGCACCCTGTTTTAGCAGCATTCCTTCTCTTATTGGTTTAGTCCTCCCTTCCTCTAATCAGAAGAATCTGACACTTCAGTTCCAGAAGATGTAAACATGAAATGCAGACTTTGATACAAAGCTTTTCCTTCTTGTTGGACTCCAAAATAGTGTTTCCAAGCTTCCAAAATCTCTTTGCCAGGCCTGATTAGAAGCCACGTTGGCGGACATAGTAATTGCTCCATAATCATATCTTCAGTACTCCAACCTGGTTTATGCATACAATCTATATTCTAATAGCAGTCAACAGGTCACCAGTTAATAAAAATGCCATTAACATCCCCCTGCGACTAAGAAATGGAGATATTCATCTCTCTAGGCCCGTGGCAGGCCAATATAATTTCCATGGCTGTTAGTGTAATTAACTGTGCTGGCGCATGGATCTCCCATGAGGCAAGCACAAGCATGGAATGACCTTCACAAGCAAGCATTTGCTGTTGGTATGTTATGACCTAAAATGTCCCCCCTCCCCTTTCCAGGAATTCAGGACAGGAAGGATCAAGTACACAAACCCTTATGTTCAATAATATCAAAGTTAATCTTCCTGTTAGCGTATCTAGTTTTTCAGTTGGTTATGGATATCGGAAGAAGGCTAACAAACAAATGATAGTTCGAGCTGCATTTTCTGGAATGATGTTTGGGGATCAACATTGCTTCATAATTGGCAATGGAAGACTGAAAAAAAAGAGAATCTTAAAGTTTATAATAAAGGAATGTACAAAGGTTTCCATCAAACTGCTTATTGCCCTCTTTTGTAGCCTGCATTCCATATTTGCTAATGACTGGAACATAACACTGAAAATTCCTATAATCATCTTTGAGAAAGCAGAATTTTCCCCAGTACCAGTGCTTAGTTTCAGCATGTCTGTGGAAAGGAGTTTCTTTTTCAGAAGCTAAAAGATTATGATAATGCATCATTTTCTTTAAGGAGCTGGGTTGGGGATTCTATATATTACCACTGCAATATTTAAGGTTAGGGAATATTGCTAAAGTCACCTAAAGGACACAGTGCTACAGCATGTGGGTTTTCAAGATTAAACATAGGCAAGGATCTTAGCTTACTGCATGGGTGAGAGCTCACACTTTGAATTATACAGTTTGGCTTCCAGCTTGGTATTCACTGCATTTGTGAGATACTTAAAAGTTCTGTTTGTAAAAAGTGCATCTTTCTAGCCTAATGTTTGACCTGGGTGGTGGGGGTAAAATAATGAAGGCAGCATCTGGTGAGGGCTCTGGCTAGAAAGGTCTCAGAAGAGTTTCCATTGCCAGGATATCAGACTTCTCACCCTGTCTGATCCTCATTCCCTTTCCCCTCCTACTGCCTTGTCAATATCCTATAAGAGGTCTTCCTCCCCCTTCTCCTCTTCTTTGTTTTCCATCATCAATATTCTGCAGGTAGATACCTAGTTCATCCAAACAGCCAACAGAGCAATAGAATTAAACCACTTCAGACTGCACATGAAGATGTGCATGATAGAGCACTCCATAAAGCTAGAACAAATATTTGCAATGCTTTGGTGCTCTATCTTTGAGCCCATATCCGTCCCCCCAGTTGTTGTTTAGAGGTGAAAGTAAGCAGACCCTCTCCACTGCAAAGCAAAAACAGGGAGACAGAAGGACACAAACTCACACTGATTCAGTGCTCCTATGGCCTCAGAGTTCCCCTGGCATTCTTACCTTTGTTAATGGGCCCCTTCATGGCCATTTTTAGAAGGTTATAGGGGGCAGGGTTGGCTAAAATTGGGAGGGGTATGAATTTTATTACCCGCCCCTATAATTTGAGCTGCATAAAAATGCATGCTTTATGGTCCTATCTAATGTTAAATATTATTGTATGCCAACCAGCCATAAAATACTGTTGTATAGGTTATACCAATGATGCTCAAACTACTTTCTGGAAATCCCTGGTTACTTTTAGAACTTTATCATGGACACTTCAAGGAGAAGAACCTCTGAAAAGCAGCTCTTGCACACTACTATTGAATTTCCTCTGCAAAACAATATTTCTACAGGGAAATATTGGGTGTTTTTAGGATGTTCTCTCAGTTCGCCTGATGCCCACTGAAAAGCAATGTAATATACCATTGCATATTATCAATAGTGTCAAATATCAAACTCCATTGCTTGTCAATTGTCAAATACAGCAAAATAGTAACTGTCAGGAATCAGATGTCCAATATTCAGCATATATCCAGAGTGAGGATCTGGATAATATTTGATGTCAAAGTTTGCAAAGGAGAATTCCGACCAGAATTTTTTTTTTAGAACAAATTCATTTCTGCTCTGACCCTTAGGTCGTCTTTAGAGGCCCTCACCGAAGGAAGCTAGGCAGGCGGTTACAAGAGAGAGGGCCTTCTCAGCTGTGGCACCCCACTTACAGAATGCCATCCCCAAAGATGCCTACATTGGTGCCTACATTATTATCTTTTCAGCCACAGGCAAAGACTTTTCTTATCTTCCAGGAATTTTAGAGATCTACCTCTAGATTTGTATGATTGTTTTATCCATTCCTATGCTATGGTTATGCCAGTAGCAACGTATGGCTGTGAGACTGTAGGGTTGGTGGAGAATTTCTCCCCGAAACTTCGGGGGGTCGAGCGCCAACGTGTTCGGCCCCCCGAAGAAGTTTCGGGGAGAAATTCTCCGCCCCCCCCGCCCCCACCCCGGGATGGGACTTACCTTTCCCGAATGTCCCTCCCAGCGGCGGGTCTTGGCGGCGGTTCGTCAGGTCTTCGTCAGGGACAGGGGCGGCAGCCGATCTTTCGACCGGCTGCCGCCGCCGCCATTCCAATAAAACTAAAAAAACAACAACACCCCCGTGATAGGCTATGTGACAATTAACGTAGCCTATCACGGCTAGATTTGCAAAGTCAGCCGTGACAGGCTACGTAAATTGTCACGTAGCCTATCACGGGGGCGTTTTTTTTTTTAAAAAACTTTTTATTTCGTGGCCGGGTGAGGTGAGGCGCCTCCTCCCCTGCCTGAATTTCGGCCGGGCGAGGTGGGAAGCCTCCCCCCCAGCCTGAATTTCGGCCGGGCGAGGCAGGAAGCCTCCCCCCCTGGCCTGAACTTCGGGGGGAGAGCAGCGAAGTGCCTCCCCCCCACCGCGAAAAGCTGCGAGACCAGGTAAGTGGCTTTCATGCACCCCTATGTGAGAGCTGGACTATAAGGAAGGCTGAGCGCTGAAGAATTGATGCTTTCAAACTGTGGTGCTGGAGAAGACTCTTACGAGCCCCCTGGATTGCAAGGAGGTCAAATCAGTCAATCCTAAAGGAAATCATCCTGACTGCTCATTGGAAGGACAGATGGAAGGACCCTGATGCTCGGAAAGACTGAAGGCAAAAGGAGAAGGGGACGGCAGAGGATGAGATGGCTAGATAGCATCACCGATGCAATGAATATGGACTTGAGCACACTCCGGGAGAGAGCGCAGGACAGGAAGGCCTGGCGTGCTATGGTCCATGGGGTCATGAAAAGCTGGACACAACTGAACGACTGAACAACAACAATGCAGTTTCTATTATGTTATGTTGTACTGTATTCTTTTGAGGGGCCACGGTGGCTTAGTGGTTAAGATGCTGAACTGCAGACTGGAAGGTCAGCAGGTCAGCAGTTCGAGACCTGAGTGCTGCGTGACGGAGTGAGCTCCCGTCTTCAGTTCCAGCTCCTGCCAACCTAGCAGTTCGAAAGCAAGAAATTGCAAGTAGATAAATAGGTACCGCCTCGGCGGGAAAGGTAACAGCGTTCCGTGCGCCTCGGTGTTCAGTCATGCCGGCCACATGACCACGGAAGCATCTTCGGACAGCGCTGGCTCTTCGGCTTAGAAACGGGGATGAGCACCGCACCCTAGAGTTGGACACGACTGGTTGGGGACACCTTTACCTTTTATTGTATTTTATATTTTCACTGTTTTTCTGGTATTTTTGCCTTTAGCTGTTTGCAATCCACCAAGAGAACATTGGTCATTGGGAAGATTAAAAATAAATAAATAAATACATTTCAGGTCTGAGCTCTTCCTTAATAAAAATAATAATATTTTTTTTTAAAAAAAAAAAAACCCAGTACCTACAAAATTATATGTCAGGGACAAGAATTTTAGCACTGTCTTTCCTGTTATTTCCTAGTTTTGTATAAACATGATTTTTTTTTCTTTTTTTCCCCAGAGAGGAGCCATTCAACCATGGTCTAGGTCACTTTCAGACTGGCACACCCTAAGTACAGTTTTACAGTGTCATCCAGATTTACATTTTTATCATCTTTGGCCTAGAACAGAGTACCTAACCTATATTTGCATAAATAGCTGTCAAGTCAGCTATTTTTGAATTTGTTTGCACTAAACAATATTTGTTCCTAATCTATATGTGATATATATCATGTGGAATTCATTGAAACCCATTAAAATGAAGACTATCATTGGATTAATGAGTCTAAGTGGTATAATAGTTATTACTGATTCCATTTAGAATGTAGAATTTGACTTTCTAGGTTGTGGGAACTGAAGAACTTGGGCATAGGGCAAATTAGCGTGATATCTTTTCATTGGCCCATTAATTGGCAGATGCAAAGTTAAATTGGTGTGGTACACAAAGCAATCAGGAAAAACTTCCTGGCTGTTAGAGCAATATGACAATGGAACCAATTACCTAGGGAGGTGGTGGGCTCTCCCACACTGGAGGCATTCAAGGTGAAGCTGGACAGCTGTCTGTCAGGGATGCTCTGACTTGGATTCCTGCATTGAGCAGGGGGTTGGACTTGATGGCCTTGTAGACCCCTTCCAACCCTACTATTCTATGATTCCATGATCATCCCAGATTAGTCCTTCCATAATTTGTTTCATTATGCATACAGGGATGAAGTAACATTCTGATGTACTATGAAACAGTTTGCGAAGGTAATTTCCCAGTGTGCCATGTCCTTTTCAGGGATGAGAGAATTAGCAAGGCTTGAACTCACTAAGTTTCTCCAAGTTCCACCTTGAATTTCACTTCATTCCCATACCCGCAGGTGAGCTTTGTTATTGTTTGAGTGGGAGAAGTGTGCATTTTGGTGCACATTTTCAAAAAGCGCACACCCAAATGTGTATTTCCCCCCTTTGACTAAAACATGAAAATCCCAAAGTGGGATTTGCAAATGGGGCAAGTTCAATATTTAACAAGCTGAAACAAAACTACTGAACATCCCTAAACCTTTTCATCATCATCATCATCATCATCATCATCATCATTTATAGAGCACTTTGTTACATACATCTAAAGCTGTATGTATTTTTTTCAAGGGACTTCTTTTTCCCACCTTGTTCTAGAATGTAATTTTTTAAAATCACTATTGGAGACCCTTTCCCTAAAAAGCAAGCAGATATTCAAGTGTTCAACTAACTAAAGTTAAATTCATGCCCAAGTCTTGTTCCAAGGCCAAAGTCAAAAGGTTTTCAGCAAATAGATGTCTGTCCTGTACTTAAATCACCACGGCACTCCTCCTCCAAATCTCCTTAGATTCAGATGACTGAGCTGCCTACCCGGACTCATTTACATTCCCCATGTAAGCATGTCCATCTGGACCTGTGCCCAGTGATTCTATTCAACTGAACCTCTCCTTGTGTAATATGCCCTTGTCCTCTGATTTGTTTGTCTCTATCATTCAACACAGGAAAGGGAATGGAGAAGGACATCAGGAATGTCAATTTTATTGGTGTGACAAAAAAGAAGGGTCCAAAAGAGGCATGAAATTTGGCCTTATTTGTCAGGAGGTCCTTCCCAATCCCATCTGCAACACTTGGGACCATCTTGACCTTATATCACTGCCACTGTTTTCTCTGTGAGCCTCTGACCTTGCTACCATCAGGGCCAGCTCTACCATTAGGCCGAATGAGGTGTTGGAGGACTGATGGCCTGCTCTGTGACCCTTAAGCTACTGTAGCTTGCTTCTCTCAGGGGCACTGAAGGACTCGGTCCCATCACCAGGGTCAAAGTAAGATTTAGCGGTCAGTCTGATTGGTTTTTGTATGTGGAACTGGCAAGGAGGTGCCATCTCATCTATTGCCTCAGCCAGCAAAATGTCTTGGGCCAGCCCTGTTTCCCTTTTATTCTGATTTGCCACCTTCCCTCTCTGCCTGGTGTACCTGAACGTGACCCTGTTTTGCAAATTGCCTTTCTCTGGGACAGATTACTAGATCTGATCCTACCTGGACTTATCTTCCTGGCTCTAATCCTACAAACGCCACTCCCAGTTGCACCCCAGTGTATTTGTGCAGGCATTGCTTTCTAAAATAGGTCACACTAACATATCTAACAGATGCTTTAAATCCAATGTGTTATTTATTGCCTGACAGGAATTACTACATAACCATTACACCTCTGGAACTAGATGTAGCTTCTGCATTAGGCATCAGTACTGATTATTTTTTTTCCTGACCAATATTCTCAAGATTCTCAGGGCTGCTATCTTGGGAAAGTCAGAGCACTCAAGAAAGTGATTGAAATAGTGATTGAGCATCAGGCAGATTAAAGATATAATAAATAAATAAATAAATAAATAAATAAATCTCCATCCTCTTCCCTTTTTGTGATGGAGATTAGGGATGAGTGGATGTTCCCCATTCCTTATTGTTCTTTTCTGCCTGCCTTCTAGTTTAAGTTTGTGAATTTCCAACATTTACTTTGGAACAAATGCATGCATAGTTTCCATGCATCTATAGTTTCCCGCTGTTCTCAGTTTCCTTTTTTTCTTCTTCTCCTTTCCCTCCCTCCTTTTTGGCCTTACAGGTTACTGATGTGGTTCAGCACATATGTGCAAGGGAATGTTGAGTCCATCACATGAGAAACTCAGAATTCCTTTGCATGGTGGAATGTAATCGGTGCATACATACACACCTGCATTTGCACATAATTAGATCAATGCAGAAAAAGAATGTCGATGTGAAAAGTAATATTGATGGAATTGTTCTGTGACTTTATCAGTGTGGATCTGTGAAAAAGCATATTAGTAACTTGAAGGGATGGATGAATTTCTTAGTTTTGCTTTCCACGGCATTCATTTTTAAAACAAACAAACAAACAAACAAAAACCTCATGTTCTTTCTGGCCCAAAGATGAACCTCACACATTTTGATAAATCCTTATCAAAAGCAAACTAAAGTGGAATTCCCACCATCTGCACCAGCCAAATTCAATAAGTACAGCTATTCCAAGCATGGAGAGGACCACGATGTACCTGCCTGCCATGTAGCTGTTAAAGATGAGGAGCCTGTCAAAAGACAGACAGAGAGAGAGAGAGAGAGAGAGAGAGGTGGCAACTAGGGCTGTGCAGGGACCCCCTGATCCGACTTGGAAGCCGCTTTGCAGCTTTGGAGGTGGGCCCAATTCAGCTTGGGCTGATTCAGGGCCCCCCAGCCCAACTTGGCCCTGAACCCGAAGCAGGATTCGGATGCCGAACCATGCTTTCAACCCCCCTGACACCCCCGTGCAATGCCCCAGCTCCTTACCTTGCCATCACCTTCACCTCCTCCCTCACTGCCTTCTCCTCCACCTCTGACGCTGCCGCCTCCACCATTGCCTTCTCCTCCGCCATCGCCGCCTTCTCCACTGCCACCCCTTCTCCTTGCCGCTGCTGTCTCTGCCACCACTGCCGTTGCCACCACCACTGCTACTGCCAGGTCCTGAGGCCTGGACATGCACCATCTCTTATTGCAGGGAGTCACCATTTTTAAAACGGTGACTCCCTGCAATAAGAGTTGGCACATCCAGGCCTCAGGACCTGGCAGCGGTGGCACCACTGGTGCAGGTAATGATTGAGGCAGTAGCAGAGATGGTGGCAATGGCAGAGACAGTGATGACCGTGGTGGCGGAGGAGAAGGCGGTGGTGGCAATGATGGCAGTGGAGGCGGAGGATGTGGAGAAGGTGGCAGTGGCAGAGAAGGCAGTGGTGGCGGTGAAGGTGGCAGCAATGGAGGTGGTGGTGGAGGTGGCAGCAACGGAGGTGGCGGCAGAGGTGGCAGTGGGTGGCTCAGGTAAGGACCTGCAGGCACTGGCACAGCTGGGCCGGGGGGTGCTGAAGCTCTGAAGTGCAGCGAGTGCTTTGGAGAGCCCCCAACCCGCTCTGGGTTGCTTCGTACCTGCTCTGCTTCACTTCAGAAGGGTCTCAAAGGGACCCGAAGCAGCCTGCTTCAACTCCAGGTTTGGGCCTCTGGGTGATGCGGCACAACCCTAGTGGCAACCTCGATTTAGCACCAAAAACTTGGTTGAATACACATGGATTCAAGCCCAGACTTTAAGAGCTAAGCACTCAAAGCCCTGGGCCTGGATGGGCAAACCTGCCAGTTTTGGATTCTCCTAACTTCATTTTTTTAAAAAAGAATCTCACATTCTTTTTGTTCTGAATATGGAGAACTTTGTGTGTCTTTTTTGAAAATTCTTATCAAAATGGAATTGGGGGGAGAGAGAGAGAGAGAGAGAGAGAGAGAGAGAGAGAGAGAGATCACCTATCTCCAGTCATTTGTAATTTTTCCTGAATACTTCACTCAGCCATGAGGTTCACTATCTCTCAGCCTAACTTACTTAACAAGGTTGTTGTGAACAGAACAACTACAGTCAGGGCCAGAAATACTGGAACAAGGATAACTGTTTTGGCAGTTGGCCTCTGTACACCACCACACTGAAGTTGAAGGAAACACACCCAGATGGGAGCAAAGTCAGGACTTTCAGCTGTAATTTAAGGGGTTTGACAAAAGTGGGGCACTAACCATTCAGGAAGGACAGCCAGTGGCATACACACACACCCATCGTTGGTGGCTCATAAGTAATGGAATGAATGGCTGACAAGCAGTTGCATGGCCAGGTGTGGCCTGTTTCCTGGGTACCCCATGACCCATCAAGCAGAGAAAAGGCCTGGAGGTGGTTCTGAGTGTTACATTTGCATTTGGTAGCTGTTCACTGGAACTCCCAACATGAGGCCCAAAGGGGTGTCCACGCGAGTGAAGGAGGCCATCATTAGGCTGAGGAAACAACAGAAACCCATGAGAGGTAGCAAAAACAGTCAGAGTGGTCAGTACAACAGTTTGGAACATCCTGAAATAGAATTAATTGGCAAGTTCAGCAACAGCAAAAGGCCTGGCAGACCACGGAAGACAACTAAAGTGGATGACCGCAGAATTCTGCTCATGGTGGAGAGGAGCCCTCTCACAACATCTAGCCAGGTCAAGAATGCTCTTGAGGAGGTAGGCATGTCATTATCAATATCTACAGTCAAGAGACGGCTGTATGAATGTAAATACAGAGGCTTCACAACAAGGTGCAAACCACTGGTAACACTCAAGAACAGACAGGCCAGATTAGCCAGCAAACACCTATAAAAGCCTGCCCAGTTCTGGAATAAGATTCTTTGGACTGATGAAACCAAGATTAACTTGTACCAGAATGATGGGAAGAGAACAGTATGGAGAAGGAAAGGAACAGCTCATGATCCAAAGCCTACCACATCATCTGTCAAACATGGTGGAGGCAGTGTTATGGCATGGGCATGGATGGCTGCCAATGGAACTGGGTCACTGGTGTTTATTGAGGACCTGACTGCTGATAAAAGCAGCAGGACAAATTCTGAAGTGTATAGGGCTATACTTTCTGCTCAGATTCAGCCAAACGCTGCCAAACTGATAGGACGCCGCGTCATATTGCAGATGGATAAACCCAAAACATACAGCAAAAGCTACCCAAGAGTTTCTGAAGGCAAAGAAGTGGGATGTTCTTCAATGGCCAAGTCAGTCACCTGATCTCAGCCCAATAGAGCATGCTTTTCACTTACTGAGACAAGACTGAAGGCAGAAAGACCCACAAACAAGCAGCAGCTGAGGGCAGCTGCAGTAAAGGCCTGGCAAAGCATCTTGAGGGAGGAAACTCAGCATTTGGTCATGTCCATGGGTTCCAGATTTCAGGCAGTCATTGACTGCAAAGGATTTTCATCCAGGTATTAAAGGCGAACTTTGAGTTTGAAATGATGTTGGTTTGTTCCATTACTTATGAGCCACAAATGATGTGAGTGTGTGTATGCCACTGGCTGTCCTTCCTGAATGGTTGCCCCACTTTTGTCCAACCCCTTGAATTACAACTGAAAGTCCTGACTTCACTCCCATCTGGGTGTGTTTCCTTTCAACTTCAATGTGGTGGTGTACAGAGGCCAACTGTCAAAACAGTTATCCTTGTTTCAATATTTCTGGCCCTGACTGTATCTGCTGCCCTGTGCTCCTTAGAAGGGGCAGGATAAAAATATAAACAATAAATTCTATGGATCAATAGGGATGGCAGAGAATTCCACCACGGACCCCAATGAGGCTGGATTCCAAAGAATCTGGCCTCTGGAGTCTGTGGCGGAATGGGGCACTCACCTCCGCCTTCCTCCAGGTGGAGCTCCTCCATGCAGCGATCCTGCGGAGCGGGATCCCAAATCAATATGCATTGGGACTAAAGTTCAGAAGGCTCAGCTCATATCAATGGGTGTGAATTCTGAAGAGTGTGGCCACTTATCCATTGCCAAAACAAAAGGAATTGCATACCAAAAAAGAGGACTAATTTGCATAGCATTTGCATATGGAAGTTTATAGGTACAAATTCAGGAACAGTAACTATAATTTAAAGAGAAATATAACCCACCCCACCATAGTCGAGAAGACTGACCAGGTGACCTGTGTGCCTCCTCAGTCTGCTGTCCAGGTGCCAAGTGTTGATGGGCTCTCCCTCCTTACAGCTGACATTAAATTAGACTTGGACTGGACAGCTCTTCAAACAAAGGACATGTTCAAATAGAGGACTGTCCTCTGCCAGCTCTCCAAAACAGAGGAATCTCCTCTGTAAAGTAGGTCAACTGGCCACCCTGTTTCTGAACTGGGAAGTTGGGTTTTGGAACTCCTCCCATTTCAAAGTCATGAAGATCACTATGTGCCATCCTGGCTATGCGTGATTTTTCAGCTGGCATATAACTGTGCTGAACATCATAATTATTTCAAGAAATTCTGGCTAGATTCTTGTGCAGAATCAAACATTTTCAAGGATGACACAATGGATGACTGCTCTGCATGAATTTAGCAGACCTTTATGAAGAGAGGAAAGTTTGAGCTACTAATCTTGTTAGTCACTTGCTTCCATTACTGAATGTCCTTGGTGGTCTTGGCTTTGTAGGTGTATATCAGCCCTTCATGAGTGGGCGGAAAAGTGCTAGGCACCAGGCAGCCATGCAAGTGGAGGAGTGCATTGCAGAACTTAAAAAAACAAAACAAAATAAAAAACACCACCCACACACAGTCAAAAGAGACTAAAGGCAATCAAGATGAAATTCTACCCATTAGTTCCTGGCGCCTCAGACAAGAAATGGAGATTCTACATGGCATAGTTTATAACTGCATTATGAACTGACTACCTGCAATATATCTTTATATACCAAAGAACTAACTAGATTAAGGGAATGCAATCTACATAGCTGATAAATAACACAGCTAGACTCAACTTTCAAAGACAATCAAGCACCAGCTTTACAATAAATTAAGAAAAATGACAAACACACAAAAATGTATTGAATATGCAAGAAGAACCACTTAACACTTTAGGCTGGAGAGGTGCTAGAAAGGCGAAAAGAAGAAAAAGAAGAATGAAAAATGGGGGAAATGAACTGTACTGGAGGTGACAGATAACACAAAGGAACAATAGAAATGATCTCGCTCCAAAGCTCGCACCCACTCAGAGCTGATTGTAACCAAATTGTGGGAGCATTTTTAGAAATGACTGCAAACTATTTACACTACAGTTATGAACTGGCTTGTTACATCGTCATAGTCTGGTACAGGTATAGCCAAGGTTGTTAAGTTGTGCCTTACTGATTCAAATTAGAGCTGTGAACAAATGGCCTCTCAAAATTCTCCACCCTATTTGCAGTCAGAAAAATGGCGGTGGCAGGGAGAAACTAGGAGAAATTTCAGCTAATTTCTCCAGGGGAAGGAGAAATTCTCCACAGTTTCTCACAGGCGGGATCCATCATTGGCAGGGGTTGTAGCAAAGCCGCTGCTGCTGCTGCCGCTTCTGTAAGAGTTCTTAGTTTTTTTGTGCTGCCATTACAAGAGGCAACAGCATCAATTCTGTTGGTATCCACAACAATGCAGCTGTGAGGTTGAGGGGGGGGCAGTGTTATGTTTAGCCCCAGGAAAGAGGTGGAACAAGTGCTATGCCAAATTCTGTCCTCCATTTTCCTGAAAGTTTTTTTCCCTCTCCCATGAAAGAGGCTTCCATGTTCAGCGTCACACTCAGTTTCATCATGTATTTTTGTGGTGTGTTTATGCTTACCTCATCACTGTGAGGTGGCTGAGGCGGCTGTATATGTATGTTTTCTTTCTATTACACACTTCTCTATTGTTCTACTGCTGCCTAGTCCTAGGCTGCCTGCACTTGCTGATCTGAGGAGGCTATACAGGCTGCCAGAGATATGACTGTACAATGAAAGGCAGGACACTTGTGCACAATACCCGGGCACCTCCTACGTACAGTAAGCACAAGAAGCCCAGACCCAATCCATGAGCATTTTTCTGATGTTTTCTTCACCACTGAATTTCTTTTCAAAAGCAATGTCTTTTCTATCAGAATGAATGAGAATGGTCGGAAGAAATTGTGGGAGGAATTTTTGACACAGCACCAGTTCAAATAACACAATTCACTCAAGGAGAACGAACCAGATGCTAGACATGAGTCATAGGAAGCTGCCTGATACCGGGCCAGCCTATTTGTTCATCTAGCAATGCTCCAGACATGTTTGGACTACAATTCCCATCACCCACAGCCAGCATAGCCTGTGTGTGAGGATGATGGGAATTGTAGTCCAATCGCATCTGGGGGAGCTCCAGGTTAGGGAAGGCAAATCTAAACCCAATAGTGTCTACTCTGATTGGCTGTGACTCTCAGAGAGAGGTTTTTTGCATCACCTCTTACCTGTTCCTTTCAACTGGAGTTGCCAGGGATTGAAGCTGCCACCCTTAGCTTGCAAACAAGAGCTGAACCACTGAACTCCAGTCCCTTCCTCTTTCACTAAGATAAATAAATATGCACATTGTGGATTTTTTAAATTAGCATAGCTTTGCAATCTCTCTCTCTCTCTCTCTCTCTCTCTGTTTCTTTCTCTCTCTCTCTGTCTCTCCTCCAAAACATTAGAGTTAATTTGCTGTATTATTAATGACTTTAGCTGCAAATGATACCTATGCTGTCTCCTGCTGAGTTTTCAGTGCTTCATGCAACAGTGTTTCCACACCGTCCCTTGAGAGGCCTCACCATCCAGCACTTTTCACTGATAAGATCAGGACAGCTTTTCCCCAGGTGCCAGTCTGCCTAACTTGTCAGTGTTCCCCAATGGTGATAAGGCCAGTCAAGAAAATACAGAGCTGTCTCAGGGTAAAAACAATGACTTAACCAATGCAGATTATTTACCTACATTTTAGGGTGCAATGCTACATACTACTGCAGTGCGCCATAAGGACTTTCAGGTGGTATGGTTAGGTACCACGTTCTCTTATTATTACATGTATTGGTAGTGTCCTCATATCTGTTCTCTTCATAGCATAACAGAGAAATAGATGGAACTTGGAGGTAGGAATACGGGGTCAGGGGACCTAGAAATCTTCACCCTAAACATAAGGGTGCTGAATACCCAACCCTCTGAATTTCTCCACATGCCCCATATCCATTGTTGAATGCAAAATGTAATAGCTGCTTCCCAATTGATGATTTGTTTTCTTTTGTTTTATCAAGAATGAACATGTTTCTTGTGTTTATGATTATAGTGAGTGAAAAATGAACAGAATAAGATAATCCCATCTAATTTTTCACAGGGAAGAGTGAGTCTTCAAATGATTCAGTGTTTCAGACTGACCATTCTGGCATCTCTGTGTTTATTTCTCCCCAGCTGCACAGTGTTTGAGTCTCAATTCTCTCCCTGCACTTTGCCACCACCCTGCAGCCTTTAAACAAAACTATTGGGGGGGGGGGGAGACCAAATGCTAGAAGCTACAACCCTTCCTCCTGGGCCAAAATGGTTCAACCAGAACAAATTGTGCAAATGAAGTGCAAACAAATATGCCAGATTTGCATAATTATTTGTGGAACATAGGTTCCATGCTGCAGAATTGGGACATTTAAGAACATATGTTGAACTAGGCCTGAGTTCTGACCAGGGGTGTTTTTGTAGTGATGGGAGAACCAGGGAAATGCTCTGAAGTTCACTTCGAAGCTCAGTTCAACTCACTCTCGTTTTTGTTTGGTTCGTTTGTCTAGGAAAAGTCAAGTGCACATTTCAAATGGGAAAAGTGCACACTTTCCCCCATGGACTAAAGCATGGCAGTGTGTGTGTG
Organism: Heloderma suspectum; assembly: GCF_057233095.1. Taxonomy (NCBI): domain Eukaryota; kingdom Metazoa; phylum Chordata; class Lepidosauria; order Squamata; family Helodermatidae; genus Heloderma; species Heloderma suspectum. Next base: position 45,216,808 of record NC_139460.1, on the reverse strand, counting down.
TGTTTAAAAATTGTGCATTTCAAGGTGCACATTTTAGAAAATACACCTTTTTTGACCATGATCATGAGTATGGAAATGTGTGAACATTTTGAAAAAAAACTGTGTTCTTGTTCACATTTGGGGTTGTGAATGGGGGGAGTCTGGATGATTTCCAAACAGAAACAAAATTCTGTACATCCTTAGTTTTATGTGAACATTTCTGGCCACTGCAAAAAGCATCCCCTGACACTGCAAAAGTGATTTGCCTGTGACATGGTGCTGGGTGTGAGGAGAGAGAGAATGTACCTCCATTGCCAAACCAACTGGGCCTGTGGTGCCTGTCTTCCCATGAGGTGCTGTCAAGCCAATAAATATTTAACTCAGCCATGAGGATATGCCTCCCCGCCCTCCCCACATCTCAAACTCATTTAGACTTAAGGCAATGCAGCCTTCTTTACCTTAGGTGACTTCACCATATAGCTAAATATAATTGGCTACATGGCAGTGTGACATGATCACCTTCCCTATGTAATAATTGGTTGGAAGGGACCAATCAAGAGGGATGTACTTTTTTTTTTAAGTGACAAAATAATGGCAGAGAAAGGGGAAAAAGGAGCCTGGAAACAGCATCAACTACTCAGAACAAACACCGGGCTATGGAGTTTTTCAGGGTGTATGCATCACTCTTTCAAAAGCACTACTTTCAACCTCTAGCTCTTTAGGTGTACACATCTAGTGCAGTGCTAATTGAAACAACCCCATGAACATTCCCAACATATTAAAAGTATAGCTCCCCCCTCCCCCAGTCAAGTGGTCTTCATTAAAGTGTGCTTATATTCCCATAAAAGAGAATAAATGATAGCACTGTAAGGTTTATACATCAGTTTGATTGGCATGATTTATTTAGTCAATATTTTTATTACATGTTCTAAGAGCTGGAGGCAGAACCTCTGCACACCTCCAGATGTTTGCAGACAGATGGCACTGCTGGCTGTTCAGGGGAGTGCAAACTCTTGCTTATTATTCTTCCATCAAAAATCCTTTTCCTATTTATGGTATCCCATGCCCAGGACACTTCCCACAATAACAAATATGCAACTTCTTTGTGAGCATTATTTTCCAAATTGTTATCTTGCATGCTAAGTTGGATACCAGCACTACTGTACATTATTACCCATTTGAATGTACAGATACCTGGCTTAATTTTTTGTTTTGGGGCATTTTTGTTTTAAATAGAGGCACATGCATGTGCATCCTTCCCCAAAGGAAAAATCTGAACAGGTTGCTATCGAAATCTATTAAAAGTTCAATTGCTTATTGCTTTGGCAGCCGCCAGCGATATCAATAAAACAGCTTAATGCAGTGCAAAGTAACATAAAAATAAACAACAGTATTTCTCATTTACAACCATTGTGGAATAGCAGTTTTGCAACGGATAAGCATGGGTTTTCAGATTTTTTTCCGATTGCTGACAAGTAACTCAGGCTTTCTTATTATAGGCCAGTATTGAACTTTCTTAAGGGGGGTGGAAAACTGATTGTTCCTAATGTCCTGATAAAGTGAGCAGTTTTGTAAATGGTGACCCAAGGTTTGCATTTTCATGGCTGACTCAGTCTCTCGCCGTATGGTGATTGTCCATAGCAACCTTCTAGAAACTCCATTTTCATGTGTGAAAAAGCCACTGTAGCCAAAACACGTATGAAGAAGCTTCTCGAGGTGGAAAGAGTCCAGATTCTCATGCCACCCAGCTTTCTGTTGGGTTCAGTGTTTGACTACTTCTCCTTGTTCATTATTCAAATAACTGACTGGGTTGCTGTTATGAATGCTATCCAGCTATCAATCATCATATTTCATTTTTCAAAGTGATGACTGACCAGGTTGTTATTTTACAGCAGCCTCCCCGACCCTGGTGCCCTCCAGAGGTTTTGGACTACAACTACCAACATTCCTGACCATTGGCCATGCTGGCTGCGGCTGATGGGATTTGAAGTCCCAAACAACTGGAGGGCACCAGGGTGGAGAAAGCTGTTTTACAGGGTGCCCGGTTATTGCTTATCATAGTTCCCTGCTCAAGATGTTGACTGACCAGCTTTCTAGTGCACTGGTGCTACAGTGCTTCTTTCCCCTTTTTATAAAAGAGGCTGAAGGGTAATATCTTGTGAAACAAGTCGCCACATTTTTTCCTTTGCTTTTCTTGCAGATCCACAATTACTGTTGGAAACCTGCCACAATTGTGAATACGTGATTAGGTTGCACTGCATCCCCAGCTGTGGTGCTTTTCTATCCACCCTCCTTAGTGATGCAAAAAGGATAACAGTGTGACTGTAATGTTACCCTGTATTATTCTACCACATGGCACACCTTTTGTCCCACAATTTTTCAGGTGCTCCTCCTGTAGCTCTTCTTTGAATCCTGTGCCCCTCATTGTCTTCCCCAAATGCAGCTACTTGAGAATCTTCCATTGGGAAGCATTTCTAACAAAATGCACGGACATTGATAGTACACTGCTTCCTTCCTCTTGAAAAGAAGTAGCTAAGCTAACATCCAAGCAACATTGAGTTGTTTTCTAAGTTGGCATCAGTTGAAAGACAGAAAAAAGCAAAGAGAGGGAGTTCTGCCAATGGAACATTGTTTAGTATTAGTTAAATGTTAAATGAACGCTTTGTTCCCGTTGCCTGGCAACAGACTGGAGGCGGTCTGTGGACAGAGAGAGAGAAGCGGCCATTGAATACTTGGATATTATTCTGCAATTATCGTCAGGAAGGAAGCTTTCTAAAGTGGCGCGAACAGTGTTGCCTTATGATTTTCAAAGGGTTTCCCGCATACGTTGAGTAGGTGGTCAGCAACCAGAAGGCAAACATACACTTAAGAACTTCTTTAAAAGAATACCTCAGAACCTCCCAAAGTTCTTACATTGTCTCAGGATCTGTGTACCTACAACTTTGGATGTCTTGCAATCAAGGTGTCAGAAGCCTGCTTCCAGTCCTGATCAATCCAAATGCGTAATACTCAAAAAGTTGCAATACACATGAATTTGGGTAAAGGGTGTTTAAAAGTGACAGGGCAGATGGAACATCTTCTCCAACATGGTGAGACACAGTTAAAAGCTTAGCAAACCAACTAACACATGTGACAGACCAGCTTCTCTCTAGAAGAAGCAGACACTGCACTTGGCAGAATGTAATTGGACCAATGCAGTATAGAAAACCATTGCACTGTTGGACTACAAGATTAGGGTAAAACAACACATGACAACAAATGCATCATTAGGAACTATATCTGTGAAAATATAATTAACCCTGCTAGGATCCTAATGAAATCCGCCCCAAACACACACACACACACACAACAGACATACACCACAATGTTTTTGAGGCTTTCTACAGATTTTCATTGAGTTCATGACTGGGAAGGGAAGGGTTGAACTTCTGCTCCCGATGAGCAAAGTCCCCGATAAAAATTGCCCTCCACATCTGTAATTCAATAAAGACAAAAAACCAAACAAAAACAGATGTGGTTCCTTATTATGTATTCATATTAAGTGTTGCATATAGTTTGGCCCTTCATGTTGCTGCAGTCCTCTTTACTTCATTCTGTCCTTGGTTCAATACACTTCTGAATAAGTGTATCCACGAATAAGGATGCACAGATTTTGTTAAATCCATCCTGTCTGTATCTTGTGGAATGTCAGGCATGTTTCGTTGCATCATCTGCTTATTGACAGAATCAGATTTTTTGCATGAGAATGTGTTTGCGAATGTGCACTTATGCTAATGCGCAAGTGCACATTAGTGCTAATGCATGAATTCACATTTGCGCAAATCTCTCCAAAAAGTAAAGATCTGCACCACAAGTCCACGGAATCCACAAAATGTGACTCAGAAAAAACTGGTCTGCTGTGGAATCTGCAGAACAGATTCACAGAAATCCAATCTCATTGGAATCCATTGTAGATGTATCCAACATCCCTACTTCTGAATAGAATTGAGCCGAAAGCCACTGGCAGATGCTGGTTTTCTTTGTTTGGTTTTTGTTTTGCTGGAAGCCCCCACTGGAGCAACACTATGTCATGATGCAGCACTATTCTAGGGGAACTCAGAGGGGCATAACAACCATCAGGCAGTGAAATGTGATCCACCGGTGCTGTCAGCTCAAGCAGCTGTGCAACTATATATGTGTGTGTGTGTGTGAGTGTGTGTGTGTGTGTGTATATATATATAGCAATATCACCAGTGCCATCACCAAGCTCCCCCACTTTCAAAGAAGTTCACTGCCAACCCCTCCCCCTCTGCATTATCAAAATGTCCTCTATTTTCATCGCCTAAGACTGGGGTGAGAAATTTGGAGAGAGGCATTTTGTCTGAGTCCTACATCCTGACCATGATTCTTAGCCTATGTACACCATCACGCTCTTGATTTTAATAGAGAACTGTTATGGCCTTTTAGCTATAAGCCAATGACAAAACAAGCCTACATACAAATGTTTGGCTCACCACGATCATCACATCAACACAATCCATTGTTACCATGTCACAGGCTTGGATGTTCTTTCCCCATGGAGAGATACAGGAGATTCCTGCTGAGCATCATGTATGATTTGTAAATATGGTTGCCACTTACCTAGAAAAAAGAAACAAAAAAAGATAAGTATGTATTAGGGAATAATGGATCTCACCATGCATTCTGCTGTGTACCTGCCCGTTTAATACACATGTAGAATCTCATGAGACATTTGGTCTTGATTATATTATTATTATTATTTGTAGCCTTGCTACATCTTGTGTAACCATTGCAAGCGGGGAAGCAACATACTGCTCTGTGCCACTTTCCATTCCAATGTCTGGTGGTGCTCTTGCATCCTGTTGATTCTCCTGGTGGTTCTGTACCAGTAGACAGAAGTCTTTTGTTCCATCTTATATTGATATAGAAATAGGGGTGTACGAAACCCCACTTACCTGGCTCTGCTGGGTTCCGGGGGGGGGGAGATCCAGTCCTCCCCCCCCCCGGGATCCCGCCCAGCCAGCTCTGCTCCTTGGCAAGTCTGTGGAGCTGCCGGCCAGGCCGATCCGCAGCAGGGCCTCCATCCGCTGCTGAGCTGCTGCGGATGCAAATTGCATCCTGCGTAGGAGACACCATTTGCGTCCCTACGCTAGGCCGTGATAGGCTATGTATATATTTACGTAGCCTATCACGGGTAAAGCAGGGATGCAAATGGTGTCCCCTATGCCATTTGCGTCCCTGCTTTAGCCGTGATAGGCTATGTAAATATTTATGTAGCCTATCACAGCTAAAGCGAGGACACAAATGGCAGCCGCTACACCATTTGCGTCCCTGTCTTTTGCCATGATAGGCTATGCAGATACTTACATAGCCTATCACAGCAAAAGCAGGGATGCAAATGGCATAGCAGCCGCCATTTGTGTCCTCGCTTTAGCTGTGATAGGCTACGTAAATATTTACGTAGCCTATCACGGCTAAAGCAGGGATGCAAATGGCAGCTGCTACGACGGCCTCCATTTGCGGCCGCCATTTGTGGCCGCAGCAGCCCAGATGACCTGGAGCCACCGCTGGAGTCGCCGCTGGAGCCGCCGCCAGGTAGGTCCATTCCGGGGATTTCGGGGGGTGGCGGGGGGGGTAGTCTGTTCCACCACAGACTCTGGGGGGCTGGATTCTAAAGAATCCGGTGTCACTGGAGTCCGTGGAGGAATTCTCCAACATCCCTATATGGAAATTGTACACTGTCCTAGAGAGATCCTATCCACCTAAACTTACACATGCCTTGTGAGTTCCTTTCAGGCATCTCCATCACATGGTGAACATTGGCATGAGGGGGAGATTGGGGTTGCATTGGCTAGCATCAGTCCCCCTGTCACATCCCCTCCTGGCCCAGATCTCCATGCAGTGGGATAGGTGAATCTATCACTTTTGCTTGCATCTGTATTCAGTTTTTTTCTTAAATCTTGAGTTCATTCTGTCCCAGCTATGAAGAAATTGGCAAATTTTGGTAAATTCTGATCAAAGCTGAACTGAACTGAAATTTTCACCCATCTGCATTGACCAAATTCAATAGGTAAAGGTATTCCCAGCATGGAGAGGACCGTGTTGTACTTGCCGGCCATATAGCTGTTAAAGTTGAGGAACCTGTCAGAAAAAGAGATGGCCACCCTACTTCAGCACCACAAACATGGCTGAATACACACTGATTCAATCCCAGACTTCTAGACAGATAAATCTGTCAGTTTGGGTTTCTTCCACATTTGATTCCCCCCCCCCAGTCTCAAGTTCTTTTCATCCTAAATACGAAGAACTTGGCAAATGTTGGTAAATTCTTATCAATGATTTGTTCCCCTCACCCATCTCTCTCATGGGGAGAGGTCTGGAATTGGGAAATCTACTGAACCCACATAGGCACTCACAATGATCTCGAATTCTGGGCAATCAGAGTTCCAGATTCTTTGTTTGTTTGTTTGTTTGTTTGTTTCATTTATACCCCACCTTTTTCCTCTTTAAGGAACCCAAGACAGCATACACAATCCTCATCCTCTCCCCACCTTAGCCCCATAACAACAACTCTGTGAGATAGGTTGGGCTGAGAGTCTGTGACTGGCCCAAAGTCACCCAGTGAGCTTCCATGGCCGAATGGGGACTAGAACCCGGATCTCCCGGCTCCTTAGGGGTGTACAAAACCCCACTTACCTGGCTCCGCTGTGTTCCGTGGAGGGGGAGGGAGGATTTCCAGTCCTCCCCCCCAGAATCCTGCCTTGCTGGCTCCGCTATGCAGCTGCAAAGTATCTATGTAGCCTATCACGGCTAGAGCAGGGATGCAAATGGTGTCCCCTACGCCATTTGCATCCCCGCTGTAGCCGTGATAGGCTATGTAAATATTTACATAGCCTATCATGGCTAAAGCGGGGGTGCAAATGGCAGCTGCTACACCATTTGTGTCCCTGTCTTTTGCCGTGATAGGCTACGTGGATACTTTGCAGCCGTAGCAGCCCAGAAGATGACCTGGAGCCACTGCTGGAGCCGCCACCGGAGCCACCACCAGGTAGGTCCATTCCAGGGATTTCGGGGGGTGGCGGGGGTGGTAGTCCATTCTGCCACAGACTCCAGGGAGCCGGATTCCTTAGTCCGTGGTGGAATTCTCCAACATTCTGGCTCCCAGTCCAACACTCTAGCCACTAAACCACACTGCCTCTCTCCAGATTATGGAGAGAGTTTGCATGCATGAAGTATGCTTCCCCGAGTGTGTGGGGCAGTGTGTGTGCCTCTGGCTCATAGGAGTGGAGCCAGCCAGCACAGAGCACAATGGCAGCTGTGAAGCCAGCTGGTATAGCCCTCCCCTCCCCTCAAGTAATTCTTAATCATTTGAGAGGAGGATGCCTGAAGGAATTGGTGATATCTGATTGAATTAGTGTAACATAGTCTATGGGACCTGCCTCGAAGAGGGGTTCATTGCTCAGTAGTAGAGGATGTGGTTTGAATGCAGGAGGTCCCAGTTTGATCTCCAGCCAAAAGGATCAGCAACAGCAAGCAGGTGGTACGCTACTCCCCACTACAGACTGAGGAGAGTTCTTCATCATCATCATTTGTTGTATGGTCACAGACCCATAAAATAAACAAAAATAAATCATAACCATTAAAGTGTAGAAATATAAACATGGAATCATTACAGGACCCAGGAGAGTTGCTACCAGTCCAAGCAGAAGGTACTGGGTTACACAGACAATCTGTCCTGATATAAGGCATGCTTGTAAGAATGTTCTGAATGTTAAATTGGTCTGAAATCCCTAAATAAATTGTTGCCGCTTAGGTAGAGGAAGTTTCTGAATGGGCCTCCCAAGTTACACTGTATAGTTTAAACAACAGAGAGATTTGTGGCATCAGAAAGACTAACACACTTATCCCATCGTAAGGTTTTGTGGACTATAGTGCATGGAAGTTTATGCCAGAGTAAGAAAACAAATTAAACAATCCTACCCTGATGGTCATTAGCTTCTGAATTCAGAGTCTTACAGTCATCCAATGCAGACTGGGCCTGGTGGAGGCAATCTTTGCCTCCCCATTCCTCATGCTTCACATTTTTGCTAGATGGGCTTTTTTGCCTATCTAGCTGGGGCACTGCAGAGAGGGAGGGAAGGAGGCTGGAGAGGCCTGGGGATACTTCATAAGCCAGCCTCTCCAGCCTCCTCCCCTGCTCGCCCACAGAAACACCCCCTTTATTTCCTTTCCAAAGTCGCTTTTGAAACCACAGAGAGTCAGCCAGCATGGGTTCTCCATGCCATCATCTGTGAGGGAGAGGGGGAGATGCTATTTGCTATCTACACTATTTGCATTCCCCTTATTTTCACCGTAGTCTACATAAATGTTTACATAGACTAGACGTGTCAAAATAAGGAACGCAAATGGTGGCGCCCATGGGTGCCACCATTTGCGTACGCGCTTTTTTTTTTTTTTTACTCAGCCGTGATAGGCTACGTAAACATTTACGTAGCCTATCACGGCTGACTGCAGAGACGCAAACAGCGGTGGCTACGGCCGCCGCCATTTGTGGACCCAGCCGGCCAGGATTCAGGGGGGAGGGACGGCGCGCCTACCCCCCAGGTCAGAATTTCAGGGGGGAGGGATGGAGTGCCTTCCCCCCCGGCCAGAATTTCGGGGGGGAATGATGGAACGCCTCCCCTCTGACCAGAATTTCAGGGGGAGGGATGGAGCACCTCCCCCCCACCTCGAATCAAATTTCGTGAAAAGGTAAGTGACTTTCGTACATCCCTACTACACGCCTTGCCCATCCTTCAGCCTTTCCTTCCAGAATTTTAGGAGTATTCCAAATTCCAATAGAAGCAGGATATAGTAAAGACAAATATGTCTTAAGATCATAAGTTTTTTTTTTGTTTTTTTAACAAGCTATATTGACTCACAAGCTGTAATCAGCCCTGAAATGAGACATCCTCTCATGTCTCCCTTTCAGGACTGAAGTGACGTATAACAAATCATATTATATTCATTCCCTTAATAAAGTATGCCATTCTGTAGAAATAGTATTAAACACAGCCATTTCTTCCTTGCTCTGCTATGCCTTAATGGCTACTTCTACTCTATTAAAAAATACTTCAAAAGGAAGAAAGAAAAAAGAAAAAAAGAAAGAAATCCTACTCAAGGTTGATGTTAAGGAATTGCACTGAAAAAAATGATCTAATGTTGGCACAAGTGTCCTGGAAATAGAGCACTTTGTGTAATGCATCAAATTAGAAAGCATCAAAATAATGCATCAGATGTCCAATTCTTATCCCTGCTGGCATGAAGCTATAGGCAGGCCATTGGGGGTAGGGGGTGCCTTCCAGGACTATTTAAGCTGGTCCACCCACCCCACTGTGTATTTGCTATTTTACCAACACCTAAGCTGGATTTAGTGCAGACTAGGGATGGTGCAGGGGCCTGACTGGGTCCGTGAGTCTGTCAGACTCCCCCCTGCTCATGCCCCCTAGATCCCCATCGGTGAGCTGCCACCCCTGCCTGCTGAGCCACGTGAGCGGGCGGGACTTACTGGACCCATCTGCTCATGCCCGGCAGCCACCCGTCCCCCATTCAAGCTGCCATCTTTTATGCAAGATGGGGCTCTACATTTTGTATTTTTACTGTTGTGCACAACCACAGCTGTAAAAGAGCCCATCCATCTCTACTGCAGACATTGTTGGCTGTGGCTGGGCTTTGCAGGACTGTTTCTGGGGGTGGGGAGAAATACTCAGGTTAGCCAAGGATGGATTGTTGCTGTTTTGCCATCTCTGTATTGAGCCACATAGGGCAACTGGCTATTAGCAGAGGTGGGAAGGTTTGTGTGTCATTTTTAAAAAGGCAGCATTGTCAGGCAGTGCAGGTAGAGCACATGAGTGAGTTACTGGTGGACACCCAGAATTGCCTTTTAGGCAGGGTAGGGCAACTTTGGGAGGTTGCAGGGGGATATTTTTGTCCCCCTTGGATACCCCACTCCCATGGACCACACTCTAGCTAATGGCAAAAATAATAATAAAAAATTAGCAATTTGCCACTGGTTTTCAGTACCAAATTGCCATGGACTGCTATAGTGGACAAATTTAGCTTGAAAACTAGCTAAGGGAGCAATCTTATGTGGATCAACAGTCACCCCCGATCCCGGGGGCGACCACCTTTCCAGTCCAGGGTGGGAGGAGTGGTGAGGAGCGGATCTTCTCCCCACTCCCCCCACCTTGCTTGCACGGCTAGACAGCTGATTTTGGCTGTCTAGCCACGGGACCTCAGAATGCGGGAAGCAGTGGCCAGATGACACATAGGATGTGTTGTACCAGCATTTCCAACCTCCCCACCTGCCCCGCCCCCACCTATGGATGTATGAATCCCTCTTACCTTTCTTTTGCCGGGGGTTGGCTGGGGGGGGATCTGTCCCCCCCCCTGGAATCCTGCCCAGCCGGCTCCACTCCACGGCAAGTCTGCGGAGCTGCCGGCCGGGCCAATCTGCAGCAGGGCCTCCATCCGCTGCCGGGCTGCTGCAGACGCAAATGGCGTCCTACATAGGGGACATCATTGTGTTGCTGCTTTAGCTATGATAGGCTATGTAAATATTTACGTAGCCTATCATGGCTAAAGCGGGGATGCAAATGGCATAGGGGACGCCATTTGCATCCCCACTTTAGCCGTGATAGGCTATGTAAATATTTACCTAGCCTATCACGGCTAAAGCAGCTACACAAATGGCATCCCCTACACCATTTGCGTCCCTGCTTACTTATGGATGCCATTTGCAGCTGCACAGTGGAGCAGCAGGCCACAGCGGCTGGATCCAGACCAGCCGGAGGCAGGTAGGATCCGGTCTGTCGGGACTTCGCATGGTGGCAGGGGGGAGCAGTCTGTTCTCACTGGAGTCTGTGGCAGAATTCTTCGCCATCCCTACCCCCAACATGCAATTTCACTGATCCATCCTGCTCTTCCGAGCATGGAGCACAGGGCTGATCTGCACTGCCTATGAAGCAGCATGGGAGGGGGTAAGGGTTGGTTCTCTAGGCAGGTTGTGGGAGAACCCATTACCTAGGGAGGCAGTGGGCTCTCCCACACTGGAGACATTCAAGATGAGGCTGGAATAGGATTGTTAGAGAATTCCGCCACACTGACTCCAGTGAGGCCGGATTCTTTAGAATCCGGCCCCCTGGAGTCCATGGTGGAATGGAGCAATCACCCCTGCCACCCCGCAAATTACCCTGGGACGGACCCTACCTTTTGTTGGCCATCCGCTGCCCTTGTCTGCAGCTGTGAATGGCCGACCCGGTCTACGGCCATCATTTCCCTCACTATGTTAGCTGTGATAGGCTACATAAGTATTGACGTAGCCTATCATGGCAAAGAGCAGGGACTCAAATGGCGGCAATTACGCCATTTGCATCCCTGCCTTTTGCCATGATAGGCTACATAAATATATACATAGCCTATCACGGCTAATGCAGGGACGCAAATGGCGGCCGCTACGGTGGCAAATGGCGGCAGCCCAGCAGCAGACAGAGGTCCGGCTGTGGGCGGCCCCGGCTGGTGGCTCTACGGACTCACCACGGAGCGGAGCTGGTGGGAAAAGATTCCAGAGGGAGGGACAGATTGCCTCCCCCACACGACAGACACCCCGGACTGGAATGGGGTGAGTAATCCATACATCCCTAGGCTGGACAGCCATCTGTCAGGGATGCTCTGCCTTGGATTCCTGCACTGAGCAGGGGGGGGGGGGTTGGACTCGATGGTCTTGTAGGCCCCTTCCAACCCTACTATTCTGTGATTCTATGATTCTATGATTCTCTAGGAACCGACCTATGCTATGGCCATCTAACCGGCCGCTGACTAGCGGCCACAGGTTTGCGCCCTAAATTTGGCTATTATAGAATTCTGTACCAAGTTGCCAATGATTTTTGGTGGTAAATTGGTGAATGCCAGTGGTGTTCAGTGGCAGGGGCTATGGAGTCATGCCTGGGGGTGCAGGGGCTTCCAGTGGTCTGCATGCTGCCCAGTGGTCCACATGCTGCCCACCCCTGATTTAAGGCGAAATTGAGATTTCTGGGACTTGGCACCTTGGGTTGTCGGATTTGGGGTGGGGAAGGAAGGAAGGAAGGAAGGAAGGAAGGAAGGAGGGAAGCTTATTTGGGGCCTGAATGGGTTATACACTTATTGTGGAACTGGAGTGGCTGGGACACAGGAGGACACCCTCAGCACCTAATGGTGGGGACAGTGGCAATTGGGGACAGACATTTGAGCTGTTTCTGGGCTTGGAATTGGGTTAGGCTCACCCTTACTAGCTAATGTAGTAAGACTCATGTAGCCTCTATCATTTCTGATCTCTTGTTGTTAATGCAATAAAACTCTGGCCTTACTCACACAACTTTCGGTACCTAGCCTTCTGGTTGCAATGATGTATTTATCTGATACAAGCTCCCTAGAATATAGGCAATTTCAATGAATGGTTAGTATTTATTCTAATTCATGCCATACTAAAATGTAATTACCGTACTTCAAACATGACTATGGGGCTACATCCAACATCATCCAACATCTGTATGCTGCCCTGAGATCTTAATGAGATAGGGCAGGATAAAAATGCTTCAAAATGAATAAATAATACAAGCAGACTCCCAATTGTGCAGTGGGGCTTCCTTTCCTCTTCTCCCTCTGTATGTTCAATGCACCCCCCCAAAAAAAATCTGCTCTGGTAGACACCCTAGCCATTCAGAACACTATTCTATGCACGTTGAATCAGAGGTAAGTCCCACTGTGACAAGTGGGACTTATTACCTGTTTAGGATTGCAGCCTTAATCATATTACTTCCTTCCTAATGAACTAGTGGGACTTGAAAATGCTGAAGTGTGAAGCACTCCTACTCAGGATTTCAGCCATGCCCTTTCTCAGGATAGTCTATTCCGCCCCTCCTGCCACATTGTCATTTTCTTTCCCTTCAACAATCAGCTGTCCGTGACCATAAAGCACACTCAGTCTTCATCAGGCTGTTTTGGTTTATTTCTCTCTATATATATATTTGAACTTCTGCAAGTTCAAACTTCTTTGCATTCCCCAAGCCTCTCGATACTTCTGTCTTGTGCATGGATGGTGCTATTTTGACATCATAAGGATTCACACTTGGAGAATAAGTTTGCTCTTAGTATGCTGACTGCATGCTTTTCCTTATATCACCATGAGCAAAAATGCAGTGTTTTTTTTTAATGATATGTGAATATTTGAGGGTAGGGAGCTGAAGCCCACCCCCCACCATAACTGCAGCCCTGCTTTGAACCCAACCCAAGCATCAAAGCAGACTTCCCCAATGTGCTGCCCTCCAGATGTTTTGGACTACAAACTCCAGAAGCCCCAGCCAGCATGGTCAGTGGTCAGAGATGATCGGGCTTGTAGTCCAAATCCTCTGGAGGGCACCACAATGGAGAAGTCCACTTTAAAGGACAATTTGCTACCCATGGTGCTGGTCATGTTGTGAAGGGCCACTTCACCAGAGCACATGAACAGAGCCAGCAAACAGGAGATGTGGTGCTAAGCAGAGTGAGAATATGTACATGACTAAGTATGGACAAGTTACCCCAAGTTAAAATACTTCATCTTGTCAGTTCCCATAGTCAGGGTGGTCTTTCCGAAACACTTGGGTGGAAAGGGAGAACAGCAATTGTTACTGGTTGTGAATGCACATACACAAGCTACCTTGGGTTCCTTGCAAGAGGAAAAAAAGGCGGGGCACAAATGCAATAAATAAATAAATAAATTACTGTACATCAATGAAAGACATCACAGAGCTGGAAGGGTTAGAATCAGAATCATAGAATAGTAGGGTTGGAAGGGGCCTACAAGGCCATCGAGTCCAACCCCCTGCTCAATGCAGGAATCCAAGTCAGAGCATCCCTGACAGGTGGCTGTCCAGCCGCATCAAATGAGGGAGATCTCAGCCCACTGTTTTCCTACACAGTGTCATTTAATCAATTTCCATTCAGTTCTCTTGACTTCTCATGATATTCAGCCCCCTCCCCTCAAACCAAACACTTCTGTGTAATGTGTAACACCCCCCCCATCAGTTTTGATGACAAGACAGAATAAAAATATCTCAGTTTCTTGACTTTCCTACATGCTCACTGCAAACACATTTTCCTGCTACAGGGGCCGAGCATTTCCTCCTTGTCACTAGTACACCTGCATGCTGCCTTTCATATTTTTATTCTAAGAAAAAGAAGAACACTGAATCCAACAGAAATACAGCTGGAGAAATGAAAGGAGGAAGGGAACAAGCAACAACTTGTGATAATGAATTCCATATCTAATTAGACTTGTGTGACGAAGTATTTCTTTTTGTCTTTCTTGAGCATACTGCCAATCAATATCATGGGATGACCTTGAGCTCTAGCATTGTTTCTGCATATGTGTGTATGAGACAGACTCTATCTAGGCAATAAGAATTGCATCGATGGATGAGACCAATGTCTGTCCAGACAATGAATCATAGAACCATAAAGTTGGATGGCAACTCAAAGGTCATTTAGTCCAACACCCCAATTCATGATGGTCATCCTAACATCTGCTTAAAACTCTCTATCAAAAGAGAGCCCACCACTTTCTGAAGCAGTTGGTTCCACATTCAAACACATAGGAACAAGACAGGGGAGTTCTACTAAACATTAGGAAGGCCTTCTGGACATACAGTGTCAAGAAGTTCTTCCCAAGGTAGGGATGTCATGGAAATCCATGTGTGTGCACATGTGTGGAGTCTAGCAAACATCCACCTGCTCAACCACCGGATGACAGTCCACAGACCCCCGAGCTTGCCTGACTCAGCATGTGCTGAGTTGGGCAAGCTCATGGTGTCCCACCGCCCCACAAGCTGCCATTTTGCAGAAAATCACAGGTAAGCTAAAGCTACATATGTAAATCACTATTTTGTGCATAATGGCAGCCATAAATAGTGCCATTTATGAAACACTGCAGGTGTAAATAGTCTAATTAGACTATTTTCACCAGCAACGTTGCATTAAATGGCTCTATTTATGGCTGCTGTTATGCTCAAAATCACTATTTACGTACATCGCTAACCCAAGATTTTCCACAAAATGGCGGCAAGTGGGGGCAGTGGGATGCTGCACCCCACTCCCTGGGCACCCACAGACCATCTGGTGGCTCGCTTTGCATGCCAAACAGGGTCAGGTGGCTGTCTGTCAGGGGTCCAGCGAGTGGGGCATGAGGGGGTGGTGAGTGAGTTCAGCCATCCCGATCCTAATGTTTAGTAGAAATCCCATCTTGTAATTTGAAGCTTTTGGTTTGGTTCCTACACCCTGGAGAAAAAGAAAACAAATTTGCTCTTTCATCTTCATCTATATGACAGCCCTGAAGATATTTGAAGGACGCTGTCCTTTTGCATCTTAATTATCTCTTCTCCAGACTAAACATTTCCAACTCCTCTTGTGTTTTCAATATTGTCTGCCCAACAATAGCTGTTCAAATTACTCTTCAAGCATATCTAAGGTAGGGATGACAGAGAATTCCGCCACGGATCTGGGTGAGGCTGAATGAGTAGGGAATAATGAGTGCACAATAAATGCCTCACATAGAAAAGTGCTTTAGGGAGCAATTCTATGTGGAAAGGTGGATCCACATCTCTTCCATGCTCCAGCCATCCTGCCTTTGGCGCTAGACAGCCAATTCTGGCTGTCTAGCTGTGGGACATTGGAGCATGGGGTGGAGAGGCCAGACGACACATAGGAAACATCATACTGGCACTTCCACACTCCCCACCCCTCAGAACACCCCCTTTTGCCCTGCTCCATGCTGAGCACAGAACGGGGGATGCTCCATGCTGCTTACGAGACAGTGGGGTGGGGGCGGGGAGGTGGTTCTCTGGGAACTGACCAATCCTAGCTGCTGAATAGCAGCCATAGGATTGTGCCCTTATTTACTTAACACATACTTATTAAACACAAACTGCAAAGGAGATTATCTCTTTTAAGGTGCTCCACTTTAATGTATATGTTCCACTTCCACACAGCTTAATGCTGGCCATGTTATTCTTAATCAGGTCTCAGACAGTAAGTTTTGTCCCCTGAATCTTTTGTGACATTACTAGAGATACAGGGTTATACTTTTGGATTATGTATAGTGCAACCTCTTCAGGAGGAAATGCCAGTTTACTGGCTTCACAATGGTTGCTGAGTATTCTCTATGTATTCACTCCCTGTTCATCTATGACAGGGGTGGGGAACCTCTTTCAGCCTGAGGGACGAATGCAATTTCAGATAATCTCTTAGGGAGCAATCCTATGGCCACTACTAGACAGTGGCTAGATGGCCATAGGATATGCTATTTTCTGAGAACCAGCCTCAGAGTCTGCGGTCCAAGGTCGGTTCCCGGAAAACCAACCTCCCCTCAAGTCCACACTGCCTCGGAGACAGCGTAGAGAAGCCCTGTCCTCTGTGCTTGGAAGAGGAATGCAGAGCAGCTGAAAAGGTGCAGGGCTGGGGGCGTTCCAGGGCAGGGAGAGCGGATCTGCTTGTATGACATATCCTACGTGTTGTATAGCAGTCTCCTCTACTGCTTCCCCCCCCCATGGCTAGACAGCTGAAAACAGCTGTCTAGCAGAAAAAGCAGGGCAGCCAGGAGAGGTGCAGAGGGAACGATAGCCCCGTGCTTTTCCTGCCTTGCTTTGTATAGGCGGTTGCTTCCGAGTTTGGAGGCAGCTGCCTATCTAGATAGGATTGCGCCCTTAGGGGCCACAGTGCAGTGGTGGGTGGGGCCAAATACAAGAGGGGTAGGGCCAAAGCACCAAAAAAGACCAGCATATTTTAGCCTAGAGCTGGCCATCATTAACTCATCTTTTGGAATGGGGGGAAAACCTGTGCAACAGCCGAGAAGTCATCAAACAATTGGTGGTCAGAGAAAAGGGGCTGTGGCCAGTGAAGGGCAGTGGAAATGCCCTACCCTCGGGCAGTGGTGAAGGGCAGTGGAAATGCCCTCGGGGGAAATCTGGAGGGCCAGATTGAGATCCCAGGAGGGGTGGATTTAGCCCCCAGGCTGAGGTTCCTCACCCCAATCATTGACCTTTCCCCTCTTTCTTATCTCCTGTAGAGTGTAATGCTCTCTAGCAAGCATTTGTGCAAGCATAGCACATCACTGTTATTTTGTAAATGGTAGTCATTGTAATTAGGGATGCATTTTATTTGATTTATGTAAAATATTTTTATCCTATTTCTTTAGCATAAGGTCTGCAAGGCAGCTTACAAATTACTGTTTAAGACAATATAAGCAATCCACAAACAATCCACAATTAAAAAGTAACATTAGTAAACTGAGCACAGCAAAAGCCAGCAAAGCCATAGAAGAAATCATTCAGTTAACATTTATGTGAAACTGCAGAGATCGGGATTGAGGTCGAGGTGTCACCACTGTGTGTGGACAACGCTCAGCTTTGTCTCTCTTTTTCATCAGATGTAGGAGAGACTACAGATATTCTGAATCAGCACCTCTGAGTGATAATGGACTGGATGAGGACTAAGAAATGGAGATTCAATCTGAAAAAAAAAAGGGTGCTGGAGAATTTTGTTCAGTCCACATTTTTAAGCAAACTGACCTAATTTGCACCAGAACACAATTATCCTTCAGATTCCTGAAATTATGTTTCACTATAAACTCACCCAGTAAAGACATGGGCTGACTCGCAGAACAAAGACGTGAGTCACCTCACAGTAGGATTCCTCTAGCAATACAGTAAGGCTCAGATGCTTCATAAAGCAATACCAGGTCAACATGGAGCATCTTTGCTGTCCCAGGCACTCCATCTTCCCTATCTGGATTTGTGACTGATATGATAGACCCGGGAAAAGTATGGGTGCATGGAAGGTAAGTTGTAAGCAAGCACAATTTGTGACATTGCACAACATCATGACTGATCACAGGGCAAGTCAGATAAGACATCAGACTTAGCTTCCAGTTTATTGGCTTTGTGGAGTTTGGACCAACATGAGATAGCCTTAACATCTGCTCTTTTAAAC
This sequence comes from Heloderma suspectum, assembly GCF_057233095.1. NCBI lineage: Eukaryota > Metazoa > Chordata > Lepidosauria > Squamata > Helodermatidae > Heloderma > Heloderma suspectum. The sequence continues at coordinate 45,198,790 of NC_139460.1, read as the reverse complement.
AGGCAGGATTTTTGATGATTGAACACACACACACACACTTAAATTACAGAAAGATGCATTCAGAATGTGTATGTTATGGAAAGCTGCATATACCTGTGAATTTTTCTGCATTAAAAAAAAGCAAAATGATGCAGAATTAAATGGAACAGCAACAATTATCAGTGCACTTCAATACTGCTACAAAGCAATAGTGTAGATCTTGCCGCATTCAACAAAGATACTGCTGCTGGCAGGTGGTTTGTCCTGATGAGTGGTTCTCAACCAGTTCTAGAAGGAGTTGGCAATCCTCCCAAAAAAGGGGTGGGCAACCTTTTTGGTCCCAAGGGCCACATGCAACGAGTGTGATGAGTTGGAGAAATATGCAGAAATGGACCTGCCCTCCTCAGCCTACCCTGTAAGATCAGGGGACGGGATCACTGGTGGGGGGAGTTTAAAACTTGATAACCTCCCATTTAGACTATTGCAATGTGTTTTATGCAGGACTGCCTTCTGAGTGGTTTTGGAAATAGCAGTTTGTCTAAAACAGAAACACAAGAATAGTGACTGGGGACTAGGGAGCCAACCTCTAGGAGGTAGGACATCTCTTTGGTTGAACATCAGGGTAGCAGCAGGGGTAAGCATGAGGACAGCTTATGTAATGCCACATCTGGTGCATGATGAAGACAAGACTCTTGCCTCCAGGGCTGACAGCTGGCACTTCTCAAAAGCACATACCTCTCCACCAGTCTCGTTTAAGCAAACTGAAATATTTCTCTAGAAAGGGGAGTTGAATCTTGGGATCTTCAAGCCAGAGAAGGAAGGTGTAGGGGAAAGGCTGCTTCATTTCCTCCATCTCTTCGGAGTCACTGTACAATCCCCCACACTGCCTACAGTAATGAGCTCCAGGGGGACCCTCACTCCTGTCTTTGAAGTATCATGTTTCTGAGAATACACTTTGAAATTCCTTTCATATATTGTTTGCTTGGTCGTTCCTGTGTCTGCCCCATTGAGGGGGCTGACAGCTGTTAGCAAAGCCATCATGAGAGCTCAGGAACATGTCATCTGGAAAAGCAAAACAAAAGTAAAAACACAACCACTTCCATTGAAGGATATATATATATATATAGAGAGAGAGAGAGAGAGAGCGGGGGGGGGGGCGGGATCCAGGACTGGAAACAATGGGATACTTGCCTAAAGGGTTTGAATTGAAACAAGTCTGAGCAGAGACAGAAGGAAGTGTGTGATCAAGAACTCTGCAGAAAGTTCTACTGGAAAACAACAACAACAACAAAACACAAATGTGCTGTTGCAGCCAATGTAGACTGACTATTTGGCTGCTAATGAACAAATTGTAGCAGATGGAGGCGGGATTTTTTAAAGCTCTGCATAATTCAGTGGCCATTAATGGCATTACTATTAAATATTAAACACTGGTTGCAGGCCTTAAATGAGTAGGCTCAGAGGCCTACTTGATTAAGTTGTGCAGGTACACAACAAGAGATAACTATCTCCCCAGAGGATTCATCAAATGAATGAATAAGTGAGGCAGAGGATAACGAAAGTCGAGAGACTGAAAGGGTCCTATCCAAGGTCACAGATTATTAATTACTATTGATTCTTTTGTATAAAACTTTTGATGCCCTTTACACATTTGTTTGATAAGCAACTCTTCATAGATGGAGATCAGTGCTTGAGAAACAGTAACATGCCTAAAACCTTTTGTAGTTGTGATGAATACAGAATAGTCTCTTAATCTCAACTTCTAAACCAGCAATATAAAAAGGAACATCAAATAATCTTGTGACTCTTCACAGGTGAACATTCTATTTGTGGCATGAGCTTTCATAAGCAAGATCATGCAGATGGATGTGATAAAAGATTCTTACCTATGGAGAAATGGGTTTGTCTTTAAGGTGCTATAGCACTCTTTGTTGGTTTTGCTGAAATAGACTAAGGACAGTATCCAATGTGGCATAAGCACTAACATAAATTATGGTGAGCTATCTGAAGTCACCTCTAGTGCGCTATGTGGTCCCCGCAGGCACCAGTATGACCCTGGAGACCTTTCTTGGTTCCCTGCCCTTCCCACTCTTTTTTGCTTGCAGTGTAGAGGAGAAGGAGGGGTGTGCGCATGCGTGTGTGTGTGCATGCATGCATGATGGACATATGGTGTGTGTGTGTGCATGCGTGCACATATGTGAATAAGAGAGAGGATGGATGGAGAACGGGGCGTGGTGTGTGTGGGAATGTGAGAGGGGGAGAAGGGAATGACTTGGTTGACAGAGGACAGGAAGAGTTTGCTTTCTGTGAAATAATTTTCTGTGTAAGGATGTCGGAGGAATCTATCCACATGGTGGAGCTCGTTGAGGTTTCAGCAGCTTGCCCCCCTCCCCAGGACTTCAGCTTGTTTCCCCAAGAGCTGGCCTCATTTGATCTGCATCAAGTTGGGCCAGCTTGCAGATTTTTCTGGGTGTTTAAAATTTATGCAAATAGAAATTTGCACAAATTGTGGGGTGCAGTTTGTATGTTTTGTGCAAATTTTGGCCGTAAATTTCATAAATTATGTAAACTGCAGTCAAAATTTGTGCAAGTCACACAAATCATGCTCCACAATTTCCGTACATTTCTATTTCCATAAATTAAAAGAAATGGAAATGGTTTTCAGAAAAATCCCTGTGGCTTAGCCCACAAATGCGAACTGAGTCGGGTGGTCGTGGGAGTCCATCAAGCCCCCAGAGGGCCGGATTCCACAGCAACGGACCTCCCTATTTCCCTGTCAGTGTTTTCAGATAATTTGTTTAGTGCGTTGGGGCTAAGACCCCACCTCTGCCTTGTACTCAAGTCTTTTGGGCATGTTACTTTCCCTTTGTGACTAGCCCCACCTCCCATGGCAGCCATTTTGTGGTAGTGCCCAGGATAGTTTATCAAATTTCCAAATCTGCCCACAGGCCCAAACAGATAGCCTATGCCTACTCTACTGCAACACCAGTAGAATTAGTTGATGTGTCGGGATTCCCCAGAAGACCCATGATGCCAGCTAACTCTATTGGCATTGTGCTGGAATAACTCTCATTGAGCAGGGTAGCTGGCAGGAATGTACCAAGGCAGAGCTAGGCTGCAGTGCAGGCTGCCCTCGACGCCATAGACTTTGTGCCTTCTCCTGCCACAAACCCTTGCTACCTTGACACTGCTGTCAGGCATACCACAGGTTGGTCACCGATGGAATAGATCTAAAGTTGTACATATAGTGCTGGAATGTAACTCTCTGACTCCAAGATTTGTGTCATCATCTGTGAGATATTTCTCTTTCAGGTATGGATATTGACTTCCTTGAGCAGAGTCCCACTCATAGAATGGAGTGAATGAAAGCAGAGGAGGCAATTTTCACAAAGTCCCCCTTTTCCCTACAGCCCCTGGTTCCCCATGAAAATTTGCTTGTATGGGTTGGGGGACAACTGAGAACAGCATGGGGCTAGGATGGGCCATGGGGGGAGAGGGGAGGGGAAGAGAATGGGCAAAAATGATCTCTCTCTCTCCCACTCTGTCCTTGGAAGCGTTTGCAAAATAGAAGCACCTTGCATGAAAAGAAGGTGCCCTTCCACAAATGGAAGGTCCATTTCAGTCGAATAAATGCCAGTTTGTTTGTGTTTTTTCCTGTTAGACTACAGACCCCTTTGTTTGATAGTATTAATTTGAAGTATTCGGAGTCTCAGACTAATTTCTTATATGCACTGGTTTTACATTGGGGAAAGTGGACTATTTATGTTTGTACACTTATTTATTTATAGTAAATGTATTTATTATAAATACATTTTCACTTATAAATCACAGGCCCTGAAATGTACCATTCAGAAATACAAATTCCATCAGTAATACAATCCTGACTGCTGCTTACATTTTTTTCCTGGCCTTCATCAGGAGTCACTCACGTCTTCAGAACATAGTCTGTGTTTGTTCTGCTAGGAGAGAGGCTGTGGCTCAGTAGCAGAGCACCTCCTTTGCATGCAGAAGGACTCAGGTGCAAATCCCAGGGATCTCCATGTAGGGCTGGAAAAATTCTTGCCTGAAACCTGGACAGCTGCTGCCAGTCCATGTCAGTAATGCTGGGCTAGGTGGACCAAGGGTCTGGCTCAGTATAAGGCAGCTTCCCATGTTTCCCTTAAACCAGATTTGGTGTGGTATTAGATTACGGAAAGAGAAACTGATACGATAACACTGGGTATGGATCACTAGGGGTAGAATCTTGCTTTATTAAAATCAAATTGAACTTTAAAATTGCATTCTATGGGACTAGGAATATGTTCTGTTCTGTTTTAACTGCCTTTTCACATTTACTCCCTTAATTCCATAGGAAAGCACCACATGTGCAATCTGAGTTTCAGTAGCTCCTATGGAAATTGATGGCTAAAAGGCTCCATAATGACTTCAGCATTTGCCAGGTTATAAATAATAATAGGTATTTAAATTCAAATTTTTATTGCCCCTTTCTTGGCACCCTTTCAGGCTTTGACACACTGAACATTTAGCAGACTAGAACGCCAGATCTGCTGAAGTGTGAAGGTCCTGTCTTCTGATCAGATTGCTGGCTACTAGTTTTGGTGCAGTCATTTGGGGGCTGCTGAAGGAGCAAGAAGCTAAGGATGAGGGAGAATTTCATTTGCTCCACATTCGTAAGTTGACTAACTTAATTCACACTTCCCAGACTAATATGCAGATCAGAACACAGTGATCGTTCAGTCTGCACACTTCTCCAAAGTTTTTAATGCAATTCCTGGCTGAAAAATGATGTAAAAAAATGCATACATGAAGAATGCATACCCCCCCCCCCCAATGCATACAAAAACGCATATGTTCTTGCTTACATGGAGGCTCTCCTGGGATGTATGTGAGTATTTTGTTTTTGTTCACAAAACATGCAAGCATGCCCTGTTTGAATTCCCAAACATGAACACAAGCATCCATCTGCCTAAAATATCTGCCAATTGCCAGACGTGTGCTTGCATTTGATATCTGCAACTTTTTCAGTTTGCTTTTGCATAAATTTCCTAATTTGCACAAATTTTCCCTGCAGGCTGAATGTCCCACTTTAGCCTATGGAGGAAAGTTGTGCAAATTAGGATACCCGTGCAAATTTGCAGAAATCTGTGCACATTTCATATTTGATCGCTGCTTGATTTGTGCAATTTCCCCATTCGTGCAGAGCGAGGAGTGATCACAAATGAGAACAGGAACGGGACATGAGATGAGCAGTGAGACGACCTTCCGAGAATCCTAGCAATCTCAAATATTGCTTGTTTTCCCATCCCTAGGCGCAAGAGCCAGACTGTGGGAAAATCAGCCTTCTGGCTGGCATGGAGAGCATCCATGAATAAAGGAGGATCTCCTCTTCAGACAGTCACCCTCCAAGAGTAGGGGGGTGACAAATGCAATGAAGGAAAGGGGTGGGGCTAGCATACTCCCTCTCCTAGTGCCCTTGTCCTATTCAGGTACAGAACATCCAAATACGGCTAAAATCATAGTATTTTCCACCATTTCCCATCCCCCAAACTAAGGGTGCAATCCTATGGGTTGTGCCCTGGATGACTGTAAGCCCCTGAACTCCAAGGCTTATGATCATACTATACAGGCCAGAAGGAGTGGTGGAGGTTTTCTTTGTCTCCGTGTTGTCCCACCATGCATTTTTTGTTAGAAGGCTTTTTTGCCTGTCTAGCTGGGGCCCTTTGGGAGAGGGAAGGAGGTTGGAGAGGCTTCAGGATAGTTCATTTCCTGTACTCTCCTGTCTCTTCTCCTCCCCTTCCACCCACCAAAACACCCCCTTTCACCCTCTCTGAGGCCCCATGCTCCACCGCGGAGGCCAGCGAGTGTGATCCTTTCCATGAAGGCTGGGGGGCACTCTGATTCCGCTGTCCAAGTTTGGATTGAGGAATCCAAATGAACTGGCCCCTCAGATGCTGCCTAGGGGCCATAGGATTGCTCCCTAAATTCCATCATTTACTTCATCCATGCACAGGTTTTGAAGGACAAGGGATAGGGGAAATCCATCGTGGGTTTTTCTTTTTACATTTCAAACTCCTGACTGTGAATACAAAGGGATGGTTGAAGTGTAAAAGGGTGACTGTTATGAATGGATTTTGTCATGTTTTTGATTATACACCCTGAGTGAGCAGAACAAGCCATGGAAGGTCATCATTCTTAACAAAGGGGAAAACTAACAGAACTCCCTTGCTTTATAGATGGATTGTATAAAAGCTGCTTGCTATTTCTCTAGTATTTCTAGGCATCAAGTTATTGTATAAGATCCCTGTAAGGGTAGCACCTAGAGACCCAGATCAATCTATGGCCTCTGCTGAAATCTATCTGAATCTGAAATGTGCCCAACAAAACATAACATTGGGATTTCTAAAAGTACACAGTTTACTCTCTTTGGTAAATGTGCAAAGCTAAGCAAGAAACACAGAAACCATATTGCTGAACCTGTTCTCCTGAGACTTCTAGCCCAATTTTGCCAACTCAAGAGATTTGGATTAGATTTGATTTAGATTTGAATAATTAAACCAAATTTGTCAGTGCTTCGTAGATGAATCAAACCTCTAAACCTTTTAAGGTTCACCCTCACTGCTAATAACCCTCTTTACTGAGCATTAGCACAGCATAAAACAGTTTAATGATTTAAGAGAATGCAAAAATAAAAATTCATGCTGTCAAAACTTTTGTAATGGAAAATATTATGGATTTTAATCAGCTGGAGCCTTTCCAATACAAAATAAGAAAAAAAAAATCACATCAGTCTCAACAGTGTTGATATTATTTTTGTGGTTTTTAGTTGAAGCATTTTGAAGGGATAGTCTACACTAACAAAATTATCACAAAATGGAAGTGCCTGTTTGAAAAGTTGAAAACCTGCCTGCCTGCCTCCTAAATGCCCTAGAGTTTCCCACTTCTGCCTAAGGAACACAGGGCAAGATTTACCCAAGCATCATAAGCATCATCATTGCACATCAAGTCCCAATGGGTTCAATAAGAGTTATTTACAGTGTACTCCTATGCATATTTGTTCTGAAGTAACCCTTATAGTCCTGGTAAGTATACATAGAATTGCAGACCTAAATACATGCTGAACACTCCTAATGAACACAACATGTCTTAGAAGTGCTTAACTATGGTTGGTTCACACCCATTGATTTCAGTGGGACAATTAAGCATGCACTTAAATCTCTCCACTGAAATCAATGTGCATAAATAAGCTTGAGGATGACCTCATTCATTTGTTCATTTGCATTTAAAATGCCTGTATCTTGTCAAATTTTCCAATATGTGCTAGGAAGCTATTATTGAAAAAAAAAAAAAAACCCACCAACAGGCTCACATGTTACAATACAAACATGTTTAAAATCAGCTCCAGCTGAACAGAATTAAATGGATGGCTGGAAAAAAAATTATTTTTGCACATTAGGGATGACACAAGAATCCGGGGGCAGGTGGAGCCCGATGGACTTCCCCCTCACACCCTCTTGGACCCTGCTTGCCGAGCCATGGGGCACTTGTGGACCCACTCATCAAGTGCCCTGTGCCTCAGAGAGCACCTGGCAGCCATCTGCCCTCATAGCAAGCTGCCATTTTGCACAGCAGTGGCAGCTTGGGCTCTTGGGCTCTTCCAGGAAGGTAACATTGTGTAATTGGCAGCAATAAAGGGGCCATTTACGCAACATTACAGGCATGAATGGAGCATTCATGCCTTTAATGTTGAGTAAATGGCCCTTTTATGTCTGCCAATTATGTAGCATTTCCTTCCTGGAAGAGCCCAAGCTGCCATTGTTGCGTAAAATTGTGGTTCACTATGATGGCAGATGGCTCTGCGGCTTAGGTGGGTGAACACTGGGCCATCCAGAAGCTCATGCGGTGCTACAAAGAGGGGCAGGTGGCGAATTGGGAAGTGTCTGATGAAGCAGGGGGTGGGTCAGTCCATCCATCCCTATCGCACATTTACAAAACCTAAGCCTAAAGTGGGTCTCTGTGGGCCGGTTCACATGATCACAGTGTGGTTAATCAGCCACAGTGGCTTGTTAACCACCCTACTTGTGCTGGTCACATGCTGGCTGAATTTACATAATTACCATCACTAGTGTGGTTTATTGTGATGTCTGAACCCAGTGAGGGTGGTGGGTTGGGATGGTTAATGAACCATCCAGAACCCATGGCTCCTCCAGGACTTTTGGCCCTAGCGGGTCCTGAGCCTTGGCAGTTACTGGAATCTCTGGGACTTCTGAGGAGGAAGGCATGTCCAGTGGGGACATGACACCCTTGTCTAAGAGACTGTTTGAATCATCACATGCTGTAGAAGGCATCAGAACCAAGGATTTCTCCCCCCTCCTTACATTTCACAGAAGCTATAATTGCCCATGGAAGTAAGGAAATGATCAGACTTATAAAGGGTTATGATGATAAGTTTGCTAGCTGCTTTGCACAGACAGAGATAGTCTGTCTTGCAGATCTACTGGAGGAATGTTGGCATTCATTCCTTTTAAGGGATCTTTAAAGGTTTCCTGAGAAGCCTCACTCTCAATTTGCTTTGAACTGTACCCCGTGAGAAATCTGAGCCCCTTTCACATGTTCAACTCAACACACATATAGGAAGTGGAGAGCAGGATTATAGCCTGTTTATTATGTATATATGTACATTCAACATCACAGTAATTTAAGTCTATGCCCCAACCACTGAGGCCGAAGAAGCTGAGGTTGATCGGTTCTATGAAGACCTACAACACCTTCTAGAACTAACACCAAAAAAAGATGTCCTTTTCATCATAGGGGATTAGAATGCCAAAGTAGGAAGTCAAGAAATAACCGGAATAACAGGCAAGCATGGCCTTGGTGTACAAAATGAAGCAGGACAAAGGCTAATAGAGTTTTGCCAAGAGAACACGCTGAACATAGCAAACACTCTTTTCCAACAGCACAAGAGGCGACTCTACACATGGACATTACCAGATGGTCAATATCGAAATCAGATTGATTATGTACTTTGCAGCCAAAGATGGAGAAGCTCTATACAATCAGTAAAATAAGACCTGGAGCTGACTGTGGCTCAGATCATGAGCTGCTTCTTGCAAAATTTTGGCTTAAATTGAAGAACGTAGGGAAAACCACTAAACCATTCAGGTATGACCTAAATCATATCCCTGATGAATATACAGTGGAGGTGAGGAATAGATCTAAGGGATTAGACCTGATAGACAGAGTGCCTGAAGAACTATGGCCAGAGGTCCATAACATTGTTTAGGAGGCAGCAACTCAATCCATCCCAAAGAAAAAGAAATGCAAGAAAGCAAAGTGGCTGTCTGATGAGGCTTTACAAGTAGCTCACGAAAGAAGGGAAGCAAAAAGCAAGGGAGAAAGGGGAAGATATACCCAACTGAATGCAGAGTTCCAGAGAATAGCAAGGAGAGACAAGAAGGCCTTTTTAAATGAACAATGAAAAGAAATCGAGGAAAACAATAGAATGGGAAAGACTAGAGATCTTTTCAAGAAAATAGGAGATCTCAATGGAATGTTTTGTGCAAAGACGGGCATGATAAAGGACAAAGAAGGCAGGGACCTAACAGAAGCAGATGAGATTAAGAAGAGGTGGCAAGAATACACAGAAGAACTATACAGGAAAGATCTGAATGTCCCTGATTGCCATGATAGTGTGGTCACTGAACTTGAGCCGGACATCCTAGAGAGTGAAGTTAAGTGGGCCTTAGGAAGCATTACTAACAACAAAGCTAGCAGAGATGACAGTATTCCAGCTGAGCTATTTAAAATCCTAAAAGATGATGCTGTTAAAGTGCTGCACTCAATATGCCAACACATTTGGAACACTCAACAGTGGCCACAAGACTGGAAAAGGTCAGTTTACATTCCAATTCCAAAGAAGGGCAATGCCAAAGAGTGTTCAAACTACCATACAATTGCACTCATTTCACATGCCAGCAAAATCCTACAAGCAAGGCTTCAGCAGTATGTGAACCGAGAACTACCGGAAGTACAAGCTGGGTTTCGAAGAGGCAGAGGAACTAGAGATCAAATTGCCAACATTCGCTGCATCATGGAGAAAGCAAGAGAATTCCAGAAAAATGTCTATTTCTGCTTCATTGACTATGCTACTGCCTTTGATTGTGTGGATCACAACAAACTGTGGCAAATTCTTAAAGAAATGGGAGTACCAGACCACCTTACCTGTCTCCTGAGAAACCTGTATGAGGGTCAAGAAGCAACAGTAAGAACTGGACATGGAACAAGCGATTGGTTCAAAATTGGGAAAGGAGTGTGACAAGGCTGTATATTGTCGCCTTGCTTATTTAACTTATATGTAGAGTACATCATGAGAAACGCCGGGTTGGATGAATCACAGGTCAGAATTAAGATTGCCGGGAGAATTATCAACAACCTCAGATACGCAGACGATACCACCCTAATGGCAGAAAGCGAAGAGGATCTAAAGAGCCTCTTGTTGAGGATGAAAGTGGAGAGTGCAAAAGCTGGTTTGAAACTCAACATCAAAAAAACTACGATCATGGCATCTGGCCCCATCACTTCCTGGCATATAGAAGGGGAAGAAATGGAAGCTGTGACAGATTTTATTTTCTTGGGCTCCAAGATCACCTCAGACGGTGACTGTAGCCATGAAATTAAAAGATGCTTGCTCCTTGGGAGGAAAGCTATGGCAAACCTAGACAGCATAGTAAGAAGCAGAGACATCACCTGGCCGACAAAGGTTTGTATAATCAAAGCTATGGTTTTCCCAGTAGCAATGTTTGGCTGTGAGAGCTGGACTATATGGAAGGCTGAGCGCCGAAGAATTGATGCTTTCGAACTGTGGTGCTGGAGAAGACTCTTACAAGTCCCCTGGACTGCAAGCAGGTCAAATCAGTCAATCCTAAAGGACATCAACCCGGACTGCTCATTGGAAGGACAGATACTGAAGCTGAAGCTCAAATATTTTGGCCACCTAATGCGAAGAGAAAACTCCCTGGAAAAGACCCTGATGCTGGGAAAGATTGAAGGCAAAAGGAGAATGGGACGACAGAGGATGAGATGGCTAGATAGTATCACCGATGCAATGAATATGAACTTGAGCACATTCCGGGAGAGAGCGGAGGACAGGAAGGCCTGGTGTGCTATGGTCCATGGGGTACGAAGAGTCGGACACGACTGAACAACAACAACAACATTCCACAACCAGGGTGCCACAGCACAGAAGGCCCTCTCCCACATCACACCATAGTGTGTGTCTCGCATTACTGGGATGCAGAGGAGGGCCCCTCCAGCAGATCTCAGTCCTTGGGCAGGCATATATAGGGGGAAGTCAGGTGCTCCCTCAGATATCAAGGTCCCAAGCCGCTTGGGGCTTTAAATGTCATCACCAAAACATTGAATTCCAATTGGAAGCATACTGGTGTTATATGATTTTTACAAGATATTCTGGTCAGCAGACCAGCTGCTACATTTCGCAGTAGCTTCAGCTTCTGACTCTGAGTCATCTTCAAGGGCAGCCCCATGAAAAGTGCATTGCAGTAGTCTAATCGGGAAGTTAGCAGTGCATGTACTACTGTGGCTAGGTTATTCCTGTTGTACAACCCTAACTTAGAGTACACCCACTGAAATCAATGAGATGTAAGTTTTTCATGACAGACCTAACTCATATTTACTTCAATGTGTCTATTCTAAATATGACTATGTCTGGATCCAACCCAATTGTCTGATCTCCATCAGTTGTCCTGGGATCAGCAAATCACTGACCTCTTGACCATTTAGGGTGCAATCCTATACATGTTTAGACAGCAAAGGGGCCTACAACTCCCAGCATCCCTCAGTCAGCATGGATGAAACAAAACATCTGAGAGATTCTGAGTGAAGTCCAAAGAGTTTTGATAAGACCAATATATTTTTGCCTGAAAGGAATTTAGAAGTTCCTGTCTGGGCAAAACCCAAGGCATTTCAAGGGAAGAGTTTCTGTAAGATTAGTGAAATTTCTTAGGGGAATGCTCACTCTGGCAATGTTCCATTACAACATTAGAACTGCACAATCCAGTTCCTGTCTGCACATCTGTAAGGTATAGATCAGGTCATTTCATATATGAATTCTCAAAGAACAAATCCCTCAAGCATCTCCTTCCCTACCCCCAAATCCTGAGGGAAACTTGGATGGAGAGTTTTTTAAGCAGCCCTATGTATTATAGGACTGGGAACAGGCATGCTAAGGAATAGGCAGCAGAGATACTGAAAGCATATCAAGGAAGCAGAAGGAGGCAGGTGAAAACCATAAAGATAGCAGCTCAAAGAAAGGACAAGGCATCCTCTTCCTTAATGAATATTTATTGCAGACTGCTGCCTATTATCTTTCAAAGAATTTTTATACAGTTCCCATGTCTTTCATCTGTTTCATGTTGTGGTTTATCTAACCGTGGAAATTGCATACGTCAGGTAAATGTTGATTTACATGCAAATTGCCTCTAGTAAACTTGCCTTTAAGTAAAAGAGGGGATAGCAATAATTTTTTCTCATTAATTTGCAGTTTGCAGGAGGGAAAAAAACCCACACAACAAATGCAAATAATAATCTAATTCATTTGCAAATATAAAACAATTTGTGTGGATTTAACTCTGCAACTACTGTCCTCCGTCTGCTTTCAATAAATGGCTGTTTACAAACGGCAGACATGGGAAAGACAAGGGCAATGTGTATTCCAGCTGAGTAGCTTTTTATGCTCTCTGTCTCCCACATACACTTGCTCTTTCTTTCAAAGAGCAGCAAAACACAGGTCTTCCCAGGATATAGGAACAAATCAGTGGAGGCTGGTGAGTCTGACTCCAGTGGGGCTGTAAATCCATTCTGGGTTTTAGTCAGAACCTGCCAGAACTCTGAAGGAGCTATCCAAGGTGCTAAATCCTATCCCTAAATTGAGTTCAGCACCTTGGATAGCTCCTTTAGAGTTCTGGCAGATTCTGACAAAACCCAGAATGGATGCACAGCCCCACTGGAGTCAGACTCACCAGCCTCCACTGAAACAAATGGAGTTTTGCAATAAGTTAGCCTCAGTTCAGCTAGGGATGTCAGAGAATTCTGCCGCGGATCTCGGTGAGGCCGAATGCCAGTGCATTCAGCCCCCCAGAATCTGTGGCGGAATAGCCTGCCACCCCCCCGCCCCCCCGCGGATCCCCCCCGGGACGAGACTTACCTGGGGCGGATATTCCAGGTGGCAGCGGCTCCAGCTTCAGCCGCCGCCATTTCGACCGGCCGGCCGCCGCCATTTCCAGGCTTGTGGGGGGGGGGGGGGAAGACGTGATAGGCTACGTAAAGATTTATGTAGCCTATCATGGCTAGGTTTAAAAAAAAAAGAAAAAAAGACGTGATAGGCTACGTAAATCTTTACGTAGCCTATCATGGTTGGGGGTGGTTTTTTTTAAAAAAACCCGTGTACGCAAATGGCAGCGGCTACGGCCGCTGCCATTTGCGTTCCCTCTTTTTACCATCTTAATCTACGTAAATATTTACGTAGACTATTAAGGCGAAAATAAAGGGGAACACAAATAGCGTAGCGGGCGCTATTTGCATCCCCTTTTGATTCGCCGTTTTAGCCTACATAAAGATTTATGTAGGCTAAAACGGTGAATGAAAAAGGGACGCAAATAGCGCCCGCTGTGCTATTTGCGTTCCCCTTGATTTTAGCCGTCATAGTCTATGTAAATATTTACGTAGATTAAGACGGTAAAAAGAAGGAACGCAAATGGCGGTGGCCATAGCCGCCGCCGTTTGCATACGTGTTGTTGTTTGTTTGTTTTTACCCAGAGCCCTCCGCGGCCGGAAATCCGGCTGCGGATGGCTCTGGCCTGGCCTGGCCAGCTGCTCTGCAGAGCTGCCGCGGAGCACAGCTGGCCGTTCGAGGATTCCGGGGGGAGGAACGGAGCGCCTCCCCCCCCCGGCCAGGATTCCGGGGGGAGGGATGGAACGCCTCCCCCCCCACCATCAACATAATCCGCGAAAGGTAAGTCACTTTCGTACATCCCTAAGTTCAGCAGAAATAGTCCAGTAGCCTTTCTGTTACTGCAGGAAGAAGCAGGGGGAGAATAGCCATACTGTGTGTGGGGAGGTTTTCATGTTTCATGGGAAGAAATGTGCCCTATCACTGGAAAGAACAATGCACTATACTGGGTGGTGGGGGGTGGGATGAGGAAATATTCCCAAAATACTGAAAGACTGCTGTGAAAATCATGTGTTTCTGAAGGCTATCTTTTAAAAAAATAATGACTAAAGCCATACTGGATCCATACTACAAAAAGCTTAAAATATTTAAAAACAAAACAATTCTTCTCAATATGTTTACAGAGAAGAAAAGCTGTTTCTCCTCATTCCTTATGTTATGGCCACGAGGGACTAAGTGCCTTCTACAACCACACTCTACACAGAATTACTTCAAATGGTGACAGGGGTACTAGTGTGGGTACAGAGGTTGCATTTCCCCAGTGAAATTGCATTCTCCCACTAGTGAAATTGCATTCTCCCACTAGTGAAATTGCATTCTCCAACTAATCAAATTGCACTTCCCCCACAACAGATATGTCATTTGGATGTTGCACAGTAATTAAGAAGCAACTGCATTTATGGCACAATAAAATGATGATCAGGCAAAGACCCTTGGAGCCTGATCCACCAGAGGTTATTCTGCCCAAGCTCCACTGAAATGAGTAAGCTACACTACCCGGCAGATTGTGCTCTTTGGGAACAGACTTTTCTAGCTACATGGGCTTATAAAATGCTTGCTCCTCTCAATTTCTTTGCTCCTCTCGGTACAAACTCCAAGGTTACTATTCTCTATTAGATTTTAGAACAGGGAAAGATGGTTTCAGGCCACTCATTTGTTTCTCATTATCTTTGTCTTCCACTTGGCATCTCAGTTAGCTTGAATAACAAAGCCACATTACAGCAGTACCCTTTCAGTTTATAGGTAATAATTGCTCTAGTTGTTGTGACATCCCTGATTAATCCCATGGTGCTTCCCCTCCTTTTCTCCCAAGTAGAAAGGAGGGATAAAAATTTGGTACTTCTCTGTTGCTGATTTGAAGATTAATCAGTTAATTACTGGAGAGGAGCTGAGGATGTTCCTCCAGATCTCACACACTGTATTGTGCTTGTGAGTTACTAATCACACTCCTTTAAAAGCTCATTCCTATGCTTTGCTGCAGCCTCCTCCAACCCTGGGGCCTTCCACCCCTCTAGGAAAAGAAGTATTTTTGCACAATTTTCTCTGAATATTCCCCATCATTCTTTTGAGGTGGTCAGTCCAGTAATCATAAACCCACAATGCTGTGGAAGGACACCGGGTCTGAAGCTTTGTGGAGAACACAAGTGTGACCGCTTGCAGTAGTAGCACTTCTTTAAGTTAAAAAAACCACAAAAATAAATAAATAAATAAATAAAGACTGCTACTGCCACTGCTAATAGTGACCCCCACCATAGGGAAATGATGGGGAATTTCTCCTCTTCCTGGAGAAATTCAGTGAGTTTTTTCATGGTGGAAAGGAAGTAGAAAAGTCATCAACAAATGGAAAGAGGAGTAGAGACCAGTCTGGACAGGGACTAAAGTGGACATGAGGTAAAATGGGTGAGGGTGATGTTCTCAGGAGACGCCTGAATCAGCACACTGTTGGAGCTTGCCTGACCTCCAGAGGCAGGGAGTTCCATAGAAAGGGGGCACCACACTGAAGACTCTTCTCCGCGTGGACTCCAGTCGAGCCATATGTACATGCAGAACCACTGTCAAGAATGAATCAGAGTGTGTGGAGATGTCTGGAAGCTCTTATTTGGAATCAGAATGCGAATAACAAGAACAGAGGGAGGGACCCTCCCTAGTGAGCCCAGATATAGCGAGACTTTCTTCCCAAGACCCATGACACACAGATGGCCCAGACTGAACTGCTCCCCCATTCCTCCACCATGAGAACTCAAGTTTCAGAGGAGGAGAAGGGAGAGGGCCATGACTTGCGGGATGCTAGGTCCATTGCAGAGTGAAGTGGGAAAAGTTAGGAGCAGGCCTCAGATGCTCTGCCAGGTCGGCCACTCATGGAAGCCAACGTAGGAGGGAGCCACCCTAAGGGAGGGGCATCCCTGTAAAGCAAGTCTGGCCATGAAGTTCATGCCCAGACTGCTGGCAACTTCTCCAACTTTCACTTCGTATCCTCTATTGAGATTCGTAGATGTGTGGATTAGCTGGTTCTATGCATTCTGAAAGTTTCCTAGAATCTGCATTTGTAAAGAAGCTAGTCATTAACTAATAAAGTAATGTTAGCCTGAAGCCTTGTTTCCTGGAATCTGTTGTCCAGGGAGAGGAGGTAGGAACATGGCAATCACCAAGAGCATGCACTCTGATGACCTCAGTGACTGGGCAGGCTGATAAAGCAGAAGGCGCTCTCTCAGGTATCCTGGTCCCAAGTTGTTTAGGGCTTGTACACTAGCACTAGAACCTTAAACCTGGCCCGCTAGCGAACAGGCAGCCAAGGCAGTTCTCACAGCAAAGGAGTTGCATGCTGAAAAGGGGCAGCTCCCAACAACAGCCAAGCTGCTGCATTCTGCACTAGCTCCAGCTTCCGGAGCAGCCTTAAGGGCAGCCCCACATAGAGTGCATTGCAGTAATCCAGTCTTGAGGGTACTAGCACCTGTACCACTGTGGCCAAGCTAACCCTGTCCAGGAGAGGCCATAGCTGGCAAACCAAGTGAAGCTGGTAAAAGGTACTCTGAGCCTCCATGGGCACTTGGGCCTCCAGCAACAGTGATGGATCTAGGAGTACCCCCAGACCACAAACCTGATCTTTCAAGGGGAGTGCAACCCTATCCAGAACAGGCAATGACCCTATCTCCTGGACTCCGCTCACCCACAGGGCTTCTGTCCTGCCAGGATTCAGCTTCAGTTTATTGGCCCTCATCCAGCCAGTTGAAACATTTAAAAACAAAGATGGCAGTACTGGGGAGGCGAGATTGTTAGCTAAGCCAATGTTTGATTTCCTAGTATGCATGACCCATGACCTTAATTTCAGTTGTAGTGCTAGGAAAAATCCAGGCTCACACCACAGCTTGAGAATTCACTGTTAACTCCTATGCTTTTCCTCACCCAAAGGCTAACTTGGAATATAAATATTCCATAATAATTATTGTTATTCACTAAAGCCCTCTCCTTCCAGACCAGAAAGCTATATGCAGGATATGAGAGATCTGCCGAACCTGTGTCCTCTCCCCTCCCATTAACACCAGCACCCCCTATACCAAAGTATTGCTGCAAGGAAAATGTTTCTCTTCAGTCTTCTTGGGTTCACAAAGCTTATAATTTGTGCAAGGCACAGAGTAGCTGCAATGTGCTCGACAACAGCTTTCAAAAAACTGTCACAGGTTAAATTCAAACTTGATTATATGGAAAGCTTTTTTTCTCCTTCTCAAGAGAAAATTGTTTTGTTTGTTTTCAAAATGCATTAATCCATACTGTACTGGCATAGCTGAACTTCATTTCACACTAATCCCCACTTCCACCTGAAATACCATGATCCCAATCTGATTTGTGTTCTCAGCAGGGAGACTAGAAAACATGGCCTCCCATCGAGCTCCTGGTTCCAGGCCAATGTTGGGGGGGGGGGGCATGCTCAGCTCTGTTTCTGTGGGTGGGTAGAATAATTCAGTCTCACACATGTGTCAATCTGGTATCACTGGATTTGGAACGAAATAAGAAGAAATCTGTTTCCAAGAACTGAGTTCTTACTACAAAAGTAGCTATGCCTTTTCACAATGGGAAAATACAGTGCACTCATACAGTGCACCAAATCACTACAGTCCAAGCACACTCATACACACACGTGAGCACACACAAGCACGTGCACTAGGGGTGTATGGATTCCCCACCGTCCGTTCCAGGGGGGAATCTGCCCGGGGGGGGGGGGAGGCGATCCATTCCTCCCCTGCCCCCAGACTCCTCCAGAGCAGCTCCTCTCCATGAGGATTCCACGGAGCCACCCAGCTTGAGGGCCACTTACCTGCTGGACCTGTCCCGTTCTCCTCCACGCCGATCGACATTTTTTTTTTTTAAACACATAGACACATAGACTTATACGCAAGATTTACGGCTGTAGTTTGCGTGTAAGTCTATGGGCACATCCTGCCGACCTGCCAATCACCTTTTTTTTTTAATGGAGATCGGCGCAGAAGCAAACGGGACAGGCCCAGGAGGAAGCAACCAGAGCCGTTCTGCACGGAATCCTCCTGGAACAGAGGTAAGTGGGGCCGATGTGCTGCAGATTCCGGAGGCCAGATTCCAAAGAATCCAGCCTCATTTGAATCCGCGGCAGATTTCTCTAACATCCCTAGCGTGCACACACACAGAAATGACAGCCATCATAGTGTACTGGCATCCCGACATCTGCATGTAGGAAAGGATGGACCCACTGTGCCCAGCTTTGTCAGGTGTTTGTCAAGCTACTGCCACCACCTGCCCCTGGCAAACAGCCTGGCAAGCACCCAAAGCAGCCACAGGGCTCCCTGCCTTCACAACAAGCCACCATTGTGTGCAACGATGGCAGCTCCCAAATGTCCGTATTTTTAATATTACATAATTGGTGGCCGTGAAGGTGTCGTTTACCCAACATTAAAAATATGGATGTTCGGGAGCTGCCACTGTTGTGCACACAGGCAGCTACCAGAGTCCTGTCCCTACCTGTTAACCCCTTGTTCTCCCCTCCTGGCAAGAAGGGGAGAACAAGGGGTTAATGGTGACTCGTGCTTCCCCCGCTTCTCAAGGCTTGACAGGCAGCATTAACCCCTTGTTCTCTGCTCCTTGCAAGGAGGGGAGAACGTCCTTACAAGGAGAGGAGAACCTGCCAGACCCACTCACCAGGTGTGGGGCTGCTCTGCGAGTGCATCCGGGTGAGCACAGAGGCTCGGTGAGCAGGTCCAGGGGTCATGAGCAAGGCGCGAGTCTGCTGGAAACACCCCCTTCCTGGACACTCACAACATCCCTACTAAAGCTATCATTCATACCCTAAGAACCTGCTTAGATCACTCACTGGTCCTTTCCAGACATTGAACTTAGTTCTCCTAGAAGGACTATGTTGGAGGGGGTCAAAATTCTCTTGTAACACAAAAAGTCCAGACCCAGTCCCTGGCCTCTCCAGGCCAAGGATCCCAAGCAGCAGTACTTAGAAGAGGGATGGCTCATGCCCAAAGAAAATAACAATGAATAAACAACGTTTTACTATAGACATGAAGACTCTGAAATTCTACCTCAAACCTCGACATAGAACAGCACTGTTCATGAGCCTGTCTTGTGCAATGTTTTCTTTCTGAAAAGGGACAGTTTGTCCCCAGGTCACAACACCTTACCAAATGATCTTCCTGCAGACCATATCATGCTTTCACTATTCCCAGAGAGCAATACTCTCTATCAAGTTGTGGCTGTAGGTGGGTACATATGAGCCCATCCACCCACTGAAAAAACATATGGGGAAGCCCCCAGAAATGGGGTGGTGGTGGTGAGCTCTACCCACTGCTGGAGCCACACACCACCTATAAGCTCCCCTGGCACCTACACACCTATGGATGCTAGAAGGAATTCTGTGTACACTGGTATATGAGTAGCACTCCTAGTCCTTCTGACATCTGCTGAACATGTGGACATTGGGAGAATGTGGAGGGAATGTGTAGCTGCAGTAGACAGCAGGGCTAGATTATACTTTTTCAGTGCACAGAAGGATCATGTGAACCCCTCTTGAAAATATATTTCAAATGACCAATCAGATTAATGCAAAGTCTTCTGCCACATTTCACATCCCAAGTGGGATGCTGCAGTTTTGAAGGGCCTTTTTAATCTAAATATATTATATTTTAATACGTGTTGTTTATTCGTTCAGTCACTTCTGACTCTTCGTGACTTCATGGACCAGCCCACGCCAAAGCTTCCTGTCGGCCATTGCCACCCCCAGCTCCCCCAAGGTCGAGTCCATCACCTCCAGAATATCATCCATATATTTTAATATAAATAAATGTTAAAAAAAGCATTAGAACAGAAAGGGGGTGAGGAACGATAATTGTCAACTGGCTTTGGTAGAATTGGACCTTGGAAGTATAATGACTAAAAGAAAGTGGTGTGTTTTTTTTCTCCACCTCTCAAGAGAATCCCTCTTAAAGCCTGTGATATTATGCATTTGATATATTCGTGTTCCCTTAGAAATAAAAAGCATAAAATAAAATTTAAAAAAGTTTAAATAATTTTGAACTCCTATTAACTAAAGCATTATGAAAACCCCAGTATGCTCACACACAGAGAGGATAGGAGACAAGAAAATGGGGAAAACAGACCAAAAACACCATAAAAAGCTTTGCATGTATTTTTAAGATAATGTTTTAAGCAGCTAGTAGAACGATTTCCAGACAGATAATTGAACATGCATTAATTTGTTCTCTTCCCTGTTTCTATTTTTATCTGCTTATAACTCATTTTGTCAGAAGAGACTAGGCTGAAGGTGAAGAAAAACACAACAAATGTTGATGTACACACACATCCATTTGAAACAGTGACTGTATGCATCTATTTTGTCCACATAAATTTATTTACATGCTTCTTTCCACATGATGTAAAAGTGAACTTTCAAAGCATAAGGGATGGTATTGTGATCCTGGTAAGTGTTTCTTCAACCATATCTGGAGGAGCTCATCGTTATGTCAGAGCATGTGATTAGTGATCTGCCAAATTTTTTAATTAGTTGGCTTGTTGATCAAAACTCATCCGTTCGTAATGCTCACCTTTGTAGTGAGCCTGGATTGAGGTATTTTTGAATTTGCTATTAAGTTCACAATTGATTGCAAGCTTTGGAGTAACGTAGTACACAGATTCTGCTCCCCAAATTTTCAATCCAAATCCTACCACCCAGACCTCCCCCCTAAAAAAGAAAACCTTATTTGAAGCAGTCTCCTTAGATGCTTTTGACTCCATGCAGAGGACCCTGCAGGGCCCATCTTCGTACTGGTGACCGGCGATAGTGAGTAAACATCACATGACATCATCACGCAGGCAGGCCACATGAAAACAACTAATCAGAAAGAGGATATAACATGGTGATGTGATTCCAAACTACAGCTCCCAAGATGCAGCTTGATATTGCACATGCACAAAGACCAGTATATACAGAACGAGTTTGTATTAAAGAAGAACTCTATTTGCGTTGCCCTTATTTTCGCTGTAGTCTACGTAAATCTTTACGTAGACTACAGGGACCAAATAAGGAACGCGAATGGCGGCTCCCTATGGGGGCTGCCATTTGCGTCCGCGCTTTTTTTTTTTTTAAGTCACCCGTGATAGGCTACGTGACGATTAACGTAGCCTATCACGGGTGACTTTGCAGATCTAGCTGTGATAGGCTACGTAAATCGTTACGTAGCCTATCACGGGGCTTTTTTATTATTTATTTTTCTTTTGAAATTCGCGGCCGGGGAGACGGGGCGCTTCTCCCCGGCCTGAATTTCGGCCGGGCGAGGCGGGAAGCCTCCCCCCCCGGCCTGAACTTCGGGGGGAGAAGCGAAGCGCCTCCCTCCCACCGCAAAGCAAGCTGCGAGACCAGGTAAGTGACTTTCATACATCCCCAACCAGATGGGAGTGAAGTCAGGACTTTCAGCTGTAATTCAAGGGGTGTGACAAAAGTGGGGCACTAACCATTCAGGAAGGACAGCCAGTGGCATACCCCCCCCCATCATTGGTGGCTCATAAGTAATGGAACAAACCAACATCATTTCAAACTTAAGGATCGCCTTTAATACCTGGATGGATGAAAATCCATGGCAGTCAATGACTGCCTGAAGTCTGGAACCCATGGACATGACCAAATGCTGAGTTTCCTCCCTTGAGATGCTTTTCCAGGCCTGTACTGCAGCTGCCTTCAGCTGCTGCTTGTCTGTGGGTCTTTCTGCCTTCAGTCTTGTCTTCAGTAAGTGAAAAGCATGCTCTATTGGGTTGAAATCAAGTGACGGACTTCGCCATTGAAGAACATCCCACTCCTTTGCCTTGAGAAACTCTTGGGTAGTTTTTGCTGTATGTTTTGGGTCATTATTCATCCACAATATGAAGTGGTGTCCTATCAGTTTGGCTGCATTTGGCTGAATCTGAGCAGAAAGTTTAGCCCTATACACTTCAGAATTCATCCTGCTGCTTGCTTTCATCAGCAGTCAGGTCCTCAGTAAACACCAGTGACCTGGTTCCATTGGCAGCCATTGGCAGTGACCCATGCCATAACACTGCTTCCACCATGTTTGACAGATGATGTGGTATGCTTTGGATCATGAGCTTTTCCTTTCCTTCTCCATACTTTTATCTTCCCATCATTCTGGTACAAATTAATCTTGGTTTCATCAGTTCAAAGAATCTTATTCCAGAACTGGGCAGGTATTTTTTAGGTGTTTGCTGGCAAAGGCTAATCTGGCCTGTCTGTTCTTGAGCATTACCAGTGGTTTGCACCTTGTTGTGAAGCCTTTTTATTTATATTCATAAAGCCGTCTCTTGACTGTAGATGTTGACAATGACATGCCTATCTCCTCAAGAGCGTTCTTGACCTGGCTAGATGTTGTGAAAGGGTTCCTCTTCTGAGCAGAATTCTGCGGTCATCCACTGTAGTTGTCTTCCGTGGTCTTCCAAGCCTTTTGCTGTTGCTGAGCGTGCCAGTTAATTCCTTCTTTTTCAGGATGTTCCAAACTGTTGTGTTGGCCACTCCCAATGTTTTTGCTATCTCTGTGATGGGTTTATTTTGTTTCCTCAGCCTAATGATGGCCTCCTTCACTCGCATGGACACCTCTTTGGACCTCATGTTGGGGGTTCCAGTGACCAAATGCAAATGTAACACTCAGAACCACCTCCAGGCCTTTTCTCTGCTTGATGGGTCATGGGGTACCCAGGAAACAGGCCACACCTGGCTATGCAGCTACTTGTCAGCCATTCGTTCCATTACTTATGACCCACCAACAATGGGTGTGTGTGTATGCCACTGGCTGTCCTTCCTGAATGGTTAGTGCCCCACTTTTGTCCAACCCCTTGAATTACAGCTGAAAGTCCTGACTTCGCTCCCATCTGGGTGTGTTTCCTTTCAACTTCAATGTGGTGGTGTACAGAGGCCAACTGCCAAAGCAGTTATCCTTGTTCCAGTATTTCTGGCCCTGACTGTAGGTGAGTCAGAAGGTATCACTGTAGCTGTTCAGACTGCAACATTTGTGTCAGGCCATTAGTCGATATGTACTGATTTTAGGGTTGTGGGAAAAGAGCACGGGCAAAACTCTGTCGTATGTGTGTTTTATGTGTTTTGTGCTACTGAGCTATAGCCTTTCCAGAACTGTCCATCTTCACTGATAAAGCTAGCACCATGGACTGGTGTGGTAAGTGCTGCTTATATTTATCATAAATATAAGTGCTGCTTATATTTATCAACACAGGTATACTTACGCTATCAGTTTCCATTTTCAGCAAATAATCGTGTGTGTGAGTGACTGTGAGCCAGTGCTGGCTCTAGGTTTTTGAGGCCCTCGGGCAAGACCACCTCAATGGGATCCCTCCCTCCATAAGTCTGTCTTCTCACTGCCAAATAATTAATTATTTGCACAAATAATAATAAAAAAACACCTGAAAATTTACAGGTTGGCCTGACTCATTGAGTACTGAGTCAGGCCAGCTCACAGATGAGCAAGCTGGAGTCTGGGAGTCTGACTTGGTGAAAACTCACCGAGCTCCACCCCTCAAATGACTTTCCCCAACGTCCCTAGATCCATGTGTGCAAATTTATGATCTTATATGAGAGTGGCAAACCATGCATCCTAGTCATTAAGTGGCCTACTAATGCAATACAAAGTAAGGTATTTTAAAAATGACAAAATGGAAGGACACATCGAACATGCTATTCACATGGGGTGCCCATTTGGTTGACAGTCAGCCCTACCGGTGGCATGTCCCCCTCCCCCTATATAAAGGACTGGCAGCAGGGAGTGTACAGGGGTGGGTAACTTGAGACCCTCCAGATGTTTTGCTTTACAAGTCCCATCAGTCCTAGCCAACTAAGCCAATGGTGAGCAATGATAGTGTTGTAGGCCAAAATATTGGAAGGACCACAAGTTGTCCACCCCTGTTCTATTAGTACAACTTTGCCATCCAGCTGGAGTGCTTCTGAGTACACCAGTTAGGCTTGCCAGTGATTGACTGTGGCTATATTTCAGAAATACATTTGCCAGCTTGGGGACACAGCCCCTGATGGAAGACTCCAGGGTGCAGGGTATCCCCTATTTAGCCATACTTCTGAGAAACAGGGGGATTACATCTCACAGACACACATGATTTCCTACATATGGAACTGCATAGGGCAAATACAGGCATCTGGGTGCCCTCTGGGTATTTTGAACTAGAACTTCCATAATCCCTGACAATTGGTTGGGGCTGATGGATGTTGTAGTCCCAAATATTTGGAGGGTACCAGGTTGCCTAACCAAAGCATATAAAGTGAATAGGGCATACCAACAGTGCAAATGCACCCCCCCTCCCACTCTGGGCAATCCCCTCCCACACAGATTATGATTTGCAGACTTACTTCAGAAGCAAATGTCAGTCTCTTGGACCACACACAGCAGAAATTAGAAGCAGTGAATCCACAGCCTGAATGAAAGAGACCATGTGTGTGCATCAGCACTGTGGTGTAATCAGAGGGCCAGGTCTCACAGCTGGAGCTTTGCTTTTAACCAACAACTTTGCCTCTAGTGAATATTTATTTGATTAATTTAAACATTAGAGGGGTGGGTGGGTGGGAAAGAACAATGTTCATAGGCTTTTAAACAATCAGGCTGTATTATGCAAATGAGCCAAGGTGTCTTTTGCAATCATTGACCTCTTTGTTTCTCTTCTTGGAATCCTACCAGCTTAATATTCAGTTATTTCAGGCTGACCCATGTTCGGGCACCAAGCGGGAAAATTACATATTGGGAACTTTAGGAGTGGAACTCCCATGTTTTAAGAATAAGAGTGTCAGTTCACTCTTTCTTACAGAGGCCTGTGAGTAGCTGATGTAAAGTTTCTAAGTGAGCCAGTAGGAAGAGAGACAGAGGGAGATTTTAGTCCATAATTAACCTCTGATTAGTATATGGATAATTTTACAGCCTAGTGCAAGAGGTCTCAGACTTGCTTGTAGTAAAGTTGTAATTATGACCACATACAGGCAAAGCTCATAGTAAAGTGTTTTCCATGGTCTGTGGGCAAATAACAGAACTTAAAACACATATCAAGATCCAGTAGAACCAGGGCCACAGAGGGACACACACACACACCAGCAAAAAGCTGGCTAAAGAGCATCCTACTGAGCCTTAGTACAATTAATTAACACTACTGGTGGAAGCATAAAGTTGACCTCTTCTAACAATGGGGTGAATAAAAGTGCAGGTGCCAAGCAGCCCCCCAAACCCTGTTTTGCACCCCCCCAAGAAACCAGAAAAAAGAAAAAATGTTCTAGGCATGGACTCTATGGGCAGTTTCCAACTGTGTCATTCCGCTAGTGCAAATACTATTGCTCTAGCAGAAACTATGTTCCAAACCACATGCAAGAGGAGAATCCAACTGAAATTACATTTGTGCAAGTGTGGTCGCACAAGCGGTTTCACAACCCATTGCGCAAGCAGTTTCACACTATGCTTGTGCAACCCATTGTGCAAGCAGTTGCGCATTATGCTTGTGCAACCCATTGTGCAAGCAGCTGTGCATTATGCTTGTGCAATCCATTGTGCAAGTGCTTGCACAATCAGTTACACAATGGGTTGTGCACAATGGAAAGATTTGGCAGAACTCCACTAGTGACGTTTGAGGTTGTAGAATGGCATTGTGAGATACTGTCCTATGGTTCCTGCCATAGAAATCTTATTCCTAGAGAGTCCCCAGAGTGTTCTAGGAAGCAATGTGTAAAGCCACTTACCTGCTTCCTTGGATGCTCTAGGAACAGAGTTTCTATGGTAGGAACTGTACAGTGTTTTCCTCTAGCTTCCCCCCAACCTCAACCCAACCCCCATGATCCAGGTAATGAAGTGTGAGATGTCAGGACCCTCCAGAAAGAGAGTAGATTAGAAGAGGGAGAGGGTTAGGACCTGGGATTTCTGTGTGGTTCAGTGGTTTGAGAACCAAGGAGCATTGATTTTATCTGATCAAAGCAGTTGCTGGGCATCTGAAAGGGTCTTGGGCAGGAGTTGGATCTGAGTGAGCAATGTGCATGTGTGTGTATGTGAGAGAGAGAGAGAGAGAGAGTGAGAGAGAGTGTGTGTGAGAGAGAGAGAGAGAGAGGCCTGAGTCACCCCAGCAGATGCTCAATGTGGCCTTTGGAGCTGAAAAGATAGTGCACCTGATGTAATGCCATAGAGACATTTTTTAATTTTAAATTAGTGTGCACATATGGATATAGACACACATCTTTCCTGTATTTCTCCTTGCTTAAACAAAAGCAAGAACTTACTAAAGACCGCAGCATTTCGAGAGATGCATGCTGAACTTCTGCTCGCTAGTGGTAGGTAACTTTGCCTCAATTCGATTTGGAATCAGCTCAGTATCTACAAGCTTTCTCAAAAAGTATTTTGTTTTCAGAGAGTTCCCCCCTGGCTTGTAGTGGTAGTGTTTGTACACCAATGGTGCTGCATGCATATACTTTATTTATTTTATTTATTATTGCATTTATATCCCGCCTTTTTTCCTCTTGCAAGGAACCCAAGGCGGCTTACATTATCCTCCTCCTCTCCATTTTATCCTCACAACAACAACCCTGTGAGGTAGGTTGGGCTGAGAGTGTGTGACTGGCCCAAAGTCACACAGTGGGCTTCCATGGCCGAGTGGGGACTAGAACCCAGATCTCCCAGCTCCCAGTCCAACACTCTTGCCACTACACCACACTGGCTCTCCTAATATACATGATCACATTATCCCCTGGGAATAATCATTTGGTCTTATGCCACACGCATGACTAAAAAAGTAGTACTGAAGCTGAGGTGAATGTGGTCCTGTCCTTTCATGACTGATTGCTAGCAGCTGCCTAGAACAAGAATAAGGTAGATGTATTCTGTCATTTTTTGTTCAGCCTGAACACGAACTTGGAGCAGCACAAAGAGAAACTGATTGCTGTAAATCCCATACATGAGATTTGCAAACTTGAAATGACATCCACATGCATAACATGTGATCTGTTTGTTTGTCCATGCAGCATGATGCTGGCCTGTAAATTGTATGCCCATTTAAGAAGTTCACATAGTTTCCAAGCAATCAGTCAGAGTTGCATTGAGGTTAACATTAAAAATATCTCTCTGTGTGTGCTATGAAGCATCTACTCTGCTGCACATGTACAGAAGCACATTGATCATTCCAAACTGCAGAAGAACTTCTGGGGGAAATTACTCTAAATTAGATATATAACCAACCAAGCATTACAAGCTGGACAAATGTGCATATACCTGTTTATGAACTCTGGCACCATCACTAGTGCTGACTCATTTCAAGTGCTTCAGCTGGCTAGAGGAAGATATGCACCACCAAAACAGAGGACACAAATTTGTATATGCTAATTTATATGTATAGATGCAAATTTAGACATAGTTTCTATAATTTTCCATTTCAGTCACTCCAAACAAGTTGGAATTTAATCTTGTGGTTGGTCTTGTCCCCCTTAACACCAAAACCCACACAAGACACTCCCTCCTTCAGCCTGTTGCACACCCAGAAAAATGGTTGTGGCCCAATCCCAACTGTGTTTTACTCTGAAGTAAGCCCTGCTGTTTTTCTCCGGTATGATTTACTGTCTGATAAACTAAGTTTAGGATTGCAGTCTTAATGGTAACTCCTGAGGTCAAAACGTAACAGAGGGTAGCCTTGAGGGGGCTTCCTCAAAATTAAGGATGGACAAATTGTCAGGATCAGTTTTGCTCCGATTCTTATTTTAGCAATCCCAAACACTGAATTTTTTTTTAAGTTTGCATGAAAATCCAGAAGCATTTTTATACAAATGTTTCCTAATATGTTCATTTTTTGTATGCCCTCTTGCCTAATATACACATTTCTGCAAGCAATTTTCCTAATATAATGCATTTTAATGTTATTTCCCCTAATATATGCATTTTGGATCCTTCTAAAAAATGGTAAACCGCATTGCAAAATTTGAAAAGTGCAATTTTCAAAGAAGAACTGAGTTTTGGTTTGCCTAGTGTCGACAGTATGAAATCAGGTAAGTTTAAAATGAAAATGGGGAGAAAAAAATCTGCCCCATCCCTATGCAACATCTCAGTGGCCTGAAGACCATTCTTCAATCACCTGACAAAAATTCAGGCAGTTCTTCTTCATATGAAATGAGGTGCCTGCAACTGCAAGCAGTGGGATCTGTCTGATTGTTCCTATTTTACATAGTTCTAATTCAAAGCCAAGGCAGCAGCTCAGATGCTGCTGACACATGGTGCAAAGTGAACTTTCAAATACTTGTCCCTGGGGAACCATGTTTGCTCCTCCTCTTCTCTTCCATACCTCCTCTGTCCTCTCCACACCAGCCCTGATAATATACAGCTGCCACTCCACCAATTGAAAAAGCAGTCAGCAGGCCAGCCTCTGCCACAGCAGCTGGGGGTCTGGGGACTGGCCAGGGACTGTCCTCTGCAAAAACAGCAACTAGAATGATCAAAGAAACAGCCACGTGCACAGCCTAATTCCAGAATCCCAGATACTTAACAAACAAATTAGGAACCCAGACAGAACCTTAAAACAGAGGACTGTCCAGGAAAAGAAGAGGGCATCTGGCCACCCTACTGCTGACCAACACATTTAACTGTGGAGGCTCCCAAATTTGTTTTCTCTTCTGGGTTTTGCCAATAGGCTTTCTATTGTGCCCTACCAGTGCCCTCTTGTTCCCCATTTAAAGCACTTTTGTAGACCAACCTGGTTTTGCAAACAGTAGGCAACTTTTAAATTGACTTGATTGCACAAGATCTTGCACAATAAAATCACTGTGCCCCCCCCTCTCTCTCTCTCACACACACACACACACACACATACAAACACACACACTCCCCCTCTCCATTATTTTGCAATAATTATGCTGAAATTGGCTGTTCTGTTTAAGGATACTTTCTAACCGCTGAGAACACGTGATTTTTAATGGGGTGGACATTGCTTCAAAAAGATGTGTGTGCATGTGTGTGCATGCTTCAACCTATGTGTGCATGCGCACGTGTGTGTGTATGTGTACACACACACACACACACACACACACATGCTTCAACCTTAGGCTTGAGATAGGGGATACATGTATCTCCTCCTGGTAAGGCTTGAACCTCCTTCCACAGAAATATTTGCCAGTCCCACTGATGGATCCCAATAGACAACCCCATAGATAGATAGATCCCAACCCACTGAATTCAGTGTAGTTGAACTTGCCAGTGTGTACTGTTACAAGTTTCCCTCTTCTCTGAGACATTCCAGGGAGCAGCACAATATAGACATTCCAGGGAGCAGCACCAGGGAGCAGCACAATATATATGAACTTTGGTTGCCTGAGAAGACGGCATTAGAGACTTGAGGCATTTTTGTAATACTTAACAAATACCCATGTAAAGCATAGAGGGAGGCTAGCAACATGGTCTCCTACCAGGTGGCCAGTCCACTTCCACACATCAGATTTCCAGAGAGAGGCACCCAACACACCCCACTAGGTGTCTTCATCCTTCCAGCAACAGCTCAGCTCTCTGTTCTGTGTATCTGTCCTGCTGCTCCTGTTGTTACTTCACACACAGAAATCTTTAGCCCTATCCTTATGGGAATTTGGGTCACTTTCCTCAAGGTCTACTGGCTCCATATATCCCAAAGATTATCTCCATATATCTCCTGGCATCAGCCCAGATCAGGAACCAATCATTCTGGGCCATTAACAAGGAAGTTGCCGGACCAACATCTACATGCTCAATATATATTGCAGCCATGCAGCAAAAATGGAGGCCTGTTTACTTACAAGATGGTTCCCCTACGTTCAATCAGATTTATATCTTAGTAAATATGCATAGGATGGCAGCCTTAGACATCTCCAGTGTCTTATGTGATATAATATGTAGATCTCACACATTTCAAACTGCTGCCAATGCCCAGTCCTTTCCAATGGTTAGAATAAGAGCACTACGCCCATGACAACTAATCAATTCACATTAGGGTTTTCAAAAGGATTACTGTATCTGGAGCGAAGCAGTGAGATCAGCGCAGGCACGTTCTTCCCAATACTCATTGGAATTGCAGAGCTTGGCTGCACTTGGGATCAAATCAGGGTTCACTTAACCAGAGGCTGGAGCGCTTGTGATTTGCATGAGTAATTAGAACAGATTAATAGAATGACTTGCTTAATTAAGTTTATCTCAAAAGGTGCCTCTGGAAGACTCATGAGTCTGAAAATCCAAATGCAATTTCCCTTTGATATCTTCTTCTTTTGTTTTTGGTTTGGGTGGGGGGAGGTTCCCCAACCCCCTCCAGCATGGATAGGTGGATATGCACGCATGTCTGCTTTCACAGCTATGCAGAATGTCGAAGGAAAAAAATTGCACCACAGGCCCACAGCCAGTGTTTCAGGATGTCTTACACACTCACAGTAAGACATCAGGCTTCTTAAATGACCTTGAGAAAAGAGTCACTATCTTAAATATTAGAACTCGCACAACGAAGGCATCTCTGAAGATAGGGAATGACATAGACTAAATATATATGATAGGATCAATGAATTCATCTCATTCTTAAGTTCATCTTGTCAGCTGGTGATCATACAAGCTTTATTTCTGGACATTTTAGTCAGGGAAAGAGATCATGAAAAGTCTAGGCAGTGGCAATTGCAGCTGGATAAATACTGAACAGTTTCTGGAACCCTAGTGCTGTTTTTTAAACACAGATATTTGAGTCAGATAAATGTTAGCTTGTGTTTCTGTTATTTGGTGCTTGCCAAAAAGTGCTAGTGTGTTATGCTGATGCATTATGCCACAGATGCAAAAGTAGGTAAAGTGTAAATACTAACCAAGTACCATCTCTAAGATCCAGTTCTGCATAAGCTATATCTCAGCTGTACCACGTATTTATTTATTTATTTATTTATTTATTTATTTATTTAAAGTATCTTTATGCCATTCCTGAGCCGCCGCCCCCCCTGCAAGGCTTCCAGAGCAGCTTGCAATAGGGATGCCAGAGGAATCCGACTGGGGGGTAGAGCTTTCATCGGCTTGGCCCTTTGGACTTCAGCTCATCTTCTGCTAGCTGGCCTGGCTTGCTCTGCAGCGAGTTGGGCCAGCTGGCAGATTCTCTGTGTGTGTGCTTTTTAAGTTGTGCAAATTATGTCTGAAATTTATGCAATTATGCAAATGATGGCTGCAATTTGTGCAAATTATGCAAATTCCACCTGTAATTTGCACACAGTGTAAATTGTGGCCGTAATTTGTGAAAATTATGCAAATTTGCACAATTTGCAGTTGTAATTTGTGGAAATCTCTATTTGCACAAATTATGGCCAATACAGAAAATATATATGCAAAAAGTCCCCAGAGTTTGGGGAAAACCTCAAATGCAAGCCAAGGCAAATATGCCGCAAAACTTCAGCAAGCCCCAAAAGGGCCGGATTTCTGAGCAATGGACATCTCTATTTCTCAAATAATCAGTAAAATAAGACAACCCCTGCCTTCAGGCTTACAGTCTAAAAAGATATGAAGGACAAGGGAAAAGGGATGGGGTGGGCAAAGGAGAGAGAGAGAGATGTTTTCAGCAGGGCTGGTGGAATGGCCCTGCTTCACCTCATCTCCTGGCAGGGGGAGGGGGCAGCACAATTGGAGCAGGTCATGATGTTCCCTCAGCCTGCTTCTCTCTCCCTCGTTCCTTCTTCTTCTCAACAGGGGGAATGTCGGTCGGTTGATGCATGTTAGCCCTGTTTGATGGGGTGGGGCAGCCGCAGTGAGTCCAAATGGAGCAAGGCCCTGTTGTTCCCTTGACAACATCTGCAAGCTCCTAAGACTTAATGCCCCTACACACATGCACACAAAGAGACCCCCACACCCCCCCCCCACACACACATATTCCTTGCACACTGCAAACAGTGCCACCTTTTCGAGGAACATTTCAAGGATGCCTATGAAAGGGGTGTGTGTGTGTGTGTGTGTAGCAAAAAATGGTCACCATGCACACTAGTCCTCTTCGGCTTATATTGAACCTCCCACCTTTTAACGTTTCTTTCTGTCCTGAATATGCCATGTTAAACATGCAACATGAGGAGCCTGTCAGAAAAAAGAAAAGAAAAAGAGGTGGCAACCCTAAGTCAGCATTAACATGGTCTCTACACAAGGATTCAAACCCATATGCTACAGAGCAAAGAAGTCAATGCCCTAGGCCAGGATGGATGAATCTATCAGTTTTGTTTGTTTTTTCTCACATTTGATTTTTTTTTATATCAAGTCCTTTTTGTACCAAATATGGAGTACTTCACAAATGTTGGTAAATTCTTACCCAAACCAAACTGAAATGAAATCCTCACCCATCCCTAGTGTACCTTTATCCTGATGCAATGGCATGCATCAAAATGTAACATCAGCAGCTGCAGAGACAAAGTGAAGCAGCAACAGTCATGGTGACAGCTGCGTCATCAGTACCAAATGTGACTGGCAGTGTTGGGGTTAGGGATTTCCATCACTGTGGAATCCGGCCCTTTGGGGGCTTGACAGACTCCTGGCAAGCACCAACTCATCTTGCATTTGCAGGCCAAGCTGTGGGGCATTTCCTGAAATCTGAAAATGTTTTCTTTTTTCCTTCTATTTCTGTAAATAAAATTTGCATGCAAATTGCAGGGTGCAATTTGCATAATTTATGCAAATTATGGCCACAAATGGCAAAATTTACATAAATTGCCCACGGGAAAATGAGCCAAAGTCAAGGGGGCTGAGCTGATGAGAGCTCAGTGAGCTCGAACCCTGACTCGGATTTCTTCGACATCTGTAGTTAGGGCATGGAGGATGTGTGGGAAAGCTAGTGCTGTGCTGGAAATTTCTCCCATATTTTTCCGACCATTCTCCTTCACTTTGATAGGGGGAAAAATACTTTCAAAAAGAAATTTAAATGAGAAGACATTTCGGAGAAATTCTCATGGGTTGGGTTTGGGGTTCTTGTGCTTGCCCTACTTATGAGGAGGCTGAGGAGTGTGCATGAGTGTCCTGTCTGTCATCATACAACAATCTCTGTGGCAGCCTGTAGCCTCCTCTGCTTCCTGCACTTCAGTTAAAGCCATCATGAGGAAGACATCATGAGGCAATTCCTCCCATGAGGCCTTTTCAGTTCAGGAAGTTCAGATGGCCTGGGAGTCTGCAGAGCGAAGAAAAGATGTGTACTAGAGAGAGAAAACACACACAGCACCCTTGGCCACCTCGGAGTGATTAGGTAAGCTCAAAAATGCCAGCAAAAGAAATGCAAAATTCTGCCTCAGAAAAGTGGAAGCCTCAACACAGTTGATACTGTTGCCACTTACAGAAGCAGTGGAATAAGCCAAAAACCCCTGGGGAAAAACAAAGAAGCTTTCCTACAACCCCTGCCAACAGCGAGCTCAATCTGCAAGAACCTGTTAGAGAATTTATCCTCCCCTAGGAGAAATTTGGTGAAATCGTCCCCCCAATTTCTCTGCCCTCAAATAGGCTGGAGCATTTCAAGAGGCCATTTGTGCACAGCTGTATGGAAAGTGAATGTGACTATTTTCAGGCACAAAGTTTACAAAGGTTGAGGAAACTTAGCAGTGCACATTACAATGGAAATGGTTTTGCAATCAACTTACTGCCTGGTATCTAGGGATGGCGGAGAAATCCACCACGGACTCCAATGAGGCCGGATTCTTTAGAATCTGGCCCCATGGAATCCGCAGCAGAACGGACTGTTCCCCCTGCCACCCTGCGAAGGCCAGTCGGGACGGACCCTACCTGGCAGCGACTGGTCTGGGTCCGTCATCTTCATTCCGCAGCTGGGCTGTGGATGTGAATGGCATCCGGCGTAGCAGACACCATTTGGGTCCCTGCCCTTGGCCATGATAGGCTACGTAAATATTTACGTAGCCTATCACGGCCAAGGTCCACTATGCCGTTTGTGTCCCTGCTCTTTGCCGTGATAGGCTACATAAATATTTACGTAGCCAATCACGGCCAAGGGCAGGGATGCAAATGGCATCCGCTATGCCGGATGCCATTTGTGTGGCAGCGGCTGGAAGTCCGGCTGCAGATGGGCCCGGCCGGCAGCTCTGAGGACTTGCTGTGGAGCAGAACCGGATGGGGAAGATTCCGGGGGGAGGGATGGATTGCCTCCCCCACCGCGGACCCCTTCAGCGGATGGATAAGTAGGTTTCGTACACCCCTACTGGTATCACACATTCATGGAAGAATCCTAACTCAAATGGATCTCCCAGTGGGGAACAGTAAATGCTATTTTTCATATATCTTTAAATATATATCTTTGAATCACATTGACGCTGCGATAACGCAAGGGGATACTGAAGCATTATGGAAACACGAGCATTATGGCCCCAAACAGGGGACCCTTAAGCAGTATGAAAAATGGAGTATAAGATGACTTATCAAAAATATGACATAACACAATGAAGCAAGCAGACAGGGTTCAATGTGAACACCCATTTATCATAAAGGGATAGTTTGGGCAGGAACTCCCCCCCCACACACACACACAAACAGAAACATTTGCACTGATGTGAATCATTTCATGCATTCTGAAATAGTACTGCAATTCAGTGAGAATTAGGCCTTAGACAAATATATGGTATAGAACTTTACTGGCTAAGGACAAGTTTAGACTTCACTTAGAGCTACTTTAGAATCATCCACAGAGTATTTTGAAAGCATTTTAAAACTCCCCCTGCCCCCTTTTATTAACTTTGAAGAACTTCATCAAATCTGAAATCCCACCTTTATCACAACTTTGCTATCCTGTTCCCCTATCTGTTGATGCATGTGGAGTATTTGGGGAAATAGCCCTTTTCTTCACAAGAATGGTTCACTTATGTGAGCTGAGAGCTGATGGATTTTAATCAATATTACCCCATGATCACTGAAATTCAAAAATGTATCTAAGATAGGGATAGCATGGGTGCCCGATTAAGTCTGGGAATCCTGCAGACCTGCTCCTGCCCCAGTAGCCGAGCCCCTACCCCTGCTTGCCCCCTGCCTGTGCTCAGCGAATGGCCTGCACTCACCCTGGCAGCCTTGTCAAGTTTCGCATTTTCTGAGAAATAAAATGGTGATCACAAAAATGCACAAATTTGCGCACACGGGACAATGCACATTTTTGTGAATGTGCATATTTATGTATGCACGAAAATGCAATTTTTTTGAAAAATGCACATTTTTGTACACACGCGAATGTGTGCCTTCACAAAACTGCACATTTTACACATGAGAATATGCGCATTTGCAAAAATGTGCATACAAAAACACACATTTTTGTGATCGCATTTTTTTTTTAGGAATGGTGACCGCAGAGCTCGATGAGGCCTCTGGGGTGAGTGTGGGCTGCTTGCCAAGAGTGGGAGGGGCTTGAGCGTAGTTCGGGGACCGGTGGGCAGGGGCAGGGGCTAGGCAGGAGTCTGGAGAACCCGGATGGGGGTGAGTTCGCACTAAGATCATGCAAGTTACTACAGCTGTGATCTCTAACTTACTGGCTTATATCTTAAATATTAACACGAGCTGACAACCACTGTGAGTGAAGGAAAGATCTCAAACCAGTTAGAAAAACAAACCTTCCTTAATGTAGGGATGTCTGCAGACTCCATCTGGGGGATCACGTCCATCAAGCTTTTGATGGCTTGGCCCCCTCAGCCCCTGGCTCACGAGGTGGCCTGAGTCGACCTGTGCTGAGTCAGGCCAGCTCATGGACTCCCACTGCCATTGGTGGATGCTCTGTACAATTCTCTCGCTCAAGAGAGTTGTGCAGAGTGGCCGGTGGGTTATAGCAGGGGCAGTGGCAGGGAGGAATAGAGCTGTGGCACTGCCCATCCTGCTGCCACCGGTCTGGTAATTGTGCATAAAGGTCTCCTTTCTCCCTGTCAGGGCCCCTGACAGGGAAGGCCCTGTCCCACACAATGACCAGCAGTGGGCCGTCCCAGTGCCAGCTCTTGTGTGTAAAGGACTTCGTACTCTCAGTCCTACTCCCAGAAGGGAGAAGCAAGACTTTTACGCACAATGACCAGGGCCAGAATTGCCTGCTGCTGGTCGTTGGGTGTAAAAGTTTCCCATCTCCCTGCTGGGGTGCCAACAAGGAGAAGGGAGTCTTGCAGAGTCCGCGAGTTTGCAAATTTAAGTGGAGATGGATTTCCCTGTGCTGGACATCCCGACCTTCATGGATATATGATGAGTTTCTTCAGGAGAAAGGTTATTAGTCAGATACAGATAGTGAACTGCGGGGTTGTATTTCCACCAGGCTGTACCAAGGGAGATGAGAGGGGAAAGCAGGGCCATTTTACCAGCCCTGCTGAAGAACTGATTCCCCCCACCCCTTCCCTCCCTCTTCCTTTTTCCTTGTGTACCATGTCTTTTTAGATTGTAAGCTTCTGGGCAGGGATTCTTTTTTTTACTAGTTATTTGTAAGCCACTGCAGGAGCCTTTTTGGCTAAGGAGCAGGATAAAAATACCCAGAGAACTACGGCGATGACAACAACAGCGACAACAACATAAATGGGTTGAGGCAGAACAGAAGAAGGAAGTGATATGTGCTGGAATAGTGATCACAGGGGATCTCACTTGAAAAGGATGCAAGCTAAGGGTTAATTTGTCCTTGGAGTTTTTAAAGTTAGCAGGTACTACAGCAAGGGTCACTCAGGCTTCAGAGCTAATTAACATCTCTGGATTCATCAGAGTGCCTTTGATGCAACAGCGGTCACAAGGGGGGCAATGTCACCTAGCTGCCAGGTGGAAGCAAAGAGGTTACCTTTTAGCCTGGGTTTCTTGTATATAAAAAGACTAGCATGTTCAATATGTTTTATAGTAGCAGTAGTAGTGGTGGTGATGGTGGTTTGATATGCTTTGCTGTTGTATACTTCTGGCTGCTTAACCAGTGGACATCCTGTTTATGACTCAGTCAAGTTTGCCAAGCACTTCCCTTTCTGGATTCAGTGTGCTTAATTTAGCCATTTCTACAAGAGGAACAATGGCATGGTGATTATTGTTCAAGAACTTTGAAGCCTGTTTCAAGGAACGTTATGTTTGGGAAACTAAACATAGGGATGCATGGGTTTTGTTAAATCCATTCCATCTGTGTTTCTCAGATTGTCAGGCGCCTTTCATTCCATTGTCCATGCATTGATGGAATTGGATTTTCCTCAATTTCTAGGGGTG
This sequence comes from Heloderma suspectum, assembly GCF_057233095.1. Classification (NCBI taxonomy): domain Eukaryota; kingdom Metazoa; phylum Chordata; class Lepidosauria; order Squamata; family Helodermatidae; genus Heloderma; species Heloderma suspectum. Next base: position 45,161,377 of record NC_139460.1, on the reverse strand, counting down.
TATGGATTACTCACCCCATTCTGGTCTGGGGCTTTCGAGGTGGGGGGGAGGCAATCCGTCCCTCCACCCGGAATCCTCCCTGGCCAGCTCTGCTCCACGGCGAGTCTGCGGAGCTGCCGGCCGGGTAGGGAAGTACAAAAGTGACTTTCCTTTTTACGGATTCTGTTCATGGTGGGGGGGGAGGCGTTCTGTCCCTCCCCCCAGAATCCTCGACAGGGCGGGAGGTGATCCGGGCCTCCCCCACGGAATCCTCGACGGCTGGCTGTGCTCCACGGCGGCTCTGCGGAGCAGCCGGCCAGGCCCAGGCCAGGGCCGTCCGCAGCTGGATTTCCAGCCGTGGAGGGCTCTGGGTAACAAAAAAATAAAAAAAACATGTATGCAAATGGTGGCGGCTATGGCCGCCGCCATTTGCGTTCCTTATTTTTCGCCGTCTTACTCTACGTCAATATTTACGTAGACTAAGACAAAGAAAAGAAAGGGAAACGCAAATAGCGTAGTGGGCGCTATTTGCATTCCCCTTTCTTTTCTTCGTCTTAGTCTATGTAAATATTGACGTAGACTAAGGGAGAAAAATAAGGAACGCAAATGGCGGCGGCCGTAGCCACCGCTATTTGCGTACGTGTTTTTTTTTTATTAAACCCAGATGTTAGGGATGTACGAAAGTGACTTACCTTTTAACGAAATTGATTCGAGGTGGGGTAGGCGCTCCGTCCCTCCCCCCAAAATTCTGGCCGGGGGGGAGGCGCTCCGTCCCTCTCCCCCTGAATCCTGGCCGGCCGGGTCCGCAAATGGTGGCAGCCATAGCCGCCGCCGTTTGCGTCCCTGCAGTCAGCCGTGATAGGCTACGTAAATTGTTACGTAGCCTATCACGGCTGATTTAAAAGAAAAAACAACAATGCGCATACGCAAATGGCGGCGCCCATGGGCGCCGCCATTTGCATTTCTTATTTTGACACGTCTTAGTCTATGTAAACATTTACGTAGACTAAGACAGCGAAAATAAGGGGAACGCAAATAGCGTAGCGGACGCTATTTGCGTTCCCCCTTATTTTCGCCGTCTTAGTCTACGTAAATGTTTACGTAGACTAAGACGTGCCAAAATAAGGAATGCAAATGGCGGTGCCCATTGCCGCCGCCATGAGTACGCGCGTTTTTTTTTCCTTTTAAATCAGCTGTGATAGGCTATGTAAACATTTACGTAGCCTATCATGGTATTTTTTAAAAATCTAGTTGTGATAGGCTACGTAAATATTTACGTAGCCTATGTTGTTGTTGGTTTTTTTTACTGGAAATGGTGGCGGCCGGTCGGAAGACCGGCCGCCACCGCAGCCGCACCGCCGCCTGGAGCCGCCGCCGCCAGGAAGATTCGGCCAAGGTAAGTCACGTCCGGGGGGGGGCAGGGGGGCAGACCGTTTCGCCACCGATTTTGCAGGGCCGAATGCGCTGGCATTTGACCTCCCCGAGATTCGTGGCGAAATTCTCTGACATCCCTAGACATGATAGGCTATGTAAGTCTTTACGTAACCTATCACGTCTATGGGGGGGGGGGGGAGACACAGACTGCAAATGGCGGCGGCGGCAGCCGTTCAGAAGACCAGCCGCCGCCACCACCACCGCTGAAGCAACGGCTGGAGCTGCCGCCATCCGGAACATCCGCCCCAGGTAAGTCTTGTCCCGGGGGGGATCTGTGGGGGGTAGGGGGGTGGCAGGCCGTTCCGCGATGGATCCGTCGCGGAATTCTCTGACATCCCTATGGCCGGGGCCGCCCGCAGCTGGACCACCATCCGCTGCCGGGCTGCAGCTGCAAATGGCGGCTGCCTTAGCGGCCACCATTTACATCCCTGCATTAGCCATGATAGGCTACATATATATTTACATAGCCTATCACGGCTAAAGTAAGGAGGGAAATGACGGCCGCAGACCAGGGCAGCCATTCATGGCTGCAGACCAGGGCAGTGGACAGCTGACAAAAGGTAGGTTCCGTCCCGGGGAAATTTCGTGGGGTGGCGGGGGGGATTGCTCTGTTCCGCCATGGACTCCGGGGTTTCTTTAGAATCCGGCCTCACTGGAGTCCGTGGCTGAATTCTCTAACATCCCTATCAATTTCCTGAATTTGTTTTTGTGTGCACTTGTGCAAATGTGGACTTAAACCTATGGGGAAATGCACGTTTTTGGTTGGTGTTTGTTTCATATTTTTCTACAATTAAATTTAGGTAAAATTCCGGAAAGTTAAAAAAAAAAATGATCTGCAAGTCCACAGAGTCTGTGCAACAATTAGCAGGTGAATAGTGGAACCCCTTTACCTGTTGAACTTCAAATGGGACAGATACATTAAATGCAAAATTATAACAAAAATGAGAGTAAAGGCCTTTAGCAAAAAAACAGAGAGATGTGGGTCTTTCCATCCCAATATCATCAGCTATCAATCTATATTGATATCAATATATAGATTCATATTCATATGCTTCCTAGTTACACTATGGGGATGAGATAGAACAGTATGCTGCCTAGTCTGAAAGGGCCCTGTAATGAGCCATTCATGCACAGCACCCAGAGCTGAGGTCACATCAAGACTGCTGAGCATAAGACAGTGACTAAATATTGACAGGTGTCTGGAGAGAAGGAGGCTCATCCTCTGATGAATTAAAATGAAGTGGCGAGAAAAGTAGGAGAGATGAAAGGGGGAGAAAAGCCAAGCAGATCAATCAAGGAAACAGGCAGCTGGGAGAGGAACTTATTGACCTTGCTGTTAAAGAATCCCCTCTGAGCCACGTTTACCCAGAAGCCCCAGCTTCATCTCTCCATGTGAAACTCCCTTTGGAGTACCAAGGACAGGCTGTGACAGTACACAAAGGAAGAAAGTACGAGTTTTCTTTCTTTTCTTTTCTTTTCTTTTCTTTCCTTTTTTTTTTTTTTTTTTTGAAGGGTGGTGGTTTTGCTTTCCCCATTCCCCCTCGTACAAAGGAAAGGAAAGGAAAGGAAAGGAAAGGGGGAAAAAAGAACAGAAGGAAAAAGAATGAGAGCTTAGGTTTAGCAATCAAAGAAGGATACACACACGCAGGGGGTGGGGTGGCAGATATTTTCATGTCAAGATGAGTTTTGCATACATAGAATGCTATGGGAATAATTTGTCCATTGGAAGTTTTCTATCATCACACTTCCACCCACTGGACACTTGGGGATGATCTTCCCTCCAACCACACAGGCACAATTTGACATACCTCACAGAGCTGTTAGGGAAAATGAGGGAAAGGCTTAACCAAAATGCAGCATTCCTGCTATTACATCATTATTTTGTTCCCTTTCTATTCCAATATAGGCCCTCACATCTTTCACCTCCTTTCAAGTCTGCTCCAGCTCTTGTCCTAAGATTAGAAGGACATTGTCCGTTCAGGTCTATCATTCCACATCACACTGAAGGAGGGGACAGCAAAATTGCTGGGACGAGGAGACTATTCACATTCGCTCTTGTTTCTCCTCAATTTTCAGTAGACCTGGCAGCCAATTAAGGTTGTGTACTCTAGATTTAAGACAGCAGTCAACCGGTCTTAAAGTGTAAACCTGCACAAGAATCTGCCTAAACTTTGGCATCTTGACCTCCAGATACCTTTATTCTTATGGAAGAGTAATTTAGAAAATGTTAGAATAATGAGAATCATTACACCAGCAGATGCAAAGTTAAAAAAATGATGTGTGGGGAAAGCTGTCCCTCCCTCTGCACATCTGGAATTACTTCTAACAATGCTTTGCATTTAAGCAGCTCTTTTAATATTCCTAGGCCTCGAGTAGTTTACTGCAGAGGGGGAGGATAAGTACCTTTATTCACTGTTATCTCATGGTGTCAGGTGGGTGAGCTTGGGAATTTTTTTTTTTAAATGAGAAATTGTCAGAGACTCAGAGTAGACTAGATCACATAAAGAAGCCTTTTCCCCAATGTCAAACCAATCACACTTTCTTGCTCTTCATATTACTCATTTATTTAGTATCATTTCAACAGAAAATGGGGCCAGCTGCATAATATATCTTTAGCCCTGGAACTAGCTAAAAGTTTGTAATCTTAGCACAGAAGCATAAGGCAAAGGAGGTTGCCAGCATCTTGGCTCTAACAGTAGCCCAATCAGCAGGAGCATTGTTACATATCTCAGTTCAAAGCACCGTTTTTACCTATCAAGCCCGAAGCAGCTTGAGGCCTGGTTCCCTGAAAGATCACCTTCTCCTAGGGATGTATGAGAATTTCATTTTTGTTTGCAAACACATGCCGCATTTGAAGCTCTGAATGCATGCGTGAGCACACGTCTGTCAAAAATATCCATAAATTGTCGAACACATGCTCGTGGTTGTCTCATTCCCAGTTTGCACAAATTGGTTGTCTGATTTGCACAAATTTCCAAATTTATGCAACTTTCCTCTGTAGACTGAATCAGCCCTGCTTTGGTCTATGGAGGAAATTTGTGCATATTTGGGGAAATATGCTGCTTGATTTGCACAAGTTTCCCATTTACACAGAGCAAGCAGCAATAGCAAACGTGAATGGGAATTGGGCACAAGGGAAGCAGTGAGATGATGTTTGGAAAATCCTGGTTATCTCAAACATTGCTCATTCCCCCATCCCCGCCTTCTCCTGTATATACCTGAACTTTAAGTTCCTCTTTGGAGGCCTTGTTCCATGAGTCCCAGCCAAGTGAAGTGAAGGGGGTGGCAAATAAGAAGAAGGCCTTCTTGGTGATGACACCTCAGCTATTTAATAGACTTCCTGGAGAAGCTTGTCAGGCACCTTCTACTCTTGGAGGGCAACAACCTGGAAAGGAGATCCTCCTGTATCCATGGAGGCTTTTCATGTGAGCCAGTATTTTTCAGCATCCTTGGACTCGTGGAGAGCTTCCACAGATACAGGAGATTCTCCTCTTCAGACTGTCGCCCTCTATGAAATGATATGAGGGAGAGGCGTGGGGCTGGAGCACTCCTCCCCTTGCATGTTTGCTTTATCCACATCTAGAACGCTTGAATAGGGTTAGACTGGAAGAACTGAGAACTGGGAAATAGCACATGCAAAATGTGATGTAACACATTTGGAAATTTAATAATGGTAGGATATTAGAGAATTCCTCCACGGACCCCAGTGAGGCTGGATTCTTTAGAATCTGGCTCCCTGGAATCTGTGGTGGAACAAAGTGATCCCCACCACCACCCTGTGGAATCCCCCTGGGACGGAGTCTATCTTTGTCGGCCGTCCGCTGCCCCACAAAAGGCTGCCCCGGACTGCGGCCACCATTTCCTCTGTACTTTAGCTGTTATAGGCTATGTAAGTATTTACGTAGCCTATCACAGCTAACGCAGGGACGCCATTTGCGTCCCTACCTTTTGCCGTGTTAGGCTATGTAAATATTTACGTAGCCTATCACGGCTACCGCAGGGACGCAAATGGTGGCTGCAGCCCAGCAACAGATGGAAGTCTGGCTGCGGGCAGCCATGGCTGGCGGCTACACAGGCTCCCCATGGAGTGGAACTGGCCGGGGAGGATTCCGGGGGGGAGGGACGGATTGCGTCCCCACCCCAGCGGATGGCCCCAGTGGAACGGGGTAAGTAATCCATACACCCCTAAATAATGGTGCAATGGAATTCTATCCTGATGCTTTGGTTCCACTTCAGAAACAAGACTAGGGAATTTGTAACTCCAAAAGCTGCATAAAATCCAGGTTAGTGTTTCAGAAGTATCCCCAGGACAAGCAACAAACAAAGAAGTCATGAGTAGGGAAGTATGGACTGTGTAAAATCCATTCCGTCTGTGTTTTGCAGATTGTCAGGTGCCTTTTGTTCCATTGTCGACCCACAGATGGATGAGAATTTTTTTTTTCATCATGTGGAAAAATACGCAAATAATTACATAAGAATTTATGTAAATATTTATGTAAGTATTACATAATTTTCCTCAGTACATAATATTTAGCGTATTGTCCCCATTCCATTCAACGTTTCCTCAGCAGAAACATATGCATTTTCCTATGAATTTATATGTGTAAATTTTGGGAAAGTGAAAAAAATCATCCGGAAGTCCACCAACTCAATGCAGCCTCAGGGAATCACTCTAGAGTGGATTCTGTGGGTTGGATTCTTAGAAATCTGAGCTCATTTTATGCCATCTCAAATTTCTCCAGCATCCCTAGTCATGAGTACAGGGTAGGGATGTCAGAGAATTCCGCCACGGATCTCAGTGAGGCCGAATGCCAGTGCATTCGGCCCCCTGAAATCCATGGCAGAATGAAGCTCCCCCCACCCCGTGAAAGGCACGCGAAACGGGACACCTAACTGCTGCTGTTCGCGCTGCTTTGCGAATGGTGGCCACGGCTGCAACCACCATTCACTTCTTCACTATAGCTGTGATAGGCTACGTAAATACTTACATAGCCTGTCACAGCTAACGCAGGGATGCCATTTGCATCCCTGTGGAAGCCGTGGTAGGCTGCATAAGTATTTACGTAGCCTATCACGGCAAAAAACAACAACAACAGCGAACGCAAATGGCGGCGGCTACAGTGGCTGCCATTTGCGTTACCTTTTTTTTTTTGGCCGTGATAGCCTACGTAAATATTTACATAGCCTGTTACGGCAAAAGCAAGGGGCACAAATGGTGTAGTGGCCATAAATATTTACATAGCCTATCACGGCCCCCCAAAAAGGGAATGCAAATGGCAGCTGCCGTAGCCACCGCCATTTGCATTCGCTGTTTTTTGTTTTCTGTTTTGCTGTGATAGGCTACGTAAACATTTACGTAGCCTATCACAGTAAAATACAGGGACGCAAATGGCGGCGGCTACGGCAGCTGCCATTTGCATCCCTGCAGGCTGCCCAGCGGCCGGATGTCCGGCTGCGGGCAGTCCCGGCTGGCGGCTCTGCAGAATCGCCGCGGAGTGGAGACGGCCGGAGAGAATTTCCTGGGGAAGGACGGAGCGCCTCCCCCCCACCACCAATGTCACCCTTCAAAAAGATAAGTGACTTTTGTACATCCCTAGGACAGGGCATCTTTTCGAGTGGGTGGAAATTGCAGGGAAGCAGATTTCAGCTAAACATTAGAAGAAACTTCTTATATTATGAGCTATTCAACAGTAGAAGAGGCTGCCCAGAATGGTATCTAGGGATGTACGAAAGTCACTTACCTTTTCAAGGATTCTGTTTGGCAGGGGGGAGGCGCTCCGTCCCTCCCCTCGGAATCCTCGATGGGGGGTGAGGTGATCTGGTCCTCCCCCCCAAAATCCTCGATGGCCAGCTCTGCTCTGCTGCGGCTCCACAGAGCAGCCAGGCAGGCAGCCAGGGCTGTCCGCAGCCGGATTTCCGGCCGCGGACTCACTGGTGCAGATGCAAAAAAAAGGGAACGCAAATGGCGGTGGCTATGGCGGCCTCTATTTTCATTCCTTTTTTTTTGGCCGTGATAGCCTACATAAATATTTATGTAAGCTATTACGGCAAAAGAGAGGGGCGCAAATGGCTTAGTGGCCACCATTTGCATTCCTTTTTTTTTTTTTTTTGCTGTAATAGGCTACGTAAATATTTATTAATATTAAAATATTATGGCAAAAAAAAGGGAACGCAAATGGCGGCTGCCATAGCCACTGCCGTTTGCGTTCGCTGTTTTTTGTGGGTTTTTTGCCGTGATAGGCTACGTAAATATTTAGCAGCTGCCATTTGCGTCCCTGAAGGCTGCCCAGTGGCTGGATGTCCGGCTGCGGGTGGCCCTGGCTGGCAGCTCTGCGGAATCTCTGCGGAGTGGAGCCGGCCAGACAGAATTTTGGGGGGAGGGATGGAGTGCCTCCCTCCCACTGCGAATGTCACCCTTCGAAAAGGTAAGTGACTTTCGTACATCCCTAGTGCAAATACCGTAAAGCTAGAAGACAGAACAAGATAACGAGCCCTGAGCAAATAACTAGACAAACATTTCCCAAGAGATTCACATGGCACAAGGTTGTCACACTCTTTTACCTCAGAAGACCTGCAATTAAGGTTTGGTTTCACAAGGAAATGTCCGGTCTTTGGTTGCCTCGTTACACTGGAGTTGTCAGGGGGGATATCAGCAGGTGCTGCTCTAGACTGGGAGATGCGTGCCTTGGGAAAGTCCCCAAAGCATGCGAAGCAGCGCTGAAAGCAGGTCTACAGGTCAAGACCGGGATGAGCTATACAGCTGGAAAGCAGAGATATTTTACAAAGAAAGAGCTAGTCAGCTATGCTGAGAAATTTTACGCACAGCACACAGCAGATTCAATTGCCCTCTCCCTGGCCTTTTGTTATTTACCAAGGAGGGAGAAAGTCCAGAATCTGAAACACAGAAAAGTTAATGGAGATCAGAGGGAATAAAGTTCAGATATTCCAATTTGTAATGATCAAATAAATAGTATACTTGCATTGGCACTATATTACTGTTTATTCAGCCACGGTTAGCAAGTTACATCTTTTTATAGTGATGCTGAGATAAATTTGAGTTAAAACAATTGGTGTTTAAAAATGTATAGCAGGGTCTTGAAGAATGCTGCCAGCTGTCATCTCTGCTTTGAAAAATTGTGGTCATCCTTCAGACAGGGTGGCCATGTGTCCTTTTATAAAAGATAGTCCTCTACTTGAAGAGCTACCAGAGGACTGTCCGCAGTTCTGTAGAACTGAGTGCATACTTAGCATTGCATTTGGAGTGCACAGCAGAATCCCTCCACATTGGAAGATGCTGGTATAACAGCAAAAACAGCAGCAGGAACATCAACTCCTAGGGGGAGGTATTACCACCTAACCTCCTCCAATGTGTCCATCTGTAATAAGGGAGAATGTCATCAGCTAACCATAACCTGGAATGTGGGCCTGAAATGTGTTTACCGGTGGAGGCAGTTGGGGCCACTACAGATGTTATGGTGGTGGGAGATGACAGCATCAGGAGAGGGGAAGGAAATTGAGACACCTGCATGCTCTATCCCTTTTCAGTCTGCCTTCCAACCTCAGTAATTCTGGTGGCTTGCCTGCAGTCTCCTCTAGCCTGAAGGTGCTGCTGCTGACTGCCAGGTCAGCTATTCAAAAAGGTAATATCATTTCTAAGCTTATAGCTGAAGAACATGCCGACCTGGCTTGTGTTACTGAAACCTGCTTGGATGAATGGGGAGGAGTCAGTCTCTACCAAATGTGTCCACCAGGATTTCTTGTGCAGCACCAAGCTCAACTAGGGGGGTGGGGAGAGGGAGTAGCCTTGGTCTATAGGGATTTGATCCCCCTGGTCAGAATCACCATCCAATAGTCAGCCAGTTTTGAGTGTCTGTACCTGGTGTTGGGCATTTGAGAAAGGATAGGAATTCTGTTGGTGTACCGCCTACCCACTGCCCAACGCACTTTCTTCACCACTTAAAAATGTAAAATTTATGTATTTATTTGCAATATTTATATACCGCTCCACACCAAAGATTTCAGAGCAGTGAACAGCAAGATAAAAGAATAAAACCCCATAATTAAAACAATGGAGGGAGCAATTCTAAGGCCACCAGACAGTGGATAGACAGCCATAGGATATCTGGTTTTTCCGGAAACAACCTCCACCCACTTCCGCACTGCCTCAGAGGCAATGCAGAACGGCCCCATGCTCTGCGCTCACATGAGGAGCACGGAGCAGCTGAAAAGGGGCGTTCCGGGGGGCATTCTGGGGCGGGGAGGGCGGAAATGCCTGTATGACACAACCAATGTGTCGTACAGCAGCCTCCTCCCCCGCTCAGCTCTCCCGCGGCTAGACAGCCGCAATCGTCTGTCTAGCTGAAAATGCAGGGCAGGAGAAGTGCGGAGGGAACAATCCCCTCTATGCTTCTCCTGCCCTGCATTGGATAGGAGGTTGGCTCTGAGTTCAGAGGCGGATGCCTATCTGAATAGGATTGCACCCTAAAACATTTTAAAGAACAAATTCTGAACTTAAGAAACTGTAGTTGGTCACTCAGGGAAGGCATCTCAAAATAGCAATGTCTTCAGGAGGTGCCGAAAACAACACAATGCTGGTGCCTTTATGACCTCCAGCTTCCATAGGAAGGGAGCCACCATGGTGAAGGCTCTTTTCCTGGTGGACTCCAACTGGGCCATAGGTCCATGTGGAACCACCAGGAACAATATTGGACTCTTCACATCAGTGATGTATTCAGTTTTAAACTGTCCCTCACCATTTCATCTATTTTTCATCTAAGTTATGGACATGAATCACCACTCAGACAGATCAATGTCAAAGTCCCCACCCCACACAGATGAGGTTTTTGGAATGCTTGCTAAAAAGCTTGTAAAATGCCAAGCCAACAATGCTGACTTCTTGAAATCAGTCCATGTACCAATCTCTTTGTAGCCATGGGCAGCTATGGCCACTTGCAATCTGCTTTGAACACTGTCTCCAGCCAGATTTTGGTGAGGTTACAGCAGCATGTGAATAACCTGATTATGTATGCAGGAGATGAGACATGCAGCATTATTGGCTTGCATGGTCAGGGATGTGAGAAAGAGAGAAAGATTTCAGGCAGATGCTACATATTTAGGAGTAGTGTAAACTGGTCCTATGGTGGTGAAGGAAAAAGTAAAAGCACGACGGGTTAAAAAAAATATTCTACAAGAATCCTAAAGTCTTAAGAAGAGGAAACTAAAAAGATTTTGAAGAACAAAGCTAGACAAAACAGTGAGAAAAGTCAAAGATAAGAAGCAGTGATTGCAGGTGATAATCATGTCATTTTACAGGAGGGATGGAAGACTGTCACCATCAGGGCTTTGAATTAAGGTGGGGCCACATTTCAAGCGACAACAGTTAGCAAGGTCCTCGATTTTCTTTCAAGAGCACTTAGAAGCTTCTGAACAAGAATGAATCCTGCTTACAGAAGGAGGGAGCCAGAATGGCAAGGGAGGGGGATGCAGAAGAGGGTAATGGAAGATGTGTTTGAAAGGAGGAAAAGGGGGGAACTCAAGAGGCAGTCAATGAAGGACATTTTAATGCAAACAATATTGAAAATTCAAAGAAGGCAGCAGAGGAGTATGAAGGGGAGCAAAAACTAGACCTGCAAATTATAGGGCACTAAATTTGCCTATTATGCCAAATGTAAATGCATACATTTTAATCAATAGAGACCTTGTTCAAGCAGATAATTTCATTGCTTGTTGGAAAAAGTTTAGGAACTCTCTCTCTCTCTCTTTTACAGAAAGTAAGCCAGGCCCAGAAAGCAGTTGAAATACATTTAGTATTTACCATTTCAGATTCAAAGTTTAAAAGAGATTCAATGCCTTGCTATCATACATGGATAGAAAGATATGATTTATGTATTACAAATAGAATAATTTAAATAACGTGCTTGATTCAAGGGAATGAACACACATTTCATTTCAAGCAACTTTCCAAACTCAAGGTACGGCAGGTGGTTATTCTTTTAAAAAGCAGAGTCAAAATAGATGTCAAACAACAAGTGCCACTTTGATAGCAATAATCCAGAAGAAATTATAGGGGCCCAGTCCAATTGTAACCAATGGGACCCATGGTATATCCATGGTAATTCACTCAAATTCTATTGCTTGTAATGGCACCTGGTGTGTCTTGCTTTCTCTGGAATGACCGTATACTCCCAAGCATTGAACAAATCTCCATTCTAGTAATCAATAAATGGCACCACCAATTATTCTCTTTTTTTAACTTATCACCTACACACACACACACTTGGTGTACTTTGAATGCTTCGGGCTTTCTGCATTTAGTGACATCACAGCTATTTCATTTTCTCACTTTGTTTTTTAGTACTTTTGTCATTTACTATATGGTTTGGCATGGAGTCAAACAATGTTGGTAAACCTCTAAAAATTTCTCACACACAACCCATAAAATGCAAGGTACTCTTGCTACATGGCAGACTCTGTGTCCAAAAGTGATCTGTTCTGATCTCAACTTGTTGGGAGTAGCTGAGAATTTCTGCACCACCATGACAACCATCAGGATATCCTACAGTTACAAATCTAATGTAGATGGCAGCAGCACATATGTTGGATTTATTGCTGTGCTTTTTGTTTGGTATTTTAATCTATGCAAATATGTGTTCATGCCTATCAGGAACCTCTAAGGATACTACCAACTAGATCCTGGCCCCAATTTGAGACGCTGGGTGTGATCTTTGTGGTTCAAAGAACCTCCATCTCTATCACCGGGAAACCACTCCACCTTGGAGCAGGACTTGAGGGGTTGCATTTGGTGCTGGGCCATAGAGACAGACTGGGGATGCTGCTGGTGTACCGTCCATCCTACCACCCAGCATCCTCCCTGACTGAGCTGGCAGAGAGGCAGTCTCAAGCATGGTGTTGGAGGAATCCAGGATGGTGGCTCTAGGTGACTTCAAATTCTATGCTGAGGCTGTCTCTGGAGTTCCAGCTTGGGACTTCATGGCCTCCATGACAGCCAAGGGGCTGTCTCAGTTTGTCATCAGCCCAACACATGAAGCAGGGCATACCCTTGATCTGGTTTTTGCTCTAAGTTGTGAATTGAAGACTGGGGGAGTCGAAGTAACCCCATTGTCATTATCAGACCATTTCCTGGTTAGATTTGAACTCACAGTGCTACTTCCCTCCTGCAGGGGTAGGGGACACATTCGGATGGTCTGCCCCAGCAGACTGATGGAATTCAATGGATTTCTGAATGCTCTGAATGGGGATTATCCAGTGGAGAGAGCTGGTGATCCAGCCAAGGCCCTAGCCTCACATAGACTTATATGCAAGATTCATGACTCTGTTTGTGTATAAGTCTATGGGATCTCCTCCCGATTGCTTTTTTTTTTTTTTTTTAAGACGTGGCAATCAGCAGGCAATCAGCAAGCTATGGCAAACCTAGACAGCATAGTAAGAAGCAGAGACATCACCTTGCCAACAAAGGTCCGTCTAATCAAAGCTATGCTTTTCCCAGTAGTAATGTATGGCTGTGAGAGCTGGACTATAAGGAAGGCTGAGCGCCGAAGAATTGATGCTTTTGAACTGTGGTGCTGGAGAAGACTCTTACGAGTCCCCTGGACTGCAAGGAGGTCAAATCAGTCCATCCTAAAGGAAATCAACTCTGAGTGCTCATTGGAAGGACAGATCCTGAAGCTGAAGCTCCAATATTTTGGCCACCTAATGCGAAGAGAAAACTCCCTGGAAAAGACCCTGATGCTGGGAAGACTGAAGGCAAAAGGAGAAGGGGACGGCAGAGGATGAGATGGCTGGATAGCATCACCGATGCAATGAATATGAACCTGAGCACACTCCGGGAGAGTGCGCAGGACAGGAAGGCCTGGCGTGCTATGGTCCATGGGGTCACAAAGAGTCGGACACGACTGAACAATTGAACAACAAATCAGCAGGGACAGGGAGGAGGCGAACGGCTCTGGCTGGCAAGAAGCAGCCTAGTGCCATTCCGCCTCCAGTCCTCCTAGAGCGGAGGTAAGTGGTCCTGATTTGCTGTGGATTCCTGAGGACGGATTCCTTGGAATCCGGCCTCATTTGAATCCGCAGTGGATTTCTCTGACATGGCTAGCACAAATGGTATAAGACTTGAAGTGAAGATGACTGAGCATGCATGCTCTAGAGCACATAATTGTGCCTATTGTGTGGTGATGCAGGCAGTAAAGAAGGCTTATTTTGCTGCTTTCATTGTGTCCTCCAGTAGCTGTCCAGCGGAAGTCTTCTGGGTGATCTGGGGGCTACCCTCCACCAAGTGGGGCCCTGGCCCTACCCTGGACTCACTGTGACCTTTTTGCATTGCATTTTGAGGATAACATTGCTTGTTTCTTCAGCAAACTTGATGCTGTTGCTATCACAGTTCCAGTCGAGGTCTCTGATGTCACCATCTGCCTGATTTTGGGGGATCAGTTCCAGTTGCTGTGGCCTGATGATGTGGACAAGGTGCTTGTAGCAATGCGACCGACCATGTGCCCTCTCAATCCCTGACCCACTTGGTTAATAAAAGCTAGCCAAGGGGATATGACTGGGTTTGTTCAGGGAGTGATAAAGGCTTCCCTATGGGAAGGAGTGGTCCCTGTTGTCCTTAAGGAGGCAGTAGTGTGACCGCTCCTGAAGAAGCCCACTCTGGACTCAATGGTATTAGACAACTACCACCCAGTCACACATAGGGATGTGTGAACTCACCCCAGCCCGGGTCCTCCAGGTGCCCATTGAAGTGTTGTCCCCGCTCACCCCCCTGGACCTGTGTTTGAGCCCCCACGAGCTCAGCGAGTTGCTCGCACTCACCCTAGACCCATCTGGCAAGGGCCTACTATGTTGCCACCCTTTTTAATGAAAAAGGGGAGCTCAAAAATGCACAGGAAAGCTTAATATGCACAATATTAGAGGCATTATGCCTCCAATAATATGTGCATAATATTGCACATATTAAGCTTTCCCGGCCCCAAACTGTGCATATTTAAATATGCACATTTTAAGCTCCCCTTTCCCTCCTAAAACAAAAAAAAAGTGGCAAAATGGTGGGTGCTTGCTGGATGGGTTGGAGTGAGTCCAGGAGGGGTGAGAAAGGGCAGGGGCTTTCTAGACTTTCTGGACTTTTGTCTGTGCTGTTTAAAATCTGTATTTTAAATCCCTGCACTGCTGCTAGGTTTTTTTCTGGTTTTTTTCTGGTTGTACTGATATACTGTAGTTTTAATGTTTTATATATTTAATATTGTTTTATTGCATTCCCTTTGGTTTTAATTTTTGTGAACCACCCAGAGAGCTTCAGCTATTGGACGGTATAGAAATGAAAAAAATACATACATACATACTTACATAAACAAATAAAAAGCAGGGGGGTGATGGACTCCCGGACCCAATTGGGCATCTGTGACATCCCTAGTCACAAATATCCCTTTCCTAGGGGAGGTACTTGAGAAGGTCATGGCAAAGTAACTGCAGGCACTCTTGGAGGGTACTGATTATCTAGACCCATTCCAGTCTGGGTTTCAATCTGGGTGAGGGACTGAATCAGCTTATGTCACCCTGATGGATGATCTTTATCGAGAGAGGGACAGAGAGAGTGCAACCCTGTTAATTCTGCTCAACCTCTTATCAGTTTTTGATATCATCAACCATGGTATCCTTCTGGATGGACTCAGTGGGATGGGCATTGGATGCACTGTGTTACAGTGGTTCTGATCCTACCTATGGGGCCGATTTCAGACAGTAACATTAGGTGACCATTCCTTGGCCCCTTGGCAATTGAGCTAAGGGGTGCCGCAGGGTACCATCTTGTCCCCAATGTTGTTTAACATCTATATGAAGCCACTGGGAGTGGTCATTAGGGGATCTGGAGCTCAATGCCATCGATATGCTGATGACATGCAGCTCTATCTCCCTGTGACATCTGAATCAGGAGAGGCTGTGCAAGTCCTGAATCAGTGTCTAGACTCAGTAATGGGCTGGATGAGGGCCAATGAACTGAAGCTGAATCCTGGCAAGATGGAAGCCTGTGGGTGAGTAGTTCCTGGGTCCGGGAGATTACCTGTTCTGGATGGGGTTGCACTCCCTCAGAAAGATCAGGTTTGTAGTCTAGAGGTACTCCTAGATCCATCATTGTTGCTGGAGGCAAAAGTGGCCGTGGCAGGTCTGAGTGTCTTTCACCAGCTTTGGCTGGTTCGCCGCCTATGGCCTGTCCTGGACATAGATAGCTTGGCCATGGTGGTACAGGCAGTAGTGACCTCAAGACTGGATTACTGCAATGCACTCTATGTGGGGCTGCCCTTAGCAGTCCAGCTGTCGTCAGGAGCTGCCCCTTTTCAGCATGTAACTCCTTTGCTGAGGGAACTGCACTGGCTTCCTATTCACTACCAGGTTTAAGGTTTTAGTACTAGTGTACAAACCCCTAAACAACTTGGGACCAGGATACCTGAGAGAGAGTGCCTTTTTCTTTACCAGACTGCCCAGTCCCTGAGGTCATCAGAGGGCATGTCCTTGGTGTTTCCACATGGATCCATGACCTGGCTGGAGTCCACCAGAAAAAGAGCCTTCAATGTGGTGGCCCCTTCCTGTGGAACTCCCTGTCTTTGGAGGTCAGGCAGATGCCAACATGGTGTTGCTTTCAGCGCCTCCTGAAGATATTGTTATTTTGAGAGGCCTTCCTTGAGTGACCAGCTACAGTTTATTGTATTCAGAATATGTTTAAAATGCTTTGTTTTAACATGATGTTTTATTCTTTTATCTTTGTTGTTCACTGCTCCAAAATCTTTTGATGTGGAGCGGTATATAAATATTGTAAATAAATAAATAAATAAATAAATAAATAATTAAATACTCTTTGATGCACCAGACAGTCTCAGTCCAGCCTATCTAAGACAGCAGCTCTCCTCATACAAACATAGCTCCTCATATAAGAGCTTCACAGGAACATAGGAAGCTGCCTTAAACCAGCAGAAATTATGTCAGTCTAGTCCAGTATGGTCTATTCTGACTTCCAGCAGCTCCCCAGAGCCTAAAGCAGTGATTTTGCACATCACTTCCTACCTGGTCCTTTAAACTGGAGATGACAGAGATTTCATCTGGGTCTTTTGCATAGATACATACGGTCTGCCTGCCACTGTGCCATGCTCCCTCTTCAGGGATGCCTTGTTATGTGTGAGGTTTATGTGTGGCAGGTGTGATCTGCATAGGGTTTTCCTACTGTAAGTTGCAGCCCTATGGAATTCCTCTGCTACAGAAGGGCATGTGTGCCCACCACTAATTATGTTTTACGTAGGCTAAGATCTCTTGTATGTAAGCTTTTTGTACACCTTCTGAATTTTGATTTTGAAATGCAGATTGTACTGTGGGTTTTAATTTAATTCTACTCTGTTTTAAATTGTTTAAAATGTTACAGGGTTAATGCTATTTTATTTTTTTGTCTTGATGGTTACTGTAAACCACTTTTGAGTTGCGTGCAGCTGCCTTTACGAAAGGCATGATTAAAAAAAATGTTTTAATAAATAAACACGCTAACTAAATAACAGAGCCGTAGACTGAAATCCCACTTTGCAAACTTCAAAAGCACAGATTGTGAATGAAGAAAGGCTTTTGCTTTTAACGTGGAACTGCAGATCTGGCAAATATGAACAATTCAAAGTTCACGTTGCATATTCATTTCCAAACTCATTGAAAAAAGGAAAAAGGAAAGGGGGTTAAAAACACACACACACAAGCATTTTCCGTCTCCTCTGGGGTATATTGTTATATAATTTCAATTTTAAATGTATAACATATGGGTAATAACTAGCTCAATACTTGAAAATTAAGCAACACTTGTTCTAGTTAATGTGTTGGAATAGTTCATGCGCACGTACGTGCATACCCCCAAACCCTCTCTTCCGGGAGCTCATTATTATGCAAAAATTACTCTTAATTAGAACATGAATATATTAGGCCTTTTGGGTGCCAAAAAAGAAATAAAAAGATAGAACTGAACATATGATATGCTTATGATTCCTGACTTCTTAGGGTGACTGAATTCCAAAATGTCATTAGGAGATGAAAAGGTCACCCCTGTAGAGAAGTAATTGGCATTACGCATTAGTAACTGATTAAGCAGCCTTTATTTGGGGAGGTCTTTAAAATTGGGTCTTTCTCCACAAAGTATTTGATTCAGACAAATACTTCTTTTCAGGACAATAACACAAAGAGGAGGAAGGTCCCTTGGCTTCTACTGAAACAGATGCACTCGCCTAATAAGGTCACCTCAAATGGCGTGTTTTAAGACAATATTAAAGGCAGAGGGAGGGTACTTTCCCCCCTGCAGATTGCTTTCTGCTCAGATATGTGATTTGCTGGTAGTTCCCCTAAGAGCTAATGCTGCTCAGATACTGCCTGCATTTCATTAGCAAGCACTGGGTATTTTTAATGAGTCTGTAATGCCTGAAGGAACAGGCTGTGGGGTTGAAAAAAACAAACGAACCCACAACTTATCCACCTGTCCACTTCCTGAAAATAGACAGGGGACCACAAAACAGTAGGGGAGGGGGAATAACTCAGAGGCAGAGAGGAAAGGCCCCAGTGCAATGGCTTTATATGGAAAATGTGGGATAAGGCTACAGAGTCCCTGGGAGGGAGACCTCGTCTTCTCTTAAAAGAAGAGAACAATTTCTGCTCTGTATTCTGACAGATCAGGTTCTAGGAAGATGTAAATGTATTCTGCTATGAAAAAGAGCAACTGGTTTGGGCTTCCAGGGCTAGTCACTTTGCTCCTCTCTCCCATTCTATGCCAGATCCATAATGAAAACATTCATGTGATGGTACTTGACCTTTGGGCACAGATATCTCCCACGTTATTGAGAGCGGAGACATCATTTTAAAAACAAATTTCCTCATGGAATTCTGAAAGTCAAGTCTTTCAATATTTTTTCCCCCATCAGTCACCCACTCAGTTTCGAGGTAAATTGCTAATTTGGTTAGAAATACCATTATTTCTAGTCAATGTAGCAAATCACACCCATTAATCCTCATCAAAAAGGAAGGGAAAAAATATTACATAACTGAATCTTGGGCACTCAACAGCTTAACTCTAAGTCATGACCACCAAAAGTATCCAAAATAGAAAGGTGTTCCAACATTTCTGTAAAAAAAAAAAAAATGCTTAGGTTCCCCTACCTACCCCTAAACACTCTCCAAGGAAGGGAGTTCCACAGCGGGAGTTTTTGTTTTGTTTTTTGGGTCACGATGAGTCGGACACGACTGAACGACTGAACAACAACAACAACAACTGTATTTAAAGTTGCTGAAGTTTTCTGGCCTGCCCACTCTTGAACCAGGAACCTCACTGTTCTCTATATATGAACCTCCCTGAAGAATGGCCCTTTTGCCTCTTTCTATTTGCCTCATCCAGTATCTGACCTTCCCTATATCTCCTGCCTCTGGCCCTTGCTTCCTGTTTATTTGAGCCAATAATGGACTGTCTGCCCATTCATGACCATGCCTCCTCCTGGCCCATGTGACCATTGCTTTACTTCTGTCATCCTCAGACTCCATGGCAATGTGCCACAAGATAGGTGACAGGCCTGGCAGGACTTATCTCTAGGCACACAGACCTAGCATAAGGCTGTAGCAGTCTTTAAATCTCATCCTGTCAACTCCATGTATTCTTCAGCCCATGCATACATACAACCTACCACCTTCTCAGTACACTTCATACATCTGCTGTAGGACCTTGCCAAGGAAAATTCACACACCACAGAAAACCAGTTAGCCTCTAAGTCACCACAGCAAACCAGTTACCACTCTCTTCGGCTTTTTACTATATATTGGTAGCACCAGCTGTCAGTTGTCCAAGACAACTGACTAGTTGAAGATGATTGGTCTTCACAGTATGTCCAGTTAGTTTTACCAAACTGTTGTGGAATCCCAAGACACTGCACTACTGATAAAAACCGAGCCATGGTTTCTACTTCAGTAATCTGTATGTGTGATTACTTTGTAGTCCTTTGTGTGAATATTGATTACATATACCACTGTTTATTTTACTGTTAATAACTGAAATAAAATAGCCAAGAAATATGGATGAAGGGATTGAAAATATACAGATAGTCAACCTGCTGTTCATAGCATTAACACACCTGCTCGTTGTAAGGAAAACTTTTCACTACATCCACAAACCCAGATAATGTTTGGAGACAAGTTTCTTTCCTAACTAGGGATGCTGTAGAAATCCACCACAGACTCAAATGAGACCAGATTTCAAAGAATCTGTCCTCTGGAGTCTGTAGTGGACTGGCTGCACTCACCTCTGGGTCTGGAGGGATTCCCGTGAGGTGGCTTTCCAGCTAAAATGTGATATGCTAATAGAGACTGCCATTAGCTTATCACAGGACAGTTACAGCCATAAATGGCATATTGTATGCCATTTGCAGCCATAAAGCAGTTACTTTGACCTAAATACAGCTGTAAACAGCTGCAATTTAGGTAGAAGTAAGTGCTTTACGGCTGCAAATGGCATAAAATATGCCATTCATGGCTGTAATTTTCCTACAATAGGCTAATGACAGCTGTCATTGGTGTATTGAGTTTTATAGGAAGCTGGAGAGCTGCTCCGCCAACTCTGGAGGATGTGGCAGGGCTCCAGAGGACTCTGCAAGGCCCCAAGCAGCCTGAATTGCCCTATAATGGACCCCTGCCCAGACCGGACAGTGGGGGATTCATACATCCCTATTCCCAACAAATCATTCCATGCTGGATTCTGCCACAGAAGCCTTAGAAGACACATGAGCCAGGAATTTGGGTTAAAATAATAGAAATAGAAATAGAAATGGCAATTTCCTCTTAAATAGAGATGTCCTTCACTGGGAAATCTGGAACTTTGGGGACTCACTGGACTTCTGTGGTGTGCCTGACTCAGCTTGCTTTTATGAGCTGAGCCACACAGGCTCCCCAAATTCCAGGGACTTCTTACATTTTTTTTTTAAGTTTCAACTGTAATTTGCAAAAACAGGGAGTTACATAAATTACACCCACATATTGTGCAAATTTGCATAGTTTGCAAAATTATGGTTGCAGATTGTGCAAATTATGGCCAAAATTTGCATAATCCGAGGCTAAAATTTGCTCAAATAATATAAATCTGCACAACTTTCGCAAAAACTGCAGCTGTAATTTATGTAAATTCCAAATCACTGAAAATCCTCTAGTTGGCCCAACTCACTGCAGGCTGAGCCAGGCCAACTAGCAGAAGACTGAACCAAATTCTGTGGGTCAAACGGATGAAAGCTTATTGAGTTCTACCCACAACTGGATCCTCTGACATCCCTACTCTTAAACAAGCACACCAAAAGAATGAGGAGGAGCTCCAGTGACTAAGCATCTCAGCCCTAGTGACAATGTCTCAAGGACAGGTATAAAGAAGTGTTGCACACTCATGAGTTAAATACTCATGAGAGTTTTCAACAGGGTGAGGTGCCCAGGGCAGTTGACCCTTCCCTGCCTTCTGCTAGTAAACAACTTAGTTTTTTCAGGTAAACAAGCCAAATAATAACAATAATAACAAAAACAGCTATGAAGGCAGAAATGAGTTCTGGGCCGAATTTACCCTTCCATTTTCATGGAAGTTTTCACCCCCTGCAAAAGAGGCAACTGTTTTTCTCCCTCTTTTGTGGGGGTAGGTCAAATTTCAGATTGTGCTTACCAGTGATATTAAAACATACAGAACCATATGGGTGTTCTTGTTAAATTGAAATCCTTCTCTGTGGTTCCCAAAAATCTCCCCTGTGGTGCAGTAATTACTTTCATCAAAAATGCTTCCTTGTAGGGGCTTTCCAAAAGAAGGCTGTCTCAGGTGTGCCTGAGAGATAAACTATTTGTTTAAAGCAACTCCTCTTTAAAGAAAGAAAGAAAAAACCCTTTTAAAATGACCATGGCAATCCTCTGAGCCCTGCACGATAAGGGGGGAACAAAATGAAAGCATAATAGCCAGAGAATCCCAGCTTTCAACTCTTCTTCCTGCCTAGCTGAAAAGACTCCTATATGTGTTTACTCAGATGTAAGCATTGTTGTGTTCAGTGGGATCTTTGAGAAGCCTTAATTGATCTACAGCACAAGTCAGTGTATTTGTGTATATTTACACAGTGTATCAGTGTAAGTATACAACTCAGTGTATACTTACTCAGAAGTAAGTCCCATTGAGTTCAATGTGACTTACTCTCAGGTAAGTATGCATAGTCTCAACCGCAGACATCCATATAATCACTTCTTGATCTATTGGTTTCCAGAGCAATCCTACACATGTCAGGACCCCACATTGCCCCTAGCTCAGAGTTGTATTTTCACATCCAGCTCATTTCCAAACCTCCTGTTAGGTTATTTCATAAGACCCTTGGGTGAGGGGTGGGGGTACTTCCAGAAAAACAGCTGGATTGGGAAGAAGCTAATCCCCTAACCCCCCTCCCACACATGTCATGGAAGAATGTCATTCTTCATATTCCCGGGTATGTTTATTCCTCATTTTGTGATTCCCTGAGCATATGCAGAGCATGCCTTTTATTCAAAGAAAAGCTTGCTAATCTTTCCCCTCATGCTACATTTGTACAAGTGTAACTGCTTTAGAAAGAACTTTCCATTATACTGTCTTTCTTTTATGAGTTTCATCACACCAATATGGTATACTGATTAGAGAGCCGGTGCATTGTAGTGGTTTGAGTGTTGGACTGGGAGATCTGGGACCATGTCTCCATGACAACAGAAGAAGCATCCCTGGACAGCCATCTGTCAGGGATGCTCTGCCTTGGATTCCTGCATTGAGCAGGGGGTTGGACTCGATGGCCTTGTAGGCCCCTTCTATGATTCTAAGGAGGGAGGAGCGGCTTACCCACATTTTTCTAGGAGCTTCTTTTGGTCCCGGCAGGGCTCCACACAAGTGTGCAGTGTGCCATTCCAACTCACATCACATCACATACTTCCAGGTGGGGGCGGGTTGGAGTGAACGTCATCTGAGTGAGTGTCAACCGATAAGACAGCCTCCCCTCCTCCAGAATCTCCCCCCCTTTCTCCCTAAGGAAGGTGTAAATTAACTACTTCCCTTCAAGCCTCCTAAGCCCTTTCAGAATCAATTGCTTCCCTTCAAGCCTCCTAAGCCCTTTCTAGAGCTTGATCATTGTAAGGGAGGGACGAATCCCTTACAAATGGCTTAAATGCATGTGTGCATTTAAGACACATGCATTTAAGCCATTTAAGCCATGTCTACTCAGAAGTAATTCCCACTGTGGTGAATGAGGCTTAAATGCACACATGCATTTAAGCCTCATTCACCACAGTGGGAATTACTTCTGAGTAGACACACATATGCTTGTGCTGGGAAAGTGGGAGACATGGAGTTGGGAAATCAGCCACCTTTCTAACTGCAGGATATCTATAAGGAAGGTGTAAAGTAGTTACTTCCTAAGGCAATAAACCAAGCCACACAGTTTACAGAGGTTCGGTAAAGTGCTTTACAGGTTTTAAACTCTGTATTCAATTCACGGGGATCTCTGTAAATTCTGATGTGGGCATTCAGGGGAGAAGCCTCATTGACCCAAATGGGAGCTATTTCTACGTAGACACTAATTGGTTTGTGCAGGGATGGGAAACACACAGGAAACACCCCTTTACAGGAGTCATAGTGAAAGGCACACCCCTGGGCAGGGCTGGCATACCTGAGGTAAATGTAGGGGCTGGGCACATGACAACTGTACCAGGGAGAACATGACTTAAGGAAAAGAATCAGACTTTAAGCAGTTTTCAGGAAATCCGGGTTTTCCTGATAAGCTCTGGGGTGGCTGCTGGATGGCCACAGCATCATGTATCCCTAACGATCTCAGCACGCAGCCACCAGCCAGCTTGGAGTAAATTGCTGGTGGAGACACCCCTTGGGTTCTAGTCCTCACTCAGCCATAGAAGCTCCCTGGGTGACTTTGAGCCAGTCACTGACTCTCAGCCCAACCGACCTCACAGGGTTGTTGTTGTGAGGACAAAGTTTGTCCACTACAGTTAGTTTGGCATTCACAACTGCTAGGAAAATTGTAGTAATCAATCATAGGCAAATTGAACAAGCAAATTGGCTGCATCCGTCTTGCTCATGATTAGTTCCTAATGTGGCTCTCAGATCTGAAGAAGTTGGCAGCCTTTGCCCTGGATAACATACTTCCTCTGCAAAGCTACAAGAGGAAAACAATTACATTGTTTAAACTGTAGCTGCCATTCCCAATTTTGAAAGAGGTTTGCTTCTTAAAGTCATCAAACTAAAATTACAGCATCAAGAAGCTTGCAGAAACCCATGTTTCCTTTAAAATAACAACAACAACTTTGTAATGTCCATTATTTTGAGGTGTAGGTTCTTAACAATTTACTGATCATTAGGAGAACAACATTTTCCTACTGAAAGGAAATGTAATTGGATATGCTAAAGGTACAGTTTAAGATTTACTCAACTGGTGAGGCGGGAGTGTTGGGACAATAGAATTCTGCTAACTACTCTCATGTCCTAATGCAAACATAGGAAGTGATTATCAATTACATTAAATGTGTTGGTTTTATCTAATAGAAGAAAGAAGGTTCTTCTTGCAATATTCGTTTTGTAGAAATGTGAGACTATGTCCGCCTGAGAAACTAGGGAACTAGGGAAAAGCAAAGATATTTGTTGAAAATATGGATCAGGTCTGCAGTATCTCTGCAGATAAGCATCTGTTCCATAGCAACTTCAATTTGTAAAAATGTTCCATTTAAAATAACAAAACAAAAACTGCCTTTCAAATGAATTGCCCAAAGTAGTCCATTATATGCAACATACAATTTGCAATTGTTTTTTTTAAAAAATGAGTGGGTTGAATTCAGACTTAGTTATTCTTAGAGTAGACCCAACTAAAATAAATGGTACCTCAGGTAGTCATATTTAACATAAGTCCCATTATTTCAATGGGTCTGCTCTAAGTATGACTAAATTAGGATCCAACTCAGTAGCAATGAAATCAAGATTAATAAAAGCAATAATTCATACAATACAATCAAGATTAATACACCAACTGTCAAAAAGATAACTACAGAAATAGTGGCTAAGCAAGAAATTAATTAATTTAAAACCTTGGTGAACAACCAGCACCACCACCACCACCACCAAAAAGCCTTAACTGAATGATGAAAAGGGGAAGAAGAGATGTGTCATAGGATATATCTACACTACCGCTTTATTGAAGTATTGAAGTAGATAACTTTTGAAGTTATCTTTTGAAGTTTATCTTATTGAAGTATTGAAGTAGATAACTTTTGGGGAACATTACGCATTCTGTATATTGCTATCATATTGTTATTTCCTGTTTTTATTTCACATTATCCAAAATCTTGAAACAACTATCATTGTGTGTCCTATGAGGTATACATGCGCAAGGGGGATATAGAGTTACCATGATGGGATTGTAATGATATGACACTTGGTGTAGATCTGGCCTTGGTGGGTTTCCTGGGTTTGGAATTAGAAAGACTATTCTGTAACTTAGTACAGGTTGAATGTCTGCCTTTCCCCACATGAAGTGCACATTGGTAACATGGCATGTTTAATGTAATGTTCTTTTTACTCTCCTGTGCATCACAAGGATCGTGACACATCCATCTCTAATTGGCCATTATACATGGTAACAGGGTGGATAGAAATCAACATGACTGGATGCTGTACAGTTTGGGATCCAAATGTGGTTGGTTTCTGACTGCTCATTGGAAGGACAGATACTGAAGCTGAAGCTCAAATATTTTGGTCACCTAATGTGAAGAGAAAACCCACTGGAAAAGACCCTGATGCTGGGAAAGATTGAAGGCAAAAGGAGAAGGGGACGGCAGAGGATGAGATGGCTAAGTAGCATCACCAATGCAATGAATATGGACTTGAGCATGCTCTGGGAGAGAGCGCAGGACAGGAAGGCCTGGCGTGCTATGGTCCATGGGGTCACGAAGAGTCGGACACGACTGAACGATGGAACAACAAACTAAAGGGTTAAAGTAAAATCATTCGGAGTATGATTTGCCTTGAGCATTTGTTAAGTTTGACTGCTTCGTCTTACCATGCAGGCTGCACAGGTGCGGAAAATGAAAATTGACTTGTAATTAATCTTGTTATAATTCCAGTGGATCAGAGTCAGGACTCAACATACATATGAGAATTGTGAATACGCTAGATTTCTAATAAGGGCCTGATGATTACAAGTCTCAGCAACATCATTATTTCAATGATGGAAAAGCAAGTAGATATGGTTTAAATATATCAGAATAACGTATGATGGTGTAACCAACTGGTGTTCTTCCATGAACAATAGGCACTTTGATCCAGTTAAGGCTTTCATCAGAAGAACAAGGAGGAATGAAATTTTCAGTGTACAAAGGACTGAGGCACAGAGACCAGGTAAAAAGGTCAGGCCTAGAGGCCTGGGGTTTTTTGTTGGGAGGGGATAATCCTGAGAAGGGTAGTTTCATTTCCCCAGTTAATTTTCATTTTCCTGAGTTAAGTTTCATTTCTCCAGGTTTGAAACAGTGCTTTTGATTTTGGGGAAGGAGAGGATAAAAAGGACCAGAAAGGGGGAGACCAGAGAGAGGAAGACCAGAGAGAGAGAAAGACAAGACCTTGAAGACGGAGCAGGAAGAAGCAGCCTGGAGAAATCCAAGTGCAGCTGGGGTAGAGGAACTTGCATTTTGCAACCTTTATTTTCTCTTAATGCCTTTTGTATCACTCAGCTCTATTCTCTAAATACCAATACCTTTAGTTGTAATTTGCTTTCTCTAACTTACCAGTAAACTCTGGTGTTTAAACCCCAGGTGTCTGAAGTGCCAATCAACCCATGTCTACAGCATAACCCTAGACTCCATGTTATTAGGAAGGGGATGTTTAAAAAAGGAAGATGAGACTCTTAAGGAGGCAAGAATCCCTGCGGAGCACAGCCGGCTGGCCAGGATTTGCTTAAGCAGTTGCTCAACTTAAGGAGTTGCTCAAGCAGTCCAGGTCATAAAAGGGAACCCTGACACAGTGATTGCCCCTCCCTGTGCCTGCCCAAATCCATTCTGGAACATTAGGGGGCCCTGCAGAACAGTGTGGGAGATGGTGTGCAGGGTTGAAGGGCGGAGGGAATCACTGAAAGTAATCTCCTTCCCTACTACACTGATGGGTGACCCTCATCCATAGACACCACCATGGAAAGGACTCCAATCAGTATCTTACTTCATGAAGGAAAGGGATACAAACCAGAGTGCCTCCCCACAGATGACCTGAGGGGAGTCAAGCTCTTAAAATAATTTGGGGGACATGAGAAAGGTTAAGCCCCTCCAAAATGCTCTACCATTTTATGAATAATTTATGTCCCCCTGTTCCTTCTTTCCAGTTCTATGAAGGCTGTGTGGTCCTTTACTCCAGCATGCAGTTCCAGAATACAGCTATCTCCCATGGAAAGGTTATCCCCTTATTTATTGTGTTGGGAGGGACATGCTATTGCTTTCTAACAGAACTTCATGAGTGTGGTACTACAGGTAAACAACAAGAATGTGAGGGGAAATAGTCATCTTGAAAATCATCCAAATGCCTCAAAAGTCAGGGTTTTGCTGTATGAAGATGAACTAACAATGCTACTATCATCTCTATCAGGAAAGGGCAAGTTGTGGCCCTTCAGATGCTTTGGCCTACAACTCCCATCATCCATGACCATTGGCTGGGCAGGCCTAATGTGAGTTGTAGAACAAAACATCTGGAGGGCTACAAGTTGTCCAACCCTGATCATTTCACACTGCTACTGTAGATGGTCCTTTCAAATGTATACCTGTCATGTAGGGATGTACGAAAGTGACTTACCTTTCATGGATTATGTTGATGGTGGGGGGGAAGGCACTCCGTCCCTCCCCCTGGAATCCTCGCTGGGGGGGGGAAGCGCTCTGCACCCCCCCCGGAATCCTGGCCAGCCGGCTGTGCTCCTCAGGGATTCTGCGGAGCCGCCGGCCGGCTCCGCCAGCAGCCGGACATCCGGCCGCTGGCTAGCAGGGACGCAAATGGCGGCAGCTGTAGCCACCGCCGTTTGCATCTCTGTAGTCAGCTGTGGCTATGTAAATCTTTACGTAGCCTATCATGTCTTTTTTTTTTTTTTTACATGGGAAATGGCGGCAGTGGCAGTCGGTCGGAAGACCGGCCACTGCTGCCGAACCGCCGCCAGAGCCACCACTGTAGCTGCCGCCACCCGGAAGATCCGCCCCAGGTAAGTCTCATCCCGGGGGGATACATGGGGGGGCGCGGGGACAGGCCATTCCGCCACAGATTTCAGGGGCCGAATGCACTGGCATTCGGCCTCCCCGAAATCCGTGGCGGAATTCTCTGACATCCCTACTGTCATGTTCCTCTGTCCTCTTCTTTCACAATCAACATACTCTAGGAAACAAAGCTCCAGGCTAACACTACTTTATAGGTGAACAACTAGCTTCATTACAAATGCAAAGTCTAGGAAACTCTCAGACTGCAATGAACCAGCTAATCCACACATCTATGGATATCAAGAGAGGATATGAAGTGGAAGTTAGGAAAGTTGCTAGCAGTCAGGGCAAGAACTTCACGGCCAGACTAGCTTTGCATGGATGCCCATCCCTTAGGGTGGCTCCCTCCTACGTTGGCTATCACAAGTGGCCAACCTTGCAGACAGTCTTAGTGCCTTCTTTGCTCTGCAATGGACTCTTGTGTCCTTCAAGTCATGCCCTTCCTCCCCCACTCCTCCTCAACTTGAGTTGAGTTCTCATGGTGGAGGAATTGGGGAGCCATTCAGCCTGTGCTATCTGTGCGTCAAGGTCCTGGGAAGAAAGTCTCCCCATAACTGGGCTCACTGGAGAGGTTGCCTCCCCTGTTCTGGCTGTTCCCATTTTGCATCTGAGTTACCAGACATCTCCACATGCTCAGATTCATTCCTAACGTCACCTTAAGACTGGTTAAAATGGAGAAAACATGCATGATTTTCCATAAGATGTTCCACATTAAATCCAAAGCACAATTCTGCTCAAGTATGCATAATTTAAGGTATTTTCCATCACTCTTGTTCTTTTATGATAGAAGAAATAGAAATGGAGCATACCTTAAATTATACATACTTGAGCTTCATCATTAATGCAACAGCATCAGTCAAGCTATCAGAGTCTTGGAGGAGATAGCTTTTTCAAGCTTTATGCTTTTCAAGTTTTTATAAACAAAGAGCTGAGTAAATACAACCAAGAAAGCCTTCTCTGTAAAACCTTTCTTCATCTTGGACATTGAATCTGCTGCTGAGTATGGATACATGGAATTTATTTACTGATGCATATTTATGAATTACAGTGTTTGTATTCTACCTCTTGGGCCCAATGGGGCCCCTTCGATGGGGCCCTTCAAGGCTTAAGAACACCAGTTAGAGTGATGTATTAAAGCAAACAAACAAAACAGAATTAAAACAAATAAAAAGACCAAATGACCAAGCAGGTAGATACTGAAATCAAAAAGGGGGAAGAAATTAAGCCAAATCCCCCCCCCCTCAAAAGAACATTGAAACAAAAATGCTTTTACTAATGTAAGAAAGAGGCTAATTAGGCCAACTGAGGTAGAGTTGGACAAATCTGTCAATTTCACTTTCTCCAGTATTCAAATTTTTGAAATCTCCACCTTGCATATGATGAAATTTGTGAACATTGGTAAATCCTTATCAAAAATCAACTCAAATGAAATCTTCACCTAATAGCACCAGCCAAATTCAATAGGTACATGGAGATGGCCATGTTGTACCTGCCTGCTGTATAGCTGTTAAGATAAGGTGCCTGTCAGAAAAAAAGGCAGCAATCCTACTTAAGCATTAGCATGGCTGAGAATACACTAGGGATGTACGAAAATCATTTACCTTTCGGGGATTATACTGATGGTGGGGGGGAGGCATTCCGTCCCTCCCCCTGGAATCCTTGCCGGGGGGGGGAGGCGCTCCGTTCCTCCCCCCCCCCGGAATCCTGGCCGGCCGGCTGTGCTCCGCAGCGATTCTGCGGAGCCACTGGCTGGCTCCGCCAGCAGCCGGACATTCAACCACTGGCTAGCAGGGCGCAAATGGCAGCGGCCATAGGCGCCGCCGTTTGTGTCCCTGCAGTCAGCCGTGATAGGCTACGCAAATGTTTACGTAGCCTATCACGGCTGACTTAAAAAAACAAAACAAAACGCGCATACGCAAATGGCGGCGGCCATGACCGCCGCCATTTGCGTTCCTTATTTTGGCACGTCTTAGTCTACGTAAACATTTACGTAGACTAAGACGGTGAAAATAAGGGGAACACAAATAGCGTAGCGTCTTTTTTATAGCGTAGCGTAGTGTAGCGTAGCCATTTGCGTACTCGTGGTTTTTTTTTTTAAAGTCAGCCATGATAGGCTACGTAAACATTTACATAGCCTATCACGGTGTTTTTTTAAAATCTAGCCATGATAGGCTACGTAAATCTTTATGTAGCCTATCACGTTTTTTTGTTTTTGTTTTTACCTGGAAACGGCGGCGGCGGCAGCCGGTTGGAAGACCGGCCGCAGCCGCCGCCGCACTGCCGCCAGAGCTGCCGCCACCGCCTCCACCACCACCAGGAAGATCTGCCCAAGGTAAGTCCCATCCCGGGGGGGGGGCGGGGGGCAGACCGTTCCGCCACCAATTTCCGGGGGGGCAGAATGCGTTGGCATTCGGCCTCCCCGAGATCCATGGCGGAACTTTCGTACATCCCTAGAATACACAAGGATCCAGAGCCAGACTTTTAAGAGCTAAGCACTCAGAGCCCTGGGCTTGGATGGATGAATCTGTCAGTTTAAGTTTCTCCCATATTCATTTTTTTAAAAAATCTTAAGTTCTTTCCATCCTATATATGAAGAAATTTGTGAACACTAATGCAATTATCACCCATTCTTACAACCTGGTTGCCAGAACTGCAACGGCCCTGTCTCATGACCCAGCCAACTGAACCTCTTATGGCAAGCAAATCAGATCATCCAATAACAACCACAGTTGGTGGTCAGGGTCATGTGAGAGAAGGCTGTCATTCAAATATCCATTTTGCTGAAACAGTTGAAAAAAGGCCCACAAAAACCCTGAAAATGATTTTTTTTCCAGATAAACATAAAAGCTAGCAATAATCAATGTTCAAACATCCAGAAAACATTAACAAAAATGAGTTCTCAAAACTTCCACTAGCTTTATCTGCAGTAGCCAAATTTTGCACATTTTTTTCTAGTATGATCTTTTACTAGTTTGTGCACACCTAATACTGGGACTTAAGTACAAAAAATTAAACCTCACAAAATAGCTAAACGAACATTACCATAATTTCTCCTAGAGAAACAATGACTTGCAAAAAATATTTAGGCAGCTTGTTCTACTGCTGAATAGATCTTATACAGTATTTAGGACATGTATTTTAACATTAACATTTCAGGAGGATAGATTTAAATTTTTTTACATTTCCCATTCACTGACAGTTCTTGCTGCCCTGTCCCAATTAGTCATATGACTTGAAAATTGTCGACATGCTCCTTTTCTAGCTTCTTTTTGCCTAGGTCTCAGTGGGACCGTTTGGTTCCACTCCAAAAAGGTTGGCAGAGCCAGGGATGAATTCATTCCATTTCACCACAACTCTAGGCACATCACTGCCTCCTCACCATGCCAGAACCTTCTAGAATGCAAGCTAAAGCCTAGGGTGCCCATGGGACATCCCTAGACTTCAACAGGCCACACCTTGTGAAGGGGGGAGCTTTACACAGGGTCAATGACATCATTGATCCCTCACTGTTATGGAAGCATCACCTTCCGTTCTATATCAAGGATGGGTCAAGAACCTGCCAAAATTAGGGACGGGTGATAATGTTTGTTTTTTTATCAGAATTTACCAAAATTCACATTTTTTTTTCATATTCAGGATGATAAGGACTGGAGATTTAACCAATGACCTGGTTTGCATGCCATGACAACCCACCATTGCTTAATTTACCTGTAGGGGTTCTCTCAAGCTCCATGACTATCTCATAAGTAAAGTAAGCACAAGAACACCCAACCCAACCCATGACCATTTCTCAAAAAAAACACCACCCTCCTTTGAATGGCTTTTCAAAAGCAATTTCTGTGTTTTTAAAACAGACGCAAATGGTGCATCAGACGTAGGGATATACGAAAGTCACTTACCTGATGACAAAATTGATTCGCGGTGGTGGGGAGGCGCTCTGTCCCTCCCCCTGAAATTCTGGCCGGGGGGGAGGCACCCCATCCCTCCCCCCAAAAATTTTGGCCGGGGGGAAGGCGCCCCGTCCCTCCCGCCGCGAATCCTGGCTGGCTGGGAACGCAAATGGCAGAAGTTTGCGTCCCTGCAGTCAGCCATGATAGGCTACATAAATGTTTACGTAGCCTATCACGGCTGAGTAAAAACAAACAAACAACCCCCACTCGTACACAAATGGCGGCGCCCATGGGCCCCACCATTTGCATTCCTTATTTTGGTATGTCTAGTCTACGAAAACATTTACGTAGACTACGGTGAAAATAAGGGGAACGCAAATAGTGTAGCATCTACACTATTTGCGTTCCCCTTATTTTCGCCGTAGTCTACGTAAATGTTTATGTAGACTAGATGTGCCAAAATAAGGAACACAAATGGCGGCGCCTATGGGCGCCGCCATTTGCGTACGCGTGGGTTTTTTGTTTTTTTTTTACTCAGCCATGATAGGCTACGCAAAGATTTACGTAGCCTATCACAGTACTTTTTAAAAATCTAGCCGTGATAGGCTACATAAATCTTTACGTAGCCTATCACTTCTTTTTTTTTTACTGGAAATGGCGGCGGTGGCAGCCAGTCGGAAGACCAGCCGCCGCAGCTGCCGCCGCTGCCGCACCGCCGCCAGGGAGATTCGCACAAGGTAAGTCCCGTCCCGGGGGGGTGGGGGGATGGCACACCGTTTCGCCACCAATTTCGGGGGGTGGCAAAATTCTCTGACATTCCTATGACGGACGCCACTTGCGGCTGTAAAGCCCTGAATTAACCTAATTGCAGCTGTTTATGGCTCTATTAATGTAAAAACCAGTGCCTTACAGCTGCAAATGTCATCCACAATGCCATTTGCGGCTGGATTAACCCAAGTATTATGGTAACGGCGGACGCCATTACCGTATCCGCCAGCGCTGTGGAGCAGGAGTACGGCTCTGCGAAATCCTCCAGATGCAGAGCAGCCCTGGAGGATTTGGGGGGGGAGGAACGGATCGCCTCCCCCCCCCTGAGGACACTGTCACGGAACAGATGGTGAGTGATCTGCCCACCCCTATATAATCCTTTGGTAATTTTTTTAAAAAAATGTGTAGAGTGCTAGGCTTTTGCTACATATAGAGTTGTGCACAAATGGTCTCTCAAAATTCTCCAGCCTATTTGTGGGGAGAGGAATTGGGAAGACAATTTCACCAACTATCTCCTAGGGGAGGATAAATTCTCTAACAGGTTCTTGCAGATTGGGCTCACTATTGGCAGTAGGGATGGCGTAGAATTCCGCCACGGATTTCAGTGAGGCAGAATGCACTGGCATTCGGCTTCCCGAAATCCGTGGCGGAATGGCCTGCCACCCCACCGCCTCCCTGCGGATCCCCCCCAGGACGAGACTTACCTGGGGCGGATGTTCCGGACAGCGGTGGCTCCAGCGGCGACTTCGGTGGCGGCAGCAGCGGCTGGTCTTTCGACCGGCTGCTGTGGCTGCCATTTGCAGACTGGTCTTTTTTTTTTACCCAGACGTGATAGGCTACGTAAAGACTTATGTAGCCTATCACGTCTGGGTAAAAAAAAAACCCAAAACACAGCGTACGTAAATGGCGGCGGCTACGGTGGCCACCATTTGCATTTCTTATTTTTTGCGGTTTTAGTCTACGTAAATATTTACATAGACTATTATGGCAAAAAAAAGGGGAATGTAAATAGCGTAGTAAATATTTACGTAGGCTAAAACGGCGAATAAAAAAGGAACGCAAATAGCGCCCACTACGCTATTTGCATTCCCCGTTATTTTTGCTGTCTTAGTCTACCTAAATATTGACATAGACTGAGACAGCAAAAAATAAGGAATGCAAATGGCGGCAGCCGCCCTTTGCGTCCTGACAGGAGATGAGGTTCGCGGCCGGAGGGACGGGGCTCCTCCCCCCCCAGCCAGAATTTCGGCGGGGAGGGACGGGGCGCCTCCCCCCCGCCAGAATTTCAGGGGGAGGAACGGAGCGCCTCCCCCCCACCGCGAAGCAAGTGTCGGGATCAGGTAAGGGACTTTCGTCCATCCCTACCATGAATGCAAGACAAATTATTTCACCTTATTCAGAGTTGTAAATACTGGAAATCTTTGAGTGATATTCTATGCAACTGTAATTTAGCATGGGTAAGTCTTCAAATGGGAACTTTTAAAGAATGTTTTAGCTAAAATCCTACTGTATTCTAATCACATATTAGCTGCATCAGTTTTTTCTTTTGTTGTAGATAAACCACAAACATAATGAAGTCTGTTAATTTTAATTTCTTGGATTTAGAAAGGGCATACAACTACAAGACCTTGCAAATAATATGCTTCAAATTGTCTGCTGTGAGTTTCCAAGTGTTGTTTCATTCGCATAGCTACACACTTCCAATACAGATATACACTGAGCACACCTACAAAAGAGATATGGGACCTCTTATATCCCAGTCTTCTGTAATGTGTACTTTTGATGCTTTACACAAAAACAATACAAGCACAGTGGATTCTGAAAATATAAATAATTTAGTCTTTACAACCTGTGTAGAGAAAATCCTTCATCCAGAAATTACATATTTTACTAAGCTTTGTGATTATAAATGCAGTAAAAAAGGAGAAATGGGAGGTCTGGAGAAGAGTTAAGGGTATTTGTGTTTTGGCTGTAAAGTGTCACTCTTTGTATAGTTTGAATGTCTAGCTTAACTTTGCTTTGCATTTCCTAGAGTGTTGAATTGTATTTATGTATTTGCTAATCAAATGCTCTGCCAAGGACTTTCACCCTTGCAATAATGATGCATACTCTTAACCTCAACTTCACCTTCTCAAGAAGTGAGGTGTGTATGTGTGTTTTAAACCCCACTAAACATTGATATTATTTCGATGTGATTTATTCAATGTGACATATTAAGCACAGATTGAAATAAAGTACATGCAGTACACTGAATACCACATGGGGTGTAAACGTTGGATTGAAGTAATGAACCTGGCATACTTTCTGCACAGATTCAATCAACATCTACTATACAAGGTTGAAAATAACAATTCACAAAACAGCCACTTGCCTAATGCTGACAACTCTGACTATATGCAATTTCTACTTTGCACCAAATCATAAGTAAGTAGAGGGAGGACAAGATTGTTAGTGAGTTTCCACTGTTCATTTGAAGTTGAAGAAACCTCCACCATTCTCCTTTGTGGCTGGATGCTATGTTTGGTACACAATGTCACTAATAACTTTACTGAGATAAAACAAAACCCCAGCAATCTGGACGAAATGTGTTCTTTTACATAGCGGCACTTGTACAGACATCATCTTGAAGTGTTCTCCAGAGTTAAATAAGACAGCCAGGCTGCTAAATAATAAACAATTGCAGAGGGCGGCAGATACTAAGTTGTGTGAACAAGGGGAAACTAAAAGGGATGTTTTATCCTTTCATATCAGATCTGAAATGAGGTTGAGAACGAATAAATAGGAGCCAATAAGGAAACAAGTTAGGCCCCACTCCCACATTACATGCAGTTTTCATCTGGCAGAACTACATGTTTTGTATGCTTCCATTTTCATTTTGAAATGTGTATTCAACAGGGGGAAATTCAACAAAAAGAATGCAAATCATGTTAAAATCAGAGCTGTTTGTTTATTGTTCAGTCTAGGTCTTGGACAAAAAGCAACTGCTTATAGGCAGTTGTACAGTAGGCCTCAAACAGCTCCAGGGAGCTGTTCAGTCCCTTGTTTACTTCAGAAAGACCACTTTTGGGAAACTCACTGAATGAAAACGCAGTCAGCTCCCCTTTATATACCCCTTATAATTCCTCCCCAGCCTTTTGATTGTTAACTGCCCTGGCTCTGCCCCTGCCCCTGCCCAAAGAAACATAAGCTGGGCCTCTTGGAGGATAACTAATACCATAAAGAAAATCTATCTTGTGAAGCCACTAACAGAGAGTAACCTGGACAGCAATTCATGAGGAAACTGGAATGCACAACAACATTGCTCTTGGGCACACACTCATCTAATGGGGTATGAAAGGAAGCACACTCTGGCCTCTGCCGTTGGCCAGGAGTCATAGGGCCAGAGGGGCAAGACACTTCAATCTACGGGCAGAATAGCCTTTCCAGTTGCACCAGACTGCAGGTCCCCCAGGCATCAGAGATGCCTACTGGGACCTCCAATGGTGCCATGAAGCCCCCTTCAAATAACTATTTTTAATAAAAACCTTGAAAAACATTAGAGCACCAGGTTCTCCTTCCTGTTCCTGCATCTACTGCAGATACTACTGATGGTGGGCAGGTAGAGAAGGAAAGAGATGTTTTCTGGCCCACTCCCAATCTTCTGCCCACACAGACCCTTCTCCTTTGTGCTCACTTGCCCTCTCCCTCTCCCTACTCCCAGTCTCTAGCATCACTATTTCTCCCCCCAACCCCTTTCCTCACTATGTCTTGTCCTTCCTTCTTCTTTCTCTCCCTTTCTAGCATCTAGCCTTCCTCTTTCTCTCCCCTCTACCCCTTTGCCTTGCTATTTCACCTTCCTCCCAGCTTCTAGCCTGACAGTTACTCTACTCCTACCTCTTTAGCTCACTGTTTCTCCCCCTCCAAGCCTTTCTCTTTTTTTACCCCTTTGCATTGCTATTTTGCCCTTCCCTCCCTGCCAGCCTCTAGCCTCATTAATTCTCTCCCCTCCCACCTCTTTAGCTTACTTTTAATTAGCCAGGCCCCCACAGCAGCCATTATGTGACTAAGCACAGTCTCTGTAGGAGTCATTTTGTGGTGGTGCCCACAGGAATTCCTCCAATTCCCAAATGTGCCCACAGGTCCAGAAAGGTTGGGAACCCTGCACTAGATGTTCTCTGAGCTTGCATTCAACTTCCTTTTATTATTTATTTCTCAACCAGGATGAATACAAAGCCATACCAAAGAATGCTCACTGAGCTATTGGATCAAGACTGATGTATGAGAAAGAAAATATTAAAGTTGTGCCAACACATATGCTTAACCTGTGCACTTCATTGATGAACTGATAATAGCAAATTGTGCAAGAGAAAGAGGTTCTCGTCATCTTATCAGTGACCATAAACTGAAGGCTAAAATGTAGACACAAAAATCTACTTTAGGGTAAAGAGTACCCTAAGAGTACCCAAACAGACTTTGGTACACACACTTTGCTCTTTACCCTAAGAGCAAAGAGGATGTACCAAACATGATATAGGACATCTGTTCTCCCAGGTACAGCTACCCTGTTAGAATTGTCCTGTCTTGAATGGCTATACAGGTGCAATATTGACTTGTGATATGAGCTGGTGCTTGTCCATGGATCTGGTTTGATGTACTTTTGGCCACACTGTCAGCAGGCCATAGGGCTGAACCTTAAACCAGATAAAACTTTACATCAGGTTCAGAGTCTGTTTTTCAGCATTCCCAGTCTATTACTGAAGAACAAAATTATTGCTTTTGGAAGACTATCCCGAATGTTACAAATTTAAAGATGCAACCAGAATCTCAATGAAAGGCTTGTTCTGAATCCTCCTCCCATCCCTTTGGAAGTCAACAGAAAAATATTCATTCCATTCAAAATACTTTTCACTTAAGGCTCACAGACATCAAAAAATTGTTCCAAATTTTATGAGTCATTTAAGCTGTTTTTGAAGTGAAAAGACTTAGAATTGGCTGTTTTAATTTGTGTGTGTGTGAAGTACTTGATGGCTCTTTGTGCCTTCAGTCACTCTGGTAAAATCACATTATATTACAAAATCCAAAATTTAAGCAGATTTCACTGACTTTCCCCAGGCAGCTTTGCTATTGTTGTATAATCCATGTAGAGTGCTTAAATACTATATTGCTAAGTGCTTTGGAGGACATTCATTCATTCATTCATTCATTCATTTATTTTCTATACCACCCCATAGCTGAAGCTCTCTGGGCAGTTTACAGAAGTTAAAACATTAAAATACAATATACAAAGTTTAAAAGCCATTTATATAAAAGCACACAGACAATATATACAAACAACATATAACTACAAAGGACTTCAAACAGTCAGTCATAACTAAAGACACATTCAGGACTGATTAAAACTCATCATGTGCTGCCAAATGCCTGGGAAAATAGATAGGTCTTATCTTGGTACCAAAAGGTAATAATGTTGGTACTAGGTGGACCACATTGAGGAGCTTGTTCCACAGATGGGGGGGGCTACCACCGAGAAGGCTCTCTCCCTTGTTGCCACCTTCCTTAGAGGAAGCACCCAAAGGAGGACCTTAGATGCAGAGCACATTGTACTGGTTGGTTCATTTCAGGAGAGGCATGCCATCAGATACTGTGGTCCCAAGCCATGTAGGGCTTTATAGGTTAAAACCAGCATCTTGAATTGAGCACAGAAGCATATAGGCAGCCAGTGCAAGCAGGCCAGAGGTGGTCTTATATGTGTGGACCTTCTGGTCTCCGTTACGAGTTTGGCTGCCACATTTTGCACAAGCTTCAGCTTCTACAGCTTCTGAACTGTCTTCAAAGGCAGCCCCACATAGACCGCATTGCAGTAATCTAACTTGGAGGTTACCAGAGCATAGACAACTGAAGCCAGGTTATCCCTGTCCAGATAGGGGTATAGCTGGACCACCAACCAAAGCTGGTAGAAGACACTCCATGCCACTGAGGCCACCTGAGCCTCAAGTGACACAGATGGTTCAAGGAGGACCCCCAAACTATGGACCTGCTCCTTCGGGGGGGAGTGCAAGCCTACCCAAAACAGGTTGGACTAGGGATGGCGGAGAATTTCTCCCCGAAACTTCGGGGGGCCGAGCGCCAACGTGTTCGGCCCCCCGAACAAGTTCCGGGGAGAAATTCTCCGCACCCCCCGCACCCCTCCCCCCAGGACGGGACTTACCTTTGCTGAATGTCCCTCCCGGCGGTGGGTCCGGCCGGCGGTTCGGCGGGTGTTCGTCCGGGGCGGGAGCGGCAGCCGGTCTTTTGACCGGCTGCCGCCGCCGCCATTCCAATAAAAGAAAAAAAAACCAAAACCCCGTGATAGGCTACGTGACGATTAACGTAGCCTATCACGGCTAGATTTGCAAAGTCAGCTGTGATAGGCTACGTAAATTGTCACGTAGCCTATCACGGGTGACTTTAAAAAAAAAAAGCGCGTACGGATAATGGCGGCCCCCATAGGGAGCCGCCATTCACGTTCCTTATTTGGTCGCTGTAGTCTACGTAATCTTTACGTAGACTACAGCGACCAAATAAGGAACGGGAATGGCAGCTCCCTATGGGGGCCGCCATTATCCGTACGCGCTTTTTTTTTTTTTTAAAGTCACCCGTGATAGGCTACGTGACGATTTACGTAGCCTATCATGGCTGACTTTGCAAATCTAGCCGTGATAGGCTACGTTAATCGTCACGTAGCCTATCACGGGGGCGTTTTTTTTTTCTTTCATTGGAATGGCGGCGGCAGCCAGTCGAAAGACCGGCTGCCGCTTCCGCCCCGGACGAAGACCCGCCGAACCGCCGGCCGGACCCACCGCCAGGAGGGACATTCGCCAAAGGTAAGTCCCATCTGGGGGGGGGGTGTGGGGTGCGGGGGGGTGCAGAGAATTTCTCCCCGAAACTTGTTCGGGGGGCCGAACACGTTGGCGCTCGGCCCCCCCGAAGTTTGGGTTGGGGGCCTGCTCTCCCAGAAGGTTGGGGCCCTGCTCTCCCAGGCTAGGTGGAGAAGAGCCAGGCAGAGGAATAGGGTCCAGGTCCTGCAGATGGACTCTCTATGACATTGACTCATGAATGAAGCTGCTTTCCAGCCCAGGGCAGAATAGTGAAACTTTTAAGGAATTATAACCATTTCAAAATCGAAGTACAATTCTCTAATATTGTAACCAGTCGGGAAGATACAATTTGTGGGATATATTGTATCAATACCTATAAACTGTGATTTCTTCAAATTCTTCAAGTCCAAGGTTTGAGGCTACTATGGCTCTGGCATCTCCAGCAGAGCCTGGGTGACGGGATAGAAGATGAGGTAAATATTTAAATATAATAAATTCATACAAATTATAAAAATAGAAAAGCAAACTAGTCTGTCCTGGGAAGGTAGTCTTTCCCAATCCCTCTATGGGATGTGATATTTGCCCATTTGATTTCTGAAGACTGCCGCAAACTCATTCTGTGAAGGTTTCATTCACAAGTTCTTGTCCTAGCTATTTGGCAGAAATCCAGAGGCTGTTTTTCAAAATTCATTTTGTGTGGATTGGGATGATTGTTCCCCAGGCTTGCAAATGTTGGATGCCAGACAACTTGCATTTTTCAGCCAATCTTATACTTCCTATGGTACAAGCGAAGATTGCAAAGTTCTCTTGAATAAACTTCATCTTCTCTATTGCCTCTTTTTTATAACTCAAATCCTATCAAAACACTGCCAATATTTTGCTCTTTGAAATAGGATTATAGAGGGCAACTAAGATAGGCAATGCAACAAGCACGGGGGACTGACAGGAGCTTCGGGGATCACCAAATATTCCTCTGGAGTAGCTGAGCACTATCATTTTGTGCTAGGAAATGAAGAGCAATCTCCCAACAATAAAATCCAAGTTCCTAGTGCTGCATTCCCAAGTTAGATCCTCTGTCGCCAAGACAATTCATGGCATTGGCACCCTACATTCTCTAACATATTGTCCAGCTAAAATACTTGGTGTCTGATGTTCCTGAGTGGCAGGATTCTCTCTTTTCTTTCTCATTGTCTCATAGATTAACACAGAGATGTTGATAATGTCCAGAAGGTTGCAACAGGGTGGGTTATATTCCTTCTGCCTTTATGGACATAGAAAGGATATGTTAGGGACATTGTAGAAATCCACAACAGAATAAGATCAGTTCAGATTCCTATGAATCCAGCCTGTGGATTCCACAGCAGACTGGCCTTTCCTGATTCACATGGATTCCACAGACTTTATGGAGCAGTTTTTGTTTTACTTTCTGGAATTTTACACAAATTTAGTCATAGAAAAATATGTAAAAACAAACAAACAAACTACCAGCTGAAAATGTGCATTTCCCCCATAGCCTTAAGCATGAACACCCACATTTTGTGGGGATTTGCACATTTGAGGGTGATTTGTGCAATTTGGGAGGTATATGCACATTTTTGCACAGGTACATCCCACCCCCCACAGCATCAGTGTCCTCGTGAGTCCCAGTGGTCACTCACAATTTGCATTACAAATTATCTTTCTAGTTGATTATTTTTTCTAATTAAAACAAAACTCCTCTTGAATATTCATTGTTCTGCACATGCTACTTGACATACTAGAACTCTAAACCTAGTGATGGATATGGATGAAATGTTGTTGTTTAGAAATCCATCATGTTTTGCTCTTAGTTTTTAAAATTTATTTATTTGTGAAAGGCTTTCTATCCCATCTTTCCAATTCCAAAGAAGTGATCATGGCAGCTAACATCTATCATAATATAACAGAACAATAATTAAACCATAAAACAATATAATAAGATATAAAAGCAGCAAATAAAACAGTCCAAACCATAGGGAGCCAATAACAAATTCAAATTCAAACCAAACAAGCTTGCTTAAAAAACATAAGACTTCAGCCAGTGATGAAAAAATGAGAAGGGCGGACTGCATCTGTCAAGGCAGAGAGTGCCACCTTCAGGCTGCTACAACCAAAAAGACCCGTTCAGATCTTCCCTCCCAGTACACCTCAGGAGATGGTGGGATATACAGAATGTTCCTACCTGTAATAAGAGATATTTTCATCCACACAGGAGCATTTCATGCAAAAGAGGGATCCACCTGAGACACAGATAAGCAAAACAAATGGCAAAATTGTGCCTAAATCTTTTGGAAAGCCAGGCATCTTTGGAATGAGGACACTGACGTACAGGGAAATGAGGCATCTTAGGATCAAGGTAAAGTGGAAGAGGTGTGTGAATTCTTTCATGAGATTTTAGCAATGACAATGAGTAGCAAATGCATGAACACAGCCCCTTCCCTTGCAAGGAGATGAGCAATTAGGAACAGCACATCAAGAGTGCCGAAAGTGCCCTTTGCCATCACCTTAATCAAAACATTTCCATTTTGCAAGGATCTTGCTCAGAGGAGATGGAATGGCCTTATGCATTTTGATTCTCTGGAGTGAAAGTCATGTCAGGTGATGACACAGGCTTTTTGTCCCTTCTCTCACCCTGCTTCTCACACGCTCTGACTGAAGTGGAAGGGGCTGTCACTTAGAATATGAAATATATTTACAAATTAATTAACTTTTTCCAATGGCTGAGGAAGTAAATTCTCGTTAGCAGGAGTTCTGTCTTGAGTGATAGATACTCAGAACACTGAAAGAATAGAACACTAGTTCTTTCGTCTACCAAATCCAAATATTCAGCTTCGAGTGATTCTCTACTTTCATCTGTCTTATTTTTGGCTTCTATTCCCTTCTTTTCTCAAAACCAGTGCAATTTGCTTTGGTGAATGAAGGTCCTTGTGTACTAAAGAGGGTGTTTGATCAGGGAGAATAAAAAGAAGCTGTTTAAGCAGACAGCAGGTCTATACACATTTTAAGAGGAGAAGGGAGAGTGGTGGTGGTGTAATGTAAACACCTTAATGTATATGAAAATGGACCTGCAATATATGAAACAGATTGAAATATGATCAAGCATGGCTTGTGTCAGGGACCAGTAGACCAGTTAGGGATGTACGGATTGTGTCAAATCCATTCCATCTGTGTTTTATGGATTGTCAGGCACCTTTCATTCCATCATCCGCCCATCGATAAAATCGGGGTTTTTTCGTTTCTGAATTTGTGCAAATCTGCACATGTGAAAATGCACAATTTTATTTATTTTTATTTATTTAATTTCTATACCGCCCAATAGCCGAAGCTCTCTGGGCGGTTCACAAAAATTAAAACCAAACACACAATAAAACAATTTAAAATATATAGAACATTAAAACCACAATATAACAATACAACCACAATAAAATCTAGCAGCAGTGCAGGAGTTTAAAATACAGATTTAAAACAGCAAAGATAAAAATTTAGAAAGCTAAAATGCCTGGGAAAATAAAAAGGTCTTCACCTGGCGCTGAAAGGAATACAATGTAGGCGCCAGGCGAACCTCACTGAGGAGCTCATTCCAGAGCCGGGGTGCCACAACAGAAAAAGCCCTCCTCCTGGAAGCCACCCACCTCACTTCCTTTGGCAGGGGCTCACGGAGAAGGGCCGCTGATGATGATCTTAAGGTCCAGGCAGGCACATTATGGGAGGAGGCGATCCTTCAGGTAACCTGGCCCCAAGCCGTTAAGGGCTTCGAATGTTAACAACAGCACTTTGAATCGGGCCCGGAAATGGACTGGCAGCCAGTGCAGCTGGAAAAGTACTGGCGTAATATGAGCTCGCAGGCCAGTCCCTGTTAACAATCTTGCTGCCCTATTTTGGACCAGCTGAAGTTTCCGGACCATTTTCAAAGACAGCCCCACGTATAACGCATTGCAGTAATCCAGACGAGAAGTTATCAGAGCATGGATAACTGTAGCAAGGCTATCTCTGTCCAGATAAGGGCGTAGTTGGTATACCAGCCTAAGCTGATAAAAAGTGCTCCGTGCCACTGAGTTCACCTGTGCCTCAAGTGATAGTTCTGGATCCAAGAGCACCCCCAAACTATGAACCTGATCCTTTAGGGGGAGTGCAACCCCCTCCAGAACAGGTTGAATATCACCTAGCCGGGCAGACGAACCACCCACTAACAGTACCTCCGTCTTGTCTGGATTGAGTTTCAGTTTATTAGCCCTCATCCAGTCCATTACCGTGCCCAGGCACTGATTCAGAACAGTCACTGCCTCACCTGGTTTTGATGTAAAAGAGAGGTAGAGCTGGGTGTCATCTGCATATTGATGGCACCTCAGCCCACACCTTCGGATAACCTCCCCCAGCGGTTTCATGTAGATGTTAAACAGCATGGGGGATAAAATAGAGCTCTGTGGAACCCCATGG
Source organism: Heloderma suspectum (assembly GCF_057233095.1). Taxonomy (NCBI): domain Eukaryota; kingdom Metazoa; phylum Chordata; class Lepidosauria; order Squamata; family Helodermatidae; genus Heloderma; species Heloderma suspectum. Next base: position 45,117,696 of record NC_139460.1, on the reverse strand, counting down.
CACAATTGCCATGGCACAGAGCAGTAATCCCTCAGCACCACCTTCTGGAATCGGCCATCCAAGTAGGAGCGGAACCACTTTAGTGCAGTGCCTCCTACTCCCAACCCAGACAACCTATCCAGAAGGATACCATGGTCGATGGTATTGAAAGCCGCTGAGAGGTCCAGGAGAATCAACAGGGTCACACTCCCCCTGTCCCTCTCCCAGCAGAGGTCATCCCACAGGGCGACCAAGGCAGTTTCCATTCCAAAACCAGGCCTGAAGCCTGATTGAAATGGATCTAGATAATCCGTTTCATTCAACAGTGCCTGGAGCTGTCCTACAACCACCCGCTCAAGCACCTTGCCCAGGAAGGGGATGTTGGCCACTGGCCTATAATTGTTAACATCCTCTGGGTCCAGGTTAGGCTTTTTCAGGAGTGGTCTAATTACTGCCTCTTTTAAAGTGGCAGGCACCACTCCCTCTCTCAAGGAGGAATTTGCAACCTCCTGGACCCAGCCGGACAACCCCTCCTTGTTTGATTTAATAAGCCATGAAGGGCAAGGGTCAAGCACACAAGTGGTCGATCGGACTTGGCCAAGCACCTTGTCCGCATCCTCAGGCCTCAGTAACTGAAACTCATCCAAAAAAACTGGACCAGACGGTGCTCTGAACGCCTGGATCATGGGGACAAATTTGCCATATTTCTAGCTATGCCACACTAGGGTGTCCACTTACTAATTGCTAAAAGAAGAAGAAATGCATCACAAAAAAGAGGATAGTGATTTGCATAACATTTACCTATACTTATGTACAGATGCAAATTTATAAACAATTATTATAATTTAAATAGAAAGAGAGGAACGCTGTGGCTATGTGATCCTTGTGCTTGCCTGCTCAGTCTGCTGCTCAGGTGCTAATTGTTGATGGACAAAAATTCTTATCACTCTTTATATGTAAACCTTCTAGCAGAGGACACCTTCAGATAGAAGACAGACCTCTAGCAGCCCTTCAAACAGTGGACTGTCTCCTGTAAAAGAGAACACATGGCCACTTTTTGCCCCCCCTTCACCTAACCCATTCTTTTTTCATTATTGTGTTGTCTTTGTTCCCTTGTACGTGAACCCAACCGGCAAAGATCAGATCATATTTGTGTTCCAAACAGGCATCTTCTTGTTGCAACAAAGATGCTGTCCATCAGAAACAGTAATATTGCATTATTTCACTGGCTAACACTTCCCATCCCAATGGACTGGAGCTGGTAACAGGATGTTAAAAACAATGTGATAAAACAGCCAATTAATATTTCTTACAAAAACAGAAAGGTCCTAGAGTTAGGGATGTACGGAAGTCACTTACCTTTTTGAAGGGTGACATTCGCAGTGGGGGGAGGTGCTCCGTCCCTCCCCCCGAAATTCTCTCTGGCTGGCTCCGCTCCGTGGAGATTCTGCAGAGCCACTGGCCAGGGCCGCCCGCAGTCAGACATCCAGCCACTGGGCAGCCTGCTGGGACACAAATGGCAGCAGCCGTAGCCGCTGCCATTTGCATCCCTGTATTTTGCTGTGATAGGCTACATAAATATTTACGTAGCCTATCATGGCAAAAAACACAACAACACAGTGAACACAAATGGTGGTGGCTATGGCAGATGCCATTTGCGTTCCTTTTTTTTTGCCGTTTTAGCCTACGTAAATATTTATGTAGGCTATTACGGCAAAAAAAAGAAAGAAAAGGGAACGCAAATGGCGGCCACTACGCCATTTGCATTCCCCCCTTTTTTTTCCGTAATAGCCTATGTAAATATTTGCGTAGGCTAAAATGGCAAAAATAAAAGGGAACGCAAATGGCGGCCGCCGTAGCCGCCGCCATTTGCGTTCCCTTAGTTTTGCCGTGATAGGCTACACTTACGTAGCCTATCACGGCTTCCTCAGGGACGCAAATGGCGTCCCTGCGTTAGCCGTGATAGGCTACGTAAGTATTTACGTAGCCTATCACGGCTATATGGAAGAAGCAAATGGCGGCCGCAGATGTGGCCTCCATTTGCAAGTCAGTGCGGACGGCAGCAGGTAGGTGCTCTGTTCCAGGCCCATTTCACGGGGTGGGGGGGTGGGGGGGCTTCGTTCCACCACGGATTTTGAGGGGCTGAATGCACTGGCATTCGGCCTCACCGAGATCCGTGGCAGAATTCTCTGACATCTCTACCTAGAGTACTTCCACTAAATGCTCTGGCTCAAATTTTGGCTAGCATCCACAGGAAAGGAATTCTGTTCCAAAAATACCTCTAAGTGCTGTAGCTGTTTGGATTCATTTGATGTACAGGCAGTACACTCCAGAAAGAGCTCTCTGCCAATTCTGACAACCATGATAGGCCATGAAAGAACGACTCTAAGATATGACGGAATTAAAACTGGGTTTTCTAGGTCAAAGTCAATGCCTTGAATTGTGTGTGGAATGGAATAAAGAGCCAGTGCAAATGATGCATTCTGAGTAGGGCAAGTGCCATCAGGAGATGGGCCTCTGCACTGACCGAAGTTTCTGAACTGTCTTCAAAGACAACTCCTTGGGTCCCCAAATGATCTCTACTGGGACTGGTGCTTTTTAACTTGTCCATAAACAGTCTGAAGTTAGGAGAACAGTGAGATGGACAGCTTTCCTTATGACACCAAATTTAAATAAAAAGGGATTGTGAAGAGTTCCAGAACGGTCTCACCAAACTGGGGAATGACTATTAAAATAAGCAAGTGATGCACATTATGGGGGAGCTGTAAATTTCCTTTTTGGTGTAACCTGTAATTGATTGCCTTTTTTTTTTTTTAAGTACTTCTTCACACAGTGCTTTGTTAAACTATATAATCCACTACCACAAGATGGCCAACAATTTGAGCCTTATTCAGGTGTTAAAATCAACGCTGGAGGAGAAGGAGCACTCCAGCCCCACCCCTCACCCTAGTTGCATTTGTCACCATCAGCTTGTGGAGGGTGACAGTGTGAACAGCACAGACTCCTGTATCTGTGCAGGCTCTCCACCCAGCCAGAATTCAGAGGCTCTCCTCTTTGGATTTTTTGAAACATTAACAATCTCTTTGAAACATTAACAATCTCAGATATGCAGATGATACCACTTCGAAGGCTGAAAGAGAGGAGGAGCTAAGAAACCTTATGACGAAAGTGAAAGAAGAAAGTGCAAATGCTGGGTTGCAGTTCAACCTCAAAAAAACCAAGTTTATGGCAACCAGCTTGATTGAGAACTGGCAAATAGAGGGAGAAAACGTGGAGGCAGTGCCAGACTTTGTCTTTCTAGGCGCAAAGATTACTCCAGACGTTGACTGCAGCCAGGAAATCAGAAGATGTTTACTTCTTGGGAGGAGACCAATGACAAATCTTGATAAAATAGTGAAGAGCAGAGACATCACACTGACAACAAAGGTCCACATAGTTAAAGCAATAGTATTCCCCGTAGTAACCTATGGCTGTGAGAGCTGGACCATAAGGAAGGCTGAGCAAAGGAAGATAGATGCTTTTGAACTGTGGTGCTGGAGGAAAATTCTGAGAGTGCCTTGGACTGCAAGAAGATCAAACCAGTCCATACTCCAGGAAATAAAGCCAGACTGTTCACTTGAAGGAATGATATTAAAGGCAAAGCTGAAGTACTTTGGCCACATAATGAGAAGACAGGATATCCTTGAGAAGATGCTGATGCTAGGGAAAGTGGAAGGCAAAAGGAAGAGGGGCCGACCAAGGGCAAGATGGATGGATGATATTCTGGAGGTGACGGACTCGACCTTGGGGGAGCTGGGGGTGGCGATGGCCGACAGGAAGCTCTGGCGTGGGCTGGTCCATGAAGTCACGAATAGTCAGAAGCGACTGAATGAATAAACAACAAAACCTCTTTGGATTGTTGCCTTCCATGAATGGAGAGAGACAAACATAAGAATACCCTGCTAGATCAGACCAAGGGTCCATCCAGCCCAGCATGCCATTCACACAGTGGCCAACCAGCTGTTGACCAGGAACCCACAAGCAGGACACCAGCACAACAGCACTATCCCACTCATGTTCCCCAGCAACTGGTGTACACAGGCCTACTGCCTCTGGTACTGGAGGTAGCACAGGACTAGTAGCCATTGATAGCCTTTTCCTCCAGGAATTTGTCTACCCCCCCTTTTTTAAAGCCATCCATATTGGTGGCCATCACTACATCCTGTAGTAGCAAATTTCACAGAATCATAGAATAGTAGGGTTGGGAGCGGCCTACAAGACCATCGAGCCCAACTCCCTCTTCAGTGCAGGAATCCAAGTCAAAGCATCCCCGACAGGTGGCTGACCAGCTTCATCTTGAATGCCTCCAGTGTGGGAGAACCCACTACCTTCCTAGGGAATTAGTTCCAATATTGTATTGCTCACAGTCAGGAAGTTTTTCCTGATGTTCAGCCAGAATCTGGCTTCCTGTAATTTGAGCCCATTATTCCATGTCCTGCATTCTGGGATGATCAAGAAGAGATCCTGGCCTTCCTCTCTTTGACAACCTTTCAAGTACTTTAAGAGCACTATCATATCTCCCCTCAGTCTTCTCTTCTCAAGGCTTCTCAAGGGCCTTCTCTGTGGTGGCCCCCACTCTGTGGAACTCCCTCCCTAGGGAACTCCGTCATGCCCCCTCTTTAATGAGCTTCCGTCGTGCATTAAAAACGTGGTTGTTCAGGCAGGCATTTGGGGTGGGTTAGGGTATTTTTTTTAAAAAAAAATTATGGTAGAATTTTATTGTTTTAAATTGTTTTATGGGGGTTGTACATCGCCCAGAGTGGCTGGGTGACCAGTCAGATGGGCGATAATAAATTTAATAAATAAATAAATAAATAAATAAACAAACAAACATGCCCAGTTCTTTCAGTCTCTCTTCATAGGGCTTTGTTTCCAGTCCACAGATCATCTTTGTTGCCCTCCTCTGAACCCTTTCCAGCTTATCTGCACCCTTCTTAAAGTGTGGTGCCCAGAACTGGACACAGTACTCCAGATGAGGCCTAACCAGTGCTGAGTAGAGGGGAACTAGTACTTCATGTGATTTGGAAGCTATACTTCTATTAATGCAGCCCAAAACAGCATTTCTCTTTTTTGCAGCCTCATCACATTGTTGGCTCATTTTCAGCTTGTGATGGACAACAATTCCAAGATCCCTCTTGCTTGTAGTGTTGTTGAGCCACGTATCCCCCATCTTGTAACTGTGCATTTGGTTTCTTTTTCCTAGGTGCAGAACTTGGCATTTATCCCTGTTAAATGTCATTCTGTTGTTTTCTGCCCAGCGCTCCCGTCTATCAAGATCACTTTGAATTTTGTTTCTGTCTTCCAAGGTAAGAGCTTTCCTGCCCAATTTTTGTCATTTGCAAATTTGATAGGCATTCCCAGCACCTCCTCCTCCAAGTCATTAATAAAAAAGTTGAAGAGCACTGGGCCCAGGACTGAGCCCTGTGGCACCCCACTTGTTACCTCTCCCCAGTTTTGGAAGATCCCATTGATAAGCACTCTTTGAGTCCGATTCTGTAGCCAACTGTGGATCCACCGGATCGTTGTTTCATTCAGCCCACTTTGAGCTAGTTTGCTCATCAGGATATCATGGGCCACTTTGTCGAAAGCTTTGCTGAAGTCGAGGTATATGATGTCCACAGCATTCATAGCAGTCCACAAGGGAAGTTACCTGATCAAAAATTGAGATCAGATTCGTCTGGCAGGATTTGTTCTTGACAAATCCATGTTGGCTTCGAGTAATCACTGCATTGTTTTCAAGGTGCTTACAGATGGATTGCTTTATCATCTGCTCCAGAATTTTCCAAGGGATTAATTGATGTCAGACTGACTGGTCTGTAGTTCCCAGGTTCCTCCTTTTTACCCTTTTTGAAGATAGGGACAACATTAGCCCTCCTCCAGTCATCTGGCACTTCACCCGTTCTCCATGATTTCTCAAAGAGAATAGACAATGGTTTTGAGTGCACTTCTGCCATTTCCTTTAATACTCTAGGATGCAGTTTACCTGGCCCTGAAGATTTGAACTCATTCAAAATAAGTAGTTATTCCTTGACCATATGCCTATTGATCTCAAGCTGCAATCCTGCACCTTCAGCCCATACTTTGCCTTTGCAGGGGGGGGGGTCATAGACCCTCTTTTGGGAGAAGACTGAGCCAAAGTAGGAATTGAGCACTTCTGCCTTTTCTTTGTCATCTGTTATCATTTTGCAATCCTCATTTAATAATTCAACCACCATTTCTTTCCTCTACCTTTTACTATGCACGTAGCTGAAGAAAACCTTTTTGTTGTTTTTAGCATCCCTCGCTAACCTCAGCTTGTTCTCAGCTTTAGCCTTCCTGACACCATCCCTGCAATTCTGTGCTACCTGCCTGTACTCTTCCTTTGTAGCTGGGCCTTCCTTCCACTTCCTGTATGTGTGTTTTTTTTGTTTTCAGGTCATCTCTAAGCTTTTTGTGAAGCCACATTGGCCTATGCACTGTGTGAAGAAGTGCTTCCTTTTATCTGTCCTGAATCTCCCGCCAATCAGCTTCCTGGGATGACCCCGGGGTTCTAGTATTTTGAGAGAGGGAGAAAAATGTTGGGATGAGGGAAAGGGGTGAGGCTGGAGTGCTCATTCACCTCACACATTGATTTTAACCTGTTTTTTGAATGCCTGAATAAGGCTTGGGATGTCTTTAAAAAGGGGTTAGACAAATTCATGGGGGATAAGGCTATGCATGGCTAGTAGTCACAGTGGATCTACATTACTCCCAGTTAGTGATGTTGGAGAATTCTGCTGCGGACTCAAATGAGGCTGGATTCTTTGGAATCCGGCCTCCAGAATCCGCAGCAGAACGGATCACTTACCTCCCCTCCAGGAGGATTGCAGGCGGAATGCACATCAGCTCCGTACTGCTAGAGATACAGTAATGGCAGCTGTTTACGGCTGTGATTAGGTTAAACTCAGTGCTTTATGGCCACAAGTGGCATCCACTACGCTATTTGCAGCTGTGTGTCTCCCAGCAATACGGTAATGGCAGCCACCATTACCGTATCGCCAGCAGTATGGAGCTGGTGTGTGGATCCATAGAATCCTCCCAGAGATGAGCCACTCTGGAGGATTCCAGGGGGGGAGGAATGGATTGCCTCCCCCTCGGGTGGATTCCCCACTGGATCGGATGGTGGGGAATCCGTACATCCCTACCCTCAGTATCAGAAACAGTATGCATCTGTATGCCAGTTGTTCGGAACTAGGGATGTGCTAATCAGTAAAATTTGAGCTTGCCAACATTCTCTGAATTCCATCTAGAAGCCAGTTCTGACTGGAATGCATATAAGGTTTATTTGTTTTTTCTTTCTGCATAAAAATCCGTCCGTTATTTTTGTGCATATTTTCCAAATGTATGCATCAATTGTGTGCACCTTTGCAATGTACACATTCTTCTCCCATCGATTAAAGCATATTTGTGCACATTTTTCAAAAGTATACATTTTTTCATGAACATTTTAAAAATGTACACATGCTGTTGAACGCAATTTGTTTGATCCACAAATCACATTGCAAGCTCGGAAATACATGGATGTCGACCGCAGATTGCATCTGAGTCTGTGTTCATTCCAGAAGGTGCAAACATGGTAAATCCTGATAAAAAATGAACTGAAATGAATTTCCCATACATCCCTACTCAGAACATGAGCTGGTTGGCCACTGTGGGACAGAATGCTGGACTACATAGGCCTTTGGTTTGATTCAGCATGGCTTTTCTTATATTCTTATTGGAATAGATTCTAGTACTATTTTCTTGAAATTTGCAGCCTGATGAAGGATTTAGTGAGGCATGCTGTATGAGTTTTTGTTTGATTTTTTTTTTTTTTTTATTTGGAGGGTTTGCTTCCTGAGGTACTGTTCTATTGAAGACCTCTGCCGCTGGTACATATAGACAGGTTTAGTCAGTTTTGTTGTTTTGTCCTTACCATTGCTCTGGTTCTTTGGTATGTTATTCCTTTTCCTTTTCCCCTTTTTGTAAATAAATGTAGCACCTGTCATATTCGAATGTGTGTGCTTTATTCCAGTTAGCCTTGGTAATAAGTCCAGAGCTTTTGTCTTGATTATTGCTACTTTTTAATATTTCGACTTAGGGCTTTGAAACAGAGGGTGCCAGCTTGGGCCCTTTTTTCATCAGCTTTAGGGGTGTCCTGTAAAGTCTGTGAGTCTCCTGGCTCAGGCTGAGTTGGATATAATGGGTGGTGGCAGCCTAAGTTGCTGTGCTGGTATTCAATCTGAGCACCTTTTGTCCCTGACTACACTGCTGGGAGTTACCCCCCTTCCTCCCTTCATATGGATTAAATGGTCAGCTTATGGTGTTGGGGTAAAGCTCATATAGGCAAAACACACACACACACACAACATATGTTGAAGGGCTGTTGCCCCTCTATTTCCATTTACCTTTAGGCAAGCTTGAAGGACTTTAAATAAATGCGAGCAAACAAAACAAAATTCTCTCCCACAGGATTTCTTCAGAGTCTGCACCCACCAGCAATTCCCCCCTTTCTCTGTTGAAACTTCATTAGTGGTCTCTTGAAATACTTTGGCACATTCCAAGGGGAATGGGATGACCTTTGAAATGAAATTAGAAAGCTGACCAGATAAAGAAAGAAGCCTTGATGACAGTGAGGGATTTTTGAAGCCTTCCACTCAAGTTATCACCAGTCAAACTATGCAGGAAATGGCAGTGCTCCAAGTAGGAACAACTGCCACCTCTGTCACTTCTAAACCATGTGCTGTAGGTTTTCACATATTTTCATTTTGTCTTTATTACACCGTTATGATACTTTCTTATCCCTTTCTAATTCCTATTGGGATTTTAAGTTGTTTATTGTGAGCTACCTTGAGAATCCTGCACGATAGCAGTTTTTAAAAATAAAACAAAACAACAGGTAACCACGGAGCTTGTCCAAAATACTTAGCACAATCTGTATAATAGGCATAGAAGTACGTCTACTGGAATGCTGTCTTGTACAGGGTGGGGTGTGGGGTGGGGTGTGGGGTGGGCTCCCCCCCCCAATCAAATTGGATTGGCTCAGGCCTCAGAGTAATTCCTAGTGAACTGACAAGAAGGCAATAGATATGTTTGTGAAGAGTTGTGTGGATATGTAGGTGTCCTTAGTTGTCTGTATGCCATATGGCAGTTGTAAATAATGTACATTTAGCAAAGGATACATAAAATAAATGCTGCTGGGCACTATATATCCAAGCCACCCTATTATCTGTTCCATCCTCCAGATAGTCCTGCTTGTGATAGTCTTTCTGAAAAGTCTTAATGAAGTTACACATGACCCAACTAACTTCTACCACCACCACCCACCATCTGTAACAGCCTCTGAGGGTAGTATTCATGAAAACAGAGTAGAGGTTGGTTAGAGAGGAAAAAGGTTTGGGTAATTTCAACTGGAATGGAGAAATGGCCATCTTGTTACCCACTATCAAAGTTCCTAGTCATATCCTCAGCAATTGTGAAGCACATATGTCTTGGTTTGGGACAGAGCAGGCACCCTAATGCCATGCCACCTCAGCTCAGTTAAGGGTTTGGTTTGCTTGGTCCCTTCTTGGTGGTAGAGAAGCCAGCCACTATCAAGTGTTGTATAGGTGTTAGTTATATATTCATTCATTTGATTTGTCCCCACCTTTCTACCAAGGAAATAGTGCTTAAGACAACTAGCAATCATAGGAAATACACACACACACACACACACACACGGTTAAAACAATAATGACAGTCAGTCCTCTTATCCTAGGTACTCCCTATCCTGGGATCACAAAAAAACAAAACAAAACGAAAACCCTGTTCTTGAGTTGCTGCTGCTACCTCCATCTATCTCTCAAGATCCAGTTCCTTCTTCTTTGAAGCTCCGTGGACTCAGCATGCAGCTGTGAATGTGAAAGAAAAAGGGCAAAAGCAGGCTCTCGTAATGAAAATTCTCTTAACTGTCTAGGCACCATATTTTACCTATGTGTCAGCCACACACCATCTGATCACCCCTAGGGTTTTTTTTTCCCCTTAATTGTTTAGCATTGTAGCCCAGTCTGGTAGATTTCTAGCATCTGTCTTTGTTGACTTAGCCAGGTTCTTCCACACCCGAGTTAAATAGAATAATTTATTTACACTGAAAAAAAAAGACATCACTTGCTCCACCAGTGACAAAGTGAAATAGGGAATTAGAAAACACAGCAGCTCATAGCTGAATGAAAGTGAGATCACACAAAATAAACACTGGCATGCAGCTGAAAATAGCAGGCCAATGACCAGTTCTCACCTTCTTCCTTGCAATGTGTAGTAAAAATTATCAATGTCCAGCCTGACATTATGGATTTCCCCTGCTCTCACTGGCTGTCCTATCATTGGCTGTTGCTGATAGACATAGGAATGTATAAGAAATTCATTTCAGTTCTTTTTTTATCATGATTTACCCAGTTCCTACGTTCCAGACGGAATACGGACTCAGATGTAACCTGCTGCCAAAGTCTGTATATTTCCAAGTTTGCAATGTGATTCATTGACACACACACAAATGTGTTTGACAGCATGTGAACATTTGAAAAATGCACATTAAGATGCATACTTTTGAAAACTGCACACAAATATGTTTTAATCAATAGGGGAAGAATGCATTCATTTCAAAGATATGCAGAATGGATGTGTACATATGGAAAAATGCACACAAAAATATGAATGGATTTTCATATGAAAAGAAAGAAACAAATCTCTCAATCTGATACAGACTTGAGTCAGAACAAGCTTTGAAGTGGAATTTGGAGAACTTCTTTGAGCTCATGTTTTGCTGAGCCTAGATGGACAAGGTCAGGAACACATAATTGCATAATGATGTCAAGGCATGTGTAAGTTTCATCACATGTTATGGAGGGAGTGAAAGAGGAGGACTCTACATGGAGTCATGGTTTTCTGTGGCAAATCTATGTTTATCATTAATTTACTGTGCTCTGAATAAACATGTGGATGAGTGGTGGAAAAAAATAAGAGGAAAAAGCTGCACTCTCAGATAGATTTGAACATATAGTCATGTCTATAGAGGCAATGAAGTTGCTCAAGGAAAGATTTCATAACAATATAAATTTCCACAGCAACTAAGTCATCACCTGCAGAGGGTTTATGAGGAAGGGAGGGAAAGATGGTGGAGGGAGATGCTGTGGATATTAGTTCATTATTTATCTTCGACCATCAACCTTCTGTAAGAAGGGGGAAGCAGCTGCCCACCCAGAGCAGGTATGTAATCTGATTGATGTTTCATAAGTGGCTTTCAGAAACTTGACTGAGCATGAAATCTCATCGTTAACGTTTATGTCTTGAGTGAGTAGGGAAAAGAGGGAGAAAAAAGCAGATTCATGAAAGAATAAAGGGGGTAACTGAAGCACACAAAAATATGGTTACATTATAACCAAATACCGATGAAGGGAGGGCACCCAACTATGATGATTCAAGTAGACTACAAGGGCAATTCACTGGGTTCAGCAGAGAAATGAAACAATTTGTACCTGTCCAAATATGAGCCCACCCATCCATCCCAACATCTCTAGTGAGCACGTATGTGTCTGTTGCTTAGAGCTCCTTTAATTTTGGAGGGGGGTGTGAGGTTGATGGAAACTTCAGGCATGGTTTAACTATTGATGGGGTGAACTCCTCCAGTCAGATTCAGAATTGGGCTTCACGAGCCAAACTATTAGTCCATGCCCAATTCTGAGCAAAAATGTTTTCTCTGCATTCCTGTTACCTGCCTCACAGACATAACCAGAGGAAGGGAGATGTGATTTATTTCTTCTCCAGTTCAAGATGAATTTTGGGGACCGTAATGCTCACCTTATATTTGAGGGGACAATTACAAGCTGTCAAAATGCATATTTCCAAACCAGGAAATACAAAATTCACGGAGAACAGTATACTATACTTTGGAACAAGTACTTTGCATTTTGGGACAGATATCACTCTATCTCTACAGATATGTAAAGGACACTAACAGATGTTTAGGGAGGTATTGCTACTTCAGTTCTTTTGCAGATTTATGTGATCTGGCATATGAAAAATTGTATAAAACTTTTTAAATAGATTAAACAGGTTAAAAACTGAAACTTTTTGACCTTCCCCACAATGGCATCAATGAAGTCTATAATCTTTGCCCAGGGATAGATAAAAGACTATATACAATAAGGGGTGCCTTGGCACTATCAGATAAACAAGGACAAATAATAAAGTCACTGTGAATAATTTGTTTACTCCAGGCTTCACTGTGCATAGATCAGAGGTTGGCAACTTACATACACACACACACATGGAGATTGATGCTTCATGCAGGTGCTTATTAAAAACCTGGGAGTTGTGCTTCTGATTTGTAACTAAATTTCTAATCTTCTTGATGGTGAATAATGTAGTAGCCATTTGTCCTGAAGAAAAACAAGCTGAATCCTATTACTTTGTTACTCTGGGAGAAAGAACCCCCCCCCCAAAGAAAACCATCAGCTATACCAAGAATCTAGTAATGCCAGTTGACTTGGGGTTTGATTAGCAAAAGGCACTTTTATTTTTGAATTTCATCACGCGTTAGGATTTGCTTTCTGAAATGAACTTCTTGCTTTATATGTCTGTGCCTTAGCAAACAAATATTTTCACTGCTCAAATTTCAAAAGGATAAAATACATGGTGGTACTGCTAATCAGAGTGAAATGAGGAAAAACATGTCTGTCAAGACAACCTGTAAATCATTAGTAGCATGGATTCCCATGTGCAAATCAAACAGTGTACAAATCAGAGTTGTGGCTATCTCTGGACCTTGTTTTTGTGAAACATTTCCAATGTGTGGGCCTCATTTTTAATCTAGTTCCCTAATCTTGTTTAGGTGCTTAGTGCAACATAAGCATTCCTAAAGCATTCCATCCGGTCAAACAGAATTTGTTCCTTTGATTCCTTACAGATTATGCTAAAATGCCAAATAAAGCACTCTCCAGGTTCAAGGAATACAAATTGTTTGTGTTCAATATTTATTCTGGGAGCCAAGTTAGAATAATTATATCCAGTTCATGAGATCAGCAACATTCCAAGTCTAAGTGTATGTTTGACTATAGCAAGGAGATCTTGTTCAGACATTCACTACATAAATCTCTGACACAGTGCAGTGAGTGCACCCAAACCTACTTCTGTAGCAGGGATGACCATGGTATGCCCAAGGGCAAGTCTATTATCTACCCAATGATCCACTGGCCAGAAGTTGTATTCATTTCAAAAACTGACCCCCTCATGAATGGTCAAGCTCCATAATAATAGTTGGGTTTATTACATAATATTATGCAGTAAGGACTTTCCAGTTATGGACTGCTATATACTGTGTACACAAGCGAAAAGAAAGAAAAAACGAAGACAAAATGATTGCTGCAAGGTTTGCAATCTAATCAAATGCAAAAGTAGGTACAAATACAAATACACACTTTTATAACTTACATCCATGTTTAGGGATGTGTGAATCAGCAAAACATGCGCTCACTGAAGTTGTCCCTGTTCCATCTCGAAACTTGTTCCAACATGAGTCTGCATCAGATTGCAAGCTTTGTTTATTTCTTTTCACATCTGCATATGTTTGTTTATATTTTTCCAAATGTACGCATCAATTGTATGCATCTTCGAAATGTGCACATACTTCTCCTATTGATTAAAGCGTATTTGTGCACGTTTTCAAACATATGCATTTTTATGTGCATTTTCAAAATGTATGCATGCTGTGAAATACATTTTTTGCAACGTGTTGCAAGTTTGGAAATGTACAGACTTTGGAGATTGCATCCAAGTCCACATTCAATCTTGAAGGTGCGAACTGGCTAAATCTGGATCAAAAACAAACTGAAATGAATTTCTCATGCATCCCTATCCATGTTAGGTAGATAATCCAAAAGAAGGATACAGTGTTAAATTGTGGAATATATCTATTTCTAACCAATTATATATTTGCATTATATGTGTAATTGATTATAATTTGGTAGGGGCTAAAGACCTGCACATCTTTCACCATTGCAGAGCTTTGCTTGTTAATTCAAGTTTTGGCCCTATTTTACTCAACCATTTGTCTAACTATGGTTGCAAATGTCTGTTTTTTTCTGAATAATTAATGATGAATTAGTCATGAGTGCCAGTTTCAACTTCACCTGGGGTTACTGAACCAACTCCAGTAAAATTTCTTAGCTTGGGGATCTTGTTTTGTTTTAATATAATTTAACACAGTTAATACAGGAGATGAAAAGAAAATAACAAATTAACATACATCAATGGAAAGTTTGGAATTTGATCATGGATTTGGTATATCCTAGTTACTTATATTTCTTCTCCTATGTTGATTATTATGATTATATTTTTTAAAATCCTTTCTGGAATGGGTTGAACAATGAAAGTGCATGTTAATTTTTTACTTTCTTTTTCTTCATCAGAATGATCTATTCATATAGGGGGGAAAATGATATCCATTTGGTGTTCTTGAAGTATATATCGAACAACCACTTCTCATTATGCAGAAGGTGTCTCTTAAATGGTGACCTTTTAAAAGCTATTAGTTTTACTAATTTGATTGTCTCCCAGATCTTCATTAAACACCCTTTTTGGTAGGATCTGTGCATACTTTCACAAATGTCAATCTAGAAGCTGGCAACAAATATAAAATAGGCTCATAATTTTCATCTGGTATTTCATATTTTATATAATTCAATAGCTAAATTGAAGGTTAATGCAATTCTTACATTTCATTGATTGTTACAGATACTGTGGTTCCTTAATGCATTTCTGCTACAGATGGGAAAAATAATCTTTTAGCATCATTACAAAATCAACATCCAGTGTCATTACAGCATCAACATTTTCTGTTAAGTCTATTGTTTATTTTACAGATTTCTATGGGGTCAAATGCCATTGTGTCAGCATTTTAAAACAGGCTTTCCTCAGATTTCTACAATGTAAGATTTGGGAATCTCTCATAAAGTACAATTTCCAAACTTCATCTGATAATATCTAATAATCTAGTTCAGCATTTTCTCCTGTTTCACCATAGAGCTTTTAAACCATGCTCCCCCAACCTAACACAGATGGAGAGAACCAGGTTGGGAAAGTCTGTTTTACACCCATTAGAGTCTAATGTATGGAATATTGTAAACTTATGAGAAGGTTTTTATCTGAAATGTTCATTAATTTTTAAAATTCTGATAGTTCTCTCATCTTTTGTACCCTCAAGAATCTTCTTACCAGATACATAATTTATCCAGGAGAAAAGACTGTGCGATTATGTCTTCTTATTTATCTGTTCTATTACCCCCAACCTCCCTGGAATGAAATTCCCCTACTGTTGATTAACTTTAATCAATCTTAACCTTAAAGGCAGTTTCTTTAACCTCAGGAGTGCAAGAAGTGATGTATCAGCAGTTTACTCTGTATTTATCCCATGTTGCTTAAGAACAATAATATTGGTGCATGTGTATATGTGTGTGTGTATATATAATGTCTTTTGTCCTTATCCATTTTAATAAATATAAAGGGAGCCTGCTACATTACATAATTGTTCAACTGACTGACATTGAAGATTGATCATTGTTGTCAGCAAGTGGGTCTAACAATAATACAACTGTAGATACATGGTAATGCAATTGGATAGTTGGTATTCCAGGGCCCCCATTTTCCCAGCTATCACATACTATTTTCTTAGCTTTTTATTATCCCAAAATGAATTTTGACAGCATACTTTGCCATTCTCTAGGGGTCTTATCTGATTCTGAATCCAATATTACAGCTGCTGTGTTTTGTGACTCCAGCAAGGTTTTTGTAGCAGATTCCTGAAGGGTTACCTGTTCTTTCAAAGAATGGTTTCAAGTAGAACTGTGTGCAACTGTGTTGAAATTCTTTACCCCCTTTGCGGGACAGTTTCACCAAATTTCTCCAGGGCAAAGCTCAAAGATACATTCTCCAACAGATTCTCACAGGTAGGGCACACCATTGGCAGAGGTTCTTTCTTTTTTTGTGAAAGGCGTAGGGATGTTAGAGAATTCTGCCACGGATTCCAGGGAGGCCGAATTCCAGTGAATTCAGCCCCCTGGAATCCATGGCGGAATGAAGCAACCCCCCCCTGCCGCCCCGCGAAATGGGCCCAGAACGGAGCCTACCTGATGTTGGCTGTCGGGTGTTCCACGAATGGCAGCCGTCGTTTGGCAAAAGACGGCAAAAGACAGGGATGCAAATGGTGTAGCGGCTGCCATTTGCGTCCCTACTTTTGCTGTGATAGGCTATGTAAATATTTATGTAGCCTATCATGGCTTAGTGAAGGGACGCAAATGGCAGCTGCTATGCCGGCCACCATTTGCGTCCGCAGACCTGCTGCAGCTGGATGCCCTGCTACAGATGCACACGGCTGGTGACTCTGCGGAGTCGCCGCAGAGCGGAGCTGGCCAGGGAGGATTTCGGGGGGAGAGATGGAGCACCTCCCCCCCCAACGGATGCCACTTATGAAACAGGTAAGTGGTTTTGTACATCCCTAGAAAGGTGTGTGTGTGTTTTCTTCTCCTTTGAATTTCTTTTCAAAAGCAATTCCTTTCTATCATATTGAATGAGAATGGTAAAAACAATGGGGAAGATATACACATATATATTGGCACAGCACTGGTTTCAAGGCGGAATGGGCTGAAAGCAGTCACATGTGTTCTGCTCTTTTCATGGCTAGAAATCGTGTGGTCCACTGATGGGTTTTAAATTTGCAAAGCAAGAGGGCATGCTCAGGATTCATTAGGGCCAAACTAAATGTTCCTTTAAACACACATAGTGGCGCTATGCATGTTACTTTTATTTACTCTCCTGCAGATTCAGATTGGGACTGTGGAACTTGGGAGAGGAGACTTTAAGCTTTCCCTCTGCTCATTTAGATCCTAAAATTCCACCCTCCATCCCATTGGCACTCTCAGAAAATTTCTTGTCCTCTGAAGCCATCTGCACATACCAGGCCCCCAACCACCCACTTCTCTTCTCTTCCCATTCCATCTTGTTGTAGATGCAGGGGCCATCTTCTGGCAATAGGATAAGTAACAAAAGAGGGAGAGCAAACCACAAGAGCCCCTGAAGGAGCTAACCCTCCAGTCATAGAGCATGTCCCATCCCTTAGAGGGGAGTGAGACAGGTGAAGGAAGGAGGAAAAGCCTGCCTTTCCCTCCTTCTGTTGACACCACTGCTCCAATGTCCCTGCCAAGATGAAGGAAGGAAACAGTAGGGGGAGTTGCAGGGATGACCTGAGGGCGGGGGGCAGGATGGCAGTAGAGGCAGGCTGGGATGGGGCAAACCTTCTGAGCTGCTTGGCCTGGCTCTGGTTTTCCTGATGGGAGGTGGCATAACTCTGGGAAAATCCAAAGTCATACTGAGTTGCTCAGCTAGGGATGCTGGAGAATTGTGAAACAGATTCAAATGATTTTAGAATTTTATGAATCTGACCTGTATATTCCGCAGTGGACCAGCATCTTCTGAGTCACATGTTTTCTGCGAACTTGCAGACTGTATTTTTTTTTTTTTTAACTTTCTGGAATTGTATGCAAATTTAGTCAGACAAAAGTACAAAAGTTATTGGAAAATATACCAATATATATGCCATCACACACACATAAGGCTTTATATACCTGTCCTCAGTCTCCACTGCATAGCCCTTTTTTTGTGCCCTCTGCTCATTGATTGTACCCTCAGTTAAGAAAATTACAGAAAATGTTATGGGCTACTGTTATGTAAATAGCAGAGGACCTTTTTTTGCATACTTTTCCAAAGGGGCAGGGAAATCTGGTTCTGTCAATGAGAGGACAATGGAACAAAAAATACCTGACAATCCATGAAGCACAGATAGAACGGACTGAACAAAATCCGTTCATCCCTGGTCTCAGCAAACCTGATCATGGGAAAACATTGTAATCTGAGTCAGCAATCATATTTGTAAAAGGGGCCACTTTGAACTGTAGGTGGGGGAGGAAGCAGCTTGCCTGATATTGATACTACCATTGCTGATATTGATACTAGCACTGACAGGAGCAGCAGGGTCCCACCTAGATGCTTATTGATCAGAAAAGACAGGAGCTGAATAGCTTTTCTTCCAGATGTTGTTTATGGAGTTATCATATCACTTGGGATCTCAGAGACAGAAGGGGTAGAAGGAACAAAACCCACAGGTTCTCTTCCAGCAGTGATTGCTTATTCCCTAAATTCCAGCAATCACCCCCCCCCCGCCCCTTGCAGAAGTCTTGGCAATCCTGGCAATCCTAATAAACCAGGGGTGGGCAGCTTGTAGCCTTCCAGATGTTTTCCCTTTAACTCCCATCAGCCCTACCTAGCATAGTCAATGGTGAGGGATCATGGGTATTGTAGGCCAAAATATCTGGAGGGGCCCAAGTTGCCTGCCCTTGCCACAAATCTTTTGAATATCTAGGTGATACTGGCAAGAAAGGGAAACATTAGTTACTTGTGGCAACATGCATGACCTTCAGAAGACTCCTGGGGATCAGGGATCTCACTGGGGATGAGATGTACAAATTCTTCTTCACACAGTAAGGAGGAAGTAAGGAAGTAAGGAAACCAAAAGCAAAGGTAATTCTTGTGTCTGGTTCTCCCCAACCTGTTTTATAAGATATGAATGGGCGCTTAGAAACCCTAGGAAGTTGTCCTGTCCTCACCTGCTTAATTGGTAATGTTCCCATCCAAACATTTACATATGAATCTGATGTCTTTACAGAATTGTTATGTGATAAGCAGTACCCTGTGTGGCTGAAAACAAAAGAGTATTTAGTGGAGGTGTTCAGATCTC
The DNA here is from genome assembly GCF_057233095.1 of Heloderma suspectum. Taxonomy (NCBI): domain Eukaryota; kingdom Metazoa; phylum Chordata; class Lepidosauria; order Squamata; family Helodermatidae; genus Heloderma; species Heloderma suspectum. The sequence goes on along the minus strand of NC_139460.1, from coordinate 45,098,858 downwards.
CCTCCCCCACCTCAAGTTAAATCACTGAAGCAGGGACAGTTCAAAACAAAGGGGGAGAAAAAAGGTTAAATGATGCAGGGAAAAAGATTACAAATCACATTTATCTTAGCAATTTCTTTCATATGTTTAAGAGCTTCCACACATAAGAGGCTCCAAATGTATTGAAGCAGCTATTCAGCAGTCTTGTCACGCCAGTTGGTGAGTGCTGCCACTCCAAAAAAAAAAAAAAAACAACACTTGCCAAAACGGCAATTCAAGTGAAGGAATTTTCCCGACTTTTTCAAACTATTATCTTTCTTTGCAAAAAAAGCAGTATTTCAGGTTGCCTGGGAAACAATGCACACAACTCCTACCATAGCCATAACACATGGACATTATTCTAAAATGTTTTCTCCTTTTACCAATGGGACAAATCCCCATTCTTACAACTGGAAGAAGGTCCTGTGTAATTATAACCATCCAATGAGGTAAACATGTGTAGGATATAGCCCTTCTCATTACACATGTTAGCTGCAACTATTCTGGGCATAAGAGAGATGGCACAGTCCCCCAATTTATCAGTGTCATTAAACTCCTGAACAGAGACCTTTTGAGTGTTCCCAACAATGCGGAGACAGACTTACGTATTTATTCATTTTATTTGTAGCCTGACTTTCCACCAAACAAAATGGAGTTCAAGATGGCTAACCCCTAAAAGTAATTAAACTTAGTTAAAACAATCATAAAAAACAAAGAGATTAAAAACACAATTAAAAAACACAATAATAAAAGAAATGCAAACAGCACCCAACCCAAGAGAACCTACTTCAGCCTTCTGCATGTACATCTCTGTGCACTGGGGCCCAGTCGAAGCCTCACAGATTCGGGGTAGAGTGTGCTGGCAGTTGCTCCACTAATGCATTGAATTTGTGGAGTGGGAAGGAGCCTATCATATGAAAATGGCTTATATGATCTCCTGATCACACAGACCCTGATCCAGCTGAAGTTAAGGCCAAGCTAAAAGTGAAGCTTGTCATGTAGTTTATGTATGTATTTGAAAAATGTCTTGGCCACCTTTCAGGGCAGAAGCCATACTCGGCATGGCTAGCCCCCAGCGTTCCTTCCCTGGCCTCCTCAGGAGGAGGCCGGGGCAAGAGCGCTGGGGTGCTGCTGAGGCCCTTCCTCCCTGAGTGGGCTGTCAAGGCCTTCCTTAACAGCCGGTTGGGGAGGAAGGACCTTGGTGGTACCCCAGTGCTCTCATCCTGGACTCCTTGAGAGAAAGCCAGGGCAAGAGCGCTGGGGGCTGGCCATGCTGGGGCCTGTCCTGCCTCCGCTGGCTGTTAAGGAAGCCCTTGGCAGGCAGCTCAGGGAGAAAGGGCCTTGGTGGCACCCCAGTGCTCTCACTCTGGTGAGAACTCTGGGGTGCTTGTTGGCTGGGCCCATTAGTGCCCCAGGGCTTGGCGAGCGGGGTCTGGGAAGCCAGATGTGGGGGGGAGTCCATTGGACTCCACCCCCTTTTTGGACTCCTGTGCCATTCCTACTTGCTCCAGACAGCTAGTATGCAGTTGTTGTTGCTGTTGTTGTTTTACTGCATCCCTAAGGCTGCTGACTAGATACTAGATGCCTGGAGAAGAAAGTGTGGCTCCTGCTAAGCATGTCAAAAATGGGGCCAGAAATACCACCAGGGAGAGATGGTATTTGATGACATGCCACCACTCTTAGTGAGATTGTACAAAAGGGAAACAAAACCCCCCCTAAAACAACAATTTCATTGAGAGGGATGACGTGTCATCTCACACCATCACTCCCAGGGTGCATTTCTGGACCCATTTTCAATGCGTACAGCTGGAGCTGCACTTTCTAGCAGCCTCAGGCAGCTAGCACCTGATATAAAAATGCTTATAGTTGGGCTGCAGGCTACCTTATAGAATTTGGTGGCAGTGCCATTTCCAAAGCAGGCCACGGTTCAATCCACATGTTAGTCTGGGATGTGCAGATCAGAGAATTTGTTTTGGAATTTGGTCTCACTGAATTCCTCCACCATCTCTAGTTTTAGTGGAGATGCATAAATTGGAAATGGAGTCTTCCACCACAATCTGCTCCCCCTTACATGTGTTCATGGCATCCCCATGAACGTTTTGTTTAGGACTTAATATTACAGAACAATGGCTGTGTCTTAAAAAGGCCGGATTCGTAGCATGCTAACAAAAAGCTTACTGTCTTTGCAACAGCCTGAGTTCAACTTTTTGTCCCCCTTCCCAGCCACCCCATTAAAGAACTGCTTACCTACTTCAAAGCCTTTGGAGATTTTATAGAATTCCCTAGAGCTTTCTTGGTCTCTTTATGTACTTTCATTTTTAAACCACTTTGCCTACTTAAGCAGAGAGAAAAACAACAATGGGGAAAATACTGGAATGAACTATTGCTAAGTATAGCCTTTCTATCTCAAATGGGATTCTTCAATCTGAATAGAGTATGTGGAAGGCAGAGAAGCAAAAGTGTATTAGAAGACAAAGAAGCAAAAACAAGCACCTTTCTACCATTTAGGAAGTTAAGAAAGATTTTCCCCATAAAATCTCCTGCACTACAAGCACAAACATGAGTGCATATTTGAAGGCATCCAGGTACTCCATTCACATAAGCCCAATTGTCACAACAGTGACTGCACTGTAAGGCTAATGGGGGTAAAGAGAGAATTAAAAAAAATAAAAATAATGACCTGCTCCTGACTGGGCCAGTTCTGTAATAAAGTTGGTTCTATCTCTTGGAAGAAAATACAAACGTAATGAGCGGGGTACACTGCAGGGCTCAGTCCTGGACCCAGTGCTCTTCAACATTTTTTATTAATGAGTTGAAGGAGGAGGTGCAGGGAATGCTTTTCAGATTTGCAGATGACATAAAACTGGATGGGATAGCTAATACTTTGGAAGACAGAAAAAGAACTCAAAGTGATCTTGATAGGCTGGACCGCTGGGCAGAAAACCACAGAATAACATTTAATAGAGATAAATGCCAAGTTCTGCACCTAGGAAAAAGAACCAAATGCACAGTTACAAGATGGGGGATACTTGGCTCAACAACGTTACAAGCAAGAAGGATCTTGTAATTGTTGTTGATCACAAGCTGAATATGAGCCAACAATGTGATGTAGCTGCAAAAAAGGCAAATGCTATTTTGGGCTGCATTAATAGAAGTATAGCTTCCAAATCACGTGAAGTACTAGTTCCCCTCAACTCAGCACTGGTTAGGCCTCATCTGGAGTACTGTGTCCAGTTCTGGGCACCGCACTTTAAGAAGGATGCAGACAAGCTGGAAAAGTTTCAGAGGACGGCAACGGTAGGGATGTTGGGGAATTTCGCCACGGATTCCAGGGAGGCCGAATTCCAGTGAATTCGGCCCCCCGGAATCCATGGCGGAATGAAGCAACCCCCCCGCCACCCCACAAAATGGGTCCAGAATGGAGCCTACCTAGTGTTGGCCATCTGGAGCTCCACAAATGACGGCTGCATCTGCAGCCGCCATTCGCCTTCTTTCGAATGCGTCCCTGCAGAGACCATGATAGGCTACGTAAGTACTTATGTAGCCTATCACGGCAAAAGGCAGGAATGCAAACAGTGGCCGCTACGCCATTTGCGTCCCTGTCTTTTCTTTTGCCGTGGTAGGCTACGTATATATTTATGTAGCCTACCACGGCAAAAGACAGGGACACAAATGGCATAGTGGCTGCCGTTTGCATCCCCTCTTTTGTCGTGATAGACTACATAAATATTTTTGTAGCCTATCACGGCTCAGCGAAGGGACGCAAATGGCGACTGCTACACTGGCCGCCATTTGCAGCTGCAGATCTGCCGCAGCCAGATGCCCGGCTGCGGATGCACCTGGCTAGCAGCTCCGCGGAGTTGCCGTGGAACGGAGCCAGCCAGGGAGGATTTCGGGGGGAGGGACAGGGCACCTCCCCCCTCACCGAAGATGCCACTTATGAAACAGGTAAGTGGTTTCGTACATCCCTAGGCAACGGAGATGATCAGGGGACTGGAAACAAAGCCCTATGAGGAGAGACTGAAAGAATTGGGCATGTTTAGCCTTGAGAAGAGAAGAAGACTGAGGCAAGATACGATAGCGCTCTTCAAGTCCTTGAAAGGTTGTCACAGAGAGGAAGGCCAGGATCACTTCTCGATCATCCCAGAGTGCAGGACACAGAATAATGGGCTCAAGTTACAGGAAGACAGATTCGGCTGAACATCAGGAAAAACTTCCTGATGGTTAGAGCAATATGACAATGGAGCCAATTACCTAGGGAGGTAGTGGGCTCTCCCACACTGGAGGCATTCAAGCTGAAGCTGGACAGCCATCTGTCAGGGATGCTTTGATTTGGATCACTGCATTGAGCAGGGGATTGGACTCGATGGTTGTATAGGCCCCTTCCAACCCTACTATTCTACCATTCTATGAATCTATGTATCTATACATTTACCCATTACATGCTTCAAATGCCTCTTGAAAAACATCCTTTTTTACACTGGCCTTCCCTGACCTGTGATGGACTATCACACTGCTTTGTTTTATCATTGTTTTTGCTGTAACGTTTTAAATCTCTATATTAATATTGAGCACAAAGTTCTATTCATTCCATTTTGACCCCTAAATATATTCGATTAAGTTCAGAATGGTCTCAAATTAAATCTACTGAGGTCTAGATTTGCAGAAAAACAACTGCTCCTCCAAAAATAAATTAACAACTTCACAATTAATTGTTAAATTTTATAACAGAACAGCCCCTTTCCCTGACCCTGCAACAGAGGAGGGATGGGTCTGTATATGCTTTCATGTAATGGGAGGAGGTTCTTATTGGAAGGAGGGAGGCTAATTGTATCAGTGAATGAGAGGGAGGTGGGATGGAGGAACCTGTTTGCTATGGTATGGGAAGGCTTGCTTTAATGTAGTGAGAAGTTGTACTTATTGGGGTTCTCATGGAAAGGAAGCTGATGTGGGACATAATTGGGAAATTGAGAGAGGAAGAGAGAAGGAAAATCGAAGCCAGCCTCCACGGCACCATCCACACACAGTTGTGAAATCTCTAGATCGCTTAAAGCAGCCGATTAGCAAAGTTTCTAAATCATAAGCTTACATGCACAGTTTCGCAACGGGTACAGCTAGTTATTTATTAGTCTATATTTACCATATAACCATATATTTATGCTTTTTATATTGCATGTTATATAGATTTTAGTGTGATAAGCATAGAGGTTTTATTATATTGAAGGTATAGAAGTATAATAAATAAATAAAATCTGATACGTTCAAAATCAAATAGAGTGGTGCAACATTGATGGGAGAAATATATTTCTTAAGATATAGCACACACATATACACCCCACTGTATGAAGAGAATTGTAAGCAAAGGTTGGTTTAGATTAAAATTTGGTAGGACCACCAGGGGCCACAGACTAGCAGTTCGATATCCCTGCTCTAAGGAATGAACAGGACTCTCTCCAAAATGGCTGCCTCTTGTGAGGGAGAAGTCAGCTGTGTCTGAAGAGGCTGCCTCCTTTCCCCCAGTAACTTTAGCAGGGCTACTGTAGTCTTACTTTGTAAGTGAGAGAAAATATAGTGCGACCTTAGCCCTATTGATATCTTTTCATTATTGAATAAACTCACGCAGACATCGTCCTCTTGCCTAGCATGTTCTAACAGGCAGAGCCGTCTACCGAGGTTTGCTTGGCAAGCCCTCTTTTGCCAAGAGCAGAACAGGACCGCTGGCTAGCTGAGAGGTTAGTCAATTACAGTGGCCTCTCTGGCAGCTGCAGCCCAGTGGCTGTGGAGAGGGAGTCAACAAATCACAGCTGCACTGTACAGTTACCATGGAAACGAGAGCCAAGGAAGCCTCTTGCAACTTGTAACCAGTGAGAGGGGCTGCTTTTCCAGTTTGTTTAGCTTTAAATGTATGCAAGTTTATGATTTCAAACAAGTCAGGAATGCTAGAGAAACCATGAACTACTGCTCAAAATGACACCGCGAAGAGTGCTTGCTGCACTCCGCAACCACTCGGGGGAGAAGAAAACATTCCAAAACTCTCACAAAACCTGATTGCAGTTCAGAGGCATACTTACCTAAGGAGGTGGTGGGCTCTCCCACACTGGAGGCATTCAAGACGAGGCTGGACAGCCATCTGTCAGGGATGCTCTGACTTGGATTCCTGCATTGAGCCCCTCGATGGTCTTGTAGGCCCCTTCCAACCCTACTATTCTATGATTCTGCAGGCCAGGGCAATAAATGAATTAGCCTCTCTGTAAGACCCACAATCAGTATCCTTTCTTTCCTCTTTGTACTCTGAAGGTGGAGAAAGTTGCTAGTTTAAATACAAGTATGCAGTAGGGATGTGCACCACTTTGGTCCGAGGCCCAAATAATGAGGTGAAGCGTGCTGATTCGGAGGTGCCTTGTCCTGCTACAAAGCAGATCAGAACAGCACTGAGGCCCCCCCTTGACCTGAAGCGGGTCACCTATGAAGGACCTCAGTCTCCTTCATATATTCAGAGATCTTCTTATGCTTTCTGAGCAGCCTAGACAAGCTGTCTCTAAAATGTATCAACCTGTGAAAGATCATACTGGAGGCGCTGAATGTATCAATTTGAGAAAGATACAGCAACTGGGAGGGGCAGAAGATGAGGAGGGAGGGGGGAAGGGGAGAGGAGAGGACGCGGAGGAGGAGTGAGTGAGCTTCGCTGTGAGTCAGCCTCCGTTTGCTCATTGTGAGAGAGGTGGTGTTACTGAAGAGGAGAGGACTGGTTGAACGTTATTTGACTAGAGCAGTGGTCTCCAAAGTAGGGTGCACACCCCCTAGGGGGTGCACAAGATGATCCATTGGGGTGAATGAGCCGCCTGATAATTGAGCAGCCTTCTGCTGCCCTGACGAGCTGCCATTGTGTGCAATAATGGTGGTGGCGGGGGCAGTGGTGGCAGCAGGATGGGACAGGAGCCAAGAGGGAAGCTCCATGGCATTCCCCTCTCTGCTCCAGTCCTATCCTGCCTCTGCTGCAGCCACCGAGAGCAACTGTGCCAGTCTCTGCCAGGCATAGTAGAGGAAGCCTTAACCCTTCCCACTATCCTTTGGCAGAATGAAGCCGAGAAGAAAGCACGTGCTATGACAGCTATGTTAGTGTCTTCCCACACCACACCACACCACACCACACCACACCACACCACACCACCCTTCTGTAATAGTTTTACCATTCATTCTTTTTGTTTGTTCATTTAAAAATCCAGAAAATTTCACTGTGGTTTCTTATCTCCCCCCGCACACACTTTTTCAATTCTTTCTTAACCATTAGTTTGCCATATAGAGAGAAGGGGGAGGGATGGGGAGAGAACTTTCCTTGTTCTTGGCTCCCCTCCACCTCCCCTTTTCAATTCCTGTATTCCTTCCTTTCCCATTTTTGAACTCCCCCCCGACCCCCCAAATTAAAACCTTCTTTCTCTTCTGCTAGGATTCTAGTTAGTCCTCCCCCCCTAACTAAAAAAAAGTTAGTTCTTTTGCTTGTGTGTGTGTGTGTGTGTTTATGTGCATGTGCTTGGGCTGTGTGGGCAAGCAAACAGTGTGTGTCAAAGGAGTACACACATTTCCAAAAACAGTGGGAAAAGGACTACACACATTAACAGCTTCTGTTGAAATAATATAATACTACACTGTGTGTTGCAAAGCAAGCAAACCCAATATGAGGGATCTTTGGGGTCTGGCAGGGTCAGAGGTGGGTGAGGTGCTGCTGTGCCCTCCTCGGAAGGTTGCTGCGTTGCTTCCTGCCTCTGTCAGTCCAGCAGACAACTGTCGTCGTTGCTCTTCGTTCAAGTACTGTCTTTGTTTGCTTCCTTCCTACCACCCAGTGTTTTCTGAGGAAATTCAGCCAAAGAGACCCTGAGGTTATTGACTGTGTGTGAATAGGAAAGTAGTACTATTTGCACTTCAAAGAAACCTACCACAGAGTTTAGGGACAGTGACCTCCTCTCCGCTTCAACACCTAACTTGATTATCCCTTTATGAACTTTGGTTTGCGTTTCTGAGAACAGCACATTTTACCAGCGCCTAGCAGAAAAACTAGTTGGCCAAACTGTCTGAGATTTGGCAGGTGGGATGCCCTCCAGGGGCATTCCCCAACTTTCATGCACTTCTGTGAAAGCAGTGAAAAGTTATAGTTCTTTGCTTTGAGAGATTGCCTTGAAAAAATTAAATTTCACCTGCACCTAGCACAAAAACTCCTGGGTCAAATTGCCTGAAATTTGGCAGGTGGACACTCCTCCGGCGGGGTGGGGTGGGGGCTGAGAGTTCCCCAAATTTAATGTATGTATCATGAAAAGTGATAACATTATGTCTGTTTGTGTTTTCCCATTCAAGTCAATGGGAAAACACCCAAAACAAGTGATTCGATGTCCGAATCTCGCTTCGGATTCAGATCTGAGTTGAAGCAGATGGGGTCTGAATCAATCTGAAACAAAGCAGGGCTGCTTTCCGAAGGTCAAAAGTGGCATCCAAAGTGGAGTGTGGAGGGGTCCATGCACAGCCCTAGTATGTAGTTCTTCCTTCCTTTTACAAGGCCAAGGACATTTGGAATGCCAAAGTGGTGTTGTAGCAGCAATGCATGCTGGGAAGCCATCAGCATATTTACAAGTGGAGGCTTTACCTAATACATCCAAAATACAGTGAAGTATTGTGGGAAGGGCTGTGGATAGTATGGATGTACGGATTCCCCACATTCCAATCTGGTGGGGAATCCGCCCGAGGGGAAGGTGATCTGTTCCTCCCCACCAGAATCCTCCAGAGCGGCTCTGCTCCATGAGGATTCCACAGAGCCATACACCGGCTCCATACTGCTTGCGATGCGGTAATGACGGCTGCCATTACCATATCACTGGGAGAAATAGAGCCGCAAATGGTGTATTGGACACCACTTGCAGCTGTAAAGCCCTCAGTTTAACCTAACTGCAGCTGTTTATGGCTCCATTTAGGTAAAAACTGTGCTTTACAGCAGCAAGAGGCGTCCAATATGCCATTTGCGGCTGTATTCCACCCAGCGATACGGGAATGGCAGCCGCCATTACTGTATCGCCAGCGATATGGAGCTGGCATGTTCTGAAGGAAAACCTCAGGAGGCAGAAGTAAGTGAGCCATTCTGCTGCGGATTCTGGAGGCCGGATTACAAAGAATCTGGCCTCATTTGGGTCTGTGGTGGAATTCTCCGCCATCCCTAGTGGATAGGGATGTGCGGACTGTGTTAAAATCTGCTCCATCTGTGTTTTGCGGATTGTTAGGTGCCTTCTGTTCCATTATCCATCCACAGATGGATGCAATATTTTTTCATCATGTGGAAATAATATGCAAATAATTACGTAAGTATTTTTGTAAGTATTTACATAATTTGCCTTAGTACATAACATTTAGTGTATTGTCCCCCATTCCATTCAATGTTTCCTCAGCAGAAACTTACGTATTTTCCTATGAATTTATATGCGTAAATTTATGGAAAGTAAAAAAATAATAATCCGAAAGTCCCCGGACTCCATGCGACCTGAGGGGGTCGCTCCGCAGCGGATTCCATAGGTCGGATTCTTAGAAATCCGAGCTCATTTTAGTCCATCTGGAATTTCTCCAGCATCCCTAGCTGTGGATGGTTCATACACTCATCTTTGGTGGGAATGCCCAACAGTGCAAAAGTTCTGGATTGTTTAAAACCAGTTCCGTCTGTGTTTTGCACATTGTCAGACACCTTTCATTCTGTTGTCCATCCATTGACAAAATTGCATTTTTTTGTTTACAATTTTGTGCAAATGTGCATGTGCAAAAATGCACAAATTCTTCCAAGTTGCGTGAAATCCCCCCCCCCCAATGTACACTTCCATGCATTAGACTATGGAGGAAATACACATTCTGGCCGGGTTTTTTTGCATATTTTTCCATGGCGAAATTTGTGCAAAATTGGGAAAGTTAGAAAAACAGTCCATAAGTCTGTAAATCTGCCTGATGGAGTGGGACTGGACAGAATCCACTGTCAGATTCATCAAAAGCCAAACTCGTTTGGCTCCATTGCAGATTTCTCTGACAACATTACTTCTGGAACATGGTTGCTGTTTACTGCCAGGAATTTACTCACTTTATATGCAGGTAACTCCTAAAGCTATGATTCTTTGTAATTTTGAACCTAATGACCTTAGATTCCTGCTTAAAGACCTTCTTAAGCACTTGTATATAGCAGTGATGTTGTGTGTATCTACATAATTGGAAGTCTCCCAAGCAACCTATTAAACAGCAATGGATTGAAACCATTTGGGAGACCCTGATTACATACACACTTTCTAAGCAAGTGCAACAGGCAAGGAATTCAATATTTTGAAGATATTATGGCACCTTCATTTCTGTTTATCGCCTGTATGGAATCCTTTCAAACTTCTGTTCCCATTCTAATCAAGTATAGGATGATGCATATATACTAATCAAACATAGGATGATGGATGTGACCAGTGCATGGGTAACTGAGGCTAGGACCATCTTCTCTAGACACAGTCAGAGATGGTGAACCAGTCAAATCTGGGGAAAAGGCATTTCTGGAGCCTTTTCCCCAGTATCCATTGGGCTAGCAGAGCTCTGCTAAATCTTTCTGCTGCACAAGTTGTTGCCCATTGCTCTCACACAACTGGTTGTGCAAGCTGTTGTGCAAGCTGTTGCACAATGGGTTGCACAATGGGTGTAAAGCATAATCCAAGCAAAATGTACAACTGGTTGCATAATGGGTTGCACAACGCATTGCACAAACATAATGCAAAACTGCTTGCGCAACGACATTTCTGCAAATGTAGTTTCAGTTGGATTCTTCTCTTGAGCATAGGTCAGAAGCTAGTTTCCACTACCACAACATCATTTGTACTAACAGACTGACAGAGTTGGATGCTGCCACTGGCCACCAACACCACCTATATGTCCAGAGATAGTGCTGTTTCTAGGAGGATCTCTAAATTGCATACTTTATTCTTCCCAATCCACAGTAGGTTGAATACCTCCAGAATGGAGAAATTCCCAATGAACAGCACTTCCATATTGTTCTGGATTGTGGCACAATACATTTGGTCTAACTAAAATGCTGAACTCAGTGATGAATGGGAATTACAGATCTTGGAGAAATCCACAACAGAACGAAATGAGTTTGGATTTTCATGAATCCAACCTACAGATTCCACAGCAGACTGCTCTCCCCCTAGTTGGGTGGATTCTGCAGACTTACAGACCATTTTTCTAACTTTCCTGAATTTTGCACAAATGTCATTGCAGAAAAATATGCAATGTGCATTTCCCCCATAGGCTAAAGTGAGAATATGCAAATTTTGTGGGAACTTGCACATTTTCACACATGTGAATTTGCACAAATTTGGAAAGAAAAAAATCTGATTCCATGGATGGGCAGACGATGGAATGAAAGGCTTCTGACAGTCCACAAAACACAGACGGAACAGATTGTATATGATCTGCACATCCCTAATGGCAATAGGAACAATAGGGGTGAAGAAACTGGGGTGGGGAAGGATTGGAACATTCCAGTTCACCCAGCCTAACAACTAGTCTTCAAGAAAGATCACTCATCTTGGATTAGTTACTCTAAATACTCTTAGCAATTCCACACATACCACTCTTTCACAGACATGTGTGTGTGTGTGTGAATGGTCTTGATTACTAATAATATTCAAATTATGTTCTCACTCCATCAAAGAATGCTGCCATTGTTGAGGATTCCTACACACCATTTCTTGTAAACTGCATTTATTTTCTCTATACTGGCCTGTCCTCCACAGTCTTCTGAAGCAGGTGTTTTAGTTACAGTGACCGTAGTTAGTACCCTTTACAGTTATTTTTAACTTTCATTTTAAATTGATGACTTACTTTCCTGAACTTCAGTTATGCTTTTTTATTTTTTTTTAAAGCATAATGTTTACTCCCATAATAGTTCTTGTTGTTACAATGTTATAGCTTCCCTCAAACACATTTAACAACATTTCTGGATAGTCACTTATGGGGGTGGGAATGGAAGGTGTACATGTACTCGTATGTAAAATAGATGCTAGACAGATAGATGATAGATAGATAGATAGATAGATAGATAGATAGATAGGCGGACGGACAGACAGACAGACAGACAGATATTATCTCAAGGATTTTGTTCAATCTGCATTTTAAAGAAACTGACTTGATTCATACTTCCCAGACTAATACATGTATTGGAATATGGTTATCTTTCACTTTGTACATTGCTTGAAATTTTGTGATACAGGTTTCAACTCAAAAAGTGCACCACAGTAGGGATGTCAGAGAAATCCATTTGGAGGGTGGAGTTTGATGGGTGTTCCTAGGTTTGTCCCCCAGACTTCGTTCAGGTTCCCACTGTATTGCCTGACTCAGTGTGGAGTGAGTCGGGCCAATTCCTGGATTTTCTAGGCACTTGGAGCATTTTTCTTCACAGGTTTTGCAATTTGCACAAATTTCTGAGCAATTTGCACAAATTATGGCTGGATTTGTACAACATTGGCTGTAATTTGTGCAAATTTGGCCACAAGTTGTGCAAATTGCTCAAAAATTCACACAAATTGCAGGACCTATGGGGAAAAACTACAAAAAGATTCCTGGAGTTGGGGGAAAGCCTGCAGGTCAGCTTGCAAATGCAAACTGAGTTGTATTTGCCACCAAACTCTGTCAACTCAAAAAAGAACCGGATTGCCCAGTGACAGACATCCCTACACCATAGGGTTATGGCTTTTTTAGGTTAATCTGTGTTTTTAGGTTAAATGCATATTAAATGCATATATTTGAAGAGAAACCATACAAAATGCATATTTTAGGGAAAAATATGTACAAAAATGTGTATTTTGTGGGAAAATACACTGAAAATGCATTTTTATGCAATCTTTCAAAATAAAATCATAAAATGATGAAGAGACAGGATAGAATGAATTTGTGAATGAACATATGTGAAACTGATGTTGACTGCAGGTAGACAATTTTATCCATATCTGAGAGACACACACAAAGAGAACTCAATATCTAAAATCTTCTCCCAAAAGGTAAAAAAAGGGGGGTCAGTAATTAATTCATTGGAGAAAGATACTAGAAAACAGGGGTTTGCTGAAATTTATACAACTCTGGTTTCAGTCTTATACCCACCTACCTGGGACTAAGCACACTGAACTCAGTGGAACTTACTGCAGAGCAGACATGCATAGGATTGTGGTTAAAGAGTAGGGATGTACGAAACTGACCTTTTCACGGAATTTTTCATGGTAGGGGGGAGGTACTCTGTCCCTCCCCCCCGGAATCCTCGACAGGGGGGGAGGTGATCCGGTCCCCCCCCCTGGAATCCTGCCTGGCTGGCTCCGCTCCACAGTGGCTCCGCGGAGCAGCTGGCCAGGGCCATCCGCAGCCGGATTTCCAGCTGCGGACAGGCTGCTGCGGACGCAAATGTAGGGATGTCAGAGAATTTCTCCACTAATCTCTGGGAGGCTGAATGCCAATGCATTCAGCCCCCCAAAACTGGTGGAGAAATGGTCCGCCACCCCCCGCCACCCCCGGGATGGGACTTACCTTGAGCGAATGTCCCTGGTGGCAGCGGCTCCCGGCAGCGGTTCGGTGGCGGTTCGGCGGCGGCGGCCGGTCTTCCTACCGATTGCCACCGCTGCCATTTCCAAGTAAAACAAACAAACAAACAAACAAACAACAAACGTGATAGGCTACGTAAAGATTTACGTAGCCTATCGCGGCTAGATTTTCAAAAAACACCGTGATAGGCTACGTAAATGTTTACGTAGCCTATCACAGCTGACTGCAGGCCAGGGACGCAAACGGCAGCGGCTACGGCCGCCGCCATTTGCGTCCCAGCAGGAGAAGAGGTTTCATGGCCAGAGAGACGGGGCGCTCCCCCCCAGCCAGAATTTTGGCGGGGAGGGATGGGGCGCCTCCCCCCCGGCCAGAATACCGTTGCCCTTATTTTCACCGTAGTCTACGTAAATATTTATGTAGACTACCCGGGCCAAAATAAGGAACGCAAATGGCGGCGACCATGGGTGCTGCCATTTGCGTACGCACTTTTTTTTCCCCCAAAGTCAGCCGTGATAGGCTACATAAACATTTACATAGCCTATCACGGCTGACTGCTGGCCAGGGACGCAAATGGTAGCGGCTACGGCCGCTGCCATTTGCGTCCTGGCAGGAGAAGAGGTTTTGCGGCCGGAGAGATGGGGCGCTCCCCCCCAGCTAGAATTTTGGCAGGGAGGGACGGGGCGCCTCCCCCCCACCCAGAATTTCGGGGGGAGGGATGGAGCGCCTCCCCCCATCGCGAAGCAAGCTTCGGGATCAGGTAAGTGACTTTCGTCCATCCCTACGCAAATGGCGGCCTCTGTAGCAGCCACCATTTGCATCCAGCCAGGCTGCCATGAAAGGCTACGTAAGTATTTACATAGCCTATCACGGCAATCCCCCCCCAAAATCGTATGCTAATGGCGGTGGCTATGGCAGCCACCATTTGCGTTCCCTATTTTTCGCCGTTTTACTATTTTTACGTTTTACGTAGGCTATTACGGCGAAAAAAAGGGGAACGCAAACAGCATAGTGGGCGCTATTTGCGTTCCTTTTTTTCATAGCTTATGTAAATATTTACGTAGGCTAAAACGGTGCAAAAAAAGGAATGCAAATAGCACCCACTACGCTATTTGCATTCCCCTTTTTTTTCACCGTAATAGCCTACGTAAATATTTAGGTAGGCTAAAATAGCGAAAAATAGGGAATGCAAATGGCGGCCGCCGTAGCCGCCACCATTTGCGTATGCCATTTTTTTTTTATTATTGGCTTGCCGTGATAGGCTACATAAGTATTTACGTAGCCTATCATGGCAAAGACCAGGATGAAAATGGCAGCTGCAGCAACCCGTCAAAAGACCAGCCACCGCCGGAGTTGCTGGCAGCCGGTCAAAAGACCACCCGCTGCTGCCATCCGGAACATCTGCCCCAGGTAAGCCTCGTCCTAGGGGGAATCCGCCGGGGGGGGGTGAGGGGCAGGCCATTCTGCCATGGGTTTCGTGGGGCCGAATGCCAGTGCATTCGGCCTCACTGAAATCCGTGGTGGAATTCTCCACCATCCCTATTAAAGAGCAGAAAGAAAATAGAATTGAGGCATCAAAACATTACCAATTATTATGAGAGTTGTACAAGTTAATGGCTGCCAGTGCCATATAGAGGCTGCTTTCAATCATGCTACATGACAGATGATATTACTCTGGCAAGCCTTTTATATAGAGGATTCGCAACACAGTTGGGCTGCTTTGTATTTCCAAACTCCAACACATACTTTTCAGATATTTCCAGTGGTACAGAAACATTTGCCTCAACTGCATGATGAGCTTCATTTAAATTGGGGACACTGTGGGGCAATCTACATTACAACTTTAAACTGGATTCAAACCTGTTTTTAGTGATTATGGCTACCAAATACAGGAATTCTGGGAATTGTAGCTCTAGGAAGAGGGGCTGCTTGGGCAGGGGACAGGGGTCTCTAACAAAGAATCCTCAGTACCCTCATGAAACTGCAGGATCCCTTTAGATAAACCGGTTTGAAACCAGTTTAAAGTTGTAATATAGATCGGCTCTGTGTAATAACAGCTGCTGTAAGGGCTGCCACCTGGACAGAACTGTGTATACTAGACCACAATGTTTATCCACCTAGGCTGTTGCCAAATTTAGATGAAGCCCAGGCAAACACTGTTCAGTGGACCCACTTTTGCTGTAAGGGCAGACACAAGGAGCAGTCACTGCACAATATGAACAGTAGGTTCAACAAGCATTGGTGGTGGCTGTACTTGTTGCATAGCATACATTAATATGAATGCACCCATATACTGTATGTTCTGCCAGGCAGAGATAAAAAAGGCAAGTGCCATCTTCAAGGTGCATTCAGTAAGAAGGTGCATTCAGTAAACCTGTATGTGTTTTGAGGAAGGAATCAATGAACATGTCTATGCTGGCCACTCAGCCATCATTGTTCAGGTAAGTTTGACAACCCAGAACATATCTTCATGCATGCTGTCTCATCCCCAGCACATCCTCGTCAACCAGCATCTCATCCTCATCAACCAGCACAGCTCGTAGGGCCAGCCCAAGACATTGATTTTGCTGAGGAAGAGCAGCAACGCCCCCCCCCCCGTTCCACACACACTATAGATGGCCATATCTGACAGTTTCACTTCCTCTCCCATTTGAATGTTTATAATTTCAAATTATTTCTCTCCCAGATATGAAGAAATATGTGAATTTTGGTGAATTCTTATTAAAAACAAACTGAAAAGACATTCTGTACCATCCAGATTCAATATTCCCTGCACGGAGAGGACCATGATGTACCTGCCTGCCATAGAATCATAGGGTTGGAAGGGGCCTACAAGACCATCGAGTCCTGCTCAGTTCAGGAAGTCTGATTCCGAGGTGGTCTCCCATCCAAGTACTAACCAGGGCTGACTCTGCTTAGCTTCTGAGACCAGACAAGATCATATAGTTGTTAAAGATGAGGAGCATGTTAGAAAAAATGTGGTGGCAAACCTAATTCAACATTAACATAGTTGAATACACATGGATTCAAACCCAGGCTTTTAATAGCTAAGCACTCAAAGCCCTGGGCCTGAATGGATGAATCTGTCAGTTTCTGTTCTCTCCACATTCATTAAAATAAATAAATAACTAAAATAACTAAAATTTTAGTAAATTTTTATCAAAACCAACCAACAAAAATTCTCACCGGATATTAAAAGGTAAAGGTAAAGGTGTCCCCAACCAGTCGTGTCTAGAGATGTACGAAATTGCCCTTACCTGGCTCTGCCGGGTTCTGCTGGGGGGGGAGGCGCTCCATCCCTCCCCCCGGAATCCTCGCTGGGGGGGAGGCACTCCACTCCTCCACCCTGGAATCCTGGCCGGCTGGCTCTGCTCTGCGGGGATTCCGCGGAGCCATCAGCTGGACATCCAGCCGCTGGCTAGCAGGGATGCAAATGGCGGCGGCCATAGCCGCTGCCGTTTGCATCCCTGTAGTCAGCCGTGATAGGCTGACTACATCTTTACGTAGCCTATCACGTCTGACTTAAAACAAAAAACAAAAAATGCGCGTACGCAAATGGCGGCGGCCATGACCGCCGCCATTTGCGTTCCTTATTTTGGGCCAAATATTTAGTCTACGTAAATATTTACGTAGACTAAGACGGCCCAAAATAATGAACGCTATTTGCATTCTCCCTTATTTTTGCCATCTTAGTCTACGTACATATTTACGTAGACTAAGACGGCCCAAAATAATGAACGCTATTTGCATTCTCCCTTATTTTTGCCATCTTAGTCTACGTAAATATTTACGTAGACTAAGACGGCCCAAAATAAGGAACGCGAATGGCGGTGGTCGTCGTGTCTTTTTTTTAAAAAAAGTATCATGTCATGTTTTTTTAAAAAAACAAAACCTAGCCATGATAGGCTACGTAAATCTTTACGTAGCCTATCATGTCTTTTTTTTTTTTTCAACACTGGAAATGGGGGTGGCGGCAGCCGGTTGGAAGACCAGCCACTGCTGCCACCGCTGAAGCCGCCACCGAAGCCGCTGCTGCCTGGAAGTTCCACCCCAAGTAAGTGTCTCCGTGGGGGGTGGGACGGTGGCAGGCTGTTCCACTACGGAGTTCAGGGGGCTGAATGCACTGGCATTCGGCCTCACTGAAATCCGTGGCGGAATTCCCTGCCATCCCTAGTCATGTCCGACTCTAGGGTGTGGTGCTCATCTCCATTTCTAATCTGAAGAGCCAGCGCTGCCCAAAGACACTTCCGTGGTCATGTGGCCGGCATGACTGAACACCAAGGTGCACGGAATGCTGTTACCTTTCCCGCCAAAGTGGTACCTGTTTATCTACTTGCAATTTCTTGCTTTCGAACTGCTAGGTTGGCAGGAGCTGGGACTGAAGATCGGAGCTCACTCTGTCATGCGGCACTCGGGTCTCGAACTGCTGTCATGCCGACCTTCCAGTCTGCAGTTCAGCGTCTTAACCACTAAGCCACGCACCCAATTAATGTGCATAGTACATAAACACAGACATTTTATTTTGCAGTCTGAGGCAGAAAATCCCTCAGTCCCTCAGTGTAAGGATCCAATAATAATTAGGGATGTCAGAGAATTTTGCCACGAATTTCAGGGAGGCCGAATGCCAGCGCATTCGGCCCCCCAAAATTGGTGGCGAAATGGTCTGCCCCCCTGCCCCCCCCCGGGATGGGACTTACCTTGGGTGAATCCTCCTGGTGGTGGCGGCGGCGGCAGCGGTTCGGTGGCGGCGGCTGCGGCGGCCGGTCTTCCGACGGCTGCCGCTGCCGCCATTTCCATTAAAAAACAAAACAAAAAAAGTGATAGGCTACGTAAATATTTACGTAGTCTATCATGGCTAGATTTTAAAAAAACACCGTGATAGGCTACGTAAATGTTTACATTGCCTATCACGGCTGACTAAAAAAAAAAAACAAACGCGTGTACACAAATGGCAACGCCCTTGGGTGCCGCCATTTGCATTCCTTATTTTGGCACATCTAGTCTACGTAAACATTTACGTAGACTATGGCGAAAATAAGGGGAACGCAAATAGCGTAGACACTACGTAATTATTTACATAGACTAAGACGGCCCAAAAGAAGGAACGCAAATGGCGGCGGCCATAGCTGCCGCCATTTGCGTACGCCTTTTTTTTTTTTTACCCAGACATTTTAGGCTACGTAAAAACTTACGTAGTTTTTATGGAGCCGGAGCCGCCCGGAAGATCCGCCCCAGGTAAGTCTCGTCCTGGGGGGAACTGCGGGGGGGCAGGGAGGGGCAGGCCGTTCCGCCACAGATTTCGGGGGGCCGAATGCACTGGCATTTGGCCTCCCTGAGATCCGTGGCAGAATTCCCTGCCATCCCTAGCTGGACGCCATTTGCATCCAAAGACAGGCAGCAGCGGATGACAACGGACGGATGGTACCAGGTAGGATCCGGCCGGCGTGGATTCCCCCGGGTGGTGGAGGTGAGTCTTTCATTCCACCGTGGACTCCGGGGGGGGGGAGATTCTTAGAATCCGGCCTCATTGGAGTTCGTGGCGGAATTCTCCGCCATCTCTACTATTGCCAAATTGGATACTGCCCTAACACTTTTCCACCCTTTCATGTCACCCAAATCAGCTGTCCAAAGCAGCCATCTGGCTCTGCCTGATATTTGGGACCAGCCCACAGCATCATAGGACCATCACCACCCTCAACAAGCAGGTGAAGGACAAAGGATGGAACACCAAATGCTAAGACATGACTAGACATGCTCTGCATGAATAGGGGGTGTTCTTTTCATTTTTTAAAAAGACTTTTTGCACATGATCATGAACACCTTGTCCTTAGATCCTTTTCTATCCTTGTGGGGGAGCACTCTGCACATGTTCAAAGGTATTTGAGGCAAGAGCCCATTAAAAAAAAGTAGTTATGACCCTAATGACTGATCAAAAGTGGCCTTCATGTTCTAGCTACCTAAAACAGATAGCCTGATCTTGGGTACAAAATTAGGAAGGCTGGTAGTCCATCTTTATTAACTGAGGGCGCAATCCTATGGCTGCTAGTTAGTGGCTAGCTGGTCATAGGATAGGTCGGTTCCCAGGAACCGACCTCGAAGCCCACACTCCAAGGTCGGTTCCCTGAGAACCAACCTTCACCCCTTCCTACGCTGCCTTGTAAGCAGTGTGGAATGGCCTCGCATAGTCTCATTCCATGCTTGGGAGAGGAGTCAGGAGAGGAGCGGCGAAAACGGGGCATTTCTAGGGGCATGCTGGGCCAGGGAAGTTGGAAATCCAGTACGACACATCCAATGAGTTGTCCGCCTGCCACTTCCTCTGCTCCGACTTCCTGTGGCTAGACATCTGAAATTGGCTGTCTATCCTCAAATGCAGGGCAGCTGAAGTGTGGAGGGGACGATCCCCTCCGCACTTCTCCTGCCCTGCACTGGATAGGCGGCCACCTATCTCAGTAGGATTACTCCTTGCTATGCAATACAAAGGTAGTGTCCAAGGTTAGTCCTATGCAGAGTAGACCCAATGCAATGAATAGGACTTAAGTTTGTTGTGACCAATACCATTCATTTCAATGGGTCTGCTCTATATAGGACTAACATTAGATGCTACCCCTTGAATGGGATATTGTTCCCCACCCCTTGAGAACATAGAGTATCACTTTATTTATTTATTTATTTATTATTTTAAAATATTGCTTGGCTGCCTTTCAAGGCAGTGTGCCATCCCCCAAGGTAGCACACAAGAATAAAACAGTATTCACCATTTGTAGTGATTTACAATGTTCTGTCTGGTTTGGGACAGAAGTCTGGTCTACATGGTCAGTGGTAGGTCACTCTGGAGGAGCCATCACTCAGTTTTAGAGCACATGCTTTGCATGCACCGGGTCCTAGGTTCAATCTCTGGTACCTCTGTTTACAGATGGGAAAGACTCCTGTCTAAAATTCTGGCGAGCCACTGTCCATCAGTTTAGATAATAATAAGCCAGGTGGACCAACGATCTGTCCCAGTATGAGGTAGTTTCCTAAGTAGTTTCTGAGTCAAGAGTTCTACACACTGCAAAAAGCCAGCAGGTAGGCGATTTTTCATGAGATAAAAAAATGGGCAGGGATATTTACAACCTCCCCCTGCCAATTATTCCCTGTGAGCCTCCCTCTCCCCAGGTCCTTGTCACTCCAGGTGGAATACACACACACGCCCCGCTGGCTTTATAGAGTCACACCCAGTGCCACAAATAAATTTTCCTGCAAATGATCCATTTTTGATCTTCAGAAAGCTGAACAGTATGATTCATTTATTTATTTCTTTGCAATATTTATATACTGCTCCCTATCTAGAACAGATTTCAGAGCAGTGAACACAAAATATTAAACAGCCAAAGAATTTAAAAAAATAAAATAAAACACCACATTAAAATTACACTTGTTTAAAAGCACAATGCCAATAAAAACCGTAACTGGTCAATTAAGGTATGCATCCTGGAACAGAGCTGTTTTCAGGAGATGCCAGAAACAACACAATGTTGGTGCCTGCCTGACCTCAGGGGCAGAGATTTCCAAAGAATGGGGGCCGCCACACTGAGGGCTCTTCTCCGGGTGACTCCAATCGGGCCATAGGTCCATGTGGAACCACCAGGAGCAAGCCCTCCGATGACCTCAGTAACTGGGCAGGTTGGTAAGGAGTAGCTGTAGATTTACACAATCTTTTTAGCAAGAGCAATTCTCTCACAGTTTCTTTTCTCCAGGGTGTATGTTTATATATTTTAAATGTCTACATGCCAGTTTGATGCATCATGGGCAGATGAAAGAGATAATGACGAAGGCATTGCTTCTGACTGCTGTACTGTACTACCTACCATTGGTATTGTAGCCATTGTGATACTAAAAAGAGGGCCAAATACAAAGGGGGGCAACAGTCCAACTTTCTCTGGATTACTGATGGAAACTATTAAAAATAAAATTGTAACACGTGAAATAAATGTTTGATCTATCTATCTATCTATCTATCTATCTATCAATCACAAAAGTGTTTCTGCTGTGAATGAAGACAATGGAGTTTGATCAATGCATTGCCCAATCTCCAGTTCTCAAGACAAGGCAGTTTATAAGGATCATACTAACCTGCACTGTTGGGGAAATATGTGCAGACACTGAGGGTTGGGCAAACAAGCAATTTTCGCAATCACTGTGTGCCTTGAAGGCCACCTTGAAGCTTCATTTGCCTTGCTTCCTGTATTCGATTACACTCTTTTAAAATAATATTTGAATGGGAAAAGTGCACATTTTGAGCAGGGAAAATGCACATTTAAAAAAAAGGTGCACCAAAAACACTCATGTTCACCCCATAGAGTAAAGCATGAAAATGTGGATTTTCACAAAAATGTGCAGTTTTTAAAGTGCACTTTTTAAAAAATGCATTATTTGAATGTGAGCACAAATTAGGGAATTTGCAAACATTTTTGGAGAACATACTCTCCCGCTTGCATTCATCTTCAGGTTTGCGAATGGGACATGTATATCCCTACAGGTAGTTGTATGTAGATGAATAGCAACAAGAAGTGGAAGCCATGTATATTGCTTCTAAAACAGCTTGCCACAAGACATGAGCATTGATTTGAACACAGCTTTCTGGGTGCATGATACTTAGAAATCAGCAGCACAAGTAATGGCTATCATGCCATGGAGTGATCATGGAAATAGGCTTTAATATTTTAGTGTTTTTTTTAAAAAAATATGTAATAATTATTAAATATATGCATGCAAAACAACAATCCTAGAGTCCTGGGCATTCCAGGGGCCATCGGGTACTGCAGATTCCCCCCCCCCAGCTCCAAAAACAGCAACAGCTTGGGAGGGGAAATCCAAGTGGCGATTCCCCCATATACACAAATATCCACCTAGGGATGGACGGACTACTTACCATCCATTCCATTGTCTTTTCTGCCTGGGGGGAGGCGATCCATTCCTCCACCCCCCAGAATCCTCCAGAGTGGCTCTGCTCCAGCAGGATTCTGCAGAGCCGCACACCAGCTCCGTACCGCTGGTGATACAGTAATGGCGGCCACCATTACCATATCGCCAGCAGTCCAGAGCCGGTGTGCCATTCTGCCTGCAATCCTCCTGGAGCAGAGGTAAGTGATCCCTTCCACCGCGGATTCTGGATCTGGCCTCATTTGAGTCCGTGGCAGAATTCTCCAACATCCCTATACCCACCCCTCACAGCTACTAGGGGAAGATCTATGGTGGTTTCCCTTCTGAGGTCACAACAGTGAACTCAGAAGTGGGTCAGGGAGGGAGAAAAGGGCTGGTAAGGTACACAATGGGGTGGGGAGAGAAGAGACATGGAACTGCTGGATCGACAAGCCTCTCCTTCACTCACACCCACTGGAAGGTAAGTCAGATAGATGGGCTCAGATGCTGTAAAAACTTTCACCCCTTGTCCTGTCCTGCCTGGCTCTTGCTGGCATTGGATAGACAGAGGGCTCTGAGGTATTATTTCAAGTTCTGGTGATATTTATTTGGAGGCTACGCTAGAGAGATAACAATTTCAATTAAACAATATGGGATGAATTGCTTATTGAAGGAGAAATAATCTGGAACATATTTTCTCAATTATAGATTATGTTCATAACCCTCATCACCATCATTAGTAGTGTATGTTCTTACACAGATTAGAGTTCCAGCTAAACATCCATGTTCTGCAGTTAAAGGCATTGATTAACAATGACAATTACTCGATCAGTCCTTTCAAACCATAAACACAAAATACATTATTTATAAGAAAACTGAGTCATTCGATACATTAGAAATGGAATGGATTAAGGGAAGAAACTAATATGCAATACCAGACACAAACACATTTGCCTTACAAAGAGCCTCAAGTGAACGGTAGCATATACATGGAGTCCTGTAGGGGTGTAAAAAACCCACTTACTGGTCTGGTCCAGGCATCTGCGAGGGGGGGGAGGCGACCCGTCCCTCCCCCCAGAATCCTCCCCATCTGGATCCACTCCATGGCAAGTCCATGGAGCTGCTGGCTGGGCCCATCCACAGCTGGACTTCCGTCCGCTGCTGGGCTGTGGCAGCAAATGTAGGGGTGGACGAAAGTCCCTTACCTGTCGTCGGACGTTCGCGGTGGGGGGGAGGCGCTTTGCTGCTCCCACCGCGAAGTTCAGGCTGGGGAGGAGGCTTCCCGCCTCGCCCAGCCGCGAACACGAAAGGTTTTTGTTTTTTGTTTTAAAGCGCCCTGATAGGCTACGTGACGATTAACGTAGCCTATCACGGCTAGATCTGCAAAGTCAGCCATGATAGGCTACGTCAATCGTCACGTAGCCTATCACGGCTGACTTTGCAAATCTAGCCGTGATAGGCTACGTTAATCGTCACGTAGCCTATCAGGGGGCATTTTTTTTTCTTTTATTGCAATGGCGGCGGCGCAGCCTGTCGAAAGACTGGCTGCCGCTCCCGCCCCGCTCAAACACCCGCCGAACCGCCAGATGGACCCGCCGCCGGGAGGGACATTCGGCGAAGGTAAGTCCTGTCCCGGGGGGGTGCGGGGGGCGGAGGCGTTCGGAGGATTTCTCCCCGAAACTTGTTCGGGGGGCCGAAGACACTGGCGCTCGGCCCCCCAAAGTTTCGGGGAGAAATTCTCTGCCATCCCTAAGCAAATGGCATCTGGCATAGGGGAAAAGAGCAGGGACACAAATGGCATCCACTACGCCAGACACCATTTGCGTCCGCAGTCTGGGGCAGCGGACAGACGGCAGCAGTGGATGGACCCGGACCAGCCGGCAGCAGGTAGGGTCCGTCCAGGGAGGATTTCAGGGGGTGGGGGGGGAGCAGTCCATTCCCCCATGGACTCCAGGGGGGGGGATTCTAAAGAATCCAGCCTCATTGGAGTCCATGGCGGATTTCTCCGCCATCGCTAGAATCCTGAGCACGTTGGCTTTCCTATGCATTTCAACAAAACCTCCTCTCATACATCCTGTTGCATGTGATGTACTGAGCTGCTCACTTCATTGAAGTGAACTGTGATTTTGTGAGGGCAAGAAAGTTGTGTGCATCAAATCGCCAGCACCTATAAGCAAACACTGAGGTGTTTCTATGGAAGAAGCCACACATATTTGAATCAGAGTATTTGAAGTACACATGTTTTGTGTCAATAGGCAATACCAGGTGTGAAGGTTTGAAGCCCACAGAGGCGAAAGGGAAAAACAAAACAAAAACGGTCAGGCTTAGAGACCTGTAGTTTTTGTTGGGAGAGGGTACACCTGAGAGGAGTAGTTTCATTTCCCTTGTTAAGTTTCATTTTCATTTCCCCAGTTCAGTTTCATTTCTTTAGGTCTGAAGCAGTACTTTCTGTTTTGAGCGGGGAGGGTATATAAAGAGACCGAGAGAGCCGGTAAGAGCAGAGTCAGGAAGAGCAGAACCTGAAGAGGAAGCAGGAAAAAGCAGCCTGGAGAAGACTAATTACAACTAGAATAAAAGAACACGCATTTGGCAACTTTTATTTTCTCTTAATGCCTTTTGTATCACTCAGTTCTATTGTGTAAGTACCTTTAGTTATGATTTGCTTGTTTAGTTTAACAGTAAACTGTTATGGTTAAACCCTGTGCCTAGAGTGTCCGTCACCCCATGTCTACAGCCTAAACCCCATGTTACTGGGAAGTGGAAGTTAAAAAAAAGGAAGGTGGGATTCTTAAGGAGGCAAGAGATCTTTAAGGAGTTGCTCAGGGGGTCCAGGGCTTAAGGGGAGCCCTGACACTAGGCAAGGGGGAGGGGAGGCAATTGCTCACCCCAGACAAATAGCTCACCCCATCCCATTGCTAGACCCTTTATCTCATGCCACCACTGTCAGCATTAGCATAAAACTCAGGCACACACAAAGCCACTAAAGCACAACAAAGAAAACAACAGCAACGAAAAGGACATCCTTCGAGCATAAGTATATTTCTTGGGCTATGTTTGGTAGGGATGTGCAAACCCACCCCAGCCCAGGTACTCCAGGTGCCTGCTGAAGCTCCACCCCTGCTTGCTCCCCGGACCTGGGCTCAAGCCCCCAGAAGCTCACCAAGTTGTCCACACTCACCATAGGCCCATGTAGTGAGCGCCTGCCATTTTGCCACCCTTTCTTTATGAAGAAAGGGAGCCTAAGAAAATGTGCATATTTAAATACACACAGTTTGGGGCTGGAAAGCTTAATATGCACAATATTAGAGGCAAAATGGTGGGCGCTCACTGGATGGGTCCAAGTGAATCCGGGAGGGCATGAGCAGGGGCGAGTGAGGGCAGGGCCTTGGCGGGCGCGGTCTGGGGGTTGGGAGGGGGGCTGATGGACTTTCAGACCCAGTTGAGTGTCTGTGACATCCCTAATGTCTGGGATTGGAATTAAATGTCTCTCCAATCTAGCTTTCGTGGGGTATCAAAGAAAACTAGCACTATTAACCTGGAGTTTCTATATATGGCTGTTTTTCCTGCATGCAAGTTGTTTTGTTACATGTTCCCCATCAGCCGTGTGCTCTTTCCTAATTTGTGCTCTTCTTCCTGTTCCTTTGCACACTTCAGTGTGTTGAAATCTGTTCACAGATTGCTGGCACCACCCACACAGGGAAAACATTTCCAGAATATATGTGGGGGGAGGAAATTTCCCTTGCTAACTGATCCTCTACAAAATAGGAATTCCACTTGGAGCATCTTGCTCTAATATCAGGCAGTTCACACAGAACAGTTGCCCCATCCCCATCTGCTCACTTTTGAAGCAGGCAGGGTTAAGTCCAGCATATGGCTGTGCTGCACATATGCAGTGGTGTCACTTGTGTGAACTGCCACTGCCAAACAGATACAGTACACAACTACAATGATGACCTCTGTGACAATGGAAGCATTGTTGGAGCAATTCAAATGGCAGACAACGTGGTGGTGGCATGTAGGGATGTGCGAACCCACCCCTGTCTGGGTTCCCTGGGTGTCTGCCCAGCCCCTGTCTCTGCTCACTGGTCCCCGGACTGCACTTGAGCCCCTCCTGTGCTTGGCTAGCAGCCCACACTCACCCCAGCAGCTGCGTTGAGCTCCGTGGTTGCCATTTAAAAAATAAAACAAAATGGTGATTGCAAAAAAAGTGCATATTTGTGTATGCGTGAAAATGCGTATCTTTGCAAATAAGCATATTTCTATATGAGCAGAAATGTGCATTTTTGAAAATGCACAAATTTGCGTGGGCACAAACATGTGCATTTTCACACAAATGTGCCTTTTGAGCATATGTAGAATGTGCATCCACAAAAATACACATCTTCACGCATGTGCAGATATGCACATTTTTTGCAATCACCATTTTATTTTTATTTTTATTTTAAATGTCAACCACAGAGCTTGACGAGGCCACTGGGGTGAGTGCAGGCTGCTCTCTGAGGGCTGGCGGGGGGCGAGTTGGGGCAGGGGCTCAGTGAGTGGGGCTCATGGTTGTGGGCAGGGGGGGTCACTGGATTCCTGGATTGAACCGGGCATCCACACCATCCCTACTGACATGTGCATCATCCTCATAGCAGTACCAACACACACCAATGGGGCCTCCATGTTTCCACTATCTGGGCAAAACCGGATGGTAACAGCCTCCATATTTGCATTAGAGATTGGTGAATTTGTTAGTTTCACTTTCTCCCACATACTCATAAGTGAACCAAAACAAAATTCTCGCCCATTTGCACCAGCCAAATTCAATAGGTATAGCTATTCCCAGCATAGAGGGGACCAGGATGCACCTGCCTGCCATATACTCTTAAAGATGAGGATGAGGAGCCTGCCAGAAAAAAAGAGGGAGCAAGCCTAATTAAGTACTAACATAGCCAAATACACAGGGATTCAAACCCAGACTTTTAAGACCAAAGCCCTGGAAGCCCTGGGCCTGAATAGATGAATATTTTAGTTTCAGTTTCTCCCACATGCATTTTTTTTCATCTCATGTTGTTTTTGTCCTGAATATAGATAACTTTGTGAATTTTAGCAAATCCTTATCAAAATTGAATGGAAATTGAATTCTCATGCATCCCTAATCTGCACAGCCTGGGCAAAAGCCTATGGCAGCATTTTACACTCCTAAGATACTTGTGGGGTACAAACCATCATGATATATAAAGTCAGCCACTTGTGTATTCATTCATTTAACTGGGAAGTAGGAATTCCACAGTAAAACATTCCCACATTCATTGAATTACAGGCAGGGTTAATTCTCCATTTGAGGGGGTCTGGGCAAAATGCCCTTCTGCAGACCCCCTCCTCCATTTTTAGGATGTGGTGGGAGTCTGAGAATAGGGTGGAGTCTGGTGGACATCCCCCTGCTCGGCTTCCTGGACTCCAGTCCACAGACCACTCTGCTCACCTGAGTTGGTGTGCATTGACCCGAGCAAGTTGGGGGTCCCTGTTGGTCTGCTGAGCCACCATTTTGTATAAAAATAGTGGCTCAGCCTTTTTCATAAATTCCAATTTATGCAAATGGTGGTCATAAAGGGGGAATTTACATAAGATTACAGGCATAAACGAACCATACACAAAATGGCAGCTCATCAAGGGATCAGGTGGCTGCACACCACTCGCCAGGTGCTCACCGACCAGACCACCCAGCAGCTCAATGGGCAGCAAACAGGATTGGGCAGCTGGCAAACATCTGGTGAGTGGCACACGGCACGGATGGGGTGAGTTCGGCCATTCCTATCCCTTTTGTGTTTCCTTCTCCATCAGGGTTCCCTGGCAGCAGCTAAACCCAGTCACTTCGTAGTGTTCAGATCACTGGGCCAGGTCAACCATCGATGTGGGAGGGTGTCCTAAGAGGGCCCTGGGGGCCCAGGACCTGTCTAAGGATGACAGATTCTGAAGCCAGCCTGATCGCAGATCCATTTCACTCTTGGACCTAAGGTCTTGGAAGAATCCTGCTGTTCGTCCATGAAATATGATGACCATATTCCTGCTTTTACAGGGGTAAGTCCAGTATCTGAAGGGTGCCAGAGGCCTGTCCTCGATTTTGAAGGCATTCTCCATTAGAAGGGCAGGCCACTTCTGGTTTAAAGCCAAAGAACCATCAGAAGGAAGAGGTGGGCCTTGAAGTTACTGATCAACCATTAGGACCTGGACAACAGACTGAGCAAGGCACCCAGGTTACAGTTTTCCACACTATGGTGATATGTACTGTATTGTAGGGATGGCATGGGTGCCCAATTCTGTCCAGGAACGTGGTGGAACCACCCCTGCCTGCACTGCTGAGCCCCACTCACTGAGTCCCTGCACCTGCTCACACCCTGCCCACACTCAGTGAATGGCCTACACTCACCCTGGCAGCCTCGTCAAGCACCACGTTTGCCATTTTTTGAAAAAATAAGATGCTGATTGCAAAAATGTGCATATTTGTGCATGCGTGAAAATGCACATTTTCGCGAATGTGCATAGTTGCATCTGTGAGAAAATGCACATTTTTGCAAAAAATTCACATTTGCAAATATGTGCCTTCACAAAACGTGCATATTTGCATATGCAAATACATATATATATATATATATATATAATATGCACATTCGCAAAATGCGCTTTTTCTCACATACACAAATTGCGCATTTTTGTGATCGCCATTTTATTTTTCAAAAAATGGCAACCGGAGAGCTTGATAAGGCCGCTGGGGAGACTGCAGGCTGCTTGCCGAGCACAGGAGGGGCTGGGAGGGTGGTCCAGGGACTGGCAAGCGGGGGCTGGGGCTGGGCAGGTGAACTCAGATGGGTTGCACATCCCTACTGTATTGCTATTTAAATTATAATAATTAGCTTTAAATTTAGGTCTACACATATAAATTAACATAGGCACATTTTATGCAAATAAATGCCTTCTTTCACCCTCTTTTTTGGTGATGCATTTCCTACCGGTGATTTGATCAAAAACATCAAACCTCCTCCCCCATGCACGTATATCCTTCTCTCAGTATATACAAGTTTTTGACATTCCTCCCGTCTTCGCTTCTCCACAACACCAGGCCCTCTGTGCTTTCTGGGCCATGCTTTTTCTCCCCCGGAGCATCAGAATCATACATAACCAAGCAGTCCTGGGTTAGCAAACAGCTTTCCACCCACTGCTGCAGGGAGCACAATCCTTTCTAAAAAGTGCTTACAATGATATGCCCTAGGGGCAATGCTCAGTTTTGCCTTGGAGTGCTGGTTTCAGTGGTAGGTTTAATGTATGACTGGCAAAAGAACAGGAAAAAATGGACAACCATGGTAGTCCTCTCCTCCCCGCCTGAGTTGTACATGACTTGCTCAGCATATTCTACGAAGATGACCTGGGATATTCATGTTGTTATTTTGTTTTGTATTGTTATTGTGCATCATTGACATCACTTGGGAAAACCACTGTAAAGCACTTCGCAGCAATGCTGAAAGAGCAGAGCAGATTTTGATTCCCCCTGCTTTGAAGCAAAAGAGTAATCCAGGAAATAAGAAGTTAATAACAGATTCTCCATTTCCCCTGAGCCTACTTCAGAGTTTTTCATGGCCTCACTAGGACTGCCAGCCCCTGATGATGAAAAGGCTGATACACTACAGGCATGGCCTTGGTTTTGGAGGTCACCTTCCCAGGGGGGACTCACAGAGAGAGCATTATTGACTCCGGGGTCATTTTTTGCTCTCAGCCCTGTTTGTTATAACAGTGTTACCCACATTATTTGGCTATTTTTTACTAGCTGCAAAAAGTGTGGATTGGTTGTTCCTTCCAAAGGGTGTTGCTCAAACATTCCATGTAATCTGCATCCAATGAGAAACTGGGAACTGGGAGAGGGGAGTAAGGCTAGAAAAGTGACCCCAAATTATTCTCAAATTTGTGCCTGCAAAGGCCCACACTAGTGGCTTCCTTGCTGCTATCAGAAAGATATTAATGGCAATAGAAGAGGCTGCTGGAAACCCACCTCCAATTGGCCTCTTTCTGGCAAGCCACATCTAATGTTGAGTCCCTGCAATAAGGAGCTTTGAACACCAAGGGAGCAGCATTATAGTTGTGCAGCTCCTGCGGCTCCCGCTAAGAGGGCTTTTGGCCAGTTTATTATATGCCATTATTTTCTGAGGTTTGACTGTTTGAGATTTAGCTGTGCAAAGCATGCTCTGGGAAACTGACAAGCTCTGACTGAATGTTTGAAGTCAGAGATGACTGGGTTGTTGTGCTTTTTTCCACCCAGCTTTTCAAAGGATTATCTTTTAAATGCATGCGCGCGCACACACATGTAAATGCAACCATTTTGCATCTGTCTCACCACTGCTATGCTTCCATCAGACTTCTCTCCCCAGCACAAACATGCAGTATAATCTGTGGGACCTCTGAGTAGGGTTACCCACCCCTGCACCTATGCCTTTATAACAGCAGCTTGACCTGCCGAAATGAACGCAGATCTCAATGCCTGGAAAAATTGCGCACGCTGATTCCTGCAGGTCAAGTACACACAGTATTTTGATATGAACGGATTAGCTGGAGAAGCTCTTCAAAGTGTGGAGAGAAGCAGGATCACTTGGTATCGAATGCAGATCAAGAGCAGAGGGCCAGGTTGTTGAGTTGCTGTTGCTGTTGTTGTCTTCCTCTTCATTTGAGAACCCTGCCTGTTGTACTGCATTGACAAAACAGAGCATTAGGAATGCTGACTTTTCGAGGAGGGGCAGGACTTTTAACAACTGTGTAACAGAAGTAGCTTTACATGCCAAATGCCTGTTTCAGTAAGGCAGGTTTTAAAATTTAAAATGCAAAGGTATGCACCTGCCAGAAAAAATACATCTGGAACTGAAATAGCACAAGGCATTCTGTATAACTGAACCAAGAGAAATGTTGGATTTCTAAAACCGGCCAATGGAGGTAAAACATGGCTATTTTCTTTCTTACAGCTAGGAGGTGTGGTTCAACATATAGGGACTCACAGAACACCCAAAGACTAGTTAACGGCTGAACAGAGATTTCTGCTTACATTTCCTGTGGCCAAATTTATCAATCCAAAATGGCTGTCACAGATAGTGTGGAAATCAGCCAATTGCAATGAAAGGCTGAACAATGGGGGGACAACATGAATGGGCAGATGCACCAAGTGTAAGTACAAAGGAAGGAAACAGAGAGGAAAAGCTATGAGAAGGGAAGTAAACATTTTTCATCAAGGGAAGTAAACATTTTGCATCACTGAATACCCCAGAATTTTGGTAGGGGATCTACAGACCTCGACACTCTGCTCCATCTGGCCATTTCTAAAGATGGATTAGCAAATTAATGTGAGCAGAGCATAAAGTTGCTGACTGTGGTGGCGCGAGTCACCTTGGGCCTCATCAGCATTGCTAAACATTGCCCATAACCTTTCCATTATCACTCCAGGCCTGCACAGCACCAAGACCCAACTGCTCCAATAATTTCAATTACTTTCCCTGACAAATTTTATGTTTCATGTATTTTACTGGCCTGATAATTATGATTTCTCTCATTTCTCGCTATCGAGCTTAATGGGTTCCAGCACGAGTGTGCAGTTTAAGAAATGAAGTTCCACTTGAATTCACAAGTTATTATCTACTTTCGTTAATGGAATTGGAAAAAAGAGAAAGAGTGGGAAAGAGATAAAGGATGAGTAAGAAGGGTGAGGGAAGAAGAAGAAGAAGAAGAAGAAGAAGAAGAAGAAGAAGAAGAAGAAGAAAGCACACACATAGTACACACACAGAGAGAGAGAGAGAGAGGAAGGAAGGAAGGAAGGAAGGAAGGAAGGAAGGAAGGGGGAGCCAAAAAAGTCAACAAAAAGGTGGGGAGAAGAGGAAAAGGAATAGAGCTATAACTGTGACAAAGATGAAGCACAAGAAGGATGAAAAGCAAAAAAAAAAAGTGTGTGGGAAAGAGATAAATCCTGAGAAAGCGAGAAGCAAAATATAGAAGCAAAAACAAATAAGAGACAGTCCATATGCCTGAGTGGGGAACTCAGTCTCTCTCTCTCTCTCTCTCTCTCTCTCTCTCTCTGTGTGTGTGTGTGTGTGTATATATATATATATATATATACCTGACCATGCAGTGTTACTGAAAAAAGATCCCCTTCAGGAGACACTAGGTTAGCTGTTAAAATCATGTTGTACCTTTCCCCCATGCCCTGCTTTGCACCTTTGTTGTCAACCTAGCCAGAAATGATGGCCAATCAAGAATTAATCCTGTTCATATCCAACTGATATCCATCTTCTTTGAGATACATTCACCACATTTATTTCTGACAGAAGCCTCTGTGCCCTTAACAGCTTTGTGACAGAGAGAAATTCAAGTGGTGCTGCAGCTTCCCCTAGCATACATATTCAGTGACTAGAAATGCTATACCTGTGGAAGTGTTCCCTGCCAACAGCACAGAGCCTCCATTAAAACAAGGAAAGAAAAGGAAGTACATACTGAAAGCAGCAACTGGAGAAAGAATGACCTTGATGAAATGTGGTCAAGCAGTGGGGCCCAATTTTTTTAAAAAATGAGGAAAACCCTTCCCACATCGTAGAACACTGCAGAGGATTGGTGGGGCATGTTCTAGGTTGGGGTTTTCCTCTCCCCAATGTATATCCCATTCCATAATAAAGATGCTAACAATGAAAGCATTCCAGCAGACTCTATCTATCCTCCAGCAGAATGTGTGTGTGTGTGTGTGTGTGAGAGAGAGAAATGACAGGATAGATAGATAGATAGATAGATAGATGACAGGCAGACAGATCTGTGTGTATGTGTGTGTGCGAGCGCGCGTGCGCGCACCAGCTCTATTGAATGCCTAATTAGGTGCTCTGATTACTAACTTTGCTCCTGGATCTTTATATTTTTACTATAATAAAATTTTACTGTTTTAATACTTTTAATATTTTTGTGGTTGCATTTATTGTTTTTTATTTTGTAGTTTTGTTGCTGTTTTATGACTGTAAAGTGCCCTGAGGGCTTCTGCCAATTGGGTAGTATATTGATTTTTATATAAATCTGTTGTGCCGATATATATATTGATAGCTGCCTGATGTGTTATTTTGATGTTCCCAATTCTTTTCTATGCTACTTGTTGCCCCCCCCCCCCCTTACCCCTGGTACTGGTTTGTTTTTGTCTCCCTGACTAGTTGCAATATATGGCACATCATACATTGTTTGAACACATATTTTATTTATAGATCCATTTATGAGATAATAATGTGCTCTGGAAATTCTGTCATAAGTTGAACCTTATACCTTCCATTACATAACAGGCTTTGATGTCTGCCATGTAACCATTCTGGGAAGATTTGCTAATTTGTATGTAATTTTAAAATCTTTAAATAAAATGACAGCTGCATGAATACCTACATTTTCCAGATTATTATACTTACATTTCAATATTTCTGCAGGGAACCCCCCCCCCCATAATGCTTAAAATGGGTAACTTCCAGAATTAATTTAGCCTGGCAAAACAGAGCTCAGGAGTAATTGTATTTCTCTCAGCCCTGGAGATAATGCCATTATAAAGGTGGCCTAGAAATGTAGGAAAGAAGAAGTTCCGTCCTGGGACCATCAGTTGTTTTTGCTTCTACAATGGTCTGAACCTTTGCCTCATCCATTGGCCATGTTTGCACAGATGGAACGAATTGCAAAAAAACTGCAAGCTCACACACGCAGTCCATTCACACCCACTTTGCTTCTTCTTGCTAGTGTGGCCATTAAACAAATAGGGAATTGGTGTTTTCCTTTGTTTTGTTTTTTGGTAGCATGTCATCCTAACTGGGGTTTGTGGTTTGTTCTTCCCAAACCATCTGGGTATCATACAGCCCTGGCTTTGGAAGAGGGTAAGGATGGGACTGTGAGACATTTTTACCAAGACTACCAAGGTAACAAAAAGACTTACATTAAATTTCGGTAGGGATTTATGGATCCCCTTACCTTGCGTCCGCGGGGGGGTCCACCAGGAGGGGAGGCGATCCGTTCCTCCCTGCAGAATCCCCAACTGGGGGAGGCAATCCGTTCCTCCCTGCCAGAAAACGAGCTGACTGGCTCTGCTCTGCGGAGCCACCAGCCAGCTCCATCCCGGCTCCCACAGTGCTCTCCGGATGCAAATGGTGTCAGCTACACTATTTGCATCCCTGTTTCTTCTCGTGATAGGCTATGTATCTCTATTTACGTAGATACTTATGTAGCCTATCACGTGAAAAACCAGGGACGTACATGGCATCTACTATGCCGTTTGCATCCTTGTTTTTTCACGCGATAGGCTACATAAGTTTCTACTTAAATAGAGACACGTAGCCAATAGCGAGGAAAAATGGGGACACAAACGGCATAGTGGATGTCATTTGCGTCCGATCACTTACTTCCTGGTTCCACACAGATGGCGGAACGGAACCGGCCGGGGGCGGATATTCAGTCCGGAAAGGCACAGGTAAGTGCATTCATTCCACCCTGGACTTTGGGGGGCCAAATTCACTGGAATTTGGCCTCATTGGAGTCTGCAGCGGATTCCGGGGACATCCATAAATTTCAGTCATCACAACTCCCTAGTCTCTACATCTACATTTCTGAAACGTTGCAGGTTTCTTGCCTGAAGAAACCTCTGTGATATGTTTGATTTTCAAGCAAATTGCATCTCGAAAAAGCATGGGAGGAGGAAGGGGGGAAGCGAATCATCCCCCCACTCAGTTTAGGACTGCCCTTCCACATTAGCAGCGGCAGCTATCCTTGTGAAGCTTTGCAGTTTTCTTACTCAGGGCCACCCCTATGCTGCCAGTCATTTTCAGAACCACAAGGGACATGGGGGGATTTTGCATGTCCTTTTTTAGATACCCTTAAAATGTAAAAGCTACTCTTGCATAAAACCCCCTCTCCTATTCATCTGAAACTTGGCAGACTCAATCCTGCCAGAAGGGACAATTGTCCCTGCAAATCACACCCAATTCTGCCAAGAAATAAAAAAAAAGTTATCAGCAGTTCCCTTAAAAAAAAAATAAATAAATCCAAGTATGAAGGTATGGTACGTAGCACAAAAAACACAGCACCTGTTTTTGTGAAATTTGGCAGGCTTCATCCCCTCCTAAGACACTTTTAATCCTGCACATTTGACATTTCACCTAACTTCTAACAAACTGAAGAAAGTTATACACATGTTTTGATTCACCATGATACTCAATGGAAGGCACAAGGGCTCGGATTCCTGAATCTTCACTCCTGTCCATTACCTGAGTTGAAGCAGACAGCCTCAAAATCTACCTGAGCAGAGTCGTGCAGTTTTAGAATGTGTCAGATTGTAACCCTAGTTGAATCTTGTGGTCAGTGCACCCCTCAAATAGAGAATTCTCAGCACAGGGTTTAAAGTCCATAGAATTGTTCCACTGAAGGCTAAGGAGTGGGCTCCTCAAAGAAGTCCCTTGTGTAGCTGTTACATCCTGCTGATTTCAGTGGTTCAGCTCAGTCTACTCTAAGTGTGACTGAGTCTGGTCCAACCCACATGTTTTCTCAGTATGTGCGATCTTGGTAAAACAGTCTCTTGTGCAGTTTCCCTGCACAATGGTGTACATTAGGTGTGCATATTTTCTAAAACCAAGGTAGAAAAATGCTTGTCCTGTCTCAGCACTCCACCCTCTCACTAAGGTTACAGTGTAGGATTAGTTTGTTGCTTCAGGGCGATGTAGAGATTTCTGCCTGCTGTCCAGAATGCCACAGGGTGATGGGGTGTTGTTGTTGTTGTTGTTGCTGTTTTGCCTGCCTTTCACTGTCTACTGGGGTGTGAATGACAATTAGGGCAGGGATAGGCAAATGAGCAATGTTCAGGTTTGCCAGGATTCTCCAAAGATTGTTTCGCCACTCATCTCGTGTTCAATTCATCCATCCCTCCATCTATCTATCTATCTATCTATCTATCTATCATCTATCACAATTACAGTCATGTCTTTTTTTGAAAGGAGTTTTGTCTCAGACTTGGGGTCACCCAGTGAATTTGATGGGCAACAGACAAAAAGAAAGTCCTTCTTTTAATAAACACATTAAGTTTATTTATTTATTACACTTGTATCCCACCTTTATTCCTCCTTAAGGAACCCAAGGTGGCATACATAGTCCTCCTCCTCCATTTTATCCTCACAACAACAACCCTGTGAGGTGGGTTGGGCTGAGAGTCTGTGACTGGCCCAAAGTCACCCAGTGAGCTTACATGGCCAAGTGGGGACTAGAACCTGGATCTCCCAACTCCCGGTCCAACACTCTCTCCACTACACCACTAGGGATGGCAGAGAATTTCTCCACGAATCTTCGGGAGGCCGAGCGCCGAGGCATTCAGCCCCCCGAAAGTGTTGGGGAAATTCTCCGCTGGCCCCCCGCCTCCCCCGGGATGGGACTTACCGTGGCCGAATGTCCCTCTCGGCGGCGGGTCCCAGCGGCGGTTCGGCAGCGTTTCGTCAGGGGTGGGGGCGGCGGCCAGTCTCCCGACTGGCTGCCGCCACCGCCATTACAAAATAAAAAAGTAAAAAAAACCAACCCCTCACCCGTGATAGGCTACGTGACGATTTACGTAGCCTATCACGGCTAGATTTCCAAAGTCAGCCGTGATAGGCTACGTAAATCGTCATGTAGCCTATCACGGGTGACTTTGGGGGGGAAAAAAAAGCGCATACGCAAATGGCGGCGGCCCATGGGCGCTGCCATTTGCATTCCTTATTTTGGCACGTCTAGTCTACGTAAAGATTTACGTAGACTACGGCGAAAATAAGGGCAATGCAAATAGCGTTCCCTTATTTTTGCCGTAGTCTATGTAAATCTTTACATAGACTAGACATGCCAAAATAAGGAACGCAAATGGCGGTGCCCATGGGCCACCACCATTTGCGTACGCACTTTTTTTTCCCCAAAGTCACCCGTGATAGGCTACGTGATGATTAACGTAGCCTATCACGGCTGACTTTGGAAATCTAGCTTGTGATAGGCTACGTTAATCGTTACGTAGACTATCACTTTTTTTCCCCCCACTTTTTCTTTCGCGGCCAGGGAGACGGGGCGCTTCTCCCTGGCGTGAATTTCTGCCGGGTGAGGCGGGGTGCCTCCCCCCCCTCGCCTGAACTTCGGGGGGAGAAGCGAAGCGCCTCCCCCCCACCGCGAATCACCCCTGCGAAAAGGTAAGTGACTTTCGTACATCCCTATACACCACACTGGCTCTGTTACTGCAGATTGTTGTCACAAGGTATGATGGCCACTGGCTCAGATGGCTTTAAAAGGGAATTAAACAAATTAATGGAGGAAAGGAAGTTAAGCAGATATTAGCCATGATAGATAAATGGAATCTCCAGATGGTGAGTACTAGATGGTGGGGACATACAACAGTAGAGGGATGTTGCCTGGTTGACTACTGTGGGAGGATAAAGGACTAGATGGACCATTTGGTATGATCCAGCAGAGAAATTCTTAGGTCTGGGTGTGGAATCCCTTCCTTTACACACCTCAGCTAGGAGCTGAGCTGAGCTTAGAAAAGACATTAAGTTTTAATAAGAAGAAAGAGGGTGCCTCAGTGCCTGCATAGAGTAGAGATCCTACAGAAACATGCCTCAGGTAAAAAAAAACACTGCTAAGGCTTGAGTGGGAGCACCATTTGATGCTGCGGCTCAGGCAGCAAGATGTCTTGGGCCAACCCTGATGGCAGATCTTGAGACTCTTCACTCAAGGTCATGGGAGCCAGGTAGGTAGGGTGCATAACCCCACTGGGGACAACCTGTCTCACTCACCTGGAGTTGTAGGCCTCAGAGGGGAGAATGATTTAGGAAAGACTCCTTAACAGTCCTGTTCTGTGATCCCTTGAGGTTCACAGGGAAAGCTGGTAGCAAGATGAAAGCAGGAAGAAAGACCTTGGATAGTTCCAAGTGGGTCTGGCCTGGCTGAAGGATGTTGTTTTAGCAGGAAATTTAAGCAAACTGAAGCCTTGAGGAGCTGACCTGATTGTTAAAGGGTCCTTGCTTGATTTTGTAGCCTGAGACATCTGTGATGCTAGGAAAATGGAGGTTCTGCCAGTGACTCATTCTCTGAGCCAATGGCAGGGCTGTGTCCTTTGGCTATGAGGGCCACTGAGTGTCCTACCGCTGAGGAGGTAGTCTGTGTCTCATCCACATCAGAATTCCCTGCTACACACTGGAAGGCCTGAGACCTGAGGGCCACAACAGTCAACACCTGAAGAGGCCAGTAGAGGAGGAGGAGTTGTTATAGTACCTCCCACTCATTGCTGGGTATGACTCAGCCTACTTCAAGATAGGAATAGCTGCTAAGTGGCTCCTGCACCAGTAGTATCCCACAGTAGTATCCCTCAGTAGTATCCTGTTATATAAGTGAAATAAAGTTGTGGTTCTAGTTAGTCCAATGATATGTGTCTCTTTTTGTTCTTCCTGGTCTGGTCACAAAGACATTTTATGAAGCAGTGCCTATCCAACCAGTTACAGAATATTACTACATTCCATTTCTATATAAGCAAACACATCACAGTACTGCATAGGGATGGGCGGATTCCCTATCTACCAGTCCGTGGGGAATCCACCCATGGGGGGGAGGTGATCTGTTCCTCCCCCCGGAATCCTCTTCAGCTGTCTCCACTCCATGGCAATCCTGTGGAACTGCCAGCTGGCTCCAAAGCACCAGCGATACGGCCGCCATGCTGTATCGCTGGCTGAGGGGTATTGACTGTGGCTGAAAATGGCGTCCAGGACACCATTTGCAGCTGTAAAGATCTTAGTTTAAGCTAAATGCAGCCATTTATGGTTGCATTTACCTTAAACTAAGACCTTTACGGCCGCAAATGGCGTCCTGGATGCCATTTGCATCTGCAGTCAATCCCCTTCAGCCAGCGATATGGCATGGCAGCCGTATCGCTGGCAATCCAGAGCCGGAGGATCCGGCTAAAGAGGATTCCACAGGGAGGCGGAGCTAAGTGTTCTGTTCTGCCATGGACTCCATGGGGGGGGGGGATTCTTTAGAATCCAGCCTCATTGGAGTCTGTGGCAGAATTCTCCGCCATCCCGGGAGAGGGAATCTATGAGGGAAAGGGGTGTGAAAAAATATATATATTAAAACCAGTGCTATGATAATTCACAACTTGCAAAAGGAATATATAGGGTAGAAGTGAGAAGAAAGGATGAAAAAAGCCAGCTCTTGACAAGCATTTCTACAGATAGAACAGCATCCTTCAAGGGAAACAAATTCTTTTGGAGGCATCTGATTGACAAACTCTCCCTGTCTCATCAGCTCAGACACATCCCCTGGAGCTATCGCATTAAGGGCCTGCGTGATTTCATGCAGAGTCTGTGATCAGCTGCTGGAGAGCAGAGTTAAAGCCTCTCGGGAGTGGGAAGAAAAGTGATCACTCATAGCCTAGGCTCCATATGCTTTTTGTAGCAAGGGAAAGAGAGAAAGTGAAACAAAAGAGCCCACTCAGGATAAGGACATTTGTTGCAAGGGACATTGGTTTGTTAATGTTTTAGAATTCTTACTTTAATCAAAATGTAGTAAAAGAATTACTCTGGCTGAGTAATGTTTTTCATGAAGTTTGGATGTAATAGTCTACATTTTCATACACACAGACACACACTGTTTGCTTGGATACTCTTGCTCTCCTTTCTCTTTCCCCCCCTTTTAAAATGTAACTGTGAGTTGTATTTGAATTGATTTTCCCCAAAAAATAAAACAATAAAAAACCCTTTGATTTAAAATAAAAATTGCCCACCTTCTGAGAATCACTAGTGTGACATCCCACAAAAACAGTATTGCTTCTAATCCTGATCCATCGAATCTCATCCATTTTGTTTGAACACAAAAGAGGCTTTCTTGTGTTTTGGTGGTTTTTTTTTTTTTTAAGCATAAAATCATGATATGATTTGTATCTTTCTGTAACTGATGGGGAAGGGAGAGGTGGAGTCATTTCATTTTGTTTAGCTGCACCGTCATTTTTAATGTGTTCTCGACTGTACTACCTCATCAGCATGATGATCATGAAAACTGTTTCTCTAAATTCAGATCAAGGTGATTAGTGAGGAAAACAAGGTAATGAAAACACCCCGTACTCCATCAACGGATGCAACCATCATCCTCTCATTGGCATGTATGCTTTGGTTGCAATCCTGCATACCAAGGGATGGGCAACATAGGGGGATCTGAGGGCCACTTTCAAGCCCCTAGACCTCCCCCACCCCGCCCCGGCCTAGACTCATGCCACTGCTGGCAGAAAAAAAAGATGGTTGGTCCAATTTAGCATGTTCTCAAACTGACGGGAGGTATGTGTGCTGCCACCACAAATTTCAGCAGTGTGGCAGTAGCAGTGGCGGCAGGGGCCACACTGGGAGTGGCAGTGGGCACCTGTGGCTTGTGGGCCATGCGCTACTCTCCCCTGCTATACGCCCATACATGTGAGTGAGTGAGTCTCATAGAGGTCCATGGGGATTATTTCTGAGTAGGGATGGGGAAACCCACCCATGTCCGCCCCATGAGCTGCTTGCTGGATGCCCACTCACCCGCCCCCCTGACCCTGCTTGGTGTGTGGGGTGACCTGCCGGATGGTCCACAGGCACCCATTTTCTCTTCTTCCCACAAGCTGCCTTTTTGCCTAAAAATCAAAGGCATGCCACTTATGCAAATCAGGATTTGCATAAAATGGCAGCCATAAATAACACCATTTGCATAACATTACAGGTGTAAATGGTCTAATTAGACTATTCACACCTCTAATTTTGTGTAAATGGTGCTATTTACAGCCACCATTTTAGACAAATCTCGATTTATGTAAGTCGCATACCTGCGATGTTTGCGCAAAATGGCGGCCCCGTGGGAAGAAGAGGAGCTGGGAAACCGTGAGCTTGCCTGACTCACCATGTGCTGTGGACTGGCCTCTGCGGGGTTGAGCTGGTGAGAACTTGCTTAGCTATACCTCCAAACCAGAATCCTCTGCCATCCTTACTTCTGAGAAGACATATATAGACTTGCACCATATGTAAAATTCATAGACTGTATAGTGTTTAGCAGGGGTCTTGAGCCTCAGGGCCATGGTCCAAATCTGGCCAAGCTAGGCACCCAATCTGCTCCTCCAGGATTCCCCAGGTGGCTACACTCCCTTTCCCTAACCTTACCTCTTCCCCCAACTGCCAATGTTTGGTGGATTCCCGGCTTTTGTGGAGGTTTATGCCCATTCTCAAAGTCTGAAATGCCCTCTCCTAAGGCTTAGTTACCAATAGTAAAAGCTTTAAACTAAAATCTGCTGATATTTTTGCCCTTCCCATTTTGCCTTCAGCCCCTCCCACCACTGGAATTCAGCCCCTGAGAACTTCTCCAAAATTGATCTTGCTCAGCAGTCCTTCTCTGGGAGTCCCTGCCAAAAGAAGTGAGGTGGGTGGCTACCAGGAAGAGGGCCTTTTTTGCTGTGGCACCCTGGCTGAGAATGAGCTCCCTAGAGGGGTTCGCCTGGCACCTACATTGTACTCCTTCCGGCGCCAGTTGAAGACCTTTTTATTCTCCCAGTATTTTAGCATTTTAGTTTCCTTGTCTTTTAGCTTTTTTGTTTTAAATCCATATTTTAAATCTCTGCATTGCTGTTAGGTTTTATTCTGGTTGTACAGTTATATTTAAGCTTTCATATTTTTATTGTTTTATGCTGCGCTTTGTGGCTTTAATTTTTGTGAACCACCCAGAGAGCTTCAGCTATTGGGCAGTATAGATATCAATCAATCAATCAATCAATCAATCAGTTTTGGCTTTCAGGCTTAACACCCCTGTTTTACGGAATTGTAGGGATGTACGAAAGGCACTTACCTTTCACGAATTATGTTTGTGGTTGGCGGGGAGGCGTTCCGTCCCTCCCCCTGGAATCCTCGCCGGGGGGGGGAGGCGCTCCGTTCCTCCCCCCCCCGGAATCCTGGCCGGCCGGCTGTTCTCCGCAGGGATTCTGCGGAGCTGCCGGCCGGCACCACCAGCAGCTGGACATCTGGCCGCTGGCTAGCAGGGATGCAAATGGTGGCAGCCGTAGCCGCCGCCGTTTGCATCCCTGCAGTCAGCCATGATAGGCTATGTAAATGTTTACGTAACCTATCACGGCTGACTTAAAAAAAACAAAAAGGAAATGCGCATACACAAATGGCGGCGGCCATGGCCGCCGCCATTTGCATTCCTTATTTTGGGCCATCTTAGTCTACGTAAACATTAGTAAACTACGTAAACATGTAGCGGACGCTACGCTATTTGTGTTCCTCTTATTTTAGCCCTCTTAGTCTACGTAAATGTTTACATAGACTAAGACGTGCCAAAATAAGGAACGCAAATGGTGGCGGCCATGGCCGCCGCCATTTGTGTACGTGCGTTTTCTTTTTGTTTTTTTTTTAAGTCAGCCATGATAGGCTACATAAACATTTATGTAAACATTTATGTAGCCTATCATGTTTTTTGTTTGTTTGTTTTTAACTGGAATTGGCGGCGGTGGCAGCTGGTCGGAAGACCGGCCGCCGCAGCTGCCGCCGCCGAACCGCAGCCGGATCCGCTGCTGCCAGGAAGATCCGTCCAAGGTAAGTCTCGTCCCAGGGGGGTGGCGGGGGGGTGGCAGGCCATTTCGGGAGGCTGAATGTGCTGGCATTCAGCCTCCCCGAGATCCATGACGGAATTTTCGTACATCCCTATGAATTGTACAATATGTGTATGAAGCATAGAGCTATACATGCTGATCCCCCCTACTGCCACCATATCAAGGGCGTCATTAAGAAGTCACCTGGGTATGGGCCCCAGATCTTTTTTGAGCTGTGCCCCTGATCTTTTGAGCTGTCCTTAGGGATGGCGGAGAATTTCTCCCCGAATCTTCGGGGGGCCGAGAGCCAATGCATTCGATCCCCCGAAATCGGCAGTGAAATTCTCCGCCACACCCCCCCCAAACCCCCCCGGGATGGGACTTACCTTTGGCGAATGTCCCTTTTGGCGGCGGGTCCCGGCGGCGGTTTGTCGACCTTTCGGCGGGGGCGGGGGCGGCAGCCGGTCTTCCGACCGGCTGCTGCCGCAGCCCTTACAAAGTGTAAAAAAAACACAAAAAACCATGATAGGCTATGTAACGGTTTACGTAGCCTATCACAGCTAGATTTCCAAAGTCAGTCATGATAGGCTACGTAAATCATTACGTAGCCTATCACGGGTGACTTTGGGGGGGAAAAAAAAGCGCGTATGCAAATGCCAACTGTTCCTTATTTGGTCCCAGTAGTCTACGTAAAGATTTCAGGCGAGGGGGGGGAGGCTTCCCGCCTCGCCTGGCCGAAATTCAGGCCGGGGAGAAGCGCCCCGTCTCCCCGGCCGCGAAACAAAATGTAAAAAAAAACCAAAAGAAACCCCCATGATAGGCTATGTAATGATTAACGTAGCCTATCACAGCTAGATTTCCAAAGTCAGCCGTGATACACTACGTAAATCATTATGTAGCCTATCACGGGTGACTTTGAAAAAAAAAAAAGCACGTATGCAAATGATTTACGTAAATCTTTACGTAGAATACCGGGACCAAATAAGGAACGCAAATGGCGGCGCCCATAGGGCGCCGCCATTTGCATATGTGCTTTTTTTTTTTTCAAAGTCACCTGTGATAGGCTACGTAACGATTTACGTAGCCTATCACAGCTGACTTTGGAAATCTAGCTGTGATAGGCTACGTTAATCGTTACGTAGCCTATCACGGTTTTTTTGTTTTTTTTACACTTTGTTTCGCGGCCGGGGAGACGGGGCGCTTCTCCCCGGCTTGAATTTCGGCCGGGCGAGACGGGAAGCCTCCTCCCCCTCGCCTGAACTTCATGGGGAAAAGCGAAGCGCCTCCCCCCCACCGCGAAGCACCCCTGTGAAAAGGTAAGTGACTGTCGTACATCCCTAGCTGTCCTAATTGCCTTTAAAAAACAAAACAAAAACATTTTCCTATTGACCTGCATTGGAAAACAAAAATGCCCATAACGTCTTTAGTTTGTATGATAAATACATGACATTTGGAGG
This sequence comes from Heloderma suspectum, assembly GCF_057233095.1. Lineage (NCBI taxonomy): Eukaryota > Metazoa > Chordata > Lepidosauria > Squamata > Helodermatidae > Heloderma > Heloderma suspectum. Next base: position 45,054,287 of record NC_139460.1, on the reverse strand, counting down.
CCTGGTATCCCCCATGGAACTGATTGAATCTGCCAGATTTCAGGCCGTTAGGTCCAGTGGCTTTTGTTTTAGTCACAGGTAAAATTTGCTATTTTGAAGAAAATCTGTCAAAGCAAAGAGCTATATATTTTTTGTGTCCTTCCAGGAGCCTGCCAAATCTCAGAAAGTTAGGCCTAGTGGCTTTTGTGCTAGCCACAAGTAAAATTAGCGTTTTCCAAGAAAATGTGTCAAAGCAAAGAGCTATCATTTCTTTGTTCTTCCATATAAGTGTATGGAATTTGGAAACCTCGCAGTCCCCGAGGAGCTGATGGAACCTGCCCAATTTTAGGCAGTTATGTACAGTGACTTTTGTGCTAGTCACTGGTAAAGTTTGCTATTTTCAAGAAAATGTGTCAAAGCAAAGAGCTATATTTTGTGTGTGTGTGTGTGTGTGTGTGCTGCCACATATGTGCATGGAATTTGGGGACCTAGCAGGCCCTGTGCAGCTGAGTGAGCCTACCAAATTTCACACAGTCCAGTGGCTTTTGTGCTAGCCATGCATAAATTTTCTTTTTCTCAAAGTCTAAAACAAAAAGTAAAAACTGTCAAGTCAAGAGATCCTAATCAGAAGGTGTTTAAGGTGACCATTAGGAGGTCACTATCCCTAGTCACTGGTGTAGGTTTTTTTTTTGAGGTACAAAACACCTCTCTCCCCCTACTTTTCTTTTCTGCTCTTACATGCCCACTGTTGTGAGCTTGCCTGCAATTAAATTTTGAAGAGGGAGAAGGAAGGGAAGAAAGAGCTCCATGTGAAATACTGGTATTTCACACAGCATCTAATTTTACTGCCCCAGACTGGAACCTTTGGCTTCTGCAGAAGTTCAGTAGCTTCAGTACAGGAAAGGATCCAATCAGCCTCCACAAACTTCTTTCTCCCCCTCCACTTTAATTTCTCCTAAATAGCTGTAGGACTCAAATAACCCCAAAGGGAGGGGTAGGAGGACTATGTGACATCATGATAGAGAAACTGCTGTGGCTTTTAAATAGGTTCTACAGTTTTAAAAAAGCTAGAAAAAGCCCTCAGCCTCATGAAGTTCATTTAAGTACATGCAATCCTTGCAAACCCTCCACAGTCTCCTAAATTCTTCTGAAGTACCACCTCTCTGAAAGGAGCCACTTGGCTTAGGGAATTCTCTCTACCCCCTCACCCCCATGCACATTTCCAATCACCATTCTTCTTTTCTTGTTTCCTCCCCTATCCTGCTCTTCTTTTCTTTCTCTTCTTTATTCCACCCAGAGCATATCTTGGGGAATTCTTAAAAAAGAATTCTCTTCGGTGGGCAAGAGAAGTTCTGAACTGTATTTGACTTTATACAAACAGACAAGAGGGTTGGTTTTTCTCCTTCTCACTCAAGCCTTTGATAAAAGTGGGTTCACATGGTTGCAGAGAAACAAAACTGGGGCTGTTTTGTTTGTCAGTTGCCGTTATCCAGCAATACATAGGAAGGGCTGTAGCTCAGTGGTAGAGCACATGCTTGGCATGAAGAAGGTCTCAGGTTCAATCCCCAGCAACACCAGGTAGGGCTAGGAAAGAATCCTGCCTGAAACCCTGGAGAGCCGCTGCTGCCAGACAGTGTCAACAATACTGCGCTAGATGGACCCAGGGTCTGACTCAGTACAAGGCAGCTTCTTACGTTGCTCTGAACAGAAAGCTTTAATTAAAAAAATAGGAGGTTTGGGTTTGTTTTTTTAAGTGGAGGGGAGATAAATACTGCTAATTTATGCAATCCTATGTATGCCTACTCAGAAGCGCCATTATGCTTAATGAGGCTTACCCTCAGGAAAATGTGCACAGGATTCCAGCACAGCTCCCTCCTTTTGCAGGGAGGTTTGCACCTTGATGTTCTGCATGTTTACTCAGAAATAAGTCCTGAGTTGTGAACATGGTACTGCAGGCTTCATAAAGTGCCTACCCAATTCTAGAGTTCATGTTTTTTTGCATGAACTCTAGCTTCAGTGGTGAGGGAAAGGCACTTAGTACATGCTCAATGTAAGTCTCCAGTAACCATATATATTGCCCTTCAGCTAACATATAGTAATAAAGCTTAACAATTTAACCAGCCAAAAATCTTACTAACCATTAATAATAGTGATAATAATTTAAAAGGAGATTTAAAAGGATACATAATAATAACAAATCACTAATAAATTGTATAATGTTATATAATAATAAAGCTTAAAATCAACCTCACAACAATCACTAATATATTTTGTACTAGATATATAAATGAGTGTACACATTGTACAGTATATCATATCTATTTTAAAAAGAAAGGATTTAAAGAAAAGAGAAAAGAGAGAAAAAATAAGAGAAGGAGAGAGAGAGAGAGAGAGAGAGAGAGAGAGAGAGAGAGAGAGAGAACGTCTCTGGCCTAGCCTATATCTTCCAGACTAAACATAGCCAGCTAGCAAAACATGTTTGTAGATTCCAGTTCATGGTGCTGGAACAGAAATCTCATGCGATTTTCCATTTAGCCACGCCTCCACCATTTCATGATTTAGGAACTTCTTCATCTGGCCTTCAGAAAAAAATGCAAAATGTAGCAGGATGTTTTAAGTGATATTGTAAGTCCATTTGTTTTGCCATATTTTTTGCCTTGCTAAATTGCATTCTTTTATCAACAATTTCTTTGATGCAATCCAGAAGTAGCATGACTTTAGCTTGTTTCCAAAAAAGGTTTCCAGCCTCTCTTGCCAAATGTAGGATATAATTTTTTGTGGAGATTCTTGCAAGTTGGACTATAATCATATAACCAGTCCTTTTGGCATTTGACGCATGAAATACCTGCTCAATATCAAATGAATAATCAGATGGCACAGGAAGTATCTCATGCAGGAACTTATCTACAAAAGTAGACAGATTTATATCAGTAGGTAAATATTTAATACCAATGATTCGTACATTTGCCCTGCACACTAACGCCTCCAGTTGAGAAATTCTGACAGAAAAATTGTTGAAAAAAGCTTGTGATGTAGTTTCATTCCCTGCCAGCCAATCTTGCAACTTGTTAATCTTCGCCTCCATTTTTTGCCAAGAAGTGTTAATTAAATCCACAGCCCCTTGCAGGGCAGTGATGGAATTTTGGATGGTACCCAGCCTCTTAGCCTGTTCTGCAAATGCAAGGACAAAGTTTTTATCAGAGCAAGTAACTCCTCTGTATCTTCGCTTCTCGGAGCCTTTCCCAAGGGAGGTATGGGGGGGGGGGCGGAGATTCTTTCTTTCACCTTAGTGTAGTCATCCTTCTCTTCAAACAAATCTTGCAGGTCCTCAGATATTATTTCTTAATACATTCCTCAAATGTTGTTGGCATTTCTTAATCCATAAACTACAATGGAGCACGTCAGCCCTTGTTTCTCCTAATTAATTAGGAGATTCAAACGGCTTTGAACGATGATTAAGCTCTGGCAGACTAGCGGAGTACAGCCCCCCTGCTACCATGCCAAGAGAGCTGTTCTTCCAAAACGTCATCCACAGCTGCTCCCGCCTCCCCTTTTCATTCCAGGGGAGAGATAAAAAGGTTTTTCAACCTTTTAAAAATCTGTTTGAGATAGAGTCCCAATGAGACTTCGCAGGATGCTGCAAGGGTGACACTGGCTCTGACTGGAAGTGCTTCCCATAGAGAAATTCAGTGAAATTGTCCTGGCAGTTTCTCTGCCACAAATAGTGTGGAGAATTTCAAGGATTCCCAGATGTTATTTGTGGAGAGGTCTAATTTTAACTGGCTGTATTTCAAAAGAATATACTACGTAGATTCTGATCAGAACCAGGACACAGTCTTGCTCTCAGTTCCTGACATTCCCACATAGTATGGTGCAGAGGCATTGCTAGGATCTTAAAAGATCCAGGACACAGGCCCATAACACAAATTTATGCATACACACACACACACACATACACACACACAGACATATACAAGTCTAAGTGCACGTCTAATATATATATGTGTGTGTGTGCGCACGCGTGTGTGTGTGCTGCATGCATACAGTGTGCTTGCATGTGTGTATAGATTACATACATACATACATACATACATACATAAGAAGTGTGCACTGACCCCGCACCCCACTTCAACTCAGACCCCGATTCAGCATTTTGGAAAACTTCCCACTTCTGCTCTGGCCAACTTGTAGTCAGACCACTTCAGCTCAGCACCAAACCTGAGTCAAGGTTTGGAAAAATGAGTCTTTATGCTTCCTGTTGACTACCATGGGAAATTAGAAAAAAAAACCTGTAACTTTTTTCTCTTGGTCAGAACTAGATAATTTCAGGCATTATAGCCCCCTAGAAGGGGATTACACCTGCCCAATGTCAGAAAAATAGGTGCAGGGTTTATATTTTCTTTTAAAGGGAACTGCCAATAACGTTTTTTATTCCTTGGAAGAATTGGATAAAAATTTCAGGATTCATTGCCCCATCAGAGGAGATCATGTCTGCCAAATTTCAGAATGCTAGCCAGAAGGGTTTTTGTGCAAGGGTGGCCTTGACATTTTGAGGTCTCCAAAAGAGGACATACTTACCTCCCTATGTCCCTTGTGGACCATTGTTCTGAAAACTACAGACAGCCTACAGTTGTCTCTAAGTAAGAAACCAGAAAAGTTTCAGAAGAATAGGTGCAGCAGTTCATATGGAAGGGGAGTTCTCCAGTTTGGGGGAGGGAGTGATTTGCTTTCCCTTCCATTCACCCCTTCCCCAAAAGTATTTGGGTAAATTTGTAAGAAAATGCACAGGACATTAGATGTGTTCCCCAGGCAAGAAACCTGCAAAGTTTCTGAAGGATATATGCATTCTAATTTAGAATTGCTAGAATGTATTTACATATCACCAATGTTAGCAGCAGGAGAACATGAGTGGGAAGGTGCTATTGCACTCATGTCCTGCTTGTGGGTTTCCAGTGGGCACCTGGTTGGCCACTGTGTGAACAGAATGGTGGACTGGATAGACTTTGGTCTGATTCAGCATGGCTCTTCTTATATTCTTAAATAGAGAGTGCCTCTGAGCATGTGCAGAATGCTTTTCTTTCACCACTGAGCACTTACATTCTCCCCCTACCAATTCTATTTCCCTCCATGCAACCATCTCTCTTCATCCTACCATCCTCCAGCAACTCTTCATAAAAACAGATGTCTTGTTTTGTGCAACTCCTCTCTGCCTCCTCCTTGTTATGCACAAGCTCTCATTGTATCTTCCTCCCCATAACTTCATTTGTGCCAAGACTTCACCAGGATTCAGCCAATGAGCCTGTTTTCAAAACTAGGGCTAAGTTATGGAGAAACTCTGAGCATGCCTTTCCCTCACCACTGCAGCTAGAGTTCATGCAAAACCCCCCACCAAACCTGACAAATGACAAAACATGCATAGGACTGAGCTGAAAGGGTAGTCAATTCATTAGACAGAATGACCCAACAATACAGTATTCTTAGGAGGACACAGCAATAACAGAAAAGAAAAAGAAAACAGAAGAAGGAGAAGGAAGATAAAAAAAACATGAAAAAAGTACAAGGAATTATTTAAAGAAATTAAATTTGAACTCCATTACACAGAAACTTCAAATCCTATTCTGCTTAAAAATTATACCTATAACATTGGCAACAGTACAATGTGCTGAAACTACTTTGGGGTTATGGTTCTGCACCTTACATAGAGTTCTGGCTGTTTCTGACTGAAACCTGGAATGGATTCACTGTGTCCACCTCCCATCCACACCCACCCCCCGAAATCAGAGCCACCAGTCTCCACTGCCCTTTTCCGCAGCTTATGGATTTGTATGTGCATTTCCACCTGATGTGCCTTTCCCCCCTCCCTCCCTCCCTCCCTCCCTTCCTTCCTTCTTTCCTTTTTGAGTGGAGAAAGTGCAAATGTTGATGCACATCTCTATTCCAGTTCGGCTATTAGTATGGCATGTGCAAATTGGATTAACACTCATAAAAATTTGGATGGAACAACTTTCTCCCCCATCCCTAGTTGCAAGTGGCACAAGGTGCAGAGGTTTTTGTGGCATGCCTGGACAGAAGCAAGAATGCCTGAAAGCCTGGTTACACAGCATAGCATCAATTCAAGCCTGAGCTGCAGTGTACTGCTGCCTCCTCTGCCATTCACCAGGGTGAGGCATAACCACGCTGATGCACTAGATGGAGGACAGGGGTTGCATTTGCACTGCGTGGTTTACATTTGAGTGGCACTGTCTCGTGCTCTGGAGGCCAGCCATAACCACTTCAGCAGCAAGACGAGGGGAGTATGGGTCTGCTGAATAGAAGAGAAACCTATGGGAAAGGTCAAAGTGAGATTTCACCTCTTCACTTAGGGAATATCCCAATGGGAATCTTTGAGAACCCCTCCTCTAGTCATTGAACTAAATCCCCACTTTCTTGTAGCACTGTTCAGCTGCCACACAGTTATGGAAGGTTACAGGTGTTTGTTTATCAGCCGGAAGTTTCAACTCTCCAAATGTTTGCACTTTTTATGTCTCCTGAGTGCTAGCCCAGACCACGCTGCTCCCCATTAATTTACATCTGAAGATCACACTGCACAAAGTGGCATCTCCCCCACCCCCCACACACACACACTGCTGAGTGCTCCCCTGCTTGGCTCTTTGTGGAATTTTAAAGTGCTCTTCTGAACTGTAACTGTTTCAGTGATACCTGCAGCGAGCGATACTTGCTTGTGTCCAAGCAGCAAATGAGAGCACTTGTTAATTCAAGATAGAGAGGAGGAGGCAAGGGAGCTCTTATAAAGTACTAAAACACACACATACCCAGGCAGAGCAGCAATTGCAAGTGGAAAATATTTCTTTCTTCATCCCCCCACCCCACCCCTTTCCATTTGCACATTTGAAGTGGCAGGGTAGAGTAAGGAGCACCTTGCATTTGCATATCAAGAGAACCAGCTAACCTTTTCAGACCAACAAAGCAGTTTGTTAGACACTGATGTGCCAGTTTGCTGTATTTCAGGCACCTGGCTGTTGAATATAAATAGAATCTGAAATACTTCTAAGGTTTCCTCATTTATCATGGTGTCTTTTGCAAAGCATTTCAGCATCTTTTGGATATATCATTTGAAAATTTTCCTGCCTGATAACGAAACAAACTAGATTTGCACCAGAGGTGGAGTGCTTAGGGATGCTGGAGAAATTTGATACGGATTAAAATGAGCTCAGATTTCTAAGAATCTGACCTGCAGAATCCTCTGCGGAGCGCCCCCCTTAGGCCACGCGAGTCTATGGACTTTTGGGTGATATTTTTTACTTTCCTGAATTTTACACATATAAATTTGTAGGAAGATATGTAAGTTTTGGCTGAGGAAACGTTGAAGGGAATGGGAGACAATACTCTAAATGCTACATACTAAGGTAAATTATGTAAATACTTATGTATATACTTACATAATTATTTGCGTATTTTTCTGCATGGCAAAAAAAAAAAAAATTCGTCTGTGGGTGGACGATGGAACAAAAGGCACCTGATAATTTGCAAGACCAACTGCAGGCACTCTTGGAGGATGCTGATTATCTAGACCCATTTCAATCTGGGTTTCATCCTCGTTACAGGATTGAATCAGCCTTGGCTGCCCTGATGGCGATCTTTCTCGAGAGAGGGACAGCTGGACTGCAACCCTGTTAATTCTGCTCGAACTCTCATCGGCTTTTGATACCATCGGCCATGGTATCCTCCTGGATCAACTCTGTGGGATGGGTATTGGAGGCACTGTGCTACAGTCCTACCTACGGGGCTGATTTCAGAGAGTAACATTGTGTGACTATTCCTTGGCCCCTTGGCAATTGAGCTATGGGGTGCCGCAGGGTACCATCTTGTCCCCAATGTTGTTTATTATCTATATGGAGCTGCTGGGAGAGGTCATTAGGGAATTTAGAGCTAAATGCCATCAGTATGCTGATGACACACAGTATCTCCCTGTGACATCTGACTCAGGAGAGGCTGTGCAAGTCCTGAGTCAGTGCCTAGACTCAGTAATGGGCTGGATGAGGGCCAATAAACTAAAGCTGAATCCTGGCAAGACGGAAGCCCTATGGGTGAGTGGTTCCCAGGTCCGGGAGATAGGCTCATTGCTTGTTCTGGATGGGGTTGCAATCCCTCCAAAAGATTAGGTCCGTAGTCTGGGAGTACTCCTAGATAGGGATGTACGAAAGTCACTTACCTTTTCGCAGCTTGGCTTCGCGGTGGGGGGGAGGCACTTCGCTTTCCCCCCCGAAGTTCAGGCGAGGGGGGGAGGCATCCTGCCTCGCCCGGCCAAAATTCAGGCCAGGGGGGGAGGCGCCCCACCTCGCCCGGCCGAAATTCAGGCTGGGGAGAAGCGCCCCGTCTCCCCAGCCGCGAAACAAAAAGTAAAAAAAAAAAAAAAGACCCCCTGATAGGCTATGTGACGATTTATGAAGCCTATCACGGCTAGATTTCCGAAGTCAGCTGTGATAGGCTACGTAAATCGTCACGTAGCCTATCATGGGTGACTTTGAAAAAAAAAAAAGTGCGTACGCAAAATAAGGAATTTGCATTCCTTATTTTGGCACGTCTAGTCTATGTAAAGATTTACGTAGACTACAGCGTGCCCTTATTTTCATGCCCTTATTTTCGCCGTAGTCTACGTAATATAGCGTGCCCTTATTTAGTGTGCCCTTATTTTCGCCGTAGTCTACGTAAATCTTTATCCAAAATAAGATTTTTAATATTGTTAAAATAGTCCAAAATAAGGAACGCAAATGGCGGCGCCCCATGGGCGCCGCCATTTGCATATGCAATTTTTTTTTTTCAAAGTCACCCGTGATAGGCTACGTGACGATTTACGTAGCCTATCACGGCTGACTTTGGAAATCTAAATCGTTACGTACCCTATCACGGGTGTGTGTGTGTGTTTTTTACTTTACTTTCTTTTTTTTGCAATGGTGGTGGCGGCAGCTGGTCAGGAGACTGGCCGCCGTCCCCACCCGTGACGAACTGCCACCGAACCGCCGCTGGGACCCGCCGCCAAGAGGGACATTCGCCGAAGGTAAGTCCCGTCCCGGGGAGGGTGGGGGGCTGGTGGAGAATTTCCCAACCACCTTCGGGGGGCCGAATGCATCGGCGCTTGGCCTCCCGAAGATTTGGGGAGAAATTCTCCGCCATCCCTACTCCTAGATCCATCATTGTCACTGGCGGCCCAAGTGGTTGCTGCAGCTCAGGGTGCCTTTTACCAGCTTGACCACGGTGGTACAGGCATTAGTACCCTCAAGACTGGATTACTGCAATGCACTCTATGTGGGGCTGCCCTTAAGGCTGATCTGGAAGTTGGAGCTAGTGCAGAATGCAGCAGCTCAGCTGTTGTCGGGAGCTGCCCCTTTTCAACATGTAACTCCTTTTCTGAGGGAACTGCACTGGCTGCCTATTCGCTACTGGGCCAGGTTTAAGTAGGGATGGACGGAATGCTTACCTGCCAAAACCGGGGGGGGGGGGCTGCAGGAGGGTCTGCGGGGGGGAGGCAATAATTTCCTCCCCCCCGGAATCCTCTTTGGCCGGCTCCGCTCCGCAGTGATTCCGTGGAGCTGCCGGCCGGCTCCAAAGTGCCAGAGATACAGCTGCCATGCCATATCGCTGGCTGAAGGGTACTACTGCCTGATGACACAAATGTCGTCCGGTATGCCGTTTGCAGCTGTGCTTTTGATTAATGCATAAAAGCAATGGCAGCCGTATCACTAGTGTTCCAGAGCCGGCTGGTGGGGAGCATCCAGCCGGTGAGGATTCCTCCTGGAGGTGCAGGTAGGAGATCCAATCCTCCGCGGACTTCAGGGGTCTGGATTCAATAGAATCCGGCCCCATTGGGGTCCGTGGAGGATTTCTCCAACATCCCTAGGTGTAAGGTATTAGTACTAGTGAACAAAGCCCTAAACAACTTGGGACCAGGATATCCAAGAGAGCGCCTCCTTCCTTACCAATCTGCCTGGGCGCTGAGGTCATCAGAGGGCATGTTCTTGGTGGTCCCACATGGACCCATGGCCCAGTTGGGGTCCACCAGAAAAAGAGCCTTCAGTGTGGTGGCCCCCTTCCTGTGGAATTCCCTGCCTTTAGCAGTCAGGCAGGCACCAACATTGTGTTCCTTCCAGTGCCTCCTGAAGACGTTGTTATTTCAAGAGGCCTTCCTTGCATGACCAGCCGTGGTTTGTTAAATTCCACCTTGTTGGGGTTTGTCCCTTTTTTAATGTTTTAACTCTTGTAACTTTTTGTTTTATTCTTTTATCATGTTCACCACACCAAAATCTTCTGATGTGGAGCAGTATATAAATATTGTAAATAAATAAATAATAAAATAATACACAGAAGGTGTGGATTTTACACAGTCCATACATCCCTGGGGGTGCTTTCTAAGTAACTGGAACACTATGAATCCAAATATAAACTTCTCTTGCACATTTTTGTCCAAAGTTTAGTAAGGATGTTGGAGAAATCCACATCTGAGTTCAAATGATTTAAATTGGTTTGGATTTCTAAGAATCTCACCTGCAGTTTCTGCAGCAGACCAGCTTTTCCCAAGTCACATGGATTCCATGGATGTGCAGACTGGTTGTCACTTTGGGGGGAGGGGGAATAGCTCATTTGCGCAAGTGCTCATTAGTGCTAATGTGAATTAGTGCTAATGTGGATTACCACAAGTAGAATGAAATTCTGGTTAAAAAAAATCTGATCCTGTCAATGAGTGTATGATGGAGAATGAAAGATGTCTGACAATCTGCACAACACAGAATGGATTTAACATCCCTAAAGTTTAATATATTCTCCTGTCTGTCAATCCAACAGAAAGCTACATACATGCAGCAGTAGCAACAGTAGCTAGCAACTTTTTTTTCCTGCAAAAAAAAGATCCCCCTCTTCTCATTCTGCCTGCTGTTCACTGAAGAATTACTTTCAAATGTGACTTGCAATGCACTGCTGGAGGGATGGATTATTCCCCAGACAAAAGAACAACCAACCCATAGTACATGCAGAGTCAAAGCATTATTTTCCAAGAAGTCAAAAAAGAAAATCTAAGTCTTTACACTAATATACAATGCTATACAATGTCTTTCAGAACTTATGATTGGTTAATACATTCCATGTATTACATTGCCCCACCCACCCATTGAAGGTGTACAGCCTTTAACCAAATCCAGATTTTCAAGGACCAATATATCACAGTACTTCAAGACTGGGGGTGGCATGGGGGGAGTGGTTGACTGACTGACAGCCCCACTTTCTAATCTTAGGGCACATTTTGCCATGTTCTCTCTAATCACTGTCCTTTGGATGAGGGCAAGGATGGAACCATGAAATGGACATTTTTTCAACACTACCAGGTTTCACTATATTATTTATTTATTTATTTATTATATTTCTGGGCCTCCTTTCAGGGCAGAAGCCCTCCCAAGGTGGTTAACAACAGTAAAATACATAACAACAATTAAAATATTAAAAATGATAAAAATATAAAAAAAATAAAACAACAATAAATGCCAAGAATAAAACCAACAAATGATGTTAACAGCAGCAAAAATACCAGTCATATCAAGAGATCGCCAAGGTAAAATAATATGTTTTCAAGGTCCTCTTAAAAGTCTGCAATGATGGAGCATGGCAGACCTCCAATGGCAGCTTGTTCCAAAGGTGTGGGGCCACTTCAGAGAAGGCCCTCTCATGTGTGGTCACCCACCTGACTGCTCTCACAGGTGGGCAAATGAGAAGAGTCTGTCTTTCTAATCTTAAAGTGTGGGCAGGCTGATATGGGTAAAGGCGGTCCTTCAAGTCACTTGGTCCCAAACCATTTAAGGCTTTAAAGGTAAAAACCAGTACTTTGAATTGGGCTCGGAAACACACCAGTAACCAGTGCAGCTGGCAGAATATAGGCTACAGAGTATCTAAAGAGCAGGGATGTCAGAAAATTCCACCACGTATCCCAGGGAGGCCAAATTCCAGTGAATTTGGCCCCCTGGAATCCGTGGCGGAACGGAGCAACCCGCCCCACCACTCCGCGGAAGCCCCCTGGAACAGAGCCTACCTGGCTGCGGCTCTGGTGGCAGCAGCTCTGGCCACTGCTGGGCTGTGGCCGCAAATGGCGGCCGCTACACTAGCTGCCATTTGCATCCCTTCACTGAGCTGTGATAGGCTACGTAAATATTTATGTAGCCTATCATGGCAAAGAGCGGGGACACAAATGGCGTAGCAGCCACCATTTGCATCCTCGTTCTTTGCCGTGATAGGCTACGTAAATATTTATGTAGCCTATCACGGCTCAGCGAAGAGATGCAAATGGGGCCGCTATGCCGACCACCATTTGCATCCGCAGACCTGCTGCAGCCAGATGTCTGGCTGCAGATGCACCGGCCGGCGGCTCCGCAGAGGCGCCGCAGAGCGGAGCTGGCAGGGGAGGATTCCAGGGGGAGGGACAGAGCGCCTCCCCCGCCACTGCAGATGCCACTTACAAAACAGGTAAGTGGTTTCGTACATCCCTACTACAGAGTATATCGAATCACCTTTCCCCCACCAATACTCAGGCAGCTACATTCTGCACAGGCTGGAGTTTCTGAACTGTCTTCAAAGGCAGTCCCACATATAGTGCATTACGGTAGTCCAGCCTGGACAGGACTAGTGCGTGGATAACTGAGGGAAGGTCCATCCTCTCCAGATAGGACTGCAGTTGGTGTACCAGCCTAAGCTGGTAAACAACATTCCTGGACACCACAGCCACCTGGACTTCCCAGTTAGCTCAGACTCCAGGAGGACTCCCAGACTGTGCACTTGGTCTTTCAAGGGGAGTGCAACCCCATATAAGACCATCTGAAGTAGTTGGTTTCCCAAAACACAGTACCTCTGTCTTGCCTGGATTAACCTTCCACTTGTTCACCCTCATCCATCCCAAAACAGCCTCCGGACATTGGTTCAAGAGTTCCACAGCCTTCTTGGGATGTGCAGATGGAAACCAGAGGTAGAGCTGAGTATCATCTGCATCTGCATATCATCCACATATGTAAAAAGCCTTAAACTGGATTTCAGTTGTCATAACTTCCTACGTCCTGCACCTAGCCATCAGAAACTCTGCAGGTTTCTTTCCTCAAGACACCTCTATGATGTGTTCAATTTTTCATATAAATTGCCTAAAAACATGGGGGAGGGAAGGGAAAGTGAATTACCCAACCCTCCAAATTTAGGACTCCCCTTCTACATAAAGCACTAAACTTATCCTTCTGAAATGTTGCAGTTATCTCCCTCAGGGCCACCACTGTGATGTAGGGCATTTTCAGAAGAATGCTATATGAGGAACATAGGGGATAAATGCATCATTTTTTTGGATACCCTCAAAATGTAAAGGTTGCTTTTGCACAAAGCCCCTGCACCTATTCATCTGAATCTTGAATAGGTGACTGGCTCTCCTCAACAGCACTGGCTCTCCTCAACAGCAAGGAGTAGAAAAACACAACACTTCCAGTTCAGTTTAGGACTTTGCCTGAGCAATTATAATCTTCCCTTATGGACCAACACAGCTTGTTTTCTTGTATATGTTTCCTGGTATGGATTCGTAATTGGTTCCCTGACTTGAACCTCTCAGTTCTGACCCCTGAGGTGTTCCTTAATTCCTTGCTCTTTAATAAAATAAAAGCTTTAATAAAATTTATAATAAGGTTCAGAAAATTGATTACAAAAATGAAGGCTGTGGCTGTTGGCAAAATAACTCTTGCATCTACTCAGCAATGCCATGGACCCACATTATAGTGGAATACAAATAGCCTTGTGTATGTACTTGTCATCCAAACCTTTGTTGGAATTCTTGCACACAATTAGGGATGTGCAACACTGGGAAGTCTATTCTGTTTAAGCGCAATGGGTTTCTGTAATGTTTCTGTTCCAGTAATGGGGACTGACAGCAACGGATTTCTTCTTTTTTTCTGATTCCAGAAACTTCTTGCACATTTTTTGGATCCCACCAATGGTAACTTGCACAATTGGAATTGTGTGTGGGGGGAATCTTGAAATTTGCACATATGGTGTGTTAATTTCCTTCAAATATTCCTTTTTCATTGGAGATCTTGTGCAAGTGAACACACCTGCACCTCTGCCTGCCCACTAGGTAGCCCGGCAGAGGCTTATTCCCCTCTTGTAAATACCTTTGTCAGTTTCATCCCCTCCACACACTACTTCGCTTATCCCAGCAGAGCCATATTCTGCACTTGTCAAATAACTTGCCAATTTACGTTCCCCCTTTTTTTTTTTTTTTGCGGTGATAGGCTACATAAATATTTACAATTACCTTCGTCGGTTTCATCCTCCACTTTTGCTCTTCCCAAGCAAAGGGGCGGTGGGGGGGGGAGGGGGAGGGATTGACAACTTCTTTGACATGTACAGTGTATGGTTTGCTGGCTAAACAAAGTAGTGTGTGGAGAGGATGAAACTGAGAAGGATATTTACAAGAGGAGAATATGCCTTTGTGGGGCTACGTAGCAGACAGGGGAACTTGCCATCGTGCACACTTATGCATGATAGCCAATTTACAAATAATATATGACCCCATTTGCACAAATTTCAAGATACCCCCCCAATACAATTTGGATAAATTGCCACCATTAAAAAAAACAAACAAAGAGGAATCTGTGCATTGGATTGACTTGCTACAGATCAAGTCAATGACTGCAGGAGGAAATGGGACAAACTTGGCCTGGGGCGACTGGAAAAACCTGTCATGTTTTCACAACCCCCCAACGAGGGATGTACGAAATTCCCTTACCTGAACCCGAAACTTGATTCGTGGTGGGGGGGAGGCGCGCCGTCTCTCCCCCTGAAATTCTGGCCAGGGGGGAGGTGCCCCGTCCCTCCCCCCTGAAATTCTGGCTGGGGGGGAGGAGCCCCGTCCTTCCCCCCTGAAATTCTGGCCGGGGAGGAGGTGCCCCATCCCTACCACCACGAATCCTGGCCGGCCGGGATGCAAATGGCAGCAGCCGTAGCTGCCGCCATTTGCGTCCCTGCAGTCAGCCATGATAGGCTACGTAAATGTTTACGTAGCCTATCACGGCTGAGTGAGGGGAAACCCCCCACCGCGCATATGCAAATGGCGGCGCCCATGGGCGCCGCCATTTGCGTTCCTTATTTTGGCACGTGTAGTCTACGTAAACATTTACGTAGACTACGGCGAAAATAAGGGGAACGCAAATAGCGCAAATAAGTGAAAATAATAGCACAAATAAGTGAAAATAATAGCGCAAATAGCAAAAATAAGGGGAACGCATATAGCGCCATTTGCGTACGCACGTTGTTTTTTCCCCCCACTCAGCCGTGATAGGCTACGTAAACATTTACGTAGCCTATCATGGTGTTTTTTTAAAATCAAGCTGTGATAGGCTACATAAATCTTTACGTAGCCTATCACTTTTTTTTTTTTTAAACTTGGAAATGGTGGTGGCGGCAGCTGGTCGGAAGACCGGCCGCCGCCGCTGCCGCACCGCCGCCGGAGCCACCGCCGCCGCCGCCAGGGACATTCGCACAAGGTAAGTCCTGTCCCGGGGGGGGGGCAGATCGTTTCGCCACCAATTTCGGGGGGCCGAATGCGCTGGCATTCGGCCTCCCCGAGATTCATGGCAAAATTCTCTGACATCCCTACCTTCAACAGAATTCTCCTACATCCCTATGCAGAATAGGAATGTCAGAGAATTCCACCATGGATCTCGGTGAGGCCGAATGCCAGTGCATTCGGCCCCTGGAAATCCATGGTGGAACAAAGCCCCCTGCCCCCCCACCCTGCGAAATGGGCCCAAAACAGAGCACCTACCTGCTGCCGTCCCTGCTGCATTGCGAATGGCGGCCGTGTCTGCGGCCGCCATTCGCTTCTTCCATATAGCCGTAATAGCCTACGTAAATACTTATGTAGCTTATCACGGGTAACGCAGAGTTGCCATTTGTGTCCCTGCAGAAGCCGTGATAGGCTACGTAAGTATTTACGTAGGCTATCACGGCAAAACTAAGGGAACGCAAATGGTGGCGGCTATGGCGGCCACCATTTGTGTTCCCTTTTTTTTGCCTTGTGATAGGCTACGTAAATATTTACATATCCTAGCACGACAAAATAGAGGGGCACAAATGGCGTAGTGGCCGCCATTTGCATTCCCCCCCTTTTTTTTTGCTGTAATAGGCTACGTAAATATTTATGTAGCCTATCACGGCAAAAAAAAAAAGGGGGAACGTAAATGGCGGCTGCTGTAGCCGCCGCCATTTGCATTCGCTGTTTATTTATTTATTTTTGCCGTGATAGGCTACATAAATATTTACATATCCTATCACGGCAAAATACAGGGACGCAAAGCGGCGGCTACGGCAGCTGCCATTTGCATCCCTGTGCAGGCTGCCCTGCGACCGGATGTTTGGCTGCGGGCGGCCCTGGCCGGCAGGTCTGCGGAATCTCCGCAGAGTGGTGCCGGCCGGAGAGAATTTCGGGGGGAGGGATGGAGCACCTCCCCCCCACCATGAATGTCACCCTTCGAAAAGGCAAGTGACTTTCGTACATCCCTAATGCAGAATCCATCAGCTCTGCACCTTATAACAAAATGAACACACATTCTCATAGGCCTCAAAATAATATGATCGATGCTGGATCTCAGTCACAACTGAGAAGCTATATGACCAACAGATCACATGCAGCAAGCTACTTGTACTTCAGTGTATACAGGTTAGTGAACACATAGTTTCATCCTGTTATGTCAGGTGCTTCACACAGCAAATGAACTCTACAATATTTCCCCTGAAATTGGTAGCTCCCAGGTGTTTAACGAATGGTTGGTCATTTAATGGCCCGAGGCAAAGCCAAGGAAGGTTAACATACTGACAAAGCAGGCATTAACTATGGTAACAACTGTTTTCATGGGAGATCATTGCAGTTATAAACCTTATTTAATACCATAGCGTCTGCCACCATTCTCCCCATTGTTTCTTCTGTTGGAAATAAAAGTTGCCATTACTTTCAACATATTACATTAAGAAATGCAAGAAAGATCACAGCCATTGAACAGCAGCATTTTCTGGAGCAGAACATGATAGGCAACATTCTTAGGCAGGAAAGTAGATCAGAATGAGGGATGTGCAAAACCTGTCCCTTAATCGCTGTGGAGTTTTCTGCTTTGGCTTCCCATGGAAAGTCTGTAGAGTGTCTTGACAGCCTTGCTTTTTAAAAATAACTTTAAGCTCATGTAGGGTTATTATCTATTTAGATCTGAAAACACAGATCTGCAGACTGATGTACATTATGGTGCCAATGAACCAGTGAATGAGCTGACATACATGAGCAGAATTATTGGCTGAATTTAGTGTGTGTGGGGGGTGAATTTCCCTTAGCTTAATTAAGAATTATGATCAAGAAAGCATGCTATTTTGTAAAATGAGACAAAACAAAAATTGAAAATTGAAGTATGGGGTCTCCCCCTTCCCCCCAAGTTCAGTTCCAAAATTTTGAACCCCATAGCACATCCTTTGGAGTCTAACAGGGTCTAAATGACTCCTAAGCACTTATCTCGCATTCTGACCATGCTCAGTGGCATCGCAGGTGCAAGAAGCCCTGGAGTATTTAGTTCCCAGGGTGGCTGATGTCTATATGAAGGACTTGGGAAAACAGAAAAAGATACTTCCCATTGCAATATTCAAGGTGTTTTGGAGGGAAGGAGGGTAGGATCACTGTCCAAGATGGAAAAGGACTTCAGAGAAAAATAGGGATGGCTGCTGTGGGGAAACCCACCCATCCCTCTTTGGGCTCACTTTGGATTTCCCTGGAGCCCCTGGCTCGGCCTGCACTTGCAAGCCAAGCAGCAAGCTCTTTCCCAAAATCCATGAATTAATTGCCCACTGCCAGTCATTGTAGACAAGTGTCTCCTTCTCCCTCATGGGGCCCCATCAGGGAGAAAAAGACATTTGTGCACAGCGGTGGTGGCAGCACAGTAGAAGAGTGGGAAGGTAATGCCCCCCCTCCTGCTATTCCATGGTGGAGGTGCAGTGCAACATTCCCTCCATCCCTGGCAGGGGTGCAGTTAATTTTGCTGCAGTGGCGATGGCAGTGGTGGCGTGGCAGCAGAAGAGCAGGAGGCCAACGCTCCCCTCCTGCTCTTCTGCCCCTGCTACAGTGTGCAACCATCTTCCCTCTCTCTGCTGGGGCCAGCCCTGGCAGAGAGAAAGGGATGACAGTTGCATGGCAGCAGCAGGAGGATGAGAGGGGAGTGCCATGGGCCATAGCACTCTCGGCCCACCCTCCGCCACCACCATGCAAAGGCTGAAAATCTGACAGCTGGCCCGACTCGGTGAGGGCTGAGTTGGGCCTGCTGGTGGATGTCAACAAGTCAGAGTCCCAGGGCACTGAGCCAACAGATGTTGACTCAGCTCCACCCCCAAAATGGATTCCTCTGATCCCTAGGGGTAAATTGTGCTCAGTTCATAAGGCAGTTGAGGTTGACTAGAAGGCCAAGTTTGCATCTGAAGCCTGGTAATTATGAACTCGACGACATCACACTTCCACTGTAACTTCAGTTCCATTTAGCTGCCTTGATCTAATGTGGAAGCATGTGCAGAATTTGAGAAGGGGAAGAGAGCAAACCTGGATCTGTAATCAAAGGCATACAGGTAATTTCAGGCACAGACATGACAGTGTGTTTGTGTCGTATGTTGGGTTTTGCTCACAGACATAGCAATGAAGTTTAATTTGTGAAGAGTTATGCGTAACAAGTTGTGCCTGTTGTGGATCAGACTGTGCATCGCAGTGGAAGTAATACACTGTTAGAGATATCCACACTCAGATGGTGCATTCTGATCACACCCTGGTGGTGTGCTTTCTGTATTCCCCATTGCTGCCTAACTTTCACAGGCATTTGCACATCCAACCATTTTGGAAGACTAAGACAGCCAACCAGAGCGTGGGGGTGAGGGTGGGGCAGGCTTGGTGTCACTTCCTAATTTGAACCCATCCAGTCACTTCCAAGCTGGCCCTTCCAAGCAGTGTGTGTTAATTAATAAAGGCAAATGTGCCAGGGAAAGAATAAATCTCTGTCTAAACTGAGATATTTCTGAACTATTGTCACTTAACAGGACACTCATTTATCTGATGGAAAAGATGTGTGCTGCATTTGAACAGAGAGAGCGAGATCGTTCCCTGGAGCACATTGGTCTGGCTGTGTCTGGAATGCGGTACCTCAGAATACTCAAATGGAAACCTTGCAGCCCATTTAATGTATTGATAAGGGGTGGTCATTTGTCCTACATTGCTTCATTGCTTGCCTCAGTCCCAGAATAACTGAATTTCTCTTGCACTACATACTAATTGTCTTGGGCACTGTAGCAAAGTGAGAATGGTGGTGCCATAGGCCCCTTGCTAGTCTTCGACTAGGGATGCCCAGGATTTTGTTGGGCCTGAAAACTGGCCAGATTTGCATTTCCCAGACTAATACATGGATCGTAAAAGTAAAAGTCCTTCACTTTTCATACTCCTCTGAATTTTGTTATTTTCAGGTGAAACTGCATACCCCCCCCAATAGCCCATATTTTGTTGTTGTTGTTGTTCAGTCGTTCAGTCGTGTCCGACTCTTCGTGACCCCATGGACCATAGCACGCCAAGCCTTCCTGTCCTGCGCTCTTTCCCGGAGCGTGCTCAAGTTCATATTCATTGCATCCGTGATGCTATCTAGCCATCTCATCCTCTGCCGTCCCCTTCTCCTTTTGCCTTCAGTCTTTCCCAGCATCAGGGTCTTTTCCAGGGAGTTTTCTCTTCGCATTAGGTGGCCAAAATATTGGAGCTTCAGCTTCAGTATCTGTCCTTCCAATGAGCACTCAGGGTTGATTTCCTTTAGGATGGACTGATTTGACCTCCTTGCAGTCCAGGGGACTCGTAAGAGTCTTCTCCAGCACCACAGTTCAAAAGCATCAATTCTTCGGCGCTCAGCCTTCCTTATAGTCCAGCTCTCACAGCCATACATTACTACTGGGAAAACCATAGCTTTGATTAGGCGGACCTTTGTCGGCAAGGTGATGTCTCTGCTTCTTACTATGCTGTCTAGGTTTGCCATAGCTTTCCTCCCAAGGAGCAAGCGTCTTTTAATTTCATGGCTACAGTCACCATCTGCGGTGATCTTGGAGCCCAAGAAAGTAAAATCTGTCACTGCTTCCATTTCTTCCCCTTCTATATGCCAGGAAGTGATAGGGCCAGATGACATGATCTTAGTTTTTTTAATGTTGAGTTTCAAACCAGCTTTTGCACTCTCCTCTTTCACCCTCAACAAGAGGCTCTTGAGATCCTCTTCGCTTTCTGCCATTAGGGTGGTATCGTCTGCATATCGGAGGTTGTTGATAATTCTCCTGGCAATCTTAATTCCGACCTCTGATTCATCCAACCCGGCATTTCTCATGATGTACTCTGCATATAAGTTAAATAAGCAGGGCGACAATATACAGCCTTGTCGTACTCCTTTCCCAATTTTGAACCAATCGGTTGTTCCATCTCTGGTTCTTACTGTTGCTTCTTGACCCTCGTACAGGTTTCTCAGGAGACAGGTAAGGTGGTCTGGTACTCCCATCACTTTAAGAATTTGCCACAGCTTGTTGTGATCCACACAATCAAAGGCTTTAGCGTAGTCAATGAAGCAGAAATAGACGTTTTTCTGGAATTCTCTTGCTTTCTCCATTATCCAGCGAATGTTGGCGATTTGATCTCTAGTTCCTCTGCCTCTTCTAAACCCAGCTTGTACTTCCGGTAGTTCTCGGTTCGCATACTGCTGAAGCCTAGCTTGTAGGATTTTGAGCATCACCTTGCTGGCATGTGAAATGAGTGCAATTGTGCGGTAGTTTGAACACTCTTTGGCGTTGCCCTTCTTTGGAATTGGAATGTAAACTGACCTTTTCCAGTCTTGTGGCCACTGTTGAGTGTTCCAGATTTGTTGGCATATTGAATGCAGCACTTTAACATCATCATCTTTTAGGATTTTAAATAGCTCGGCTGGAATACTGTCATCTCCGCTAGCTTTGTTGTTACTAATGCTTCCTAAGGCCCACTTGACTTCACTCTCGAGGATGTCTGGCTCAAGTTCAGTGACCGCACTATCATGGCTATCAGGGACATTCAGATCTTTCCTGTATAGTTCTTCTGTGTATTCTTGCCACCTCTTCTTAATCTCATCTGCTTCTGTTAGGTCCCTGCCTTCTTTGTCCTTTATCATGCCCGTCTTTGCACAAAACGTTCCCTTGAGATCTCCAATTTTCTTGAAGAGATCTCTAGTCTTTCCCATTCTGTTGTTTTCCTCGATTTCTTTGCATTGTTCATTTAAGAAGGCCTTCTTGTCTCTCCTTGCTATTCTCTGGAACTCTGCATTCAGTTGGGTATATCTTCCCCTTTCTCCCTTGCTTTTCGCTTCCCTTCTTTCGTGAGCTACTTGTAAAGCCTCATCAGACAGCCACTTGGCTTTCTTGCATTTCTTTTTCTTTGGGACGGATTTCGTTGCTGCCTCCTGAACAATGTTACGGACCTCCGTCCATAGTTCCTCAGGCACTCTGTCTATCACGTCTAATCCCTGAAATCTATTCCTCACCTCCACTGTATATTCATCAGGGATATGATTTAGGTCATACCTGAACGGTTTAGTGGTTTTCCCGACGTTCTTCAATTTAAGCCGAAATTTTGCAAGAAGCAGCTCATGATCTGAGCCACAGTCAGCTCCAGGTCTTGTTTTTACTGACTGTATGGAGCTTCTCCATCTTTGGCTGCAAAGGACATAATCAATCTGATTTCGATATTGACCATCTGGTGACGTCCATGTGTAGAGTCACCTCTTGTGCTGTTGGAAAAGAGTGTTTGCTATGATCAGCATGTTCTCTTGGCAAAACTCTATTAGCTTTTGTCCTGCTTCATTTTGTACACCAAGGCCATGCCTGCCTGTTATCCCGGTGATTTCTTGACTTCCTACTTTAGCATTCCAATCCCCTATGATGAAGAGGACATCTTTTTTTGGTGTTAGTTCTAGAAGGTGTTGTAGGTCTTCATAGAACCGATCAACCTCAGCTTCTTCGGCCTCAGTGGTTGGGGCATAGACTTGAATTACTGTGATGTTGAATGGTTTCCCTTGGATTCGTACTGAGATCATTCTATCATTTTTAAGATTGTACCCCAGTACTGCTTTTCCCACCCTTTTGTTGACTATGAGTGCTACTCCATTTCTTCTAAGGGATTCTTGCCCACAATAGTAGATATGATGGTCACCTGAATTAGAGATGTGTAATTTAGTTTACACTATACACAGAACTGTCTTTTTAGGATAACTGTAACAGATGCCTTTTATATTAATTGATCTGTTTTCATTGTTAATTTTAACCCAGGTAAGATAGGGTTAATCGTACACCAGAGAGTGAATGAAAGGTGGGAGGGACCTGAGTGTGTGTGAGAGGATTCTAAGGTTATATAAAGGGGTGAACTGATAGGCATCAGATAGGGCCTTAGGGATTATGGAAGCAACATTGAAGTGTGTAGGATTTTAGGAAGGAATAGTAGGTAGGGAAGTTAGGAACAAACATTGATTGTTAATAATAACTTATAACTTTTCATGTTTTAAATAAATCTTTGTTTTTAAAATTCCAAATTCCCACGTGTTGTTTGATTTTATGCTACCTTTATTATATCTTTTTCCTGGTTATTTCTACTGTAGTGGGTCAAGAGAACCTATTGAGCATATTGAGTTTCTCTGGAACCCAGAGAGGGTAAAAGGGCTGAAGCTTGTGGGACAGTGGGTACAAAGTGAACACAGGCATTTTCTGAGTGGTTTGGTTCTCAGTTTCTGAGGAGGAGGCTGGGGAAAGGTGAACCCTTGAGCGGGAATGTCACAATAACATATACGCAAACATTCATTTTTAGGGTAAAATGTATACACAATGTGTCTTTGGTGAAAAAATACATTATTTCTTTATTTTCTTTAAAAGGGGTTTTAGGCTGACTTGAAGGGTACAACCCTGTCAAGGCAGGAAGTGCCCTCTCAAAGCAGTGTTTGCATTAAAAATAATGCAAATGCTTATGTGTGTTTTTCAACGTTGCAGGTGAAAACAGACATGGGGCAGAATGGAGTTATCAATGAACATTTGCAAAACTTACACAGTTCAGAAACAGACCTATCTGTCCATCCCTGTCTTTGGGCTTCTATTTCTAGAACTAGCCATGACTAAATAGTTATGTTATGGAAACAGTCTCCTTAATGAACACAGTGCAAAATTATCTAGACTGCAGCTTGACATCTTCTGCAGAATAGATGGATGGATGGATAGATAGCTTCCCTTCAAATAAAATGAGCTGTTAGTCTGAAGAACTGCTAACACTCTCCTTTCATATTATCTTTGGGGACGGTATGTGTGGTCCTCTTCAAATCATCATCCATGCTCAATCCTGTTTATCTTATGATTCCTGACAAAAAAGTTAGCCCAGGATGAAACAGTTGCAGGGATTATGTGACGTTCAGCCCATCCTCAGGCATATAATCTTTAATCTCCATCTTCAAATACACTGACAGTAAATGCCCTGGCATAAAATAGAGGTGTCTACTGGGTTCTGTTTGTTTTTTTAAAAAGAAGTGTGTGTATGTATGTGTGTGTGGGTTTGACTTAAAAATGGATGACTTAAGAAAGCTGTATAAAGTCTCTTCACAACTTACACACACACACACACACACAGGCTTATTTCTCTTTGTTGGCTGACATAAATGATCTTAAAGAACTGCCCCACAAGAAAGCTTTTCAAGAATTCTGGTGATCCACAGCAATGGACAGGCTACAGAGGGATCAAGGCAAAAATTGTAATTAAAATCCACAGTGCAAACATCAGTGACCTCTCTGTGTTTGGTCTTGTGTGTTTCTGCCACACTGGCCTTCATTTTGCTTGTCTATGAGTGATTGATCACATGGAAATGGAGGCAGGATTGGCCAGATCTTGCTGTGGAAAGGCTGCAAAAACCATTTCATTTGCAAATGAAAAATAAAACAATTTATGAAAGCTAATTAAAGCAGAGAGAGGGAGGGAAAAAAAGGGCAGCCATCAGGTTTTGGAGAAAAGGAGATGGTCTGATGTGAACACTGAGCTCTTTACAGCTGACTTCCTCCTCCTCCCCCTCCCACCCTGAATATGAAAAAATTATTTAATAATAAAACAGTCACACTTTATACTTTACTGTCTCCCACCATCTAGACACATCTCAAAGGGCTTTTATAAGCTTTCAGAAATAAGACTTTATCTCATCCCTGCCAGTTCAGTATTATTATTATTATTATTATTATTATTATTAAATTTATTAATCGCCCATCTGGCTGGTCACCCAGCCACTCTGGGCGATGTACAACACACAATAAAAACAGTTTAAAACAATAAAATTCTACAATAACAACATTTTCTAAAATACCCTAACCCACCCCAAATGCCTGCCTGAACAACAGTGTTTTTAATGCATGACGGAAGCTCATCAAAGAGGGGGCATGACGGAGTTCCCTAGGGAGGGAGTTCCACAGAGTGGGGGCCACCACAGAAAAGGCCCTCTCCCTCGTCCCCACCAGTCTAGCTGTCCTGGCTGATGGGACAGAGAGAAGGCCATCCGAGGCTGATCTTGTTAAGCGGCCTGTCTGGTGCTGCTGGAGGTGCTCCTTAAGATAGGCTGGGCCGGAACCATATAGGGTTTTAAAGGTCAAAACCAACACCTTGAATTTGGCCCGGAAAACAACTGGTAACCAGTGCAACTCCTTCAGCACTGGAGTGATGTGATCTTGCCGGCGGCTGCCTTTAATCAGGCGAGCCGCCGCGTTCTGTACCAGCTGCAGTTTCTGAACCGTCTTCAAGGGTAACCCCACGTAGAGCGCATTACAGTAGTCTAAATGAGAGGAGACCAGGGCATGTACTACCGATGGGAGCAGATGGTCGGGAAGGAAGGGGCGCAGCCGCTGTATCAGATGGAGTTGATACAGCGCTGTCCGGCTCACAGCTGACACCTGAGCCTCCATGGACAGCTGGGAGTCCAAAATGACCCCCAGGCTGCAGACCTGGCCTTTCAAGGGTAGCCGTACCCCATTCAACACCAGGTCAACATCCCCCAGCCTCCTCTTGTCTCCCACCAAAAGTACCTCGGTCTTGTCAGGGTTCAGCTTCAGCCTATTCCTCCCCATCCAGCCACTCACCGTCTCCAGACATTTGGACAGGGATTCTACGGCCAACCTTGGTGAAGATTTAAATGAGAGGTAGAGCTGCGTGTCATCCGCATATTGATGACACTGCACCCCAAACCTCCTGATGATAGCCCCCAGTGGCTTCACATAGATGTTAAATAGCATCAGGGAGAGGATGGAACCCTGTGGCACCCCACAAGTAAGTGGCCACGGGTCCGAAACCTCCTCTCCCAGTGCTACCCTCTGGTACCTGCCGGATAGGAAGGACCGGAACCACCGCAATATGGTGTCCCCAATGCCCAACCCCTCCAGGCGGTCCAGGAGGATACCGTGGTCAACGGTATTGAAAGCCGCTGAGAGGTTGAGGAGAACAAGGAAGGAGCATTCACCCCTATCCAGAGCCCTCCTCATATCATCTACCAAGGCGACCAAGGCCGTTTCTGTCGCATGCCCAGGCCTGAAGCCCGACTGAAATGGGTCTGGATAATCAGTTTCTTCCAAGTGTGCCTTCAACTGCACCGCCACCACCCGCTCAATCACCTTGCCCAAAAATGGCAGATTTGAGACTGGGCGAAAGTTGTTCAAAACTTGAGGATCCAAGGAGGGCTTCTTTAAGAGCGGTCTTATCACTGCCTCCTTGAGGGCTGATGGCATCACTCCTTCCTCAAGGGAGGCGTTCACCACTGCCTTGATCCCCTCACCCAGTCTCTCTCTGCAGCTTAGGGGTGGATGAAAGTCACTTACCTGTCCTCGAAGCTTGTTCGCGGTGGGGGGGAGGTGCTTCGCTGCTCCCCTCGTGAAGTTCAGGCCGGGGGGGGAGGCTTCCCGCCTCGCCCGGCCGAAATTTAGGCCAGGGGGGAGGCTTCCCGCCTCACCTGGCCGAAATTCAGGCCGGGGAGGAGGCGCCTCGCCTCGCCCGGCCGTGAACTCAAAAGTTAAATAAAAAACAAAACGCCCCCGTGATAGGCTACGTGACGATTAACGTAGCCTATCACGGCTAGATCTGCAAAGTCAGCCGTGATAGGCTACGTTAATCATCACGTAGCCTATCACGGGTGACTTAAAAAAAAAAAGCGCGTACGCAAATGGCGGACCCCATAGGGAGCCGCCATTCACTTTCCTTATTTGGTCGCTGTAGTCTACGTAAATCTTTATGTAGACTACAGCGACCAAATAAGGAACGGGAATGGCGGCTCCCTATGGGGGCCGCCATTATCCGTACGTGCTTTTTTTTTTTTTTAAGTCACCCGTGATAGGCTACGTGACAATTTACGTAGCCTATCATGGCTGACTTTGCAGATCTAGCCATGATAGGCTACGTTAATCGTCACGTAGCCTATCACGGGGGCGTTTTTTTTTTTCTTTTATTGCAATGGCGGTGGCGGCAGCCGGTCAAAAGACCGGCTGCCGCTCCCGCCCCAGATGAAGACCCGACGAACCGCCGGCCGGACCCGCTGCCGGGAGGGACATTCGCCAAAGGTAAGTCCCGTCCCGGGGGGGGTGCGGGGTGCGGGGGGGTGCGGAGAATTTCTCCCTGAAACTTGTTCGGGGGGCCGAACACGTTGGCGCTCGGCCCCCCGAAGTTTCGGGGAGAAATTCTCCGCCATCCCTACTGCAGCTCATAATGAGCCAAGATGGGCAAGGATCAAGTAAGCAGGTGGTCGGCCGTACCGATGAAAGCACCTTGTCCACTTTATCAGGAGGAAGAAGCTGGAACTGATCCCACAAAACCGGTTTGCCACAGGCCGCCTCTTGCTCACTAACTGTATCCACAGCGTGCAGAGTAACACACCTAATCTGATCAATTTTATCTGCAAAGTGCCTTGCCAAGGCCTCACAGGAGGCCTTAGAATGCTCCAGTGGTTCTGGAGCCACAGGACTGACCAGGCTCCGGACCACTTGGAACAGCCTCCTGGGACAGCACTCTGCAGATGCGATGGAGGCAGCATAATATTGTAATATTGTTCTCCTTTTAAAAATGGGAAAAAATAAACCACAGAACTGAGATAAGGTCAAAAGCTATATATGGCAACCAAAACAAGGAGCATTTACTTGGCATTATTGAAGCACACCCTCAGTTCATTCCAATGGGGTACTTTTGGGGTGCCCCCCCCCAAAAAAAAGTTGCAATGAACAGAGCTGCAGTTCCCAACTTTGATTCCCTGAATATTGTTGGAATGCAATATACATCATCCCTGACCATTGTCCATGCCAGATGGGGCTGATAGGAGTTGTTCAAGATTGGGAACCGACGGAGTAGAGGTTAACCAGAATCAATGCTTCCTAGCTTGCTTCTAAAGATGAGATGCAAAGCTATTTGTCCAAACTCCTGTTTTCTTAAGTTATGTATGCTACACATGTGGATTGAATTGTTAGATTTGTTGCAGAATGTATCCTTCAAACAGTATTTTTCCCAGCGTGCTTAGCATGAAATGGACCTGTGTATCTTCATCAGATTGGCCATTGCCTCCATGCTGAGGACAAGGCTATTTTTGTAGGCTTTCTTCCCCTACACATTATTGCAATCTATTGTTGTCACAAGCAATAATAGATTGCAGAAATTTAAAATTTCTGTTTCCAGAGAGGAAAATGTTCTGCTTTATGTTAATCATGCCCTGCACTTGGCTTGTTCAGATGGTTACTTTTTTCTTTCTTTTTTTCTTCTTCTTTTTAGCAATGTTACTGAAATTCATGATTTCCTGGTTGAGAATATTAACTTGCCTAACTTGTAATACTTGCATCTATTGTGAGTTGTGAATAGGGATGTCAGAGAATTCCACCACAGACTGAAATGGAATCGAATTCCCTTTAGTCCGTGCCATGAAATCCTCTGCAAAGCGGCACCACGAGGTCCTGCAGAGCCAGCAATCACATGGCTTTTTTGTTGTGATTCACAAAGAGTTGCAAAATTTACATAAATAAATACACAGTATAATTTGTAGATTGGAAGGATAATAAAGTAATATTACGATAATACATCCGTAAGGTTTTTTTTTAATGAATTGTGCTTACTGCCGTATGTGTGTTCTTTTAAAATTGAAATCCTCCTTCTCCGTTGGGGAGTTTACTTTCAGCCAAAATACTTCCTCTTCCTTGTAGGGGCTTCCCAAAAGAAGGCTGTCTTATGTGTGCCTGAGAGATAAAATATTTATTTAAAGCAACACTGTTTTAAAGAAAGAAAAAACCTTTTAAAATGACCATACCAGTCCTGGAGCCCTGCACGAGGTATTATTTTCCCTGCTAAGCCTTATATTTCCACATCCAGTGTTGTTGTTAATATAGTGAGGCTAAAATGGTTTGATCATGAGCTGGATGTGGAAATACAAAGCTGAGATGGGGGCAAAGTGGGATGCTGACATATGTAGGAATAAGTCCCACTGAACTCAATGAGACTTACTTCTGAGTAGACATGCACAGAGTTGGTTCTCTTCTCCATTTTAGCCTCACTATATCAACAACAACACTGGATGTGGAAATATAAAGCTTAGCAGGGAGAATAATACCTCATGCAGGGCTCCAGGACCAGCATGGTCATTTTAAAAGGTTTTTTCTTTCTTTAAAACAGCGTTGCTTTAAACAAATAGTTTATCCCTCAGGCACATGTAAGACAGCCTTCTTTTGGGAAGCCCCTACAAGGAAGAGGAAGTGTTTTTGCTGAATGTAAACGGAGACGGAGGATTTCTGCACAGCAGGGGAGGGAAAAAAATATGTAAAGGTTTACAAAAAGTAGTGTTTCTTACGGAAGTTACGCGGACTCATGGAGACGGCTGGGTACAGGAATTATGTTTGTCAGTACTCAGTACATATTTATCTTCGTAATTTTTGGAGCAGAAAAAAAGAGAGGATAATTTCGGGGGCTTGTGAACAGCAGAACGGAGCACTGGACACAAACTGCAGAACTCAGGAGGAACAGAAGTTACACAATGCGTACATCCCTAAGAATTGGTTATCATTTCCCTGAGATGTTGTTCTTAGGGGTGCACGAAAGTCACTTACCCGGTCTCGCAGCTTTTTGCGGTGGGGGGGAGGCACTTCGCTGCTCCCCCCGCGAAGTTCAGGC
Source organism: Heloderma suspectum (assembly GCF_057233095.1). NCBI lineage: Eukaryota > Metazoa > Chordata > Lepidosauria > Squamata > Helodermatidae > Heloderma > Heloderma suspectum. The sequence goes on along the minus strand of NC_139460.1, from coordinate 45,025,039 downwards.
CGGGGGGGGAGGCTTCCCACCTCGCCCGGCCGAAATTCAGGCCAGGGGGGAGGCTTCCCGCCTCGCCCGGCCGAAATTCAGGCCGGGGAGAAGGCGACTCGCCTCGCCCGGCCGTGAAATTAAAAGTTAAAAAAAAAAAACGCCACTGTGATAGGCTACGTGATGATTAACGTAGCCTATCATGGCTAGATCTCCAAAGTCAGCCGTGATAGGCTACGTAAATCATCACGTAGCCTATCACGGGTGACTTAAAAAAAAAAAAAAAGAGCATACGCAATGGCGGCCCCCATAGGGAGCCGCCATTCGCGTTCCTTATTTGGTTGCTATAGTCTACGTAAATCTTTACGTAGACTATGGCGAAAATAAGGGCAACGCAAATAGCGTTGCCCTTATTTTCGCCGTAGTCTACGTAATCTTTACGTAGACTACAGCGACCAAATAAGGAACGCGAATGGCGGCTCCCTATGGGGGCCGCCATTATCCGTACGCGCTTTTTTTTTTTAAAGTCACCCGTGATAGGCTACGTGATGATTTACGTAGCCTATCATGGCTGACTTTGCAAATCTAGCCGTGATAGGCTACGTTAATCGTCACGTAGGCTATCACGGGGGCGTTTTTTTTTTCTTTTATTGGAATGGCGGCGGCGGCAGCCGGTCGAAAGACCGGCTGCTGCTCCCGCCCCGGACGAACACCCGACGAACCGCCGGCCGGACCCGCTGCCGGGAGGGACATTCGCCAAAGGTAAGTCCCGTCCCGGGGGGGGGTGCGGGGGGCAGGGGGTGTGCGGAGAATTTCTCCCCGAAACTTGTTCGGGGGGCCGAACACGTTGGCGCTCGGCCCCCCGAAGTTTCGGGGAGAAATTCTCCGCCATCCCTAGTTGTTCTACATTTCAAAATGCAAACCAAGAGTCTGCAGATCTGCTGATTTTTTTTTACTTCAAGTCTAGTTTTATCAAGTCCTCAGTGCTAATTTCAGCTCAAACCAAGCTACACAAAAAAGAGAAAAAAAAGAACCACCACCAAAATATGTGTGGAATAAGGTGCAACCAACATTTCAAGTCTGGTTAGGGCTCTCAGGAGAGGGTAGGGCTGCTTCCTCAAGAGTTCTCCCACGACATTCATAATTGCTGGGCCACTTCTGAATTAAGCTGAGTGGGGCTCACTCTACAAAGCTCTAGCTAGGGATGTATAAGATATTTGTTGCAGTTAGTTTCTGATCAGGATTTACCCAGTACAAGACCAAACAGCACTCAGACACAATCTACAGTCAAAGTCCTTCATTTCTGTGCTAGCAATGCGATTTGCAGACCAAAACAACAACAACAACTGTTTTTGACAGCATTTATATATTGGAAAAATGTGCATGAAAAAGATGTACTTTTGAAAAATGCACATAAATACACAAATCAATGGGAGAATAATGCATACATTTCAAAGATGTTCACAATTGATGCATACATTTGGAAAAATATGCATGGAAATATGCACAGATTTTCATGTGAAAAGAAAAGAAGAAAAAATTGCAATCTGATATGGAATTGAGTCAGAACGAGCTTCAAGATGGAATTCAAAGGACTTTCATGAGCTCGGGTTTTGCTGTTTCGCACATCCCTAGCTCTAGTGCAAGTATCATTCAGAAGTGCAGCAATACTTTGCTATTTGATTTGCATTGATTTTTAACCTATAAATAAAGAGTTGATTCATGTACCACCACCACCACCCCTTGGTTGACTTTCTTCTTTCAAAATACTGACCTTCCTGTATTGTCAGGAGTTCATTGGGTTAACATCCAGGTTAATGAATACTTAACAATTTATGGGCATAGCAATTCAGTGGGCGCTGTGGGAAGGAGAATCTGTGGTAATTGGAGGGAAAATAAGTAGGCCAGCTCCAGGGCTGGTGTACTTTCTCTCCTTTGTCTGGGACTTATTAGGGGTGATCCACCCCAGACATGCCTTTTTTTTTTGCCCTTACTGCTGTCAGATGCTTCATGGTGGGGTAGGAAGAGCAGGGGAGGTTACCTTGCCCACAATGTAAAGGCTTCCAAAGGCAGACCTCCTTCTCTGCTTATGGATGGATAGGGAGATCCACCCTCCCCAGGGACTACAGCATTGCAGCCTAAGGATATTTTCTGTGTTGGCTTCCTCTTGCATAGGCACTGTTCGTGGTGAATAATGCTCTCACATTGCCTTCCAATAAACACATTTTCATTTTGCCAGGGACCATAAAATATGTCTGTGAAAAATGGAGGGGAAAAACAGACATAAAACATATGCAGTAGTTTATTAAAAAAATGGTGGAGGCATGTACAGATCAATATTCAAGCACATTGAATGAAGTGAAAAAAAATGCTAATTTTCATCAATTTTATTTCTCATGCCAAACAAATTCAGCCAGCAGCATAGGGAAACTAATTAGGTTGTGTCATATTTTGCTTTCCATGACGAACAAAGAAGGCCAGAAGGTTGGCTAATGGGTTTCTCTTTGCTGGTGGTATTTTAGATTGAATTGAATTGAATTGTTGTAGTGCTGATTGCTCCCTGACATCTTAGATGAACTGGAAACTTAGGCAGAGAATTGAGAAAATCTTTACTTAAATTATTCCTGTTAATACCTATAAACCAACAACATTAGAAACATTAATTAAGGAAGGAAAATGCCCATAATCCATAACTGGGAAGCAAAGAACTGTTAAATGGAAAAGTAAACAGATGCTCAGACTTTATATTCCCTTCACAGTTAAAAGCAGTTAGCATAAACAGAGCTCTAAACAACTTTAAAGGGCCTGAAGGCATTGTGGTCACAATCCAGAACTGCACTTAGTAATAATGCAGGCTCGGTTGTTTTTGCATTTAAAGGTTCTGCTCTTTTTGGTTCAGTATCACACTACCATTTCACATTACTAAATGTATGTTTAAATTCCCCCAGGCTTTAAAAGTGGTCAACAGTTTGCTAGTGGTTGTATGTGTATGAAAATCAGAGACAATACCAAAACTCAGGACTGGGGAATGTGAAGGAACAGAGCTGTCCTCCATTTTTGTATTAGGTTGGCTTTGGGATATTATGGGGTTAAGTGTGTGTGTGTGTGTGTGTGTGTGAGTGTGATGGTCAGTTTCAGACAAAAGATCAAACATATACTTAGATTACAGGAGTCTGGATGTTTGCTCAGGAAGCTGAAGATTTGCAGGAGGCTCAACTGAAGGTCAGGGGAAGAAAAAGGGTTTGCAGGAAAGAAAGAGTCAGAGCTGCTGGAACTGGAGAACTGGTTAAAAGTGTGCTGGACTTATGTCGGTAAGATTGTACTTGGATAAGGACCCTTGGATAAGGATGAAATGGGGACACAGTCTTGTTAGGTTAGCTGGATGCATTTTTCTCATTTAAAATAATAGTTATTTTATTACACTATTAATTACCCTATTGCTTGTGTGTGTATGTGTTGTGTATCCATTCCAATTTTAAAACTTTCTCCTAAGGACAATTTTTTTTCAGTAAACTTTAAACATTGTTATTTGAAATATTGTGCTCTTTTCTTTTGGGATACTCGCCACATGTCTAATAGCCAACCCCCATACTACCAAAAGTAGATACCTGAGATACCTCATCTACATGGCACCACTTTCACCCTTCACTCCATCACAACGGCACAGCATTGCAGCTTCGAATTAGCTTCTGGTGGTATACACTCACAATTTACTGCTGGCTTCTCTAACAGACTCCACTGTGTCCTATTTTTTGCCATCATACTGTAATGTGCAGCTGTGCAGTCTCGTGAGCATGGGGGTGTGACACTTCAGTGGCTGTTCTGTATTTTAGGGGTCCTGTTGTGTCTTTCTGTCTCTTGTTAGGTAAAAAGAGGGTGTTCTATGCTTCTTCATTTCCACGCCATCTGTTTGTCAGTTCCCCAGCCTGAGACTCTCGCAATGGTTCACACTCACAAGCGTCAGTGGTACGTGCCTACCCATTGCTCCGAAATGGTGGCTGGAGTGAAGTTGGATCTTCCACCAAGACTCCCCCAGCCCTTGGGCACTGAGTCCAAAAGCAGCCATTGTAAAGATACGAAGCTGCTAAAATGTGCGAAAGTGCGATTAAATAAATGAAAATGCCTCTCTGTGCCTCTGTAACTGCACACCTGCGAAGGGACGAGGGGAGTAAAGGGGCATCACAAAGTGACGCAAGCACTATGCATGCCTACAGCACGCCCACAACAAAATGCGAAGTAGGGATGTACAAAAGTCACTTACCTTATGACGAAATTGATGTGCGGTGGGGGGGAGGTGCTCCATCCCTCCCCCTGAAATTCTGGCCGGGGGGAAGGTGCCCCGTCCCTCCTCCCTGAAATTCTGGCTGTGGGGGAGGCGCCCCATCCCTCCCACCGCGAATCCTGTAGCCGCCTCCATTTGCGTCCCTGCAGTCAGCCGTGATAGGCTATGTAAATGTTTACGTAGCCTATCATGGCTGAGTAAAAACAAAAAACAAAACCGCGCGTATGCAAATGGCAGCGCCCATGGGCGCCGCCATTTGCATTCCTTTTTTTGGCACATCTAGTCTACATAAACATTTACGTAGACTATGGTGAAAATAAGGGGAATGCAAATAGTGTAGCCTCTAAATGTTTATGTAGACTAGACGTGCCAAAATAAGGAACGCCATTTTGCGTACGCGCGGTTGTTTTTTTTTTTTTTTACTCAGCCGTGATAGGCTACGTAAACATTTATGTAGCCTATCACGGTATTTTTTAAAAAATCTAGCTGTGATAGGCTATGTAAGTCTTTACGTAGCCTATCAGGTTTTTTCTTTTTTACTGGAAATGGCGGCGGCGGCAGCCGGTGGGAAGACTGGCTGCCGCAGCTGCTGCCACTGGACTGCCGCCGAACCGCCATCGGAGCCGCTGCCGCCAGGGAGATTCGCCCAAGGTAAGTCATGTCCCAGGAGGGGGTGGGGGGGTGGCAGACCGTTTCGCCACCGATTTCGGGGGGCTGAATGCGCTGGCATTCGGCCTCCCCGAGATTCGTGGCGAAATTCTCTGACATCCCTAATGCAAAGTCGTTTTGGGGAAGGGACAGACTCGTCGCAACTACCCGCAGCAAACGAAAAACATCACAGCAAAATGCCTCTTTGCAAATCCAGATTTTCTGGGAGCAAACCACAGATGGCTGTGAAGTGGCGACTGTGTCGTCTGTCCTGAGGGACCTTGACTCACAGCGGCCCCAGAGTAAAAGGCTCATGTAGATGGGGCCCCAGAGAGTTTTAAGGCTGGTTTGGTGGAGCCAACCAGAAGGGGGAAAAGGTTTTCCACCATGTGGAAGCAGAAAGGCCATAGGAAGGGAAAGGCAAAAAGGAGTGAGGCACACTGTTTTTCCTGGTTTTCCTTCTGTTCATGGAACAGGGAGTTGCTGGTCCTTGGCAAGCTGAAGGAACTTATGGGTTTATTGAATTACAGTAATTATGTATTCATCTTTGAATGTTGTAGTAAGAGATGACTGCCTACTTTAGCTCTAGACCAGCCTTCCCCAATGTGGTGCCCTCCCTATGTTTTGGACTACAATGTGCATCATTCCTAACCGTTGCCCATTTTGGCTACAGCTAATGGGAGCAGTATTCCAAAACATCTGGAGGACCCCAGGCTACCAAACCCCTGTGTACAGTTATATAAAAACAATGCTTTGCAGGATCATACCAATGGTATACCTAATCTAGCATTCAGAGTTTGGTAATTACCAGCCTGATGTTCCTGGGAAGATCACAAAAGAAGTAGGATAAAAATATAAATCCCTGTTATATGTCCCTACGTGTGTATATTACCTCTTCATATAAAGGTTCAGCTTCCATTTAGCTAACATAGCCAATAGATGTTGATAGACCTATCCCTTCATGCATTTCTAATCCTTGGTAAAGCCAAATATTCTTGTGACCATCACCTCAAATCGTGGCAACATATGTCTTAATGATGCATTCTGTAAAGGCATCTGATCCCCTTTGATTCCCCTTGAATCTTGTTAGGTGTTGTGTGTTTCATAACAGATTTCTTCTGACGTATATTGTTATCTATGCCTAAAAAGAAAAGCCACAGCAGTAAGCAGCAATACTCCAGGGCAGGCAAGCAGCCGGTCAGGGGAACATGGAGACAGGGCACTTCAGTGCTGTGTAGTGCAGGGAGGGAGAGTGAAGGGTGTTGTAGCAGCTGTTGTACCAGGTGCAACAGCAACAGCACTACCAGGCTGTTGTAGCAGCCTGGTAGTGAGGGTAGGCTGATTTCTGACTGTGGTGGGCTGATGGTTATGAAATGAGGGTGAAGACAGTGGGCAGCCCAGCAGCAGCCATGAGATTTGAGCCAAGGGGTGAGCAGATGGCTGCTGTGGCCCTGCGGCCCGGTGGTGGCCCTGATCTTCCACCCCCCCACCTATCTGTTGCTTGAGACAAGGATCACACCCTACCTTATGAAAGAGCTGGCCCTGCATCAAAATGATTTTTGGTAACGGCCACAAATCACTTGCATCAGCTCATTCTAGTGAACAAATCAGGTCCCGGATTTGATTTATGGTTGATGGCTTAAAGTTTGTTTTTAGATATATGTTGTCTCTGTATGCATTGTCTGTTTCTTGTGCTTTTATTTACATGGTTTTAAAAATATTTGCGTAGCCTATTGCGTTAATGAAAAGCACGGATGCAAATGGCATCTAGGATGCCATTTGCATCCGCAGTCAGTCCCATTCAGCCAGCGATATGGTATGGTGGCTGTATCGCTGGCAATCTGGATCCGGAGGATCCAGCCCAAGAGGATTCTGTGCAGAGGCGGGGGTAAGTCGTCCATTCCACCACGGACTCCAGGGGGCTGGATTCTTTAGAATCCAGCCTCATTGGAGTCCGTGGCGGAATTCTCCGCCATCCCTACTGCTGTTTGACTGGAGTCTTTAGAGTGTCTCACAACACTCATAAAGTACCACACAAGTGGGTATGTGATGATGCCTTTGCCTGCCTGCCTCCCTCTCCTGGCTCTCTTTCACAGCTCTTGGTTCTCCCTCTTCCTCACCTCCTGGTCCATTCCATGTTGATTCCATGGAGATGTGTGTGTTTTAATGGGAAACCATCAGTATTGAATGGATTGTTTGCATTTTTAAAAAACAACAGCAACACATATTTGTGTACATTTTCCCAACTCTATGCATTTTTGTATGCATCCATTTATTGATTAAAACATCTTTGTGTACGCATTTTTTTAAATGTATGCATTTTCCATTGTGCACTTTTCAAATCTGTGCACAAAGGAAAATGCATACAAAGGTTTTTACTGGATACACTTTCCCTGTTCCATGGAATGCATCAGAAGCCTTGAAATGGATGGATTTCTGGGCACAAGATGTTTCTCAGCCTGGGTCCATTTCCAGGTAGTGAGGATTGGGGAAATAAATAAAAACTGAATGTAGTGGATTCTTCATATATCCCTACTCAGAACACAGTTAATTTTTTCACATTCTTTTCAAACATTTGCTAGTTGATTTCCTATTCATCCAAAACTGAAGAAAACAATGTCAAAGGTATCAAAATAGTTTAAACTGGACAGTGAGAAACAACCTACTGTTATGCACCCTACATCAAGATATGAATGATATGAATTGATTCCAACTGAGACTTTTTTTTCTTTTTTTAAACACCCCCCCTCGGGTGTGTGTGTGTGTGTGTGTGTATGTGGAATTTCATGAAACAAATAGCTTGGGGGAAGCTTAAATCCTCCTCTCCCAGAGTGTCTTGGTCCCAATCTGAATTGGGGCTCTGCACACTTACAAGAGAGTCGAGAGCTCCACTATGCATGCTTTAATAAATATTTAGTTTGGCCATAAGGTAGTAAGAAGACACAGAGTTTACTGACTGGAGCAATTTGTATGGACCAGCATTGAGCAAAACATATATTTACCAAAGGGACATAGTAGAAAATGATTTTTTTCATTATTGTAAGATACAAACTATGGATACAGATCTACTTTTCCAGTCATCCCTCAAATGGTTTCATATGTCAGAAACTGGTCCACATATATTCAGGATAATGTTTTGAATGAATAAAAAGTAGAGCTGTGCACAAAAGGCCTTTTGAAATTATCCGCTTTCTGGGTAGAAAAATGAGGGAAGGAGGGGGACACATTTCACAGGCTACTGTGTGAACAGAATGCTGGACTAGATAGGCCTTTGATCCAATTCAGCTCTTCATATGTTCTTATGGACTTAGGGACAATCCAGGATTCTTTTGAAACAGGTAGTTTCAAGCTTGGTGGATTTCTATGGCTCTCTTACATGCACTACATTAACATAATAACATAAATATATAAATAAGTATGCTTTTGTTTTTAATGGGAAAGCATTTTAATGTTCACAATTCCTTGGCCTCAAAACCCAGAAAAACAACAACACCATTAGGATGTACAACGTGTTCACCGCAAATGTCTTCAAATAACATTTGTGTTCAAAAATGTGCAATTCTCCCATTCAGTAGGGTTTGATTTGTGCCAGTTTAAAAAATGCGCACGTTTTAAAATCATCCATGCTTTAGTCTATGAGAAATTGCATAATTTTGTAATATGTGCAATTTTTTTTGGCATAAATGTCCCATCTGTCAATTTGCATAATTTTGGTTCACAGAAATCGTACAGCAATTGCAAATGCTCACATAAATTGAGTGTAAGATGAGCATTGAGGTGGGAAACAGAGAACACTGGCGAACTTGAACATCACTTGTTCAGCCATCCCCAAACACCATATGCATTGTTGTATATGATATGGGACAACAACGACAATACAAAAGTATATCATTTTTATGTGGCTGCCTTACTGGAATCTGCACATTTCCCAAAGTGACTACACTTCTGAAATCAGATGGGTATCATCCACAGTCCTGCAAAAGAAGGCCTTCCTCTCCAAAGCTGCAGTTCTCATATTGGTAATTTTAGTTAGCAGCTAGCATGTGTCAGTGTTTAGGATTATGGTCTTTATCTACCAGTCACTTTTTCATTTGATTTGAGAGAATCTATCACAAAACTTCTTTAGTCAAGCTGTTCCACAGATGATGAAATAAGGACTTAATACTGTGTGCTGGAATGTAATACTTCCCTCAGTGAATATTTTCATGCTGTATCTAAAGCATCCCTTGAGAGAAATATTTCTAAAAGTGGACTCAGTGTTTGTGATTCCCTGGGATGTACTGTCATATATTTCTCTCATGAAGGCTGTAGCTCTCAGAAGGGGGGAAAGTTTCATTCCAATTCAGCTGTTTGTAAATGGATGTTCTGCTTTTAATTAATTCTTGGATTTTTCCAGAACCCACAGTTGCTAGGCAGGAGTCACATTTCGAGATCACCGAGACCAGGGTTTTTTCCACACAGAGCCTTTTCCTTGTAGGCAGTATCTTTACCAAGTTTTGTTGCCTGCAGTTTTGCAACCCATGATCCACACCGAGCCCCTTTTTCTTGGAGGGCATAGTAAATTGTGCATCCACATGAGAGGGGCAGTCCATGACAGAATGCTTCCAGGTATCATTCCCCTGTCCCTCCCCTTGCCCTTCCCATCGCTATGCACCCCACCCACCGTACCAGTGGGGTGTTGTGGCTCCTGTGTCAGTAGGACAGTGAATCCACTCTGGGTTTCAGTCAAAACCGGTCAGAACTCTAAATGAGCTATTCAAGGTGCTAGGCTTTGTGAAGCAGCAAGGCCTGCTGTGCTTGCCTGACTTGGCACGTGCTGAGTTGGGCAAGCACAGTGATCTGTGGACTCCAGTCAGGGGCTGGGGGCTGGCGGTAATCCACCAAGACTGAGCCCTCAACCGGACTCCACTGCTATCCCTACAAGGTGCTGAACCCATTCAGGCAATAGTATTCAGTGTTTGGATAGCTCCTTTAGAGTTCTGAACCTCAGACTGAGAGTTTTGAAGAGAAGATCTGCAATAAAATTGATGAAACCAAGAAGGATTTAGAAGGCAGATTAAAAAGTATTGAAAGACACCTATTAGTCTTTGAGGAGACTGAAGAAAAATTGGCCTAAAGCTTTAAAATTGTTAGCATTTTACAAGAAGTACTGAATAACAAATTGAATAAATAAAATCTTGTATAAAATAATGAGAAGCCTCTAATGTAAAAAAGTGAAATTAAAGCTTAGTCTCTTCAAGGTAAGGTGGAGGAAATCAGGGCTAGCCTTACCCTTAGGCAGAGTGACATGGCCGATTTTAGGTTCTTCCCAGGGAGACACACTATGGAATTTTCTGTCTCCAGTGCCATAACTTGACTGGCCTTTAGTACTATGACTTGGGGGGGGGGGAATCTACCAGTAGATCTAGATCTACCTTCTGCCAACTTCTGACCTAGACTAGAGGTACTAATATGGCTCACCAGTGCTTTTCCATGGCACACCCAGTCCTTTTGTTGTTACATTTGGAAGCTCAGAGCCAGTATGCATGCTGGTTTGTCTATACTCCAGCTGCTTTCTCATATGATGTAAATGCCCTTCCTCTATGGCATACTGTATACACACAAACACCACATGACACGGCTTTATCATGTAGTAAGTTTCCTCACCCAATGCCAATTGAAGGCACAGGTAGGAGCAGACAAACACCACATGGTCCAACTCCCCATAATAATATGTACAGACCCAATGTGATCCCACATGGGTGGATAGTAAGTTCCCCTGCTGAGGCATGGCACATTAGTCTTCATCCATGGAATGGTTGTTCCATGGAGAAGGGGAGAACAGTATAGTTGTAAACTCAATACTGTCTGCTTTTTCTTGAACTTGGTCATTCTGAGATCAGTCTCTCTATTTTAATATGTTTGGATAAGGGTCTTTTTATATAAGAGCTGAGCTGGATTTCTATACATTTTCATCCTGATATCAAAATTCACATGTTTGATGGTTGAGAACCATGTAAAGCAAAATTTGTCCAAGTCTTGGATAGTCACCACAGCTTACAGAGACCTGCGCAAAAGCTCCCCAAGACCCCCCCCCCAAGGGTCTAGGTACTTGGTCAGTTCCTAAACTAGCTCAAAAGGCACAGCTCCATGCCCTGGGAACAAGTCCCTGAATCTGGTCACTCTCAAGGAATGCACATCATCTTTGCTCCCAAGGGTATGGAACAGAACCAGAATGAGCTAATGCTCAGGCAAAATACTATAAATATTCTCTGTAAACCCTTTTCCCCAGCCCATGTATCTTTAGGAAGACTGTTACCAGTCACAAGGGCTGGAGGGAGGACTTACAGAGAATCTATAAAGCTTTAACTCAGAGAAGCTTGGTTAGACAACCTCATGGACCACAGAGCTCCTTCACCGCTCAAGCTCTGGAATTTCCCTGAGTTGTGCCCTGTGGAGAGCCTTAAAAACCAGCTGGAGTGTGGGCAGGGTGGGGATGGGGCTTCTATGCATTTATTTCTAGTGTTTAGGAAGGACTTAGACAAAAAGACAGACAAAATGGAAAAGGGGATAGTCAAGCGACACACAATAAATGGAGATGCTATTGGTGGCGGTGGCAGCAGCAGCAACAACATGAAGGCAAAACTTAAACTGACTGTTTCAGTTTAGCTCTAATTTATAGAATTATAAAGTCACATGGAGGCCACTCTGAACTGACTCATGTTGTCACTAATACCAGATTGGAATTGAATGTCTCACCACAGAGGGTTGTAGCCCTTCTCATGAAGTTGCTGCAAGTCTGTTCTTTCATTAATTAACAGTCACCACATGACACAGCTTAAATTAAAGTGGCTTCCTCAAGAAACTTGCATGAACTTGCACGGATAGGCTCTATGGGGACGAGAAATCCTTCAACTATTTCAGCCTTTTCTTAATCAGCAAAGGAAGAAAAGAAAGCAAACTGCAGAGGAACAGACATGGATGCCACAGAAAAATGGATATTTGAAACAGATTTGATCACTGTCTTCCAACCTGTGTTCTAGGGAATGTCTGGGCTTCTGTTTGGAAGCTTCTCATGGGTTCCTCAACAACAACAACAACAACAACAACAAGAACAACAACAACTGATCAATCATACTAGAAAACTGTTCTGAATGACAGGTGTATCTACCCCTCCAAATCTTCTTTTGAAAAATGCAGTTATGGGCCATATCCTCAAAATGTGTTCTGTGCCACATTCTCAAAATGGCTGGGATGATGATGACACTTAGCAGGCTTCTCTAGTGCCCACACTGCCCAGTGCAAACAGAGAGTGCAGCCTGAATTGCATCTCACCAGAGACCACAGCAGATATGTAACAGTTCCTAGCAGGTAGATTGATCCCTGAGACCAAGGGTTCCCTGAGGGAATAAGGTTTGAAAACTGTTGGATTAGATAGTAAACTGGGACTGGTTAATGGTTCTAGCTCCTTCAGTTGGTTATTCATACCCAGAAAACCTACATTTAGTTCTTCGTCATCAGGTAATGGAACCAGCAATACAAAGCAACCAATACAAGCACATTGAGGTTTGTTTAGTATGGTAAAGTTCACTCATTCAGGCCTTTTCATTCAAAATACAGTGTCAAGGGTTGACCAATATGGTGCCACTGAAAAGGTACATAATTTTATTTTCTTTGAAGACATGATAATTTCTTTGGGCCAGACTTCTCTTTTTCTTGAGTAATGTCCTATCCAGACAGAACAAACTTTGATAATCGATATAGTTCATTTTATGTTCAATTACAGAGGCAATTCAGAACAAGAGACTAAACGCTGGTAGATAGTACATTCCATGTAAAATAAGGCAACAAATTATACAGTGAAAAGGAATAATTTTCTCATACTATGTCATTATTATTGTCCTGTAGGGGTGTGTTTCACACAAAGCCATGCAGTTTAGGGAAACCCCCTTAAAAATGTTAACAGAGACAAAAATGCCCTACCCTGCATCTGGCTTGCCTGGCCGCGGGGGGGTGGGGGGTGGGCAGCGTTGCGGGGGTGGAGAAGAGATGTGCTTGGCAGCCATTGGCCACCACCAGTCAGACCACCAGAGGTAGGAGGGGTCAGAGAGGCATTTTTTATCCTTCTGTGCCCCTCCCAAATGCCTCTTGGGTGCGCAGCTCCCGTCCGCCCTCCCTTATGCAGTTTGGGTTTAACTGGTTGCCCTTTTGGGGGCCAAGCAGGAATTTTTGACACATAGTCTGATTGGCCTGGGTGGGCTGTGTGTCTTTTTGCCTACTTCACACTGTAAATGGGGTGTGTGAGTCCTTAGGTGATCAGGTTTTAATTCTTATGAAGTTTTGGTCGCATTTTCAAAGAGCTGATAGGATGGGCAATGGGGAGGAGAATAGGGATGGTGAGCATTCAGAGGCACTGTTCCAGTGACAGGTGACACCTAAGGCCTCCGTGCTGAATTTTGCAGCCATCAGGGATAAGGGTTACCTATAGGGATGGGGGAGAATTTCTCCCCGAAACTTTGGGGGGCCGAGTGCCAATGCATTCGGTCCTCCGAAGGTTGTTCAGGGAGAAATTCTCTGCCCCCCCTGCCCCCCGCCCCCCCCCCCAGGATGGGACTTACCTTTCACGAATGTCGCTCCCGGCGGCGGGTCCCGGCGGCGGTTCGGCAGGTTTTCGTCAGGGGCGGGGGCGGCAGCCGGTCTTTCGACCGGCTGCTGCTGCCCCCATTACAAGAAAAGTAAAAAACAAAAACAAAACGCCCCTGTGATAGGCTACGTAACGATTAATGTAGCCTATCATGGCTAGATTTGCGAAGTCAGCCGTGATAGGCTACGTTAATCGTCACGTAGCCTATCACGGGTGATTTAAAAAAAAAAATAGCGTTGCCCTTATTTTCGCCGTAGTCTACGTAAATCTTTACGTAGACTACAGGAACCAAATAAGGAACGCGAATGGCGGCTCCCTATGGGGGCCGCCATTTGCGTACGCGCTTTTTTTTTTTTTCAAAGTCACCCGTGATAGGCTACGTGACGATTAACGTAGCCTATCACAGCTGACTTTGCAGATCTAGCCGTGATAGGCTACGTAAATCGTTACGTAGCCTATCACGGGGCTTTTAAAAAACTTTTCTTTTGAAGTTCGCGGCCGGGGAGACGGGGCGCTTCTCCCCGGCCTGAATTTCGGCCGGGCGAGGCGGGAAGCCTCCCCCCCCCGGCCTGAATTTCGGCCAGGCGAGGTGGGAAGCCTCCCCCCCGGCCTGAACTTTGGCGGGAGAAGCGAAGCGCCTCCCCCCCACCGCGAAGCAAGCTGCGAGACCAGGTAAGTGACTTTCGTACATCCCTAGTTACCTGTGAGGCCGACTCACCTCACCCATCCAGTGTTTTGTGGCCTGGGGGCCAGTGATAGGGAAGGTCTACCTCCCCCTAAGAGGTAGCCCTGTGGGTGGAGATGTTGACACTCCACTCCACAGGCTGTGAATGTTTTTTCACCCACTGCAGTGTCAGCTAGTGACTGACACAGTTTAGTGCCCATCCTAGGTTTCCCCTTTGCAGATATTCAATAAATGTGGCCCGATTTGCATCCAAGCACCTGTGTCCATCTCTTCATTACCCATCTCCACTCACAACACAGAGATGGGATTAGAACGAACTGGACATGATCCTGAAAATGAAGCTCCTGCCAAATACAGCAGCCCAGTATTGAGCTGTCCTTCCCAATTGTATCTCTCACCTCCTCTCCACATGGTTGGCTGATGTGGAAAGCATCTTGTGGATATACACAATGTAATCACATCATGTCACATGTTCTTAACACTAAACATCACAGGGAGAAAAGGGAAAATTCAACACAGACTTGTTGATTTGGGCAACAACTAAGGATGAAGGAGAATGTTGTTTGGTCTGCATTTTTAAGCAAACTGACCCAATCTGCATTTGCCAGACTAATATGTACTGTAGATCAGAACACAATTATCCTATGGACTGTGCAATGCTGTTCTCAGCTCAAACATTCTGTATAAAAATGCATATATTTGGGAAAGTTGCATACAAATAAGTTGTATACACACACACACAAATATTTCTGTGGATTTTATTTTCTTTGAAAAAGATAATAATCACAGAATGGTGTGGAAACTGGACAGACAGAACAGACTTACGATGGGAATATCTCTGAAACTGACATGGACAGGACATAGTCTGATATGTCCATTTCTAGCAGCAGTTTCAGTACAAACACTCCAGGTGTAAGAGACCTGCACAACTGCACCATACCAGTTAGTTACAAAATTATAGTGATTAGTGGTACGATTATGCCAATTCATTTTACAAAACAACAATGATAAACCATCAGTCAAAATTTCAAAACAACCAGCTGGGGCAGCATCTACTGTCTGTCTGGTGACTGCTCTTGAGAACATCTTCTACAGCTAGTAGATGTTCTACATCTACAAATGGCCTCTTGAAATTCTCCACGTTACTTGTGGGCAAAGGAATTCAGGACACAATTTCACCAAATTTCTCCAGGGGGAGGAGAAATTCTCCACTGTTTCTCCAAGGTAGGGCTCCCCATTGGCAGGGCTTGTAGCACAGCTTATTTCTTTTTGGTAAGGGTTTTGGGGGGGGGTTTGTGCTGCAACAGCATCAATGGTCTTGGCAGTCTGGCCCCCAATTTGCATCCACCACAATGCAGGTGGGGGCAGTGCTGTGTCTAGCTCCAAGGATGAGGTGGAGTTAGTGCTCTGCCAAAATCTGTCCTTCAATTTCCTAAAGGTTTTCTCTCCCCATGAAAGAGGCTTCCATTCTGCCTCATTGTGATCTTGTGACTAGGGATGTTGGAGAATTCTGCCACGGACTCCAGTGAGGCCAGATTCTTTAGAATCCGGGCCCCCGGAGTCTGTGGTGGAACGGACTACCCCCTGCCACCCCCGAAATCCTCCCCGGAATGGACATACCTGGTGGCAGTGGCAGATGTGGTGGTGGATGCGGTGGCGGCGGCTCCAGGTCATCTTCTGGCTGCTGCCGGACTGGTGCAGCCCCAAAAGGCGGCCATCGTAGCAGCCACCATTTGCGTCCGCAGCGCGGCAGCAGCAGCCAGAAGTCCGGCTGCAGCCGGCCCTAGCCGGCAGCTCCGCAGCTTTGCTGCGGAGCGTAGCCGGCCAGGGACGATTCCGGGGGGGGGGGGCGGATTGCATCTCCCCCCCAGCAGATGCCCCAGACCAGAACCAGGTAAGTGATCTGCTCACCCCTACTTGTGACACTTGTGGACACTTGTGCTCACTCCTCAGCCACCTCCTAAGTAAGGTAAGCCCAATAAACCCAAACCCGGCCCATGAGAATTTCTCCGAAATTTCTTCACCATTGAATTTCTTTTCGAAAGCAATTTATCTTCTATCAAATTGAATGAGAATAGTCGAAAAAAATGTGGGAGAAATTTTTGGCACAGCACTAGCATCTACAGATTCTGGGATGGGTGAGCTGGAAAAAATCAGAGGGGATTACCTCACTCTTAACCCACAAACAAAGAAGGCTATTTTGCCTTTATTGACCAGTATGCCACTGAAATTATTATTCTTCAACATCAGCTACTGCAATTTGTTACTGAACATGTTATGTCTTCATCAGTACCTGATGAAGACTTTATAGAGTCAAAACAGAAACACACCGGGGTTCTGTAGACTGACAAGCATAACTGAAATAGTTGCTTTGAAATTTTATAATTGTTGTTATGTAAAATCAATTGACATAATTGTACCACTAATCACTATAAATTTTGTAATTAGCTGGTCTGGCGCAGTTGTGTAGGTATCTTACACCTGGAGTGTTTGTACTGCAACTGTTATTGGGGACCTTGTCCTTTTTGAATGTTTATACATTTCTTGCAGCAACCATGTTCAGTCATATCTAGTGTCTACACCAGCGGGTCCAAATTAAGGGTCTTGCAAGAATTTAAACAGGAGTGCTAAACACCCCTATTCAAAACTTGTACACAGAATCAAAGTGGTACATTCTGCTATGCCCACATTTATTCTGATTGAACCTTTCCTCCACTGCCTCCCCCTGCTCCAAGGGCCTACAAACCTATCTTGAAAGAGGTGGGGGCAGCAGCAGCAGGGACTCCCAGTCCCTGGCACAGCACCCTTTTGCATTGGGGACTGTGAGAACAAGTCCCAGAAACCCTGGTGGAAATTGACACAGCATGGGATTTCTACAAGGGATTCTGGGACTTACAGTCCTATATCCCTGGTTGCAAAAATAGTGCCAGGGGCTCAGGGGCTGTTGATTCCATCTGTCCCATGACACATGTTTGAGCCCTTAGAAGAAGGGGGAAGAGGTGGTGGTAAGCAGAAAAGGGACTGTTGCTGTTTTAGTGTTTGATCAAACCCTTGAAATGCCTTTCAAGGCTTTTTGAGTGTTTGAATGAACATACAAAAAGCCTCAAGCCTCTTTCCAGATGAAGGGGAAAGTGATCATCCACTTCTAATCCAAATGGAAAGAGTAACTGAAAAAATGGAAGAACAGAATGGAAAATGTTCCTCCAGAGAGTTACAAGACATGAATCCCTTCTGTTTACAATGCATGGTGCCTTTGGTTTTCCTGTAACTCTATCTCAGTTTTATTATGGGAGGATGCATTGATTAGAATGGTTAACCCTGGAAGAATTATGTTTAGTTCCTGGTGACATTGGCGGGTGTGTGTGTCTGGTTCTAGACGCTTACTCCAACATTCTTTGCAAGTATTAGTTTAGTCTTTAAACATATCATATTATTATTATTTCAGTTGTATAGAAGGAAAAAAAAATGAGGCATGAAATAGTTCAGCAATAGCCCAAGATCATATGAAGTTGTTTGCTCCAGTAGAGAAAATGCCAGTTTATTTTTAGATATGAAGCTGTCTTTCCCTTTAGGTAATTGGTGATATTATTCATGTTGTGATACAATTATAAGATTCTGGGGCAATTAGGACTGATTGAATTCACAAATTCTATTTCATCTAATGTCTTCTGACTTCAGAAGGAGAGGTCTGGAGAGGGAGCCATTGAAGGATGCACGGTGGTTCCTCCATCCAAATTCTGTGACCCATAGAATCTACAGTGGACTGTTTTTGTTTCTTTGTTTTTTTTCCAAATCGTGCAGATTCCATGGACTTGTGGACTTCTTTTTTTTTACTTTCCAGAACTGTATGCTAATTTGGTTGCACAAAATTATGAAAGTTGCTGTAAAATACACTAATGTATATGCCATTTTTAAAATAAAAAGCACAACATTTTATACACCTCTGATCTATCTTCACCTTCCACTGTGTAGCAATCGGTTTTGGTTTTTTGGTGTGCGCTGCTCAATGATTTTATGTAGAGCTAATAACAATATGCAACATATTATGTATCAGCTCAAGATCTATAACTGTTGTTAAAAATGTGCATTTTTTTTGAAGGGGAGGGGGACCAAGATGTGATGTATTTGAAATGGATAATCTAGATACAGATTAGTTCTGAGATGTAAATGCAAAAGGAATGGTTGGCCTCTTCCAAACATCTACTAGAATTGAACAAACTTTCAAAATGAATTTCCAAATAAGCTAATAATACTTAATGTCCAACTCTGTCTCATTAGCTTAGGAATAACTTTAAGACGATGACCACTAGAGAGAGACACATAGAGAGAGAAGTTGCACATTCTGTGTTAAAAAGTTATTATTAAATTCTGCAGGGGAAAATATCTGCTCAATAAGATCCAGGCCATTTGTCCAGTAAATGGGAAAATCCACAAGTCACTAGCAACCTTTACTGACTGTTTTCCAAATTCTAACCTTATAGAAGAATTGATAGCAGTGACTAGAGAACCCAGATGAAAAGACCTTGCATCTAATGAGTCTGTTTCATAGGAATGCATAGAAATCTAGTAGCATGTTTAGTCTCCTTACATTCTCAGGTACACATGAGTATATTAACAGCCACCACGTATTTTCATCAGTCACAGTGTACAAACCCGTTTGCTTGGTTTAGACATTCTCTCTTCCCTTTCCCTCCCTCTCACCCCCATTTTTTTTTTTTTATGGAGGCAATATTTATGGCCAAGGCAGTGCTGAGTAAGATGCAGTGATTATGGCTGATTTTATCACAGCCGTATTACTTAGCTGCAAGGTGAAGCGCTGTGCTAAAATGGATCATGAATCCCTGAAATTGACTATCTGTCACCTTTATAATCCTGATGGAAAGGCAGGTCAGATCAGGCCTGACAACTTCCCATGCAAACGAGAGTACAACAGCAATGTCTGCTCTCCTTAAGGTATTTATTTGTTTAAAGAGGAGAGAAGAGGACAAGACAGAGATGCTTACTAAAAGTAAATATGCACTAGGAGAACTATAGACATGGAGAAAACACAATGAAAAAAACCAAAGGTATTTACTGGGCTTCTAACAGAGGGATATAATATTCCAGAGTGAAGTGTGGGGTTTCAAATGAGAAGCAGGAAATGAAGGCAGAGAGCAGACCTCTCCTCATACAAACATTCTCAGTTGTGTCATTCATTTTATGATGTTGACATTTACATCATTTTTCCATTTGATTTTTTAAAATAATATTTTTTTGCTCTCACAACAGCTCTATGAGCTGTTTAAACATGTGAACCCTCTACCCTGAGAAACATTGCTAATTTTACCAAGATCCCTTTAACTTCTTTCAAAATTCCAACAAGAGATGTTTTACCTGGATAGGGCCTTGCACATCAAATTTTACTTCACATGATATTCAGTGGCAACCTAGTAGTACACCAAACCTTTTGCGAGGTCTATAGCTAATCTTACCAAAATCCTTTGAACTTTCCTTTTAAAAAATCCTGTAGATGTTTTGCATGATCACCTCAGTTTTTGCTTTATCTAACATTTGGGGGCATCTTTACTATATTCCCTTTTTACTGGTGGAACATTGTGACTGAGAATAAGAATGAGTCCATGGAAGAGATCAAAGTAATGCTCATTCAAGTCTAACTCTCCAGCTAGTGGACTATATAAGCAATGATACTGTTTTGCTTTTTAAATTGTACAGCTCCCACAGGTGTCCAAGAATTTGCTTTCCAAAGAATAATGCAGAATATTTTGCTCCTAGGCTCAGTCATTGAATCTCACCTTGAAAAAAGTTTCTGATTTGCATTCAATGGAAAATGTCACCAGGTGAGATTCCTCCCTTCCTAGCACAATGCTACAATAACAGAAGAATTTTCTCTTCTATGTAATTCTTAAAGATACAGGAACCCTATCAAGGTCTAGACGTGGAAACTCTAGGCTGAATTATGTACTGGAGCCTAACACTTCTTAGCAAATTTGTCGCTTTATTTTTTTAAATGAACCCCTAGAGATGTCTCCTTATAAATTACAACCTGCTTAAAATCTTTTATTTCTCCTTGTAACTTGGGAACTTTTGGAACTTTTGAACTCATCATGTTAATATGTAATCCACTTGAACTATGTGACTAGTTCCATGTGTCCAAGGTGGCTCTGAACTTGTGTTTCCTGAATAACAGCCCTCATTGTAGGAATGCAGAGGAATTCCAGTTTGGGTCACAAACACTTCGAAAATGCCCCATTCTCAACCCTGACCATGAACAAGACTGCAAACAGTAGTGCACATTCACTGAAAAATAGTTGCAAAATCCTGAATTTGCATTTGCAAAACGTACATTTTAAAAATGCACAACTTTTAAAACGCATAATTTAAAGTTGTGCATTTTTAAAGTTGCACATTAAAAAAATTCCATTTTCATGATTTAATGGCAGGAAAGTATATAACTTTAAAAATGCACACATTAAGAAATTCACAACTTTAAAATGCACTTAAAGTTGTGAATGTTTAAAGTTTGCATTTTAAAAGTCATGCATTTTTTTTAAACACACATTTTTAAAAATGCACATTTTCATGTTTCAGTCAATGTGAGGAAAGTGTGAAAAATGGACATACTTCCCATTAGAATGAACCAAAAAACAAAAACCAGATCACAGACCAGAATGGGAGAGAGCTGAACTGAGCTTTGAAGTAAAGTTCAAAGAATTTCAGTCAGCTCAAGCATCCCTTGCTGTCTCATCCCTGCCCACATTGTATTTGTCAATATCCCCGCCCACTCACCCACACACACACTCACATGTAGCATGCAAATTTCTACTGAAATGGACTTTCATGGGTAGTTTCATAATTTCATCAAGTAGTAGTAGTTTTCTAAAGTAGCTCTTTGCATCCAACCAATTGTCTTAAGTACAACTTTCCCTGTCATTAATACTGCTAAGAGAACAGAGAGCTGTATGATCTCCTGCCTGCCTTTCAATCCTCAAGGTCAAGTTACAAGACAGATCTTCATTCTAAACCTCCGTTTTTGTCTTTATTTTTATTTTGTGAAGTGTTGGATCAGGCCACACTGTTGGGGGGGGTCTGAGAGAAGTAATTTGTTTTCCTTCACTCATTCTGTATATACTGAAATACTCTTACATTCCCTAGTTGTTTTCTATAGAGAATTCATACCAGGCCTTGAGAAATATAGAGCCCTCTTTGCTTCTTATAGTGAGAGTTCTGAAGGGAAAATCTCCGCCCCTCTCCTCAGGCTGTTTCACTAATTGGGCCATGTATGTTAGTATAATGAGCTGGCAAAGCAAAGTTCCTAAGGGAATATTAAACAACTCAATGAAAGGCAAATTCTGTAGCTTGAGTGCATAATTTCTACAAAGTTCAGTCCATGCCAGAGCTGGTTCCCCCATGAAGTAGGTTGAAGCCCCTGCTTCAGGCAGTGCAGAGGCAAGAGCGGTGAATTGTATGGCTCTCCCCCACCCCTGCCAGGGTTGCCTGTCACATGTCACCTCCAGCAGGTGCTCTAGAGAGCCATCCTAGCTGCTCTCCCACTGTAGCATTTGCCAAAACAGCTGCCCTCTGGGGGGGGGGGGAGCTACATTGGCTGAGGAAGTAGCCAGCAGGGCTCTTGAGAGAGTCCACCAGGCCAAAATGCCTGGCTTTGAGGGGGTCCTTCCTCAGAGCCAGGCATGGGAGGGGTGTCCTAGGAGATTGCCTTTACAGTGGAGCTCAGTGATAAAGATAAGGGGAAAGGAGCTGTGGGGAGGTGTGACACAATAAAGGTAAAGGGGTGGCTAATGTGATAAGGGAAGGAAAAGGGAAGGGGTGGGAGGAAAAGGGGTGGGAGAGGTGTGATGCAGTATATTTAAGAGCTCATGACATGGTGCTCAGAAGTAGAATGTGAGGTGCAACATGGTAAAGGGAAGGGGAAGGGGATTGAGGAGGTCATGATGTCACAGCATGTGTGCTTTTTCATCTCAGGGACCAGGAGAGCTTGTACCAGGGCTGGTCCACACTGTGAAAAGGTTACTTAGTTGATCACTTGCTGTCTCCCTTGTATAACTGTCTATAACCAACTTGCTTCAAACAAGATGCAGGATTGTATTCTTATAATCCTCTCATAGGAATATAACTCCTAAATTTTC
Organism: Heloderma suspectum; assembly: GCF_057233095.1. NCBI lineage: Eukaryota > Metazoa > Chordata > Lepidosauria > Squamata > Helodermatidae > Heloderma > Heloderma suspectum. The sequence continues at coordinate 45,002,678 of NC_139460.1, read as the reverse complement.
ATGTGAGCAGTTGGTTGTTTCAATGTGCCCGATGTGCAAATTGTGCTATCTGTCCCAACCTACCACCTCAGAAAGGAGGTTCAAAATATTAAAATATTAAACCTTCTTTAAAAAGAAGGTTTGTTAAAATAAAAGAGAGATAGTAGAGCCCTCTCATCATGACATGACTCTTCCAACTAAGCCAGAGAACATTTAACTCTACAGACCGTGGAGAACGGAACTCAAATATGCTGGAGGATACTGCTCTTTTGAAAGTATGCTTTAACATGTTTCCCAATTACTGAAGCCCATTTCAAAGAACAATTGTCTTGAATCCATTATGGCATCACACAACCCTGCTTTTGCTAATTAGTGAATGGGCTCTTTCAGAACTAACCTACAGGAGGACTTATGGGGTTGTATCTAGGGATGTTGGAGAAATCAGCGATAGAACCAAATGAGTTTGGATTTTTATGAATCTGACCCAAGGATTCCACAGTGGACCAGCTTTTCCCCTGTCGGGAGGATTCTGCAGCCTTACGGACCACTTTTTCTAACCCTCCGGAATTTTGCACAAATTTCGTCATAGAAAAATATTCAAAAAAACCTGGCTGAAAATGCACATTTTCCCCATAGGCTAAAGCATGAAAATGTGCATTTTGGGGGGATTTGCATATATTTGCATGTGCAGATTTGCACAAATGCAAATTTGCACAAATTTGGAAACTAAAAAACACACAAAACCCAATTCTATCGACAGGTGGACGACAGAATGAAAGGCAATATACAACCTGTGAAACACAGATGGAACAGATTATACACAATCTGTACATCCCCTAGTTGTATCTAACTAGTGGAAAACATTTTTACTCATGCAAGATGTGTGACCCAACTTTTCCTGATTCCCCTCACGCCACCTACTGCAGCCCTCCATATCATATGCCATACTGTTCCAGAAAGCCCCCAAATCTTAAGAGCAGCTTTGGGGGGGGGGCATGGGAGTTGTACTGAATGAATATCACTGACTGGTGAATATCAGGTACCCTTCTTGATGCAAGTGGAAGTGCTTTCTGTAAATGTCAAACCACTACGGGATACAACTGGTGAAGGAAGGGCAAACTTACTTTAAATAAATGCATTATTTCCTAGGGATGGCAGAGAATTCTTCCACAGACTCCAATGAGGCTGGATTCTTCAGAATTCAGCCCCCTGGAGTCCGTGGTGGAACAGACCACTCCCCTCTGCCACCCTGGAATTCTCCCCAGATGGACCCTCCCCAGATGGACCACTCCCCTTTGCCACCCCAAATTCTCCCCGGACGGACCCTACCTGCCGCTGGCCGGTCCAGGTCCGTCCTCTGCTGTCTGCTGCCCTGGTCTGCGGCCGCAAATAGCATCCACTGTAGTGGATGCCATTTGCATCCCTGCTTTAGCCAGAATAGGCTACGTAAATATTTACATAGCCTGTCATGGCTAAAGCAGGGACACAAATGGCATTCGCTATGCTGGATGCCATTTGTGGCCGGTGGCCACAGACCAGCAGAGGATGGAAGTCTGACTGCGGATGGGCCTTGCCGGTGGCTCTGTGGACTTGCCGCAGAGCAGAGCCAGCTGGGGAGGATTCTGGAGGGAGGGAATCCCCCCCCCCGTGGACACCTCAAACCGGAACGGTGAGTGGGGTTCGTACACCCCTATTATTTCCCCAGAAAGTAATGAATTCATGCACATATCAAGCTGGATCTCACAGCTGTACTTTGTAAACACATCATGTGTCATCATGGCATCATCCATCGCCAGGTTACGTACCCCTTCCTGATTGGTTGTTTCCACATGACCTTCCTACATAACGTTTGTTCAGTGTCAAGCAACTGAGCACATGTGCAGAAATGCTGTAGTTTAGATGTCAATTGTGCATCCTCTGAAGCTTGCAATCTATTCCAAAATAAATTATGCATTTACAGTACTTCAAGCTTGCTACAACAAGGAGCAATATGAATGAACAAGTTTCAGTCAACGAACCGATGGATTACAAAATTCAGTGGCATCACTAGATACAATCTATAAAATGTGCCAGACTTGTCAAAAGAGAACTTAGAATCTGCTAGAGGATTTACTATTCACCATGTACTAAAAACAGCTACTGCTTAGGCTAGTTAGCAATGATAATGGTCTGCACGTAGTCAACTACATTAGAATGTTGGAACCTGTTACGTTGATTGTTTTCATTAATGACGCAACTTAAAATCCATCTCTGTACAAACCTAAAGGAGGGGGTTTTCAGGATACAGTCTATTACTAATTAACAGTAATTTCACAGTGAAGAGCAAAAGCAAAAGTGTATATTAGACAGAGAAGAGGCAAATAACATGATGGGGCTCTGCATCCTTGAAAACTGCAGAAAAGGCCAAAAATCGGCAAGTGCAGTTTTTCTCTTGACTGTATAACCATGTTCAGAAAAATCTGCACCTGTTGAATTTCCACTATCACAGAACTGTAAAGGGGAAATATGGCAAGTCGTACCCTATATTGTACAGATTTTATCCAGATGCAAGATAATTTTCTTGAACAGTAGAAGAAAAACATGTTAATTTCGGGCTGCATATTATATGTCCCAGTAACAGGCAGGAGCACCAAAATGCAATTTAAAAAATGCTGTTATGCTGCAATTTTTAGCTTGGCATCATCCAGATGGTTCTTCTTGCAGATTTTTCTTTTCTTTGTTATGCAACTGCTGAAACCTATAAACAGACATTCTAAATCCAGATAAATTGCTGGTGAGCCATGAGCAACTTCAGAGCAATGACGCCAGGGGTTAATGTATCCCATTTGTTTTATTAAGAATGACAGAAGGGAGTGAGCAAAGGCCCATTGACTTTAATGTAGATATCATTGTATTTGGTCCACAAACTGGTGTTTATTGCTAATTAGCCTGATTCTTCATTGAATCAAAGGAAACCCTGAACCTCAACTGTCTCATTTCAGACTTGATCACTATGATCACATTTAGACAGTCCTCCAAACTGTGATTTGAAGGATGAGAACAAGTACCAGCAAGCCTTGGGCTTGCATGCTTCCTCTTCCACACATGAGAGGAGAAGTTTAGAAGCTTGTGATAATGCTAATATTGTATATATTTATTTATGTATGACATTTCTATATAGCCAAATAGCCAAAGCTCTCTGGGCAGTTCACAAAACAAACTAATATGTGACAAATCATAGTTTACCATTTTATGCAAATGCAGCAAATGGTAGTTAGTACTAGCTATATTTTGTCCTCAAACCAGGATCCTGCAGGCTGTGGTGTGTGCATCACCTTTGGCCAAAATGGCAGACTACGGTTTTGCTGCAGACATGGATGTTGGAGAAATCTGCAAAGGAATCGCATGAGTTTGGATTTCTATGAGTCCAACCTGCAGATTCCACAGCGGGCTGGCTTTTCCCAAGTTGCATGGATTCCATTGGTGCTAACAATTTATTATCATTGGAAATCAATAAAGGTCTATAACTTGTCACCTCCTGTTTGTCTGAACTGGATGGCACTGGCACCCACAGGATCCCCTGTGGATTTCCATGGTTTCAAAATTTGTCTAAATTAAGCCTATGTGGCTAGCCCTTTTTGTAGCTCATTCTCCTCATCTCTAAAACAGGGAATGACAACACATTTCACACAAATGTGATAAATCCAAGACAAGTAACATATTGGAAAGTATTAGGGACCCTTGGTGGAAAGTGCCATGAGACGGCAAGGCAAAGACTAGTCACAATGTGTTCTTCTCACCTGCCCTTTCCTCAGTTACATTTTCATGGGAAAGTCACATCCTAGCTAAACCTCTTAGTGGGTGATTACAATAGAGATAGTGTTAATTGCCAAATATCCTCTGTACGGTACAATCTTATCAACTTCCTACAACTCCTCCCTGGAGCAAAGTGGCTTGATCTATTTTCTAATAGTATCCTAGTTATCTGCTGTAAAAGCTCCTCTCCCTCAGGCTCCCAGTGGCTGCATTTAGTTCTTTCTCTATGAGCAAAGTCTCAAAAATCTTCTCCATAAGAGCCTTTGCAATGAGACATTTCCCCTATAGCATAGCATAGCACAAATGATGGATGCTTTGTTCATTCTCCACATGCAGTAGCAGCCATCCAGTTCAGTCACATGGTGTATAAAATCATGCATGGTATAGAGAAAGTGGATACGGACAAGTGCCCCCCCCCCAATACTAGCATCTAGTGCAGTGAAGCCTGGTGGCACTGATGTCACTGGGATGGTGAATCCACTCCGGGTTTCAGTCAGAACCAGTCAAAACTCTAAAGAAGATAGCTCCTTTAGAGTTTTGACTGGTCCTGACTGACACCTGGACTGGATTCCCTGCCTCACTGACATCAGAGCCACCATCCTCTACTGACCTGGTGACATGATCCAATGAAGCTGAGTAGTAGTGTCCTTTTATTCAGGAGAGATAAAAGGAAGTCCTTCTTCACACAGTATATAGTTAAACCATGGAATTTTCTTCTGCAAGATGTAGGTAGGGATGTACAAATCCCTTACCTGGCTCTGTTCAGGGGCATCTGTGGTGGCGGGTGGGAGGTGCTCTATCCCTCCCCCCAGAATCCTCCCTGGCCGGCTCTGCTCCGCGGCGACTCCGTGGAGCCACCGGCCAGGGCCGGCCACAGCCGGACTTCCGGCTGCTGCCGGGCTGCTGCAGCCGCAAATGGTAGCCACTACACCAGCTGCCATTTGCGTCCCTGCCAAGCCATGATAGGCTACGTAACTATTTATGTAGGTGGCGGGGGGAATTGCTTCGTTCCGCCACGGACTTTGGGGGGCTGATTCTAAAGAATTCTCCAACATCCCTAGATGTAGGGTGACTGCGAGGAAGGCTTTAAAGGGGGATTAGACAAATTCATGGAGGATAAGGCTACTAGTCATGATGCTATATATTATCTTCAGTACCGAGGCAATATGTCTCTGTATGCCAGTTCCTGGGGAACATGAGCAGAAGGGTAGGGATGTGCGAACACAACCTAGCTCGGGTTCTCTGGGTGCCCACTGAAGCACCACCCCTGCTCCCCCCCCCCGGACCTGAGCACAACACCCCATGAGCTTGGCAAGTCACCCATACTCATCCCAGGCCTATCTAGCGAGCACCTGCCATTTTGCAGCTTGGTTTTTTGTTTTGTTTTTTTTTTTACAGAAGAAAGGGAGTTAAAAAATGTGCATATTTAAATATGAATAATTTGGGGCTGGGAAAGATTCATATGCACAACATTAGCGGCATAATGCCTCTAATATTGCATATTAAGCTTTCCTGGCCCCAAACTGCACATATTTAACTATCCACATTTTTTGAAACTCCTTTTTTTCCTTAAAAAAAGGTGGCAAAATGGCAGATACTCACCAGACAGGTTATTTATTTATTTATTTATTTATTATTAAATTTATTAATCGCCCATCTGGCTGGTCACCCAGCCACTCTGGGCAATGTACAACATACAATAAAAACAGTTTAAAACAATAAAATTCTACAATAATTTTTTTTTCTAAAATACCCTAACCCACCCCAAATGCCTGCCTGAACAGCCATGTTTTTAATGCATGACGGAAGCTCATTAAAGAGGGGGCATGACGGAGGTCCCTAGGGAGGGAGTTCCACAGAGTGGGGGCCACCACAGAAAAGGCCCTCTCCCTCGTCCCCACCAGTCTAGCTGTCCTGGCTGATGGGACAGAGAGAAGGCCATCCGAGGCTGATCTTGTTAAGCGGCCTGTCTGGTGCTGCTGGAGGCGCTCCTTAAGATAGGCTGGGCCGGAACCATATAGGGTTTTAAAGGTCAAAACCAACACCTTGAATTTGGCCCAGAAAACAACTGGTAACCAGTGCAACTCCTTCAGCACTGGAGTGATGTGATCTCGCCGGCGGCTGCCTTTAATCAGGCGAGCCGCCGCGTTCTGTACCAGCTGCAGTTTCCGAACCATCTTCAAGGGTAACCCCACGTAGAGCGCATTACAGTAGTCTAAACGAGAGGAGACCAGGGCATGTACTACCGATGGGAGCAGATGGTCGGGAAGGAAGGGGCGCAGCCGCTGTATCAGATGGAGTTGATACAGCGCTGTCCGGCTCACAGCTGACACCTGAGCCTCCATGGACAGCTGGGAGTCCAAAATGACCCCCAGGCTGCAGACCTGGCCTTTCAAGGGTAGCCGTACCCCATTCAACACCAGGTCAACATCCCCCAGCCTCCTCTTGTCTCCCACCAAAAGTACCTCGGTCTTGTCAGGTTGCAGTGAGTCCGAGAGCGTGCAAGTGGGCACGAGCGAGGTCAGGGGCTCGTTGGGTGCAGTCTGGGGGTTGCAGGTAGGGGACGATGACAGACTCTCAGACCCAGTCGGATCACTGCGACATCCCTATGGGAGGGTGCTATTGCAGTCGTGTCCTGCTTCTGGGATTCCCATAGGTATCTGTTTGGCCACTGTGGAAACAGAATTGTGCATTAGATGGACCCTTGGTCTGATCGAACACAGCTCTTCTTAAGTTCTTATGAGCAGCAACTATAGACTGAGCCATAGCTGCCCTGATTTAATGAAAAGAGGATTAGGGATGCTTCTGATATTGTCATCATCTGAATTTCCCTTCAGCAATCAGCAGGAGGCCATGTGTGCATCAGTAAAACACTGCAGCAAAATAACCTTGCTTCAATTATATATGTGCAGCAACATCAAGACTGGCTTTCTGTAAAGTTTTATCAGTGCACACATGCACATGTTACTTCACGGATGGTGCTGGAAATAAAGTGGAGGAAGCTGTGGCAAATAGTACATGATTCAATTCTTGAATTAATTTTATATATGGTTCAGACCAAACTGGAATTCAGGAAAAGTGGAACACTGGCAAAGGCATGGAACAGGGGGAAATCTCTTCATTTTTGCTTAAGATTAGGGATGTACAAATCAATCTCTATACATGTGCCATGTGGATAGGGATGTATGGACTGTGTAAAATCTGCTCTGTCTGTGTTTCACAGACTGTCAGGTGCCTTTTGTTCCATTGTCCACCCACAGCAGATGCACTTTTTTTTTTTCGTCATGGGGAAAAATACGTAAATAATAATAATTACATAGTTATTTATGTAAGTATTTACATAATTTACCTTAGTACTTAACATTTAGCATATTGTCCCCCATTCCATTCAATGTTTCCTCAGCAGAAACTTACATATTTTCCTAAGAATGTGTATACGTAAATTTTGGTACAGTAACAAAATCATCCAAAAGTCCACGGACTCTGCATGGCCTGAGGGGGTCGCTCCACAACAGATTCCGCAGGTTGGATTTTTAGCAATCCAAGCTCATTTTAGTCTGTCTTGAATTTCTGCAGCATCCCTACATGTGGGTTTCACATGTATGCACTTATAAATCCCTTCTATCCAATTTCTGCAACATCCTGCAGACTTAAAAATAATAATTCACTTTTTTCATACACAACTTTTCGTAACTCATGCTTTTTGCACACTTTTTTCCTAACACACATTTTCTACACTTCTTTCACTAATATAGACATATATTATATATCATGACTAGGGACAGCATCCCTAGTCATGATGATGCAGTGCAATGGAATACAGACATTCTGTATATGTAATACGTGGATGAATGCATTTTCATATTTGCAATCCATCTTGGGATCCACTGTGACAAATTCTGAGGCAGGGTCATCACCTGTGTTTGATAGTCATGTCAGAATATTAAGGATCTTCTTTCACATTACTGAAATCCTAAGTTTGTAATTCTGCAATGTTTTCTTGAAAAAGCTTATTTGTGCCATATTAACGGCTTATGTAATATCATTAAATCCATCCATTTTTTAAAATATCATTACTTTTCATGCCAAGCCATTCCCCCCCAACTTTTCACATTAGTTAGCTGTCCATGATTTCACATCTGTTCCAAGTCAAAACAAAAAGCTCTTGAGGAGTGTGAGACAGTGACTCATCCATAGCATGGCTTTTTTTGTTCATTAACTTGGTGGTTATGATTCACATTTGTATCATTTCAGGTGAGCTTGTATCTCTATGCCATTTTGTTTTATAACTTGATAATTCTGGATCCCATACTGCAGCGTGACTTTTATCAAATACACAGATGTACATATCAGCCATTCAGGGTCACACGATTTAGAATGCAATCCTATCTTGATAGATTGACCTCCAGATTGACCAGTTGACCTCCAAAGTCAGCTGCCGAGTATCCAATGCAGGGCAGCTGGAGCATGGAGGCGACCTCGCCTCTGTGCTCCAGCCACCCTGCACTCAGGGCTAGACAGGTGATTTCACATGTTTAGCCAGGGAGCTTTGGAAAGGGGAGCTGCGAGGGAGGCCATGTGGTGCATAGGAAGTTGTGTGAAGTGGCTTCTGCAGTCTCCTCCCATCCCTATCCCCAGGACTGCCCCCTCTTCCACATCTCCACACTCCATTTCTGACCATGGAGATGGGGAAGAAGACCTGCACTAGCTATGAGGGGGTGGGGAGCTCAGTTTCTGGGCTTCAAGATCAGCATCCTAGAGTAATTCAGGAAGTAGCAGAAGAGCTCTCAGAACCACTGTCTAATATTTTTGAGAAATCATGGAGGATGGGTGAAGTGCCAGATGATTAGAGGAGGGCTAATGTTGTCCCTATCTTCAAAAAGGGCAGAAAGGAGGAACCTGGGAACTACAGACCAGCCAATCTGACATCAATCCCTGGGAAAATTCTGGAGCAGGTTATACAGCAATCCATCTGTAAGCACCTTAAAAACAATACAGTGATTACTCCAAGCCAACATGGATTTGTCAAGAACAAATCCTGCCAGATGAATCTGATCTCAGTTTTTGATCAGGTAACCTCCCTTGTGGACTGTGGGAATGCTGTGGACATCATATACCTTGACTTCAGCAAAGCTTTCGACGAAGTGGCCCATGATATCCTGATGAGCAAACTAGCTCAAAGTAGGCTAGATGAAACAACGATCCGGTGGATCCACAGTTGGCTACAGAATCAGACTCAAAGAGTGCTTATCAATGGGTTCTTCTCAAACTGGGCAGATGTAACGAATGGGGTACCACAGGGCTCAGTCCTGGGCCCAGTGCTCCTCAACATTTTTATTAATGACTTGGGTGAAGAGGTGCAGGGAATGTTATCAGATTTGCAGATGACACAAAATTGGGTGGGATAGCTAATACCTTGGAAGAAACAAAATCAAAAGTGATCTTGATAGGCTATGCAGAAAACAACAGAATGAAATTTAACAGGGATAAATCCCAAGTTTTGCACCTAGGAAAAAGAAACCAAATGCACCATTACAAGATGGGGGATACTTGGCTCAATAATACTACAAGGGAGAAGGATTTTGGAATTGTTGTATTCACAAGCTGAATATCAGCCAACAATGTGATGTGACAGCAAAAAAAGGCGAATGCTATTTGGGGCTGCATTAATAGAAGCATAGCTTCCAAATCACATGAACTACTAGTTCCCCTTTACTCACCCCTGTTAGGCTTCATCTGGAGTACTGTGTCCAGTTCTGGGGGGACTGGGCACCACACTTTAAGAAGGATGCAGACAACTGGAGAGGGTTCAGAGGAGGGCAATGAAGATGATCAGGGGACTGGAAACAAAGCCCTATGAAGAGACTGAAAGGACTGGGCATGTTTAGCCTTAGAAGAGAACACTGATATGATAGCACTCTTCAAGTACTAGAAAGGTTGTCACAGAGAGGAAGGCCAGGATCTCTTCTCAATCATCCCAGAGTGCAGGACAAGGAATAATTGGCTCAAGTTACAGGAAGCCAGATTCAGGCTGAACATCACGAAAAACTTCCTGACTGTTAGAGCAACACAACAATGGAACCAATTCCCTAGGAGGTAGTGGGCTTTCCCACACTGGAGGCATTCAAAATGAAGCTGGACAGCCATCTGTCAGGGATGCTCTGACTTGGATTCCTGCACTGAGCAGGGGGTTGGACTCGATGGTCTTATAGGCCCCTTCCAACACTACTATTCTGTGATTCTGTGATCCCTGGTTCCAACCTCAGATCCCAGAAACTGAAATACCCTATGTTCCTCAGATGCTGTCTAGGGGACAAAGGATTGCATCCTTAAAGACTAAAGATTTCATGCTTCAGTGTAACTTTGAGCAAATAGGCAACTTTCATCTATATTCAAGTACTAAATAGCAAGCAGGAAATGGGAAATGAACAATGCTCTAATACACAACCTTCCAACAGAAATCTGTTGCTTAGGTCTGGGGAAAATGATCTGGTGAGACAGCTGGCCTGTGGTTTTGAAATAAGGCTACCTTTACCATGGGAGAAGGTCAAAGGAGTTGCTTGGTCCTCCATAACATGGTAAAACTTGATACAGTGGGTAGAATCTCATGTGCATGTGTACTCATGGAACCCAATGCTATTTGCGTTGCCCTTATTTTCGCCATAGTCTACGTAAACATTTACGTAGACTACAGCGACTAAATAAGGAATGCGAATGGTGGCTCCCTATGGGGGCCGCCATTAGCGTACGCGCTTTTTTTTTTTTTAAAGTCACCCGTGATAGGCTACGTGATGATTGACGTAGCCTATCACGGCTGACTTTGCAGATCTAGCCGTGATAGGCTACGTGAATCGTCACGTAGCCTATCAGGGGGCGTTTTTTTTTTTTTAACTTTCGCGTTCGCGGCTGGGCGAGGTGGGAAGCCTCCTCCCCGGCCTGAATTTCGGCCGGGGCGAGGCGGGAAGCCTCCCCCCCCGGCCGGAACTTCGCGGGGGGAGCAGCGAAGCGCCTCCCCCCCACCGCGAACGTCCTTCGACGACAGGTAAGGGACTTTCGTCCACCCCTAGTGCTCCCTCTTCTCCTCAATGTCATTAGATCCCATCGCTATATTATTTCCAAATTAATTGCTTCACATTTCTGCTCTTCCAATTTGCTATTCCCAGAATTCATTTGCTCTTCTCTAATGACACCTCTCACCTAGACAGCATAGTAAGAAGCAGAGACATCACCTTGCCGACAAAGGTCCATCTAATCAAAGCTATGGTTTTCCCAGTAGTAATGTATGGCTGTGAGAGCTGGACTATAAGGAAGGCTGAGCGCCGAAGAATTGATGCTTTCGAACTGTGGTGCTGGAGAAGACTCTTACGAGTCCCCTGGACTGCAAGGAGGTCCAATCAGTCAATCCTAAAGGAAATCAACCCTGAGTGCTCATTGGAAGGACAGATACTGAAGCTGAAGCTCAAATATTTTGGCCACCTAATGCGAAGAGAAAAATCCCTGGAAAAGACCCTGATGCTGGGAAAGACTGAAGGCAAAAGGAGAAGGGGACAGCAGAGGATGAGATGGCTAGATAGCATCACCAAGGCAATGAATATGAACTTGAGCACACTCCGGGAGAGAGCGCAGGACAGGAAGTCCTGGCGTGCTATGGTCCATGGGGTCACGAAGAGTCGGACACGAATGAACGACTGAACAACAACAACAACAACAACAATGACACCTTTATGTTGCTAACAAAGCAGAAAATAAACTAAAGGTAAATAGCAATCCCCAGAAACAAAAGTTGTTGGTTGTATACACATTCTTGTTGCACAATGTCTGAGAGCACTTTCTCCTCAGCAAAAGGGAGAAGTGGGAGAGGGGAGGGGGAGAGGAGCTGTGAAAGCAATTAGTTGAGCTGGAGAGGACAGAGTAATTAGAGTCACACTGAAGACAAATGGGCACTCAGACAGATGCACCTGTGATTTCCAGAAGGCACTTGAGTGCAGCCAAGCCACATGACCAAGGAGGACCACCAATGGCAGAAGGGCATAATTGTCAACAGCAAGCCGATATTTCACATTTAACCATTTAGTTGCTAAGGTAAGAACCAGCTGGCAGTGCCAATCTCAAGAACAATATAAATCACAACAGGAGGAAAAGGAGAGAATGAGAGTTGATTACAATGGGGCAAATTATTTAGCAAATTTCTCTCTATATGCTTTACAGAAGAATTACTGATCTTCTGATGGAATCAATACTTTCCTGTCACCGACCCCTACAATTAAGTTCTGGCAGGAAGCAGGCTGATAGGGAAGGGAGACAGGAGTGGGATTAAGCTAGGGCCAGGTGAGTTCCATTTAGATGAACCCTACCTGAACACCGAGAATAGGACTAAAACAACTGAGGAAAGAACAAGATGGCATTGAGAGTGCTAGGAGGGTAAGCAGGCTTCTCCATGTGAATTAAAGAAAGGGGGAGGTGGGGAGGAGATTCAGATGTATGCTAACCAGTTGCATAATATTGGAGACTTATGGGATGGGGTTAATACTCCTAGCAGGACAATCCTTCAGAATGAGTAGGAAAAATGCTTTTGGTTCTAGTGGGGGTGGGGGAACCTGGAATTCAGCACAGGTCCTTTGAAAAGAGTGGTTCTACATCCACTGAAAGCCAGTGTAATTTCAGGCATTCTTGGTATAACACTAAACTCTGTCTTCAGCTCAGGACTATGGGGCCAACCGCAGCCAATGGCATTTTAAATACTATTCACTTACTGCTAAAGCCATTTATTGAGCTTTAACCACTATAATTTATACATCTCTTATTACTCAGTTGGGAAAATGCCATCAATAATAATAATGGCAACAATAAAATTCAATTTGTATGTATTTAACCTACAATAGCTGCCTTATTATATCTAAGGAGAGCTCTTCAGCGGCAAAGTGAAGTACTAATTGAGGTGCTGTGGGACCACGCAGATTGTTTTGCATTCACGGAATGGCAAAAAAATAAAATAAAATTGAAGCTATTGGGAACATCCTGGCATCACAGCAGCTCCACCTTATGGGGCCATAACTGGAGCAGAACTAGTCACTGACATTAAGCAATTATTAAGAACAAGGAGATTTGCCATGAAGTATAAAAGGCCAGTTATCACCTCTGTGCGGTCTACCACTTAAATGATAACTCTCGTTCTATAATTCTGTTTTTCTAGCAATATTATGGAACTTATTTAGTGTGTAATAAGTAACTGCAAGAAGTCAGAATTAATGTCTTAATGGAGATATGATTGTCTCAACTTTTTGCTTAGGAGACTAACATCCATTTTTGCACCAGTACATTCCACAGTAATCACTGGGATTATTGCAAATTCACTCTGCTAAGATATTAGCATGTATTTGCTAGACCCATGCTGATAGAGCATAGGACAAAATAGCTTTCTTCCTTTCTTTCCTTTACCCCATTTGTTCATATAAGGCCTTGCCATAGCTGAGGCATCTCCCTAGTTTTCTGCCCCCTTTATGGATTTACCAGATTCCTAAGGATTCCTGCTCTACTCCTTATGTTTTGGACAGAGCTTAAAGAAAGGTATAACTTTTCCTCTCTCTTTAGTTCACTATTTTCTGTCCTGCCAACTTGCTAACTTCCACTGCTGCAACCCCCTCTCCGTTTCACCACAACCCAAAGCATACCCATGAAGCCACCTTTGGCTTGCAGCTGTCTCACTTCTGTTTCCTCCTTTATCACTTCCTCTCCTGAAGGACAGCTTTCAATAGTTGATATGTAAATTGCTTTTTGTTTTACTTTCTCAAATTATCAGTCCATTTATTGAAAACCTCTGATCTTATTTCTGTTGCTCTCTCCCCAATACAAGAGAGCAAGAAGAATATAAGAACATGAGAAGACCTATCCTGGATCAGACCAAAGCCCTATCTAGAACAGCATTCTGTTCTCTTCTCACAATGACCAAGCAGAAGCCCACAAGCAGGATATAATAGCACCCTCCTTATGAAGGCACTGCATTACCTAGACTACATTCTTAAGTTAGACATCCTCTCCTCCTGTGTATTTTGAAAACTGTGCTAGCTAGCTCCTGGGACAGTTCTACCAGGCTGAAATTAGCCTATCCTATGGCAGAGGTTGGATGGCCACCTATCAGAGATGCTGTAATAGTGGATTTACTGCATCAAGAAGGGGTCAGAATTGATGACCTTCCAACTCTATGATTCTACGATAGGGGTGGATGAATATGTCAATTTCAGTTTCTCTCCATTTTTTTTCAATCTTAAATTCAGTTCATCCCAAACATTAATATTTTTCTTAAATTCACTTGAAAATTTGTGTACATTTTTGTATGTATTCCTAATACATGCATTTTTGTATGCAAACTTGCCTAGTATACCCATTTCTTGCAGGCACTTTTCCCAATATAATGCATTTTAACATTATTTTCACTAATATACTCATTTTTGTCGGTACCCCTAATATGCAAATTTTTGTATGCATTTTTTAAAAAAAAATATTGGGCAACTCCATTGCAAAATTTGGAGTAGAGCAAATTTCAAAGGCCATTAAGTTTTGGTTCTTGTATTGGTTTGAAAGTGTGAAATTTGATGCACATTAAAATAAGAACAAAACACATTTCTCCCACATCCTTAATCTGTGATTATATGACCATGGAGACATAACTTGCTGGCGTGTATAGAGACATGTGTCCCACAAAGTATGGTAACAGATCTCATTACTCATAAGCAACTTAAACACATAGACAGACTGTAGCCCTAATATGTTTTCTACTTATTTGGGACACAGCTTCCAAAACACAAACAAGTCATACATATTCTGAAGAGGTGGCAACTTTAGTACCTCTAGGTACCTCTTGTAGACATCTGCCTCTTCTCATAATCAACAAGCAAGCATAGGCTTCTCAGCATTTTCACATTTAATCAGCATTATCCTTTTTCACATTTATAGAATATCCTTCACTTTGGGCAAGATATTAACTTCATTTAACAAAAAATAGGAAAAAAATAGTAGGTTTAGTTCCAGAAGTAACTCATTAAAAGGAAAATGATGAAGATGGCCTGCAAAAAATCTCAAATTAGCTTCTGGCCAGTATCTCTAATATTCCCTACTGCTGCCTTAAAAGTGTATCTAAAACGTGTTGCTCAGAAAAGCCAGGTACCAAGCAGTAAGCATTAAGAATGTAAGAAGAGTCCTGCTGGATCAGACCAAAGTTCCATCTAGTCTGCCATTCTATTCCCCACAATGGCCAATCAGATGTTTCCAGGAAGCCAACGGGTAGGACATGAAGGCAAGTGACATTCAAAAACTGATATTCAAAGGTATGCAAAAGACAAATAATGTTCATATTGTTATCCTCCATGAATTTGGCTGATCCCATTTTAAAGCCATTTAAGTCCCTCAGAATCACTATACCCTCTGACTGTTGATCCAAGAAAGCCCTAAAAAGATTCCTTTCCCCAACACTTGGGACCCAAAGCCCTTTTATCATGCTGGTTCCTCAGGGCACTCACCAGTAGGGATATGCGAACCCACCCATCTGGGTTCTCTGGGAATCTGCCCAGCCCATGCCCCCGCCCACCGGTCCCTGATCCTCACTTGATCCCCTCCCATACTTGGTGAGCAGCCTGCATTCACCCTGGTGGCTTTCTCCAGCTCTGCAGTCACCATTTTTTCAAAAAACAAAATGGGGATCGCAAAAATGTGCGTCTTTGCATATGCGTGAAAATACGCATTTTCACGCATATGCAAATATGCTCATTTTTGCGACCATCATTTTATTCTTTAAAAAATGGTGACTGCGGAGCTGGATGAGGCTGCTGGGGTGAGTGCAGGCCATTTGCCGAGCATGGGCACGGGGCAAGTGGAGGCAGGGGCTTGGCAAGCAAGGCTGGGGGGATGTGGGCAGGGAAGGTTCCACTGGATTCCCAAACAGAATCAGGCACCTGTGCTATCTAGGGATGTACGAAACACTTACCTGGCTCTGCACAGGGGCATCCGTGGGGGGGGGAGGCGCTCCGTCCCTCCTCCTGGAATCCTCCCCGGCCAGCTCTGCTCCGCGGCAGGTCTGCGGAGCCGCTGGCCGGGGCCAGCCACAGCCAGAGTTCCGGCTGTGGCTGGGCTGCTGTGACCGCAAATGGCGGCCATCGTAGCAGCTGCCATTTGCATCCTTCCAGGCTGCCGTGATAGGCTACGTAAGTATTTACGCACGTAGCCTATCACGGCAAAGAGCAGGGGTGGAAACGGCGTAGCGGCTGCCGTTTGCATCCCTGCTCTTTGCCGTGATAGGCTACGTAACTATCACGGCAGCCTGGAAGGACGCAAATGGCAGCTGCTATGATGGCCGCCATTCGCAACCACAGCAGCTGGCTGAGAGACCAGCTGCCGCTGCCGCATCCACCCGAGGTAAGCTTCGTCCCGGGGGGATTTCGCGGGGTGGCGGGGAGTGGGAGGCCGTTCCGCCACAGGTTTTGGGGGGCCAAATGCCAGTGCATTTGGCCTCACTGAGATCTGTGGCAGAATTCTCCGCCATCCCTAGTGCTATCCCTCTTCACCAGTGACTATGCCCTATTTGCCTACACTGCAATTGAACAATGTGACCAAGTTCTGTTCTCCCTTTTCCCCTAGGATCAAATAGGTGAAAATCCTGCTTCCTTTGGGCTAATCTGATCTGCAGTGCACACATTCCTATTTGGACCCAAAGTGCCTGGATACTGCATCCTTATCAGGACTACCAAAAGAGCTTGCTGTAGCTGTGTCCTTCACCAACTTACATACAAATGCTACGTGTGTCCACCCACTTGTCAGTGCTGCGCTGCTTCCTTCTCCACAGTGAGTGCAATGCCTACCCCCATGACTACTTTGGGTCATGGTGGTGTGTGTGTAGGGGGCGGGCGGGGCAGGAAGGGATCAGATGTCTTGTTTCAGGGGCTACTTAGATAATGGGGCTATTTAGATGGACAATGAGAAAATCTGTAAAAGGGCAGCAGAGTAGAGAGTGTAAAGGAATCCCACAGCATCATCAGGAAGTTATGGATGATCTTTGTACATAATACAATTTCTGCTTATTGGATGGCAAGAGAATTAAAGGAGTACTAAAGGAAGATAAGGAAATTGCAGAGATGCTGATTGAATTATTTGCTTTTCTTCACTGCAAAGATGTAGATCTAACTCTGTCTGAACTGTTATTTTCAGGAAGGGAGTCTGACAAACTGAGGCAAATAGTGGCAACATAATATGAAGTCCTGGACCTTACTGACTGATTAAAAATGAACAAATCACTGGGTCGAGATCATATCCATCTGAGAATTCTTAAAGAACTCACATGTGAAATTACAAATAAGAATCATGTAGCACCTTAAAGACTAACACAATTATACCAGTATACGCTTTTATGGACGGTGTCCACTTCATCAGATGCATCTAATGACGTGGACAGAGTCCACAAAAGCTTATACCGGTATAAATGTACTCATGTTTAAGGTGCCACAAGATTCTTTGTTGTTTTTGCTGCAACAGACTAACATGGGTACCCCTCTGGAAAATGTGAAGTTGATGACCTAACAAAAATATGACCCCAAGATTGGCCTCTGTACTAGAGGACTGGAAAGCAGACAGGTAACACCAATTTTTAAATAGGGATCCAGCAGATCCAGGAAAATACAGTTTAATGTCTGTTCTGGGTAAATTGGGGGGAAGCAATATACAGATATATATATATTTATATTTATATAAATATAAACCTAGCAAGCATATAGAAGGAGAGGTTTTGCTGAAGAAGAATCAACTTGGCTTCTGCAAAAACAATTCTAGTTTCACTAACCTTCTAGAGTTCTTTGATATTTTAACAAGCATGTGGATAGGGTAATCTTGCAAGCATTGCAAATAAACATTTTTACTTGTATTTTCAAAAACCTTTTGACAAAGTCCTTCAGCAAAAACTCTTGAACCAATGTAGCAGTCATAGGAAAAGAGGAGAGGTCTTATGGGTCAGTAACTGGTTAAAGAACAGGAAGCAGGAAGTAAGAATGACTGCACAGTTCTTGCAAGGGAGGGATGTAAACACTGAAATTCCCCAATGACCTGTATTGGAACTAGTGCTTGTTAAGTTGTTCATAAATGTTCTGAAGTTACGGATGGGCAAGAAGATGGCCAGGTTTGTTGACACCAAATTATTCAGTACAGTAAAAATAAAAATGGGATTATGAAGAGTTTCAAAAGGATCTCTCCAAACTGGAGGAATGGACATTAAACTGGCAGCTGCAGTTAAGTATGAGCAAGTGTAAAGTGATGCACATTGGAACAAAAAACCTTAACTACACATATATGGTGATGGAATCTGAGCTGGTGGTGACTGGCCAAGAAATAGATCTTGGGGCTGTGGCAGATACCTTGATGAAAATACTGACCCAGTGTGCAACTGTTGTGAAAGGGGCAAAGTCCATGTTGGGGATCATTAGGGAAAAATAATAAAAATAAAACTCATAATGCTTTTACACAAATCTATGGTGCAACCACACTTCGAATGCTGTGTATGGTTCCGGTGAGTGCACCACACAAATTATACTTTAGAAGTGGAAAAGATGGAGAAAAGAGAAATCAAAATGATCAAGAGGATGGAGAATTCTCCTGTGAGGAGAAGGGACAATGATTGGGTATTAGCTTAGAGAAAAGGTGCCTGAGGAAATACATGATAGTGATAATTGTGATATATAAAATTATATATGGTGTGGAGAAAGGTGTCAATTCACGCATGGGCCCTACATCTCTCATAATACTACAACCTGGGTCCAACCATTAAAATAAAATGGGATAGTCAGGACAAACAGGAGTACTTCTTCATTCAGCACATAGTTAAACGAAAGAATTTGCTTCCAGAAGATGTAGGGATGGTTGTCAACTTGGGGATTAGAAAAATTCAGGGAGTACAGGGCTGTCAATGGCTACTAGTCATGTTGGCTATATATTACCTACAGTATCAGAGGCAGTATTCCTCTGAATACCTGTTACTAGGGAACATGAGTGGGAGGGATATTGCAGTCATATCCTACTTGTGGGCTTCCTGTAAGCATCTGGTTTGCCACTGTGGGAACAGAATGGTGGACTTAGTAGGCCTTTGGTCTGATCCAGCATGGCTCAAAATATGACCATGTAGGCCCTTCAAACATTCAAACCCAAACCAAGCTTTCTGCAACAGACCTTATTTCGTTTCTTCTCCTGCAGAAACAGGTGTCCAGCCCAGCTGTATCTCCTCAGGGCCAGGATAATATTTCTAGGATTGCAAGAGCTCCTTGAAGCCTTCATGTGTTGAATTCTGTGCAACTTAAACACATATGCCACGAAGTACAGATATAAAGTATTATGACATTATTCATCTGTAGAATCTTTTCCTCTCCCACACTTGGCAGTCTCTGGCAGGAATGTGAAATGAATCTTGAACTAAGGACACACAGAAAGACACAATTAGGGCCAAGTGTAAAATATCAGAACTTCTGACACCTTACTCCCAGTAAACCATGATTGTTTGGTTTGATTGCCTGGTCACTTTTTAATCATGTCTCTACTCGTATTTATCCACAGTAGCTCTCATACACAGTGAAAAGGTATGTGTACTTTTCTGTTCTTAGGGTGTTCACTAAAGCATATATTCATTTCCAGATGCCCTACACAAATTCTATCATGGCGAGTTCTGTTGTCAGCACCAAATTCAGTTGTTCTTTGAAGGGACTAAAGTTAACAGCCACCACTCAGCTAATCTCTGTAACAGTGGGGAACCTGTCAGATTAAATTTGCCCAACTGAATTGACCCATTCTAGCAATATCTTTTCACAACTACCGATTTACAAGATGGAGGGGGATCCTTAAAAGGACATTTAAGCTTTGTAATGTAATGCCCAACCCATAACAATACATCCATACACAATCTAACCAACTCATCCAAATGTGCCCATTTCTGAGCCTCTTCCTAGCAAAACAGAACATATGCATATGTGTTTCTGAAGACCTGTTTATTCTTACATCTGGAGCTCCTATAAATGTGTATAGACCTCCATGTACCAAAGAAAATTAGGATGTTAATTCTATAAAAAGCTGCTGCTGCTAAAAAAAAGGGGGGGGGACACTACAAATGCTTTTGTCTGAAATGTCACATTAAAATTCCCTTATTGAAAACAGAAATGAATAAATAAAAGCAGATGAAAGTGTACCCCCCCTCCCTATCTTCAGGTTTGCTGATCTGGGGTTATTACTGCCTCATCAAATATTCCATTACGACTGACAGGCCTAAAAAGAGAAGTGCCATTTGCCCAAGCTCCATCCAAACTCCTGCAACCCTTTTTGTCAGTGTCATAGTGGGCCTATGATTGTGTCACAAGCAGAAATGAAGTTGGGAGCTGTTTAATATATAATTGGCAATAAGAGGAGTTGGAGGGCATTTGAATAATACATTCTGTGACAAGCCAAAATTGAAGAAACTGAGAGAGAGAGAGAGAGAGAGAGAGAGAGAGAGGAAGTAGGCAAAAGGGCAGAGGCTGATGAGAGAGCAGGACTGAGTACAAAGGACACTGTATGGTGTTTCAGTAATAGACTGATAAGCAACTATCCAGGATACGTATACAGTATTTTAACTACAACGAAAGATAACCAAGTACTCCAGATAGTCTAGTACCAATGAATGGCCTTATGGTCTGTGATGGATAGGGATGTGTGAATTAGCAAATCCTGAGCTCACTGTGGTTCTCTGAACTCCACATAAAACCTCATTCTAACCCGTGTCTGTATCAGAACACAAGCTTTTTCTTTATGTTCTTTTCACATGAAAATTAATATGCATTCTTCCAAATGTATAGATCAAATGTGCATATTTTGAAATGTACACATTTTCTCCCATCAGTTAATTTGTGCTTGTGCTCATTTTTCAAAAGTACACATTTTTTGAATTATAATTATTGTTGTTGTTGTTGTTGTTATGTGACTCGGATGCAATCTAGGGTTGAAGACTTTACATCTCCAAACTTGCAATGTGATTCATGGACCAAATAAAATGTGTTCAATAGCATGCATACCTTTGAAAACTGTGCATGGAAAAAAACCCACACTCTTGAAAACTGTGTACAGATACGCTTTAATCAATGGGAGAAGAATGCGTACATTTCAAAGATGAACACAATGGATGCGTACATTTGGGAAAATATACATGAAAATTTGCATTGATTTATATGCAAAAATAAGCCTCACAATCTGATATGGACTCAGGTTAGCTGTGAGATGGAATTTGGAGAACTTTGTGGACTTGAGTTTTGCTGAGTTTCTACAACTGCAACACTTTCTGTAGGTGTCCTATTGGCTGCCAGGGCAGACATGGTTCCCTGCTAGTAGAAAGACATGTCCACCCCATACTAACCCCTCGATCCAGCAGATTTGGGGGTCAGGATTGCTCTGTTTCTTGGAAGTATATTCCATTGATTTCTATGGAACCTACTTCCAAATAAATATGCTCAGGATTGCATCCTTACTTGTAGGGCTAGATAGGATAGAATATCTGCTTTTTTTGAGAACTCACTAATTCACCAGTCCATTATTTCAACACTTCCTCTAATAGAGTCTATTTAAATGAGAAGTGAGGAAGATGACTCTGCTTACAGGATGACTGTGCGTCACCTTGAAAAATGCATAAATCAGCAAAATAACAAGTGCAGTTTTTATCTACTGTGATGCTGCTACTTTGCCAGGTCTATAGGGAATGCAAACTACTGCTATCAGAGTAGCAGCTAAGTCAGCTAAAGGATTAGCTAAAATGTGTATATCAACATTTATAGATTATAAAGTCAGTCACACTTCATGTAACTCTGAAACTTTGGTTGAGTTTAATTAACACAAGAGCTTTCTACTAATTATGATGACTTGATGCAACTTCTGTGCAGTGCTATCCAAGGGCTACTTGGAGGGAGTCAGAGATGTAACTTTTATGCATTTGTTTTCTTTCCAAAAGCAGGGAATAAAGCATAGTAAACAAACAAACGGGCAGCCAAAGAAACTGTTATATATCCAAACCCTGTACTACTCTAGTGATTAAAAAACAAACACTTACTGGAAAACTATTGCCATCAGATCTTCCTCTTTGGAGTATCTGACTTTCTCTCTGATTGGCGAGATGTTCCTATCAGCTATGTGATGGTCACAGTCACAACATAAAGTGACTGAAGAACTATAACAATATGAATTGCATCCTATAATACCTTATGGAATTCTTTCTTCTTCCTCTCTTCAGATCCAGTTTTCTCCCTTGGATCTGAGTTGCTAGTTTGAGCTCTCTCTGCCTGGCTTTGAGGCCTTACCTCTTTGATAGCAAAGTTCAGCTGTAGCCTTCTTTTTGGTCTGTGGCAACTGGCAACAGGCTTGTGCAGACAAGAATACGGGCTTTGAGAGGTAGTTTTACACCAGCATGCCAATATCAACCAGGTAAGTGCAGGTAGATGGACTTTTCTTTAGAGTGATAGTGTGTGGACTCTTGTGAGTAAATATGTCACACTCGTGTCACTGACTTCCTTATTGCCTGCAGGACTCCGCTGGGAGTCTTACTTGGCCTTTTCCCTTGGCCCTCTCTCCTCCCCTCTTCACCTGCTGAAGGGCTGGTTAGAGGAGTGACCTGTGCTTCTTGTGGCAGGTCAGGTTGATCACTGACTCCAACCTCAAGATCTCTGTCTCCTCTCCTGCACTGGCCAGCAGTCCCATTTTCCCCTGGGACAGTCCTTTCCGAGTTGTCCCTTTTCTTCTTGCAACTGTTACTCCTCTTCTGGCCCTGGCTCAGTCTGCTGCTGATCTCATTTCTAGGCTCTGGAAGCTTTCGTCAAGCTGCCAAGATCTCCGCATGGTACAGGGACAGGAGGGGGACTTCCACTTAGCTCGTGAATCACCGCAGTTCTAAATGAACATGCGTCTCTGGGGTGTGGGTGTGTCTGGATGTCACCAGAATGTTCTGCCTCCAATGTCTGTACATTTATCTGATCATTTATATAGAGAAGGGGAGCCAATTCCCCCACCCTACCAGACCTGCCATGGGTAGCACTCCCACTGCTGCTGCACCACCGGAAAAAAGGGATTTTTAAAAAAGTAGTAGTTATTTGCTATGGAGGTGTAGACTGGCCAATTTTAGCTTGAAAACAAGCTACATTTGTCCATTTTAAACCTCTGTGACAGTTTGCTGCTGAAGTTCAGTGGCAAATCATGACTTTCTGAAACTCTTTTTCTGGTTGAAAATAAAAATAGGCACAGCGTGCAATCTGTACTTGCTTGAACTGTATCCTGGAGGAAACACACACACACACACACACAAACACACACACACACACACACACACACACACACACACACAGTACAGATCCTAGATATGTAGCTAATGGGTTAGTTTTGCCACTTTGATTCTGACATCTCTATGGACAGGTTTCATAGTCTGGGTGCTGGCATCCCTCTTGCTCCAATTGTGGCCCACTGTTGCTTTCCTTCTGACCTCACAACTGTGGCTTTTGTCCCTGAAAAGAAAGGAACTCTTGACTACATTAGTTTACTGCTTCGTTGACAATGAGCTTATTGCTACATTCAATCACAACTCCACATTTCATTCAGGATAATTTTTTCTAGCACTTAAAAGTTAAAAACATATTTTGCTTCAGTGTTTACAC
Organism: Heloderma suspectum; assembly: GCF_057233095.1. Lineage (NCBI taxonomy): Eukaryota > Metazoa > Chordata > Lepidosauria > Squamata > Helodermatidae > Heloderma > Heloderma suspectum. Next base: position 44,979,222 of record NC_139460.1, on the reverse strand, counting down.
TTGGGCCTTTTTGCCTACAACTGTCCCCCCACCCCCTGAATTACCTAAAATTGTGATTATTGCCAGGAGGCCTTTTAAAGAAGTCAAGAAACATCTTCAGTATCTTTAAACAGGCATAAATATCACATCTCATTTCTCAACAGAAATGCTCTTCTGTCCTTGGAGCATTTGCAGTCAATATCTATTTGGATGCAAAATGGGCATCAACCAGTATATTGGCAAGATCTGCCACCAAGAAAGCTTCACAGTCACTCTGTAGAAACTCTCTGGGTGCTTCTTTGGCAGCTTTATAGGAGGATTAAGGTGTTCCATCTGCTATGGATCAACTAATTAAGAGATGCCCTGGCTATACTGAACAAGACTGGAAGCTGACCAACATATGGCATCCATAAGGTAAATCCAAATGCCAAATAATAATCTATTAAGTACCAAGTTAGGACATAAGATCAGGAAATGGTAGCTGCCAAGCAAAAAAAAAAAGGTGTCACTGTGGAGATTCAGTGCTACTAAAAGAAGAGTTTGGTCCAATTTGCATGTGGATATTTCATTTTTCCTAACTTTATGCTTTTGATTCTGCACAGCATAGTGTTTTGTATTTTTGGACGTACTATAAACATGTAGTGTAGTCAAGTACTTGGTCCTTATTGGTGTGCCTGGACATCCTACTGAGTAAGCAATACTATCATAAAACTTTCTTGTCTCATTTATGCTACCAAAATGGAGGCATCGGGCCACACAAATGGCCCATCTAGGAATTAGGTGTGGCCCCACATACTCCCGCTGATGCATGCATGCACACACACACACGTGTGTGTGTGTGTGATTCCTGATGGTGAATCAGCCTTTTGGGGCCTGCACCTATCTACCTGATTAAACTGTGGTTTGGTCTAAAAAAGGTCTTAGAAACATGTGATTCTCTGAATGCAAAACACATGTTGTGACTATGAGTATTCAGCAACTGCTAGTGTTGAATAATAAACAAACTCATAAGAGAAGACAAAATTCCAGTTGAGCCAAGTTGTCTAGCAGATGTGGGAATTAGATGGGAACAATGAGAAGCCAAGTATTCAGCTCATACATTAAACAACTGTTAGAATTTTGGTAATTTGGCTGGCCCCTTTGAGGCTGTATTTTTACTTATTTATAGCTTTTTTAGTTACATGGTTTGTGCTGAGACTAAAATTTGAATCTGGATCTCTAAAATACTTACTTTAGGGTTTAGTTCTTTGGGTGTTTGAACAACCAAATAGAGATACAAATAATAAAGACCCACCTGCTGCTCCTTATAGTCCTGTGGTCCTGATACATCCATGCTCTGAATTTTAATGTGCAGCTGTAAAAATGGCTGCCTTGGGTACACAAATATAGTGAAAGTAAAACATTGCTGTGCCTTCTGTAGCATTTATGATAGATCCACTCCTTAATAGATCCTAATCAGGATTCCAGGATAGAGATGCAGGACATACAAAAAAGAAACACTTCTTCACACAGATGTGGCAATGGCCACCAACTTGGATGGCTTTAAAGGGGACTAGACAAATCCATGGAGGATAAGGCTATCCATAACTACTAGTCATGATGGTTTTGTGCTACCTCCAGGATCAGAGGCAACATACCTCTGAATACCAGTTGCTGGGGAATACAAAGAGGAGGGTGCTATTGCAGTCATGACAGGCTTGTGGGCTTCCCATGGACAACTGGCTGGCCAATATGGAAACAGGATGCTGGACTAGACAGGTCTTTGTTCTGATCCAGGCCTCTTCAGATGTTCTCAAGACCTTGAGTTAGGACCTAGTTGACTGCAGGCTGGTCCATCAATGGTCTGGGGCCAAGACCAAGAGGAAAGAGAGGACTCTGGGAAAAGGAACCAGGAATTTCTCTATGGTTGTACTGAGCCAGAGACACTAAAACTGCCCATTTTTTTGTTGGTTACTTCAAGGTTCGGTGTCTTGAGGGCCAAAACAGACATTACTTTAAATCAAGGTAAGGCCCCTGCACCTACTCTAGAGTATTTTTTTCTTAAAGAAGATGTAGCTGCTAGATGCAGATATAAAGTAGTATTCGTTTTGGCCCTTATTTCCGAGGGTTCCAGTTCACCAAGACAGAGAAGTCACAAGCCAGGTGCACAGTGCGCTAGGTTATTAAACTGATTCAATATAGGTCTTGAAACACATGTGCATGCATGCACACGCATGCGCACGCATGCACACACACACACACACACACGATCATAATCCCACAATACCTTAACAAGGTTCTGTAAACCCTGGCAAACTACAATTCTGTTGATGTTTGTGCTGGAAACATCTTGTTGTTAAGGCTTTCTGGGCTTAATGAAGTTCCAAGGCACAGACCTCTATTTTACTAGGGATGTATGAGAAACTCATTTCAGTTCATTTTTGATCAGGATTTTACCCAGATTTTACCTTCCAAACTGAACACTGACTTGGACACAATCTGTGGTCAAAGTTCATACATTTCTGAGGTCGCGTGTGATTTGTGGGCACACATGCAAATGCATTCAATAGCATGCAGAAATTTGAAAAATGTGCAATGAAAATGCATAATTTTGGAAAATGAACACAAATATGCTTTAATCAATGGGAGAAGAATGTGTGCATCTCAATGATGTGCGCAATTGGTGCACACACTTGGAAAAATATGTATGAAAATGTGCACAGATTTTCATGTGAAAAGAAGAAAAAGAACAGCTTGCAATCTGATAACGGACTCGAGTCGGAATGAGCATCAAGAGGGAATTCGAAGAACTTTGGCAAGCTTGAGTTTTGCTGAATTGCACATCCCTGCCCCGCCGCTTCTGGAAGACAAGTTTTGAAGAAAGCAGAGGAGGGGCGGGGGAGCTTGTCGGTATGATGAGTGGGAAATGGCTGGGGCAATAGAGAGCTGGCTGGGAAGCATTTGGAACAGGACAGCCCAAGATTTCTGAAAATTCTCAGGAAATGACTACTTTATCCCCTGAGAATTCTCAAAAGCTTTGGAAAGGACCAACCCATTCTGAACAAAGGTGGGAGTTTAATCAGTAGAGGGTCTGGGTGCACAGTGGATAACATAAGGCCGCCTAATGAATTCATAGTGAAATTAGACTTGACCCAGGAACTTCTCAGCTCATGCTCTCACCCACCACACCTCAGCAACTTTTGTAGATTGCAGAGTGCTTTCCTCTTGACAATTTCCTTGATTGCGTTCAGCATTTTTCTTAAAGGCTACAATATCAGTTCTTTTTTGTGGCCTCTCCTTGGCTCCCCTCGATTTAGACTTGCTTTTGCAATCTTCCCCTGGAAGCACTTGAAAAACTCTTTCTGAAGGCCTGAAAAAAGATCACAGCTGATACCTCCACCCTGCAGGAATTCCTTAGACCCCTCTCATTCCTTCCCTTTTTTTTCCCTAGACTGACTTGATGGCAGGCAGCCATAAAAACAACTGCAACAGCAATAGTTAAAAGAAAGCTGATACAGCAGCCATGTCCCAAGTTCATAGAGCCATGGGAAACAGTTATCAGAAGTAGGGATGGGGGAGAAATCCTCCACAGACCCCAGTGAGGCCAGATTCAAAAGAATCCGGCCTCCGGAATCCGTGGAGGATTGGAAGACTTACTTCCGCCTCCTGGAGGAATTCTCACCAGCCGGATCCTCCCCACCGGACGGCTCCGGAGCGCCAGTGATATGGCCGCCATTGCCATATCGCTGGCTGTGCTGATTGACTGCAGACGTAACTGGTGTCCACTACGCCATTTGCGGCCATAAAGGTATTCGTTTAAGGTAAATGCAGCCATAAATGGCAGCTGTATCGCTGGCGCTTTAGAGCCAGTTGGCAGCTCTGTGGAATCGCTGCAGAGCCAGCCAGCCAGGATTCTGGGGGGGTGGAGGGACGGGTCGCCTCCCCACCCTGAGGACGCCTCCCCCCCAGAACGGCAGGTAAGCCATCCGCCCATCCCTAATCAGAAGCTCTTGAGTACATGTTTTTCTGATGGGTCAGAGGCAGTCCTTGCTTACTCACTGTTGCTGCTGCCTTTCCCCTGTGCAATTGCCAGGTAAAATTGGAAGATGGAAAGGAAAACGGGTGCTGGTGAAGGAAAGGAAAAGGGAGGGATGATTGCCAGGCAGTTAGGGTGCTGGGATAAGAGGCAAATTGAGCCTGGGCTCAAATAATAATGGATCTGCACTTAGTTTGTTCACTTTTCATATTGGGGGAAATTGTATTTTGAGCTCCCCCAAATTAACTTGGGAAAATTGATCCAACTTATGTAAGTAGCTCCTTCCAATGCCAATGTGTAGTTTCACATATTGCCCTGTGCCTGACATAGGCTTGCTAAAAGATAATTCCTGTTGTTGTTTCAAGAGACATTTTGCAATTCAGCGATATGTATCAATTGCCTAATGCTGTTATAGGATGGAGGTTGATCAAGATGATCCCTCAGAATCCCTTCCAACTCTGTCATTCTTAACGCTTAACCAACTGGGGATAGTGAGTGGTATGTTAAGGGGAGTCCCCACTGTTATCTCTGCTAGCTTTCAGGGGGCGTTGGAGAGGGGAAGGAACCTTACTGGATGGATTTCCCAAAATCCAGACATCCTAGACAAGGGTCTGTGTAGGCTGGAAACAAAAGGACAGGGCTGCAGATCTTGGAGTGGAACTAACGGAGATGCTGAGGGCTGAGTTACTGTTTGGAAGAATCCTGTGCCACTGGTGTTTCCTGTGGAAATCTGAAGAGGGAGCAGAGTCTATTGTAGTGGTTGCCATGACCCTCCAGTTATGCTCAACCTGTATATATGCTGTAACTAAATTACATATCTTGAAAATATGTAGCAACCTTCCAAGGAAACAAAACCATGGACAATGCTTGCATCCCTGGAGTTCTCACCACCTGGAGAATTGAGGTGTGAGTCCATAATGGCTGCAATTCTAAAACTAGGAGGTAAGCCTCACAGAACCCAATGGCACTCAGCGTTACGCTTTGGAGGTACGCTGATAATTGAAGCAAGCAGGAGTTTTATAGGCCAAACCTTGTGGAACCCACCTTGTGGAACTGACTCCTTGTATCACTCAACTCCTGTGAGTTGGTAATGGCAATAGCATTCTCTGGCCATTCCTCAATCCTCCTCAGTGCATGGAGAGCAGGCCAGGAGCTCCCTCCTCTGGCAAAGTAGCATAGAGAGCAAGTCACCTGGATGTTGACATCGGACTCTTCCATTCAAGAGCCATGGCATCATATGCTTGCTTCTGAGTAATCATGCATAGGAATAGACTCTTGATTTCAAGCCATGCTACATATGGAATTAAACACAATAACAGTACTAAGAATGCTAATGACGTGATGATTAACGTTTATCCTGTCTCAGCATCAAAACCATCATAAAAGCTACAGCATTAACCTTTAGAAGCATCCAAAATTGTGATTATAAAGAAATGAGCTCTGGAAGCAAAGTGGAAGCTCAGAATGCCAAAGCAGGAAAAGAAAAGAAAAATACAAGGGAGGGAGAAGAAATCCTTTCTAATTTTTGCAAGTAGGATCCTCAGAGGACATTCTTTTTAGAGGTTTTACCCCAAGAGAGAGAGAGTTCAGCGAGTAATAATCAGCAAATGCTTAGCCTGCATCTGTCAAGCTGAGGATGGATATTCCAAATATTCATAGTAAATTATTTTAATCATTGTATTCTTCTTGATGTGACATAATTCTATATAATTTCCCACCCCTAAAAAAAAAAAAAAACACTTCATGCTGTCAAGTCAAAAATCTGCTTTTTTTCCTCTTATCTGTTGCAAGAAATGGGACACTAGGTGGCAGTGTGGCATTACTGCCACAACCACTGAGAACTTCTGGATAACTTGGCCTAGACTGGTATAATTCAAGAGTCTTCTGGGGAGGAATGCCTGGTTATAGACTATAGTACATGGTTATGATAACTTACAAGATGTAAGGACATGGACAAATCAGTAGAGGACATGCATAAACAGAAGTAGCCTAGGCAAATATGTTGAATTCATTAATAGTGAGTTCACATGATGTTACCTTTTTTTAGTTTTAACTACAGTTCTCATGTGATAACCCAAACATGTGACTTTGCATATTATGGTTCTTTAGCCTTCCAGCAAATGCTCACAATTTCCCTGCAGAAAACTAGACAGCTGCAGAGTGAAGCTGTGAATCACTTGAAATGTCACAAATAGTCTTCATTTCCTAACTTGAAAATCACATATGTGCTATTTCAGAGAAGTGTCCCAATAAAATAACAAGTTTCTGAGAACTTAGAAGGGCTCCATGAATGCAGCAAAAGGAATCAAACATGGTAACTTGCCATACAATTTGAGTGATTGGTCCCATACATACTTACCTGGGAGTAAACCAGTGAATTCAATCACACTTACTTCTGAGTAGATATATACAAGATCGCAGTGTAAACCTGTCTCATGGTCTAGGGAAGAATGCAAACTCACCAGGTGTAATCTGGAAGAGATTGTTCTGATGAACCTTGCACAATAGCCAGGACTCTTCTTTTGAATGTGAGTTGATGTACAATTAAGAGAGATTTGAAGGGGTGCATTAGGCCACCTGATAGCTGACCTGTTCTACATGTTCACCTTTGAAGGTTCAGATCAGCTGTCAGGTACCCAATCCACATTTTCAGAAGTGTCCCTCTTTTGATTGTGTGTTGCCCTGCTTGATTTTCCCCCCACCATGGGTCAATGGCCTCTGATAGAAGGTCCCACAATACCTACAGTAATAGGATATCACTTTCAGAGTTCAAAAGATTAGCAGTAGTGGTGGTAGTAGTAGAAGTGTTTTTAGGGATGTGCGAACCCAACCCTGTCCAGGTGGTTGGACCATGCTCGAGCCCCACCACCAGGGTGGTCCCTGGACTGTGCTTGTGCCCCTCCTGTGCTCAGTAAGCAGTCTGCAGTCATCCCAGCATTCTCGTCAAGCTCCCTGATCATCATTTTTTTTAAAAAAATGGTGATCGCAAAAATGCGCATATTTGTGTAAGTGTGAAAATGCACATTTACACAAAATGCGAATTTTCACACATATGCAAATATGCACATCTGAAAAATGCACTTTTTTGCACATATGCAAATATGCACATTTTTCCCAACACCATTTTGTTTTTCAGAAAATAGCGACTGCAGTGCTTGAGAGGATGCCAGGGTGAGTGTGGGCCACTCACCAAGCACAGGCAGGGGCAAGTGGGGGCATGGGCTCAGCAAGTGGGGCTCAGGGGTGCAGGCAGCGGGGTTCCGCCAGATTCTTAGATGGAATTGGGCACCCATGCCATCCCTAAGTGTTTCTATACTGCTTTCTTTGCCAATGGACATCAAGATGGTGCATTGGACTTTCCACATCTGACTGAATTTCATATTCTACATCCCCCATACAGTTGTCAATGTTCTGTTTATTGTAAGCAATTCTGCTAAAGCTGAACCAAGTTTGGAAAACACAGTCCTCTTCAACCCTGCACTGAAATTTAAAATTCAGACTGCAGGCACTGGAAGGGAAATTCTCCACTCAGATCAGCCCCATGGATGCAGCTGTGCTGAGCAAAGAACCATTATACACATCCCATGTGATGCCTCTGGTTCTGGGCTGTACCATTTCAGACTACAGGTGGTGGTGGGTGGTGGTGGGGAGGTTTTATGCTCTCTTTTCATGAAAACTAAAAGCCCTGGTCAGGCATTTTACATCTGAGTATGCTAAACATGCAAGAAGAGGGAGTGTGCTAGCCCTGCCTCCTCCCTCATTGCTTTTGTCACCCTCTACTCATGCAGGGTGAGTTTCTGAACACGAGGGCCTCCTGTCCGTGCAGACTCTCCACGGGATTTGGAATGCTGATTTGCCAGCATTCCAATTCGCACAAAGAGCCTGCAGTGGAGTTGATTGTGATGGCTAGTCTGCTGATAAGCAAGCTGTCCATTAACACACACACACACACACACACACCTCTTGCAAAACCGAAAAACCTCAGCAAGTTTGTGAATATTTGGCAGCAATGCTTGCAAAAACCGAGATTGTCTTCATGGTTCCCCTCCTATGCCAAACACAAAATATCCCTTACCTTTCCAAGGTGTGTGTGTGTGTATGTGTGTGTGGGGGGGTAACTGGCCTGCCAGCATCCTGACCAATTGACCCTTATCTGCCTTACAACTAGGGATGCATGGATTTTGTAACATCTGTTCTGTGTTTCATGGATTGTGTGCCTTTTGTTCCATCGTCTGCTCATTGGTGGAATCACATTTTTTCCATATCCCAAATTTGTCCAAATACACGCTTGCAAAAATGTGCAATTCCCTCCCTCCCATGCACAAATCCCCCCCATGCACATTTTCATGCTTAAGCCTATGCAAGAAATGCACATTTTTGGCCAGTTTTGTTTTTAATTTTACTTATTTTTCGATGACTAAATTTCTGTAAAATTCCAGAAAGTAAAAAGAAACCTGGTCCGCATGCCCAACGAATCCATGCAACTCAGGAAAAGCTGGTCCGCCATGGAATCCATAGATCAGATTTATAGAAATCTGAACTCATTTGATTCTGTTGCAGATTTCTTTGACATCCCTACTTACATCTAGCCCCTAGTAAAAACAATGGCTGTGTTCTTTTTCTACAAGGGGATGAACCAGCCAAGACAGGAGAGGGCAGGGGAGAGGCAGGAAGTGAGCATGATGCACCTTGAATGGGTCTAGGACTGTTTCAGAATGGAGCGGCCCCTTTTCAAGTGGGGAGGGTTTGCCTTCTGAGCCCCACCCCTCCATACTCCAAAGAAGAAGCTATTCCACTCAGAGCAAGAGTGCAGCCACAGACACTGTTGTGCAGTCCACACCTATCACTTTCACTGGCCCTTCCTCTGGTAGAAGCTACCAGGAGCCAGCAAGGAATCAATGTACTACCGACACTGCCTTGTGTGCATGCACACTTCAAAATGTGTTTCTGAGCCCTTTCCAAATCTCTCTGCATTTTCATCTGAAGTTTCTCATTCCTTGGGACCCCTAAAGTTCTTAAAACTGTGATATGGTAGAGCAAGTGGCAGACCTTGTCTACAGCTTCATGGAAGCCTGTTAGCCAGGGAAGGTGTCTCCTCTTCAGCAGAGGGCCAGCGCTCAGCAGTAAGCTGGCAAGCAGCCCTTCTCCATCTGATAAAGCTCGCTACGTTGCTAGACTTGCACTCCCCATTCAATACAGGCACTGACGACCTTCCTTCATTCCCAACCGTAGCTGGTATATTCCGATAGCACAGCCTCTGCTGTCAGAAAACAAACTCGGGGCGACAGATTGAACACATAATTCTGCAAAAGCGTGTCTCTGGAGAGACAATTAAAACACACACAGAGAAAAATAAATGGCTTTCCTTTCCATATTTCCACCCCCAGCCCCCACCTTTTCTACTTCAACAAGGAACAAGACAGGAATGAGTGTCTGCATGCTAGAATGCCCAGAAAATCGGCAATTAACAAGCGTTCCGGTCTGGCCTGTCTGCGATTTCCTCCTTGCAACTGTGGCTAAATGCTTAAATACATCATTCGGCCATGCTTCCCCCACCTCCTCCTCTGGGCTGGCTCTGATTCAAGACGACATCCATCTTTCCAGTTCCCCATGTGTGCCCTCTCACTTTCCGCAGTTGTTTGAAAGCCTGCAACATTTTTTAGGAAGCTGCCTGTTCCCCATCACCAAGTTTCCCCAAATGTTGTATGTTCATGCAAGTCTGATTACTCTGTAACACAATACTAGAAGTCAGAGGCACAAACGGATTGCAGAACCACCCACATGCTCTCTCTTCTAAGAGGGATAACACAGTCACTGACCAAGAGCAACATCCATAGAAAGCACATGGGATTCCTTCATGAAAAACTAACTAGCCAAATAGTTATTCTGCAGATGCAAAGTAACAGTACACACATTCACAAAAAAGAAATGGGTAAGAAGTATCCACCTGTTCCTTGGATGTATAAACTGGCTTTTGTTTCTGTCTAACATCCAGAATGCAACCTGAAATAGCCAGAATGGGATAAATGCATAAACCCCACTACGTCCTCATTACGTCCATATAGCCAGCCATCAGATAAAGCAGGGGTCCCCAACCCCCGGGCTGTGGACCGGTCCTGGTCCTTGGCCTGTTAGGAACTGGGCCATGTAGGGGTGTGCGAAACCCCCTTACCTTGGGTCCTTGGGGGTCCATGGGGGGGAGGAGAAGATCCATCCCTCCCCCCCAGAATCCTCGCTGGCCCTGGCCAGCTCCGCTCCACAGCGAGTCTGCGGAGCTGCCGGCCAGCTCCAGCCGCTGGCGGACTTCCAGACACTGGGATGCAAATGGCATCTGCGTAGCAGATGCCATTTGTGTCCCTGTTCTTCAAGTAATAGGCTACATAAATCTTTACATAGATTTATGTAGCCCAGTGGCCGGAAGTCCGCCCGTGAAACACCCCCTGCCCCGGTCCATGGAAAAATTGTCTTCCACGAGACTGGTCCCTGGTGCAAAAAAGGTTGGGGACCGCTGAGATAAAGGATAAAAATAAACTCTCTGTACAGAGAGGAACTTGTATACCAAAGGTTGTTTTTTTTTTTTTTTTTTAAGACTGAAGCTATATATATATGGATAACCTTCCATTGTCTACATCCAATATCCTCACTGATCAATTCATATACCAGTCTCACAGCCCATTTACATAAACATTCTAGTATATATTCTACCATAAGATAATACAGACAGAGGTCATCATGAAATAGTTGTGTTGTCTACATGGTCTCACAACCCTTTGTAGCGGCAGAGTAAGGTCCCTATAAATAATGCCAACCTAATACTGCAGTTTGTGTCTCTTGGTGAAGTAGTCAGCAAACCCCATCCAAAGTCTTCATTTCTGACAAACCAAGCCATTAAGTACATTAATGTATTCACCACAATATCATTCACAAGGAATTTTTGCTAGCTAGAAAAGTACTAACGAACATGGACCCAAAAGTTCTGGAAAGGAAATAACTGCATCATGCTGTTTCTGAATAACCATCCAAACAACTAAAATGGGTAGTTCTTTTATTTGAGGAGACAGAAGTATTGAATATCTTAACTTATACCTTCCTGGAACTCCTGATGGTAAAGACCAGACTTTTAATAAAAGACTTGCCAGATGAAGCTTTCTGAGTATTCTGAGCAATAAAGTAAGATACTAATATTATTGATCATTATGTAGCCATTTTATTTTGGAAAGTGCATTTGCAATCCTTTCTCAACTAGTCTCACAAATGACTGACAAAAGTAAGTACCATGGCACACTTAACATATGGAATGTATTAACACAAGTGGCGGTGATGGGTCTAGCTTAGGTATTTTTAAAAAGGGATTAGAAAGAATAGATGGACACTATATGTCATGATGACTTCAAATCTGAATGGCCAAGGCTTAGTCAGAGAACTAATGTACTAATGAAGGAACTGTCTGGATTGTGGAATCGTGGATTTGGAAGGGATCTCAAAGGTAATCTAGTCCAATCCTCTTCCAATAAGAAAGCTGCTGCTCCAGCATCCATCCAGCATCCAGTGGCCATCCAGCCTCTGCTAAAAAACCTCTGACGAAGGAGAGTCCACCACTTTCCAAAGCAGCCTGCTTCACTGTTGAACAGCTAATACCATCAGGAAGGTCTTCCTAATGTTTAGCTGAAATGCCCTTTCTTGTAATTTGAACTGGTTTATTCATGTCCTACTCTCTGAAGCAACAGAAAACATATTTGCTTCATCATAATCTATGACATAGATTATATGAAAAGACTGCCATGCAAGCTGCAGAGGTACTGAACCAACATTATGCTTAAGCCTGTCAGTCAAGAGCCCCTTGAGCTAGAACCTGTCAGCTTTCTGAGCCCTCCTGCTGAGTAGTGAGGCAACAGAGACTCACTTTGCAACCCACAAACTCTTTTATTCATTTAATAGCATCTCTTCACACCTGTAGTGTCTGCGAAGACTAGGAGCTGTCCTCTGGGCCTAATTAGCTAAATAGGGCCTTTGTTAAGAGAGCTACAAAAAGCAAAGCAGTTGCCTATCAACTAATGGACAGGTATTCCACCGTGCTCGATGGGCTTTTTCCTTCAGGGAGGATCCTCCCGGCCTAGCCTCTGACGGGCAGCCAATCTGGTGGAATGCCTCCTTCTCAACTCCACCCAGTTAACTTGGTGGCCAGCTCTCATATCTGTCAATTCCTGTGCTTCCTCTCCCTCCGACAGAGGCTGGGTTCCCACAGGGGGGAGAGACGGTTTCTGAACCTGGCCCTCCTGCTTGATAAGCCCTTGGGGAGGTCCTTTGCTGACTCCTGGAGATTCTTGGGAATTTCTTCCCCTACCTCCTGTCCCAGCTGGGCTTCTTCTAGCTCCATCTCCAAATCTGAATTGGAGTCAGAAACCAAACCAGGAAGCCTGGGCCCAGCCCTGACAGAACCATCACTGCCCCACAAACTGGAACCTCAAGAGACAGCACCACCTGAGCCAGATTCCTCTGCGGATCTGCCCCCATTCACATCAGGGCCTCCCCCCCCCCGTGTCTGCTAACCAACACAGGCAATGTACAAGGTGGGGCTGAGAGCTAACAGACTGTTTGGCTCCAGGTTAGAGGACTACCCCTTTATGGCTCTGCACTGTTCAGGAACAGGGCAGCACCTAGGAGAGGAAGTCTGGTCCAAGGAAGATCAAAGTCCTCAGATGACCTGCAGACAATGCCAGAGCAAGTTGTCTGCATAGATCTATCCAAAGACTTACAATCCAGGACAGCTATCCCTGCTCACGCCTCATCCCTAGGTGTTGTACCTTGTGGGCTCCCACTCATGGTCAGAACAGGACATCAGGGCCAGATCTATACCTCATGTCATATTGATATGATCCCATCATGGTGACATTGTATTCTTTATACCTCACAGCACACACAATGATATCTGTTGCGGTATTTGGGATAATACAGAATAAAAAGCAGGGAATAATGCTAGAAAAGCAGTATATGGAATATGTAATGTGCCCCAACAGTTATCAGTACACAGTTATTTAATACTGATAAAAAGCACTAGTGTAGAACTAGCCCTGGTCTATCAATGGCTATTAGCCACTGAACATCCATATTCAGAGTCAGGGTACATCAGATGAGTACTACAGAGGACAGCTATCTCTATTTTGCTCTGCTTAAGAGCTTCTCAGGGGCACCTGGAAGGCCAAAGTTGCTGACAAAGTGTTAGGTTAGATGGAACTTGGCCTGGTCCAGCCTATGCTATTTATTCTTGTATTCTTAATCCTGAAAGCCACGTTCTCAATAGTTCCATTTTACAGCTGGGAGACTGAGGCTGATAGTGCTTTGCCCAAGGCCACCCAGGGTTGAACTATGACTTACACACTATATTTCCAGATCCATGTTGAATGCCTCTTAAAAAAAAGTTAGAAGGGATCTTGTGAGTCATTCATTGTCACCCCCTGAGAAGTTGGAATCTAAACTAGGCCTTATCTGGGGTTTATTCACCCTCATTCGTTATAGGACAGAAGTCAATTCTCGTGCCTCACGGGGACTGAATCCACCTAAATTAATTCAAACAAATGCTTGTATTAATCTTACCTGCTGCCTAATCTTCCCAACCTAAATTTATCAGCTTCCCAACCAACCTAACAGAGGTTTGACTCCTATTTATCCTTTCCTTCCAGGCCCAGTTCTTCAAAATAAGATCTCCAAGCAACTTTGCTCTTCAAAATAAGATCGCCAAGCAACTTTGCTTACCATCAAACCTGAAGAAGAGTACTAGGGAATGCAAACCTTTGCTCACTAATTTTGTTGATCGTAATAAAAGTATTGCCCTACTATGGCTTTTGGATTCTTTCTAATGCACCAAAATGGCTGCCTGACTTCCTTTGATGTTGGGGAGATTATGCAAAGCAGTGGGAAGTATGATTCAAGACTATTGCATGAGGAAAGCAATATATAGCCTGTGAAGGTTTGAGGTTTGCACGGGCAAGGAAAAAGGTCAGGCCTAGAGGGCTGGAGTTTTTTGCTGGGAGGGGATATCCGTGAGAGGAGTAGTTTCATTTCTCTGGATAAGTTTCAGTTGTATTTCCCCAGTTACGTTTCATTTTTTCAGGTTTGAAACAGTGATTTCAGTTTTGAGGGAGAAGGGTATAAAAAGAGGGTGAGAGAACCAGTAAGAGCAGAGTCAGGAGCCTGAAGAAGGAGCAGAAAGAAGCAACCTAGAGGAGCCTAAGTACAGCTAGAGTAAAGGAATTTGCATTTTGCAACTTTTCTTTTCTTTGAAGTCCTTTTGTATCACTCAGCTCTATTGTGTAAATACCATTAGCTGTGATTGCTTGCTTTAAATTTACCAATAAACTGTTGTGGTTAAACCCGAAGTGTCTGGTGTATCAATCACCCCACATCTACAGTCTAAACCCCACGTTATTGGGAAGGGGAAGTTGTTGTTGTTGTTGTTGTTTTCATTTGGTAATGTGTCTTCCTTTTAGTTTCCAAAAAGCAACAACAATTCACACCCAGAATACCCTCTGCCCCATCAATCACTCTTATAACTCCAATGGTACTGCTTGGGGGGGGGGGGATAGATGGTAGGTGCAGGTTCACACCTGGCATGTAAGAAGAGAATGTTATATGTGAATATAATCAATTCTGATTGCTTTTTAAGAGTAATTGTTCCTATAAATTCAGTAGAATCTTGCCTGAGTTACATGATGTATGAGAGACATGTTAAATTGCAGCAGTAAGTAGATGATTGTCTTGGCCACCTTGTTAGGATGAATATGGAAGTCTTATTTATATTTCTCTTCTCGTTAGACATCAGCTTTAAAGATGAGCCAGTAACCTGGGCACATATTACAACTGACTATGTGAGTGGTTTATATATAGTTCAGTGAAATATATAGTTCTAAATATAATATGATCTTAGTTTTCATATAACTTGGCACAGGCAAATGTCTGTGAGTTACCACTGTATGATTTTCTTTTCTAGAAGAGCTAAGATCTTGAATTCTTTCACATCTCATTGTTGTTGTTGTTGTTGTTGTTGTTGTTGTTGTGTGTGTGTGTTTTAGTAAAGCTCCTTCATTCCTTCTACGCATGCACATAGTCGCACAGTGTCATCCCAAAAGCACACACATAGTTGCGCAGTGTCGTTGTGGGTTGTATCACAAAATACACAATAGGATGAAAGATCAGGGTTGTTTTGTGTGAAGGCCTCACAACACATGGTGCATCTGAGCCATCTGGGTGGAGAACATGTGACCAACATTACACGGACACCACTGGAAGCAGCCCGCGAGTGAAGGGTCACCTCGATCACAGCTATGAGAAGCAATGCTGGCTATCAACCCATTCTTGGTGTGGAGTGTTCGACACCATTGTCAGCCACCTCCCAGAAGTGACAAAGGTGGCATGCAAATTCTTTACATCAATTGCCAGCATGGTAGACAGCTGCAGATAACAGGAAAGGGGGAACCATTACATAAAGGCTGTTTCTAATAGTTTCTATGATGCTATTCAGTTGTTTATCCCACGTGCACTATGAGAACCTCATGACAGCAGGGAAAAGACCATTGCCCATGCTCCAGCTGTATCATCTTCACCTCCCATCCCTGCAGCCCTCGCATGCTGGAGGGTTAATTTCTACAGTGAGGTGCCTTCTCTACTTGTGTAAGCTCCCTGCATGATTTAGAACCCTGATTTCCCAGCATTCTAAGTTATGCAAGGAACCTACACAAGAGGAACTGCCCCCCTGCTGCCTACGAAGGAATCTCTCACACTGGCATCTGCATCAGCAAAAGGACAAGATTGCAGATGGGATGGAAAGAGGCGGGACTTGAGCAGTACATTGGGTGTGCTGGCACAAGGCTACAAGGGCTGCAGAAAGTATCACCTATACCCCACCCTCTTTGCATTTCCAGCTCTTCCCCTCTCCCATCTCTCTATTTCAGTGTAGATTTAGGCCTGATAGGAAATCAAACTGGCCCAGGTAGCAGAATTTTTTCACCTACTCTGCACTGATTTTATGAGGGAAGGTTGTTATTTATGGAGGGACTATACTGTTAGACTAATTCAGTCATATTTGGGTAAATAATAATAATAATAATAATAATAATAATAATAATAATATTTCTATACTGCCCAATAGCCAAAGCTCTCTGGGAGGTTTAAAAAGATTATAAATGTTAAAAATACAGTATAAAAAGATTAAAAGCCATTTACATTAAACACACACACACATACAATATATACTAGGGATGTGTGAACTCACCCCCATCCGGGTTCTCCAGGCACCCTCCCAGCCCCCACCCCCACTTGCCAGTCCCTGGACTGTTCTTGAGCCCCTCCCGTGCTCAGTGAGCAGCCTGCATTCACCCCGGCATCCTCGTTGAGCTCTGTGGTCCCCATGTTTTGAAAAATAAAATGCCAATTGCAAAAAAGTGCATATTTGTGTTTGTGCAAAAGTGTGCATTTTGCAAAAATGTGCCTTTTCATGCATACGCAAGTAACCACATTTTTGCAATTGCCATTTTATTTTTCAAAAAATGGTGACTGTGGAACTCGATGAAGCCACCGGGTAAGTGTGGGATGCTTGCTGAGTGGGGGCTGGGGGCAAGCAGGGGCAGGGGATCGATGAGTAGGGCTCGGGGTGCAGGCTCGGGGGGTTCTGCTGGATTCCTGGACAGAATCGGGTGCCTGCACCATCCCTACAATATGTACAAGAGAACATATATCTAAAACAATTTCAAACAAGCCATCCCAACCCAAGCAAACAACTGTAACCATAAGACAATCCAGGATCGATTGAAACTTATCATATGCCTGGGAGAAGAGAAAGGCCTTAACCTGGTGCTGAACAGATAACAATGCTGGAGCCAGACAATATAAAGCAGGTATATGTGGGAAATGCAGGTAGGAGTAAAGCAGGTGGGCACCCCGAGGCACATTCATTCATTCATTCCTTTTATACCCCACCTTTGTTCCATCGTGGAACTCCAGGTGTCTACATGGGGTTCCCAGGTGGTCTCCCCTCCAAGCACTGACCAGACCCAGACCTGCTTAGCTTCAGCAAGGTGGCTGCCTCATGTGCCTTCAGGCTATGCTCTGGGACCCAGCACATTTGCTGATTCCTGAGGCTTGCCACTCAGGGCTGTGGGACCCATGGGGAAGATACAAACCATCTTTGGGGCTAAGTCAGCCCTGGAAGAGGGTGACACAGGAAGGCCTCCCTACCAAACTAGAAAGGGATGGCCATCCGTGATTTGGCTGCTCTGATTTCAATGAGGCTGTGAATCTATCTATTCTGGGTTTCAGTTAGAACCAGCCAGATCTCTAAAGGAGCTGTCTGAAGTGCTGAGTCTTATTGTCAAGACAGGTTCAGCACCTTGTGTAGCTCCTTTAGATTTCTGGCTAGTTCTGACTGAAACCCAGAATGGATTCTCAGCCCCACCAAGATTGGAGCCACCAGCCTCCCCTGATGGCCACAACAATGGCCACAAGTCCACCACTCACTAATATCAGGGTGATCTCTCCCAAGCATATCAAGCTATCTTCTGCAGAGTTAGAATATATTCCCACCCAGAAACCAGAAGATCCTGTTTGTGGTAAAGAAATGTGGCCATTGTTCAGCCCAATTCCTCATTTCTCATCTTTTATTCCCATCTTGCAATCACCGTCAAATGCATGGATGGATGCAGAGATGGGCAATATGGATGCAACAAAGAGGCTGCAGCCAATGGAATCATTCCTGTTCTTCCCTGTCACACTGTTCTATTTGCATGGGGAATAAACATTGATACCCAAGTGCTGAAAATTTTGATTCTTCCATTTTTGGCATGTGGCGGAGGGGGGGTACTCCGGTGAAGGAGGCTGGGAGATATGACAATTTTGAATAACTTTCTCCTTGAGACAGGATTTCAGCTTACCCCTTTAAGTGCAGGCAGTGGCTGAGGGGTGTTCTTCCTATTTTTTTTTCTTTTTTTAACCCCCCCCCCACACACACACACATGTGCAGAAGCCCAGGACTCTTCTCCAGACTGGCAGCTCTTTCTGAACTCCCAGGAAACCACGTGATGTCACCCTCTATGATAAGCATTCGGGAAAGGCTCCATGGCTGCAGAAGTTTCTTTGCAAAAGCATGAACAATCAGGGATTTTAGAGCTTTAGAAGAATTCTGCTCTTCCTTGCAGCAACTCAGAGCAAGCAAGATAAGCATTTTTCCTAAAGCTCCAAAAGGCACATTGGTCTTTGCAAATAAGTTTTTTGCAAAGATGCTTCTCCAACCTGGCAGTTCTTCCTGAATATCTACTGGAGAGGGTGAGGTCACATGGTCTCATGGGAGTTCAAGAAGTGCTGCCAGACTGGACAAGCCTCATGTGCTGGTGGCATTTTTCAAGTAAAAAGAAAAAAAGAAAAGAAAAATCCTTCAGCCACCTCCCAAACTTAGAAAAGGTATATAGAAACTCTGTTCCCCTCCCCAAGGAGAAAATTCTCCAAAATTATCCTCCTCCCTGCATAAGAGGCAGGGAAAAAAAGCCTCTTTCTCAGGGAGAGAGAAAAAAATCCTGAAAGTAGGTGGCAGAATTCCGCAGAGCACTAGTAGAGAGCATAAAACATTCTATCACCATATATGACAAATACTTCACATGACATATTGGCTTGCTGATTTCTCTGAGTATGAACTGTCTCTTGGGGACTTCTCAGCAAGTGAAAGCAAGGACCCTGCATTGATACTCAGGGCTAGCTCTTCAGCTCCTAGTCGGATGGTGAGCAAAAATATCCTGAATCTTATCCAGCATGCAGAAACAGCCTCCTTCTCTCTATAGCCCCATGAAAGGGGGATCAAGAACTCTCTGGAAATGATCTCTGGTGTTCTGAATGTGGGAAGATGCCTAGAGATGTGCAAAGCATGTTGCTCAGCTCTTTCAGTCAACAATGTTCACCCCTTCTCCATCCCAGCTCCTCCATCCCCCTCCCACACTCTTCAGCCAGAAATAATTGGGCTTGTAGTGGTCAGAGACTCCCAAGCCCTCTCCCACTTTCCGAGTGATCTGGGATATCCTAATGGTTGCCTCTATATAAGCCAATGAAGAAGACAAAAGCATGCAAAATTCCCCCTTGTGGTCCACACCTGGAAAATCTGCTTTAGCTCATGTTATACCTCAGAGGCACAGACGATGCTTCATAATTATAATAAATAATGCAAACCATAAGAAAATGAACTTTTACCAGGCCAGAAATGGGCTGCTAGAGCAAAATCAGCAGCTATTTCAATGTGCACATCTCTCTCTCTCCCTCTCCCTCTCTCTCCCCTTCTCTCTCTCTCTCTCTCTCTCTCTCTCTGTGTGTGTGTGTTTCCTTCATGACCAAGTGGGGATGATTTACTTAGGGCTGCTTCCAAAATGCTTACTATCCTCATTTTCCCCTTGATTTTGCAGTTCCATATTACCTGGTCTTGTTTCTCAAATGCATTAAAAATTCCCCATCATTCCTATGGGCATTTTAGCTCACCCCCAGCAGGAAGCACAACCAGGTTGGTAGGTTTAGGTGCATCTTGTGTCAGGTCCATGTGGCCACAAGGCTTTTGTTAAAGTTAAGAAGCCCATTAAAAAGAAGAGGAAGAAGAAAGAACTCTTGGCCACTTTGTAACATTAAGGTAATCCAAACCCTACCCCATCAACCCACCCCACCCCCCAAATCAGTGAAATTTACCCACTACCCCACCCTGATGTGTATCCTCCTCTCCCCACAAATTGGCAGAAAATAATGTCTCAGCACTACTCTGCTTCTTCTTTTAAATGTCTATGAACGTTTGAGACCTACCGAGACAAGGAAAAGAAAAAGGTCAGGGCTAGAGGCCTGGGTTGTGTTTTCTTGTTGTTGTTGTTGTTGTTGTTGTTGTTGCTGGGAGGGAGCATCCCTGAAAAGAGTAGTTTCATTTCCCTGGTTAAGTTTCATTTTCCTGAGTTAGGCTTCATTTCTCCAGGCTTGAAACAGTACTTTTGGTTTTGGGGAAGGAGGGTATAAAGGGAGAGAGAGCCAGTAAGAGGGAGCCAGCAAGAGTATGAAGAGAGAGCAGGAAGAAGCAGCCTGGAGAAGTCTAAGTTTCACTAGGGTAGAGGAACTTGCATTTCTGCAACTATTATTTTATCTTAATGCCTTTTGTATAACTCAGCTCTATTCTGTAAATACCTTTAGGTGTAATTTGCTTGCTTTAATTTACTAATAAACTGTTGTGTTAAATCCCAGATGTCTGAAGTGCCAATCGCCCCATATCTACAGCCTAAACCCCACATTATTAGGAAAGCAAAGTTCAAAAGAAGGAAGTGGGACTCTTATGAAGGCAGGTTCAGGGGGTCCAGGTCATAAGGGAACCCTGACATTCCCATATAAATTTGGCATAGTAATGCAGTCTAACTACATAATGACCACTGTATCAGACATTACAACTTTCTTTTATCTGCCTCCATGTGATTTGAATGTGTACTTACTGATTTTTGGAATACATACAACCCTGAATGACTGCATGTGCCAAATGACCACACAGTGCACTTTTCATATACCAGATTACTCTTAACCTGGGATTGGCATTTGGTCAATAAAGCTGGCCAGCTTGTCCTCTCCCCTAGAGTGAATTTGCAAAGCATCAAAAAAACCCTACGTGCAGCACCTTAGCAGATTTTCTTGAAGCGGACTACAGCTTTCAGTAGCTTACATGTCCTGGACAGATGGAAACTAGAGCTGCAACATTCAGCAGAGAATCTGGGAAGCAAGCAGTGCACTTTGGGAATGCAAGGTATATGCCACAACTGGACCTCACTGCTTGGAAAGGAACCTTGGGGTTATGGTAGATCACTTAATGAAAACATTGACGAAACATTGTGAACACGGCAAATTCCATGTTCATTAGGGGATAGTTAGGAAAGGCATCAAAAAGTAAAACTGCCAATATTATAATGCCTTTATACAAATTTACGGAGCAACTACACTTGGAATGCCATGTATATTTCTGGACTACTGCACCTCAAAAAGGATATTGTAGAACTGGTCAAGGTGCAAGAAAAGGCAACCAAACTGATCAGAGAGCTGGAGAAACTCCCCTATGATGAAAGATTACAACATTTCGGGCTTTTTAGCTTAGCAAACAGGCAATTAAGGGGGACATGATTGATGAGTATAACATTATGCATGCTGTGGAGAAAATGGATAGGGATATGTTATTCTACCTCTCTCATAATACTAGAACCAGGGTTCATTCCATGAAGCTGAGTGGTGAGAGAAATTCAGAACAGATAAAGGAAGTACTTCTTCATACATCACATGAAGTTAACCTGTGGAGTTCGCTGCTACAAGATGTAGTGATTTCTACTAGGGCTGTGCACCACTTCGGCCTGAGGCCTGAAGCCTGAGTTGAAGCAGGCTGCTTTGGGCGGCTTTGTGCCCCTTCTGAGGCAAAGCAGAGGGGGCACAAAGCAACCCCAAGCGGGTTGGGGCTCTCCGAAGTGCTTTAGTGCACTTCAGAGCTTCAGCACCATGGCCCAGCCGCTCTGGCACCTCCAGCAACTTACCTGGGCCATCACCATCATCGTTGCTGACACCACTGCTGCCTCCGTTGCCACCATTGCCACCACCTCTGCCACCACTGCCTCTGCCTCCACCGCCACTGCTGCCACAATCGACACTGCCACCGCCACCTCCTCCGCTGCCACGTCCTCGTCCTCTGCCGCTGTCATCATGCCACCACCAGCTCCTGAGCCTTGGACGCGCACTGGCTCTTGCTGCAGGCAGTCGCCATTTTAAAAATGAGCTGGCGGTGGCAATGACAGTGGTGGAGGAGAAGGTGTCAGAGGAGGAGGAGGTGGCGGAGGAGGAGGCAGTAGCAGTGACCTGGGTAAGGATCTGGGGATTTGCGTGTGGGCATCTGGGACTGGGGGCGGAAGTGGGATTCGGCCATCCAAATCCCGCTTCGGATTCAGGGCTGAGTCGGGTCGAATCAAGTCCACATTGGAAGCCATGAAGCAGCTTCCAAGTCAGATTGGGGTGTCCATGCACAGTCCTAATGTCTACCAACTTGGATGGCTTTTAAAAGGAATTACACAAATTCATGGAGGATAAGGATACCAATGGCTGTTAGTCCTGATGGCTGTATATTTCTTCCAGTATCAGAGGTGTTATGGTTCTGTATACTAGTTGCTGGGAAACGTGAACAGGACATTGCTATTGTTCTCATAACCTGCTTGTGGACTTCGCTCAGGCATCTGGTTGGCTACTGTGTGAACAAAATTTTGGACTAGATAGGCTTTGGTCTGTTCCAGCTAGGCTCTTCTTATGTTCTTACATTCACCCAAGTATTTATGAATTGCACTGTGAACTAGGTCTTAGTGTGTGACGTGACCACTGCCCTTTGCTGTTATCAAGAAACCTCCTTAGAGCATCTCTTGGTGACAGCTTAGTATAACTGGTCCCATTTGCACATAGGGATAGATGGATTAGTCTATTTCTCTGGGTCATATTAGTTTTCCATATTCACAAGTCTGTTTTGTCCTATTTCTACACAAGTCTTCAATTACTTTAATTTTTGAATTCTCTTTCAACGTGTGTGTATTTGTCCACAAAATGCACATTGTATGCATTTACCCATAAAATATGCATTGTTCTATGCCATTTAACCTAAAGTACACATTTGTATACACATATTGGTATACTTTTGAACCACGAAATGGAAGGATAACTGTTTCCAAACTGCATATTTGTTTTTGGGATGTGGGCAGAGAACTCTGTCCAGGTTCTCCGGGTGCCTTCCCAGCCCCTGCTCCTACATGCCCGGACTGACACTCAAGCTCCCCACCTCTCACTGAGCTGCCCACACCCACCCAGATGGTGTCATCAAGCTCCACGATTGCCATCTTTTGAAAAAAAAGTGATTGCAAAAATGCACATATTTGTGTATATGCAAAATGGGGCCGTGAATCACCCATATATGCAAGAGTACAGGCACTGGCTTGCCTGTAATCCTGCATGTATGGGCAGTTCATGGCCCCATTTTGCATATACGCAAATATGAACATTTTTGCAAATGCACATATTCGTGCATATGCAAATATGTGCATTTGTGAAAATGCACACATTTGTGAATATGTGCAAGATTACAGGCAAGCAAATACCTGTAATCTTGTGTATATGGGCCACTCACGGCCCCATTTTGCATGTACACAAATATGCGCATTTTTGCAATTGCCAGTATTTTTTTTTTCAAAAAGTGGTGATCGCGGAGCTCGACAAGGCTGTATGGGTGAGTGCAGGCAGCTCGGTGGGTGCAGCTTGGGGTAGCAGGTAGGGTTTTCCACTGGATTCTGGATGGCATAAGGGCCCCAATACCATCCGTACTTCATTTGGAAACTGTGAATCAGGTCAGTTCTCCTAAAAATGTGGACTGAACAAACTCCTCAAGCATCTTTATTTTCATAAAAGCAGTACCATCATCCCATCCATCCAGGAATCTTCACCACCATCTGACCTTTCAGTAATTTCAGTTTCAGTGTCTGATGTTTCCTATCATACAGATTTCTAAAAAGGCAACTGCAAGAGCTTCCTAGTCAACATGGCTCTATAGAGCTCACATGTACACAGTATGGAACAGAAGTGGTATGAGAGGTGCTGGATTCCAGACGCAAGAATTCAGAGGGCGAGCAAGAGGTTCAAACTGAATTCCAGCCTTTCAATTCCTCAACCTCCCTTGCTGAGTCTTGGTTCATCATCCCCTAACAACTAGTAGTACAGAGGGTCAAAAGGATATATAATAAATAAGACATAGGGCAGAAGGACGCAAGAAGAGAGATCGGCTCAGTTCTACCTCACCATGCTATTGCTGGGTCTCCAAGAGCTGCTCTGTGAAGAAAGGCCTGGAGTGGAGAGGTTGAAATGATCAATAACAAGACGGGGTGGTTGTTGTTGGTCTGTGGTTTGTCTGTCATAAACCATAATCAATATTTACTGGAGCAATAATATACTTAGGAAACTATGGTCCCAGTGTGATGAAAGAGCGAGGAAAAGAAAACTGGCATTTCAGTTCTTCGGAGGGAAATGGCAGCTTCTTAATGATCATTTGGGTGCTCTCGGGTTTCTTTCTTCATTTATTCAGAGAGACTTCATTAGTGTTTAAATCACAGAATGGGGAGGTAGGAATCCCCACAATGGAGAGACTCTCAGAGGCTAGTATATTTAGTGCCTAGATGATGCAATTCCTCGGTTCAATACCTGCCTCCTGAAAAATTCTAATGGCCAAAACAAGGAAACCGAATCCATACTTCGTGACTCTGCTTCCTGTCTTCCTGCTATGAAATTTAATACATCAGATCTCCCTTGTCCCATTCATTTGTTACCATTATGTTTGTCAGTTGTCGTTATGACAGATTGAGAGAAGCTTTCCACTTTTCTTTTTTAAGATACATACACCAGTAAACACGATTAAAACAAACAAAGAGGAAAGGCTGTAGACCTATGAACATGTATGAACTTGCAAAAAAATATGAGTAAAATGCAGAAGAGTAAATGTGAATATTTTAAACATAAAATAATGATATACAGTAAATTAAGCCAGGTCTCTGAGACTTTAAATTGGGAACAATGCACAAGAATGACAGGATATGAACTAACATGTGAAATAACAATTTGCAACAGCAACAAGGGCATGTCCACCATGCATAGAAGTGTGTCAGACATCACTTTTCAGTAAAGCAGTGATATCCACAGACATAATAGGACAGGGTTGTTGTTGGGTGTTTTTTTTTTTTTTTGTATTTCTCTTGTTGTGACCTGTGTGTGTTGGACAGGGTTGAGGGGCATGCAATGAAAGGAGCCTAATATTGCAAAGGCAACATTTGGAGAAAAAAGAACAATTCAGAAGAGCAGCCTTGTGACACCATCATGAGAACTTTTGTTCTTGCCTGGGTTTCCCCCTCATTCACAGTCGTCGTTTTTAGATATGCAAAGTAGAGCTATGCTAGGAATGTACGAAAGTCACTTATCTTTTTGCAGCTTGGATTCGTGGGGGGGGAGGCGCTCCGTCCCTCCCCCCAGAATCCTCCCTGGGCCAGCTCTGCTCCGTGGTGGCTCCGTGGAGCCGCCAGCAAGGGCCATCCGCAGCCGGAGTTCTGGCTGCGGACGGGCTGCTGTGGACGCAAATGGCGGCTGCCATAGCGGCCACCATTTGCATCCAACGAAGCTGCCATGATAGGCTATGTAAGTATTTACGTAGCCTATCATGGCAACCCCCCCCCCAAAAAAAACAGTGTATGCAAATGGCGGCGGCTATGGCGACCGCCATTTGCGTTCCCTATTTTTAGTCGTTTTAGCCTACGTAAATATTTACGTAGGCTATTACAGCGAAAAACAGGGGAACACAAATAGCGTAGTGGGCGCTATTTGCATTCTTTTTTTTGTCATCATAATGGCTTACGTAACTATTTATGTAGGCTAAAACAGCAAAAAAAAAAAGGAACGCAAATAGTGCCCACTACGCTATTTGCGTTCCCCTTTTTTTCGCCGTTAATAGTCTATGTAAATATTTAAGTAGGCTAAAACGGCTAAAAATAGGGAACGCAAATGGCAGCCGCTGTAGCCGCTGCCATTTGTGTCCGCTGTTTGTTTTTTTGGGGGGGGGCTTGCTGTCATACGTAAATACTTACGTAGCCTATCACGGCTATGATGAAGAAGTGAATGGCAGCCACAGGGCGGCCACCATTTGCAAGTCAGCGTGGATGGGAGCAGGTAAGTGCTCCATTTCGTGCGCCTTTCGTGGGTTGGGGGGGGCTTCATTCCGCCACGGATTTTGGGGGGCCGAATGCACTGGCATTCTGCCTCACCGAGATCCATGGCAGAATTCTCTGACATCCCTAAGCTGTGCACAAATTACTTCTTGAAATTCTCCACCCTATCTGTGAGCAGAGAAACTGGGGAAACAATTAATTTACGCAGTGGGAAGATAAATTCTTCAACAATTTCTCACAGGCAGGGCCCACCATTGCTAAGGATTGTAGCACAGCTTCTTTATTGTGTGTATGTGTAAGGGAGGAGGGTGCACCATCATTGAAAGTGGCAACAGCCTTGCCTTCATTTCGCATTCTATCTACATACTACCCCATACCTAGCATTCTTTCAGGGCATTGGGTGGTGAGGGGAGAGGGAAGGGAAACCCCTCCAAAAGTAAGGAAGAAAATTCAGGGAAATTTTGTAAAATGGCCTTTTATTTCTATTGGGGTAAGACAATAAAAATCTCAGGACATTTCTGAGAAAAATGTCTTCTGAGAAATTTTGGCTCAGTTCTCTTTATTCTTTAGGGTTCAGCACCTTCCCCAGGATCTTTCAAATGAATAAAATTTATGTGGGGTGATTGTGGGGACATCTTGTCTCTAATGCAGGTGCAGAGAGATGATTGTACAATGAAAGACAGGACACTCACACACACTGCTCAGCCACCTCTTAAGTAAGGTAAGCACAAGAACCCTGAACCCAACCCAGAAGAATTTCTCCAAAAATTTCTTCTCCTTTGATTTGAATTTCTTTTTGAAAGCTGTTTCTTTTCTATCAAGTTGGATGAGAATGGTCGAAAAAGATGTGGGAGAAATTTTTGGCACAGCACTAACGCAAAGACAGCAATTCAGTATGCATGGACAATGTGGAAGTGTCAGATATAACCCAGTAACCTCCCCCCTTCCTCTAAGAACCATTTTACATAAAATGGTGGCAAACATTTGCAACCAATCCTGGCTCTCAGATCAGTGCAGCTGTATGATATAAGTGTTTTACAACTTGGCTTCATTCTAGTGCTGAGCTGAAACTTTCTCCCACATCTTTTTTGACTATTCTCTTTCAATCTGACAGAAAATAAATTGCTTTTGAAAAGAAATTCAGAGGAGGAGAAATTTTGGAGAAATTCTCATGGGTTGGGTTTGGGGTTCTTGTGCTTACCTTACTTATGAGGTGGCTGAGGAGTGTGTGCAAGTGTCCTGTCTGCCATTGTACAGTAATCTTTGTGGCAGCCTGTAGCCTTCTCAGCTTCCTGCACTTCAGTTAAATCCATCATGAGGAAGATGTCATGAGGCAATTCCTCCCATGGGGCTTTTTCAGTTCAGGAATGGTAGGTGGCCTGGGAGGCTGCAAAGCTATTGAAAGATGTGTAATAGAGGGAGAACACACACACAGCACCCTTGGCCACCTCACGGTGATTAGGAAAGCTCAAAAATACCACCAAACGTAATTCAAAATTCTGCCTCAAAAAAGTGGAAACCTCATCACAGTTGGTGCTATGACCACCTACAGAAGCAGTGCAATGAGCCAAAAACCCTTAGGAAAAAAGGAAAGAAGCTGTGTTACAGCCCCTGCCAATAGGGAAATTCTCTTATCAGTGAGAAACTGTTGAAGAATGTCTCCTCCCCTAGGAGAAATTCAGTGAAATTGTCCCACCAATTTCTCTGCCCACAAATAGGCTGGAGAATTTTGAGAGGCCATTTGTGCACAGGTCTAGTTAATTCACATTTTACATTGTTTAGGTCAGGGGTGTTGAACCTCTCTCAGCCCAAGGACTGATTTCAATTTCAGGGAAGGTCTTGGGGGCTGCATTCCAGTGGTGTGTAGGGCCAAAGGCAAAGGGGTGGGCCAAAGGCAGAAGGGGTGGGGCCAAAGGCAGAAGGGATGGGTCCAACGTTCCAAAAAAACCTAGGATTGTTTAGCTTAAAGCTCTGTCTGCTGTTATGTAAGCCTAAGGAGGGGCATTTCAACCTTTCAAAATGCCCCCCATTGGGAAACCACCAGACAATCATTGATTAGAGCAAAGGGCATGGGGCCAGGAGAATGGGGCATGGCTATCTGGGGGAACTTCAGAGGGCCAGAGTGAGAATGCAGGTGAGAAGGATTTGGCTTGCAGGCCTAAGGTTGCACACCCCTGGTTTAAGTGTTCCCCTAAATAAAGAAACCTTAGGTGTATACCTACAATGTAATTCCTTTATTTTTACATGTACGTATATTCCACCTTTCTTCCATCATGGAACTCATGGTTACATGGGATTCCCAGGCAGTCTCCCCTCCAAGCACTGAACAGACTCAGACCTGCTTAGCTTCAGCAAGGCAGCTGCCTCATGGGCCTTCAGACCACACCCTGGGACATGGGCCCAATCTACCCAGGGAATTTATCACAGTCGTACTGTGCCTCACACATGGGCATGGCACATGACATTACTCCCAATCTATATCAGTCCTGGGTTTTCTTGCTGTAAAAACTGCATTTTCACAATGTCCATTTGTGATGGATTTACCCTTTACTCCAACTTCCCTGCATGTTGGGACTCAGTGTGTCCTAAACATGTGGCACTACTCCAGTGGGGGTGGGGGGTGGAGTGGCTTCAGTGCTGCAAGGAGGAAGAGAACGTTTCATGAGTGAAGGGTGGACCAGACAGGAATGGTTAACTCCTCTCATGGAAGAGAGGAGTTAACCATTCCTGTCGACCTCACCTTCGGCTGACCAAGACTTGCGTTTGGTTTGGTTTTCCTGCTGGCTTCTCTCCTGCTCTTTCTCTGTCCGCCCTGCCCAGTGAACTGAAGAGTGAATGCAATGCTGCTTCCCCTCCCCTGCCATTGGGTGGGCGGGTAGTTGAAATGTTTTTTCAAGTCTTCCCAGTTCTCTCCTTTGTCCTTTGTATTTCTTTGCCTCAAGGAACAACTAGTTGAAAATGCACCGATACATATGTCTGCTGAGGAGTAAATCACATTCTCCTTACTCCTGAGAAAGTCAGCACTTTGCTTTGGGGATGACTTAAAAAAAAAACACCACTCCACTCCTTCACACCATCACACCTGCACATAAGCTTAATGGATGTAAAAAAAAAAAAGGGAGGGAAGGAAATTTCTTGATGTACCACGACTCCACCTTTATAGCCAAAGTAATGCCATTTAAGATTACGTTTGCCTCACAACAGCAAGACTTGTATCAAGTCTACACCGCATTGATTGGCTACATGTGCCTTGGGAGGAGCAGATACGGATTCAAAGAAATGTGTTTTTAAACTCCATCAGCATCGGAAGACGCCTCACGGGTAATGTATGAAACTGCAACACAGAGGTCACTAGTGAAGAGTTCAAGGGGGTGGATACAAGGGTGTTGTATAGAAAAAAAAAATGTAGGAAATGTTTTGCTGGTGCCCCCAAACCAATATTTTGCCCATCTTTAAAAAAATGCTTAATAAGGTACCATGTACTCACGTAGCAAATCACAAAATTATTGCATGGTAAGGCTATAATAAGTCTAAAGTTCAACCTAAACATCAGCTATCCCTAAAACCCCCAGATGCATTAGCTCAAATAATGCAACCTATTTCATATTGCATATATAATGCAGCCGCAGCATACCCTTTGCATTAGCACATCAGAGGTGCCAATGAGGCAAGGAATATACAGAAGCAGACATTGGCATGGGTTCATTGCCTTTGAGCAAGTGGGGTGACAAAAGGTTTCAGGCTTTCAACAGACCTTGGAATACTGGAGAATGATATCTCAGGGCATGGAGGAGTGAGATTTGGGAATCAAAGAGAAATAGAACTCAGAAGAATGAAAGGTGAGTCACCTCAGAGGAAGATGTAAGTTAATTCCTTCTTTCTGCCAAGTGTTTCCTTTCTTTGCCTGTTGGGTGATGGTGGGGAGAAGGGAGAGGGGGAGGGTCAGATCAGACCACAGAAGCGAACACCTCAGAACAGCGGAACACAGAAAGGGCACACAGGCATTGTAAACTCCTCAGGTTTCCCCTAATCTCTCTGTAGTTACAACCATTTCCTACTGTGCAGGTGCAGATAAGAGTAGCAATGCTCCCCCCCCACCCCCCAGGAGTTTGGTTAGTTACCAGCAGCAGCTGCTTTGAAAGGAATGTAGAGGGCAGCAAAGCTGCACCCAGCTCTAACATCTGCCACTCAGAGAGATATGTCTTTCTCAAACCTCAGAAGTGAACTGTACTGGGGACATGAGGACAATGTTAAGAGAGGGCATTAATGAAGCACACATAAACACACACACATCCATATGGTTTCCTCCATCAGGCAGTGTGAAAAATTGACTGGGAGAGTTTGCCTCAACAAAATAAATAGAATGCCAATGCCCACTCAAAGACAGGTTCGTGGTATTGGATTTAATGAAAACATGTAATAAATATGGAGATGAACTGATTCCAACAATCTCTGCAACTAACTAACTAACCATCTGCAATGGTTCTGGCACCAAGACCATGACACCTTCCCCCTCCCTAGCTACTTTTCCACTTCTTCTGGTCAAGCTATTGTCTCCTCCTCTCCTCCTCCTTTACAGGTGTGTGTGGGGAGGTCACATCCATCTGCCCTTCCACTGACAGTGGACATTTATATGGTGGAGGGGAAATAGGAGAAGCAAGAGAATCTGGGGTCACCTGCTAGGGATGTATGGATTTTCCTAAACCCATTCTGTCTGTGTTTTGCGGAGTGTCAGGCATCTTTCATTTTGTCATCTGCTCTCAGCGATAGAATTTGACTTTTTAAAGCAAAATTTTGTTATGCTTAGTGCTAATTTGAGCTTGTGTATTTGTGTAAATGCAATAATCTGCATTAGTTAATGTGCATTAGTGCTAAATTGTATTAACTAATGCAGATTGGTGCAATTGTGCAACATTATTTTTATTTATTTGTTTATTTATTTCATTTCTATACTGCCCAATAGCCGAAGCTCTCTGGAAGGTTCACAAAAATTAAAACCAAAGAGCACACAATAAAACAATTCAAAATATATAAAGCATTAAAACCACAGTAAACAATACAACCAGAATAAAACCAGAATAAAACCTAGCAGCAGTGCAGGGATTTAAAATACAGATTTAAAACAGCCAAGCTAAAAGTTTAAAGAGCTAAAATGCTAAAATGCCTGGGAAAATAAAAAGGTCTTCACCTGGTGCGGGGAAGAATACAATGTAGGTGCCAGGCGAACCTCACTAGGGAGCTCATTCCACAGCCGGGGTGCCACAGCAGAAAAAGCCCTCCATATGTGTGCACTTGCATATTTGTGAATATGCACAACTCCCCTCACAAGTGGGAAAAAAATGTCCACAAGTCAGCAGATTCCACATGACTCAGAAAAAGTCAGTCTGCTGTGGAATCCGCAGGTCGGATTCCTAGAAATCCTAAATCATTGGAATCCATTGTGGATTTCTCCAACATCTGTACCCATTGCACATTGGAGTGGGAGGTATGGACATAGTGAGGAGCAGAGATGGACAAATCTGTCAATTTCACTTTCTCCTGCATCTGAATTTTTAAAATCTTCAGTTCTTTCCATCTTTAGTATGGGGAAATTCTTATCAAAAGTGACATTCTCACCCATCTGCACTGGCCAGATTCAATAAGTACAAGGAGAGACCTGCCTGCCCTATGTTTTGCCTGCCTGCCATAGAAGTGGTAACGATAAAGATTAGAACTTTAAAAAAGTCAAAATTTCAAAGTTCAAAATTATGATTTTAAATTTGACTTCAGATCTGAAATGTGAATTCAACATCTGATCATTTGAATCTGCCATCTGTTTAAGGAAATAGTGCCTATCAAAAGTGTCAGATAACAAATATCAGATATCAAATGCCTTAACTCTTCAACTATAAAGCTCTGCAATACTTTCATAATCCTTTTCTATAAAACTATAAGATACGTTCACACCTTTAAGTCCCCTTATGTCTGTCCAAAACTCTGCAGCTAAAACCATTCCCCATTCCCTTCATATAGTCACTTCACTGGCTGCCCATCTCTTTCCTTATCCACCACAAAATCCTTTCAATTCCCTTTCAAGCCCTCCATGCCCTTCAACTGTTCTATCTCTCACTGCTTTCTTATGGCCTCAGCCACACATCAGACTCTTCCTTTCTCTCATGATTCTCTCTGTTCTTCCTTGCTGCACAGTATCTGGAACTTCCTACGTGAACATGTGCATGATGCTACCAGTGCTGTGCACTGCTTTGGCCCCGAAGCCCAAACCCTGAGCCAAGGGGGGGCAGGGAGACTTCAGGCTGCTTTGGGCCATTTCCAAGGCAGAGTGAAGGGGTGATGAAACAACACAAAGTGGTTGGGGTCACTCCAAAGCATTTCAGAGAGATCCAGAAGCTGCTGCCCAACCCCTAGCTCCTTAGCTGGGCACTTGGGATGTGGACCAGCAACTGTCTTCTTGTGGCCATCAAGCACACCATATTAATGTAGCATACTTGACAGCTTGACAGGCACCATTTCCGCTGGATCTATTTCCATTTTAGAAATGGTGACTCCCTGGAACAAGAAGACAGCTGGCAGTGAATGTCCCAAGGGCCCAGGTAAGGAGCTGGGGGCTCACGTGGTACAGTGGAGGCATAGCAGGAGTCAGACATCCAAATCCTGCTTCAGCTATGGAGACCAAAGTGGATTGGGGGGGGGGAATCAGCCCAAAGCAGATAGGGCCCACCTCGGAGGCCCCAAAATGGCCTCCAAGGCAGAATTGGGGGGTCCCTACTCTCTACCTGTATGCAGACATTCAACACCTGACCCCACCCCATACAAATTCTCTCTTCTTTCAAAATGCCTTTTGAAATCCTATTGTTCCCACAAGGCCTCTGGCTTAAACCTTTTATTGTCATTCCTAGTTGTATTCATACCATTCTGCCTTGACTGCATTTGCCCACATTTGCCCTTTTCTGCTTTTGTCTCTACCTCCATTGTCCCTGTTGTTTTTTCCTTTGGTTATTTTAGGTTGTAAGCTCCTTGGGGGCAAAAACCTCTCTAGGTTTTACCAACGAAACTCTGTAAGTTGTTGTGATGTAGTTGTGATATAGTACAATGTAATATTCGCTGAATAACAAGAAGTATTCAGACTTATTCACAGAAGGGAATTCTGAACAGCTATGTTGATGCAAACTCTATAGGGAAAGGCTAGTATTTCTTTAAAAAATACTTGGTTGAATGTGGTACACTAAATATGTTAAACTGGTGGCTAGAAGGCCATCTGAAGAGATTCATCATATCATTGGGCCCATCGTACTATTGCTGGTTTTATATATAAGGGTGCTTTAAAGCCTACATCATTCAAATATATCCTTTGACCATAATGACAGAACTGCGTTGTTGTTTTTTGTGCAGGACCATTTTAAAATAACACCTGTAGATAGTGTGATTCCCTACCTTCCATTCTGGGCAGGTTTGTCCCATTTCTAACATCTGCCAAATGCATCTGTCAAGCATGTTCTTGAGGACTTTTAAGACTAATCCAGAATACCAAAGTCCCTTCTCTTCAGAATTTTCTAATTACCTCCAAGTGATAGTGAGCTTTTAAATATTCTCTTTGGCATAGATATTCTCACATTTCCTATAGGAAGCACTGCAGCAGTCACAGGCAGGTGAATTCCAACATTTATCTAGTGCCATCAAGGAGAAAGCTGTAAGCTTTGAAAGGATGTAGCTGACCCTTTCTTGCTGTATTGCTGTATTGCTGAACCTGAACTCTGCTATTCTATAAAAGTTGAATTGCTCATGGGGACCAGGTGGGGATGGGGGCAGCAGAATCACATACGTTCCCCGCTCCCACCCCTAACAGGCGAGCTGGCAGTAGTTCAGTTAGAATTATACATGGTGAGGGAGATTATGTGATCATTTCATGATGCACACAGATCCCAATTTTCAGCATATGCTTCCAACAGTGTGCAGTTGGTTCTAAGTGGACACACACTAAAAAATCAGACGCAATCACACACTCTCTTCATTTCCAACACAAACTCATCCCAGATTCATTCATTCCCAATGTCAGCACTTCCTACACATTGCAATTCCCTCTCATGTTTTAGGGATGGAGATGTATGGACTTTGTTAAATCCATTCCATCTGTGTTTTGTGGATTTTCAGGCATCTTTCATTCTGTCATCCACTCATAGATGGAAACAGATTTTTTTAACCAGAATTTTATGCTACTAGCACTAATTTGCATTAGTGTTAATGTGCAGTTGCATTATGGTAATGTGCATTCATGGTAATGTGCATTTGTGAACCGCCCAGAGAGCTTCGGCTATTGGGCGGTATAGAAATGAAATGAATGAATGAATGAATGAATAAATAAATAAATAAATTTAACTAAGGCAAATTAGCGCATTTGCACAAATGTGCACTTGTGCTGATGTGCATTAGTGTGAATGCGCACTTGTGAATGGGCTCATTTGCATTAAGTAGGGAAAATTATTGCATTTGCACAAGTGTGCACTTGCACCCATGAGCACCCCCACCCCAGTGAAAAAACAGTCCACAGTTTCTGTGTGATTCAGAAAAAGCCTGTCTGCTGTGAAATCCTCAGGTTAGATTCATAGAAATCTGTATTCATTTGAATCTGATGCAGATTTCTATGACATCCCGAGTTGTCAGTATTAATTAAAATAATCTAACTGCCTGTTTTGTTTCTGCAGAGAATACTGGTTCTTTAGGAACTGAAACACTGTGGGAAAATAATTATAAGAAAGTGGCTGCTTGTTAGTTAGCTCTCCATGTATACAGTATATGTATGGCAGGGGTAGGTGGGTGGGAACATACTTACTAGGGTAGACACATCTCTCAGTTTCATTTTCTCCAATATTCATTTTTTTAAAAAAAAACCTCCCAAGTTCTTTCTGTCACAAATATGAAGAAATGTGTGAATTTTTATTTTATTTTATTTTATTTATTTAATTTATTAATCGCCCATCTGGCTGGTCACCCAGCCACTCTGGGCGATGTACAACATATAATAAAACAGTTTAAAACAATAAAATTCTACAATAAAACCATTTTCTAAAATACCCTAACCCACCTCAAATGCCTGCCTGAACAACCACGTTTTTAAAGCACAGCGGAAGCTCATTGAAGAGGGGGCATGGTGGAGTTCCCAGGGGAGTTTTGCTACGAATTTTGATAAATTCTTATCAAAACTGAGCTGAAACAAAATTCTCACCCATCTGCACTACCCCAATTCAGTAGACATATACAGCTACTTGCAGCAAGGAGGAGACCACGATGTACCTGCCTGCCATGTAGAGGAACTTCACATGATAGAGATGACAAGCCTGTCAGAAAACAGGAGGTGGTGGCAACCCCAATTCAACATCACAGACGTGGTTGAATTTACAGGGATTCAAACACAGACTTTTCAGAGCTGAAAACACTCAAAGCCCTCGGCCTGGATGGAAGCAATCTGTCAGTTTCGGTATTTCCACATTTTATTAAAAAAACAAAAAGCAAGCAAACAAAAAAAGCAAACAAAAAACACACAACTCAAGTCCTCCCCATCTTTTTTTTTTTTTTTTGGTAAAATTTTGTAAATTTGAGTAGGTTCTTATCAAAAACGAAACGAAACAAAATGCTCACCCATCCCTAATACCTCCAGTATCCAGGTTAGCTTTGCCTATGATGTCTCTCACTTCAGCAGACCATGTGAAAAAGGAGCTTACTTGCATATAGCTGTACACACATACACTCTCCACCCAATCATGAACCCTATGTAACTAAATTCCTGATTGGGTGGATGCAGTTGTATACTCATAGGTTCCCTTTTGAGATAGTAAGTTGAATGCTCAGAGGTCAGGCGTGGGGCCAGCCAGCAGGAGTTGTGCACACTGGGGGCAGATCACCAGGTGCAATCCCATCCTTGCTTCCACACACAATATACTGTACATGTGGAGCATGTACAGCTACTATCTTAGATTATTTCCTTTCACTATTTCAGCACTTAAAAGAAACCTGGATTTCCTACCTTTATAGAGACTTTTTTTTTTTAAGTAATTTTCAGGATATAAAACATAGAGTCAAAATAATGAATAAGGTTGAGCTGCATATACAATGACAGCAAATGAAAAGTGTACCATAAAGTTAGTCTCCACCCACACAAAGGAAGCAGTTACTCACTTCCTGTGGGGTCTTTTGAGGTAGTCATCCTAGACTGACACAGCATAAAGGCAAGGTAAGTCGGCTCAAAGCAAGGCTGACCTAGATCCACATCCTGTCCTAGAGATGTGTGAATCAGCAAAACTCAAGGTTGTCAAAGTTCTCCAAATTCCACCATGAAGCTCGTTCTGACTTCTGTCTATATCAGATTGCAATCCTTGGTTTCATTTTTTTGTTTTCTTTTCAAATGAAAATTTGTGCATATTTTTGTGCTTATTTTTTCAAACGCACACAGCAATTGTATGTATTTTTTTTTAAATGTACACATTCTCCTCCCATTGATGAAGGTGTGTCTCCTCCCATGGATTAAGGTGTATGCATTTTTCAAATGTACACATTTTTCATGCATATTTTTCAAATGTATACACGTTGTCGAATTCGTTTTTGTTTTGGTCCAGAAATTATATTGCAAGCATAGAAATGGGTATGGACTTCAACCACAGACTGAGTTTGAGCCTGCTTTAAGGTCCAAGAGGTGCACATTGGTTAAAGTCTGGTCTAAAATGAACTGAAACAAATTTCTCATACATCCCTAGTCTATGCATGCCTACTCAGAAGTAAGTCCTATCAAGTTCAACAGAACTTACTCCCAAAAGAAAGTGGGCAAAGTGAGTAGAAAGTGCATAATTAACACCAGTTTTTGTCAGGAGTTAATTAATAAAATGTTTCTTCTTAACCACTGAATATGTAAGTATATAACAATTCCAATCTTGAGTGATATAAGTAAAGAAGGTTCCTCCAGAAGGTGTCACTGGCATGCCAGCCCATCCTTGGACCATGGAATGCTGTAAATTATGGAAGTAAGACTAAAAGAAAATATTGAAATTTAAGGGGGTATGAAGGGAAGACAGACTAACTTACACAAATTAAATATGTGTCTGAGTAAAAGATGTCACCAAAAGAGGTGATATATATGTATATATGCACACACTCTCTCTCACACACACCAGCTTTGTGTTGGTTTATGCAAGAGCACGTATGTGTTGTAATGATGGTAGCTTTGCTTCTTGTCCTGGCATCCTGTTGATTTTCTCACAGGGTTTCTCTCAGCATTCAGGCTAATTTCCACATTGTGCATGTTCCTTCCTACTCACTGCTGAAGAACTGGCACAGACACAAAGGAGGAATGAAACAAAAAGATCTCTATACACAGGAACCCGGTAAGTTGCTTGTCCTCAGTTGCACCATAAATCAAAGAACCTTGCTTTCTAAGTCAGAACCAAGTGGCTTCTTCAGGACCATGAGCTTTCCTTCTTTCTTTTTTTAAAGTATCTTTCCTTGTCTTCACAGTTATACAGAAATGTTTGGCAATGTGCAGGTTGTGATTGCTAAACTCTCAGAAATCAGAGGACTGGACTGGCAAGACTTCTACTTTTTTTGCTGCGGGGCGGGGGGGATTGGACTGCTGCATTCTACACAGTTCCCACTCCTTGCCATACAATATAGTATACTTGTGGTTAGCCACTCATGTGCTTGGGGGCAAGTAGCTCTCCAGAATCATTGCTCATACCAGAGGCAGAAGTTGGACCTTGGAGTGACATGATACAGAGAATGACGTAATTAGTGATGGCACGGGAGTCCGGAAAGGGGGCCGAGCCCAGTGGACAACCCCCGCCCCCGTCTGGCCTCCTGGACCCTGCTCATTGAGCTCTGGAGCATTGATGGAGCCCTGGAGCTTGGGGAGTGGCTGGGAGTGCCATGGCACCCCAGCGCTCTCACCCTGGCTCCTTGGGAAGAGGCCAAGGTGCGAGCACTGGGGGCTGGCCATGCCGGGACCCCTCCTGCTTCCACCAGCTGTCAAGAGCTTCCTTAACAGCCGGCACAGCCTTGTTGGCACCCCAGTGATCTTGCCCTGGCCTCGTCCTGAGGAGGCCAGGGTGAGAATGCTGGGGACTGGCCATGCTAAGTATGCCAAGAGTCCTTGATGTGGAGAGGAGGGGCAGCTCATGTGGCTCGGCAGGCAGGCAGGATGACCAGGGAGGCTTGCCAAGCAGGTCTGGGCTGAGAGAGCTCATGGGGGGCAGCTTGTTGAGCTCCTCCTGCCCCAGACAGAGATGGGTCCATCCATCCCTAGATGTAATGGTAGTCCTCCCAGATGCCAGAGGTCAGGGACTGGCAGCAAGGTGTTGAAAGACAGAGCTATGTGTGTCACACATAGGGATGGATGGACTCACTTCGGGTGCTTGATGAACCGCTGTTGCTGCCCGCCAGCACGAGCTGTGCTGCAGGAGTTGCAGGACACCTTGGCAACTGTCCAAGCAGTGCTATTAGGCTATCCATCGCTTTACCAAGCTGCCATTGTGCACAGAAATCATGGCTTGGTTACTTCCACATATCTAATGTCATGTCCATGGCTGCCTTAAGGGGGTGATGGCTCAACGTTACTGAATAAAGGGCCCTTTACTGCTGTAATATTGAGTCATTAGGCAGCCGTAGACAGAACATTAGACTTGAGGAAGTAACTGAGCCATGATTTCTGTGCACAATGGCAGCTTGGTAAGACGACAGATGGCCTTGCAGTACTTCCCTCCAGTTGCCAAGTGAGCAAGTGAGCTCCCCGTGGCCTGATGAGCAGGGTCCAGGTGGGCAGGTGGGGGGTAGTCCACCAGACTCCACCCCCTCCCCAGACTCTCGTGCCAATCCTAGTTACAAGTCTATCCTGTAACTCCTAGTCTGCTGTCCTGAGGTGCAGTGCAGAACAATGTCCCATCACCAGGGCTGACGGAGGGTTCATCTGACAGTGCGTTTAGTTTCTGTATGAGGAATTGGGGTGGGGTACTGCCACCTTTAGGGATGTACGAAAGTGATTTACCTTTCTGCGCATTATGTTGATGGTGGGGGGGAGGCGTTCCATCCCTCCCAAAGGAATCCTGGCCGGCCGGCTGTGCTCCGCAGCAATTCTGCGGAGCCGCCGGCCAGCTCTGCCAGCAGATGGACATCCGGCCGCTGGCTAGCAGGAACGCAAATGGCGGCCGCTGTAGCCGCTGCCATTTGCGTCCCTGCAGTCAGCCGTTTACGTAGCCTATCACGGCTGATTTAAAAAACAAACAAACGCGTGTACACAAATGGCGGTGCCGCCATTTGCGTTCTTTATTTTGGCACGTCTTAGTCTACGTAAACATTTACATAGACTAAGACAGAGAAAATAAGGGGAACGCAAATAGCGTAGCATCTACGCTATTTGCGTACGCACATTGTTGTTTTTTTAAAGTCAGCCATGATAGATTTACGTAAATTAAAGATTTACGTAGCCTATCACGTTTTTTTTTTTTTAACCTGGAAATGGCCGCCGCCGCCGGACTGCCGCCAGAGCCGCCGCCACCAGGAAGATCCGCCCAAGGTAAGTCTCGTCCCGGGGGAGGTGGGGGGGTGGGCTGTTCTGCCACTGATTTCGGGGGGCCGAATGCGCTGGCATTTGGCCTCCCTGAGATCCATGGCAGAACTTTCGTACATCCCTAGCCACCTTGTCCTTTGTCTCCAGCAGCAAAATGTTTGGGTGGGCACTGCATATATAGATGTGTTCATAATGTTTCTCATCTAAATCATACCAAATTTGATGAAAGGTATACATATAAAGGGCTTTGTAAACAGGAATTGATAACACTAGTTAACTCCCATAGCAGTGGGACAGGACACGGGCGGCTCACCTCTAGTCAATTTACAATGCATATTTGGTTGTGCAGTGTCCCTGAGGTCCAGTAACTTTTAACACATTTATTTATTTATTTATTATTTAATTTATTAATCGCCCATCTGGCTGGTCACCCAGCCACTCTGGGCGATGTACAACATACAATAAAACAATAAAATTCTACAATAAAAACATTTTCTAAAATACCCTAACCCACCCCCATTTGGGGGGGGGGGCGGTCTCTGCCATAATTTGCACAAATAGAGATTTGTGGAAATTACAGTCACAAATCTCACAAATTTGCATAACTTACAGCCAAAATTGGGGCAAATGTTTTTTTTTTACATAAAACTAATAATTTACCAAAATTCTGTCAGCTGTCCTGACTTGTTGTGCACTGAGTCAGGCCAGCTGGCAGAAGATGGGATGGAATCCAGGGGGCCGAGCCAATGAAAGCTCATTGAGCTCCATCCTCCAACTGGATACCTCCAACATCTGTATTCATCCCTATTCATTTGAACCAGTGACTTCCCAGCTCACACAAGAGAGTGTCCCAGGAACCATAGGATTCTTCAGATCGGGATGGCAGAGAATTCTGCCACGGATCTTGGGGAGGCCGAATGCCAGTGCATTCGGCCCCCCGAAATCTGTGGCGGAATGGCCTGACACCCCCTGCCCCCCCTGCAGATCCCCCCGGGACAAGACTTACCTGGGGCAGATCTTCCAGGCGGAGGCGGCTCCGG
The DNA here is from genome assembly GCF_057233095.1 of Heloderma suspectum. NCBI lineage: Eukaryota > Metazoa > Chordata > Lepidosauria > Squamata > Helodermatidae > Heloderma > Heloderma suspectum. The sequence goes on along the minus strand of NC_139460.1, from coordinate 44,938,881 downwards.
CAGCGGCGGCGGCTAGTCTTCCGACCGGCTGCCGCCACCGCCATTTGCAGGTTTTTTTGTGTGTTTTTTTACACCCACGTGATAGGCTACGTAAGTTTTTATGTAGCCTAAAATGTCTGGGTAAAAAAAAAAAAAAGGTGTACGCAAATGGTGGCAGCTATGGCTGCCGCCATTTGTGTTCCTTATTTTGGGCCGTCTTAGTCTACGTAAATATTTACATAGATTAAGACATCAAAAATAAGGAATGCAAATGGCAGCGGCCATAGCCGCCGCCATTTGTGTATACTTCTCCCCCCCCCAAGCCCTCCGCGGCCAGAAATACGGCTGCGGACGGCTCTGGCCAGCTACTCTGTGGCCTGGCCACGGAGCGGAGCCGGCCTTTGATGATTCCGGGGGGAGGACTGGATCACCTCCCCCCCATGCCCCCCACCGCTAAAGATTCCACAAAAAGGTAAGTAGGTTTCCTACATCCCTAGCGTACGCTGTTTTTTGTTTTTAGCTTGCCGGGATAGGCTACGTAAGTATTTACATAGCCTATCACGGCAAAGGCAGCTAAGCAAATGACATGGTGGCCGCCATTTGCATGGCTGCCTTTGCCATGGTAGGCTACATAAATACTTACATAGCCTATCATGGCAGCCTGGCCAGACGCATATGGCGGCCGCTTTCACCCGCCATTTGAGTCCACAGCAGCCAGCCGAGAGACCAGCTGCCGCCGCCACCGGAGCCGCCCCCGCCAGAACATCCACCCCAGGTAAGCTTCGTCCCAGGGGGGATTCCGCGGGGGGCGGGGGGGAGGCCGTTCCGCCACAGGTTTCGGGGGGCCGAATGCCAGTGCATTTGGCCTCACTGAAATCCGTGGCGGAATTCTCCGCCATCCCTACCAGAATATGAAGAAACCTATGGACTCTCCAGCCCTAGTCTTGCCCCCACACATGTGCCTCCACTAGACGGGCTCTCAGAGGCCTGTCTAGAAGAAAACAACAACAGAGGAGGACAGAGAGGTGAAAAACATCTGCTTTGCGCCTCCTGGTTTGCCAGCAGCAGCTCAGCAGGGCACTGGATACTTGGAAGCCTCTGAGATCAGAACTTCTCTCCAATGAGGGTGCAATGCACAGGATTGTGACTTCAGTCACCAGTTCTCAGTGCTCTTTGATGATTCACGATGTGGGCAGATGTCAGCATTTTTCTTAGGACTGGGTTACCAAGTGATGGAGACAATTTCAATGGGTCAGTTCGAACTGTTCAGCCTAGGATTGGAAGAACAGGAATGAGTTCTATACCCATCAAACAGTCCACAGTTGTTTGAAGCTGCCTCTCGATCCTTCCTTGCAATCCAAGAGAACAAGTGCAAACCACAGTTCTCTGGTTCAGAAGGAAGAGCAAACAATGGCTTGTCTGAACTAGCAAATAACTATTTGATTCTGATCACATGGAGTCAGGAAGGATCATGCAAGCACAAGGTTCATTTCTAATCCTTGGGGATATGTGAATCAGCAAAACATGAGCTCACTAAAGTTCTCTGAATTCCACCTCGAAGCTCATTCCAATTCGAATCCATATCAATTTGCAAGCTTTGTTTTTGTTTTTTTCCTCTTTGCATGAAAATCCATTTGTGTTTTTGTGTGTACTTTTCCAAATGTATGCATTAATTATGCACATTTTAAATGTACACATTCTTCTCCAATTGTTTAAAGCATATTTGTGAACATTTTTCAAAATTACACATTTTTAATGCACATTTTTCAAACATATGTATGCTGTTGAACTCATTTTGGGGGGTCCATGAATCACACTGCAAGCTCAGAAATGTACGGACTTCAACTGAAGATTGCGACCAAGTCCATGTTTGGTTTGGGAGGTGAGAACTGGGTAAATCCTGATCAATAGTGAACTGAAATGAATTTCTCAAACATCCCTAATAATCCTGGAAATTACGGTTAAGGGAATCAGAAACATTACCTGTGAACTGACCAGTGTGTTACTCTGTGATGATGAGTATAATGTGTGAAGTCTCCCTAAAAGGAAAGGGAAAGAGAGGAATTGACAGGTCTTGTTTTGAATTCTTAAAAACCAATGTAAGTGGGAAATTGAGTCCATAAAAAGAAAAAAGGCTCATGAAAAATGGAGGCTCCCATCTGGCTGTCATCAACCAACTCCGAAACAAGCAAAGCCGTTGTGGTAATGCTTAGAATATTGGACTATGACAGAAGAGGCCCAGATTCAAATCTTCCCCTTCATGAAGCTCACTGGGTGATCATGGGCCAGTTGCTTTCTCTCAAAGAACCATGGAGGAAGACATGACAGAAAAGAAACAAGATAATAAATAAATTTTGCCACCACTGGTTTAGGGAGGGAGGGTAATGGAAGAGGGAAAACCTGCAGTTAGTTCTGAAGCTACAGCCCCGGGGATGTTTTGGCTCTTTGTCACCAGGGGGCACTGGCCAAAGGAAGGAATAACAAGATGATCATGGAGATCTGGAAGAAACTTCTTGAACATCAATAGGCCAGAGTGAGTCATGTGGCAAGGCCTGGCTGCCATTCCTTGCCAGAGTTCTATGTTAACTTGGCTTCCCTCTCACATGGCCTGAGAGTACCATCTCATGCCAATCCAAGAAGGCCCACCTCACTTGTAGAGAACCCACAAATCTCCTTCCCATTCATTAAAGGTTGTTGACTCAACTTGTGACCTGAGCTTCTCTCCATTTGTGCCTCTGAAGCAGGCCATAGGAGCTCATGATATCTTGCTTTCAGCATGTGGGAATGTTCAAAAGTGGCTTTTCTCCCAGGAATAAAGCTGCCAGCAGGAGAATCTGTGAGCAAATTTGCCAGTGGGCTTCCAAGAGGCAGATGGCATGGTCACGCCAAATAGTAGGAAGGGAAATAATAACCAAGTCAATTAGGATTAATGCAGTGTGGGAAAGTATTAGTTTTGGAGCTGTAGGTTTCTGCATTAGAGATGGAAGGTGGAAATAGGAGGAGGGGAAGAAGATGCTGATTCAACCTAGCCAGGCAAAGCAGGCATATTGGCTCCCAGTTTCTCTACACTTCTTCCCATTCTCTCTCTCACTCAGTCCCCCCCCCTTTTTTTTAACCAGGGAAGGAGGAGATGAGTGATATGAGACAGGATGAGAAATCCCACTTACTTCAAATTTCATTCCATCTATAGCTTGTTCTTCCTTCTCCTCCCCTCTCTGCAGTTATGCATTCATGGAGGATTGGTACATTACTAATGGGAAAGTTAAAGAGGTGTTCTCCAGAACAGGACCAGTATATCTTAGGGATGGGTGAGAATTTTGTTTGGTTCATTCTTTGATTTAAAAGAAAATGAAAAATATATTCCCCTGATTCACAAATTTCTTCGTATTCAGGATACAAAGACCTTGAGATTATAAAAAAATATAATGTGGAAGAAACCAAAACTGACAGATCCATCCATCCATCCAGGCACAGGGCTTTGCATACTAAGCTCTTAAAAGTCTTGCTTTGAATCCCTACATATTCAGCCATGTTTGTAGTTCTGAGTTAGGGATGCCACCTCTTCATTCTGACAGCAGGCTTCTCATTTTTAGCATTCAAAGCCAGTTACAGCTTGTTGGTTTTTCTGGGGTGAGGGCAGGAGCACTTTTGCCCTGGCTCAGGCTTCTTGAATAGTTCTCAGTATTTAGGGCTGAGGTCAAAGTTATTTTCAGAACTCTGTAGCTTGAAATTGGGGAGTCTCTCTCTCTCTCTCTCTCTCTCTCTCTGTATTTGTGTGTGTATTTGTGTGTGTGTCCAGGATGTGGTGAGAAATTATGCAGGGCTTCTCACAGAGACAAAGAGTTCCATGCTCATTTTCTCTGAGCAAAGCAGGCAGCATAGTCCATTGTGAAAGGACCACCCCAATTCTTCTGCTCATGCCTCATGCACACACATGATGGGAAAACACTTACATTGGGAGCCAGTCAGATGGCATGGCAGCTCTTGTTGAACGGGAATGGTCCATCTGGCCTCTCCTTTCTCCCCATCCCCACAATCTTCTTTCAAAATTGAAGATCTCTCATTTCACTTGGGGTCCTAACCTACTGTTACCATCACCCCCAGTGAAACAAGCCTGTAGTCAATAGGTCAACCTCCATTATTCCTGGTGGAAGGAGAAAGTGCAACATGAATATGCTGCAGACATGATAGCCTTCCATTTTGAAAGATGCTCCGGGGGAAGAGAGCTAGCCTAGGAGGGCCTTCCCCATCCAACAAGGAGTCAAAGGAGCTTCTGACACTTGTCTGCATCTGAAGGTAAGCCTTTTGTGCTAGGGGAGGACAAGCTGGCTGGCAGACAGGTAAGTTCAGAGGATGAAATTGGTCCTGTAGATGGAACGGAGGGCAGGAATCAGGCAGCAAGCAGATTAATAAAGGGCTTTAAATATTTGATTGTTCCATTTTAGGGCTCCAAGTTCATCTTTGGGGCAAACAGACTGCTAGTGAGCATTGACAGGTTTCACAAAACTGCTGTTTTGTTTTGTTTTCACTACTCCCACTTGTTTCATTGTCCAAGTAGCAGTGGTGATCATGCTCACTGGGGGTTGCTTCTTCTTTTTTTTTAAGTCAGGCTACAGGATGAAAGTTAAAAGCATTCTCACTTCATCACATCATACCCACCCACTCATGAATGTCATTGTCCTGGAATGCTCTTCCCTGCTTCCCTCTACACAGTAAACAAAGACAAGTTTATTGTATCCATTCATGAATAGAACTCCCTTCCTTAAAAAGGGCCTGAAAAACTGAAAGAATGGTTAAAAAACCAACAAGGAAGCCAAATTCCCAACAGCCAGATGATGCTAAGACAGACGGAAAGCATTTAGCTCTGATTTAAAAGCGATGGATGGCAGAACATTTCAAGGGCTGTTGTGTCTTCATTGTAAAAACAATTTTAGCAGTAATACTAACATCAGCAACTAAATGAGCTAAAGGGGTGGGAAAAGTTACAAAAAAGAGCTTGCCTTATAGTGGCTTTGTAACAAAACAAAAGCTCTAATTCTTACTGACATCAAGCTAAATCAAAGAAGAACATGTGTTTTCCTTGTGCGTGCACATGCACACACACACACACACACACAAGCAGTCCCTGTGACTTTGTGTGTCCAGCTTTAACCAGAGAGATATGAGCTGAATGATCTCAGTCCTAAACTGAATGACGTTTGAGCTCCCTGCCGGGTAGCAGAGCACTTCATCAAGCAAAATGGCAGCCCCTGGGCTTAAAGACAATGGGAGCACTACAGGAAAGGTAGGCATTTAAACAGTGTCTAGAATTTAAATGACTATGGAATTAAAAGGAAATCAAATCTTTCCTTAATAGATGTTGTCCACCGGGCTAGGGTCAAAACCAGGGCATCATTTATCTTTCACAGAAAACCCACTATTAACAGATTTGCAATATTTATACGTATTTCTTTTAGGCTATGAAAACAGTTTTGTAGTTTAGATGTAATTACTCTCCCCAAATGACTTCTTAGCCACACACTGGATCTCTTGGTTAGTATTATTAAATTACATGAAGAAGGCCATAAATAGCTAGGCCATAGATAATGAGGAATAAATAGCTGGAATGATAGCTAGAAGGCCATAGATAGCTAGAAGGCCATAGATAGCTAGAAGGCCATAGATAGCTAGGCATCATCATAACCCACCGCGCCCGCATGCGCGCACACACACACACACACACACACAGAAGGGATAAATAGCCAAAGAGCTGGGGAGGTTTGCACAATTCTGTTTTAGGAATGGATATCTTTGTTTCTCCCCTTCATGGATCACTGCCTTGTTGTGGTGAAGGGGCTTGCATAACACAGTGAAGCCATAAGCTATGCCATGCTGGGTCACCCAAGACGGACAGGTCATGGCAGAGAGTTCTGACAAAATGTGGTCCGCTGGAGAAGGAAATGGCAACTGACTCCAGTATTCTTGCCAAGAAAACCCCATGGAACGTATCACAAGGCTAAAAGAGATGACGCCGGAAGATGAGCCCCTCAGGTTGGAAGGTGTCCAATATACTACTGGGAAAGAGCAGAGGGAATTTCCAAGTAGTGCCAGAAAGAGTAAAGTGGCTGGGCCAAAGACGAAAGGACATTCAGCTGTGGATGTGTCTGGTGGTGAAAAGAAAATCCAATGATGTAAAGAACAATATTGTTTAGGAACCTGGAATGTAAGATCAATGAATCAAGGTAAGCTGGGGGTGGTCAAACATGAGATGGCAAGATTGAACATCGACATCTTGGGAATCAGCGAACTAAAATGGACGGGCATGGGCGAATTTAATTCAGGTGACCATCATATCTACTACTGTGGGCAAGAATCCCTTAGAAGAAATGGAGTAGCACTCATAGTCAACAAAAGGGTGGGAAAAGCAGTACTGGGGTACAATCTTAAAAATGATAGAATGATCTCAGTACGAATCCAAGGCAAACCATTCAACATCAAAGTAATTCAAGTCTATGCCCCAACCACTGAGGCCGACGAAGTGAGGTTGATCGGTTCTATGAAGACCTACAACACCTTCTTGAACTAACACCAAAAAAGATGTCCTCTTCATCATAGGGGATTGGAATGCTAAAGTAGGAAGTCAAGAAATAACCGGGATAAGAGGCAAGCATGGCCTTGGTGTACAAAATGAAGCAGGACAAAGGCTAATAGAGTTTTGCCAAGAGAACACGCTGATCATAGCCAACACTCTTTTACAACAGCACAAGAGGCGACTCTACACATGGACATCACCAGATGGTCAATATTGAAATCAGATTGATTATGTCCTTTGCAGCCAAAGATGGAGAAGCTCTATACAGTCAGTAAAAACAAGACCTGGAGCTGACTGTGGCTCAGATCATGAGCTTCTTATTGCAAAATTTTGGCTTAAATTGAAGAACGTAGGGAAAACCACTAAACCATTCAGGTATGACCTCAATCATATCCCTTATGAATATACAGTGGAGGTGAGGAATAGATTTCAGGGATTAGACCTGATAGACAGAGTGCCTGAGGAACTATGGACGGAGGTCTGTCACATTGTTCAGGAGGCAGCAACTAAATCCGTCCCAAAGAAAAAGAAATGCAAGAAAGCCAAGTGGCTGTCTGATGAGGCTTTACAAGTAGCTGAGGAAAGAAGGGAAGCAAAAAGCAAGGGAGAAAGGGGAAGATATACCCAACTGAATGCAGATTTCGAGAGAATAGCAAGGAGAGACGAGAAGGCCTTCTTAAATGAACAATGCAAAGAAATCAAAGAAAACAATAGAATGGGAAAGACAAGAGATCTTTTCAAAAAAATCGAAGATCTCAAGGGAACGTTTTGTGCAAAGACGGGCATGATAAAGGACAAAGAAGGCAGGGACCTAACAGAAGCAGATGAGATTAAGAAGAGGTGGCAAGAATACACAGAAGAACTATACAGGAAAGATCTTAATGTCCCTGATAGCCATGTTAGTGCAGTCACATCCTAGAGAGTGAAGTCAAGTGGGCCTTAGAAGCATTACTAACAACAAAGCTAGAGGAGATGACAGTATTCCAGCTGAGCTATTTAAGATCCTAAAAGATGATGCTGTTAAAGTGCTGCACTCAATATGCCAACAAATTTGGAACACTCAACAGTGGCCATAAGACTGGAAAAGGTCAGTTTACATTCCAATTCCAAAGAAGGGCAATGCCAAAGAGTGTTCAAACTACTGTACAATTGCACTCATTTCACATGCCAGCAAGATGATGCTCAAAATCCTACAAGCTAGGCTTCAGCAGCATGTGAACCAAGAACTACCGGAAGTGCAAGCTGGGTTTCGAAGAGGAAGAGGAACTAGAGATCAAATCGCCAACATTCGAGGGATGGCGGAGAATTTCTCCACGAATCTCAGGGAGGCCGAATGCCAACACATTCGGCCCCCCGAAATTGTTGGTGAAATTCTCCGCCACCCCCCGGGATGGGACTTACCTCCCTCGAATGTCCCTCTTGGCGGCAGGTCCCAGCGGGAGTTCGGTGGCGGTTTGTCGGGGGCGGGGGTGGCGGCCGGTCTTCCGACCGGCTCCCGCTGCCATTACAAAATAAAGTAAAAAAAAAAAAAAACCACCCGTGATAGGCTACGTAAAGATTTACGTAGCCAATTACGACTAGATTTCCAAAGTCAGCCATGATAGGCTACGTAACGATTTACGTAGCCTATCACGGCTGACTTTGGAAATCTAGCCATGATAGGCTACATAAATCGTTACGTAGCCTATCACGGGTGTTTTTTGTTTTTTTTTCACTTTTGTATTTCACGGCCGGGGAGACGGGGCGCTGCTCCCCGGCCTGAATTTCGGCCGGACGAGGCGGGGCGCCTCTCTCCCCGGCCTGAATTTCGGCCGGGCGAGGCGGGGCACCTCCCCCCCCCAGCCTGAACTTCGGGGGGAAAACCAAAGCGCCTCCCCCCCACTATGAATCAAGCTGCGGGACCAGGTAAGTGCCTTTCGTACATCCCTGCAACATTCGCTGGATCATGGAGAAAGCAAGAGAATTCCAGAAAAATTTCTATTTCTGCTTCATTGACTACACTAAAGCCTTGGATTGTGTGGATCACAACAAACTGTGGCAAATTCTTAAAGAGGTGGGAGTACCAGACCACCTTAGCTGTCTCCTGAGAAACCTGTACAAGGGTCAAGAAGCAACAGTAAGAACCGGACATGGAACAACCGATTGGTTCAAAATTGGGAAAGGAGTATGACAAGGCTGCATATTGTCGCCCTGCTTATTTAATTTATATGCAGAGTACATCATGAGAAACGCCGGGTTGGATGAATCACAGGTTGGAATTAAGATTGCCGGGAGAATTATCAACAACCTCAGATACGCAGACGATACCACCCTCATGGCAGAAAGTGAAGAGGATCTCAAGAGCCTCTTGTTGAGGGTGAAAGTGGAGAGAGGAGAACCTGGTTTGAAACTCAACATTAAAAAAACGAAGATCATGGCATCTGGCCCCATCACTTCCTGGCATATAGAAGGGGAAGAAATGGAAGCAGTGACAGATTTTATTTTCTTGGGCTCCAAGATCACCGCAGACGGTGACTGTAGCCATGACATTAAAAGACACTTGCTCCTTGGGAGGAAAGCTATGGCAAACCTAGACAGCATAACAAGAAGCAGAGACATCACCTTGCCGACAAAGGTTCATATAATCAAAGCTATGGTTTTCCCAGGCTGAGCTGGGAACCTGGCTCAGGAAGGCTGAGCGCCAAAGAATCGATGCTTTCGAACTGTAGTGCTGGAGAAGAGTCTTATGACTCCCCTGGACTGCAAGGAGGTCCAATCAGTCAATCCTAAAGGAAATCAACCCTGACTGCTCATTGGAAGGACAGATACTGAAGCTGAAGCTCAAATATTTTGGCCACCAAATGCAAAGAGAAAAGTCACAGGAAAAGACCCTGATGCTGGGAAAGATTGAAGACAAAAGGAGAAGGGGAGGGCAGAGGATGAGATGGCTAGATAGCATCACCGATGCAATGAATATGGACTTGAGCACACTCCGGGAGAGAGAGCAGGACAGAAAGGCCTGGCGTGCTATGGTCCATGGGGTCACGAAGAGTCGGACACGACTGAACGACTGAAGAACAACAATCTTTGTTTCTGCAAAAGCTAATGCAACTGTCAATGCTGCTATACATTATGGCTGCAATTGTGAAGTTTTGCATTTGCACAGAGAAACACCATGCACATACACACGGGACTGAATTTCTGGTCTTCCATGGCAGCAACCCCCACCCCAAGTTGGCCAAGAGACAGATTTCTTTTTAAAATAAATCCTACTTATATAGTACCTACATGCTTGACTTGAGCCACAGTTTAGTGCTGTATGTTAAACTCTGGGAACCCTGAGTCCTTTCCCCAGCAGGAAGGAGAAACAATATATAAGCTATGAGAAAGAAAAGAATTGACTAAATGGCAGAACAAAGTCTATGGCCACTGGGATCAAACTAAAGTTCACAGAATCTTAAGACTGGAGGCCATCAGCCTTATCCTCAGATTCACCCATATAATCCTCTGATCAGATAAAAACACTACTAAGATGAAAAGCAACACAATATCAGGAGCTACAGGTGGCTCAAACAAGCAAACTAAACTAGTGATGTATGAGAAACGTGTCTCTGTTGAAGAACAGAATTTGCCCTGTTTGCACCCCCAAATTCAAACATGACTATGAGCTCATTTTGCAGGCAAAGCTCGCACATTCCCAAGCTTGCAACACTCATTCACAATCCAAAATGCATACTTTTGAAACACGTGAACTTAATAAATGTATATTTTCCCCAAATCCACTTTTTTATGCTTTAGTCAATGGGAGGAGAGTACACATTTGGGTGCACACTTTAAAAAATGCACACCCAAATGCATACTCTTCTATTCAAATGGGAGTGGGGTGAGCAAGAAGTTCGCAATTGGGAATTGGAATGAGGCAGACTGAGCTTCAAGATGGGACTCAAAAACCCTCATTGAGCTTGAGCCTTGTCAATTGTCCCATCCCTTTACCAAGCCACGTGCCACAGGAGAAAGTAACCTCCACCCATTTCAGCATCACTGCCCGATCAAACATGATCAGTTGTACCTGGCCAAAACATGAAACAAAAGCGATCCAATCCAGTGAATCTCTCCAAGTGGGACAAAACAACATCGCAATAGCTGGATTAGGGGAAGAAAGCTATTTAGCATTGGTCAATATTGAAATAACTGGACTAGGAAAAGAAGACTTATTAGCATTCGTCACTTTTGTAATGGGTTGTTGGATTAGCCTGCCCATACCCAATCTGATCAACTAAGAGTGTTATATATTGCATGCTTTTGAAAAGGCAAATGGGGAAAGCACTCTAGTCTCATTATCTGTAGTAGGGATGTTAGAGAATTCTGCCACGGACTCCAGTGAGGCCAGATTCTTTAGAATTTGGCCCCCAGAGTCCGTGGCGGGATAGAGCAATCCCCCCCGCCACCCCACAAAGCCTCCCCGGGATGGACCCTACCTTGTGTTGGCTGTCTGCGGGTGCGGACCCTCATCTGCGGGTGCGAATGGTGGCCCCGGTCTGCGGCCGCCATTTCCCTCCCTACCTTAGTCATGATAGGCTATGTATTTACATAGCCAATCACGGCAAAGAGCAGGGATGCAAATGGCAGCTGCTACGCCATTTGTGTCCCTGCTCTTTTTGTGATAGGCTACGTAAATATATACGTAGACTATCACGGCTAACAAAGGGATGCAAATGGCGGCTGCAGCAGCCTGGCAGCGGACGGCAGTCCAGCTGCGGATGGGCCCAGTCAGCAGCTCTGCAGACTTGCCACGGAGCATAGCTGGCTGGGCAGGATTCTGGGGGGAGGGACGGATCACCTTCCCCCCCACTACAGATGCCCCTGAATGGAGCCAGGTAAGGGATTTGTACATCCCTAATCTGTAGTTAGGTAAGTGCACCAGATATAAATTATATCACCAAAAAGAATTAATAAGGGAAGAATATTTATGCAGACTTTGCAGTTTTTGTTTCAAGATCATTTATATTAATAAAATACCAAATGAATTTTGAATATAGATCACATGGAGAACACCAGTCTCTTCTTCGAATAATATATCCTTCTGTTTTCTGTGCCTTTGGATCATAACTTTGGAGCTGTCTGTGTTTGTGTGTGTGTGTGTGTGTGTGTATGCACGGTCTTCCCTTATTCAGAAAATGTTGATGTTCCTAAGAGCTTGAGCACTCCGGCGAAGAAAATGACACATTGGGCAGATTTAGCCCATTATTGTTATTATTTTTTAAATGCACTTTTATTGGATTTTGTTATGCAATGTGTATTTTCCTTTTCCAGTTAGTCTCAGGAGACGTGTACAACATCCAAACACATTCATACTTTAGCGTTGTGACAACCAGCATTGGAGTTGTTGAAATATCCATTTCAAAACCTGCCTTAGTGCAATCAATCAAATCTTCTATGGCTATACAGGGAAAATAAACTAGGCTATCTGACTGCAGCTCTTGTCTAGGGGTAAGCAGAGCAGGGGTGGGGACAGACAAGAAGAAAGATTATTTCAATGGCTCAGGGAGCTTAAAGAGTCTTAGAGGGGATTAAAGAATAAAACAATATATTAAAATTGCAAGGAAGCAAAACCAGAAACCCAACCATCTTGGCAGCTGAAGAAAAAAATCTGTTATACCAGACCTTACCTTTACACTGAAAGAAAGAAGAGCAGAGGCAGTTCACTACAGGCTACATACATAGGAACCAGCCTGTTAAGAGTAGCAAATTAGCAAATACACATCTTGACTACAGGCATTTAGCTTCCCATTAGAATTAGGGATGCTGGAGAAATTCAAGATGGATTAAAATGAGCTCGGATTTCTAAGAATCTGACTTGCAGAATCTGCTGCAGAATGACCCCCTCAGGCCGTGAAGAGTCTGTGAACTTTCGGATTATTTTTTTACTTTCCCGAAATTTACACATATAAATCCACAGAAAAATATTTAAGTTTCTGGGGAGGAAACATTGAATGGAATGGGGCACAATACACTAAATGTTACATACTGAGGTAAATTATGTAAATACTTATGTAAATACATATGTAAATATTTACATTTTTTTTCCCTCATGACATTAAAAAATGCATCCATCAGTGGGCAGATGTTGGAACAAAAGGTGCCTGACAATCCACGAAACACAGACGGAGTTGATTTTACACAGTCCGTACATCCCTAATTAGAATACAGTTAATCAGTTCATTCTCAGGTTAGCACCACTCAACCCTCAAAGGACAGGGTTTGTGTTTTTTTTAAGTGTCAAAAGAAACTTGTTTGTTTGGTTTTATCTGTCCTTCATCCAAAGGGCTTAGAATGGCATAGGTGGTTCTTCTCTCATGCCACCGTTTTATCCTCACAGCAACCTTGGAGATACATTAGGCTGAGAGACAGTGACTGGCTCAAGCTCAGCCAGTGAGCTTCACGGCCAAGCGAAGATCTGAACACTGGTCCCCCAGGTTCTCATCCAACAATGTGATCTCTACACCACACATGCAGGTCCACACTCGATGCTCACCCATTTTCCAGCGTCCCTCCACACACCCCGGGCGGGATTTCTGGGCCTACAAATTGACAAAACCAATGAAAACGTCTACTGAATATTTCCCCCATTACTACAGGTGCATATGGAGAAAAGGTTTACCTGTGGAATTTCTGCCTCTGACGTTAAGCGGATTGTTAATGCCTGGGAGCTTTACCTTTGGTCAGGATTCATCATTCAATACTTCCAGTAACATTGCCCAAACCATTCCGTGGGTCTCTGCCGACTACAGCTTCAGGTTGCTTCTGATCTCCTAAAATTCCTTACAAGCCAAGTCTAGGGGCCAGCAGTGCTCTCCTTTGTTGCATCCTACACCCCACCCCACCCATTCCAGCCTTTACCCTACTGCTGCCACTGCTATTATCTCCCTGTGTCTCTATGTTAAGTTATAAATGCACTTTGCAAAGAAAACTACTCCTTGAGACCTAGTGAACCATATATTGTCCATCCTTCCATGCCCTATACACAGCTACAGACCCACTGCCCCAGTCCATTGTCTACTCATTGTCATCCTGTTGGATGGATTTCCTATACTACCTGGCTAGCTCTTCCTAGCTTCCCTACAGGAACAGGCTCTTTATCCTTTGTTCACCTCCTGCAGTTCCATCCTTTATCACCATACGATCCTGCAGTTCCATCCCATATCACCATACAATTCTGCCCATAAACTTAGGTCATTGTCACCAATTCTGCTCATATGCGTGCTGGTTTGAACAGCTAGATTAAAGAGTAAAAGGGAAAGAGTTTTCTCAGTAGTGGCGCCTCAGTTGTTGAACTCCCTCCCTGCTGCTTTGCATCTTACACCTTCAGCGCAGACCTTTCAGAAAGCTTTTAAAAGGTATTTGTTCAGACCGGCCTTTCCTGAGTGGGCAGCTTATACGTGTGTTCCACCCTCCACTACCTAAAACTTGGCTTAATTTCCTCAACTTTGATTTTGCCGTTTTGATTTTGTATATTTATATGTGCTTGTGTCAAATGCGTTTATTGTTTAGAAGACACCGTGAAAGGTGGGATATACACAGTGGTGGCTGGTGACTCCAGTTTCAGAGGGGCAGTGATCCCATTCTGAGTTTTAGTTACCACCAGCCAAAACTCTTAAGGTGCTATCCAGTGTGCTAAACCTTATCCCCAAAATGGGTTCAAGACCTTGGATGGAACTTAGAATGGAATCACAGCCCCTCTTGAACTGGACTCATCGGGCACCATTGGATATATATGTACTGGATAAATGAATACATAAATTGCAGAAACATATACACATGGTAGTGATGGGAACAGAAGGTCCCTACAAAGGGTAGCTTTTGTAGTCACTTTGGCCCACAGGTGAAAGCCAACCCTACCCAGGCCTGGCATGAGCACCCCAGGGCCCATAGGCTCTAGAGCAGGGGTGGGCAGAAGGTAGATCTTCAGATGTCCTGGACTTCAGCTCCCAGAAGCCCCTGCCAGTGGTCAGGAATTCTGGGACTTGAAGTCCAAAACAGATCTCCTTTCTGCCCAACCCTGTTCTAAAAGGTGCACTGCAGCTGTCAATGGTTTTCCCTTTAAAACAAGCGATTTTTTTAAGAGTGTAAAAAAAGGTGGTGCTTTTAAGAGTAGCATCATGTGAGATGGGTGCAGCTGCTGAACATCAGGAAAAATGTCTTGACAGAGGAATATAACAATGGAGCCAATTCCCTAGGGAGGTGGTGGGCTCTCCCACACTGGAGGCATTCAAGATGAGGCTGGACAGCCATCTGTTGGAGATGCTCTGACTTGGATTCCTGCACTGAGCAGGGGGTTGGACTCGATGGTCTTGTAGGCCCCTTCCAACCCTACTATTTTATGATTCTATGATTCTGCCAGAGTGCCTCTGGCTCTGCTCCCCAACATAGGACAGAGATGTATTCTTCTGGTGAAATGAAGATGGCAGTGGAAATGGCTCCTGCAGCTGCTTCACCCGACACTTCTGTTCAGAGCGACAGGGTGCCCACCACTGCCCATCCCCACTTCTGTATGCCCTTGTGTGTGTGTCCCCCCCCATGAGCTCATGGGGGAAGGGCCATTTTCTCTCAAGCCTGGTCCTAGCCTTTGCCCTACCGAGATAACACAGAGTATTGCCAACTATTCCACTTAAACCATCACAGCCAAATTTTGCTTCCTCAGAGCTGTTTTGTTTTCCTTTTCAGCTCAGCCTCAGTGTTAGTTAAATGACAAAATTGCCATTTTACATTTGCATATGCTTCTACGAATAAACATCTGCAGCTGAGCAATGGCCCTGTGTGTGTGTGTTTATGGCACTCAGGTGACTCAGGGACTGGGCAGTTAATAGCAGCAGGAAACATCAGACCTTAAACCTTGATAATGTACATATTCCAGGATGCTTGCATATTTTCCAAGCATAAGCCCTTCTCAACTGGAACCTGACCTTTTTATTAATTTTCAGAAAAGAAAAAGGGGAGGGGGGAGGAAGCTAAGCAGCAACTTGTGTTCAGGAACACGTACGGACCGGAAAAGATTATGTGTCACACAAGTGCAAAGGAAGCATTCTCTGAAATGTTTGTCTGCATTGGATTCAAGTAATTTTGTTGGGGGAGAGGAGAACAGTCACTTAGGCAGAACAAATCTCATAATTACTGCCATCACAGCTAACACCACTCCTCCTGCTTTGACACATAAACTTACTTATTTACTTGGAGCCTGGAGAATATAATTCTGGGAGTAATCTGCCCAACAACATGCAAGCGAAGATCATGGATGCTGAAGTGAATCGGGCTTGGGCAAATGTTAAATCATAGAATCACAGAGCTGGAAAGGGACCCCAAAGGCATCTAGTCCTACCCCCCTGGCAGAAGACATGAGGACTCACACATCAGCCTCCACAAACCAGTCTACAGTGCACAATTCGGACCAAAGTGTATCAGTAGCAGAGTGCAAGTGTACCCCAGAAGGTGCCTGTAGAGGAGCTAGTAGCTCCAAATTCCTCAAACCAGAAAGCCAATCCACAAAGCCAGGTTTGAGAGGACTCTGGCTGGGCAAACTGCCCTCAATCAGGGACCTTCATCTGTCAGTGGGCCCTGGCTCTGATGGACAGCTGGGTCTACCTTCTAATATCCTTCAGTGCACCAGAGCAATGCTAGGTCATAGCCTTCCCCATCTAGAGATGTATGTAAATTTCCATGGAATCATAGAATAGTAGGGTTGGAAGGGGTCTACAAGACCATTGAGTCCAATCCCCTAATGTAGGAATCTAAGTCAAAGCATCCCTGACAGATGGCTGTCCAGCCTCATCTTGAATGCCTCCAGTGTGGGAGAGCCCACTACCTCCCTACGGAAATGGTTCCATTGTTGTATTGCTTTAACAGTCAGGAAGTTTTTCCTGATGTTCAGCCCGAATCTGAGTACTTGAGCCCATTATTCCATGTCCTGCACTCTGGGATAGTTGAGAAGAGATCCTGGCCTTCCTCTCTGGGACAACCTTTCAAGTACTTGAACAGCGCTATCATATCTCCCCTCTCAGTCTTCTCTTCTCAAGGCTAAACATGCCCGGTTCTTTCAGTGTCCCTTCATAGGGCTTTGTTTCCAGTCCCCTGATCATCTTCATTGCCCTCCTCTCCAGTTTGTCTGAGTCCTTCTTAAAGTGTGGTGCCCAGAACTGGACACAGTACTCAAGATGAGGCCTAACCAGTGCTGAGTAGAGGGGAACTAGTACTTCCCAGGATTTGGAAGCTATGCTTCTATTAATGCAGCCCAAAAGAGCATTTGCTTTTTTTGCAGCCATATCACATTGTTGGCTCATATTCAGCTTGCAATCTACAAGAATTCCAAGATCCTTCTCGCTTGTAGTGTTGTTGAGCCACGTATCCCCCATCTTGTAACTGTGGATTTGGTTTCTTTTTCCTAGGTGCAGAACTTGGCATTTATCCCTATTAAATGTCATTCTGTTGTTTTCTGCCCAGTGCTCCAGTCTATCAAGATCACTTTGAATTTTGTTTCTGTCTTCCAAGGCATTAGCTATCCCGCCCAATTTTTGTCATCTGCAAATTTGATCAGCATTCCCTGCACCTCCTCCTCCAAGTCATTAATAAAAATGTTGAAGAGCACTGGGCCCAGGACTGAGCCCTGCAGTACCCCGCTTGTTACC
This sequence comes from Heloderma suspectum, assembly GCF_057233095.1. Classification (NCBI taxonomy): domain Eukaryota; kingdom Metazoa; phylum Chordata; class Lepidosauria; order Squamata; family Helodermatidae; genus Heloderma; species Heloderma suspectum. The sequence continues at coordinate 44,921,673 of NC_139460.1, read as the reverse complement.
TCTCCCCAGTTTGAGAAGATCCTATTGATAAGCACTCTTTGAGTCTGATTCAGTAAACAGCTGTGGATCCACCAGATCATTGTTTCATCTAGCCTACTTTTAGCTAGTTTGCTAATCAGGATATCATGGGGCACTTTGTTGAAAGCTTTGCTGATGTCAAGATATATGTCCACAGGCACAGCATTCCCACAGTCCACAAGGGAGGTTACCTGATCCAAAAATGAGATCAGATTCATCTGGCAGGATTTGTTCTTGACAAATCCATGTTGGCTTCGAGTAATCACTGCATTGTTTTCAAGGTGCTTACAGATGGATTGCTTTATCATCTGCTCCAGAATTTTCCCAGAGATTGATGTCAGACTGGCTGGTCCGTAGTTCCCAGGTTCCTCCTTTTTGCCCTTTTTGAAGATAGCGACAACATTAGTCCTCCTCCAGTCATCTGGCACTTCACCCATCCTCCAATATTTCTCAAAGAGAATAGACAGTGGTTCTGAGAGTTCTTCTCATCATTCAAAGTAATTAGGTGTTCCTTGACCATATGCCTATCGATCTCAAGCTGCAATCCTGCCCCTTCAGCCTGTACTTCGCTTTTGCCAGGGGGGTCATAGACCCTCTTTCGGGAGAAGAATGAGCCAAAGTAGTAATTGAGCACTTCTGCCTTTTCTTTTGTCATCTGTTATCATTTTGCTATCCTTATCTCATAGCTGAACAACCATTTCTTTCCTCTGCCTTTTACTATGCAGGTATCTGAAGAAAGCCTTTTTGCTGCTTTTAGCATGCCTTGCTAACCTCAGCTCATTCTCAGCTTTAGCCTTCCTGACGCCATGCCTGCAATTCTGTGCTACCTGTACTCTTCCTTTTTAGCTTGGCCTTCCTTCCACTTCCTATTTGTGTGCTTTGTGTTTGTTTGTTTTCAGGTCTTCTCTAAGCTTTTTGTGAAGCCACATTGGCTTCTTCTGTTGTCTTCCACCTTTTCTTCTTGTTGGAATTGTAATTGTGCCTTTAGAATTTCCTTTTTTAAAAACTCCCACCCATCTTGGACTCCTTTTCTCATTAGTGTTGCTTGCCATGGGACCTTACTTATCATTGTTCTGAGTTTATTAAAACTGGGTTTCCTAAAATCCAGGGTATGCATTTGGCTACACTTGGCTTTTGCTTCCTTTGGAACCAAGAACTCAAGTATAACATGGTCACTTTCCCCCAGAGGTCTCGTAACTGCTACTTTATCCACTAAGTCATCTCTCTTGGTTAGGATCCAGTCAAGAATAGCCCATCCTCTAGTTCTTTCCTCCCCTTTCTGTAGGAGGAAGTTATCAGCAACACAAGTCAGGAATTTCTTGGAGGGGCCATGTTTTGCAGAATTTGTCTCCCAACAAATCTCGGGGAAATTGAAGCCCCCATTGCTACTACATCATGCTTCCTTGAAACATTGGCTATTTGCTTTTCAAAAGTTTCGTCCTCGTCTTCTCCTTGATTGGGTGGCTGATAGTAGACTCCAACCACCATTTTTAACATAAAGTACAACTCCACCTCCCTTTCTGTTCCTCCTGTTCTTTTTTGAACAAGTTATATCCTTCAATTGCTGTATTCCAGTCATGGGAGTCATCCCACTAAGTTTCAGTTACACCTATCAAGTCATAATTTCTCTCCAGTATTAAGTTTGTTCTGTTTGTTTCCCATACTCTGGGCATTAGTATATGGACACCAAAGACCATGTGCTTTATATTCTGGGTTTCTTCCTACATGTTTTTGAAGACTGTTATTGGACACTATTAGAGCTGTTCTCTCCATTGTGGTGCATGAGCCTTCATTCATTGTTACCCCCAACTTTACATCTCCCTCCCCCATAGGATTCAGTTTAAAGGCCTCCTGATGAAGTTCTTCATGCTGTGGCCAAACACATTCTTCCCAGCCCTTGTGAGGTGCAACCCATCCCTTGCCAACAGTCCATCTTCCAGGAAGAATAGGCCATGGCCCCAGAATCCAAATCTCTCTCGTTGGCACCACCTTCATAGCCAGTCATTCACCTGGAGTATTTTTCTTTCCCTTTCTATCCCTGTTTGAACTACTGGAAGGATGGATGAGAAAACTATCTGGGCCGAAAGTAGGGATGGTGGAGAATTCCTCCCCGAATCTTCGGGGGGCCGAGCGCCAACGCATTCAGCCCCCCGAAATCGGCGGTGAAATTCTCCGCCACCCCCCTGCCACCCCCCCGGGATGTAAATCGTTACGTAGCCTATCACGGTGTCTTTTTTTTTTTTTACTTTCGTAGTTCGCAGCCGGGGAGACGGGGCGCTTCTCCCCGGCCTGAATTTTGGCCGGGCGAGGCAGGAAGCCTCCCCCCCCGGCCTGAATTTCAGCTGGGCGAGGCGGGACGGCTCCCCCCCCTCGCCTGAACTTCGGGGGGGAGAAGCGAAGCGCCTCCCCCCCACCGCAAAGCAAGCTGCGAGACCAGGTAAGTGACTTTCGTACATCCCTAGCCCAAAGTTCTTGAGTTTCCTTCCCAAAGCTTCAAAGTCTGATGTGATTTCTTTGCAGCTCCACTTGGAGGTATAATTTGTTCCCACACAGATGAGAAGAAAGGCTTTATTAGTGCAGGCAATCCTTCAATCACATCTCTAATTCATTCTCCTGGGACACAGCATACCTGGCAAGTCCATGGGTCTTCGTGACATATGTATGTTGCAATCCCATGCAGTAAGGAGTCTCCCACTACTCCTCCTCTTCTCTTCTTGTTGTTGTAGGCCTTGATTTTATTGCCTCTGCTCAACTGATCTTCAGCCTCTTGCTCACTCTCATGAGGGGTCCCCTGTAATTCTTCCTCTGCATGCTGTCCTCCAGTCTCACCCCCAAGTACCTGGAAATGGTTTCACAGTTTCACTGCTTCCACAGGTGCAGAGTGGCGTCTAGTTCTTCTGTTCCTAACTGCCACCCTATTCTAAGGAGTATCCTCTACTTCATTTTTCCTCGCCTCAGCATTTTCCTGTTCTGTCTCAGCTTGCTGTTGCTCTTCTGTACTTGGCTTTGGTGCTGTAGTTCCACCTAGGGATGTACAAATCCCTTACCTGGCTCTGTTCAGGGGCATCCATGGTGGGGGGGGAAGGTGCTCAGTCCCTCCCCCCGGAATCGTCTCCGGCCGGCTCTGCTCTGCGGCGACTCCGTGGAGCCGCCAGCCGGGGCCGGCTGCAGCCAGATTCCAGCCACTGCCAGGCTCCTGCGGCCGCAAATGGCAGCTGCTACACTGGCCACCATTTGCGTCCCTGCCAATCCGTGATAGGCTACGTAAGTACATAGCCTATCATGGCAAGAGGCAGGGGTGCAAATGGTGTAGCGGCCGCCATTTACGTAGCCTATTACGGCAAAGAGCAGGGGCAGAAATGGCGTAGCAGCTGCCATTTGCGCCCCTGCTCTTTGCCATGATAGGCTATGCAAGTATTTACGTAGCCTATCACGGCAAAAGGCAGCCACACAAATGGCAGCCGCTATGATGGATGCCATTTGCGGCCACAGCAGCCCAGCAGTGGCCAGAAGAGGAGCCGGAGCTGCCACCGCATCCGCATCTGCTGCCAGGTAGGCTCCGTCCCAGAGGGATGTCACGGGGTGGCGGAGGGATTGCCCCATTCCACCATGGACTCCAGGGGGCTGGATTCTAAAGAATCTGGCCTCACTGGAGTCCATGGTGGAATTCTCCAACTTCCCTAGTTCCACCATTCTGTCCAAGAACACTTCATCTTCTCTTATTCCCTGGAGGGTCAACACTCGCTGCTCCAGCCCTCTTCTTTTTCTTCTAACAATGTAATCAATTTGCCCTTGTTGCACATGTAAGCCATGTTGATCTCAGGCAAGAAAACAAACTTTGCACACACCTTGCAGGTCACCACCATTGGAGAGTCTTTTCCTTCCATAGTCTTTCTTTGCTTTATGTTTCTAGCTTTCTGATTGTACTGGGATAGCATGTGCTTTGTCCTCTGTTCACTGGAGGTTAACAACAGAGTCCCACTGGTATGGAAGTGTGTGTTACAAGAAAAAGAAATAATAATAAAAAATTGTTAGGATCTCCCCCTTGACCTCTTCTGCCAAACTCCTGTTTGTTCTTCCTGTTCATTCGCTCTGATCACTTGCTCTTTGGGAGCTTGCTTGCTTTTATAGCCCCTAGACCATCTGGAGCAGCTTCCTCTGCTCTGCTCAGCTAGGAGACAGGAAACCAACTGAAACTCCCTGCCCACACAGCTGCTGGGAGTATGCAGGCAACGCCCCCTCAATTCAATTGGCGCTCTCAGGAGCACATGGTGAGCACACGACAGCTCAGAATAGAAAGTCCCTGGGCTTACTCCAGCCCACTCTCCACTTTGCCTTTGTCTCCTCTTCCACTGCAACTCCCCTAGCAAAGTCCTGTTTGTTCTCTCTGATCACTCGCTCTCTGGGAGCTTGCTTGCTTTTATAGCCCCTAGACCAGCTGGAGCAGCTGCCTCTGCTCTGCTCAACTAGGAGACAGGAAACAGACTGAAACTTCCTGCCTACACAGCTGCTGGGAGTACTCAGGCCACACCCCCTCAATTCAATTGGAGCTCTCAGGAGCACATGGTGAGCTGGCTGGGAGTTGTAGTGCAATACAGCTGGATGATAGCATGTTGGGGAAGGCTGATTTAAAGAATGGCCAGATCCAGTTGCCTGGCACTGCTTGAAATGCAGGGCCAGAAAAAAAAAGTGAGCCCAAAGTAGTAGGCCTTGCTGGGTGCAGATTGGAGGGAATTGAGGGGCATATGGCCATCTGAAGATGTCAGCATCCAATGCGGGAAGGTAGATTTTCAGAAAACTTCACACTCACATAGTTTCCTAATCTTGAGAAGCAAAAGGGAGGAATATGACAGAACTGAATTTTATGAGAGACTAGGAAAATTCAGCTAATGAATTCAGCTAACCTTTCAAGTACAGGATTCTGCAATGTAATGTCTTTTCAACCAACATCATGAAATCTGAGCTACAGAACAAAGGGCATCTCTTCGTCAATCAACTCATTTATGCACTGACATAAAATGGTAAGCTCAGAGAAGGGGGACCAGATAAGTCATCAATATTCTTCAGTATGGTTCCCCATGGGGGAGATTTTGCACCTTGCCCTGCTTTTTCCTACCTTATCTAAAAGTGGCCTCTGCTACCCACATCTCTTCCTCCACTTTGGGGTGCTTTTATCCAAGATGTCCAGATCTCATCAAAATCGAAAAGTGAAGCACCTTGGATAGCTTCTTTAGAATTTTGGCTGGTCCTGACTGAAACCTGGAGTGGATTCACTGCCCCACTGACATCGGAGCCACCAGCCTCCACTGGAAGGCATGCAATCTGTGATGGGATCTCTGACAGTCTTTGAGAAATTAATGCTGCTACAGGGGCTCCATGTTTGGAATGGGGCTTTAAACCACCTGCGGGAGGTGGTTAAAACTGCTACCCCAGTGCAGCAACCCATCTATTTTTAAAAAGTGAGAGCTCCTATCACAGATCTCTTGCTGTCTCGTCTAGGTGTGCCCTCAGAAATAAGCATTCAAATGGTTAGGCTGCATCTACATCAGGGGTGGGAAATGTGTCCAGATGTTGGATTTCAGCTCCCATCAGCCCCAGTCAGCATAGTCAATAGTTTTGAGTGATGTGAGCTGCAGTCCAACAACAACTGGTGGGCTTCATGTTTTCCATCCCTACTCTACATGCTGAACTCACCACTCAGAAACCACAGCAGAGGGACTCTGGGTGTGATTTGTAGCAACTAGATATGAGCAGCAGAGTACCTATGCCCTAAGTTGGAATAGTTGGCCCCCATTTGAAAGGGAATCACACTGGCAGACCCTGAACGGCTAGGGAGAGTTCCTCCCCTTTTCCCTTGGATCCTCTGGGTGCAACCATTGTTTGCGCGCCAACCGGGCACTACACCTCCTTTCTGCGCCCTCCATTTGGCGCTGCTCTCTACGTCTGCGCTGCGCATCCATCAAGTCTGCTTCCCGCACTCTGTCACTCCCAGGACTGCTATCTAAGCTAGCAATGCCGGTGGGAGGAATTTCCGTCAGCTGTTGGCCTTGGCCCTGGGAAAGAGGAGCTCGCTCCTCTCCCAGGAGCAACTCCTCTTCCTCAGAATCAGAACTACTCTGGGATTCTATGGGCTCAGTGTCCACCCTGACACATGGTGACATGTAGACCAACCCAACCTGGAATGCCAGGAGTGATTCACCATGGCTTCTCTCAGAGGTAAATGTGATGACTGGCAGAGAATAAGTCAACCCATTAAAGGAAAGCAGCATGACCATTTATTGCAAGAATTGCTTTTGCTGTCTGAAGAAGAGCCTTATGAGGCTACAAAAGGAATATTCTGTTTCATCTGCTAGAAAAATAGTTCTGTATAACTCACGTGCTTGCGCTATCCCACTAGCATAGATATAAAAGCTGATATCTGCATCATATGGGGTAATAAATATTTGTCTTTTGGGGACAAGAGTACAATTCTATTTCTATTTACCAACAGACAATAGTCTAAGGCAGGGGTCGACAAGCTAAGACCCTCTAGATGTTGTTGGATCACAACTCCCATCAGTGCTGACTATTGGCCTGGGGCCAACAATATCTGGAGGGCCTCAGATTGCCCACCCTTGGTCTAAGGTGTAGAGCGAGCAACGCTGTGCATGTGTAGGCAGAAATGTCCCACTGTCTTCTGCTGAGCTAACTCCTAGGTTGGTGCGTGCACTCAGGCTTGCAGCCTGAAGGCCAAATAACCCAAGATGTTATTGAAATGATTTGCCACTGAGTGCAAGACTTTTCCTGCACAAATAGCCAGCAAGGGGCAGGGTGATCTCCACATGGGATGACAGCGTGTGGGGGGGGTTAACACTTTGCCTCTTGCTGTCATCCCAGTCTGGATCCCCCACTACTGGCTGTTTGTGGAAGAAAAAAAAATCTTGCACCCCTTGAATAACAGTGCATTGGCCTTTAGTGCATCAGAGCTCCTGATCTTAAATACACAGCCCCAATCCTAAGCCTGCCCTTGAAAGAAATGAACACATGGCACACATGCCATAAGTGAGCATCTCCAAGCACTTACATGAAGGATGTTAAATAGGTCCACAAAACGAGAAGCCCATGCAAATAGGACAATTCCTTGTCTGCTCATTGAAACTCCCACACTACAATTGAGAGGCTACAATGTAGCACAGTGGATTTATGCATCTTCAAGCAATAGAACGCATCAATCGGGGCTGATAGGTTGTGTCCAATGTTAGTCCTACTTAGAGTAGACCCACTGAAGTGAATGGGACTTAAGTTAGACTAACATTGGATCCAAGCCATTGGGCACAATCCCATGAGTCCATGTTCTTTTTAGCAGGTCCCTTTGCTAAACTCAAAACCATTGACTGGGGAGGGAGGCTAAAAAGCAATTTGGCAATGGGGAAAGGGGCTTGGAAGAAAGGGTGGGAAAGAGGAATGGTATGTTAAATCTTGATACAGCTTCAGGTGTTATATGCCCACACCTCTGGATGTCGGCAAATGTATAATATGGTACCATGATGCTAGTGGGCCAATACTTGTATTTTTTTTGTGCATCAACAGAATTAGAAAGATGCTGTGAAGGGGACTACAGGAAGATGCTATGGCAACTGTAAAATGCCAAGAGGGCTAAACATTGTGGATCTCATGAAAACATTGTAGCAAATGGCATTGCTCTATTAGTCCCAAATGTTCAAGGTGGCTGTTTCTCTCCCATCCAAAGTACTATTGCTGTTGTAGCATTATAATAAGATGTGGCCTGGGAGGAAAATACTTTTCTATGACATTTAAGAAAACATTTTATAATTATCACAGTCTTTCTGTATATTTATTGTGTGTATCATGAAAACTAAGCAATTCGATAACCTTTTAAATATATTTTATATATGGGCACATAGAAATAAACAAACAAACAGATCAAGCACTGGTTATAATAAACACATGGGAAAATATCCAGTTTAATTGCATCCCCCTGCTCTCCCTCCCTCCCTCCCTCCCTCTCTCTATGTCAGCTGGTTCTGAGATTCTTGCCCTGGCATTTCCAGCCAGAAGGAATGCAGACAGCTGGGTGAGTGAGCCAGTCTGAGTGTTTGCTTAAGGGGATGTATTAATGAAACTTCAATCTTGCTCTCTCTCTCTCTCTCTCTCTCTCTCTCTCTCTCTCTGTGCCCTAAAGCCCTCAATACGTTTGGATAGAGAACAGTTTTACATACAAGACAAGGGTCTGCCGATATCATTAAACCTGCTGTTATTTTTCTTACAAGAGCTGGAAGATGAGGGAGAGAGAGAGAGCAGACAACCAAGAAAAAATGACATTGTTTCACAAGTATAATCTGAATCCCGCTGATTAATTTGACTAATTATTTAGTTTCTTTCTCCCTTAGTACATCAAGAGACCTACGTGTGTTCTATTCTTGACTATACCACAGTAAGAGATATAGGGTGGCACCATATCTCCATTTGATTTCATCAGTATCTCTGGAGCAGAAAACTGTATTCCTCTTCTTTGTCTCTGATAATTCTGGCAGGGATAGTTGTTCTTCAAACCTCCACAGGTCCCTCTTTGATTCCCAAGCTGGCTGCTCTTCTTTTTTGGCCTTGTAAGATGGGAAGGTGACTTTTGGAACTCCATATCCTTTGCAAGCAACTTGGTGGGCAATTACTGGTCCAAAGGAGATGGCCAGTGATTTATATGTGGAAATGGGAAATAAAGGACAGAGATCAATGTTCTGGGCCAGGATTGGAAGCATTTTAGGGCCTAAGCATATATTATACTTATATACTTATTATAGGAAGTGTGTGGCTTTGCCTCCACCATGTGACTCGAGGTTTGAGAAGGACCTTGACAAAGTACAGGTGGGCTCCCTGCCAGTAGTGGTGGGCAGACATTTTAGTTTCCCACAATGTACCCAATGTAGCATTGTTCCAGGACTTTAAATTCAAATGCCTGAGAGGGATGCTACATAGTGGGACATTTTAATGGCGCTTGCAGTTGCCACTACCAGGTCAGCCCATGGCTGGGGGTCAGGGCAGGTATCAGCACCAGGCAGTTCTAGCAGGGGTACTGGGGACCTAGCAGCTGCCTTGAGTACTCGGTGCTCGGTGCCTGATCTGATGGTAGGCATGGATGTTCAGTCCCTCCAGCACCAGACACAAATGAGATAATCCTGGGATAGGTATTATGGTCTTCTAAGCAATGAATAGGCAGAATGACCAGTAATAATAGCCGGTATCATTCTTGGAGATTAACTGACATGTCTAAAGAACTCCCCCACCCTCGTGTGTGTGTTTCTCCATACGCACCTAGTACACAACACAAAATGAGATTATATTTTTTTAAAATGACGTCCCATTCTATTCCACTAGATTGAAAACCTAGCCAATTCTAGCTACCTGGATTCCTCTCATGTGATATATGTTCTACCAAACAAGCTGAGTTGCATAAATAGTCAAACAGTTATATTATAGGCCAACATTTGGCTGTCATATTTATAGAAATGGAATTTGTGTTGGTTCCAAAAGTGGATTTCAAGAGTTTTGCTCATTAGAGAATGAATTTGTACTTAGTTATTTCCATTTAATAAACCCCTTGGAGCTAACCAAGCTCTCTGGTGCTATTCTGTTCAGCAATTTGAAAAGGTTTGAAGTTTTAGCTGAGAGTTGGATGAGTTCTTTGCACTTCCTCTTTAGATGTGTGTGTATGTGTGTAACTTCCCCTGCTCCATCCATCTCTCCTTGTTTGCCATAAAACCATCCAAGTTTATGACAGTGCAAGGGGGAAAAAATGCAGAATATTTCTTAACAATGCTGGAAGGTTGCAGAGACTTGTTTGCTAATAATGCTCCATTGGTTTGGTGACAGGCTGAAACAGCAGTAGTGCTGTTTCATGGCTGACTGTTTTCCAAAATGACTTCTTTAAAAAAAGCCAAGAAATAGATTTGGGGGGCAAAATCGTGAAAGGGAGGATATGTGAGAGGACTTTTAAAAGGGAGTCTCAACATAGGATCCACCCACGAATACCTACATTAGATGTTGGTTTAATTACCAATCCCTGTTCTGTATGTCAGCCAAGCAGGAATTCAGATACATAACTTGTGTCAGGTGAGTAGCTCTTTGTATTTCCAGCACTGCTAATTGAATACTAAATGTAGGAACTCAGGTAATTTACCAGTGCTGGAGTTCTATGAAAAGTACAGGTTCAGGTTGGCCCTTCTCAGATAGCATAGAGGAGGAACAGTTTTCAGGTGTGGGATCAGACTGTTGGGAATATTGCAACCTCTTCTGCAAGGAATGGGGCAGTGTTGCATTTAGTTAGTTAATGATTGGGAATTGGGGGCATAGCTATCTCTATAGCCCACAGTGTGATTCCTGTGATTGCTCCTCCCCTTCCTTTTACCCTCTCTCTCTCTGTTTCCATCAATTGCTGGGGACACATGGCTTGCTGTCTTGCTCCTGCCTGTGTAAAGGAACACAGAATGGACTGAACACATTCTCTTGAAACCCTATGCTGTGTCTGCGTTTGTATTTGCAAGCATACTTGTAAGTGAAGCTGTTTTTCGTTCTTCACTAAAGAAAGGTGTGGCCTCTGTCTTTTTAGCCTCCTGTTTGCATGTGGGACTGGTAAAGACTCATTCTGTCCTGCCCTTTTTGTTTTTCTCTGCTAACTGCCTTTAAGAAGAGGCATCAATAGCAAATCATTCCCATCACAGACTGGGGTAGAGATACCAGTGGATGTCACCTAAGTAGAGCCAGCTGCTGGCCTGAGCATAGTGGCCTCAAGGGCCCCCCGTCCTAGTCCGGTCCCCCACCCATCCATGGGCTTACCTAGCGATGCTCATTTGACTGATACTTGGTGGCTGACATATTGATTTTTCATGAAGCCTCCATTTTAGCATTGCTCTGTATATGTATCTTATGATGAAGAAGAGGTGTCCAAACATTTCAATGTCTTTCCTCTGCTCAGGCAATTAAGCCGATGGGTCTCCCTGGATAGATACCCAGTAGGTGACACAGCCTGGCTACAGATAGAGGCTTAACCTGAACACAGCAAATCTACTTGACTAGCTATAGGTCATAACAGATTCAGAGAAACATTGTTGCAAGGCTACCCAAGCAAAACAGGAATAAGAATAGAGTGCCACAGGGCTGCAATGAAGGATGCTGCCCCAGCAACTGGCAGTCCTTATTGTGTTCAGGTATATGCTGTGTCTCCACCCCATAGCAAGTGATGGTCCTGGGACTGGTCTTATTCCTACTACTTCTTTTACTAGACAATTGGTTATTGCAGCCAGGCAGATACTTTGTTCCCCTTGGATTGATTTCTGTTGGCTCTGTTGGTATAAATTCTGGTAGATTCTTGTCCCAAGACTGGCAGGACATAGAATCTTGGTCTAGTAGAGGTTCTCCTTGGGGGCCATTGTGGTAGCCAGAGGTAGTGAATTCCTATACAAAAATACTGATCCATGATCCTTAGAATAATGTGCAGTTTGGAATGTAGCTGTTCACTGGATTCTGCATTTCTCTGAATGTTGTGACACAATTCTTCATAGCTGAACAAAATAAGCATTTAAATTCATATTTTGTGAGGATATACCTATTGTTTTTAAATGTGTAAAACTGACATAGACCAAAAACAGAGTGGTGCATCCATCCCCAGCCAGAGCTTGCTATACTGTCCTTCCTTCTCTGTTGCTTTAGCAATGCCTTCTGGCTCCTACTTAAAGGCCAAAGGAAAAGGGAGAACAGGAGAAAATGCTTTTTCTCAAAATGTTCACTGCATATGTGGGAATTCCAGCTAACATAAGACTACTGAGCGATTCAAGGGTTCAGTTCCATTCAATTTAGCCTAAGACTGCTCTCAGGATGGCCACTTACACATTGCCAAAAAGGAGGACAAAGAGGGCACTGATTATAAAATTTACATGTGCTAATTTAATTGTATACATGCAAATTTAGCAAACATTACTATAATTTAAATATAAATACAGTCCATCTTCCCAGTGGATGCTGGTGGCTCTGATGTTAGTGGGCTGGTGAATCCGCACCAGGTTTCAGTCAGAACTCTAAAGGAGGCATCCAAAGTGCTTGCTGGTTCTGACTGAAACTCAGAGTGGATTCACCAGCCACTAGTCTCCACTGCATCTCCCCATATTGGGGAAGCCTGTGATCAGGGGGCTTGTGTGCACCTGGACAATCTGTTGCCTAGCTAGGTGCTAACTCTTGATGAACAGCTTCCAGACTCAGCTCTCCCTTCTTATGGTTCTTGATGTATAAACTGGACTTGGGCTGTGTTGGATAGAGGATGCCTTCAAAGACAGAGGGCTGATCTCTGCAAAAGTAGACACATGGCCATCCTAAGAAAATTGTCACTTGAAAGCTGGAATGTAAACCACCCTTGTGCAAACAGTGGTGCAGTAGGGTAGGAAAGGACTCGGAGCAAGGGAACATTTGTAGCAGGATCTTGGCCACAGGCTTACAAGAAATCTTTGAAACACTGAGTACATCTGAGTGGTCTTGAAAGACAGAGGTGGCTGAGAGCTTCGGAGAGGTGGAGAGAGGCCTCCCAGAAAGAGGGAACCTAAATCTGAAGGGAGCACTAATGCAAAGCCTTTAGGAGGGTGCAAGGCAAATGTCTGCAAAAGGAAACTGAAAAAAACAAAACAAAAACAGAGTGACAGTTTCAGATTTAAAACCTCAGTGAGCCTGTAGACATGTGGTTTTGTTCTTGTAAATATTTCATAGATGCAAAGGAAGCTGTAGGGCAATGCTCAAAGCAAAGTGTGGTTTTAGAAGCAAAATACTAACAGGAATGTGGAGTTAGGCCCACCAGAAGTTTTCATGGCTGTTTTACAAGGCCCAGCTATGGAGAGGAGACTGAGCAACATGTAAAACCTTGAGAGGGTTCCAGATTCTGGTACAATTAAGCTCTGAGGATATGTTCATTCAGGGTACAAATGAGTGTGTGGAATGGGAGGGGGGATAATGGTTACTCCTGCTGGCTCTGGCCCTGACATCCATGAGCTCAAGGTATCATTTGTATTGGAGCCTACATATGTGTACCCAAATATGCACAAACTCCCTGTGTGCAAAAATGGAAGGTACATGCTGCAGCTGCACACAGCAAGCCTGCATGAGGTCACACAGGCTGTTGCACAAATGGGATCTTGAACACATGGAGGTTAGAGGCAGGGCGAGCAGGAACTGCTCTGACCCCCCCCCCCTTCCTTGGATTCATTTGTAAACTTAATGAGCATCTCCATGAGACATTAAACAATTACAAAACATGGAATCAGGTCAGTTGGAATGACCACGTAAACACTGCACCTCATCATCTGACAGTGTGGTTCTCAATATTCCTTTGTGACCAATTTCTTGCCCACTCAGGGTTCCTTTAAATGCAACCCTAGCTGTAGGGAAGATGCTTTTTCCGTTTTTTTGAACCTATCTGCATGGGGGCTGTTCATGTAGGCCTTTTGGACATAATTGTTACATCTCTCCCGGTAGAATGCTGACTTCATTCTCTGGACCTGCACAATTCACCCTCACCTACACACATGGTTTGGTCATTTAAACATTATTCCAGCTGCACAATCATGGAAAAGCTGCTCCATACAGGTAGTGTAACTTAGCACACATAAAACACACACATTTCTACACCCTGAGTTGGTATGCAGGCTACCAGTTCATCCATCAGACTTTGGGTTTCCCACCACAGTGCATTGGAGGTCCACATTATTGATGTGTGGTTTGGGCCAGGTCAGATGGGATGCCTGCGCCAATAATCTTCAGCAACATGAGTGGATTCACATAAGTGGTGTTTTGAAATGGTGTCTGAGGCCCTGACTAGGAAACTGATATTGGGCATGGTATCCAGCCAGCTCCTAAATATTTTCACATGTATTAAACACAAGTTCAAATCACCTCATTGAATGAGGGCAGGGCTCCCCATTATGGTTGCCCCAGGGAAGCAGTAGGAAATAGCACTCTTTGTCTTAAGGTTTTCAGTCTCTATGTGACTTAGGCACAATCCTATGGGTTGTGCCCTGGGTACTCATACGCCCGAGAACTTAGAGGCTTATGAGTATCCTATGCAGAGAGGGAGGTGCAAGGTGCCTCCCATGCTGCATTTTAGCTAGATGGCCAATTGTGCTTGTCTAGCAGAGGCTTCAGGGAGGGGGTGGGAAGGAGGCGATAGGAAAAGGCATAAGCCAGCTGCCCCGGTCTCCCTTGGGACAGAGTTCTATAGCCTGGCAGCAGCCACTGAAAAGGCCCTCTCTTGGGTCACCTCCCCCACCCCAGGAATTCCTCCTTTTCCCCATCTCTGCAGCCCATTTACAGAGCATGGAGCGGCAGCCTGCACAGTTCTCTCCACACTGGCTATGAGGGGGGTGAGGCAGGGAGTGCGGTTTCCTGGCTCTGAGCTCGGAGCCCTGTCTGAGTGCAGACCCAGGAAACCAAAAAATCCTGTGTTCCCCAGATGCTGTTGAGGGGACATAGGATTGCTCCCTTAGCTGCATCACATGGGAAGTATCCTCACCCTTGATGGCTGCTCCCACTAACATGGGAAAGGAAGGAAGCAAGACACTCACTATTTTATGTGTGTATGTATGTATTTTATTTGTACTTCACCTTTCTACCAAAAAATGGCACTCAAGGTGGCTTACAGAACCAATTAAAATTGATTAAAACAATACATTAAAATGTATTAAAAACATAACATTTACCGAAAGAAAATATTATTTAAAACAGCACCCAACCCACCAGACCCACCTACAGGTTAAAGGCCTTCTTGAATAAAGCTGTGTCTGTCTGCTGGTGGAAGAACATCAAAGAGGGATCAAATTTAGCCTCCCTTGAGATGGAGTTCTATTGCCTGGCAGTGGCCACCAAGAAGGCTCTTGGGTCACCACCAAATACACCTCTGAATGCAGCGGTCTCAAAAGAAGGGCCTTTCCAGAAGATCTGAGGAACCAGGCAGGCTCAGATGGGAGAAGGCAGTGTTTCAGGTAGCATGGTCCCAAGCCATGCGATCAAGCCATGTGATAAGACCCTGCAAACATTACAGAAGGGAAAATGGCATTCCCATGGTGACTGTGATGTGGAACCCAATTCTGTAATGTTAGATAAACTGAGATGGCGGTGATCTTCAATCCTGACATGAGTCTGTAACATATTTGACCATACAGTAGGAACAATGTGGTGGTTGTGATTTCATCATCTCAGCAATGGCCTCTAAATATTTTGTCTGAATCTATCCATTCTTAGCTGCCTAGTCAACTTGATATTTTTTCCTCCCATTCCCTGTGAACAACCACTCCCTTGAAGGGATGGATCTGTATGGAAAGACTCAAACAGAAGAGTGTGATGGCTTGTGTGTTTGATACAAGTGCAAATCTTTCTCCCAGCTTCACTTGAAAGCACCTGCTAAAATGCCAGTATTCAGTCAGTATCTTATGACTGGTACTCATAAATCCCCAATTTCTCGTCAAATTCCTGCACTAGATCTAAACTAGTGTTTTTTATTGGTAATGAAGAGCACTGATAACTGCTGGGCACATTATGCATTCCATATACCACTTTTCCAACATTATTTCCTGCTTTCTATTCCATATTATCCAAAATACCACAATGGATGTCACTGTGTGTGCTATGAAGTATAAACGCGCAAGAGGGATATAGTGTTACCATAATGGGATCATATCAATCTGACACGAGGTGTAGATCTGACCTTAGACAACACTGTAATCTAAGAAAACCTTTGTATGTTTGCTATAAGCACTCTCACACAGCCTACTGTTGTTAGCTAATACACCAAAATTAGAATTTTTTAAAATGGCATCAGCTTTAACTGGGTGTATCTTTGTTGTGTTGAGCGATGTGCACAGGAAATACATCAATAATAAAATAAAAGCAGTTGTAGTTTCATGCTGCCTGCATTGTGAAAAAGAATCAAGCCCTGAAATCAAACACAGTTTTACCATCCTGATATCATAGCTACATCCTTTGCAGATAAGGATGAATCCATGGCTTGACAACTTGAAATGGGTATTAAAATGATCCCCCCCCCCCCGATTATAAGGGTGTAGCTAAAAACAACTTACACTACAAAATCTATATTGGAATATACTAAAAGCCAATTCAGTTCAAGCGAAGTAGTTAGATACCCCTGCTGAAATCCAAATACTGATTTGAGCTCAACATATGGCCTTCAACATCTATATTTGCCTCCTAAATTGAGTACCTGGCCTTCAACATTGCTTCCTGATTCCCAAATCAATATTCAGATATTACTCCTTGTCCTTGTCAAATATGCAGCCAATGCACATTCTCTATGATAAGGCAAGAGAGAACTCCAAATACATATAGATTCCCTGTCATTGACTCTAATGAACTCTGCATATTGGACTTTCAGCCCTGTACTCAGGATAAGAGAATATATGCAGTCAGGGAAAAAATGTGCTAAGTGAAGGTCCTATTCTGTCCTATTACCACTAAAAGCCAGAAAGACTGAGTTAACAGAAACCAAATGCTTTTATTTCTGTGATTCCAAACACGCTCTAGAATGGCTACTATGAAGGCTAAGAATATAAGAGAGACCTTTTGGATCAGATCAACAGTCCATAACCTAAAGAAGCCATATTCTGTACCAACTGACTTTCCTGAATAGTCTTTAAAGGGAGCTCCACATATAACACATTCCAACATGCTAACCTAGGCATTGCTGAAGCATGGATAGGCATTGCACATGTAGCATTCACAAATGGATGCCTTCTCTAAGAAGTCCATAGGACTGCACTCTTGCTGCTCAGAAGCCCCCAAACTCAGAGGCTTCTGAGATTCCTATGCCTTGCCGGACTGATGCCCGCAGGCTGGAGGAGCACCAGAGGCGGTCTTTGCCCTCCCATCCTCCAAACTTTGCTTTTTTTGCTAGATGGGCTTTTCAGCCCTTCTAGCAATGGTGCTTCAGAGGGGGAGGGAGGGAGGCTGGAGGAAGCTCAGCATGAATCGTATCCTGGCCTCTCCAGTCTTGTCCTCTCCCCGCCCACCAGAATGCCCCCTTTCCCCCCTCTCTGAGGTCAATTTTCTGACCTCATAGAGGAAGCCGGCATGGTCCATGCTGGTTGCAAAGGGGTGGGGTCAGGAGATTGGATCTCAGCCCCCCTTTTCTGAAGTTAGAGAACTGCCTTGACTTTGGAGGAAGGAATCTGAGCCATCCTATGGTTCCTGCCATACAACCATAGGATTGCTCTCTAAGTGTATAATAGAGAACTGAACCATTTTCTCATAGTGCATGGTCTGTTGACTTCATTGCACAACATGTGTGTCCAGTCACTACATTTTTTATTCAATAATATTTTCAAGCCTACTTCTGGAATCGACAAGATACATTCAGGACACTTCTCTAGAACAGCAGGTATGGAGGTTTTGCATTGGAAATAGAAACTCAGCAATATTTGTGGCATCCACAGTGACTGTTAAGTAGGGATGTCAGAGAATTCCGCCACGGATCTCAGTGAGGCCGAATGCCAGTGCATTCGGCCCCCCGAAATCCGTGGTGGAACGAAGCCCCCTGCCCCACCACCCCACGAAAGGTGCGTGAAACGGAGCACTTACCTGCTGCCATCCGTGCTGACTTGGGAATGGTGGCCGCAGATGCGGCTGCCATTCGCTTCTTCATTATAGCCGTGATAGGCTACGTAAATATTTACGTAGCCTATCTAGGGATGGCGGAGAATTTCTCCACGAATCTTCGGGAGGCCGAGCGCCGACGCATTCGGCCCCCCGAAGTTGGTTGGGAAATTCTCCGCCGGCCCCCCGCCCCCCCGCGACAGGACTTACCTTCGGCGAATGTCCCTCCCGGCGGCGGGTCCCGCGGCGGTTCGTCGTGGGCAGGGGCGGCAGCCGGTCTCCCAACCGGCTGCCGCCGCCGCCATTGCAAAAAAAAAAAAACTAAAGTAAAAAAACCCAAAACACCCGTGATAGGCTACGGAATGATTTACGTAGCCTATCATGGCTAGATTTCCAAAGTCAGCCATGATAGGCTACGTAAATCGTCACGTAGCCTATCACGGGTGACTTTGAGGGGGAAAAAAAAAGCGTGTACGCAAATGGCGGCGGCCCATGGGCGCCTTATTTTGGCATGTTCCTTATTTTGGCACGTCTAGTCTACGTAAAGATTTAAGTAGATTACGGCGAAAATAAGGGCATGCTATTTGTGTTGCCCTTATTTTCGTCGTAGTCTACGTAAATCTTTACGTAGACTAGACGTGCCAAAATAAGGAACTTAGTATGCGCTTTTTTTTTTCACCAAAGTCACCCATGATAGGCTACATGACGATTTACGAAGCCTATCATGGCTGACTTTGGAAATCTAGCCATGATAGGCTACGTAAATCGTCACGTAGCCTATCATGGGGTCTTTTTTTTGTTTTTTGTTTTACTTTTTGTTTCGCAGCCGGGGAGACGGGGCGCTTCTCCCCAGCCTGAATTTCAGCCAGGCGAGGCGGGGCACCTCCCCCCCGGCCTGAATTTTGGCCGGGCGAGGCAGGACGCCTCCCCCCCTCGCCTGAACTTCGGGGGGAGAAGCGAAGCGCTTCCCCCCCACCGCGAAGCCAAGCTGCGAAAAGGTAAGTGACATTCGTACATCCCTAAGCCTCTCACGGCAAAACAAAAACAAAAACAAAACAGCGGACGCAAATGGCGGCGGCTACGGCGGCCGCCATTTGCGTTCCCCTTTTTTTGGCCATTTCAGCCTACGTAAATATTTACGTAGGCTATTATGGCGGGAAAAAAAAGGGAACACAAATGGTGTAGTGGCTGCCATTTGTTTTCCCTTTTTTTTCCCCCTGTAATAGCCTACGTAAATATTTACGTAGGCTAAAACGGCGGAAAAAAAGGGAATGGAAATGGCGGCCGCCGTATCCGCCGCCATTTGCGTCCTTCCAGGCTGTCGTGATAGGCTACGTAAGTATTTACGTAGCCTATCACAGCAAAAGGCAGCTACGCAAATGGCGGCGGCTACGGCGGCCGCCATTTGTGTGGCTGCCTTTTGATGTGATAGGCTACCTAAGTATTTACATAGCCTATCACAGCCTCCGCAGTGATGCAAAAGGCATCCCTGCGTTAGCCGTGATAAGCTACATAAATACTTACGTAGCCTATCATGGCATTCCTGGGGGGGCGAATTGCAGCTGCCGACGCGGCCGCCATTCGAGGACCACCCACCGGCGAACGGCACCAGGTAGGGTCCGTTCCATGCACGTTTCATGGGGTGGGGGGGCTTTGCTCCACCACAGATTCCGGGGGGCCTAATGCGCAGGCATTCGGCCTCCCTGGGATCTGTGGTGGAATTCTCCGCCATCCCTACTCAGCACACAGGTGAACTATGGCATTTGCTACTAAAAGGTGTAGCAATGGCCACCAATGGGGATAGCTTGAAAAGGGGATTAGATATGTTCATGGAGAATACTCCTATCCATGGCTACTAGTAAGATACACATTTGCCAAGTGATTAGTGATTCATTGCTCTGGGTGACAGCACTGGAGCAAGGCAATAAGAAAAAGAATGAACCAAAATGCTAAAGCCTACTTCACAGTTGTAGAAGCAATCAAAAGGACTTGTCTATCCAGTACTGTGGCAACTACAGGCATAATACTATCATGTGAAATTTACCAACTGCAAGTGGAGAGGGGTAATAAAGAGACGGACTCAAGTGCTTGGATTGAAACTGGGGCACATTTATTGAAATTTCTGCAAAGGGGAAAACCTAGGATGAGCACTGGACTGTGCCAGCTGCTAGCTAGCACTATAATGGGCGAAAACATACACAGCCTGAGGAGTGGCATGACAGCATCGCCACCCCTCAGGACTACCCCTTAGGGGCGAGGTAGACCTTCCCCTGTCATCCCTTCCTGGACTGCAAAGCTCCTGGGTGAGTGAGGTGAGTTGGTCTCACAGGCAACCCTTATCCCCCCCGAGCCACAAAACCCATTCAGGAGGCCTCAGGCATCACCAGTCACCATAACAGTGCCTCTGAATGTTCACCATCCCTAAGTTCATTCCCCCTTGCCCATCCTAGCCACCATCAGAAATGTGACCTGAATAGGGATGTCAGAGAATCCCGTGACATATCTCGGTGAGGCCGAATGCCAGTGCATTCAGCCCCCCGAAATCCATCGCAGAACAAAGCCCCCACCTCCCCAACCCATGAAAGGCGCGCGAAATGGAGCACTTACCTGCTTCCGTTCGCGCTGCTTTGTGAATGGCTGCCGTCCTGCGGCTGCCATTCACTTCCTCTTCATAGCCGTGATAGGCTACGTAAATACTTACGTAGCCTATCACGGCTAACGCAGGGACGCCGTGATAGGCTACATAAGTATTTATGTAGCCTATCACGGCAGGGGGGAAAAAACCCAGCATACGCAAATGGAGGCTACCGCCATTTGCGTATGCTGGGTTTTTTTCCGCCTGCCGTGATAGGCTATGTAAATACTTACGTAGCCTATCACAGCTAAATACAGGGATGCAAATGGCAGCAGCTACGACTGCCGCCATTTTGCGTCCCTGCAGGGCTGCCCAGCGGCTGGATGTCCAGCTGCAGGCGGCCGGAGCCAGCCAGTGGCTCCGTGGCTTGGCCGTAGAGTGGAGCCAGCCGGGCAGGATTCCAGGGGGGAGGACCAGATCGCCTCCCCCCCAGTGGAAACAGAACGGAACAGAAGGTAAGTGTTCCGTCCATCCCTAGACCTGAACTTAACAAAAAATTAGACCAAATTTACCTAAAGGACTCACCCAACCCCATGAACAGTGTGAAGTAGGAGAAAAGATGCACAGCCCAAGCCAATCTGTGAGCCAAAAATTCCTGCATGGCCCCCAAAAGGGCAACCGGTTAAAACCCACACTGCTTAAGGGAGGGAGTCACGTGAGTGAGAGGCAGTTGGGAGGGGCACGGAGAGTAAAAATGCCTCTCCGACCCCACCCCTCCCCAGTGGCACCATGGGGGTTCCGCCAGTGGCAGCCCACCACATCTGCTCACCCCACCTGCCTGCAACACCCCCCCCTCATGGCCAGTTAAGCCAGACATGGGGGTAGGGCATATCTAACTCTGAAAGCTTCTATGATGGAATTACAGAGTAGAAAGGTACCTTGGAAGTCATATTATCCAACCCCTGCTCAATGCAGCATCTGCAAAGCAGTATGCAACTAAAGCACCCCTTACAGATTGTCTAGTCTTCTTAAATACATCAGCAAAAGGGAGTCCACCACCTCCTGAGGTAGTTGCTTGTATTCTCAAACAACTCTTACCATAAGGAGGCTTTTCCTAATTTTTAGCTGAAATATGCTTCCCTGCAATTCCCAGTCATTTGTCCACTCAACAGGTCTTAGCTCACAAATGCATATTGGGCTTTCAGCCATGTGTTCAAAGTGGGAGGCTCTACACAGTTAAGGGAACTTAGATATCAACCCTCACCACCACCCCCATTCCTGTCAAATAGAACCCCCTGCTCAATGCAGGATCTGCAATGCAGGATGCAACTACTACAATATCCCTGACAGATGGAAATCCAGTCTCTGCTTCTATCAACAGTTCATTCACAATATTGTATTCCAGGCTAGATTTATATGTAGACTTATATATTTATTATATAGACTTATATAAAGTCTAGATTTATATATGGATGAGATTTAGATTTTGAAAATGCCCATTCAGTACAAAGATTGCTTGATGCCTTGGGTTAGCTACTCCCACCCTATGCACGTGTTCACCTGCACATGAGTAGGGCTAAAGTGTATAGGGGGTATGCGTGCTTAGAGAGCTCCTGGGATTGCAAATCTTGATAAGGCAGGGTTTCTGATCCTAGAGGCTCTGTAAGCACATTCAGCCAAACGCTGTTACATAGCCCTGTTCAGAACATCAGGCTGAACATGCAATGATCTATTGTATAGCTGAGAGTATGGGATGTTGTGTGCGGGGGGGGGGGGGATTTATTTATTAATTTGCAATATTTATATACTGCTCCACATGAAAGATTTTGGGGCGGTGAACAACAAGATAAAAGAATAAAACCCTACAATTAAGGGCGCAATCCTATGCAGATAGGGGGCTGCCTCCGAACTCAAAGGTGACTGCCTATCCAATGCAGGGCAGGAGAGGCAAGGAGGGGATCATTCCCTCCATGCTTTTCCTGCCTTGCATTTAGGGATGGCAGAGAATTCTGCCATGGATTCCAGCATCCTGTCCCCCCGCCCCCTGCAGAATCCCCCCGGGATGGCACTTGCCTGGGGCAGATGCGGCGGTGGTGGCAGCGGCTCCGGTGGTGGCGGCGGTTCCGGCGGCTGGTCTCCTGGCCAGCCGCAGCCGGGCTGCTGCCACCGCCATTGCTGTCCTTCCAGCCGTGATAGGCTACATAAGAATTTACATAGCCTATCATGGCTACCCCCCCAAAAAAACACCCCAGCATACGCAGATGGCGGCAGCTACGGCGGCCTACGTAAATATTTATGAAAGCTATTACAGCGAAAAATAAAGGAATGCAAATAGCGCCCACTATGCTATTTGTGTTCCCCTTTTTTTCGCTGTTTTATCTTATGTAAATATTTACGTAAGATAAAGCGGCCAAAAATAGGGCATGCAAATGGCAGCCACCGTAGCTGCCGCCATTTGTGTACGCTGGGGTTTATTTTTTTGGGGGGTAGCCGTGATAGGCTACGTAAATTCTTATGTAGCCTATCACGGCTGCCTGGCTGGATGCAAATGGCGGCTGCTACAGCAGAGCCAGCCGTCAAGGATTCTGGGGGGGGAGGACCAGATCACCTCCCCCCCATCCCACCCCACCATGAAAGATTCCGCAAAAAGGTGAGTTTCGTACATCCCTACTTGCATTTGCAGCTAGACAGCCAATTTTGGAATGCCACATTTTGGTCGCTCCGTGCTCCTCTTGCGAGTGCGGGGCATGGGGCTGTTCTGCGCTGCCTGCGAGGCAGTGTTGAAGGGGGGGGAAGGTCAGTTCTCCAGGAACCGATCTCAGAGTGCAGGTAAACCAGATATCCTATGGCCATCTAGCTGCTGACTAGCAGCCATAGGATTGCTCCATAAAGTAATTAAAACATTTTAAAAGAACAGATTCTGAAGTTAATAAACTGCAGCTGGTCACTCAGGGAAGGCCTCTTGAAATAGCAATATCTACAGGAGGCACCGAAAACATCACAATGTTGGTGCCTGCCTGACCTCCAAAGGCAGGGAATTTCACAGGAAGGGGGCCACAACGTTGAAGGCTGTTTTTCTGGTGGACTCTAACCAGGCCCTAGGTCCATGTGGAACCACCAGGAGCAAGCTCTCCGATGACCTCAGTGACCTGGCAAGTTGGTAAAGAGGAAAGCACTCTCTCAGCTATCCTGGTCCCATGTTATTTAGGGCTTTGTACACCAGCACTAATACTTTAAACCAGGCCCAGCAGCTAATAGGCAGCCAGTGCAGTTCCCTCAGCAAAGGAGTTGCATGCTGAAAAGGGGCAGCTCCTGACAACAGCCAAGCAGCTGCATGTGTACAGGGCATGTGTGCATCCCCTATACAGTTTAGCTCTACTCATCAGGAAGCTGGGAAATGCCTGCAAAGGGCTTATATCACAGCCTAATCTGCCTTGTAGGGTTGTTGCAAAGATAAAGGGGCACAACTATGTGCATTCTTGAAACAATCCCTTCTGTCCTTCGTATCCTCTTCTATAGAATCAGCGTTTGAGCTTCCCTAAATTACCTTTTTCGTACTTACGTGTAATCTTTCAAGATGAAGACACAAATCCCAAACATCACAACCCATACCACTAAAACAAGTTGGGTGGCAGTGTGCCCCATGTTACAAGAAGTCCTCTATCTGAAGGGCTGTGAGAGGACAGTCTTGTATTTGAAGGTGTCCTCTGAACTGCTGTCCGGTAGGAGTGTATGGATTCCCCACCATTTGTTCCGGTGGGGAATCCGCGGGACAGGGGGAGGCGATCTGTTCCTCCCTCCAGAATCCTCACGGAGCAGCTCTGCTCCACGAGGATGCCACAGAGCCGAGGTCTGCCCTGTTCCGCCATCTGCCTGCCCTGAATCCCCCCCCCCATTTTTTTCTGGCTCCAGAACTTATGTAAATACTTTCGTAATTCCTGCTGAAAAATTCCTGCCTTTCCATGCACCCTCGGTCTCCGTAAGAGTAAAGCCCTTCACAGGGATTCCCCGCGTAACTTCCGGTCACCTCACCTCACCTGACCTGACCTCACTGGAGCTGTCCTGACTTCACCTGACCTGACCTCACTGGAGCTGTCCTGACCTCACCTCACCTGACCTTACCAGAGCTTTCCTGACCTCACCTCACCTGACCTCACCTCAACTGATCTCCACAGACAATAAACAGAAAAGATGGAGGATTTCCATGGACGACTCAGCCCCAGTGAAAGAAAGCCTCCGGAAAATGCCTCATAAAAAGGGTAAAGCCGCTTGCTGTCTTTCTTCCTCCATTTCCAATTTCCATTTTTATTTTTGTAGTTATTTTCGAAAAATCCGCCCTTTGGTGGAGAAAGAAAAATTGGGTCCGCGTGAGCTCCGGTCCGGGTCGACCTGGCCGCCCTGTTCTGAGGATGATTCTGCGGACCGGATTTGTCAGAATTCAAGCCCATTTAAGACCCCGGTGGAATTCTCCGACATCCCTACTGTCCGGTCCAGGGAAGAGTGGTGTCAGGAGCACCCTGGCGGCCTCTTTCAGTAGACTCCAATAGCCAACTCAAGACACAGATGGAAGGTTTCTTTTCAAGGCTTTAATACTTTTTCAACTTAATGACACTTTCAGATGCTAATCACCAGTGACGAAGCAAGGAACAGCAGAGTGGCCTATGCGCCGAGTAGTCAGTTGATCCCCATTTGAAGGAGAGTCACTTGAAGACCCTGAACTTATGGGCTAGGGAGAGATCCTCCCTCTTTCTCTTGGGTCCATGGGAGGTGGCTGTTGCTTGCGCGCTAAACAGGCGCTATGCCTCCTTTCCGCACCCTCCATCACTTGTCACTCTTTGCATCTCGGTCGAGCATCCAGCAAGCCCCCCTCCCACACTTGCTCACTGCCAGGGTCACTATCTCAGGAATGCCGGCAGGAGGAATCTCTGCCAGCTGCTGTGCCTGTGAGGGATGAGCTGGCTCCTCTGCCACGGATTGCTGATCCTCCTTAGAATCAGAACTGCTCTGGGGTTCCATTGGCTCAGTTTCCACCCTGACAAGTGGGGTCCTTGAAGTGGCCCATCAACACTTTGCACCTGGAGGGTAGAGTGAGCAGGCACACAGGCCACTTGGTCATCCATCTTCCCCACCAGGGTGAGATGGATTGTATTTCTATTTAAGTTACAGTGATTATTTCTAAATTTGCATATATACCTATACATTATTATATGCAAATTGTATGCAAATGTCTGTCCTTTTTTGTCTGTGTGTGTGTGTGTGTCAGTGTGTGTGTGGAGGGGGTGATGTAATTCCTCTTTTGGTGATGCAGAAGTGGCCACCTTAAAAACAAGGGCAGCAAAGGACCGAATTAATGCCCCCCCCCCCGAGGAAGCTGAAGCAAACTGCTAGAGCCATGATGGCAAAGGAGAAGTTACAGAGATGAGCACCCACTTCCCGTCGACATGGGACTGTTTTATCTGTCACTCAAAGCTGGTGAAGAACAGCCGTTTAGCAACCATGTCCCTGAAATGATATTCTCTTGCTTTTGAAGCATATAAATATTTGATTCCCACTCACATTTGATTTTTCCATTCTTTTCTTCTTTGAAAGCAATGAACTTCACCCTCCCCACACACACACACAAAATAAAGCTTTTTTATTATTATTTAAAGGCACATTCAGTCAGTTTGAAATAAACATCGAAATAGCTCTGGATGTGAGAGAACTGGCATATATCCTGCCTTCCACTGATAAGAGAGGAACACAGATGTATACTGGTGGCAGCCTAGGAGGAGCGAGATAGCCTTTCAACTCTGAATTTGATTCTTCCAAATGCTGGGGAGAGACCAATTTTAAAACTTTTTTTTTTTTTTTGCTCATTTCAGCCTCTGCCCCTCAGTCTCTCTGTGACAAAATGACTTCCATGATTGTCAATGGTTATATGCCTCTTGACTAAGCTCTTTACAAATTTAGAGGAGGATGCTGATGCCAATGAATATGCTCCATATATATATACACGGGGAAAATAAGCCAGGCTTAATGGAATCATCATTTTATATGTCAGATATGCTGGCCATGATCCAGAGGGCACATTTTAACAGGCATAATGCAAGAGCCCTGAGGCTCTGGAGCTATCTGCCCTTATCCCCTGCCATCATATCACAAATCACCTTTGAAAGTCTCTCAAATTTCAAATATAGTTTGCTGTACCTAGGGATGGATAAACCTGTCAGTTCTGTTTTCTCCCACATTCTATATTTTTTAATCTCAAATTCTTTCTGTCTCATTTATGAAGAAATCTGCAATTGTTGGTGAAGTCTTATCCAAAACGAACTGAACAAAATTCTCATCAATTTGCACCAGCCAAATTCCACGGGTGCAGCTATGGAGAAGACCTTGATTTGCATGCCTGCCATGTAGCTGTTAAAGATGAGGAGCTTGTCAGAAAAAAAGAGGTGGCACCCTTGATTAAGCACTAACATGGTTGAATACGTAGGGATTCAAATCCAAACCTTTAAGAGCTAAATGCTCAAATCCCTGGTCCTGGATAGACAAACATGTCAGTTTTGCTTTCTTCCATGTTCAAATTTCTGTAAAGTCTGAAGTGATTTCCATCCCATTTATAAAGAATGTTGTGAATCTGGCTGAGGTCTTATACAAATCCCACACATGCAACAAAATTCTCACCCATTCCTATGCAGTACAGGTAAAAAATCCAAACATGTATCTCCCACTCTTACCAGCTAGTAAGTTACTTCTCAGATTTGCTTCATTAGGTCTCTGTCATAACTGTGGTTAATTATGACCACAGATAAGTGGCTACAGTGGTAACATGGCTCTATATGATATCATAGAATCATAGAATCATAGAATAGTAGGGTTGGAAGGGGCCTACAAGGCCATCGAGTCCAACCCCCTGCTCAATGCAGGAATCCAAGTCAGAGCATCTCTGACAAATGGCTGTCCAGCCTCATATTGAAGGCCTCCAGTGTGGGAGAGCCCACCACCTCCCCAGGTAATTGGTTCCATTGTCGTATTGCTCTGACAGTCAGGAAGTTTTTCCTGATGTTCAGCCGGAATCTGGCTTCCTGTAACTTGAGCCCATTATTCCGTGTCCTGCACTCTGGGATGATCAAGAAGAGATCCTGGCCTTCTTCTCTGTGACAACCTTTCAAGTACTTGAAGAGTGCTATCATATCTCCCCTCAGTCTTCTCTTCTCAAGGCTAAACATGCCCAGTTCTTTCAGTCTCTCTTCATAGGGCTTTGTTTCCAGTCCCCCGATCATCTTTGTTGCCCTCCTCTGAACCCTCTCCAGTTTGTCTGCATCCTTCTTAAAGTGTGGTGCCCAGAAGTGGACACAGTACTCCAGATGAGGCCTAACCAGTGCTGAGTAGAGGGGAACTAGTACTTCCCAGGATTTGGAAGTGATGCTTCTATGAATGCAGCCCAAAATAGCATTTGCCTTTTTTGCAGCCACATTACATTGTTGGCTCATATTCAGGTTGTGATCGACAACAATTCCAACATCCTTCTCGCTTGTAGTGTGGTGAGAAGGATCTTGGAATTGTTGATTCTGTGAAGCTGGCTGCTATGGTACTGCAAAAGTAGCGGCCTATGAAGATACAAGAAAGGACAATAAATACAGAGACAGATGTTTGTGTGAATGTTTCTGCTGAATTCTGGATCTATGTAAATGGCCAGTTCATCCAGTATACAAATTCTACTAGTATTGCCTACAGAACAGGGTGGGGAGAATGAACTGAAAGATTACACATGCCGCATGGTCAATATTGAAAAATTCACATCTGCACAGTGAGGACACCTTAATACAGCCATAATTTCTGCAGTTGGATTTCCAAGTTGTGTCAGGGTGGACACTGAGCCCATAGAATCCCACAGTAGTTCTGATTCTGAGGAAGAGGAGTCGCTCCTGGGAGAGGAGTGCGCTCCTCTTTCCCAGGGCCAAGGCCAACAGCTGACGGAGATTCCTCCCACCAGCATTCCTAGCTTAGGTAGCAGTCCTGGGAGTGACAGAGCACGGGAAGCAGACTTGATGGACACACGACGCCGACGCAGAAAGCAGCACCAAATGGAGGGCGCAGAAAGGAGGCGTAGTGCCCGGTTGGTGTGCAAACAACAGCTGCACCCAGAGGATCCAAGGGAAAAGGGGAGGGACTCTCCCTAGTACTTAAGTTCAGGGGTCTGCCAGTAATTCCCTTTCAAACGGGGACCAACTGTTCCAACGTAGGGCATAGGTACTCTGCTGCTCATATCTAGTTGCTAACAGTAGAATTGTTAAGTTGTAAAAGAGGAATAAAGCTTTGAAAAGAATCCATTTGTCTGTGTCTGGACTTGGCTACTGAATTAGACTGAGAGAGACCTCCAAGGAGCCCATGACAAGTTGATTGCACCATGTGAGAAATATCTATGTTCAAGATGTTTGTATCATGTGAAAAAATATTCATCCATCCATGGTTTTACCAACTGGTCTTTGCATGGGATGCAGGCTACCCACAGGAGAATCCAGTTACAGATGTTATTTATTTGTTAGTTTGTTTTCAATATTTGCATACCACTAGGGATGGACGAGCCCATCTCCATCCGGGGCAGGGGAGCTTGACGAGCTGCCACCCACCCCCCGCTGCTCATGCAGCCCGGGCCTGCTCGGCAAGTTTCCTTGCTCGCCCTGCCTGCCCACGAGCTGCGCAAGCCACTCCTCTTCCACGTGCCGGCTGTCAAAGGCCGGCACTGGGAAGAGGAACCTTGGTGCAGCCAGCCCCCAGCCTCTCACCCTGGCCTCTAGCAGGTTGGGGTGGGGAGGAGAGGAGAGGATAGGTGCCTCCTTCTCCCCCCCCCCTCCAACCTGCTACAGCAGCGGCAGCAAGGGACAAGCTGGTCGTTTTCCATAAGGCCGGGAAAACTTAAGGAAAACAGCAAACCTTTCCTGTGCCACTGCCACCGTAGCAAGGATGGGGGAAGGAGGTGCTGCCTTCTTTCTTCCCCTCTCCTTGCTGAGGGAGCAGGTGCTCGAGCTCTTGCCCAACACAGCATGCCGCGAGTCAGGCAAGGGCTCAGGTCTGCAAGCTGGTGTCTGGGTGGCTGAACCGGCAAGTTCTTCCTGGGCTTTGAACCCCAACCAGATGCTTGCGACATCCCTACATACCA
The DNA here is from genome assembly GCF_057233095.1 of Heloderma suspectum. Lineage (NCBI taxonomy): Eukaryota > Metazoa > Chordata > Lepidosauria > Squamata > Helodermatidae > Heloderma > Heloderma suspectum. The sequence continues at coordinate 44,892,301 of NC_139460.1, read as the reverse complement.
CCCAATAACAGAAACCTTCTGGGCACTTTACAGATTAAAACAATAGAGGAAAACAAAAACAAAAAAAACTAAACCCAGAAAATAAGAAGGTACAACGTGAAAATAAAACATAAAACAGAATAAAACCAGCAACATCATTTTCTTTTTTTTAAAGAATGAAATCAGCAGCAGAGAACAACATCAGTACAACAGATCTAAAATGTCTTGGACAGAGCAATCCTATGGCTGCTAGTCAGCGGCTAGACGGCCATAGGATATCTGGTTTTCCATGAACCAACCTTGGAACCCATGCTCCAAGGTTGGTTCCCAGAGAACCGACCTTCCTCCCACTCTGCACTGCCTCACAGGCAGTGCGGAATGGCTCCGTGCTCCGCGCTCTGAAGAGGAACACGGAGTGGTCAAAACAGGGTATTCCAGTTCCAGGTGGGCGTTCTGGGGCAGGGAAGGCAGAAATGCCAGTACGAGACATCTTATGTGTCGGCCGGCAGCCTCCTCCCCCGCTCTGCCTTCCCACGGCTAGACAGCTGAAATTGGCTGTCTAGCCACAAAAGCAGGGCAGCTGAAGTGCGGAGGGGATGATCCCCTCTGTGCTTCTCCTGCCCTGCATTAGATAGGTGGTCGCCTCCGAGTTCAGAGGTGGCTGCCTGTCCCCATAGGATTGTGCCCTAAAATATTTAAGCCTGAAAAGTATGGGAGAATTAAAAAGAAAAAGAAGAGATCTTCACACAGCAGCACTGAAAAGACCATGACATAGGAGACCAGGAAGCCTCTATGGGGTGCCAAATCTGGAAAGGCCCTAGTTTGCTTGTTAGTTGGTTGGTTTACTTCATTTATATACCACCCAATAGTCAAAGCTCTCTGGGCGGTTCACAAAAATTAAAAACAAAGAGCACACAATAAAACAATATAAAGTAGCATCCTGCTGGACCTTATTTGGAGAGGGTACCTAGGGAAGGGCCTCAGAAGATGATCTTAGGATCCATGTAGGATGAGGGAAGAGACAATCCTTCAGGTATCCCGGCCCCAAGCCATGTTGGGCTTTAAAGGTTAATACCATCACTTTGAATTGGGGCTGGAACAGCTGTGGTATAGTGCCTCAATCACACAGTTAGGTTGGGAGAAATCAAACTATCCTTATATATTTGAATAAATCTGGCAAAATTCTCCTTTAACACAGTGGACTGGGATTTTGTTTCTTGATGGCGAAAGAAACTTGGTTGAGTTTTAGACTTACAGATATCCCTCGGACTGGGTATGAGGAATCAGATAAAACTAATACATTAGATACAACTATAAAGAGAATGCCATTAATATGAATGGTTTTCTATTTTAATGGTGAACAGGAGGGATATCAAGTCTTTATATGCCATTTCCACAATTTCAGGTGCTAAGCAAATAAGGGCTTGCAGGTTGGTGATGGTGGCAGTTTATGGCCCATTTAAACTCATTATGTCTTGGGGAAATGTTGCATCAGTGTGTCAGAGGATGCTAGCAAAGATGTGGGGTGTGTGAGTGTGTGTTTTAAACAAACCACACAGATCAAGGTAGTTAAAATTTTTGAATGTTCCTGGGATAAGAAAGTGCCTGAAGATTTAAACTATTTTACCTAGGCATCTGCTATACTATTATTCATTATTTGCACAAATCCATGAGCAGGCAGTGCCCTTACAGCTTTAAGGGAATAAATACAGCCCCTTTGTCCTGTGAGAACAGATACGTCTTCTTTTAGGGAAAAACAAACAAACTATGGTATGCACCTTTGTCCACAAAAAGTAATGCCTAGTCAGGGAAACATTAAATTTGTGTTTGCTTCACAATGGAGCAAAGAGGCGCCAAGTAATTTTTCAAGTATCTGTGAATGCATAGCTACAAAATCACCTCCTCAGACAATGAGATGAGGCTACTTGGAGGGCAAAAAAAAGAATGGAGTGGCATGGATAACATTTAAAATGGGAGGTGGGCACGTTAGGTCCTTCAGTTCATGGCAGAGGAATGGGGAGGGAAGTGAGAACCAATCTAGGTATGAAAGGCTCATATACATATGGCATTTTAGCTTTTGCTTTGGTCAGGGACAGGACCAATCTTACCCTTAGAGAGAGTGATGTGGCAGCCTCGGGCAAGTAATTTTGGGTGTCATGAAAGGGAAGCAAATTATTATTTAATTACACACACACACACACACACACACATACACTGCCATGGCAAGGGAGAGGTGCATGTCGGATTTTGTCCCAGTGTTACAAAAATATGACTGGCCCTGACTGACATGTGTGTGTGTGTGTGTGTGTGTGTGTGCGCCCGCGTGGGTGGGGGGCAGCATAAGAACATAAGAAGATCCATGCTGGATCAAACCAAGGGTCCATCTAGCCCAGCATTCTGTTCACACAGTGGCCAACCAGCTGTCGACCAGGAACCCACAAGTAGGACATGACTGCAACAGCACTCTCCCACCCATGTTCCCCAGCATCTGGTGTACATAAGCATACCGCCTCCGGTACTGGAAGCAGGACATAGCCATCAAGTCTAGTAGCAATCGATAGACTTTTCCTCCAGGAATTTGTCAAACCCCCTTTTAAGCCATCCAAGCTGGTGGCCATCAATACATCTTGTGATAGCAAATTCCAACAACTGCTTCCTTTTATCTGTCCCGAATCTCCCACCATTCAGTTTCATGGGATGACTCCTGGTTCTAGCATTATGTGAGAGGGAGAAAAATGTCTCCCTATCCACATTCTCCACACCATGCATAATTTTGTACACCTATATTATGTCTCCCCTTACCCACCCTTTTTTCCAAGCAAACAATCCCAGCTGTTGTAACCTTCCCTCATGGAGGAGATGCTCTAGTCCCTTGATAATTTCAGTTGCTGTTCCATCTCAGGCAGCAAAGTGCCTGGGGCCAGCACTTGTAAGATGTAGGTGCTGGATTTTCTTTTCCTTTAGCTGTAAGTCTAAGTGCTTGCTACTAGGGCTGTGTGAAGAATCTGCTCCATCAGATTTATTTGTTTGTGGCTGTTCTCAGACCAAACCATCCAGAAAGAAATGGGGACCCAGAAGCACTTCAGAAATTCGTATATTTCAGGACTTGTGATGCTTTCCATAAAACAGGAAAAAGGCATCTGATTAAGAAGTGCACCAAGAAAAAAAGTGCTCATTTCAAAATGTGTATAAACATGCTTTACTCAATGAATGAATGAGCACAAAAATGCATACGATTTGAAGAATGAACATAAACATGGGCACATTTTTTTAAAAAAATCCTCTAAAAAACCTGCACAGATTTTTTTTTAAAAAAATCATCTACAAGGAACTGGCATGGAATGGACCTGGAGGATGGAAAAAAGAGGAACTCCCTGGAGTTGGACTAGACAAATCCACCCATCTCTATAATTATAATTAATTTGGCTGAAGTAAGAGGCAACCTTATGTTACAGCAATCTACCTCTAGATAGCAATTGTCTTGAGGAAAATTGAATGGCAACTGGTTCTGCAAACTTTATGTATTTATAGTTCTGCAAACTTTATGTATTTATAGTCATTTCAGTTTTGTCCACCTACCCTTAAGAGGCTTACAGTTGCTTACACTGATATTAAAACATTCAGTCTTTCAAACATGTACAGTTAAAGAAAATTCACAGCTAAAGATTCCAGCCAATTCACACCTAAAGATTCCAGCAATATGTGTTCCTGACATATTTATCCTGGCTAACAAAATGTTTCCTCAATTTGAAGCTCTTGTATTTTCAAAAGGACTGAACATTTCAGACTCTACCAAAAAAGGATTTCTTTGTTAACTGCATCTCCACTGAGGTATCCATGGAAGATCTTTGAAACCTCGTGGGTTTGTAAGTGAAGAGGTATTTACATACACTAAGTAAAACCAGAACTTTGAATAAGTCCAGAGAAGCCTTCTGTCCATCATATGCTAAGTTTACAAGCTGTATGTTTCTGAGTATAATATACATGTGTCAATCTATGTGTATGCACAAATGAACAGCTTGACCCTTCAGGCTACAGTAGATGATCTGTCTGCCTAGTTAAAAACTAATTATATTGCAATATTCCATATTTCCTGGTACAGCTGAGCTCAAAGTACTTACTTCAGAACTTTTGGACTGAATTTTAGGGCTGGAGTGGGCGTGAAATGTGTGTGTGGGGAAGAGAAACAAAGCTTACCTTCTGTCCCTTCTGACCACTGTTGTCACTGGGAGAAGTAGTGCTCCTTTAAGTGGCTATCTTTTTTCTCCAACATAAATTCCCTTGATGTTATATAATGCTGTGTGTCAGCGTTCCACCCTTGACCTGGACCCCCTGAGTAACTCCTTAAGGTTTTCTTGCCTCCTTAACAGTCCCACCTTCCTTCTTTTATCTTCCCCTTCCTTATAATGTCAGGTTTAGACTGTAGGCTTGGGGTGATTGACACTCTAGACACAACCACAACAGTTTACTGGTAAATTAAAGCAAGCAAATCACAACTAAAGGTATTGTACACAATAGAGCTGAGTGATACAAACAGCATTAAGAGTAGAAAAAAAGTTGCAAAATGCGAGTTCCTTTACCCTATTTAGACTTCTCCAGGCTGCTTCTCACTGTTCCTTCTTCATGCTCTGATCTTCCTGACGCTCTTTACACCCTCCTCCCTCAAAACCAAAAGTATTGTTTCAAATCTGAAGAAATGAAACTTAACTGGAGAAATGAAACTGAACCTTAACTGGGGAAATGAAACTACTCCTCTTAGGGATACCCCCTCCCAACAAAAAAACTTGACCTTTTCCTTTTCCTTGCCTCTGTAGGCCTCAAACCTTCACAGTGTGATATTGTGAAAAACATGTTATGGGGAAGAAGGCAGTTGCCAGCTGCTGGTAGGCATACTTGCTGCCACTTGTAAGGTTTGCAGCAGTGCCAGCTCCAGGTTTCTTAGGGCCCTTGGGCAAGCCACTTGAATGTTCCTTTTCCCTCAGTGAGTCTACCTTCTCACCATCATTGTCACCAGCTGCTATTGTTCCTCATCCTCTTTCTCATCATTGCTACCACTTGCTTGCTTGACAGGCAGAGAGCCTGTAGGCAGTAGCATCTACTGTTCCTTCTCACCACCACTGTTGTCTGGGCCAGAGTGAGAGGCAGGTAAAGAAGTAGTGAAGAAGAGGAGGAACAAGTCCAGAGGGCCCTTGTCAGTGGGCCCTGCTTGTGTGTGGGTCCAAGGCAGATGTCCAAACATGCCTACCCATGCAGCCCCCCACATTTCATGCCTCCAAAATGCCCCCTCCTCTCATTCACAACTTGCTTTTCTGGCTGTGAAAGGGGGGAGGTGGATAAGCCCTGTAAAACTGGCTCAGAAATACAAATTTCAGCAGAAGTTCTTCTCTGTCCTGGATTTCTCTGGCTCAGAATATAATCTATGCCAGTGTATAAATCCTCCTTCCCACCTACATACCTGCCTTTAGAACCTTGCTCAAAAATGGGTTAGACTTAGGGTGATAATTCTCACAGATTGAGAGGGTCTAGATGTGGTTTTTGTTTTTTTCAGGAGGGGCATAACTACCATCTCCCTAAGAGCAGTATGCACCATTCCCTGCCTCAAAGATGCATGTATTACTTCGGTGATCCAGACAACCAACCCCGCCCTTCCCTGCAGACTTAAAAAGTCAAGAAGGGCAGGGATCTGGAGCCCATGTGATGGATCTTAGTTCTTGTACAAGCTGAAAAATATCCATAACAATTGGACCAGATGGTTTCTTAGCTGCATCCATCTGTAACTCATTTAAAATATGGTGTCCAAGTTGGGACAGATGTGAGCAATGTTATTCACAAAATGCAATGTAAATTGGTCACAGTGAGCCTTGGAGAGTTTTCCATTCTGGGCCACAAGATCTACAGCAGGCCCCTCACCACTCAGAATAGCTCTGCCCATGAGCATTGTGCATATGCAATGGTGATGGAAGTGTGACGATGCCATAATCACTACAGAGTAGGCTCGATAATGGGCTATCGTTTGTGTTCTGTCATATTCACTACAAGTTTTCCCCACTTGCACCCTAGTCATCAACCCAATTGTTTCATGGTCTTCAGCTCCCTATTATACCAAGGAACTGACTCAACCTTACTATTTGGTTGAGGACATGTATTTATTTGTTAGATTTATATCTAAGGAGCCCAAGGCAGCATGCATGATCCTCCTGCTCTCCATACACCCTCACAGCAAGCCTGTGACGTTTGTTAGGATGAGAGTAAATGACTGGCCCAAAGTCATCCAGTGAACTTCATGGCCAAGTAGGGACTAGAACCCAAGTGTTCCCAGTTCTAGGCCAACACTCTAACCACTACACCACACTGGCTCTCTCTTTGAGAAAGATTGTGTTAATGGCCTGTGTTACTCCTTCATTCCAAGCAGTGACCAAAGCCTCAGCAGGATCACCAGATAAAACTGTTTACTGGCTTACTCTTTCAGGAGAGTTAAACAGTTGTTCAAAGAAAGAATCCATCTATATTCTCAGCAGTGGGACGTATATACACCCAAATGTTGTCCTTAATTAAGAATTCATTATATAAAATGCCATTTGGTCTGGAGCAATACTTTACAGCATTTACTGTGGCTCCTTTAAGAAAATAATTCACAGCTTTAAGATTCCAGTGCATGCCCTGTGCTTATCTGGAGGGGAGGTTTGACAATACCCCACCTCATTTATGTAGGGATGTAAGAAAGTCACTTACCTTTTCGAAGGGTGACATTCGCGGTGGGGGGGAGGCGCTCCGTCCCTCCCCCTGAAATTCTCTCTGGATGGCTGTGCTCCGCCGAGATTCCGCAGAGCCGCCAGCCGGGGCTGCCTGCAGCCGGACATCCGGCCGCTGGGCAGCGTGCAGGGATGCAAATGGCGGCTGCCGTAGCTGCCGCCATTTGCGTCCCTGTATTTTGCCGTGATAGGCTACGTGAATATTTACGTAGCCTATCAGGGCAAAAAACAACAACAACAGCGAACGCAAATGGCAGCGGCTATGGCAGCCACCATTTGCGTTCCCTTTTTTTTTTTTTGCCGTTTTAGCCTACATAAATATTTACGTAAGCTATTACAGCCAAAAAAAAAAAAAAAGGAACGCAAATGGCGTAGTGGCCACCATTTACGTTCCCTTTTTTTTTTTTGGCCGTAATAGCCTGCATAAATATTTACATAGGCTAAAATGGCAAAAAAAGGGAACACAAATGGCGGCCGCCATAGCCACCGCCATTTGCGTCCCTGCGGAAGCCATGATAGGCTATGTAAATACTTACGTAGCCTATCACAGCTTCCACAGGGATGCAAATGGCGTCCCTGCATTAGCCGTGATAGGCTATGTAAGTATTTATGTAGCCTATCACGGCTACACGGAGGAAGCAAATGGCAGCCGCAGACGCGGCCGCCATTCGCAAGTCAGCGCGGACGGCAGCAGGTAGGTACTCCATTCCAGGCCTATTTTGCGGGGGGGGGGGGGCTTCGTTCTGCCATGGATTTTGGCATTCGGCCTCACCGAGATCCGTGGCGGAATTCTCTGACATCCCTACATTTATGACTGTGCATCTGTGAGTCTGGCAAAGCTGAGGATATTGAACACTATTTACTCCTTTTCCATTTGTATGATATAAATTTCTGCACCATATCCTTTGTTTTCTCTCAAACAGACCTCCCTTGGATGAGATTTGTATATTGCTTGCAGGCAACAATGTATATGTTACCGCCCAGGTTGCAAAATTCACCCTGGCTGCCAGAAAATTAAGGGCCAGGAATCATACTGTACCCTCTTATAAATCTAGGGGGAAGGACTTTGCAGCTGGTACTTTGGAGGGGAAGTGAGAGATGTAAAGGTGTCATTTTAACCATTGTTTGTGTACTGTTTTTAAATTGTTTTTTTATTTTATTGTGTGTGTGTTTTAATTGTTATGGCCTATGGCTTTGAAAATAAAGGTTCATCCTGAAAAGAAGTCCCTGTCAGGACTGGGCCCAATCTCCCTAGTTTGGTTTCTGACTCTGATTCGGAGATAGAGCGAGAAGAAGCCAAGCTGAGACTGGAAGTGGGGGAGGGAATTCCTCAAGACTCTCCAGGAGGCAGTGAAGACCCTTCACAAGGGCTTATTGAGCAGGAGGGGAGGGCTAGGCTCAGCGACAGTCTTCCTCCCTCCCAGCCTCTGTTGGAAGGGGGATGGGGGAGCAATGGAATTAACAGATGCTAGAGCTCACTGCTGATTTAAGTGGGCAGAGCTGAGAGGAGGTGGGAGGTGTCCCACCAGATTGGCTGCCTGTCAGAAGTTGGGTCAGGGGGATCCTCCCTGAAGTGGGGAGCCCAGAAAAAGCCTACTGAACATGGTGGGAACCTGTCTATTAGCTGAAAGGCAACTGCCCTGTTTTCAGTAGCTCTCTTTTCAAAAGTGCTGTTTAGCTATTTAGCCTAGAGGACAGCTCCAAGTCTTCGTAGTCAGTTCAGGTGTGAAGAGGTGCTGTTAACACTGAATAAAAGAGTTTATGGATTGTACAGTGAGTCTCTGTTGCCTCACTGGAAGGGCTTGGGATCCCTGACACTCCCTCAGAGAGGTCAGAAAAGCATTTGGATTCATCGATCTCTGGTGCTGGTACATACAAATAGGTTCGCACACTTGCAGAACTTATAGGCAGTCATAAGATCATCTGTCAAACCACCTACAGATAATTTCCCCCTATGCATTACAGAACACCAGATACAGAGTGTGCCCTGCCACATGTGTTGTGCATAACATAATTTGTGACAAGCCTATGGTTGTCATGGAGGGCATGAATCCCAGTTTGCTGCAGTGTTAGGGCTGTTACATATGTTCGAAGTCCCATGCCTTTCTCAGTGGAGCCAAGGAGAGCATGCTGGCTACTCTGCCATAATGAACCCTTGGGTATCCATGAACCTTTCGGTATCTGTAATCAGATTTCACTGGAATCCATTTCCTGTAATTGAATCATACAATTCTCCTACCACATGCATTTCACACACCTTGGAAATGCCTTCTCAGTCAGTAACAGTTGTGTAAACAACAGTGGTGTTAAGCTACCTAATAAATACAGCATGGCTGGTTTTTTCAATCACAGGATAGGTTGCTTGGCTGGCCTGGGAACCTGGACCTGGAAGTGATCAACACTTCCTTGAGAGTGACTATCGACCTTTTTAAAAGAGATAATGATTTGGCCTCTCTTGAAGAAGCCGGTGTTAGATCCAGAGGATCTTAATTATCTTAGACCATTTGGGGGCAAGCTGATTGAGCAGGTGGTTGTTGACCAACTTCAGGGACTTCTGGATGATACTGACATGCCAGGAATTTCAGTCAGTGCAGAGCTCTTTCCAAAGTATTGGTGCTTAGGACCAGCCTACCTGCAGGAGTGTCTACTTCCATAAGTTCCTGCTCAATTGCTAAGATCATCTTGGAAGTTCTTCTCTGGGTGCTGCCCACAATGGTGTGATGGGAAGCTACCAGGGAAGGGAGTGTGGTTTAGTGGTTAGAGTGTTGAACTGGGACTTGGGAGACCCAGGTTCTATTCTCCACTTGGCCATGGAGCTCACTGGCTCTCAGCCTAACCTACCTCACAGGGTTGTTGTGATGATTAAATGGAGGGGATTAGGTTTATGTGTATGGAGGCAGCCACCTATCCTGATAGGATTACTCCCTAAATCAATCAATAAAATGTGTAAATAATAAACAGCAATGCCTAGAGCAAAAACAAACAAACAAACTTCTATTTACTTTGCAAGCTGTTTATACTGGCATTTGGGATTCCCTGATAGATTGTGTTGAAGAAGAGGAATTGTGAAGCATGATAGTGAAGGCTTGACTGTCAAGAGCAAGAGACCCGAGTGTCTAGAGTTTATGCTGGAATGGAGATCATGAGAAGGTGCTTTCGGAGAGGTAAAATGCATTCACAAATATTTATTTTAGGGGGAAGTGTGTAAAATGCATATCTTAGGTATAAAAATGTGCATTTTAGGAAAACTACTATGAAACTAAATGCAATTTGGGGAAAGGGGTGGAGTCTGGTGCAGTTTCCCCCACTTGGGCTTCTGGACTCCAGTCCACAGACTGCTGTGCTTTCCCAACTCAGTGCGTGCTGAGCCTGGCAAGGGTGGCAGTTGCTGCTGGTCTGCTGAGCTGTCATTTCTTGTTAATCCCTATTTATGCAAATTGACATTTATTTAAAGGGATATTTACACAAGATTACAGTTGTAAATGGACCGTTTATGCCTATAATCTTGCCTAAATGGCCATTTTATGGCTGCCATTTGCGTAAATGAGGATTTACAAAAAAGGCCAAGCCACCATTTTTATGAAAAATGGCGGCTCAGCAAGGGGTCAGGAAGCCGCACACCACTTGCCAGGTGCCCATGGACTGCCCGGTGGCTCACCGCAAGTGGTGAACAGGGTCAGGCAGCTGGCGAGGGTCCAGCAAATGGCACATGGTGTGGATGGGGTGAGTTCGGCCATCCCTAGCTAAAATGCTCTAGCACAGGAGGACCCACCACTCAGTATGTTACACTCTTGAACAGCTCATACCATTAGGAAGTCTCTGCTAGTGTTTAGCTAAAATCTGTAGTTTCCAAGCATTGGTTCTAGCCCTGCCCTCTGGAGCAACAGAGAACCCTTTCCACATTTTGCCTAACTGCCCTTCAGTTATCTGAAGACTGCTATATCATGCCTCCCTTTTATCTTCTCCAGGCTAAGCCTACTGAGCTTAGCCTGTTCATAGGAGTTGTTTTCCAGACCCCTTACCATCCTGATCATCCTTCTCAGGACACAAAACAACAGAAGACTGTGGGTTACACAAGTCAAATACATTAATAAATATATTGATTTCTGCACATCTGTTGGTTGTTGTGAAAGCTGAATGGGCCAACATACTACTGTAAGAAAGGATTGTGTTAGGGAAAAAACCCTTTTGCTTTTCTAATGAGAGACTGTGTGGTGCAATGGTTAGAATATCAGGCTGGGAGTTGGGAGATCCAGATTCTAGTTCTACTCAGCCATGAAGCTCACTGGGTGACTTTGAGCCAGTCAATGACTTTCAGACAAACCTACCTCACAAGCTTGTTCTGGGTAGGGATGGCATGGATGCCCGACTGGGTCTGGGAGTCCATTAGGCTCCCCCCCACCTGCATCCCCGGAGTATGCCTGCTGAGCCCCTGGCCACGCTTGCCCCCGCTTGCATCCTCCCAGACCCTCCCAGACCCGACTGTGAGCACCCGCCATTTTGCCAAGGTTTTTTTTTTTTTTACGAAAAAAGTAGCTAATAAAAAATGTGCATATTTAAATATGCACACATTTGGGCTGGGAAAGCTTGATGTACGCAATATTAGTGGCACAATGCCTCTAATATTGCATAGATCAAGCTTTCCCAGCCCAAATGTGTTCATATTTAAATATGCACATTTTTAATTAGGTCTTTTTATGTAGAAAAAAGGGATGGCAAAATGGCAGGTACTCACGGATGGGACACAGATGAGTATGGGTGGCTCGCTGAACTCATGGAGGCTCTAGCGTGAGTCTGGGGGTCTTGAGCCAGGGTGGCACTTCAGCGGGCGCCTGCCAATCCTGGACAGGGGTGGGTTCGCACATCCCTAGTTGTGAGAATAAAACGGAGAGCAGGAGGATCATGTACACTACCTTGGGTTCCTTGGAAGAGAGAAAAGGTGGGATATAAATGTAATAAATAATGCAGATTGCTCTTCCCCACAACCAGTGGCCGTCTTAGCCTTGGACACATTGTTGAACGCTTTGCTACTCTTGAACTCAATCTGCCTGTTCCCAATACATTGTCTCCCATCCCTCTTCTGTGATCTCCTCTCACCTTTGTCTCTGTGCTGCATCCATTCTGGCAGAGTCTCACAGGCTCCTCCTGTGCGTGGACATCACTTAATGAAGACATCTATAAATAACGCTGCATCAGAGCTCGCCATCTGGCGATGCCTTGTGGACTGCTCCCTTCCCTACAGATCAGCGCGCACGGAGAGTGTTGCAGCCAATCAATTATCCCTCTGGCGCCTACTTTGGTGGCATTCACGGACACTGCTCTCCTCAGCAATGCTGGTAATGCCCCATGGCCTCAGACACACAATGAGCGATGACTTCTGCATCAGACTGAAACAGAATCATGCATAGCTCAGCTTCTACCAACTACATTGCCCGCATTATCCTCTCCGTTCCATTCCACTGTCTGCCTGCCTCTCCCTTTCCCATACATGCCGTTTCTCCTTTTTGAGGGCCTGGGCCAAATTAATTACCCTTCTGCCTTGCTCCACTTTTGCTTCCTCTTTTTCCATTTGCTTTCTCTTTCCTTTTTAGCTATCTTCTCTCTCTCTCCCTCTCTCTCATTCACTTGCAGCCTCAGCACGCCTCATCATCCAGTTTCTCCTCAGTTTCCCCCTCTTGTCTGTTTTCCTTAAGGCACCTTCTTCCCCCTTCCTCTGCCATGTGCTTTATCTAGCCACTCTTTCCCTCCCACCACCACATCTCAAATTGCATTACGGTCGCCTGGCCAAGCTCTTCCAGAGTGGCAACTAAACACAGAGGGGGTTTGCTGAACTGCTGCAGTGCATTCCATTCCCAGAACATTCCATAGCCACAGGGCACCTAAGAAGATTGTATTTTCATTGAAGTACATGAATATTTGATATCCTCTCACCCTTTTCTCCTCTCTAATTATTGTCTTTTTTTAAAAAAAAAATCATCACCAGCTCCAAAGTGGTATTTAAATAAAGCTCTTTTTAGAGTCACAATCAGCTTGAAACAAACAGCTGAGACTCTCAAGATGTATAACATTTGGCATGTGTCTTCCTTTCAGTGAAGGAAGCAGACTATTTGAAGTTCAGGACTATGTTATCAGCCTTTCATAAATCTTGGATTCAACTGCCAGTTAAGTTTGTACACGTCAAATGTGATTTCTGTATTCTGTATTCCCCTAGTATGTGTTTATCCAGAGTGTAACAATGCACAATTTGGAATATTTATTTATTTATTTATTTATTACATCCCAACTTTCCTCCAAGGAGCTGAAGTACATGGTCCATCCCATTTTTATCCTCTCAATAACCCTGTGAGGTGGATCAGGCTGAGAGATGATGACTGGCCCAAGGTCACCCAGGGAGCTTCATGGCCGAGTGGGCATTTGAACCTGGGTCTCCCCATTCCTAGGCAAATGCTCTAACCAGTACACCATGCTGTTCAAGAGGTGATCACAACAGGAGAAGGGCAGTAAAGACTGATGTTCAATTGAGCCTGAAATGAAGATGTACAAATAGAGGAAACTGAATGAACATTTCAAATTTGCCACATTTTCAAATGATACATGTTGTGGCAAAGTTCAGATTCTGGGGTCTTTGAGAGCTTGTCAGGGGCTGGGGCTCTCAAAGATAATCGCAGCTAAAAGCTGCATTGCCAAACCTGTTTGCATTGAGCAACCACAAGGGAATGTTAGCAGTGGAGGCTCACGCAGGGCAGTTCACTGGAGGTCTGCAGGCATCTGTGATGGAGCACCACTGCCAGGAAGAGGGACTCAGGACTTTTACTTAGTGTTGAAGGGTCTGGGGTGCAGCGGAGGGTATACATGGGCTGTTAGCAGTTCCTTGGCAGATACTGATGCAGAAAGTATTACCTGAAGACAGAACATTTGATATACCACTCCCTATCTGTGGTCAATGCTCTCAAATATTAATTTATCTACCATTGCATGTGAGCTATCAAGTATTGCAAAAATATCAACTTTCAAATACTAATTTTTAAAACAAACATATCATTGGGTAGCAATCAAGGAATACTGAAGCTGTCAGAACATATCAGAATGCCCCATATAAACGTTTGTACAGAAGAATTTTGAGAAAAAGTGTGTTAGGCTCCCCCCGCTCCTCCCTTTAGGACTGAAGGAGAGTGAGAAATGGCAGAATCCTTGCAGTGGGCTTGCTTGCTTTCTTGGTGCATATTGAGACAGCTCTGAAGTGTGGGATGGAATGTGGTTTTTAATCACATATCAATCCTGCTGTTCCAGTGTTTCCCATCCATGCAATGGCCTAGTGAAAAGGGAAGATCTGCATTCAGGGTCAAATGGAGACTTCAGCTGGGGACAGCTTGAAATATGAACTCCTCCTCTACTAGAAATGTACAAGCTCCATGGTGATGATGCTTCGCCTATTTCTCTAGTACATTTATGTCCCATTTTTCTTTCATCCAGGGCCAGCCCAAGACATTGTGGTGCCTGAGGTAGAGCAGCAAATGTTGCCCCCATCCCAACCCCAAGGTCCATAGTACCCAAGGCTGGTCAACTTATTTTGGCAATTGAGACAGAAAATTCCACATGTGTCTCTTCAACGCACTGCCAGTAAAAATACAGCAATAATAAATTAAATAACTAAGAGTTGGTTGCCCTTCCCTGACACCACAAATCAGCTACACAACACAGCTGCCTCACTCTGCCTAAAGATATAGTAGAGCCCTGCGATGGAACTCAAGGTGGCATACATGAGGTTCCCACACTGTCTTCCATGTTTACCAGAGATGAGGAACCTCTGCCCCATGGACCTAATCTAGTCTGCAGAGATTCCACATCCAGCCTGTGACATCTCCTTTCAGGGTGTGGGGCATGGTCTCCAAGCCCCGCCCCCTGGAGGACTCTCCACTGTTATGTCTGATCTGTGATTGGGAGATAACAGCAGGGATTCTACTGCACATCAGGTGAATAATATGCGGACGAATCCCAGCTGTTATCTCCAATTGCAGATCAGAAATAACAGTGGGGATGCAGCTGGCTAAGTCCATCCATGCACTGAGCGCTGCCGCCATGGGAAGGACACATGGTGTACAAAACCAGGGACTTGCCTGTACTGTGCCTTCCCCCATTGGGGATGGGGGGATGTGGCATGGGTGAAGCAATGCATACCAAAGCAGGCTGCATGTTCCACAGGGCATGTGGAGCTAAAAAGACCCTTGAGGCGGGGGGGGGGGACTCTCTTGCATAGAAATAGGCTGACTCTACACATAGCAGTTATACTGTTATCATACCGTTATCATAACCTATGGTGCCCATTGATGTCATGTGTACCAATACTTATGATAACAGTATAACTGCTATGTGTAGATTCAGCCATAGTCTTCTTTGCCTTCAGGTACTCCTCCCGCTTCTTCATGGGAAGTCTTTGGAAGTGCATTGGACAAGTCTCAAAGAAGGAGAGAACTGTGCTAACCAAGTGGGCTTTTCACAATGCTTGAACAGCTGATTCAGTTGGGGCAGGGGGTGAATTAAAGTGCCTTGCACATCACTTGTGCATGCACAGAAATGCCATCTAGGAGAAATTTTATCTTTGTGAGTTCTGATGCAGACTGACCTAATACACAACTCCAGATCTTTTGGATAGCTCATTTAAAGTTCTGGATGGTTCTGATTGAAACCCAGAATCGATTCGCGGCCCTACCAAAATTGGAGCCACCAGACTCTCTACATATGTGATGGTTATTCTAGGCCAAGTGGACAGAAGCAGACATACATTTGCTTCTTATGTGCTGTGCCCACCATCCTCCACTCAGCAAAGGCCACAGAAGTGGACAAGAAACTGAACTTGTGCCCACTTGTTGACAGCTTTGTCAACTAGGCTTTGTCAATTGGGCTTCATGGGCAGCTGTGCCATTGGGGGCTGCAACCTGTGACCATGAGCAGGAGAACAGACCTGTCAGTGAATTAACAGAGAGAGATGAGAGAGTGTCTGAGAGCCAACAGCTGCACACTTCCTTCCCCCTTGGGGTAGGCTGAATGTGAACGGTAGTGGGCATCTGTGCCAAGAGCTAAGTGAATTTTCCTCGCCGTGGACAACTGTGTCCAGGCAGAGACAGATGCATTTGGATGCAGGTAGATAACGGTGCCTGGAGGCACTCACAGGTGGAGGAAGGAGACAACATCAATATTTTAATACCTATCTATCTGTGTCACTGAGAATCTGGCTCCCTACTATTGCTTCCAGATGCACCGCGGCTGCTTTCGACCAAAGCACTCATTGGGGAACGTGCACAAGAATAACACTGCACGTTCCACAAATATTAAGCATCCTTGGAACAACAGGAAGGATTGCAGTTCCGAAGACCACATACACAGATCGGTCTGGTACCCCATAAGAAGGCACATAACAGATTTTGTCCGTATCTCCCCACCACCAGCGACTTCAATCACTCCAAGCTCTTCCTCTCCCCCTTCAATTATCTCTCTGCCTTTAACGATCTTGTAAAATTCCGTGCTCAGTTCGCATCCCTCATCTCTAACACCCTGCCGATTACAACTCCAGCTGAAGTCAGGGGAAGCCTGTCACCCACAGCATGCCGAATAGCAGCTGGGCCAAAGGAGCTGGCCTCTGCTGTGCCTAATGGAGCCAACAGCTGCTAATGTCTCCCTGTGCCAGTGCGCAGGCCTCATTCGTGGGGTGAAGCTGCAGATTTTACCGTGCATAGGCTGCTCAATGAGGCAGGAGGTTGGGTGTGGGAGGAGGTCCATTCATGTTGCACGCTGGGGCCAAAATGGGTTTTCAAATGTAGAGCAGCACTCACTCGCCCTCAGTATGAAAAATAAAGCCAAACCCTTTAAGGAGCTAGAAGAAGGGCAGAGAAAAGCCAGCTATGACCACCACCCTCTTTTTAGTCTCTACCAATTGCAAAAAAGATTAAAAATCTTCTTCCCCTTCTCCTGCCTGTGTTTTGTAAGAGCCAAGAGGACAAATACACACGTCCAGTGTAGGCTCCAGGTTTTTGAGGGTCTTTGGGAAAGACACCCTCAATGATCCCCCTCCCTCAGTGAATCTTCCCTCTCTCCACTGTTGTCACCAGCTGCTATTGCTCCTCATCCTCTTTCTCATCATTGCTACCATCTGCTTACTTGACTGGCAGAGAAGCAGTAGGGAAGTAGGCAGTGGCATCTACTGCTCCTTCTTCTCACCACCACCATTGCCTGGGCCAGAACGAGAGGCAGGTGAACAAGCAAGTTGCCATGGTGAAGGGGTGGAGCAAGTCCAGGTGGCTCTTGTCAGTGGGCCCCTGCTGGGGTTTGGGCCCTCAGCAGGTGCCTGACCATGCCTACATTCGACACTAGGCCTGCAGATGTCTTAACTAGCAGATGCCCCAACTGAGAGATTCAGGACAGGTAAAAGGAAATACCTCTTCATACCAGCACATAACTCCATTTTTTAATGAAAGCACTGGAGAGGTTGAGAACAGAGAACCAGTCATTAAAGGCTAACTATGAACTGTAGAAACTATTCCAGAAGAGAAAATACTAGTCTCATATACATATATATCTTCCTAAATGCACACAAATACATCAGAGAGAAGAGACATACAAGATCCCTACTGACAAAGGTATAGGGACTTGTGCATTAAATTTAACCTCATTAGTTTCAAAACCAAGTTTTTTTTAAAAAAAATTGATAGAAATTCAGTTGATATTCTGTGTGTATGCGTGCGCACATGCGCATGCATGCATATGTGTGTGCATGTGTGTGTAGTGGAAAAGAGGGAATTATAGGCAGCTGATCTTCCTGCCTGGCTGCCATACAGCTAATTGTTCAGAAACAGCTGGGACTGATAATAGCATCCTTAATGGCCTGGCATAAAACTAGCCATGTCCAAAATCACAAAACCTTTTAAACTTCCCTTTGTCATCTCAGTTTTCTGGAGAATCTATATTTCATTACCACTTTACCAGTATGGAATGGGCCTTCCTTAACACCTCACACCCACACCCACACCCATCTCCTGCATTCATTTACATCCAAGGGGACCCTTCAGACAAGATATTTTATCCTGTTTATTTATATTTGCATCTCACCATTCCTTGGAGAGTTTGCTCTGGCATACGAGGAGTTATCCTACATCAGGCATGAAATGAATACCTACGTGTTGGTGTTGTTTATGCTTTTCCCTTCCCCTGAAGCCTAACACTTTCCCAAAATACCATTCATGTGTAATTTAGAGGGACGAATCACAGAAAAGTATATGTGCATACATTTCATATCTGACACAACATGCATACATTTGGGTATCAAACCCAAATACAAACATATCCCTTTTGACGTAGCCTTTAGTTTCACAAAGCTTTTTGAAAATGAGAGATTTTTTTTTGCCATTCCCAGAGGATACTAAAGGATACCAGACAATCTCAACTTTAGTGCTGTTCTAGTCTGTTAATTCCCGATTCTTACTGTACCGGGACGAATCAATGATCCATGTAGTCTAGCAGCCAGCTTTTGTGTTATTATGGAAACACTTGATTCTTTCCAATATACAGTGACATAGGCAAGCAGATAATCCAAATCCATGCATGTGTGTGTGAGCATATGCGCTCTGACACACATACACACATAAACTATTGACATTGAAATGCAAATGTTTGTATCCTCGTATTTCTTCCTTCCTTTCCCACTTCCACTAAACTGTTTTGAGTATAAGAAGTATAAACCAGGCTAGGTTGGCACCTTGTCCTGCATTAACCTCTGCTGATGAACTAAAATGCAAGTGAACAGCCCATCTATACTGTGCAAATGCAAGAAAGGTAGTATCATTTTCAGGAGGCTTTCCATTTAGAAATCATCTGACCACACAACAGAGAATTAAAAAAATGTCAGCCAAAATTGTGTACCTTGCAACAGATGTTCAGCAAGTAGAAGTTATCAGCTTCGCCGAGCTTGTATTTCTTGTTTCCTGAGGCTGATATGGCAACAACTGTCTATATTTAAACATCAGACATGTTACAAAATTATTTGGGGGTGAAGTTCATCACTTAGAGGCACTGTATTTTGTAACACAGAAAATGCAAGTTCTCTCCTAATTATTCATACATTGCTTTTGTGATTGCAATGTGAATGGGTTTTCCAGAGTCCTACTGGATGCTGCCTTTGATATGAATGGTAATAAGCAATGCAACTCTCCCCCATGTCTGCACATTTTTGTCCCTTTTAAAGTTTTATTTGATAGCTTTGCAGTGCAATCCTATAGGTGGGTGGCTACCAGGAGGAGGGGCTTTTCTGCTGTGGCACCCCAGCTGTGGAATGAGCTCTCTAGAGAGTTTCGCCTCGCACCTATGTTGTATTCCTTTCAGTGCCAGGTGAAGACCTTTTTATTCTCCCAGGCATTTTAGCTTCATAGTCTTTTAGCTTTGGTGTTTAAAATCTGTATTTTAAATCTCTGCATTGCTGCTAGGGATGGTGCGGGTGCCTGATTCCGTCCGGGAATCCAGGGGAACCTCCCCTGCCTGCACCCCATAGCCCTCCTTGCTGAGCCCCTGCCCCTGCTCGCCCCTTGCCTGCACTTGGTGAACGGCCTGCACTCACCCTGGTGGCCTCATCAAGCTTTGCGGTCGCCATTTTTTGATAAATAAAATGGCGATCACAAAAATGCGCATATTTATTCACATGTGAAAATGTGCATTTTTGAGTATGTGCATATTTGCATAAGTGAACATGCACAACTTGCGAATGCACATATTTGCGTATGTACAAAAATGCCACTTTTTTCAAAAAATCTGCATTTTGCACACACACAAATATGCACCTTCACAAAAATGCACATTTCACACAAAAATATGTGCATTTGCAAAATGTGCATTTTTGTGTGTGCATAAATATGCATATTTTTGTGACTGACATTTTATTTCTCAAAAAATGGTGACTGTGAAGCTTGATGAGGCCACCGAGGTGAGTGCGGGCTGCTTGCCGAGCGTGGGAGGAGCTCAAGTGTGGTCCGGGGACTGGCGAGCAGGGGCAGGGGCTGGGCGGGTGTCCGGAGAACCCAGACGGAGGTGAGTTCGTACATCCCTAATTGCTGCTAGGTTTTATTCTGGCTGTATTGTTATATTGTGGTTTCAATGATTTTATATTTTATATTGTTTTATCCTGTGCTTTTTTGTTTTATTTTTTGTGAACCGCCCAGAGAGCTTCAGCTATTGGGTGGTATAGAAATAAATAAATAAATAAATAAATAAATATCTACACAAAACAGCCCCAGTGGGTTAAATGGGACTTACTCCCAGATAAGTATCAGAGAGCTGCATTTTTAGAGCTTCTCCACTGTACACAGAAATATTGTGTTCCTCCAATGCATAAATATTCATCTAGCCTTTACATACCTCATGACATACACTGACGACCTATGGGACAGCAACCTTGCTGAAACTAAGCAAGTCTGGATAGTGCCTGGTAGAGGTGGATGATTCGGTGAATTTCAGGTTTTCTCAGTTTCTCATTTTTCCAATCTTAAATGTCTTTGAGGATTTTTCAATCTTAAGTTTGGTTCATCCCAAAGTAGAGATGTAAGAACTCACCCTAGTTTGGGTTCTTCAGACACTCGTAGGGATGGCAGAGAATTCCGCTATGGATTTCAGTGAGGCCGAATGCACTGGCATTCAGCCCCCCCAAAATCTGTGGCGGAATGGCCTGCCCCTGCCCCCCCCCCGGATTCCCCCCGGGACGAGGCTTACCTGGGGCGGATGTTCCAGACGACGGCGGCGGCTCCAGCGGCGGCTCCGGTGGCGGCGGCGGCTGGTCTTTCGACCGGCTGCCATGGCCTCCATTTCCATCCTGGTCTTTGCCATAATAGGCTACGTAAGTATTTATGTAGCCTATCACGGCAAGCCAAGGGGAAAAAAAAAGGCGTACGCAAACGGCGGTGGCTACAGTGGCCGCCATTTGCGTTCCCTATTTTTCGCCACTTTAGTCTACGTAAATATTTACGTAGGCTATTTAGGGGTGCACGAAAGTCACTTACCTGGTCTCGCAGCTTGCTTCGCAGTGGGGGGGAGGCGCTTCGCTGCTCCCCCTGAAGTTCAAGCCGGGGGGGGGAGGCTTCCCTCCTCGCCTGGCCGAAATTCAGGCCACGGGGGAGGCTATTTGCGTTGTCCTTATTTTTGCTGTAGTCTACGTAAATCTTTACGTAGACTACAGGGCCCAAATAAGGAACGCGAATGGCGGCTCCCTATGGGGGCCGCCATTAGCCGTACGCGCTTTTTTTTTTTTTTTTAAGTCACCCGTGATAGGCTACGTGACGATTAACGTAGCCTATCATGGCTGACTTTGCAAATCTAGCCATGATAGGCTACGTTAATCGTAACGTAGCCTATCACAGGGGCGTTTTTTTTTGTTTTTTTTTACTTTGCTTGTAATGGCGGTGGCGGCAGCCGGTTGAAAGACCGGCTGCCGCCCCCGCCCCTGACGAAGACCTGCCTAACCGCCGCCGGGACCCGCCGCCGGGAGGGACATTCGTGAAAGGTAAGTCCCATCCCGGGGGGGGGGCGGGGAGTGGGGGGGGTGGAGAAGTTCTCCCCGAACAACCTTCGGAGGACCGAATGCGTTGGCGCTCGGCCCCCCGAAGTTTCGGGGAGAAATTCTCCCCCATCCCTAAGGCTATTATGGTGAAAAAAAGGGGAACGCAAATAGCGTAGTGGGCGCTATTTGCATTCCTTTTTTTTCGCTGTAATAGCTTACGTAAATAAGTAAGCTTACTGGCTTCGAGTAATCACTGCATTGTTCACATTATTTTGTGAAATTAATGAATTTCTCTCCCCTCCCTAGTGCCTGAATGGGAGATAACCTGGGAATACAACATATGCTGCCTTCAGTTCCATGATGGTTATAAATGTCATAAATAATGATCACCATTAACAAGACTCGCCCTCTCCCTACTTCACAGTAATGGCCAAACTGCCAACACACACGCGTGCACACACACACACATGAAAAAGAAGCTGTGCTACTAGACATATACAAGAATTTCATTAATGTTTGCAAATCATGTGAACATGTCATGATCACAACCCTACTTGCAAATGTGAGCAGGACAGCATGTTCTCTAAAAATGCTCACAAATTCCCAAACTCCATTTGTATTCAAAAAAATTGTTCATTTTCCCACAGCTCAAAATGCACACATTTCCCATTTGACTGATATGAGAAAAGTGCACAAATGAATGCAGGAAATGAGGCAAGACAAACTTCAAATTGGTGTTCAGAGAATCTGTGCAATCATGAAAGTCTCTATGTGCTACTTCATCAGAATTCCCCTGTCCCCCAATTTCCCTGTGCATGAACGAGGTGCACAATTTGGATAGGCCATTTGTGCACATCTCTGCCCATCCAAACTATATTCTAAGTAAGTATATTCTATATTGTGCTATTTGAATGGATAAAATTTGTTGATCAAGCAAAAGCTAAGGTGTGTTTAGAGCATGCATTCACCAATGATCTGAACTGGAGATGGGCAAGGATTTCATTTGATTCACTTTTTGTATAACAACTTCCTGAAATTTGAACATTTCTCCATACAATGGGATGGAAAGAACTGGAGGGTTGTTGTTATTTTTAAAAAATCAGACGAGGCAGAAAACAAAAGTGACCAATTTGGCCATCCAAGCCCAGGGCTTCGAGTGTTAGCTCTTCACAGTCTGGGTGTGAATCTTTGTGCATTCAGCCATGTTTGTGGTCCTGACTTAGGGTTGCCAGCTCTTTTGTGCAACAGACTTCTCCACATCTTTAATAGCTATATGGCAAGCAGGTACATCATGGTCTTCTTCGCCACACTGGGAATAGCCGTAGCTATTGAATTTGACTGGTGCGTGCAGATGGGTGAGAATTCTGTTAGAACTATTTGATAAGAACATATGCACACACACCACACAAAGAAAACCTAGTGGAGCAGAGCCACTTCATCAGCTTGCATAGGGGAGGAACACGGCATGAGTGAAATCCAAGGGTAGGATTTCCTTTCACTGGTTGCTCCCTCTGCCTTTCACTGGTTGCTCCCTCTGGATGTCTGCCTGCCCTATACAGGCTAATGAAGTTATCTTGCTCCACTAACTTTCATGGGATGAGTAGAACCTTGAAAGTGTGAAAGATGATTGAGGGAGAAAAGACCCACCCCTGCTGAGGATCAGGCAAGTTTTGACAAGCCAACAAAGTTAATCCAAGCCCAAGATTGTTGACAGCATCGCAAGTGCTAAACTAAAGGTGGCAAGTGCTTAAGAGGGTTACTGGGAGGTGGGTGAGGTCCAGCCAGGAGGAAGATGTGGTCTGTGGATTAGTACTGAGAGATAGGTCATCCTCTAAAGCCATATACAATTGTTCATCTGCTTGTGTGTAGGACAGAAGTGGGGAGGGGGATGTGGATGCACATGTAGCCCCCACCTCAACATCTCTGCATGTTGGGGCTTCCAGTTATATCTTCATGCATTGAGCATGATGTTCTGTAAAGGGCTCTGTAAATGCATGCAGCTTAGCATGCTTGCAGAGGTTCCATAATTGCGAACCCTGCTTTATCAGGGGTTTTGATCATGGGAACTCTGTAAAAGCATTCAGCTGAACATGCTTACAGAACCTTTTTCAGACCTTCGCGCTCATTGCGCAAAGTCCTAACCAGTGGCGGGATGTGCATCAATGTTGGGGGAGGGACTCCCATGCACACCCACATCCCCCTCCCCACTTTTACCCCACACATGAGCAACTTCCGTTGTCTACAAAAATAGCTTTGACAGTTCAGTCCAACTGTGAACCATCAATATGGATGGCTTTAAAGGGGGTTAGTTATGGAGGAGAAGGCTATCAGTGACTTATTTATTTATTTATTTATTTATTTATTGCATTTATACCCCGCCTTTCTCCCTCTCGCAAGGAACTCAAGGCGGCTTACATTATCCTCCTCCTCACCATTGTATCCTCACAACAACAACCCTGTGAGGTAGGTTGGGCTGAGAGTCTGTGACTGGCCCAAAGTCACCCAGTGAGCTTCCATGGCCAAGTGGGGACTAGAACCCGGATCTCCCGGCTCCCAGTCCGTCACTCTCACCACTGACTTCTAGTCCTGATGGCTATATATGCTACCTCCAGTATCAGAGGCAGTATGCCTCTGTATACCGGTTGCTGGGATCCCAACTGGGAAGGTGCTATTGCACTCATGTCCTAATTGTGGGTCTTCCACAGCCAGTAGGTCAGCCACTGTGTGAACAGAATGCTGGACAAAATGGACCAGTGGTCTGATCCAGCACAGCACTTCTTTTGTTCTTATCAACACACTTGGCAGTTGCAAAAAAACATCTATACTACCTAGTAGACATTTCCATATATTTTTTAAAAAAATATTTCTGCAGTTTTCATTTGCTAACAGTGAGAATGCAGGCATGTGCAGTTATTATTTTCTGCGTGCAAGTGTGTGTGTGTGTGTGTATATATATATATAGAGAGAGAGAGAATGAGTGAGCACGCCCATTGAATTTTTTATGACTATTGATTGTTGCCCAAATTCTATACAAGGGATCCTGGTTCAGCAGCTGTCTGCATCCTGATGGTTTTATTCATAGCCACCATCACCAAACAAAAACACAAATGCTGAGTTTTATACTTCTAGACAGTATTTAGAAAATGTCTTGACACCCTCAAAATACATCTTGGTGACCCATGTAGGGGTGACATCCATATGGGTGAGAAATAGCCATTGTAGGCATCAATCAACCAAGTGCTCGGCACTTCGGAGAGGCAATTTGTAAATCTAAATCAGTTCCTCATAGATTTGACCTTAGTTCATATAAACCGAAGAGGCTGACCTGATATATTCAGTCCAAATGAACCACCCCACTGCCTGCTGCTGAAGGCTATCAGAAAATAGATCACATCACATCCCCACACTTTAAACGAGTTTCTTGTTTTTATAGAAGAAAGCTTCAGATTCTGTCTTCTAGTTGTGAAAGGAGGGTAGCAGCTGTGGAAAGTTTAACATATTTATTTCACTGTAGAGTCAGACTCCATCTTGCCTGAAGCACGAAGCACGAAGCACCTTGCCCATGCAAGTAAGTAATGGCAGGGATCTAGGGGGCGGTCAAAATACACATTGAACTGAAATGTCAGAAAACTGTCAAGGACATGAGTGGGTGTGAAAGAAAATGGATTTCCCATCACCAATATGCTGATCTGTTGCATTGATACTTGGCGCTAGAAGGTAACGGAAATAATTTCAATCCTGTAGTGTGTTTGATTCTTGCCATGCATGGAACACCCATTTACTTTAGCAAAGATTATGCCTAGGGATGTTAGAGAATTCCGCCATGGATCCTAGGGGGGCCAAATTCCAGTGAATTCGGCCCCCAGAATCCATGGCGGAACAGAGCCCCCCGCCCCTCCACCCCACGAAAGCCCCGCGAAATGGAGCCTACCTGGCTGCAGCTCCGGCTTCGGCTTCAGCGGTGGTGGTGGCGGCAGCTCTGACCGCTGCCAGGCTGCTGCAGCCGCAAATGGCAGCCGTTGTAGCGGCCACCATTTGCGTCCCTACACCGGCCCCGTGATAGGCTATGTATATATTTACATAGCCTATCACAGCTAAAGCGGGAAAGCAAATGGCGTAATGGATGCCATTTGCGTTCCCGCTTTAGCTGTGATAGGCTATGTAAATATTTACGTAGCCTACCACGGGCTACCATAGGGACGCAAATGGCATCCCCGACTCAGGACGCCATTTGCATC
Organism: Heloderma suspectum; assembly: GCF_057233095.1. Taxonomy (NCBI): domain Eukaryota; kingdom Metazoa; phylum Chordata; class Lepidosauria; order Squamata; family Helodermatidae; genus Heloderma; species Heloderma suspectum. The sequence goes on along the minus strand of NC_139460.1, from coordinate 44,866,799 downwards.
CGCACCAGCCCGGCAGCGGCTGGAAGCCCCGCTGCGGGTTGGCCCGGCCAGCAGCTCCGCGGCCTGGCCACAGAGCGGAGCCGGCCAGGCAGGATTCTGGGGGGGGGGGAGGAACAGATCGCCCCCCCCCGTTGAGGATTCCGAGGGGAGGAACGGATCGCCTCCCCCCACCTGCGGAACCTAGTGGAGCCAGGTAAGCGGGGTTTCGTACACCCCTATGTCCCCACCTCAAGTGCTAATTAAGAAAAAGCTGAAACAGCAAATCTTAACTCATTCCCTTCTATTAAAAATGAGCAAAACAAAAACAAAGTATCTCTGTTCCCAACTGGAATGGTAATTTATTTATTTTATTTACAAGATTTGTTCACCACTCCATATCTAAGACAGATTTCAGAGTGGTGAATTCTTATCTAATCCTTAGCAAATGCTGAAATCCCAATAGGAGGGATTGTCTAACATGATTGATTCATAACTACAGTGCTGATGATATGCGCAGCTTTTGAATGGGCAGAATTATCTCGGGCCCAGGTAATGCCTTCATCATGAACTAAGCACTTTCCTGGGACAAGGACAGTAAAACTTCCTTGACTATGGGGGGACAGTACTACTAAAAAACAAAAAAAACAAAAACAAAAATACCTTTGTTTTTAGATGAATCATAAGGGACACATGCACAGTGGAGAACTCCTCTTCAGCATTCCAGCTATCCAGCTGGCCATGCCCTCTTCCTCAATACACCATTCCATTCCCCCACCATCCCACCCCAAATTTAATTCGACATTCCAAGCTGAATTCCAAGCCCCCTGAGCATACTAAATCTTCACTGGGATGTTTTTATTTATCCCCATCTTTCATTGTTCTTGTTGTTCTCCCCTTGCACTTTGGAGTTCCCCCAAGCCTGCTGATACCTATTTCTTGTGCATGGATGAGGCCATTTTGGCTACATAAGGATCTGCATTCAGAGAATGAGTTTGCTACTCGTATGTAGGATGCATGAAGGCACTATCTTAGAAGAGGCATTCTCTATTCTCTCCCACACCGGAGGGAATGCATCTTTTATAGTGCTGCTTGCCAGTTGCATTGTTTTTGTACATGTACTTAGATTAAAATCATTTTTTCCTTTAAAAACTTTCTGACTGATTAATCAGGGGCACATTTTTAGTCAGTCTAAATTGTTTTGATTGCATCTCTAGTATACACACAACCCACTAGAAGGGGTGAATACATTAAAAGACAAGACAGTAAAGAACAAATGTAAGGACGTGTTCCTTCTCACAACATTTGATCAACCGGTGGACTCCAGTGTCACTGGAGCCTGTCAAGTTAAATGCTGTGGTTGGATAATTTCATAACCATTAAAAACATCAGAAGGTAAATGGATGATAAGGGAAATCAAATCTGTGCCCAGGCTTCAGGGCATCAAATCCCATTTAAAGATTAGGAAGTGTTATTTCCCTTATTTCTTTTTTCTCTCGCTTCCTTTTGTGAACAGCACTGCACAATTGCGAACAGCACCGTGCATGCCTTCCTCAGAAACATGCCATATTGGCTACTCAGTGGGAGGCAGACCATGAGATAGATGAGCCAAATGTTCTTATCTGGGCAAGAAAAATACTGTATGTCAGTGACTTAAAAAAGAAAAGGAAGGAAGGAAGGAAGGAAGGAAGGAAGGAAGGAAGGAAGGAAGGAAGGAAGAAAGAAGAGGAGAGAGGCAAACATATAAAGTGAAAGACAACTGTGGAAAGAGAAAAGCAAAGAGAAAGAGAGAGGGGAATCACAGAAAATGAAGAATAAAGAAGGAAAATCAAAGACACAGAGACATGCTATTTCAAAAAGCATCCAACATTTCCCATCATGCAGTTTAGACCATATCACAGGCAGGTCTTTGAATGAGAAAAGTATAAGAGCAAACAGAAGATCATTCAGCAAGCATCTAAGTCTATTGAGGCAGCGGGATGGGTGAGCCATTTCTCTATATACATGCTGATATACATTACAGCCAGGACTGGGCACCTCTTTGGTCCAAATCCCAAACTGTGAAGCAGATCAGGGTGATTTGGACCACTTCAGCCTGAACCTGAAGCAGTCCAGAGCAGTCTGAAGTTGTCCCAAGCAGGTAGGAGAGATCCGAAGAGCTTCAGCTTGCTTCGGACAATTTTGAAGCCTAGATAGCCTGTCTGAGCAAATGTAACATCTTGCTAGAGACGGGAGGGGGAGAGGAGGAGTTGGGCAAAGGGAACTGATCCTTGGAAAGTAACATCTCTAGGTGCTAATAGGGCTGAACTTTCAACCCAGCACTTTGTTTTCTTGCTTTGTACTGTTTGTTCTCCTGCCCCTCTTCTCAAGCACTATTCCTTCCCTTCCTATTTTTCAACTCTCTATATTCTTATTAAACAACAACAGCAAAGAATACAACAACAACAACAACAACACCCTTTTCTCTTCTGTTAGACTTTAGTGTTATTTCCCTTCCCCTCACCACTTAGCTTGTAGGTTCTCCCCCCGCCCTCTGTAACTGCTTTTCTTTTGGCCTTGGGTTTGTGTGTGTGTGCTGTGTAAGTGCACCATACATATTACTGAGCACAAGCAAACAGTGTGTGGCCAAAACAGTACACTAATACATGGTCCAATGTATACTGTGGGGCAAAGCAGTGCACAATACACATGATATGAAGCATCATCACTTTTGCTGATTTTCGAAGACAATTTGCCTGTTGCTTCTTTTCCCTAGTGTACATCAAATGACCATGAGAACATTATGATCAGGCTAGGCTATATGTTTTTTTTTTTTATGTTTGCTTCATCTTACCCTCCCAGGGGAAAAGGACTGCCAAAATGATCAGGGGGCTGGAACAACTCCTCTATAAAAAGGCTTCAATGTTTGGGCTATTTCATTTAGAAGAAAGTCAAATATGGAGGGGGGTTATAAATTATATGGAGTATAGAAAGTGCAGCAGTGCAATTAATGGATAAGCCCCACTGAGTTCAGTCAGTGTGACATTTCCAGGTAATGTGTATTGTAATTGGCAGCCAAAGGGATGTTTAACTTTTCTTTCTTCCCTTAATGAGAGCCTCAGGTCAGTGGCAGATTCAGGACAGATGAAAGAAAAGTACTTTTGTACTTCAAAAAAATCTACACTAGATATTAGGGATAGTGACCTCCTAATCGTAACCTTAAATGCCTTCTGATTAGGATCTCTAATCTCTTGTGTGGCAGACAGTTTTTGACCTTTTTAGTTTCTGAGAAAATGAGATTTGGGGCATGGTTAGCAATAGGGATGTATGAAACAACTACCTGGCTCCGCACCAGGCAATCCGCGGTAGGGAGGAGGCGCTCCGTCCGTCCCCCCGGATTCCTCAATGGGGGAGGAGGCGCTCCGTCCCTCCCCCCGGAAACCTGCCCAGCCGGCTCTGCTCCGCAGCCAAGCTACGGAGCCGCTGGCTGGCTCCAGAAGTGGCGTCCCTGCGTTAGCCATGATAGGCTACGTAAGTATTTACGTAGCCTATCACGGCTATGTAGAGGATGAAGCGAATGGCGGCCGCAGGACGGCCGCCATTCGCAAAGCAGCGCAGAAGGGAGCAGGTAAGTTCTCCATTTTGCGTGCCTTTTGTGGGTTTGGGTGGGCGGGGGCTTTGTTCCGCGATGGATTTCAGGGGGCCAAATGCACTGAGATCCGTCGCAGAATTCTCTGACATCCCTAGTTAGCAATAAAACTACTAGACCAAACTGTCTAAAATTTGGCAGATTCAGTCACCTCCATAGGGGCTGCCAGGAGCCCAAATTTCATGCACTTCTATGGAAGCACTGAAGAATTATAGGTCTTCGTTTTGAGAGATTTCCTTGAAAAAAGCAAATTTTACCCATGGCTAGCACAAAAACTACTGGACCAAACTGTCTGAAATTTGGCAGGTTCAGTTGACTCCATTGGGGCTGCCAGATCTCCAAAACTAGTGTATTTGCCATAAAAACTGGAAAAGTTATGGTCATTTCTGTTTCCAATGCAAGTCAATGGGAAAATGTACATTTGGAATAATTTTGATCTCCGAATCTCGATTCAGATCCAAATCCAAAGTGAATAAGGTTGGGTCCGAATTGATCCAAAGTGAATCAGGGCTGATTCAGTAGATCCAAATCAGCTTCCAAAGTGAATCGGGGTGTGTGTGTGTGTCCATGCACAGCCCTACAGCCATCTTCCAAACTTTGCCTGAAAAATCTGCTCCTGTTCACATTTGCAGGTTCTAACAGGCAAATTCTGATCCAAAAGAATCAAAACAAAATTCTTGTACATCTCTAGGCTAGGTGGACAATAGTCTGATCTGGTATAAGTAGGGAGTAGGGGAGAATTTCTCACCGAAACTTCGGGGGGCCGAGTGCCAACGTGTTCAGCCCCCCGAAGTAGTTTCGGGGAGAAATTCTCCACCCCCCCGCCCCCCGCCCCCCCCCCAGGATGGGACTTACCTTTCCAGAATGTCCCTCCCAGCAGCGGGTCCCAGCGTTGCTATTTGCGTTGCCCTTATTTTCGCCGTAGTCTACGTAAAGCCTTACGTAGACTACAGCGACCAAATAAGGAACGCGAATGGCGGCTCCCTATGGGGGCCACCATTTGGTACGCGCTTTTTTTTTAAAGTCACCTGTGATAGGCTACGTGATGATTAACGTAGCCTATCACGGCTGACTTTGCAGATCTAGCCGTGATAGGCTACGTTAATCGTCACGTAGCCTATCACGGGGGCGTTTTTGTTTGTTTTTTACTTTTTATTTCGCGGCCGGGCGAGGCGAGGCGCCTCCTCCCCGGCCTGAATTTCAGCCGGGCGAGGCAGGAAGCCTCCCCCCCTGGCCTGAACTTCGGGGGGAACAGCGAAGCGCCTCCCCCCCACCGCGAAGCAAGCTGCGAGACCAGGTAAGTGGCTTTCGTGCACTCCTAGGTATAAGGCTACTTCCTATATATTTATAGTCAACTGCCTAGAAAATTCAAAGTTTGGTGAGCCAAACACCAAGAAGCAGTGCCGCGTGTATCGGAAGTTCAACAAGACTGAAGCATGGCAGATGGAACAGGGCCCCATCTCAGTTGGTAGAGCACATTCTTTGGACACAGAAGGTCCCAGGTTCAATCCCTCGCATCTCCAGGTAGGGCTGGAAAAACTCTTGCCTGAAATCCCAGATAGGTGCTGCCAATCAGTTGTAGGGTTGTACGAAAGTCACTTACCTTTTTGAAGGGTGACATTCGCAGTGGGGGGGAGGCGCTCCATCCCTCCCCCCAAAATTCTCTCCGGCCGGCTCCACTCTGCAGAGATTCCGCAGAGCTGCTGGCCGGAGCTGCCCGCAGCTGGACATCCGGCCGCTGGGCAGCCTGCAGGGACGCAAATGGTGGCTGCCGTAGCTGCCGCCATTTGCATCCCTGTATTTTGCCATGATAGGCTACGTAAATATTTACGTAGCCTATCATGGCAAAAAAAAAAGCGAACACAAATGGCGGCGGCTACGGTGGCCGCCATTTGCGTTTTACTTTTTTTTTTTTTTGCCGTGATGGCCTACGTAAATATTTACGTAGCCTATTACAGCAAAAAAAGAGAAGAAGAACACAAATGGCATAGTGGCCGCCATTTGCGTTCCTTTTTTTTTTGCTGTAATAGCCTACGTAAATATTTACATAGGCTATCACGGCAAAAAAAAAGGGAACGCAAATGGTGGCCGCCGCAGCCGCTGCCATTTGTGTTCCCTTTTTTTGCCGTGATAGGCTACGTAAATACTTTCGCAGACTATCACGGCTTCCGCAGGGACGCAAATGGTGTCCCTGCGTTAGCCGTGATAGGCTACGTAAGTACTTATGTAGCCTATCACGGCTATATGGAAGAAGCGAATGGCGGCCGCAGATGCGGCCGCAATTCACAATACAGTGCGGACGGCAGCAGGTAGGTGCTCTGTTCCGAGCCCATTTCACGGGGGGGGGGCTTCGTTCCGCCACGGATTTCGGGGGGCTGAATACACTGGTATTCGGCCTCACTAAGATCCGTGGTATAATTCTCTGACATCCCTAATCAGTTGACAATACCGGGCTTGATGGACCAATGATCTGACTCAGTATAAGGCAGCTTCCTATGTTCTTACGTGTTGACTCCTTGTTTTCTTGAATTTCAATACACAAATTACAAATCTTTCCTTCCTTTCTTATCTAGCTTGTCAGAACATAAACTGAGATAAGAATATCCTCTTAATTTACTTAATCAAGCTGATACTCAGACCGATACTCTTTCTTTCTTTCTTTCTTTCTTTCTTTCTTTCTTTCTTTCTTTCTTTCTTTCGGAAAGCTTGTGCTACACAGTTGTCCAGAAAGTGCATCTTCTATGCAGCCGTATGCCAACAACATTTCTGCTGCTCCAAATGTTTACTATTTAATGATTCTCAATGTGCCCAAGAAGATTATGAAGGCTTTCTCCTAATTAAATAATGGTTAGTCATAAAACATTTGCCTTTTAACTGATTAATCAATTCATTAAATTGAGTAAATTTAAATAATTTTGCATATCACCAAAACCTCATTATAGTGTCTTCTGGAGGAAGTAGCAACTCACTGTGAGAAGAGAGGTCTTCTTTAATATTTTGGTTTGTTCCCTAGTACAGTAAACAACACCAGAGTCAAAATATTCCAAAAAATAAACATGTACCTGTTACCTCCAGCACCCCTGATTAAAATTTGCTTCTACTAATGAATCAACTTAAGCAGACCTATAATTTAGATAAACAAACTCTACTATACCAATGGCTGTAGGAAATCTGTGCTTCCAGAACAATATTCAGTGGTTCTTCTCCAATAATACTTTGTGCCAGGAATGGGAGAGGGGTGGAATGTCTAGCTTGTCCGAACAAAAACTGAGATAAGAATATCCTCTTAATTTACTTCATCAAGCTGATACTCAGAGTGACAGACATTACAACAGGTAACCAAAAGGTAGCCACAGGTAGCCTTGCTTAAATGATCTACTACAATGCAAAGGCTTAAACTTTTCGTTTGCCACTTCAGGCTTCCGGTGTTACCAGTTATATATCTCCAGTTATGCAGTACTGAGGAGAGATATAGATAGATATCTTAATCTCCCTCTCTTTTAAAGAAAGCACTCTAAAATGTGGTACATGTACCTACTCATTTCAGAATATTTTCCATCCCTATGCAATTCTGAAGCCTAAAAGTTTTAATGCTGGCTGGACTCCTAAAAAAATTGAATTGCTGCCTAGAAATTTAAGATAATTTCTCAGCCCAGAATTTAAGATACATGATTACCAGTTTGAGATCTATGTGAGCAACCATTTATGGCATTCTGTCCATGAGGAGCCATTAAATACAGCCTTACTTAACTTGTGACAAGAGTATTCATTACCTTTTTCTAAATTATGGCTATTTTGAATCAGAAACTCCTTCCCAAAGACCCATAAGTATGTCCCAAAAGTCCAGCCTCAGAACTTTTTATATTACAAAACCAGGAGCCAGATCTCTTCCTCCTGCAGAGAGTCTGGAGACTAGAAAGAATAATTGAATACTGGAGAGGGGAGCCTCAATCCCGAGGATTAAAGCCGGCCCACTTGGGGTCCCTACACAGCCCACCTGGGTTCCCCAGTTGGCCATGCCCCCTTCACTCTAACCATCGGTCATTTAGGGAGCAATCCTGTGGCCGTGAGTCAGCCTCACAGGCAGCTTGGAATGGCCCTGTGCTCAGAAGAGGAGTGTGGAGCGGTGAAAACGGGGCATTCTGGGGGGTGTTCTGGGGTGGGGAAGGCAGAAATGCAGGTATGACATATCCTATGTGTCGTCCAACAGCCGCTTCCCCCACTCTGCCTTCCCGTGGCTAGACAGCCAAAATCGGCTGTCTAACCACAAGTGCAGGGCGGCTGAAGCACGGAGGGGACAATCCCCTCCACGCTTCTCCTGCCCTGCATTGGATAGGTGGTCACCTCCAAGTTCAGAGGCAGCCACCTATCCCTATAGGATTGTGCCGTTAGTTGTTTTCTGACTTTTGTACATTTTTTCCCCATTCTATAAATCTGAAATGCCTCTTCTACTGGCAATAAGAGCTTTAAACTATAACGTGCTCATATTTTTGTACATTTGGCTCCACCCCTTTTGCTTTTTGCTCCACCCTTTGCCTTAGGCCACTCCCACCACAGAATGTGGTCCCTGAGAGCTTCTCCAAAACCAAAACCGAATTTATCCCTTGGGCTGAAAGAAGTTACCCACACCAATCTGATCCAACCACATGTAATGAGGAAGACTGGACAAGAGCCTGTCTTTCTCCAGTTCACTCCTGTGATTCACGGGAACAGCCTACATTCATGGCACATCGTAGCTCAAAATCTCAGTGTATATTAAAGCAGCTTTCCCCAACCTACTGCTTTCCAGATGTTTTGAACTTCAAACCTCATCAGCCCCAGCCAGAATGGCCAATGCTCAGGAATGCTGGGATTTGTAGTCCAAAGCATCTGAAGGGCACCAGTTTGGGGAAGGCTAGAGAGAAAGCATAAAGAGGTTGATTAGATGGGAACTCAAGAGACGAATTCCCCCCACTTCAAATTTCTACCTTTGTTTTGAGTTGGACCCAGCCACCCAGGTGGCTTCAAGCGAGGTCTGAATCAAAATGGCGTTCACACCCTGCCCCTGCCATGGCCCAGGCCTTCCGCCAAGTCCCCTTGCCTTGCCAAAAGCAGGCCTGGTGCCAGGTGGCAGGGAAAGCACACTATTTATTTATTATTTATTTATTGCATTTATACCCCGCCTTTTTTCCTCTTGCAAGGAACCCAAGGCGGCTTACATTATCCTCCTCCTCTCCATTTTAACCTCACAACAACAACCCTGTGAGGTGGGTTGGGCTGAGAGTCTGTGACTGGCCCAAAGTCACCCAGTGAGCTACCATAGGAGAAGCCTCGTGGCATCTTTTCTTCACTGGAAATGGTGACTGGAGCACAGCTTTCTGCCAAGGATCATGGAAAGGGGGATGGGGGCATCTCACCCATTTGGGCATTTTTACCATTCCTGTTGAATGCTCAACCCCCACCCACCACTTAGGATGTTGAAGAAATCCACAATGGAATCAAATGAGTTCTGATTTTCATGAATCCGACCTGTGGATTCTATAGTGGACCAGCTATTGCCCAGTCAGGCAAATTCTGTGGACTTGCAGAGGGGTTTTCTTACTTTCCCGAATTTTGTGCCAATTTTGTTGTAGAAAAATATGCAAAATAAAAAAAATGTGAATTTCCCCCATAGGCTAAAGTGTGAAAATGTGCATGGGGGGGGGGATTTGTGCATTTTCACATTCTGTGGATGGGCAGACGATGGAATGAAACACAGGCGGAATGGATTTTACACAATCCATACATACCTACCCACTCCCACCTCCCACTGCTGCAGAGTATTAGAGTGCTGAACAAGCCCAAATGTTTTGCGGGGCTCACGGGGAGGGGAGCTTGCAACAAGGGATCACATTTCAATGTCAAGAAGAGAGGGAAAAAAATAGTAGAAGGTGACATCTATTCCCACTCTAAATATTTTTAACAACTGTCACTCAGGGGCCAAGCTACACTTTAAGCTTAATGTGTAACTTGAAGCATCACATTTGAATTATCTTTATGTAATTACAGGAGAGGGTGATGAATTTGGGGGTGGGGGTGAGAACACAGTGCACAGGGAGGAGAGGTTTAAATCCTTAAATCCACACATCCCAGCATGGCTAGTCACATTCGTTAAAAAAAAATGTTCCAATGACACTTCTGTTTACTAGTATTCCTGCCCATGACTGGTGGGGGACAACTGGGTATGGCTAGGGTACCAAGAGATGAACCTACCCTCCCTACATGCAGTGAAGACTGAAAAATCATCCCCCAGACATGTGAATACTTAAAGAAAATCACAAGGCTGCATACTACTATGCATTAAGCACAACATGTAGCTTGGCTCCCAAGTGCATAGAGCCAGTGGGTTGATACAGCTTTTCTGAGAAATTATTGCATGTGGTCTGAAAAGTACTAATGGGAATTATAATTTCTGGGAATCCCAAAATGTACTAATACAAATTAAAATATTTATTTGCAAAACAGATTCTAGTGTCCCAGTGCATCTAATGTGTTTTGAGTATAACATGCATGCAGTAATCACTTCTTGCATTGTGAATGAGGGGTTTCTACTTCCTTTATGTTTTGGGAGAGCATGATTTAAGCATAATAGGTCATTGGAATACATTTGCAAATAGGTAATATTTTCTTTTGCATATATCTGAGGTTTCCCTGAGTTTTGTTTTTGGTCAAAGATTGGTGCAGCCTTCCCTCCATCCTCTCAGTAGAAATGCTCCCTACCCTATCCCCAAATGACTCCTACCTAAAAATAAAATGGCTATAAATCTTCTCTGTTCACAAATGTCCAGATTTTACTTTCACTTTGTTTCTAACTATTGATTTCCCACCAAAGGACGCATGTTAATCTACAGAACATAACAGTTCATACTCTTGAATTTCTCAGCCGTTGCTAGTATTCCAATCTACGAGGTCATTCCTTTCATCCTGGGTAACTTTACATTCCCCTTGGGTGTTCTCAATGGCTGTTGGATTTGTGTTATCAAAAAACTATATAATAATGACACCCTGACTTTCATTGTTCCCTTTGAAAGTTTTCCAAGCAGCTATAGGCTTCCCACAGACCCAAACACAAGTGGAGGTACAAAGTAGGGCAGTTTTGCAGAAAAACCCGGTCCCACCAGATTTGCTTTTAAAGACACAAACAATATGATTCAGAGATGTATCTGCAGTTTTGACTACTGTTCTTCTGACCCAGAAGGTTTCTGGAGCTTTCCCCAAGACAAGACAGGGCCTGACAGATGCAATTACTTGAAGAGGCACCTTCCCATGGAGGATCTGCCAGAGCAGCAGCAGGACACTATGACTTTTTTTCTATGGACAAAGTTTGAAGCTTATTTTGTTATTCTCTTTTGCCTTGATCAGGCAGTCTGAAGGGGGCAAAGGGTGGACGGTATCTCTGACATGTTTACAAGAAAGCAGCATACAGAGGTTTTTTGTCAGTGGGATCTTCACTACATCCAAATGTCAGCACACAGTTGATGTGGCTTTTCAGTGCCCTGGTGGACCCCGAATGCCAGACATGTGTGCGCCCGCGCATGTGTGTGTGTGTGTTGCTTGACTCTGAATCTTTCAATACCACTGGGGGGCTGCAAACTGATGCCATGAAACTGACAGCATGGGACTGTGCCCAGAACAGAGGAGGCATGAGAGAAGAAAAGGAAACAGGCACATAGATAGGGAACTCATTGTATGTGTTCTTGTAGCAGAGATTGCTGGAGAACTAGGGAAATCACAAATCCAGAGACAGGTGAATATAAGAAGTTAGTGGTTTGGCCAGGAAAGCTACGTGGAATGTGAACTCTCTGTAACTCTCTTTCCAACCCTTCCCAGAGTGGAACTGTACCTTATGTCATACACATGACTGCTGATGAAACTGGCAGCTTTGTGTCCAGTTTGCTCTTCTCCTATAATTGTATGTGCTTCATGTCCTGATATCATTTCACTTAACATTTCTGTGACTCTCTTTCGAGCCACTCTCAGGGTACAAGTCTATGTTATGTCAAACCCAAGCCTGCTGCTGAAACTGGCAGACCTGTGTCCACTTCCCTCTTTTCTTATATCCCTCATGTCTTGACATCATTACACTGAATATTTCCCAACACTGCCAGCATCAGCCAATGATACTGGGCAGAGACAGGGGATCAAACAGAGTAAAAACATCAGGACATGTGAAAATTTAGACATGAGATACATGAGAAGAGGGAAAGCTCGACATGGAATTGATGTTTTTGTTAGCAGCACCATGTTTCTTACAAAATCCAGTTCTGCTCTTAGGGCTGGTTCATGAAAGCCTTCTTATGCACATGCAAGAAACTTCAGCTTTTGCCAAGTACACACAGTGCTATAGACAAATTAGATGTATGAATGGGACATTCATAGATATGGGCTCTAGTAATTCCCATTAATACAATTTAAAAAGCTGCCTCAGTAAAGGGAGTTGCTGCCTCCATTATCCCTGATGGCTTGTTTCATAAATGATGTGGTTCTTGTCCATGAGTACGTTTCAAAGGTCAGCTGAGGATTGCACTCATATACATAAAAGGTAGTATATGAATCAACTTTCAGTAGCTGACACTATAACGTACAATTAAAATAATTAAAATCAAGACCATGTGGTTCCAGCATAGTGTTATTCCCTCTTTTCCCCAACATATGGCACTTTGTGCACCCAAACATGGTCCTATGCTTCTTTCTAGGTGCCACATACTTGGAACCCCTTGTTCTTTGGTAGAAACATGGACACAGCCTCCCAGAGGAAAGTTGCATATTGACATCTAGAGGTGGAATCCCCAAGAAATCAGTTGTATGTTATTGAAAGTATTCTGACTTCCCTTTAAACTCCAACCTATATTTCACATTTTGGTGAGTTTCACTAGGGATGTATGAGCATTTTTGTTTTTGTTCGCAAATCATGCAAACATACCATGCTTGTAAGCCCAAACACAGACATACGCAGGAAATGTGTCCTCCAATAGTGTTCGCAAATTTTGAACATGTGTTCGTATTTGAAAAAATATCAATTTTTCAAATGTGGCTCCAGCTATTGGGTGGTACAGAAACTGTGTGTGTGTGTGTGTGTGTGTGTGTGTATGTATATATATGTATGTATGTATGTATGTATGTATATGTATATATGTGTGTGTGTGTGTGTATATACATTCACACTTTCACACTGTATTCTATGGGGGAAGGTGAACACTTTTGGAAAATATGCATTTTTTTGCACATTTCCCCCATTTATTTTGCATAGTTTTCCTGTCTAGACAAAACAAACAGAGATCACAAATGAATCTGGTAAATGATGAGAGATTAACACTACGTTGATGTTTGGAGCATCTAGGCAAATGCAAAGAGCATTTGTTCACCCATCCTTAAGTTTCACTTCAAACTTTACTCACAGAATTCCATTCTGCCCAGGATTTTGAATCTGAGTTTCAAAGCCTGTGCTAAAACCCTCTGGGCAATGGGCATACATTGGCAGAAACAGTTTCCCTTTGAAAATGGTTTGTGAAACTTCAATTGGTCCAAAATACTGTTGCTAAGTTACTAACTGGGACTGGTCAACGTGATCAACGTGATGCCAGTGTCTTATCAGTTGCACGGGCTTCCAATCTGTTTCCAGGCCCAATGCAAAGTGTTGGGGTTGAACTTTAAAGCCATAAACAGCTTGGAGCCAGATCTAAAGGAATGTCTCCGCCCATATACCTGCCCAAACATTTCGGTCATCATCCGAGGCCTTTTTCTGAGTATCCCCACCAAATGAAGTAAGGGGGGTGTTTACAAGAAAGAGGGTCTTCTAAATTGTGGCACCCTGCTTCTGGAAAGCCCTTCACAAGGAGGCTTGTCCGACACCCATATTGTTACCTTTTCAGTGCCAGGCAAAGATGTTCCTCTTCTCCCAGGCATTTTAGCTGCTTTATATATTTTATATTGTATTATTTTATCTCCTGTGCTGATTTTATTCATTGTGTACTGTGTTTTTATTTTTATTTATTTACATCATACAATCCACCCAGAGAAACTTCATTACTCGGTAGACTAAAACTAGAATGAATGAATGAATGAATGAATAAAATAAATTAGCCAGGAGACATACATCGAAAGGGGCACACACACTTGGAAATCAGCAAAACCACAGCTGCCATTTTCTATGGGCCTGAAGGTGCAAGCAAAATATTAGACTAAAAGCAGCTTTTCCAAGAGGTATTTTGGAGAATGGAGTAGGGGATCAGCTTCAGAAAGCTTATGGGTAGCCCGCTTCTGTGTTCTCACTTCAGCAATTGCAACACAAAATTTACCATTTAATCCTACTTTGTTAAGTATTAATAACTAAATAGATTACAGTCATCTAATGACTCATCTCTATTCTATAATGTATCATATAGTTATTTATTAATACATAACCTCACATTGGTAAGTGGAAATGAATGGTCAGTGTTTCCCTTGGGCTATTGTGAAATGTTATTTCAGTTTTAACTGCAGAGGCTATTCATAAATAAACCATAAAACTTCTCAGTAGGGGATAAAACTTATTGTTATGGATGTCTGTGTCCCTTGCAACAGGCTGGTAGGTGTCACCATAGAGATTATCAAAAATTCTTCATACTGAAGCATTACGGGTGATCAAGTTCATCAACAAGAGAGAACCACTGCAGGAAAAAAATACTCATGCTGAGCTCCATCCCTCTCTTAGACATTTGCCAATCCCTTATACTGAAATTATACATCATGTTTATGTTAATCATGCAGCCTTCCCTTGAGTCAGTGTGGAGAAAGCGTCTCTGCTTTTAAGCCAATTTTTTGCTTTTAAACTAATTGTGCAATATGGGGAGAGACCATAGCTGAGTAGCAGCGATCGTGTGCTTTGCATGCATAAGGTCCCAGGACTAAATCCTAGCATTTCCACTTAAAAGGAGCAGGTAGCAGGCCTCTGCCTGAGACCCTGCAATGTTCCTAGACAAACAAGACAAGACTGGGCCAGATTAGGGAGGGGAGAACCAGTGAGGCTTGAGCTTGTTGAGATTTTGAGTTCTACCTCGAAGCTCAGTCCACCTCCTCTCCATTCCCAATTGTGAGCTTTTTGCTGCTGTTGATGGAATGGGAAAATTATGCATCTTGGTGCACATTTTTTAAAAGTATGCACCCAAATACAGTTGAGGCTGGTGGCTCCAATTGTGGTGGGGCTATGAATTCACTCTGGGTTTCAGTCAGAACTAGCCAGAGCTGCAAAGGAGATATCCAAGGTGCTGAACCTATTTGGGGGATAGGGTTTAGCACCTTGAACAGCTTCTTTAGAGTCCTGTCTGGCTCTGACTGAAACCCAGAATGGATTCACAGCTCCACCAAAATCAGAGCCACCAGCCTCCACTCCCCAAGTGTGAACTTCCCACCACTGACCAAACTGTGAATACACATATTCTTTTCTCCCAAATTCACACTTTTGAAGTGTGCATTTTTCTAAAGTACACATTTTTTTAATCAGCAAGCTTGCCTGGAAAATGTATGAAGAGGGCAAGTTTGGGTAAAAAAAAAAATGTATCAAAATGAAATTCTCCTCCATCCCTAGGTACATACATAGGCTAGATGGACCTACAGTCTGACCTGGTATATGGCAGTTTCCTAGATTCCTAGATAGTATCTTTATATGTAATTTCTTTGCAAAGATGTATGAACACCACAGCAAGAAGAACTGAATGACATGCTGTGGGAAGTAGGGATGTACAAATCCCTTACCTGGCTCCGTGCAGGGGCATCCACGGTGTGGGGGGAGGCTATTTGCATTGCCCTTATTTTCGCCGTAGTCTACGTAAATGTTTACGTAGACTACACGTGCCCAAATAAGGAACGCAAATGGCGGCGCCCATGGGCGCCGCCATTTGCATATGCACTTTTTTCCCCCCGAAGTCAGCCGTGATAGGCTACGTAAGGATTTACGTAGCCTATCACAGTGTTTTTTGAAAATCTAGCCATGATAGGCTACGTAAATCTTTATGTAGCCCATCATGTCCCTGTAAAAAACACACACACACCACTCCAGATTGCAAATGGTCGCGGCGGCAGCCGGTTGGAAGACCAGCCGCCGCCGCCAGAGCTGCCGCCGCCCGGAACATCCGCACCAGGTAAGTCTCGTGCCGGGGGGGATCCGCAGGGGGGCAGGCCGTTCCACCACAGATTTCAGGGGGCCGAATGCACTGGCATATGGCCTCACCGAGATCCGTGGCAGAATTCTCTGACATCCCTAATTGGAAGTGTGGCAATACTGAAGCATGGCAGATGGAACAAAGGCCATACCTGAGTTGACTGAACACCTGCTTGGCATGCAGGAAGTCCCAGGTTCGATCCCCAGCATCTCCAGGTAGGTCTAGGAAGCAATCCTGCTGGAAACCCTGGAGAGCTATTGTCAGTCAGTGTCAACGATACTGGGCTAGATGGACCAGCAGTCTGACTCAGGATAAGACAGCGTCCTAACAGCTATTGAAGAAAACTAACAGCTGATTGGCTGTACAAGGGTGGACTAGTCATGTGTTATCTTGAGTTGGCTGTGTGATCATTTGTTGTCTCCTTTTTGTATCTTAGGGTTTTCCATTATATAACCTTCTGGTTAGGGGCACTGTTGGACATATTTATACCTTTTTGTAGCCATCTTGGGTCCAGTTTCACACATGTAGGAGGGCCAGAATTCTGCAATCAATATCCAGACTTGAATCTAGGTGGGTCAGTTACACATTCCCAAAAAAGGAGAGGAATTTCATCACCAGAGGAGAACGATGAAGAGTGAACAAAATAATAATTTAAACAGGAATCCATCTCACCATAGTGGAGAAGACTGACCAGGTCATTTGTGTGCCTGCTCAGTAGGGATGGACGAAAGTCACTTACCTGGTCCCGCAGCTTGCTTCGCGGTGGGGGGGAGGCGCTCCATTCCTCCCCGCTGAAATTCTGGCCGGGGGGGGAGGCGCCCCATCCCTCCAGCTGAAATTCTGGCCGGGGGAGAGGCGCCCCGTCCCTCCGGCCGCGAATCCTCCTGGCCGGCCGGGACGCAAATGGCGGCGGCTGTAGCCGCCACCGTTTGCATCCCTGCAGTCAGCTGCGTGATAGGCTACGTAAATCCTTACGTAGCCTATCACGGCTGACTTTGGGGGGAAAAAAAAGCGCGTACGCAAATGGCGGCGCCCATGGGCACCACCATTTGCATTCCTTATTTGGGCACGTGTAGTCTATGTAAAGATTTACGTAGACTACGGCGAAAATAAGGGCAACGCTATTTGCGTTGCCCTTATTTTCGCCGTAGTCTACGCAAATCTTTACATAGACTACACGTGCCCAAATAAGGAACGCAAATGGTGGCGCCCATGGGCGCCGCCATTTGCGTATGCGCTTTTTTTCCCCCCTCAAAGTCAGCCGTGATAGGCTACGTAAGGATTTATGTAGCCTATCATGGTGTTTTTGAAAATTTAGCCGTGATAGGCTATGTAAATCTTTACGTAGCCTATCACGTTTGTTGTTGTTGTTTTTTTTACTGGGAAATGGCAGCGGTGGCAGCCGGTTGGAAGACCGGCCGCCGCTGCACCGCCGCACCACCGCTGGGAGCCACCAGCACCAGGGACATTCGACAGAGGTAAGTCCCATTCTGGGGAGGGGTGGCGGGGGGGTGGCAGAGAATTTCTCCAGCAATTTCGGGGGGCCAAATGCGTTGGCATTCAGCCTCCCGGAGATTCGTGGAGAAATTCTCCGCCATCCCTACTGCTCAGTCTGCTATCCAGTAGGGGTGAACGAAAGTCACTTACCTTTTCTCGCAGCTTTTTTGCGGTGGGGGGGAGCGCTTCGCTGCTCCCCCCGCGAAGTTCAGGCCGGGGGGGGAGGCTTCCCACCTCGCCCGGCCGAAATTCAGGCCGGGGGGGGAGGCTTCCCGCCTCGCCCGGCCGAAATTCAGGCCGGGGAGGAGGCTTCCCGCCTCGCCCGGCCGCGAACACGAAAGTAAAAAAAAAAAACAAAAACCGTCCCCTGATAGGCTACGTGACGATTCACGTAGCCTATCACGGCTAGATCTGGAAAGTCAGCTGTGATAGGCTACGTGAATCGTCATGTAGCCTATCACGGGTGACTTAAAAAAAAAAAGCGCGTACGCGAATGGCGGCCCCCATAGGGAGCCGCCATTCGCGTTCCTTATTTAGTTGCTGTAGTCTACGTCAATGTTTACGTAGACTACGGCGAAAATAAGGGCAATGCAAATAGCGTTGCCCTTATTTTCGCCGTAGTCTATGTAAACATTGACGTAGACTACAGCGACCAAATAAGGAAGGGGAATGGCGGCTCCCTAGGGGGGCCGCCATTATCCGTACACACTTTTTTTTTTTTTTTTAAAGTCACCCGTGATAGGCTACGTGACGATTCACGTAGCCTATCACGGCTGACTTTGCAAATCTTGCCGTTATAGGCCACGTGAATCGTCACGTAGCCTATCAGGGGACGTTTTTTTTTTTTTTCTTTCATTGCAATGGCGGGGGTGGCAGCCGGTCGAAAGACCGGCTGCCGCTCCCGCCCCGCTCGAACACCGGACGAAACGCCAGCCGGACCCGCCGCCGGGAGGGACATTCAGGGAAGGTAAGTCCCGTCCCGGGGGGGGGGGCGGGGGGGGCGGAGGATTTCTCCCCGAAACTTGTTCGGGGGGCCGAACACGTTGGCGCTCGGCCCCCCGAAGTTTCAGTGAGAAATTCTCCGCCATCCCTACTATCCAGGTACTAACTGTTGATGGACAACTTTAAGGCTCCCGCTGTTCTCCCTCCTTATGGTTCTTTGAGTTTCAACCAGACTTGGACAGCCCTTCAAACAGTGGATATTTTCAAATAGGGGACTGTCGTTTGCCAGCTCACCAAAATAGAGGATTGTCCTCTGTAAATTAGGATACATGGCCACTCTACAATCTACACTCCACATTACAAACCACCTTGAGTTAGGGATGTACAAAACCCCCTTATCTGGAGTCCGCAGGGGGGGAGGTGAGTCATCCCTCCCCCCCCTGGAATCCTTGCTGGCCAGCTCCACTCCATGGCGAGTCCACGGAGGTACCGGCTGGCTCGGGCTGCTGGCAGACTTCTGTCCGCTGGGATGCAAATGGTGTCCAACCTAGCAGACGCCATTTGCATCCCTGCTCTTTGCTGTGATAGGCTACGTAAATTTTTACGTAGTCTATCACGGCAAAGAGCAGGGACACAAATGATGTAGCGGATGCTATTTGTGTCCCTGCTCTTTGCAGGGATAGGCTACGTAAAGATTTACGTAGCCTATTATGGCAAATAGAAGGGGGCGTAAAAGGCATCTGCTACACTGGACGCCATTTTCGTCTGCAGGACGGCAGTGGACGGACCGGACCGGCCGGTGGCAGGTAGGATCCGTTCCGGGGCAACTATGTGGGGCAGCAGAGGTGGGTGGTCCACTCCACCACAGACTCCGAGGGACCAGATTCTTGGACTCTGTGGCAGAATTCTCTAACATTTCTACCTTGTGTACCATATTTTGGTAGAAAGGCAGGGTACAAATAAAATAAATACATTTCGACATTATACTATAATGGATTATACTTTTGATACTTAACATCCACACTGCCTGTGTTTTAGTGAGCGCTGAAGACATACAGTATTTGTTTAATGTTTAATGGTTTGCCATTGAAATATTTGTGTAAGTCTAAGGCTCCTATTTTAATTGCGTTAACTGGAGATTTTGAAATTGTGTGTTTGATACATTGTAGGTGTTTTATTGATCATTAGTTTTATTTATTTATTTTTATCTTCCTGTAAGCCACTTTAGGCATAACTTTGTTCAAAAGCAGGCCACAAATGGAATTACTACTATTTTCAACGGAGAATGAATCAAAATTTAATTACTTTGGTTGTCTTAATCTGCTTGTAACATTCCTGCAGTGCTAGATTATTACTGTTGGTGATACTGAATGGTAAGACTATGAACACAAGCCTGTTAATGTGCTCTATCTACTTTTGGTTCTGTTGCAGAATCCAATCTCTACACAAATAACTTTTCCTTTCTGGTTTTTCTCTAGGTGGTGCTATGCTATACTGGAATAACACAATTACACAAATAGGAAAATACATTTTCTTTCACTTTCAGAAATAATACTCATTTTCCCCTACTCTAAAAAACCCTGGGTAAGTGCGAAGAAGAAAAACTGGAGGGTCACAACTTCATCTAAAGAACCCATAACCAACCATGCGTAAGGAATTAGTGCACAATAAATGTCTTGCGTAGAAAAGCTCAAAACATCAGAATGCATTTTAGCTAAATTAAAATGGGAGACTTGCTTGGGATAAATGTTGAGAGAACTCAAGGGAATAGCATAGTTCTGAGTGTTTTTTTGGGAGGGTGGATGGTGGCCACTGAAGCTACCTTTCCAGTGGCAGGAGTAAACTTCTTCTGCCCATCCCTAAATTGCCCCCCCCCATTGCTGAATCCCGCCCCTCATTTTGCCACCATTGAATTGGGTGACAAATTGAGGATTTCAGCTCAGCCTTAGCTGGTTGAGGGCTTAGGGACAGAGTATAAAAGGGAGGCTGCCAAAGCAAGCTGTAGCTTAGTAAGTAATCAGGTCACAGTCATCCAAGCTTTGGTGACATCTTGGCTTGACTCATGACCAGCTCTACTATTAGACCGAGTGAGGCAGCCAGTTCAGAGGGCAGATGTTGATGGACAGAATTGTGTGTGCCATGACCCTGCCCGACAGTGCACAATGTTCTCCTGTCAGCAATGGTAAAGGAAGAGTTAGGGCATCATCCTATGGCTGCTAGTCAGCACCAGCTAGACGGCCATAGGATAGGTTGGTTCCTTGGAAGAGCAGTGCGGAGAGGGGGAAACAGGGCATTCCCAGGGCAGGGAGGTCAGGCCGTGGAGGTCAGAAGTCCTGGTACGGCACATCCTATGTGTCTTCCCGCTGCCTCTCCCCATGCTCCGAGGTCCCATGCCTAGACAGTTGAATCAGCTGTCAAGGTGTGAAAGCAGAGTGGTGCGAGCGTGGAGAACATCCGCTCCTCACCACTCCTTCCACCCTGCATTGGATAGGCAGTCACCCCTGGGCTTGGGGGCGACTGTCGATCTGCATTGGATTGCTCCTCCCAGTATCTAGGGATTGCGCAGGTGCCTGAATAGGCCCAGGAACCTACCAAATTCCGCCCTCCCGGTCCAGGCTCCGAACCTGGCTTGGTAAACCCCCACCCCCATGCCATGCAAAAGTCTGGGACTTACAACAGTCACCCGGTCTCCATGTGAGCCCTATTTCAGCAAAAGTTGGGGACTCTGTCTTTCATAGGTCTACTGTTGCGCACAACAGTGGCCACAAAGGGTCATTGCAGCCATATTAGAGGCCTCAGATATTGTTGAAATGGCCCTTCTTGGCCACCATTGTTCACCGCAGCTGATCTATGAAAATATAGAGTCCCCATCTTGCACTAAAATGGGGATTGCATGCAGTCGACAGCCAAACAAATGTATGCCCTGCACCGCTGCTGAACCCCTCCCCCCCAAGGTCCCATTGGCTCACCTCATGCTGCTCACCAGGTTGGGTAATAACAGGGGTTCAGCAGGTAAAGTGTGGGGTGGGCAAGGGGGGAGTTGGCCATCCCTATTAATATCCAAGCAGCTGAAAACATGGGAAAATACGAAATTTAAAAGGCAGGTTTCAACATACCATAGAATCATAGAATAGTAGGGTTGGAAGGGGCCTACAAGACCTTCGGATCCAGCCCCCTGCTCAATGCAGGAATCTAAGTCAGAGCATCCCCGACAGATGGCTGTCCATTATTCGGTGTCCTGCAGTCTGGGATGATCGAGAAGACATCCTGGCCTTCCTCTCTGTGACAACCTTTCAAGTACTTGAAGAGCGCTATCATATCTCCCCTCAGTCTTCTCTCCTCAGGACTAAACATGCCCAGTTCGTTCAGTCTCTCTTCATAGGGCTTTGTTTCCAGTCCCCTGATCATCTTTGTTGCCCTCCTCTGAACCCTCTCCAGCTTAGGGATGGGTGGAATGCTTATCTGCCATTCCCAGGGGGGTCCATGGGGGGGGAGGTGATCTGTCCCCCCCCCATGGAATCCTGGCCAGCCAGCTCTGCTCCACGGCAATTCCGCAGAGCAGCTGGCCAGCTCCGAAGCACCAGCGATACGGCTGCTGTTGCTGCTGGCAAATGCCATTTGCATCCGGAGACAGACAGCTGCTACGCCATTTGCATCCCTGCCAAGCCATGATAGGCTATGTAACTATCTACATAGCCTATCATGGCAAAAGGCAGGGATGCAAATGGCATAGCAGCCACCATTTGTGTCCCTGCCTTTTGCCATGATAGGCTACATAGATACTTACGTAGTCTATCACGGCTTGGCAGGGACGCAAATGGCGGCCGGCATAGCAGCTGCCATTTGCAGCCGCAGCCCATCAGCGGCCAGAAGATGACCCGGAGCTGCTGCCAGAGCCAGGTAGGCTCCGTCCCGGGGGGATTCTGCGGGGTGGCAGGCAGGTATTCCTCCGTTCCGCCACGGACTCTGGGAGGGGCGGATTCTAAAGAATCCGGCCTCACTAGAGTCTGTGGCAGAATTCTCCAACATCCCTATCAAGATCACTTTGAATGTTGTTTCTGTCTTCCAAAGTATTAGCTATCCCGCCCAATTTTGTGTCATCTGCAGATTTTATCAGCATTCCCTGCACCTCCTCCTCCACGTGATTAATAAAAATGTTGAAGAGCACTGGGCCCAGGACTAAGCCCTGCAGTACCCCACTTGTTACCTCTCCCCAGTTTGAGAAGATCCCATTGATAAGCACTCTTTGAGTCCGATTCTGTAGCCAACTGTGGATCCACCTGATGGTTTCATCTAGCCCACTTTGAGCTAGTTTGCTCATCAGGATATCATGGGCCAGTTTGTTGAAAGCTTTGCTGAAGTCGAGGTATATTATGTCCACAGCATTCCCACATAAGGAATTCCAATAAAACTAAAAAAAAAACCATGCCCCCGTGATAGGCTACGTGACGATTAACACCGCAAAAAGCTGCGTGACCAGGTAAGTGACTTTCGTGCACCCCTAATGGAAAGAGACGGTCCTGACTACACAGCAGTCAGCTCCCATATATGGAATGAAGGGGTGCCATCTAGCCTTTTGCCTCAGGCCACAAAACATCTTGAGCTAGTCCTGGCTTGACTACTGCAGTGTGTCATACCTGGTTCTGCCCTGGAAAAGTGTCCAGGAACTTCAACTGATTCAAAACACAGTGGGCAAAGTGCTGACTGGTGTTCACCTCAGTGGTGAGATTTCACCAATAGTGGAAGAGCTTCAGGCACAATTTAAGCAGATGGTTCCTATCTTTCAAGCCTTATAAATGCTCTGGGACCACTGTGTCTAAAAGACTAAATTCTCCCATATGAACTTGCCCCTCAAGTTAAATATCAACAGCAAAGGACCTTCTCTGGGATTCTCTGCCATCAAAGGTTAGGCATAAGGTTACCAGAGAGAGAGAGAGATGCCACCATAATGTTGGGGTCTCCCTCTGTATGGAAGCTTACCTGGTGCCATTGTTACTGTCATTTCCTTCTGCTAGACTAAGACAGTTCTATTTTCCTGAGCTTTTAATTTACAACAGTAGCTTTTATGTCTTCCTGTAGTTCACTGGTTTTAGTATGTACTGCTGTTTTATTCTCGACTTAGAATGATTTTTATTGTAGTATTTATTTATGAATATTTTCTGTGCCACCTTGAGGATATATGTATGTGTTGTGGGGGGAGGTATAGTTTTCTTAAATAAATGGCTAATAAATAGGTTTAAGAGAGTTTCCCTGAACCGGGTCAGACAAATGGCTCCCTTTGCTCCCAAGGCTACCGAACTACCCTGTGGTCCCTACAGTTCCCAGAAGCCTTAAATATCAGTTGGGAGTGGTGCTGCTCTGCAGTCCCTGAGATGTGATTAGTGTCCAGGACTTGAGGGGAAAAAAAACTAGAAAGACACCTTCTGTTTTCATGCAATTTGCTTAGTGGTTTGATGAAAGGTTCTCCCTCACTCAACATATAGATTTTGACACAAAAACTGAAAGTTTCAAAAATCATGACCCCATCTCACCTTTACACCCCCATCTCCTCCATTCTAGGAGGAGAGTCTTTTTGGCTTGCAGCTTCATAGGCAGCCCCTGGGACTGAAATACTGCAGACTTCTGGAACATGATTAAATATTTAAATCGACAAAATTACATTCTGCCAGTGACATTCAGTTCTGAATCTATCCTTCCTCCAGCTCGCTCTCTCCCCCTTCTAGCAGCAGCTCAATCCCCCCAACAGACACACACACACCAGCCCAGGGATCTCTTCCTTCCACTCAGCTCTCTGCTAAATGTTTTTTATTCTCAACCACCTGCCCCAGGCCCTCTCATCAATTATTAATCAAGTGCTCCATGAATATTCAAATCAGCCAGAGCACTCATTTTTATTAAAGAAAAAAAAAGGGGGGGAAGGAAAGAAATGACAATGTACAGCAATGGAATAAAAGATGGTGCAGAGCTTGGGAAGGGGGAGGTTTGGGGTGTTGGCTGCAGGGATGGAAGGGGGACATGACAGTGAAGGATCGATCGAAATGAGATGGGATGATTGCCTCAGATGGTTTGTGAGATGATGATTTGGAATTATTTGAATGTTTAATTGGAGGTTGTGTAAGGCTGCCTTCCCCAACCGGATTCCCACCAGATGGGTTGGATTACAACTCCCAGTCCAACACATCTGGGGGACCAGGTTGGGGGAAGTCTGATGTGAGGTGCTGTGAGGCCAGAGTGGGAAAGCCCTCCACCCAATAAAAAGCTTAAAGTACCAGCAGAGTGTGATGGTGCTCTTGTTTAAGCAACTTCATCAGCACAAATGGTGTGAATAATGGCTAGGGAAAGGAGTGTGTCGTGGTGACAGAACTGGATTTCTTAGGCTGCTCAGAATCTTTTCCATTGCCCCCCAGTCATAGAATCATAGAATCATAGAATAGTCAGGTTGGAAGGGACCTACAAGGCCATCAAGTCCAGCCCCCTGCTCAATGCAGGAATCCAAGTCAGAGCATCCCTGACAGATGGCTGTCCAGCTTTGTCTTGAACACCTCCAGTGTGGGAGAGCCCACCACCTCCCTAGGGATTGGTTCCACTGTCGTATTGCTCTAACAGTCAGGAAGTTTTTCCTGATGTTCAGCCGGAATCTGGCTTCCTGTAACTTCAGCCCATTATTCCATGTCCTGCTCTGGGATGATCGAGAAGAGATCCTGGCCTTCCTCTCTGTGACAACCTTTCAAGTACTTGAAGAGCACTATCCTATCTCCCCTCGGTCTTCTCTTCTCAAGGCTAAACATGCCCAGTTCTTTCCGTCGCTTTTCATAGGGCTTTGTTTCCAGTCCCCCGATCAACTTTGTTGCCCTCCTCTGAACCCTCTCCAGTTTGTCTGCATCCTTCTTAAAGTGTGGTGCCCAGAACTGGACACAGTACTCCAAATGAGGCCTAAATAGTGCTGAGTAGAGGAGAACTAGTACTTCTCGGGATTTGGAAGCTATGCTGCTATTAATACAGCCCAAAAGAGCATTGGCCTTTTTTGCAGCCACATCACATTGTTGGCTCATATTCAGCTTGTGATCAACAACAATTCCATGATCCTTCTCGCTTGTAGTGTTGTTGAGCCACGTATCCCCCATCTTGTAACTGTGCATTTGGTTTCTTCTTCCTAGGTGCAGAACTTGGCATTTATCCCTATTAAATGTCATTCTGTTGTTTTCTGCCCAGCGCTCCAGTCTATCCAGATCACTTCGAATGTTGTTTCTGTCTTCCAAAGTATTAGCTATCCTGCCCAATTTTGTGTCATCTGCAAATTTGATCAGCATTCCCTGCACCTCCTCCTCCAAGTCATTAATAGAAATGTTGAAGAGCACCGGGCCCAGGACTGAGCCCTGCGGTACCCCACTTGTTACCTCTCCCCAGTTGGAGAAGGTCCCATTGATAAGCACTCTTTGAGTCCGATTCTGTAGCCAACTGTGGATCCACTGGATCGTTGTTTCATCTAGCCCACTTTGAGCTAGTTTGCTCATCAGGATATCATGGGGCACTTTGTCGAAAGCTTTGCTGAAGTCGAGGTATATGAGGTCTACAGCATTCCCACGGTCTACAAGGGAGGTTACTTGATCAAAAAATGAGATCAGATTTGTCTGGCAGGACATGTTTTTGACAAATCCATGTTGGCTTCGAGTAATCACGGCATTGTTTTCAAGGTGCTTCCAGATGGATTGCTTTATCATCTGCTCCAGAATTTTCCCTGGGATTGATGTCAGACTGACTGGTCTGTAGTTCCCAGTTTCTTCCTTTTTACCCTTTTTGAAGATAGGGACCACATTATCCCTCCTCCAGTCATCTGGCACCTCACTCATCCTCCATGATTTCTCCAAGAGAATAGACAGCGGTTCTGAGAGTTCTTCTGCCAGACAGTTCCTTTATTACTCTAGGATGCAGTTCATCTGGCCCTGTAGATTTGAACTCATTCAAAATAATTAGGTGTTCCTTGACCATATGCCTATCAAACTCAAGCTGCAATCCTGCCCCTTCAGCCTGTACTTCGCCTTTGCCAGGGGCATCATAGACCCTCTTTTCGGAGAAGACTGAGCCAAAGTAGGAACTGAGCACCTCTGCCTTTTCTTTGTCATCTGTTATCGTTTTGTCATCCTTATTTAATAGCTGAATAACCATTTCTTTCCTCTGCCTTTTACTATGCATGTAGCTGAAGAAAGCCTTTTTGTTGTTTTTAGCATCCCTCGCTAACCTCAGCTCATTCTCAGCTTTAGCCTTCCTGATGCCATCCCTGCAATTCTGTGCTACCTGCCTGTACTCTTCCTTTGTTACTTGGCCTTCTTTCCACTTCCTCTTTGTGTCCTTTTTTGTTTTCAGGTCTTCTCTAAGCTTTTTGTGAAGCTGCATTGGCTTCTGTTTTCAGGTCTTCTCTAAGCTTTTTGTGAAGCCACACTGGCTTCTTCTGTTGTCTTCCACCTTTTCTTCTTGTTGGAATTGTTTGTAATTGTGCCTTGAGAATTTCCTTTTTTAAAAGCTCCCACCCATCTTGGACTCCTTTTCTCGTTAGCGTCGCTTGCCATGGGACCTTACTGATCATTGTTCTGAGTTTATTAAAATCGGCTTCCCTAAAATCCAGGGTACACGTTTGACTACACTCGGCTTTTGCTTCCCTTAGAACCAAGAACTCAAAAACAACATGGTCGCTTTCCCCCAGAGTTCTTGTAACTGCTACTTTATCCACTAAGTCATCTCTGTTGGTTAGGATCAAGTCAAGGATAGCCGATCCTCTAGTTCCTTCCTCTACTTTCTGTAGGAGGAAGTGATCTGCCACAAAAGTCAGGAATTTCCTGGAGGGGCCATGTTTTGCAGAATTTGTCTCCCAACAAATATCGGGGAAATTGAAGTCCCCCATTACTACTACGTCATGCTTCCTTAAAACATTGGCTATTTGCTTTTCAAATCCATTGAAAAGTCCTATCCATTGAAACATGTTAGGGAAGCTGTAAAATATGCATCTCACAAAATATGTATTTCTAGACATATTTTACCTCAAACTACACATTCCATAATTATTTTACTCAAAGATTCACATTTCGGTACAGTTTCTGAATGAAGAGGTGCGTCGTGAAATTCAAAGAACTGTGTTCCAATCCATACATTCCTCCAATAGCTATGAATCAGGCTTAGAAATGTGTGCCGAACAAAATCTTCAATCATCCTCATGGACTAATGGAACCTAATCCAATGGCAATCCTATACATGTCTACTCTGTAAGAGAGTCCCATTGAGTTCAATGGGGCTTACTTCAAAAATATGTGGGCATAGGAACATAAGACGAGCCATGCTGGATCAAACCAAGGGTGTTATCTGGTCCAGCATTCTGTTCACATAGTGAACCAGCTGCCCATGGGAAACCCACAAGCAGGACATGAGTGCAACAGCGCCCTCCCACCCAAGTTCCCCAGCATACTGCCTCTGATACTGGAGGTAGTATATAACCATAGGGGCTAGTAGCCATTGATAGCTTTATCCTCTGTTTTCCCAATCCCCCTTTAAACCCATCCAAATTGGTGTCCGTCACACATCTTATTGAAGTGAATTCCACAGTTTAACTATGTGGTGTGTGAAGAATCCTGAATCTTCCACCGCTCAGCTTCATGGGAGAAAAATGAGAGAGGGAGAAAAAAGTCTCTGAAATTCTGCTGCACAGGCCAGTATTGGACCTTGGTACTTCATTTTTAGGTTATCCTGTACAGATTATCCTAACCTTATCAATCCTATATTCCGACCTACCTGGGAGTCAGATCTACTAAACTCAGGTGGGCTTACTTCTTAGCAGATATAGGACTGCACTGTAAGTGCACCTGTTCTTTCTGCTCTTCCAGGCTGGCTGGAAATTAAAATACCTCTGAGCACATGCAGAGTGCAATTCCTATAGAACCACAGTATGCTAAGAATTTGAGAAAGGGGAACAGGGTTTTTGATGTGGAATATTTCCATGAAAACTGCAGCCTCGAGGCTTTCATTTCTCTAACATATGCACTGCCAAGGGAGGCACCATGTTCCATTCAGAACTTGGCATCTGCATTAAAAAAAATTAGACAAACCAATTAATGCCAATGGTGATCACTGGTTATTTTTCTACCAACATCTGCCCATTGGGCAATGGGCTAGGAGACTATCAACTATATATTACATGCCGTTTTCCTTATATTATGAAAAGTTCTTGTATAGATCTGCTGCAGTCCTGCTGTCACTGCAGTACCGTCTCCTCTTGCAGAAGAAAAGAGAGAGCGTACACGCTGTGTGTCACAGGTTACTTACTGACTTATTTAGATTATATATATTTTACATTGATTGACCACAACTGAGGCCAAGTTTGAGGAAAAGGTCTGGTCCAGTTCTAGAACTGGCTAGGACAAATAGTTATGCCACCACCATGCTTGGTGGATCACCTAGGCATAGTCACATCACACCTGTGTTACAAGAACTGTACTGGCTGCCTATTAGCTGCTGAGACATGTTCAAGGTTCTGCTGTTGACATACAAGGCCCTAAACCTAAATAACTCAGGACCAGGATACCTAGCAGAGAGCTTTACCATGTGACAATATGAAATTGGGCCTTCTCAGTAGCGGCACCCACCCTCTGGAACACCATCCCCTTTCTGTCCCAGAGATGAAGTAGACATAGCACAGGCACCCAATTCAGTCCAGGAAGCCGGCGGACCTGCTCCTGCCTGCACCCCTGAGTCCTGCTTGCCGAGCCCCTGCCCCTGTTTGCCCCCTGCCCACGTTCGGCAAATGGTCTGCACGCACCCCGGCAGTCTTGTCGAGCTTCGCAGTCACCATTTTCCGAGAAATAAGACAGTGATCGCAAAAATGCACAAATTTACGCACATACAAAAATGCACATTTTGTGAATGCACATATTCACATATGCACAAAAATCCTATTCTATGAAAAATCCTCATTTTTGTACACACGGTAATGTGTGCCTTTGCAAAAATGCACATTTCACACATGAGAATATGCTCATTCACACAAATGCACATATAAAATCATGCACATTTTTTTCAATCGCCATTTAATATTTTTTAGAAATCGTGACTGCAGAGCTTGACAAGGCCACTAGAGAGCAGTCCAGCGACCAGCAGCAGGGGCTGTGCAGGAGTCAGGAGTACCCAGATGGGGGTGAGTTCACACATCCCTAACATGAAGGCATTGAATACTGGTAAATTCTTATCAAACCTGATCTAAAGTCTGGGGCATGGGTGGCAGGTGTCCTTGCAAAGAACACTGGGTCCAGGAGGGATGGAGGTGGGCAGAGAGCAGAGGTTCCCTGGGCAAGGGTCAGACCCAAGCAAGGCGTGGCAAGACCATAGGCAAAAGCAGAGTCCAAACATGCAGGGGTCAGTCACCAGCAAGTTTGCAACAGAACCAGAGGCAGAAGCAGAGTCCAAACAGGCAGGGTTAGGAACTGCCAAGGCACAACAAAGACCAGGAACAAGCAAGTTGAACAGGACACCACCACCATGATGACACATGTTGCTGTGGCAAGGTGTGAATGGAAGAGGAAGCTCTTGATAGGACTCCCTGAGGCTCTCAGCTGGTCTGTATTAGAGGACGAAATTCAGGCCGGGGAGAAGCGCCCTGTCTCCTCGGCCGCGAAAGAAAAAGTGAAGGGGAAAAAAAAAACGTGATAGGCTACATAACGATTAACGTAGCCTATCACGGCTAGATTTCCAAAGTCAGCCTATCACAGGTGACTTTGGGAAAAAAAAAAAGCACGTACGCAAATGGCGGCAGCCCATGGGGGCCGCCATTTGCGTTCCTTATTTTGGCACGTCTAGTCTACGTAAAGTTTTACATAGACTACGGCGAAAATAAGGGCACGCTATTTGCATTGCCTTTATTTTCACTGTAGTCTACGTAAATCTTTACGTAGACTAGACGTGCCAAAATAAGGAACGCAAATGGCGGCACCCATGGGACGTAAAGTAAGTAGCGTTGCCCTTATTTTCGCCGTAGTCTACGTAAATCTTTACGTAGACTACAGGGACCAAATAAGGAACATGAATGGCGGCTCCCTATGGGGGCCGCCATTTGCGTACGCGCTTTTTTTTTTTCAAAGTCACCCGTGAAAGGCTACGTGACGATTAACGTAGCCTATCACGGCTGACTTTGCAGATCTAGCTGTGATAGGCTACGTAAATTGTTACGTAGCCTATCACAGGGGCGTTTTGTTTTTGTTTTACTTTTCTTTTGAAGTTCGCGGCCGGGGAGACAGGGCGCTTCTCCCCGGCCTGAATTTCGGCCGGGCGAGGCGGGAAGCCTCCCCCCGGCCTGAATTTCGGCTGGGCGAGGCGGGAAGCCTCCCCCCCGGCCTGAACCCCGAAATTCTTGGTGGGGGGGGAGGCGCCCCATCCCTCCCCGCCGAAATTCTGGACGGGGGGGAGGTGCCCCAACCCTCCGGCCATGAATCCTCCTTGCCGGCCGGGATGCAAATGGCAGCAGCCGTAGCCGCCGCTGTTTGCGTCCCTGCAGTCAGCCGTGATAGGCTATGTAAATCCTTACGTAGCCTATCATGGCTGACTTTGGGGAAAAAAAAAAGTGCGAACGCAAATGGCAGCGCCCATGGGCACTGCCATTTGTGTTCCTTATTTGGGCATGTGTAGTCTACGTAAACATTTATGTAGACTACGGCAAAAATAAGGGCAACGCTATTTGCGTTGCCCTTATTTTCACCGTAGTCTACATAAACCTTTACGTAGACTACCCCTGCCCAAACAAGGAACGCAAATGTAGGGATGGCGGAGAATTTCTCCCTGAAACTTCGGGGGGCCGAGCGCCAATGTGTTCGGCCCCCCGAACAAGTTTCGGGGATAAATCCTCTGCACCCCCCCGCCCCCGCCCCCCCTGAATGTCCCTCCCGGCGGCGGGTCCGGCTGGCGGTTCGTCGGGTGTTCGAGCGGGGCGGGAGCGGCAGCCGGTCGAAAGAGCGCCGCCGCCATTGCAATAAAAGGAAAAAAAAAAGAAAAAGTCCCCTGATAGGCTACGTGACAATTCACGTAGCCTATCATGGCTAGATTTGCAAAGTCAGCCGTGATAGGCTACGTGAATCATCACGTAGCCTATCACGGGTGACTTAAAAAAAAAAAAAAAGTGTGTACGGATAATGGTGGCCCCCATAGGGAGCCGCCATTCCCATTCCTTATTTGGTCACCGTAGTCTACGTAAACATTTACGTAGACTACAGCAACTAAATAAGGAACGCGAATGGCGGCTCCCTATGGGGGCCGCCATTCGCGTACGCGCTTTTTTTTTTTAAAGTCAGCCGTGATAGGCTACGTGACGATTCACGTAGCCTATCATGGCTGACTTTGCAGATCTAGCCGTAATAGGCTACGTGAATCGTCACGTAGCCTATCAGGGGGCATTTTTTTTTTTTTACTTTCGCGGCCGGGCGAGGCGAGGCGCCTCCTCCCCGGCCTGAATTTCGGCCGGGCGAGGTGGGAAGCCTCCCCCACAGCCTGAATTTTGGCCGGGCGAGGCGGGAAGCCTCCCCCCCCAGCCTGAACTTTGCGGGGGGAGCAGCGAAGCGCTCCCCCCCACCGCGAACAAGCTGCGAGAAAAGGTAAGTGACTTTCGTCCACCCCTACGTAAATGGCGGCGCCCATGGGCACCGCCATTTTCGTATGCACTTTTTTCCCCCCCAAAGTCAGCCGTGATAGGCTATGTAAAGATTTACATAGCCTATCACGGCTGACTTTGAAAATCTAGTCGTGATAGGCTACATAAATCATTACATAGCCTATCACGTGTTTTTTTTTTAAATTTACTTTTTTATTTTGCGGCCAGGGAGACGGGGTGCTCCCCCCAGCCTGAATTTCAGTGGTGAGGGATGGGGCGCCTCCCCCCCGGCCTGAATTTCGGGGGGAGAAACTAGGGGTGAACGAAAGTCACTTACCTTTTCTCACAGCTTTTTCGCGGTGGGGGGGAGCGCTTCGCTGCTCCCCCCGCGAAGTTCAGGCCGGGGGGGGAGGCTTCCCGTTGGCGCTCGGCCCCCCGAAGTTTCGGGGAGAAATTCTCCGCCATCCCTAGGAGAAACAGAGCGCCTCCCCCCCACCGAACACAGCTGCGGGACCAGGTAAGGGACTTTCGTCCATCCTTAGCGGCAGCCGGTTGGAAGACTGGCTGCTGCCGCCGCACCACTGCCGGGAGCCGCCAGCACCAGGGACATTCGCCAAAGGTAAGTCCCATCCCGGGGGGGGCAGGGGGCGGACCGTTTCTCCACTAATTTTGGGGGGCCAAATGCGTTGGCACTTGGCCTCCCGGAGATTCGTGGAGAAATTCTCCGCCATCCCTAAATTGGCAACTAGGGATGGACGAAAGGGACTTACCTGGTCCCGCAGTTTGCTTCGTGGTGGGGGGGAGGCGCTTCGGTTCTCCCCCCGAAGTTCAGACGAGCGGGGGAGGTGCCCCACCTCGCCCGGCCGAAATTCAGGCCGGAGGGGAGGCGCCCCATCCCTCGCCACCGAAATTCAGGCCAGGGAGGAGCGCCCCGTCTACCCAGCTGCGAAAAAAAAAGTAAAGTAAAAAAAAACAACACACCCCCGTGATAGGCTACGTGACGATTGACGTAGCCTATCACGGCTGACTTTGCAAATCTAGCCGTGATAGGCTACATGAATCGTCACGTAGCCTATCAGGGGGAGTTTTTTTTTTCTTTGATTGCAATGGCGGCGGCGGCAGCTGGTCGAAAGACCGCTCGAACACCCGCCGAACTGCCGGCCGGACCCGCCACCGGGAGGGACATTCGGCGAAGGTACGTCCCGTCCCGTGGGGGTGCGTGGGGCAGGGGGGTTCGGAGGATTTCCCCCCGAAACTTGTTCGGGGGGCCGAACACGTTGGCGCTCGGCCCCCCGAAGTTTCGGGGAGAAATTCTCCGCCATCCCTAACGTAGACTACGGCAAAAATAAGGGAACACTATTTACGTAGACTAGACGTGCCAAGCTAAGGAATGCAAATGGCGGCGCCCAATAGGCACCGCCATTTGCGTATGCGCTTTTTTTTTTTTTTCAAAGTCACCTGTGATAGGCTATGCGACGATTTACGTGGCCTATCACGGCTGGCTTTGGAAATCTAGCCATGATAGGCTACGTAAATCGTTATGTAGCCTATCACGGGTGTGTGTTGTTTTTTTACTTTCCTTTTTTATTTTGCAATGGCGGCAGCGGCAGCCGGTCAGAAGACCGGCCGCCGCCACCGCCCCCGCCAAACCACCGCCGGGACCCGCCGCCGAGAGGGACATTTGCACGAGGTAAGTCCCATCCCGGGGGGGGGGGCGGGGGGCCAGCGGAGAATTTCACCACTAATTTCGGGGGGCCGAATGCGTTGGCATTCGGCCTCCTGGAGATTCGTGGAGAAATTCTCCGCCATCCCTATTGGCAACAGTATTAGACAAGCAAGTGGCTTTTCTGCCCAAAGCCTTCTCTCAAATCATTCACAAGCTTTTAGATTTTTAGGTTGTGTCTTGAATGAATTTCTTGCAAGTTGCCATGGGGTCCTAAAGTGGTGAAAAGCAGCTTAAAGATGCAAATATGCATGCACAGATAAATCCTACTATATTGTGAAGTATCTGCAGGTATGCTAAATGGTTGTGAGTGACACACAATTTATACATAAATATGACTTATTTCAGGGACTGAAGATCTGAAATGCTTCCGATTCTGAGGCCTAGATACCTCCTCCGATGTATTTAGGTAAATGTTAACTTGAAGGACTTTTTTTTCTCTCTCTTTTCTATTTATTTTCTAAACTGCTCTTAACTGTGAGTTGTTACACAGGTGTATTGCTCCTGGAGGAGGAAATGACCTCTGTCCCCCTGGAGATTAGCATACATGATACTGAATGGAACAGCACACAAGAAAACCATGTTCTTTCCCCTCCTCTTTTAATCCCCCACCTACAAACTGTTCAACTGTTTTCTTGGCTTCTTGCTCTACATTGGTGGGGTGAAACGAATGTATGAAGCTCACATTTACTAGAAACCTTCACCATTGTTACTCTTGTTCGCTTTTATAAAACATAAAAGTAGTCATTTGCTGCCATGGAAACTCCAGTGAAGTACAATTGCTTTATTTCCCTCCAAAAAACCACAGCCAATAGCGTTCCTTGAGAGCATTGTCATTTGGCTGAGAAGTGCACTAGCCCCTCTCTCCCCCTCTCCCTCTCTCTCTCCCTCTCTCTCTCTCCTTTAAATTTGGGGTAATGAGCTAGAACCTGACTCCTTGGAGAACAAATGTGACCTTCCAATAGCACAAAGCTTATTTATAGTCTCGTACATATTTTGTATGATTCCAACATATTTTGTGGTTAGTTTTGACACTACAGCTGGGCTCAATTTTCAAAAGCCTAACCATTTGGACCAAAATAGGGAGAGGGGTGTTTGGCTATGAAAGAGAGGGAAAACCCCATAGGGAGGCTATGTGTCCTCTTTTGCAGAGGGCCATCCTCTATTTGAAGGCAGCCTCTATTTGCAAGTCTCCCCAGCTGATTTCTGGTTTAACGATAAAGGACCATAAGAACTGTTACCTATCAACTGTTAACACATGGGTAGCTGACAGAAGAGGCAGGCACACAGGTCACCCACAGTCTTCCACACTATGGTGAGATATACTATATTTCTACTTAAATTAGAATTATGATTTCTAAATTTTCATCTACACATATAAACCAGGATAAACACTAGGGATGTACGAAAGTCACTTATCTTTTTGAAGGGTGACATTCACGGTTTGGGGGAGGCACTCCGTCCCACCCCCCGAAATTTTCCTCGGCCAGCTCCGCTCTGCGGCGACTCCGCAGAACTGCTGGCCGGGGCCACTCACAGCAGGACATCCGGCCGCTGCGCAGCCTGCACAGGGACACAAATGGCGGCCGCCATAGCTGCTGCCATTTGCATCCCTGATTCCCTGTATTTTGCCATGATAGCCTACGTAAATATTTACGTAGCCTATCACGGCAAAAAAACCACAGCGAATACAAATGGAGGCGGCTACGGCGGCCGCCATTTGCATTCCCTTTTTTTTCCTCTGTGATAAGCTACATAAATATTTACGTAGCCTATTACGGCAAAACAGAGGGGAGCAAATGGCGGCCACTACACCATTTGCGCCCCTCTGTTTTGCTGTGATAGGCTACATCAATATTTACATAACCTATCACGGCGGGAAAAAAAGGGAACACAAATAGCGGCCGCCTTAGCCGCCGCCATTTGCGTTCCCTTAGTTTTGCCATGATAGGCTACGTAAATACTTATGTAGCCTATCATGGCTATATGGAAGAAGTGAAGGGCGGCCGTAGACGCGGCTGCAATTCGCTAGGGATGGCAAAGAATTCCGCCACAGATCTCAGTGAGGCCGAATGCCAGTGCATTCAGCCCCCCGAAATCTCTGGCGGAATGGCCTGCCCCCCCGCCCCCCCCGCGGATCCCCCCCGGGGCAAGACTTACCTGGGGCGGATCTCCCGGGCAGCAGTGACTCCAACGGCGGCGGCGACTGGTCTTCTGACCGGCTGCCGCCACTGCCATTTGCAGTCTTGTTGGGGGGGGGGGTTACAAGACGTGATAGGCTACGTAAAGACTTACGTAGCGTATCACGTCTGGCTTAAAAAAAAAAACACGTAAGCAAATGGCGGTGGCTACGGCCGCCGCCATTTGCATTCCTTATTTTTGGCCGTCTTAGTCTACGTAAATATTTACGTAGACTAAGGCGGTGAAAATAAGGGAACACAAATAGCGTAGCGGACTATCACGGCTGACTACAGGCTATGGCCGCCGCCATTTGCGTCCCTGCTAGCCAGCGGCCAGATGTCCGGCTGCTGGCGGAGCCGGCCAGTGGCTCCGTGGAATCCCCATGGAGCGGAGCTGGCCAGCCAGGATTCCGGGGGGAGGTACGGAGCGCCTCCCCCCACCCAGCGGAACCCGGCGGAGCCAGGTAAGAGGACTTTCGTACATCCCTACAATTCGCAATGCAGCACGGATGGCAGCAGGTAGGTGCTGCATTCTGGGCCCATTTCGTGGGGGGGGGGCTTCATTCCACCATGGATTTCGGGGGTGAGATCCATGGTGGAATTCTCTGGCATCCCTAATAAACACATTGCATGCATATTGGTGTCCTCTTCTTTGGTGGTTCATATGTACCCACAGTAGAAAACTACCTCCTTTCTATTGTATTTTCAAGTGGATGAGCTATTCAGTGCTCTGTCAGGCTGCAGACTGCCATTTCAGATTTCCCTGCAGGGCATTTGGGGGGAGGGTACATGGCAGCTGTCACAGAGAAATGGTGGCTGCCTGTTATTGTTGCCATCCCCCGCCCCCATAAATGCCACTTGAAACAGGGCATTCTTGGTAATCTAAAATGGTGGCTTCTAACCCGAAAGAGGCCCTCAGCTTGTGGAAGTTTGGCCACCTCTACAGAGCAAGCATTATCAGAGATTCCTCAATTATCATACTGCCCTATGGTGTGACCACACTTTGAATACTGTGTTCACTTCTGGTTGCCAGTTGCCACACCTGAAAAAAAGATATTGTAGAGCTGAAAAAAGTGCAGAAAAAGGCAACTGTGATTGAAGGGCTGGAGCAACTCCCCAGGTTACAACACCTGGGATTGTTTAGTTTGGAGAAAAGATGAGTAAGTGGAGACATGACGGAGGTGTACAAAATTATGCATGGTGTGGAGAATGTGGACAGGAAGACATGTTTCTCCCTCTCTTATCATACTAGAACCTGGGATCATCCCATGAAGCTGATTGGTGGGAGATTCAGGACAGATAAGAGGAAGTACTTCTTCACACAATGCATAGGAAAACTATGGAATTTGCTACCACAAGATGTAACCATGGCCACCAGTTTGGATGGCTTTAAAAGGGGGTTAGATAAATTCCTAGAGGAGAAGGCAGTCAATTGCTACTAGTCCTGATGGCTTTGTGCTACCTCCAGTATCAGAGCCATTATGCCTGTGTATACAAGTTGCTGGGGAACGTGGGTTGGAGGGTGCTGTTGCACTCATGTCCTGCTTGGGGCAGCTGGTTGGCTACTGTGTGAACAGAATGCTGGACTAGATGGACCCTTGGTCTGATCCAGCATGACTCTTCTAATGTTCTTATTTCAGTCATAGCTTCCCTGAAAGGCATTCAAGAGCTTTACTAGACCTTAAAAAGGTAAAGGTGTCCCCAACCAGTCATGTCCAACTCTAGGGTGTGGTGCTCATCCCCGTTTCTAAGCCGAAGAGCCAGCGCTGTCCGAAGATGCTTCTGTGGTCATGTGGCCGGCATGACTGAACACCGAGGTGCATGGAGCACTGTTACCTTTCCCGCCAGAGCGGTACCTATTTATCTACTTGCAATTTCTTGCTTTCGAACTGCTAGGTTGGCAGAAGCTGGGACTGAAGACGGGAGCTCACTCCGTCCCGCAGCACTCGGGTCTCGAACTGCTGTCCTGCCGACCTTCCAGTCTGCAGTTCACTGTCTTAACCACTAAGCCACCGCGGCCCCTGTACTAGACTTTACCTCCATATAAATGGACACCAAATTCCATGCATACTAGTACAGAACAAAAATTCATCCTTCATTTAGTCTATATAAATATATCATCAATGGGATAAAACAAACTGGTAGGGGAGATGTCAGTGTGATCCTTGGAAAAGAGAATCTCAGATGGAGTCTTTGCTCAACCAAATTATACTCTAAATCGAAGGGTTGAGTTTCATCTGGATGTTGCTTAGTCAGTGAAATAAACTCTGAATGCAACATCCATTGTTTGTCTGCCATGGCCAGGGCACAAGGGACAAAAGTGCTGCCATTCTAAGAGCAGAGCAAGAGTTGGGTTATTTGTTTCTTGCATGGAATGGATTCTGTATGTGAACCATTTGTAGGGCAAATATTTGTTTTAGGTGCAAAGTCTAAAAGGAATTTCTTTCTTTCTTTTTTTAAACATTCACTTCCTTCAGTGCTGAAAGTAATTAACTTTCA
Organism: Heloderma suspectum; assembly: GCF_057233095.1. Classification (NCBI taxonomy): domain Eukaryota; kingdom Metazoa; phylum Chordata; class Lepidosauria; order Squamata; family Helodermatidae; genus Heloderma; species Heloderma suspectum. The sequence continues at coordinate 44,828,578 of NC_139460.1, read as the reverse complement.
ATGGCAGCTAATTATAAGTGAAGAGAAATTGGAGTCTGTGCGGTTGTTTGTTTGGTGGAAGATCAGCAAAGTGTTTTTTAATTGGAAACCCTCTTTGCCGCATTGCATTTCAATCCATTTTGCACTGTATTTATTGTTCCAGATTCATATTATAACTGCGACCTTTCATCTAATGACAGAAGCTCTTGCAGAGGGAAAAAAAGATTATTTTTACAAATAGACATTAGGGCTATGAGATAAGGAAAAAAAATGAAATGTGGAGCGGGGGGATAGAGGAGAACATATAGGAATGGTATGGAGTCAGTGGTGTGATAAAGATATCAGTATCCCTCATACCATGTCTCTGAGAATATATGTTGTGAAAGACTGATAATGAACAAACAAGTTCACTCAAGGATCTCATCTTTATATACTTATTTTCTTATGCAGTTGTAACTCACATTGGTATACCACACCCAAATTTGAGTCAGGGCTCACCAAGATACATTGCGCAAAATCAGGAGGCAGCTATGAAACATCATCATCGTCATCATCATCATCAAAAGTGAGATGGATGTACATGCTGCTTCACAAAGAATGGGAAGACAGACCCCCTGCCCTAAGGATCATATGATCTAGGAGACAACTGAGGAAAAGAAAGGGAGAGGAAGACAAGAGGAAATAAGGGGAGAACAAGCCAGTGATATACTTAAGCTCAGTTACTGTATGACCTTGGGAGTATGGGTTTCTGCCAAACGCTTCTTGGAAAACATGGGTTTTGTGGAGGGAAATAAAGAAGTTAGAGAGATGACATCACCAAGATGTTCAGGGAGGAAATTCCAGGCATAAGGAGCTGTCTTGTGGGAAGGGGGAAGAGCAGGATTATATTATAAAATTAACAAACACTAAATTAAAAATCACATGGTCCTGCAGGGTTTTGTCACTCCTCAAAACAAGCTAGCTGCAATCAGGGCTCAGGAGTCTTGGCAGAAGGGTGTAAACAATCCAGGTTAGAAAAAGTGGTGGCAACTAGGGATGGCGGAGAATTCTGCCACGGACTCCAATGAGGCTGAATTCTAAGAATCCGGCCCCCCGGAGTCCACGGTGGAACAAAAGACTCACCTCCGCCACCCAGGGGAATCCGCGCCAGCCAGATCCTACCTGCCACTGTCTGTCCGCTGCCATCTGCTGCTGCCTGTCTTCAGATGCGAGGAACAGGAACACAAATAGTGTCCGCTATGCCATTTGCATCCCTGCTCTTTGCCGTGATAGGCTATGTAAAGATTTACGTAGCCTATCATGGCAAAAGGCAGGGATGCAAATGGCGTCCGCTATGCTGGACAACATTTGCGTGGCAGCAGCTGGAAGTCTGGCTGCGGACGGGCCCAGCTGGTGGCTCCACAGACTTGCCGCAGAGCGGAGCCAGCCGGGAAGGATTCTGGTAGGAGGACCGGATCGCCTCTCCCCCCCCCCCGCGGACCCCACAGTGGTCGAGGGTGAGTACAATCCATACACCCCTAGTGGCAACCCTAATTTAGCACCAGAGTCATTGTTGAATATGAATCCTCTTCACTGGCACTTCTCTTGATACCACTGTGATAACATTTAGAATCCCAGAACCATGTGTACATGGTAGGGATGATGGAGAAATTCATTAAGTTCACTTTTTAATGACAATTTACCTATATTTGCACTTTAGAACCAATATGTGAACTGAAACACAGTTATTTCAAAGTAACAGCTGTACATCTCCGAATCTGGCAATGGAGTTTCTCCAGTCAAAAAATGTGTACAAAAAACAGTGAAAATAATAGGGATGTCAGAGAATTCAGCGACGGATCTCGGTGAGGCCGAATGCCAGTGAGGCCAAATGCATTCGGCCCCCCAAAATCCATCGTGGAACAAAGCCCCCGCCCCCCCAACCAAAGAAAGGCGCGTGAAATGGAGCACTTACCTGCTCCCATCCGTGCTGCTTTGCGAATGGCAGCCGTCCTGCTGCCGCCATTCGCTTCCTCCTCTTCATAGCCATGATAGGCTACGTAAATACTTATGTAGCCTATCACAGCTAATGCAGGGACGCCATTTGCGTCCCTGCAGAGGCCGTGATAGGCTACGTTAGTATTTATGTAGCCTATCACAGCGGGGGGGGGGGACCCAGCATACGCAAATGGCGGCGGCTACCGCCATTTGTGTACACAGGGTTTTGTTCCCCCTGCCGTGATAGGCTACGTAAGTATTTACATAGCCTATCATGGCAGGGGGAAAAAAACCCAGCGTACACAAATGGTGGCGGCTACCGTCATTTGCGTACACTGGGGTTTTTCCGCCTGCTGTGATAGGCTACATAAATATTTACGTAGTCTATCACGGCTCAATACAGGGACGCAAATGGCGGCGGCTACAACAGCCGCCATTTGCGTCCCTGCAGGGCTGCCCAGTGGCCGGATGTCCAGCTGCGGGTGGCCGGAGCCGGCCGGCGGCTCCACGGCTTGGCCAGGGAGTGGAGCCGGCCGGGCAGGATTCCGGGGGGGGAGGACCAGATCGCCTCCCCCCCGTCAAGGATTCTTGGGGGAGGGAAGGAGCGCCTCCCCCCCACCGCGGATTGCCCAGCGCAGAGCCATGTAGGTGTTTCGTACATCCCTAGAAAATAATATTGAAAATGCATTATATTATGAATATTACTTGCCGAAATGTGTCTGTTAGGCAAAATTATGTACAAAGATGCATGTATTAGGAGAAATGCACACAAAATGCATATGTATGGTCATGCAAACTTTTTAAAAAATCAAAGTTTAAGACAAACTGAACGTAATGTTAGAAAAACATGTCAACATTATGGACAAACCAAATTTATGATTAGAAAAATGAGAAACTGAGAGAAACCAAAACTGGCAGATTCATCCACCCCAGAACATGGCCAATAATCTTTCGTTCTTAAACAGTCGTCAATACTTTTTGTAGGGATGTACGGACTGTATAAAATCCACTCCGTTTGTGATTCGTGGATTGTCAGGCACCTTTTGTTCCATCATCCGCCCACAGATGGATGCGAATATATATTTTTTTCGTCATGCAGAAAAATACGGAAATATTTACGTAATTTACCTCAGTATGTAACATTTAGCTTTTTGTCCCCCATTCCATTATACGTTCCCCCCACTTCCTCAGCAGAAACGTACATAATTTTCTAGAGATTTATATGCATAAGTTTCAGTGAAGTAAAAAAATCATCGGAAAGTCCACGGACTCTGCATAGCCTGAGGGAGGCACTCCGCAGCAGATTCCGCAGGTTGGATTCTTAGAAATCTGAGCTCATTTTAATCCATCTCAAATTTCTCCAGCATCCCTACTTTTTAGGTCCTTCCATTGATATTGGCATCTGCTGTTGGTTCTACTTATACCAAGGGCACAATCCTGTCAGGATTCCTGCCAGCCTCTATACTTGGAGGCTGATGGGGATCTTATGCAGAGTGGGGGCACAGAGGCGATCTTCACCTCTCTCCTCCTCCCTGCTCTGCATTTTAGCTGGACGGGCATTAAGATTAGGGAATTGGGACCCCTTGACATACTGCCACATCAGCATGGAATTACTGCTGTGATGATAATAATACACAGCCCCATCATATTTGGAAGCCCAAAATGTCATGGAAAGAGTGGTTCCTTCACACAGTTTTCACCCCCACACTGCATTTCTATACTGCTCAACAGGCAGCTGAAGTTCTCTGAGCAGATTGCAAAACAAAGGATAAACCCATATAATACTTTAAGAGAGCAATCCTATGGCCCCTAGAAAGAGTCGGAGGTGGAGGGGGCTGCATAGGATACTTCAGTTTCCTGAATTCAAGGTTGGAGACAGCACTCCGATCTCAGACCCAAGAACCGCCTCATAGCTGGAATGGAGAGAACCATGCCTGCTGCCTCTCTGAGGTCACAAAGGCAACCTCAGAGAGGACAGAAAGGGGGAATGCCAATGGATGGGGAGGGGAGGGTACTGGGGAAGTGGGGATATGAGCTGTCCCCAACCTTCCCTACCCTCCTTCCCTCCCCCTCCCCAATATCTCAGCCACATAGGCATTTTCATTGGGGAGGGGGGTAGGCCAGGGAGTGCTGTCTCTGACCTTGAATCCAGGAATTGGAAGTATCCAATGTCTCCCCCCACCACCCTGTGACCAGGTCTGCCCAGAGGGTGGGGCAAAGGGGGAAGTTTGCCCCGGCCTCTTTCACAGCACCCCCTCCCTGACAACCGTTTTTTTTATTATTATTTTAATAAAATGTGAGCCATTCACATGAGCCAAGGCAAGGAGAACAGTCTTTAAAAAAAAATATCGAAAAACATGCTCGCACATGCCTGCTGCTCCAGAGCCTTTCCTTGGATTGGAAAGTCTTTGGAGTCTGCCTGGTGCCCAGTGCCAAGCAGTGCTAGCCCCAGTGATTAAGTGGGGAAGTGCCACAAAAAACAGGGTCAGCTCAGGCTGTTAGCCTGAGCTGGCCAATCAAAGATGACCCTTTCCCTCCACAAGGGATGGGTATTTGGGGGCGATGGGGGGGGGTTCACGGAGGGAGAAGCCTGGCTGATCGGCCAGTAAATGGAGTAGGCAGCTGGCTGGCTTGTCGGTGGCCAGTCAGAGGCACTTGTGGGTGTGTGGGGCAGTCCAAGCCCGGTTGAATGGAGTGACGGAGGCACAGTATCTGCTTCATTTCCACTCTACCCTTCTTCATGTGTAGAAAGAGGGGAGGGGAGACACAGAGAGAGACCGGACTAGACCTGACCAGACCATCACTGTTTATTTTGTCATACAGTGACAAAAGGTTATTCATTTAAAAATCTTTCCAGTCTCTGGTTTGGGTGTCTGGAGAAATTCATAGGTGGTGCTGGGTTGTAAAATGCAACAGAAATCTTTGTTCCCATCTTGTTTACACCACCTCTCCCCCCCCCCCCCCCGCCAATGACTGGAATAAAATCTTTAAGTGGCTTCTGCTAAATTGCTTTCTCTGTGTTGCTATTCTGGATAAATTGAGGTGGGAGTGGTCTGAACTGGTTTTAAATTGGAGCTTTTTTCTCTTCCATTATCCTTGCCTTAAGTAATTAATTGGCCTCCATTTTGTGGTGCTATACATTGCTTCTCGGTCTGTTTTTCACCCTTTCCTTTCTTTTGGTCTTGCAAAGTAGTGCCTTAGAACATATATTTCTGGCTAAACTCCTCCTGTTTTGTATTTGCAGTATTTTTAAATATTACTTTAAACCCTGTGATTATGTAACCCAAACTCAGCATTGATTTCAATTGTCTGCTGCCTCAGTTTTCCTGGGTGTGAAATGGGTTCCCTCTCTCCTCCCCTCCTTCCAATAATTGATAAGTGGCCTCTGACAGACATTGCTTTCTGTGTGCTGCTATTCTGGATAAACTGGGGTGGGGGAGGTCTGAACTGCTTTTAAAATGGGGGTGTTTTTGTCCTCCCTTATGCTTGCCTTAAGTATGCTTGGCCTCCATTTTATGGTGCATGCTATACAATGTAGGGATGTTAGAGAATTCTGCCACAGACTCCAATGAGGCCGGATTCTTTAGAATCCGCCCCGCCCCCCCCCGAGTCCATGGTGGAACGGAGCAATCCCCTCCGCCACACCGCACAATTTCCCCGGGATGGACTCTACCTGTTGTCGGCCATCTGGTCCATCCGCTGCCCCGGTCTGCAACCACGAATGGCTGCCCCGGTCTGCAGCTGCCATTTGCCTCCCTACTTTAGCCGTGATAGGCTACGTAAGTATTTATGTAGCCTATCATGGCAAAGAGCAGGGACGCAAATAGCATCCACTATGCCATTTGCATCCCTGCCTTTTGACGTGATAGGCTACATAAATATATAAGTAGCCTATCACGGCTAACGCAGGGACGCAAATGGTGGCCGCTAAGGGAAGCACCAAATAATGTTCAAACTATCGAAGAGTGGCACTTATTTCATATGCCAGTAAGGTAATACTCAAGATCTTGCATGGTAGACTCCAGCAATTCATGGAATACAAAAAGTACAAGCTGGATTTAGAAAAGGCAGAGGAACTAGAGACCAAATTGCCAATATCCGCTGGATAATGGAGAAAGCCAGGGAGTTTCAGAAAAACATCTATTTCTGTTTTATTGACTATTCTATTCTTTGACTGTGTGGATCATAACAAATTGTGGCAAGTTCTTGGTGGTATGGGGATACCAAGTCATCTTGTCTGCCTCCTAAGGAATCTGTATAATGACCAAGTAGCAACGGTAAGAACAGACCACGGAACAACAGACTGGTTTAAGATTGGGAAAGGAGTACCGCAGGGTTATATACTCTCACTCTACCTATTCAACCTGTACGCAGAACACATCATGCGACGTGCTGGGCTTGATGAAGCCAAGGCTGGAGTTAAAATCGCTGGAAGAAACATTAACAGTCTCAGATATGCAGATGATACGACTTTGATGGCTGAAAGCGAGGAGGAGCTGAGGAACCTTATGACGAAGGTGAAAGAAGAAAGTGCAAAAGCTGGGTTGCAGTTAAACTTCAAAAAAAACAAGATTACGGTAACCAGCTTGATTGAGAACTGGCAAATAGAGGGAGAAAACGTGGAGGCAGTGACAGACTTTGTCTTTCTAGGTGCAAAGATTACTGCATATGCTGACTGTAGCCAGGAAATCAGAAGACGTTTACTTCTTGGGGGGAGAGCAATGACAAATCTTGATAAAATAGTGAAGAGCAGAGACATCACACTGACAACAAAGGTCCACATAGTTAAAGCAATGGTATTCACTGTAGTAACCTATGGCTGCGAGAGCTGGACCATAAGGAAGGCTGAGCGAAGGAAGATAGATGCTTTTGAACTGTGGTGCTGGAGGAAAATTCTGAGAGTGCTTTGGACTGCAAGAAGATCAAACCAGTCCATACTCCAGGAAATAAAGCCAGACTGCTCACCTGAGGGAATGATCTTAACGGCAAATCTGAAGTACTTTGGCCACATAATGAGAAGACAGGATACCCTGGAGAACATGCTGATGCTAGGGAAAGTGGAAGGCCAAAGAAAGAGGGGCCGACCAAGGGCAAGATGGATGGATGATATTCTGGAGGTGACGGACTCGACCTTGGGGGAGCTGGGGGTGGCAATGGCCAACAGGAAGCTCTGGAGTGGGCTGGTCCATGAAGTCATGAAGAGTCAGAAGCGACTGACTGAATAAACAACAACAAATGGCAGCCGCCATTTGCGGCCACAGTGCGGCAGCAGACGGAAGTCTAGCTGTGGGCAGGCCTGGCCAGCGGCTCTGCAGGCTTGCTGTGGAGCAGAGCCGGCTGGGGAGGATTCCGGGGAGGGGGGGAGGGATGGATCGCCTCCCTCTGCAGCGGACGGCTCAACCCGGAATGGGGTGAGTAAGCCATACACCCCTAATACAATGCTTCATTGTGTGTGTGTGTGTGTGTGTGTGTGTGTTTACCCTTTCCTTTGTTTTGGTAGTGGAAATTAATGCCTTAGAACACACATTTCTGGCTAAATTCCTCCAGTTTTCTATTTGCTGGTCAAAATTATTGTTTTAACTCCTGTGATTATGTAACCCATACTCAGCATTGACTTCAATTGCCTGCTGCCTCATTTGTCCTGTGTGTGAAATGCTCCCCCACCCCTTCTTCCAAGCACTGATAAGTTGCCTTAGAACACATATTCCTGGCTAAATTCCTCCTTTTTCTGCTTGTTGCTGGGCTACACTAAAAATAAAAATCCTGTGATTATCTATACCAAATATTCATGGGCAACTTTCCAATCATTTCTTCCTATAAAGGTCACACCATATAACAGAATTTCTGGACATAATCCTTACTCCACATTGGCTCGTAGGCCTTCTTTCAATTGTATGCACTTTCACTCTGAAGTCACAGTTAGTGTGATGGCTCTTGCACTCTTGACTGTGCATAGCACACAGCACTGCAGTGGTACAGGACATCGTATTTTATTTCTTCTTTTGAACAGAATTATCAACTCATCTTGTTTTGTATTAATATTGTGTTCTGTTCCAGGCTTCTCACAAAAACAAGGTGAGGAAGCAGCTCAGAACTTGGTTCTGGAATAAATACTTCCTAGGCAGTGGTTACTACACCTCTGAAAGCACTGTGTGCATAGTTCTTCTAGGAGTAGTGTATCGAGGACAGGGGTGGCTGTGAGAGGAGGAGGAGGAGGCGGCCATACACCTTTTCTCCCAGCAATGTTAACAAAATGAAAAATAGTATATTTTAAACCATTTTTTCACCAAAAATTCCTTTAAATAGTGTTAATTTGTAAGAGAGAAACAATATATATTTAAATATGAAAATACTCTGCCCAGTACCGGGGGGGGGGGGTGTCACTGCTCTCCAACCCCACTTTAACATTCGGTCTGAGATATTATCTATTGAAGAAAGATTAAATATACTAATAATTAGTTATTAGGTACAAATATTTTGATATTTACCTTTTAATTATATAGGTATTTATATGTATGTTATAGTTGTTTGAGAAGCTGGGACTTTTAATGGGATTTATGGTCTTTCAATTATATATATTTTCAAAATGATTGTAATTTTTATGTGTGACCCCCCCAAAAAAATTCCATTGCCCCAGGCCCCCAGATACCTCTGGGTGCCCCCCCCCCGACTCTGTCTAGGGGCCATAGGATTGCTCTCTTAATGTATTACATGGATTTATCTTTTGTTTTGCAATCTACTCAGAGAACTTCAGCTATTGCGCAGTATAGAAATGCAGTAAATAAATAAATAATCTGTTGATCAGGACAGAGTGCGAGGGTGAAACCTGTGTGAAGGACCCACTCTTTCCATGATTTCCCGCTCTTTGGGCTCCCTAATATGATGGGGCTGTGTGGTTACTGACATCAGAGCAGTAAATCCATTCTGATGTGGCAATACATTAAGGGGTCCCAATTCTCTAATCATAATGGCCGAAGCAGATGTGATGATGAAGATAAAAATGCATCTTCAACTCTTTAAACCCTTAAAAAAAAATAGTGATGGCAGCCCCCACCTGTGGATCAGGACCAGAATTAGGAGTAGGACCATGTTATGGGGGAAGGGTGTTACATGTATATAATTTCCCTACTGGGACAAATACAAACTTTCGAGGCGGGGGGCATATGTGTGCTTGCATCAGAAAAAAACAGCATGGGGGAAGGGTTATCCTTTTTTCTGTGTGCCATGGTTCTGACCTGGATCAGTCCCCACCCCTGCTATTTGAAATCAAACAAACAAACAAACAAACAAACACACACACACACACACACACACACAAGTGTATTCAAGCATCTCCATTGTCAGAGCTAGTTTGGCCCTAAAAGATAGCGTGTGTCTGTGCGTGCGTGCGTGCGAGCGAGCAAGAAAAACAAGTACAACATTTCTAGGTTTTGTCTCTTGGGTAGGAAGAAATAGAAAACCAGAGTATGCTTCCTGACACACACATTTAGGAAGAACCCCATGAGACAAAAGATAAGATTTTATGGAAACCTTCAGAGGAATAATCTCTCTGCAAGAGACTACTGTTGTTGGAAAAGTTCCCTCTCTCTCTCTCTCTCTCTCTCTCTCTCTCTCTCTCTCTCTCTCAATCTCTCTCCCTCTCCCTCTCTCTCTCACACACAGTCTTTTTCCCCTCTCTCAAACATGCACACATTTAACAATGTGACTAGAATCCAAATGATGTGGGAGCAGTGAAGGAGACAGATGGAATTAGGCAAGGGGAATATTATGAAAACCTCTACTAAACCACTGCTAGCAAATCTTTCTTCTAATCCCGAGACAGATGCAGTGAGTGAGTGAGTGAGTGCTGGAAAAGGCAGCAACACTAAAGAATGTCCTTCATTATGTGTGTGCTTCCTTCCTAGAGGGTTTTTGTTTTTTTCAACCACTGTAGAAATCTCTAACAGAAGTCTGAAAATCAAAAGTGGCAATGAAGTCATGAACATCAGCTTCTATCAGGGCAGAGGGCATTGCCTCTGGGAACTCCTTAGGCCTATGGGTGCCCAGTGAGTTCCCCACAATTTATATTGAACTGGGATGTTCCCTCTTTTAATGAGCCATGTTTTGCTCATTAGTGTAGCTTCCTACATGGCTTCTGCAAGGAAAATGCCTAACTGATCTCAAGGTGGATTTGGCAAAGGACTCAGCAGCAGCTCAACTGCAAAGAAGGCATGGATGTATCAGATGGAACACCACATGCTTGCTTTAATTTACCAACTGGCAAAACAGGCCAATTGGGTCAATGAACAATGTATCTATCAAGCATCTTCTAACAAGGACACTTCCAATATTACTTTCAAACACAACTAACCATCATCCCTTCCAACACCATCAGTAGGAGCATACTCTGCCTTCAAGAAGGGCACATGATAATCACAAGTATTGTTTTCAGTGGTTCACAATAACAAACCAGTGTATGTTCTAGGTCAGAGGTTCTCAAAGTGTTGTCTGTGGACTACTGACAGTCTGCATGCTCATTCCAGGTCATCAGTGGAAAGGTTGGGGAAGAGTCAAAACTGTTGGTACTTGGTCATGCACTTTATTTATTTTCTTGGCAATGAAGATCAAGGTCATCTTGACAAGGGCCAAATTATCAAATGGCCTAAGAAGGCCCTGAGCTAGCACCCATGATTTTCATAATGAAGTGCTGGTGCAGTCTACCGCCCCCCAATAATTACTAGTTAAAAGGACCCTTCTTAGCGACCTGGCCTAGAGTCTGGGATTTTCCCACTACAGCACCAGTTTTGATGATTATGACTGTGCCGAAGAAGAAAAAAAGTGATTTTATTTTTCTTGTACCAGGCTGTGCAAGATGGAATTTTCATCATGTGCCACCCTCAAGTCCAAATACAGAAACAAGATGAATACTGAAGCTGATCTCAGGCTAAAGCTGTCAATCATTATACCCAAATTCATAGACCTTTGCTCTTGAAAACATGCACAGGTTTTGCATATGCTTTGATTTGTAGAACAACAATAAAAGCCCCATTTTATTAAGTGGCCCACTGAGACCTCCACCAATTTTTAAGTGGTGCGTGAAAAAAAAAAAAAGTTTGACCACTCCTCTGAGTTCCAGAGCTATCAGACTGCATGGTGGAAACACACAGCATACAGTGCTGTAGAGGAGACAGGAAGCAAACTAGCACACTGCTTTTAAACCAAAGGATCTGCTCATCGCAGTCTAGTAGCCATCTAGGGAGCACTCTGACATTGGAGGGCCCTGAGAATCCTATGCTCTGCTGCCAAGGAGTTGCAGAGACAATCTGCCTTTCTGTCCTCTTTTCTTCAGAGATTCTACTAGAAGTGCTTTGAGTAGGGATGCATGAGAATGTCATTTATGGCCACAAATCATACAAATATGTCCTGACTGCAACCCTGAACATGAATGCAAGGAGAAGGGCATGTTCTCCAAAAATGCATGCAAAGTCCCAAACTTGTGTCCATGCTCAAAAGTGCATTTTTTAAAAATGTGCATTTTCATGCTTTACTCTATGGGGGGAAAGTATGCATTTTTTTATGCGCTTTTTTAAAAATGCACTTTTTCCCATTCGAAATGTGCACTTTCCCTATTCGAATGAAACAAAAGAAGAGCACAAATGGACATAGGAAAGGAGGTGAACTCTAGATTGGTGTTTAAATTGGAGAATCTGGGCAGTCACAAAAAACACTTGTTCGCCCACCTGTAGTTTGAAACGTATCTAGCGGAGTCATGGGGATGGAAGCGTGGACAGGAGCTGAGAGGCTGTAGGATCCTGTGGGTTCTCAGCAGCTCCCCCAACCCCATCCAATTTGCATCCTCATCCAAAGTCAGAGGTCCAGCCTTGGGTAAGGAAGCACCATAGTGCTTTCCACAGTGGCTACAATAGGTGGGAGGGGCAAGGAGGGGATTCTCCCCTCTGTTTGGATTTTCCCTCCTGTCTGGATTCTCCCTGTTGAGGTTGTAGAGTGTCTACAGTCTCGAGCGGGGGGGGAGTCTCCCAGGGACCATAGGGTTGCTCTCTTAATATCTTAACAAGAGGTTTCATAAAGCAAAAGTATGGGGATTTCTCAATGAACCCAAATACTTAGGTACAATTTATAGGACTGCCTTGTTCACGGTAGGATTCTTTTTTTCTTTTATTTTTGTCAATGGTAATCAACTCAAGCAGAAAACTTGCATACCTTTGAAAACTTCCTCTATGTGAGTCTGGGGATGGCATGCCAAACGTATGTTTCTGACAAAATGTCTGGCTGCAGGTCTCACTAGGAGCGATAAAAGCTAGAGCAAAAATAACTTTGACATTGGCGCACTCTGAACTTTTGCAAAATCTTAGAATCTGCTTTTTAAAAAACAAAACCTGAAAAAGCCTTAATGTTTGCTTCTGAAATCTGATGTTGAGGAATAGCGGGTTTTTTGTTGTTGTTGTTTTTACAAAATCTTAAGTTGTATTGATCCATTTGAAGAAAATAATGAGGCATGCAGTATCCACAAGGGTTTTTTACCTTTATAATAAAATTTTATTTTATTTTGAAATAAGATTAACAAAATCAAGGTGACAAAAAGAAGGTGCATAATAATAAATCACACTCACGGAGGGCCACGGGAGCAATCCTATGGCTGCTAGTCAGTGGCTAAATGGCTACAGGATATGTGGGTTTCCAGGAACTGACCTTGGAGCCCACACTCTGGGGTCAGTTCCCAGAGAACTGACCTTCCACGCTGCCTCGCAGGCAGCATGGAACGGCCCCATGCTCCACACTCGGAAGAGGAGCATGGAGTGGCCAAAACAGGGCACTCCGGGGTGGGGAAGGTGGAAATGCCAGTACGACACATCCTATGTGTCATCCGGCAACCACCTCCCCCACTCCGCCTTCCTGTGGCTAGTCAGCCGAAATAGGCTGTCTAGCCACAAATGCAGGGCAGCTGAAGCGCAGAGGGGATGATCCCCTCCGCGCTTCTCCTGCCCTGCATTGGATAGGTGGTCGCCTCTGAGTTCGGGGCAGCAGCCTATCGCCATAGAATTGTGCCCTAAAGAAACAAAGGAATTCACTAATTATAAATCTAAGTAGGAGCTCAATTTCTAATGAAAATAAAAATGCAAGTTCTACAACATATGAAAGGAGCGTGTGCAGGTGTATGCCATTTTGTGTGTTCGTGCATAGTAATCAGGATATATGAGCACAACTATATTTTGTTGGAAAATTTATCAAAAGTTTGAAGTGCCTCAGCATAGGAAATGAATGGAAACCATGGTTCTATAACCTCATTCTTCAAGTTAGGATTCCTTGCTAGCTGCACTTGCTGAGTCAGTTTATACATACTCATAGTCTCCCAAATTTTATTAATCCACAGCTCTTTAGTTGGTTGCTTTGGAAACTTCCAATTACAAGCTATACATAACTTTGCAGTTGTATAAAATTGCTTAAGAAAGTCTTTATGCAGGAATCCAGGATCACTGGGTTCAAAAAGATGAAGCAGCATTGCTTTAGGAGTGTAGTGGCAAGAATGCTGGACTGGGAGTCAGGAGATCCGGGTTCTAGTCCCCACTCGGCCAAGGAAGCTCACTGGGTAACTCTGGGTCAGACACAGACTCTCAGCCCAACCTACCTCACAGGGTTGTTGTTGTGAGGATAAAATGGAGCGGAGGAGGATTATGTACGCCGCCTTGGGTTCCTTAAGGAAGAAAAAGGTGGGATATAAATGTAATAAATAAACAAACATGAAGAAATTCCTGACAGTAATCAGCAACCATGTTCCTGATTTTTAGTTCTGAGAGCAAAAAAGTTCCTGAGTAGAGCAATCACAGATATGTGAAAGAAATGAAAAGGCACATTTTGTTCCACTTTTGCATAGTTAATCTAAATGTATGCAGCCCTGTCTCTTATGCAATAACTTGGCCACATTCATAGCAGCAAGCTGGTCATTACTGTGATAGCGAATGGTGATAGGAATTAACCCAAATGTATGCAGAAATGAATGCTGATTTGTAGTCTGAGCAGGGAACCATAGTGACCAATCCTATGCCACTTTAGCTAGGAACCAAAATAATCATTTGAGGATTCCTGCTCTCAGAAATATTAACATATTTTAACTTGGAAAGTACTTAAACTAGGGATGGAAGAACCAGTGATGTTCACGTTCGCCAAGATTCTACAAATGCCACTTTGTAGCTTAGTGTGTCTTGCTGATATTCTCATTTGTGAACTTTTTTTTTTTTTGCGTTTTGTTCAAATAGGGAAAGGGTGCTTTTCAAATGGGAGATGCGTGCATTTTGTGCACATTTTCCAAAAGTGTGCACTTTCCCTCCATCAGCTAAAGCATGAAAATATTTTTTTTTAAATGCTCATTTTAAAGTGCACTCCCCCCAATATGCATTTTTTGAATGCAATCACATTCAAATGCCAACCCCAACCCCCTAGTTTTTCAGGTTTAAAATAGGATTTTATAGAATGGCAGAGTGTGACTCTATATTTTTAACAAGGCTGCTTCAATCACTGGCTTTTCTATGAAGGGATATTGTACTGTATGCTTCACCTCTCAAATAAAATGAGCTGTTGGAAGAATGATCTGCTCACTCTGTAAAATGTGTGGTTCCCCCCCCCCATATATATTCAACCACAGCGCCCAGTAAGTGGCAACCATTCTTTTATGACAGCAGCTATTCTGAATTTCCCAAAAGTCAAACAAGCAAGCACCTCAGAAACAGGTCTTTCCAGGAAAACCAAAATGGTGGCAGGCTACTCCTATTCTCTTCTACCCAAAATAACTTCTCCTCATTCCTAAAATATAGCTGAAACAAAACAGCTGACTTAGTTCTAGATGGAGCAGCTGATAAACTATCCTTGCCAATTCATTACCCTAGAGTGATACACCCAAGCTCCCAGGGTGATGAACTCAAGGTTTAATGATGAGGGTGTGCCCACCTCAAAGCCATTGCAAGCCAAGTTCACTACTCCACTGAAGTTTGGGGCCAGCTCATAAAGGGCTTGCTGCCAGATACCCCCTTCCCAGATAATCTTACTCTGGCATAGAGAGATGGGGACTCCTTTCAGGGAGAGCTGTCTGTGATGGCAGCGGCCTTGTAAACCTCAGCCTTAAGCCTTAGATGAATACAACCAGGATATATTGGAAATAACAATTCCCATGCATCCCAGTGACAAAATTAATGGCTACTCTTGAGTGTACTCAAGAGGATCCAGGTGTTAAGGAAGAGGCCTACAAGACTAGGGATGGTACAAGTGTCCAGTTGGGGCTCGAAGCTCAGCGATTTCTTGCTGGCTTGGCCCTCAGACACCAGCCCGCAGATCCCTGCACTTACCAAACTCAGTGCACGCCTAGTCGGGCAAAATCATGGTCACCTACTCCCTCACATAGCCGTCATTTTGCATAGAAATGGCAGCTTGGCCTTTTCCGTATATAACCGTTTACGCAAATGGTGGCTATAAAGGGGCCATTTATGCAACGTTACAGGCATAAACAGACCATTCTTGCCTGTAATGTTGCATAAATGCCCCCTTTACAGCCCCCATTTGTGTAAATGTTTTTTATGAAAAAGGTTGAGCCACCATGTTGATGCAAAATGGCAGGTTGGTGGGGGAGTGGGCGGCTGCGCACCACTCACTGGGCACCCGTGGACCACCCAGCGATTCATCATGTGCAGTGAACAGGGTCGGGTGGGCAGCAGGGGTCCAGTGAGCAGCTGACGGTGCAGGATGGGTGAATTCGCCCATCCCTATACAAAGTATCTGGTTTTGCTAGAAAGCTATGACAGGAGGGTGACTTTGGGGAATGATACATGGACAGGAAGAGCTGGCAGGGAGCTTCTCTAGGAGGACCAACATTCTGAGCTTTCTTGGACAATACTCTGCAAAACAACCTGGATTTTTGAAAGAGTTGTTTAAGAAAGCTCGGAAAAATATAGCTAAGAGGGAAGTTGGAGGAAATTTGTCAATCACTACTGCACACAAATGGCTTGCTGGGGAGACAAAACAGTAGTGAATAACTTATGTGGTTTTCATATGTCAGCCACGTGTACTAGCCATCAGATTTTCTGCACCTTCTCTTTATGTCTCTAAATAGTCATATCAACTTATTCTGTAGCTGACTCTTTAGAAAGCCAGTGTGGCACAGGCCACTGTTATCTCTTGCTGGGTTCAGATGTAGAAAACCCAGCTTCAGATCCCTATGCAGTTATGACACACATTCAGACGGCCTTGGACATGTCATTATCTTTCATCTTAGCATTCCTCCTGATGATATTCTGTGGGGGACACTGATCTTCTTGGAAGAAGGGTGACATACAAATATAACTATAAAAATATCTCCACCTCTAATCTAGGCAAACAAATGTATTTAATAGTACTGGACAGAGGGCGGCAGCGAGGGGGGCAGGAATCTGACAATAATCACTGAGAGAAGGAACTCATCTTTTGAATGCACATGAACAGCTGTTCTTTTTTTAAAAAAAGAAAAGAAGCAATTATCCTGTTTCACTTCTTTCTACTAGATTCTCTTTCAACCTTCTTTCATTTTGTTCTAAAACTATTTTCATCTTTTGTTATGGCTTTGCCCGTCCCTTCTGGTTGTAATGTTGGAGTACACAATCATAATAAAAACAGGTCATTTTGTCATAACTATAAGCCATGCGTGCATCATTTTTAATGTGGAAAATGCTTTGCAGTCAATCTCTTTGTCCTCACAATACTGTAAGGCACAATTATTCTCATAGGGAATTGATACTAGGAGATTTGCAACATACACAGTGCTACCCAGTGAGGTCTTGGATGTGCAGGGAATTGATCTGATCTCTGTAAAGTGGGTAGGGATGTCAGAGAATTCCGCCACGGACTGAAATGGGACCGAATTCCCTTCAGTCCATGCCACGGAATTGTCTGCGGAACAGCACCACGAGGTCTTGGTCATTTTAAAAGGCTTTTTCTTTCTTTGAAACAGCTTTAAACAATGCTTTAAACAAATAGTTTATCACTCAGGCATAGCTAAGACAGCTTTCTTTTGGGAAGCCCCTAGGAAGAGGAAGTGTTTTGCCTGAAAGTAAATGGAGACGGAGGATTTCAATTTTTTTAAAAAAACAAACGTAAATATTTATGAAAAATAGCAATTTTTACGGAAGTTATGCAGACTCACGGAGACGGCTGGGCACTGGAATTAGAGATTTTTCCATGTAATTTCCGGAGCAGAAAAAAAAAGGAGAATTCCGGGGGCTTGTGAACAGCAGAACGAAGCACTGGCTCCAAACTGCGGAAGTCAAGCGGCACCAAAGTTACACAATTCATACATCCCTAAAAGTGGGCAGTCCATGTGCTGCCATCAGTGAGTGGAAAAGGTTGTTGCTAAATAAATAAATAAATAAAAGAGTTCAATTAAAACAAACATTTCTTTTAACTCTTTCTGAAGAATCAAAACAACAAAACACAGAGGTAGACAATATTTTGTCTAGAACCAATACACTGCAAGTCTCCTTTCAGCTCTCCAAGAAAATGCAGTATCATGAGGTCAGAATAAGCAAGTAGCAGAGCTCATCTTAGATCATCTCAGAATTAGGAGCCAAAAATCTATCAACTCCAACCCTTCCCCACAAAACAAGCCACATGGTACTCCCCTACAACCAAATGGGACCACATGCAACATAGGTTTAGAGCGCCAACATTAGAGTGCAGCTGGAATTCTGCCTCCCATCTATATTAATGGTCTTGAAAGCAGATTGTGAGACCCACCAAGCTGAACATAGTCAACCAGCCATGTCCTGTTGCCTGTCAACAGCCTGACAAGCCTAGAGATGTATGAGAAATTGATTTTAGTTCATTCCCCCGCCCCCAGGATTTGCCCAGTTAACACTTTCTGGACCAAACACAGACTCAGACACAATCTGTGCATGAAGTCTCTACATTTCTGAGCTTGCAATGTGATTTGTGGACCACCCACCCCCAATGCATTCACCACCACCCCCATGCCCACCCACTCCGCTCTCTTTTCTTTTTGCATATTCTGACAGACAGGAAAACCACAACATGAAAACAAAAAGAAGTGCAAGCATTTTCAGTATTCTATTATGCAGCATATTACAGTGATCTCAAAGAATCAGACATTTTGAAAGGTGCTGCAAAACAGCAAAGAAGAAAAAATGGTCATGGTGACTTCCAAAGCTTGTGCTTTCTGAAGCCATTTTAAAAGTGTGAAGCTTCTTTGAAACAATGCCAATAAAGTAGCACTAAGCAATAGCGACAATCTTAATTACACTTCAGCCTTAGTCAGCCAGAATATAAATAAGCACAATATGCTAAGGTTAAAAAAATCATTTTTGTTGGTTTTCAACTACTTTAGACTTTCATCTGTTAACCTTGTGAATACATCACTTGATCCTTGTACTAGTAACAGATTGGGAGATCTCACATATAGAGCAGTTGCCAGTTAACCACCTCAGTAGGATCCCTCAACTTAAAAGTTGTACCAGGGCTAGTATTGTGTCTCACCCAATAGTCCAATACCAATCCCCTCACCCAGAATGATCCTGTGGAGTTTCCTGCAAAAGTAGTAAACAGAGCAGTATTATGGAAAGGGTTGTTGTGACATATGGCCATAAATAATAAACCTGACTTGATTATTAGAGGAGCTGGTTTGCAGAGCAATGAGGACTTGGGGAAATGGAGGAGGTCAACAGGGAATTGTACAAGCGGAAAAAAGGAGGTAATAGGAGGATAGACAGGATGACTTGAATGGGAAGAAGGTGAAAGGGAATGTTACGAGAAGGGGGAGAAGCCAATTTGAATCCCCATGAATGTGAGCCCTTCACATAGGTTAAAACAGGCATAAAACAGAAGAGCCATGCTGGATCAGACCAAGGGTCCCATCTAGTTCAGCATTCTGTTCACACAGTGGCCAACCAGCTGTTGTCCAGGAACCCACAAGCAGGGCATGAGTGCAACAGCACCCTCCTAACCATGTTCCCCAGCAACTGCTGTACATACGCTCACTGCCTCCGGTACTGGAGGTAGCACATAGCTGTCAAGACTAGAGCACATAGCTATCAAGACTATCAAGAAGAGGTTACCTTTAAAAGTGGGTTGGAAAAATTCCTGGAGGAAAAAGATATCAATGGCTACTAGTCTTGATAGTAGCCATTGATAGCTTTTTCCTCTAGGAATTTTTCCAACCCACTTTTAAAGCCATCCAAACTGGTTGCAATCACTACTTCCTATAGTAGCGAATTCCCTAGTTTAACTATGTGCCATGTAAAGAAGTACTTCCTTTTATCTGTCCCGAATCCCCTACCAATCAGCTTCATGGGATGGTCCAGGGTTCTAGTATTTTGAGAGAGGGAGAAAAATGTCTCCCTATCTACATTCTCCACACCATGCATAATTTTGTGCACCTCTATCATGTCTCCCCTTTCCCTCCTTTTTTCCAAGCTAAACAATCCCAGCTGTTGTAACCTCCTCTGTTGCATGCTGAACCTCAGGCCCATAGCACAAATGCGATCTGCCTGGGGTCCCAATCTGATCCTCCAGGGTTCCCTATATGGACCCACCCTGCTGTTGGACCCACCCATTTGTTGGTTTCCCACCTTTTGAACAGTATTTTTCCCCATTCTGAAAGCTTGAGATTCCCCCACCCAGGGTAAGAGAGGTTTAAAAAAGAAAACACACACCTCTCTATCGATGATAGAGACTTCAGGATGAACTTCAGGATGAAAAGCAGGGGAGGAAGCTCAAACCCTCCACTCCCCAAAAGCCATGGTTCCAATCTGAATTGGGCCTGAATGATCTTACACTGAAGTAAAGAAGCCGATCATGCATAGCTGAGCTATGTGTGCTTAAAGAAACGTTTTGTTTCGGGCTTCAGGCCTGGTTTTGGAACAGAAACTGCCTTGGTCACCCTGTGGGATCATAGAATCATAGTAGTGTTGGATGGGGCCTACAAGGCCATCGAGTCCAACCCCCTGCTCAATGCAGGAATCCAAGTCAGAGCATCCCTGACAAATGGCTGTCCAGCCTCGTCTTGAAGGCCTCCAGTGTGGGAGAGCCCACCACCTCCCCAGGTAATTGGTTCCATTGTCGTATTGCTCTTACAGTCAGGAAGTTTTTCCTGATGTTCAGCCGGAATCTGGCTTCCTGTAACTTCAGCCCATTATTCCGTGTCCTGCACTCTGGGATGATCAAGAAGAGATCCTGGCCTCCTTCTCTGTGACAACCTTTCAAGTACTTGAAGAGTGCTATCATATCTCCCCTCAGTCTTCTCTTCTCAAGGCCAAACATGCCCAGTTCTTTCAGTCTCTCTTCATAGGGCTTTGTTTCCAGTCCCCTGATCATCTTTGTTGCCCTCCTCTGAACCCTCTCCAGTTTGTCTGCATCCTTCTTAAAGTGTGGTGCCCAGAACTGGACACAGTACTCCAGATGAGGCCTAACCATTGCTGAGTAAAGGGGAACTACTACTTCCCGGGATTTGGAAGCTATGCTTCTATTAATGCAGCCCAAAAGAGCATTGGCCTTTTTTGCAGCCACATCACATTGTTGGCTCATATTCAGCTCATTGTTGGCTCATATTCAGATCATATGTGATCGACAACAATTCCAAGATCCTTCTCGCTTGTAGTGTGGTTGAGCCACGTATCCCCCATCTTCTAACTGTGCATTTGGTTTCTTTTTCCTAGGTGCAGAACTAGGCATTTATCCCTATTAAATGTAATTCTGTTATTTTGTGCCCAGCGCTCCAGTCTATCCAGATCACTTTGAATTTTGTTTCTGTCTTCCAGGGTATTAGCTATCCCACCCAATTTTGTGTCATCTGCAAATTTGATCAGCATTCCCTGCACCTCCTCTTCCAAGTCATTAATAAAAATGTTGAAGAGCACTGGGCCCAGGACTGAGCCCTGCGGTACCCCACTTGTTACCTCTCCCCAGTTTGAGAAGGTCCCATTGATAAGCACTCTTTGAGTCCGATTCTGTAGCCAACTGTGGATCCACCGGATCGTTTTTTCATTTAGCCCACTTTGAGCTAGTTTGCTCATCAGGATATCATGGGTCACTTTGTCGAAAGCTTTGCTGAAGTCGAGGTATATGATGTCTACAGCATTCCCACGGTCTACAAGGGAGGTTACTTGATCAAAAAATGAGATCAGATTTGTCTGACAGGACTTGTTTTTGACAAATCCATGTTGGCTTCGAGTAATCACGGCATTGTTGTCAAGGTGCTTCCAGATGGATTGCTTTATAATCTGCTCCAGAAGTTTCCCAGGTATTGATGTCAGACTGACTGGTCTGTAGTTCCCAGGTTCCTCCTTTTTACCCTTTTTGAAGATAGGGACAACGTTAGCCCTCCTCCAGTCATCTGGCACTTCCCCTGTCCTCCATGATTTCTCAAAGAGAATAGACAGCGGTTATGAGAGTTCTTCTGCCAGTTCCTTTATGACTCTAGGATGCAGTTCACCTGGCCCTGGAGATTTGAACTCATTCAAAGTAATGAGGTGTTCCTTGACCATATGCCTGTCGATCTCAAGCTGCAATCCTGCCCCTTCAGCCTGTACTTCGCCTTTGCCAGGGGGGGCATAGACCCTCTTTTGGGGGAAGACTGAGCCAAAGTAGGAATTGAGCACCTCTGCCTTTTCTTTGTCATCTGTTATCGTTTTGTCATCCTTATTTAATAGCTGAACCACCATTTCTTTCCTCTGCCTTTTACTATGCACATAACTGAAGAAAGCCTTTTTGTTGTTTTTAGCATCCCTTGCTAACCTCAGCTCATTTTCAGCTTTAGCCTTCCTGACGCCATCCCTGCAATTCTGTGCGATCTGCCTGTACTCTTCCTTTGTTACTTGGCCTTCTTTCCACTTCCTATATGTGTCCTTTTTTGTTTTCAGGTCATCCCTAAGCTTTTTGTGAAGCCACACTGGCTTCTTCTGTTGTCTTCCACCTTTTCTTCTTGTTGGAATTGCTTGTGATTGTTCCTTGAGATTTTCCTTTTTTAAAAGCTCCCACCCATCTTGGACATGGACTCCTTTTCTCGTTAGCGTTGCTTGCCATGGGACCTTACTAGGGATGGCGGAGAATTTCTCCATGAATCTCTGGGAGTCCGAATGCCAACTCATTCGGTCCCCCGATATTGGTGGTGAAATTCTCTGCCAGCCCCCCGCCCCCCCCCCCGGGATGGGACTTACCTCGTGCGAATGTCCCTCTCGGCGGCGGGTCCCGGCGGCAGTTCGGCGGTGGTTCGGCGGGGGCGGCGGCCGGTCTTCTGACCGGCTGCCACCACCGCCATTGCAAAATAAAAAAGGAAATAAAAACACACACACACACCCATGACAGGCTATGTAACGATTTACGTAGCCTATGATGGCTAGATTTCCAAAGTTAGCCGTGATAGGCTACGTAAATTGTCACGTAGCCTATCACGGGTGACTTTGAAAAAAAAAACCGCGCGTACGCAAATTTGCGTTCCTTAGTTTGGCACGTCTAGTCTATGTAAAGATTTACGTAAGACTACGGCGAAAATAAGGGCAACGCAAATAGCGTTCCCTTATTTTCACCGTAGTCTACGTAAATCTTTACGTAGACTAGACGTGCCAAACTAAGGAACGCAAATTTGCGTACGCGCTTTTTTTTTTCCAAAGTCACCCGTGATAGGCTACGTGACGATTTACATAGCCTATCATGGCTGACTTTGGAAATCTAGCTGTGATAGGCTACGTAAATCGTTACGTAGCCTACCATGGGTGTTTGTGTTTTTTTTTTTAACTTTACTTTTCTTTTTTGCGGCCAGGTAGACGGGGCGCTGCTCCCCGGCCTGAATTTTGGCAGCGAGGGATGGGGCGCCTCCCCCCCGGCCTGAATTTCGGCCGGGTGAGGTGGGGCGCCTCCACCCCCTCGCCTGAACTTCGGGGAGAGAAGCGAAGCGCCTCCCCCCCACCACAAAGCAAGCTGCAGGACCAGGCAAGTCCCTTTCGTCCATCCTTAGACCTTACTGATCATTGTTCTGAGTTTATTAAAATCAGCTTTCCTAAAATCCAGGGTACACATTTGACTACACTCAGCTTTTGCTTCCATTAGAACCAAGAACTCAAGTACAACATGGTCGCTTTCCCCCAGAGTTCCTGTAACTGCTACTTTATCCACTAAGTCATGTCTGTTCGTTAGGATCAAGTCAAGGATAGCCGATCCTCTAGTTCCTTCCTCTTCTTTCTGTAGGAGGAAGTTATCCGCCACACAAGTCAGGAATTTCCTGGAGGGGCCATGTTTTGCAGAATTTGTCTCCCAACAAATATCGGGGAAATTGAAGTCCCCCATTACTACTACGTCATGCTTCCTTAAAACATTGGCTATTTGCTTTTCAAAAGTTTCATCCTTTTCTTCTCTTTGATTGGGTGGCTGGTAGTAGACTCCGACCACCAGGTTCCTTTTATTCTTTGCTCCATTTATTTCAACCCAGATGCTCTCGATGGGGCTACCAAGCTCCTCCTCCTGTATTTCTGTGCAGAGATATGTATTTTTCACTTACAGTGCAACCCCACCTCCCTTTCTGTTCCTCCTGTTCTTTTTGAACAAGTTATATCCTTCAATTGCTGTATTCCAGTCATAAGAGTCATCCCACCAAGTCTCAGTTATACCTATCAGGTCATAATTTCCCTGTTGTATTAAGAGTTCAAGTTCGTTCCGTTTGTTTCCCATACTCTGGGCATTAGTATATAGACATTGAAGACCATGTGCTTCATAGTCTGGCTTTCTTCCTACATGTGTCTGAAGACTATTATTGGGCGCTATCAGAGCTGTTCTCTCCGTTGCAGTGCATGCGCCTACGTCCATTGTTACCACCAACATTACATCTCCCTTCCCCGTAGGATTCAGTTTAAAGCCTCCCTGATGAAGTTCTTCATGCTGTGGCCAAACACATTCTTCCCATCCTTTGTGAGGTGCAACCCATCCCTACCCAACAGCCCATCTTCCAGGAAGTATAGCCCGTGGTCCCAGAATCCAAATCTCTCTCGTCGGCACCACCTTCATAGCCAGTCATTCACCTGGAGTATTTTTCGTTCCCTTTCTATCCCTCTTCTAACTACTGGAAGGATGGATGAGAAAACTATCTGGGCCCCAAAGTTCTTGAGTTTCCTTCCCAAAGCTTCAAAGTCTGACGTGATCTCTTCATAGCTCCGCTTGGCAGTATCATTTGTTCCCACATGGTTGAGAAGAAAGGGATACCTGTCAGTGGGCTTTATGAGTGCAGGCAACATTTCAGTCACGTCTCTAATCCGTCCTCCCGGGAGACAACATACCTGGCGAGTCCACGGGTCTTCGCAACATACTTGGGTCTCGATCCCATGCAGCAAGGAGTCTCCCACTACTACCACTCTTCTCTTCTTCTTCTTGTAGGCCTGGGTTTCATCGCCTCTGTTTGACTGACCTTCAGCCTCTTGCTCACTCTCATGCAGGTTCCCCTGTGATTCTTCCTCTGCAGGCTGTCCTCCGGTCTCATCCGCAGAGAATGAACTCTGCCAGGAGAGGGACAGGGGGAGTGTGACCCTGTTGATTCTCCTGGACCTCTCAGCGGCTTTTGATACCATCGACTATGGTATCGTTCTGGATAGGTTGTCTGGGTTGGGAGTTGGAGGCACTAAACTGCAGTGGTTCCACTCCTACTTGGATGGCCGATTCCAGAAGGTGGTGCTGAGGGATTATTGCTCTGTGCCATGGCAATTGTGCCATGGGGTTCCACAGGGCTCTATTTTATCCCCCATGCTGTGTAACATCTACATGAAACCGCTGGGGGAGGTTGTCCAGAGGTGTGGGCTGAGGTGCTATCAATGTGCGGATGATACCCAGCTCTACCTCTCTTTCTCATCAAACCCAGGTGAGGCAGTGGCTGTTCTGAATCAGTGCCTGGGCACGGTAATGGACCGGATAAGGGCCAGTAAACTGAAACTCAATCCAGACAAGACAGAGGTACTGTTAGTGGGAGGTTCGTCTGCCTGGCTAGGTGATATTCAACCTATTCTGGAGGGGGTTCCACTCCCCCTAAAGGATCAGGTTCATAGTTTTGGGGTGCTCTTGGACCCAGAACTCAGAACTGTCACTTGAGGCACTGGTGAACTCAGTGGCATGGAACACTTTTTATCAGCTTAGGCTGGTATACCAACTACACCCTTATCTGGACAGAGGTAGCCTAGCTACAGTGATCCATGCTCTGATAACTTCTCGTCTGGATTACTGCAATGCGTTATACGTGGGGCTGCCTTTGAAAACAGACCGGAAACTTCAGCTGGTCCAAAATAGGGCAGCAAGTAGGGATGGTGGAGAATTCCACCACAGACTCCAATGAGGCCAGATTCTAAAGAATCTGGCCCCCCAGGGTCCATGGCGGAATGGACCACTCACCTCTGCCACCCCGCGAAGTTCACAGCAAGATTGTTAACAGGGACTGGCCAACGAGCTCAGATTATGCCAGTACTTTTCCAGCTGCACTGGCTGCCAGACCATTTCCAGGCCCGATTCAAAGTCCTGGTATTAACATTCAAAGCCCTAAACAGCTTGGGGCCAGCTTATCTGAAGGATCCCCTCCCATATGTGCCTGCCCAGACATTAAGATCATCCTCAGTGGCCCTCCTCCGTAAGCCCGTTCCAAAGGAAGTGAGGCGGGTGGCTGCTAGGAGAAAGGCCTTTTCTGCTGTGGTATGCCAGCAAGGTGATGCTCAAAATCCTACAAGCTGGGCTTCAGCAGTATGCGAACCGAGAACTACCGGAAGTACAAGCTGGGTTTCGAAGAGGCAGAGGAACTAGAGATCAAATCGCCAACATTCGCTGCATCATGGAGAAAGCAAGAGAATTCCAGAAAAACGTCTATTTCTGCTTCATTGACTACACTAAAGCCTTTGATTGTGTGGATCACAACAAACTGTGGGAAATTCTTAAAGTGATGGGAGTACCAGACCACCTTACCTGTCTCCTGAGAAACCTGTACAAGGGTCAAGAAGCAACAGTAAGAACCAGACATGGAACAACCGATTGGTTCAAAATTGGGAAAGGAGTACGACAAGGCTGCATATTGTCACCCTGCTTATTTAACTTATATGCAGAGTACATCATGAGAAATGCCGGGTTGGATGAATCAGAGGTCGGAATTAAAACTGCTGGGAGAATTATCAACAACCTCCGATATGCAGACGATACCACCCTAATGGCAGAAAGCGAAGAGGATCTCAAGAGCCTCTTGTTGAGGGTGAAAGAGGAGAGTGCAAAATCTGGTTTGAAACTCAACATTAAAAAAACTAAGATCATGGCATCTGGCCCTATCACTTCCTGGCATATAGAAGGGGAAGAAATGGAAGCAGTGACAGATTTTACTTTCTTGGGCTCCAAGATCACCGCAGACGGTGACTGTAGCCATGAAATTAAAAGAAGCTTGCTCCTTGGGAGGAAAGCTATGGCAAACCTAGACAGCATAGTAAGAAGCAGAGACATCACCTTGCCGACAAAGGTCCGTCTAATCAAAGCTATGGTTTTCCCAGTAGTAATGTATGGCTGTGAGAGCTGGACTATAAGGAAGGCTGAGCGCCGAAGAATTGATGCTTTCGAACTGTGGTGCTGGAGAAGACTCTTACGAGTCCCCTGGACTGCAAGGAGGTCATATCAGTCCATCCTAAAGGAAATCAACCCTGAGTGCTCATTGGAAGGACAGATACTGAAGCTGAACCTCAAATATTTTGGCCACCTAATGCGAAGAGAAAACTCTCTGGAAAAGACCCTGATGCTGGGAAAGACTGAAGGCAAAAGGAGAAGGGGACGGCAAAGGATGAGATGGCTAGATAGCATCACGGATGCAATGAATATGAACTTGAGCACACTCCGGGAGAGAGCGCAGGTCAGGAAGGCCTGGCGTGCTATGGTCCATGGGGTCACGAAGAGTCGGACACGACTGAACGACTGAACAACAACAACAACAACAACAACAACAACCCCAGCTGTGGAATGAGCTCCCTAGTGAGGTTTGCCTGGCACCTACATTGTATTCCTTCCGGCGCCAGGTGAAGACCATTTTATTTTCCCAGGCTTTTTAGCATTTCTAGACTTTTAGATTTGCTGTTTTAACTCTGTATTTTAAATCTCAGCATTGCTGCTAAGTTTTACTCTGGTTTTATTCTGGTTGTATTGTTATATTGTGATTTTAATGTTTTTTTTTAATATTTTATATTGTTTTACTGTGTGCTTTTTGGTTTTAATTTTTGTGAACCGCCCAGAGAGCTTCGGCTATTGGGCAGTATGGAAATGAAATTAATAAATAGCTTGCCCCCTATTGACTGGCACCAAGACCTTTAAGCTAACATATACTGGCATTTTGGTCCCACCCCTTCTGCCTTCAGCCCCACCCACCACTGGATCGTGGCCGTCAGGCCAGTGGAGGCTGGTGCCTCTAGTTGTGGTGGGGCTGTTAATTTATTTATTTTATTTTATTTATTCATTCCATTTCTAATACTGCCCAATAGCCAAAGCTCCTTGGGTGGTTCACAAAAATTAAAACCACAACGCACAGCATAAAACAATATAAAATATGAAAGCTTAAAACCACAATATAACAGTACAACCAGAATAAAACCAGAATAATTAATGTATTCTGGGTTTTAGTCATCATGGCTAGTAGAATGGCTACTAATCAATGGCTACTAATCTTGATGGCTGTGTGCTACCTCCAGTACCAGAAGCAGTGAGCCTATATACACCAGTCGCTGGGAAACATGGGTGTGTGGGTGCTGTTGCATTCATGTTCTGCTTGTGGGTTCCTGGTCAGCAGCTGATTGGCCACTGTGTGAACACAATGCTGGACTAGATGAACCCCTTGGTCTGATCCAGCAGGGTTCTTCTTATGTTCAGAACCAGCCAAAACTCTCAGGAGGCTATCCAAAGTGCTGAACCTACTTGGGGGGTTAGGGTTCAGCACCTTGGATAGCTCCTTTAGAGTTGTTGCTGGTTCTAACTGACACTGAAAATGCATTCACAGCCCCATGGAAATTGGAGGAGCCACCATCCCCCATTGCTTCAGGCTGAAAGAGGTTCAACCCCCTGGAGGTGAAGGAATGGGAGCAGCCTCAGAGAAGGTGAATTTTATCCCAGCCAAATTAACCCCACTGGCTTTATGAGCCGGCTGTCTCCTCTTTTGGAAACAACACCATCATGGTCATCACCTTGAGATCAGAGGATGAATCTGTCTTGCTATATTCATCTGCCAAGCCAAGCGAGTCCCACTGATAGCTTTAAAATCAAAGAGGGAGGGAGCAAGCTGCTCACGTACAGTCTCTTCAGCTCCCTCTCCCAGACAAATCATTGTGGGATTAGAAAATTGGTGCTGTATGCCCTCTGTTCAAACAGAAAAGCAGTTGAGGCAGTGGCTGTCCTTGGAGCAGCTCCATGAAGCTGAGAAACTTATAGAGCGGATTGGAGAGGGAGGGGCAAAAGAAGGGGAAAATTTTCGTATAGTTTGCTAGACATTCTTACCACACTTCTCTTACTAGCATCTCTCTCTCTCTCTCTCTCACACACACACACACACACACTTGTGCTCTCATATGTTAAGTTGATACACCTTACTGAGTTGCAGTACTTTTGATTCTCTGACTGCAAGGTAATAAATGATCCCTCTCCAATTTCCATGAGTAGGTCTATGGACCCGTGAAAGATAAGAGAATAATTTTATGGCACATTAAAGACTAGCAAATTGATTATGATCTTAGCCTTTGTGGACAAGAGTCCATTTCATTAGATGCAAGTGATCTTCATCTAATGCTGCATGCGATGGACTGTTGTCCACGGAAGCTTATTGCATAATACATGTGTTGGTTTGTAACGTGCCACAAGACTCTTTGTTGTTTTAGCTGCAACAGACCATGGTGGCTACCCCTCTGGAAACTGCACCATGAAAGATATTCATGTTGACTTTGGAGTAAAGAGAAAAAGAGAAGGTAAACCAAGAACAAAGGTCAGTTATATAGAGTTATAGTATTCAGGATAATAACAATTCTGAGCAACGCTGACATTTCATGGTGTCATAGTGAGTCTGCTTCTTTGTACATACAAACACATTTAGAATACACCATACCTTCTTCCACATGTCTGTTCCGAAGGGGATGATTGCTTAATAACAGCTATTTAGGGACAAAAGACCAAATCTCCTGTTTCCAATAATCGCTTTAGCAACAATTATTCATATGGTGTTTTGATGACCAAGAAGATGGTGTCAGTATTTTATTTTTATTTTATCCCCAAAGCTGTTTTGGCTTAACAGAGTTGCACTTAATGATTTAACAGTGTAATCCTCTTGAACATGTTTACGCAGAAGTAAGTCTTGGTTTGATCAATGGACTTTACACCCTAGTAAGTGAGTTCAGGATTGCAGCCTAATTGATTGCTATTTCTGGTATATTCAAGCATCCCCAAGAAAAGAATCTTCCACACTGGAGTCACTTCACCTGCCAGCTTTCCAGGCATTCCTTTAGAAAGGTAACACTCTTTCATAGTATCGTAGCATAATAACATGGTATTTAACTGGTTCGATGGATATTGATTAAAATCCAAAGACCATAGGGAGAGCGAACAATACATTAAATCAACCCAGGGGTGACCCAGGTCCCCAAATCTAAGAGCCATGTGGGGAAATACATCTTCACATGATGGAGGAGATTCCTACAACATGGCTAATTCCGCTCTAGCGCCCATCTCTTCCCCCAGATATTCACGTCTCTCTTCCCTGCCAGTTTCTAGCTAGTCTGCTGTACTATGCACCCTCTTCCTAGTTTCATATACAGCCCCCAAGTATCCCATCTTGAGACTTCCCGGTTTGTCCTCCTGCTGCTACTGTAGCCTCCATTCTCTATAGAGGCTTTCCACCCTACCCTTCCCTATTGATCTCCCTTAATTCCAGTGTGTGGCCACCAGCTAAGCAGGAGGAGCAAGAACGAGATTCTGCCTAGAGCTGCCTCTTTCTCAAATAGCTTGGGAGCCCTTTGTACCTCTCAAGACACAGCCCTTGTCTAAACTATAGAGGGATTACTTTACACAGCCAGTTTTACAATTCCCAACAGTGACAGTGTAGAATAATGACAACTGAATGGCTGTTTGCACAAGATCCACAAATCCACAACTTAGCAGCAGAGGGGAGGGATGAAATGCCATCCAACACATTATTAGGCCAATGCTAACACAGCCGTCCTCTACACAGAGCTGCTATGTCATTAGGCTGCTAACGACAACAGTGGCCCAAGGACTAAGGATCAGTCCAGTGTGTTTTCATGAAGTTTCACCCCGCCTACCAGCTCATGTGCGACTGTATCACTACCAGACATGTCTTGCCATTATGACAAAATGACAGACTTGTTACAAAGAGGCACTCTGTGCAGAAGTGGCACGGCGGTAATGTGATCAAGCAAGAGTGACTTACCGTTATGTTAAAAGGACAATCAGTCAAGGAAAGTTTAGCAAGCAGCAGGACTTACCTAAGGGGGGAGGGGGGAAGAAGCAGAAAAAAAAAAAGCAGAATGAAACAAATGGACAAAGATGCAGAATTAGATTAGAGAACATCATAGATATTCTGAACAGCAAATATTGGCCCTCTTTACACATCATTTTGGTCTCCTACATCGGTGTGCAGATATAAGATGTCAAAAAGGGTAGCGATAAGGGTGACATTCTTTTTACAGTTATGAGAGGGCTAGAGTGACCTTTTCAAAGAAAGAGTAAAGAAAACCATCACTTTGTCTTCTGTGTGATGCAGAACAAAGCCAGGGTGGCTGCAGCTTTGTGAAACAACTAAGTGACGCACAGTGTAAGTGGTCAATGTCTCTGCACCCCATGTCACTTTGATTCTTATGCTGCGACTGTGTACAATTTATTCTTGATGAGATACTAAACTGACTGGCAGAGCTCCCAGACATTTTATTCACGTATTGTTCAGATGAAGTTGAAGCTGGCAATGATTTTGTTTGATGAGTTGATCTTCAGATTTGATTTCATTGTTGCTAAAATACTAGGGATGTCAGAGAATTCCACCACGGATCTCAGTGAGGCTGAATGCCAGTGCATTCGGCCCCCCGAAATCCGTGGCGGAACGAAGCCCCCACCCCCCCGCCCCACGAAAGGCGCGCGAAATGGAGCACTTACCTGCTGCCATCCGCGCTGACTTGTGAATCTCATCATAGCTGTGATAGGCTACGTAAATAATTACGTAGCATATCACGGCTAACACAGGGACGCCATTTGCATCCCTGCAGAGGCCGTGATAGGCTACGTAAGTATTTGCATAGCCTATCATGGCAAGCTAAAAAAAACACACCAGTGTATGCAAATGGCAGCGGCTATGGCGGCCGCCATTTGCGTTCCCTTTTTTTCGCTGTTTTAGCCTATGTAAATATTTATGTAAGCTATTACGGTGAAAAAAAGGGGAACGCAAATAGCGTAATGGGCGCCATTTGCGTTCCTTTTTTTTTTTGCCGTAATAGCTTACGTAAATATTTACGTAGGCTAAAACAGTGAAAAAAAGGGAATGCAAATGGTGGCCACTGTAGCCGCCGCCATTTGCGTACGCGGTTTGGGGTTTTTTTGCCTGCAGGCTGCCCAGCCACCGGATGTCTGGCTGCGGGTGCCCCCAGCCGGCGTCTCCACGGAATCTCCGAGGAACGGAGCCGGACGGATTAGGATTTTGGGGGGAGGTGCGGTGCGCCTCCCCCCCACCGCGAATCACCCCGTTGAAAAGGTGACTTTCGTACATCCCTATAAAATACTGAAAGGGTCAGTGTGTAGTACTACATCACTACATCACTTTTTCCCAACCTGGTGGCTCTAGATGTGTTGGTCTGCAATTCCCAGTCAGCATGGCCACTATACACGCGTACCTCCGAGACCATCTGTTGCAGTTGCATGTACCCAAATCTTCTATGGCTTTAATCTTTAATAATCATTAAATTGACAGCCCAGCCTCTTTAGAGAAGCTTCTGCTGTGGGTTTTCTTCTTCTTTTCTTTAAAAATGTTCGTTGAATAAGATCCCACCATTTCCACTGGCAATTTTATTCTGTTGGCCATCTGCTGTTTGAGTCAGGATTCTCCCCTCCCCACTGTCACCCTTATCTTTAACCCTAAATCAAGTTCCCTACATGTTAAAACTCCTGCTTCAAGTCCTTGGGTGCAAGTTAGTGCTATTATTATCCATCTTCTTTATGGCAGACTTTCCAATATGTTTTCAATATGTAAGGACTCCTATTGTGTGTCCCCATAATCCGTTTTCCCTTTTTTAATTCATAAACATGCCCACTGTTTTCATGCAGGGCTGGCCCAAGACACTTCCTTGCCTGAGGGAGAGCAGCAAATGGTGCCCCTCACCTACCCAAGTGAAGGTGGATAGGAAGCAAAGCCAGGCACATTATTTGGGCACATGAGGTGAACACCCCCCTGCCCCCCAGCACCTGTCCTCATCTCTAGCAGTAAAAATACAATATTAACAAATTGAATAGCTAACAATTTGCTGCTGTTTTAAATCTGCTGCCTGAGGCAGCTGCCTCTCTCTACCTTGTGGTAGCGCCAACCCTGTTTTCACTCATTCCTCCCATTTCTGAATGCTCCATTTCTGAATAAGACTACCCAGTAGGCTTAACTGACAGTGGAAATTTAAACCAGGTTTACTGGACATCACATTCTCTTCCTATTAAAGCAAAAATATGTTTGCTTCACACGCTTTCTCCTGACAACGCTTCCAGGATTCCGAGAGCTTGGAAAAGCATCTGGTTGTTTCCAACAACATCATATACCTGGCATATATTCAAAGTGCGAGCCACCACAAAACCAATGCTTTTCAACAGCTTCACACGCTTTCTCCTGACAACGCTTCCAGGATTCCAAGAGCTTGGAAAAGCATCTGGTTGTTTCCAACAACAGCATATACCTGGCATATATTCAAAGTGCGAGCCACCACAAAACCAATGCTTTTCAACAGTGTAATGGCCCACATTTTAGTTCCTTATTTTACCCGAAATCACAGATTTGTAGAAAGTTTTAAGTAATCCAATCAGGAAACCACCATGTAACTTAAGTGATTCATCAAACAGCATGGATAATGAATAGAGAATATTCAGAGAAGCTAGATTTCAGACCATTGTTCCAAGAGTAACATTTGTTCCCACAAATGATTCATCTAACAATTGAGAATAATGAACAAATTAGTAAAAATCATGATCTGTTCACTGATAATTTGCCAAGTGAAAAAGAGGACAATTTGTCCAATGCATTTCCCACCAAATATACATCACTCAGCTCTAATTTGGGAGGATACTGGGGTGAAAGGACAAAGGATGCCAGAGTAAAGGGAGAGGAAAATTATAACCTAGTGAAATACTGAACTTCGTAGGACAGTCTTGTTCTGAGCACCTTGTGGGCTAAATTCTGCCTCCAGCTATATTATACAGAACTGATTCCATACAGTTCTACTGAAAACGTGGCCCTCATCAAGCAAAACGTCAGATGGTACAATCTACCCCATCATGCGTAGGGGAGCAAAGCCACACCAGCCCTTCTCTCAGCCCACCTGGCATGCAGGCCCAACTTCCACTGGCCCTGGTTGTCTGTGAAGGATCTGCCTGAAATCCTATGTGAGTAGGCCAAAATCATGCTTTCAATCTGGGAATCAAATGCTTATTTTTAGATTACTTCATTAGCGCAATCCCTGTCTAGATGGTGATTGACACTCCAGACACTTGGGGTTTAACTACAACAGTTTACTAGTAAATTAAGCAAGCAAATCACAACTGAAGGTATTTACAATAATAGAGCTGAGTCAAAGGCATTAAGAGAAAATAAAAGTTGCAAAATGCAAGTTTCTTTACCCTAGCTGTACTTAGACTTCTTCAGGCTGCTTCTTCCTGCTTCCTCTTCAGGCTCTGCTCTTCTTGACTAGGCTTGTTTTGCCTCACAGGGATACCCCCTCCCAACAACAACAACAAATCCAGGCCTCTAAGACTGACCTTTTTTCCCTTTTGCTTCTGTAGGCCTCAAACATTCACACCCGGTATAAAGCAGCTTGCATGAGCCAGATTGAGTCTGATTGCATGATCCAGCTTTGAGTCTGAGAGACTATGTTTAACAGTGGAAATCTGGGAAGAGCTCAGTGAGGAAAATGGATACCCTGTCTTATTTTTCCCTTAAAGGAAAAAAACAGCAACCCTAGGAATGAACAATGGTCCCAAACTAGAGATATATGAGAAATATGTTTCTGTTTGGTTTTGATCAGGATTTACCCCGTTCGCACCTTTTGGATCAAACATGGACTTGGACCCAATCTGAAGTCAAAGTTGGTACATTTCTGAACTTGCAGTGTCATTTGCAGACTACCCCTCCCCCACATTCCTCAGCATACACACGTTTGAAAAATGTGATGAAAAAATATGTACTTTTGAAAAATGCTCACTCATATGCTTTAATCAATGGGAGGAAAGGCATACATTTCAAAGATGCACACAATTGATGCATACATTTGGAAAATGTACAAAAACATGCATGGATTTCAATGCAAAAAGGGGGGGAAAACAAAGCTCACAATCTGATACGGACTTGGGTTGGAGCAGGCTTCGAAATGGTATTTGGAGAACTTCGGCAACCTTGCATTTTGGTGTTCCACACATCCCTATCCCATACTCTCCAACATTTCACAGAAGAAAATAAGGGCATGTTTCTCACACCATGTGGTACCCACCACCACATTTGCATAGTGCTAAAGGTTCTAGTATATTCATTGACTATGCAAGAGCCTATTCTCCCCTGATTTATAATCCAAAGTGGTATTTCTGCATATATATATATATATATATATATAAACAATTCAAGTAATACTTAAACATGTGCAGAATTGCGGGGTCTGCTCTGAATCATGCCACAATGGTCATGGTCATTAGTTTATATGCATGTTCAGAGAATGATAGAATTGTCTGTTGTGGGAAAATCTGGCCCTTGTGGGGCCTGACAGATCCCCACGAAGGACCCAGCTCAGCTTGCATTTGCAAGCCAAGCCATGTGACAGTTCCTGAAACCTGGGAACATTACCAATATTTTTTTTGCAAAAAATGGCAGGCTGGTTTATGCAAAATGGCAGCCATAAATAGTACAATTTGCACAAAATCGTGGCTGTAAATGGTCTCATCTGCACAAATTAGAACATTTGCAGCTGTGATTTTGCACAAATTGCACTATTAATGGCTGCCATTTTGTGCAAATTACAATTTCCACCCCCCCCACACCCCCTGCAAATCATCACAGATGATTGACCGGAAAAATCACACCAACTCACAGATGATTGAGCCTAAGTCTAGGGGGCTAATGAGCCTCGTGTGTCGCAGAGTGGTAGGCAGCAGTATTGCAACCGAAACTCTCCCCACGACCTGAGTTCGATCCCAGCGGAAGATGGGTCCCGAGTAGCCGGCTCAGGTCAACTCAGCCTTCCATCCTTCCGAGGTCAGTAAAATGAGTACCCAGCTTGGTGGGGGAAAGGTAGTCACGACTGGGGAAGGCAATGGCAAATAGGGATGGTGGAGAATTCCGCCACGGATTCCAGTGAGGCTGGATTCTAAAGAATCTAAAGAATCTGGTCCCGCGGAATCCGTGGCGGAACGGCCTCCTGCCCCCCGCCCCCCCCGTGGATTCCCCCCAGGATGGCACTTACCTGGGGCAGATTCAGCAGTGGCGGTGGCGGAATTGGTGGCGGCGGCAGCCGCTCTGGCGGCGGTGGCTGGTCTCCTGGCCGGCCGCGGCAGGGCTGCTGCTGCTGCCGTTGCTGTCCTTGCACCGTGATAGGGTATGTAAGAATTTACGTAGCCTATCACAGCTAACGTAAAAAACACAAAAAAACCCACACAGAGTACGCAAATGGCGGCGGCTACGGTGGCCGCCATTTGCGTGGCCTATTTTTCGCTGACTTATCTTACATCAATATTTACGTAAGATAAAATGGTGAAAAAAAAGGGGAACGTAAATAGCGTAGTGGACGCTATTTGCGTTCCTTTATTTTTCGCCGTTCTAGCCTACATAAATATTTACGTAAATATTTACATAGGCTAAAACGGTGAATCAAAAAGGAACGCAAATAGTGCCCACTATGCTATTTGCGTTAAGGATGTCAGAGAATTTGGCCACAGATCTCGGTGAGGCCGAATGCACTGGCACTCCCGAACTCCATGGCGGAATGGGCTGCCACCCCCCCACCCCGCGTATCCCCCCTGGGACGAGACTTACCTGGGGTGGATGTTCTGGACAGCGGCGGCTCCAGCAGCAGCTTCGGCGGTGGCGGCGGCTGGTCTTCCGACAGGCTGCCACCGCCACCATTTGCAGTCTGTTTTCCCCCCCATTCGTGATAGGCTACAAAAAGACTTACATAGCCTATCACGTCTGAGTTTTTAAAAAAACCAAACATACACAAATGGCAGCGGCTACGGCCGCCGCCATTGGCGTTCATTATTTTTGGCCGTCTTAGTCTATGTAAATATTTACATAGACTAAGACAGCGAAAATAAGGGAGAACGCAAATAGCGTAGCGGAGCCGGCTGGCCAGGATTCTGGGGGAAGGGACGGAGTGCCTCCCCCCCCAGCAGAACCCGGTGGAGTCAGGTAAGCGGGGTTTCATACACTCCTAATTTGCGTTCCCCTTTATTTTCGCCATAATAGTCTACGTAAATATTTATGTAGACTAAGACAGCGAAAAATAAGGAACGCAAGTGGTGGCAACTGTAGCCGCCGCCATTTGCGTATGCTTTTTTTTTTTTTTTACCCAGACGTGATAGGCTATGTAAGTCTTTACGTAGCTTATCACGTCTATGTAAAAAAAAAAAGAAAAAAAGACCAGACTGCAAATGGCAACGGTGGCAGCTGGTCAGAAGACCAGCCACCGCTGCTGCCGAAGCCACCGCCAGAGCCGCCGCCGTCCGGAACATCCGCCCCAGGTAAGTCTCGTCCTGGGGGTATCTGTGGGGGGGCGGGGGGGCAGGCCATTCCGCCACGGATTTCAGGCAGAATTCTCCATCATCCCTAGAAATCCGTGGCGGAATTCTCCGCCATCCCTAGCTGCTCCACGGCCTGGCCGCGGAGCGGAGCCAGCCGTCGAGGATTCCGGTGGGGAGGACCGGATCGCCTTCCCCCCCATCGAGGATTCCGCGAGGAGGGACGGAGCAAAGGGAAGTGAGTTTCATACATCCCTAATGGCAAACCACCCCACTATAGTCTGCCATGAAAATGTCAGCGAAAGCGGCGTCCCTCTAAGAGTCAGCAATGACTTGGTGCTTGCACAGGAGGAACCTTTCCTTTCCTTTCCTTTCCTTTCCTTTCCTTTCCTTTCCTTTCCTTTCCTGGGAGGCTGAGCCAGTGAAAACCCACCAAGCTCTACCCCACAAACAGATTCCTCTGACATCCCTAGGGGATAAGGGCCGTAGACTCAAAGTAAGAGGCAGAATGGGGAAAGAATCACCCCTCAGCGCAATCCCCAAATGACATCACTTTCATTGAGACACTGGAGCATGAAGAACTCTGGATTTCCTCCTGTCCCAATTGCCCCAACCTGAAGAGACTCCATTATCACCATTCTCAGATTCTGAGGACTCCACCCCAGAAACTACTGTTGAGACATGACCTCCACAAAGCCATAGGAACCAACATAAATACAGGATGATTTTTCCCCCTAGTGGGAGCTGAGCCGACCACATAAACTGGGTTGAAGAATATTTAAAGCCTGAGTGAACTCCAGACTGCTAGTGAAGCAATATTGAAGCTCCATTTGGGTGTGAGCATCCAGCCTATCCGACCCTAAGCTCACTGGGAGTGTTCCACGGTCCTGCTCATGTGTGAACTCCTGCTGGTATTTCAACTCCTAATTGACACCCCACCCCCCAGACACGTATTCAAACCCATCCTTGCTCATCAAGCAGAACAAAATCTTACCAAAACCTTTAACTTCTCACAAAATTGTCCATGATACATTGTTTGGACAAGACTCTCCAAATTTGCCTCAAAGTTTGCATGGAATAAAAGTAGGTGCTACTCAAATCAAACCAACTGACTGACAAATTTCCCTTCTCCTAAACTAACTCATCTTCTTCTTAAAACCCTCCCACCCTCCCTTTTATTCACTGCATAGAGATATGATGTCCAGCCAGTGTCTTATGCACTTTTAGAAGTATGGAGTCAGAACAAAGGTTAATCCAGCTCCGTGATGAAGATTATTCAAAAGGTTAATTACTGACTGAAATAAGACTGGCATGGGGAGACAAGAACGGAAATTGAAGTAGGGGAGACAAACTATTTTCCATTAATGCTGTCTTGGCAAATCCTTAATGCCGTTTATATTTTTGACCAAACATGGGAATGATTTTCTCACTCATTTCAACATTTGATAAAATCTCAATTATGTCCCTGTGACATTCGGAGCAAGATGCTAAACAGGGAGGCCACTTAGATATGAGCTACTGTAGTCTTGCCATCAGACTGGCTGATTTCTCCATTATTCTTCTGAGATCCCTTTTTTTTCTTGTTCCAGCTATGTGATTTCCTCCCTTTTGGCTAGGCTCCCCCTTCTCCTGCAGCACTGAGGGTCCCACAGTGGCATCATTGAAAAAGATGATGATGATGATGACGACGATGACGATTCATCGCCATCATCATGATGTGTAGAAAGGTTTTTGTTACTCCAGTTACAGAGCTTCTGAAACTCTTTTAGACTGAGGTCTGAATTCACTTTCAGTAGGGATGTCAGATTCCTGCTGAAGATTCCTACTGAATCTGTCACCAAACAGATTCAGTAGGAATCTGTTTGGTGGGTAGAGCTTGGTCAGCTTTCACCAGCTACCCCCGACTCTGATCTGACATCTGCCAGGTGGTCTGACTTGGCCTGCACCATCAGACCAGCTGGCATATTTTGCATAGCGGCACGGCGGCACGAGAGGGGAGCATGATGGCACTCCCCTCTCACTCTCCTGCCCGTGCTGCTGCACCGCCGCACAAACTTCATCCTTCTCTCCCTGCTGGGGTTGGAGCCAGCAGACAGAGACAGACAACAGTTATGTGACAGCAGCGGGGAGATCCGGGTTCTAGTCCCCACTCGGCCATGGAAGCTCACTGGGTGACTTTGGGCCAGTCACAGACTCTCAGCCCAACCCACCTCACAGGGTTGTTGTTGTGAGGATGAAATGGAGAGGAGGAGGATAATGTAAGCCGCCTTGGGTTCCTTGCAAGAGGAAAAAAGGCGGGGTATAAATGCAATAAATAAATAAATAAAATAAAATCTGCTCAAGAACAGATTCTTCTATACTTACTCTATGTGTTCCAGGGAATTAAATTCAGGGTTAATTCCTGAAGATGTGTAATTAGACTGAGCCCTGGCACAAATTACACCCTGATTAAACTAAAACCACACAAACTAGCAGAAACAGTACCAAATATCCTTAGTCTAGCAGTATATCTTACATATTTATATCCCACTCATTGTCCAAAAGCCCTTCCAAAATGATGGACATTTTGCAAGTTCCTGGAAATCACAAGAGAGCAACATAGACACACCCCTTTCAATAGCTCCTACTTGATGGACTGAGGTAATAATTAAATGAACACTTGTTTGTTCTTCAGTGACTATGATGATATAGCACTCTTTTCAGTGTCCCAAGCAGATGGCACAAAACCAAGTGGGCTATGGAGAAAGGTCTACTTTCATGGCCTGTAAGAAAGCCGTATAGAATGATGCCTATTGAAAACTATTGGATATGTGATCTAGGCAGACTGAATCTGATTCCAAACAGTACTTCTGTCACTTTAAATCCAAGATGTTATGAAGAAGTTCCCAATTCAAGAAGAATATAGGGAACTATGGCATCTTCCACTCCTGCATTATCACTAGAGGTCTTCTGTGGTTATATAAACTGAACTCTCTGCTGTGTTTTTGGATAGTGAGCCATGAAGGATGGGGGGGGGGGCGTAAGTTGGACCACAGGAAATTGAATCATGTTTGGTGACTGAAATGCCATATTTAAATTAATGCAATCAAAGCTGAGGTGAGAATCAACAGAAGGTGAGTTTTGATGTAGGTGGTGCTCATTTGTCCTGGTTTTGCCATAATGAATGTTTGTGGGCATGATTAAAATGCCACTTTCGGTATGATGTTTTGAATTGTGTATTTATATTCCTGTTGAAAATAGTACTTTGGAGACAAATTCAGGGTTAGAAGAGTTCTATTTCCAAACTCCAGTAGTTTGGAAATCCCACCCCAAATATGAGTGAGTGCAAATGCCCTCCAAAGTTTAGTCCTTCCTCATGTTGGGTGCTCTTCTCCTTCTCCTCCTTCTCCTTCTCCTTCTCCTCCCCCTCCTCCTCCTCCTCCTTCTCCTCCTTCTTCGCCCACTGCAGTCCTCCCTTCATAAGTAAACATACCTGTGGTGAGGGGTGTATAGTGGCAGGCAGAAGATGCATCACTGCAGACAGAAGATGCATCATCTTTAGGTCCTGGATGCTCCTGAGCATGTGCAGGAACATTGTTTTCTACCAGGTGCATGAGATTGTTTTGTGGCCCAATACACGGAATCTAGAGCAGGGATGGACAACTTCTGGAGGTTTGGGGGCCATTTTCATTCCCTGGACCCATCCCTCAACACACAGGCATCACCCACCCACCCCCATGGGTGCCAAAACAAGGAGAAAATAAAAATAAATAAATATAAAAATGGCATCTTCAGCTGCTACAGAGTACTAAAAAGGTCAAAATTAGCTTTCAAGCAAGCTGTTTTTGACCCTCTAGGCACTCTGTAGCAGTTCTGGATGCTATTTTTTTTTTACCAACCCCCAAAATAAAACTTGGGGTGTGGTGGGGGCCATACTGGGGGGCTGCAGGTTCTGCATGTGGCCCATGGGCCACATGTTGCCTCTGATTTAGAGCAATAGGAAACTACAATTCCCATACACAGTGACAGGAAATGACACTTCTGAACATTCTTAAGGGCCTGAAGGATAAGCTTACTTGGGAATTTGAGATCCAGCAGGGACGTCTGGTGGCAGCTCCCTGAGGCATGGTTCTTTCCAAGCTTTCAGAAAGAGCTCAAAATGATCAGAGCTCAAAATGATCAGAGCTCCTACTCCAAGAATTCTGAGAGAAAGCTCGGGGGGTGGGGGGCTGTGAATTAATTAGGAGACAACTCATAGGAAGCTCAACCACCACTAATTTAAAGAAAAAAACAACGACCGACAGAGTTTATCTCTAGCAACAAGTAGCTGGACTACAGCAGAGGACCCTACTACTGGGCTGCTTCTTTTCTCTAAATGCAGCCTCCAGCCTCTAGCTGCCTTAGCACTGACAGTGATTTCAGTACTTAAAGAGAAAGAAATATGAAGAGAAGCCCAGTCTTTGCGCTGACACTGACCCTCAGTTACGGCTAATCAAATCTTTTCCACTCCATGTTCCTGGCAGGCCTTGCTGGCTATAACAACCATCTCCCACTGTGAAAATGGAAAACTCCATTTTCACAGCCCGTTGGGGTGGTGAATCACTTTTGGTTATATTTATATCTGGAGTATTTCAAGCCAGAAAATCTATAGAGAAAAAGCTCTCTATCCTAGCACTGATCCCCTAGTCATGGAAAGTCACCCCCACCAACTGAATCATATTTAAAACTGTGCTATTGAAGAGTGTGAGTGGTTGCTATCTAGCCTGACCCATAGATATTAACTCCCTCAGAAACGCATCTATTCCCGTAGTACAGTTGGCTACATCATCACTTCTTCTGACACTAAAACCTAAGTTGATTGATGGTCTTTTAAATCTGGAAGAAGTAAATTTATACAACAAAAATATGTAACAAATATAATGGCTTACACTGATGTCCCTGACAGATACCCCTTCATCAAAGGAGGCAACAGATTTCTGCCAAAATTCCTCATCTCCTGTGAGCTCATTCTACAGTCCCCATTTATACTAAATTATATAGTATATTTTCCAGGGAAAGATCTGTCATTTATTACATAGTAACATCTTGCATAGCCGGATGGGACATAGTTACAACCACCAGAAATCCTGTCTCCATCCATACAGTAATAAATAATTATTGGGGGCTGTTTTCATGATCACTTTGACTGAATTGTGACCTTAGGCCAAAAGCCTATCTATATTAGCTTCCAAAATATTATATGTGGGCCATGCACATCCACCACTGGTTAGAAGTCAGATTTTTGTATCCTACAGCAAACTACTAAAAATGTTAGATAGATAAATTTATTACACTCAGAGATCAGCACGATCATAGATCAGCCAAAAATGTTGATTAAGGATGATGCACTACAAAATGACATTCTGAGCACGTGGGTAAACACAGGTGGCTCACCATGGGATTAGACTGGTTGGAATGGTAAGTTTCCTCGGGACCTTTTTGTTCAAAAGGCAATATTGAAATCATTTCTTTGTGCTGATGGGGATATTTTCTGTATGATCAGGCTGGACCATGTGATAAGCAGCTTGCAAACCAACAATCAACATTGTGTACAAACTTGGGAAACTGCACTTCGTTCTAATCGCAGTCTAACCATAGCATGGATAACCAAGACAAGGTCCACCCTCTCCAGATAGGGCTGCAGCTGGTGTACCTGCCTAAACTGGTAAAACCAACTCCTGGAAACTGCAGCCACCTCAGTTTCTCCAGTTAGCACAGTCCAGGAGGACTGCCAGATGATGCATTGGGGTCTTTTAGGAAGAGTGCAACCCCATCTAAGACCAGTAGTAAACCTCCATACAGAGTGGTTGGTTCCCCAACCCACAGTACCTCTATTTTGTCTGGATTACATTTCAGCTTGTTTACACTTCCACCCCAAAACAGCCTCCAGACACTGTTTTATGAGTTTGACAGCCTCCCTGAGATGTGCAGATGGAAATGAGATGTAGAGCTGAGTATTATCCACATACTGATGATGCTTCAGCCCAAGCCTCCTGATGATTTCCCCCCGTAGTTTCATGTAGACGTTAAAACATTAAAGGGGGGGGGTAGTCTGCTGCTTACTACCCCCTCCCATTTGTGGTATCCCTGTGGTGGTTACTCAAAGGGAAGTCATCTTTCACATACATGTTTTAGCTGAACCATAAGTATTTTAATTGGGTAATTAATTGACTGTGGCTAATCCTAAGCATACTTACTAAGCATACTTCCCAACCCACAATACCTCCATCTAGTCTGGATTAAGTTTCAGCTTGTTTACCCAGGGATTTTGCCCATCCATATTGGCAAACTAGGTGATTGCCTAAGGCCCCAAGTTAAGTGGGGCACCAAATTTAAAAACAAAACAAAACATCAACAGTTTTTTTAAAAAATACAAATATATTAACGAAGATGTCATTATTTCAATTCCCATGCACGTACAGAGGGAATATGACTGAGGCTGTGGAGATGAGCAAGGGACCAATTGGGGATGGTGGGGCTAAGTCAGGCTGCTTGACCTTGGGACTTGGTCCTCCTCCCTCAGTAGGGAGGTTGGAGAAATCCATCCACGGGATCCAGTCCAGTGACCTTTTAGCAGCCCGGCTGCTAGGACTCCAGCTTGATCTGTGTGGAGTCAGGCCAGCTCACAGATCTTCGTGGGGGAGGGGGGTTCTTTAAAAACTGTCATTTAAGCAAGTTGTGGCCACAATTTGCATAAATTAGGCATATTTATGGCTGCAATTTGCTCAGGTTACGTAAATTATAGCCAAAAAATGTGTATCATACACAAACTGACACCACAACTTGCCTAAGAGATGTTTTTGACAGGAAAAAAAATGTGAAAGTTCCCGGATTTTGGAACAGGCCTCCCAGCTCGGCTTGCCAATACAAGCCGAACTGTGGGGGGCTTGGGGAAATCAAACAAGGACACAAGGGCTGGATTTCCCTGTGACAGCCATCCATATCCCTCAGACAATGCGGGATATCCTCCAATTCCGTTGCTGCTCCAAGTTGGAGGCAGGGAGTGAGAGGCTCCCCTGAGAGCAGCCACTTCCTTTTCACTCAGGGAGCTGAGCCTAGTGCCGGTGGCACCTTGTTGACCATGTTGACTCAAGGATGCAACCAGGATCTTTCTTCCAGGGGCCTCCCTTGGTGTGGTAGATGGGACTTCTGTACCTTCGCAGAGAGGACAGCTGTGCTCATCACCT
This sequence comes from Heloderma suspectum, assembly GCF_057233095.1. Lineage (NCBI taxonomy): Eukaryota > Metazoa > Chordata > Lepidosauria > Squamata > Helodermatidae > Heloderma > Heloderma suspectum. The sequence continues at coordinate 44,784,443 of NC_139460.1, read as the reverse complement.
TGGTTGTTTTTTATCAGACCCAATGTGCTGATACAGTGCTTAGTTAAAAAAAAATGTGGGCATGTTTTATTATTGATGATCATATTTCTGCTTTTGATGGCGGGGGGGTTGCCTCTAGGGATGTACGGACTGTGTAAAATCCGCTCCATCTGTGTTTCATGGATTGTCAGGTGCTTTTGTTCCACCATCCATCCACAGATGGATGTGATTCCCCACCGCCCATCATCCAGAAAAATACATAAATAATTACGTAAGTATTCACGTAAGTATTTACATAATTTACCCCAGTACGTATCATTTAGTGTATTGTCCCCCATTCCATTCAATGTTTCCTCAGCAGAAACTTACGTATTTTCCTACAGATTTATATGTGCAAATTTCGGGAAAGTAAAAAAATCATCCGAAAGTCCACAGACTCCGTGTGGCCTATGGGGGTCACTCTGCAGCGGATTCCACAGGTTGGATTCTTAGAAATCCACGCTCATTTTAGTCCATCTCGGATTTCTCCAGCATCCCTAGTTGCCTGTTCATTAAATAGAAAATAGGGGCAAAATGCTTCCCAGTTTACCAGAAACCTCAGTTTAGATCTGCCCTTGGGGGTGGGGTGCGAATTGCATGGTTTGCCTAGGGGACCAGTTTCTGGTGGCTAGTCTAGGGCTGCACCAGTGTTTACCTCCTTTCATACATGGGGGGAGAGGAGGACGTGTGCAAGCCCAAGGCTTGTACAAGCTCATTAACAATAATCTATGATAATTTGAACCAGGCCAGCACCTCAGAAATCTGGTGCTTCTGGAATTTTCCCCCCAGCATGCTTTGCAATTGCATCACCATTACACCATTACCTCCAACTGTTTCCTCACCTCCAGTTCCCAATGCAATTCCCTCATACACTGTCCTGATTTATCCTCTTTTGATAAATGACTCGATTAAACTGGATTCCTCTGTCACTGCTAGAGATATCAAATTAAAAATGGTCTGTCTTTAATCATGCCAGGCTTCATAGTCGTCTCCCAGGCTCCATTTATCAATAATTAATATATAAAGGGAGACTGAAATCCATTTCAATTTCAAAGACCCAAATGTTACATTTTTTTAAATAATAAAACCATGCCATCATTACTCCCAGGAACAGAAACTCACTCACTTTCCATGCACAGGGAATAAACTGAGTCTCACAACAAAGTGACAAGAGCCCATATGCCGCTAAACCACAGGAGTTTAAATGTGGTTTAGGAAAGGAAATGAAAATGTATAGCAAATCTTGTAGTGGGCACTGATTCTCATAAAGACACAACATCTACTAAAACTCTCCCAAATGGGATAATTCAAAGAAAATTCTAAGTTAAGGAATTCTGAATTCTGTTCTTATAGTCATAAGATTTAACGTACTCATAGTTCATGCTAAACATGCAGTTAACCTCTAGATCCTAGCAAGTGTTGGTAAAACAGGCATTATTTAGTTACACTTTCTGTTATTGCCTCCTTTTAACATCCTTTTGACAAAGCTTGCGTCAGAACCTTTCCAAATGCTATGGAGTGTTTTACTGAATAATTTCCCCAGCTCTTGACATTTTGGTCGCAAACAGGCTGTAATCAGCATTAAAATCCCCCATTACATAGATAATACACTGTGTTATGCTTATCAGTTTTTAAAATTATTGTCTGTACAAATACCAGCTGATGTTACAAAGGATTTAATAATTTATGTTTGGTTTTGGTAAATGCAAGAACATTTCTAAACTCTATTCCCCTATCAAATGTTCAAGAATATTTAAGTTCTAATAATGGAGTATATGTGACCAAAAAAACCCCCAGCTATAAATGTTTTGAATACTTTTTGTTGTGTTTTAAATTTACTGTTATCCTAATTGCCTATTTTATTGTATTTTTTATCTTGTTTGAAGTGTTGGGTGGTGAAAAGGCAGACTGTCACCTCTTAACTAAATATGTCTGCTAATAAATTAAATTGTACTGAGAATTAAATTTCAACTACAAATGCAGAGAAGGACAGGGCTTCTTTGTTTTTAATTAGGGTTGCCACTTAATTAAGGCTGCATTTCTATACATAATTACCCAGGATTAAGTCCTATTGAACTTAATATGACTTACTTCTGAGCAGACATGCACAGGAATGTGCTGTAAAGAACCACAGGTATTTTAATTGGGTAATTAATTGAATGTGGCTGGAATCCTAAGCACATTTAGGGAGAAATCCTATGGCCTTTAGACAACATCTGGTGGGGGGACATAGGCTAGGCTATTTTGGATTTCTGGATCTGAGGTCAGAGACAGCGCTGCAACCACAGATCCAGGAATCCAAGCTCTGTACCCCTTCCCCCTCCATGTTGCAGCTGGCATGGATAGAACCGCTCTGGCCACCTTGGAGAGGAGGTAAAGGGGACATTCACATGGGTGGGGAGGGGACTGGGGAGGCTGGTTTATGAGGAATCCTCTGCCCCCACCCCAGCCTCCTTCCCTCCTCCTCCCCACTGGCTCAGCTAGATGGGTGAAAACACCCATCTAGCTGAAATGCAGAGAGGTAGGAGCGCAAAGGCGTAGCTGAAATGCAGGAGCGCAGAGGCTCCTCCTACTCTGCATAGGATGCCCATCAGTCTCCAAGTTTGGGAGTTGTAGGACAGAAAAAAGTCCTCCATCTCCCATCATGCTCCAGCCAGCATAGCAAAAAATCTTTTCTGTCTAAACAGGCATAGGATTGCAGCTTTACTCGGGAATAAGCCCCATTGAATTCAATGAGACTTACTGCTGAGGAAACATCCTTAGGATTGCACTGATCACATGTTAATAAGACAATGGTTCCAAAGGGGGAACCTTTGTTCTTAGATGATCCACGCATGCATCACTGCAGCCACCATCTCAGAAGAGCTATTTTTTCTTGTGTGGGGGAGAAGGAGGGATGCTTCTTCTAACATCCACCCATAGATGTATAAATGGGGTGGGGGCCAGGGAATGGAGTGCCCACAAGCTGGGATGTATGTATGTATGTATGTATGTATTTAAAATATTTCTTAGTCACCTTTCAGGCCAGGAGCCCTCCCAAGTTGGTGTACAATAATAAAACTCACATAATAAAACACAATGTGGTAATAAAAACAGTAAAAAAAAAAAAATCCCAACATAAGCAAACATCCTAAAAAACAAACACCAGCATAAAACAAAACCCAGAACACACAACAGCAGCTACAACAGCTACAACCCAGTCTGATAAAACATAATCAGGGGAAGGCCAGAGTAAAGCAGTAAGTTTTTATGGCCTTCCTAAGTCTGCAGTCATCATGGGGCCTGATGGACCCCCAATGGCAACTTATTCCAGAAGTGTGGGGCTACAGGGGAAAAGGTAGTCACCTACCTAACTGCCCTCACAAGTGGGCAAATGAGAAGGGCCTCCGTTGCTCATCTTCAAGTGCAGGCAGGCTGATATGGGTGAAGGTGGTTCTTCAAGTAATTTGGTCCCAAACCTTTTAAGGTTTTAAAGATCAAAACCAGCACTTCAAATTAGGCCCGGAAACCAGTAACCATTGCAGCTGGCACAGTATAGGCATTATATGATCTCACCAGCTCACCCCCACCAACTCTCAGGTGGCCACATTCTGCACCAGCTAAACTTTCTCGACCATTTTCAAAGGCAGCCCCACATACAGCACTTTACAGTAATCCAGCCTGGATGTCACTAGTGCATGGATAACTGAAGCAAGGTCCCTCCTCTCCAGGTAGGGCTTCAGTTGGTGAACCTGTCTAAGCTGGTAAAGCACACTCCTGGAAACCATGACCACCTGGGCTTCCCCAGTTAGTGCAGAGTCCAGGAGGACTCCCAGACTACACACTTGTTGTTTTAGGGGGAGTGCAACCCCATCTAAGACCAGTTGTATACCACCACCTGAAATAGTTGGTTTCCCATCCCACAATACCTCCATCTTGTCTGGATTGTTTGAGCTTGTTTACCCTCATCCATCCCAAAACAGCCTCCAGACACAGAACATCTCTACACCAGTCTAAAATCCCACATTTAAAAGGGGTCTTTCTGCTTCTGTTTTAAATGCAGGATCACAACGGACTCCCTTTACATGTGCTTCCTTTCCCCCCTCCCCTTTCCCTCTCCTTCTCCTCCTTATCTGACTCTTCTGTATGTTTCATCGATCTCGCTGCTCTTCTTGCAGCTTTTCCTTTTTCATGGAGGGAACTGAGCGGAACACAGGTGGGGTAATTTGATACCTCATTATCCCCAATCTATTTTAAAATGGAATAAAGGTCATTTAGTGCAGGAGTTGCCTTGGAGGTTGATGACATCATCTAAAGGGCCCCCAAACTTCCATGAGTGAGCAATCTCAATAGCAGGATAAAAGCTCTCTGTGAAGAAGCCCTGGTTCACAAGTTCGACAGCCTCCCTGGGATGTGTAGATGGAAACGAGAGATAGAGCTGAGCATCATCTGCATAATGATGACACTTTGACCCCAAACTCCTGACAACTTCCCTCCGGGTTTTTATGTAGATTTTAAAAAGTTAAAGGGGAGCAGTAGCTTGCTGTCCATTACCCAGTGCCATCCCTGTGGTGGTTACTCCAAAGAAAGGGATTTCTCATATAGTTTTAGCTTAATCAAACTGGAAATTTAAAAAGTCTGCAATCTGAAGTATGCTTACTCAAGGTTAACTCCATAAAACCAGTAGGACCAACTTCAGAGAAAGCAAGTTAAAGATGGAAACGTTCCTGTGAAATAAACCGTGATTTGTCACTCAGAAATCTAGATATGGGACCCAGAAATGCACCTTCCCCCTTTTATGCCCTCCCTGTTTTTTCCTTCTTCCCACCTGAATACTGGGGGAAAAAATCTACTGGCTGATTAAGGACCACCTTTTTAGTTGATCAAAGATTTTGTACTGATTCATCCAGTAGGTTCATCAACCAAATATTACAGACCATCTTTTAATATAGGGGTGGCACACAGACAGCCTTTTTTGTGCTGAGGGCCATTATTATTGTTGTTGTTGTTGTTGACACTTATATACCACTAAATAAAATAAAATCCCAACCCACAGTACCTTCATCTTGTCTGGATTAAGTTTCAGCTTGTTTACCCTCCCTCCCTCCCTCAGGGGAAGAAAAAGGGTTTGCAGGAAAGAAAGAGTCAGAGCTGCTGGAACTGGAGAACTGGTTAAAAGTGTGCTGGACTTATGTCGGTAAGATTGTCCCTCATCCACCCCAAAACAGCCTGCAGACACTGGTTTATGAGTTTGACAGCCTCCCTGGGATGTATAGATGGAAACAAGAGGTAGAGCTGAGTATCGTCTGCATACTGATGACATTTCAGATCTGGAGGAGCAGAAGTCCTTTTGACCATTAGGAACAGTCATCCGGGACCATAAGTGTTTTGTCCTGAGGAGATTAGGGGGGAGTTCTGGGGACAATTGTTTGAAAAAAGATTCAAAAGAGGAAAGACAGAAGAGACTACATAGCAGGGGAGGTTCACAACCATCTTGAGAAGATAATGAAGGAGAGAGCAGCAATAGCAACCTTCTGCCCACACACAGTGATCAGCAGCAGCTCCACCACCAAGGGTGTTACAGAACCTGAAGCCTACATCTGCATCCCAGGACTTCGAAGCCAGATACAGTTCTGAGAGATTCTGAATACAAACCTGTGTCTAACTCAATTATTGGACTCCATCTGCTCCTCTGTTGCTAAGGGCTTGCTTTAATTAGATAGTTTGACATCATCTAAGGGCTAAAGTAGACGTACTGTTTCTCATGAAATTTTAACAAATAGCCAGTGCTAGGGGTGGGGAAGCCAGGTGGGGAGTATGGCATGGGTGCGGGGAATTTAACCCTTTGCCCCCACAATGATCCTAGTCACACACACCCCAACACACAAGGACACGCGCTATTCACAATGGGAGGAAATAGATTAGCAGACACAGGAGGTGATTCCAGTTGGGACCATGGTGAAGGTGAAGGGTTCAACCTCCCCTTTCTCCCCCCATGCCACAATCCTGATCTGGCTTGCCCCCTGCCCCATGCATCAATTTGTTAAAGAAAGAACAATGACAAACTACATGGCAAACAGCATGTCTAGTTTTGCCCTGAGTTGTTCTACTTGCTTCCTCCCCTTTCTCTCCATGTTAAATGCATCTTCTTTTTTCTTATTTTTTGTTACTAAGTTTCCAACTACTTTCCCTCTGTTCAGAAAATGTAATGGCTGGGGGGGGGGGGTTGGAGACATCACATACTGGGGCCCTGCCATTCTTTCCCCTCATCTTTCCCATTACAATTTTGAACCCAGGTCCCATAGTTCCTCCCAAAGCAAGGGATTACTGGGAGAGAAAGTGGAATTACATTGATTTCATGGTGTGTATATAAACACTCCATAAAGGTGCAAGCAATCACTGCTGGGAATTCTGGGAGTTGCAGTCCAACACATCTGGAGGATACCAGGTTGGAGAAGGTTGGTGTAATCCTAGTGCACCTGAACAGAACATTCTTAATCTGAAATTTGTGGAAAAGCTTTTTGGAGAAATGGAAAGGCAGTAAATATGGCTAACAAAATGCTTTGTTAAGGCTGCAATTCTATGTACATATTTCTGGGAGGAAATTGTATTGAACTCAGTGGGACCTGTTTCTGAGTAGACAGGCATAAGATTGTGCTGTACATTTGTGATCTCTTTCTGCTCATGTATCAATTGGCCGCTGTGCTAAGAGAAAACCTACCAGATACACAAACATTTCCATGAAGTCAGCAGCAATTTTTTTTTCTTCTAAATTTGGCAACGAAGCCAGTTCCAAATAAGTTTAAAATTGCAGTGTAAATATGCCCTATCCACCCAAGGCACTGCCTATGCAATTTGGCAGCAAAGAAATCAAGTCATTCCAGTTAGCAAGTCATACTATTAGAAATACAGGGAGCCTCACGCCATGATACAGCACATAGGGTAAAATCCAGTGTAAGTCCTGTTTAGAATAATGCTGTGCCGAAAATTTCTCCCACATTGATTTTTTATGACCATTTTTTCATTCAATTTAATAGAAGAGAAATTGCTTTTGAAAACAAATTCAATGGTGAAGAAATTTTGGAGTAATAAATTCTCAGAGGTTGGATTCGGGTTTCTTGGGCTTACCTTACTTAGGAGGTGGCCGAGGAGTGAGCACCAGTGTCCTGTTTTTCATTGTACAATCATCTCTCTGGCTTCCTGTGGCCTCCTCAGCTTCCTACACTTCAGTGGAAGCCCAGTTTAAGACACCATGAGGTAATTCCTCCCATAGGGCTTTTCCAGATCAGGTTGTACAGGCAGCCTGGGAAGCTAGCTGTGATTAGTAGGGATGTCGGAGAATTTCTCCACGAATCTCCGGGAGGCCGAATGCCAATGCATTCGGCACCCCAAAATTGGTGGGGAAATTCTCCGACATCCCCCCTCCCCCCCCCCCGGATGGGACTTACCTTGTGCGAATGTCCCTCTTGGCAGCAGGTCCCGGCGGCATTGCGGCGGCGTTGTGGCGACGGCCGGTCTTCCGACCGGCTGCCGCCACCGCCATTTCCCAGTAAAGTAAAAAAAAAAAAAAAAGTGATAGGCTACGTAACGATTTACGTAGCCTATCATGGCTAGATTTTCAAAGTCAGCCGTGATAGGCTACGTAAATCTTTACGTAGCCTATCATGGCTGACTTTGAAAAAAAAAAGCGCGTATGCAAATGGCGGCGCCCATGGGCGCCGCCATTTGCGTTCCTTATTTGGGCACGGGTAGTCTACATAAAGATTTACATAGACTATGGCAAAAATAAGGGCAACGCTATTTGCGTTGCCCTTATTTTCGCCGTAGTCTACGTAAATCTTTACGTAGACTACCCGTGCTCAAATAAGGAACGCAAATGGCGGTGCCCATGGGCGCCGCCATTTGCGTACGCACTCCCCCCCCAAAGTCAGCCGTGATAGGCTACGTAAAGATTTACGTGGCCTATCATGGCTGACTTTGAAAATCTAGCCGTGATAGGCTACGTAAATCGTTACGTAGCCTGTAATGTTTTTTTTTTACATAACTTTTTTCTTTCGCGGCCGGGGAGACAGGGCGCTCCCCCCCGGCCAGAATTTCGGTGGGAAGGGATGGGGCGCCTCCCCCCCCGGCCAAAATTTTGGTGGGGAGGGGTGGGGCACCTCCCCACCCGCCAAGAATTTCGGGGGGAGAAACGGAGTGCCTCCCCCCCCACCAAAAACAGCTGTGGGACCAGGTAAGGGACTTTTGTCCATCCTTATGATTAGGTAAGCTCAAAGACACCACAAAAATAAATTATAGAACATCCTGAAAGAGGCAGAATAATGGAAGCCGCTTTCATGGGTGGCAGGGGGAGAAAACTTTCAGGAACTTGGAGGGCCAATTTTGGTAGAGCACTGGCTCCATCTCATCCCTGGAGCTAGACACAACACTGCCCCCCCATTATAGTGGATGCAAAATGGGGGCCAGCCTGCCAACACAGTTGATGCTGTTGCAGCACAGAAAAACTCCAAACCCTTACCAAAAAAAGAAATAAGCTGTGCTACAAGCCCTGCCAGCGGGGAGCCCTACCTGGGAGAAACAGCTGAGAATTTCTCCTTCCCCTGGAGAAATAAGCTGTGCTACAAGCCCTGCCAGTGGGGAGCCCTACCTGGGAGAAATAGCTGAGAATTTCTCCTTCCCCTGGAGAAATTTGGTGAAATTATCTCCCAAATTTCTCTGCCCACATAATAGGGGACAGAATTTTGTGAGACCATCTTCACACAGCTTCAATTTAGAATAGAAATGAATTGAACTTATGTTACTCCTACTCCAAGTAGGACTTACATTGCATTTTACTCATGCTCTGCAGTCTTCATATAGAAGGTCCCACGTTCAATCCTTGCCATCTCCAGTTAAATGGATCATGTAGTGTATAATGGGAAACACCTCTGTCTGAGTCCTTGGAGAGCTCCTGGCAGACATAAACAACGCTGGGCTAGATAGACACATAGGGCTTCATCACACAGAGCTTTTATCCTGTATTTGAGATTGCTCCTTCACGGAAGCTTCCAGGCTCTTTACATGACACTGTGATCATTCAAGGCATCTCCTGCACTAAATGCCCTTTGTCCCATTTTTAAATAGATCACAGATAATGATATATCAAATTACTCTGTTGTGTTCCACTTCAGTTTCCTCCGTGAAAAGATGTAAAGTGGCAAGAAGAGGAGAGAGATTAATGAAAGATAATGGAAGACTCAGAAATGGGGAGAAGAAAGGGGGTGGGGGGAAAGGAAGCACATGAAAAAGGGAGTCATTGTGATCCTGCATTTAAAACAGAAGCAGAAAGCCCCATTCTAAATACAGGAATTTAGGCTGGTGTAGAAATGCCTATCCAGAAATGCGCCAGAAAGAGTGAAGCAGCTGGGCCAAAGCCGAAAGACACTCAGCTGTGGATGTGTCTGGTGGTAAAAAGAAAATCCGATGCTGTAAAGAACAATATTGTTTAGGAACCTGGAATGTCAGATCAATGAATCAAGGTTAGCTGGAGGTGGTCAAACATGAGATGGCAAGATTGAACATCGACATCTTGGGAATCAGTGAACTAAAATGGACAGGCATGGGCGAATTTAATTCAGGTGACCATCATATTTACTATTGTGGGCAAGAATCCCTTAGAAGAAATGGAGTAGCACTCATAGTCAACAAAAGGGTGGGAAAAGCAGTACTGGGGTACAATCTTAAAAATGATAGAATGATCTCAGTACGAATCCAAGGCAAACCATTCAACATCACAGTAATTCAAGTCTATGCCCCAACCACTGAGGCCGAAGAAGCTTGATCGGTTCTATGAAGACCTACAACACCTTCTAGAACTAACACCAAAAAAAGATGTCCTCTTCATCATAGGGGATTGGAATGCTAAAGTAGGAAGTCAAGAAATCACTGGGATAACAGGCAGGCATGGCCTTGGTGTACAAAATGAAGCAGGACAAAAGCTAATAGAGTTTTGCCAAGAGAACACGCTGACCATAGCAAACACTCTTTTCCAACAGCACAAGAGACGACTCTACACATGGACATCACCAGATGGTCAATATCGAAATCAGATTGATTATGTCCTTTGCAGCCAAAGATGGACAAGCTCTATACAGTCAGTCAAAACAAGACCTGGAGCTGACTGTGGCTCAGATCATGAGCTGCTTCTTGCAAAATTTTGGCTTAAATTGAAGAACGTAGGGAAAACCACTAAACCATTCAGGTATGACCTCAATCATATCCCTTGTGAATATACAGTGGAGGTGAGGAATAGATTTCAGGGATTAGACCTGATAGACAGAGTGCCTGAGGAACTATGGACAGAGGTCCATAACATTGTTCAGGAGGCAGCAACGAAATCCATCCCAATGAAAAAGAAATGCAAGAAAGCCAAGTGGCTGTCTCATGAGGCTTTACAAGTAGCTGAGGAAAGAAGGGAAGCGAAAAGCAAGGGAGAAAGGGGAAGATATACCCAACCGAATGCAGATTTCCAGAGAATAGCAAGGAGAGACAAGAAGGCCTTCTTAAATGAACAATGCAAAGAAATCGAGGAAAACAACAGAATGGGAAAGACTAGAGATCTCTTCAAGAAAATCGGAGATCTCAAGGGAACGTTTTGTGCAAAGACGGGCATGATAAAGGACAAAGAAGGCAGGGACCTAACAGATGCAGATGAGATTCAGAAGAGGTGGCAAGAATACACAGAAGAACTATACAGGAGAGATCTGAATGTCCCTGATAGCCATGATAGTGCAGTCACTGAACTTGAGCTGGACATCCTAGAGAGTGAAGTCAAGTAGGCCTTAGGAAGCGTTACTAACAACAAAGCTAGTGGAGATGACAGTATTCCAGCTGAGCTATTTAAAATCCTAAAAGATGATGCTGTTAAAGTGCTGCATTCAATATGCCAACAAATTTGGAACACTCAACAATGGCCGCAAGACTGGAAAAAGTCAGTTTACATTCCAATTCCAAAGAAGGGCAACGCCAAAGAGTGTTCAAACTACCGCACAATTGCGCTCATTTCTCATGCCACCAAGGTGATGCTCAAAATCCTACAAGCTAGGCTTCAGCAGTATGCGAACCGAGAACTACCGGAAGTACAAGCTGGGTTTCAAAGAGGCAGAGGAACTAGAGATCAAATCGCCAACATTTGCTGCATCATGGAGAAAGCAAGAGAATTCCAGAAAAACGTCTATTTCTGCTTCACTGACTACGCTAAAGCCTTTGATTGTGTGGATCACAACAAACTGTGGCAAATTCTGAAAGAGATGGGGGTACCAGACCACCTTACCTGTCTCCTGAAAAACCTGTACGAGGGTCAAGAAGCAACAGCAAGAACCAGACATGGAACAACCGAGTGGTTCAAAATTGGGAAAGGAGTATGACAAGGCTGCATATTGTCACCCTGCTTATTTAACTTATATGCAGAGTACATCATGAGAAATGCCAGGTTGGATGAATCAGAGGTCGGAATTAAGATTGCCGGGAGAATTATCAACAACCTCCGATATGCAGACGATACCACCCTAATGGCAGAAAGTGAAGAGGATCTCAAGAGCCTCTTGTTGAGGGTGAAAGAGGAGAGTGCAAAATCTGGTTTGAAACTCAACATTAAAAAAACTAAGAGCATGGCATCTGGCCCTATCACTTCCTGGCATATAGAAGGGGAAGAAATTAAAGCAGTGACAGATTTTACTTTCTTGGGCTCCAAGATCACCGCAGACGGTGACTGTAGCCATGAAATTAAAAGACGCTTGCTCCTTGGGAGGAAAGCTATGGCCAACCTAGACAGCATAGTAAGAAGCAGAGACATCACCTTGCCGACAAAGGTCCGTCTAATCAAAGCTATGGTTTTCCCAGTAGTAATGTATGGCTGTGAGAGCTGGACTATAAGGAAGGCTGAGTGCCGAAGAATTGATGCTTTCGAACTGTGGTGCTGGAGAAGACTCTTACGAGTCCCCTGGACTGCAAGGAGGTCAAATCAGTCCATCCTAAAGGAAATCAACCCTGAGTGCTCATTGGAAGGACAGATACTGAAGCTGAAATATTTTGGCCACCTAATGCGAAGAGAAAACTCACCGGAAAAGACCCTGATGCTGGGAAAGACTGAAGGCAAAAGGAGAAGGGGACGGCAGAGGATGAGATGGCTAGATAGCATCACCGATGCAATGAATATGAACTTGAGCACGCTCCGGGAGAGAGCGCAGGACAGGAAGGCCTGGCGTGCTATGGTCCATGGGGTCACGAAGAGTCGGACACGACTGAACGACTGAACAACAACAACAACAAGAAATGCCTATAGTCTGTTCTGGTATAGGGCAGTGTCCTGTGTTCCTAAATGCTGAAATCCTGGGTTGAATTCTGAGCCGATTAAAATCAGCAGAGCTGGATTGCTGCATGCCAAGGCAAGAAAATGGGCCAAAACAGTCTTCCGGCTCAAACCAAAGAATTCCAGTATGCTTACCCCAAATCAGCCATTTCCCTATGGTGGCTGTGCAACAATACATTAACAGATGGACATGAAGACATGCAGAATCCTGAAACACAATGTTCTGAACAGTGTCCTTTGATATTACAGAACAAATTACGCTGTGAAAAATAGTAAGCAGCCCACTAAAACTCCATTCATCACCCATTGCCCAGTAATTACTACGTTACTATGCAGCAACACAAAGAGACCTCCTCACAGTTGTAGAGAGGCAATATCATTCAATAGGCTTTAATTACCGGGGAACTGTATAGTAACACATGATAACCTGCCTGCTGGTATAATATAGCCCTATCACTCATCACTCATTCCCTGGTAGCTATGAAGAAACACGGCAGTAGCCTCACTGAGCTGCTAGGGCATTGTAGTTCTGTGGATTTAATCACACAGCATTGTGCATTTTCAGATTGCCCCGTCAGAAAGGAGAATGAAAGGGAAAAAAAGGGGGACTTGGTGTGGAAAGATTACAAAGGCACTACTGTTATCTCTCCAATATGTTCCCTGTCCCCTGCTACAGAATCGTGAGTAGCACTGTGCTAACGCTTTCATTGAAAGTTAGAAATAAGGGTGATAATTGCACCATTGCCCTACAGAACCTGTGCAAGTTGTAATTATATCCTGTTACCAAGGAACACAGCAATTTCAAACCTATTACCCACAGGTATCATTTATTTCAGAGTTAAGTTTATTATTTCGGTGGCAGCTTCATGCATGCTTCTCACATTCCCTCTTTCTTTCCTATTCAGAACCTGCACGAGTGAAAAGCATTGCAAACAGAGGTGCATGGGAGAAGAAGGGAGAGGGAGAGGGAGGGGGGATGGGAAAAGAAGAAGAAAACCCAAAGGAGGGTGCCGGTGCTGAACACAGGATAGGGAATGCTACCACAATAACCTCCAGCTAGGTTTGACACCTGACAAGGTGTTGAGCAGCCTGCTTGTTTTTATGCTGGCTCTAGCATCCAGTCCCTAGATACTTTAATTTCCAATTCCTTAGGACCATGATGAAAAAATAAATAAAAATAACCAGCAGCATGAAGGTGGGGTAACCCTGCATTTGGCTCAGGGGATGCAGAGAGCTCGGTGGTCAGGCACTTGGATGGGTAGGAAGAATGCATCCTGCTTCAATTAAATGGTGGACTCAGTGAGAGTAAACCAGCCTTTCCCAAGCTTGGGTACCTAGACATTTTTGGACTGTAACTCCCGTCATTCCCAGACAGCACGCCCAATGGTCAGGCTGATGGGAGCTGTAGTTCACTAGCATCTGGAGACTCAACCTTGGGAGAGGCTGGTCTAAAACAAAGGAGGGGCTTGTTGGAGGGGACAGTAGAGAATAAAATCGCTACTGAATTTTGAATGAAGTGAACTCCAAGGTGAATTTGAAAGCCCTGAAAGGTCCCCGGGAGATGCCTGTACTACATGTGTATATAAAGGCAGACTTTAAGTCTAAAATGAGAAATCCCATGGTGGTTTCAACACAATAAGTTGTGGAGTCTGGAAGAACATCTTGGAAGGATATATCAAACATGTGGTGGGAATGGCCCAAATAAAGTTACTTAGTGTGGGGATATTCTAAAATATTTGGAGGGGTGAGGGGCACACTTTGCCAATAGTTTACACATACTTACAAGGGGAGCTATTTTACTCTCATAACCTGCATTGTGCATTAATGTGACATGTGCTCTTGTTTCTATAGGGTCTTCTTTTAAGTGGAAGACACCATATATACCAGGGGTGGGCAACTTGTGGCCCTCCAGAAGTTTTGGCCTACAACACCATCATCCCTCACTATTGGCTGGGTTGAAAGGGCTGTTGGCAGTTGTAGGCCAAAACATCTGGAGGGCCACAAGTTGCTCACCCCTGGGATATACTATGTCAAGAAGGTATACCTGCTGATATCTATGTTGGCTTTAGTGCCTACGGTAGAGGGCACTAAAATGACATCATAATTGAAAGTAGAACCAGAGTGTGTCCAGGACAGGTATACCCTATTGCTATTCCACACTTAACTACCAGGTCTGTACCATCAATAGCCTAAAGCTAGTATTAAGATTTGTTTTTGTGTGTTTTTGTAAATGGAAAAATAGCTGATCCAGATACTGAAGACTGATGTTTCACTCTGTGAAAATTATCTAAAGGGGAAAACCAATCACTCATCTCTCTCTGGAAAATAAAAGCAACCCAAACTTACATCAAGGCTCTTGCTGCCATCAAATAAATGTTGTTGCTACAGTGCAGAAAGTTTGAAAAGTGACATGAAAAGATAACACTGGAACATCAAGAAGAAACTGAAAGCACGTTGTTATGGAAACTGGATTCTCACAGTTCCATAAGGCTGGATATGGTTCTTCCTCCTTCTGCCAAACCATGCAGGAATGTACAGGAGTCAGAAGTTCCAGCTTTAACTGCATTGCTGTTGCTGAACATTCATCCTCAATGTGTCTTCAGTTGTCCCCAAGCACTTCTGAACTTCTATGCTCTCCTCAACCCAAATGAATCTCTGGCTGTGTTCTTAAATGGATCTCTCTCTCTCTCTCTCTCTGTATTCTCGTGCCTTGCAGTCAGTGCTGGCAGCAAATGGTGTAAGCAGATGGAATAAAGTCCAATTAGCTGCAAATAACTTTTTTTACCGATAATATAGTCACTGAGCACAAAAACAAGAGCTTGAACTCTAGCTCTGTTTCCATTCTCCCCTTATGGTCCTGCTTGCAATTGACACCTGAAGTACTAACATGCAGGCTGCCATTATCCAGGTGACAATGGATGCAACCATACATTAGCAATGTACTAGAATTTTGTTTCCGTTTGCAGATCATCAGAATTTGCCTTGTTCTCAATCTCAACCCCAAATGCAAATAGGAGCACATTTCTTGGAAAAGCTTGTACGTATCCGAAGGTAAGATTGCGTTAAACAATGTGTGTATTTATATATGTACTGTATATGAAGGCAGACTTTAAACTGCACAACAACAACAACAATAATAATAATAAGCATTTTCTTCCACTAGTCAATGGGGGCAAAGTGCACACTTTTGAAAAATGTGCACAGAAATGTGCACTTTCCCCATTCAAAATGTGCACTTTTCCTGTTTGAATGAAAAGAAAAACAGGTCACAAACTAAAATGGGAGTAGGATAAATTGAGCTACAAACTAAAGTCCAGAAAATCTCAGCAAGCTCGAGCATCCCCGGTTATCTACTATGCATCAGGGAATCACATTCAGAGGTCAACATCCTTGAACATTGCCTGATTTCAATAATTTGCTGGATGAAGGTGAAGGAACAGAGATTAAATCCAGACAAGATGCAGGTGCTGTTGGTCAGTAGAATGCCTGGCTTAGGAACTGGGGATTCAACCTGTTCTGAATGGTGTTGCCCTTCCTCTTAAAGATTAGGTTCATAGCCTGGGAGTGCTCCTGGATCTTACAGTCTTCCCATATCTTCAGGTGGCAGTGGAGATGAGGAGTGTGTTTGCATGATTATGGTAGTGCTGCAACCATTCCTGAGTCAATCTGCTTTGCCAACAGTTATCCATCCCATGGTTACATTACAGTTAGACTATTACAATATGCTGTATGTGGGGCTACCCTTGAAGAGCATCCAGAAGCTTCAAACAGTGAAAAATGTGGCAGCTAGGCTATTTTCCAGTGCATGATATCATGTCCAGATCACTCCAGTACTGAAATATCTGCACCAGTTGCCAATTGCTTCTGAGCTAAGTTCAAGGTGATGGTTTTCACCTTTAAAGCTCTAAACAGCTTAGGATGTAGCTGTCTGAGGGACCACCTGTCTTGGTATAAACCAGCTTGGTTACTAAGATCAGCAGGAGAGGCCCTTTTGAAGACTCTCCCACTTGCAAAGCCCCACTTGTTGGGCATGCAGGAAAGGTCTTTTTCCCTTGTCGCTCCCAAACTCTGGAAATTCAGTCCTCCTGGATTTGCAATCCCCACTCTCTTCTAGTCCCAAACATAACAAGATGTTCCACGAGATGCCACTGCCTCTGCCTTCCCCGTGACCAGAGGTATGTTTCTGGTGGGCAACCTTGGAACAATGGTACATGGGAGCAGCCCATAGAAATGGGGTGAGCACAGCTCTGCAAGCATGGCTATGTTCATCCTGATCCTCCTCTCAAACATTTGAACCAGGTCACATACATTTGCAAGAGTCCCCAAGGGGGATGTCTGTCACCAGGAAATCCAGCCCTTTTAGAGCTCCATGGATTTCCATGGTGTGCCCACCTTGGCTTGCATGTGCAAGCTGAGCCATGCGTTTTCCCCAAATTCCGGGGACTTTTTACTCCTTTTTTTCTCAGCCATAATTTGCAGAAATAGAGACTTGTGCAAATTATGGCTGCAATTTGTGAAATTTTGGTATTTTGAGCAAATTACACAACTCTGCACAAACTGCAGTCCTAATTTGTGCAAATTCAAAAACACCAGAAATCTCCTAGCTGCCCTGACTTGCTGCAGAGTGAGTCAGGACAGCTAGCGAAAGACGAATTGAAATTTGGGATGCCAAGCCAATGAAAGCTCGTCGAGCTCCACGCCCTACAGGATTTCTCCGACTTCCCTAGTCCTCAGTCAAATGTTCAAAACATTTCTAGTTTTTGCTATTTTTATTTTCACTCTCTGGACTTTCTGCTACTTTTTTATTGCATGGGTGGGGTCTACATTTGACATTCTTTTTAATTTTTGTTAGCTTCATTTGGACGTTTATTTCAAACAGAAAAGCAGGATACAAGTATTTTGAAATAAATAATATAAATAAATGGTAAATAATGGCTCAAGCACTGGGCTATAGCCTTTCCCTGCATGATATCAGAATGTTACCAACTTTTTTGCTTGGAGAGTTCAATAACGTTATCCAACATGCAGAGTCTCTGGAAATGTGGAATTATTTCTAGACACCAGCTTGTTGTCTAAAGTGCCCAAGAAGCACAATCCCCTACTCCCAGGAAGCAGCAGACAAGACCTGGCATACAACCACTCCTTCAATTTATTAACACAATAAGGGGAAGTGTAACAGCTGCCTTCTCTTCTCTCTGGATCCCATGTTTTTGGCAATCAGTAAACATTACTCAGTAGAGCATATAGTACAGGAATGACATGGGATTTATTTATTTAGTGATATTTGACAGCTTTGGAAAACATTGTGAAGGAGAATGTAGCACGAATGGAGGATTAGGTTTCTGCCACAGATGTACACATGGCAAATAGCCAAATGTCCCATCTATAATGTGTGCTGTACCCTCCATTAAAGGGTCACTCATGGATGGATTTAGTCTCCAAATTTACATTTATTTATTTTTTTAAAAAAGGACTTCAGAGTTTATTATGTTTTAAGATCAATAGAAACATTCCCAAGCAACTAAAAAAAATTAAATGGAACAAACAGCTTTGATTTATTAAACATTCCCTTCAGTATTTGCAACACATTGCAGAATTAAGAGAACTGAAAAGGGGAAAGGGAAAAATCTACTGTATTTTCATCATCTAAGCTGAGTGAAGTGGGGAAAAACTAAATCACTGGCATTAACAGGGATGCATAAACTTGGAATTTTACATCTTTGCAGCTTTAATAAACTCAATCAAGGGCATATGACGAAGTAAAATGGAAAAAAAGTTCCACTATCTTTATTCACAATATAAATAAGTGGTTATGGTGATAACAGTTACAAACTCTTAAGTTCCGTGCCCCCAACACACACAAATGTTGGTTGTTGTTGTTCAGTCGTTAAGTCGTGTCCGACTCTTAATGACCCCATGGACCATAGCATGCCAGGCCTTCCTGTCCTCCGCTCTCTCCCGGAGTGTGCTCAAGTTCATATTCATTGCATCGGTGATGCTATCTAGCCATCTCAACCTCTGCTGTCCCCTTCTCCGTTTGCCTTCAATCTTTCCCAGCATCAGGGTCTTCTCCGGTGAGTTTTCTCTTCGCATTAGGTGGCCAGAATATTTGACATTCAGCATCAGTATCTGTCCTTCCAATGAGCAGTCAGGGTTGATTTCCTTTAGGATTGACTGATTTGACCTCCTTGCAGTCCAGGGGACTCGTGAGTCGTAAGTAGGGATGGATGAAAGTCCCTTACCTGGTCCCGCAGCTTGCTTCGCAGTGGGGGGGAGGCGCTCCGTCCCTCCCCCCAAAATTCTGGGCAGGGTGGGAGGCACCACATCCCTCCCCACCGAAATTCTGGCTGGGGAGGAGCGCCCCTTCTCCCCGGCCACAAATCTCGTCTCCTGCCGGGACGCAAATGGTGGCAGCCGTAGCCGCTGCCATTTGCGTCCCTGCAGTCAGCCATGATAGGCTATGTAAATCCTTATGTAGCCTTTCACAGCTGACTTTTGGGGGAAAAAAGCGCGTACGCAAATGACAGCGCCCATGGGCGCCCATTTGCATTCCTTATTTGGGCACGTGTAGTCTACATAAACATTTACGTAGACTACGGCAAAAATAAGGGCAATGCTATTTGCGTTGCCCTTATTTTTGCCGTAGTCTACATAAATGTTTACGTAGACTACACATGCCCAAATAAGGAACGCAAATGGCAGCGCCCATGGGCACCGCCATTTGTGTACGAGCTTTCCCCCCCCCCAAAGTCAGCCGTGATAGGCTACGTAAGGATTTACGTAGCCTATCACGGTGTTTTTTGAAAATCTAGCCATGATAGGCTATGTAAATCTTTACATAGCCTATCACGTTTGTTGTTGTTGTTTTTTTTACTGGGAAATGGCGGTGGCGGCAGCTGGTCGGAAGACCGGCCGCCGCCGAACCACCGCCGAACTGCCGCCGGGAGCTGCCAGTGCCAGGGACATTCGACAAAGGTCCGGGGGTGGCTGGGGGGCAGACCATTTTTCCACCAATTTCGGGGGGCTGAATGCGTTGGCATTCGGCCTCCCAGAGATTCGTGGAGAAATTCTCCGACATCCCTACTTGTAAGAGTCTTCTCCAGCACCACAGTTCGAAAGCATCAATTCTTCTGCGTTCAGCCTTCCTTATAGTCCAGCACTCACAGCCATACATTACTACAGGGAAAACCATAGCTTTGATTATACGGACCTTTGTCAGCAAGGTGATGTCTTTGCTTCTTACTATGCTGTCTAGGTTTGCCATAGCTTTCCTCCCAAGGAGTAAGCGTCTTTTAATTTCATGGCTACAGTCACCATCTGCGGTGATCTTGGAGCCCAAGAAAGTAAAATCTGTCACTGCTTCCATTTCTTCCCCTTCCATATGCCAGGAAGTGATGGGGCCAGATGCCATGATCTTCGTTTTTTAATGTTGAGTTTCAAATAGGGGTGAACGAAACCCACTTACCTGGTCTTGCAGCTTTTCGCGGTGGGGGGGAGGTGCTTCGCTACTCTCCCCCCGAAGTTCAGGCCGGGGGGGGAGGCCTCCTGCCTCGCCCGGCCGAAATTCAGGCCGGGGGGGAGGCGCCTCGCCTCACCCAGCCGCGAAATTAAAAGTAAAAAAACAAAACAAAAACGCCCCCGTGATAGGCTACGTGACGATTAACGTATCCTATCACGGCTATATCTGCAAAGTCAGCCATGATAGGCTACGTAAATCATCACGTAGCCTATCACGGGTGACTTAAAAAAAAAAAAGCACGTACGCAAATGGCGGCCCCCATAGGGAGCTGCCATTCGCGTTCCTTATTTGGTCGCTGTAGTCTACGTAAATCTTTACGTAGACTACGGCGAAAATAAGGGCAACGCAAATAGCGTTGCCCTTATTTTCACCGTAGTCCATGTAATCTTTACGTAGACTACAGTGACCAAATAAGGAACAGGAATGGCGGCCCCCATAGGGAGTTACATTATCCGTACGTGCTTTTTTTCTTTTTTTTAAAGTCACCCGTGATAGGCTACATGACGATTTACGTAGCCTATCACGGCTGACTTTGCAAATCTAGCTGTGATAGGCTACGTTAATCGTCACGTAGCCAATCACGGGGGCGTTTTTTTTTTTTTAGTTTTATTGGAATGGCGGCGGAGGCAGCCGGTCGAAAGATCGGCTGCCGCCCCCGCCCCTGACAAAGACCCGACGAACCGCCGCCGGGACCCGCCGCCGGGAGGGACATTTGGCAAAGGTAAGTCCCGTCCCGGGGGGGTGCGGGGTGAGGGGGGGTGCGGAGAATTTCTCCCCGAAACTTGTTCGGGGGGCCAAACATGTTGGCGCTCGGCCCCCCGAAGTTTCGGGGAGAAATTCTCCGCCAACCCTAGTTTCAAACCAGCTTTTTCACTGTCCACTTTCACCCTCAACAAGAGGCTCTTTAGATCCTCTTCGCTTTCTGCCATTAGGGTGGTATCATCTGCATATTGGAGGTTGTTGATAATTCTCCCGGCAATCTTAATTCTGACCTGTGATTCATCCAAGCCAGCGTTTGTCATGATGTACTCTGCATATATGTTAAATAAGCAGGGTGACAATACAGCCTTGTCGTACTCCTTTCCCAATTTTGAACCAATCAGTTGTTCCATGTCCGGTTCTTACTGTTGCTTCTTGACCCTCGTACAGGTTTCTCAGGAGACAGGTAAGGTAGTCTGGTACTCCCATCTCTTTAAGAATATGCCACAGTTTGTTGTGATCCAGACAATCAAAGGCTTTAGTGTATTCAGTGAAGCAGAATTATACGTTTTTCTGGAACTGAATATTTGAACTGAAATATTAGACCTAAAATAAAAGCTGGTCAGAAACATGCACATGATCAAAACTGCAGCTCAGATATGAAGCCCTGTCTTTAATAACTACATCCATGTAGATGGACGAATATGCCAGTTTCACTTTTTGCCAGCACTTGAGATTTTTTAAATCTCAAATTCTTTCTATTCTGAAAATGATGAAATTTGCCAGTTTGGGTAAATTATTATTAAAAATGAACTTATTATTAAAACTCACACTCATTGCTATCCATGTGGCATAAGATTTTGTGGATGTCAGAAGCATGAAGTATTGAGGGTATATATACTGTGAGAGAAGAAACATCTAAAAAGAAAAGGAGCCCCCAAAGCCAAACAATGCAAGAGAAAGAAAGAGTGGTGGCACATTATAATCTGTAGTAGAAATGAATGAAGCCAAAGCCCTGTGCAGGCACTCAGTGACTCATGATTAGAGAGAGTGGGTGTGGCTGCACTCACTGGCCCTTTCCACTCTGTCATGTCCCCACTGCCCCGCTAGGAATGTATGAGAAATTCATTTCAGTTAATTTTTTATCAGAATTTCCCAGTTTGCACTTTCTGGACTAAACACAGGCTCAAATGCGATCTTTGGCTAAAGTCCATACATTTCCAAGTCTGCACTGTGATTTGTGGACAAAAAAAAAAAAATAAAGCGTTCGACAACATGCGTGCATTTGAAAAAGGTGCATGAAAATGCATACTTTTGAAAACTGCACACAAGCAAGCGTTAATTAATGGAAGAAAAATGTGTATATTTCAAATATGAGCACAATTGATTTGTACATTTGGAAAAATAAATATGCAGGAATATACACACACTTTTTTTGTGCAGAAAGAAAATAAAAGGCTTGCAAACAGATATGGACATGTGAGGGAATGAGCTTCAAGGTGGAATTTGGAGAACTTCGACAAGCTTGAGTTTTGCTGCCTCATACATCCCTATGCCCAGCTTTGATTAAATATGCTTCAGGAACTAGGGTTTGGTAAAATTAAAGAATAGAGATTCAGCTAGGGATGTCAGAGAATTCTGCCACAGATCTCGGTGAGGCCGAATGCCAGTGCATTCGGCCCCCTGAAATCCGTGGTGGAATGAAGCCCCCCCCATGAAAGGCATGCCAAATGGAGCACTTACCTGCTGCCATCCGCGCTGACTTGCGAATGGCGGCCGCACTGCGGCCGCCACTCGCTTCCTCATCTTAGCTGTGATAGGCTACATAAATAATTACGTAGCCTATCACGGCTAATGCAGGGACACCATTTGCATCCCTGCAGCGACCGTGATAGGCTACATAAGTATTTACATAGCCTATCACAGCAAGCTAAAAAACAACAACAGTGTACTCAAATAGCATAGTGGGCGCTATTTGCGTTCCTTTTTTTTCCTCGCTGTAATAGCTTACATAAATATTTACATAGGCTAAAAAGGTTGGGGGGGAAAGGAACGCAAATGGCGCCCACTATGCTATTTGCATTCCCCTTTTTTTCACTGTAATAGCTTATGTAAATATTTATGTAGGCTAAAACAGCGAAAAAAAGGGAACGCAAATGGCGGCCGCTGTAGCCGCCATTTGCGTACGCTGGTTTGTTTTTTTTTTGCCTGCAGGCTGCCCGGCGGCCAGATGTCCAGCTGCGGGCGGCCCCGGCCAGCGGCTCCACGGAATCTCCGTGGAGCAGAGCTGGCCAGGTTAGGATTTCGGGGGGAGGTGCGGACTGCCTCCCCCCCACTGTGAATCACCCTGTCAAAAAGGTAAGTGACTTTCGTACATCCCTAGATTAAACTGAACCCAGATATGAAATAGCCAGGTGGGAGGTTTTTGCTTAAAATAAACCTTTAGTAAACTTAGCTGCAATGAAAATATGGTCTAATCTATCATTCCTCCTAAGGTTACACATTGTTGTTGCCATAATGGTCAAATGGGATTAGGGAGTGATACACCAATAGATAAAACAAAACATGAGTCTGGATGTGGGGATTTCACGAGGTTAATGTTAGGCCCTTTTCACCTTTCACAGGTAAGTGATTTAAGGGTCTCAAACAGCTACAAGGTGATCCCCAGACCAGGTTTGGCTTCCTTTGGATAGTTATGGTGGTTTCACCTTTAATATTCTGATTTTGTGGGATTTACCTATGAATGAACTCAACAGGCCAGCAGTCATAACCTGACTTCCTGAATTAAAATAGACCTGAATACATGAACCTGTGTGTGTGTGTGTGTGTGTGTGTGTGTTTGCGCGCGCGCGTGTGTGTGTGTCTGTCTTCTATATATCCATCTAGCTACCTATATTATACCAGCTTGGTTCTGGTCAAAAATAGGGAGATGATAGGGAGGTGTTCTTCATGTTCTCTCTCATAGCAGAACAGATTTTTATGCATCTCAACATCCTAAACCAAACCAAAGCCCACACCACGTATGCATAACCGAGATAGAATGTTGAGCAAATGCCTGTAGTGAAATTCCCCACTCAACATATCTACATATCATGCCGGATCTACACCAAGAGATCACTGGAAATCATGTGCCTAAATAAAATAAAATCCAAAACCAAAGAAAGAAAGAAGAGAAACTAGCCACATGTGCCTGTGAAGTAAGTTTTTAAAACTGCTGTAGCTGAGCCAAAACACACATTTTTAGACCACCAAAATACACATCTGCGACCTGGGATTATGTCTTGCCAAATTTAAGTTTCTACCACCTGCTTTGGAAACATTAAGAAATGTATCAAAAATGATGTTAGTAACTTGTTATGATATCAAAGGGGTATTTTTTTTTTTAAAAAAAATAGCAATATCCAATATGTCATGTTCCAATAAATACATTATACACACACGGACAGACACACACACCACACACCATAGCAGTAGTACAGATATCAAATTATACTAGGGAAAAAAATGAAACAACTAACAAAATCTGAAATTGGCCTTAAAGGCTGGAATAATGGCGGAAGCTCAGTGTTAAGGTCTCCAGGAAACCATATGTCCCATCTGTCTAGTATAAATTGTAGAAAATATGGACTTTCATGCCTCTTAACTGCCAGATCCAGATGAGTACCCCAAGCTTCGATGACAATGATAAATGGGCATGGTTTGGTGTGTTTATACGTGTTCATTAGAGTAGCTTGCAAAGTAGATGGGTGGAATTGAAGGGTATGAAAGGTGGAAAGAACCCATGGAGAACTTCTGGGACCATCTCCCCTTTTTTGCAGGATGTGTCACAGAACATGTAGGAAAAGAGGAATACGTGGAAAAAGCTAAAATTTGCAAAATCAATCTAAATTTATAAAACCTGGTTTGAGAAATGTTTTCAACAGCAACAAATAGGAAAGTGAATATGCTGAAGTTGCATCAACATTGTGTGATGCAAGAGTGCGAGAGGAGCTATACTGGATCTGACTTAAATGACCATCCAGTCTAGCATTGTGTTCCCAATAGTGGCTAGTCAGATGCCCCTGGAAGCCCATGGACATGGAGGCAATGATCAGCCTTCACAGTGTATCCTCCAGAGCCTGGTATTTAGAAGTTCTCTGTTTCTGAACCTGGAGGTTACCTTTAGCTCACTTATCATGATTCATGGCCATGAAATAATTGCACAGACCAGGGGTGGGTACTTGGACCTCTCCAGATGTTGTGATTTACAGTTCTTACTGTTCCTCAACATTGGTTAGGGATGTCAGAGAATTCCATCACAGACTGAAATGGGACCGAATTCCCTTCAGTCCGTGCCACGGAATCCTCTGTGGAACGGCACCACGAGGTCCTGAGGAGCCAGCAGTCATGCGGCTTTTCTGTTGTCATTTGCAAGGAGTCACAGAATTTTTGTGAATAAAACACAGTATAGTAATATGATGATAATAAATACGTAAGGATTAAAAAAAAATGAATTGTGCTTACCACCTTGTTTATGGGTGCTCTTTTTAAATTAATATCCTCCTTTTCCGCTGGGGAGTTTACTTTCAGCCAAAACACTTCCTCTTCCTAGGGGCTTCCCCAAAGAAGGCTGTCTTAGGTAGGGATGTACGAAAGGCACTTACCTTTTGTGAATTATGTTTATGGTTAGGGGGAGGCATTCCATCCCTCCCCCCAGAATCCTGGCCGGGGGTGGAGGCGCTCCGTTCCTCTCCCCCCCGGAATCCTGGCCGGCCGGCTGTGCTCTGCACCAATTCTGCAGAGCCGCTGGCTGGCTCCGCCAGCAGCCGGACATCCGGCCGCTGGCTACATGATAGGCTATGTAAAAGTTTACGTAGCCTGTCATGGCTGACTTAAAAAAAAAACCACACACGCACGTACGCAAATGGCGGCGGCCACGGCTGCCGCCATTTGCGTTCCTTATTTTGGCACATCTTAGTCTACGTAAACATTTACGTAGACTAAGACGGCGAAAATAAGGGGAACGCAAATAGCGTAGCGTCTACGCTATTTGCGTTCCCCTTATTTTCGCCGTCTTAGTCTACATAAATGTTTACGTAGACTAAGATGTGCCAAAATAAGGAACGCAAATGGCGGCAGCCCTGGCTGCCGCCATTTGCGTACGTGCGTTTTTTGTTTTTTTAAAAAAGTCAGCCATGATAGGCTACATAAAGATTTACGTAGCCTATCACGTTTTTATTTTAAAACCTAGCCGTGAAAGGCTACGTAAATCTTTACGTAGCCTATCACGTTTTTTTTTTAAAAAAAACTCGAAATGGCGGTGGCGGCAGCCGGTCGGAAGACCAGCCACCGCCGCCGCTGCCCCGCTGCCAGAGCCGCCGCCGCTGCCGCCGCCGCCGCCAGGAAGATCCACCCAAGGTAAGTCTCATCCCGGGGGGGTGGTGGGCCATTCCGCCACGGATTTCAGGGGGCTGAATGCGCTGGCATTCAGCCTCCCCGAGATCCGTGGCAGAACGTTTGTACATCCCTAGTCTTAGGTGTGCCTGAGAGATAAACTGTTTAAAGCAATGCTGTTTTAAAGAAAGAAAAAGGTCCTGGAGCCCTGCACAATGTATTATTCTCCCTGCTAAGCTCCAGGACCAGCATGGTAATTTTAAATGGTTTTGTCTTTCTTTAAAACAGCATTGCTTTAAGCAAATAGTTTATCTCTCAGGCACACCTAAGACAGCCTTCTTTTGGGAAGCCCCTACAAGAAAGAGGAAGTGTTTTGGTTGAAAATAATTACTTCACGTCAGGGCAGGGGAAAAAAAAATACGTAAATATTTACGAAAAATAGCGATTCTTACAGAAGTTATGCAGACTCACGGAGATGGCTGGATAGAGGAATTACATTTGTTGGTATGGATTTATCTATGTAATTTTCGGAGCTGAAAAAATAAAGGAGAATTCCAGGGGCTTGTGAACAGCGGAACGGAGCACTGGACACAAACTGCGGAAGTCAAGCAGCATGGAAGGTTCACAATGCGTACATCCCTACCATTGGGTATACTGGCTAGGGCTGATGGGAATTGTTGGCCAAAATATGTGGAGGACCACAAGTCCCCCCCTCCCTGGAATAGACTCATTGGCTGAATTTGGACATCACAGTACTAACCCTCCAAACCATGGTTTGGAAGGTATGGAACATGACATGAATTCCCACAAACTCCCCTTCCTTCCTCCCTTTCCCCAAGCAGATTTGTTCCTCTCTTTCTGAGATTCTAACCATTGTTTGCTGTGACATGAAATCAAGCAAATTACAGGTAGCACAAACTACAGATAGCCTTCAAACCATGGTTTGCACATCCACTACAAACCATAGTTTCAAATCATGATTTGGAGGCAATTCCTGGTTAGCACTAACCATAGCTTACCCAATTTGAATGTAGGGATGGTGGAGAATTCCGCCATGGATTCCAGTGAGTCCGGATTCTTTAGAATCCAGCCCCCTGGAATCCGTGGTGGAAAGGCCTCCTGCCCCCCCACCCCCCGCAGAATCCCCCCAGGACAGCACTTACCTGGAGCGGATGCAGTGTTTTTGGCGACGGCGGAGGCGGAGGCAGCAGCACTGGCGGAGGCTGGTCTCCTGGCCAGCCGCAGCAGGGCTGCTGCTGCCGTCATTGCTGTCCTTGGACCATGATAGGCTATGTAAGAATTTACGTAGCCTATCACAGCTAATGTAAAAAAACCCCAAACACGCAGCGTATGCAAATGGTGGCGGCTATGGCGGCCGCCATTTGCGTTCCCTATTTTTTGCCGATTTATCTTACGTAAATATTTACGTAAGATAAAATGACAAAAAAAGGGGGAAAGGCAAATAGCATAGTGGAGGCTATTTGCGTTCCTTTATTTTTTGCCGTTCTAGCCTACGTAAATATTTATGTAGGCTAGAACGGCGAAAAATAAGGAAATGCAAATAGCGTCCACTACGCTATTTGTGTTCCCCTTTTTTTTCGCCGTTTTATCTTACGTAAATATTTACATAAGATAAATCAGCAAAAAATAGGGAACGCAAATGGCGGCCGCCGTAGCCGCTGCCATTTGCGTACGCTGCGTTTTTTGTGGGTTTTTTTAGGTTAGCCATGATACGCTATGTAAATTCTTACGTAGCCTATCACAGCTGTCTGGCTGGACACAAATGGCGGCCGCTATGGTGGCCACCATTTGCATCTGCACCAGGCCGTGCGCGGCCAGAAATCTGGCTGCAGACGGCCCTGGTTGGCTGCTCCGCAGCCTGGCCACGGAGTGGAGCTGGCCATCAAGGATTCCGGGGGGGAGGACTGGATCGCCTCCCCCCCGTCAAGGATTCTGGGGGGAGGGATGGAGCAAAGGTAAGTGAGTTTCGTACATCCCTATTTGAATGCAATACGAGAGCAAGTTATGGTTAAGCAATCCAGGAAATGGAGGAAGGAATCCTTGTGCAAAAGGAGTGAGTGAGAAGAGGAGGGAATGTGCAAGCCTGTGTCAAGTTCCTAAACTTCCAAACCATAGCTGGGAGGATCAAGGAATGTATTACCTAAACTAAGCATTGTAAATCTGTGGGAAAGTCACTTTCAACCTTAGATCTGCATCTGAAAAATGGGAACCCAATATCCCACAGAATGTTGGCAGGGCTAGTACAATAAAGACTGGAAATAACTGCAGATTAAGAGTACTATGTAAAATGAATTTTAATCAGTAGTGGCAGATCAGAGCAGACACTATACCAGTGGCACTGACACCATGTGCATTGCCACATCTTCAAAAGTGTATAGGCTCTATACATAGAGGAGGAAGCAAGATCATGCCTGCTGTCTTAACCCCCTTCTGTACCTTCAGAAGACGTGCTGAACAGAGTCCTACACTATAACTGTATCTGTGTAAACTCTTCTTCATAATCAGGGATGTTGCAAAAGACAGACACTGGTGCAGAATGATATGGACATAAGGCTCTCTTTGCACCTTCTGGTGAGTGTGCAGAGATTGGGGGGTCAGGAACTGCAGACATGCTCTCATTTTCTCCACACATCTGCCGTACATAATTTCAAAGATATGAACAGGCCAAAAGGTAGAGCTGAGACAAAGATTTCTCAGAAAAGAAGAATTTTCTGGTACATTTTCTGTTTCTGAGCTCCTGCTGATCTGTTGGAACACTGCAGTCCTCCCCTGGAGAATATTCAACTAAATGGCCATATGCTTCTCCACAATGTTGCTAGCCAGAAATAGGGTGGGGATTTGAGGGAGGCCATTTCTGCTTAGCTCCATGGCCCTGGCTTTACAACCCCTCCCTTGTAGGACTTCATGCCCCTCCTTTCAATCCTGGCCCCACCTGCTTTGCAGTGACCTTATTCCGCCTACTGTTGTTGTTCCACGGCACGCGAGCAGCCAGGAGAGGAAGTGATGGGCCTGTTCCACCATGACAGCAGCTGCCTCCAGGACATGGCTGTTCAGCATAGATACTGCTCCAGTCAGCAAGAAACACACAGACAGGGACTTGGGACAATATTTCCAAGCTTCCGACAGCCATATGGGGGTGTCAGAATGGCAGTAAGTGCCCATCTGCTCCTGCTTGACAGGGAGAGGGAGGTGAATGAATTGCTTTTATTTAAGTTCCACCCTCACACACACACTTCAGCTTGCTCACTCTCTCCATCTCAAGCCCCCAAAATAAATTAAAATAAAATGAAACTCAGTTCATTCCACCAACAACCTGACATCAAATTGACAGAGCTGTGACTATTTGACATCCAACTTGATAATAGAACGGCACCTTTGAGTGACAGTTGAACAATAGAAGAAAAAATGTGGCTTCCATAAATAGGTGAATTTACAGCTTGCAGTATGAGAAATAAATAAACTATTACCCACAAAGTGTTGTTTCCCTTGGAAGTTTGTCACCTGTCACTTCAGGTTAAATAACTCTCCAAGAACAAGGTGTGGCCTCCCTTTTTCCTAGTGCGGTGACATTTCTTGTTCCTCTTTGATGTCTGAACTGGTGTTTCTCCAATGTCTTTAACATGGGGCATCTGTCCCAGATGTCAGACCAAGAGGTTTATCCCAGCCCTTGAACCCTTCAAACTGAAGATTAACATGGTACATTAAACACACAAAACATGTGTGTTAGCACTGACCTATAGCCTCTCCCTGGAGCCTCTGTGCAGGTAATAATAATTAATTGAAAACACATTTAAAACACATTAAGGGTGCAATCCTATGGCTGCTAGACAGTGGCTGGCCAGCTACAGAATTATTTGGTTTTTGGGAACTGACCTTGGAGCCCGTGCTCCAAAGTCAGTTCCCAGGAAACCACCTCCCCTCCCCCTCCCCCATTGCCTCATAGGTGGTGCAGAATGTCCCGGGCTCTGTGCTCATGGGAGCAGTGCAGAATCGGAAGAAAGGGAGCATTCCCAGGGGTGGGGAGAAGTGGGGACCTTGGAAGGGCCGGCACGATGCTTCCTATGTGTCATCTGCAGGGTGGCCAGAGGGTGGAGGCAAAGATCCCCTCTGCGCTCCACCACTTTGCATTGGGTAGGTGATCGCCTCCGAGTTCAAAGGTGGCTGCCTATCCCCATAGGATTGCTCCCTAAGATGCTAAATTAAAATCAATGAAATATTAAAATATCAAGTCTCTCTCTCTCTCTCTCTCTCTCTCTCTCTCTCTCTCTCTCTCACACACACACACACACACACACACACGTCACAAGCAATCACCTCTGTCATCAGATGTCAGCCAGCCTGAACAAGAATGTCTCAGAGCTCCTGAAAGATGTTCCAGCTCAGGTTTGGGGGGAAACTCCATGGCTGGGAATTCAAATTGCACTTGGCAATAAGATCCTTAGTAGATAATTCACTCCACCCATATCTCTGTGTTCCTTCCTCTTCACTTTTAAATGTGTCTGGACATATTGTTGGTCTTTCAGATGTCTTTAGAAAGCTACTGTTCACTTGCTGTAAGGTATTTTCCTACTCCCCTTAACAGCTTATCCCTTTTTAATAACAGTTTTAAAGTGGCTTTATAGCATTGCATTGTTTTATATTAAGCATCCCAACTGCCATTGGCAGGGAGGGATGTTATATAAACCTGTACTTTTTATTAATAATTATCATCATCCTCATCTCCAGATTATACTGCAGCAAAGAATACCCTGGTGTGGATCAGTTAAAACAACAGCAACAACAACAACTTCACATCCTTGCAAAAGAATATGTCTTCTTCACAATATTCCTGTGCTATGAGAAACACAGACTTGCCATAATTTTCTCTTCCTTGGCAGGTGCTGAGTATCTGCAGGTTTGTCTCCCCATAGCTCTGTCCACCCTCTAGGGATGGGAAAATAGCCTCCATTCCTCTTCCATATGACAAGCAAGCCATAAATTATATTCAATCCCACTACCCCCTGTTTATCTACTATGACAGTCCACTTTGCCCCTTGTGGAACTCACCACCCAGAGGGCACAGATGACCTTTCCCAAGCTGTTCTAAGCTGTCATAAGGTCTCTTGTCCTTTCCTGTATTTCCTATCACTGTATTCATATCCCTCGTTCCTTCTCCCCCATCTCTATCATTTTGAGTTCCCTTTATTTCCACCCTTTTAGAACTTTATCTCCTGGCGTCTCTCTTCATGTGAGTTATGGCTCCTCTCTCTTTCCTATTCCCCCACCCCCATCTTCTTTCCACTCTCTCCCTCTGATAGTTTCTCTTTTATTTCTCTTTGCCTCCATTTGTTGAAAATATGATGAATTTTCAAATAAATCATATTTTCATAATCATGATGACAGGCACTCCAATGATCTACATATGGGTGGTAGAACAGCTAATACAATAAAGGCAATACACACACACACACACAACATGGGACTTTGCTGCTGTAGAGAATAAGAGCAGAATCACTCCTTTGCCTTCTACATGTGGAAATCCATGCCAGATCCTGCTTTGTATAGGTAACAAAGAAAAAAAAAATGGATTAGTAGAGAAGATCTATGTATCTATTTCCACATTCACAAGTTCTTAGCATGTGGAAATGAACATAGAGGACATACAATGCAGCTAGGTAATCTGATAGGAGACTCTAGCTATCTGAATTCAGGGCGAAAAGCATGTCTACATCTTAATACAGATCTAAATGCATATTTACATCAAGGAAAGTGTCCCATATGGACTTTTTGCATGATGCACCACTCTTTGTGCAATGACCCTTCAAACCGAAGATAACAGGGATCGAAGTGGGGACATTAAACTTGTGATGCGTGTGCTTTCCCACTGAACTCTAATCTCTGCCAGGAACTTTTGTGCAGCAGCTAATAATAATTCATTTAAAAACACATTAAGATGTCAAATTAAACTTAATGAAAGATGAAAATATAAAGTAACATCACACACACACACACACACACACACACACTATGCACAACACAAGCAATCTCCTTTGACATCAGATGCCAGGCAGCCTGAACAACAATGTCTTACAAATGCTCCTGAAAGTTGTCCCAGGCCCCAGCTCAGGTTTGGGGGAAACCAGAGTGTCATGTGTAATCAGTTTGGGGTGTGAAGACTGGTTTTCTGCACTGTTATTTATTTATTTGATCTATACACTGCTTTTCTACCAAAAAAATGGAACTCAAGGTGGCTAATGGCTGTACCTCTGTCATGTCCATTTTTGAATATGCCATGGCTCAATCCTTGTCCTTCACTTTCACTGTCCTATCCCTCACTAATCTTTCCTCCATTTTCATTTTTTCTCCTTTCTTCTTTCTTCCACCTCAAACCATTCATATTTCAAGGTTTCTCCTTTAAATAAATAAAATAAATAGGACCAATGAATGCACCATCTCACTCAGTTTGCCAAAACTGTGCCTACACCAGCATTTGAAATGATAACTGCTAAAAATGAAGTCCATACAACTCATACACCACTGAATCAAAGCCAACACTCCCCCAGCATTTGGCATCAGGATGCAGACAGGCAACAGACTTCTGCATATGGAAAATCCTATGTTGTGGGCTGTGGGGTATACGCTCCTCATTGATTCTGTAGCATGAATCCTATCTGGATTGTATTGTAAATGGTAATGGTAATTTTAGCAGCTCATTGTGACGAACGCAATGAGAACCAGCCTCTCTACTCACCCACCCACACAACAACTTTTTTTTTTTTGGCAAAACCATATCAATGAGTACTTGCCTTTCGAGGCCAGCCTCTTCCAATGCCATCTCTGGATAACTTTTGCTGTTCCTAAATCACCCATAATAGTGCCTCCTAGCGGGCACTAGATTCAGAGTTTCATTTGTTTCGTTCTGATAAGAATTTACAAAAATTGGCAAAGTTCTTTATATTCAGGACAAAAAGAACTTGAGACTATTAAAAAAAAAAAGATTTGGTGGCTCACGCACCATGGGCTGCTATTAACCCAATTATTTTTAAACTATGCTTTATTTGCCTTTTTCAAATTTCTGTAGCTTAAATTTCATTTAATTTCTTACATTTCTATACTGCCCAATAGCCAAAGCTCTCTGGGTGCTTTACAAATATGAAAAACCTTAAAAATATAGTATTTATAACATAAAAATATAGTATTTTAACATAACATTAAAAACAAAAGAAGTTTGCATTACAAACATATAAACAGACAACACACACACACACACCCTGCCTAAACAATGTTTTCTTTTCATACACATTATGTCTATCCTGCCACTCGCCCCTCCTTCTACCATTCCTGTAGCTTTGCTTTAGGTCCCCTTCTTCTTATCCTCTTTTTGTTCTCCTTGCAAAATAAGGTCAGTGTTTCCTTCATCCCTGTGCTGAGTCAAAAATAAAATAAAAATAAAACCAACACACTGACATTTTCTCCCAGTGCTGCCTAACAGAAGGGGCTGAAGAATATCATGTTTCTTGCAAGTTTACAGAACTGGTGGATAGGCAGAATTATTTATAGAAGTGGCAGATAGGGACACACCAGCTTCGACCATTCTATGTGGCTCAAAGCAGCAGTTTCAAATGCTGAGGCAAGAGCTTTTGAAACCAGCTGTGGGGACAGGAGAAGTGACCTTTAGCAGCATACTCTCCAAAGTTTCATAGGTGACAAATAGGTACTCTCTGATAACACCCCAATTTTCACTACCAGACCCCCCGCTGTTGCCACTTGTTGCTGAAGGCTCTCAACTACTTTCCTATGCTGTGCTCACTGACTCTTTCCCACTGGGTTAAAGACATACCTGCAAAATAATTGTCCTACAATAACTTATGTACCATACAAAATAGGAGGAGCGATTCTGTCAATATTGGTTTATTTCAGTTTCTCATTTTTCCATTCTTAAGTTTGGTTCATCCCCAAATTTGATTTTTTTTAAAAAAGTTTAAGTTTTTAAAAGTTAAGAGCATGTTTGTGCACATTTCTTTGAAGACATATATTTTGCCTAAAATACACATTTTTGCAAGCTGTTCCCCTAATACAATGCATTAAGAGAACATTATTTTCCCTACTACATGCATTTAGTCATCTTTTGACTGGAAAACTCCATCGTAAAATTTGGAGATCACTGCCTTGTTGTGGCGAAGGGGCTTGCGTAAATCAGTGAAGCCATAAGCTATGCTGTGCAGAGCCATTCAGGACGGACAGGTCATGGTGGAGAGTTCTGACAAAATGTGGTCCACTGGAGAAGGAAATGGCAACCCACTCCAGTATTCTTGCCAAGAAAACCCCCATGGAATGTATCAAAAGGCTAAAAGATATGACACCGGAAGATGAGCCCCTCAGGTCGGAAGGTGTCCAATATACTACTGGGGAAGAGCTAGGGATGTCAGAGAATTCCGCCATGGATCTTGGTGAGGCCGAATGCCAGTGCATTTGGCCCCTCAAAATCTGTGGTGGAACGGCCTGCCCCTCCTGCCCCCCACAGATCCCCCCTGGGATGAGACTTACCTGGGGCAGATCTTCCAGGCTGCGGTGGCGGCTGTGGCGGCTGCGGCGGCAGGTCTTCCGACCGGCTGCTGCCACCAGCGCCACCATTTGTCTTGTAAAAAAACAAAAAACAAAAAATGACATGATAGGCTACATAAAGATTTACGTAGCCTATCGTGGCTGGGTAAAACAAAAACAAAAACAAAAAATGACGTGATAGGCTATGTAAAGATTTATGTAGCCTATCATGGCTGGGTTAAAAAAAAAAAAAACCACCGCGTATGCAAATGGTGGCGGCTACGGCCGCCGCCATTTGCGTTCCTTATTTTTGGCCGTCTTAATCGTCATAAATATTTACATAGACTATGACGGCAAAAATAAAGGGGAATGAAAATAGCATAGCTGGCACTATTTGCGTCCCTTTTTGATTCGCCATTTTAGCCTACGTAAAGATTTACGTAGGCTAAAACTGTGAATCAAAAAGGGACGCAAATAGTGCCCGCTACGCTATTTGCCTTCCACCTTTATTTTCGCCGTCATAGTCTACGTAAATATTTACATAGATTAAGATGGCCAAAACTAAGGAATGCAAAAGGTGGTGGCCGTAGCCGCCGCAATTTGCGTATGTGTTCCCCTCCCCAGAGCCCTCCGCGGCTGGAAATCCGGCTGCAGATGGCTCTGGGCTGGGCTGACCCTGGCTAGCTGCTCCGTGGAGCTGCTGCAGAGCACAGCCAGCCGTGGAGGATTCCGGGGGGAAGGAACGGATCGCCTCCCCCCCGTCGAGGATTCTGTGGGGAGGGATGGAACACCTCCCCCCCCATCAACATAATCCGCAGAAAGGTAAGTGACTTTCGTACATTCCTAGGAAGAGCAGAGGGAATTTCCAAGTAGCACCAGAAAGAGTGAAGCGGCGGGCCAAAGCCGAAAGGACACTCAGCTGTGGATGTGCTGGTGGTGAAAAGAAAGTCCAATGCTGTAAAGAACAATATTGTTTAGGAGCCTGGAATGTCAGATCAATGAATCAAGGTAAGCTGGAGGTGGTCAAACTTGAGATGGCAAGACTGAACATAGACATCTTAGGAATCAGCGAACTAAAATGGACAGGCATGGGCGAATTCAATTCAGGTGACCATTATATCTACTACTGTGGGCAAGAATCCCTTAGAAGAAGTGGAGTCGCACTCATAGTCAGCAAAAGGGTGGGAAAAGTAGTACTGGGGTACAATCTCAAAAATGATAGAATGATCTCAGTATGAATCCAAGGCAAACTATTCAACATCACAGTAATTCAAGTCTATGCCCCAACCACTGAGGCCAAAGAAGCTGAGGTTGATCGGTTCTATGAAGGCCTACAACACCTTCTAGAGCTAACACCAAAAAAGATGTCCTCTTCATCATAGGGGATTGGAATGCTAAAATAGGAAGTCAAGAAATCACCGGGATAACAGGCAAGCATGGCCTTGGTGTACAAAATGAAGCAGGACAAAGGCTAATAGAATTTTGCCAAGAGAACATGCTGATAATAGCAAACACTCTTTTCCCATAGCACAAAAGGTGACTCTACACATGGACATCACCAGATGGTCAATATTGAAATCAGATTGATTATGTCCTTTGCAGCCAATGATGGACAAGCTCTATACAGTCAGTCAAAACAAGACCTGGAGCTGACTGTGGCTCAGATCCTGAGCTTCTTGTTGCAAAATTCAGGCTTAAATTGAAGAATATAGGGAAAACCACTAAACCATTCAGGTATGACCTAAACCATATCCCTGATGAATATACAGTGGTGGTGAGGAATAGATTTCAGGGATTAGACCTGATAGACAGAGTGCCTGAGGAACTATGGACGGAGGTCCATCACATTGTTCAGGAGGCAGCAACGAAATCCATCCCAAAGAAAAAGAAATGCAAGAAAGCCAAATGGCTGTCTCATGAGGCTTTACAAGTAGCTGAGGAAAGAAGGGAAGCGAAAGGCAAGGGAGAAAGGGGAAGATATACCCAACCGAATGCAGAGTTCCAGAGAATAGCAAGGAGAGACAAGAAGGCCTTCTTAAATGAACAATGCAAAGAAATCAAGGAAAACAACAGAATGGGAAAGACTAGAGATCTCTTCAAGAAAATCGGAGATCTCAAGGGAACGTTTTGTGCAAAGACGGGCAAGATAAAGGACAAAGAAGGCAGGGACCTAACAGAAGCAGATGAGATTAAGAAGAGGTGGCAAGAATACACAGAAGAGCTATACAGGAAATATCTTAATGTCCCTGATAGCCATGATAGTGGGGTCACAGAACGTGAGCCGGACATTCTCGAGAGTGAAGTCAAGTGGGCCTTAGGAAGCATTCCTAACAACAAAGCTAGCGGAGATGACATTATTCCAGCTGAGCTATTTAAGATCCTAAAAGATGATGCTGTTAAAGTGCTGCACTCAATATGCCAACAAATTTGGAACACTCAACAGTGGCCACAAGACTGGAAAAGGTCAGTTTACATTCCAGTTCCAAAGAAGGGCAATGCCAAAGAGTGTTCAAACTACCATACAATTGCACTCATTTCACATGCCAGCAAGGTTATGCTCAAAATCCTACAAGCTATAGGGATGTCAGAGAATTCCACGAGGAATCTCGGTGAGGCCGAATGCCAGTGCATCGCCCCCCAAAATCTCTGGTGGAACGGCCTGCTATTTGCATCCCTTTTTGATTCGCTGTTTTAGCCTATGTAAATATTTACGTAGGCTAAAACGGCAAATCAAAAAGGGATGCAAATAGCGCCCACTACGCTATTTGCGTTCCCGTTTATTTTTGCTGTAATAGTCTACGTAAATATTTATATAGACTAAGACAGAGAAAAATAAGGAATGCATACGTACGCGTTTTTTTTTTTTTACTGGGATGTGATAGGCTACGTAAGTCTTTACGTAGCCCATCACGTCTCTGTAAAGAACAACAACAACAACAAAGTGACAAGACT
This sequence comes from Heloderma suspectum, assembly GCF_057233095.1. NCBI lineage: Eukaryota > Metazoa > Chordata > Lepidosauria > Squamata > Helodermatidae > Heloderma > Heloderma suspectum. Next base: position 44,747,010 of record NC_139460.1, on the reverse strand, counting down.
GCAAATGGCGGCAGTGGCAGCCAGTTGGAAGACCAGCCGCTGCCGCTGCCGCTGCCGAAGCTGCCGCCAGAGCCACCGCCGGAGCTGCCACCTCCCGGAACATCCGTCCCAGGTAAGTCTTGTCCCGGGAGGGATCCGCGGGGGGGGCGGGGGGGCAGGCCGTTCCACCACAGATTTCGGGGGGCCGAATGCACTGGCATTTGGCCTCACCGAGATCCGTGGCGGAATTCTCTGACATCCCTAGGAAATTCTAGCTCCCAAACCTACATGTAGGGAGCCATTTATGTGTAACAGTTTGAATATGGAAAGTATATAAACACAGCACGTCAGAGATAATACACATACAAAAGGGTTAGCACTGAACTGGTAGAATTTTTGCTTACTTCTGATGGGGATGGTTCCAAACAACAAGCAGTTTGCTGCAAGAATCTGAAGAGGTACACTCTTTGTGCAAGGTCTGTGTCCACCAAAACTGCACATGAGGATCTGTCCTAAATAGCAGTCCCTTCCCCTCCCCCCATCCCTGCTACAGTGACAGTGGCAGCACCAGCAGGGCAGGAGGAGAGTGAGAGGGGCTTCCCTCTTGTCCTCTTCTTGTCAAGGTGCTGCCACCATGGTAGCCAGGATGGGAGGGGGATAGAGGAGCATTTCCCCCACCCACCGAGCTGCACAGCCACAGCCACCCCCTTCTGTGCGATGAGGACTCCTTCAGTGAAGTCCTTGTGTGCACAAGGGCTTTATGCACACAAGGGCTTGACTGCTAGAGTCCCTTCACTGCGCGTGCCCCAACTGCTCTCACCAACTCCTCCTCCTTGCAAGGGGGAGATGGTGAGAGCAGGTGGGGTGCGTGGTGATGGGGACTCTTGCCCCCGCTGGCTGTCAAGTCCTTAGCAGCTGGCGGGGGCAGGACAAGTGATCATCATTGTGCACAGCCCACCAGGACTCTGAGTTGCTCTCAGACGCTTGCCTTGCCCCATGCTGCTTGGTGACCGGGTCCATCTGCGCCCCACAGCTCAGAAAGCAGGGTCCAGGGGGGCTGGCACGGGGGAGTCCACTGGCCTCCCAGACCCAGCTGAATGCCCATGACATCCCTAGTCCTAACACATCAGTGTGTATGTGTAAAGGACAGAACAGCCTTCCCAAACCTGGCATCCTCCATATGTGTTTGACTGCAACTCTCCTCTTTCCCATTCAGAATGGTCATTGGCAATGCTGGCTGGGAATGTGAGGAAATGAAATCCAGCACATCTGCAGCAGCTTGATGAAACCTGGGATCGAACAAGGGATACTTGCAGAATCTGATCGGTGTCAGTTCCAATACAACATGACCTGATCCACACTTCTGGGAGTAATGACCACGCTGGAATTCATTTATCTGCCAGCTTTTGCACTGCCCAAATATTCCAATGTAGTTCTCAGCTCAAAACACACACACACACACACACACACACACACACACTTATTATTTATTTTATTTGCAATAATTATATACCACTCCACAGCAAAAATTTCAGGACAGTGAACATCAAGATAAAAGAATAAAATGCCATATTAAAACAATTAAAACATTTTAAAAGAAACAGATTCCAAACTTAATAAATGGCAGCTAGTTACTCAATGAAGGCCTCTTGAAATAATAATGTCTTCAGGAGGCACTGAAAGGAAAGCAACGTTGGTGCCTGCCTGACCTCCAAAGGCAGGGAGTTCCACAGGAAGGGGGCCACCACACTGAAGGCTCTTTTCCTGGTAGACTCCAGCTGGGCCATGGGTCCATGTGGAACCACCAGGGACATGCCCTCTAATGAACTCAGTGACCAGGCACTAATACCTTAAACCTGGCCCAGTAGCGAACAGGCAGCTAGTGCAGTTCCCTCAGCAAGGGAGTTATTCTAAAATCCATTTATAAATGTGTGTTTTCAGTGAAAATAAGTTTACAAATACTTACTTTGAGAGAACATTTGTTCATACAGCATATTTAAATGCATATTGAAAAGTAATTTTTATGTAGGTTTTTGTTTTTAATCACAAATTAAGGCTGAAAACAGATCAAGCAGACTTATTATAGGTGAACACATTCATGTGTGACCCTGTCTGGAAGTAGACTGCTTTGCCAATCCCTAGATAAAACCTAATATACTGCTGAAACACCGATAAATCCCTAGAGAGTAATCGAATGTCAAGCTAAGGTGTTAATAATAGCAGCCAAAAGCAAACTGTATATGTCAGTATTACTGACCAGGACAAAGCTATTAATAAATATCAGAAGGGTAAACTAGAAAAAAAATAGCTGAAGGCTCCTATAAAATGCTTTCAGATTCTAAACCATAATGGAATATTAGTACAAATTAAAGCTGCACACAAATGGTCTCCCCAAATTCTCCACCCTATTTGTGGGCAGAGAAATTGGGCAAACAATGTCAATTTCACTGAATTTCTCCAGGAGGAGGAGGCATTCTCCAAATGTTTCTCACAGGTAGGGCTCACCACCGTCTAGGGTCTTTCGTTTTGCTAGTGTGTGTGTGTGTGTGTGTGTGTGTGTGTGTGTGTGTGCTGCCACTGCAAGTGGCAACAGCATCAACCTTGCTGGCAACCTAGCACCCATTTTGCATCCTTCATAATGCAGGTGTGAGGTAGGAATTCCTGAGGAATCCGTCTGGGGGATGAAGTTCACTGAGCTTTCATAGGTTCACTCCCCCCAGAATTCGCCTCACTTTCCCACGAGCTGGACCGACTTTATGCAGATCAAGTCAGGCCAGCTCATGGATTTTTGGTTTGTTTGTTTCTTAATTTGACATTGGTGCAAATTGCAGCTCCGATTTGTGTAATGTTTGCAGATTACAGCTGCAGTTTGCTGAATTTGCACAAATTGTGGCTGTAATTGGTGCAAATTACACAAATTGCAGCTGCAATTTGCACACATGTCATTCCCAGATTCTGGAAAAACCCTGCAGCTCGGCTCGCAAATGTGGGCATCAGGGCTCCATGGGACCCCAACAGGGCTGGATTTGGAAATGACAGATATCCTTAGTGTGAGGAGGGCAGCATTGTATCCAGCTCCAGGGAAGAGGTAGAGCTAGTACTGTGCCAAAATTTCTCCCCCAATTTCCTGAAAGGTTTCTTCCCTCATCAAAGAGGCTTCCATTTTTCTGCCTCATTCTCAGGGTGCTTTATAGCTTATTTGGAATTTATGTTGGTGCTTTTGAGGTGTGAGGTAGCCGAGGGTGCTGTGTTTGTTTTTTCTCATCTCCCTATTCCTCTACAGCCTCCCAGTCTGTCTGGGCTTCCTCATCTGAAAAGCCCTATAGGAGGAATGACCTCATGATGTCTCCCCCTGGGCCTTAACTGAAGTGCAGGACGATGAGGAAGCTACAGGTTGCCGGAGAGATGATTGTACAATGAAAAACAGAACAGCCATGCATACTCTTCAGCCACCTCGTAAGTAAGTTACATACGAGAACCCTGAACCCAACCTGTGAGAATTTCTCTGAAATTTTCTTCCCCTTTGACTTTCTTTGTAAAAGCAATTTCTTATCAATCGAATTGAAAGAGAATGGTAAAATAAATAAATAAATAAATAAATAAATAAATAAATAAATGTGGGAGACATTTTCAGCACAGCACTAGTAAAAATAGAACTCTGTTATCCCTGTCTAAGAACAACGAAGGAAGAGTTCAGATGAAATCACATGTGTTCGTCTGGCATAATTATCTTGCAGTAGTTAAAACTGAATCAAGCTCAGTGGAGTGCTCTAGAGATGCGTCAAATTTTATTACATGTTAAAATGTGAATGCGTGAGTGCTGAAGACTCAATGCTCTGAAGACTAGCACTTTCTACTCACCCCTTCCATTGTTGATGTGTTTTTTGCCTTCCTTTCCATGTAACAGCTTCAGTTGCTGCCTATCCATCAATTTTGCTTGTCCACTGGAAGGTGGATTGTATGTAGGGATGTCAGAGAATTCCGCCACGGATCTTGGTGAGGCCGAATGCCAGTGCATCCGGCCCCCCCCCCGAAATCCGTGGTGGAAAGAAGCCCCCCCACCCTGTGAAAGGCACGTGAAACGGGACACCTACCTGCTGCCGTTCGTGCTGACTTGCGAATGGTGGCCGCATCCGTGGCCGCCATTCGCTTCTTCACTATAGCCATGATAGGCTATGTAAATACTTAGGCAGCCTATCACAGCTAACGCAGGGACGCCATTTGCGTTCCCTTTTTTTTTTGGCCATGATAACCTACGTAAATATTTACGTAGGCTATTAGGGCAAAAGAGAGGGGCGCAAATGGCGTAGTGGCCGCCATTTGCATTCCCTCCCCCTCCCGTAATAGGCTATGTAAATATTTACGTAACCTATCATGGCAAAGAAAAAGGGAACACAAATGGTGGTTGCCATAGCTGCTGCCATTTGTGTCTGCTGTTTTTTTGGTTTTTTTGCTGTGATAGGCTACGTAAATATTTCTGTAGCCTATCACGGTAAAATACAGGGACACAAATGGCGGCAGCTACAGCAGCCGCCTTTTGTGTCCCTGCAGGCTGCCCAGCGGTCAGATGTCCGGCTGCGGGCAGCCTCAGCAGGAGGCTCTGCGGAATCTCCACAGAGCGGAGCTGGCCAGAGAGAATTTCAGGGGGAGGGATGGAGCGCCTCCCCCCACCGTGAATATCACCCTTCAAAAAGGTAAGTGACTTTTGTACATCCCTAATTGTATGTCATGGATGCTAGACAACCTAAGGTAAGGATGTATGGACAGTGTAACATTCACTCCAACTGTGTTCTGTGGATTGTCAGGTGCCTTTTGTTCCATCATCCGCCCACAGACGGATGTGAATATTTTTTTGTCGTGCTGAAACATATGGAAATAATTATGTAAAAATATTTACATAAGTATTTACGTAAGTATTTACATAATTTACCCCAATGTAACATTTAGTGTATAGTCCCCTATTCCATTCTATGTTTCCTCAGCAGAAACCTACATATTTTTCTACAGATTTATTTATATGCGTAAATTTTGGGAAAGTAAAAAAATCATCCGAAAGTCCATGGACTCCGCAGGGCCTGAGGGGGTCGCTCCACAGCAGATTCTGCAGGTCAGATTCTTAGAAATCCATGCTCATAATCCATCTCAAATTTCTCCATCATCCCTAACCTAAGGACACACCCCAGTCACCACTGGGCCTCCATATGGCTGAGTAACAACTGGGCACTGGTATCTAGAAGGGACCAAGAGGAAGGAGGAGGTCCCCAGACAAAACTGAAGGTTGCTTATGTGAGGAACATAAATGCTCCTCCCTAGGCAGGGCATCTGTGCCTTTAGCAAGACCTGAGAAGTTAAGGAATTACCTGGATACAAAGATATAAATACAGATATAAATACAGATATAAATAAAGACTATCCATTATTTTAGGGCTTTCATTATCCAACTAATAGTTATGGATTACCATACTTCACTCATAAGCAGCCAATGAAAAAGTATAAAAATGAAATCCCTTAATTTACCTCATTGATAATATCACACAGTGATTAAAGAACAACTCAAGATTCAATCCTATGCATGTTTAGACAGAAAAAAGACACACCCAACATTCCCCAGCCAGCCGTGCTGGGAGCTGTAGGACTTTTTTCTGTATAAACATGGATAGGATTGTGCTCTAAATCATATGTGTAGCTAAAGGTTTATGGTGTTGTTCCACATAGGGAATGCTGTTGTGAGTGGCCAGGAAAGGGTGTAAGAACAATGAGTGAACAATAAAAAAAAATAACCAGGAGAGAGAAAAAATGTGCCAAGACAAGGGAAAACTCCCAGTGAATACCAGGGGTTCCAAATCAATGCAGGTGAAGTGGTGGAGGATAACCACAAATGAATCTTTGACACTGTTCACACACGTTAACAGATTCTAGATTATTGCAAGACTCAGTAAAAGTGGTCTGAGGTTTATTGTGGTTTCTGAGTGAAAACCTCAGCTCAGTATAAAGCAGCTGCAAAACCAAAAAGAAAAGATATTTAATGCCTATAGGATGTGACTGAGGGTTCATACAGGGAGAAAGTTATTATATTCATCCATGATATATCCTGATCGAACATGCTTAGTTCATTTTCTGACTGAACATGGTTTCCGTTCACATAATATGAAAAAGAAATCAGAATCTTAACTTTATACAAGGCATATTTATCACCAATGAACAAAAATATGACTGTTCTGCTCTATCTCTGTCATGGCAAGGGCTTTGGGAGCTGTGGTGAGGCATGGGTTACAGGGTGACCACTATGGATCAGTTTTCACCAAGGTCTTCGCAAATCTGGTTTCCCAGGGAAGCAGGAACAGGATAACACCACAAAGAGATCCAAGTAGTGTGTTGTAGTTAGAGTGTTGGACTGGGAGTCAGGAGATCCGGGTTCTAGTCCCCACCCAGCAATGAAGGTCACTAGGTGACTTTGGTCCAGTCACTGACTCTCAGCCTAAACTACCTCACAGGATTGTTGGAGGATGAAGTAGAGAGGAGGAGGATTATGTATGCCAGCCACTTTCAGTTTTTTGGGGAAAGGCCAGGGTAGGATATAAATATAAGAAAAACAACAACAAATAAATAAAAGTGGTAGGACTAAAAGCAAACGTTTTTCCTATATGTTGCTCCAACAAGCAGCAGATCATGACTTGGCCTTAAGTAGGGGTTTGGTTTCTAGGGATGTACGAAAGGCACTTACCTTTCGCGGATTCTGTTTATGGTTGGGGGGGAGGCGTTCCGTCCCTCCCCCCAGAATCCTCACCGGGGGGGAGGCACTCCATTCCTCCCCCCCCCCGGAATCCTGGCCGGCCGGCTGTGGTCCACCGCCGGAGCCGCCGCCGCCAGGAAGATCTGCACAAGGTAAGTCTCGGGGGGGGGGCGGGGGGCAGGCCGTTCCGCCACCAATTTCAGGGGGCCGAATGCGCTGGCATTTGGTCTCCCCAAGATCCGTGGCGGAATTATTTATTTATTTATTTATTTCTATACCGCCCAATAGCTGAAGCTCTCTGGGCGGTTCACAAAAACTAAAATTTTCGTACATCCCTATTGGTTTCCTTAGGCTGGTTAGCTCTGCCTGCACACTAACTGAGGTCTTTTATCTTACAGGAGCCTGGTCTGTTTAAGCAGCTTCAGGCAGCAATAATGAGGAGGTGGCTGTGGCATGTTCGTGTCTTCACGGTTGGAGTCCTCAGAGTCTGGCAATGAATGCAACCTCCTCTGGAGGCAGAGGGGGGCAGGTCCCAGGGATCTTTCTGGGGAACTGGGCGCTGAGGAGGTGGACACCTTGTGTTGCCTTTCTGTAACCACATCCCTGACCTAAATCATGAGCTTTTTCTTCTGAGGAGGACAAGGGTCAGGATTCTCTGAGGATGAAGGGTTGGGGTTCTTGAAAATGACAATACCTCAAACCCATGGAGGTTGACAGAGCCAACTATAAACTAACCCCCACCCCACACAAACCTAATTGTGAGTATTCATGAAACATATAGGTAATAGGATCTGAAAGACAATGCTCTAGGTTTGGGGGACATTGGGCAGGCTACCCATGGTGTCCCCCTCCCCTGGTAGCTCCATATTTTAATGTGGCTTCAACAATGAGTTCAGCAAGAGGTAAAGCAGTAATGTAATGATCTCATCAAGTGCTCGTCTCACATCTCAATCAAAATTAACTCCTGTACCCCAAAGCCATAGAAAAAGGGCTGGCCAGGTTGCAGTAGACATGGATTGAGTATGCACTGAGAAGGCAGTGAAGTTGTTTTGTGCAAGTGCTATAGCATCCATTTGTATTTAAGAAGCTGACTTGTTTGACATCAGACCCTTGGTCCATCTAGCTCAGTATTGTCCATGTTGACTGGCAGTGGTTCTCCAGGCTTTCAGACAAAAGGCTTTCCCAGCCCTGCCTGGAGATTCCAGAGACTGAACCTGGGAGCTTTTGCATAGGGATGTATGAGAATTCCATTTTGGGGCTGAAATCTCAACAGATTTTACTGGTTTGGCCCTGGTGGATTTAATTCCATTTCCCCCTGCTGGCATTGCCTTGATCTGTAGTGAGTCAACCCCATACACGGATTTTGGATTTATTTATTTTTTTAATGGTAGTGGCAATTTGTGCAAATGGCACAAATATAGTATTTTTTTTAAAAAAATGTTTTTTGGGGGTCTTTAAATTTGCACAAATGGGGTCATCATAATATGTACGTAACTGGTGGTCTTTCACTAACCCACCTGTCCCTTATGAATTCCTGTTGTAAATATCCTTGTCAGCTGCATCCTCTCCACACACTACTTCTATTATCCCAGCAGAGCCATATTCTGTACTTATCAAAGAACTTGTCAATTTCATCCTCCACTTAGGTGCTTCTCCCCCCTCCCCCTGTCCTTCACTTGGGAAAAAACCCTGAACATTTCCAGAATCAGGAAAAACAACAGCAACAACCAGTACAGTGCGCCACCAGAGAACTCCTCAGCCTGGAAAGTCAAATGCCTGCTTGAATTAAAAAACAACAACAATTTCTTAGCTAGGTGGTGGGAGGTGAGGCAAGATGGGCCAAACAGAACTCCTGAGGCAGGGAGTTTCACAATACCTTGTACTAAACTCAACCTGGATTATTTCATATACCAGTTTGAAATCAAAATACTTGTCTACCCTGGACAGCAATAAATTATGTCTTTGAAGTGCCAGAATAAAGTAGCAGAGAAGTATCTTTTAGATAGGGGTGTACGAACCCCACTCACCCATCCACTCCGGGGCGTCTGTTGTGGGGGGAGGCGATCCATCCCTCCCCCTGGAATCCTGCCTGGATGGCTCCTCTCCACGGAGAGTCTGCAGAGCTGCCGGCTGGGCCCCTCCGCAGCTGGACTTCCATCCGCTGCCACGCAAATGGTGTCCGGCACCATGGACACCATTTGTGTCTGCAGCCTGGCAGCAGATGGCTGTGGATGGCAGTGGACGGACCCGGACCAGCCGGCACCAGGTAGGGTCTGTCCCTACCAGACTTCATGGGATGGTGGGGGGGAGCAGTCCATTCCGCCACAGACTCTGGGGGCAGTTCTTTAGAATCTGGCCTCACTGGAGTCCGTGGAGGATTTCTCCACCATCCCTATTTTTAGACAGAGAGCAGTCTAGGGGTGAGCAAACCTGTCAATGTTGGTTTTGCTCAGTTTCACATTTTCCTAACCGTAAATTCATTTTGGCCCATTTCCACATCATTTTTCCAATTCAGCAAAAAAAGAAAAAAGAAAAAAAGAAATCTGACAAGAATTTCTTCTTAAATACATATTTTTGTATGCATTTTGACTAGCATGCACACTTCTTTGCAAGTGATTTTACTCTGATATAATAATGGGTTGTGCATACTTTCTGCCAATGTATGCAATTTGTGTGCACTTTTCTATTATACCCATTTTTGTGCTCATTTCAGTGCACAAATGCATTCTCATTCCACAGAGAGGAAGGCCAGGATCTCTTCTCGATCATCCCAGAGTGCAGGACATGAAATCATGGGCTCAAGTTATAGGAAGCCAGATTCTGGCTGAACATCAGGAAAAACTTTCTGACTGTTAGAGCAGTACGACAATGGAACCAATTCCCTAGGGAGGTGGTGGGCTCTCCCACACTGGAGGCACTCAAGATGGTGCTGGACAGCCATCTGTCAGGGATGCTCTGACTTGGATTCCTGTATTGAGCAGGGGGTTGGACTCGATGGTCTTACAGGCCCCTTCCAACCCTACTATTCTATGATTCTATGATATAGGCTTAGGAGATGAGGACTGGGTAAGTTCATATAAAAATTTGGACCAAACATGTTTCTTGCTCATCCCTACAGCAGTCTACCAGTTTTTACACAGGACTGAGAAATCTCACTGTTTCTTCTAATAAGTTTTGTCAGCTTTGTTGATGTCCCTTTTTATGTTATCTCTCCATGAATATTCCAGTAAACGATTTCAGTCACAGGAGATGGAGGTGGGGAAGATGCTGAATCTATGAGAAGAAGGAAATAATTGAGAGTACTATCCTTGAGTAAAGTGAATTTTTGAATGTGTGAAAAGTACATATTTGCACCTGAAAAACTGACTCTAATGGAGTTATAGTTATATTCATCCAGTTAGGTAACTGAAATGGCACTATCTAATTCACCTGTCCTTTTAGATCTAAGAAACTGAGCTCAAATTCTGTGCATTAAACACTCCAAACAAAATGCTTTCAAACCACTGGAGGTCAGATTGTTTTTCTCAATATTTAGTCCAATAAAAAAATGAAACTAGCCAATAAATTAATAGTTTATTGCCAGTGTAGTGTAGCTACACTGTAGTGTAGTGGTGAGAGTGACACACTGGGACCTGGGAGATCCAGGTTCTAGTCCCCACTTGGCAATGGAAGCTCACTGTGTGACTTTGGGCCAGTCACAGACTCTCAGCCCAACCTACCTCACAGGGTTGTAGTTGTGAGGATAAACTGGAGAGGAGGAGGATAAGGTAAGCTGCCTTGGGTTCCTTGCAAGAGGAAAAAAGGTGGGATATAAATGCAATAGAGAGATAGAGAGATAGAGAGATAGATAGAGAGATAGATAGATAGACAGATAGACAGATAGATACATGGATGGATGGATGGATGGTGGATAGATGGAAATGGTGATCTGCAATACTGAGAATTCACAAGGTTCACAAAAAGCAAAAGACATTTAGATTTTAAACACCCATCACAACATATATATTTGGCAGAGCAGTCTGACAAAATGTGACTCATTGCCTAACCTTGCCTTGACAAATAATGAGAGTAATCTCATTTACCTAGGGAGCTGATGGGCTCTCCCACACTGGAGGCATTCAAGATGGGGCTGGACAGCCATCTATCAGGGATGCTCTGACGTGGATTCCTGCATTGAGCAGGGGGTTGGACTCGATGGTCTTATAGGCCCCTTCCAACCCTACTATTCTATGATTCTATGATACTTTCTGAGGCTCCTCATCCTTAACAGCAGGACACGGAATAATGGGCTCAACCTACAGGAAGCCAGATTCTGGCTGAACATCGGGAAAAACTTCCTGACTGTTAGAGCAATACGACAATGGAACCAATTACCTAGGGAGGTGGTGGGCTCTCCCACACTGGAGGCATTCAAGATGAGGCTGGACAGCCATCTGTCAGGGATGGTCTGACTTGGATTCCTGCATTGAGCAGGGGGTTGGACTTGATGGTCTTGTAGGCCCCTTGCAACCCTACTATTCTATTATTCTAGTCTCCGTTTCAGTCACTTCAAAGATAGTCTTGGAATTGGCAAACTAAAATAGTTGATCAGCTAAAGTAAAAGTGAGAAAAAGGAGCGTCTGGAAGGAGGAAATGGCTAACCACAGGACTCATTTGCATCAAAAGGGGTGGTAACTGTGTGTGGCAGAGTCAAAGTATGACAGGCGGAGGAAAAACAAGTCTGAGACTGTGTTGACTACCTAAACTGTTTGTTGATTAAAGATAACAGGGTAGTAATGGAGGGTGATCAATGCGTGGGCAGCCTCTAGTGCATGATCTTGTAGATTCACCTGCTGCCAAAGCTGCTCTGGAGCCTCGAGGAGGTGTCTCTTCTTGGTGGGGGTGAAGTAGCGGGGCCCGAACATATATATTTGGCAGAGAAGTCAGACAAAATGTGACTCATTGCTAGGGGTGTTCGAAACTCACTTACCCATTCCGGTTTGTGGGCATCCATGGTGGGGAGGGAGGCGATCCGTCCTTCCCCCTGGAATCCTGCCTGGCTGGCTCCACTCTACGGCAAGTCTGCAGAGCCGCTGGCCAGGCCCGTCCACAGCCAGACTTCTGTCCACTGCCGGGCTGCGGCTGCAAATGGCATCTGGAGTAGGGGACGCCATTTCCATCCCTGCTCTTTGCCATGATAGGCTATGTAAATATTTATATAGCCTATCACGGCAGAGAGGAGGGATGCAAATAGCGTCCCTTACGCCAGACGCCATGAGGCCACAGTCCAGGTCAGTGGATGGACGGCAGCAGCAGACAGACCCGGACCGGCCAGCAGCAGGTAGGGTCCGTCCGGGGAGGATTTCAGGGGGGAGTAGTCCATTCTGCTATGGACTCCGAGGTGGGGGGGATTCTAAAGAATCCGGCCTCATTGGAGTCTGTGGCGGATTTCTCTGCCATCCCTACTCGTTGCCTAACCTTGATAAATAACGACAGCAGAGTAGTCTCCGTTCACTTCAAAGATGGCCTTGGAATTGGCAAACAGTTCACATTTGTTCTCTTTTTAGGAACGTTTCATAGTGTTGTAGAATTAGACTGTCACCGAATTTCACCCAGAATAAAATTTCAAGGGGAATTTGGAGGTTCCTGCTGAGGTAAAATGTTTTTATTGTAGAATTTTATTGTTTTAACTGCTTTATTATATGCTTCGTACATCACCCAGAGTGGCTGGGTGACCAGCCAGATGAGCGATTAATAAATTTAATACATACATACATACATACATACATAAGCATAAGTTAGACGAATTAAAACAAACAAAAAAGTGTTGAGATCACTGGTGAAATTTGAGGGGAGTGCTCTGCAAATCCCTACCCATTCTTCAGAGTGGGTGTATGTGAGGAGTTGAGTCAGCACATACCTCTTCCCCCCAACCCCCCTCCACCTGTTTAAACAATTACCCCTGTCTTTGCATTGGCGCCAGCATCGCTTGCTGCCATGCTCAGAGTGTGTGTCAGTGAACTGGCTTCCTTGTTTGTGTTGTGCATGTGCAAAAAGCACACATGCATGGAAGCAACATTTCCCCATGCAAAGAAATGGGGAAGGCTTTGTGGAGGGCAACTTGGTCAGGCACTCTTCTGAACAGGTTGGTGGTTTCACCCCCTACCACCACCAAAAAAAGAGAAGGAAAGACCATTTCCAAGCAGCAGCAGCCAATCCAAGCAATGTGGAGGGGCAAGGGATGAATGGGCGATGGCAAAGCTGCATGGGCTGCTACAAAACATTGTGGAAATGTGTGTGCAGCTCCCTGCCTGTGTCCCCCTCCCATGCATTGTTGATGGAGCTGCCTGGCCTGGTATGGTGGTGGATGAGTTCTCATGGCCTTCTCTTGGCCTCTCCTTTCCTGCAGTCTGGGGGAGGCGTGAGAAACTTGCTCCATACGGAGCCATTGACTCAGAGTGCCTGGAGCTCATATCAGCAGTGGCATGAATGCTAAGGGGCTGAGGCTGCTGAATAAACTCTCCCGACACTGGTGACAAAAGTTGATATGACCTGGGATACTATTGTTCTTTCCCTAAAGCTAAATTAGGAGGTGAATTTAGAGGCTGTTGCTCAGTAGAAAGAAAGAAAGAGAGAGAGAGAGACAGAGAGAGAGAGAGAAAGAGAGAGAGAAAGAAAGAAAGAAAGACCCCACAAATCATGTAAAGGAAAGACACACCGATTTTGATAAGGAAGGTTAAATTCTCAGAAGGGACTTGCATAACCTATGTTGAATGGAAGAGACTATTTTGGTAACTTCAAAATTAACAGCAATGGGACACTTTGCTAAGGACTTGAATCTAGTCAGAGAAGTGACATGGGGGGAGCAATCCTCTGGCCGCTAGTCAGCAGCTAGATGGCCATAAGATATCTGGTTTTCCAGGAACTGACCTCAGAGGCCGGGCTCTGAGGTCAGTTTCCAGAGACCCAACCTTCCACCCTTCCGCACTGCCTTGCAGGCAGCTCAGAACAGCCCCAAGCTCCATGCTCAGAAGAGGAGCATGGAGCGGCCAAAATGGGGCATTCCAGGGGGCGTTCCGGGGCAAGGAAGGCAGAAATGCTGGAACAACATATCCTATGTGTTGTCTGGCAGCCTCCTCCCCTGCTCCACCTTCCCACAGCTAGACAGCCGAAATCAGCTATCTAGCCACTAATGCAGGGCAGGAGAAGCATGGAGGGAATGACCCCGTCCATGCTTCTGACCTGCATCAGATAGGCGGTCACCTCTGAGTTCGGAGGCAGCCACCTATCCCCATAGGATTGTGTCCTAAGGCTGTAATTGTATCCACATGTATCTGGAGGTAACTACCATTGAAAACCATAGGACTTGCTTCAGAGTAAATGTGGATAGTATTATGTTACATGTTTGGGTCAAGATTCTTTTGCTCATTTCCATAAGCTTCTGCAGGTGCTGTTTTATATGAACTGGGAGGCCAATGAGACAGACCCCAAAGGTTGAAGGAGACTAAAAGTGTTCCAGACAAAAACACTGAGCCACCAGAGTAAATTTATTGGATGTAATCTGACAAAGTTCAAGCATTTTTAAGTACCACTTCTTAACCTCCCTAGAACTGCCAACACAGCTGTGACAAATCCATTCGACAGAGCGATGCACTCTTCATACTTTCCTGATAGCACTCTGGATCCCTTCCATGCTGATGTAGGTCTTGCATTTCAGGGGAAAGGAAGAAGCTAGGATTCCCCCCTCCCCCCCCCACACACACAGCTAGGACATCAGAAAGTACATTCAAAGTGTGGCTACACTACAGTTCTTTAAAAACTCCAACTGCAGATGAAAATTCTGATGATTAGAAAGAAACTGCATCTGTTTCAAATGAAAGTATTTGAAAGATCCAAAGAAATATTAGTTTCTGAGCAAAATTAATAGATAAGAACATTGTCAATGGCCTTCATCGGAAGTAACACTTCTGGGTGGATTCATATAATTACTTTTTGTAGTTGCTAAATGGCCGGAAACATTTCTGTGAATATTTTAACCTCACCTAAAAGTGACACAGACTGTACTTAACAATAAAAGAAGATACATAATTTCCCCCAGGGTAGTATTTTTCCATGGTTATTTCCTATTTTCAAGATCCTTGCTATTGCAAAATAGTAATCTGTAGGCCAGCTAGAAGAGGTGGTCGATATCATCTGGAGAGATTGAAAGAGGTAGCTTGCCTTTTAGGCATGTGGGCCACTGGAAATGAATTGCTATCACTCTAAAAACACGCACAACTCAATCATGTAACCCCCCCACAAAAAACACACACACACACAGCTTGTGCTGATAATACTCAAATATGAACACAAGGTGACAAAATAATGTAACAAATGCAATGTAGCTGTGATGTATGGGTTAGTGGATATGTACAATTGAATTGAATGTTGAATCCAGCAAATGTATCATTTCCAAACAATGAAAGTGTAGATGGTTCACAATCGTTGCAGCAGGATTTGATAATTATTCTTTGTGTCTCCTGGAAGGGGCGGGGGATGGAAAGGGAGCCCTAACTGCAAGGAACCTTATATAATCTACTTAGGTTAGTAAAGCTCTTATGCATCGCATGTTGTGGAATCACCCGCACTGCAGTGCTCAGCTGACGGAGTGGTAGATGTGTGTGGGAGAGAGAATGGTTTGCGTGTGCGCATATCTGTTTGTATGCAGGGCCAGCATAAAAGCTAGGCATGGTTAGGCACCTGCCAAGGGTCCACACACCACTGACAAGAGCCCCCTGGACCTCCTCCTCCTCCTTCTCCTCTTCACCTGCCTCTCACTCTGGCCCAGACAACGGTGATGGTGAAGAGCATCCTGCCTATTTGCTCTCTGGCTCCCTACCTGTCAAGCAAGCCAATGGTAGCAATGATGGGAAAGACGACAACAATGGCAGCGAGAAGATATATTCACTGAAGGAGAGGGCCACTGAGGGTGTCTTGCCCAAGAAGCCCACGAAAATCGGGAGCCAGCACTGTATGCATGTTTTTTTTCTGTGAATGCCCTGCATACTTTTGCATCTGGCGCCATCCACCACAGGAAAGTGCCCCCCCCCCCAAGCTTGCCCACAGGCAAATGCGGCCCTTGGGTTCAAAAAATTCCCCATTCTTGGGTTAGAGGATATCCAAGGGATTCTGTCAGACTGGCAAGAATTGAGGTGTTTTGCAGACCTGTTGACCAAACCAGTACAGGCTCATGCAATTTACTACCTGCTACCTGCAGTATTTTCTCATATTGCTTTAAGTTGATTTTCTTTGCCTCTGCTCTTGGAACCTTTATGCTTTTTGGTTGGCTTTGACTGACATTCTTGATTATTGGGTGGGTTTTTTTGTTTGTTTGTTTGTTTGTTTTAAAAAGCTTATTTTTCAAAGGTTTATATTATTCTTTGGAAATTATATACATTTTTCAGTGGGGACTGCAAATACAACCAAAGGGTTATTTCCCCTACAACTCTGTACAGGTGTGATGCATAAGGTCTTTAGTAACCAAAATAGATTATATATGGTTTCTTGCAGCTAGACCTTTTGAATTCATTGATTGCAAAGAACACCAAGAAACAGTAGTGTGTTTGAATCATAGAATCATAGAATAGTAGGGTTGGAAGAGGCCTATAAGACCATTGAGTGCCACTCCTTGTTGTTGTTGTTGTTGTTGTTCAGTCATTAAGTCGTGTCCGACTCTTCGTGACCCCATGGACCATAGCACGCCAGGCCTTCCTGTCCTCCGCGGGTTAAAATCTATATTTCTTTAGTTCTTATTTATGTTGAGGATGTTTGCACATATTTTAGATTTTATAAATATACACTCTTTTTATAACTCTTAAATATATTTAGAGTTATATGCAATTATATATGCACGTAACTAAGAGTGGGCCTTATTGATTTCAATGGGATTTACTTCGAGTAGACATAGGATTGTGCTTCTGTGGTTTATTTCCTTTCTTATTGGTGTTAAAGATATGTTTCATTCCAGTATTTTGAATAACTGCTTAATCATATGCCATTATACAAATGTTCATTGTTTTCTTCTTTGGAGGTACTACAAATGAACTGTACACTGAAAATCTATGTGAAGCCACTGGGGGCTATCATCAGGAGGTTTGGGGTGCAGTGTCATCAGTATGCGGATGACATGCAGCTCTACCTCTTGTTCAAATCTTCACCAAGGTTGGCCGTAGAATCCCTGTCCAAATATCTGGAGATGGTGAGTGGCTGGATGGGGAGGAATAAGCTGAAGCTGAACCCTGACAAGACCAAGGTACTTTTGGTGGGAGACAAGAGGGGGTTGGGGGATGTTGACCTGGTGTTGAATGGGGTATGGTTACCCTTGAAAGACCAGGTGCGCAGCTTGGGGGTCATCTTAGACTCCCAGCTGTCCATGGAGGCTCAGGTGTCAGCTGTGAGCTGGACAGCGCTGTACCAACTCCATCTGATATGGCGGCTGCGCCCCTACCTTCCCGACCATCTGCTCCCATCGGTAGTACATGCCCTTGTCTCCTCTCATTTAGACTACTGTAATGCACTCTACGTGGGGTTACCCTTGAAGACGGTTCGGAAGCTGCAGCTGGTACAGAACGTGGCAGCTTGCCTGATTAAAGGCAGCTGCTGGTGAGATCACATCACACCAGTGCTGAAGGAGCTGCACTGGCTACCAGTTGTTTTCCAGGCCAAATTCAAGGTGTTGGTTTTGACCTTTAAAACCCCATATGGCTCCGGCCCAGCCTATCTCAAGGAGCACCTCCAGCAACACCAGATAGGCTGCTCAACAAGATCAGCCTTGGATGGCCTTCTCTCTGTCCCATCAGCCAGGACAGCTAGGCTGGTGAGGATGAGGGAGAGGGCCTTCTCTGTGGTGGCCCCCACTCTGTGGAACTCCCTCCCTAGGGAACTCCGCCATGCCCCCTCTTTAATAAGCTTCCGCCATGCGTTAAAAACATGATTGTTCAGGCAGGCATTTGGGGTGGGCTAGGGTAATTTTAGAAATGTGATGTTTTTAATGTTGAATTTTATTTTGTAAACTATTTTTATTGTTGTACATTGCCCAGAGTGGCTGGATGACCAGCACCAGCCAGATGGACGATTAATAAATTTAATAAATAAATATAAATAAATAAATACACTGACATGTATTGCCCCCCCCCCAAACACCTCTTTCTTTTATGCACATTGAGATTTCAACTCCCTGCTCTGTCCACAGAGACATAAAGAAAAATTATTCCATCCTAATCCAAGTACTGTGAGACATCTCCACTTTCCTTATGTGTGGAGATGGTAAACTACGGATGGTCCAAATGTTTGAGTTCACCAAGATTGTCCGAACATCAGCTCAATGCTTATCTCTCCTGAATTTGTGCTCACATCTGAAATTACTGTTAACAGGAAACTGTTGTATCCCTAGTCACTATTCATTATCCCAGTATGCTGCAACTTGTCTGAATAGTAACTATAGTTTCCTCCCACCTGTTCAGATAGGTTCCTTTAATTTCCACCATCTACCAACTCCAGTTTTTCTCATGTATATATTTATCCCCTCACAGCATATTTTGTAAAGAGAGATTACCAAACACAACCTCTCTTTTTTGGGCGGGGGGGGGGGGTCATGAATCGCTGTTCATTTTGTGCGAACGGAAAATTGTGCAAAAATAATGCAATCAAATGTGGAAGTTGCACAAAAAATTGCAAATTTGTGCAAATTTTTAAAGTTGTGCAAATCCCCCCCCCCCACCTAGTGTGGGAAATGGTGCCTTTTTAAAGTTGCACAATTGGGAACCTTTTTGTCATCAAAATTTGATTTTTTCAACACAAGTAGCTGCTCAAGAATTTGCAAGTAGTTTTGGAGAATGTGTTTTCCTGCTTATACTTGCATTTTAGGTTGCAAACAGGGCATGTTCACATGTTTTGTGAGCAGAAACAATATTCTCACACATCCCTATGTTAAACCAACTGTACATGGCCACTAACCTGTATACCCCTGTGAAGTTGCGTTTGTTAAGCTGTTTTGTCACTTGTGCTCACCTTTAAGCATTATTTTCATGCATACAAGGTGTTTTTGCGGTTGTTGTTTTGGATGAAAGTTACTCATTACTGACAACCATTGTGGCTAATAATTTTGGGTCACAGACTATTCCCAGTTAACTCTGTAGAGGACCGCAGCCATAATGTCCATTGCTCCCATTCAAATACTCAAAGTAGCTAGGTAGATAACCATAGATTACAAAGCACCAATATATCATTTATCACCATTCCCAGTTCAAATAGCTGACTGGTTTATGAATGCATCCCCCCGCCCCTTCTTCATCCTTCTCCATTCTGTGTAGTTGGCTTATGCACAACAGCTTTTGAAATAAATGTTCAGAAACCCGTTCTGCTGTTACATTTTGGACATTATTTGCACCACAAATATTCAATTTTAATTGTTTTTAAAAAATTTACAGGAATTGGTTGTATCCCTAGCTGCTATTCATTATACCAGTATGCTGCAACTTGTCTGAATAGTAAGTATAAAATGCATCACTTTGTTTTTTCTTCCCTTCAAATAGTTTCCTCTAATTTCCATCATCTACTGACCCTAGTTTTCCTCACATATAAATCTGTCCCTTCACAGGATATTTCATAAAGAGAGATTTCCAAACACTATGCCTCTCTTTTTCTGTTCATGAATCCTTACCTAACTGTAGCTTCATTGCTGAACATATTACAGTGTAAACCTGTGTATTCCCTCCCCTTTCCCCCCCACAATAGAGCTATTTAAGAAATTGATTTCCATTGTTCAGAGCTCAGACTGGAAGAAGTTGTCTCTCCTTCCAGCACATCAGACAGACAGACAAACATCAGCCTGTGACAATATCAAGCTCCTTAGATGATTGATTGTTCTTATTTCAATAAATCCTGGCTGCATTTCATCCCCTTGTCCCACTGCCTTCCCCTGTTTTGTTGTATTTTCCTCCCATTAAAGTAGCACATTCTGGATCTAGGGTGATGAAAGAGACCGAAGTAGCTCTATTACATAACTTCTTTAGAGAAAATGCTTGAGTATGTTAGTTCTCTGGTATAGCAATCCATCATTCCTTACAGCGTGCATATATGCCTCTCTCTGTCTCTGTCTCTCTCTCATTGCTTGGGCATATATAGTGTTCTTCATAGACATTCGTTCTACATAGCAATGCTGCTGAATTTCATAATTAGTCAGCTCATTGGTTGAAACTCATTTGTTCATAATGCTCACCTTCCTAGTGAGCTTGGGTTGCTGTCTTATGAATTCATTATTAATTTTGGAAGAGATTGTGAGCTTTGGAGCATGCACAATCTGCATCTAAACTATGGCATTTCTGTGCATATACTGAGTTGTTTGCTTTAACCCTTTTCTTTTAGGATGAAATGTGATGATGCCACATTAAACCATTAGGGAAAGGTTGGCATTTGAACTCTTTCCACAAGTCAATCTTTTTTTTAAGGAACTGCCACGTAGGTTGTATACACCTCCACATACTGATCCATATCTCTCCCCTCCATATACAGTCTGATTGGCAATGGTGAGTAAACATTACATAGAAAGGACACATGGAAAGAACTAATCAGGAAGGGATACATAACATGGTACACATGACATTATGATGCATTACGCGATTCCAAACTACATCCCAAGATGCAGTTTGATACTGCAGATGTGCAAAAACTCATATACACAGAACGAGCTATTGAGTTAAAGGAGAACTCTCCTCCAAGATTACACAGATGAATTGGTTATTTTCCAAGGAAATAATGAATTCATTTGGAGTAAGTTCACCCATCACTATATGGTTCATGGTGGTCTGATCTACACAGGGTGTTTAGCATCAGTTTAAATATATAATAGCCATTATCAGTGGTACGGATTTTGTTAAATCCATACTGTCAGTTGTTTCATGGATTATCAGGCATCTCTCAGTCCATTGTCGGCTCATTGAAGGAAACAGATTTTTTGTATGAGAATTTCATTCAGATTCATAGCCATCAAAACTCATTTGAATCTGTTGTAGATTTTTCTGACATCCCTAATTAATGGTATGCTAGACTTTTAAGTAGCATGGGCCACATTTGCTCAACACAAAGTCTTCATGCGATGTGAGAATTAACTGGAGATGCCAGGGATTGAACACAGGACAGGACCTTCTGCATGGACTCTTCCACTGCACTATGGTCCTTTCCATCAGCAAACTCCCAAACAGCTCAAAATTGATTTTTAAAAAAGTGATCTACATGATTCTGTACACTACCTTTGAAGAGTTATTCATGCAAGACCACATGATCATGCCAAGACTAACTCATATACTGGAGAACAGGATCCCACTGGAAGAGATTGGCTTCAGGATAGAACACAGCTGTGGTCAAGAAGTGGCAAGTGCTCATCCCTGCTACAAAACCAGTCTTCCTGAGGTTTCCAATAGGAGCCATAGCCTTTCTCAATTTGTAATTGAACTATAACATGGTCTGGGTTGAAAAGGCTGTACTAGTGATGGTCTCCAGCCTGCTTTAATGCCCCCAAGCTATTTATCTTATTAGGTCAATGCTTTTTAAGAAAATGTTCCATGGCTCCATTGGAAGTCAGAGAAGCAGAAACAAGAAGCCAAACAATTTCCTCCTATAGGTACCACTAATTAGCACTGCCCATTTGCCCGTGCATAAATTATATGCCTGAAAGGAGTCCAATGATCCACTGCTTTAGTGTCAAGTGCTCACAAACATCTCTTCTTGGAAGTCTCATATCAAAAATACAGGGAAGCTGTAATTTTTTGTAACTCTGCAATCGGGGAGACTATACATTTACAGGGGTGTTACTTGCCACAAATCATAGAATGGGGTGGAGAACACATGGCACCCTGGATGTTGTTAAATTCCAACTTCCATCAACACCCCAACCAGGAGACCAATGGTCAGGATTGATGGGAGTTGTAGTCCAAAAACATCTGGAGGGCTGCAGGTTTCAACTCCTGTCATAGAACATCCAGGATTAATGTCTGTCTGTCTGTCTGTCTGTCCGTCTGTCTGGCAGATTTCTAGCCCTCATGATTATGACAAGAATTGTTAAGGTGACGAAAGCAATGCCACTGAGCCGTTCAGTCCTTGTAGACATGACATAGCTATGATGTATGCAAGGAATGCCCATCCATGGAAGTGAATGGGAACTCCCGCCTGGATGAATCATGAATGCTAAGAGTTTACACCACAAGGATGGAATATTGTGGGTTGTTGCTGCTGCTGTTTTATCTAGTTACACTCAGGGTGAGATCCTTTACGGTTTGTGTATGCATGTCTCTCTCTGTGTTGTATGTGCAGGAAACAGCCACAAATACAACCCATAAAGGATTCTTTATAGGACTGAGGATCCTTAGAAGTCCTTTGAAAGACATGAAGGGAGGGAAATGATCTTAACAAAAGAACAAAAAAGGAGGGAGGGAAACCCAAACTTGAAAGGGAACAGAAGTTCAGAGGGATGTGGGCGTGAGAGTAGTCTTCGGTCTGAGAAACCACAAAGAGAGCTCTCTAACTCAAAGCAATGACAATGGCTCAAAGAGAGCTGTGACATACCCTACCTGCCCTGCTGCATCAGCTGTGGTCTCACGTCCCTGGGGACTGCAGTGTAGATCCTACTGGACTGCAGTCTCTGTTCCTGTGACACAACAAGTACAAGAGTCCCTGATACTACTATGAGACAACCTTTAGTTCAAGGTTGTTTAAATGGTTTGCTGACCAGGAATCCCAGTCTGAACCACGTACTCATAGCTGAACATGTCTGGTGCAGAAAATGGAATTTCAGCCTCCCCAAATGTTCTCTGAAAGACACCTCCTGAAGTCGTGTGTGTGTGTGCGCACGTGCATGTGCGCGATGTTACACTTCTGTTTACTTCTCAGCAGCTGGTTTTCAGCATTTTAATCTTTTTTAAAGAGGATTCTTCTTCTTGCTGGCTACATCATCAGATATGATGTAGCTATTGTGAAGATGCTTTAGTATAATATTGCCAATCAGATTTGGCTATGTGACAATGTCATGCAGCTAAACCCAAGTAAAGGCAAGGCTTCCTGCCCACTCTCTGAAGCAAACATGTTTTGCTGTAATTCATGGACTTTTTGAAGTATCACCAAAAGAGAGGGCTTGTAATAACCTAATTCAGGGATATGCAACCTGGAGCCCTTCAGATGTTTCGGATCACATCACATCTCCTATAATCTGTAAGCATTTGCCATGGGGTCCAGGCCTGATGGGACTTGTAGTCTGTCTGGATGGCACCAGGTTGCCTACCCCTGACCTAATTGGTTAAAGATGCATCTTTGACTGACAAAAGCAATGTGGTGTTTTACAGAGGGTGACAGACAGCCTAGAAACCCCTAAGTTAGAAACCTGCAAATTTTTAGAAGGGATACAGCAGTTTATGTGGAAGGGGAATCCTCACATTTTGGATGGGGTGATTTGCTTCCCCTCCACCCCCAATGGTTCGGGGCAATTTTGTATGAAAATGACATACATCGTAGACGTGGCAGGCAAAAAACTTGCCAAGTTTCAGAAAGATAGGTGGAAACGCCTAGGGAGTTATGATGACTGAAAACTAGTTGGAGTCGAAGAAGAAGAAGAAGAAGAAGAAGAAGAAGAAGAAGAAGAAGAAGAAGAAGCAGCTAGTCAAGCATAGTGTCATGATTTGAAAGAAAAAAAATAACTACAGGAAAAAGTCTGAGAGAGGGACTGAATTAATAACTGAAAAGAGGAAACAATTTTGAAACCATGAACAGATAGAATTTGAAGCCACCCCACAACAGAACACAGAACCTCAGAAAAACTTAGCAACTGAGAAAAGGACAACGGGGGAAACAATATTAGCTGACTCAATCCCTCCCCTAAGGCACAGTGATTAGAAGAAATCTCCTGGTAAAATTTGCCCCGTGTCTAGAAGACAGACCTGTTAGTCACTCAACCGCATTCAATCCCTTCCTTCCTCCTCTCCCCCCACCTTCTGCTTTTACAGAGAAATGAAACCTAAAAGGATTGTCTGTCTTTGTTTGTTTGTTTCTTTTTGGAGACAGACTGCCTTTCCAAAGCCCAAATCATGGTTGAATGTTTGTGCTGGGTCTAGCTTCAGTTCTGGTTACTTCGGAGGGAAGCCTGCTTTACCTCGGGATCAGACAAAGGGTTCATTTTCTTATCAAAACAGTTACATAAATTTAAAGCCTTTTTAAATACTAGAGATTGTAAAGTATGAAACATATACCTTTTTAAAAAATTAAGAACAAAATTTCCCAAGGCTTCCCTTAATCAAATTGGGACAGGGATAGATCGCCCACAGTACACTCACTGAACACTTTATCCATGGAGGCTCTCCATATGATCAGGAGCCCCATTTTTTCAGGGTTCTTAATCACATGGAGAGCCTCCTGTTCAAACTGATGGATATGATGATAAAGGGGCTGGGGGTGGACTGGAGGCGCACTCCTCTGCTCATGCATTCGTTCAGCACAAGAGGAAGAATGCCTCAAGAGGGCTGAACTAGGGATGTAGGATTTTGTAAAATCTTTTCTATCTGCATTTCATAGTTCGTCAGGTGCCTTTCATTCTGTCATCCCATCCTTGGCAGAATTGGATTTTTTCCAATTTCCCAAATTTGCACAAATCTGCATTTGGGCAAATGCGCAAATTCCTGCAAATGCACATGTTCACGCTTTTGCCTTGGGAAATACACATTTTTGGCTGGTGGGTGTTTTAAAACATATTTTTCTATGATTAAATTTGCATAAAATTCTGGAAAGTTAAAAAAAAAAAAGGTCCACAAGTCAGCGGAATCTGTGCAACTTGGGAAAAGCTGGTCCACTGAAGAATCCACAGGTCGGATTCATAGAAATTCAAACTCCCTTGATTCCATTGTGGATTTCTCTGACATCCCTAGGCTGAACTCATATCTGTATCTGAGCCAAATGTATTTATATTTATTAGGGATGAGCAGATGGATCCAGTCCATTTCTGCAGATTTCCTCCTTTCCCCTCCTCCAAGACAATTCTGTGCAGGTATAGTTTGTTTGTTTGACTGTTTGGGTTTAGTCTTCTACTCCATTTCCTTTAAGTGCCTTGTCCCCAGCATCCTAGTCACTCATTTTCTTGTTCTAATAACCCTGTCTGGCTGCTGCCATGGACCCAAATGCGCTGATTCTGCCAAGTCCCACTGAGTCCTGCCCTAGGAATGACTATGTCCCATCCCCAAGTGCCCATATCCTAGTTTGCCAAATGCTATATACATGCTAATTTTACATACTGATTACACAAACATAAAATGCAAGTGATTGCTTTATACAGCTCTTGCATCTGCTTGCTTCCTAAATCCATGTATTCGCCTCATGAAAGTTACATGAAGATTTAAGTGACAGTAATAGGTTTGAGTCCATCACCTCGGCAAATATTCTTTTATGGATCTAATGCAATAACTGTGCAATAACACTGAGAGAGAGAGAGAGAGAGAGAGAGAGAGAGAGACTAGCAGCTTGCTTGGAAAAGAAGAAATAAGTTGCATTTGTATTCTTAGTCCTCTTGACATGAATTGCTTGTCCTCATAAGACCTCCCCAAAATGGGGCAAGAGAGGAAAAAGAGGGGTGGAAGTGTTGGGCAAGAGGGGGTACAAGCATCCAGGAAGGAAATGGTCTTAATGTGGACTCGAGGTGAAAGGGTAGGTGTGTTTGTGTGTGTGTGTGTGTCTGTGGGGAGAGGGGGGGTGTCGAACAAGAAAGTTGAGAGGAAAGAGGACAGCAGTTTGGGAAGAGAAATGATCAGTGTCTGAGTCTGTATTAAACTAGTCACAGGGAACAGATGATCCCGAAATGGACTGAGCTCTGTTTCCTTGGTCTATGTCACCTGTGGAAACCTTTGATTGAATTGTCGTTCTCCTATTGAGCTCTTCACAACATCAAACTTTGGCTTGGGTGACTCACCATCCAGCTCTTCTTACAAAGGGGAGACTTGATACCACAAAGCACTTTGCTGACATTTCTTAACTCTAGTAAATCAGTACAAGAGTCGGCTTGCTTTCGCTGACATTTCACAGGGAGAGCGATGTTACAGGTATCGCCGTCAGCTCTTGATACCAGCAAAAGGGCAGCCCAGGAGAGGCCTGCATGAGAGCAGCACACAATTCACGGCCATCAACCGGTTCAGCTGATGGTCATAGCTATTCACAAAGGAACCTCTTTTGTTTCTCCGCTTTTATCATGATTCTTCTCTATCTCTTTGGTTAGTTTTACACAACATTTCACTTAGTGCAGTGCTGATATTTTCAATCTATCCCCCCCCCCCAAGTGAGGGGAGGATCAAAAAGAAATCACATATGAAATTGTGGCCAAGGTATAAAAATAAAAAATGGATATGTTCTCACGGCGTTGGGACTTGCTGTTACTGGGGCTGAGCAGTGTGTGTGTGTGTGTGTGTGTGTTCTCCCTTTTACACTCCACATGCCCTGCACTTGCAAAAATACTTCTCTCCCTGCTCGAGTAGAGAGGTTGCTGCCACCACCACCTCTGCTTCCCTCCTGAGCAGGAGAGGAGAGTGCTTTGCAAGGGCAGGGTGTGCTGGCTGGGACATGGTGCCCCTGAGTTTGCGAAGGCTATTGTCTCAGGCAGGGAAGTGGCTGTTGCTGCTTCCCTCCTGAACAAGAGACAAGAGCCTTTGCAAGCACAGGGGCTAGGCTAGGGATGTCCATTGCCAGGAAAGCTGCCCCTTTGGGGGCTCACCAGACTTTTGTACCACACCCAATTTGGCTTGCATTTGTGAGCTGATCCAAATGCATTTTCCCTGAATTCTAGGTACTTTTTAAGTATTTTTATTTCTTTATTTTCAGAAATAAATGTTTGGGTAATTTGCGCAAATTCTGGGCACAATTTGCACAAATTACACAATTCACAGCTGAAAGTTGTGCAAATTACGCAAACTGCAGCTGTAAATTACACAGATTGCACAAATGTCTATTCCCACACACAAATAAGGAAAATCTGCCAGCTGGTCCAACTTGCTGTGGACCAAGTTGGGCTGGCTCTCAGAAGATGAACAGAGGTCCAGAGGGCTGAGCCAATGAAAGCTCGTTGAACTCCAATTCCCACCAGGGATTCCTCTGACATCCCCAGCACTAGCTCACAGCTTTGCAAGTGCAGGTTGCACCAGCTGATAGCCAGTGCCACGTCCTTGCAAATCTTTACTTCTTTCCCTGCCAGGAGGGCTGCCTATGGAGTGGCTGAAAGCCAGGCAATTTTCTTTTTCTAAAGCTGAAGTTCAGGTCATTTTAACTTCACAGGGGGAAAAATGCCTGGCTTTCTGGTACTTCACCATGGGCAGCCACCCTTGGGTCTTAGAATGCCCATAGGATGACTTTAACAGTCATGACATCTTGTCATCCTCCCCTGGGCTTAATCAGGAAGTGTGGGAACCTAGAACAAGTGGCAAATCATCAAGGATAGATGATCATATTCATTAAAAAAAAAAACTTTTAAAAGAAAGAACAGTGACACCCTCAGCCAATTCAGAACTGTTCTGAGGATGATAAGCAGCACCTCCCACTCCCAAAATCTTTGAAGAAATTCTTTCCCCATGCATGAAAGAGGCAGAAAAATGATTGCCTCTTTTGCAAGAGGTGAAGAGTTACTCGAAATTGAGGAATGGGGTTCAGCACAATACTCATTTCACTACACATCTGAACCTGCGAAATGGTTTGTTCCCCATATGGTTTGCCAAGATGATACAGATGACCAAATACATGCGACTTCACCTAGGTATAGATTGATGATCTATGGGCTTCTATTTGCTCTCTCCTATCTCAGAATCTCTCTCTCACGCACATGCACACTGTGGTCTATCAACTATTTCTTTCTACTGTCTTCTTTCAGACTATCTTCTTCAGGGCCCATATATCCACAGGTAAATTGATAAAAATATACAACTTCATCTTTGCTTCCTTCCATCCATCCATCCATCCATCCATTTTCCCCTCCCTCTACACCAGCCTTGCAAACAAGTCCATGGACTTCAATAGCCCCAACATATTTTACTAGTTTAGTCATGCATAAGTGCCCTTAAAAAATCCCCAGTTTTTGCCTGGTTGCCTTGATCTAGCAGTTCTTCTTCTTGGTACAACACATGATTAACTTAGGCCATCCATCCCCCTGCAATGTGGTGATGGCCACTGCCTTAGATGGCTTTAAAAGGGAATCACACACATTCATGGAGGATAGGCCTATCAATGGCTGTTGGCTAGAACAGTGCTGCAAAAGTTCTGGTTTTGACTTTAAAACCCTTCATGACTTGAACCTAGGACACCTGATGGACCACTTGTCTCCACATGCCTGCCTATACACTCCACATGCTGGCCCATTCATTAAGCTATTCACAGAGGCCCTTTTTTCAGGTACCCTCCTGCCATCCAGAGTGTTCCAGGTGACTACAGGGGAAAGGGCCTACTCAGTGGCAGCACCTAACCATGAAATCCTAACTCCACAGAGGCTCGTCTGACACCTAACATCATGCCACTTTGGTGACAGGCAAAGACCATTAAAAAAAATGTCCAGGCTTTTTATTTCTTTATAACTGCATTGATATCCTGCCTTTCTTCCTCTTGCAAGGAACCTAAGGATATTTACATGACCCTCCTCTCTATTTAATCTCCACAACACTCCTTTGAGGTAGATTATGTTAAGAGACAGTGGCTGGCCCAAAGTCATCCAGTGAGCTTCATGGCTGTGTTGGAACTAGAACCTGAATCTCCTGAGTCCCAATCCAACATTCTAACCTCTGGCTTTCAATACCGTCTTTGTGTTCCTGGGTGTTTGTTTTTAATTATGTAGACTGCTTTTATACTGTTCTTTTATATTACTGGTTTTTTAATGTCCCTCTTTTAATGTTGTTTGTTTTAATTTGTTTTGTTGTAAGTTTAACTTGTAAGCTTCCCTGAGAATCCATTGACAGGCAGGGTCTAAAACAAACAAATAAATATCACTGTGACCAAAACTGTGATCTGAATCCTGAGGGTTAATGGGTATAGGTGTTTTAGTGTGAAATCCTCTACGTATCTACTCAGAAATAAGTACCAGTGAGTTCAATGGGGCTTCTCCCCAGGTAAGCGTGATATAGCATTGCAGCCTCAGATGTTCCATACCCTGCATCAGCTTTATCATGAGCTGTGGCATTCACAGCTTTTTAAAAACCCAGCATCATTCACTGTCCCCCACCCCATCTCTTACTTACAGATCACTAATATATTTCTAACTTCAGTAACTATCTCCCCTTTGAAACAGCCAAGGCAAATGATATATTGATTTTCTACAGCTCACCCGGCATGATTGGTATCAAGGCTGTGTAGGCGTGAAGTGTTCACAAATATCCACTAACCACCACCACCTTTAAAAAAAAAAAAAAAGAGTGAAAGGGGGAAAAAATGTACTTCAGTAATCAGATTAAATGGAGTTAGGCTGATGCAAAGCCTGAAACAAAGAGCAGGTTTGATGTGCAACTGAAATTGAAAATAAGCCATTACTGAAAATTCTTGTAAGGATTTTTTTTGGGGGGTGGGGGAATCGTTGGTAGCGTTATTTACAGGCACAAGGAAATAGTAAGCTTCGCAAAGGGAGAGGCCAGAACACAGTAGTGGGGCACATGCTTTGCCTGCAGAAGTTCCCCAGTTCAAATTCAATCTGGAGTTAAATGATATTGGGGAGCAGGACGGTGCTGTGAAAGAAGGGACCCCACCCCTGAGTGGGCAGTACTGGGTTAGAGAGACCAATGGTATGAGGCAACTTGTATGTTCAAGGGGGCAGTGGCTAGCTAAGAGAAAGAACTTTATATTTAGGAATTGCTGCAGTCATCAAGAAAAGGCCAAAACAGCAGACATACATTCCTATGCATGTTTAGACAGAAAAAAGTCCTACAACTCTCAGCATGTCCCAGCCAGGCCTTTTTCATTTCTGTCTAAACATGCATAGGATTTCACTCTAAAAGCTGTAGCTGCTAGAAATACATTTAGGGCATAATCCTCTGCGTGTTTAGACAGAAAAAAAAAGTCCTACAACTCCCAGCATTCCCCAGCCAGCCATGGTCATTGGAAAGTGGTCAGGGGGAGGGGGGCTGGAGGGAAGGAGCATAAGTTGTGTGAGCTAAGTTCCACATGTGTGGTGTTGGATCCAGCATGGGCGGGGGTTACCACCCTGACTGAAACCAGACAAAAAGTCAACAAGTTCCTGAGTTAGGTTATCACAATTCCCATTTCCTGCCCTTCGGCCTCATCTGGCTACAGAAATACCAATGACGTTGAGTTGATTTCACTCCTGGCCCCCATCATATCTCTGTGTATGAGCTACAATACACAGTACCTTAAGGGTGCAATCCTCTGCATATTTAGATAGAAAAGAAGTCCTACAACTCCCAGCATTCCCCAGCCAGCAGGGCTGGCTGGGGAATGCTGGGAGTTGTGGGACTTTTTTTTTCTATCTAAACATGCAGAGGATTATGCCCTAAATGTATTTCTAGCAGCTACAGCTTTTTAGAGTGAAATCCTATGCATGTTTAGACAGAAATGAAAAAGGCCCAGCTGGGATATGCTGAGAGTTGTAGGGCTTTTTCTGTCTAAACATGCATAGGAATGTGTGTCTGCTGTTTTGGCCTTTTCTTGATGACTGCAGCAATTCCTAAATGTAAAGTTTAGTGGCTTACCTAGCCACTGCCCCCTGTGAACATACAAGTTGCCTCATACCATTGGTCTCTCTAACCCAGTACTGCCCACTCAGGGGTGGGGTCCCTTCTTTCACAGCACCGTCCTGCTCCCCAATATCATTTAACTCCAGATTGAATTTGAACTGGGGACCTTCTGCAGGCAAAGCATGTGCCCCACTACTGTGTTCTTCTGGCCTCTCCCTTTGCAAAGCTTACTATTTCCTTGTGCCTGTAAATAACGCTGGCTACCAACGATTTCCCCCCCGAAATCCTTACAAGAATTTTCAGTAATGGCTTATTTTCAATTTCAGTTGCACATCAAACCTGCTCTTTGTTTCAGGCTTCGCATCAGCCTAACTCCATTGAATTTGATTACTGAAGTACATTTCCCCCCCCCCTTCACTCTTTTTTTTTTGGAAGGAAGGAAGGAGCTCACACAACTTATGCTCCTTCCCTCTATGCCCCCTCCCCCTGACCACTTCCCAAGCCATAGGAACATAGGAAGCTGCCTTATACTGAGTCAGACCATGGGTCCATCTAGCCTAGTATTGTCAACACTGACTCCTGGGTTTCAGACAGGAGTTTGTCCATCCCTACCTGGAGATCCCGTGGATTTGAACCTAGGGACCTACTGCATGCCAAGCAGGTGCTCTACCACTGAGCTACAGCCCTTCCCCTATGGCCCAGTCCATTCCATCAGAGGTTTCTGTTCTGTTGGAAGATAGATAACGTTGGATTCAAACCACTGTTTATAACAGGGTTCTTGAGCCTCTTTCAGCCTGAGGGCTGAATTCAGTTTCAGCAGAGCTCACAGGGGCTGCACTCTAGTGGGCGGATAGAACAAAGGGAAAGGGGTGAGACCAAAAACAAACTTAGAAATGTCGGCCCATTTGAGCGTAAAGTTCTTACTGCCAGTGACTTAGCCAGAAGAGAGGCATTTCAACATTTTAGAAGGGGGGGGGATGGCACATAAGTGAGAAAATCACCCCAAAATCACTGGTTGGGGGGAGAAAGGGGGCAGGAGCCAGGGAAAGGGGTGTGGCTCTCTGGGGAACCACAGATGGCTAGAAAGGAAACCCAGGATTGCTGGATTTGGCCCCCCCAAGCCTAAGGTTCCCCAGTCCTGGTTTATTATGTTAATTACAATCCTTTCCTTTTATGCCAGAGAATTTAAATGAAGATGTGGCAAACACAGAGCAAGATCCAAATTTACTCATACTTGGAATAGACCCATTGAAGTCAATGGGATGTAACTTGGTCATGAGTAACTTTGGTCACATTGTTTTCAGTGGGCCTGCTCTAAGTATGGCTAGCTGGGGCATGCTAGGAGTTGTAGGACTTTTTTCTGTCTAAACATGCATAAGACTAAGGTAATTTAAAACAAAACAAAACAGAAAACAAGACATTTAGCTCTAGCGTTGCTCTAATTGTGGGACATTTTTTGTAACAATGGATCCTTATATGAGAACTTGCTCGGAAACAACAATATCTATTTTCTTGGAACAAATATGGATGTCTGGTAAACCTACCAGTCTAAGACAATTAGTGTTGGTCTAACGCAATGAAAAAATTATCCCCCACCCCAATATTTTAATGCAATGTTTGCTAGCCACAATAAATACATGGAACCTCTATGTTGAGGAGTAGTGTACCATTGACTTACAATAATGATCAACCAAAATTTGTGCTTGCCTTATGAACTACCAAAGCCCTCTGGCTTGATTCTGCTGGAGGACCTTGGCTCTGATCCAACAAGGTCTTCTTTGTTTATTGGTGGTTTGGATCACCAATCCTGCATCGGCCATCATATGCACATGACTGATCATGGACTTTCCATGGACTGAAGCAACTGACAGTCATCATTTGCTGAAGTGGCTGGGAGAACAAGCCTATAGATGATGCTGGGACTGAGACACAAGACAAGGAAAGAGTGCCAGAGAAGGAGAGTATTTAATCTTATCTAGTTTCTTTTGTTTGATTTTTTTTAAAGGTGTTCTGATTGATATTGCTAGTTGCCTTTGGTGTCTGTTAGAATAGATGGAAAGGTAGGATAGAAATTAGATTACACAAATGAAACCTGTACCAAAATGTTGCAGAACAGTGTGCTGCTGTTCAGGATTCCAGATAGTTCATTCTATTTACTCTCCTCATCCCAATTTGCCATTCCCCTCTCCAACAGTCACAGGCAGCACCCTGTGGCCACTGAACATGCTCAGTCCTCATTCATTTTGGGGTCCCTCTATTTCCAGTGTCCAGAGGTGAGTGTTGTCACTTCTGTAGCCAAAATGGCACTAGTTATGCACAAGACAGAGGTGCAATATTTTCAAAGGGGAAAACCCTTGAGGGATGACCTATTAGAGATGTGTGAAGGACCAGAAAAAGACAAAAAAGGAAAGGAAACTAAATAGGAAAAGTCACCCCCCCACACACACACACCCCTCCTATTTTTTTCTGTTCCCCTTCACCTTCCAAACAAATAAAAAGTCCTTGGGAAAACAAAACAAAACAAATTTTTAAAGATTTTTTTCCTGGTTATTCCCGGTTGTTCCAGTCTTTTTCTGGGCCTCCACAACTGTAATCTCTCATTCTTAGGGTTTTTTCATTTTGGTTTGGTTTTTTCCTTTAAAATTATTGTACTTCTGCAAACTATGCATTTCCCTGAAGCCGCCAATACCTCCCTCTTGTGCATAGGTGGTGCCATTTTGGCTACAGAATCAATGACCCTCACCTCTGAACATTGGAAATGGAGGGACTGATATCTTAGCTGCGGACAAATCCAGCCAAGTGCAACAGATCTTCTATGTGTCATGTGCTTCTGAAGAGGGTATATTTTGTGACACCGCTGTTCATAATGAAGACCAATTAATCTTTCATTCACTTGATAAAATATCAAGAAATGTCAAAGCAATTATACTAAATATAAAATATATGGCATTTAAGGCAGTTTTGTGCAATTGAACTCCTATCTTGCTTTTTTATTTCCAATTTCCAAGCCCCCACCCTGCCCCAGACCATAATTGTCAACATAATGGCTTATAGTGCAATAGCTGCAATGGGATGCAGTGTCGGAAAAGTGAGGCAGTGCCCTATATGCCAGGGCAGCACCCCACCTTTTCCCTTCCACCTGTTGTAGAGCAGCAGTACGCCATGTAGGCATTTAGGAAGGACTGGCAAGGAGGTGGCCTGGCAACAGCTTCACAAGGCTTGGAAAGATCTGATGGCTGAATGGCTCTGGAAAGGTTAGTGGAGGCAATAGGTTAATTGGCTAGTGCCAACACAAGCTAGCTTATATATTGTGGAACACTATGTACAGTTCTGGTCACCCCACACCTAGAATCATAAAATCATAGAATCATAGAATAGTAGGGTTGGAAGGGGCCTACAAAGCATCCCTGACAGATGGCTATCCAGCCTAGTCTTGAAGGCCTCCAGTGAGGGAGAGCCCACCCCCTCCCCAGGTAATTGGTTCCATTGTCGTATTGCTGTAATAGTCAGGAGGTTTTTCCTGATGTTCAGCCCGAATCTGGCTTCCTGTAACTTGAGCCCATTATTCCGTGTCCTGCGCTCTGGGATTATCAAGAAGAGATCCTGGCCTTCCTCTCTGTGACAACCTTTCAAGTACTTGAAGAGCGCTATCATATCACCCCTCAGTCTTCTCTTCTTAAGGCTAAACATGCCCAGTTCTTTTAGTCTCTCTTCCCAGGGATTTGTTTCCAGTCCCCTGATCATCTTCGTTGCCCTCCTCTGAACCCTCTCCAGCTTGTCTGCATCCTTCTTAAAGTGTGGTGCCCAGAACTGGACACAGTACTCCAGATGAGGCCTAACCAGTGCTGAGTAGAGGGGAACTAGGGCTTCCCGGGATTTGGAAGCTATGCTTCTATTAACGCAGCCCAAAAGAGCATTGGCCCTTTTTGCAGCCACATCACATTGTTGGCTCATATTCAGCTTGTGATCGACAACAATTCCAAGATCCTTCTCTCTTGTAGTGTTCTTGAACCATGTATCCCCCATCTTGTAACTGTACATTTGGTTTCTTCTTCCTAGGTGCAGAACTTGGCATTTATCCCTATTAAATGTCATTCTGTTGTTTTCTGCCCAGCGCTCCAGTCTATCCAGATCACTTTGAATTTTGTTTCTGTCTTCCAAAGTATTAGCTATCCCGCCTAATTTTGTGTCATCTGCAAATGTGATCAGCATTCCCTGCACCTCCTCCTCCAAGTCATTAATAAAAATGTTGAAGAGCACTGGGCCCAGGACTGAGCCCTGCGGTACCCCACTCATTACCTCTCCCCAGTTTGAGAAGGTCCCATTGATAAACACTCTTTGAGTCTGATTCTGTAGCCAACTGTGGATCTACCGGATCGTTGTTTCATCTAGCCCACTTTGAGCTAGTTTGCTCATCAGGATATCATGGGGCACTTTGTCGAAAGCTTTGCTGAAGTCAAGGTATATTATGTCTACAGCATTCCCATGGTCCACAAGGGAGGTTACTTGATCAAAAAATGAGTTCAGATTTGTCTGGCAGGACTTGTTTTTGACAAATCCATGTTGGCTTTGAGTAATCACTGCATTGTTTTCAAGGTGCTTACAGATCACTTGCTTTATCATCTGCTCCAGAATTTTCCCAGGGATTGATGTCAGACTGACTGGTCTGTAGTTCCCAGGTTCCTCCTTTTTACCCTTTTTGAAGATAGGGACCACATTAGCCCTCCTCCAGTCATCTGGCACTTCCCCCGTCCTCCATGATTTCTCAAACAGAATACAGAATAGACAGCGGTTCTGAGAGTTCTTCTGCCAGATAGTTCCTTTATTACTCTAAGATGCAGTTCATCTGGCCCTGGAGATTTGAACTCATTGAAAGTAATTAGGTGTTCTTTGTAGGGATGTCAGAGAATTCCGCGACAGATCTCGGTGAGATCTGGCATTCGGCCCCCCAAAATCCATCACGGAATGAAGCCCCCCTGCCCCCCAACCCATGAAAGGTGCACAGGACAAAGTCCCTGCCGCCCCCACCCCACGAAAGGTGCGCGAAATGGAGCACTTACCTGCTCCCGTCCGCGCTGCTTTCTGAATGGCGGCCATCCTGGCTGCCATTAACTTCCTCCTCTTCCTAGCCGTGATAGGCTATGTAAATACTTACATAGCCTATCACGGCATGGGGGAAAAAAAGCCCAGCGTACCCAAATGGTGGTAGCCGCCACCATTTGCATACGCTGGGGTTCCCCCCCCCCCGAAATACTTACATAGTATTACGTAAATACTTACGTATCCTCTCACGGCGGGGGGGGGGGAAACCCCAGCGTATGCAAATGGAGGTGGCTACCGCCATTTGCGTATGCTGGGTTTTTTTTCCCCCTGCCATGATAGGCTATGTAAGTATTTACATAGCCTATCATGGCTCAATACGGGGTTGCAAATGGCGGCAGCTACGACAGCTGCCATTTGTGTCCCTGCAGCCTGCAGGGCTGCCCAGCGGCTGGATGTCTGGCTGTGGGTGGCCGGAGCCAGCTGGCAGCTCTGCAGCTTGGCTGCGGAGCGGAGCCGGCCAGGCAGGATTCTGCGGGGAGGGACGGAGCCCCTCCCCCCCGTCGAGGATTCCGGGGGGAGGGACGGAGCACCTCCCCCCCACCGCGGATGCCCCTGCACGGAGCTAGGTAAGGGATTCGTACATCCCTAGTTCCTTGACCATATGCCTATCAATCTCAAGCTGCAATCCTGCCCCTTCAACCTGTACTTCGCCTTTGCCAGGGGGGGTCATAGACCCTCTTTGGGGAGAAGACTGAGCCAAAGGAGGAATTGAGCACCTCTGCCTTTTCTTTGTGATCTGTTATCTTTTTGCCATCCTTATTTAATAGCTGAACAACCATTTCTTTCCTCTGCCTTTACTATGCACATAGCTGAAGAAAGCCTTTTTGTTGTTTTTAGCATCCCTCGCTAATCTCAGCTCATTCTCAGCTTTAGCCTTCCTGACGCCATCCCTGCAATTCTGTGCTATCTGCCTGTACTCTTCCTTTGTTACTTGGCCTTCTTTCCACTTCCTATATGTGTCCTTTTTTGTTTTCAGGTCATCCCTAAGCTTTTTGTGAAGCCCCATTGGCTTCTTCTGTTGTCTTCCACCTTTTCTTCTTGTTGGAATTGCTTGTGATTGTGCCTTGAGAATTTCCTTTTTTAAAAGCTCCCACCCATCTTGGACTCCTTTTCTCGCTAGCATCGCTTGCCATGGGACCTTACTGATCATTGTTCTGAGTTTATGAAAATCAGCTTTCCTAAAATCCAGGGTATGGGTTTGACTACACTCGGCTTTTGCTTCCCTTAGAACCAAGAACTCAAGTACAACATGGTCGCTTTCCCCCAGAGTTCCTGCAACTGCTACTTTATCCACTAAGTCATGTCTGTTGGTTAGGATCAAGTCAAGGATAGCCGATCCTCTAGTTCCTTCCTCTACTTTCTGTAGGAGGAAGTTATCCGCCACACAAGTCAGGAATTTCCTGGAGGGGCCATGTTTTGCAGAATTTGTCTCCCAACAAATATCAGGGAAATTGAAGTCCCCCATTACTACTACATCATGCTTCCTTAAAACACTGGCTATTTGCTTTTCAAAAGTTTCATCCTCATCTTCTCCTTGATTGGGTGGCTGGTAGTAGACTCTGACCGTCAGGTTCCTTGTATTCTTTGCTCCATTTATTTTGATCCAGATGCTCTCAATGGGGCTACCAAGCTCATCCTCCTGTATTTCTGTGCAAATATATATATTTTTCACTTACAGTGCAACCCCACCTCCCTTTCTGTTCCTCCTGTTCTTTATGAACAAGCTATATCCTTCAATTGCTGTATAACAGTCATGAGAGTCATCCCACCAAGTCTCAGTTATACCTGTCAAGTCATAATGCCCCTCCTGTATTAAGAGTTCAAGTTTGTTCTGTTTGTTTCCCATCCTCTGGGCATTAGTATATAGACATGGAAGACCATGTGCTTCATAGTGTGGCTTTCTTCCTACATGTGTCTGAAGACTATTATCGGACACTATCGGAGCTGTTCTCTCCATTGCAGTGCATGAACCTTCGTCCATTGTTACCCCCAACTTTACATCTCCCTTCCCAACCTAAAATATATATATATATTGTAGAGCTGGAAAAGGTGCAGAAAACGGCTGGAGCATCTCCCCTATGAAAGAAGGTGACAACAGCTGGGATTGTTTAGCTTGGAAAAAAGGAGGGTAATGGGAGACATGATAGAGGTGTACAATATTATGCATGGTGTGGAGAATGTGGATAGGGAGACTGTTTTCTCCCTCTCTCACAATACTAGAACCCTGGGCCATCCCATGAAGCTGATTGGTGGGAAATTCAATACTGATAAAAGGAAGGACTTCTTCACACAGCACATAGTTAAACAATGGAATTCACTTCCACAGGAAGTAGTGATGGTCACCAGTTTGGATGGCTTTAAAGGGGGGTTAGACAAAGTCCTGGAGGAGAAGGCTCTCAATGGCTACTAGTCTTGATGGCTGTGCTTCCTCCAGTACCAGAGGCAGTGAACCTATGTATACCAATTGCTCAGGAACATGGGTGGGAGGGTGCTGTTGCACTCATCTCCTGCTTGTGGCTTCCTGGTCAACAGCTGGTTGGCCACTGCGTGAACTAGGCTGGACTAGATGGACCCTTGGACTGATCCAGCATGGCTCTTCTTATTGTATTGTATTGTATTGTATTGTATTTCAAGCATTTGGCATAATGCTTCAGCTGGAAAGGATTCCATACAGTGACTTCTGATCAATAAACACAAGATAGTCCCTGCTGTCTCGCTTATCATCTAAAAGACATGACACAAAAGGAGGGGGGAAGGATGAGGAGGGGAAAAGAAAAGTATCAGCCTTGCTGAATGTCCCTCCAACTCTTACTTTTCTAAATTGCATTATTGGGAATGGAAGGAGACAAACTTGTAACAAGGAATTCTGGGGACAGTGGGGGATATATTTATGTTCTCACATTTCAAGTAATGTAATGGGACTTCTGGCTGTGCTTGGAAATGCCCATTGTGGTACAGGGAATGCTAGGAACTCTATCTTTTAATTCTTCTGGGCTTCAGTCCATTCAGCCAGGAAGAGATAACACATCTCAGGATTCTCAGTGGTGGTGGAGGAGGCTTTTAAGCACACATGCCCAGAAAAGATGGTCCTTCTACTGTTCAGTTCCTTTTCCTGGCACCCATTTCCCTCCTCTCCCATTGACAAAATAAGTTTAGGAGAGAAGGGGGAGAGTGGAAACCAACAAGGAAGGCTGGGGATGGTAGATATTTCTCTCATGCCCTGGTATTTCTAAGCATTCAGAGAACTCATGAGAAAAGCCTGAACTTCCTCTGAGAATTCTCAGAATGACAGAGCCATTCTGAACTGTGTGGGTTTCACTCTTCTGTGTCTAGACTGCAACAAGAAGGAGGTTGTCAAGTACTTTACAGGTCATTCTGTAAGGCTGAAGGGGTGTGCTTGCTTTGGTAGGTCACAGATCTGCTCTGCAGCCTGGTTCACAGTGACTTGCCTGAGGCCCCTCAATGACTGACATGACTGAGTGAAGATCTAAAGTCAGTTCTTCTCTGTTCAAGTCCAACAATTTGTTGTTCACTGCACCATACTGCCTCTGTTTTAATCATTGTGATATGTGGAGGTTTGAAGGTATCCTGCACTACTTTACATTAAGTCCCTGTTACCATAGCATATGAGTAAATAAAACAATTAGCGAGGCCTTAAAATGTTGAACTTCTTGCAAAGTTGTATTTTATTTTATTTTTGTAGTATGCTTTGGATCATAGATCTTACATAACAGCCTTTCCCAACTGGTGCCTTCCAGATTTGCTGGAATACAACTCCTGTCATCCCTGTCCATTGACAATTCTGGTTGGGGCTTATGGGAGTGGGGATACCAGATGAAACAGTGGACAGGCTTCCTGTACTTTTTATAACTCTAGGCATCTCTACACCAGCCTAAAACCCTGCATTTAAAATGGGGCTTTCTGCTTCTGTTTTAAATGCAGGATCACAACAACTCCCTTTTTCACATGCTTGCTTTTCCCCCTCCCCTTTCCCCCTCCTTCTCCCGTATCTGAGTCTTCCATATCTTTCATTAGTCTAGCTCCTCTTCTTGCTGCTTTTCCCTTTTCACAGAGGGAACTCGAGCAGAACACAGCAGGGTAATTTGGTAGCTCATTATTTGTGATCTATTTTAAATCGGAACAAAGGGCATTTAGTGCAGGAGCTGCCCTGGAGGTTCACGGCATCATCTAAAGAGCCCAGAAATGTTTGTGATTGAGCCATCTCAATAGCAGGATAAAAGCTCCATGTGAAGGAGCCCTCTGTGAAGAGGCCATTTTGGAAAGTCTCCGCTTTTGTCATGGAGGAAGGAGAAAAGCTGCACCTACTGAGATCCCATCTGAAATGTGCCTTCTTTGCATCTGATCAGTGTACCATGGAATGCAAGTCCTTTCATGTCTTTCCTTTTCCTCTTTCATTAGCACAGCCAACTTGTATCAATTCACAACCAATCAATAAACAAGAAAAGTAAACAAGAACAGCATGCTCATTCTTCTAGAATGTACGGTATGGAGGACTTGCGGATGGATCACACAGCCACGGTCTGCAATCTTCTACAGTTTGGAACTCGTAAGTCCAAACGACTCCTAATTATGCAGAACTGAATGCAGGATCTCACACACAGCACTTAAGACTGGAAAGCTCTGGAAGCTAGCAGTTGTCAAATGCTGGTAGGGCTTGCATATATAATGCTACTTGCATTAGACACCAGTAGGGCTACAAGCATCTGGCATCTATCGCTGAAAGCATTTCTAAAATGTGAAATGCAAGTAGTGCTACTAGCAACTTCCCACTGGGACAAGACATCATGTTGTCCCCACTGGGGGAAAATCTGATAAATTGGCTAAAAATGCTGTTTTTTTTATGAACCTGTAATGTACTACAAGCTGCCTGCAAAATTCAAATACACTATTTATACAGGGCCTTACGATGGAAAGAGGCTTTTAACATATTTTCAGCTTTTACAACCAGGAGAAAGAGAAGAAGCATCTGCTTCTGCTCCTTCCTAGTGTGTCCTATTTTTCCTATTTTTTAGTGATAAACTCCAACAGCCATGCCTTGGCACCTCTTTGCTCCACATGGTTAAAAGAGGGGGAGATTCACATGACGGAAGTGTCTTCAAGTCTCAGCAGGCTGGGACAAAGTGCCCTTGGCCTACAGATTGAAATCATAAAAGCTCCTGCTGTGGATATGGATTCCACATGCATAGGTTCCTCCAGAGCTTAGGGTAGGAAGTGCGGTGAATTCATGCAAAGACCTTGCAAAGGGCAAATAAGCCAAGAATAAATGTTAAAACACTAAAGGAAAGTTAAAAGCCTCTTAGAATCATAGAATAGTAGGGTTGGAAGGGGCCTATAAGACCATCAAGTCCAACCCCCTGCTCAAGGAACCCAAGTCAGAGCATCCCCGACAGATGTATGTCCAGCCCCATCTTGAATGCCTCCAGTGTGGGAGAGCCCACCACCTCCCTAGGTCATTGGTTCCATTGTCGTATTGCTCTAACAGTCAGGAAATTTTTCCTGATGTTCAGCCGGAATCTGGCTTCCTGTAACTTGATCTCATTATTCTGTGTCCTGCACTTTGGGATGGATGATCGAGAAGAGATCCTGGCCTTCCTCTCTGTGACAACCTTTCAAGTACTTGAAGAGCGCTATCATATCTCCCCTCAGTCTTCTCTTCTCAAAGCTAAACATGCCCAGATCTTTCAGTCTCTCCTCACAGGGCTTTGTTTCCAGTCCCCTGATCATCTTTGTTGCCCTCTTCTGAACCCTCTCCAGTTTGTCTGCACCCTTCTTAAAGTCTAGTGCCCAGAACTGGACACAGTACTCCAGATGAGGCTTAACCAGTGCTGAGTAGAGGGGAACTAGTACTTCCTGGGATTTGGAAGCTATGCTTCTATTAATGCAGCCCCAAATAGCATTTGCCTTTTTCCCTGCCACATCTCATTGTTGGCTCATATTCAGCTTGTGATCTACAACAATTCCAAGATCCTTCTTGCTTGTGATGTTGTTGAGCAGGAGTGATTAAGGGTGTAATCCTGTGCATGTTTAGACAGAAAAACATCTGGTTGGGAAATGCTCGGAGTTGTAAGGTTGTTGTTTTTTCTTTCTCTCTTTTCTGTCTAAACATACATAGGATTGCACCCTTAATTCCCCAGCTAAACTTTTTTTTCTGTATAAACATGCATAGGATTGCACCCTAAGTCAAGGTTATCTCTCAGGCCTTTACAACAGTAATCCTAAGCATCACTATTCAGACAAGACCTGATTTGAATGTGGGGAAAAAGATATGATGAGACTCAAGTTCCTTGGGATATATTCTGAGAAGCCCTGAGAACTGTTCTGAGACCTGCGAGGACTGCACTTGGGGGCTTATTAATAAGTGAAAGGGAATTTGAACTCGCTCAGAGGCATATTTCTCTCAAGATGGGCTGAAGGCATAGATAAGTCCCAGCTAATGATATAGAAGATTCTAGAGTTTGACACTGTCTCTCCTTGGGCATTTGCTGAAAAGACCTTTGTGTACTCCCTGCGCCCCTCAACTCCCAACTTCTCCATGTTGACAGGAAAGCTCTGTGAAGGGCACAGTAACTATGTTACATAGCTGCATGTGACTGGGAACCTTGATAATACTCACCATTTTCAACATTTTGCAGCATGCTTCAATATGTGGAAATGAAGTTTCAATTTTTGAATATTTAGACAACACTACTATAAGAAAAAGGGAATCAGTCTAGCTAATGATACACACTTCTTATCCTCATTATAGTAGCATTTTCTAGACATGTGGACACTGTTTCAATAAATTGCAGCTGTGGTTTGTCAAGGAGACCATACATTAATATAGGAAATGCAAAGATTAAAAGTTACAAAGATACCAGCCTGTTAATCCTCTTTCTTTCCAATCATACCTCATCAAATCCTGTTAAGCAAAGTCTTTTGTGCTTTTGGAAGACTTATGCATCCTGACATTGTTTTTTTTTTCTCCTTACGCTTATTATTTTTTCCTTCTAAACTCAGTTTTGTAATACATGGACAATGTCCTATACTGCCACTGAGTCTCCACCAGTTCCATTGCACCAGCGGAATGGACCGCCAGTGCAACAGGAATTCACAGCTCCTGAAGTAACCTTGGAAATGTGCAGAAATGTGCATTTCCAGGATGGGGCAGAACCTGCTCCATTCCAGGAAAAAAAGTGTTGCTGCTCGTTTCCAGTTGTTTCAGGAACCATTACTCCCTGTTGGGCTAGAAGTCTGTTCTGCCAGTGCAGGGTCAATGTGTGATACTCCCACAGTGAAAAGCCAGTACTTACTCTTAAAAATCACCAGATTCACAACCTGCAACAAGACAGCCAAACATGAAAAGAGAAGAGAACGAATCACACTCTACAAATGGACAGCCCAAAAAAACGCTGCTTTTTTTAAAAAAATGACCAGTTCACACATCCACTAGGATAGTTGCTTGACTGTTCTTTGCTTGCCTGCTGTGTTGAGCAGCTACCAGGCATCCAATGGTTGTGTGTGAACTCACTCTCCTTTATCAGACTGGAAGTTTATGGAACAGAAGAGAAGTGAGCCTGGTTCTCCCTAGTTCTGGCTGAGCCACATCAATCTGACTTCCTCTCAGTGCAACTAGAC
This sequence comes from Heloderma suspectum, assembly GCF_057233095.1. Classification (NCBI taxonomy): domain Eukaryota; kingdom Metazoa; phylum Chordata; class Lepidosauria; order Squamata; family Helodermatidae; genus Heloderma; species Heloderma suspectum. The sequence continues at coordinate 44,703,861 of NC_139460.1, read as the reverse complement.
GGGCATTTGGAATTGAAACAGAGACAAACGGTAATAAAAAACAGACACACTGCTGTGCCCTGTTCGGTCAGTGATTATAGATTTATACTGTACATTTCACAAGCGGCAGCTCTAATTTAATTTATGGTTTCTCTTGTTGTACTTGTAAAGCACTATGTATGCTGTGTGGTGCTATAGAATGAAACCATGGTTTATAGCTACTGCTAGGTGACTGACTGATGGATGGATTATGATGTTCATGTTGCTGTGAACAATGATGGGTTTTTTGTTTTGTTTTTTACTTTAACAATAACAACCAGACACCCTACAGAAGCCACTCAGATTAAAGCAGAATAGGGCAGCTGCAGTCTACTAATGAGGCTAAAGGAGAAACAAGAACAGCATTCCCCAGGCAACAAAAGTTATTAAACAGTGTTAAGGATTTATTTGGCCAAGAAAATTAACACTGGAGAATCCAGACATCTCTTTTTCTCCCCCCTCTCATAGAGAGTCACCAAGAGTCACATCGGCAAATAAATCACAATTTTGTTTTGCTTTGCTGTCAGTTTACTCCAGAGGCCTTTGCATAATGCACGGGGCTTTGTTAATCATGCTTAATTGCTGGAGCACTTCTGGCACATGTAAAACAGGGGATGGAGAACCTGAGGCCCTCCAGATGTCATTGTGCTACAGCTCCTAGCATCCCTGACCATTGGCCATGCTGGCTGCGGCTGATGGGAGTTGGAGTTCAACAACATCTGGAGGGCCACAACTTCCCCACCCATGACCTAGAATCATATACATGGACAGAGTGCCCCGGATCAGACTTTAAAAAGATAGATCTTTCTCTCATGGTGGTTTTTAGACCTGACCACCCCCTCCCCTGTGCCAGCATCAGCACAGCCATAGCTTTCGCAAATGCATTGCATCATTCTGGTGGGAAAGATGCACTCTTATGCGGCAACTTTAACTGATAATAGCAGGTAGTGAAGGACTTATTTGGGAAACAGGACTTTCGAGCATCTAAACATGTTTCCCAATTACACTTAAAGTCAGTCCATAGCATTTGGGATTTGGTCACCAGGAGAAAGTGTGAGCATTTCAAGAAAATGCATGCCTGTTTCTTTAGAGATGAACTAGGAGAAGATGAGCATTTGGTCAGGTGGACATGGTTTAAAGCAAAAAAAAAAAAAGAAGTATTTGCAAAACTTGGCAACAGCTATTTCAGGCAAGAAAGCAAGGAGTTCACCATGCTTACCTGACCTTTGAGGAAGCACTCCTTTTAGGATGTGAAGGAGTGTCTGTATATAACTGTTATTGTTATGTAATGTTTATTTTGTGTGGACTTTGTTGGGCAATAAGGTAACAAGGCTTGTGGCCTTGTTTTGTGACTGTCAAAGGCTTGTGTGGTAGTTGCTGAGTGACATTCTGAAGGGGAGAGAGAGACAATCACTTTGAATATTGTTAGATGGGACCTCACCTGGATCAGGTAAATTTAATTCTGATTGGCTGGGGCTTCTAGCTAGGTGGAAAAGAGCTGGTGGGAAATAACAGTTAAGGTATGGCATTGGCAGTTGACACTTGAGAGTCACTCTGTGGAGTGAGCCTGGGGTAGTCAGAAAGGGAGAAGGCCTGCTGGTTGGTGTGTGGTATTTTAGAAGGAATAAGGGAAAGCTGAGGAGAAAAGGGCCTGGATGCTAAGCTGTTCTTTCTCTGTAGGATAACTGGCTGGTGAAGATCAGGAGTAGAGAGAAGGTGGGGAGAGATGGACTCACCCCAGTCTGCCTGATGTGCTGCTCACCAGACCCCTGCCGGCCAGCCACCCCTGCTCACCATGCAGCCCACAGGTGCCAGGCAAGCAGTGTGAGGCTGCCCGATCCCTCACTGAGCTGTCACTTTGCATAAAAATGACAGCTTCTTCTTTTATGTAAAAGACCATTTGTGCAAATGGTGGCCATAAAGTGGCCATTTATGCAAAATTAGAGGCGTAAATGGTACATTTACGCCTGCAGTTTTGTGCAAATAGTTGCTTTACAGCCACCATTTGCACAAATGGGCCTTCATGTAAAAGAACAAGCTGCCATTTTTTACACAAAATGGCAGCTTGGCAGACGAGCGGGGACTGCCACACTTGACTGACTTGATGTGCACCAAGTTGGGCAAGAGCGGCGGTCCGCACACTGGAGTCTGGGAGGCCAACTCCCGCAACTCCCTAGGAACAGGTGGCTGTGTTATGCCAAGAGGTTGCCCTCAGATCTTGCCAGAGGAAGGTTATATGAGCAGGCAGTAAAAACCCAGATAAACTGTCCAAGCAGCCAGAAATACAATGGGAGGAGCTTTGGTGTCAGAGGAAGGCCATACCTAGAAACTGGACCTGGTTGGTTGGCACAGTGTTTGGCTGTGGTGGAGGTTTAGGGAATTTGGCTTGAGGTGAAAGAAGTCTGTCAGAAATGCATCATCCTTCCCCCTTCACAATCAACACCACAAGGAGACAATGCTTCAGGCTAATTCTACTTTATTTTGCTAAAAACTAGCCTCTTTACAAATGCAGATTCCAGGAAACTCACAGACTGCCTAGACTCCTAAACAACTAACCTGCGATCTCTAATTAGAGGAGACAAACCGGAGGGTAGTGAAGTTGCTGGCAGTTTGGGCATGAACCTAACAGCCAGACTTGCTTCACAGTGATGTCCTTCCCTTAGGGTGGCTCCTTCCTGTGTTGGCTTCCAAGAGTGGCTATCCTGTCTGAGCCCTGCCCCTAATTTTTCCCACTTTGCTTTGCGATGCGCCCTAGTGTCTCTGAAGTCACGCCCCTCTTCCTTCTCCTCCTCCTTGGAAACTTGAGTTCTCATGGTGGACGAACGGGGCAGGGACTCAGCCTGGGCCATCTGTATGTCAAGGTTTTTGGAGGAATCCCCACCAGAGCCTTGGCTCACAAGGGAGGGTCCCTCCCCTAGCCTCTGATCTAGCTGCCCCAACTCTGATTCAGAATTGAAGCTGTCAGACATCTCAAGGCGCTTGGACTCATCCCTGACAAAGTCCTTAGAGGCTTGGAATAGCAACAGTTGTCTACTGAGTCCTAAAGAATTCTCACTAAGCAGTCTTTTGAAAATCCCAAAGTAAATATTAGCAATGCCTTATGTACAATATCTCTCTCTAATAAATTACTTGCTTAATAGTTCATCTTGTCTCTTGTGTTGGTGCCCATCTCATGCCTAAGCATCTTATACAAGCTACTAGGAGGTTTTAAAGTCTGCTAACAATTGGGGCTGTGGGAAAGTGTCAGCCTGTGGAACTCTGAATTATAGTGTGAGAGAGTTCCTTAGGCCCACAAATATAAGCATTTGCTCTAATTAAGAAACCTCATAAGTGGGATTGCTCAGTGAAGGAGCAGTTCCTCATAGGTGGTGGAAGTGCTGGGGAGAGGGAATCCCACATATATGGTTTTGAGCTGGTGCTACTATATGAGTAGGCCTTTGGTCTTTCCTCAGTGACGGCCAGAGCAAAAGTGAAGAAGATAATAGAAGCAATTGGCTTTCAAATGCCTTGGCAAGATGTATGGTAATATGGAACTGCCCCTTATTCCATGCACAACAGAACAGTTCTCTTCTCCCATGCCCTCGAGTGATCTGGCTCCACTCACCTTTGGCATGTAGCCCCCCCCCCCCCCGGACATGCTTCCCAGATGTCAGTGCAGCCCTTGAGGCTATATGTTTGCCACCCCTCACATTAACCATGAGCCAAAACCATAGGGAAGGCTCCATTCTCCTGTCTGCCATCAGTACCCATTGATAAGCCAGCCCTGCCTCTTTTACTCCCACAGTTAAGGAGAGATAATGATACTGCTGATATTCCACCCACCTTTGTCTAATAGATATCAGATGAAAAGCACAGCATGTAAATATTGTTTGGCAGCTCAAATACCACTGTAATGACCGCTGCTACATAAAGAATATAAAAAGACAGGATTATCTCACTGTGCAACCTGCAATTTTGACTATTACCCAGCAGGCTAGATACAAATGATATTTTGTTGTCAATGATAGCCCATCCTGAACCTGTATTCTGCTGATTAGCATAGCAGTTCAGCAGCTGCTAAAGAGATGGATCTGCTAAGTCACTCAGGTGACCCTCAGGTTCCATTGACAGGATTCACCCTCAGACATCCTTCAACTGGAGACTGGTGGCTCTGATTTCAGTGGGACTGTGAATCTATTCTGGGTTTCAGTCAGAACCAGCCAGAACTATAATGGAGCTATCCAAGGTGATGAATCCTACCCCCCCATAGGTTCAGTACCTTGGATAGCTCCTTTAGAGTTCCGGCTGAAACCCAGAATTGATTTATAGCCCCACCAAAATTGGAGCCACCAAACTCTACTGCATCCTTCAGCATTCTTCCTGGATTCTGTCCAAAATCATGTCTTAGCACTGGAGGGATTCAGTTTGCTAGTGCTCCCCATTCCAACGTATCCCCTCTCCCCCTTCCCCGGACCTTGGCTTGCTTAAATGTAGTTAATGCAGTTCATGTACTCACCTCAATAATCCTGATTTTAAACTCAGAGGAGCCATAGCTCAGTGGTAGACCAACTGCTTTCCATACAGAAGGTCTGGCATCTCCAATTAGAGCTGGAAAATCTCCTGCCTGAAACTGTGGCAAGCTGCTGCCAGTTGGCATCTCTCCAGAGCTGGGCTGACTCCAGGTAAGGCACCTTCCTATGTTCCTACCTTTAAAACCCACTGTAGGACATGACACGTAGGCAAAGAAGCATATAGTACTTTGGAGAAAAGCAATCTGACTTGGACCTGTTCCCACCTTCACATGAAAGTATGGGAATGATTATGTTACCTTGTAATTCAAGGAATGCATTACTTTAGATATATGGTCCCCCCCCCCCCAGTTCCAGGCTGCTAAACACACCATACAGACATGCTCCAAGCATCATTTGGTGGGGTGGCAGTACAAACTTGTAACATGGGACCCCTCCCTCACACATACTACAATCCTATCCCCTACATATAACCTCACGAGTCATGAAATCAACAGTTCTGTTTTAATTCTGAATTTGCATCATCTATATTTCTGAAATTACACCCTGGCCCACACGGGCTTTTCTGCCATACCCCGAACACATTTTTTGTTGTTAATCCAGCCTGAAGAAGAGTCCTACAAAGCTTGCTGACTACACTGTAACTTTCTCGTTGCTTCTAATAAATGTATTATCTTGTCTATGGTTTCACTTTTTAAAATTTTTTCTAATGGACCAGCACAGCTGCAAATATTTTATAAGCACACCCATTCATTTTAAATATTTCTTTTTCTGGCCTTTTTCATTGCAAAACCGTGAGTGCTATCTCCAAAGTCAATCTCTTGCAAGTTCACACTTAATAGACAAAACTGCCTGGAGGTTTAACCTTTCTTCTCACATAGCAGAACTTTGTATTTATGGCCAGGCATGGCAGTAGTGTGTGTGTGTGTGTGTGTGTAAAATAGATACCTAATCACATATATTTGGGGCCTGTAAATCATACTAGCAGCACTGTCTCCCACTGTCTCTGGGATCAATATCCCTGATTGTGGTGTTTTTTCCCTCCCACCAGCTTTTCCACCATCTTGCCTACTCACAAGGCACTCTGGTACTGGTTGTTCTTGAGAGCATATAGCATAGGGAAGCACAAATCTCTCTGTCTCTCAAACTACAGTCCTTGTTTTACCTCACAAGCACTCTCTCTTGGTTCTAGAGAAGGACCTAGGCCAGTAACTCATTGTTCAGAACTCTAGCACTGCTTCTCATTGGCTCCAACAAAACTCACAGGATCTGGTCAATAGGTACATAGGTACAGGGAAATGAATGTCCATAAATATCCTCAAGCATGACCTACAATTCAGTCTTATTTTTTTCCTTTCATGGTAATGGGTTTTCAGCCTATGCTGTGCCCACACCTGGATCTCTGTGCACTGGTAAAGTTTGACTAGAATCTTCTACTAGGGATGGGGTAAAAAATCAAAACTTGGTGCTTGACTATGCAAATGCTCCTGCTTGAATGATTACATTGAACAGAACTGAGGTGGGCCCAGCCTGTCTAGAACCGCCCCCCCCCCACACACACACATGCACGAACATCTCAGTTTTTCTTGCACCCCACCTTGCCTTCGTCTTGTTGCTTCCCCTTCTTCCTCCCACAAAGAGGGGGAAAAAAGCATTGGTTAGAGATGGAGATAGCAAGTGGTGGTGTTGCTGCTGGTGCACACAGGAGAGCACCAACAGATTGTTCCTCTATGCTATTTGCGTTCCCCTTATTTTCGCTGTAGTCTACGTAAATGTTTACATAGACTAGATGTGCCAAAATAGGGAACGCAAATGGCGGTGCCCATGAGCGCCACCATTTGCGTACGCGCGGGTTTTTGTTTTTGTTTTTGTTTTTGTTTTACTCAGCCTATCATTTACGTAGCCTATCACGGTATTTTTTTAAAATCTAGCCGTGATAGGCTACGTAAATCTTTACGTAGCTTATCACTTGTTGTTGGTGTTGTTGTTGTTTTTTTTAATGGAAATGGCGGCAGCGGCAGCCCGTCGGAAGACCAGCCGCCGCTGCCACCGCCAAACCGCCGCTGCCCCGCCGCCGGAGCCGCCGCTGCCGCCAGGAGGATTTGCCCAAGGTAAGTCCCGTCCTGAGGGGGGCGGGGGGGCAGACCGTTTCGCCACCAATTTCGGGGGGCCGAATGCGCTGGCATTCGGCCTCCCTGAGATTCGTGGCGAAATTCTCTGACATCCCTACTGAACAACAACAGCAATTGCAGTGGCTCCCAACATGTTTCTGAGCAGTATTGAGGTGCTAGTTCATAAATATAAAGCCCTAAATGACCAGGATATCTGAAAAATGGCCTTCTTCCATATGAACCTGCTTGTAGAGTATGATCTTTTTTAGAAATCCCATTGTATGACCCAGCAGAAGAAAAGCTAGGAATGTGAGAGAATGTCTTCTCTGTGGCAAACCCCCTATTGATTGATTGATTGATTGATTGATTTACAATACTTTTATACCACTCAGTATATTAAAATCCCTAATTTTAATTACTGTGGCGGTGCAGTTGAAGGCACACTTGGAAGAAACTGATTATCTAGACCCATTTCAGTCGGGCTTCAGGCCTGGGCATGGGACAGAAACGGCCTTGGTCGCCTTGGTGGATGATATGAGGAGGGCTCTGGATAGGGGTGAATGCTCCTTCCTTGTTCTCCTCGACCTCTCAGCGGCTTTTGATACTGTTGACCACGGTATCCTCCTGGACCGCCTGGAGGGGTGGGGCATTGGAGACACTGTATTGCGGTGGTTCCGGTCCTTCCTCTCCGGCAGGTACCAGAGGGTAGCACTGGGAGAGGAGGTTTCGGACCCATGGCCACTTACTTGTGGGGTGCCACAGGGTTCCATCCTCTCCCTGATGCTTTTTAACATCTATGTGAAGCCACTGGGGGCTATCATCAGGAGGTTTGGGGTGCAGTCATCAATATGCGGATGACACGCAGCTCTACCTCTCATTCAAATCTTCACCAAGGTTGGCCGTAGAATCCCTGTCCAAATGTCTGGAGACGGTGAGTGGCTGGATGGGGAGGAATAAGCTGAAGCTGAACCCTGACAAGACCGAGGTACTTTTGGTGGGAGACAAGAGGAGGCTGGGGGATGTTGACCTGGTGTTGAATGGGGTACGGTTACCCTTGAAAGACCAGGTCCGCAGCCTGGGGGTCATTTTGGACTCCCAGCTGTCCATGGAGGCTCAGGTGTCAGCTGTGAGCCGGACAGCGCTGTATCAACTCCATCTGATACGGCGGCTGTGCCCCTTCCTTCCCGACCATCTGCTCCCATCGGTAGTACATGCCCTGGTCTCCTCTCGTTTAGACTACTGTAATGCGCTCTATGTGGGGTTACCCTTGAAGACGGTTCGGAAGCTGCAGGTGGTACAGAAGGCACCAGCTCACCTGATTAAAGGCAGCCACCAGCGAGATCACATCACTCCAGTGCTGAAGGAGTTGCACTGGTTACCAGTTGTTTTCCGGGCCAAATTCAAGGTGTTGGTTTTGACCTTTAAAACCCTATATGGTTCCGGCCCAGCCTATCTTAAGGAGCGCCTCCAGCAACACCAGACAGGCCGCTTAACAAGATCAGCCTCAGATGGCCTTCTCTCTGTCCCATCAGCCAGGACAGCTAGATTGGTGGGGACGAGGGAGAGGGCCTTTTCTGTGGTTGCCCCCACTCTGTGGAACTCCCTCCCTAGGGAACTCCATCATGCCCCCTCTTTAATGAGCTTCCGTCGTGCATTAAAAACGTGGTTGTTCAGGCAGGCATTTGGGGTGGGTTAGGGTATTTTAAAAAAAATGTTTATGGTAAAATTTTATTGTTTTAAATTGTTTTATGGTGGGTTGTACATTGCCCAGAGTGGCTGGGTGACCAGTCAGATGGGCGATTAATAAATTTAATAAATAAATAAATAAATAATTTATTTTTTTAATTACATTTCTATACCACCCAATAGTTGAAGCTCTCTGGGTGGTTCACAAAAGCAGTACAATTCCCTAAGGAAGTGTGGATTTCCTTCTTAGGGAGGTGAGACTGGCCCCATCTTTGTTCAGTTTTAGACAGGCAGTAAAGACATTTTTATTATGTTTGTCTTTCAATAGTTTTCATAGCTCTCTGAGGTTTTACTGATAGCGCTGCTGTTAATCAGGTTTGCTGTTTTGCATTTGTTTTAATGTGTTTTTAAAATTCTTTTTGTACACTACGTTGGGCTGAATGCACATTTTTTGTACACTTTGGACTTTAAGTCAGGTTAGAAATATTTCAATAAATAAGTAAACACAATAAAAATAAGCTGAAGGAGATGCAGGGAACTCTCGTGGGAGGATATAGAATGGGAAACGGTTGGGAGGAAATGTAACTACCTGACCATCTCCTCTAACATTACAACACAAAGAACAGATTTCAGAAATATCTTTTTTTTCTCCTTCTCAGCCTTGAAAAGATGTATGCATTTCAGCCTCCTAATATAAAGGACTCATAAAGATGGGTGGGGAACAAGGGAGGGGTGCCATGCAGTCAGGGGGTTCTCTGGGCAATCTGTGAGGTCCTAGACAATTTGTAGAAGGAAAACACCCACTTCCTAAGCTTTTCAAATGGACCAGGGGCTTGCCTTGGAGTTCCTTTCCAACAAAGGAACAATATTAACACAAGAGCTTCAGAACAGCTTGAACTGTAAAAATGGAAACTTAATCATAGCCTCCTAAGTGCTGAGGGGTTCAACTCATTTTGCTAGGTTACATTTGATTTGTGACAGTTTTGCTATGAAGAGATTTTTCTTAGCTTTTTCTTTTTTCTCTCTTTTAAATCTTCTTTTATAATACAACGTTCTTAGGTTTTGTTGTATGTAATTGCATCGAGGTTTGCCTTGGAAAATTATCTTTGCTGTGAGTCTTTTGAACTGACCCCAGCAAATCCATCCCCAGGCTGCTATATTCAGAAAGCCTAACTTAGAAACCCTGTAGCTGAATGGAGACACACTGTGGTCCTGGCTGGTTCATTGCCTCCCCTGTGGCTAAGCTATACCAGGCACATGTGCTCCCAACATCTGCCACTGTGTTCATGGCAGCCTACGAAATGTAAAGAGCCTTCCTAGTTCATCAAGGCAGCTGCCATGTTCCTTTCCTACTTTCTGGTATTATGTGTGCTAACTTTCGCCATAGGATGCAATTGGTGCTTTTCTTTTAGGTAGGGATGGCAGAGAATTCAGAGAATGGCCTGCCAACCCCCCGCCCCCCGCTGATCCTCCCCGGGACGAGACTTACCTGGGGCGGAACTTCCGGGCGGCGGCGGCTCCGGCGGCGGTTTCAGCAGCTGGTCTTCTGACCGGCCGCCGCCACTGCCATTTGCGGTCTTGTCACTTTTTTTTTTACAAGACATGATAGGCTACGTAAAGACTTATGCAGCCTATCACGTCTGGCTTAAAAAAAAAAACGCATACGCAAATGGCGGCGGCTATGGCCGCTGCCATTTGCATAGGGATGTCGGAGAATTTCTCTACGAATCTCCAGGAGGCCGAATGCCAATGCATTCGGCCCCCCGAAATTGGTGGAGAAACGGTCCGCCCCCCCCCAGGATGGGACTTACCTTTGGCGAATGTCCCTGGCGGCGGCGGCTCCCGGCGGCAGTTCGGCGGCAGTTCGGCAGCGGCGGTGGCTGGTCTTCCAACCGGCTGCCGCTGCCACCTTTCCAAGTAAAAAAACCCCAACAACAACAAACGTGATAGCCTACGTAAAGGTTTACGTAGCCTATCACGGCTAGATTTTCAAAAAACACCGTGATAGGCTACGTAAATCCTTATGTAGCCTATCACGGCTGACGTTGAAAAAAAAAAAAAGCGTGTATGCAAATGGCGGCGCCCATGGGCGCCGCCATTTGCGTTCCTTATTTTGGCACAGGTAGTCTATGTTACGTAGACTACAGCGAAAATAAGGGCAACGCAAATAGCGTTGCCCTTATTTTTGCCGTAGTCTACGTAAATATTTACGTAGACTACCCGTGCCAAAATAAGGAATGCAAATGGCGGTGCCCATGGGCGCCGCCATTTGCGTACGCACTTTTTTTTTTTCAACGTCATTCATGATAGGCTACGTAAACATTTACGTACCCTATCACAGCTGACTGCAGGCCAGGGACGCAAACGGCAGCGGCTACAGCCGCCGCCATTTGTGTCTCAGCAGGAGAAGAACTTTCATGGCTGGAGAGGCGGGGCGCTCCCCCCCAGCCAGAATTTCGGCGGGGAGGGATGGGACGCCTCCCCCTGGCCAGAATTTTGGCAGGGAGGGAAAGGGCGCCTCCCCCCGCCCAGAATTTTGGGGGGAGGGACGGAGCGCCTCCCCCCCACCGCGAAGCAAGCTTTGGGACCAGGTAAGTGACTTTCGTCCATCCCTACATTTGCGGTCCTTATTTCTGGCTGTCTTAGTCTACGTAAATATTTACTAAGACTAAGACTAAGATGGACAAAAATAAGGAACGCAAATGGCGACAGCCATAGCCGCTGCCATTTGCGTACGCATTTTTTTTTAAAGCCAGACATGATAGACTATGTAAGTCTTTACGTAGCCTATCATGGCTGACTATAGGGACGCAAATGGCGGTGGCTACAGCCGCTGCCATTTGCATCCCTGCTAGCCAGCAGCTGGATGTCCGGCTGTTGGCGGAGCCGGCCGGCGGCTCCGCGGAATCCCCGTAGAGCAGAGCCGGCCAGCAAAGATTCCGGGGGGAGGGATGGAGCACCTCACCCCCCCAGCGGAACCCGTCGGAGCCAGGTAAAGGGACTTTCATACATCCCTACTTTTAGGTAAAGTACACGTTATTTGGGAACTAGAGATGGGTGAATCTGTCAGTTTCAGTTCCTCCTGCATTCAGTTTAATAACAGGAACAGTAACAGTAACAATAATCATCATCTCAAGTTCTTTCACTCCCGAATATGAAGAACTTTTCAGATTTTGGTAAATCCTTATAAAAATGAACTGAAATAAATTCTCTTCCATCTGCACCAGCAAAATGCAATAGGTACAGTTATTCCCGGCATGGAGATGAACATGATCTACGTGCCTGCCATGCAGGTGTTAAAGATGAAGAGTTTGCCAGAAAAAGAAAAGAAAAGGTAGCAACCCTAATTCAGTACTAAGATGGCTGAATATACAAGGATTCAAACACTGACTTTTTAAGAGCGGAACAGTCAAAGCCCTGGGCTTGGATGGATTAATGCATCAGTTTCAGTTTCTCCCTCTCTCTCTCTCTCTCTCTCTCCCCAGTTCTTTTTGTACTGAATATGGAGAACTTTGCAAATTTTGGTAGATTCTTATCAGAACTGAACGGAACTGTAATTCTCACCTTTCCTTAATGGTAATCTGACAGTGCTTTTTTTATAGAGGAAAATGCAGTCCCGGGGGATGTGGAGTAGAGCAGAAACATGGTGGGGCATGTTGTTGGCGCTTAACTCTTCCATGCCTCCAAAAACCACTCCCAGAAATGGCTTTTTTTCTATACAAGAAGTGCTATTGGCTACAGTTACAAACATCTGAGTGTAACGTATAGTGTGGCCCTTAGCCTAACTCCTTTTTCACAACTCAGATCGCCATATGGGCTTAAAGACAGCTTTACAGTGTTATTGCCCAGTACCTTTCAAATAGTGAGGAAATAAATAATTTTCTTGAATATCCCCTTCTTGACCTAGTTTTTAGCATAGCTTCCCAGTTGGATAGTCTTTTGTATACGGAACTATGTCATTGCAAGAGTTACTATAGAGATGTAATAAAAATCTCAGTATCAGATGCAACATAAAGAAGTGTAAGGAGCTCAGTTTCATAAGCCTTTCCCAATGTGGTATCCTCTAGATGTATTGGAATAAACTCCCATCATCCCCAGCCAGTATGGTCATTGGCCATGCTGGCTAGGGTTAATGAAAGTTGTAGTCCAATACATCTGGAAAGTTCCAGGTTGGGCAAGGGTGCTCTGGAAGAAGGAAAATAGACTGTCCCACAAATATATTTCCTACTTCTTCCAGAGTGTTTATTTTCATATATATGACTCTCATTTGACATACTGCTGGATGTTCCTAGAATTTAAAATCATGCATGTAATTCTACTAAATTCATAGTGTCACTACTTAGTTGTTGCTGTGAATTCCATTGGTTAAGTACTTTTTAGACTGATCATATTTATCAGTTCTAAATTGACTCTTTCAGTTTTGTTTAATGTGTCCTCTAGTTCTGTCTGTAGAAACATGGTAAACAGGAGGCACCAATTTTTCTACTCTATTACTCATCTCTTCTGTGCATAATTTGACAAAAAATAAATTCTTTTTCATCTGGAGAATCCTGGTTAGAATTGCAGATTGGCTGAATTTAGCCACTTTTATCCAGTCAGAATGCTTGTATTGTTGTGGCAGCTGATTTAGGGGGAAAAGAAAGACTCACCGATTCACCCCACTCTTATCAGTGTACACAAAAATTAAGTTTCCTGTACTGTGTTTCACTCTCTGTGTTCTAAATTATGTGCCACTTTTGCAAAACCGTGCTCTGCAGCTCTGCCACTGTAATGAAAATGAATGTATTAGTATCCTGTTATATAATTACTAGAGCTGTGCACACATGGCCTCTCAAAATTCTCCAGCCTATTTGTGGGCAGAGAAATGGGGGGGGGAATTCACTGAACTTCTCCTAGGGGAGAAGAAATTCTCCAGCAGTTTCTCACAGACCAGGCTAACAATTGGCAGGGGCTATAGCTAGGTATGGTGGAGAATTCCGCCATGGATTCCAGTGAGTCCATGGCGGAACGGCCTCCTGCCCCCTGCCCCCCTGTGGAATCCCCTGGGACGGCACTTACCTGGGGCGGATGCGGCAGTGGTGGCGGGGGTGCGGTGGTGGATTCGGCGGCGGCGGGGGTGGTGGCGGCAGGTGTGGCGGAGGCGGTGGGGGCGGTGGCAGCAGGTGTGGCGGCAGGTGCAGCGGGGTGGCGGTGGGACGGCGGGGGTGGCGGCGGGGGCGGAGGGGTGGCGGCGGCGGGGCAGGTGTGGCGGGGGTGGTGGCAGGTGCGGTGGTGGGGGTGGCAGGGTGGCAGGGCAGCAGCAGCAACGGGGCAGCAGCGGCGGTGGTGGCGGCGGTGGCGGTGGGTGCAGTGGCTGGTCTCCCGGCTGCCTGCGGCCAGGAGCAGCGCATGCAAATGGTGGCAGCTATGGCAGCCGCCATTTGCGTTCGCTATTTTTCACCATTCTAGGCTACGTAAATATTTACGTAGGCTAGAACGGCGAAAAATAGCAAACACAAATGGCAGCCGCCGTAGCCGCTGCCATTTGCGTACGCGTTTTTTTTTTACTTTGCCGTGATATGCTACATAGCCTATCATGGTTAAGTACAGGGACGCAAACGGGGATAGTACATAGCCTATCACGGTTAAGTACAGGGATGCAAACGGCGGCGGCTATGGCAGCCGCCATTTGCGTCCCTGCTGCCCAGCGGCCGGATGTCCAGATGCAGGCGGAGCTGGCCAGCGGCTCTGCGGATTCCCCATGGAGTAGAGCCGGCCAGGCAGGACTCCAGGGGGAGGGATGGAGCGCCTCCCCCCCACCGCGAAGCAGATACGCAAAACAGTGACTTTCGTACATCCCTAGCTCAGCCTGTAGCAGAGCTTCTTTCTTTTTTCCTAAGGGTTTTTGGTTTATTGCTCTGCTTCTGTAAGTGGCAACAGCATTAGCTGTGTTGAGGTTTCCACTTTTCTGAGGCAGAATTTTGCATTTCTTTGGGTGATATTTTTGAGTTTACCTAATCACTGCAAGGTGGTGGAAGGTGCTGTGTGTGTTTTTTCTCTTTTCTCCCTCTACTGCACATCTTTCCATTGCTTTTCAGCCTCCCAGGCCACCTGACCTTCCTGAACTGAAAAAGCCCCATGGGAGGAATTGTCTCATGATGACATCTTCCTCATGATGGCTTTAACTGAAGTGTGGGAAGCCAAGGAGGCTACAGGCTGCCACAGAGATTACTGCACAATGACAGACAGGACACCCAGGCACACTCCTCAGACACCTCATAAGGAAGGTAAGTGCAAGAACCCCAAACCCAACCCATGAGAATTTCTCCAAAATTTCTTCTCCTTTGAATTTCTTTTTGAAAGCAAATTGTTTTCAATCAAATTGAATGAGAATGGTTGAAAAAATGTGGGAGAAATTTTTGGCACAGCACTAATAATTACTTAACAAGGCATGTTGCAGCAGTATATCTTTAGACTAGACGTGCAGAACCTCCACCCCAAGGGATAAATCCAGACCTCTGGAGGTCCCAATCCAGCCCTCTGGGGTGTCCCATCACCACTGATCACTTGGTGCTTTTCTTGCTTTTCCTTGGTTTTTTTTTTCTCCCATTGAAATGCCTCTCCTAAGGTTTGCTTACTGGCAGTAAGAGCTTTAAGCTAAACTATGCTGGGATTGTTTGGTATTTTGGTCCTGGCCTTTTGGGCTTTGATTCCAACATATTGGAATCCACCCATATTTGGCCCCACCCACACCTGGAACACTGACCCTGAGACCTTTTCCAAAATGGAATTTGGCCCTTGGGCTGAAAGAAGTTCTGCTTTAGATCATTATGGCTCTGTTCCAAACTCATAAACCAATCAATAATAGATCAGGCTGTTTGGGTTACTAGTGTAGGTTCGATGCACTGTACATCAGGGGTAGGCAACCTGTCCTTTTGTGGCCAGGGACAGATTTGACAATTTGAGAAACTATCCTGGGAAACACCACAAAATAGCTGCCATGGGACGTATGACAAAGGACAAGTAACCCCCCCCCCCAAAAAAAAAGACTGAGCACAAAGCAGAGGTGAGGTCTGAGCCCCAACACATTAATAACTCCTTTGAACCCCCAGTTTTCAGCACCAACAGAAACCTATTTCACAGCAATTGGTAAAAAAGTGTGTTGTTGTTTTAAAGTGGGAGGAATACAGCACCTTGGTTTGGCACCAAGAAAAGTGTCCAGGGGTGCACTGGTGCCCACAGGCACCATGGCACTTACTCTTGCTCTAGATCCAAGATCTGGTCCCTATCAATGAACCACCTAAGATGGCAGGCACTGGCTTCAGCCTCCAGTCAGGAAAATCTGTACACTGTAACCCTCTCAAGCCAAGATTTCAAATCATGGTATCATCATAGCTAGCAGAGTGGCAGAGTTGCTTGTATATGGTATTGCTCATTCAATATGGCTGACATTAAGGCTGGATGGAAGTCCAGAAACTAGTACTAGCAGCAGAATTCACCAGACAGAGAATCTCAACTTTCTTTCTTTTCTTTTAAAGTTAAAACATGAGAGATGAGCTTGGGGGTATGCAGGCCAGGCATGGTTCAAATCAATACTCACTTGGTGACCTTGATTATCTGATCCTTATCTCTCAGCCTAACCTACATCACAGAGCTATTGTGGGGATAAGTGTGTGTGTGTACATGTGTGTGTGTGTGTACGTGATGGGAAGGTGGGGGAGATAAATATGTATACTGTCTTCTTGAGCTCCTTGGAGGACATGTAATTGGAGGGTAAATGTATTAAGTAAGGGAAATGGTAAAATCCAGGGCCTGATTTAGGTACAGACAGTATGAATGAGTGCTTGGGGTTATCTGTTACATCTACACTAGTCACGGGGTACCTCTGGCCTGTGAGGGCTCCCCCTCCACACTGTCAGCTTCTTCTCCAGGCCCCACCCCTCTTCTTAGGCAAAATTTCATTTTGAGAAAGAGAGAGAGAGAGAGAGAGAGAGAAGTGAATGGTGTGTGTGCATAGAATCATAGAATAATAGGGTTGGAAGGGGCCTATAAGACCTTTGAGTCCACCCCCTGCTCAATGCAGGAATCCAAGTCAGAGCATCCCTGACAGATGGCTGTCCAGCAGCCTCCTCTTGAATGCCTCCAGTCCAGTGTGGGAGAGCCCGCTACCTCCCTAGGTAATATTGGTTCCATTGTCATATTGCTAACAGTCAGGATGTTTTTGTCCTGATGTTCAGCTAGTATATGCAAATGGGGGGGTGAGAATGAGGTGGCCACTTTGGGCTCTTACCATGCCCACTCAGTAGTTAAAACAAACAAACAAACAAACAAACAAACAACATCTGTATAGCCAGTGGTGTGCTACTGTTTTATTTTTCTTTTAAAAAGAAAATCATGGAAACATTTACAGTTACCAGTGCCTGTTCAACAAATGGAATTCATGTGCGTACTTGTGAAAGAGCCTGAGCAGATTCATACATGCAAATTTATTGTTTTATTTGGCAGGGATAAATTATGCGTACATCAAAGCCATTAAGTGGAATACAAAAGCAGTAACACAAATAAAGTATTCAAAAAAGAGGGAGATCCGAAAACATTGCTCACCTGCTTGGGGCACCATTTAAGATAAGATCTAAGGGCAGCCTTGGGTCAAAAGAGTGAAATGAAGACTGAAAATGAGTAGGGTGCCCAGTGGACTTCATAGCCAATTTTCTTTTCTCTCTGCAGAATCAGAATTGTGAAAAGCAAGGAATGGCTGGTTGCTTAATTTGCATAATTTAGACAAGTTGCAGAATTCATCTCCAGCTGACCCAGATTTTTTCTCCTTATTTTTTATTTTAAGTGCAGATTTTATGCATATCCCTGGCTAATGCCAACTCTGCCAAAGTTAACAGGACAAGGGTTCTCTGATGTAGGGATGTATGAAACCCCTATCTTCCATTCGGGGGGGGTCCACAGGGGGGAGGAGATCCGTTCCTCCCCCCCCAGGATCCTCTTGAGCATCCACGTGTCTGTTGGGTTCCGCGGACTGACACGCCTGCTCCGGATCCTCCAGTGATATGGCAATGGCAGCTGCCATTTTGCTTTGAGAAGACAGCCGCAAATGGCATAGTGGACCCCACTTGTGGCCGTAAGGCCCTCGCAGCCTTTTATGGCATTATTTACATAAAACCCAGGGCTTTACGGCTGTCTTTCTCAAAGCAAAATGACAATGGCAGCCGCCATTGCTGTATCGCCAGAGGATCCGGAGCAGGTGTGCTGGTCTGTCAGGAATCCTCCCAGAGTGGAGGTAAGAGGGGCTGTCCTGCCATCCCACTGTGGACCCCCAGAGGATTTCTCCAACATCCATACTCTGACGTCAACTGGGCTTGAGCCCCACTGAAATCAGTGGGAGTTTGTATTTTCATGTATTGGATTTCCCCATCTAAAAGACTGGAACTTTGATTTCATTTAAAACTAGATATTTGAGGTTGGGCTAAGAGAAGGGGTGGACGAAAGTCACTTACCTGTCCTCGAAGCTTGTTCGTGGTGGGGGGGAGGCGCTTCGCTGCTCCCCCTGCGAAGTTCAGGCCGGGGGAGGGAGGCTTCCCGCCTCGCCCAGCCGAAATTCAGGCCGGGGGGGAGGCTTCCCACCTCACCCGGCCGAAATTCAGGCTGGGGAGGAGGCGCCTCACCTCACCCGGCCGCAAACTCCAAAGTTTTTTTTTTAAAAAACAAACGCCCCCGTGATAGGCTACGTGACGATTAATGTAGCCTATCACGGCTAGATCTGCAAAGTCAGCCGTGATAGGCTACGTTAATCGTCACGTAGCCTATCACGGGTGACTTAAAAAAAAAAAAGTGCGTACGCTAATGGCGGCCCCCATAGGGAGACGCCATTCGCGTTCCTTATTTGGTCGCTGTAGTCTACATAAAGATTTACGTAGACTACGGCGAAAATAAGGGCAGCGCAAATAGCGTTGCCCTTATTTTCGCTGTAGTCTATGTAAATCTTTACGTAGACCTCAGCGACCAAATAAGGAACGGGAATGGCGGCTCCCTATGGGGGCCGCCATTATCCATACGCGCTTTTTTTTTTTAAAGTCACCCGTGATAGGCTATGTGACGATTTACGTAGCCTATCATGGCTGACTTTGCAAATCTAGCCGTGATAGGATACGTCAATTGTCACGTAGCCTATCATGGGGGCGTTGTTTTTTTTTTCTTTTCTTGGAATGGTGGCGGCGGCAGCTGGTCAAAAGACCGGCTGCCGCTCCCGCCCCTCATGAACACCCGCCGAACCGCCGGCCAGACCCGCCGCCGGGAGGGACATTCGGCAAAGGTAAGTCCCGTCCCGGGGGGGGGTGCGGGGGGCGGGGGGGTGCGGAGAATTTCTCCCCAAAACTTGTTCGGGGGGCCGAACACGTTGGCGCTCGCCCCCCCGAAGTTTCGGGGAGAAATGCTCCGCCATCCCTAGCTAAGAGGAAGAAAAACACCTAATTTCAGTGGAGGGGAGAATCTTAAGATTGAAACCAATGAAAAGCAATGCATATGTAAGTTCCCTGAGGCTGTATTTTTTTTAATGTTAAGCGATTGCTTATTTTATGATAAAATGTTCATATTTCATGGCACATTAACAAACTGCATCTATTTTATGACCGAAACTGAGTTATTTTTAACATGAGAAAATGGGCCTTGACTCTAGTGATGGAAGCAAACTCCTGCAGTTCAGAAAGGCTCATCCGAGGGCCAGTACCAGCTCCCACCTGCCAGGAGGGCACATTACTGTTAATAATTTGTGGATTGTCAATAGGGACGTTAGAGAATTCTGCCACAGATCACAGGGAGGCCAAATTCCAGTGAATTCGGCCCCCTGGAATCTGTAGCGGAATGGAGCAATCCGCCCCACCATCCCGTGAAAGCCCCGTGAAATGGAGCCTACCTGGCTGCGGCTCCAGTGGCGGCGGCGGCTCCATTTGCATCCCTGGCAAGCCGTGATAGGCTACGTAAGTATCTACGTAGCCTATCACAGCTCAGGGCAAGGACACAAATGGCGTAGCCGCCATTTGCGTCCGTATCTTTAGCCATGATAGGCTACATATATATTTACGTAGCCTATCACAGCAAAAGACAGAGGTGCAAATGGCGTAGCAGCCGCCATTTATGCCCCTGTCTTTTCCTGTGATAGGCTACGTAAATATATACGTAGCCTATCATGGCAATAGGAAGGAACGCAAATGACGGCCGCTGTATCCGCCGCCATTTGCATCCTTGTCTTTAGCCGTGATAGGCTACATATATATTTATGTAGCCTATCATGGCTAAAGACACGGACGCAAATGGCGGCAGCTACGGCGGCCACCATTTGCGTCTCTGTGCAGCCCAGTGGCCAGATGTCCGGCTGTGGGCGGCCCCGGCCAATGGCTCTGCGGAGTTTAGGGATGGTGGAGAATTCCACCACAGATTTCAGTGAGGCCGAATGCCAGGGCATTTGGCCCCCCGAAATCCGTGGTGGAACGGCTTCCTGCCCCCCGCCCCCCCGCGGAATCCCCCCAGGATGGCACTTACCTGGGGTGGATGCGGCGGATTCGGCGGCAGTGGTGGTTCTGGCGGCGGTGGCAGCAGCGGTGGCAGCGGCGGTGGCGGCTAGTCTCCTGGCCGGCTGCGGCCGGGCTGCTGCCGCCGCCATTGCCATCCTTTCAGTAGTGATAGGCTATGTAAGAATTTATGTAGCCTATCACGGCTAACCCCCCACCCCCAAAAAACCCCAGCATACGCAAATGGCGGTGGCTATGGCAGCCGCCATTTGCGTTTCCTATTTTTTGCAGATTTATCTTACGTAAATATTTACGTAGGCTAGAACGGCGAAAAATAAAGGAATGCAAATAGCGCCCACTGCGCTATTTGCATTCCCCTTTTTTTTACTATTTTATCTTATGTAAATATTTACGTAAGTTAAATTGATGAAAAATAGGGAACACAAATGGCGGCTGCTGTAGCCGTTGCCATTTGCATATGCTGGGTTTTTTTTGGGGGTTAGCTGTGATAGGCTATGTAAATTCTTATGTAGCCTATCATGGCTGTCTGGCTGGACGCAAATGGCGGCCGCTACGGCGGCCGCCATTTGCGTCCGCAGCAGCCCATCCATGGCCGGAAATCCAGCTCCGGACGGCTCGGAGCCGGCCGTCGAGGATTCCGGGGGGATCGCTTCCCCCCCATTGAGGATTCCGGGGGGTGGGACAGAGTGCCTCCCCCCCACCACGAAAGATTCCGCAAAAAGGTAAGTGAGTTTCATACATCCCTAGCAGAGTTGCCGTGGAGCGGAGCCAGCCGGGGAGGATTCTGGGGGGAGGGATGGAGCGCCTCCCCCCCACCGCGGATTGCCCAGTGCAGAGCCAGGTAAGAGTTTCGTACATCCCTAAATTGTCAGGCACCTTTTGTTCCATCGTCCGCTCACAGGTGGATCCAAATATTTTTTTTTCATCATGTGGAAAAATACACACAAAACTACGTAAGAGATTTTGAATGAATTTACATAATTTACCTT
The DNA here is from genome assembly GCF_057233095.1 of Heloderma suspectum. Taxonomy (NCBI): domain Eukaryota; kingdom Metazoa; phylum Chordata; class Lepidosauria; order Squamata; family Helodermatidae; genus Heloderma; species Heloderma suspectum. The sequence continues at coordinate 44,683,033 of NC_139460.1, read as the reverse complement.
AGTACGTAACGTTTAGTGTATTACCTCCCATTCCATTCAACTTTCCTCAACAGAAACTTTCCTACAAATAAATATGTGTACATTTCAGGGAAATTAAAGAAAAAGAAAAAAACAAACAATAAAAATCCAAAAGTCCACGGACTCTGCATGTCCTGGGGGGTGGGGAGTGCTCCCCAGTAGATTCCACAGGTCAGATTCTGAGAAATCTGAGCTCATTTTAGTCCATCTCAAATTTCTCCATCATCCCTAGTTGGTACCTGCCGACGGCCACACTCCAGCAGGGCCCCCCTGAAAAGAGCCCCCTGGACTTGCTCCTCCTCTTCACCATTGCAACCTGCTTGTTCACCTGCCCAGACAACAGTGGTGGTGAGAAGGACCAGCAACAGATGCCATGGCCTCCTTGCTCACTGGCTGTCTGCCTGTCAGGTAAGCAAATGGTAGAAATGATGAGAAGGAGGATAAGGAGCAATAGCAGCTAGTGACAATGGTGGGAGGAAGGTAGACTCTCTGAGGGATTGGAGCCACTGAGAGTGCCTTGCCCTCCAAAACCTAAAGCCAGCAGTGGGCCTTAGTGGTGGTAACTGGCAACCCATCACAGAACTCATGTGCTGATTCCAAATTGCATGTTCCAAGTGAAACTTCATTAACTTACTAGCCACACCTGCCATTTAGGGTCACTTTTGAAATTCCAACAGCACCATGAAATTGAGGTGACCTCTTCACAGGTATTTGATTAATGATATTTTAGGGATGGCTGCAAAGCATACTCATCCAGGAAGAGTGCCACCTCTCACCTCAGACAGTAGATGGCTGCAGAGATGAACTACCTCACACATCAGGGAAGATGAGATAGTGGAGCAGCCTCACTCCTGCTATCCAGTGATGTGCCCACTGGTCATCCCCTCAGGCGGCTGCATATTCAGTGTCTGTGTGAAAGATGGCCTACAAATCTACAGAAGTACAAGTGTAGGGCTCCTCCACATGAGCAGGAACCCATTCCCATTCGGATGGAGCAGCTATACCCTAATGCAGAATGTGCTGCTGCCACTGTGGGCATTCCCAGGGGCCACATCAGCATTGGGAGACATAGCTGGTCATGAGCACAATCCCATCCTCCCTCAGATAGTCAATGAATTGGAGGGGGGTGGTCTGAACAGCCCTTAAGATGTTGCACTTCAAATCTCTGTGGGAGAAAGGGTAGCCATGGCTCTACTAGAATGGGAGTGGGCAGAAGTTAGCTCTCCAGATGTTTTAGACATCAATTGCTAAAAGTCCCTGCCCAGCGTGCTGGGAGTTGAGGTCCAAAACATCTGGAGATCTACTTCCTGCCCTCTCCTGTACTTGAGTGCCTCACCTCCATTCCCTCTGATTCTGTTGTCTGCTCCTTCTCTTTATTGTCAGGGCAAGCAATGTTTCACACAGCAGATCGGAGAAGGGGCAGACAGATCACAGGACCATAATGGAAATGGAGGTGAGGGACTGTAGGGGAGGAATGACTGCCTTTTCTTCCATTTTAACCAGAGGTGTACAGGGCATTATCTATTGCCCAAGGTAGGAGGTGATATTCATCACAAAGACTATTCAGAGAGCAATTCATGGCAAGGCTGCCCTGTAGACACTCCCCACCCCCACCCCCCACACACCAACTTGGTCAAGCAGAAGCAAGTAGGATTTCAAGACATCAGGCAAAAAAGAAGATGGGAAAAGACCTCACCGTGATACTTTTGGCATCTGCCTGCTGCACAGCTGGGGATATTAATAATCATTTCTTTCATCAGTGAGCGAGGAGGAGAGAAACAAAGTGTTTTGCTGCTTCCTGTTTGAGTTAAATTTCTTCTGACAACTGCTGATTTGGGTTTGTGATTTGATCCTCCATATGTCTAGCTCTATTGGTCAATTAAGTGCAGGGGGTGATTAGGGGAAGCAGCAATGCTCAGACTGATTATGGGAACGAAGCATCCGGCATTGCTTAGAACATGCAAAACAGCCAAGCATGCTTAGCATTAACACATGGCTAGGCAGAGCATTGTGGTAGCAGTGGCGGCTGGGCAGGTCAGAGGAGATGGCTTTCCCCACTCTTGGGGAGGCTAGATGCAGCTAGCCATCTGTTGGCTTCAGGTGACTGGCATACATGGCTGGAAGGAGAGATGCTATGTGAATGATGCTGATGCTGATGATGCAGTTGGAATAGGGCTGGATGTGTCTGATCTCGTCTGATCTTGGAAGCTAAGTAGGGTCAGCCCTGGTTAGTACTTGGATGGGAGACTGCCTGGGAATCAGGCTTCCTGCATTGAGCAAGAGGTTGGACTCGATGGTCTTGTAGGCCCCTTCCAACCCTATGATTCTATGAATCACATCTTCCATTACATCATTATATAACAACTGCTACAGAACAATATTGGGGTCACGAAGACTTGGACACGACTGAACAACAACAACAACAACAACAACAAAACAATATAAAAGACACCAAGAAATTGTATGCATAGGATCTAGCAAAATAATGAGATCCAGAAAACAGGAATGTAAGTTTGGGGAGGGGGGTAGAAACAGGGCAGCCCATAGGAGAGAGATTTTAGGGGTGGGGATAAGTCTACTGGGAGTTAGAAGACAGCGAATATATAACAGGTTTTTAATATTAATAGTGGCAGTTGAAACCTGACATATGGGGTGCCTATAGTTTCTCCAAAGCACTGTCATGCCTAGGAGCATAGCAAGTGCACAAAACCTCATCCACTCCCCACTCCACCCCATCATAGTCAAAGCAATGTGGCCTTTTCTAAGTAAGACATGAAAGACTGATAGGTGATCTGGGGCTTCATAGACAAAAGCATCACATTTCAAATTTATGAATCAAAAAGGTGATGCCCCCCTCTGCAGATCTGGCAAGATGGCAACTGGAATATTGCCTTCTGGGCGATGTGCATTTACAACAAGATGTTGAAGAGCAGAGGGAATTTAGCAGCAAAAAATGATTAAGGGCTTGAAAGGGTTGACATACGAGGGAGATTAATATAATTAAATGTATGTGGCTTGGCGGAGTGACAATGAAAAGGGGTGAGATTTCCCTCCATCTGCATATTGTGTGTGGGTTATGAAAGCCAAATGAACAGTGTAAGGAGGATGACGGTAAAACTAGAAATTGGAGGGGGGGGGGGAATCAAAGCCAGGATGTTTTTCCTGGTACTGGGATCTGGCACCCCACAAGACAATAGCACCAGAGGAGTGATTTATGCTAACATCAACATTCACACACATGCACGTTCATGCGTGCACGCGTGCGTGCGCGCGCACACACACACACACGGATTTGAACTGAAATGTTTCCAAAACCAACATATTGTGACTGAATTGACTGGATCAGGACACTTCCCTTATAAGACAGTTACAGTTCTGTAGTTGAACCATTCTAATACTTTAATGCCAAATATTATGCATTATTTTAATCTTATACCCCCCCTTTTGTGCAAAACCATATGTATTTTCTCAAAATGTGAAATCCTTCGCACTGAAAAATCTCATATGGGTATTTGTACCACAATTATTTAGTGCTTCCATATCATCAACGCTAAAAACTCCATGATGGAGTGCAAACTGACAAATATTTATCACATTTATACTATCCCATCCTTTTTGCATGATGGCGCTTAAGGTGGAGTACATAGATTTATCAGGCAGTTTCCCATCCAAAGACTGACCAAATCAAAGATCTGCTTAGCTTCAATAAGGGTGGTACATCATTGGCCTTCTTATCAAAAGTTTAGACCATGCCCTAGAACTAAAAAAAATCTGGCACACAACTCTGCACCACACTGTACTCTCTCTTTTTTAAATATATGTTTATTTATTTTATCTTTATAAACACTACCAAAATTACCAGCAACCTACTCAATACTTCAATTCTCATCCATACAATATTTTAGTTAGGACACCATAATAACAGAAAGAGAAGAAAGGAAAAAAGAAAAAAGAAAAAGAAACTCCAACATCTCCCAACCTCCAATGGTATTCTATTTTAAAAAACTATATCTATTATACAATCTTACAATTTAGTAAAACAATCTTTTATATCAATGCAACAGTTCTACACTTCATTCCCAAAAGTCTGAATATTATTATTAGTAGTAGCAATAATAATAATAATAATAGTAATCAAAAAGAGAGAGTATAGTATTGTATAATAATAAAACTTAAGATAAATCTTCAACAGTCAATAATATTTTTATACTAGATATTTTGTCTATTTTAAAATATAAAATAGAAGATACATTAAAAGAGAAAAAATAAATAAAAAAGAATACATAAAGGTAAACAAATATATATAAAATCATTTCTTCTGAGTTAGCCTAGATCATGAAAGCTACAAGCAGTTAACAGTACTTGTTTAGAAATTCCATTTCATGGAATTCATTGTGACAGAGTTCTCACACTTTTTAACATTCAACCAAGCCTCCGCCATTTCATGATTCGTAAACTTCTTCACCTGGTCTTCAGAAAACAATACAAAGTGTAGCAGGATATTTTAAATAAGTTCATCTGTTTTGCCAGATTCTTTGCTTTGATAAATTCCCTTCTTTTATTCACCACTTCTTTGATGTAATCTGGGAACAGCATAATTTTATCCTGTTTCCAGGAAAGGCTTCCAGCTTGTTTTGCCAAATCCAGGATATAACACTTTGTGGAGACTTTTGCAAATTGAACTACAATTGTATAATCATTCCCTTTAGGATTTGGCACATGAAATGCCTGCTCAATATCAAGAGAATAATCAGAGGATATAGAAAGTAACTCATGCAAAAAGTTTATCCACAAAAGTAGACAATTTCACATCATTAGACAAGCTTTTAATCCCCGCTATATGTACGTTGGCTCTCTTCATATAGGCCTCCAGTTGAGAGATTCTGTCAGATATATTTTTACAAATAACTTGTGTCGTAGTTTCATTTCTTGCCACTCGGTCTTCAAGCTCATTAATTTTGGACTTCATTTTTTTCTGTGACGCATTAATTAAATCCACGGCACTCTGCATATCAGTGATGGAATTTTGAATTAAGTCCAGCCTTTGAACTAGTCCCGAAAATTGTGAAGATAGGGTTTTCATTATCATAAATAATTCTGCTAAATCTTCTGTTTTTGGCAACTTTGACACAGGAGTTGTGGGAGGTGTTGAAGCAAGCCCTTTTCATCTCCTTGATGCAGCCATTATTTTCTCCAATATCTTACAGGTCCTCAGATGTTCTCAAATATTCACTGTTGTTCAAAGTTCTTAAATCGTCTCTCATAGGTTGCTGATTTTTCTTGCAGGATATATTGTTATGGAACATGCCAGCCCTGTTTTCTCCTATGAAATAGGAGTCTCATTACAGCTTTTCGCAATGGTACAGCCCTGGGGAAAACCCTGGCATCCAGTTCCTCCACTGCCATGTGGGGGTTACCTTACTGCAGGCAAAAATCCAGAGGTATTTGCCTTGCCCCCCCTTTCAATTCTAGGGGGGAGATGAAAAGGTTTTTCAAACTTTTAAAAATCTGTTTGAGAAAGCTCCCATGGAGAGGCTACATCGGTCCCAAACTGGAAGTCCCTCACACTGACTGTACTCACTTTAAGTCACAAGAATTCAAAATGTACAACTTTGTTTCAAGAGAACAGTAAGTTTTAATAGAATCCCCACCTTTTAGGGTCATCACAACATCTTAGATAGGGATGTACGAAAGTCACTTACCTTTTCGCAGGGTTGATGCGTGGTGGGGGGGAGGTGCTCAGTACCTCCCCCTGAAATCCTAACCCGGCCGGCTCCGCTCCACGGCAACTCCGCGGAGCCACCGGCTGGGTGCATTCACAGGCGTGGGGAGCCTGTGGACTCAAATGGCGGGGGCTACGGTGGCCTCCATTTGCATTCATGTTTTTGGCCATGATAGGCTATGTAAATATTTACGGAGCCGATCACTGCGAAAGACAGGGGCACAAATGGCAGCTGCTGCACCATTTGCGCTCCTGTTTTTTTTACCGTGATAGGCTACGTAAATATTTACGTAGCCTATCACAGCAAAAAAACAGGAACGCAACTGGCGGTGGCTACGGCGGCCGCCATTTGCATTCCCTTTTTTTGCCATGATAGGCTATGTAAATATTTATGTAGCCTATCACAGCCTCTGCAGGAATGCACATGTTGTCCCTGCATTAGCCATGATAGGCTACATAAGTATTTACATAGCCTATCACAACCTAAATGGGGAAGCGAATGGCAGCTGCAGATGTGGCCGCCATTTGCAAAGCAGCACCAACAGCACCATGTAAGTGCTCTGTTTCACATACATTTCATGGGGTGGGGAGGTTGGGGGCTTCATTCTACCACAGATTTCGGGGGGCCGAATGTACTGGCATTTGGCCTCACTGAGATCCGTGGCGGAATTCTCTGACTTCCCTAATCTTAGAAACCATTGGTGATTGTTTCATGGGCTAAATATTTTGTGAATAGATAATAGTGTTCTCCTCTGCATCTACAAGCAACCAGCATCCTCCATGCAATGAAAAATGAGCTACTTTTTCATAGGGATGGACGAAAGTCACTTACCTGATCCCGAAGCTTGCTTCACGGTGGGGGGGAGGTGCTCTGTCCCTCCCCCCGAAATTCTGGCCAGGGGGGAGGCGCCCAGTCCCTCTGGTTGCGAATCCTCTAGTCCTGCCGGGACGCAAATGGCGGTAGCCATAGCCGCCGCCGTTTGTGTCCCTGCAGTCAGCCGTGATAGGCTATGTAAATGCTTACGTAGCCTATCAAGGCTGACTTTGGAAAAAAAAAATGCGTACGCAAATGGCGTTGCCCTTATTTTCGCCATAGTCTACGTAAATGTTTACGTAGACTACACGTGCCAAAATAAGGAATGCAAATGGCAGCACCCATGGGTGCTGCCATTTGCGGACGTGCTTTTTTTTTTTTCAAAGTCAGCCATGATAGGCTACATAAACATTTACATAGCCTATCAAAGTGTTTTTTTAAAATCTAGCCATGATAGGCTATGTAAATCTTTATGTAGCCTATCATGTTTGCTTGTGTTTGTTTTTTGTTTTTACTTGGAAATAAACTTTACTTACTTACGAGGTAAGTCCCCTCCCGGGGGGACGGGGGGGGCAGACCGTTTCTCCACCAATTTCGGGAGGCCGAATGCGCTGGCGTTCGGCCTCCCCAAAATTCGTGGAGAAATTCTCTGACATCCCTACTTTTTCATTGTACCTGAGAAGAACGTAAGACGAACCATGCTGGAGCAGACCAAAGACCTCGCTAGTCCAGGATTTTGTTCTCACAATGGCAAACCAGATGCTTATGGGAAGCCCACAACATGAGTGCAGCAGCACCCTCCCATTTGTGGTCCCCAGCAACTGGCATTGAGAGACACAATGGAAGAAATATATAGCAATCATGATTCATGACTAGTCACTATTGATAGCCTTAACCTCCATGAAACAGAGACTTCTGTCTGTGTAAGAAACAGTTCACAGAAAACGTTAGGTCTAGGGATGGCGGAAAATTTCTCCACGAATCTTCGGGAGGCTGAGTGCCGAGGCATTCTGCCCCCCGAAAGTTTTGGGGAAATTCTCCGCCGGCCCCCCGGCCCTCTGGATGGGACTTACCGTGGCCGAATGTCCCTCCCGGCGGCGGGTCCCGGCGGCGTTTCGGCAGTGTTTCGGTGGGGGCGGGGGCGGCGGCCGGTCTCCCGACCGGCTGCTGCAGCCGCCATTACAAAATAAAAAAGTAAAAAAAAACCACACGCACACACCCGTGATAGGCTACGTAACGATTTACATAGCCTATCACAGCTGGATTTCCAAAGTCAGCCGTGATAGGCTACGTAAATCATCACGTAGCCTATCATGGGTGACTTTGGAAAAAAAGAAGCGCGTATGCAAATGGCGGCAGCCCATGGGCGCCGCCATTTGCGTTCCTTATTTTGGCACGTCTAGTCTACGTAAAGATTTACGTAGACTATGGTGAAAATAAGGGCAACGCAAATAGCGTTCCCTTATTTTCGCCGTAGTCTATGTAAATCTTTACGTAGACTAGACATGCCAAAATAAGGAACACAAATGGCGGCGCCCATGGGCCGCCGCCATTTGCGTACGTACTTTTTCCCCCCCCCCAAAGTCACCCATGATAGGCTACGTGACGATTAATGTAGCCTATCACGGCTGACTTTGGAAATCTAGCCGTAATAGGCTACGTTAATCGTTACGTAGCCTATCACGGTTTTTTTTTTCTTTCACTTTTTCTTTCGCGGCCGGGGAGATGGGGCGCTTCTCCCTGGCCTGAATTTCGGCCGGGCAAGTCAAGGCACCTCCCCCCCCTCGCCTGAACTTCGGGGGGAGAAGCGAAGCGCCTCCCCCCCACCGCGAAGCAAGCTGCGGGACAAGGTAAGTCCCTTTCGTACATCCCTAGTAAGGTCTGCCTTACTGAAGTTGTGAAAACTGTGGTTGGTGATATCAGCAATAGAAATGCAAGAGTCCAAAATTTACTTGGGAGATCCATGAGTGATTGGCTCACAGTTTTATATCTCAAGTAAAAACTCCTGAGTGAGTAGAACTGGGTGGTGTTGATGGGATAAAACATCAATTGGCATCATAAACTGGTTCCAACTCAAAAAATTGTACACCTCTTCTATAGACGAATACTCACTCCAGTAAAAGATAACAGCTTCCTTATGTTATATTAGGGAGGGGGTGATACAGCAACAGCTCTGTATAAATCATGGTTCATTGTGTCGCTGACCGAAAGTGCATTTTGCAGTATGGTAGAAAGAGTTGCTGGCATCACTGCAGCAAACTTTTCAAAATTGCCCATGTCACTTTAAATACATTGGACAATAAATCATCCCTTGGAGACATTGAAACATCCCGGAGAGGGGAGGGGCAGGGTGAAAAAAGAATGAGAAATAGCACTTAAAAGCCCTTTTCTATTACACTGCCCCTAGGGAACTTTAAAACTTGGAAAGTTTTTAAAGTAAATGGCATGGCTGATGACTCCCCCCCCCCTTTTTTTTTTTTTTTGCTTTTCCCTGTTCTCTGTTAGCATCGGTTTCATATTACCTTACCTAGTTTTTTTCTTTCCATATGATGAGGCTCTTCATTGTATCACATTCACATGTTCTCCATCTAGCTGTTCTCCCCCTTTTTCAATTGTGTATCTCCTCTCTCTCTCTCTCTCTCCCCCCCCCCTTACCCCTCTCTTCATCATGTTCTGGCTTTCTACCTTGTCCTCCTTTTATCTTTCCTCAGCTTCCTCCCTCCTTCTCCAGCTACAACCCAGGCAATGTTTCAGATGCTTACGTTCCACTGATTTCAATGAGAAATTAAATTAGAAATGCTATATCGGTTGTGGTGCAATTACCATTCATTTTTTGTCATGGTCTTCTGTATCTGCCATGGCTTGCTACGGGCACCAGCGTACCCTGGAGAGAACCTTTGATTTGGAGATATCCCATCCCTCTTCCTGCCAGACTTTTTTCCCTCTTCCCTTTGTTTTTTCTACCACTCTTGCTGTCCCTCTCTCTAGACACATGGTTATTGTTACAACCCCATCTAGGGATGTACATGATTGTTGTTCCTGTTCCCAAATCATGTGAACATGTCTTATTCACAACCCTGAATGCAAACACGAGTGGGAGCATAATTCTCAGGAATTTTTTTTACAGTTTCTCAAGCTTGCATTCACATTTCAAAGTGCACACTTGTACATGTGTGCACATCCACTAATGCACCCCCAATGGCATTTCCACACTTTAGTCTATAAGGGGAAAGTGTGCATTTGGTGTGTGTGCTTGGACAAGTGTGCATTTTTCATGTTAAAAATTGTGCACTTCTCCTGTTCAGGGGAATAAATAACACTTGGGTTTGGGAGTGAGAATGAGGCAAGGTGAGCCCTGAAGTGTAAAATGGAGAACCTCAACAAACTGAGACATCGATTGTTCTCCCATCCCTAGCCATCTTGAGGCCATCTGACATTCCATTTTTGATTCATGGTTTAAAAAAGGCAGTAGAAGAAGGAGCAGCCCAAGCTACATGCTTTTGTAATGCTGGAAAGATCAGACTGGGTTGTTTAATATGTGAGCCCCAGAGAAAGCCTGAATACACTAGTCACACCTTCAAGATTCTGATATTAGCAAAGGTGTGAAGTAGGGATGTCAGAGAATTCCTCCATGGATCTTGGTGAGGCCGAATGCCAGTGCATTCGGCCCCCCGAAATCCATGGTGGAATGAAGCCCCCTGCCCCCCGCCCCGCGAAAGGCGCGTGAAACAGAGCCATTCGCTTCTTCATTATAGCCGTGATAGGCTATGTAAGTATTTACGTAGCCTATCACAGCAAAAAAAAAAAGGAACACAAATGGTGGCAACTATGGTGGCTGCCATTTGCGTTCCCTTTTTTTTTTTGCCGTGATAGGCTACGTAAATATTTACATAGCCTATTATGGCAAAAGACAGGGGCGCAAATGGCGGCCACTACACCATTTGCACCCCTGTCTTTTGCCGTAATAGGCTACTTGAATATTTATGTAGCCAATCATGGCAAAAAAAAAGGAAATGCAAATGGCGGCCACCACAGCCGCTGCCATTTGCATTCCTTTTTTTTTCTCGTGATAGGCTATGTAAATATTTACGTAGCCTATCACAGCAAAATACAAGGATGCAAATGGTGGCGGCTATGGTGGCCACCATTTGCGTCCCTGTGCAGGCTGCCCAGTCGCTGGATGTGCAGCTGCAGGTGGCCCCGGCCGGCGGCTCCATGGAGTCGCCACAGAGCGGAGCCAGCCAGGGAGAATTTCGGGGGGAGAGACGGAGCGCCTCCCCCCCACTGTGAATGTCATCCTTCGAAAAGGTAAGTGACTTTCGTACATCCCTAGTGTGAAGTAGGGATGGCAGAGAATTCCGCCATGGATTGCAATGAGGCCGAATGCACTGGCTTTCAGCCCCTCAGAATCCATGGTGGAATGGCCTCCTGCCCCCCCTGCCAGCCCCGCGGAACCCCCCTGGGACGGCACTTACCTGGGGTGGATGTGGCTGCGGCTTCGGCGGCGGGCGCAGCGGCAGTGGTGCGGCGGGGGTGGTGGAAGGTGCGGGGGCAGAAGAAGGTGCGGCGGCAGGGGCGGCGGGGGTAGCGGGGGCGGCGGCGGTGGGGGCGGAGGTGGGGGCGGTGGAGGAAGGTGCGGCAGGGGTGGCAGGTGCAGCGGCGGCGGGTGCAGCGGCTGCAGAAGGTGTGGCAGAGGAAGATGCGGCGGCAGAAGGTGCGGCGGCAGGGACGGCAGTTGCGGCGGCAGCGGTGGGTTTGGGGGCGGCGGCGGGGTGGCTGGTCTCCTGGCCAGCCTCAGCTGGGCACAGCATACACAAGTGGCGGCTGCCATAGCCACCGCCATTTGCGTACGCGTTTTTTTTTACTTTGCCATGATAGCCTACGTAAATATTTACATAGCTTATCATGGTTAAGTACAGGGATGCAAACGGCGGCAGCTACAGCTGCTGCCATTTGCGTCCCTGTTGTCCAGCGGCTGGATGTCTGGCTGGCGGCGGAGCCTGCTGGCGGCGGAGCCTGCTGGCGGCTCCGCAGAATCCCCACAGAGCAGAGCCGGCCGGGCAGGATTCTGGGTGGAGAGACGGAGCGCCTCCCCCCCAGTTGAGGATTCCTGGGGGAGGGACGGAGCACCTCCCCCCATGAAGCAGATCCGCGAAACGGTAAGTGACTTTCGTACATCCCTAGTGTGAAGCCTATTATTTTAGTATCAGATAGGGATGCTTGAGGGACTCTGATATGAGCTGTCCTGATCCACTCCTCCTGGACCAGTGTGCAGATTGCAACATAGTTATCCTTTGATTTTTTCACTTCTCTCTCTTCTCTGAAGTTTGAAATGCAATTAATGCCTCAAACAAAATGTACCAAAAAGCATTTTGAAATGCATATTTTAGGACAAAATACATTTGGGTGTGAATATTTTAAGATAAAACATGTTTAGAAAAACGCATTTGAGAAGAAATGTGTTTAAAATGCATATGTTGTGAGAAAATACTTGCAAAAATACATATTGAAATATGGAGTTTGTGCAGATTATTTCATCTTATTTTAAAACTCAGATCACTGAAGAAATGCGGAAGATGAAGTTTACAATAAACAAAAGTGATAAGGCCTGGAAATAGATTTTGCTCCCCATCCCTGTCTCTGGGATACTTCTTTCTATGATCTTCTTTTTAATTTGGTAGAAAAAGAAATGGATCATCAGAAGCATCACTCAGGCCTCAGCCAATTTGCTTTAACATATTGTTCCTTCTACTCTACAACTCAAAGTGACAGGACCTCATGACAAGAAGTTAGCCAGCCCCTTGGGAAAACCAGAGACCGGACGGTTTGATGGAGCACTGAGCTTTCTGATGTCAACACTTCATCTGGATTATGCCACTCATGTACATCCTAGGATTTTGCAGTGTGTACTGTGTATATCAGCTGTCCCCAACCTGGTGCTCTCCAGAACTTTTAGACTACAAATCCCACAATGCCTGATGATTGTCCATGCTGGCTGCGGGTGATACGAGTTGTCGTCCAAAACATCTGGAACACATCAGGTTGGGGAAGACTGGTGTATATACACCATTCTTGGGTGCATTCATTATCTGAACTCACAGTTGCAAATGCCAGACTTGAAAATGTCTGCTGGAACAGACAGACCCTCACAGAGAGCTGTAAAGGTGCTTGGCAATCATTAGGGCCTCCCATCATCCTGACAGTGTCATCCAAGTCTCTAGGAAAGCTGTCATAGTTTAAATTAGGGATGTACAAAAATCACTTACCTTTTCGCGGATTATGTTCATGGTGGGCGGGAGGTACTCTGTCCCTCCCCCCGGAATCCTTGACGGTGGGGGAGGCGATCCAGTCCTCCCCCCCCCCGGAATTCTGACCAGCCGGCTCTGCTCCACGGCGGCTCCGCAGAGCAGCTGGCCAGGGCCGTCCGCAGCCGGATTTCTGGCTGCGGACTGGCTGGTGGGGACGCAAATGGCGGCCGCTGTAGTGGCCACCATTTGCTTCCAGCCAGGCAGCCGTGATAGGCTACGATAGTCTTTACGTAGCCTATCACAGCTGGGCACCCCCCAAAAAAAACCCCTCCAGTGTACGCAAATGGTGCCGGCTACGGCGGCCGCCATTTGCGTTCCCTATTTTTCGCCATTCTAGCCTATGTAAATATTCATGTAGGCAATTATGGCGAAAAAAAAGGGAACCGCAAATAGCGTAGTGGGTGCTATTTGCGGTTTCCTTTTTTTTTTTTGCCGTAATTGCCTCCATAAATATTTATGTAGGCTAGAACGACGAAAAATAGGGAACGCAAATGGCTGCTGCCATAGCCGCCGCCATTTGCGTACACTGTTTTTTTTTGGGGGGGGGTGGTTAGCCATGATAGGCTACGTAAATTGTTACGTAGCCTATCACAGCTGCAAGGACGGCAATGGCTGCCGCAGCAGCCCAGCTGCAGCCGGCCAGGAGACCAGCCGCTGCTGCCGCCACCGGAACCGCCACCGCCGCATCTGCCGCATCCACCCCAGGTAAGTTCCATCCCAGGGGATTCTGTGGTGGGGGGGCAGGAGGTCATCTCACTGGAATCCGTGGTGGAATTCTCTGCCATCCCTAGTTTAAATAGCTTTATATCAGAGGTGCAGAACCTGTAGCCCTCCAGAAGTTGTTGGACTATAACTCCCATAATCCTTAACCATTAGCCATGCTGCCTGGCCAGAGTGTTATAACATATTATGGCACCATGGTTTCTATTTATTTCCTTTGCTGAAGCCCTTGTAACTTTTGATCAAGTTCAAGTACAGTTGCCTATATTCTGTCTGACTAATACACATACACACACAAAATGACACACACTCCCACACCATCCTTTTATATGCTGCATAAAATGTATTTTTCATTCTTTCATTAGATATTGAGCTCCTACTTAGGCCGTTTTACTCTAGATGTTGCATAAGCATATTGGTTACAGACTAAGCATTATAAATAGTGCATTCCTTTGTTTCTTTAGTGATGTTGATGTATTGTTATGTATGTTCTTTTTGTTGCCTTTATTTTATTAACTTTATTTCAAAATACAATGAAATTTCATGACAAAAAAAGAAATAGTTCAAAGGAGCAAGAAATGCTTGATTGTCAGCTGATGTATGCAGCTGACCCGTTATAGTGGCAGTGCCTGGAATGCTTCCTCCGATTAGGATTGTTCAGAGCTCATGCATGCTAATTCCAAAACTGAAGTAATAGACACGGCCATTATTTTGCTTTGTGTAGATTGCAAGGGAAGTTTTGGTCCCAACCCAACACTTATTCTACTGTACACCTATAGAGTTTGTTGTTTCATTTACTCCCTGAACAGAATCTCTATAATCCATCCATCTACACACAACATAAAATAGGACATTATCCCAAAACATTCAGCACCAAGAAACTTTTGTCCTACCACTGTGAACAATGTTTCTATTTTCTGAATACAAAAAGCCACCAGAACTGGAGCAGACTTCTTGCTATTCTAAATGGTTCTGAGAAACATTTGGATAAGAACATAAGAAGAGCCCTGCTGGATCAGACCAAGAGTCCATCTAGTCCAGCATTCTGACAGAGGCCAACCAGCTGTTGGCTAGGGAACCACAAGCAGGACATGAGTGCAAGACCACCCTTAACTCATATCCGAGCTCTTGACTCATAATAAAGACTTAGGACAAATGGGGATTGCCATCAAATCCTGGGAGTGGAGGAGAGATTTGTAGCATATATAAGGGGCTAGCTGAATCAAATCTTGCATTGAATTTGTGTAGCTCACCATATTTTGTGGCAGGCTATGTCTCAGTCTCAACTGGGACCCTATCATAGGTGGTCATGTTAGACTAGTTCAGAGGCCTCTAGACTACAGCATGTACTATTGATGTAACTGGCACATGCCAGGGTATATAGGACTCTGTCCTTGTAGGCTGCAGCAACATGAACTGTACATAACAGGTCCACTTGGCTAATTCTTTGGGGGCAGCAGGCAGACTCAATCTGTGTCATGCCAGTCACAGCATGCACAGAGGCCTCTAGGTCTAAGCATGAGATGCTGCTCTCATCAATATATGCCATGGACAACCTTTGGGTGCAGAGAGCTAGGAAACCCTGCTATAACAAGGGATTTACAGACTTTCAATTTTGCCTGGAGTAGAACGTATGGAGGTTTCTGAATTCTCAGAATAACCCACCTATCTACATTATGGCTGATTATAATGTGGAATTGGTTGGAATTGCCCAGCACTAGGACAAATACAAATGTTTATCTACAATCACATTAATTGGGGCTCCACAAGAATTGTGTGGATAGTGCATTCATATAGTACTAGGTGGTAATTGACTTAGTTGTATCTAGGGTGGCCTAGATCCTACTTTACAGATGACAGTCCTCCATCTTGCAGAGGTGGCAGAGGACAGTCCTCTGTTTGAAAGTGTTCACTGTTTGAAGGGTTGTCCAGTTCAAGACTGGTTTTAAAGCTGAAAGAACCATAAGGAGGGACAGCAGCAGGAGTCTTGAAGTTGTTGTTGTTCAGTCGTTCAGTCGTGTCCGACTCTTCGTGACCCCATGGACCATAGCATGCCAGGCCTTCTTGTCCTGTGCTCTTTCCTGGAGTGTGCTCAAGTCCATATTCATTGCACCAGTGATGCTATCTAGCCATCTCATTCTCTGCCATCCCCTCCTCATTTTGCCTTCAATCTTTCCCAGATCAGGGTCTTTTCCAGAGAGTTTTCTCTTCGCACTAGGTGGCCAAAATATTTGAGCTTCAGCTTGAGTATCTGTCCTTCCAATGAGCACTCAGGGTTGATTTCCTTCAGGATTGACTGATTTGACCTCCTTTCAGTCCAGGGGACTCGTAAGAGTCTTCTCCAGCACCACAGTTTGAAAGCATTGATTCTTCGGCACTCAGCCTTCCTTATAGTCCAGCTCTCACAGCCATATGTTGCTACTGGGAAAACCATAGCTTTGGTTATACAGACCTTTGTCAGCAAGGTGATGTCTCTGCTTCTTACTATGCTGTCTAGGTTTGCCATAGCTTTCCTCCCAAGGAGCAAGCGTCTTTTAATTTCATGGCTACAGTCACCATCTGCTGTGATCTTGGAGCCCAAGAAAGTAAAATCTGTCACTGCTTCCATTTCTCCCCCTTCTATATGCCAGGAAGTGATGGGGCTAGATACCATGATTTTAGTTTTTTTAATGTTGAGTTTCAAACCAGCTTTTGCACTCTCCACTTTCACCCTCAACAAGAGGCTCTTTAGATCCTCTTCGCTTTCTGCCATTAGGATGGTATCATCTGCGTTTCTGAGGTTGTTGATAATTCTCCCGGCAATCTTAATTCTGACCTGTAATTCATCCAACCCAGTGTTTCTCATGATGTACTCTGCATATAAATTAAATAAGCAGGGCGACAATATACAGCCTTGTCATACTCCTTTCCCAATTTTGAACCAATCGGTTGTTCCATGTCCGGTTCTTACTGTTGCTTCTTGACCCTCGTACAAGTTTCACAGGAGACAGGTAAGGTGGTCTGGTACTCCTATCTCTTTAAGAATTTGCCACCGTTTGTTGTGATCCATACAATCAAAGGCTTTAGCGTAGTCAGTGAAGCAGAAATAGATGTTTTTCTGGAATTCTCCTGCTTTCTCCATGATCCAGCGAATGTTGGCGATTTGATCTCTAGTTCCTTGGCCTCTTCGAAACCCACTTGTACTTCCGGTAGTTCTCAATTCACATACTGCTGAAGCCTAGCTTGTAGGATTTTGAGCATCACCTTGCTGGCATGTGAAATGAGCGCAATTGCGTGGTAGTTTGAACACTCTTTGGTGTTGCCCTTCTTTGGAATTGGAATGTAAACTGACCTTTTCCAGTCTTGTGGCCACTGTTGAGTGTTTCAAATTTGTTGGCATATTGAGTGCAGCACTTTAACAGCATCATCTTTTCGGATTTTAAGTAGCTCAGCTGGAATACTGTCATCTCTGCTAGCTTTGTTGTTACTAATGCTTCCTAAGGCCCACTTGACTTCACTCTCGAGGATGTACGGCTCATGTTCAGTGCCCGCACTATCATGGCTATCAGGGACATTCAGATCTTTCCTGTATAGTTCTTCTGTGTATTCTTTCCACCTCTTCTTAATCTCATCTGTTTCTGTTAGGTCCCTGCCTTCTTTGTCCTTTATCATGCCCGTCTTTGCACAAAACGTTCCCTTGAGATCTCCGATTTTCTTGAAGAGATCTCTAGTCTTTCCCATTCTATTGTTTTCTTTGATTTCTTTGCATTGTTCATTTAAGAAGGCCTTCTTGTCTCTCCTTGCTATTCTCTGGAAATCTGCATTCAGTTGGGTATATCTTCCCCTTTCTCCCTTGCCTTTCGCTTCCCTTCTTTCCTCAGCTACTTGTAAAGCCTCATCAGACAGCCACTTGGCTTTCTTGCATTACTTTTTCTTTGGGATGGATTTCGTTGCTGCCTCCTGAACAATGTGATGGACCTCCGTCCATAGTTCCTCAGGCACTCTGTCTATCAGGTCTAATCCCTGAAATCTATTTGTCACCTCCACTGTATATTCATAAGGGATATGATTTAGGTCATACCTGAATGGTTTAGTGGTTTTCCCTACTTTCTTCAATTTAAGCCAAAATTTTGCAATAAGAAGCTCATGATCAGTCAGCTCCAGGTCTTGTTTTTACTGACTGTATAGAGCTTGTCCATCTTTGGCTGCAAAGTACATAATCAATCTGGTTTCGATATTGACCATCTGGTGATGTCCATGTGTAGAGTCACCTCTTGTGCTGTTGGAAAAGAGTGTTTGCTCTTTTCAGCGTGTTCTGAAAAGAGTTCAGTGTGTTCTCTTGGCAAAATGTTCTCTTGGCAAAATGTTCAGCGTGTTCTCTTGGCAAAACTCTCTTAGCCTTTCTCCTGCTTCATTTTGTACACCAAGGCCATGCTTGCCTGTTATCCCGGTGATTTCTTGACTTCCCACTTTGGCATTCCAATCCCCTATGATGAAGAGGACATCTTTTTTGGTGTTAGTTCTAGAAGGTGTTGTAGGTCTTCATAGAACCGATCAACCTCAGCTTCTTCGGCCTCAGTGGTTGGGGCATAGACTTGAATTACTGTGATGTTGAATGGTTTGCCTTGGATTCGTACTGAGATCATCCTATCATTTTTGAGATTGTACCCCAGTACTGCTTTTCCCACCCTTTTATTGACTATGAGTGCTACTCCACTTCTTCTAAGGGATTCTTGCCCACAGTAGTAGATATAATGGTCACCTGAATTGAATTCACCGATGCTTGTCCATTTTAGTTCGCTGATTCCCAAGATGTCGATGTTCAAACTTGCCATCTCATGTTTGACCACCTCCAGCTTACCTTGATTCATTGGTCTTACATTCCAGGTTCCTAAACAATATTGTTCTTTACAGCATCGGACTTTCTTTCCACAGCTGAGTGTCCTTTCAGCTTGCCCCAGCCGCTTCACTCTTTCTGGCGCTACTTGGAAATACCCTCTGCTCTTCCCCAGTAGTATATTGGACACCTTCCGACCTGAGGGGCTCATCTTCTGGTGTCATATCTTTTAGCCTTGTGAAACGTTCCATGGGGTTTTCTTGGCAAGAATACTGGAGTGGGTTGCCATTTCCTTCTCCAGTGGACCACATTTTGTCAGAACTCTTTGCCATGACCTGTCCATCTTGGGTGGCCCTGCATGGCATAGCTTATGGCTTCACTGAGTTATGCAAGCCCCTTTGTCACAACAAGGCAGTGATCCATGAAGGACCCTGCTAAGGAGCTCCAAATATGACAAGAAACAAATGTCCATCCACTCTACAGTTAGCACCTGGACAGCAGAATGAGCAGGTACACAGGTCATATGGTCACAGTCTTCCCTCCTCCTCCTCCTCCTCCTCCTCCTCCTCCTCCTTCTTCTTCTTCTTCTTCTTCATACAATTCCTCTTTTTTGGTAATGTATAAGAGGCCACCCTAGTTGTATCTGGGCTGAATCAGGAATTTCCTGTGGTCTTTTTTAGTATCTGATTAATAGAGATAATAAAGTTCTTGTCTAGCTTCTTGACTGGTGTATCCTTTAAGCCTTCTCTGACAGGAATATATAGTAAATGTGATGGACAAAGGTGTGTTGATAACAAGGTCCAGATAATAGGGAATGTCTTGCTTTGTCCAAACATACATTTCAATAGATAGAGAATGCACATTGTAGCTGACAGGTGCATTATAACTCATTGGTGGGCGGTGGGCCACATACTGAAGTAGTAGCCTGATAAAAACACAAATGATTTGTCTTATTGTCTGTTCCTTTAGTCCCAGGCCTCCCTAAATAGAGCCAAATATGACACACTAAGAATAAGAATAATAAGGAATGCCTGACCGGAGGATTAGAAGTTCAGAAATCCCCACCCGTTGGGGTCCGCCCCCCTCTTTTGAATACTTGGTATGCAGCATCTGCAGTAGCCAGGGAAGGAAAGGAGGGGGTATATTGAGTTGGTGCCATGTGATAAATTGGAGAAGCCAAAGTATGAAGGGGGGGCAGTGAGAAAAGATTATTCTGACACGTTGTAGATTTATAGACTTCCTGGTTTCCTTAACAGCTATAAATCATTGTTGGGCTTCAGTAGCCTCCCCCCCCCCCGCCGTCTTTTCCCATTCACATTGTGGGTCAGTGAAAGTGACAAGCATGGTAGCCAAGAACCAAGGAGAGGAAGGACAAACCGCCATGTAGGCTGAAAAGCGTTATTAGCAAAGAACAGCTGAAAACAATCCTCCATGTTTTCTTATTAGTAGAACTGGAATGTGATTGTGGAAGAATGGTAAGAAAATGGGGACCAAGTGTTCTTTCTAATCATTTTTGGTGTAATAAGGCAAGAGGCCATGACAAACTGTGGTGGATCACTACCTTTAGAAATGAAATATTACTGGATGGCAAATTAGATGCCTTTGTAATTGTGTAATAGAAATTTTTATTTGCTGTCTTTTATTATGACTATTGTATGTAAGTTTTATTTTATTATATTGGTTGTTAATGATTTATTATCAATAGTATGAATACCACCTTGGAAGCTCGTGTGATTAGGGGTGGTGTTGACATCTTTTAAATAAATAAATTGGAGAAAGCCAGGAAAAGAAAATCAAAAGGGAGGTGTGTGTGCACGTGTGTAGAATCATGTTTTATTTTGCTTGTAAAGCTTATCAAATGCAGTCCTAACCTGAATAAAGCAAGTCCTTTTTTTTTTTAACAGTCTGTGGAGTCTATAAGATTATGGTGTTAATGGAAGTGCAATTCGATCTGTCAGTAATGGTGCATGTCACAGCCCAGGCAACTTGGACAAGTCCATTTTTAAGACATATTTATTGTTTTCCCAGCCCACCCCTCTCACTTTGGTTCTCTGTATTGTGAGGTTTAATTGTACCATTTAAAGTGAGTCTTCTTCAAGGCCCATTCATTGATTTTATTTGTGCATTCTCCAGTGTCAAGGAAAAATAAATACATAATGAAACCATAGCTCAAGGTCCCATTCTATCACTGCTTTGCCAGCACCAGCACCACCCACCCCGAACAGTCCAGATTGTTTGACACCCAGTTCTATTTTTCTTTGCTTTCTCCATTCTGCCATTCTTATGATGCTAGTCTTCTAGCTCTTTCTCTCTTTCTCTCATTTCCCCTACCCCTTCATTTGCTAGACTACACCTTCTGTTTCGAAATTCAACAGCAACAACAACACCCTTCCTCCTTTTTTCCTGCAATGCAAAACTCATCTTCCACTGTAGACATGTAGGTCAGAAGCCAGTGATTCAGACTGCTTCTTTCACAAACATTTGTGAACTTAGCAGTTGTTGGGCACATACCACAGTACTCATCAAGCAGATTTACACCAAATGCAGGAAAAGGGGGGGGGGGCTTAGCTATCTGGAAGTTTAGAAGGATCATTTCATGAGCACTTCTCAGATCACCCCCCCTCCATTACTGAGTTTCCCATATGCAGAAAGTATTTGAGTCACAGTGACATCCTTGGACTCTGAGGACTCCATGATGAGACCAGCATCCACAGACACCACTGTGCCATTGCAGCCTGAGGCTCCTAAAACAGATAAGGGTCCTTTAAGAGAAAAGGCTTTAGTTAGTTTGGGGGTAGGCTAACCTGCCTAAATGAAATCAAACCCCTACTTAAGGCTGAGTCACATTCTATTGCTTGTTGGAGCAACACACAGACAAACTTGTCTGGCTTCCAGCCTCAACACCACTTGGAACTCTCCATGGTGCTGTTCAGTTCCCCTCCTTGCTTCCCCGGGAAACCTGACTTGCCCCAAATCCTGAAAAAGACCCAATCCATAGTGGAACCCTGTAACTCAAACCTGACCAGCACCCAACAATGCTAAGGTCTCACCAAGACAGAGGTAGAATGTAACAGTTCCTCAGGCCAAGACTTCATCTGTGTCACTCTGCTGTCACCTTTCCCAGCAAGGGAAGGTCAAAGTAAAACTGGCTCCTCAACTGAGGCACTAATTGGAGGAGAGATACGCCAGGTCCCTCTCAATCCCTCACTTTGATTTATCCAATGGTGCAAGAGAGACAGAGTGACAACCTCTGATAATGAGAAGTGTTGCTGACTCTTTGGTTACCTTCAGCCAGAAAGATACAGAATAATTCTGAGTGGGGTTTTGGGTCAGAGCAACGATGTGGATCTCTTAACTCATCCCCAGCCCTGTGGTCTTATAAGGACAGGCAGGGGAAATGGTATGTTGTGTGTGTGTGTGTGTGTTGTGTGTGTGTGTGGCAGGGAGCTTCACCAGGATTTTCTGCCTGGCAGTTCCTTGACAGCAATGGGAAGGGGGAGATTAGCTATGCTGTAAGGTTGGAGTAGGTAACATGCCAAGTGCCATCCAGAGTAATGGAAGCAGTTTTGTATCCAGGAAATCCAAAGCCAACTCTTTTTTGCCCTGCTCCAGCATCCTGCCTGCTACTCAGCAACACTACCTTTCAGCCATCCTGAGCATAGCCGGGTCTTTTATCATGGTGGAGCCTCCTCCCCCTCTAGCAGCATTTCACCTTGCCAGGGGAGACGCACCAATGGATCATCCTAAGCCCATCCAGTCATCAATATTGATGAGTTAAGATTGTGCTCTTAAGCAGCTGGTTAAATCTGTTCTGTTTAAATTAGTGGTGTGCTGAAAATGTCTCCCGCATTTTTGTTGTTGACCATTCTCATTCAATTATTTGATAGAAAAGAAACTGCTTTTGAAAAGAAATTCAAAGGAGGAGACATTTTGGAGAAATTCTCATGGGTTGGGTTTGGGGTTCCTGTGGTTACCTTACTTAGGTGAGTGTCACTGAGGAGTGTGCATGAGTGTCCTGTCTGTCATCATACAACAATGTCTGTGGCATCCTGTAGCCTCCTTGGCTTCCCACACTTCAGTTAAAGCCATCGTGAGGGAGACCTCATGAGGTAATTCCTCCCATGGGGCTTTTTCAGTTCAGGAAGTGCAGGTGGCCTGGAAGGCTGCAGAGCAATGGAAAAATGTGCAGTAGAGGGAGAAAACACACACACAGTACCCTCCACCACCTCACAGTGATTTGGTAAGCTCAAAATTCCCACCAAAAGAAATTAAAAATTCTGCCTCAAAAAAGTGGAAGCCTCCACACAATTGATGCTGTTGCCATATACAGAAGCAGTGCAATAAACTAAAACCCCTTAGGAAACAAGAAAGCGCCTGTGCCAAAACCCCTGCCCATCATGAGCCCTATCTGTGAGAAACTGCTGGAGAATTTCTTCTCCCCTAGGAGAACTTTAGTGACATCCCCCCCCATTTCTCCGCCCACAAATAGGCTGGAGAATTTTGAGAGGCCATCTGTGCACAGCTCTACTTTAAATTAATGAGACCTAAAATTGCTCAACTTTGACTGAACTGCACCCTGTGTATTTTACCTGATATACTTTCTGTGTACCCCTAAAAGATGGGATGCTATGCATGTTAAAGCCAAAAAATTAAGATGTGCATGTAAGAAATAAATGTGAACTTAAATATGTTACAAATCCCTGCAAGAGAACTAAGTGAAAAATAAAAACCATCATTTTTTAATCTCCAAAATTATAGACAACACTGAATTAATTTAAAGGTATGAACATGGAAATTGGTGAGCTCCAAATGGATTTTTGTATCTTGAAAATATATAACATAAACCTAGGGGTGGAAGAATCTGTCAGTTTCAGTTTCACTTTTCTTCTTTTTTTTCATTTTTACAATCTTAAATTCAGTTCATCACAAACTTTGAATATTTTTTAAAATGTTTGCATCAAAATTTGTACACATTTCTGTGTGCATTTCTCCAGATACACAAAATTCTGTATGAATTTTTGCCTAATATACACTTTTTTTGAAAGTGATTTCCCTAACAGAATGCATTTTTGATCACTGTTTATAGTAATATACAGATTTTATGCACTTCTGCATAAAATATGTGTTTTGTATGCATTATAGATTGAAGAACTCCACTGCAAAATTTGGACAAGTTTGAGTATTGAATGATAACTGAGTTTTGGTTGACATATTGGTTAAAAAGTACAAAATTACTGAACAAATTCATCCCCTATTCCTACACAAACCTCCACCATACTCATTGTTCATGTGCCAGTGAGGTAGAATTGGCTCCTGCTTTTACTGCATGTGTACAATGAAACAGAAATATTTTCTATAATTCCCCCCACTCTTATAATTTGCCTTATTTATTTATTTATTTATTTATTTATTTTTAAATGAATCCTAGGTGGCTTATAATAAAACATAACATAAGTGTGTGTGTGTGTGTGTGTGTGTGATGTAAAGATTTTGTAAAATCTGTTCCATCTGTGTTTCATGGATTGTCAGGCGCTTTTCATTCTATCATCCTCTCATGGGGGGAATTTGACTTTTTCCAGTTTTCTGAATTTGTGAAATTCACACTTGCATGAATTTGCACTTGCAACAATGCACAAATCCTCCCAAATGAGCAAATCCCACCCAGAATGTGCAACCCCCCCCCCCCACACACACACTCATTTTCATGATTCAGCCATGGGTGACATTCACATTTTCAACTTGTGGTTTTTTTTAATTTTTTTTACATATTTTCCCATGACTAAATTAGCATAAAATTCCAGAAACCTTTTTTTAAAAAAACCCCAAAAGAAACAGTCTGTAAGTCCACAGAATCTGCATGAGTCAGGAAAAGCCAGTTGCTACAGAATCTGAGGTTCGGATTGATAGAAATCTGAACTCATTTGATTCTTTGAGGATTTCTACGACATCACTCACACACACAGACACACAGACACATGTCTCTATGTGTGACATATACATCAACCATATAAAAATCTGGTGAGCCACAAAGTGTAAAAATCTGGTGAGCCAATCATGGTGTAACAGCATTTGTACTGCGAGCCAAGAACACAACTAATAAAACATCAATGTAAAACAACCAACAAAAGGTTACAGCATTAAAACAATACATTGAAAAGAAGTATGCTCAGCCAAAAGTCTTCTTAAACAGCCCTGTTTTAACCAGGCTTTTAGAAAAGCAGCAGCATCAGGACCTAAAAATCTCACTGGGAAGACATTTCCTCAAAGTGGGCACCACCACTGTGAAGGCACTGTAAACCATCTTATGTGTGAAGTACTGAACATGTAGGTAAATCAAATGAGATTGAAGTTAAATGTAGGGATTGTTATATTATGATTAAAAGTTCCTTAAGTGGTGAGAAGCTTATTATTACTATTTCCAGGCAGGATATGTGGAGAACTGATTCCTTTTCAAGTCTCACAGGGTTAGACATGACTGAACATACTGTTCTGAGCATGAACCAAACTAGTGTTTCAGATATTGCATTTATCTTTTATTCCTTTTACACTGTGCCAAGCTCATATCTTAAAGATAACAGAAAATAATTGGATCTAGATTTTGCTCTAAGCAAAATGTATCAAGCTTGGACTAGACTTCATTCCTTCCCATCTCTCTCTCTCTCTCTCTCTCTCTCTCTCTGTGTGCGTGTGTCTGTGCATTTCAAAGCTGTGAATTTCTCTTCTAAAGGAAACCTTTGTCAACTGGGAAAAATGCCTGGGCAAGGCAAAATATGATCGAACCAGGAGCAGAATTAATGTGCTTGATCTGAACCCTCATGGTGTCCCCTTGGTAAATCTGAAGAGTTCTGTTGCTGGTGAATCAGTTAACATAGAGACCAAGTGGAGGATGGACTTCATCTCTCTATACTTTTGTAGGACCAAGAAGGAGACGGAGCACAGTCTGGGGTGCCTTTGATTCTTGTGTAGATTTTCTGTTTCTTCAATGGATGATAGGTGAACTGAAACATGTTCTTTTATCAGCGATCTTCTGCACTGATATTTAAACATTAAACACCCACACTGGGAGAAATTGGGAGTCATCCACTAGTAGACCTATACTCTCTCTTAATTTTCTTTGAATTGCATTGCAAACAGAGCTTACTGGAAACTCAACTATCAAAGAATGGAAGGCATATCTCAGTCTTGGACAGTACATCACAAACACATACAGTACATCACAAACACATTTGGGGCACACAATCCTATGCATGTTTAGACAGAGAAAAGGCCTACAACTCTCTGCTGGGAGCTGTAGGCCTTTTCTCTGTCTAAACATGCATAGGATTGCACCTTTAAAGGCTTAAAAGAAAAAAAAATCTTCCCCCATTGCCACAGTTTCCCTCTTTTCACCAATGGACAAGACTTGTTTGTGACAACATTATCATACCATCCCTGCTATTTGTGTGTGGTATACTTTATGAATGGCCTCTCTCCAAGTAGAAATGTCAGAGGAATCTGTCCAGGAGGTGAAGTTCACTGTGCTTTCAGAAGCTCAGCTCCCCAGACTCCAGCTTGCTTACCTGTGACCTGGCCTGACTCGATCTGTATTGGGTCAGGCCAGCTCATGGATTTTTGAGTTTTTTCTTCTTAAATCACCACTTAAGGAAATTGTAACTGCAGTTTTCAGAATTCATGCAATTTTTGGCTGAAATTTGCATAATATATGGAAATTCCAGCCATAATTTGTTTAATTTGCACAAATTGCAGCTGCAATGTGCTTAATTTGTACAAATTGCAACCACTATTTGGGTAAATGGGTACTTAAGGAGTGGGACTGAGAAATTTCCCAGGTTACTTTTCAGGTGGGGGGAGCCCACTGCTGAGCTTGCAAGTGCAGGAAAATCTGGTGAGCCCCAAAAGGGTCAGATCTCCCCATGAGGGTCATCCCTATTTCCAAGTACAGCTGCATCAAATGAAAGAATCCATTGTTCCCCATTCTGTCTCTACCTTAGGGTTGTGCGAACTCACCCGAGTCTGCCCCATGACCTGCTTGCCGGATCCCTGCCCACTGCCGGACCCAGCTTGCACTGGGATGCGAGCCAGCTGGTAGTACTCAGGAGCCTGGCGAGCGCTGTCACTGGCGCCACTGTGAGCAACTGCGTCCCTCTCTGCTGAGCACCAGCAGAGAGGGGAGCAGTTGCTCACGGCAGCAGGATGGGAAGCAAGAGGGAAGCACCGCTTCCCTCTCACTTCCTATCCTGCCGTATCTGCCACCGCCGAAAGCAACTGCACCCCTCTCAGCTGTGCACTGGCAGAGAGGGGCACAGTTGCTCTGGGTGGCGGCAGCAGCAGAGATGGGAGAGGGCCTCCACTGCTGCTGCCACTCAGACCAACTGCGCCCCTCTCGGCTGAGCAGTGGCAGAGAGGGTGCAGTTGCTCTCGGTGGCAGGATGGGAATGCCACTCGGGAAAGGAACCAGGGCCACTGCATTTGCCCGACTTGGCATGCACCAAGTCAGGCAAGTGCAGGAGCTCACGGACTGGCATCTGGGGGTGCTGAACTGGCGGGAACCCATCGAGCTCGAGCACCAAGATGGACTCTTGTGACAACCCTACTCTACCTCCTGTTGCTGGGCTGAGATGGCTGTAGTGTAAACAGAGCTAGCCAGTGTTGAGATCACAAACTCTAAGTAAATAAACTAATGTGTTAACACCCATTACTGTACCATTTCAGGGCATGGGTTCTATTGATACTCTGTGCTGTAATGTGGGTTGCAGGGCTCTTGTCACTTGTCCCTGCCCAGCCCAATTCCTGTTTGGGTTTGTGCTTGCTGTTTCCTCTGTGCAAACAGGGAAATTGTGCAAATTGAACAGTGATCAGACATGAAATTTGTGCACATTTCTCCCAATGTGCACAACTTTCCACCATAGACTAAAGTGGGGCTTTCAGGATGCAGGGAGATTTCACACAAATTAGGAAATTGGCGCAAATGTCAACTGGGAAAGTTGCAAAAATTGAACGTGAACACACGTCTAGCAATTTGTGAACCTTTTTTGGCAGACGTATGCTCGTGCTTGTGTTTAGGGCTTCCAACTAGGGATGTACGAATGTCACTTACCTTTTCGAAGGGTGACATTCACGGTGGGGGGGAGGCGCTTCGTCCCTCCCCCCCAAAATTCTGGCGGGGGGGCGCTCCATCCCTCTCCCCCGAAATTCTGGCCGGGGGGGAGGCGCTCCCCCCCTCCCCCCCTGAATCCTGGCCGGCCAGTTCTGCAAATGGCGGCAGCCGTAGCTGCCACCGTTTGCGTCCCTGCAGTCAGCCGTGATTGGCTACGTAAATGTTTACATAGCCGATCACGGCTGATTTAAAAGAAAAAAAAACCCACGCGTACGCATTTGCGTTCCTTATTTTGGCATGTCTTAGTCTACGTAAACATTTACGTAGACTAAGACAGTGAAAATAAGGGGAACGCAAATAGCGTAGCGTTCCCCTTATTTTCGCCGTGTTAGTCTACGTAAATGTTTAAGTAGACTAAGATGTGCCAAAATAAGGAATGCAAATGGCAGCGCCCATGGGAGCCACCATTTGCGTACGCGCGGGTTTTTTTCTTTTAAATCAGCCGTGATAGGCTACGTAAACATTTACATAGCCTATCACAGTTTTTTTTAAAAATCTAGCCGTGATAGGCTACGTAAATCTTTACATAGCTTATCATGGTTTTTTTTTTTTTTAACTGGAAATGGCCGCCGCCACCAGGAAGATTCGCTGAAAGTAAGTCCTGTCCCGGAGGGTGCGGGGGGGGGGGGAGACCGTTTCACCACCAATTTCGGGGGGCCAAATGCGCTGGCATTCGGCCTCCCAGAGATTCGTGGCGAAATTCTCTGACATCCCTACTTCCAACAAGGCATGCTCATACGTTTTGTGAGCAAAAATAATTCTAATACATCCCTAGCTTTAAGTGGGAGTTTGGCTTAGTTTAGGCTAGTTGGCTCCACCTCTACACTGACTGAGCATTTGGCTCTCAAAGGGACCTGGCCTGTTTTACCAGGCTTGACCTGAAATGACTTCAGGGGTACAACCACAAAAGTGTCTGCTTGGCTTGTACCACACAATGATATGTGTACTTTGTGACTCAGCATCTCTCAGAAGCACAATACAGCATATTTCAGTTCAGGAGTAGGCGATCTGGTTTAGGGATAGACGAAAGTCCCTTACCTCATCCCGCAGCTTTTTTCGGGGGGGGAGAGGCACTCCGTTTCTCCCCCTGAAATTCTTGTTGGGTGGGGAGGTGCCCTGCCCCTCCCCACCAAAATCCTGGCCGGGGGGGAGGCGCCCCATCCCTCCCCGCCAAAATTCTGGCCGGGGGGGAGCGCCCCGCCTCTCTGGCCACGAAAGAAAAAAGTAAAGTAAAAAAAAAAGTGATAGGCTACATAAAGATTTACGTAGCCTATCACGGCTAGATTTTCAAAGTCAGCCGCGATAGGCTACGTAAATCTTTACGTAGCCTATCACGGCTGACTTTGGGGGAAAAAAAAAGCACATACACAAATGGCAGCGCCCATGGGTGCTGCCATTTGCGTTCCTTATTTGGGCACGGGTAGTCTACGTAAAGATTTACGTAGACTACAGTGAAAACAAGGGCAACACTATTTGCATTGCCCTTATTTTCGCCGTAGTCTATGTAAATCTTTATGTAGACTACCCGTGCCCAAATAAGGAACGCAAATGGTGGCGCCCATGGGTGCTGCCATTTGTGTACGCGCTTCCCCCCCCCCCCAAAGTCAGCCGTGATAGGCTACGTAAAGATTTACGTAGCCTATCATGGCTGACTTTGAAAATCTAGCCATGATAGGCTACGTAAATCTCTACGTAGCCTATCACGTTGTTGTTTTTTTACTTTACTTGGAAATGGTGGCGGCGGCAGCCGGTTGGAAGACCGGCCGCTGCCGCACCACCGCCACACCACCGCTGCACCCCCTGCCGGGACCCGCCGCCGTGAGGGACATTCGCACGAGGTAAGTCCCATCCCGGGGGGGGGGCGGGGGGGGCGGAGAATTTCCCCACCAATTTCAGGGGGCCAAATGCATTGGCATTCGGCCTCCCGGAGATTCGTGGAGAAATTCTCTGACATCCCTAGGTATCCTCTTAGTTCAGGAGTAGGCAACCTGGTATCCTCCTGATGTTTTGAACAACTCCCATAATACCTGATGATTGGTCAGGCTGGCTGGGGATTTGGAAGTTTCAGTCTAAAATGTCTGGAGGGCATCTGGTTGTCTACTTCTGTTCTAGTTTATTGTCTGCTACCTACATTGTACCAGTTTGCATTTTTGAAGGAATGGTTTGAGTTTTTTAGTGCAGAAGCTAGGGCAATTGCTTCTGCACTAAAACAGGCAATTTAGAAATGGGCCCTGCAACAAAAAAGTTGCAGTTTATTTCTATCCTTAAAAGAGCATTCCCCGTCAGGGCTAAAGCCAGCCTGAAACAGGTATGGTGGAGAAGAAAAGGGGAAAGGACACTTTCAGGGACCAGCCCAAGACACTTTGCTGCCTGAGGTGGAAATGACTTTCCCAGACACATGAACACACAACACATTCCATGTAAAGATCCAACCAGATTGACAGTTGAATCTTTTTCCAACATGGGCAACAGGGCAGCATCCTCCATCATTCCTGAGAGGAGCTGAGTTAGTGGGCACAGGACGGGCAACAAAGCCATCAACATGCAAACTTTACCACTACCGGGGTAGTGGCACAGGTGGATGGGAACAGCTGGGGGAGGGGCATAGGAAGAACAGCCAGGGGGTGCTGTTTGCTGCCAGAGGTGGCTGCCTCACTCTGTCTAATGGTAAGACCAGCTTTGGACATCATTTTCCCCCTCCCCCCATTCTCTTGCTATGCAGTATAGTGCTAAAGGACTTTTGGTCTAGAATGTGAGTGTTTTATAGCTATAACATGGGAAGTTCCTGAACCATCCTTGTATTTAACCTCATGGCATATTCCCCTAGACCCTAATCCCTTCCTCCAGCATACTTACTATCAGCTGGTAGGGGCTTAGCAGATCAATCCCCTCTTTTCCTTCTGTCCTCCATTTTCCTCCCACCACCCTAAAATTCCTGTTTCTCACTTTTCAGTGTCTCAACAGCTCTCAAGGATAGATTTAATTGATGATGAAATTGTGCCCTTCTAACTTCTGGTCTCTTTAGACTAGGGATCTTGGAAGAACCTGTTTTGGGGTGAGCTTTTGCTGGCTCAGCCCCCCAGACTCTGACCTGACATCTGCCAGCTGGCCCAACTCGGCCTTCACTGAGTCGGGCCAGCTGGCGGATTTGGGGCCTTTCCATAATGGTGGCAATGGTGGCAGAGGGTGATGGGAGCACTATGGCCCATAGCACTCCCCTCTCACCCACCTGCCACTGAGCTGAGGGCTCCCAGTGAGCCCAAAGTGGGCCAGATTTCCCTGAGACAGCCATCCCTGCTTTAGACTGAGGGTGGGCAACTTGTGGTTAGGGGTATCCGGATTTTGTTGAATATATTCCATTTGTTGTTCACAGGTTGTCCAGTATCATTTATTCTAGTGTCCACTCCCAGACAAATTCAATTGTGTGTGTGTGTGCAGAAAAATATGTCCCCAAACCTCCATTAGAGGTTTCACCACCATTTACATTAGTACACAACATTTAGCATATTTCCCCCTATTCTGTTCAACTTTTCCTAAAGTATATTTTCTGTGATTTTTCAAAATGGCACATGTCTTAATGTTAACTGGTGGATTTTCCAATGAATAAATTTGTATAGATTTCAGGAAGTTAAAAAATGGTCCAAAAATCCACGGACTCCATACAGCTTGAGGAAGCCAGCACACAGTGGATTCTGCAGGTCAGATTCTTAGAATTCTGAGTTGATGTGAGTCCATCTCAGATTTCACCAGCATCCCAACTTGTGCCTCACCAGATTTTTCGCCTTCAACTGGCTAGGGCTCATGGAAGTGGTAGGCTAAAAATCTGGAGGGACACAAGTTATCCACTCCTGCTTTATACTATGTTGTTCTCTATTAGTGAGATTGGGGGGTATTTGTGGCAGTGGGGCAAAAATGTCCTCTGAGGATCAAATCAATCTTTGAGATGGAACCAGTAAGAAGGGGGGGTTACATTAAATAAAAAGTGGCCAAAGGTTCCCTGCCCTTTTTTCAGAGGAGGAGGAGGACGAGAAGAAGAAGAAGAAGAAGAAGAAGAAGAAGAAGAAGAAGAAGAAGAAGAAGAAGAAGAAGAAGAATAAACCACCTGGTAGCATTCTTGGGGACATAATGACCTCAGGAACAGTGCAGCACTGCTAATCCATGATGTAGTATCATTCCTGGAAGTATGTGGGCAGGGGAAATGGTTGCCCCCATGACATTATTCCACCAACATTCTCCAAGTCCTAGGACCTCATACATAATTTCCAGGTTGTTTTGGAATATTTTTAAAAATTAATTTACAGATTTATGAAACTTTGGTGTACCTAGGGAATCCCCAGAGTACATAGAAACCATTACCTTACTTCCATACTGACAGGCACTCAACCACCTATGTTTGCTATTAGCAGGAATGGTTATGCCAACATTCAGTGATATTCCAAGATTAAACCTCCACAACCTTTTTCTCTGAAAAGAGAGTTTCCAACACAATGCATGGTCCTGGATAACAGTGATCCAACCTGCTAGGAAGAGCTTTTCTCTAACAAATCCCCTTTAAACACACAACACTCCCTTCCCCATGACCTTGTGTTAAAGTACAGCACTCAACAAACAACTCTGTCATTACCATCTGAACAGGGAAGACCTTTCTCCTTTTGAAGTTCATTTTTCTTGAGCCACTTTGGTCTCTATTTACAGGGCAATAACCTTCAAGCTCTAATTTTATTTCAGCATAACCTTGCCCTGCCTACAGTACCATAGCAAAAAGCTCTCCCTGCCTAATATTCCACCCCTCTCCCCATGCAACACAAGACTCATCTCCCTCCCTTAGCTAATAGCATCCAAGAGACTCAATCATCCAAGCATACATCTACATGCCGGCTCAAATTAACCTTGCTGAGTAATTAGGGTGTGCACCCATGGTGTTGGTCTTGTGGCCTCATTTTGCTGTTCTATGCATTAAAAAGGCAGCATAGTTACTCACTAAATCAACAGCCTGCTCCACTGATAAGAGCAAGGTTCAACCCTGCCTTCCCTCTGTAGACTGCATGCGCGCACACACATGGATAAGTTCTGGGAGGCCTGAAAGACCTTTCACTTTGGCAGAGGGGAACAGCTTTATTAGGACACTGGTGGTTTGACAAAAGCGATCAGCTCTCACCTACTCCATGGGAGAGAAAACATGTGGGACAAGATCAAAGGAAGTTGCCAAACAGGCTTTCAAGACCTGTCATGGCCTGGGAGCTTGTGGAAGTCAGATGGATTCTATTTGCATTGCATAATTGGTGGAGCCTGTCACAACATTGCAAAAGCCAGCTGCTGTTTGCTGCTGAGAGCTAATTCTACCTGATTTATTTAATACTGTAATGAATGTAATCCCTTTCCCCACCATACTTTCAGCTAACAGACACAAAGCAGCCTTTGTAGATAAATTGCACTGGCAAGTGAGGAAGATGCACTCGGAGGCTCAATGTGAAACCTCCGATCTGTGATGGCACATTGTACCAATGGGGCAGCCCTACTGCAGAACCTGTAGAACTCTGGTCAGTTTTATAGATTAGGATAATCAGGGTAGGATATCAGTGCCACATTTTGATCATGATACATGTAGGGTGGATGTAGGAACATACAGTGTTGGAGTTTCATACAAACACAGAATAGTAGGGTTGGAAGGGGCCCATAAGGCCATTGAGTCCAATCCCCTGTTCAGTGCAAGGATATTGCATTGAGATTTTTTGAGGTTATCTGAATTCTTCCTTGAAGCTCATTTCACTTTATTTGCATTCCCTAACGTGGGTGTATTTTTTTTCTGATTGGGAAAAATGTGTATTTTTCAATCAGGAAAAAGGTGTATTATTTGTCCCAACCAAAGATGTGCATTTTCCCCATAGGCTAAAGCATGAAATACAAATGGGGGTGGGTAGGAGGGATTTGTGCCAACATGCATTTTTGGAAGTGCACATTTGTGCAAGTATGCACTTTTGAACACAAAATTTCCTGAAAATTGTGTTCTTCCTTGCGTTCATATTTGGGGTTACAAATGGGGCATGTGGACATGATTTGCCAACAGGAACAGAATTCTTGTACATCTCCACATACAGGATACATGCCAACCAGCTTCATTGCCCAAGCTACCCAAACTCTTGCCTCAGGCTTTGATGTCATGCTGAGCAGAACAGTACAGTAGCTGATCAGATTATGTAGCCTGTTTTTCCCATTCACAATAGTGCAGGAGCTCCTTTACTCATTCATGGTATATAGGCTAGCCTGTTTTCCCCATTGACAGTAGCACTGTTTTCAGTAGCTGCTTTATCCATTCACATTTATCCATTTACTACATTCACTTCAGACTCCATTAATAGGCCATTGATCACTCCTATACTTACTCTAGTCCTACCTCGGAGCTTTTGAAGTGGTGGTTGGTGTTGACACCAACACCTAAAGCAAAATCCAAAACAAAGGTGGACTTTCCTGCCAAGATGAAACATCTGAAGAATCTTGAGAGAAGCCAGAGGAGTTCTGGTAAACATAGCAATATTTCTCAGGCAGGGTATGTGTATCACAGATGCTTAGATTAATACAGGCATACTGTGGCATGATCCCCACCCACTTCTTTATAACAGCTGAGTGGTTCTGAGAAATGAAGACAGGAAAAGGTGAAGAGAAAGATCACCTACCTACCCACACATTCCAATAGTAGCTATATAGAGAATGGTGTGAGGCCAACAATGAAGGGAACAATGCTTTTCAAGAGCCCAACATGTTTAGTTGGATGATTAGGCGGCCTCACCTGGAAGATTCAAGGAGGTTGAAATACAGAATATACACAACAGAATGTCAATTAAAATTCATGCTGAATGAAACATACTAAGATATCATTCCCAGCGAAGAGCTTACACCTGGCTGGCAGACAATGGCACAATGAAATGTGTGCACCCAACAATGTGATTCTGTTAAGAGGCAATTGCTGCATTCTGCAATAGCATCTTCAAGACTAGTTATGCACAGAGCACTTTACAAGGAGAATTGAAACTTTGAAGGGACTACTGTACTGCCATCACCAGTAGGGATGGATTTCTGTGATTTTCTGCACCTGATGGGAAAATCACATCTTTGTAGCTATCCACAGGGGTGCCAAATGAGGCAATACATTTTTCTGAATAGTTGCTATGGAGCTATTGGGGCAACAGAAAGGAAAGGCATATTGAGGCCCCCCCCCCATGTACAAAAATGTTGTGCAGGTGAGCTGATTTTGTAGAATAGGGAAGGATGTGCAATACTCCAACCTTCTGAGCATGGATGTGCACAAGGATTTTGCGGAAGGATTTGTGATCATCCAACCCTGCAACAACACATCAGTCAGTGCATTTAGATGGGGAACAGGGTTAAGCAATAGTTGAGAACATGGTGAAGGGAATATACTAGATTTGCAGATGGAGGCAGATAAATGAGAGGCAGGAGTCCAGTAAAGGGTTGAACTAAGTGCAACATGTATTTGATTCAGGATCAGTGGAGAAGGAAAGATGTAGAGGGTGAGCCAACCAGATTGCTACAGGCCACTGGTTGATGTTTATTTGGCTGAGACAAACCCTACCCAGAGCAAGGAATGAGCATAACTGGCCCACCCCCTGCTCTTAGGGCACGCCCATCCTGGTATGGAGGGTGACCTTCTCAATTCATCCCCTCCTGGGCCTCACAACTCCAGGCTGATGCTGCAGGTTAGACACAAAGGCCATCCATAAACTGCCTATGAATCCCACAACCATGAAAAGATGGTCTCAGTTATGGCCAATCACTCTAAAAGGCTCTGTCACATTTTTTGCCCCCTCCCTTCCTCATGCACACACACAAGAAGAGAGGCTTCAGTCTCACACCTTTAATTCACTATCAACAGGTTCATTACAAATGCAAATCCTTGAAGACTCTCAGGCTACAAAGGAATGGCAACAGGGGATCCAAATGGGAGCTACAATGTTGCCAGCATTTTGAAACATGACTTTCTGGCTAGAATAACTTAGGGAGGGTTGCCCCTCCCTTCCAGTGATGCTCCCCTATGTTGACCCTCACACATTGCCAACCGGGTCGACCGTCTGAGCTCCGCCTCTAACTTTTCCCTTTTAGCTCTGTGCTGTAGTCTTAGTCTAGCATCCCTCAGGTCACACCCCATACCCTCCTCCTCCTGCTCCATCTCCTCCTTCTCCTCCTGGGTTCTCATGGAGGGGGGGGGGCTTCAGGCTCAGCCATCTGGGTGTTAGCATCCTGAGAAGAACGCCTATCCATATCTGAACTTGCTCGGGAAGATGCCTCCCCTAGTTCTGGCTGTTCCCCTTCTGAATCTGAACTGCTATCTCCATATGCTCAGAGTCAATCCTTACAGGTGCCTCCAGGTTAGGGATGTCTGGATTTTGTGAAATCCGTCCCATGTATGTTTCATAGATTATGTGGTGTCATTTTTTTTTTCTGTTATGCAGACAAATATGCAAATGATTCCATAAGAGAGTTCACAACAATTTATGTAATTTATGTTAGTATGTAACATTTAGCGTATTGTCCCCCATTCCATTCAACTTTCCTCCACGTATATTTTCCAGGTTGGCATATGTTTCAGCAGAAAGCTGCATATTTTCTAGGGGTGCACGAAAGTCCCTTACCTGTCCTCGAAGCTTTTCGTGGTGAGAGGGAGGTGCTTCGCTGCTCCCCCCGTGAAGTTCAGGCCAAGGGGGGAGGCTTCCTGTCTCGCCCGGCCGAAATTCAGGCCGGGGAGGAGGCGCCTCGCCTCGCCCGGCCGCGAACTAAAAAGTTAAAAAAAAAACACGCCCCCGTGATAGGCTACGTGACAATTAACGTAGCCTATCATGGCTAGATCTGCAAAGTCAGTTGTGATAGGCTACGTAAATCGTCACGTAGCCTATCACGGGTGACTTAAAAAAAAAAAGCGCGTACGCAAATGGCAGCCCCCATTGGGAGCTGCCATTCGCGTTCCTTATTTGGTCGCTGTAGTCTACGTAAATCTTTACGTAGACTACGGTGAAAATAAGGGCAACGCTATTTGCATTGCCCTTATTTTCGCCGTAGTCTACGTAAAGATTTATGTAGACTACAGTGACCAAATAAGGAACGCGAATGGCGGCTCCCTATGGGGGCCACCATTATCCGTACACGCTTTTTTTTTTTTTTAAAGTCACCCGTGATAGGCTACGTGACGATTTACATAGCCTATCACGGCTGACTTTGCAAATCTAGCCGTGATAGGCTACGTTTATTGTCACGTAGCCTATCACGGGGGCGTTTTTTTTTCTTTTATTGGAATGGCGGCGGCGGCTGCTCCCGCCCCGGATGAAGACCCGCCGAACCGCCGGCCGGACCCGCCACCGGGAGGGACATTTGCCAAAGGTAAGTCCCGTCCCGGGGGGGGGGGGTGCGAGGTGCGGGGGGGTGCGGAGAATTTCTCCCCGAAACTTGTTCGGGGGGCCAAACATGTTGGCGCTCGGCCCCCCGAAGTTTCGGGGAGAAATTCTCCGCCAACCCTAATATTTTCCTATGAATAAATTTGTGTAAATTTTGGGAAAGTAAATAATATTTTTTTAAAAAATGATACGAAAGTCCATGGATTACATGCCACCTGAGGAGGTTGGTCCGCAGCAGATTCTGCAGGTCAGATTCTAAGAAACCTGAACTCCTTCTAGTCCATTTTGAATTTCTCCAGCATCCCTACTCAAGGTACTCACCTAAAGGTGTCCCTTCCTAAGCCAATCCACCAAATGCAATCAAATTAAGGCTACCTAGGTGGTCCACGCACTAATAATTCAAGCACTGTGATGTCATGCAGATTAGGCAAAAAGAAAAAGATCAGCTAGGCCAACCAAGGATTCCTCCTTGCCCCACCCAAAAGAGGCAACCCAGACATGCTAATCCTCCCAGACATGCTAGGTGGGTGGGCGAGGTGGTCACTGCTGCAAAGAGGCTGAAGTGGGGGGTGGAGCCTCCTTAAATATGGTGTCCCAGAACACTGATGTGGCATAGGTCTGCATATGGAATTGCTTTGTCTCTTCCCTCTGGCCTGACCTGCAAAGCTTGCACCCAGACCAAGCCTTTCAGCCCAGCCTGTGGAATGGGAGTGAGTCAGTAACAGCTCAGGAATAGCAAGCTGGTCAGTGCTCTGAATGCATTAGGGACGTATGAGAAATTTGTTTCAGTTCATTTTTATCGGTATTTACAGAGTTTGCACTTTCCAGACTGAACACAGACTGACACACGATCTGTGGTCAATGTCCATACATTTCCAAACTTGCAATGTCATTTGTAGACCCCCCCCGCAATTGTGTTTGACAGCATCTGTACATAATGAGCATGGAAAAATGTGTACTTTTTAAAAATGTGCACAAATACACTTTAATCAATGGGAAAAGAATGCGGACATTTAAAAGCTGTGCACAATTTATGCATAGATTTGGAACAAAAGTAAAACAGAAATTAAAAAAATTAAAACAAAACAATAAAATAAAATAAAACAAAGCTCACAATCCGATATGGACACAAGCTGGAATGAGCTTCAAGGTGGAATTCAGAGAACTTTGGACTTTGGTGAGCCTGGGTTCTGCTGATTCACACATCCCTAGAATGTAGGCATGATGCACAGTTCTGCTAGGATGAGAACTAACATGGGAACCAACCATTCAGAAAATCCTGCCTTTCTAAAAACAAGTTTCATGGCTGGTAAATGTTGTGAACAGTTTCACACTTTCAGATAAGGTAGAAATAATCAGTGGAAAATCATAGGGAAGACTGTCAATGTGCACAGCCAGGGTCAGATGAACTCTATCAATAAGAGTCCCTATCTCCCACATGTCATAAGGACTGTCAGCCATTACTACATCAGGCTTATCGGATTCAGTTTGGGTTACCAGCATTTTGTATCTGACCACAGCAAGTACTGAGTAAGCTTAGGGAATCAGCAAAGCCAAGTATCTGATTGAGTATCTATACTGTGAAGAACTTTACATGTCCAAATTTCCCCTAGGGATGTAGCAGGAGTCTGAGAGGGGGGTGGAGTCTGGCTGACTACCCCCCTCCCCGGCTTGGCCTCCCAGACCCTGCTTGCCAAGCTGCCATGCACTTACTGGGCCATTTGCTGAGCGCCACATAGTTCGTGAGCACCCAGCAGGCTGCCCATCCCTTACCCAAGCCACCATTTTGCAATACAAAAAGAAAAGACTTGCATTTTTCCATAGAAGTAATGTTGCATGAATGGCAGCTGTAAAGGGGCCTTTTACACAACATTACTTTACAAAAAACCCCGAGCTGCTATTGTTTTGCAAAATAGCAGCTTGTGAAGGGGATGGGCAGCTGCTGGATGCTCACTGGGCTGTCCAGTGGATCGCACAGTGCAGCAAGCAGGGGCAGGCAGCAGTTCGGCGAGTGCCTGGCAGGGATGGATGGAGGTGATTCTGTCCATCTGAAATGTCCCCAGACACTCTTATATACATCAGCTAGGAGACAGAACCCCATGAGACCCTGCTAAGGAGCTCCAAATATGTAGGGATGTCAGAGAATTCTGTGACGGATCTCAATGAGGCCTAATGCCAGTGCATTCAGCCCCCCCAAATCCATCGCGGAACGAAGCCCCTGCCCCTCTGCCCCACGAAAGGCGCGCGGGACAAAGTCCCCACCGCCCCCACCCCATGAAAACCGCGTGAAATGGAGCACTTACCTGCTCCCGTCCGCGCTGCTTTGCGAATGGCGGCCATCCTGCGGCCACCATTCGCTTCCTCCTCTTCATAGCCGTGATAGGCTATGTAAATACTTACGTAGCCTATCACAGCTAATGCAGGGATGCCATTTGCATCCCTGCGGAGGCCATGATAGGCTACGTAAGTATTTATGTAGCCTATCATGGCAGGGGAAAAAAAAAACCCAGCATACGCAA
This sequence comes from Heloderma suspectum, assembly GCF_057233095.1. Lineage (NCBI taxonomy): Eukaryota > Metazoa > Chordata > Lepidosauria > Squamata > Helodermatidae > Heloderma > Heloderma suspectum. The sequence goes on along the minus strand of NC_139460.1, from coordinate 44,643,555 downwards.
ATGGCGGTGGCTACCGCCATTTGTGTACGCTGGGTTTTTTCCCTTGCCGTGATAGGCTACGTAAATATTTACATAGCCTATCACGGCTCAATACAGGGACGCAAATGGCGGCAGCCACGACAGCTGCCATTTGCATCCCTGCAGGGTTGCCCAGCGGCTGGATGTCCAGCTCCGGGCGGCCAGGCAGGATTCCGTGGAGAGGGACGGAGCGCCTCCCCCCCGTCGAGGATTCCAGGGGGAGGGATGGAGCACCTCCCCCCCACCGCAGATGCCCCTGCATGGAGCCAGGTAAGGGATTCGTACGTCCCTACAAATATGACAAGAAACAAATGTCCATCCACATCCAGGGAACTCCCCAGCAGAAATGCTTGCAACTGCTCAGTTATGGTTCCACAAACTCCTGCCAACCCCATCACTGCTGTGTCACCAGCATCTCATGATGAATGATATCAGTGCCCTGCACAGACCTAACAGCATGTGCCATTTGTCCAATTGATATTTCACTGCAGATCAACCCTCAAGGTCAACATGCATTTTTAGTGTCACACACCCAGGTCATAAGACAGACTGAGAGGAGACAGCTTGAAAGCAATAAGCTTCAGGTTGCAAAGAATGACTAGGTAGAAGATAGGGAGATAGGAATCTTGAGAATCAACTTCAAAATTTGAAGTTTTGTTGGGTTGGGTCAAACACTTCAGGTCCAGTTTTGTGGACTGTAAAGTTGGACCCCATCTACCTCATCAATGTCTTGAGGTGTCACAAACATGGGTGAGTTTTGCCACTGTACCAGGGGAAGACTTTCCTTGCATTACCAAGGTAATGTAGGTTCACCCCTACAGATGTATGAAAAAATTCATTTCAGTTAAAAAAATAAAAAAAAATAAAAATCAGGATTTACCCAGTCTGTACCTTCCAGACTGAACACAGACTTGGCCGCAATCTGTAGTCAAAGTCTGTACATTTCTGAGCTTACAATGAAATTTGTGGACCAAAACAATTGTGTTCGGCAGCATGCATACATTTGAAAGATGCACATGAGAAAAAAAAGCATACTTTTGAAAAATGTGCACAAATACACTTTAATAAATGGGAAGGTGCATACATTTCAAAGATATTCACAACATATCCTTGCACATGAATCCAGTTGTTCTTGTTTACTTCTCATCTGGCATGGCATATCTTGTCCTTCCCATCTCCATGCATATGCTGAGCACCGATGTGCATAATATGGTGTCTCTGTGTTGATAAGGCTGACCATACTTTGATACAAAGTTTGGGTTAAATATGACCTTATCCCTTTGATATCTACAATACTATGATTCCCTGTGCCATTGTTTACCCCCTTCAACATATGCTTCAGTTTTGTTAAGAGAAAATTGTACTAGAGAGTGAACAATGCTGCACTGGAGAGTGAACAAAGAAACCAAGCTGGTTCTAGAGATGCTTGGCAGCAAGCCAGTATGTTCTCTCTCCCATTTACATCCCCTGATGAGTTTTATTTATTTATTTTTAGATGTCAAAATATGCATTTCCTAGAAAGCCTATTTTTACTTTGAGATCTTAAACATTTGTATACTTTTCATCATGTCACAAGAACCTGGCTTGCAATATTCCCTCTGTTCTTCCCCATTATGATGAGTGATACTGAATATGTATACATTTCAATTTGGACATGAACACACTCAGAATTACCTACATCTTCTGACTTTCCTAAAGCTGGATTTCTGTGCATGTAAATGTGGGCAGAATTAGGGCAGACTATTTTCAAATACAGAGGAGATATTGGAATAGAAATCTATTTTTAAAAGCAGACTTGAAAAACATACCAACTATTATCGTCATTATACATCCTCTTCCAAAACTTTTCATTTCTTCTGTAAGCTTTAGCACTTGAGCATCAAGAATGGATGCTTTTGAATTTTGCCACAAAGAAGATTTTGACAGTAACTCCTCTTGAGCATATACAGTTATAAGCATCACAACTGAACGGGTGATGGTTACCGCTTAGCTTCTTCATAAATCTAGGGCTGTTGTGGGGAGGGGGATTAGATAGAAATATTTCCTTAAACACACACACACACACACACACACACCTTGCAAATATTTACCCTTTCCCCCAATTGTATTTAGTGCCTTGTCTCCCCTATCTGCAGCTGCTTCATCATCAACGCCCCCACACATTAATGCTTCATTTACATACTTTGATTAATCATATTTGTGATCCCACCCAATCAGAGATACTATTGTGAATGGAATAATGCCACAATGTTACATAGTCAATAAGATTTGGCTACAAGATGACATTGCTGAGAGCAAATTATGTCAGCTGAGAGTAAGAGCAATGATTCCTCCAACAGTCACTTATGTGATCCCAACCAATTAGGGACCATCCAATCACAGGATGATTCACTTTACTATGTATTCTGATATGGCTAAATCATGATGTCAGTGAGGGCACATGACACCAGTAAACAGTGAGAGCAAGAGAGGGCAATAAATAGGCAAACATTTTCACAAGCACTACAGAAAAATCATTGGGAAAAGGTGCTCTTTAATACTACCAAAATATTCCTGAAAATTACTGATGAGTTTTGGCTCAGTCCTAATGAAAAATTAGATTTTCCTTCTCTCCTAGAGTCTTCTCAGTTCATATTGCCCCATATTTGGACAGACTTAACATGTAGTAGGTTTTGTTTCTTCTTCTTCTCTCTTGGTAGTGATATACCCAAGTATATATGTAGTCCAGGAAAAAAAAGGTGAATATACACACACATATAGCAGATCACTTCAGCTGAAACCGATGAAATTAAAAATTATCCCTATGTATGTATCCAAATATAAAGTAACTATACCATTTGTTTACTTTTAATATTATGTGAAATGCAGATTACAAAAAAGGGGGGGGGGGAAGGCTGCATCTAAACCATTGCAACAATGCATTTTACTATCACCCTATATCACAAATGATGCCATCAGTTTTTGGATTTGTAAATTGGCAAGACATTTTGGGGGTACTTTCAGCATTTGACTGGATCTCCCTATAACTGGCTGGGTATAAGTTTGGCCAGAACCTTAAAAGTCTAAAACAATGATGCCCTAGGGATGCTAGAGAAACGTGAGATGGACTATAATGAATTTGGATGTCTAAGAATACGATCTATGGAATCTGCTGTGGACCAGCCTCCTCTGGCTGCATGGAGTCTGTGGACTTTTGGACTTTTTTTTTTAACTTTCTCAAAATTTATGCACATTTATTCATAAGAAAATATGTAACTTTCTGCTGAGACTGGTAAATATATGAGGGGAAAAGCTGAATGGAAGGGAAACAATATGCTAAATGTTATGTACTAATGTCAATTACATAAATTATTGCAAACGCTCTTATGGAATTATTTGCATATTTTCCCACATAACCGGAAAAATAGCGAATCCATCTGAGAATCCATCTGGAACAAATTATACTGCACAGTCCATGAAGTGCACAAGGGGCAGATGTCATGCAGTCCAGACATCCCTAGGTGCAGCACATAGGAGATCTGCATCACTGAGTTTACCAAGCACCCTCACACTGAATGTGTAACAGAAGCATGTGCTCTTGGTAGTTGATTCTGCAACATAAGTTGATTGGGGGTTGGTAATTCAAGGCACAACTCTAAGTGGCTTGGGGCAATAGGTACAATACAGGTGTACTTCTTTATACAAAATAAAGATCTATTTTGTATCCCTTATTCTTTTTTAATCAGGTCTAGATGTTCCAGACCTCCTCATCTTTACTGGATATGTTCTGGAATCAAAGAAAATTGATCTGTAGCAAACCTGACAGAAGCTGATATTGGTAATGGCAAGAATAGTGTTAGTGACAGTACAGTATCTTCCAGATGAGCTACCACCTGGAACAGCAGATGGAGATGAAGTGAGAAGAGTCTGCTGAAAGAATGGGAGCAGTAGAGAAACAAGGCAAATGTACATAGACAAATATGAGATATCTCAAGCACTGAAGTCACATTGTTGGAAACAGTGTCTTATAATAATCATCCCAGGTTGCATTTCGGAACTGAAGGTTCACAACCGTCTTACGGTCATGCCAGTATTATATGCCATGCCAGTATTATAATCCTGAAAGGGAAATTTATATTCCTTCAGGAGATTTTTTTTTTAAAGCCATGGCTTTAGAGTGCATTTCAAGCTTTAAATGAAAATACAAGTATTTCAGGGATATTAAAACACAAGAGGACATGGATGCCCATGCACAGAAAATAGAGATGCATCTATACAAACATTTCCAGTGGGTAGGGATAGATGTGCATGAAGTAAACATCAACTCTGTGTAGTCCACTTAAATGCATGACTTCACCCATTACCCACCCTTACCATGCCCACATCCATATCACAGTTGAAGACAATTGGAAGAGAAGCAGAGAGAATATGAAGTATGTGTTGAATTTCTAAGAATACAGACCACTATTATCTCCATCCCCAGAATGTATTGCACTTTATTTTGTGCACTTCTAGTTTAGTGCAGAATGCCAAAGAAAGAGGCACATTTACCATTTGGATGCACCTTTGATAAGGATGCATCTTAGGTGAACAGCAATGATTTTATAATTAGCATTCTAGTCTCCAGACATTTTGTAAGCTGATACACAAACTATGTAAACATCAAACATAGCATCACAATGACAACTAAGCATGACACTAGATTTAAAGATTTAGCAGCTATTTTCAGCAATGTCATGTTTAGAGGAGCACATCAAAGGCATCTTAATAACATCAGAGAGAGCTATTAAGAGGTCTTTTGGAGTGGCAGCTCTCTTTTCATGGCTGACAATAACAAGATAAGGAATCAGTTTATCATCCAAGGATATCAGAGCAAAGGAAGATGCTATGGCCAGCTAAAGCACAACAGCACTAGACCTCTTATTCCTTCAATTATATGATTATATCCCACCCACTCAACTGCATGGGGCCACCCAGGAGTGCCTGGAATGTTCTCATCATCTCACTTTCAGGCAAGATTAAAGGATAGTGAATAAAAAATAGAGCATAGTACAGAGGCCTATACGATGAAGTCGCATAGGAAGCTGTCACCATTAGATAAAGAACACAATATTGGCCATCCTGGCTAGGAATGATGAGGTTGTAGTCCAACACATCTAGAGGGCGCCAGGGTGGGAAAAGTGGGAGTAAATTGATTCCATTCAGGTGATAAAAGCTCCATCTGTGGTGTCATATCTGTGGTGACTTGTATCAATCATCACACAGATGTTGTAGTCATGAAGTGATAAGCACTGCATATGTAAAGCAGGCCTGTTACTAGTTTTTGTGCATCGATTCTTGAAGGGGGCTCAGAATTGGTGCTCAGATGCAGATTGCTGGGTACCAGTCCAATTCCTACTTCATGTAGGGATAGTCTCACCTAATCATTGGCACTTGTCTTCCAGCTCTCTGACTCTTTAAGTAGAGTGTGTGTGAGAGAAGCAAAACAAGTCTTTACTGGAGTTGTCTTTGGAAAAGGATTCAGACATTCTTTCTGGCTGAATAAGACCTCTCAGAGAAGAGTGTGTGAAACAATTGTGGTACCAGGGCTGCTGGGCTATTGGTGGGAATGTCTCCCTTGCAGCCACCATGATGCCCATGGTAAGTCCCTTCTGCTCTTATTGGCTTTTGGCTTATCCTGTCCCCTTCCTATCCTCTCCTTGACACTTATCTGAGATTGTGCCCCTTCCACTCCTGCCCTGCTGCATGTTTACCCCGTTCCCACTTCTAACTGGTCCAGTCAGGCATTTGAGCTGCTATGGAGTACCTTCCGATGTGGTTTCAGATGGACAAGACTGTCAGTTCTGCTTTCTCCCACATTCATTTTTTTTAAAAAAAATCTCAAGTATTTTCATCCCATTCATAAACAAATATACGAATTTTGGTGAGTTCTTATGGGGCGGGGGGAAAGGAACCGAATTATGATTCTCTCACATCTACACCAGCCAAATTCAAAAGGTATGGAAACCTGGTGGAATGGAGAGAACCAGTGGTATATGGTCATCTCTGGATATAAACTCTACAGGAAAGACAGGGAAGGGTGTACTGGAGGAGGTGTTGCTCTGTGCATCAAAGAGGACGTAGTGTTGAGTGGACTTAGAATCACAGAATCATAGAATAGGAGGGTTGGAAGGGGCCTACAAGGCCATCGAGTTCAATCCCCTGCTCAATGCAGGAATCTAAGTCAGATCATCCCTGACAAATGGCTGTCCAGTCTTGTCTTCAATGCCTCCAGTGTGGGAGAGCCCACCACCTCCCTAGGTCATTGGTTCCATTTTTCATATTGCTCTAACAGTCAGGAAGTTTTTCCTGATGTTCAGCTGGAATCTGGCTTCCTGTAACTTGAGCCCATTATTCTGTGTCCTGCACTCTGGGATGATTGAGAAGAGATCCTGGCCTTCCTCTCTGTGACAACCTTCCAAGTACTTGAAGAGTGCAATCATATCTTGAACACCTAAAAGGAGCAGACTTTTCCACAGAAGTGCTGTGGTGACAATGCCAAGCCTCAAAATTAATTTAGTACTAGGAACATGGTATTGTCCCCCAGACCAGAAGGCTCAAGGTGACCTTGAGATGGAAAATGAAATCAGGGATCTTTCAATGGAGGAAGTATTGTAATAATGGGTGACTTCAATGTCTCCCACATTCAATGGATAAATGCATGGTCCAGTCATGACACAGAAGTAAAATTTCTCGATGCCCTATATGACTGTGCCCTAGACCAGAGGGGAAGCAACCATGGATTTAATCCTAAGTGACATCACTGAAGTCCTAGTATGAGATGTAAATGTTATTGAACCAATTGGAAACAGTGACCACAGTGCTATCAGATTTAATATATATTTAAGAGGAAATTTGCCAAGGAAGTCCAACACAGTCACATTTGATTTCAAAAGAGGAAACTTATCTATAATGAGGGAACTGGTGAAAAGGAAGTTGAAAGGGGGAGTCAAGAGGGTTAAATCCCTTCAAAATGCTTGGAGGGTACTCAAAACCACAGTAATAGAAGCTCCATTAAAATATATACCACAGGTTAGGAAAGGTAGCACCAAGCCAAAGAGGTCACCGGCATGGTTAACGAACAGTGTCAAGGAAGCTATTAGAGAAAAGAGGGCATCCCTCAAAACATGGAAGTCTTGCCCAAATGAGGAAAACAAAAGAAAGCACAAGCTTGCACAAAGGAAACAGGAGATGCAAAAAAAGCATTTTGAGGAGCATGTCGCTAACAACTTCAAGGCCAACTACAACAAATTCTTTTAATATAACAGAAGCAGGATACCAACTGGGGAGGCAGTTGGATGGTTGGATGACAATGGAGTTAATGGAGTAGTAAAGGAGGGTACGAAGATCGCAGAGAAGCTGAATTAATACTTCTCATCTGTATTCACTGCAGAAGATATAGAAAAGATACCTGTGCCTGAACAGATGTTCATGGAATGGAGTCTGAGGAACTGAAGCAAATAATGGTGACAAAAGATGACATTCTCAACCTCATGGACAAACTGCAAGTAAATATATCACTGGGCCCAGACGATATGCATCCTAGATTTCTTAAATGGCTGCTAGTCCTGATGACTATTTGCCATATGGACTATGTGGCTATGTCCAGTATGAGGCAGTATGCCTATATGCACCAGTTGCTGGGGAACTTGGGTGGGAAGATTCTGTTGCACTCATGGACTGCTTGTGGGTTTCTCATGGGCTGCTGGTCGGCCATTGTGTGAACAGAATGCTGGACTAGACAGACCCTTGGCCTGATCCAGGTGGGCTCTTCTTATGTTCTTATATACTGCTATTCCCAACATGGAGAGGACCATTATGCATCTGCCTGCCATATAGCTGTTAAAGACAAGGAATCTGTCGGCAAAAAAAGAGACAAAAAGACATGGCAGCCCTAAGTCAGCACCACATATGTAGTTGAATGCAAAGAGGTTTAAATGTTAAACCTAGACATTTCAGACCTAAACACTCAAAGCCCCCTGCCTGTGTGGATGGATCTGTCAGTCTCACTTCCTCCCACATTATTTTTTGAATTTATTATTAAATCTCATGGCCAAAACAGACATTATATCAGTAACTAGCAGCTATGCCAAATTTTCATTTTTACTCTAGAGTATTATTATTATTATTATATTTATATTTATATTTATATCCCACCTTTTCCCCAGTATTGGGACTCAAGGTGGCCTTACAATGTTAAAACGGCTACAATTAAAACCTATACATAGAAATATAAATACAACTGTACAAAAGTTAAAAATATAATTAAATCATCAATATTAAAATTGTAAAAATATTAAAACATTAAAAGACAACCAGAACAACAAAAATGGTATCCATATGTCACATTTTCCCAGGTCCAAACTAGTTATCCCCAAAGGCCTGCTGGAACAAAACAGTTTTTGCATGCCTACGAAAACATATCAAGGAGGGTGCCACTCTCGCCTCCCTGGGAAGGGAGTTCCAGAGCCTTGGGGCAACCACCGAGAAGGCCCTCTCCTGCGTTCCCACCAGGCATGCCTGTGATGATGGCAGGATGGTGAGAAGGGCTTCCCCTGAAGATCTCAGGGCACGAGTAGGCTCATAAGGGAGAATAGGTACAGTAGGTACAGGGTATCCAATCTCAATCAGAACCCTAACATGGAGGGGGGGGGGGACTTTTAAGATCCAGATTAGACCCTCTGTACCTACTCTAGCTTAAAAAAGAAACAAAAAAGATGTAGCTGCAATATGGATTTAAAGAATGTCTGTTTTGGTCCCTAAGTTCTTTCCATCCAGTTTATGAAGGAATTTGTGGATTTTGGTATGCTATCTATCTATCTATCTATCTATCTATCATCATCATCATCATCATCATCTCTCGATCTATCATCTATCTACCATCTCTCAATCTATCATCTGTCTGTCTGTCTGTCTGTCTGTCTGTCTGTCTATCTATCTATCTATCTATCTATCTATCTATCTATCTATCATCAAACTGAAATGAATTTCCACCCACATCTTCTGACAGGACTGCATCTACAAATAAAGTGTAAGTCAGAGATGAAACTGTGGCCCTCCACCTTTCAATTGGCATGCTAGCTAGAGGCCCAGACAAGTAAATAAGTAAATAAATAACATGTTCCTAGTTTTGAAATACCGAGCAAAGGTGTCTGGATTCTCCATAGCACAAATGATTAATGAATAGCGACTATGCACTTATTGCATGCACACACACAAAAAGTTTGGAAACAGTTAACTGTTTAGAAGGCTTTACTCCTTCCACCATGTCTTTGTATCCCCTCAAAATGGATCTGAGTTGTTTTAAAACTTCAGTTCAGAGTTCCCAAATAAAAAGAGTGCTTCAGTTCTTCCATAATGAACTGACATGATCAGTGTTCTTTTTTTGCTCACATCTCACCAATCTAAATAATGGATCAATTGAGGTTTATTATTCAGTTTAATTAGATCTTGCATTTTGAAAGTATTTTATTATAATTACTTCATTAAACATTTTTCTGCAAAGCAAAACAGCGACAACCAATCCCCCCGCTACCCCCCTCCCATTGTCTTTGTTCCCTTGATTGCTTTCTATGATGTATAAAGGCAGCTTCAAGGCATTTAAAAAGAAAATGTCCCTAAAATTTACCAACATTTGGGATTCCCTCCCCTTTTTCTGCACTTCAGGGAGCAATCCCATGTAGGGATGTGTGAACTCACCCCCTTCTGGGTTCTCTGGACTCCTGCCCAGCCTCTGCCCCTGCCTGCTGGTCCCTGGTCTGCACTCGAGCCCCTACCACTCTCAGCGAGCAGCCCGTACTCACCCCAGCAGTCTCGTTGAGCTCTGAGGTCACCATTTCTAAAAAAATAAAATGGCACTTGCAAAAATGTGCATGTTTTTGTATGAGTGAAAATGTGCATTTTTGCAAATGCACATAGTCTCATGTGTGAAATGCACATTTTTGTGAAGGCACACATTAGTGTGTGTACAAAAATGTGCATTTTTGTAAAATATGCATTTTTGTACATGTGCAAATTTGCACATTTGCAAAATGTGCATTTTCACATACGCAAACATGTGCATCCCCAAAAATGTGCGTTTTCGTGTGTGCACAAATTTGCACATTTTCACGATTGCCATTTTATTTCTCAGAAGCTCAGCAAGGCTGCTGGGATGAGTGCAGGCCATTCGCCCAGTGTGGGCAGGGGTCAAGCAGGGGCTCGGCGAGCAGGACTTGGGGGTGTGGCCGTGTGGGCAGAAGCAGGTCTGCTGGATTCCCAGACTGAATTGGGTGCCTGTGCCATCCCTAATCCCATGCATTCCCATTGCTCGGTGGGGAACACTGGGAGTTGTAGGACGTTTTTTGTTGAAACGTGTGTAGGATTACCTAAGAAAAACCTAAATGGTGGCTTATGGGGCTGTGGATGTGGTGCGCAATCCCACACTTGGGGCTGCTGGTGTAACGGAGAAATATAAGGATAATATATGTAGAGCACAATCCTATTGGGGTAGGCAGCCACCTGCAAACTCGGAGGTGACCGCCTATCCATTGCAGGTCAGGAACAGCACAGAGGGAATCTTCTCCATGCTTCAGCCGCCCTGTTCTAGCCACAGGAAATCACAGTGTGTGGGGGGGGGGGCAGAGGCCGGATGATACATAGGAAGTATCAGAAAGGCACTTCTGCCCTCCCTGCCCCAGTTTGCTCCCAGGAACACTCTGTTTTCACTGCTCTGCACTGCTCTTACAAGCATGGAGTGCAGGGCCTACAAGGCAGCATGGGAGGGGGTGGAGGTTGGTTATCAGGAACCCATCTATCCTATGGCCGTCTAGCCGCTGACTAGCAGCCACAGGATTGTGCCCTTAATTACTCAGACTTCCTGCTTCTTAGTGACATGCCTTTACTTCCTGTCTATATATCTGGCTTGGGTTTAGACTAAAGAGATGTGGTTTTCTTGACACTGAGAAGGACTGAGTCATACACAGACAACCCAGTTACTTTATAAAAAAAGCAAGACAAAGCATAGTGCATATGTTGTCAACACAACTTTCTGCTAGCAGAGGTTATGCCATGCCAGGAGTGACCATGCCCAGTATCTTCTCTTTACTTGTATAGTTTTACACTTGAACATGATACGTGATGTGATCGCCTACTGTACTCTGACTGGCTACTGTACTCTTTCAAACTCACCTCTTTATATGTATTCATATTTGCTGGTATCTTGTTTATGTCTACAGTTCCGTAGAAATTTCCAGACTTGTTCTCTATGATTTCATTCTGACAGAAGCCTTATGAACCTTATTGAGCAAGATTTTTTCTCATGTTCTCTTTTCCCTGGGTCAACCTGCCTGCCAGTTATAAGCCAAGAACAAACTTTGATTACATAAGAACATAAGAAGAGCCATACTGGATCAGACCAAGGGTCCACCTAGTCCAGCATTCTGTTCACACAGTGGCCAACCAGCTGTTGACCAGGAACCCACAAACAGGGCATGAGCACAACAGCACCCTCCCACCCATGTTCCCCAGCAACTGGTGTACATAGGCTCACTGCCTCTGGTACTGGAGGTAACACATAGTCATCAAGACTAATAGCCATTGATAGCTTTTTCCTCCAGGAATTTGTCCAACCCCCTTTTTAACCATCCAAATTGGAGGCCATTACTACATCCTGTAGTTCAGAAACCATTTTTAGCTAGGCCTCTTTGGTATCCTTAGTATGATAATTGCCTTAAAGGAAAATGTTTTGCATTTCCAGCTCCTTTCACTGGCAATGTAAAAGGAGTGCAAGTACATTGTGTCACCCTAGCAACTGCCTGTTTCTGTTGCTGACAAGAAGTGTCCACCAGTAAGAGCATGGAGCCCCTTTTCCTTTGACCATGGATGCAGTGTAACATGATAATGGAGTGGCAAATATATTCACGTTGTTGTTGTTGTTGTTCAGTCGTTCAGTCGTGTCCGACTCTTCGTGACCCCATGGACCATAGCACGCCAGGCCTTCCTGTCCTGCGCTCTCTCCCGGAGCGTGCTCAAGTTCATATTCATTGCATCCGTGATGCTATCTAGCCATCTCATCCTCTGCCGTCCCCTTCTCCTTTTGCCTTCAGTCTTTCCCATCATCAGGGTCTTTTCCAGGGAGTTTTCTCTTCGCATTAGGTGGCCAAAATATTGGAGCTTCAGCTTCATTATCTGTCCTTCCAAAGAGCAGTCAGGGTTGATTTCCTTTAGGATGGACTGATTTGACCTCCTTGCAGTCCAGGGGACTCGTAAGAGTCTTCTCCAGCACCACAGTTCGAAAGCATCAATTCTTCGGCGCTCAGCCTTCCTTATAGTCCAGCTCTCACAGCCATACATTACTACTGGGAAAACCATAGCTTTGATTAGACGGACCTTTGTCGGCAAGGTGATGTCTCTGCTTCTTACTATGCTGTCTAGGTTTGCCATAGCTTTCCTCCCAAGGAGCAAGCGTCTTTTAATTTCATGGCTACAGTCACCGTCTGCGGTGATCTTGGAGCCCAAGAAAGTAAAATCTGTCACTGCTTCCATTTCTTCCCCTTCTATATGCCAGGAAGTGATAGGGCCAGATGCCATGATCTTCGTTTTTTTAATGTTGAGTTTCAAACCAGCTTTTGCACTCTCCTCTTTCACCCTCAACAAGAGGCTCTTGAGATCCTCTTCGCTTTCTGCCATTAGGGTGGTATCGTCTGCATATCGGAGGTTGTTGATAATTCTCCCGGCAATCTTAATTCCGATCTCTGATTCATCCAACCCGGCATTTCTCATGATGTACTCTGCATATAAGTTAAATAAGCAGGGTGACAATATGCAGCCTTGTCGTACACCTTTCCCAATTTTGAACCAATCGGTTGTTCCATGTCTGGTTCTTACTGTTGCTTCTTGACCCTCGTACATGTTAGGGTTGTGCAAATCAGCAAAACCTGAGCTGAGCTCATTGAGGCTCGCAAGATTCAAAACGTAATCTGACTTGTGTCCATATCTGATTGCTAGCTTTATTTTTTTGTGTTCACAAGAAAAAAAAATGTGTATGGTTTCATGCACATTTCCCGAAATGTATGCATCAGCTGTGCACATCTAAAATATATGCACATTTCTCCCATGGGTTAAAGCATATGCACATCTTTCAAAGGTACGCATTTTTTCATACACAGTTATATATGCATGTTGTGTAACACCTTTCTTTTTTTCTTTTTTTGGGGGGTCTGTGAATCACATCAAAAGTTCAGAAACATTGACCACGAATTGTGTTTGAGTCCATGTTTGGGTCTGGGAGGTGCAAATTGAGTAAATTCTGGTTATCAATGAACTGAAGTGAATTTATCATAAATCCCTAATTCTTTTTATGCATGTGAAATCCCATAATAACTCATACTAAATTGAAATCAAGTGATTCTAAGCATGTTAAAGTTGCACTCAATGAAGCCAATTGCTTAGGAACAATTGGAAATTACAGCCAAATGGAAATTAAAATGTGTCTACATCTAAAAAAGAAAAAAAGAAAAAAGAGTGACTGCTCTAACTGCCTTTCCCAAAATGACATTTTTATCTCTTTTCTGGAAACAACGATATATGCTTAAATTTTCTCCCCACAACTTGCTGCTAAGGATTGGGAAGGAAATGTGCACACTTTGATTTTTTTTTTTTTAAGGAAAAAAAAAGAACTGAGTTAAATTCTCACCCATCTGCACTGGTCAAATTCAATAGGCACAGCTATTCCAAGCATAGCCAGAAATAGTAATCTCTCTCTCTCTCTCTCTCTCTCTCTCTCTCTCCCCCCCCACCATAAATTGCTGCCAGGGATAGTGGAGAAATTAATTCCATTTTAATGCAAACCTACCTAATTTCTCACCTTTGAACCAACCAATATGTGAACCAAAACTCAGTTATCCTTCAAAACTTTCCTTTCTCCAAATTTTGCAACAGATTTTTGCAACAGAACAAATTTTGCAAACATTCATGCAAAAAGGTGTAGATTTGGGAAAATGCATATATTAGTGAAAATAAAATTTAAAATCCAGTATGTTAGGAAAATTGCTTGAGCAAAATGTCTGCATTAGGCAAAATTGCATACAAATTGCATATATTTGGAGAAATGTGTAAAAAATGTGTACGAACTTTCACATTTTAAAAAACCTTCAACATTTGGGACAAGCTGAATATAAGACTGGAAAAATGAGAACTGGGGAGAAACTGAAATTGACACATTTGTCCATCCTTAAATGTTATTGGGTACCAATGCTCCCAATTATGCCTGTACTGGTGGAATTAAACATTCTGCCATTCTTCTGCTCTCACAACTTTGCTGGTATGTATTTTCTCTCTTCCCTGAATTGTTCCACACACCCACCAAAAAGATGGAACAGAAACATCTGGAAGATAAGAAGCTGTGTGAATATCATAGAGAATCATAGGAGTCAGAGTGGACTAAAATCCTGATAAATTGGACCAGGGTGCAGGGTCGGAAGACAGAAGCAGGCTACAGGGAGTTAGGGATGTTGCAGGTATCTAACTGGGGCTTGAGGCACACCGGTTTGCCACAGGCCGCCTCTTGCTCACTAACTGTATCCACAGTGTGCAGAGTAACACACCTAATCTGATCAATTTTATCTGCAAAGTGCCTTGCCAAAGCCTCACAGGAGGCCTTAGAATGCTCCAGTGGTTCCGGAGCCACAGGACCGACCAGGCTCCGGACCACTTGGAACAGCCTCCTGGGGCAGCACTCTGCAGACGCGATGGAGGCAGCATAATATTCCTTTTTTGCTGCCTTCACCGCCACGTGATAGGCTGAAGATATAGCTCTAGCCCGTGTCTGATCGTCTTTGGAGCGAGACTTCCGCCACCGGCGCTCTAGCCGTCTCACCTCCTGTTTCAGAGCTCGTAACCGCGGATTGAACCATGGTGCAGTCCGAGCCCTGTTCAGGGGGAGAGGGCGTTTCGGAGCCCTGATCTAATGCCCCAGTGATTGCGGCATTCCAGCCACCCACCAGGGTCTCGACCGAGTGGCCGTTGGCATGCCCCAGAGAATCCCCAAGCGCGTTCAGGAATCCATTTGGATCCATAAGACGCCTGGGGCGGACCATTTTAATGGGTCCTCCACCCCTGCGGAGGGGTTGTGGAACCGAGAAGTCCAACATCACCAGATAGTGATCTGACCATGACAAGGGGGTGGTGGATATACCCCCGACTTCCAGATCACTCCCCGCTTCTCCAGAAACAAACACAAGGTCTAGTGCATGACCGGCTACATGGGTGGGCCCAGTTAGAATATGATGCAGCTCCCAGGAGGCCATGGTCTCCATGAAGTCCCGAGGTGCTCCTGTGAGGATGGCCTCCGAATGTACGTTGATGTCCCCCAACACCAGTAAGTTAGGGGACTGTACACGCACATCAGAGACCACCTCAAGCACCTCGGCCAAGGAGTCAGTCGTGCAGCGGGGTGGACGGTACACGAGCAGAATCCCCAGACTGCCCTTCGGGCCCAACCTCCAGTACATGCACTCAACAACCTTGGTCTCCCAGAGAGGGGGTCTGGTGAAGACCAAGGACTCTCGGTAGATAACAGCCACTCCCCCTCCCCGATCCCCAGCCCTCGGCTGCTGTGCATACGAAAATCCAGGTGGACACATGGCTGCAAGGGTTGGAGCAGCAGCCTCGGCCAGCCAGGTCTCCGTAATACATGCCAGGTCTGCACCCTCATCCAGGATCATGTCATGGATGAGGGAGGTTTTCTGGGTAACAGACCTGGCATTGCAGAGCAGCAAACGAAGGCCAGAAGATGGGGTCACGCCTCCCCCAGCCATCCTTTGGCTCTGGACAGGCCCGGAGCAGGGGACAGATACTACACATCTCTCCCTCGTTCCCCTTAGCTGGCATGGCCTGCCCCTAGCGCTCCGCCAGCGCCTGCCGCCCAGCCTCGGTATGTTCTGGCCCCCAACACTCCCCCCACTGCCTCCATCAGGTGGACACATGCCCCCTCGCTCCCGCCTATCAGGCAGGCTACCCACCCCTAAAAACACAACAAAATCCCCCCCAACAAAATAAAACAAACAAACAAAACAATTAAAATCCCCTTAAAAATGCCAGGCAGGAGTCCACAGGGAAGGCCTGGTGGCGGTGGTAGCGGCGACGGCGGCAGCAGGCCCAGCGGCTGCAAGCACACCTCTTCCCCGGTGGTGGTGGTGGTGGCTTCTCCTGCAGGCCCTGGCTCTCCCAGGCCACCTCAGCCAGCCAGCTTATGTAGCCCCTCCAGGGAGGGGCAGGTGGAGCAGCACAGCTGGCTCGGTACCTGGGGGCCTGGTCCTGCAGGGACTGGCGGTCTGCCAGGCAGAAGTCCACAAGGAAGGCCTGGTGGTGGTGGCAGCGGCGGCGGCAGCAGCAGGCCCAGCGGCGGCAAGCACGCCTTTTGTCCCGCCATAATAGCTTACATAAATATTTTCATAGGCTAAAATGGCGAAAAAAAAGGAATGCAACTGGCTCCCACTACGCTATTTGTGTTCCCCTTTTTTCCCACTGTAATAGCTTATGTAAATATTTACGTAGCAAAAACAGCGAAAAAAAGGGAACTCAAATGGTGGCCGCTGTAGCCGCCGCCATTTGCTTATGCTGTGGGGGTTTTTTGCCTGCAGGCTGCCCAGCAGCTGGATGTCCGGCTGCGGGTAGCCCCAGCTGGCGGCTCCGCGGAATCTCCGTGGAGCGGAGCCGGCCAGGTTAGGATTTCCGGGGGAGGTGCGGCGCGCCCCCCCCTACTGCGAATCACCCTGTTGAAAATGTGAGTGACTTTCATACATCCAGAGTGCACGGGACTCCTATCTAGGGATGTCAGAGAATTCTGCCACGGATCTCGGTGAGGCCAAATGCCAGTGCATTCGGCCCCCTGAAATCCATGGTGGAATGAAGCCCCCGCCCCCCCAACCCATGAAAGGCATGCGAAATGGAGCACTTAACCTCCTGCCATCCATGGTGACTTATGAATGGCGGCCGCCCTGTGGCCGCCATTCGCTTCTTCATCATAGCCGTCATAGGCTATGTAAATACTTACGTAGCCTATCACGGCTAATGCAGGGACACCTTTTGCATCCCTGCGGAGGCCATGATAGGCTACATAAGTATTTACATAGCCTATCATGGCAAGCCAAAAAAACCCACAAACAAACAGCGTACACAAATGGCGGCGGCTACGGCGACCGCCATTTGCGTCCCCTATTCTTACCTGTTTTAGCGTACGTAAACATTTTCCTAGGCTAAAACGGGGGGGGGGGGAGGAACGCAATTGGCACCCACTTCACTATTTGCATTCCCCTTTTTTTTCGCTGTAATAGCCTATGTAAATATTTATGTAGGCTAAAATGGCTAAAAATAGGGAACGCAAATGGTGGCCGCCGTAGCTGCTGCCATTTGCATACGCTTTTTCTTTTTTTTTTTTTGGCTTGCCATCACAGCAGCTTCGCAGGTTGCAAATGGCGGCCGTTATGGTGGCCGCCATTTGCGTCTGCAGCAGCCCATCCGCGGCCGGAACTCTGGCTGCGGATGGCCCTGGCCGGCGGCTCCACGGAGCCGCCATGGAGCACAGCCAGCCCAGGGAGGATTCCGGGGGGAGGGACGGAACGCCTCCCCCCCACTGCGAATCCAAGCTGCGAAAAGGTAAGTGACTTTCGTACATCCCAACTCCTATCCCAAAGGAAGGATATAATAACAGTTAAGTGTTAGCTATGCTAAAGAAAGATGAAGGAGGGAACATGGAATCAGTATGTAAATATAAGGATGAGGACAGAAGTTGAATTATTTTTCATAGCATAAGGGGATCTAACAAGAAACAATAGTATGGGATGAATCTATGTTGGATCACATTTGGACTATCAGCCAAGAATGCACTAATTTCCCCATGGAAGGTATATAAGCCTCCATCAGTTGGCAGATTTAAAACTACAACAGACAGGGCACTGACAAATTGGATTTATGGACTACAATCACGAGCATTGGGGTGATTTTATTGTGACAGGCACCAGGGCCAGAAGAAACCTCACCAGTGATTTTGTGCCCTTTTGGATATGGGGGAACAAAGCAATGCAAACTATTAAAAAAAAAAGAGGGGAAAGATTGGTATGAGGTTTGCAGAGGTTGGTATATGCTGTGGGAGCTCACAACTGGGCTAACCCCTTCCTCCATTATGTGATATTGATCAAGGAAAGTTGAGCATTGACTGAAGCAGGAAGTCTGAGAGCAGGCAGTGGGGGAAAGACTGTGGGCAGTGGAGTGAATGCACGTCATGTGAAACTGCCTTACGCATGTTCCAACTAGGGATGTCAAAGAATTCAGCCACAGATCTTGGGGAGGCCGAATGCCAGCGCATTCAGCCCCCTGAAATCTGTGGTGGAATGGCCTGCCCCCCCCCCACGGATCCCTCCGGGACGAGACTTACCTGGGGCGGATCTTCCGGGTGGCGGCGGCTCCGGTGGCAGCTGCGGCGGCGGCTCCGGTGGCACCAGCTGTGGCTGCGGTGGCTGGTCTTCCAACTGGCTGCTGCCACCACCATTTCCCATGTTAAAAAAAAGCGTGATAGGCTACATAAATCTTTATGTAGCCTATCACGTCTGACTTTAAAAAAAAAACCACGCGCATACGCAAATGGCGGTGGCTACGGCCGCCGCCATTTGCGTTCTTTATTTTGGCCCATCTTAGTCTACGTAAATATTTACGTAGACTAAGATGGGCCAAAATAAGGAATGCAAATGGTGGCGGCCGTAGCCGCCACCACTTGCGTACGCGCGTGCTTTTTTTTTAAAGTCAGACATGATAGGCTACGTAAAGATTTACGTAGCCTATCACGGCTGACTACAGGGACGCAAACGGCCGTGGCTATGGCCATCACCATTTGCGTCCCTGTTAGCCAACAGCTGGATGTCCGGCTGCTGTGCAGAATCCCTGTGGAGCACAGCCGGCCGGCCAGGATTCGGGGGGGAGGTGCAGAGTGCCTCCCCCCCTGGCAAGGATTCCGGGGAGAGGGATGGAGCACCTCCCCCACCAGTGGAACCCAGCGGAGCCAGGTAAGGCCAATTTCGTACATCCCTAGTTCCAACCTCTTAGTTGAACAGTAAGATCGGGTAGGTTGACCAGACGCAAAGAAGGATGGTGCTGTACCTTCAATAAGTGTTTAGAAGCAGAGATGAATGAATCTGTTTGTTTTGATTTGTATGACTTTTGAACATTTTGAAGTGCTAGTTTTTTTTGCCTCTTTTCTGCGTCAGTTTCTGATTGTTTGGTTAAACATCAGCACAAAAATGCATATGCATATGCATTTTTGTATGAATTTCTCCCAATATACACATTTTTGTACACATTTCTCCTAAATCAGTCATAGGGAACGTGTGGCCCTCCAGAAGTTGGCCTGCAACTCCCATCAGCCCTGGCTTGCATAGCCAATGAAGGATGATGGGAATTGCAGTCCAATAAATGTGGGGGGCCGCACGTTTTCCATCCCTGTCCTAAAATATCCATTATTGTATGCATTTCTCCTAAAGTATGCATTTTTCTACACATTCCTTCTGATGTACAATCTGAATCCAAAGAAAAACAAAGTTTGTGCTTTATACGATATCCACAAAGTCTCTGAACTCTTTAGGAGTAACTCAGTAAAAAGTGAAGCAATACAAAACTGGAGACTCCATAGAGGTTTGTATTTATTTGTTTGTTGTTGTAACTCAATTCCTCTAAAATATACAGAACTAACCAGACATGATTATAGTCGAGGTATTTGGCAAGATGGAGCACTCATTTGATTCCGTGGGGCAGATCTGATACTCTTACCTGTACCAGATATTATATGTATAAGAAAATCAGACATTTCAGTGTCAGGCCTGCTTTTCTAGGCACCAGTAACCCAGAAACCCCCATTCTCTTCAGCTGGCTGAACAGCATTTTGAACCTCAAGCCCTGTTTTATTGAAAGTGCTAGGAGCTAAAGACCTGAAGCTTTGCCAGGCATAGTGACTGATAATCTCACCCTGGAGAGGTTCCATGCTACATCTCCATGATCTGTCAGGGCATCACAACATAAAGAGGTTTCCTTTAAAGGTTGACTGTAATTTAGCCCCACTATCCCTGCAGGCCAGTCTGAGGCCCTTATCATGGTGCAGACTTCCAGCAAAAGAGCAACGATCAAATGTGTTGTTTTTTTAAGTGGACCCCTGTATCCTGAGAAACTGGACAAATGCCACCAAGCTATTTCACATCCCAGAAGCTGGGGAATGACAGCAGCTTTCATCAATGCTCAGTTTGGCTGCCGTCAAATTGGCAAGCGGATTGTGAGAGAAGCAATGTTTGTGGATAATGACTCTTCCACCTTTCTACAAAATTATGTTCTTCTACAGAAATGTTTCTCCTTAACACCCCAACCATATGCTATGAAGCTGCCTGTTCTTATTTCTTTGACATCCAGCTAGTGTATACGGAACCCCCTCTTCCCTACAATCAGACTTAGCAGAGCCTCAAAATCTGACACCCCTACCATCCCACGTGAAAAGCCCAAAGCCGAAAGATAGCCTGACCACACTATCCTCATCCCTTCCTCCTTTAAGCAACTCAGATCCAAGCACAATGCTCCATCTTGGTGCCCAGTTATGAGTTGGGAGAAGTGGTAATGGAAGACACCACCAAGAGCCATTTTCCTGAAAAGGGCTCACTTGGAACTAGGGATGCAGGAAACCACTTACCAGTTTCGTAAGTGGCATCCATGGGGGGGGAGGTGCTCCCCCCCTCCCCCCCAAATCCTCCCCGGCCGGCTCCGCTCTGCGGCAACTCCGCAGAGCCACCGGCCGGGTGCATCCACAGCCGGGCATCTGGCTGCAGCAGGTCTGCGGCCGCAAATGGCAGCCGGTATAGGGGCCACCATTTGCATCCCTTTGCTGAGCCGTGATAGGCTACATAAATATGAACATAGCCTATCACGGCAAAAGCGGGGACACAAACAGCGGCCGCTACGCCATTTGCGTCCCTGTCTTTTGCCGTGATAGGCTACATAAATATATACGTAGCCTATTACGGCAAAAGAAAAGGCAGGGATGCAAATGGCATAGCGGCCACCATTTGTGTTCCTGCCTTTTGCCATGATAGGCTACGTAAGTATTTATGAATCCTATGATGGCCTCCACAGGGACGCAAATGGCAGCCCTGCGTTAGCTGTGATCACTGCCATTTGAAGGAAGGCAAATGGCGGCCACAGATGCGGAGCACTGGACGGCCGGCACCAGATAGGCTCTGTTCCGGGCCCATTTCGAGGGGTGGCAGGGGGTGTTGCTTCATTCCGCCATGGATTCCGGGGGGCCGAATGCACTGGAATTCGGCCTCCTTGGAATTGTGGAGGAATTCTCCAACATCCCTACTTGGAACAAGAATAGGGATGAGCAAATGAGCGATGTTCAAAATCACTAGGATTCTCTAGGGGTGTACGAAACCCCACTTTCCTGGCTCCGCTGAGTTCCATGGCGGGTGGGAGGTGATCTGGTCCTCCCCCTGGAATCCTCAACAAGGGGGAGGCGATCCGGTCCTCCTCCCCAGAATCCTGCCCGGCTGGCTCTGCTCAGTGGCCAGTCCGCAGAGCCACCAGCCAGGCCGATCCGCAGTGGGGCCTGTATCTACTGCTGGACTTCTGGGGACGCAAATGGTGTCCTCCTGCATAGGGGTTGCCATTTGTGTCCCTAAACTAGGCCATGATAGGCTACATATATATTTACGTAGCCTATCACAGCTAAAGAGGGGATGCAAATGGCAGCCACCACACCATTTGCGTGCCTGCCTTTTGCCGTGATAGGCTACATAAATACTTAAGTATTTACATAGCCTATCATGGCCTAATGCAGGCACCAAATGGCGGCCACTACGACGGCTGCCATTTGTGGCTGTAGCAGCCCAGCAGCAGCTGGAAGAGTTGCTGGAGCCACTGCATCCACCACCAGGTAGGTCCATTCCGGGGGGAATGGTGGAGGGTGGCGGGGGGAGGCCATTCCGCCACGGACTCCGGGTGGATTCTTTAGAATCTGACCTCACTGGAGTCCGTGGCAGAATTCTCCAACATCCTTAGGATTCTCCAAGCATTCTCTTGCTGCTCATTTCATCCCAATTCCCATTTGTGTTTGCAATCGCTGCTCACTTTGCCCGAACAGGAGATTTGCGCAAATCTCCTGAAATTTGCACAAATTTCCTCCATAGACTAAAGCAGGGCTGACTAAGTCTATTGAGGAGATTCGTGCAAATTAGGAAATTTGTACAAATTAGGAAATTTGCATCACTCAGACTTGCAATCTGGAATGATACAAATGCGAGCACGTGGTTGCTGATTCATGTACATTTTCAGCAGACACGTGCTCACGTTTGGGGCTTTGAATGGGGCATGCTCAGATGTAGGGATGGGCAGATTCCCTACCGGCTGTTCCGGGGGGGAATCCGCCCGCTGGGGGAGGTGATCCGTCCCTTCCCCCGGAATTCTCTTCGGCCGGCCCCGTTCCACCACAATTTCAAGGAGCTGGCTGCTGGCTCCATATCGTTGGTGATATGGTATCACTGGCTGATGGATTTCTGGACACAAGTGGTGTAGTGGACACCATTTGCGGCCGTAAAGTAGGGATGGCAGAGAATTCCGCCATGGATCACGGTGAGGCCGAATGCCAGTGCATTTGGCCCCCGAACTCCGTGGAGGAACGGCCTGCCCCCCCTGCCCCCCAATGGATTCCCCCGGGACGTGACTCACCTGGGGTGGATCTTCCGGTTGGCGGTGGCTTTGGCAGTGGCTCCTGTGGCGGCGGCCGGTCTTCTGACCGGCTGCCGCCACCGCCATTTCCACTCTGGAAAAAAAAGAAAGAAAAAGAAAGACATGATAGGCTACGTAAAGATTTATGTAGCCTATCATGACTAGGTTTAAAAAAAAATGACGTGATAGGCTACGTAAATCTTTACGTAGCCTATCATGGCTGGCTGGGTTAAAAAAACAAACAAACCGCGTACGCAAATGGTGGCCGCTATGGCCGCCGCCATTTGCGTTCCTTATTTTTGCCCTCTTAATCTACGTAAATATTTACATAGACTATGACGGCGAAAATCAAGGGGTACGCAAATAGTGTAGCGGGCACTATTTGCGTCCCTTTTTGATTTCCTGTTTTAGCCTACGTAAAGATTTACGTAGACTAAAATGGGGAATCAAAAAGGGATGCAAATAGCGCCCGCTACGCTATTTGCGTTCCCCTTGATTTTCGCCGTCATAGTCTATGTAAATATTTACGTAGATTAAGAGGGCAAAAATAAGGAACGCAAATGGCGGCAGCCATAGCCGCCGCCATTTGCATACTCAATTTTTTTGTTTTTCTTTTACCCAGAGCCCTCTGGCTGCGGATGGCTCTGGCCTGGCCGGGCCTTGCTGGCTGCTCCACAGAGCTGCCGCGGAGCACAGCCGGCCTCAGAGAATTCCGGGGGGAGGAACGGAGCGCCTCCCCCCCGGTGAGGATTCCGGGGGGAGGGATGGAATGCCCCCGCCATCAACATAATCCGCGAACAGGTAAGTGACTTTGGTACATCCCTACTGTAAAGCTCTTAGATTAATCTAAATGCACCTGTAAATGGCTGCAGTTAGGTTAAACTAAGGGCTTTACAGCTGCAAATGGTGTCCACTATGCCATTGGTGTCTGGGGATCCCTCAGCCAGAGATATGGCATGCCAATGGCAGCTGTATCGCCAATGATACGGAGCTGGCTGCAGGGAGGATCCGGCCAAAGAGGATTCTGGTGGGAGGCGGAGGTAAGGGATCCTTTCCGCCACGGACTCTGGAGGCCAGATTCTATTGTATCCAGCCTCATTGGGGTCTGTGGCAGAATTCTCTAACATCCCTACTCACATGTCTTGTGAGCAAAAACAAAATTCTCATACATCCCTAAACAAGAACTTATTGGTGCAATCGTAACCCTGCTGAAGCTCCTTCTATGTCATCACGCATTGGGGGGGGGGGCACCTCAGTCAGCCCAGCCAGCAGCAGCAGACACTCCACACAGGATAAATAAATAAATCCTGTGGCCTGGGATTTATTTACTGGGGTTTGTCCCTAATCTACAGATTATAGCTAGGGATGGATGAAAGTCCCTTACCGGATCCCGCAGCTTGCTTCGCGGTGGGGGGGAGGTGCTCCGTACCTCCCCCCCGAAATTCTGGGCGGGGGGGAGGCACCCCATCCCTCCCCGCCAAAATTCTGGCTGGGGGGGAGGCGCCCTGTCCCTCCCCACCGAAATTCTGGCCAGCGGGGAGGCGCCCCGTCCCTCCGGTCGCGAATCCTGTGCTGCCGGAATGCAAATGGTGGCGGCCGTAGCCGCCGCCGTTTGTGTCCCTGCAGTCAGCTGTGATAGGCTACGTAAATGTTTACATAGCCTATCACAGCTGAGTGGGAAAAAAAACCCACGCGTACGCAAATGGCGGTGCCCATGGGCGCTGCCATTTGCGTACGCACGTGTTTTTTTTTTCCTCCACTCAGCTGTGATAGGCTATGTAAAGATTTACGTAGCCTATCACGGTGTTTTTTTTAAATCTAGCCATGATAGGCTACGTAAATCTTTACGTAGCCTATCATGCTTTTTTTTTTTTAACTTGGAAATGGCGGTGGACAGCAGCCGCTGTCGCCGAACCGCTGCCGAACCGCCTCTGGAGCCGCCGCTGCCAGGGACATTCGAACAAGGTAAGTCCCGTCCCGGGGGGGGGGCGGGCAGGCAGACCGTTTCTCCACCAATTTGGGGGGCTGAATGTGCTGGCATTCGGCCTCCCCGAGATTTGTGGAGAAATTCTCTGACATCCCTAAATTTATAGCCCAAGATGCAGTACCAGCAAGAGGTTCTCTCTTCAGTGTCTTTGTAGGAAAAGACGACTTATGTAGGACTGAAGACTCCTAATGCATCTTGTGGTTTTATTTTATTTTTGCTTTGTTGCTCTGATGGATTCCACACACACACACACACACACACGTACCCCTTTCGTTTGTGTGCAGTGTACCCTCTTGGAGAGGTACTGAAGAAACTGGAATTGTGCTGTTGTATAATGCATGTTGCAAGTAATTTTGTTTGATAAATTTGTGATTAAATATCTGCTTAAATATTTGATCTGTCTGATTTTTT
Source organism: Heloderma suspectum (assembly GCF_057233095.1). NCBI lineage: Eukaryota > Metazoa > Chordata > Lepidosauria > Squamata > Helodermatidae > Heloderma > Heloderma suspectum. The sequence goes on along the minus strand of NC_139460.1, from coordinate 44,618,384 downwards.
TTCTCCCCTTGAAGCAACGTCATTATTTTAGAGCCTCACAGGGAAATATATTTGAATTAAATCTGTGACCTGTGTTAACCAGTTGGAAGATTTACACAAGTGCTAATGTTCTTGTTCCCTGACTCATTGATAATTGGTGCCCATGGTTATCCCTATGGATAGCATTTGGACATCATATTTCTGGGATAATCACTTTACTTGCTGCTACTGATTATGGATTATGAATTTGTGTTTCTTCTCAGCATGCAAAGGTAACTTCAGTTTAGAGGGCAGAAGATTACACTCATCATCTCCCCCACCACCACTCTGATGGTCTTCCTTGGTCAGCAGGTGGCATGCAGGGAGCCAATGGGAGATATCCTCCTTGACCACTCCCTCCAGGCCAGCTTATCATTGCCCTTCTTCAGTTTCATTGCTTTTTATTATCAAATGCTGGTATGAGGGATTTCCCTTCTTCACTCCACCCACTGTCACGGGCCACTGGCAGTGGCCATCCAACTGGGAGATTTTCTGCCTTTGCACAGCCTTTGCACAGCAGTGTGGAAATGGAGGCGGGTGGATAAGACTGTTCCCCTCTCATCCTCCATTTTGCACACAGTGGAGCTGCTGTGCGCAAATGTCTCCTTCTTCCTCCCAGGGCCTGGAAGAAAGAAGGAGACATTTGCATACAGTGGCAGGGCCACTGTGTGCAAATCTTTCCTTCTCCTTCCCAGCTCCGGAAGGAGAAGGAGAACCTTGTGCATAGCAACCCTGCTGTATGCAAATGGCTGCTTCTCCTGCCCCCAGCCCCTGGGAGAGGGATAATGAGCCATTTGCACACAGCAGGTCACACTGCACAAGTCTCTCCTCCTCCTAGGGCCCGGGAGGAGAAGGAGCCATTTGCCAGTGGTTGTGGCTGCTGGTGGTGTGGACCCCTCCTGCCACCACTGACTGCCACCATATGGCTATTGCCCTCTGGTATGGAATCCTTGCTCCCACTGCACCTTCAAGAAACTCAGAATCAATAAGGTTAGGACCAGAAAGGCACATTACATCTTTGTGAACATAAAATACTGCATAAATCAAATGTGGGAGCAATCCTATGGCTGCTAGCCAGCAGCTAGATGGACATAGGATATCTGGTTTTCTGGGAAATGACCTCTCCGCGCTACCTCACAGGCAGCGTGGAAAAGCCCTGTGCTCTGTGCTCGCAAGAGGAGCATGGGGCGGCCAAAACAGGGTGTTCCTGAGGGGGGGGCATTCTGGAGTGGGGAAGGCAGAAATGCTGGTATGACACATCCAAAGTGTCATCCGGCAGCCTTTTTCCCTGCTCCACCCTCCCGTGGCTGGACAGCCAAAATTGGCAGTCTAGCTGAAAATGCAGGGCAGGAGAAGCACAAAGGGAACAATTCCCTCTGTGCTTCTCCTGCCTTGTATTGGATAGACAGAGGCAGTTGCCTATGAGTTCGGAGGCAGATGCCTATCTGCATAAGATTGCACCCTAAGAAATACATTTGGCAGCCATGTTAATCAACATTGAGACTTGATGTGGTACATCACCCACCCTGTGGCCTGGACAAGCTATAGAGGGAACAGAGAAATGTGTTGTGGTTGCTGTAGAATTATTATTACTATTATTATTATTATTATTATTATTATTATTATTGGCAGGATCCAGGTCTGCATGACTTAGTGAAATGGGTCATTATACAATTGTCTCTCTCACTGTTGCCCACCATGTCTTCCCTTTCTGGCCAGAGATACAATAGATATCTAAAAGCATATATAAGTGCAAGCCAGCACTAATATTGTTTCCTAGGATACCACATGCACAGGTTGAAGAGATCAGATGAGTGAAAAGGCTTTCTTTATTATTGTTGGAGTAACCATAAGGGCTAGGAAATTGTGCTTTCTTCAAAACTAAAATGGAATTTTTGGAAATCTGATGAATCGGCTCAGTTATACACTAACATCTCTTGATGAGATTAGGAATATATGATGAATTCATTTCAGCTTGTTGTTGTTGTTGTTGTTTAAATCAGAATTGACCAGTTCATACATCCCAGAACTGAACAAAGACCAGAGTGCTATCTGTGGTGCAAGTCCATACATTTCTAAGTGCGCACTGCAGTGCACTGGGAAAAAAAAAAAACTGTTCAAAATGTGTGCCTCTGGAAAAATGCATAGCTTTGGGGAAAAAAATGCTGCCATCAATCAATAGGAGAAAAATGTGCTAGCGATGTATGAAAGTCAGTTACCGTTTCGCGGATCTGCTTCACGGTGGGGGTGGGAGGCACTCCGTCCTTCCCGCTGGAATCCTCGACGGGGGGGGAGGCGCTCCGTCCCTCCCCCCAGAGTCCTGCCCAGCCGGCTCCGCTCCGCGGGGATTCCGCAGAGCTGCTGGCCGGCTCCACCCGCAGCCGGACATCCAGCCACTGGCCAGCAGGGACACAAATGGCAGCTGCTGTACCCGCCGCCGTTTGCATCCATGTATTTAACCATGATAGGTTAAGTAAATATTTACGTAGCCTAGCATGGCAAAGTAAAAAAAAACGCGTACGGAAATGGTGGCGGCTACAGTGCCCGCCATTTGCATTTCTTATTTTTCGCCAGTTTAGTCTATGTAAATATTTACGTAGACTATTACGGTGAAAATAAAGGGGAATGCAAATAGCGTAGCGGGTGCTATTTGCATTCCTTTTTGATTTGCCGTTTTGGCGAATCAAATATTTACGTACACTAAAACGGCAAATCAAAAAGGAACGTAAATAGCGTCCACTACGCTATTTGGATTCCCCTTTATTTTCGCCATAATAGTCTACGTAAATATTTACGTAGACTAAACTGGTGAAGAATAAGGAATGCAAATGGCGGCTGCTGTAGCCTCCGCCATTTGCGTACGCCTTTTTTTTTTACCCAGACATGATAGGCTACGTAAGTCTTTACGTAACTTATCACGTCTGGGTAAAAACAAACAAAAGACCAGACTGCAAATGGCGGCCGTGGCAGCTGGTCGGAAGACCAGCCACAGCCGCCGCCACCGCTGGAGCCGCTGCCATCCGGAACATCCGCCCCAGGTAAGTCTCATCCCAGGGAGGATCCACGGGGGGGCGGGGGGGCAGGCCATTCCGCCACGGATTTTAGGGGGCCGAATGCCAGTTCATTCGGTCTAGGGGTGCACGAAAGTCCCTTACCTGTCCTCGAAGCTTTTCGCGGTGGGGGGGAGGCGCTTCGCTGCTCCCCCCGCGAAGTTCAGGCTGGGGGGGAGGCTTCCCGCCTCACCCGGCCGAAATTCAGGCCGGGGAGGAGGCGCCTCGCCTCGCCCGGCCGCGAACTAAAAAGTAAAAAAAAAAACACGCCCCCGTGATAGGCTACGTGACGATTAACGTAGCCTATCAGAGCTAGATCTGCAAAGTCAGCTGTGATAGGCTACATAAATCGTCACGTAACCTATCACGGGTGACTTAAAAAAAAAAAAAAAGCACGTACGGATAATGGCGGCCCCCATAGGGAGCCGCCATTCCCATTCCTTATTTGGTCGCTGTAGTCTATGTAAAGATTTACGTAGACTACAGCGACCAAATAAGGAATGGGAATGGCAGCTCCCTATGGGGGCCGCCATTATCCGTACGTGCTTTTTTTTTTTTTTTTTAAGTCACCCGTGATAGGCTACGTGACGATTTACGTAGCCTATCACGGCTGACTTTGCAAAACTAGCCGTGATAGGCTACGTTAATCGTCACGTAGCCTATCACGGGGGTGTTTTTTTTTTCTTTTATTGGAAAGGGGAAAAAAAACCCCAGTGTACGCAAATGGCGGTAGCTGCCGTCATTTGCGTATGCTGGGTTCCCCCCCCCCGCCGTGATAGGCTACGTAAATATTTATGTAGCCTATCACGGCTCAATATAGTGACGCAAATGGCGGCGGCAATGACAGCCGCTATTTGCATCCCTGCAGGGCTGCCCAGTGGCCGGATGTCTGGCTGTGGGTGGTCGGAGCCAGCCGGCGGCTCCACTGCTTGGCTGTGGAGCGGAGCCAGCCAGGCAGGATTCTGGGGGGAGGGATGGAGCGCCTTCCCCCCACCATAGATGCCCCTCAGTGGAGCAACGTAAGGGATTCGGATATCCCTAGGCCAAATGCATTGGCATTCTGCCCCCCAAAACCTGTAGCGGAACGGCCTCCCACCCCCCCGGGAATCCCCCCTGGGACAAAGCTTACCTGGGGAGGATGTTCTGGCGGCAGCGGCTCCAGCAGCATCTCTGGCAGTGGCAGCTGGTGTTTCAGCCAGCTGCTGAGGACGCAAATGTTGGCCGCCGTGGTGGCTGCCATTTGCGTCTGGCCAGGCTGCCGTGATAGCCTATGTAAGTATTTACGTAGCCTATCACAGCAAAAAGCAGGGGCACAAGTGGCGGCCACTACGCCGTTTGCGCCTCTGCTCTTTCCGTGATGGGCTACATAAGTATTTATGTAGCCTATCACGCAAAGGCAGCCACACAATACTTATGCAGTATTGCAGCCACACAATACTTACGTAGCCTATCACTGCAGCCTGGCTGGACACAAATGGTGGCTGCTACGGTGGCCTCCATTTGCGTCCGCAGCAGCCCCGCTGTGGCCGGAACTCCGGCTGTGTACGGTTGTGGCCGGCGGCTCTGTGGAGCCGGCCAGGGAGGATTCCGGGGGGAGGGACGGAGCGTCTCCCCCCCCCCACGAATCACACTGGCAAAAAGGTAAATGACTTGCGTACATCCCTAATTCTCAGGCTCTGAAAAGAGGGAGGAAGAAGATACTGCCCTACACACAGAATTTTGCTATATGAGTTGAATGAACCATAAATGCAGATATCCCTTCCCTCAAAAGCTGTCATCACTCAGCCAACAAAATGGGGCTCCTTTTGTACTGAACACACACAAACTAAACCCCCAATGAACAGTTGTATTGAATGTTGGAATCAAGAGAGTGGGTTTGGTACTTCAGACTGAAAATTAGAGTGGACAAAACGCTAGAGAATATGCTGTCAGGAGCAAGCCAGATGTAGCGTGGAGAGGACAAGATGACCTAATAATCTTTCAATTTATAACAGTAGAAGCATCAATTCTCTTGGAAAGACTACAATTTAAAAGTTCCTTTGGTGCTGTTAAAATTCCAGAAGCATTTGAACCATTTGGAAGCAAGCACAAACTATTTATGTAACACACACACACACACACACTTTTGTATCCAAAACTCTAGATTTTTTTTTCCCCCCCTTTGGAGGGTGTGGGACATTATCCAAAGCCAACTTTGCAAATACCTGCAAAAATGCCAGGGTTCCCAGATGGCAGTCGGGTGTCATTGCAACCCTTGGAATGTTTCCCTTGCAAACACTGGCAGTTGTGGATGGCAATGATGCATCCACTTCCCCCCGCTCCACTTGCAAATCCAAATGAAGGTGCCAAGAGGCACAAACATTGCTACATCTCCATATTGCTTCATTTTCAATGAGAATCAGGGGTGCCAATAGGATCAGGCAGTCCAAGTATGACTTGCAACCTTCCACATTACTTCCCTCGCAAATACTGGCAGTGGCATCAAAGGTACCCAGAGCAGATGCCAGCCATTGATGCATTTCCCAGAGTTTCCCCCTTACAAACACACACAGGGATGCCAAGGAGTTCAATCAAAGCCAGCAACTGTTTTTTTGTTTTTGTTTTGAATTTTGATAAGTCCCTTGCATTACTTCCCCTGCAAATAATGGTGATTGTGCCAATGTGCCCAGATGGCATTCCAGCATCATCATCTTCTGCCCTTTTTCCTAGTAAATGCTGTCAATAACACCAAACCATCCAGAAGGGAGATTAGAAACTGTTAAAAAAAATTTCCTTTGTTGAGGGAATGAGATATTTGGCTAGCACATGCAAACAGTGAGGACTATTTCCCTAGCAAATCTGTGGCATTCAGATTTTTATTTTCTACTGCATTCCTCTGTGATACACAAAGACGGGTCCACATCAGTGGCTTCAAACTCAGTTGGCCAGCCAACAATCTAGCTGTCCTTTGTTGACATTTATTCTGTCATCCATTTTCTTTTGTATATGTTCTTGTCCTATTGATTATTATGCACCATCACAAGATATCCCAGTTCTATCACTGTAATTCAGTCTAGACATTGTGCAGGAGGTGTCTCGGATTTATTTTCTTCCTTTGATACATATTCTGTTGCATATCGCATCCTTATTTAAAGCCTTCAGTAAAGTTCATAAAAAAAACCTTGTTTCTATTGTCTGTGATTCCATACCCTCCACCCCCCACCCCCGTAGCAATAAGTTCTAATCAAAGTCAGATTCTGGCTCATTCCCCAAATGGGCTCAAAGTTCTAAAGCTACAGCTGGTGCAAAGAGACAAAGCAACTGCAGAAGACATAATATGCACTGGTGTCGCTTAATTCAGTTTGAAATGAGCCTGTCAGGTTTAGAATTTGCGCTGGCATCAGAACTCAAGCCAGACTCTGTGAGGCAACCAGCCACTAAGAGAACTATGCACTACTTCATATTAGACCAACATCAGCTGAAACACAGCTGATTCAGGACTCACATCTGAAGCCCCATAACTGCTTGCAAGGCAAAGGTGACCCTGTTTGAGGTTTTGCTAGATATAAGGCAAATGAATGTTTTGAAGCTAGCAAGTTTGGCAGCCTTTGGTCCCCTTAACACTTAACTGCCATCTTCCTTCCTACTTAATTAAGACTTCTGGCTGTTGAAATTAAGCTGGTGAGTAAGTCTTATGGTTTATTTAAATTCATAGACCACTCCCTCCCAAATGATTGGATGAGTGAGAAAAAAAATATATCATGCATATCAAAAGCAGACCAAGTGTCATCAAATTTGATCAATGAAATTTGCCAAGCTGTGTTTTGCCAACATCGAAGCCTCATTCAGGTGTTCTGATACTGTGCAGAGTAAACACACAAGGAGAGGGAATGTGCTAGCCCCACCCACTCCATTTTCACATTCATAGCCCCCTACAAGTAGAGGGTGACTTTCTGTAGAGGAGAGCCTCCTGTATCCATGGAGGCTCTCCACACAGTCCAGAACACTGGGAAATCAGCATTCTGAATTGTGTGGAGAGCTTCCACGAATACAGGAAGCTCACCTCTTCAGGAACTCCATGACCTCAGGTAGGGATGTATGAGAATTTTGTTTGAGTTCTCAAGTCTCTAAATAATTCCCCTGTCACAACCCCAATCACGAATGGGAGCACATTTTCTCCCCCCTGAAAAAAAGTTTGCGAATTCCTAAATGTGCCTTCATGTCCCCAAAATATGTACTTGAAAAATGTGTAATTTTCTCAGAATGCACAACCTTCTCAAAATGCACACAACTTTCTCAAATTGGGCACATCTTAAATCACCCACACTTTAGTCTTGCATATTTACTCTACACAGAATCAGAACGCCTGAATAGGGCTCAAGTCTATGTGTGCCAGAGAGCCTAACACTTAACAAAATAGTTAATATGCATTTATTAAGAACTCTTGCTCCCTTCAGTGCTTCTTGCTCCCAATGCAGTATGCATATGATTACAGCCTAACTGAAGTAACCCCAATTTTTGAACCCTCAAAATTGATGCTGGAATAAACATGTGTTTGCTATGTTAAGAAAGAAATTGGGAAGTTGTAACGTGATAGGATGTCTGAGCTGGGGGTTCTCAGAAGCAAAACATAGATGTGGACAATATGCTAATGAGAGATGCAACTTATAGGATTGTGGTGACTTACTCACCCAAGAGATTTTTTTTTTTTTTAATTAGCCCATTTTGGTTTTACTGGGCATAGCATCTGTTATAGCAGCAGCTGTTTACATTCCTTACAGCTGTCAAACCAGTAGCTCCATAGTGTACTCTAACATTGCTTCCCTCAAAGAAAAAAACAATACAGATAGTAAAAATGTCAAATACAAATAGTAGCTGCTACTCACATTCCTAGCAGCCAAGCAATCTCCCTTCCTTATTCTGTTTGCAGAAACAATTCTGAAACTTTGCCCAGTTGCAAACATCTCCCTGATTTGATGTAGTGTAAACACGGACAGAAAATGAAAGGCTGCATCCAAGCTTGAAATGCCTCATACTTTGATTAAAAATGTTTTTGTCAATTACAGATTGATTTTTCCTGCTCATTAAGGTGAGGGATGTCAGGGAAGATAGAGGTGATATTTTTCCTAGCAGCGGCATGCCATGATGATGAGGAGTACCTTTCTGGCATCGAGTTTGCCACTTCTGATTTAATGGGCCCAATTGGGATAACATGGGACAAGGGTAGTCTGGAACAGAACATGCTGCAGTCATTGTGAATAAAAGTGCTAGTTCAGAAACACATCACCTGCCAGCAGTTTGAGAAAGGGACCGTCTAATCCCTCCTATGCAGAAATGCAAGGGATTTGCTTAAATGAGGATTTGCTTAAATGCAAGGGATTTGCTTAAATTTTCTGGAACAGAAAATGCTGCAGTCATAGTGAATAAAAGTGCTAGTTCAGAAACACATCACCTGCCAGCAGTTTGAGAAAGGGACCGTCTAATCCCTCCTATGCAGAAATGCAAGGGATTTGCTTAAATGAGGCTTATGTGGGATGTGCACTTCTGGCCCTTATCAGTCAAATGCATTGGTTATTCAGTATATCTAGGCCTTGTATTCTAATTCTGGGTATGCCCATATTAAAGAGAAGGAGGTGCAATTCCCTACCTCTAGGACAGCCTGGGGAATAAACAGGCATATAACACAGCCTTGCCTGCTTCTTCTCCTAAGCCCCAAGTTTCCCTGCATTATGGGGGGTCTACTGCATTTCCCCCTATTGAAAAGAAATGTGAGTCACAGACACTCCTTGAGCCACCAGTAAAGTGTTCCCTACTTGGGGCCTTCCAGATTTTGGACTACAACTCGCATTTATTTATTTATTTATTTATTATTAAATTTATTAATCGCCCATCTGGCTGGTCACCCAGCCACTCTGGGCGATGTACAACATACAATAAAACAGTTTAAAACAATAAAATTCTACCACAAAAACATTTTCTAAAATACCCTAACCCACCCATAATCCATGGCCATCGGCCATCTGGGTAGAGTTGTTGGGAGCTGGAGTCCAAAACACCTGAAGGTCATCATGTCAGGGAGGCTGCACTAGAAGCAGCTAGAAAAGCCAGAAGTGGACAAGGATGCACATCCTCAACATTTATTTGTTTATTTATTCATTTATGTACAGTATTTGTATACCGTTCCACATCCAAATACCTCAGAGTGGTGAACAGCAGAGAGGATAAAGAATAAAAGTACCATGTTACTACTACTACTACTACTACTACCACTACTATTGAAACCCGAGTTCAAAGAAAAACAAGCTTGATAAACCACGGCTGGTCACTCAAGGAAGGATTCCTGAAATAACAATGTTTTCAGGAGGCACTGAAAGCAACACAGCGTTGGCACCTGCCTGACCTCCAAAGGCAGGAAATACTACAAGAAGAGGGCCACCACACTGAAGGCTTTTTTTTCCTGGTAGACTCCAATTAGGCCAGAGGTCCATGTGGAACCACCAGGGACATGCCCTCTGATGACCTCAGTGATTGGGCAGGTTGGTAAGGGAGAAGGTGCTCTCTCTGGTATCCAATATCCTGGTCCCAAGTTGTTTAGGGCTTTAAACCTGGCCCTGGTAGCAAATAGGTTGATATGCCAACTCTACCAGATCAGCTCAGGAATGTCCAAATCCCTGCTGAGCATATCATGCATTTCCATTGGCTCTGTACATATGCATGGTTTTGTTTTCTCTTCCTTTTTAAGGATGGGTGAGAATTTTGTTTCAGTTCAAGTTTTATAAGAATATACCAAAAATCACAATGTTCTCCAGGTTCAAGACAAAAAGAACCCAAGGTTAATGAAATTTGAATGTGGGCGAAATTGAAATGGATGGATTTGCCCATCCAGGCCCAAGGTTATGTGTGTAGGGATATATGGATTTTGTTGAAACTGTTCTGGTCCATGAGTCTGTGGAATCCATGCAACTTAGAAACACTGGTCTGCTGTGGAATCTGCAGGTCGGATTTGTAGAAACCTGAACTCTTTTGAATCTATTGTGAATTTTTCCAGTATCCTTAGACATGTCTGCATTGTACTTCAGTGTCTGGATTCACATTGCTGTGTATTCAACCATGTTAGTTGCCACCTCTTTCACTGACAGGTGCCTCATCTGTAGCAACTACATGTCAGGCAGGCAAAACATGGTCCTTTTCATTCTGGGAAATGCTCTGCTGATTGAATTTGGCTGGCCTGGTACAAAGAAGGGTAAGAATTTTGTTGCAGTTTGTTTTTGCTAAGCATTTACCAAAATTGTCAAAGTTCACCATATTCAGGAGAAAAAGAACTTGAGATTTATTTATTTAAAAAAAATAATGTGAGGAAAACCAAAACAGATTCACCCATTACTATTCCTTTTACCTATACTCAGCAAAACAGACTGTGGCCCACCTCCTTTTGGCTTGCAGCTGTACTAGCGCACAAGAATAATCCTGATATGGATGCATGAGAGGTTGAGGATGCTGTACAAAGTAAACTAGGTACAGATATAGGCCTAAGCCTAGAAATAGAGATATTTCCAGTAGTTACAAGAGGGATAGAAAGGGAAAGAAAAATACTCCAGGTGATCGACTGGCTACGAAGGTGGTGCTGACAAGAGAGATTTGGATTCTGGGACCACGGGCTATAGCTCCTGGAAGATGGACTGTTGGCAAGGGACAGGTTGCACCTCACAAAGGATGGGAAGAATGTGTTTGGCCACAGCATGAAGAACTTCATCAGGAGGCCTTTAAACTGAATCCTATGGGGAAGGGAGATGTAAAGTTGGGGTTAACAATGGACGAGGGCTCATGCACTGCAACGGAAAGAACAGCTCTAATAACGCCCAATAATAGTCTTCACAAACATGTAAGAAGAAAGCCAGACTATGAAGCACATGGTCTTCGATGTCTATATACTAATCCCAGAGTATGGGAAACAAACAGAATGAACTTGAAGTCTTAATACAGGAGGGAAATTATGACTTGATGGGTGTAACTGAGACTTGGTGGGATGACTCTCATGACTGGAATACAGCAATTGAAGGATATAACTTGTTAAAAAAGAACAGGAGGAACAGAAAAGGAGGTGGGGCTGCACTATATGTTAAAAATACTTATCTCTGCACAGAAATAGAGGAGGATGAGCTTGGTAGCCCCATCGAGAGTGTCTGGGTTAAAATAAATGGAGCAAAGAATAAAAGGAACATGATGGTCGGAGTCTACTGCTGGCCACCCAATCAAGAAGAAGACAAGAATGAAATGTTTGAAAAGCAAATAACCAATGTTTTAAAGAAGAATGATGTAGTAGTAATGGGGGACTTCAATTTCCCCAATATTTGTTGGGAGACAAGTTCTGCAAAACATGCCCCCCGCCCTGGAAATTTCTGACTTGTATGGTGGATAACTTCCTCCCACAGAAAGTAGGGAAAGGAACTAGAGGATTGGCTATCCCTGACTTGATCCTAACCAACAGACATGACTTAGTGGATAAAGTAGCAGTTACAGGAACGCTGGGGGAAAGTGACAATGTTATACTTGAGTTCATGGTTCTAAAGGAAGCAAAAGCCGAGTATAGCCAAATGTGTACCCTGGATTTTAGGAAAGCTGACTTTAATAAACTCAGAACAATGATAAGGAAGGGGCCATGGCAAGTGACTCTAATGAGAAAAGGAGTCCAAGATGGGTAGGAGTTTTTAAAAAAGGAAATTCTCAAGGCATAATTACAAACAATTCCAATAAGAAAAAAAGGTGGAAGGCAACAGAAGAAGCCAATGTGGCATCACAAAAATGCCACATCACAAAAAAAGCTTAGGCATCACAAAAGGCATCACAAAAAAAGCTTAGGGATGACCTGAAAACAAAAAAGGACACATATAGGAAGCGAAAGGAAGTCCAAGCAACAAAAGAAGAGTATAGGCAGGTAGCACAGAATTGCAGGGATGGCGTCAGGAAGACTAAAGCTGAGAATGAGCTGAGGTTAGCAAGGGATGCTAAAAGCAACAAAAAGGCTTTCTTCAGATACATGCATAATAAAAGACAGAGGAAAGAACTGGTGGTTCAGCTATTAAATAAGGTAATTTATTCACAATGATAACAGCTGACAAAGAAAAGGCAGAGGTGCTCAATTCCTATTTTGGCTCAGTCTTCTCCCAAAAGATGGTCTATGACGCCCCTGGCAAAGGCAAAGTACATGCTGAAGGGGCAGGATTGCAGCTTGAGATCGATAGGCATGTGGTCAAGGAACACCTAAGTACTTTGAATGAGTTCAAATCTCCAGGGCCAGATGAACTCCACCCTAGAGTAATAAAGGAACTGGCAGAAGACATCTCAGAACCAGTCTATTCTCTTTGAGAAATCATGGAGGATGGGTGAAGTGCCAGATGATTGGAGGAGGGCTACTGTTGTTCCTGCCTTCAAAAAGGATAAAAAGGAGGAACCTGGGAACTATAGACCAGTCAGTCTGACATCAATCCCTGGGAAAATTCTGGAGCAGATGATAAAGCAATCCATTTGTAATCACCTTGAAAACAATGCAGTGATTACGCGAAGCCAACATGGATTTGTCAAGAACAAATCCTGCCAGACGAATCTGATCTCTTTGACCTCCCTTGTGGACTGTGGGAATGCTGTGGACATAATATACTTCGACTTCAGCAAAGCTTTTGACAAAGTGCCCCATGATATCCTGATGAGCAAACCAGCTGAAAGTGGGCTAGACAAAACAATGATCAGGTGGATCCACAGTTGGCTACAGAATCGGACTCAAAGAGTGCTTATCAATGGTATCTTCTCAAACTGGGGAGAGGTAACAAGCGGGGTACCGCAGGGCTCAGTCCTGGGCCCAGTGCTCTTCAACATTTTTATTAATGACTTGGAGGAGGAGGTGCAGGGAATGTTCATCAAATTTGCAGATGACACAAAATTGGGCGGGATAGCTAATACCTTGGAAGACAGAAACAAAATTCAAAGTGATTTTGATAGACTGGAGCGCTGGGTAGAAAACAACAGAATGACATTTAATTGGGATAAATGCCAAGTTCTGCACCTAGGAAAAAGGAACCAAATGCACAGTTACAAGATGGGGGACACATGGCTCAACAACACTACAAGTGAGAAGGATCTTGGAATTGTTGTAGATCACAAGCTGAATATGAGTCAACAATGTGATGCGGCTGCAAAAAAGGCAAATGCTATTTTGGTCTGCATTAATAGCTTCCAAATCCCGGGAAGTACTAGTTCCCCTCTACTCAGCACTGGTTAGACCTCATCTTGAGTACTGTGTCCAGTTCTGGGCACTGCACTTCAAGAAGGATGCAGACATGCTGCAGAGTGTTCAGAGGAGGGCAACAAAGATGCTCAGGGGACTGGAAACAAAGCCCTACGAAGGGACACTGAAAGAACTGGGCATGTTTAGCCTTGAGAAGAGAAGACCGAGGGGAGATAGGATAGTGCTCTTCAAGTACTTGAAAGGTTGTCACAGAGAGGAAGGCCAGGATCTCTTCTCAATCATCCCAGGATGCAGGACATGGAATAATGGGCTCAAGTTACAGGAAGCCAGATTCGGGCTGAACATCAGGAAAAACTTCCTGACTGTTAGAGCAATACGACAATGGAACCAATTACATAGGGAGGTGGTGCGGTGGGCTCTCCCACACTGGAGGCATTCAAGATGGGGCTGGACAGCCATCTGTCGGGGATGCTCTGACTTGGATTCATGCATTGAGCAGGGGGTTGGACTCGGTCTTGTAAGCCCCTTCCGACCCTACTATTCTATGATTCTATGATTTTCCTGTTAACATGGCGGGGAAGGGGATTTTCATTTTGCTACCTGAAACAGAGCCCCAAAGGGTGGCCCCAGCAGTGCGAATAGTTTAAAGCAGAAGTGGGGAACGTTAGACCTGCAGGCCAAATGCGGCCATCCAGGTTCCCCAGGTGACCATGTCTCCTTTTCCTGAACTGTTTTGTGGTTTCCCAGCTTTTGCTCAGGCCCCCCCCCCTTCTAAAAGGTTGAAATGCATCTCTTAAGAGTTTTAAGCAAAAATATGCTGTTTTTTTGTTGTTGTTTTTTAGTGTTTTTGGCCCTGCTCATCATAGGAATGCTACCCTTTCCCTGGTTTCTGCCTCCTTCCCCCCAACCACCAATTTCAGGGTGATTTCATTACATTACATTTATTACATTTATATCCTACCTCTTTTCCTCCTTAAGGAACCCAATTTCGGGGTGATTTCATTACATTACATTTATATCCTACCTCTTTTCCTCCTTAAGGAACCCAATTTCAGGGTGATTTCATTACATTACATTTATTACATTTATATCCTACCTCTTTTCCTCCTTAAGGAACCCAAGGTGGCATACATGATCCTCCTCCTCTCCATTTTTTCCTCACATCAACATCTCCGTGAGGTGGGTTGGGCTGAGAGTCTGTGTGACTGGCCCAAAGTCACCCAGTGAGCTTCCATGGCTGAGTGGGGACTAGAATCCGGATCTCCCGACTCCCAGTCCTACACTCTAGCCATTACACCACACTTGCTCTCCTCCCTTGTGTGCCATTTTCCCCCATTCTAAAAGGTTGAAATGCAAATGCCCCTCTTAAGGCTTAGTTCCTGGCAGTAAGAATTTTACACTAAAATAGGCTGGTATTTCTTGTTTTGTTTTGGGCCTCATCCCTTCACCTTTGCTCCATCCCACCACTAGAATGCAGCCCCTGAGAGCTCCTCTAACGGTGAATTCAGCTCTCAGGCTGAAAGAGGTTCCCCACCACCCCTGCTTTTATGTCTTGCAGCATTAAGACACCAATTCCTGCTTTCATCTATCCCCACTTTCATACTTGCTTCATCCTGCTACATGGCAGGGCTGCCCTGGGAAGCTACTCAGTTCTCTGCTGTCCATATACTGCTGCTTCAAGCGGGACTGCATGCTTGGTCACTCACATTCAGCAAGAAGGAATGCTATCTAGGAAGAGAATTCAAGAAGTAAAGAGGAGAATCTTGTAGCCCAGTCCTAACTGCTGAGTGCCAAGAGCAGCCTGCATGCTGATAGGTGGCGTGATGGTATGGAACAATGTATCCTAACAGAGTTGCTTTGCACAGTGGTGCCTGTATGTTACTGCAAGCACAATTGTGCCCCTGCATGCTATATTGAGCATGACATCCATTATGGCTATCTATACTACAGCTGTGTGGAAATGGCCTCTCTCCAGCCTATTTGGGGGCAGAGAAATTGCGGGGACAATTTCACTGAATTTCTTCTAGGGGAGGAGAAATTCTCCAGCAGTTTCTCACAGATAGGGCTCACTATTGGCAGGGGTTGTAGCACAGCTTCTTTCTTTTTTCTTAAGGGGTTTTTGGTTGACTGCACTGCTCCTGCAAGTGGCAACAGCATCAACTATGCTGAGGCTTCCACTTTTCTGAGGCAGGATTTTGAATTTCTATTTGGTTTCTGAGCTTACCTAATCACTGCAAGGTGGTGGAGGGTGCTGTGTGTGCATTTTCTCCCTGTACTGCACATCTGTCCATTGCTCTGCAGCCTCCCAGGCCACCTGCACTTCCTGAACTAAAAAAAAGCCCCATGGGAGGAATTACCTCATGATGTCTTTAACTGAAGTGTGGGAAGCTAAGGAGGCTAAAGGCTGCCACAGAGATTGTTGCACGCTGAATCTCTGTACACCACAATGCTACCTCATAAATTAAGCTCCATGGCCATCTTACAAGTAAAGTAAGCACAAGGACACCAAACCCAACCCATGAGAATTTCTCTGATTTTTTTCCCTCTCCTTTGAACTCATTTTTGAAAGCAATTGCTTTTCTATCAAATTGAAGGTGAATGGTCAGGAAAATGTGGGAGAAATTTTTGGCACAGCATTTATCTATACTAACAATTCTAACTATACAGTTACAAAAAAAGGTTATTCCTTTTAAATTTGGTTTCTAAAGGGTTGGGCAGATGCTTTGGGTATCTCCCGTTCTGAAATGGTGGCAGATGAGGTGGGGAAGAGCTGTGACTCAATGGCAGAGCGCCTGCTTTGCATGCACAAGGTCTCAGGTCCAATTCTTGGCATCTCCAGGCAGGGCTGAGAAAGACTCTGGCCTGGAACAGCAGCTGCCAATCATTGTCAACAATCTTGGGCGAGATGGACCAATGGTCTTACTTAGTATAAGGATGCCTTCCCTGTCCCTATGCTTTGGCTCCTTACAATGTATGATTTTATAGCACATGCAGAGAAGAGGCGATACTAGTCCTCTACAATTTGGAAGGGCTTCTCCTGACAACATTCCTATTAACATACCTGTGATCAGAAGGAGTGCAGGTAAAGGCAGAGAACAAAGAAGCATGGCAAGCACGGAGACAGACAGGCAGAGCATTGCAATATTAAAAAGGAGAGAGGGAATAAGAGAGACAAAGAGTTTTATGCAATGCATTGGAAATGAAATATTTCTCTCTCTCTCTCCTTATGCTTATTAAGTGTTTAATCTTAATCCTATTCATCATCATTAACTCCAGCAATGGGCCAAAATATTTAAATGAGTTGAAATAAAAGGATTTAAAAGGCAATTGACGTCTCTTCAAATCATGCAAGAGTAATCTCCAAAGATTAAGAAAACTATGGTGACCCAACCTGTAAGGGAAGTGAGGAGGTGGGAAGCATTAAAATTAGAGGGGGGTAGAAATCAATTAGATCCTTTTTCATAATAATATCAAGTCTTTCCTCCCATACGATGGCTCAGTAAAAGGCTGGGGGGTGGGGGTGGAGTTACACCAGAATAATTTAAAAGCTCCAATCTAATCTAGCAAAAAAAGAAGGAAGGAAGGAAGGAAGGAAGGAAGGAAGGAAGGAAGGAAAGAAAGAAAGAAAGAGAAAAAAGAGGCAAAGGTTTTAATAAGACTTAATGAGTCTATCGTAGAGACGGGGGAGTTCTCAGCCCAGCCTGTGTCTCCCCACTGCTCAATGTAAAATAGGTTCTTAACTATCCCCACATTATAGATTGCTTTGATGTTTATTCCACAAGGGCTGATTATTGTGACTGACGCCATTTACAGCTTGTGTGTGTGTTTCATATGTACATCCCCCGGAGGCACTCATTGTAACTTGGTTTCAGTTATGCTTTAGTTAATGGGCACTTAAAATAAAGTGGTAGCCATTTCACTTTAATTTCTCAAAAGGGGTTAGGGCTGTTTCCTTTTCCATTTCGAGATGAAAGGAGCAATGCTGCGGATCCTTAATGAACCTCAAATGAATTGGGAGAGCTGATAAATTTAATGATCTCATCAGCATATAGAGATAGTTAGTGAGAAAGTATGGAAGTAGCAGGCAGCCGCTTAACTTAGACATGGTGTGATGGAGGCTGTGGGATCCCAGAGAACACAAGGAAAGGAGGAGGTAGAGAGCCTGCAGCCAAAGGTTGGGCTAGTGAATTCAAAGCAGTATGTGAGTTTCACTTCCTTCCAGCTGCCATTGTTCTTAGGATATATTTTCTCCTTAGGGATAATAAATCAGGTGTGGGCAGAAGGTAGATCTGGATCTATTGGTAGATCTCCGGGTGATTTTCAGTAGTTGGTCAAAAGGTTTTGACTTCCAATGGCTTCACGATAGCACCTAAAGCTCCCAATCCCTAAATTGGGCTGATCTTGGTGGTAGGGAGGCATACAGGTGTGAATCCTTTATGTTTGAATGGATCAGTTCACTTCTGGTGGTAGTACAAACAAATTCTTGGGCTGAGCATATGCTCAGAGATGACTTGGTCCTTAATTCTAAGTGTACTGATTCCTACCACCTCCCCAATTACATTTTGTATCTGGCTCTGGTTGATGGATCTGAGTTTTATAAGAAACTAAGTAGATCCGTCAAGCTTGATGTATGTCCATCATGAGATGGCCATGACAGTAGAAGTCACATATGGCAGATTTCCCCTGTCCAGATCTAAACTCAAGGCATGGCTATCCTACCCTCCCCCCCACCAACCCCCACCCCAGGCTCCCTGCTTCCTGGCTAACAGTCCTTAGCCCTCCAAAACTTCCTTGCATGCCCTTTCCTTCCTGACAATTAGGGGTGTGCGAAAGGGGTCTGTTTTGGTCCGCGGGGGGGGGGAGGCGATCCGGCCCCCCCCCCCAGAATTCAGCCTGGCCAGCTCCGCTCCGCAGCGAGTCCGGGGAGCCACCAGACAGGCCCACCCGTAGCAGGACTTCTGTCCTCTGCCGGGCCGGGGACACAAATGGCGTCCAGTGTAGCAGGCGCCATTTGTGTCCGCACTGTTAGCCGCCGTGATAGGCTATGACGTAAGTATTTACATAGCCTATCATGGCAAAGAGCAGGGGCGCAAATGGTGTAGCGGCCGCCATTTGCGTCCCTTCTCTATGCTGTGATAGGCTACGGCTGCAAGAACGCAAATGGCGGCCGCAACAGCCTGGCCGCAGCCAGCTGGGAGACCACCCGCCGCCACTGGAGCCGCCACATCTGCCCCAGGTAATTTCCATCCTGGGGGGATTCCATGGGGTGGCAGGGGGCGGGAGGCCATTCTGCCACGGATTCCGGGGGGCTGGATTCTTTACTGCCTCACTGGAATCCGTGCCAGAATTCTCTGGCATCCCTACTGCCAATAGTGCACAGCTAACAGTGAGAATGAGAGAGTGAGAGACTGTACCCAGGACCTCTTCAAAGTCAATACCCTGCCCCTTTGTGAGGTTTTTAATTCTAGACAAACTGGCAATTTCCCCTTCTTTCACTCCAAACTCTGACATGTTTCCTGAGAAACTGAACATGATGCACTAAAGGTCAGCTGAGGCATGCAGAGTCAGAGGTTTCGCCATATGCAATACAGTACATATATCTTTATTGTGAAAAAGGAAGGGGGATCCCAGTATCATAGGAATGGATGCAATGAAGGCAAACAGGTGGCAGATTTGGAGAAGGCGAGGCATTATGCAGCAGCCACAGGAATTCAGCGGGAGGCCACCCTCCTGGCACCTGCTCGAATATTGCTACAGCATAGTGTCTTCAGCACTGAGGAGTCTAGGGAATACAGTTTTCATAGGACAGCCTGGAAAATGTAGTTTCTAGGATGCCTAAAGTGCTTTGAGAAAAAGAACATTTCTCAAGGTCGCTGGTGACCAAGATGCCAAGACTGTAGCAGTGTCCCAGCAGGCATCTGAGAAGTGAGGAGGTAGGTGGGTATTAGAGTGGGAGGCCTGGGTCCTCTTGTTGTCACCACTGCTACTTCTGACACCACATCAGGTAAGTGAGAATGGCTGGTGGGTCCAAGTCCAGTTCAAAATAGAGGTAAGGGGAGTTTGCCCACCACTAGTCTAGTTAGCTCAACCAGGAATATATACACTCTAACAAGAGATAATATAGCAAAGATAATATAGCAGGAGACATGATATGAATACAAATTTTTCCAGCCTGTAATATTCGGATGTATTATTTTTTTTAAGCTGTCATTTCCTGAGATGTTCTTTGCCATCTTGGAATGTAAAATGAGATTCAGTCAGATTTCAAGTGCACTTGGATTTTGTTCATCTTTTCATCCCAGTCTTGGACACTAAGCACAGCTCAGACAGAGCGGCACGAAACCACACAGAGGCAGATGTATCGATGGGCAAACCTGTGATGTTTGAGCTCATTGAGCTTCTTTGAATTTCTGCTCAAAGCTCAATTCACTTTGTTTGCATGCTTGAATGTGAACATTGTGGATCCCCTCCCCTCCCCTCCCCTCCCCTCCTCGCATTCTGGAAAAATGTGCATTTCTGATGGAGAAAAATGTGCATTTTAAAAAATGTGTTTTCCCCAATTGAAAATGCACCCCCCATAGGCTAAAGAGTGAAAATGCAGTGTGTGTGTGTGGGGGGGGGTATGCACAAAAATGCACATTTTCAGAATTGAGCACTTGTGCACATGCAAACATTTGAACGTGAACACAAGTTCGGGATATTGCAAAAATTTCCCAAGAATTCTGTTCCTGCTCACATTCATGTTCAAGGTTGTGAATGGGACATGTTCACATGATTTATGAACAGGAACAAAGTTCTCATACATCCCTAGGCAGATATTAAGGCTCCAGGGAACTGCATATCCCTTGAGTCGCTGGCACAAGACATAAATGAGGGGAGCATCTGAGTCTTGGGAATAAGGAAACAATGCAGTCCCTCAGAAATTGTCTGACCAAACTCAGGGAAGCTCCCCACCCCAGATGAGCTCAAGCTTAGCCAGAGATCTTTAACTTTCTGTAAGCCCCATTCTAGCCAATGCAACTGTAGTTGGAATCAGGAGAAGGAGTTGGCCTAGGGATGGTTCAAGGCTCTGCTCAAGCCTGGCTTGGACGCAAACACAAGAGGTTTGAGAGAACCAAGCCCAGACCAGGTGCAAGCTTTTCAACCCCCATACTTACTTTCCTGAGCAGTCAAAATTCTAGAACTTGGGAAAGGAAGACCTGTGGGGTTGGTTTTATTTTGGTTCAACCTCAATACAGGCTAATGGAGCAAAACATTTATGTTAGTTTGCATTGGGATGGGAAAAAAGAACGCTACAGAGGCAAAATCAGGGGTAGGGAGGAGGCCCAACAACGCTGAAGACTAGCAGGGGTTGAGGACCTCTCCCCCAATTTTACTCCACCGTGGTATTGTTCTTGTTGTTGTTGCTGCACCTATGAAAGCTAACTGAGCTGCTTTGATCTATAGGCTTCCATAAAGATGGGAAGCAACCCCTGCAGGGACAAATCTAGGGGTGGGAACAGGAGGCCCAATCCCCACCAAGGGTCACCACCAGTTTTACTCCATAGTGTTGGTTATATGAGTGCAGGAAGTAGACCTGATGGAAACAAAATTGGGTGGGTGGGGACCAAAGGGCACTTAGCATTTTGCCCACCTACCAAAAGCCTATCTGGTCCCCATAGAGGCTAACAAAATGCCTCTGGGAAGCCCACAAGCAAGACATGATGGAAATAGCCCTTTTGCATGATTGTTCCCCAGCAACTGGCATTCAGAGTCATGCTGACTCTGGTCCAGGATTTGCCCTCATAGAACTAATGGAGCTATTATTTCCTGCCCCAAGGAAAAAAGCTCCCAAGGGAAATCTCCATGTTGTCTTGGAGCAGTTACTTGAGTTCTTCTGGGTTTTTTCCCCCTCAGAAGAACTCACCTAAATTATGAGGTATTTGGAACGTTTTTTGAAGTTCACCCATCTCTAGTGAGGGCAGGAATCTCACTAGTCAAATGGTTCGTGTGACGTCTCTTTCTGGCTCTGTCCTTCTCTAGACTGACTCAAACATTGGTTTAGGGGTGCCAGTGAAAAAGATCCCACAAATCCCTTGCAATATTTTGGGGGGGTAGGTGGGGGGGATTCCATCCCACTGCTAGGAGCAAGTGGCTGCAGAGGCTCCAACTTTTCCTTCTTTACAAAATGTTGGCTTGCCACCACTACGGGTAGCAGCAGAGTTCCCATCAGTGGCTGTCTCCCAAGAGCCACCTGACCTTTCCCCATGACCCCTTGGAATGCTACATCATGACAGTTAAGCCCCCTCCCCAAATAATGCAGTATTAAGGACTTCCTCCACAATTCACTGAATTCCACCCCGCCCTGCCATTGGCCGTGCTATATTATCTGCTCCTGGTGGCCTGCTTGCACCTTATGTGTGTGGCATCATCATAACATCCCAGCTGTGTGTGTCGCCATGCAGCTATTCATACCTTCTGTGAATAACTGGTTTAGAGGTGCCCTCCATGAGCAATTATTATGATTGATAGGCGTCAGCAGAGTTGCTACTGGGGTACTGCGGGTGTGACCATCACTGTTGCTCCATTAGCTTTTCTTTCTTCCAGTTGTGTTCTTGTGTTGTTGACTTTGCTGCTGGGTGATTATGACTATGTTGTTCCAGCAGTGGCACTAATGTAGCAGGCACCCAGCATAGCTGGACCAAAAGGATAGGCTTATCCATCCATCTTTGTACATCTCTCTCTTTCACCATCCCATCTGTTTCTTTCATTTTTAATAAAGCTTCCCAAATAATATTGCCAAAGTCTTTATAAAAACCTAACATTTATACTTGCTCAGCATTTTCATTTTCTCTCTCTTTTAAATGGCACATTTCTTCAGCTCAGACCAAGGCTAGAAGTTCCTTTTGAAGGATGATTCACTTCCTTCTCTTTCTTTTCCTTGATAGTTATTGCTCCTTTGTTTGCATTCAGGTTAAAGCTAATGGGGGGAAATAACTGAGAAAATAGACTCCCCTAATTTCCAAGAAAATAGAAATTAGGGCAAATTGGAAAGCTCACTGCAATTTAGTTTACAGGAACACTGCATAATACGTGGGTTAAAATTAAGGGCTCTCAAAAACTCATTCAGAAGATTTACAGAAAGATAATCCTAATGGCATAGCAGTTCTCTCTTCTCCACATGCATACATATGTACACACACACTTGACACATGCCAGAACTGTTTTGCTCTGTTTTAAATAATGACACAAAGTCAAACCCACATGGTTTGTAGGGAGTCCGGAATATGGTTTTGAAAGGCATATGAGCTTGGACATATTTATAGTTCTAATATAAGAAGAAAGCCAAACAAGCCCAGGACTTGGACATTTGATGGCACGGTTAAACAGTTAACTGGAAGCTTAAATACTCTGAAGTCATGTATGAGCTGGGGAAGAGTCACAAGGCCTCGTTTGGTGAATTTAGTTGGGTCTGTGTGGTCCCTTTTCTCCCTTTCCTTCTCCAGTATACCACACCAGCATTAATGCATTGAAAATTAGAGCCTTAACTTGGACTAGTACTGGCCATAATAATTCCCTGCAACATATTTGACAAATGTTGCTGGTTTGTGGATTATGTGCAAACAGATTGTTATTATCTCAAATTTATTCGTTATTTTAGCTATTCTCTAATTAACCTTCGCAAATAATATTTCGCCTGCAGCTTGCCAGCTGCATGGGTTTGATATTCAAGATTGAGTTGCTGGAGAAATAATGCCAGCATGAATGGGATTGGGAGGCATGAGAAGAAGAAAGGCGAGAGGCGGAATTACTTCCTCCAATGTCACAGCATGTGGCAAACAAAGTTTAAAAATGCTGCAGAGCATGAGTAGATATGTCACTTGGAAATGACTAGTGCACTGTTCAAAGAATGCTGCCATTAAGAGTGCAGGAAACAGATTCTGCAAAGAGAATTGCTGTGTTCAACAAAACCTGAGACTAATGTACCTACAGTTTCCGATTACCCGGACAAGTTCCAAAGCCTAGCAATGAAATAGGCTAATATCAAGAGATTGGGGAGAAGTGAAAGTTTTGTAATGGGAGGTGAGGAGACAGAAGAAGCTAGTCGTATCCGAGTGATTCAAATTAGATATCTGAAAAGAATTGATTGCTTCTCCTCAATGCAGAGTGCTAACTATAATGAGATCTTTCATCATAAGAAGGCTGCCATAAGCTGGGCTATAGGAAGGTGCAAATAACACTGTGAATTCTGAATCATGAGAGCATAAATTGGAAAACAATTTCAGATTTATTTGTCTAACCAAGTGGCAACATTTAAAAAGTGAGGGAAGGCGAAGCAGATGTTTAAAGGAGCTTATTGAAGGAGTTCCTCTTAGCAGGTCAGAGCAGAAAAACACAATACAGAAATGGATCGGTTTGCTCGTTTGTTTGTTTATTTATTTCATATCAGCCATTGGGTTCTACTAAAATGTGAAAAACCAATAATGAAACTTAGCTCTATTGTACAGTGCTCTCATTTGTAGCTTTCCAAGAAGCAAATGAGGACAAACAAGAAGCTCTCATTAGATTAATGCCCGATTATGATCATGAACATGTGAGGCATATTTTCTTAGTCACTCATAAAAGTCATCTTGTTCAGGTCACTTTGTCCATCTGCTCTACGTTTTGCAACATTCCTGCCTTGTATTACAATTTCAAGGAAATAGAACTGGCCTCTGTGTTCTGGTGATTCAATAAAGTTGTGTTCTTACTGTGCATATGTGTGTGCGTGTGTGTGTGTGCATGTGTATACATTCTTCTGAACCTACCCCTGGGTTAGACAGTGGGTCACTTCTGCTTGGACTGACACTGCACTTCCCCTCAGAAGTGAGGCAGAGCCTTGTCTCACCTAATTTTCTGAAGCCTCAGATGACATCCCTATTTAAGAGAATGAGAACATTAGCAAATACTGATAACTGTTTATTTTGGGGAGCAGAATTGGTTGAAATTTACAAGCATAGTAGGGAATCAAGCCTGCCAAATTTCAGACAGAAATTTCAGATCGCCTTTCTTGTGCAAGGGAAACCTATAATAGTACTTGGTTATGTGTCTTGTGTGTAATGGTGTTGTGCAACAGTGTTAGAATAGTCCTTGGTGCAAGCTATAGAAACTTACCTGCATCTAAAACCCTCAAACCACCAGTACCTTACTACCTCAAGTAGAGAGACAATGCGGATCCTTTTTGTTTCAGAGCCAAGAAGCCTAGCTCATCATGTTGTCTCACTTTAACGGCAGTTACAGAGGAGGCAGTAGAGATGGCAAGATCAGCTTTCCTAGGGCTGGGCCAGTCTGTCAGTCTTGATTTCACTGGGGTTCTCTCTCTCTCTCTCTCTCTCTCTCTCTCTTTTCACTTTTAAGTTCCTTCCATCATGTTTCATGTGAGTGTCCCCCACCCACTCCATCCACCCCCGCTGCCATCCACATTGAATTTTTTTTTATTTCCATGTGCGTTTTTGTATGTATTTTTTAAGAATACAACACTTTTTGTGCACATTTTGTAAATGTATGAACTTTAAAGCGCCTTTCCAATTAATTAATTATTTTTGTCCACATAAAGTGCTGGTTTTGACCTTGAAAGCCTTAAATGGGTTGGCACCAAATTATGAGAAGGTCCACCTTCACTCATATCAGCCTGCCCATGGTTTAAGATAAGTAACAAAGGCCCTTCTCACTTGCCTACTTTTGAGGGCAGTTACATGGGCCAGAACACAAGAAAGAGGCTTTTCTGCTGTGGCCCCACACCTCTGGAATGTGTTGCCATCAGGAATCTATCAGGCCCCATCAGAATTTTAGAAAAGCCATGAAGACTGACTTCTTTATTCTGGCCTTCCACCAGTTCTGTTTTACCACACTGATCTGGGTTCTAGAGCCAACTGCATTGTCAGTTTAGTCTTATGCTGGTGTTTGTTGCTTATATGCATGTTTGCCATTTTAATACCCTATCATTTTATTATGTAAATGTTATTGTTTTAGGCCATCTTGGGAAGGCTCCTATTCTGAAAGGCAGCCTAGATTTTTTTTGTTGTTGAATTATTATTATTATTTATTAAATTTATTAATCGCCCATCTAGCTGGTCATCCAGCCACTCTGGGCAATGTACAGCATATAATAAAACAATTTAAAATAATAAAATTCAACAATAAAAACATTTTCTAAATTACCCTAACCCACCCCAAATGCCTGCCTAAACAACCACATTTTTAATGCATGGCGGAAGCTCATTAAAGAGGGGGCATGGCAGAGTTCCCTAGGGAGGGAGTTCCACAGAGTGGGGGCCACCACAGAGAAGGCCCTCTCCCTTGTCCCCACAAGTCTAGCTGTCCTGGCTGATGGGACAGAGAGAAGGCCATCCAAGGCTGATCTTGTTAAGCGGCCTGTCTGGTGTTGCTGGAGGTGCTCCTTAAGATAGGCTGGGCCAGAACCATATAGGGTTTTAAAGGTCAATACCAGCACCTTGAATTTGGCCCGGAAAACAACTGGTAGCCAGTGCAACTCCTTCAGCACTGGAGTGATGTGATGTTGCCGGCGACTGTCTTTAATCAGGCGAGCTGCCGTGTTCTCTACCAGCTGAAGCTTCCGAACCATCTTCAAGGGTAACCCCATGTAGAGTGCATTACAGTAGTCTAAACGAGAGGAGACCAGGGCATGTACTACCGATGGGAGCAGATGATCAGGAAGGAAGGGGCGCAGCCGCCGTATCAGATGGAGTTGATACAGCGCTGTCTGGCTCACAGCTGACACCTGAGCCTCTATGGACATCTGGGAGTCTAAAATGACCCCCAGGCTGCAGTCCTGGTCTTTCAAGGGTAGCCATACCCCATTCAACACCAGGTTAACATCCCCCAGCCTCCTCTTGTCTCCCACCAAAAGTACCTCAGTCTGAATCCCCCAATATATGATTTTTTGTCTTATTTTTAATGTATGGGGGTTTTGCAGAAACAGATTTTGTATGTGCATTTATGAAGCTTCAGCTCTTGGGCAGTATAGAAATGAAATGAAATGAAATGAAATGAATGAATGAATAAATAAATAAATAAATAAAATTTCAGAAAGGCATGCATTTCAATGGCAAACGGCATTCTTATTTGTGTGTTTGTGTTCAGGAAGTGTGAATTCCGTATGTTCACACTGAAATGCAAACCAAACCAGTTTCTCACCCATCCTTACTCCCCAGCTAAGCTACCTGGATGCTTGCAGCTTTCGGGTCCCAGTAAAAATTTGCTGGCAAGCACCAGCTTTACCAGGAAGGCAGTGGCCCTAGCCCACCCTCCCTGTACTAATATTTAGGAAGAAAAGGCTGAAGGGGCTTGATTCAGACTGTGGGGGTTTGGTGGAGCTCCTCTCCCCTGATTGAGGAGTTAGTGTCAGCCATCCACTGAACATGCAAGCAGTGGACCCCAGGTATGTCCCAGTTAGTGGTTCTCAAGCAATTGTTGGAAGCCCTGAGTGCTGCTGCTGCCTCTGTCACTGTGGACACACAGAAAATGCCGCGAACACACAGGGGCACCATCAAATCAGTTCTGGCTGGTAACCCCAGTCCTGGAAGCGCTGTGATTCCATTCAGGTTGTTAGTTACCACCACCAGCCAAAATTTTAATGGTGCTATCCAAGGTCCTGAAACTTATCCCTAAAACCGAGTCACCAGCTGCCACTGATTCAAATAAGCTTCTTTTGTGATTGGAAAGTAAAGAGCAGAGCCCTCATAAAGTCATTCCCTGGTTAGAAGCCACAGCTGCCTCAGCCATAGAACTACCTCCTCCCTCTTCTGCTGGCACGTACCCTTTGAGCTTGGAGATGCATATAGGAGGTCTAAAGAAGTAACAGGTTGGCCAGAAAAAGTAAGAATGAAACACCCTTCAAAATCAATGAGGCATTACTGAAGTCTCAAAACCACCCTGCTTTGCCTTGGACCACTTCAGAATCAAGTGACCACTAGGGATTTATGGATTTTGTAAAAAAGCTAGGGATGGCAGAGAATTTCTCCATGGATCTCGGCCCCCCGAAATCTGTGGCAGAACAGCCTGCCACCCCCACGCAGATCCCCCCTGGGACGAGACTTACCTGGGGTAGATCTTCCAGGCGGCGGTGGCTCTGGCGGCGGCTCTGGCGGCGGCTTTGGCAGCGGCTGGTCTTCCGACCGGCTGCCGCCATTGCCATTTGCAGTCTTGTCGCTTAGTTGTTGTTTTTTTTTAACAAGACATGAGAGGCTACGTAAAGACTTACGTAACCTATCACATCAGGTTTAAAAAAAAAAACGCGTACGCAAATGGCGGCGGCTACGGCCGCCGCCATTTGCGTTCCTTATTTTTGGCTGTCTTAGT
The DNA here is from genome assembly GCF_057233095.1 of Heloderma suspectum. Taxonomy (NCBI): domain Eukaryota; kingdom Metazoa; phylum Chordata; class Lepidosauria; order Squamata; family Helodermatidae; genus Heloderma; species Heloderma suspectum. Next base: position 44,590,754 of record NC_139460.1, on the reverse strand, counting down.
CTACGTAAATATTTACATAGACTAAGACGGCGAAAATAAGGGGAATGCAAATAGCATAGTGGATGCTATTTGCATTCCCCCTTATTTTCGCCGTCTTAGTCTATGGAAATATTTATGTAGACTAAGACGGCCAAAAATAAGGAACGCAAATGGCGGCGGCCATAGCCGCCGCCATTTGCGTACATGCATTTTGTTTTTTAAGCCAGACGTTATAGGCTACATAAGTCTTTACGTAGCCTATCACAGCTGACTACAGGGACGCAAACGGCGGTGGCTACGGCCTCCGCCATTTGCGTCCCTGCTAGCCAGCAGCCAGATGTCCGGCTGCTGGCAGAGCTGGCTGGTGGCTCTGCGGAATCCCCACGGAACAGAACTGGCCGGCCAGGATTCCGGGGGGGAGGCACGGTGCCCCAGTGAGGATTCCTGGGGGAGGGGCAGAGCTCCTCCTGCCCCCAGCAGAACCTAGCAGAGCCAGGTAAGGGGACTTTTGTACATCCCTAGAAAAAGCACACTGTCTGCACTTCGTGGATTGTCAGGTGCCTTTCATTCCATCGTCTGTTCATTGGTGGAATCAGATTTTCCCCAATTGCCCATATTTTTGCAAATCTGCAATTGAGCAAATCCCCACTTGCAAAAATACATTCCCACAATGTGCAAATCTCCCCCTCCATGCACATTTTCATGCTTTAGCCTATGGAGGAAATGCACATTTTCAGCCAGCAATTTTTTATTTTTTTTATTTTTTATTTTATTATTAAATTTATTAATCGCCCATCTGGCTGGTCACCCAGCCACTCTGGGCGATGTACAACATACAATAAAAACAGTTTAAAACAATAAAATTCTACAATAAAAACATTTTCTAAAATACCCTAACCCACCCCAAACGCCTGCCTGAACAACAGCGTTTTTAATGCACGACGGAAGCTCATTAAAGAGGGGGCATGACGGAGTTCCCTAGGGAGGGAGTTCCACAGAGTGGGGGCCACCACAGAAAAGGCCCTCTCCCTCGTCCCCACCAGTCTAGCTGTCCTGGCTGATGGGACAGAGGGAAGGCCATCTGAGGCTGATCTTGTTAAGCGGCCTGTCTGGTGCTGCTGGAGGAGCTCCTTAAGATAGGCTGGGCTGGAACCATATAGGGTTTTAAAGGTCAAAACCAACACCTTGAATTTGGCCCGGAAAACAACTGGTAGCCAGTGCAACTCCTTCAGCACTGGAGTGATGTGATCTCGCCGGCGGCTGCCTTTAAGTTTGGAGAGCCAGTGTAGTGTAGTGGTGAGAGTGATGGACTGGGAGCCGAGAGATCCGGGTTCTAGTCCCCACTTGGCCATGGAAGCTCACTGGGTGACTTTGGGCCAGTCACAGACTCTCAGCCCAACCTACCTCACAGGGTTGTTGTTGTGAGGATACAACGGTGAGGAGGAGGATAATGTAAGCCGCCTTGAGTTCCTTGCGAGAGGGAGAAAGGCAGGGTATAAATGCAATAAATAAATAAATAAGTTATAAAATATATTTTTCTATAACTAAATTGGTGAAAAGATCTGGAAAGTTTTTTTAAAAAAATAGTCCACAAGTCTGCAGAATCTATATGACCTAGGAAAAGCTGGTCTGCTACAGAATCCATGGGTCAGATTCACAGATAACGAAATTCATTTGATTCCATTGTGGATTTCTCTGACATTCCTGGTCACCAGTGGTGTAGGGCAGTCAGGACTCATGGGGATGCAGCGCTAGGACATTTTTTTAAATTAGCATGGATGCTGATATCATCTCCTACCTGCCTCAGGATTTTCTATTCAGTCTAACTTTAGTTGCAATCCCCACAGTAGCTGGGGGGCAATTATTTTTCCCAGCAATAATATATTGTTCCTTGCTGTAATGTAAAGTATTTTGGGGTGGCTTGGCCTTGAATAGGAAATTAAGACCCATTAGCTTTACAAAAGACCAGCTTCTAACAGATGAAAACTCCTAGAACTGGTTTGCTAATATGGGTTAGCACAGATGCCTGAATTTTCGGACTCTCCTAGGGATGTTAGGACTGCATTAAATCTGGTCTGAATGAGGTCTGCAGATTGGGTTACATTTTCTGTTCTGCTGTCCACAAACGCAGACTCAGATTATTTTTTCCCATCCAGAAAAAAAAGGAAATACATTTAAAAAAAAAAAAGTTACAGAACAAGCGACTTCTAAAAGAACACCAACTTTATGGCGGGTGGCGGCGGGGTGTGTGTGAGTATTCTGCTTACCAGCAGTAACATAGGGAGCATTATGTGCTTCTGTGTTTTTTCTTTAGAATGAAGTATCCAAGTTCATGCAGTTCTTATATTTATAAAAAGGAGTTGGAGTCCTTTCATGAGCATTCTCTTATGTTTGCTGGCCAGAAAATTGCCTGAGCATCTTTGAGACCTGGAGGGAAAGGGCTCTTGCCTAGGAAGACTCAGGCAGTCTCCCAGCAAGCAAATGTAGGAGAATGCCCATGAAAGGACCTCGAGTCCTTTCATGGATATAGGAACTGCATAAACGCGGAGACTTCATTCTAAGGAAACGTACACACAAACACGCGACACTCACTATGTTACTGCTAGTAAGCAAAATGCTCCCCCCTCCTCGCAACTAAATATCAGAAATGAGGAATTGTGGGGAGGAAGTTGCACTTTGGCAGAATCCACTTGACCTGCAGATGTTGGTCCGGTGTGGAATTCACAGACTGGTCTACAAGAGATCCAGACTCATTTGGGTCGGTTGTGGAATTCTCTGACATCCCTGTGAGTGCCTGCTAGGGGTATACGAAACACACTCACCAGTCTGCTGGGGGGTCTGTGTGGGGGGAGGCGATCCGTCCCTCCCCCCAGAATCCTCCCCAGCCAGCTCCGCTCCAATGGCGAGTCCGCGGAGCCGCCGGCTGGGCCTGTCCACACAGCTGGACTTCCAGTAGCAGATGCCATTTGCGTCCCTGCCTTTTGCCGTGATAGGCTATGTAAAGATTTAGGTAGCCTATCACGGCAAAAGGCAGGGACGCAAATGACGTAGCGGACACTATTTGTGTCTGACAGTGAAGACAGGCAGCAGCAGCCGTCAGTGGACGGCCAGCGGCAGGTAGGATCCAGCCGGTGCGGATTCCCCTTGGTCCGGAGGTGAGTCTTTCATTCCACCACTGACTCCATGGGGGGGGGGGGAATTCTTAGCATCTTGCCTCATTGGAGTCTGTGGCGGAATTCTCTGCCATCCCTAGTGCCTGAACTTCAAAATTTACAACTACCCCACTCCAAGTCCCCTCATATTCCGAGGCAGCCATCATACCTAGGGATGTACGAAAGTCACTTACCTTTTCGAAGGGTGACATTTGTGGTGGGGGGGAGGTGCTCTGTCCCTCCCCCTGAAATTCTGGCCAGGGGGGGAGGCGCTCCGTCCCTGCCCCCTGAAATTCTGGCCGGTCGGCTCCGCTCCGCTCCACAGGGATTCTGCGGAGCTGCCGGCCGGCTCCGCCAGCGGCTGGACATCCGGCTGCTGGCTAGCAGGGACGCAAATGGTGGCGGCCGTAGCCACCACCGTTTGCGTCCCTTCAGTCAGCCGTGATAGGCTACATAAATGTTTATGTAGCCTATCACGGCTGATTTAAAAGAAAAACAACAACAATGCACGTACGCAAATGGCGGCGCCCATGGGCGCCGCCATTTGCGTTCCTTATTTTGGCACATCTTAGTCTACATAAATATTTACATAGACTAAGACGGCAAAAATAAGGGGAACTATGCTATTTGCATTCCCCTTATTTTTGCCATCTTAGTCTACGTAAATGTTTATGACGTGCCCATGGGCGCTGCCATTTGCGTATGCACTTTTTTTTCCCTTTTAAATCAGCCATGATAGGCTACGTAAACATTTACGTAGCCTATCACAGTGTTTTTTTAAAAATCTAGCTGTGATAGGCTACGTAAATCTTTATGTAGCCTATCACTTTTTTTGTTTTTGTTTTTTTTTAACTGGAAATGGCGGCGGCGGCAGCCGCTCGGAAAACCAGCTGCTGGAGCCGCCGGTGCCGAACCACCACCGAACCGCCGCTGGAGCCGCTGCCACCAGAAAGATGCACCCAACGTAAGTCCCGTCCTGGGGGGGGGGCGGGGGGGCAGACCATTCCGCCACCGATTTCCGCCACCGATTTCAGCCCGAGATTCGTGGCAAAATTCTCTGACATCCCTAATCATACCTCCAAAATGCAGCTGCTTATCTCTGATCAATGCATCGGCCAAGGCTTTTGCAAACTCCTTGTTATCTGTCTCAGCATAGTGCAAGTACAGGACATGGGTACTGGAGGTGTTGTCTTTCAGAGTAGATATAACAAGTGTGACTACCTTTCTCCTTGTGATCATTAAAGAATTCAGGTAAATTTTCACAGGGAAAGCCTGCTGAATAATGAACTGGACTCACAACTTTTTAGTGAGGAGTGAATTCATTCTCCAGAGTCTTGTTAGAGTTGTATTAGTTAGACTCCAATTTAGAGTTCTGGTCTTCTTAGAGTTCTATCTTATCCATCTAAGCAAGCACTTTCATGCTTCTCCCAAAAGGAACCATCGGAAATGTTTCTGTCCCACAGGTTTTCCCCTTTTCTTCCTTACCCAGGCAAGTATATGCTAGAAAATAATGCAAATATGCTTGTGAGATTATTTATATATTATATTTGAATTATATGTAGAGATATCTTATTCTTACAGCAGCCCTGTGGGGTAGGCTAGATTGAGAGAGAAAGAGAGAGAGGAGAGCAACTGGCCTAAGGGATGAATGAGAATTTCCTTTATGTTTGCAAAACATACAAGCATATCCTGTTTGTACCCCTGAACATGATCAGGAGAACATCTTCTCTGAAAATGCTTGCAAATTACTAAACTTGCATTCATGCTTGAAAAAATAGCTGCATTTTTTTAAAAAAATGCACACTTTTAAAAGTGCACTTAAAAAAAAAAGATGTGCATTTTTGTGTTTTGCTCTATGTGAGGAAAGTGCAGATTTTCAGTGTGCTTTTCCCCCATTTGAAATGTGTATTTTTCCTACATGAGCAAAACGAAAAAAAGAGTGCAAACAAAGGCAAGAAACAAGGCTAACTGAGCTTCAAGGTAGTATGCAGAGAATCTGGGCAAACAAAAAAATCGCTTTTTCACCCATTCCTAGACTGGCCCAGGATCACCCACCAAATAGAATCATAGAGTTGGAGGAGGTCTTTTAGGCCATCTAGTCCACTCCCACCCCCATCCCCTGCTTGATGCAGGAAATCCAGTGCTAAAGCATCCCCAACAAATGGCTATCCAGTCTTTGCGTGAAGATCTCCAGCAAGGGAGAGCCCATCACCACTCCTCTAGATAATTTGAACCCAATCAAAGCCTAACATTCTAAGACATAATATATCCATGTTTAGTGGTCCTGGGTATGTACTCTTGTGAAAGGACATGTTGTCTAAGAACATAGACAAGAAGCTGCCTTATCCCAGGTAAAACTATTTGTACATTTAGCTCACTATTGCCTACTGCCTTGCAGTGTCTCTCCTGACCCTTCTAAACTAGATATGCTTCCAGGGATTGAATCTTGATCCTCCTGCATGCAAGCCTTGAGCTCTACCACTGAGATATGGTATGGTATTGCCTAGGGGGGGAATTATGTGGAGCTATGTGTGGTCCACAGTGGCCCACAGGGCTGGCCCAACCATTAGGCAGATTGGGATGGCCACCTCCTGTGGCAGATGCTGGTGGGGTGACTGGTAGGACAGAGTTTTGTGTGACATGTGGCCAGGCCTGCTAGCCCCCCCCCCCCAAATTAGCCTATTGTCTTCAGGTATGGTGGAGGATCTCAGTACGAATCCAAGGCAAACCATTCAACATCACAGTAATTCAAGTCTATGCCGAAATCAGATTGATTATGCACTTTGCAGCCAAAGATGGAGAAGCTCTATACAGTCAGTAAAAACAAGACCTGGAGCTGACTGTGGCTCAGATCATGAGCTTCTTGTTGCAAAATTTTGGCTTAAATTGAAGAACGTAGGGAAACCACTAAACCATTCAGGTATGACCTAAATCATGTCCCTTATGAATATACAGTGGAGGTGAGGAATAGATTTCAGGGATTAGATCTGATAGACAGAGTGCCTGAGGAACTATGGATGGAGGTCCGTAATGTTGTTCAGGAGGCAGCAACTCAATCCATCCCAAAGAAAAAGAAATGCAAGAAAGCAAAGTGGCTGTCTGATGAGGCTTTACAAGTAGCTGAGGAAAGAAGGGAAGCGAGAAGCAAGGGAGAAAGGAGAAGATATATCCAACTGAATGCAGAGTTCCAGAGAATAGCAAGGAGAGACAAGAAGGCCTTCTTAAATGAACAATGCAAAGAAATCAAAGAAAACAATAGAATGGGAAAGACTAGAGATCTTTCCAAGAAAATCGGAGATCTCAAGGGAACATTCTGTGCAAAGATGGGCATGATAAAGGACAAAGAAGGCAGGGACCTAACAGAAGCAGATGAGATTAAGAAGAGGTGGAAAGAATACACAGAAGAACTATACAGGAAAGATCTTAATGTCCCTGATAGCCATGACAGTGCGGTCACTGAACTTGAGCCGGACATCCTAGAGAGTGAAGTCAAATGGGCCTTAGGAAGCATTCTTAACAACAAAGCTAGAGGAGATGACAGTCTTCCAGCTGAGCTATTTAAAATCTGAAAAGATGATGCTGTTAAAGTGCTGCACTCAATATGCCAACAAATTTGGAACACTCAACAGTGGCCACAAGACTGGAAAAGGTCAGTTTACATTCCAGTTCCAAAGAAGGGCAATGCCAAAAAGTGTTCTAACTACTGCACAATTGCGCTCATTTCACATGCCAGCAGGGTTATGCTCAAAATCCTACAAGCTAGGCTTCAGCAGTATGTGAACCGAGAACTACAAGCAGGTTTCGAAGAGGCAGAGGAACTAGAGATCAAATCGCCAACATTCGCTGGATCATGGAGAAAGCAAGAGAATTCCAGAAAAAAAGTCTATTTCTGCTTCATTGACTACGCTAAAGCCTTTGATTGTGTGGATCACAACAAACTGTGGCAAATTCTTAAAGAGATGGGAGTACCAGAAAACCTTACCTGTCTCCTGAGAAACCTGTACGAGGGTCAAGAAGCAACAGTAAGAACCAGACATGGAACAACTGATTGGTTCAAAATTGGGAAAGGAGTACGACAAGGCTGTATATTGTCACCTTATTTAACTTATATGCAGAGTACATCATAAGAAACGCCAGGTTGGATGAATCACAGGTCGGAATTAAGATTGCCGGGAGAATTATCAACACCCTCTGATATGCAGACGATACCACAGCAGAAAGCGAAGAGGATCTCAAGAGCCTCTTGTTGAGGGTGAAAGAGGAGAGTGCAAAAGCTGGTTTGAAGCTCAACATTAAAAAAACGAAGATCATGGCATCTGGCCCCATCACTTCCTGGCATATAGAAGGGGAAGCAGTGACAGATTTTATTTTCTTGGGCTCCAAGATTGCCGCAGATGGTGACTGTAGCCATAAAATTAAAAGACGCTTGCTCTTTGGGAGGAAAGCTATAGCAAACCTAGACAGCATAGTAAGAAGCAGAGACATCACCTTGCCGACAAAGGTCTGTCTAATCAAAGCTATGGTTTTCCCAGTAGTAATGTATGGCTGTGAGAGCTGGACTATAAGGAAGGCTGAGCGCCGAAGAATTGATGCTTTCGAACTGTGGTGCTGGAGAAGACTCTTACGAGTCCCCTGGACTGCAAGGAGGTCAAATCAGTCCATCCGAAAGGAAATCAACCCTGACTTCTCATTGGAAGGAAAGATACTGAAATTGAAGCTCCAATATTTTGGCCACCTAATGCGAAGAGAAAACTCCCTGGAAAAGACCCTGATGCTGGGAAAGACTGAAGGCAAAAGGAGAAGGGGACGGGCTGGCAGAGGATGAGATTAGATAGCATCACCAATGCAATGAATGTGAACTTGAGCACACTCTGGGAGAGAGTGGAGGACAGGAAGGCCTGGTGTGCTATGGTCCATGGGGTCACGAAGAGTTGGACACGACTTACGACTGAACAACAACAACAACAACATGGTGGCGGATGCTGTCTTGTCACCAGCACTGAAATAAGATTCAACTGCTAGCCCTGTTGCCTTCTGTACATGTAATGGTAGGGTGCCATCTCATCCACCTCAGGAGGGTATATAAGGTCTTGAGCCAACTCTGATGCTCCAGTGAAAATCCCCATTCAACCACAAAGTTTACTGGGTGACCTTTGGACAGTCACTATGTCTTTCAGCCTACCTCTCAGAAAATGTGAAGATCTGTGAAGATGAAATGGGGAAGAACCATGTATGCCACCTTGAGCTTCAGCATTCTCCCCATTGTTATTATTATTTTACTTAGGGATGGATCCAGGATATGCCTCCTATTAGAGGAAGGAGCCTTCCATGAGAAGAAGAGCTCTACTTGTGGAGGATCCTTTTGCCTTTTTTTTTATCACCCCACCCTCCCACACCATGGCTCACCCAATTCAGCAGGGTCTCCTGACTTTTTGTGTAGCATTTTTAGGAGTCTGGAGGGACTGCTGTGGGAAGGAGGGGTGGGGAAGTCCACTTCCATTAACACAGTAGATCTAGGTTAAATCTGGATCCAATATTTACTTACTCATTTACTTATATTAGCTTGGATCCTAATTAAACCTTCTGTAAATGGAAAGGCTCATCCAAGCCTATGCCAATAAATAAATTAAAAAATTAAGAACATGACTGCCTCCTTCAAATGAGATGTACAAGAGTGTGAGGGAAGAAATCAAAGTCTGTCATTCATCCTCGCAATTTATTTCTGGAATGTCTAAAGTGTGGCTACCTTCACATGCTCACAAAGCTATTCTACAAGGCTGCACAATGTATGTGTATTTATTTGTTCATAACATGTAGATCCCACCTTTCCACCAAATAAATAAATAAATGGTGCTTCAAGTGGCTAACAAGAATAAAAGAGAGATTAATAACAAAATCTGAATTAAAGCATAACATAAAAAATCAATTAAAAAAATACAAGAAGGAGACAGAACCCAACTCTTCAACAGCACATCAGCTTACATAATGAAAGGCCAGCCTCAATAAACATATTGCGGGAATATACAAGGAATGGGAATATACATTGATCCATCAGGGATTTAGGAAATGTGAATGCAAGAGGTAGGGGAAGAGCAGAATTGGTCTTTTTATAACCCCCCTCCAGCGTGTGTGTGTGTGTGTGTGTGTGTGCATGCATGCGTGCGTGCGTGCATATATATATATATATATAGAGAGAGAGAGAGAGAGAGAGAGCGCATTAAAAATCAGCTTGGGAATGGAAGTGAGATTATCCTTCTCAGTCATTGCACATTATCCACTGAATCCCCCCCCCCCGCAAAAAAAGTACGTTTTCCAGAAACAGCCCAGAATGAACTTAACCATCTGTCCTGGCAATTAAACCTCCTATCCAACTCTATGCTGAGCAGCCTTGTATAGCTTGCCAAATTCTGCATCAGAGGAGCTAATACTTGTCTGTGACTTGAAGAGGATTCAAGCTGACATTTTGCTTCCATTCAGTGCTATCACATTTAACCTTCTCATTTTAATCTGATGTATCTCAAAACTTTGATGCAGTGGCTTATTTCTATATTGGAAGAGCATGGGGACGGAGGGAGGGAGGGAGAAAGAGAGATCTTGCTACACTAGAGCTCCCCAATTCCATAGTCATACCACTTTTCATTATCATGCCTTGCCTCCCTAGGGATCAGAAAACCTTACTGTTTGAGGGCTAAACTCCCTCCCTTGAGACCTTCAAGATTCCTTGATGAAAGGAAACTCACACATAGATAGATAGATAGATAGATAGATAGATAGATAGATAGATAGATTTATTTATACACACACACACACACACACATCATAGAATAGTAGGGTTGGAGGGGCCTACAAGGCCATCGAGAGGCTCAATGCAGGAATCAAAGTCAGAGCATCTCTGACAAATGGCTGTCCAGGTTCATCTTGAATGCCTCCAGTGTGGGAGAGCCCACAATTGCCCTAGGTAATTGGTTCCATTGCCATATTGCTCTAATAGTCAGGAAGTTTTTTCCTGATGTTCAGCCGGAATCTGGCTTCCTGTAACTTGAGCCCATTATTCCGTGTACTGCATTCTGGGATGATCAAGAAGAGATGCTGGCTTTCTTCTCTGTGACAAGTACTTGAAGAGCACTATCTCCCCTCAGACTTCTCTTCTCAAGGCTAAACATGCCCAGTTCTTTCAGTCTCTCTTCACAGGGCTTTGTTTCCTGTCCTCTGATTATCTTTGTTGCTAACCTCTGAACCCTCTCCAGCCTGTCTGCATCCTTCTTAAAGTGTGGTGCCCAGAACTGGACACAGTACTCCAGATGAGGCCTAACCAGTGATGAGTAGAGGGGGACTAGTACTTCCCAGGATTTGGAAGTGATGCTTCTATTAATGCAGCCCAAAATAGCATTTGCCTTTTTTGCAGCCACATCGCATTGTTGGCTCATATTCAGCTTGTGATCTACAACAATTCCAATATCCTTTCTGGGAACCAACCTCAAAGCCCATGCTCCAAGGTTGGTTTCTGGAGAACTGACCTCCCCCCACCCTTCCACGCTGGCCCGCAGGCAGCGCGGAATAGCCTTGTGGTCTGCACTTCAAAAAGGAGCACATAGCGGCCAAAACGGGGCATTTCAGGGGGCGTTCCAGGGTGGGGAAGGTGGAAATGCTGGTATGACACATCTTATGCATGGTCCGGCAGCCTCCTCCCTCGCTCAGCCTTCCCGTGGCTAGACAGCCAAAATCGGCTGTCTAGATGAAAATGCAGGGCAGAAGAAGTGCAGAGGGAGTGATCTCCTCCATGCTCCTCCTGCCCTGCATTGGATAGGTGGTCGCCTCCGAGTTCGAAGGTGGCCACTTATCCCCATAGTATTGCAGCCTTAATAGCTTTGCATTCAATAGCTAGATGAGACAATTCTCACAGGTGCAGTTTCTTTCATCACTGTGAGGAAAAACTGCATTTGCTGAAATGCACAAGAACTTTCTTTGTGTCAGGAGTTAGCAGCCACATAGGCTCAAGCAGCAATGATCAACCCAGTCCTCTATCCATTACTGTTTCTCTAATAACATTTGGATTTTCATATTCCACCCCCCCACCCCTCTCTGTTCCCCTGCCGCTCATTCAAAATATAGATCTCATTTAGCTTTCCTAGCAACTCTTTTGTTTCTTCAGCCTGCTGTCATCATTAGGCTGAGCAAATGCATTGTGAGGTAGGATCCGTGTGCATTTCATAAATATATAAAAGAGGGAATTTCAGCAAATATGAAAATGCCCTTTCCCTATTTTTCCTTTGGTCTCCTAATTCTTATTGGGTTAGCTGAAGAAATCCCAAAATGAATTAACGGTGCAATCCTATGTATGTTTAGGCAGAAGAAAAGTCCTATAATTCCCTGGCTGGGGAATGCTGGGTGTTATACAATTTTCTGTCTAACTATGCATAGCATTGCACTCTTCAGTATGTTGGGGGGATTTATTCCATTGACTTCAGGGATTGCCAATGTGCCACTCCTCATCCTGATGATAAGACTCAGTGCATTTAAACCCCTGAACTAAAGTTATATATTTAGATGGACCTGTGCTTGCTCATCCCACCCGCTCTTTTTCTGACCTCCCCACATTGCACAAGGAGGCCTGAAGAGGACTTCTGCTTGGGTTTGCTTGAATTCAAGTAGAATTCTCTGTGCAGTTGTGGTCCCTACTAAGCATGGAGAGTTGTACTTGTGTACTTGCCTCTAATACTGCATATATCAACCTTTCCCAGTCTGAATTTGTGCATATTTAAATACGTGTATTTTAAAGACCTCCTTTTTCATAAAAGCAAGCTTGGGAAAATGGCAGGTGCTCACAGACAGGATCCAGGGTGAGTGTAGGCAGCTTGGTGAGCTCATTCACGGGTCCGGGGGTGGTGGTGTTGAGAGGGGGAAGTGTTTCAGCGGGCATCCACCAAAACTGGACAGAGGTGGGTCCATCCATCCCTAGTCTAAAGAAGACATCTGCTTGGGTTTGCTTGCATGCAAGTAGAATTCTCTGTGCAATTGTAGGCCTTGATAAAGCATGGAGAATTGTACTTGCATTCAAGCAAACACAAGTAGAACTCCTCTACAGACCTTGCCACTCAACATGGCAAGGAAAGGCCAATGATTAAGGGGGGGGGGACACTTCCTGGGACGTTAGAGGTGGGCCAGTGTGATGGTCCCATCCCTCTACATACTTTTAGTCCTCATGAATTCAGGTGAATGCCTAAGCAGGGCTAGAGTGTCATCAGAAAAAGATGACTGCCGGCTTGATTGTTTGCACTGCTGCCTCCTTCTGCTTAAATTGTGGTTTGGATCTTAGCAAGATCCCCCACCCCACCCCACACACAAATCAAGTTTGATTAAATTGACATTGTAGACACAGCCTCTTTCAAATGTGTGGTTGAAAGGTTACCTTGGAGCTTAGAAGGGCTTAGACCTTTGACTTGGAAGCACTTGTCTATTCTGTATCAGTAGCTGCTGTCGGATCTGGAGTGCATCAGGGGCTCCAGGAATAGTTTTCCAACTGCATTTAAATTCAAGCACCTCGGAGACAAGACACTCTGGCCTTCTCCTGCATTGCTTCTCTCCCCTGGCTCTTGCTCCAGATATGCCAGGCATTTAACTCCTTGGTGGTGAGAAGTGCAAGACCTCCCAATACTACCAATTAGAGAGGTTGCACCTGTAACAATAGTTGCCAATAATGACAAACAATACTGACAGGAGAGAGCGGTAGGGATTCTATCAGTGCCTGACTGCTACAGGAATATAGAAGGGACACCACCATGCCACTCTTGTTGCAGGGTAGTTGCTCTACCGTATTTTACCAGGAGGCCGATGCAAAGTCCATACCTGTGCCCCCTAGCCTGTATTTCACAAGCATGCCTGTGAATGGCATTGTGCCTTTTGTCTGGGAACAACCCGTCAGTCCCACTCCCTATGACACAAGTGTGCATCTTCACTTTGTGCTGCTAAAAACAACAACCCACCCACAGTTTGAAAGGTTAAGATGCAGATGACAGTAAAATTAATGAAGATGCTTTACTTTTGTTATGGAAGAATCAAATGTCAGATACATTAAGCATGAAGTTCCATCACAGAAAAAGCTACGGTCAAAATTACAGTCTACGGAGAGGCCAAATTTAAGTCAGATGTCACTACAATTCCTCCACATGCTGACAAATCCAAACTGACAAGGAGCTTTATCACAAAGTAATCACAACAGTGGTTTTGTGATTCAGTTAAATCCTGCCTGTGCATATAATAATGGCCACCCAGTGGGCAGAAATTCACCAGGTGAAGCTTTTACTACCCCTCATATCCATGTCAGGAAAAGTTTCATTTGCTAAATTTCTGCTGGCCAAGCTGCTGGTCAGGGTCCATTGAGACACGGTCAGTTGAAAAAGAAAGAGAAAGGGGAAAAAAATGATGTGCCTAGGGTGGCCCAGGGTGCAGTTGGGGAGAAGAAAGGAAGCTTCCTCTGAATTCCTTGAAGACCTCAAGGTCTGTCAGACGTGAGCAGATTATTATGGATAGAGGGACCATACATGTTATGCTTGTTATGTTATGTTATACTTTATTTCTTTGCCTCCTTTTGGCCAATAGGCCCCCAAAGTGGCTCACAGCCTTGCTTTTAAAGTCTCCAGGTTGTGGCGGGGACAGGTGGAACAGCTCACCCTCGATGGAAAAGCACCTCCCCCTGAACCAGTTCGAGCTTGGAAGGTGGGCCACAGGGAATCCATGGCTAAAATCCCCATTTAGACAACTGTTTCCAACTTGCTCAGATGGAATGCAAGGTATTTTGTTAAAGACTCTTGGAACAAGGCATGTGAACATTCCAAACGGAACAGATCCTCAGAGCTGCCTCTTAGGGATGGACAAACAAGCAAGTTTTCACCAGCTCAGCTCCCCAGGCTCCAGCTTGTGGGCCCCTGAGCTTGCCTGACTCAGTCTGTGCACACCAAGTTGGGGAAGCTTGTAGTGTACCGCTTGTCCACGAGCTGCCATTTAACATAAAATTGTGGGTAACCTTTTACAGAAATGTCTATTTTGCGCAAAATGGTGGCTGGAAATCATACTATTTATGGCAGCTATTTTCTGCAAAATGGTGAACTCCGTAAAAGGCTTATCCACGATTTTACGCAAAATGGCAACTCGTGGACAAGAGGGAAACCGCAAGCTTTTGCCAGGCACCCACGGACCATTGGGTGGTTTGCCCCACACACCCACCAGGGTCATACAAGCAATGGGAGTCTGGCGAGTGGTCCATGTGGCAGGTGTAGGGGAGTTCACCCATCCCTACATGGAATATGGATGGAATGAGCTTGGTGGGGGAAAAACAACCGATGAGATCAAGCTTGACAGATTCTCCCATCTCTAGCTTTCAGCCCCGAGGTCTCTCCTAGTCCCTAATGCTAGATCTGCAACTTTAATTAAAATACCAGGAGAACATCTGTGCTCATGGAAAGTAATATTCACAGAAGCATCCATGAATACAGGGCATCCTTCCCCAACCAGGTACCCTCCAGGTGTGTTGGACTGGAAATGATGGGAGATGCAATCCAATACATCTGGAGAGAACCCATTTGGGGGGTGGTATAGGGACTTGGGATCTGGTGGTACAATATCTCTTTCCAAGCATAGAAGACATCTTCAGTAGAATCCAATAGGAGCTGTGTAGGCACAGCCAGCCCTGCCATCCCAGGTCTGCATGCAGCTGTGAAATACCACTTCTGGGGGCAAATCTCGGCATGAACAAAAACATTCATTTCTGGAAGAGGGTGATCTATCCCTTCCAGACCCATTCATGGATCACTGCCTTGTTGTGGTGAAGGGGCTTGCGTAACTCAGTGAAGCCATAAGCTATGCTGTTGCTGTGCAAGGCCACCCAAGTAGGGATGTACGAAAATCACTTACCTGTTTGCGGATTATGCTGATGGTGGGGGGGAAGCGCTCAGTCCCTCCCCCCGGAATCCTGGACGGGGCGGGAGGTGCTACGTTCCTCCCCCCCTCCGGAATCCTCCTTGGCCAGCTGTGCTCTGAGGCGGCTCCATGGAGCAGCCGGCCAGGCCCAGCCAGGCCAGAGCCGTCCGCAGTCGGATTTCTGGCCGCGGAGGGCTCTGGGGAAAAAACAAACAAACCTCGTACGCAAATGGAGGCGGCTATGGCCGTCGCCATTTTTGTTCCTTATTTTTGACGTCTTAATCTACGTAAATATTTACGTAGACTAAGACGGCGAAAATAAGGGGAACGCAAATAGCGTAGTGGACGCTATTTGCATTCCCCTTATTTTCGCCATCTTAGTCTATGTAATTATTTACGTAGACTAAGATGGCCCAAAATAAGGAATGCAAATGGCGGTGGCCGTAGCTGCCGCCATTTGCGTACGCTTTTTTTTTTTTTTTACCCAGTCGTTTTAGGCTACGTAAAAATTTACGTAGCCTATCATGTCGGTGTAAAAAAACAAAAACAAACCTGCAAATGGCGGTGGCAGCAGCCGGTCGGAAGACCAGCCACCGCAGCCGCCACCGCAGCTGCCGCCGTAGCTGCTGCCGCCCGGAAGATCCACCCCAGGTAAGTCTCATCCCGGGGGGATCCGTGGGGGGGGGCAGGGGGCAGGCCGTTCTGCCACAGATTTCGGGGGGCCAAATGAACTGGCATTCAGCCTCCCCGAGATCCGTGGTGGAATTCTCTGCCATCCCTACACCCAAGACGGACAGGTCATGGTGGAGAGTTCTGATGTGGTCAACTGGAGAAGGAAATGGCAACCCACTCCAGTATTCTTGCCAAGAAAACCCCATGGAATATATCACAAGGCTAAAAGATATGATGCCGGAAGATGAGCCCCTCAGGTCGGAAGGTGTCCAATATACTACTTCCAATATGGGGAAGACCAGAGGGAATTTCCAAGTAGCACCAGAAAGAGTGAAGTGGCTGGGCCAAAGCCAAAAGGACACTCAGCTGTGCATGTGTCTGGTGGTGAAAAGGAAGTCCGATGCTGTAAAGAACAATATTGTTTAGGAACCTGGAATGTCAGATCAATGAATCAAGGAAGGCTGGAGTTGGTCAAACATGAGTTGGCAAGATTGAACATCGACATCTTGGGAATCAGTGAACTAAAATGGACAACCATGGGCAAATTTAATTCAGGTGACCATTATATCTACTACTGTGGGCAAGAATCCCTTAGAAGAAATGGAGTAGCACTCATAGTCAACAAAAGGGTGGGAAAAGCAGTACTGGGGTACAATCTCAAAAACGATAGAATGATCTCAGTACGAATCCGAGGCAAACCATTCAACATCACAGTAATTCAAGTCTATGCCCCAACCACTGAGGCCGAAGAAGCTGCAGTTGATTGGTTCTATGAAGACCTACAACACCTTCTAGAACAAACACCAAAAAAAAGATGTCCTCTTCATCATAGGGGATTGGAATGCTAAAGTAGGAAGTCAAGAAATCATCAGGATAACAGGCAAGCATGGCCTTGGTGTACAAAATGAAGCAGGACAAAAGCTAATAGAGTTTTGCCAAGAGAACACACTTATCATAGTAAACACTCTTTTCCAACAGCACAAGAGGCGACTCTATACATGGGCATCACCAGGTGGTCAATACTGAAATCAGATTGATTATGTACTTTCCAGCCAAAGATGGAGAAGCTCTATACAGTCAGTAAAAACAAGACCTGGAGCTGACTGCGGCTCAGATCATGAGCTGCTTCTTGCAAAATTTTGGCTTAAATTGAAGAACGTAGGGAAAACCATTAAACCATTCAGGTATGACCTAAATCATATCCCTTATGAATATACAGTGGAGGTGAGGAATAGATCTAAGGGATTAGACCTGATAGACAGAGTGCCTGAGGAACTATGGACGGAGGTCCATCACATTGGTCAGGAGGCAGCAACTCAATCCATCCCAAAGAAAAAGAAATGCAAGAAAGCCAAGTGGCTGTCTGAGGAGGCTTTACAAGCAGAGAATAGCAAGGAGAGACAAGAAGGCCTTCTTAAATGAACAATGCAAAGAAATCAAGGAGAACCATAGAATGGGAAAGACTAGAGATCTCTTCAAGAAAATTGGAGATCTCAAGGGAACGTTCTGTGCAAAGACGAGCATAATAAAGGACAAAGAAGGCAGGGACCTAACAAAAGCAGATGAGATTAAGAAGAAGTGGAAACAATACACAGAAGAACAGTACAGGAAAGATCTTAATGTCCCTGATAGTGCGGTCACTGAACTTGAGCAGGACATCCTAGAGATTGAAGTCAAGTGGGCCTTAGGAAGCATTCCTAACGGAGATGACAGTATTCCAGCTGAGCTATTTAAGATTCTAAAAGATGATGCTGTTAAAGTGCTGCACTCAATATGCCAACAAATTTGGAACACTCAACAATGGCCACAAGACTGGAAAATGTCAGTTTACATTCCAATTCCAAAGAAGGGCAATGCCAAAGAGTGTTCAAACTGTCGCACAATTGCGCTCATTTCACATGCCAGCAAAGTTATGCTCAAAATCCTACAAGCTAGGCTTCAGCAGTATGCAAACTGAGAACTACCGGAAGTACAAGCTGGGTTTTGAAGAGGCAGAGGAACTAGAGATCAAATTGCCAACATTCGCTGGATCATGGAGAAAGCAAGAGAATTCCAGAAAAAAAGTCTATTTCTGCTTCATTGACTACGCTAAAGCCTTTGATTGTGTGGAACACAACAAACTGTGGCAAATTCTGAAAGAGATGGTAGTACCAGACCACCTTACCTGTCTCCTGAAACCTGTACGAGGGTCAAGAAGCAACAGTAAGAACCGGACATGGAACAACCGATTGGTTCAAAATTGGGAAAAAGCACGACAGGGCTGTATATTGTCGCCCTGTTTAATTAATTAATATACAGAGTACATCATGAGAAACGCCGGGTTGGATGAATCACAGGTCAGAATTAAGATTGCCGGGAGAATTATCAACAACCTCAGATATGCAGACGATACCACCCTAATGGCAGAAAGAGAAGAGGATCTAAAGAGCCTCTTGTTTGTTGAGGGTGAAAGAGGAGAGTGCAAAAGCTGGTTTGAAACTCAACATTAAAAAAACTAAAATCATGGCATCTAGCCCCATCACTTCCTGGCATATAGAAGGGGAAGAAATGGAAGCAGTGACAGATTTTATTTCTTGGGCTCCAAGATCACCGCAGACGGTGACTGTAGCCATGAAATTAAAAGATGCTTGCTCCTTGGGAGGAAAGCTATGGCAAACCTAGTCCTATACAGCATAGTAAGAAGCAGAGACATCACCTTGCCGACAAAGGTACATCTAATCAAAGCTATGGTTTTCCCGGTAGTAATGTATGTCTGTGAGAGCTGGACTATAAGGAAGGCTGAGCACCGAAGAATTGATGCTTTCGAACTGTGGTGCTGGAGAAGACTCTTACGAGTCCCCTGGCGGACTCCGGGAGAGAGCGCAGGACAGGAAGGCCTGGTGTGCTATGGCCCATGGAGTCACGAAGAGTCGGACACGACTGAATGACTGAGCAACAACAACAACCCCTTCCACAAGCCAGTGTTTTAGTTTGCATCAGGGCTTGCCACCAGAAACGCAATCTCACAGCTGTGTGTGTTGACCTGGGCTGGTGGGGCTGGTCATGTGCAGACCAGAGCCAGCAGGGCTGGCCGCATGCACACGGGCCCCTATTGGATACTGCTCATAAACATATTGCTGCCCTGGATCAAGGTTGCAACTTCCTTTTTCTGAAAGATCTGTCAGTTACTTTGGGAACTGGAGTGCAGAAGCTCAGCCCCCCCTGCCCCGGGGGGGGGGGAATCTGGCCCTCTTTGGGTTTCCCAGATGGCCAGGCCTCATTTCTTTTTCCCCCATCCACTGATCATTTGGTGGGTTTCTGGCTTTTGTGCACCCCCCTTCCATTCTAAAAGGTTGAAATGCCTCTCCTAAGGCTTCGTCACTGGCAATGAATATATACATGAAAATGCATGGGCATTTTTGGTATATTGGCATATTGCCCCCTTTTGCCTTCAGCCCTGCCACCGCTGGAATGTGGGTCCCAAAAGCTTCTGCAACCTGGAATTCAGCCATTGGGCTGAAAGAATTTCTGCACCCCTACTTTAAGATCTGTGTAAGTGTGCAGGGGGAAGTTCAGCAAATGCTCATTTTCCCTTTGCTGTAGTTCCATGACAAGAGAAGCTACACCATTTCCCACTAGCTTGCAGGGCCCTCAGACAGGAACAGTGGGGGTGGGGGGCGGCAACCCTATGGCAAAGAGAGTTAAATCACATTCAAGGAGATACTTTCTGCTTTGCTGTGCAGCCAATTCATCTTCCCAGCCAGCAGCCTTTAGCTGTGCCAGTGAATCTGCTACTACAATAGAGCTGTGTTTTGTATAAGATTTCTCAAGAAGAAATGCCACAAGTCCGAGGTAATAAGGGAGGAGAAAGGGAGAAAGTGAAGCTGGTTTTAGATGAAGAGAGGTGGAGGCCACCCCCCGCCATGCAGAAATTAACAAGCTGAAGGTTTCCCCACCAAATACAGTATCTCTGTGTCAGGGAAAGCTATACCTGCCATATTTTCTGAGTCAAGCTGCTGTTCAAGGCAAGGAGCATGGCTGAAGGCCCAAAACAATGGCAGCCCCATGAAGAGAGAGGATTGGTTGGATGGACAAGAAAGGTGAGAACATGTTCCAGTTTCTAACCCCAACGTTTAATCCTATGTAACCTTGAGAAAGTCTTATGAGTTATGTGTGCCTCTAGTTTTTTTCTCATCCATGACAGTTGCCGATTAAACAGATGCAGTCACTGTGAGGATCTTAATGTTGTATGCTTTGCATTCAGAAGTTAAAATAACAGCGGAAACAAACATGACACCTATAAAGGACTGAATAATCACTGAAGCTTCAGTTTCCTCAGGATCTCTTTTAATTGTTTTTTTTCTTAAATCTGCCAGTGTATAACACAGCCTAAAAGCACACAAGACAAATGATTCAAGTGAAGAATGCCTGCATTTTACTGTAAACACAGCATCTTTTTTTTATATGGAGGTGCAATCGCACAAATCAAAGTGATGCTGTGACCAAAATATCACTCTGAAACAATAAAAATAGAAATGGCCATAGCATTTTCAGTTTTGAAGATAAAGACATGAAATGAAGATAAAGACACAGAGCCACCCAGCTTGAGGGCGGCTTACCTGCTGGACCCATCCCGTTCTCCTCCGCGCCGATTGCCATTTCAGTTCAGTACCACTTGCCTGCATTGCGGATCATGAGCTCTGTACCCTGTGTACTCCCTACTGCCTCTCAGCCCACTGCTATCTCTGAGATTGGCAACAGCAGTGCAGGTGTAGGGACGTTAGAGTAATCTGCCACGGATTCAAATGGGGCCGGATTCTTTGGAATCTGGCCTCCGGAATGTGGGGTGGATTGGTCTCACTTACCTCTGCTCCAGGAGGATTCTGCATGGAACAACTCTGGCTGCTTGCTCCTGGACACATCCCATTCGCCTCCGCGCCGATTGCCATGTTTGAAAAAATGGCGACCGGCAGGATGTGCCCATATACACAATCTAGAGCAGTGAATCTTGCCATAAGTCTATGGGCTGAGAGGCAGTAGGAGTGCACAGGGCACAGTGTTCACGATCCATGATGCAGGCAAGTCCCAACACCCAAGCTGCTGCTCATCCATGCTGCTATCTCTGATTGGAGCTCAGCAATAACTGTGGGAGTTGCACTGTTGTTGCGTGTCAGCAGGATAATCCCCACTGTTACCTCCAAGCCCAGAATGGAGATAGCAGTGGGGGTGCCCTTCATGGGCTCTCCTCCAGGGGGTGGGGCTTACATAAAGCATGAGGGCTTGACTACCAGAGTCCTTGGCATGGAGAGGAGGGGTGGCTTCTGTGGCTCAGCGGGTGGGCAGGGCAAGCAGGGAGGCTCACCGAGCAAGTTCGGGGCCATGCAAGCTGGCAGCAGCTCGTCAAGCTCCCCCGCGCCCCAGACAGAGAGGGGTCCATCCATCCCTATCATCTCTAGTGCACATCTGATGAAATGCATGTACATGAACACTAAAGCACCATGAACGCTAAGGCACCCTGCCATTTTGCACCCTGCAGCTGCTAAGCTAGTGCAAACTGTTGAGTAGGAAAGTCTGAAGAAATCCAGTCCTTGAGAATTCTGATATGAAATGACCTGATCCACACCTTCTGGACTAATGTGTGGACTGAAACTTACTCACCTGCTGGATTTTGCACTTACTGAATGCAGGGTTGGCATCAAGGGTAGTCATCGTTGAGCATCTGCTGAGGGCCCACACCCCAGTAGAGGACCATGGACAAGAGTACCCTGGACCTCCTCCTCCTTGCTAACTGTTCACCTGCCTCTTGTTCTGTCTCTGAAAACAGCAGCAATGAGAAGGTAGACTCAATGAGGGAGGGGCCCCATTGAGTGTGTCTCAGGTAAATTACTACTGATGACCACCAAGACAGGTAAATTACCCAGCTCTCGGACCCAGGAACCACCCACCCACAGAGCCTCTGTCTTACCAGGATTCAATTTTACTTGGTTGACCCTCATCCAGCCCACCACTGCATCCAAACACCAGTCCAGGATGTGTACAGCCACACCTGACACAGATGTAACAGAGAAATTGACTTGGGTATCATCTGCATAATGATGACACCTTGCCCTATATCCCCTAATGACACATCACAGTGGCTTCATATAGATGTCGAAAAGCATTGGTGACAAGATTGTGCCTTGTGGCACACACACCACAGCACAATTGCTAGGGGACTGAGACACAACCCCCCAGTGCCACTCTCTGGAACCATCCATGCAGGTAGAAACAGAAACACTGCAATACAGTGCCCCCTAATCCAACTAATGGATCTACTGCAAGCCCACTTTTTGGAAACATCTTTGGCATCCTCTTAGGGGGGTGGGGGTGGTAAATATATTGATGCTGAAGAACTCTGGCAACTTCATGCCATTCCATGTTGCAAAAAAAAGCAAGACATTAGAAACTCACTGAAGTACTTTACATGGTGGACAAGACAAGAATGGCTGAGATAGGTAAATGGGGATGAGTTGCTGAACATTCCCATCTTCCTTTGTCAATGTATTTGTTCTTTGGGATCTCTGGTGTCCTAGGGAGGCTTGAGGAATTTGCAAATACTGATCTGACAACATCTCCCAGATTAATGTGCAGATCAGAACTTAGTTATCCTCCAGCTTTTCCAGAATGTCCCAACACTAATCTCAGCTCAAAAACGTATCAAAATACATTTAGAAATGCATACTTTGGGAGAAAATGCATTTAGAAATATGTATTTAAATGCAAATTTCATGTGGATTTCTTTTTAATCCATAGATTAATGCGGAAATGGGACAGAATGGATTTATGGGTGAATACACGCAAAATGAAATGCATTGGCAGTAAACTGAATTGCCCATCCCTATGCACTCCCTCATAATCTCTATTCAGATGACATCTGAACACTTCTGTTCTCAGGATGGAACATTTTCATTTACTGGAAATTTCTCAAGGCCATGTGAACTGTGGTAAAAACTTAGCTAAAGCCAATCTCACATTCATCCTGAACCATTTCCTTTAAAAATCAGCCATTGAAAATAAGTAGGGTTTGGAATTATCACATATCACATCTATACCTATCTCTGTGTCTATTCCTGTATCTATATTTATGCACATCCCTATATCTATATCTATATCTATATATCTATATCTATATCTGTGCCTATGCCTCTAGCTATAGCTATACTTTTAATCTATCTATTAATCTATCTATCTATCTATCTATCTATCTATCATCTATCATCTATCTATCTATCATCATCATCATCATCATCATCATTTATCTACCCAGTCCCCTCTAAATTATAAAATTGGATGGGGGGGAAGCAAGGAAACAATTTATAAAATAGTTCTCCATCATTCAGATACACACTGTGGCTGAATATACATAGAAAGCTGAGGACGGGAAAAAAATAATCATGAAGGTTCTCTTTGTGACCGGTCTTACATTTGTCATAATGTGTCATAATGTCTTTGTATTCCTCTATGCTGCAGCTACACAGGATGTACTGTGGATTATGGGTTGCCCTGTCTCAAAAAGAATATCATAGCATGGGGAAAGGTATAGAAAAAGAAAAACATGAATGATAAAGGTTGTGCCTGCCCTTTTTTAATGAGTAAAGGCTGAAGTGTTTGTGGATTTTTAGTTCAGAGGGGGAAAAAAGATGTCAAGATAGAGGGTTATACAATTATGATGAGATGGACAAATCTGTTTATCTTGATTTCTCTCAATTTCTAATTTTTTCTAATCCTAAATTTGGTTCATTTTAAACTTCGAGAATCTCTCCACTCTAGCCACAAACTTTGATTCATAGAATCCTACGAATGCTATTTTCCCTAACATACACATGTTCGTATACATCCTTTGATTGGAGAACTCTGTTGCAAAACTGGGAGAAGTGCAAATGGTAAGTAAGTACTGCACCAACATGCAGATGTATTGCACAACAGCCAGCACATGGGGAAGCACCTTTTAAAATGTTGCAGCAGGCACATGGTGTGGCATACATGAGAAACTGCCTTGCCCTGGCACTCAATCTGAGCCTGAGAATGGTTGCAAGGAAAGGATATTTGGAATTGCTATATTTCATCATCTCTCTTTTCAAACTGTAACAAGACAAGAAATATACAGTAAAGCTTGAACTGCTACCTGAAAACAATCTCACTGTTCCTTGAAAGCTTCCTCCCAAGAGTATTGTTATATTGGTAGTTAGTTACCACCAACCAAGGTGTCATATCTGTAAGTGCTGCAGAGTAAGTCATGTTGTTAAATCTGTAGAGTGTCTTCTTGCCTCAACATATCAGCAATGTCCCCTGCTATGAGCCTCTTTCACACAGTCGGACACATGGCATATGCTTGTGCACATAGCCGTCTTGAACTGAAGTAACCTGTTCCCTCTAATTGTGAAAAATGGAGATGGGGAAGAGATATTCATCCCAAAACAATTCACAACACTGAAGGACTTCCTATTTTTGCATTAAGCTGTATGGTGATGTGATGCAAATATTGTTCTATAGATTGTCCAGTAATGTGGATATTTGACAATGTACAGTGCTTTTTGAGTGTTCAGTGTCAATAACCATTGCAACAGCCATATTGTAAGATAGATTGGTGGTAATTGTGTTAGATGTGGAGACTGCAGCTAAGAAAGACTGGCTTTCCTAAGCGGTAACAGAAACAAGATTTGAATCAAGGACTTCCTGGTTCACAGTTCTCTCTCTTAGCCACTATGCTACAGTAGGAGCCAGTTTGGACATAATGATCTTTTTATTGGACTGAGAACTGGTGCTGTGCCTGCATTGTTCCCTCCTTCCCTTCTCAAGTCCCATCTCTGATATTTCCACACTGTGTTAAACAACAGTTTCCCAATAACTATGTCAGAACCAGGTAACAGAGGAGTGGTTATAATTTTTTGGGTTCCTTAGCTTTGAAAGAGAGAGAGAGAGAGAGAGAGGAGACTATGGGAAACATGATGGACAGGTTTAAAATTATGTGTGGTATGGAGAAAATGGACAAGGAGCATTTTTTCTCCCTCTCCCATAATACTAGAACCTGGGGTTATCCAAATAAACGAAATGGTGGGAGATTCAGGACAGATAAAAGGAAATGCTTCTTCAAACAACACATAAGAAAACTGAACATGATAATTGCCATGTAGATTGATGGTGGAGAGTCATATTCATGAACAAATCTCCACTTTCTCCAAGGAACAGATATACATGTTGATTTTCAAAATCAACACATGTAGACTCTTTCACATGGGTAGGTAAATATGTGCAAGCACCTTGTGGACATCCAGAGTATAATCTGTGAACAACCCTGTAGTTAAACTATGGAATTCACTGCCTAAAGATGCAGTGATGGCTGCCAACTCGGATGGCCTTAAAAGGACATTAGACACACTCATGGAAAATAAGGCTATGAATGGCTACTAGTCATATTGGCTAAGTGCTACCTGCAGTATCAGAGGCAGTATGCCATTCAGTATCAGTTACAAGGAAACATGAGCTATTACACTCGTGTCTGGCTTGTGGGCTTCCCACAGACATCTGGACTGCCACCGTGGGAACAGAATGTTGGACTAGATAGGTCTTTGGTCTATGTTCTTAATATGTCTTTACAAGCAATGTTAATGCTTCTCAATCAGGCAATATGTAACGTAATGAAACATCAGCTTTGAGGGGAAGTTTTCTAGTACAGGAACCAGAAACTGCACATATTCAATAGGGATTCAATTACAAAAAACCCCCCCATGACATAAAGTGTTGTTTTGTTTTGTTTTAATCTTGCATGTTTAAGATTGTAGTTAATTCAACCTTGGTCAAGTTCTGCCTGTTCCAGTTTGTTCTTAAGGATCAAAGTAGATAGATCTATGTATACTATGGAAGGTATACTCCACACCTGCCAAATTTCAGACAGTTTGGCAGAATAGTTTTTGTGCTAGGCACAGATAAAATTTTATATTTATATATGTAGTTAGTGAAACCTCCACCTTGGTTTCACTAACTACAAGGTGCTGGAAACCTCCACCTTGTGGACCCATATTTTCCCCATCCTATCTCCTCCATGGTGGCCTGCCTAAGCCTCTTGGGGGTGAGAGATGGAGAGTTTGCAGGAGTTCTGGTTCTACCAGACTTCTGCTTGCCCTGCTGCCTGGCTGCTGGGACATGCGGGCTAGGGATGTCAGAGAATTCTGCCATGGACTCCAGTGAGGCCAGATACTTTAGAATCCAGCCCACCAGAATCTGTGGCAGAACGGCCTCCCCCACCCCCTCACCCCATGGAATCCCCCTGGGATGGAATGTACCTTGAGGTGGAACCGGCGGCTCTGGTGGTGGTGGATGTGGTGGTGGATGCAGCGGCAGCAGCTCCAGCTGGTCTCCCGGCTGCTGCCGGGCTGCTGCGGCTGCAAATGGTGGCTGTTGCAGCGGCCACCATTTCCATCCTTGCAGTAAGCCGTGATAGGCTACATATCAGCCATTTGCATGGCTGCCTTTTGCCATGATAGGCTACGTAAATACTTACGTAGCCTATCACGGCTTACTGCAAGGACGCAAATGACAGCTGCTCCGATGGCCGCCATTTGT
Source organism: Heloderma suspectum (assembly GCF_057233095.1). Classification (NCBI taxonomy): domain Eukaryota; kingdom Metazoa; phylum Chordata; class Lepidosauria; order Squamata; family Helodermatidae; genus Heloderma; species Heloderma suspectum. The sequence continues at coordinate 44,564,454 of NC_139460.1, read as the reverse complement.
GGCTGCAGCAGCCTGGCAGCGGCTGGAACTCTGGCTGCGGCTGGCCCCGGCTGGCAGCTCCGTGGAGGGAGGATTCTGGGGAGAGGGACAGAGCACCTCCCCCCCACTACAGATTGACTGGCATGGAGCCAGGTAGGGATTTCGTACATCCCCAATGGGGGCCTCTTCCTTGAGCAAGACCAATCAGTGCTGCCTCCTTAGGTGCAGAAGCAGGTTGGTGGTGTTGTAGATCCCTGGTTGTTTCCCTCTGCTCAGAGATGCCTTGCAGTGGTGGCAAATGGCAGTGCTGGGATCCACTCCCACCTGAAATTGGTCCCATACGATGCTGCCCTGACATTTCCGTGGAAACAGAGAATGCCTGCCTTGAGTCTTGCGGGTCACCACCTGAGCAAGGGAAACAAGGGATTGGGGGCTGAAGCCTCTGCCATTTGCATTCCTTATTTCGACACGTCTAGTCTACATAAAGATTTACATAGACTACGGCAAAAATAAGGGAACGCTATTTGCGTTGCTCTTATTTTCGCCGTAGTCTACGTAAATCTTTACGTAGACTAGATGTGCCAAAATAAGGAATGCAAATGGCGGTCCCCATGCGAGCCGCCATTTGCGTACGCGCTTTTTTTTTTTCAAAGTCACCCGTGATAGGCTACGTGACGATTTACATAGCCTATCATGGCTGACTTTGGAAATCTAGCTGTGATAGGCTATGTAAATCGTTATGTAGCCTATCACGGGTGTGTGTTCTTTTGTTTTTTTTTTTACTTTTTTTTTGTGGCCGGGTAGACCGGGTGCTCCTTCCTGGCCTGAATTTCAGCCGGGCGAGGCGGGGCACCTCCCCCCCCTCGCCTGAACTTCAGGGGGAGAAGCGAAGTGCCTCCCCCCCACCGCGAAGCAAGCTGCGGGACAAGGTAAGTCCCTTTCGTACATCCCTAAGTGCTACTGATGCTGCCTGCACCAGACTCCTCTAACAGTGACCTCCAGGAACTGCAACTTGCCTCCACACTCTTTTGCCCTACTACACCAGGATGCACTATCTGGACTGGGGGAGAGCCATCTTGCCTACCAGTGCTGCTGGTCCCAGCAGCACCTCGCTCACCTCTGCCCCTGCCAACAACACCCTGAAGATGCCTCATATTGGGGTTGCTTGCTTTGCTACCCAGTGTAGTATATTATTATTGAAATAATAGATGTTAATGTGTGCGTAGTGCTTTGCCCACTGTTTTTTGAAATGTGGACCATGTAGTGCTCTTTGCCACACACTGTTTGCTTGTCCACAGCACAAGCACCCACACACACAACACACGAGCAAAAGAAATGAAAACACTGAACTGCCTACAAGCAAAAGGGGGGATTAACTATAATCCTAACAGAAGAGAAAAGGGTTTTATTTTATTTTTATTTTTTTTAGGATAAAGAGATCAAAAATGGGAAGGGAAGGAAGAGAGGAATTGGCGCACGGGGTGGGGTGGGGTGGAGGGGAGCCAAGAACAAGGACAGGAAAAAGTGTGTGTGTGTAATCTAGACAGAATGAAAGTAAAGTAAAACTAATGGTTGAGAGAGAATTGAGAAGGGGGAAGCTAAAAAATGAGGCAAGGCAACTAAAGTAAAATTTTCTGGCTTTTTTCAATGAAAACACACACAAAATAACCCCCAAGAAGAATAAAAAGGTAACCTATTAGAGAAGGGTGGGGTTGGGGGAGACAAAGAAGCAGGGAGAAAACTCAAATTAAGTACTAATTTATTGGTTTTTAAAATAAAGAATCAACACATGAAAGAAATAAAGCAGGCTGAATTGGGATTGGGTATAAAGAAGAAACACAAAGCTGCACACACACACAGAGATCTCTAACAACCACCAAATGACCAGAGTGTGCGCTCCCTCACAATGAAAAGAAAAAAGCAGGGTCTCTCCACTCCAGTATCTCCCCCCCCCCCCGGTCACTCTTTGGAGACTGCTGGGTTATGTTCAGCCTTAATTGGGCAACTAGAGTTGTCATTCGCCAACGCTCGCTCCTCCTCCTCCTCCTCCTCCTCCTCCTCTCCCCTTCCCCCTCCCTTTCCTCTTCACTTCTTCCTGGATCTCTCTCAAGTTGGTACATTTAAAGCCAGGCTCTCTGTGCTGCTCAGAAGGCATCAGAAGAGCTACAATTCTCTGAGGCAGACCGAGGCGCCTTGGTGGCAAGCCACTTTGCTTTGGGGTGCCTCGGTGTTGTTCTGTTCTGATCTGCTTTGAGGCAGCACCGAAGCAGCCCGCTTCACTTTGATATTCAGGATTCAGACCAAAGCAGTGCACAGCCCTACTATATTCCATAGATGTGAATGGCACCCATTGTGTTGTATGCAAAGAAGGAAGGGGATTTACAGTGGGGCTAGTAAATCCTGCCTCTTGTCTCGGTGATCCTAGCCATTTAGGCATCAGGCCTCCTCCTGACTCCCCAGCCTCATCCCTCTATCTGCATGCTGTGTGACAGAAAGTCAGAAGAGTAGGTGGGCTGTTGGAAAAACTAACTTCTCTATGGAAAGTTGAGATTCTCTCAAATCTGACAGAAGCTTAACAAATAGCCTGCTCTGTAATCTCGGGAATTCTTGAATTTCCTAGTTAGGAATCTTTGCTAGGCTGGCCAATAGCAGACAAAGTGGAGAGAGAGAGAGAGAGAGAGAGAGAGAATCTACCCACGAGGCTAGCTGAGTAGAGCTGTGTCTGCCTGCCAAGACTCTGAAGACAGGGAGACAATTTTGAAGAGCTACTTAAAAAAAAACCCTCAAATCATATATGGTATGATGATGATCTGATAGCAGCAGAAAGAACCACCACTCTTCCATAGGCAGAACAATAAGACTCAAAGGAAATACCAAACGTGTCAGCACTGCCTTGTTAGAGGGACTTGTGTTCATTCACTGTCTCAACTTAAGTGGCCTTTGTGTGGGAAGTGTGATTCACTGTGTGAATTTCAATGGGATCTTTAAATCTCTGAGAGATTTTTCTCTTCTCTGAGTGAGTTTCCCTGAGCTGGGTGCTTATGACTGACAGCTCTGCAGGCATCACACCAATCTTTAGCCATTCTTTGTGTGCCAGTTGCTGGAACCACAGATTCATTTCCTTCATATTCCTCTCTTTCTTTTCTTTTATGTGGAACATTTCTTTTCTCTTTTTACTTCTTTTTTTTTTGCTGAAGCCAGAGTCTGAATCAGACCCAAAACTTGTACAGAAACATTGTTGTTGTTGTTGTTGTTGTTGTTGTTTTTTATTGGCCTCCAAAAGCAGGGTGCATTAAGTACGACATGGTTGGCTTGCAAGCCCTGAGTTACCATGGAAACGAGATCAGTCCCAGTTTGGAGAATCAGAAGGGAGGGAAAGAATGGAAAGAGGACTTTGCATGCCTTGAAAGGCTGCACGGCAAGAGTACCAAATGGTTTTGGGACAGGGACCTTACGAGGGCAAAACTGTGCCTTTTATTTAATGGGAGTAGACACCACGGCACTAATAGGAACAGGAAGCAGAGACAAGGGGAAACATATGAGTAATCATTACCCACTGGCACTGAGTGTGGGAAGAGAGCATATAATGGAGAGAAAAGAGTGAAAAGGTGCCAGTCTCTTTGAGAGGGTGTAGAGCAAAATGAAAATAAAAGGAGATGTGCAATTGTGTGTATTGGCCCCTGAATTATGCAGAGACCTCAATGATTGTGCTCCTCCTGTGAGATCTGAAAAGAAGGGGGAATGATCAGAACCTGAATATAAAAATAAGCTTGTGCATCCTTTCTATGGTACATCCTTTTGGAATATTAGAACAGACTCATAGTGTGGGAGATTATACAGTTCCTTGCTATAACAGCCAAAGCCACTAGAGGACAGAAAGGGAACAGGGCTTCAGTGAAAATGTCTGTTTTCTTGCCCTAGGACTGTCCTTGATACAAGGATGGGGCACTCTGAGGTAGGGACAGGGCTGGTAGAGTTAATTAATGTGACAAAGAGAAAGATATCCCACTTGATATAGATAGGCTATGAGGAGACCCATCCTCTGGTAACATCTGGACTTGACCACTGCAATGTATTGTATGTGGAGCTATCTTTGAAAGCTACTTGGAAACTTCAGCTGGTTCAGAATATGGGGGCTAGATTATTGGCTGAAACTGGCTGCTCAGGACACATTTCGCCAGTACTGAAAGACCTTCACTGTCTTCTAGTTAGGTGCCAGGTACAATTCAAGGTGCTATTTTTTAATCTATGTCATATATAGCTTTGGAACTGGGTATCTGAAGGACTGCTTGCTGCCATATGGCCCTTCCTGCTGTTTGAAATGTGTATCAAAGACCCTGCTTTAGTTGCCACTACCTTCAGAAGTGAGGTGACTAGTGACTGGAGATAGGGCCTTTTCAGTGGTGGCATCCTGGTTTTGGAATAGTCACTCCAGAAAAACCTGGCTTGCACCTAGCTAATTAAGTTTCTGGCACCAACTGAAGAGATGTTTATTATCCTGAACTTTTATTGGATGATCATTTTTATTATTTCTGTGTCTTTTACTTTTTATCATTGTTTTGTAATTTTTAATACTTTGGGTAGTATCCAGTGCTGCCTGTACTCCAACAAGACCCAGCACTGGTACAAAAGGGAAGCTACTGAAACCAGAAACAAGCTGAAACTCTCAGTTCTGGAATGGAACTGGTCAGCAGAGCTCACAGAAGGGAACTTCTCTGATCTGCCCCATTTTGAAAACAAGTGTTTCGGCTTGCCTGTCATTGCTTAGGAACTGCTAGCTTCCTGTTGCACTGATGGTGGGTCCCAATGGAGCAACACAATCAGCAGAAGTTCAGGGGCAGCATTGGCAGCATTTAATTTAATGTTAATTTTTATTTTTTTATAGCCACATTTGAGGCATTTATCCACAGAGGCTAGCACTGAAAAGAGGTAGGGAGATCTCGCTGTTCTTTAAGAGGTCTGTCTATTCAATAGTATTAACTTCTGACTGAGGCCATTTGCAGACAACTTGGTGGACAGGAGAGCTGCCTGTGAAATAGGCAAATCAAAAGGACATCTTAGACCAGTGTGTGCACAGAGAGCAGTAATAAAGGTTGTCAGTCTATAGATATGACAAAGAGAATGCCATTGGTTTTTCAAATGCCAGGGGACAGATCTTCTCATTCTTTCTCTTTTTGCCAGTGAAGAGAAGTGAGTGGATAACACCAGGAAAGCCCCTTCACATAAGCCAGTCAGGAAAGTGATGGCATTTTCCTATCCACTATTTGCAGAATAGTAATTAACCAGCAGGCAGTGACAGCTGGCACTTAGCAGACAGAGCACAAGCAAGCAGACAAGGAGAAAGTGTTCCTGCTGCAACTGAATAAGAGGAAGATAACTATGTAAGGTGTGTGTGTGTGTGTGTGTGTGCATGAATGTGTGCCTGTGGTTTGTGTGTGTGAACCATCCTAAATTGTACTTCACAGACTAATACAGATATCAGGACTCAGTTATCCTTTTTGTTTTCCCACTTACCAGATTTTGTGATACAGTTCATGGCTGTATCAAAATGCATTAAAATGCATATTTTGGTGAAAACATAAATTAGGATGCAATGCATATTTTAGGACAAAATGCAGGCACAATATCTTAGAAGCAAGAAAGAACAAAGGAACTAGGAGAGAAAAGCTAGCAGTGAAGAAGGAGATGTTTTTGTAAAGTATTTACCAAAATGTATATTTTGTTAAAAATTATTTTCAAAAATAATGTCAATTTCTGTGGTGTGTTTTTTTGCAGACTGATGCAGAAACAGGACAGAATGGACTTACCATGGGAAACAAGCAAAACTGACATGGACGGGAAACAGACTGACACAGGGGTGGACAACTTATGGACCTCCATATATTTTGGCCTACAACTGCCATCATCTCTCACCAATGGATATGCTGGCTGGGGCAGATAGAAGTTGGAGTCAAACAACATCTGGAGAAATACATGATGCCCACCACAATCTCATGCCATGGTTTTCCATGCCTGAATAAGCAGTTTGCATTGGAGCAACTTGATTTTAACAGAATCTGTCTAGTGATAGCAATATTCCTTCCTAGGCCAAAAAAGGAGAGCCATCCCTGGATAAAGCAACACAAGTGGCTCAGGAAAGGGAGGAATGTGGATACATTCTAGTCTAGAATACAGATAAATCATCTTAAAGCTTTCCCACAGAGAGGGAATTTGCAGGCAGCAATGTGGACATTTCTTGCTTTCTCCCCTACAAGCCAGTACAGTGTTTTAGATGTCCCCAAAATAGGAATTCTTTAAATGAGGATGCATGTATAAAATGCTACGTAACACAAGAAGGTAAGAAGAACCCTGCTGGATCAGATCAAGGGTCCATCTAGACCAGCATTCTGTTCACACAGTGGCCAGATTTGGTCACTGTTGCCAGTTGGTTCTACAACATTCACATCTTGTACTAGGTCCTGGGAGACATCACTTAAGATTAAATCCAGGGTCGCCTTCCCTCTGGACAGTTCCATGATCAAGTGTTCTAGGGCAGGGGTGTCCAACCCCCGGGCCATGGACCAGTCCCAGTCCGTGGCCTTTTAGGAACTGGGCCGTACAGCAGGAGGTGAGTGGTGGGCAAGCGTCCCTGTTCTTCAAGTAATAGGCTACATAAATCTTTACGTAGCCTATTACTGAAAAGAACAGGGATGCAAATGGCATAGCGGGTGCCATTTGCATCCCTGTTCTTTGCAGTAATAGGCTACATAAAGATTTATGTAGCCTATTACTTGAAGAACAGGGACGCAAATGGCATTAGCTCTGCTGGACACCATTTGCATCCGCAGTCCGGGCGCAGCAGGTGGACAGCAGCGGACAGACCTAGACCAGCCGCCGCCAGATAGGTTCCGTCCTGGGGGGATTTCAGGTGGTGGTGGTGGGGGTAGTAATAATAATAGAAATAAAGTACAGAATAAATGTAATGCACTTACATTTAACCATCCCCCCCAGTCCATGGAAAAATTGCCTTCCACAAAACCGGTCCCTGGTGCCACAAGGGTTGGGGACCACTGTTCTAGGGCACAGTTGTTTAGGACATCAAGAAAGTTAACCTCTTTCTCATGGCTGGAACATGCATTTATCCAGTCAATGTGGGGGCAATTGGAGTCACCCATTATTACAACACTTCCTCATTTGGAGGCCTCCCTGATTTAGTTTTCCATCTCAAGATCACCCTAAGCATTCAGATGTCCTTCCTCAGATGTCTCTGGCATGTGCACCTTCTGTGATGGTACCTAGGCCTCTTGGATGTCTATCACGTTTCACCATATCCTCATGGCCTATTTCTTCCCCTTTTACATTTGGGCAATTGGAGGCGCTTTCATCTTCATCCCCTAGGGATGATTCAAACCTGAATTGGATGCTTCCCAGCTCCTGTTGGCTTTCCCCCAGGGTTCAGTTTAAAAGCTGCTCTGCCACTTTTTTTATGTTTAGTGGCATAGTACCGAGTATTCTGAGAGGAACCAGTATTGTACAGATGAAATTGTCCTGGGCAACCTGGCTCCTGTCATAATTTTGCTTCCTTATGATGAGCCACTCTGTGGTAGGGATGGTGGAGAATTCTACCACGGATTTCAGTGAGGCCGAATGCCAGTGCATTTGGCCCCCCGAAATCTGTGGCGGAACGAAGCCCCCCACCTCCCCACCCCTCAAAAGGTGTGCAAACCGGAGCACCTACTTGGTGTCATTCGCGCTGCTTTGTGAATGGCGGCTGCATCTGTGGCCGCCATTTGCTTGACAATTTTTGCCATGGTAGGCTATATAGATATCTACGTAGCCTATCACGGCTAATGCAGGGATGCCATTTGCATCCCTGCAGAGGCCGTGATAGGCTACGTAAATATTTACATAGCCTATCACGGGGAAAAAAAGGGGACGCAAATGGTGGCGTCTATGGTGGCTGCCATTTGCGTCCCTGTGCAGCCTAGCAGCAGCCGGATGTAGCTGCAGGCGGCCCCGGCTGGCGGCTCCGCGGAGTCACTGTGGAGCGGAGCCAGCTGGCGAGGATTTTGGGAGGAGGGTCAAAGCGCCTCCCCACCACTGCAGATGTCACAAAACTAAACAGGTACGTCGTTTCGTACATCCCTACTCTGCAGTCATTTTAATAGGGCAGGACAGAATACTGAATGCAGAGGTGACCAGACTTGGCTTTCAAAATGGATGCTGTAGAAAAGAAACATTTCAAATATGTGTTTCCCAGCCAATCACAACAAGTTACCATTGTGACATGGAGGGGAAAATCAATAAATAGAATTGCAGGACACAAATGACTAGCAATATGCAAATGGCTGCACATATGAGCCCCTCTTTTGTTATCAGGAAAATTGCAACTAGGGATGTATGGATTTTGTGAAATCCATTACATCTGTATTTCCCAAATTGTCAGGCATCTTTCATTATGTCATCCACTCATTAACAGAATGTGATTTTTTTTCCAGGATTTATGAGGATTTCATTCTTGTTTGCAAATGTGCATTTGTGCATTCGTGCATTTGCACAAGTGCACATTAGTGCTAATGCACACCAGCGCTAATGTGCATTTTCACACACACCCAAGTAAAAAACAAAACAAAACAAAATAAAACAACCAGTACACAGGTCTGCAGAATGCACATGATGATTTTGAAAAAGCTGTACCACTGCAAAATCCACAGGATGCATTCACAGAAATTGAAATTCATTTGAATCTGTTGTGGATTTCTCCAGCATTGCTAATTGCAACACAATGGTTGATTTAAATGCTACAATGATATAATGGTCATTGTTAGCCCATGTCCTCTGAAGACTCATTTATGACCTTACTCACTTTCTACAATACACAGTTAAGGCAGGGTTAGGGAACCTGTAGCCCTCAAGAAGTTGTTGGAATATAATCCAGGTGAAAGTTTTTTGAACTCGAGGCACCCATTACTTGCAGAAGTACATAACTCAAAATATTAACACTTTCCTACCCTTTATTGCAAGTTTAGGTGCAAACAACTACTCAGAACTGGGACTGCTTGACAACATCATGTCAGTAGTCTACTCATGGGAGAAGCTATATATATATATATATATATATATATGTGTGTGTGTATATGCAAGTGAGTCACCAGGAGTATTGTCTGAACCAACTCAAGACAATGTGTTTTTAAATAGTTTCCTACTCTGATCTTTGTATCTAGCTCCCAGGGGAATTACAAAAGCAACCCTGGTTTAGTCAGTGCCATCCGAACTCATCCCTGGTAATATACCCCACATACTCTGATACCTCAAAAGTAGAGAACCGTAACATATTAAGCACCATTCTAATATCTGAGTCTTCTTTTTCTTCTTTTCTTTTGCATTACAGTAGCATCGTTGTTCTCATCAGAGCTACGGAGCTCTCATTATCCTAATTATTGCATTAACATTTGGTCAAGAGGCTTCTTCCTTATAGAGCTTAAGGCTGATGGATCAAAATGAGCAGAAAGAAGTCAATGGTTGGAGAAGGTAGCAATGCGAACACATTCTCTCGGAAAGTGTCTGCACTCATGAAGTTACTCATCCCTTTGCCATTATGAACTGGCAGTGTTCTTGAAAATGATTCCATTGTCCTAATGGTCCAGTTCATCTTTACCAATAAAGAAGGGGCAAATCCTAACCATCACTTAGATTTTACTGTGCCTCCCTTAGCCTCTCCATAACATAGAGTACACATTTCAAGTGCCTGGTACCTCCCAAGATTTGAGGTGTTACCTCTTGATATAGTAATATCTCTTCTGGGGAAGGCCGATATTTTTATAATTTTCTCAGCACCCCTGTGCATATAATAGGAGATATATATATATATATATATATATATATATATTCCTTTGCAGACAGATCCACCTCTGAACTGTAATTTATTATTTTAGTATTTCAGAAGCTGTTTCTTTGAGAAATATATGTGCAGAATTGTATTAGGAGTGCATAGCTTTTGTGACTGATGATTTGTTTGACAAGATCATCTCTTATGTATCAGCCTAACTATTTGGTATTTTCTATGTGATTTATCCTCAAACTGCCTTAATAAAGTTCAGATATTACTTTCACTGAGTAATGGATGTGCTTTTCCTCTAAAGTGCTCTTAAACGGTTACTTTAATGAACAAGAATTTAGTTGCAGAATTTATACTTGGATGCTGCTGATCTGAAAGCTATCAATATAATTCTAAATGGACAAGGGAAAGTAAATTGAAAATAATTGAATTTTTCTGTACACTGACATAAAATTGGATGGTGTTTGTAAGCACAAAAGTATATTTAATTACTCTATGCAGTAATGGGGCAACATTTACAGTAAGATGTATAAAAAAGCACAGCAGCTAATGTTGCAATCTAATTTTAAACACATCCATGGTGACAACGCATTTTCACCATTATTTTTGCTGCTATGCTTGAATGACTGGGTGTTCCTGGGTGCAGTTAATTATTCAGTCTTCTTCTTATAAACCAACAAGTTCACTGCACAGAATAGTGTAGCTTCAAATAGGGCTCTTTTGGGGTTGGGGGGGGATTCTTTGTAACAACACTGTAACTCATGGCAAAGTCAAACATCTAGAAAGCTGGAGTAGCAAAGTGAAGAGAGTGAACCATTTGTCCAAGGAGGATGTTCCTTGAACAAATCTCACCTAGGGATGTACAATATTTCATTGCAGTTTGCAAATCATCAGAACTTTACCTGCTCCCAATAATAAACATGAACAGGAATGGGAGAGCATTTTTCAGAAAAAACTTTGCACATTCCCAAACTTGTGTTCAAGACAAGTTCAAAAAAACTATTTCTTTTAACTGTGCACTTTAAAATGTGCATTTTTCAAAAATGAATATTAAACATTTTCATGCCTAAGTCAATGGGGGCAAATGTGCACTTTTGAAAAATACACATGAAAATGCACACTTTTCCCATTCAAGCAAAAAGAAAACCAAGCCAAAACAGAAGCAAGGTGAAGCAAGATGTTAGGATTGAGTCTGAGCTCAGGGAGATAGTTAGCAGCTCAGAGTCAGAAGAGGAACAGCCAGAACCAGGGGATGCATTTCCCCAAGCCAGTTCAGAATGGGTAGGTGTGCTTCTCAGGTTACTAATTACCAGATTACCAGGCCTGAAGCCCCACCCCCTTGCCCCACTCTGTGAGAAGCCGGGAAGAGGAGAGGGAGGAGGGGGAGGAGGAGATTGGGGGCTGTGACCTAAGAGATGCTAGACTATGGCACAGAACTAAGAAGGAATATCAGGGGCAGAGCTCAGATGGTCGACCCGGTTAGTGATGCGTGGGAGGCAACGTAGGGAAGCATCACTGGAAGGGCGGGACATCCCTCCCTAAGTTAGTCTAGCCAGCAAGCCTCACTTCAAACTGTAGGCAATGTCGGTGTTCCCATTTGAATCCCCTGGAGGCATTCCTTTGTAGCCTGAGAGTCTTCAAGGATTTTCATCTGTAATGAACCTGTTGATAATGAATTAAAGGCCTGAGACTGAAGCCTCTCTATTTGTGTGTGTGAGTGCATACGGAAAGAAGGGCCCCAAGGGAAACGTGACACAGCTTTGAAGCAGAGTTAACAGACAAGATTGAGCATCCATGCATCTTCCATCCCTAATCTCATCTCTGCTGAAAACTGTCTAGTTAGCTTTAGGCAGGGTACTTTCTGTCAGCCTTAACACACACACCCCTATGTAATGTGTGAATATTAATTTTACGCTATCTTACAGGCAAGTTATTCTAAGCTACTTTATGCTAACATTGTTGTAGGGATTACAATAAGATAGTTTACATGTAGGGATGCTGGAGAAATTCAAGACAGGCTAAAATGAGCTTGGATTTCTAAGAATCCGACCTGCGGAATCCTCTGCAGAGCGACCTCCTCAGGCCACACAGAGTCTGTGGACTTTCGGATCGTATTCCCCCTCCCTTGCTTAAGAATGTCCAGCAAAGGCCGTTTCCTTGGTTGCAAGGAGCTTGCCACCATTTGTAGCTGAGCTAAAGCAGTCCAGTGGGATGTGTAGAACTGGCTGCCATTTGTAGCCAAAAATCATGTGGGCTTGGAAGCTGCATGATCTACTGGTGCAAATGCTGGAGGCAGGATGAAAGCCTTAGTTTGAGTAAGAAAATCTCAAAGGGCTGCACCAACCTTGAATTGGGATCATTCTACTCATTCAAGCAAACATTTTTACATTTTCCAAATCCAATAATGAAAAGTCCATTGCGTCTGTCTCACAGTATCCTGGTTGCTATCCTATGTACTGAAGTTGGGCTTCCATCTACTAATGCAAGAATACATAAAACACCTGTTGTGTACTATGTAAAGTTAAGAAGTTGCTGAAAACACCTAAATGGAGCTTTCTAGTACATGATGTATATATAATAGGGGAAGGCAATTTTGGCGGGCTTGGGGCCACTTGTTCTCAAACTAAATTTTATCTTTTTACCACTCCATAGTGCTTTATTGCCAAAAAATGACATCAAACAGCCTTTTTTATTGCAGCCATGAATTTTGGCAGAACAGTGGTGGGGTGGTGGCTGTGGGGATGCACTGGGGGGGGGGAGCAGGAGCTGCAAGGGACCTATGGAGCATGTGTTGCCCACCCTTGGTATATAAAACAGAGTAACATAATATTAAAAAAAGGTCTTGAAAGCTTGTAAACTGTTGTGGTGTATAATTGTCATGGGAGAGTCACACGGCCATTTTATGGTGATGTATGAGCCCTTGAGCATGTAGGTTGTAGAATCGCTGGCAAAGAGGTCACTACATGACTACAAACCATTCCAAACTGGTTTGATTAATGATACAGTACGTCATGGTCTAGAATGAATGCCTATTGTAGCAACTACATACCAGCTTGAAAACAGATTGTGAAGCAACCAGCAGCAACCCACATTTCATTACACTAACATGCTCTTGTAAATCAGCTCTTACTATCAGGGCTTTGGTTTTGCCAGGGTGAGGATAGAGAAATGTTAATGTATTACACACATGGAATATTTTGTACAGCTCATTTAAGTTTACTTCCTTTGTGGGCTGAAGCACCACATCATTTTAGAACAACTATCTGGGGCCAGCAAGAGGCCACTGAGAAGCTTTCAGAGCTCGTGGAATGTTATTTAATATGTATTGAGCTGGAGAAGGGATAATAGCAAACCCTGATCACCCTCCAAAGGATGAATACAAGAAAGAGGGACTAGGGAGAAGTGAATAACAACAATGATAATTATTAACAATCAAGGTACTTAGAGTATAATACCTAGGTTTAGAGTATTCAAAAGTAATGTGCATACATCATGGGTATGTGTTTGGGAGAGAAACAGAACAGTTAATTGTGCATAGAGAGAAGAAGAGAAAGTGAAACAGTCAAGAGGAAGAAGTATAAAACAAAGGCATTTCAAGGGAAACAGAGATAATTGATAAGGGAGTTAGGAGAATTGGCAATAAAAGCCAGCTACAGTATTAAATGTTTGCACTCCAGATGTGCATGGAGACATTAGGAAATGATCATGATTGTTCACTCACAGGCAGCTACAATCAAAATTAGGCACCAATGAGAAATCATAGGTTCATTTGGTGAGAAGGAAGCCTCGGGTGCATCATTCAGCTAGTGGTGGGTCTGAAAGCCTCACTGACAGATGTACACCTCATCTGTGCCTTGTATATTGTCAGATTTTGTATTTCCTCAGCCTGTCTGGGCAGCTTGTCCCATTACCAAACTGTTCCTAGAGCTTGATTTTTTAAAACTAAGTATTCCTCATCACTTCTCACACTCGTAAGAATGTGGCGAGGAGGAACATAGAATCCTGCCCTTTCAGTAACATTATTTTACAATCCAATTCTATGCATCCTTACTCAGAAGTAAGTCCCAGTGTATCCAGTGGTGAGGAATTTGCCACACATTTCAGTGTGAACATACCAGATTCACAATTCCTAAACACAAACCAGAATACAGGGATTTTATTCACAATGAAGGTCACAAAGAAAGTGGACAAAAATGTGCACAAAACACTATATTAATTGGAGAAATGTGTACATTCGCAAAAATGAACACAAATTGATAATAATAACGATAATCTACATGATATAAGTGAGACTGCAATCAAAGCACATATCTACAAAGATATCAGAATATTGAATACAGAAATATGCTGGTGCATATTGGAGAAAGAACTCTCCACCTTAGGAGAACCCCACATTTCAACTTGAATCCTGCTTTATGCAGAGATAGTACAACAAAACCTACTTGGTTTTTCTCCTTGCATGGTGTCTAGAACGGAAGCAAGGCATGTATGTAGCAGCAAAGCAGACCTGAGAAACAAACACCATTTCCATTTACTGCTGCTGCACAAAACTGCAGTCTAAAACATCTGCCTTGGGCCTTCTAGTACTAAGTTCCATCCTTCTTCAAAAGCCGGGGGGGGGGACTGTTAGTTTCAATATGCAGCTCCCATATCAAGCCAGACATGGCAAATAGTAAGCTTTCCATCTACTCTTGAGCTACCCATTTCCCCTGTTTTCATCCTGAATGTTATTGGAGGTGGAGATCTAGACCTCAGTGAAGAAAGTGAGGGGGGAGAGAAACTATATTTTGCTTCAGTTCAGACAGCTTAAGAGATAGTAAAATGGCATTATTCTGTTAATTCTGGCAAAATTTTTGATTACAGCTAAAAAAAAGGTAAAGGTGTCCCCAAACAGTCGTGTCCGACTCTAGGGTGTGGTGCTCATCCCCATTTCTAAGCCGAAGAGCCAGCGCTGTCCGAAGAGGTTTCCGTGATCATGTGGCCGGCATGACTGAACACCGAGGTGCACGGAACGCTGTTACCTTTCCCGCCGAAGCGATACCTGTTCATCTACTTGCAATTTCTTGCTTTCAAACTGCTAGGCTAGCAGGAGCTGGGACTGAAGACAGGAGCTCACTCCGTCACGCAGCACTCGGGTCTCCAACTGCTGTCCTGCCGACCTCCCGGTCTGCAGTTCAGCGTCTTAACCACTAAGCCACCGCGGCCCCTAAATACTATTTATAAATCCATATACATACATACACGTATATATGATTTTTTTTTAAAAAAAACCCTTAACCCTCTGTCATTGTGTGTGTGTGTGTGTATGTGTGTGTGTGTGTTATTTTTTTCCCCTACTACAATGTCCTTCTACTGTCCCTAATGCTTCTTTTGCCAAACTCTCAGAAGTCCTCCCACAGGCTGACATCTTCTGCCGAACTAGGTAAAACTTCTCTGGGGATCTAACCTTCACCTGTCCCATCCTATTCTACACCCCCACGGATCCATCCCTGCTAATTTCTGTCTTCTCCTAGCATGAAGCTGTCAATGGTACCAGAGTTTCCATTTGTCATTCTCATTTTGATTCCTAGTGTTTTGCTCATTATTGTCTGCATCAGCCCATTATTGCCTGCAATAATGCTTCCTTTGTGCATAAGGTTATGCTTCCTTTGTGCTTCTTAAAGCATAGCAAGAAAACAGGTATTATTAACTTAGAAGGAAATCATAATTGATCATGATAGAGATGGCTGCATTAAGCTTCATAAAAACAGTGGTAGATCAAGCAAGGAAGGGCATTTGCAATAATTACCATACAGAAGGTCATCCCCACATGACTTGAGTACTGAGACACATCTTACAATGTGATCTAACTTCTCCATCCCTCAGCGGCAGATGAGAGCCACCAATGAAAATTTATCCCATTATCCACTGTATTCTCTCCCTGGCCTTTGGTAAGATAAATGGGTAGGTTTTCTGAATCTCGGGGGCTCCAGGGGTCTATTTTTCACTCCAGCTAGTCACCCCCTTGCCAAAATTAGCTGTGAAAGTTCCCAGAAGTGTGCCGGTCCAGATGTGACCTGTCACACTTGATATTCTACACCCTGCAAGGTCCTGCAACTGACATCAGGTCAGCACACATTCCAGAGAAAAATAGCTGGAGAGACCTTATATCATTCCTCTGCTATAAAATCCAAGTTGTGTTGCATTCTATTTGCAAATAGTCCCATATTCTGCAGAAATAAAGATTGTCTGATAATCAGATTGTCTACCTTCATCAGAACTTTAAAGGATTTTGAGAATTACACCTCATTTGATTTATCACTGTAAATAATGTATACGTAACGACACATCGATTAAAGATGGCATGTTAGCACCCCTTCTGATTGAAGTAGGAATGGGTGAATCTGTGAATTTCAGTTTATCTCTGTTCTAATTTCTCCAGGCTTAAGTTTGGTTCACCCCAAACCTTGACCACTTTTCCAGTCTTCAGTTTTTCCTGAACGTTGATTGAATGTTATTTTCACATAATATGTGCGTGCAGTTTCCCATAATATATGCATTTTTGTACACATTTTTGATTGGAGAACTTCATTCCAAATTTGTATGAATTCTGAATGATAACCAAGTTTTGGTTCATGCAATGGTTTGAAAATGTGAAATTAAGTAAGTTAGCGTTAATATACGAACCAAACATATTTATCTCCTATCCCTAGACTGAAGTAGTCAACTCTTCTCTTGTTTTCTTTGAAGGATATAAATTCAGGGCCAAAGTAGACCTGGGTTTGTATCTGAAGCATTTGTTTGCTCATTAGCATATAAACTGGGGCGGAGAATCTCTTTTTTATACAAAAAGAAATGTGTGGGGAGCAAGAGTGAAACCCCCACCTTAGAGAGGGGGCATAGCTCAGTGGTAGAGCATATGTTTTGCAGAAAGCCCGAGATTCAATCCCCACCATCTCCAGGTAGGGCTGGAAAAACTCCTGTCTGAAATCCTGCAGAGGTGCTGCCAGCCAGTGTCAACAATACTGGGCCAGAGGGACCAATGGTCTGCCTCAGTATAAGCCAGTTTCTTATGTCCCTATGTGCCTCACTGTTCTCTGCTGCTTTAAGCCATTTTCAGTCTGCCAGCTCACTTCTGGTCTTGAGTCAGGCTGGGGTGGGGGGTTCTGCACAAAGTGCAGTGTGGTAACACAGGGGAAGGATTGGAATTTTACTCCTCTCCTCTTTGCACTCCTTTTTTCTGTGAATAGACCTCCTATTGCTTTATCTGTGAATGGAGAAATCAGGTCCTAAAGATCTATGAGATTGGCTCCACATGTCTAATTTGCCCCATAGTCAGAGAGGTGGAAGTGATCCAGGGTTGTAACAGAGATCAGATTCTGGCCCTGATTCTGGCTCTGGGATTATGCCCCCTTTTTTCCTCCTCAAAACAAACCTTTGAGGTTGAGTAAACTGGAGACTGTGACTAGCCTATGATGTCAGAGAATTCCGTGACAGAACCAAACTACTTTGGATTTCATTAATACAACCTGCAGATTTCACAGTGGTCCAGCTTTCCCCCTCTTGAGCAGATTCTGTGGACTTCTGGACTGCTTTTCTAACCTTTGCGAAGTTTGCACAAATTTTGTTGAAGAAAAATATGCCAAAAAAGGGCCAAAATATGCATTTCCCCCATAGGCTAAAACATGAAAATGAACGTTTTGTGGGAATTTGCACATTTTTTCATTTGCAACTTTGCACAAATTCAGAATAAAGAAAGCTCCAATTCTGTCAACAGGCTTACAACAGAATGAAAGGTGCCTGACAACAACCCATGAAACACAGGTGGAATGGATTTCACACAATCCATACATCCCTAAACGTCTCTCATGGAGCTTTCTGAAAAAGTAAGCTATTAACTATACTACAGACCCCTATGCCAATAGATCCTGGATCACAGCCTTCATTAAATCATCTTTCCCCATCTGCCCCCTTTTGTTCACTTTGTAGCTTTTGCATTTCTTCACATTAATGCAATTTCCTTCATGTCCTACACAGCCATACTGTTTTCTCCCCAGCACATCTCCCACCAACCTCATCATATGATTCTTATCTTATTTTAAACCAATCTTCTCCAACCTGGAGCCATTCTGGTTGGGTAAGATGAGGATTGTAGTCCACCACATCTGGAGGAGACCTGGCTCATGTCCTGTTTGTGAGCACAGTATTGGCCACTGTGCAAACAAACCAACCAAACCTGGTAGGGATGTATGAAAGGTACTTACCTTTCGGGGATTATGCTGATGGTGCGGGGGGAGGCGTTCTGTCCCTCCCACCGGAATCCTCACCGGGGGGGAGGCACTCCGTTCCTCCCCTCCCAGAATCCTGGCCAGCCGGCTGTGCTCCGCAGCAATTCTGCGGAGCCGCCAGCCGGCTCCGCCAGCAGCTGGACATCCGGCCGCTGGCTAGCAGGGACGCAAATGGCGGCGGTCGTAGCTGCCGCTGTTTGCATCCCTGCAGTCAGCCATGATAGGCTACGTAAATCTTTATGTAGCCTATCACGGCTGATTAAAACAAAACAAAACGCTTGTACGCAAATGGCGGCCGCCATTTGCATCCCTTCTTTTGGCACGTCTTAGTCTACGTAAACATTTACATAGACTAAGACGGCAAAAATAAGGGGAAAGCAAATAGCGTAGCATCTACGCTATTTGCGTTCCCCTTATTTTCGTCATCTTAGTCTACGTAAATGTTTACGTAGACTAAGACATGCCAAAATAAGGAACGCAAATGGCGACAGCCATGGCTGCCGCCATTTGCGTACGTGTGTGTGTGTGTATTTTTAAGTCAGCCATGATAGGCTACGTAAATCTTTACGTAGCCTATCATGTTTTTTTTTTTAAGAAAACACCTGGAAATGGCGGTGGCGGCAGCCGGTCGGAAGACCGGCCACCGCAGCCACAGCTGCAGCCGCCGCGGCCAAACTGCCACCAGAGCTGCCGCCGCCAGGAAGATCCGCCCCAGGTAAGTCCCATCCCAGGGGGTGGCGAGGGGGTGGCGGGCCGTTCCGCCACCGATTTCGGGGGGCTGAATGCGCTGGCATTCAGCCTCCCCAAGATCCGTGGTAGAACTTTCGTACATCCCTAAATCCTGGGCTAGATTAGAGATGTGTGTATCAGCAAATCCCAAGCTCATTGACGTTCTCCAAATTCCACCTCGAAGCTTGTTCTGTCACATGTGAGAGCTTTATTCCTCTTTCTTTTTGCATGGAAATTTGTGCATATTGTCGTGCATATTTTTTTTTCCAAATGTTACATCAGTTGTGCACATCTCTGAAATGTATGCATTCTTCACCAATTAATTAATTCATGTCTGTATGCATTTTTCAAAAGGATGCATTTTCATGAACCTTTTTCAAATGTGTGCATGCTGTCAAACGCATTTATTTGTTGGTCCATGAATCACATTGCAAACTTGGAAATTTACAGAATGTATTTATGTTCAGTCCAGACAATACAAAAAACTGGGTAAATCCTAAGAAAAAATAAATAAACTGAAACAAATTGCTCATACATCCCTAGACTAGATAGGCCTTTGGTCTGATACAGCAGGTCTCTTCTTATCTTCTTATGTACAGCATTTGCAAGTTTCCTTTTGAACATTCAAAAATGCATCAACAACAACCCAATCTGGACTAGCTGTGTATTTTGCTGGTGGTCATCTACCTAAACTTTGAGGTCATGGTCTAGATCACTTCATCCTTTTTGGAACTTCGATTTCAAAAAGCCATTTCTTAGTGGCAGAGCTGGAAAATACATTCATGAAACATGACGAGCAGCTTCCAGTCAGTGTAGACGATACTGGTCTAAATAGACCAATAGTTTGACTCTGTATCAGGACTCTGCATATGTTCCTATACTCTGTCAAGAAGTAATAAACTCTAGTTTGGAAGGGGAGGACCATACATCATAGTGCGCCTGTTAGAATGCAGAAGATTCCAGTTTCAATACTTTGCATGTCCAGTTAAGAAGGATCAATATACAGGCAATGGGAAAGACCTGGAGAGCCACTGCCAGTTAGAATAGAAAATATTGATCTAGATAGACAAATGTTAGGATCCAGCACAAGGTAACTTCCTATGAATAGAGCCAATATGCTTCTTGGGAAGGGCTGTAGATCAGTGGCAGTGGACATGCTTTTTATGGAGAAGGCCCTTGGTTCAATCCATGGCATCTCTAGGTAGGCTAGAAAAAAGTCATCTCTGAAATCCTGGAGAGCCACTGCTAGTCAGTGTAGACAATATTGAGCAAGGGTCCTACTCAGGATAAGGCAGCTTCCTATATTCATAAGGCAATTCAGGGTTGGAGAAAGATTGAAAGCTGAATGTGTAAATCCTCATGATGGGCCATGCCTTCCTAGTACATGTATATGATATGCAGGAAAACAGTCCTAGAGTTCCTTCTGTGTGCCTTTCCTATTCACTACATTAGCCTTCCCCAACCTGGTACCCTCAAGATGTGTTGGACTGCAACTCCCATCACACCCATGGCATGCTGGTTCAGAATGATGGGAGTTGCAGTCTAACACATGTGGAGACCTCCAGATTGGGAAAGGCTGCACTAAATTTCCTGTTGCCCCCCCCTATTCTAATTCTTCACCTGTGCCATGCTGTCCAAGAAATGTATAAACAGGTGATTAGATAGGGAGCTGTCCACTCCAGTTTGGGGAAGATATAAATGACTGACCTTTCAGTGGTCCTCCAGAGAGGGTGCAGGAGAGGAGTATGTGCTACGAGCCTTACTAATTCATCTATGAGTCACTCCCATTATAATCAATAAATCAATTTCCTTTTAATATGGAGATGTTGGCTCAGCTGTGATTTTTTTGATGGCAAAATTCCTTACTCAGCTGCTGTGCTGCTTCCTTTTTAACTTCAAAATCTTCCATTAGCACCACTATGTGAAGCCCCATTAATCTGTTTTCACTGAAATAATGCTCTTATTCTCCCTCTGTGTCTTTATTGCATCCTACTCATCCTCGTTGTCTCACAGGCGCTTTTAATTAATGCATGAAGATTTGGTATTAGAGGAATAAAGGAGCCCAAATAATTAAAACAGAGACACAGTAATTTCTCAACACTTGCCTTGGACATAGGGGTTGATTTGCACAACTGCTTGTTTGACTGATTTTTTTGCCAAAGAGAAGCCAGTCCATGTTGATGTCTCCAATCCATGCCATTAACCAATCACACTACTAGTTCATCACATCTCCCAATGAACATCGGGGCTAGCTTGGGTCCACGTGTGGCCATACTTTAAACCAGACCTGAGATATTTTCCAACCCCAAGACAATTGAGCTCAGTCACTGAGCTGGAGGCCTGATCTTGTACTGCATGCTAACATTGGGCACTGGAGCCTGTGCCATGGCCCCATTTCTGGAGGGTCAGCATCACCTGCAAGAGTGCTCTGAGCCCAGCAAGGCAGTTGCCACCCTACTCCAGGGAGACCCTCGGGAAGCCCTGATACATTCCCCAGACACAAGAACTGGGTCTTCCCATCAGCCTCAGCCTCCAAGAGTAGCTCTCCCAAAGCCTCTCTGTTTCCTCAGCCATGTCGGTGCTCAAGGCTGTGGAAATGAACATAAGTTCCTTAAGGCTGAAGCCAGTACCCAATGGGAGGTGGAACTTCTGAGAGACCTGAGCTAATCAGTCTACCTAAGGCCACAGTTGTTGCTAGTCCCTTGCTGAAGCAGCATTTCCTTTCACAAGGCACTACTGAAGGCCAGCAGCTCCTGCAGAGCACTGTTCAAGGTGCTTGTTGTCTCAGCCTTGCTGTCCATTTCTTTACTGGGCATAACTGCTGACAGCATGTGACCCTTGCCTTGCCAGTTGTAGCTTCCTTTGACCAAAGCCTCCTCAAGTGCCCAAGTGCCTGGCCATTGCCTCAGGGCTGGACCCTAACCAGGACAGCAGGTAGAAGGTACTTCTCACTAAGGCAAGGGAGCAGGACAAGCATCAGAGCCCAGCATCAATGGGCAGGGTCACAACACCATGGCAAGGCCCACTGGTACTGACACTTGCTCTGCACCTATTCACCGCTGCTGTCCATGGCCTGGGCTTACTGAGCAGCAGTACCAGGCAGGTGAGAAGACACCATTGTAAATTGCCCATGATGCCCTACAGTGACATACCACAATTCTGGATAATTGCAATGGAGATGGCTTGCAGTTGCCCACCACAAAGTGCAGTTCTGCTGCTGCTGCCCACTTCTGCACCTGGTGGCCCTCCAGAGAAGACCCAACACTGATGGGGACCCACCAATGCTTGAGCAGGCCACCAGACAGCACTTTGCCAATGGCCCCTTCACACTAGAGATATCCATCACTTGGAAATCCAGCCCTTTTGGAGCTCAACAGACTTCCACTACCCACCCAAATTGGCTAGCATTAATGAGCTGAGCAATGTGTTTTCCCTAAACTCCAGGGACATTTTTTCTCTCTCTCTCTCTCTGTAGTGATTTGCACAAACTGCAGGCAGAATGTGCACACATTTGCAGAATTTGCACAAATTGCAGCCATGCGGCTGTAATTTGCGCAAATAAAAAACACAGGACATTTGCTAACTGGTCTGACTCACTGCAGACAAAGTCGGGACAATTAACAGAAAATCGATTGAAGTCTGGGGGCCTGAGCCAATGGAAACTCATCAAGCTCCACCCCCGAAACAGATTTCCCCAATATCCCTACTTCTGACCTGGAGCCAGTTCTGCACAGAAAAAAGCTCACATTTCTTTCTAGCATTTATACCAAGCTAGGCCACTTTGCAGGCATAATGCTGCCTGCCTATCACAAGGATAATTATTGCACACCCTTATTTCCTTTTGTGCCAAGAGAGCTCTGAGGTCTGATAGTCATGCTCCCTGGCAGATCACTGGGAGGGAGAAGTTCCCTATTTAATGGACCTGAATCAACCCGGGTTTTTAAAATATTTGATTAAAGGGTTACATGTTCCATTCCTTTTTAACAAACACATGCACATAAAAACAATAATGTATGGATTCACTCCCATAAAGGGAAACTCAAAATACGTGGGCTGTCTAATGTTTCCTTTCAAAAAGGCCGATGTGGAGATGCCTAAGAGAAAAGCTAAACAAAGGGATGAGTGTGTGCTAAAATCTCCAGCAAATGACATGTGTGTGCATATGTAGTGTGTGTGTGTGTGTGTGGGGGGGGTAATATTCTAACATAGATTATCATTAAGCTGCTCACCAAGATCTTTGCCTGATACTTCAAAGAAAGGCAGGAGAAGTCAACAAATAAGAAAAGAAAGAAAAAAAACATCAAGAAGATGCTTCTTGTGGCATCCAGAATGCCTCAGTGAGCAGAACGAATGAAAACAGGCTAATTACTGTCTTTCTTTTACTCTCCTCATCTTGAAAAGAACAAAAACAACAACAAACCCATGCACAACAGTTTTACAATTATTAATAAAGAAGGACTTTTATCTCCTCCTTATTAAGAGTTGTGAGCCAGGCGCATAATACTTGACAGATACTGCACTGACTGAATACAGCAGCATGCACAGATGAAGGAGAGGAAGCCGGAGAGTTGGGAAACAAGATAGCATTGCTTGGGATAAAGGTCCAAATTGAGGAAGCTTATAGTCTAGAAACCATGCTATATAATATTTTTGCACTCTGTTGCTTTCAGCTCAGTTTCTACGGGATAGAGAGACGATAGATTAGATAGATAGATGATGAGAGCGAGAGAGAGAGAAAGAGAGGTTGTGCTGTGCTGAACTCCTTTTGGGAGATTCTTCACTCCTTGGGAAGAAAGCTTTGAAGCAGTATCCTACGCTGCTCCTGAGCTAGCAAAATGCAACAAGAACTTGCCGTTCCTGAGCAAACCCAAAACAAGTGGCAAGGATCATTTCTGGAATGGGGCAGGTCAGCAGAACTTACACAAGGGAGCTCCAGTGACCTGCCCCATTTTGGAAATAAGAGTTGCCACTCATTCCCATGCCTTTTAAAGTAATTGCTAGTTCTTGTTGTGCTAGCAGTCCATTTTGCTAGTGCAACAGAACTAGCGGAGATGTGATAGCAGTATAGGATACTGCCCATTTTCCTTGGACCTCTTTTGCAGAGATGGGAAGCACACTGGTAACATACATTTCTCCCTGGGACTGGTGGGTGAGGGCAGGGTGTGTGCTTAGCTGGCTGGAGGATGCTGGGAGTTGTAGGACATTTTTCTGTCTAAACATGTATAGGATTGTGCCCGAAGTGTATGAGGTGGGCAAGTGGTCTTTTATTTAGAAAAATCCCCATTTGTGCTTCCAGCAGCACAGGACTCTTCATTGACAGGCTCCCACAGTCCCACTTTGGCAGCCCTTCCTAGAATGCCAATGTGTCCATACAATGATGTGTGGGTATACGGGCATCGCGGCTGCCAGAATGGACAGCTGTGTGACAAGAACCCCATATTGCTACAAGGCACAAGCACATGCGGGGCATTTTTTTTTTTTTTTTAAGGACAGAGACAGAGACCACTTGGCCACCTTGTACACTTAAGAAGGTAAGCACACACCCTGCCCCCACCAACCAGTCCCAGTATGGGACTGTATCCCAGTATCCCTGCCCCCAGTCCCAGCTGGCTGGGGAATGCTGGGAGTTGTAGGATGTTTTTCTGTCTAAACATGCATAGGATTGTGCCCTTAGGAAGATAAGTTCACCCCCTGCCCCACCCCACCCTCACACCTTGGTCCAATGGGAATGTTTATCAAAGTTGTCCCCTGCTCCAACCTCTTTCACAGCTATCTTCGTTTTGTCCCCACCCCACCACTAAGAATGGCCAGAAAAAGAGACAAATCTAGAACAGGTTTAATACACAGAGAGAGAGAGGTGGGGGGAGGGAGGATGTAAGATCTTCTGTCCACAAGAGGAAATTGCTCAGTATAACAGAGGCATTGTTCAACTCACTGGAACTGAGTAGTGTTCCCTTTGTAGAAAATCCAAATTTAGAATATAAGTGAGGCAAACTATCCACATTACGTCATTATTTTTAAGCACAGAGGGGAAAATATTTCACTTTACATTTTAATTTACCTCTTTTTGAATTTGTGAAGCAATAGGCAAACCAAAACTCAGTTAGCTTCGACATTCACTCTTCTCTGAATTTTGCAATGGAATCCTTCAGTCAAGAAATGACAAATGAGCACACCAACATGTATATTAGGGGGAAATGCACACCCAAATGTCTGTATCAGTGAAAATAAAATTCAAAAATATATTGTATCAGGAAAATCGCTTGCAAAAAATGTATATATTAGTCAGCTTGCATACCAAATGCACATATTAGCGGAAATGTGCATTACAATGCATACACATTTTCACACACACTTAAAAGAAACAGCTTCTCAAAGTTTGGAATGAACCAAACTTAAGACTGAAAAAATGAGAAACTGAAATGTTCAGATCCATCTATCCCAAGTTCAGATGTAATGCTCTTGGTCTAATATGACCAAGAATGTGAGAATTGTGCCTACATGTTCTCTCTTTCCTTCTCTCTTGTGCCTTAATACAACATTTCTGGGGTTTCTAAAACCACAGTTTTCCATTACATCTGAACTGGACAACTCTGGTTTAATCTCTGACTACAAACTAGGACATGAAACAAATCCCAGAAGTGTTGGATTAAGGTGGGCAACCAAAGATAGGATGGAGTGCAGGGGCACAACATTTGGTCTAATAACCATGGCTTATTAGATACAGATTATTACATTTGTACTGGCTCATAGAATGTACTTCATGAATAAAGAGCATCAAGAAAGATGGGAACCATACAGGATAGCTTAGCAGGACACACGCTGTGCTTCTGGACCTGAGAACATTGTCAGAACCATGCAAAACAAGTCAGAGCCTAAACAATCAGAGGGTGTTGAAATGAATGGGCAGTGCACAGAAATGTGGAGGTAAGAATCTACAAATGCCTCCTGGGGCCATATCTCACATATCTCTGGGGCCATATCTCACATATCATATCTCTCCCAGAGCTGTCAGACCCTCATTTTCTATAAGTATCAGACTGAACAAATAAGGGAAAGAAAGCAGACATTTTATAGCATTACCCACCTTCCCTCTTGAGTGATTGCTGGAATTCAAGAGACAGGCTAAACCATTTGTATTTTTGGAAGAAAAGGAAGGTGGAGAGTTGGGAAACATTAATTAAATGACACCCAGTAAGAAGCAGTATCATCTTACTGATTGAACTCTATAATCAGGCTATCCACAAATGAGATTGATTGCCTCTGCAAGGTAAAAATAAATAAATCCCTGTCTGGTCTAGTGTGCATCTAGATTCACTAGGATCAGACTTAGAATGGGGTAAGGAACTAAAGGCCCCAAGGGCACATTTGAGCCTCCTCAGCTCCCTGATTTGCCCCCCCCACCACTGCAAACCTTGAAGCAAGCAAGCAAGCAAGCAAGAAAGAAAGGAGAAAAGAACAGAAAAGAGAAGAGAAGAGAAGAGAAGAGAAAAGAAGAGGAAAGAAACAAGAAAAGAAAAGAGAAGAAAAGAAATCCTAAGAACTCTGTGATGCATTAGTTCCATGTGGGGAGGACTTCTTCGAACAGCAGCCCCCTTAGTACATACAAGGTTGCATCCAACGGAATCCTTGCGCAGGTTCCCCTGGCCCACTGGCAGCGGTGCATGCACGGCCAGCCCCACCAGTGGCAGTGTGGGCATGGCCCCTACTGCTGGCGGCTATGATGTAGCGCTTCCAGGAGCAAGTGCCAAGATGAGTGGAAACTTTCATTGCTGAAAGGGCCAGGTTGTGCCCCTTCCAGAAATGAGCGTGCCTGTGCTTGCCCCTGAAAGTGCTACATTGCAGCTGCCAGTGGTAGGGGCCATGCATGCACCAGCGCTGGTGGGCCTGGGGTACCCATGCAAGGACCCCATTGGATCCAACCCCCAGTAAAGTACTTTTGAGACACAGGAGAATGTCGAAAGCAGTTTTGTAAGTAAGAAAGGCACTGCTTTTGCACTTGTAACCCAATGAGAGTTGATTCATAAACTCCACTAGCCGGCCCTTCCCCAATCTGTTGCCCTCCAGTCCAGATGTGTTGGACTATAACGTCATCTCCAGCCAGAATGGCCATTCTGCCTGGGGACGGGGAGGGAAATTGTAGTCCAACACTTCTGGACGGCACCAGGTATGGGAAGGCTGAGCTACACAGAAGTAGGGAAAACAGGCATGCCCTGCTTCTGCTTTCCATCTAGGGATGGGTGGACCACCCTGTGCCTGCCTCCATGGCGGCCTCTGAACCCCCAGAACTTACCGGGCCCAGGCATCCACTCCCTCATCGAAAGCTGTTTGCCACTCAAATGGCTGCTCATTCTTTTCCATAAGTAGCCCATCTACACAAATGGGGGCCTTAAAGGGGCAATGACCACAACTTTTCAGGCATTTGAGCAGCAAATGGTGCTCAATGAGGGAGCAGACACCTGCATGCTTGCCCACCTCGGTGTGCTCTGACCCTGGCAAGCACTGGGGTCCATGGACTGGCATTTGGGGGCCAAGCCGGTGATTTCTTGCTGGGCTTTGAGCCCCAGCTAGGTGCCTGCAGCATCCCTATTTCCCTCTTTATGCTGCAACATGCAAAGTGTTGCTTCCACATCCTAAGCTCCAGTGATCATCCAAGCCTTGTGAATCTTGTTGCGGGTGTGTGGAACATGCTACATAGTTGCTTGGATCATGCTCCTTATGTATAAAGAAACAAATGCCCCTTGAATCCTGCTTATGCTCTGATCCTTAGATCTGCTGCCTTATCAGTATTATAGCAACACATTTCACTTGGTTAATCTACTACAATGCATGTGGGTGGGAGACTATAACACCAATGGTTTACCTCCAAACCATTCATATTTGACAATAAACAGATTGACAGTTAACACTCGATATGCTGCAACACACCACCAGATGGCAAAATACTCATATACTCCTCCTCACTAGCATAACTGTTGCAAAATCAGACAGCTATCATTCTAAACCTTTGCAGGAAATAACCTATTTTCTGCAAATATCACTAGCAAAAGGAGTTTCTGGAAATTTAACAAGCTGAGAAAAGCATTTTTTTAATTATTATTATTTTTAGCTAGCTACTGATCTGCAAGCAAATGCTAGGCCCATTTTACGATTAAGCATCTTGGAGCTTCTCATTATTTTTCTATAAAAAGTCCAGAGAAATTAATAGGATTATATAAGCCATATTACTGGTTAAAAAATAAAAGAAACATCCTACCTAAAACTGCAGAAAAATCACAAGCAGATGGAAGAGGCAGACCAGAAGACATAAAAGTTGGGAAGAAAGGTGTTAAGATCAAATGAAATAATAATAAAGAAGTGTGTGTGTATGGGGGGGGGGGATGTAATTGCATCTGATGCTGGAATAAAGAGACAAGTTAGTTACCAGAGTTTGGGTTAACGAAGGGCCACAACTTTTGGGAACTCCAAGTACCTAAGAATATATGAAGAGCAATGCTGGATCAGAGGCACCCATCTAGTCCAGCATTCTCTTCACACAGTCACCGACCAGCTGTCTGTGCAATAGCACCCTCTCACTCATGTTTCCCATCAACTGGAATACATAGGGATACTGTCTTGGTTACTGGAGATACCATGTAGCCATTATGACTAGTAGCCATTGATAGCCTCATTATGCTTGAATTTGTGCAATCCCCTTTTAAACCATCCAAAGTGGAGGCCATCACTGTATTTTGTGGTAGCAAATTAACTTTGTGCTGTGTGAAGAAGTACTTCCTTTTAGCCATCCTGAATCTCCCACCCATCAGCTTCATTTGATGAACCTGTGTTCCAGTATCATGAGAGAGGGAGAAAAACATCCCCCATCTACTTTCTCCACACCATGCATAATTTTGTCATTCATGGTGTCTCCTCTGTCATGTCTAGGGATGGTGGAGAATTCCGCCATGGATTTCAGTGAGGCCAAATGCACTGGCATTCGGCCCCCTGAAACCCATGGCAGAATGGCCTCCCACCCCCCGCCACCCTGCGGAATCCCCCCGGAATGAAACTTACCTGGGGCTCCGGTGGCGGTGGCGGCAGCAGTGGAGGCAGCGGCTGGTCTTTTGGCCGGCTGCTGCAGCCGCCATTTGCATCCTGCCAAGCTGCTGTGATAGGCTACGTAAGTATTTACAAAGCCTATCATGGCAAAGAGCAGGGACACAAACGGCAGCTGCTACGCCATTTGCGCCGCTGCTCTTTCCGTGATAGGCTACGTAAGTATTTACGTAGCCTATCCCAGTAAAGGCAGCCACGCAAATGGCGGCCACTACGCCATTTGTGTGGCTGCCTTTAACGGGATAGGCTACGTAAATACTTACATAGCCTGTCACGGTAGCCTGGCAGGACGCAAATGGCAGCCACTATAGTGTCCACCATTTGCATCCTCAGCAGCCCGGCCACAGCCGGAACTCTGCCTGCGGCCGGCCCTGGCCAGCGGCTCTGCAGAGCCGCTGCAGAGTGGAGCTGGCCAGGGAGGATTCCAGGGGGAGGGATGGAGCACCTCCTCCCCCACCACGAATCACACCTGTGAAAAGGTAAGTGACTTTTGTACATCCCTAGTCATGTCTCCACTTACCCATTTTTTCCCTAAGATAACACAGTCCCAGACATTGTTACCTTCTCTAATAGGGGAGTTGCTCCAGCCCCTTGATCATCTTACTTACAATTTCCTGCATTTTTTCCAACTCTACAATACCCTTTTTTAGGTGCGGTGACCAGAACTGTACAAGTAATCTAAGTGTGGTTGCACTGTAGATTTGTATAAAGGCAGTTTGACCTTGGCAGTTTTATTTTTGATTCCTTTCCTAATTATGCCTAACATGTAATTCACTTTTTCACAGCAGCCTCACACTGGGTCAACATTTTAATTGAGCTGTCCATCACAGCCCCAAGATCTCTTTCTTGGCCAGTCACCACTAGCTCAGATCTCATCAGTGTATATGCAAAATTGAGATATTTTGCCTCAGTATTTATCACCTGTTCCATTGAACTGCATTTGCCATTTTGATGCCCTTCTTTCAGCTTGGAGATATCTTTTTTGGAGCTCTTCACAATCCTGTTTTTAATTTTATTTGTTTAACCACTCTAAATAATTTGGTGTCCTATGAAAATTTGTCCACTTCCTGCTTACTTCTAATTCCAGATTATTTAGGAACAAGTTCCAAGCACTGGTTCCAATACAGATTCCTATGGTGTTCATCCCTCCATGGGAAGAATCTGCTGTTTATTCTTACTCTCTGTTCTCTGTTCTCTGTTCTTTAACCAGTGACTGATCTATAAGAGGACCTTGCCTCTTATTCCATGAATGCTAAGTTTACTCAGAAGTCTTTGGCGAGGGACTTTGTCAAAACCTTTTGGAAGTCCAAGTAAACAATGTATATAGGGATGTGTGAACCCATGCTCTCTGGGTTCTCTGGGGGCTCACCCAGCCGATGTCCCCACTTGCCAGTCCCCAGACCACCCTTGAGCCCATCCTGCACTCGGTGAGCAGCCCACACTCACCCTGGCAGCCTCATTGAGCTCTGCGGTCACCATTGTTTGAAAAAGAAAATGGTGATTGCAACAATGTGCATATTTGTGTGTACGCATATTTATGCAAGTGTGAAAGTACACATTTCAGCAAAAATGCAGATTTTTGCGCATATGCAAATATGCACTTTTTTGTGATCGCCATTTTATTTTTCAAAAAATGGTGAATGTGGAGCTCAATTGGGGTGAGTGTGGCCACTCGGGTGAGTGTGGGCTAGTTGCCGAGCATGGGCAAGGGGCAAGTAGGGGCAAGGGCTTGGCAAGTGGGGCTCAGGAGTGTGTGTGTGTGTGTGGGGGGGGTCCGTTGGATTCAGCCTTTCCTCCAAGCCACATAGCAGTTGCACCTTTCTGCTCATGCCTCTCCTGCTTTTCAGTCTAAAGTCTACTTTGCTCTACTTCTTTTAACCACGCCCACCCAGTTTCTGAAACAGCCTCCCCAGTGCTCCTCTCTTAGGGATGGGAGAAGGAGCAATGTTCCAGCTAATAGAAATTCTCCTTTTTCCACCACAAGTCTTGTCTTGCCTCATCCTCATTCCAGATGTGAGCATCTCTCTCTCTTTTTTTAAGCCAGAAAAGTGCACATTTTTGAACGTGAAAAATGTGCACTTTTCCAAGCATACACCCCAAATGCACACCTCCCTTCCATAGGCTAACACATGACAATGTGGGGCTTGGAGGGGGGGTTGGAAGTGTGCACTTGCACAAGTGTGCACCTTCCAACACAAATGCAAGCTCAGGAAATGGTGAAAAATTCCCAAGAGTTACACTCCTGCGTGCGTTCGCATTTAGGGCTGTGAACAGGACATGCTCACATGATTTACAAACAGGAACAAAACTCTCATACACCCCTAACCTTTCTCACTACCCTGCAAGTGTACAATTGCTCCTGAACTTAATTGCTGTGAAAGTTCTTCAGCCTCCCTCTGTGATTAGCCCCTTCTTGTTTCAATTCGCTGTCTCCTTTTCTGCAAGCCTCATTTCCTACCTACCTTTCCTTTTGTCAGTATCAGTCCATTGCTTTCTTTGCATGTTCACTAAAGCCTTCTTGTTCCTACTATCCCTGCCTCTTCCTCTTCCATTGCCACTCCCCTGTGTGAAATTTTAATTCGTAATCTGGCTGGATTTGCCAAGGTGGAGTGGCAGGATACAAATTTGCACTGTATTGATCACCCATATGACAAACTGAGGGGAAATCTTCCCAAGCCAACTACTTCAGACTGACTGACCAGAGAGGTAAGTTGAGGTGGGGTATACTCTTGGTTCCCTTACTAATACTAACACTGATCAGCTAGGGATGGATGGTGATGAAGTCCTCTACACACTGTCAAACAAGTTTGGATGAGGACAAGATCAGGAGAGTACAAAGAGAGGTCTTGTCGTCCAAGGGTGGGTTGGTGGGGTCACCCTAAAATGGGAGGGAGCAGGATCTGTTCTTCTGTTGGAAGAAACTTATACTGGAGTACTAAGTAAGTGCATGGTCTACTGATCAGCAAGTCGAGAAAGTTGTGACCTAATTTATCCCATACCTTGGTGTCTCATGTCTTCTTTCAAGATGTCAGGGCAATGAGTCCTAGAAACTTAGCATTTTATTTTTTTTAAGAATTATCCCAGTGCAAAGGTCTTGTGTAAGAATGTACCAATTTCTGTGATTCAGAAACTAATCCCTGGATATGGAAGATGATATACACAATCCCGAACATAAGGCAACATGTTTTGTGTCTTGTCCAAGGGAAATGAATACAATGCAATTTATTTATTTATAGAATGAAGGGGTTGGGAAAGAGAAGGCTGTCAGGGATGCTCTGACTTAGATTCCTGCACCGAGCAGGGGGTTGGACTCGATGGCCTTGTAGGCCCCTTCCAACCCTACTATTCTATGATTCTATGATTCTATGATTCTAAGGCATGTCTTTCAGCCCAGAGGATAAATCAAACATGTCCATTTCACACCAATATTAAAAGAGCCTGAAGTAAAGTGTGCTCTTTTTCCTTGAGCCATTGTTCATGCTATTTGTCAGGATTATTGTATACACTTTTTAGAGACATTTGATGGTGGTAAATATTATATCAGAAGTAGAGTTTTTCAAGATATATATATTGGCTTGGATTCACTCTAGAGGAGGGGCTGTAGCTAAATGACAGAGCACATGCTTTGCATGCAGAAAGTCCCAAGTTCAACTCATGGCATCTCCAGGTGGGATTAAGAAAGACTCTCACCTAAAACCCTTTGATATGTTGCCAGTCAGTGTCAACAGTACTGGGTTAGATGGACCAATGGTTTGACTCAGTATAAGGCAGCTTCCTCTGTTCCTTGGTTAGTTGAAATTTGTTCCCACTGAAATCAGCAGACAAATTCATTAGGACTTAAGTCCAATTTCAGTGGGAACAAAGTTCAACTAATGCAGTTTGGATCCAATCCTGTATAGTTTTGGAAGCATGAAGCAATATTCCTGATGAAGAGCATGAGGCTGAAACACATGCACTGTGATCAAGCAATCCTCTACTTGGGATGGACGTCATGTTAGATACATCATATGTGAGGAACAAAGGAGATCCACTGATTTGTAGGGATGGCGGAGAATTTCTCCACGAATCTCCGGGAGACTGAATGCCAACGCATACGGCCCCCCGAAATTGTTGGTGAAATTCTCCGCCCCCCCAACCCCCCCGGGATGGGACTTACCTCCTTCAAATGTCCCTCTCGGCAGCGGGTCCCGGCAGCGTTTCGGCGGCGGCCGGTCTTCTGATCGGCTGCCGCCACCGCCATTTCAAAGTAAAGTAAAACAAACAAACAAACACGTGATAGGCTGCGTAACGATTTACGTAGCCTATCACAGCTAGATTTTCAAAGTCAGCCATGATAGGCTACGTAAATCTTTACGTAGCCTATAACGGGTGACTTTGAAAAAAAAAAGCGCGTACGCAAATGGCGGCGCCCATGGGCGCTGCCATTTGCGTTCCTTATTTGGGGACGGGTAGTCTACGTAAAGATTTACGTAGACTACGGCAAAAATAAGGGCAACGCTATTTGCGTACGTGCTTTTTTTTTTTCAAAGTCACCCGTGATAGGCTACGTAAAGATTTATGTAGCCTATTACGGCTGACTTTGAAAATCTAGCCGTGATAGGCTATGTAAATAATTACGTAGCCTATCACGTGTTTTTTTTTTTTAATTTACTTTTTTTATTTTGTGGCCAGGGAGACGGGGCGCTCCCCCCTGGCTTGAATTTTGGCCGGGAGGGGCGGGGCGCCTCCCCCCCGCCAAGAACTTCGGGGGGAGAACCGAAGCACCTCCCCCCCACCGCGAAGCAAGCTGCAGGACCAGGTGAGGCACTTTCGTCCATCCTTACTGATTTGTCTCCCACTGATGTATGCAACCAAAAAACTGCCTACGCCTATCCCACCCCACATAGGAAACTGGAGCAGCCTGCACAAATGAAGTGAAAACAGCACTACCTTTTTGCCCTGTGAGCACATCTCTGTATTTGGATCATTAAAAAAACAAAAAAGTTCTCATTTTTGCTGGAAAGCAAATAGTGATAATTTAAACTCCTTTCTGTGTGCATTAATTGGCTGTCCATTACTTGCTTGACCCCCTTTCTTTGCACATTTGTTAGAAATAGTCCACAACTTCTCAATTCTGAATAATTTATTCCCCATAATTATTTCTGGAAAACAACCCCCACAATTCTCCCTCCCATAAGGAATTTTACTACTCTTTTCAAAACTTTTACTTTCCCTCAAATATCCTAGGAAGCTGCCTTATACCAAGTCTGACTACTTGTCTATCTGGGCCCAGTATTGTCTACTCTGGTCAGCAGTGGCTCAACAGGGTAGGGATGTATGATAAATTCATTTCAGTTCATTTTTTACCAGTATTTGCCCAGTTTGTACCTCCTGGACGCAAACATGACATGGACCCAAATATAAACTGTGGTAGAACCAGAGATTTCTGGATTTTGTGAAATCTGTCCCATGTGCATTTTGTGAATTGTGCAGTATCATTCGTTCCAGCATCCATTCACAGATGGATTGGATTTTTTTCCATTATCCCAAAAATTATACAAATAATTCCGTAAAAGGGTTCACAACAATTTACATAATTTACATTAGTATGTAACATTTAAGGCATTGTCCCATATTCCATTCAACTTTTCCCAGCGTATATTTCCCAGGATGGCATATGTCTCAGCAGAAACTTGCAGATTCCCCTATGAATAAATTTGCATAAATTTTGGGAAAATAAAAAACAAAACATCTGAAAGTCCACAGACTCTGCACGGCCTG
This sequence comes from Heloderma suspectum, assembly GCF_057233095.1. Classification (NCBI taxonomy): domain Eukaryota; kingdom Metazoa; phylum Chordata; class Lepidosauria; order Squamata; family Helodermatidae; genus Heloderma; species Heloderma suspectum. The sequence continues at coordinate 44,529,807 of NC_139460.1, read as the reverse complement.
AGGAGGCCAGTCCACAGCAGATTCTGTAGGTCAGATTCTTAGAAATCCTACCTTGGATTCTTAGGAATCCACCTCGAATGTCTCCAGCATCCCTACCTAGAAGTCAATACATTTCTGAGCTTACAATGTGATTTCTTGACCAAAAACCAAACAAATGAAAAAGTGTTTTAAAAATGCATACATTTGAAAAGTAGTGCATGAAAAAATGCTAAGTTTAGATAAATGCACACAAACCCACTTTAATCAATGGGAGAAAAATGCATCTGTTTCAAAAATGTGTACAATTTATGCATACATAGCATAAATGTGCATGGAAATGCATCGGGAAATATGCATGGAAATACCCATGAACCTTTGTGCAAAAATAAAAGAATAAGATTTCAATCTGATACAGACATGAGTTAGAACAAGCTTCGAGATGGAATTCATAGAACTTCCTTGATGATCTTGAGTTTTGCTGATTTGCACATCCCTACTCCAGGATCGCAGGCCAAGGTGTTTCTCATCACCTGCATGCATGTAGCTCTACCACCAAGCTACAATCTCTCTGCCCCAAATCCATCAGGGGCCTCTAAATCTATCTCTCATTCAGAGATGAAATTCAGTGGCAGATCTAGTTCCATACTTCAGAAGTGCCATTGCTGTCAGATCCCACACCCTTTGACCTGTGTTTATGCAGAAGGGGATTGCAGATATAGAAAGCAACAGGGGTATACAGCTGTGTGGTACTACAGTAGAAAACAGAAGTCCCATTAGCCACTAGCTCTTCCCTCTCCCCATACAACAATTAAGGTCAGCAATCTGAATTAGCAATCTTTCTAACAGCATTGAAATAATTAATCAGAAATAACCACGAGAACAAATCCAAAGCAATACAATGAAAGCCAGTCATACTACCCCTCCAGGGACACCCCTCACCCCCCGCCACCCCAAGCTTTCCACAAGTCTTGGGAAGGTCAGGAGGTATAACCAGGCAGGCAAGCCTTCTTGGGGAGGGCGTTCCAAAGATAGGTTGCCACAATAGAGCAGTCATCCTTGATTTTTTCACTAGATACACAGACCAGGGCCTCATCAACATATGTTAAATCATGAGAGGGAACATACAGGAAAAGATGCTCCTTCGTATATTCAGAAGAACCAAGGGCATTTAGATCTTCGAAGGCAAACACCAGCACTATGAACTGGGACTCTTAAACAACAACAACAACAACAACAACAACAACTAGAAACTATTGCAGTTCTATGAGGGCAGGCATTCAATGGTCTAAATGTCTAGCTGCTACATTTGGGAACATAAACAGAAATGCTGTACTAGCCTTATTTACAGTGCTCATTTTTACACAGCCGCAAGCCTTCTAGTCTTTGTGAAACCCTTCCTTGTCCTCCCAAAATCCTCATGGAATGTACTGATTAATTATCAGCATCAATTGCTCTGACAAAAATATAAATGTCAAACTCAGCTGGAGAAATGTTTAACAAAAACAGCTTAGTCTTGACATCATCTCTCCCTTTGCGAGCGGAGACGGTGTAATGAAGAGACTGACAACAAATCTTGGATCAAAATTGGGCCACATTTATTGAAATAACTGCAAAGGGGAGTCATAGGACAGGCCCTGCCTGTGCCAGCAGCTAGCTGGCACCTTCTGGGCGACAACATTTTCAGCCTGAGAGCTGGCATGCCTGCATCGCCACCCCTCTGGTCTGCCCCTCATGGGGGAGGTAGACCTTCCTATGTCACTCCCTCCCGGGGCCGCACAGCTCCTGGGTGAGTGAGGTGAGTTGGTCTCCCAGGCAACCCTTATTTCCCCACCAAGCCGCAAAACCCGTGTGGGAGGCCTCAGGTGTCGCCTGTCGCCATAAGGTGCCTCTGAATGCTCACCATCCCTAAGCTTGATCTCCTTGGCTCGTCCTAACTGCCAAGATAAATATGTGACCGAAGCTGAAGAATAATTAGCTGAAATTACCTAACGGACACACCCAATGTGTCAGGTGAGCCTGACGTGGGGGTAGGGTATTTCTTCCATCTGAAGGAAAGCCTCAAACCGCTCATTTGTTTTGCAAAAAGAATGTGAAACAAACTACTCGGGACACAGGAGATGCATTATAAGAGCGCTCTCTCTCCCCGTGTGTGTGTGTGTGTGTGTGTGTGTGTCAGAGAGAGAGAGAGAGAGAGAGAGAGAGAGAGAGAGAGAGTTTGTTTTGGGTAGCAGCACTGGGAGAGTGTTTGCTTAACCCTTCCGTCCATGTTGGTTTCCCAGCTGACACACCCACAAGGTAAAAGCCTCACTGGGGGGAGAAGACAGCTGTGGCATGGGAGAAAGGCTTAATACTCCCTCTCAACAGTGCTGCTCTGAACCTATCCCAATCCCCCTTAATCTGTGGCAGCTTCCCGGTAAGACCTGAAGTTTTGCCCTGTGACTGCTATCCCCCTCACCTGTAGGGCAGCTCTTTTTCCTTCCCCTCTCTTCCTCCCCAACTTCACCGAAATAATACACATAACCACTCAAATCCTGCCTGCTTCGTTGCAATCGTAAAAAAGGAAGAAAGAATCAAGCCAGCAAAGGAAATGAATCTCCGTATAGGCCCCCATCTTCATGCAACGCCTCCAGAGTGCTGAGCTGGGGGTTGTTACCGACTTGCTTGATTAAGGTGTCATTCCTGCTCTACGATCGTATTTATTATTTTCTTCCAAGAGGTGGGTAGGTTGTGGTGATTGTTTACTTTGCCTATTTGTGGGCAAGGGCTGGGGGAGCAGCTTATTTATTTATTTATGCCCATTTTTAAAAGCCATGAATCATAGGTCAATGTATGACACGTCCCGGTGGGGAGAGGCAACCCTTGTGACAGAGCAAGCAGACGGGGGGGGGGGGAATTAATACTACCAGACATGTGGCAGCACTGCTGCAAAGTGTGCGTTTGCATGAGGTCACTGCTCGCTGGGGAAGGACAGTCACAGCTGACATTCGCAAACATTGCTGCGTCTCTGACAACCCCACTGATGCTGAGGGACAAGGGGAATCAGGTGAATGTCATGCCGGCAGGGGCAGCCTGAAGGGGGCAGTGAAAAGGTGAGTAGCCAGGGATGGAATGGAGCCTGAGGGATAGAGGAGGAGGACAGGCATGGCACATTGATTGGGGATGCTGCGATGGAGAGGAGTCGGGAGGTTGATGGATCACCCCTGCTTTAAACAAACAAAAAGCAGGCAGTTTGCCAGCAGCGGTTTAGGCCAGTTTCATTAAAACTCTTCATTCATCATGCTGAAATGAGGCAGCATTTGTTATTGCAGCCATGGTGTGCTGGGGTGGAAGCTATTAAGAGAGCAGGTGGGCTATGATGGGAGGGGGATACCAGGCAGGGAGTGGAAGGCAAAGTGGGAGAGATGTGACTGGAAGGTCAGAGGTCCTAAATGTCGTCCACTGAGCAACCAAGACACCCTTGTTAACTCCCTCAAATGGTACCAAAAACTAGCCTCCAGTAGGGATGCTGGAGAAATTCGAGACAGACTAAAATGAGCTCGGATTTCTAAGAATCCGACCTGCAGAATCCACTGTGGAGCGATGCCCTCAGGCCACACGGAGTCTGTGGACTTTCATATATATCTACATACATACATACACCTGAAATTTACATACATATATATATATATATATATATATATATATATATATATATATATATGTATTTGTAGGGAAACACACAAGTTTCTGCTGAGGAAATGTTGAATGGAATGGGGGACAATATGCTAAATGTTACGTGCTGAGGTAAATTATATAAATACTTATGTAAATACTTAGGTAATTATTTATTTGCGTATTTTTTGGCATGATGAAAAAAATTTGCATCTGTCTGTTTCGTGGATTGCACCTGGCAATCCACGAAACACAGACAGAGTGGATTTTACACAGTCCATACATCCCTAGTAGGGATGTACGAAAGGTACTTACCTTTCGCGGATTATGTTTATGGTTGGGGGGGAGGCGTTCCGTCCCTCCCCCCGGAATCCTCACCGGGGGGGAGGTGCTCCGTTCCTCCCCCCCCCCCAGAATCCTGGATGGCTGGCTGTGCTCTGCAGCGATTCTGCGGAGCCGCCGGCCGGCTCCGCCAGCAGCCGGACATCCAGCCGCTGGCTAGCAGGGACGCAAATGGCAGCAGCTGTAGACACTGCCGTTTGCGTCCCTGCAGTCAGCCGTGATAGGCTACATAAATGTTTACGTAGCCTATCACGGCTGACTTAAAAAACAAAACAAAATGTGCATACGCAAAACACACATAAAGATTTACGTAGACTACAGCAAAAATAAGGGCAACGCTATTTGCATTGCCCTTATTTTCGCCGTAGTCTACGTAAATCTTTACGTAGACTACCCGGGCCCAAATAAGGAACACAAATGGCGGCGCCCATGGGCGCCGCCATTTGCGTACGCGCTTTTTTCTTTTTCCAAAGTCACCCATGATAGGCTACGTAACGATTTACGTAGCCTATCGTGGCTGACTTTGGAAATCTAGCCATGATAGGTTATGTAAATCGTTACGTAGCCTATCACGTGTGTGTGTGGTTTTTTTTTTTACATTTACTTTTTTATTTCGTGGCCGGGGAGACGGGGCGCTCCTCCCCGGCCTGAATTTTGGCAGCGAGGGATGGGGTGCCTCTCCCCCGGCCTGAACTTCGGGGGGATAACCGAAGCACCTCCCCCCCCACTGCAAAGCAAGCTGTGGGACCAGGTAAGGGACTTTCGTCCATCCTTATTACTGTGCTAAGTCTCAAATGGCATCCACTACGCCATTTGTGTCCCTGTTTTCACACAATAGGCTACACAAATTATATTTATGTAGATATTTGCATAGCCTATCGCGTGAAAAAACAGGGAAAAACATCACCGCAGAGCGGAGCTGGCCTGGATGGATTCCGGGGGGAGGGATGGATTGCCTCCCTTCCTGTGGACCCCCCCAGCTGGAACGGGGTAAGTGATCCGCCCATCCCTAGCTGAGCCTAGTATATCCTAAAGCAACATTTCTGTCATAACATTTCCCATCTCGTTGGGCTACCTGAGACAATAGGACTATGTTTTTAACTCTTGATGAGACATCTGGCTGGCCTAAAAGCAGTGGAGGCTGTTGGCTCTGATTTTGGTGGGGCTGTGAATCCATTTTGGGTTTTAGCCAGAACCATCTGGAACTCTAAAAGAGTTAGTCAAAGTGCTAAACCTATTTGGGGGATCAGGTTCAGCACCTTGGATAGCTCCTTTAGAGTTCTGGCTGATTCTGACTGAAACCTGGAAAGGATTCACAGCTCCATGGAAATCAGAGCCACCAGCCTCCACTGCCTAAAAGTAAACTAAGTTATACTTAGGAGTGTCGATCTTTCTAAGCCAGCACTTCAAAGTGCTGAAAGGCCAGAGCACAGTGAGAGCAGTTCAGAGTATGTCTTAGGTTCAGTCTACATTAATGCAATTGAAAACACTGGAATGTCAAAATGGAATTGCAGTGGGATTTGGGGAGAGTTGATTTACTGCTGCCCAATATTGTTGGTGGGTTTTTTTTTTTGTTTTTTTTTTGCAAAGACTGTGGCCTGAACAACACAGGTTTAGACTGCATCCTCCATTCTAGAGAATTATTCAGAGTTGTAGCAGAGAGGTCCGATGTGCTCTGCACAAGTTACAGCCCACATTGAAGCCACAAATGCTCCTACGCATGAATATTAGATTAAAGGTTATATTACATTTGGGAACTATAATATATCAATTGTTCAACTGACCCACATGAGCTGTACTCATGCAATAATTATGTGAGAGTCTGAACTGGGTCAGAAGCAACTGCTATGATATTGCAGGTCACCTAATTCCTCTTTAAGTGCAGATATTTCAAAATGATGTATCCTGACATCTCAGGATCAGACACAGCCATTTTGTGCCATCAGTGTTTATTCTGAGATATAGATGTGCTACTCTGTAACACCCATGGTTCTGCAATTTTATTTCCATCCATTAGGAAGGGATGAATCTGTCAGTCTCACTTTCTCCCACATTCAAAATGTTAAAATCTTGAATATTTCCCCATCCCATCTATGAAGAAATTTGTGACTTTGGGTGGAAATTTATACCAAAAATGAAATGAAATGAAATTCTCACCCACTGCACCAGCCAAATTCAATAGGTACAGCTGACAGCTATTCCCAGCATGGAAAGGACCATGATGTACCAGTTCTTAAAGATGAGGTGGATGTCAGAAAAAAAAGGTGGCAAACCTAATCTAACACCACAAACATGCTTGAACACAGGGATTTAAACCCAGACTTTTAAGTGCTAAGTACTCAAAGCCCTGGGCCTTTATGGGTAAGCTTTGGTTTCTTCAACATTAATTCTTCTTCTCCTTCTTCTCCTTCTTCTTCTTCTTCTTCTCTCAATTCTTTCTGTCCTGCTTATGAAGAAATTTGTGAATTTTGGTAAGTTCTTATCAAAAAAGCAAACTGAGCAAAATCTTCAGCCATCCCTTACCATCAGCATCTTCTTTATCTGGAACATCTTCAGGCACAGCTGAAAATAGAACCCTGAGCCATCAATAGGCTGTGGGCATCACTGATGCTCAATAGCGCTCACAGGTCAAGCCACCTTTAATTGTTCCTCCTGACCCAATAAACCTAGCAACAAGAGTTCAGACAAGAAGAGATGTGAGTCCCTCATTCCACTCAGATCTCAATAATTTCATTCAGAACTGTGGTTTCACAATAGGCATCTAGGTCAGCTTGTGATAGTAATGCCTTACGACTGCAATGTTCATTGATACGAAGGCTTACTCATACACCCTCACAACACAAGGCCACAGACTGTGTATGAGTATCTAAGAATATTTATTTGTTAATGAGATTCTCTTATTTGCAACTTGCAAGCAAGGTTGAACTATTGATTGATTGATTGATTGATTGATTGTTTGATTGCCTTTCTGGGCAGAAAGCTTTCTCAAGTTGATTTACAAAATTAAAAATAAAAAGCAATTACAAAGATTAAAAATACCATGACTAATATAAAGAACATAACATTCAATACCACCAATAAAACAGATGGAACCATTACAATTATTCACTTGCAGACCAGTGCCATAAGAACATAAGAAGAGCCATTCTGGATCAGACCAAGGGTCCATCTAGTGCAGCATTCTGTTCACACAGTGGCCAATCAGCTGCCAACAGAAAACCCACAAGCAGGACATGAGTGCAACAGCGCCCTCCCACCCGAGTTCTCCAGCAGCTGGTGTACATAGGCATACTGCCTCTGCTACTGAGGGTAGCCATATAACCATCAGGACTAGTAGCCACTTATAGCCTTATCCCCTTTTAAAGCCATCCAAAGTGGTGGCCATCGCTACAGTTAGCCTATTAAAAGCAGATTCAAATACCCAGGTCTTAAGACCCCATTTAAAAGCAGCCGATGAAGAAGCCAGAGGCACTTCCAAAGGAGGGAGTTCCACAATGTGGGGGCCACCACCAAAAAGGCCCAGTCTATCATGCCTGCCAACATGATGGATTTTACCAGCAAGCACATGAACAGAGCTTCCCTGGCCAACCATAAGGACCAGAATATTCGTATCAGTGCAGGCAGACCTTCAAATAACCTGGTTCAAAAACATTTAGGGTATTAAAGGCAACAACCAGCACTTTTCAATTTTGCCCAGAAATATGTTGACAACCAGGGTAGCTGGTACAGAATCTGCATTATATGCTCTCATATACTGGCCCCTACAAGCAACCAGGAAGCTATATTCTGCACCACCTGAAGCTTCCAAACCCACATAGAGCTACAGATATATTTTAAAAGTACTTTGTGTTACTGAGTAACTCCATGAGTTATCTTCACTGGCTCTCTCATGATCATACATGTAATCTATGAGTAGGCAGGGATTTCTGGCTTTGGAATGATCTTCCATGTGTTACATTGCTTGCTCACATGAGTAGATCATTCTGTAGCAGTCAATCGTACTCTTCTGCTAGATTTCCCCTGTCCTCAGTCCCTATGCTAATAATGAACTGACTGAGTAAACTGTGCCTCCCTTCATTTTAGTAGAACAACATACTTCTTAAAGAAAGGTCCCTGCTGAGTGACAGAAAACATGAGAGATGGTGACAGTCGGGAGCTCTTGATCTCAAGAATACATCCAGAACAGGAAAATCTGTGGCCCTGAAAGGACCCCTCACCAACACGGTTGCTTCATGCCAATCACTTTTGGAGCTTCTGGTAATAAGCCCAAATCCCTATTCGTGGGGCGCTAGAGTGTCAAACTGCTAACATCCCAATTAGCAGAGGGTAGGAGGAATAAATATTTTTGTAACCAGTCCTAAAAGATAAGAACTGCCTTCCTCATCCAGCGACATCTGTCAGGTAATAATGCCATCAAAGAAGGAGTGTGTGCTCAAGAGAACAAATTAAAGCAAACCTCCCATTGACTTTAGCCTCCATCTCTCGGTGCCAGCCTGCTCCTACTGAAGTCAAAAACAAAACTCCCATTGATTTCATTGGAGCAGCATTGCAAGCTCTGTCTTTTGTGATAGATTGAGATTCCTTTTTATCTGAGATCTTATAAAATCACAGCCAGTCTAAAAGCAAAGGAACGACTGCTGGAATTTGCAAAGGCTCACTACAAAAATGTCTGCAGTGATCACATGTTAATCATTACAAAACATCAGTGGCCAAGCAGGGTGGAACTCTGGAAGAGAAGCCATGATAATCTATGTATCAAAAAGCATTGTGGTATCTCAGAGATCAAGAATGTGTCCAGCTAGAAGATGGAGGGGCCAAGGACAGATTTTCATCCAGTGCAATGAGGATGCAATCCAAAAGGCAATTTCAAAAGGAGATCTCTGTCCAGTGCATATCCATTAACAATGCATGCATCAGCAACTCCATCCCATGCCTGGACCCATTCCAGACCAGTGCCAATCTAGAGATGAGTTTAACTGTATGAATGCAATTAACATGTACTTAAAAAAGAAATATGCACAGCAGCCTGGAGGAGGGACCAGCATCTAGATAGGACCAGCAGCAACTCCATTTGATATGGGCGATGGTGGCTGCGCCCCTTCCTTCCTGACCATCTGCTCCCATCGGTAGTACATGCCCTGATCTCCTCTCATTTAGACTACTGTAATGCGCTTTACGTGGGGTTACCCTTGAAGACAGTTCGGAAGCTGCAGCTGGTACAGAATGCGGCGGCTCGCCTGATTAAAGGCAGCTGCCGGCGAGATCACATCACTCCGGTGCTGAAGGAGTTGCACTGGTTACCAGTTGTTTTCTGGGCCAAATTCAAGGTGTTGGTTTTGACTTTTAAAACCCTATATGGTTCCGGCCCAGCCTAACTTAAGGAGCGCCTCCAGCAACACCAGACAGGCCGCTTAACAAGATCAGCCTCGGATGGCCTTCTGTCTGTCCCATCAGCCAGGACAGCTAGACTGGTGGGGACGAGGGAGAGGGCCTTTTCTGTGGTGGCCCCCACTCTGTGTAATTCCCTCCCTAGGGAACTCTGCCATGCCCCCTCTTTAATGAGCTTCCGCCATGCATTAAAAACGTGGTTGTTCAGGCAGGCATTTGGGGTGGGTTAGGGTATTTTAGAAAATGTTTTTATTGTAGAATTTTATTGTTTTAAACTGTTTTATTATATGCTTGTGCATCTCCCAGAGCGGCTGGGTGACCAGCCAGATGGGCGATTAATAAATAAAACAAACAAACAAACCAACAAACAAAATAGGAAGGAAGGAAAAATTCAACACTTGTCCCCTACTGTGAGCCCAGTGAAAATCACCCCTTCCATGGCTGCAATTCGCACTGGGAAATAAGCCTCCATTGGCATTGATGGAATCTTCCATTCCAATACAAAGAGCACCTCCTCGGGCTCAGGTGTACTCGTGCTGTGATGCTTTTTATTGTGTCTGTAATTAGTCCTTAAAAAGCGCTCTGGGAATTTTGAGTGGACAGGCACTATAGAAATATTTGAATAAAGACATAAATTAAATAATGTTCACGTTCATTGCACTCACACACACAGATAATGTCACACCCAGTTTGGCCCAGTGCCTGTGGCAAGTGCAGGCCCAGTTTAGGCCATAAAGTCTGCATAGGAGGAGTTACACTGTGACTGTGAAAAAAATGGGTCCCTGTATTTGGAAGTTAGCTACCATGCCAGTTCCATTCCTTATGCTTCCAATTTAGCACAAAATCACCAACCCAAGAGTCAAGAAAGCTGCCACCTGACCTGAGTATGCATAGATAAATGGGGGGGGGGCACCCTGAGATCCCCACACACACACTGATTTTCCTTTAGTTTTAGTTTCATTTTTAATTCTTTAGCGGTTCTTCCTGAACAAAACCCTCCAAATTCACCTTGATTTTTGCCTTGGGTGACATCTGGTGACTGCATAAGGATGTCTAAAACCCCACCAAAAATTTTCAAAAGTCATATCAAAACTTTTTTGTTTTGTTTTTCTTAGATGGGTCAACTAAACAGAAACTTCAACATTTACCTTGGGAAACCTGAATTCAAGGCCCATCTCATCTATAAATGATACTGGGTCATCTCAGGCTGGTCACTAACCCACCTCACAGGGCTATGATGAGGATAACATGGGCAGAGAGAGAACTGTGTGTGCTCTTGAAGGAAAGATGGGATAAGACCAAACTGACAAAAATGCCAACATAGCACCCGCTGAGTTTTGTTAAGAGTGTATCAACATAAGTTTTGAGGACAGCCATTTATTTCCTGATATTCTTTCTTTCTGGGGTTCCTGGCACACACCCCTTTCTTGGCTCTTCCCACCCATTTTAAATTATGGCTTTATAAAACATGGGATGCTGGGAAAACAGTCTGGGAGTAAGGCTTCAGTGCCCTGAATATCTCACTGAGCAAAAGCAGAATAAACTATGCAAAACAAGGAGACAATAGGGATGGGCAGATTCCCTACCTGCCAGTCCGGCCGGGAATCCGCCCTTGGGGGCAGCGATCTGTTCCTCCCCCCGGAATCCTCTTCGGCCAGCTCCACTCTGCAGTGATTCTGAGGAGCCACCAGCCGGCTCTGAAGCGCCAGCGACACGGCCACCATGCGATATCGCTGGCTGAGGGGTATTGACTGCGGACGTAAATGGCGTCCAGGATGCCATTTGTGGCCGTAACGGTCTTAGTGTAAGGTAAATGCAGCCATAAATGCTGCATCCCTGCTTTTTTTTTCATGCAATAGGCTACGCAAACATTTGCGTAGCCTATTGCGTAAAGAAACAGAGCCGCAAATGGTGTAGTGCGGGTATATGATACGGGCATATACTGTAGTGCATCATTTTTGGTTGGAAGTCATTGCTCGTATAAATCTTGTTCTTGAAAACTCTGTGATGATAGTGGATGTTCACACACTTCTAAATTGCATCCCTGTGATGTGGGGATTAACGATAGACAGCAAAAGTGGATACTGAGGGCCCTTACAGTTGCAAAGAGACTTACACTTCAAGCTTGGAAGGATAAATACCCACCTCCTATCATTCAGTGGACTGAAGATCTTACTGCTCTTACATTTGAACATATCTCCTACAACTGTCAATTGCATATGGATGCTTATTTATCTATATGGACAGCTTATATTAACATTATATATTTGAAAATGAAGTGTGGTGATATAAATTATTATTGTGTATGGATATGTTTTATGATATGTTTTTCCCTTTTCTTCTTTTTCTTCTTTTTTCCTTTGTGGCTCCTCCCTTTTTGTTTTTGTTTGGTATTGTCATATTTGCAAATAAAATAAAATTGTTAAAACAACAGCAACAACGACACAATAATAGAGTTAAAAATATATCACAGAATTTGGCTTTTCTTGATACAGAAAGTATGTATGTATATATGTGTGTGTGTGTGTATATATATATATATATATATATATATAGTGTGTGTGTGTGTGTGTGTGTGTGTGTGCATGTGTGTGTGTGTGTGTAGCCCTTGTTACCCCTTGCCCTTTCATTGTGAACATTCAGTGTTATACAGATAGGAGTATTATTCTTTTCAGACAAGATAGTCAGTCTGAACGCCAGTGTGGTGTAGTGGCGAGAGTGTTGGACTGGGAGTTGGGAGGTCCGGGTTCTAGTCCCCACTCAGCCACGAGGCTCCCTGGGCAACTTTGGGCCAGTCACAGACTCTCAGCCCAACCCACCTCACAGGGTTGTTGCAAGGATAACATGGAGAGGAGGAGGATTATGTACGCCGCCTTGGGTTCCGTAAGGAGGGGGAAAAAAGTGGGAAATAAATGTAATAAATTAATAAATGAATGAATGAATGAATGAATGTTGGGTTAAATGAAAACCACAGGGGAGAAAGAGGCATTGCAGCAGCAGGCTTCTCCCTTGACCTTTTTCCCGCTACATATGCGATGAATGCATGTAGGTTGGGGGAGGAGCCTGCCGCCACGATGCCACTCCCCTCAGAACACACACCCATTTAATTCTGTAATAGCATCTGAGAAGGGTTTATGTAGCAATCGCACCAGAGAGGAACCAAAGAGTACCCACAGGGCATGCTCCAATGTGTGATATATGAATAAAGCCTGTAGCACTAGTCAATTCTAGTTCCATAGCTGAAGTCTCAAATACCCTTTGCACTTCAAAGTTTGTCTTTTTCATTTGACCTACATTTTTATTGCTTTTCCCCATTGGCTAATGAGAACAATTTGTAGCTGTTTTTTTCTTGTTCTTAAATCACTAATTACATCCTCCTTTCTCAGCCTAGACAGCATTCCGAGCTCCCCTCAGTTTCGTTTCTCTGGGCTGTGGCGGAGACACAAGGGCCTCAGGACTGCTGTCAAGGGCAGGCATGGTCGGGCACCTCTGAGGGTGCATACCCCAGCAGAAGCCCACGGACAAGAGCCCCCTGGACATTCTCCTCCTCTTCACCATTGAAAACTGTGTGTTCTTCCTTACCATTGTAAACTGCCTCTTACTCTGGCCCAGACAGCAGTGGTGGTGAGAGGGAGAAGCAGTATATACCACTATCTATTCTCTCGAAGGCTCTCTGTCTCTGCCTGCAAAGCAAGAAAGTGGTCATCAAGATGAGGAAGAGGATGAAGAGCAGTAGCAGCTGGTGACAAAGGTGGTGAGAAAGTAGACTCACTGACGGAGGGGGCCAAGGAAGGTATCTTGCCGAAGGGCCCTCAAAAACCTGGATCTGGCATGGTTTGGCCTTGTCTTGCTTTTATCACTCAAACTTTCCTCTGAGGCCTTCTCTATTCATGAAGGATTTGTCTGGCTTTTCTTATTTTAACAATACATGTTTTTCCTTGGCTCTCTGACATATATCCAGCACTGCTGTATCTCTTGAAACTGTATTTCAAGGAGGAGATTTTTTTTTAACCAACTTGTATCTATTCTTCTACTGTGGGACTGAAAAGGGCAGAAAAAACAACACTTTCTTGGAAATGATTCCAAAATCAATTTGTCTGACTTCAACTGCCCCTGCTGTATTCCAGTAACAAGCATCAAATATCACATATCACCAAAATCCCATTATATTGTCATGAGCACCTCATGAAAGTGTCAGTAGTCCTTTAAACTTTGCACTTCTCCAAATTTTGCAGTGGAGAACTTTGCTTAAAAAAAAGAGGGGGGGGGAGTACAAAATGTGTTTATTAGAAGTACACACAAAAAAAGGATGAAAAATATAATGAAAACTTAAAAGACAAACCAACAAAACCACTTGGAGTTCAGGATGAAACAAATTTAAGGGTAGAAAAATAGGAAAACGAGAAACTGAAATTGTCATATTCACCCATCCCTACCACCACATTCACTAACAACAGAGCTCATCCCATCCCAACTACAGTACTTTTCACATGCACAGCCAGTGGAATGGAAGCTGCTTCTGCAGGTTCTGATCCAAAACTGTATGCATGTGTGAATAATAGAGTTGCTTGAGAAATTTGATCTTTGCAAATTCTGATGTGAGCTTACCTGATGGACACCTCCCAAACTAAGGTAAGGATCCTTCAGAAGAATAATTATCCTTCAGATTTCAGACTTATCTGAAAGTTGCAATAATGCTAAAAAAAACCCATACAAAAGTGCAATTCTCAAAAATATATAAAAATGCAATTGAAATGTATATTTTAGGATACAACATGTTTAGACATGCATACATTTTGATGAAATTCATTGAGAAATGTGCATTCTCTACCCCACTTGCCTCTGGTGTTCACCTGGCAGATCGCTTCCTCCCTCCTGATCATGAGGCCCTGATTTTGTTTCATTTAGAACACAGACCCTTACTGAACCCTGAAGATATTTTGGACACCTCTTATCTACACATAGACATTCCATATGTGTAGGGGTGGTGCACTGCAGAGGCAGTGTGTGCCATGTGGAGGCAGCATACCACAGTTATTCCTTTCTTTCACTCACACCTTCTGCCAGCCACTGCCATGGTTCTCTTCTATGTATAATCACTTGTCACAAAAATATCCAATCCTAACTGGGTGGGTAAGGTTGGAGAAACCAATGGGCAGCTAGTGTATATGTTCTCTTGAGGTTGCTAGTTTGTGCTTTCTCCAGTTCTCATGGGACTGTTTTTGATGTTTCAGATGGAGGTTTAGACTGGATCAACCCTTCTTGCATTATGCCTCTATAATTCTTACCCTCTTCTTGAAGAGCCTTCAGCATAAGGCAGCTCTGGAAGGCCACAGATGGCTAGATAAAAAAGTAAGAACATAAGAAGAGCCCTGCTGGATCAGACCAAGGGTCCATCTAGTCCACTGTTCACACAGTGGCCAACCAACTGCCCATGGAAAAAAACGCAGAAGTGGGACATGAGTGAAAAAAAACCATGTCCTCCAGCAACTGGCTTGCCTACGCACACTGCCTCTGATACTGAAGGTAACATATAATCATCAGAAGTAGTAGCCACTAATAGCTATATCCTGCATGACTTTGTCCAATCCCCCTTTAAAGCCATTCAAACTGGTGGCCACATCTTGCAGAAGTGAATTCCATAGTTTAACTATGCACTGTATGCACAGGGATACCTTGGCCCAGACAAAGTGAGAGGGGCCCTTTGCACAGATGATCTTGTGACACAACCAGTACTAGCGAGGAAATAAGTGGTGAACTTGTACTTAATACATAAGGGCCAAACCAGAAATGGCATAGGATATTTCCCTGATTTAAATCACACATCTTCTTCACTGCTTGCTCTGGCACTGAAGGAGGGTATTTCACCATTTTCCCTCACACTATTTCTCCAGTTGAAAATGACACAGATATACACAGTTATTGTTAGCCACAGAACGAAGAAAAGTCAGCAACAATATGGTCACCAGACTTTTCACTTATTGTGGCTAATAGTAGCTTGGGGTGGACCACTGAGGCCCTGATCCAAATCAGTTAACCTGCAGCTGCTTTGAAGCAAAGAAAAATGTCAGGAGTTTTGATCATGACTCATCACCTATCACATCCAGGTTGACAAGTAGGTAGAAATTAGAGTAGGGATGGGGTAGAAATTCATTCAGTTCATATTAATGCAAATGTGCCTAATTTTACACATCTGAACCACAATGCAAACTGAAACTCTGCGATCTTCCGAAATCCACACTTTTTTCCTTGATTTTTTTCCGAAATCCTTGATTTTTTTCAATGGATTCTCCAATCAAAACATATGTAGAAAACATGTGTAGTAGGGGAAATGACATTTAAAACCGTGTTATTAGGGAGTGGCTTGCAAAACATGTGAGTAGGAAAAATGCCTGCAAAATGGATGTAATAGGAGTAATGTGCATTAAAATGTTTATGGATTTTCATGCAAACTTGAAAAAGGAAATCAAGGTTTAGGAGAAAAATGAGAAACTGAGAGAAACCGAAATTGACATCCCTAAAATAGAGGCGAGGTATTGTAAATATGTATTTTTAATTGCATTTCACAGTTGGGAGATAGACACTTTTCCATTCAACTTGCTGTGTATTTTTTATTTGATTTGCTCATTCAGTTTTATGACCCTCAAATATAGGACATAGTAATGATGGACTGGGTGGAGCTCAGAAACAATTCATACAAGTCTGTGTTTAGTTACTAGGATTGCTTAAAGTGCTGGATCCGAGCAGAAGAGCCAACAATGACTACTATATGCCACTGTTTCTCATCAGAACCATGTGATCTCAGATATAATTTATTTAGGGCGCCATCCTATGGCTGCTAGTCAGTGGCTAGATGGCCATAGGATAGGTCAGGAACTGACCTTGGAGCACACGCTCTGAGGTTGATTCCCTGAGAACTGACCTCTCCCCGCTCCTGCGCTGCCTTGTAGGCAGCACGGAATGGCCCTGTGCTCGGAAGAGGAGCAAAGAGCGGCGAAAACAGGGTGTTCCTGGGGGTGGGGTGGGGAGGGCAGAAGTGCCATTCCAACACTTCCTACATGTCATCTGGCATCTGCCCTGCCCCACCCCGCTCTGATTCCCATGGCTAGACAGACGAAATCGGCTGTCTTGCTGTGAATGCAGGGCAGCTGAAGCATGGAGGGGATGATCCCCTCCGCACTGCTCCTGCCCTGCATTGGATAGGCGGTCACCTCTGAGTTCGGAGGCGGCCATCTATCCTGATAGGATTGTGCCCTCCAGGTGCAATCCTATGCAAGTTTAGACAGAAAAAAGGCCTCCAACTCCCATCATGCCCCTGGGAGTTGTAGGGCTTTTTTTCTGTCTAAATTTGCATAGGATTGCACCCTTATTTAATTAAATGATGAAGTAATTGTATAATGCATTTAACTATACTCAGCAGTTATGGAAAAAGTACTCTCAGCTTTGTGTGTGTGTGTGTGTGTGTTTCTGTCTGAATATTTTTGTGTAGTGCAGGTTCTGGAATTACCTGGCTAAAGCTGTATATTTCATTTCTTTGCTGTGAAAAGAAACCCACAAAATGAATTCTAAAGCACTTCTCTCGAACTTTTCCTCCCAGACACATTTTTTTTTTAATCACAGAATTCTCTCTGGCTTAACACAGGAAAAGCTATAAGCAGCAGAAGTGCATTATTCAGCTCTCTTCTTCTCTAGATGTATTATTTAACTTATCAACAGCATATTTGGGGCTATAATCCAACAGAAAAGCTGGAAAAAAACAAAGAGCTAAAGTTTCAGAATAGCTAAACTGATTGTTTCTAGGGCTTATGAGAACTAATTCAAACTTGAAAAATGCATTGGCTGAAATTTCAGCAGTTTCAAAAACAGTGCATATTGGTGGTGGGCACTTCTCAATTCTTGCTTGTCCTCATGTCATGTTTTGTTTTATTTTGTGGAAAAAATGGAACTCAACATATTGGTTCTGCCTCATTTGGATTTTTCTTTATCCAGGTTGTAACTGGCAGCTCACATTTATCAGAATAGGGTGGCAAGCTGAGAACAGCTATGACCATGATGACAGCCAGATTGTAACATCACAGATCTTATCTGTGCATTAAATTGTCAAAGAATGGGAGGGCAGCAAAGAAAGTGGAACAATGGGGATCTCAGCTGTAGCTCCCAGGGCTGGATGCAGCCCATCTGTCTGGATTTAAGCTAGAGGGAGAAAAGCCAGTGTTGCAGTGAAGATATTATGCATTTATTGGTTTATTCATTCATTCATTGGATTTGTATCCCACTCCTCCTCAGCCAAAAAGAATCCTGGAGTAGCTTACAATAAGCCCACAAAATATTCTGTTTCAATGCCTAGAGTGGCTAGGAGACCACCTGGGCAAGATTCCTTCCACAGTTACACACATGGCTATGTAAGCAAACTCTCTGTATGGACATTAGGGCCAACCCTACCATTAGGCAGAGTGAGGCAACCACCTCAGGCAGCAGGTTCCAGGAGGCAGTTAAGTCGGTGGGAAGATAGAGCTCTGCGTGCAAGGCAGCCTACTCTGTGCCCTCTAAGGTAGCCTGCTGGATACCGTCCTGTGTTGAAGAAAGATTCAGCTGCCAGTCTGGATGTGGAACTGGGGTCAGCATATTGCCTGTTGGCTCAGGCAGTAAAATGCCTCAGGCCCTGATGGGAATGTGTATACTTTTCCTCTTACAAAGAATCATTTGTTGCTGTCTAGTTCATCCTAATTTAGCAGTCAATACAGCCTGGATCCTTAAGGTTTTGCCAAAAACTGGGCTCACACACATGCCTCAGCAACCAGCTCAGGTTTTCCATGGAATCTAAACAGGGTGTGACTACCCATCTTGACTCTCTGCTGAGTATCCCTGTACGATCCACACCTTTTATTGAGCACCTGTATCACATTCACATTTTTAGCTGCATGCTTAAATGTTCTTAAGGATACAGAAAAATGTAATATGTGAAAAAGAACCTAAAGTTCGCCTAAGTAAGTGTTTGAATGAAGCTTTCCACTCACATTCATGATGTCCTCTTTAACCTTGAGGGCTGCAAATTTCCTCTTTATAAAATGTAGTTTAAATTCTCAAGGTTGAATAGCAGCTCTTAGTTTGTGAGGCATGTTTGCAGACAGACAGACTTCTAGACCTGGGGACTGCAGTCTCAGGTCATTACTACTATTAAATAGTGTGGGTCAGCTTTTGCTGATGAAGGTGAACCTCTCAAAGGAGCAGAGGTGGCAATAAACAAAGCAAGTATCTGTAAAACAGGCTGCTTGCTAAGGGCATATCTACAGTCAGCATTTCAAGTTGTGTTTTCATTCATATGGCACATCCAACAGCTGCAAGAAATCACATGATTCAGTGTGCTCTGATGCCACCCCTATCTGAAAGGCAGATACAAATAAGCCCAAATTGTCCATAGGGATGCTTGTGGAGTTTGATCTGTGAAAATTCCCAGAAGAAATGACCTGTTCCTCTCAGACTAATGTGCAGATCAGAACATACAGAGCAATCCCAAATGGGTTGGTGTCAGGGTAGATCCACGTGGCGGATCTACCACCACTTCTGAAGCCCTGTCAGGGCAGATGGTAAGCGGGGGAAACTTTGCTGGCCTTTTCAGCCTGGCACATCTCTTGAGTTTAACCCCCCCCCCTTGAAAACAATGGGGGAAATCTGCTATGATGCAGCTGCTAGATAGTTCATTGATGCATCCCTATGCCCAGAATGCCCCTTTTCAGGGCCCTATGCTTGCTACCCCCCACATGGTACCACTGCCAATGGTACCTTTCCACCCACTGAGCTCATAGCTTGTGCAGTGGGGCCCTGCGCAATGAAAAGTCCCCTCTCCACCAGCAGAGGCCAGTGGGGGGGAAAAGTCCCCTCTCCACCAAATCCAAACCCCTCCAGTGGGCAACTTCAGGGAGTTAGGAATTGCTCTCTTAGCTAACCACTGGAGTTCAGGATCCTTGGAACATTGCAATGCAGTTCTCAGCAGTTTAAACATATCAGTACATCTTTTGATATTTATCTTTAAATAACTTAAATAACCAGCTTAGGCTGGTATACCAACTACGCCCTTATCTGGACAGAGATAGCCTAGCTACAGTTATCCATGCGCTGATAACTTCTCGTCTGGATTACTGCAATGCGTTATACGTGGGGCTGCCTTTGAAAACGGTCCAGAAACTTCAGCTGGTCCAAAATAGGGCAGCAAGATTGTTAACAGGGACTGGCCTGCGAGCTCATATTACGCCAGTACTTTTCCAGCTGCACTGGCTGCCAGTCCATTTCCGGGCCCGATTCAAAGTGCTGGTGTTAACATTCAAAGCCCTTAATGGCTTGGGGCCAGGTTACCTGAAGGATCGCCTCCTCCCATGTGTGCCTGCCCTGACCTTAAGATCATCATCAGCGGCCCTCCTCCGTGAGCCCCTGCCAAAGGAAGTGAGGTGGGTGGCTACTAGGAGGAGGGCTTTTTCTGCTGTGGCACCCCGGCTCTGGAATGAGCTCCCTAGTGAGGTTCGCCTGGCGCCTACATTGTACTCCTTTCGGCGCCAGGTGAAGACCTTTTTATTTTCCCAGGCATTTTAGCTTTCTAAATTTTTATCTTCACTGTTTTAAATCTGTATTTTAAACTCCTGTACTGCTGCTAGGTTTTATTGTGGTTGTATTGTTATATTGTGGTTTTAATGTTCTGTATATTTTAAATTGTTTTATTGTGTGTTGTTTGGTTTTAATTTTTGTGAACCGCCCAGAGAGCTTCGGCTATTGGGCGGTATAGAAATGAAATAAATAAATAATAATAATAATAATAATAATAATAATAACTTAAAAATGCAGATGAATGTAGAATGGATTATAATGGAATTATGGATTAAAACACACACACACACACACACACACACACACCTGAAAGTGATACAGACCAGAAACAGATAGATTCTCCCATCCCTAGCTGTGTGTAGGGATGTGAAATCTCAAATCTGGCCCTTTGGGGGCTCCACCATCTCAGAGCACCTGACTCTAGGGATGGAGGAGAAATCCTCCACGGACCCCAGTGAGGCTGGATTCAAAAGAATCCAGCTCCCCGGAGTCTGTGGAGAGCAGAAGACTTACCTTGGCCTCCTGGAGGAATCCTCACCAGCTGGATCCTCCCCATCAGTTGGTTCTGGAGCGCCAGCGATACGGCCGCCATTGCTGTATCACTGGCTGGGCAGATTGACTGTGGACGCAAATGGCGTCTACTACGCCATTTGCAGCCATAAAGGTCTTAGTTTAAGGTAAATGCAGCTGTAAATGGCTGCATTTAGTTTAAACTAAGACCTTTATGGCTGCAAATGGAGTACTGGACGCCATTTGCATCTGCAGCCAATCCGCTCAGCCAGCAATACGGCAATCAATGGCGGCCGTACTGCTGGCGCTCCGGAGCCTGCCAGGGCTCTGCAGAATCTCTGCGGTGCAGAGCCAGCTAGCTAGGATTCTGGGGGGGGGGGGAGGGATGGATCACCTCCCCCCCCTGCGGACACCACCTCTGGACCCGGAGGTAAGCATTCCGCCCATCCCTACATGACCGGTCACATTTGTGGGCTGAGCCACATGGTTCTTCCCAAAATCTGGGAACTTTTCCATTTTGGGGTACGCAAAAATTTGTGCAAACTGCAGCTGAAATTTGCACAATTTATGCAAATTATGGCTGCAATTTGGACAAACTACAGCAGCAATTTCTGTAAATTCTTTTTTTACCCAAATTTAAAAACTGTGGAAAATCCAATGCAGACTGAGTCGGGCCAGCTCACGAACGAGCCAGAAACGAGCCAAAGTTGTGGGGGAGCTGATGAAAGCTAGGCGAGATCCACCCCGCTGGATGGATTCCTCCAACATTGCTGGTTGTGTGTGGGGGCTGCAGTCCACATGTAGGAAGTACAGTCTTGATGTGGGAACCCTCACATTACAGTGCCCCTTCTTTTGTCTTGGACTGCTCATTGCGCATAGAAGCAAACATCAGGCACTTGAGGAGCTTCCTTAAAAAGACCACTTCTAACCCTCTGATGACAGAAGGAGACTCAATTTCATGAAAAGACTGCTCTGACTGGAACATCAAAGGGCTTTCTAAATCAGTGAGGCGATACTTGGAGACAGCCAGGCACATGGCAGCCCATCTTTGGCAATGAACAAGACTGCTACTTTAAGAGTCCTCACTTTTCCTATGCAAATGTCACTGGAATCCATGCCTCACATCTCCATTTTTCACAGGCCCCAGCATTAATCTAATGTTTAAACGTCGTGATGTCATCTCTATTAATCAGGCCCCACTGGGGCATGCTCTAGTGTGGCATATTAATCATCTGCAGCCCCGGGATGTGCTTATCTGGAGAGGCTAAGTTTAGATCCATAAAAAATGATTTATTTTTAAAAGTAGCATTATTAAAGATGAGCTATAGCCTCTTACACACTTACCCGGGAGTCTCCTTAGGAAAGGGTTGGTATTTTGAAGTTGAGAGAAAAGCTCCCATTATTCCAAGCTGTGAAAACAGCCTGTCAGACATTGTTTTGGCCTCTGCAATGCCGTGTGTGTTTTCTTTGTGGTAAATATACTTACCCAGACAACTCACTACTATGGAAGGGGAAAAGCTTAGCAGAAGATTCAAATGGCAACCCAAGAATCAAATAGATCTGAGCTTTGTAGGATAGCTGGATATGTACCAAATGGAACTATACTACTGATCCAATTCCTGCATGGGCTTGGAACTTAATCCAGGTTCTCAACATTTCAGGAGGGTACTGTGACTAGGGATGTCAGAGAATTCCACCACGGATCTCCATGAGGCCGAATGCTGGTGCATTCGGCCCCCCGAAATCCATGATGGAATGAAGCCCCCCCGCCCCCCGTCCCGCAAAAGGCGCACGAAACGGGACACCTACCTGCCGCCGTTTGCGCTGCTTTGCGAATGGTGTCCGTGTCTGCAGCCGCCATTCGCTTCTTCACTATAGCCGTGATAGGCTACGTAAATACTTACATAGCCTATCACGGCTAATGCAGGGATGCCATTTGCGTCCCTGCGGAAGCTGTGATAGGCTGCGTAAGTATTTACGTAGCCTATCATGGCACAAAAAAGGGAACGCAAATGGCGGCCACCGTAGCCGCTGCCATTTACGTTTGCTGTCTTGTTTTTGCTGTGATAGGCTATGTAAATATTTATGTAAACTATCATGGCAAAATACAGGAACGCAAATGGTGGTGGCTATGGCAGCTGCATTTGCGTCCCTGCAGGCTGCCCAGTGGCCAGATGTCCGGCTGCGGGCAGCCCCGGCCAGCTGCTCCGTGGAATCGCCACAGAGTAGAGCCAGCCGGAGAGAATTTCAGGGGGGGGGATGGAGCACCTCCCCCCCCACGAATGTCACCCTTTGAAAAGGTAAGTGACTCTCGTACATCCCTAACTGTGACGGTGAGGAAGCTGTTAGTCTTTAATGTTCCCGAAAACTTCTTTTTTTTGCAATTCTTGTAGGGATGTACAAGAATTTTGCTTCCATTCATTTAAGACCGGTATTTGCCCTGTTTGTGTCCCCTGAACACGAATGCATTTTGCAGGCAAAGCTCACACATTCCGATGCTCACTTGCAAAATGCATTCTTTAGAAAAATGCACACCTTTCAAAATGCACATTGGGGGGGGGGAACCTTTTCATGCTTTAGTCAATGAGTGAAAACTGTGCATTTGGCTGCATGCTTTAAGAAATGTGCATCCAAATTTGTACTTCTCCCATTCCAATGCGATGGGGGTGGAAAAGCTTGCAATCTGGAAAAGGAACAAGGCAGACCAGGCTTCAAGGTGGAACTTGGAGAGCCTCGATGAACTCAAGCCACAGTGATTCTCCCAATCCTACCTGTAACAGATTAATATGTCTACCCTCCTAGAATTTGGGACAAGATAATAATTTAGTGACCTTCCCTCTTTTTGCTTTATACAGGAAATTTGGAAATATAAATCTAATTCTGGAGCTTTCAAATGAAGGTTAGTAACACTTCTCATGGTCGTATGATGATGACGATGATGCCATTCCATACTCTTCTCTTGACTAAGATGGCCAGTCTGCTTTTGGTTGGAATATGTAAGCAGACATGGGCATGCAGCGTACCGTGCACTGTGGCAATTCATGTTTTATTTATTTAAAAAGGGTTCATGTGCCACATTAATAAAAGCCCTATTGAACTTGAATAAACTGATTTTGCCCAGAAGTAGTGCTGTGTAGATGGTCTTTTCTCATAAACCTTAGTAGCATAGATAGAGAAGACCATAAATGTAACTACTAAGCATGGTTATTACAGCACTTTTGAAGTGTTCAGTAATCCTTCCCACAGCTAAGAATGGGTGAGAAATTCATTGGGTTTGCATTTTTATGAGAGATTACCCAATTTGCACCTCTCAGAACTGAACATGGAACCAAACACAGTTTGCAGTTGCATACATTTCTGAGTTTGTGATACATGCCAGAAAACAAAATAACCACAAAAAAAAGCCTTCCAAAATATGCACATATCTGGGCAAGGAAAAGGCCTACTTTTCAAAAATGCACAGAGCATCCTGTAGTCAATAGATGCATGCATACAAAAATGTGCAGATTTGAAATATGTGCACAAAAATGCAAATATCTTGAAAAATGCATGTAAACTATATACAGATTTCTATGCAGATGGGGAACAGCTCACATTCCCATATGGAACCAGGATGGAACAAGCCTAGTGGTGGAAAAATGAGAACCTAAATGAGATCGAGTTTGGCAGATTCACCCATTCTTACCCACAACCCACGTTGGCAATTGCATTTGGCAGAGTGAGGTGGCTGCCTCAGGTGGCAGATGCGAGGGAGTGGCAGCAAGGTACTAAAGGACAGATCTGTGTGCGACACATAACCACAAGTCTATTGTTCATCCCCTAAGCTAGCTTGCTGCCCTCAAGTGCAGTGGAGGTCCCTGCCCCATTGCCAGTGTTCAGATAATGCTGAATGACCAGACTGCTCAGTTTCTGTATATGGAATTGGGGTAGACATCTTCTCCTTTGCTGCAGGCAGCAAAATATCTTGGGCTGTCCCTGACCTAGAGGTGTGTGAATCAGCAAAACAGGAGCTTGCCAACATTCTCCGAATTCCACTTCAAGGTTTGTTCCAATCTGTCTATAGCAGATTGCGAACCTCGTTTTTTTCCCTTGTTGCATGAAAATTTGTGTGTATTTTCCTGCAGTTTTTCAAATATCAGTTGTTCACATTTACAAAATGTGCAGTTTTTCCATTGATTAAAGAGTGTTTGTGCACATCCCTCCCCCCCACACACAAAAGTACATATTTTTTCATGTCCATATTTTTAGAATACATTTCAGTTGTTACGCAAATTGCATCACAAGCTCAGTAATGTACAGATTTTGACCGTACATGGATAGCCTCTTTGAAATATCAAAACAAACTGCAAATGATTTGATGAACATTTAAGCCTATGCCACAGGAGACACTGTAACTGAGATGATGGGTATAACTGGAAAAAAATAAACACGTACAATTTCATAGATAGAATTGGTTGCCAGGAATAAAGATGGACAGTGTAAAATCTGTTCCATCAGTTTCATGGATTGTCAGGTGTCTTTTCTTCCATCGTCCTCTCACAGTTGGATGCAAATATTATTATTTTTTTCATCATGCGGAAAAATATACAAAAATTATGTAAGAATTTGTTACATAATTTTTTAAAAAATTATGTACGTAATTTACCTTAGTACATAACATTTAGTGTATCGTCCCCCATTCCATTCAACTTTTCCTGAGCAGAAATGTGTGCATCTTCCTATGAATAAATATGCATAAATTTTGGGAAAGTTAAAAAAAAAAAATCCAGAAGTCCACGGACTCTGCGTGGCCTGAGGGGGTCATTCCAGAGCAGATTCCACAGGTTCGATTCTTACAAATCTGAGCTCATTTTAGTCTGTCTTGAATTTCTCCAGCCTTCCTAACCAAGAGACAGGTCCAGCACATTTCCTGTTAGCACTGATTAGCTAGCGCTTGATGGAGAAAGCATGTGCATGCAGCATTCCTCCATCTCTAATGTTTGGCTCAGAGAGCTTAAAGTCAGGCAGCATTTGAGATCAGAAAGCACAGAATAAAGCAGACTTCTTACACCATTCCCTCCCCTCTGCCCATCTACCCCTTCTCTAAGTGAATTACAGTTCCCAGGATAGAGCTGTCTAATAGCACAGACAGTCCATTGAACAGGTACTGACCTGCCACTCTGGAATTCCCATTAACCCTCAAGCAAAGACTCTCTCAGGGGTTGTGTGATGGGTTAATTGACCTATATTTAATTAATACAGAGGAGTTCATCAATGCCAATACACTTAATCCACATTATGCACTCATATGGACAATCTTTTCATGGGAATAACTGTGGGTTTCTGCAGATAGGAAGAGGATTGGAGGCTATTTTACATGACCTTTTCAGTATGTCACAATGCCAGTTACTGGGTTTGCAGTGAGCAGTAATCAGTGGACAAATGGACATCTGATTTATCCAATATAGCCTAGAAACAATTGGACAACTATCCCTCTGTAGGTTCCACATAGCCTTATGGTTGGGTTTGCCCCTGACATTCATGTCTGAAACACACACACACACAAATGTAAGTTGTGAATGTCTGTGAGTTTTATGTGTTCTGGACTAAATTGGGAAACTGATACATTTTGTATCTTCTCCACATGTGCATGGAATGGAAATGAGGCCATTGGATATTACAAATTGATGCACCTTTCCCAGCATATAAGAAAAAGAAATGTCAGCCTTAATCTATGAATAGGTTATCCATGAAGGAACAGTTCTTAAGTGCAGCAACACAGAAGTGCTAGTGTTCGCATGCCCTTCTGCATTGCTGCGCTTTGCACTTATCCAGTAACAGCAGAAATGGGAGGATATTATGACAACTTTACTCCCCATGTGGCTGCTGAGTGTCCCCCAGGAGAGGAGTAGCAGTGGCATGGGAAACAACCACAGATTCCCCCTCCCAAACATGGTCCCACCACAACATTTCCTATAATGCTGGCAGAGTGGCAGCCAAGTGGAAACAGCAGCCCCTCCGCTGAGATTATATGTGTGTATGTATGTATGTGTGTGTATGTATGTATGTGTATATGTATATATATATATGTATGTGTGTGTGTGTGTGTATATACACACACACACACACACACTGTGGTGGCCCCGTTCCTGTGGAACACCCTGCCTTTGGAGCTCTGGCAGGTGCCAATGTTGTGTTGCTTTTGGTGCCTCCTGAAGATATTGTTATTTTCAGAGGCCTTTTGGTAAAATGAGTACCCTGCTTGCTGGGGGAAAGGTAGTCACGAGTCACGTGACTGGGGAAGGCAATGGCAAACCACCCCACGACAGTCTGCCATGAAAACGCCAGCGCAAGCGGCATCCCTCTAGGAGTCAGTAATGACTCGGTGCTTGCACAGGAGGAACCTTTCCTTTCCTTTTTCCTTCAGTGACCAGCCACGGTTTATTAAGTTCAAAATTTGTTTCTTTTAAAATGTTTTAGGGAGCAATCCTATGGCTGCTAGTCAGCGGCTAGATGGCCATAGGATATGAGGTTTTCCAGGAACCAACCTCACAGCCCCTGCTCCGAAGTCAGTTCCCGGAGAACCAACCTTCCCCCCCCCCTTTTGTGCTGCCTCATGGGCATGCTCCGCGCTCGGAAGATGAGTGCAGAGCAGCCAAAAAGGGGCATGCCGGGGGGCGTCCTGGGGTGGGGAAGGTGGAAATGACAGTATGACACATCCTATGTGTCATCTGGCAGCCTCCTCCCCTGCTCCGCCTTCCCCTGGCTAGACAGCCAAAATCAGCTGTCTAGCTGCAAATGCAGGGCAGGAGAAGCATGGAGGGAATGATCCCCTCTGTGCTTCTCCTGCCCTGCATTGGATAGGTGGTCACCTCTCAGTTTGGAGGTGGTCACCTATCCCCATAGGAGTGCACCCTTAATTGTTTTAATATGGTGTTTTATTCATTTGTCTTTGTTTTTCACCGCTCCAAAATGTTTTGATGTGGAGCAGTATAGAAATATTGTAAATAAATAAATAAATATCACCTTACTCAGATGATCTCTGTGTAAATAATCCCCAATGTTACCCCTTTACTCTCTCTGTTTCTCTTCTCCATTTCTTATCTCACTTTATTTCTCTTTCCCCGCTATGTTCTCTTTGGTCCTGACTGTACACTATTAAAGCCAATGGGAACATTGCCATTGACTTCAGTTGGCATCAGCTGCCCGCCATCTCATTGCTATTGTCTGAACTGATACACTCAACCATCTTTGCCTTTCATATTTCTTGGCCTTACAGTATTATGGCATTCCAGTAGCAGTTATATGTCAGGTTCCGTTATCAGCATGTCTCCTGTAAGATGCAATATTCACCTCTTGTAAAACCTGGAAGTTTAGATCTAGGATGTATCATTTCTTTATTCCTCCCCCACCCCTTCCTCATGTGCCATTTCTATGTCAGCATTCTCAGTTGATTAGAAGGAAGGGAGGGGGATACAATTCATTCTGGATTCATTGAAATCAGCACCCCAGCCTAGCCTCAGTAATAAACAGTTCAGTCCCATACAGTGTAACTTCTCTTACTTTTTTTGTTGTTGTTAAAAACATCCAAGGAGAGATGAAATATTTTATGTGAAATCATACAATATTCCAATTTATTTCCAGGTTTTATACAGCAATTCCCCATCTTCCTTAACCTGATATTGAGATTAAAGAATTGGGGAGGAATACAGAAATTACCTTGGGTTCAAAGGCAAAGTCATGATCACTGAGTGCAAAGCTAGGAATAGTGTGAAGGATTTCTAATACTTATGGATATGTCTCACCACTCCATGCTGGCCTGCTGGTCCTGAAATGAGCTAGGGTCACTTTGGCTAATCTGATCCTGCACCCATTGGCTCCTGCCTTCCAGAAGCCCTTGCATGCTACTTGATCATGTCTGTCTGCTGCATAATCTTTCTATGTGAGCAGCATGATGCTTTTATTTGGCAAAGGTGTTCACTATAAAGTTGGCAGTCAACAACTTTGGGTGGGGGAAGGCACAGAGTAGAATGCAAGAATCAATAAGTGAGGGTAGCCAAGAACTCTATCTGATCCCAAAGGAAATCCCATACAGCGGAAGTATGGTCTGAAAGTCAGACAGCCAAGATTTTCTGAATTCAAAAGCCTTTTAAAAAAGTAATAAAATGGAGAAAGCAATTTATCTCCCTTGAGGCAGATCCATCTCAGCTGTGGTGCCAATGCAAGCAGAGACAAAAGGGGAGCATCTGGCACCTCTTATTTATGGACAGCAGGGACTGAAAAAGAGTTATTTTCCAGCACCACATATGCACCATAGCAGGGATGTAATAAAATTGCTGGACCCACTCCCCGCCTTTCCTAACCATGGTCTTGCTTGTTTGTGCTGCTGTAAGCAAGTGTGGCTGGAACAATGGCAACTCACAGATGTCCTTGCTGGTAGCACAGGGGAGTCCTGCAATCACTTAGAGAACTAATGGGGTTTATAGGTTCAATGGGGAAGGTAAGAAAGACCTTGAATATCATAATTTTGCTATACCTTTCAGGAGAGACGGAGGACTCCTTTCAGTGTTCAGATGGTAAAGGAACGGGAATGGGGCTTAATGAAATCCATAAGCCCAACCCCTTGACCAATTTTAGCCAGACTATGCCCCCCATAGTTTTCTAAATATAGTAGCTAAGGGGCATATCTGTCCCCTTCTGTAATCCAAGCACTGACTCTTTCTTATCTTAGGAGCTGTTATGTGGAAGAATTGAGTACCCATGTTTGAAGGAACCAGACCCTGCCTCCAAAAAAACAGAAAGGAGCAGAGCAGTCACCAACATTTTGCCCGTGGTGCTATACATTGTTATGATATACAATCAGGCTAACATCCACCAAAGCATTCTAGCTGTGTTGTACATTATTAAGTTCTATGATGAGTTAAGCATTTTTGAGCCTCTATTCCTGAGTACTGACAAAAGGTAAAACACCCAATGACTAACAAATATTTTCAAGTAGGGATGGGTGAACTCCCCTGCACCCAGTTCAGGTGCCGCTTACTGGACTCCCGCCACATGCACAACCGTGGCGGGCCTGCAGGGCAAGCTGCCAGATGGTACATGGGTAGACATGTTAGAGAATTTCGCCACAGACTCCAGTGAGGCCGAATTCTTTAGAATCCGGCCCCCCGGATTCCATGGCAGAATGGAGCAATCCCCCCACCCCCATGGAATCCCCCCGGGATGGAGCCTACCTTTGTCGGCCATCTGCTGCCCCTCGAATGGCTGCCCCGGTCTGCAGCTGCCATTATCATTCCACTTTAGCTGTGATAGGCTACGTAAGTATTTATGTAGCCTATCATGGCAAAAGGCAGGGACACAAATGGCGTAGCAGCCGCAATTTGCATTCCTGCCTTTTGCTGTGATAGGCTACATAAATATATACATAGGCTATCATGGCTACCACAGGGACGCAAATGGTGGCCGCTACGGCAGCTGCAGAGGACTGAAGTCTGGCTGCAGGCAGCCCCGGCCAGCAGCTCCACGGGCTCCCTGTGGAGTGGAGCTGGCCAGGGAGGATTCCGGGGTGGGGGGAGGGACGGATGGCCTCCCCCCCCAGCAGATGGGCCCAGCAGAAGGGGGTAAGTCATTTGTACACCCCTATACATGGGTGCCTGGCAACAGCTTGTGGATTCCTGCTTTTTCATGAACTGCCATCATTTTGCATGAAATTGTGGGTATAGCTATTTATGGAAATTGTGTTTTGCACAAGTAAATAATGCAATTTGCGCAAAATCGCAGGTGTAAATGGTCTAGACCATTTGCACCTGCAATGTTGTGCAAATTGAGCAATTTATGGCCACAATGTTGCACAAATTATGATTTCTATAAATGGCTGTACCCACGATTTTGCACAAAAAAGTGGCTTGCAAAAAAGCACCATACTACAACCTTGCCCAACTTGATGTGTGCCAAGTCGGACAAGCTCAGGAATCCTCAAGCTAACATCCAGGGGACCAAGTTGGCAAAAACTTGCCAACCTCCACCCCCAAATTTGATGCCTCCCACATCCCTATGCTCAAGTGATGTCACAGAGTTTCACATTCCTGGCTCAAAATACGAATCTTGGATTGGGATGTGCAAATCAGCAAAACTCGAGCTTGCCGAAGTTCTCCAAATTCCATATCAAAACTCCTTCTGACTTGAGTCCATACCAAGTTGTGACCTTTCTTTTTTTTCTTTTGGCATGAAAATCTGTGCTTATTTTCATGTGTAATATTACAAATGTACGCATCAATTGTGTGCATTTTTGAAATATACACATTATTCTCCAATTGATTAAAGTGTATTTGTGCACATTTTTCAAATGTACATACCTTTCCATGCACAATTTTTAAAAATATGCATGCTGTTGAATGGTGGGGGTGTGTGTCTGCAAATCACAGTGCAAGTTTGGAAATGTACAGAGTTCAACCGAAGATTGCCTCCAAATGCCATGTTCGGTCTGGAAGGTGCAAACTGGATAAATCCTGATTTTTTTAAAAAAAAATGAACTGAAACTTTTTTTATATATATACATCCCTAATCCTGCAGGATTGTTATGCTGATTGTAATGCTCTGCAATTTTTTCTCCAGTTCAGAATTAATCTAAACCAGAATAACAACCAAGTCTCCTTCTCTCCCACCAGCCTGCTCACCGCCAACACCCCCGACTCCTTTGAGCCCACCTATCTAACTTCCTTGCTGCTCTTGAAGTGAAAGGAAGGGAGGGAGGGATGACTCCATCTCTTTGCTGGCACCTGGTGTTCTGCCACAGCTGGGCCCCAAGTGCTAGGGATACTGGGAAGTGTAGTTCTGACAGAGCTACTGACGTCTCTCAGTAACTCTGTGAAAGCTACATTACTCAGAGCTTCTGGCTTGCATCCATAGCAATTCCACAATTTCTGACAAGTAAACAGATGGGTGAAAAGGAGTATGAGGTGCTGGAAAGAGGCAGGAAGATGGACAGGTAGATAGGTGGAAGAAAGGAAGGAGAGATTTTGAAGGAAGGGCTGAAGGAGGAGAGATTAAACCCTCTGACATTCCTTATGTGCAATGGGCTCTGATTTGGATCCATCATGGGCACAGGGACAAACTGATATATTTCCTGAGTTTTGTGTAAAAATAACAACAACAACAACAACAAATATTCCAAGCCTGGCCAAGAGCCTTCATCCTGTCACTAATTTCAGAGAAGGGAAAAACACAAACACCCCCCCCCCCCCACACACACACACACATAAAGGAATGTGTAAAGTTTGGAAAAAATTATAATTAAACAGCATAACTGCATTTCATCTTGCTTTTAACTCCAGACTCCCTTTTCAGTTATGCCCTCATCCCAGCCATTGGTTCTTAGGTTTATACTGATGTGCATCACCACACAGTTGATTGATTACAAGTAGAACAGTATCTTCCCGCTCAAAAGTGACTATCTGCTCTGTGAAGCTCATGTCTTTCAGATCATATGACATCCAACTAGATAACTAGGTTCTCAAAAGGACTTCATTAATTCAGGAGAGACAGGTTTGTCAACAGGCAGCTATTATGGTACTGTAGGAGTGTGGTAGAGGGTAGCAGCTTTAGCTAGGTTATGCACAAGGGAGAGAATGGGGGCTGAAACCAAAATACAGCAAAATTCCTGAATTTCCAAACAACCACACAAAAGCCAACTCTTTTTAAAGGCCTCTTCCTGGAACATACCATTAGTTACATAACCCATTCCTTATATTGTGAAAATACTTCCTTCAGTCCACAAATGCTGAAACCAACTGGAAATTTCGATGGATAGCTGACTCAGGTAGGAACAGACTGGTAAAACCTACCCTTCCACAATCAAAGGCAAAAACACAGGATAATATGAGACAGACATGCAGGCAAAGCTTGAGCCCAGAGGGTTCATAATGCTCACCTTGACGAAAAGATGAGTGATAAGAGTAGACACCACTACATTCCTTTCTGGTTCAGGTTAAACTGTGAGCTGGAGATAAATTCTTACCCATTCAAGCAGCCCGGTCTTCTGATCCCCCAAATTCCATCTGGTCCTGCAAAAGCAGCGGGAACAGCAGGATTGGTGGAAAGATTCAGATTTAGGGATGGCTTGAATTCATTGGGGTCCTCCAGTTTCCTCATCAAAGCTTGTTTCTCCTCATTCCAGTTCCTGGAGTGTCTTCCCCCCCCCCTGCCCCAAATGGGAAAAGTGTGAATTTTCAAACAGGAAAGTGCACATTTTTTAAAAGCACACCCTCAACTGTGCACTTTCCCCCCAGTGACTAAAGTGTGAATGTGAGCATTTTTTTTAAAGTACATTTTAAAGTCCACATTTTTTAAGAAGGAAACATTTTGCAAATGGAATTGCAAGCTCTAGAATATGTAATCTTTACCTAAAAATGTGATCACATTCTGGGTTGCAAGCAGGGCATGATCTGCTGTTTTTCAAACTGAAATGAAATTCTCATACATCTCTATTCAGTTACACCACAAGGAGAGGGAAGGAAGGAGATACCTATATTTCCACTATAGTGCCTTTAACAGTAGTGTGCTAGGATAAGGCCCAGCTGGCCTCTGGAGGAATGTAATTTTCTCAAGAGCTGCTGACATTGCAGGAGCTCTTAGGAAAATTACATTTCCCAAGGGTCATCAGGGCCTTTCATTGCGGCTCAGAATGGGTGACAATGTCATTTGGTTGTTTTTTTGTTATGAAATTACCAAATTTTGCAAATTTCTCCATAAATGGGATGGAAAGAACTTCAGATTTTTTCTTTCTTTCTTAAAAAAATGAAAGTCAGAAAAACAAAATTGACAGATTCATCCATGCGGGAGAAGGGCTTAGAATGCTAAGCTATTAAAAGTCTAGGTTTCAATCTGTGTACATTCAACAATGTCTGTGGTCCTGAATTAGGGTTGCCATGTATTTTATTTTATTTTATTTTATTTTATTTTCTGACTTGAAAGGTTGTCAGAGAGGAAGGCCAGGATCTCTTCTCGATCATCCCAGAATGCAGGACACAGAATCATGGGCTCAAATTACAGGAAGCCAGATCCTGGCTGAACATCAGGAGAAACTTCCTGACTGTTAGAGCAGTACAACAATGGAACCAATGACCTAGGGAGGTGGTGGGCTCTCCCACACTAGAGGCATTCAAGACGAGGCTGGATAGCCATCTGTCAAGGATGCTCTGACTTGGATTCCTGCATTGAGCAGGGGGTTGGACGCGACTGTCTGGTAGGTCCCTTCCAGCCCTACTATTCTATTATTCTATGATGAACAGCTACATGGCAAGCAGGTACAATGTGGCCCTCTCAATGCTAGGAATAGCTGTACCTACTGACTTTGGCTGCTGCAGATGGGTGAGAATTTCATTCAGCTCATTATTTAATAAGTTACCAAAATTCTCAGATTTCTTTATAAACAGGGTAGAAAGAACATGAAATTAAATAGAAATGAACCTGGCTGGGAGAAAACAAAACTGACAGATTCATCAGTCCCTAATCCTAGCAGCACACTGCTGTACAGGGCACCAGGCATGTAAGCCATACAGAAAGTTTGGTGGGAAATATTTCTGGTTCCAATCACTGTTATAACCTGATTGCAAATTAAGGAAATTCTTCTACTTATATTTTCTCTTTTGGTCCTTGAACATATCTCTTTAGATGGTATTGCTAAAAAAGAAACAGGAGATTCTATTCTTTGTGACTGTGAGGTTAACAAGAGTGAAATGCAGCAGCCACAGAAAAGACTGCAGGAAGAAAGATTCTCTTTAAAGTTAAAGATAGGACTATAAGGTGGTAAGTATGACATTACTATAGGTTGTATGACATTTCAACACTGGAGAGTCCACCCTAATTACTTCTTATTTAAAAGACAAGAAGATATATTAAGGTAAGAAAACTGGAAATATTGACTTCTTGAGAGAATTTCACAGCATTGACTTTCTTGTGTCCATGGATGTGACACTTCCATTGGTGGTGGCCACTCATCAATATGGATGATTACAATTAGTTACCTACAACTACTGCTGCACTTTGAATCAGATGTAGGTATACTTCCCTGATGTCCTTAATGAAAAGACATTGGCCTACATTGTTTTATTTAACTGCCTTCATGTAGCATCCAACAACACACAGCTTTTCTACTGCAATGGTAGGTGAAGAAATTACAGCATGTAGCTGGATTAGCTGACTATAACTTCCAGATGATATGAGAGTTCAGATTTCCTGCCATTGACATGACATTTAAGCACCTGGATAAGAATCTCATTCACATGTGTTAATTAGCTGAAAATTCTTTGCCAGACTTCAGATGACTTGAGCTGTGTGTGTATTCATGATGACTGGGAAATTTAATATTTCATTCATTCATTTTTTTCTGTGTGTATTATAGAAAAAAGTATGATTTCTGGAGTGTTGTAGTAGTGTTAGGTGGCAGTAAAACATTAATTTCCTTTTCTTCCCAAAGAAACATCAATACAGTTCTTGTAAAAACAAGCACAGGGAGGGTGGGAGGAAACATGTCACTCCAAAAGGTTCTGAAATTTGGCAAAGAGGGAAGGGCTATAAAATCATATTCAGCTTCTAAAGCTCCAAGCTCAGGATGGACCATTGAGTCTATTACTCATCCATGTCAGCTTCACATGTGTTCAGTCATAAGTCTGTTCCATTTAGTTTTCTGAACATATTTTTAAACACACACACAAAGGTTGCCTTTAAATTGTATGCATTTTTCCCCTAGGATACATATTTCCATATGCATTTCCCCCTAAAATATGCACACATTTCCTCATAAAATATACATTTGCACATAACTGAAAAGTGTGCCAGTGGGGGCCTGTCAGCATCAGGGATGTACAGATTTTGTAAAATCCCTTCCGTATACATTTTGTGGGTTGTCAGGTACCTTTCATTCCATTGTCCACTCATTGATGGAATCGTGTGTTGTTGTTTTTCCAATTTCCTGAATTTTCGCAAATTCATATTTGGTCAAATTAGCATTTGCACAAATTTACACTTGTGAAAATACAGAAATGCCCCCCATGAGAAAATCTCCCCAATCCATAAATACCCCTGAAATGTGCATGTTCATGCTTTCGACTATGGGGGAAAGTTGCATTTTTGACTGGTTATTTTTTCTATGACTAATTTCACATAAAGCTCTGGAAAGTTAAAAACAAAACAAAAATGAAAAAAACAACAACAACAGACTGCAAATCTGCAGAATCCATGCAAATTGGGAAAAGTCCACTGCAAAATCCACGAGTTGGATTCATAGTAATCTGTATTCATTTGATCCAGTTGCAGACTTCACCAGCAACCCTAGTCAGCATCCTCAGCCCCTGACCTGGGGAGCTTTGGGATCAAGGAGGCCATAAGAGCCCAAGGGAACTGCCCTAAGTCCTCTCAAACTGGTAAACTATGAGCACTTGGTTGGGGAACCTTCACTTTACTGCTTCAATGCCTCCGGGTGTCTCAGATTTGGACCTTATTTTTGGCTAATCAAGGAAAAAATATTATCTCAAGCTTGACAGTTAAAAATGTTCAGTTTTCTAAAATGGACTTAAATATATATGAGCCCAATAATTCTGTCCCTGTAACATGTTGTCAGAATGTTGCATTTTAAATATCCTGCATATGTTGTTGAAATATTGATAGGGTCCCTTCGATTTAACAAAATGTTCAGGCTGAAAAATCAGAGAGAGGAGAAGGAAGAGGAGGGTGAAATTAATGTAATTTGTACATTCAATTCCAACAGTATTTCTGATAATTTGACAGGTTTTACTTCAATTACACGGTAATTTTTTTTATGCAGCTCTGGTTTTAAATGCAACGCAATACAACTGAATATATTCTTGGTCTTTGTCTTCTCTTAGGCTATACAGAAAAATAAAATAAATGCAACACCAGGGCTTGGGAAATGGAGGTTTATTTCATCCTACAAATGTTCTAACGTTCCAAAATGCCTAACATCACAATGGAGAATTTAAATATTGAAATCTGTCACGATGGTTTAAAAATATCTCCCTGAATCTGCAAGAGTGTTTCTTTTATACATCTCTCACTCTACAAATGAAGGACTTGCCTGCAGCACAGCATGTAGCAGATTCACATTAATGCTCATAGAGTTAAACTTGTTTAAGGAACCAACGCTTCTGCACTGACACCATTCCCCGGAGATCATTTAGCATCAATGCTTGCTCACTGTACCTGAGACTTTTGCAGCAACAGTAGTTCAGTGACCAATTAAGAGCTGCCCTCTCACACTTGAAAAATCTAGGGAGTCACCCCAGTCTATGGAGCACAGAGGATTACAATGGCTGGAAAAATAGATATCTTGGAGTCAGTCTAAGAACATCTCCACGTAAGGGCTTTTCAAACATATGATTTGGGGATTTAGGGTAGTATCCAGTGTTAATCCTACACAGGAATGCTGGAGAAATCCTCAACAGAATCAAATGAGTGAGTTATAATATATATATAATACCGGCCAAAAATGTGCATTTCCCCCATAGGCGGGAATATATATATTGGGAGGGGGAGATTTGTGCATTTTTGCAAGTGGGAATTTGCACAAGTGGGAATTCACACAAATGCAAATTTGCACAAATTTGGGAAACTGGGGGAAATCCAATTCCATCAATGAGCAGACAACAGAACGAAACCCACTTGACAATCTGTGAAATCCACCCAAAAGGGATTTTACAAAATCTGTACATCCCTGTTCCTACATAGAGTGGACCCATTGAAATAAATGGGACAATTTAGTCATGACTAATTTAAGTCTCATTCATTTCAGTGGGTCTACTCTATGCAGGACTAACATTGGATACTACCCTTAGCACACATTGGGAAGTCCAGGGAGCAGGGAGATATCAAGTGGCTGGGACAGGGGGATTTGCACATTGATACTGCTCCCTACCTTGTGTAAACACGAGCTGGCATACAAACCATGATCCCAGAATCTGCTGCTTGGGCTTTACAGGGATGCCCTTACAGAGTGTCTCTCTCAGGACTGACACACAGCAACTCCTCAGGCTCTGAAATAATGGCCATGCTACATTAATGTGACCCATTAATGGTCCTTCTAAAGCAGCTTAACTCAACATCTGACCTGCTTTAATAGCTTCACTACTTCTATATTTTATTAGACAGCACAGGTGCCACTGTAATAAGAAGCAATTTTAAAGATGACAAAGAAGTTGACTCGATATAGTTGTTACCCATTTGCAAGGAATCTGTGCTTTGCAAAGCCACTTTTTTTTTTTCAGGATTAAATTCAGCTTGCTGGAAAGCAACTCCTCAATGTGCAGCATAATCTAATGTTTGTTTGGAAGAAAATCCTGGAATGTTCAGTGTGGCTTACTCCCTAAGAAGTCTGCTTGGGTTGGGATTGCTGTTTAATCATAGAGTATAATAGAATCATAGGGTTGGAAGGGCCCTACAAGGCCATCGATTCCAACCCCCTGCTCAGTGCAGGAAGCCTGATTCCCAGGCAGCCTGCCATGCAAGTACTAACCAGGGCTGAGACAATCCTATGCACATTCCTATGAGAAAGCCTCATTGAACACTGTAAGTAAGCAAACATAGGACTGTGCTGCATGCCTGCTTGCTTCAATATCACATAATCCGGCATATTTGGGCACACAGTGTAACTGGCTACTCAGAACTTCATATTTGGGCACATTACAGATGCTTCTGCTGGTAAATTTCAAGGGGAAAGTCATCATGATCAAAAACCAGATGGGATTAATTTTACATGGTGAGTGGGGACATTTGGATCAGATAAATCCAGTGGCTTTGAATATTGTTGAAAATATGCAGTTCAGCTCTAGCAACACTTTCTGTGTCCCCTGAATTCTATTAACCATCCAATTGGCAGAGGAACCTGGAGTGAGTCCTATTGTATTGTCAGGAAAGGAACTAGAAGATTCTGATTTTTCTTTCCTTTAAAGATTTCCTCATAACCTCTGTCAAGAGCAGTAGTGAAAGATTTGATTTATTTTTTTTTTTAGAAGTCTGGAGGATTTATGAGAGTACCAGCCAGGATTTTTTCTAAAAAACCCTAAAAGCTCTAAGTCAATTGTGGATTGGAATCTTTGCCATCTGAACATCCGTTGTCTTCTACATTGTGCCGTTCATTGGTCACAGTTGATTAAAGTGCCACATGGCAGAAGTGTAAGGGTGAAGCCCTCAGAGTGATTCAATTACCAATTATTACAGTTGTTTTTCATTGCTGAGGCTGAAACTAGTTTCTATTATAAGACATGTAGGTTGTGTGCTCCCCCCACTTTTTTTTAAAATCCTTCTAATGCTAATATATAGAGAAAAAGTGGGTTTAGACTTGAAAGAATAACGGATTTATTGATTTAACATGGTGAGGGAGATTTCAAGTGGTACCTAAACAACATTTCGGACCTGGATCTGTTAGCCAAGCATTTGGAATAATGATTTGCATCCCCCTCCATTGGTCACTGGGTGGATTACTACTACTATTACTACTGGTGTGGCTGGATGTTGTTGTATAGCAGTGGTGCAGAACCTTAGGCCTGGGGGCCAATTCCAGCCTACCTGGGTGACAATTCAGCCCTCTGGGGTTCCCCAGATGGCCATGCCCCCTTCCCAAGGGGCCTTGGCATGCAGGCCAGGATGGAGCCCCACCTGTGGAGTTGTGAACCTGGAATCTCCATCCCGTGGTGCAAGGGCAAGGGGCAGGTGGGAGCAAAAGGTCGCCAGTTTGATCCCCAGCAGCCTCTCCAAACAGGGATTGGAAATAAAGTCCCTGGGCCTGGGCCTCTGGAGGGGGGTTTGCTGCCAGGTGGAGGAGATATGACCGAACTGCACAGGGCTAAGGGTCAAACTTGATATTTGGTGTATTTTATTTTAGAAAATGCCTCCCTGCATTTTGTCCCCCAAAAGCCCCCCGGGCAACTTGTAGATTAAAAACACAACAAAGCACAATGTTTTAACTTCTGTAAACCACCCAAGGAGCTTCAGCTATGGGGCAGTATAGAAATGTAATAAATAATAATAAACAAATAAATAATTCCCCCACCCACCAATCATTTGGTGGTTTCCCAGCTTTTATGCAGGCATTTCCCCCCATTCGTAAGGGCTGAAATGGCTCTCCTAAGGCTTTGTTACTGGCAGTAAGATATTTAACCTAAAAATACATTGGCATTTTGGTCCTGCCCCCTTTGTCTCTGGAGCCACTCACCACTGGAATGCAGCCCCTGAGACCTTCTCCAAAAGAAGAATTAGGCCCTTGGGTTTAAAGAGTTTCAGCACCCCTGTTGTATAGGGCACCAGGGCTATATCATCTCTCTCGAGCCTTTGGGGACATTCAAGGGCACCATGAAAAGTGTGTATGTGTTGGTTGGGGGCATTAGGCTCCCCCTTCCCGGACATATTCATTGGAATAGGGAGCCTCTGCACATACACTGGGGGCAGTCGTGCCATGCCGAACATTTCTCCCACATTATTTTTGACCATTCTCATTCAATTTGATTGAAAAGAAATTGCTTTCAGAAAGAAAATTAAAGGAGAAGAAATTCTGGAGGAATTCTCATGGGTTGCGTTCAGGATTCTTGTGCTTCTTTTCCTTAGGAGGTGACTGAGGAGGTGACTGAGGAGTGTGTAGGAGTCTCCTGTCTTTCATTGTACAATCATTTCTCTGCACCTGCATTACAGAGATAAGATGCACCTGCAATCACCCCTCAGAAAGTTAACATTTGGGAAGTCCTGGGGAAAGTGTTTAACCCTAAAGAATAACAACTAGAGCTGAGCCCACATTTCTTAGAGGACATTTTTTTTCTCATAAAAGTCCCGAGATCTTTCCTTTTCTTACTTTTTATTTTTATTCCCACTAGAAATAAAAGGAAGAATTTTCTCAAGTTTTCTTCCCCATGTTTTTGTGTGTTTTGCCTTCCCCCCCCCTCTCCCCCCCGTGTCCCAGAATGACGCTAGAAATGGGGTATTGTGAAGAAAGCAAAATGGAGCGGGTGGCTGCCAATACACATGCTGTTGTCACCTCTTGCAGTGGCTGTGCAAAAAAAAAAAGACCCTTAGGAAAAAAAGGAGAAACTGTGCTATGCCCTTTGCCAGTGGTGAGCCCTCCCTGGGAGAAATTGTTGGAGAATTTCTCCTCCCACTGGAGCAGAACTCTTCTCAAAATCTCTGCCCACAAATAGAGTGGTGGATTTAGAGAGGCCATTTGTGCACAGCTCTTGGGGGCAGAGATTGCCCTGCAATATTATGGCTTACCCCCACTGTACATGCATTTATTCTCTATGTGTGAGCATTTGAAAAGGGCTATAACTTTACCATGGAAACTGTTCATCAACATGCTATTTTTAAATGTAATTTCTAATTCAATGTGAAATAGGCTTAGACTGCAGTCCTATGCACCCTTATCTGGGAGTAAATCTCATTGAACATACTTCTGAGTAGACATGCACTGCATGTAGCATAATATTTACACAACAAACCTAACTTCCTTCTTTTGTTTGCAGATTCACAATAAGTGCTGCAATTTGTTGCTATATTTAGGAAACGTATGCACACCTGCAAACATACAATCCTCATTCCCTCAAACACAAAATCATAGATCTAATTCTTTTTTTAATCTGTACTCATGACAATATTAGCTAGGAGAATGTGTAAACTCTTGGCAGACATTATCACTTGCCGCACAACAATGGCGACTCCCTTCTTTCTATGACAGGTTCACATGAACAAAAAAATGCACAGGACCAGTCTGATCAAATGGGTGCATCAAAAGGGTAACTTTATTTATTACACTTTTAGGCTGCCCAATAATTGGAGTTCTCTTCATGCTTCACAGATACATTAAAACACAAAATACAAAACAATAAAAAATGATTTAATACTGAACAACTGATTATTCGTAGAGAACTTGTCACCTCCAAATGTTGTTGGACACAACTCCCATAAGCTCTGACGACTGGCCATGCGGGCTGAAGATAGGGATGTGTGACTCAGCAAAAATTGAGCTTGCCAAGTTCTCCAAATTCCATCTCACTGCTTGTTCCAACTTGAGTCCGTATCAGATTATGAGCTTTTTTTTTTTTCCCACATGAAAATCCATGCATATCTTCAAGTGTATTTTCCAAATGTACCCATCAATTGTACACAACTTCGAAATGTACACATTCTTCTCCTATTCATTAAAGCATATTTGTGTGCATTTTTCAAAAGCACACATTTTTTCAAATGTACGCATGATCTCGGATACATTTTCGGGGTGGGGGTGGGGTTGCAAAGCACATTGCATGTTCGAAAATGTACAGACCTCGACTGCAGATTGGTCCAGAAGGTGCAAACAGGGTAAATTCTGATCAAAAATGAACTGAAACAAATTTTTCATACATCCCTAGCCAGAGCTGATGGGAGTTGGATCCCAACAACATCTGGAGGGGTGCAAAGATTCCCTACCCATCTTATATATGGTACACCACCAAACCTCCTGCCAGAAAAGAAAAACAGCTTTGGTCATAGCATTTTTTAACTCAGTGAATTGTCCTACCCTGCGTCCAGCTTGCCTGGCCGTGGGGTTGGGGGGGGGCATTACAGGTGGTGGGGGAGAGGAAAGACATGGGTGACCACCACTTGCAGTTTCCTGTGGTGCCACTGGGTGTGGGAGGGGCTTGAGAGCCACTTTTAGCTCTCTGGGCCCCACTAAAATGCCTCTTTGAAGCGTGGCTCCCTCCCGGCACCCTCCCTCCCTGTATGTAGCGTGGGTTCTGCTGGTCACCCTTTTGGGGGCTGAGTAGGAATTTTTGGCTCACAGTCTGATTGGCTGGGGCTGTGTGTCTTTTTGTCTACTTCACACTGTAGGTGGGGTGGGTGTGTCCTTTAGGTGAATTTGGCTTTATCTGATTGTTAGGTCACATTTCTCCAGGTAAGCTGCTAGGGATGGGCAATGCTGATGAGAGCAGGGATGGTGAGCATTCAGAGGCACTGTTTAATTAATTAATTAATTAATTTTATTGCATTTCTATCCCACCTTTTTTCCTCTTGTTTTGGTGACATGTGATGCCTGACTCCTCCCACTCTGGGTTTTGTGGCCCAATCGGGGGATAGGAGGGATAAGGGTTACCTGGGAGGCCAACTCACCTCACCCACCCAATGTTTTGCAGCCCAGCAGGGGGCGACAGGGAAAGGCCTACCTCCC
The DNA here is from genome assembly GCF_057233095.1 of Heloderma suspectum. Lineage (NCBI taxonomy): Eukaryota > Metazoa > Chordata > Lepidosauria > Squamata > Helodermatidae > Heloderma > Heloderma suspectum. The sequence continues at coordinate 44,487,158 of NC_139460.1, read as the reverse complement.
CCCAAAGGGGTAGCCCTATGCGGTGGTGAGATGACATGTCACTCTGTAGGCTTTGAGTGTTTTTGCCCATTACAGTGTCTAGCTGGTGGCTGGCGCAGAGTAGTTGCCCATCCAGGTCTTTCCTCTTTGCAAATTGATCAATAAGTGTGGCCCAACATGATACCAGTCACTTGCATTGGCCTCTTCATTTCCCCCTTTCCACCCACAAAAGTGCTGCATGGGTTTTTGTTTTGCTAAGTGGAATAGATTGCATTATGTTTCCATCATCAACAATGCATCTTGCTAGATAAACAAGTGCAATGTAATTCAACAGGTGCTGTGGATTTTTTTCCAAGTTTTTGCCAAAGAAAAATTAATAATTCAGTAGAAAATACTCATGCTGCATTCACACTGTATTTTGATCCCGTGTGCACTGTATGTTTATATATATATATATATATATATATATATATATATATATATATATGACAGTGTGTCTATATCGAGCCTGCCCAGAACTCACTTGTACTGCAGTAATCCAAGGGACCTCCCTATTCAAAAGTAAAGCCCAGTACAAGATTATGTCTTGGAAAGGGAGATTCTGAGGATCAAAGATTCCATGCTTTTTTGTTGTGGGGTCTGGAAATTCACCTGCTTGGGAACTATAGAATAAAGTGATACTCTGTGGCTATCATTTAAAACAACAAGATTTTATCCAATGTTAGTCTAAATTGTAGGGATGTCAGAGAATTCCGCCATGGACTCCAGTGAGGCTGGATTCTTTAGAATCCGGCCCCCTGGAGTCCATGGCAGAACGGCCTCCCCCACAACTACCCTGCAGAATCGCCCCAGGATGGAGCCTACCTCGCAGCAGATGTGGTTCCGGTGGCAGCTCCGGTGGTGGTGGCAGTGGCTCCAGTGGCTCCTCTTCTGGCCACTGCCGGGCTGCTGTGGCCGCTAGGGATGTTACTTACCATTTCGCGGACCTGCTTTATGGTGGGGGGGAAGCGCTCCATCCCTCCCCCCAGAATCCTCGACGGGAGGGAGGCGCTCCATCCCTCCCCCCATAGTCCTGCCCGGCTGGCTCCGCCAGCACCTGGACATCTGGCCGCTGGGTAGCAGGGACGCAAATGGTGGCTGCCGTAGCCACCGCTGTTTGCGTCCCTGTATTCAACTGTGATAGGCTATGTAAATATTTATGTAACCTATCATGTCTGGGTTAAAAAAAAAATGCATATGCAAATGGCGGCCGCCATTTGTGTTCCTTATTCTTCACCATCTTAGTCTATGTAAATATTTACATAGACTATTATGGCAAAAATAAAGGGGAACGCAAATAGCGTAGTGGGCGCTATTTGCGTTCCTCTTTGATTCGTCGTTTTAGCCTACGTAAATTTCTTTTTTTAACCCAGATGTGATAGGCTACGTAAATTTTTACGTAGCCTGTCACATCTATGTAAAAACAACAACAACAACAGACCAGACTGCAAATGGCGGTGGTGGCAGCCAGTCGGAAGACCAGCCGCCGCCACCACCACCACCAAAGCCGCCGCTGGAGCCGCCGCCGCCCGGAACATCTGCCCCAGGAAAGACTCGTCCCATGGGTGATCCACGGGGGGGCAGCGGGGGCAGGCCGTTCCGCTATGGATTTCAGGGGGCCGAATGCCAGTGCATTCGGCCTCACTGAAATCCGTGGTGGAATTCTCCGCCATCCCTAGTGGCCGCAAATGGCAGCCGTCATAGAGGCTGCCATTTGCGTGGCTGCCTTTTGCTGTGATAGGCTACATAAATACTTACGTAGCCTATCACGGCAAAAGGCAGCCACGTAAATGGCGTAGCGGCCGCCATTTGCGTCCCTGCCTTTTGTCGTGATAGGCTATGTAAATACTATGTAAATACTTAGGTAGCCTATCATGGCTTGGCAGGGACGCAAATGGCGGCCGGTGTAGCGGCCTCCATTTGCGGCTGCAGCAGCCTGGCAGTGGCCGGAATTCCAGCTGCGGCTGGCCCCGGTCGGTAGCTCCGTGGAGTCACTGTGGAGCACAGCTGGCTGGGGAGGATTCTGGGGGGAGGGACAGAGCACCTCCACCCCACCACGGAAGCCCTGGAATGGATCCAGGTAAGTGTTTCGTATACCCCTACTAAATTGTTCCATTCCTTTGCATATCTGTTCTAACTAAGAATGACATTGGATACAACCCACTGTAAAAACAGCAACAGCAACAGCAACAACATACCACTACATGTTTCTTGGAATTCATTGTTAAATTTGATACATTTAGAAATTCACAGATAAAGCAGGTAATTCGATATATTCGATTTTTGTTTAATCCTCATGTGGTTTGTCTCTGACTCATTGCCTTGACAAGAAAGGTTGATAGACTCTTTTTGTGTGGCAAAAGTAGAACAAAATTTATAACCTTAAGTAGGGATGGATGGACTCACCTCTGTGTGGTTTTGCAGGGTACTTCTGAGTAGGGATGTGGGAGAAATTCAAGACAGATTAAAATGAGCTCAGATTTCTAAGAATCCGACCCAAGGAATCTACTGCAGAGCACCCCCCCTCAGGCCATGCGGAGTCTGTGGACTTCTGGAAGATTTTTTTTAACTTTCTCAAAATTTGCACATATACATCTGTAGAAAAATATGTAAGTTTCTGCTGAGGAAACGTTGAATGGCATGGGGGACAATATACTAAATGTTACGTACTGAGATAAATTATGTAAATACTTACATAAATATTTACATAAATATTTCCATATTTTTCCACATGACGAAAAAATATTTGTATCCCTCTGTGGGTGGATGATGGAATGAAAGGCACCTGACAATCCACGAAAGACAGATGGAGTGGATTTTACACAGTCCATACATCCCTACTTCTGAGCAGCTGCCTAGGGATGTAAGAACTCACCCTAGTTCAGGTTCTCTGGGCTCTCTCCGAAGCAGCGCCCTTGCTCGCACCCCCCCGACCTATGCTTGGGTCACCCACAAGTTCGGTGAGTTCCCTGGGCTCACCGTGAACCTGTTCGGTGAGCATCCCACCATTTTTGTGCCTTTGATTTCTGTGTAAAACAGGAAGTTAAAAATGCGTATATTCAAATATGTGCAGTTTGGAGCTGGGAAAGCTAAATAAGGGCAATATTATTTATTTATTTATTTATTTATTTATTTATTTATTAAATTTATTAATCGCCCATCTGACTGGTCACCCAGCCACTCTGGGCGATGTACAACCCACCATAAAACAATTTAAAACAATAAAATTTTACCATAATTTTTTTTTTTAAATACCCTAACCCACCCCAAATGTCTGCCTGAACAACCACGTTTCTAATGCACGACGGAAGCTCATTAAAGAGGGGGCATGACTGAGTTCCCTAGGGAGGGAGTTCCACAGAGTGGGGGCCACCACAGAAAAGGCCCTCTCCCTCGTCCCCACCAGTCTAGCTGTCCTGGCTGATTGGACAGAGAGAAGGCCATCCGAGGCTGATCTTGTTAAGCGGCCTGTCTGGTGTTGCTGGAGGCGCTCCTTAAGATAGGCTGGGCCGGAACCATATAGGGTTTTAAAGGTCAAAACCAACACCTTGAATTAAGCCCGGAAAACAACTGGTAACCAGTGCAACTCCTTCAGCACTGGAGTGATGTGATCTCGCCGGCGGCTGCCTTTAATCAGGCGAGCCACCGCGTTCTGTACCAGCTGCAGCTTCTGAACCGTCTTCAAGGGTAACCCCACGTAGAGCGCATTACAGTAGTCTAAATGAGAGGAGACCAGGGCATGTACTACTGATGGGAGCAGATGGTCGGGAAGGAAGGGGCGCAGCCACCGTATCAGATGGAGTGGATACAGTGCTGTCCGGCTCACAGCTGACACCTGAGCCTCCATGGACAGCTCGGAGTCCAAAATGACCCCCAGGCTGCGGACCTGGTCTTTCAAGGGTAGCCGTACCCCATTCAACACCAGATTATTAGAAAGATTATACCTCTAATATTGCGCTTATTTAGCTTTCCCAGCTCCAAACTGTGCATATTTGCATATGCACATTGTTTTTACTTCCTTGTAGGGAAGTATGAAAGTCACTTACCTTTCCGCGGATTATGTTCATGGTGGGGGGGGGAGGCGTTCTGTCCCTCCCCCCTGGAATCCTCGACAGGGGGGAGGCACTCCGTCCCTCCCCCCGGAATCCTTGACGGGAGGGAGGCGATCCGTTCCTCCCCCCCGGAATCCTCGACGGCCAGCTGTGCTCCGCAGAGCAGCCAGCCAGGCCCAGGCCAGAGCTGTCCACAGCCAGATTTCTGGCCGTGGATGGCTCTGGGTAAAAAAAACAACAACTACATAAATATTTACGTAGGGTAAAATGGCAAATCAAAAAGGGACACAAATAGCGCCCACTACGCTATTTGCGTTCCCCTTTATTTTCGCCGTAATAGTCTACGTAAATATTTACATAGACTAAGACGGCGAAAAATAAGGAACGCAAATGGCGGCGGCCGTAGCCGCTGCCATTTGCATACGCTTTTTTTTTAACCCAGTCATGATAGGCTACGTAAATCTTTATGTAGCCTATCATGTCTCTGTAAACCCCCCCCCCCCGACAAGACTGCAAATGGCTGCAGTGGCAGCCAGTCGGAAGACCAGCCGCTGCAGCCGCTGCCGCCAAAGCCACCGCCGGAGCCACCGCTGCCCAGAACATCCGCCTCAGGTAAGTCTCATCCCTGGGGGGATCTGCGGGGGGCCAGGGGGGGGTGGCAGGCCATTCCATCACAGATTTCAGGGGGCTGAATGCACTGGCATTTGGCCTCACCGAGATCTGTGGCGGAATTCTCTGACATCCCTACTTCCTTGCTTACTTGGTGAGCAGGTCCAGCAAGTGGTGGTGGCTCAGTGAATGGGGTCTGGGAGGCCTAGTTGAGAGGGGGAGGCCATGGCACACCGCTCCCTTCTCAGACTCCGAACTCTAATCTTAATATTGCTTTCTAGAGATCCTTGTGGGAATCCATCTTTTGTGGATTTCAAGATGAAATGACCTGAACTGCATTTCAGAGAACAATGTGTTATTGGAACTTGGTTATCCACCAACTTTTGCATTCTGAATTTTCTGACTTAGTTCTTTGCTCCAAAAAAATGTATTGAAATACTTTTAGAAATGCACATTTTGAGAAAACACATGTTTAAACATATGTATGCAAAAATGAATTTTCATGCAGATCAAACAACAACAACCAACAACCCATGGGGTAATGCAGAAAGGGGACAGAATGGATCTATGGGTGAACACAGGTGGACATGATCAGGACTAGACTCATCCATCCTACTGCTTTCAAGATTGTTCTACCCTTTTTAGATTGGTTGATCTTGTTAGTTTTTGATGGCAGTGAGCCAACATTCTTGCTTATACTAAGTATTTCTTACACAGAGCAGAATGGAGTCCATTCCATAGCACACTGCATCTCTAGCCCTCTCTGAGTGAAAGGCCAATTCAACTTACTTTTAGATTTTCATTCCATTTCACAATGAAGTAGTAGCATAAGAATTTTGCTTTTAAAATAACTGTGTCCTGTGGAACATCAGTATTTTCATGAAGTTATACAATTCACATAGCCATCCAATTACATGAAAACCTTTACTTGATTCAAGGTGAAGGGGGGGGGGTAAATGTAACACAGTTTACAATAATGATATAAAACCAGAAAGTTAGTGAACAAAAGACTGAAAAGTGATTTTCCTCCTCCTCCTCCTCCAATGCATTATCATATTTTAAAACTTACCACCTCATAATAGGAGCTGGATTCATGAGATTTGGATGTTTAGTTTAGCTGGGGGGCGGGGTTAAATTACATTTCGAGGGGGGGAGGTTGTGTCAGAAGAATAGGCCAAAATCAAGCAAGTCTTGAAAAGACAAAAAGGAACAAAAGCAGCCCTTGAAATTTGCGCAGCAACACCTCAATTTGTCCAATAGGAAGACCATACTGGGGGGGGGGGGAATAATGCAGGGTTGCCATTAAATACAAATAAACTGACAATCCTAAAGAAAGATGTGTCTTACTTTGATTTCCTGTAACCGTGGATGAGCGGAATTGTGGCTGGTATTTGTCAAACAGAAAATTTGAAATACACACTGTTCTGCAGGACACCACCATGATGCTAGTATACATTATATGTGAAAACTGTACAGCCCCCAAATGACGGGGCTCCCTCCCAATTGCTGCCATCCACAGCAAAGATATGAATTTAAGCTAAAGATTCAAGCCCTATTCAGGCATTTCATTTGTAGGTTTAGTGTACATATGGTGAGGGACAGAGGGAGAGACTTGCGCCCCCTGTCATCATTTCTGTTACCTTCCACATGTGGAGGGTGACTTTCTGAAGAAGAAAGTGTGCTCCCCCTCCTGATGTGCTTACTAAAAGCTACAAATGGAAAGCCTGAAATGGATTCGACCCCCCCCCCACATACATACATACACATACTTAGAAGCTTCCCTAAAGATTTGAATGAAGAAGAGGCCTTGAGCATTATTTTTAGTGGAAAAGTGGGATATTCATTTAAGAAAATGAATGAATGAATGAATGAATGAATGAATGAATGAATGAATGAATGCCTGCTCATATCAATTCACAACTCATGGTGAGCTAGTTGTGTGAATCTTCTGTCATGTTCAGGATCAGGCTTTTGTACACCAGTGGAGATGGGCGGATTCCCTATCTTCCGGTCCATGAGGTAATCCACCTGGGGGGGGAGGCAATCCATTCCTCCCCTCTGGAATCCTCCAGAGTGGCTCTGCATCAGGCAGATTCCGCGGAGCAACACACTAGCTCTGTATCACTGGCAATATGGTAATGGCGGCCGCCATTACCATAGCACCAATGATACAGAGCTGGCGTGCCGTTCCGCAGGAAATCCTCAGGAGGAGGTAAGTGAGCCATTTGTGAGTGAGCTCATTTGGATATGCAGCAGAATTCTCCGCCATACCTATACACACAACCACAGTTTCTCTTGAACATTTTCATGGTGGTGTCAGGATGGGAGCTTGAACTGGAAACCTTTGGATCTGTGTGTGGCGGCCCCATGTAGAGAGCTACTGAAGTGTATGTTACAGATTCTGCCTAGGAGCTTATAATATTAAGGACCTGGACTGACCCCACCCACCCAGTCTGGTCACTAGATCCCTCTGGATAGCAAGGACTATAAGAGGATATCCTCTCCTGGTCAAGTCTTGCTCAAACAACAAGGTTGTTTGAGCAAGTATCCTTGAGCTCTGGCAAGTATCCTTTGGTTCTGACTTCTGGCTTAGTCTTCCGTCCCAGTGGTCCTGACTTCAGTCCTGAGTTGTTCATCAGTCCTCACTACTGGGTTTGTCCCTTAGATCCTGGTTCCTGGCTCACCTCTGAGTACTGTCAAGGGCTGAGCCCTGACAAGTGAAGAGTCAAAAGCTGGATTCTTCTGTGGCAGTGCATGAACACAGCCAGCTTGTCACAGGGAAGGAGCAAGCATGCAAAATCTTTCCTCAAAGCTTTCATGAACCCAGTGGCAATGAAACAATTAAGCCCACTAGTCACTGACCTTGTTTGCTGTCCTGGAGCCTAATCATACCCCTGCCCAGTTCAACCTGTTATGAGGTTAGATCCAGGATCTGTCTTTTGTTGACAGAAGGGAAGATACGTCTGTCCAATTTGGGGGGATCTCCCCATGATAGGGCGGTCACTGAACTTGAGCTGGACATCCTTGAGAGTGAAGTCAAGTGGGCCTTAGGAAGCATTAGTAACAACAAAGCTAGCGGAGATGACAGTATTCCAGCCGAGCTATTTAAAATCCTAAAAGATGATGCTGTTAAAGTGCTGCATTCAATATGCCAACAAATCTGGAACACTCAACAGTGGCCACAAGACTGGAAAAGGTCAGTTTACATTCCAATTCCAAAGAAGGGCAACGCCAAAGAGTGTTCAAACTACCGCACCATTGCGCTCATTTCACATGCCAGCAAGGTGATGCTCAAAATCCTACAAGCTAGGCTTCAGCAGTATGCGAACCGAGAACTACCGGAAGTACAAGCTGGGTTTCGAAGAGGCAGAGGAACTAGAGATCAAATCGCCAACATTCGCTGCATCATGGAGAAAGCAAGAGAATTCCAGAAAAACGTCTATTTCTGCTTCATTGACTACGCTAAAGCCTTTGATTGTGTGGATCACAACAAACTGTGGCAAATTCTTAAACTGATGGGAGTACCAGACCACCTTACCTGTCTCCTGAGAAACCTGTACGAGGGTCAAGAAGCAACAGTAAGAACCAGACATGGAACAACCGAGTGATTCAAAATTGGGAAAGGAGTACGACAAGGCTGCATATTGTCACCCTGCTTATTTAACTTATATGCAGAGTACATCATGAGAAATGCTGGGTTGGATGAATCAGAGGTCGGAATTAAGATTGCTGGGAGAATTATCAACAACCTCCGATATGCAGACGATACCACCCTAATGGCAGAAAGCGAAGAGGATCTCAAGAGCCTCTTGTTGAGGGTGAAAGAGGAGAGTGCAAAAGCTGGTTTGAAACTCAACATTAAAAAAACTAAGATCATGGCATCTGGCCCCATCACTTCCTGGCATACAGAAGGGGAAGAAATGGAAGCAGTGACAGATTTTACTTTCTTGGGCTCCAAGATCACCGCAGACGGTGACTGTAGCCATGCAATTAAAAGACGCTTGCTCCTTGGGAGGAAAGCTATGGCAAACCTAGACAGCATAGTAAGAAGCAGAGACATCACCTTGCCGACAAAGGTCCGTCTAATCAAAGCTATGGTTTTCCCAGTAGTAATGTATGGCTCTGAGAGCTGGACTATAAGGAAGGCTGAGCGCCGAAGAATTGATGCTTTCGAACTGTGGTGCTGGAGAAGACTCTTACGAGTCCCCTGGACTGCAAGGAGGTCAAATCAGTCCATCCTAAAGGAAATCAACCCTGAGTGCTCATTGGAAGGACAGATACTGAAGCTGAAGCTGAAATATTTTGGCCACCTAATGCGAAGAGAAAACTCCCTGGAAAAGACCCTGATGCTGGGAAAGACTGAAGGCAAAAGGAGAAGGGGACGGCAGAGGATGAGATGGCTAGATAGCATCACGGATGCAATGAATATGAACTTGAGCACGCTCCGGGAGAGAGCGCAGGACAGGAAGGCCTGGCGTGCTATGGTCCATGCGGTCACGAAGAGTCGGACACGACTGAACGACTGAACAACAACCCCTCCCCCCCTGCACCACAGCTCACCCCACTCAGCAGGGTCCTCTGACCTTCTGTCTAGCATTTTCAGGGGTTGGAGGGGGCTACCATGGGAAGGAGGGGCAGGAAAATATGTTTCCACCAGCCATGTTGCACACAACTAAATCTGGATCCAACAGATTTTTTAATCCAGTTTGTCCAATTAATTAAGGTTTATATGGATTGACTGCCCAACCCTGGATTCTAATAAGCTGAAGTATTTGGTCTTTAAGATAACAAATGGCTACTATAGAAAGGCAGATATCTTCTACATTATCTTTCCTAACCATTTCCTGCTACTGTGAATGTGTGGATAGTTTCCAGAGATATTTTTGCCAGGAGTGGCATCAAAGGTGGGCATGGTTGGGTACCTGCCAAGAGTCTACATTCCAGCAGGGACCCACTGACAAGAGCCCCCTAGAGTTGCTTCTCCTCTTCACCATTGCATCCTGCTGTGGCCCAGATGCCACTGCCTACCTGCTCACTGGCTCTCTCTCTCTAACTGTCAAGGAAACATATGACAGCAATAATGAGAATGTGGATGAGGAGCAACAGCAGCTAATCACAATGGTAGTGAGAAGGTAGAATCACTGGTTTCCACAATCACAGGGTGCTTAATAAGCCACTCTGCATGTGCTGCTGGCATTCGGGGGGATTAGCATAATTACCCTTGGCAGCATGGCTTGTTGTGTTGTGTGAACCTATCCAGGTAGCTTGCTGGAATGGTTAACAAGCCACCCAGAACCCATGGCTTGTTGCAGGGTTCTGAGATGGCTCGTTAACCACAGCAACAAGCCACTGTGGCTGGTTTTGCACAATACAACAAGCCGTGCTGCTGAGGGTAATTATGATAATCCCCCTGGCACGTGACTGGCATGCACAGCAGGGGAAATAAGTCACCATGGTTTAGTTTCCCAGCCATGATTGTGCATACCAGGCCACTAAGGAAGGCGCCCATTGAGGGTGTCTTGTCAAAGGTCCCTCAAAAACCTGGAGCCAGAACTGATGGTTGCTATTATTTTTGTGATGGTGAGATCTCCAAATATTGCCACCATTCTCATGGATACTGCAAAGTTGTTATATCCACAGAGTTCCAGTTCATACAATATACACATCGTCATCATCATCGTTATCATCATCATCCCTATACAGATGGACAGTCAGGAAGGATGGCATGGAGTCCAGTTGACTGTGAGAACTATCCCTTAGGGTGCAATCCCATGCATGTTTAGACAGAAACATAAAATAAAATCCTACAGTTCCCTACACAGCTGACTGGAGAATGCAGGGAGCTGTAGGACTTCTTTTCTGCCTAAACATGCATGGGATTGCACCCTAAGTGATAGTGGCTTCAGTGGGGTGAAAGCAGTGTGGCTGGAACTCTAAGGAGGAGGAGGCCCATCTGGTGCTCTTTCCTACACACTGGTGCTTTTTTCTACCTAATGGCTTCCAGTCTTAAGTCTCAAGAGACTGATACAAATATTTTTTTTTTTAAAAAAAAGAAAAGAAACTATATGTCTCTAGGAGTCATGTGACAGTGCTATTTTAAGTGTGTCACTGCTGATATGCCCTTCTGACATTCCTATTTTTAATCTCGGTGACTTTAAATTAGGGTTTAATCAGCTAATCTTTAGAACCGCTGCCGTGCAGTAGATTTGCCGAGATGAGTTAAATAAACTGGAATCTCTCTCCCACTTGTCTTACTAAAAACAGATATTAATGAGAATTCTGAAATAGCTGGATGGCTTTATTCCAAGGACACTGCAATTTTAATTTCAAGCATACTTGGGTTACTGCAAATTAAGTAGGACATAGACAGCGCTCAGCGGTGGCTCTGCGCACCCTTTTCTGACATGGGGTAGTATCCAGTGTAAGCTCTACATAGAGTAGACCTACTGACATGAACAAAAGTTAGTCACAACTAACTTAAGTCCTGTTCATTTCAATGGGTCTACTCTATGTAGGCCCACCATTGGATACTGCCAATAGATAGCAGCTCTGAAAGACCTAAGGTGTGGTGAGAGGTTACTACAGCTCATTGCCATAGTATGTAATCTCAGTGCCTCCCTATTACCTGGCAGCTGAAGTGTTTTCAGAGATTTAGGATACAGTACAACCAGTATCCACTGAATCCTTGGATAGGGTCACCTAGTATCATATAATTTATTGAAAAAATTGAAAATCTGCAATATTACAACATCAACTTCCTTTTTGTTTGCATTCTTCTCCTTTTTTCTTTATAGGATTTAGGGCACCAGCCATTTTTGAATTGGTACTTAATAATGAATTAATCCCATTTGCTTAATAACAATTCTAACTGGATGTATTAATTAAATATACTCTATTTCTCAAACCGACAAAAGTGGGGGGAGAAAGAAAGAAAGAAAGAAAGAAAGGGAGAAAAGAAAAAAAAAGAAACCTCGCAAGAAGAATTCCACAGAATTATTTTTCTAAGGAGATAGGCTTTTAAGCAATTACATTTTAACACAATGAACTTTGACACTGTTATATGTTCAAAAGAAAACAATACAAAGACTTTGATGTTTTTTGTGCTCTTCTGAAAAAGCTTTGTTCAAATGCATTCATACATTATGGTAGTTGACTTCTTTTTTTTAAGTGGAATGAGAGAGTGAAATGCTTAAAAAGTAATATGTTAAAATGTTTTAAGAGCTGGAAGAAATGATTAAGAAGAAAAGAAAAGAGGAGAGCTGTACTTCCTCTGAATTTATCATCTCAAAAAGGCCCTGCATCCTGCCTATGATGGACCAAGCAAATAAATAAGGTGATTTTAGGGACTGAATCTAGAGTTGCCAACGAAGTGTTGTCTGAAAGGGAACACAAGGCCATTTTTTTTTGTCTCCTGTTCAGCTGAAATATCTGATCAATGTTGTGGAGACCCCAATGACATGTTGTGGGGGCACAATGGCATGCTAGATGAGCCCCTATGGGCGCAGTCCTATGAACATAGTTGCCAGCCTCTGAACACGGATGCTGGTGACCATCGTATGCATGGTGGCTGGAGCACGGCAGAGAACTTGCATTTTTGGCTAGATGTGCAGTTTTGTGCGTCTAGCTGGGGACGTTGGAGTGGGGGCGGAGAGGCTGCACGGTGCATAACAAGCCTCATAATGTGGCTTCCGTGGTCTCCTCTCCTCCTCTCCCCTGGGACTGCCCCCTTTTCTCCCTCTCTGTGCTCCACCTGTGAGCATGGAGAAGCAGCCGGCATGGAGAGAACCACACCAGCTATGAGAGGGCAGGGGAGGGGGCAGGGAGCATGTTTTCTGGGAACTGAGCTTGGAGCCCTGGCTCCAAGCCCGATTCCCAGAAAATGAAAAATCCTATGGTCCTCTAGACAGTGTCTACTGGCCATAGGTTTGCTCTCTAAATCAGGCTAATGTGGGATAATGTCCCAGAGGAATCTGGTCCATCCATGTTACCTGTAGTGATAGGAATGAACTGAGCACGTTCAGACTATGTGTGAACTCAGAATGCTTCACTGCAAGACTAGGGATGAGTGAGAATTTTTTTTTTCAGTTCAGTTGTGATAAGAATTTACCTAAATTTTCAAGTTCTTCATATTTGGGAGAGAAAGAACGCGAGATTTAAAAAATTTGAATGTGGGAGAAAGCAATACTAAGAAATTTGCCCATCCCTGCCTAAGACAAGACAAGCCCAGACCCTTCAAAGTTTGGCCCTGAGTTTGTATTTCTTCTTTTGGGGGGTTGCCCATCATAGTTACCACTCTTTATCTCTCCTCTTTTTTTCCTCCTCCTTGTGAATGGTGTCAGAAGGGAAGGAGGTCTCTCTCTCTCCTCCATTGTGCCTGTAACACTGCTATGGCATGTTACATGTGGTAGGATCTCTGGGCCATGTAGCAGCATTACAGGCAGTGTGGGCAGGGGAAGCAGTAGAAAGAGAAAGATCTTCCTCACTGCCACCACACTGAGTGGGGAGGAAGGAGGGAAAGAGTAGGGATGATGCAGGTGCCTGATTCCATATGGGAATCCAGTGGAACCACCCCTGCCTGCACCCCTGAGCCCCACTCGCCAAGCCCCTGCCCCCACTCGCCCCCTGCCCATGCTTGGCAAGCAGCACTCACTCACTCTGGCTCCCTCGTTGAGGTCCGTGGTCACCATTTTTTGAAAAATAAAATGGCAATTGCAGAAATGCATTTGTGTATGCATAAAAATGTGCATTTTGTGATTGCCATTTTATTTTTTAAAAAATGGCAACTGTGGAGCTCGACAAGAATGCCGGGGTGAGTGTGGGCTGCTTGCCAAGCATGGGAGGGGTTTAAGCGCAGTCTGAGGATTGGCGGCGAGTGGGGGCAGGGGCTAGGCAAGCACCTGGAGAACCTGGATGGGGGTGGGTTCGCACATCCCTAGGAAAGAGGGACAAGCCAATCTCCCTCCCTGCCACAGTTACAACCAGCAACAACTGCCACAAAGGTAAGTGGGTGGAGGGGAAGGATTCTTCTCTATCTCAGATTAACACCTGGCATCTGACATCAGATTAACATTAACATCTGAGATAGAGAAGAAATGGTGGGCTGTAATTCTTACCACCTATTAAAGACAACTATTATATGTTGCTAAGGTATGTATTCAGATTCAAATAATTATGGACTTCAGTAACCTCCCTAATTGATACGTTAATGTAACTCTCATCTTGCTAGACAGTGAGGTTATATATAATGATAAGAAGTATTGCCCCTTCATGGATCACTGCCTTGTTGTGGCGAAGGGGCTTGCATAACTCAGTGAAGCCATAAGCTATGCCATGCAGGGCCACCCAAGACAGACAGGTCATGGCAGAGAGTTCTGACAAAATGTGGTCCACTGGAGAAGGAAATGGCAACCCACTCCAGTATTCTTGCCAAGAAAACCCCATGGAACGTAACACAAGGCTAAAAGAGATGACACCAGAAGATGAGCCCCTCAGGTCGGAAGGTGTCCAATATACTACTGGGGAAGAGCAGAGGGTATTTCCAAGTAGCGCCAGAAAGAGTGAAGTGGCTGGGCCAAAGCTGAAAGGACACTCAGTTGTGGATGTGTCTGGTGTTGAAAAGAAAATCCGATGCTGTAAAGAACAATTTTGTTTAGGAACCTGGAATGTCAGATCAATGAATCAAGGTAAGTTGGAGGTGGTCAAACATGAGATGGCAAGATTGAACATCGACATCTTGGGAATCAGCGAACTAAAATGGACAGGCATGGGCGAATTTAATTCAGGTGACCATCATATCTACTATTGTGGGCAAGAATCCCTTAGAAGAAATGGAGTAGCACTCATAGTCAACAAAAGGGTGGGAAAAGCAGTACTGGGGTACAATCTTAAAAATGATAGAATGATCTCAGTACGAATCCAAGGCAAACCATTCAACATCACAGTAATTCAAGTCTATGCCCCAACCACTGAGGCCGAAGAAGCTGAGGTTGATCGGTTCTATGAAGACCTACAACACCTTCTAGAACTAACACCAAAAAAAGATGTCCTCTTCATCATAGGGGATTGGAATGCTAAAGTAGGAAGTCAAGAAATCACCAGGATAACAGGCAAGCATGGCCTTGGTGTACAAAATGAAGCAGGACAAAGGCTAATAGAGTTTTGCCAAGAGAACACGCTGATCATAGCAAACACTCTTTTCCAATAGCATAAGAGACGACTCTACACATGGACATCACCAGATGGTCAATATCGAAATCAGATTGATTATGTCCTTTGCAGCCAAAGATGGAGAAGCTCTATACAGTCAGTCAAAACAAGACCTGGAGCTGACTGTGGCTCAGATCATGAGCTTCTTGTTGCAAGATTTTGGCTAAAATTGAAGAATGTAGGGAAAACCACTAAACCATTCAGGTATGACCTAAATCATATCCCTTATGAATACACAGTGGAGGTGAGGAATAGATTTCAGGGATTAGACCTGATAGACACAGTGCCTGAGGAACTATGGACGGAGGTCCGTCACATTGTTCAGGAGGCAGCAACGAAATCCATCCCAAAGAAAAAGAAATGCAAGAAAGCCAAGTGGCTGTCTGATGAGGCTTTACAAGTAGCTGAGGAAAGAAGGGAAGTGAAAAGCAAGGGAGAAAGGGGAAGATATATCCAACTGAATGCAGAGTTCCAAAGAATAGCAAGGAGAGACAAGAAGGCCTTCTTAAATGAACAATGAAAAGAAATTGAGGAAAACAACAGAATGGGAAAGACTAGAGATCTCTTCAAGAAAATCGGAGATCTCAAGGGAACGTTTTGTGCAAAGACAGGCATGATCAAGGACAAAGAAGGCAGGGACCTAACAGAAGCAGATGAGATTAAGAAGAGGTGGAAAGAATACACAGAAGAACTATACAGGAAAGATCTGAATGTCCCTGATAGCCATGATAGTGCAGTCACTGAACTTGAGCCGGACATCCTCGAGAGTGAAGTCAAGTGGGCCTTAGGAAGCATTAATAACAACAAAGCCAGCGGAGATGACAGTATTCCAGCTGAGCTATTTAAAATCCTAAAAAATGATGCTGTTAAAGTGCTGCATTCAATATGCCAACAAATTTGGAACACTCAACAATGGCCGCAAGACTGGAAAAGGTCAGTTTACATTCCAATTCCAAAGAAGGGCAACGCCAAAGAGTGTTCAAACTACCGCACAATTGCACTCATTTCACATGCCAGCAAGGTGATGCTCAAAATCCTACAAGCTAGGCTTCAGCAGTATGCGAACCGAGAACTACCGGAAGTACAAGCTGGGTTTCGAAGAGGCAGAGGAACTAGAGATCAAATCGCCAACATTCGCTGGATCATGGAGAAAGCAAGAGAATTCCAGAAAAACATCTATTTCTGCTTCATTGACTACGCTAAAGCCTTTGATTGTGTGGATCACAACAAACTGTGGCAAATTCTTAAAGTGATGGGAGTACCAGACCATCTTACCTGTCTCCTGAGAAACCTGTATGAGGGTCAAGAAGCAACAGTAAGAACCAGACATGGAACAACCGAGTGGTTCAAAATTGGGAAAGGAGTACGACAAGGCTGCATATTGTCACCCTGCTTATTTAACTTATATGCAGAGTACCTCATGAGAAATGCCGGGTTGGATGAATCAGAGGTCGGAATTAAGATTGCTGGGAGAATTATCAACAACCTCTGATATGCAGACGATACCACCCTAATGGCAGAAAATGAAGAGGATCTCAAGAGCCTCTTGTTGAGGGTGAAAGAGGAGAGTGCAAAAGCTGGTTTGAAACTCAACATTAAAAAAACGAAGATCATGGCATCTGGCCCCATCACTTCCTGGCATATAGAAGGGGAAGAAATGGAAGCAGTGACATATTTTACTTTCATGGGCTCCAAGATCACTGCAGACGGTGACTGTAGCCATGCAATTAAAAGACGCTTGCTCCTTGGGAGGAAAGCTATGGCCAATCTAGACAGCATAGTAAAAAGCAGAGACATCACCTTGCCGACAAAGGTCCATCTAATCAAAGCTATGGTTTTCCCAGTAGTAATGTATGGCTGTGAGAGCTGGACTATAAGGAAGGCTGAGCGCCGAAGAATTGATGCTTTTGAACTGTGGTGCTGGAGAAGACTCTTACAAGTCCCCTGGACTGCAAGGAGGTCAAATCAGTCCATCCTAAAGGAAATCAACCCTGAGTGCTCATTGGAAGGACAGATACTGAAGCTGAAGCTGAAATATTTTGGCCACCTAATGCGAAGAGAAAACTCTCTGGAAAAGACCCTGATGCTGGGAAAGACTGAAGGCAAAAGAAGGGGACGGCAGAGGATGAGATGGCTAGATAGCATCACAGATGCAATGAATATGAACTTGAGCACACTCCGGGAGAGAGCGCAGGACAGGAAGGCCTGGCGTGCTATGGTCCATGGGGTCACGAAGAGTCGGACATGACTGAACGACTGAACAACAACAACAACAAGAAGAAGTATTGCCTTGCTGGATCAGAAGGAAGGTCAGTTTGGGCTGCAATCCTAAGCATATTTACCTGGGAGTAAGCCCCATAAAACTTAATGGGATCAACAATGAGTAGACATGTTTAGGAGTGCATGATGTCATGTTCCCCTTGAAGGAATCCTCTTCAGAGAATGATCTGAAGCCTACCGATTCAGATGTCCCCAGGGAAAAAGTGAAAAGTCATTTCAGGGGATCCTTGGGCTGACTGGAAGAGTCCTGGGCCCTCAGTAGGGCTTTGGATCTTTCCCCTTGAAGGGTAGAAAGCTCAGCTGCTGAGGCAAAAGGGGATACTGGGCCACCACCTAGCCCCCAAGAGTGCTGGCACCTTTATATCCCTGATAGGATGGTAGTCAGGCGAAGGAGTGCTCACTTACTGAAGAGGACTATTCATGAGTTGGGCTCTCCTCATAAGGAGGACCTCTAACAAACCTCTAACATGATGCAGCTGAGCTCTACGTGGGGCTCTAGTAGCTCTAGCTATATCAGCTCTCAGTTGTAACTTAAGAGCTTTTGGGAAAATATCTTACCTCAGTTTTTAGTCTCTGGTATCCTGTTTTTGTCCTAACCTTGCTGTGTGGTTGAACCATTGTGCTATGTATCTCCTGCCTGACTCTGCATTTTGGGATTGTGTTTCTACTTGACCATTCTGTTTTTTGGCCTTGGCTATGCCTCAGACCTCTGTCCTGAGAAAACCCCTACTTGCCTAGTAAACTTGTGCATGGACCACTCCTGCCTTAGCTGCTTCCTTTTCTGGACTGAAAACTCAGTGCTTGACCATTTGCCTGCTTAGTTGACATCCCTATTTGGATTCATTCCTGTATTTGCATAGCCTTGACTTGCCCCAGCTAAAGCAGGACACATGGTCAATCTACTATCTTGCTTCCAAACCTGAACAACTACAGGAGGAGCCTGGATCTTTATTCTCCCATGAGGGGGGGAAAAATGCAAACCGTATTAGAATTGAGTTCCAAGGGGCACCAGTTAGGAAGGTCAGGTATACATCCCCCACCTCCATGGTTCAGACCACATATGATCATGCCTGAGGAACATCTACTTCTCTTGCCAGATCTCTGGTTCTATTTGCATAGTGATTATTATTGGGGCCTTCTTGGTCATGGCCACTAAGCTATGAAAATCCCTTCCATGTGAGCTGTGCTTCAAAGGGGCCTGAAAAGCCTTTCTCTCCAGTGTGCCTTTTCTGAAGAGCGCAGTCAGCTCTTCTGTGTTAGAGCTGCTTTCAGATATTTGTGACTGCAAATCTGATATGGCAAACATGCCTGTGTTACCATTTACTGTTGTTTATGCTGTTTTGTGAATGTATGACCCTGAGAAACAGTCTAGGGATATTTTAAAATAAACAAACAGATGAATAAATATTGTTATAACAATTAGGAGCCAGTGTGGTGTAGTGGCAAGAGTGTTGGACTAGGAGCTGGGAGATCCGGGTTCTAGTCCCCACTCAGCCATGGAAGCTCACTGGGTGACTTTGGGCCAGACACAGACTCTCAGCCCAACCCACCTCATAGGGTTGTTGTTGTGAGGATACAATGGAGAGGAGGAGGATAATGTCAGCCGCCTTGGGTTCCTTGCAAGAGGAAAAAAGGCGGGGTATAAATGCAATAAATAAATAAATAAATAAATTACATGGGCCAATACCTATTTACTATGTATGCATACCAAAGCCATCACTCTCTGTGCCTAAAATAGGGGGAAGGGACTGCCCATTTGACCAATATTGATAACATTGATTTAGTTGTTATGATATATAGAAAGGCAACCACAACACTTGATCTTAACATTTTGTAACTTAAACTTTAGTGTATCCAAAATGAGTAAATTTTCTCAATGAGTAAACACAGATTGTCATTTAACAAGTTTACCACAGTATGCATGTAACCGCTTGGTGAGCTGGTCATCTGTGATAACCTACCATGTAGTGAGTAGAGTTTTACCAGACATCACTAATTGATCAGAAATCTGGGAAAGCAAGGCATGGATGAAATTCTTGGCACTGAAGGACAACTGGCTTGCCAAGTGGTTGCAACTGCACCATCAAAAAGTTGACGCATTAAAGGCATCTATTCTCCTCTTTCAACAGATTGCAACTTGATGAATAGTTGTGAATATTCACTCATTCTTTGGTCTTATTTGGTGTTAGTGGACAAAATGATTAATGCAGTAGAGTCATCACATCAGCTGGGGCTCAGAATAACACCCAAGATTCTTAGGGCATTCTCTAAAACTCTAGTAGGCCACACAGAGTTCTTGATGGGAGGGTGGTTGATGTTATTAAGAGGTGCTCGCAGTTGTAATGACTGCAAAGCTGTTCTCATATTCTGTTCATTAAAGAGCCCCAGATCCAACCAAGGTAGATGTTTCTGTTAAAGCGGTAATGGTTAAACAGGAAACAATCCATCAAGAAGATGGAGAAGCATGACCATCAAAGATGACCATCAAAGATGACCATCAAAGTGCTTGAGTGCATTCCAGTGGTTATGTGATGAAGCACCAAATAAATTTTTCATGGGCATGTGATTGCTGAGCTGCTGCTGCTGCTCCTCTCTTGACATCTGTGCATCTTATACTTTCCTTGTGTCAATCCATCCCTCGATTCAGACTTATTATGCACATGCACACTCCTATCATACCAACATCTGTGCTAGCATCAGGATATATGTAGTCCCTTCCTCCTAAGCTAAGCCCATATCCCTGAACAATCTAAAAGCAGGAGAAGTGGAAGGAAAATAGTGGAGTTGTCTATTCCTGGTTCCTTTATCTCTCTCCATTCACTGACTCTTGAGGTTCACAATAGGGTCAGTCATTTGCAATATACAAATTTAGCCAATTACATGTGATACATCTACTCTTGCTTTGTAAATATGCTTATTGTGTGAAATTATTCAAGAACACTGATAGTTCAAGTGATCATATTTCAGATCACCAGTATTAGGGGTGTATGAAACCCCACTTACCTGGCTCCGCCGGGTTCCGCAGGTGGGGGGAGGCACTCCATCCCTCCCCCTGAGATCCTCGCTGGGGGGGAGGCGCTCCGTGCCTCCCCCCGGAATCCTGGCCGGCCGGCTCTGGCTGCCCGTAGCTGGACATCCAGCCACTGGGCAGCCCTGCAGGGACGCAAATGGCAGCTGTTGTAACCACCGTCATTTGCGTCCCTGTAGTGAGCCATGATAGGCTACGTAAATATTTATGTAGCCTATCACGGCAGGGGGGGGGAACCCCAGCGTACGCAAATGGTGGCGGCTACTACCGCCATTTGCGTACGCTGAGGTTCCCCCCCGCCATGATAGGCTACGTAAATACTTACGTAGCCTATCATGGCCTCCGCAGGGACACAAATGGCATCCCTGCATTAGCCGTGATAGGCTACATAAGTATTTACGTAGCCTATCATGGCTGAAGAAGGAGGAAGTGAATGGCAGCCGCAGGACGGCCACCATTCGCACAGCAGCGTGGATGGGAGCAGGTAAGTGCTCCGTTTCACATGCCTTTTGTGGGGTGGGGGCGGTGGGCACTTCGTCCTGCACACCTTTAGTGGGTTGGGGGGGCGGGGGCTTAGTTCCGTGATGGTTTTCGGGGGGCTGAATGCACTGGCATTCAGCCTTACCGAGATCCGTCACGGAATTCTCTGCCATCCCTAACTAGGGATGGCAGAGAATTCCACCACAGACTCCAGTGAGGCCTCCCGGAGAATCCAGTGAGAATCTTTAGAATTCGGCCCCCTGGAGTCCATGACGGAGTGGCCTCCCCCCCCGCCACCCCACGGAATCCCCCCAGGAAGGACTGACCTGGTGGTGGATGCGGCGGTGGCAGTTAGGCAGCGGCTCAGGTGGCGGATGAAGCGGCAGTGGCTGCTCTGGCTGCTGCCGGGCTGCTGCAGCTGCAAATGGTGGCCATCATAGCAGCCGCCATTTGCATTCCTATGCTAGCCCGTGATAGGCTATGTATATATTTACGTAGCCTATCACGGCTAAATCAGGGGCGCAAATGGTGTAGGGGATGCCATTTGCATCCCTGCTTTAGCCCTGATAGGCTATGTAAATATTTACGTAGCCTATCACGGGCTAGCGTAGGGATGCAAATGGTGTCTCCTACGCAGGATGCCATTTGCGTTCGCAGAAGCCTGGCAGTGGGTGGAGGCCCTGCTGCGGGTCGGCCCAGCTGGCGCCTCCGCAGACTAGCTGCAGAGCAGAGCCGGCTGGGCAGGATTCCAGGGGGGAGGACCAGATCGCCTCCCCCCTGTCGAGGATTCTGGGGGGAGGAACAGATTGCCTCCCCCCACCTGTGGACCCCAGGGGAGCCAGGTAAGTGGAGTTTCGTACAGCCCTAGTGATAGCTTGTGCTTCAAGTCATATATCATACACTAGGGATAGAGGAGAAATCCTCCATGGACCCCAGTGAGGCCGGATTCAAAAGAATCCAGCCTCTGGAGTCCATGGAGGATCGGAAGACTTACTTCTGCCTCCTGGAGGAATCCTCACCAGCCAGATCTTCCCCACCGGATGGCTCCAGAGCGCCAGCAATACGGCCACCATTGCTATATCGCTGGCTGGGCTGATTGACTGCGGACATAACTGGTGTCCACTATGCCATTTGCGGCCATAAATGTCTTAGTTTAAGCTAAATGCAGACATTTATGTCAATCAGCCCAGCCAGCGATACGGCAATGGTGGCCATATCGTTGGTGTTCCGGGGCCAGCTGGCAACTCCACAGAATCACCGCAGAGTGGAGCCAGCCAGCTAGGATTCCAGGGGGGAGGGACAGATCACCTCCCCCCCTGCGGACACCCTCCCAGACTCAGAGGTAAGCATTCTGCCCATCCCTATCATACACTTCTCAACCATCTCAAATGTTCACACTTTATCAAATGTTTGCATGCAAATATAACACAACACAAAAGCGGCAAATGGATGATCCTTGAGCTGCAATAGTTGTTATGCTTCCATTACCTTAGGTCTTTATCCCACTTTTAGTCATAGTTATCTGGTGATATTACTATACCAGACAGCAGCTCCCCCAGGGTTTACGCCAACAGAACATTGTCACAATCCTATGCATTGCTGATAGGGATGTACGAAAGTCATTTACCTATTCGCAGGGGTGATTTGTGGTGGGGGGGAGGAATTCCACACCTCCCCCCGAAATCCTAACCCAGCCGGCTCCACTCTGCGGCAACTCCATGGAGGCATTGGCCGGGTGCATTCGCAGGCATGTGGAGCCTACGGACGCAAATGGCGGCGGCTACAGCGGCCGCTATTCGTGCCCTTGTTTTTTTACCGTGATAGGCTTAGGGATGGCGGAGAATTCTGCCATGGATTTCAGTGAGGCCGAATGCACTGGAATTTGGCCTCCCAAAACCCGTGGCAGAACGGCCTCCCCCCCGCCCCCCCGCAGAATCCCCCCCAGGACGAAAGCTTACCTGGGGTGGATGTTCCGGCAGCAGCAGCTCCTGTGGTGGCTCCGGTGGCGGTGGCAGCAGCAGCGGCACCTGGTCTCTCAGCCAGGTGCTGTGAACTCAAATGGCAGCCACCACACCATTTGCGTAGCTGCCTTTGCCATGACAGGCTACATAAATACTTATGTAGCCTATTACAGCATGCAAAACAAAAACAAAAGAACCGTGTACGCAAATGGTGGTGGCTACGGTGGCCGCCATTTGCGTTCCCCTTTTTTCGCTGTTTTAGCTTACGTAAATATTTACATGAGCTATTACGGTGAAAAAAGGGGAACGCAAATAGCATAGTGGGCTCTATTTCCATTGCTTTTTTTGCCATAATAGCTTACATAAATATTTACGTAGGCTAAAACAGCAAAAAAAAGGGAACGCAAATGGCAGCCGCCATAGCCGCCGCCATTTGCATATGCGTTTTTTTTCCTGGAAGGCTGCCCAGCGGCTGGATGTCCGGCTGTGAGTGGCCCCGGCTGGCGGCTATGGGCACATCCTGCCAATGGCCTTTTTTTTTTTTTTTTAAAGAAATGGCGATCGGCATGGAGGAGGTGAATGGCTCTGGTGGAAGAAGCAGCTGAGTGCCGTTCTGCCTCCAGTCCTCCTGGAGTGGAGGTAAGTGGTGCTGATCTGCCGCGGATTTCTGAGGCCAGATTCCAAAGAATCTGGCCTCTTTTGAATCCATGGCGGATTTCTCTAACATCCCTACTGGTTGGGGCTCAATGCTTGGTGAGAAATAGCCAGCTCAGTGCCCTGAATGCCAGTCAGCAGCCCCCAGCACCTGCCCAAATAGGTGCATGCAGTGTCAGACTGCTCCCTTGTTGAGCATCATTTGCCACTCAAGTGGTTGCTCCTTTTTTTCTGTAAGTATCCCATCAATGCAAATGGAGGCCTTAAAAGTAGGGCTGTGCATGGACCCCCCATTTCACTTTGGATGCTGCTTTGGACCCTCCTAATCAGCCCCGGTTTGACTCAGACTGATTTGGACCCCCTCCACTTCAACTCAGTTCTGTATCAGAAGTGAAATTCAGATATCCAGACCATTCAGTCTGAGTGTTTTCCCACTGGCTTGCATGGTGGTTTGGGGAGTCTCCCCTTTAAAAATCATATGAAATCCTGAGGATCCCTTTTTGATTTCCTGGATCCTTGTTTTACTTTCTTCCAACACGAAGACAGTAACCAGCCCCATTTTAACCCACAGATCTCTATAATGAAGGATTGAAGCTTCTTCCTAAGGCAATAAACCAAACAAAGGACAATCAGAGCCTCGAGATCGAGCTGTACCTTGTCTATTGAGGGGGTAAATCACTGGTGGAAGCACCCCCAAGGACTGCTAGCTATCTCTTGCTCACAAGGAGGAGACAGCTAGCAAGCTGTGGGGCTGTGCACCACACTGCTAGTCAGCTGCCTTGATGGCTGACCAAGTAGGAGGTGGAGGAGGTGCATTGCATGTCCTCCCCCACCCCCCGCTAGCCATCTCCTGCTCCTGAGTAGGAAACAGCTAACGAGCAGCAGGGATGTGTCCCTCACCTCCTCCTCCTCCTGCCTGGGCAATTCATGGTGCTTTTTGCATATAAATCTATGTGCACACATAGACTTATATGCAAAAAGTGCTGTAAATAGCCCATATATGCCACATTCATGGCACTTTTTGCATATAAGTCTATGTGCATGTAGACTTCCAATCGCCATGTTTTTAAAAACAAACAAACATGGCAATCATGGTGCAGGTGGAGGGATGGGTGTGCAGAGCAGGGGCTGGGTGTTTTTTTTTCTCACATCCCTAAGTAACACCACCAGAATATCTGTCTCTAAAATGCAGCTGTTTTTCTCCAGTTATGAAGTCTTCCCCCCTCCTCAACCACTCTGATTGGAGATTGCTGGGTTATGTTCAGCCCTGATTTCATAACTAGAGTTTCCATTTGCCAAAGCTTCCTCCTCCTCCCTTCCTCCTCCCTCCTCCTCAACCCCTCGCTGAACTTTCTCAAGTTAATACTTTTGACGCCAGGATGACTGACCCCACAAACCACCCAGCAGCTCACCCCATGCCTCTTGCCTGCATCAGGTAAGTGCTGGGGGTTCAGTGAGCACTGTGTGGGGTGGACGCAGGGGAGTCCATCCAGCCCTACCTAGCAGTATGTGTGACGTTTCAGATGCAATCCCTATCTCCGGGTTTGTGTCGCAAATTTTCAAGCAGCATACCTTTTAAGAATTCAGAGAAGGCATAGTCATTTGACTTGTATACCTTTGTGTTCCCTTCCTGTTAAGAGTTTCTTGTTTGTGCTAATAAAAGTGAGGGATGTGCAAATCAGCAAAATTTGAGCTAGGGATGTCAGAGAATTTTGCCACGAATCTCGGGGAGGCCGAATGCCAGCGCATTCGGCCCCCCGAAATTGGTGGCGAAACGGTCTGCCACCCCCCGCCACCCCCGGGACGGGACTTACCTTGGGCGAATCCTCCTGGCGGCGGCAGCGGCAGCTCCGGCGGCGGTTCAGCAGTGGTTCGGTGGTGGTTCAGCAGCGGCGGCTGTGGCAGCCGGTCTTCTAACCGGCTGCCGCCGCTGCCATTTCCAGTAAAAAAAAAAAAAACCAAAACAACGTGATAGTCTACATAAAGATTTACGTAGTCTATCACGGCTAGATTTTTTAAAAAATATCATGATAGGCTACGTAAATGTTTATGTAGCCTATCACGGCTGAGTAAAAAAAAACAAAAAAACCCTGCACGTATGCAAATGGCGGCGCCCATGGGTGCCGCCATTTGCGTGCCTTATTTTGGCATGTCTAGTCTACGTAAACATTTACGTAGACTATGGCGAAAATAAGGGGAACGCAAATAGCGTAGCGTCTATGCTATTTGCATTCCCCTTATTTTCGCCGTAGTCTACGTAAATGTTTACGTAGACTAGACATGCCAAAATAAGGAATGCAAATGGCGTCGCCCATGGGCACCGCCATTTGCGTACGCACGGTTTTATTTTACTCAGCCGTGATAGGCTACGTAAACATTTACATAGCCTATCATGGCTGACTGCAGGGACGCAAATGGCGGCAGCTACGGCCGCTGCCATTTGCGGCCCAGCCAGCCAGGATTCGGGGGTGGAGGGATGGAGCGCCTCTCCCCCCGGCCAGAATTTCGGGGGGGAGGGACGGAGTGCCTCCCCCCCCAGCCAGAATTTTGGGGGGGAGGGATGGAGTGCCTCCCCCCCACCAGAATTTCGGGGGGAGGGACGGAGCGCCTCCCCCCCACCGTGAATCAAATTTCGTTCAAGGTAAGTGACTTTCGTACATCCCTAATTTGAGCTCACTGAGGTTCTCCAGATCTCACCTTGAAGCCCATTCTGACTTGCGTCCATATCAGACTGCAAGCTTAGTGTTTTCTTTCACCATGGGATTTTTTGTGTATTCTTCTGAACATTTGTCCAATGTACTCATCAACCATGTGCATTTTGGGAAATGCATAATTTTCTCCCATTGATTAGAGCATGTTTGTGCACATTTTTCAAAAGGAAACATTTTTCATGCATGGTTCTCAATGTACACATTTTTCAAACACAGTTTTTGTTCCACAAATCACATCACAAGCTCAGAAATGTATAGACTGCAGATTGCATTCACATTCATGTTCAGGCACCATGGGCACAAGGGGATTTAGCAGCAACCTGTTTCCTCAAAGCCAATCAAGGGTAAGACCACACTATTATAAAAATGACTTGGAGCCCAAACTTGTCTTTGATAGCCTGTCAAGCATCATGTTGATCTTATACCAATGATAATAGAAGCTTATGAGGAGGTATTATTGTGTTTTATATATTTTATACCCAGAGGCAACAGATTTGCCTCTGGGTTTAAAAGGGCAGACTGGGGAAGGGCAGACTTTTCTGAGACGTAGCCATCCTAAATCCATTTTCCCTTAGAAACAAATGCTTGTGGCCTGTCACAAAAAAGTCTGCTAAGCATCAGCACAGTGTCTATTTGAACAACTGTTAGGAGGTGTTTTTGGCCTCCTTTACACTGTTCAGCTACCATAGCTCTTATTGATGACAGACTGCTGGGGAACAGAGTTATGACATCGAGAAACTGACAACAAGAGCAATAAAAACTGACATATTTCATGAAAGCCAAGCTATAGTACTACATGCAATTAACAGACAGTGTAATTATTCACCTCAAGAAGGACTTTGATGGATGCCTCCTAGTTAATTCTTCTCCCTGCTTTTCATTTTCTTCCTATGTTTCTTGACAGTAGGATCGGCAGGCTTGCAATTTTAGCTCGTCACTCTAGATCCTTTCTTGAGAGGTATCTTATCACGTTGGCCAGGACTGAACTTGAAAAATACCAGCATACTTGCTCTGAGAGTCCTTGAATCCAGGGGACATTTTAAGCCAGTCTCAAACATTGATGAACCTTCTAAAGCGTAAGTTAAGACTAAGATTGATGAGATTGCTGACTGATAGCTGCAGGTGATAAAGCCTATACACAAAGCATACCACTTGTGACCCAATCATCATGATGATAGCTGTGGAAATGAAGTGATAAAAGACTTAGAAGCTGAATAAAGGCCTTACAGAACACAATTTTCTCTGTAATCCTTGCTATGAATCCTAACTAGGGATAGTTGAGGATTTTGTTCAGTACACATTTTTTAAGTGAACAAAACTGATTCACACATCTTAGACTGTTAGAACACAACTATCCCTTCACAACTGATTGGAACAGTTATCCTTCAGTTTTCGCACTTCTCCAGATTTTGGAGGTCTGATCAGTGTGCTTTGGAGGAGGGCAAGGATGGGACTGTGAGATGGCCATTCTTCCAGTGCCACTAGGCTTCACTGTGAAGAACCCTTAAACTGATTTTCAAGTGTAATTTGCTAGCCCCTGCAGCTATCCTTCTGTTTCAGGTTTCTTACTTAGGGACACCTCTAGGCTGCCATTTTCAGAATAATCTGAAATTTGGCAGGCTTGATCCCCTCAGCAGGGGCAATCCCTTCATCTAATTATGCCATGAAATAAAAACTTTATCAGCCATTTCCTTAAAAAAAATCAAAACATAAAGACATGTAACACAAAAATCCCTGCACCTATTTTTCTGAGTTTCCGTAGGTGTAATCCCTTCCTAAGGATCTACTGTAACTGCAAATATCATCCATTTCTGACTAAGAGAAAAACATGGACAGCCTCCAAATGCATTCAAGCAGAATCAGGGTGTTTTCTGAAGCACTGAACTGGGGACTGAGTCAAATCTGGGGGTTGATGCATACCTCTAGCATAATAGCACAACTGAATCCTGGTCTGCACGTTAGTCCATGAGCTGTGTATCTGGTTGGTTTGCTTGGAAATGCAGACTGAACAAAATCTTCAAGCATCCCTAATCATGACTAATAGCCATTCATAGAATTATCCTCCATGAATTTCTCTAATCCCTTTATAAAGCCATCTAAGCTAGTGGCCATCACCTTATCTCATAGCAGCATAAATTGTGCATTGGGGAAGTACTTTCTTTCTTTTGTCTGTCTTGAATCTACTGAGATTCAAAAGGATAAACCTGAGTTCTAGTATTTTGAGAGAAAGGGAGAAGCCCTTTTATCTATCCACTTGTTCTATACCATCCATACCTAATTTTATAAACCTGTATCATGTCCCTTCTTACTTAGTAATACTATTTTCTAAATATTTCTAACTTCAGCATTCTGTTTCAGACTGAAGCCCGACAGATAGCTCAGGAAGCTCAGAAGCTGGGCATGAAGGCAATGGCTGGGTTTGCATCATCAGTGGGGGAAACCACACAGTGTGGATTGTTTCCCCTGCCCCTGCACATTAGGGATGGCAGAGAATTCCTCCACGGATCTCAGTGAGGCCGAATGCCAGTGCATTCGGCCCCCCGAACTCCGTGGCGGAACAGCCTGCCCCCCTGCCCCCCCGCGGATCCCCCCCGGGATGAGACTTACCTGGGGAGGATCTTCCAGGCAGCGGCGGCGGCGGGTCTTCCGACTGGCTGCCGCTGCTGCCATTTGCAGTCTTGTCTTGTAAAAAAAAACAACCACGACATGATAGGCTATGTAAAGATTTACGTAGCCTATCATGGCTGGATTAAAAACAAACAAACAAAAAAACCGCGTACGCAAATGGCGGCGGCTAAGGCTGCCGCCATTTGCGTTCCTTATTTTTGGCCATCTTAGTCTACGTAAATATTTATGTAGACTATGATGGTGAAAATAAAGGGGAATGCAAATAGCGTAGCGGGCGCTATTTGCATCCCTTTTTGATTCTCCGTTTTAGCCTGCGAAAATATTTACGTATGCTAAAACGGTGAATCAAAAAGGGATGCAAATAGCGCCCGCTACGCTATTTGCGTTCTCCTTCATTTTCGCCATCATAGTCTACATAAATATTTACGTAGATTAAGATGGCCAAAAATAAGGAATACGTGGTTTTTGTTTTTGTTTTTCCCCAGAGCCCTCCGCTGCTGGAAATCCGGCTGCGGATGGCTCTGGCCTGGGCTGAGCCTGGCTGGCTGCTCCGAGGAGCTGCTGCGGAGCACAGCTGGCTGTGGAGGATTCCAGGGGGGGAGGAACAGATCGCCTCCCCCCCCATCGAGGATTCCGGGGGGTGGGACGGAACGCCTCCCCCCCACCATCAACATAATCCACGGAAAGGTAAGTGACTTTCGTACATCCCTACTGCACATGTCCACCATTTGCTTAATTACCCATGCTTCATTGCAGGTTGCCATGCCATCCAGTCCTGGTGTGCAATGTGGTGGGGGTGGCTTCTAACCCACCCCACAACCCATGGCTTTTAGTAGTGGTTGTGGCATGGGGTTAGAAGTAGGGATGTACAGACTGTGTAAAATCCACCCCATCCATGTTTCACGGATTGTCAGGCGCCTTTTGTTCCGTCATCTGCCCACAGATGGATGTGATTTTTGTTTTCATCATGCAGAAAAATACAGAAACAATTATGTAAATATCATGTAAGTATTTATGTAAGTATTTACATGAGTATTTACATAATTTACCTCAGTACATAACATTTGGTGTATTGTCCCCCATTCCATTCAACATTTCCTCAGCAGAAACTTACGTAGTTATTCTACAGATTTATATGCATACATTTTGGGAAAGTAAAAAAAATCATCCAAAAGTCCATGGACTCTGCACGACCTGAAGGGGGCACACCACAGTAGATTCTGCAGGTCAGATTCTTAGAAATCTGAGCTCATTTTAATCTGTCTTGAATTTCTTCAGCACCCCTAGTTAGAAAACATTCCTGCCCCACGACATGCTGGGTTTGGATGACATAGAAACTCATAGTGCGGCATGGATAATTAAGCAAATGCCAGGTGTGGGAGTGGCACATCTGGGGGTGGGGGAAAGAACCCAAACTGCATGGTTTCCCTCTGTGATCGTACAAACCCAGTCAATGACATTCACTCATGCTTTGTTTCTAGCATCTGGAACCCAGTGGTATACTTCCACTGTTCATGGAGATTTTATTTAGCTAGACCAATACATTACACATTTGCCTAATTTCATTCCATGATTAGAGATAAAGAGCTGGAACTCTTATTTTGTGATTTTTATCAGAAAGATTGGGTGGTTAAAAAAAAAAAAAACAAGAATCATATATTGAATTAAATCAGAACAGGGGCAAGGAGTGGGAGACTTAATTCTTAGGATGCAGGTGCTGCTATAAGGGTGACAACCAGCCCCCAATGACTCTGGCGATAATGTTACTTTGAAAGATAGTTGCAGCTTTTATTTTTCATAATCAAGGTCAATGTGAACCAGGTGCTGCATTAGTGACTGACTAAAAGCTTAAACTCAATCATGTTAATTTGAGGAACTCTGTGACTTTAATGAGAGAGAAGTTAATATGTGGAGTACACAGTGACCTCAGCCCTGATGTAGACAGCTGTGGGATACTGTTTAATTTTAACCCAGAGCTACAACCATTTGAAAAGCCACTGAAATAAATACACACTTGGGTTATAAACAACCTCATATATAACACGTCTTCTTCTTCTTCTTCTTCTTCTTCTTCTTCTTCTTCTTCTTCTTCTTCTTCTTCTTCTTCTTCCATGTGGTAGATCTGAAATGCTCATTGTGGTGGGGCAAAAGCACTGCTGTAGCATTGCATGGTTCAATACTGAAATTGCTACAGCAAAAGAAACAAGCAGACCCAACCATGAGACGTCTCGTAAAGGTCTACGGGCCAGTTCACAAAGTTGGCAAACTAGAAGCGCCGTATGCATAAAAAGCACAGCAGGCCTGTACTCATTCTCTTATCTTGCATATGGTGAAGAGCAGGGATTAAAAAAAAAACTGGTGCCCTCCAGGTGTTTTCAACTACAGCTTCCATCAGCTCCAACCAGCATGGTAAATTGTCATGGAATATGGGAATTGTAGTCCAAAACATTTGGAGGGCACTAGGTTGCATACTCCTGGTAGAGTGAGTGCATGTGAGTTTATGCAGCTACCTTATCCTGAGTCAGATCATTGGTTCATCTAGCACAGTACTGTGTACTCCAACTGGCTACACAGCTCTCCAAAGCTTCAGAAATAGGTTTCCCCCCAACCAACTTATTACCACAGAGCTCTTTACATGTACTCTGTCACTGAGCTATGGCCCTTCCCACATAGATCTCAACAATATTTACTTACTTACTTACTTACTTACTTATGTAATCACCCATCTGGCTGGTCACCCGGCCACTCTGGGTGATGTACAATAATACAAACAGTTTTAAAACAATAAAATTACACATTAAAACATCATTTTCTAAAATTTCCGTAACCCACCCCAAATGCCTGCCTGAACAACCACGTTTTCAACACGTGGCAGAAGCTCATTAAAGAGGCAGCATGGCGAAGTTCCCTAGGGAGGGAGTTTCACAGAGTGGGGGACACCACAGAGAAGGCCCTCTCCCTCGTCCTCACCAGCCTAGCTGTCCTGGCTGACGGAACAGAAAGAAGGCCATCCGAGGCTGATCTTGTTGAGTGGCATGTCTGGGGTTGCTGGAGGCTAGGGATGTGCGAAAATCACTTACCTTTTCGAAGGGGTGTTTCGCGGTGCAGAGCACCTCCCCCCAAAATCCTAACCTGGCCACCTCAGCTCCGCAGCAACTCTGCGGAGCCGCTGGCCAGGTGCATTCGCAGGAGCCTGTGGACGCAAATGGCGGTGATTACGGGGGCTGCCATTTGCGTTCCTGTTGTTTTGCTGTGATAGGCTACATAAATATTTACGTAGCCTATCACGGCCTCCGCAGGGATGCAAATGGTGTCCCTGTGTTAGCCGTGATAGGCTACGTAAGTATTTACGTAGCCTATCATGGCAAAAATGGGGAAGTGAATGGCAGCCGCATCTGCAGCTGCCATTCGCAAAGCAGCGTGAACGGCACCAGTAAGTGCTCCCTTTTGCGTGCCTCTAGCAGGGTGATGAGGCGGGGGGGGCTTCGTTCCACCACGGATTTCGGGGGGCCGAATGCACTGGCAATCGGCCTCACTGAGATCTGTGGCGGAATCTGCTGACATCCCTACTGGAGGCACTCTTTGAGATAGGCTGAGCTGGAACTGTATAGGGTTTTAAAGGTCAAAACCAACACCTTGATTTTGGCCCGAAAAACAACTGGTAGCCAGTGCAACTCCTTCAGCACCAGAGTGATATGTTCATGGCAGCGGCTGCCTTTAATCAGGCGAGCCGCCACGTTCTGCACCAGCTGCAGCTTCCAAACCATCTTCAACAGTAACCCCATGTAGAGCACATTACAGTAGTCTAGACAAGAGAAGACTAGGGCATGTACTACCAATGGGAGCAGATGGTTGGGAACGTAGGGGCTCAGCCACCATATCAGATGGAGTTGTTACAGCGCTGCCCAGCTCACAGCTGACACCTGAGCCTCCATGGATAGCTGGGAGTCTAAAACGGCCCCGAGGCTGCGGACCTGGTCTTTCAAGGGTCGCTGTACCCCATGGAACACCAGGTCAACATCTCCCAACCTCCTCTTGTCTCCCACCAAAAGTACCGCGGTCTTGTCAGGGTTCAGCTTCAGCTTATTCCTCCCCATCCAGCCACTCACCGTCTCCAGAGATTTGGACAGGGATTCTAGGGCCAACCTTGGTGAAGATTTGAATGAGAGGTAGAGCTGCATGTCATCCTCATATTGATGAGCCCCTGTCCCTGCTCGCCCTTGCCCCTGCTTGCCCCTTGCCCGCATGCAGCGAATAGCCTGCACTCACCCCAGCAGCATTGTCAAGCTTCATGGTTGCTATTTTCTGAGAAATAAAATGGTGATTGCAAAAATGCACAAATTTGTGCAAATTTTTGTGAATTCACATTTTTTGTATGCACGAAAATACACATTTTACAAAAAATGCACATTTTTCTACACATACTAATGTGTGCCTTTGCAAAAATGTGCATTTCACCCATGATAATATGAGCATTTGCAAAAATATGCATTTTTGCAATTGCCATTGTGTGTGTTTTTAGAAATGGCATCAACAGAGCTCGATGAGGCTGCTGGTGTGAGTGTGGGCTGCTTGCCAAGAGTGGGAGGCTGGGCAGGAGTCCAGAGAACCTGGACAGGGGTGATTTCACACATCCCTATGTTTTAGCCAGTCCCCATAGCACACACGGCTTCTTGGCTTCATTCTGCCAAAGGAGAGTGGGAAGGGTTAAAGCTTACTCTGCCATACCTGGCAGAGACTGGGGCAGTTGTTCCCAGTGGCTAGGACTGGAGTAGAGAGAGAAAGGCCATAGAGCTTCCCTCTCAGCTCCCATGCCATCCTGCTGCTGCTGCCTCCAGCGCCACCACCATTATTGCACACAGTAGCAGCTTCTCTGGGCAGCAGGAGGCTGCTCAATTATCAGGTGGCCCAAGCACCCCAATAGATCATCTTGCACGTCCCCTGGGGTGTGTGCACCCCACTTTGGAGACCACTGTTCTAGCCAAATAACATCCAGACAGTCCTCTCCTCCCCAGTAGCACCACCTATCTCACAATGAGCAAACAGAGGCTGACTCACAGCAAAGGTCACTCCCTCCTCCTCCTCCTCTCTCCTTCCTCTGCCTCTCCCGTTGGCTGGATCTATCTCAAATTGATACATTTGGTGCCTCCACATCCTCTTGCCTTCCCCCCTCCCTCCTCCTCCTCCTGCCCATCTGAGTGATCTTTCAGAAGTTGATACGTTTTGGAGACAGCCTGTCTAAGCTGCTCGGAAGGCATAAGAAGAGCTGCAAATATATAAGGTGGACAAGGTGCTTCATGGAGGAGCCACTTTGCTTTGAGGTGCCTTGATGCTGGTCTGATCTGCTTCGTATCACAACAAGGCACCTCTGAACCATCCCGCTTCACCTTGTTATTCGGGCTTTGTACTAAGGCAGTGCACAGCTCTAGTAACATGAAGCCTTTATTTAGGTTATGGCTCCAACAGCTAATTGTCATATGATTATGGAGGGATGGAACTATTTCAAAACCATTCAAGACACACAGATTCAAGAAGGTGCTAGGTACAGACAATGCTTCCCTGGGCCTCTGACTTTGAGGGCTTCTGCACTAACATTCCCATCTTGCATTCATTTCACTTCATTTATTCTGAATGGTCAGGTCTTCACAGGGAACCTTTAGGAAGCAATGGCAGTGGGAGGAATTCTTGGACAATGTGAAAGTCAATATTGGAAAAGTGATCAGTGGGAATTTTCTTTCTGTTCATTTTTTATAAGCGTTCAGCAAAAGCTGAAAGTGTATTTATATTTGGGACAGAAAGAACTTTTGAGTGTTGTTGTTGTTGTTTTAAATGCATGTGGGAGAAACCGAAACTGACAGATTCATCCATTCAGGCCTGGGGCTTTGAGTGCTTACTTCTTAACTGCCTGGTTTTAATCTTTGTGTATTCAAACATGCCAGTCTGCCTACTGAATCTGGCCAGTGCAGGTGGGTGAGAATTTGGTTTGAATGTTCCTTCATATTTGGCATGAAATTCCTTGAGGTTTGTTTGTTTTAAGAATGCAAGAGAAAAGTAAAACTGATAATTTGCCCATCCCTAGATTAACTTAAACAAAATGACAAGTTCATGCCCCCAGAGGTCTCCAGAAGAACAGTGTGATCTTACTTGTGGAAGAGGATTTAGGAAGAAGAACCTCAACACTGCAAAATCTTTTAAGGTTAATCCTACATTTGCAAGTTATATTGAAGCCAGAGGTTCTACAGCAGCCTTTATTTCACAAAGAAATAAGCAGTTCCTTATTGGATTTAGCATTCTGTTTGGATCTGAAACAACTGGATTCAAAATCCTGGTTAGATGTGAAGTTCATTGGGTAATCTTGGGCAAGTTACCATATCTCATTGTGACTAACCTCAGAGAGTTGTTCTAAGGATAATATAGGGGAAGGCAATTCTTCATCCTCTGAAGCAGGGTGGTGGCGGGGGGTAGGAGAAAGCATACATTTCATATAGACTGTTTAAATAATGAAGCTTTTCATATAAGAGAATTATAAACTGCAAAGTGGTCCGTGCATTAGTAATAGAAGATACAACCATGAGATGCTTAGCAAAATGGCCAAAGCCTTTTTACAAGGAGACCAGTTCAAATTATATTTGTTACCTTGCAACTTGGTCAAAATCTTTGCAATAAAAATATGAAATGTTTGAGCAACAGAATGTGATTTCTGCCAATAGAATTCTCATAGGAAAGGATTAGCATTTCTGGATGACAAATGTCATCTTAAGCAGGACAAATCAGTCATTTCAGTAAACCATCTACCAAAAAGGCAACTCCATTTGTCTTACAGATCATGAATATATTACAAAATTCTAAATTGCTATGGCTGCAAAGTTCAGCATACTTACTCAAAAAAATCTCATTGAAATAGTTGAGAATTTCCTCTGATTAAACATATTTAGGACTAGGAAGCACATCTTTTTTATTTTTTTAAATTTGTAATAGTTTGCAACTGGAATTAATGCTTTTGAAATATTTATCAAAAATGTAGTTGCAAAGAATGAAATGGAACTGAAATGAACCATTGTAAGGAAAAGCTGGTAGTTATCGATAAGGCAAAACTACACAAAGCTTGAATTAATTTTTCCTTTTGTATTTTTTTTTTAATAGAAAAACTGAGTGTATTGTGGCTGATTCGCACAACCACACTGAAGCTGTAAAATGAAAACTTTATCTCATTGGATACTGGTGATGTAGAAGAGGGCTGATTGCCTTTAAACTCTCACAAACACAGAAAAGGCATTATCTCAAAACAAAACCTGGCAGTCCAATGTTAATGCATGATAAGTGAGGGTATTTTTATCCTGATTTGTATAAATTTAACTATAGGCCTAAATAAAAAGTTACATTATGAAAAATAGACTGTTGATTACCTCCACAAATCCCCATTTGCAATGCATGGAGTGTAGGAGTTTGATTACTAGACTCAAGGTTCAGTGCACATTTATTCACAGAATCCTACTAAATATAACTTTCTGTAATATATATATTCAACCAGTGAGTTCTGCTGGTCACCAACACCAATGTGCCTGAGCAGTAGTACTGCTCTTTACATTTTTTTCTTGCTCCACTTCCAGGACTAATGCAGAGGAGAAAGAAATGGTCCAGAATGAATCCCGAGTAACACTCTTTTTATGTGAACACATTTCATCCAAACCCCTTGTGGTAATTGATTGGGTCGTATCTGAATGAAATACAGATAATGGACAGACTGTGATTCAGACTTTAAATTCCATGTATGATCAACGTGTGGCCTGGGGGGATATGATCACATACACTGCCTACCATATGGAAAGAGCTTACTTCAGTACCAGATACAGAGCCTATCAGCACATAGAGGGTCACCCCCCTTTCTTATTATTCCAGTGGGATGTACAAGAATTTTGTTTCAATTTGCAAATGATTCAAAAATGATCCATTCACAATCTTGGACGTGAATGTCAATAAGAGTGCATGTTCTCCAAAAACATTCACAAACTCCCAAATTTGTATTCATGTTAAAAAAACAAACACCCCTACACATTAAAAAGGCACCCTTCTAAAACTTTGCATTTTCACACTTTAGTCAATGGGGGGAAAGGGTGCCCTTTTGAAAAATGCACACATTTCCCAGTCGAAATGCACACTCTTCCTCTTTGAATGAACAGGTCACAAATGAAACTGGGCACAATCTGAACTGAGCTTTGAAGTGAAGTTTGGATCATTTCAGCAAGCTTGAGCATCTCCAGTTCTTAATCTTAAATTGAGTTCACCACAAACTTTGTGTGTGTGTGTGTGTGTGTGTGTGTATAAACTGTTCACATTAATATTTGTATTAGGCATGGACAGACTCACCTCCATCCAGGGCACATGGTAGCTCGATGAGCGCCCCCCCCCCCTCGCGTGGCCTGGACCTGCTCAGTGAGCCTCCCTGCTCATCCTGCTTTTTGAGCCACACAAGCTGGCCCTCCTCTGTGTGCCAAGGGCTCCAGCAGTCAAGCCTCTGTGCTTTATGCACACAAGGGCTTTACTACTGGAGTCCTTGGCACTGCGCATGCCCCAAGGGCACTAGCCCTCTCATCCTCACAATGAGGACAGGGTTACAGCACTTGGGGCACTAAAGCCCACCCTTCCCCCACTGGCTGTCAAGGGCTTCCTTGACAGCTGGTGGAGTCCTTGCCACCTCCCCCCAAGCGCTCTAGCCCCCTCCTCCTCAGTGAGCGGGGGCTGGGGGACTGGGCATGGGGGAGTCCACCAGCCTCCCGGACCAGCTGGGAGTGCTTGCAACATCCCTAATTTGTACACATTTTTGTGTGTATTTCTCCAGACATATGCAGTTTTGTAGGTGCTTTTGTCTAACAAACATAATTTTGCCTAACATACACCCCCATGCCCTGGAGTGCTCTCCCACGTGTGGTCTGACTGAGAGGAGGAAACTGTGCTGAACTTTAGATGCCTCTGAATGACACCCCTGATTACTCAGGCTTTTGCCTACATGTAATTGCACTGCTCCGTTTTATTATCTCAATATATTTCTTTTTTAAAAAAAATGTGTTTATTTTTATATTATTTTTATGCTGGCTTTTCTATTGGATTTTATGTATTTATTATGTGAACCAATGAGCAATCATATGATATCAAGCAGTATATAAGTAGTTTAAATACATACATACATACATATAGGAGCAAATTATGCCCCCTAAACAGGGTCTGAGGGGCCATAGGATTGTTCAGAATCCCCCTTCCGAGGTTAGAGACAGTGCTCTGACCTTGGAAGGGGGAGTTGGAGATTTGACCCCCTCTTCGGCCCCCTTGCAGCCACCATGGAAAGCACTGCACTGGTTACTCTCCCAGGTCAGGAACTCCACCTTGGAGAGGGAGGAAAGGGGACACTTTAGTAGGCAAGAGGGGAGTCAACTGAAGAGGCCAGGATATGAGCCATTCCTGAGCCTCTTTCAGCATCCTTCCATCCCCCTCCAAAGCACCCCTGCTGCTAGACACGCAAAAAAGCCCAGCTAGCGAAAAATGCAGGGCAAGTGGATGGGGAGGTGAAGATCGTGTCCGCTTCCCCTTCTGCCTTGCATGCATAGGATGATCATAAGCCTTTGAGTTTGGGGGCTTAGGATAATTGACGCTGCAATCAATAGGATTGCACCCTGAATAAATAAAAATCAACCAGTCTGCAGAGGAATCCGTGCATGTCGCAGAGACTTCTGGGAATGGAAGTGTTTGAAGACACACAGAGTTCATAGCAGCCTTCTCCAACCTGGTGCCTTCAGATGTGTGCCCTCGATGCTGAGAGTCATAGTCCAACACACATCTGAAGGGCACAAGGCTGGGAAAGGCTGGAACTGGACAAACATACACACAGAGAGAGACATACAGAGCAATGCTGAATTCATTCTCCCTTAAACCATCTGTCACAGAACATCATATCTATTATACTACTGGACACTCATGGACACCCGTGGAAAAGATTCATGAGAAGGCAGAGTGCTCGCCAGGAGAACTGCTGCAGCATGAGCCACCCTTGGGCATGGTGGTTGTGTCCCCAAGGCTTCTTTACTTAAACCAGGGCTCTCATCTATGTAGGTTCTCACCCACTCACCCACTGTTGGTTTGTTTTTAATCATCCACTCACTTTGTTTTCTGTGTCTTACATTCATCAGAGTTGTCTGACCTTGAACCAAGCTAATAATGCACACGCACGCACGCACGCACGCAGGCACGCATGCACAGCCTCCTTTCTGCTTTCTGTTTTCCTTTCCCTTTCCCTCATTATTGTGAGGAGGGAAGGCAAAGACAACACTTTTAAAAAATGAGAGATTCGTTTGCCATATCATAAAGATGAGCATTGTAATCGCTTCCTTAAGTAAAGATTAAAAGATCATAAAAGCCCTAATTAAGGACCTCATTAGCTTAACTAGATTTCCATATGCAAAATGTTTGCCACGTGCCGTTTTCAACTAAAATGGCTCCAGACAGAGCACCTGTGCCACTTCCTAGTCACTTTCCTTCCTTCTGTGACAGTTTTGATTATCTCCCAAAGCAAGCATTGGTACCTGCTCAGGCAGAGACCTCAGCAAGTGCTTCACCCCATTTACCCCACTCCAGGGCTGGTGTAAGCACTCGTCAGCCTTGGGCAGTTCCCCTGGGCCCCACAATTTGGCTTGGGACTCTGAGCAGTGCCAGGTGGCTGGGTCTAGTCACCCTTTTAATCTCCCACAAGGCCCCTGAACTAGCATCAAACTGAAAGCTCTGGGATATTGTGGGAAATGAAAAGCGTGACTGAAAAGGGTGTGGAGCACTGCCAATACAGCCACATAAGCCTGCTTAGGCTCATTGACAGAGGAGAGTGAACACCAGATCAGGGCCAGCCCTACCATTCGGCAGAGTGATATGAGTGCCTCAGGCAACAAATGGTGAGGGCAGCATCAGCAACCCCCTCAGCTGTTCCTCTGGAGCCCCCAGCTGCTCCCCTCTATTGGAGGATGGACCTGCATATGTGTCACACAACCTGTCTTGCCCCCCCCCCCTACACACACCTATTGCCTTCATATATGGTGGGGGACACTATCGCATCGCCAGGGTTTAAGTAAGATTTGACTGCTAGTCCTGTTAGCTTCTGTACATGGAATGGGGAGGGGGTAGTATCTTGTCCTTCAGCCCAGGCAGCAAAATGTCTTGCACCAGCCCTGCCCAGTGTCCCCTCATATCCAGCCTCATCACCCCTATATGGTTAGAGGCAAACAACACATTTGTAATGTATTCCAGAGACCACCACTCCTGGGCTTATCAACGAGAACGGCAGGCGGGAGCCCTAATCTGGAAGCGTGGACATCCCGGGGAAATCTGAGATATATTTGTGAAGGCCATAATTTCCAGGCAAAAGATGTATGATTGTAATGAAAAGATTAATGGCTGCTCTTTTGATGCAACATATAAGGACAAGAAAGGTAGTTCTGTGGTGATTGTTAGAAAAGGATGTGTGTGTGTGTGTGTGTGTGTGTGTGAGAGAGAGAGAGAGAGAGAGAGAGAGAAAGAGAGAGAGAGAGAGAGGACATACTGTGGTTTCTTACATATTAACACATATCAAGTGTTATATGCACCTTCATGAATCAGCAGAGGTTTCTGTAATCTATCTTCCGTAAGCCGATGTGATCCTGAATACTATCTGCTTCAATGGACAGTGCGAACTTGTAGCACCAACCTCAGTTGTTTAAAGAGATCAAGACAATTTCTTGGAGCATAAACCTGATGCTTCAGAGACAGTTGTGTGACAGTCCAAATTTCACAACCAACTGAAAGTTGCTGGAAAGGATGCTGCACAACAGTGAAACACAACTGAGGGGTCTCTAAAATGACTGGAAATATTGCAAAATCTGGGCATCTTTTCTTTAGGGAAACCTTTTTTAGGCTGGAACATCAATACAGGGATGGATGGACTCAGCCACACTCAGCTTCATCGGGTGTTTGTTGAGCCTCTGC
The DNA here is from genome assembly GCF_057233095.1 of Heloderma suspectum. Classification (NCBI taxonomy): domain Eukaryota; kingdom Metazoa; phylum Chordata; class Lepidosauria; order Squamata; family Helodermatidae; genus Heloderma; species Heloderma suspectum. The sequence continues at coordinate 44,446,531 of NC_139460.1, read as the reverse complement.
CACCACCCACCCCTGCTCACAGCACTGTGCGAGCTTCATCACGGCCTAGTGAGTGCCTGACGAAGCCATGGGGCCACCTGTCCTCCCTAGTGAGCCACTATTGTGCACAACAATGGTGGCTCAGGTGCTTTCGGGTAGGTAATATGTACTTGGAAGCCGTAAGGACCCCTTTTACTCAAACATTACAGGTGTGAATGCTCCACATTTCGGCAAGTTGAGTTCAGGAGGGCAGGTGAGGGGGAGTCCGTCGGACTCCACCCAGTGGACTCTTGAGACATCCCTACATCAATTGAATGGAATCCTACATTTGGCTCTACTAAAGATGGGCAAATCTTTCCATTCTATGACCATTCATTTATTTTAGGCCATTTCTGCATCAGGTTGCAGATTCAGCAAATAAATAAATGGGTAAGGCCATATAAATCTTTAGACTGCACACATTTCTCCTCCATGCCTAGGTTCCCTGTCCTACATTCTAGTACTCATTTTGGGCATCTAGTTTCATATAATGGTTGTATTGCTACATTGGGTAAACCGCACAGTGAGACAACTGCAGGCGGGACAACAGCCAGTAGATCCATGTATACTTTCCACCCTTGAAGAACAGGATTTGTGGCCTCAGTCAGTTTGTCTTTAAGCATCATCAGCCCAACTGGACTTTGCACAAGAACTGCAGGGTGCAGCTGTAACACTTGGAAATAGGTCAGGCCAGGGGCTGTTCCTGGGATCACAGTGGTGGGCTGAGAGGTTCTTGACAATTGTTCCTAGGCTAGTGATTCTTTCTGTAGCTGTCCATTGCTGTGGACTTTGTAGTCTATGCCAGTGGAGGACTGTGGGTAAATGGGCTCTGATGAGGTACTGGAAAGTCCCTAGTTCTTAGTACTGATTAGGCCTTTGGTGGAAAGCACCAATAAATTTTTTAAAATGCCTGGATGGATAATAAATCAGTTGAGGAATGTAAAACCAATAGAAAAAAAGTAATGAAATGTTAAGGGAGTTAATGTAGGTAGAAATATTATATTATGTAACAGGGACATCACATCACACTCTGTGCACATGAATGAGGCATGTTAAAATCCCTTATATGGATATGTCAAGCCACATAGTAACATACGATCAGATTCCCAAATATGGAAGGATGCTTATCTCAAGATGCAAATGGTCTATGAATCTAACTTGGAATTTGGTTAATTGCCCATAAAAACCTCTCTTGGGGTCCTTGAAGGAAGAAGAATGTGACTTCCCACCCATATAGCATGCTGGTCTCCCCTCTATCATACCTACCCATATAAATGAGACATAACATCTGAATGCCACCTACACATGTATAGCTCAACACATATAGATGAAAACTGTGTGGCCCTGAAACAGTGGTGCAGTTCTTAGAGGGACCCAAATAAATTTTGGAGAGGATGATGAGCAAGGTGAAGAAGAATCTCAGTTGACGTGCACTTGCTGTTTCCCACTCTTCTTGATCACATACAAGTTTTTAAATGGGTAGAAATTTGGGCTTTTATAATATTATGATATTTCTCAGGAAACCTCCAACAGATTTCTGTAGAATACCACTTTTTACACTCTGTCGGTCTGTTCCTGAGCTATTGACTTCCGAGTAAAAAATATAACCAGCTCATGGTAGCACCATCTAATCTATGTTTTACCAGGGTATTATGTGTGCATTTCCCAATAATAGAATGGCCTTATAGGTTTCATGATCGCTGCTGAAAATTGCTTCAGCATGCTGGGGGCTACAGGTGGTTACCAGAATGCATGCACATGGCTGTAGCATAGAAGGTCCAGAATGGGCATTTCACATAATAGTGCTGAGAGAAAAGGTGAGTTACTTACTGAAATTGTAGGAGACATTTCTAAATGAAAGCAATTTGGGGCAGCACTATGCTGCTTGCGTAACATATGAAGTGGATTTAGGTTGTTGGAATAATTCTTATTGGTCTGCACATATATATCTATATATATATGTATGTTTTTTTCTGCTCTATTGCTTTTGGCCAGTGGCCAAAAAAAGAATATTTTCTTATGTGGACTGTTGTCTAAGCCAATAAAACTTCCCCCATGCTCCTGGATACAGAGTTAAATACACTTGTAGAGCAGGGGTAGGGAGAGTAGGGATGTACAGACTGAGTAAAATTCATTCTGTCTGTGATTCATAGATTGTCGGGTGCCTTCTGTTTGTTGGTCTGCCCACCAACGGAAGCAATTTTTTTTCGTCATGCAGAAAAATATGCAAATAATTATGTAAGATTTATCTAAGTATTTACATAATTTACCTCAGTATTGTCCCCTATTCCATCGAACATTTCCTCTGCAGAAACCTACACATTTTCCTAAGAATTTGTATGCGCAAATTTCAGGAAAGTAAAAAAATCACCCGAAAGTCCACAGACTCCACGTGGCCTGAGGAGGATGCTCCACAGCAGATTCTGCAGACCAGATCCTTACAAATCTGAGCTCATTTTAGTCCATCTTGAATTTATCCAGCATCCCTAAGGGAGAGTGGTGACCACGGGCACCAATGCACCATAGAAACCTTCATTGGCACCCATCAAGGTGCCCTAGTACCAGTCACACTGAATAAATGTGTGGGGTACATATGACAATATGGGACATGTCACAGTGAGTAAAGCACCACTCTGAAAAGCTTTTAAAATGCCCATTTTAGATGCATTTATTCTCCAGGCACAAATATGCCTACAAGGTTAAAATGAGACATATTCTGAAAATACAGCAACAAGAAACAGAAGAGGGAAAAGGCAGCCAGGGAGAAATGTAGGCCACATAGTTCCATTGTAGGAATAGTTCCACTGAAGTCAGTAGAACTAACTTTGAAGGAAATGTTTCGCGGACGGCAAGATCCTTAATATGGAATATTCTTCCTCCCACACACTTGTGAGAGAGCAAAATGACTAATCAGTAAGCAAATGTAAGTAAAATGACACATCCTGAGCATGCTAGGAAAGGGGTTGTCTATCCCACTTGCAGATCAAAGAGTCTGAACAGCTGAAAGTACATTTTAGTCCATCTTGAATTTATCCAGCATCCCTAAGGGAGAGTGGTGACCACGGGCACCAATGCACCATAGAAACCTTCATTGGCACCCATCAAGGTGCCCTAGCCCTCCCACTTAAAACACACACACACAAACACATTTTGCTGTGAAATAGGTTTCTGTTGATGCTGAAAGCTTTAAGTTCAAAGGAAGTCAGTGTGTTTGGGCTCAGGTCCCACCTCTACCTTGTACTCAGCCTTTGGGGCAGGCAGGTTACTTGTCCTTTGCCAAACCTCCCATAGCATCCATTTTGTGTGGAGCAGCACCCAGGACAGTTTATCAAATTGACAAATGTGCCCACAGTCCAAAATATTTGCCTAACCAGGTCCTAGAACCAGGATGCTAAGCAGATAGTGGTCATGAGTGTATGTGTGTTTGACAAAAATATTGGATCTAGGTCAAAACCAGTGCTAGAGGCAGCAATCCTAAAAGCATTTACTAGTGAGTAAATCCCATTGAACACAGTGGGTCTTACTTCTAGGTAAATATGCATAGGACTATAAATTGTATTTTGTGAAAAGGTATGTGTCACCCTTATCTGAAATGTGGCAAGTCTTAAGCAACATTCTTTTGGCGCATCTTAAAATTGCTCTGACATTTTGCTCTACCAGGAACCCCCGTCCCCCAGTAATGAACAGACATTTCACATTAGGAGAAATATGGTGATAAACTAGGGATGTTCATACCTCCCCCTGCCTAAAGAAATTTCATTAGTCTTTCAAAACCCTTTTGGCTTCCCTCAAAATTCATCTGATACACCTGTGGATTCCCCCCCCCCCCTTCCACATTTTGCTTAAGGCAGAATTTCAGTGGCAACTCTGATTGTATGATGCTGGGTTCTTTCAATCAGACACATGAAGTCAAGAGGCAAAAAATGGACATCAAGTGTATATATCAACCTCTGCAGCAAGTGCCCTCTGAATGCTAAGCACAAGGTCACCTGGCAGCAAGTTTCTGCTTTTCTCTCAACTCTGAAGCTTCTGATGAGGTCACTGAGGTTCAAAGGCATACAGCCAAAAAGGAAAGCATAGTACCTCTTTTGAGAAAATCAGCATGAGGACTCTGACCAGGTTTGCTGGCTGCTGGAAGGAGTGTCATCCAAGTGCTGTGTACCCAGCAAAGCCAGAGGCATATGTATATGCAGATTGAAATGTCAGTCCAATAGTAACAGTCAGATAAATTTCTACAGCTGGGAACTCAGCAAGAGCTGGGAATCAGGGCTTTCATCCTCGTTAAATCTGTAATCGTAGCCTCATTCTATTTCGTTTAAGTCCTGCTGTGAATGTGGGCTTTCGCCTCTCAACGCCAAGCAAAGAGGTCACCCAGGGGTGACAGCAAATGATATGTCAATCCAAGCAAAGGCACTAAGGTGAAGGCTGGCAAGAAAAGGCTGAGGTAGTTTAATGGGTCTACAAAGACATCAACAGTGAGTTTCCAATCTCTAGCAAATATCCCCCACCCCCAGTTGTGAATTCACTAATTACTGGTAGGGATGGGAGAAACAGTGCAGATTGTGTTTGTCAAGGTTCTTTGAGTTCCACCTTGAAGTTCAATCGGCCTCATTCCCATTCCTGGTTGTGAGCTCTTCCCCCCTCCCCGCTCCCCCCCCCCACATTGGAACAGGAAAAGTATGCATTAGGGTGCCCTTTTTTTTAAAGGACACACCCCAAGGCACACTTTTTGGGGTATTGATTGAAGCATGAAAATGTGTATTTTCCTCAAATGTGCATTTTTAAAGTGCACATTTTTCAAAAGTACACATTTTGTGAATTAGCATCGCAAGCTCAGGAATGCGTGAGCTTTGCTCTCAAAATGCACTTGTATTCACTCTCACATTTGGGGGTGTGAACAGGCCACATTATGGTCTTCTTAAACCAATGGAAACAAAATCCATATACATCCCTAAATACTGGAAGAGAATGTGCCACATAACATGCATCATTATTGAGTTTTCCAGATATCTGAATCCCAGCAAGCACAACATTGGGGAGTTTCAAATTCCAGTATGTGGTTCCAAAGGGTGATAAATATCCATGATGAGTTGAAAGCTCAACTTTTTTTATGCTGATCAAGCATCTTGTAAGCCTTCTGAGATACCATCAAATACTCTTGCATTTACTCAGAGTGCCAATTGTCTTGAAAAGAACCAGAATGGGTATAAGTGGTCCTCTTAGAGTGATTGCAAATACATACATGCATACATACATACATACATACATCTTGTGTTCTTCAACTGGCAAATTATATTTGTTTCTTGAAGTTTGCAATTCTAAAAGTATATCTGATGAGTGCTGGTTCCCAAGAGTCCGCTTATCATGGAGGAACCTTGCTGGAGTATTTGGAGAATGAGAGAGAGGCTCTAACAAATTTTTGTTGGCTACAGGTATATCTCCAGCAAGCAAACCTACAGTACTTGCTGGGGAACATGGGTAGGAGGATGCAGTTGCACTCATGTCCTACTTGTGGTTTTCCCAAAGGCAGCTGGTTGGTCAGTGTGTGAACAGAATGCTGGATTAGATGGGTCTTGGTCTGATCCAGCACGGCTCTTCTTATGTTCTTATGTTCAGAAAAAGGCTCACCAGGAAACCATAAGGCAATAATGGGGTTAATATGGTGTTTAACTGCTAAGCTTTGCTGCTTGCAACACAGATATTTAAAAAATAGATGAAGTTCCACCCTTCTCTAGTAGAGTTTAATTTAATTATTTAAATTATTTATGTTCTTCCTCATTCTGTGCTTGAGGCAAATCAGAACAATAGTTAAAATCACAACAGCACTATGAATTAAAACTCCAAATGACTAAAGCATCCATAAACAGGAGCATTAAGTATACAACTCATCTTAGCTCCCAAACAGCCTTCTGAATAAGTTGAACCTTCATCAACTTCTTCTAAAGGCTCTCAGGAATACATTTCGATAGCCTTGTTCCACATCAACCAAGGCTACCACTAAAAAAGCCCTTTTCATTGCTGAAGTCACCTTAACCTCTTTCAAACAACCCTTTGTTCAGTCTCTTTCAAAAGAATGGATTTTTTTCAATGGGTTCTGAAAATCTTCATGAAAATTATTCCTCCTTTCAGCTCATCCCAGATTGTAGAGTAAGCCACACTCCAATTTCAGTGGTGCCTGTGGAGGGTTGTGTTTTTTTTAACCTTTTACATGGTAGTTTGGTCCTGGTATCAACATCACAGGGAGTATCTCCAATGAAACCCTTTTCACCTTGAGGTCATCTAGTAATGCTTTGTTCCAGATATGTCCTCTACATAATGGCTTCTTATCCACAAAAATCCAGGCTTTTTCTACTATGGCAATGGCACCTTTCTTGTGGAATGCTATCCCTCATGAACCCTGCCTGCCTCAAGTCTAATCTTGTCTTTAGAAAGCAGGTGAATATTTTTATTTATTTATTTATTTTAATTCCATTTGCACTGGAATATCTTATACTGTCCTTCTTCTCCGATTACTATCACGCTTAGTTTTGTGAATATAGTTTTAAGATGTTTTAATTTGTTGACCTTTTAAAAAGGTTTTTGATGCATTTTATGGTTAGCCACTGGGGAGCTCCTTGCATGGGCTGAATGTGATAGTCTCCAAATGTGGGATAGAAATATAAAAGACAAAGAAACAAAGTATCACAAGAGAAAGAGATAGCATTCCCCCAGACAAGGTCTCATGGTCCCGGGGCTTAAAGCAATGGCCGCTGCCTGTTACCAGAACATGAGCTAGCAGCCCTGTTCTCTAGTACAGCCTTCCCCAAACAACTGCCCACCAGATTTGTTGGAGTACAACCCCCATCATCCACATCCAATATGGCAGGGATGATGGGAATTGTAGTCTCAGACTTTTGGAGAGTGCTGGTTTGGGGAAGGCTACTTTGTGGCTAACCACACATCAAGTTTTGTTCACATTCTAGCAACTTTGCACATCATGTAGCTCATCCTGCCCTTAGCTGGCATCCTCCAGATATGTGGGACTGCAACTCCTAGCATGCCCCAGCCACCATGGCTGCTGGGGCATACTGGGAGTTGCAGTCCAACACACCTGGAGGTCACCATGTTGGGGAAAGGTGGTGTAGTAGGAGGGCCTTTTCTGCTGTGGCACCCCGGCTGTGGAATGAGCTCCTTAGTGAGGTTTGCCTGGCACCTACATTGTATTCCTTCTGGAGCCAGGTGGAGACCTTTTTATTTTCCCAGGCATTTTAGCATTTCAGCTTTCTAGACTTTTAGCTTTGCTGATTTAAATTTGTATTTTGAATCTCTGCATTGATGCTAGGTTTTACTCTGGTTTTATTCTGGTTGTATTGTTATATTGTGATTTTAATGTTTTTATGTTTTATATTGTTTTACTGTGTGCTTTTTGGTTTTAATTTTTGTGAACTGCCCAGAGAGCATCAGCTATTGGGCCGTATAGAAATGAAATGAATGAAATGAAATACATACATACATACATACATAATAGTTGATGTCTGTTACCTTAGCCACAAGGAATACTCAGAAGCACTTGCTTTCAATGTGAAAGGTGGAGCATACTTCCATTCCAGAACAGTTTGCATCCATAGGTCAAGACAGAGGGTTTCTAAAACCTCCTTGGAACTGTATAGCAGAGGAGGTAACCTCTGCGTTCAAAACACAGGTTTACTACAAAATGCAAGCAATCAAAGCAACTATGCTCCCCTGTTTACTGCATTATAGTTCTAAACTGACATGGGCTTTTCTTTTTAATCAGAGGGTCATACAAACAGCTATAATATGGACACTTTATTGCTGCCCACCTAATGTGACTAAAAGCATATCATGACTATTATAGCAACATCAGAAACTTTTAAAATTATTCACCGGAGATGGAAATGTAATACATGAGTTACACCTGCTGACTTTCCATTTTCCTTGATGGTGAAGCATTATTATTATGAGAGCTTGACCAGCACTGCAAAAGACTATTTGCGAACATTCATTCATTTATTCAGCTGCAAACAGCAAGTTTGCTTTGACAGCATTCATTTCTCCTCTTTATTCACTGGTTGCAAACATTCTTAAAAATGGCTTTTGTTTGCAAGAAATGTTTCTCAAGAGGGAAAGTGTCAGGAATCTCCCCAGTGTGATGAATATAGGCTGGCAAAAATCCCTCCATTAGAAATGCTTGCATTGCACAGCCATCCTGAATGCTCTTGGCAATTTTAGTTATATCCAATGAGGAAGAAGAAACAGCACCACAAATTTATGGAGTGACCAATCAGGTAGTCTATATAGTGGGCCAAAAGCCTGACATTTTAGGACAGGAAACAAATCATTTGCTGACACTGAAAGGATGAGATGAGGCCCTGTGAACCCTCAGATAAACTGTATCCAAACTCTTTGCATAAATCATTCACCATTTATTCAAAACCCACTGAAGTCCATCTAAACCTTTCCATTTACCTGAACAGGCTCTGAATCAAGCTGTGTCGTTAGGTATTAAACAGGGTGAATAATTTGTTTGCTGTGATTAATTCTGAGCTACAGCTCCCTAATGATGCATTCTTACACTTATTACTGCTACATCCTTTCCTAAACTATGTATCACTATAGCATTTTTGTAGGGATGTTAGAGAATTCTGCCATGGACTCCAATGAGGCCGGATTCTAAAGAATCCGGCCCCTCGGAGTCCATGGTGGAATGGACCACCCACCTCCACCCTCCCTCAAAGTTGTCCTGGAATGGATCCTACCTGCCACTGGCCGGGTCCAGTCCGTCTGCTGCCGTCCTGCAGAAGAAAATGGCATCCAGCATAGCGGACGCCATTTCCATCCCTTCTCTTTGCCATGATAGGCTATGTAAATATTTACGTAGCCTATCACGGCAAAGAGCAGGGGCGCAAATGGTGTCTGCTACACTGGACGCGATTTGTGTTCCAGCGGCCGAAAGTCCGCCAGCGGAGCCAGCCGGCGAGGATTCCGGGGGGGAGGGATGAATCGCCTCCCCCCCCCATGGACCCCCCACAGACTCCCTACATTTTTGTGATGCATCTATTCCTTCACTCACTCTCTCAGAATGTAGGGCAGGGGTGGGCAAATCCTGGCCCTCCTCATATTTTGGCCTACAACTCCCATTCTCCCCGACCATTGGCTGTGCTAGCTAGGGCTGATGGCAGTTGAAGGCCAAAACATCAGGAGAGCCACAAGCTGCCCTCCGTTGATGTAGGGCCAAATCTTGCTTTGACAGAGAGTAGAGTAACCGTTAAACCCAACAACAAAACTAAGCAACAACAAAATATTGTTATTTTCACAACCCATGGAAAGAACTCCCTTTGGGGTTGGGGTGGGGAGGAACTGTGGTGAAAGTGTTTGAGTGGAGCCAATCAGACTTGGATATAGGTTTGTCACAGGCCAATTGCAAGTGAGGAGAATTATTGCTTCTTCCTTTCATTTGAGCATCTTACTTCTATCACATTCACAATAGGAAGGTTCAGATGCCTCCCCCTCCACCCCCATGTTCAAAGAATGCATAAGGTGTGTCGTGGAGCTGTAAAGATTAGCCATGCCCCCTACCAGCATCATGTGTAGCAGGCAGCTGCCACCACTACACCCTGTACATTCAGATAGCTGGTGAAGGGGCACTATGGATGTGCTGATGCAGGTATATAGAACTCCTCCATGTGAGGGGGGACCATGATAGGAAGTAGACTATCAAGGTACACAGAAGAGGACTTTTTCAGTCATAATGCCCTGGCTGTCAAGGGCTCCTTGGAGGCCTCTCTCAGTCTAATCTAGTAGCCAAGTCCAGACACAGACAAAGGGATTCTTTTCAAAGCTTTATTCCTCTTTTACACCTTAACAACTCTACTGTTAGCAACTAGATATGAGCAGCAGAGTACCTATGCCCTATGTTGGAACAGTTGGTCCCCGTTTGAAAGGGAATCACTGGCAGAACCCTACAATTAAGGACTAGGGAGAGTCCCTCCCCTTCTCCCTTGGATCCTCTGGGTGCAGCCGTTGTTTGCGTGCCAACCGGGCACTATGCCTCCTTTCCGTGCCCTCCATTTGGCGCCGCTCTCTGCGTTGGCGTCGCGCATCCATCAAGTCTGCTTCCCGCGCTCTGTCACTCCCAGGACTGCTATCTAAGCTAGGAATGCTGGTGGGAGGAATCTCCGTCAGCTGTTGGCCCTGGGAAAGAGGAGCACGCTCCTCTCCCAGGAGTGACTGCTCTTCCTCAGAATCAGAACTACTCTGGGATTCTATGGGCTCAGTCAGTGTCCACCCTGACATTGGCTTGGAATGCCCTTCCTAAGGAGGTGCACCTGGCACCTACTTTACAAGCCTTTCGATGCCATTTTTATTTGCCTGGGTATTATCAAAGTATAAATAAAACAATACAAATATTGTTTCTGTGTTTTTTATTTGCTGTCATGTTATTATGATGTTGATAGTATTGTTTTATTGCACACTGCCCTGAAATCTGACCTTGAGGAAAGCTGGTATAGAAATGTTTTAATTAACAAATAATAATAAATTTATATCAGAATGCCTGTGGACATCTTGTATATGATTACAGCTACCATTCTTACTGTCCAAGTAGGGTGGCCAGGCGCCCTACTTTACAGAGGATAGTCCTTTACTTGAAGGGCTGCCAGGGCACAGTCCTGCATTTGGGGACAATCTCTATCTGAAATGCTGTTCAGTCCATGTCTGGCTTACAGATAAAGAGCCATAAGTAGGGAGAGCAGGGACTTTGGTGTTGTCCATCAAAAGCTAGCCCCTGGGCAGCAGCCTGAACAGGCACACCACTTCCGTCAGCTGGTCATAGCCTTGCCCACTTGCGTGAGACATATTGTATTTATTTCCATTTAAATTCTAGTAATGGTTTCTCAGTTTGCATCTAGTCATATCAATGAGCACATGCAGATCATCTGTAAATCTGTGCCCTCTTTTATCCTCTTCTTTGGTGAGGCATTTCCCCATTTTGGGCAATGTCTAAATGACATCCTATGTCAAATTCTTTGTGAGTTCAATCAGAATTGGTAAATACTATGAGTTCTATGGGGCTTATTCCCAAATAAATGTGAACAGAACTGGGGCTTAAGTCAATTTTCATGTGAATAAAATCCATTGCAACCTTACATTCAGGTAAAAGTGGATAAGACTGGTGTGTCAAAATGAGGCATTATTATTTATCATTTCCACAGCACTTTTCAATATACAGTGTGCTTCACAATTTGTGACTTGCATATCCTCAATGACAACTCTGTGAGATAGTTTAGAAGATGCATTAAGCTTCAAGACTGAAACTAAGTGGAGTAAAACCTGAGTACTACCCAGTTAAAGTCTAACACTCCAACTTCTATACCAAGAAAACTGGTTATCCATGCCCTCTGTTGAGCCAACCTGAGACACAAGGACAGAAATTATCCAGTACCAGTCACACTGAATAAATGTGTGGGGTACATATGACAATATGGGACATGTCACAGTGAGTAAAGCACCACTCTGAAAAGCTTTTAAAATGCCCATTTTAGATGCATTTATTCTCCAGGCACAAATATGCCTACAAGGTTAAAATGAGACATATTCTGAAAATACAGCAACAAGAAACAGAAGAGGGAAAAGGCAGCCAGGGAGAAATGTAGGCCACATAGTTCCATTGTAGGAATAGTTCCACTGAAGTCAGTAGAACTAACTTTGAAGGAAATGTTTCGCGGACGGCAAGATCCTTAATATGGAATATTCTTCCTCCCACACACTTGTGAGAGAGCAAAATGACTAATCAGTAAGCAAATGTAAGTAAAATGACACATCCTGAGCATGCTAGGAAAGGGGTTGTCTATCCCACTTGCAGATCAAAGAGTCTGAACAGCTGAAAGTACTCATGTCAAATCCTCTCTTCACTATCCCTTCTCCCTTTCTGGCTTTGTCTTCCTCTCCCTGTGCTTCCCTCGATAGATAGGTCTGTGTGCTGCTTTTTCTGGTTCATTTCCCCATTCTGCTGCTCTTGTGTCAGACCCTTCATCTGATTAACATTTCAAACCCATCGTTGGCTTCTGCTGGCTTAAATGAACTAATCATCATTAGCACTTCAAAACTTGCCCTCCTTCTACTGCCAGGATCACAGGTGTCTCTGTCAGCTGCATACTGGAAAACACAATTGGAGGATGTTTCGGCCTCAAGCCGTAAGGAGGGCAGGAGCTGTACTGGGTTCCAGGAAGCAGAGAGCAAGGATCCCATTGGCCCTATGGTTTGATTTGTAGGAGAGTGCAATTGATTGAGTTGTCTTGAGCCAGGTCCAAAACATGTGCAGTGTATTGCAGCATTCACAGAGACAGAATTTCCGCCACAGGTCAGTATGATTAGGGACAGCCTGACCACCCCTTCATCAGCACAGAACAGGCAGAATAGGGACTATGCTGAGTACTTCAAAGTAGGGATGGCGGAGAATTCCGCCACGGATTTCAGGGAGGCTGAATGCACTGGCATTCGGCCCCCTGAAATCCGTGGCGGAATTAGGGATGTACAAAAATCACTTACCTTTCGGGGATTATGCTGATGGTGCGGGGGGAGGCGTTCCGTCCCTCCCCCCAGAATCCTTGCCAGGGGGAGGCGCTCCATTCCTCCCCCCCCCCTGGAATCCTGGCAGGCCGGCTGTGCTCCGCAGCGATTCTGCGGTGCCGCCGGCCGGCTCCGCCAGCAGCCAGACATCTGGCTGCTGGCTAGCAGGGATGCAAATGGCGGTGGCCGTAGCCGCTGCTGTTTGTGTCCCTGCAGTCAGCCGTGATAGCCTACGTAAATGTTTACGTAGCCTATCATGGCTGATTAAAAAAAAAAAATGCGCGTATGCGTGATAGGCTATGTAAATGTTTATGTAGCCTATCACAGCTGACTTAAAAACAAACAAACGTGCGTACGCAAATGGTGGCGCCCATGGGCGCCGCCATTTGTGTTCCTTCTTTTGGCACGTCTTAGTCTACATAAACATTTACGTAGACTAAGACGGCGAAAATAAGAGGAACGCAAATAGCGTAGATGCTACGCTATTTGCATTCCCCTTATTTTTGCTGTCTTAGTCTATGTAAATGTTTAGGTAGACTAAGACGTGCCAAAAGAAGGAACACAAATGGCGGCGCCCATGGGCGCCGCCATTTGCATACGCACGTTTGTTTGTTTTTAAGTCAGCTGTGATAGGCTACATAAACATTTACATAGCCTATCACGGTGTTTTTTTTAAATCTACCCATGATAGGCTACGTAAATCTTTACGTAGCCTATCATGTTTTGTTGTTGTTGTTGTTATTGTTTTAAACCTGGAAATGGCGGCGGCGGCAGCTGGTTGGAAGACTGGCCGCCGCAGCTGCCGCCGAACCGCCACCAGAGCAGCCGCCGGAGCCGCCGCCGCTGCCAGGAAGATCTGCCCCAGGTAAGTCCTGTCCCGGGGCGTGGTGGGGGGGTGGTGGGCTGTTCCGCCACCGATTTCGGGGGGCCGAATGCACTGGCATTCGGCCTCCCCAAGATCCATGGCAAAACTTTCATACATCCCTAGATGGAATGGCTTGCCACCCCCTGCCCCCCTGCGGATTCCCCCCGGGACAAAGCTTACCTGGGGCGGAAGTTCCGGATGGCAGCAGCTCCAGCGGCAGCTCCAGCGGCAGTGGCTAGTCTTTCGACTGGCTGCCACGGCTGCCATTTGCATCCTGATCTTTGCCGTGAAAGGCTACCTAAGTATTTACGTAGCCTATCACGAGCCGCCACCATTTGCCTATGCCATTTTTTTTTTTTTTGGGCTTGGCTTGCCGTGATAGGCTACGTAAATACTTACGTAGCCTATCACAGCAGCCTGGCTGGATGCAAATGGCAGCCGCTATGGCGGCCTCCATTTGTGTCCGCACCAGCCAGTCTGCAGCCGGAACTCCGTCTGCGGACAGCCCTTGGCTGGCTGCTCCACGGAGCCGCCGCAGAGCGGAGCCGGCTGGGCAGGATTCCAGGAGGAAGGACTGGATTGCCTCCCCCCATCGAGGATTCCGGGGGGAGGGATGGAGTGCCTCCCCCTCACCGCGAATCAATCTGGGAAAAGGTAAATGAGTTTCGTACATCCCTACTTCAAAGGCCCCTTTCCTGTTTGTTCATGCTATTCATATTGCATATCTCCGCCAACTGAGTGGTGTTAGGCTTGGTCAACTCCATCAGTTTCACTTTCTCCCATATTCAAATCTTTTAAATCTCAAGTTCTGTCTGTCCCAAATGTGAGGGCACTTGGGAATATGGTCAATTTTCATCAAAACTTGAACTGAATCAAAATTTGCACTGATCTGCATCGCCCAAATTCAGTAGGCAGGCACTGCTGTTTCCATCATAGAGAGGACCACATTATACCTCCCTGTCATAGGGCTGCTAAAGATAAGGAGTAGGGATGGGAGAATCAGCAAGCGTTGAGGTTGTTGAGATTGACCGAGTTCCATCTTGAAGCTTGGTCCACCTCATTCTCATCCACAAATATGAGCTTTCGTTGTTCAAAACAGGACAAGTGTGCATTTAGGTGCAAATTTTTAATGTGCACTCACAAATGTATTCTCTACCTGCCCCCCACCCCATTGACTGAAGTATGCATTTTAAAAGTGCACTTTTTTCTAACAAAGGCATTTTGCGAAGATGATTGCAAGCTCAGGAATATGCGAGCTTTGCTCAAAAGATGCTCTCATATTTGCATTTGGAGTGTGTTATCCAGGTAAGTTCTGATGTTTAATGAACTAAAACAAAATTCTTCTCATCCCTAATGAGGAGTGTGTCAAAAAAGAAAAAAAGAAGAAGAAAAGAAAAAGGTGGCCACCCCAGTTCTGCACTAACATGGTTGAATACATAGGGATTCAGTTTCAAACCCATCCTTGGAAGAGCCTGGGCCTAGATGGACAAATCTGTCAGTTTAGCTGTCTTTTTTTTAACCTCTGTACAGTGCTTAGAAAACTTTAGGTGCTTTATAAATTAATAATAATAATAATAATAACGCCACCATCAAAATGCAGAATGGAAATGCTAGTATCCTTCTTATTTCTCAGCATCACACCATTCTAGTGCAATTTGTGCACAGTATTACATTAGTATACACATATACACAGCTGCACTGACATAAGCTTTAAATTCTCAGATGCAAGCATCTTTTCTCTTTTTTTTTCGATTGGGAAAAATGCACATTTTCAATTGGGGAAAATGTGCATTTTTAAAAGTGTGCACCCATAATGTGAACATCTCCCCGGTTCACAATGTGAACATCTAAAGTGCAAATTGAGGGGGGAGGGGGATGCTGAAGAAATTTGATATAGCCTAAAATGAGCTCAGGTTTCTAAGAATCTGACCTGTGGAATCTGCTGAAGACCAACCTCCTCAGAGTCCGTGGACTTCTGGAACTTTTTTTTTTTTAACTTCCCCCAAATTTATGCATATTTATTCATAGGGGGATGTACAAGTTTCTGCTGAGACTGGTAAATATACATGAGGAAAAGTTGAATGGAATGGGGGACAATACACTAAAAGTTATGTACTAAGGTAAATTATGTAAATTGTTGTAAACCCTCTTACAGAATTATTTGTGTATTTTCTGCACAACGAAAAAGAAATCTGCCTGTGAACAAACAATGGAACAAAAGGCACCTGACAATCTACAAAACACAGACGGAGCAGTTTTTACAAAACCATGCATCCCTAGTTGTGGGTGCACATTTTTGGAAGTGCACACTTGTGCAAGTGGGCACTTTCTGACACGAACTCAAGGCCGTGAAATTGTGAACATTTTCTGAGAATTGTGCTCCTGCTCGCATTTGCATTCAGGATTGCAAATGGGAATGTTCACATGATTTGCAAACATGAATGAAATCTGGGTACTTCCTTTGTTCAGACTAAGGGAAGGGAAGACTACAGGCCTCCAAGTGTGAACCTCTTGATTGGTTCCAGTGGAGAAATGATACTGATTAGTTGTAATACTTTGTATTTGTGTTGTGCTTTCCAAATGTTCCAAGTAATATTTATTCTTTCAATAATCCTTACAACAACCCTGTAAAGTAGGCTAGTGCTGTTATCCCTATTAGGTGGAGCTGAGGCTTGACTAAGGGCCTATGGCTCATGCTGACTGCAGGCACGCTTGGAGGATACTGATTATCTAGACCCATTTCAATCTGGGTTTCATCCTGGTTATGGGAGTCAATCAGCTTAATCGCCCTGATGGATGACCTTTATCGAGAGAGGGACAGGGGGAGTGCAACCCTGTTAATTCTGTTCAATCTCTCATCGGCTTTTGATACCATCGACCATGGTATCCTCCTGAATCGACTCCGTCGGATGAGCATTGGAGGCACTGTGCTACAGTGGTTCCGGTCCTGCCTACGGGGCCAATTTTAGACAGTAACATTGGGTGACCATTCCTCAGCCGCTTGGCAATTGAGCTATGGGGTGCCGCAGGGTACCATCCTGTCTCCAGTGTTGTTTAACATCTATATGAAGCCTCTGGGAGTGGTCATTAGGGGATCTCGAGCTAAATGCCATCAGTATGCTGATGACACACAGCTCTATCTCCCTGTGACATCTGATTCAGGAGAGGCTGTGCAAGTTCTGAATCAGTGCCTAAACTCAGTAATGGTCCGGATGAGGGCCAATAAACTGAAGCTGAATCCTGGGAAGATGGAAGCTTTGTGGGTGAGTGGTTCCCAGGTCCGGGAGACAGGCTCATTGCCTATTCTGGATGGGATTGCACTCCCTCTGAAAGATCAGGTCCATAGTCTGGGGGTACTCCTAGATCCATCATTGTCACTGGAGGCCCAAGTGGTCATGGCAGCTCAGAGTGCCTTTTACCAGCTTCGGCTGGTTCACCAGCTACGGCCTCTCCTGGACAGGGATAGCTTGACCACATAGGGGTGTACAAAACCCCACTGTGGCTCCGTTCGGGTCCACAGGTGGGGGTAGGTGATCTGTTCCTCCCCCCAGAATCCTCGATGGGGGGGAGGCAATCCATTCCTTCCCCCCAGAATCCTGCCCAGCTGGCTCCGCTCTGCGGCCAGTCCACAGAGCTGCCGGCTGGGCCAACCCACAGCAGGGCCTTCATCCGCTGCCGGGCCGCTGCGGATGCAAATGGCATCCTGCATAGGGGACGCCATTTGCATCTCTATGCTGGCCCATGATATGCTACGTATATATTTATGTAGCCTATCACGGCTAAAGCAGGGACGCAAATGGCATCCCCTACGCCATTTGCGTTCCCGCTTTAGCCGTGATAGGCTACATAAATATTTTTCATCAGATACCATGGGCCGGCGTAGGGACGCAAATGGCGGCCGCTACAACAGCTGCTATTTGCGGCCGCAGCAACCCGGCAGCGGCCGGAGCCACCACCGTTGCTGCCACCGCCACTTCATCTGCCGCCAGAGCCACTGCCGTCGCCAGAGCTGCAGCCGGGTAGGATCCGTTTCGCGGGGCTTTTGCGGGGTGGTGGGGCAGTTTGCTCCATTCCGCCACAGATTCCGGGGGGCTGAATTCACTGGAATTCGGCCTCCCTGGAATTCGTGGCAGAATTCTCTAACATCCCTATGACCATGGTGGTATAGGCATTAGTACCCTCAAGACTGGGTTACTGCAATGTGGTCTATGAGAGGCTGCCCTTAAGGCTGGTCTGGAAGCTGGAGCTAGGGATGTACGAAAGTCACTTACCTTTTCGCAGCTTTGATTCGCAGTGGGGGGGAGGCGCTCCGTCCCTCCCCCTGGAATCCTCCCTGGGCCGGCTCTGCTCTGCGGCAGCTCTGCAGAGCTGCTGGCCAGGGCTGTCAACAGCCGGAGTTCCAGCCATGGCTGGCTGCTGCAGCCGCAAATGGTGGCCGCCATAGCAGCCGCCATTTGCGTCCTGCCAGGCTGCCGTGATAGGCTACGTAAGTATTTACGTAGCCTATCACGGCAAAGAGCAGGGGCGCAAACAGCGGCCACTACGCTGTTTGCGCCGCTGCTCTTTCCGTGATAGGCTACGTAAGTATTTACATAGCCTATCACGGTAAAGGCAGCTACGCAAATGGCGTAGCGGCTGCCGTTTGCACCCCTGCTCTTTGCCTTGATAGGCTATGTAAATACTTATGTAGCCTATCAAGGCAGCCTGGCAGGATGCAAATGGCGGCCGCAGCAGCCGGCTGAGAGACCAGCTGCTGCCGCCACCGCTGCCAGAGCCGCTGCTGCCGGAACATCCGCCCAAGGTAAGCTTCGTCCCGGAGGGAGGGATTCCGCGGGGTGGTGGGGGGTGGGAGGCTGTTCTGCCATGGGTTTCGGGGGGCTGAATGCCAATGCATTCGGCCTCACTGAAATACGTGGTGGAATTCTCCGCCATCCCTAGCTGGAGCTAGTGCAGAATGCAGCACCTTGACTGTTGTCGGGAGCTGCCCCTTTTCAGCATGTAACTTCTTTCCTGAGGGAACTGCACTGGCTGCCTACTTGCTACCAGGCCAGGTTTAAGGTGTTAGTACTAGTGTACAAAGCCCTAAACAACTTGGGACCAGGATACCTGAGACAGCGCCTCCTTCTTTACCAACCTGCCCAGTCACTGAGGTCATCAGAGGGCATGTTCCTGGTGGTTCCACATGGACCCATGGCCCAGTAGGAGTCCACCAGGGAAAGAGCCTTCAGTGTGGTGGCCCCCTTCCTGTGGAATTCCCTGCCTTTACAGGTCAGGCAGGTGCCAATATTGTGTTTCTTCTGGCTAGGGATGGCAGAGAATTCTGCCACAGATGCAAATGAGGCAGGATTCTTTTGAATCTGGCCCTGGAATTCGCGGTGGAACAGATCACTTTCCTCCACATCCCGAGGATTCCCTCAGGAACAGCACACTGGCTCCATATCGCTGGAAGGAATACAGCTGCAAATGGTGTATTGGATGCCACTTGCATATGTAAAGCCCTTAGTTTAACCTAATTGCAGCTGTTTATAGCTGCATTTAGGTTAAAATAAGCACTTTATGCCCACAAGTGGCATCCACTATACCTTTTGCGGCTGTATTCCTCCCAGCGATAAGGAGCCGGTGTGCAGCTCCGTGGAATCCTACCAACACGGAGCTGCTCTGGAGCATTCCAGGGTGGGGGGAACGGATTACCTCCCCCCCCCCGGGTGGATTCCCCCACAGACCGGAAGGTAGGGAATTCAGCCATCCCTACTTCCAGTGCCTCCTGAACACATTGTTATTCCAAGTGGCCTTCCTTGACTGACCAGCCGTAGTTTGTTAAATTCCACTTTGTTGGGGTTTGTCTTTTTTTAAAAAAAATGTTTTAACTCTTTTAACCTGTTGTTTTATTCTTTTATCATGTTGTTCACTGCTCCAAAATCTTCTGATGTGGAGCGGTATATGAATATTGTAAACAAATAAATAAGAAATATAGTTCATCCATGTCTGAGGCAAGATTTGAGTTACAAATGGGCAACATTCCCCTAGGTCCTGTCAGACTGGCTTAGAAATAAGTCAAGCTATTTCTGAGCCCGCTGGGAAAGATTGATGGCAAAAGGAGAAGGGGATGGCAGAGGATGAGATGGCTAGATAGCATCACCGATGCAATGAATATGAACTTGAGCACACTCCGGGAGAGAGCAGAGGACAGGAAGGCCTGGCATGCTATGGTCCATGGGGTCACGAAGAGTCAGACACGACTGAACGACTGAACAACAATTTCTGAGCCTATCTCTCCTTGGCTGTTGGGCTGTGATTGGATTTGCAGCCTGAGATCATGGGTGCCTCTTAGAACCATTGTCATGGGCTACAAAGAAGGTTCTGTCCAGGGACTTACCTGGGCTGTGCCAGGCTAGCTGCCTTTTGCAGCCCGAGTTTGTAGGGCACCTGCAAACGGAGCCAGTTTTCTAGAGCCCAGGAAAGTCTTTGGATGGACAAGCCAGAACTTCTTCCCCAACTTAATTTTAATCGAAGCTGGAGAGAAACCTAGAGGCCCACCTTTTCTTAGTGTTACATTTAATGAGTCCTCCAAAGCATGTATCCAGACACAGACAACTTCACCATTATCACTGAATTGAACTGGGGACTTCTTGACTCACAGCTCTTACGTTTGGCCAGCTCTCAAACAGGCTGCTAGGTTTACATGTACAAGACTCTTTTCTCCACATTTCCTGAAGGGATAGGGGAGAAATTAATTTGATTTTCATTTTAATTCAACTTACCCCATTTCACACTATTGAATCAATACAGAAAGTGAAACTCCTTTGAAATTCACACTGCTCAAAATTTGTAACAGAGCTCTTCAGTCAAGATATGTGGATAACAGGGAAAGTACATACACAAATGTCTACATTGGATGAAAATACTGTTAAATAATGTACTTTATAAAGAAAATTGCTTGCTAAATGTGTTTATTAGGCACAATTTCATACAAATGCAAAATACATATGAATCTTCATCCAAACTTCTTAAAAAAAGAAGAAGTTCAGGGCAAATATGAAATTTGAAAAATGAAGAAATGGAGAGAAACCGAAACTGATAGATTCATCCATTCCTTGTTTCTAGTAGCTGAGATCACCTTAGGTTGAAGATTTATTATTTATTCATTTATTTGAACATCCTTGCTTACCTGCACTTCCCTCTTCCTTCCCTCTTTCAACTGGCCACATTTTGGCAATCCTATCTCAGTTTACTAAGCCAATATGAACAAGCCTCACAACCCTGCACATTCATTGCTGGTTTGCTCATCCCTTTCTGTGAGCTGGGAAACAACACAGAAGCATCACAACAGCCCTGCTGGACCAGACCATGGGGCCATCTAGTCCAGCATTCTGTTCACAGAGTGACCAACCAGCTGCCTGCAGGAAACCCGCAAGCAGGACATGAGTCCAACAGCACCCTCCCACCCAGGTTCCCCAGCAACCGGTGTACATAGCATATAGCCATCAGGACTGGCAGCCATCGATAGCCTTCTCCTCCAGAAATTTGTCCAATCTCCTTTTAAAGCCATCCAAGTTGCTACATCATGTGGAAATGAATTCCATAGTTTAACTATGTGCTGTGTGAAGAAGGACTTCTTTTTATCTGTCCTGAATCTCCCATCAATCAGCTCATGGGCTGACCCTGAGTTCTAGAATTATGGGGGGGGGGAATGTCTCCCTATCCACTTTCTCCATGCAGTGTATAATTCCGCACATCTCTATCATGTCTCCTCTTACTTGCCTTTTTCTAAGCCAAACAATCCCAAATGTTGAAACCTTTCCTCAGAGGGAAGTTGCTCCCCTATAGCACTCAATAGCACTCAAGGCAGCTATTAAGGTTTAGCCCCTGTAAGAGCCCTCTCCATCTCCCAAAGTGTATGGAAATATTCCAATCTATTGTCAGTGTCTTCTCTGTCTCCTTGTGTGTGCATCTGGAATAATCCCTCACTATCTCCTCCTCCTCCTGATATCTTTTGACCCGAACAAACGCCGCTGCCTGTAGCAGAAGTGTCTGGCTTGAAAACTGCATTCCCAAAGGGAACATAGCCATAATGTGCCCATTCATATCTGGAGCAAAATTGAGGAGGGTGTGTCTGACTGCACAGAGAATTTGCGCAGCCAACTGTGCCAAAGACAGTCAATGCGGCCTGAGCCTTGGGCACTCCAGAGCTGTTGCAAGATGCCGTCAGAAGGGGGCAAAATCCATCTACAGTCAGAGCTTGCTCAATGCTTGGTTTCAGACTTGGCATCCCTCCCCTCGCCCCTCTCTTACTTCACACATCGTGAAGTTCAACCCTCTGGGCTGTCTGCTGATTGTTCAGGAGGAGGGGAGGTATTTGACTCAGTTTAAATACAATCAAAACCCATAAGAGCTGTCAAATGAGAGAAGGGGCAATCTCTCATTTAGCTCTTATTTACTGTCTCCACTGCATAACGTTGCTGTTTGGAAAGGTTAAACAAATCTCAGCAGCAGAGAAGTCTGCCTTTCTAGATCGTTCAGTAAAATCTGAAAAGAAAAGCTCAGTATCTGCCTCCTGATGGGGAGCATTCTTATGCAAGGGAATGGTGACTAAAGGGAAGACATGGTACACACTTTTAGTCATACAGCTTGTTCAAATTTACAAGTGTTTGTGACTTCAGCAGCTGCTGAAGTGTGACTAAAGATCACTGGTGGGGAAATGGCTAATTTGTGAAGCAAGCTGAGTACTGGTATAGAAGGAAGGAACCCCTTCTCCTTCTCCTTTTTCTTTATTCTGATTTTTAATAATGTACTCATCATATGTAATAATCAAACATTGTTTAATACATTTTACTTCTTTAAATAAAAAGTTCAGAGTCATATGCATGGTTCTACTACCTCTGTCGTCACAACAACCCTGTGAGGCAGAGTGAGAAGGATGGACTGTACAGATGGTCACCAATAGGATGGTCACCCAGTAAGCTTCATTTGAACCCACATCTCCCTAAACTCCAATTCTCTCATCACCACATATTACTGGGTCTCTCTGTATTAATCATGTGTCAGGTTACGAAGCTTGGAAGATCATGCCTGAGTTAGAAAAAAAAAAACATCATGGAGAAGCCCCGATTCTGTGAGGATAACGCCTTAATTTTTTAAAAAAATCCAGAGCAGGTGAAAGGAGGGGGTAAGACGTAGTCTCATTTGAAGGGATACAACAACCCCCTGCTCAGTACAGGAAGCCTGATTCCCAGGCGGTCGCCCATCCAACTACTGACCAGGGCCGACCCTGCTTAGCATCCGAGATCAAGCGTGCACCGGAAAACAGCAGGAAAACAGCACAGCACTCGAGTGTGAACCGAGCTTGCGCATTTGATGAAGCACTGCAATGGGGAAAATGGGTGAGAATAATCACGTTTTAATGCAAGAGTGTTTAACCCGACGGGACACTGAATTCATTGCGATGGTGGGTGCAATGTACATCAGCCCTGGGTGACTTTGGGCCTAGGAATGTACGAAAGTCACTTACCTTATCGCAGGGGTAATTCACGGTGGGTGCAGGCGCTCCTCCCTCCCCCCAAAATCCTAACCTGGCCAGCTCCGCGGAGCTACCAGCAAGGTGCATTCTCAGGCGTGTGGAGCCTGCGGACGCAAATGGCGGTGGCTACGGCGGCCACCGTTTGTGTTCCTTTTTTTTGCCATGATAGGCTATGTAAATATTTACATAGCCTATCATGGTAAAAGGCAGGGGCGCAAATGGTGGCGGCTATGGTGCCCAGGGTTGTTGTTGTGGGGAGGAGAAGGTGTAAGCCACCTTGGGTTCCTTGCTAGAGGAAAAAAGGCGGGATATAAATGCAATAAATAAACAAACAAACAAACAAATGTGTAATCCTATCCAGATTGGTGGCCGCCTCCGAACTCAGAGGCGACTGCCTAGTGCCTATCCAATGCAGGGCAGGAGAAGCGTGGAGGGGATTGTTCCCTCTGCAGTCCTTCTCCCCTTCATTTTTGGCTAGACAGCCGATTGTGGCTGTCTAGCTGCAGGAGGGCTGAACGGGGGAGGAGGCTGCTGTATAACACATTGGATGTGTTATACAAGCATTTCCCCCTCCCCGAAACACCCCCAGACACGCTCCTTTTCGGCCGCTCCACATTCCTCTTGTGAAAGCAGAGGACAGGGCTGTTCCACGTTGCCTCTGAGGCAGCGGAGAAGCAGGGGGAGGTCGGTTCTCCAGGAACCAACCACGGAGCATGGGCTCCAAGGTCGGTTCCTGGAAAATAAGATATCCTATGGCCATCTAGCCACTGTCTAGCAGCCATAGGATTGCTCCCTTCATAAATAAAATGTCCCTCCATTACTTGCTCCTCCCTCAAGCAACTGGTATTTAGAAGACCACCACTTTTGCATCTGTATGTTCCATTTCGGTATTGCTGATACCCTTTGATAGACCTGTCCACCATATCTTTGCCTAATCTCATTATAAAGCCACCTATGCCAATTCATTTTGCATTATGTGAAGAAGTACTTCCTTTTCTTTGCTATGTATTTCTCAAAGCCAATCAATTTCATCAGGTGATGCCAAGTTCTAGTATTATCAGAGGAGAAAAACTTATTTCTATCCTTTTCATCTACATTATACATAGTTTTATAAACCTCAATAATACCCACCCAGCTGCATAGAACTGAATGCTTTAGTCTTTTCTTTTGGTGTGATGATGCTCCAACCACCCTCCTTTTAATTTTGGTTGGCCCATTTCTTCTGCTCCTTTTCCAGTTCTACCATGTTAAGGATGGTGGAAATTTTGTTAATAAATATCCTAGCCCAGAGGATGTTAGGGTTTTTTGTTTGTTTGTTTGTTTGTTTATGTTCCAAAGGCCAGCAATGGAATTGTCCATCAGAGGAAAAGGAGTGTGTGGAATGGCAGGCAGGAGCTTCACCCAGAAACTTGGCTTCCACTGCCTCTCTTCCATGCAGTAATAGAATGATAATCTGCATCCACCAATTTTTATCTGCATCCATTCTCATTTCGTTTTATTTCCAGTTCACAGCAACTTATTACATTTTCTAAGTAGAGTTGCTGCAGTTTCTTTTAACAGCAGCACTGAATATTAGCCAGTGATTTACATTATTTTGTATGAGATGAGTAGGAGACCCAGCAGCCCTCTGTATACAGTCATACATTCATAGAGATGAATAATACTACTGCACTGAAGCTAGCTTTTCCTTCCCACAGAAGAAAAGGCTTTGTGCAGGATGTGCAATGGGACAGCAGAAGACCTCACATCCCTTCAGTGCTGGATCCATATTTTTGAGGACCCTTGGGCAAGGCACCCTCCATGCCCCCTGCCCCCTCAGGAAGTCTGCCTCTCACCACCATTGCCACATGCTTCTATTGCTCCTCATCTTCTTTCTCATCACTGATACCACTTGCTTGCTTGACAGGCAGAGAGCCAGTGAGCACGGAGGTAGTGTGCCATCAGCTGCTCAGTGAGCACGTAGGTTGTGCGCCATCAGCTGCTCCTCCTTCTCACCAAGTCCAGAGTGCGAGGCAGGTGAACAAGCAGACTGGAATGGTGAAGGGGAAGAACAACTCCAGTGGAGTTTTGTCAGTGGGGCCCTGCTGGGCTGTGAGCCCTTGGCAGTTGCCCAACCATGCCTAACCTTGATGCCAACCCTGCATCCCTTTCTTCTCCCCACCCCCACTCCTTGCCTGCTCAGGGCTGATTCATGCACTACTTTCTCTGATGTGTGTCTTTAAGATGCATATAGTGAAGTGGGTGGATGTATCAGAAGTCACACATTTTTGTAATGTCAGAATGATTGGATGGAATTGGAAACCTGACAATGGGCAACGTTCTTAAAGCTGGTCATCTACTCAGACAGGATAGTATTCTTCAAAAAAAAACACACCAGGGAGGAAGTTAAAGCAATATAGGAATCAGTGCTTGAGTGCTGTCATAGGTTAAGAGCAAGATAAGATGTGGGAGGCTGAGGCTTTAGCTATTCAGTGATAACCACAGCCTGTCCCTGTATCCCAGGTGAAGAAGTACATGCAGGGGCTTCCGGTTTCCCATTTGGCAGCTGTCACTCTGTGTGTAATACTGGGAGATTTGGTGCTGCCTTGCTCTGGGTTAGCCTCAGCGACCCATATAACAAGCTGCCACCATTAAGCATTCACCATCATTCTGCTCTATTGAGTTTAATTTGACAGGAAATGGCACCTTCTGAAATTATCATCATTGTTCTAACTGCATATCGAATCATAGCTATCATCACTTTCAGAAAACATCAAGGGACTCTGTTGCAGTAATGCCACTAACATCTATGAGGATGCCTTTGATACTCATTGAAAAAAGCCACCTCTATAAGATGGAATCATCAGAGTAAATAGCCCTCTTGTGGACTTGGACAGAAAGTCAAGAGCTTCTAGCCTCTTGAGGCCACTTTATACATTGGCTGTGTCGGTGCATGATGGGAAGCAAAAAATCATGGGCTAATAAGCCAAGAGAGACAGATGTAGTGTGAGACTTAATCCAGCTTGTTCACTCTCACTTTTCCCCTCCCTATGAGTAAGGAAGAAAACAAGCCAAAATTCAACAGTTAAACATGGCTTCCTGTTATGTGCAGACACCTCCATAAGACTATTGTGGACAGTGAAATAGGAAGGGGCATCTGAGAAACTATTTGTTGTCCCTCAGAAACTTCCCATTGCCATTATTTTCCCCTGTGATGCCTTTCTCAAATGACATGATGCTGACCACCCTGACAACTTCTCTCTTTTTTGTTGGCATGGAGGGAGAGAGGTGTTACAAAAAGAAATGCTAAGGCAAGAAAGACAATACTGAAAGCTTATCCTCTCTCTGAAACAGTTTGTTTACTTTTTGAGGGCCAGAATGAGACCCCCCTGCTCCCCCCCACACGGGGGGTGGGAGAAACACCCTTCGTTCACATTGAATCAATCTGACTGAACTGAACTAATTCAGTTCACCCCTAATACAGACAACCTACAGCAACCTACACCCCTAATACAGACAACCTACAGCAAAGTCAAGCAACTAAGCAACTCCTTTGAACCCACAGTTTTCAGCACCAACAGAAACCTATTTCACACTAGTCCCAGCTGTAGATGTGTGGTGTGTGTGTGTGTGTGTGTGTGTGTGTGTTTAAGGAAGTTTAGGGCACCTTGACAGGGTCAAGAAAGGTGTCTAGGGGTGCCTTGGTGCCCATGGGCACCATGTTATCTATCCCTGGCCTATAGCATGGCTACAAGAGACATATCAAAGTGTAGTATTCTCTTCAGCCAGCCCTGGAGACTGAGCAAGCAGTGGGGTTGAAAAGCAAAAGCCTGGGGAAACAATGGTTAGTTGAGGCACTGAGTCAAAGAAGAAAGGAGATTCAAAGAGGTCGTGGAGCTGGGGCAAAACCTCCACTCAGGCCTTAGGGGTTCGGTGTGCTATTAGAGGAAAGGACACTTCTGTGTGTGCTCTTCAGTGTGCTATTAGAGGAAAGGACATTTTAAGGGAAGGGAGATTTCAGAGGCCTGGGAAGCCAAGGAGACACAGAGATGCCAGGTCTGGACACTGTAAGGGCACCTTTAAGACCTATGAAAAGGAAAGAATTTTGCCAGCTACCATCCTCTACCATGTGGCCAACTCTGACTTTCAGAGTTGGCTGAACTCTTTGATATCAGTTTGCCAGTTGTGTGTCACAAGCACTTCTAACCATTCTGACATCGCAGACGCACATCTTTAGCCAATGACTCTTTGTTTCCCTATTGGAATCAGAATCAGCCCCAAGAAACAGGCCAGCAGAACAGTTTAACTTATTAGATTTGCCCACTGTCTAGAAGTGAATGGCATGGCACATGCAAACCCTAAGTAAGCATCAGAAGAACACATTGATTTATTGATTAGAGGAAGACACAGTCTCCTTGACAGAGGCATGCTGTCAAATGGCAGGCAGGACACGCTGCTAAAAGCCCTCCAGATTGATTACCCAATCTGGCACCTGATCCTTCATTGCTCAGACCCCAGCAGAAGAAGATCACCAAGAGATTTACTCATAGCTGCATTTAATCCAATGGGCTAAGGCACATGTATGAATGAAAGTCTTGGATCAAGTTCAGACTCTGCAGCCTTGGATTCTCTGAAGCTCTCAAGTATTTGAAATGGTAGGAAGCCCATGGGCAAGTGAAGATGGCAGCAGAAACTGCCACCTGTCACTCCTAAAAAGCTTTGATTTTTGTTCCACATCTGTTCCCTCTTCTCAGATTAAATCAGCCTTTATGGATGATTATATAATTGGAGTGTATCTTGAGAAAAACAAGAAGCACCTACTCTATATAACTTAATCCCCTTCCTTTCTAATATTCTTTCCAGTATACTCGCATATTCATTCTTGCCTCATGATGGATATTATATGGAGCATTCCCAGTAGAGATAAATGTTACCCTGATGCCTTTGGCATATCAGCCAGTGATTTTATAATGGATCTGTACACAAGTGACTTATTTATCCAACAAAAACAACATTCTTCAAATGTGGTGGGGGGTTTTGGGTTTTTTTTTTAATGTGAGCTGCCTTGAGGAGACTTGTTGGATGGAAAGACAGAAAATACATTTAGCCCACACACCTGACCCTACAAAAGTAGTGATGGGTAAAGTCCACTTGTCTTAATTTGGAATTAAGATTAGCAAATAATTAAATAAAACAGAAAACATCTAGCTGTGAGTGTGT
This sequence comes from Heloderma suspectum, assembly GCF_057233095.1. Classification (NCBI taxonomy): domain Eukaryota; kingdom Metazoa; phylum Chordata; class Lepidosauria; order Squamata; family Helodermatidae; genus Heloderma; species Heloderma suspectum. The sequence goes on along the minus strand of NC_139460.1, from coordinate 44,418,365 downwards.
GACCCAAGTTCTGGAATTCAGACCCTGTTGAGCTCCCAATGACATCATCAGGAGTCTGTTGGACCAAAGGCCCTCCTCATCTCCCCACAAACTCCTAAACCCTGTCTTTCTGTTCCCTTCCCTTCCCACTTATCTGGTAAAGATGATTGAAGGAAGTTGTCATTACAGATATCTCTATGAGGCCTCCATTCCTCCCTCCCATGCACCCTGAATGCTGTCATGACAGAATTCTTAGTACCATGGATCCTGGGAAATATAGTTTTCCAAGGAACCCCAAATGGATATCAGACACCCTGGAAATTATGGGCAATTTTGTTCAACAAAAAAAAGAACTAAGCCTTTCCCCAGTTCCTAGAATACAAATACTACACAGACAAAGCTCAGGACAATGTGCCTAGGCCAGCCTTCCCCAACCTGGTGCCCTCCAGATGTATTGGACTACAGCTCCCATCATCCCCAGCCAGCATGGCACCAGGTTGGGAAAGCTTGGTCTAGACAGACCAAAAGACATAGACTGACAACACTGCACCAGAATAAGTAACTGATAATGCAAAACCCAGTATCAAGAAAGTAAAAATATCTGGGCAAAACAACACAAGGGAATGGAACAGGAGAACACAAACTAGGCAGGAATCCAGAGTTGAAACAACTGTTGACAAGTTTGCTGGTGTTTTCTTCCTATGTATGTATGTCAGGCCGTGGAGAGACTGTTGTAACATTCAAAGGCACGGCATTGTGTGGCAGTCTAACTTCAAGGGGCCTGCCCAAGCATTTCCCATCCCTGTCATGACCTTTAAAAATTACAGGTGCTGTGATATGAAACCATGGGAAAGCTGCTCACACACCATTGCTGTAACATCTAAGGTGACAGTTCTACATGATATCCTTGTGGGTGCAGCAAAACAGGGCTGGCATGTGCATGTGTGGGGTGGGGTGGGGTGGGGGAAAAGCTGCTCAGCACTATCAACAGTTTTCTTTGCTTTAAGACAACTCTCATAGCTCATGGTACTGATGGCGGTCATCCATAACTGAATCTATTTATTTTAAATAACCTCTAATTGTAGACAAGAACTAAACCCAGTGATGTATATGTCCTTGGGGTTTATAGGAAATTCTATGGATGAGGGACTTTCCTAGATAAGGGTTTCTATGATCAAAGTGATGAAGCTAATATCCTGCCCCCCCAGCCCCCCCACCTCCCTCCCTCCCTCCCAAGAGGATGTCAAACTCATTTGGGAACCCATTTTTTGCCTCTCAAAGCCTAGTAGTTTCTAATGATCTGATTAGTCCTATACATTATCTATCAATTACATGAAGGGCAGGAAATAAAGCAGTCAAGTAGAATACAGTTACCTCTTGAGGCTGAAGGAAGACAGCATCACCGGGACAGCTTTGTTCTTTTTCTCCATCAGAACTAAGTGACGTGTTTACCAAGACAGGTTCCCCAGTTTATGAGTGGCACAAAGGGTAGGGGAGAAGGAGGGACTGTTATCATATTTAATGGTGCTTCTCATGCTACAGTTTCAGTAATTAAAGGAGATTCACCCATGTAGAACCAGAGAGAAGAGAAGGAGTGCGGTGGGGGGAGAGAAATCTCAGACAGTTGTGTAATTATTTTTCCCTCTGGGCCTGGGAAATGTTTACAATGAGTAATCCAAGACACTGCTTAAGATTCAAACTACCGCTTGCCTAGGAAAAGAGGCAGAATACAGCAACAGTGTCTGAGTGCAGCTGCTACCCAACGATAATTCCAGCACAGAGAGGTAGGAATAAATCTGACTGACATCACCGGGGCTGCACGTCTGGGAGCAGGAATTAGCTCAGAGGCCTTTAAGGATGCTCTGACATCCCAGGCAAAGTGGGGATACAGCCCAGGTACTGTTTCTTGGTTTCAAGGCACAGGAGGGAGGGAGTCTCACACAGTAGGGACACACTTAACAGCAGCCCAGAGGCCAGGGTCCCTGATCGCCAACCTGATTTCTGTAATTGGTGTGATTACTTCTACTGCAACTTAACCACAATAACAAATCACTTCTTAATTGAATTTGCTTTCTGTGTGTGAATGGGCTTTGGAGGCAAGGCAGAAGCTTAGATTGAGAGGATGTACAGAGGCATGAACTGGGATCACAAAAGCCAGCAGAAGGTGGTGCTGTGGAAGTGGAAAGAGGTTTTGCCGGATGTTATGTTCTGTGCTGCACTCTGCCAGATGTTATTAATTAGTGATGGGTGCACTCACTCGAGGCCAATCCTTAATTGATCCAAAAAAATCAAATTAATTAAGAGGATGTCCAGTGAATGTCCAAAAATTCATCCTTTTTTCCCCTATTGGACTGAGGATTGGTGAGACCTCATATTTCTGCATCACATTATATTCTGGAGGTAGTGGTGGTGGCATCATGGGTCCAATGCATGCAGAAAAGGTCCAAAGAGAGTGGAAGCTTTGGACACTTTTGTGCATGTGCAGTGCTTCTAATAAAGGTGGGCATAATGATAATTACACTCCACTCCACTGAACATATTATCCAGGGGCGGCATCAAGAGTAGGCATGGTTGGGCACCTGCCAAGGGCCCACACCTCAGCAGGGGCCCACTGATAAGAACCCCCTGGAGTTGCTTGTCCTCTTCATCATTGCAACCTGCTTTTTCACCTGCCTTTTGCTCTGAACAAGACAATCGTGGTGGTGAGAAGGAGGAGCAGTAAATGCCTCTGTCTACTTGCTCACTGGTTTTCTGCCTATCAAGCAAGCAAGTGGTAGTAATGATGAGAAAGAGAGTTGGGAGCAATACCAGCTGGTGACAATGGTGGTAAGAAGGTAGACTCTTGCCCAAGGGCCCTCAAAAGCCTGGAGTTGGCATTGATGTTATCCATGTATGGGAGGCTACAGGGCCATCCTGCAGGCTGTATGTCTTCTAGCATGCATCTATCCAAATGGCTCTTCCTTCCATTAAGTAGTTCAAAGGGGACTAGGAGGAGCAATGCACACTGAAAAGAGTGCAGAGTACTGGGAGGTCTTGATTAATTAATTTCTTAATTTCCTACCTTTCCATATCATATGGGATTCCCAAGCCAGAAAACAATACAGAATAATAATTTTTAAAAATTATAAAAATGTTAAAATATTAAAAAGTACAAAAAGCAGAAACAATTGTGAATGAGCAATGAACACCCCCCTATTCACCTAAAATATCTTAGGGGGTTTACAAGCATTCCCTTAATGTATCAGCAAAATCCTGAAGCTCAAAATGATGGCTCACCACCCCCACCACCCTGCAGGTGATGGGAATTGGGGAAAGCACAAATTCAACCTTTGGCTGAAAAGGGAGGAGGTAATAGAGGGAGCTCATAAGAAATATAATGTCTTTCAAGGAACATGGGAACTGTAGTTCCATAATCCAGTTCGTGATATCTATGAAGGCCTTTTCAGTCCCCAAAGCAGGTCAGAAAACAGTCCGAATGGATGTAGATATTCAGTATCATCCAGAAATTTCTGGAATTGGGTGACAGTTGAGCATCTCATCCAGACATGGAATATTAAAGTGATCCTGGACAGTGGAATCTAAATATGTTTTCCCCCTTGACATTAAATGATGTACCACAGCTTCCTGCAAACTTGATGGTACCATATTCCCTCTCAATGGAAGGTTCATCACCTTTTCTACTCATTCAGCCAAACCACCTCTGGCTGCCTTAATCAAAAAGAAAGGTCATTTTCAACAAGAATTCAACAAGGAAGGGCAAGGGATTGAGTACAGGTAGTTGACCTAACATCTCCAAGTATTCTGTCCACATCTGCACACAATTTCTGGTGTTGTCATTGCATGTGTAAGGGATGAGGCAGTGGGGGGGGGGCTAAGCCCTTTTTTGGAATCTGAGCATTTGAGTTAGGCTTTAAAAATGTACCTCTTGAAATCCAGCAACCAAACCAGGACCAGACTGGTTTGTTATTATTGTGATGATGATGATTATGATGATGAGTGTTTACTGAATGGATGAAAATGAAGGAATTTTCAACCAGCCTGGATTGACTAGAGACTCTGGTGGTTTCTTCAAAAGCTGAGCCAAAGATCCTCCCTCAGATCTTTATGCTTGTTTAGTGGGGTAGGGAGATGGAGAGGCAAAAACATCCCCAAGAAGCTTCCCTTATATCCCCCTAACTCACCTTTTTTTTGCTCCTGCTTTTTTCATTTCTTCTCTTTTGCTGAGCACAGTGGCACTCAGCACTATCCAGGCAGCTGTTCTGTTATAGAAAAACCACCATCACCCCCACCACCAAGCCTTTAGAATAAGGGCAAGATATGTGGAACCCAATCTTCTAGTCTTCTGAACCCATTTAGATGAAGGGCAATGCTTCCCCCCTTCATTATCACTGTGGGTAAAAAACCCCCACAAAAACAAAACATAGCTGCCTAGTATACAGAGGCTATAAAGAGCACAGCCAATCACTTTAGGAAGCTTTTTCACCTTTCATTCCCCCTAAACCCCCCCCCCATTTTGCCACTTGCGGGTTATTTTATAGGGGGAATCCAAATTCACTGGCTGCCACAGCCTGAGCAATCAGTGGCTGGCTGTTTTTTTTTTGGGGGGGGGATATACTGGGGTAGCCTCAGTTACTTTCTTCTCTTTTTGTCACCTGGCTAGCTTGCATAGCTGATGAAGAGCAATTGGCCTGCACTATACCTCTTGTTACCTTTGCCACTTAATTTCACCTACAGCAACATTTCAAGGCAAGTTTGGAGGTTACTGCTTAGCCAAAGTATCGGACGCAACAAAGAAAGTAGAGTCCACACATTTCTATGAGGTTCTGAGATGGTATGCCACCAAATACTGGTTGCTCAAGACAAGAGAACATCGGGGGAAGCGTCAGACCCTGCTGGTGAGCTTCTTAGAAACAGCTGTCTGGCTACTGTGGCGAAAAGGATGCCAGACTAGATAATCTGATTCAGCAAAGCCAGGGGTGCAGAAACCCCAGCCCAGGACCCAAATCCAGCCCTCCAGGATTCTTCAGATGGCCACACTCCCTTCTGCTAGCCCCATCCCTTTCCACTGACCACTAATCATTTGGTTTCCTGGGTTTTGTGTATTTTCCCCTATTAGAAAAGGTTGAAATGCCTCTCATAAAGCTTAGGCACTGGCAGTAAGTGCTTTAAGCTAAAATATGCTGTTCTTTTTTGCGGTTTTGGTCCTGCCCCATTTGCCTTTGGCTCTGCCCACCGCTGGAATGCAGCCCCTGAGAGCTTCTTCAAAATGGAATTCAGCCCTCAGGCTGAAAGAAGTTCAATAACCCTGAGCAAAGCTCTCTTTACATGGTATTCATAGGGGGCTCTGCATTACATTGGTTGATCTGTGCATGTGTGGCGGTGGGTTAGTCTTGTCTCTGGATGGTGGTTAAGCTAGATGGCCTTTTGATCCGTCCTGTGGTTTTGAAAGGTCTCCCATATAGTTGCATGAAAACAGATTTGAAGGGGGAAGGAGGGAAAAATTGAATGAGACTATGAGATGTTTTCTATCATATTTATGTTTATGTCCCTACATAACACTTCCATGTATCATCCGCTATCTTCTCCCAGTGCCTTTCTGTCACTACATATTTCTTTCCTCTGAAAAGAAGCATCCAGGCTGACTTGTGGGCAACGTGCTGTTCAGAGGTGCGGGGAGCAGAAATTATTTTTCACTTTGACTCTGCTTGTACTGCCATGCTCTCCATCACAGCTCTCTCTTTTTCTATTGCTACATCACAGACTCCCTCATCTCTCAAGCTCATGCTCTGAGGAAAATGGGAAGGCTTGATATATGGAGATTCTTTCTGCTGACAATGGCCATGATGAGCTCGGGAGAATAAGCTGCTTTCAGGTCAACTTGGCTAAAGGAAAAATGTTAATCTGTTTTGATCAGATGCTAAGGTCTTTATGAAAGGCATCAACACACCAAGAAAGAGAGATAAGTATAAAGAAGTGTCTTTCAGATCAAATTTGGGAAATGGGTCTTCAGAAATACCTGCATCTCAGCTGGGAAATGTGAAAACATGGGCCATTTATCACCTCCATGTTTTTTTCACTTTGTCTAAGATAAACGTCTGCACCATCAAGTGAAACCAATTCTCAAGACCCAGTCAAAATTGCAGCCGTCTGAGCAATCATTGCAGGGCCAATTGTATGTGAAGAAACAAACAGACAAATAAATATTTGTTTGTTCGTTTATTACATTTCTAATCCACCCCATAACTAATGTTCTCTGGGCAGATTACAAACAGGTAAAAAAACAAAAATCCTATAGAACAGTTAAAAATATAAAATACACTACAAGTATTTAAAAGAATAAAATATAATATAATGCAAAACTATAAATAGCACAAGAATCGATAAAACAGTCAATAACCTAGAACTAGTATATAGGAAATCATCAGTATTAATAATATTTATTAACATTTCATCAAACATCCAATAAAATTATTAATAGTAAAAAGGGGGGGGGATAAGGATGCAATCCTATGCATATTTAGATAGAGAAAAAGTTCTACAATTCCCAGCATTCCCCTTTAAATGTTACTTACTCACATACTAAAGACACAAGCTTTTAACTAGGGAAGAGTCTCTTATTCAGAACAGAATGCATACGTGCTATTGCATTAGAAAAATAATAATGATCAAATCCAATAGCTGCAAAGTTGCACAGGCACAGACATGGGAGAATTAAAGTAATGCCAAAAGACAAGGACTGGTTCAAAAAGCAAGGAACAGAAATGGAAATGAATAAATTAACACATTGCATGCAGATATGAGAAGGTAAACATTTATTTTTTAATCCTGAAGTTTTGAAAGCATGTGATTCTGTATGACAGAATTATGCTATTTTAATTATATGAATTAAAAGAAACAGCTTTATGTTCCCTGATTTTCCCATACAATTGTTACTGGAGACAAAAAAACAAAACAAAACACCTTATGAGTAGTCACACAGCCAACACAATTGCCAACCCAATAAATGGGCTTTTCAGCGTATACAAGAGTTTCTTCTTTCAAAACACTGTAAGAGATTGGGCATCACCAATTTGCTACTTCTGATAACTGATAGGAGACTACAAACTGTGTTGGTCACCTTCTGGTCCACCCAGCTAATAGTGACCAGTGCAGGATGAGGTGTCAGGACTCCAGCCCACAGCCCAAATTGAAAAGTGACCTGAGTAATATCAGGGAGTAAATGGATTCATCACCATCCAGCTCTGGCCAATGTTGAGAATTGCAGGGGTATCAGTTACACTAGCTAACGAGGCCTCTTTTTAAGGGAGGGTGGGCAACTTCTGGCCCTCTGGATGTTTTGGCCTACAACTCCCATTATCCCTTGCCATAGGCTATGTTGGGTAGGGCTGAGAGTTGTAGGCCAAAACATCTGGAGGGCCACAAGTTGCCTACCTGTGCTGTAAAAGTTGTACCAAATGCTTACGTGGCAATATTTCTGGAGTGGCAATTGTATTTTTGAGAGGACTGGAATCATTCCTGAAAAATTCTTGTGAGGACACTCTTTAAAACTGTTCATAACCATTGTTTCTTGAGCTGCCACTACTTCAGCACCATTTTCCTTCTCTGATCTCTACCTCCTTTATCAAAATCAGTCAATCAAGGACAACATAGTAAGTGTAATGTCATCTCTGGGGGCATATGTAGCCACGTCAGAGTGAGGACAGTGCTTCCTGGACTGTTTACATGTCTGATCCTAATCGATCAGTTATATATTGGCTCTAATCAGACAAAGTAGTTGCAAACTGTGGAGCATTTGCAAGCTGTAGATCACCTCCATTTATGTGGTACTTTGCAAGCTCTTTGCCGCTTTAACTGAGGTTATCTCATCTGTAGCGCAATGCACAATGCAATCTGTCCTTTTTTTTGGCATAGTGCTGGCAGGGGGATCTTGCGGATTGCTTCTTTTAAAGTAGTGAAGGGCTCACAAACTGCCCCCAAATGGACTGATATAAGGCAGCAATTGAAATAATATAAAATAAACGTAGATGTGCTGTGCAACACAATCTGCAATCTGATCCCTCCCTCTCAAGCCAAAGTGCTATGACTAGAAAGGGGTAGGAACTACATACCTATTCACCACAGTTCAGGTGCCCCCTCTCCCTCCACCCCACAAAAAAAACCAGGGATGAAAGTTTTTTTTAAAAAAAACTGGGGACCTGAATTTTGACTTAGTTGTACTCCCTTGTCCAATAGGCCCGAGCAGGTCAGATAATACTTCCTGACCCCAGTAAAACCTTCCAGGTCAGGGTTGTTCACTAACTTGAGCAACTAGGTGACCAGAACTTCCCAGCTATACAGACTGCTTTCACTTTGATTCCACTCTCAAATGCACAGGACCCTGGTTTCACACCAACTTGAGCAGTGTTGTCCACACAGCCACAGGTGGTGTCCTGCAGCCAGCACAGGCAAAATATGCTGAGCTTCCACTGGGACATGTCATGGGCTCCCTGTTGATCCAGACAGGCATATGGGAAGCTGATTTCTGGAAATGGCCATGGAATAACTGAATTCCAGTATTGCACAACTGATGAGGAGGACACATACATATATGCACACATGCACACACTCAAATGCATCTCAGAATTAGGTCTTGAAACCAAGCTCCAGAAAGCCGACAGCATATTCTGGAAGCTGAAGCTTCTCTTGCAATGTGGCAGACCCTATTTATAAAGTAATTAAGGAAGAACATGTATCTCACATAGCAAATCAGAACGGAGACAATCTGGCATTGTGTGCAGCTGACTTAATGTTGCAAGACAAACTTAACCTTTGGAATGATCAGAATTTGGATGCTTGTTTTCATAAGGTTAATATTTATTACACTAAAGCTCACTTTTTGTGAACTACTTCCTTTTTAAGGGAGGGGAAAAAAGAACTCTCCACAGCTTTTATGGCTTGTGCAATGTATAAGCTTTGCAAAGTTAATCAGTTCAACTTTCAGAGTCAATTCACCTTAACTACTGTCTATAAGTATCACGTGGTCAAAAAATGCAAAGGTCAGATTTGATCCACATTGAGGAGTTTGAACCATGCATTAAGGGTGGATCATGGCTCATCCACCTCAAAAGATATAAGAGGACTGCTCAGGCACCATTTAGAAGTATGTGTGTGGGGGGGTGATGTGTCCCCTTCCACTGTTTTGGGCCATGTTTATTCATCAGAAGCATGCATATTTCTAGTTATTATAGGGTATTGAAAAGTAACCACAAAAATGCACCAGGGTTTTTTTTTGGAGGGGGGGGGCATAAGATGCCATTTAAGCTGAAATACTTTGTGGCTAGTTCTGCTGATGGAATCCCTAATCTGCCACTGAAAACTGGTTTAAATGGCTTCCCTAATATAAAGGCGCTAAAGTAAAAACCAGACAAAGCACATCAACCCACGCACACCCACATGTTATTCTCTCCATTTTGCAAGTGCTGGTAACTGTCACTCTAGAATACAGTCACCATTTAGTGTGTGTGCGCGCACGTGCATTTTTTTACCCCACTCTTCCTAAAAGATGACATGCCTTATTGGCTAATCCACTCTTTCCTCACTGAGGCACTTACGAGAAGACAGAGGAGCCCATAAGAGTTGAACTTGTCAGAGGAAAGAAATTTGATAAATGTCATTGGAATGAAAGACAATATAAATTAAAGAGGGTTCTTTTTCCCTCTCCTTCCTTTCTGTAAATGTACCTCAACAGTCACATTGCCTGCGGCCAAATCTGACAAGCTAAGCAGAGGTAAGGGATAGATGCTATTTGTAATGAAGTTTTCCCCTCCCCTCCAATTGCAAGGAAATTCCTAGAGCTACAAATCATAATTGAGTAGGAGGAGTTCTTCCATCTCAGTTGGCACATACACAGCATATTCTGATGGGAATTGTAATACCTGTCCCATTAAAAAAAGAAAAAAAAAAAGATCAGTAGTACTATTTAATTTATTTGAAATAGTGATCCCCCACCTTTTGCACAAATGATTTCCAAGGTGGTTTCAAGCTGATGAAATGCAAGAATAACATTCAAAGCAATTCAGACAACTGCGACCAATGGCATCTGCATAATAAGCAAGACAATTATATTCCATTAAAATCTTGAGCAAACAAAACAGCCTTTACCTTGTGCTTGAAGAAAAGTAAAATAGTCATCAGGCAAAGATTTTGGGAAGAGTGTTCTGTGCTATAGTTGGAGTGCCACAAGGGAAAAGATCCTGCCCCCCTGGTAGCCATGCACTTAACTTCTGAAGCTGAAGAGATCTGGATCCTCAGCTGAAAATCTCAGCAACATAGGCAGGTTCATATAGATGTAGGTAGTTCTTTACATATCATGGTCCCATGCAATTAAGGGTGTAAAGGCCAAGCAAAAGTGTTTCCCCAGTTTATTGCTCCATTTGAAGGAGGTGATTTGGGGGTAATGCATTTCAGCAATTTTGCAAGGGGTATGTGCAATAGGTTAAATATGGTACAGGTTTACCAGCAGCAATATCAGCAATGAGAACTCTTCCCAATGGCCACCATCGCCCCCCCCCCCCGGCCATCTGGGAACAATTCTACACAATGACATAGTGGCTTCTGGAGAAGAAATGGTGGCCACCAGCTAGATTGGAAAGATGAGAAACTGGGAGAAACCAACTCTGAGAGATGTGTCCATCTGCACCTGGCACTGGTAAGCTCCTGTTAAGCTTTCATAAGCCTTCACTGCTTCTGCAAAACTAGAAGCAGCCAAAAACAGTGGCAAAGAATTAGGAGTGGCTGCACTCCCCTTTCCCCTCCTATTTTGAGCCAAATGTTCTCAGCCTTATTCAGAATCTGAACTGCACTGCTTCTAAACTGAAAGCCAGTGAAGACGCTTAAGCATAGATAAAAATAAGTTCAGCATGATTGGTCTCACTTAATCTGTCTGCCATATTCTGAACCAGATAAAGTTTAGTTTTCAAACACTTAAGCAGCCATACATGTACGTCATTGCTGTAGTATAACCTGGATGTTACCAAGGTATGGATAAAGAGAGGTCAACAAATCTTAGCTGTGATAGCCAGCCAAAATTTGTTCTCACTATGACCTTGCACACACACCCTCCACACACACACACATATACACAAACAGGAAAAGACAGAGTATGTTCCAATAGCAAAAACCCTCTTAGCTGAGGAGTGGGATGGGATCTCAGAAAGCAGCAAGTGTCTCCAAAACTCAGTGCCATTCTCCTGTGCTTCAAACATCCATGTGGCATCAAGGTGAGTCCTCACACTTATCCAGCCACAGGGGAATGGTGTGTAGGGATGGTGCAGGTGTCTGGTTGTGGCTCGAAGCCCGGCAAGAAGTTGCCTGTCCGGCCCCCCGGATGCCAGTTCGCTGTCCTGACCAATTGCCCAACTCTCCATGTGCTGAGTCAGGCGAGAGTGTGGGCGCCTGGTCCCTCAGCGAGCCAGGTGCCTATTGCCAAGAGGGGAAGAAGGCAGCACCTCTCCACCTTCCCTCCATCCTTGCTACAGCGGCAGTGGCACAGGACAGACTGGTCATTTTCGATAAGTCTGTTACACTTACATAAAATGACCAGCCTGTCCCTCGCTGTAGCAAGGATGGGGGAAGGAGGAGAGGTGCTGCCTTCTTCCTCTCTCATACCCACATCCATGGTGACGAGGGACAGGCTGGTCATTTTATGTAAGCGTAAGCACCTTATGGGAAATGACTGGCTTGTCCCTTGCCACTGCTGCTGTAGCAGGTGGGGGCAGAGGGAAGAAGGAGTCACCTATCCTTTTTTCTCTCCCCCGCCACTACAGTGTCAGCTAGAGCATGGGGGCTGGCTGCCGAGGCCCTTTTTCCCCGCACCCAGCCCTTGACAGGCGGTGCGAGGAAGAAGGGCGATGGAGGCACCCTAGCACTCTCACCCTGGCTTCCTCTAGAGAAGGCCAGGGAAAGAGCACTGGGGGCTGGCCACACGGAGGACTCATCAAGCCCTTGTGAGCATAAATCGCAAGGGCTTGGCTGGAGTCCTTGGCATGGAGAGGAGGGGTGGCTTGCGCAGCTTGAAGGTGGGCGGGGTGAACAGGGAAGCTTGCCAAGCAGAACTGGGCCACACAAGCTGTGGGGGATGGCTCGATGAGCTCCCTCCGCCCCAGATGGAGATTGGCTCATCCATCCCTAATGGTGGGGCTCTCCTTGATGACATGTTGTCACCTGAGCAAGAGATGCACTCACCATTTGTGGATCCTTGCAGATAACTGTGGTGAGATCATGCTTGTTTGTTTTCTAGGAAAGGGAATTGTACAAACTAGGACTGAGCAAAAATAGCTTTCCAAAATTCTATTTGTGGGGCGCAAGTTATGTGTGTGTGTGTGGGGGGGGTGATGAACATTCTCTGTGGCAAGGTTGAATTCTCCAACAATTGGCAGGGGGAATAAAATTCTCTTTTAAGAAATTTTGGCTGGATGGGACTGTAATGTTAGTTTATGTACTGGTGGGTGAAATGAAGTAATGGGCTAAGGGTTTGGGGAGGCTGGGGTGGTGAGAATGGCTTTGGTGGTGGACAGGAGAGTGGTGAAGAGAATCCCATTTAATTGGGTTGGGAGTTTTCTTGATTTCTTCTTAGGGAAACTCAAAAAACCCACAAATCAACACAAAAGGAGCCCCTTGAGGGTTTGCTCATCTCATGTTAAGCCCTCTCTTCCTATAAGATTCAGGATATGACTCTTTCTGAAATCAAAGCCAGTGAATCTAATAGGGATGTACGAAAGTCACTTACCTTTTCGCAGCTTGGCTTCGCGGTGGGGGGGAGGCGCTTCGCTTCTCCCCCCGAAGTTCAGGTGAGAGGGGGAGGCGTTCCGCCTCACCTGGCTGAAATTCAGGCCGGGGGGGAGGCGCCCGCCTCGCCCGGCCGAAATTCAGGCCGGGGAGAAGCGCCCCGTCTCCCTGGCCACGAAACAAAAAGTAGAGGTGGACGAAAGACACTTACCTGACCTCGAAGCTTGTTCGCGGTGGGGGGGAGGCACTTCGCTGCTCCCCCCGTGAAGTTCAGGCCGGGGGGGGAGGCTTCCCGCCTCGCCCGGCTAAAATTCAGGCCGGGGGGGAGGCTTCCTGCCTCGCCCGGCCGAAATTCAGGCCGGGGAGGAGGCGCCTCGCCTGGCCGCGAACTCCAAAGTTTAAAAAAAAAAAACGCCCCCGTGATAGGCTACGTGACGATTAATGTAGCCTATCACGGCTAGATCTGCAAAGTCAGCCATGATAGGCTACGTTAATCATCACGTAGCCTATCACGGGTAACTTTAAAAAAAAAAAAAGCGCATACGCAAATGGTGGCCCCCATAGGGAGCCGCCATTCGCGTTCCTTATTTGGTCGCTGTAGTCTACGTAAATCTTTATGGGGCCCCTATGGGGGCTGCCATTATCCGTACGCGCTTTTTTTTTTTTAAAGTCACCCGTGATAGGCTACGTGACGATTTACGTAGCCTATCACGGCTGACTTTGCAGATCTAGCCATGATAGGCTACATTAATCGTCATGTACCCTATCACGGGGGCGTTTTTTTTTTCTTTTATTGCAATGGTGGCGGCGGCAGCCGGTCGAAAGACCGGCTGCCGCTCCCGCCCCGGGCGAACAACCGCAGAACCGCCGGCCAGACCCGCCGCCAGGAGGGACATTCGGCAAAGGTAAGTCCCGTCCCGGGGGGGGTGCAGGGGGCGGGGGGGTGCAGAGAATTTCTCCCGAAACTTGTTCGGGGGGCCGAACACGTTGGCGCTCGGCCCCCCGAAGTTTCGGGGAGAAATTCTCCGCCATCCCTAACAAAAAGTAAAAAAAAAAAAGACCCCGTGATAGGCTACATGACGATTTACGTAGCCTATCACGGCTAGATTTCCAAAGTCAGCCGTGATAGGCTACATAAATCGTCACGTAGCCTATCACGGCTGACTTTGGAAAAAGAAAAAAAAAAGTGCATACGCAAATGGCGGCTCCCTATGGGGGCTGCCATTAGCTGTACGTGCTTTTTTTTTTTTTTAAAGTCACCCGTGATAGGCTACGTGACGATTAACGTAGTCTATCACGGCTGACTTTGCAAATCTAGCCATGATAGGCTACATTAATTGTTACGTAGCCTATCACAGGGGCGTTTTTTTTTTTTACTTTGCTTGTAATGTCAAAAGACCGGCTGCCTCCCCCGCCCCTGACGAAGACCTGCCAAACTGCCGCTGGGACCCACCACCGGGAGGGACATTCGTGAAAGGTAAGTCCCATCCCGGGGGGGGGCACGGGGCAGGGGGGCAGAGAAGTTCTCCCGGAACAACGTTCGGAGGACCGAATGCGTTGGCGCTCGGCCCCCCGAAGTTTCGGGGAGAAATTCTCCCCCATACCTAGCCATTTGCGTACACGCTTTTTTTTTTCTTTTTTCAAAGTCAGCCGTGATAGGCTACGTGACGATTTACGTAGCCTATCATGGCTGACTATGGAAATCTAGCCATGACAGGCTACGTAAATCGCTACATAGCCTATCACGGGTGTTGTTTTTCTTTTTTACTTTAGTTTTTTTTTTTGCAATGGCAGCGGCGGCAGCCGATCGGGAGACCGGCTGCCACCCCTGCCCACAACGAAGCGCCGCCGAACTGCCGCCGGGACCCGCCGCAGAGAGGGACATTCGCCGAAGGTAAGTCCCGTCCCGGGGAGGGGGGGGCCGGTGGAGAATTTCCCAACCAACTTCGGGGGGCCGAATGCGTCGGCGCTTGGCCTCCCGAAGATTCGGGGAGAAATTCTCCACCATCCCTAGAATCTAAGTGTTTGTCAAGGGCTCCTTGGAGGGCTCTCTCAGTCTAATCCAGTAGCTAAGTCCAGACACAGTCAAAGGGATTCCTTTCAAAGCTCTATTCTTCTTTTACAACTTAACAACTATACCGTTTGCAACTAGATCTGAGCAGCAGAGTACCTATGCCCTAAGTTGGAACAGTTGGTCCCCGTTTGAAAGGGAATTACTGGCAGACCCCTGAACTTAAGGACTAGGGAGAGTCCCTCCCCTTTTCCCTTGGAGCCTCTGGGCGCAGCCGTTGTTTGCGCGCCAACCTGGCACTTCGCCTCCTTTCCGCACCCTCCATCTGGCGCTGCTCTCTGCGTCTGCGTTGCGCATCCACCAAGTCTGCTATCTGTGCTTGGTCACTCCCTGGACTGCTAACTAAACTAGGAATGCTGGTTGGGAGGAATCTCCATCAGCTGTTGGTCCTGGGAAAGAGGAGCGCGCTCCTCTCCCAGGAGCGACTGCTCTTCCTCAGAATCAGAACTGCTCTGGGATTCTATGGGCTCAGTGTCCACTCTGACAGTATTCTACCACATAGCTTAGATAAAAGGTGACATTCTGGAAATGTAAATAGCTGATGCATGGCTGATGGATGGGAATCACCACAGGAACTCCCCACACTCAGTTTAGTAGAGTGCAGAAAAGTGGTTTCTTTACCGTCAAAATTGTGGACGAGTGTAAGAATAGTATTGCCACATCCATCAGGTTCTCTGATTCCATTGGCAGAATTTAGCTTTTGATCAGAACACCTTATTGTTTCAACATAGTTATTACCTTCAGTGTAGCTAAATAAAGACATAAACCTAAGAGAAATGGCCCAGTCCAGTGAATCCTTTGGTATGGTTGTTCGGCTACCATGTGTACATTTCAGGTAAAGCTCCTTTATTATAAAACCTGGTTGTAGCTAGGGATGGACGAAAGTCACTTACCTGTCTTTGAAGCTTGTTAGCGGTGGGGGGGAGGCGCTTCACTGCTCCCCCCCGCGAAGTTCAGGCCGGGGGGGGGAGGCTTCCTGCGTCGCTCGGCTGAAATTCAGGCCGGGGAGGAGGCGCCTCGCCTCACCCGGCCACGAACTAAAAAGTTTTTTGTTTTTTTAAAAAAAATGCCCCCGTGATAGGCTATGTGACGATTAACGTAGCCTATCACGGCTAGATCTGCAAAGTCAGCCATGATAGGCTACGTTAATCGTCACATAGCCTATCACGGGTGACTTTAAAAAAAATAATGGCAGTCCCCATAGGGAGCCGCCATTCGCGTTCCTTATTTGGTTGCTGTAGTCTACGTAAAGATTTACGTAGACTACGGCGAAAATAAGGGCAACGCAAATAGCGTTGCCCTTATTTTCGCCGTAGTCTACGTAAATCTTTACGTAGACTACAGCAACCAAATAAGGAACGCGAATGGCGGCTCCCTATGGGGGCCGCCATTATCCGTACGCGCTTTTTTTTTTTTTTTAAGTCACCCGTGATAGCCTACATGACGATTCACGTAGCCTATCACGGCTGGCTTTGCAAATCTAGCCGTGATAGGCTACGTTAATCATCATGTAGCCTATCACGGGGGCGTTTTTGTTTTTTTTTCTTTGATTGGAATGGCGGCGGTGGCAGCTGGTCAAAAGACCGGCTGCCGCTCCCGCCCCGGGCGAACAACCGCCGAACTGCCGGCCGGACCCACCGCCAGGAGGGACATTCGCCAAAGGTAAGTCCCGTCCCGGGGGGGTGCGGGGTGCGGGGTGCGGGGGTGTGTGTGGAGAATTTCTCCCCAAAACTTGTTCGGGGGGCCGAACACATTGGTGCTCGGCCCCCCGAAGTTTCGGGGAGAAATTCTCCGCCAACCCTAGTTGTAGCGCCTCTTACATATTCTGCCTGTAGCTCTTACATATTTCTTAAAGTAAGATCTGACAGTAAATTTCAACTTCTTCTGGGTGTTCTCTTCCTACAGTTCCCCTCTGCTATAAAAGGTTGGGCAGTCCACATAAACAAACAGGTAACAGGTAGCAATAACAATAACAACAACTTATCTGGTTATGATTATATCAGGTGTTTGTTTTCAAACCCTTTAGAAACATACAATTTCATCTATTTGTTTTAATGAAGGAAAGCCAACAAAAGAAGTGATAATTTTGCTTTGAAAATAACAATAAAAATCCAACTCTCTCTTTCCCAAGCAGCCCTGCTTCCATCTGCCCAAACTCTATGAGTCACATCTTTATGAATTCATCCACAGCAGGCATTTGAACAGGTGAATGCTGAGACTTCCAGGTCGGGGCTGCTGAAATCCATTTCTAATGGGGAAACAGCCTGTGTAGTAGTACCATGCCTCAATGGATCATTTTTACAGGGTGCTGGTTTGATGTGCTTGTTTCTTCCACTCATTTAGTTTCCACTTTTCAAGCTACTGCAGGTGCTTCATCCACAGGAATATACTAGCTAGCCATTTTGTTTGTTTTTTTTATTTTTTGCTTACTAAGGAAACACAAAACACTGGATGAAGGGCTGCAGGTACCCTGGGGTCGCAAGAGACCATAGGCTTATTTCAGGCATGCCCCCTCATCTCAGTTTGCCTCTATTTCTCCATCTGTACTTTTGGAGAAATGTAATGAATAATGTGGTCCAAAGAAGATCATGATGACAGATTCAGTGAGGGCCTTTCCATACAATTTATGGCATGACAAATAAGCAGTTGTTGCTCATTTGTTGATTGCGGTTTGTTGAGGGTATCTTCCCTGAAGGATCGGCTTCTGTTACAGACACATCACATTTTCCCCAGCACTGAAACCACATTGCATTGCTGGGAAATTCCGAGTCTTTCCCCAACAGCAGGGACATGGCAACTTGAAGGTGTTTTCTGGAATCTCTTGAAGTACCATGGACAATTAGCAGTGACTGGACCAATACAAAGGAACAGCAGCCTTTTCTTGCTTTGCTCTTTCCTCTTTTTAGACAGCTGTGTGGATTTCATGCCACAGAAAGCGGTCAGACAAATGGACAGCAGCAACAGTAGCAAGGACAAGGTGGGTTGACCCAGGAAGGGGCCAACTGAGGACATCTTGCTCAAGGGCTCCCCAAAACCTGGAGCCATCACTGAGCAAGGTAAACCAAATTCAGGGATAAGAAAAGATTGATTCCTGTATAAAATGCACTAGTGGATAAAATAACTGTATCATTTCTCTTATAATGATTTTATTCTGCAATTGTTCTATTTTTTTGCATAATTTAATACACTTCTGGTACTCCCGGGAAGAAGTCACAAATGGCACCAATGTCAGGACACTCTGAGGGCTTCATCACATGGAGCTTTTATCCTGCAATTGAGATTGCTCCTTCACGGAAGTTTCTGGGCTCTTTACATGACACGGTGACCCTGCTGTGTGACCCTCCTGCACAAAATGCCCTTTGTTCCATTTTTAAATAGATTGCAGATAATTAGCTACCAAATTACCTCTTGTGTTCCGCTTCAGTTTCCTCCATGCAAAGAGTTAAAGCGGCAAGAAGAAGAGGAGTGAGATCAATGAACGATAATGGAAGAACAGGAGAAGGAGGGGGGGAGGAAGTGCATGGAAAGGGAGTCAGTGGTGATCTTGCATTTAAAACAGAAGCAGAAAGCAGCGTTTTAAATGCAAGATTTTAGGCTGGTATAGAAATGCCCTGAATGTTCAAACTCTTATTCAGGGAATCATCTGGCTTTATTTCAAGCATACACTCAAAATCATAAGGGCTAGAAACTTGTCATTTTAAAGATAGCTCATATTCTTAGGGTGCAATCCTATGGCCGCCAGATAGTATCTAGATGGACAGAGGATTTTTCATTTTCAGGGAACTGACCTTGAACCCAGCACTCTGAGGTTGGTTCCCAGAAAACTGACTCTCCACCCCTCCTGTAAACGGCCACAATTTACACAGAAGGAAGTGCTTTACGGCCAGAAATGCTGTAAACTACACAATTTACAGCCATATATTTCCCACAATTGGCTAATAGTGGCTGCCATTAGCTGATCGTGCTGTTTAGAATGGAGGAGAGCTACCCTGCAGAATCCAGCGGATGCAGTAAGGCTCCAGAAAAATCCGTGGTCCCCCACACAGCCAGGATTTCCCCTCTGCAGACCCCTCCCCCCTGGACCAGAAGTCACAGGGTTCATATATCCCTGCTATTTGCCTCAGTTCCTCAGACTCCCTTCCTGAAAACGTCAGTTCAGGCAGAGGTATCCATCCTATATCTTCTGCAGTGAAGACCAATGAAAAGAATTCATTCAGTTTCTCCACAATCCCTTGTCCTCCTTTAGTACTCCTTTAATTCCATTGTCATCCAACGGTCCAATTGCCTCCCAACTGCCTCGCTCATTTCCTGCTTCTGATACATTTAAAGAATTCTTTATGGTTGGCCTTGATATTGTTAGCGATATGCTCTTCAAAATGCTTTTGGGGGGCATTTATTATTGCCTGCTTTTATCGCGTTTGTGCAAGCTTGTGCTCCCTTTTGTTTTCTTCACTTGGGCAAGACTTGCATTTTCTGAAGGAAGCTCTTTTTCCTCTAATAGCTTCCTTGACACTGCTTGTTAACCACGCTGGTGACCTCTTGAACTCGGCGCTACCTTTCCTAACCTGTGGCATACATTGTAGCTGAGCTTCTGTTATAGAGGTTTTGAGTAACCTCCAAGCATTTTGAAAGAATTTAACCTTCCTGACTCCTCCTTTCAACTTGCTTTCAGCAGCTTCCTCAGTTTAGAGAAGTTTCCTCCTTTGATGTCAAATGTGACTGTGCTGGATTTCCTGGGCAATTTCCCACTTAAATATGTATTTAAGCTGATAGCACTGTGGTCACTGTTTCCAGGTGGTTCAACAACATTTACATCTTGTACTAGCTCCTGGGCAACATCACTTAGGATTAAATCCAGGGTCGCTTCCTCTCTGGCCGGTTCCATGACCAAGTGTTCTAGGGCACAATCATTTAGGGCATTGAGAAATGTAACCTCTTTCTCATGGCTGGAACATGCATTTATCCAGTCAATGTGGTGGTAATTGAAGTCACCCATTATAACAACACTTCCTCATTTGGAAGCTTCCCTGATTTTGTTTTCCATCTCAAGGTTGTCCTGAGCATTCTGGTCTGGGGGACAATAGCATGTTCCTAGTACTAAATCAGTTTTGGAGCCCAGTATTGTCACCCACAGTGCTTCTGTGGGGGTGACCTTTTAGGTGTTCTAGTCTGCTTGATACTATGCCTTCTTTGATGTACAGATTAACACCTCCCCCAGTATGCCTTTCCCTGCCCTTCCTGCAGAGTTTATATCCAAAGATGACCATATCCCACTGCTTTTCTCCACTCCACCAGGTTTCTGTAATGCCCACTATATTCAGGTTCTCCTTTAAAACCAAGAACTCCAAGTCTCCCAGTTTGGCTTGGAGTTTTCTAGCATTTGCACAGAAACACCTATACTTGGTGTCTCTCCCCAGATGTTTCTGGCGTGTTCATCTTTTACTATGGCACTTAAGCCTCTCTGATTGTGTAAGTTCTACCATAAACTTGTGGGCTATTCCCTTCTACATTTGGGCAATCAAAAACGTCTTCATCTCCTTGGGATGATTGAACCTGAACCATATGCTTCCTAGCTCCTGTCAGCTTTCCCTCAGGGTTTAGTTTAAAAGCAGCTTTGCCACCTTGTTTTATGTTTAGCGCCAGCAGTTTGGTTCCATTTTGGCTCAAATGGAGCCTGTCCCTCTTGTACAGGCCTGGCTTGTCCCAAAATTTTCCCCAATGCCTAACAAATCTGAACCCCTCCTCCCTGCACCACCATCTCATCCACACATTGAGACTCCTGAGCTTCGCCTCTCTAGATGGCCCTGCATGTGGAAAAGGTAGTATATCCAAGAAAGCCACCTTGGTGGTCTTGGATTTCAACCTCCTACCTAGCAACCTAAATTTGGCTTCCAGAACCTCATGACTATATTTCCCTACATCGTTGGTACCAACATGGACCATGACAACTGGCTCCTCCTCAGCATGATCTACTATGTTATCTAGCTGAGGCATGATATCCGCAACCTTTGCACCAGGCAGGCAATTCACCATGCAGTCTACACACCCATAACAAACCCAGCTGCCTATGTGTCTAATGATAAAATCTCCCACTACCACAAGCCCCCCTCCACCCAGAGACACATCTTCGGTGCGAGTGGATATTTGCTCATCTTCTGAGGAATGGGTCCCTTCTAAGGGGTCATTTCCCTCTTCCTCCGAATGACGTCCTACTTCCCCAAAGCCTGCATTTTCCATGACAGCAGAGGAGGTGTCACTAGGGATGTTCGAAAGTCACTTACCTGTTCGCGGATTATGTTGATGGGGGGGGTGTTCCGTCCCTCCCCTCGGAATCCTCGCCAGGCGGGGAGGCACTCCGTTCCTCCCCCCCGGAATCCTCCGATGCTGGCTGTGCTCCGCAGCAGCTCTGAGGAGCAGCCGGCCAGGCCCGGCCAGGCCAGAGCCATCTGCAGCTGGATTTCTGGCCGCGGAGGGCTCTGGGTAAAAAAAACCAACAACAACCGTGTATGCAAATGGCGGCGGCTACGGCTGCTGCCATTTGGATTCCTTATTTTTTCCCTCTTAATCTACGTAAATAGTTATGTAGACTATGACGGCAAAAATCAAGGGGAACGCAAATAGCGTAGCGGGCACTATTTGCATCCCTTTTTGATTCCCCATTTTAGCCTACATAAATATTTACATAGATTAAGAGGGCAAAAATAAGGAACGCAAATGGTGGCGGCCGTAGCCGCCGCCATTTGCATACGCGTTTTTTTTTTAACCCAGCCAGCCATGATAGGCTACGTAAAGATTTACGTAGCCTATCATGTCGTGTTTTTTTTTAAACCTAGTCATGATAGGCTATGTAAATCTTTACGTAGCCTATCACATCTTTCTTTCTTTTTCTTTCTTTCTTTCTTTTTTACCAGAGTGGAAATGGCGGAGGCGGCAGCTGGTCGGAAGACCGGCCACCGCCGCCGCCGCCTCTGGAGCCACCACCAGAGCTGCCGCTGCCCGGAACATCCGCCCCAACAATCCGCTGCCCAGCAACTCCACCCGGAACATCCGGGATCCGCGAGGGGGGGGCGTGGGGGCAGGCCGTTCCGCCACGGAGTTTGGGGGGCCAAATGCACTGGCACTCGGCCTCACCGAGATCCATGGCAGAATTCTCTGACATCCCTAGGTGTCACCCTAATAGATTCCTGAAGGTCTCATCTACCACCCTCGCTGCCTCTTTTAGCTTCTCCAGGTCAACAACCTTGGCCTCACAGAAATGAACTTGTTCCCTGAGAGCCAGGAGCTCATTACACCAAGGACACACCCATGACTTCTGTCCAGCAGGCAGATAGTCATACATGTGACACTCAGTGCAATGCAATAGATAGCCCCTACACTCCTGCTGGCTTTCTACCTTCATAACTGTTTTATTTGGGTGTGTTTTACCTGGAAATTTAGTTGTTTGCTATGGGAAAGTGAGGAATTTAGTTATAGCTATTTATTTACAGTTACTTACTGTGAGAAGGGAAGGAAGAGTTCACCACCTTGGCTTCCTTATCCTGTTGCTAAACTCACACAGTTGCTTAACTTGTTTGTTTGCTGATGCTTTGTCACTGGGGCTGAGATGCTTCATCACTGGGGCGCCTTCTGCACAGAGAGCTGGCTCCCTCACAAGCATGCCTTCTTATATAGATAAGCTCAACTGCTACTTTGGTGAATTTGATTGGAGGGCCTCATTTGAAAAAGCAAGGGAGGCTGTATTTAAACTCCTCATCAGCACTGGCTTTCAGTGGCTGGGAACGTAGGACAATTGGGCCCCCAGGGGCTGCCAATTCATATTTAAGAAGGACTATAGGGAGTAGTGAATGACAGACCTATTTAGGGGAGGCCATCTATTCAAGTGGTCTTTGGAGGGGACAGCAGACAAATGGTAGGTGGATCAGGAAGGATGTGGTTTGTAAGGAGTGTGTGTGTGTGTGTGTGTGTGTGTGTTTTAAAAAAATACCTAAATCATAAGCTGATCTCTTGAACTTGCTTTATTTAATTACTGTTCTTTAAGGCCTAAAATTTGAGCCTGACTGAGCCCAAACTGAAGCTAGCCTGCCCTTTTTCTGTTTATAAGTACACCCTTCCATGAGTTAGTGCTGTACAGTGGTACTTATCAATATAGAGATATAAATTGCTTTTATTCTTCCTTTCTAAGCTTTGGATTAGTTGAAATTGTTCCTCCTACTAAATGGGACAGTGCTGGGGTAAGGGGGGGGGGGCTTCTCTAATGGTCCTGAGGCCCAATTTATCTGGGATGTGGGAAATGCAAGAATAAGTTACCTCTACAGTGTCCCACATTATCAGCATCATGTTCAAGTAGGATCACTGTTGTATAAGTGTGCAGTGCTTACAGTGCTTACAGAACCATCTGGGCCAAGAATTTCTGGCATGCTAATACTGCACACAAAAGGGAACCATGAGCCCAGCATGGGACCCTATGTAGGTAAAGTTTTGGATTTATTTATTTTAACAAGTCCAGCATCACATTAATCTAAATCAGAGCTAGGGATGTTAGAGAATTCCGCCATGGACTCCAATGAGGCTGGATTCTTTAGAATTCTTTAAATTCTTTAGAATTGTCCGGATTCTTTAGATTCTTTAGAATCCTCAGAGTCCATGGCGGAATGGACCACCCACCTCCGCCACCCTGCAAAGTTGCCCCGGAACAGATCCTACCTGCCACCGGCCGGTCTGGTCCGTCCGCTGCCATCCTGTGGAAGAAAATGGCATCCGGCATAGCGGATGCCATTTACGTCCTTTCTCTTTGCCGTCATAGGCTACATAAATATTTACGTAGCCTATCACAGCAAAGAGCAGGTACGCAAATGGTGTAGTGGATGCGATTTGCATCCCTGTTCTTTGCAGTAATACGTATCTTTACATATGGCATCCACTACGCCATTTGCATCCCTGCTCTTTTCCGTGATAGGCTATATAAAGATTTACGTAGCCTATCATGGCAAAGAACAGGGATGCAAATGGCACTATGCCATTTGCGTCCCAGCAGCCGGAAGTCCACCAGCAGCCAGAGCGAAGCAGGCCGGCGAGGATTCTGGGGGGGAGGGATGGATCGCCTCCCCCCACTGCAGACCCTCCATGGACTCCAGGTAAGGGGGTTTCATACATCCCTAATCAGAGCTGGACTTCTGATTGCTACCACTCGCAATACATTGTTAATTCTGAGATTCTACTGTGGAGAAAAACATTACACAGATCCAGAACGTGCTGTGCTTCATAAATGAGAATGGTGGCTGCTCTTAGGAGAGCTCAGCTAAACATACAGTGATGATTTTATGACTGCTGGATCAGTTTGTTCTCTGCTGTGCACACAAGCAAAGTCAGTATATTTTCCTAATCTCATCTCATTCATGGCTTTGTGGTGGAAAGCTGTTTGAACATTTCAGAGTTGGGTCAAACCTGCTGAGATCTTCAGCTGCTTAGCTTAGTTTCGATGTTAGCAAAAAGAAGATTACATGCTGTTTTGTATTTTCTGACCTCTTTTTTTGTTTTGTTAATGCCAACAATTACCAGAAGGATATTTTCATGTTCCTCAGCCCTGTTAACTTTCCATCTCATTTGCCCTTTCTGCTTCATAATCTTGCATTTGAGGGTTTTCTTTGGGGTGGTGGTGATAGTAGCCTCCTTGAAAAGAACAATGAGGTCAGAATCAGAATTTATGTCCATTATGCTGCTGTTAAAACAGCAATGAGTACACGTTATTAGCCTATTGTAACTTCAATCATGCTTTAACAGATAATAACAGTCTGAGTGCCCTATTTACTACTCTTGAGGTACTTTGATTGTGAAGGTGAGCATGACAGAGTGATGTCAAAGACAAGCTGTGACAAAAAGCTGCCTTTTAAAACCCACAACAGCCTTTTTGGTGAAGAAACTTACACAGCCCAAATCAGCACAGTGTCTGAATCTATCTGCTTAACAAAAGAATAACATACACACACACACACACTCACAGTCAGAATATTAAAACACTGTGGAATGAACCTATCAGGGTAAGACTCTTGAGTCTATTCCAGTTGGTATGTACAAAGCTTTTCCCTTTATTTCTGCAGTTTACTGCTTTTCATTCCCAGGTTCTCAGATATCCACAGCACAGGTTGTGTGTGCCATGGAAATCTCAACAAACTTGTAGGGGTGTCAGAGAATTCCACCACGGATCTCGGTGAGGCTGAATGCCAGTGCATTAGGGCCCCCGAACTCCGTGGCGGAATGGCCTGCCCCCCCGCCCCCCCGGATCCCCCCCAGGATGAGACTTAGCTGGGGTGGATGTTCCGGGCGGCGGCAGCTGCGGCGGCTGCGGCGGCTGTGGTGGCTGGTCTTCCAAATGGCTGCCACCACCGCCATTGGCAGTCTTGTCCTTTTTTTTTTTTTACAGAGACATGATAGGCTACGTAAGTTTTTACGTAGCCTATCACGTCTGTGTAAAAAAAAAAAAGGATGAAGAAAAATAAGGAACGCAAATGGCAGCAGCCATAGCACCCGCCATTTGTGTACTCGTTTTTTTTTTTTACCCAGACATGATAGGCTATGTAAGTTTTTACATAGCCTAAAACGTCTGTGTAAAAAAAAAAAAGATGAAGAAAAATAAGGAACACAAATGGCGGCAGCCATAGCCACTGCCATTTGTGTATGCGTTTTTTTTCCCTTACCCAGAGCCCTCCGCAGCCGGAAATCTGGCTGCGGACGGCCCTGGCTTGGGCCTGGCTGGCTGCTCTGTGGAGCCTCCATGGAGCACAGCCAGCTTTCGAGGATTCTGGGGGGGAGGACTGGATTGCCTCTCCCCCCGGTGAGGATTCCGGGGGGAGGGACGGAGCTCCTCCCCCCTGCAGCAGAACCTGGCGGAGCCAGGTAAGCAGGGTTTCGTACACCCCTACAAACTTGACAATGATTGGATACATAATGCTTGCCACCTTTTATTGAAGGTTCCCTGTGCCTGTAGCAACAACATGACAGAAATTCAACTGCAGCAGTTTTCCTGCATGGAGATGCAGTGATGGGAGAGCTTCATCTCCCACACAGCTATTCAAGGCACGTAAGAATATAAGAGGAGCCCTGCTGGATCAGACCAACATCTACCATCCTGACTGTAGAGATGTATGAGAAATTTGTTTCAGTTCAGTTTGATCAGGATTTAACCAGTTCACACCTTCCGGACTGAACACGGACTTGGATGCAATCTGGGGTCAACGTCTGTACATTTCCAAGCTTGCAGTGTGATTCGCAAAAAATGCATTTGACAGCATGTGTACATTTGGAAAATGTGCATTAAAAATCTGTACTTTTGAAAAAAGTGCACAGACACACTTTAATCCATGGAAGAAAATGCATACATTTCAAAGATGCACACAACCGATGCATATATTTGGGAAAATATGCATGAAAATATGTACGGATTTTCATGAGCAAAACAAAACAAAAACAAAAACAAAGCTCACGATCTGATAGGGACTCAGGTCAGAATGAACTTTGAGATGAAATGCAGAGAACCTCAGTGAGCTCGCGTTTTGCTAATTTGCACTAGGGATGTACGAATCCCCTTACCTTGAGTCCACGGGGGATCCGCAGCAGGGGAGGCGATCCGTTCCTCCCCCCTGGAATCCTCGCTGGCCAGCTCCGCTCTGCGGTGAGTCCGCAGAGCTGCCAGCTGGCTCTGTTCCACAAGCAATATGGCCGCCACTGTCATGCCGTATCGCTGCTGAGCAGAAACAGGAAGTGATCTGGATGCAAGTGGCGTCTGCTATGCCATTTCCGTCCCTGTTTTTTCACGTGATAGGCTACATAAATATCTACATAAATACAGATGCATAGCCTATCGTGAGGAAAAACAGGGACGTAAATGGCGTAGCGGACACCATTTGTATCCAGATCACTTCCTGTTTCTCCTCAGCAGCGATACGGACAGCAATGGCGGCCGTATTGCTTGCGGAACGGAGCTGCCAGCGAGGAGGATTCTGCTCCACTAAGGTCCGATGGGAGGCGGAGGTGAGTGCGATCGTTCCGCCACAGACTCCGGAGGCCGAATTCCCTGGAATTCGGCCTCATTGGAGTCCATGGCAGAATTCTCTGCCATCCCTAATTTGCACATTCCTAGTAGCCAGCCAAAAACATCCTGGATGCCTATAAGTGGGGCTTGAAGGCAATACCCCTCTGCTGCCATCGCCTCCCAGGAACTGGTATTGGTTGGTTGAATTTCTCTGAGCATGGCTGCTCCATATTGACCTCATGGATAATAGTCACTCATCAACCTATCCTCCGTGAATGTATAGAAGAAAAGATGGCAATCCTGCAATGCTATTGTAACAAACCAACTAGCAGTGGGAAGACTGAGGTTAATATCTTGATGTTTCCAGTTCACATTTTATAGAGTGCCAGTGCCCTCTAACCATTTAGGAGATTGGGGTGCTCAGTCCCAAGTAGGGATGTTGCAAGCACCCAATAGTGGTGTGGAGTCTGATGGACTCCCCCCCCCCGCTCACCCCCCAACCCCTGGATGCTGCTTGCCAAGCCATGGGATGCTCATGGCCACACTTGCTGAGTGGTCTGGGAGGGTCCTGTAGCCTAGAATCATAGAATAGTAGGGTTGGAAAGGGCCTATAAGACCATGGAGTCCAACCCCCTGCTCAATGCAGGAATCCAGGTCAAAGCATCCCTGACAGATGGCTGTCCAGGCTCATCTTCAATGCCTCCAGCGTGGGAGATCCCACCACCCCTTAGGTCATTGGTTCCATTGCTGTATTGCTCTAACAGTCAGGAAGTTTTTCCTGATGTTCAGCTGGAATCTGGCTTCCTGTCACTTGAGACTATGATTCCGTGTCCTGCCATCTGGGATGATTGAGAAGAGATCCTGGCCTTCCTCTCTGTGACAACCTTTCAAGTACTTGAGGAGCACTATTTAGGGATGGCGGAGAATTCCACCACGGATCTCAGTGAGGCTGAATGCCAGTGCATTCACCCCCCAAATTCCATGGCAGAACGAAGCCCCCCCACCCCCACCCTGTGAAATGGGCCTGGAACGGAGCCCCTAACCCACTACACGTGGGCAAAATGGAGCACTTACCTGCTGCCTTCCATGCCGACTAGCGAATGGTGGCCGCCTCTGCGGCCGCCATTCACCATAAACATGATAGGCTATGTAAATACTTACGTAGCCTATCACGGCTAACACAGGGATGCCTTTTGCGTCCCTGCAGAGGCTGTGATAGGCTACATAAGTATTTACGTAGCCTATCACGGCAAGGTAAAAAAAAAAAAACATACGCAAATGGCGGCGGTCACGGCGGCCGCCATTTGCGTTCCTTTTTTCGCTGTTTTAGCCTACATAAATATTGACGTGAGCTATTACAGTGAAAAAAAGGGAACGCAAATAGCGTCCACTACGCTATTTGCGTTCCCCCTTTTTTTTTTTTTTTGCCGTAATAGCTTATGTAAATATTTACATAGGCTAAAACAGCAAAAAAAAGGAACCCAAATGGCGGCTGCCATAGCCGCCGCCATTTGCGTATAGGGATGTACGAAAGGCACTTACCTGGTCCTGCAGCTTGCTTCATGGTGGGGGGTAGGCGCTTTGGTTCTCCCCCCGAAGTTCAGGCCGGGGGGGAGGCGCCCCGCCTCACCCGGCCGAAATTCAGGCCGGGGGGGAGGTGCCCCGCCTCGCCTGGCCAAAATTCAGGCTGGGGAGAAGCGCCCTGTCTCCCTGGCCGTGAAATACAAAAGTGAAAAAAACACACACACACACCCGTGATAGGCTACGGAACAATTTACGTATCCTATCACGGCTAGATTTCCAAAGTCAGCCATAGCCACGGCTAGATTTCCAAAGTCAACGCATAATAGCGTTGCCCTTATTTTCGCCATACTCTACGTAAATCTTTACGTAGACTACCCGGGCCCAAATAAGGAACACAAATGGCGGCGCCCATGGGCGCCGCCATTTGTGTACGCACTTTTTTATTCTTCAAAGTCACCCGTGATAGGCTACGTAACGATTTACGTAGCCTATCATGGCTGACTTTGGAAATCTAGCCGTGATAGGCTATGTAAATCGTTACGTAGACTATCACATGTGTGTGTGTGTGTTTTTACTTTATTTTGTAATGGCGGCAGCGGCAGCTGGTCAAAAGACTGGCCGCCGCCCCAACTCCCACCGAACCGCCGCCGAACCGCTGCCGGGACCCGCCGCCGAGAGGGACATTCGCAGGAGGTAAGTCCCATCCCGGGGGGGGTCGGAGAATTTCACCGCCAATTTGGGGGGGCCGAATGCGTTGGCATTCAGCCTCCCTGAGATTCGTGGAGAAATTCTCCGCCATCCCTATTTGCGTATGCGTTTTTTTTTTTTTTACTTTGCCATTATAGGTGTATAATAGATTATATTATAATCTATAACGTTATAATACATTATAGGTGTATTATAACGTAAATATAAATATTTACGTAGCCTATCATGGTTAAATACAAGGACGCAAACGGTGGCGGCTATGGCAGCCGCCATTTGCGTCCCTGCTGCCCAGCAGCCGGAAGTCCGGCTGCAGGTGGAGCTGGCCAGCAGCTCCGCAGAATCCCCGCGGAGTGAAGCCGGCTGGGCAGGACTCCGGGGGGAGGGACGGAGCGCCTCCCCCCCGTGAAGCAGATCCGCGGAATGGTAAGTGACTTTCGTATATCCCTAGCGCTATCCTATCTCCCCTCTGTCTTCTCTTCTCAAGGCTAAACATGTGCTCTCCTCCTGCTCTTCACTGCAAGCCTCCATTGTTATGCAAGATTGGGGCTCTGTAATTTCTGTATATTTAATGTTGCACAAAAGGCAGCCATACAGGGCCATCTCTGCAATATTTGAGCAGGGACAGGCAGCAACAGCAACTCGCAGGCACATGTGAGTCCACCCATCCCTAGCCGCATGTCTCACAAACTAGGGATGTCAGAGAAATCCTCCACAGACCCCAACGAGGCTGGATTTTATTGAATCCGGCCCCCTGAAGTCCGTGGAGCATCGGATCTCCTACCTCTGCCTCCCTGCAAAGTCCTAGCCAGTGCATCCTGCCTGCTGCCGGCTCTGAAGCCCCAGCAATATGGCCGCCATTGCCATATCACTGGCTGTACTGATGAACTGCAGATGCAAATGGCATCTGGAGTAGCAGACGCCATTTGCATCCCTGCGCTTTGACATGATAGGCTATGTAAATCTTTATGTAGTCTATCACACGAAGGAACAGGGATGCAAATGGCATATTTGCATCCCTGTTCCTTCACACGATAGGCTATGTAAAGATTTACGCAGCCTATCATGCCAAAAAGCAGGGACGCAGATGGCGTCCCCTACGCCGGACACCATTTACGTCCACAGTTCATCAGTCCAGCCAGGGATACAGCAATGGCATAGCAAAATACACCTGCTGAAATTCCCTCTTGCTAGGGATGGATGAATCTATCAGCACACCTTTTGCGGGCATTCAATTCTTAAAATCTCGAGTTATTTTGCTCCCCAATATGAACCTTGTGGATTTTGGTAAGTTCTTATCAAAAATGAATTGAAACAAAATTCTCACCCATTTGCACCAGCCAAATTCAGTAGGTACAGCTATTCCCAGCATGAAGAGGACTAAGTTATTCCTGCCTGCCAATGCCATATAGCTGTGAAGATGAGGAGCTTCTTGGGGGGAAAAAAAGAGTTGGCAACCCTGATTCAGCTTCACTAATGTCATTGCATACTCAGAGATTCAGGTCCAGATTTTTAAGTGCTAACCACTCAAAGCCCTGGGCCTAGATGGACTAATCTGTCTGCTTCAGATTTTTCCCCACATGCATTTCTTATTATTATTTCACGTTCTTTTTGTCTAAAATATGGGGAACTTTGTGGATTTTGGTAAATTATTTTCAAAACTGAAATGAAACTAAATTCCCCTTCATCTTTTACACAACCATTAAAGATACAGGAGTTATCTCTCTTTTGCATCTGGCTACCTGATGCCCCTGGCTGCTCTTGTAAATAGTTGACCTGTAAGACATTTGTCTTCTGAAATTCTCAGAATCTTTCTTATGTGTCCCCCCCCGCCCCCAGTTCATTGAGATAACATTCAACAACAGTATTCATTCAGCAGTATTCAACATATATACTTTACTTGGTACTTAGTTGTAGCATTTGCTTTCTTAAAGTATTTGGTAGTTAAGATGCAATGATAATAGTATTTGACAACTATTATTGGATCTTTGACAGTATTTGATTGTTGACAGCTGATAGCAATTGGTTTGACACCTGACGTGCGATGGCTGGCAGTATTGGATACGCAAGAGTATTTGAGATCTGATGCCTGATATGTGATGTTCTGTATTTGATTTGATCTCTGACAGTCAGTAGCTGGTGCAGCCAAATGCTTGCTTTTGTAATTTCAGTGATTCATTTATTTAAGCAATCAGGACATATCCCCCTAGACAAGGAAGGGAAACCAAATGGTCATGTCCAACAGAGCAATCCTAAGCATGTGTACTCAGGAGTGACATCTACTGTGCTTCAAAAATCCTGATTTGGTCAAGTTTCAAATTCAAAACTTGGATATCAATATGAATATTTCATTTTCACAAATTCAGAAATATTTCAATATTGTACTTTAGCTTTTCTAAATGGTTAGTTTCAGAAACTCCAGCTACTTCTAAATAATTAGAAGTGGGTAGAGGCATTTGTCTTCAGCCAATATCCCCCTGCCCAGTGCCACACCTCGCAACAAACAAACAAACATGCCTAATCAATTTCCAACCCCAGTTTTGTTTTGTCTGTCCAGCCCTGGTGCTCTTTTGGAAACCTTATTCTGCATACCCCAGTATGCTAGAAACATCCCAGGCTGGCACAATTCAGAGCACTACCTGCCACATCCTAAGATTCCGCATCTCCTGTTCACTGACTCAGAGAGATTGGTCTCTCTGGCAGGATTAACCAATACAGCAGCTGGAGCTAAGTATACTGGGCCTGATTCCAACACCTATCAGAGACAATATACAAACTTTTACATTGGCCTCACTAGGCACTGGATCCCTAGTACTGCATAAATGTATCTCTCACTCTGTTGGTACATCCAAAGCTATATAAACTGCTTCAGCACTATGGCCTATCCACCCCCTCATCCAGAGATGCTCCATTGTGGGCTATTAGTTCATCTATTTGAGATTTTATTTGCACCCTGCAAGTATTCAGCCAAAACAAATGTATTTTCTACCCTACAATAACTATAGAATCATGTTTCAGACAATGAAAATTGCAGAGCAGAGTCAGATCGTGTCTAGGCTTAAAAAACGGCTTGGCAAAACCAATTTATTCAGAGAAGCCTGATGCCCTCCTGATGCATTGGAATACAACTCCCAGCATTCCCCAGCCACCCATGCTGGCCAGCACATGCTGGGAGTTGTAGTCCAACACACCAGGAGGGTGCCAGATTGGGGAAGACTGGTTTCGGGAATGTAGTCATTATAATTGTTAAGATTTCATTTGTGTGGTCCTGTATCCTTTCATTTGGAAGAGAGTGGCCAGACACACATGTGAGGACTGGACAACATGTGGGGTGGCCAGATGGACTGGCCACCCAGTCAGCCAGCAGCTGACAGGAAGGCCGTCAACTAACAATCAGGGCCTTCAGAGCAGTAGACTGACAGTGACACCGTGACATCAGTGACAGCTTGCACAGACTTCAGGAGTATAACAGATCTAGGAGTTTTATTATTGGCAGTGCCACAGGACTATTTCTCTGAGATCATTTGATTTCCAGAGCCAGGAGGATTCGGGGTTGTGGTGCTTGTGTCCTAGACTCCTAGTTCAAACTATTTGGTGTTTCTTCCTTCAGCTAGCAGTCCTGGTGTCACAGCAGTGAGCAGGGAGACAGTATCTGACTGGATCTCACAGCAGCAGTGCCTGGCAGCCTCCTGATGCAATGTTTTCTGCACAAGCTCACTGATGTTAATAGGAGCAGCACAGGAACACCATAGTTCTGTTCCACAATTCCCATTCATTTCAAAAAGATTTGCACAGAAGCACTACCTGGTGACTTGACTTGTTGTGCCCTGAAACAATGGCCATTTTGTGAGGTTTGTACATCCACTTGCATTGCTTAATTTACTCTAATTATATTCATTACATTTATATCTCATCTTTCCTCCAAACACCTGGAAGTGACTTATATGGTTCTCTTCCTCCTTTTATTTCTCTCATTTTCTATGCTATCCTTTCTTTGTTTGTTTCTGCATAACTCTTTCTTTCTTTCTTTCTTTCTTTCTTTCTTTCTTTCTTTCTTTCTCCAGTTAAAATAAAAATGCATTCATAATGGAAATACAGACCTATATTTCTTGCATGGAATATATAACATTAAAGATAAATAGGATTGTTGCCCTGGATTTTTCTTTTCTTTTTTTAACACTTCACTTTTAAACAAATAAACAGTCCTTGGCACTATTTGCAGCAGAGCCTAGTGAATAATTCACAATGAATAATTGATTTGTTGAGTATAGCCATTTTTTTCGGCTTGTGTAATATCCATGAGCAGATGGAGACTGCATTGAATGTATTTGTTTTTCAAATTTGTTTGATGGATTTCCTCCACCCCCTCCCCAATTTTCTACTCTCTGGGTTGATGGTGAAATTCAAAAAGTGTATTTAAATTGCACATTTGTTTTATATATAGTTCATGTGGTTCTCTTTGTGTTTCATGATTGGGTGATTGCTGAAAGTGTTGCAACTGAATGGTCACAAGTTTAAATTTAAATTCCACCTTTGTGAACACTCATGATATATACTGCAATCATTTAAGCTAGTAAACTGGATGCTCCAAATATTTACAGAGAAAAGTTCTAAAAGAGGAACAAAGGCAATCAAAGCAAACTGGTTCTCATGGAAATTTTTTATTTTTAATGGCCTGATAGTTTTTGCTACTAAATGCATTACTTTCAGTGACCAAGCCTATATTGTTATCATGCTAGCAAGTAGTTTTGTTGGTTTGGGCTCAAAGCATTTATAGAATTCTAGAGGCTTAAGGGCACAATCCTATCCCGGGGATCATGAGCCTCTGAACTCAAAAGCTTACAGACATCTATCTAATGCAGAGTGGGAGGAGCAGCAGAGGTGATCTTCACCTCCATGCTCCACCCATTCTGCATTTTCGCTAGAAGGGCTTTTTTGCCCATCTAGCTGGAGCACTGTAGAGGAGGAGAGAAGGAAGCTGGACAAGGCTGGGGATACTTTTTAAGCTGGCCTCTCCAGGCCCCTCCCTGCCCACTAAAACACCCATTTACTTCCTCTCCAAGGCCACTTTTGCGGCATCAGAGAGGTAGCCAACACAGTTCTCTCTATGCCAGCTGTGAGAAGGAGCAGGAGGGGAGCGCAGATTCCTGGATCCGAGGTTGGAGCACTGTTTCCAACTCTGGATCTGGGAATCAAAATATCCTATGTGTCCCCAGTTGCTGTGTAGGGTCCATCATATTGCTCCCTAAATCTCACTACTTGTTCTGGGATTGCCCAGTTGATGATAGTGGACTGACTCCCAAGAACATAATTAGTTTATTTTTATTTTATTTATTTGAAATTATTTTGAGGCCAACATTAACAGTGGAACCCTTAAAGGGCATGTACATAATAACAGAAATAATACAAAGCAGTACAAATCCACACAAACAGCAATTGTATATAAGCCAGCTGCCCCAAACACCATTAGGAAAAGGCCAACTAGTAGGGTGGCCACTTGTGAATCACCAAAAAAAGAAAAGAAAAAGCATGCATCACCAAAAAAGAGGGTGATGATTTGCATGTTATTTGCATATGCTAATTTATATGTAGAGATGCAAATTTAGAAATAGGTATTATAATTTAAAGAGAAATACAGTACATCTCATCATAATGTGGATGACTGTGACCAGGTAGGTGACTAGTATGCCTTGCTCAGTCTGCTGTCCAGGGGCAGTTGATGGGCAACTTCAAGGCTCAGCAATTCCTTGTGATCGTTCTTTATTGTTATACCAGACTTGGACTAGATAGCCCTTCAAATAGAAGATGCCTTCAGGTTAGAGAACTGTCCTCTGTAAAAGAGGACACATGTCCATCCTGCTAATGAGAACCAGTGAGGCTTCAGAGTTTTCCTGAAGGCCTGAAGAAAGCCCAGTGGAAGCTCACTTCAGAGGTGTGGGACTAGGGATGTCAGAGAATTCTGCCACGGACTGAAATGGGATCGAATTCCCTTCAGTCCATGCCACGGAATCCTCTGCAGGACGGCACCACGAGGTCCTGCAGAGTCAGCAGTCATGCGGTGTTTTTTTTGTTGGCTGCCAAGAGTCGAGGAATTTTCATAAATAAAAATGCAGTGTAGTATATGTTCCGATAATAAATACCTAAGTTTTTTTTAAAAATTGAATTGTGCTCACCGCCTTGTTTGTGGGTGTTCTTTTTCAATTGAAATCCTCTGTCTCCGTTTACTTTCAGCCAAAACATTCCCTCTTCCTAGCGACTTCCCAGAAAAAGGCTGTCTTAGGTGTGCCTGAGTGATAAACTCTTTGTTTAAAGCAACACTGTTTTAAAGAAAGAAAAAACCTTTTAAAATGACCATGCCGGTCCTGGACCGGCATGGTCATTTTAAAAGGCTTTTTTTCCCTTTAAAACAGCATTGCTTTAAACAAAGAGTTTATCGCTCAGGCACACCTAAGACAGCCTTCTTTTGGGAAGCCCCTAGGAAGAGGAGGTGTTTTGGCTGAAAGTAAAAGGAGACAGAGGATTTCAATTAAAAAAAAAAAATGTAAATATTTACGAAAAATAGCAATTCTTATGGAAGTTATGCGGACTCACGGAGATGGCTGGGCACCGGAATTACAGTTTTCGGTACGGATTTGTCTAGGGATGGACGAAAGTCCCTTACCTGGTCCCGGAGCTTGCTTCGCGGTGGGGGGGAGGTGCTCTGTCCCTCCCCACCCAAATTCTGGCTGGGGGGGAGGCGCCCCGTCCCTCCGGCCGCGAATCTCATCTCCTGCCGGGACGCAAATGGCGGGGCCAAAGCCGCCGCCGTTTGCGTCCCTGCAGTCAGCCATGATAGGCTACGTAAATGTTTACGTAGCCTATCACAGCTGACTTTGGGGGGGGAAAAAAGCACGTACACAAATGGCGGAGCCCATGGGCGCCGCCATTTGTGTTCCTTATTTGGGCATGTGTAGTCTACGTAAAAATTTACGTAGACTACGGCGAAAATAAGGGCAACGCTATTTGCATTGCCCTTATTTTCACCGTAGTCGACGTAAATTTTTACACAGACTACACATACCCAAACAAGGAACACAAATGGCGGTGCTCATGGGCGCCGCCATTTGCGTACGCACTTCCCCCCCCCCAAAGTCAGCCGTGATAGGCTACTTAAACATTTACGTAGCCTATCACAGTGTTTTTTGAAAATCTAGCAGTGGTAGGCTACGTAAATCTTTACGTAGCCTGTCACGTTTGTTGTTGTTGTTGTTTTTTTACTTGGAAATGGCAGTGGCGGTGGGTCAGAAGACCGGCTGCCGCTGCTGAACCGCTGCCGCCCCGCTGCTGCACCGCTGGCGAACCTCCGCGGGAGCCGCCGCAACCAGGGACATTCGACAAAGGTAAGTCCTATCCCGGGGGGGTGTGGACCATTTCTCCACCAATTTCGGGGGGCCGAATGCGTTGGCATTCGGCCTCCCAGAGATTCGTGGAGAAATTCTCCGACATCCCTAGATTTATCTTTGTAATTTTTGGAGTGGGAAAAAAAGAGGAGAATAACGGGGGCTTGTGAACAGTGAAACGGAGCACTGGCTGCAAACTGCAGAAGTCAAGTGACACTGAAGGTACACAATTCGTACATCCCTAGGACATTTAGCTTATGAATTACATCTAGTTTAAAAGTACCTTCGGAATGTTTTAATCATTTCAAAACCTCTCCCGAAGATGCTTACTTTGGGCTCTTTGAAATACACATGCACACACACGCACACAGATGTTGGAATGGATATTACACAATCCGTACATCCCTACGCACGCACCCCACCCGGCATATATGGATATCACACTGCTTCTCTGTGCCAACTGTTCCATTGCCGACATTCAGGAGTTGTTTCCCCATATCCATATCAAATCATATCCTTTACAACTTAAATCCAATAAATATATCTATGCTTGTCTTTACCTAGGAATATCACTTAAATTGGGGGGGGGGAGAGAGAGAGAGAGAGTATATTTTTGGATATGAGATTTAGGAGAAGAAGGGAGTCAGTAGTTAGGAGAATTACTACAGAGATGTGCAATTTGTAGCCTTCCAACTGTTTTGGCTGCATCTCCCATCATCTATTGGCTATGCTGGTTAGGGCTGATGGAAGTCGTAGGCCAAAACATCTGGAAGGCCACAAGTTGCCCATCTCTGACTTACTAGAATTTTGTGAACTGCCCAGAGAGCTTTGGCTCTTGGACAGTATAGACATGTGATGATGATGATGATGATGATGGAATCCATTCTGATGTCTGTCTTGGTTCAAATCCCACCCCCACCCCAAGCCCAGTTTGTTTGTTTGTTTGTTTATTTCTATACTGTCCAATAGCTGAAGCTCTCTGGGTGATTCACAAAAAATAATGTTCACGCCTCACTGATAGAGTTTTCACAGTGCTCCATGGTTTTGAAAGCACTGCAGATGCAGATACATATTCAGGGCCTTTGTGCAGCACAGTGTTGATGGAGCTGAAAAGTTGTCAGGAGTGGGGAGATCCCAACCATGCCACAGAATCACAGCCTGAAGAGAAGCCTCTATCAAGGAACAGAAGCATGGCCGTGGGACAATGGCATCATTGGTACACCACACCACCTTGAGGCCTAGTAGGTTCTGGAATCAAGTCTCAAACAGAGGGCAGCAATTTGGCTGGTTCAGAAATCCATGTTCTAGAGCACAACACTTAGGTTTCACCCATCCCTATGGCATCAAAAAGTTTATCCTTATGACATCTGTTTGGGTACCTGATGATCACCAGGATTCTCCAAACATCATCTTGCCACTTGTCTCATGCCCAATTCCCATTTGTGTATGTGTCAACTGCTCGCTCTGCATGAATGGGAAACTTGTGCAAATTGAGCAGTGACTGAAATTGAGATTTACACAAATTTCTTCCATAGACTAGAGTGGGGCTGATTCAAGCTACGGAGGAAATATGTGCAAATCAGGACATGTGCATATTGAACTGGGAATTGGGAATGAGAGGAACACAAACATGTGTTCAACAATTTGTGGATATCTTCAGCGGACACATGCTTGCATCCAGAGCCTTGAATGTGGCATGCTTGCATATTTTGCGAGTAAAACCAAAATTCTCATACATCCCTACCTGAAAATATTTATCATGCCCCCCTTGCCCTTTAGGCTGCAATCCTCTATGCAGTTACCTGAGAGTAAGTGCCATTAAACTCAGTGGGACTTACTTCTGAGTAGACATGTGTAAGGTTGCATCATTAGCCACCTTACTGGTAAACATATTCAAATACTCTTCAAACTTTCCTCATCATATCTATGGATTGCATGGACCATTTATTGTTCTTTTATGCTATCCTTTGAATGCAATCCAGCTTGTGTATGTCCTTCATAAAATGCAGTAATCAAAACCAGCTACGAATATTCCCACTGTGGAAAGGGTAGAGCCTAACTAAGCTGTACTGCCACCTCCTGTATCCAGCATACAATCCCGCTGTTAATGCAAACCAGAATGTCATTTCCCCATCACTAAATGCTGAAGGGGGGGAGGAGGGGGTGGATTTAGAATAGATGCCAAAGGCTGCTACAAAACATGAACAGTAACCAAACAGTGTAGCAATAAAAAGTTAATCAGATTTTTAAAATCCTTTAGGTTTTAATGAATAGCCTCAACTACCCCAATCAAAGTTAATGAGAATTTTCTTTTGACTTAACTGGATGAAAGGCTCTAATACAGCCCACAAAATGGAAAGAAGAAGAAGTATATCTGTGAAGTAAAGGAGCTATGAAATGCTCCCAAGCTATCAGTGCTTTGGCTGAGGTCTGTGAAAAAGGAGGTGCATTAATCTATATTTGCTATTGAAGCAGCTTTACAAATGAACAGCTCTGAAGATTGCTGCCTTCCTCTTCTATTTTTCTCCTGCTAAATTACAAACACTCATCCATGTTCTCTGTCCAATCCCCACCCCACCCCTGTTTGGGAGGTGAGACTACCATTACAAATATAGGGATGTTGCGAGCATCCATGCAAGGGTGGAGTCTGACAGACTCCCCCGTGCCCACCCCCCTGGACCCCATTCACCAAGCCATGGGTCACTCACAGACTTATTCATCGAGTGCACCAGGGCTCAGCAAGTGCCCAGCAGATGCCCACCCTCATTGTGAGCCACCATTTTGGGCAACAATGGCAGCTCAGGCTCTTCTGGGAAGGGAATGTTGTGGAAATGGCAGCCATAAAGGGCTGAGTCCATCCATCCCTACACAAATATGTATTTTATTATTAGGTCTCCCTGATTAATAGGCTTTCCCATATTTCTTTATGCCAGGGGTCTGGAACCGCAGGCCTACGGGCTGATCCCTGACTGCCTGGGGTCCCAATTTGGTCCTCTTGGGTTTCCCAGATTGCCACACACACTTCCCCTGGTCCCATCCTCTTCCCCCAAACACCAATCATTTTGTGGTTTCCCTGTGGTTTTTGTGCACTCCCCCCGCATTCGAAAAGGTTGAAGTCCTCTCTTAATACTTATTTCCTGCCCGTGAATGCCTTAAGTTAAAATATGCTGGTTCTTTGAGGGTATTTTGCCCCCACTGGAATGCAGTCCCTGGGAACGTCTCTGAAATGGAATTTGGGGCTCAAGCTGAAAGAGGTTCAACAACCCTGTTTTATGCCATTAACGTATCTGGTCTGATGTCACTGTGGAACTCTCCAGCAGAGTTATTGCATCATTCTCTGGTTTCTATTGGCTTACTTATGCTGATGTCACAGCAAGCAGAGCTGAAATGAATTTGCCCCCAAATAAGTGTGCTCCGGATTCTTCTCTGTTGATTTCAACAGCAAATGTTCTCTGGTTGTTCCAATTATTATTGAATCATAGATCTTTGGCACTCACAATGGATACTTAAATTTTTTGCAGTGACCACATTTGGAATAGAAACAGAGGAATCTCCTTTATATTAAATGATACTATTTGCCCACCTACCCCAGTATTACGTGTTCTGAGTGGCAGTGGTTCTACAGGGTTCTATGAAAAGGTCTTTTTCATCACTTGGTATGTGCTCCTCTCAACTGGAGATTGAACCAGGGACCTTCTATATTCAAAGCATGGCAGTATCTGCCAGCTGGCAAGCAGTAGTAGTTAGAAGTTGACAGTTTCTGACATACAGCATTTGACAAGATTTGACAACTATTATGCAATAGCAATCAACATTTAATGGTATCAGGCATGCAACGACTGATATTGAACAGTATCAAAAGCAGACATGCAGTAGCAATCAGTATTAGACAGCTGACTTGCAATAACATTTAGGGGTTTTTTGTTTGTTTTTTTAAACTCACATTCACTCACTTATCCAGTCAAAACATGCACATTCCAAATGTTGTTGTCAAGTTTCAGTTCTGGAACTTGAATGCGAAATTTAGAATTCAAATTTGGATATCAAAATTCACATCCTCAAATTTGGAAAATCAGAGGAATTTGAGATATTTCAAAATGTTGTTTGAGTCCCAAAAGAGACCCTAGCCAAACACATCAGAGCTTATGGGACAAACAGGGATGGGTGGATCTCCCTTGTTCCATTCTGTAACCATTTCAAAGATAGGGATGGGGGAGAATTTCTCCCCGAAACTTCGGGGGGCCGAGTGCCAACGCATTCACCCCCTGCCCCTCGCCCCCCCCGGGATGGGACTTACCTTTCACGAATGTCCCTCCCGGCGGCGGGTCCTGGCAGCGGTTCAGCAGGTCTTCGTCAGGGGCGGGGGCGGCAGCCGGTCTTTCGACCAGCTGCTGCCGCCGCCATTACAAGAAAAGTAAAAAACAAAACAAAAACGCCACTGTGATAGGCTACGTAACGATTAACGTAGCCTATCACAGCTAGATCTGCAAAGTCAGCCATGATAGGTTACGTTAATCATCACGTAGCCTATCACGGGTGACTTTGAAAAAAAAAAGCGCGTACGGCTAATGGCAGCCCCCATAGGGAGCCGCCATTCGCGTTCCTTATTTGGTCCCTGTAGTCTACGTAAAGATTTACGTAGATTACGGCGAAAATAAGGGCAACGCTATTTGCGTTGCCCTTATTTTCGCCATAGTCTACGTAAATCTTTACATAGACTACAGGGACCAAATAAGGAACACGAATGGCGGCTCCCTATGGGGGCCGCCATTTGCATACGTGCTTTTTTTTTTTTTCAAAGTCACCCATATAGGCTACGTGACGATTAACGTAGCCTATCACGGCTGACTTTGCAGATCTAGCCATGATAGGCTACGTTAATCGTTATGTAGCCTATCACAGGGGCTTTTTTTTTTCTTTTGAAGTTCACGGCCGGGGAGACGGGGCGCTTCTCCCCGGCCTGAATTTCGGCCGGGCGAGGCGGGAAGCCTCCCCCCCAGCCTGAATTTCGGCCAGGTGAGGAGGGAAGCCTCCCCCCCAGCCTGAACTTCGGGGGGAGCAGCGAAGCGCCTCCCCCCCACTGCCAAGCAAGCTGCGAGACCAGATAAGTGACTTTCGTGCATCCCTATTCAAAGATCGTTTGGTCAAAGTGTTCATCTCTGCCATCTGCCAGTGACCTAATGGAAATTTATTTTAAGTTCTATGGAAGACATTTGAATACTTGTTTATATGTTCCAACTAAGGCTATCCATCACTGGGAAATCTGGTTCTTTTTTGACTTGACAGAGTTCTGTGGCATGTACACAACTCGATTTGCATGTTTGAGCCAAGCTGTGGGCTTTTCCCTGAACTCCAGCAAGTTCTTTTTTTGCACATTTTTGCAAGCTCTGAAATTTGCACAAATTTGTGCAAATTTATTTATTTATTTATTTATTTCATTTCTATACCGCCCAATAGCCGAAGCTCTCTGGGCGGTTCACAAAAACTAAAACCAAACAACACACAATAAAACAATTTAAAATATATAGAACATTAAAACCACAATATAACAATACAACCACAATAAAACCTAGCAGCAGTACAGGAGTTTAAAATACAGATTTAAAACAGCAAAGATAAAAATTTAGAAAGCTAAAATGCCTGGGAAAATAAAAAGGTCTTCACCTGGCGCCGAAAGGAGTACAATGTAGGCGCCAGGCGAACTCACTAGGGAGCTCATTCCAGAGCTCAGTAGGGAGCTCATTCCAGTGTCACAACAGAAAAAGCCCTCCTCCTAGTAGCCACCCACCTCACTTCCTTTGGCAGGAGCTCACGGAGAAGGGCCGCTGATGATGATCTTAAGGTCCGGGCAGGCACATATGGGAGGAGGCAATCCTTCAGGTAACCTGGCCCGAAGCCATTAAGGGCTTTGAATGTTAACACCAGCACTTTGAATCGGGCCCGGAAATGGACTGGCAGCCAGTGCAGCTGGAAAAGTACTGGCATAATATGAGCTCGCAGGCCAGTCCCTGTTAACAATCTTGCTGCCCTATTTTGGACCAGCTGAAGTTTCCAGACCGTTTTCAAAGGCAGCCCCACATATAACACATTGCAGTAATCCAGACGAGAAGTTATCAGAGCATTGCAGCCCATTTGCACAAATTCACCTGCAATTTGCACAAATTGCTCAGAAATTTGTGCAAATTACAGAATCTGCAAAAATGTGCAAACTGCCCAG
Source organism: Heloderma suspectum (assembly GCF_057233095.1). Lineage (NCBI taxonomy): Eukaryota > Metazoa > Chordata > Lepidosauria > Squamata > Helodermatidae > Heloderma > Heloderma suspectum. The sequence continues at coordinate 44,375,697 of NC_139460.1, read as the reverse complement.
AAAAATCTGAAAACTGGCCCTATTTGCTGCAGACTGAGTTGGACACCACAGTGGGAACAGGAATAAAGGTGCGGGGGGGAACCTTGGAAAATCCATTGAACTCCACCCAGCAAATGAATTTCTCCAACCTCCTTAGTTCCAACTTGTGTTCCACAGTTATGCATGTGTGCTGCCCACAAGATTTGCAGCAATTTTCTTATGTTCAGTGAAAGACAAAATGATTTTGTGCATGATGGACAGAGTAATCCTGTGCTAATAATCTGGTGTATTTGGGTATTTTATTGAGTGCTGTTTTTGTCATCCAGAGCAGTGATTGCCAGTGCCTGGAGTAGGTATGTGTGTGTCCAGAAATACATGCAAGGCCAGCTAGCCACTGAATATTTTTGACTGCTGTGCAGACTGCACTTCCAGAAGGTGGCTGAACTCAGTTGAACAGATCACATTCACAATGCATGCAAATCACGTCAACCTATGCTTGGACCAGAATTGAATTTGTATATAGAAACTCATATAAAAATGTGTATTTTCTAGGAAACTCATATGTAATCAATGCAAAAGGATGTGTATAAATGTGATTCTGTTTCCCTGCAAAACCAATAAAGGGTGCACTAAAGGATGCCATTGTCAGTTTTGGTTCAAGAGAAATTCAGGAGCATCCCTTAGGGCAAATGGAAACATGAGAAATATCGCCAAACTTTCATCTATGGCCATTATGTATTGCAACTTCAAAAGATTAGTTGATTCAGAGCAGTTGAATGGTTTTGAAGCCATTCATTTTGCTGGAAATGTAAATGTGGCTCTTGTAGGGTTTTAGGGCAAATGGGTTTCAGGCCAAAACTTTAAGGAACACTGAGTAGCTTTGGACATTCTAAAAGAGTGGTAGGTAAGGAAGTACAAATGAGTGGGATTCCCTCTTATCCTTGCTTGTGATATTATGGCCTGGTTCGCATGACAAGAGGGTGATTAATAGCCCACAGCACATTACTAACCACTCCCGTGTGTGCTGGGTGCATGACACCCAATTTCCCCAGTTACCCTCACTCATTTCATGTGAACCTGCTAAGGGTGGGTGGCTGGGGTGGTCAACAAGCCACCCAGAGCTCATGCTCTGTCTTTTGTAGGGTTGCTGGGTGGTTTGCTAAATAACCCAGCCATCCTCCCTCCCTGGGTGTGCATGTGATGATAAGCTGTGCCCACCGAGGGTAATTAGGGAAATCAGGTGGCACATGCCTGTCATGTGCATGCAACTCCTTTGCTGAGGGAACTGCTCTGGCTGCCTATTCGCTACCAGGCCAGGTTTAAGGTTCTAGTAGTAGCGTACAGGGCCCTAAACAATTTGAGACCAGGTTACCTGAGAGAGCACCTTCTCCCTTACCAACCTGCCCGGTCAATGAGGTCATCAGAGGGCATGCTTGGGTGGTTCCACATGGACCTATGGCCTGATTGGAGTCCACCAGAAGAAGAGCCTTCAGTGTGGTGTCCCCTTTTCTTTGGAACTCCCTGCCCCTGGAGGCCAAGCAGGCACTAACACTGTGTTTCTTCTGGTGCCTCCTGAAAAAACTGCATTGTTCCAGGAGGCATTCCTTAACTGACCAGCCATTCTATTTTTAAAAAGCATAATCTTAATATGGTGTTTTGATCTTTTTATCCTTTTACTATTTTATCTTTTTTGTTCCCCAGTCCAAAATCTCTTTTACATATGGAGCTGTATACAAATCTTGCAAATAAATAAATAAATAAATAAATGTGCAGGAGTTGTTAATAAGCCACAGTGGCTTATATTAACTACCCCTCACACTTGCAAACCCAGTCTCTGTCTCAAATGTAACTTGCGTAGGGGAAAAACACAAGCTGTTTCTTCACCAAGGTTCAGCCAATTCAAATTCATTTTGAGCATCATGTTGGAAGCATGGTGAGAGGAAATGCAATTTGCAATTCTTATTCAGAACATCAGAACCCATTCTCTAAAGCTTACCTCTCTACTATATGAAACCTGCCTTGCTTTCTCTTTCTTCTAACAAATTACCCATCCAAAAATATCAACTCCCCCCACCCCCCGTTTGAGTAATAATAATTATCTCTGAGTTACTGTACCAGGTGCTTTAGATAAAAATCCAAATGTGATTGGATCAGCTACATTTCCCTTGTCCAGAAATACAGCTATTATCTTGTTCTTTTTTGTTCTTTTTTTTTTTTTAAATGGCATATTAGTCTGCACAATTTGCCGGTGATGAATACACACTGCATGGCGTCTCATTTGTCATTTCCTTCTATTTATTTATTTTTTCTCTTTCCTTTGGTGTTTGTTCGAAGGTCCTACGTATTGTGGTTTGATTGGCTCAAAGTTACCCTTAGTTTCCTTGCCTTAAATAGCCTTTTTAAACTGTTTATAGTTGAAAGTACACCAAAGTCTTCAGATACCCTGCTAGAATTCATAAGCATATATTTTTTAAAGTGCTATTGGACCTCATCATGTAAAAGATTCTTCGATTTTATTGAATGGGACCACCTTGTCCTCTTTCGGAATACTTTGGTTGCTATCCTATGCACATACCCAAATAAAACCAATGGGACTTCCAGGTGTAGAGATGGGTGTAAGATGGAACTCACTGAGATTTCTTGAACTTCTCATCAGCCATAGATGCCATAGCTTCTCATTTTCATTCAATCCTTCACTCACCTTTTGGTGTGGCACTGTTCAATAACATATCTTCAATGTCAATGCTAAGTCAGATTATGCTGTGAGTATTTGTGCTACACCAACTACGTCATTAAGGGGGCAATCCTAACTAGATAGGCAGCCGCCTCTGAACTCAGAGGCGACTGCCAATCCAAAGCAAGGCAGGAGTGGCACAGGAGGAATCATTCCCCCCACGCCTCTCCTGCCTTGCTCTTTTTTGCTAGACAGCCATTTTCAGCTGTCTAGCAGAGGGGGTGTGGGCGACCGAGAGAGGAAGCTGCATAGGATGTGTCATACGTGCAGCTCCACTCTCCACATCCTGGAGCACCCCCCAGCCCTGCCCCTTTTCTGTCGCTCTGCGCTCCTCTTATGAGCACGGAGGATGGGGCTTCTCCACACTGCCTCTGAGGCAGCGTGGACAAGGGGGGCAGTCAGTTTTCCGGGAACTGAACTCAGAGCATGGGCTCCGAGGTCGGTTCCTGGAAATGAGCATATCTTATGGCCCTCTAGACAGTGTGTAAGGGCCTTAGGATTGCTCCCTAATTTAGTTCCCATCGTTATTGTGTAGTTCCCTTATTCTCTTCTTGTTTGGTTCTTGTCTGTGTAATTATAAAACATTTTGCCATTCATTTTAATTTCTGAACAAGATCCAGCTTGACTTTTAGCAAGCCTTTTCCCATTCCTACATTTTCTGACAATAAAGACAAAAACACACTAGTGATTTGTTTTTCCACATTCTCATAGACTCTCCCTTTTGTTCCAGTAGTCTGCCACTTTGCTCTTTACCCAGATAAGTCTGGAATTATTTTCCTCTCATCTGCAAAATGGGAATAATATTACTGACCTTCCCCTACAGGCTTATTGCAAGTAAAATTTAAATACTGTATGTACCTGGATAGTTGCTATATAAAGGCCAAATATGAAGCAAAGCAACAATAAAAGATGGTTCTCTACAATTCCACACATGCAAAACTGTGATATGAGATCTGGCACATTTAAGCAAATCACGAATTTATAGAATGTATGAGGGCAGTGTGTGTGCGTGCGTGCAAGCACGCATGTGGTGGTGGTGGGGAGGTATGAGCAGACACCCTTTGTAAAATGCTCCAGTTGATGTGATGGAAGAGCTACCTCTGTTTAGGAGGTGACATATTATTTACTTTCATATATTCAGAGTTGTCCTTCTAGCAAAACAAAGTATGATCAGGGAACATGAAAAATATCCTGTATAAACTTGTGTGCATTATTCTTGAGTTAACTAAGGGAGCAATCCTATCTGGGTCAATGGTCACCCCTGAGCCTGGGGGTGACCGCCTATCCAGTGCAGGGCGGGAGGAGTGGTGAGAAGTGGATCTCCCCCTTGCTCCTACATCCCGGCTTTCTAGCTGTGGGACCTCACAGTGCAGGAAGTGGCAGCCAGATTTCATATAGGATGTGTCATTCCGGCATTTTCAACTTCCCTGCCCTGGCACACCCCCACGAACACCCCTTTTTTGCCACTCTGCGCTCCACTTACGAGTGTGGAGCGTGGTGCCATTCCATGCTGTCTATGATGCAGCATGGGAAGAGATTAGAGCTCCAGAGTGCAGGTTCCAAGGTCAGTTCCTGGAAACCGACCTGTCGTATGGCCATCTAGCCACTGATTAGTGGCCATAGGATTGCGCCCCAAATGATAAAATTTATTTCAGACTAGGGATGTTAGAGAAATCCACCACAGACTCCAGTGAGGCCAGATTCTTTGGAATCCGGTCCTCCGGAGTCCGTGGTGGAGCCTCCCCTCCCGCCACCCCCCAAAATCTCCCCCCCCCAGGATGGACCTACCTGGCAGCAGATGTGGCGGCGGAGGATGCAGCGGCAGCAGATGCGGCCGCAGATATGGCGGCGGATGTGGCGGTGGCTCCAGCTTGTCTTCCGGCTGCTGCCGGGCTGCTGCGGCCACAAATGGCAGCCATTGTAGTGGCTGCCATTTGCGTGCCTGCATTAGGCCATGATAGGCTATGTAAATACTTACGTAGCCTATCACAGCAAAGAGCAGGGGATCAAAAGGCGGCTGCTACACAATTTGCGCCCCTGCTCTTTGCCGTAATAGGCTACATCAGTATTTACGTAGCCTATCATGGCAAAAGTCAGGCACGTAAATGGCATAGCGGCAGGCATGCAAATGGCAAAACGGCCGCCATTTGCATCCCTGCCTTTTGCTGTGACAGGCTACGTAAATACTTACATAGCCTATCATGGCTTGGCAGGGACGCAAATGGCGGCTGGCATAGTAGCCACCATTTGTGGCTGCAGCAGCCCGGCAGCAGCCGGAAGTCCAGCTGCGGCTGGCCCCAGCTGGCGGCTCTGCAGAGTCGCTGCAGAGCAGAGCTGGCCGGGGAGGAGTCCGGGAGGAGGGACGGAGCACCTCCCCCCCCCGCAGAAGCCCCACAACAGAACAAGGTAAGGGATTCGTACATCCCTATTTCAGACTCAGATTTTAACATTTCTTTAGGCAAAATTTGACTTTTTTTGGCAGAATAAAACCAAATCTAATTTTACATTAGGGTTATACGAAACCCTTACCTTCTGTTCCAGGGGGGCGGTCCGCATGGGGGGGAGGCAATCCATTCCTCCCACCCAAGAATCCTCTCTGGCCAGCTCCTCTCCACAGCGATTCCATGGAGTCGCTGGCCGGCTCCGGAGCGCCAGCGATAAGGCCGCCATTGCCGTATCGCTGGCTGAGGGGGACTGTCTCCAGACGCAAATGGCCTCCACTACGCCATTTGTGGCCGTAAAGCCCTTAGATTAAGCTAAATGCAGCCGTGAATGAAACCCTTACCGTAAATGGCTGCATTTAGCTTAAATGAAGAGCTTTACAGCCACAAATGGCATAGTGGATGCTATTTGCATCCAGAGACAGTCCCCCTCAGCCAGCAATACGGCAATGGCGGCTGTATCACTGGTGCTCTGGAGCCGGCCGGCAGCTCCGCAGGATCGCCATGACGAGGATCTGACTCTGGATGGGTCCTCAGGGAGGCAGAGGTGAGTTTTGCTGTTCCACCACGAACTCCAAGGGGGGGTGAATTCTTTAGAATCCAGCCTCATTGGAGTCCGTGGCAGAATTCTCCACCATCCCTATTTTACATAGTCCAGTGCATCATAGATAAATGAAAAATCCAACGGTCTCCTGTGATTATTAATGCTATTACACCCTTGCACCCCATTTCTCTGAGCAGTGAGGACCCCAATGGCACATGGATTTTGTTTTCCTCGGAATGAGATCACTGGAGGCTTATGATAGTTTTTGTTGTTGTTATATATATAGACACACACACACACCCCTGCAGATTGAGCATAGATGGGTATTTTAGAAGTTTAACACTCTGAACAGATACTGCTCCCCATTAGGTTTCTAGGGGGATACTTGCCCCCTAAAGATGCCTCCAGAGTTCCAGATCTGTCCTCTCTCCTCTCTCTCTCTCTCTGACTCCAGTTGCAACTCCAAACTGCTTGCATTTACCTGGACTGTATTAGCAGATTCCAGGGAGATGGGAAGAGTAGAATTTCATTCAGAGTTTTGCGTAACAACAGTCTGGTCAGGCCAGGCTTTGATCAGTTACCCCATATCCTTGTCACAAATGCAGAACCACAGGTTTGGAAGAGACCTCCAGGATATTATGTAGACCAGGGGCTCTCAGACTTTCTACCTCCAAATCCTGCATGAGAGTGCTGAAAATGACCAAGGCCCATTAAAACAATATTGCATTGTCAGAGCCAGTCACAAAATGGTGGCAGATGGAGGTGAAATTTGGCATAAACAGCAGGGTATTACTGATATTATTTGATGTTGATATATAATCACTCTTTTGAAATGGTTACATTTTTTGCCACAGCTATTTTCTTGTAGCAGGGAGTTCCATAGTTCAACTTCCCTCAAGTGAAATACAGATGTTGGCTCTTGAGGTATCATTTCTCAGCCTCCCCATTCCAGCCAGAATGTCCTGATCCAGAGACTCTAAGTAGAGAAGTTTGTTTATGTTATATTGTTTTCATCCCCCCACCCGCACACACATGCTTCTCAAAGTATTCTTACTCATTTTCTGTCATTTCTTATCCCCCTTCTTATTTCACATTTACTTGGGACCTATCCCCCAGTCTACTGGTTTCATTCATCCCTATCTCCTGCTGCTTTTACATTCACTTTCTCCTGGGCTGAGATCCACTGGTAGATGGTTTGAGAAACATTGATCTAGGCCATCTTCGAATCTCAAATCTCTTATTCCTCTTTCAGTCATCTTTTTTCTCTCTGCTGTTAAGAACATAAGGACATAAGAAGAGTCATGCTAAATCAGACCAAGGGTCCATCTAGTCCAGCATTCTGTTCACACAGTGGCAACCAGTGGTCAACCAGGAACCCACAAGCAGAACACAAGTGCAAGACCACCACCATCACCCCACCCATGTTCCCCAGCAACCAGTGTACATAGGCATACTGCCTCTGATACTGGAGGTAGCACAGCCATCAGAACTGGTAGCCATTGATAGCCTTCTCCTCCAGGAATTTGTCTACCCCCCCACCTTTAAAACCAGCCAAGTTGATGGTCATCACTACATCTTGTGGTAGCGAATTCCATAGTTTAACTATGTTCTGCGTGAAGAAGTATTTCCTTTTATCTGTCCTGAATCTCCGACCAATCATCTATTGCCCTTCTACATCCTACTCTCTTCTCTCTATTCCCTTTCTCACCCCTGTCTCACACAGGTCCCTTACTATTTGGCTTCATGCTACTATAAGATGCAGTTTATAAAAGCCAATGTATCAGTGGCACTGAGTGAAAGGGAACTGGATATTTTTCATACTGTTTCATTTGTCAAGGGCTCCATACTATATTGCTTCTTGTAGCAGGATCCCAGTGCTTTCAAAGTCTCCAGCCAGCATAAGAGGTCTCCACTCAGGCGTACCTCGGGGACAGGCAAGATGGAGTGAACACCTGCTACAAAGTTGATCCTTCCAAAGCATCCTGATGCAAAGAAACACTTGGCTGAATAAAGTGAGCTCTGAAGGCTGGGCTCAGGCACATCATGGCAGCACACGTCTCTAAGACAAGTAGTTTGGCAGGTGCATTGACAGAAAGGCAGAGCATTTGTGTGCCAGAACTGAGAAGCACTGGCAGAGCAGGATTTGGGGGTGCTCTGGACTGGAATAGCGAGGGGAGCTGCAAGTCAGAGGAACTGGCAAAATGAAAGGTGTGGGACTAGGAAAACAGATGGTGCTGGTATCAACCCCTATTAGATCACAGAAATAATGGCTTTCAGCCCCCTTGTTTTTCTTCTGTCCCATCATGTTCATTTATCTCCTCCAAGCTGGCATCAATCATTCAAACTGGCAGTTTCAGGCAGTCACATTCCCACAACATCTTTATGTGTTGGCTCCTGTGCCAAAGCCTTTGGTATAGTCTGCAGCCCTTCCTCAGCTTGTCATATGCCTCTTTCCTATGCATGCTCCTTCACACACACACTGCCTTCACTGCATATGCCAGGCCGCCTCACAAGAGTACAGATATGCAGCACAGAAGCCCTTTGAAGCACGCGCGCACATGTGCGCGCGCACACACACACACACACACGCACACACAGCCCAGTTGTCTGGGGAGCCTCGACGCTCACTCATTCACTTGCTTCCCCCTCCCTCCCCATCCCTTTTATTTCCCCACACCCCAAGTGGATTACGTCGCAGTCCTGGAACAAACCCGACAAGGTCACACTGTTTGATTCCGATGTCAGTTTCAATTATGCTGCAGCTTTTATAACCAAATCAAAATACAAAAGGCTAAAAAAGAGAGACAGTGAGGAGATGAAGCAGGATCCAGCTGCAGGCTGGGAAATGACATTTCAATTTGTCAATTGATCCATTTCCCCCTTTTCAGCCCCCCCCCCCCTTTCTTTTCTGTCCTGGTAGTTAATTAGCATGTTTACGTTGCAGATAACCAAGAAGGGAAAATGGGCCCTTTGCCAATGGGGAGCTCAAACCTGGCATTTCCCTAGGCACTGTACATTTTCAGGATTGCTGTACACTACCTGTAGTCCCAGATATACAAGGACTTACTTGATAACTATATATAAACATAATAAACAATTGGTGCTCATACCTTGGCAGTAGCTCAACAGAACTGCAGGCAGAAATATTTTCAAGCCTTGCTACCCACATTTTAAGAAGGATGCAGACAAGCTGGAGAGGGTTCAGAGGAGGGCAACAAAGATGATCAGGGGACTGGAAGCAAAGCCCTATGAGGAGAGACTGGGCATATTTAGCCATGAGAAGAGAAGACTGAGGGGAGATACGATAGCACTCTTCAAGTACTTGAAAGGTTGTCACAGAGAGGAAGGCCAGGATCACTTCTTGATCATCCCTGAGTGCAGGACATGGAATAATGCACTCAAATGACAGGAAGCCAGATTCTGGCTGAACATCAGGAAAACTTCCTGACTGTTAGAGCAATACAACAATGGAACCAATGACCTAGGGAGGTGGTGGGCTCTCCCACACTGGAGGCATTCAAGATGAGGCTGGACAGCCATCTCTGTCGGGGATGCTCTGACTTGGATTCCTGCATTGAGCAGGGGGTTGGACTCGATGGCCTTGTAGGCCCCTTCCAACCCTACTATTCTATGATTGTGTGATTCTATACCTGAGCTCTTATTCTGCTGGAGAGGCACAGGCCCTTTCATCCCAGCTCAGCAATCCTGCTGCAAATCCTGGACTTGAATTCCCCTCTGTTTTTATCATCTGTGTTGAAGCAACATTTCAACTGGACCAATATATTTACACAAGAACATTATATACAGGAACAACTTAAAGGAAGAGCCTGCAGGGCAACAGCAAAATAATTAGTCAATATGTTTTTGACACTGAAGAGACTGGTCCCAGTCCTATAAATTAAGCTCAGTGCACTCAAATGAGTCAGATCTCATACTTGACAGGGATTCATTTTAATAATGGAGCCAGCAAATGGGACTGAGGCACAGGAGGACAAGGCAACAGTGGTCTTCAGCCAGCAGGAGCTGAACTCCTAGTTTTGACCAGCAAGCAAGCCTGGTCTGGAGGTTTTTACAAAGGCCAGAGAAACACTTGTTTCTCTGTTTCTTGTGACTTGTTCTGGCTCAGTGGCAGGCTGTCACTTAGGGCAAATATGGCAGAGCCTCCATGCTTGCCATAGCCCCCATGTTCATCCCACTACTTGCTCAAAAGGAGTCACTGACACACTGCCCAACAGAATCTGATCGCTCTTCTTGCTCTGTCCTAAAAATTGTGCACGTGCATAATGGCTTCTGTTCAGTGGCTTCAGGTTGCCACAGTGATCTTTGCACTGACTTTCCTCAGTCTGCCTTTTCTCTGCAATGGGTTGCTGCTGTGGATTCAAAAGGCTGTGTTTGTGTATTGTTCTCTGGCATCCCCCCCCCCAGCTTTGCAGGTATGATCCTAACATTAATTTGCCTCAGTTTCCCTTTTGTGTGATTACTGTAACCCCTTGGCTCTGTCTACTGTGACCCCTTGGCTCTGCCAACTTTAGCTGTCATGCCTTCCACCCCAGCAGCCCCAGTGGAGACCAGCCACACTGCTAGGGCCTAAGGATATATTTTAAAAGTTTCCTTGTAGTGGCCTTCCTCTCTGTGATAACCTTTCAAGTACTTGAAGAGCGCTATCGTATCTCCCCTCAGTCTTCTCTTCTCATGTCTTGTAGTGTACTGGTATCCTCACAGTTCCTTCTATTGGTTGCAGCTCTCAATCCCTCCCTGATATCCTTCAATTCACCAGTTCAAGACTTCTTCCAGGCTTGCTACCAAGAACTTGCCAAATAAGAATTTTAATGTCATATTTAAAAAACAAACAAACAAACAAACAAAAACAAACCCAACTGAGATATAGCTTCAGTCATTTCTAAGACCAAATAGCCAGCTGCCATACTGTGTTTTACAATGCTAAACACTCCAAATAAAATAACAAATATTGCAGAAGTCCTCCAACAATGAGAAATAGAAGCAAGTGTGTGTGTGTGTGTGTGTGTGTGTGTGTAAGGGGGAGCTTAACCAACCAACTAACTATAACGTGAAAATTGTGGCTCAAACATGATTCAGATTCAAGCAGATGACACTCAGTTAACATCAAAAGAGTTATGACAGACGTGGATTTGTCTCTGTACATTTTTAGTTCTTCAGAATTCATGTATTATTTCCCCTGTCTTCTCTTTAATCTGTCCACATCTCATGCAGAATTCAGTTCTTCAGCCCAGCTTCCTTACAATAAGTACGTCTCTTTTTCATAAAGACACAAAAACCTTAATTCTTTTCAATCATTTTACTTACGTCAACTGAGAAAAAGAGAAGATGCATTGTTATCTTGTCTTTTAATGATTGAGTGGAGGTATAATGGGCATGATCAAAAGGATGTAGCTAGAAAGCTTTAGTGAGGCTACCACCAGGACCCTGTGCTGTGAGCATATGATGGAGGAAAAGCTTGACAGAACACCAAGTGGGCACATTCAGTTGTGGGACTGCATGATGACTGCTTGATATGTATTATTATTACTTATAATATTGATGCACTCTCATGGCTCAGTCAAGAATAGTTGTACTTGTAAACTGAGACAGTGTGGAATATATAGGTGGGCTCTGCAACAAAATGTTGCAGTGAATCCTCACTTCCTAACAGGCATACATTTTGTAGCAACTCTGGGTACTAGCAAGAGCACATTACTGTGTCTATGTTGGGTCATTGAAGGCAGCAAAGGGACCCTACTTCTTCGACTAAATTGCATTCCCTAGGAGCCATCCAACAGAGATTTTTCAAGTGGTGAAGGATCTGTTTCATCCTGATCCTCAGAGGAATACACTGGAACTCTCAAAGGCCTGCTGTGACAGTTTGCTAGGCACTTTGAGAATAAATCACTTATATTAATTCTGTCCTGTCATCACTGATACACAACCAGAAGAGGTGTCCAGAACACTGTCTGATCTTGTTTTATGGGATCAGTTTCAGATGCTGCAGACTTCGGCAAGATGCTTGGAAAGATCCAAGCAGCCACTTGCATTTAGGGATGGGCAAGCACCCCACCCCCCTGTACGGGTTGTCCAGGCACCCACCCAGCCCCTGCCCAGGCTTGCATGCACATGGACCTGCACTTGAGCTCCCCGTGCTTGCCAATCCACCCACACTTATTATTTGTTGAGCTCCGCAATTGCCATTTGGGGAGGGGGATGGAGACTGAGGAAATATGCATATTTGCATATACACAAAATGGGGCCATGAATGGCCATGAATGCAAGATTACAGGCATTTGTTTTCCTGTAATCTTGCATATATGGGCCATTCACGGCCCCATATATGTAAATACATGCACTTGCTTATATGCAAATCAGTGCATTTGTGAAAATGCACACATTTGTATATATACAAAATGTTTTTGTTTTTTTCAAAAAATACTCATCGCAGAGCAAAATGAGGCTGCCCGTGTGAGTGCGGGTGACTCGGAGAGCACAGGCAGGGGCCAAGCAGGAGCAGGGGCTTGGCAAGCATGGCTCAGAGGAATGGAGGGGGGAGGTTTCCACCAGATTTGTGGATGGACTGGGACTCCCTTACCATCCCTACTTGTGTATTCTTGATCCTTGCCAATCTTGGCTCCTTACATAGAGCCAAGGAGACTGACTGGATTGGTCCAGGAGATTATTAATTACTCATTGAGAGAGGAAGTGATACAAGTGACCTTGAAGCAGGCAGTTACATGAGTTCAATTCTTAAGACAGCCTCACTGTGCCAGAAAATTCTAAGAACTGTTGCTTGGCCACAAATATCCCCTTTTGGGGCAAGGTGCTTGAAAGGATGATGACAGTCCAACTCCAGGTGCTGTTGGATGAAACAGAATGGGCAATATCCACTAGTAGTCGTACATAAACTAGGCCCATTCACTGCAATGGGTCTATTCTGTTTAGGAGTACTATTGGATACTGCCAATAATCTCAACCCTTTTCAATTTGGGTTTAGGCCTGAGTTTGGCATGGAGACAGTCATGGCTGCCTTGATGGATGACCTCTGTCAGGAGAGACACAGGAACAAGGCCACACTATTGATTCATCTCCATCTCTCAGAGGCTTTTGATATGATCAACCATATCTGTGGGTTTGAGGAGCTGGATGCCAGTGATGGGGTAGCTCTATCGTTACCTAAGAGTTGGTTTCAGAAGGTAGCACTGAGGATAGATAAGCGTTATGATAGCTCAAAATAGCATTGTAGGGGATAGGATAGCTTTAACTGATTCTTTCTGTGAACCGCAAGCAAAACAAATAATAATATGGTAATAATTCTCCTCATATTAACCCCAATGGCATTTCATCCACACAATGGCAATTCTCATACAAGCCTCCCTCCATCTCAAACATGGATATGTCCAAATAATGGATGATTGGTGCACACACTTCTTTGATGCCACATAGAATTATATGGCCATTTCACAGCCTCTCTGGTGCAATAACAAAGGAACCGATCATTGTTACACAAGACCCCTCTGGAATGAGTGACTATCACAGCCGTCACTAGACCTGCAATCACTGAATGGGAAGCTATTCACACAGCCCCACACTGGTGCCATAACCACTGAATAGTTGGTTACCTACACAGAACATATCTATAAAAAAACAGACATGGGGGAAATACTTCCAAAAACAACTTCCAGTTATATGCAGTACTAAATCTGAATTCTAAAAAGGGAAAGGTATTTAGTTATTTACCTTTTTGTACCACCCCGTAGCCAAAGGTCTCCAGATAGAATAGTACAGGAGCAGGCAACCTTTCCACGTCCACAGGTACATTTTCTCCCCCCCCCCTTCTATGGTTTCACACTTTTCTGGCTTCTTGCTTCTTTTGTTCCCCATTCTCTGGCTTCTCTCTATTCAATCCTGTACACTATTATCACCCCACCTCCCACACACCTTTCTCAGACATTCCCCAGGATCCCCCGTTCTGTGGTGGACATCTCCCGATCTGCCAACTTCCTGCTTCTTTGTTCAGGGCAGGGGGGCACACTGAGGAAGGTGAATAGGTGCATAGGGACGGGAGTGCAAGGGGGGCTGGAGGGCACAGTCGGGGATCTTGGTGGGCAGCTGTGTGCACACAAGCACTGCATTGCTAACCCCTGAAATAGGGATGCCTGGCACTGGGAAGTCAGGCTCTTTTGGTGCTCAGTGGATTTCCCAGGAGCCCCCAGCTTGGCTTCCATTTGTGAGCCAAGCCACAGGCTCCCACAGGAATTCCCAGATGTGCCTCCCATTGTGCACAAGTCTCTCTGCCCCCCTGCTAGGGTGCACAATGACAGGTGGTTGGCAACGACAGGTGCTGGACTTGCCCACTCCCTGCCATCGCCAGTTGTTTTCCGGGCCAAATTCAAGGTGTTGGTTTTGACCTTTAAAACCCTATATGGTTCTGGCCCAGCCTATCTCAAGGAGCGCCTCCAGCAACACCAGACAGGCCACTCAACAAGATCAGCCTCGGATGCCTCTCTCTGTCCCATCAGCCAGGGCAGCTAGGCTGGTGAAGATGAGGGACAGGGCCTTCTCCGTGGTGGCCCCCACACTGTGGAACTCCCTCCCTAGGGAACTCCACCATGGACCCTCTTTAATGAACTTCTGCCACGCATTGAAAACTTGGTTGTTCAGGCAGGCTTTTGGGGTGGATTAGGGTATTTTTAAATGATGTTTGAATGTGTAATTTTACTGTTTTAAATTGTACTGTTGTACATCGCCCAGAGTGGCTGGGTGACCAGCCAGATGGGCGATTAAGAAATTGAATAAATAAATAATAAAATAAATATATTGCCACCACCCTCCCATTGCCAGCCACTCTGCACAGCTCTCTCACCCGAGAGAGTTGTTCAGAGCAGCCAGAGGGCTACAGCAGTGGCAAGGGCAATGACAGGCAGCAGGCAAGTCCAGTGCCAGTTGTTGTGTGCAAGTCGCCCTTGGCCCTGCTGGTGCCCCAGCGAGGGAGACTTGTGCACAGTCACTGGTGGTGAGCAAGTGCAGAGCCGGTTCCGATCCCATCATGCTGCTGCTGAGCAATCGTTCCTCCCTCTGCCGGGCACCAGCAGAGGGAGGCACAGTTGTTTGGTGGTGGCAACAGTGTGGGAGCCAGTATGGAAGTGCCACCACCACCGAGCACGTCCCCTCATGCTCTCCTTACTGGTGTCAGCAGCAGCAGCAGCAAGGACAGAGCGAGGGGTTTGGCCACGAGCTGGCCTGACTTGCACTGGTCGAGTCAAGCCAGCCCACAGATAAGTGATCCAGGAGTCCGGGGTGGGGGGAGCTGTCAATAGTCAGGGATGATGGAATATGTAGTCTAATACATCCGGATGGCACCAGCTAAGGGAAGACTACTCTAAGTCATTGGGGAAAATTAAGATGGCCACCTCAGCCACCAAATGCATCTGCTTGCTGCCACTATTGCCAGGAAAGCCCACCAGTACCAACCCAATAGGGAAGGGGACCCATCAGAGTAACTTCGTCCATGCTTGCTTGCTAATGCTGTTTGGCATGTAAAATACACTATTTCAGGCTTTCTCACATGTGTAGGGAACTGCAAAAGCGTTGAGGTGACATCACCCCCCTGCAACATTTCAGAATTTGTTCAAATAAGTAGCGTCCACACACAGTGATAAGGGTAATTGAGTAGTTGAGGGAGGAAAGGGAACTTTTGATGGCCAATTTGAACTTCCTAGCCTCTTTGTTGTTCCATCTACTACTAGTAATCACAGACTTTCATACTGCCTGAAATGTCACAGGCAGTCACTTCAGCCTTTCCACCCCTGCATCAAAAGACCCCCCCCATTTTAAATTAAACATTGCCCTTGGCTTATCACCTTGTACAACTTCCATTAGCCTGAAGTGGTCCTATTGGAAGCCATACACAAATGATAGAAGAAAAGTGTTTTCTATGCCCATGCAAGAACTCCAACCCATCAAAGATCTCCTAAAGAGAAAATAATGAAAGAATGGAAAGAAAAGGAGGGAGTAACCCCTTCATTCCTCAGATTTCAAGATTCAGTTAAAGAAAAATAAAGACTGCTGGTTTCAGCTTTCAGTATAATAATGGCTTAACTCATCTCTCTGAGGACTTCAAACCATTTTGCAAGAATCTATGATTTAAGTCTCATAACCTGAACTATGAAGCAGGCCGGTATAACTATTGCTGCCATAGACATATGAACACTAAGGCGCACAAGGGGATATAGGTTGCCCTGGGCTGAATTAATTATTGCCCAGACTTCACTGCTAGGTAAGATCCTGTAGCCCTGGATGTCCTTAGGTTCTTCCTGTAAATGAATAATGAGTTCATTCTCCAAGTATGGCTCTCACATTGTCAAAATAGCACCATCCATGCACAAGAGGGAGGTATCAGAAGGGTGGGGGAACCCCAAGATTTGCAAAATTACAACAAATGCTTAGAAAAATAAACTCAAAGAGGGTGGAGAACACACCCACAAACCCAATGATGACTGAGCATATCTGGTGGGAGAAAAATGTGGGGAAGGGGCAATGGAATGAGGCACCCTGAAAGAAAGCACGGCTGGCTCAAACCCTGAACAAGAGCACTCCCACATGACAACACCTCATTGCAGGCCTCATTTGTGTTTCTATAGGGCAGGGGTGGGCAACTGCAGGAGCCATGGGCTGTATTTCCCCACAGACACACCTGTGGGTGCTGGGGGAAAATGGCATCCATAGCAGCTATGGAGTGCCAAAGGATCAAAATTAGCTTGCAAACAAGCTAATTTTTACCCTTTGGGAACCCTGAAACTGCTACAGATGCTCCGGGGGGGGGATCCCCACTGAATTTGGGGGTGTGGCGGGGGATGCATGCAGCCCAAAGGTGTGTGTTGCTCACCTTCTTATAATGGTTAATTGGCATTTGACATCCAACTAGCTGGAAGTCAGGTCTGTTCCAATTCTAGGTCATGGAAGTAGTTCTGCAAATTACTCTAGGGATGAGCGAATGAGCAAAGTTCGAAATCACCAGGATTCTCTGAAAATTGTCTTGCCCTTCATCTTATGCCGTGTTCCCATTTGCATTTGCAATCACCGCTCACTCTGTGTAAACAGAAGCAACAATCATCTTGCAAAAATCGAGCAACCATCAAATGAGAGATTTGCGCAAAACTCCCCAAATTTGCACAAATCTCCAAATTTGCACAACTTTCCTTCATGGGCTAAAGTGGGGCAGATTCCGTCTACAGAGCAAATTTGCACAAATTTGGAAATTAGGGCAAATCGAACTGGGGATCAGAAATGGTACGAACACCAGCACATGTTCGACAACTTATGAATATTTCCGGCTGGCACGTGCTGGTGCTCAGAGCTTATAACATGGCAAGCAAAAACAAAACTCTGGAACAGCCCTAGATTACTGTTTTGACAGAAAAGAAATATTCATAATGTGGGAATGTTAGACACCTTCATTCCAGCCACATAGTGCCCACATAGATTTATACACAAAAGACACTTTGAATCGCCCATAGAGTAGACTCTAGTTTACAGAGCTATTTTGCATATAACTATGGGCAAGGGCTGCTGATCACCATTTTTTTAAAAACAAACAAACATGGTGATTGTCACAGAGACAAACAGGCCCGGGTAAGTTGTGGGCTGCTCATCAAGCATGGAGGGGGTGCTCGACCGCAGCCCGGAGTGCCAGCGAGCAGGGTCAAAGCTCAGGGGCACCCAGAGAACCCAAACTGGGATCTGTTCTCACATCCCTCAGTTCTGAATAGGTATACAGCAAGTATTCAAAGGAGAGGGTCTGAAAAATGATGCCACACCACCCACCAACATGCACACACACAAAGTTATGTAGGTCCAGACTATAAAAATCTAGATAGGGTTTGAAATGGAGCTCACTTTTTTTACCCTGCTCATCCTCCCTACCAGTAGGGATGGGCAAGCTCACCAGAACCCACCTTACAGGCTGCTCGCTGGACCCCCGCCAGCCGACTGCCCCACTTTGGCATGCTGTGCAAGCTACAGGACAGTCTGTGGGTGCCTGGCATGTGGCATCCCTGCATCCTGCAAGCTGCCATTTGACATAAAAATAGTAGCTCTTCTATTTACGTAAGTCGCCATTTGTGTAAAATGGCGGCCATAAATAGTCCCATTTACAAAAAAATACAGGCGTAAATGGTCTAATTAGACCACTTATGCCTGTAATTTTGTGTAAATATGACTATTTACAGGCATTTTACACAAATGGTGACTTATGTAAATAACAGGGCCACCATTTCTACACAAAGGTCCCTGCATTTGTCCGACTCAGGGCATGTCGGGTTGGACAATTGAAGGGAACCATGGACTGGCATCTGATCTAAGGTGCTGAGCCAGTGAGAAATTGCCAAGCCTCATGCCCCAACCAGACTCTTGTGACATCCCTAACTGTGCATTCCCCATCCTTCGCAAGCAAGCAAGCAAGCAAGCAAGCAAGCATAAATGTAACTTTATGAACAGGGGTGGGTGCATGGTAACCAAGGGCAGGAGGACTCAATTGCTCACAGAACACCTGCTTGCCCATCTCCAGAATTTGAAATGATGCTTCTATCTAGACATGCTTAGAAGTACCATTCCAAGTTCTGGAGGTGGGCAGACAGAGCAGCTAGCCAGCCTGTGAATAAATGAGCCAGTGAATGAATCACCCATTAGTTACCGTCAACATTTCCCGGGGATAAATGGGGAGGGTTGTTTGCAAAGCAGGAGAAGGAAGTGATGGGGAAGCGTTGCCAGCCTGATTTTGAGACCGTAAATGGTGAATTCTCAGAAAGCCCCAGACAGGGTTGGTGGGGGGAGGGATAGGTGATAAGAGGGGCATTTGTACAATAGTTCTAAGAGGGCAGGCTGATAAGGAAGCTGAAGAAGCCAGCATTTCAACCTGGCTGGCATAGGGTAGGTCTGCAGAGGTGTGCCAGGGTCTGTGAGAAGTTGCTGTGCTAATACACTAGATAGGGACAAAGCTAAAAACTTGGCGTTGTTGGCTCTAACCAATAAGCTGATAGTTCCAGGTGTTGTAAGCTGTGGTAAGTCTAGGGTTTGTAGTTGTATTTTTAAGGTTTTAATCTGTTGTGAACCACCCAGAGAGCTCTGAGTAGAAATTAACAACAGCAATAATGTGGAGCAGATGCAGTTCTTGCCCATGACATTTGAGGAGCATTAGCTACAATTTAAACAACTAAACTAGTGATTCAGTGGTGCAAGTGAAAAGGTGTCCTCTTGGAACTCCCAGGTCCAGAATTGTAGTGCTTGCCAGTTCTGGATAGGGTTGCACTCCCTCTGAAAGAGCAGGTTCATAGTTTGGGAATGATCCGGGATCCATCTTGGTCACTGAAGGCCCAGGTGGCCTGGAGCACCCATTACCAACTTCGGTTGGTACACCAACTACAAACATTCCTGGATAGGGATAGCCTAGTCATGATAATCCATACACTGGTAACTTCACAATTAGACTACTGCAATGCGCTCTATGTGGGGCTGCCCTTGTGCTTGGTTCAGAAACTGCAGCTAGTGCAGAATGCCGCAGCTAGGGTGCTCACTGGGACACCTAGCTATGCTCACATGACACCTGTGTGAAAAGAATGTCACTGGCTGCCTATTAGCTACTGAACCATGTACAGGGTTATGTTATTGTTATATAAAGTCCTAAACAACTTGGGTCAGGAAAAGCAGATCGCCTTCCCTTATATGTACCCAGGTGGCCTTTAAGATAATCAGAGGAGGCCTTGCTGGTCATTCCAAAATGAATGGAATGTCACTATGAAGTACCCCAATGGCAGGACCTTCTCTGTAGCATCAGCCACCCTTTGGAAAACGCTTGCTCATGCATCTTTTAGATGCCTCCTGAACAACTCACTTGTTCACCCAGACATTCCCTGGGACATAAGTAAATTAGGATGCAATCCTAACTAGATAAGTGGCTGCCTCTGAACTCAGAGGCAACCACCTATCCAAAGCACGGCAGGAGAAGCACGGTGGGGATTGTTCACTCCATGCTTCTTCTGCCCTGCTTTTTTGGCTAGACAGCTGATTGTGGCTGTCTAGCCGCGGGAGCATGAAGCGGGGAAGGAGGCTGCTGTATGACACATTGGATGTGTTGTACATAGGGATGGCAGAGAATTTCTCCCCGAATCTTTGGGGGGCCGAGCGCCAACGCATTCAGCCCCCCAAAATCGGCGGTGAAATTCTCCACCCCCCCGGGACTTACCTTTGGCGAATGTCCCTCCCGGCGGCGGGTCCTGGCGGCGGTTCGGCGGCGGTTCGGTGCGGGTGGTGGCAGTGGCCGGTCTCCCGACCGGCTGCCGCTGCCGTCATTGCAAAAAAAAAAAACTAAAGTAAAAAAAACACACACACACCTGTGATAGGCTACGTAACGATTTACGTAGCCTATCACGGCTAGATTTCCAAAGACAGCCGTGATAGGCTACGTAAATCGTCACGTAGCCTATCACAGGTGACTTTGAAAAAAAAAAAAGCGCGTACGCAAATGGCAGCAGCCCATGGGCGTTGCCATTTGCATTCCTTATTTTGGCACATCTAGTCTACGTAAACATTTACGTAGACTATGGCGAAAATAAGGGAACGCTATTTACGTTGCCCTTATTTTCGCCGTAGTCTACGTAAATCTTTACGTAGACTAGACGTGCCAAAATAAGGAACGCAAATGGTGGCACCCATGGGCCGCCGCCATTTGCGTACGCGCTTTTTTTTTTTTTTCAAAGTCACCCGTGATAGGCTACGTGACGATTTATGTAGCCTATCATGGCTGACATTGGAAATCTAGCCATGATAGGCTACGTAAA
Source organism: Heloderma suspectum (assembly GCF_057233095.1). NCBI lineage: Eukaryota > Metazoa > Chordata > Lepidosauria > Squamata > Helodermatidae > Heloderma > Heloderma suspectum. The sequence continues at coordinate 44,355,159 of NC_139460.1, read as the reverse complement.
TCGTCATGTAGCCTATCATGGGGTCTTTTTTTTTTTTTACTTTTTGTTTCGCGGCCGGGGAGACAGGGCGCTTCTCCCCGGCCTGAATTTCGTTCGGGCGAGGCGGGAAGCCTCCCCCCCTTCGCCTGAACTTCGGGGGGAAAAGCGAAGCGCCTCCCCCCCACCGCGAAGCCAAGCTGCCAAAAGGTAAGTGACTTTCGTACATCCCTAGTTGTACATGCAGCTACGCATTCCCTGCCCTGGAACGCCCCCAGCCACGCCCCCTTTTTGGCCCCTCTGCATTCCTCTTGTGAGCGTGGAGGACAGGGTTGTTCTGTGCTGCCTCTGAGGCAGCACAGAAATGGAGAGAGGTCAGTTCCTAGAAAACACCATATCCTATGGCCGTCTAGCTGCTGTCTAGTGGCCATAGGATTGCTCCCTTCATCACGTTGCGCCATTTTACTGCTCCTTGAAGTGTGTGTTGTTGTTGTTTTTACTGTAGTTGGATGTGATTTAATGTTGTGTTTGTAATGTTGTATTAGAGGTATTTAAATATTTATTGTGAACTGCTGAGGGATTTTACGATATTCAGCAGTATATAAGTGTCACAAGTAATAACAAAAAATACAATAAAACTAAAACCATTGTTCCTGGCTCACTTACGCAGCAGCTGCATGGATAATACTTGTTACTTAGCTTCCCATCAGCACTTATTAAAACCAGCTCCAACAACGGCTAGAGCAAGCAACCAAGATTTTGCATGTAACAGATTCTGTTATAGCTGGACTTGAAAGGTGGGCTTTCCTGCTCCGGTTCAAGTTTTCTGTCTTGACTTCAGAAGCAAGCAAGATTCCTCATTCTCATCTTATTCTCTGGCTGCATGTTGCTTGAAATATTCTCCTCAGACTTCAAAGAATGCGACTTTCTCCCTGGGACTCAGAAAGGCATTTTCAGCAGCACGTCAGCAACTGCTGCTACTACAGGTGACACGTGGACGGCTCCCCTAAAGTCAGAGTACTATCTGAGAACAAGCCTGTAGTCTGATGCATCCTCCAGCCACAAGCGAGACCATGGGAGCTGCAGGTACACTTGGCATGGCATTTCAGTCACTGATAGCTGGTGGGTGTGAGGATGGGATGTACGAATCCCTTACCTTGCTGTCCGCAGGGGTCCGCCAGCGGAGGAGGCAATCCGTTCCTCCCCTCCGGAATCCTCGCCGGCCAGCTCCACTCCACGTTGACTCTGTGGAGCTGCCGGCAGGCTCCGAAGCCCCAGAGATACGGCCGCCATTGCCGTATTGCTGGCTGGACTGACGTACTGTGGACGCAAATGGCGTCCGGTATGGCGGATGCCAGCTGCGTCCCTGCTCTTTGATGTGATAGGCTATGTAAATCTTTACATAGCCTATCGTGCCAAGGAACAGGGATGCAAATATGTCCCTGTTTTTCATGCAATAGGCTATGTAGGGATGTCAGAGAATTCCGCCACGGACTCCATGGCGGAACAGCCTCCCCCCTGCCACTCCGCAGAATCCCCCTGGGACGGAGCGTACCTGGCGGCAGATGCGGCAGTTCCAGTGGCTCCGGCAGTGGATGCAGCAGTGGATGCGGCAGCGGCGGCTCCGTCTGGTCTCCCAGCCACTACCGGGCTGCTGCGGCCACAAATGGCGGCTGTTGTAGCGGCCGCCATCTGCATGGCTGCCTTTCTTCATGATGGGCTATGTAAATACTTACGTAGCCTATCACTGCAAAGAGCAGGGGCACAAATGCCATTTGTGCCCCTGCTCTTTGCTGTAATAGGCTACAGAAGTATTTACGTAGCCTATCACGGCTTGGCAGCCATGCAAATGGAGGCCGGCATAGCGGTCGCCATTTGCGGCCGCAGCAGCCTGGCAGTGTCTGGAATTCTGGCTGCGGCTGGCCCCAGAGGGTGGCTCTGCCAAGTCGCCGTGGAGCGGAGCCAGCCAGGGAGGATTCCGGGGGGAGGGATGGAGCGCCTCCCCCTCACCGCTGATGCCCCAGAATGGAGCCAGGTAAGTATTTCATACATCCCTAAGGCTATGTAAAGGTTTATGTAGCCTATCATGTCAAAGAGCAGGGATGCAAATGATGTAGTGGACAGCATTTGCGTCTGCAGTCCATCAGTCCAGCCAGCGAGATGGCAATGGCGGCCATATCGCTGGGGCTTCGGAGCCAGCGGCAGGCAGGATCCAGCTGGTGAGGGACTTCGCACGGAGGCAGAGGTAGAAGATCCGATCCTCCACGGACTTTGGAGAATCAGGCCTCATTGGGGTCCGTGGGGGATTTCTCCAACATCCCTAGTGTGAGGCGAGGCACCTGAGATGGCAGTGGCCCTTGGGGTCGCCAGGAGGAAGCCCTTGTAACAGAGACCCATTTTTGAAATGCAGCTGCCAAGATTAGAGAGCAACGACCAAGTGACTATAAAGAAGATTTATAGGCAATGACACTTTCTGCTAATGCTGAACAAGGAGCAAGAGACACAGTTTTAATCATAAATCTGTGTTAAATCTCTCTCTTCACTGCGAAGTGTATTTCTAGGTCCTTCCTGATCCTCTTTTGCTCCATTTCCTAGCACAGATTTAAAACAGCATGCCGCAGCAGAGCAGTAGATTACATGTGTATGTGCCCCACACCCAGCATACACATGCAAACACACACACACATACACACACACACAGAGAGAGAGAGAGAGAGAGAGAGAGAGAGAGAGAGAGAGAAGAATGAAAATGAGCTCCCTAGTGAGGTTCGCCTGGCACCTACACTGTATTCTTTCTGGCACCAGGTGAAGAAGACCTTCTTATTTTCCCAGGCATTTTAGCTCTTTAGACTTTTAGCTTTGCTGTTTTAAATCTGGATTTTAAATCCCTGCACTGCTGCTAGGTTTTATTCTGGTTGTATTGTGATACTGTGGTTTTTTAATGTTCTATATATATTATATTTTTGTGTGTGTGCTTTTTGGTTTTAATTTTTGTGAACCACCCAGACAGCTTCGGCTATTGGGTGGTATAGAAATGAAATGAAATGAAATAAAATAAAATGAAATCAGGGATGTCAGAGAATTCCGCCATGGATCTCGGTGAGGCCGAATGCCAGTGCATTTGGCCCCCCAAAATCCATGGTTGAATGAAGCCCCCTGCCCCCCACCCCATGAAAGGTACACAAAACGGAGCACTTACCTGCTGCCGTTCGCGCTGCTTTGCGAATGGCGGCCGCGTTTGCAGCCACCATTCGCTTCTTCATTATATCCATAATAGGCTATGTAAATAATTACGTAGCCTATCATGGCGAACACACGGATGCCATTTGCATCCCTGTGGAGGCCATGATAGGTTACGTAAATATTTAAGTAGCCTATCACAGCAAAAAAAGGGAACGCAAATGGCGGCAGCCATAGCTGCCGCCATTTGCGTTCCCTTTTTTTTTGCCACGATAGGCTACGTAAATATTTACGTAGCCTATCATGGCAAAAGACAGGGGCGCAAATGGTTTAGTGGCCGCCATTTGTTCCACTGTTGTAGCCGCCCCCATTTGCGTTCCTTTTTTTTTTTGCCATGATAGGCTATGTAAATATATACGGCAAAATACAGGGACGCAAATGCTGGTGGCAACGGCGACTGCATTTGCGTTCTTGTGCAGCCCAGCGGCTGGATGTCTGGCTGCGGGCAGCCCCGGCTGGCAGCTTTGCGGAGTCGCTGTGGAGCAGAGCTAGCCAGGGAGAATTTCAGGGGGAGGGACGGAGTGCCTCCCCCCCACCGCGAATGTCACCCTTCAAAAAGGTAAGTGACTTTTGCATAGGGGTGTACGAAACCCTGCTTACCTGGGTCTGCCGGGTTCCGCAGGTGGGGGGAGAAGCTCCATCCCTCCCCCCGGAATCCTCGCTGGGGGGAGGCACTCCGTGCCTCCCCCCGGAATCCTGGCCGGCCGGCTCCGCTCCGCAGCCAAGCCGCGGAGCCGCCGGCCAGCTCCGGCCACCCGCAGCCAGACATCCGGCCGCTGGGCAGCCCTGCAGGGATGCAAATGGCAGCTGTCGTAGCCGCTGTCATTTGCGTCCCTGTAGTAAGCCATGATAGGCTATGTAAATATTTACATAGCCTATCATGGCAGGGGGAAAACCCTAGAGTACGCAAATGGCGGTAGCCACCGCCATTTGCGTAGGCTGGGTTTTTCCCCCCCTTGCCGTGATAGGCTATGTAAGTATTTACGTAGCTTATCACAGCAGGGGGGAAAAAGCCCCAGTGTATGCAAATAGCGGCGGCTGCCGCCATTTGTGTACGCTGGGGTTTCCCCCCCACACACCGTGATAGGCTACGTAAATACTTACGTAGCCTATCACGGCCTCCGCAGGGATGCAAATGGCGTCCCTGCGTTAGCCGTGATAGGCTATGTAAGTATTTACATAGCCTATCATGGCTGAAGAAGGAGAAAGCGAATGGCAGCCGCAGGACGGCCGCCATTCACACAGCAGTGCGGACGGGAGCAGATAAGTGCTCCGTTTTGCGCGGCTTTTGTGGGGTGGGGGTAGCAGGCACTTCATCTTGTGCACCTTTCATGGGTTGGGGGGGCGGGGGCTTCGTTCCGCGATGGTTTTCAGGGGGCCGAATGCACTGGCATTCAGCCTCACCGAGTTCCATCATGGAATTCTCTGACATCCTTACTTTCGTACATCCCTAAAAATAAAAATAAATGTTTATGACATTGCAAAGTGAGATTTGTTTGGAAATTTGAGACTCATTCTAAAGGCACAACTTGAGGGCAGGTGGGAGAGTCTTTGGGTGATAGAATGGACTGTACCACTTCACAATGCAAATAGGAAATTCACATGTTCAGTGTTCTCTGAGGTTAAAAAAGAAACCAAAATATCTCCCTACAAATAGAAAACTATCACAGCAGGGAGGGATTTAGGAAAAGAACTTGTTCCCATGTTAGTTTTGTATTGTTGTTTGTTTTTTACCTTCAGGTGTACATATACTGCATATACTACAACGGAGCTAAGAAGAAGTTTCTGTAACCACAAATCTGTGATTCTTACCAAACAAAACCAAACAAACTTGGAGAAGCCTGTTGCAAGACATTTCAACTCTCCTGCACATAGTCTCTTGGATTTACAGTTGCTTCCAATACAACAACAAAAGATGCTGTCACACTTGATAAGAAGGAACATTTCTGAATCTATAGACTGAGAACTCTTAGTCCCAATGCCCTTAATCTGGAGGACAATTTGTAGGCATTCCAAACTACCACTCCTGATATCCATTTAAAAGCACAGCTACTGATGGTGATGGGGCAGAAGCTGAAATGTTTAGCTTAAATATATATATTTTTGAATACTCTGTCTTTCTATCTTTCATACATATATAGCTCCTTTTATTGGTGGAATTTATCTTCTGCTCAGGGGTCTTAACTAAGGATGCACTGTTGTGTGACTTTAAATGCACACACACACACACCCTATCTATCTATTGATATAGATGTATAAAGAACTGCACTGGTTTCCAATAAGCCATCAGGCCAAGTTCAAGGTGTTGTTGTTAACATATAAAGCCCTAAACAACTTGGGACCAGGTTACCTGAGGGAACACCTCACCTTTTATGTCTCTGCCCTATCTTTGCAGTCATCAGAGGGAGCACTTCTGAGGGTGTCACATGCCCCTGAGGTTTGTTTCAGGAGCATTTTCAGTACAGCATTTAGTCTTGCAGCATCTGCCCCCTGGAGCACTTTACCAATTGACATTAGACAGGCCCCCACAGTGCTGAAATTCAGACATCTTAAAACTCATCTCTTTACACAAGCCTTCCCTGAAGTGTGACCTGAAGTTTGTAGCACACCATAGAATGTGCGGCTTTATTGCTGATTAATTTGTATTGTGTTGTTGTTATTGTTATATTTATTGTTGTTTTTATGTCATTACATTTTACGTTTACCACTTTGATTCCTTTGTGGAAAGCAGTATGCTTTATTATAATAAAGCATACAGTAAGTAAGTAAGTAAGTAAGTAAGTAAGTAAGTAAAGTGCACCTCTCTCTCTCTCCCTGTATTTCTAGTAAGTCGAAACTCAATGATACGACTTTCAAAACATGCATCTTTAACATTTTATAAGTATTCAGAAATTTCTGTCAGATTTTTTCTACTATCTAAATTTATTCAGCTGGGATGCTCCACTTTGGATAATTAATAGGGGCAAATATACACTCAGAAGTATCAATAAATGTCTATTTTCAAAAAACAAAAATGCACCTTGCAGTCACCCACTGAAGGCCTGATGCCAAATCGAATACCAGGAAGGTTGCCAGCTGGCTTGTTGACCTCAGGAAGCTGGCAACGAGCTTTCAGCAGCAGCAACCAGACTAATGGTTCACCAAACTCAGCCACAAGGTGCGCAGCGGTACCTGAGTAATGGCATAGGTGACAGGGAGTAATGGAGGGGAATATGTGGCAGAAGAGGCAGAATTGTCTAGATCTGCTACTTCAATGCTTGGCTCAGGATCAACCCATCAACCATGGTTATATATATCCAAAGTGCAGTGTTCACCTCCCATGCCAAGAGATTTTCCCACTGGGGAAAGGCAAAAACATCCATTGTGTCAGATTCAATTATTAAATGGTTCCTCATTTATTGCAGAAGTGATTTGGAGCCTTGCTCCTGAGGTAAGAGGGAGTGATGATTTCCTGCAATGACAATGAATTGTGGAGAGCGTCAGGCTTGTGAGCTCCAGCCTCTACTCCTTTCCTCTTTTTTCCCATTAGAAAAAGAAAGAAAACTGCTTCCGGTGTTAAACTAACCATGTAAGCAAGACAGCTGAATTTTGAGAATGGTGTTTTGTTTAAACTATGATTAGTGAGACCAAACAGAGATCAACTTGTGTGGTGTCAGGGGCTGGTACGGCAACTCCAAATTTGAGCAGGAGTGTAATTCTTAGGAAATGTCCACAATTTCCCTGGCTTGTGCTTACGTTCAAAAGTGGGCACTTGCGCAAGTGTGCAGTATCAAAAATGTGCATTCCCTCCCCCAAACTGTATTTTCATACTTTAATATATGGGAGAAAAGCACCCATTTGGAATGCATGCTTCAAAAAGTGTGCATGTTCATGTTTGAAAATGATGTGCACTTCTCTTGTTTGGGGTGGTGGTGGTGGTGGTGGAAGATGCTCATATTCAAGAGCAAAAATAAGGTGAGATGAGCATCAAGGTGCTGTACCCGTACAGATGCCTGTAATGTTGCATAGATGGGCCATTCGTTTTGCATACAACTACTAGATGCACGCATAATCGCGATTGCCATTTTTTATTTTTATTTTTGCAAAATGGTGCTCATGGACGGGTCCCAGGTGAGTGCGGGCGGCTTCGCGAGTGGCGGGAGCTCAAGCACAGGTCTGGGGGTGCGCAAGTGGGGCAGGGGCTGGGCAGACACCCAGAGAACCTGGACAGCAAGGCATCTGAACATCAGCACTCATATTAGGGCTTGACACACACACAAATGAGATGGTCATACAGAGGAGCACAACTTTCTAATCAAGTGAATTACAACCACACACATCTGGGGAGGGGAGGGGGATGAAGAGAAGGATTTCACACACTGCACTGCAGGAACAAAACATTCAGCACATTTACACTATCAGTTATACTTAGAGAACAGCCCTTGAATTCATTTCTTATCCCAATTTGCTCACATATCTATGGGATGAATCAGAGTATTCAGTGACATGAAAGAGAATCAGGCAGGCATTCAAGTGAGTCATGATCATTTCAGTCCTGTTTAAATAAGGCTTCATGGAATGTTCTATATTTCATTCATTCATTCATTCATTCATTCATTCTCCTTCAGGGAGCTTAGGGTAGCATACATGTCCCTGTCCCATTTTATTTTCAAAACAACCCTAGGAGGCGGGTTAGTGTGAGCAGGAATTTGAACCCATGTCTTCCCAGTCCTAGCGTCTTGGATGATATGCTGAGTAATATCATGCCCCACAAAACCAGTGCAGGCCAGGAAAGAGACATGCATGATACAACCCTTATATTTTACTTTATTTTATTCCTGTATTTTATTATTTATTGTTTCTATATAACTATTTGTTTATCCAATTTTTGTTTATGCTTTTACTTATATGCATGAAATCTTTACTCTTTAAATAGAAAAAGAAGGAAAGAAAGAGAAATGGATTTCACTTTGGAGTCTCTGTTTTTGTTTGTTTTTTCTTGTGGTACACAAATATTTATTGTGCCCACTGACTCCAAGTGGAATAGTGAGGACTCAGCACATCCAGAAAGCAACTCTGCAATCACTCAGACTAAATGAGCAATGATCTGAATTCCAGCATCTAGTGCAGTCCTAATGCAAACAAGCCAGGCAGCCTGACTGGCCTTTATAAGTTGGAATTTTAATTAGAATCTCTGAAATGTCATGGGCAATGCCATAAATTTAAATTTTTTAAAAAACCAAATCTTCCCACATCCAGAAAAATCAGTCCAAAGATACTGTCTTGAGTGCCCCCCTCCCCCCATGTTGCTACCAACCTTGGCTGCCTACCTCAGTTCTTTTTTGGATTTCCTTCCTCACTCTTGTCCTTTTCTTGCTTGGATTGAATAAGTTTAGCATTTAAAAAAAACTTTTTCCAATCTATTTCTGCTCTTGTATGGCAATCGATTGTCATCTGCTATGATTTAGCTAATTTGGCCCTATGAATTAATTGGTTAATAAGCCATTTGTATAGATCAGGTGACATACAGGCACTTTACACCCAGGCACACTTGTCCTTGTTTCACACTGTGAAAGGCTAGGGAGAGGGGAAAGGAAAGGCAGATTGCCCTGTCTGGAGGATAGTAAACAAAAGTCCCTTCTCTGCTGCTGAATTGATCTTGACCTCAGTGGGACTTGCTGCCTATAAGTCAGTTAAGCAGAGAGAAGCCTGCGATGCTGCAGAATTTCCACGAAGTACCTCAAATATGTTCAGGAAGGAAAGTGCAGGAGGGAAGCAATTTTGAGCTAATTACCAAGAGCGTTGGAAATCCGGATCTAGATTCTGAACCTGTCAACATTTAGAAGGATTTAATTATCAAAACATTTCATTCAACACTATTTCTGTATATATTCAAATAACATCTCCCAAGCTGCAGAGACAGTAATCATTTATACAAAACTCAAAAATGTATCATTCCTTTTGTGACACTTTTTACTACTAGCCTCCCTGTCAAAAGCAAATCCCACAATATATGTCCCAGTAGAAGAAGTCACTCAACTGTTAGGGATGCTTGAGCAATTTGATTGTTGTGAATGTTGATGTAAACTGACTGACCTGATCAGCAACTCCCAGACTAAAGTGCAGATTGGAACGTAATTATCCTTCAGCTTTTGCACTTCTCCAAATTTTGCAATATATTTCTCAGAAAACGCACACTTTTTTTTAAAAAAAGGTGTGTTTTAGAAGTGTTCGTGTTTTGGTTTACTTTTAAAAAATGCTTATTAATGCAGAAATGGGAACAAATGGCCTTATGAATGAACACGTGCAACATTGACACAGACTGGTCCATCCATCCCTACCATCTGTCACAGAAGAAATCCCTGCCCCCTTTTAGCCATGCAAAATTCTCAGCCAACTACAAGAAAATCACTAGGCTCTTTACTGTGTTTTACAGGGCAAAACTATGCATATTTATTTTTATGTATTTATTGCATTCATATCCCACTTTTTTCCCCCCTCTTGCAAGGAATCCAAGGTGGCTTACATGATCCTGCTCTTCTTCTTCTTCAGCTTCCTACACTTCAATTAAAGCCCATTTTAAGGCACCATGAGGTAATTCCTTCCATAGGGCTTTTCAGATCAGGATTAGGTAAGCTCAAAGACACCACAGAAATAATTTATAAAACATCCTGAATGAGGCAGAACAATGGAAGCCCCTTTCATGGGGGGAGAAAACTTTCAGGAGCTTAGAGGACCGATTTTGGCAGAGCACTAACTCCACCTCATCCCTGGAGCTAGACACAACACTGCCCCCTCCTGCACTGTGGTGGATGCAAATTTGGGGCTAGCCTGCCAAGACCATTGATGCTGTTGCAGCATGAATAACCACAAGCCCCTTACCAGAAAAGAAAGATGCTGTGCTACAAGCCCTGCCAATGGGGAGCCCTAACTGAGAGAAATTGTTGAGACTCTCTCCCTCTGCAACCCCCACCTCCACCACCAGATAAATTCAATGAAATTGTCTCCCAAATTTCTCTGCCCACAAGTACGGTGGAGAATTTCAAGAAGCCATTTGCTCACAGCTCTAGTAAAAAGCGTGCTTTAAAAGAAGATCCTGAAATAAGTGTAACTGCCTTCTTTGCTCTTCAGCACAGTGAACTCCTAATTCTTCCTCACAGAAAGAAAAACAAAACCAGAACACATATTAACCTACCCAGCCATCGCAAATAGTTTTGTTTGATCAGTGGCCACAGAGTGCATCTTCTTAATTCCACAATTGGCTAAGCTGCTTTACAGCTTTCTTGTAGGTCATGTGCATGCACAGGAACTTTACAAATTCCTAATCAGTCAGCTAGTGCAGTTTCCGAAAGTGCCTAAGAATGTAAGGAGAGTCCAACAGCTCCAAAGTCCAGTATTCTGTTTGCAACAATAGCCAACCATGTGCCTCTAGGGAGGGAGGTCAGGAAACTGAGAGCTGAATCATGCTATGTCACCAGTTCCTAGTATTAAGAGGACTCCAAATAAGGAGCTTTCATGGCTAATAGCCATTGATAAATACATCTTTTTTATTAGTATTTGAAAGCCGGCCCCAAATAAACTATGCAGCCATGATCATATCCTGTGGCAGTGAATTCCACAGGTTAACTATTCATTATGTGACATGGTATTTGCTTGGTCTGTTCTGAATCTACCACCAGTTCATTTAATTGGGATACCCTTTCTGGTATTATAAGAAAGAGGGAGAGAGAGAGAGAGAGAGAGAGAGAGAGAGAGAGAGAGAAACAGAGAGAGAATAATGTCACTCTATGCACTCTCTTCATACCATTCCCAGTTTTATAAATACTTTATTATATGTGTGTGTCACTTTCCACCCCTAAATAAAATAGCCCTAAATACTTTTGTCTTTGATTCTCCAACTCCTTGAGTATTTCAGTTGCCCTTTGCTGCACCCTTTACTGATCAGCATATTTTTTTTCTTTTTTTTTAGTTTGGGGTTCAAAATGTGGCTCTGCTTGAGTATTCCTTTATGGCATTAGGGTACTAGTACTGTAGTTTGTCCAATGCCTTTCTTAAAACTTGGCAATATTGTGTTTGCACTTTTCCCTGCCATCACAATGCACTGCTGTTTTCAGTGATCTATCTGCCATGATGCCAAGACTATTTTCCCAGAAGTCACACCCAATTCATATTCAGGTCAATCCTGGCAGGAAGTAGAACTATCACTTCTAAGGAGGTACTCAGATTGGATCCTGTAATTCATGTTGCCAGCTAATACATCAAATATACCATGCATAAGTCTAATTCATCCTCAATATATAATACTCAAATGCCCAGAATCAGCTATTTCCAATCCTTGCTGTTCCCCTACCACTCAAGAGAAGAAAAGGCCAGAATATAGGGAACAAATTATATACATGCAGTAACAACAAAAAATAAATATATAAAAAAGACAATTAAGTGGAGCCCTAGCATTTCCAGAGAAAAGATGGAGTGCAACAAACATAGCTGGCCAAATGTTTCAGGAACATGTCATAGACAAAGAGATGTGGAAACTGGGATTTCAATTGGAAGTGAGTTCTCATTTGTTTGTCCTTACCAATCACGTCCTCAAATGTACTTTACTTTGCCACCACAAGTCATTCACACAGAGAGCCCTCAAATCAACTATCAATTCCCAGGAGGAAAAAAAAATAAATCCCAGGGATTTAGTTATATATGGAAAGAAGAAATCACAGCAAAACAATAACAGCATATCTAGTTTGGGTTTCCTGTTAATAATTCAGAAAGTAGTCAAGGAAATCTGCAGTAGCAAACAGATGTTGCACAAAAAGGTACAAGTATGTATTCTTTGAATACCACTTGGTCTGAATTTGCTTTTTCAGAAGCATTTTCCCGTTTCAACAGCTATGAGCAAATCTCAAAAAAGTCCAGAAATTCCTCCCCCCACCCCTCACAAACCCCTTATCATGTTTCATCTAGACCATCCAAACCTCTTGGGGGTTTGATTTTCTTCCTTCTCCCATGTCTCTTTTTCTGTCGAATGTGAACTGCTCCTTGTTCCCTCCTTTCCCTTTCTCTCCACTAAAACCTTGTTTTCTTGCTGACAAAATGCTAAATAATCTAAAAGCATCTCAGATGATAACAGCAACAGAGAACACAAATGGGTTGGCAAAAGTGCATTTGAGTTCCACGTGATCCCAGGCTTTTCAGAATAAGGAAAACCAATTAGATAACACGCACTCAGTGGCTACTACAATGCAAAAGGGTGGTGCAATCTCACCAGGACAAATAGGGTATTTAATAATAGATTTCTCTCTCACTGATTCTGGAGAAGGAAGTGGTTTCAGTTGCAGTGCATCTTCTGCTGAATGCTCAATAAACAGAGAATTAATGTTTCATGAAAGTGGGGACTAACATGCCCTCTAAGCCTATTATTCTTACAAAGGAGATATCTGAACATGGTTGTGTGGTGGTGGGCGGGTTGCTGTCATGAAGGGAAGTAGCAAAGGACCAACATGAATGGTTTTATCATTCCCTTTCTTTTTAATGTGGTTGATGGTGACCCCAGACAAAGCAAGCCAGTAGATAACACCCAAGCAGTATGGAAGAGAGACTTGAGGAAAAACCCAGAGGGAAACATCTCTCTATACCTAAACTGGGGGGGGGGGAACTGCTCATAAATGAAGGAACACAACGATGTGAAGTTGGAGAATCGCCCTGTACTGAGGGAGTGCAAAGAATTGGCCTTAGTTCTAAGAGATAGTGCTCCTTCCAGGTCTGGGCAGTGGACTAGAGAAGGAGCATTACAAAAGAAAAGGAAAGAAAAAAAGACCCCTAGTGGACCTTTTTAGTAAAGAAGCCCAAAGCCATCTCCTTTGTTTCATGCAGCCATCACTTAATGCCTGCTTACTCAAAACACACATAAAACCCATGGAGGGCATTCTTTTTCCTTGTTGCCATAGAAACAGTTATTACAATCTTATCAAATGGTAGTTAATGCATCACTCCCTCCAGCCCTGTGCAACAGTCTGCTATTGAATGCGAAGGCTACGCTACTGTCCTTGGAGAAGGAGGCAATGGAAGTAGCTGTGCATAATGACCCTTCTCTCTGCCCTGTGACCCAGGAGGGTGGTGGAAGCCAACGTTGTCCTTGGCTTTCTTAGGCATACATTTCAATCCCCCTCCCGCTACTTCACCTTCCTTCCTTCCTTCCTTCCTTCCTTCCTTTCTTTCTTTCTTTCTTTCCTTCTTTCGTTCTTACAGCTCTCAGTTCTTTTTGAGTGTCACATCATTTACATTTATGAAAGGAATTTCCTGGGGGTGCATGGGTAGTACAAATTGTGTATGAACAGATCAACCTTGTGCATAATACATTTGTCTGTGAATCGAATCCCTAGGGGCTTCCCTCAAGGCTGAAAGTCTCTGTAATGAAGTATTTGACTGTAATTTAGTTAAAGACGCTCAGGGTAGGAAAAGTGCCGAGCAGGGAGGAGGAGGAGGCGAGGATTAGGAAGGAGAGAATGCCACAAAATAACTGTACCTCTAATTGTGAGATTGGAGGCCTGCTAAAAATGCAACTGAAATAATAAAGTGCTAGTAAAATGAATCCTCCATCCAGTCTCTTTCAAAAAGCAGAATGCCGTCCTTCTACACCCGTCGCTGCAAGATGAGTTAAACACATCAAGGTGCCTTATACTGAATTAGACCATTAGTCCATCTAGCTCAGCATTTTCTAGCTGGGCTGGCAGGAACTTTCCAGGGTTTCAGGCAGAGGGTTTTTTTCCCCATCACCTACCTGATCCGTTTTTAATTACAGGTACTAGGGACTGAACTAGGACCTTCAGCATACGAAAGATCTGTTCCTCTCCTTTGAAGTGGTCATTTAGGGCACAATCCTATTGAGACAGATGGCTGTCACTGATTTCCTCTGAAGCTGGAGGTGACCACCTATCAAATGCAGGGCAGCTGAAGCAGGGAGGCGGAGATTCCCTCCACGCTCCAGCTGTCCTTCAGTTTGCCTTAGATGCACACTTTCATGTGTCTAAGTGCAGCTTCAGGGAGAGGGGTGGGAACGGGGCTGGAGACTGCATAGGAAGCTGTCTAAAACAGCTTCCATGGTTTCCTCTCCTCCCCTCCCTGACCTTTTTGACCTGTTCATGCTCCATGTTACAAGCACAGACAGGCATGGAGGGGAAGCTGCCATGGTTCTCTCTGCCCTGGCTATGAGGGGAGGGGTGTGAGAGCACAGTTCCCTGGCTGCAAACTCATGGTGCTGTCTGCAAGATCAGAGCCAGGAAACAAAAAATCCTATCTCCCCCAGATGCTGTCTAGGGGACATACGATTGTTCTCTTAGATAGCTCACAGCAGGGATGGGCAGAAAATAGATCTCCAGATGTGTTGGACTTCAAGTCCCAGCATTCCTGACCATCGGTCATGCTGATGAGGGCTTCTGGGAGTTACAGTCCAAAACATCTGGACTGCAGACACCTTCTGCCCATCCCTGGCTTACAGCACATGTCTGCTTGAATTCAGTGGGACTTACTTCCAGGTAGAGATGTTGGAGAAATCTGCAATGGAACCCAATGAGTTCAGATCTTCATGAATCTGAGCTGCTGATTCCTCAGTGGGCTGACTTTCCCCCTTTTGGGCATATTCTGTGGACTTGCAGAACGTTTTCTAATTTTCTCGAATTTTGCACAAATTCTGTCATAGAAAAATATGCCAATTTAAAAAACCTGGCCAGAAATGCACATTTCATTAAACCATGAAAATGCACATTTGGGGGGAATGTGTGCATTTTTGCACGTGCGGATTAGCACAAATTTGGAAACAAAAACATTCCAATTCCATCAATGCACAGACAATGGAACGAAAAGTGCCTAATAATCCATGAAACACAGATGGAATGGATTTTACACAATCTGTACATCCCTACTTCCAGGGCCATGTGTAGAGATTGTAGCCTTACACTTGAGTAGGTACTAAATGGCTGCAATCTGGAGAAAGTTAAGCAGAATCTTGTTAATTTCAATTACATTGAATTGTGCTTTGCTTTCTCTATATTACACTAAAAGCATAGAAGTCCTTGTATTGGGACCCCATTTTGCAGCTCCTACATCCTATTTCCCATTCTGATACTGACTCAATGATAACATTTGGCCTACCCCCCCCACACACACACCACCACCACCCATTGCCATCAAGGTCTGCTGTGGTAAAATGTTTCCATCACTTGTATCATGCGAGACACATAGAGCCATTTTCTAAGCATACACGAGGACTAGAGCTATGGGCAAATGGCCTCTTGAAAGTCTCCACCTTACTTCTGGGCAGAGAAATTCAGGAGACAATTTCACCAAATTTCTCCAGGGGGAGGAGAAATTCTCCACAGTTTCTCACAGGTGGGGCTCCCAATTTGCAGGGCTTGTAGCACAGCTTATTTGGGTGTGTGTGTCAAGGGTTAGAGTTTTTCGTAGGGATGTAAGAACTCACCCTAGTTCAGGTTCTCTGGGCACTCGCCGATGTAGTATCCCTGCTTGCACCCCCCTGAACATGTGCTCGGACCCCCACGAGTTTGGTGAGTTCCCCGGGCTCACCAGGAACCCGTTTGGTGAGTGCCGACATTTTCACGCCTTTGATTTCTGCGCAAAACAGGAAGTTAAAAAATGTGCATATTCAAATATGCACCATTTGGGCTGGGAAAGCTAAATAAGCACAATATTAGACTGATTATACCTCTAATATTGTCCTCATTTAGCTTTCCCAGCTCCAAACTGTGCATATTTGAATATACACTTTTTTTAACTTTCTGTTTTGTGTAGAAATCAAAGGCACGAAAATGGCAGCGCTTACCGAACGGGATCGCAGTGAGTACTGGGGAGCGCAAGCGGGCATGAGTGGGGCACAAAGAAGGACAGTGTCTCGGTGGGCACAGTTTGTGGGTGGCAGTCGGGAGTTGCCCGACAAATTCCCAAACCCAGTCGGGTTCCCACGACATCCCTAGTTTTTTGTGCTGGGACAGCATTCCCCCACCCTACCCCCATGAAAGAGGCTTCCATTGTTCTGCCTCATTCAGGATGTTTTATAAATTATTTCTGTGGTGTTTTTGATAGGGATGTATGAAACCACTTACCTGTTTTGTAAGTGGCATTCGCGGTGGAGGGGGATGCGCTCCTTCCCTCCCCCCAAAATCCTCCCCAGCCAGCTCCGCTCTGCAGCGACTCCACGGAGCTGACGGCCGGGTGCATCTGCAGCAGGGCATCTGGCTACAGCAGGTCTGCGGACACAAATTGCTGCCGGCATAGCGGCCACCATTTGCATCCCTGTCTTTTGCTGTGATAGGCTATGTAAATATATATGCAGCCTATCACAGCAAAAGAAAAGACAGGGACACAAATGGCGTAGCGGCCGCCATTTGCGTTCCTGCCTTTTGCTATGATAGGCTATGTAAGTATTTATGTAGCCTATCATGGCAAAAGACAGGGATAGGCTACGTAAATACTTACGTAGCCTATTATGCCATTCGAAGGAAGGTGAATGGCAGCCATTCCGGGCCCATTTTGTGGGGTGGCAGGGGGGATTGCTTCATTCTGCCATAGATTCTGGGGGCCCGAATTCACTGGAATTTGGCCTCCCTGGAATCCATGGTGGAATTCTGTAACATCCCTAGTTTTTGAGCTTACCTAATCACAGCTAGCCTCCCAGGCTGCCTGCACATCCTGATCTGAAAAAGCCCTATGGGAGGAATTACCTCATGGTGCCTTAAACTGGGCTTTCACTGAAGTGTAGGAAGCTTAGGAGAGAGATGCCAGAGACATGATTGTACAATAAAAGCAGGACACTGGTGCTCACTCCTCGGCCACCTCCTAAGGTACACCCAAGAAACCCAAGCCCAACCCATGAGAATTTCCCCTGAAATTTCTTCACCATTTAATTTCTTTTTGAAAGTAATTTCTGGTGTATCAAATTGAATGAGAATGGTCGGCGGGGGGAGGGAGATATGGATTTTGGTTTTTTTTGGCATAGCACTAGTGAAGACTGTAAGAACTCTTTATCCTCCCTTTTCATCTAAATAACTAGAGATGCTTCAAACATTACAATTTTCCTATGTGGAAAATTGACTAGCTCTTAGTAAGCTTGGTTCTGACGTGCTTTCTTTCTTGCCAAATCTCTGGTTCTGTAAGCTTCAGAAACTAGCTCCTCACTCCTCCCCAAAATCCAAAGCTTTGAATTTAGCTTCTTAGGAGCAGATTGCTTATAAAATATGACAAAAACTACAAAGCATTTAAACGAGCTGGAAGCTGTTTTTAGAAATGCTTTGACTAAACATTTGGCTGCTATGTGTGTGTAACCTCTCCCCCCCCCATTTTTTTTTCCTTTGCCTTTTTTCTCTTTTGTAAATATGCATCCATGATGTCATTTCAGCTGTTTGCATATGAAGAAGAGGTAGCTGGAAATGGTTTGGACATATAGCTACTATTAATAGAAATTGAGTGGGCTTATTTTGTAATGAAGTGGTGGAAAGGGTTTTTTTAAATCACAATATTAATATTACTCTTGTTTATGATGATGTATTTTTTAATGTTGAAAGCTCAACAATAATTCTTACATGAGTGACACTTGCATGTATAAATTAACATATCGTATGTCTACAGATCATAACGTGTGATGAAACAAGACGTGCACAAATTGCCACTGCGTGTACAAATGATGTGCATGTGCAGTGGTGGCTTTCCAGCAGGAATTTGTTTGTTTGTTTGATTATTTGATTGATTTATATACTGTCCAACTGGCAAATGCCCTCTGGGAGCTTTACATTCATAAAACCAAACAACAACCTAAACAAATCAAACCAAACCTAAAAAGTCAAAGTATAGAGGGAGGATAGTGACGTGATTTGTTCACACATTCTGTTTCTCCCTGTAGTGTTCAGCTTATCAAGTGGTTAATAAATTTGAGTGGCTTGTTGTATTATAGTATACATGAACATATTCTTGTTGTGCTGTGCAGTGGGGAGCTGATCTCCTTCACTTAGAGGATGTATGAGAAATTCATTTAATTTCATTTGTATAAGAATTTACCCAGTTCACACATCCCAGAACTGAACATGGAATGTTTGAGTGAAAAGTGGGGAGGGGAGCTCACACTCTGATATGGACAGGATTCAGTAAAAGCCTTGAGGTGGAATTTGGAGAAGCTCTACATGCTTGTGTTTTGCTGATTCGCACCTCCCTGTCTTCATTATAAAAGGATGCGCCCCAGACGTGATCAAAGATAGTAGGTGGGGGTGGGCAGAGGAACTATACATAAAATCATATGAATATAAATGACGCAATGAATACCTAGTTTGCTCTCAGTATGGTAGAATAATCCTCTTTCTCAAGACAACACACAATGCATGCGCACACACACACACACATATTAACCTTCTACACAAAAGTGTGCCTAAGTTAGACTGCAGGAGTCATTCATTCATTTCTACACTGCCAAATAGCCAAATCCCTCTGGGTGGTTTACAAAGATTAAAACCTTAAAAATACAATATAATAATGTAATATAAAACCATTTGCATACAAAAATAAAACAATGTTGCACAATCAACAATAAAAATCCCAGGCCCATTAAAAACAAACCAACATATCATACGCTGTCAAAAGCCTGAGAAGAGAGGAAAGTCTTACTGGCACTGAAAAGATGACAATGATGGCACCAGGTAGACCTCACTGGTGAGAGTGATATGACTCATTTCAGAGTTGCCTGAGGTGGGGGCAGATCTACATTTTATCTCTGCAAATACTAGGGATGGACGAAAGGGATTTACCTTGTCTCGCAGCTTGCTTCGCGGTGGGGGGGAGGCGCTTCTGTTCTCCCCCCGAAGTTCAGGCGAGGGGGGGAGGTGCCCCGCCTCGCCTGGCCAAAATTCAGGCCGGGGGGGAGGCGCCCCATCCCTCACCGGCGAAATTCAGGCCGGGGAGGAGCGCCCTGTCTCCCCGGCCGCGAAAAAAAAAGTACAATTAAAAAAACCCACACAGCCGTGATAGGCTTCGTGACGATTTACATAGCTTATCACAGCTAGATTTCCAAAGTCAGCCATGATAGGCTACGTAAATCGTCACATAGCCTATCACGGGTGACTTTGAAGAAAAAAAAAGCGCGTACGCAAATGGTGGCGCCCCATGGGCGCCGCCATTTGCGTTCCTTATTTGAACAGGGGTAGTCTACGTAAAGATTTACATAGACTACGGCGAAAATAAGGACAACGCAAATAGCATTCCCTTATTTTCGCCGTAGTCTACGTAAATCTTTACGTAGACTACCCCTGTCCAAATAAGGAACACAAATGGCAGCGCCCATGGGGCGCCGCCATTTGCGTACACGCTTTTTTTTTTTCAAAGTCACCCATGATAGGCTACATGACGATTTACGTAGCCTATCACGGCTGACTTTGGAAATCTAGCCGTGATAGGCTACGTAAATCGTCACGTAGCCTATCACGGGTGTGTTGTTTTTTTTTTACTGTACTTTTTTTTTTGTAATGGTGGCAGCGGCAGCCAGTCGGGAGACCGGCCACCGCCCCCACCCCTGCCGAAACGCTCCCGAAACGCTGCCGGGACCCGCTGCCGAGAGGGACATTCGCCGAAGGTAAGTCCCATCCTGGGGGGGGGGCGGGGGGCCGGTGGAGAATTTCCCCACCAATTTTGGGGGGCTGAATGTGTTGGCACTTGGTCTCCCGAAGATTCATGGAGAAATTCTCCGCGATCCCTGGCAAATACACATTTGCAGAGTAACGAGGATGCAGGGACTAGTGAGCATTTACAGGGGAGCATCTCCATTGCAACCCCTCCCTTTAAGTTGGTTTTCCTCTAGCCTCTCTTATTTATAGCAAGTGAGTATAGAGGAGGAAAGGAAGAAAGTGGATGGGGGAAAAATCAGTAGGTAGGGATGTAACCTTTCCTCACACGATAGTTCTCCTCTGAAAATCCCTCCTATCATCTATTTAACAACAATGTGAGGAAGGCACAGAGTTGGAAAATATATGTTTGTCCCTGTGAAAGTTTGAGGCCCACAGAGGCAAAGGGAAACAGGATCAGGCTTAGAGGCCTGGACTTTTCTTTTGGGAGGGGGTAACTCTGAGAGGAGTAGTTTCATTTCTCCAGTTAAGTGTTAGTTTCATTTCTCTGGTTAAGTGTCATTTGTTCAGGTTTGAAGCAGTACTTTTAGTTTTGTGGGAGGAGCGTATATAAAGAGAGTGAGAGAGCCAGTAAGATCAGAGACAGCCAGAGCCTGAAGTGAGAGCAGAGTCTGAAGAGTGGGCAGGAAGAAGCAGCCTAGAAAAGTCTAAGGACAGCTAGGGTAAAGGAACTTGCATTTTACAACTTTTACTTTTTTTTGGAATGCTTGTTGTATCACACAGCTCTTGTGTAAATACCTTTAGTTGTAATTTGTTTGCTTGAAATCTGCTAGTAAACTCTTGTGGTTTACTCTGTCTAGAGTGTCAGTCACCCCACGTCTACAGCCTAAGCCCCATTTTACTAAGGTGAAGTTTAAAACAAAGAAGGTGGGATTTTTAAGCAGGCAAGAGATCCTTAAGGGGTTGCTCAGGGGGTTCAGGTCCTAAGGGGAACCTTGACAGTCCCATAATACATAGTTTACAGTTCTACCCTGAAACTGCAAGAAGTAAGTTAGTATAAATAAATAAATAAAGCAAGCAAGAAAACAATAAAGCAAATCAAGACTGCATGATTTACATGAAAGAAAACAATGCCAAATGATGCCACATCAAACCAACCCACAGAAACCAGCTAACCCAGGCTTACAATGCTTATGAAATTACCCTCAATGTTCACCCCTGGATTTCAGGCTTCTAAATTATCTGAACATGGTTGCAGAGCATCACTGGAGTGTCAGTGATATGCCATTCATCTGTTTTTGATTTCCAAGCTTTTGTTCAGACGGCTGCACATGCGCACTCCGCCGCAGTTTTCAGGCTGTTAACCTGTCAGTGTATAAAGAGACAATGAGCACCAGCATTTAGGTGCAGTGACGACATCTCAGCACAGGGCCTTTTTGCGCTGTGACTTAATCAATGTGCACATGGGCTAGTGCGCACTGCTAGCCTGTTAGGGGGAAAGAAAGAAAACTGCACACACCGATTTCAAAATTAATTGAAAATTTCTTCAGGTTAAACCAGAAAACAGGCAGAATGGAACAAAGGGCAGAGCAAAACCAAAACCAAAAACAGTAACAATAACAAAACTGAACAAGGGAAATTTACACAATCTGACTTGGTTTAAAACTCAGAATCAGTTGTCCCCAACCTGGTGCCCTCCAGATGTCTTGGGCTACATTTCCCATTATCCCCAGTCAGCATAGCCAATTAGCATGCTGGGTGGGGGACAGGATAATGCGGATTGTAGTCCAATGGATCTGGGGAGTGCCAGGTTGGGGGAGTCTTCTCTGAATATTAGGACTGTTCTGACAGTTAGGGAAATTGTAGCTGAATAATCAAACAAGCTTAAACTGATTAATTTCTTGATTAAATTTCCATACATTTGCATATGACCAAAAACAAGACAAAACACAGTTTTGAAGGGAAAGCCATGCTTTTGTATTTAGATGGTATACATGTACCTTCTTGGAAATGATATTCCTTCCTGTGGCTGAGTAAAGTAAACATACCAAAAGTAAACATACCGCAGGGCTCAGTCCTGTGCCCAGTGCTCTTCAACATTTTTATTAATGACTTGGAGGAGGAAGTACAAGGAATGCTTATCAGATTTGCACATGTCACAAAATTGGGTGGGAGAGCTAATACCCTGGAAGACAGAAACAGAATTCAAAGAGGTCTTGATAGGCTGGAGCGCTGGGCAGAAAACAACAGAATGAAATTTAATAGTGTAAGTGCCAAGTTCTGCACATAGGAAAAAGAAACCAAATGCACAGTTACAAGATGGGCAATACTTGGCTCAACAATATTACAAGCAAGAAGGATCTTGGAATTGTTGTCTATCACAAGCTGAATATGAGCCAACAATGTGATGTGGCTGCAAAAAAGGCAGATGCTATTTTGGGCTGCATTAATAGAGGTATAGCTTCCAAATCACATGACGTACTAGTTCCTTTCTACTCAGCACTGGTTAGGCCTCATCTGGAGTACTGTGTCCAGTTCTCAGCGCCACACTTTAAGAAGGATGCAGACAAACTGGAGAGGGTTCAGAAGAGGGCAACAAAGATGATCAGGGGACTGGAAACAAAGTATGTCTATGAGGAGAGACTGAAAGAACTGGGCATGTTTAGCCTTGAGAAGAGAAGAATGAGGGGAGATATGATAGCACTCTTCAAATACTGGAAAGGTTGCCACAGAGGGGAAGGCCAGGATCTCTTCTTGATCATCCCAGAGTGCAGGACACAGAATAATGGGCTCAAGTTCCAGGAAGCCAGATTCCGGCTGAACATCTAGGGATGTCAGAGAATTTCTCCACGAATCTCGGGGAGGCCGAATGCCAACGCATTTGGCCCCCCGAAATTGTTGGTGAAATTCTCCGCCCCCCCGCCCCCCCCCCAGGATGGGACTTACCTCCCTCGATTGTCCCTCTTGGCGGTGGGTCCTGGCGGGAGTTCGGCGGTGGTTCGTCGGGGGCAGGGGCGGCGGCCGGTCTTCTGACCGGCCGCCGCTGCCATTACAAAATAAAGTAAAAAAAAAACCAAACGCCAGTGATAGGCTACGTAACGATTTGCGTAGCCTATCACAGCTAGATTCCCAAAGTCAGCCGTGATAGGCTATGTAAATCGTTACGTAGCCTATCACGGGTGACTTTGAAAAAAAAAAAAGCACGTACGCAAATGGCGGCGCCCATGGGCGCCACCATTTGCATTCCTTATTTGGTCCCAGTAGTCTACGTAAAGATTTACGTAGACTATAGGGACCAAATAAGGGACGCAAATGGCGGCACCCATGGGTTTACGTAGCCTATCATGGCTGACTTTGGGAATCTAGCCGTGATAGGCTACGTAAATTGTTACGTATCCTATCGCGGGTGGTTTTTTTTCACTTTTGTATTTCGCGGCCAGGGAGACGGGGCGCTTCTCCCCGGCCTGAATTTCGGCCGGGCAAGGCGGGGTGCCTCCCCCCCCGGCCTGAACTTCGGGGGGAGAACCGAAGCGCCTCCCCCCCAACGCAAAGCAAGTTGCGGGACCAGGTAAGTGCCTTTCGTACATCCCTATGAACATCTGGAAAAACTTCCTGACTGTTAGAGCAATATAACAGTGGAACCAATGACCTAGGGAGGTAGTAGGCTCTCCCACATTGGAGGCATTCAAGATGAGGCTGGACAGGGATAGGGATGTAAGAACTCACCCTAGTTTGGGTTCTCCGGGCACTCGCTGAAGCAGCGCCCCTGCTCTCACCGTCCCGAACCTGCGCTCGAGCCACCTACAAGTTCGGTGAATTCCCCAGTGCTCACTGCGAACCCATTCAGTGAGCACTGCCATTTTCGCGCCTTTGCTTTCTGTGTAAAACAGGAAGTTTAAAGAAATGTGCATATAAATATGTGCAGTTTGGAGCTTGGAAAGCTAAATAAGCACAATATTAGAGGGATTATACCTCTAATAGTGTGCATATCTAGCTTTCCCAGCTCCAAACTGTGCATATTTGAATATGCACATTTTTTTAACTTCCTGTTTCATGCAGAAATCAAAAGCATGAAAATGGTGGCACTCACCAAATGGGTTCATGATGAGTACTGGGGAGCACAAGCGGGCACGAGCTGGGGGCAAACAAGGACAGTGTCTTGGCAGGCGCAGTTTGGGGGTAGCTAGCGAGGGCTGCTTGATGAATTCCCGAACCTCGAACTGCGCTCGCGACATCCCTAGTCAAGGATGCTCTGACTTGGATTCCTGCACTGAGCAGGGGGTTGGACTCCATGTTCTTGTAGGCCCCTTCCAACCCTACTATTCTATGATTCTACGATTCTACCTCTTCTGGGATGGTGCCTGCCAGCCACTTGCAATATTTAGAAGTGCTTATAATAAAAATATAATATAACTAATATACATTGTCCAAGTGGGGATGCCTTTTAGTCACTTAGAAGGTCTTTAACTCTGATCAATTAATCTGATCAATTAAACATTGGCAGCTCTACTAAATATTGTGATCAGTTAATTTTGGAGAGTTGGTTTACATAAACAGCACTTGATTGCTCTACACTTCATTACTCCAACAGGCAACTTTGTTGAAAAGAGGTGATAAGAAGTTCTATCTGTGAAGCCAGATCTACTATTGCCCATTCACACATATAAGCCAGCAATTGATGTTGTGGTCTACAAATGATGAGCGAGCCTGTAAACCAGCCCCATGTCTGAAACAAAAACCCATCCATTACACCTTTTCCATATTTAAGAATCAAATTTGGCGTGTGAATTTCCTAAGAAGAAAAATGCAATAAAACAAAAATTCTGACTAGCCATAGTCGATTTGCAAAATCATAATTCATAAGTGTGTTATGTCAGTTGCCAACTGCCCAGTCTCAAGGCCTAGCTTCCTAGGTGAGTTGGCAAAATGTTGGCCTGCCTGTTTCGAGAGCTCCAGGTGGCAACTCTAAATCAAGGAGAGCGTTGATCTGTAGGAACACTTCCAGCTTCCTCTGTCAACTTCTGCCTTTATCTCTTTCTCTCCTCTGAATCCAGTGCTGAAGAGAACTGAGGTGCTATTATATCCTTTAAAAGATTTGAACACACAGATGGCAATGTGACCCCCCCCCCAAGCTATTTGAGTGGAGGGACAATATAATAATACTGTGGAAGTTCATGACTCTGGTAATGTAATGAGCAAAATAGCAATGAGCCCTAGTTGCAAGAAAGGCCAGATTCATCACTGAGGATTCATTTTGGAGAACAAACCAAGATGTTACATTGATGTTGTGATACTCTGCTTACATATACTGATCTAAATGTGGTTTCAGATGACATCTGCCTCCTGAAAGCAGGATTAATACGAAGCCTACACTGCAATAATTGGCTATGTGGGCCATGGGAGAAGTAAATGTGAATTCAAGAAAGTGCGATATTACACTGCATCAGTGTCGGAAGACACTTCAGCGTAGATTAGTCCCAAGCACTCTTCTGATTTTGTTGTTGTTGTTCAGTCGTTCAGTCGTGTCCGACTCTTCGTGACCCCATGGACCATAGCACGCCAGGCCTTCCTGTCCTGCGCTCTCTCCCGGAGCGTGCTCAAGTTCATATTCATTGCATCCGTCATGCTATCTAGCCATCTCATCCTCTGCCGTCCCCTTCTCCTTTTGCCTTCAGTCTTTCCCAGCATCAGGGTCTTTTCCAGGGAGTTTTCTCTTCGCATTAGGTGGCCAAAATATTGGAGCTTCAGCTTCATTATCTGTCCTTCCAATGAGCAGTCAGGCCAGGGTTGATTTCCTTTAGGATGGACTGATTTGACCTCCTTGCAGTCCAGGGGACTCATAAGAGTCTTCTCCAGCACCACAGTTCGAAAGCATCAATTCTTCGGCGCTCAGCCTTCCTTATAGTCCAGCTCTCACAGCCATACATTACTACTGGGAAAACCATAGCTTTGATTAGACAGACCTTTGTCAGCAAGGCGATGTCTCTGCCTCTTAGTATGCTGTCTAGGTTGGCCATAGCTTTCCTCCCAAGGAGCAAGCGTCTTTTAATTTCATGGCTACAGTCACCGTCTGCGGTGATCTTGGAGCCCAAGAAAGTAAAATCTGTCACTGCTTCCATTTCTTCCCCTTCTATATGCCAGGAAGTGATGGGGCCAGATGCCATGATCTTAGTTTTTTTAATGTTGAGTTTCAAACCAGCTTTTGCACTCTCCTCTTTCACCCTCAACAAGAGGCTCTTGAGATCCTCTTCGCTTTCTGCCATTAGGGTGGTATCGTCTGCATATCGGAGGTTGTTGATAATTCTCCCAGCAATCTTAATTCCGACCTGTGATTCATCCAACCCGGCATTTCTCATGATGTACTCTGCATATAAGTTAAATAAGCAGGGTGACAATATGCAGCCTTGTCGTACTCCTTTCCCAATTTTGAACCACTCGGTTGTTCCATGTCTGGTTCTTACTGTTGCTTCTTGACCCTCGTACAGGTTTCTCAGGAGACAGGTAAGGTGGTCTGGTACTCCCATCACTTTCAGAATTTGCCACAGTTTGTTGTGATCCACACAATCAAAGGCTTTAGCATAGTCAATGAAGCAGAAATAGACGTTTTTCTGGAATTCTCTTGCTTTCTCCACGATGCAGCGAATGTTGGCGATTTGATCTCTAGTTCCTCTGCCTCTTCGAAACCCTGCTTGTATTTGCAGTAGTTCTCGGTTCGCATACTGCTGAAGCCTAGCTTGTAGGATTTTGAGCATCACCTTGCTGGCATGTGAAATGAGCGCAATGGTGCAGTAGTTTGAACACTCTTTGGCGTTGCCCTTCTTTGGAATTGGAATGTAAACTGACCTTTTCCAGTCTTGTGGCCACTGTTGAGTGTTCCAGATTTGTTGGCATATTGAATGCAGCACTTTAACAGCATCATCTTTTAGGATTTTAAATAGCTCGGCTGGAATACTGTCATCTCCGCTAGCTTTGTTGTTACTAATGCTTCCTAAGGCCCACTTGACTTCACTCTCTAGGATGTCCGGCTCAAGTTCAGTGACCGCACTATCATGGCTATCAGGGACATTCAGATCTTTCCTGTATAGTTCTTCTGTGTATTCTTGCCACCTCTTCTTAATCTCATCTGCTTCTGTTAGGTCCCTGCCTTCTTTGTCCTTTATCATGCCTGTCTTTGCACAAAACGTTCTCTTGAGATCTCCAATTTTCTTGAAGAGATCTCTAGTCTTTCCCATTCTGTTGTTTTCCTCGATTTCTTTGCATTGTTCATTTAAGAAGGCCTTCTTGTCTCTCCTTGCTATTCTCTGGAACACCGCATTCAGTTGGGTATATCTTCCCCTTTCTCCCTTGCTTTTCGCTTCCTTTCTTTCGTGAGCTACTTGTAAAGCCTCATCAGACAGCCACTTTGCTTTCTTGCATTTCTTTTTCTTTGGGATGGATTTCGTTGCTGCCTCCTGAACAATGTTACGGACCTCCGTCCATAGTTCCTCAGGCACTCTGTCTATCAGGTCTAATCCCTGAAATCTATTCCTCACCTCCACTGTATATTCATCAGGGGTATGATTTAGGTCATACCTGAACGGTTTAGTGGTTTTCCCGACGTTCTTCAATTTAAGCCGAAATTTTGCAAGAAGCAGCTCATGATCTCAGCCACAGTCAGCACCAGGTCTTGTTTTTACTGACTGTATGGAGCTTCTCCATCTTTGGCTGCAAAGGACATAATCAATCTGATTTCGATATTGACCATCTGGTGACGTCCATGTGTAGAGTCGCCTCTTGTGCTGTTGGAAAAGAGTGTTTGCTATGATCAGCATGTTCTCTTGGCAAAACTCTATTAGCTTTTGTCCTGCTTCATTTTGTACACCAAGGCCATGCCTGCCTGTTATCCCGGTGATTTCTTGACTTCCTACTTTAGCATTCCAATCCCCTATGATGAAGAGGACATCTTTTTTGGGTGTTAGTTCTAGAAGGTGTTGTAGGTCTTCATAGAACCGATCAACCTCAGCTTCTTCGGCCTCAGTGGTTGGGGCATAGACTTGAATTACTGTGATGTTGAATGGTTTGCCTTGGATTCGTACTGAGATCATTCTATCATTTTTAAGATTGTACCCCAGTACTGCTTTTCCCACCCTTTTGTTGACTATGAGTGCTACTCCATTTCTTCTAAGGGATTCTTGCCCACAATAGTAGATATGATGGTCACCTGAATTAAATTCGCCCATGCCTGTCCATTTTAGTTCGCTGATTCCCAAGCTGTCGATGTTCAATCTTGCCATCTCATGTTTGACCACCTCCAGCTTACCTTGATTCATTGATCTGACATTCCAGGTTCCTAAACAATATTGTTCTTTACAGCATCGGATTTTCTTTTCACCACCAGACACATCCACAGCTGAGTGTCCTTTCGGGTTTGGCCCAGCCGCTTCTCTCTTTCTGGCGCTACTTGGAAATACCCTCTGCTCTTCCCCAGTAGCATATTGGACACCTTCCGACCTGAGGGGCTCATCTTCCGGCGTCATCTCTTTTAGCCTTGTGATACGTTCCATGGGGTTTTCTTGGCAAGAATACTGGAGTTGGTTGCCATTTCCTTCTCCGGTGGACCACATTTTGTCAGAACTCTCTGCCATGACCTGTCCGTCTTGGGTGGCCCTGCATGGCATAGCTTATGGCTTCACTGAGTTACGCAAGCCCCTTCGCCATGCTGGTTATATATGATATCCCTAAATATTTGAAGTCTGGAATTAAACTCTTAGCATTACTCAACTTGACTATTGTGAACTGACAGCTAGGTCTATCCCCTTGGTCTGGGAGATCTTAATTCAGAGACAAGGAGGGTTTTGTGGTGAAAGGCCAACAGTGAGATAGAAAAGAAAGTGACATAATATTAATCATTTTTAATCCACTCCTTAATTGACAATATGCAGGGGAGGGATGGGTAATTTGCAATGTTTGAATTAGGAAATTCAAACACTCATACACATATCTAATAAAAATTACCTTCCCTCATAATTTCTTTGTTGTTTTGCCTGTGGGAGACACCTCCCCATTCATTTATTTGTTCACTTTAGATGACAAAGTACGGATATGTAGAACCCCCCTCCCCTGAGGAATTTGATTGCTTTTTTCTAACACTTCTTCACTTCTGTCAAAATTACTGAGCTGTTTTGCCTGACAACAACCCCCCTAATTAACTTCAATTGTACCTTCATTTCTGTGATAACTCTAGTTTGGTTGGATACACCCAAACATTTGATCAGAAGAACAAAATCCATACTTGTACATAAATTGGAGAATGATATTTTATGCTGCTTTAGAATCTCTACACCTCTATCAAATGCAACATACGCAAAGTAGGCAAGATACAGAGGATAACACAGCTACTATCAACAGCAGCCAATTCAGCTGAGAATAAGGCACTTCTTCAAAAACCATACTATATAAAATCCTCACCTGACACATCCCACTGTGGAACCCTAGAACTATGAAACTGCTATGATACACACAATCTTGTTGAACATAATGTTCTAACTTCTCAAAGGAAAGAAATCAACTATAGAATGTTCACACAAACTCTGTAGCTTTAGTAAAGGAAGCTGAATAGACAGGTCAGTTGGATGGGGAGGGACCCTTCCACAAGTTCTAGGAACTGAAAAAGTGATGTCATGTTGACATGTGGCAAAGGGAGGGTTAGGAAATTGACTAGTTTAGGGTGCAATCCTATGGCTGCAAGACAGCTAGGGATGTACGAATCCCACTCACCCATCCGTTCTGGGGCATCGGCGGTGGGGGGGAGGCGCTCCGTCCCTCCCCCCAGAATCCATCCCGGCCGGCTCCGCTCCATGGTGACTCCGCAGAGCTACGCCGGCTGCCATTTGCATGGCTGTCAAGCCATGATAGGCTACATAAGTATTTACGCAGCCTATCACGGCAAAAGGAAGACATGTAAATGGCGGCCACTACGATGGCCACCATTTGCAGCTGCAGCAACCCGGCAGCGGCCGAGAGACCAGCCGGAACCGCCGGCCCATCCGCTGGAGCCACCGGAAGCCACCGCATCCGCCACCAGGTAAGCTCCGTCCCAGGGGGATTCCAGGGGGTGGCGGGGGGGAGGCCATTCCACCATGGATTCTGGGGGGCTGGATTCTACCATAGCCTCACTGGAGTCCATGGTGGAATTCTCTGACATCCCTATAGACAGCAGCTAGATGGCCATAGGATTTTTCAGTTTTCGGGAACCGACCTTGGAGCCAGAGTTCCAAGGTCAGTCCCCAGAAAACTGCCTCCCTGCCCCCGCCCCCACTGCTTCATAGGAGGTTTGGTTCATTCCTGGCTCCTCAGTTGGAAGAGCAGCATGGAGAGGGGGGAAACAGGGCATTGAGAATGTTGTTTTGATTCACATTAGACCAGAAATTGCCCCATCTGCACCCCCAAACATGAGTGCATATTTATTTTGGGAAATGCTCATATATCCCTGAGCTTGTGTTTGTGTTCAAATGTATATAAGAAAAATGTGCACTTAAATATGTGAATTTTGGGGAAAATGCACATGGTCACACTTTAGTCAGTGGAGGAAAGTGTGCAGCTGGGTGCACGCTTTTTTAAAAAAAATGTGCACCCAAATGCACACTTTCCCTATTTGAACCACAACAGCAAGAAGCAGCTTGCAATCAGGTACAGAAACAAGGCAAACCAGAGCTTTGAAGTAAAAATCAGAGGACCTGGATGAGGCTGATTCCCACTCATTCTCCCATCCCTATTTGCGATGCACCGGTGGAGTGAAAGGAACCAATCAGTTTCAACAGTTGTATCTGAAACCACACAAACAATCATGTTAGAAGAAATGTTGCTGCTTCCGTTCGTTCTGCTTCCACAACCACTGCTTCCACGTCAATCTTCTCCAAGTGTAAACAGAGCACATGTGAGGACAGCCAAACAGAGAAAGATGCATTGTTATGCGTGATGGCATGGCACACAGGATGAAAAAGAAGACCATATTATGCATGCCATATTCCTAGGGGTGTATGGAATACTCGTCCCGTTCCAGTCCGGATGTCCATGGGGGCGAGGAGGTGATCCGTCCCTCCCCCCAGGATCGTGCCCGGCTGGCTCCGCTCTGCGGTGAGTCGGCGGAGCTGCTGGTTGGGGCTGCCCACAGCTGGACTTCTGTCCACTGCTGGGCTGCGGCCACAAATGGCATCCGGCATAGGGGATGCCATTTGCATCCCTGCCCTTTGCTGTGATTGGCTACATAAATATTTATGTAGCCAATCACGGCCAAGGGCAGGGATGCAAATGGCATCTGCTACACCATTTGCGTCCCTGCTCTTTGCCTTGAAAGGCTATGTAAATATTTACATAGCCAATCATAGCCAACGGCAGGGACACAAATGGCGTCCACTATGCTGGATGCCATTTTGTTCCGCAGCCTGGCAGCAGATGGCTGCAGAACGAAGACGACGACCCGGACAAGCCGCAGCCAGGTAGGGTCCATCCCGGGGGGATTTTGGGGGGTGGCGGGGGGGCAGTCCGTTCTGCCACAGACTCCAGGGGGCGGATTCTAAAGAATCTGGCCTCATTTGAGTCCGTGGCAGATTTCTCCGCCATCCCTACATATTCCTAAGAAGCATTTAGTTGATGTGCACATGCAAAAATCTAACACTGTTGCATCTAATACTGACTAAGAGCGTTAGTAATAACTAATATTTGATTCATAAATCAGCAAGCACATTACTAATTATGATGAGATCAGTCTGCCCATCACTAGATTTGTTTGAGCAGACAATTTGGTGAGGAATTTCCAAGACAGAAAAACTCACATGTGCCTCAAGGGTAGGACATGCATGATGTACCAGCAAAGATTACAAAAGCAAATCATGGGCAAACAACAACCTCTGAGTCCAACTATTTGGGGTTGGAGGACTTTTGAACAACAAATCAACCAATCTAAAACTTGACTAAGAGAGCAATCCTATGGTCACTAGACACTGTCTAGAGGGCCATAGGATATGCCCATTTCCAGGAACCGACCTTGGAGCCTGTGTTCCGAGGTCGGTTCCCGGAAAACCAACCTCCCCCCTTGTCCACGTTGCCTCAGAGGCAGCGTGGAGAAGCCCCGTCCTCCATGCTTGTAAGAGGAATGGGGAGCAACTGAAAAGGGGCAGGGTTGGGGCATTCCAGGGCGGGAAGAGTGGAGCTATCTGAAAACAGCTGTCTAGCGAAAAATAGCAAGGCAGGAGAGGCACGGAGGGAACGATCCCCCCGTGCCTCTCCTTCCTTGCTTTGGATAGGCGGTCACCTCTGCGTTTGGAGTTGGGATGTAAAAATCCCTTACCTGGTCCAGGACTTCGGTGGTTGGGGGGAAGCTATCCGTCCCTTCCCCCGGAATCCTCCCCAGCCGGCTCCATTCCATGGCAAGGCTGCGGAGCCACCGGCCAGGGCTGGCTGCAGCTGGACTTCCGGCCGCTGCCGGGCTGCTGCAACCGCAAATGACGGCTGTCGTAGTGGCCGCCATTTGCGTCCTTACATTAAGCCGTGATAGGCTACATAAGTATTTATGTAGCCTATCACAGCAAAAGGCAGGGATGCAAATGGCATCCACTACGCCATTTGCATGCCTGCCTTTTGCCATGATAGGCTATGTAAATACTTACATAGCCTATTACGGCAAAGAGCAGGGCCACAAATGGCATAGTGGATGCCATTTGCGCCCCTGCTCTTTGCTGTGATAGGCTACATAAGTATTTACGTAGCCTATCATGGCCTAATGCAGGCATGCAAATGGCAGCCGCTACAACGGTTGCCATTTGTGGCCGCAGCAGACTGGCAGTGGCCAGAAGACGAGCCGCATCCACAGCCGCTGCTGCCACCGCATCCGCTGCCACATCCACCGCCAGGTAGGTCCGTTGGGGGGGGCTTTGCAGGGGGTGGCGGGGGCAAGGCCATTCCGCCATGGATTCTGCAGGGCCGGATTCTTTAGAACTGGAGTCCGTGGTGGAATTCTCCAACATCCGTAGTTTGGAGGCAGCAGCCTATCTAGTTAGGATTGCACCCTAAGACCAGTCATGGTGCAGAGCATTGTGACACACAACACATGTGGAGAAATGAGAACATCAGATGGTTGCCTAGGGAAGACAATGTACTACCTTCCCTTGATGCTGCAATACAATTCCCAAGTGACCGTGGCAGAATCCACATATATGAGCCAACACATAATTCTTAAAAACAAAACAAAAACCCTTTTCAAAAGTGATCTCAGATTATTCTCACAATTGTTGAACCTCTTAAAAAATTAGGGATAGATGAATCTATCAGATTCACGTTCTCCCTCATTCAGATTTTTAAAAGCTCCAGTTCTTTCTGTTCCAGATAAGAAGAATTTTTGCAATTTTGGTAAATTCTTAACAAGACTAAACTAAAATGACATTATCTCCCATCTGCATCAGCCAAATTCAACAGGTACAGTTATCCCCAGCATGGAGAAGACCGTGATGTATCCACTTGCCATAGAACTTCTAAGGATGAGGAGCCTGCCAGGGGGGTTGGGAGGGATGACTGGGAAGGGATTCAAACCTAGAGTGTTAAGCCCTGGGCCGGGATAGATAAATCTGCCAGTTTGGGTTTCTCCTACATTCTTCGGGGGGGGGGGGTCTTTTGTAATCTTACGTCCCAAGTGTGAAAAAATTTGCAGATTTTGGTAATTCTTATCAAAAACGAACTGAAATAAAATTCTCAGCCATCCCAAATTATGATTCAAGATGAGGAAAGTTCACACATCAGTAGTTATGGGCTTTGGTGCTATGTACTGTGTAGGCTAGATATCCCAGGGAGGGTGGGGGGCAAAGTGGCAGTTCTGCTAGGGTTGGGGGTGGTGTCACCAGGACATCAGTGAAAGAGTGAATTGTCAGCTTCTATAAACAATACATTACATGACTCAGTAAAGCTTGTTTCTGATACTAGGAGTTTGCTGCTAGTAACTGAGGGACAAACAGAGGATATGTGTTTGAAATGTCAGAGTATCAGTAGGTGCTCGCTCACCGAATTACTGCTGAACTGTATGGGATACAGTTATCTCCAGGCCCTCTCCTGTCCCACTGCTGTGCCATTGACCTTTTATTTTATACACCTGCTGCTGACAGAAATGATTAGGGTTATGAGCTAGTTTCTGAGGAGGAGAGATGGGAAATATTAGGGTCCTTCCATGACGGGAAATGACTAAAGCAACAGTACAAGAGTGCTGTATGAATGCATTTGGAAAAGTGACTAATATTCCTCACCTTCTGAAGCAAGAGAAAGAGACAATTCGAATCCACAAAAGCAAGCAGAAGGAATTTCAGTGATTGATGATTACTGTTGGATTTCTGCCACTCAGTGATGATGATACAGAGACATTCAAATCCCTGTCCAGAGACTAACATCCTTGTGTAGCCTTGGGTAAATAACTTTCTCTCAACTCGAACCAAGGTACATTTCTGTTTTCAACTGTGGCCATCCAGATGTCTCTGGAACCTTCCAAGCATGGCATCACGGTGATGTTCACCCTGCTTTTTGCCCCCTCAGCATCTGCTTATCTGGGGTATACTGCCTTTGAATATTGAGTTTTCCTTTCGGTATCATGGATTATAGCCATTGGTAGACTACTTTTTCAAAACTTTGTCTAGACCTTTATTTTAAAGCTAGGGGGCTATCATCACATTGCATAGGTTAATTATATGTTGTTGTTTTAAGAAAGTACTTCTGTTTGATTATCCTGGTTTCATTGGCTAATCCCAAATTCAAGTATTGTGAAAGAAAGAAAGAAAGAAAGAAAGAAAGAAAGAAAGAAAGAAAGAAAGAAAGAGATTTGTCTACCCTTTCCAAACCTAACTCTTCCTTATTTCTGGGAGTAAGCCTCATTTAACAAAAGCGTTTATTTCTGAGTAAACTTGCTTATGAATGGTGCTATAACTGTCCCCTCTACATGGATGAATGGATCTGTCACTTTCGCTTTCTCCTACATTCAGATTTTCTTTCTTTCTTTCTTTCTTCCTTTCTTTCTTTCTTTCTGATCTGACTAAGAAGAAATTTGCTAATCATGGTAAATGCACAGGGATTCAAACCCCAAAATTGTATGAGCAAAGCACTCAAAGCCCTGGTTCTGGGTGGACAAATCTGTCAATGTCAGTTTTCCCCACATTCAGGTTTTGTGTGTTTTCTTTTAAGTTTGAGTTTTTTCCAACACAAATATGAAGAGGTTAGTGAATTTTGGTAAGTTATTATCAGAAATGAACTGAAACAAAGTTGTCACCCTTTCCTACAGGAGACCTCCCAAACTTATCTGACCAAATCATTTGCACAGGGACACCTGGAAAATGAAAGAACCACAAGATGTTTGCTTGGGTTAGAGGGCCAATACACAAGATCTTCCCAGTCTATGAGCATCTCTACACCAGCCTAAAATCCCACATTTAAAATGGGGCTTTCTGCTTCCATGTTAAATGCAGGATCATGATGGACTCCCTTTACATGCTCTTCCTTCCCCCCATTTTCCCCTTCCTTCCTCCCTTATCTGAGTCTTCAATATGTTTCATTATATAGCCACTAGATGGCACTGTGGTCTAGCTCATTTTATTGCAGGTTTTCCTCTTTTCACAAGGGAACTCAAGCACTGTAATTTGATAGCTCATTATTTCCGATCTTTAAAAAAATGGATTAAAGGTCATTTAGTGTGGGAGATGCCTTGGAGGTTAACAGCATCATCTAAAGGACCCACAAACGTCCATGAGTAACCGATCTCAATAGCAGGATAAAAGCTCTGTGAAGAAGCCCTATGGCTCTCATGAGATTTAATCAGGCTATGCTGATGTTTAATCATTCCCACACACTGAGCCAATCGTGTGCATGCCGTGATAGCAACACATGGTCAAAAGCCTGATACATGCTGCCTCCTGTGCATGATGATGGCATGCTCACAGCCAGTGTACTTTGTGTCAATGTGGCTAAAGTCACCAAAGGTAGATTAAAACCTGTGCCTGCGAAGGGCTGTGACAATGCCCAGAGGGGAAGGTTGTGAAATTGCTGCCTCTGGGGTAGGGATGGTTCAGGAGTCAGAAAAGGGGCTGGAGTCCAACAGATTCCCCCTCTGCCCAGCTCCTGGACCCCGCTTGCTAAGCCCTGGGACACTGACAGACCCAGCCACCAAGCGTCCCAGAGCTTGGTGAGTGGTTGGGGCCACCATGGCACCCCAGCGCTCTCTCCCTGGCCTATTCAAGAGCACTGGGGGCTGGCTGCGCTGGGACCATCCTGCCTCCACTGGCTGTCAAAGGCTTCCTTAACAGCTCGCATGGGGAGGAAGGGCCTCAGCAGAACCGCGCACTCTCACCCTGGCCTCCTCTAGAGGAGGCCTTTCCTCCCCATGCCTGCTGTTAAGGAAGCCCTTGACAGCTGAATTGGGGAGGAAGGGCTCCTCCTCAGGAGGAGGCCAGGGTGAGAGCG
This sequence comes from Heloderma suspectum, assembly GCF_057233095.1. Classification (NCBI taxonomy): domain Eukaryota; kingdom Metazoa; phylum Chordata; class Lepidosauria; order Squamata; family Helodermatidae; genus Heloderma; species Heloderma suspectum. The sequence continues at coordinate 44,318,884 of NC_139460.1, read as the reverse complement.
CTGGGGGCAGGCCATGCCAAGGATGCATAAAGCACAAGGGCTTGACTGCTGGAGTCCTTGGTGCTCAGTGGAGAGGAGGGGCAGCTTGGCAGGCAGCAGGGCGAGCAGGGAGGCTCACTGACAGGGCCTGGGCTGTGTGAGCTGCGGGGGGAGCTCATTGAGTTCCCCCATCCTGGACGGAGATGGATCTGTCCATCTCTTCTCTGGGCATGACTTGATTTTGCCTTGGAAATAATGCTAGCTGCTGATTAGGGATGGCGGAGAATTCCACCATGGACTCCAATGAGGCTGGATTCTTTAAAATCTGGCCCCCTGGAGTCTGTGGTGGAATGGACCAACCACCATCCAGCACCCCACAAAGTTTGCCCAGATGGACCCTACCTGCCACCGGCCAGGTCCGCGTCCGTCTGCAGCCATCCGGTGCCAGTCTGCAGATGCAAATGTAGGGATGTACGAAAGTCACTTACCTTTCCGCAGATTCTGTTCATGGGGGGGGAGGTGTTCCATCCCTCCCCCCAGAATCCATGATGGGGGGAGGCAATCTGGTCCTCCCCCCCGGAATCCTCGACGGCCGGCTGTGCTCCGTGGCGGCTCAGCAGAACAGCCGGCCAGGCCCAGGTCAGAGCCATCCGCAGCCAGATTTCTGGCCGCAGTGGCTTCTGGGTAAAGAACAAAAACAAAAACAAAAAAGGAGAAAACAAGTGGCGGCAGGTATGGCCGCCGACATTTGCATTCCTTATTTTTCACCGTCTTAGTCTACGTAAATATTTACGTAGACTAAGATGAAGACAAGAAAGGGGAACGCAAATAGCTAGGGATGGCGGAGAATTTCTCCACGAAATTGGTGGTGAAATTCTCCGCCCCCCCGCCCCCCCCCCGGGATGGGACTTACCTCCTTCGAATGTCCCTCTCGGCGGCGGGTCCTGGCCGCCTTTTGGCGGCCTTTCAGCGGGGGCAGGGGCGACAGCCGGTCTTCCGACCGGCTGCCGCCGCCATTACAAAGTAAATTTAAAACACACACACACACATTATAGGCTACATAACGATTTACGTAGCCTATCACGGGCACGGCTAGGTTTCCAAAGTCTAATAGCGTTGCCCTTATTTTCGCTGTAGTCTACGTAAATCTTTACGTAGACTACCCGGGCCCAAAAAAGGAATGCAAATGGCGGCGCTCATGGGCGCCACCATTTGCGTACGCGCTTTTTTTTTTTCAAAGTCACCCGTGATAGGCTACGTAATGATTTACATAGCCTATCATGGCTGACTTTGGAAATCTAGCCGTGATAGGCTACGTAAATCGTTACGTAGCCTATCACGTGTGTGTGGGGTTTTTTACATTTACTTTTTTATTTCGGGGCCAGGGAGACGGGGTGCTTCTCCCCAGCCTGAATTTCGGCGGCGAGGGATGGGGCGCCTCCCCCCCAGCCTGAATTTTGGCCGGGCAGGGCGGGGCGCCTCCCCCCCCAGCCTGAACTTCGGGGGGAGAACCGAAGTGCCTCCCCCCCCACAGCAAAGCAAGCTGCGGGACCAGGTAAGGGACTTTCGTCCATCCTTACAAATAGCATAGTGGGCGCTATTTGTGTCCCTTTTTGATTTGCCGTTTTAGCCTATGTAAGTATTTACGTAGGGTAAAACAGCGAATCAAAAAGGGATGCAAATAGCGCCCACTATGCTATTTGCATTCCCCTTTATTTTTGCCGTAATAGTCTACGTAAATATTTACGTAGACTAAGACGGCGAAAAATAAGGAATGAAAATGGCGGCGGCCGTAGCCACCGCCATTTGCGTACGCGTTTAGTTTTTTTTTTTTACCAGGATGTGATAGGCTACGTAAGTCTTTACGTAGCCTATCACGTCTCTGTAAACAAACAAACAAACAAACACCATGCCGACTGCAAATGGCAGTGGCGGCAGCAGCTGGTTGGGAGACCAGCCGCCGAAGCCACCACTGCCGGAACTGCCACTGGAGCCGCCACCACCTGGAACATCTGCCCCAGGTAAGTCTCATCCCGGGGGGGATCTGTGGGGGGGCGGGGAGGGCAGGCTGTTCCGCCGTAGATTTCGGGGGGCTGAATGCACTGGCATTCGGCCTCACTGAGATCTGTGGAGGAATTCTCTGACATCCCTATGCAAATGTCATCCAGCATAGCGGACCCCATTTGCGTCCCTGCTCTTTGCTGTGATAGGCTAGGTAAAGATTTACGTGGCCTATCACAAAAAGAGCAGGGACGCAAATGGCATCCGCTACACTGGACACCATTTGCATCCACAGACCTGCAGCGGGCGGAAGTCCAGCTGCGGACGGACCTGGCCAGCGGCTCCATGGACTTGCCATGGAGTGGAGCTGGCCAGGGAAGATTCCGGGGAGAGGAATGGATTGCCCCCCCGTGGACCCCCAGGCGGACTGGTGAGTGGGGTTCATACACCCCTACTGCTGATTCACATTGGTTTCTTTTCAATATAGAAATGTGTACAAACTGCAGCATGACTCCAACGCCATTTGTATTTTGAAGGAAAACAACCACTGACAGGTTTGGTCTGAACCTTCCCTCACAAAGGAAAAAGCAGCAAAACAGCATAATACATGAAGTGCGGGGGGCAGCAGGAAGTAGGTTGAATGAATGGATATATGAATGAACTAAAGGCCAATCAGTCAGTGACGGTATCTAGAAATTGTCCCAATACTAGATCCCACACATTCAAAGACAAGGGAAAGCAGAGAAAGCAGGAAACCCCCCATATTTCCAAAGATGACACTACGTGCAAGTCAGCAAGGCCAAACACCCCGAGACAAGTATTGGAACACTAACAAAGGCAGAAGAAGTCACCTCTGCAGCCACAGTTGCAATCATTCCTCACACACACACACACACACACACACACGCTAGTATACACCACCTGGAGCTGCCATAAGTTGACCCAGATCCAGGCAATCATTCCACATGCGCACTGTATCTTTTTTTCTGGAGAAAAAGGTACCAGAACTCTTGGATTACACTTTCTCAGGAGTAGAAGGTGATTCAATTGTAATGAAGAGCATTAAACTAGTGGACAAACACGCACACACACACACACACACATACAGGGCCAGGACTCAGTTCCCGTGAGTTCCACCAGACAAAAAGCACTGGTGTCTTTTATTATTCCTGTTGTTATTGTTCTGCTCAAGCACCTTGTCTGCATTGCTGATCAAAAACCCCTTTGTAACAAATCTGACCTCTGCCTTCTGGAATGGCCAGCTTCTTCCCAAGATGGATCATTACTGCGCTCTCCTACTTTCACCACCTGCTCTTCTACAGTTTGTTGGTCTTATAAGGGTGTGGGTGCCAGGCAATCTGGAGAACCCTGGAGAGCTGGATTGGAACCCCAGGTCGGCTGGATTCAGCCCACAAGCCTAAGGTTCAGCACCCCTGCTGTAGATGTTTTGTACCATGTTTTAAAGTTTGCAAAGGGTTTGCTATTGGGGAATACAAAAGAAATCAATCTCAATCTGCTTCTGGGAACACAATAATAGCACCATGACAAAATAAACCCAAATTTCAGGGAATGAAGAAATTAAATCTCCCCCATTCCTGAATAATACAGCCTTTCCTTCTTCTCCTTTCAAAATAAGAGGCATTTTTCTTACCATCAGTGTAAAACCTGAACCTACTGAAACATAATTGACATTTTCTTTTAAGAGTTGTTAATTAAAACAACATTAAACATGCTGTGTATGGTACTTTGTCAGGCACCGGGCTAGGCTACTAAAATGATCACTAAGGGGCCTATTAAATATCATAATGCTCTCCCAGAGAAGCTAATTACAGCAATTTTTAAAGGTTCTCAATCCACCATCTTGCAAAAATCTTTTTTGGTCTATTTACGTACATAAAATAATCAAATGTTAACAACTTGACTTAGAGAAACCTCTGCCTGTGGAACAAAAGACACTGTATAATGTTATACTCCTGTGGAGAAGCCTTGTGCCAAGAAAAACCTTGTGATGTTAGATGTCTACAGGTAAGAAAGCAAATCCAACAGTGTTGCCTATTTTCAAGGTTTGGTCGTAGATCGTAGAAAAACACAACACCCCAAGGTTCTGTATCAGTCTTCCCCAACCTGTCACCCTTCAGATGTTCTGTAGACCCGCAGAGTAGACCCATTAAAGTGAATGGGACTTCAGTTAGTCATGACTAACTGAATTCCCATTCATTCCAATGGGTTTAGTCTAAGTAGGACTTACGTTAGAGCTTACACATAGGTTTCAACTCAAAAAAGCTTCGAAATAGACTTCAGATTTATATATTGAGAAAAATGTATTTAGAAATGTGTATTTTCAGAGAAAATAGGTTCTGAAATACATATTTAAATATGTATTTAAATGCTTGTTTTTGTGCATATTTTTTAAACAAAGAATAAGAGACTAAGGGTGCAATCCTGTGGCCACTAGACAGGAGCTAGACAGCCATACTACCTCCCTGCCACCTCCCCCACCGCCTCGTAGGTAGCATGATTCGTCCCTGGGCTCCACACTCGGAACAACCAAGTGGGGAAGGGGGCATTCCCGGGGGCAGGGAGTGCAGAAGTTCTGGCATGACACTTCCTATGTGTCTTCTGACCTCCCCCACCCCGACTCCAAAGTCCCATGGCTAGACAGCCGAAATCAACTCTCTAACTGTGAATGCAGGGCTGCTGGAGCACAGAGGAGAAGATCATCTCCGTACTCCACCTTACTTGCATTGGATAGGCGGTCGCCTCTGAGTTCGGAGGCGGCCACCTCTCCACATAGGATTGCTCCCTAACAAGGAAATGGATCACAACTGACTGTGGATGACATGCAGAAGTAACATGGAACAGAAACAGACGTTGTTTTGCCCACCCATAGTTTCTTGACCATAGAGTAGCCTTCCCCAACATAGTACCCTCCAGATGTTTTGGAAAAATCCTCACATCATCCTTGATATTAGCCATGCTGTATGATGGGGATTGTAGTCCAAAACTAGGGCACCGGGTTGGGGAAGGCTGCCATAGCCCACTGTCATCTCAAAGGTTCTCTCTGATCCAGGTAAGCAAGCAGTCATTGGAAAGACTTGTTGGTTGTGCATCATGGACACTTTGCTGGTTCCATTCATGCTTTGCTGATTCAGTTCAGCTGGAGGTTTTTGTGATGTTGGGCAACTAAGTAAAACCTCTTGTTTCTTATCAGCCTCACTGTCTATTAATTGGTGTGTGTGTGTGTGTGTGTGTGAACTGAGTGTGTGTGTGTATGTATATGTATGTGTGTATATATATATATATATATATATATATATATATATTTCATGTATCTGGCAAAATGGGCACTAGTCTCCAAAAAAATTATGTCACAACAAGTTCAATATATGGCAACCCAAGAGAGGGTGTTCTTGATACAGGCACCCCAAGTAAAGTCCTATCTGTTGATCCGGGCTTTTGACTGATTTTGTTGTTGCTGTTGTATCCTGGCTGATGCTGTGTGATTTTGTTTTGTACTTTGTACCCCACTATGGTTTTCCCAGTAGTAACGTATGGCTGTGAGAGCTGGACTATAAGGAAGGCTGAGCGCCGAAGAATTGATGCTTTCGAACTGTGGTGCTGGAGAAGACTCTTATGAGTCCCCTGGACTGCAAGGATGTCAAATCAGTCCATCCTAAAGGAAATCAACCCTGGCCTGACTGCTCATTGGAAGGACAGATACTGAAGCTGAAGCTCAAATATTTTGGCCACCTAATGTGAAGAGAAAAGTCCCTGGAAAAGACCCTGATGCTGAGAAAGACTGAAGGCAAAAGGAGAAGGGGACGGCAGAGGATGAGATGGCTAGATAGCATCACTGATGCAATGAATATGGACTTGAGCACGCTCCGGGAGAGAGAGCAGGACAGGAAGGCCTGGCATGCTATGGTCCATGGGGTCACCAAGAGTTGGACATGACTGAATGACTGAACAACAACAACAACAACCCCACTTTGGGATTCTTTTACAATGAAAAGCAGATAATAAATTTCATAAATCTGTTGCCCTCCAAACGTGTCAGACTGCAATTCCCATAATAAAATAAATTATTTTAAATAAAGACATACATGATTAATAAATAATACATCCATTCATCCTCAAGGTGTCCCGGGACTCCCTTTTGCTTTAACAGGCAGGAGGCACTAGCTCTGCTCTTGTGTCTTCTGAAGCTTGACAAACAGGCATTGCTGCGTGAAGTCTTCCCTGACATTGAGATACGTCCCTGAAAAGTTTCCCCCTTGATACATTTCAGTGTGGCAGTTTGCTGTTAAAGGCAGAGGAGCAGGGCCAGTGAAAAGGGGGTGGCACTCCTACTGCCTGGGCTCTCCCTGTTTTCATGAAGGGCAGCATGTTATAAGAGGAACTGATGTGCCATCAATAAAGGAGCACCTTCAGCATTTCCCCTCTGGTGTGATAAAAATTAGGTCACTGGCTTTTGTTTTCTTCCTTCCAACTCCCACGAAGCACATTAGGGCTCAAATCCTCAAGACAAACCATTATTGTTGTTACTGCTATTGTTTTTTAATTTTTTTTAACTGTGAAAGAAAATATTAATGTTACAAATAGCTGCCATTAGCATAAGCAGAGCCGCATATTAATCTGCACACGGGTGTCTCCACTGTCAGGAGGCGGAAAGACCCCAGAGGCTCTGCTTTCGCTGGGGAACTGATGAAGGCATTAGTGCTAATGATAATGATAAGGAGGCCACTGTAAATTATATGCCAATTTCTTTTGTAATCCTGTTTGGGCAAAGACATCCCCCCCCCAGCCCTCATCCCACATTGCCTACAAATAGCTGCTGCATCAGAAAGGGGGGGAGACGGTGGGATCATTGGCAAGGACAGGAGACTTCTGTGTGGAGGGTAATAAGCAGGCAATTGCTAAGTGGAGATGAAAGCAAAACTACAAAGGGTTGTGCGCTCATTGAAGCCGATATTAAAAATGAAGGGGGAAACTAATAAGCAAAATTTCTCTTCATTGGCATTTGACTTGCAAAAACAAAATGGCTATGCTACTAACTCGGGTCCCACCCCTCCCACCTCAACCATCCCAAATAAGTCTACTATTAGATGTCCTCCTTTGGGAGAAAAAGAACAAATATTGAATCTTTCTGAAAGTTTGCACTATGGACTTAAATTCAACAGCAAGTCTGAACTTCACATGTTTCTTGAGTGTTCCTGACAGTCACGTTTACAAAACAAAATTTCAAATGTCAAAATACAAAACTTGGAATTGAAATTCTGAATGTTTGTTATTCCCCCCTCCCATTTCTGTGATATTTTGGTTCAGTTCTCATCCAGTATTTCATTTAGGGTAGCTTCAGGATGTCTGTACCTTTTTCCTCTAGTTTATCCTCCACACCATTTATTTTGGGCCAATATACTGACTGAAAAATTGTCTTCCTGTGTGCCTGACACAGATAATACAAGGCAGGGATGTGGCAGAGGTCCTTCTGTTTTGTTTTTATGTCAGAAGTTCAGATACAGTTGAGCTAGGTTGCATGTTATGTTCAACCCTAAAGGCAGCATCCATTGATGTCATTCTGCAAACTCAAATAGAGTTAGTGGTACTCCACTGAATCTTCTTGTTGCGCGAGTGGTTGTCCATTACACTTGCACAACCAGTTCTGCAAGCAGGTGCACAAGTAGAATGTTGAACAGGTTGCACAACAGTTTACACAAGAGTTATACACAACAGGATGCACAGCAGGTTGCACAAGTCCAATGCACATCCTCTTCTGCAAATATGCTTGCACGAATGTAACTTTAGTTTGATTCTTCTCTTGTGCATAGTTCACAACCTAGTTTCTGCTAGCACTACATAATTTGCTCTAACAGAATGACACAGTTGGATACTACCCTATAGTTTGGGCCTAGGTTTTTAAATAGGAATGATGAGCTGGGCATAATGTTTACTAAGGCTGCACATACAAATATGTGCATTCGCAAAAATACGCATTTTTGCACATGAGCAAATACACACATTTTTGCAATCGCCATTTTATTTCTCAAAAATGGTGACCATGAAGCTCAATGAGGCCACCGGGGTGAGTGCAGGCCATTCACCGAGCATGGGCAGGGGGTGAGCAGGGGCTCGGCGAGCAGGGCTCAGGGGTGTGGGCAGGGGCAGTTCCACCAGATTCCCAGACTGGATTGGGTGCCCATGCCATCCCCATTCCAGCCTCACCTCTCTATTTCACTACCCTCTACTCATGGAGAGCAACTGTCTGAGGAGGAGAGCCCCCTCTATCCATGGAGACCCTCCATGTGAGCAAGAACACTGATTTTCCAGCATTCTGGCTCACTGAGCCTCAACTGATAAAGAAGGGTCTTATCTTCAGAAGTCATCCTCAATGAGTAGAGGGCAATAAATGTAACAAGGGAGATGGGCAAGGTAGGAATACTCTCTGTCATTGTGTGTTTGATTTATTCACATATAGAACCGCTGAACAGAGCTTCTGTCTCCTCTCCAAATACTGTATTTTGCTTTTGTTTCTCTAAAACATTGATGAGAGGAAGAAGGGGAATGGTGTGGTTGAGTGACTGACAGACAGATCCACCTTCTAAACTTAGAGCACATTTTACCCTAGGCTCCAATCACTGTGCTTTACATGACGAGGGCAATGAATGATGGGACTATGAGATGGCCATTCTTCCAATGCCACCATACTTCACTAAGACAAAGTCTTAATGTAGTTTTCAAGAATCATACTTCCGTAGCCCCTACACCTATTCTTCTGAAACCTCGCAGGCTTATTGCCTGGGGATACCTCTATATGTGCATGTCATCGCCATACAAATTGTCCTCCCCTCAAAACAGTGGGGGGGAGTGAAATACTCCCCCTTAAAACAAAATTTGAAGATTCCCATTCCATTTGAATTGCTGCACACATCCTTCTGAAATTTTTCAGGTTTCTTACTTAAGGACACCTCTAGGTTGACTGTCATTTTCAGAACAGTGGTCCACAGGGAGATAAGCACATCCTCTTTGGGATACCCTCAAAATATCAAGACTGCTCTTGCATGAAAACCCCTGCCCCTATTCATCTTCACTTGGGAAGTGCAGAAGTGGAGGATGAAATTGGCATGTATTTTGACAAGTACAGAATATGGCTCTGCTAGGCTAAAGGAAGTAGTGTGTGGAGAGGATGAAACTGACAAGGACATTTACAAGATGCGAATAATATGCCTCTGCAGGGCTACCTAGTGGGCAGGCAGAGGTGCAATCGTGTGCACTTGTGCAAGATCAGCAATAAAAATGATTAAACAAAAGCAACAACAACAACAACAACACTTGTGCAAATTTCAACAGCCCCCAAATGTGCAAATTGCCCCATTTAACCCCCAGCACCACACACACACACACACACACACACACTCCTCATGTAGGCTTAACTTGCTGCAGATCAAGTCGATGCCATCACAGGGGAAACAGAACAAAATCTGCAGGTCCAAACCAGAAAAATCCATTGAGTTTTCACCCCCCAAATGGAATTCTCATACATCCCTAAGGTGACTACAATGGGGTTAAAATGCTGTAAAAATCATGAATAAAGATCAGATTCTTAAACTGCAGCCCTATACCAATTGACCAGGGAATGAGTCCCACTGAACTTAATGAGGCTTACTTCTGAGTAGATTTAATGTGGTTAAGATGCTGAACTGCAGACCGGAAGGTCGGCAGCAGGACAGTAGTTTGAGACCCGAGTGCCGCGTGACGGAGTGAGCTCCCGTCTTCAGTCCCAGCTCCTGCCAACCTAGCAGTTCGAAAGCAAGAAATTGCAAGTAGATAAACAGGTACCGCTTTGGCGGGAAAGGTAACAGTGTTCTGTGCACCTCGGTGTTCATTCATGCCGGCCACATGACCATGGAAGCATCTTCGGACAGCGCTGGCTCTTCGGCTTAGAAATGGAGATGAGCACCACCCCCTAGAGTCGGACACGACTGGCTGGGGACACCTTTACCTTTTTTAGATTTATATAAAATTGCACTATTATACTGTTAAGAAATGAAGAACTTTAGAACTTGGTGGTTGGAAGTTTTTCATTAAGCATTACAGTTATTTAATTCTTCCCATAAGTCAGAAAAAAAAGGAAAGGTTCCTCCTGTGCAAGCACCAAGTCATTGCTGGCTCCTAGAGGGACGCCGCTTGCGCTGGCATTTACCTGGCAGACTGTAGTGGGGTGGTTTGCCATTGCCTTCCCCAGTCGTAACTACCTTTCCCCCAGCAAGCTGGGTGCTCATTTTACCAACCTCGGAAGGATGGAAGGCTGAGTCGACCTGAGCCAGCTACCTGCTGGGACCCAGCTTCTGCCGGGATCGAACTCAGGTCGTGGGGAGAGTTTCGGTTGCAATACTGCTGCACACCACTCTGCGGCCCATAAGTTAGTAACACCTAATTTCTACCAGCATAAGCACACAACACACTTTGAAAACACATTTTCAACATTCAACAACATTTAAAGGGCATGTTCAATGAACAAGAAGCATTTTAAATGCATTGTCAAGAAAATCCAATAGTCAAGAAACCCCAACTTTAATTATTTAAACAAGGGAGATTTTGCACACCATGTTGCTTCTTTTTCATGCTTCTGGGGGCCCATCTATACCTGGCTTTTACTCTGGGACAGCTGTGAATCGAGGTCCCTCATGATAGGCGACATGCAGCCAATGAGATTTAGCTATATGGTGACATCATTATTTGACCCTTTCCCCCCTCAGTGGCATAGTCACATAGCCAAATTTCATAAGCTAGTTTATCCTTCAAGCTGGAGCTTGCCAGACAAATTGCCATGCAGGCTGGAGATGATAGAAATTGTGTTCCCATACACCCGGAGGGCACCAGGTTGGGAAAGGGTGAGCTAGCTGATAACTTTATCATTACCAGAAAGAGAAGGCTGGTTTGAAGGAGAAAAAAACTGTGGCAAACACCAGCCAATCAGGGTACAAATACCAGTGAATGGCTGCAAAATGAGGTTCAGGAATATTTTGTCACCCACAAAAGCCCCCTTTCACACTAAAAAAATCTGCTATAAGCCATTTGGCTGAGTTGTACCTGCAATTTCTCCCTGGATGAGAACACTCCAGTTGCCTAGTTCTACTTACGCTACTGATCCAAAATGCCAAAAACCCCAAATAAATGCTGAACTGAACTCTGCTATGAACAGATGTTGCATTTCCCCTTTGTACTTACAAAGCATAACAAGTGGGAGTGACATTTGGGGGCAATCAAAATTATGAGATGTTTGGCAAAGAGCAAACAGTTGGTGAACACCTGCTCTGGAAATCATTGTTCTTGGGACCGTTTTGGCAAGACAAAAATCCCTAGGTAAGACATGGAGGAGGGGGAGAGAGAGAGAGAAATGTAAGTGGTATTGATAGTTCAATGGAAAGTGTAAGGGAAAGGATACTACTCTTGACTGTTTGTGATGCTTCCAGGACAAGTTTAAACCACAAGCCAGTTTCTGTTCAGCTTATCTGCTTAGAAATGCTGACTGTAGTATTCACCTTCCTCTGGGCTCTGCTTCTTTGGGACTCAACATGCTCAATCTCATTCCACATGCACATAATCAAGGCTTCAATGCTACACACACTTTGTTTCCACTGGGGCCAATAGCTCATTGGCAGAGCACAGTTTTTGCTTGTCTAAGGTCCCAGGTTCAATGCCTGCCATCTCCTTCCCCCCCCCTTTTTTTCTTTTTTTTAAGGATCTCCAATTGCAAATATGGCAAAGTCCTCTTCCTGAGATCTCAAAGAGCTCCTGCCAATTAGAGCAGATGATACTGGGTTAGATAAACCAGTAGCCTGACTCGTTTTACAGCAGCTTCATATGTTCAGCATGAGAGTAAGCCCCATTAAAGTAAAAGGGATTTACTTTTTAGGAAATATGCACAGGATTGGGCTGCCTGTCAAAAAAAGAGAAAAGAAATGTGTATATTCTATTTCTGAAATCACACAGATTATTATTATGTTTTTATCTTACATTTCTGGCTTTTCCCCCTTGTCAAATGCAGGAATCAAGTCACTGCAACCAATTTTCTTGCAATTTTATTTTCCTCAAGAGAGGAGAGGAAGGGTGAGCTGCTGGTGTGAAAAGGTGCTTCTAATTTCAGTAGGATTTCACAAATCCTATGAAATAATCGAATATGGTTGCGCTGGAGAAGACTCTTACGAGTCCCCTGGACTGCAAGGAGGTCCAATCAGTCAATCCTAAAGGAAATCAACCCTGAGTGCTCATTGGAAGGACAGATACTGAAGCTGAAGCTCCAATATTTTGGCCACCTAATGTGAAGAGAAAACTCTCTGGAAAGACCCTGATGCTGGGAAAGACTGAAGGCCAAAGGAGAAGGGGACGGCAGAGGATGAGATGGCTAGATAGCATCACCGATGCAATGAATATGAACTTGAGCACGCTCCGGGAGAGAGCGGAGGACAGGAAGGCCTGGCGTGCTATGGTCCATGAGGTCACGAAGAGTCGAACATGACTTAACAACTGAACAACAACATGAACCTACAAAATTCAGATATGTTGGCCTTTGTGTCACAAATATATAAAGCAAGGACAGCAAGGGGGTTGAAAAGCTACACTATTTATTTAATTAGTTAAATAATTACTTAGAGCATTAGTATACCTCTTTGGGGCTATAGACACTCCCAAAGCAGTCTACAAAACCTCTTGTACATAAAAGAACAAGAAGAACCCTAACTGTGAAACATAGTCCAACTCTGATGAAGGATCTGCATAGTCATAGGCTGGACCAGCAGGCATATGGTGTGACTTCCCCATACATATTTTAATGTGACTAGTCAAAGCTAGATAAATGTAATACCAGACTACCTGTAGGGCTTCAACTAGGGATGTTGTAGGAGTCCAAAAGGGAGGTAGAGTCCAGCAGACCCCCCACCCAGCTTGGCCTTCCTGACTACAGTCTGCAAACTACTGCCACTTACCCGCCCCTGTTTGGCATCCTGAACAAGCCGCCAGGGTTGGGCGGCCCACTCGCCAGGCACCAGCTTGTCCAGGGAGCCGAACAGGGGCGGGTAAGTGGGCGCAGAGCCTAGCTTCAACATTCTGTTTTAAAGGCATGAACTGAAGTCAAATATGAATGGGAAGAGAGAGAGAGAGAGAGAGAGAAAGTTTAATTCCTTTGCAAAGTCCAATTTAAATGATATACCCAACGGACATGTTAGCAATAGTTATGAAGAATTCTCATAAATGCCCCATCAAAGTGAAGTATCATTCTGGTTCTACATCAAGGGTGAAAAAAGTTGTAAGTGCTCTTTAGCATAACTCATGTGTCTATTATTGGGGCCAGGACTGTCTGCAGAAGCTCAGCTTCAGATATTTCATTCTTTTTGGATGATGACCTTGCTCTCTAATGTTGGTGGAGGAAAGCATCGTGGGATGAAATGTACTAAGGCAGGCACCTCCAGAAATTTCTGCTTCTGTACAACTAAAACATATAGCAATCCTGATAGACTTTGCTTTTCATGCAAAGTATCCCAGCCTACCATAAAAAAACATGGCCTTGAAAAGTGTGCCAGTCCACCATTAACAAACAACAACAACAACAACAACAACAATGGAGGAAGTAATTTGGGCAATGCCCAAGAGTTCTTCATTTTCTGATATAAGCTGATTCCAAAAGACCATCCTACCCTGGTTTATACAGATATCACAACTGATTTTTTTTTAAGTGTATGCATGTCATGGTAAATGTCAAAAGTCTGATGAATGCTGAAATATACTGGTCATTTTAAAGATGTTCTGAAGAGCCACAAGAAATGTCAGATTTTGTTTTCCCATAATGAGGCTTGCTTTTCACATTTTACATCCAAGGCATGGAACATAATCTTTATGTGTAAATGAGGATGACATTTTGACATTTACAGAAGGCACTCAGATGGCTTTGAGATTTTCTGGTAATTGTCAGAAATTTCTGACATTTCCCTACCAGTCTATTAAAAACTTACACATTACCTGTAAACATCAACATTCCCCAATTTTCTGAAACTCGCCATAACAGGTCTATCTGATCCAAAAGAGGAAAACTCAGAACATACACGTTGATTGTATTACCCCTGCAGAGACAGATGAGATTATGTATACACCCTACTATGGTTTCCATTCCATTATCAGAAGTAGTTCACCCTACTCATGAAGAACTTCTGAGCTAGCTGGAGCAGCACATTGTGAATACAAACACCAGAATCCTCAGTGACGCCTCATGGATTGCACGGAGATGCCCTTGCTTAACCATGCCTACAGTCGCCAAAAACCTTGACCTATGCCAAGATGCACCAATATTTCACATGGATTCATCCATAGCATGAAAAATTGCATTTCTAACAGGGTATTGCATAACAATGTTTTCTTAAGTTGAATGTGAAGATCACAAGACAAATGCTTCATAACTTTTGCAACCCAATCAGCAAAGACTCACACTTGTCTGGAGCGAATACCACAAGTTTGAATTTGAACATCACCGGCTTGAGCCACACAAAAGAATGGACCTCTCATCACTTCTCGTAGACTATAGGATATCCAGGTATAGGAAAAACAAGACTTCCACTTACCTAGAGAAAGAAGAAAAGGAGAAAAGAGAGAACAGCTAGGTTAGTTGATTTCCCTCAAGTACAATTATATTCCCCTGATACTCTGTTTTTCCATGAGGTCATATACATGAATCTAAATATGCTGTTATGAATTCCTTAACATAGCTATGATCTATGATGGCTTTATTAGCACATGGCTGCTATCTAAACAGCTGTAATTGGTTTGTAGTGCCATTTAATGCTATACAGATTATTCATTAAGAAAAAGCAAGCCTGAACAGGTGTTTTCATCAACATCTTGTTCTATTAAAACAAGAAGAAAAAGAGGGGAAAAAAGAACACCGTGGCAACATTAGCCACATGGAAAGATACAAATGATCCCAGCTGTGAACAGCAGGGTTCAGAAGGTCTCACTTTCTAGTGACAGATGCTAAATGGAGGATGGAAAGAGGCTTCCTTTAAAACAAACCAAAATGACCAGGGGCATGTATATTTCACCTCCTCCAGAGCTGAAATTTGACACCACAGCCACATGGATGTTGGATAGAAAGTATTCAAAGTAATAAAGATGCTGTCGAGCAGCACTTAGATGACAGCTCCTTTCCCCCTAGAATTCGTCTGAAATGAAAGTTTTGCCAACAAACATTGTGTTTTAAATAGATCACACTTCTTTTTTTGAGATCTTAAATTTGGGGATAGATTTTGGAGGGTTCTGCATAAATTCAGAAGGGATGGCACCGCTAAACATGTCCATTTCAGGCTCTGGCTGTGTGCACCAATGGTGAAAACAGAATGAAGTGGAGGGGAACCAACCCTTTAAAAAAGAAAGAAAGAAAGAACAGCAACCAAAAACGTAACAAAAAAGTGTATCCATTCACAACTATTCACAATAAGTATTCACAACACCGTTAATTTACAAAGAGAAAGAGAGAGAAAAGATTCAACACTACTGTTTCAAATATATACATTAACGTAAGCAGACCATATATCATCATCTTCATCTTCATCAAATTTCCACAAAAAGTTCCCAAAGTGGCTAACAATACAACAGCAATACAAAAAACACAAAACACAAAAACATACCAAGTGCAATAATACATTATTCCAATAATAAACAACCGAAACAATTTATGTCACTAATACTAACATTATAATATTTCAAATTAATTACAAAAGAGGCAATTACAACACAATATCCATTAGGGCTGTTCACGGACACCCTGCTTTGCTTTGGATGCCACTTTGGACCCTCCAAATCAGCCCCACTTCAACTCGGACAGATTTGGACCTCCTCCGCTTCTACTCGCTTTCGGATCTGAAGTGAGATTTGGATATCCAGATCACTCAGTTTGGGCATTTTCCCATTGAGTTGCATAGGGAAAAACAAATGGGCATAACATTTTCAGTTTACATGACAAATACATGAAACTTAGGGCCCTCTCTGCTGACATGGAGGAGATGTATTCTGCCAAATTTCAGACAGTTTGGCCCTGTACTTTTTGTGCTAGGTGCAGCAGACCTTTGAGTTTTTCCAAAACTCTCAAAGCAAAGAGCTATACCCCTTAGCCCTGTGCCACCTCCTCCTCTATTAGAATTCTCTAACATCCCTGCTATGTGTACACATAGACCTAAATGCAAAAAGTGCTGTGAATCGCCCATATACTGAAGATTCACAGCACTTTTTGCATGTAAGTCTATGTGCACATAGACTTCTAATAGCCATGTTTTTAAAAACCATGGCAATTGCAGCTGAGGCAGAGGAACCGGCAAGTGGAGCAGGAGCTGGGAGGGGGGTGCATCCAGAGAACCTGGACAGGCTTGGGTTCTCAGATCCCTAAGTAACAACATGAGAATGATCTCTGTCTCTGAAATGCAGCCATTTTTTCCCCAGTTATTTAATCTTCCCCCCTCCTCCACCATTGTCTCCGACTGGAGATTGCTGGTTACGTTCAGCCCTGATTTGGCAACTAGAGTTTACATTCACCAAAGTTCCCCCCTCCTCCTCTTCCCTTCCCCCCTCCCTCCTCCTCAACCCCTCGCTGAACTTTCTCAAGTTGATACTTTTGGCGCCAGGCTGTCTGGGTTGCTCAGAACAAACCACCTAGTCAGACAAGGTGCTTTGTATACAAGCCGCTTCACTTTGGGGTGTCTTGTTGCTATTCTGCTCCACCTTGTATCATACGGAGGCACCTCTGAAGCACCCCGCCTCGACTCATTATTCAGGCTTCAGACTGAGGTAGTGCACACCCTAATATCCATTATTATTTATCAGTAAAATGTAAGCCAGAGCCAAATGCACCAAAACTTCCGAATGCATTGAGGCATTAATGAACAATACAAACTACAAACGACGTAGGGATGTACGAAAGTCCCTTACCTTTGATGAAAGTTGATTCGCGGTGGGGGGGAGGCACTCCGTCCCTCCCCCTGAAATTCTGGCTGGGGGGGGAGGCGTCCCGTCCCTCCCCCCCAATTCTGGAAGGGGGGGAGGCGCCCCATCCCTCCCGCCGTGAATCCTGTTCTGCTGGGACTGCAAATGGCGGCGGCCGTAGCCGCCGCCGTTTGCGTCCCTGCAGTCAGCTGTGATAGGCTACGTAAATGTTTACATAGCCTATCACGGCTGAGTGAAAAAACAACAACCACAACCGCGCGTATGCAAATGGCGGCGCCCATGGGCGCCACCATCTGCATTCCTTATTTTGGCACGTGTAGTCTACATAAACATTTACGTAGACTATGGCGAAAATAAGGGGAATGCTATTTGCATTCCCCTTATTTTCGCCATAGTCTACGTAAATGTTTACGTAGACTACACGTGCCAAAATAAGGAACGCAAATGGCGGCGCCCATGGGCGCCGCCATTTGAGTACGCACAGTTTGTTTGTTTGTTTTCACTCAGCCGTGATAGGCTATGTAAACATTTACGTAGCCTATCATGGTATTTTTTGAAAATCTAGCCGTGATAGGCTATGTAAATGTTTACGTAGCCTATCACATTTTTTTGTTTTTTGTTTTTTTACTGGAAATGGCGGCAGCGGCAGCCGGTCAGAAGTGCGGCCGCCGCAGCTGCTGCCGCTGCCGAACTGCCGCCGAACCGCTGCCGAACCGCCACCAGAGCCGCCTCCGCCAGGGACATTCACACAAGGTAAGTCCCGTCCCGGGGGGAGGCGGGGGGGCAGACTGTTTCGCCACTGATTTCGGGGGGCCGAATGCGCTGGCATTCGGCCTCCCTGAGATTTGTGGTGAAATTCTCTGACATCCCTGCAAAAGAGTACCCCTGGTGAACAAAACACAGAAAATAGCAAACAGATTTCTTACAGCCTGCAACAGCTAGGGATATCCTTCGCTGGGAATTCAGGCCCTCTTTGGGATTGCTAGGCTTCCGCAGTGCAGCTGACATGGCTTGCTTTAGCGAGCTGAGCTATGCAGTTTCCCTGGTTCTGGGGAAACTTAACCCTTTTATTTTATTTTTTTTGGTCTCAGCTATAATTGGAACAAATTACAGCCACAAATTGTGTAAATTTGCACAATTTGTGCAAATTACACAATTAACAGCCATAATTTGTGCAAATGTCTTTTTACACACGCACACATGCACAAGAAATTCCACTGGCTGGCCCGACGCATTGCTCACCAAGTCAGGCCAGCTGGTGGAAGATGGAATGGAGTCTGGGGGCCCGAGCTGATGACAGCTCATCGTGCGCCACCACCCCATCCTTATTCCTCTGACATCCCCAGCAGCAGCTGATCTCTCCCATGCTCTGCTCACTCATTCTGGTGAAGTTCTCTCTCAATGTTCCAGCAGAGACAAGGGTGGTGGCGTTTAGTCTCTTCCCCTGTGCTCTGGATGTTTCTGCTGCTATGTATCTAAATAACATCCAGATGAAACTGACTGTAGGATATGGTCAAACGCAGCAAGAGCAGTAAGATCTTCAGACTATTGAATGATAGGTGGTGGGTGTTTATCCTTCCTAGCTTGAAACATATGTTTCTTTGCAACTGTTAGGACTCTCAAAGTCCACTTTTGCTGTCTATCTGTTAAGCTCCACATCGCAGGAATAATTTAAAAGTGCATAAACATCCAGAATTATCACTAATTTTTCAAGAGCAAAATTTATCTGGGCAGTAATCTCCAGCCCGAAAGAAGCCACCAGAGGGCATGGCCACATCATATGCCTCAACGACTCATTGCCCACATTAGAATGCCAGCATCTAGCAGAGTTAGACAGGCTTCTTCTTCTTAACAAGCCTCTGCGGTGTCCAATATACATGAAACATCAGTTTTTGCTGAATGAGCCTCAAGTTTAAATCTACAGAAATAGTACATATGGACGTTAAGGCAACTTTCAATAGATTAGGCTGTATAGAGTATTCCCAGCCCCTATTCCATTCCTGTCTAACATATTGAACATCAACTTTATTACATTCCCAAAGACATTTATAAACAGCTAGTGCCGACTTAGCTTTCTGTAAAGAACCAAGTAATTCCTCAACAATATAGAAGGTGCTGAAGAACTCATAGCTGATGGCCCATATATAGACATGTAATGGTGCGGTAATTGATTATATTCCCACCATTATTTTTTTGGAGGAGGGGAGGATGAGTAAAATGTCAGTCCCCCTTTGCATCAGTATATATATACTTACAATCCTGGAACATACCTAATTTCTATATAAATATAAACTTTACAATTATGTGTCACTTACAGTGGAATGAGTTACAAAAATGGTTTCAGCTAACCGAAAATCAGTTACCCCCTCCTTTCAAATACAAATCCCCAATCTACATTGTCAGGAGCAGGGGTGGGAGTGGGAGAGGTGCTAGCTCCTATAATCTTCCAACAATTAAGAAACTCCCCCCAAAAGTAATCTAATTTCCCAAGCTCAGTATAGTACATTGGTTCCCCCCACCCTTTGCCATCTACATGAGCCAAACTGAAGTTAAGGTCATAACTGAGTGCATCCACCCTGTTAGTGCTAAGCATTCTGCTGCTGCCACAGATCTAGATAAACTCTTCATTCCACCTAGGGATGTCAGAGAATTCCGCCACGGATCTCGGTGAAGCCGAGTGCATTCAGCCCCCCGAAATCCATGGTGGAATGAAGCCCCCCCGCCCCCGCCCCACGAAATCGGCCTGGAACGGAGCACCTACCTGCTGCCGTCCTCGCTGACTTGAGAATGGCAGCCGCGTCTGCGGCCACCATTCGTTTCCTCCATATAGCAGTGATAGGCTATGTAAATACTTACATAGCTTATCACAGCTTAACTAAGGGAACGCAAATGATGGCAGCTACGGCGGCTGCCATTTGCGTTCCCTTTTTTTGCCGTTTTAGCCTATGTATATATTTTTCTATTATACTATTTACTATTTTACTATTACTATTACGGCAGAAAAAAAGGGAACGCAAATGGCGGCCACTACGCCATTTGTGTTCCCTTTTATTCCTGCAGTTATAGCCTAAGTAAATATTTATGTAGGCTAAAACGGCAAAAAAAAAAAAAAAAGGGAACGTAAACGGGGACCGCCGTAGCCACCGCCATTTGTGTCCGCTGTTTTGTTTTTTCCATGATATACTAGGTAAATATTTACGTAGCCTATAATGGCAAAATACAGGGATGCAAATGGCGGTGGCTATGGCTGCCGCCATTTGCATCCCTGCAGGCTGCCCAGCAGCTGGATGTCCGGATGCGGGCAGCCCCGGCCGGCGGCTCTGTGGAATCTCTGCGGAGCGATGCCACTCGGAGAGAATTACGGGGGGAAGGACGGAGTGCCTCCCCCGCACCATGAATGTCACCCTTCGAAAAGGTAAGTGACTTTCGTACATCCCTAGTTCCACCATACAGCCAGTAAGGATTCCAATATAAGATGTAGGGATGTACGAAAGTCACTTACCTTTTGACAAAATGTGATTCGAGGTGGGGGGGAGGTGCCCCGTCCCTCCCCCCCGAAATTCTGGCCGGGGGGGAGGCGCCCTATCCCTCCCCCAAAAAATTCTGGCCGGGGGGGAGGTGCCCCATCCCTCCCGCCGCGAATCCTGGCCGGCCGGGTCTGCAAATGGTGGCGGCCGTTTGCATCCCTGCAGTCAGCCGTGATAGGCTATGTAAATGTTTACGTAGCCTATAACGGCTGAGTAAAAAAAAAACCCAAAAAACTGCACGTTCGCAAATGGCGGCGCCCATGGGCGCAGCCATTTTTGTTCCTTATTTTGGCACATCTAGTCTATGTAAACATTTATGTAGACTACGACGAAAATAAGGGGAACGCAAATAGCGTAGCGTCTACGCTATTTGCATTCCCCTTATTTTCGCCGTAGTCTACGTAAATGTTTACGTAGACTAGACGTGCCAAAATAAGGAACGCAAATGGCGGCGCCTATGGGTGCTGCCATTTGCGTATGCGCGGTTTTGTTTTGTTTTTTTTACTCAGCCGTGATAGGCTACGTAAACATTTACGTAGCCTATCACGGTATTTTTTAAAAATCTAGCCGTGATAGGCTACGTAAATCTTTACGTAGCCTATCACATTTTTTTTTTTTACTGGAAATGGCGGTGGTGGCAGCCGGTCAGAAGACCGGCCGCTGCTGCCGCCGCCGCTGCACCGCTGCCGCAGCTGCCACCGCCAGGGAGATTTGCCCATGGTTATAAGATGTATGCCTTGGTAATGGAAAACCACTGATGTGGGTCTTTACCTAAACCATAGTGCTACTGAACCCGTGAAATCTGTCTTGCACTTTCATATGGAGCTGCCTTGGATAATCTGGATAAATCATCGGTATCATGTGGCCATGCCAGCCAATGTACATACAAGAATAAGGGAGGGGAGAAGAGATCAGACACTTATTTAGGAAGAGAAATGGTGACAAACATAAAGGGAAAATGTATCCATTAGACAGGCATATCCAAGGCAAGAGCCAGTGATAAAAGTAAAAGCAACAAAAACAACAGAAAGATTCAATTGAGATAAACACAGAAATAATCACATGACGTTAAGCTATTTAGGGTGCAAGCCTATAGCCTCTAGACAGCAACTAGATGGCCAAAGGATTTTCGGTTTTCGGGAAGTGACCTCGGAGACAGCGCTTTGTGGTTGGTTCCTAGAAAACTGCCTCCCCTCTCCCTCCCCCACCACCTTGTAGGCAGCACAGTTCGTCCCCTGATCGTAAGAGCAGTGTAGAGTGGGGTTCAAGGGGGAGTTCCTGGGGGAGGGGAGGGGACAGCGGAAGCACTATTATGATGCTTCCTATGAGCAGTCTGGCTCCCCCCGCCCCCCAACTCCAAGCTGCCCCAGCTAGGCAGCTGAAATCAGCCATCTACCCACAAATGCAGGGCAGCTGGAGCACGGAGAAGATCTCCTCCATACTCCACCTGCCCTGCATTGGCTAGGCAGCCACCTCCGAGTTCAGAGGTGGCCGACTATCCCCATAGAATTGCACCCTTATTTACTTATTTATAGTATTTTTATACTGCCTTTCTGTAAAAAACAAACAAACAAACAAACCCAAGATGGTGTACAACAGATCAAAAACAATTTAAAAAATGATAAAGCATTAACACCAACAAGACAGTGAGTTTTTCTGTTTCACCTATAATAATAAAAGAGGATATGTGTCTGTCTGTCCATCACCACCACCGCTCCAAGGCCATGAAACCTAAATACTTGAAACTTAGCATGCACACTAAGGGGGCCCAAGGGGCGTGTGCCTTAGGGTTATGGTGTTTTTAAAATTCATTATTTAATTGTAATTAATTTAAATCTGCCCATGTGGTTGAAGCCTGCAGTAATTATGGGCAGACTTCCTTAACTACCACATAGCTTTATAGGCCATAAAGTTTGAAGCTGGGGAGCCAGCTAAGGGACTTGGAAACAACCATTCTAGTCTGAAATCCATTTGTTATATCTCAGTGAGGGATGGACAGACCCATCTCCATCCAGGGCGCAGGGGAGTTGGATGAGCTGCCCCCCTCATTCGCATGGCCCAAGCTCTGCTCGCCCTGCCCGCCCGTCCAGCTGCACATGCTGCCCTTCCTCTCCACTCCAAGGATGCCAGCAGTCAAGACCTTGTGCTTTATACGCACAAGGGCTTGACTGCTGGAGTCCTTGTTGTGGCTAACCCCCTCACCACTCTCGCCCTGGCCATCTTGGAAGGAGGCCAGGGTGAGAGTGCCAGGGTGCCGCCAAGGCCCTTCCTGCCCATGCTGGCTGTCAAGGGCTTTCTTGATACCTGGAGGAGGCAGGATGGGTCCCAGCGTGGACACCCCCCAGCATTCTCCCCCTGGCCTCCTCCCAAGGACCAAGGACCCTTCTTTCCATGCCAGTTGTCAAGGGCTTCCTTGATAGCCGGTAGAGGCAGGACAAGTCCTCCTCAGTGGTGCTCCTAGCTGTTCGCCGAGCTCCGGGTCATTTGGCAGCTGGGTCTGTCAGTGCCCCATGGCTCAGATTGTGGGGTTTGGGAGACCAGACAGGAGGTGGGGGCGGGAGAGTACGTCAGACTCCAGCCCCTCTTCAGACTCTCATGCCACCCCTAAATCTCAGTTAAGTGCTGCTGCTACTGTTAAGCAGCCTGGAGAACACCCTACAATGCAACTTGGAACACCACCCGTCTTAAGCCTCGCTAGTGCTTAGAGCCTTCCCCTGCCTCCTTGCAATTGCCCCCAGAAAAAAAAGCAGATGCTTTAATTGTGTTATTAGCTGAATTATTAATTGATATGAAAACAGCATTTTGCTGGGCATAAGAAGTCATTTGCAAATGAAATAAAATGTTCTCAATGTTGCCTGCCTCCGAGCAGAGCTGGAGCGAGGTCTCTGACAGCTTGATTATTATGCACATTAGTGCAATCTGCTGAGTTCCTAATGCACAGAGAGAGGAATCCTCCAGTATCGTATCCATCAGGCAGCCTCTGCCTCTCCTTTCTCCTTGCTGCCTGCTTTACATCTCTATCTGGGAGACCTCAGGGGGAAATTTTTCTTTCCGATCAATCCCAAATGCCATCGATAGCGACTGGCTAATGGCAGTGGTGAATTATGCTTTTCTTTCAACCCCACCCTGAAAGGAGCTGTCTTTGTCCATCCCACCTAAACTTCTACCTTAGTCAGGGAAGGGCTTGCTCTGTACCAGTCTTACTTATATCCCCCTCCCCATTTTTAGCATCTTTGTAGGGATGTACGAAAGTCACTTAGCTTTCATGGATTATGTTGATGGGGGGGGAGGCGTTCCGTCCCTCCCCCCGGAATCCTCGACGGGGGGGAAAGCGCTCCATTCCTCCCCCCCGGAATCCTCCGCGGCCGGCTGTCCTCTGTGGCAGCTCCATGGAGCAGCCAGCCAGGCCCAGCCAGGCCAGAGCCATCCGCAGCCGGATTTCCAGCCGCGGAGGGCTCTGGAAAAAAAACAAAATGCATACGCAAATGGTGGCGGCTACAGCCACCACCATTTGCGTTCCTTATTTTGGGCCGTCTAAGTCTACGTAAATATTTACGTAGACTAAGACGGCGAAAATAAGGGGAATGCAAATAGCGTCCGCTACGCCTAAAACGTAGCCTAAAACGTCTGGGTAAAGAAAAAAGAAAAAAAAAGGCATACGCAAATGGCGGTGGCTACGGCCGCCGCCATTTGCGTACGCCTTTTTTTCCCCAGTCGTTTTAGGCTATGTAAAAATTTAAGTAGCCTATCCCGTCTCTGTAAAAAAAAAAAAACTGCAAATGGTGGCAGCAGCAGCCGGAAGACCAGCCGCCGCCGCCGCCGCCCGGAAGATCCGCCCCAGGTAAGTCTTGTCCTGGGGGGGATCCATGGGGGGTGGGGGGGCCAGGCCATTCCGCCACAGATTTTGGGGGGCCGAATGCACTGGTATTCGGCCTCACCGAGATCCGTGGCGGAATACTCTGCCATCCCTACATCTTTGTTACAGACAATTAGTGGTGCAGCTAGGTAACTTTGGACTTAAAGGCCTTTAGGCAATAATGTGCATCACTTCACTTCCTTCAAAGTGTGGTTAGCCAGTCTTGCTGCATTTAGGGGACCCCCTACTCATTCTGCTGAGAACTCCCCCCCCCCCGATTTCTGCTCAAAAGCCCTGACAGCACCACTACAGGAGGACAAGTGGCTGTCACAAAAACTAGCATCCCTACCTTCTCCTTTTTCTAGTAACATCTAGTAATACAAAATGGGTGATTAGATTATCACTACACTGTGAGTTTCCCTGTTTCTTCAAGGGGTAGCCAATGAATTAAAATAGGAGCAGGGAAACTCAAAGCATGATGACACCAAATCACACATTTTATATTGCTAGACATTACCAAAAGACAGAGGAGGAGGGACCTCTGTTTTCTGTGGCAGCCACTCCTCTCCTGTAACGTCCAGTTCTGGACTCTCATTCTTTCCTGGAAAAGCGAAGGAACATTCAGGTTTCAAATATGCATGTGCAAAAATCACTTCTCAAACTGTATGCACTGGATTTTGAAAATGCACTGATTTCTATTCAATGTGAAATCACGTTTCACGTTTATTGTGACCTATAGAATTGTCGGTGCTCCCCATCAAGGTTGATTCCCCCTCCCCAGTCTTCTCTTTGTCCCATATCTACCCTGCCCCCTCACAAGCAAAATATTGTGTTTCCATGCTTTTGATAACATCCCTGTCTATAAATGGATTCAGGGAACATAAATACTCATGTAGTTCAGCTCCCAGCAATTCTGCTGTCAGAACCAGGAATCAGGCAAATGCAACAAGTTCTTAACATAACATCAGACTTTGTTCCAACTACAACTAGGGATGTATGAAACCCCCTTACCTGGAGTCCATGGGGGGTCCGTGGGGGGGGGAGGCTATCCGTCCCTCTCCCCCTGGAATCCTTGCTGGCTGGCTCCGCTCGACCGCTCCACAGCGAGTCTGTGGAGCTGCTGGCCAGCTCTGGCCACTGGCGGACTTCCGGCCGCTGGGATGCAAATGGCATCTGGCATAGCGGATGCCATTTGCATCCTTGCTTTTCGCTGTGATAGGCTACATAAAGATTTACGTAGCCTATTACGGCAAAGAGAAGGGACGTAAATGATGTCCACTACGCCTGACGCCATTTTCTTCCACAGGATGGCAGCGGATGGACCAGACTGGCCGGTGGCAGGTAGGATCCGTTCCGGGGCAACTTCGCGGGGTGGCGGAGGTGGGTGGTCTGTTCTGCCACGGACTCCGAGGGGCCTGATTCTTTAAAATCCAGCCTCATTGGAGTCCGTGGTGGAATTCTCTAACATCCCTAACTACAACATAGCCTAGAACATGGCTGACGGAGAGAGTTGATCAGTGAGGAAGAGATATACCCAGCGAGATTCAGGAAAGACAGGACAGGAAGCAGGATTCTTAAAGATACACACACATTTGGTGCTCAAGGACGTTTTCTTTCTCCCATAATCATAAATTGCCTCACACTGAGGTTCATCCTTAAATACTTTCCAATTGTTGTCTCCTCAATATATACAACCTTCTCATTCCTGAGATAGTGACATGCTTTGAACATAGGAACATAGGAAGCTGCCTTATAACAAGTCAGGCTAGGGATGGACGAGCTCATCTCCATCAGTGGGTGGGGGGAGCTCGACGAGCTGCCCCCCACAGCTCCTGCAACCTGGGCCTGCTCAGTGAGCTTCCTTGCTCGCCCTACCTGCCCGAGAGCTCCACGAGCTGCCCCTCTTCCTCACACTGGCTGTCAAGGGCCAGCGTAGGGAAGGAGGTCCTCGGCAACCAGCCCCCAGCCTCTCACCCTGGCCTTCTCTAGAAGGCTGCTGTCACCCTTCTTCCTCGCCCTCGCTTTCAAGGACTGGTGTGGGGAAGGAGGGCCTGGGTGGCCAGCTCCCAGCCTCTCACCCTGGTCTTCTCTAGAGGAGACCAGGGTGAGAGTGCTGGGGTGCCGCTGTCAAGGGCCGGCTCAGTGAAAAGGGCCTGGGTGGCCAGCCCCCAGCCTCTCGCCCTGGCCTCCAGCAGGTTGGGGAGAGAAGGGGATAGGTGCCTCTTCTTCCCTCCATCCCCACCTGCTACACTGGAAGTGGCAAGGGACAAGCTGATTGTTTTCCATAAGGCCAGGAAAACTTACAGAAAAGAACCATCCTGTCCCCGCCACTGCCACTGTAGCAAGGATGGCGGAAGGAGGAGAGGCGCTGCCTTCTTCCCCTCTCCTTGCTGAGGGAGCAGGCGCCCGAGCTCTTGCCCGACTCAGCATGCTGTGGGTTGGGCAAGAACTGAGGTCCACAAACTGGCATCTGGGGGGCCAAACTGGCAACTTCTCACCGGGCTTCGAGCCCCAACCAGATGCTCGTGCCATCCCTAAGTCAGGCCATTGGCCCAACTAGCCCAGTATTGCTGACACTGACTGGCAGCAGCTCTCCAGAGTTTGGAGGATTGTTTCCTTGCCCTACCTGGAGAAGCTGGGGATTACACCTGAGACTTTCTGCATGCAAAGCATGTGCTTTATCACACTGAGCTACGACCCCTCCCAAACACTCTGGAAGTGCTACATAAATGTTGGTGTCCACAAAATACCTACCATTTTGGCAGGATGTGGAAAGAGAGCTATCATTTGCACATACCAGCTCCATTGCCTTTCCATCAGTGAGAGCCACTCGATGTAGCATTAGGAATGAGGACAGAATGTTGTCCTCATCACAACAATGCCAGTGTGGTGTAGTGGCTAGAGTGCTGGACTGGGAGCCAGGAGATCTGGGTTCTAGTCCCCACTCGGCCATGGAAGCTCACTGGGTGACTTTGGGGCAGTCACAGACTCTCAGCCCCACCTACCTCACAGGGTTGTTGTTGTGAGGCTAAAATGGAGAGGAGGAGGATTATGTATGCCACCTTGGGTTCCTCAAAGAGGAAAAAAGGTGGGATATCAATGTAATAAATAAATAATAAATAAAATAATAAATAAATAAACAATGTCCCAAAGTGCTGCAGCATTATATTCCATCCCCACAGAAGAGAATAGCATAGCAATCATTCACTTATATGGGGACAAAGTAAAGGGAACATTACAGAGCATCCAGGATCACACTCTAACTCCCTGCAGGGAGCTGCTCCACACAGTGTGTCCATGTCCTCTATGCCCACCAGCTTGGGTGGCAAGAGAAAGAAAACACCCATGGTTAGCAAGGGATACGCACATGCAATCCTCCTGAGGCAGATGTGAGTGACAAGGCGAGCAGTACCTTGCCCACCTTGGTAATGAGAATCTGACTCCACCTACAGGAAGTCTTGCACGAGGTCAGGGGTCTCATGGGAGATGGTGCCTGGACTATATGTAGGTGGGAGGCCACAGTGAAGAGAGCTCAAGCTTCTCTGCTAGGGGACAAGGATGAGCAGGAGGAGGAACCAATGCTTGTTAACCTTCTCCTCACCATTTCTGAAGTCAAAGGAAAAAGATTCTAGGAAGGACAAATGGGGGATCAGGCCAGAGGCAGCGTTTAAGCTTCCCTATCATAACCAAAGTAGGCCTGGGCAATGCACTTTGCTAAACCTGTTCCCTATCCTTCCTGTGGTAATGCCAGCCATTGGGAATCTTGCCCCTAAAATCATTAGAGTGTGATAGAATGGCAGGGATTGGCTTTTATAGAAGGATACGAAGATGCAGAAAGATAAGCAATGTAAACTGCTCTACTTAATTTAGTTCTGTGCTGGCAGTTATTTACAGACATTTTTCATTCAAAAGAGGAACAGGGGTGGAAAAGTCTTGTGAAACCACCACCCATGCACACCTTTTTGCCACTCCTGCACCTATTTCATGGTCTAGATCAGGGGCGGACAACCTGGTACTTCCAGATGTTTTGGACTACAGCTCCCATAACCCTGACCCTAACCCTGACCCTTGACCATGCTGGCTGGGGTTTATGGGAATTGTAGTAGAAACATCTGGAGGGTGCCAGGTTACCTACCCCAGGTCGAGGTGGTAACGTGGATCACACTCCAATGAGTCCTGGCTGCTTGAAGGACCATATACCTCACACCCAAATTTCCAAAATGGGGTCAAGAAGTATTGTCCTCACTCTGATCTGGCTTCATTACGATGCTAC
This sequence comes from Heloderma suspectum, assembly GCF_057233095.1. Classification (NCBI taxonomy): domain Eukaryota; kingdom Metazoa; phylum Chordata; class Lepidosauria; order Squamata; family Helodermatidae; genus Heloderma; species Heloderma suspectum. The sequence goes on along the minus strand of NC_139460.1, from coordinate 44,290,266 downwards.
ATCACAGGGAGGGGCAATGCTTCTTGCCCATACTTCCAAGCTGTGTGTGTGAGAGAGAGGAGGAGTGAAGGTAGCCACCAGTAACTGGGAGCATAATCCCTGCTGCTGGTATAGTCAGGCCACACTTTGTCCATTTGCACCTCTGCTGCCCCAGAAAACTCTGAGATATTCCTTAATATCACATTCTGCAAACGAGCGAGGTGCTGAAGTTGAAGGGATATTCTTCAGCACTAATTTAATTTGCTTGTTTTAGGCTTTTAGCTCCTCTTGTGATGGGTCTTATTTGGCCATATTCAGCTTTGGCTGTTGATAGCATATACACGCATTTCACTGTGTATGTGCCACTTGCTTATTATAACTCTGTTGTAATAGCAAACAAGAATGTTTGAATACATAATAACAGCAACATCATCCAGTGTCCTAGAGTTCTTATCCATGAAGGTCCCCTTCCCCTTTAATCCATTTGTATTCTACCTGATTATTATCATACAGTGTCTCTTTCCAAAAGTGGTACTGTCTGCCTTTCCTGGTAGGCATTACCATTTTTTTAAAACAAGTCTACAGGACTGAAAAAAATAGAACACCTTCCTGCCCCCTATTCCATATCAATCAACAAATAAATAGGAATCTATCCCCACTGACTCACAGCTTCAATAAACAATCACCAGAGCTGGCACCGATCAATCCCATCTGTTAGATGCAAACCGTGTAATTTAGTAATAACTACTCAACCACCAGTGACCTGCTAATTAATGCATAGATTTTTTAATTTTTTTTTGCATCTCCTCTCCTTTAATCGTTTGCCCCAATAGCCGAGTCACTACTTTAGACCACCTGCTTTGTGCTGAGCTAACCAACTAAATGCTACTTTGGTTATGTAGTAATAAAACACTGGAATATATTGACTCACTGCTAGCTCAATCCTTCCCCTTCTCTCTTCTTTGCTAATTGCTACCTCTCTATGGGCTAGCTGAGTGCTGGTGTGTGTAAAGAATATATAGAGAGGGGGAATCAGTAGCTGTGAGATATCAAGTTCAAGACCTAGGTGAAGAAAGACAAGGACCCATCCACACAGGAACCTGCCTTATATCAAGTTGGACCACTGATCAGTATTCTCGACACACTGCCTAGCAGCAGCTCTCCAAGGTTTCAGACTGGAATTCTCCCCAACCCTGTTGGAGCTGCCAGGCTTTGAACCTGGAACTTCTGCATGATACAAGACACATGCTCTGCTGAGCTATGGATTTTCATGTGATTAGTGACATGCTACAGAGTGCATGTCACTAATGACATGCACTCCTGGCATGCTATGGTCCATGGGGTCACGAAGAGTCGGACACGACTGAACGACTGAACAACAACAACAACAACAGAGTGCAGCCTTACCCTTTGCCATTCCAGGGCTCCATGTCTTACATCCTCATTCATATCCAAATTTATTTGGACTCCAATTCCTTTGCTAGCCTGCTGGGCCTAGAGTAGGATCTACTTCATACCGAGATGGGTCATGTGCTCTGTGGTCTTGGACAGAAAGACCTGGACTAGAGAGATCCAGGTTTAAGTCTCCATCAAAGCTAGGCATTCCTGGCTCAGTGGTCCCAGGTTCAATCCCTGGCATTTTCAGGGATTTCTGCCTGAGCACTGCTGCTTGCCAGAAGACAATAAGGAACTAGATGGACCAGTAGTCTGCTTCTCAGTATGAAGCAGCTTCATATGAAGCATGTTGCGTAACTTTGAGCTAGTCATAGAATCATAGAATAGTAGGGTTGGAAGGGGCCTACAAGGCCATCGAGTCCATAATCTCTCAGTTTAACCTATGTCACCGGATTGGTGTGGAGAAGAAGAAATGGGAGACATGATGTAGCCCCAATCTTCTTGGAGAAATGGTCAGATAAAGATATATTACAAATAAGTAATGTAGTGTGTTCCAAATACATGTTTCCAAATGGCTCATCTGAAAATAAATTAAAATCTGTGTCTGTCCTGGATTTTCAGATTTTGAATTCTCATACTGGAAATAAAGTCCCAGTCTATATGGCTGTGATCAAAAGTTATTATTCCCCTTGGCAAAAATGGTAGGTGGAACAAAAAGCCAAAGGCAGCAATCCAATGCACACTTACTCAACAAGAATAAATCCCACTGAAGTCACTGTGACTTATTTCCAAGGGGGATAGGATCAAGTTGCACCATAGTTCATTGGCTGATAATATCATTGACTAGAGCCAGTTTACAGAGTTTTCTCCAAATATTCTCCATCATTTTTTCTTTGTGGCCATCCCCCACCCCCTCCCCATCCCTGCCTAGGGATGTCTGTCGCTGGGAAATTCAGCCCGTTGGGGGTTCACCGGATTTCTGCAGCACCCCGAGATCAGCTTGCATTTGCTGTGGGTTTACCTGGAAATCAGGGAACTTTTTCATTTTTTTTAATTGCATAAATAGCCATTTGTGCAAAGTGCAGCCACAATTTGCATAATTTGCCCAAAGTTTGGCTGCAATTGGTGCAATTTGCACAAACTGCACTCACAAGTTGTGCCACCTATTTATGCAAAAAAAAATTAAAAAGATGGAAAATCTGCCAGCTGGCAGGTGTCAGAACGCTGTCCAGGGGGCTAAGCTGACAAAAGCTCATCGAGTTCCACCCCCCAACCAGATTTCTCCAACATCCCTACCACCACCACCACCACCAATGCCTGGAATGACACTAGGTCTGAGGCATTATGGCCAAACCAAAATGGTGGGCCAGCTGCCATCATAGTTGTTGCTATCGCCACTTGCAGCAGAAGCAGGAGGGGGCGGGGGAACCTAGAAAAAAGAAAGAAAGTACTGCCACTGCCTGAGAATTTCTCCCTCCACCCTCAGGAGAAATTCAGGGAATACACACCCACCCACACACCCCAATTTCTCTGCTCACAAATAGGCTGGATAATTTCAAGAGGGCATTTGAGTGCAGCTGTGTAAATACAGCTCTGCTAATGCTGGAGTTGCATCTCTTTTAAAGTGATTGCAACTGGTGTGTGGTTTTTGATTTGGTTTAAGATCTATGATGATTCTCCCAAACATGCCCTTGGAAATGGTAATGTCCAATTTGTTCTAAAAGCCACCATTGTTTGGAAGCGTGCAGTTGCCTTAAATGACGAGTTGGTCCAATTAAAAGGTACATTTCATTCACCCTCCTTTTAGACTAGTTCTTTGATCCATAATTTGTAGGCCTCCAAATGAATGCGACAAATAAAGTAATAACAACAACATTTATATGCTCTGAGTATAATCAAACAGTATGGAAATCTGAATGTTCAGCTACCGAGGCAACAGGCTTACATTGCTCTTCCTGAAAAAGCCATACCTCATACAACACTGCTCCTATGGTGATAATGGAGAGCCATTGCAATAGCAATTTAATGCTTAGGCTAATAGCACAGCACCATTAATATAACTGACAGTGTAACACTTTCATTATTGGGGCAATGGTATGGCAGGTGTCCGCGAGCTGTTAATAGAATAGTGATACCCTTGGGACTGTCTTTTCTGTTCTTCACACCAGTGCTAGGAGGCAGGAAATTTCATGTTTCTATGCATATCCTTCCGAGCCCATCACTTGAATGTGGATATTCCTGTTTGTCCTTAGAAACAGCAATGTCAGAGCATTTTAGAGAGATGAATGGGGCTTCAAAAAGTTACCCAGCAGCAGTCAAGCATGCCAGTGACACAAGAATCACTAATATTTCTCAGCGTTTTCTCAGGGACTTGCCAGAAACCCAGTGTCAAGCAGTCGCTCGAATGAGTCTTCCTCCTTCCTTGCCCACACAAATAAACAAAAGCTCCTGTAGTAGAAGTCACACAGCGCAGGCATGCCATGTCCTTTTTGGCTCCAAGAGAATCAGAGCCACAGTAGCAAGCCTTCTGCTGTTCATTGCCCCCAAAGATGTTAGAAAACAGGGAAGGCAGCACTGCAGGTTATCTAGGCTCTGGTTGGAGCTTGGTTGCAGCTTGCAAGAAGTGCACACTGGAGGACTGCAAATACAACACACTCCTCTCAGTAGCGATTCCTAGCTAGGGATGGGTAAGAATTGCAGTTCAGTTCATGTTTATAAGCGTTTACCCAAAATCACACATTTATTCATATTCAGGATGGAAAAGAACTTGAGATTTATTTTTTTTTTAAAGTGGGATGTGGGAGAAGATGAAACTGACTGGATCATATCATGCAACTTGTCTGCCTCTCCCTCACTTAATTTCCTGGGTCTGTTTTTGTACATCTCTTCTTGACTTGGCCTGAAGTGTAGTGGTTTAGGGGTGGAGTCTGGATGATCACAAACACAGAAACTAAGGGTGCAATCCTATGCATGTTTAGACAGGAAAAAAAGTTCTACATCTCCCAAGATTCCCCACCCAGCACGGACTTTTTTTCTGTCTAAACATGCATAGGATTGTGCCCTAAGTGAGAGACTCAAGTTCTAAAGGGGGAAGCAATTAGTATGCAGGTGACAGGAAGTCTTAGGTTAGGAAACCTCAAGGAGAAGCCACTCATTTTCTGCATGTTGCTAAGGTCAGATTTGGCATGTTGCTAAGGTCAGGGTGAGTACCCTTAGGACTTCAACCTAAAGTCCATAAAAGCTTTGTATTTAGGACAGACTGGCAGAAGTTATTTGTTATCTGAGAACAGGGGTAGGCAACTTGTGGCCTTCCAGATGTTTTGGCCCACAACTCCCATCACCCTTCATAATTGACTATGCTTGCTAGTGCTGATGAGAATTATAGGTCAAAATGTCTGGACACCCATGTTAGAAATTTGTTGGTTTTTCAGACACTGACACTCTTCAGTAGGGATGTGCAAATAGGCATGGCACGGGTGCCCAACTGGGTCCAGAAACCTGACAAATTGCCCCCCACCCACACCCCCAAACCCAGCTCAGCAAACCACACCACCCCCGTGTGTAAGGCCAGGACTCACTGCAGCTCACCAGCGTCCAGGTGAGTCTCCATTTTTGCCTAAGATGGGGCTCTGTCTTTTTATAGGTCTACTATTTACACAGTAGATCTACACAACGGTGGCTGTAAAGGTTCGTTTCTATGGCTTAAATGAATGGTTACAGACACCATTGTGTAGATCTACTGTGCAAACAGTAAATCTATGAAAAAATAGAGCCCCATCTTGGGCAAAAATGGAGGCTCATCAAAAAAATGAGCACTACTGAGAGCCCCCCAGATGGCCCAGTGGCATGCCCAGCACTGCTCAACAGGTCTGGTAAGTAGCAGAGGTTCAGAAAGCAGTTGGTGGGGTGGGCAGGGGAGGTTTCATCCATCCCTATGTACAAATTAGCAAAACTTCTGCTTGCCAAATTTCTCCGATTTCCATCTTGAAGCTGATTCTGACTCAAGTCTGTACCAGATTGTGAGCATTGTGTTTTCGTTTCGCATGAAAATTGGGATGTATTTATGTGTGTATTTTTTTTTCCAAATGTGCACATCAGTTGTGCACATCTTTGAAATGGATGCACTCTTTCTCCATTGATTAAAGTCTATTTCTCTGTATTTTTCATATGCATTTTTACACACATTTTTCAAGTGTGTGCACATGCTAACAAACACTTCTTATTTTGGTCCATGAATCATATTGCAAGTTTGGAAATGTATGGGCTTCATCCTTCATTCAGATTATGTCCAATCATGTGTTGGGTCTGGAAAGTGTAGGGACGTGCAAACCCACCCTCATCTGGGTTCTCCTGGTGCCCGCCCAGCCCTTGCCTCTGCTCACTGGTCCCCGGACCATGCTCAAGCCCCTCCTGTGCTCAGCAAGCAGCCCACACTCAGCCTTCTTGAGCTCCGTGGTCGGTATTTTTTTGAAAAGTAAAACGGCAATCACAAAAATGTGCGTATTTGCATATGCATGAAAATGCTCTGGATTTCCTACTGGATTTCAGTTGGAACTAGTCAGAGCTCTAAAGGAGCTATTTAAGGTCCAGAGTGGATTCACCACCCCACTGACATCGGAGCCGTCAGCCTCCACTGATCTTGAATGAATTCTCTTTTTTAAAGTTAGTCAGATCTCTCTCAATGGTAGGGGCTGAGCCTGCAATGCAGCGCAAATGGTATGCCACCATGAATGAGGGATTGTGCTCTTGGAGTGGGGTAGTCTGTCCCAGGGCCACTCCCTTCACTTTTCTACTTTGGCAGGCAGAGAGAAAGATTCCCTGTGCAGGAAGCAGCTGAAGTGATTGATTGCATTTGTGTGATACTGAAAGTTACTGTTGACAGGCCGAGTGGGGAACTTAGGCTCTTGTCCTGTCACTCCCAAAGCCCCCAGCTGCTGCTTTGCCTGTCACTTCCTTAAACCTCAATGGAGAAGGAAAAGTGAAGATCTCCGAGATAGTGTTTAGTGTCACAGACAGTTCGGTAAGAGACAATTTTTCACCCCGTTAAATCCTTCTGCAGCATATTATCTGCTGGTTTTCGCTCTCTTCCTCCCTCTTTCTCTCTTTTATGATTTTCTTATGATTATCTCATGCTGGTTCTGTCCTCAGCCACCAAATAAATAAATAGCTGTATAGCTCATGGCTGCCTCTGCAGCATCACGAACCCTCCCTCCCCCTCACACAAAAAAACCCTCTCCCAGTGAACCAGTCCCAACTAAAGCTTCAGACTTGCAGTCAACGCCAGCACCGATTCTTCAGTGACTTGGATGTGATATGGCCTGGCAATGGCATCTTGGCCTAGTAGTTAGGGTTCATCTGGACTAAAAAGCAGACCCTGGGCCTATTTTCAATACCATGGAAGACAGGAAGAAGGTTCCTGTGCGTGTTGCTGTCACCTTTGACAAATACCACCACTAGTTCCCATATAGTATTCTAAAATTGGAAATAAAGGGATTCCAAGTGACAGAGGGTGAATTCCTTCCTTTGGGCTTTGAGTCTTGATTGTTGTTGTTGTTGTTCAGTCGTTCAGTCGTGTCCAACTCTTCGTGACCCCATGGACCATAGCACGTCAGGCCTTCCTGTCCTGCGCTCTCTCCCGGAGCATGCTCAAGTTCATATTCATTGCATCCGTGATGCTATCTAGCCATCTCATCCTCTGCCGTCCCCTTCTCCTTTGGCCTTCAGTCTTTCCCAGCATCAGGGTCTTTTCCAGGGAGTTTTCTCTTCGCATTAGGTGGCCAAAATATTGGAGCTTCAGCTTCATTATCTGTCCTTCCAATGAGCACTCAGGGTTGATTTCCTTTAGGATGGACTGATTTGACCTCCTTGCAGTCCAGGGGACTCGTAAGAATCTTCTCCAGCACCACAGTCCGAAAGCATCAATTCTTCGGCGCTCAGCCTTCCTTATAGTCCAGCTCTCACAGCCATACATTACTACTGGGAAAACCATAGCTTTGATTAGACGGACCTTTGTCGGCAAGGTGATGTCTCTGCTTCTTACTATGCTGTCTAGGTTGGCCATAGCTTTCCTCCCAAGGAGCAAGCGTCTTTTAATTGCATGGCTACAGTCACCGTCTGCGGTGATCTTGGAGCCCAAGAAAGTAAAATCTGTCACTGCTTCCATTTCTTCCCCTTCTATATGCCAGGAAGTGATGGGGCCAGATGCCATGATCTTAGTTTTTTTAATGTTGAGTTTCAAACCAGCTTTTGCACTCTCCTCTTTCACCCTCAACAAGAGGCTCTTGAGATCCTCTTCGCTTTCTGCCATTAGGGTGGTATCGTCTGCATATCGGAGGTTGTTGATAATTCTCCCAGCAATCTTAATTCCGACCTCTGATTCATCCAACCCGGCATTTCTCACGATGTACTCTGCATATAAGTTAAATAAGCAGGGTGACAATATGCAGCCTTGTCGTACTCCTTTCCCAATTTTGAACCAATCGGTTGTTCCATGTCTGGTTCTTACTGTTGCTTCTTGACCCTCGTATAGGTTTCTCAGGAGACAGGTAAGGTGGTCTGGTACTCCCATCACTTTAAGAATTTGCCACAGTTTGTTGTGATCCACACAATCAAAGGCTTTAGCATAGTCAATGAAGCAGAAATAGACGTTTTTCTGGAATTCTCTTGCTTTCTCCATGATGCTGCAAATGTTGGCGATTTGATCTCTAGTTCCTCTGCCTCTTCTAAACCCAGCTTGTACTTCTGGTAGTTCTCGGTTCGCATACTGCTGAAGCCTAGCTTGTAGGATTTTGAGCATCACCTTGCTGGCATGTGAAATGAGCGCAATTGTGCGGTAGTTTGAACACTCTTTGGCGTTGCCGTTCTTTGGAATTGGAATGTAAACTGACCTTTTCCAGTCTTGTGGCCACTGTTGAGCGTTCCAGATTTGTTGGCATATTGAATGCAGCACTTTAACAGCATCATCTTTTAGGATTTTAAATAGCTCGGCTGGAATACTGTCATCTCCGCTAGCTTTGTTGTTACTAATGCTTCCTAAGGCCCACTTGACTTCACTCTCTAGGATGTCCGGCTCAAGTTCAGTGACCGCACTATCATGGCTATCAGGGACATTCAGATCTTTCCTGTATAGTTCTTCTGTGTATTCTTGCCACCTCTTCTTAATCTCATCTGCTTCTGTTAGGTCCCTGCCTTCTTTGTCCTTTATCATGCCCGTCTTTGCACAAAACGTTCCCTTGAGATCTCCAATTTTCTTGAAGAGATCTCTAGTCTTTCCCATTCTGTTGTTTTCCTCGATTTCTTTGCATTGTTCATTTAAGAAGGCCTTCTTGTCTCTCCTTGCTATTCTCTGGAACTCTGCATTCAGTTGGGTATATCTTCCCCTTTCTCCCTTGCTTTTCACTTCCCTTCTTTCGTGAGCTACTTGTAAAGCCTCATCAGACAGCCACTTGGCTTTCTTGCATTTCTTTTTCTTTGGGATGGATTTCGTTGCTGCCTCCTGAACAATGTTACGGACCTCCAGCCATAGTTCCTCAGGCACTCTGTCTATCAGGTCTAATCCCTGAAATCTATTCCTCACCTCCACTGTATATTCATCAGGGATATGATTTAGGTCATACCTGAACGGTTTAGTGGTTTTCCCGACGTTCTTCAATTTAAGCCGAAATTTTGCAAGAAGCAGCTCATGATCTGAGCCACAGTCAGCTCCAGGTCTTGTTTTTACTGACTGTATGGAGCTTCTCCATCTTTGGCTGCAAAGGACAGAATCAATCTGATTTCGATATTGACCATCTGGTGATGTCCATGTGTAGAGTCGCCTCTTGTGCTGTTGGAAAAGAGTGTTTGCTATGATCAGCATGTTCTCCTGGCAAAACTCTATTAGCTTTTGTCCTGCTTCATTTTGTACACCAAGGCCATGCCTGCCTGTTATCCCGGTGATTTCTTGACTTCCTACTTTAGCATTCCAATCTCCTATGATGAAGAGGACATCTTTTTTTGGTGTTAGTTCTAGAAGGTGTTGTAGGTCTTCATAGAACCGATCAACCTCAGCTTCTTCGGCCTCAGTGGTTGGGGCATAGACTTGAATTACTGTGATGTTGAATGGTTTGCCTTGGATTCGTACTGAGATCATTCTATCATTTTTAAGATTGTACCCCAGTACTGCTTTTCCCACCCTTTTGTTGACTATGAGTGCTACTCCATTTCTTCTGAGGGATTCTTGCCCACAATAGTAGATATGATGGTCACCTGAATTAAATTCACCCATGCCTGTCCATTTTAGTTCGCTGATTCCCAAGATGTCGATGTTCAGTCTTGCCAGCTCATGTTTGACCACCTCCAGCTTACCTTGATTCATTGATCTGACATTCCAGGTTCCTAAACAATATTGTTCTTTACAGCATCGGATTTTCTTTTCACCACCAGACACATCCACAGCTGAGTGTCCTTTCGGGTTTGGCCCAGCCGCTTCACTCTTTCTGGCGCTACTTGGAAATACCCTCTGCTCTTCCCCAGTAACATATTGGACACCTTCCGACCTGAGGGGCTCATCTTCCGGCGTCATCTCTTTTAGCCTTGTGATACGTTCCATGGGGTTTTCTTGGCAAGAATACTGGAGTGGGTTGCCATTTCCTTCTCCAGTGGATAGAATCTTGATAACTCTCTATAATTAAGTCTTGATAACTCTCTATAATTAAGCATTCTAGTTAAAGAATAACGTTGGCATCCATTAGGACTGAAGGCTTTCAAATGGTAGACTTCCTCTGTGTAATGAGGCAGGAGGTTCACAAGCACATACGTCCTCATGTGTGAAATCAATTGTACACATCAACTGTGCACATCTTTAAAATGTACACATTCTTTCCCCATTGATTAAAGCATATTTGTGCACATTTTCAAAAGTACACATTTTTTCATGTGCAATTTTCAAAAGTACACATTTTTTTCATGTGCATTTTCAGACCATTGCATGCTGTTGAATGCAGGGTGTGTGTATGTCTGCAAATCACATTGTAAGCTCAGAAATGTATGGATTTTAACCACAGATTTCATCTAAGTCCATGTTCGGTCTGGAAGGTGTAGCCTGGGGAAAATCCTGATAAAGAATGAACTGAAACAAATTTCTCATAGATCCCTACACAGGAGAAAATAGTGGTGTACTCAAGGTTACTCAGTAAAACTGAAGCATTATCAGCGAAAGAGCCCACATGTACCTCAAGAAATGGAAAGGGAGTAGAGAGCTAGCAAGAGCTCCTCAGAACAGCAACTGGGGTAGGCATGTACACATTTTGTTAAATCTTTTCCATATGTGTTTCGGGGATTGTTAGGCATCTATGTTCCATTCCATCTTCCATCCATTGATGGAATTGGATTTCATTCCTGTTTGCACAAGCATTAATGCATACTAGCACTAATGCAAGTGTGCATTAGAAGAAATGTGCATTTGCACAAATTCCCACACAAGTCTGCAGAATCTGACTTAGAAAAAGCTGCTCCTCTGCAGGCTCAGCAGGTTGGATTCATAGAAATTTAAAGTCATTTGAATCCATTGTGGATTTTTCCAACATCCCAAGATTGGGGCCATGATGTCTGTGGATAATCGGAGTTGTAGTCTAGCATTTCTGGAAGGCACCAGAATGAGGAACCCTGACATGCAGGTGCAAAACACCTGTCCTTTACAGACAAAAAAAAGAAAAGAAAAAAGAGCCAGTGTGGTGTAGTGGTGAGAGTGTTGGACTGGGAGCTGGGAGTTCTAGTCCCCACTCAGCCATGGAAGCTCATTCAGTGATGTTGGGCCAGTCACAGACTCTCAGCCCAGCCTACCTCACAGGGTTGTTGTTGTAAGGATAAAATGGGGAGGAGGAGGAGGAGGCTTATGTAAGCTGCCATGGGTTCCTTGCAAGAGGGAAAAATGTGTATAATAGTGCAATAAAAGAAAGAAAGAAAGAAAGAAAGAAAGAAAGAAAGAAAGAAAGAAAGAACACAATGTCTGGCCTGCCTGAGGGATGCAATTTTGTATTTACTCTGCCTTTCAGAATGTCTGCATGCCCCCCTTCAGATGCATATTTGCAATCTCTCTGCAGACACACACACACACACTCTACCCCTCTCACATGATCTAGGGATGCCGAAGAAATTTGAGAAGGTCTACAATGAGCTCAGATTTCTAAGAATCCAACCTGTGGAATTCACTGCAGAGTGACCCACTCAGGCCAAATGGAGTCCAACGACTTTCAGATTTGTTATTATTTTTTACTTTCCCAGATGTGCACATATTTATTCATAGGAAAATATACAAGTTTCTGCTGAAGAAAAACTAAATGGAATGGGGGACAATATGCTAAATGTCATGTACTAAGGTAAATTATGTAAATTCTTATGAAACCTCTTGTGTAATTATTTGTGTATTTTTCCACTTGACAGGAAAAAAATTGTATCCGTCTCTGAGCAGACGATGGAAGAAAAGCACCTGACAATCCATGAAACACAGATGGAGCAGAGTTCACACAGTCTGTACATCCCTAACATGATCTCAGGGATCATCCTGCATGCATCACTTACAAATGTTCCAAGATCCTTTGTAATTAGGGAGAAACAGAGGCTTAGGTGTTACAGAAGGGATACACAGTTGTGCCGTTCTCACCCAAGATCCAAAAATAAAAATGAGGAGACCTAGAAGGTTAATGGAAACAAGAAACTACAGCCAGGCATCCCCAGAGATATCCACCACCACCCCATCACATAATTACATGACAGCACAGAAAGTGATTTCCATTCTAGTTCATGAACAGATGATCAAGTTGTCTCAGCATTGAACCAAATACACAGAAAACAAACCACAACATCAAAGAGAAGCAAGTTCATGTGCAGTGCAGACATGCCCTGAGGCTGCCCAGTCACTGCTGATTCTCAATCCTGCCAAGTCCTGTCCAGCCCAGTCTTATCTCAGTCCTGGTCTACCTACATTAGAGGTACCCTTGAAATTTTCCATCATGGCTTACAGCATCCCCTTTCTATTCATAGCTTCCATACTGTCCTGTTGATCTGCCTTGAATGAACTTGCTTTCATTTCAAATGGGATCTTGCATGTAAACATCCCAGCAGACTACAGTGCTGGTGACCATTATCAGCAGCTATACAGAGCTGTATACAGCCTCAATCAAATATCCAGGTAAACTCCATTATACAGGTGTGTGTGTGTGTGTACGTATGTGTGTATGTATATGTATATGTATATGTATATGTGTGTGTGTGTATATATATATATATATATATATATATATGCACACACACACACACACATACATACCAGAACCACTGGAATCATATTCCAATTCATCTGCAGTCTAGCAAAGATGATAGTAATCTAGCATTAAGGGCCAACTTAGATGTGGCATTGTGGATTGGTTTTCCCACTGGTTTTTAAAGCAGCTGTGGGAGTAGGGATCTATGAGAAATTTGTTGCAGTTCATTTTTTTAATCAGGATTTACCCAGTTTACACCTTCCAGACCCAATGTGGACTCAGACACAATCTGCACTTGAAGTCCATACATTTCCAAGCTTACAATGTGATTTGCGGACCACAAAGAAATTTGAAAATGTGCGTGAAAAAATGCATACTTTTGAAAAATACGCTCAAATACACTTTAGTCAATTGGAGAAGAATGTGTACATTTCAAAGATGTGCATACCTAATGTGCACATTTGGGAAACTATGCATGGATATATGCATGAATTTTCATGTGAAAAGAACAAAAATAAATCCCTCAATCTGATACAGACTCGCATTGGAATGAGCTTTGAGATGGAATTTGGAGAACTTTGGGGAGTTCAAGTTTTGCTGATTCATGTATTCCTATGTGGGAGAGACCCCTTCATGAATCACTGCCTTGTTGTGGCGAAAGGGCTTGTGTAACTCAGTGAAGCCATAAGCTGTGCCGTGCAGGGCCACCCAAGACAGACAGGTCATGGTGGAGAGTTCAGACAAAATGTGGTCCACTGGAGAAGGAAATGGCAACCCACTCCAGTATTCTTGCCAAGAAAACCCCATGGAATGTATCACAAGGCTAAAAGAGATGACACCGGAAGATGAGTCCCTCAGGTCGGAAGGTGTCCAATATACTACTGGGGAAGAGCAGAGGGAATTTCCAAGTAGCGCCAGAAAGAGTGAAGTGGCTGGGCTAAATAGCATCACTGATGCAATGAATAACTTGAGCACTCTCCGGGAGAGAGTGGAGGACAGGAAGGCCTGGCGTGCTATGGTCCATGGGGGTCACAAAGAGTCGGACACGACTTAATGGCTTAACAGCAACAACATGTGGGAGAGAAGAAAATCTGAGTAGGACTATGACACTGAGGGAAAGTGGGGCTAGCTCTTTTTCCTTGCCACTTTCTCAATGAAGATCCCCCTCTACTCCTGTCTGTCTGTCTGTCTGTCTGTCTATCTATCTATCTATCTATCTATCTATCTATCTATCTATCTATCTATCTTTTTCCTTGCAGGACAAAATATACAGGTACCCCATTCCCAAACAGGTGAAATACTTTCTGTGGGTCTGTTTTCCTTAGGAAACTGGAATGGGGCAGGGAATTAAAAACACCTCTACCAGTATTATGATTCCTGTGTGATTCAAGCCTCACTGTGGCTGCCATTAAACATGTAAAACAGTAGGAGATCCAGTCATAGGTCTTGGTATGTCACGCCAGCCCTATTCAAGCATTATGCCCTTATCACAGTAGGGGATGTGCAGGGCCATGCTTTCTGACCCCACCCTCTCTGTCACATCCCTGTTGACTGGCCCTGCTGCCTTCCATGCCTTGTGCGGGGAGTGCAGGGATCCCGCTCCACATTTGTTGGCTTTCTGTGTGAATTGGAGCCAAAGAATCTGGCTTTAAATGAGCTTCCGTCATGCATTAAAAACGTGGTTGTTCAGGCAGGCATTTGGGGTGGGCTAGGGTATTTAAAAAAAACAAAAATTATGGTAAAATTTTATTGTTTTAAACTGTTTTATGGTGGGTTGTACATCGCCCAGAGTGGCTGGGTGACCAGTCAGATGGGCGATTAATAAATTTAATAAATAAATAAATAAATAAATAAATCTGCATCCAGCCGATATGTCTTTCCCCCTATTTTTACTCAAGACTAGATGCAGGGGCTCCAATCTGGACCTTGAAAGCCCCCCTATTCCTTCCCACTATGGTTGTGATCAGCTCACTTGCACCTCCCCTAGAGTAAACATGAAGGGGGCAAAAAGACATGGCTGATCGGCCAAGCTTCTAAATTGTGCAAGAAGCCTACACACATACACACACACACACACACACACACACGTCACATTTTCTTGAGCAATCATGGATGGCAGTGGGGTCAGGTACAGTGATGAGGCAGAGCCAGTGAGCACAGCCCCACTCTCCCCTCATGTGAGTCTAATCATGTGGGTGGAATAAATACCTAAATAGGACTTAGATGTGCCAGTACACTGAATTTAGTAGTTGGAGTTTGCTGTGCTTTCCTCAGCTTGGCCCCTGGACTTCAGCTCCTTTCTCCACATACTGGCCTGACTCTATCTGCATCAAGTTGGGCCAGCTCGTGCATTTTCCAGTGTTTGGGTTGTTTTTTAATGTAAATAGGAATATGTGCAAATTACACAATTTTGGCTGCAGTTTGTGCAAAATCCTATTTACAAAAAAGAAAAAAAGTTCCCAGATTTCAGGAAAAACCCACAACTCAGCTCACAAATGCAAGCCAAGCCAGGGTGTCATGGAAATCCGGTAAGCCCCCAAAAGGCTGGATTCCCCAGTGATGAACATGCCTAGTTTCTAGGGATGACAGAGAATTCCACCATGGACCCCAATGAGGCCAGATTCTAAAGAATCTGCCCCCCTGGAGTCTGTGGCAGAACAAAACACTTACCTCCGCCACCCTGCAGAATCCTCTTTAGCTGGATCCTCTGGCTCTGGAGCGCCAGCGACACGGCCACCACGCCATATCGCTGGCTGAGGGGGATTGACTGCACATGCAAATGGCATCCAGGACACTATTTGCATCCGTAGTCAACACCCCTCAGCCAGCAAAATGGCACTGTGGCCGTATTGCTGGCACTTCAGAGCCAGCCAGTGGCTCCACGGAATCGCCACAGAGTGGAGCTGGCCGAAGAGGATTCCGGGAGGAGGAACAGATCGCCTCCCCCCTGTGGGAGGATTCCCACAGACCGGCAGGTAGGGTAACTAGTAGCCCATCCCTACTAGTTTCCCCTTAGTCTGTGGTGCCTTAGCCAAGCAGTTTTCATGACCCCTTGAGGTTTAACTTTCCATTAAATATATATATATATATATATATATATATATATATATATATGTATGTATATTTCCCAGCCCACATAAATGGGACTGCGATAGATAAAAAAGGGATTGGGGTGATCCCATCTGTTTGCAGTGAATGTATTCCCAAATGCCTTCCTTCCTGTTCCACAGCATCTTATTTCCATGAAAGATATTCTCCAGTATTTAGAGAGCAGATTGGCAAGCAACGGTTACTACGTGTGTGTGTGTGTATGTTGGGGGAAGTTGGGTATAAACCCTCATGTATGTATGCAGGTATATTATGTATGTGGTAGATAGATGGATAGATAGATAGATAGATAGATAGGCCAAGTTCACTTCCATGGTGTGGTAGCAGGGAGACAAAAAAGAAGAACAGTTTAAAGCACTTTCATATTAAGAGAGATTGGCCAAGAGGATGAAAATAGGTTTCAGCTTATTCAGCAATAATAGAAGAGCATTTGAATAACACGTTTTAGAATATTGCAAATACGGCAGAACAAAAAACAAATCTCTCAGCCACTTTCAGCCTCTAAAATAATGTGACATAGAAATCATAATCAATGAACATGAAATTAGAGCTCTTTAATAAAAGTCAGAGTTCGTATTACAAAAACTGTTCTCCCCTTGCTGTGTATTTGGAAAAAGGAAAGCAATATTTCATCTCTTTAAGCCCTGTGTTTGTTACATGCAAGGTTGCCAATTTCCCAAATCATATGACCTGGCTTGTTCTTGTGCTTTTAATGGAGGTTTTGCCCTTCAGAAAACAGGTGATGCTTCTCAGGGCATTGTGCTCAATGTCACCTGTGAATTGCTCCACATCAAAGCGCTACTAAAGGAAGAGCTTCAGAGGCCATTTCAATAGCTGGCAGCCCAAGGTAAAAGTTATATCTTGCAAGAGTGAGAAGTCAAGGAAAGAAGGAAGGTCCTATCAACAGTGACATTAAAAAAATATTTGGGACCAGTGTTAGACAGATGCTTGCACCTTCCATAGTAACAAGTCTCATTTCCCCAGGGAAATTTGCCTGCCTGCAGCCTGCCTCATATTTTGAAACTACAGTTAGTGGAGAAATGAATATGTATGTCCAGAGATAAAACACCGGTCAAGGACCCAATATTTTGCAGCTTGGTACTACCATAGGAAACTCTTCTACCCCTTCTCCCTTTTAAAAGTCAATAGGGGGTCATCATCAACCAAATTCTGGCCTACATGCAAGAGAAAATTGTATGGGGGATTGGACAAATTTATAGAGGCCACAGATAACAATGGCTCCTAGTCATGAATGGTGGCTCCATTCTACCCCTACGATTAGAGGCACCATCTTTCTGTATGCCAGCTCTTGGGGAACAACAGTGGGAGAGGGCCGTTGCTCTCATGTCACACCTGTAGGCTTCCCATAGACATCTGGCTGGCCAATGGTTGGAAATAGGATGCCAGACTACAAAGTAGGGTGATTACCTCTGAATCACTGAAAAGAAAAAGAAAAGAAAACAAAACAAGAAATGTATTGCCAAAAATGAGGGAATGGATTTGCATACAATTTGTATATTCTAATTCATGGAAAATGGCAAATGTAGAAAGAATTACTAAAATTTAAATAGAAATAAAATACTGTATGTCTTACTATAATGCTGGGAGGGCTGTTACCAGGTGACTGGTGTGGCTGCTCAGTCTACTGTCCAGGTGCTAACGGTTGATGGGCAGCTTCAAGGCCCCTCCTGGCTCTCCCTACTTATTGTACTTTATCATTACAGGGGACTTAAACCCTTCATATAAATGACTGTTCTCTGAGAACCTTCAAATTAGGGATGTACGAAAGTGACTTACCTTTAACGAAATTTGATTCGAGTTGGGGGGGGAGGCGCTCCATCCCTCCCCCCCGAAATTCTGGCCAGGGGGGAGGCGCTCCCCCCTCCCCCTCCGAATCCTGGCCAGCCGGGTGCGCAAATGGCGGCGGCCATAGCCGCCGCCATTTGCGTCCCTGCAGTTAGCTGTGATAGGCTACATAAATGCTTACGTAGCCTATCATGGCTGATTTAAAGGGAAAAAAAACACGCGCATACGCAAATGGCGGCACCCATGGGCGCCGCCATTTATGTTCCTTATTTTGACATGTCTTAGTCTACGTAAACATTTACGTAGACTACAGCGAAAATAAGGGGAACGCAAATAGCGTAGCATCTACGCTATTTGCGTTCCCCTTATTTTCGCCGTCTTAGTCTACATAAATGTTTACGTAGACTAAGACATGTCAAAATAAGGAATGCAAATGGCGGCGCCCATGGGCACCGCCATTTGCGTACGCACGTTGTTGTTTTTTCCTTTAAATCAGCCGTGATAGGCCATGATACGCTACGTAAATCTTTACACAGGCTATCACGTTGTTGTTGGTTTTTTTTTTACTGGAAATGGCGGCGGTGGCAGCTGGTCGGAAGACCAGCCGCCGCCGCCGAACCGCCACCGGAGCCGCCGCCGCCAGGAGGATTCGCCCAAGGTAAGTCCCATCCCGGGGGGGTCGGGGGGGCAGACCGTTTCGCCACCAATTTCGGGGGGCCGAATGCGCTGGCATTTGGCCTCCCTGAGATTCGTGGCAAAATTCTCTGACATCCCTACTTCAAATAGAGGGCTGACCTCGGTAAAGTAGGACATCCCCCCCACCCCCTAGAAAGGCCTTTGGTATGATCCAGCAGGGCTCTTCTTATGTTATCAAATTGTAAAGAGATTAAAAGAGCAACTAGGATTCCAATATTCCAGTACTGAAATACAGAAAAATAAAGGCAGAATAGAATAATAGGTAGCCTCAATGCAGGAGAATTCTGTTTCTTTTTGCAAACTGTGTGAACATGTCCTGTCGGCAACCCCAAGTACAAGCAGGAGTATGTGTTGTTGTTATCGTTGTTGTTGTTGTTGTTGTTTCTTGGGGGAGGGATGTCCATAAATTCCCAAATTTGCAATTGCATTAAAAAAAAAAATTCCCATTTTGAAATGCAATTTTTTAAAAATGTATTTTCATGCTTTAGTCAATGAGGGAAACTTTTGGAAAACTTGCACAGAAATCTGCACTTTTAGCCATTCAAAGTCTACACTTTTAGCCATTCAAAATCTGCACTTTTTTTGTTTGATTGGGATGAAAAACAGATAGAAAAGAAAAACAGAAGTGATCTACAATGAGCTTCAAAGTTAATTTCCGAGAATTCTGTTGAGCTTGAAAATAGCTGGTTCTCCCATTCCTTACTATAACTCAGCCTTCTCCAATGTAGTGCCCTCTGCATGTTTAGGACTACAGTTCTCAGCATTCCTCACCACTGGCTATGTTGGTTAGTGCTGAGGAGAGCGGAAGATCTGAAGGGCACCAGGTTGGGGAAGGCTGCTATAAATGCTCTCTTTTATTGAATAATGGTTACTTTGTTTTGTTTTGTTTTGTTTCTCTTATTTTTCCCCTTCTTCCTTTAAGTATTTTTCCTATTATCTAATGCCTTTTATATGGTCTTAACATAAGGATGAATTGACATTTCTTCTTTTTTTATTTATGTTTTACTAATAAGTTAATGCGGGCCGCGGTGGCTTAGTGGTTAAGACGCTGAACTGCAGACTGGAAGGTTGGCAGGACAGCAGTTCGAGACCCGAGTGCTGCGTGACGGAGTGAGCTCCCGTCTTCAGTCCCAGCTTCTGCCAACCTAGCAGTTGGAAAGCAAGAAATTGCAAGTAGATAAATAGGTACTGCCTCGGCGGGACAGGTAACAGCGTTCCGTGAACCTCGGTGTTCAGTCATGCCGGCCACATGACCACGGAAGCGTCTTCGGACAGAGCTGGCTCTTCGGCTTAGAAACGGGGATGAGCACCGCATGAGCCCATTAATGTACTAATATTTATGTCCTTATTAACCTTACATTTTCTTCTTTTCATAATATGCTTATTACAAGACCTTCATCTTTGCATATGAGGAGGAGGAAGAGGAGGAGGAGCTAAGGGCACAGTCCCACAGCTGGTATTCAAATGGTGTAGGGGCCACAGGAGGCAACATCTGCGCTGCCCCACCAGTAAAGTTTGGTCTGTCTGCTGGCAGAATAGCACTTATGCTGCCACAGGGCCACCAGTACCCATTTGGAAAGCTTTGTGAGTGTGAACTTCCCACCAGTGGTGTTTCATTGAAGGCCAAAATGGGGAATTGCCCTGACAAAGCATGAGGCTCAGGGGAAGCAGACTGCAATATAGCACTCCCAGTCTACTCTAGATCACATCACAGGACCTTGGATAGTATATTACAGAAGATGCTGACTAGGGATGGCAAAGGCACTCAGATCAGTTCCGGAGTCCTATGGACTCCCCCCCCCCCCGCGCGCGCATCTTTGGGCTATGCCCGTCAAGTCACTGCCCCAACTCTGGCCACCGCACGCTTGCCAAGCTGTTCCCATGAGCCCTCACCAAGTACCCAATGTTCCCGCAGTCACCATTCGGTGGGAAAAAAATGGAGCCTCGGGAAATTCCATAAACATAATATTGCACACATAGGGCAGCAAAGGCCCTGATCTGTGCAAAATTGCAGGCAGCAGAGGGGCTCCATTTATGTACATTAGATTTTCAAAGTGTTCCTTGCAAAAATCGTGGTTCTTAAAGGACTGGTGTCTGTTTCTGCATCGCATAAGAGCATAAGCAGAATAATGCTGGATCAGACAGCCAAAGGGTCCATCTGCTTCAGCATTCTGTTCACACAGTGGCCAGCCAGCTGCTCATGGAAAACCTACAAATAGGACATGAGTGCAGCAGCACCCTCCCTCCCAAGTTCCCCATAAACTGGTGCAAATAGGCATATTGCCTCTGATACAGGAGGTAGCATATAGCCATTAGGACTAGTGCTGTCAGAAGCGCCCTAGCTGCCTCTTGCAGTCCCCTCCAATAGCCAACTCAGGACACAGACGATGAGGATTCTTTCCAAGGCTTTATTCCTTTATTACTTAATGACTCTTACATATACTAATCACTAGCAACTAAGCAAGGAACTGCACTGGGGTAGATAGCAGAGTAGCCTAAGATCCAGGTAAGGCAGCTGGTCCCCGTTTGAAGGGGAACCGCGGGAAGACTCTGAACTTATGGGCTATGGAGAGATCCTCCCTCTTTGCCTTGGGTCCTTGGGACACGACTGTTGTTTGCGTGCCAAATGAGCACTACACCTCCTTTCGGCGCCCTCCATCTGTCGCCGCTCCCTGCGTCTGCACCGAGCGTCCAGCAAGCCCCCCTCCAGCGCTCTCTCGCTGCCAGGGTCACTATCTATCCCAGGAATGCTGGCAGGAGGAATCTCTGCCAGCTGCTGTGCTTGTGAGAGATGAGCACGCTCCTCTCCCATGGATTGCTGTTCTTCCTCAGAATCAGAACTGCTCTGGGGCTCTGTGGGCTCAGTTTGCACCCTGACAAGTAGCCATTGATAATCTTCTCCTCCATGAGGAGACTGGCATAATAATTTCCCTCCCATTGGAGTTCAAATTGGTTTAAAAAATCTGCCCCCATCCTTCCCTGGCAACAGTGAGCTGGCAGGGCAGGGCTTAGGGAATGACAGTAGCACCACCATGGAATCCCTCCACCACTATAGGTTTGGTCTCTAGGCATCTTTCTCCTCCAGATGTTCTTTGACCTCCTCTCCTGTCTCCTAAAATGATTTCCTCCCTGTGGGGAAGAATAACCACCTTAGCAGTATAAACAGGAAAAGCCAGTGGGGTTTCTCTCTTTCTCAATACTCTAAAGAGCTTTGGTCTACCTTGCACATATAAAACCTTCACTGACTTCACTTGGAATCTAGCAGAAGGCCAGCAATATAAAATGTAGCCTCATGTGCAGGAATACAAAACGTTACATTTGCAGCTTCATCACTAACAGCACTGCATCCTCTTCCCTTCTAGTTCATTATGCCATCTAATTTACTGGCTGACATTGTGGGTGGAGGCAAAGAAAGGCTCTATTGTCACATAGATTATTTGGTCCCACAGAGACAGGCATATTAGCTCCACAGAGGCCACCTAACTGCAACTTTGCCTTTTCAATGCTTCCACTCAAGCCTTAATATGACTCCATCCCTTTTTTCCTCCAAGGTGGCTGTCACACACCTGTGGCATCATTATCTGACTTGGCAGCATCATTCACTCATAAACCTTATGAGTCATCACACAGGTGACCCAGTAAAAACCCAAGCAGTCAAGGTGGAAGAATATTCCTGTCGGACTTCTAGCAATAGAATATGGTGGCTGCCACAGCTCATTATGGCATTAAATCTATCTTGGCTTGATAATGACCAACGGTCAGCAATGCCTCTTTGTCAGAACAAGTAATTCCGTGCCACGGTAGTGACTTTTCTACACAGGGCAGCAATAGATCGAAGAGGAACCATTACAGAAAGTCCTGATAAAGCTGCCAGTAAGAATATATATATATATATATATATGCATAACAGAATGTGTTAGATTGTTAAGACCTGGTATGGAACCTTTAAGAATTATCTTATCCCATACAAACCTATCCATTCACATATGCCATCTTCTGTGGCTCTGCTAAATATTCACATACACACATACGTATACCATCTGAGTATGGTTGTTCCCAGATGGAGGGCTCCTGGGACTAACAATCAAAAGGTATTGTGCAGTAATTCCATCTCTCTCCCCGACCCCTAACATATTTTCTGTGGTAAGAAAAAAGATGGAAGAAGTGGTGGGAAAACAAGGCAGTGTGGATAGTTATGAATGGAAGATGATTATGTCTGTCAGGGTGGTGATACTAAAGCATCCTCATCTGGAAGCACGGCATATTAGACAGGGCCTTTTCAGTGGTCGCACCTAAATTGTCAAACTCACTTTAAAAGGAGAGTTGTCTGCTCATCTTATTTATGTGTGTATTTATTCATTTTTAAGATTCAACTTGCATTTTCAGCCCTAGAAGGGGGGGGGGAATGATCCCTTTATATATGCACATTTTAAAAAAAAAAAAATGCACACTTTTAAATATTTTCATTTTCAGTCTTTAATGGGGTGGGGGAAGTGTGCATTTTTTAAAATGTACAAATTTAAAATCCACACTATAACTTTGTGAATGTGGAAGTTGTACGTTTTATAAAAAATCACACTTTCCCCATCCCCCCCCCCCAAATGGACACAAATGAGAATGGGAGAGAGACGAATGGAAGTAAAGTTTGGAGAATTTCTACCAGCTCAGGCATCCCTGGTCCTCCCATCCCTGGACCCTAAGTGAGGTCATCAGAAGATTTGAAGTGAGTTGTCATGTGGATGACATCCTGCTCTGTATCTCCTTTTGTTAAGAGTCAGTTGAAGGTCTGGAAATGCTGAACAAGTGTCTGGAATTGGTACTAGACTACTTCCAATGCATTCTACATGGGGCTTTCCTCAAAAACCTGCCAGTTCAGAACACAGCAGCTAGACTACTGACTGGCAAAGGTTTCAAGGAGCACATCTCCCCTGTGTTGAAATGATCTCACTCCTTCTCATATTTTCTAGAGTGCAATTGGTGCTGCTGTAATTTAGGGATGTACGAAAGTCACTTACCTGTTACGAAATTTGATTCACCATCTGGGGGAGGTGCTCCCGTCCCTCCCCCCTGAAATTCTGGCCGGGGGGGAGGCGCCCCGTCCCTCCCACCGCGAATCCTGCCGGCTGGGTCTGCAAATGGCGGCGGCTGTAGCCGCCGCCGTTTGCGTCCCTGCAGTCAGCCGTGATAGGCTACGTAAACGTTTATGTAGCCTATCACAGCTGAGTTAAAAAAACAACAACCGCGCATACGCAAATGGCGGCGCCAATGGGCACTGCCATTTACGTTCCTTATTTTGGCACGTCTAGTTATCCTTTAAAACCCTATAACATTTGGGGCTATGGGTTCTCAAGGACTGCCTGCTCCAGTATGAATGTGCTCACTCCTGGAGATAAATTGGTGGCTTGGGAGCAGAGAGTAGACCAAGTATCATCTTGTTCATAGACAGGAGAGGTATACTATAACAATGATGTGAGGTGACATTATTGAATTCAGTAAAGCACTTATTAATAATGCACTTAAGTATTTTCTTTTTAAAAAAACAAAAAACCCTCCATATCTGTTAATTTGCTGCCTTTTCATGGAGTTAAATTACTTCTTTTAAAAACAAAAAACAGCAGATTTTCCCCATAGAATAGGGAACGTATGTGAGTACCTTCTTGCCACCCAGTGCTTGCTATATGTTGAAAGAAGGCAGTGTACATGCCCCTGTTCAAAGTGGGACAATCTGCTTTCAGAGCGAAGGCAGAAATCCCTGAGTTTTCTCCTGCAGGAGGAAAAGCTGCTTAAAGCAGTGTGTAAATTCATGACAAGAAGCAATAAAGGTGAGTTTTATACATTCCCATTATTGCTTCTACGTCTTTGCAATAATGTTTATTGACATGTTTGAATGGAGCACAAGCTGCAGTTCAGTTCAACTGCCTGTGAAAATGGGACATTTGTCAAGAAACAAACTTCATGGTTTTAGCGGCTTCTCTCTCAGAAAATATGAGCATGATGTTGTTCAGAGAAGAAAAGAGGGGGAAGGAAGGAGTTCTCTTGAGTGTGCTGTTTGCAGGAGGAGGCAATAGAAGTCACAGATCCTGGAGGAGAAGGAGGAGGGGAAATAACAACCCACAAATGGAAATGCTTAAAAGGATTGTGAATGGCTTTCCAATGCTTTGCACTGCTGCGCATGCACAGATTGGAAGCAGACACACTCACCAATTATTAGAGTCCTAGGAGACACAATAAAATTAACCTTCCGTGGCTGGAGGAAGACATGCTAGAAATGCTGCCTCAGCAGTGCTACCTTCGCCTCAAAACATTATGAGAGAACTTCATTAGTAGGTTCATTGGCAAGTGAAACATCTCTATGATCCTTTCATTCCTCCACCATCCCCCCTCCAAAAGACCATTTCCCACCAATACCTCCTGGCGTGTGAGCAGCAGAGCCATGTGCCAGTTGAAGAAATGTGGTGCACTGAAAGGGTACACATTTAAGGGCCTTTCAAGTTCAATTAAGATTGGGATGGGGGAATATGAAAAAGCTAGGGGCTTGCCTATTTATTTATTTATTTAAATTCATAGGCTGTCCTATTTTGAGAAGTGGGTAACAATGTGATCAATATGAAAGGCTGGATACAGAATCTGCCTTTCATGAGAGGAAAGGCAATCCAACTTTTGAGGATCCCCATCCCCCCCCCCACACACACACAGACACCACAGCTCACCCCATTCAGCAGGGTCTCCTTACTCCCTATGAAGCATTTTTTTTGGGGGGTAGGGGCTGCTGTGGGAAGGAAGAAGAAGGGAAGTCCACTTCTTTCAACACAGTTGACCCACTGTAAATATGGATCCAGCCTAAATCTGGGTCCAGCCCACTATTGATTAAATCTCAACTTTCCTGAACCACAGTCATCAAAAACCAGTTTGAAGAAGGAAGTTTTTTACCTAGGGATGTACAAAAGTGACTTACCTGTTCGCTGATTATGTTTATGGGGGGGGGGAAGGCATTCCATCCCTCCCCCAAGAATCCTCATCTGGGGGGGAGGCGCTCCGTTCCTCCCCCCAGAATCCTCCGCAGCCGGCTGTGCACTCTGTGGCGGCTCTGTGGAGCAGCCAGCCTGGCCCAGCCGGGCCAGAGCCGTCTGCAGCCGGATTTCCGGCCGCAGATGGCTCTGGGGAAAAAAAAATGCTACGGCCGCCGCCATTTGCATTCCTTAGTTTGGGCCATCTTAGTCTACGTAAATATTTATGTAAACTAAGACGGTGAAAATAAGGGGAACGCAAATAGCGTAGCGGACGCTATTTGCGTTCCCCTTATTTTCGCCGTCTTAGTCTACGGAAATATTTACGTAGACTAAGATGGCCCAAACTAAGGAACGCAAATGGCGGTGGCCATAGCCACCGCCATTTGTGTATGCCTTTTTTTTTTTTTTTACAGAGACATGATAGGCTACGTAAGTTTATATATAGCCTATCACGTCTCTGTAAAAAAAAAAACATGCAAATGGCGGCCGGTCAGAAGACCAGCTGCCACCACCGGAGCTGTCGCTGCCCGGAAGATCCGCCCCAGGTAAGTCTCGTCCCGGGGGGGATCTGCAGTGGGGCGGGGGAGTGGCAGGCATTTCTACCACAGATTTCGGGGGGCCGAATGCACTGGCATTCAGCCTCACCATGATCCGTGGCGGAATTCTCTGCCATCCCTACTTTTAACATGTCTGGAAACATAGGCTTGGTATTTGGAGGTTCTCCAAAAGAGCCCCAGAGAACGGAGTCAAGAGTTGCTTCTGCCAACATCTCTTTGCATGCCCTTCCATTCTAGTCCTGACCTGGTGCAAACTTAATAAGCTTATGTTCCCAGTGATATCACAAATATTATGTTCCCAATGATCTCCCAATTATTATGTAAGGGAGAAGGTAGCCTTTATTCATCAACACTTTCCCCCCAACTCACAGCTGTATTGTTCAATGTGCCAGCAAAGATGTACAAGTCCTGAGCACAGTGCATTTCAGAGACTATGTTCAGTAGGTGTTTTAGAAGAACATTGTGCTTGTTATATTATTAACAAGGTTGGACATGGATTTACAACTTATATGATGGTTTACCTCATTATTAAACCTCCAGATGGGTAGCTGCATTAGCCTGTTGCAGTAAAAGCAACAAAGAGTCTTGTGGCACAGCATAAGCTTTTGTGAATAGAATCCACTTCATCAGATGCATCTGATGAATTAGGCTCTACTTCACAACAGCATATGCTACAATAAATCTGATAATTTTCAAGGTGCTACTTAATAGGGATGTACGAAAGTCACTTACCTGTTCGCAGATTATGTTGATGGTGGGGGGGGGCGTTCCGTCCCTCCCCCCGGAATCCTCGCCGGGGAGGGAGGCACTCCATTCCTCCCCCCCAGAATTCTCCGAGGCTGGCTGTGCTCCGCAGCAGCTCCGCGGAGCAGCCGGCCAGGCCCGGCCAGGCCAGAGCCGTCCGCAGCCGGATTTCTGGCCACGGAGGACTCTGGGAAAGAAAAAAAAAAACCACGTATGCAAATAGCAGCGGCTATGGCCGCCGCCATTTGCATTCCTTATTTTTGCCCTCTTAATCTACGTAAATATTTACATAGACTATGACGGCGAAAATCAAGGGGAACGCAAATAGTGTAGCGGGCGCTATTTGCGTCCCTTTTTGATTCCCCGTTTTAGCCTATGTAAATATTTATGTAGGCTAAAACGGGGAATCAAAAAGGGAAGCCAATAGCGCGCGCTACGCTATTTGCGTTCCCCTTGATTTTCGCCGTCATAGTCTACGTAAATATTTATGTAGATTCAGATGGCCAAAAATTAGGGGTGGACGAAAGTCACTTACCTGTAGTCGAAGCTTGTTCGCGGTGGGGGGGAGGCACTTCGCTGCTCCCCCCGTGAAGTTCAGGCCGGGGGGGGGAGGCTTTCCACCTCGCCCGGCCGCGAACTCCAAAGTTAAAAAAAAAAAAAACGCCCCCGTGATAGGCTACGTGACGATTAACGTAGCCTATCACGGCTAGATCTGCAAAGTCAGCCGTGATAGGCTATGTTAATCGTCACGTAGCCTATCACGGGTGATTTTTTTTAAAAAAGCGCGTACGCTAATGGCGGCCCCCATAGGGAGCCGCCATTCGCGTTCCTTATTTGTTCGCTGTAGTCTACGTAAATCTTTACGTAGACTACGGCGAACAAATAAGGAACGGGAATGGCGGCTCCCTATGGGGGCCGGCATTATCCGTATGCGCTTTTTTAAAAAAAATCACCCGTGATAGGCTACGTGACGATTAACATAGCCTATCACGGCTGACTTTGCAAATCTAGCCATGATAGGCTACGTTAATCGTCACGTAGCCTATCACGGGGGCGTTTTTTTTTTCTTTTCTTTTCTTGGAATGGCGGTGGCGGCAGCCGGTCGAAAGATCGGCTGCTGCCCCCGCCCCTGACAAAGACCCGCCGAACTGCTGGCCGGACCCGCCGCCGGGAGGGACATTCGGCAAAGGTAAGTCCCGTCCCGGGGGGGGGGTGCGGGGGGTGGGGGGGCGGAGAATTTCTCCCCAAAACTTGTTCGGGGGGCCGAACACGTTGGCGCTCGGCCCCCCGAAGTTTCGGGGAGAAATTCTCCGCCATCCCTACCAAAAATAAGGAACGCAAATGGCGGCGGCCATAGCTGCCACCAGTTGCGTACGCAGTTTTTTTTTTCCCCCCCAGAGCCCTCTGTGGACAGAAATCCGGCTGCGGACGGCTCAGGGCTGGGCTGGGGCTGGCCGGCTGCTCCGCAGAGCACAGCCAGCCATCAAGGATTCCGGTGGGGAGGAACAGAGCGCCTCCCCCCCGTTGAGGATTCTGGGGGGAGCAACGGAACGCCTCCCCCCCATCAACATAATCTGCAAAAGGTAAGTCATTTTCGTACACCCCTACACACGTACACCTTTTTTTTTTTTTGCTGTGATAGGCTACGTAAATACTTATGTAGCCTATCACAGCCTCCACAGGGATGCAAATGGCGTCCCTGTGTTAGCCGTGATAGGCTACGTAAGTATTTACATAGCCTATCACGGCTATAATGAAGAAGCGAATGGAGAGCACAGATGCGGCCGCCATTTGCAAAGCAGGGTGAATGGCAGAAGGTAAGTGCTCCATTTCACATACCTTTTGCAGGGGGGGTCGGGGGCTTCATTCCACCATGGATTTTGGGGTGTTGAATGCACTGGCATTCGGCCTCACCAAGATCCATGGCAGAATTCTCTGACATCCCTACTTCTCTGAACCCAGAGCATTGGGGTAAAATTAGGGATGTTGGAGAATTCCGCCATGGATCCCAGGGGGGCTGAATTCCAGTGAATTTGCCCCACAGGAATCTGTGGCGGAACCAGGGATGGCAGAGAATTCCACCATGAATCACGGTGAGGCCGAATGCCAATGCATTTGGCCCCCCAAAATCTGTGGCGGAACGGCCTGCCACCCCCCCACCCCCCCGCAGATCACCCTTGGGATGAGACTTACCTGGGGCAGATCTTCCGAGCGGCGGCGGCTCTGGCGGCGACTCCGGCGGTGGCTCCGGCGGCAGCTGGTCTTCTGACCGGCTGCTGCCACTGCCATTTGCATTCCTTGGTTTGGGCCATCTTAGTCTACGTAAATATTTACGTAGACTAAGATGGCCCAAACTAAGGAATGCAAATGGAGGCGGCCGTAGCAACTGCCATTTGCGTACGCGGTTTTTGTTTTTTCCCCAATGGGAACCCAGCTGTGGATGGCTCTGGCCTGGTTGGCCTGGCCGGCTGCTTCGCGGACCTGCTGCGGAGCACAGCCGGCCACGGAGGATTCCGGGGGGGAGGAACGGAGCGCCTGCCCCCCCATCGAGGATTCTGGGGGGAGGGACAGAACGCCTCCCCCCCACCATTAACATAATCCACGAAAGGTAAGTGACTTTCGTACATCCTTAGGCGGAACGGAGCCCCCCTCCCCTCCACTCTGCAAAAGCCCTGTGAAATGGAGCCTACTTGGCTTTGGCTCCAGTGGCAGGAGCTCCGCCATTTGCATCCGCTCCAGCCCGGCAGCGGCTGGAGGCCCCGCTGCGGGTCGGCCTGGCCGGGGGCTCCGCAGTCTGGCAGAGGAGTGCAGCGGGCCGGGCAGGATTCCGGGGGGGGAGGAATGGATCACCTCCCCCCACCTGCGGAACCTGACAGAGCCAGGTAAGTGGGGTTTCGTACACCCCTAGGTAAAATGGGTTTTATGCCATACATGTTAGCAGTGAGGCGGCACGATAGCTGTCAGGAGCGCCCTGGCGGCCTCTTTCAGTCTGCTCCAATAGCCAACTCACGACACAGACAAAAGGATTCTTTTCAAGGCTTTAATCCTTTTACAACTGAATGACTCTTTCAGATGCCAATCACCAGCAACTAAGAAATGAACAGCAGAGTAGCCTATGCTCCGGCTTAGGCTGGTGGTCCCCGTTTGAAGGAGAATCTAGGGATGGACGAAAGTCCCTTACCTGGTCCCGCAGCTTTTTTCGGTGGGGGGGAGGCGCTCCGTTTCTCCCCCGGAAATTCTTGGCAGGTGGGGAGGCGCCCCATCCCTCCCCACCGAAATTCTGGCTGGGGGGGAGCGCCCCGCCTCTCCGGCCGCGAAAGAAAAAAGTAAAGTAAAGTAAAAAAAAAAAAGTGATAGGCTACGTAAAGATTTACGTAGCCTATCACGGCTAGATTTTCAAAGTCAGCCGGGATAGGCTACGTAAATCTTTACGTAGCCTATCACGGCTGACTTTGAAAAAAAAAAGGAAAAAGCGCGTATGCAAATGGGAGCGCCCATGGGTGCCGCCATTTGCGTTCCTTATTTGGGCATGGGTAGCCTACGTAAAGATTTACGTAGACTACCGCGAAAATAAGGGCAATGCTGCGTTGCCCTTATTTTCGCCGTAGTCTATGTAAATCTTTATGTAGACTACCCGTGCCCAAATAAGGAATGCAAATGGCGGCGCCCATGGGTGCCGCCATTTGCGTATGCGCTTTTTTTTTTCAAAGTCAGCTGTGATAGGCTACGTAAAGATTTACGTAGCCTATCACAGCTGACTTTGAAAATCTAGCTGTGATAGGCTACGTAAATCTTTACGTAGCCTATCACATTTTTTTTTAACTTTGTAATGGCGGCGGTGGCAGCCGGTTGGAAGACTGGCCGCCACCGCCGCCGCACCGCCGCCGCATTGCCGCCGGGACCCGCTGCCATGAGGGACATTCGCACGAGGTAAGTCCCATCCCGGGGGTGTGGGGGGGCAGAGAATTTCCCTACCAATTTCAGGGGGCCGAATGCATTGGCATTCGGCCTCCCGGAGATTCTTGGAGAAATTCTCCGACATCCCTAGGAGAATCACTTCCAGACCCTGAACTTATGGGCTATGGAGAGTTCCTCCCTCTTTCCTTTGGGTCCAAGGGATGCGACCATTGCTTGCGCGCCAAACGGGCACTATGCCTCCTTTCCGCACTCTCCATCGCTTGTCGCTCCCTGCATCTGCGTCAAGCATCTTGCAAGCCCCCCTCCTGCACTCTCTCACTGCCAGGGTCACTATCTATCTCAGGAATACTGGCAGGAGGAATCTCTGCCAGCTGCTGTGCCTGTGAGAGATGAGCGGGCTCCTCTCCCACAGATTGCTGTTCCTCCTCAGAATCAGAACTGCTCTGGGGTTCTATGGGCTCAGTTTCCACCCTGACATCAGCGGCAAGCACCAAGTAGCATTTATTCCCAGCATAGACTAGCAGTGCTTGGTCTCAGCACAGCCACCAGCAGCTTTAAGACAAACTTCACTTCCCAGGCTTGATAAGACTTGATAAGACCCTCTAGCTTGTTAGTATGGAATGTGCTTGAGGCCGATACTATCAGCCTTTGACTCATCTCACATGCTCAGAAGCCTACTGGCAAGGAAATTGCATCCATAATTAACTTAAGCAAGGCATTATGGATCTCTAGGCCCCTCTAGAACTACAGATGACCTCATTACAGGCCTGGGGCCAATACAATGGGTGGGGGTATTGAGAATAGGGATGCATGAGGATTTTGTCTGCTTGCAAAACATGCAAACATCGACATTTGAAACTCTGAACATGAGCATGGGCACATGTTTGCTGAAAACATTAATAAATTCTTTAAACCTGCTTGCAACCATCTTGTTCTCAATTTCCAGTTCGAGTTGTGCAATTTTCCTAATTTGCACAAATTGTCTCCATAGACTGAATCAGCCCCACTTTAGTCTATGGAGGAAAGTTGACCAAATTAGTATAAATTTGGGGAAACTTGCACAAATGTCCCATTTGATCACTGCTCAATTTGAGCAAGTTTCCAATTCATGCAAAGCAAGCAGTAATCACAAACACAAATGGGAATGGGGCAGGAGGCAAGTGTTGAGACAATGTTCAGAGAATCCAGGTGATCTTGAGCATTGCTCATTCGTCCATCCCTAGGTGAGAATGGTTCTTGAATAATTTATCACCCTCTAATCATTCCATTCCTCTTTTAGAAGTCCTCTTTTCCTTGTGCTGCCATTGGCTTAGCTGCTCTGATATCAGAGAAGCATCATTACACCTTTGAGTGTTCCATCACATTGTTTAATCTGCTTCAATATGTTAGTGGCCCTAGGGAGAAGTGGCACCCCTCTTTGATTGTCTTTGACCAATTTCTCCTGATGTCCCAGAAGATCCAAGTAGCCTAGGGCATAAAAGCTCAGCTCCTAGGTGGTCCTAAGTGTAGCCTTTGAATCCTGAGGTCAATGAGCAACTTGAATTAAATTAAATCACATCAATTAAACCACTCAACCTATCATTGGCTAAAAAACAAACCACCCTGTTAACATAAGTTGCTTGACTCTTAAGACATTTTAATTTTTTTAAAAATCATTTGCTTACAGACTTAAGAAACTTGCTATTTATAAAGATGGTCAGTGTGTTCACAGCCCTATGCATCTCTGCCCTAGCCAAGAGATGTTCTTCTGTTCCTGAAATATCCACATACAATTTGGCAAGAGCAGTCCAGTTCTTCTAAGCCACAATCCTTTGCTGCTTCTGTTCTAGTCTTCACACTCAGATCTGCTTGGCATCTCAGATTCCAAGACTATAATTCCAGTCCTGAGCCCTTTCAACCTGTTGCTATGGAGATTGGACTCTGCCCAGCCAATGCCTCCTCCTACTGTACCCTGGCACAGTCAGTTTTTGTCAGGCCTCATAAATTCTTCAAGTGATGATTCCCTCTGCTCTGGTTTCTGAATAGCAGCAATCTCTCATTAGCATCACACCACTGATGCTACTGCTTTGACTTTCGGCTTTCTCCCCCCACCCACTACCCCCTGATGCATGGATCAGATATTTCCTAGCTCAAAGAAAGTAATTTAGAGATAAATTATTATCCTTTCACAAGAACATAACAATTCTAGCAAAAGGTGCCCAGTAATCTATTTGCCAGTCCTTACAGTTCTCCTACGCAACACAAATGCCATCTCAGTCATGTTGCAGCAAAGCTCATAAATTGCAGCAAACTGCAGCTCTCCCTTCCCCAGCAAACACAGGGGCCAGTGACTTCCCAAGTGATATGTGTTATATCCCACTATCTCCAGACCAGAGAGTGGTGATGTGAGCCTTGTAGAGGAAACCCTGAACTCTCAGGCCCAGGTCATAATTATGGATGGACAAACCAATTATTTATTATTATTTATTTAAAGCATTTTTTTTTTTACCCTGCCTCCCAGCCAAAAAGGATCCTGGAGTGGCTTACATTGTAATCAGTAAAACAAGATAGTCCTTGCCCATAAGCTTATGATCTAAAAATACACGACACACAAGGAAAAAGGGATGGGAAGGGAAGAGGAAAAAAATAAGCAGACATTCAGCAGGACTGGTGGAATGGCCCTGCTTCTCTGCCATCTCCCTCAGTAGAGTCTGCTGCAGTGGAGGCTGATGCCTCCGATTTCAGCGGGGCTCTGAATCCATTCTGGGTTTCAGTCAGAACCAGCCAGAACTCTAAATGAGCTATCCAAGGTGCTCAACCTATATTGGGGATAGGGGTCAGGACCTTGGATAGTTCCCTCAGAGTTCTGGCTGGTTCTGACTGAAACCTGGAATGGATTCACAGCCCCACTGAAATTGGAACCATTAGCCTCCAGTGGTCTGCTGGAATTAGGGATGGGGGAGAATTTCTCCCCAAAACTTCGGGGGGTCGAGTGCCAACGTATTCGGCCCCCCGAAGTAGTTTCGGGGAGAAATTCTCTGCCCCCCCCGGGATGGGACTTACCTTTCCCGAATGTCGCTCCCGGTGGCGGATCGCAGCAGCGGTTCGGCAGGGCTTCGACAGGGGCAGGGGCGGCAGCCGGTCTTTTGACCGGCTGCTGCCGCCGCCATTCCAAGCAAAGTAAAAAAAAAAAAAACGCCCCCGTGATAGGCTACGTGACGATTAACGTAGCCTATTGTGGCTAGATTTGCAAATTCAGCTGTGATAGGCTACGTAAATCGTCACGTAGCCTATCACGGGTGACGTAAAAAAAAAAAAGCGCGTACGGCTAATGGCGGCCCCCATAGGGAGCCGCCATGCGCGTTCCTTATTTGGTCGCTGTAGTCTACGTAAAGATTATGTAGACTACGGCGAAAATAAGAGTAACGCTATTTGCGTTCCCCTTATTTTCGCCATCTTAGTCTACGTAAATGTTTACGTAGACTAAGACATGCCAAAATAAGGAACACAAATGGCGGCGCCATGGGTAGGGGTGGACGAAAGTCACTTACCTTTTCTCGCAGCTTGTTCGCGGTGGGGGGGAGCACTTCGCTGGTCCCCCCGTGAAGTTCAGGCCGGGGGGGGGGAGGCTTCCCGCCTCGCCCGGCCGAAATTCAGGCCGGGGAGGAGTCTTCCCACCTCGCCCGGCTGCGAACACGAAAGTAAAAAAAAAAACAACACACAATGTCCCCTGATAGGCTACATGACGATTCACGTAGCCTATCATGGCTAGATCTGGAAAGTCAGCCGTGATAGGCTACGTGAATCGTCACGTAGCCTATCACGGGTGACTTTAAAAAAAAAAAAAAAGCGCGTACGCGAATGGCGGCCCCCATAGGGAGCCGCCATTCGCGTTCACACTTTTTTTTTTTTTTAAAGTCACCCGTGATAGGCTACGTGACGATTCACGTGGCCTATCACGGCTGACTTTGCAAATCTAGCCGTGATAGGCTACGTGAATCGTCACATAGCCTATCAGGGGACTTTTTTTTTTCTTTTCTTTCATTGCAATGGCGGGGGCGGCAGCCGGTCGAAAGACCGGCTGCCGCTCCCGCCCCGCTCGAACACCGGACGAACCGCCAGCCGGACCCGCCGCCGGGAGGGACATTCAGGGAAGGTAAGTCCCGTCCTGGGGGGGGGCGGGGGGGTGCGGAGGATTTCTCCCCGAAACTTGTTCGGGGGGCCAAACACGTTGGCGATTGGCCCCTCGAAGTTTCGGGGAGAAATTCTCCGCCATCCCTAGCCATGGGCACCACCATTTGCGTACGCGCATTTTTGTTTTTTTTTCACTCAGCCATGATAGGCTACATAAACATTTACATAGCCTATCATGGTGTTTTTTAAAAATCTAGCCGTGATAGGCTACGTAAATCCCTATCACATTTGGGGGGGGTAACTTGGAAATGGCAGCAGCGGCAGCCAGTCGGAAGACCGGCTGCCGCAGCCGCCACCGCCGAACCGCCACCAAACTGCCACCGGAGCTGCCGCCGCCAGGGATATTCACACAAGGTTAGTCCCATCCCGGGGGAGGGCGGGGGGGCAGACCGTTTCTCCACCAATTTTGGGGGGCCGATTGCGCTGGCATTCGGCCTCCCCGAGATTCGTGGAGAAATTCTCTGACATCCCTAGACAGGCTACATAAAGATTTACATAGCCTATCATGGTGTTTTTTAAAAATCTAGCCGTGATAGGCTATGTAAATCTTTACGTAGCCTATCACTTTTCTTTTTTTTACTGGAAATGGCAGTGGCAGCAGCCGGTCGGAAGACCAGCTGCCGCCACTGCTGCCGCCGAACCGCCGCTGGAGCCGCTGCCGCAGCCGCTGCCGCCAGGAAGATCCGCCCAAGGTAAGTCCCATCCTGGGGGGGGCGGGCGGTAGACCGTTCCGCCACTGATTTCGGGGGGCTGAATGCACTGGCATTCGGCCTCCCCGAGATCTGTGGTGGAATTCTCTGACATCCCTAGTAGATTACGACCTCTGTATCCTAGACGGAGGACTGAAAGACAATGGTTTGTCCAAGGCCAGTTATAGCATATCTCTATGCATGTCTACTCAGAAAGGGATGTGTGATTCTGGAATTCATTCTGCAAGGATTTTTTTTAATTTTTTTAAAGTAAAAATGATGACCAAACTCAGACATATGATGAGGAAGTAAAATGGACTAAAATATAGGATTTGTCATGTGATCCAGGAGACTGATGATGAGTCACTCAAGAGCCAAGAGAGATGTCACTTGCAACAGGCTGACGAATAAAAGGCAATTCGGAGGAAGCCTTACAAGGTGTCCATCAAACCTCTGGAACATGACAGTTCTGAAAATCACAACAGCCATCACCACATAGACCTAGCAGGACCTAGCAAGGGTGCATCTGCAGGTGGAACTGCAACAACATCTCCCTTGCCCAACAAATGGCCACATCTCTATTCTTCAATCCTCCTTTGAATCAGCAGGTTTACACCCCTCTAATTCCCCGCTACAAGTACTGCTTTGCCTTGCCAAGGAACTTGTGGCACATCCTGTCATTCATGCCACAGGAAGGCCTCTTCTGCCAGAGTTTACGGTGATCATGCCAGCTGCTCGAGGCTGGTAGCAGATGGCTGCATGGCACACCTGACAGAGAGCAGGCCTTCCAAAGAGGCAGAACTGTCCCCTGGAATGGCAAATGTATTCCCATCTCATGGAAGGTAGAAGCACTGAACTTCTCAGAAGAGACATAGATGCTGGGAAGGCGAGGAAAGATGCACACCTGTAACCGCTGCAGGGTGTACAGCTCATACCAAATGGCTTTTAAAAGAAATCTGGGCAATCATCCATCAAGTGCAACTAATGGCAGCCTTTTCCAAAGGAAAACTGTAAAAAGTAGTAGCAGCAGCAGATGATGATTATTTATACTCAGACACTTCTATACCATATTTTGGTCCTAAAAAAGGGTCCCAAAGGTGGGTTAAAAACAACAACAAACAAACCTAAACTAACGAACAATGACAGAATTTAAACAAAACACTAAAGCCAAGTTGAGGAGTCATATTTATATGCTGCTTTTAGGTCCCAGCCCTCACAAAATGATGTACACAAGAAGAACAGTAAGATAAATTAGACACAGCAGATAGCTGTACTGTAGTATCTGAAAACAACTGTGAATCACAGAAGCCATTTACACTTGTTGTTGTTGTTGTTGTTCAGTTGTTAAGTCGTGGCCAACTCTTTGTGACCCCATGGACCATAGCACGCCATGCCTTCCTGTCCTGTGCTCTCTCCCGGAGTGTGCTCAAGTTCATATTCATTGCATGGGTGATGCTATCTAGCCATCTCATCTTCTGCCGTCCCCTTCTCCTTTTGCCTTCAATCTTTCCCAGCATTAGGTAGGGATGGCGGAGAATTCTGCCATGAATTCCAGTGAGGCCGAATGCACTGGCATTTGGTCCCCCGGAATCCGTGGTGGAACGGCCTTCTGCCCCCCCGCCCACCCCACGGAACCGCCCAGGACGAAGCTTATCTGGGGCGGATGCGGTGGCTTCGGCAGCGGCTTCAGCAGCAGCGCGGCGGCGGCGGCATGGCAGCGGCGGCAGAAGGTGCATCAGGGGAGGCGCAAGGTGCAGCGGCGGGGGTGGGGGAAGGTGCGGTGGTGGTGATGGCAGGTACGGCGGCTGCGGGGGCAGTGGAAGGTGCGGCGGGGTGGCAGAAGATGCAGCAGCAGGGCGGCAGGTGGGGTGGCGGGGGCGGCAGAAGGCTGGGCAGCAGGAGGTACGGGGGCGGCGGGGGTGGTGGGGGCAGCGGAGGCAGCAGCTGGGGCAGGGTGGAAGGCGCAGCAGCAGGGGCGGCAGTTGCGGCGGTGGCAGGGGCGGCGGCAGTGGTTGCAGCGGCGGCAGTGAGGGCGGGGGCGGCTGGTCTCCTGGCCGGCCATGGCTGGGCGCAGCATACGCAACTGGCGGCGGCTCTGGCGGCCGCCATTTTTGTTCACTATTATTAGCCGTTCTAGACTACTTAAATATTTACGTAGGCTAGAACAGCGAAAAATAGCAAACGCAAATGGAGGCCGCCATAGCGGCCGCCATTTGCGTACTCTTTTTTTTTACTTTGCCGTGATAGCCTATGCAAATATTTACGTAGCCTATCACGGTTAAGTACAGGGACGCAAAATGGCGGCGGCTATGGCCGCTGCCATTTGCATCCCTCCTGCCCAGCAGCCGGATGTCTGGCTGTGGGCGGAGCCGGCTGGCGGCTCCGCGGAATCCCTGCGGAGCAGAGCCGGCCGGGCAGGATTCCGCGGGGATGGACAGAGCACCTCCCCCATCATCGAGGATTCTGGGGGGAGGGACAGAGCGCATCCCCCCCAACATGAAGCAGATCCGCGAAATGGTAAGTGACTTTCGTACATCCCTAGCATCAGGGTCTTTTCCAGTGACTTTTCTCTTCACATTAGGTGGCCAAAATATTTGAGCTTCAGCTTCAGGATCTGTCCTTCCAATGAGCACTTAGGGTTGATTTCCTTTAGGATTGACTGATTGGACCTCCTTGCAGTCCAGGGGACTCGTAAGAGTTTTCTCCAGCACCACAGTTCGAAAGCATCAATTCTTCGGCACTCAGCCTTCCTTATAGTCCAGCTCGCACAGCCATACATTACTACTGGGAAAACCATAGCTTTGATTAGTCGGACCTTTGTTGGCAAGGTGATGTCTCTGCTTCTGACTATGCTGTCTAGGTTTACCATAGCTTTCCTCCCAAGGAGCAAGCGTCTTTTAATTTCATGGCTACAGTCACCGTCTGCGGTGATCTTGGAGCACAAGAAAGTAAAATCTGTCACTGCTTCCATTTCTTCCCCTTCTATATGCCAGGAAGTGATGGGGCCAGATGCCATGATCTTAGTTTTTTTAATGTTGAGTTTCAAACCAGCTTTTGCACTCTCCACCTTCACTCTTTAGATCTTTAGATCCTCTTCACTTTCTGCCATTAGGGTGGTATCGTTTGCGTATCTGGGGTTGTTGATAATTCTCCCGGCAATCTTAATTCCGACCTGTGATTCATCCAACCTGGCGTTTCTCATGATGTACTCTGCATACAAATTAAATAAGCAGGGCGATAATATACAGCCTTGCCGTACTCCTTTCCCAATTTTGAACCAATCGGTTGTTCCATGTCCGGTTCTTACTGTTGCTTCTTGACCCTCATACAGGTTTCTCAGGAGACAGGTAAGGTGGTCTGGTACCCCCATCTCTTTCAGAATTTGCCAGAGTTTGTTGTGATCCACATAGGGATGTACGAAAGTCCCTTACCTGACGCCGAAGCTTGATTCGTGGGGGGGGGAGGCGCTCTGTCCCTCTCCCCGAAATTCTGGCTGGGGGGAGGGTGCCCCGTCCCTCCCCACTGAAATTCTGGCCGGGGGGGAGGCGCCCCGTCCCTCCGGCTGCGAATCCTTCTGTCCTGCCGGGACGCAAATGGCAGCGGCCGTAGCCGCCGCTGTTTGCGTCCCTGCAGTCAGCCGTGGTAGGACACATAAATGTTTACATAACCTATTACGGCTGAGTGAAAGAAAAAACCACGGGTATGCAAATGGCTATTTGCATTCCCCTTATTTTCGCCGTAGTCTACATAAATGTTTACGTAGACTACACGTGCCAAAGTAAGGAACGCAAATGTAAGGAACGCCGCCATTTGCGTACGCGCGGGTTTGTTTGTTTTTTCACTCAGCTGTGATAGGCTACGTAAACATTTACGTAGCCTATCACGGTGTTTTTTTAAAAATCTAGCCGTGATAGGCTATGTAAATCTTTACGTAGCCTATCACGTTTGTTGTTGTTGTTGTTTTTTAACTTGGAAATGGCAGTGGCGGCAGCGGGTCGTAAGACCGGCCGCCGCCGCCGCCAGGAACATTCACAGAAGTTAAGTCCCATCCTGGGGGGGAGCGAGGGGGGGCAGACCATTTCTCCACCAATTTCGGGGGGCTGAATGCGCTGGCATTTGGCCTCCCCGAGATTCGTGGAGAAATTCTCTGACATCCCTAGATCCACACAATCAAAGGCTTTAGTGTAGTCAATGAAGCAGAAATAGACGTTTTTCTGGAATTCTCTTGCTTTCTCCATGATCCAGCGAATGTTGGCGATTTGATCTCTAGTTCCTCGGCCTCTTCGAAACCCCGCTTGTACTTCCGGTAGTTCTCGGTTCACATACTGCTGAAGCCTAGCTTGTAGGATTTTGAGCATCACCTTGCTTGGCAACAAAAACAGCGTACGCAAATGGCGGCAGCTACAGTGGCCGCCATTTGTGTTCCCTTTTTTTCGCTGTTTTAGCCTACGTAAATATTTACGTAAGCTATTACGGCGAAAAAAAGGGGAATCCAAATAGCACCCACTATGCTATTTGTGTTCCCTTTTCACCGTAATAGCTTACATAAATATTTACCTAGGCTGAAACAGTGAAAAAAAGGGAACGCAAATGGCGGCCGCCATAGCCGCCACCATTTGCATATGCTGTTTTTTTTTTCCAGAAGGCTGCCCAGGGGCCAGATGTCCAGCTGTGGGTGGCCCCAGCTTGTGGCTCCATGGAATGTCTGTGGAGCTATTTGCGTTGCCCTTATTTTCGCCGTAGTCTACGTAAATCTTTACGTAGACTACAGCGACCAAATAAGGCACGCGAATGGCGGCTCCCTATGGGGGCCGCCATTATCCGTATGCGCTTTTTTTTTTTAAGTCACCCGTGATAGGCTACGTGACGATTGACGTAGCCTATCATGGCTGACTTTGCAAATCTAGCCGTGATAGGCTACGTTAATCATCACGTAGCCTATCAGGGGGCTTTTTTTTTTTTTAACTTTCACATTCGCGGCCGGGCGAGGCGGGAAGCCTCCTCCCCGGCCTGAATTTCGGCCAGGGCGAGGTGGGAAGCCTCCCCCCCGGCCTGAATTTCGGCCGGGGCGAGGCGGGAAGCCTCCCCCCCTGGCCTGAACTTCGCGGGGGGAGCAGCGAAGCGCCTCCCCCCCACCGCGAACAAGCTTCGGCGAAAGGTAAGGGACTTTCGTCCACCCGTAGTTATAGGCACTCAAACAAACAAACAGGCAAACTGTAAGACATGGTACCTAACCAGAGGGATCTAATCTTTACATCCCTATTCAGTCCTGAAGCTTGCTGACCAATCTTAGACTAACCTGACGCCCCCTGATCTCTTCAGTTAGGAATGGGGGAAAATTCCGCCACAGACCCCAATGAGGCCGAATTCCAAGAATCCAGCCCCTTTGGGGCCCAGGGCAGAACGGAGCCCATGGCAGAATGGAGCACTCACCTCCTCCTCCCCACAGAATCCACCTGGGTCAGATCCGTCACTGCCTCTATCCTGTGGAGCCAGCCACCTGCTCCATGTCCCCAGCGAATGTCGATATGGCCGGCAGCCATTGCCATGCCGTATCACTGTAAGTCAGTCTCTGGACACAAATGGCGTAGTGGGCGCCATTTGCAGCCATAAAGCTGATAGATTAGCTTAAATGCCACCATTTATGGCTGCATTTAGGTTAATCTACCAGCTTTATGGCCACAAACGGCATCCACTACGCCATTTGCGTACCTGTTATTTGACGTGACAGATGCGTAGCCTTATCGCGTGAACAGGGATGCAAATAGCATAGTGGAAATCCCTGTTCACACAATAGGCTATGCAAATATTTGTGGACACCCCCCACCCAGAACGGAAGGTGGGTCTTTCGTACATCCCTACTTTCAGTCTAATTTAGTGCACAGGACTATGGTGTAAATAAAATGGGAAAGCCCCACATAGACCAGCTTGAACTCTTTGGAGGCCACACAAAATTGTCCTTGGAGGCCACACAATCAGGGTCAGCACTAGGATAAATAGTGCCCTGGGTGAGGAGTGCCTTTGATGCTCCCCCACCCCCTGTAGTCAGTTTTGCAGGGCCACCCAGGGGATTTATGGGGCTTGGTGAAGTTGGGATGTCCATCAAGAACATTGCTCAGAACCTTGATTTCTCAGCCACTCCGCTACAATTTCCACAAGCCAAAATTCAAAAAGCCACATACTGAACAGTAGCAGTGCAGTATGCAACACATCAGAACTGAGGTTTTACACACACACACACACACATATATTTCTTTGTAGTAGTTCTTGTCTTTGGGTAAGCATCCTTGTGACGTATCACCCTTTCCCACCTGTGATTATTATATCGTCACTACACCTCAATAATATTTTGCAACACCAACAAATACACATTCTAACTCCAGAATTTCAATACCTCTATATTCTAGGGATGTCAGAGAATTCTGCCATGGATCTCGGTGAGGCCGAATGCCAGT
Organism: Heloderma suspectum; assembly: GCF_057233095.1. NCBI lineage: Eukaryota > Metazoa > Chordata > Lepidosauria > Squamata > Helodermatidae > Heloderma > Heloderma suspectum. Next base: position 44,248,496 of record NC_139460.1, on the reverse strand, counting down.
GCATTTGGCCCGCCGAAATCCATGGCGGAACGAAGCCCCCCCGCCCCCCCCACCCTGCGAAAGGCACGCGAAATGGGACACCTACCTGCTGCTGTTCACGCTGCTTTGTGAATGGTGGCCGCGTCCGCCATTCGCTTCTTAATTGTAACTGTGATAGGCTACGTAAAAACATACATAGCCTATCACGGCTAACGCAGGGATGCCATTTGCATCCCTGCGGAAGCCGTGATAGGCTGCGTAAGTATTTACATACCCTTTCACGGCAAAAAAAGGGAACACAAATGGCGGCAGCTATGGCGGCCGCCATTTGCATTCCCTTTTTTTTTTTTGGCCATGATAACCTATGTAAATATTTACGTAGCCTATTACGGCAAAAGAGAGGGGCGCAAATGGCGTAGTGGCTGCCATTTGCGCCCATCTCTTTTGCCGTAATAGGCTACGTAAATATTTACATAGCCTATCACAGCCAAAAAAAAAAGGGAACGCAAATGGCGGCTGCCTGCGTTCACTGTTGTGTGGGGTTTTTTGCCGTGATAGGCTATGTAAATATTTACGTAGCCTATCACGGCAAAATACAGGGATGCAAATGGCTGCACCTACGGCTGCGACTATTTGCGTCCCTGTGCAGGCTGCCCAGTGGCCGGATGTCTGGCTGCGGGCAGCCCTGGCCAGTGGCTCCGCAGAATCGCTGCGGAGTGGAGCCAGCCAGAGAGAATTTCGCGGGGAGGGATGGAGCGCCTCCCCCCCACCGCGAATGTCACCCTTCGAAAAGGTAAGTGACTTTCGTACATCCCTACTATATTCTCTCAACCTTTTCCTTGAGATAATACCTTAGAGTGTGCATGTGTGGAAGGAGTACATCAACTATAACTTCAGCAACCACTACTGCTGTGTTTTTTCTCCTTTTTTAAGAAAATATTTTAATAAAACTTTATAAGGATGCTGCCATCAGTCTCCTCCTCATGAGGAGAGAACGTTCAATTTTTGTGTATGTGAGTGGGTGTAAATGCATAGGCTATGGCTTATTTCTTTCATAGTTTCTTCTAGCCCTTTTTCTAGTAACCGACAAGACCGAGAATGGCATTGTTTGAAATATCAAATCAAAAATGAAACTTTATTTACCAGGTATTATTTCAACGCAGCTTGAGTTTTACGTAGTAAAATTATTGTTTCAAGTTTGTCTTATTAGTTCCTTACCTACTCTACAGCTTCTAATAATAAGGTTTTAGAATAATAAATGCACCTCCCTCCACCTCCCAGAGGTATCTAACCACCCCACAAAGCTAGAGCCCAGGGCCCTACCCCTCAGAAGCCAATCCCTATCTCCCCTCTAAAGAAAACCAAGTGCTTATTCCCTCCCTCTCCCAAATGAAAAAGGAACAGCAATCAGGAGACACCATTTAAAAAACCAACGTTCTAACTCCCCCATCACCCCTGCTTACCATAGCCTTTAGGAGAAAGGATAAGTTAGACTACATCAATCATGCAAACAAAATCTTAAACATTCAATTAAACAAAACAAAATACTATTTCATCACAATTCTTGATTTTAGAATAGGCATTTTTTAAATCTTTAAATATAATGAAGACAAAATATAAATAAATTAGGTACTCAGCTGATCTCTTACAGCTTATGGCTTTATTTTATTATAAATAATTTATATAGCACTTATAGTGTTTACAGTATTTGAAGTGCTCAGGTCTCGGTAACGTTGCCTCAAAGTCAAGCTGTGCTCCACTGCTTTTTACCTAGTGCAAATGACATCAAATGGGAAACGGAAGAAGAAACATACTTTAAAGCTCATTGAAGGAAGATCATTTTTTTGCAGTCAGTAACCAAACACCTGTGGAAGCCTGAAGGAAAGGTTACAGACACTTGCTTTTTGCCACCCTAGCTTACTGCAGGCACTACATTAAAAATAACAACAACACAGTCACTGAGCTCGACTTGGCGCCCCCCTCAGCTCAATGCCCTGGGTGACTGCCCAGCTCACCCAACCCTAAGGTCAGCCCTGCGCATCATGAAGTATCCACTGGTATTTCAATCCCAGACATTCTCGGGGTGGTGGGGGAGGTAGTTTAGGTATCATATATTCCTGCATTAGTGCAATCTGAAATGTCATGCTTTATTTATTTATTTATTTATTTATTTATTTTTATCCCAACCTTTTCCCATGATGGAACTCAAGGCAAGATAGCATACAAGTGATTCCCAGGAGATCTCCCATGCAGACACTGACCAAAACGAGACTTACGTAGCTTCAGCAAAGATGCTATAACGTACACCTTCAGGCCAGAAATAGTCTCAAGCATCTTGATTCCAAAAGCAACATATTAAATTACTGACACCTTTTCCTCTCCTTGCAATGAAGGTCACAACTTACTGGCTTAGTACCTTTGTTACTTATTAACTCAGTATGAATTAATAATGTGTATTACTATTTTTATTATCATCATCATCATCAATATGCATTAGATATGTACCTTGGTGTTGACTCCCAGATGGGTTTTCTTCACTCTACTCCTAGATCCAATCCATCACTTCCTAGTAGCATCTCTGGACCCTTCAGGAAGTTCCAGACTATGTCAGCCTTAGGCCTCATACAGGCTACTAATAAACTCCCTCCTGAGAACTTCCTCCTTCAAGATGGTGCCCACCCTAGTCAGTTGTCAAAGAACATCTCACAGCAGGTTGTAAGATAATGGTACATAAACAGATCCAGCTGTAGTCAACCCAGCATGGCAGGAGGTTGTCTATTACTAGGAAGGATCTCAGCAGCAGAGCCCTCTTTATTTCAGGCCATTGATAGCTTGATGTGGAAGTGTTTATAGTGATCAGAGAATATAGCATGACTAGCTCTAGCCTATTGCTGTTAAGCAGCTGTCTTGCTTGTCTGAATGGTCTCCTTTGTATTCTCCTCCTTTGCTCAGAGCATTTGGGGAGGAAGGTGTTATGGGTAGGCTGACTCTCCACCTGATGTCATTTAGGTACCAGGTTCAGGATCTGCTGCAGGTTTAAATCCTCAATGGTTGTGAGCAAGCATCAGGAAGCTGAAGGTTGCTCATTATGCCAGCCTATGAAGCAGGGGTGGGCAAATTGTGGCCCTCCAGATGCTTTGGCCTACAACTCCCATCATCCCTCACTATTTGCTATACTGAGTAGATTGATGGGAATTATTGGCTAAAACATCTGGAGGGCTACAAGTTGCTCATCCTGCTATAAAGTGTGCAATATGGATTGCTGATATTTTAAATGGCAGTTGGCTCGTCATTTGATACAGATTAAGTCTGAAGTCTTATGCACCTTACATGGGAGTAAATCCCACTGAAACCAGTGGTGCTTACATCTAAGTAAAGCTGAACAGTATTATACTGTAAATAGTGCACATTAACTACTTTGTTTTCAGAGACCATACTGAGCTTGTGTGGACTTCCGGTGCTTCAGTTCAATTTTATATTTTATCTAACTTCAGTCTTCAAAGCCTTCTTTTTCTAAACTAATACCTTTGGACTCTGTTCAATGCAATTCTAGCAGTCTGTGTCTTTTCATACTTATTGTTGTATACAGTATACTTTCTTGAATGATCTATTATCTCTTGTGATTCAGGTTTCTTCTCCCTTCTGATTCTTGTAGAATAAAATCTTCTTTCTAGTTTTGTTTCATTTGTGGGAAACCTAGTGTGACTTCAGTTCAAATCTGTCATTGATTGAACTGAATACTTCCCTAAACTGCTGGCTTAGAAAAACAGGTTGCTGCTATTCTCTCTTTCATAGGCTTCCCTACTTTATAGAGGGGTAGCCATGTTTGTCTGCTGCAGGAAGAAAGAGAAAGACTTTTCTGGTACCTTAAAGACTAACAAATTTATTGTAGAATAATTATGGATAAGAAAGCATATACCATATATATATATATATATATATATATATATATATATATATGGTGCTACAAGCCCCTTTGTTGCTTTTCCTATTTTTTTAGGTATGGCCTCCATGCCATTAATGGCTGTGTGAGAAGCAGAAATTTTCTCCTGGTATGGACAGGCAGTAATAGGGGAAGCTATATCTGTTGATTTATGCCCATCATCCAGCTGTTACAGTCATGGTCTTAAAAAGGAGATGTCAGCCCAACTGTTCCAGGAGAATGGATGCTCCACATGATATGATACAGAAACAGAGTTTATACTGTAGGTCTCAAGCCAGATCCTTCTCTTCCAGTGCTTACCATTCCTAGATCATGTTATAAATTGCATCCAGGAGATCATCACAGAGTGGAAGAGATTATGCAATGATAATGCTGCATGCAAACCGTTCTGAGGAACTGATATGCAAGTGCACATACATTTACATGTTTGAAAAGCATCTTTTGCAATGAATATCAAAATGACATTCAATCCAAGCACAAGAAGAATGCCCTTGCTTCTCCCTATCTCCCTTTTCTCATTACAGAGATAAATCCCAGATGTATCTCTCAGGAGCAGAGGAAGAACTAATATATGTGTGTATGTGTGTGTAAAACCATGGCAGAGTGTAAGTAGTCTAGAAGAAATAAACATAATCCCTCTGAGGGCAGGCTCTGGATAAATCACTGTCCAGTGTATTCATCCTTATTGATGAGGCACTTCTTCCAGTTTGTTGCTGCTGTTGTTTTAAAAGAGTGTTCTACTGATGATAATCATTATTCTTTGGACTTCCTGGGATTCAATGACTTAGGGAAATACAGTAATGAGTAGAGGGTGGCAAAAAGCAATTCTCAGAATTTCTCACTTGAATTATGTGCAGTAGTGCTCTATGCAAATGCGTGATAGAATGCAGGTGGTGAGGATTGGTTTTCCATTCACCTTCCCTATGCATGAAGTCTATGGATGATGTCTATGCATTGAATGTCCATGCATGAAGTCCATGTGACAGAAACCCCACCACCTCCCTAGGCAGTTTTTTCCATTGTCTGACTGCTCTGACAGTTAGGAAGTTGTTGGGTTTTTTTCCCCCTGTTGTTCAACCAAAATCTGTCTTCCTTTAACTGAAACCTATTATTGCATGTCCTACAGTCTGGGATGATAGAGAACAGGCTACAACCTTCTGTGGTGCTTGAAAAGTGTTATCATATGCCCCCTTAATCTTCACTTCTCCAGGCTAAACGTGCCCAGTTCCTTCAAACTAAGGCCAATGAGGAATGATTGAAGGAACTGGGTATGATTTAAACTGGATTCTTACACTGATCATGGGGTTGGACTTGATGGCCTAAATGGCCCCTTCCAACTCTATGATTCCAGGTTCCTTTTGCACATGGGCAATATACGTAGAGACCAATGAATGAAGAGCAGAGCACAATGTATGTTTTCCATTTTCTGGTGGGTAAACTGCATGGTTGGGGCCTAGATGCATTGGGCTGTACACACAAATATTGAACATGACATCCAACATGGAGACAATGGGGGGGGGAATCTCCCCTCATACCTTCAACTGCACATGTATGTAAGTATCTTTTCAATAATGGAGTGGAAGGCAAGAGGAGAGGTCAGTAACATGATGGGTAGATGATCCTCAAATGTTAAGAAGGAATATCTGCTCAAAAATGGACCATTACTTCCTGCCTGCCTCTATTATTATGTGATGAGTCTAAAATCTGCAACCTCTAAACACTGGTACTCACATCAGACTAGGTATAAGCACAATTCTAGGCACATTTACTGGAGACCAAGCCCCAATGGATGAGTCTGATGAATTTCTGACTGACCAGCATAGGATTGCAGTTGCATTACTGGAACACCAGCCATGCCTGATAATACATACAATGTAAAATGAGACTTATAATAGATGGAATCTATTACCATCTCCTTCCAGAAAAAAAAAATGATTGGTAAACTTTTCCCCAGGTATTTCTGAAACCTTGCTTCATATAGGCCTCCCCTTGGAGATCAACGTGCATCTTTGGATGCACATTGTGTACCTATCTTTTGAAAAGTCACACTAGAAGCAATCCCTGGCTGTGTTTATCAGTACATGTACCTAACAGTGTTTTCCCCCCATAAATGCTAAAAGGATACAGGAGCACCTCAAGTTCTGTAAGAGCTAGCGATGCTGCAACACAGCAGGAGCGCTGCCATGAAAGAGAAGGAAGGGTGGTTCCGGAGGGAGCTTTTTGTTAAAAAGGAGGAAAATAATTGCCATGGGCACCAACTCTTTCTTAGGTGTATTTCATACTCTGCACCTGAAAAATGAATGCAATGATATTTTCACTTAATCAAGTCTGCTGGCAGAGGTGTCAAGTGCAGAGAAATCGCTTGTCACTCCAACAGTTCCCAGCATGCGCTTGCTGCACCAAGGAATGGAGGGCAAAGGGATTACAGAATTAAGCGGTGCCGGTACAGCAGCCGGAGAGCGGCCAAGATTTAGCTGTCACATCGAAGAAAACGCCATTTCATTTTGTGATTTACAAAATGCGGACGTTACCTGGCCTAGCCTTGGGATTTATATGCAGACAAACTTGAGCCCAGCAAGGGGGTCCTTCTCCAAAGGCATTAACCCTTTGCATGCCACAGTGAAGCGAGCTCCTCTCAGAAGACATAGATAACTGTAAGGCCAGTCTGGACGGTTTTATGTCTAACTTTGTTGCTACTGGCCTTAAGTCTCAGGAAGAAGGATAAATGCTTAACCTAAAAACAAGGATTTCTGTGCATATGATGATATCTTATCCCCCAGTCTGGCTAGCCCAGTGTTGTCCATTTTTGGTGGGAGATGCTCTCCAAGACCTTAGACAGAGATCTTTCCTAGCATCTCTCTCTCTCTCTCTCTCTGTTTATAAAAAATGTGCATGGTGTGCTGAAGAGGACAGGGAAACATTTTTACCTTCTCTCACAATACTAGAGGTTGCGGTCATCCTGTGCTTCATGCAGTCATGGAGTTGGAAGGTACCTGGGAGGCTATCTAGCCCAACCCCCTGCTTGATACAGGACCTGCAGTGCAGGACGAAACTCCACCATCCCTGACAGATGACCATATAGCCTCTCCTTAAATATCTCTAATGAACGAGAACCTGCTACCTCACAAGGTTGAACAGCTCTTAACATTAGCATGTTTCTCCTAATGTATAGCCCAAAACTGTTTCCCTATGATCTCACCCATCGGTTTTAGGCCTGCCCTCTGGAGCAACAGGGAAGCTAAATGGTGTAAAATTAAGGTCAGACAAAAGGAAGCTCAGAAATGTACAGACTTCAACTTCAGATTGCATTAGAGGATTCGAGCCCACGTTCAGGTCCAGCAGGTGTGAAACGTCTACTTTCTGGATTAAAATGAACTGAAATGAATTTCATATAAATCCTTACTCTCTACGCAACCACACACTCAACTTCTTATGTTTTTGCTTCCTACTGATTCCTTTCTGTCTCTGCCTTCTCCCACCTCCTCCTTAGGGCACATTGCAGGCCCACCCACTTGATGAAGAGTAGCTACCCCCTTCACATGCATTCATCACTATTTTGTACACACACACAATCAAAGAAGTTAAAAGTTGGAAGGGGCTGGACTCTCTAGTCCTCACCTCTGGCTGTATCACAGATTATTCTTGATGAAGCAGCACTAGAGTATCCCAAGCGTGATACTGGCCATGCAGAATATGACATGTTATTTTCCCCACTTGGTTCCTTCCCTGTGTGACACATCTGCTTATCCCAATGGTCCTTCGGCAGGCAGTGGGAGAAAGGGCTTTGTTGTTCCCTTTGGAAGAGAGAGTACACTGCATAAGCTGAATGCACCCATTTGATCCAAAGTGGAATCTCATCTGACTGGCTCCTTCCATGGCAGCATGGGCTTCATGTCACAACACCATCTGGATTCCCTGCAGCAGTTCTGAAGTAAATCTGCAACAGGGAAATAGTACCACTGGAAACACTGAAAGCCAGATTTTTTTCCCCTTTCATTGAAGCTTGTAAATGTTGTGTTTTGGAATATTTACATGTTCTGAATGGTTAAGTGAGCTTATTAAAGATCTGTACATGATTAATTGTCTGTCTTTTAACCAATTAATTAACTGATCGCATTCATCAAATGTCGTACAGGGATTAGAAAGCTGGTATGTCTTTGTGGCCTTCATAGCAGTGAGTCCTTTAAGAGTCCAAAGTCCCAGCATTTTTGCTTTTTGTCAGCCCTGCTGGCTATTTTTTTTTCTTTTTTAGTGTGTGGGGGGGAGGAGAGTTTAATCAATTGCATTGATTAATCAGTTAAAACTGGCAGTCCTAGTAATTGTATTGGACAATGACATATATCTTTTACCCCCTTGCTTAAGAATTATCAAGCTTTCCAAATGATTTCCAGCTAAATCCCCTTCTCAGAGGTACCCTTGGTGCATTGAGGGAATATAGACGAAGGAGCAAGACCTTTGCCAGTTGCCCCATCCCAACATTTGTGTGTCCTGCTGTCCTGTCTGACCTCCAAAGCATTCCTTCCACTGAGTGGATGGAGATAAGGAGTGGGGCCAGGGGGATATGCTTATGTTTGGACCAGGGCCAGTGCCTGTAGTCTCACTGCCCCCTTTAGACATTGCATGTGAAGGCATGGAGGGACCCTCTAGGGAAAAGAAGACATTGAGAGGAAATGTTTATCCTAGGGATCCCCAATATTTTTTGGGTCGGTAGGCACTTCCAGAACTGGAAAACATGTTGTGGGTGCTCTCCCAAAAGGGCTGCCTTAGGGGGACTTGCCGACTCACAAAATGGCTGCTATGGTGGGCATGGCCAATCACAAAACACCCGTTTCCCAGAGGGCAAGCTGATGAGGCTCAGAGACAAGTAATGTAGCCAATAAACTGAGTAGAAGGCGAGGACTGAACACCAAATGCCAAATCACATAGCACAAGAAAACAAAACACCCATTTCTTAGAAGATGAGCAGGTGGTGCTCAGAGAAACACACACACATGCACAGAAGGAATACCCACACACCTGAACCAAACAACAATCAAGATCACACACACACTAGAGATGTATGGATTTTGTTAAACCTATTGCATCTGTGTTTCATGGATTATCAGATGTCTTTTGTTCCATCTTCCACTCATTGATGGAATCAGGGTTTTTTTGTTTTTTTTTTAGGGATATACAAGAATTTTGTTCTACTTGTGCAGGTGTGCATTAGCACACATCTGCATTCGCGCAAGTGCACCCTTTCACTAACATGCATTAGCGCAAGTACAAATATGTGCAGCCCCCTCCCCAAGTATAGAACTGGTCCATAAGTCAACGGAATGACGCAACTTGAAAAAAGCCAGTCAGCTCCATAATCCACAGGCTGGATGCATAGAAATCCAAATTCATGTGAATCCATTGCAGATTTGTCTGACATCCTTAAAACACACAGACAGGCCACATGCACACACAGCATAGACAAAACAACCTCTCCACAGCCCCCCCCCCCCTCAAGATTTTCCCTACCACTTCCCAACATATGTTTTTCTTTTTCTTTTTCTCTGGGCAACTGATCAAATTGGGCTGTAGTCATACACCATTTGTATTTCAAAGGATGACTGTGGGGCCTGCATGGGGCCTAGAAGCATTCTTGGGTATTAGAATGATGCTGGAGGCCAGCACTTTGCTTTGCAGCATGCCAGCCTCCCGGGGGGGGTGGTTCATGTCCCCCCCCAAAAAAAATCAGGAGGGCTAAGGAGCCTGGTAGGCACCAAAGGAGGTGTCCATGCTCACCCCATTGGAGACCAATCCAAAAATAACACTCTTGTACTACCTTTGATCACCTAATGTCACAAAATAGTGTGCAAGCTTTCCAGTTCCCAGGATAACCGTATGAAGATAATTCTTTTAAGTGCTTAGTTTAGGAAGCGCTTCCCATTCCGACTTCAACACTTCCATGACATGCTGTCTGGGCCACCTATGCTAATACCCAGGCTAATATCCAGGCAGTGACCCATTGACTTCCCAGGTAATGTGTCCTGTATACCACACAAATTGCCTCCCAGTGGCCCTGGTTTCCTTCTTCTCCTATCCCTTCTGCTCCTCATCTACCTCTCCAAGACACAATGCTCTTTTAAAAGGAAAAAAAAAGAAAAGAAAAGAATGGTTCTGCTTCTGAATAAAGCCCAAAAGCACTCCCAGTGGATATTATGTTCAGATTTTTTTTCCAAAGCAAGCCCCAAGGCCCAGTCCAAGTGAATTAGCCTACAAAGCATCAACAGGGAGGCTTGAACCAGTTTTATACATGGAAATTGCTTTGCACCAGTACACAGAGGTCTGTTTGAATTTATTTCCAAAGGAGAGCACTGACAGTGAAATAACTATTCTCTGTTGCCCATTTGCTGTCTCTCTCTTGCAACTTGGAAAGGATCTGGTTTGGAGAGCCATATATTCACACGTATCCAAAGGGGCCTCTAATGAATAGTTCAGATTTCAGTGTTCTTTTCCTAAAAATGCAGCTCTTCATCTAAACCAGCTGCGATCAAGGAACAAACATGTGGGTATCATTTTGTTCCATGTCCCCTGCTCCCATGAATATTTTAATGTCCTTAAAGCCTGTAGGCCTCTGATTGCTCCCTTTTTCAAGCTATAACTATAACTGTTGATGAGCAATGAAACACATACTAGTGCCAAATCTGAATGCAGGCACTGTGGATCCCTGCATTGCTCTGAATCAACCCATAGATTAGAACTGACATATTGATAGGGATGTCTGGATTTTGTGAAATTTGTCCCACGTGTGTTTCATGGATTGTGTGGCGGCGTTTGTTCCAGCATCCATTCACAGATGGATTCAATCTTCCCCCTCCATTATGTGGAAAAATATGCAAATAATTCCGCAAGGGGGTTTGCAACAATTTACGTAATTGACCTTACTGTGTAACATTTAGTGTATTGACCCACATTCTATTCAACTTTTCCCCATGTATCTTTTCCAGTCTCAGCAGAAACGTGTGTACTTTCCTATGAATAAATTTGCATAAATTTCACATGGGGGGGGGATCCTAAAGTCCACGGATTCTGCAGGTCAGATTCTTAGAAATCCGAACTCATTTTAATTTGATTCAAATTTCTCCAGCATCCCTACATACTGAACAACAACGTTCTATGGTTCTTCCCACTTAACTTCCCTAGGATGCATGTAGTAAACCCAACGTGAATGAGATCTGTCCAATGCTCTCCACTTGTCCTGATCTAGATTGGATTTTATTTTGGTTCAACTGATTTTAAATGTAATTTCCATGCTTTTAAAACTGTTACCTGACTCTAACTTTCATAACGGGGAGATATACATACCTCTAAACCAATACTTTTATTTCACTTGTGGCTGAAAGAACTGCAAAGACATCAGAGCAACTCTGCTGAAACTAGGGATAGACGAATCTGTCCATTTCAGATTCTCTGTGTTCTCATTTTTCTAATCTCAAGTTTAGTTTGTGCCAAACTTTAAGATTGTTTTTAGAAGTTTGCATGGAAATTTGTATGTATGATTGTGTGCGTTTCTCCTGATACATACATTTTTGTATGCAATTATGCCTAATACACATTTTTGCAAGCGATTTTCATAACATAATGCATTTTCACATTATTTTCACTGATATACATATTTCTGTATGCACTTCCCCCTAATATATGCAATTTGTACGCATGCGTTTTGACTGGAGTATTCCATTCCAAAATTCAGGAAAGTTTTAATTTCAAAGAATAAATGACTTTCAGTTCACCTATTGGTACCAAATTATGAAATTAGGTAAGTTTGCATTAAAACAAGAACCAAATTTTCCACCATCACTAGCTGGGTCAGGCTGATAATCCATCTAGTTCAGCATCCCACTTCCAACAGTGGCCAACGTGATGCTTCCTGGAAGCGCATAAGCTGGACATCGAGTCTATGGCTCTCTCCTACTTTTGCTCCCAGCAGCTTGCATTCAGTGGTAAACTGCCTATAAACATGGAAGTTTCATTTTGCTAGTTTGATTCATTTATAGACCTCGCCTCCCCCCAAATGTGTGCAATCCCTTTTCAAAATAGGGATGAACGAGCATTTTGTTTTTGCTTGCAAGACATGCAAGCATGCCCTCTTTGAAGGAATGTAAATGTGAGCACAAGCACATGTCTGCCAAAAATGTTCACAAATCATGGGATGTGTGCTTATATCCAATGTGTACAACTTTCCCAAATTTCCCAACTGTGTGCAAATGTCCCCTTCTCCCCCCCGGGCCCCAGGAGGGAGAAGGAGACACTATCATGCACAGCAGTGGGGTCACAGAATCATGGAATAGTGGGGTTGGAAGGGGCCTATAAGACCATCAAGTCCAACCCCCTGCTCAGTGCAGGTATCCAAGTCAAAGCATCCCTGAGAGGTGGGGTCACAGAATCATGGAATAGTGGGGTTGGAAGGGGCCTATAAGATCATCAAGTCCAACCCCCTACTCAGTGCAGGTATCCAAGTCAAAGCATCCCTGAAAGGTGGCTGTCCAGCCTCATCTTGAATGCCTCCAGTGTGAGAGAGCCCACTATTACCTTCCTAGGTAATTGGCTCCATTGTCATACTGCTGCAGTCAGGAAGTTTTTCCTGATGTTCAGCCGGAATCTGGCTTCCTGTAACTTCCTGCCCATTATTCCATGTCCTGCACTCTGGGATGATCAAGAAGACATCCTGGCCTTCCTCTCTGTGACATCCTTTCAAGTACTTGAAGAGCACTATCATGTCTCCCTTCAGTCTTCTCAAGGCTAAACATGCCCAGTTCTTTCAGTCTCTCTTCATAGGGTTTTGTTTGCATGCCTCTTACCATCTTTGTTGTCCTCCTCTGAACCCTTTCCAGTTTGTCTGCATCCTTCTTAAAATGTTGTACCCAGAACTGAACACAGTACTCCAGATGAGGCCTAACCAGTGCTGGGTAGAGGGGAACTAGTACTTCCTGGGATTTGGAAGCTGTGCTTCTATTAATGCAACCCAAAATAGCATTTGCCTTTTTTGCAGCCACATCACATTGTTGGCTCATATTCAGCTTGTGATCTACAGCAAGTCCAAGATTCTTCTCGCTTGTAGTGTTGTTGAGCCACATCTTGTAACTGTGCATTTGGTTTCCTTTTCCTAGGTGCAGGACTTGGCATTTATCCCTATTAAATGTCATTCTGTTGTTTTCTACCCAGTGCTCCAGTCTATCAAGATCACTTTGAATTTTGTTTCTGTCTTCCAAGGTATTAGCTATCCCGCCCAATTTTGTATCATCTGAAAATCTGATCAGCATTCCCTGCACCTCCTCCTCCAAGTCATTAATAAAAGCGTTGAAGAGAACCGGGCCCAGGACTGAGCCCTGCGGTACCCCACTCATTACCTCTCCCCAGTTTGAGAAGATCCCATTGATAAGCACTCTTTGAATCTGATTCTGTAGCCAACTGTGGATCCACCTGATTGTTGTTTCATCTAACCCACTTTTAGCTGGTTTGCTCATCAGGATATCATGGGACACTTTGTCGAAAGCTTTGCTGAAGTCGAGGTATATTATGTCCACAGCATTCCCACAGTCCACAAGGGAGGTTACTTGATCAAAAAAAAAAAATAAAAATGAGATCAGATTTGTCTGGCAGGATTTGCTCTTGACAAATCCATGTTGGCTTCGAGTAATCACTGCATTGTTTTCAAGGTGCTAACAGATGTATTGCTTTATAATATGCTCCAGATTTTTCCCAGGGATTGATGTCCCTGGTCTGTAGTTCCCAGGTTCCTCCTTTTTACACTTTTTGAAGATAGGGACCACATTAGACCTCCTCCAGTCATCTGGCACTTCGCCCATCCTCCATGATTTCTCAAAGATAATTGAGAATTTTCTGAGAATTCTGAGTTCTTCTGCCAGTTCCTTTATTACTCTAGGATGCAGTTCATCTGGCCCTGGAGATTTAAACTCATTCAAAGTAATTAGGTGTTCCTTGACCATATGCCTACCATTCGCAAGCTGCAATTCTGCCCCTTCAGCCTGTAATTTACCTTTGCCAGGGGGTTTATAGACCCTCTTTCAGGAGAAGACTGAGCCAAAGTAGGAAATGAGCACTTCTGCCTTTGTCATCTGTTATCATTTTGCCATCCTCATTGAATAGTTGAACCACAATTTCTTTCCTCTATCTTTTACTATGCACTGCACATATCTGAAGAAAGCCTTTTTGTTGCTTTTAGCATCCCTCACCAACCTCAGGTCATTCTCAGCTTTAGCCTTCCTGATGCCATCCCTGCAATTCTGTGCTACCTGCCTGGACTCTTCCTTTGTTGCTTGTCCTTCCTTCCATTTCCTAGATGTGTCCTTTTTTGTTTTCAGGTCTTCTCTGAGCTTTATGTGAAGCCACATTGGTTTCTTATGTTGTCTTCCACCTTTTTTTCTTGTTGGAATTGTTTGTAATTGTGCCTTGAGAATTTCCTTTTTTAAAAACTCCCACCCATCTTGGACTCCTTTTCTCATTGGAGTTGCTTGCTTGCCATGGGACCTTAGTGATCATTGTTCTGAGTTTATTAAAATCAGCTTTCCTAAAATCCAGGGTACACAAATAGCTACACTCAGCATTTGCTTCCTTTAGAAGCAAGAACTCAAGTATAACATGGACACTTTCTCCTAGAGTTCCCGTAACTGCTACTTTATCCACTAAGTCATCTCTGTTGGTTAGTATCCAGTCAAGGATAGCCAATCCTCTAGTTCCTTTCTCCACTTTCTGTAGGAGGAAGCTATCAGCAACACAAGTCAGGAATTTCTTGGAGGGGCCATGTTTTGCAGAATTTGTCTCCCAACAAATAGCAGGCAAATTGAAGTCCCTCATTACTACTACATCATGCTTCCTTGAAACATTGCCAATTTCTTTTCAAAAGTTTCATCCTCATCTTCTTGATTAGGTGGCTGGTAGTAGACTCTGACCACAATGTTCCTTTATTACTTTGCTCCATTTATTTTAACCTGAATGCTCTCAATGGGGCTACCAAGCTCATCCTCCTGTATTTCTGTGCAGAGATACCTATCTTTAACATATAGTGTGACTCCACCTCTCTTTTTGTTCCTTGTGTCCTTTTGAACAAGTTATATCCTTCAATTGCTGTATTCCAGTCATGGGACTCATCCCACCAAGTTTCATGTACTCCCATCAAGTCATAATTTCCCTCCTGTATTAAGAGTTCAAGTTCATTCTGTTTGTTTCCCGTACTCTGGGCATTAGTATATAGGCATAGAAGACCATGTGCTTTATAGTCTGACTTTCTTCCTACATGTTTGTGAAGACTATTATTGGGCACTATTAGAGCTGTTCTTTCCATTGTGGTGCATGAGCCTTTATCCATTGTTACCCCCAACTTTACATCTCCCTCCCCCATATGATTCAGTTTAAAAGCCTCCTGATGAAGTTCTTCATGCTGTGGCCAAACACATTCTTCCCAGCCCTTGTGAGGTGCAACCCATGCCTTGCCAATGATCCATCTTCCAGGAAGTATAGCCCATGGTCCCAGAATACAAATCTCTCATGTCGGCACCACCTTCATAGCCAGTCATTCACCCAGAGTATTTTTCTTTCCGTTTCTATCCCTGTTTGAACTACTGGAAGGATGGATGAGAAAACTATCTGAGCTCCAAAGTTCTTGAGTTTCCTTCCTAAAGCTTCAAAGTCTGATGTGATTTCTTCATAGCTCCACTTGGCTGTATCATTTGTTCCCACATGGATGGGAAGAAAGAGATACCTGTCAGTGGGATTTATGAGTGTAGGCAACCCTTCAGTCATGTCTCTAATCTGTCCTCCTTGGAGAGAGCATACCTGGTGAGTCCATGGGTCTTTGCATCACACTTGGGGTTCAATCCCATGCAGCAAGGGGTCTCCCACAACTACTACTCTTGTCTTCTTGTTGTTGTAGGCCTTGATTTCATCACCTCTGCTTGACTGACCTTCAGCCTCTTGCTTGCTGTCATGCAGGGTCCCTTGTAATTCTTCCTCTGCAGGCTGTCCTCCAGTCTCATCGTACCTGAAAATGGTTCCATAGTTCCACTGGTGCAGAGTGCCTTCTAGTTCCTCTGCTCCTAACTGTCACCCTTTTCCAAGGACAGTATCCTCTACTTCATTTTTCCTTGCCTCAGCAGTTTCCTTTTCTGCCTCAGCTTACTGTTGCTATTCTAGCTTCTGTACTTCCCTTTGATGCTGTAGTTCCATCATTCTGTCTAAGAACTCTTTGTCTTCTCTTATTCCCTTGGGGGGTTGACACTCACCACTCCAGTTCTCTTACCTTTTCTTCCAACAGTGTAATCAACTTGTACTTGTTGCCATGTTGATCTCAGGTAAGAAAACAAACATTGCACAGACCTTGCTGGTCTACACCACTGGAGAGTCTTTCCTTTCCATAGTCTCTATTCCCTTTAAGTTTCTAGCTTTCTGATTCTACTGGGATAGCCTGTGCTTTGTCCTCTGTTCACTGGAGGGTCGCTGTGTGCAAGTCTCTCCTTCTCCCTCCTGAGAAGTCTTTCCTTCTCCCACCTCTTCATTTGGGGGGTGGAGCTCAGTGAGCTCTATCCCTCAGACAGATTCCTTTGACATCCGTAGCGGTGAGATTATGTTTGGAGAAACCCAGCGATCTCAAACATCACTTGTTTGCCCACCCCATTGCAAAGCAATCCTTATGGCCAAACTATGTTAAAGACATAGCTCACATCTAGTCTTCTGTTTTTCTTTTATTGAAAAGCAAGTGTGGGGTCCCAATCTGGAACGGAAGCACAATATACGGGGAGGGGAGACAGCCATGCCCCCCCTCTCAATACTATGCCCTAGGCAGTTACTAACAGTTAGAAAGAAAACCCACCCGCAAGCTGCTGCTGCTGCTTAGGGATGTCAGAGAATTCCACCACGGATCTCGGTGAGGCCGAATGCCAGTGTATTCAGCCCCCCAAACTCCGTGGTGGAATGGTCTGCCCCCCCGCCCCCCCACAGATCCCCCCCAGAATGAGACTTACCTGGGGCAGATGTTCCGGACTGCGGGGGCTCCAGCAGCGGCTTCGGCGGCTTCGGCAGCAGCGGCTGGTCTTCCGACCGGCTGCTGCCACCACCGCCATTTGCAGTCTGTTCCCCCCCCATTTGTGATAGGCTACGTAAAGACTTACATAGCCTATCATGTCTGCGTTAAAAACAACAACAACACCGCATACGCAAATGGCGGTGGCTACGGCCGCCGCCATTTGCATTCCTTATTTTTGGCTGTCTTAATCTACGTAAATATTTACGTAGAGTAAGACGGTGAAAATAAAGGGGAATGCAAATATCGTCCATTACACTATTTGCATTCCCCTTTCTTGTCTTCATCTTAGTCTACATAAATATTTACGTAGACTAAGACGGCCAAAAATAAGGAATGCAAATGGCGGCAGCCATAGCCGCCACCATTTGTGTACGCTTTTTTTTTTTTAAAACCCAGGCATGATAGGCTACGTAATTCTTTACGTAGCCTATCACAGCTGAATTCAGGGATGCAAACAGCAGCGGCTACAGCTGCCGCCATTTGCATCCCTGCTAGCCAGTGGCCAGATGTCCGGCTGCTGGCGGAGCCGGCCGGAGGCTCCGTGGAATTCCCGCGGAGTGGAGCCAGCCAGTGAGGATTCCAGGGGGAGGGACGGGGCACCTCCCCCCCCAGCGGAACCTGGCGGAGCCAGGTAAGCGGGGTTTTGTACACCCCTACTGCTGCTGCTTCTTAGAATCATAGAATCATAGGGTTGGAAGGGGCCTACAAGACCATCGAGTCCAACTCCCTGCTCAGTGCAGGAAGCCTGACCAGGCAGTCTCCCATCCACTTACTAAACAGGGCTGACCCTGCTTAGCTTCTGAAATCAGATGAGATCAGGCACATCCAGCCCCTTGCTCACCAAACAGAGCTGCCTTACATTCTCAAACAACCCAGGAGAGGTTTTCACTTCTTGCCAGCTATGTCAGTGTGTCTCAATAGAAGGAACAGTGCAGCAGGAGATAATGCAGGATGAGGGCCCGGTAAGAAACAGCTCACCTGCCCTACAGAGTGTCCCTGTTCCCTTGCCTGTGGCTTCAGGTCTGGATTACTACCGCTAATAGCTCTAGATTTAAGCTGTTATCAATTACACCAGAAGGGAAGATTCCCATAAATGTATGCTTTTTATAGTATTGTACTTTGTACTTTTGGTAGCACCTGACAAAGGATGTTTTCCTCTGAAACACGTAGAGCATACAAAAAAGGCTACTGGTATTTTCCAGTACTGGAAACATCTTCTCCTTCCTGGTTTAAATATTACAAAGCCACCATAAGTCTCCAGCACTCTTTCTTGCAAATGAAACCAAATCCAGTAGTGTTGTAGTGTTGCCCCGGAACTTGTCACCACATGGGGAAGTGGAGACTGCCTAACAGTATTAGATGGAAGCACAAGTCAGAGCAAGGGTTCATAGAATTCATAGAATCATAGGGTTGGAAGGGACCTACAAGGCTCTTGAGTCCAATCCCCTGCTCAGTGCAGGAAGCCTAATTCCCAGGAGGTCTCCCATCCAAGTACTAACCAGAGCTGACCCTGCTTAGCTTCCAAGTTCAGACAATATCAGGTGCATCCAGCCCTTTGCTCTTCTTCTTCTTCTTCTTCTTCTTCTTCTTCTTCTTCTTCTTCTTCTTCTTCTTCTTCTTTTCTGATTCTGCTTCTGCTTCTTCTGCTTCTTCTGCTGCTGCTTCTTCTTCTTGTTTCAATCAGTAACTGTCATAGAGAAAGGGGTAATTTTGTGGAGGTTTTGTCTGGGGAGGGAAGGATTAAACCTACTCTCCCCATGTGCTGCAGTCCTGTTCCAGATACTTTGTGCACATTTTTCAAATGGACACATGAATGGATGCATTCCCCCATTGACTAAAGCAGGTTTGTGGAGATTTTAGAAATGTACATTGGATTTTGCACATTTTTCAAATGTGTTGTTGTTGTTCAGTCGTGTCCGACTCTTCGTGACCCCATGGACCATAGCACGCCAGGCCTTCCTGTCCTGCGCTCTCTCCCGGAGCGTGCTCAAGTTCATATTCATTGCATCCGTGATGCTATCTAGCCATCTCATCCTCTGCTGTCCCCTTCTCCTTTGGCCTTCAGTCTTTCCCAGCATCAGGGTCTTTTCCAGGGAGTTTTCTCTTCGCATTAGGTGGCCAAAATATTGGAGCTTCAGCTTCAGTATCTGTCCTTCCAATGAGCACTCAGGGTTGATTTCCTTTAGGATGGACTGATTTGACCTCCTTGCAATCCAGGGGACTCGTAAGAGTCTTCTCCAGCACCACAGTTCGAAAGCATCAATTCTTCGGCGCTCAGCCTTCCTTATAGTCCAGCTCTCACAGCCATACATTACTACTGGGAAAACCATAGCTTTGATTAGACGGACCTTTGTCGGCAAGGTGATGTCTCTGCTTCTTACTATGCTGTCTAGGTTGGCCATAGCTTTCCTCCCCAGGAGCAAGCGTCTTTTAATTTCATGGCTACAGTCACCGTCTGCGGTGATCTTGGAGCCCAAGAAAGTAAAATCTGTCACTGCTTCCATTTCTTCCCCTTCTATATGCCAGGAAGTGATGGGGCCAGATGCCATGATCTTAGTTTTTTTAATGTTGAGTTTCAAACCAGCTTTTGCACTCTCCTCTTTCACCCTCAACAAGAGGCTCTTTAGATCCTTTTCGCTTTCAGCCATTAGGGTGGTATCGTCTGCATATCGGAGGTTGTTGATAATTCTCCCAGCAATCTTAATTCCGACCTCTGATTCATCCAACCCGGCATTTCTCACGATGTACTCTGCATATAAGTTAAATAAGCAGGGTGACAATATGCAGCCTTGTCGTACTCCTTTCCCAATTTTGAACCAATCGGTTGTTCCATGTCTGGTTCTTACTGTTGCTTCTTGACCCTCGTATAGGTTTCTCAGGAGACAGGTAAGGTGGTCTGGTACTCCCATCACTTTAAGAATTTGCCACAGTTTGTTGTGATCCACACAATCAAAGGCTTTAGCATAGTCAATGAAGCAGAAATAGACGTTTTTCTGGAGATCTCTAGTCTTTCCCATTCTGTTGTTTTCCTCGATTTCTTTGCATTGTTCATTTAAGAAGGCCTTCTTGTCTCTCCTTGCTATTCTCTGGAACTCTGCATTCAGTTGGGTATATCTTCCCCTTTCTCCCTTGCTTTTCGCTTCCCTTCTTTCGTGAACTACTTGTAAAGCCTCATCAGACAGCCACTTGGCTTTCTTGCATTTCTTTTTCTTTGGGATGGATTGAGTTGCTGCCTCCTGAACAATGTTACGGACCTCCATCCATAGTTCCTCAGGCACTCTGTCTATCAGGTCTAATCCCTGAAATCTATTCCTCACCTCCACTGTATATTCATCAGGGATATGATTTAGGTCATACCTGAACGGTTTAGTGGTTTTCCTGACGTTCTTCAATTTAAGCCGAAATTTTGCAAGAAGCAGCTCATGATCTGAGCCACAGTCAGCTCCAGGTCTTGTTTTTACTGACTGTATGGAGCTTCTCCATCTTTGGCTGCAAAGGACAGAATCAATCTGATTTCGATATTGACCATCTGGTGACGTCCATGTGTAGAGTCGCCTCTTGTGCTGTTGGAAAAGAGTGTTTGCTATGATCAGCGTGTTCTCTTGGCAAAATTCTACTAGCCTTTGTCCTGCTTCATTTTGTACACCAAGGCCATGCCTGCCTGTTATCCCGGTGATTTCTTGATTTCCTACTTTAGCATTCCAATCCCCTATGATGAAGAGGACATCTTTTTTTGGTGTTAGTTCTAGAAGGTGTTGTAGGTCTTCATAGAAACGATCAACCTCAGCTTCTTCGGCCTCAGTGGTTGGGGCATAGACTTGAATTACTGTGATGTTGAATGGTTTGCCTTGGATTCGTACTGAGATCATTCTATCATTTTTAAGATTGTACCCCAGTACTGCTTTTCCCACCCTTTTGTTGACTATGAGTGCTACTCCATTTCTTCTAAGGGATTCTTGCCCACAATAGTAGATATGATGGTCACCTGAATTAAATTCGCCCATGCCTGTCCATTTTAGTTCGCTGATTCCCAAGATGTCGATGTTCAGTCTTGCCATCTCATGTTTGATCACCTCCAGCTTACCTTGATTCATTGATCTGACATTCCAGGTTCCTAAACAATATTGTTCTTTACAGCATCGGATTTTCTTTTCACCACCAGACACATCCACAGCTGAGTGTCCTTTCGGGTTTGGCCCAGCCGCTTCACTCTTTCTGGCGCTACTTGGAAATACCCTCTGCTCTTCCCCAGTAGCATATTGGACACCTTCCGACCTGAGGGGCTCATCTTCCGGCGTCATCTCTTTTAGCCTTGTGATACATTCCATGGGGTTTTCTTGGCAAGAATACTGGAGTGGGTTGCCATTTCCTTCTCCAGTGGACCACATTTTGTCAGAACTCTCTGCCATGACCTGTCCGTCTTGGGTGGCCCTGCACGGCATAGCTTATGGCTTCACTGAGTTACGCAAGCCCCTTTGCCACAACAAGGCAGTGAT
Source organism: Heloderma suspectum (assembly GCF_057233095.1). Classification (NCBI taxonomy): domain Eukaryota; kingdom Metazoa; phylum Chordata; class Lepidosauria; order Squamata; family Helodermatidae; genus Heloderma; species Heloderma suspectum. Next base: position 44,227,006 of record NC_139460.1, on the reverse strand, counting down.
CCATGAAGGGGAAGGAAAGGTTCCTCCTGTGCAAGCACTGGGTCATTGCTGACCCCTAGAGGGACGCCGCTTGCGCTAGCGTTTTTGTGGCAGACTGTAGCAGGGTGGTTTGCCATTGCCTTCCCCAGTCGTGACTACCTTTCCCCCCAGCAAGCTGGGTCCTCATTTTACCGACCTCGGAAGGATGGAAGGCTGAGTCAACCCGAGCCGGCTACCTGGGACCCAGCTTCCGCTGAGATCGAACTCAGGTCGTGGGGAGAGCTTTGGTTGCTATACAGCTGCCTACCACTCTGCGCCACACGAGGCTCTAATGTGTGCATGTGGTCAAATACATGTTTCTTTGTTTTGTGGAATGCATCACAAGTCCAGAATTGTATGGATTTCCCATAGCAAGCTCTTTCCTTTTCTGCATTTGGTTCCCAGGGGCACAGATCAGGTAAATCTGTAAATAAAAGCCTCCATGGAGAGAATTTCTCACCCATCCCTAGTTGCAGGCCAGATGGAGTCATCTGTGGATTATGTTAACTTACATTTCCATGTTAATTTATCCAAATGCTTGGGCAGGAAGAAAGTTGCTGAACAGTGGGAGATTCAAGATGGACATAAGGAAGCAATTCTTCAAACAGTGCATACATAAACTATGCAGGTAGAATTTACCGCCATAATATATGGCTGTGGCGACAAACCTAGGTGGTTGAAAAGATAATACAAATTCATGGATGTTAAGGCTATCAATAGCTATTAGTCCTTATATGGCTATATACTATTTCCAGATTCAGATGCAGCATGCTTCTGAACACCCAGGCCAGAAGCCATCATGTCCTGCTTGTGCACTTTCCAAAGGCATCTGGCTGGCTATTGTGGGAAACAGGATGCTGAATTAGATAGGTCTTTTAAACAGTGGGGGACCATAGAAACAAAGAGTTCAAAGGGACCTTAGAGATCACCTAGTCCAATTCCTGCTTAGTGCAGACTCTGCACTTCAGGGTGCTGCTAAAGTAAAACATAGAAGAAGTGTGGAGAAAGTAAGAACAATGGACGAGGTGTAGAAAAAAAATGCAGCAGTAGAAAATTGGAACTGGTCACCCCTAGGTTGGTTTATTGGAATGTGCTTTATGTGGGGCTGCCCTTGACATTGGTTCTGAAGCTGCAGCTAGTGCAGAATGCATGGGCTAGATTGTTCAGTTGAGCTTCCTATTGAGCCCATATGACTCCTGTTCTGAAAGCTCTACACTGGCTGCCAGTTAGGCCCTAAACCACTCTGGACCAAGTTATCAAAGAGACAAACGTCTCCCTTATAGGCTGTCTGGGTCTACATTTTGGTGGGGAGAGACCTTGCTTACCTTACCACAGCCTACTGATGCTCACTTGGTCATGGTGTGAAGGGGGGGTGGGCTTCTCCACTGTGGCACAAAGCATGTGGAATCACCTCCCCATCAAGACCAGTCAGGCTCTGAGTGTGAGGAGGGTTTCTGCTAACAACTGAAAACCCATCTGTTTGCCTGGACGTTTTCCTGACTGTCAGCATTGCGGTTACTTTAATACAATATGATATTGTTCTATTACTGTTGTTCTGATTAATTTTTACTGCATTTGATCATGATTTTGTTTTGTGAACCATTTGGGGATTTTTTTTTTTAAAATGAAAAGTGGTATAATTTTTTTCTGAACTAAATAAATAAATAAATAAATAACATTCTCAGGGAACCCTAAGCTGGCCCTCTGTCAATTGACGTAATTAATTGGGATTGGTTCAGATGAAGCAAGCACAGCAATAGTTTCTCAAATTCACCATAAAGCCAAAGGTGAAAGGTTCCAATAGAGAAAGCACATGCCCTTTCTGAGGCTATTTCTAGAACCCTGAACTGGAGGTACAGAATTCCACAGCCTAGATCTGCCCCCAACTGTTTAACATCACTATGCTAGGAAAACACCATCTTACCATTTAATTTCATCTTCCGTAAGGATTACTTATGAGGACCTGCTCCCGCTGTAGTGAAATGTTAGACTGCAATAAATGATTATAGCTATAAGAGGTTCTAACTGTCACAGGCATCAAAATGGCTTTGCAACAGTTACGAGTAGATTTAACTCAAATGCTTGACAGTCCCACGTGTTCACCGGTGCGCTGAGTAATTCAGTAATGATAGTGTACATATCATCCCAAGGGAGTCCCAGGAGGACATACACAGATGATTTGAGCATGCAGGCCCATGCCCAGCAACAATGAGGCATTCTGTATTCACAGGTTATGACTGGCCAAGGGACTAGCTTTTCTTTCATATAGCATTGTTACAATTGGAGAGCCAAGAGCACTAGAAATATTTACCGTTCATTTCAGGAGATTCCTGACAAGGATTATACCATTTATCTGATATTACACAATTAGATTTGCCTCATTGGCATTAGTTATCATGACTGATAGCATGGATTCTAAGGTGGGACTGAGGATGCAAGTGGAACCATCAGACAGCTGTGATGACTGATGGCAGTCCATACTCATGGAGTCCAAATGGAAGCTAGCTAAATGGTGCACGTCCACATTAGACATGGGCAAGCATCTCCTGTTGCAGGGAAATTAAATGCAATATAGTTGGAGCAAGGAATGTGATCTACCATTTAGGGCCCCTTATGGTAAATTCACATGATACATTAGTCATGTAGCAAGAGGATATGATGAACTGAATGATGAGAGATACGAGCAGTTTCATGCACATTATGATGAGTCACCACAGATCATTGCCTCTTCTCACTTCAGGTAAATACCCCCAAATGAACACCAACCTGATATTCTTTAGATATATTGTCTGTGGCAACTCACCATGTGATGACTGATGCTTTCCATTTGAACATTTCATATCTGTACTTCTGTTGTTCCTGAAATGATGGCGACCTTGGTCCATTTCAGAAAAGAATGTCCACATTCTGCGGAAGACTTTAACCATTTGCCATGCCTGTTCATTCAAATGTAACTAATTCAGGGCAGGATCTGCAATATATTAGAAGCTGGGTGGCAGAGGGAAGAAGAGAGTATATACTGGCAGAATACAATTTACGAAGTCCTCCTCCAACCTGTGAAGAGCCTATTGTACTGTGCATGCTTAGCTCAAATGGTCAGTCATCCTACTCTTCAGATAAAACTTTTGGGAATTCCATCTGAGACTCCAGGTCTTAAAGCTTCATGAACCATGAGACCTCCAGGTCAGATGACCCAGGGTCAAGTTCTAAGAAATCCCTCAGAAGGCTCTAGGGGCCAGGTCTCAGCAAATGTGCTGGGATGAACTCACATTTTCTATCAATCTTTAGATTTGATACTTATTGCCAAAGCAATATATGAAGTTACCTGTTCATGCTATCAGTTTGCACATAGTCTCTATGCCTTCATGTGTACCTGTACAGACACACATCCCCCATTAAGCTCATTCTAGGCACAACATATATACAGAACTAGAAATGGCATGGAGACCATATAGTGCCACACAAGTAAGGACCCCTTATACACACACAAGTAATGGTAATACACACTGAAGACAGAGTTGGGGTAGGGATTGTTTACTGGTCTGCTGTATTTTTCACCTTCCATAAGTCATTTGGCAGCTGTCTGTCAAAGAAAGAAACAGGTTCCCTCTGGGCTATATACTAGAACACGTCCATGTCTTCAGGGATCTGTAAGAAGCACATGGACAGTAATTCACTGTCAGAAAATGTTGGCTGTTTAAAAAGAAAAAGAAAAAAGGAAAGGCAGGGGAGGAAACCTGCATAAGAGTGTTCTGAAGAGAATGGAAAGAAAGAAAAACATGGAGACAGATCAAAGTCAGAGAAGAAGGCTCCTTTTCTTCCTTTTACAACCAGATCTTTGAGCCTTTATAACATGTAGCAAAGGCCCCCCAAATAAAGGACATAACAAAACACACACTGTCTTCATTCTCAACTTAAAACTAAAGGGCACACAAGCAATTCCTACTTAACTCAATGGGAATTATTCATATCCTGCCATAGAATACAGCTTAAAGAGCTGTAATTTACAATGAGGAGCACTCAGAAGTATGAAGGCTGAGGAAACTGGGAGGGGATGGAATTGACAGTAGAACAGTTGGCCGCCCATTGTGCCTGCCCATCTCATATTGCTGTACTGGAATGAAAACCCTCCCTCCCATCTCTCTTACTTGCCTGCACAATTGTTAAGCATTAGTGCTGTGCAAAAAACACACACACAAAAAAAACCTTTTACCATTCTTATTCAATTTGATAGAAGAGAAATTGGTTTGGAAAAGAAATTCAATACTGAAGAAATTTCAGAGAAATCCTCAAGGGTTGGGTTTGGGTTTCTTGGGCTTTCCTTACGTAGGAGGTGGCTGAGGAGTGAACACAAGTGTCCTGTCCTTCACTGTAGAATCCTCTCTTTGGCAGACTGTAGCCTCCTCAGCTCCCTACACTTCAACTGAAGCCCAGCGAAAGCATCATGAACTAATTCCTCCTTTACGGCTTTTTCATATCAGGAAGTGCAAGCAGCCTGGGAGGCTAGCTGTGATGAGCTAGGCTCAAAAACACCACCAAAAGAAATTCAACAGAAATTATAGACTCTCCTGAGAAGGAGGCAGAACAAGGGAAGCCCCTTTCATGGGGGAAGAAAACTTTCTGGAAATTGGAGGAAGATTTTGGCAAAGCACTAACTCCACCTCATCCCTGGAGCTTGACACAACACTGCCCCCCACACACACATGGGCACCATGTTAGATGCAAAATGGGGGCCAGCCTGCCAACACAGCTGATGCTATTGCAGCACAACCCCACCCCCAACCCTTACTAAAAATTAAAGAAGCTGTGCTACAAGCCCTGCCAATGGGGAGCCCTATCTGTGAGAAACTGTGGAGAATGTCTCCTTCCCCTGGAGAAATTCGGTGAAATTCCCTCCCAAATTTCTCTGCCCACAAATAAGGTGGAAAATTTTGAGACGCCATCTGCACACAGCTCTATTAAGCATGGAATACAGTCTTGAAATGGTGCTGATGTACTTAAATCAACATATGAAGAAACTTGGGGAAAATTCTGATGCTTATATGGAATTTATGTAAGGTATATTTCCACAGTGCAAACAGCTACATTATTCTGTGGTTTTGTGGCAACGTCCCAGGGATGGTATAATCTCTCTGCATATTTTAAGTAGACAATAGCCTTCTGAGACCTTGAGTTAAATGTTCTCTGCAAAATTTCCTGCAGGCTTTTGGTAGAACACATTCAAAGGAAGAGTCCTAAAATCCCATTTTGTAACCAGTTGATGAAAGAGTTTGGAGCTATAATTTCCCCACCTTTGGGCCAATTTGGGCTCTCCAGTTTTCAAAGTGACTGAAAGAGATCTGCAATGTACTGAGATAATTTGTGGGATAATTATGGAAACTCTCAAGCTAGAGAGTGGAAAAACTGTGTGTAAGATGCATGGGATCTAGCTTGTTTTTCAGATTTGGCTTAATGATAATAACATAAAAGAAAAGCTTCCACAGCCCTGAGACTTGGTCTTTCAACTGCATTATCATTAGAGCTGTGTTCAAATGGCCACTCAAAATTCTCAACCCTGTTTGTTGGTAGAGAAATTGGGAAGACCATTTTGCCAAATTTCCCTAAGGGGAGGACCAATTCTCCCTCACTGGTAGGGCTCCCATTTGCATGGTTTCTAGCACAACTTCTTTCTTTCTTTCTTTCTTTCTTTCTTTCTTTCTTTCTTTCTTCATAAGGTTTTTTTTTCGGGGGTGGGTGGGTTGTGTTTTTTTTGGGGGGCACTGCCACTGCAAGTGGGGAGAGCATCAGCTCTGTTGGCAGCCTAGCCTCCATTGTGCATCCTCCACAATGCAGGTGTCAGGGCAGCAGTGTTGTGTTCACCTCCAGGGAAGAGGCGGAGGTAGTGCTGTGACCAAAAACTGTCTTCCAATTCCCTGACAGTTTTTTTCCTCCATGAAAGAGGCTTCTGTTTTTCTGCCTCATTCTCAGGGCATATTCTAATTGCTTTTGGATTTCTTTTGGTGGTGTTTTTGAACTTATCTAATCACTGTGAGGCAGTGAAATGTGCTGTGTATGTGTGTGTGTGTTGTCTTTCTATTCTGCATACGGATGTCCACGGAATCTGCCATGGACTCCAGTGAGGCCAAATTCCAGTGAATTTGGCCCCCCAAAGTCTGCAGCAGAACGAACACACTTACCTGTGCCTCTCTGGACTGAATATCCCCCCCGGCCGGTTCCGTTCTGCCATCTGTGTGGAACCCGGAAGTAAGTGATCGGATGCAAATGGCGTCCACTACGCCGTTTGCATCCCCATTTTTCCTCGTGATAGGCAAGGCTGCTAGTCTCTATTTACGTAGAAACTTATGTAACCTATCGCATGAAAAAACAGGGATGCAAACAGCATAGTGGACGCCATTTGCATCCCTGGTTTTTCATGCGATAGGCTACGTAAGTATCTATGTAAATAAGATGCGTAGCCTATCACAAGAAGAAACGGGGACGCAAATGACATAGCTGACGCCATTTGCATCCGGAGAGCATTGTTCCATGCACATAAGAGCAGGGACGGAGCCGGCCGGCAGCTCCACAGAGCGGACCTGGCCAGCTTGGATTCTGGGGGGAGGAACGGATTGCCTCACCCCCCAGTGGACCCCCCCCCCATGGACACGAGGTAAGGGGATTCATACATCCCTAATTCCGCATCTATCTGTTGCTCTGCAGCATCCCAGGCTGCCTGTGCTTCCCGGTCAGAAAAAGCCCTATTGGAGGAATTACCTCATGCTGTCTTCCCCTGGGCTTTAACTGAAGTGCAGGAAGTCAAAGAGGCTACACGCTGCCTGAGGGATGATTGTACAATGAAAGACAAGCCACTCACACACACTCCTCAGAAACTGTTTACCAAACTAGGGATGCTGGAGACATTTGGGACAGATTAAAATGAGCTTGGATTTCTAAGAATCTGACCTGCAGAATCCACTGTGGACTGGCCCCCTCAAGCCGTGCAGAGCCCATGGACTTTTGGATCTTTTCTTTTTTTTTACTTTCCCAACATTTACGCATATTTATTCGTAGGGGGATGTACACATTTCTGCTGAGACTGGTAAATATACGCAGGGAGAAAGTTGAATGGAATGTGGGACAATATGCTAAAAGATACGTACTAAGGTAAATTATGTAAATTGTTGTGAACCCTCTTATGGAATGATTTGTGTATTTTTCAGCATTGTGGAAAAAACCGAACCTATCTGTCTGACAGAACAAAAGGTGTGTGACAATCCATGAAACACAGACGGAGCAGATTTTATATAACCTGTACATCTGTACCTCAAACCCAACCCATGAGAATTTCTTTGAAATTTTCTTCTCCATTGAATTTCTTTTCAAAAGCAAAGTCTTTTCTGTCAAATTGAATGACAATGGTCAAAAAATATGTGGAAGATATTTTTGGTACCGTGCTAAGTGTAATAAACATTTTTTTCTTCATTTGCCCTGCTTTCAGAAACTATGCAGTAATCAGACAGTGGTTAATAACTGCTAGGGCAAAACATTACTCAGCCACCCATCCTTTTCTATCAGTGCCAAAATTCATAGTACCTTGGTGGCACAGGGAAATATACAAATACAGGAGGGAAGACTGTACTTGCCAGGACCAAGATTCTAGGAGGAGGAGGGTATAATGAGCTCCAGCCCCATTAGCACGAGGGTAAAAAACCTAAGGCTATGTTGTAGATATGCTTGAGGATGTTTATGTAAACATATTTCCCTGTATATGTGAACCGATGGCTTTGTGTAATTAGAAGTACTGCTAGAGCAACATTCTAGGTTGCTGGCACAGGTCCTTCTTTAGAATAGAGATGGGCAAACATGCACTGTTCGAGCTTGTTTCATTTGTGTTCCCAAACATAAACATTTTTTTAAAAAAATCAGGAAAAATGTGCATTTTCAATTGGGAAAAAATGTGTATGTCTTAGAAGTGCATACCCAAAATGCACACTTTCCCCTCATTCGGTAAAGCTTCCCCCCTGCCCCCCACCGCCCAAATGCACATTTTTCAAATGGGCTACCAAGTTCAGAAATGTTTGAACATTTTCTTTGAAAATGTGCACATGTTCACATTTGGGGTTATGCATGGTGCTTGCCTGAGTGTTTTGTGAGCAGAAACTAAATCCCCATACATCCCTACTCTAGATTGAACACACAGAGAAAGTGCATGTGTGGTTAAACTAGGACTTGTATTTTGAGAAACAGAGATTTGCGCTTCCCTATGTGAGATGCTCCCTCAAGAACTACCAGTCCCAGAGCCCCTTCTAGGGATGGCACGAGAGTCTGAGGAGGGGGTGGAGTCTGGTGGACTCCCCGCTGCCCAACCACCAGGACCCCACTTGCCTGGCCATGGGGAGCTCTCTTGCCCACTTGGTGACCAGCAGGAAGCACTGTGAGGTTGTCCATCATCTCACCGAGCTGTCATTGTGCGCAGAAATTGCAGCTCGGTTGCTTCCGCGTATCTAATGTTGCGTCTACCACTGTCTTAAAGGGGTTATGGCTCAACATTACAGGCACAAAGCTGCCCCTTTAACACAGCTGTAGACACAACATTAGATATGTGGAAGTAACCAAACATGATTTCTGCATACAATAGTAGCTTGGTAAGGTGACGGATGGCCTCGCAGCACTTCTCCGGAGGTTGTCATGCCGTCCTGTAGCTCCCACAGTATCATGTCAGTATGGCTCTCATGGATGGGCAGCGATAGAGGCTTTTCAGTCACCTGAAGGGGCCAGGCAGGTCCATCCATCCCTACTCCCTTGTGCATAGGCAGGAAGGTGGGCAGCTGGCAGGAGGGCCAAGGCACCATACTAATCAGGGACATTGATTCCAATGGGAGCCAGTCCTTTCGGAAGAATTTACAGTATTTACATTTTATACATCTGATAAAATGTCTATTTCACAAGTGTCCTACAGATTTTTTTTTTTAATATGGCTTGTTAAATATTCCATCTGGGAAAACAAACAAACAAGCAAACAAATACATCAAGGTTATTTTGGAAAAGAGTATGAAGTACTCCACTTGTCTTATTAAATGTGATCTACTCCAAACAATTGCAACTAGTTTACAATAATGTGTTCATAACACTATGGATTTGTTTCATAGTGCTGGTAGGGATGTTGTGAGTGCAGTTCAGGGGTCCGGAATTCGTAGAGAAACCCCCAACCACAACCCCCGAACTGCATCTGCCACGACACTGTCCTTGGTCGCCCCCCACTCGTGCCTGCTCATGCTCCAAAGTACTTACTGCAAACCCGTTCAGTGAGCACCATCATTTTCATGCCTTTGTTTTCTAGGAAAAACAGGGAGTTTTAAAAATGTGCATATTCAAATATGCATAGTTTGGAGCTGCAAAAGCTAGATATGCGCAATATTAGAGGTATAATCCCTCTAATATTGCACTTCTTTAGCATTCCCAGCTCCAAACTGCACATATTTGAATATGCACATTTTTAAAAACTTCCTGTGTTTTTTTTTTCCTAGAAAGCAAAGGCGAGAAAATGGCGGCGCTCACCGAATGGGTTCACAGCGAGTACTGGGGGAATTCACCGAACTCATGGGTGGCTTGAGGCTCGAGCACAGGTTCAGAGAGGGGGGAAGCAAGCAGGGATGCTGCTTCAGCAAGCGCATGGAGAACCGAACTAGGGTGAGTTCTGACATCCCTAAGTGCCAGTGGCAGAAGCTGAGAGCAGTTTCAGCAGGCTAGCAGCACTCACTCAAAAAAGTGCAGACATTCAAGTGTGAACTTGCAAGAGAAATTGACTTTGGGTAGACAATTCATGATTTAATCTATTTATAAAATGTTTACAACCTTTCCGGTGCATTGGAATAATAATAAAAAAACAAAAACATCAACAGGATAATGCCTTTCTCAAGACCAACTAATAGTAGTCAGCAAGTTTTGCAGGACTCTTCTTTGGCCTGGATGTAACATTAAACAAAAATAGCAAGGCAGGGCATGGTAGAAACCCCACAATGTGTGTCATTGTATAATTTCAGAAATACTGAACATGTTCTTTCAGAATTAAAATAGGAAGTGTTGTTTCATGATTCAAGCTAAGGCTGGATGTGCCTGATCTTGTCTGATCTCGGAAGCAGCCCTGGTTAGTACTTGGATGGGAGACCTCCTGGGAATCAGGCTTCCTGCAATGAGCAGGGGGTTGGACTCAATGGCCTTGTAGGCCCCTTCCAACCCTATGATTCTATGATATTATGATTCTAAGAAGTTGTATATATTTGTTTGGAAGGTATAGTGGTGTGTGTGTGGAGGGGGGAAGCAGACCACATTACAGATTGGTACTGATCTGCCCTAATTATCCCTGACCTGTGCTGTTGAATATTTACTCTCCATTTTCACATGTAAAACAGTTGGAAAGTCGATGCTTGGGGAGAGTCAAAATACTTCCAAAAGTGGCATAGACCAGAAACAAGCTGCCCACCCCAACTTAAATGTCATCCCTCATGTTTTGCAAAGATAGGTCTTTCTGAGGTCTTTTGCACTCCACACAGTATGGCACTGATGTTTTAAGTGAAGGCAGTTAACCAAAAACACTTCAAGGTGAACAAACAGGACAGTGCAGATCCTCCTCCTCTGAAGTCTCCTTTAAGAGAAACATGTAGGATTGCAGCTTGAGATCGACAGGCATATGGTCAAGGAACACCTCATTACTTTGAATGAGTTCAAATCTCCAGGGCCAGATGAACTGCATCCTAGAGTCATAAAGGAACTGGCAGAAGAACTCTCAGAACCGCTGATGATTCTCTTTGAGAAATCATGGAGGACAGGGGAAGTGCCAGATGACTGGAGGAGGGCTAACGTTGTCCCTATCTTCAAAAAGGGTAAAAAGGAGGAACCTGGGAACTACAGACCAGTCAGTCTGACATCAATCCCTGGGAAAATTCTGGAGCAGATCATAAAGCAATCCATCTGGAAGCACCTTGGCAACAATGCCGTGATTACTCGAAGCCAACATGGATTTGTCAAAAACAAGTCCTGCCAGACAAATCTGATCTCATTTTTTGATCAAGTAACCTCCCTTGTAGACCGTGGGAATGCTGTAGACATCATATACCTCGACTTCAGCAAAGCTTTCGACAAAGTGCCCCATGATATCCTGATGAGCAAACTAGCTCAAAGTGGGCTAGATGAAACAACGGTCCGGTGGATCCACAGTCGGCTACAGATTCGGACTCAGAGTGCTTATCAATGGGACCTTCTCAAACTGGGGAGAGGTAACGAGTGGGGTACCGTAGGGCTCGGTCCCGGGCCCAATGCTCTTCAACATTTTTATTAATGACTTGGAGGAGGAGGTGCAGGGAATGCTGTTCAAATTTGCAGATGACACAAAATTGGGAGGGATAGCTAATACTTTGGAAGACAAAAAATTCAAAGTGATCTGGATAGACTGGAGCGCTGGGCAGAAAACAACAGAATGACATTTAATAGGGACAAATGCCAAGTTCTGCACCTAGGAAAAAGAAACCAAATGCACAGTTACAAGATGGGGGATACATGGCTCAACCACACTACAAGTGAGAAGGATCTTGGAATTGTTGTCGATCACAAGCTGAATATGAGCCAACAATGTGATGTGGCTGTAAAAAAGGCAAATGCTATTTTGGGCTGCATTCATAGAAGCATCACTTCCAAATCCCGGGAAGTACTAGTTCCCCTCTACTCAGCACTGGTTAGGCCTCATCTGGAGTACTATGTCCAGTTCTGGGCACCACACTTTAAGAAGGATGCAGACAAACTGGAGAGGGTTCAGAGGAGGGCAACAAAGATGATCAGGGGACTGGAAACAAAGCCCTATGAAGAGAGACTGAAAGAACTGGGCATGTTTAGACTTGAGAAGAGAAGACTGAGGGGAGATATGATAGCACTCTTCAAGTACTTGAAAGGTTGTCACAGAGAAGAAGGCCAGGATCTCTTCTTGATCATGCCAGAGTGCAGGACACGGAATAATGGGCTCAAGTTACAGGAAGCCAGATTCTGGCTGAACATCAGGAAAAACTTCCTGACTGTAAGAGCAATACGACAATGGAACCAATTACCTGGGGAGGTGGTGGGCTCTCCCACACTGGAGGCCTTCAAGACGAGGCTGGACAGCCATTTGTCAGGGATGCTCTGACTTGGATTCCTGCATTGAGCAGGGGGTTGGACTCGATGGCCTTGTAAGCCCCTTCCAACCCTACTATTCTATGAATCTATGAATCTATGTGTAAGACAGCGTCTGAAAGAAAGAAGAAGGGAGGCCACAGCAATTTCATTGCCTTCAGCCCAGGCTAGATCAGTGACGCTTAATATTCTTTTCTATCTACATTTGAATGTCTTGCAGTAAAAGGGGTGTTATAGTTTGACATGGTTTTACTTAGCAAAGACACCTCAGGAGACATCTTCTGGAGAAGGTGTTGTTGTAAACACTTGGTGTGGACACTAAATCCCCATCATCTGCTCTCCTGGGCTTGCAGAAACTGCTAAGCAGCCTTGTAATCTGTCCCTGAGAATGATTTAGAACACCATTTACTGAGTCACACCAAGTAGATCAGACCACCAAGAGGTAATGTGACCAGGTCTGAGATTTGATTCATCAAGTGTTGCTCTACTCTCTCTGTGCTGCACGTCCCAGCAGTGTGCAATCTTTTGACACATGTTCAGTTAAAGGGGGTGTGGGAGTATATTTCTAGCATGCCTGGTTATTGAGGAAAAACATGATTGCAGTGTCTGTGAAGGTTCAGGAAAGAGAAGCAAAACAGATATAACACAACTCTTAGTGGTTTTTAAAGAGTGGTTTTTAAAGGAGAACTAAATGGCCTTTGTACTTCTCACTCTGGCACATGGCGTAGCAGTGTTCCATTGTGTCATGACATAATGCACTGTCCATGGTAGAGGAGGGACAGATTTCCCCAAATTTCTCTCCATGCATGCCATCACTGCTTCTGTGCTTTCGGGAGTTGTGTGTGTGTGTGTGTGTGTGTGTGCGCGCGCACGCGCATGCGCGTGGTGGTGGTGGGGGACTGGTGGAGAAGGTGTTTGGGGGATCAATGAGGGAAGCCAGGAATTCTCCTCCCATTTGAATCTAATCTGACCTACAAAAGAATGGGGGAGGGGGGAACTTGTAAACCTCACCTCTTCTTTGAGTCTGTTTTTTTTACAAGCCCCTGCTGTTCATTTCTGAGCCACCAGTGCTCTGAGAACTTTACTGGCATCCCTAGCTGGAAGATACTATACTTCTACTTCTTCATCTTCATACAGGCTACAGCACAGTTAAACTATGGAATTTGCTACCACAAGATGTAGTATGGCCACCAATTTTGATGGCTTTAAAAAGGGATTGGACAAATTCCTGGAGGGAAAGGCCATCAATGGCTACTAGTCTTGATGGATATATGCTACCTCTAGTACCAGAGGCAGTGATTTGCTGGGGAACATGGGTGAGAGGGTGCTGTTGCTCTCATGCCCTGCTTGTGGGTTCCTGGTTGACAGCTGGTTGGCCACCGTCTGTACAGAATGCTGGACTAGATGGACACTTTGGTCTGATCCAGTGCAGCTCTTCTTATGTTCTTATGATAGGGAGATCAAGAGTTTTATGGCACAAAGGCCACCCATCCACACTATGTCTAAGTGGACAAAATGAAGACTTCACAGTAATTGATGACTACAAAGATTCCAACAGAAGCCCAGCAAGACCCTTGGGAAGATGGGGGAGATTTAGTTTGCCTTTCTCACCAGGATTCCCGATTGTGGACTCCTAATGCAAGCTAACACGCTAATACCCAATGGCCATCCATCAGTGAAGTGCAGATTTTAAAATGAGCAGAACCATCCAAGTGCTTTTAAAAATTTAAAGAAGGTACAAAGATAGTTGTTGTTTTTTCCAAGATACATGGGAAAGTGTGTGTGTATATGTGTGTGTGTGTGCTGCACTATTGACTTCGAGTCAATCAATCAATATGCTTGTGAATTACACTCCCCAATATAGTTTTCCACAACCACAGATAGACTCTCCTTGAACCTGAATAGTGGTGGCAAGTCATAATACAAACAGAAATGCTATTCAGAGGGGGGAGATATACTCACATAACTGTGATTAATGGCCTGAGCTTGGGGGTTGGGATAGGAGATGAAATAACTCAGGGCCCTTAGAGAGTTGAGAGAGGGAGAGCATCGCCCTATCCTCTCAGACAGTCTACATAATGGATCCTAATGGGTTTGGCAGTGTCAAAAGAAGTTTGAAAAATAACCAAGAACAACATGCCCAGCCCTTCTCTGCCCGCTACTGACTTGGATGTATGAAAGGGGGATGGAAGCTCCATCATGCCGCTCTCGCTGAGACTGGCAGTAACAGAGATGGGAGTCCCCTTGAGTGAGTCTCACTGGCTTCTGCATTTGTTTTCATTTTGTCACCAGACATTTCTGTTTAAGCTGTTTGGAAGGATATCTCAATAACATCCTCGCTCTGCTCAAGGAGACAGAGACAGACAATGTGCATCCCATTTCTTTTCTTCTTCGGTTCGTCAAAAAGATCCAACTGCTAATGAGGCAAAAGCAAATAGAAAAAACAAAACAAAACAGAAACCCCCCACAAACGTGTTTTTGAGGGGCCCATACCTTTTTCTTTGTTTCATTTTGGGGTAGGAGTCTCTATATACAACGTTGGACTGTGATCATGTCAGTGGATATCCATAGTTTAAAGAGGAGTAGCTCACGCACAGGGTTCTCAAATAGGGATGGCCAAATCTATCAATTTCATTTTCTTCTGCATGTAATTTTTTAAAAATATCTCAAGTTTTTTTCTTTCCTAAATATGAAGAACTTTTCAAATTTTGGTAAATTCTTATCAAAAGCAAATGAAATTAAATTCTCGCCCATCTGCCAAATTCACTCCAAAGTCAACAGCTATTCCCAGCATGGAGAGGGCTGTATTGTGCCTTCCTGTCATGTAGCTGTTAAAGAGGCGGAAACCATAATTCAGCCCTAACATGGCTGAATACACAGGGATTCAAAGCTAGACTTTTAAGAGCCTAGCACTCAAAGTGTGGATGGATGGATGGATGGATGGATGGATGGATGGATATCTCCATTCCAGTTTCTCCCACATTCATTTGGTTTTTAGCCTCAATTTATTTTTGTCCCAAATATGGAGAATTTTTGTAAATCAAAAATGAACTTTAATGAAATTCTCACCCACCCAATACTCCCAGTTTTGATGCTCAGACTTCCTCTAAAGGAATCCTGTGAGAATGAAAATCTAACAAGATGTCTAGAAGTGCATTCTACCTGTCCAACCAAGATAAACTTCCTGCCTCTCATCTTTACTGTCTTTCTAACCAGCGACAGAAGCAGTTATGTTAGCTTGAAGAGGGAGAGATTAGCAAAGACAGTGGGGATGTGTCACTCTGCTGGCCAAGAGCAGACCATTTCTGCTTCCAAATTAGCTGCACACACAGCACAACTCTGCTCATAATTCCCAATCTGTAAGCAAATACAAAAACCATCCGCAATTACCCGCACATGTTTTTCTCTACCTAAGGATGTATGAGAAATTTGTATCTATTCATTTTTTATCAGGATTTACCTAGTTAGCACCTTTTGGTGGACCAAACATGGACTTGGATGCAATCTGCGGGTGAAGTCCATACATTTCTGAGCTTATAACATGATTTGCGGAGCCCTCCCCAGCAAAAAATGTGATTGACAGCGTGCGTACACTTGAAAAATGTGCATAAAAATCCATACTTTTGAAAAATGTGCACAAATAAGCTTTAATCAATAGGAGAAGAATAGCACATTTCAAAGATGTGCATAACTGATGCATAGATTTGAAAAAAAAATACACACAAAAGTACACACAGATTTTCACATGAGAAGAAAAAAAAACAAAGCTCAAAAGCTGATATGGACTCAAGTCAGAATAAGTTTCAAGATGGAATTTGGAGAACTTTGGCTAGCTCAGGTTTTGCTGATTCACACAACCCTATTTGCACCTCCCATGAGAGCCCAAACATTGGGGTGGGGTGGGGGCATAGGTGAGGAGTTGACATTACAATGGTGTAAGGCAGGAATGGGCAGAATATAGATCTCTAGATGATTAAGACTTCAGCTTCCAGTAGTCCTGAGCAATGGCCATACTTTCAGGAGGCTGATATAGGAACTCAGACGATTTGTCCCTTCAGTATTATCTTCTCTGACTGGCAGTAGATCCCCAGGGTCCCAGGCAATATGAACTGTTCCTTGTTTTTATGTTTAATTAGTGATGCCAGGGATTGAACCTGGGACATTCAGCATGGACAATCTCTTCCACTGGGCTAAGGTCTCTCCCCTCTCAGTGTCACAGAAAAAGAAATGGAAGAGGCCCCAAGCACAGTTTCTATCCTTGAATGCCTCCAGGTAGGCTCAGACAGGCAGAGGGTGCAGGGAAAGCACGAAGAAGCTAACAGAAGAGACAGATGGGACCAGCTTCACTCGAGCCGCATGCTGCTCTCAGCTCTTATAATTCGTACGAAGTCTAATTTATAAACTCTGCCCATGTTTATAAACTCAGCTGTCCTAATGGAAATGAAAGCATTAATACAGCCAGAGGATTCTTCACTTTCCAGGTTTTAATTAAAATCATAGGCGTTAAGGAGTGAAAGTGTCTTCATGGAATACAAGTCTAATGAAGTATTTCCTCGCACAGCACAAATCTCTGTGTGCAATCCCAGATCACTGGCACTGGGTGCCTGAATAACCGACCCGCTGGTAACTGGGAGATCAAAGCCTGGAAATTAGAAAAACAAATTATCCCACAATTTGTTGCAAAAACAGTTGCCAAGACGGGGCTGGAAAAGTAATATCAAATGAGAAGGGGGGAGAGGAGGGGCATAGTAGAGCCATGAAACATGATATCTTAATTGACTAACTAGAGACAACAGTGACTGCATCGCATGCCAATGTAGGGAACTGAAAGGGAGAGGAGAGGATGGAGAGATGAAGGTTGATGGCACGCTACAGCAGGAAAGGCATTCATGAGTAAGAGAGAGGGAAGAGGAGCAGATCTCATAAGAGCATAGGATGCTCCTTATACCGGGTGAGACCATTCGTCCATTTAGTTCAGTATTGTCTACCCAAACTTCGCCAATCTTAGGCCCACCAGCTGTGTTGGACTACAACTCCCAGCATCCCCCAGTCAGCTGGGAGTTGCTGTCCAACCCATCTGGAGGGCCCCAGGATGCGTAAAGCTGATCTATACTGAGTAGCAGCAAGTCTCCATTTTCAGACCAGGGTCTTTCTCAACTCTTCCTGGAGATGCCAGGGATGGAACCTGGAAGCTTCTCCATGCAAACCATATGCTCTACTACTGAGCTGTAACTGCCTCAAGGTGGAGCCTGGGATAGCTGCAGGATAACTTTTGCAGCAAAAATGGGGACCCCAAAGGAGGAACAAATACGTGTGTGTGTGTGTGTGTGTGTGTATACACGCACACACTAGGGATGTTGTGAGTGTCTACCTGGGTCTGGGAGTCTAGTGGACTCCCCCATGTCCGCCTTCCCCAGACCCTGCTCACCAAACTGTGGGACCCAGTCACAGAGTGCCCTAGGGCTCAGAAAAAGGCCGGGAGCAGCCTGCCCCTCAGTACGAGCCATGGTGGCTGCCAGAGTCCCCATAACCATGCACTAACCACTCCCCCCTCTCCTCCTTGCAAGGAGGAGAGGGGCAAGTGGATTGTGCATGGTGGCAGGGACTGCAGTGGCCATCGGCTCTGAAGCCCTTTGGGTCTCCTTCCTTGCAAGGAGTCCCTGTCACTGCATGACAACTGCTCATTGTCCTCTCTGCCTTGCAAGGAGGAGAGGGGCAAGTAGTTCATGCATGGCAACAGGGACTGCGGTGGCCATTGGCTCTGAAGCTCTTGTGGTCTCCTTCCTTGCAAGGAGACTGTGAGGGCTTCAGAGCTGGTGAGGACAGGAGTCTCCATCACCGCATGCCAACCGTCATAGAATCATAGAATAGTAGGGTTGGAAGGGGACTATAAGCAGGGATGTCAGAGAATTCCGCCAGTGCATTCAGCCCCCTGAAATCTGTGGCAGAACGGCCTGCCCCCTGCCCCCCCCCATGGATCGCCCCCAGAATGAGACTTACCTGGGGCGGATGTTCCGGGCGGCGGCGGCGGCGGCTTTGGCGGCGGCGGCTGCGGCAGCTAGTCTTCCGACCGGCTGCTGCCACCGCCATTTGCAGTCTTGTCTTTTTTTTTTTTTTTACAGAGACGTGATTGGCTATGTAAGTTTTTACATAGCCTAAAATGTCTGGGTAAAAAAAAAAAAAAAGGTGTATGCAAATGGCGGCGGCTACGGCCGCCACCATTTGCATACGCGTTTGGTTGTTTCTTTGGTTTTTTTTTACCCAGACATGATAGGCTATGTAAGTTTTTACGTAGCCTAAAACGTCTGGGTAAAAAAAAAAGGCGTACGCAAATGGTGGCGGCTATGGCCGCCGCCATTTGCGTTCCTTATTTTTCTTCGTCTTAGTCTACGTAAATATTTACGTAGACTAAGACGAAGAAAAATAAGGAACGCAAATGGCGGCGGCCATAGCCAACGCCATTTGCGTATGCGTTTTTTTTCCCCCCTTACCCAGAGCCCTCTGCGACTGGAAATCCGGCTGCAGACGACCCTGGCCTAGGCCTGGCCGACTGCTCCATGGAGTCGCCATGGAGCATAGCCGGCTTTCGAGGATTGCGGGGGGGAAGACTGGATCACCTCCCCCCCCGTCGAGCATTCCGGGGGGAGGGATGGAGCACCTCCCCCCCCCCAGTGGAACCCGGCAGAGCCAGGTGAGCGGGGTTTCGTACACCCCTAAGTTGAGTCCAACCTCCTGCTCACTGCAGGAATCCAAGTCAAAGCATCCCTGACAAGTGGCTGTCCAGCTTCATTTTGAATGTCTCCAGTGTGGGAGAGCCCACTACCTCCCAAGGTCATTGGTTCCATTGTTGTATTGCTCTAATAGTCAGGAATTTTTTCCTGATGTTCAGCCAGAATCTGGTTTCCTGTAACTTGAGCCCATCATTCCATGTCCTACATTCTGGGATGATTGAGAAGAGATGCTGGCCTTCCTCTCTGTGACAACCTTTCAAGTACCTGAAGAGTGCTATAATCTCTCCCCTCAGTCTTCTCTTGTCAAGGCTAAACATGCCCAGTTCTTTCAGACTCTTCTCATAGGGCTTTGTTTCCAGTCCCCTGATCATCTTTGTTGCCCTCCTCTGAACCCTCTCCAGCTTGTCTGTGCTCTTCTTAAAGTGTGGTGCCCAGAACTGGACATAGTACTCCAGATGAGGACCTAACCAGTCCTGAGTAGAGGGGAACTAATACTTCATTCGATCTGGAAGCTATACTTACATTAATGCATCGCAAAATAGGATTTGCCTTTTTTGCAGCCACATCACATTGTTGGTTCTTCACCCTCTCCTTCTTGCAAGGAGGAGAGGGGCGAGCCATTCATGCACAGCGACGAGGAGTCTGGCGGCCACCATTTTTGTGCAAAATGGTGGCACTGCCTCTTCCCAGAAGAGGGTGACCCACCATAGTGCTCAAAATGGTAGCAGCTTGCAATAAGGTTGGATGCCCCAGTGACATCATCGGCCACTCACGGAGCTGCAGGAAGCTCATGTGGCACCACAAGGAGGGGTGGGCAGCTGCTCAATGAGTGGCCAACAAAGCTGGGCACAGGTGAGTCCATCCATCCCTAAATACACACACACACACACACACACACAAAGTTGCACTTTTCGGCCCCCAGGCAAGATACACATTTAATGTAGGTACACCTGTAAGCCCCTTCATGAATCACTGCCTTGTTGTGGCGAAGGGGCTTGCATAACTAAGTGAAGCTATAAGCTATGCCATGCAGGGCCACCCCAAGGCGGTCAGGTCATGGTGGAGAGTTCTGACAAAATGTGCTCCACTGGAGAAGGAAATGGCAACCCACTCCAGTATTCTTGCCAAGAAAACCCCATGGAACATATCACAAGGCTAAAAGAGATGACGCCAGAAGATGAGCCCCTCAGGTCGGAAGGTGTCCAATATACTACTGGGGAAGAGCAGAGGGAATTTCAAAGTAGTGCCAGAAAGAGTGAAGTGGCTGGGCCAAAGCCGAAAGGACACTCAGCTGTGGATGTGTCTGGTGGTGAAAAGAAAGTCTGACACTGTAAAGAACAATACTGTTTAGGAACCTGGAATGTCAGATCAATGAATCAAGGTAAGCTGGAGGTGGTCAAACATGAGATGGCAAGACTGAACATTGACATCTTGGGAATCAGCAAACTACATGGACAGGCATGGGCAAATTTAATTCAGGTGACCATTATATCTACTACTGTGGGCAAGAATCCCTTAGAAGAAATGGAGTAGCACTCATAGTCAATAAAAGGGTGGGAAAAGCAGTACTGGGGTACAATCTGAAAAATGATAGAATGATTCAGTATGAATCCAAGGCAAACCATTCAACATCACAGTAATTCAGGTCTATGCCCCAACCACTGAGGCCGAAGAAGCTGAGGTTGATCGGATCTATGAAGACCTACAACACCTTCTAGAACTTACACCAAAAAAAGATGTCCTCTTCATCATAGCGGATTGGAATGCTAAAGTAGGAAGTCAAGAAATCACCGGGATAACAGGCAAGCATGGCCTTGGTGTACAAAATGAAGCAGGACAAAGGCTAGTAGAATTTTGCCAAGAGAACACGCTGATCATAGCAAACACTTTTTTCCAGCAGCACAAGAGGTGACTCTACACATGGACATCACCAGATGGTCAATATCAAATCAGATTGATTATGTACTTCGTGGCCAAAGACAGAGAAGCTCTATACAGTCAGTAAAAACAAGACCTGGAGCCTGTGGCTCAGATCATGAGCTTCTTATTGCAAAATTTCAGCTTAAATTTAAGAATGTAGGGAAAACCACTAAACCATTCAGGTATGACCTAAATCATATCCCTTATGAATATACAGTGGAGGTGAGGAATAGGTTTAAGGGATTAGACCTGATAGACAGAGTGCCTGAGGAACTATGGACGGAGGTCCATCACATTGTTCAGGAGGCAGCAACTCAATCCATCCCAAAGAAAAAGAAATGCAAGAAAGCAAAGTGGCTGTCTGATGAGGCTATACAAGTAGCTCAGGAATGAAGAGAAGTGAAAAGGAAGGGAGAAAGGGTGAATATAGAGTTCCAGAGAATAGCAAGGAGAGACAAGAAGGCCTTCTTAAATGAACAATGCAAAGAAATCGAGGAAAACAATAGAATGGGAAAGACTAGAGATCTTTTCAAGAAAATCAGAGATATCAAGGGAATGTTTTGTGCAAAGATGGGCATGATAAAGGACAAAGAAAGCAGGGACCTAACAGAAGCAGATGCGATTAAGAAGAGGTGGAATGAACACACAGAAGAACTATACAGGAAAGATCTGAATGTCCCTGATAGCCATGATAGTGCGGGCACTGAACTTGAGCCGGACATCCTCGAGAGTGAAGTCAAGTGGGCCTTAGGAAGCATTCCTAACAACAAAGCTAGCGGAGATGACAATATTCCAGCTGAGCTATTTCAAATCCTAAAAGATGATGCTGTTAAAGTGCTGCACTCAATATGCCAACAAATTTGGAACACTCAACAGTGGCCACAAGACTGGAAAAGGTCAGTTTACATTCCAATTCCAAAGAAGGGCAATGCCAAAGAGTGTTCAAAGTACCACACAATTGTGCTCATTTCACATGCCAGAAAAGTTATGCTCAAAATCCTACAAGCTAGGCTTCAGCAGTATGTGAACCGAGAACTACCGGAAGTACAAGCTGGGTTTAGAAGAGGCAGAGGAACTAGAGATCAAATCACCAACATTCGCTGGATCATGGAGAAAGCAAGAGAATTCCAGAAAAACATCTATTTCTGCTTCATTGACTACGCTAAAGCCTTTGATTATGTGGATCACAACAAACTCTGGCAAATTCTTAAAGAGATGGGAGTACCAGACCACCTTACCTGTCTCCTGAGAAACCTGTACGAGGGTCAAGAAGCAACAGTAAGATCCAGACATGGAACAACCGATTGGTTCAAAATTGGGAAAGGAGTATGACAAGGCTGTATATTGTAATCCTGCTTATTCAATTTATATGCAGGGTACATCATGAGAAACGCCGGGTTGGATGAATCACAGGTCAGAATTAAGATTGCCGGGAGAATTATCAACAACCTCAGATATGCAGACGATACCACCCTAATGGCAGAAAGCGAAGAGGATCTCAAGAGCCTCTTGTTGAGGGTGAAAGTGGAGAGTGCAAAAGCTGGTTTGAAACTCAACACTGAAAAAACGAAGATCATGGCATCTGGTCCCATCACTTCCTGGCATATAGAAGGGGAAGAAATGGAAGCAGTGACAGATTTTACTTTCTTGGGCTCCAAGATCACCGCAGATGGTGACTGTAGCCATGAAATTAAAAGACGCTTGCTCCTTGGGAGGAAAGCTATGGCACACCTAGACAGCATAGTAAGAAGCAGAGACATCACCTTGCCGACAAAGGTCCTTCTAATCAAAGCTATGGTTTTCCCAGTAGTAATGTATGGCTGTGAGAGCTGGACTATAAGGAAGGCTGAGCACCAAAGAATTGATGCTTTTGAACTGTGGTGCTGGAGAAGACTCTTACGAGTCCCCTGGACTGCAAGGAGGTCAAATCAGTCCATCCTAAAGGAAATCAACCCTGAGTGCTCATTGGAAGGACAGATCCTGAAGCTGAAGCTGAAATATTTTGGCCACCTAATGCGAAGAGAAAAGTCACTGGAAAAGACCCTGATGCTAGGAAAGATTGAAGGCAAAAGGAGAAGGGGACGGCAGAGGATGAGATGGCTAGATAGCATCACCGATGCAATGAATATGAACTTGAGCACACTCCAGGAGAGAGCGGAGGACAGGAAGGCCTGGCGTGCTATGGTCCATGGGGTCACGAAGAGTCGGACATGACTTAATGACTGAACAACAACAACAACACCTGTAAGATACACATTTAATGTGTGGGAACTGCCACTGGAGCTCTTCCATGTAAGGTCTAGCCACGAAATGTACAGAGGTTCTCACTAGGCATGGTGGAGAATTCCGCCATGGATCTTGGTGAGGCCGAATGCCAGCGCATTCGGCCCCCTGAAATCCATGGCGGAACAAAGCCCCCTGCCCCTCCTCTGTGAAATGGGCCCAGAACGGAGCCTACCTTGGTTGGCTCTTGCAGTGCTCCTCAAATGGCGGCCGCATCTGCACCCGCCATTCGCGTCTTTCGAATGGCCATGATAGGCTACGTAAATACTTACGTAGCCCATCACGGCTAACGCAGGGACGCCATTTGTGTCCCTGCAGAGGCTGTGATAGGCTACATAAATATTTACGTGTCCTATCATGGCAAAAAAAAAGGGAACCCAAATGGCGGCTACCGTAGCCACCACCATTTGTCTTCCTTTTTTTTTGCCGTGATAGGATACGTAAATATTTATTTAGCCTATCACGGCTAAAGCGGGAATGCAAATGGCATACGGAACGCCATTTGCATCCCTGCTTTAGCCGTGATAGACTATGTAAATATTTACGTAGCCTATCACGGGCCGGCGTAGGGATGCAAATGGCATCCCCTACACAGGACGCCATTTGCATCCGCAGCAGCCCGGCAGCGGCTGGAGGCCCCGCTGCGGGTTGGCCCGGCATCGGCTCCAAGGCCTGGCTGCGGAGCGGAGCCAGCCCAGCAGGATTCCAGCGGGGAGGAACGGATCGCCTCCCCCACCTGTCGAGGATTCCGGGGGGAGGAACGGATCGCCTCCCCCCATCTGCGGAACCCAACAGAGCCAGGTAAGTGGGTTTTCATACACCCCTAGTTCTCACCCCCAGGAAAAAGAATGACTGAAATGGCTTCCACTTTTGCAGCCTGTGGACAGGGCCCAAAAATGTAGTGGGAGATATTTCAGTTCATTTCTAATACAAATGCAAACTCTTTTCATTTATTAACTTGAGCCCCCTGATCCAAATGTTAACTAGCTGTTCTAGGCTCTGAGGAACATCTAACATGGTTGGTTTATTTTAGGTAAGCACGGAATATGTTTTATGGGTATACCTAAAATGTAAGCTATATGCAGAAAATGCACATTTGAAGACATGGTTCACAGGACTAAACTAGACAATATGGTAAACATTACGGCTATGTACCGCTTTGGCTATGGATCTGAATTCCAAACGGAAGTGGTCTGAGTTGGACTTCCTTGTTCCAGATCTGGAGTGGGTCGGGATCAGGCCAAAGTGGTCCATAGTAGGTCAGATTAAACCAAAATGCTCTGGAGTGTTTTGGACCAATCCAGACAGCTGCCAGTCCAGCCGCACAAGCCCTCTGCTCCTTATTTGGACCCGTGGGGATTGCCCACAGCTGTTGCCATCTTCAAGGGAGTTGCCATTTTCTTTTGAAAGGATTACTCCTCTTCTTCCAGAAATTAAATGTTGTGCAAATGGTATATACGTAACATTACAGGTGTAAATGGGCCATTTAAAAGAAAATAGTGACTCCCTTGAAGACAGCAACAGCTGCGAGCACTCCCCACAGGTCCAGATAAGGAGCAGGGGCCTCATGCAGGTGGGAGAAGCAGGGGATTCGCGTGTCTGGGTGGAGGTGGGGCACTGGTCTCGCACATTTGGGTGTGGGGCACGCGGCTGGGCAGGGAGGGTTAATCAGATGTCCAAACCTTTCTTTACACCCAGAGTCCGAAGCAGTTTGGGCCAGGTCCAAATCAGGCCAAAACTGGTTGGGGCTGATTTAGAAGCTCCAAATCCACCTCTGAAGTGAGTTGAGGGATCTCTGCACAGCCCTAGTAAACGTGGCTTCTGCCAAAAATGGCAGCTGTATACCTGCCCCCCACCCTCCCCTGTGTAATTTTTTAAGTAGAACTTGCCACAAGGTATGTGTTATGGAGTGGGAAAGAGAAACTAGACACACAATTGCTGGTAAGTGGCGGCTGCATATTTACCATAATGTGTACTTTGGCTCACAGTATGCCACGATTAGCTGTGGCTGCTTATCAACTCTACACTTCTGAGCAAAATCAGTTCCCTGCATTTCTGGGCACAGCCTAATGAATGAAATGGCCCTGAGGTTTATGACCACATTATCTATCCATGCAGGGATATAAGAGCCTATTCCAAGAACTGGCTGCAGGATGCATGGTAGAGTGCTGCACTGGGAGATTCCTGCCATTTCCCCACTTGTGCACCTCTCCATATTTATTTAACCCAGGGGGATAAGCAGAAGGTAGAGTTCCAGAAGTTTTGGACTTCAACTCCCAGAACACCAACCCACATCACCAATGGTCAGGAATGCTGGGAGTTGAAGTCTACTTTAGGCCTCAGTCCAATATGATATCCCCCAAGTGGCCAAACAGATGCATATAGGAAGCCAACAAGCCAACACATGTACAACAACACGCTCCCGCCCATTTATCCCATCAACTGGTATTGAGAGACATACTGCCTCTGATGATGGAGGTAATATACAGTAGTGCTGTGCTAGAAATTTCACTCACATTTTCATCAACCATTCTTATTCAATTTGATAGAAAAGAAATTGCTTTTGAAGAGAAATTCAATGGTGGAGGAAAATTTAGGAGAAATTCTTATCGGTTGAGTTTGGGGTTCTTCTGCTTACCTTACTTAGGAGATGGCTGAGGAGTGTGTGTGACTGTCCTGCTTTTCACTGTGCAATCATCTCTCTCCAACAGCCTGTAGCCTCTTCGGCTCCCTGCACTTCAATTAAAGCCCAGGGGAAGACATCATGAGGAGGTAATTCCTCCCATGGGGCTTTTTCAGATCAGGAAGAGAAGAGTAGATAGCCTAGGAAGCTGCAGAGCAATGTAGAGATGCGTAATAGAAAGAAAACACACAGACACAGTACCTTTGGACACCTCAGAGTGATTAGGAAAACTCAAAAACATAAGAAAATCAATTCTAAAACATGCTGAGAATGAGGCAGAACAATGGAAGCCTCTTTCATGGGGGAAGGAAACTAGGGATGAATGGACGTACCTCCATCCATAGTCACTGCACCGGTGCCTGCACCCGCTCACCGCATGAACCCCTGAATGGCTTGTCATGTGCCCAGCAAGCAATGGGGGGGGGGCACCTGTGCCCTTTGTGAACTGCCACTTTGCCTAAAAATGGCAGCTCAGGTTACTCCATAAAAGTAATATTGCATCAGTGGCGGCCGTAAAGGGTTAATTTACAAAACATTAGTTTTACGGAGAAACCCGAGCCTCCATTTTCATGCAAAATGGCAGCTCGCTAAGGGGACAGGCAGCTGCTGTGTGCTCACGGACCACAGGAGAGCCCACTGAATGGGTCCAGAAAGTGGCAGCAGCTCAGTGAGTGGGGCCTGGGGGGCTGGGCAGGGGTGATGGGGTCCAGTGACCTCCAGCCCCCTCTCAGACTCCCACAACATCCATAAAGAAAACTTGCAGGGAATTGGAGCCCAGGTTTTGGCAAAGCACTAGCTCCAACTCTTCCCTGGAGCTGGACACAACACCGCCCCCCCATTTATGCAACATTGCATATATGGGGGGGGCAGTGACCATTTATGCAACATTACAGGTGAAAATAGATCATTCACACCTGTAATGTTGCGTAAATGGCTGCTTTACAGATGCCATTTGCGTAAATGTATTCTATTTACATTTTTTCGTAAATGTTATTTACGAAAAAAGCAGAGCCACCATTTTTACACAAAATGGAGGCTTGGTGAGGGAGTGGGGGGCCATGTGCCACTCTCCGGGCACCCGCAGAATGCCCAGGGCTTGCCGCACACAGCGAGCAGGGTCAGGCAGCCAGCCGGTGTCTGGCAAGCAGCACGCAGGGCAAGAAATGTTGAGTTTGCCCATCCCTGGTATGATGTCACATCCCAGCACTGCGAGGTCTCTGACTCCACTACACTGCTTGCTGGTTGTGCGTGTGAGAGAGAGAGAGTACAAAATGCTGAACAGAGTGAACACGTGCATTCTCTATTGCTAGATATTAATGGAGAAGAGACAAGGAGGAGGTGCAGGTCATCGTCATTGGCAGTAGGAGTGGCCACCTATGGATAGACAGAAGAGGACACATGTGCCAGTTTATATGTACAGATGATCATTTAGAAATAAGGACTATAATTTAAATAGAAATAAACAGATATCATCATAATGGGACAGACAGCGACCAGCACGCCTGTCCAGTCTGCTGTGCAGGAGCGAATTCTTTTGACTGGCAACTTCAAGGCCCCTGTTCTTCCTTCTCGGGTTCTGGGACTTGGACTTGACAGCCCTTCCAATAGAGGATGCCTTCCAACAAACAAAGGCCTATGCTGTGACAGCCCTTTAGATGAACGTCTTCAATACAGTGGGATGCATGGCTACCCTCGGCAGCAACCTTCCATCACTGATTAAATCTAATTCTAACTTTATAGCCAAAGCAAGGGTGATGGTGGGGGAAGATGCAGCATTTGAGGTCCTGTAGGTTTTTAAGGTGCTAAAGACAGATGACGGCATCCCCCAATTCAGCTTTGGGCTGCAGAACTGGGCAAAGGATGTTAAACACTTGGCACTGCTGCATTCTTCTATCCAACCCCTCCTCCCTCTTAGTGGAGAAAACACCTAAGTACTATATTAGGCTGGCCATGTGCCCTCTTTTACAGAGGATATTGTATGTATGTATGTATTTATATCCCACCTTTTCCCCTCCTTACGGAACCCAAGGGGGCTTACATTATCCTCCTCCTCTCCATGTTATCCTCACAACAACAACCCTGTGAGGGAGGTTGGGCTGAGAGTCTGTGACTGGCCCAATGTCACCCAGTGAGCTTCCATGGCCAAGTGGGGACTAGAACCCAGATCTCATGATTCCCAGTTCAATACGCTAGCCACCACACCCCACTGGCTCTCTGTTTGAAAGTCTGTCAGAGGACCATCCTCTAAGGCATCCTCTCTTTGAGAGGCTGTCCTGTCCAATTCTGCTTTAAAGATGAAGAACCATAAGAACTGTTGTGCACTGTTGACACTCAGAACCTGGACCATGGACTGAACAGGCCTCCAGGTCACAGTCTTCTGCACTAGATGAGATGTACTGTATTCCTATTTAAATTATAATTATTCCTTCTAAATTTGCATATATACATATAAATCAGCACAGGCAAAGTTGATGCAAATCGCTGACCTCTTTTTTTTGGTGATGTGTTTCCTCTTCTTTTAATGATGCGTAAGTGGCCACCCAACATCGTACCATATTATATGGCCCTTAGAAGCTGTATTTAGTCATACACACACACACACACACACACACACACACACACTTGGGAGATCTGATCATGAACTAGAGTTGTCCTTGGACTATTTAGAGGCAGCTACCACTTAATCTGAATCCCCTTGTGAACAGTAGTCAAGTACATGTGATGTTAACAGTTTGTCGACTCTAGATAACTGCGCTCCTGGTTCCAAAAGTGGTCAGCCAGATGCTCCTTGGAATCTCCAAAACAGGACATCACAGAGAGAGACACCTCCTGTTATTTCTCCCTAGGAGGCTAGGATCAAGTTATCAAAAATACGATGTGGCTGGATTTGAAGATAAAAGTGGGAAACGCTGCTTTCTGACCCTTATAGGCTGCTGAATGTGATGTTAATGAGGCTAAAGTATAAATAAATAAGCCAAAGGGAGGAACTGAAGCACTGCATACATCATAAGTTGCCTCCTGGTTACTGGCCCAGTGGGGGCAACTTTTGGATTTTATGGGGCTAGTCCTTTGGTCAAGGTTCACATTCCTTTTATCCTAGCAATAAAGCCAGGGGAGACGCTCACGCCACTGAAAAATGCAATTCGGCAGATTCAAATAGAGATTACCTTGCAAATCTGAGGCCACGAATCACTCAATGGAAAGGAAAAGGGGGGAAAACTCAACTTAAACAGAAATGCTCTGTGCACACACATCCTTTCACTGTCCATTGGCACAATACGATTTCTTGTGCAGCTCCGTCTCTCCAAGTATTTCCTTTTACGTGTGGTGGTAGGTAGGGATGTACAGACTGTATAAAATCCACTCCATTTGTGTTTTGCAGATTGTCAGGCACCTTTTGTTCTGCCATCCATTCACAGATGGATCCATTTTTGTTTGTTTGTTATGTGGGAAAGCCCACAAACCATTCCATGAGAAGGTTCGCAACAATTTACATAATTTACCTTAGTACATAACATTCGGCGTATTGTCCCACATTCCATTCAACTTCCCCCCCCACGTATATTTACCAGTCTCAGCAGAAACTTGTGCATTTTCCTATGAATACATTTGCATAAATTTCAGGGAAGTTAAAAAAAAAATCCGAAAGTCCACAGACTCTGTGTGGTGTCAGGCGACCGCTCTGCAGCAGATTGTGCAGGTCGGATTCTTAGAAATCCAAGCTCATTTTAGTCCATCTCGAATTTCTCCAGGATCCCTAGTGGCAGGGGAAATGGGCAAGAGTATGTCAGGATGGATTCTCCTCTACCTACTCCCTTTTGTCACCAAACCAGATTTTGACTATGGGCAGTTCTACGTATTATGCTTGCTATGGGCAATGCTATTGCTAGTACTGGACCAAACTATTTGACCCAGCCTTTGGGGGCATTTTATGGGGTTGGGCAAAAGATTGAATCCATCTTTGGGGGGAAGCTAAGATCTTGTGAGGGGAGTCTGTAAGGCGGTGAGGGTTTCTTTTCTTTTTATACTCGGGGCAAAATGGCTTGGGACTGCTTCACACTTGGCTCTCTGATGAGGCCAGTAGCATACCTGAACCAAATGTCCCATAGGGATGCCTCCCCTGAAAGTAGCCCAATTTTCTTCTTCTTTCACAGGGAATGAATGGTTCTGTGAAAGCAAGGGGGGGGGATCCAGCTGGCCCTAGGAAATACAGTTGTTAGCCCTGTTTTCCCTGAGGAAATTCGTAAAGCATGTGCCATCAGTGATTAAGAATATAGGATGTAAATTATAGAAATTATATATCATCCTTTGTACATCTGTATCTGAATGGGATAATTTGCTTTCATTCCAAAGGGGCAAGGTTGTATGTAGATCATCTGTTGATCTCTGTTTCACCCCAGAGACAGAGTGTGCCTTGGACCTGGTAGGTCAAGCTCAGGGTGGCCAAGTTTTGACTTACACTGACATATATCATGTACATATATCCTCACATCAATTTCACAGCCACAGCCAAGTCTTTTGTTAGGGGTCTTTTTTAGTCTGAGATTAGCAGAAGCTGTGCATCATGGATTTAACTCTCCATCTCCTGCCAAGAGGGCAAACCTAGACAATGATTGCTGATTCAAAAGCATTGTCTTTCACTATGGATCTTCTGTAGGCATGTAACCTACCTGCCTGTTCGGAACTAGCTTTTTTTTTAATTATTATTTCTATGTTCATTCTGTTTTTGTTTTGTTTTTTTTACTGTTCTGATGCAGGAGGATTGTAACCAATCCTGTTAATGCTTTTGGCCTCTCAATCACGTTACTGAGTGAGAAGGTGCACACTAAAGCTTCAGAAGAACTGGGTGGTCGGAGATTGGAAGCTGCCAGTTTCACCTGGTACCACAGTTAATCTCTCCCCTCAGATCTTCTATGCAGACGAATGAAAGGGCTGTTCTGTAAGTTAACATCTTTATCATCCTCAGCTCCTGAGTCAACAGGCCTTTATATCTTCTGTCTCAGGAGGGAAGAGCCTGGTACCAGGAGCCAGGAAACTCTGCAGATCAATGTAAGGGCTGTTAAGGTGGGTCAGTGGGCACAATTAGACTTTTTGGGTCAGGGGGCACAATTGGAATTTTGAGAGAGCATTACGGGTGCTCTCACAAAATGGCTGCCATGGGGACTTGCCCATTCACAAACTGGCTGCCATTGTGGTTGTGGCCGTTAACAAAATATCAATTTCCCATAAGGCAAACTGATGAGACTAAAAGTGATTTGCCCAAGAACCTAAGTGCAGGGCAGAGAGGTTGCTCTGAGCTCCAATACACAAAAGCATTCTTTGGAACCCACAGTTTTCTGCTCCAACAACCATTTCACAGAAGGCAAGCTGTTGAGGCTCACAGACAAGTAACTTGGCCAAGAGTACAAGGTAGAGGCCAGGTCTGAGCCCCAAATGCCAAATCACATTTTTGCTCCCACAAAGCAAAGCAAAACACCCATTTCACAGAGGCCAGGCTGGCAATGCTCAAAGAAACGCAAACACCACACACATTCAAAAAATGAATGGGCAGGCACCAAGAGAGATTTCCATGGGCACATTGGTGACCAAGGAGAAGCCAAACCCTGAACCTCTCTGAAGCACTTTCTTCCCCCTCTCTCTGGAGGATAGAGCCTGGGGTATGTCATCCATTGCCAGGGGCCAGAAGAGACCACAACCACGCACCCTAACATTATACCTTTATATAGATTTTAAGTGTCAGCTCATCTGGTGGCCAATTCTGGCTGAAAAAACAGAACAGATGCATGCATGCACGCACGCACGCACACAAGCACGCACGCACACAAGCGCACACCCTGCAGCTCTTTATCAAAGTGGTACTTCCCTGTGCTTTTTAAGGTGATTTTAATCCAAGCAATAAAACTGGAGTAATTTGACATTCATCGTAGCTGAGCAGAGAGGTAAGTAGGGAGGGGGAAACCAGCAGTTTTTTAGATATTCTCAAAAAAACCTAAATTAATTCTCAGAAAATCTATCTGAAGCTCATTTTGGCTTTCCCCTATTTTTGTTTTTAACCTGGGGTGGGGTTTGGGGGGGCAGGGTATTCAAATGAGGCAAATGTGCATTTCTGCGCATATTTTTCAAAAGTCACAGCTTTTTTCCTTTGACTAAAGTGTATCTTTAAAAAAGAAGTACATTTCCAAGTGCATATTAAAAATGCATTTTTTGAACGCGATCAAAAATTCCTGAACATTTCTCAAAAAAAGTGCCCCTGCCCCTGTTCGCATTCAGGATTGTGAACAGAGCATGTTTGCATGATTTGCAAACAGAACTGAAATTCTTGTATATCCCTAGAGGGCAGGAGTCTCAAAATGAACCAAGGGACATCACATAATGGAATTAAAATAACATGGTTTAACTGATGTAACACCAGTATTTGCCACAGCATTCATAATGTGTAGTACTGCCTACACAGCTCTTCTGCGAATGGACTTAGGTCCATTGACTTCTATAGAGTTCTGCTGAGACCTATCTCAGACTAAGCACTCCCTCCCAATTAACACACTTTTCAGAAGCAAGATAACAATTGGGAGAGGGAAGCTGCAGCCGCCAGCCACAGGTAGGAATTCTGAGCAACAGTGGTGAGTTCCCCCCTCCACCAACACTCCCAATTCTGCCAGCAATCCACAATATCGCAAGAGGATTCTGGATCCCCTGCCTCCTCTCCCAAATCCAAGCTGAAATATCTCATATGAGAACTTTCAGTACCTGTTACTCTATCTGCCCCAGAGAAAGTAAGTGTACCAAACTATCATATCAAATGGAAATTCTCTCCCCAGGACCCATAATGTCACATATGTCTCACCTATTTTTCTGCATGATGAAAAAAAAAAATATTCACTTCTGTCTGTGGGTGGATAAAGGAACAAAGGGCACCTGACAATCCGCAAAACACAGATGGAGCGGATTTTACATAGTCCGTACATCCCTAGCTGTTACCATTGCACTCCTTGCCTTGCCTGTTGTTGGAGGAGTCAGCTTGGCAAGGAAAAAGGACATTAACCTCTCCTACTGCCAAGGCAAAACACCATCATATTAGACACTTCTAAGTAGGCTATAAGGCTGAAATTTTACAGATTTTCTCATGAGTAACCCTATTGCAAACAGTAAGGCATACTCCCAATTCAGAAAGTATATTATTCTTCTCCTTTGGAACTGTTAGTTATAATGCATATGGAGATTAATGCAAATGTGATTGATTAACCAACCAAAGCTCATACAATTACTTGAGTAAGATTTCTTTAATCATGCCGAATCTCTAATTTTCAGGTGTGTGCGTGTGTGTGTGTGTGTGTGTGCATGTGTGTGTTTAAACATAATATCTTTATTTCATGCTCCATTTCTCAAACTTTTCAGCATTTTATATAATACTAGCCAGTTTAAAAACTGCATTTTTCAACTTTAATCTCTGAAGCCTTTAAACCTGGCAGTACAGTCTCCTAAGAAATATTGCAGAGAAATCTGACAGGAAAGGGACAGCATGGGAAAGTGTAGCTTTGTGGTGAGTGTTGAAACAAGCATGGATTTCCTTTCCCTCATGAGATTTAACTGAGAGAAAATGATGGGGACAATGGTTTCTAGGAAGTACTGAAATACCAAGTGAAGCAAAAAAAGAAAGAAAAAGATAACCATGTTTTGTTAAACTCTTGACATGTCAGAAAAACTGATAAAGATTCTGAGTGGAAATCATTTCCCTCTCAAATCCCATTTGATAGGAAATTCAAAATTCATGAAAAGTTGGCACTGCTCTAGTCTGAACTATTGAAAATGTTCCCACCAGTGTTTATACACATCAGTGACAATGGGTTGGATGCAGAGATTAGGGATGTCAGAGAAATCCGCTCCAGCTTCAAATGAGGCCAGATTCTTTGGAATCTGCAGCTAATTGGGACCACTTACCTCCGCTCTAGGAGGACTGGAGGAGGAACGGCACTCGGCTGCTTCTTGCCAGCCAGAGACATTTGCCTCCTCCCTGTCCCTGCCGATTGCCATGTCTTAAAAAAAAAAAAAAAGCAATCGGGAGGATGTGTCCATAGACTTATATGTAGAATAGAGCCGTGAATACACGTATAAGCCTATGGACACATAGACTTATACGCAAGATTCATGACTGTATTTGCATATTGGTCTATGGGCACATCCTCCTGATCGCCATTTTTTTTTAAGACATGGCAATTGGCAGGGACAGGGAGGAAGTGAATGGCTCTGGCTAGCAGGAGGGAAGGTAAGCACCCCTAAGCCAGCCCCCCCCCCCGGGAATCCGAGCAGAGTGGAACCGCTCTGGAGGATTCCGTGGGGGGAGGAACGGATCGCCTCCCCCCCACGGATTCCCCACTGGAACAGACGGTGGGGAATCCATACACCCCTAGCAGAGATGCACTGGCAGATGAAATTAGGGCAATGGTGCGATTCCACTCGACAGTGGTGCTGTTCCATTTATTACACTATGTAAATCATTGTGCAGTGACTTGCACAAACAGAAGCCCATCTTTGGATTTCAGTTATTTTCTCTGTTCAGGATCTTGCACTGTCATAAAAAAGCTCTCTGCATGTGGAAGAGGTGTTCAGTTTCTGGAAAGGCTGATCTGGATCCAACCCAATCTAAGTATCACCCTACCCTACATGTACCTCTTCTGTCACAAGCATATTTGACTTGCTACATTGATACCCCACCATTCTGAGAAAGAGTCCAGTGGAGGCTGGTGGCGCTCATTTTGGTGGGGCTGTACATCCATTCCAAGGTTCAGTCAGAACCAGCCAGAACTCAGAGGGAGCTATCCAAGGTGCTGAAACACACACACACACACAACAGAGTTCATCTTAGGGATGGATGGATTTGTTAATTTCAGTTTCTCGCGATTTCTCATTTTTCCAGTCTTAAGTTCGTGTGAGCGTGTGTGTTCACATGAATATTTATTAGCATCACTGTGCACATTCCCCATGGTACATGCATTTTTGTATGCATTTTGGCCTTATATATACAATTTTGTGAACAATTTTCCAAACAGAATGCATTTTTGAGCGTTATTTTCCCAAATATGCATTTTTGTACTTACGGATTTTTTTATTGGAGAAATCCATTGCACAATTCAGCCAAGTGTGAATTTCAAAGGATAACTGAGTTTTGGTTCAAAAATGTAAAATTAGGTAAGTTTGCATTAAAATGCAGACTGAACAATTCCCCCCACCCCCATCCCGACTGCATGATGTAGTTCTCTGGCCATTCTAAAATAAAAAGAGCATGCTTCCTGAATGAATCTACTTGGAAACAAACGTGTATATTACAGTCCCTCCACTGCCACCTGACAAAGATGACCAGCAGTGGCATATTTCCCCTCCTTCCTTGATCACTCCATAACAGCTCTTGATAGTTCTCACCAGCCTATCACTTCACTCCCTGCCACACTGTATAACTAAGAAAATACTGATTTTTCAGATGGAGACATAAGTCTTATTTCTCAATAGGGATGTCACAGGCACCCGACTGGGTCTGGGAATTCGTTGGGCTCCCCCCGCTCATGACCCCCAGACTGCGCTCACCGAGATGCTCTTTGTTCACCCCCCGCTCATGCCCGCTTGCGCTCTCCAGGACTCACCACGATCCCATTTGGTGAGCGCCAGCCATTCTCGCACCTTGGATTTCTGTGTAAAACAGGAAGGTAAAAAAAGAAGAAGTGCATATTTAATATGCACAGTTTGGAGCTGGGAATGCTAAATAAGTGCAATGTTAGAGGGATTATACCTCTAATATTGCGTTTATTTAGCTTTCCCAGCTCCAAACTGCATATTTAAATATGCACATTTTTAACTTCCTGTTTTACATAGAAATCAATGGCGTAAAAATGGTGGGCACTCACCGAACAGGATCGCGGTGAGCCCAGGGAACTTGCCGAGCTCATGGGCAGCCCAAGCACGGGTCTGGGGGGGTACGAGCAAGGGAGCTGCTTCGGTGAGTGCCCAGAGAAACCGAGCTAGGTCAAGTTCTTACATCCCTATTTCTCAACTATGATATTATTATTATTATTAATACTTCATGTATGTGTGTTGAGACTTGGGTGTGTGCATGTGAAAACAATATCAAAATGTAGGCCGCTGTAGTTTTTCTTAAGTTATAGATGGATTCTCTTACATGTTAACATGACAAATGCACAGATTAGTATCAAATTCAAATGTGGAACAATTTTGATTATTTCTGTCTTTCAACTTCGAAACATTTGGTTGCCATGACTGCTCTAGTTCTTCACTCATCTAGGTAAAAACAAGACAAATAAATCAAGGGACGCACTGAAATTTGACATTAGATCCTGATATATGAGAGAAAATGCACAGTGGTTCATATAATGAGTATGGAAAAAGCAACAACAGGGTGACCTGTGCAAAAATCAAAGCAAACCACAAAATTCATCCAGATGATGACCACTGAACCCCCCCCCCCGTCTAATGAAATCAAGATTTAAATTCCCCACTGACTTCTAACGAGGAAGGGTCAGGAATTGCATCCCATAGGTTTGGGACATGGAGAGAAAATTATTTGAGGGGGGTGTGTGTGTGTGTGTGTGACTTGTGGCATAGGATTCTATTTCAAGGCCTGCTTCATCTGGGCTGTATCCATAGAAGAATCATGTATCAGTTTATTAATGTACAAGTATAATGTCAAAGAGAATTGTGTGCTGCCATTTACTCATCAGAGTTAGAGAAGTTGGAGGAATCCAGTTGGGGGTGAGAGATAGAGCTTTGTGAGTTTTTCACCAGCTCAGCCCCCTCGACTCTGGCTTGCAGATCCCTGGGCTCGCACAACTTGATATGCATCAAATCGGTCAAGCTTGTAGTTTTCCGTGCTGTTGTTTTTTTAAAAAAAAATGTGGAAATCATGATTTGCAGAAAACCACTGGTATAAATATTTATGGAAATCATGATTTGCACAAAATTGCCGTTGTAAACAGCACAATTAGCACGAAACTGCAGGCATAAATGGTCATTTTACTCCTGTACTTGTGCACACATTGCACTATTTATGGCTGCCAGCTTGCACACATCAGAATTTCTGTAAATACTTAAATCTGTGACTTTGTTAAATTGAAGCTCATGGATTTATTTATTTTTTAAACCAGGCAGGAAGTTCACACGTTTTGGGAACTGACCTGCTGCTTGGTTTGCAAATGCTCACTGAATCAGGGGCACCACGGGGATCCACAGACCCAAAAGCAAACAGGATTTTCCTGCGATAGCCATCCCTACTCAGAGAATATGTGTTTTTTCTCTGTTATGAAGGTGCCATGGAAACCCCACGTTGGAAGATGTAACATGTGAATTAAGCTTCCCTGGCTTTAGATACTAGTCAAGCCTAAATAAATGTTCCTAATACCTTCAACCATTACTTGAAATGTTGTAGTGATGGTGGTGATGGTCATGGTTGTTGCTATATTATTATTATACTCAAAATGAGTTGCCCAGGGACTGCAGAGCTGAAAGGAAGCACACTCTGGCCTCTGCCATTGGTCAGAGGATCAAGGGTCACTGGGAGATCAAATTTCCTGGCTCCCAAGAAGAACATCAGTGACCACCCTGGACCCATCCATTAGTCAGAGAACGAGTAACTGAGAGAACTTGCTTCCACCCTAGAGATCACAGTCAGGCTTGAGCTCATTGGCGTTCTCTGAGTTCTGTGTTGCAGTTCAGTCAGGGCTTCCTACGATAAATATATTTTTGCATCCTGAGAACTAGGGATGTACAAAAGTCACTTACCTTTTGATGAAATGTGTTTTGAGGGGGGGGGAGGTGCCCCGTCCCCCCAAAAAAAATTCTGGCTGGGGGGGAGGTGCCCCGTCCCTCCCACCACGAATCCTGGCCGGCCGGGTCTGCAAATGGCGGCAGCCATAGCCGCCGCCATTTGCATCCCTGCAGTCAGCCGTGATAGGCTACGTAAATGTTTACGTAGCCTATCACGGCTGAGTAAAAAAAAACAAACCGCGCATACGCAAATGGCAGTGCATGGGCGCCGCCATTTGCGTTCCTTATTTTGGCACGTCTAGCCTACGTAAACATTTACGTAGACTACGGCAAAAATAAGGGGAACGCAAATAGCATAGCATCTATGCTATTTGTGTTCCCCTTATTTTCGCCGTAGTCTACGTACATGTTTACGTAGGCTAGATGTGCCAAAATAAGGAATGCAAATGGTGGAGCCCATGGGCGCCGCCATTTGCGTACGTGCGGGGTTTTTTTTTTTTACTCAGCTGTGATAGGCTACATAAACATTACGTAGCCTATCACGGTATTTTTTAAAAATCTAGCCGTGATAGGCTACGTAAATCTTTACGTAGCCTATCACATTTTTTTTTTTTTACTGGAAATGGCAGTGGCGGCAGCCGGTCGGAAGACTGGCCGCCGCAGCTGCCGTCACCGCCGGATCTGCCGCCGCCAGGGAGATTTGCCCAAGGTAAGTCCCGTCCTGGGGGTGGGTGGGGGGGCAGACCGTTTCGCCACCAATTTCGGGGGGCCGAATGCGCTGGCATTCTCTACTGGATTCTAATGAGAACCCATTTCTCTTCTTTGCAATCTACAATGGATGCTCACCACCTTCTGTTTTCTTGAAGCTCAGTCCATCTCATACTCTTTCCTCTTTTCTCTCTCATTCGACTGGGGAAAGA
The DNA here is from genome assembly GCF_057233095.1 of Heloderma suspectum. Lineage (NCBI taxonomy): Eukaryota > Metazoa > Chordata > Lepidosauria > Squamata > Helodermatidae > Heloderma > Heloderma suspectum. The sequence goes on along the minus strand of NC_139460.1, from coordinate 44,188,541 downwards.
ACACACTTTGATACACATGTTTTTAAATGTGTGCACCCAAATGTGAACTTTTCTCCCATTGACTAAAGGGTGAACATGTGATGGTGGTGGTTTAAATACACATTTGTAAAGTGCACATTTTCTCTAACAAACACATCTTTGTGAACTCAACCGCAAGTTTGGGAATATGCGAGCTTCCCCCCCTGCCCTGTAAGAAGTGCTCATGTTCAGGGTCATGATCAGGGCAGGTTCTGATGTTTAACAAACTGAAAATAAATTATTGTACATCCTATTCCTCCTTCCCTGCAAGGAAGAACACTCAGCTCCAGCTGCCAGTTGCCGTTGGACTAGAGAGCTCAGCTGAAGAAAAGCACTCACTGGCCCCATCTATCAGCTGGGGGACTAAAGCTTGCTTGGTAGTATGAGTTTTGGTTGTGTGTGTGCATGTGTGTGTGTGTGTGCACGTGTGTGTGTGTGCGTGCATGTGATTACCATCTACTGTGAGCCCCCTTGAGGACCATTCAATCAAAAAGCAGGGTATACATCTTATAAATAAATAAATATAAAAAACCATGGTGAAACAGATATCCCTGCATGGTCCAAAGACCTGCTTATTATGTTTCAGCATGAGTCTGCATGTGCGTGCATGTGTGGGTATAACAAAGAGAATGAAAGACATTCCCCAGACAAAAAAAGGCTGATATAAACTGCTTTGGGAAAATACTTGCTTCATTTTTCTATTTCACAGCTGGTTGATTTCAGCATCCCAAGGCCCATCTCTCCAACCTACTAAGTGTTCTCTGCATCCACCTGTCCATTGTATTACTGAATATGGACACTCAGTACATGTTCTCAAGTTTCACGCCAGCATAGGGGAAGGATGAAGGAAGGCTGAATTCTATAGAAAGTTTGCTCAGCCATCTGATATCAACTTGCACCAAAAGCTGAGCTGAATTACAAGGAGATTTGGATCTCTTCTTGCTGCCCTAGTTTTAATGCTTGGAAAGATTTTGTTTTGCAAAGCACAGGCTGAAGAAATGGGAGTGCAGTTTTATTGTTTTGGTTTTCCTTAGTCTAGATCAGATCTACGTAAGGCTGAGCCAAAAGTTCTTCGCTCAGAATTGGGGGGGCTGCGATACACTTGGGGGTGCATGCAGACAAGGGGTTGATTTCAGGGTCAGGAAATTATTTGCAAGTTCCAGGGTGGGCTTATTGAAGAATGAGAGCTTGCATCCAAATTTAGTGACTGGCTCTAGAAAGCAGCGAAGGAAGATACATTGTGAGATGGGAAAGAAGTAGGGATGAGCAAATGGTCAACATTCGAGAGCCAGCCAGGATTCTCCGGCATCATCATGGTGTTCGTCTCATGCTCAGTTCCTGGTCACGTTTGCAATTGCCGCTCGCTCTGCATGAATGGGAAACCGGCACAAATCAGGCAGCGCTCGAACGGGAGATTTGTGTGTGCTTCTCCAAATTTGTGCAATTTTTCTCCATAGGCTAAAGTGCGGCTACAGAGGAAATGTGTGCAGATTAGGAAATTTGCACAAATCAAACTGGGAATTGGGAATGAAACAGACACGAGCAAGTGTTCAATTTTTCAGCAGGCACATTCACACTCGGAGCTTCGAATGAGGCATGCTCACACGTTTTGCAAGCAAAAATGAAATTCTCATACAGCCCTGGGGTGGCGGGAAACAAGTTCCATAGAACATGAGCGATTATCACCAAGTACAATGAACACATCAGTAGTCTCATGGTATCTCTGTGGAAATGTCTTCTCTCCAGCTGTTCCTTCAGAGGAAGCCAAAATGCTCCCTGGTGCCATATATTTGTCCCATTTACATAGGCAGCAAATTTGGGGAGGCATTTTGGTGATTTGGGGGTTGGACTCGATGGTCTTGTAGGCCCCTTCCAACCCTACTATTCTATGATTCTATGTGTGTGTGGGTGTGTGTGTTGGAGGGCATTATTCACACATTAGCAGTGGCAGTGGTGGAGCTTCTCTTGGTGGTTAACTCCCAGTGGCTGCCATTTCCCTCCCCTAAGCACAAACACACAATGCCCAGGGCTGGTCCTACAATGCTGCAGGGTGACGCAGCCTAATTTTCAGGTGACTATATAGGAAGGGGATGCAGGAAGACAAGAAGTGTGGTCTGAATGATGCAGAAAGACTTCTATACTGTTGACCTTAGCAGAGGTCAGTGACTTGTATACCTCCACTTCAGGTAGCAAAATGTATTGGACTAGCATGGACGAGGCCTCCATGTTGGATGTAGCATTGTTCCAAAGGCATTGTGGCATGGCACCCCCCCCCCAAAAAAAAGAAGAAGCATTGTAAAGGAAATGCCGCTGCTGCCACTAAATAAATTATTCCCGTCCAAGAAATATGAGTTTGGTGACTCTATTATAGTGATCAGAGAAGGACAGCAAAGGAAGAAACTCAGAACCAATATAACAGCTAAGGCCTATTCAGCATACACCAGTTCTGCTGCTCAACTGGTGATTCACCAAGCCAGCTACAGTCCACCAACTGTGTATTGTGTGGTCTACTAAGTGTTTGGTACCCACTCTGAACACACATATTTAAGTCTCAGGCAGGCCACAACAGCAGAAGATGGAGCAGGCCCACCACATGGCTGCTGAGCTTCATTCCGGCTCATTATAAGTAAATACAGTCATCCCACGCTTTCACCCATTTACAAAAAAATATAATTTCTTCTACTATGCCCCCCTCCCCCCCTTCTCTAGCCCATCCAGCAAAGGCTGCATCAGGACCTTTTCAGGAGAGTAGCTACAGTCTGCAGTAGCACGATTCTCTTGGCAGCTGGCACTGATTGTTAAAGTCTTGGCACTTCACCTTCATTGATACTAAAATTTAGCACAAAATGTATTCTGCAATGCCTTGTGTGTCTTAGGCCTCTTCTCTTATTAATCCTATTATACTTGTCTTTATGAGCTCTCCAAATTCCTTTCACTCCCTTGGGGGCTTGGCAGCAAATGAGATTTTGCATCTGAGTGTAAAATAGCCCAAACGTTTCCCCCTATAAAATTAAATAAACATTCTCCATCCTGGCAGTACATGCAAGAATCCTGTTTCTGGGGTCCTTATCTGCCCAATATCTCATAGCTTTAGAAGGCTGTTTGTAAAACATTAATAGTAGCTCAGACAAAACATTGATAAAGAACAAGGCTCTTTATACTTGAACTTGTCTGAAATTCCTTGTTATCCAAATATATTGGGGCCCAAGTGTCATATGTGCAGGGTCCTACTTTGCAGTCCTGTATCTGAAGGTGCTCTGTATTTGAGCGTTATGAGGAGCTGATCAGTGACAGTCCAAGTCTAAATTGAACATAAAGAACCATAAGAAGGGAGAACAGGGGACTAGAAGTTCCCCATCAACATCTGGATAGTAGACTTACCTGACATGAGGGATGTGTGAAGTGTGAACCCACCCAAGTCCAGGTTCTCCTGGCACCCATCTAGCCTCTGCCCCCACTCGCTGGTCCCCAGATGGCGCTCAAGCCCTTCCCATGCTTGGCGAGCAGCCCACACTCACCCTGGTGGCCTCGTTGGGCTCTGCAGCTGCCATCTTTTGAAAAATAAAACGGCAATTGCAAAAATGCACATATTTGTGCATGTGCAAAAATGCACATTTTTGCGCATATGCAAATGTGTGCATTCACAAGAATGTGCATTTTCGTGCATATGCAAATATGTGCATTTTTGTGAAAGCCATTTTATTTATCAAAAGATGGAGACTGTGGAGGCTGCGGAGCTTGATGAGGCTGCCAGGGTGAGTGCAGGCCACTTACCAAGTGCAGGGAGGGGGTGAGCGGGGTCAGGGGCTCAGCAAGCAGGGCTCGGAGGTGCAGGACGGGGGGGGGGGTTCCACCAGATTCTTGGATGGAATCGGGCACCCGTACCATCCCTAGGAGGCATAGTGCTCAGCTACTGTCACTGTGTCTCTGTTTAAATTATATTGATTTTATAGTAATTTTATAGTAATTTTACTACTAAAAGTGCATATACTGTATACACAAAGATCAATGTATTCAAATTGTATGCAAATCCATGTTCTCTTTTTGGTGATGCATTAGTGACTACCCTTCATGAGGAGAATCCCTGGAATCAAAAAAGCAAGATATAAATCAAATAAAACAAATGTCTGCAGTGTGACATAGTAAAGAGACCCACTTTTACCCATCATGAAAAAATGCAAGATTGAAGCAGACCTTAGTGCCTTCTTGTAAACATGTGGCTATGTGAACCTGTGCACATGTATAATCTGATTTTATATGAGCATCCCTTAGTCAGTTGAGGTATATCTCCTGCTCTGGTGGGGCTGCCTTAACATCCAGGCTTCAAAAGAAGTCAGACATGCAGCACCTGTGACCTACCTCAAAGCCATTAGTCTGTCTGCTTTGCCAAATGTATCTCATCAGAGTTTTTACAGAGGAATTCTGTGGCCCTAGAACTGTGTTGTCTGAGGTGCCATAGGATGCTGCGGATCTCCTCCTGCCTGCCGGTTGACAGAGCTATGAGTGTGGAGGAGATCGGAGCATGGATCTTCCCCCACCCCTCATGCCTGGCTGCTGTGGTGGCTCCTCTTTCTGAAGTTTCAAGAGGACCTTGGAAGAGGACAAGGAGGGTGGAAAGAGGACATGCTGGTGGACAGAGAATGGCGGGGAGAGGAGAGGCCTGGATCAATGTGGTCCAAGAGCCCCTCCATCACTCATCCTGCCCAGCAAGAGTTAAGTCAGCTAGATGGGCTAAGAGCCTTGTCTAGCTGTAAATGTTCTTTCAGGTGGGGCAGGAGATGTTTTTGCCTCCATCATTCCATCTGCCCTGTCTGGCTCTTGCTGGGAGACTTTAGATGAGCAGAGGGCTCGAATCTATGGGACTATGCTCTTAGTCTCTACCATGTACTCTTTCAAATACCACCTTTTAAATCACTGCATGCATACAAGTAGTGCAAGCCATACCTCTTCCTACCTGCCTGGGTTGTTCTACCTGTCCTCATTAACAGAGGTCCACCCCTTGCAACATGTCACCATCACTACCAGCTCCCTCTGTAGTAGCTCAATGAAGGCTACCAGCTCCCACCTGTGGGTGAGTTACTTACCCTAGGATGAGGGGGCCTAGGAGGAGCTGTCACCATCACTGGTTCTGGATGGTTTTTAACTGAGTTGTTTGTATAAAGAACACCACTGGCTTGCAGATGATTGCTTTTGGGTTATTACTTTGAGATCTTTGGTTTTAGATGGTTGGCTTACATTTAGGGATGGTGCAGACACCCGACTGGGTCTGGAAGTCTGTCAGACTCCCACCTCCCGCACTCCTGGACTGTGCCCACTGATCCCCTGGACTCGTTCGCCCCCACTCACACACACACACACGGACACTCTCTGCTTTCGCCTGGGGCCATCTGTGAGCACCTGCCATTTTGCTGAGGATTTTTTTTTTTTTTTACAAAAAATGAGCTAATTAAAAATGAGCATATTTAAATATGTGCACATTTGGGCTGGGAAAGCTTTGATGTATGCGATATTAGAGGCATAATGCCCCTAATATTGTGTAGAACAAAGCTTCCCCAGCCAGAATTAGTGCATATTTAAATATGCACATTTTTAATTAGCTCCTTTTTTCAGAAAACAAACCTTGGCAAAATGGTGGGCATTCATGGACAGGACCCAGGGTGAGTGTGGGTGGCTTGCTGAGCTTGTGGGGGCTTGAGTGTGGTTCTGGGGGGGGGCTCGAGCACTTCAGCGGGTGCCTGCCGATACTGGGTAGGGGTGGGTTCACACATCCCTAATTAAATTTTTTCTGGTGATGATTTTTAAGCTAGGCTGAAGAGGATATTAAAGGGTATCTTATGGGAGTTACTGTTTACTGGCTTCTCTGTCTTTTGTGATCTGTTTTATAAACTGGTGACATAATTTAATTGTATTGCTTGGTTGATTATTAGTGATTGTTGTATTATGTCTACAAGACACTTCAAGAGAGTGTTGTCCTATAAGGTGGCCTAAAAACAACAACCTTTAAATAAATAAAGCAATTTGGGAAGCAGATGTGTTCTGGTGGGGAATTTTGTGCTGTCATTTAAAATAGCACAGAAACACATCTAAAATGAACCATGAGAAGGACATAATATTTGGTAGGGCTGTGCACTGCTTCAGACCAAGGCCCGAACCCCGAATCGAAGTGGGCTGCTTCGGGTCACTTTGCCCATTCGGAGTTGAAGTGGAGGGGGCACAAAGTGACCCAGAGTGGGTTGGAGGCTTTCTGAAGCACTCGGTGCGCTTCAGAGCCTCAGCCCACCCAGCTCAGCCCCCCCCCCCGTGCCTCCAGGTCCTTCCCTGAGCTGCCTTCTCTACTGCTGCCACAGCCTTCTTCTCGCTGCCGCCACTGCCTTCTCCGCCGCCACTGCCCACCGCTGCGCTGATGCCGTCCTGCCACCGCTGTGCCTTCACCACTTTCACTGCCACTGCTGCCTTCTCCATCTCCGTCGCCACTGCTACCGCTGCAGCTGCCTTCTCCATCACCACCAGCTCCTAACGCCTGGACGTGAGGCAACTCTTCTTGCAGGGAGTCACCATTTTTAAAAGAAGATGAGTCACCACGCATCCAGGCCTCAGGAGAGCTGGTGGCAGCAGTGGCGGCAGAGAAGGTAGCAGCAGTGGCTGCAATGGAGAAGGCAGCAGTACTGGTGAAGGTGGCGCAGTGGTGGGTGGTGACAGAGAATGCAGTGGTGGTGGTGAAGAAGGTGCAGCAGCAGCGGAGAAGGCAACGGCTGTGGCCGAGGAGGAGGAGGAGGTAGCCCAGGTGAGGAGCTGGGGGGTTGCGCAGGGGCGTCGGGGGGGGGACCTGAAGCAGGGTTTACCATCCGAATCCTGCTTCAGGTTCGGGGCTGAGTCGGGTCTTGGCCCCCCCGAATCTGCCTGAGCTGAAAGCAGCTTCCGAGTCAAATCGGGGGGTCCCTGCACAGCCCTAATATTTGGGCCAAAATAGTCATGACTTTAAATATGTGTCTAGCAGCTATGTCTTTTCATTTTTACTCTAGAGTAGGCATAGGGGGGCAGATTTTACATCCCCCTAACCCCCACTATAGGGTCCAAATCTCTATCAGGGGCATTGCATCTACCCTAGAGTAAAATGAAGACGAAAAATGTAGCTGCTGGACACACATTTAAAGTCATGTGTGTTTTGGCTCTTTAACCTGTGGGCAGATTTGTCCAAATCAGGGCTGGGAAACTTTTATTCCCGTGTAGGGCTACATTGACTTTAGGGCAATCTGTCAGAGGACAGGACTACCCCATTTTTATCTCTGTTTCTGCCACCGTCTCTCTATCTTCCTTCTTCTCTTTCCCTTTTCCTCTCCACCCTGTGGACTGTCAGAGGAAGGCTACATCATTCTTGCCAGAGGCCTGCCTGAGCTGATTATTTGCAGAGGGCTGTGAGTCATGTGACATTAGGCCAAGGACAATGGAACCAATGACCTAGAGAGGTGGTGGGATCTCCCACACTGGAGGCATAGATGAGTCTGGACAGCCATCTGTCAGGGATGCTCTGACTAGGATTCCTGCACTGAGGAGGGGGTTGGATTCGATGGTCTTGTAGGCCCCTTCCAACCCTACTATTCTATGATTCTATGATTCTAAGGGCTGAAAGTTGCCCATACCTGGTCGAAATGATTCTGTATTCCTTGCCACTAGTGGTGGGACAGAACTCAAACCTTGACAGACTCTTGGTCTGAACCACCACTGCTACCACTTACATCCCTGTCAATAGTGAGACTTCTCCAATATTATCCACCTTCAGCCATTCACCACACACACACACACAGTGATAAGTTGAATCACACCCTATACCCTCTTTTATTTCAAGCACATTTCTTTCATCAGCTCTGCAGCCAGCAGAACACTTTCATTCAATGTCACAGAGAAGAACTCAATATGTCTATTAGTGTACCTGCAGGGGTTATTCCTTTAACGTCTCTGGCAGTCCTTTTCAGATATCAAATCATAAGTAAAACACCTCCAAAGGGTTCTTTTCAGTACCGAAAACAAGATCTATAAGCATGTGGAGAATTATTTCAAGGAATTTATGCTCCTAGGTCTTCACTATTATCTATAAGCCCGGGCAATGCTACATTTTATGGTGAGGAAAGAAAACAACACTCCACCTTCAAATTGCACACATATCAGCATGTGCGCCCACCCACAAAGACCTTGGTAACTATCATAGAGACGCAGTTTAAATATTATAGAGACACAGTTTAAGGGCAAAAGCAGCAAAAAGCAAAGCTTTCCAGGAAAATGGAAAGTGGCAAGTGTCTGTGAAGCATTGCTAATGTTCAGATGTAGATTAACATTAACATCACAGCTAGCACCCTGGAAGTTTAATTGCTTATGTATGTTGCGTGAGCAGATTTAAAATCTATATTTACACACATTGGGATGGCATGTGCTCATTAATAAATTAGATACTCACAAATCAACAATAAATCACTGGAACTGTGACTTGAGTTTCTGACTGACTAGCACTTTCTGGTTGATGGTGCCTTGCTCTTGTGCCAAAGTATCGGTATGAGATGAAAAACTCTCACCCCAGGCTTGTACCCTGAGCATGGGAAGAGGAGGAACAAGTGAACTTTATTCCTAAGCCACTTGAAATTTCTGATTCAGGAACACATGGGATACAAATTATAAAACATATGACAGGAGATTGGGTTTGTCTGTGTTGTGTGTTCTGCTGTGCTGTGTGAAACACTATCCAACTGGTCTCTTTCATCAACTCTCCTTTTGCTTTTTGAAAAAAGAAGAAGAGAAACAAAAGCAGAGCCTATACTCACTGCTTGAGAGTGACCCATGGCTACTAGGTGCCAGTTCTGATGAATTTTTTTTCTTAATGGAAACACTTTTGCAATGATTTCTGTGTGGAGCAATACACAGGGGCAGCATTGGTGGGGAAATACACAAGGCTTTCTAAAATTATCCATAAGTAGGAAATTAGATCACTGCTGACTCTTGCTTACAAACTTTTCTTGAAAAACTCATGTGGAGTCTTGTTTCCAACATGCTGTCTTCCTGTATCTGTACTTCAATGCAGAAAACATGCCAATGAAGGAAAGTGTTACATCAGAACTGGCCCTTTATTAAAGGGGGGCCTTGTGTTTCTTCTGTCACCCTGCAAAACTTCTCATTCATAACATCTCCAGGGTCAGAAAATAGATCAGGAGGTCCAAGCTACTAGATCTACTTGCACCACAGCAAAGTCAATTGACCTTAGGGCAAGGGCTCACTACCTGGGTGGTGGGGTCATATTTAGACAAGACTTGCTAAAGAAGAATCAACACGGCTTCTGCACAGGTAAGTCCTGTCTCACTAACCTCTTAGGGTTATTCGAGAGAGGATAGGGTAGATCTGGTAAATGTTGCTTACTTGAACTTGGACAAAGTCCTTCACCAAAGACACCCTAACAAATTCAGCAGTCATGGGATAAGAGGACAGGTCTTCTTATGGATCAGTAACTGGTTTAAGAACAGGAAGAAGAGAGTGGGAATAAATGGTAAATTCTCCCAATGGGGGGATGTAAATAGGATCCCCAAGTATTTGTACTGGGACTGGTGCTTTTTGTCTTGCTCAGTGGTTATCTGGAGTTTAGGAGTGAGTAGTGAGATAGCCAGGTTTGCTGATGATGCCAAACTAGAGTGGTTAAAACAAAAGGGACAGCAAAGAGCTCCAAAATAGTGATGAAGCTAGGTAATTTTAGACCCTGGGCATAATGGTCTGATGGAATTCAACTACCACAAGATGTAGTGGTGGCAACCAAGCTGGATGGCTTTAAAAGGGAATTAGTCATTCATGGAGGATAAGGCTATCAATAGCTACTAGCCATGATGGCTCTGTATTACACCCAGTATTGGAGGCACTATGCTTCTCATTACTAGTTGCTGAGGAACATGATAGGGCATTGCTGTTGTGCTCATGTCCTGCTTATGGAATTCCCATGGGCATCTTGTTTGCCCCCATGGTAAGAGAATGCTGGACTAGAAACCTTTGGGCTGATCCAACACAGCTTTCCTTATATTCCTAACCTTTGGGTACAAAGGCCCAGTTTAATGTGTATGTGATCATGTTGGATTACAACTACATATTAAGATTCTTCAGCATATTAATCACCCCAGTAATCACCCCAGCATATGAATCACCCCAATTTTCATCATAGGCATTTTAGAACAGGGAAGTCGGTATCTATTAGGGACATAACATATGGAATGTCCCTAAACAATATGGAATGTTTAATATTTTGTCAAACTGGATTGTGGAGCTATATTACCAAGTTTTCTATACTTCTGGTTCTAGTTATTGCTTGTTGGTCTGTCATGGATTAATGCCGAGCTCCTGAAATTATATACACAGTATGATTATGGTTACACATAATTGTGTTTTATCTTTCTTGTGGAACCTTTTCACTGCAATCGTTGTGCAATTCCAACTTCTACTTCATTGTAAGGCAATAGATGTTAAATACAAACATACTTTCTTTTATTTTGTTATATAGCTTCTAACTGGAACCTTTAACAGGATGGGGAAGGGGGGACCCTGAGTTGCTTGCACTGATGTCTCATACATAGTAAATCACCACCGTATGTTAGTATTACTATTATGGCTAATTAAACCATTTTGGCCTATAGTAGATTCAATGATAAAAGACCCCTAGGGTTCTTTTCTGCTGTGGCACCCTGGATGTGGAATGAGCTCCCTTAGGTTTGCCTGGCACCTACACTAGGAAGATGCCAAGTGAAGATATTTTTATTCTCCCAGGCATTTTAGCATTTGAGCTTTCTAGTTTTTTAGCTTTGCTGTTTTAAATCTGTATTTCTGCATTGCTGCTAGGTTTTATTCTGGTTTTATTCTGGTTTTATTCTGGTTGTGTTCTTTTATTGTGTTCTTAATGCTTTTATATTTTATATTGCTTTACCCTGCACTTTTTGGTTTTAATTTTTGTGAACTGCTCAGAGAGCTTTGGCTATCAGGTGGTATGGAAATAAATAAATAAATAACCCCCCTTTTAAAGCCATGAAAATTGATGGCCATCACTACATCCTGTGGTAGCATAATGATGGCAGGGAAAGAAAGAGAGGAAACAGAGGGATACATGTAATAAGAAAATGTGGGTAGGAATAGATCTGTTGCCTGCCCCGCCAGAAATATTTTACATGGTAAAAAAAAAGGTAAACGTGTCCCCAACCAGTCGTGTCCGACCCTAGGGTGTGGTGCTCATCTCCATTTCTAAGCCGAAGAGCCAGCGCTGTCCGAAGACACTTCTGTGGTCATGTGGCTGGCATGACTGAACACCGAGGTGCACGGAACGCTGTTACCTTTCCCGCCGAAGCGGTACCTATTTACCTACTTGCAATTTCTTGCTTTCGAACTGCTAGGTTGGCAGGAGCTGGGACTGAAGACAGGAGCTCACTCCGTCACGCAGCACTCGGGTCTCGAACTGCTGTCCTGCCGACCTTCCGGCCTGCAGTTCAGCATCTTAACCACTAAGCCACCGCAGCCCCTATTTTACATGGTAAACACCAGCAAAACAAACCTCTATGATGAGCTCTGAAATTGAGATCAAGCCGATAGCGTTTAAAGAAAATCTGTCCGGGCACAGTAAATATCAAGTCAGATGTTTGCTATTCAAATTAGGAATGGATAAATCTGTCGATTTCAGGTAAAGATCTTCAAAGAAGCTATATTAAGATCTTCAGGGCAGTAGTTATGGGGGAGAGCTAATTCTGGGGTGGCACCCAAACTTTGGATGCCCTTCCCAGCTGCATCTGATGCCAATATGAGCTCTGAAGGTGGCCCATGAGATGCCTCTTTCTCACTCTTTCCTTCATGTTCTCCTCCTTGCCATCTTTTTTTTTTTTTTTTGGTGACAGAACACACAGATAGCACACAGTGATGAGTACAGTTTAATCACCAAGATGCAAGAGATAAGAAGATAGAAAGCAAGAAGGATAGCCTGCACTTAGATAAACAGCCAAGGGCCCTGCAAACACAGGCTGTGTCTTGGCAAACTGCAATTTCCCCCAACCTCTGAAGAAATGGGATGAATAATAGAATAATGGAAATATCTCATCCCCTAGTGCTGTCACATCCCATTATATTCACTCCAGGTAAAAGGTGCATTATCAATGCTGCTAAAACCTATACTGCATGTTGGGATTTTTTGTAAAAAAGCACAAAGGGTAGAGTATAGGAGAAAAGGTAGGCAGGAGCATCAGCTTTTCATGAAAGCTACCAGGTGTGTGTGTGTGGTGAGGGATAAGAAATCATGTTTCAGAGAAAGCAGAGAAAGCCCTGCTGGCCAGGTTTAGAGACCCCTATTTAAGTGTTTTGTCTTGTCACTGCAATGTCAATTCCAGGCAAATGGATGCAGGAAAAAGTATTACAGGAGGAAAGATACAGGCCACTGGATTATTTATTTATATCTCATTTTAAACTTTTGTATCCACCAGGTGTTGGCATCCGTGGCAACTAACAGCATAGTTTTAAAAAAGAAATTCAACTCCAACAACAACAAAATAACTAACCCAATAAGTAACATAATACAACAGGAAACAATAAAACAAACATTAACAGAGGATAGCAATCAATTAATCATGTGCCACCAAGGTATTGTTGTTGTTGTTTTTAAGTTGCATACTTAAAAATTAAGAATCAGATGCATCAGATGCAGCTGGGAAGGGAAGTTTGGGTGCCACCCCAGAATTAGCTCTCCCTTCTCCCCCATAACTACTGCCCTGAAGATCTTAATATAGCTGCTTTGAAGATCTTAACCTGAAATCGACAGATTTATCCATTCCTAATTTGAATAGCAAACATCTGACTTGTTATTTACTGTGCTCGGACAGATTTTCTTTAAACGCTATCGGCTTGATGGGACCATCTTCCTAGAACCTTGGCAGTTCTGCAAGGTAAATAGCAATAGCAACAGATAAGCTATTATGGGGATGCAGTTGTGTTTGTTTTTAAATCATTTGCAATTTGCCTAACATATTGAAATACATCCTAGAGGTCTCATGCAACCAGCTGGTAGCCAGACATTGGAACGGATCTGATCATCAACTTGGCAGTCTGGTTTTCAGCAGATCTTTGATATATATATATATATATATATATATATATATATATGCCAAGACTTGCAGCAAAGAACTGCAAATACATAGCTCACAGATGCTAAGCCAGATCATCCAGAAAAGAAAGGAAGCTGTTAAATGGTTAAGGGCGTAATCCTATAGCTGCCAGATAGAGTCTAGATGGCCATAGGAATTTTGCAGGTTCTGGGACTGGCGCTCGGAGCCAGTGCTCTGAGCTCACTTCTCAGAAATCCGACTCCCTGCCCCCTCCCCCGCTGCCTTGTAGGAGGCTTGGTTCATCCCCAGCTCTGTGATCACAACAGCAGCACAGAGCAGCCAAAAAGGGGGCGTCACTGGGGATGGGGGAGAATTTCTCCCCGAAACTTTGGGGGGCTGAGTGCCAACGCATTCGGCCCCCCGAAATCGGCGGTGAAATTCTCCGCCACCCCCCGCCACCCCCCCCAGGATGGGACTTACCTTTCACGAATGTCCCTCCTGGTGGCGGGTCCCGGCGGCAGTTCGTCGGGTCTTCGTCAGGGGTGGGGGCGGCAGCCGGTCTTTCGAACAGCTGCCGCCGCCGCCATTACAAGTGCAGTAAAAAACAAAACAAAACCCCGTGATAGGCTATGTAATGATTAACGTAGCCTATCACGGCTAGATCTCCAAAGTCAGCCATGATAGCCTACGTTAATCGTCACGTAGCCTATCATGGGTGACTTTGAAAAAAAAAAGCGCATACGCAAATGGCGGCCCCCATAGGGAGCCGCCATTTGCGTTCCTTCTTTGGTCCCTGTAGTCTACGTAAAGATTTACGTAGACTACAGGGACCAAATAAGGAATGCAAATGGCAGCTTCCTATGGGGGCCGCCATTTGTGTATGTGCTTTTTTCCCCCCCAAAGTCACCCGTGATAGGCTACGTGACGATTTACGTAGCCTATCACAGCTGACTTTGTAAATCTAGCCATGATAGGCTATGTTAATCATTACGTAGCCTATCACGGGGGTGGTTTTGTTTTGTTTTGTTTTTTGCGGCCGGGTAGACGGGGCGCTTCTACCCGGCCTGAATTTCGGCCGGGCGAGGCGGGGCGCCTCCCCCCCTTGCATGAACTTCGGGGGGAGAAGCGAAGCGCCTCCCCCCCACCGCGAAGCAAGCTTCGAGGACAGGTAAGGGACTTTCGTCCATCCCTAGTCGTCACTGAGGGCAAGGAGGGGAGGGAACTGTAGAAGCGCTATTTTGATGCTTCCTATGCACCATCCAGCCTCCCTGCCCCCCGCTCTGAGATGCCCCAGTTAGACAGCTGAAATCAGCCATCTAGCCGCAAATGCAGGGTGGCTGAAGTGTGGAGAAGATCCCCTAGACACTCACTCTGCCCTCCTTGCATTGGATAGTCAGCCACCTCTGAGGTCAGAGGAAGCCAACTATCTTCATAGGATTGTGCCCTAACATAATCAAAAGTCACCTGATTTCTTTCAGTTGCCATTTATTGGTGGGACAGAAGGACCTCAGGGCAGAATAGGCCCAGAACCCACCAAAAAGCTGTAAGCCCTGGATCTGCTCCAGAAAAACTTACTCCCCCCAGCACAAAAAGTTGTGGTTCTTGCCAGAATCTGTCCCATCCCAAGATCATTTGGTGAACAGAATGAAATAATAATGCTATATAGCTACATATGATAATATCATTGAGAATCAATAAAGGCAATTGAGATTGAGGACTATGCTTCCTGGATTCATCACATCATTGATCTCAGCCAATCAGGGATCATGTTGCAAACAGGGCTGATGTCACAATGCCAAAGAGATTTAGGGCGCCGTGATCCTATCGAGATAGGCGGCCACCTCTAAACTTGGAGATGGCCACCTATCCTAAGCAGGGTAGGAGAACCATGGAGGGGAGCATTCCCTCCACGCTTCTCCTGCCCTGCTTTTTTGGCTAGACGGCTGATTGCAGCTGTCTAGCCACAGGAGCATGGAGAGGGGAAGGAGGCCGCTGCTCGACACATTGGATGTTGTCGTACATGTAGCTACGCCCTCCCTGCCCCGAAATGCCCCCAACCACGCCCCTTTTTGGCTGCTCCACACTCATCTTGCGAGTGTGGAGAACGGGGCCATTCCGCACTGCCTCCAAGGCAGCATGGAAGTGGGGGGAGGTTGGTTTTTCGGGAACCAAACTCAGAGCTCAGGCTCCGAGGTTGGTTCCTGGAAAACAGCATATCCTATGGCTGTCCAGCCGCTGCCTAGTGGCCATAGGATTGTTCTCTCCGTTGTGTTATTATGACATCACTGAGGACAAGTGAAATCAGTTGACACACACACACACACACACATATACAGAGAGAGGGAGCACAAGTTACAGCGAAAAATATGAATAGGAGAAGAGAGGTGTTTTGTTTTCATTTTTTGTCACAGTCTACAATAAATATTCATGAAAAGCTGTGAGTAGCTTTGGCTGAGCCCTAACATAAAACACCCTTAATATGTAACACTGAAGTGGTGGGGGGTAAGCACACTCTCATCTGTCAGTTTATCCATAGGGAGAATCAAAGTGATGTTACTGCCTTGCTTTGGGAAATCACCTGGGATATATGAAAATAATGGATGGACGTTTCTGTTGGTGACAGTGGTGCAAACAAGGAGGATGAGAAGGTTAATCCTTGGGTGGAAGCACTGACTACTTTTTGCATGTGTAGCCTTAGCCTAGAGGAGTAGGTCTCATCATCATGTAATCACTTCGGCCATTTGCAGTTGAATGGCTAATTTGCAGTTATTTGTGGTCCAAAGTATGGCTCTATGCTATCATTCCCGTTATATTACAGTAAAAGACATGATTGCTTTCTGAGCCAGGCTTGTCACTTAGCAAACACTAATGCCCCACTTTTGCAAGGCGATTATTATAGGGTAGTCCAACTTTATAATATACAGCATGCCTGCATGGTTGCCGACTGATAACACCCAACCAGCATTGGCATTGATTAAGTGCTGCTGGCAATCTCACTGCTGGAATAGCAATAATATTGGCTGCCAGAAGCTGTAATACAGGAATAATTAATAACAATGCTTAATCTTTCTCTCTGATGAGCAGTTGCAAAAGTCTCTCCTTCTCCCCCAACAAATCCTGCAGAAGAGGAAGGAAAAAAGCCACAAACAAGGAGAGAATGAAAAGAACATTTTCTGACCCGTTGCCATTTTAGATTCTAAGTTTGGAAAGGATAAGAGGATTGTCAGATGGCAGGCACTCCTCGCCATCAGCCAAGATTCTTCGAGTTAAGCAAAATTCTCTTTCTTGAGCTCTGATCAAGGCTTAAGCAAATCAATTGCTGCCCAGAAAATATATCTCAAGCTGATTCAGTCACAGTGATATTCCAGCGGTCGATTGTTACTATACAAAGGTCGTGGCCTGGATGTTAAAGAAGAAGAAGAAGAAGAAGAAGAAGACAAATAATAATACCCCTCCCATTCAGCCTTTGAAACAAATTATGAAAATTGAATTAATACTTAATAAACAAGCTTTTTCCACACTTTTGCACAACTCTTTGTTTAATTTACGTGTTTATAAAATGCATTGTTTGTGCTTCTGTCTACAAGAGTCACTCAAAGCAATGTATAATAATACAATCATGGGGGGGGGGAAATGGTTTAATTAAACTCCAAATTAAACTACCCAAGTAAATAAAAAATCTTAAACAAATACACAAACCAAAATAGAAAAAAGAAAAAAAGGAGGGGGGGAGGACACCTAAAGCTGAAAAGGAGGCTGCCCAGGGGGCATCCATAGGAGATTAAGCATGAAAAAAAGGACACCAAAAGGACCAAAAAGAAAGAAAAGAAAAAAGAGGACAACTAAAGGACCAAAAAAAAGGAGCAGCCAAAGGACCAAAAAAGGACATCTAAAGGACCACCACCAAGGACACCTAAAGCTCAACAAGGAAGTTGCTCAGTAGGCATCCATAGGAGATTGGGCAAATATATGAAAGATAGGTCTGTCAAGGACTCTTGAGTGGAACATCCAGTTTAGAGGCAGTATGTTCCAGACAGCACAATCATATGAATGTTTGCTAAGAAGCAAGGCCCACTGAGTTCAGTGGGACTTACTCCCAGGTAAGTGCATAGTGCAAGGATGGGCAACTTTGGTGGGGTCTTTCGGCCACCCACGCACCCTGATCTTCCCATGAGTCCACTCCCACTGTGGACTTGCTGCTGTGATTTGCTCCTGACACTGCCTTAGAGAGCCAAATGAGCTGTTTTAATCTCCTCCAGTGTTCAGCATGGCTTCCTACTAGAGAGAACGGGGATATACAGCCATCCTTTGTGGATCATCAGCACAGTTATTTTGTGCAGTTGCTTTACTTTGGTTTCACTTTCCAGTTCTCTGTGAGCCAAATGCTTCTTTTGGAAGGATTCAAGAGTCTGTGGCCACTGCTGACACTATCTAATATTCCTCTTAGGTCAGGCAACAGTAGCTAAGATAAGATGTCAGATAAATAACTATTTATTAACTGTAATATAACCAAAGGCTAACTGATGTGGACAGCAGGCTTTGGCCAGACTCTAGCTCCCAGCTACAGGAGCTAGGAACTCCCTCCCAGCTTCTAGCCATGTGTCTACTTTCCTTCTGCTAGGTGTCCTCAGGGATTTGGCCTTAAAGCAACAGTTACATTGCCACAGCCCCCTTCAGACCTTCTCCCAGAAGAAGAGAGTAGGGCTGCACCCAGTGGCAATGGCCCTGCCCCTGAAGTCACAGCCCCACCCTCACCATCTATGCATGTAGGGGAGAGATCTAAAGAGGGGAGCCTGCACTATGAATGCAGGCAGCCTCTGTGGTTTAGAGTCCTGCACAATTTAAAACTCTATGCCTGAAGGGGGGTATATATGGCAGTGCCAGAGACACAGATGGGCTGTAACCAGTAGTGTGGTGGTAAATTTTGAAATTTACCAGGTGCTTATCATAATAGTCCCCATAGCCAAGCCTTGAAGGACAGTTCAAAATGCAGGCAATGAGGCTGATCTACACACACACACACACAACCCATTCAAGCAGTTTTCATCTCCATCAGGACTCAGGAGCAGGTCTTTCCTAAAGCTAATAGGTCTTAACTGCCCATTCAAGACCAAGTCACCTCCAAATACTTTGTCTTAGAACTGGGATTGTTCACAACAACGTATTGTTCCTGGGAACATCCATTTCCCACAAGCTACTATGAGGATTGCAGCCAGTGGTGCAGCTAGGGGTGGACTTCAGGGCCAGAGTCCAGGGCCCCCAAATCACTCCCCAGAGAGATTGATTTGGGGAGTGATTGGAATGGTGTCTGGTTGGGACTCGAAGCCCAGCAAGCAATCACCAGTTCAGCCCCCTGGATGCTAGTCTGTGGACTCCAGCACTTCCCTGACTTGGTGCATGCTGAGTTGGGCAAGCACATTGTCACTGCCACTGCTATAGGAGGGTTATCAGGAGAGAATGGAGCTCCTCTCCTCCTCCCCAATCCCTGCTACAGTGGCAGTGGAGGGGACAGGCCACTTATTTTACAGAAGAGTAAGAGATCTATGTAAAATGACCAACCTGTCCCCATCACTGTCGCCATCGCTGTAGCATAAATAAAGAGGGGAAGTATCCCAGACTGCTCGTTGAGGCCTCCAGGGCTTGTGCAGTCCAGCTTGTGGGGGTGGGTGGTGGCGGCAACTTGTGAGCACCCACGCTCAACGGGAGCAAGTGAGTCCATCCATCCCTAGATGGGGGAAATGGCAAACAGCCCCTGTGTCAGAATCTGGGCAGGCTGGAGCCTACTGGGGCTGATGCTGCTTGCCACAACATCCTTTCTTCATATTTTAAATAAGATTTTATTGTTGGGGGGCTGCTGGCTGGGCATGAACATTGTTACAGATTATATATATATATATATATATATATATATGCATACATACACACACACACATACACACACACATATATTTTTCTACAAAAGGTGGTTCTTCTCAATTAAATGTGTTCAGCATCAGGGCAGCAGAAACAAACTCAGTTTTATTCCTGTCGTCTTGATGGTGCTATGATTTAATAATAATTTAAGTGAGTTTTAAATACAAAACTGCACATGCTCAGAGTATTCCTTTGGCAGTTTTTGTTTGGCGTATTTTGTTTTGTTTATGTTCTAGCATATCAGGAATTCAGAGTAGTTGTACAGCATGGGATGGTGGGGCAGAGGCAGAGAACAGAAACATTAGTTGTGTGCTACACAACTGAATTAACAACAAATCACCACAAACTAGTTCCCCTCTAATCAGCACTGGTTAGGGCTCATCTGGAGTACTGTGTCCAGTTCTGGGCACCACACTTTAAGAATGATGCAGACAAACTGGAAAAGATTCAGAGGAGGGCAATGAAGATGATCAGGGGACTGGAAACAAAGCCCTATGAAGAGAGTCTGAAAGAACTGGGCATGTTTAGCCTTAAGAAGAGAAGACTGAGGAGAGATATGATAGCGCTCTTCAAGTACTTGAAAGGTTGTCACAGAAAGGAAGGACAGAATCTCTCCTCAATCATCCCAGAATGCAGGACATGTAATAATGGGCTCAATTTACAGGAAGCCACATTCTGGCTGAACATCAGGAAAAACTTCCTGACTGTTAGAGCAATACGACAATGGAACCAATTACCTAGGGAGGTGGTGGGCTCTCCTCTCCCACACTGGAGGCATTGAAGATGAGGTTGGACAGCCATCTGTCAGGGATGCTTTGTCTTAGATTCCTGCATTGAGCAGGGGTTGGACTAAGTGGTCTTCTGGGTCCCTTCCAACCCTACTATTCTATGATTCTATTATTCTACCCTCCCTACTCTCCCCAAAGACCATGAATTCCAGGGTCTATAATTACCTAGGTGCACCAGCAGCACCACTGATTATAGCTAAATGTTAGTTGTGTGTAGGGATGTACGAAAGTCACTTACCTTTTCAAAGGGTGACATTCGTGGGGGGGGAGGTGCTCCGTCCCTCCCCCCGAAATTCTGGCCAGGGGGGGAGGCGCTCCGTCCCTCCCCCCCGAATCCTGGCCGGCTGGCTCCGCAAATGGCGGTGGCCGTAGCCACCGCCGTTTGCGTCCCTGCAGTCAGCCGTGATAGGCTACGTAAATGTTTACGTAGCCTATCACGGCTGATTTAAAAGAAAAAAACCCGCGTGTACACAAATGGCGGTGCCCATGGGCGCTGCCATTTGCGTTCCTTACTTTGGCACGTCTTAGTCTACGTAAACATTTACATAGACTAAGACAGCGAAAATAAGGGGAACACAAATAGTGTAGAAGCTACGCTATTTGCGTTCCCCTTATTTTCGCCGTCTTAGTCTACGTAAATGTGTACGTAGACTAAGACATGCCAAAATAAGGAACGCAAATGGTGGCGCCCATGGGTGCCACCATGTGCGTACGTGCTTTATTTTTCCTTTTAAATCAGCCGTGATAGGCTACGTAAACATTTACGTAGCCTATCACAGTGTTTTTTAAAAATCTAGCCGTGATAGGCTACATAAATCTTTACGTAGCCTATCACTTTTTTTGTTTTTTGTTTTTTTTAACTGGAAATGGCGGCGGCAGCTGCCGGTCGGAAGACCGGCGGCTGCCGCAGCCGCCGCTGCCGAACCACCACCGCACCGCAGCCGAACCGCCGCCGGAGCCGCCGCCGGAGCCGCCGCCACCAGGAAGATCCACCCAAGGTAAGTCCCGTCCCAGGGGGGGCGCGAGGGTGGCAGACCGTTCCGCCACCAATTTTGGGGGGCCGAATGCGCCTGCATTCGGCCTCCCCGAGATTCGTGGCGAAATTCTCTGACATCCCTAGTTGTGTGTTTCACAACTGAAGTAAAACACATGACCATCTAACCTACCCACTCCTCCCAGAAGACCATAAAGTCCAGGGTCTACAATTCCCTAGTTGCGCCACAGATTACAGCCAAGCTCAGAGTGAACAAGGAAGTTGAGTGGGAGATGGCAGATGACATCATCATTCCTGCTAATTGAGAAGTCCCATTGTGTTGACCCTACAAGCCCTGACTTTGCCACACTATCTGAGGCTTGCATGAGTTCTGTGGATCCTCTTTTCCCCAATCTAGGACATTACAAGCGATTATATGCATATTTCTTTGCACATTTCTTGGAAGCTTAACCCACAGATTTCTTACTGGCAAATGGGACACAATACCTTTTGTGATGTAATAATCAGAAAATACCTTGATGTAATGATCAGATCTTAGGTCGCAATCTTTGCTCACACATCCCAGTGCTGAGAAAGGCTAATGAGGGGTCAAAGAAGGGAAGTAGTGTTGGTAGATTCAAAGATGGGTTTGTTTTGAAAGGGGTGCCTGGGAGAGTACAATATACAGATGTAGTATTTCTGAAGTCAGAAAAAGGACTTCCATAGGTCTTCTTTCTTTGATTATAATGGGTGTTCTTTCCATCTCTGGGGTGAGGCAGGCTTAGTGCTTCATACATACATACATACATACTTACATAAATCCTGATTTCTCAACAGCTGTATAGGGATGTGCATATATTCTTAATTGCATTTTATACTATGAAGTGATGGATAAAATCAGGAAAAATGCAGATGGTGGTGGCAGCAGTGAACAATAAGAATGTAAGAAGAGCTGTGCTGGATCTTATCTAGTCCAGCATTCTGATTGCACATCAACCAACTAGATGCCTCTGGGTAGCCCACAACTATAATGCCACAGAACCATCCTACTTGTGTTCCCCAGGAACTGGCATACAGAAGCACAGTGCCTCTAATTCTGGAAGTAATCTATATCTAGGGATACTGGAAGTAATCTATACCTAGGAATGTATGAGAAATTCATGTCATTTAATATTTACCAGGATTTATCCAGTTCACACCTTCCAGACTGAACATGGACTCGGATGCTATCTTCAGTTGAAGTCCATACAGTTCCAGCTTTCCAAAAAATATATGCATTCAACAGCATGCATACATTTGCAGAATGTCCATGAAAAATGTGTACATTTGAAAAATACACACAAATATGCATTAATCAATGGGGGAAGAATGCATACATTTCAAAGATGTGCAAAATTGATGCGTACATTTGGGAAAATATGCACGGAAATAGGCATGGATTTTCATGTGGAAAAAAAGAAGCTTGCAACCTGATATGAACTTGAGTCAGAACAAACTTCAAGACAGAATTCAGGGAACTTTGGCAAGCTTGGGTGTTGTGGATTTGCACATTCCTGTCTATACCCATAGCCATCATGACTAGTGATGGAAGAACTTTCCTGTGTGAATTTGTTATTTCCTCAGATAGTGACAAATTCACCCATGTTAGCTCAGATGAGAGTTATCCTTTCATACAAACTCTTGTCCCACAGATATGAGTTTTTGTACTTCAACAATATTCAAGTGCATCTTGGAAGCTGTAGTTTGGAAATGCAAAGGGTGACATATGTACCCCCTTCATGACTGGTCATTTCTGTGTGGCCTGCCTGTATGATCTGATGTTTAGTTGCCATTGCCAATTACTGTATATGGGAGAGAAGAAGATTGAGCTTCATGAAGTCAGAGCTGTGGTGGTGATGACGGTGAAAGAGGCAGCAGTGGACGGACCAGATCATTCGCCGGTTAAACCAACCAACTCAGCCTATCCTCAGAAATGACATTGTTTAGATGCAGACTGTGCATGCTCTGAAGCTCTCAATCAATTTCAAACTTAATAGCAAATTTGCAAGACATCAATGCAGGCTTGCTACAGAGGTGGGCATTATGAACAGGCAAGGTCTGGCCAACGAGCCAACTAATTGCAACATTTAGCAGCATCAATAATCATGACTAGTAGCCATTAATAACTTTTTCCTCCATTAATTTGTCCAATCCCCTTTTAAATCCATCCAGCTTGGCAGCCACTACTACGTCTTGTGATAGTGAATTCCATAGTTTGTGTAACATGCACTGTGTAAGAAGTACTTCCTTTTATCTGTCCTGAGCCTCCCACCATGCAGCTTCATTGGATGACCCCAAGTTCCAGTGTTATGAGAGAGGGACTAAAATCTATACCCTTTCTGTACACCATACATAATTTTATACACCTCTATAATGTCTCCCCTTACTTGCCTTTTTTCCCCCTAAGTGTCCCTTACTTGCTTCTTTTCTTTTGCAATAATAGGCACCAATTAGTGGAGATTTATAACCACATAAGTGTATGCAAAAGCAGAAGAAAAATAGTCAAAAGCTATATGCTAGGTGAGATCACTGAGCATGCTGATGCATGCATAAGCTGACCAAAAGAAATGAAAGGAGGTATTAATAAATAAATAAATATAAATAAATAAATAAATAAATAAAACAGCCAAAGGGCAGGGGATAAAATGTGAGAAGTCCTGAAACATGTCTGTATTTCCATTAAAATGTTGTTTTGCATTTACAGTATCAATTCTGGTTTGTTTGTTTGTTTGTTTAGAAAAAAACACAACCTCAGAGATGTAGAGTCAGAATTGTAATAAGACATCGCAATGCCAGAGTACTGGGGGTGGGCAGAACAAACTCTAGTTGTAAAGAGTGGGAAAATCACATGAAAAATGGGACAGTGTGAAATATGTGAAGGTAAGAAGGAATAAAGATGGACTGTGAATAGAATGCATAGGATATGTGTAGGGATGCCAGAGAAAGCTGGATGGATTCAAATGACTTTGGATTTCTGGGAATCCAGTGTGTGGATCCCACTGATAACCAGCATCTTCCGAGTTGCATGGACTTGCAGAACTTAAAAAAAAAAAAAAAAACACTTTCCAGAATGGTACAGAAATTTAGTTGTACAAAAATATGAATATTGCTTGAAAATACGCATATATATGTATATGTCTATGTATATGTCTATGTATATGTATATATATGTGTGTGTGTGTGTGTGTGTATGCAATTTTTTTAAAGAAAAGGTTTGTACGTCTCTGATCTCACTTTACTGTTGTGCTGTACAGCAATCTTTTTTTTTCCTTTGTTTGTGTGTGTCCATTCTGCTCATTAATTTGTGCGGAGCTAAGAAAAATATGCAAAATGTTATATATTAGTGGAAGTTCCATAACTCGTGGTAGACTTCTTTGCATACTTTCCCCAAGGAAGAAAAAAAAATCCAAATCTTATCCATGAGTGGACGAGGGAACGCAAGATGCCTGTCAATCTGTGAAACTGCAGCTGGTACAGAATGCGGCGGCTCACCTGATTAAAGGCAGCCGCCGGCGAGATCACATCACTCCAGTGCTGAAGGAGTTGCACTGGTTACCAGTTGTTTTCCAGGCCAAATTCAAGGTGTTGGTTTTGACCTTTGAAACCCTATATGGTTCCGGCCCAGCCTATCTTAAGGAGTGCCTCCAGCAACACCAGACAGGCCGCTTAACAAGATCAGCCTCGGATGGCCTTCTCTCTGTCCCATCAGCCAGGACAGCTAGACTGGTGGGGACGAGGGAGAGGGCCTTCTCTGTGGTGGCCCCCACTCTGTGGAACTCCCTCCCTAGGGAACTCCGTGATGCCCCCTCTTTAATGAGCTTCCGTCGTGCATTAAAAACGTGGTTGTTCAGGCAGGCATTTGGGGTGGGTTAGGGTATTTTAAAAAAAAAAATTATGGTAAAATTTTATTGTTTTAAATTGTTTTATGGTGGGTTGTACATCACCCAGAGTGGCTGGGTGACCAGTCAGATGGGCGATTAATAAATTTAATAAATAAATAAATAAATAAACACAGACAGAATGGATTAAACAAAATCCATTCATCCCTAGATATGTGTGGTTGCTGGTGTGAATGTGAATGGTGAATGGCAGGTCTTAACCTCTGGTTTCTCCTAAGTTCTGGTAGGATACTCTCTGTTGATGTGAACATCAGACAAGCTGTAGAGGATAATTTCAAGCATCTGGATTGATATAATAATTCAAAATTGAGTAGTTTCAACGCCTTTGGGCTGGGCCTGCTATCAAATGTAGTGTTTTTTGTTTTTGTTTTTTAAAGTCTGGTTTGATATGCACTCAGAAACCCACAGGCAGAAAGATACACAGAAAGAAGGACAAGATTCAATTAGATTCAACTCTTGCCTTCTATCCTTGTATTGAAAGAAGTGTGTGCGCACAGACACACTTCTTCCTTGCCTGCCTCGGCTTTCTGCCTCCTGGACAGTTTCATCACAACTCCAGATTGCTTGAACAAGCTGCCTGATAAGCCCACATATGCTGACAGGAAGCGATGATGTTACAATAAGTGTCATAGGGAAAATGTCAACTGTATCATTATAATGAAGGTCATGTCTCCCTCACTGAGAGAGAAACAGGGAGCTCAAGGCTCTGCACAATGCACATGTTGTTATGAGGCAGATGTTGACATGTGTAGCTTCCACCTTACAAGAACTACTATAGAAGGAATGATGAGGGAATGGCAATTGTAGGGCGGTCAAACACCTTCCCCAGCAGGAGGCACTGTGGGAAATCATGTGAAAGGTCTGAGGAGGATGGAAGAATCCCACAGCTGCTTCAATCCACTTTTCTCACAGCAGAGTTGATGGCTGGAATGTCCCCGAAGGCCATATACCTAGATGCTGTGACTCCTCCTTTCCTTGGGAGCAGCACTTGGGAATGCGGGAGGAATGCTGATAGTTTTGATCAGCCGTACATCTTCCATCAGGAAATACTGTGAAGGCTAGGGTAGGAGCACTAACCATGGAATGTCATGTATTCCCCAATTCCAGTTTACCTCACCAGGTGTCACTTTAAAAAAACAGGGGTAGAGGCCAGAGGGCCTACTGTCTAAGTATCAGGAGTAGTAGTACAGAGGACCTTGCCTCAGTTATCCACACACTAGTCACGTCCAGGCTGGACTACTGTACATGTAGGGTTGCCTTTGAAGACGGTTCAGAAACTCCAGCTTGTGCTGAATGCAGCTCCCAAGTATTGGTGGGGGCAAGGCAATTCGATCATATAACGCCTATACTGCGCCAGCTGCACTGGTTACCGGTGCATTTCCAAGCCCAATTCAAAGTGCTGGTTTTGACCTTTAAAGCCTTAAATGGTTTGAGACCAAGTTACTTGAAGGTCAGCCTACACCCATATCAGCCTACCCACACTTTAAGATCAGAAAGAGAGGCCCTTCTCATTTGCCCACCTGTGAGAACAGTGAGGTGGGTGAATCACACATGAGAGGGCCTTCTTTGCAGCGGCCCCACATCTTTGGAACAAGCTGCCGACAGATGTCCCGCCATGCCCCATCACTGCAGACTTTTAAGAAGGCCTTGAAAGCATATTATTTTACTTTGGCCTTCTATTAATATGACTCCTACTGCAGCTGTTAACATCATTGTTGGTTTTATTGTTGGTTTTAACGGTTGGCTTTTATTGTTTTTATGTTTTTATCACTTTTAATATTTTAACTGTTTTTATGCATTTTATTGTTGTTAGCCACCTTGGGAGGGCTTCTGCCCTGAAAGGCAGCCAAGAAATATTTTAAATAAATAAACAAATAGCAGCAGCAGCAGCAGTTGGAGAGATTGGTATGAACAACTTACAACTGATGTGATATCTTACTGCAGAACACTGCCACACAAAAGGGCGTTGGTATATAGCATCCACGCTAGAATTCACTGTGGTAAGTTGTGTTCATTTTGCAATTAATGAGTCTTAAGAGGGAGAATTTACTGAAGGGGGTTCAAATGATCCCTACCACCACATGTTCAGAGAATACACAGAGACTTGCAGGGCCATTTAGTCTAGCCCTGGCCCCACCACTGATGTGCTTGGTCTCGACACACTCAGCCTTCTATACATTTGCCACATGTGTGCGCTCTATGCATGTGCACCTTCTCAATCATGTCAGCTTTTGGTGGCTGATGTGAATGGCCACCAAGCATGTCAGTGTGGCCACCAGGCTCATTGTTTGAACACAATTGTTCTTTGAACAGGATTCTGTAATGGAATCTACTCCTTTTAAACTCAGAGAAAATAGTGAAAATAAGACCACATAATTAATTTAGTAATTATGTGTAATCATATATATATATATATATATATACACACACACACACATACATACATACATATACACACATACACATACACACACACTTCATAAGAAAATTATATATATATATAAATATATATGTATATATATATATTCTTATGAACTGTGTGTGCGCGTGCGCACATGCACATACACATGCACACCCTGGTTGCCACATGCAGTACATTTCCAAAAACACCACTGATTTTCATACAAGATTCAGCAACACACATCAGCTAAAACGACAAAGACGACAGAAAAACCTGTGGCAAAATTATTTAATTCTGATGGCCACAGACTTTCAGACATGGTAGAATTTCCAACAGAACTATCATTTAATCGGGCAGTCCTTGAAACAAGGGGAAACTTTTGGATTTATAGACAGGACACATTGACTTGAAATGGCCTGTACTTGGAGGATAACACCACCTCCTATATATCTCTTGCAATCTCGGAGTTCTATCCACAGTACTAACATTTTATAACTGTCACCCTGGGGGGCTGTGTTTCAGTTTTTATGCTGTCACTGATGACTGTATATTTATCTCTGTTTTGCCACACACACACACACTTCTTGGCCCTAACTCTCTGATGGGGAATATGTACGTATTTGTAATATGTGTGCATATATGCATGGATATGCATGGGGGCTCATATAAATAGGCTTTTTTAATATGCAACTGCACTACACAGTACAAAGGGTTCTATTCTGTCACTTCTCTGCCTCCGCACCTGGCAATAATGACTGAATGGGTTTTTGTTTTGTTTTGTTTTTTGGCAGGAACACACATGGATTTAACTATATTAATAAAATCTAATTTTATATAACCAAGCACCAGTAACCTTGGACTAAGACAACTAAAATAACATCTAATGCCAGAATAGTTGGCAACCACTTTGCAGCTTAACTGTTGTTACTTCCCAATGGCTAGAAAGCATGCTATGAAGAAGGAAGAGGAGGAGACCCCAAACGGAAGGAAGAAACAGGGAAGAAAGTTACTATTTTGAGGAAATAAATATGCCTATTGATGACAAGGGCCATTTTCTATATCCTGCCCCACCCCAGTGTTTTTAGTTAAAATATTTCTATGCTGTCTTTCTGGGCAGGAACCCTCCCAAGGCAGTGTACAACAATAAAGAGCATATAATAAAATTCATATAATAAAAAGATACAGAAATTAAAACAGCAAATGTTTGAAAAAGCAATTAAGCACTAGCATCAGACAGAACCTACAACACAATTGCAGCTATAACCCAGTCTGGTATAATATAATCAGGGGAAGACCAGAGTAAACAAGTCTTCAGGACCTCCTTAAAAGCCCGCCATTATAAGGCCTGGCAGACCATGATGATAACTTCTGCCAGAGGTGTGGGGACATTATAGAAAAGGCCTTCTCTCATGTAGTCATCCACTTACCTGCCCTCACACGTGGGTAAGTGAGAAGGGCCTCTCTTCCTTATCTTAAAGTGTGGGCAAGCTAATAAGAGTGAAGGCAATCCTTGGGTAATTTCATCGCAAATCATTTATGGCTTTAAAGGTCAGAACCAGCACTTTAAATTGGGCTTGGAAATACACTGATAACCAGGGCATCTGGCACAGTATAGGCAGTATATGATCTGATTGTCTCGCCCCAACAACACTCAGGCAGCTGCATTCTGTACCAGCAGAAGTTTCTGAACTGTCTTCAAAGGTAGTCCCATGTACAGAGCATTACAATAGTACAGGCTGGGCGTCACTAGTGCATAGCTAACCAATGCATACTGAACACACTTCTAAGGAAGAGAGGGAAGATGAGCAAAGCTAACTGTCACTATTACCTTCTCCACGTATGGTGACTTTTCTAGAGCTTTGCCAAAATTCCTCACAATACATTTTTTATGAGAAAATGTCTGATGTTTTTCTTTTTCTCAGCCCCTAGAAAAAGACCACTCTGCAGAATTTTCTCTGCAGAATATTCTCCATCATTTTTTTTAATTTGTAGCAGTTGTCATTTTCCTCCACCCACCCTCAGAATGCCCCAGAACATTGTGGAGTATTCAAAATGGTGGCCAGGGTGCCCAAATAGTTGCCGGTGCTGCCACGTGCAGCAGCAACAAAAACAACAATCCCACTGAGGATGAGAGAAAGAACCTCTGCTACTGCTACTACTAATGGTGAGCCCCAGCTCTGAAAACTGCTAGAAAATTTCTCTTCTCCATGGCGAAATTTGATGAGATGCCCCATTCTATTTTCTCCTCCTATAAATAGGGTGGGGAACTTCAAGAGCCCATTTGTGCACAGCTTTAGACTATTATATTGCTGGGGCAGGGCCCCTCTTTTTCAGAGTAGGGAATGTAAGAACTGAATACACCTTTCTAAAAAGTATGGGAGGGGAGGGAGTTCTAGAATTATTGTAATGTTGTTTATTCCCCTTTGTTCTGTATTTGTAGACACAGAATTGGGAAAGGGAGATGAAGAGAAATAGAATAAAGTTTGTGTTGTGAGAGCCTTATTTTGGGATAAGGGAAGTAACAGCAACAAAAAATGTCAGGTAGGGATCAGAGAATCAGCTATGTTTAAGATCGCCAAACTCTACCAACTCCTTCATGAAGCTTTGATCCCCTCGCTCTCATTTTCAGTTGCAATCTGTTTCTCTTTTTGTTTGGATAGCGAGAGTGTGCACCCAAATGGGCACTTTTCCTACCTTTTTTTGTGTGTGTAATTGTTTTTTGAAGTGCACTTTTTAAAAGTGTGCATTTTTCAAATGTGAATGCAAGTTTGGGAATCTGTGAGCTCCCCCCCACCCCATGTGCTCAAATTTGTGTTCACATTCAGGGATGCAAACAGGGCAAATCTGAGTAAAAAATGAAGGAAAACATAATTCTTGTACATCCATAATGTCAGTGGGTGGATCGAATGTAACATTTTAAAGTTTGACTTCCTTTGTTTCCTCAGACCATCAAATCATAATACGTAGATTGTGAACCCATTGGGAACAGTGATAAAATTGTTAGGCCATCCTGAATCCGTGAAATAGGGTGGTCTCTGTGTGTGTGCACACAGACAAACAACAACAACATAAAATAACATCTTTTTGTTAGCTCTTCTCACTATAGAAAAACAATATAAAAATCTACTGAAAGCTGCTCTCTGTTTTTTTCATTTCTAGCATACCCAACACCTCAGATTCTGAGGTGGAGGTCTTACAATTTAAAAACAAATGGTAAAGTCTCTCTCCCACACAAAACTTATTCCTGGCTTCGAACAATTCCACTAATTTTTAAAATTGTCTTTCAAATGATTGTGCTAAAATGTGAAGTTTCTATCCTCTTCTTCCTAAAAACTCTTACACAGGGTGATCTGAAGAGCTATCTTGCCCTAAGGGGAGGAGTCAAGTACCAGATACAGCTTGGTGAGCTTCCACCATCCATTAGATAGTGATGGAGATGGCGGGGAGTGCTGCTGCTCTACTTACACCTAGGGATGTAGGGAATCCATTTCTTTGTTTGTTTGTTCATTTATTCATTACCTTTATATCCCGCCTTTCTTCCATTGTGGAACTCACAGTGGCTACATGTGGTTCCCAGGTGGTCTTCCCTCCAAGCACTGACCAGTCCCAGACCTGCTTAGCTTCAGCGTGGTGGCTGGCTCCTGTGCCTTCAGACTATGGCCTGGATTGTGTGAAATCCTTTCCGTCACTGTTTTGCAGTTTGTCAGGTGCCTTTCCTTCTGTCATCTGCCCAAAAAAGGATTTGGACATTTTTGTTTCTGCATTTGTGCAAATTTGCATTTGCACAAATGTACAAATTCACACATATGCAAATGCACAAATTCCCCCAGGGTACAAATGTCCACACTTTAGCCTATGGGGGAACTGCGAATTTTTGGCTGTTTTTTTTTTTTTTAACTTGGTGTATTTTTTGGTGATGAATGTTTTGCAAAATTTGGGAAAATTAGAAAAAAAAATGGTCCACAAGTCTGCAGAATCCTCCTGACAGGGGAAAAGCCAGTCTGTCACAAAGTCTGTGGGTCAGATTCATGAAAATCCAAACTCATTTGGTTCCATTGAGGATTTCTCTGACATCCCTACTTATACCCATGACAAATTCCAGCTGCCAAAATCTCCTCCTACATAACTCTTAAAGGGACATGAGCCCTATTCTCCTTTTACATTCTCTTCTTAAGTATTTCTTTAGTTAAGAACAATTCTGTCCCACCTTTCTGCACCCAAAGGTAGCTTCCAGATTAAAATCATAAAATTACAATAAAAAGAATGAGATAAAAAAGAAATACAATATACCTATTTTACCATTTAAACAAATACCTACTTAATATTTGGTGCCTACCTTCTTGCTATGTAAATCCATTCCCAGCAAAACAGGTTTGGTTCTGTACTGTTGGATGAAATGGTTTATAAGCTGCTGAGGGCAATTTTGTGACATGCACATAGTGCAGTTTACTACTGGTCCAATTTACCTCAGGATTCTTGATTCCTTAGAGAAATAATGTGAGATTAATTTCTTGGATCCTTTGCTTCCATAGTAAATCATTTATTATGATGGCCATTTTACAAATCCTTCTCAAAAGAAAACCTCATAAAAGATAAATAGGGCAAAATACTTAGCCCTATTAACAATCTGCAACAGATGCACTTGAAATCATTCTTTCATACTGTCTCTCATCTTTCTATTCTGCAAAAAGAAGATTGGTTTAAAATTGCAAGTACTTAAAACCACAGTTGCACCATCTGGCATTATCTACAACCTCAGCTCAAAAAGAATTAGGGGGAAAAATAGAATGCCTTAAGATTAAGGTATGAAATGAATATGAAAATGTTTGACAATATTCCATCAATCTGAATTTTAACAATTTTGATCCCATTGTCAACATATTGTTTGAAAAATAATAGCCAGTGATTTATCACTTTGAACAGGGGATATTTGAATAGAACTGTGCATGTTTATCCCTTTCCATAACATTAATCCATGATGGTATGGGAATTTGTCCTAACCACAGTGGCTTAGCATGTTAAGTGTGGGGAGAAAGATCAACTAGCCCTGGTTTCAGAACCACCCTGGATAACCAACCCCCTGCAGCAGGGTTAGGGGAGCCCAGGGGGGCTTACCGTTACATGAGGCGGGCTCTCCAGTGGTTAAAACAGGCTCCTGGTGGTTTCTAGGCGGCAGCCATAGAGATGGCGGTCTACATTGTCCCACACTTCTGGTGATGCTTAGCTGGCACAGACTTTCTCTATGGTCATGGTTGCATAGCAATGGATGGAGTGGCCAGCACATGCATTTTCATGGTGCAAGAGCTGCTAGGATCACGGGTGGTGGGAGGATGGTTATGGTAACTATGGGTGGTGGTGGTTATGGGAACCACACAGTGCCACATGGTTCCTTGTCTTGTGATGGGTATGTGCATTGTGGTTTTGCTCCCCCCGCCACTCTGTAGTTACCCTAATTACCCTCCTCCAATGTGTGTCTGAACTGGGTGTCCTGCCCAGCTTGACTTCAAGAAATGGAGGTGTTGTTTTCACCTGTAGATGAACATTCAAGGACTAGCTCTTACCTTATACCTGGGATGGAGCTGAGAATGTATTTAATTTATTCTTGCCTGATTATAGGGATGGTCATGGCACGAGAGTCTGAGGAGGGATTGGAGTCACAGAATAATAGAATAGTAGGGTTGGAAGGGGCCTATTAGACCATCGAGTCCAACCCCCTGCTCAATGCAGGAATCCAAGTCAAAGCATCCCTGACAGGTGGCTGTCCAGCTTCATCTTGAATGGCTCCAGTGTGGGAGAGCCCACTACCTCCCAAGGTAATTGGTTCCATTGCCATATTTCCCTAACAGTCAGGAATTTTTTCCTAATGTTCAGATGAAATCTGGCTTCCTGTAACTTGGGCCCATGATTCCGTGTCCTGCACTGATGATCGAGAAGAGATGCTGGCCTTCCTCTGTGACAACCTTTCAAGTACTTGAAGAGCACTATCATATCTCCCCTCAGTCTTCTCTTCTCAAGGCTAAACATGCCCAGTTCTTTCAGTCTCTCTTCATAGGGCTTTGTTTCCAGTCCCCTGATGATCTTTATTGCCCTCTTCTGAACCCTCTCCAGCTTGTCTGCATCCTCCTTTACCCCTGTAATGTTGAGTCATCACCCCTTTAAGGCAGCCATAGATACAACATTAGATTTGTGGAAGTAAGCAAGCCACGATTTCTGCACACAATGGTGACTCGGTAAGGTGATAGACAGCCCTGCAGCACTTTCCAGGTGGTCACCAAGTTGTTCCGTCCTGCAGGGCAGCTTCTGCAGGCAGGTGACAGCTCACTGATCGCCAGACAGGATGGAGATGAATCCACCCATCCCTACCTGATTATAAGTTTCACTGTTGATACATGGGTAAGAAGAAGTGTATCTATTTTAATTTCAACCAGAGAAATTTGTGTTAAAAACAACATCAAAAGTGATGAAGCTAAGCTATAAATAAATAACTATTGTCTAAAGTAGTTTTCAAATCCTACAGCCCAACCTGCCTTTTGCCAACATCCGCGGCATTTACTTCCAGGTACTTGGGAATGTTCCTAAACAGGAATGCTTTGGAGATCGCATTGTGTATTGATGACAAAAGAGTGAGAATTTGTTATTTTTAATCAGTAGAAATGCATAGTCAAACTTGCTTTACAGATGTTGGCTTTCTTCTCAAATGTGACTATACAATCATTCACCCAGCTCTTAGGCTAATGGACTGATGGTTGCCATTGGCAGGTTAAAAGGTGACTTTGTCATGGCACTGTGTTGCCTGGTTGCTCCCTGCGAGAATGCTTCAGTCATCTAGTGTATCTCCTGGGGCTACAAGAGAGAAATCTGATCCAAGAAAGACTTTTCTTTTTTTTAAGGCAGGAGGGAAGGCACCAGGCGAACTACTTAAGACTTGGTATCCAGGACAGACTAGAACATTTACCATTAGCTAAGTCTCTTAGTGCTGTGGGACACTTAGCTTCTGTCTGTCACTCTCAATAAAACTCTTATTGATTAGCATGTGACTTTATTGTAGAGGGCTGGCTTCAAGAAAAGGAGGAGAAACTCTGGAGGGAAAATGAGATGAAAGTGAAAAGAAAAACCTATGGTATTGAAAAGAGTAATTAATTCTAATTACTAAGGCCATCCACTAGCTTCTTTGAAGATGACACAAATCAAGTCTGAGAAAGAGCTACCTGGGGAAGCAGTTCTCAGATAGGAGTGTGAACTTTTCATGACACAGACAGATTACCATGCCAGGTGCAGAGCCAGAACATGATCTCCACTGCAAGTTCACATTTGACTGGAACAAGTTGAGAGGTGTCAGATTCCATGTACCATTAGTCTGGAAAAACCTAATCCCAGAGCAATGGCAAATCTCAAGGAGGTCCAAATAGGAGCCTTCATTCATGGTAGACTACTGGGAGCCTCATGGAGAGTTGCCAGTGAAATCTGAAATTTAAGACAAAACTGAAGATTCTTCCATATAAACAAGTGAAGATTGCTTAAATAATACCTGATTGCTTAAATAAATAATACCTGAAGAAACTGAGTAAAATTCTGCTAGAGCTTCACAGTTGACTAATAAGCTAGGGCAATTTCCTTTGAAATTTCCCAGATGTTAATATCAACTGATCTGAGTTTTATATAACAAGAACTGAGTGTGTGCACAAGAATAATGACCACCTCTACAAGTCAAGGTAACCGTTTTCCAGTTTTTGCAAGTCTTCCCCTTTCCCAGGTTATGTCACTCAGGGACATGAAGGCATTTCAAAAGTCTGTAGGTCTCTTATTCCTCTGCTTTTAATGACTTCCTTTCCGCAGATTACAGCTGAGTATTTATCAACATTTACTTACACTCAGGATGGTTCATGCAACTGCTATGATGACAAAAGGTAGCTCATTAAGCAGTCTGAGGAACCCCTGTTACTTACAATCTGCTCACGCCTTTCCTGTTGGTATTTGTTTGAGGAATGGGCCTTGTAAGGCACTAAGAAGCAGAAAATAACATAATACAAGACTGAAATCATAGACAAGCAAAACCCAAATAAAGTAAGGCAGCAATTCACAAACCTAGCACCTTTCCTCTTAGAAAGGCAGTCAGTCTCGTAAGGGAGAAGGTAGCCCTCCAAATATCCCATTCCCAAACCGTGCAATGCTTGAAAAGTCATCACCACCACTTTGAATTGTGACTGGAAACAAACAAGAAGTCAGTGCAGCTGCTTTCAAGGAGGGAATTCCCTGCTCCCAAATATGCAGCCCCTATTAATAGCCTAGCCTCCACATTCCGGACCAATGCTAGTTTCCATGCACTCTTCAAAGGCTCCCTTTGTCCTGCTCTGAGGCAGTCCTGGCAGTCAATGGAACAAATCCATCCGTAAAGTCAAAAGGCAGGCAGAGGTCAGAAGCACAGGTAAATGCTCCAAAACAAGTGTAATCCAAGAAATGGGGACTTGGTTCCTGAAATCAGAATTCCAGTGGTCAACAAAACAAAAAATCACTCCTATCAGAACCAAGGTGCTGTGAGCTGAAATAAAGTATTGTTCCAGTAGTCTTCTTGCCTGGGACTGGGGCTAATAAACTGGAGATTCCAGAGCCCCACCCAGGACTCAACTGCAGCACATCAGAGGCTTCTGGCAGAAGTCTTCCTCATGAGTAGGGTCCTACTTACAAGAAGGAGTTTACTCATGAAGAGCCTTCCTTTGAAAATGGGCACTACTTCTCAAGACACTATGATACTTCACATAGACACACTCAAGACACTTCTCAACAACACATAGGCTGTTCTGGCCTGCCTCTTGTGATGCTGACACTCGCAGGAGCTAGGCATTCACTTAGCCTCTGTCTCAGAAGTGGAGTTACCCTCCTTTTGCAGTGATGGACCTGCCATTTCCCCCAAAGGCTGGGGCTCCTTCTGGTCTCCTGGCATGGGGTGCTCTTTGATGTTGTTTGTCTCTGGGAGCTCTAACCTCTCCTCTGTAGAGGATTTCTCCAGCAGGAGCATGACAGTCCTATATAGAACACATTGCATTAATCCAAATGTGTTGTAACTAAGGCATGTGCCAACCATGGTCAGATCCACATTATCCATGGATGGTTATGGTTTAGAGTTGTGCAAGGGATTTCAAGAAATTCTGAACAGAAGCAAGCAGCTTTGGTCCAGTTCTGTTGAGTCCTGAGCTGAAGGTGGGTTTCCTACAAAGCCAAGATAAGAGAATCCCATCCAAGAAACAAGGCTTCATCCATTACTTGTGTTTCAGATACACTCCCAGGCTGCATAAACATCCTGTCTTCCAAACTAAATATAAAACAGTGACTTTGTTTTTCAGTTCTGATTCTCTAAACTCTGCAGGGAGGGGGAGGAGGGAATCTGGTAGGGATGGCAGAGAATTCTGCCATGGACTCCAATGAGAATCTCTTAGAATCTGGCCCCCTGGAGTCCATGGCAGAACAGTACACCTACCTCCGCCTCCCCACAGAATCCTCTTCAGCCGGATCCTCTGGCTCTGGATTGCCAGCGATACGGCTGCCATGCCGTATCACTGGCTGAAGGGGACTGACTGTGCCCAGGATGCCATTTGCAGCTGTAAAGGTCTTAGTTTAAGCTAAATGCAGCCATTTACAGAATCACTGCGGAGCAGAGCTGGCCGAAGAGGATTCCAGGGGGAGGAACGGATCGCCTCCCCCTCGCGGGCAGATTCCCCATGGACCAGCAGGTAGGGAATCCGCCCATCCCTAGAATCTGGTTGGATGACTGACATGTCCACCTTTTAATCCTAAGACACATTTTACCAGGGGCCTCAATCATGGAGCTTTGGGAAAGGGATTGTTCTGAAATTTGGCATGCTTGGATTCCCTTTGAGGGGGCAACTATCCCTGCAATTTTCATCCAAGTCTGTCCTGCCCGCAAATAATAATAAAAAGATTTATTGGCAGTTCATATATATATATATATATATATATATATATGTGTGTGTGTGTGTGTGCGCGCGCACGCACACATGTGTGTGCACGTGCGTGTCATTGTGTGTGCGCGTGTGCATGTGTGTATAGCAAAATACTAGTGCTGTGCCCAAACCCCACCTGCCCTTTTGCAACTTCTTCATTTTGCTCCCCAAAAAGGCAGTTATTTTTCTGCCTCTTTCACAGGGAAGTTGAGAATTTCAGAGAAATTGAAGCAGGGCTTCAGTGCTTACCTTACTGTAAGGAGGTAGCTGAGAGGTTTGTGTGTGCTCTTTATTTTACAGTTTGGGCCTGTTCTGTGCTTTGTAGCCTCCCTTGCTGCTTGTGCTTTTTGGAAAGCCCCCTAGAGTTCTTCCCTTCAGACTTTCCAGTGCTGCTACCTGCTGCGTGCCTGGAAGCTGAGTGAGTTGTTGTTTTTGTTGTTGGTGGTGGTTGTTGTTGTCCTTCTTGTTGTTAAAAGGACTTTAACAACAACAAAACCAAACCAAAAATGCATTGCTCAGCTTTCAGGCACTCATCAGCACTCGAAACCCCAAAGAAGGAAGTCATGGCTAAGTCCTCTAGGGGGCTTTCCAGGAAGCACAGGAAGCACAGGACATAGGGATGTCCATCATTTGAAAAACTGGCCCTTTGGGGGCCCAACAGATTCCCAATGCCTTCCCAGCTCAGCTTGCAATTGTGAGCCAAGCCACGGGTTGTTCCCGAAATCCAGGAACTTTTTTCAGGGTGTCTTTCTTTTTCTTGTCATTTTGCATGAATTGCAGGCACAGTGTAAGTAATTTATGCAAACTGCAGCTGTGATTTGCGTAATTTGCCAAAATTGTGGCTGCAATTTGCACAAATCATGGCCACAATTTGCCTGATTTATGCAAAATTGCAATTTTTTATTGATGAAAAAAATCAAACCTGAAAATCCATGAGTTGCCTGACTCAATGCAGTTCAAGTCAAGCCAGCTCATGGGTAAGGAAGCTGAAGTCCAGGGGGCTGAGATGATGGAAGCTTGGTGAGGTTCACCCCGTGGACTGATTCCTCCAACATCCCTACATTGAGGCTACAAAACTCAGAACAGGCCAAAACTGTAAAATAAAGAGCACTCATGGACCCATCAGCCCCTGCCTTATGGTAAGGTAAGCACTGAAGCTGTGCACCCTGAGAAATTTCTCCAAAATTCTCACCCCTTCCCACAATTTTTGGATGGGCTTTCTTTTTGCCCCTCCCTCCAATGAATGGTAAAAAATTAATAGATAGAAAAAAATGGCACTGTGCTAATAAATACTCCTGTACCTATTTCTCTAATATTTGGTAGGCATAATCCCCTCTTGAGGGGCTATTATGTACGAAAATATCATCCAATTCATACCAAGAGAAAAATAGTTGTATTGTGATTCCCCATGATAGTCAATGGGGAAGCACAAAGCATTGCATTTCCAAACTTCAGCTCAGGTTCAATACTGAGTTGAAGTGGACTGACTCCAAACTGGCCCAAGCAAAAGTAGGCCAGTTTCCAAAGTGCAAAATTGGGGTTCGGTTCATGTGCATATTTAATATAGTTGCACACTAGTCTCAGCTGGGCAAAGGTATCTAGATGTCCAGGTTCAATGCCGGTCCAGAAGACACCCCCCCCTCCCCAATTATGAACCTGTGTTTTCAAGACGGGTGCTACCTTATCCAACACTGGTTGAACCCCAATTCCTGCATCAGCACTTCTGACCATGAATACCTCTGTCTTGTCTGGATTAAGCCTCAATTTATTTTCCCACATCAAGTCCATTACAGCCTTGAAACAACAGTTCAAGACCTCCACAGCCTTCCTGGAATGAGATGGAAAGAAGACAGAGTTGGGTGTCATCTACATATTGGTGACCCCAAACCCCCAGCTGATCTCCCCTAGTGGTTTTATGCATGTAAAACCACTATAGCATGTGCAATAAAATAGAATGTTTAGTGATACCAACCATTGGCCAGGTCAAGGCATTTAAAAGTAATATCTCACAACTGAAATTCTGGGGTACTGATGAGCATGAACAGGTAGTGAGTGATCTGTCCATGACAGTAGAACTATATTCACTTCTCCCATTCCCAGTTCACTTGCATCCCATCCCACACAAAAAAACAAAACAAAAAAAACAAAAAAGTCCAATGTGTGTCCAAAGTGTGTGAATATATGGGGCCAGAAAATTTCTGGGCCACGTCCATGAACTCCTGAGCCACTCCCAATAGAGAGGTCTTAGCATGGATGTTGAAGTCACCAAAGACATTCAGCCTGGGACACTCCAATATCACCTCTGAGACCAACCTGACGTGCTCAGGTAGGGAGACTGCTGGACAGCAGGGCAGCTGGTACACCAACAGAATCTCTAACCTGTCCCAAACACCCAATTTCAAAAACACATATTCAAGTCAAAGCCCAGCAGAGGCTGAATGAGGCAACTGGTCAGGGTGATTGCCATAGAACACCAGCACTCCATCAACTGGGTTGAGCATGCTGGTACCTTGAAGGCATGAATCTATTAGGAATTTTCTGACCAATTCTTTATCAATATGTATGGCAATCTTGATTGGAATAGGTTATGCTACTTATCCGAGATTGCACACTGTTCCCCTTTTGTGAGACAACTGAGGCAAAATAGGAGTTGACCAGTTCCATCTTCTCTTTGTCACCCATTAACATTTCACCATCCTTACTGAGCATCAGGTCTACCATTTCCTCCCCGTTCCTTCAAATATATCTGAAAAAGGAATGTTATGTTGCCCTTAGCTTCCTTTACCAGCCTTCTCTCAATGATCAAATGATACTGGGCCTATCATTCCTATGTCTGTCTAGAATCCATGTAACATGACACAGACTTCTGATATTAAGTTGGGACCCAGAATATTCAATGAGAACACACCATCCGCGTACATGGTATTTTAGTTATAGAAATACAGTTTTGATTGGCAGATATGAAGACGTACATTTGCTATTGGCAGCCTGAGCACTCTGAGTGTTTGGCAGTGCTTCACTCTGTGGTGAGAAGAGTAGTTCTGGAAGTGCTCCATCGCCTTAGATGCTAAAATAAGAATGGCTACATTCTGGTGGAGAAATATGCTCTTGCATTAACTGGTTTACTGGTTCCCTTTTGTGAGATGTGGGTCAGCTGCGTGGTACACTTAGCAGAAAATCCACAGACTTTCCATTCTAAATGTGGTTGAATTTTTATTGCTTTGTTCAATCTTATTGGTGTCAATGGACATAAAGCAAGGGGATGGGAGAAGTAGAATCTAAGTGGAGGGTCTTCCATTAGCCCTGTAGGTTATTAAAAAAAGCAAAGCACAGCACAGCTATCATCAATGTGCGTAAGAGTGAGAGTGAGAGACAATCTCATTTCCAGAAGCTGATGAAGCATCAGGAAGGCCACATCTTGAAACAAGGCATGCTTATATTAGAAAACAATGACCACCTTAATTCAGTAAACTGGGCTCAGTTTCTGCTCATTAGGTATGTATTGAACACGGTTACCCCAGACTATCCATAGAGATGCCTTGGCATTGCTCGGGGTAGGGAAACATACAAGTCTGTAACACAAAAGGATGCTGCAAGGCACAACTGAACTGCATTGGCAAAGCAGTGTGGATTTTAGGAAAGCCCTGTCTATCTCATAATGGGAATCTGCAAGCATAATAACCAATCATCCTCCACATCAGTCTCTTTGTAGCAGCAATTTTTATCTAAATGTGTTAGTCTCTTCTGAAAAATACAACTCCATGGCATATAATGATGAAGGGGAGCAATTCTCATTCTTCCAGCAAGGCCTGATAGCAAAATGGAAAGGCCAGAACAAGGAGTACTCTTCACTTTGTCAGAGCACAGCGTTGCCAAGAGCATCCAGCCTAGGGGTAACCAAATCCCTAGTGAAACACAACAACAACATGCAAATGAAATCTTTCAAGGTTATCAGTTGCCCAACTCCTCCCTAGCATCTCCGCCAATTTAACCACATGTGCAAAGGGACCTCTTTCCTTGTGGAATGGATGTAATGCAGCTATCATAGTAGGGATGGGACAGAATTTTGTTCAGTTTGCATTTTAATAAGAACTTCCTAAATTCACATTCCCCAAATCAAATTGCAAACTGCAACACCCTTCTCTGTTGATATTTGCACTTCTCCAAATTTTGCAATATACCCCCCACACAAAAAATGCATACAAAAATGTGTATATTAAGAAAACATGCACACAAAAAGATGTGTGTTACTGAAAAAAATGTACAAGGACAACTGCATCCCCCCAAAATTGTGTATATTAGGCAAAATTGCA
This sequence comes from Heloderma suspectum, assembly GCF_057233095.1. Taxonomy (NCBI): domain Eukaryota; kingdom Metazoa; phylum Chordata; class Lepidosauria; order Squamata; family Helodermatidae; genus Heloderma; species Heloderma suspectum. The sequence goes on along the minus strand of NC_139460.1, from coordinate 44,147,141 downwards.
TATGCAATGTGTCTATCGCAAGAAATGAGCAGATTTTCATGCAGATCTTCTTTTTTAAAAAGTCACAAACTGATTCAGAGATGGGAGGGAAGGAACTGAATATTAGAAAAATGAGAAATTAAGAGAAACCAAAATTGACATATGTATGCCAGAGCAAAAACAGATCAAGTGGGAAGCATATTTGGAGAAGAGTGTCAGATGGAGCTGGATGGACCCTGTTTCTCTCAACCTCTTCCCATGACTTCATTTCATCGTATTCCCCAATGCCCCTTTAGACTTTTATTCTGGTATATTTCTCTCAGTCAGAGGTTGTCAACCCCTGTATACTCAATGACCATTCTTAACTGTACCTGCCTTAATCAAAACCTAATAAGGTTGCTGAAGCCCAGAAAAAATTGATCTGCCCCCTGAGAAACCAGACGACCATCTCTGTTCTTCGAGGGCTTGGGGGTTATTTTAAACATTTATCTCTTGAGCCTGTTCTTGCCCCTCCTCTGGCTCTTTTGAAAGCCTTTTTATCTTGCCTTGCCTACCTTTCAGTCTAAGCTGCACTGTCATCACAGTGAAATGTAAATGCAACAGCAGGCTGGTTGGGGTAATGACCAGGTTCCTGTGCCAATTACTCTGGAGTGTTATGGTGATGACACCATTAGCTCTGCTCTGCTCTGCTGCTAGGAAGTTATAGTCATGAAACCTTCAGTCATCACTGAGATAACAGCCTTATCAGCATTGTGCTGCAGCATGCAGGTGCTTTTGGACAGACGAAGACAGCATTAACACTGCCATGGCATCATGGAAACCTACAATATCCGAGCCTGACATCAATGGCTTGCTGTCAGGATAGCAGCTGGATTGCTGGGCAGCACAATAGCTTCACGGATTTCCATTGTTAAAGCCCATTTTCTTTCTGCCTTCTGCTTCCTCCCAACCCCATCCCTACTTTCCTCTCCTTGCCTCCTATGATGCCTGCTATTCTATCTGAATCTCTCTGCATCAGTCAACAGGACTGGAATCTGCAAGGTGGACTACCATTGTCTCCTTTCTAGTGATTACTGTCTTCCTCTTCTGCTAGACAATACTGTCACTGTGGGATTGCCTTCCTCCCTCTCTCCATTCCATCCATCCATCCATTTTAAAAGAAGGAAATATGGGCACTTTTCTGCTGAAGAAGTATGAGAAACAATCACATTTGCTGAAGAGGTACCTTTAAAATAAAGATGACGATGATGATGATGATGAAGAAGAAGAAGAAGAAGAAGGTGAACAAAGTATTCCTTTTAAAAAAGATGTTAGGGCATTGATATGGGCGGTGATTTTTGTCATGTAAACAGGACATTTGTTGTTCTTAAAGGGCTTCTGTGCTCTTTCAAAGGGCTTTTAAAAGGATTTTCAGATTCTTTTAAAGGGCTTCTTACATAGCTTGGGACTGCAGTACCTGATGGAACACCTCTCCTGACCTTAACATACCTGTAAACCATTATCAACATCTGGGTCCTTCCTCTAAGTGCCACCTCCAAGGGAGGCTTGGAAGGTGGCAACAAAGGAGAGGGCCTTCTCAGTGGTGGCACCCCAACTGTCCCCACTAAGGCCTGTCTAGCACCGACATTTTTTCAGTGCCAGGTTAAGACTGTCCTCTACTCCCAGGCATTTAATGCCATATGATGAGGTATGTACGTATGTTGTTTGAACAGGTTTATTAAAATCATTTACTGATATTGTCTTTTGCTGTTTAAATTGTTTTTTTTTTTTAATTGTATGTTAAAAATAGACTACATTTTTATCATAATGTTGTATTTGTTATACAATCCTGTTCTTGTATTTCTTACACATTGTTGTGAGCCACCCAGAGAGCTTCAGTTATGGGGTGGTATAGAAATGATAACAACAACAACAACAACAACAACAACAACAACTTGTAGTTCAGCAAGGAAGCAATGATGGGTTTGTGTGAGAGAATCTGAACTGCACATCCTATCTATGTGCAGATAGATACCCACAAGTCTAAATGGCCATGAGTCTAAATTGCACACACACTATCACAATACTCAGGCTGGCTGGCTGACACTGGCTGAAGAAAATTGCACTTCTTAACTACAAAATATTGCATTTTGACTTCTGTGCTGGGAAAATGCAATTTCCATGCAACAAAAGTATTTCCTTGAGGGATATCATCTGGATTCCGCATAGAAACTAAATAAGAGATGTACTTCTAGTGCACCAAAAATATGATTGTCTGAAAAGGCCCTAAGGGCAACTCAACAATCATCAAAGAACAGAAGTCAATGCTTGTAGCAGTCAGAAGTATATATATGTAGTTTGCCATAACTTTCAGTCCCTTCAGTTTGTTTGCATCTTGCTCCTGCTCTGTAGGGATGTACGAATTGTGTACCTTCAGTGCCGCTTGACTTCTGCAACTTGCAGCCAGTGCTCTGTTCCGCTGTTAACAAGCCCCCGGAATACTCCTCCTTTTTTCCACTCCGAAAATTACAAAGATAAATCTGTACAGACAACCGTAATTCCAGTGCCCAGCCATCTCCGTGAGTCTGCATAACTCATGACTGCTGGCTCCGCAGGACCTCATGGTGCTGTTCCATAGAGGATTCCATGGCACGGCCAAGGGAATTCAATCCCATTTCAGTCTGTGGTGGAATTCTCTGACATCCCAACTGCTTTGTGTTACCAATGCTTATGTGCACATAGATAACACACAGACACACACAAAGAAACAATCTCAATGCAAAGTAATGTATGGCAGCTTCAAGATTATTTTTGTGTAGTGGTCCATGCATTCCTTGACAATGGTAAAACTCCACACAAAAAGAATCTTGATCAATGGTATGCATAAGAACATAAGAAGAGTTGTCTTGGATCAGACCAAAAGCCTAACTAGTGCAGCATTCTGTTGCCACCGTAGTAACCAGATGTCTGTATAGGTTTGGGAAGTTTGTCCTGGATATTAGAGGGAAAAATCTGTACTCAGTTTCACTTTTGTTGCTCTTATTAAATTGATTGTTGTGCCAGAACATTTTCACTCCTGTTTAAATATTCTTAGTCTGGCCTTATGTGCCTTCTTGAAATTTATATCAGGAAGGCTGGTGGATCCAATTTTGGTGGGGTGGAATTTCCATTCTGGGTTTTAGCTACAACCAGCCAGAAGTCTAAAGGAGCTACCCAAGGTCCTGGACCCATTTGGGAGATAGGATCCAGTGCCTTGGAGAGCTCCTTTAGGCTTCTGGCTGGTTGTAACTAAAACCTGGAATGGGATCTCAGATCCACCAAAATTGGATCCACCAGCCTCCTCCGCATTATATGTGTCTTGCACTCTATGAAGCCTGCTGCCCTAATAATCTTGTTCCACATATCCCACAGAAGATATTAAAGCGAATATGAAAATGTGAGTTAGATTCACTCTTACATTAAGATAGAACCATTGTGATTCTAACAAATGCATTCTTTCTGTTAGTGTCATGTTGTAGCTTCTCACCGTATTCTTCCTCTCTGAGCTCTTCCCTACCATTGTTAACCTAAGTGCCAAGTGACAAGGTTGAACCTTCTCCCACCTAAACTCAGGGGAAAAAATAACTAGGAATGTTGCGAGTGTCCATTTGGGGGCTCGAGCTCAGTGGGTTCCCACCTGTCAGGGTTGCCTCTGAGCATATAGATTGCCAGAGCACTTCAGATTCTGAGGAAGAGCTGCAACACATGGGGGAGGAACTTTCCTAGGCTTCAGAGGCTCAGCTGGACGGAGAGGCCCTCCCTTCACACTTCCCTGTGAGTGATCGTGAATGGGGCAAGGCGAGGGAAGGACAGCCTGAACTCTTAGATGCAAGGCGCAGACGCAGGCACCATCGGGAAATCTCAGGGGCTGAACTTAGGTGCTCTGCCCAACAGGGATGGCGGAGAATTTATCCCCGAATCTTCGGGGGGCCAAGCGCCAACACAATCAGCGGTGAAATTCTCCGCCCCCCCGACCCCCTGCCCCCCCCCCGGGATGGGACTTACCGTAGCCGAATGTCCCTCCCGGCGGCGGGTCCCGGCGGCGGTTCAGCAGGCTTTCGGCGGGGGCGGGGGCGGCAGCCAGTCTTTCAACCGGCTGCCGCCGCTGCCATTACAGCTGAAGTAAAAAAAACCAGCAACCCCGTGATAGGCTACGTAACGATTAAGGTAGCCTATCACGGCTAGATCTCCAAAGTCAGCCATGATAGGCTACGTTAATCGTTACGTAGCCTATCACGGGTGACTTTGAAAAAGAAAAAAAAAGCGCGTACGCAAATGGCGGCCCCCATGGGGCGCCGCCATTTGCGTTCCTTATTTGGTCCCTGTAGTCTACGTAAAGATTTACGTAGACTACCGGGACCAAATAAGGAATGCAAATAGCGTTGCCCTTATTTTCGCCGTAGTCTATGTAAAGATTTACGTAGACTACCGGGACCAAATAAGGAATGCAAATGGCGGCGCCCCATGGGGGCCGCCATTTGCGTACGCGCTTTTTTTTTTTTTCAAAGTCACCCGTGATAGGCTATGTAACGATTAACGTAGCCTATCACGGCTGACTTTGCAAATCTAGCCGTGATAGGCTGCGTAAATCGTTACGTAGCCTATCACGGGGTCTTTTTTTTTTTTTTTACTTTCGTAGTTCGCGGCCGGGGAGACGGGGCGCTTCTCCCCGGCCTGAATTTCAGCCGGGCGAGGTGGGAAGCCTCCCCTCCCGGCCTGAATTTTGGCCGGGCGAGGCAGGACAGCTCCCCCCCGTTGCCTGAACTTCGGGGGGAGAAGTGAAGCGCCTCCCGCCCACCGCGAAGCAAGCTGCGAGACCAGGTAAGTGGCTTTCGTACATCCCTACTGCCCGATTGGCTCGGCGTTGACAGCTGCGCCTAGAGGAGTCACAGGAGAGGGGGAGAGTTTCCCCTCCCAGCCCTTAAGTTAAGAGAGTTTACCGCCTTTTCCCAAATGGAGACCAACTTTCGTAGCTCCCCTTTGAACCCCTTGAAGGCTCTTCCTTTGTAGTCTGTGAGTCTCTAGAAATTTGCATCTGTATGCCTCATTAGGGTAAATGGAATTAAAGCCTTGGAAATGCAGCCTCTTGTCTGAGTGTTGATATTGGCTATTGGAGTTTTCAGCAGGGGAATTCTGACACCACCAGTTCACCACCCCAAAACACCAGTCCACGGACCCCCGCGCTTGCCCAACTCAGCGTGCGCCAAGTCAGGCAAGCAGAGTGGTCCCCGCTCTTTGCCCTACTGCTGGCTCGGCCTGTTCCGTAAAGGCCAATTTAAATGAATGGTGGCTGCCGTTTACGTAAAGTTGGCCTTTATTGAAAAGGGCCCCTCTGCCTTGCAAAGAAGGAGAGCACAAGGAGGTGTCGCACCACCGCCAAGAAGCAACCGTGCCTCCCGCTGTCAGTGCCAGGCAGAGGAAGGTGTGGTTGCTTGGTGGCTGCTGCTGCGGCAGGATAAGAGCCGAGAGGGAAGTGCTATGGCTTTAGTGGGCTTGACTCCCATTCCCAAGTAAATGTGTATAGCATTTCCATAGCCTCATGGGGTGGGGGGAATCCCACACCTTTTAAACTGTTGTATATAGGAGTGTATGGAACTCACCTTCGAGTCCGCTGGGGGGGGTCCCGCGGGGGGGGGAGGCAATCCGTTCCTCCCCCTGGAATCCTCCCCGGCTGGCTCCACTCCACGGCGAGTCCACAGCGCTGCCGGCCAGGGCCATCCGCTGCTGCCCTGCCTATCTTTGGACACAAATGGAGTCCGGCGTAGCGGGCAACATTTGCGTCCCTTCTCTTGGCCATGATAGGCTATGTATAGACTTACGTAGCCTATCATGGCAAATGGCATGGACACAAATGGTGTCCGCTACGCCCGACGCCATTTGCGTCCAAAGACAGGCAGGAGCAGACGGGACAGGCGGCAGTGGACAGCCAGCAGAAGGTAGGATCCAGCCCCATGCGGATTCCCCCGGGTGGCGGAGGTTAGTATTTCATTCCACCACAGACTCGGGGGGGGGGGGATTCTTAGAATCCAGCTTCATTGGAGTCCGTGGCGGAATTCTCCACCATCCCTAATTGTATAGCTGTTCAAGCTCCTGCTCCTTCCATCTCTGCCATGGCTGCTTGTCAGTACCAAGACTTATAAAATGCTTCCAATTTCTCGAACTCCACTGTCTTTTTTTTTTTAAAATATGCAGTGTCCTTCTGGCCATGCCAACAGCAGTCATACAAATGTATTGACTAAGTCTTGGAAAACAAAAAGCTTCTGCTTGGCACTGAGACCTTGGGACGTGCCACGGAATACATCTTAATTAACAACAGAATCAAGAGATCACTCTGTGAGCCAGCATAGATGCATGGTTGAATAAAGGACAGGCTATAGATACTGTGTTCCTGTCACGGCAAAATTGAAAACAAAGGAGTGTCGGGTTTTCAAGCACTGGAGGAAGGAAGGAAGGAAGGAAGGAAGGAAGGAAGGAAGGAAGGAAGGGCATTTTACAGGACTGGGCAGAAATGCAGAAGGTGCATCAGAAAACCCCGTCCATGGAAGCCACATTTGTCCCGATTTGAGCCTTTGTGATTGCTGAGCCCCAGCCTGGGGAAAGCACCCTAGGGGTCCAGCAGAGGACCCATTGTTCTCAGAATCAGGCCCATATGGGCATTTTTATTTCAGGGTCTTTCAATGTCTATAATCTTTCCACTCCACAGAATCCAGTGAAAGAAGGCTTCTTTCTGGCTTCTGCTTTGGCAAAACTATGAAAAACAAGAACGGAGAATGAAACTGGACAGAGGCAATATGTATTTCCCCACTAAATTTCATTTTGTAACAGAATTGATCCAGTTCACACCACTTGGAACTGAATGTGGCCTCGAACACAATCTGCTGTCAAAGTCCGTACATTTCTAGGGGCAGGTGAGAATTTCATTTCACTTTGGTTTTTATAAGAATCTACCAAAAATTTGCAAATTTCTCCGTGTTTGGGACAAAGAGAACTAGATATTCTTTTTTAAAAAGAAAAGAAGAATGTGGGACTGGGAGAAACCAAAATGGACAGATTTGTCTACCCAGATGCAGAGTGTTGCGTGCTCTGAATCACTGTAGTTTGAATCCCTGTGTATTCATTCAATAACGTTAGTGCTTAATTAAGGTTGCCAACTCTTTTTCTGACAGGCTCCTCATCTTTAACATCTACATGGCAGGCAGGTACATCAGAGTTTTCTCCATGCTAGGAACAAGCGTACCTATTGAATTAGGCTGGTGCAGATGGGTGATCATTTTGTTTCAGTTCAGTTTTGATAAGAATTTAGCAAAATTCACAAAATTCTTCATATTTGGGAGAGAAAGAAGTTGAGACTTTAAAGATTTCAGTGTGGAAAATGTGAAACAGACCGATTTGCCCATCGGCACTAAATTGATTGAATTATCTATTTTAAACATTTATATACCACCTTTTAGCAATGCTATCTAGACAATTTTCAACAATACATTTGTATTTTATTCATTTCAAGGTAGTTTAGATGGCTTTAAAGAGTCATCTCAGAATTCAAACATACTTCCACAGGGGAACATCATCAAATTCCCAGTTGCCCACAACTGAAACTCACTGTGCTATAATAATACCACAATTACTATTTTCACTGGAGAGAACTTCTCCCATACCTCTATCTGAGTAACAAGCCATGGATAGGAGATGTCTCCATTAGGGACATGTGAGAATGCTGTTTCAGTTTACAAATCATTCAAAAATCTCTCCTTCACAATGCTGAATGGGAACGGGAGTGCATTTTCTCAGAAAATATTGTAAATTCCCAAACTTGTGCTCGCATTCACAAAATGTGTAATTGAAAATTGTGCAACTTCCTTAAAATGCACAACTTTTGAGTCACCCACACTTTAATCTAAGGGGGAAATTTGTGCAAAAATCAGAATTTGGGGAAAACTTTCACATTTGATAGCTGTTCATTTCGTGCAATTTTCCCATTTGTGCAAAATGAACAGTGATTGCAAATGCAAGTACAAATTGAGTAGAGATTACCAGGAAGCAGTTGTTTGGAGGTTCTTGGTGAGCTTGAATTATCACTCATTTGCCCTAGTGTCCACACAGTGAAAGGCAGTGGGCACAGTGATTCTGGCCCATGGTAGAATCCCCTTATACTATGCAGGAACAATGATTGTCATAGCCACTAACTTGTCTCACATGGGACACTGTGAAGAAAAAAGGTCAAATAGAATGTCAGCAAGAGTGCATTACTAGACCTCTTTTTTGATGACATGGCACATCTTATCACAGCCTTTAAAGTGATTGATTACACATCAACCAACCTCCTTTGAGAAATGTATTCAATGTGAGTTCCCATTAAAGGACTCCCATTTCATTTTAGTTGAGTTCCCCTTGGATGGGGTGGAGGTGTTCGGTCTGTGTTTTTAAGCAAACTGACCAAATTCACACTGCTCAAACAAATATACTGATTGGAACAGAGTTTTTATTAGACTTTTTTTGATGCAGTTCTTGGCTCAGATGTGGCATTTAAATGTGTTTGTTAGAGAAAGTTGCATACAAAAATGTGCATGTTACGGGAAATTGCACATGGCAGGGAAAATTGCAAAGAAAAATAATTGCAATTTTTTGTGATTTTTTTTTTAAAAATTGTGGACTGATGTGGAAATTGGACTAAATGGACTTACAACTGAATATATGTGAAATTGATTTGTCCATCCCTAGTTTGCATATGTGTTGTGTAAGAATGTCAGATATACCCTTACACATCCCTTCTTTCAGTTTCCAATGTGAGTGTATTTGATAGTTGGGATCCAATGGCGTGGAATGTTCCACTGTATTTCAGAGTTAGTTTGCAATGGCCTCTTGAAGCAGGAAAATCCCAGATGGCCATCTATGTATTCCTGTACTGTTGGGATCTGCCCCAGCCTCTGCTGATAGCATGGTACATGACAGGACACCTTGGAGGCAGCTGATTGATTGGTGGCTTTCAGCCCTTGCTTCTAGCTCTAGGGCCAGCTGGCAACATAGAGGCCAATATAATCTAGCTGTAACAGAAGCTACCGGACAAGCTTGTTTGGAAGAGACACAGAGGTTAGGAAATCCATCACTTTTTATTGTTCCTCCTGAATTATGACATGCCATCATTCATCTCTTTGAAATGCAGAATGCCTGAGTGGTGCCTCTGTGAGCTTAGTTTTCATTCCCTCCCACTACCCAACCACAACTGGTGCATTCTTATTTTTTAAAATGGTATAAATATACGTCTGTCTAGGAGAAAACAGTCCCATGATAGTCCCATTCCCTACTGCACAGTCCGAAGTTCTCTGTTGCCTTCTGCCACATTCAGAGGTATTTCACTTTGGGAAGACTCATTTCTGGAGGAAAGGATGGGTCATTGTGATTGAGGCAGGAAGGGAATGACTTGCCTGGTATTATTCAGTCAACTGTATGGCTAAAAGGTATGTTTACTAGGTGTCCCAGCATCAACCCCAAACTATTTAAAGGTGGGTGTCCACCACAGATGCAACTAGGATGAGTGTGGGACACATTAAGAAGAGGCAGGTCAGATTAACCTTACAGTACAGACATGATAAATCAGGTGGGATAAAATGTGAAGATAAAATCTGCACTTTCCATGTAATGTGGGCATGATCTGAGAGTATGGGGACATGAGGTTTATAAGATGGACGGGAGGAGGAGGGGGGAGGAGGGATCTATTAAAAAACAATGTGTGAAGTAAACCTATTTAAGAGCAGTACAGATTTCCATGGTGCAAATTCAGATCAGAACATTCATACATGTAAATGAAAACATGCATGAGAACAAAGCACATAAAGTACTAGAGCTATAAGACTAAACCTTTTTCACATGTTAAAAGTAGGGATGTCAGAGAATTTCACCATGGATTCCAGTGAGGCTGGATTCTTTAGAATCCAGCACCCTGGAATCTGTGGCGGAATGGCCTCCCCACCCACACGGAATCCTACCGGGACGGAACTTACCTGGGGTGGATGCAGCGGTGGCTCCGGCGGCAGCTCTGGTTGGTCTCCCGGCTGGCTGCAGCCAGGCTGCTGTGGCCACCATTTGCATTCTTGCAGCCTTGATAGGCTACATAAGTATTTACGTAGCCTATCACAGCAAAGAGCAGGGACGCAAATGGCGGCCGCTACACCATTTGCGCCCCTGCTCTTTGCCGTGATAGGCTACGTAAATACTTACGTACCCTATCACGCCTGCTTGCAAGGATGCAAATGGCGGCTGCTACGATGGCCGCCATTTGTGTCTGCAGCAGCCCGGCTGTGGCCAGAACTCCGGCTGTGGCCAGCCCCAGCTGGCGGCTCTGCAGAGCTGGCCAGGGAGGATTCCAGGGGAAGGGACAGAGCGCCTCCCCACCACCATGGATGCCCTGGCATGGAGCCAGGTAAGGGATTCGTACATCCCTAGTTAAAAGTAGCATTCATTTAAGTTTCACCCAGTGTAATAGTTTTATTCAAAGGGTGCAAGATCTGATAAAAAATGGCTGTGATTAAACCTTGCTTAACCTCAATCAGTAATGTAGTTTTGCTTAGGGGTGTGAGAAATCAGCAACAGATTCAAATGAGTTCAGATTTCTATGAATCCAGCCCACAGATTCTACTGTGGACCACCTTTTCCCAAGTTGCATGTGGACCATCTTTAAAAAAAAAGAAAAAAACTTTTTGGAATTTTACTCAAATTTGATTGTAGAAAACTACATTAAAAAAGAAACCTGGGTGAAAATGCACATTTTCCCCATAGGCTAAAACATGAAAATTTGCATTTGGGGGCAATTTCCACTGGGGGGGGGATCTACCAATTTTCACAAGTACGAATATGCACAAATTGGGGAAATTGAAAAAAAATCCAATTCTGCCAATGCCGGACAATAGAACAAAAGGCATCTGACAATCCACTAAATGCAGACGGTATGAATTTTACAAAAACTGTACATCCCTAGTCCTGCTAGAAATTCATTAATGTTATGAGGAGACCTGATATGGTTTCAGTTTGTGTTTTCTAACATGTACAGTTGCTGCTGTAATATCCCAAACAATACCTGGAGACTTCTCTGATGACCTATGGACATACTATATACTAAAAATGAGGTACTGTAATAAGGGATGTATAAGAATTCCATTTATGTTCACAAATCATGCAAACACATGCAATTTGCAGTGCTGAACACAAGCAAGAGAACAAGTTCTCTGAAAAGGTTAGCAAATTCCCAAACTTGTGTTTGCATTTGAAAAATGCAAAAACATGTATTTTCATGCTTTATTCTATGGGAGAAAAGCACACATTTGGGTGCACATTCCCTAAAAAAAACGTGAATTTTCCCCATTCAACATGCATGCTTCCCCACTCAAATGAAATTTTAAAAGCGTACAGCTGAAGATAGGAAAAGAGGCAAGGTGAGCTTTCAAGTAGTGTTTGGAGAATTTCAGTGACCACAAAATCACTTGTTTGTCCATCCCTACTCCTAGCGTTCAATCAAATCCCAAGAACCCATATTAGAAAGTTTGACAAATTCTCTGATTTTGCCATTTGTTTATTTCTCTGCCCTGTGAGAGCTCAGTGTGTATCCTAGAACATACCCCAGAAGCCTCTGTATTATTCAAGGTTTTAGTGGCAGATGCTCTGGGCTCTCTGCCAGACAAGCTGATGTGGGGAGTGTTTCCCGGAGACAAAAAGTTTGAAAGCCACTGATATACCATTGTGTATCAGCTATCTCTACTGTCAAGTACTAAATACCAGAATGCATCAACTATCAAATCCTTGCCAGTTCTTGGAATCAAATACTAGTATGTGTCAAAAACAGAATGTGATAGGCACTGATTCTACATACTCCATTGTGTTTGCTTATGAGTCCCTGCATCCTTCTGGACAACAGGACAATATGGGCAGGGTCAGCAGGTGATGACATGTTTATTCCACATGAGGATATACAGTTAGGTGCTTACAAGGATACCTATCCCCTAAGTACATCAGCAGAGCTTCCTCTGCTTCAGTCAGGCTCAAAATTCATGCTTATTTGCTCTGCCTGCTCTCCAGGAAAGAAAAGGGGGAGGGAAGAACACTTTAAAGTTTGGACTGCCTTTAAACAAGGATCCTAAATACCTCATTGCCTTCTTCCTCGAACTCCCAGGCAGTGACAGGCAGTTGGATCCTCCTGATGGTTCCTAACCCACTCAGGACCTTACCCCATTCCTCTGGGGTCAAATGAATCCATAAGTCTAACTTTCTCCAACATTCACATTAAAAAAAATCAAGTTCTTTCCATCCTGAATATCGAGAAATTGGTGACTCATGGTAAATTCTTATCCAAATTGAATCAAAATAAACTTCTCACCTATCCGCACTGGCCAATTTCAAGAGGTATGTCTATTCCCAGCATGGAGAGGACCATGTTGTATTTGCCTGCCATGTCGCTGTTAAAGATGAGGAGCCTGTCTGGCAAAAGAGGTGGCTGCCCTAATTCAGCACTAAAGTGCTTAAAGAGAGAGGGATTCAAGCCCAGACTTTTAAGGGTGAAGCCCTCAAAGTCCTGGGCTTGGATGGACTGATTTGTCTATTTCAGTTTCTCTCCCCATTCAAATTGTTTTAATCTCAAATTCCTTCTATCCATATATGAAGAGATGAAGACATTTGCGAATATTGGCAAATTTTATGAAAGAGAAACTGGAACAAAATTCTCAGCCATGCCTAGGGGCAAGTAGGGATGTGTGGACTGTGTAAAAACCGCTCTGTCTGTGTTTCATGGATTGTCAGCCACCTTTTGTTCCATCATCTGCTCACAGATAGTAGTGATTTTTTTTCGTCGTATGGAAAAATATGCAAAAAATTACATTTCATAAGAATTTACATAATTTATCTTAGTATGTAACATTTCGTATATTGTCCCCCATTCCATTCAACTTTTCCTCAGCAGAAACGTGCTTATTTTCCTATGAATAAATATGCGTACATTTCAGGGAAGTTAAACACACACACACACACACCTCTGAAAGTCCACAGACTCCGCGTGGCCTGAGGGGGGCGCTCCCCAGCAGATTCCACAGGTCGGATTCTTAGAAATCTATGCTCATTTTAGTCCATCTCGAATTTCTCCAGCATCCCTAGGTGCAAGGGGACAGTCTTCTCAGAGCATCTGCTCATCCAAAGCCATCCTGTCTCCCCTTTCTCTTTACCCCCAAAAGGTGAAGATGTCCCCAACCAGTCGTATCCAGCTCTAGGGGGTGGTGCTCATCTCCATTTCTAAGCCAAAGAGCCAGCACTGTCCCAAAACGCTTCCATGGTCATGTGGCCAGCATGACTGAACACCGAGGTGCACGGAACGCTGTTACCTTTCCCGCCAAGGCGGTACCTGTTTATCTACTTGCAATTTTGTGATGGGCCTTCTGTCTGTCCCATCAGCCAGGACAGCTGGTGAGGATGAGGGAGAGGGCCTTTTCTGTGGTGGCTCCCACTCTGTGAAATTCCCTCCCTGGTGACCTCTGCCATGCCCCCTCTTTGATGAGCTTCCACTGGGCTTTGAAAACCTGGCTGTTCAGGCAGTCATTTGGGGTGGGTTAGGGTGTTTTTAGAGCAATGTTGTTTTGTTCAGTTGATTATGTTTTATTTTGTGTTGTTATTCATATTGTATGCTGCCAAGAGTAGCTGTGTAGCTGGTCAGATGGGCAGCTAATAAATCAAATAAATAGATGATAGATAGATAGATAGATAGATAGATAGATAGACAGACAGACAGACAGACAAATATTAAAGGCGTTTTTGTCTAACATACACATTTTTGGCAAGCACTTTTCCTACTATAATGCATTTCAACATATTTTCCCCAAATATACATCTTTTTGTATACGGGGGCAGGGAGGGGGCGGTGCTGGAGAAACTCCACTACAAAATTCAGAGATAAGGATAACTGATTTGCTTTGCATAGTGGTTTGAAAGTGTCAAATTAGTTAAGTTTGCATTAAAAGGTGAACTGAACAAATTTCTCCCCTATCCTAGGGATGTCAGAGAATTCCACCACAGATCTTGGTGAGGCCGAATGCCAGTGCATTCGGGCCCCCAAAATCCATGGCGGAATGAAGCCTCCAACCCCCCAACCCACAAAAGGCACGTGAAATGGAGCACTTACCTGCTGCCGTCTGTGCTGACTTGCAAATGGCGGCCGCTCTGCGGCCGCCATTCACTTCCTGATCATAGCCGTGATAGGCTACATAAGTATTTACATAGCCTATCACGTCAAGCCAAAAAAAAAAACCAGCATATGCAAATGGCGGCTGCAGCGGCTGCCATTTGCGTTCCCTATTTTGAGCCATTTTAGCCTACGTAAATTTTTATGTGGGATATTACAGCGAAAAAAAGGGAATGCAAATAAAGTAGTCGGTGCTATTTGCATTCCTTTGTTTTCCCCCGCCGTAATAGCCTACATAAATATTTACGTAGGCTAAAATGGAGGGGGGGGGAAAGGAACACAAATGGCATCCACTATACTATTTGTGTTCCCCTTTTTTCACCGTAATAGCCTACATAAATATTTCTGTAAGCTAAAACGGCTCAAAATAGGGAATGGAAATGGCGGCGGCCGCAGCCGCCGCCATTTGTGTACGCTGTTTTTTTGGGGGGGGGGCTTGCCGTGATAGGCTACGTAAATAGTAACATAGCCTATCATGGCAGCTTCGCAGGAAGAAAATGGCTGCCGCTACAGCAGCCGCCATTTGCATCCGCAACAGCCCGTCCACGGCCGGAACTCCGGCTGCAGACAGCCCGGGCCGGCAGCTCCATTGAGTCGCCGCAGAGCAGAGCTGGATGGTTTAGGATTTCAGGGGGAGGTGCAGAGCACCTCTCCCCCACCGCAAATCACCCCATCGAAAAGGTAAGTGACTTTCATACATCCCTACCCTATCCCTTATCCCACTCTCATAACCACTCAAAGGCTCTGAAAGTGAAGTGTTGCTGCAAATGGAAAAGAGGGCTGAGCAGAGGCAGCAGAGTGGGAGGGCAGGTCCCATAAAGCAGCCTCTCTCTCATGTAAACAAGTTGTACCTTTGACGCTTTCACCTCCAGGGCACCAAGGGATGAAGCAGGTGGTGTATATCAAGGCGAACAGGTGATTTGTAGGTGCTAAGTGTTCATAAAGACAAGATTAAGGAGCCTTCCCATAGCTAGGCTGTAAATCATCCCCACCCCACCACCACCACAACGCTCAAGACTAACTGTGAAGCCACCTCTGTTTTCAAACCTGAGGAAATGAAAGCTGGCTCTACTGGAAGAAGAACAGTTGGCGTTA
Source organism: Heloderma suspectum (assembly GCF_057233095.1). NCBI lineage: Eukaryota > Metazoa > Chordata > Lepidosauria > Squamata > Helodermatidae > Heloderma > Heloderma suspectum. The sequence continues at coordinate 44,131,837 of NC_139460.1, read as the reverse complement.
ACCTCTAGCTCCAGATTCAAGTGGTGGCTTAGGGGCTGCCACTGCCATGATGGGTAGGGGTGTCGTATTTTCTTCCAGGATAATATTTGTAAACGCCTGCAGTTAAAGACCTGAGTGATACACATGTGTTTCAGGAGATGATGGGCCCCATCTCTCTGTCTGACCATCTGCCTGCCTGATAGGACTTTGCTGCTTCTTGACACAGGATTAAGGTTCCTAAGGGTGCAATCCTATGGCCCCTATACATTATCTGAAGGGCCATAGGATACTGGGGACACCCCCCTTGAGGTCAGAGACAGCACTCTGACCTCAGAAAGGGGAGTTGGAGATCTCACCCTCCCCTCCCCTGCTGCCTCACAGCCAACGTGAACAGAAACTCACTGGCTGGACATCTGACCTCAGAGAGTAAGGAAAGGGGGTGTTCCAGTGGATGGGGAGGGGAGGAAACCGGAAAGGCCAGGATACAATTTGTTCCCCTCCTTCAGCTTCTTTCCTTCCCCCTCCAAAGTACCCTTGCTAGACAGGATGAAAAGCCCATCTAGCAAAAACAACAACAACAACAACAAATAAATCAAAGATTGGAGGCCAGGGAGGCAAAGATCACCTCAACCACTCCTCCCATCCTGTTGGCTTCAGTCCAGTAAGGCATCGGATACACAGAAGCCCTCAAGTTTGAATGCTTCTGTCTTGTGAGGTCACAACTCATAGGTTTGAACCCCAAGTAAATCAAATCATGGTGTGTACCCTCAAAGAAATTCAACTGCTGGACAAAGATATGTAGACATACAGGAAGTGCTACTGGGTGTGGATTCATCTAGTCCTAGGATTAAAGAGGCAAGAACTGAGAAAAGGTTGACATAAAGGCCACAGCCTTAACTATTTGCACAGGGATCCGCAATGAGTTAATTGATCCTGAACACACACCTAGTGCAGGTATAACCTTTCAGTTGAGCTGCCAGAAACCCAGACATTCCAAGAACTCAGACATGCCTCCTACCTCCAAATCTGGGCAAGATTAGTCATTGTTATCCCTTCAGTGGCATACATCTACAGATATATTGGGAGTACTTGAATCAAGGCCTTTTGAGACAAATGGCTCTAAGCAGATGAGACAGGCATGCTCCAACTGGATTCTTGCTCCTGCCCCCAGAGTCCATTAATCCTCTAGGGAAGCCATATTCATCTTCAAATAGGGATGTCCATCACTGGGAAATCCAGTGATTTGCACAAATAGAGATTTGCACAAATTATGGCTGCAATGTGCACAAATTTGTATAATTAGTGCAAATTGTGGCTGTAATTTGCACAAATTATGCCATTTGCAGCTGTAATTTGCACAAATTATGCAATTTACAGCCATAACTTTTGTAAGTGTCTATTTATGCCACACACACACACACAAATATGGAAATTTCACCAGCTGGCCTAATTGTGCACTAAGTCGGGACAACTGATGGAAGACGGAATAGAGTCCAGAGTGGCTGAGCCGATGAAAACTCATCAAGCTCCACCCCACAAGCAGATTTCTCCAACTTCCCTACCCTCAGAATGATGTCTCAGGTTGTTCTCATGAATGCCTCCACTTTCTTAACCCCTCCATGTCTGCACTGACCCTGGCATCTATGGCGCTAATATTGGCCCCGAATTGATAGGCAGTGCCATACTCAATTGACTCATAATCATGATGCCACAATGCAGCAGGGCAGGTGGAGACAAATACCCTTATCACTATGACCAAAGTAGGTGAAAGGCACAAGAAATTCTATTTGGCCCAACGTGGCCTAAATGACTGCTCAGGGAGGGTGGACTAGTACAGAGTTACTTTCAATGGATGCCCAATAGGCAGGCACCAGTCTTTAAGTAGTGTACTAATGACCACCTCCTATTGGCTGTTCCTTGCAAAGCCTGAGTGGCCAGCCCTATCTTTTCCATCCTGCTTCTTCTTTCCTGCTACCTGCAGTTCTGACCTCTCCCCTCCCCACTCTTCACTTCAAGGGAAGCAGCGAAATTATCTCACTGCAGTATTGCCATGATAAAAGTATCTGCTAACCTTTTGTAGCTACTCAAAGATCTCAAAACAACAGTGTTGTTGGGATCAGACAATACAAAGGCTAAAATACCTTACTAGTAAGAAATGCCTATGGAAGATGACATGTTTTATACAGAAGGAAAGTCAATTTATCAACATCTCAGACTGTGCCCTGCATAAGAAGTCAGAAAGAGGGAACACAGGATGGTGTCAAGGTCATAAGGACATACTTGTAATCTGAGTCATTTGAAGAGATGGTTGGACTATCGTAAATGGCAGTCAAGTAGAACTCCTTCATCCTTCTTGCACATGTCATCTATTTAGCCAATCTACCATAGAATAAAATGAAAAACAATAGCAAGACTCTGATTCGGAGGAGGAAGTTGAGACATTTAGGATACTGACTTTATTTATTTGTTTAATCAATTTATAGGCTTCTTGACTATCTCGAAGTGGTTTAAAACATAAGCATTTTAAGTACAAAATGGCCACAGTTAAAACATCAAAAACCAGAATATAAAATGTCTCAGATAAAAATGCTAAAAACAAGCAAACAAACAAAATACTCAAAATCTTTAAAATCAGAGAACTCACCATCAAGCAACTGGGCAGCACAATCATCCAGGGAAGCCCTGGGTGCCACAGCTGGAACCTCCTGCATACCAATGGGGAAGGGCATTCCACAAAGTGGTGGTCATCATGGAGAAGACCCATTTCTGCATTGCCACCAGATGGCAAACTGCAGGTTCCGGTACAACCAGCAAGGCCTCCAACAATGATCTTAGTGAGTTCTATAGCAAAGAGCAAATACCAAGTTTGCACATGATGGAGAATGTGCGAAATGCATAGAGCTCTGTTTAGATGTAGGGAGCTGGATGGATTTTAAATACGGTCTGCCTTTCTGAGCAAAGAAGAGAACCCAACAAAACTTTGGTTGGGAAGAGAACCTCATGAAGAGTAACTGAATAGCCCTCCAACTGTTTAGTTCTCTTGCGCTAATGCAGTACATGTGAATTTGCATCTTTGCCTCTTACAGTATTTTCTGTAGCAAATAGGAAGTTTATCATTGCAAGAAAATAATCTTGAGATCTCTAGACCTAGTTGCTTTTGCTATTTTATTTTATTTTATTTTAGTGCAATTCCACTTCCTGGCTCAGAGATGAAAAACTGTTTGAAATCCATCTCATTCTTTAAAGTATTTTCTTCAGCATTTTGCTTTCTGTTCTGGGACCAGAAGCAGAGATTATCAATATCTGAGGTTTTGCAAAAGCAGAACTCCCAAACCATTAAAGTCAGTCCAGAATGTTTTTTGATATCACAGTCTAAATTCTGATTATGCCTTTTACTAGCAGGAGTGTTTATTAGGACACTGGCATTTAAACAAATGTTGGAAAATAATCATTACAAAATACATGGACGTGAGTCTTTGTGAGACAACCTTGATTATATACTCATCCAAAATGATAAGTGAAACACAATGCAATGGCCCTGATGCAAATTTTTGGAAGCTGTCTGGATTCTGGGGTTCATGTCTGGAACCTAATCTCTATTCTACTATTATTTAGTCCATATTTTCTTGCACCTGCAAGCTCATGAGGAACAGATCCATTTTTTTTTCTGCCTGATGCAGAGAGGGGTACTCAGTCATCAGTGGCTCACAACAACAATATAGAACTATACCCAGATTTAAATAAAGCATCATTGTCAATACTTCCTCAAAATTTTAATTTGCTGACTTTTATGATGGTTCTCTGATGTTAGTGTTTTACTGTATTCTATTAGGCTTAAAACAATGCATGATTGGCATTGCTGTAACACTGTCCTGGAATCTGATTTGATAAAGGGTGGCATGGAAATGTTTTAAATACATAAATACTGGATGAGAAGACACACCAAAAGGAACAGAGCTGCTACACTGACAGCTTCAGTGGATCTGATCTATATGAACTCCAATCACAGAACAAGTAATCAACATCATGAATGTGTCTGATCCCTGCTTTTGATGAACCATGTGCATATTCAGTCTTCACTGTCCATAGGATCAGATTGCTCTTGTGTGCCTCTATGAACCCTTCTCATTCCAAGCAGGTAAATGCCAATTTATATAGCTGCATGATACCCACCGGAAATCCATGGGACATTGTTGTGCTTATTGACTCCTTGACCATGCTGAACCAATCATATGCAGATGCTACAAAAAACTAGGGGTGTCAGAGGATTCTGTTGGGGGGGTGAAGTCCACCAGACATTCAGCAGCTCATCCGCCTGGACTCCAGCTCACTCTCCTAAGAGTTGGCCCAACTTGATCTGAATTGAGTCCAGCCAGCTTGTGGATTTCCAGGTCCCCCTCCCTCCCTTAATTAGGTATTTACACAAATTGCGACCACAAATTGCCTAATTTATGCATATTGCAGGTGTATTGTACTGAATTTGCATACATTGTGCCAACCATTTGCATGTATTGTGGGTGCAATTTGCACAAATTAAGCATATTACAGCCAAAATATGTTCAAACTCAGCAAATTATGGCTGAAATATTCAAAAAATTAGGCAAATTGCAGACACAATTTGTGTAAATGCCAAGTTAAGGGGAAAAATGCTAAAGACACTAGATGGTGATGAACCTTAGCTTCATCCTACCTTTCCCAGCCTCCCCCCCCCCCACAACCCCCACAGCCATTGGAGGCAGGTTCAGGTGAGAGAAGCAGCTACACTAGGAAGTGCCTTTCAGTAGCCATCAATGCAGTTGTGGCATGCTGGTTGTTCCCACTGCCTCTTTCTCCATCAATTCCTGGTGCACCTGCATGGAGAGACCATGTTGGTGTCCACCAGGACTCTCCTCAGAGGAGTCACAGCAGCAGTGTGAGGGGGCACTGCCCAGGTAAAGGAGGCAGGTGGAAGGGAAAAAGAGTCAAAGGTCATGCAGTGTGGGGGATGAGTTGCAAGAAGATGAGTTGCCTCACCTAATTTTTATTTGTTTGTTTGTTTGTTTGTTTGTTTATAAGTTGTTGTTGTTGTTGTTGTGGCTTTGAAAAGCTGCCTCTACAAAATTTGACAGGAGCCACCTTTCCTTCCACAGATACAAAAAAATACAAACGTTCCCAGATTTCAGGAAACAGCCCACGGTTCAGCTCCCAAGCGCAAGCTGAGCCAGGGGAACTGGGGAAACTGGCAAGCCCAAAGAGGGCTGGATTTCCCCGAGATGGCCATGATCCCTACAAAAAAACACAACCCAGGGAGTGCATGCCACAACCTTCTCTGAAAGTGTGTTACTGGTGGCTTGCTCAACGTACAGTTGTGTTGCCAAAATGATGGGTGTGCAGCAACAGCTCAGAATTCATGCCCACATCCCTGCTCACTGGGGATCACAGTTTGAACTGCTATGCAAAGGCACAGGTGGGAAGTGAAACTGGTCAAGTGGATCATGTTAAATACTACAGGCACCTCCAGGGGCCAATCAGTAGGGGATGAGCCTGGGAAGGAGGGGTCACTGTCTCTCTAGTCCACTCCTGGGGCATAAGTAAGAGGTTCCCAGGTGGTTTCAGGCACTGCCATTACTGACTTCCCCACCTGGTGTTCTCTCATTGCTATGGACAGAGATTAGTCTCCAGGTGATGGGTCTGGAAAGGAATTTTGCCCACTTACCCAACCAAGCTGTGTGATCTAGTTTGTTTGTTTGTTTGTTTGTTTCCTCATAGCAATGCTGCTGATTGTACCATTTTACCTGCTTTTGTTATTTGTGGTACAACTTGTTCCTCACAAGCACTGGGGGCATAGGTTCAGATTCATTTCAAGGCATAAGCAGGGATTAGAGAGTCCCACTCCCCCCAAAGAGGTGTTCCTATAAGGGATCTTGGCACCAGCCATAAGGGGACCTTCCAGGCACCAGCCCAGCATGGGAACTGGCATGCCTGTCACTTATCCAGGCCACAGGAGGGGACCATATTAGCAATGCATGCTGTGGTGGGCCTAGGATTCCCAGCTTTCCCAAGATTACCACAGCACATGGCCTGGGGAAGTAAATCAGCCTCCAGTCAGGCTGCCCAATAACTGGATCCTCTGAAAAATAACTCAGTAATTGGCACTGAGTTAGAATATGGAGTTCAGCTGGTGCATCAGTTCAAGATCACAATCAATGGATTTGAGCGTAAAAAAATCAATACATTCTATATAAGAGAGGAGACAGGTCAGCAGTAACCAAGGGAGTAAATCCAAGGATTAGGAAGGTCATCAAACAAGATAGGAGTAGCAGGAGTAGGGATGTATGATAATTTACTTTCTGTTTGTAAATCATGTGAACACAACCCGTTCTCAACCTCGAAGGCGAATGTGAGTAGGAACACAATTCTTGGGAAATGTTTGCAATTTCCCGAGCTTGTGTTCACGCTTACAAGTGCACCCTTCCCAAAATGTGCATTTCCCCTCAAAATCTGTATATTCACCCTTTACCCTATGGGGGAAAATGCACATTTTTCAACTGGGGAAAATGTGCACTTTTAAAAATGCGTGTTTTTTTTCCCTAAAGACAAAAAGAGCCCCTCATGTTTAGGGATGTGCAAACACACCCCACCTTGGGTTCTCCAGGCACTCGCTGAAGCAGTGCCCCACTCACCCCTCTGGACCTGCACTCAAGCCCCCATGAGCTCAGTGGGTAGCCTGGACTCACCCCTGACCAGTCTGGCGAGTGCCCGCCATTTTACCGCCTTTCTTTTTTTTTTTAGGGGGGGGAAATGGAGTTTTTAAAATGTGCATATTCAAATATGCACAGTTTGGGGCCAGGAAAGTTTAATATGTACAATATTAGAGGCATATGGTACATATTAAGCTTTCCCAGCCCCAAACTGTGCATATTTAAATATGCACATTTATAAACCTCCTTTTTTCTGGGGGGGAAAAAGGCAGCAAAATGGTGGGCACTTGCTGGACGGGGTCGCGGTGAGTCTTGGAGAGCGCAAGCAGGTGCGAGTGAGGGCAAGGGCTTGGCAGGCGCAGTCTGGGGATTGTGGGGGGGGGGGCTGATGGACTCCTGGACCCAGCTGGGTGCCCACAACATCCCTACTCATGTTTGGTTCAGGAACATGACCAAGGCAAACCAAGCTTCGAGGAGGAATTTGGAGAACCTCAATGAACTTAAACATCACATGTTTCACCCATTCCTAAATGACAGTACTAGTACTACTAATACTACTAATATAACTAACAACAACAACAACCTACAAGCTAAGTGTCTGCAGTCCATACATTACTTGTGTGCCACCCAATTTAATTAAACGCAGAATTTCAAGGTGAATTCGCACGTTTCTGCTTAGATAAAATATGCATGGAATTTCATTGGAAGCAAAAACTGTTTTAATAACATGCAATATTTCTCAGGAAGGGGGGGCGGTGTTGTACACATCCCTTGCACAGTTGATGGGAAACTGCAGGGTTTCTCTGGAGATAATTATTATTTTTACCCAGGAAGTAACATGTGAACAATCCCTAAATTAGAATGGACTAAATTATCTGGAGTTATTCAAACCCTTCTCAAGATTCTCTATGGGTGTGAAAATCACCCTGTATAGCTGTCAATATAAATGAATGTACTGCATGCATGCATTTGAAAAATTCTGTTTGTTTCAACTCTTGCACTATATTTAGACAAAATGTTTTACCTGGATTGGCAATTAAGAAGATAACACATTTCTAAATTCCAAGCACTCCATAAATGTTTTGATTCAGAACTCAAATGTTTATAGCTTATCCTAGAAAGAACTCTAGATTTCTGTCTTGGAACAAACATCTGTGGAGTCTCTTATTTGCCATGTACAACATATAGACTGACTGGAATCAATTGGCAATCATACCACTTCTAAAATAAGAAAACAGAGTTCATTCTAGGCATACCCACAGATGTCACGACAGACAGTAGAACATGGTTGATGTCAGCTGCTCAGATCCAAGGGCTGACAAAGTTCGTGGAGCTGGGAACGCAGGAAGGCAGAGCAAAGGGACAGCCTGCTGGCATTCAGAGAGGGAGGAAAGGGAGCAGATCTGACAGACTGGCACGGCAGGCAGTGGGATGGGAATGGTCTTGGGTGGGGATGGGAAACCGTTTTTCCAGGATAACCCAAGACAAAAGTCAATTTTGAGAGCCACATCTGCAGAGCCAGAGCAGTGGTTAGAGCCAGAGCCAAAAATGGGTGGAGTCATCTTCTCTGTCTGTCTGTCTGTCTGTCTGTCTCTCTCTCTCTCTCTATATATATATATATATATGCCACTCCTCTTTTCTCTCTTTGAAGGACCACCTTCTTCCATATGAACCTGCCCATCATCTCCAGTCAACAATGGATGCACTATTACATGTCCATCTATCATATGAAATATATCAGGTGGTAGGGATGTCGCGGGAGCCCATTTTGGTCTGCAAATTTGATGGACCTGCACCTGCCGAACTGTGGCCACTGAACTCCCCCCTGCTCACTGGCCCTCTGGGCTGCAGTTGAGTGCCCCCTCCGTGCTTGATGAGCAGCCCGCAACTTACCCCGGGCCTGTTCATCTCTGTGCCGATCACCATGTTTTTTTAAAAATGGCGATCAGCAGCACTTGTGCCCACATAGACTTATATGCAAAAAGCGCTGTGAATCGCCCATAGACTCTAGTTCACAGATCTGTTTTGCATATAGCTCCATCTATGCGCAAGTGTCACTGATAGCCATTTAAAAAACAACAACAACATGGTGATGGGCACAGAGACAAACAGGCCCGGGGTAAGTTGCAGGCTGATCATTGAGCATGGAGGGGGCGCACGACTGCAGCCCGGAGGGCCAACGAGCAGGGAGAAAGCTCAGGGGTGCCCTAAGAACACAAACTGGGATGTGTTCTCACATCCCTATCAGGTGGGAATGGAAGTCAGGGCTTTCTGAGGTAGTGCCTAGGTTATGTGTAACACCCTCTCCAAACAGCTATGGTTATGTATTTCCTGTAGGTGGCTTTTTATATTAACAGTATGCTTCATGTGTAAGAATTGAAAATGGGAGGTGTACTTGCCTCATTTCTTGCTTAATCTGATAATGTATTTTTATCCCATTTATCAACACTTTCCTAAATTGAGTGGATTGAATCCTGACTTAGTCCTACTTAGAGTAGACCTGCTGAAATCAATGGGACTTAAGGGCACAATCCTATTGGGATAGTTGGCTGCCTCCAAACTTGGAGGCAACCAACTATCCAATTCAGGGCGGGCAGAGCACAGAGAGGATCTTCTCTGCACTCCAGCCACCCAGCATTTGTGGCTAGATGGCTGATTTAGGCTGTCTAGCCAGGGCGCCTGAGTCTGGATCCCACCAATTTAGTCCAAATTCTTCCCAGCATCACAAATCTTTCCTAAGAGATCTTTCTTATCAAAATCTGCACACACACACACACACCATATATATATGGTGATAACCCTGAGCTTAACTTGCTTTTGAATCTTTGCCAAACAGAAAATTAGGGATGTACGACAATCATTTACCTTTCGGGGATTGTTGATGGTGGGGGGGGCGTTCCATCCCTCCCCACAGAATCCTTGCCGGGGGGGAGGCGCTCCATTCCTCCCCCCCTCTGGAATCCTGGACGGCCGGCTGTGCTCCGCAGCGATTCTGCGGAGCTGCTGGCTGGCTCCGCCAGCAGCCGGATATCCAGCCGCTGGCTAGCAGGGATGCAAATGGCGGCGTCCATAGCCGCCGCCATTTGTGTCCCTGCAGTCAGCCGTGATAGGCTATGTAAATGTTTACGTAGCCTATCACGGCTGATTAAAAACAAAAAACAAAAACACGCATATGCAAATGGTGGCGCCCATGGGCACCACCATTTGCATTCCTTATTTTGGCACGTCTTAGTCTACGTAGCGTCTATGCTATTTGCATTCCCCTTATTTTCGCCATCTTAGTCTACGTAAATGTTTACGTAGACTAAGACGTGCCAAAATAAGGAATGCAAATGGCGGCACCCATGGGCGCCGCCATTTGCATACGCGCGTGGGTTTTTTTTAAGTCAGCCGTGATAGGCTACGTAAACATTTACGTAGCCTATCACAGTGTTTTTTTAAAATCTAGCCATGATAGGCTACGTAAATCTTTACGTAGTCTATCACTTTTTTTTAAAAAACTGGAAATGGCGGCGGTGGCAGCCGGTCGGAAGAAGACTGGCCACCGCCGCTGAACCGCCCCTGGAGCTGCTGCCGCCACCGCCAGGAAGATCCGCCCCAGGTAAGTCTCATCCCGGCGGGGGGCGGGGGGGCAGACCGTTCCGCCACCGATTTTGGGGGGCCAAATGCGCTGGCATTCAGCCTTCCCGAGATCCGTGGAGGAATTCTCTGACATCCCTACAGAAAATACATTTCCAGTACAGGGGGCGGGGAGGTATCTAAAGTTGTGATGGCACCAAGGTTTCTATTTTCATGCTCAGAAATACAGATTTGGCCAGTTTGTAATGCTCACCTCATTTATGAGGTGAGCATTACAGGACTGATTTCATTCCATCCCATTACTCCAAGGAAGAGAAGACCTTCAGCCCTCTCTACCTCCCTCCCTCCTTCCAACTTTCTTCACTCTCTCTCCTACATCCCCACTTATCTTTGCCACTACTTCAACATCAAGGGAATGGAAGACAGCAGGGAAGTCTCTCTTCCCACTCCCCACTTTGATGCCTAGCATATTGCTATGGCTGTGTGCCAGGAGGAGTGCTGAGAAATGCCATTTTCCCAGTGCTACTGACATGGGTCAGTAGTACTGGGAAAGCAACATTTTCCAGTGCTCTCTGAATGTGGCTGGAACCTGGGAGGGAGGTGGACAGCAGTGGAGGCACACTGGGTGTTGGTGGTGGTAAGGGATGGCAGAATGAGGTCTGGTATAGTATAATGGCTAAGGCTATGAGCTGTGACCAGGGATGTCCACAGATTTATGAGCTGTGTGCAGGGACATTTTATTTATTTATTTATTTATTTATTTATTTATTTATTTCTATACTGCCCAATAGCCGAAGCTCTCTGGGCGGTTCACAAAAATTAAAACCAAACAACACACAATAAAACAATTTAAAATATATAGAACATTAAAACCACAATATAACAATACAACCACAATAAAACTTAGCAGCAGTGCAGGAGTTTAAAACTAAAATTTTTAAAACAGCAAAGCGAAAAGTTTAGAAAGCTAAAATGCTAAAATGCCTGGGAAAATAAAAGGTCTTCACCTGGCCCCGAAAGGAAAACAATGTAGGTGCCAGGAAAACCTCACTAGGGAGCTTATTCCAGAGCCAGGGTGCCACAGCAGAAAAAGCCCTCCTCCTAGTAGCCACCCACCTCACTTCCTTTGGCAGGGGCTCATGGAGAAGGGCCGCTGAGGATGATCTTAAGGTCTGGGAAGGCACATATGGGAGGAGGCGATCCTTCAGAGAACCTGGCTCCAAGACATTAAGGGCTTTAAATGTTAATACCAGCACTTTGAATCGGGCCCAGAAATGGACTGGCAGCCAGTGCAGCTGAAAAAGTACTGACGTAATATGAGCTCGCTGGCCAGTCCCTGTTAAATATCCCTAAGTTTATATCAGTCCTCAGCCATGAATTCACAAAACATCCTTCGCCCTGTCTCACATCTGTAAGGTGGGCATAGCAGTATATTACAAGGTTCTTAACAGGAGAACTGAGGTAATATATGTATGCACTGCTAGTGATATACAAATGCCAATTTGTATTTATTCATTTGTCTGAGGGAAAGAGAAGTGGCGCACTGCCACTGATCTCTCTAGACACTCCCTTTGATCTTGTCCATCCCAAATTTCCAGGAATCAAGAGACTAGCACAGTCAGTAAACAGAAGCTAAGGAACCTCAGGAGAGATTGGATCTGTGTTACACACACACACACACAGGCACTTGCAGGCTTTGATATTATCTGTTTCATCAGAATGACAGCAGCTAGCATTGCCAGAGAGGTAGGAAATGAGAAATTAGCATCCAACAAGCCAATGCCGGATTCCTGGCAATTATTCTCCCAACCACCAGGCTGAAGGGATGCAGTTGCTCCTAAATTATATGTCACACTGATCTCAGCTTTCCGATTCCATCCTCCACAATTGCACAGACACACCTCTCAATACTTGTTCTCCCATTCAGTATCTTCTATATCACCGATTTCTCCCAGCTTCTTCTAGCCCACCATTTCCCTATGTGTGCCACTGCTCACCTTTCAACCTCATGTTATTCCTGTCCTTGGATTTTCCATCCCCAAGTTTCAAAATCTTATTGCAGCCATCCTCAGCCTGGTGCCCTCCAGATGTGTTGGTCTACAACTACCACTATCCATGTGTTGGACAGTTGTGTACCAGTGTGGGGAAGGCTATCTATTATTTCTCTGTACCTCTTGCCTCCATTCTTCATGCCATTCTTAGTACTTTGTATCAACCAAAGAAACCAAAACATACCTATTTTTAAAAAATACAAGATCCAAAGGAGACAGGTAGAATTATAGAGTTCTGATTCTATAGGTTTAGAAGATGGAAAAGAAAACAAACACAGGATGTCTTTGTTCTGCTGCTGACTCTGTTGCAGTTCTCTTCTCTGTGCTGGGGAAAATCATTTAAAATATACTGTGCTTCGACTCCAACCCTGAAAATATGGATATAACACTGCTGGTAGAGCCACAGTAAGATATGAATACCAGGGAGATGGATATATATATCTAAGAATAGGAACTGTGTGTGTGTGTGAGTGTGTGAGCGAGCGAGCGAGCGAGCAAGTGTACGCACACATCTGCGTATACTGGTCAATAAGCTCCACATCTGGAGGTGCAATCCCTTGCACAAGTGGCTTTGTGAAATATGCTTCTACACCTGGAAGAGATACTCCAAATGTAGCCTAATTATTAAATCAAGCTATTTGGTTAATTATTTAGTTATTTGCAACCGTACCAAAAAAATCTGTACTATGTCAATGAAATGCAACTTTTGAGAATGTATGCAACAAAAAGGTTACAGATAGAGAATGAACATTTGAAAGCCAACAATTAAATGGATTTAATTGAAGCCAAATGAAGTGTGGTGTGTGGCTATGAAATGCAGAGCTTTTTCAGTGGTGGCATCCCAGCTGTGGAATGCTCTCCCTAGAAATCCTCACCTGGTGCCTACGTCATGGTGCCTATATTATGGTCTTGTCGGCACCAGATAAAGTCATTTTTTAAAATTTTCCCATGCCTTTCAATCTGCTAGTTTTATTCTTTTTTAGATTGTAAGTTTGTGTCTTATTGCTTTCAATGCTTTTAAGTAGGGCTATGCACCACTTCAGCCCGAAGCCTGAGTTCCGAGTCAAAGTGGGGTGCTTTGGGTCACTTCGGGCTGCCTCTGAGTCAAGGCAGAGGGGGCACAAAGCAGCCCGAAGCAAATCAGGTCACTCCGAAGTGCTTTGGTGCACTTCAGTGCAATTAGAGGCCCAGCTGCCACGCTGCCGCCCAGACCCCAGCTCCTCACCTGGCTCCTCTGGACGCGTGCTGGCAGCCATCTTGTTGTTCCATTCCCCGGAACAATAGGATGGCTGCCAGTGCACATCCGTGGGGCCTAGGAGCTGGTGGCAGCACCAGCTCCACCAGCAGCACTGCAAGCAGCCCGCCGTCGTTGCGAGCTGCTGCCATTGGCCTGACCCGAGCCTTCACGGCCTCCTTGCAAGCAAGGAACCCGTGAAGGCTTGAGCAGAGGCAGGACACCCTCTCCCCTTGCAAGGAAGGGAGAGAGCACAGTTGGAGGGCGACTCCTGCCTCCGCTGCCTGACTCAAGCTTTCATGGGCTCCTTGCAAGCAAGGGACTCATGAAGACTTGAGCAGAGGCAAGCATCGTCTTCCAACAGGACGCCCTCCCCTCTTGTGAGGAAGGGAGAGGGGGCACAGTTGAAGGGCAACACCCACCCTCATGCTTGTCCAATCAGCACGGTCTCCTTCCGGCTGTGCAGGCTTGACAGGAGGCCGTGCCCGTGCAGGCTTGACAGGCGGCCAGTGCCTCCTGCCAATTGCCTGTTCTTCCCTCCTTGCAGAAGGCAGAACAGGCAGTTGGAGGACTGTGGCAGGCAGTGCCAGCAGCACCTTCCCCAGCAGCTCCCCCAGCAGTAGTGACAGTGGCTCCCCCAGCGGCACTAGCACCAGCGGCAGCAGTGGCTCCGTTGGCAGTGCCCCCCCAAACAAGGGCCCAGGTAAGGAACTGGGGGCTGGGCAGTATGTGTGTGTGAGGGGGGCTGGGAGGCATTTGGGGGGGTGTTGGAGGGTGCAAAGCAGGATGCAGATGTCCAAATCCTGCTTTGGCTTCCTAGGCTGAGGTGAGTCGGGGGGGGGGCAAATCAACCCAAGCTGAATCGGGCCCACTTCAGAAGCCCCAAAGCAGCTTCTGAGTCAGATCGCAGGGTCCATGGCATGCACAGTGCTAGTTTTAAGTTTTACTACCTGGACAACTTTTGTTATTGGGTGGTATATAAATGTTATGAATAGATAAGGAAATGCTCATGTATGTATCTTTTTGAAGTTAACTGGAATGCAGATTGGTTTGTTCCCAGCTCCCATTTTCTCCTCCTAGTATTGCATTGGAGAAACTCCACACAAGAAAGCTGTTTGTTGTTTGTTTGTTTGCTATGCATGTCAAGAGCTGCCAAGACTAGAAACCAGCAACCTTTGGTTCGGTGTGTAGCCAGTAGCCACCCAGTGCGGTAAGCTATAAGAACTTCAGTCTTTGGACCATCTTCTTGGCCCTGCCCATGTACGTTGGCTGCTTCCCCTTCTCTTCCTCAAGACAGTAAAGGCTACAAAAGGCTTCTTGTTTGGGCCAGGAACTTGCCTGAGCAATACAGTCATCCTGGCTCTGGTGTGTTCCTTGGCTCTGGCTCCCTGGCTCAACTCCTGGCTCCCAGCTCACCTCTGACAGCTTCCTGTGGCTCAGCTTTGACTCTCTGAACTGATTAATGGAAACAGAACAATTGCCCATCTTTGCCCCACATTTTCTTTCCTAACATGCTGAACTCATTAGTTACTATGCTAAACTCCCAGATCACCCAGCTATCCAGGCCTTGTTTTTTGTCTTAATAATAGATGAAAGGCAGAGGTTGTATCTCTTGTACAGCAGCTCAGGGCACCCTCTCCCTAGTGCTCAGCATGAGTTTTCATCATCAGTAATGGGTAGTGTCAGAAGAGTGTTCAAGACTTTGTGATTTGATGCCTTGTCCTTCCCCAGTACTATTGATTGCAGCAGCTAGAATATGCAGATTGAAAGTTCAGCTTGGATGTAATTATAGATGCTTTACTGAGCTTTGTTGGAACTATGTAGCAATTTTACAGCCACAACATATGATTGGCAAATTCAAAATGGTGATAGTTGTGGGTCTCCAGTATTGAATGTGAGATGCAGAGCCGTGGCTGAGGCAATATAAAATAAAAACTATGATCCTATCTGGTTTGAAAACCATGAATCAAAGAAGGAATCATTAGTTAAAGGAACAAGCAAACCAAAAAACAGGGATCTCATATGGGACTTCTTCCCTTGGAATCTCATAAAGCTGGTACTGAATAGCTTTTAGAAATGCTATAGACCTTTTGATTTGAAATACCTTTGAGATATCATGGTCAGGACAGCAGATGGTTGGGACTTTAAATATTTATGATTGGGAGACCTGGCTATTGACAAGAAGTTAAGTAGAATGACAAGGTCAACAAAAATGAGGCAAGACTGGGTAAAATGAGTTGAGACCCTGAAAAAGACTGGCAGAGTGAGCCATCACTCTGCCTCCATTGTGGGAAGCCAGTACAGATACTTGAGTCCCTTTCTTGGTCAGACCAGGAGTGAGGAAATTGTGGCATTCCAGATGTTTTGGCCTCCAAATCCCATCATCCCTCACCATTGGCTATGCTGCCTAGGGCTGATGGAAACTATAGGGCAAAACAGGGGTTGGACTCAATGGCCCTGTAGGCCCCTTCCAACCCTACTATTCTAAGATCTGTAGGGTCACAAGTTATTCATCCCTGGGTCAGACCAAAGGGAAAAAAAAGCATGGCTCAAGAAGCTCTTAAAGCTACCTTCCTTCACTTGGTGCCCTCAAGATGTTTTGAAATTTGACCCCCATCAGCCCTAGCCAGCATGGTCAGTAGTCAGCAATGCTGGGAATTTAGAGGCCAAAACATTTGGAAGGAACCAGGTCTGGGAAGGCTGTCTTAAAAGGAATCACTGCTTGTCATATGACCTACTCTAGCCAATTAGGTGTTTAGATGGTTTGGTTCATGTCATTTTGACTGTTCTTTCTGCAGTACTGTTTCTGGCTAGAACTCAATTCCATGGGGTGTTTTCTGCATTCTCCACCTGACATCCCCAAGGTCCCAAGTTTCAGACATTCACCAGGCGTATATGGCTTATATCACAAGGGATGGCAGAGAATTCTGCCATGGATTCCAGTGAGGCCGGATTCTTTAGAATTCTTTAGAATCTGCCCCCCTGGAATCTGTGGCGGAACGGCCTCCTGCCCCCCCCATGGAATCCCCTGGGATGGAACTTACCTGGGGCGGATGCAGCGGATTCAGCAGCGGTGGCGGCGGCAGTTCCGGCAGCGGCGGCATCTGGTCTTCTGGCCGGCCATGGCCGGGCTGCTGCAGCCTCCATTGCTGGCCTTGCAGCTGTGATAGGCTACATAAGAATTTACATAGCCTATCACGGCTAACCCCCCCCCCCAAAACCAGCATACGCAAATGGCGGCGGCTACGGCGGCTGCCATTTGCGTTCCCTAATTTTCGCTGTTCTAGCCTACGTAAATATTTACGTAGGCAATTACGGCGAAAAAAAAGGGAACCACAAATAGAGTAGTGGGCGCTATTTGTGTTCTTTTTTTCCCCGCCGTTTTATCCTACGTAAATATTTACGTAGGCTTTTACGGCGAAAAAAAAGAAACGCAAATAGCGCCCACTACGCTATTTGCGGTTCCCTTTTTTTTCACTGTAATTGCCTATGTAAATATTTACGTAGGCTAGAACGGTGAAAAATAGGGAACGCAAATGGCGGCCGCCGTAGCTGCTGCCATTTCATACGGCGTTTGAGGGGGGCATGCCGTGATAGGCTACGTAAATACTTACATAGCCTATCATGGCAGCCTTGAAGGACGCAAATGGCGGCTGCTACGGCAGCCGTCATTTGCGTCCGCAGCAGCCTGTCCGCAGCCGGAGGTCCAGCTGCGGACGGCCCTGGCCGGCTGCTCCACGGAGCTGCCGCAGAGCAGAGCCAGCCGGGCAGGATTCTGGGGGGGGGAGGACCGGATTGCCTCCCCCCTATTGAGGATTCCAGGGGGAGGGACGGAGCATCTCCCCCCCCAGCAGATGCCCTAACCGGAACCAGGTAAGGGATTCGTACATCCCTATATATCTCTGGAAAAGAGGGGGAAGCCAATCACTATCCACTGTAAGGCTTCTGGATGGTAAGAGTGTCAAACAGATTTAAATAAATACTTCACAATCACTTGGAAGATTTTGGCGTATGAGAAAGAAGAAGAAAAAAACCCTACTTATTAAACTTGTCTATATATCACCTTTCATATCAGCTATCCCATTTGGTTTTCCCATCATCAACTGAAAACATCTCATCCTTCAGAGTAATGAGGAAAGGACCAAAATGATTGTCTGGGATGAGAAACAATCCTTAGAATTCTGGAGATGATTATTGAGGCATCATACTGAAACTCATCATGAGGTATCACACAAATCTATCAAGTCCCAGTGTAAAAAATAATCAGGTATCCCCACCCCTCCATGACATTTAGTACTTCAGGAGCCCCTTTCTCTGATGTTTATTATCTAATGTATAGGCTAAATTTAGTCACAGACCATTTTTATACCGATTTTCTCTTGTGCTAACATTTAGCTTTAGCTTTCATAGCTCCCCTCCCTTGCATTTATTCACTCACTACAAGCTTTTCTGAGGCAGAACAGCCATGCATGGGATCAGCTAAGGGCTTGGACCAATTGCGAACGTTGGATCTTAGAGCTAACCTTGAATGCATACTTCTAGAGGCATCCCACCAGCCTTTCACATGGAATCAGAGAGTTGGAAGTGTCCTTTTAGGTTATCAAGGCCAACCCCCTACTCATTGCAGGAAATTTAGAGCTAGAACATCCCCAACAGATGGCTGTCTAGCCTCAGGTTGAAGACGTTCAGTGAGAAAGCCCACCACCCTTCCAGTAATTGTTTCCATTGTTGAACTGCTCCTACCATCATTTTTGCCATGTCCCCTTCAAATTTCCATGTCCCCTTCAAATTTGCATGTCCCCTCAAAGCCAACATTGGGCTGGGAGAGAAATGAAGGGAAATCTGTACAGAGCTGTCCTTAGCTTTTATCTTTAGGCAACATCTTTTAGCATTTGCCTTCACTTTAAAAACCCACAAAAAAAAATATTTGAAATCATAACACACTAGGTTATTAAGAACATAAGAAAATCCCTGCTGGATCAGCCCAAAGACCTATCTGGTCTAGAATTCTGTTCTGACAGTAGCCAGCCAAATGCCTATGGAAAGCTCACAAGAAGGATAAGAGCTCAACAGCACCCTCCTACTCATGTTCCACAGCATCTGGCATTCGGAAGCATACTGCCTCTGCATACTAGAGGTAATACGTATTAACATGTCGGGTTGTCTCTCCTAAGAAGTTTCTTAGGAGAGACAACCAGAGGGCAAGATCCAAAAAGTCCAAGACAGAGTCCAAGATAGAGTCCAAGATAGATTTTGGTCTACATTAGAAAAGATGTACTAAGACTGTAATGAAAGGAAAGAGGTCTGAAGGGAATAAACCTGGAGATACAGGAGAACTGGAAAATTAGAGGGAAAAAGGAAAGGCTCCTCCTGTGCAAGCACTGGGACATTACTGACCCCTAGAGGGACACCGCTTATGCTGGCGTTTTCATGGCAGACTCTAGCGGGGTGGTTTGCCATTGCCTTCCCCAGTCGTGACTACCTTTCCCCCAGCAAGATGGGTACTCATTTTACTGACCTCGGAAGGATGGAAGGCTAAGTCGACCTGAGCTGGCTACCCAAGTCCCGGCTTCCGCTGGGATCGAACTCAGGTCATGGGGAGAGTTTCGGTTGCAATACTGCCGCCTACCACTCTGCGCCACATAAGGCTCTTATAAAAAGCTATGAGGCAGTGAGAAAAAAGCAGAATAAAAAATATTTAGTTTAAACATTAGAGATGGAAAGGGGAAAAAAGTAACTAATGACTACTGACCCTCCTGAATCAGGAGGGTCCCAGTTTGAATCTCACCTCACTAAGTGGCTGTAGGTAAGCTACTCATTCTTAGCCCAATCCCCCACTTGTAATATCAGAATAATAATACTGACCTGGCCTACAAAGTTGTTGTAAGGATGAAAATAAGGTGATGTGTATGAAATGCTTTGGACATATAAAGTGATGTATAAACGCTATGTATTATTAGGGGAATTATAATTTTACTTATATGTATATTGCCATTCATATTCATGGTTCTTTACAAAGAATGAGCCACCACATCTCTGCCTCAAGGGGTTTACAATCAAGGAAATAACACAAGGGAGAAATTAGAATAAGGAAAAGGGAATAGAGGCAGGAGTAAACAGGAGAAATGTAAAATGCAGAGAGGATTGTGAAAAAAGAAATGAGGGAGAACGTGAAGAAGAGATGGGAAAAATGCTGCCCATCTCATGCTAAAAATTCCACCTCTGTCAAATCTAGACTGGAGGTAAGCAATCCCCCACACCCCTGCTGAAAATGATAATGATAAAGGCCCTTTGTCTATGGTATGCACACTCATCTCTGTTAAACAGGTTTTCAGGTTTTTTTGTAGTGCTTCAAAACTCTGAAAAAGTAAAACCCATTGACCAGAAATGGCAGTGGGACAAAAGAGATGAATGTGCATACTATGAGCAAAATGCCTCTATGATGCCACCTTCAGCTCAGGCACTCTCCCCGCTTTCTTGTGGCCTAACATTCTAAGGACCATGGGCCACTGTATGAAATAGAACTAATTATTTGGTGGATTGAAGCAATTGGCGGGGTCTGTTGAGTTAGCAGATGGATGAACCTTTCTTCCGGGTAAGCTACATAGTGTGAACATCTGTCTTCTACAAACAGGAATATTTCCCAGGCTCTTTTTCTTTTCTTTTTTTCTTTTTTCTTGTTTTCTTTTTTGGTGCAGAAAGGAAGCACAAACAGCCTGAACAAGCCTCACAGAAACAAAAGCAACACACACACACAATATATATGAAAGTTGTGTAGTAGTAAGTAATTGGTTGCTGTTGACTTGTTCATGAGTCAAGACAAAACCGCAATGGTCTGTATTACTCCAGCTCCTGGCAAATATGTACTAAGTTACTCAATGGCACAAAATCCATGGAGGATTCTAGGTAGGACACTAAGGGAGCAATCCTATGGCTGCTAGACACTGTCTAGAGGGCCATGGGATATGCTCTTTTCCAGGAACCAGCCTCAGAGCCCGTGCTCTGAGGTTGGTTCCTGGAAAACTCACCTCCTCCATGTCCATGCTGCCTCAGAGACAGCGTGGAGAAGCCCCGTCCTCCGCACTGGCAAGAGAAGCGTGGAGCGACTGAAAAGGGGTGGGGCTCAGGGCGTTCCATGGCGGGGAGGGCGGAGCTGCGTGTATGACACATCCAATGTGTTGTACATGCAGCCTCCTCTCCTGGTCAGCCCCCCACAGCTAGACAGCCGAAAATGGCTGTCTAGCAGAAAATAGCAGGGCAGGAGAGGAGCAGAGGGAACGACCCCCCCCATGCCTCTCCTGCCTTGCTTTGGATAGGCGGTCGCCTCCGAGTTTGGAGGCAGGTGACTATCTTGATAGAATTGTGCCCTAAGAGTAAAACAAGCTGTTTTGAATGGAGAACAACAACACCAGTATCACCAACCCTTCAGAAATGGAGATACCCCCCTCACCCAATCATTCAAAACGTGTACACAAGCAGGCAGGCATCCCTATGGAACAATGTTTCATCTGTGGGGGATTGCATTATCTGAAAAAAGTGGAGAGATGTGAAAAGAGCAGATTTGAACCATAAGCTAAATGTTTAGTGAAAACATCCTTCATAATATGCCATAAACTACTTGGGACCAGGATAACTAGCCAACCACTTTCCCATATATATACCAAATTGAACCCTCCCTGAGATCTTTGAGGAGGTCTTATTGGTTGTTCCAAGAACAACAGTGTGTTGCCAGGCAACAGCGCATAAGTGGACCTTCTTGGTAGTGGCAACCACCCTTTGGAACACAGTCCCACATCTGGTTTGAGAGCTGGAAATGGTGGGGAGCTTTAAATGCCTTTTGAAGATGTATCAGTCTATGCAGGCTTTCCCTGACTTGTAATCAGCTATGGCATTGCTCTGTTCTGCTGCTGTCCTTGTTGTACTGTTTTTAAATGCATTTATCATTTTCCATTGGTTTTTATATTGTATTTTATGTATTTTTGATGTAAATTGCTTAGAGATTTTAGGGTATCAAGTGATATAGAAGCCGTATAAATAAAGAAGATATGCTTCAAAATGAATTCAGTCTATTAAGAAACGTGCAGCTCACAGTGTGAATGCTTTATTATTTACTCCTCTGTGTGTGTGTGTGTGTGTGTGTGTGTGTGAGGGAGGGAGGAGAAAAAAAGTGTGTGTGTGTGTGTGTGTGTGTGTATATATATATATGGATTTCTGAGCTAAAGAGGAATCTCCAGTAATAAGGAAGGACAGGTCAACCTGTCTTTTGGAGGTGATTTAGAATGTGCAATGAACATGAGGAAGAATATAAGAAAGAGAGGGACTGACTGTTTACTTGGCCTGTCCTCACACAAAGAAGTGGCAATTCTAGGCCGTCACAGCTGTTTTTGTCAGCTTTCAGTGCCTTCTGTCACCTAGCTGTGATCTGGCTTGCTGTACATCTCCTTGCCCTGAGTTCCACAGACAGCCATTTTACCCCCTGAGGGCCCAGGCACATCACAACTTTTTAGCAGCCCAAACTCTGAAGCAGGATGGGGCTGTCTGAAAATGACAAATGGAATTAGCCCAGCTTTAGGCAAGGCATCAGCCTAAATCATTGTTGCTATTTACCAAGCTCGAAGGGGGAGAGGATGGAATTGGAAGATGACAAACATCTCCCCATGTCCTGTGGGGCTCTGCACAATGTCACAAAGAAGGTGGGCAATTAACCTCTCATCACACCACCTGTCTGCCACACCCCATTTCTCCCTGAATGGCATGCTCAAAGGCTGAACAGAGTACAACACCACCACCTAGGATATCTGGATGCAAAATCTGTTGTAGATGGGGAGGGTGTAGTTCACAAGCAAATCTCCCTGTCCTGGGACAGCAACTTCTTCTGTCAACCTCTTGGTCAATTCAGAGCTCTCTAATTCTCCACTGCATGCCAGGCTTTGTAAAGTAAAATAGGGAGACATGAAATGAAAGCCATTTGTATATTTGGAATATTTTCCCATCGGGGATATGCTTCCTAATGACACTGATCCATTTAGTTGAAGTACACGGGAGATTATTTCCACTGTGATTTGTAATATATACTGTGCATAGAATCCTAGAGCTGGAAGGTGTCCCATAGGTCATCCAGTCCAGCCAATGCAGAAAATTAACTGACCAGGAAAGCAAACCATTATTTTTAAGAGGTTCAGGTACAGGTAAGGTTCAACAGCAACTGAAGTTGTTCAGGTTTTCTAACAGTTTAGGCCAATAAAGTTTCAGTAAGCACTTCGACAGACATAACCAACCCATTCAGTTCCAGTTCACAGGAGAAAATGTAAATATAAAGCACATTATTGATAATGATCACTTGTACAGTGTGGTGGTGCAAGCTAATAGGTATACAACTATTGCAACTGTCAATCATTTGTATTATGAAGCATTCAGGAAACAAAAAATAAAATTCTAAGTTAAAAAACAACTTTGTTTTGCATTTACATATATGTTCTCATCATACTTTAGATGTAAATAACATTTGATAGGCACCACATAAGTTCCATGTTGTTGTCTTGAACTGTTGTATCTCCTGACATACGTGTTGCACATCCCTTCAGTGTTCTAACTTCATTGTTGACCAAATCTCTGTTGCAAAGGGAAAGCAGGCCTGCAGTCCAATCACTGCCTAATGCTTCCCCAGCCCGAGCATCTGATGTGCTCGCCTCATTATTATTCTGGTTCTGGTGGAACCAGTGAGCATATCATATCAGGTGTTGATGTTGAACCCTTATTCTGAATCAGTGATCTGAATTTACCCCCCCTCCCCCGGGTTCAGGTTCAACAGAAGCTGTTTGAGGTTCAGGTTCTGTACCAGTTCAGGAAAAAAAACAAAGATTGTTCTGGTTTTTTGGTTTAGGTGTGGTTTGACTCCCTCACCACAGCATCCCTGGTAGCTGGCCATCCAGCCTCTGCTTTAAAATGGCTAATGAACAGAACCCACCGCCTTCCAAGGCAGACTGTTCCACTGTTGAACAGCTTGTACAGCAGGAAGTTCTTCCTAGTGTTTAACTGATATTCTTTTTCTTGTAATTTGAACCCATTGGTTCAGATCCTACCCCTCAACAACAGAGAACTGATTTGCTCCACCAGGTGAAGTATGACTAAAGCAGAAGAGAGCAGTACCATTACTTCTCACCACTGGACATCAAACTTCTGTTGATGTGAACTAGAACTTCATTAGCCTTTACAGCCATCGCATTACACTACTAACTCATGATTAGCATGTGGTCTACTAAAACCCCTAAGTCCTGTTCACATGTACTTCTGTCAAGCCATGTGTCACCCATTCTATATTTCTTCAGCTGATTCTCTCTACTTAAATGCAGAATGTTACATTATCTGTGTTGAAATCCATTTTGATACTTCTGGTCTAATTCTCCATCCTGTCAAAATCATCTTGAATCCAGTTTCTGTCTCCTAAGGTATTAGCTACCCCACCCATTCTGGTGTCATTTGCAAATCTCAGAAGCATCTCCAAGTCATTTATATATACATATAAAAATATTTTTAAAAACTTTGCATGCAGCAGGACAGAACCCCACATGGTTCCCCACTTGGCACATCTCCCCAGATTGTCAAGGAGCTGTTGATGAGCTCTCTTTGATATATTATGTGAATATTCATTTTCTGGGAAATTAACATGCCTTTTTTTAATGGTTATGAGCTCATCTCCTTGATTACAATGATTATGTGACACCAAACATTGTACAACATAAGTGACAACTTGGGGTTCAGCAGAAACCCCCACCTCCTACATTGCTGTGGGCATGCGTAAAGGGGGTCTCAGAGTCCATTTATCTGATGATAATGGCACTACAAATTGCAATTCTGTTTTTGTACCAGCATAGTTACAGGATTACCCCTTTCCAAATGAACCTGCTCTCCCATTGAGTTTGTCAGCATCTAGATTTTGAACTTCCTCCCTAGAAAGGTTGAGCTGGGCCCCTTCCTTATGGCCTTTAGGAGGGATTTGGACATTTTTGTTCAACTAAAAGTTTTGTTGTGCATTCATTTCCCCGCTGCTATTTGACTATGTCTTTTAACTGGCTCTATTTTTACTGTTCTCTCTCTCTCTCTCTCTCTCTCATGCTTTAATTGTACCTACTACCTGTATATATATTTTTATGATTGTAGGTTATTTTGAGGATCCTTTTTAGAGCTGAAAGGTGAGATAATAGTGATCTTATAAATAAATAAATAAATAAATAAACGAACGAATGAACGAACGAACCTGAAATGTCATTGAATCATAAGACTTGGGAAGGTATCAGAAAACTGTCTTGTCCATTCCCCAGGTGCAATTCAGGATCATTCCCCACCAGCCTTACACAATTCAACTTCTGAAGCTAAGACCGCAGGATGCCATAAGCAGAGAGCAGCTGCACTACAGAACAGTGCCTCCAGAGTAAATAGCTCCAGATGCCTCAAGCAACTGAGCCAAGTCATTTGTTTAATCCAAATTCTAGCAGAGTCTGTAGCTACATATAGCATCATTCTCAATGCCCACTGGAAGAGTCAAGCAAAGAAACTAGTGCTCCCAGACACTTAGCCCAAGATCTAACCAACCACAAACCATTGACTAGGAAGAGGCAAGCAAAGTAAGGAACAAGTTTGAATGCCACAAACTCAGACTCAAGACATCTTACACTGGTAGACAACCTAACTTCAAATCTGCAAAACTGCCACAACAGTCTGTTCTGATCAATTCTGATCAACAGTCATTGACTACAAAGTGATGGTTGACACTGAGAAACACAAATCTCAAATCCCATGTGAAATAGGAGAGAAGGGGTTTAAAATATACTTTTGGCTCCAAAATCCCAAACATGGCAAAGTTCAAGAAAGTTATATCATGTTCTCAAAGAGGGATAGGGAGAAACTGTGTCTGATCCTTAGCACAAACATGGAGGTAGTAGAGTGAACACTGTCCTAAATAATCACCTGCCATCAAACCAGGAATTTGCAGCAATGCCTCCAGTATGTAACAGAATCATAATCCAGCCACAGAATCTGGAAGCCATTGGTTGGAATGATACCTCCCGTCATTTCCTAATAGCTGCAAGATAGCTGAGTCATCTGCAAGATAGCTGAGTCATCTGCCTTTCTCAAACACATTCACAACACTGGAATACCTTGTCACCTTAATCAAATAGCTTAGAATTAGGCTTATTGACACCCTAGACTTGAGCACGCTCCGGGAGAGAGCGGAGGACAGGAAGGCCTGGCGTGCTATGGTCCATGGCGTCACGAAGAGTCGGACACGACTTAACGACTGAACAACAACGACAAGACATGAGATAGCATGAGGGGGGAAATTATATCAAGTAGTAACCCAACATTTCAAGCCGTGGAAGTAGAAAGTATAGGAAAGTATAGGGAAAGCATGCAGCAGCAAATAAGCATAAAAAAACCTGCACTATTCAAGGATTGTCAAGTGTGATATAGATCAGAATAGGAATGCATTTGATGTATATGTACAGGATGTGGCAGCTAGGATGCTTGCGGGAGCTAGGGATTTGGATCACATTACTCGTATTCTGTATCATTTACATTGGCTACCCGAAAAAATGTGTTCGACTTCGACAGTATGCATACATTTGAAAACTACATATGCAAAAATGTGTACTTTTGAAAAATGCACACAAATATGTTTAAATCAATGGAAGGAGAATGCATGTATTTCAAAAATGAGCACAATTGATGCATACCTTTGTAAAAATACACATGACAACATGCACCAATTTTCATGCAAAAAACCCACAAAAAACACATCATATGATATGGATTCCAGTCGGAATGAGTTTCGAGATGGAATGTGGAGAACTTTGGCAAGCTTGAATTGTGTTGCTTCACACATGCCAGTGTAAAGAGATTTTAAAAACTAAAAAAACAAAAAACCTTTCTACAGCCTTTAGCCGCCCTGCCCACTCCCTTTCCTTTCCCCAGTGCTCCCCTGGGCCCCAGCTGGCCCCAGAGCATTCTTCCAAGAAAATAGGAAGCGGGGGCACCTGCAGGCTGAGGATCTCCTTTGCAGTGGTCCATCTAGCTAAAATCACTTTTTTTAGAAAGAAAAGAAAAGAAGGGAGGGAGGGAGGGGACCCTACTGCTGCCTGGTACACTTGTGGGGTTGGGGTGTTGTATGTTTTCCTATGTGGTTTTGAGGTAGAGGTGCTTTGCCCGTGTCATTTTGTTTCTTTTTATGTGGTTGTTTGTGCGTGTGTTTGTTCAGTTTTTGAAAGAGGCGTAGTTTTGCCCAATTGTTTGCTTGGGAGTGGGGAGCTGTGCCTGTGTGTTTGGGTGTCTTAGGGGGGAGGCTTGCTTGCCTGTCTAGCCATGGGGGGAAGTTTTGGTGGTTGGGGGATAGTTTTGCCTGACTTTTTAGTTCAGGAGGGGCAGTTTTTGCCTCATGACTTTTCCGTAAAACATTTGAACTCATACAAAGCATTGGGCTTCTTAGGTTTCTACATTTGGATTGATGTACTAAGGGCACACATGAGGCTTTGAGACCACAATCACAGCAGCCTCAGGTCAGGTCCAGTCGCAAACCTCTGCACTGATTGGCATCACAGGCTCAGCCCACCCTCTCCCTGGCTGCCACAGCTGTTCACTTTTAATAAATATCACAACCCCTGCTCTAATCAAGCAGGTGCAAAGAAAGTTGCTCTTTGATCGGTCAAGCCAACCTCCCGATTTTTCCCCTCCTAGCACAGTTAGATCTCTTACAGGATTTGGTGAGCTCAAGAAGAATTTATTTCCCCCCGTGCTCCCCCTGCCCCAAATCACCAGTCACCACACACATCTTTACATTACAAACATGCTCTGCATTGTTGCTTCCACTAATCGCACCGACAGTGGCGATCAATGGCTCTAAAGGAGATTTGTACGAACCACAAAGAGTCAAACGCTGCCACTATGGAGATAAATGCCCCCTTCACTCCTCTGCAGCAACTCACCACAACACACCTCCTGGGGAAAGGTTTTATTCTGTACCAAGGTTATTACTCAGAGGGAGCATGGGTTCAGCACTTATCCAGGAGGGGGCCCTTCCTGGCCTTCATTTTATAGCAGAAGCTCAGCATTACAAACTGCTGGTGAATTGAAGCCATTTGTAACCCCCAGAATGCTTGCAGCTGTCAGTCCTCCATTATCCACACCTCCTACACCCTCCTGCTGAGGTCTCAAACTCCATGCTGCCACCTTCCACTTTGCCTATGCCTCCACACAGTTCCCACCTGACTCTGGAAGAAAGCCACAGATTTACCTGGCAACCACAGGAGAGTTATGGACCACCTTGTAGGGGCTGGTTCCACAATCCTTATAAAAACAGCTGGTCAAGAAGCCCTGCAGGTTGAGGTTCAGAGCCTGGGAAAAGCAAGACCTAGGCAGCTGCTAAAATGGGGTCATGCCTAGAGTAACAGCATGGAAACAGGCTGAGGAACACCAGGAAGTCAAGTTACAGAAAACCAGGGAATGCAGCTAGCTCAGAGCAGATGCCAAGATATCATGCCTTCTTTACTTGGGATGACACCACCTCAGGCTTTGCATGTCTGCATGCTCTCTTCAAGCATAGAAAAAGACTTGTAGTAAAGGACAACAACATCCCTGCAGATAGCAAAGTAGCATGTCAGGTTGAAAGGTTCTAGCCCACCTTCTCCTTGACATATTACTTCTCAATGTGGTGGAAGATGTGTTTGCATGGGGGAATATTCAGAAACACAGGCTCCATTACTCATCTAAAGCATGGATGGGGAACCTCCAGCCTGTGGACCTAATTCACCCTGTGGAGCTTCCCCACGTGGCCCATGGAGCCTCCTTGGCTTGCAGTCTGATACGGTACGGACACAACTCAGAATGACTTTTGAAGTGGAATTCAGAGAACCTTGACAAGTTGTGTTTTGTTTTGTCAATTTGCATGTCCCTATCTGCCAATCACAGGGACTGATGTCACACACTCACATTGCCCCCAGGGCATAATCAGATCTCTGAGAGCTGAGCACCTACAAACCATGGTATCTCACTTTTCTCAGCCCATCAAGTTCCTTGTTCAGGTCCTGGAGCCTCTGGTGTGGGGCTTTTTCAGAACCTCCGACCATAGGACTCTATGACTAATTTGTTTATTATATTTGGTTTTGCCAATTATGCTTTGCCTCTTCTCAGCTTGCCATTGTGGGATTAAACTGGCTGTTTGAGATAATGTTTGGTTCCAGATGGGTGGGGAAACATGTAAAGGCTGCATGCAAATGGGCCTAAAATAGGTTGCCTGTGATGCAAGCAATACATAGATTATATGATGATGTGATGTGGCACGAAGAGTTTATTGTCACTCCTTTGGGAAGAGAGGCATAATGCTGTTTTAAATTTCCTGCTCATAAAACCTTCATCTACACTTTAGGATTGCCAGATCAAACATTTCACAGGGTGTGGGTGTTGCCCAATGCGGTGGTAGTTGTTACATGGACCTGTGGGCTAGGGAGATCCTTTTCATTGCTTTATCAGATCTCCTTAAATCAGTAGCATCCTTAAACTGTGTGCTGCTGGGGCACATTACTGCACCACAAAAGGACCGCTAATATACTGGGAGAAATGAATACATCAAATGCTTAAAAGATGCTGTGAGTATCCCGGCTCTCACATCCACCCTCAAAGATGTCTTCCTGATTATATCTACCATGATTTAGTGGTGTGTTCTCTATCATGCCGGTTGCAGAGACGCAACAACATTTCCATCAGCAATGGAGCCTACCCTTTGCGTCTCTGCATTATTTGCTGGTCTGTGCTTGCTTCTTTCCAACCAAGAAGCATATCCAGGTCAAGTAATTGACTCATGCAGGAACAATGTGTATGAATTGCATCTTTGAAAGGGACAGACTGTGGCTCAGTGGTAAAGCACATGCAGAATGTCCCAGATTCAGCCCTAAACATCTCCATCTGGGGCATGAAAAGGCTCCTTTGCCAAGAAATTCCAAGAAACTTCTGCCAGTCAATGTAAACAATAATGGCCTCAATTCTGATGCAGAACATCAGGCTCAAGGGCCAAATCTGGCCCTCTTAGGTTCCCCAAAACATTACAGCCCCTTGCCTGCTCCCACCTAGGGATGTATGGATTGTATAAAATCCATCCCATCTGTGTTTTATGGATTGTCAGGCATCTTCCATTCCGTCATCTGCTCATCAATGGAATTGGATTTTTTGTTTGTTTCCTAGTTTGTGTAAATGCACATTTGTGCATATGCATATGAGCAAAAATGCACAAATCCCCCCAAAATGTGCATTTCCATGCTTTAGCCTATGGGAGAAATGTGCATTTTTGCCCTTTTTTTAATGCATATTTTTCTACGATGAAATTTGCATGAGATTTCAGGAAAGTTAGAAAAATGGTCTGTAAGTCCACTAGGGGTGTACGGAACATACTCACCAGTCTGCTGGGGGAGTACGCGGGGGGGGGGAGGTGATTTGTCCATCCCCCCAGAATCCTCCCCAGCCAGCTCTGCTACGCAGTGAGTCCTCAGAGCCACCACCCGGGGCCGCCCACAGCCAGACTTCTGTCCACTGCTGGGCTGTGGCCGCAAATGGCATCCGGCATAGCTGCATAGGGGATGCCATTTACATCCCTGCCCTTTGCCGTGATTGGCTACATAAATATTTATGCAGTCTATCAAGGCAAAGAGCAGGGACTCAAATGGTGTAGCGGACACCATTTGCGTCCCTGCCCTTTTTGTGATAGGCTACGTAAATCTTCACATAGCCAATCACGGCCAAGGGCAGGGACGCAAATGGCATCCGCTACACTGGATGCCATTTTGTTTTGCAGCCTGGCAGCAGATGGCTGCGGAACGAAGACGATGACCTAGACCAGCCGCCGCCAGGTAGGGTCTGTCCCGGGAGTATTTCGGGGGGTGGCAGGGGGGTAGTCCATTCCGCCACGGACTCCAGGGGAGTTGGAGTCCGTGACAGATTTCTCCACCATCCCTAAAGTCCACAGAGTCCACCCAACAGGGAAAAAGACCTGGGTGGGGGAACTGGGAGGGGTCACTCTCTCCCAGCTGTGCCCTCCTGGTACTCGGTGCAGCACCAACACCGACTTGAGGGTCGGGGAGGGGGGGTTGCCGTGGTCTATAGGAATTCAATCTCCCTCTCCAGGCTTCCTGCTCATTCAAGTGCAGATCTTGAGTGTCTGTACATTGTGTTGGGTACCCGGGACAGATTAGGGATTCTGTTGGTGTACCGCCCACCCCGCTGCCCATCGGATTCCCTGCCTGAGCTGACGGAGGTGGTCTCGGACTTGGTGTTGAGGACCCCCAGGATGATGGTCCTGGGGGATCTCAACTTCCATGCCGAGGCCGCTGTATCCGGGGCGGCTCAGGACTTCATGGCCACCATGACAACCATGGGGCTGTCCCAACATGTCATCGGCCCAACGCATATAAAAGGACACACGCTTGATCTGGTTTTCTCGACTGGGCAGGAGGATGGTGATCTGAAAGTGGAGGAATTAACATCTGTCCCTTTGTCATGGTCAGATCACTTCCTGCTGAGGTTTAGACTTCTGGCGGCCTTTCCCCTCTGCAAGGGTGGGGGACCTATTAAAATGGTCTGCCCCCGGAGATTAATGGATTCCGATGGATTCCAGAGGGCTCTGGGGGATTTTCCTGCTGGTATGGCTGGTGCTCCTGTCGAAGCCCAGGTCGCTCTGTGGAATGCAGAGATGACTCGGGTGGTTGACACGATCACACCCAAGTGCCCTCTCCCTCTGAGCAGAGCCCGGCCAGCTCCTTGGTATACACCTCAGCTCAGGGCAATGAAGCAAGAGGGGAGACGGCTAGAACGCAGGTGGAGGAAAACTTGTGCTGAGTCTGACTGAACACAGGTAAGAGCCCACTATCAAGCCTACTCTGTGGCGGTGAGGGTGGCAAAGAGGCAGTTCTTTTCCACCAGCATTGCATCTTCTCAGTGTCGTCCGGCAGAGCTTTTCCGAGTGATTCGCGGCCTGTTACATTCTGGGCCAGGGAGAGAGACGGTGGAACCCTCGGTAGCACGCTGTGACGAGTTTGCGCGGCACTTTGAGGATAAAGTCGCTCAGATTCGTCATGAATTGGACACCACCATTAATGCAGTTCCATTGGTAGAGGCGTTCAGAGCACCGTCTGGTCCAGTTTTATTGGATGAGTTTCAGTTACTGAGGCCTGAGGATGCGGACAAGGTGCTTGGCCAAGTCCGATCGACCACTTGTGTGCTTGACCCTTGCCCTTCATGGCTTATTAAATCAAACAAGGAGGGGTTGTCCGGCTGGGTCCAGGAGGTTGTAAATTCCTCCTTGAGAGAGGGAGTGGTGCCTGCTGCTTTAAAAGAGGCAGTAATTAGACCACTCCTGAAAAAGCCTAACCTGGACCCAGAGGATGTTAACAATTATAGGCCAGTGGCCAACATCCCCTTCCTGGGCAAGGTGCTTGAGCGGGTGGTTGTAGGACAGCTCCAGGCACTCTTGAATGAAACGGATTATCTAGATCCATTTCAATCGGGCTTCAGGCCTGGTTTTGGAACGGAAACTGCCTTGGTCGCCCTGTGGGATGACCTCTGCCGGGAGAGGGACAGGGGGAGTGCGACCCTGTTGATTCTCCTGGACCTCTCAGCGGCTTTCGATACCATCGACAATGGTATCCTTCTGGATAGGTTGTCTGGGTTGGGAGTTGGAGGCACTGCACTACAGTGGTTCCGCTCCTACTTGGATGACCGATTCCAGAAGGTGGTGCTGGGGGATTATTGCTCTGTGCCATGGCAATTGTGCCATGGGGTTCCACGGGGCTCTATTTTATCCCCCATGCTGTTTAACATCTACATGAAACCGCTGGGGGAGGATATCCGGAGGTGTGGGCTGAGGTGCCGTCAATATGCGGATGACACCCAGCTCTACCTCTTTTTCTCATCAAAACCAGGTGAGGAAGTGGCTGTTCTGAACCAGTGCCTGGGCACGGTAATGGACTGGATGAGGGCTAATAAACTGAAACTCAATCCAGACAAGACGGAGGTACTGTTAGTGGGTGGTTCGTCTGCCCGGCTAGGTGATATTCAACCTGTTCTGGAGGGGGTTGCACTCCCCCTAAAGGATCAGGTTCATAGTTTGGGGGTGCTCTTGGATCCAGAACTGTCACTTGAGGCACAGGTGAACTCAGTGGCACGGAGCACTTTTTATCAGCTTAGGCTGGTATACCAACTACGCCCTTATCTGGACAGAGATAGCCTAGTTACAGTTATCCATGCTCTGATAACTTCTCGTCTGGATTACTGCAATGCGTTATACGTGGGGCTGCCTTTGAAAACGGTCCGGAAACTTCAGCTGGTCCAAAATAGGGCAGCAAGATTGTTAACAGGGACTGGCCTGCGAGCTTATATTACGCCAGTACTTTTTCAGCTGCACTGGCTGCCAGTCCATTTCCGGGACCAATTCAAAGTGCTGGTGTTAACATTCAAAGCCCTTAACGGCTTGGGGCCAGGTTACCTGAAGGATCGCCTCCTCCCATATGTGCCTGCCCGGACCTTAAGATCATCATCATCAGCCCTTCTCCGTGAGCCCCTGCCAAAGGAAGTGAGGCGGGTGGCTACTAGGAGGAGGGCTTTTTCTGCTGTGGCACCCCGGCTCTGGAATAAGCTCCCTAGTGAGGTTCGCCTGGCGCCTACATTGTACTCCTTTCAGCGCCAGGTGAAGACCTTTTTATTTTCTCAGGCATTTTAGCTTTCTAAATTTTTATCTTTGCTGTTTTAAATCTGTATTTTAAACTCCTGCACTGCTGCTAGGTTTTATTGTGGTTGTATTGTTATATTGTGGTTTTAATGTTCTATATATTTTAAATTGTTTTATTGTGTGTTGTTTGGTTCTAGTTTTTGTGAACCGCCCAGAGAGCTTCGGCTATTGGGCGGTATAGAAATGAAATAAATAAATTAAATAAATAAATAAAAAGCCAGTGTGCTGCAGAATCCACTGCTCAGATTCATCAAAATCTGAACTCATTTGGTTCCATTGCAGATTTCTCCAACATCTAGGGTTGGCGGAGAATTCCTCCCCGAAACTTCAGGGGGCCGAGCGCCAACGTGTTCGGCCCCCCGAACAAGTTTTGGGAAGAAATCCTCCACACACACACACACCCCGCACCCCCCCCCCCGGGACGGGACTTATCTTTTGCGAATGTCCCTCCTGGTGGCTGGTCCGGCCGGTGGTTCGGCGGGTTTTCGAGCGAGGCTATTTGCGTTGCCCTTATTTTTGCCGTAGTCTACGTAAACATTTACGTAGACTACAGCCACCAAATAAGGAACGCGAATGGCGGCTCCCTATGGGGGCCGCCATTCGCGTACGCGCTTTTTTTTTTTTTTTTAAAGTCACCCGTGATAGGCTACGTGACGATTCACGTAGCCTATCACGGCTGACTTTGCAGATCTAGCCGTGATAGGCTACGTGAATCGTCACAGCCTATCAGAGGAAGTTTTTTTTTTTTTTTTTTTACTTTCGCGTTCGCGGCCGGGCGAGGCGAGGCGCCTCCTCCCCGGCCTGAATTTCGGCGGGGCGAGGCGGGAAGCCTCCCCCCCGGCCTGAATTTCGGCCAGGCGAGGCGGGAAGCCTCCCCCCCGGCCTGAACTTCGCGGGGGGAGCAGCGAAGCGCTCCCCCCCACCGCGAACGGCCTTCGACGACAGGTAAGTGACTTTCGTCCACCCCTACCAACATCCCTAGTCCCACTCCCTTTCCCCTGACCACCAATTGTTCGGTGGTTTTTTCCAGCTTTTGTGCACCCCCCCCTTCTAAAATGTTGAAGTGCCTCTCCTAAAGCTTTGTTACTGTCAGTAAGAGCATTAAGCTAAAAGATGCTGATATTTGAGGTATTAGGCCCTGCCCCTTTTGTCTTTGTCCCTGCCCACCAGTGGAATGCAGCTCTGAGAGCTTCTCCAAATTGGAATTCAGTCCTTCAGCCAAAAGAGGTTCAACATCCCTGATGTAGATGGACCATTGGTCTTAGGAAGATTCCTATGTTACTTTTCAGATGTAAAAGTGATGTGAAAAAAAATGGAGCTCAGCTGTCAAAGGTCTAGAGAAGAGAACACTGCTGGAGGGAATGATCCTATGGCCCCTAGACAGCATTTGAAGGGCCATAGGGTAGTTCAGATTCCCAGATCTGAGGGTGGAGACAGTGGCCCAACCTCAGAGCTGGGATCAGAGCTCCACCCCCTCCCCTTCACAGCTGGCATGGAAAGAACCAAGCTGTAGGGATGTATGAACCCACCCCTGTCTGGGTTATACAGGTGCCCGCTCAGCCCCTGGCCCTGCTCGCCAGTTCCTGGACCAAACTCGATCCCCTCGTGCACTCAGTCAGCAGCCCGCACTCACCCTGGTGGCTGCGTTGAGCTCTGCGGTCACCATTTTTGGAGAAATAAAATGGTGATCGCAGAATGTGCATATTTGTGTATGTGCGAAAATGCATGGTCCCCCCCAAAAATGGACATTTTCACACATAAGCAAATATATGCATTCGCAAAAATGTGCATTTTCGCGCACACGGAAATATGAACATTTTTGCAATCACCATTTTATTTCTCAAAAAATGGCGACCACAAATTTTGAGGAGGGCACCATGGTGAGTGCAGGCCATTCACTGAGCATGGACATGGGGCAAGCAGGGGCAGGGGCTCAGTGAGCGGGGCTTGGGGATGCAGACAGGGGCGATTCCACCAGATTCCTGGATGGAATCAGGCACCCGCGCCATCCCTACCAAGCTGGCTGTCTCTCTGAGGTCAGGAATACAACCTCAGAAGGGCAAATAGGAGGTGTTTTAGTGGGCAGGGAGGGAAGGAGACTAGAGAGTCCAGAATATGAGTTATTCTCTCCACCCAACTTCCCTCCATCTCTTAGACACCCCAGCTAGATTGGCAAAAAAGCCCATCTAGCAAAAATGCAGGATGGGAGAATGTGGAGGTGAACATGGCATAGGATGACCATAAGCCTCTGTGTTTGGAGGCTTACGATCATTTCAGTAGGATTGCACCCTTAAAGTTTATCAGCTTACCAGTGTAATGGCTGCCAAAACTGTACCCCTTCTCCCAGTAGACTGGGCTCAGTAGACTGATAAGTCAGTATCCTAACATTGATTCTAGGCTAATCATCCACACAATGAATGTTGCAGATTGAGCAAATAATGACATCATTAGCTATCAATGTGCCTCATTTGCCCCCACTCCACATGCACACACACACATGCATTTAAACATTTGTACATGTTTACACATGTGTTACACATGTTTACACATTCCCGAAGCTAGGTCTCAAAGATCAGACAGGAACAGAGGTCTACAGCCTTTCTGCCCTTAGGAATATGAGCAGAAACCACAATGATCATCTAGCTGAAGACACCAAACAACCAGGTGCATAAGTGTTTCCATTACTTTTATGTTTTTTCCCCATTTTCTATATTTTCTCCAACTTTTATATACACACACATACACAATCTTCTGTGGTAACTTTGAAAGGAGTAATTTAATCAAAAATCAGAGTGCCTGGCATTAATTTAAATCAGTCCTGGGCTCACATGGCTGCCAAATTGCTCACTTCAAAACCACACAACCAAAGAACTTTAGGTGCCCTCTGAGAATGCCTGAAGAGATGTGGAGAGGGGGTGAGAGAAAGACCCATGAAAGCAAATGGAGAGAAAAGGTGCTCATTTGGTGGGTGGAGGAGAAGGGAGGGAGGGATTGTGCAGAGAACGCTTCAATTAATATGTGATTGATTTAACACTTAAGAACAGTAGTGAGACAGACTCTTTATTAGCATTTATTTCATTATTTAGCAGCTTTTTCTTGAAGGTAAAATATTCTCAGGTCAACTGAGACATGCTGAACAAAACACCGGTGGTTGTTAATAAAGATCAGGATGAGTGTGAAGAAGAGATGGATGATTTTCATGCTACTTGGGCCACTAGGGTCCAATCAGAAGAAGACAGGGTTAAATTCTGTCCTTGACTATGTATGTGCACTCAGCACCTTGCAACTTCAGTGGAGACTTACATATGCATCCAAGAGCAGAATTTAGCCTTTAGGTATGGAGTCAAAGACAGAGGGTTCCTTCATCTTGATCATACTGAAAAGGTGGACATTTAGAAAAATGTTCCAGATAACTTAAAAACAAATTATATAGTGAACAGACAAGATGCATCAGTTAATTTTGCTTGTGTATTTTCTTGGAGGGAGGAGAGTGGGTGAAGTCCACTTCATAGGCCTCTTAATCTGGCCTCCTAGGCCTTCTTAACACCATGGGCAAAAGAAAAAAAGACAAAAAAGGTCTCCAAATATGGCTAAAATCCCTTTGCAAATGCATCAGAAATACATATTTCAAAACACTGGTCATCATCCTACATTAAAATCATACCTATCCTTACTCGGCAAATTGCTTCAAACCAGTGGACCATGACCCCCATGCCATTAAATCCAGAGAATGGGGAGGGAAAGGTCCTGAGGGACAGCTGGCAAGATGGGATTGGATTCGATGGTCTTATAGGCCCCTTCCAACCCTACTATTCTATGATTCTATGATGGCAACACAGAAGGTAAGATGGGCCAAGAGAAGGTATGTGAAAACTCGGTTTTGTCTAGCTTAATCCAACGATGAGCACCGTTACATGGAAGGTGCACCAGTAGATCTAATTGCCAGTAGCAGCCCAATCCTCTACTCTAGCCATCCTTAACCAGGTGTCCTCCCGCTGTTTTGTACTACAACTCCCAACATTCCTGACCATTGGCCATGCTCTCTGGGGCTCATGGTAGTTATAGTCCAAGACATCTGGAGGGCAGCAAGGTAGGGAAGGCTACTCTACTCTGTGGCATAGCAGCAACACAGTGTAGAAACTGTGCAAATCCCTCAATACCAGCCAGATCCCCTTGTGTTTTTGTGCCAACACTGAAAGCCTTGCTCAGAGTTGGCAGTGCCCATATTCACTACAATCCGGCACTGAATCTATCTATCTGTCATCTATCTATCTATCTATCTATCTATCTATCTATCTATCTATCATTTTTAAATATGTATAATCCACCTTTCCGTTAAGAAAGGAACACCCCGAACTGCTCACAAGCTCTCAAAAATACACATGAAAATGAATGGTTATTGGAAATAAATGAATAACCAAAGCAGTAAGAGAGAATAAAACAAGCTAGACACCCAGTAGGAGATAACATAGCAAACAAAAGATTGACCATACACAAACACATAAAGCCCACTAAACCCTGCAAATAAATAAGTCTTAACATAATGAAAGATGCTTGAGAATTTTTATCTTTGCAAATTCTTGTAGGAAATGTCCTGATCCACATGTCTCAGACAAATGTGCGAATCACAACTTAGCTGTGCAACTGGTGTTGTACTTCTGTGAATGTTGCAATGCAATTCCCAGCAGCTTAAACATATTGCAATAAGGATTAAATATGTATTTTGTGAGAAAACATGCATTTCAAAACTATTTTGAAAGAGCAAATATGCATCTAAATACCTCTTTTGAGAGAAAATATGTATTTAAAAATGCATATTAAAATATTCTGGTCAGAAGTGTATTTAAATATTCTGATCTCAAGCTCTTTAAAACGTTAAAGTATAATAACAGCACTTTGAACTGTGCCTGGAAGCAAAGTGAGAACCAATGCTGTTGGCATAGCATCAGTATTATATTCTCCCAGCAGTGGGCTCCAGTTAAGACTCTCACCACTTCATTTTGCATCAATTCAATTGTAGCTTCCAAATGCTTCTCAAAGAGTATGTGGCAATAATCTAACCTGGTACCTGGATGCTTCTAAGCAGCTGCTGACAGATGCAGGATGAGCCAAATTTAGCAGCTTGGGACTAATAACCGCTCCTCAAAAGAGCACAGTGTGAAGTTAGGGTTTCACACCTCCCTCCACTCTAGTTTCCTGCACAGGGGCTGTTATGCTATTAGACTCTTTGCTAGTGAGATGAGATCCAATTTGGCCAGAGTAATATATGTACCTTAATGCAGGGGTGTGCTCAATGTAGAACAAGAACTATCGGCATATATCTGCAATGTTTGCAGTTGCTCTCCAAGGATTACTGGGAGAGCAAGAGGATTAAAAGGAAAACAACAACAACAACAACAACATTGCTATGGCTGGCACTGTGTTAATTGCTTATATCTTGGCCTCAGTGTTTCTTGTCTGTAAAATAGGGATACTAATTGGTTGCCTTTGGCCAGGATTTTGTTAGAGTGATGTGTTAGAATCCCTGATATATAGTAGTAGATTTGTATATATGCCATTGTATGGAGTGCAGTAAGTAATTGACTCTGCCCCTTGAGTTTGTGTCTGGATCAAACTGGTAGACCTCAGCAACAGATTAAAAAAACAAAAAACAAAATAACGCCCCCCCCACAGACCTGGAGTCTCCTCACCCCCTACCTCTACCTTAATATTTACTTTAATATAATATACCTTAATATTTAGACCAGGGGTGGG
The DNA here is from genome assembly GCF_057233095.1 of Heloderma suspectum. NCBI lineage: Eukaryota > Metazoa > Chordata > Lepidosauria > Squamata > Helodermatidae > Heloderma > Heloderma suspectum. Next base: position 44,092,795 of record NC_139460.1, on the reverse strand, counting down.
CAAGGTGTGGCCCTCCAGATGTAATTGGACTGCAACTCCCATCATCCTTCACCATGGGCTATGTTGGCTAGGTCTGATGGGAGTTGCAGTCCAACCACCTCTGGAAAGCCACACCTTGCCCATCCCTGAGTGGGAGGGTGCTATTGTGCTCAGGTCCTGCTTGTGAGTTTCCGTTTCCGAGAGCCTTTGGTCTAATCCAACCAGGCTCTTCTTATGCTCTGATGTCAATGTTGTCATGACACAAAAGAACCAAGAGGGTATCTGAAAATAGACACATGTCCCCTCAAACTCTCCATCTCACAACTTAACAATTGCCACTAAAGATTACGATTTATTCCACCCCCAAATAATCAACTGAAGGATCAATTGATTAAACTTACACATAGAGCCATGCAGTCCTGGACTCTATGGAGCAGACAGCTGGTTCTGAATCCCTGGCAAATCTACTTTCCAATTAAAAAACAAAACCCTGATATACTGGTGCCATTTTGAGATTACAGACAAACTGTGTATCTCATTTTGTTATTGGTCTTCATGTTCGATCATCTAGTTTGAAAATCATCTGTAAGAGGCAGGTAAAAGGATTGAACTAAATGTCCTCTCATAGAGAAGCAGCATACAAATTGCAGACTGAAATACTTTAACCTGCCAAGGCCAAATGAGAAGTGGTTAAGAAGGGATTTGGTTAAGCACAGAGAAGGAAATCTTCAGAGATACAAATCACAACTACTGATAATTCTGTTTTCCCTCTGACACAGATAATGGGATAAGTGGGCATGCATGGAAATCATAGAAAAGAGAAATTCTGAAGAGATGAATTGCACTTCACAAAGCCAACATTTGAGCCATTTTCTACTGAGGTTTCCTGCTGGCGGTAGCTGGGACTACAATGATGAGCTTCTCTGTAGCTAAAATGAATACAATTTCCTGTAGCACCTTGTTCAAGGAAAAGGCTGTGACTTGAGATGCAATAGAATTCTCCCTGCTATTGCTTCAGAGCTAGGAGCTAAGCATATGTACTGGCAGGGATGTATGAGCATTGTGTTTTCATTCATTACACATCAGAACTTGCCCCATTTGCAACCCTGCATGCAAACACGGGGGGGGGGGGAGCTCTCATATTCCCAAGTTTCCGACCGTGTTCATAAGATGTGATAGTTAGAAAAATGTGCAGTTTTAAAATGTGCATTTTGGGGGAAAATACATATATGCAGCTTTTTAAAAAATGCACACCAATATAGACAGTTTTTTTTATTCAAACAACAATGCTTCACATTTCAGAACAGGGAAAAGGCAAACGGAGCTTCAAGGTGGAACTTGGAGGACCTTGACAAACTTGAGCCTTTCTGATTCTCCCATCCCATCTCTATATACTGATGGGGTCTGATCTGACTGACCCGGAAACAGGTCTTAGGGTCATGATGGAGAGCTCAGTGAAAACGCTGACTCAGTGTGCAGGCAGCGGCCATGAAAAAGGCAAATCCCATGCTAGGGGTCATTAGGAAAGGGATCAAAAATAAAATTCCCTATATTGTAATGCCTTTGTTTGTTTGTTTGTTTGTTTATGTTATAGTGCAACTACACTTGCAGTACTGTGCATACTCTTGGTTGCCAGCTCTCAAAAAGGAGATTATAGTGCTGACAAAGAAGCAGAAAAGGGCTGGAGCAACTCCCCTACGAGGAAAGGGAAAGGTTACAATATTTGGGCTTCTTCATTTTTAAAAGAAGGTGAATAAGGGGGACATGGTAGAGATGTTTAACATTACTCATGGTGTGGAGAAAGTGGACAGGGAGAAGTGTCTTCTCCCTCTTTCATCATATTACAACCAGGTTCAGTGTCATCAGGCAGAATAATTGGGTACCTGCCAAGGGCCCATACCCTAGCAGGGGACCCACTAACAAGATCCTCCAAACTTGCTCTTGCTCTTCATTATTGGAACCTGCTTGTTCATTTGCCTCTCACTCTGGCCCAGACAACAGTGGTGGTGTGAAGAAGGAGCAATAAATGCCACTGCCTACTTGCTCATTGGCTGTCTGCCTGGTAAGCAAGCAGGTGGCAGCAATGATGAGGAAAAGCAGCAGGCAACAATACTGGTGTGAGAAGGTGATGGAGAGGGGCCATTGAGGGTGTCTTGCCAAGGGCCCTCCAAAACCTGGAGCTTGCACTCACTAGAACCAGGGATCACCCCATGAAGCAAAATGGCAGGAGATTCAGGGAAATGAATATTCCTTCACACAGCACATAACTATGCAATATGCTGCCCCAAGATGAGGTGACAAGCACTAGCTTAGATGGCTTTAAAGGGGGATTAGACACATCCCTGGATGATAATGCGATTAATGGCTACCAAGCATGATGGCAATATGCTACCTCCAGGATCAGAGGCAGCATACGGTGGGAAGGAAGAGTGGGAGAGGGCTGTTGCCCTCATGTCCTGCTTGTGGGCTTCCCAGAAGCATCTGAGTTAGTGACTGTATGAGCAGCATGCTGGACCAGATGGGTCTTTGGTCTGATCCAACAGTCTTGTTTTGCATCCTTAATTTGCTTCCATGGGCAAGGAATTACTAATAATCCTATAGTAATAGTCATAGTGCTTGCTCAGACAGCCTCCGAATCTTCTGGCAATCTGTCCATGGTTGCTGTTTGGCAAGATCTCCTGCGTGATGGGATAGTGAGAAAATCCATTATTTAATGTGGTGGGGGCATCGAGTTCAGGGCCAATTCAGAAAGCTCAGCATGCCGTCATGGATACTGCCAAAAGCTTCTTCTGTGCAGCTCTTCATGCATCAGGGTAGTGCACTATAGGGGTAGTCACATTGCAGACCTTCCAAAAAACTCTTCTAAAAACCCTGCTACTAGAGCCACTGCACCTAGGCATGGGCGGATTCCCTACCTGTCGTTCCATGGGGGAATCCACCAGTGGGGGGAGGTGATCCGTCCATCCCTCCGGAATCTGTCCAGGCCAGCTTTGCTCCACATTGCTGACGAATGTCGATATGACCGGCAGCCATTGCCATGCCGTATCACTGTCTAAGCAAGTCTTCGGACGCAAATGGCATAGTGGGCGCCACTTCCGGCCGTAAAGCTGGTAGATTAGCCTAAGTGCAGCAGTCCACTATGTCATTTGCATCCAGAGCACAGTGATATGGCACGGCAATGGCTGCCGGCTGCATCGACATTCACCAGTGATGCGGAGCAGGTGGCCGTCTCCACAGGATTGATGCAGAGATGGATCCGACCTGGATGAATTCCAGGGGGAGGCGGAGGTGAGTGCTCCATTCCACCATGGGCCCCAATGGGGCCAGATTCTTGGAACCCGGCCTCTTTGGGGTCCGTGGCGGAGTTCTCCCCCATCCCTAACTGCACCTCTTTGGAAAACCGAAGGGCTTGGGCCCAAGGGGTTTGGTATACTCTTTGCCTTACACCATTTGCAGTTGGCCACTATCCCTATATAATTTCCTCTTCCTGTTATCAGACTTGGTCTGTGCAACAGAACATGTGCATCTTGCAAACTCCATTCCTCATTCTGTTTTTCTCTGATCCTGTTTTTCTTCTTGACCCTGGAAGCCTTTCCCTGGGTCCTGCCATCTGTTCCTCTCCTGTCCTTTTTATCTCTTGAGAACTAACAGCTTTGGCTCTCTGACTTAGGGCTCTGGCTTGCTCTTCAGTGAGAACTTAGATATCTGGATTGAAGTGAGCCACTGGTAGGGGTGGACGAAAGTCCCTTACCTGTCGTCGAAGGACGTTCGCGGTGGGGGGGAGGTGCTTCGCTGCTCCCCCCGCGAAGTTCAGGCCGGGGGGGGAGGCTTCCCGCCTCTCCCCGGCTGAAATTCAGGCCGGGGGGAGGCTTCCCGCCTCTCCCCGGCTGAAATTCAGGCTGGGGAGGAGGCTTCCCGCCTCGCCCGGCCGCGAACACGAAAGTTTTTTTTTTAAAAAAAAACTCCCCCTGATAGGCTACGTGATGATTCACGTAGCCTATCACGGCTAGATCTGCAAAGTCAGCCGTGATAGGCTACGTCAATCGTCACGTAGCCTATCACGGGTGACTTTAAAAAAAAAAAAAAAAAGCGCGTACGCTAATGGCGGCCCCCATAGGGAGCCGCCATTCGCGTTCCTTATTTAGTCGCTGTAGTCTACGTAAATGTTTACGTAGACTACGGCGAAAATAAGGGCAATGCAAATAGCGTTGCCCTTATTTTCGCTGTAGTCTACGTAAACATTTACGTAGACTACAGCGACCAAATAAGGAACGGGAATGGCAGCTCCCTATGGGGGCCGCCATTATCCGTACACGCTTTTTTTTTTTTTAAAGTCACCCGTGATAGGCTACGTGACGATTGACGTAGCCTATCACGGCTGACTTTGCAAATCTAGCCATGATAGGCTACGTGAATCGTCACGTAGCCTATCAGGGGGCGTTTTTTTTTTTTCTTTGATTGCAATGGCGGCGGCAGCAGCCGGTCAAAAGACCGGCTGCTGCTCCCGCCCCGCTCGAACACCCGCTGAACCGCCGGCCGGACCCACCACCAGGAGGGACATTCGGTGAAGGTAAGTCCCGTCCCGGGGGGAGTGCGGGGGGCGGGGGGGGTTCGGAGGATTTCTCCCCGAAACTTGTTCAGGGGGCCGAACACGTTGGTGCTCGGCCCCCCGAAGTTTCGGGGAGAAATTCTCTGTCATCCCTAGCCACTGGAGAAAACAATAACAACAACTCTGCAGAGATTAAAATCTTCTCCTTCTCCATAGAGGGCCTAGACCCTAAGAGGAACATGGAACCTCTCCAACACATAACAACATGGGAACCATGCAAGTTTGAAGCTCTTTGGCATGTGCCCCAGCCTTTACCACATGGAGCAGCTCTCAGGAATCTGGTGTGCTGTCATGGAAAATCTCCATATGATTTAGACTATCCATGTAGTGAGCAGCTCAGAAACGTTGTAGTCTATTTTTGCTATTTAAATGTTATTGAATATTTGCAAAATTACAAGGAATATGACATCAACCAGGTGCCAAGTGAATACCATTTTATTTCCCCAGGTCTTTCAAATCTTGCTGAAGTTGTTTTTTTTTTTGGGGGGGGGGGATGTTCTTAGTTCTGCTGTATTTATCCTCTATTTGTTACTTTTTGACCTTGTTTTCATTTTACTTGGGAGCTGTTTAAATTGCTATGTTATATTTGTGGTATTACTTATTTTATTATTGTTTTTGATCTGTCATTTTATTGTGTGAGCAGCCCTGGGAACTTTTTGTCATGCAGTGGCCTAACATAAATACATAAATCAACCAACCTTCCTTCTTCCATCAGCCATTCAATCTACACTGTAGCCAGGTGTTGTAAAACCTGTACAAATTAGTAACATGCAGAAAAGGGCAACTAAAATGATCAAGGTGCTGGAGCATCTCCTCTATGAGAGAAGGGTACAACAGCTGGGATTGTTTAGCTTGGAAAAAAATGAGGGTAAGGGGAGACATGTGTATAAAATCATGCATGGTGTGGAGAATGTGGATAAGGAGACATTTCTCTCTCTCTCTCTCTCTCTCTCTCAAAATACTAGAACATAGGGTTGTTCATCCCATGAAGCTGATTGGTGGGTGATTCAGGATAGATAAAAGGAAGAACTTCTTCACACAGCGCATAGTTAAACTATGGAATTCACTACTACAGGAAGTAGTGATGGCCACCTGTTTGGATGGCTTTAAAAGGGGGTTAGACAAATTCTTGGAGTAAAAAGCTATCAATGGCTACTAGTCTTGATGACTATGTGCTACCTCAAGTACCAGAGCAGTGAGTTGCTGGGTAACATGGGTGGGAGGGTGCTGTTGCGCTCATGCCCTGCTTGAAGGTTCCTGGTCAACAGTTGGTTGGCCACTGAGTGAACAGAATGCTGGACTAGATGGGCCCTTGGTCTGAATCAGCATGGCTCTTCTTATGTTCTTAACATCTAAGTCATCCCTTCTTACGTACACATATATGTGTACACATATCAACATACACAACTGCAGACACATTTACATTCTCATAAACACATCCACCAATATATATGTAAAAATAGAAGAGATTCACCACTGCTACAATCTAATTACTATATAGAACTAAAAACGGAGAGCCATTTATCCCAGAGTATTGTGACCATCGAAGGCTAATAATAATAATAATAAAATATAAACTACATCTAATACATACTCAGTCCATTCTTCTTCTGCATAGGGAAGTGTGGAAGATTTCCAATTTGGGGAAGTACTGTGCTACAGCTGATGCTCTGAGGACCCATACCTCCTTCCCCTTATCCTAGTTCAATTCTGCTGATACGCACCCTAAAAGGAGATGTATTGTTGTGAAATTATATGAAGTATTAAACAAAAAAGTTAGTCTCCTGAAAAACCTCTTTCCAAAAGGGCCCTTGTGAGAAGCTGCCTGCATGTAGAAGATTTTTTTTCCTTTTCTTTTTTTTAGCAGTCAGCACATGGGAAATGGCTATAATCTATGAATCAGTCATAAGGGTACTGAGCTCAAGAGGTGAGTTTAAGGGTCTTTGAGAGTGATTTCAACTTGTTCAGGCCTGTTTTACACATTACATAGAAGCAAACCTGGCTACTGAGCATACAGTCAATAAGGAGCTCCACCCAATCACAGTCTTTGAGAAGTTTACCTGTAGGATTAATATGGTTGCTTTTCATGTGTTGCACTCACACTTTACATGTTTTTAGGTGTCTGCTTAAAACAGGGATGGGGACCTTCTGGGTTCCACATCTGATGTGCAAGAGTCTTCTGCTGTTATCTTTGATCAGTGATTAAACAATAAATAAATAGGTATTTAAAATCAATTCAACCTTAAATACCCTGCATAGAATTGAGCTGTGCTTTTGCAGGCATGGGAGATGTTTCACTGGGGCTTACTCCTGAGTAAATTTGCTTAGAATTGAACTGAATGATCTTTACATCATCAGTATTCGGTACACCCTCAATTCACCTCAGCTTTCCAGTTGTTTAGATGATCTAGAGCTGAATATCTGAGATTGAAGTGCATTGGAAATGACAGCTTCCCCTGGCAATGTTATGTACCCACAATATCAATTAACTAATGGGGTTTTAAAATCGCTATCTTTTAACCGATTGTTAAATCAATTGATTTTAAATAAATGCATGGCTTGGACAAGACCAATTGAAAGTGAGGATCTTAAAGGAAAGGACAAATTCCTCTTACATATGGCTTAACTTCTAATTTAATAAATGGAAGCTGCTGCTCTCTACAAAGGACATTTTATTTTTCATCGTATATGCAAATAATCCCTTGGTGCTCTTATATTTTGTAAAGAAAATAACTTCAAACATGGACAGCATCAAGTGTGATCAGTACTGTGGATGACTGAGGCCTGTAGGGCTTGGAATACATCAAGTCAAACACAGGCTACCAGCATGTATTATGGTAGCCTTCCCTAAACCTGGCCTGCTGGTTGCGGAGTTGTAGTCCAAACACATCTCGAGGGCCCCAGGTTGGATAAGCTTGTGTTACAGTTTCCCAGAGCACTTGATAACACCCAGCCTTATGTTTGCAGTTGCAGAAGATGGCAAGCACAGGAGTTTTATTGATAGGCCACCATGCATGGCTACTGGATTGTACTGTGCATGGTGGGCCATGATATGCACAGACTACTGTACATATGTCATATTTGTCTTGTGGTGTTGCCAAAGCTATGAGTAAGAACTGTGTCCTCTCACTGCCAGCTCAGACTTCTGTCCCAGTCCTTTACAGGGAAAATGATTTTTTGTTCAGTCGTTGTGGATTTTTCCCTCCTTCTCATAGGACTCACAAAGCAGCACATCTCTGTACAGGATAAGCCAGCTTTGGATGCATGATGTGCAGTAAAACCTAAATCTCTATCACACTCCCTTTTTAGTCTTCCATCCTCTTATCCTCTCTCTCTTGCATGCACACTCTCTTTTTTGGTTGTTGCCATGGAAACTGCATCTGGCTTCCATGCTCTCTACTGCTGTGTCAAGTCCTCGCAGAGGAGCAGGAAACAGCGACGTTGATCAGTGATGCACTGAGACAGCTCCTAGAGAGCAAGGGAGGCCTGCAGCTTGCTGTGCTATCTCCAGGGAGGGCACCCAGCTGCAAACCACTCTCTGAACAGAGAAGAGAGAGGTCAATATTCCCATCCTTCGAATCCTGTGTAATTAAAAGAAGAAGGGACATACCTCCCTCAAGAACTTTAAGTACATCCAAGGCTCCATTTGTGCCAAGGTACAGTGCTGGAATTTAGCCTTGCAGTATGCAGATAATCAAGTTCCTCTGTGCATGGGCATAATACCTTTCCCTGTCCCACCACTCAGAGAGGATGATGTGAACATTGGCTATCCACTGGGTTCAGGTGCCCACCTTACATTTCCGGCTCCTGGAGCAACCAGGACTCTTATCTTGCCAGAGAGCAGAGGAAGGTGCAAGGGCCAAGAGGGAGCAGCAGCTCATTGCCTAAGGACACAGCAGGGCATTGCATGACACTCCTGTTCATCCTTTGTCATGAGTCCTGACACTCTGGCCACTGATGGGTTGTTCAAGCCTGGCATCAGCAGCTTCAGTGGCATCAGCTGGCAGCAGTCTTGCATGTCACACAGCAGCTGGCTGCTCCCATAGTGCTGGTGTTAGGGATGCATGAGAAATTTGTTTCCATTTGTTTTTGATCAGGATTTACCCAGTTTGCACCTTCCAGAAAGGAAAAAGGACTCACACACAAACTGCAGTCGAAGCCATATATTTCCGAGCTTGTGATGTGATTTGCGGACCCGAACAATGCATTCTGTATTTGAAAAAAATGTGCATGAAAAATGTGCACAAATATGCTTTGATCAATGGGAAAAGAATGCATACATTTCAAAGCTATGCACAACTGATGCGTACATTTCGAATAATATGAATGAAAACATGCATGGATTTTTATGCAAAAGGGGAAAAACACAAAACCTGCAATCGAGTTTAGAGCAAGCTTCAAGATGGAATTTGGAGAACATCGGCAAGCTTGAGTTTTGCTGATTTGCACATCCCTAGCCAGGACCTGTTCCAGCACCATGCGCCCTTCACTCTTACACCTATCGTAGAAGTGGAACCTAATCCTGGTATATAACACCATGGGTCCCTACTGGTAGAAGCAGCAATCACAGGGATAGAACTTGGCAATTCAAAGATTAGGATTGGGAAATCACCCTCCAGCAATGGGGATACAGTACTAACTGGGGGGGGGTTGTGGGGGGGTTACCCCTAGGGATGTTGTGAGTGCCTGATATGAGGGTGGAGTCCAACAGACTCCCCCACCCCCACTCAGCCCCCCAGACTCCCATTTGCGGACCATGCAACACTTATCAAACCTGTTCGCCGAGCACCGCACAGTCCACAAATGGGGGTCGGCTGACCGATCCTTCCCAGAGTTGCCATTGTTATGCAAAATGGTGTCTTGGGTCTTTCTGGAAAACTCATGTTGCCTAGACCCTTGTAAAGGGTTTACACATTTACACATTGCAGGTGTAAATGGCCTATTTACACCTATAATGTTGTGTAGATGGACCCTTTACAGCCACAATGTATGAAACATTCCCTTCCCAGAAGAGCATGAGCTGCCATTTTATATGACAATGGCAGCTCGGGGAAGGAATGAGCTGCCCCACAGTGCTTGCTGGTCACTCCCCGAGCTGTCTAGGGGCTTGTGCAATGTGACAAGTGGGTGTGGGCAGCGGCAGCAGCTTGGCAAGTGACCGATGTTCCCAGATGGAGGTGAGTCCACCCATCCCTAGTTACTCCCAAGTGAGGCTTTTATTTATTGTACAATTTCCCTGTCTCAGTCATGGAATTTTAAAGAGGGTCCAGATGGTGATGACTTCCAATTTTAACCCTCCCAAGTTTTCCCATTGCTAGTGCTTCTTCTAGCTTTTTTCTTACCAGAAAGAATTCATAAGAAGGAAAAGATGGAATAACAGTGTGATACGTTTAGATTGGTAGTGCTAGGAGGAGCCCACTGTGTGGAAGCTCCCACTGAGACTGTGTGAGAGGTTAAAACAATAAAGTTCTGAGCATGCAACCAGGCTCAGTGTGGTTGGCTGAATGCTGACTGTGCAGTTGCAAAAGCAGAACATTAGCTTGAAATAATCTCCTTATTAATTATGAACATAGTAAAAGTTTTAGGATAAAGGTGCCTGAGTTATAATAAAAATGCATATTAACTATTTGCATTATAAGCCTGTTGTTTTCAAACTCTGTAAGTATCTCTCAGTATGATATTGCGGTAATTTTCAGATTATTTTACGGGAAACTGGTGGTTCTTTGCGGTTACTAAATGAGAAAAACAACTGAAAGATAGCTTGCACCATGACTGATTGTCCTCTGCATGCATTAGTCTATGGTATTGATGCTGGAGAAATTCAACACAGACTAAAATGAGCTCGGATCTCGAAGAATCTGACCTGCAGAATCTGCTGCAGGGTGACCCCATCAGGCCACATGGAGTCTGTGGATGTTCCAATGTTTTTTGTTGCTTGTTTTACTTTCTCAAAAATGTATGCATATCTATTCATAGGAAAATACGCAAGTTTCTGCTGAGGAAAAGCTGAATGGAATGGAGAGACAATATGCTAAATGTTACATACTAAGGTAAATAATGTAAATTGTTATGAAACCTCTTATGTAATCATTTGCATATTTTTCTGCATGACAAAAAGAAATATTCACATCCATCTCTGGGCAGATGACAGAACAAAAGGTGCCTGACAACCTGAGAAACACAGATGGAGTGGATTTTACACAGTCCATATATCCCTAGTCTATGGCAATATAGAATCCCTATATGACAATATAGAATCCCTTAGAAGAAATGGAGTAGCACTCATAGTCAACAAAAGGGTGGGAAAAGCAGTACTGGGGTACAATCTCAAAAACGATAGAATGATCTCAGTACGAATCCAAGGCAAACCATTCAACATCACAGTAATTCAAGTCTATGCCCCAACCACTGAGGCCGAAGAAGCTGAGGTTGATCGGTACTATGAAGACCTACAACACCTTCTAGAACTAACACCAAAAAAGATGTCCTCTTCATCATAGGAGATTGGAATGCTAAAGGAGGAAGTCAAGAAATCACCGGGATAACAGGCAAGCATGGCCTTGGTGTACAAAATGAAGCAGGACAAAGGCTAAGAGAGTTTTGCCAAGAGAACACGCTGATCATAGCAAACACTCTTTTCCAACAGCACAAGAGGCGACGCTCCACATGGACATCACCAGATGGTCAATATCGAAATCAGATTGATTATGTCCCTTGACGCCAAAGATGGAGAAGCTGTATACAGTCAGTAAAAACAAGACCTGGAGCCGACTGTGGCTCAGATCATGAGCTGCTTCTTGCAAAATTTTGGCTTGAATTGAAGAATGTAGGGAAAACCACTAAACCATTCAGGTATGACCTAAATCATATCCCTTATGAATATACAGTGGAGGTGAGGAATAGATTTCAGGGATTAGACCAGATAGACAGAGTGCTTGAGGAATTATGGATGGAGGTTCATAACATTGTTCAGGAGGCAGCAACGAAATCCATCCCAAAGAAAAAGAAATGCAAGAAAGCCAAGTGGCTGTCTGATGAGGCTTTACAAGTAGCTGAGGAAAGAAGGGAAGTGAAAACCAAGGGAGAAAGGGGAAGATATATCCAACTGAATGCAGAGTTCCAGAGAATAGCAAGGAGAGACAAGAAGGCCCTCTTAAATGAACAATGCAAAGAAATCGAAGAAAACAACAGAATGGGAAAGACTAGAGATCTCTTCAAGAAAATCGGAGATATCAAGGGAAAGTTTTGTGCAAAGACGGGCATGATAAAGGACAAAGAAGGCAGGGACCTAACAGAAGCAGATGAGATTAAGAAGAGGTGGAAAGAATACACAGAAGAACTATACAGGAAAGATCTGAATGTCCCTGATAGCCATAATAGTGCAGTCACTGAACTTGAGCCGGACATCCTAGAGAGTGAAGTCAAGTGGGCCTTAGGAAGCATTACTGACAACAAAGCTAGCGGAGATGACAGTATTCCAGCTGAGCTATTTAAAATCCTAAAAGATGATGCTATTAAAGTGCTGCACTCAATATGCCAACAAATTTGGAACACTCAACAGTGGCCACAAGACTGGAAAAGGTCAGTTTACATTCCAATTCCAAAGAAGGGCAACACCAAAGAGTGTTCAAACTACCATACAATTGCGCTCATTTCACATGCCAGCAAGGTTATGCTGAAAATCCTACAAGGTAGGCTTCAGGCCTTCAGCTGTATGCAAACTGAGAACTACCGGAAGTACAAGCTGGGTTTCGAAGAGGCAGAGGAACTAGAGATCAAATCGCCAACATTTGCTGGATCATGGAGAAAACAAGAGAATTCCCGAAAAACATCTATTTCTGCTTCATTGACTATGCTAAATCCTTTGACTGTGTGGATCACAACAAACTCTGGCAAATTCTGAAGGAGATGGGGGTACCAGACCACCTTACCTGTCTCCTGAGAAACCTGTACGAGGGTTAAGAAGCAACATTAAGAACCAGACATGGAACAACCGATTGGTTCAAAATTGGGAAAGGAGTACGACAAGGCTGTATATTGTCGCCCTGCTTATTTAATTTATATGCAGAGTACATCATGAGAAATGCCGGGTTGGATGAATCACAGGTCAGAATTAAGATTGCTGGGAGAATGATCAACAACCTCAGATACGCAGATGATACCACCCTAATGTCAGAAAGCGAAGAGGATCTAAAGAGCCTCTTGTTGAGGGTGAAAGAGGAGAGTGCAAAAGCTGATTTGAAACTCAACATTAAAAAAATGAAGATCATGGCATCTGGCCCCATCACTTCCTGGCATATGGAAGGGGAAGAAATGGAAGCAGTGACAGATTTTATTTTTTTGGGTTCCAAGATCACCGCAGACGGTGACTGTAGCCATGAACTTAAAAGATGCTTGCTCCTTGGGAGGAAAGCTATGGCAAACCTAGACAGCATGGTAAGAAGCAGAGACATCACCTTGCTGACAAAGGTCTGTCTAATCAAAGCTATGGTTTTCCCAGTAGTAATGTATGGCTGTGAGAGCAGGACTATAAGGAAGGCTGAGCACCGAAGAATTGATGCTTTCAATCTGTGGTGCTGGAGAAGACTCTTACGAGTCCCCAGGACTGCAAGGAGGTCAAATCAGTCAAACCTAAAGGAAATCAACCTTGACTGCTCATTGGAAGGACAGATAGTGAAGCTGAAGCTCAAATATTTTGGCCACCTGATGCGAAGAGAAAACTCTCTGGAAAAGACCCTGATGCTGGGAAAGACTGAAGACAAAAGGAGAAGGATGAGATGGCTAGATAGCATCACTGATGCAATGAATATGGACTTGAGCATGCTCCGGGAGAGAGCGCAGGACAGGAAGGCCTGGCGTGCTATGGTCCATGGGGTCACGAAGAGTCGGACACGACTGAACAACAACATGGCAATATATTCACCCAACAGATGAATGTTGGGTGAATGTGTTGGGTGTGTTCTGTGATACACTTTCACACAAGAAGGGACCTTGTGTGAACTGAATGTGTACTCTTGAACACATCCTAGAATCCTCTGAAATATGCAGGCATTCTGTGGGAGACATGCAGAGGTTTCTGGACAGATGTCTGACAACACTGGAGCACTCAGAGGATATCCAGAAGACATGCAATACCAAAATTCTCAAAGGAAGTTTTTGAGGACAATGTGTGGGATCCAACTGGTTTGCACTCTCCTTGAGTACACAAATGCCTTACATCCATTGTGAATGCTGCATGTGGAATTATATCACTACTTTTCTCAGGAATCAAATTTCACATTTAATTTGGTAAGCACTGTAGTAGCTTTACAATGGGATTTCAAGATCCAAAATGCTATTGGATTATACTTATACTCGACCCTTCAGCAAGTTCTCAGAGCTGCTTACAAAAGTTAAAATTGCAATAACACAAATTAGAATAAAACAACAACACAACAACATCAAAATAACATCATCATCAAAATGCTACAATATAGAAGAGCAGTACAAAAGCAGTCAGTGGAATTATAACCAAATACCAAGCTATGTACAGAAGATTTTAAAAGCCTCAGAAAATGGAGGTGGGGGGGGGGATTTGCCTTGCACTGAAATGACATGAAGGTAACTGCCAGGCAGGCCTTCCCAGAAAAAGTGTGTCCCAGTTGGGGTGCCACCACTTAGTAGGCCCTTTCCCCTGTCAGCACCTTTAGGTGGTGGGGACACCCAAAAGTGGCCTCTGTTGAAGGTCTTACTGTCTGGGCAGACATATCTGGAATGTGTAGGCAGGCACATGGTCCTAAGCTTTAAAGCCTTTAAGGGTCAAAACTAGCACACAGAATAGAGCCTGGAAATGAACTGGGAGCCAGTGAAATCGGGGAAACAGAGGGATAATGTGATCATAATGCCCAGTCTCAGTTAAAATCATACAGCTCTGAGACTAATTGAAGTTTCTGAATGATGTTCAAAGGAAGCCCCACATATAGTACACTACAACAATCTTATATCAAGGTTAGTTTGTCACAGATTACTAAAGCCAGACTATTTCTGTCCAGGCTGGGCCCAGTTGATGCACCATCCTAAACTGGAAGAAGGCAGTCTGTGCCACAGAGATGGATCAAAGCAGATGTGGCTCAGCAATGGGTAGGGGGAGCATACTAGGGATAAGTGAGCATTTCAGTTCAATTTTGATAGGAATTTACCAAAAATTTGCAGATTTCTTAATATTCAGGATAGGGATGTCCATCGCCAGGAAATCTGGCCCTTTTGGAACCTGCTGGACTTCTGTGGCACACCCAACTTGGCTGCTTTTGCTAGCTGAGCCACATAGTTTCCCTGAGTTCTGGAGACGTTTTAAGCAATTTTCTTTTTGCCGGCCATAATTTGCAAAAAAAAAAAATGGCTGCGAATTGTGCAGATTTGCATAATTCTCACACATTGCAGCCATACATTGCACAAATTATGCAATTTATGGCTACAATTTGCACAAATTGATGGACATAATAAATGTCCACACTGAGATGACGAAAACGTCATAATAAATGTCCACACTGAGATGAGCTCCACCCCCCAACCAGATTCCTCTGACATCTCTAAGGATGGAAAGAACTTGAGATTTTTTTTAAAAAAAATGAATGTGGGAGAAACTGCCAAATTTGTCCATCCAGGCCCAGGACTTTGAGTGCTTTGCTCTGGGTTTGGTCCATGTGTATTCAGCCATGTTAGTGCTGAATTAAGGTTGCCACCTCTATTTTTTCCAACAGCCTTGTAATCCTTAACAGCTACAAGCAGCTACAGCATGGTCATCTCCATGCTGGGGATAACTATCTGTACTGAATTTGGCCAGTGCAGAATTTAGGTTCAATACAATTTTTTTATAAGAACTTACCAAAATTTGCACATTTCTGTCTGCTTTCTGACTTTGCTGAATGGATTTTCTGCAGGACTGAACTTGACCCAGCCATTGCAGGATAGTTCTGTCTGTGCCAGGCTATGGAATTCCAGATGAGCTGGAGCAATAGCTTTCCATTCTAGAAATATGTCCATCTGCGCATGCTTATTGTATGACTGGGCCAGACACTGGAGTGAATGGAGAACCCCTTGGCCAGTTGTGCTGTGTGTGTGTGCATCAAAGCATCAAAAATGCACACCAGACCTATCCACTGAGGACTGTCAAATATCGTATAAATAGAAACCTTATGGTTACCACAATGTTTTTATTATGTGCTTATAAAGCACTTTAGCATGTTTTGTAAATCACTCATTCATCTTCACACAGCAACCTTGTCATTGGTGACATTTTACAATTAAGGAACTGAGGCAGAGAGAAAACTACTTCACCAGAAAGGCTATCCATTAGATTTATGGCTGCACTGACACTGGAAGATATGTATTGCACAGGTTTAAAAACCAACACACCATGGGGCTATGCTATTTCTCTGGCACAATCATTTAGACTATGCCCTCATCTCTCCATGCTATAGGGATTACACACACACACACACACACACACACCACACCCCTGTCTTGGTTTGTTTGTTTGTTTGTTATTACTTCCAGAGGGAGAAAATGCCTATTTCTTTCCCCAGTATAGAGATGGCCTGAGGGACAAAGCATTGTATAGGAAAGATTGTTCTCTGTAGTGACAGTATTGATTAACAGAGCAAAGAGGAGGGGAAGGCGACAGAGTTATTCCCACAGACAAAGAACTGACAATGGCCATTGAGAAATTCACAAAATACAGTCAAAGGCCACACTCAGAGGGGCCAATTCATTCTTTAGTGTGCCGCCACTGAATTCAATGGAGACATATAAGAGATGGCTAGAATTTCAGAGTATATTCTAGAAATAGCTGCAGAGACTCGGGGCTACTTCTCATTTTACATTTTGTACTCAAGGGCAGAGCATAAAGTACATAGACTTTGCATCAAAGGAGAGGACAATCCACACACGGCACTCTCTCCATAAGGGTGCACATTGCTGTAGGGAAAGTGCTATGTGCTCTTGTGTACACCATCATATGTGAAGACCAAACCAGTGCTTTGTTTTGTTCTAATGTCCCATCCAAGTTCACTGATAATCATGGCTTCCCAATCAGTGTGCCTGCAAAT
Source organism: Heloderma suspectum (assembly GCF_057233095.1). NCBI lineage: Eukaryota > Metazoa > Chordata > Lepidosauria > Squamata > Helodermatidae > Heloderma > Heloderma suspectum. The sequence goes on along the minus strand of NC_139460.1, from coordinate 44,076,121 downwards.
ATACATGGATGATGGTGTACACCAGCGTACATGGGTTTTATTTCCTTCACCAATGTTCTCTTTTAGAGGAAATAACATCTGTGACGGGGCCCTGAGAATGAGCCATTCATGTTTAACTTTCCACTGGGTATGCATAAACATCCCTCGCTTTATCCAAAATGGATCGAGCTTTTGAAAGCACTCAGTTCAAGTGCTTGGTCTGAGTGCTCGCAAAAGCCCTGCCTCCCTTTGCTGCTGCCTCCTCCCTTTTCCCCTCCCCCCACAAGGGCCAGGAAACTTACCTGTGGTGGGAGAGAAGGAAGCAGAAGCAACAGGTGCTTAAGATCCCCAACAGAGCATCAGGGAATCCTTTCTCATCAGGCATAGGTCTGGGACCACAAGTCCCAGCAGCCTCAGTGGAAAAAGTGTGCTATTTGTGTCCCTTTCCATTGGGGGGAAGTCCATCTAACACCTAATATAAAGGAAAGGTTTCCTAATTAAGTCCAAGTCCATAATTCCTCTGGAGAGGGGCCAGCATGAGCATTCAGCACCTGAACTGTCCTCTAAATGATACACTAGCACTATGGGAGCCATTGTTAAATGGGTTTATCCCAGTAGAGGGTGGTGGCTTTGATTTCATTTCTGTGGGTCTGTGAATCCATTCTGGTTTTCAGACAGAATCAGCCAAAACCCTAAAAGAGATATCCAAGGTGCAGAACCCTATCCCCAAAATAGGTTCAGCATCTTGGATAGCTCCTTCAGAGTTCTGGCTGGTTCTGACTGAAACCCAGAATGGATTCACACACCCACTGAAATCAGCCTTCATTGGTTTATCACTTTTGTAAGAGGGGCTAATCCTCCTGTGGGCAGGGCTGATTTCATGGGGTTTCCTAGGGCATTGTCATTTCTTTGGGCAGGGCTGTGCCAATTCAGTGGGAAAAACCTACATTTGGAGCCCATCCATGTTGTGCTGGGGCTTTAAAGGTTACAGAAGTTCTGTGGGATGAACCTGTGGGAAATGGATCCCACTCTGCTACTCTAATGTTGAACGGACACCCAACTGTCCATTCCATTTCCACTTCAAAGAAGAGCAGTGAATTTTCAACTGCATTTTTCTTGGCACTAGGACTCAAATACAACTAGGAAGATGAACTAAGGAGTATATGTGTCAACTTAAGAGAGTCATGAGGTGGGAATACAGACTACAAGGAGCGAGTCAGTGAGAAGAGCTGAAATCCCATCCAAGATGACACAGGAGTTGTGGGAAATGGTCAGGGTTGGGGAGGGGGAGTGGATTTGGATTGATTTTAGGAAAAAGGCAGATAACATGTTTCTTCAAAAATACAGATGTTTCTGGAGGACCTTCCATTTCAAACATGTTGGTGATGGTCTTTCCTCTGGTGGAAGAATCTCACTCACTACAACTGAAAAATACCAAGAGCTTATAGAATGGTTTGTGAGAAGATGTCTTCTCTGATTTTGGCACATGTTAGCTTTAGCGATTTTTAAAAAATTCTTCGGACTTAATACCTTCTCTTTCCTTTGAATTAGTGGTTATGAAGGGCACGTCAGCGGCAGCCATCCTGTTCAGTTGCAAAATGAGGCATTTTTACAGTACTCCTGCCCTGTAATTGCATGTGCAGGGACAGCTGTCACTGCCCTCTAGTGGATTGCCATCCATCTTCTGCTCCACATGTACTGATGGATCTTGTACGTGTCTGCATTGTATAGGCAGGAAAGAGAAAAGCAAAGTGCCTTTCCAGCAAAACAGCCAAGCATCTCCACAGCAGCACACCTAGCGGATCTGTATTTTCAGTGTTTAACTGTCACAGCTAATAGAGCAGGAGTAACTGAATAGAATCCCACTTGAGACTGCTAATCTTTTGGCAGAAGCAGGTGGGAGGAAAAGCACAGTCGCAAAGCAGCGCAATTGTGGGTTGCACAGCTGAAGAGCATCCAGGTTAAATCTGCCAAAATGCAAATTAATTGCCGAGCATACTTATGTGTGTGAGGGAGGTGCCTTCCAAAACCACCATCCCTACACTCCACCTAGCAAGTAAGGGAGCAGATTTAACAAGTTTCGTCATCATTTTATCTTCTTAGGATCCAGCACTCATCATCAGCAATGGGGAAAAAAGAATTGGGGTGGCGGGGGGGGGGAGGAAATAGTAGCTTGTTTCAAAAGCAGTGGGAATTAGGCTTTAACACTATGGGGACTCATGAAGGGGTTGGGCCCAGTATTCTGCCTGTGATTGATGGAAGGGCTCCACTCACAGAAGGTGCCTATGCCCAATTTGGGGGGATCCCCCCTTCACACTACAGCTCACCCCATCCAGCAGCATCCCCTTGACCTCTGTGCAGCATTTTCAGAGAGCTGGAGGGAAGAGAGGGTGTGGAAATCTGCTTCTGCCAGCCCAGTTGTTCAGGTCTAAATTTGGCTCCAACCCAGGGAACAGGACAGAATGGGGTGTGATTTTGAGGGCAGGGCATTGTTTTAGAGGCCAAAGGTGTTTTGTTTTTACCATGCGGCTTGGTTGGCAAGGTGGGTGGCTTCTTTCCATGGTGAGAGAGGGGCCAGGAGGCATTAAATTTGGGCTTGGGTAGAATAGATGCTTCTGTGTGGACATGCTTATCTCTATTTCAGCAAAATGGTCTTACGTATCAGACACCATGGTATCTATGGGCAAGAGTTTCTGTGGGTGAGGGAAATCAGGAAGCATAATTTCATTTAGGAACATAGGAAGCTGCCTTACCACTGGTTCGTCTAGATCTGTATTATATAAACTGGCAGTGACTCGAGGGTTCCAGAGAGGAATCCTCCCTAGCTCTGCTTCAGTGCTATAGCTTGAATCTAGGAACATATGCACGAAAACTATGTGCTCTCCTACTGAGCTTGCAGTGCCTAGTGCCTACAGTATTTCCTGATTGCATCATTCAGCATCCTCAACAAGAGAATGTGCATCCAGTGTCATGCAACAGGACTTCCTCTTCCTCTGTTTTTTTCCCCTGCACTCCCATCCATTCCCCCAGATTTGCTTCAGAGGATCCCCCTGGAGCAGATGCAGGTGCTGCAGGGGAAAGGGGAACCCATTCCACCAGTTGTTTCCATTCCACTGATAGATGGACAGCATAAGAGACAACCTATGGAACATATCTTTTTAATAAACTTGCAGTGAACAAAGTTATGAAATGTGGCTACCCATTCTTCCTTGTTGTATGAGACTGAGACATCACTTTATTTAAATGTCTCCCTGTCCACTTTCTCCACACCATACATAATTTTGCATACTTCTAGCATAAGTCTATTCTAGTAAGGAGGCATAAGAGTGCAGCCTTAATAAGATTATAAGCACTCATCAATGATGCAGGTGAGGTGGGCATCAGGCACCAATTGAAGGCTATTTTAAAGTCCTACATTATTTGGGACCAGGATTTCTGAAAATACAGCTCTCTGTTGGGAGCACCCCCTCCTTCCCATGTGCTACAGTCATGGGGCAGGGCACTGTGCCTAGTGTCCCCTTTATCAGAAATTAGGTTTGGGGACAAAGTAGGTCATTTTTGCTGAAGGGGTGCTATCGTTAAGAACATTGGTGGAGATGGCATTGTTCCAGAGCGCATTTTACATTGCTTATGGAAAAAAAGTAAATGTGTGCATTCCTGTTGTTGAATGGACTTTTACTGTTTATTTCTGTATTATAGTCATGTGTATTTGAAATCTGTCATTGTTTTATTTAATTGTGTTGCATCTCAATAGTCTTTTCCCCCATGACATTTTATTTTATTTTGAAATAAAGTTAAAAAAATAAGGACAACAGAAAAGAACATAAAAAATAATATAACAAGAACACCAAAGAAATAAAGAAACTCACTAATTATACTTCTTAATCTATTCCTGATATGCTTGTGGAACTCCTAGAGTAAACCAGCCTAAGTAGAAGCTCACTATCTAAGGGCACAATCCTCTTCAGATGAGGATAAGCCTTCAAACTTGGAGGCTTACAGTCATCCTATGCAGGGCAGGAGGAGGAGTGGAGGTGATTTTTGCCTCCCTGTCCTCCCATTCCACATTTTCGCTAGATGGATTTTTTTGTCCTTCTTGTTGGGACATCTTGGAGGGGGAAGGAAGGAGGCTGGAGAAGTCTCAGGATAGCTCATCTCCTGGCCTCTCCAGTCTCCTTCACCCACCCACCCACCAAAACTCCCCCTTTTCTCCCTCTCCAAGGTTGCATTCCTGAATTTGGAAAGGCAGCCAGCATGGTTCTTTTTGTACCAGCTGTGAGGGGGAGGGGTGTTGGAGCTCCAATTCCCAGCTCCAAGGTCAGAGTGCTGTCTCTGACTTTGGACCTGGGAATCTGAACTATGCTAGGGCACTTCAAATGCTGTCTAGGGGGCATAGGATAATTCCCCAAGGAAAGAATGTAATTACAAGTTGTATACAGTGTGTGTGTGTGTGTGTGTGTGTGTGTGTATTAAGGATGGGCGATTAGACCATTTACACCTGTAATTTTGTGTAAATGGTGCTATTTATGGCCGCCATTTTATGCAAGTGATGATTTATGTAAATAGCCAAGCTGCCATTTTCATGCAAAATGACAGCTTGTGGACAAGTGTGGATTCCCACGCTTGCCCAGCTCAGCGCACACCAAGTCAGGCAAGTGTGGGGATCCGTGGACTGGCATACAAGGAGCTGAGCTGGCAAGAAATCGCCAACCTTCAAGCCCCAGCTGGTCTCCTGCAACATCCCTAATGTGTTAGTGAAGAAAACATATCAGAAACTGTAGTTGGCTGGAAATTGGTCAAAAGTCTGAAGGGCTTCCACTTCCACATAGGAAATAAGTGGGGGCTGAATTCGTTTAATTGATGTCCTCTGTTTTTATAGTGTTTTTTATAGCATTTTATTGAAAATGTATTTGTTGCTTTCACATCTGCTTTTAAAAAATATATTTTGTATATTTATGTCCTATGCTACCTTGACAGGATTCTACCCTTAAAGACACCCTAAAAATCTTTTTTAAATAAACGAAATTAATAAAATGGAAGATGACATCTTTGTTTTTTTAAATACATTGTGAGCCTCTTGATAATTTGAGCCAATTGTGGCAATTGTCATGTTAGATGTGGTCCCCAGAAACCCACCTTTTGCATCTTTCTTCCTGTTCACTGACTCTCTCCTTGTATTTCAACTTTCTTCTGAGAATCCCTTGTGCTGCAGGATGTGCCCTGCACGAACGCTAGGGGCAAAACCTCCAAGCCACTCACCCAAATTCACAAAAGAAATTTTCAATTGAGCTGCTGATCTCATCCTACAAAGGTGAACAGCGGAGGGAAAGCAACCAGTTCTGGCCCTGAAAAACTCGAATTCAGACAATAAATCAAGGGCACTTAAGTTGGCATGAAAATGCCTTGGGATTTTGGGAACATGCTGGAGGAAAGTGGGAGTGCACACAAGCACATATAGCTGAAAGAGAAATGATTTAAAAAGGCTTGTGTGAGGTAGGAATGGGGGCAGGGAATCAGCCCAGACCCCAAACTGAGCTAAACAACTTTTCATTGGAGAGATGGTTTGACTGAATCTTCACAGTTTGCTTTGACATATAGGAAACATAGGATTTGCTTTATGTACTAGGTCATGCTATTCGTCCATCTAACCAAGGACTGTTCAACTGACTGGCAACCACTCTCCAGCGTCTTGGATTCAGTTTCACATTATCTGCCATGTGATCATTTTTTAGAGATGCATGGTATTGAAGCTAGGGCCTTCTGCATGAAAAACATGCACTCTACCACTAAGCAATGGTTTCTCTCCTAACATTTCAAATAAAGGACATTTGGGGTGCAATCTATGCATCTTTAGACAGCCATGCTGGTTGGTGCATGCTGGGAATTGCAGGATTTTTTTCCCTGTCTCAATGTGTCTGCTATTGCTCCCTTAACTCTATATTTAGACACTTAGATACAGCTCCTCATAAAGGAGCTATAGAGGGTTGGCTTGGGAATCAATTTTGCTATCTCAAATGGGGTACTTTCTCACCACGTCCACTTGTTAAAAATAGTTTAATAAATAATAAATAAAACTTGCCCCGAACTGGGAACATATTGCCTCACACAACTACTTTTTCTGTTTGGAATTTGACCCACACCATCCCAAGGTCTGGGGAAGATTATAATGCTCACATTTAAGATTATAATGCTCACATTTAAGATTGCCATCAGAGCTTATATGCCCTACCCTGCGACTGGCTTCCCTGGCCATGAGGAGGTCATTGCGGGCAGCAGTGGGATGAGGAGACATGGGAGGCCACCATTGGTGGACTCCAGTGGTGCCACCAGGGGTGGGAGGGGCCTTGAGAGGCGCTTTTATCTCTCCAGGCTCCTCCTCAATACCTCTTTGGAGTGCAGCTCCCTCCCTCTCTCACTGTATGCAGTATGGGTTCTGCTGGGGGTCGAATAGGAATTTTTGGCTCACAGTCTGATTGGCCAGGGCTGTGGGTCTTTTTGCTTACTCCACACTGTAAGTGGGGAGGGTGCGTCCACTAGGTTCAGTTTGGCCTTATTTGCTGGTCAGGTTATCTGGCCACATTTTCAGGTAGGCTGTCAGGGATGGGCAGTGGGAGAACAGGTATGGTGAGCATTCAGGGGCACTGTTTTTGTGAGAAGTGATACCTGAGGCCTCCTGCACTGGGTTTTGTGGCCTCAGCGGGGCGATAAGGGTTACTTGTGTTGCCAACTCACCTCACCCGCCCAGTGTTTTGTGGCCTGGGAGGGGGTGACAGGGGAAGGCCTACCTCCCTCAAAAGGGGTAGTCCTGGGGGTGGTGATCTCTTTGATGCCACTCAGCAGGCTTTGAATATTTCCCCCGATATAGTGGCTAGCTAGTGGCTGGCACAGATTAGTTGCCCATCCAGGTCTTCCCTTTGCAGATCAATTAATAAATGTGTCCCAGTTTGATACCAATCACTTGTGCCTCGTCTCTTCATTTCCACCTTAAGCTCACAGCTGTATTCTTCAATGGGCCAAACTGTATGGACCTCTATGCTTAGAGGTCACACTTTAATTGTCTGGTAGCTATATGCAGCTCATGAGAGGTACTCTCAGTTAGGGATGGGTGAGAAACTCTCTCCATTTAGATTTTTAATGGATTTAATCAATTTGCACCTCCTGAGCCTTTCAGCAATCTGAAACAGAATTGTGTTCCAAACTCTGCATTTCTGTGATCTTTCCGATGCAGTTCTTCTTGCTGGAGGGTGGGGTGTTCATAAAAATGTACATGTTAGAGGAAAGTGCACACAAAAGTGTATATTTTCTTTTCTTTTTTCAAGTGTACACAAAACAGCATTTCAGCAACATAAGGTACTTTGGAGAAAAATGGGTATGTTTAAAATGGTGCGCCAAGTGGTGCACATTAATGTGTACATTAGAAAAAATGTACACAAAAAGTATGAATCCCCATTTTGTGTGTGTGTGTGTGTTGTCTCTGTGTGGGTGTTTTTAATGGGATGGAATGTGCTTGACCTCCAAGAACTGACTTATCTTGGTGAGACTGAGATTGACAGATCCATCCTTACTTTGGTTTCCCTTTTTCTCATGCAAGGCCACTTCAGTTCTGTCCAGGGACAACAGGGTCCAATTGAGTCTTGTAGCCATATCTCATGCAGCCCTAACCTTTGCTAGGAACATATAAACTTGCCTCCCTTCCCAATGCCATGGAGATTCTTGGTATTCACTCATCTGTTATCATAGCTGCAGTCCTCTCTCTTTTCCAGACCTCAGGTTGAAGGAATTATGCTGTGATGGCTCTCTTGAGATTTTAACATTTGAAGGTTGTTTGAGAGTGCAGATCAGGTTTTGCATAGCTATACTGATACCCTCTTTAACCAGGCGGGAGCCACTGCCTGTTATATGAAGAAGGATGTAGCATCATTCAGTCCTAGCTCTGGCTTTATATCCAATTTCTGATTTATGGAGTGCTACAATATCTCTCCAACTCACAGGAACTACAGCCCTTGGCTACCTATGAGCATGTTGAGTGGGGCATGAACAATTTATAGGAACTGTTTATACCATGTTAGTAAGATCCTTGTATTTCATAGACAACTCTACACTAGCAGTGCTTTGAAAAATTATATCCACAATAAATACATAATGGACATATTCTGTAGGCATGGGCTGGATGCAGCTATCACACATAAAGGATGCTTGCATACGTACTCCCTGGGTTTAAGTGTTTGGCCATAGTTGTTAGTTAATCCAGTTATGGTCACTTCCAAGATATTAATATTGGTGGTTTATCTTTGTCTGAGCCCCTGCATGTATTTTGCTTGCATTTTTACCTTTCCCAATTGCAACAGCAGTAATTCAAAAGCTCTGTTCTTTGAGATGAGAAATAAATAAGGTGCTTTCCTTAGTTCTCCTTTTTGGTCTAGCAAGGTATTAATTCTTTTAACCTTATCCTGGTTTGCCTGTGGAAAGGTGACACATCAGAGCCTCAGTATCTGTTGTGCTATTGTGTTGTGTGTCTACCACTTTCTTTTTTGTTTAGTGTCAGATTCTTTCTAAGACTCATTTCTTCTCCCTCAGTCATGTGATCTTCTGGCCTGTGACACTGAACCTCCACCTGGCTGAATGGAGAGACAGCTTCATTAAGTGTTCCAGAAAGATGTGCATGCAATCTAAATCAGGAGTTCCTCACTGGATTCTGAAGCCAGAGAGAGAGAGAGAGAGAGAGAGAGAGAGAGCAGGAGACATTCAAGGACACTGAAGGCAAGGTGATTTCGGTTGAGAAACAGTGACACTGATCTTACCGCACCTTGTGAATTGAAGTGAAAGGGAGATATTTACATCCAGAAAGGAAAGGAATGTCGTGCATGACTTGGAAAAGAGAGAGAGAGAGAGAGAGAGAGAAGGAGAGAGAGAAAGAGGCACAAATAGCTCCGAATTTTACAAGGGTGACCTATACAAAAAAAAAATAAGGATGTGAAGCATAGCATATCCTGGCTATGGATAACAAGCAAACAAGGGAGTGCTGCTTGTTGTGATCTAGAGATAACTACAAGGTGTCACATCTCTATTCCACAGCTGCCCCTGATGTTTTACAGTCCTTGACAATATCATGCTAGGGAAATACGTTTCAGCTTAAGTCTGATGGGACTCATTCCCCAACCCCAGTCTCACAAGTCCGACAATGTCCTCAGCTCAACTTCAACTTCAGTCTTCATTTTATATACTTGGAAATCATTATCCCTAGCCAAACATTGAGAATGGTTCTGCAAGAATCTTGAAAGATAGGAAGGACACAGATAGGAAGGTTCTTCAAGGAAGTGCTTCTCTTACTGCATGTTTCCAGCAGTAAGACATATATTGTTGCTTGGAAAATATTAGACATCTTTTTTAAAAAAAGCTAGTGGGATGCCTGCACTTTGCAGTGTATTTGGGAATGTGGTTGTTTGACCACTGTAGGCACCTATTGGTTAGTGCCAGTAACATCACTTATGATGAGGTACAATTTCCCCTACCACATTGCCCACCCCATGATGTGACCTTCATACCACAGGAGATTAAATCAAGTAGTCAAAGGCAAAATCTAGATAGTCTGCCTTCCATTTTATCTACTTCTATCTGCCTCTCTCATAGATAGCTATTGTTTTAATCAAGAAGAAGCAAAACTCATCAAAAAGATCAAAAGATAATCAGAAGCAAAAAATAAGATTAACATCATAATGTTAAGATTAACATAGTCCATTTTTGGTCAACGAGCCTGGCATTGCTATTGGAAGAATATATGGACTTATGGTAACCATATTTGATTTTGAATATCATTTCTTCTTTTTGATAGATTTGGCTCCTCCTTCAGCTTTCTCACAGTCACAAAAGGAAGCTGTTGTAATGGAAGAGGGAGGAATAGGGATGTCCGTTGCTGGGAAATCCAACCGTTTTGGGACTCACCCAACTCAGCTTGTGTTTGTGAGCCAAGCCATGGGTTTCCACCAAACTCCAGGTACTGTTTTGGTATTTGTGTGTGTGTGTTGGACACAGTTTGTGCAAATAAATAGTTGTGCAAATTCCAGCTGTAATTTGTGTAATTTGTGCAAATTTTTAAAACACCAAAATCTGCTAGCTGGCCTGACTCACTGCAGATCAAGTCAAACCAGCTAGCAGAAGATGAACTGAAGTCGGGGGAGGGGGGGTGAACTGATAGAAGCTCAGTGAGCGCCACTCCCCAAATAGATTCCTCTGACATCCTTAAGGAGGAATAGAATCAACAAGAAGTCAGGATTGCCATAGGTTTGTAAAAGGAAGAAAAGCAACCTTCTCGCTTGACAGTTTACTGCGAAATACACCAAATGCTGGAAATTGGAGAATGAGTCCAATTTGTACACATTTTGGCCAGAGTTTACTGGATGATCTTGAACTCATCACTTCTTCCTCTGCCTTCCTCCCCCCCCCCCCAGGTCTGATGAGAGAAGAAAGTGATGAAGGGGGGCTTGAGCTCTTTGGATGAAGAGTATGTAATAAAGGCTTCAACACTATGCAGACTTACCTGGAAGTAAGTACCGCAGAAAACAGATGTACCTCTGGGTAAACATGCATAGGATTGTGCTGCGATAATAAGAAATGACCCATCAAGCTGGATGAGCATACCTGCCATCTACTGTACGTGCCAGGGTTTTGCAGTCCCAGATATGAAGCAAACACTAGGGATGGATAAGAACATTAGAACATTACAAGAGCCATCCTGGATCAGACCAAGGGTCCATCTAGTCCAGCATTCCATTCCACCAGTGGCCAACCAGCTGTCCACTGGAAACCCACAAGCAGGACACAAAGGCCACACCACTGTCCACCTTGTCCATGTTTCCCAGCAACATGTTGTAAATAGGCATACCACTAGGGATGGATAGACCAATCTCTGTCTGGGGTGCAGGAGAGCTTGACAAGCTGCTCCCCTGCTTGTGCGGCCCAGACCTGTTCGGCAAGGCACCCTGCATGCCCCACCTGCCAAGCTGTGTGAGCTTCACAAGCCACCCCTTCTCTCCATGCCAAGGACTCCAACAGTCAAGCCGTTGTGCTTCATGCACAGAAGGGCTTGACTGCCAGAGTCCTTGGCATGGCCAGTCCCCAACACGCTCGCCCTGGCCTCGTCCTGAGGAGGCTAGGGTGAGAGCTCTGGGACTCAGCAGCTGGGTCCATCAGCATCCCAGTGCTCTGTGAGCAGGGTCCAGGAGGCCAGATGGGCAGGACTCCACTAGACTCCACCTCATCTTCAGACTCCTGCATCAACTCTACATACTGCTTCTGGTACTGGAGGTAGCACATAGGCCTCAGGCCTAGTAGCCATTGAGAGACTTATCCTCCAGGAATTTGTCTAACCCACCTTTAAAGTCATCCAACTTGGTGGCCATCACTACATCCTGTGCTAGCAAATTCCATAGTTTAACTATGTGCTGTGTGAAGATGTACTTTCTTTATCTGTCCTGAATCTCCCACCAATCAGCTTCATGGGATGACCTTGTGTTCTAGTATTAGGAGAAGGGAGAAAAATGTCTCCCTATCCACTTTCTCCACAACATGTATAATGTTGTACACCTCTATCATGTCTCCTCTTAATCTCCTTGTTTCCAGGCTAAACAATCCCAGCTGTTGTAACCTTCTCTCATAGGGGATGTGCTCCTCCAGCCCCTGGATCATTTTAGGGCGCAATCCTATTCAGATAGGCAGCCACCTCCGAACTTGGAGGTGACCACCTATCCAATGCAGAGCAGGAGAAGCATGGAGGGGATCATTCCCTCCACACTTCTCCTGCCCTGCTTTTTCAGCTAGGTAGACGATTGTGGCTGTCTAGCCGTGAGCGGGCTGAGCAGTGGAGGAGGCTACTGTACGACACAGTGGATGTGTCATACAGGCATTTCTGCCCTCCCCACCCCAGAATGCCCCCAGACATGCCCCTTTTTGGCTGCTCTGCACTCCTCTTGCAAGCACGGAGGATGGGGCTGTTCCACGCTTCTTGGAAGCAGTGTGGAAGTGGAGAGAGGTCAGTTCCCAGAAAACAAGATATCCTATGGCCATCTAGATGCTGTCCAGTGGCCATAGCATTGCTCCCTCTGTTGCCTTTCTCTGCACTTTTTCCAGCTCTACAGTATCTTGTTATAGGTGTAGTGACCAGAATTGTACACAGTATGTGGTCTCACCATATATTTATACAAAGGCAGCATGGTACTAAATCCATGATTTCTTATTCTTTCCAAGTGTTAAGTTTGATGTGTCTCAAATGTTGTGTGTTTTTTTAAACTTTGCATAAAAATAAGCATATTTGTGCACATTTTTTTCCAAATTCATGTATTTCTGTATCTATCTTTGCCTAGAAAATCATTTTTTTGCCAGCAATTTTCCCAATACACATTTTGGAACTTAAAAAAAAAATATTGAAGAACTGAATTGCAAACTTCAGAGAAGTGCGGATTTCAAAGGATAACTGAGTTTTGGCTCAAATAGAACTTTGAAAGCATGGAATTGGGCAAGTTTGCATAAAAATATGGACAGAACGTATTTCTCCCCATCACTAGCAAACACAGGACATTTATTGAGGCCATGGTCAGCCACTGTTCACATGCTGAACTTTTTTCAGGTTGATGCATTATAAACTCCTTTGGGGGCCATATTAAGGGCCAAAATCTTGTGTATAAAGAATTTAATGAATAAAATAAATAGTTGCACAGGCCTGTCATATAGGGTTAAGAAATGCCCAAGGCAGATGCAAAATTAATATGAAGGGAAGTCTTTATTTTTGTTTTAGCAGCTGCACCCCATCCAAAGGTAATGAGACAATGACATCATCCCCCTGTTTCTGTCTCATACCCAGGGAGCAAGAATGGATCTTGCACAGGGCATCAGTTAATAACTAACAGGTTGGTTCTAGCAGTGGTCTTCAACTGCCACAACAATTTGCATAAAAGCCGTTAAGAAGGCATCCCAAGAAGGGATGTACGGATTGTGTCAAATCTGTTCTGTCTGTATTTCATTGATTGTCAAGTGCCTTTCCTTCCATCATCTGCTCATTGATAGAATCACATTTTTTGTTTCAAAATTTGTACAAATTTACCTTTGCACGAATGTGCAAATTCCCCAAAATGCACATAGTCATGCTTTAGCCCATGGAGAAGTGCACATTTTTGGCTCTGTGTGTGTGTGTGTTTCTAGGATGAAATTTGCACAAAACTTTGGAAAGTTAGAAAATCAATCCCCAAGTCTGTGGAATCTGCCCATCAGTAGGGATGTTGGAGAAATCCTCCACGGACCCCAATGAGGCTGGATTCTATTGAATCCGGGGCCCCAAAGTCCGTGGAGGATCGGATCTCCTACCTTGTCTTCCAACACAAAGTCCTCGCTGGCGGATCCTCCCTGCCGCCGGCTCTGAAGACCCAGTGATATGGCCGCCATGGCCGTATCACCGGACTGCAGACGCAAATGGCATCTGCTACGCCATTTGTGTCCCTGCTCTTTAACGTGATAGGCTATGTAGATCTTTACATAGCCTATCACGTTAAAGAGCAGGGACGCAAAAGGCGTAGTGGACCCCATTTGCATCACTGAACTTTACCATCAGAGGCTACGTAAATATCTATGTAGCCTACCACAGCAAAGTGCAGGACGCAAATGGCGTCCACTACGCCGGACACCATTTGTGGACGAAGACCAGCCGCGGCCAGAAGTCTGGCAGCGGCTGGCCCCGACCAGCAGCTCCATGGAGTCGCCACAGAGCAGAGCTGGCCGGGGAGGATTCCGGGGGGGGGGGACTGGATTGCTTCCCCCCCCCGCAGACCCCCCAGCGGACCCAGGTAAGTGGTGTTCATACTCCCCTACCCAACAGGGGAAGAACCAGTCCGGTGTGGAATCTGTGGGTAAGAGTCATGAAAATCCAAACTCATTTTGTTCCACTGTGGATTTCTCTGACATCCCTAATCCCAAGGTGTGGCCACATCAAGAACCCCTCATGTTCTCTGTTACTGGTTGGTGGGGATGTGGGGGGGTGGGGGTGGACATTGTGTTTTTCCACTGGAGTTGGGCTTTGAAGCTGAATGCTGGAGCATAGGACCAGGCCATAAAGATCCATGTTAAAGTTAAATACTTAGCAACTCCCTTCCCTTTTGATTTCGTTCTGCCTGCATGATAGCTCTGTGCCCTTTCATCCTGCATGGGGATTACAGAAGTAACTTCCTTCCTAAGAACATTATCAGAATTTTTTTTTAAAAAATGGAAAAAATGAAGTGGCACTTTAATGTTACAGGGAGCCCCTGAAATAGGAGAGCATTCACATCTCTGTGCTTCAAGCAAGATGCAGAAGACTGCGGGGGGGGGGCAGTCTGGGCTGTTCATTAGAAAGCCCTTTTAATCAGACCTTCCTGAAGATCACGAAGTCATCATCTAGTGATGAGGGATTGCCTGGGACTCAATGATGAATGCATTTGCAAATATTGCTGTGGAATAATTTCCCTCCATCATTGGAACACTCCAAACAAATGAGAATCCATCTAATCATATCTCCTGTCTGCATAGAAGGAAAGATGGGCCCATCAGCGCCGCAAATACATTTAGAAGAGTGGACAGGAGAAGAGAAAAAGTCAAGGCAAGCCTACTGGGAAAGGGGTGGTTTGCAAGCACAGAAGGGGGTGGGAAGTTGTCAGGTACTCAAAAACCACCGGAGAGATGAGTAGATATAGGCTACTCAGCATTTACCATCCCTACCCCCTACCCCCACCCCCCAAGATCAAGTTGGTGTCTGAAATAGGTGGACTAAGTTGCCTGGCAAAGAATGCTGGTGAGAATCCAGAAAATATATTCAAGCCATTTTGGACTTAGGGGAAGGGGCCAAGTGGCATAATGGATCATGGCTGTTAGAAGTTGCATCTCTTGTGTTACTTATTGTGATTAATTCATCTGGGCTGACTTTCGTTTCCCCACTGAGGTCACAGCTGAATTGGCATATTGGAAGTGTTACGCCCCTCCACTCCCATGTCCCTTGAAAGATTAATGGAATCTGAGGAAGAAAAAGTATTCCCCAGAGAATCCATCTTGTGCATTAAATGTGATGTCATTTCAGCTTGTAGACACCATGCAGAACATTGAACTAAAACTATGTGCAGCCATAGAACAAAACTGGATACATTTAATAAAACATAAGTCAGCTAAACTCTTCCTGTTCCTACTAAGCACTTGGCATATTAGTTTAAGACTCTCCTGCATTTGGGACACAACAGGACTCACTTTCAAGGTAAACCAGCTATGTAGGATCACATGGTGCTTGTTGAAATATGTATACATTTTCAGAGGGCCTTAGATCTACAACAAAGGGATTTGCAGACTATCTTATCTTAGAATCCCGAGCCCTCCGGAATATCTGCCGCCTTTGTTCCTCCAAAGGGGGAGCTACTGGATTCAAAGAATTGATTTGCACCAATTAAAGAAAGAAGAAATAAACTCTCAAGAAGATAGTGATGATGTTAGCTCATTGAGATCTAATGGCATGTGCACTGGAAGACAAAGGGATATTCAACATCTATGCATGTTTCCAAAGTAAACGGTGCTGCAGATAAGGGGAAATGCACAAGCTGACTCAGGCTTCTGAAATTCTAGATTCTGAAGAAAGTATGGAGGAAGAATGTGTTTTTTTTTTAATTTGAGACTGCATAGTGTGAAAGATGGTTAACAAAGATGGCTACCCATGCTTTGGAAGCATCCAGTGTAGCAGTGGATGAATCTGTTTGTTTTGGTTTCTATAACTTCCAAAGTTTTTGAAGTACAAGTTGATTCCATCCCATTTCTGCATCAGTTTGTGAATATTTTGGGTTTTTTTAGAAATAAGTCTGCATAACTATTCATGCGCATTTTCCCAAATCATTACAGCCACATGCATACAACAGGAGAAATGCATACAAAAACACATACATTAGGGGAAATATGTATAACAATGTATATTATGGCGGAAATGCATACAATTGGAGAAATGTGTACAAAATGTATGTAACGGGAGATATAAATATAAAATGTATACATTAGGATATATGCATATAAAATGCATACAACAAGAGGAGGGTTGGGTGAACATGTGATATTCAAGTTCATTAAGGTTCTCCAAATTCTTCCTTGAAGCTTGTTTGGCCTTGTTTCCTGTACCAAATACAAGATACTTTTTTTGAACAGAAAAAATGTAGGGATGGCAGAGAAATCTGCCATGGACTCCAATGAGGCTGGATTCTAAAGAAGAATCAGAGTCAGTGGCAGAACGGACACCCCCTGAGTCCATGGCGGAATGGACTACCCCCCCGCCACCCTCCAAAATCTCCCCGGGATGGACCCTATCTGGCGGTGGCTGGTCCGGATCATCATTTTTGTTCCACAGCCATCCACTGCCGGGCTGCGGAACAAAATGGCATCCAGCATAGCAGACACCATTTGTGTCCCTGCCCTTGGCTATTTGTGTCCCTGCCATTGGCTATGTAAATATTTATGTAGCCTATCACAGCAAACAGCAGGGATGCAAATGGCGTAGCAGATGCCATTTGCATCCCTGCCCTTTGCCGTGATTGGCTACGTAAATGAGTATTCCGTACACCCCTAGAAAAATGTGTACTTTTCGATCGGATGTTTAAAATGAACATTTTCCTAAAAAAAAAATGTGCATTTCCCCCATATGCTAAAGGATGAAAATGTGAAGGGGGGGGGGGCAGAGATTTGCACAAGTTCACATTTTCAAACACAAATGTAACTTTGGGAGATTGTGAACATTTCCTGAGAACTACATTCCTGCTCATGTTCAGGGTTGCAAATGGGACATGTTCTCATGATTTGCAAACAGAAATGAAATGATCATACATCTCTAAATTGGAGGAAGGTGTATAGATATGCATAAAAATGCATACATATTTGTACATGTGTCTTCTACTGTATGCACATTCATGTGCAATTTCCCTAATGTACACCTTTTTGTATTTTTTTTTAATCAAAGAAATGCATTGCAAAATTCAGAGTGAACCAAATGAATTCCTCTCCAATCCCTTATATAGGCTAGATTAATGCCGGGCATAGGATTGCCTATGAAAATTGTTCTGTGTTCTACCACATCAGGAGTCTGAAGTGAACCCAGCATCTGTGTTTTTAACTGGGACCCATTGTGATGAACATTTTCTAACTATTTTGACAGGCACTGGATTCCAGACTTAGATTCTGGGTGCAATTCCAAGTGCTGGTTTGGACTCATGAAGGCCTAAGAGCCTGACACCAAGATATCTGAAGAACTGCCTTATCTCAGATGAATCTGCTCTGTGTAAAAATTGTTAATGGGGGGTGTGCTCCAGTTGAATCTGTCTTTTCCCAGTCCATGTATTCAATGATACATCTATTCTGTCCAATTTCTACATCAGTCTGTGTCTCTTCTTAAAAAGTGCAAGAAAATGTACATTGATATGCAGTTTCTCCCAATTTAATCATTTTGTACACAATTTCCCCTAACATTTGCAACTTCATATGCAATTTTTGAGCTCAGAACTGCATCACAAAATTTGGAGAAATGTGCAATATGAAGGATTAACTGCGTCCCGATTTACATATTTGTCTTTGAGCCAGCTCACAACCTCCATGCAGGTTCAGAGCCACAGTAGACGGGCTTAAGACTTTGAAAGATTGACCAATGGTTACAGGGGCAGTAGCTAAGATAGAAGAATAAAACAGATGGTTCTCCAGGCAGAATGGTCAAAGAGATGTGTCTTGTCAATAGCAAACATCAGCGGCAACAAAATTCAGCCTTCCAGGCCCTGAAAAATCCTAGGGAAAACAATTGCCTTACAGCACATTTTCCTAAACGTCAACAGGAACAACCTTACATTCATATGTTGAGAATTGGGGAGTGCATCAATATACCTTGGTTAGATTCACGAGTAAATAAAACTTGAGATCCTTCCAGTTTTACACTTTTTTATCACTGGTATGAAACGCAGTTGGTCTTGCATTCACACACACACACACCCTGTGGAAATCAGTTCTGAAATTAGTTGTCTCAGCTGTCAGAGGGATGAGAATAACAAACCATAAGCATTTTGTGCTAGCTACTTGAGATCTGCAGCAACTGCTCACAGTGCACTCCCATCCTATGTGTGTTTACCCAGAAATAAAGCAGATTGGCTTTGAAGGTTGGGAGTGGGACTTACTCTCAGGTAAGTCTGCATAGGATTGCAGCTTAAATGGCTCTCCGATTCCACGTGGTAGCATTATTTTTCAATGGCCGCAAAGAATGAGAGAGAGAGAGACAGAGAGAGAGAGAGAGAGAGAAGTAATGTGTGTTAAAAGTGTTAGACACCTTTTTCAAACTATAGCCATCATATCATGGGATCTGCAGTTCTCTTGCAGAAGCTTCCCAGAATTACAATTCCACTAACCTATGTAGCAGATAAACTTCCATCTTAAGCTATTTTAAATGCTCCACTTTTGTGTGTTTGTGAAGCTGATTTCATCACAGCCTTGTATTCAAAAGCATCTAAACCACTGGAAGTAAGTGCCTGCTTCATAATAATAGACTGAGATGATGCCATCTCTTTGCCTCTGATTCTCATTCTCTCAAATGGACTGATTAATTAGCCCCAGCTATTTCGCCTCTGTAATTGTTTTTCATCCGTTTGAAAGCCCAAGCTGAGTGTGATTAGCCACATCAATTACAAGCCGTTGTGCATTTGGGTGTCTGTTCTCATGGATGTACACATGCATGAATATGTGTACTGCTTGCCTGATTAGCAGCATCAGGTAAGCTACACACAGATTCAAACTGTATTTTCTATCGAGGATCTTGAAAAAGCCACACCTCACATTCATTCTAAGAAGATTGAGTAGCTCAATAACTGAAAACAAGATCTATAATCCTCATTCTCACAAACTTATTTCCTTCATAACTTAGGTACTTCACCATATGGAGAGACTTTAGTGTGAATCGGATACTTACACAGCCATTTTTTATTTCCTTAATTGTGGCAGCTTGAGAAAAGCCCAGGCCCCAGTGTCAGAGGCTGCTTCACACACACTCCTCAACCCCTGCCCAATGGCCAATCAACTATATGGCTAGATAGAACAAACCAGCACCACATCTTTGCATGAACTGGCTCTTATGGTCACCAACTCCTCAAACAGGCACCCTGTTCTTCTTCCAATGTATGATTATTGAAGACAAAAGAATACCTTTTGGTGCCAACCACTGGCAACTGTCTAAAATGACTGAGTAGTACAGCTGAAGCAAATACCTTTAAGCATCCAGCCACATATCTGTGGAATATGGATATCTGACAGAGAGAGAGAGAAAAGCAGTTGCCCTAGCAGTGTATGGGACTGAAGGGTATCTGCAGCTGTACAGCCTGAATCAAGGCAGAAAAAAGATGGGGGGGGTCTGTGGGTGTAGAAAATAAAGGGTGAGTGGGGCTACTGGAAGGGAAAGAGGTGTGTGTGTGTGAGAGAGAGAGTGATCAACTATAAGGGAATGTGAAAGTTCATGGGTGAGTAAGGGAACAATGCTATAGCCTGTAGACAGTGTCTGAGGGAGCATAGGATACTGGGAATTCCCCCCTCCATGGTCAGACACAACCCACTGAACTTGGAAGGGGGGAAGTCAGAGATCCAACCCCCCATCCCCCCACCCCTTGCAGAAAGACCCTTGCTAGCTTGCCTCTGAGATCAGAAAACCAACCTTGGAGAAGGGTGAAAAGGTGGCATTTTGGTGGGCAGGGAGGGGAGGAGACTGGGAAGGCCAGGATACAAGGTATCCTGAGGTCTCTACAGCCTCCTCCCCTCCCGCTTCAAAGTGCTGTCACTTGATGGGCAAATACGCCCATCTAGCAAAAAATACAGGGTGGGAGGATGGGGAGGCGACAGTCACCTCTGCCGCTCCTCCCACTCTGCATTGAATGATCAGAAGCCTCCAAGTTCAGAGGCTTCCAATCATTGTGGGTACAATTGATAGAATCGCACCCTAAGTGAACAAATTGGAGAAAACAAAATATCTCTCTCTATGTTGTGTGCATGGGGAGGGTGGGAGAGATAGACAGCAGGGAATGGGTGGCTTTGACTGATTTATTTGCTTGTTCATAGCAATGCCCCCTCTCTCCACTGGTGAAAAGACTAGCTTGTCAAGGTCTATGGCCTGGAAGCTCAGAAAACATGGCTGCAGGTCCCTGTTAGAGAAAATGTCTAAGTCCTCTCTGTGCCCTGTTTAATTAGCTCTGATCTTTGGCAACAAGAGAACAGAGAAAAGTAAAAAGGAGGGGTGGTGAGAGACCTGTTTGAGAAGTATTTCAGGGCAACAATAGAATTCTGAGCAGGATCACAGGATGTGAACACCAACACCCAGAGACCACTTGCATGGTGATTTTAAGGGTGTGGGGGGGAGATACAAAAGTTGCCACAGAGGACTCCTCGGTAAATACAGATTTGGGCTCAAGAAGCCAGTTTGCTTCTGTCTTTTTCTCAGAGAAACCTTCTTATCAAGTAAGGCGATAAGACACACTCACAATCGAATAAGCAAGAGAGGCTGGCAAGCTTCCAGCTCACGTTCCCAGAGAATGGCTGGGTGCTGATGTTATGTGAACACACTTTAATAAAACTGTGATTCTTATCTGTACATTTTTAATAATCTAGGCTCAGCAGTACACTGCCGGGGATGGGGGGAACCCTGCTGCATTAAACACACAAATGTATCCTTCAACATCTTCCAAAACCTACACATCTCCTCCCTCCGGAGTCCTCCAGATGCACAGTGTCCTTGCCCCTATCTCATCTTTACTAGTGGGTGACAATTGATAACAGTAAACCTAATTTCTCACCTCTTTAGTATGTAGTGTCCATGGAGGCAGGTAGCCTATGCCAACTCCCAAGATGCTTGGTGTACATCTGCCATGACGGACTAAATTCATCCAAGATCGCCTTCAAATGATCTTTGGGCACCCTACTTACAACAGAATGCCCAGAGCTGATATGGATCAATTTCAGCATGTGGTGGGACATGCACAGGTTTGCTTCAATGTGGGCTGATACAATAGTAATTATGTATGTGATGTATGGATTTTGTAAAATCCATTCTGTCTGCATTTTGCAACTTTTCAGGTGCCTTACTGCCTTTCATTCTGTCATCTGCTCACTGATAGAATCTTTTTTTTTTTCATTTTCCTAAATTTGCACAAAAATGTGCACTTGTGAAAATGCACAAATCCCCATGAAAATGAACAAATCTCCTGAAAAGCACATTTAGTCTATGAAGGAAATGCACATTTTTGGCTGATTTTTTAAATTATTATTATTATTTTACATATTTTTCTATGACTAAATTTGTGTAAAATCCCAGAAAGTAAAAAACTGGTCTGCAAGTCCGCAGAACCTATGTGACTCAAGAAAAGCCAGTCCGCTGGATTGGATTCATAGAAATCTGAACTCATTTGATTCTGTTGCGGATTTCCTCAGCATCCCTACCGATGGGATGAGAATTTTGTTCCAGTTCAGTTTTGATAAGAATTTCCCAAATTTTGCAAAGTTCTCCACATTCAGGACAAAAAGAACTTGAGATTTTTCTTAAAAAAAATGAATGTGGGAGAAACTGAAACCTGAAACAGATTTATTTGTCCATCTAGCCCCAGAACATTGAAAGCATAGGTCTTAAAACGCTGGGTTTGAATCCCTGTGTGTTCAACTATGTTCGTACTGAATTAGGGTTACCACTTTTTCTTTCCCTCTGACAGGCTCTTCATCTTTAAGAGCTGTATGGCAGGAAGGTGCATCATGGTCCTCTACATGATTGGCAAAGCTGTACCTGTTGAATTTGGCTGGTGTAGATGGGTGAGAATTTAGCTTCAGTTTGCTTTTGGTAAGAACCAAAATTCACAGCATTCTTTATATTAGAGATGTACGAAAGTCACTTACCTTTCCGCGGATTATGTTGATGGTGGGGGGGAGGCGTTCCGTCCCTCCCCCCGGAATCCTCGACGGGGGGGAGACGATCCATTCCTCCCCCCCGGAATCCTCCATGGCCGGCTGTGCTCCGTGGCAGCTCCGCAGAGCAGCCGGCCAGGCCCAGACCATCCCAGAGCCGTCCGCAGCCGGATTTCCGGCCGCGGAGGGCTCTGGGAAAAAACAAAAAACAAAAACACATACGCAGATGGCAGCGACTACGGCCACCGCCATTTGCATTCCTTATTTTTGGCTGTCTTAATCTACGTAAATATTTACGTAGACTATGACGGCGAAAATAAAGGGGAACGCAAATAGCGTAGCGGGCGCTATTTGCATCCCTTTTTGATTCACCGTTTTAGCCTACATAAACATTTACGTAGGCTAAAATGGTGAATCAAAAAGGGATTTAAAGTGGGTTTAGCTACACTAAGCTATTTGCATATGCCATTTGCGTACGTGGGTTTTGGGGTTTTTTTACCCAGAGCCCTCCGCGGCCGGATATCCGGCTGCAGATGGCTTTGGCCTGGCTGGATCTGACCGGCTGCTCCACGGAGCTGCTGCAGAGCACAGCCGGCCGTTCGAGGATTCCGAGAGGAGGGATGGAACGCCTCCCCCCACCATAAACATAATCCGTGAACAGGTAAGTCACTTCCGTACATCCCTAGTGAGAAAGAACAAGACCAACTCTTGGTTCTTGATAGGGTAAAGGCCATTTTCCATATTACTTTCACAAGGCAGAGATATGTTGCAGCAAGTCACTGTCTTAAGAGATATTAAAACTGCATAGAGCTGCTCTAGTAATGCATAGATGCCTGCCTTCTCTTTGCACTTTCATGTATGTAAGCTATGGAAGGATTGGGATCATGTCCTGCTTATTTTTTCCACTTTGGCAGAAAAAGCTCTCTCCTCCCTCCACTGGGCTTCCTGCGGTAGAAGTAGGGATGTCAGAGAAATCCACAATGGAACCAAATGAGTTTGGATTTTTATGAATCCAACCCACAGATTCCACAGCGGCCTGGCTTTCCCCCTGTTGGGCAGTTTCCATAGACTTGCAGACCATTTTTCTAACGTAATTCAGGAATTTTGTGCAAATTTTATCACAGAAAAATGCACACACACACAAAAACCCCTGGCAAAAAATGTTCATTTCCTCCACAGGCTAAGTGCATTTGGGGGAATTTGCACATTTTGCACATGTGAATTTGTGCAAATTCACATTTGCCCTAGTGCAAATTTGCACAAATTTGGAAACTAAGAAAAAAATCAAATTCCATCAATGGGCAGATGATGGAATGAATGGCGACTGACAACTCACAGTTGTGTGTGTGTGTGTGTGTGTGTGTGAAGAAGCAGGTACAGCTCCACTAGCTTGCCATCATGAAGCTATTAAAAGCAAAACACTTCTTCAGACAAGGGGGCAAGGGATATTTAATTCTACATTCACACTAATGAAATAAAGGCATTCAGAATGAGCATGTGGAGGGATGGAAATTGTGTCACACCTGCTGGCCCCACCACTAAGTCACTACGTGCTTATTGTGTTGTCTGCACATATACATTTGAATGTGAAAATAGATTATTTATGCATGATTTGTACCCTGGGAAAATCAAGGGTATGGCTTGTACATAAGGAGGCTACATGGCTGTGTGTTGTACAAGCCAGACAGTGAATGCATGGAAATTGGGGGCAGGGCCATGTCCTTAATTAAGAACATAACAGCCACTCTGGATGAGAGCAAAGGCCTATCTAGCTCAGCATTCTGTTCAGACATGGGACAACCAGCTGCCTAGGGGAAGTCACAAGTAGGGCATGAGAGCAGTTCCACGCTCCCACTTATATAAAGAGGCATACTGCAGGTATTCTCCTCATCTGCCCCATCAATATGTTCACTTTTGAACTCTTGAACAGGAAAGGAAAGGTTCCTCTTGTTCAAGCAACGAGTCATTACTGACCCCTAGAGGGACGCTGTTTTTCCTCAGCGTTTTCCTGGCAGACTGTACAGTGGGGTGGTTTGCCATTGCCTTCCCCAGTCCTAACTACCTTTCCCCCAGCAAGCTGGGTACTCATTTTACCGACCTCGGAAGGATGGAGGGCTGAGTCGACCTGAGCCGGCTACCTGAAAACCAGCTTCCACTGGGATCGAACTCAGGTCGTGGGGACAGTTTTGGTTGCATTACTGTCACCTACCACTCTGCGCCACAAAAGGTCAAAAGGGTAATTCACTGAATCTAGATTCTCCATACTGAAATTAGATTCTCCATATTCACAAAATCCGGCTGTGTGACCTGAAATTTCCAGTAACCACCAGCCATCAGAGCTTATAGAAAAGCCTAGAAGAAAGATGATGTTGCAATATCCACACTGCATGTTTCCAACAATATTAATACCGTGCTACAGACTACAGGCAAAGGAAATCAAATCGAGAGGAGGGATTTTTCCTGTTCCACAATTACAACTTAGCATTAAGCGTGAATGCAAAAGCTATAACACCTGCCATGGGGGTGGGGGATGGAGAATAGCATTTTGGAAGCTGTTCAGCAAAGGCGGAGTCCACATGTGCATACTCACCACCAGATGACTGCAACATGAGAGTGATGATGACTGGCACATGCGGAAGACCTGAAAGGGTCACTGCAGATGGAGTTCTTGTCGTGTCACCTTAGTCACTCCCTACCAGTGGAGGGAGTGTGTGTGTGTGTGTGTGTGTGTGTAGATGATAGATAGATAGATAGATAGATAGAGATAGATATGGGGGGGGGGATTGGTTTTTGATCCCAATTTCAGGGAGTCTGTTAAACATTCAGATTTTATTTGCAAACAGCTGTCATTTTATCATTCAAGCTCAGCATCAGTGCTGGACAATGTACAATTTAATCTGCAAGTGCATTTGCATATGCAAATGAGTGGACGTTCTTTCTTTCTTTCTTTCTTTCTTTCTTTCTTTCTTTCTTTCTTTCTTTCTCTTCTCCTACTTGGAGAAGTAAGACAAACAAACAAACAAACCCCTCTGATAGCCGTAGTCTCTGTTAAAAAAAATAAAAGCATCCAACTCAAATTCATATTCTCAGCTTGGTGTGTGCGTGCGTGTGTGTGTGCATACGTGGGCGTGTGTGCATGTGTGCATACGTGTCTGTGTGTGTGTGTGTGCATACGTGGGCGTGTGTGTGCGCTGGGATGCTGAAACTTCTGGAAGGAATGGAAATTACAAACTAGACTGTTCAGATCATCTCTTGGAATCTATATTGATGGTGAAGCCCCAAGTGCATAGGAGGAAATCCTGATGCTGCAATAGTCAAGTACCACTGGCTTAAGTAACCTGCAGTAATAGTCCTGTAATTGTGATGGTTATCTCTCTTCGGAATTAACTTGTTGCTATAAATCAAGTAGGCACTACAAAGGGACAGAAAAGTTCCAGCTTGCTTGGCAACACTAATAGATACTAATAGATGCTGAGAGTCACTGGAGGAAGCCCTAAACTAGGAAACGCGCTGCGTTCCAGTCACGCCTTTCAGCGCATTTGTGCAATATTTGCTCAGAACAATATTACCCTAAACACTTCCTAATTATTCCACTGGATTAGTGAAAACATGTTATATTATTGACGGATCTTTTGCAATATTTATAAAACACGGAAAGGATTATAGCAGAATAAATAAATATGTAGAGCTTGCCCAGCATTTAAATAATAAATATGCAGTCATCTCTCCCGCCACCCCCTGCAACTTGGCTTAAATATACGGCTTTTTTCAATAAAACTTTAATATCTTGGTAAATATTTATTTATTTGCTTCAGAAATGTAAGGGAATTACAAGAAGGCTTTCTAAGCTCCAGAAAGGCCAGGCAGCTGTAAACACAGACCACCCCCTCTCCAACTAGAACTATACCCCCTCCCTGTCATTTGTTTTGTTGGAAACAACAACTACATATGTCATTTGCTGCTTTTCTCCCAGGCCTGGAGTTGGAGTTGGTGTTTAACTATCAGGAATTGGCTGGCAGTCTGCCACAGGCATCTCCTAAATGAGCACACTCATGCATTTATCCCCCTTTCCATTTCATAAACAGTTTATCTTTTGCCAGAACACACACACAAAAGCCCAAGTTGCATGCTCATTTACACGATCCGTTATTGCATGGTAAAAACTACTTAGCTACTACATCAGATGTCCATATTTATAGCATTTAATGAATCTGCCTTACAGCAAGTCAAGGCTGTTGGTCTATTGGGCCTGATACTATGCCTACTACTCTTGACTGACAGCAGCTCTCCAAAGTCTCAGATGGAGATGTTTTCCAAAATGGCTACCCAAGATCCTTTTTAAGCAGAGCTGCTGGGGATTGAACCAGGAACCTTGTGCCTGTAGGGGTGGGTGATGTTCAAGATCCCTAGGATTTTCCAAACATCATCTCGTGTGGCTCAGCTTGTGCCTGATTTCTGTTCGCGTTTTGGCTTGTTGCTCGCTCTGCGTGAAAAGGAAAATTGCACAAATCAAGCTGCAGTGGAATGGAATGGATTCAGTCTACATGGGAAGTTTGCTCAGATTAAAAAAGTTGTGCAAATCGAACTGGGAAAGTTGTACAAATTGAATGTGAACACGTTTGACAATGTGTGTGTGTGTGTATACACACACACACACATACCTATTGGAGCTCTAGCTTCATCCTACAACACAAAGCTACTTCTGGATGAATGTTGTGTGAGGTGAATTGACTGCAGTTCTCTCCTCCATTCTCTTCTCTACTTGGTGCTTTTTATTTATCTCCCCCAAACCCCACCCCCTGGTCTCCCCAGTCACTTTCCACTCTCAAATCTTCTACTCTCCCTCAGAATTGTCTCACAAAATACTCCTCCTCAGAATCTCCTATGGCAGCTCCTAAGGGCTGAAAGGGGTGTGCTCCAGACATCTTGCAGGGGGCTACACTTAAATGGTTACATAAAGTGAGAAAACTCCTATTCAGGTGTTCTCAGCTTGAATAGGGCAAACACGTGAGTGGCAGAAGAGCTCCAGCCATCCTGCTCTCCCTAATCATGTTTGTTTCTGTCAACTTGTAGAGGGTGTCAATCTGAAGAGGAGAGCCTCCTGTATCTGCAGCAGCTCTCCACATGTTCCAGAGGACTGAAAAATCCACCTTTTGAATCACATGTAGATCCTCCACAGATAGAAAAGGCTCTCCTCTTCAGACTGTCACCCTCCACAAGTTGGGTGACAAACATAACAAGGGAGAGGGGCAGAGCTAGAGCACTCCTCCTTGCAAACTTGCATATACCCCTCCTGAATAGGACCCATGTGTTTATCAATTCACACACCCATATGTGCATTCATTCAACCTAGGTACAGATGTACACTTGATCTGGATTAAATAGGAGTCTAGTGCCTGGGAATATATCAGAATTTCAGGTATGAATGAATGTAGACAGATTAGCCCTATTCAGGTGTTGTCAATTTTCCCTGTTCCTTGGTGCACACGCTCAGGCAATCTGACAATGGACACCCAAATCAGTGAGATTTCTTTATTGCAGGGAATCCCATGGCAAAAGCTTAATGGTTACGCTCTTCAGAAATCATATAGCTGATGGTCGGTAGCTATAGGCTCTATGTAAATCCAGAACAGTCCAAAGCTAAACACTACTACCGTGACTGAGATCCTCCATATGGTTTCTCCGTCGCCATCTCCATGGTTCTGAACACAAGGGAAGGGACTCTGAATTCTTGGGTACCTAACCCAGACAATCCTTTTACTGGACTCCAACCCCAGACATGGAAAGGGTAGGGATGTCGGAGAATTTCTCCACGAATCTCGGGGAGGCCGAATGCCAATGCATTCGGCCCCCCGAAATTGGCAGTGAAATTCTCCGCCGCCCCGCCCCCCCCGGGATGGGACTTACCTCCCTCAAATGTCCCTCTCGACGGCGGGTCCCGGCGGCGTTTCAGCGGCGTTTCGGTGGGGGCGGCGGCCGGTCTTCCGACCGGCCGCCGCCACCACCACCATTACAAAGTAAATGTAAAAAAACCCACACACACATACACACACGTGATAGGCTACGTAATGATTTACGTAGCCTATCACGGCTAGATTTCCAAAGTCAGCCGTGATAGGCTACGTAAATCGTTACGTAGCCTATCATGGGTGACTTTGAAAAAAAAAAAAGCGCGTATGCAAATGGTGGCACCCCTGGGTGCCGCCATTTGCATTCCTTATTTGGGCCCGGGTAGTCTACGTAAAGATTTACATAGACTACGGCAAAAATAAGGGCAACGCAAATAGCATTGCCCTTATTTTCACCGTAATCTATGTAAATCTTTACGTAGACTACCCGGGCCCAAATAAGGAACGCAAATGGCGGCGCCCACGGGCGCCACCATTTGCGTTCCTTATTTGGGCCCGGGTAGTCTACATAAAGATTTACGTAGCCTACAGCGAAAATAAGGGCGCCGCCATTTGCGTACATGCTTTTTTTTTTTTTTAAGTCACTCGTGATAGGCTATGTAACGATTTACGTAGCCTGTCACGGCTGACTTTGGAAATCTAGCCGTGATAGGCTACGTAAATCGTTATGTAGCCTATCACAGGTGTGTGTTGTTGTTTTTTACATTTACTTTGTAATGGCGGCGGCGGCAGCCGGTCGGAAGACCGGCCGCCACCCCTGCCCCCGCCGAAACACCACTGGGACCTGCCGCCGAGAGGGACATTCGAGGGAGGTAAGTCCCATCCCAGGGGGGGCGGAGAATTTCACTGCCAGTTTCAGGGGGCCGAATGTGTTGGCATTTGGCCTCCCCGAGATTCGTGGAGAAATTCTCCACCATCCCTAAAGATCAGGTGTTCCTAGCAAAGGCTCTTTGCTTTTGCATCAGCTTAAAAGGGAAGGTGTGACTGTGGGACACCCCCTCCAGATCCCTTGACAGACAAGGGCCTTCAGCCTTTCAGTAAAGCCATGCTGTTTAGACGGCACTGAGCAGTGCCGTCTAAACAAGGCAGCACTGCTCAGCCCTCCAGCAGTGATGCTACAACCTCGGCGACCGTTCTGCAAACCCCACCCCACCTCTGTCAGGTTCTCACAGACAGCTTCCAGCCTCCGTGCCAAGGCCAAATCAGCAGTGGACAGGGAGTTGGGAGACTCCCCCTGGCTCTGCTTTGAGAACACTGACAGAGATAAGCTCACACAGACTCCGACATTCCAGAAACTGAATAGGCCCAATCCCTTCCAGGCTACTCCTAATCCTGGCTATAACCTACAAGGCCCACTGCAGTACTGAAGCTGGGCCCTGACAGGTATTCTGTATCTGTGTGGGGGGAGTGGGACCACTCTAGCCCTGCTCCCTCCTTGAATATGTCCATCACCTAGGGATGGTGGAGAAATCTGCCAAGGACTCCAGTGAGGCCGGATTCCTTAGAATCCGGCCCCCCAGAGTCCATGGCAGAACGGACTGCCCCCCCGCCACCCCATGAACCCCTGTCGGGGTGGACCCTACCTGGCGCTGGCCAGTCCGGGTCCGTCGTCTTCATTCCACAGCTGGCTTCTGCCGGGCTGTGGCCGCAAATGGCGTCCAGCGTAGGGGACACCATTTGGCCGTAGGGATGTCAGAGAATTTCTCCATGCATCTCCGGGAGGCCAAATGCCAACACATTCGGCCCTCCGAAATTGGTGGAGAAACGGTCCGCCCCCCCCCCCCAGGATGGGACTTACCCTGCACAAATGTCCCTGGCGGCGGCAGCTCCCAGCAGCGGTTTGGCGGCGGCGACGGCAGCCGGTCTTCTGACCGGCTGCCACCGCCTCCATTTCCAAGTAAAAAGAAACAACAGCAACAAAATGATAGGCTACGTAAAGATTTACATAGCCTATCACGGCTAGATTTTCAAAAAACACTGTGATAGGCTACGTAAATATTTACGTCGCCTATCACGGCTGACTTGGGGGGGGGAAGCGCATACGCAAATAGTGGCATTTGCGTTCCTTATTTGGGCACGTGTAGTCTACATAAACATTTACGTAGACTACGGTGAAAATAAGGGCAACGCTATTTGCGTTGCCCTTATTTTCGCCGTAGTCTGTGTAAATGTCTATGTAGACTACACGTGCCCAAATAAGGAACGCAAATGGCAGCGCCCATGGGCGCTGCCATTTGCGTACGCACTTCTTCTTTTTTTCCCCAAAGTCAGCCGTGATAGGCTACGTAAACATTTACGTAGCCTATCACAGCTGACTGCAGGGACGCAAACGGCAGCGGCTACGGCCGCCACCATTTGCGTCCCGGCCGGCCAGGAGGATTCATGGCCGGAGGGATGGGGTGCCTCCCCCCTGGCCAGGATTTCGGCTGGAGAGACGGGGCACCTCCCCCCCGGCCAGAATTTCAGCGGGGAGGGATGGGGCACCTCCCCCCCGGCCAGAATTTCAGCGGGGAGGGACGGAGCGCCTCCCCCCCCACCGCGAAGCAAGCTGCGGGACCAGATAAGGGACTTTCATCCATCCCTACATTTGGGTCCCTCCCCTTTGCCATGATTGGCTAAGTAAATATTTACGTAGCCAATTACAGCAAAGGGCGTCCACTACACCATTTGTGTCCCTGATCTTTGCCGTGATAGGCTACATAAATATTTACGTAGCCAATCATGGCCAAGGGTAGGAACGCAAATGGCATCCTCTACACTGGATGCCATTTGCGGCCGCAGCTCAGCAGCAGACAGACGTTCAACTCTGGGCGGCCCCAGCCGGCGGCTCTGTGGGCTTGCCGCAGAGCAGAACTGGCCGGGGAGGATTCTGGGGGGAGAGACGGATTGCCTCCCTCCCCAGCGGACCCTGGAGCGGAACAGTAAATGGGGTTCGTACACCCCTACCATCACCCTGTACTCATGGAGGATGGCTTTCTGAAGGAATCCTATTCCTCTCCACCCCCTATGAATTCCATGAACTGTAAACACATGGCATTCCTGTTCATTATCTCACTGTAGGGGTGCTGCACAGATCATAGATCATAGAATCATAGGATTGGAAGGGGCCTACAAGACCATCAAGTCCAACCCCCTGCTCAAGGCAGGAAGCCTGATTCCCTGGCATTCCATTGCATGTTACAATGATACTGCAGAAAGCAGATTCACCAGCTTCTTGTGCATACACTTATGCCTCTTTCCTGTAACATCCAAAGTGACTCAAAAATTGAAAGAAAACAGTGACTGAGCATATCAAGGTGGCAAGCCATCTGAGAGGAAAGAGGACGCTCAGACATGAAGAACTTGGCTATATTCTGTAATAAGTCACTGGAACTGTCAGTGGAGTGGAGCAGATGAAAATTAGACAGGAGAAGTTCAAGGAGGAAGGAAAGTGGAATGGCACAAATATACACAACCTCAACAATTCAACAACTTACATGAGCCAAAGCACAGGGACAGTGTCAGCATGCAGGCTATGTCGGATCTCAGAGAAAAGGTGGATTTGAGCCAATTTCAATCCCCTGATTTCTCCAGCGGTGTGAATTTCCCTCTTATCTTGCTAATGCCTTTGCACCTTTACTGCTGGCAAATATAGACCATTGCTAAGACACTGTGCTTTCAAGCAGCCAACACACACACACACACACACACACACAGCACCTGTCTGTTTTCTTCCTGACAAAGCATGTATTCAGAGTATTTACGCAATGCTTGTCAAAACCCTTGCAATGCTAGCTCCATCAGTTCCTTTATACTGGGGCAGGGGGGGTGGGAGAGTCCGAAATAATACTGTAGAATATTCTTAGTTTCCTTTTCACCCAAGTTAATACCTTACCAGGGATCTCTGTCTCCTAGTCATTGTCGGCATGATACACTTTGCCAGATGTGAACCTTTGCAGGCTGGTAAATATAGTGGTGGCATTGGATCGGAGAGTGTAGGAGTTCCAAGACTCATTGCAGAACCTTGGGCAAATCACTGGATCAGCCTGTGAATGAAGCTCCGTAAGGTAAGAATGCTCTGGATGACAGCAGCAGTTAGCATTTCCGGCAGCTGTTGTAGCCACCCACAGAAAGCCTCCTTCCAACATGTTCTTAGCACCAAAGCCACTGCCAGCCCACTCACTCACCTTCCCTAGGCAGTGCCTGGCTTTTTCTCAGAGCAGAAGAGAGCGACAAGGAAACCACAATGACAACAAGGCCAAGAGGAGGCTGTAGGTGTTAGCTGATACAGCCCCCTGGAGCATTCCTTCTATTTGGAACCTCGCGCTTGGGCTTCTGTGTAAACTGGGGCCCTGTCTCTCATCCTCACTTTTCCATCTTTGAATTGGGATTAACTACCGTATAACAAAAAAGAGGTTTCCACATAGCATACTGTTAGGCCATTTGAGTTCTTTCTGGAATGCATTAAATCCATTGACTGTTCAACTTGTGTATATTTAATGCTTTACATTTGTAATGCTACATGTTCCTGACTCAGGTCTGTAGAAATTTATTTATTATTTATTTATTTTATTTATTCATTACATTTATATCCCGCCTTTTTTCCTCCTTAAGGAACCCAAGGCGGCTTACGTTATCCTCCTCCTCCTCCATTTTATCCTCACAACAACCCTGTGAGGTGGGTTGGGCTGAGAGTCTGTGACAGGCCCAAAGTCACCCAGTGAGCTTCCATGGCCGAGTGGGGACTAGAACCTGGATCTCCCAACTCCCAGTCCAACACTCTCGCCACTACACCACACTGGCTTGCAACCGATGTGCAGTGACCCTAGCAGAATAATTAAGTTTGCATGTGCAGCTTTCATTCCTTCAGAGCACTCTGCATATTCCTCTGAACATCAGCTCTCAAGATTCTAAATCTATCCTTTTATCCCAAGAAAGCCCAAAGGGTGCCTTCCTACCAATCTTTGCTTCATCAGAGACCCACATGTGCAGTGACTTTTTTGAGAACCATCTTCTCTTGTGAATCTTAAAAATTAAATGCCCCAAACACAATTAACACATCCATTTTTAATAGGGTAGGATGGCCAGTGCATGGCAAATAAATGGTGATTGTAAAAAATGCAAGGTTAGCCACCAAGGTTTAACAGCAACACAAATAAATAATTGTTTGGGTGTCCATTACATGGATTCTGAAATCTCAGAAAATATGGTTTTAATAGCCAAGGACTGTTAGTATATAGTGTGATTAAATCAAAGGGAGAAGGTGAGATAGATCTAGCCACAGTTATTGCACATCTTTGCTACCCTTTGGGGCTCGGGGGGGGGGGGGATGGGACTGCAATCTCCCTCTCACCTCCCCAGTCTCTGGTATCTTTGTGGTCTTTGCAGCTTTTCTTCATAAACCAGGCTGGCTGGCTGGCTTGCACCCCAACAAAACATCATTCAGCCTATTCTTTTTGCAGGTTTTACTGGACATCTGAAGGGTTTTGACCTGCATTCTTCTTGACTATTCTAAAGCAAAGCAATGACATTTCCTTCCTCCCCTAATTTTACATAAGCCCAGTGCATGCTGGGGGAAGGAATAACAAATCCTCAAGGCTAACAACATGCTGAGTAGATTGTTTTCAGTGTAAACAGGTCAGCCTTTCAATCTATGCTGTATAGCCCTCATTATTGGCTGTGCTACTAGGGCAGATGGGAGTTGCAGTCCAACAACATCTGGAGGGCCAGACATTCCCCACCCCTGCTATATATTGA
Source organism: Heloderma suspectum (assembly GCF_057233095.1). NCBI lineage: Eukaryota > Metazoa > Chordata > Lepidosauria > Squamata > Helodermatidae > Heloderma > Heloderma suspectum. Next base: position 44,042,549 of record NC_139460.1, on the reverse strand, counting down.
TAGTAAACTCATTTGCCAAGTTCTGATCCTTATGTAGCCAAAACAGCACCATCCATGCACAAGAGGGTAGTATCAAGAGACTCTGGGGAAACTGAAAGACTTGTGGAAGAGGGAGTGGGGGTTCATGAAATATCACTACCCCTGAAATGTAACTAATCATTATGGTTTACATCCTAAGATCAGTTACTTCAAGGAAGTTCATGGAAGAAAATGTTGCCATCCTTTCCTAACCCCTGAAGCTACCTACACCCACACAAGCCTCCGAGGGAGAAGAGAATTGCCCAATAATGGGCTTGGAACCTTAACTAAGTCATCTTAAGGATGTCCATGGAAGGGACATCCGGCATCCCCTTTCCAAGCAGTCCCCCACACCCCATTCTGTATTGTTCAGGAGGGCCCTGACCCAAGGGAGAGGCTTTTCAAGGTGCTGTAGAGGGCAAGAAACTTTCCTCTCATGAGCTTCCTTAAGTTAACCTATCTTAGGATACAAGCAAACGTCTCTCTATAACCCCTTCATGTGCAATAATGTATGACATTAGAACCCATTTTACAGGGGACCTAATGTTTGCTGCAGAACTTAAAGACACGCAGGAAATTCCAGCGATGGTGAACACATGGTCCGGCAATCCCTACAACACAAAGAAACATCTCATATCTAAATAATGCACTTCCTGTAAGATGAATCTTCAACTGGGGGTTCACAACCCACAGCTGAGCCATGTCCCAACCTAAGATGGTCAGATCAATGGCATTTTCCTGAGGCCAGGCCCCTCATTGTCATTGGGCATAATTCAACAAGGTGTTTACACCACTGCCAATTCTCTTACATCCCACCAATTCCGTTGCACAAGTCTCCATTTGCACAACATCAGTTTAATGCTTCTGGGGCAACCTGAAATGAGCAAAAATGCTCATTTCTGGGAGGTGGCAGGTTGCAGAGCTTGCATAAGAGAGTTCCACCAACCTGCCTCCTCCCAGAAATGAGCATTTCCGTTCATTTTGGGGCCTCCTCTAGGAAGTGCTAAATCTCCCTTGCATAAGCAATGGGTCCTGCTTGCACAACAGAAGTGGTGGGACCCACCGTTTGTGGAAAGGAATTGGCAGGGTGGAAGGGAATCGGTGGAAGCATACATTTCCCATTGGATACTACCTAGTGAGTTTGACAACTGATTGGGGATTTGAGTCTAGGTTTCCTATATTGAGGCCCAATACTCATCATGGTGGCCCAGATGGATAAGGAACACAAAGAATTCAGCATGAACATTAACTGAAGTTTCAGATCCCAAAGTAGTAGCTGTGTTAGTCTTGTTGTAGCAAAAACAACAAAGAGTCACCTTAAAGACTAATACAATTATTCTGGCAGAAGATTTTGTGTACTAGGGATGGGCTCTTTCTTCCAATTCCAAGTTTTTAAAATCTCAGATGTGGGTTTCTTAATCTCAAATTCTTTTTTCTCCAGATTATGGAGAGCTTTTTGCATTTTGGTAAAGTTTTATCAAAACCGAACTGAAACTAATTTCTTACCCACCCTATTGCAGACACTAAATCTGATGAAGTAGATGGTGTCTATGAAAGCTTATGCCAGAATAAATGTGTTTGTCTTTAAAGTGCTGCAAGATGCTTTCAAGTTTCAGACTGGTTCTTGTTGCTTCAAATCAGGCAACTTGCTCTGATCTTTCTTTCCTCACTGGTGGCCGTAACTCTAAGGAATCTGGCACAATGATATGCTTACAGCGTGTAATAAAGGGACCATGACCCCCCCCCAAAAAAAGGTGTTGTAATTTCAAGCCAAAGAAGTACTCATGTCTGCTGCCAGTCTGAGAAGTTCATGTGGCTGCAGGGAGTCAAATACCGTGAGCTGATTTTTAAAAGGGGGAATGGAAATGTCATGCCCATTAATAACATTCATAGATCATCGTAATAATAATAATGCTTTGCACTCTTCGAGCACCTTCCACCCAGAGGTGTCAAATCATTCTCCAAAAGATGGCTAAGTATTACCATCCCCAATTTACTGATGGAGATGGAAGAACCCAAGGTCACACAAGAAGTCATTGTGAGAGCTGGCTGGAATACCCAATTTTTTTACTCTGCTGCCTTCTGACATATAGGCAAATGAGGATAATAATAAATGCTTTCCAGGTCTGTTCTTCAAAGAGCTAAGCGGATCTGGAAGGCATTTTTCCACTTTTACCCCAAAGAGGGCAGGTTGATCATGACATCTTCCTTTCTTACTTCTGCTGAAAACATTGGCTGCTCATGGCCACATGTACAGTAATGGTCCTGTTCCTACCCAGCCTGGCAAATGCTATCATCCTGAGAAAGTGTGAATGCTGCAACTGGAAATAGATTAGTGTGTATAGAGTGGGGGGAGTAATGAAAGAGCCATAGGGAGATATGGTCAGGATAGTAGGGGTAGGAATAGATGACCCTGTCTATATCAGGTCCATGTCAGTTTTGCATGTATTCGGTCATAAGTATGTTCCATCCAATTTCTACATCAGTCTGCAACTTTTTTTAAGGAAAACAAAACAAAACATACACACAGATTCACTTTTATTTTTGCACACATTTTTCCCCCTAATATACCTGTTTTTCCTATGCAACTTTCCATAACATGCATATTTTTCATACACAAGTTTCCCTAATATGCACATTTTGGGATGCAACCTTTCCTAATTTACTCATTTTTGTATGACATTTTTGAGCTGAGAACTGCATTGCAACATTCAGAGAGGTGCACAATCCAAAATATCACTGTGTTCTAATCTGTATATTAGTCTGGGATGGGAATGAGGTCCGTTTGCTTAAAAGTGTGGACTAAACAAAATCCTCCCCATCCATAACAAGGGTGCATACATGTTCTTATATGATGGCCTATTGAAATCAGTGGAACTGGTGCAAGGAGTGAGCAGGATGAAAGGGGGCCTTACGTTTTGTGATGCATGATGGAGTTTCTCTCTTCCTTCTTCTCTCAAAAAACATCCAAAATATAATACAACAACCTCCACACTGACTGACAGAATTTACTTCTAAATCTAAGGATCCATTTTCTCAATCCGTTGGAGTACTAATTGTTGAGTCAAACGCTTCTCATATGATATATTGGTTTATTCATATAATTAAACTCTGTCCCTGAGAGCTGAGTTTTCATTCCACGGGTCTGAGCTTTGATACGAATGGCTGGATTCAGACAAATCTTCCACATACAGAGACACACACAAATAGACTGAATATGATTGAATGTACTGCAAAAAAAAAAAAAAATAAGATGGGCCTTTTTTACTTTTACTGTCTGAATGAGTTCAGCTCATAGTCAGAAGCTGCTTAACTTTGAACTAGCTCTTTGTTAGAAGTCCAGGACACAGCTCCTAGTGCATGGCTAACTAGAGGAAGGAGGTGTTTATAATTAGAAATCCTATGTCATCCCAACTACAGACCCGGAGAGTGGTATGAGAACATACCCTACTATTGCATTCTTAAAGTTAAGCAGGTCTCAATCTGGTCAGCAGCTGGAGTGGATGGGAGACCACCAGAGCTTCACATAAACAACCCTGAGCCATCCAAAGAATGGGCAGAAGATAAGCAAAATGCATAAATAAATTATCCCAAAAGATTTGATCAGCCCTTTGATGTATAAATTATCACTTCCCTGTCCCATAAACCATATCTGAGCAGGCTTGGCAATACAGCAGCAGCAGCTAAAAGCTGGCAAGGGATGTCTGTCTCGCTGTGTGTTCTTTACTTCTTATTTATTAAAATGCTCTAGGAGCTTGGATATGAAATAACTTTTTCTGCCCAGTATTTATCACCATTTCACCTTTCTCATTGAAATAGAAACTACAGCTGCTTTTGATTAATGGATTGAAAAAGAGCCATATAGTTTTCCTGTCAACCCGGGAAACACCTCTCTCAAACCCTGTGCTAGGGAGGCTATTTCATAATGTTGTGTCCCTCGATGATTCTGCATAGATTTTTTTATATATATAATTCCTGGAGAGAGCACTGGGCTTACAGTCAGGTGGCAGAACTAGAAATATAGATGATAGATAGATAGATAGATAGATAGATAGATAGATAGATAGATAGATAGACAGACAGACAGACAGACAGACAGACAGACAGATAGTTGGGGTGGAGGAATACCATACTGTTAGGTTATTAGTATTAGTATTAGTATTAGTATTTATTACATTTCTATACCACCCCATAGCTGAAGCTCTCTGGGCAGTTTACAGAAGTTAAAACATTAAATACAATATAAAACTTTAAAAACCATTTAAGTATAGAGGCAACATACACAAACAAGATATAACCAAAAACAACTTTCAACTGTCAGTCATAACTAAAGACACATCCAGGACTGATTAAAACTCATCATGTGCTTCCAAATGCCTGGGAAAAGAGATAAGTCTTAACCTGGTGCTGAAAAGATAGTAATGTTGGCGCCAGGCAGACCTCATCAGGAAGCTTGTTCCACAGATGGGGGGGGGGGCGTCCCACTGAGAAGACCTTCTCCCTTGTTGCTGCCTTCCAACCTTCCCTTGGAGGAGGCACTCAAAGGAGGACTTTAGATCCTGAATGTAGTGTATGGGTAGGTTCATTTCAGGAGAGACATGCCATCAAGTATTTCAGTCCCAAGCCATGTAGGGCTTTATACGTTAAAACCAGCACCTTGAATTGAGCATGGAAGCATACAGGCAGCCATTGCAAGTGGGCTAGGGTTGGTCTTATATGTTTGGACCTTCTGGTCCCTGTTATCAATCTGGGCCCTGCATTTTGCACAAGCTGCAGCTTCTGGACCGTCTTCAAAGGCATCCCCACATAGAGTGCATTGCAGTAATCTAACCTGGAGGTTACCAGAGCATAGACAACTGAAGCCAGATTATCCCTGTCCAGATAGGGTCTTAGCTGGGCCACCAATCGAAGTTGGTAGAAGGTATTCCATGCCACTGAGGCCACCTGAGCCTCAAGTGACAATGTTGGTTCCAGGAGGACCCCCCAGCTATGGACCTGCTCTTTCAGGGGAGTGCAACCCCTTCTAGAACAGGTTGAACACCCTCCATCCGGTCAGCAGAACCACCCACCAAAAGCATCTGGATTGTACGTCAGTTTATTAGCCCTCATCCAGTCCATTATCACAGCCAGGCACCAATTCAGCACAGCCACAGCCTCACCTGAAGAAGAAGATGAGAAGGAGAAATAGAGCTGCGTGTCATCAGCATACTGATGACAATGGACTCCAAAACTCCACCATGGGGAACAAAACTGACCCCTGTGGAACCCCATATTGGAGAATACATGGAGCCAAGCAGTGTTCCCCAAGCACCACCTTCTGGAGCCAACTCTCTAAGTAGGAGTGAAACCACTGCAATCCAGTGCCTCCCATTCCCAGCTCAGAGAGCCATCCCAGAAGGTTATGAGGGCCAGGCCACAATCATTCTCCTTATTGCTGGTATTCAGACATAAGTGCTGAATCACAGGGATGTGCATACAAGCAAAACTTGAGTTCATCAAAGTTCTCCAAATTCCACCTGAAGGTGCATTCCATCACGTGTCCACACCAGATGGCAATCTTTGGATTTTTTTTTTCCTTTTCACATGAAAGTTCATGTGTTATTTTTGTGCATATTTTTCCCAAATGTATGCATCAATTGTGTGCATCATTGAAATGTACACACTCTTCTCTCATTGATTATTCAAAGCATGTTTGTGCACATTTTTCAAAGTACACATCTTTCATGCACATTTTTCAATTGTATGTATGCTGTCTAACAGTGTTTGGTTGGTATTCTTTCTTTTTTTCTTTTGGTCTGTGAATCCCATTGTAAGCTCAGGGATATATGGACTTTGACTGCAGATTGCGTTCGAGTCGGAGCTTGATCGATCCAGAAGTTATGAACTGGGTAAATCCTGATCAAAACAAAACTGAAATGAATTTCTCATACATCCCTAGTACCAATGCTTATAAAGCCAAACACTTACCTCCCTCTTGTGTGGCAGTGGTGCCTGGAGGCTCAGTGGAGCCATGGGGTTTGCAGAAGTACAAAATCTGGTGGGGAAAAATCCCTAATGGGGAATAATTCTCCCAAAGAGCAGAATGAGAGCCACATGTGGCCATAGAATCCTGGCTGACTGTTGATGGGGAGCAGGATGGAATAAAGTAACCTGGAAGAGGGCATGGCTGGCTGATTTCCAAGCCCTCCAACAAACTGTGGGGACTCTGGAGATCTTCAGACATGGAAGAAAGTTATTGTGCATCCCAGAGATTTTCCCACTACTTATTAGGCCCGGAAGCTACTCAAAATCAATCACCAGGCTTTGGATCTATCCTAGAATGTCTACTTCCCAACCGGAAGCCATGGTTTGGATCCAGATTCCAGTTCAAGTACATTCATATTCTGGGCTATTTCAGTACAGCATAAGAAGAGGTTAGCACACCTCTGTAGGAAGAATACATAGATATGGCATCATTTTAGTTTTTAATAATAACCACAACAACAATAATAATATAGACATATGCACAGACAACTAATAGCCACCAGCTACTTATATAAAGTGTTGCCTACACTAACAGTACAATCCAAAACATTTTTACCTGGAAGAAATGCCCCAGTGTCAGAAAGCTGCCTTATACAGAGTCAGGGCATAGAGTTCAGTATTGCCTACACTGACTGGCAGCAGCTCTTCAGGGTTTTGGAAAGGAGACATTCCCTGCCCTACCGAGAGATGCCAGGGATTGGACTTGGGACCTTGGGCATAAAAAGTGTGTGCTCTCCCACTGAGCTGTGGTCCTTCCCTTACATCCCTAAAATTTCAAAGAGCACTAAGTAATGAGCTTATCAACATGTAAAGTCAGCCAAGAACATATGTGAGTAGATCCCAACCAACAGGGGGTGTTTTACCTCCCTGAGTCCTCTTCTTAGCTGCACGCTGTTTACTAATTCAAGCTGCCTAATGCAAGTAAAGTTACTATGTTAGCATCACTCAGGCAGTTTTGTATTCTTTCATCCAACACATTATTAATCCCTGTAGATCTCCTGAATCTGGAGTTATTTAATTGTGCAAATTGTATTATTTTACCTTTATCTTTCCATTAATTAATTTAAGTTGTTATGGAGAAGATTGATTGATAGCAGTGCAGATAAAGGGAAGACTGTACTCGCTGTGGTAAGGCCATCAACAATTTCTCAAAATCCAGATTCTCTTTTGCAATGGCTGCCCAGGGATCTATACAGTGTGGCCAATTTATCTGAAGCAAAGCCCACAGTATCCTGGAGAATCTCCTCTGATATAATATGAAGGGGCTGTTCGCTGGCTATTGGGAGTCACCTTGACAATTCAGCTAACTCTATCTATCTATCTATCAATCTATCTATCAATCATCTATCTATCTATCTATCTATCTATCTATCTATCTATCTTGGATATGTATATACTGCATTATCTGCTAAAAAGCCATCAAGACAGTGTACAGCAATTTAAACGCAATAAAACCTTCAAACAATTAAAAAAAGCCCAAGAACATTACAACTGTAAAAACATCAAGGGAGCAATCCTGTGGACCTATACAGCATCTGAGGGGCCGCAGAATAGTTCGGATTCTGCAGTCTGAAGTGGGAGACTGCACTCTGACCTCGGAGGGGGGTATCAGAGCTCCAACCACTGCTACTCCTTCCCCCTTGCAGCTGGCATGGAAAGAACCAAGCCAGCTGCTCTCTGAGGTCAGGAACTTGAACTTGGAGAAGGTGAGAAGGGGGTGTTACAGTGGGCAGGGAGGGGAGAATACTGGAGAGGCCAGGATATGATTACCTGTGTCCTCTCCAACCTCCTTCTTCCCCTTCTGAAGGGCCCCAACTAGATGTGCAAAAAAGTCTGTCTAGCGAAAAATACAGAGTGGGAAGATGACAAGGCAAGGATCACCTCTACTGCTCCTCCTGCCAGTGTTGAATGATCATAAGCCTCCATGTTTAGGGGCTTACGATCATTGCAGGCACAATCCATAGGATCGACCCCTAAAACATTAAAACTATACATTTTGAAAGGCCAAATTGACAATCTGTCTTTACACTCTTTCCATTGTGTGGATCACAACAAACTGTGGCAAATTCTGAAAGTGATGGGAGTACCAGACCACCTTACCTGTCTCCTGAGAAACCTTACAAGGGTCAAGAAGCAACAGTAAGAACCAGACATGGAACAACCAATTGGTTCAAAGTTGGGAAAGGAGTACAACAAGGCTGCATACTGTCGCCCTGCTTATTTAACTTATATGCAGAATACATCATGAGAAACACCGGGTTGGATGAATCACAGGTCGGAATTGAGATTGCCGGGAAAATTATCAACAACCTCAGATACGCAGATGATACCACCCTAATGGCAGAAAGCGAAGAGGATCTAAAGAGCCTCTTGTTGAGGGAGAGTGCAAAAGCTGGTTTGAAACTCAACATTAAAAAAACGAAGATCATGGCATCTGGCCCCATCACTTCCTGGCATATAGAAGGGGAAGAAATGGAAGCAGTGACAGATTTTACTTTCTTGGGCTCCAAGATCACCGCAGACGGTGACTGTAGCCCTGAAATTAAAAGACGCTTGCTCCTTGGGAGGAAAGCTATGGCCAACCTAGACAGCATAGTAAGAAGCAGAGACATCACCTTGCCGACAAAGGTCCGTCTAATCAAAGCTATGGTTTTCCCAGTAGTAATGTATGGCTGTGAGAGCTGGACTATAAGGAAGGCTGAGCGCCGAAGAATTGATGCTTTCGAACTGTGGTGCTGGAGAAGACTCTTACGAGTCCCCTGGACTGCAAGGAGGTCAAATCAGTCCATCCTAAAGGAAATCAACCCTGAGTGCTCATTGGAAGGACAGATAATGAAGCTGAAGCTCCAATATTTTGGCCACCTAATGCGAAGAGAAAACTCCCTGGAAAAGACCCTGATGCTGGGAAAGACTGAAGGCCAAAGGAGAAGGGGACGGCAGAGGATGAGATGGCTAGATAGCATCACGGATGCAATGAATATGAACTTGAGCACGCTCCGAGAGAGAGCGCAGGACAGGAAGGCCTGGCGTGCTATGGTCCATGGGGTCACGAAGAGTTGGACACGACTGAACGACTGAACAACAACAACAACACTCTTTCCAAAGACCAAGAGAGAGTGTCTTGAGGGAGAATATTTCATAGTTTGCGGGCAACACTGGAGAATACCCTTTCAGGCATGTGCAACAAAGGGGCCTCTGCAGGCCCTGCTGTCCTCAGAACTAAGGATGTTAAAGAATTCCGCTGTGGACTCGAGGCCAGGATCTTTGGAATCTGGCCTCCGGAATCTAGGGATGTACAAAAATTCCGCCACGGACCTCGGGGAGGTCAAATGCCAGCGCATTCAGCCCCCCAAAATTGGTGGCGGAACGGCCCGCCCCCCCGGGACGAGACTTACCTTGGGCGGATCTTCCTGGCGGCGGCGGCTCCGGTGGCAGTTTGGCGGCGGCGGCTGTGGCGGCCGGTCTTCCGACCGGCCACCACCGCCACCATTTCCAGTTAAAAAAAAAACAAAAAAACAAAAAAAAGTGATAGGCTACATAAAGATTTACGTAGCCTATCACGGCTAGGTTTTTTAAAAAAACCGTGATAGACTACGTAAATATTTACGTAGCCTATCACGGCTGACTTAAAAACAAACAAACGCGTGTACGCAAATGGCGGCGGCCATGGCCGCCGCCATTTGCATTCCTTATTTTGGCACGTCTTAGTCTATGTAAACATTTAAGACGGAAAAAATAAGGGGAACGCAATTAGCGTAGACACTATGCTTTTTGCGTTCCCCTTATTTTTGCCATCTTAGTCTACATAAATGTTTACGTAGACTAAGACGTGCCAAAATAAGGAACGCAAATGGCGGCGGCCATGGCCGCTGCCATTTGCATACGTGCGTTATTTGGGGGGTGGGTTGTCAGCCGTGATAGGTGTCAGGGTGGACACTGAGCCCATAGAATCCCAGAGTAGTTCTGATTCTGAGGAAGAGCAGTCGCTCCTGGGAGAGGAGCGCGCTCCTCTTTCCCAGGGCCAACAGCTGACGGAGATTCCTCCCACCAGCATTCCTAGCTTAGATAGCAGTCCTGGGAGTAACAGAGCGCAGGAAGCAGACTTGATGGACGCGCGACGCCGATGCAGAGAGCGGCGCCAAATGGAGGGCGCGGAAAGGAGGCGTAGTGCCCGGTTGGCGCGCAAACAACGGCTGCGCCCAGAGGATCCAAGGGAAAAGGGGAGGGACTCTCCCTAGTCCTTAAGTTCAGGGGTCTGCCAGTAATTCCCTTTCAAACGGGGACCAACTGTTCCAAGTTAGGGCATAGGTACTCTGCTGCTCATATCTAGTTGCTAACGGTAGAGCTGTTAAGTTGTAAAAGAGGAATAAAGCTTTGAAAATAGGGATGGACGAAAGTCCCTTACCTGTCCTCGAAGCTTGCTTTGCTTCTCCCCCCGAAGTTCATGCGAGGGGGGGGAGGCACCCCACCTCGCCCGGCCGAAATTCAGGCCGGGCGGGAGGCGGCCCATCCCTCGCCGGTGAAATTCAGGCCAGGTAGAAGCGCCCCGTCTACCTGGCAGCGAAAAAAAAAAAAAACCGTGATAGGCTACGTAACGATTAACGTAGCCTATCACGGCTACATCTCCAAAGTCAGCCGTGGTAGGCTATGTAAATCGTCACGTAGCCTATCACGGGTGACTTTGGAGATCTAGCCATGATAGGCTACGTTAATCATTCTGTAGCCTATCACGGGGTTTTGGGTTTTTTTTCACTTTCCTTGTAATGGCGGCGGTGGCAGCCGGTCGAAAGACCAGCTGCCGCCCCCGCCCCTGACGAAGACCCGACGAACCGCCGCCGGGACCTGCCGCCGGGAGGGACATTCGTGAAAAGTAAGTCCCATCCCGGGGGGGCGGGGGGGGTGGAGAATTTCACCGCTGATTTTGGAGGACCAAATGCGTTGGCACTTGGCCCCCCAAAGTTTCGGGGAGAAATTCTCCCCCATCCCTATTTCAAAAGAATCCATTTGTCTTTGTCTGGACTTGGCTACTGGATTAGACTGAGAGAGGCCTCCAAGGAGCCCTTGACAATAGGCTACATAAACATTTACGTAGCCTATCACGGCTGACTGCAGGAACGCAAACGGCAGTGGCTATGGTCGCCGCCATTTGCGTCCCTGCTAGCCAGCGGCCGGATGTCTGGCTGCTGGCGGAGCCGGCCGGCGGCTCTGCAGAATTGCTGCAGAGCACAGCTGGCCGGCCAGGATTCCGGGGGGGGGAGAAATGGAGCGCCTCCCCCCCCGGCGAGGATTCCGGGGCGAGGGACGGAACGCCTCCCCCCCAACCATAAACATAATTCGCGAAAAGTAAGTACCTTTCGTACATCCCTACCGGAATCTGTGGCAGAAGGGATCACTTACCTCTACTCTAGGAGGATTTCAGGCTGCAATTAGGTTAAACTAAGGGCTTTACAGCCATCAGTGGCATCCACTATGCCATTTGCAGCTGTGTTTTTCCCTGCGATATGGTAATGATGGCTGCCATTACTGTATCGCCAGCGGTGCGGAGCCAGTGTGCAGCTCCACAGAATCCCCCCAGAGCACAGCCGCTCCAGAGGATTCCAGGGGGGAGGAACGGATCATCTCCTTCTCACCAGTGGAAAACAGGATGGAACAGAAGGTAAGTGTCCCATCCATCCCTACTCAAAGCATCTCTTGCAGATCTTAAAATTCTGGAATGTTCATGGTGAGACAGGCAGTCCCTTAGATAGTGAGGTCCAAAAGCATTTAGGGCTTTGAAGATTAAAACTTTAAATTGTGCCTGGAAAGCAATTGGCTATGAGTACAGGTCTTTCAGGACAGGCTAAATATGGTCTCCACCATGCACCAGTTAGCAGCCTGGCTGCCACATTTTGCACCAACTGAATTTTATCAACACTTAAGATCCTCTGAACTGCAGATAGAACCATTGACTTGCACTGGCCATCCTACTGACCTACAACCCTCCCATTGGCCAGACGTTGTTAGACTACAATTTCTGTTATCCCTGATCATTGGCCATGCTGGCAGAAGCTGATGGGAGATGGACTCCAACAAGATCTGGGGAGCCTTACATTCACTGTTCCTGAGCTAGGGGAAGAAGTCCAAATTTTATCTTAATCAAATTCAAGATTAGGGTGAATTCACCATTTTTTACCCTGCTTGACACTCTCCAGACCCTTGCTGACTGACTGCCCCTGCTCTCCATGTGCGGCAAGCCCCAGGCAGTTGGCAGGCACCCGGTGAATGCCACATGGCTGCCCACTCCCTCACCAAGTCACATTTTGCATAAAATGGTGGCTCAGCCTTTTTGTACATGACCATTTATGCAAATGGCAGCTGTAAAGTGGCCATTTAAGGAACATTACAGGCATAAGTGGTTCATTTGTGCCTGTAATGTTGTGTAAATGGCTGCTTTATGGCCACCGTTTGCATAAATGGTTCTTTACGAAAAAGGCCGAGCCACCATTTTTATGCAAAATGGCAGCTCAGCAAGGGAGCAGGCAGCTGCAGATTTGCCCGACTCTGTGCGTGCCAAGTTGGGCAAGTGGCAGGATCCTCGCACTGGTGTCGCAGGGGCAAGCTGGTGAGAAATCACTGAGCTTTAAGCCCCAACCAGACACCCACGTCATCCCATGATTCAAGATGGATTCAAGTTGAAAACTTAGCAAATAATTGATACTGGGACTCTTTCCTTCCTGAGATCGTTTAACTAGTTATACTATAGGGACTAAGCCTGGAACCTTCTATATGCCAAGCATGTGCACTACCAGTAAGTTAAGACAAAAGAAAGCATCATTTCAAAGCATCTGCTCCACAAATTCACAGGTGGCAGGACTGGGATCAAAGTTACAAGTTTTAGCAATCCCACCTGTGTCTCCAAAGCCTCTCATAGACTAATCAAAACGTACAATGTACAATCATTCAGACTAGCTATGCACATTATTCTGGAAGTTTCACACTGCTATAGTACTCATTCTGTATTCTCAAAGTATTACATACCTAATCATCTCATTATTCATTCTCATGACATCTGTATTCTCTCAGCATTATCTATAAACACCTTTTGCATGAAACCAATTAGTCTACTCTCATCTATAATAGCATGATATCACCTTTTGTACCAAAGCCCATTTAAAAATTGAGTGTTTGCTAGGTGCCCATCATTTCAGTTCAATTCTGATTCATTCTGGGTTCTGCTAAATCCCATGATGCAATGCAACCTAAATATGCATGTTTAAAAACAACTTGGTGCTTATACAGCTTTGGGAGTAAAGTAACACCTAGGGCCTTCAGATGACAAAACAGTGAATAATAGAAGTATTCATGGTCCAGACAAATTTCAAAGTAGGCCAAAAACTTCCCACAGATCCTTACTACAAATGGCAACAAATTGTGAAATTGTCTGTGTGTTGGTGGGGTGAAAAACAAAGTTGTCTGGCTTGGAATAGGTGCACAATAGGAAGCAAGCTAAAATTCCCTCTAAACTTTACCTCAGTGTCACTGTTCCCATAATGCTCTGCTGCTGGTTCCTTTTCTTCCACTCCTTTTTCAAATTTACCTTGTGAGGTGTATGTGGGGGAAAACTGGAAGCAGGGAAGGCTTTGGAAAACAGAGGATGTTTTCAGTTCCTGCACTATTCCTGGCAAATGGCAGTTTCTGAAAATGGAGGCTCCTGGAGATTGGAAGCTCCCATTGTGTACTAGGAATGCTGGAGTCTGTAGCTGTAATTTCTGCTGGCTCATAGATTCCAGCACTCTCAATGAAGATGGATGTTTCTGATCATGCTTGGCAGTTTCCATTGTGTCTACAGAAAGTGAGGATGGGGGAGAAATTTATTTAGTTCACATTTTAATGCAAAACTTCCCAATTTTGCACTTATGAAACAATACATGAACCAAAATTCAGCTATCCTTCAAATTTTGCATTCTCTGAATTTGCAATGGAGTTCTAAAAAAAAAAAAGCACATAAAATGTATATATTAGGCAAAATTGCATACAAATGGGCATGTATTAGGAGAAACGTGCATAAATATGTACAAATTTTCACGCATTTTAAAAAAATAAGATAAGGGTGAACTGTTACCTTCACCCTTATCCTATTTTTCAGACCTGCCACCTTTCCAAAGTCCAGCTGGACATCACTGAAAATCTTTGAGTACTCTGCACCTTTGAGAACCAAGGCTAGACTATTCTTTATAGATTTTTTGAACTTCTCCTATTATCAAGGGCTGATAGTGGGTAAAAGCAAGTAACAAAAACACTGAAGTGTAGTATATACACTCAAATGAAATGTTCATTAATAGAACTCCTACCCATTGTCTATAATTTGTTTTCCAAGCAATTGAGATGTGGATTCTTCTTATATGATTTTGAGAAATACTTAAGTTTGGGATCCTCTTTGGGGTGGGGAGTGGGGGAGGGAGTTCCACAGCAGGGGAGTGGGCATCAAGAAAATGATTTGTTCTCAATGTTTGAACTTGGCATAAGGAGTCTGTTTGTTTCAGTGATCACACCAGGACATATGTAAGGAGGCAGTCTCAGATGGGTGCTGTGTTATCCAAATAGCAACATAAAAACCGCTCTGCACATTAAAGGTGTACATTTCTGTAAAATGATTGGCAGTCTACCCACACTCTGGTGAGATTAAAGGAGTCTGATGTCTTTCAACCCCATTTCCCATGCTCACCTTTCCTCATATTCTTTTGTATTCAGCCTGGGCTTTCACTGATATCGGCAGGAATTTATTTTCTTTAGGGCCCCCCAGATTGAAACTAGTGCTGTTTTTCCAACTTGGATTCACAGGAGAAATATGAAAGCTAAAGGCACACCATATAAATAAACATGGAATGGGAACATGAGAGGCGAACACAGAGGCCTGGTGCATACTAGAGAGACAATACAGCATAACAAATAGTAAGTTGTGCTTTGCCCATGGCAATTTCCAGCTACATCAATAATTATATAATACAAGAGTCACTGATTTCTTTGTCGTGGATCGATGCTGGGTTTCGCGTCACCTGGCTCTGTTGCTGGTTGTTGACATAAAAGTATAAGAACTATATTTGTTGGATGAGACTGAATGTCCATATCTAACACTGGCTGGCCACATAAGCTGGGAATGTCATACAGGTGAGGCATGATATAGTCATGCTCTGTTGGCTGCCCCAAGTGTCAGGTAATCACAGATATGTTGAGGACAACTTTAGATGTGGCAAAGATGTGAAGGGAACAGAAAGTGCAAGTGTATCATGTTTCTTTTTCATCTGCATCTTCTTTATCTCATTTAAAATAGGACTTTTGCATCCTTCTCCCAAGGGGGAGACATGCATGTTTTTAATACAAGGGCAGCCAGAAGCATCTTCCAGGTGAGGAGATGTGAGAGTTCTATTTCATATGAACACAGTCAGAAAGTGCCTGGTATTCATGCTTTCTTTTCCCTCTGCATCAGTTTCATGTCTGAAGCCAGCCTTGTCTCTAAAGGCTAAAAACAACTGATATATGATATTGGGTCACAATTCTCACTTTGTATTTGGTCTGTGATCCAAGAGTTGCCCCCTCCATAAGAGACCCTGAGGATGAAGTGCATTTCTCAGATGGTGAAATGCAGCTGAACATACCAGCTATGCTACATGATCATTACTATGTAATATGACAGAAACATTTTGTTGTTCAGTCTTTTGTTGTTCAGTCTTTTGTTGTTCAAACTTTTGTTGTTCAGTCATTCAGTCGTGTCCGACTCTTCGTGACCCCATGGGCCATGTTCTAATGGACACATCTAAGCAGTGGAGGCTGGTGGCTCCAATTTCAGTGGGGCAGTGAATCTGTTCTGGGTTTCAGTCAGAGACAGTCAGAACTCTAAAGGAACCATCCGAGGTTCTGAACCCATTTTGGGGATAGAGTTCAGCACTTTGGATAGCTCCTTTATAATTCTGTCTGGTTCTGACCAGAGCAGATCACAGCCCCACTGAAATTGGAGCCACCAGCCTCCATTGCATCCAACACAAGAACCTGCACCCCACTGTCTCGGTGAGGGTTATTCTCCTGGATTCATAAGATTCCTGGGATGTTCTCTGCTCCAGTAGCAGAGAACAAGCCCACATGTATATCCATCACAGAACTCAGAATTTGGTGCAAATGAAAGGTCTGCAAATAAGGCATGTTACTTGTTAATGCTAAATGACGCATCTGTGTGTAATTTTTCCACTTTCCGCTGTTCATTTTTGTGCATTATTATTTACTTCTTTTAAAATAGGCAAAGTTAAGTGCATTTCTAAAACATATTTAGAACATGCACTTACATAAGAGGCCCATTAAGCTGACTATATTCAGCACACATTATTTTTTACAAGAGGTGTTATATGGCACAGACTCATATTTATATTTTATACTAGTTTATTGACCTGATGCAAAGGACAGTCTTTACCAAGGAAACCCAGATTCAACAGAACTCAGATTCTTCACTTAGGAGAAACTGCACTGCTCAATAAATGCACATTGACAACTACGTATTCTACTATCTAACTTTTATTTATTTATTCTGAAATATATCCGTGATTATTATGTTTTGTTATGATCTGAATCATAATGATAGATGATGCCAGGAATTGTGTGGATCCAACTGTTTAAGTCAGGATCCAACTGTTTAAGTCAGTAATGGACAGCAGGGGATCACAGAGAGTTCAGGAGATATGACCTGAAGACCGTGATGGATAGACATGAAGTCATCATGAAGAGCACACAGATGATATTCCCAGAATATCAGAGCTCTATGCAGTCTGCATATTTTCAGTCATATTTCCAAAACAATGAGAGCTAGAAGAAGGACTGAGCTAAAACCTTTCTTTTGAACTTTTCCAGCAAAAAATCAAGTGGTGGGGCTGGAGGGACAAATGTGGGGCTACCTCCCCTTTTCAGTTTTTCTGGGGTGGGGGAAAACTAGTATGCCAGGTTTTACTGGAAGGACTGGTGGCAGCCCACTTTTCCTTTCTTTTCCTAACATAGTTGTCCTGCTGCCCCCAGCAATGGTAATGCTTCTACCAGTGGAACAGGAACCACCTTTTCCTCCCACAATGCTCCCTTTGGCATGACACTATGTCATGACACAATGCAATTCCACTGGCCTGGTGCAGAAAAAAATGGTCCACCAAGAGGTTATTTGTGGTTATTTAAACCAGAGGTTATTTAAACAGAGGTTATTTAAACCAAGAGGTTGTTATTTGTGGCGGCAGCAAAACTACATGAAAGAAAGACGCTGCCACTGCTACTGCCTTTGAAGCCCGAGTCTGCAAGGGATGGCTTACAACATTTTGAAGTAAATCAGGGGCAACTTAAGGGGCCCGGGGGCAACTCACTCCCAGAGTCCCAGTTACCTCCCCCCCCACAGGCTGCGCTCTTTCTGCCACCATATAGTTGAAATGTGATGGTGCAGCAGTGGCAAAAAAGTAGATAGTTTGCTGGGAAATTTTGGCAGCAAACTGCTAGAGAGGCTTGAAAGGGGCAAATTGAGCTTGTTTACATGTGCAGTGGCAGATTTGTTCATCTGTACTTCTTCATTTTGGAGAAATACAAAAAAGGGGGGGGGAATACTTTCGAAGAGAAGAAACAGTCCAGTGAGGACTGAGCATGCTTAGTGGCCACAGAATGTTGACTGAACAGAAAATGGGGCATGGAATGTCCTAATTAGCAGCAGCACTCAACACTGCAATATTTTGTTGCAGGTCCACTTGTCACCTGCCAATCCTGCTCCCTTTCAAAATTGTGTGTGCAGAAAAGCCTGGAGTAACACCAGTGCTGACATTCAGTAACAGCATTCCAAAGGGCAAAGGCTCCCATTGGCCCGCGTCCCCCACAGATTCCCATTTCTAAGCAGCTAGTCGGTTGAAAGCAGTACAAGAAGTTAAGAGAAAATGAAATCAGATAAAGGAAAATGATTGAGAATTGCACCGCAGCCTTCCTCTGCACTGGTGCGGGCTTGCTGTAATGAGTAAGCCTCCAGTATAGATTTCCAGCCATTAATACCATTATTTAAATGCTAGCCCGGGAGGGAGCGAGAGCTGCGTCTGACCCACGCAACTCCCCACAAACAGCAATTACCTGTAAAAGCTTCCCAAGTCAAATCTAATTAAACAGAGAGAGCGAGAGAGACATATTTGGAAGCAGAATGGATGTGTGTTTTTTTCTTCCTGGGGAAGGGGAGGGAAGCATTTGGGTGGGGGCAAGTGAGGGTTGTTGCATGTATTTCTCCTAAGAGCCTGACCAAGAAAAAAAAATCCCTCAAACAAGTACATAGATTCTCTTCCATGCTATGGAGAAAAAGGCTTGCCAGCGTGTTTGCGTGCCTAATTAGATTGCAAGCTGCCCGAGGCCTGGATTTGTCTTTTATTTCTTAATAAACAATGTTACATTCCCATGTTAAATATTAAGTAATATTATTGGTCCCAGTCTTGCCATCTTTACTTCAGGCACAGGTCCAACTGAAGCTAATGGGAGGTTAGATCAACTGCATAAAGACTATCTGTAACATCACTGGGCACATGGGACAAAAAAGTCATGTCCAGAAGCCCTCCAGGCCAGCCCAGCTGAAGTTGGAAGGCAGAAATACCAATGTGAGCCCTTCATGTTAGACAGAAAACAGTGCTTTCTCATGTGGCATTACTAGGGATGTATGAAAGGGACTTACCTTGTCCCGCAGCTTTTTTCGCGGTGGGGGGGAGGCGCTTCGCTTCTCCCCCCGAAGTTCATGCAAGCAGGGGGTGTCTTCCTGCCTCGCCGGGCTGAAATTCAGGCCGTGGGGGAGGCTTCCCGCCTCGCCCCTGGCCGAAATTCAGGCCGGGGAGAAGCGCCCCATCTCCCCGGCCGCGAACTTCAACAGAAAAGTAAAACAAAAACAAAAACGCCCCGTGATAGGCTACGTAACGATTTACGTAGCCTATCACGGCTAGATCTGCAAAGTCAGCCGTGATAGGCTATGTTAATCGTCACATAGCCTATCACGGGTGACTTCAAAAAAAAAAAAAGCGCGTACGCAAATGGCGGCCCCCATAGGGAGCCGCCATTCGCGTTCCTTATTTGGTCGCTGTAGTCTACGTAAAGATTTACGTAGACTACGGCGAAAATAAGGGGAACGCAAATAGCATAGACGCTACGCTATTTGCGTTCCCCTTATTTTCGCCGTAGTCTACGTAAATGTTTACCTTTGACTAGACGTGCCAAAATAAGGAACGCAAATGGCGGTGCCCATGGGTGCCGCCATTTGCGTATGCACTTTTTTTTTTTTACTTAGCCGTGATAGGCTACATAAACATTTACGTAGCCTATCACGGCTGACTGCAGGGACGCAAACGGCAGCGGCTACGGCCGCCGCCATTTGCAGCCCGGCCAGCCAGTATTCGGGGGTGGAGGGACGGAGCGCCTCCCCCCCACCGCGAATCAAATTTTGTTAAAGGTAAGTGACTTTTGTACATCCCTAATTTTCATATGTATGCTGACTGCCAGCCCAGGTAATTGAAATGCTAATGACCATTTCCATGAGTACTGCTCTGACTGAGACCCCAAACCATTACCCATGCCAGAAGGAATGGGAATTACCCATAACATGTCATGGGAACACAACCATAACATGGGAAAATTGCAAAACATTTACATATGACAATTTATATGTGGCAATGCAAATTTAGGAATAATTGTAGTCTCACCCTGGTGTAGAAGACCAGGGATGGATGAATGCCCCCCACCTGGGTTCTCCGGGTGCCCGCCCAGCCACTACTCCCACTCGTGTGCCCTGGACTTACTCACCCCCCCCCCGTGTAATATTGTGTAGATGGGCCTTTATGGCTGCTATGTGCACAATATTACATTGACAGGAGTTCACAAGTCGCCATTTTGTGAAGGGGAAATGGTGACTGTGGGAATGACTTGGGAATGGATCCAGGGAGGTGCCAGTGGCTTGGCAAGTGTGTGTGTGTGTGTGGGCAAGTGGTGGCAGCAGCTCAGCAGGTGTAGCCCAGAGGTGTGAGTGGTGTGGAGTCCTGGGCTCAGCCGAGTGCCCATGCCATCCCTATAGAAGACTGTCCTCAGTCTGCCATCCAGCTGCTGTTGATGGGCAACTTCAAGGCCCAGCTCCTCTTCCTCCTGATGGTTGTTTATCTTTTAACTGGACTTGAACTGGACAGCCCCTCGAAGAGAGGAAAGTCCTCTGGCAGCCCTTCAAAAGAGGACTGTCCTCTGTAAAACAGGACACATGGCCACCCAACACATGGCCACCCAGGGTTCTTCCTATGCCATCCTGGATCCATCAAAATGGAGTAACCGTATGGGAGTCGAATCATATGGGAAGAATCACACAAGCACTATCACTCCTCTCTGATCTAGCTCCTCATGCATGTGTGTCCTTCCTATGTGTTTCTGTAGCTCCATGTGGAGGAGCAGAGGAAGAGCAACATGACCAGAGGGTATGAAATGGTGTAGGCTACTCAGGTGCATATGGATGTCTCAGACCTCCAGCAGCCAGTCAGTGGAGCTTTCCCGCCAGTGCCACCTTTGCTCTGGTTCCTCACCAAATTAGACTACATTCTGTGGGTCAAATTCATCCTCTAGGCTTCACTGCTGGGCTGAATATTGTCAGATGGCCTAGGGTGTCAATCAGGACCCACTAGGCCCTATAAGGCAACAATATCCAAGTGAGCTCTCCAGTCTGAGCAATTCATCACTGAGAGAAGCTGCTGAACAGACTCTCTCAATCTCAATCTCTCCCTCCCTCCCTGTCTGCATGCTCCAGACCACTGGCCCATCTTTAAACATACCATCTGCCTATAGTCCACTGGCAGGACCAGCCCTACCATTAAGCAGAGTGAGACAGTGACAGGAATGAATCTGAGTGTGTGGAGATGTCTAGTAGGCAGCTCAGATTCAGAATGGGAACAGCCAGAACAGGGGCTCCCTCCCTAGTTACCTCAGATATGGCAAGGCCTTCATCCCAAGACCTTGACTCACAGATGGCTCAGCCTGAACGCACCCCCCCCCTCCATGAGAACCAAGGTTTCGGGAGGAGAAGACTGAGGGGCATGACTTGAGGGATGCCAGGGTCCATCACAGAGCGAAATGGGAAAAGTTAGAGGTGGAGCTCAGAGGCTCCACCAGGTTGGCTACGTGTGAAAGCCTACGTAGGAGGGAGCCACCCTAAGGGAGGGGCATCCCTCCAAAGCTAGTCTGGCTGAGAAGTTCTTGTTCAGACCGCTGGCAACTTCTCTAACTTCCACTTCGGCCCCTCTATTGATATTCATAATTGTGTGGATTAGCTGTTTTCATTGTAGTCTGAGAGTTTCCTAGAATTTGCATTTGTAAGGAAGCTAGTTAACTAATAAAGTAGAAAGCCTGAAGTCTGATATCCTGGACTGTGTTGATTGGGAAGTGGGAGGAGAAAGGGTAGTGATACCCCTGGCCTTGGGTTTGCCTGCATTGGAACTGGATCTCCAGCTGTGGCTAGGGGTGCACGAAAGTCACTTACCTGGTCTCACAGCTTTTCGCGGTGGGGGGGAGGCGCTTCGCTGCTCTCCCCGTGAAGTTCAGGCCGGGGGGGGGAGGCTTCCCGCCTCGCCCGGCCGAAATTCAGGCCGGGGAGGAGGCGCCTCGCCTTGCCCGGCCGCGAAATAAAAAGTTAAAAAAAAAAATGCCCCCGTGATAGGCTACGTGACGATTAACGTAGCCTATCACGGCTAGATTTGCAAAGTCAGCCATGATAGGCTACGTAAATCATCACGTAGCCTATCATGGGTGACTTAAAAAAAAAAAGCGCGTATGCAAATGGCGGCCCCCATAGGGAGCCGCCATTCGCGTTCCTCATTTGGTCGCTGTAGTCTACGTAAATCTTTACGTAGGCTACGGCGAAAATAAGGGCAACGCAAATAGTGTTGCCCTTATTTTCGCCGTAGTCTACGTAATCTTTACGTAGACTACAGCGACCAAATAAGGAACGTGAATGGCGACTCCCTATGGGGGCCGCCATTAGCCGTACGTGCTTTTTTTTTTTTAAGTCACCCGTGATAGGCTACGTGACGATTTACGTAGCCTATCACGGCTGACTTTGCAAATCTAGCCGTGATAGGCTACGTTAATCGTCACGTAGCCTATCACGGGGGCATTTTTTTTTCTTTTATTGGAATGGCGGCAGCGGCGGCAGCCAGTCGAAAGATCGGCTGCCGCCCCTGCCCCTGACGAAGAGCCAACGAACCGCCGCCGGGAACCGCCGCCGGGAGGGACATTCAGGAAAGGTAAGTCCCGTCCCGGGGGGGGGGTGCGGGGTGCGGGGGGGGTGCGGAGAATTTCTCCCCGAAACTTGTTTGGGGGGCCGAACACGTTGGCGCTCGGCCCCCCGAAGTTTCGGGGAGAAATTCTCCGCCATCCCTAGATGTGGCCCATTTCTGAGCCTGGCTGAGACCTGAAAATTGGGTCTCTTCTTACATTGCCTCTCGACTCCCTGATATATTATCTGCCATCATCTCATAGGCAATGTGGTAGCAATTTGCCGTGATGATGCTGCATCTGTGGCCAGTGCTGTTACAGTGCTAATGTTTTAGGAGAGTTGTGTCCTGGTCTGAGTCCCAGTGTTCCTCCCACTCCACAACTAGGGATGTCAGAGAATTCTGCCACGGACTCAAGTGAGGCCGGATTCCTTAGAATCCGGTCCCCTGGAATCTGTGGCGGAATGGCCTCCCCCACCCTGCCACCCCACGGAATCTCCCAGGATGGAGCTTACCTGGCGGCGGAGGCGGCAGCAGCTTTGGCTGGTCTCCCAGCCACTGCCAGGTTGCTGCGGCCGCAAATGGCGGCCATCGTAGCAGCCACCATTTGCGTGGCTTCCTTTTGCCATGATAGGCTATGTCAATACTTATGTAGCCTATCACAGCTTGGCAGCCATGCAAATGGTGGCCAGTGTAGTGGCCGCCATTTGTGGCCGCAGCAGCCTGGCCAGCGGCTCCGTGGAGTGGCCACGAAGCGGAGCCGGCTGGGGAGGATTCTGGGGGGGAGGGACAGAGTGCCTCCCCCTCACCGCTGATGCCCTGGAACGGACAGGTGAGTACATTTCATACATCCCTACTCACAATGGATAACTGATTGATTGATTTATTGATTGATGTAATTTCTATACTGCCCAATAGCCAAAGCTCTCTGGGCAATTTACAAAAATTAAAACAACAAAGCACAGCATAAAACAATATAAAATGTGAAAGATTAAAACCAAAAAAATTAACAGTACAACCAGAATAAAACTTAGCAGCAATGCAGAGATTTAAAATACAGATTTAAACACCAGAGCTAAAAGATTAGGAAGCTAAAATGCTGAAAAACTGGGAGAATAAAAAGGTCTTCACCAGGCTAGGCAACAGAAAGAGAACAATGTAGGTACCAGATGAAACTCTCTAGGGAGCTCATTCCACAGCTGGGGGCCCACAGCAGAAAAGGCCCTCTTCCTAGTAGCCAACTGCCTCACTTCCTTTGGTGGGGGTTTCTGGAGAAGGACTGCTGAGGATGATCTTAGGGTCTAGTAGGGATGTCAGAGAATTCTGCCACGTACTCCAGTGAGGCTGGATTCTTTAGAGTCTGGCCCCCCGGAATCCATGGCAGAACGGCCTCCCCCCCCCACCGTCACCCTGTGGAATCCCCCCGGGACGGAGCTTATCTGGTGGCAGATGTGGTGGCGGTGGCAGCGGCTCCAGAGGCAGCAGCTCCGGCTGGTCTACTAGCCGGCCGCTGCCCGGCTGCTGCGGCTGCAAGTGGCGGCCGTCATAGTGGCCACCATTTGCATCCTTGCAGTCAGGCGTGATAGGCTACGTAAGTATTTACATAGCCTATCACGGCAAAGAGCAGGGACGCAAATGGCAGCTGCCACGACAGCCACCGTTTGCGGCCACAGCAGCCTGGCTGCAGCCGGAACTCCGGTTGCGGCCGGCCACAGCCAGCCGCAGCCAGTGGCTCCGCGGAGCCACCGTGGAGTAGAGCTGGCTGGGCGGGGAGGATTCCAGGGGGAGGGACTGTAGTTAGGCTAACTCTTTCCAGATAAGGGCATAGTTGGTATACTAGCCAAAGCTGATGAAAAGTGTTCCATGGCACTGAGTTCACCTGTGCCTCAAGTGACAGTTCTAGACCCAAGAGCACCCCCAAACTACGAACATGATTGTTTAGGGGGAGTGCAACCCCCTCCAGAACAGGTTGAACATCACCTAGCCAGGCAGACAAACCATCAACTAACAGTACCTCCATCTTGTCTGGATTGTTTCTGTTTATTGGCCCTTACCCAATCCATTACCATGCATTACTGATTCATAACAGCCACTGCCTCACCTGGGTTTGATGAGGAAGAGAGGTAGAGCTGGGTGTCATCTGCATATTGATGGCAACTCAGCCCACACCTCCGGATAACCTCCCCCAGTGGTTTCATGTAGATGTTAAACAGCATAGGGGATAAAATAGAGCCCTGTGGAACCCCATGGCACAATTGCCATGGCACAGACAAATAATACCCCAGCACCACCATCTGGAATTGACCGTCCAAGTAAGAGTGGAACTACTGCAGTGCAGTGCCTCCAACCAACTCCCAATCCAGACAACCTATCCAGAAGGATACCATGGTCGATGGCATCGAAAGCCACTGAGAGATCCAGGGAAATCAACAGAGTCATACTCCCGCTGCTCCTCTCCTGGCAGAGAGGTCATCCCACAGGGCGACTGAGGCATTTCCATTCCAAATCCAGTTCTAAAGCCTGAATGAAATGGATCTAGGTAATCCGTTTCATTCAAGAGTGTCTGGAGTTGTCCTGCAACCAGCTCCTCAAGCACCTTGCCCAGGAAGGGGATGTTGGCCACTGGCCTATAGTTATTAAGGTTCTGCTGGTCTAGGCTAGGCTTTTTCAGGAGTGTTCTGATTACCGCCTCTTTTAAAGAGGCCAGCACCACTCCCTCTCTCAAGGAGGAATTTACAACCTCCTGGACCCAGCCAGACATCCCCTCTTTGTTTGATGTAATAAGCCATGAAGGCCAAGGGCTGAGCACACAGGTGGTCAACCAGGCTTGTCCAAGCACCTTGTCCATATCCTTGGGCCTCAATAACTGAAACTCATCCAATAAAACTGGACCAGATGGTTCTCTGGACACCTCTACTAATGGAACTGCATTAATCATGGTGTCCAATTCATGACAAATGTGAGCGACTTTATCTTCAGAATGCTATGCAAACTCATCACAGCATGCCACCAAGGGTTCCACAGTCTCTCTTACTGGCCCAGAATGTAACAGGCCATGAACCACTCGGCAAAGCTCTGCTGAATGACACTGAAAAGATGCAATGATGGTGGAACAGAACTGTGTCTTTGCCACCCTCACCACCACAGAATAGCCTTGCTATGTATGTACGTATGTATGTATGTTGGGGCCACGGTGGCTTAGTGGTTAAGACGCTGAACTGCAGACTGGAAGGTCAGCAGGACAGCAGTTCGAGACCCGAGTGCTGCGTGACGGAGTGAGCTCCCATCTTCAGTCCCAGCTTCTGCCAACCTAGCAGTTCAAAAGCAAGAAATTGCAAGTAGATAAATAGGTACTGCCTCGGCGGGAAAAGTAACAGCGTTCCATGCACCTCAGTGTTCAGTCATGCTGGCCACATTACCACGGAAGCATCTTCGGACAGCGCTGGCTCTTCGGCTTAGAAACAGGGATGAGCACCGCACCCTAGAGTCGGACACCATTGGTTGGGGACACCTTTACCACCTTTTATGTATGTATGTATGTATGTATTTCCCAGCTTATTCCCTCCTAGGGAACCCAAGGTGGCATACACAATCCCCTTCCTCCTCTCCATTTTATCTTCACAACAACAACCCTGTGAGATAGGTTGGGCTGAGAGCCTGTGACTGGCCCAAAGTCATCCAGTGAGCTTCCATGGCCAAGTGGGGGGAGTAGATCTCCCAGCTCCCAGTCCAGCACTCCAGCTACCACACCACACTAGCTCTCACTGGTGGGAGAGCTCTAAGTTGTGTTTGGTCAGACTCAACACGAGCTTTCCTCCACCTGCATTCTAGCTGTCTCCCCTCTTGCTTCATTACCCTAAGCTCGAGTGTATACCAAGGAGCTGGCTGGGCTCTGCTCAAAGGGAGAGGGTGAATGGGTGTGATCATGTCAACCACCCAAGTCATCTCTGCATTCCACAGGAGCATCAGCTATAGCAGCAGGAAAATCCCTGAGAGCCCTCTGGAATCCAACAGAATCCATTAGCCTCCGGGGGTGGACCACTTTAATAGGTCCCCCACCCTTGCAGAGGAGAAAGTCTGCCAAGAGTCTAAACCTCAGTAGGAAGTGGTCCGACCATGACAAGGGGACAGAAGTTAATTCCCCCACTTTCAGATCACCATTCTCCTGCCCAGTCAAGAAAACCAGATCAAGTCAAGTGTGTGTCCTTTTACATGTATTGGGCCAATGACTTATCGGGACTGCCAATGACATGGCAATCATGAAGTCCTGAGCCGCCCTGGATACAGCAGCCTCAGCATGAAATTTGAGATCCCCTAGAACCATCATCATCCTAGGGGTCCTCACCACCAAGTCTGAGACCTCTATCAGCTCAGGCAGGGAGTCTGATGGGCAACAGGGTGGGCAGTACACCAGCAGAATCCCTAATCTGTCCCAGGTACCCAACACAAGGTACAGACACTCAAGCCCCACAGTCAAATGAACAGGAAGCCTAGACTATGGCCACCATCACCCCTCCCCGACCCTCGAATCAGTGCTGGTGCTGCATCAAGTACACAGGAAAGCATAGCTGGGAGAAAGTAACCCCTCCCAGTTCCCCCATCCAGGTCTCAGTAATACATACCAGGTCAGCCCCCTCATCCACAAACAAATCACAGATGAGGGAGATTTTACTTTGGACTGACCTGGAATTCAGCTAGGGATGTACAAATCCCTTACGTGGCTCCGTGCAGGGGCATCCGCGGTGGGGGGGAGGCGCTCCGTTCCTCCCCCCGGAATCCTCGACAGGGGGGGAGGCACTCCATCCCTCCCCCCGGAATCCTGCCCAGCTGGCTCTGCTCCACGGCCAAGCCGTGGAGCCGCCAGCCTGCTCCGGCTGCCCGGAGCTGGACATCCAGCCGCTGGGCAGCCCTGCAGGGATGCAAATGGCAGCTGTCGTAGCCGCCACCATTTGCATCCCTGTATTGAGCCGTGATAGGTTACGTAAATATTTACATAGCCTATCACGGCAGGTGGAAAAACCCCAGCGTATAAAAATGGCAGTAGCTGCCGCCATTTGCGTACGCTGGGGTTTCCCCCCGCCCCGCCGTGATAGGCTACTTAAATACTTACGTAGCCTATCACGGCCTCCACAGGGATGCAAATGGCGTCCCTGCATTAGCCGAGATAGGCTACGTAAGTAATTGCGTAGCCTATCACGGCTAGGAAGAGGAGGAAGCTAATGGCGGCCAGGACGGCTGCCACTCACAAAGCGGCACGGATGGGAGCAGGTAAGTGCTCTGTTTCGCACACCTCTCACGGGGTGGGGGCGGCGGGGACTTCGTACCGCACGCCTTTCGTTGGGGGGGGCGGGGGCTTCATTCTGTGATGGATTTCGGGGGGCCAAATGCACTGGCATTTGGCCTCACCGAGATCTGTCGCGGAATTCTCTGACATCCCTACATTCAGCAGCAGCTGAATACAGGGATTGTGAAAAACCTGCTGCAGAGTCAAATCAGGCTGAATTCTCAAGAATCTGACCTGTGAAGTCCTTAGTGGACTGACTAGGGATGGCAGAGAATTCTGCCATGGATCACGGTGAGGCCCCCTGAAATCTGTGGCGAAACGGTCTGCTCCCCTGCCCCCCCAGCGGATCGCCCCCGGGACGAGACTTACCTGGGGCGGATCTTCCGGGCTGCAGCGGCTCCAGCGGCAGCGGCTCCGGCGGCGGCAGCTCCGGCGGCAGCTCCGGCGGCGGCGGCGGCTGGTCTTCCGACCGACTGCCGCCGTCGCCATTTGCAGTTTTTGTTTTGTTTTGTTTACAGAGACGTGACAGGCTACGTATGTTTTTACATAGCCTAAAACATCTGGGTAAAAAAAAAAAAAGGCGTACGCAAATGGCGGAGGCTACGGATGCCGCCATTTGCGTGCCTTAGGTTGGGCCGTCTTAGTCTACGTAAATATTTACGTAGACTAAGACGGCCCAAACTAAGGAATGCAAATGGCGGCGGCCATAGCCGCTGCCATTTGCATACGCGTTTTGTTTTTGTTTACCCAGAGCTCTCCGCGGCCGGAATTCCGGCTGCGGGCGGCTCTGGCCTGGCTGGGCCTGGCCGGCTACTCTGCAGAGCTGCCGTGGAGCACAGCCAGCCGCGGAGGATTCCGGAGGGGAGGAACGGAGCGCCTCCCTCCCCGTCGAGGATTCCGGGGAGAGGAACGGAATGCCTCCCCCTCACCATAAACATAATCCACAAAAGGTAAGTGACTTTCGTACATCCCTAGGACTGACTCCACCCACTGACGCTGCATCTGTTGGATTTCCCACAGGGCAGCTCTTCAGGGCTGTCAGCGTTGCCACCAAGGCCCTTCTTCTCTGCGCCGGCTGAACAGCCAGCCCAGAGAAGAAGGGATTTGGTGAAACCCCAGAGTTCTCATGCCAGCTTCCTCTCAAGGAGGTCAGGGAGAGAGCACTGTGGTGTGGCCAAGGCTCTTCTTCTCCATGCCAGCTGTCAAGGGCTTCCTTGCTGGCGCGAGAAGAAAAGTCCCGGCGAGACATCCTGCAAAATCCAATAGATGCGGCAAGGCTCCAGGGGGATTCACGGGGCTCCAAGTGGCCCAGATTTCCCTGCTGTGGACACTCCGCCCTGGACTGGACGTAGCGGGGTTTGTACACCTCTAGCTGAATGATCCTAATATTTCCTAAGTAAAATGGGTGGCATAAAGGAGAGTCCCAGATCTAGAATCTCGTGAAAATGTAAACTCTTCTGGAGCTCTTGGGAGCAGCAAAAAGAAAAAAGAAGAAGAAAGCATCAGAATCTATGTGAAATGCAGAATTAGCCCAGAGATCCTATTTCTGCAAGGTGAAAAGTGGTTACAAATACAAGTTAATGGAAGCAAAACTTAGTTGTAATGCATGTTGGGTGTATGGATTCTTTATCCTGGGGTGGGGGGGTATAAGATGAGATTTATTGTTTGGTTCCTCTGTTAATTTGTGCACATTACTTTCTAGGGCACAGAGTCACCACAGCTTCTGGTGAAGATTGGTTGGTTTGCATAGGCATATATTCATCACTAAATGAATGCAGCATCAAGTCTTGTGTGTGTGAATGCGCCATCACAGCTCAGAACACCACAGATGGAACATTCTTATTACCTCAAGCTCAATGATTTCCCAACGATGTAAGCAGTGAGTCATTAAGATGAGGTCTATGTACCCAGGAGAATGAGGAGGCAAACTGAAGTGGTAGAAACCTAGATCATTCCACGTCAAATATTATTCCTCAAATGCAGCCTTTGAATGCCCTCCGTTGTTATTGTTGTTGTTGTTGGTGGTGGTGGTGATGGTGTTAATGAGGTTGGCCATGTGTCCTTCTTAGCTGAGGACAGTCCACTATTTGAAGAGCTCTTAGAGGAGAGGACAGCATCCTGATTTGAAGAGATGGCCACTCTAATTCTGGTTTCGTGATAACGAAATGTAAGAAGGGAGACAGGGCCTTTGAATTTGCCCATCCATAGTTCACACCTGGGCAACAGATTGACCAGGCACACAGGGCACCTCCTGGTCTGGTCATAGTCTTCCACTCTATGTGTTGTAGTTGAGATATATTGTATTTTAATTTAAACGGCAGTTTATACATTATCATGTATAATGCAAATGTGCCCCCTTTTGTCCTTTTTTTTTGTGGTGCATAAATGGCCGCCCTATTCTTAGCCTGTTCCTGCAACTAAAACGCAGCACATCACAAAGAAAGTTTCTTGCTCAGATCTTTTACCGATGTGCAATAGCACATCACAAAGAAAGTTTCTTGCTCAGATCTTTTACCGATGTGCAATTCCCTTTACTTTTAGGGAAGGGGGTTGTTTTTGAGGGGGGAGTAAATTTAGGGGAGCATGTGAAAAATGTGATTCCCCACCTTCAATCTGAACTGCTACAGCACAACTGTTACAGCCCCTTCCAACCCTATTATTCTATGATTCCATTTCATTCCCACATCATTTTGTGGCACGTATAATACACAGAGCATAACAAAGTGGGTATGAGGTGGTAAAGTGATGAGGAGGGGAGAGAAATTATGTGGTTGACCTCAGCACTTGGCTGTTGCCATCTGCCTTGCCCCAGCCCTAGGATGCTTCATAAGATTGCTGCTACAGGGCAGAATGGCAAAGGGCAGGGGGAGGCTCCGTACTTGTCACCACTTGACTTGGTGACCAAACCTTAGCAGCTGTTGCCAGAAAGAACGGTTAGGTCACTTTCTGACCCTTTGTGTGTAGTTATAAGAGCTTGTGTGGGGTCGTTGGGGACTAATTTCCTCAGGTTTGAGACTACTTTTGGTGTGCGAAGGTATTTCTGCTGCCTTCAGCACTATGCCCTTCCATAAGGCCAATGGCTTTCCCCATCTTGCCTCTCTTGCTGATCTCTAGGGTCCAGTCAGGAGGAGAGTGTCCATGAGAGTAAGGGTGCCCTTTCTTGGCTCAGGACATGAGACCCTGGTGAGGGAAGGGTCTCTTCCTGTTGCTGCCTGAAGTTCCTAGTGGTCACTTTGTTTTATCTTTCATATATACATACATACATACATACATACATACATATATGATAGAAAGACTAACAATAGAGTATTCAAAAACATATTTTACGCTAAACATTTCAGCTTCTGCCCTCATCAGTAGCTGTAGCACAGCTTAAATGTTTAGCTTAAAATATGTTTTTGAATACTCTATTGTTAGTCTTTCTATCTTTCTTATACATTTGACCTTAAGACTGACTGCATCCACAGTGGATCCAGGGCCTCCTCGTTGCTTTGCTGTTGTGCTGCCTTACACCAACTTCTCTCTCTCTCTCTCTCTCTCTCTCTCTCTGAACTATTCTGATGCGGGTAAGGAATGTTACTGTTGGGTCTCCTAATATGAATTCTTGAATGAATTGCTTACTATGGGTATAACGCTGGTATTATTGGTACAGGGTATTGTTAACCAACCTATTGTTATATCTCATACTCAATAAACCTTTTTGATAAGTTTTTGAATAAACTGTTGAAGAATTAATGGTATATATTGATGTACTGTAGTATTGTTTGATTTTGTTTAATTAAACAGGGTTTAAGTAGGAGGCCAGCATGCTGCAAAGTGAAACACTGCCTTCTGGCACTATCTTTATTTTGCTGTGCTGTGTGTGTGCATTTTGCCTGGCTTCCCCCATCCCTCTTGACATGGTGAGTGTCTGAACATCACCAGTTTGCCATTGGTGAAATTGATATTTTGTGTGTCTTGTGAAGCAAATGTGGTTTGGCATCTGGGGCACAGACTTTACCTCTTCCTTGTACTCATTTTTTTGGCCAAGTAGCTTGTCTCTTAGCCTCAGTGGTTTGCTTTCTGTGAAATAGGTGTTGGAGCAGAAAACTGTGGTTTCAAAAGAGAGGCTTTGTGTTTTGGAACTCAGAGCCCACCTCTGCCTTGTACTTAGGTTCTGGGGGAAGTTACTTTTATTTTACCCTCTGCAGTCTGCCTTCTAGAAAATGGGTGTTTTGTGATTGGCCACACACAGCATGGCAGCCATTTTGTGAGAGCATCCACATCACTGTCTCAAAATGCCAAATGTACCCACCAACCCGGGAGAATTGAAAAGTCAAATTACATTAGGGCTATGTCCAGAGCAGCACCCTTAGGAATGTTTCAGGTCTTCATTTAATTTATCCCTGACTGTCCCAGTACTTACTATTACACATTCCCTGTCCACATGGAATTTGCTTTCCCCTAAATTAATTTAGCTTTCCCCTAAATTAATAAAGGCTCCTGCCCACACCCCCAACACAGAATTTGTACATTTTTATCCACACCTCTTCTTAAATTAGATGCAGTGTAGCCAAGTGTGTGACCTGAAAAGAATAGAAACTTGGAGGTGCAGTTGTGCCTCTGTTTAGCTAAGTAATTAGCTGGCAAAATTAACAAAGTCTGAAGGTAAATGAGCACACAGATGCAATATTTCAAACCTGTGATGCTACCAGGATAGGAATAGCATTCATCCCCAAAGGGACAGATAATTTTTCCAGGAATCACATTACTAGAAGAAACCCTGTTTGTCCAATAGTTAATAAAATGTCCTCTGCGTGTATGAAATATCTCACATGGCAGTTTCTGATTTACACCTATTTATTCCTTCTTTAAATAGTGCAGTAACATAAAGGAGTGTTTTTGTGCAATTGTTCCTGCTGCTGGGAACTGAATTCTTAAAAGATGCCCACCGTGCTGTTCTAGGGACACTGTCTTGTCTGTGACGAGAATGCGCTTAAAGTTCAGAACAAACAAACAAAAGCAAACCAAGTTCACTGTCCTCGAGGAGAGATCCTGAGTATGTGCAAAGCTTTTGTCTGCCAGCAGAAAGGATCCAAAGGAGTAACTGCAGAAATCAGAGTTAACTGATGTTTCTGTTGGACATTCCTTGATCAGGACCATCTTTATGTATATATTTATGTCAAATTTATTTGTACTCCATTTCTCAAGACAAAATGTTTAAAGCAGATAGCAAGCTTCATGTAATAAAGGATAAATATATAATAAAAATGATTAAAATTATAAAACATCACACACACACACACACACTAGAGTAAGAACCAAATAGCAGCATCCACAGCTCAAAATGTATACATGACAGTCAGTCAAAGATGGAACACTGTCTGGCTTCTGGAATAAACAAGGCATCCTAATCATCTTTCAAAATGTGAACTAAGATGGAACCAGGAATAATCCAGGTGTCATTACTGAAAAGACCTTGTCTCTTATGCCTTCTATACATCCAATGGTGACTGGATGCAGAGCTGGGCCTCTGATGTTGACCTTAAGGGTTGCACAAGTTCATATACATACTCGTAGGGAGCAATCCTACCATGATAGGCAGCCACATCCGAACTTGGAGGTGACCACCTATCCGATCCAGGGCAGGAGAAGAGCAGATGGGATCGTCCACTCCACGCTTCAGCCATCCTGCATTTGCAGGTAGACAGCCAATTTAGGCTGTCTAGTCATGGGAAAGCAGCATGGGGGAAGCAGCTGCCGGACAACACATTGGATGTGTCATACTGGCATTTCTGCCTTCCTCACCCCGGAATGCCCCCCAGAACACCCCGCTTTTGCCGCCCCATGCTCCTCTTCCGAGCACAGAGAGCAGGGCTGTTCCAAGCTGCCTGTAAGGCAGCCTGCCTGGGGGTGGGGTCAGTTCTCAGGAAACCAACCTCAGAGTGTGGGCTCCGAGGTCAGTTTCCGGAAACTGACGTATCCTATGCCACAGGATTGCTCCCTTAAGAAATAACAATTGGAAAATGTTCTTCAGGTATGTTGTTCCTAGATCCTTTAGGGGTTCAAAGATCAGACCCTTCCATTGGAGCAAAAGCTGGAATTAGAGGGGATTTTTCCCAGATTTCTATATGAGTGACTGATGTTATGGATGGTATTCAACAACTACCAGTTGTTGAATGCATGCCCTTTTGAAGCTGAGGTGTTTTTATTTTTTTGTTTTTGTTTTTATTTTATTTTTTTGTTTCATTAAGCATTCATTGACAATGTCTGTGTCAGCATTCAAGGAAATATTCATTTCTTTTCATAAAAGAGAAAAAAAGCTGGATGATGTGTACATGCTCTTGTTAGCCTTGACAAGCTTTTCATATTGCTAGGAACAGCAGTAATGTCATTTCTTTAAAAAAAAAAAGAAAAAAGAAAAAAAGCAAGTCCTGAAGGATATACTATGCAGATTTCAGTGCACAGTCTTTGATGCTACAGCAGATAGTATAAATCCTAAGTGGCAAGATTTCCTCCTGAACAAAAAACATACAGACTGATCCAGTGGTTTTATCTTTTTGTTCCTTCCCTGAGACTGACAAAGCTGCAGTGTCTGGGCCACTTGCTCCCAAGTAGCTGCAGTGAAAGCTACTGAAGTTTGCAAACATGGGCCACAATCCAGTGTATGGTTATAAACACTTATGTACTGTTGAAATCACTAGGGATTAATCATTAGGTACACTTAAGCTGCAATCCTACAGCCCGTTAGCTCAGCTGGCTTTTGATGGGCTGTAGGATGTTGCAGATGTTCTGATCTGCTGGTGCAGTGGCTCCCATGCCTCCAGAAGAGTCTGTGGGAAACTCTAGGTAGATGTACCACCAGTGTAGATGTATTGCCAACAGCACTGGGGAGTGGGGTAGGATGTGTTAGAAATTTGCTCTGTTCTGCCAAGGATGTTTTATGGATTTACCCAATTTGCACCTCCTGGACCTGAATGCAATTTGCAGTCAGCAATCTGTACGTTTCTGAGCTTGCTATGCATTCTGCAAAACAAACCAAAATGTGTTCTACTTCTACCACATTTGTGCATTGGAAAAATGTACGAAGAAAAAATGCACACATTTCCAAAATGTGCACAAACATGCTTTACTCAATGGGTGCATGCATGCAAAAATGCATATGTTTAAAAATGCACATGAAAATATTTGTTATAAAAATATATATGAATTTGTTTACAGATATGAGAGAGAGAGAGAGAGAGAGAGAGAGAGAGAGAGAGAGAGGTTTGTGCAGAACTGGAATGGAATGAGCTGGGCCTCAAAAATACAATGATCTCAGTGAGACTGACAGATCTGCCCATCCCTAAAAAGGGGTATTCCAGAGGCATGTTAGGGGAGGACCTGGATCCACAGAATCCAAAGTACCCTCATTCCCTGGCAAGGCAGAAAAACTATGTCAGCTGGCATAGTGATTTTCATTTTCACTGATGTCAAGGGGGAGGGGGAGGGGGGGAGGAACCTTCTGACCCAGCCTGAGTGAACCAGCAGGGCTCAGGAAGTGGTGGTTCCCCCACCACGGATTCTCCTACAATTTCTCAGCCTACTTTGTGCTAGATCATCATCATCATCATCATCTCCTAGGACTTTCTGGGACTGATATGTTGGAAAACACTTCTTGAAATCAATAAGACTCCTTTATAACAAAAGCAGAAGACACAGGTCCAGCAGTTGCTCTTTTGGAAAACTTTCTGCTATAATTACGAAAAGCCCAGCTTTGATTGAAGTATCAATGGCATTTCTACATCTCATGGATTGAGAGATAAATCTGACAATGCAGAAGCAAAAATAAAAAGTCTGAAAAATTAGAGATGATAGAACAGTTAAGGATACCCCCACCCACCCCACCCCCACCCCCACCCCCACCCCCGATAAGGCTTTTCTATCTTCACCATCAGCAATAACCCTCAATTGAATTTTCTCTGACTTTCATTGTTTTGAAGTCTCTTACAAAATATTTATGGGTCAACTCAAGCCTTTTTCAGTTAGATATAAGAATTTCAAAGTAAGATCGCAAACTCAGTATGCACTCTCTGCTGTTTGGCATGCTCTCAGAGCATGCTTAACCTGCTAACAGAGCTCGTCAGCTTCAGCATCCTTCTGTCATGCCCCCTTACTTCAGAGAAGAGTTCATTCAGTCTAGCCACTTGGCACCTCTGGACCTAACTATGCACCCCCTGGCTGCTGCATCTGTAAAGGATGCCGTAAGTCCCACTTCTTGGCCCTTGGACCCATCCGGGAACTTTCCCATTCCTCTTCCTCTCTCACCCACATGGCCTCATCCTTCTCTCTCTCTTTCCTTCTCCTCTCTATGCTGAGTGAACCCCTGCCTTCCTTCTTATTCACTGAATTCAGGAGCTCCACCCCTCAAGCTGTCCTCTCTTCTCCATAAAACCTTCATCTTCCATCCCTACTCCCTGAGGTCATGCCCACCAGGTCCCATGGGCTCTTTCACACCTCATAACTCATAAGCTTCCCTGTTTCTCCCAACTCTGAGTTGGTCTTCCCTGCTTCCTCCAGTGCTTGAGGACCCATACCCTCATGGAGTGGATTTCCAGAACCAGTTTCCTTGATGATAATACATGGCTCTATGTCACAACTCATGAGTTGATTGAAAATGTTCCAAGAGAGGGTTAAATCAGAACTCATGTCAACCATTTACAAAGCAAGTACAACATGTGCACATATCTGATTTAAAATCGCAATGGCTTGGAACCAAAGAGCTAATAGATTTGTCCTCAAGAGCTTGGGCATATCCAAAGGGGTTTAAAATAAAGAAACTTTGTTTTCTTTGAGTAACCATCATATCACAAGCTGCTTTTGGAAGCCTTCTCAGATTCAAAAGCTTGGGCATGCTGAACTAGATGCATAGCTGTTTGGATCCTGGCCTGCATGATGATTTTGGTTTCTAAAAAATAACTGCGTCAACCAGCTCCAAGTGGGATGTGGCCTGCAGCATCAAGATAGCCTTAGTTGCCCATTGTCTCTGTCTAAAGTTACTCTAAATCAGAGTTTTGACTCAGGCATGGAATTGGCAGCTGACTAAAATACCCTTTTAAAAGAAGGTACAACTAAAACGTGGTTGGATAATTTACACAAAAGGCTATTTTCTCAAGCATGTAAGAGTGAGAGATGACTAAGAGCAGAATCTATTTATCAACAGCCCATTTAAACGGCAGGGATCTGAAGGTTTATTTAATTTAAAATGAGGACCCTCCTGCTCATGTTAAAAGGCTTCATAAGAAGCCGTCTGTGTAAAAATGGGATATCATGTTTTTCCAATCTGCTCTCCCCATGTTGCCATAGTTCAGACAGTCTTTGTAACAGGGAGAATCTGACTGTTGACTTTTGCTCAAATATATTAACACGTTTTGTGAGTAAAATAAAAAAATAAAAAAAAATCACATCAGCTGGTCCAAGAAGAAAGAACGATACCTGTCAATGCCAAATGTGGTTTTCAGATACGTCATGTCATAATCAGGGATGTATCAGGATTTAATTTTGCTTTGTTTTTGACTCAAATTGGCCACAATTGCATCCCCAAACACAAATGCAAGCACATGGGGAGGGGCGCAAGCTTGCATATTCCCAAAGTGCTTTCACATTTGAAAAATGTGCATGTTAAACAACACACACTTTTAAAATGCACACTTTAAGTGATTGGGGGAGTGGGGATGCAAATTGGGTATGCATTTTCAAAAAATGTGTGCCAAAATCAGCACTCTCCCTTTCAAATGAAAAGAAAAACAGATCACAATCAAAAACACGAACATGGCAATATGAGCTTCAAGGGGGAGGAGGCTGGAGAATCTCAGCGATCCTGAACACTGCTGATTCTTCCATCCCTAGTCATAAATTCTTATCCTTAAGTAGTAGTTTCACTTCACTTGCAAACATATATGCTGTAATGCTTAAATATTAATTATCCAATGACTGTAACTTGTAGACTCACCACAGAAAAAGATGCTCTTCATGAAAACCTCATTAGACTGATCATATAGACTGCAATGACACCAGATATGTCATTGGTTTATCCATGCCCCCAATTATGCAACCATCTGAAATCCAGTACATAAAATTATACAACTTCCACAGCGAGAGCAAAGGTTAGTTTAGCAAAGTAGAAATATGCTTACAGCTAGCTGTATGCAGGGTAGCTTACTCTGAGCTAAATGATAAATGAGCAGCATCTTCTCAGAAGTGTGTGTGGGGGAAGTGCTTCCCTAGGCCTCAGATTTTTTTAAACTGTTATCTGGAAACTACAATCGTAATAGGGGACGATGGTGATGGAATGGTTTTTTTTAATGGTCCTTTTGAAACTTAATGGATTGATTCACAAACTTACTGTGGCGATATGGGAGAATGGCAGTGGAATAGTTTCTAAAAGAGGTTTTTTGAAACTTAATGGATTGATTCACAGCAGCAGTGTTAGAGCTTATTGGAATGTTACAAATTGTCCTTGGGAAAAGATGCACACATTTGTCTATACAAAATTCTTTAGCCCTATTTGGGCCTCATGATGACTACAGTAGAAGCAACATGTTTCAGAAGGATGGGGTTGAGCATGCCAGTCCTGCCCCCAATGTCTCTGACCTTTCCATGTTGAGTGGGACAATATACATTTAGGTTCTGTTTATGTATGCTTAAGGTGCAATCCTATGCATGTTTAGACAGAAAAAAATTCTTACAACTCCCAGAATTCCCCAGCCAGCCATGCTGGGTGGGGAACGCAGGGACTTGTAGAACTTTTTTTCTGTCTAAACATGCATAGGATTACACCCTTAAATGTGAATAGAAGCTCCTATGTGACCAGGAACTTGCACAAAGGGTTTTACTCACATTCAAGTGAATATGAGTAGTAGCCTACTACAGACTTCCATCATTTTAAATGGAATTTGCCCTGTTCACAACTCTTGAACATGAATGCAAACGAGAGTGCAGTTTTCAGTGAAAGCATGGACGGTCCCAAGCTTGTAATTGCATTTGCAAAAATTTCCTTATTTTTTTCAAAAAATACACATGTTCACACTTCAGTCTAATGGGGGTAAGTTCACATCTGGGCATGCACTTTCAAAACATGCATAATGAACTGTGCACTTTTCCTGTTCAAAAAAGAAAGAAGAAAACAGATCACAGTCACAAATGGGAGTGTGAGATGATCTGAACCTTAAGGTGGAGCTCAGAGAATTTTGGCAAGCTTGAGCATCACCGAGTTGCCCATCCCTATTCCAGTTATGTGTACATGTTAAAATTTGGCCATGATTCAAAAGCTCAGAATAGGGGAGAGCTTATGCCACCGAATTCAGAAGTCAGCTGCCCAACTGAATCACAGTGGGGTCAACTCACTTTGCATCAGGACAGGAGGACTGGTCATCCTGTGGAGAAATGCTGTCTAAGTCAAATGAAGAGGAATGAACTGCCTAAGCAAAGAGCCCTTTTCCTCCTGCAGTCAGTCATTTTAGGTGTCTAACATATCTACCACTGAAAAGAATACTGCACAACCAACAGTGCCAAACAATACTGAAGACACGTTGAAAAGAGATTTTAATGCTATGCCATTATAACAGCTGACATTTTTACTGCCCAGCACGTATGCTTACAGAATAATGTGTACAGGTTTAATGTCTCAGTATTGTAATATCCAAGACAGGGATATTGAATATTCAATTAAAATTTAGTTTAGGACAGTGGTTTATTTTAATTAACAGCTTTTCCCCTTCCATACTCTCCCCCATTCCTATCTTTACACCCAGCGAGACTGAAGTAGAGAGAGGCTGCCCAGTATGTGAGGTTTCATTCTCCCATTAAAAACAAAACAACCCCCCCCCCATCTCCAAGGGGTCCTGAACCCTGTGGCTTCCTGCAGCCCAATCCTATGCAGGTTTACTCAGAAGCAACTCCGACGGTGGTCAATAGAGCATGGACCACCAGATAGGGCTGCATCCTGAACATGTGTAGAGAAGTATGAGAAATTCATTTCAGTTTGGTTTTGATCAGGATTTACCCAGTTTGCACTCAGATGCAATCTATGGTTGAAGTCCATACATTTGCAAACTTGCAAGGTAATTTGCAGACCCCCCAAAATGTGCTCAACGGCATGCATACATTTGAAAAATGTATGCATGAAAAAATGCATACTTTTGACAAATGTGCCCAAATACGCTTTAATTAATGGGAAAAGAATGCCTATATTTCAAAGATGCACACAACTGATATGTACATTTGGAAAAATACACAAGGAAATACAGATGGATTTTCATACAAACAGGGAGAAAAAACAGAGGTCACAAACTGATATGGACTCGAGTCAGAGTGAGCTTTGAGATGGACTTCAGAGGACTTCAGTGAGCTCATGTTTTGCTGATTCACACATCCCTAAACAAATGTGTGTTTGGAATGACTGTCACTGATTTTTATTGCAACCATTCTCTCCAACCTGTGCTCAGATGATACAAGGTATCTTGAACCAAGGTGGAAACTCTTGGGAGAAGGCCTAAAGAGAATGGTGCCAGGGCTTGGGAATGGCAGAACATAAAGAACAGGAACAATATTTATGTTGCTTGTCACATCAAAGTTGTCATGTATCTGTTATAAGAATAAAACAGGTGCAAGTTGTTTTCAACATCATCATAGGATGGTAAAAGATGAAAAGATCAGTGTAAACCTCTGATTCAGGTTGTTTTGAATACTGCTGTGCTGATTGAAACATAATACATAAAATTTAAAATTGGCACACACACACAAAAACACCCCACCCAGTGTCATATTTTTTTTTTAAAGAAATGCAAATATTTTGAGGATTGTGTTTGCTTGTTTGTTTGTTTCTTTTTCTGCAATCTTTTTGGTAAGGGTAAACGCTGAGGCTTCCTAAACTGGAAAGAGTAACAGGGAGATCACATAGAAGGCAAAACTCCACTTTTGGCATTCATTTTTGTGAGAGTTAAAGCTCAAGATTAATTTCAAATGAAAAAAAATACACATTTTGGCAAGATTTCATTTCAGAATTCAGTAAAACATTGCCTATGATTGAAATGAAATTTAGGGTGCAATCCTATGCGTATTTAGACAAAAGAAAGTGCTACAACAGCTAGCATTCCCTACCCAGCCATGCTGGCTGGGACATGCTGGGAGGTGTAGACCTATTTTCTGTCTCACATGCATAGGATTGCACTTTAAATTTATTTCAAATTGTTCATGCAATGTTATGTTTACTCTTTTTGTAAAGCTGATTCAGATTTCCTTTCATCAAAGCTTAAAAACACACAATGATTCTGAAGGAGGTGCACTGGCTGCCTATTTGCTTTTGATCCCAATTCAAGGTCCTGGTACTTAGCTTTAAAGCAGGAGTGGGCAACATGCAGCCTGCATAGACCTCCCTGCCATTCTGTGGCCCCTGCTCCCCCCCACTAATTGCTGTTGCCACAGTGCAGTGGCCAAAAAGCTATATTTCCCTTCCGAACAAGATGCACAGGGACCATACACCTTGTTTTATTGCAAAACCGTGTTCCCCTCATGGTCCTCTGAGAGTGGAATTCTGCATTAAAGCAAGGTAAACACTCTCTGTGCAACTTGTTTTAAGGAGAAAATGTGGTTTTTTGCTGCTGCCACACTGCCACCAAATGTGGTGGCAATTTAGGGACCTGGTGCCTGCAATTTTGGCAGTGGGAGGAGTGTGGCCCCTGGTGGGTTCCAGGGGGTGGAAATTAGCCCCAAGACCCTCTAAAGCGCCAAATGCCTTGAGCCCCAAATATCTGCAGAAGTGCGCATCTCCCTATAACAACATGCCATGGTTTGGGATTGTTAGGGACGCTCTTCTCCAAATACCATTGGCACATTATGTGACAACTAGGGAGAGATCCTTCTTTCTTGTGGTTTCCTTTATTGTGGAGTATACTGTCGAAAGAGGCGCAACTGGTAATGGCCTTATACTCTTCTTGGTTTGCAGGCATTTTTAGTAGGGCTGTGCATCGCTTCTGTCCGAATCCAAATTCTGAAGTGGATCGGGGTAACTCAGACTGAATTGGTCTGGTTCTGGAGCAGGTCGGGGTCAGACCAAAGAGCAGTCCAAAGTTAGTCAAATCAACCCAAAGTGCTTCAGGCCACTTTGGCCCAATCCAGACAGCTGCCCGCCTGCAATGTTGCATAAATGGCCACAATCTATGCAACCTTTAATTACCAGAAGAAGAAGAGGTGCCATTTTAAAAGAAAATGGCAACCACTCAAAGAAGGCAACAGCTGCGGGTGCTCCCCATGGGTCCACGTAAGGAGCAGGGGGCTCATGTAGTGGGGCGGGGGGCAGCTGGGGAGGCAATTTGGATGTCTGAATCTCGCTTCAGATCCAGAGTCCAAAGCAGGTTGGACCGGGTCTGAATTGGGGCAAGGTGGGGCCGATTCAGAAGCTCTGAATCAGCCTCCATAGTGGGTTGAGGAGTCCTTGCACAGTCCTAATTTTTAGTTGGTTTATGAGAATTGTGTATTTTATGTATTTGCTTCCCTTGATTGTTGTATTTTAATGTTTCATGTTTTAGTGTTTTTATTATATTGTGTTTTTTTAAATATATCTGTGGATGCTGTCCTAGTAATTGTACATGAAGGGTGGTATAAAAATGTGCTTAATAGATAAACAATAAATTGGCTGAAAAAATAAAACTTTCCAATATTTATGTCCACTTGATCCCATGTTAGTCTACCCATGCATTGGGATTCAAGAAAGCTAGAACATACAACTGCCAACACTGTATTCACGTTTGAGCCACATATTTTGGGCTAATTATGACCTTTGGCAGAATATAACTATAATTAGTGGCACATTTCTTTTATGGGGACAAGGGACTTCT
The DNA here is from genome assembly GCF_057233095.1 of Heloderma suspectum. NCBI lineage: Eukaryota > Metazoa > Chordata > Lepidosauria > Squamata > Helodermatidae > Heloderma > Heloderma suspectum. The sequence continues at coordinate 44,000,112 of NC_139460.1, read as the reverse complement.
CTGGGTAGCTTTCTTCTTTGTCCAGAGTTTCTGTTCATTCTCACATCTCTACCATTCCATGGAATGCTATTATTTTACAGCATGCGAGAGAGAGAGAGAGAGAGAGAGCGAGCGAGCAAGGAAAACAGATAGAAACTGTTTTCCTTGTCAGTCAGTTCTGGGTACAACTTGGGAGGGGGATTTCTTGTATATCTGGATAATGGACACCAAGGGGGCTCACAGCCAGAGGCACATTTTCAGGTGCTTGGCTTCCTCCTATTCTCCAGCAATTAGCGCTCTTGTACATTTCCATGAGATGAGTGCCATTGGAATTGACAAATTGGGATTTCTGCTATGCACTTCATACTTCGCCATAGCCCTGCCTCAGCTTTGAAAGCCACGGCATGTTGCCTTAGGGTCTGAAATGAGCAAAGACAAGGAACATGAGCCCAGGTCTCCCATCAGATAGCTCAATCAAAGGCAATATTAAACAGAGCAGTTTTGAAAACCATTAAGCCAGGACACTGGATGGCAAGAAAGAAGACAAAGTTAATTTTTATTATCATAGCTGTGCACAGCTGGAAGACAGGTCCTGGGAGAAGCCATTTTCTTTTTAGCAGCTCATGCAGCCTGTCCCTTTGCAGGAACTCATGCCAAGCAGGCAAGGATTTTTCTTAAGCTCATAAAAAAAGCAAGTCTTTCTTCTTCCACACAATTCACCAGATGTTCAGTTCCAAGTGCCAAGGGCAGCTCCTTTTCAACACATCCCTGTTCTGATTCCTTTTGCAGTGTTGTCATTTCTAAGCATACATGGAAGTCAGGTCCATGAAGCCATTTGCCTTAACTGTGGTTGAAAGTTAGGATATTCAACAGTAGGGAAGAATTCCTTTGGCTCGATTTGGAATGGGCTCAGCAATTACAAGCCTTCTTGGTAAGTGTTCTGAAAGAAGTTTCACACAGATATATTCAGGAATAGGGATGCATGAGAAATTCATTTCAGTTCATTTATTATCATAATTTGTCATGTTCACAGCTCCTGAATGTGAGTACAATCTGCGGACAAAGCTTGTACAGCTTGTGACGCTGTTTGCTGGGGGAAATTGCATTCAAAAAATGCATACAGTAGAAAAAAATGTGCATGAAAAATGTGCACTTTTTAAAAAAGTGTGTGCAGACATGCTTTAACTGGAGAGGACTGCATACTTCTGAATGCGCCAAATAGGCACCCAAGTACTTTTTCGATTTTCACACAAAAAGAACAACAACAACAAAAGCAATCTGATGCATTGCAGACATGAGTCAGATAGATTGAACATTGAGGTGGAACTTGGGGGATCTCAGCAAGTGCCATGTTCCTTCATCCTCTCCCTTTGCAATCAACACACTCCAGGAAACAAGGCTTCAGGCTAACACTACTTTATTAGTTAACTACTAACTTCTTTACAAATGCAGATTCTAGGAAACTCTCAGTCTGCACAGAACCAGCTAATCCACACACATCTAGGAATATCAATAAAGAAGATGAAGTGGAAGTTAGAGAAGTTACCAGCAGGCTGGGCGTGAACTTCTTGACCAGACTTGCTTCACAGGGATGCCCCTCCCTTAGGGTGGCTCCCTCCTACATTGGCTTCCACAAGTGGCCAACCTGGCAGAGTATCTGAGCCCTTCCCCTAACTTGTCCTGCTTCGCTCTGCGACAGACCCTAGCATCCTTCAAGTCACACCCCTCACTCTCCTCCCCCTCCTCTTCCCAAACCTGGGTTCTCATGGTGGAGGAATGGGGGAGCATTCAGGCTGGACCATCTGTGTGTCACTGTCAAGGTCTTGGGAAGAAAGTCTCAGTGATCTGTGCTCACTAGGGAGGGTCCCTCCCTCTGTTCTGGCTATTCCCATTCTGATTCTGATTCTGAGCTGCCAGACATTTTCACACAGTCAGGTTCATTCCTGACAACAAGCCTTAGTGTTGCTGATTTCCACTTCCCTACTCACAAATAAAGAAGTCTAAAAATTTGGACAGAGGGCTCCAAGCATGTGAAACCCTTGGATGAAAAGGACAAGAAGGGCCAACCAGAGAAGAAACACATGAAACAAAAGGCTGCTCAGTCAGGTAGGTCAGAGTTGGGAACTCTGTGGCCCTCCAGATGGTTTTGGACTCCAGTCCCCACCATCCCCAGTCATACTGGCTAGTGGTGAGGGATGATGGGGTGGGGTGGGAATTGTAGTTCTTCAGTGACTGGAGAGCCACAGGTTCTCCATCTCTGAGGCAGGGGATGTAGTTCACAACAAAGAGGGTTCCAGCAAGTGTAAGACTCCAATCCTTTGCACATTTACCTGGGAGTAAGGCTTATAGAGATCAACGGGTCTTAAATCTGAGTAAGCACATATAGGATTGCAGCGTAAGAGGTTTAACATGAAAGCACTCCTGGGCGGTGCATGGAGCTATGAAGCAGCTGGCTTTGGTGCATGTGTGGCCGTTCATGTGTGGAATCTCACAACATCTCATTTTACATTGTGAACTAGAGAAGAAGCATTAGGAGGAATGGTGCTCAGTTTGTGATGCAGCCAGGCATTATGAGCTGGTCAAATTTCTATTCTGAAAGATGGAAGCAGTTGTAGACTTTGGCAACATTGCTGTTGGATTGCGCTGTGGCTCATTTGAGTCCGATTATCCTCTATCCTTACTAGAGCACCATAACTCCATACCACAGCTTCCATGGTCAGAGAGCAATTGGAGCATTTCTGGTAGTGGAATAAAGGAGATCAAAATGTCATTTTGATTTGATCTCATTAAAGGAGTTCCTTCCTGCACTCTGACTCCTTTTCCATACCCTAACCCTTTGTTTCTCCTTGGAACATGCCTACCTGGAAGTGGTTGTGGTTACGCAGTGCACTCTTTATATACTCAAAGGGACTCTCTTACTACTACTTCTGCTGCACTGCTGTGCTCTGGTTAGAGGTGGCTCAAATTATGACTTGCCCACATTATTCTGTTGGGTTCTGACTCCCAGGAGTTTGAAGCCATTGCCCTATTGAGCAATATTTGAAGACTCCCAGAAAAGAAGGTCCTCTGGATTGTGTGAACTCCCACCCAGTCCCCACCGAAGACCCCATTTGCTTTCCTGGGCTTATCCCATTTTCCACCAAATCTTTGCTTTTGATTAAAAGAAACAAACATATATGATTTGCTTAGTCCTTGCAATTGCAAAGAAAGGCCACTGAATGTAAATAGCTGCATTATTTAGGTTTATTGAACATCTGACACAGGGGAATGTGCAACTCATGAAATTTTCAGTGAGGGAGTATAAATGAGACATTCCGATACATTTTTAAAATGTGAATGATCAAAATTTTATACAGTGAATGCAAGTGCCGACTCTGTCCATATATGGCACAGCTAATTTAAAGTGAAGTTCTACCAGAAAAGCAGCTGTAAAACTGGCACTGCATATTTATTGACCCTGGAAAATCTCCAACTCAAATGTGCTTGAATTTGCAAGTTTAAAAAAAATGCTGCCTGTTCTTAACTTCTAGTCCAGAGAACCTAGGTTCTGAGAGTCTTTCTGGGCTCTTTCTTATCTATCTACAGATTACTGCCCAGAACAGAAATAATGGGGCTAAATCTCACATCTAAGTTTCAGGATCTAGACTGACAGTTACAGGGCAGGGAACAAGGCAACTATCTCGCCACTGTCAGTAGCCTGAACGTGTTAATCTAGTTCAGGGATATTGAACTTCGGGCCCATGGGTGAAATCTGGCCCACCTGGGATCCTAATCCTGTTGGGAATATTGCAACCTCATCTGCAAATTACATGAAGGGGGCAGTGTTGCAGTTAACTAGTTACTGCATGAGAATTCAGGGCATAGCTAGCCTTAAAATCTCTATAGCCTACAGTGTGGACTGCTTGCTGCTCCTCCCCATCCTTCACCCTCCCTCCCTCTGATCTCCTCCATTGCTGGGAGCACACTTATTTGCTCTCTTTCTATCCTGCCAGGGTTATAGAACACAAAGAAATGGACTGAAGAACCTTCTTTTGATGCTATCAGCTGTACCTGCATTTAATGTGCAAGATATTGTGAGAAAAACCAGTTTACCTTTTCTTCGCCAAGGAAGGATGTGGTCCCTTTTTTTGCTTTTTGCATGTAGGACTGGTAAACCCTCATTCAGTTCTGCCTTTAGTTTTCCCTCTGCTAATTGCCTTTTTAATAGGACAGGAGGCAGCAGTACCAAATAATCCCATCAAATCCAACCCTCCAGTTTTCCCCAGATAGCCATGTGTCCCATTCCCCTGGCCCCACACCCCTTTCCCCCAACCACTGATCATTTGGCATTTCCTCACCCTTTGCATGTTTCCCCCCATTCTGAAAGGTTGAAATGTCTCTCCTAAGGATGAGCTACTGGCAGGAAGAGCTTTAAGCTATGCTGTTTTGTGTGTGTGTGTGTGTGGGGGGGGTATTCTGGCTCCACTCCTGTTGCCTTTGGCCCTGATCTCCACTGGAATGTGGCCCCCAAGAGTTTCTCCAAAATGGAATGTAGCCCTCAGGCTGGAAGAGGTTCAACACCCTGATGGAGATGGACCAGGGTGCCCCAGTGTGGCAGTTCCTACATTCTCCAGAAGTATCACAGCTGGTGGCACAGCAGAGACACAGGCACTATTTGGGGAGATGTGGGAGTATACCCTGAGTGCACATGATGTGCTCTGTTGGGAAGAGTAGGAGACCTCTTGACTCAGGCCTACTCCAAGCCAGACTCTCAGACTTTTAACAGAAGGCTTCCACGGTAGTTTTGTCATCTTCAGTTTTTGTCTAGAGGACTTTGCCAAAGTCCTTGCTGGAGGTAAGATGACATGATATGCCTGTGTATGAGCTGCTATACAAGAAAGGATGGGCACAGTAAAGGTATTTCTCTGGAGGTTCTTGAAAGTCATGGAGCTCCTCAAAGCCAAAACCCAAAAGACAGATATGTCCACATCTCAGCACCATCCCTAAGTGATGCCACAGCAAAATGAGCTATTTTTGACACTGAAGTAGGGAAAGATGAAACATCAGGGCTCCTCCCAGTCTCTTCCTGCACCTTCCTATCCTTTGTACAACACCAAATTCAGCATTTGACCCATTTTCCAACAGGCACCTTAAGTCTTCTCTATGTAACTCTTTGTACTCATGTGTCTCTTGTCTTTTTCACCTGTCTTATATTGTTCCTCCCTAGTTCCTCATTGCCAATGTGCCAGTTCTTGTTCTATCTCACAGGCAAAACAATTGGGGGGGTTTGTTTCCTTATTTAGCCTGAGATCCTGAATCAGAGTTTCTCAGTCCTGCACTAAGCTACTAACTCCAGTTGATGGAGCTACAAATGGACACATAATTCAAGACTACTTTGCATGGATTAGTTCAGCCTTACTACCCTTTATACACTATTATACTTGCGATCATTGTAATTAAAGTGTGGTAAACACATTGGGTTTTTTTTTATAACTGTTCAATGTATGTTTGTGGGTGAAATGTGGTCTCTAATCTGCATTACTGATTTTGTATATGGATGGAACTAGGAGACAGTTAATCATTGTAGATAAATTAATATAATGTACAAAGAAATGTGGTGGATGCACTGTGAACCATACCACTCAGGAAGTTAAAGGTGGTCATATATGTTGCTAAGTTCCTTTGTGTTCTGTAGATTATTCAGTCTTGACTTAACCACACCTGCCTGATGATGATGATGATGATGTTGGGGAAATTTCTGTTTTTCTATTTTGCTCACCACAAATGTGTTCAAAATATATGAAGCAGGCCCATAAAATCACATTGTTGCATTACAAATGATGAGACATCTGCACTTCTGATTCCCCCCCCCCCGCTCTCTGGAGGTCTTTCTGATGTTTTCCATGCTGCCCTAGAGGAAGGATACTTAGGGTAGAATCCTATGCATGTTTAGACAGAAAAAGGTCCTACAACTCCCAGCATTCCCCAGCTAGTCATGCTGGCTGAAGAACGCTGGGAGTTGTAAGATTTTTTTTTCCTGTTTTTGGATTGCACCCTAAGTTACTCTTAACTCTTGAAACCTAGCATGAATGAATGTTGAGCTCTGTCATTAGTCTGATGTTTTGCTATTCTTTGTCACTGTACCTGTGACCAAGGAGGGTGCAATTCTTCACCTTGATACAAAATCAAGTGTGAAGCAGGCAAGATTGGAATGGTTAAGAATGGGATTAGTTAAATCCTATAGGACAATAATTAGGAGGTGTTGTAATTGATCTGTTCGCTGACTGGTAACAGTTAAAACAACTAAATAAATCAGTTCTATTCTTAGAACCCAAGTCATGTCCTTTAAACAAAATATGGTTTAGTCAAGGATATTTCCCATGTTTAAAAGCATTACATAGATTTACAATTCTGTTGGTGTATTTCAGTTGTCCTATCTCTTACATTCCAACAGGTTCACTGAAAGAAAGCATCAAAGTTGTTGGGAGGGAGGGATAATAAATACCTATAAAGTCTAGACATTTTTGCTTTTGTCATTATTACATTTTTCATATTCATGCCCCCAAATGCAAAGTATGTTCTACTAGGGAAAGACCACAGCTCTCTGGGTTAGCACATGTATTGCACACACGATGTTCTAGGTTCAACCACCCTACGAGATTGATTAGGCTGAGAGAGCAAGTATGTATGACTTGCCCAAGGACCAATTATTTAGCGGGGAGTTGAAACAGGCTTTCTCACAGAGAAGCCTTCACAGCTGGCCTGGAAGTGAGTATTCTCAGGATTCTGTTAAAAGTTTCGGAGCTTGTCTGAAGAATCTCAGATGTCTACCACTGAAACAAATAGGACTAACCTTAGGCAACTAACCCACCTGATCATCTGAGTTTCATATCACCCATCCCTACCTAACTGTGCTATAAGTTGGACCCAATAGGAGCCAACTTCAGGTACTCCCACTTCAAGTATGTATGTATGTATTTCATTTATATTCCACCTTTTTTCCTCCTTAAGGAACCCAAGGTGGTGTACATAATCATCTTCCTTCTCTCCATTTTATCCTCACAACAACAACCCTCTGAGATAGCTTGGGCTGAGTGTCTGTGACTGGCCCAAAGGCATCCAGTGAGCTTCCATGGCCAAGTAGGGACTAGAACTCAGATCTCCCGACTCCCTGTCCAGCACTCTAGCCACTATACCACACTGGCTCTCTACCAGGAAGGTTTCCCCAGTAAGTGCAAGCAGTAACCTATACTCTCAATGGATTGTTCCTATCCATCTACTCACTGCTTGCTGCCAGTCTTGGATCCACCACTCTCACCCATCTCCTCTATGCTTCCACTGGAATCTGTTATTTGCTACCTGCTGTGTCTGTTCCACATAACAGCTATAGCTCTAAATCATATTTTCTTCATCCATTTCAGCTACGGAAAGATAAAAGCAAATGCACTAGGAAGGGAGCCTTTCTTGCCACTGTTGACTCATGCTAAGGTCACCTGATGGTAAGGCCAATCATAGCACCAGGTTCTGAACAAAGAAAGACTCCAGCAACAACACTGGCAAAATAAAATACCTTCATTAGGACCGACTGAAATGTCATGAAGTAGCGAGCAAGTCTACTTGAACTAGTCAGGCTGGTTAGTATGTATACAAATTCTCTCTCTCCCCACCTCTGTGTGTGTGTGTGTGTGTAGGGGGGATATTGGTGGGTGCAATGCAACATCCCATCCGCAGCTCATAAAGAATCTATGTGTTCCACTTAGTGCTAGAGATGGATCTGAATAGCCAGGGTCTGACCAACACATTTTGCCTGAGGTGATGAACAAGAAGGTTCATTTCATGTACAAAAGACAACTAGACTGGCAATGGGATCTTACTTAAACACTGGCTGTCCTCCTCTACTGCATCTCAGAGCAGCAGGCTAACTTAGTGGGCATAGGGTGGGGCTTCCAGCATCCACTGGCTAAAACAGCTGCCTCACTCTCCCCAATGATAGGGCTAGCCATATTATTATAGGGCCTTGTATTTTCAAAGAAAGAGCAGCCTCATTTCTTCAATCCAGCATCATCTGCTGCAACCTTAAGGTGTTTTGCTTTGCTTTTGTTTTTGTTTTTGTTTTCATTAGGCATGGTTTATCTAAGTTAGTCTACAAAGCAACTCCTCCATTTCATCTTAAGACTCTTACAAACTGTATAGACAGGCTTTCCAATTGTTGTTGTTCAGTCGTTAAGTCGTGTCCGACTCTTCGTGACCCCATGGACCATAGCACGCCAGGCCTTCCTGTCCTCCATTCTCTCCCGGAGTGTGCTCAAGTTCTTATTCATTGCATCAGTGATGCTATCAAGCCATCTCATCCTCTGCCGTCCCCTTCTCCTTTTGCCTTCAATCTTTCCCAGCATCAGGGTCTTTTCCAGGGAGTTTTCTCTTCGCATTAGGTGGCCAAAATATTGGAGCTTCAGCTTCAGTATCTGTCCTTCCAATGAGCACTCAGGGTTGATTTCCTTTAGGATCGATTGACTGATTTGACCTCCTTGCAGTCCAGGGGACTTGTAAGAGTCTTCTCCAGCACCACAGTTTGAACGCATCGATTCTTCAGCGCTCAGCCTTCCTTATAGTCCAGCTCTCACAGCCATGCATTGCTACTGGGTTTCCATTTGTACCCCACCAACATAAGAACCACTGTCTCCCACTTGAGCCTGCCTGCCTATTAAGAATGCCCTGAGAGGCCATTTCATATTAACAGCAGCTTTTTCACGTCGGCATTGGATGGATGAGAGAATAAGCCTTAATGGAAGAAAGGCCATGACATCTTGGGTAAAGCACAGAAGAGAACAGGGCCCAAGGGACAGTGAAAAGTGAGAGTGGGGATTGATTCCATACCCTAGCATAGTTGCCTGAAGGACTAAGTCAGCCTTTCCCAACCTGGTGCCCTTCAGCAATCTTGTACTACAATTCCCAGCATTCCTGACTGTTGGCTATGCTGGCTGGGATTGGTGGGGATTGAAATCCAAAACACTGGGAGGGCACCAGGTTGGGGAAGGCTGGACTAAGGCTTGGTTCTCCCTGAATCAATGATGCTGCAGTGCTATATCCACTTACCCGGGAGTAAGCCCCACTGGGCTTCCTTCTGAGCAGATATGTACATGACTGTGCTGGGAGTATATGTCCAGGATGCACCATTTCTTATTGGAATTAGGGGCTCACGTCTCTGACCGGTTGTCCATTAGAAGTAGTAGTAGTAGTAGTAGCAACAACAACAACAACAAATTGCTACTGTGTCCAGTTCTGGTCACCACACCTAAAAAAAGATACTGTAGGGCTGGAAAAAGTGCAGAAAAGACAACTAAAATGATCAAGGGGCTGGAGCATCTCCCCTAGAAGGCTACAATAGCTGGGAATATTTGGCTTGGGGAAAAAAGGAGTGTAAGAGGAGACATGATAGTGGAGAATGTGGATAGGGGGACATTTTTCTCCCTCTCTCAAAATACTAGGACCCAGGGCCATCCCATGAAGCTGATTGGTGGGAGATTCAGGACAGATAAAAGGAAGGACTTCTTCACACAGTGCATAGTCAAACTATAGAATTCGTTACCACAGGATGTAGTGATGGCCACCAATTTGGATGGCTTTAGAAGGGGGTTGGAAAAATTCCCGGATGAAAAGGATATCAATGGCTACTACTCCTGATGGCTATGCCCAACCTCCAATACCAGAGGCAGTGAGCCTATATGTATACCAGTTGCTGGGGAACATGGGTGGGAGGGTGCTGTTGTGCTCATGCCTAGGGATGTACGAAAGTCACTTACCGTTTCGCGGATCTGCTTCACAGTGGGGGGGAAGGCACTCCATCCCCCCCCCCCGGAATCCTTGACGAGGGGGGAAGCGCTCCGTCCCTCCCCCCGGAGTCCTGCCCGGCCACCTCCGCGGGGATTCTGTGGAGCCGCCGGCCAGCTCCGCCCGCAGCCGGACATCCGGCCGCTGGGCAGCAGGGATGCAAATGGCGGCTGCCGTAGCCGCCGCCATTTGCGTCCCTGTATTTAACTTTTAACCGTGATAGGCTATGTAAATATTTACGTAGCCTATCGCGGCAAAGTAAAAGAAAAAACGCGTACGCAAATGGCGGCAGCTATGGTGGCCGCCATTTGCGTTCCTTATTTTTCGACATTTTAGTCTACGTAAATATTTACGTAGACTAATGTGGCAAAAAAAAAAGGGAATGCAAATAGCATAGTGGGCGCTATTTGCATTCTTTTTTTATTTGCCATTTTAGCCGACGTAAATATTTACGTAGGCTAAACCGGCGAATAAAAAAGGAACGCAAATCGCGCCCGCTACACTATTTGCGTTCCCCTTTTTTTCGCCGTAATAATCTACGTAAATATTTAAGTAGATTAAAACAGTGAAAAATAAGGAACGCAAATGGCGGCCGCCGTAGCCGCCACCATTTGCGTACGCTGTGGTTTTTTTGGGGGGGTTACCCAGACGTGATAGGCTACGTAAGTCTTTACGTAGCCTATCAAGTCTGGGTAAAAAAAAAAAGACCAGAGTGCAAATGGCGGCCGTGGCAGCCGGTCAGTAGACCAGCCACCGCCTCCGCCGAAGCTGCCACTAGAGCCGCCGCCATCCGGAACATCCGCCCCAGGTAAGTCTTGTCTCGGGGGGGATCCGCAGGGGGGTGAGGGGGTGGCAGGCCATTCCGCCACAGATTTCGGGGGTCCAAATGCCAGTGAATTCAGCCTCACTGAAATCTGTGACGGAATTCTCCGCCATCCCTACTCATGCCCTGTTTGTGGGTTCCTGGTCAACAGCTGGTTGGCCACTGTGTAAACACAACGCTGGACTAGATGGACCCTTGGTCTGATCCAGCATGGCTCTTCTTATGTTCCTACATATCAAAGACTATCAAAAAGGATAGTCACTCTGAATCCCTTTTCTCTGACATCTAGTTTTCTACACAGGGGGTGGTGTTTGTTTTGTTTTTGTTTCTACTAGAGAGGAGCATTAAGACATGTGAGCCCCACATGTAGTCTAAAGTGATACATACAGCCCATTCCCAGGGAGAACAAGGCCTAAAAGCCAGTGGCTTCTTGGAAGTCATCTCCAGCTTCCACTAGACAAGAACAAGTGTGGTAGCCAGGAGCTTATTTTAGTTGCTTCACAGGAAAGGCATTCCCATGGGTGTCCTCAACCCTGTTGCTGTGTCTCTCAGCCAGAGGAATGATGAGAAGCAAGCATGAGAAAGGCACTCAAGAGTCAAGAACACAGTTACTTTTCCAGAGTATGAAGATTAGCTACAGTTCAGTGAATATGCAAAAATTAATAACATCATAAAAACTGCACAAAACATCTAAACCATTCTCGGAGTGGGGGTTGCAGGATATATATTTTTTTTCTTTTCTGTACAGCATCTATTCTCCAGGGATTTTCTTCAGTTTTAATTCCAAATATCAGAAGTGATGGGACTTACTCACAGTCCTAAAGGGAAAGCTGAGGATGGAGGAGGTAAGGTGTGTGGAGAGAAAACCCACATTCCAGTATGTGCCTGGCTATCAGATAATGTGTTCTGTCCAATATTTTCCTTTAACATGAAAAATAAAAATCATCCCATTGCTGCTGGTTCTCCTTGTAGGTCACCCTAAGCAAACATCTCTTGGTGCAAACACACCATTCATATGCACACAGATTATTATTACATTTTGTCTTCTCAGCCGCTTACCCAAGCCCTACATATCCGAGCTTGTTGCTTCTAAGCCTTCCTTCTAAATTAGTCCCTCCAGCCCCTCGATTGCTTTTGTTGCTCTTCTCTGAATTCCCTCTAATTTTGTTTACATCTTTCTGGAATTGCAATGCCCTCCACCAAATGTAGTAAACAACAGCAGCTTGTTCTCCAGCTAGAGGGTAATTCCGGCTTCCAGAGTACAAGAGCAAGTGCACAAACACACAAATACTCTCAAGCACTTCTAGAGCTGTCACAAATGTGGAGCACACACGCAGCTGCACCCCAGGGTCCCTCTGAGAAAGAAAGCCACAGCTCAAAAAATAAAATTCCAGCCAGCCCTTGTTCAGAGCGCCAATTTAGATCCCAATCTAAATCTAGATCCTAATCAGATTCAGACCATTGTCCTATTACAGGATCTAAGTGAAGTGAGTGACTGAGCATGCATGTTAAGGGGGATCCTATACATGAACATGCACAGTCAAATGAGTGCATAACATCTACATGATTACCACTGTGCAGTTGGGAACTCCAGGGTCCTTATCACACACAGATCATGATCCGCGTGTCCATACAAATGGCAGATGTTACACCAACTGCACGTAGCTTGCACAGGGCTTGCTATTGCAATGGGGGGGGGGGCTGCTACTGCACTGCTTCCCCCAAAAGAAAGAAAGTAAACAAGAAAGAAAATAAATGCATCACAAAAAAGAAAACGATAAGAGGCTATAGGTTTGCATAAAATCTGCATATGCTGATGGATATGCATAGGTACAAACTTGGACCTAATGAGTGTAATTTAAATAGAAATACAATACATCTCACTATAGTGGAGGAAACTGACCAAACTGACCCCATCTACACCAGGCTTTTACTCCGGGGCAGGTGCGAGTCGAGGTCACTCATGACCGATGAGATGACCTACTTCAGAGCCATCTGTGGTTTTCACCCAGAAAATGCAGAGTTCCAAGGAGTCGTTTTACTGCGGTCTTTTGGGTCTGCTGCAGGTTTCCACATGGTTGCGGGCCGTCTGTTCCTTCCCCGAACCAACTTCACATTTTACAGTGGGCATGTTGTAGGCAGGCTACACTCTGTGACACCCCTTTACTTCCCCCATCCCTTTGCAACTGCAGAGGCACAGAGGGGTGTTTTAATCTATTTAATCACACTTTCGCAAATTTTTGCAGCTTCGGATCTTTGCAACAGTTGTGGACTCAGTACCCAAGGGCCAGGGGATGGGGGTTCTTCGGGAAGGACCAACATCGCTCCATGCACCATTTTGGAGCGATGGCTAGGCATGTAGCACTCACACTTGTGAGTGCAAACCATCAAAAGAGTCTCGGGCTGGGGAACTGACAAACTGATGGTGCGGAAATGAAGGAGCACACAAAACCCAGTTTTTACCTAAAAAGGGATGGAAAGATACAGCAAAGCCCCTCGAATACAAAACAGAAACTGAAGTGTCACACCCCCATACTCACGGGACTGCATAGCTGCACATTTCAGTAAAATGGCAAAAAAGGGCATGGCGAGTCTGTAAGGGAAGCGCGCAGTACATCGTGAGTGTATCTCGGGGCATGGTGACTCGAAGCTGCATTGCTGCGCATTTGCGATGGGGGGGGTCAAAGCAGTGCTATATAGATGGGGCCCAAGTCAGTGATGTGCTTGCTCAGTCTGCTGTTCAGGTGCTAAAAGCTGATGGGTGACTTCAAGGTAGGGATGTCAGAGAATTCCACCATGGATCTCGGTGAGGCCGAATGCCAGTGCATTCAGCCCCCCAAAATCCGTGGCAGAATGAAGCCCCCCATCCCCCACCCCGTGAAATGGGCCCATAACGGAGCACCTACCTGCTGCCGTCCACGCTGACTTGCGAATGGCGGCTGCGTCTGCCATTCACTTCTTCCATATAGCCGTGATAGGCTACATAAATACTTATGTAGCCTATCATGGCTAATGCAGGGACGCCATTTGCGTCCCTGCGGAAGCCGTGATCGGCTACGTAAGTACTTATGTAGCCTATAATGGCAAAACTAAGGGAATGCAAATGGCAGAGGCTACAGCGGCCGCCATTTGCGTTCCCTTTTTTTTGCCATATGATAGGCTACATAAATATTTACGTAGCCTATTACGACAAAAGAGAGGGGCACAAATGGTGTAGTGGCCATCATTTGCGTTCCCTTTTTTTTTTTTGCCGTGTGATAGGTTACATAAATATTTACGTAGCCTATCATGGCAAAATACAGGGACGCAAATGGTGGCGGCTACGGCAGCCACCATTTGCATCCCTGTGCAGGCTGCCCAGTGGCCGGATGTCCGGCTGCGGGCAGCCCTGGCCGGTGGCTCCATGGAATCTCTGTGGAGTGGAGCCGGCCGGAGAGAATTTTGGGGGGAGGGACGGAGCGCCTCCCCCCCACCGTGAATTTTACCCTTCGAAAAGGTAAGTGACTTTCATACATCCCTACTTCAAGGCCCCTGCCTCTCCCTTCTTAGGGTTCTTTACCTTTGATTCAGACATGAACTAGACAGCCCCTCCACTCGAGGAACTGAAATTGGATTGAAACTAGAGGACACCTTCAAACAGAAAACAGTCCTCAGACAGCCCTTCAAATAGAGGACTGTAAAGTGGGACACTACCCTACCCTACATTGCAAGCCCCCAAAACTCCATTTGCAGGTTTACTCATCATATTTATATCTCATGATTAGGGCTCTAGTACATAGAGTGAGGTAGGTGTCCTATTAGCATAAGGAAATATAGTTTGCAGGAGGCAAAGAAGCAAGCAACAAAGTAAGGAACAGTCTACCCATACAATCCTATGCATGTCTACTCAGAAGTATGTCCTATTTAGTTCAATTAGACTTACTACCAGGTAAGTGGGTATAGGATTGCAGTCTAAATTTGCTTCTTTTTTTTTTTTTAGAAAGTTGATCTTTGTTTCTATGTAGTGGCTCCAAAACATATTCTTAGGGCATCTCTACACCAGCCTAAAGTCCTGCATTTAAAATGGGGCTTTCTGCTTCTGTTTTAAAGGCAGGATCACAAGGACTCCCTCTTTCACGTGCTTCCTTTTCCCCCTTCTTCTCCCCGTAGCTGAGTCTTCCATGATCTTTCATTGATCTTGCTCCTCTTCTTGCCCCTTTTCCTCTTTTCACAGAGGGAACTCAAGTGGATCACAATGAGGTAATTTGATAGCTCATTATCTGCAATCTATTAAAAAATGGAACAAAGGGCATTTAGCGCAGGACATGCCTTGGAGGCTCACGACATCATGTAAAGAGCCCAAAACCTCCGTGAGGGAGCCATCTCAATCACAGGGTAAAAGCTCTGTGTGAAGAAAGCCTTAGTCAAGGCTTCTCTAGACCATTTATGAACATATGAAACTTCCTAATCTTTGGCTACAGAAACAAAGGCAACTATTTCAAAGTGAATCCATCTTCTGTCTTATGCCTACTGGCTAAATGTTCATAATCCTGCCTCTGTTGTACTTATCCTCAAAGACATACAAGAGATGCACACATGTAACCATCCATCCATCCATCCATCCATCCATCCATCCTCATACTACTAGGGCTGTATGAGAATTTCATTCCTGTTCTCAAATCATGCAAACATGTCATGTTTGTCACTCTGAACACAAACGCTAGCAGGAACACAATTCTCAGGACATGTTCACAATATCCCGAACTTGCATTTGCATTTGAAAGTGCACAATTGTGCAAATCCACACTTCCCAAAATGCATAATGTCCAAGTGCACACTTGCGTACTCCCCCACCCCATCTGAATTTTCAGGCTTTAGCCAATGGGGAAAATGCATATTTTCAATTAAGAAAAATGCACATTTCCCAATAAAAAATATTGCATTCTTCCCGATTAAAAAACAACAACCAAAAAAGATGCTCACATTTGGGAATGCAAATGAGGCAAAACCTTTGAGGGAGAATTTGGAGAACATCAGTGAACTCAAGCATTGCCTGTTCGCCTGTTCTTTCCTCATTCACGTCTGAACATATTTACATTCACTAACAGCATTGACATGCTCAAATCCTGTAAAATGAAACAGGTATCCACAAATACTTTCTGGCCAATAGGGAAAAAGGTATTTTAGAATCCAGTAAAAAAGATTGCAAAGATTATTAATCTTTCTTTTTTTTAAAACCCAAATGTGTTTTGAGCTATTAATGGTAGAAAATCATTCACTGTTTTTCATATGAAGTGCACTCTGAGCTGCCCAAGAACTATACTTTAGAGCACTAATGTAGGCTAGAAAAGAAGCTTTCTTGGATTTGTTTTGATATATATATATATATGTTGTCCAATAGGTTTTCTATGCTTAATGGCTTTTCTGCTTTGGGAACTAGTTATATTACTGTATGATTATTTTCTTTCAGTGCTGTAAGCTGGTTATAACCATTGCATTTTCTAAGCTGTGGATATATGAAGTATAAATTTAGGTAAATGGTAGATCTTGATTCTAAAGTATATATTTTGTGCCAAAACACCTTTGATTGTGTATAACTGCAAGACTGTATTCTATGCTTCTAGAGTTCCCCGATGAAGAACATATAGCATCAAAATGTACATTCATCAGGTTTATTGTTTAATATTCTTTGTATTCTTCACACACCTGGATCTTTATCCTTTTTTCCCTGGTGAATTACTGCTGGGTGCAGGCCACTGCTCCCTGCAAACATTCCTCAATGTCCACACAAACCTATGTCTATATAAGAAAATTGCACCGTTGACCTTACACCAGGAGTAACTCCACATTGTCCAGCAGTCAGAACCCAAAGTATAGAATAAGATATTCTAGCTAGTTTTTCTCTCCCTGTTGAGATTTTTTAAAATAAATGAAAGTGGGAGAAACCATAACTGACAGATCCATCCAACCAGGACTGGGGGTTTGAGTGCAGAGCTCTTAAAAGTCTAGATTTGAATTCCTGTGCATTCAACTATGTTAGTGCTGAATTAGGGTTGCCACCTCTTCTTTCTGACAGGCTCCTCAACTTCAACAGCTACATGGCAGACAGGTACATCACAGTCCTCTGTATGCTGGGAATAGCTCTTACCTATAGAATCTGGCTGGTGTACTTGAGTGAGAATTTTGTTTCATTTCATTTTTTATAAGAATTACAAAAAATTCACAAAGCTCTTCATGTCTGGGAGAGAAAGAACTTGAGATTTTAAAACCCAAACTGACAGATTCACCCATCCTTACTTCAGATATGCTTGCTTTTATGCATGCCAGGGAGGTTACCTGCCCCACCCCTCCCCAAATCCCCAGTTAAACTTATGTAGATAATAACAGTGGGCTATTATGTGAGTTTGCTCATTGCATTAGTTGTGGATGCAAATGCAGATATGGATGTGCATCAGATTGTGCATTCCATACACAGTTATAGAGCGCTGACAGATATCTGCAGTTGGGTGCAACTTCTTATGGCCATGCACCCTCCCCCTCCCTAATTCATCTGCCTAGTTTTTACAAGAGGTTGCACATCCAGATGTTTTATGTTTATGCTTTTCCCAATATCACTTCCCTCATCTCCCCAAGCCCAGCAGGTGGGTGCAGGGAGGCATTACAGCTTCTTGTAAAGAGGCAGGGCATAGTATGGTCTGTGTGGATGCATGTAGATTTTGGCAGAGCACTAACTCCACCTCATCCCTAGAACTAGACCCCACACTGCCCCCACCTCATCCCTGCATTGTGAGGGATGCAAAATTGGGGCCAGCCTGGCAACACAGTTGATGCTGTTGCAACACGAAACCCGCCATAACCCTTACCCCCAAAGAAAGAAGCTGTACTACAAGCCCTGCCATTGGGGAACCCTGCCTGTGAGAAACTACTGAGAATTTCTTCTTCCTCTGGAGAAATTCAGTGAAATTGTCTCCCAAAATTATCTGTTCACAAATAAGGTGGAAAATATCAAGAGGCCATTTGTGCACAGCTCTAGCCAGAACCTTGGACTATACTCAGCCACACCACCTTCCCTAGAGTCCACTTCTTATTTGGTCAGTGTCCATCCTCCTGTCCTTAAGGATTCAGTATAGGTGTTACTGGTCACCTAGTGGGGCTGAGTAGGATTTGTGTGTGTGTGTCGGGGGGGGGATATTCAACAAATGGGCAGAGCAAGAAGGTTTTTCCACCTTCTGCATACTGATCCAAGGGGGGAAATTGACTGGAGTGTGGTGCTGGTTTACGGAAGTTGGCATGCAACCTCCATAGACCAACAATTGGCCAGGCAGTGCAGGAATGGGAACTATTAGGCAATCATTTCACTTGTGCTTGGAGCAGGGATGGCTTGCTACAAAACAAGCAGCAAGCAGAGGAGGGAAACCACCCCTGCCTTGACTGACACCTGCACAGTGATTAAGTGTTGCAACAGATCGTTGGTGTAAATTAATATCTTTGTTCACCCAAACATGCACCTTGCCTCTTTCTTCCAGACTGCAGTGCAGTCACAATAAGAAGTACATAAGGGCATCTCCTAACAACAACCTGTGATCAGTCTCCAGATTTTCCCTTACACATAAAACCACCAGCCTGGATTTTTAGTAGCTACCTGTCTATTCTTGTTCTTTAGTAGTTTGGGGATGTGGGGTGGCAGTGGGGGAGAGGATCCTCTGGACATTGTCTATTTTGCTCATATATCATATATTTATTTATTTATTACAGCCTAGTAGTGAAAATGATACAGTCTCCTTAAAATCACATACTTTTAGAATTGGGAGGGACCTTGGAGGTCACTTAGACTATCACCCTGCTTAATGAAGGATCTGCAATGCAGGATGCAAGAACAGCATCCCTGACCGATGGCCACTCCATCCTTAGCTTAGATATCTCCAGAGTAGATCCCACCACCTTCTGAGGCAGTTTTTTCCACTGTAAAACAGCTCTTACCATCAAGACATTTCTCCTAATGTTTATCTCAACCCTGCTTCCCTGTAATTTCCACCCTTCTTAAAGGTGGTTCTAGTCCTTAGTCATCTAGCACTTATGCAATGCTCATTAATAATGGTGGGTTGAGCTCACCTTGCATATGCATCACTCC
Source organism: Heloderma suspectum (assembly GCF_057233095.1). Lineage (NCBI taxonomy): Eukaryota > Metazoa > Chordata > Lepidosauria > Squamata > Helodermatidae > Heloderma > Heloderma suspectum. Next base: position 43,981,390 of record NC_139460.1, on the reverse strand, counting down.
AGCCCTGAAATGGTCTTGAAGGTCAACAAGAAACCATAGACAGAGCTCCCAAATTGCTTCAAAAGACCATACACTCAACTGCATACACTCAACTGCATTCAGCATTCAATTGGATCATGTCCATGCATGTGTGAATCAGGTCTCAGACTCAACAATCATGCCCAGGGATCCTGTTCTACCAGCGGACTGAGAAGCAGGGAGACCACAGAGGAATCTGTCTGGGGGGTGAAGTTTGCTGAGCATTCAGCAGCTTGGCCCCCTGGACTCTAGCTCGCTTACCCACAAGCTGGCCTGACTCAATCTGTATCAAGTCAGGCCAGCTCACAGATCCCCCCCAGTTGCCAATTACACAAATTTCAGCTGTAATTTGTTTAATTTGCACAAATTACAGCTGTAATATACTTAAGTTGCACAAATTGCAGCTGCAATTTGTGCAAAATTAAGGATATTATTTAAAGACATCACAAATGCAAGCTGAGTTGGGGGCTCCGTGGAAATCCAATGAGCCCCCAAAGGGTTAGATTTCCCTGTGATAGCCATCCCTACTCAGAAGTAGGGATGTTGGAGAAATTTGAGATGGATTTAAATGAGTTCAGATTTCTAAGAATCTGACCTGTGGAATCTGCTGTGGAGAGACCCCCTCAGGCCATGTGGAGTCCGTGGACGTTTGGATTATTTTTTTACTTTCCCGAAATTTATGTATATAAATCCATAGAAAAATATGTAAGCACTGGGAACAGCACTGGGGAAAGATAGCAGACTAACCTATGCTCCAGGTTAGGCAGTTGATCCCCGTTTGAAGGAGAATCACGGGAAGACCCTGAACTTATGGGCTAGGGAGAGATCCTCCCTCTTTGCCTTGGGTCCTCGGGACACGACTGTTGTTTGCGTGCCAAACGAGCGCTAGGCCCCTTTCCACGCTCTCCATCTGTCATCACTCCCTGTGTCTGTGCCGAGCATCCAGCAAGCCCCCCTCCAGAGCCCTCTCACTGCCAGGGTCACTATCTATCCCAGGAATGCTGGCAGGAGGAATCTCTGCCAGCTGCTGTGCTTGTGAGAGATGAGCGAGCTCCTCTCCCACAGATTGCTCTTCCTCCTCAGAATCAGAACTGCTCCTTCCTCAGAATCAGAACTGCTCTGGGGTTCTACTGGCTCAATTTCCACCTTGACAGTGGGGAGGGGAAGGGAAGGGAATAGTGGCCGCTACTCAAAAAAGGTGGAGAATACTCAGAGAAAATTCTTCAAAATTGCCTTTTCCCCCAAGGGCAGGGGAGGGCAACGTGCAGCCCACAGACAGCATGCAGCCCCGGTTTCCCCAGGTCCTGTTGCCCCCATTTTTGTAAATGGCATTTGTAGCAGATATGGAGCAGGGAAATAGCCAAATTTAGCTTGTTTGCAAATTAAATTTGGCCCCTTCTGTGCTCCATAGCCACTACAGAGTATCAAAAGGGTTAATTTTAGCTTGGAAACAAACTAGCTTTAATGACTGTCACACTCTCTAGTGCTACAGGGTGGTTTGCTGCCAACTTTCAGCAACAAAACAGCCATTCCAGCTCCCCCCCCCACAGTCCTGTGAACTGCTGCCTACACCAGGGATCCAGGGGGCAAAATTAGCCCCTGAACCACCAGAAGTGGCCCAACTGTGCCCTAGAGGTTGAGGGGGAAAATCAAGCATTTTCTGAGAAGGATCCATTGTTGTCTGCTGACTCCTCTTCTATGGAAGCTTCCAGTGCAGGGCTGGGGGGCAACTTGTGGTCCTCCAGATGTTTTGGCCTACAACTCTCATCAGCCCTAGCCAACATAGCCAATGGTGAGGGATGATGAGAATTATTGGCCAAAACATATGGCCACAAGTTGCCACCCCCACTCTGTTTTAGTGGCATCACTGCTTTTGAGACTGCCTCCTGGAGAGCTTCAGGGACCCACTCTTTCCCATCTTGAAAGACTTTGGAGCTCTCATCTTACTAAAAAGGGCAGGGTCCTGGGCCATGACAATCAGTGAGAGTCCACTGCCATCCTGGTCCTGGTTGGTGTGGTAGGAATAATCTGCCTCAGGATTAAGGATGTCAGAGAAATCTGCCAACAGAACCAGATGAGTTCAGATTTTTATGAATCTGCTCTGCAGATTCTGCAGCAGACTGGCTTTTCCCCTGTTGGGCTAATTTCACAGACTTGTGCACAGGTTTTCTAACTTTCCTGAATTTTGCGCAAATTTTGCAGCAGAAAAATATGCAATTTATTTTTAAAAAAACAGATTAAAATGTGCATTTCCTCCCATAGGCTAAAGTCTGACAATGTGCATTGGGGGGAGAATTTGCGCATTTTCACACATGCGAAATCACACAAATGCACATTTGCACAAATGTGCCTGACAATCCACTAAACACAGATGGAAAAGTTTTTACACAATCCAGACATCCCTACTCAGGATGATATTCCTATCCATTCCTCGAACTTCATATCCCAACACTAGGTATCCCACCTTCCTCAAAAATGGCCTTCCCCACAGCTTGAAAACCACTGCCTTAGGGTGGTCTCATATCATGTGTTTTTCCAAGTGTTCAGTGCACTAATTTAGTACAGCTAGCACCCACTAGGGATGGCGGAGAATTTCTCCCCGAAACTTCGGGGGGCCGAGCGCCAACGTGTTCGGCCCCCCGAAGACGTTTCGGGGAGAAATTCTCTGCACCCCCCCGCCCCTGCACCCCCCCCCCCCCGGGACGGGACTTACCTTTCCCGAATGTCCCTCCCGGCGGCGGGTCCCGGCGGCGGTTCGTCAGGTCTTCGTCAGGGGTGGGGGCGGCAGCCGATCTTTCGACCGGCTGCTGCCGCCACCATTCCAATAAAAGAAAAAAAAAACGCCCCCGTGATAGGCTACGTGACGATTAACGTAGCCTATCATGGCTAGATTTGCAAAGTCAGCCGTGATAGGTTACGTAAATCGTCACGTAGCCTATCACCGGTGACTTAAAAAAAAAAAGCATGTACAGCTAATGGCGGCCCCCATAGGGAGCTGCCATTCCCGTTCCTTATTTGGTCGCTGTAGTCTACGTAAAGATTACGTAGACTATGGCGAAAATAAGGGCAACGCTATTTGTGTTGCCCTTATTTTCGCCGTAGTCTACGTAAAGATTTACGTAGACTACAGCGACCAAATAAGGAACGCAAATGGCGGCTCCCTATGGGGGCTGCCATTTGCGTACGCGCTTTTTTTTTTCCTAAAGTCACCCGTGATAGGCTACGTGACGATTTACATAGCCTATCACGGCTGACTTTGCAGATCTAGCCGTGATAGGCTACGTTAATCGTCATGTAGCCTATCACGGGGGCGTGGTTTTTTTTTAAACTTTTAATTTCGCGGCCGGGCGAGGCGAGGCACCTCCTCCCCGGCCTGAATTTCGGCCGGGCGAGGCGGGAAGCCTCCCCTCCGGACTGAATTTCGGCCGGGTGAGGCAGGAAGCCTCCCCCCCCCAGCCTGAACTTCACGGGGAGAGCAGCGAAGCGCCTCCCCCCCACCACGAAAAGCTGCGAGACCAGGTAAGTGACTTTCGTGCACCCCTAGCACCCACAAACGCGGAGAATGAGCTGCTCCCTTAAAGCAACTCTACACCTTATGATTGCAGTGGGAAACACCAGTGAAGAAAGCAAATTTTCTAGATATTTATTCATTGACTTGATTTGTACCTAGGGATGGGGGAGAATTTCTCCCCGAAACTTCAGGGGGCCGAGTGCCAATGCATTTGGCCCCCCGAAATCGGCGGTGAAATTCTCTGCCACCCCCCGCCACCCCCCTCCCGGGATGGGAGTTACCTTTCACGAATGTCCCTCCTGGCGGCGGGTCCCAGCAGCGGTTCGTCGGGTCTTCGTCAGGGGCGGGGGCGGCAGCCGGTCTTTCGACCGGCTGCCGCCGCCGCCATTACAAGGAAAGTTAAAAAACAAACAAACCACCCCCGTGATAGGCTACGTAACGATTAACGTGGCCTATCACGGCTAGATTTGCAAAGTCAGCCGTGATAGGCTACGTTAATCGTCACGTAGCCTATCACGGGTGACTTTGAAAAAAAAAAAGCGTGTACGCAAATGGCGGCCCCCAAAGGGAGCCGCCATTTGCGTTCCTTATTTGGTCCCTGTAGTCTACGTAAAGATTTACGTAGACTACGGCGAAAATAAGGGCAACGCAAATAGTGTTGCCCTTATTTTCGCCGTCGTCTACGTAAATCTTTACGTAGACTACAGGGACCAAATAAGGAACGCAAATGGCGGCTCCCTATGGGGGCCGCCATTTGCGTACGCACTTTTTTTTTTCCAAAGTCACCTGTGATAGGCTACGTGATGATTAACGTAGCCTATCATGGCTGACTTTGCAAATCTAGCTGTGATAGGCTACGTTAATCGTTACGCAGCCTATCATGGGGGTGGTTTTTTTGTGTGTTTTTTTCGCGGCCCAGTAGACGGGGCACTTCTACCCAGCCTGACTTTCGCCGGCGAGATGGGGCGCCTCCTGCCTGGCCTGAATTTCGGCCGGGCGAGGCGGGAAGACACCCCCCCCTCGCATGAACTTCGGGGGGAGAAGCGAAGCGCCTCCCCCCCACCGCGAAAAAAGCTGCAGGACAAGGTAAGTCCCTTTCGTACATCCCTATTTGTACCCCTCCTTCCTACCAAGAAATGGCACTCAGGGAAGCTTACAAAATTAAAATTAATTACAACAATACATGAAAATACAATAGAAATGTAACAATTACTGGGATTTTTTTTTAAATTAAAAACAGCACTCAACCCAACAGACCCACTTACAGGCCAAAGGCTTTCTTGAATAAAGTAGTTTTTGCCTGCTGGCAGAAGAACAGCATAAAGGGAGAAAACTTAGTTTCCCTTGGGAGGGAGTTCCACAGTCTGGGAGTGGCCACCAAAAAGGCCCTCTCTTGGGTCACCACCAAATGTTTCTGAAGTTGGTGATCTTCAAAGAAGGACCTCTCCAGAAGATCTTATGAACTGGGCAGGCTCATATAGGAGAAGGTGGTCTTTCAGGTAGTCTGGTCCCAAGCTGTACAGATCAGATACGTGTACGTGTGTGTGTGTGTGTGTGTGTGTGAGAGAGAGAGAGAGAGAGAGAGAGAGGTCCTCATATTATATGTTTTTTTCCAGGATACACCAGTGTTACACCAGTCTCTTCCACAGCAGTCAGAACCGTTTGCAATCCAAAGGGCTGACCAATGACAAGGAGGACCAGAGAAGGTGGCACAGTCCAAAGGGTTGACTCATTCAGGAAACAAAAACAGGTTCAATGACTTCTTTGGAAGTATATTCTCCCATACTTCCAGTTTCATAACGGAATCAGCAACTGCAGGAGTAGCCCTTTGCACACAACCTTTAGGTCAATTCTCATGGTCCACATGGTTTTTAACCAGGACCCACTGCATTTTCCATGTGCTGAGCCAGCTATGCAAATGCTGGTGTCATAGGCAGGAGTCCACGCAGAACCATTTCCCATATGATATCACACAGCCGCTCAAAATGCTGCCCCTGTGATGGGGTGTGAAGAACTGAACTGTGTCAGATTCTGCATGCAGTGACAGTATTCACACAAAACACGCACACACAAATGGTTTAGCCAAAATAGTCTAGCTAAAAGTTTGCATACACCAACTGGGGAAAAAGTAAATAAGGTATGGCCACCAGATGCAGAGAGGATCATGACAATTGGCTGTTGGGAGAAATGAGTCTTTTTGATTCTATACATAAAAAGCCTCTCCTTTCCTGGATCTTGAACTGGCCTGTCATTAAATTGAGGGCATTAGCCAATTTGCACTGTCATAGAACTGGAGCACTGGAATAAAGGGAAATGTCATGGGAATTTTTAAAGCTCTTTTTGCTCAACGTCCCACTCTCATTTCCAGGTCTTCTGCATCCCATGCATAGTGAGCAGCATCAACCTTCCCTGAATAGGCATCAAGCCACTTCCCTATCCCCTTCATCTTCCTCCTTATAACCCATTCCTCCTGCAAGGTCTTTCTCAAGCTTCCCCTAGCGGCCTCACATCTTATGATGCTGCCCCACCCCATCCTTGACTGGAAACTATGGCAAGAGTTGTTGGTTTCAACCACCTAGGCTTGGCACCTGCAGTGCCCCATCCTCAGTCCATTTTTGTTATTACCCAACTTCTTCCAGCACCCATGTCTTTTCAAGTTATTGCAGACTGTAATGAACTCTGGGCAAGAAATGTATCATGATTAGGATTTAGCATATTACAGATTCTACATAGAATTAAGTAGCAGAAGTAAATAGAACACCACCAACCCACTCTTAGTGATGGATTACCCATATATCCCTTCTTCTTACTTGATGGGACTCAAGGTGGCATATGTAGGATTTCTGGGCAGTCTTCTATCTAGGCACAGACTAGATCCAGATTTGCTTAGCTTCCTCAGTGTTGCTGCATGATGTGCCATCAGATCATGCCTGCAGCCAGCACTCTTTTTATGCATGCACTCCTAAGATATTTTCTGGGATGCTGGTGGTGGGGAGTTCTCCATGCGAAGAGTTGATCTGAACTGTGACCATGACACCCATTAACTTTTCTTTTCTGAAGCACATGATAAAGGATGGCCCTCTCTTGACCCCATTCCTTGCCCAAGTTACTTCTAAGGAGCACAGTCACTTAGGACAGTATTCTGTGCATGTCCCATTGGAATGAGTGGCAGCTGCATGAGAGAATCACTTTCCAGTGGATTGTGTCCATGTTCAGTTTGGTAGCTTGATCTCAGCCACATGGTCTTAAAAAGTCCCTTGATAACATCTGTCCCAGAATGGAGTATAAGAGACTGACAGGACAAGTGGAAGGATCATATTTGACATAAAAATGGTTCAAATGGCTGAAAAGGGACCTTTGTGACTTGGGGAATTTGATTATTATTTCTGTGATATATTGAATCCGAAGGCTTTGGACTGAAGGCCCAGTCCATTTGGATGCCAAAGCTCTCGGGTTTTAAGATTAAAGTATAAAGCCTATTCTGTCTTTTTCCTTCTCCTGAGCTTGTAAGTAAACTTGGCTTGACCTAGGCCTTTGAACATCTCCATCACTTAAGAGAACAGAAGGCAATAAAGAGAAACACTGTCTCATACGTCTTCCCAGCCTGAGGTGTGCTCCCTGATCTCATTAGCCAAGACAGCACCTGAAAACTACAACAAGAAGAAGTATATCCAAAGAAGCAATGGCGGGTTGCACTTTCTTCTCAGGTGACGATATACAGGGAGTTCACAAAACACAGAGTCAGCACTGTATGTTCAGTTGTGTATACTGTGCACTTTTCCATTATATATGCCCATTGGACAACACAAACACAAACACACACATCATCACACGTATATGAAATGTACCATTGCATCCATACCATTGAGGCATACGTCGTCTATAGAGCCATTCAAAATCCCAAATTCCAGTGTATACAATCATTCCAAAGCTACATGTACTATATGCTCATGATATAAAAGCATGAGTTCTGATTACCTCCCACAGCTCACAGTTATATGCATACATTTCCAAAGTACTCTCATCCCATGGCCAACAAAAGAATATCTGAAATAAGTAGGACTTGGCAAGACAATGGCATGCCAATTTCTAGGGAGAACATATTCCGGTGACCAAAGGAGCCAAATATCAAGATTCCAAGCCAAACTAGGCAATGAGGTTCATGGAAGCTGTATGATTTTGATAAGAACGGTAAGCAAAGCCAATCCATGTTGGGAGAGATTTTGCTTGCAAGCATCTATTTTCTGGGCAGAGGGTTAGCAGCCTAAGGAAGTGAGATTTCTGGCCTAAGCCGTATGCCCCCTACCCCTGCACCTCAAGAGAAAAAAGAGAGAGAGAAAAAAAGAAGTTCCAGCCTGGCGTTAAGTATAAGTAGTAAGTGAATGACAGTCAATAAAGCATAAGAAGTTGAAGCCTTGTCCAAGGTATCAGTTTTTCAGACCAGACAAAGTGAAGAACAATGTGAAATAATGCCAAGCCACCTTTGGGAGCTCACTGTCTGTCAGGACAACAAAGACATGGCAACCATAGCTTTTCTCCTTGCCAAGGCAGCAGAGGACCTCAAGCCTGTATTACTGATTTAGCATTCTGGAATCTAAGCTGTCATCCCCCGCCCCTTTTCTTGGCTGTCTTTCATTTAGCAAAAGCTTGGCTGTGCCTACAAACCTAATCCCAGGCTTCTCTCTCTCTCTCTCTCTCTCTCTCTCTCTCTCTCTCTCTCTGTAGGAATCTGAAGCAACAGGCAGGTATAGTTAAGCCCACCCCTGAACAACCCAAACATACATATCTAATTCCAGCACCCTCAGGACAAAAAGCTATCTCTATATCTATCTATATGTGTGTGTGCGTGCATGCGCACCCCCCCACACACACACACACGTATGTACATGGGTTGGGACCACAGTAAAAAGGCATGCCCCACTGCCTAGCTGTCTCTGGCAAAGGACGCTGAAAGGCAAAAGGAAACAGCCATATTGCACTAGGAGATTCCTTTAAAAGGGGCTGGCTACAAAATGCTAGAATGAAAGCCTTAAACAGCCAATGCTTCAGGAGTTGCGGGGACCTCCTTCATTCATGCTTTGGGAGCTTCCTTTCTGATAGCTGCCCCCAAATCCCTATTTTGCATATTCACAGAAATAAAGGAGGCATCCTAGTTCCTGGGAGTCTGAGGGAAGAGGGATTAATATAGATATATAACAAAAGACAATAGGATTCTAGTTTGCGGTAACTTCTATCAAAACCCTTACAGCAGCAGCATTATCTCTCTTCTACTCCCCCAAATCATGCACATGAACTCCAGAAATTGTGACTCAGTACTAATCCCCCCGCCCCCCAAAAACACCCTATCATTTCATTCTGAATATGTGTTGAGCTTCCAGGGAAAGGTGTAGCTGACAATCTTCTATAGTTGCTACCCATACAGTTGAGACAGAAGGTGAAACTACAGCAATCCCCAAGCTCTCTCCACCTGGCTTGAGGCAGGAGCCAAAGGGCCAGTGACACTGTAAATAGTTAAAGTGTCTCAGAACATTGCAATGCTGGAATCCTCCAATCACAGCTCGCTGCAGCTTGTCAATGGGAACCACTGTATCGTTGCTTTCGGCTGGGAAATAGGCATCAGTGAAAGGAAAGAGGAAGCTTTGGGAGTCTGCGGTTTGCCAGTGTGTGTTATTCTCAATGGGTCTGCGCCAGAGGTGAGGGAAGCTCACACTGAACCACTGAATGTTACTGTTCGAAGTGGCTATAAATCTAACTGACAGTGGAGTTGTGTGGGAGCATTGGCTGAGGGGGGCGGGGGGTTGTTACTTGCCCAGCAAAAATGGACACACAGAAAAGAGGACAGTGGAAGATGGTGCTTGCTTGCAGAGAGAGCAGAGAGTGCATGATTTTTCCCAGAGAGAAAATGTATGCTCCATGGAGAAGAGTGTGTTTGTATGCAATACAGGGAGGAGGTCGAGAGAAAGTGCACTAGATAAGCTGCTAGGTGAAGGATGGAGATACATGTTCTCAGGGATGGAGAAGATGTGCCTATCTACATACAAGCAAGAGTACACACGATGCCAGTGACCATCAGAGATGGTTACAGTCATAACGCGTAGCTTGTATAGCATGTGCAACAACCATGAGAGTCTCAGCATGGGAAAAGGAATAGCTATGTCCTAAGAGGATGTGTATGGTTGTGTTATGGTAGCAAAAAAGGGGGTACTGTGGCAGACACTAAGGAAATGGGATATAGATTAGATAGATGATAGATAGATGATAGATAGATAGATCTATGAGAAAGAGAGAGAATGAGAGAGAGAGAGAGAGAGAGAGATGCTTTATGCCAAAAAACCCCACAACCCTAGGCTGAATGTATAGGAAAATATATGCATAAAACAGAGGATCTGTGTGTGTTTGTACAATCAACTGTATTGTTCTAAAGGAGTGTGTGTGTGTGTTGGGGGGGGGCAGTGTATGAGTATATGATGAAAGAGAAAAAGTGTACATAAGAGATGCATGCGAGACATACCATGGAAGGATTCTATGTTAGGTAAGGTGGAAGTGAAAGCATCAGGGTGTACACATAGAGTGTACATGTAGAGTATATTATCCATGAACATGGATTATCCATGAACATGTGTGAGGAGGACTGTGAACCACAGTGTGGCAGTGCATAAAACTGCAAACCTGGGGTGGGGTAGACGAAAAGGGGGCAAGAGTTTGTATTTGAGTTTGCAGCATCCACAGTACCAATACTGTCCATACTACTCCATACATGACACATTTGCAAAATGGTAACCTGTAACCTTTTGGGACGCAACCTTCTGTATCCACATACAACAACTGTAGAAGAAGAGGCACACAGCTCTAATCAATAGCCAGGGCATCCCCATTTCCTAGCACTTGCATTGCCATTTCATCCCATGAGACCAAGAGCTGTTTTGTTTTCCTTTGCTCTTTCTTTTTTTAAGAACTACATTTCAGACCCTCTGTAGGAAACTTTGCTGCGACCGGGTTCCCGAGTCCTTTGCTTTGCCACATAAAAAGATGCCCTGGAAGGTGACCGAAGCATTTGGCGCTGGTATGTCACAGACTGCCAAGTGACATGGGATGTAGTGAAAGGTGGTACAGAGGTGCACACCTCCACCGGACTCCCTCCTTTGCAAATCCTCGTCCCCCTCTTCCCCCTCCCTTGCAGAGTATATACAGAAGCAAGCCAGGCACGCGAGGTGCCCTCTAACCATCGCAGCCACTAGCAAACAATCTTCTCCTGGGCTCCCATTTCCAAAAGGGCTGGAACACCAAGTGGAGCAGGCAGGCATGGCTCCACACCGACAGCCCATCTCCTTCTCTGTCCCTCTCCATCATCCCCACATCAAAAGAAAAAGAGACAAATTGCCACTTACCTTGCAAGGAGAAGAGAGACAAGAAGAATCCCAGCACCCAGATACTGTGTAGCCAGTAGGTCCTCATGTTTCTGCCTCAGTCAATCAGCCACCTCGTCCTCGTCTTCTTCTTCCTCCTCCTCTTCTCTCTCTCTTTTGTTTTCTTTTACAGAAGTGATCCTTGTTTTCTCCCTTTGGTCTCCCCCTTCACTGTTCTATGAGCTTTAACAATCCAGTGCAAAAGAAGCTGACCTAGGATGGCCAGATTCTTGAATAACTCTCACACTTTTGCCTTCAGATAATTGGAAGACGGGGAGGGGGCAGCTAGGATGTTCGTCTCAGCCTGAGAAAATCTCCTTCCTTCCTTCCTTCCTTCCTTCCTTCCTTCCTTCTCTCTCTCCCCTTCTCTCTCTCTCCTGCAGCTCCAACTAAATGCGACTGTACTTAAACAAGCAATGCCTTATAGGACAGCAGTGCTCAGAGCAGAAAAGATCCCACCTCTGCCATCTAGTGTTGCAAACCGGAGACATCCTTTCCTAACAGAAAGATGCATAATACCAGCTTCCCACTTTCAGATGCTCTACAGTTCTCGACTGCCTGCTGCTCCAGGCACTGTTTAGCAATGCTGCCTAGGCCATTTTTTTCTGCAACTAAGGGTGTCTTCTTTTGATATGAAAAGTGATCCTTAAAGGTGTACCAATCCTGCATTCACAAGGAGCTATATTTGATTTAAAGACAGTCTCTTCCCACTTTCGACCATGCACAAACAAGATTCAAATATGCAAAACAAAATCTGTGGGACAGCTTCAAAGGCCCTTTCAGTGCTCAGTGTGAGAAATGCCACTAAAGGAAAGAAAACAAACAAAACAAGCCCTTTCCCTTTTCTATTTTGGGTTGTAGGTAGAATTAAGAGAGAATCAGGGAAGCCACACCTTTCAGGGGTGAGATAATTTTCTGCAGTTGATAGCTCTTTCATGGAATGTGCTGTACCATTTGCCATTTCCCTCAAGAATTTCTAGATATCTACCCCTCAAATATGCCATTTTTTTCCTTAGGAGATGCATTAATTCAGAGGAAGGAAGGCTGGAAGACTTTTTGGCAAGGCAAAGAGCAAGTTGGCTCAAGGAAGCCTAGTCAATGGGCCTGTGAGGTGGGGTTGTTATATAACAATAACTACTACTACTATTACAATGACAACAGTGAAGCTAAAGTTAGGTGCTGTATAAAAATCATAAATAATAGAACTCCTGTTATCAAGATTATTACAGTCTAAAGGGGAAGCCATGGCATATGAAGTGGGGGGAGGAAAGGAGAATAATGAGGAAGGAAAACCAACTGGGAAAATCCAGGATAAATCACTGTGGAAACAGGCCAATGGAAGGGTCTCTTTCTCTGTGTCCTATGAAAAATGTCTGGTTCATGCTGGAAGAGTCCAAGAGGGAATTTGGGCCAGGCTGGCAGCGGATGGAAAGCAACTCTCCCTCCCTTATGCTGGAGAGTTTCTGGCATTGCTCAAGTCAATTTACCAGACCAATCAAGATTGGGTTTTTTATTGTTTTTATTGTTTCCATGTGTTTATCTGATTATGGTTTTATTTATTTTTTATTTTGCACATTGCCTTAGTAGGTTTCAGAAAGGCAGTAGAGAAATACCTTAAATGGATAATTAAATCAAATTAATGTAGTCTTTAAATAACCTGCATAATTATCCCACAGAAGACATCACAGACAAAGGCTTATTTACTCACAAAACCTCACTTGACATAAGCAGCTGGAAGCTCCCAAGGGAAGCACAGTCACCCTTCCTACAAAACACTCGCTTTTCCTTCCCCTTCCTCCCCCGAGCATTCACTAGCTTTTTTCACCTCTCTGAAAGAACAGCCACTCAAACTACCTGGTTTGTATCTCTCCTGCTCTTCACCTGCACTCTGTCACACCTGTTCTCTGTTTAGGTTAATTGGCTCTGACAGTGATCCCACAAAAACATTCCCTTGCCCACACAACATCAAATGCAATGCAGCAGCCGCTGGTGCATGGGATATGCACTCCTGCATATTCACCATCCCCCTTCATGGATCACTGCCTTGTTGTGGCGAAGGGGCTTGTGTAACTCAGTGAAGCCATAAGTTATGCCGTGCACAGCCACCCAAGACGGACAGGTCATGGTGGAGAGTTCTGACAAAATGTGGTCCACTGGAGAAGGAAATGGCAACCCACTCCAGTATCCTTGCCAAGAAAACCCCATGGAACGTATCACAAGGCTAAAAGATATGACGCCGGAAGATGAGACCCTCAGGTCGGAAGGTGTCCAATATACTACTCAGGAAGAGCAGAGGGAATTTCCAAGTAGCACCAGAAAGAGTGAAGCGGCTGGGCCAAAGCCGAAAGGACACTCAGCTGTGGATGTGTCTGGTGGTGAAAAGAAAGTCCGATGCTGTAAAGAACAATATTGTTTAGGAATCTGGAATGTAAGATCAATGAATCAAGGTAAGCTGGAGGTGGTCAAACATGAGATGGCAAGATTGAACATCGACATCTTGGGAATCAGTGAACTAAAATGGGCAGGCATGAGCAAATTTAATTCAGGTGACCATTATATCTACTACTCTGGGCAAGAATCCCCTAGAAGAAATGGAGTAGCACTCATAGTCAACGAAAGGGTGGGAAAAGCAGTACTGGGGTACAATCTCAAAAACAATAGAATGATCTCAGTACGAATCCAAGGCAAACCATTCAACATCACAGTAATTCAAGTCTATGCCCCAACCACTGAGGCCAAAGAAGCTGAGGATGATTGGTTCTATGAAGACCTACAACACCTTCTAGAACTAGCACCAAAAAAGATGTCCTCTTCATCATAGGGGATTGGAAAGCTGAACTAGGGAGTCAAGAAATCACCGGGATAACAGGCAAGCATGGCCTTGGTGTACAAAATGAAGCAGGACAAAGGCTAATAGAGTTTTGCCAAGAGAACACGCTGAACATAGCAAACGCTCTTTTCCAACAGCACAAGAGGAGACTTTACACATGGGCATCACCAGATGGTCAATATCGAAACCAGATTGATTACGTACTTTGCAGCCAAAGATGGAGAAGCTCTATACAGTCAGTAAAAACAAGACCTGGAGCTGACTGTGGCTCAGATCATGAGCTTCTTGTTGCAAAATTTTGGCTTAAATTGAAGAACATAGGGAAAACCACTAAACCATTCAGGTATGAGCTAAATCATATCCCTTATGAATATACAGTGGAAGTGAGGAATAGATTTAAGGGATTAGACCTGATAGACAGAGTGCCTGAGGAACTATGGATGGAGGTCCATAACATTGTTCAGGAGGCAGCAACTCAATTCATCCCAAAGAAAAAGAAATGCAAGAAAGCCAAGTGGCTGTCTGATGAGGCTTTACAAGTAGCTGAGGAAAAAAGAGAAGTGAAAAGCAAGGGAGAAAAGGGAAGATATACCCAACTGAATGCAGAGTTCCAGAGAATAGCAAGGAGAGACAAGAAGGCCTTCTTAAATGAACAATGCAAAGAAATCGGAGAAAACAATAGAATGGGAAAGACTAGAGATCTCTTCAAGAAAATTAGAGATCTCACGGGAACGTTTTGTGCAAAGACGGGCATGATAAAGGACAAAGAAGGCAGGGACCTAACAGAAGCAGATGAGGTTAAGAAGAGGTGGAAAGAATACACAGAAGAACTATACAGGAAAGATCTTAATGTCCCTGATAGCCATGATAGTGCGGTCACTGAACTTGAGCTGGACATCCTAGACAGTGAAATCAAGTGGGCCTTAGGAACCATTACTAACAACTAACAACAAAGCTCGCGGAGATGATAGTATTCCAGCTGAGCTATTTAAGATCCTAAAAGATGATGCTGTTAAAGTGCTGCACTCAATATTCCAACAAATTTGGAACACTCAACAGTGGCCACAAGACTGGAAAAGGTCAGTTTACATTCCAATTCCAAAGAAGGGCAATGCCAAAAAGTGTTCAAACTACCGTACAATTGCGCTCATTTCACATGCCAGCAAGGTGATGCTCAAAATCCTACAAGCAAGGCTTCAGCAGCATGTGAACCGAGAACTACCGGAAGTACAGGCGGGGTTTCGAAGAGGCAGAGGAACTAGAGATCAAATCGCCAACATTCGCTGGATCATCGAAAAAGCAAGAGAATTCGAGAAAAACGTCTATTTCTGCTAGGGATGTACGAAAGTCACTTACCTGGTCTCGCAGTTTGCTTTGCGGTGGGGGGGAGGCGCTTCGCTTCTCCCCCCGAAGTTCAGGCGAAAATAAGGGCAACGCTATTTGTGTTTTGTTTTTGTTTTTTACTTTTCCTGTAATGGCAGCGGCGGCAGCCGGTCGAAAGACCAGCTGCCGCCCCCGCCCTGACGAAGACCTGCCGAACCGCCGCCAGGACCCGCCACCGGGAGCGACATTCGTGAAAGGTAAGGCCCATCCCGGGGGGGGGGGGCGGGGGGGCGGACAATTTCTCCCTGAACCTTTGGAGGACTGAATGCGTTGGCACTCGGCACCCTGATGTTTCGGGGAGAAATTCTCCCCCATCCCTAATTTCTGCTTCATTGACTACACTAAAGCCTTTGATTGTGTGGATCACAACAAACTGTGGCAAATTCTGAAAGAGATGGGAGTACCAGACCACCTTACCTGTCTCCTGAGAAATCTGTACGAGGGTCAAGAAGCAACAGTAAGAACCGGAAAGAGAACAACCGATTGGTTCAAAATTGGGAAAGGAGTACGACAAGGCTGCATATTGTCGTCCTGCTTATTCAATTTATATGCAGAGTAAATCATGAGAAACGCCGGGTTGGATGAATCACAGGTCGGAATTAAGATTGCCGGGAGAATTATCAACAACCTCAGATACACAGACGATACCACCCTAATGACAGAAAGCAAAGAGGATCTAAAGAGCCTCTTGTTGAGGGTGAAAGTGGAGAGTGCAAAAGCTGGTTTGAAACTCAACATTAAAAAAAACGAAGATCATGGCATCTGTCCCCATCACTTCCTGGCATACAGAAGGGGAAGAAATGGAAGCAGTGACAGATTTTACTTTCTTGGGCTCCAAGATCACCGCAGACAGTGACTGTAGCCATGAAATTAAAAGACGCTTGCTCCTTGGGAGGAAAGCTATGGCAAACCTAGACAGCATAGAAAGAAGCAGAGACTAGGGATGCACGAAAGTCACATACCTTGAACAAAGGTGATTCGCGGTGGGGGGGAGGTGATCCGTCCCTCCCCCCAAAATTCTGGCCAGGGGGGAGGTGCTCCATCCCTCCCCCCCGAAATTCTGGCTGTGGGGAGGCACCCCGTCCCTTCCCCCAAAAATTCTGGACAGGCGGGAGGCGCCCTGTCCCTCCCGCCGCGATTCCTGGCCTGCCAGGAATGCAAATGGCGGCGGCCATAGCCGCTGCCGTTTGCGTCCCTGCAGTCAGCCGTGATAGGCTACGTAAATGTTTACATAGCCTATCATGGCTGAGTGAAAAGAAAAACCCCCGCGCATATGCAAATAGCGGCGCCCATGGGCGCCGCCATTTGCGTTCCTTATTTTGGCACATCTAGTCTAAGTAAACATTTATGTAGACTACAGCGAAAATAAGGGGAACGCAAATAGCGTAGCATCTACGCTATTTGCGTTCCCCTTATTTTTGCCGTAGTCTACGTAAATGTTTATGTAGACTAGATGTGCCAAAATAAGGAATGCAAATGGCGGCGCCCATTGGCATTGCCATTTGCGTATGCGCGGGTTTTTTTTTCTCACTCAGCCGTGATAGGCTACGTAAATATTTACGTAGCCTATCACAGTATTTTTTAAAAATCTAGCCATGATAGGCTACATAAATCTTTATGTAGCCTATAGGGATGGCGGAGAATTTCTCCACAATTCTCGGGGAGGCCGAATGCCAACGCATTCGGCCCCCCAGAATTGGCAGTGAAATTCTCCACCCCCCCGCCCCCCCGGGATGGGACTTACCTCCCTCGAATGTCCCTCTCAGCAGCGGGTCCCGGCGGCGGTTCGGCGGCAGTTCGGCGGGGGCGGGGGCGGCGGCTGGTCTTCCGACCGGCTGCCCCCGCTGCTGCCATTACAAAGTGAATGTAAAAAACAACAACACACACACGTGATAGGCTACGTAATGATTTACGTAGCCTATCACGGCTAGATTTCCAAAGTCAGCCTTGATATGTTACGTAAATCATTACGTAGCCTATCACGGGTGACTTCGGAAAAAAAAATGCATGTAAGCAAATGGCGGTGCCCATGGGCGCCGCCATTTGCGTTCCTTATTTGGGCCTGGGTAGTCTATGTAAATCTTTATGTAGACTACCCAGGCCCAAATAAGGAACGCAAATGGCGGCACCCATGGGCGCCGCCATTTGCATACGCGCTTTTTTTTTTCAAAGTCACCTGTGATAGGCTACATAATGATTTACATAGCCTATCACAGCTGACTTTGGAAATCTAGCCGTGATAGGCTACGTAAATCGTTAAGGTAGCCTATCACATGTGTGTGTTGTTGTTTTTTACATTCACTTTTTTATTTCGTGGCCGGGGAGACGGGGCGCTTCTCCCTGGCCTGAATTTCAGCCAGGCAAGGCGGGGCACCCCCCCGGCCTGAATTTTGGCCGGGCGAGGCGGGGCACCTCCCCCCCACCTGATCTTCGGGGGGAGAACCGAAGCGCCTCCCCCCACCGCGAAGCAAGCTGCAGGACCAGGTAGGTGACTTTCGTACATCCGTATTATTAAAAAAAAAAACTTGGAAATGGCAGTGGTGGCAGCCGGTCAGAAGACCAGCTGCCGCAGCCACCACCGCTGAACTACCGCCGAACCGCTGCTGGAGCTGCCGCCGCCAGGGAGATTCACCCAAGGTAAGTCCCTTCCCGGGGGGGGGGGGGAGACCATTTTGCCACCGATTTCGGGGGGCCGAATGCTCTGGCATTCGGCCTCCCCGAGATTCGTGGCGAAATTCTCTGACATCCCTAGCAGAGCCATCACCTTGCCGACAAAGGTTCGTATAATCAAAGCTATGGTTTTCCCAGTTGCAACGTATGGCTGTGAGAGGTGGACTATAAGGAAGGCTGAGCACCGAAGAATTGATGCTTTCGAACTGTGGTGCTGGAGAAGACTCTTAACGAGTCCCCTGGACTGCAAGGTGGTCAAATCAGTCCATCCTAAAGCAAATCAACCCTGACTGCTCATTGGAAGGACAGATACTGAAGCTCAAATATTTTGGCCACCTAATGCGAAGAGAAAAGTCACTGGAAAAGACCCTGATGCTGGGAAAGACTGAAGGCAAAAGGAGAAGGGTACAGCAGAGGATGAGAAGGCTAGATAGCATCACTGATGCAATGAATATGGACTTGAGCACACTCGGGGAGAGAGCGGAGGACAGGAAGGCCTGGCATGATATGGTCCATGGGGTCACGAACAGTCGGACATGACTTAACGACTGAACAACAACAACAACATGTTCACCATCACTATCCTTTGCAAGGCCCACAGTGGCAAATTGCAAGCATCTCCCACTGCTGAATGGGTTGAATTTCAGTCTTGCATGCATTCTCTCCTGCACAAATCCTATCTTGCCTGAAAGTGCAGGCATTTATGGGCCGTATCCAGTGTGATACCATCGCTAACATAAATGCCCTTTCACTAGCCTGAACAACCTCTAGTGCAACACCAATAGCACTTGCTGGAAAGTACTGTTCCCTGGAAAACCTGTCACACCAGCAAGTGCTGTTGGCATTGCACTACAGTCTTTTACACGAGTGCAATGCAATTTACATTAGCGACGGTGTTGCATTAGATACTGCCCTAAATCTCCAGATTGCTATCACAATCCATCAGTGAAATCATGGATGTGAGATTTCCTTTTGCCTTTTGGCTTATGATAAACCACCAAAAGAACAACACTGAATATATCATAAGGATCAACATGCCGTGCTCTCCCATTTCTAGTGTTGCCAAGTGACCCCACACTGCCACCCCTCAGACAGTAGCCCATCTTCCAGACCTAATTAATGTCCAAATCACTGATGGCTCCTTGTTCTTCAGACTGCATCTTAGAAAAGGGGAGGCAAGTTGGTTTCTTTCAACAATGGTGAAAATGGAAAGGAAACAGCCATTATAGATGAAGGAGCAGGAAAATAGTTTCAATTCAGCCAAAACATTTCAACACATGTTCATCACAAGGCATATAGAGTCCCACACAAACATCCACCCAAACGTAATCCACTTTCACCACTGATCTTTAACCCCCTGATGGTGAGCACTGGGAAGGTAACAAATCTGTATTGAGTGATTCTAAGTAGACACTCTCAGAATAGATTTTGTGCAGTCAGCTGCCTGAATCTCAGTTTACAGACTGTGTACCCCATTTTCTGTTTGTTTTCCATTTGTCCAAACAGTGGGGTTTCCCAAGTATTGATTCAATTGCCTGATGTCTGTGAAGATTAAAGTCCCCACAAGTTAGAAAAAAATTCTCCCAAACTGAAGTCTTATACAATATGAGTTGAGAAGCTCTGTGCACCATAGAGCACACATACTGAAGTAGTCATGGGATCCCAATTCACAACTCAGTCCATAAAGCCAATATGAGTTTAGAGAAGCATCTGGTTTTGGACAGTTTATCTGTGGGGGGCGAGGGAGGTAATCTGAATGCACTATGTTCTCAGGCTGGGGACAGGAGATAATCCGATAGTGAATGTGTAGAGCAGTCTTCCCCAACCTTGTGCCCCCTAGATATGTTGGGCTTCAACTCCCATCATGCATGCTGGGGTGATGGGAATTGTAATCCCAACACATCTGGAGGGTACTAGGTTGGAGAAGGCTGGTATAGGGAGACAAGCAAAGGTCAAAGTTATCATACTTGAAGATTATGATTTGTTTGTTTATTATTGTTAATTTGTTTAATTTCAATCCCAGCTTTCCACCCAAAGAAATGACGCTCAAGGTGGCTAAAGATAAAATCCTGATTGAAATAAAACAATACAATAAAAAAAATACAAGAAACAAATCCAACACTGTTTCCTTTAATTCCTCCAAAAATGAAGAGATTAGTTAAAAGGCAGCTGAAAGGGAACATTGGGAGTGGGGGGGGGGGGTTCAGTCTCTTCAGGGAGCTTGGAAGCTATTTCAAGCCAGTATAATACAGGCTCAGTTCAAATGCATGCCACAGGTTAGAAATGGCTGAGGAGGAGGCCAGGATGATTAAGTAGCACTAACCAATGAAACCCCACCCCCTACTGTCTGCAACAGACCAGTTTATATGCCAAAGGCCTGCATGAATAAAAATGTCTTTGCCTGCCGGTAGAAGGCCAACAGAGCGGGCGGCAACCCAGCCTTCCTCAACAGGGAGTTCCAGAGCTTGGGACTGGCCTCTGAGGAGCCCTTCTCTTGCATCCCCACCCAAATGCGCCTCTCATGGTGGCAGTACCAAGAGAAGGGCATCTTCAGAAGATCTTAAGAACCAGGCAGGCTCATATGGGAGAGGGCAGTCTTTCGGGGAGGCTGGTCCCAAGCTGTATAGGGCTTTATAGGTCATAACCAGTACTTTGAAATGTGCCCAGAAACAGACCTGTAGCCAGTAGAGCTGTTGTGTGTGCATGTGCATGTGTGTGTGTGTGGGGGGGGGTCATGTGTTCCCTGTAACCGGGCCACAGCATTCTGGACCAGCTGAAGTTTCCAAAGGCAACCCCACATAAAGTATGTTACAGTAGTCCAAAAGCACTGTATGGTAGTCCAACAAAAACACCTATAAAGAGGGACAATACAGATAGATGATGATGATGATGATGATGATGATGATAGATAGATAGATAGATAGATAGATAGAGGTTTGTATGTTAATGCTAGAAACCTCAAAGGAAAGGTGGATGAATTAGAGTGCCTGGTATTAGAAGAAAACTGTAGAGGGAATTTGAGAAACCTAGTGGAATGATCATCAATGGCATACAGTTATCTCTAGATATAAAAGTTTTAAAACTGACATCACTGGTGGTGAAGTTGCTGTATATGTCAAAGAAGACACTAAGTACATCAATTATAAACCTTGGGTGGAACAAATTGAATTGACTTAGAAAATCATTGTGCATCGAAATCCCAGGCCAAATGATTAAATTGTACTAGCTGGGATTGGTCTCCTCAGTTCCAATAGTAATCTTGAACAGGAGAAGGAAATCATGGAGGCAACCCAAAGAAAAAAATATGGTGATCACGTCTGACTTCAATTACCTTGACACTGACTGGTAAGTGTATATTCAGACCATGACAAAGTAGGGATGTACGAAAATCACTTACCTTTTGCGGATTATGTTGATGGTGGGCGGGAGGCGTTCTATCCCTCCCCCCGGAATCTTTGCCGGGGTGGGAGGCGCTCCGTTCCTCCCCCCCGGAATCCTCCGCGGCCGGCTGTGCTCCGCTGCAGCTCCGCGGAGCAGCTGGCGAGGCCTAGCCAGGCCAGAGCTGTCCACAGCTGGATTTCCGGCCGCGGAGGGCTCTGGGTAAAAAAACAAAAACAAAAACGCGTATGCAAATGGTGGTGGCTACGGCCACCGCCATTTGCGTTCCTTATTTTTGATGTCTTAATCTACGTAAATATTTACGTAGACTAAGACGGCGAAAATAAGGGGAATGCAAATAGCGTAGTGGACGCTATTGGCGTTCCCCTTATTTTCGCCGTCTTAGTCTACGTAATTGTTTATGTAGACTAAGACGGCCCAAAATAAGGAACGCAAATGGCGGCGGCTACGTATTTGCATACGCTTTTTTTTTTTTTTTACCCAGACATTTTAGGCTACGTAAAAACTTACGTAGCCTATCACGTGTGTGTAAAAAACCCCAAATAACTGCAAATGGCGGCGGCGGCAGCCAGAAGATCTGCCTCAGGTAAGTCTCGTCCCAGGGGGATCCGCAGGTGGGGGGGGCAGGCCGTTCCACCACAGATTTTGGGGGGCCGAATGCACTGGAATTCGGCTTCCCCGAGATCCGTGGCAGAATTCTCTGCTATCCCTATGACAAAGTGACAGCATTTCTAGATCCAGTAAATCAGAGATAGGCAACTTGAGGCCCTCAGCCTGCATGCGGCCCTTGGCTGCTCTCTGTGTGGCCTGCACAAGCCCAGGGAGCCCCACCTGCAATGGGGAAAAGAACACTGTTCCAGCGCTGCTAGCAGAGCCAGGCTAGTGATCCCAGTCAAGGTCACCAGATCAGCTGCGGTTGCTATTTCTGCACTGCTCATGGTAGCAGGGAAACAGTGCCCCTGAAGCAGCCGGGATTGCTGCATCCATGCCTCTAATGGCGGCCCAGGAGAGGCCCTTTTGAGGGCAGCATTTCCCACAGAGGCCCATTTGTCAGGCACTCATGGAGGGCTTTCTCTAGCGTTGCCCCGAAAGTATGGACTGTGCACCCTCAAGAATTACATTTGCCCCCCATCTCTTGGCCTTTTGAAAGGGCATGGAGAAGCATCTCTTCAATTTAGCCTTTCCAAATGTGTAGTTTTTAATGTTTTGATGTATTTACTGTTGTTGTTTTAATATGTTCTTTGTGAAATTGTTGCAGGGTTCTGTTGTTTTAAATTGTTGTACACAGCCTTGATGGCTTTCTAGCAGATAAGGCAATATAAATGTTAATAAGCAAACAAACAAACAGGCAATGATCAGGGTTGTGGCAGGGGGGAATCTTCCCTCTCCCTCAGGGTTCCTGAAGCAGCTGGAATCACTGGGCAGGGGGAAGAGGCTTTGGCTTCCCTCTTCCTCAGTGATTTCATCCCCATTGGGGGTTCTGGGGTGTGTATGTATTATGCACACTTGTGTGTGTACCCATGCACACCTACCTGTGCACACACATGTGGTTCCCAACACACCTCCCATCACCACATATGGCCCTTAGGGCCAAAAAAGTTGGCTATCCCTGCAATAAATGATTTGTGCCTTAGGCAAGAGAAGATGATACTGAACAGGGCCCAGGATCTAGTTAAAGGTGGAAATGTTGCCAGAGTGCTTTGAAATAGTGGTGACACAACTCTATCAAACCCAGCAAGTGAGTGAAAAATTGTCTCGAAAATCCAACACTGTTACCTTTAATTTCTCAAAAATGAAGCGATTAGTTAAAAGGTAGTTGAAAAAGGGAGGACTGGGAAGTAGGGATGTATGAATCCCACTCACCCATCCATTCTGGGGCATCGGTGGGGTGGAGGTGCTCCGTCCCTCCCCCCAGAATCCTCCCTGGCTGGCTCCACTCCACGGCAACTCCGCGGAGCCACCAGCCGGGACCAGCTGCAGCCGAAATTCCGGCTGCTGCTGGGCTGCTGCGGCCACAAATGGTGGCCACTATGTCATTTGTGTGGCTTCCTTTTGCCGTGATAGGCTACGTAAATACTTACGTAGCCTATCACGGCAAAGAGCAGGAGTGCAAATGGCATTGTGGCTGCCATTTGCTCCCCTGGTCTTTGCCATGATAGGCTATGTAAGTATTTATGTAGCCTATCACGGCAAAAGGCAGCCACGCAAATGCCGGCCACTACAACAGCTGCCATTTGCAACCGCAGCAGCCCGGCAGCGGCTGGGAGACCAGCCAGAGCTGCCACCACATCCACCGCCAGGTAAGCTCTGTCCTGAGGGGATTCCGTGGGGGAGGGGGGAGGCCGTTCCACCATGGATTCCGGGGGAATTCTCACTGGAGTCTGTGGCGGAATTCTCTGACATCCCTGCTGGGAAGGTTCAGTATCTTCAGGGAGCTTGGAAGCTATTTCAAGCTAGTGTAATACAGGCTCAGGTAAAATGTATGCCACAGATTAGAAATGGTTGAAGAGGAGGCTGGTATGATTACGTAGCAATGTATATTTATTCTGTTCAAATGTTATTAAGTTTTTGAAAATTACAAAATGATCCCTCATCCCAACACCCATCCCCACTCTATCCCCTACAAACAAATATTCAGCAATGGAACCAGGCCTTAAGGAAGCCATAAAAGGCAAGGTAAGAAGCATATAAGACCTTTAAGAAGTAGAAGCCTTCCCCAAATGAGGAAAAGACAAAAGAGCGCACACTCTGGTAAAGCAAATCAAGCTGATGATAAGGCAAGCAGAGGAAGAATTTAAGAAACCATTTCAAAGGCATGAAAAAAAGAACAAACTTTCCTTGAAATGCATCAGAAACAAGCCGTGAGGCAGTAGGACCTTTAGACATCAAAGTGTGAAAGGAGTACTGAAAGACAGCAGGCAGATTGTAGGGATGCTAAAAGAATTCTTTGCATTGGGTTTTACTGTGGTAGACGTTGCCTAGACCCTGCACACAACCAGCCTGCTGCATTCTGTGCTAGCTGAAACATCCAAACCATCTTTTACAGCAGCCCCATGTAGAGCACGTTGCAGTAGTCTAGTCTAGATATAACCAGGGCTGTATGACTGTAGCAAGGTCCATCTTCTCCAGATAGGGACACAGCTGGTCAATCAGCAAAACTTAAAAAAAAAAAAGGCACTCCAGTTAACCAACGTCACCTGTGCTTCCATAGATGGTGCTGAGTCCAGGAGAACTTCAGATCTGCACTACTGGTCCTTCAGGGCAAGTGCAACTGCATGCAACATTGCTCTCACGTCTCCATCCAGATCCAGATCAGCAGGTTTCCCTACCCACAATCCCTCTGTCTTATCTGGATTAAGCCTCACCTTTGCCCTCACCCATCCCAAACATACCTCCAGACACCTGTTCAGAATGTCCATAGCCTCCCTGGGATTAGTTTGTGGAAACTAAAAGTAAAACTGCATGTCATCTACACACTGATGACACTTTAGCCTAAACCTCTGGATGATTTCTCCCTGTGTCTTTATGTGGATGTTAAAAAGCATGGGGGACAAAGTAGAATCCCGTGTAGCACCTAAAATGTCAGTGGCCTTGGGGCAGAATAGGAGGGGAAACCCAGTACCACCTTCTTGTCCCTCCAGAAAGGACTGATCCATACCCCCAGTCTTAACCTGACTAGGCCACTCTAAAGTGGTGCTTTATATACAGTGGCAATATATAGAGGCCTCTGTATATTGTATTTTCAATGCTTTTAGCATTTGTAAACCGCCCAGAAAGCTCCGGCTATTGGACGGTATAGAAATGTAGTAATAGTAGTAGTAGTAGTGATGATGATGGATGTCATGGTCAATAGTATCAAACTTAGAATATGTATGTCTACATGCCAGAGTCAGGAGGGGAGCGGGACTTCTGTCTTCATCGAGTCATTTGGACTGAGCCTATGACCATATATCGTGTGTGTGTGTGTGTGCATGTGTGTGCATGTGTGTGTGTGTGTGTAGGTTCTTATTGTACAGCTGGAGATCATGGGTTCCAGATCTGGGATGCCTTGATTTGGGGTGGGTGCTCAAACCCTTAAAAGCAAGAACTGTATGAGAGTCAGAACAGTATTAACCATTTAGTTTAGTTTATGCATGAGAGAAGGGGAAACAATAGGACATCAAACTTAGTTTGTTAGTGACCACAGTGTTACTTATGGTATGAACTTATTTTGATATAGAAACTTTCAAAAGAGGAGATTTCATCTCCTGGTCCTATTCCTAACCTAAGTGCCACATTCCTCCTCCTAGCTAGTCCCAGACACACTCACTGCCTTTTACCTGACAAAACAAAACCCAAGTGCTCCTTCTAACATTGAATAAACTCCTCTCCATCTTACCTTAATATTATTCCCTCCTCCAATCAATTCCCCCCTCCCATCCAGGCACACTCCAGATTGCACTGTGCAGTTCATTACCCTATGCATGACAATTCTACATTACAGAATGTGTGTGCAGGATCTGTACAGAAGAAGAGTGAATGAACAGATGGAGGTTGGGAGCTCCCCACCTTCCATGCATTCAGCCTACCTTTTTATTATCTGAACAGGGCATCAGTGTAACGTATCTCAAAGGGTTGTTTTAATATTTAGGTATGTATGCATGTATTTATCTGAAGCATTTTTGCCCCATACTTCAGCTAAAAAAGACTCCTGGTGTGGCTTACAAAGATTAATAGGACAGTCCCTGCCCTTGGTTTTATAATCTCAAAGACATAACATAAAAGGAAAAGAGAGTGGGACAGAAGAGGGGGGAAGCAAAATTGGGCATTAATTCTTAGTTATAGGGCTAAAATGCCACTCTACACACTTCATAGCAGGGATGTTAGAGGAATCTGTTTGGAGGGTGTAGCTTGCCAAGTTTTCACAGGTGCACCCCACCACCCCAGACTCTGATTCAATCATTCACAAGTTGGCCCAACTCAGCGTGCAACAAGTCAGGCAAACTCACAGATTTGGGGGGTTGTGCAAATTGTGATTTCTGCAAAATCGCAGCCATAAATAGTGCAATTTGCACAAAATTGCAGCTGTGAATAGTCTAATTTGTACAAATTAGACCATTTACAGCCATGATTTTATGCAAATTGCACTATTTATGGCTGTGATTTTGCACAAATAGGATCACGATTTTGCACACACAAAAACCCAGTAGAGTTCCCCAGGTTTTGGAAATTATCATCCCAGGGTCCATTGAAGGGATCTGTCGGGCCCAAACAGGGCTGGATTTCCCTATGACTGACAACCCTACTTCAGAGAAAGTATGGGATACAAACATACCAAATAAATTAATTCAAATATGTGCTGTGCATAATCATTGCATGTGATTTCTTTTCCCCTTGCTTCCTCATTTCTGTGGTAAGCTAATAATAATGCATCTATTATCTTAAGAACTTTTCCCTGCTATGAGTGGGTTGTCTCCTCCAGCTTAATCTTGGTCTAAGTCCATAACCTTCTGTGCAAGCCACAGTACAAACAATAAGCAAAAACTAATCAGATACATGGCAATCATTATGCCTCTGAAGAGATCTCAGTGTACTTTTTAAAACAATGGTGCCATGGAGAAAAAGAGCCAAAGGAAGAACTGTGACCTGCTGTCTTTCCACAAGCAGCAATATAGGCAATTTCTACCTGTTTGCAAGCAGTACAAAAGTCTCTGGCATTTGCTGGCCATCCATCCATCAAGCAAACTATTGGCTCCTGGATAAAGTGAAGCAATAGCTACTTGTTTTGCTGTCAAATAGCCATTAGGAAAATTAGTCCGTCAACTGCAGTTCAGCAAGGACAACCACCATGATTCTAACCCTGCTGTAGCATGTCCTGCCCATCAGTTTTTGTGTCCTATTTCTTTTCTCCCTCTTCATATTTCAACATTATTTCAACCGAGTCCTAAAGGTCATGTTTATACAGAGCCCACCCTGTCATGATGTGGTATGATCTACTAGACTGCTTCCAGCTGAAGGAAATAGAACCAAGGACAGAACATCATCATCATAATCATGATTATTTTCCAGAGCCTATTTATTTATTTATTTAATTATTACATTTCTATACTGCCCCGTGGCCAAAGCTCTCTGGATGGTTCACAAAAGATTAAAAGTAAAATACAATATGGAACATATAAAAACCATTTACATTTAAATTATTTAAAATGTGTATAGACTTAGTGCTTAGAATGGGAATTCTAATTTAATTCTGAGTAACACACAGAATTGTGTGTGTGTGTGTGTGTGTGTAAGAACTTACCCAAATTTGCACATTTCTTCCTAAATGGGACAGAGAGAACTTGAGATTTTTTTTTCAAACGCTGAATGTGAGAGAAAGCAAAACTGACAGATTTTTCTTACCAGGCAGAAGGATGTGAGCTTTTAGAAGTCTGGGTCTGAATCCCTATGTATATTCAGCCATGTTTGTTAAATTGAAGTACTGTTGCCACCTCTTTCTTCTTACAGGCTCCTCATCTTTAACAGCTCCATGACAGGAGCTACAACGTGGTCCTCCCTGTGCTGTGAATAGCTGTACCTATTGAACTTGGACAGTACAGGTAGGTGAGAATTCTGTTTCTCTCCCCTCAGTCTTCTCTTCTCAAGGCTAAACATGCCCAGTTCTTTCAGTCTCTCCTCATAGGGCTTTGTTTCCTTTTGCATCTATTGGCACATTTCAAATTTGGAGAGAGTGTGTGGGCACTCATACAAAATGTCTGCCATCAGGGGACTTGCTCATTTATAAAATGGCTGCCATGGTGGGCATGGCCAGTCAGAAAATGGCTACTGTGGTGGTCATGGTAGTCATTTCCCAGAAGGCAAATTGCTGATAGAAAAGATACCTGTCCAAGAACCAAAATATAAGGCAGAAGTGGAGTCTGAGCTCCAAAATGCAAAAGCATTTTTTTGAATCCCAGTAAAGATGGCACCGGAAGGCAGCACTTTCCTTTGCAGTGTACTGGCCTGCCAGATAATGTTTGTTAATTAAAAAACATCTTATGAAATAAACAGGTGGGGCAAGCACCAAGAGAGGCAACTATGGGCACATTGGTGCCAACGGGCATTGTGTTGGAAACTTCAGACCGCTATTGCTGTAGTTTGCCTCTGATAATGACTGAAAAACTGGGGCTATAAGTAGGGATGTACGAAAGTTCCGCCATGGATCTCGGGGAGGCCGAATGCCAGCGCATTCGGCCCCCCGAAATCGGTGGTGGAATGGTCCGCCACCCCCCCAGGATGGGACTTACCTGGGGCGGATCTTCCTGGTGGCGACAGCTCCGGCGGCGGCTCCAGCGGCGGTTCAGCGGTGGCGGCCGGTCTTCCGACTGGCCGCCACTGCCGCCATTTCCAGGTGTTTTTTTTTTAAAAAAAAAACATGATAGGCTACGTAAAGATTTACGTAGCCTATCACGGCTAGATTTTTAAAAAACATCATGATAGGCTACGTAAATCTTTACGTAGCCTATCACGGCTGATTAAAAACAAAAACAAAAACATGAGCATAGATGCTACGCTATTTGCGTTCCCCTTATTTTTGCCGTCTTAGTCTACATAAATGTTTACGTAGACCAAGACGTGCCAAAATAAGGAACACAAATGGCGACGGCCATGGCCGCCGCCATTTGCGTACATGCAGTTGTTGTTTTTTAATCAGCTGTGATAGGCTACGTAAAGATTTACATAGCCTATCACGGCTGACTGCAGGGACGCAAACGGCGGTGGCTACGGCTGCCGCCATTTGCGTCCCTGCTAGCCAGCAGCCAGATGTCCGGCTGCTGGCAGAGCCGGCCTGCGGCTCCGTAGAATTGCTGCGGAGCACAGCCGGCTGGCCAGGATTCCGGGGGAAGGGACGGAACGCCTCCCCCCACACCATCAGTATAATCCCCGAAAGGTAAGTGATTTTCATACATCCCTAGCTATAAGGTGATCTCTGTGTGAAAAGGAGACTATTTCTTTATGAGGCTTCACATTTGTCGGGAAGAAAAATAGGTCCTCTTGTTTTACACTGAGTGAACTAAGGGTACCATATTGGAGATCCCAGACTTAGATTGATGCTCTAGAAAATGTGCCTGTCAGGTTAAAGACTACAAGTTTCATACAAAGTAAAGACCAGCAGGACAGAGTTAGAATCTGGCTGGATGAAAGTTCTTCGCTATAGCTGAATGTGCCTGTATGTTTACCCAGGTGCAAAATACCATTATTGCTACAGTTACTTCACTTTAGGAATCCATACCAATCTCAGTTTAGAGTAGGATTCAACAAGTGTTTTAATTGTAGGCCAAGTTCCTCAGACCTCAGAAATCAGATTTGCCAAATTATCTAGCGGCTTGTAGATAGGATGCACAATGCATATTGAATGATTCATTATAAAATGACAATTCACTAATTTGTAGGGTTTTTTAAAAAAAGATATGAGAATTCAGATCCCTTTGCTTTGAAATGTATGCAACTGATCATTACTGAAATAATAGCAACTTAAAATGTCAAGGAGATTAATCATAAAAATGAGATTCTAGCAACTTCAATGTTAAGATAGCACATTAGAGACTATGAATTCATGAATTAGTGTGACACATTTGCAATCTGCAAACTATGCGGCGTCATTAAATTTAGTCAAACTTCAACAGGGTTCTTACAGGATCCAAACATTTGTTAGAGCAAATGTATCAAACTGACTTTTTTTTTTTTAATCCTATATAGAAACAACAAAAACCTCACAACTGGTCACAGTCTAGAAATATGTTCCCACAGCAGTAGCCTCCCCACTTGCTAATGTGCACACAGTACAGCTAGGCTGGTCAGCTTTGGCAGCACTAAGTCCACTATTGGAGGTATGGGGGCCTGAATCCAAGCATCCCACCCACCCACCCATCCCCTTTGTTCTCCAGGAGAAAGTGACATTGGTCCTTTCCCCAAATAGGTTATGGACACTTTCTCTCTTTCTCTGCCCCTCTGTCTTGCTGCCTTGGCTTTTTATCTTCTAAAATTATTTCCTTTTCTCCCCCAGCACCAATCAACAAGACAGTTTCTTGTTCATTACCAGCCAACTACAGTAAGCTTCTATTTCCTGAGTTAATACTATTTCCCCTCTCTTCCTCTGACCTTCTGTTGAACTTTATAGTCTCATCTTTCTAGGGATGGGGGAGAATTTCTCCCCGAAACTTCAGGGGGGCAAGTGCCAACGTATTCGGCCCCCTGAAGTAGTTTCGGGGAGAAATTCTCCACACCTCCCTGCCTCCCGCACCCCCCCAGGATGGGACTTACCTTTCCCGAATGTCCCTCCCGGCGGCGGGTCCCGGCGGCGGTTCAGCAGGTCTTCGACAGGGGCAGAGGTGGCAGCCGGTCTTTCGACCGGCTGCCGCCGCCGCCATTCCAATAAAAGTAAAAAAAAAAAAAACGCCCCCGTGATAGGCTACGTGACGATTAACATAGCCTATCACGGCTAGATTTGCAAAGTCAGCCGTGATAGGCTACGTAAATCATCACGTAGCCTATCACGGGTGACTTAAAAAAAAAAAACGCGTACGGATAATGGCGGCCCCCATAGGGAGCCGCCATTTGCGTTCCTTATTTGGTCGCTGTAGTCTACGTAAAGATTACGTAGACTACGGCGAAAATAAGGGGAACGCTATTTGCATTGCCCTTATTTTCGCCGTAGTCTACGTAAAGATTTACGTAGACTACAGCGACCAAATAAGGAATGCGAATGGCAGCTCCCTATGGGGGCTGCCATTATCCGTACGTGCTTTTTTTTTTTTTTTTTTTAAGTCACCCGTGATAGGCTACGTGACGATTTACGTAGCCTATCACAGCTGACTTTGCAGATCTAGCCGTGATAGGCTACGTTAATCGTCACGTAGCCTATCACGGGGGCATTTTTTTTTTAACTTTTTATTTCGCGGCCAGGCGAGGCGAGGCGCCTCCTCCCCGGCCTGAGTTTCGGCCAGGTGAGGTGGGAAGCCTCCCCCCCCCGGCCTGAACTTCGGGGGGAGAGCAGCGAAGCACCTCCCCCCCACCGCGAAAAGCTGCAAGACCAGGTAAGTGGGTTTCGTGCACCCCTAGCAAAACCAGGAGGGCTCGGCAAGCTGTCCAGGAGCATGCCTCAGCTGCCTGCTCCTGCATGCGAACTGCCATCTTTTATGCAAGATGGAGCTCTATATTTATTGTTGTGCACTATGGTGGCCAGAAATGGCCCTTTCCGACCACCGTTGAGCGCAACAGTAAATATATAAAAATATAGAATCCTATCTGGCATAAAAGGGGCTCTACATTTTTGTATATTTACCGTTGCTCTGCTCACAATGGTGGCTGGAAAGGATCAATGTTTTCTCCCCTTCCCATCCTAGCTACTGCAGAGGCAGCACCTTGATGGGAGGATGACAACAAGAGGGGTTTCCCTCTTGTTCTCCTCCCATCAAGGCACTGACTTTGCAGTAGCTGGGATGGGAAGGGGAGAAAGGATTGGGTTCCCCCCCGCTGCCCATGGAGCTGTGCACTCGCAGTTGTCCATCCGTTCAAGTAGCCATTATATGCAGAAATGGTGATTCAGTATTTTTTGTAAATTAAATCTTGCATCCAATGGCTGGCCATTGTGCAAAAGATTTAATTATGGAAAATAGCAAGTCACCACTTTAACATATAATGGTGACTTGCACAGAGGACAGGCAGCTGTGGGCATTTGTGGGAAGGACGGGTGAGTCCTAGCAGCTTGTGCAGCTCAGTTGGCGGGGGTGGGGGCTCAGCGAGCTGCATCTGGGGGGTCAAGTGGAGGGGAGTCTATCAGATTCCACCCTGGTTGCTCATGACATCCCTACACAAACACACACAATATTTAACTCTATAATATTCTAAAAGCAAACTAAATACATATGTCAGGGCTCCCCTTATGCCCTGGTCCCCCTGAGCGACTCCTTAAGGATTTCTTGCCTCCTTAAGAGTCCCACCTTCTCTCTTTTACCTTCCCTTTTCCAATAACATGGGATCCGGCTTTAGGCGTGGGATGGTTGACACTCCAGACACAGGGTTTAACCACAACAGTTTACTGGTAAATTAAGCAAGCAAATCACAACTAACTACACAACAGAGCTGAGTGATACAAAAGGTATTAAGAGAACACAGAAGCTGCAAAATGCAAGTTCCTTTATCCTAGCTATACGTAGATTTTTCCAGGTTGGTTCTTCCTGCTACCTCCTCAGGTTTTGTCCTCCCTAACTCTGCTCTTACTGGCTCTCTCACTCTCTTTATATACCCTCCTCCCTTAAAACTGAAAGTACTATTTCAAACTAGGGATGGTGCAGGTGCCCGTTTCAGTGGGCACATAGACTTATATGCAAAAAGCAATGTGGATGTCAAAGAATTTCGCCACGTATCTCGGGGAGGCCGAATGCCAGCGCATTTGGGCCCCCAAAATCGGTGGTGAAACAGTCTGCCCCCCCGCCCCCCTGGGACGGGACTTACCTTGGGCGGATCTTCCTGGCGGCGGTGGCGGCTGCAGCGGTGGTGTGGTGGCCGTGCGGCGGCGGCAGCGGCGGCGGCTGCAGTGGCCAGTCTTCCAACCGGCTGCCGCCGTCGCCATTTCCAGTTAAAAAAAAACACAATGTGATAGGCTACGTAAAGATTTACGTAGCCTATCATGGCTAGATTTTTAAAAAAACACCGTGATAGGCTACGTAAATGTTTACGTAGCCTATCACGACTGATTTAAAAGAAAAAGAAAACGCGCGTATGTAAATGGGGGCGCCCATGGGCGCCACCATTTGCGTTCCTTATTTTGGCACATCTTAGTCTATGTAAACATTTACGTAGACTAAGACGGCGAAAATAAGGGGAACGCAAATAGCGTAGACGCTACGCTATTTGCGTTCCCCTTATTTTCGCCGTCTTAGTCTACATAAATGTTTACATAGACTAAGATGTGCCAAAATAAGGAACGCAAATGGCAGTGCCCATGGGCGCCCCCATTTACATACGCGAGTTTTCTTTTTCTTTTAAATCAGCCGTGATAGGCTACGTAAACAATTACGTAGCCTATCATGGCTGACTGCAGGGATGCAAATGGCGGCGGCTACAGCCGCTGCCATTTGTGTCCCTGCTAGCCAGCGGCTGGATGTCTGGCCGCTGGCGGAGCTGGCCGGCGGCTCTGCAGAATCCCTGCAGAGCGGAGCTGGCCGGCCAGAATTTCGGGGGGAAGGGACTGAGCACCTCCCCCCCACCATGAATGTCACCCTTCGAAAAGCTAAGTGACTTTCGTACATCCCTAAGTTTCACAGCGCTATTTCGCATATAAGTCTATGGGCAAGCGCTGCTGATTGCCATGGTTTTTAAAAACATGTCAATCGGGACAGAGATGAACTGGCCCGGGTAAGTTGTGGGCTGCTTACTGAGTGTAGGGGGGGGGGGCTTGGCTGCAGCCTGGAGGGCCAGGGAGCATGGGGAAAGCTTGGATGGCACCCTGAGAACCCGAGCTGGGATGGATTCTCACATCCCTATTTCAAACCTGAAGAAATGAAACTTAACTGGGTTAATGAAACTGAAACTTAACCAGGGAGATGAAACTACTACTCTCAGGGATACACCCTGCCAACAACAACAACAACAACAATAACAACACTTCAGGCCTGTAGGGCTAACCTTTTTCCTTGCCTTTGTAGGCCTCAAACTTTCACAACATAATTGGAGGACAGCCATTAGTCATGAGGCTATAACCTACCTCCGGGATCAGACGCAACCCTATGGGCAGCACTGTTTCCCTTGACTGGTAGCAGATCTCTGGGGTTTCAGATAGGGATGGCAGAGAATTCCGCCACAGACTCCAATGAGTCCCCGGAGTCTGTGGCGGAACGGATCACTCACCTCCGCCTCCCCATGGGATCCATCCAGGTTGGATCCCTATCCAAATTGAACCTGTGGAGCCAGCTGCCAGCTCCACAGGGCTGGAGAAAGTCGATACGGCCAGCAGCCATTGTCGTGCCATATCTCTGTGTAAGTTAGTCCCCCGGACACAAATGGTGTAAAGGGCACCATTTGTGGCCGTAAAGCTGGTCGATTAGCCTAAATGCAGCCATTTATGGCTTCATTTAGGTTAATCAACCAGCTTTATGGCTGCAAATGGCATCCACTATGCCATTTGCGTCCCTGTTTTTGGCCGTGATGGGCTATGCAAATATTTGCGTAGCCTATTGTGTGAACAGGGACGCAAATGGCTGGTGGCCAGCTCCGCAGGGCTTCGAAGCGGAGCTGGCCTGCATGGATTCTGGGGGATCCGGAGGGATCACCTCCCCCCCCCGTCGAGCATTCTGGGGGAGGAACGGATCGCCTCCCCCCCACGGACCCCCGGTGGACTGGAGGTAAGGGATTTCGTACATCCCTAGTTTCAGACCAGGGTCTTTCCCAGTACTACCTGCAGATGCCAAAGACTGAACTCAGGGCCTTCTACAGCCAAAGTATGTCCTCTGTCACTGAGCTATGGACCACCTCTGAAGACCTGGTGGCCTTACAGCAATGCCATATAACCAGTTTCTCCCATGAATTACTTACAAATCCATGGGGAAGGGTCAGTAGCTCAGTGATAGAGCAAATGCAAAATACCCTGGGTTCAATTCCTGGCATCTTTGTGCAAGTGGCAGCACTGGGAAAATAATTCAGGTAATAGAAGTGGGGAAAGCATTTGCTTAAGCCACTGCACATTGGAGTAGACCATTCTGGGCTGGATAGGCCAATGGTTTGACTCTGTATAAGGCAGCTTTATATGTTCAGCTAACTTTGGGATGGAATGCTTGACTATAGCCACACCAGGCAGAAAAAGCAAAAGCGTTCATATCACTTAGGCTAAGAATTGCCCAGGAGTGTCTAGGTTCTTAGAGTCATGAAGTCCAGCGACCTTCTCTTCTCCTCCGAAACAAAGCAAGCCCTTCAGGTGGGCTTGACTAAGCAGGTAATTCTAAACAAAATAGCTCAGTTTACTGCCACTATCCTAGCAACAAAAAGAGGGGGGAATGAAATCGAACATCAGGTATGACAGGCTGTATCATCCGCCTCACTGTCTCTAAATAGAATCTTCCTTAGTATTTTCTGTGAGGTGTCAGCAACTCTTTCAAAATCCTTCATTTTAAATGCAAGTTGGTTCTGAGTGCAGATGAAATGTTTCTCACATTTGTGAACTCCCTCTCCCCCACACCCCTTCCCCACAGTGAGCAAGTATAACCCACTGGTATATTCTTTTCTAAAGGGACTCACACAAGCAAAGAAGCTTTTTGATGAAAGAAACACAACCCTGAGAATCTGTTGCTATTAGGCCTGTTACAAACACTGAAACAGTGTCACCTCCAATGGGCAGATAAACTCAGGTTCCATTTTCTCTCTCTCTAGTAATATACTAGCCCTGGTCAGAGAACCTACAAACATCCAGTGAACATATGTTGTCAGGGCAGGCTGGGGGAGAGACTCTATCCTGCCTTACACATGTTCACTAGACTGTTTGCACAGACCCTGCATGCTTACGAAGTGTTCAAGAAATCAGGAAACATGTAGGTCAGAAGCCCTGATGCTCACTTTAGGTATGGTATCCATTTGCCAGTTAGAACTCCAGGTGTCTAATCATGCAAATAGGTGTGTGATGTGGGGGTGTATTTCCTGTAGGGTTGTCCATCATGTGGGAATCTGGCCCTTTTATGGCTTGTTGGATTCCCGTGCTGCCACTGGCTCAGCTTGCTGTTGTGAGCCGAGCCAAGGGTCTGTCCTCCAAATCCAGGAACTTGGCCAGATTACCCTGAATGTGCACAAATTACTGTCATAATTTGCACAAAATATGCAAATTATGGCTGTAATTTGTGCAAATTATAGCCATAATTTCTGTATATTCAGGGCTAGGGAGGGGGAAAAAAGTTCCTGCCGCCGCCACTGCAGACAACACTCCCTCTGTCCCTGTCAGTGCCAACACCAGCAGGGACAGATGAAGCATTGTGCGGCGGCAGTGTAGAGGCAACGACAAGTGGGGATGCTTGCCCCTCCCACCCTATTGCCCCCTCACTGCCGCCCCCGCTGCACAATGCTTCCTCTATCCCTGCTGGTATTGGCCATGATGCTCTCCTCCCACCCTGCCACTGCCATGCCACCGCCACCACAGTGCAACCTTCCTTCTCTCCCTGCTGGTGTTGGCACTGGGAAGGAAAGAGACAGTGTTGTGCCATGGCAATGGCAGTGACAGGGTGGGAGGGGACCCATGTTGGACTGGAGTCTGGGGAGCCGAGCTGGTGAAAGCTCACTGAGCTCCACTCGCCCAAAAGGATTCCTCCGGCATCCCTAATTTCCTGCAGATAACACAAAAACACTGAAACATGAATACTCAGGTTCTTTGTAGAGTGAGATTGCAGCAGGTTGTGCCCCCTGTCTAGGCATACACATCTTCAGTTACTGTCAAAATAGACCCTATCTATCACTGCTTGTGCATAGGTTTAGCTGGCTACCATTCATGCATACAGAGCCTACATGCATGCAGTTAGTATGTGTGTAGGGTCTGTTCAGACAGCAGACTAAATGCACCTAGGTCAGGATGGGACTGGCTGGGGGAATCTCCTGTGCACCACGTGTTGTCAGTCTACATAGATTGCCATATGATCAAGGCTCATGGAACATTATATAGAGACATTATACATAGCATGCTGCTTAGGACAGTGTGTGTGTGTGTGTGTGTGTGGTAGTGGTGGGGTGTTCCTATAACTACCGTGCATCATCAGAAAGATCAGAGTGGGTTGAATCCAAAGTAAATTAGTTTTGTTCAGGTCCTTTTGAAGACAATGTGAAAAGTTAGTCATGACCAACTTATCTTCCAGTGATTTCAGTGGGACTTAACTAGGGATGGGTGCCCATTTAGGCCTCTGTTGCATATGTCAAGCTTTCCCAGCCTGAATTTGCACATATTTAATTATGTGCATTTTTAATTACTTCCTTTCCCTCCATTACAATAAGCTTGGCAAAACGGCGGGAGCTCACAGACGGGGTCCAGGGTGAGTGCAGGTGGCTCAGTGAGTTCATGGGGGCTACAGCACGGGTCCAGGGTGGGGGCGGGGGCTTGAGCAGGGACAGCACTTCAGCGGGTGCCCATCGATACTGGACAGGGGTGCGTTCATCCATCTCTAGACCTAACTGTAATTAATGTAGTCAGGATCCAACCCAGGAACGCTATTTCACTGATCAGATTTGCATCCCACACCCTTTATTTAGGAGCTTAGAGTAGTTTGCCTGTCCCCTGCCTTCATTTTATCATTAAAAGCACTCTAGATGATATGCTAAGCTGGGAGACTTGCCTCAGCATTACAAAATGGTCCAAAGCAAGCATCACACATTACATTACAGACCATGGAGATTAGCGCACCTTCATTTTTTATACGGTGTCTAACTTCTCTAAATTCAGTCAGGAAGTTGACAAAAAGATTAATTTTATGTCAAAAAGTTGGTTTGAAATTCTTTCAATGGTTTGAGCTTCACAAAGGGCAGATGAACTGTGAGAACTGTCAAGAAATGAAAATGTACAAAGCAGAACATTCAAAACTAAAGTTGGGGGAGAGGG
Source organism: Heloderma suspectum (assembly GCF_057233095.1). Classification (NCBI taxonomy): domain Eukaryota; kingdom Metazoa; phylum Chordata; class Lepidosauria; order Squamata; family Helodermatidae; genus Heloderma; species Heloderma suspectum. The sequence continues at coordinate 43,943,588 of NC_139460.1, read as the reverse complement.
TGCTGTATATTAATAAAGGGCTAAATGATGGAAGGGAAGGCTGACTTCTTTCAATGCATAATAACAACATTTTTCATTAAGTCTGAGCATACATATTTAAATGCATTGAGCATTCCTGTGTAAGACAGGAGGTTATTTTTCCCTTCAAAGCATGTCCCATTGCTAGCTGCTAATTCAGCATTTATGTCCTCTATTTTGTATGGATTGTTTCCTTAAAGCACAAATTTGGTCAGGTTGTGTATACATGTTGTAAAGCAAGGATGCGCAACTGTGGGAGGTACAGGGGCCATTCCCCTGCCCCCTGCCCCTCTGGACCCATGCCACAGGTTGCACTCTGCAAGAAGAAAAAAAGAAATCAGTTTGTATTGAAATTAGGTGGCTCACTGTCCTGTAGTGGTACACACAGTGCTGTAAGGGTCAAAGGTAATATTGCCTGTTTAATGTTGCTCCATAATACTAAATCTGCCATTTAAACATAAATGGTTTTTCCACAGTGCTGTGCCAAATCCTGCCCCTTGTTTTCAGGAACTTTTTTCTCTCCCTGTGAAAGATGCTTCCTCCCCCCACCTCTTTCTCAGGGAGGGGGAGAATTTCAGAGAATTTTTTCCTCCTAAATGCCTACTGGAGAGGGCAAGGCCACATGGTCTCCTGGGAGTTCAGAAAGAACTGCTGGGCTGGAAAAGAGTCCTGGGCTCCTGCAATGCAGGGGGTGTTTTAAAAAATAAAATAAAAAAGAAGACCCCCCCAAGAATTTCCTACACTTAAAAGGTATGTGGAAATCCTGTCCCCCTCTCCAAGGAGAAAATTCTCCAAAATTCTCACTCTCCCAGCCTCTTTCGCCAGACTTTTCATTTTGTCTCCCCACCCCCACCCCCCAAATGCCAAAAATGGAAGAATTGAAATGTTTGGCAGAGCAGTATTTTCCCACAGAGCAGGAAATGGGGAGTGACAATATATATGCACAATACATTATCACTCTGACATGGATGTAGATTATGTTGTTATTGTTTTAAAAACAGGCTCACTTAACATTCTTTTCCAGAATTGTTAATAATAAAACATGACAATGGCAGTTTTTCAGGGTATTACTATTCAAAATAGTCCAGTTTGGTGATTCAGTGCCAAAACTGAGATGAGGTAGAGCTCAACTCTCCTTGACAATTATGGGCTCTGACCTGGAAGTCTTTTTCCCTAACCCCAGATGGCAAAGTGGGAGAGGCTCACTGCACATCGTCTAAGTCACTCTCTTCTTACCATTTTGCATATGGCCCAACTAGAGTCTGAAGACCTAGGCCCCATCCTGGAAAACCAACCATGAAGGATGTTGTGGGAGTCCAGGAAGGGGGTGGCATCTGACAGGCGTCTGCCTGCTCAGCCCCCTGACTCCAGTCTGTGGACCGCTGTTCTTGCCTGACTTGGCATGTGCTGAGCTGGGCAAGCATGGCAGTCCCTGCTGATCCACTGAGCTTCCATTTTGTGTTAAAATGGCAACTTGGCCTTTTTCATAAATCCCCGTTTATGCAAATGGCATCTGTAAAAGGGCCATTTACACAAGATAGCAGGTGTAAATGGACCATTTATGCCAGTCATCTTTTGTAAATGGCTGTTTTACAACTGCCATTTGAGTAACTGGGGATTTACAAAAAAGTCTGAGCCACCATTCTGACACAAAATAGTGGCTTAGTGAGGGGTTGGGCAGCTGCACACCACGCACTGGATGCCCACGGACCACCCAGCAGCTCGCCACATACAGTGAACAGGGTAGGGTGGGCAGCAAGGGTCCAGTGAGTAGCACAGATGGCCATCACTACCAACAACTTCCAGCTGTGTTACAGCTATTTCAAAGAAGGTTGGGTCACCAGGCTGTTTCTTGGAGGCTCACTGAAGCCATTTTTGAAATTCTGAACCACTTATTTCCATCACAGCTGGTCATTTTAAGAACCATATAATATTAAGAAATGGTGGCTGAGTTTCCTTGTTTTCCTTACCCCTCCCTACCCCCCCACCTTTGGGGACATTTCTTTTAAATTGTTACCCTGATGGCAGGGAGCAGGGACTGTGTCATTTCTACTGATTTTTGAGCCACTCTGGGAGCCTTCCTAGCTGAGGTAGAAATGCTTTAAACCAGGGGTGAGGAGCAGTTGGGGGGGTAGATGACTCTCCTCCCAGCCCCCCATGGACTGAATAATATTAGGAGGCAGGAGGATTCCCTGGTGCACCCTCTCTTCCAAACTAGGACAATGAGCGGCATGCTAAAGAAAATCCCTGCTGTTAATTCCAATCACTAATCAGAGATAATAGCAGATATTCTCCCTTCCCCCATGCTAGCTTTCTGGGACAGGACTTTGGGGAGGAGAGGGCTTCAGGGGGAGGGGGCTCACCTGAGACCCCATGGGCCAGATTTCATTTAATTTCTTTCATTTCTATACCACCCAATAGTAGAGATGTCAGAGAATTCCACCACGGATCTTGGTGAGGCCGAATGCCAGTGCATTCGGCCCCCCAAAATCTGTGGCGGAACAGCCTGCCCCCCTGCCCTCCCCATGGATCCCCCCCAGGACGAGACTTACCTGGGGTGGATCTTCCGGGTGGTGGCGGCTCCGTAAAGATTTACGTAGGCTAAAACGGTGAATCAAAAAGGGACGCAAATAGCGCCCACTACGCTATTTGCATTCCCCTTGATTTTCGCCGGCATAGTCTACGTAAATATTTATGTAGATTAAGACGGTAAAAAGAAGGAATGCAAATGGCAGCGGCCGTAGCCGCCGCCATTTGTGTACACGGTTGTTTTGTTTTGTTTGCTTGTTTTTTACCCAGAGCCCTCCGCGGCCAGAAATCCGGCTGTGGACGGCTCTGGCCTGGCTGGGCCGGGCCAGGCCAGCTGCTCCGCGGAGCTGCTGCGGAGCACAGCCGGCCGTTCGAGGATTCCGGGGGGAGGGATGGAATGCCTCCCCCTCCACCATCAACATGAAAGGTAAGTCACTTTCGTACATCCCTACCGAATAGCCAGAGCTGTTTAGACAGTTCACAAAAGTCACAAAATAAAACCATAATATAAAAACTTTTAACATGCAGCATTTAAAAATAAAATAAAAATAAAATAGCTTTAAAAACCCAGTTACAATAATACACTGGGACCTGATAAAACAACTGATATTAAGATCCCATGATATGCCATCAAATGCCTGGGAGGAAAGGACAGTCTTAACTTGGCACTGAAAAGAAGATGTTGGTGCCAGGTGGACCTCCATGCAAAGAGCATTGCATAATCGTTGGACCACCACTGAGAAGGCCTTCTTCATTATTGCCATACTCTGAGCCTCTCTTGGAGGAATGTAATGTATGGGGTGGCCAGGGGAGGCTGGTGGCTCCAGTTCCAGAGATTCTATTCTGAGTTTGAGTTAAAACCAGCCACAAGTGTAAAGAAGCTATCCAAGCTGCTGAACTCTATCCCCCAAATCTGTCCAGCACCTTGGATTTCTGGCTGGTTGTATCTAAAACCCAGAATGGACTCTCTGTCACTCTGAAACTGGAGCCAACAGCCTCCCCTGGGTGTGGCTTCATACTAGGGATGTACGAAAGGTACTTACCTTTTGCGAATTATGTTTATGGTTGGGGGGGAGTCGTTTCATCCCTCCCCCCGGAATCCTCACCAGGGGGGGAGGCGCTCCGTTCCTCCCCCCCAGAATCCTGGCCGGCCGGCTGTGCTCCTCAGCGATTCTGTGGAGCCGCCGGCCGGCTCTGCCAGCAGCCGGACATCCGGCCACTGGCTAGCAGGGACGCAAATGGCAGCGGCCGTAGCCGCCAGCGTTTGCGTCCCTGCAGTCAGCCATGATAGGCTATGTAAATGTTTACGTAGCCTATCACAGCTGAGTAAAAACAAAAAACAAAAAATGCGCTTACGCAAATGGCAGCTCCCATGGGCACTGCCATTTGCATTCCTTATTTTGGCACATCTTAGTCTACGTAAACATTTACGTAGACTAAGACGGTGAAAATAAGGGGAACGCAAATAGCGTAGCATCTACGCTATTTGTGTTCCCCTTATTTTCGTCGTCTTAGTCTACGTAAATGTTTACGTAGACTAACACGTGCCAAAATAAGGAACGCAAATGGCGGTGCCCATGGGCACCACCATTTGCCTACGTGCATTGTTTTTTTTTTAAAGTCAGCCGTGATAGGCTACGTAAATCTTTACGTAGCCAATCACATTTTTTTGGTTTTTTGGTTTTTGTTGTTGTTTTTTTTTAACTGGAAATGGCGGTGGCGGCAGCTGGTCAGAAGACTGGCCGCCGCCGCACCACCACTGGAGCTGCTGCTGGAGCCTCCGCCATCGCCGCCGCCAGGAAGATCTGCCACAGATAAATCTAATCCTGGGGGGGGGCAGGTGGCAGACCATTCTGCCACCGATTTCAGGGGGTCAAATGCTCTGGCATTTGGCCTCCCCGAGATCCATGGCGGAATTCTCTGACATCCCTACTTCATACTGGGAGAGGTGGTCCTGATACTGCAGTTCCAAGCCATGTAAGAGTTTATAGGTCAAAACAAGAACCTTGAAGTGGACTCGGAAACATGCAGTTTCATAGGCCCAGTCCTTCTGGCACGAACTCAGGCATTCTGACAGAGTGATCAGTGATATTATTCAGTGATATTATCCAAATCAGTGATATTATTTATTGTAGCCAATCTCATGGTAAAAGCTAAATCATTACACTCTTCAGAAATCATATTACTATAGCAGAAGCTATAGGCATATTGCTTAATTCAAGAAACAGTTCAAAGTTAATAATAACTAGAACAAGAAGTGGCTATGGACACTCACTTGGGTGTCTTTAGAGTCAGGTTGGACTCGATGGTCTTGTAGGCCCCTTCCAACCCTACTATTCTATGAACTACAACCATGTCAGAGATCATCCCAATGATAGTTTCCCAAGTTGGGATCTCTATGGTTCAGAATACAAGGCAAGGTCAAGGGTCATGATAAATCCAGGCAAAATATCATACCAGGCAATTCCAGATGTTACTGAAGTGCAATTTACAAACTAGCCTCAATTTAGGTAGAAGACAGTGCATTATGACCACAAATGGCTTAAAATACATCAATTACAGCTATAATGTTCCCATGATAGGCTAATGGTAACCACCATTAGTCTATCTTGCCTTAGCCAGAAAGCTACCACATGTGAAATCTGGAGGATGCACAAGTAAAGGGGGCTGGTCTACTGTGGACTCCTCCTTGGAGTCCACACAGGATTTCCCCAGCAGCCCTGCTCTGTGCCAATGAGGCCACCCGAGCCTCAAGTGAAAATGACAGCTCCAGGAGAATCCCCAAGCTATGAAGCTGCTCTTTCAGGGGGAGCACCACCCCATCCAGAACAGTGTGAATACCCTTCATCTGGTCAGAAGAACCACCTACTACAGCATCTCAGTTTTGTCTGGATTGAACTGCAGTTTATTAGCACTCATCCAGTCCTTTGTTGCAGCCAGACACTGATTTAGAACATCCACATGAGTATGGAAAGGAGAAATAGAACTGCATGTTGTCAGCATATTGATGGCAACATTCTTCAAAACTCCTGGTGACCCCATTCAACAGTTTCATGTAGACATTAAAAAGCATGGGGGACAAAACTGATCCCTGCAGAACCCCATACTGTAGAATCCACAGGAATGAGCAATATCCACCTTCTGGAGGCCACCATCCCAGTAGGAGCAAAACCACTGCAATGGAATACCTCCCAGTCCCTCTCAGACAATAGGCCCAGAAGGATTCAATAGTGCATGGTATTGAAAGCCACCATGTCTTCAAGGAAAAGCAACAGAATCACACTCCCTGATCTCTGTCCCAACATTGGTTATCATAGACAGTGCACAAGTCTATTCTGTGTAGGGATGGCGGATAATTTCTCCATGGATCTCAGGGAGGCCGAATGCCAATGCATTCGGCCCCCCGAAATTGGTGGTGAAATTCTCCGCCACCCCCCCCACCCCCCTGGGATGGGACTTACCTCCTTCGAATGTCCCTCTTGGCAGCGGGTCCCAGCGACGTTTCGGCGGCGTTTCAGCGGGGGCGGGGGCGGCGGCCAGTCTTCCGACCGGCTTCCGCCACTGCCATTACAAAGTAAATGTAAATACACACACACACACACACATGTGATAGGCTACGTAATGATTTACGTAGCCTATCACGGCTGACTTTGGGAATCTAGCCGTGATAGGCTACGTAAATCGTTACGTAGCCTATCACGGGTGTGTGTGGGGGGTTTTTTTACATTTACTTTTTTATTTTGCGGCCGGGGAGACGGGGCGCTCCTCCCCGGCCTGAATTTTGGCAGCGAGGGCACCTCCCCTCCCAGCCTGAACTTCGGGGGGAGAACCGAAGCGCCTCCCCCCCACTGCGAAGTAAGCTGCGGGACCAGGTAAGGGACTTTCGTCCATCCTTAATTCTGTGTCATAACCTGGGAAAGGTTATGGATCCCACTAACAGGTCTCATCCTAGAGCATCTGGAGTTGGTTGGCATCCAACTGCTCAAGGAAGGAACACTTGCCACCAGCTTTAAGTTGTTAAGAAATTCTGGGTCTTTCAAGAGGCCCAGGACCATGCCCTCTCACAAGGAGGTGTTAATCACTTCCCTGGCCCTGCTGGCTGTTTTCTCCCTGCCAGTTTTTATAAGCCAAGATGGGCAAGGATCCAGTACAGAACTGTGCCCCCCTCCCTTTCCTGGTCATGCTTGCTTTAGCTATTTCATCTTTTTGTGATAGCTAGGGATGTATGAAACGACTTACCTGTTTCGTTTTGTGACATCCGCAGTGGGGGGGAGGCGCGCCATCCCTCCCCCTGAAATCCTTGCCTGCCAGCTCTGCTATGCGGCGACTCTGCAGAGCTGCCAGCCAGGACCGCCCGCAGCGACATCTGGCCATTGCTGGGCTGCACAGGGATGCAAATGGTGGCCGCCATAGCCACTGCCATTTGCATCCCTTTTTTCCCCATGATAGTCTACGTAAATATTTACGTAGCCTATCACGGCCTCCGCAGGGACACAAACGGCAATAATGATGAAGTGAATGGCGGCCGCAGATGTGGCCACCATTCACAAAGCAGCACAAACGGCACCAGGTAGGTGTGCAGTTTCGCGCGCCTTTTGCGGGGTGGTGGGGCAGGGGGGCTTCGTTCCACCACAGATTTCAGGGGGCCAAATGTCAGTGCATTCGGCCTCACCAAGATCTGTGGCGGAATTCTCCGCCATCCCTAGTGATAGCACAGCACATTTCAGGTCTCCCTTTTCAGAACTCTGTGGATGTTGCCATTTGAACTGTGAATCCAAGGCATGTTGCATTTTATGGGTGATTTATAAATGTGCCAGGCCATGTGACATGCGAAAGGGGTGCATTTCTGATAGGAAGGGAATGAGAAAGCTGATGCATACTCTTGCAGAAACAATCATTTATCACAGGGCTGTATGAAGCCTACTGCTTGCCCAAGGTCAAGGACTATGGAAGGACCAGAAATGAGAGTCCTCATGGATGGAAAGCACAAATGCACAATACATTAAATGCTTGATAAATAGTCTCACACCTGGTCAAGCTCAGTTATGTTGACTGAGGAAACTGCTTTCAGATCTCCTTTTCACCTCTGACTCAAGCTCACACACTGCCATATTCCCCTACTTCTGAATTGTATCCCTCCCATATTCACTTTCCCTTCCTTCCTTCCTTCCTTCCTTCCTTCCTTCCTTTCTTTCTTTCTTTCTTTCTTTCTTTCTTTCTTTCTTTCTTTCTTTCTTTCTTTCTTGTGTTCTTCTCTTCTCTGTCTTATTATCTTATTTTCTTCAGACCCCTTCTTCTCCCCCACCCACTGGCTATTCTTTCTGGCCTTAAACCGCCCAGAGAGCTTCGGCTATTGGGCGGTATAGAAATTAAATAAATAAATAAAATAAATAAATTAAACATGTGTTATGTCTTCACCCGAAGTCCATCAAATGAAATGAAAGAGAATTCTTATCTCATGTTATTTTAAATGCAGTTCCATAGGTGGAACACTTGCAGCAATGATGCTAACTGGCTGTGGAAGCCTTCGCCTTTGAAAACAATATGGTAGGGATGGCGGAGAATTTCTCCCCGAAACTTCGGGGGACCGAGCGCCAACGTGTTCGGCCCCCCGAACAAGTTTCGGGGAGAAATCCTCTGCACCCCCCCGCACCCCGCACCCCCCCCAGGACGGGACTTACCTTCACCGAATGTCCCTCCCGGTGGCTGGTCCGGCCGGCGGTTTGGCAGGTGTTCAAGCGAGGCAGGAGCGGCAGCCGGTCTTTCGACCCCCACCCCACGAAAGGCATGCGAAACGGAGCACTTACCTGCTCCCGTCTGCGCTGCTTTGCGAATGGCAGCTGTCCTTGCGGACGCCATTCACTTCATCCTCTTCATAGCCGTGATAGGCTACGTAAATACTTACGTAGCCTATCACGGCTAATGCAGGGACACCATTTGCATCCCTGCAGAGGCCGTGATAGGCTACGTAAATACTTACGTAGCCTATCACGGTGGGGGGGGGGAACCCCAAAGTACACAAATGGCGGCGGCTACATTTGCATACGCTGGGTTTTTTTTCCCCCTGCCATGATAGGCTACGTACGTATTTACATAGCCTATCATGGCTCAATACAGGGACGCAAATGGTGGTGGCTACGACAGCTGCCATTTGCGTCCCTGCAGGGCTGCCTCGTGGCCGGATGTCTGGCTGCAGGCAGCCGGAGCTGGCTGGTGGCTCCGCAGCTTGGCCGCGGAGCGGAGCCGGCCGTGCAGGATTCCGGGGGGAGGGATGGAGCGCCTTCCCCCCCATCAAGGATTCCGGGGGGAGGGACAAAGCGCCCCCCCCACCACGAATGCCCCTCAGTGGAGCAAGGTAAGGGATTCGTACATCCCTAGATTCCAAGAAGTGAACCAATCTCTAAGGTGGGGAAACTGTAGGGATGGCAGAGAAATCCGCCATGGAATCCAATGAGGATGGATTCTTTAGAACCCAGCCCCCCGGAGTCCATGGAGGAATGGACCACCCCCACCACAACCCCACAGAATCCCCCCCAGGATGGACCCTACCTGGTCGTTGGCTGGTCTGGTCCGCCCGCAGCCATCTGCTGCTCTATCTGTAGACGCAAATGGCTGCTGTCTCAGCGCAACAGAGAAGGTGGTGGTGCAGCAAAAACTGGAGCATCCCTGCTTTAGCTGTGATAGGCTATGCAAATACTTATGTAGCCTATCACAGCAAAGAGCGGGGACGCAAATGGCGTCTGCTACGCCGGACAACATTTGCCTCTGCAGTCTGGCTGTGGACGGGCCCGGCTGGTGGCTCCGTGGCCTTGCTGCACAGCAGAGCTGGCCGGGGAGGATTCCAGGGGGAGGGGCGGATCGCCTCCCCCCTGAGCAGATGCCCTGGAATGGAACCAGGTAAGTGATCCACCCACCCCTAGGCAACTGTGCCCCTCCAGATGATGTTGGACTCCAACTCACAACAACCCCAGCCAGCATGCCCAATAGTCCTGGATGATGGGATGATGGCAGTTCTAGTCCATTGACATCTGGAGGGCCACAGGTCCCCCATCCCTGCTCTAAGGGTAACTTAGGGCACAATCCTATAGTTAGGGATGGCCGTGAATTTCTCCGCAAATCTCGGGGAGGCCAAATGCAAACGCATTCTGCCCCCCGAAATTGTTGGTGAAATTCTCCACCCCCCCACTTCGCCCCCGGGATGGGACTTACCTCCCTCGAATGTCCCTCTCGGCGGCGGGTCCCGGAGGCGGTTCGGTGGCAGTTCGTCAGGGGCGGGTGTGGTGGCCGGTCTTCCAACCGGCTGCCGCCGCTGCCATTACAAAATAAAGTAAAAAAACAACAACAACAATACCCGTGATAGGCTACGTAATGATTAACGTAGCCTATCACAGCTGACTTTGGAAATCTAGCCATGACAGGCTGTGTAAATCGTTACGTAGCCTATCACGGGTGTTTTTTGTTTTTGTTTTTTTCACTTTTTATTTCGCGGCCGGGGAGACAGGGCACTTCTCCCCGGCCTGAATTTCGGCCAGGCGAGGCGGGGCGCCTCCCCCCCCGGCCTGAACTTCGGGGGGAGAACCAAAGCGCCTCCCCCACACCGCGAAGCAAGCTGCGGGACCAGGTAAGTCCCTTTCATACATCACTACCTATAATGTCTAACCTGGGAGTAGAGATGTCAGAGAAATCCGCAATGGAACCAAATGAGTTCAGATTTTGATGAATCTGACTGGCAGATCCCTCTGTGGACTGGCTTTTCCCCTTTTAGGCAGAGTCCACTGATTTGCAGACTGGTTTTCTAACTTTCCAAATTTTGTGCACATTTCATTGTAAAAAAAACATGCAGAAACAAAACCCGGCCAAAAATGCACATTTCTCCATGGGCGAAAGCATGGAAATTGACATTTATGGGGATTTTGTGTATTTGCGGAGAATTTGCACATTTTCACATGTGCAACTTTGTGCAAATTCCGGAACTAAAATAAATGATTCCATTGATGGGCAGACTGAAGAACAAAAGGTGCCTGAAAATCCACAAAACACAAACAGAATGGATTTTACCCAATCCGTACATCCCTGCTTTGGCGTAAGCCCTACTGAACATCATGGGGCTGTCATAGTGGAGGAGCTCATGCTTTACCTGCAGAAGGTTCCATGTCCAATCTTTGACATTGCCAATTTAAAGAGAACGGCAGAAGATGATGGTAAAGAACTTATACCAGACCTTGGAAAGCCACTGCCAGTTAGAGTAGAAAATAGTGGGCTAAATAGACTTAGTAAAAGGCATCTTCCTTTTTCCTGTGAGTAAACATGCTAGTTTTGAGCTGCAAGTCGGTAGCCAGATGGCCAGAGATGACAGAATAAGGGAGCCCTTGATGAGGGAACCATCCCTAAGCAAATATGACTGGGTGGGGGATCTGTCAACAAACTGGCATCATCCTTACAACTGGGACTGCAGCAAAATGTTGCAGCATGGGTTGCTTCTGTTCAGGGTTCCAACCACTCCATTCTATTCACCTTCCATTAGGGATGGATGGACTCACCTCTGTCCATTGTTGCTTGTCGCTCACCAGGACACCGCTGGCTCACTGTGCTACGTGAGCCCCTGGACAGCTCAGTGGGTGTCTGGCAAGCACTGTGGGGCCGCCTGTCCCCTTAGCAAGATGCCATTTTTTGCGTTAAAATGGTGGTTCACCATTTCTCCATAAAAGTAATGTTGTGTAAATGGTGGCCATAAAGGGTCCATTTACACCTATAATTATGCATATGTGGCCCCTTTACGGCTGCCATTTATGTAGGGATGTCAGGGAATTCCACGACGGATCTCGGTGAGCCCCTGAAATCCGTCGCAGAACAAAGCCCCCACCGCCCCCACCCCACGAAAGGCGCACGACACGGAGCACTTACCTGCTCCTGTCCTTGCTGCTTTGCGAATGGCGGCCATCCTACAGCCACCATTCGCTTCGTCTTCATAGCCGTGATAGGCTTCGTAAATACTTACGTAGCCTGTCACGTCTAATGCAGGGACACCATCTGACCATCTTCCTTTCATCTTCAGCCATCTAGTGAAGATAATTTTGTTTAGGTGGGATTTTTATTGAAAATTGTTTTTTATTCTGACTCTGGCTTTTAATTTTTCTGCCAAACTCTCTTTTTTGTAATTTTAATTAGTTTGATTTACTTTCATAGTTATGATTGGTTTATTGTTTGTTTGAATGTCTCAGTCTACTTGAGCACTTTTTTATAGTGGAAAGGTGGCATATTAGTTATTTAAATAAATAATTAGATCAGCTTCACACCCTCATCTCAAGTGTGGTGCCAGGCATACTTAGGGATGGATGGACTTACCTCCTTCCAGTCCCTTCAGGATGGCTCTGTCACTGCCCAAGAAGAGCTGTGAGGCCGTCTATTGCCTTACCAAGCTGCCATTGGGTACAGAAATCATGGCTCAGTTACTTTCGCATATCTAATGTTGTGTCTATGGCTGCCTTAACGAGGCAATGGCGCAACATTACAGGCATAAAGGGCCCTTTACACCTGTAATGTTGAGCCATTGCCCCTTTAAGGCAGCCATAGATGCAACATTAGATTTGCAGAAGTAACCGAGCCACAATTTATGTGCACAATGGCAGCTTGGGTAGGTGACGGGTGGCTTCACAGTGCTTCCCACCAGTCCCTGAGATAACAAGCAAGCTCCCCACAGCCCAGTGAGTGGGGTGTGAGTGGTCAGGTGGGGGGGGGAGAACTGCCAGACTCCACCTCCTCGGATTCTCACACCATCCTTAGCCATGCTGAAGGTGCACCCTAAACACAGCTGATGCTCACTTGTGGCTATGTATTATAGAACAAGATCCGCAATGGAGAAAGAAGCTTGCCTGCCATGGCTGACCTACTCATTGGGCAACCAACAATAAGCTTCAAGTGCTGAGAAATAGAGGCTAAAGAATCAAACATTCTTGTCCGAATCTACCCTCTGAGTCATGACCATAAAGCAATAAGGGCTGGATGTGCCTGATCTCGTCTGATCTCAGAAGCTAAGCAGGTCAGCCCTGGTTAGTACTTGGATGGGAGACTGCCTGGGAATCAGTCTTCCTGCACTCAGCAGGGGATTGGACTTGATGGTCTTGTAGGCCCCTTCCAACAGTATGATTCTATGATTCTATGAGTCTTGAATCTTAGTCTAGTGCTGCAGTCCATAGGTCTCTGAAGGATGGAGCTGATCCCCAGAAGCCAGGAAAAAACATCCTGAAAACTACTGAACCAGGACAATAATAACAGAGGTGCTATTATGGGCACACAATGCAGAGTAAGCAACAATCTGGTGCTGTAGCCATCCAATTGTACTACTTTCTTCCATTGTAAATAGTCCCAGGTTGACCTATGGGAGGCAGATTGCTTAGCCAATCAGTTGTTAGTAGCTGCTCATTCAGATCACTTGGCTTGGTGCTAGAACTGCTGAAAACTGCTTTGTAGACAGCTCCCTTGTGGCTGTGTGATCCAAACCACCACCTGGGGCCCTACAGGTATGTATGTATGTATGTATGTATTTATTTTTATTTATTACATTTATATCCCGCCTTTTTCCTCCTTAAGGAACCCAAGGTGGCGTACATAATCCTCCTGCTCTCCATTTTATCCTCACAACAACAACCCTGTGAGGTGGGTTGGGCTGAGAGTTTGTGACTGGCCCAAAGTCACCCAGTGAGCTTCCATGGCCGAGTGGGGACTAGAACCCGGATCTCCTGACTCCCAGCCCAATGAGCCTGAAGTGTTAAAGATAGCTAGGTGTGTACGAATTACTTACCCCATTCTGTCCGGGGCATCCACGGGGGTGGGGGGAGGTGATCTGTCCCTCCCCCTGGAATCCTCCCCAGCCGGCTCCACTCTGCTGCCAGCTGGGGCCACCTGCAGCTGGACCTCTATCTGCTGCTGGGCTGTGGCCGCAAATGGCAGCTGCTGTAGTGGCCACCATTTGCGTCCCTGCGTTAGCTGTGATAGGCTATGTATATATTTACCTAGCCTAGTATCACAGCAAAGAGCAGGGACGCAAATGGCAGCCGCTATGCCATTTGCATCCCTGCTCTTTTCATGATAGGCTATGTAAATATATACGTAGCCTATCACAGCAAAAGGCAGGGATGCAAATGGCGTAGCGGCCACCATTTGCATCCCTGCTCTTTGCCGTAATAGGCTACGTAAATACTAATGTAGTCTATCACGGCTAATGCAGGGACACAAATGGCGGCCGCAGACTGGGGCAGCCATTCGCGGCCGCAGACCAGGGAAGTCTTCTTTTGGGAAGCCCTTAGGAAGAGGAAGTGTTTTGGCTGAAAGTAGATGGAGACAGAGGATTTCATTTTTAAAAATAAACTAACCTGTAAATATTTATGAAAAATAGCGATTCTTATGGACATTATGCAGACTCACGGAGATGGCTGGGCACCGGAATTACAGATTTATCTATGTAATTTTCGGAGTAGAAAAAGAAGAGAATTCTGGGGGCTTGTGAACTGTGGAACGGAGCACCGGCCGCAAACTGCGGAAGTCAAGTGACGTGTACACAATTTGTACATCCCTACACAGCATTCCCCAGTCAGCATTAAGTCTGAATCTAACCCTCTATACACACCTACTGGCTTCTCAGTCTTTTATCCAAGATCAAGTGTGTATATCTGCACTTGCATATCTAAATCAGGCTGAATTCCAGTGTACATTTTGATTGTAAGCCAGTTTCTTTAAAAATGATGCACATCATCAGGATTTCCCCCTGCAAGCTATGGAGGAGTTTATGCTGACAGATCTTTCATTTACATAGCCATTACTGGATCAAAGCCATTCTAGTTTTCCTTCATTGACCCCAAGTATTTTTTTCCCCTCAAGGCCATTGCCACACAATCCTAAACACAAGTTGTGCCAGAGGTAAGCTGCAATTACTCTATGGTATGTTCTCATTTACCTTAGCATTTTCTTAGTGGCAATATTACAAATGCATTAATATGCTGTTGCCAGGTTTCAAAAAGAATGCCTTGAATATTTCTCTTTAAAAAGCAACAGTGAGTAGATAAGAATGAGTGATTGGATCCAGGAAGAGGAAAGGAACTTCCAAGAGAGGAAGGACTCTGCTTGTGAAAGGTCCATTCACCCTTTTTGTGTGTGGGGGGGATCCCCTCTTCCCTCACACAACACAGCTATCCCCCTTCAGCAGGCTCTCCTGACTCTCTGTGAAGCAATTTCAGTGGGTTGGGGGGGTTGGGGAAATCCACTTTCATCAGTGTAGTTGATCCAGTGCAAATCTGGATCCAACCTGATGTCAGCATTAAGGATTAGCAAACTTATCACAGTCCAGGTCATGCTGCTCTCCGGACCCCCACCAGCTGCCCAACCCTGCTTGCCATGCATGGCGAGTCGTGAAGTGGTCTGCCCAATCCCTCGCCAAGCTGCCATTTTGCGAAATGGTGGGTTGGCCTCTTTCAAAAAGGCCAGTTTTATGCAAATAGCAGTTGTAAGGGGGCCATTTATGCAAGATTGCAGGCATAAATGGTCACTTTACAGCCACCATTTGCATAAAATCCGCCTTTATGAAAAAGGCTGAGCTGCCATTTTGTGGCTCAGCGAGGGGTTGGGGATCATCGTGCTTGCCCATCTTGGTGTTGCACTGTTCACTGAATCGGGCAAGCGTGGAGATCCATGGACTGGTGTCCAGTGGGCTGAGCCAGTGATTTCTCGGTGGGCTTCAAGCCCCAGTCAGATGCCCATGACATCCCTAGTCAACACAGCAATTCTCATTGCTGCAGTAATCAAGTAGTGAAATGGTATTTGTGCACAAGCCCAGCATCCCGATGGTGCTAGATGCTGGCATTGGTGGAAGTGATGGAACATGGTCATGATAGCTAGATCATTTAGCTAGATAGAACCTCCATGTTCAGAGGCAGTGTATCTTAGAATACCAGATGCTGGGAATGTGGGACAGCTATTGCTTTCATGTCATGCTTGTAAGTTTCTCAGAGTCATCTGGATAGTGATAATTGGAGATAGAGTGCTAGACTAGATAGACCTTAGGTCTGATCCAGCAAAACTCTGTTTATGTTCTACTAGCTACAAAACTGAGCTGTGAGTTGGTTCAAATCTTAACTCATTAGGTAGTCTTAAGCAAACCATTCCCTCAGCCACCACTGCGCTGAGGTGCGTATGGTGATAATACTGCATGCTTGGTTTGTTATATTACATTTGATATAGTTTATATTGTTAGCTACCCATTTTTTTTCAAAAATACCAAGGTGGAAAAGCAATGTCTCAGGTAAATAAACTCACAAGTCTCTCTCTCTCACACACACACACACACATACACACTAGCAGCCAAATCAAATATTTAAAGTAACAACAGTTTAGCACAATATTAAGAAGCAGCACCTAAGGGAATGTAAGTAGAGCCCGACTAGATCAGACCCAAGGCCTAAATAGTCTAGAATCCTGTTTCCTTCCATGGCTAACCAGATGCCCGTGAGAAGCCAATAAGCAGGACCATGAGCTCAGAAACTCTGTCCTGCTGTGGTTCCCCAGCAACTGAGGGATGCTGCCTCTGATCCTGGAGGTAGCATATAACCATCATGACTAGTAGCCATTGACAACTTTATTCTCCATGAATTTGTCTAAGCCCCAGGATTGGTGGCCATCACCACATCTAGAGGAAGAAATCCCACTGAAAAAGGTAGGCTTTTACTGTCTACTGAAAAATGAGCAGCAATGGAACCAGGCAGACTTCCCTAGAAAGATATTTTGGCACTGGTCCAGGACTTGCACAGCCTCTCCTGATTCAGATGTCACAGGGAGATAGACCTGTGTGTCATCAGCATACTGATGGCACTTGGCTCCAAATCCCCTAATGACCACTCCCAGCTGCTTCATATAGATGTTAAATGACACTGAGGTTAAGATGGTACCCTGCAGAACCCCATAGCTGAATTGCCAATGGGCCGAGGAATGGTCACTAGGGATGGCGGAGAATTTCTCCCCGAAACTTCGGGGGGCCAAGCACCAACGTGTTCGGCCCCCCGAACAAGTTTCGGGGAGAAATCCTCCGCACCCCCCCGCACCCCCCCCCGGGACGGGACTTACCTTCACCGAATGTCCCTCCCGGTGGCTGGTCCGGCCGGCGGTTCAGCGGGTGTTCGAGCGAGGCGGGAGCGGCCGCCGGTCTTTCAACCGGCTGCCACCGCCGCCATTGCAATGAAAGAAAAAAAAAAAAGCGTCCCCTGATAGGCTACGTGACGATTCACGTAGCCTATCACGGCTAGATTTGCAAAGTCAGCCGTGATAGGCTACGTGAATCGTCACGTAGCCTATCACGGGTGACTTAAAAAAAAAAAAAGAGTGTACGGATAATGGCGGCCCCCATAGGGAGCCGCCATTCCCGTTCCTTATTTGGTCGCTGTAGTCTACGTAAATGTTTACGTAGACTACGGCGACTAAATAAGGAACGTGAATGGCGGCTCCCTATGGGGGCTGCCATTCGCGTACGCGCTTTTTTTTTTTTTTTAAAGTCACCCGTGATAGGCTACGTGACGATTCACGTAGCCTATCATGGCTGACTTTGCAGATCTAGCCATGATAGGCTATGTGAATTGTCACGTAGCCTATCAGGGGGTGTGTTTTTTGTTTTTTGTTTACTTTCGCGTTCGCGGCCGGGCGAGGCGAGGCGCCTCCTCCCCGGCCTGAATTTCAGCCGGGCGAGGCAGGAAGCCTCCCCCCCGGCCTGAATTTCGGCCGGGCGATGCGGGAAGCCTCCCCTCCCGGCCTGAACTTTGCGGGGGGATCAGCGAAGCGCCTCCCCCCCACCGCGAACGGCCTTCGAGGACAGGTAAGTGACTTTCGTCCACCCCTAGTTGTTGTTGGTGGTGCCTGGTAGAAGGCAGTGACCCCAATCTGTGAATAATTGTCCTAAATGTTGTACAAAGAAGACAGAAATGCTGCTCCAGAGATGTACTGGAAATTATGAATGAGATTAGAGAATATAGCAGGTGACAGCAGGGGAGGAGATGGGAGGGAGGTTGAGTGAAATGGGAGAGCTATATAATTATTATAGGTTTGTGGTTAGATTATGAGACTAAGTTCCTCCTGCCCATCCTGTTTTCTTCCTTCTTTCCTTGTTTCATCATCTGTCCAGGTTGCAATATCCAAATGAGACACCAACATGGGAAAAGGAAAGGAGGGGAATCTTAAGCCTTTCCTTTCTGCCACAGTTTTCCATCCCCAGTGTGGCCCTTCCAGCTGATTTCAGGGCCTCTGGGGGGGAAGATATGGCTTTGTTTTTCCTGAGGCTGCTCCAAAGGAAATGGGGGGCACCTTTCTGTAACCCAGATCCAGGACATTGGGAGAGGCAAGATAACGCTCTACTCACTCAATGGCTGGAGGCTTCAAAGAATGGAATGTTCACATCATTAGAGCCACACATGGGATTTTTTTTTAAGTTACCACAGATGGTCACTGTAGTAATAGTTCATTAATATTTAGAGCTGCCGTCCCCAAACTGACATCCTATGATAATGGGAGTTGTAGTCACAAGGCTCTGTTGGAGCAGAGGAAGTCCTGAGACTGCTGTGCAAACTGTTGACTATGGTGATCCGGTGCAAAAGAGGACAGGGCTCTTGTAGAAGAGGAGATTTCAGCTGGTGTAGCTTGCATGAAATAAAGAACATAAGAAGAGCCACACTGGATCAGACAGGAGGTCCATCTCATCCAACATTCTGTTCCTTCAGTTGGGGATGCTAGAGAATTCCACCACAGACTCCATTGAGGCCGGATTCTTTAGAATCCAGCCCCTTGGAGTCCGTGGCAGAACGGACCACCCACCTCCACCACCCCGCGAAGTTGCTGCGGAATGGATCCTACCTGCCACTGGCCGGTCCGCTGCCTTCCTGCAGAAGAAAATGGTGTCTGGTGTAGCGGACACCATTTGCGTCCCTGTTCTTTGCAGTAATAGGCTACGTAAATCTTTGCAGTAATAGGCTACGTAAATCCGTCCCTCCCCCCCACCCGGAATCTTCGCTGGCCAGCTCTGCTCCACGGCAAGTCCGCAGAGCTGCTGGCCGGCTCTGGCTGCTGGTGGACTTCCAGCTGCTGGGATGCAAATGGCACCTGGTGTAGCGGATGCCATTTGTGTCCCTGCTCTTTGCCGTGATAGGCTACCTAAATCTTTATGCAGCCTATCACTGCAAAGAGCAGGGATGCAAATGGCATCTGCTACACCGGACGCCATTTGCATCCCAGAGGCTGGAAGTCCACCAGCAGCCAGAGTTGGCCAGCAGCTCTGTGGACTCGCCGCGGAGCAGAGCTGACAGGAGAGGATTCCTGGGGGGGGGAGGGATGGATCACCTCCCCCCCCGCGGAGCCCCGCAGACTCCAGATAAGGGGGTTTCGCACATCCCTACCTTCAGTGTCCAACCAGCTACTTGTGGGAAACTCCTAGTTAGGCCAGGAGTGCAATAGCACCCTCCTGGCTGTGTTCCCCAGCAACTGATTTACATAGACATACTGCCTCTGATACTGGAGGTAACGTATACCCATCAGGACTAGTAGCCATTGACAGCCTTTTCCTCCATGAATTTGTCTAATTCCCCTTTAAAGCCATCCAAATTGGTGGTCATGTCTACATAGGATGTATGAGAATTTCATTTTTGCCCACAAAATATGTGAGTTTGCCCCATTAGAAACTACGAATGTGAGTGTGAGCATAAGCACATGTTCACTGAAAATATTGTCCAACACAGATCATTCCCAGTTCTCAGTTTGATTTCCACAAATTCCCTACTTTGTGGAAATTTCTTTAGTAGACTGAATCACCCCTGCTCTAGTCCATGGAGGAAATTTATGCAAATTAGGAATTTTGCACAAATGTGGGGAGATTTGTGAAAATCTCCTGTTTGCTCGCTGCTCAATTTGCACTAGTTTCCTGTTCACACAAAGTGAGCAGCAATCGCAACCGTGAATGGGAATCGGGCACAAGATGAGTGGCAAGGTGATGTTTGGCAAATGCTAGTGGCAGGTAGGTATGTACGAAAGTCACTTACCTGTTTGCGGATTATGTTGATGGTGCGGGGGAGGCGTTCCATCCCTCTCCCTGGAATCCTGGCCAGCCAGCTCCACTCCATAGGGATTCTGCAGAGCCACCGGCCAGCTCCGCCAGCAGCCGGACATCCGGCCTCTGGCTAGCAGGGACACAAATGGCGGCGGCCGTAGCTGCCACCGTTTGCTTCCCTGCAGTCAGCCGTGATAGGCTACGTAAATGTTTACGTAGCCTATCACACCTGACTTAAAAAAAAAACGTGCGTATGCAAATGGGGGTGGCTGTGGCCGCCCCCATTTGCGTACGCACGTTTTGTTTTGTTTTTAAGTCAGACGTGATAGGCTATGTAAACATTTATGTAGCCTATCACGGGTTTTTTTTTTAAAAAAAACCTAGCCGTGATAGGCTACGTAAATCTTTACGTAGCCTATCACGTCTTTTTTGGGTTTTTTAACTGGAAATGGCGGCGGCGGCAGCCGGTCAGAAGACCGGCCACTGCAGCCGCAGCCGCCGCCACACCACCACCGCACCGCCACCAGAGCTGCCGCCGGAGCCGTCGCCGCCTGGAATATCCGCCCCAGGTAAGTCTCATCCCGGGGGGGGGGCAGGCCGTTCCGTCACCAATTTTGAGGGGCCGAATGCACTGGCATTTGGCCTCCCCGAGATCCGTGGTGGAATTCTCTGCCATCCCTAGAGGCAGGGCACAGGAAACTTGGAAGCCTCCATGTTTGGACCTTCAGAGCAGTGAGGGTGCAGTCCAAAGGACTACACCCTTATTAAAAGGGCCAGAGAGCCCTGTCCTCCTTTTCAGCAGGCATATTGCCTCAAGCTTCACATTAAAATGTGGGTATGGTGTTTTGTCTTTTAATGCCAGTGCTCATGAACCCCTACTGATGGCTGCCCCCATGGTACGTGAGCATCTGATTTGACTTCAAGGGTCTCGTAAAACAGAACAGCTTCCTTAGCAAATTCCTTTTAGTAGCTCACCCAGAGGCATGAAATAGAGCCTTCATGCTCACATCTCAACACGTCCTGCTCAGGTCTTGGTGCAAGGAGTGAAGGGAGGACTTTATCAGCAGCCGCCAAGTAGCTTCAGTTCTCTATGTAGATTGTTTTACTGTGACAGTCTCTAACAATAGAAGTAAGCAGGGAAACATCTTTGTCATCCAGCAGTCAATACTAAGGTGGGATGATATGTCCCTATCTCCCAGTGTGAGCAAAATCGAACTATTGGAGGCAGCTCAGAAGGGGGGGGGGAGAGTTTCTTTACACAATTTGCCAGTGACCCTTAAGCATGTAGGTGGAGGGAAGAATAGTAATTTGCTCTTCTTTTTTTCCCTTTAGTTTTGTTATTTATTTTCCTTTTGTATAAGCACAAATGCTCTCCCCCCCTTAGAATTCAGAGGAAGCATAGAAATTCAATGGAACCATCATGTTTGTGTAAGCTAGCATCATGTTTGCAGGGGAAATTTGCTTAGGGTGTTCTCAGTGGGCAAGAGCCCTCATTGGCAGAGGAAATGCTACAGAAAAAAAAGGCTTCTGTAAAGAAAGGCACTCAAGGAATGGTGCAGACATTTTATTTATAAATGGCTCAGAGTTTTGAGCGAATATCCACTTTGGACAAAGTCCAAACATGGACTGGAGGGTATTTGGACTGGAGACACTGGAGTTCCTACAAAGTGAAATAATTCTTGTCCATAGCACCCCAAACTGAAGTGGGCTGTTCCTATAGCTTGTTTGTAATCTCATGTTTCTGTACAAGTTGGTATCTCAGAGAAATCCGAAATGGATTCAAATGACTTTGTATACCTATGAATTTGACCAGGAGGTTCCACAGTAGACTGGTGTCTTCCAACTCATGTGGATTCTGCACACTTGTGGACTTCTTTATTATTATTTTACTTTCCAGAATTGTGCACAAATTTAGTCATATGAAATTACAAATGTTACTGGAAGATACACTAATATATACACCTTTTAAAAAGCTTTATACATCTCTGATCTCTCTTTGGCCTCGCTAAGAAAAATAGGCCAAATATTGCATACTGGTGAAAATTACATAAATTGTGGTGGATGTTTTCGCATACTGTTCTGAAGGGGGGTGAGGATCTGATTCCATCACTGAGACAACGACAGAATGAAAGATGCATGAAAATCTGCAAAACACACTTGGAATGAATTAAACAAAATGTGTACATCCTTTCTACCAGGTATCGATTGCCCTTGAAGGGGAACTCTCCTCGCAGTTTGAGAATCACTAGAATATGACATCTCAGATACATTTGTAAATGCACATATCACTCAGAGTTAGGCATGTGCGAACTCACCCCGTCCGGGTTCTCCAGACACCTGCCCAGCCCCTGCCTCTGCTTGCTAGTCCCCAGGCTTGAGACCCTCCCATGCTCAGCAAGTAGCTCGCACTAACCCCAGTGCCATCATTGAAATCTGCAGTCGCCTTAAAAAAAAAAAAAACAGAGATGGCAAAAATGCGCATGTTTTTGTATGTGTGAAAATGTGCATTTTTGCAAATGCACATATTCTCATGTGTGAAATGCACATTTTTGCGAAGGCACACATTAGTGTGTGTGCAAAAATGTGCATTTTGGGGAGAATGCACATTTTCACTCATACTCAAATATGCACATTCACAAAAATGTGCATTTTTGCATATGTGAATATGCACATTCACAAAAATGTGCATTTTCATGTGTGCGCAAATTTGCGCATTTTTGCAATTGCCATTGTATATCTGAAAAAATGGTGACGGCAAAGCTCTATGAGGCCTGCAGAGTGAGTGCAGGCCATTCCCCGAGCATGGTCAGGGGGCGAACAAGGGCAGGGGCTCAGCAAGCGGGGCTCATGGGTGCGGGCAGAAGCTGGTCCAGCAGATTCCCAGACTGAATCGGGTGCCCATGCCAGCCCTACTCAGAGTCAAACCATGTCGGGGGATAATAGTGCACACATGGTTAGTAGGGATGTGCATTGGATTTGGCTGAAATCTACACCAAATAGGGCACCCTTGGGACCTTTGCTAATGCTCCTCCACCCCCACGCCCTATTCTTCCTTTTTGAAAATACTTTTTATTCTATTTTTTATCTTTATAAATGAAATAAACAATACCAACAACCTAATCAATAACTACAATTTCCCAACAATATAGTATTCTTAAGAGGACACAGCAACAACAAAAGAGAAAAAGAAAAAAAAAAGAAAACTGAAGAAGGAGAAGAAGAAAGAAGGGGAAAAAACATGAAAAAATATAAAAAGTTATTTAAAAGGATTAAATTTAAACTCCATTACACAGAAACTTCGAATCCCATTCTACTTAAAAATTATACCTATAACATTGGAAATATTACAATTCAATAAGGCATTAATAATCAACCTTACATTTCAATATCATATCATCAGTCTTATAGCAAGGAAGCAGGCCTACAATTCATTTCCAGTAACCATATATTGCCCTTCAGCTAACATATAATAGTAAAACTTAACAATTTAACCAGCCAAAAATCTTATTTACCAATAATGATAGTGATAATAATAAAAAGGAAGAAAATTTAAAAGAATAAATAATAATAATGACAAATCACTAGTAAATTTTATAACATTATATAATAATAAAGCTTAAAATCAACCTCACAACAATCACTAATATATTTTGTACTAGATATATAAATGAGTGTGCATATTTCTATACACCCTCAGACAGTAAATTTAAGTACAGTATATCATATCCATTTTAAAAAGAAAGGATTTAAAGAAAAGAGAGAAAGAGAAAAAAATGAAAGAAGAAAAAAAAAAATCTCTGGCCTAGCCTAAATCTTCCAGACTAAACATAGCCGCTATAGCCGCCGCCATTTGCATACACTGTTTTTTTTGGGGGGGCTGCCGTGATAGGCTACATAAATACTTATTTAGCCTATCACAGCAGCCTGGCTGGACACAAATGGCGGCCGCTACGGTGGCCGCCATTTGCGTCCACAGCAGCCCGTCTGCGGCCTGAACTCCGGCTGTGGACGGCCCTGGCCAGGTGCTCCGCGGAGCCACTGTGGAGCGGAGCCAGCCAGGCAGGATTCCGGGGCGGAGGACTGGATCGCCTCCCCCCCCCATCGAGGATTCCGGGGGGAAGGACGGAGCACCTCCCACCCCACTGCGAATCACATCCACGAAAAGGTAAGTGACTTTCGTACATCCCTATTCAACACAGCTTTGAGCGATGATTAAGCTCTGGCAGACTAGCCCCAGAGTCTAGCCCACCTGCTACTATGCAGCAAGAGCTATTCTTCCAAAACTTGATCCAGAGCTGCCCCTGCCTCCCCTTTTCAAAGGTTTTTCAACCTTTTAAAAAGCTGTTTGAGATAGCGTCCTGTGGAGGTTCCGCGGAATGCTGCAAGGGCAACATTGGCTCTCACCGGAAGTCCCACCCCCTATTCTTCCTGAACAGAAACCCAGATTTCATTTTAGGAAGAACATAGTTGTTTCAATCATGTTTTTAATGATTTTGTTTTATTGTTTTAATCAACTTTTATTTATCAATTATTGTAAGCTACCTTGAGATCCATTTTCTTGGTAGTAAGGCAGGGTACAAATCAAATCAAATCAATCAATCAATCAATCGAATTTCAGTTTTATCTTAGGCATAACTAAGTAGAAATCCTACTATAACATTTACAAAATGAAGATTATTGAATCATAGATAGAAGATTAAACTAAAAGTAAAATGTCAGGGTATCATGTTGCCTGTAGGTGAACCATCTGGCAGTATTTGAAAGGGGTGGTAAAGTTTTGGAAGAGGAAAGTTATACATTTTAAAATAATTTGCTTGTATAATTTCTAATAATTTCTACCCTCCCTGAAAAAATGGGGTTTTCAGAAAAAAGAGAAATGCGCTGTACAGCTGTGTCTGTATTCTTTTTTGCTGTACCAAAAAATTCTTCTACATTATTTTGAGCTTTCTCATTCAATTTGATAAAAAAAAAAGAAATTGCTTCTGAAAAATACTGGAAGGAGAAGAACATTTCAGAGAAATTCTCATGGGTAGGACTTTGGGTTCTTGTGCTTACCTTATTTATGAGTTAAGTACTTTCATTGTATAATCATCTCTCCAGCAGCCTGGCTTCCCAGACTTCAATTAAAGCCCATGGGAAGATATCATGAGGTAACTCCTCCCCCAAGGGGCTTTTTTAGATCAGGAAATGTGGACAGCCAGGGGTGCTGCAGATTAATGAAAAGATGTGTAACAGAAAGAGAGAGCACAGACAGCACCCTTGGCTTAGCTGCAATGATAAAGTAAGCTCAAAATGATGGCAACACAAAAAAGAAGCCCTTAGTGGAAAAAGCAAGAAACTATATGACAACCACTGTTGATGGAGAGCCCACCTCTGAGAAACTATTGGAGAATATCTTCTCCCCCTGGATAAATTCTTCTTTTTCTTTTTCTGCCGACAAATGGGGTGAAGAATTTCAAGGGGCCATTTCCACATAGCTGTAATTATTTCCATGATTTTGCCCATGTTGCTGAAAAGTAATATTATATGTTTGGGGCACTCATCTGCAATAGGGAAGAATATGCGATATCTTTAGTCTGTTTTGCATCCTTTTGCATTCTTCATTGCTCTTCAGTTGTAAGAGATCATGACTTCTTAGGGTTGGCTGGGAGTGGATCTGCAATAAATGATTAAAAACCTGTTGCTACAATTTGGACAGTTATCCAGAAGTGCAAATACAACTCAAAAACAATATCATACCAGGAATTCCACCATTCTTGTGTTAGCAGTTAAGGAACATCAGTGGTATATCAACAATCTTATAACTACTGTCAAAATATGGTCGTGTAAATGAGGCTGGAGTGATGGTTATTTGAAGATAGCATTTGAAAGAAACTCAGCATAAAGATACTGAATTTATTGCTCAGCATTGTAATGCTCACCCCATCTGTTTGTACTGGCATACTCTTTCGTTTCAACACAAAGGGCCAGGATGGTTTAGTTCAAGCCACACATAATGTCATTTTCATAAAAACATGGAATTAAAATAACAGAAAAATATGAGGACAACTTCTACTAAATAATTACATAGTCTTTCCAGTAGTGTGCTAGGCACTGTTAAGAATCACAGAAGTGACAGTCTCTGCCGAAGGGACAATGCTTTGTCTTCTTTGTCATTTTCCACTTGAGCTATTGGCTGTAGGGATATACGAATCCCTTACCTTGTTCTGGTGGTGGCGTCCACTGGAGGGGGGGAGGCGCTCCGTCCCTCCCCCCAGAATCCTTGACTGGGGGGGAGGTGATCCGATCCTCCCCCACGGAATCCTCGACGGCCGACTCTGCTCCGCTGCAGCTCCACGGGGCAGCCATCCAGGCCAGGGCCATCCACAGCCAGATTACGGCCATGGACTGGCTGGTGCTGGGTAAAACAAAAACAAAAAAACAACGGCATATGCAAATGGCGGCGGCTACGGTGGCCACCATTTCATTCCTTATTTTTCACAGTTTTAGTCTACATAAATATTTACGTAGACTATTACGGCGAAAAAAAGGGAACGCAAATAGCGTAGTGGGTGCTATTTGCGTTCCTTTTTGATTCGCCATTTTAGCCTATGTACATATTTACATAGACTAAAACGGTGAAAAATAAGGAACGCAAATGGCGGCCACCGTAGCTGCCACCATTTGCGTACGGCTTTTTTTTTTTTTAACCCAGATGTGATAGGCTACGTAAATCTTTACATAGCCTATCATATCTGGGTAAAAAAAAGAAAAGAAAAGACCAGACTGTAAATGGCGGCCGTGGCAGCTGGTCGAGAGACCAGCCGCCGCTGCTGCCTCTGGAACTGCCACCATCCGGAAGATCCGCCCCAGGTAAGTCTCGTCCTGGGGGGACCTGTGGGGGGGCGGGCTGTTCTGCCACAGATTTTGGGGGCATTTGCACTGGCATTCGGCCTCACTGAAATCCATGGCGGAATTCTCCCCCATCCCTAATTGGCTGCCCAACCAAGATGTATCAGCTGGATGGAAGGTAGTCAGTGTGATGGAAGGTGAAAAGTCAAAGGTAAAAAGATAGATTTGAGATAAAATAAAACCAGCTCTACTTTTGTTCTTAGTCACTGCCAGCTGTAAGGCTTAGGACATGATCCTGTCCATTTTGGTTACGTTAATAATACTAATAACAAATAGAAGAAGAGATGGTGATACATCATATAAAGAAAACATGGGAAAAGGCACAGCTCCAAAGTAGAGCAGATGCTTTGTGTGAAGAAAGAAATACTATCCCCAAAAGAATACTGGAGAGATGGGAAAGATGTAGAAAAGAGCAACCAAAATCATCAGCAGACAGCAGCTACTCACCTATGAGGAATGGTTACAGCTATTCATTTTTATTTTTTTAAGGCAAGTAAGAGGGGACTGTGTGTGTGTGTGTGTGTGTGTGTGTGTAGACAGACAGACAGACAGACAGACAGACAGACAGACATAAAATCTCCATGGTGTAGAGCAGCTCAACTTGGTGCGCTCCAGATGTCTGAGACTGCGACTCCCAGCTTTCCTGAATATTGGCAATCCTGGCTGGGGCTGGAGTTGAAGTAAAACAAACAAACAAACAAACAAACAAACAAACCAACACTGGATGGCACCAGGTTCGGGAATGCTGGTGTAGAGCAAGGAAATATAGATTTTTCTTCTTCTCCCACTCTCATAATACGAGAACCCAGGGTTAGGAATGGGTGAACGTGCAACGACGTTTGAGCTCGTTGAGGTTCTCTGAATTCTTCCTTGAAGGTTGTTTCACATTGTTTGCATTTCTAAAAGTGCACATTTTTCCCAGCTGAAAAAGAATATGCATTTTTAAAGATGCTCATTTTCTCTCATAGGCTGAAGCATGGAAATGCATGTATGTGAGTACTTTTGAATGTGAACACAAGTTCAGCAAATTGTAAAAAATTCCAAGAATTGCTTCCCTCCTTGTATTTAAGGTTGTGATCTGGACATGTCTGCATGATTTGCAAACAGGAACAAAATTCTCATACCCGTGCCAGACCCCTGCTGACCCACTGGCTCTGCTTGCGTGGGGAGCCGCTGGGCAGTCCACAAGCACTTGGCGAGTGGTGTATGTCCTCTGGATCCCTCGCCAAGCCACCATTTTACATAAAAATGGTGGCTTGGCCTTTTTTGTAAATTCTCATTTGTGCAAATGGCAGCCATAAAGCAGCCATTTACGCAAGATTACAGGTGAAAATGGACCATTTACATCCATAATCTTGCTTAAATGGTGGCTTTACCACTGCCATTTGTGCAAATAGGAATTTACAAAAAAGGTGGAGTCACCATTTTGCAGCTCAGCAATGGATTGGGGATTGTCACACTTCCCTGGCTCAGCACACACTGAACCAGGCAAGTACAGTGATCCACGAACTGGCATCTGGGGAGCCAAGCCGGCAATTTCTTGCCAGGCCTTGAGCCCCAGCCAGATACCATGACATCCCTAGCATCCTCCCCATCCTGATTGCTCCTTTAGCAATCACTGCCTCAAGTGAGGAATGGCAGCTGTTTACTGAGATCATTTAGGCAACAGCTTTACCCCCCAGGATCTAGACATGGGGCTCTATGGTTCTTGCCTAAAACCATGTTCCTAGAGTGTTCCTGGAGTGTCTTAGGAAGCAGGCAAGAGCCTTCAAGGCCTGCTTCCTAGGAAGCTCTGGGATGCTCTAGGAATGAGACTTCTATGGCAGGAAATGTACAACCTATTCCTAGAGCATTTTTCTCTCTTTTTGGTGCCACAGTTTTTCAGTGCTGGCAGATGCTGGGTGGGAGAGGGGAGATCAGACAGGGCTTAGAGAGCTTCCTGCAACCCAGAGGCTGCAATTTTGCACCCCTGAGCTAGAGGATATAATTGGGTAGAAGGACTGGAAAAGACCACTGCCCGAGTCTCTGCAGATAGTCAGTCACACAAAGTAGCACAGGGAGAGATAGTCTGATTCAGTAAAAGTCAGCTTCATCTGCTCATACACTTGAAAAAAATTACACACCATAGTGGCAGTACATTTTGCCATCTAAAGACATCCCAAAGTCAAGTGCATTTATACTGACAATATAATTCTTTTGAATTTTAAAAAAAAATTAAAAATCAATGTAATTATGAACTGAGTAGTAGATCTGTGCTGTGTAATTCCAAAAAGATTAAGCCAACTATTTAGAGGAATTACATTAAGTATGTCCTGGAGGTGAGGTTGGAAATTATTGCGAAGAAGCTAGTTTAATGGTGTAACATTGAACGCTGGCCTGACCTTCTGTACTTGGGAGCTCGAGACTAATTAGAAGGGAAGGGAAATTGGGGTCCAGAAATCAATATAAATTATGCAAACTGGACAAAAATGCTAATGAGATAAACTGAGGACAAAATCTCATTCTTAGTGTGGCTTCATTCACTACTATCATTGCTACCATTATGCTTCTAAGGAATAATTCCTGAACAGAAATTGGGAGATCTTTACTGCTAATTTGCTTGCAGAAAAGGCAGCTCACAGTCTGGTATTACCTCTGCCAAAAATCCTGTCGTCCTCCATTATCTCACTTCCTAGAAGGCACATGGATGATGGAAAATGGAAGATGTGAAGCCAAAAGACCATTTTTGTACTAAGGTATTATTCTACAATGATGTCATTGGAAAACCCAGCAGTGCTCTGCTGTCCTCTGACATTGGTAAGTCACACATCTGAATATTGGCATAGACTGTTCTGCCAATACCGTTTCCTCCCCCCTGACATGGGAGAGTTTCTGCTAGTACAAGAAGCCTTTCACTTCTCACATGTGTGAGAAGGTCTGTCAGTTTTTCAAGTGAAATCAGACAGGTGTGCATTAATCTATGGCTCTCCCACCGCACATGTGGAAATTCAACCTTACAAAGAAGTTCTTGATGGATGCATTTTTCAGAGCCATGGGGAGGCAGTGTATAGAAGGAGACAAGCTCCAGCTCCAGAAACAACTCCTTCTCCACAGCTATTAAAGGTGCTCTGTCCTCTTCTGTATCTGGGTACCCTGAACTGGAGCCACATGGGACAGCACAGCTGTTCCTCTTCTGTACCATGCATCTGCCAAAGGCACAGGGGCCCTACTGGGGCAACTGGCTGTCATCCCCAAACATCTGCCTTGGCCTTTCAGGATCCACCCCCTCCTGCATGCTGTATAATGAACACCATTACCATGTCACTTGTGTTGTTTCGGTGTTCAGGAGAACTTGATAGAGTTGTGTTGCTTCTGGCGCCTCCTAAAGGCACTGTTATTTCAAGAGGCCTTCCTTGTGTGACCAGCCATGGTTCATTACATTCAGAATGTGTTCCTTTTAAAATGTTCTAATTGTTTTAACATGGTGTTTTATTCTTTTATCTCTGCTGTTCACCACTCCAAAATCTTTTGATGTGGAGTGGTATATAAATATTGTAAATACAATAATAAATAATAATAAATTTATAGACAGATAAAGATCCCTTTCTCAAGCCATGGGAACCAAGCCCTAGGCAGAAAGTGAGAAAACTGCAGGGAAAGACATCAAGAAAGCCCTACAGGAATGGGACAGAGGAGGATAGGGCTCGACGGACAGTTTCCCCTTGCTGGGCAGACAGAGGCAGCTGTCTGTCAGGGATGGGAAAGCTGTACAGGAAGGAGCAGTGTAGCCAGTCGAGGTGGAGGGAAGTAGAACAAGTAACTGCTCATGAAAGGGAACGGCAGCAGCACATGACTGTCTGTAGCTTTTCAATAAAAAGTACTTCCAACCTTTTTCATTTGAAGTTTTTCACTTCCAGCTCTAACCACTGACCTCAGGTAAGGAAACACCATTCAGTATGACTGCCGATGACCCCATCCTGGCCCTGATAAAAATGTGGGAAGAGGCCATTTCATGCTGTCAGGTTTGTTGGGATGTTTTTCTCCAATTAAACTGGAAACTAAAAGAGGTTATGCTTTGTGTGCTGCTTAACAGCCTGGACATCAAAGTAGAGGCATTATGTTCTCCATTGTGCAGAATACAAGGGAAGAGGTAGGAACCCTTCAGTCCCTCTCAGTCATAATAATAAAAAAAGGAAAGAGAAGAATAAGGTAGGGTGGTGGGCTAATGTATGGAAACAAATGAAAATAAAAGAGCCTGGCACTTAGCGGTGCTTGGTACTGTTATAGTCACTGACTTCAAAAGGAGTTTCAGTTGCTTTGCAACAGTGCCAAATGGATGCACAATATCTGGATCCTAAAGTGGATCTTGCTAAGGTCAAGCCCCACCCCTTATCATGGCCCAAACAAAAAACCCCGTGGTATTAAGACTTCTCTACCCATTTGACCACACTGTCTCTTCTCACTTCTGCTCCAAAGTGTAGCGCAAAATATGAAGCTTTAAAACTAGATGTAGATTAAGCTAGAAGCTGTAGAAAGCTTGCTGTGGGACATGAAATGGCCTGGTACTGTTCGTGATCAGCAACTGGTGAACACTTTGAAAAGGGAATGATACACACTTGTACAAGGATGAGATCCCTTTAATGAATTCACCAAAGAGAGGGCCAAATGTTCTCCTAATCGTGCATAGTGGAGCTATATGTGAATGTTCCCTTACTCTTCGGCAAGCGCAGACAGCCTCAGTCTGGATTGGGACCATGGCACTTTGGGAGAGGAGGATTAAGCTTCCCCCCCTCATCCATCCCCCCCCCCCAATTCCATCTTTATAAAAAATTTAAAAAGGAAAAAATCTCCACTGGAATCAGTATTCAGCTTGGCCCTGCAGCAGCATGCTCGTCTCCTCACCTATGCATATTAATTTGAAGGTCTAAAAATCATAATGCTCACTGGCTGTCTCCATGTGCTTTTTCTCCTAAATGTTATTTGGAATTCTTACACCTGAAGAAATAGGCGGGACAACAAAAAACAAAACATTTAGGTCTTGCAGTTTGCTGTTCTCTGCAACAGAAAGGCTACAACCTGGCCAATTTAATAAATGGATGTGGGGGGCAGTTAGCCTCCAGGAAACATCTGCCCCTACCCAACTGAAATTTAATACTGCACAATGGATGGTTCAAATTTGCATGCATTTAAATGAATTAATCCTCTGGAAATAAGGAAAGACCTTTCTTTCTCCCCCGCCCCTTTCAGGAGATGTGGTGACCCTGTTCAAGATATACTCATTGTTCCTGGATGTCTATTTGTATCCTGAAGCAAAAAAGGATAGTAGGTAGGAGGCTGTCCTGATTTTGCTTGCTCAGTTGTCCAGTGCGGAGGGCAAGGAGAAAAATGTAGAGGAAGAAAGTGCAGCTGGGAATAGAAAGGTGAGAGGAAATGATGCTGACAGACACACAATTTGATGCCTGTGATATTTCACAACCCTGTCTGAGTAATTTGCATAAGCAAACACAACACACACACTTTTGAGGAACTGACAGTTTGATGGTTACAAAAATATCTAAAAAAAACAACAACAACCACATCACTGAGGATAAAATACCTCAGGGGAGCAAAGTGATTTGTCATCTGTTTTGGCTATTACCCATTTCTCAGACTAACCATTTGCCTCCCAAGGGGCTTCATGAAAGATCAGAGGCACCAATCCCCTCTTCTCTAGCCCCCACCCTTTCCTTCTGATCCTCCCACCATTTTTTTAGGCCTGTCTTTACTAGCTCTGTGCCTGGGGCTCTGTGAAAGATGGAAGCAAAAGAAAGAAACCTCTAGAGGAAATGTGTGACGCGGCTACGAGGCACTCCAATGGAGAACAAGAGGGCTGGCCCTTGTGAAGTGCCTGAGGCACTGACTCTATTCCTCCTGCGTTGCACACAGACTCCCACACTCCATTGCAATGAGCAGCAGGATAGATGGCAAAAGATAAAGAATAAGATCTCTGAGGAGAAGAAAGGAGTAATTTCAAAGTGGGAATGCAAGTTAGAGTGGTGAATCTGCAATCCCTAAAAGGAACAACATTTGTATCCAGCACAGCTGTTGCCTTGTGACACCACATTCTCACATGGTATATCTTTACTAAAAACTGGGACAAAGATAACCTGGCCATAGTTCTCCATGCCCTGGTAATCTCCAGCTTGAACTGAAGAGTACACTACTATACTCACGCTAGGGATGTATGGATTGTGTACACTCTGTACCATCTCTGTTTTGCACACTTTCATTCTGTCATCCCTAGGGATGTCAGAGAATTCCGCCACAGATCTCGGTGTCTGTGGCGGAATGGCCTGCCCCCCCGCCCCCCCACAGATTCCCCCCGGGACAAGACTTAGCTGGGGCAGATGTTCCGGGTGGTGGCGGCTCCAGCGGCGGCTCCGGCGGCAGCTTCGGCAGCGGCAGCAAGCGGTCTTCCGACCAGCCGCCGCCGCCGCCATTTCCAGGCTTGTGGGGAAAAAAAAGACGTGATAGGCTACGTAAAGTTTTACATAGCCTATCATGGCTGGGTTTTTAAAAAAAGAAAAAAAAGACGTGATAGGCTATGTAAATCTTTACGTAGCCTACCATGGTTGGGGGTGGGTTTAAAAGGTTGGGGGTGGGTTTAAAAAAAAAACGCATGCGCAAATGGCGGCCGTTTACACATTTGCCATTTACGCAAATGGCGTAATTTAGATTACGTAAATCTACGTAAAGATTTATGTAGGCTAAAACGATGAATGAAAAAGGGATGCAAATAGCGCCTGCTACGCTATTTGTGTTCCCCTTGATTTTCGCCGTCATAGTCTATATGAATATTTACGTAGATTAAGACGGCCAAAAAGAAGGAACGCAAATGGCAGCGGCTGTAGCTGCCGCCATTTGCGTATGCGGTTGTTTTTGTTTTTGTTTACCCAGAGTCCTCTGCAGCCGGAAATCCGGCTGCGGACGGCTCTGGCCTGGCTGGGGCGGGCCTGGCCGGCTGCTCCATGGAGCTGCCGCGGAGCACAGCCGGCCATTTGAGGATTCCGGGGGGAGGGACTGAATGCCTCCCCCTCACCATCAACATAATCCTCAGAAAGGTAAGTCACTTTCGTACATCCCTAGTCATCCCCCCATCAACAGAATCGGATTTCTTTTTGTTTCTGAATTTGCACAAATTTGCATTTGTGCAAAATTGCATGTACAAGAATGTGCAAATTCCCCCCAAATGTGCATTTTCATGCTTTGGCCTATGGGCATTTTTGGCTGGGTTTTTCAGTTTTGTGTAGTTTTCTACAACGAAATTTGTGTAACATTTGGGAAAGTTAGAAAGTCGGTCTGCGAGTCCATGGAATCTGCCTGACAGGGGAAAAGCCAGTCTGCTGCGGAATCTGCCAGTCAAGTTCATGAAAATCTGAACTCATTTGGGTCTGTTGCAGATTTCTCTGACATCCCTAGCTCATGCTTCAAATAAGCTTGGGACATGATCTAATTACCACTGGTAATCACTAACTAATCTCTGACTGTGACGTTACACGTCTGTATATAATGAGTCTATGGTTATGGTTATGTATTCCCCTTATATCTCTGTGTTTTATGGTGAGTATTTCTAGGGTGATTGTGTGATGATTGGGTGAGTGAGTGAAGGGGGGAGTGAAGTATGTATGCTAGAAAAGCTGAGTGCTGTCCCTGTGTGAGTCAGACAGGGATACAATTTGATAGGGATATAGATAAAACTTTAGGATTGAGAACTGAGGAAGAGAGGGAGGTCTGTGGTAATTTGTGAAGTGATCATTCGACATTGTGGTCCAGAGTACTGTGTATGAGAAAACATACATTAAGAGTTACTTGTTTATTATTCAGCAATTTATTTGCTGTAATAAATAAAGTTTATTTGTTTAACCAATCCTACGCTCTCTGCTCTTGACTACATTAGAGGAAGGTAATAGAAGAAACAATACAGGTGATATGATAAACAAGTGTGTCCTTGCAGATAGAGGACTGAGTGTGGGTTGTACCTGAGACTGAAATGTTCCTGTGGCAGCGTGATGGTGTGTGGGGAAGGTATTCCCTGCTTGGGGTGAGAAAGGCCTTAGAGAAGGGGCATTCTCACTGGGAAGGGTCAGGAATGCTGCACTGACCCTTTTCACTACTGCAGAAAATTTGGGTCATGTCCTATTTTGCCCCTGTGCTTGTGGGAGTGACCACTTGCACAATGGGGCTTTCACATTTCTAAAAATAGCCCCAAACAAGCAGAAATGTCAGATCTGGAAGCGAGCTTGGCTGACCTGTCCCAATCCAGAAATGAACATTTCCACTCATTTCTAGGGAAGTACAAAAGTGACTTACCTTTCGCGGATTATGTTGATGGTTGGGGGGGGAGGCGTTCCGTCCCTCCCCCCGGAATCCTGGATGTAGGCTAAATAAATCTTCCTGGATGTAGGCTAAATAAATCTTCACGTAGGCTAAAATGGCGAATCAAAAAGGGATGCAAATAGCACCCGCTACGCTATTTGCGTTCCCCTTTATTTTCGCTGTCATAGTCTACGTAAAGATTTATGTAGACTTAAGATGGCCAAAAATAAGGAACACAAATGGCGGCGGCCGTAGCCGCCGCCATTTGCGTACGCGGTTGTGTGGTTTTTTTAAACCCACCCAGCCATGATAGGCTACGTAAAGATTTACGTAGCCTATCAGGTTGTGTGTGTTTTTTTAAAACCCAGCCATGATAGGATGAGTAAATCTTTACATAGCCTATCACGTCTTTTTTTTTTTTTTTAACAAAACTGCAAATGGCGGCAGCGGCAGCCGGTCGGAAGACCAGCTGCTGCAGCTGCAGCCGCCGCCGCTGCCACCACCCAGAAGATCCGCCCCAGGTAAGTCTCATCCCGGGGGGGATCCACGGGGGGGCGGGGGGGCAGGCCGTTCCGTCACGGAGTTTGGGGGGGTGAATGCACTGGCATTCGGCCTCACCGAGATCCGTGGCAGAATTCTCTGACATCCCTACAGTCATTTCCAGAGTAGTGCAAAAGCCCAGTTGTGCAAGCAGTCTCTCCCATGAGCACAATGGAACCAGTGGAGGTGGAGCAGCCCTGTAGGATACCATCCTTCATTTCAGAGGAGAGCTGACTCAAGATTCCACAGAAGACATTTCTTAGAGAAAATTGCCAGAAAAAGAAAGCCAATTTGCAGAATTTTCTTTGAATCTTCCACACTGAATTTGTAGCAGCCACCATTTTCCCTCTCCCACAATGCCCCGGAATGATGGTGGAAGATGCGAATTGGTGGCCATGCTGACAACACAGTTGCTTCTGCTGCTCCTTGCAGAACTGCAGAGTAGGGAAGGAAAGAAAATAGAAAGAAGTTGTGCTACTGCCAGTGTTAATAGTCAGCCCCACCGTTTGGGAAACTGTTGGAAAATATCTCCTCCCCCAAGACAAACTTGGTTTAATGCCCCTGCCCCCACTCTAATTCTTTCCCCCCAAATAAGGTGGAGATCCTCATGTGGCCATTTGTATAGACCTTTATTTCAGAGTATTTGCCTTATTATTGGGCAAATAAGAAAGGAAGCAGTAGATGGATCTATATTTACCTCTTTTAAGCAAAATTGTCTTCTCTCTTCCTGCACAGTTATTCATTAATTTCCCAAGAACATTCACACAATTGAGTTACTTGGGCATGAATGTTCATGGAAAGCAAATTCGAAAATTGCTTATGGTAGGAATGTTATTTTATTTGAGGGGTAAACTGGATTTTCAGTGCACACTTACCAATCTGTGTGTATTCCAGTTCCACTAGCAGAAATACGTTAACAAGATACACCTATCATTCCCCAATAAAGCTAAATGAAAATTGGAAGCCTCTGAAGAATGTACAACTGTATAAATCCATAGGAAATCTTGGCTGGTATCCTAAGTAGATAAACTCATTGGGAGGCCACCTGGGCTTCAGTTATCCATGGGCTGAATCCATAATGTATTCTCCAGAACCCAAACAGTACAGTCTCAAAGGAGAAAGTTCAATTCTGTAAGCTCATTTACATAAATAAGCCTTAATTTTAAGACAGTGGCTTTAGCCAATTCACTGAGGTTTTATCCTCCACCTAAATTGAATTGCAAGCAATTCTCATGGCCCTCAGGGTGGTATCGAGGTCTTGGCTACCAGGCAGACACAATCTGTCTGTGACAGAATGGACTGTAGCACCTGGAACATCCCTCTGTGTAACATCAAAAGAGCATGTTACAGGGCTATGGATTAATGTTATCATTATGAGGCCAACTTGACATGATGTGGGCAGCCAAGTCTCCGTTTTTTATGCATGTGTTGACCCCATTCACATATAAAGCAGGGGGGATGGGGAAGATGATTCAAAGGGATATACATAGAAGGCACGGATGCATCGGACTTTATTTGTGATGTTTTTAAATGTCCTCAGTCATAAGTCCTCTCTGTCATGTTTCTGCATTAATCTACCATTTAAGAAATAACAATGTGCAGGAAAAATCACATTTCACTTTTCACTCAAGATCATAGAATCGAACAGTAGGGTTGGAAGGGGCCTACAAGGCCATCGAGTCCAACCCCCTGCTCAATGCAGGAATACAAGTCAAAGCATCCCTGACAGATGGCTATCCAGCCTTGTCTTGAATGCCTCCAGTGTGGGAGAGCCCACCACCTCCCTAGGTAATTGGTTCCATTGTCGTATTGCTCTAACAGTCAGAAAGTTTTTCCTGATGCTCAGCTAGAATCTGGCTTCCTGTCACTTGAGCCCATTATTCCGTGTCCTGCACTCTGGGATGATCAAGAAGAGATCCTGGCCTTCCTCTCTGGGACAATCTTTCAAGAACTCATATCTCCCCTCAGTCTTCTCTTCTCAAGGCTAAACATGCCCAGTTCTTTCAGTGTCTCTTCATACACTCTTCAAGATATATGTTTTTAAATGAATTATTATTATTAGTAGTAGTATTGATGAAAACAGCATTGGAATATTCAGGAACTGCAAAAGTGGTTGATAAATAAATTAGCTATTATCCTGTCATGGACCAGCAATGCCCTGTTCTGTGAGTGGAAGGAAAAACAGTCAAATAGCGTGTCCACACTCCTTTTTGGCTTTCCCTTCCTGTGGGTACGAATGTAAGAACTCACCCTAGTTTGGCTTTCTGTGCACTCGCTGAAGCAGCATCGCTGCTTGCCTCCCCCCCCCCTCGACCCTGTGCTCAAGCCACCCACGAGTTTGGTGAATTCCCCAGCATTCACCACAAACCCGTTTGGTGAGTGCTGCCATTTTCGTGCCTTTGCTTTCTATGAACACAGGAAATTTTAAAAAATGTGCATATTCAAATATGTGCAGTTTGGAGCTGGGAAAGCTAAATAAGCACAATATTAGAGGGATTATACCTTTAATATTGCACTTATTTAGCTTTCCCAGCTCCAAAGTGTGCATATTTGAATATGCACATTTGTTAAACTTCCTGTTTTTCCTAGAAAGCAAAGGCATGAAAATGGCAGTGCTCACTGAACAGGTTTGCGGTGAGTACTTTGGAGCACGAGCGGACACGAGCAGGGGGCGAACAAGGACAGCGTCTCAGTGGGCGCAGTTCAGGGGTCGCGGGCAGGGGTTGCTTGCTGAATTTCCAAACCCCAAACTGCGCTCGCAAAATCCCTACCTGTGGCCTTTACGTACCAATAGGTAGAAAAAAGATTCTCCCTCCAACTGCCTGCACCAAACCAGCCTTAACATTATCTGTGGGTCTCAGAAACCTACTTCAGGCAGTGTGGAGGTTGGCTATTAGATGTGGGGTAGGTAGGGATGGGTGGATCACATACCCCCTTCCAGGTGTGTGTGGGTCTGCAGGGGGGGAGGCAATCTCTCCATCCCCCCAGAATCCATCCAGGCCGGGTCGACTCCGTGTTGATGCTGCGGAGCCGGCCGCTGGCTCCACAGCTCTGGTGATACAGCCAGCTGCCATTGCCGTGCTGTATCGCTGTGCTAAGTCCAGATGCAAATGGCATCCACTACGCCATTTGTGTCCCTGTTAGGGGTGGGCAGATCACTTACCTGCTTCCATTCTGGGGCATCTGCTGGGGGGGGAGGCAATCCGTCCCTCCCCCCAGAATCCTCCCCGGCCAGCTCCGCTCCATGGGGAGTCCACAGAGCCACTGGCTGGCTCCAGCCACTGCCAGACTTCTGGCCACGGACAGTCTGCAGATGCAAATGGCATCCGGCATGGGGGATGCCATTTGCGTCCCTGCTGTTGGCCGTGATTGCCAACGTAAATTTTTACGTTGCCTATCACTATAAAGAGCAGGGAAGCAAATGGCATAGCCAATCACAGCCAACAGCAGGGACACAAATTGCGTCCGCTATGCTGCATGCCATTTGCGTCTGCAGACCAGCAATGGATGAAGATGGAATATTTTTTAATATTTACGTAGCCAATCACAGCCAACGGCAGGGATGCAAATGGCATCCACTACGCTGGACGCCATTTGCGTCTGCAGACCAGCAGTGGATGAAGATGGTGACCCGGACCAGCCACCACCAGGTAGGTTCTGTCCTGGGGGGGATTTCAGGGGCTGGGGGGGTTAGTCCATTTCTCCACAGACTCCAGGGTTCTCATTGGAGTCCGTGGCAGATTTCTCCACCATCCGTAGTCCCTGTTTTCATGCGATAGGCTATGCAAATTATATTTACATAGATATTTGCGTAGCCTATTGCATGAAAGAACAAGGACACAAATCGTGTCCACTATGCTATTTGCATCCCTGTTTTTTCATGCAATAGGCTATGCAAATATCTATGTAAATACAAATGCATAGCCTATCACATGAAAACAGGGACACCAATGGCATAGTGGACACCATTTGTGTCTGGACTGAGCACAGCGATATGGCACAGCAATGGCAGGCGGCCGTATCACCAGCACTGCGGAGCCGTTGGTCAAGTCTGCAGCATCACCACATAGAGGAGCTGGCCTGGACGGATTCCGGAGGAGCACGGAGGTGAGTGCTCCATTCCGCCATGGAACCCAATGGGACCGGATTTTTTGAATCCATGGCGGAATTCCCTGACATCCCTAGGGGTAGGTCACTCCTCCTCAAATAGAGACCACAAAGTTTCAAATAACAAACTTTGAATTTTATTGGAGTAAATGGTTAATAGCGGAAAGGATTAAAATCTGAATACACACACACCATATGAACAATAGCGCAATAAAACAGCCATGAATATATGCTTCCAGCTCATCTAACTAGAATGTGTCCTAATTGTATTCAGATCTCTTACCCAAGCAATATCTTATCCTCTGACATTGGTCCAGCTATCTCAACCAATTCTCCAGTTACAGCAGCTCTGGCTCCTTCTTCCCTCTAGGACTCTGGGCTTCCTTCTTACCTTCCTTCCTCCTTCCTCCCACCCCTCTCTCCTCCTCCTCCTCCTCCTCCTCCTCCCCTCTCAGTTTTCTTCCCCTTTGCCTTTCTGCCAAGGCTTTTATCTCTTAAAAGTATCCCCCACACACAACTCCAAAAATGAGGAGTGTAGCTCTTAGGTTGCAAATTAGGTTAAAACTTCTTTTTCTCTTTCTCCAAGCTAACGTTGAACCTCATAATCTTCTGGCTTCCTGAGTAAAACTCCCTGAGCAATACATTCTGACTAAACTTTCAGCCTCCAAACTTTAAATGTTTTGCCTAAATTGACACACAGACATGCACACATGCACACACACGCAGGCCCATGCAGATTTAACCCCATAATATCCTAAAACCAAACTAAATTCAAAAACAGAGGGCAGTTTCATCCCTTCACATTGGTCTGGGAGGTGCAGATCAGGTCAGTGTGCTTCATGATGAAGATCCAGAGGAGAATGACCCTGAATGTTCTGAGCCATCCCTTATATGCCTGTGATGTGGATACTCACCCATAGCATAGTTCTCATTGCCATACACCATCCTCTCAGGTCAATACCACTAGTGATGTCAGCGCAGGGGTGGGACTAGACTCATAGGGGATTGAAATGCTGGATACAGAAAGCCATCGAGATGTTCTACTCAGTCCAACTCTTCTACGTCCTCCCCATCCTTGGCCCCTGCTTGAGGACATGAGTGCTTTCATTATGCTCTCACCCCTTTTAATTAGATGAGTAAGGGTGAGATAATAGATCATGCAGAAGGTCCTAGGTTTAATCCCTGGCATGTCCATTTAAAAACAAAACAAACAAAAAACAATCAGCTAGCAGGTGATGGGAAAGGTTTCTGCATAAGACTGCAAAGAACCACTGCCAACCAGAATAGATGGACATATAGTCGGCCCTATAAAGCAGCTTTCTATGTTCCTATGATGATCTTGGTAGCAGGTAAGTGATCCAGACTCCATTAATGGTGTACTAGATAACCACATCTACTGCACAGAGTATAGTCACAGGTAAATTTAGGATATAATCACTGTGGGCCAGTCTAATCAGCAGGATATTCCTTTTATAAGCCACTAGTGGAAGGAGGCTGATGTTCACATTATGGAAACTATGATCAGGATATAATCCTATGCATGTTTAGACAGAAATAAGTCCTACAACTCCCAGCATCGCCCAGCTCACTATTATTTCTGATTAATATATTCTGCCTTTATCCTATCAAGATGTCATGTCATCAGCAATGGGTGTGTGGAGGATAACTCATGCTCCATTTTGAAGTGAATCTGAATGGCTTTGGGGTACTATACTGGTTTTGTGAACATTTTAGCATGCATCTGGATTGACACCTTGGAATCCAAAAAAAAATGGCTGAAAACACAGGCTGACTGTGATTGTGACACACGTTGACACGTTCACAGGACAGATTCAATCAGTAGTTGCAGATCTAGTAAAAAGTCAATAGATGAAAGAATGTTTTCAACATATAAAAGTGGGCTTGTCAATTTAACCACAGTGTGCATGGATCCACTTCTAAAAAGCAAGTCTAACAACACTTCTGAAATGTTGATTGCAACCAACCAGTGTGAAGGATATGTGACATGTAGGCTTGGCGGAGAATTTCTCCATGAATCTTCGGGAGGCCAAGCGCCAACGCATTCAGCCCCCCGAAAGTGTTGGGGAAATTCTAAGCCGGCCCCCCGCCCCCCCCGGATGGGACTTACCTTCGGCGAATGTCCCTCTCGGCGGCGGGTCCCGGCGGCGTTTCGGCGGCGTTTCGGCGGGGGCAGGGGCGGCAGCTGGTCTCCCAACCAGCTGCCGCCACCACCACTGCAAAAAAAAAAAAGTAAAGTAAAAAAACACACACACACACACCCATGATAGGCTACGTAAAGATTTACGTAGCCTATCACGGCTAGATTTCCAAAGTCAGCCATGATAGGCTACGTAAATCATCACGTAGCCTATCACGGGTGACTTTGGAAAAAAAAAAAGCGTGTACGCAAATGGCAGCGCCCATGGGGAGCCGCCATTTGCGTTCCTTATTTTGGCACATCTAGTCTACGTAAAGATTTACGTAGACTACGGCGAAAATAAGGGAACGCTATTTGCGTTGCCCTTATTTTCGCCATAGTCTACGTAAATCTTTGCGTAGACTAGACATGCCAAAATAAGGAAGACAAATGGCAGTCCCCATGGGAGCTGCCATTTGCGTACACGCTTTTTTTTTTTTTCAAAGTCACCCATGATAGGCTACGTGACGATTTACATAGCCTATCACAGCTGACTTTGGAAAACTAGCCGTGATAGGCTACGTAAATCGTTACGTAGCCTATCACGGGTGTGTGTGTGTGTTTTTACTTTTTTTTTCGCGGCCGGGTAGACGGGGCGCTCCTCCCCAGCCTCAATTTCGCCAGCGAGGGATGGGGCGCCTTCCCCCCCCCTTGCCTGAACTTCGGGGGGAGAAGCGAAGCGCCTCCCCCCCACTGTGAAGCAAGCTGCGGGACAAGGTAAGTCCCTTTCGTCCATCTCTAGTGACATGCATGTATATGTGTATACACACACACGCACCTTATAGCAAGTCAGTTATAAAAAATAAAAATATATATCCTGTAATAAAGTTATGTCTAGACTGCTGTTTGTCTTATAACAAAAGTTTATGTTACAATGAAATAATTAGAGCATCTCTACACCAGCCTAAAATCCTGCATTTAAAATGGAGCTTTCTGCTTTCATTGCAAATGCAGGATCACAACGGACTCCCTTGAGGGAACTCAAGCGCTGTAATTAGGGATGTCAGAGAATTCCTCCACGCATCTCGGTGAGGTCTAATGCCAGTGCATTCAGCCCCCCAAACTCCGTGCAGGAATGGCCTGCCTCCCCGCCCCCCCGCGGATCCCCCCCAGGACAAGACTTACCTGGGGCAGATGTTCTGTACAGCAGCGGCTCCAGCAGTGGCTGTGGCGGTGGCGGCAGCTGGTCTTCTGACCGGCTGCCACCACCACCACCATTTGCAGTCTGTTTCCCCCCCCCCATTCGTGATAGGCTACGTAAAGATAGGCTACAGCCGCCACCATTTGCATTCCTTATTTTTGGCCGTCTTAGTCTACGTAAATATTTACGTAGACTAAGACGGCGAAAATAAGGGGGAATGCAAATAGCGTCCACTATGCTATTTGTGTTCCCCCTTATTTTCGCCGCCTTAGTCTACATAAATATTTACATAGACTAAGACGGCCAAAAATAAGGAACGCAAATGGCGGCGGCCGTAGCGTTGTTGCTGTTTTTTTAACCCAGACGTGATAGGCTACGTAAGTCTTTACACAGACCACCATTTGCGTCCCTGCGAGCCAGCAGCCGGATGTCCGGCTGCTGGCAGAGCCGGCCGGCGTTTCCGCGGAATCCCCATGGAGCGGAGCTGGCCGGCCAGGATTCCGGGGGGAGGCACAGAGCACCTCCCCCCCAGGCGAGGATTCCGGGGGGAGGGATGGAGCACCTCCCCCCCCCAGCGTAACCCGGCGGAGCCAGGTAAGCGGAGTTTCGTACATCCCTAGCTGT
Source organism: Heloderma suspectum (assembly GCF_057233095.1). Classification (NCBI taxonomy): domain Eukaryota; kingdom Metazoa; phylum Chordata; class Lepidosauria; order Squamata; family Helodermatidae; genus Heloderma; species Heloderma suspectum. The sequence continues at coordinate 43,900,136 of NC_139460.1, read as the reverse complement.
AATTTGATTAGGGATGTCAGAGAAATCCTCCATGAACCCTAATGAGGCTGGATTCTATTGAATCTGGCCTCCAGAGTCCATGGCAGAAAGGATCCCTTACCTCCACCTCCCTGCGGAATCCTCCCTGGCTGGATCCTTCCCGCTGGCAGCTCCAGAGCACCAGTGATACGGCTGCCATTGCCATGCCGGATTGCTGGCTGAGGCTGACTCCAAACGCAAATGACTCCACTACGCCATTTGCAGCCGTAAAGCTCTTAGATTAAGCTAAATGCAGCCGTTTGCGTCTAGGGATGGGGGAGAATTTCTCCCCAAAACTTCGGGGGGCCGAGTGCCAACGTATTCAGCCCCCCGAAGTAGTTTCGGGGAGAAATTCTCTGCCCCCCGCCCCCCCCCCCGGGATGGGACTTACCTTTCCCGAATGTCGCTCCCGGTGGCGGGTCGCAGCGGCGGTTCGGCAGGGCTTCGACAGGGGCAGGGGCGGCAGCCGGTCTTTTGACCGGCTGCCGCCGCCGCCATTCCAAGAAAAGTAAAAAAAAAAAAACGCCCCTGTGATAGGCTACGTGACAATTAACGTAGCCTATCACGGCTAGATTTGCAAAGTCAGCCATGATAGGCTATGTAAATCGTCACGTAGCCTATCACGGGTGACTTAAAAAAAAAAGCGCGTACGGCTAATGGCGGCCCCCATAGGGAGCCGCCATTCGCGTTCTTTATTTGGTCGCTGTAGTCTACGTAAAGATTACGTAGACTACGGTGAAAATAAGGGCAAAGCTATTTGCGTTGCCCTTATTTTCGCCGTAGTCTACGTAAAGATTTACGTAGACTACAGCGACCAAATAAGGAACGCGAATGGCGGCTCCCTATGGGGGCCACCATTTGCATACGTGCTTTTTTTAAAAAAAAAGTCATCCGTGATAGGCTACGTGACGATTAATGTAGCCTATCACGGTTGACTTTGCAGATTTAGCCGTGATAGGCTACGTAAATCGTCAAGTAGCCTATCACGGGGGCGTTTTTTTTAAAAAACTTTTTATTTCGCGGCCGGGCGAGGCGAGGTGCCTCCTCCCCGGCCTGAATTTCGGCCAGGCAAGGAGGGAAGCCTCCCCCCCCCGGCCTGAACTTCGGGGGGAGCAGCGAAGTGCCTCCCCCCCACCGTGAAGCAAGCTGCGAGACCAGGTAAGTGACTTTCGTGCACCCCTATTTGCGTCTGTGGTTTTTCATTTGGTAGGCTAGCCATTTACAGCTGCATTTAGCTTAATCTAAGAGCTTTACAGCTGCAAATGGCATAGTGGATGCCACTATCAGTCAGCCTCAGCCAGCGATATGGCATGCCAATGGCGGCCATATTGCTGGCACTCCAGAGCTGGCTGGAGGCTCCACAGATGTGCCATGGAGCAGAGCTGGCCGGTAAGGATTCCAGGGGAAGGGACAGATTGCCTCCCCCAAAGGGCAGATTCCCCAGCGGAGAAGCAGGTAGGGAATCCATCCATCCCTAAATTTGATAGCTCATTACCTCTGATCTTTAAAACAATGGAATAAAGGTCATTTAGTGCAGGAGATGCCCTGGAGGTTGATGATGTTATCTAAAAGGCCCGAAAAATTCCATGAGTAACCAATCTCAATAGCAGGATTAAAGCTCTGTGTGAAGAAGCCCAGAGTCTTCCAATTGGTACAAAAAGGTCAGGTAGGTTATTAATCCATGTAATTCAGCATTTATTGCTATTGTTTATTCTGAGTGACAGATTCTTTCCTTGCTCTTGGGCAGAGATTCACTGGAGATGCCAAGGTTTCAAGCTGGAACCTTCTGTAAGCAAATGACATGTTCAACCATGGTGTCTTGTGAAACACACAACAAGGCACAGGAAAGGCAGGAGGGAGGGAAAAATAAGGAAACGTCTTGAACTTGGTGAGTTTATGGATTTCACAGCACTTGGCATTAATCCAGCTACAAAGCTCTAAAAAGCAAATGGAGGCTGGCATGATGGGAGTTGTAGTCCAACATACCTGGAGGACTCCAGGTTGGAGAAGGCTGCATCACACAGGAGACTTGCTTTGAACTTTAGTTCAAACTCTGCTTTAAAAGGAGGAAAGGTGTGTGTGTGAGAGTGTGTGTGTGGGGAGGTCCTATAGGATAGGTGTTATGTGTGGTGATGTTGTCAATGTAAGAAGTATGTACAGAGATGTACAGGTTGAGAAATTGATGGTGAGGGAATATTGTAGTGAGTTAAACATATAGGAACCCTCCTTTCCTAATCAAGAAAGATTATGGAATCATCCTGTTGGGTCTAAATTCTCATCCTGTTTATTCTCATTGATTTGGTATATATCTTGTCTAATTCAACCTACCCTGATGCGTGTGTGTGTGTGTGTGTGTGTGTGAGAGAGAGAGAGAGAGAGAGAGAGAGAGGTGTCTGCCTTTTCAAGGAGTGCACCAGAGTGTAGAGGTACAAATTCAGGAGTTAGAAACAAAATAGTTTTTTTTTTTTCTCAACTAGCAAACTCAAAATATTGTGAAAGGTTAGAATGATTTAGGATACCCAAGTCAGAGCAGCCATGCTGGGATGTTCTTGGAGTATGTGTGAGACTATGAGGAGACTGCACATATAGAATTATTGCAGCGACCAGGAATATTGTGCTGTACACAGGTTCTTTCAGTCTCCTACTATAACTATGAGGGCAGATTCCTCTTTTGCTATATGGAGGACTAAAATGGCCCCCTCCTCTCTCTTTTTGACCCAGATGTCATCTGCTCAATATATCTACACTAGCTCTCACTTGGGAAGGAGTGAGGGATTTGATAAACTGTCATTCCCCACCATGAAATATTGCTTTCATTCTGTTTCTACCATGTTAAAAAATAAACTTGCTAAGTTTTTAACCTTTGCTCATCTTGGTTTTTCATAATGAATGTTTGGCTTTCAGGTCCTTTGCATTGTCACATTTCAGTGCAGAATTCTGCTGCTCACTTATTTATTTATTTATTTATTGCATTTCTATATCTCCCCATAGCCAAAGCTCTCTGTGCAGTTTACAAAGATTAAAAATGTTAAAATACCATATACAAAGTTTTTTAAAAAAACACATTTACATAAAACACACACAGAATATACATGAAGACAGCATATATCTAAAACCAACTTTGAACAGAGCCATAACCATAGGATAGATCCAGGACTGCTTAAACTCTCATCACATGCTACCAAATGAAATTCCTAAGAGAAGAGATTAACCTGGTGCCAAAAAGATAACAATGTTGGTGCCAGGCAGGCCTCATCTGGTAGATCATTCCACAGTTGGGGAATCTCTTGTATTCACCATGAAAATAAATAATATGGCTATTTATTTATTTACTTATTACATTTCTTAATTGCCCATCTGGCCAGTCACCCAGCCACTCTGGGCGATGTACAATGGTCCAATTTAAAACAGTAAAATTATACATTAAAACATTATTTAAAAATACCCTAACCCACCCCAAATGCCTGCCTGAATAACCAAGTTTTCAGTGCGTGGCGGAAGCTCATTAAAGAAGCTATTATTGTTAGGAATAATAGGAAGCTATTATTGTTCTTGCCAACTCTTAATTTCATCTCATTTCCATATTTGAATTTTCTGTCAAAGCCCTGGTTGATCTCTAGCATGGGGCTTGGGTAATTGACACGATCATCAGTAAATATCCTTTCCTGGTTGGAAGAACCTAACTGGTTTCCCTTTTCTGCAAAGCTGGGGCCCCAAACTCATTCTTAGAAACCAAAAGGGCTTTTGTAATTTACTTCAGTTTGTTTCTGGGGAGCTGGGGGTAGGGATGTACAGACTGTGTAAAATCTGCGCCATCTGTGTTTCATGGATTGTCAGGCGTCTTTTGTTCTGTTGTCCACCCACAGACAGGTGCAAACATTTCTTTTTCATCATGCAGAAAAATTTGCAAATGATTCCGTAAGTATGTACTTAAATATTTACACAATTTATCTTAGTACGTAACATTTAGCATATTATCCCCCATTCCATTCAACATTTCCTCAGCAGAAACTTTCATATTTTCCTATGAATACATATGTGTAAATTTCAGGAAAGTAAAAAAAAAAAAAATCATCGGCAAGTACAGGCACTCCACGTGGCCTGAGGGGGTTGTTCCACAGTGAATTCCTCAGGTTAGATTCTAAGAAATCTGAGCTAATTTTGGTCTCTCTCAAATTTCTCCAGCATCCCTAGCTGGGGGTGATGGAAGAGCAGTGATTATACTACAGCATCAGCTGAGGGAGAGTCATGATGTGTGTATGTGACCAAATACAATTGAGGTGTTCTACTGCATGGCCTTGTTGGTGGCAGAGAATTCCGCCACAGACTCCAGTGAGGCCGAATTCCAGTGAATTTGGTCCCCCGGACTCCGTGGCAGAACGGAGCAATCCCCACCACCACCCCGCGAAGTGTAGGCGGACCAGCTCCTACCTGCATCCGGTGGGTCCAGAACTGGCAGCTGCTGTCTGCCACTCGGTCTGTGGTCGCGAATGGCATCCTATGTATCGGACGCCATTTGCGTCCCCACTTTAGCTGTGATAGGCTACATAAATATTTATGTAGCCTATCACAGCTAAAGCAGGGATGCAAATGGTGTCTCCTATGCGGGATGTCATTTGTGGCCACAGCCCAGCAGCGGACGGAAGTCTGGCTGCCGGTGGAGCTGGCTGGGGAGGATTCTGGGGGGGGGAGGAACGGATCGCCTCCCCCCGGTGGACCCCCCATGGATGCAGGTAAGTGGAATTTTGTACACCCTTAGTTGGCGGTGAAGGACTCGTATGTCTCTGCCACCATTGCATATGCATAGTATGGGCCACTAAAGCTGTTCTGAGCAGTGAGGGGACATTTATATTCAGCTCTTTATGGAATAGCAAAGGATTTCTTCACAGATGAAATCACTTGCATCCATTGCAATTCGGACGTCACATGAATTATCAATTTGGTTCTAAATGTTACCATGGCCCCTGCTTTCCATGTCTCTATAGAAACTTTTTCGTTCATGCAACTGGCCCCTCTTCCAGCCTCTAGGTTAATATGCAGCCCACAGTTATGCAAGAATGACATCATTTCCTGGCTATAACCGACTTGTCTCTACATTTGCATAGCCCTGCCACAGGTATAATTCCTTCCTTAGTGATGTTGGGATGAAATATTATGCTCTGACAAAGAGACAGATCCCAGGAACTGGATTTATATGAAGGATAGCCTTTTCAGGAAGAAGCTTAAAAGAACTTATTTTATTTTATTTTATTTTTTGCCAGCACCTAGAATGTGTTGATGAGCTACATAAATTGATAATGATTATTAGGAGGAGCATGGGGGAAACAAACATTTCATCTGCCTGTACCCGTCATCTGAATCTTTCACTCCTAGGGGTGCACGAAAGTCCCTTACCTGTCCTCGAAGCTTTTCGCGGTGGGGGGGAGGCACTTCGCTGCTCCCCCCGCAAAGTTCAGGCCGGGGGGGAGGCTTCCCGCCTCGCCCGGCCGAAATTCAGGCCGGGGAGGAGGCGCCTCGCCTCGCCCAGCCGCTAACTAAACAATTAAAAAAAAAAACGCCCCCGTGATAGGCTACGTGACGATTAACGTAGCCTATCACGGCTAGATCTCCAAAGTCAGCCGTGATAGGCTACGTAAATCGTCACGTAGCCTATCACGGGTGACTTTAAAAAAAAAAAGCCCATATGCAAATGGCGGCCCCCATAGGGAGCCGCCATTCGCGTTCCTTATTTGGTCGCTGTAGTCTACGTAAATCTTTACGCTATTTGCGTTGCCCTTATTTTCGCCGTCGTCTACGTAAAGATTTACGTAGACTACAGCGACCAAATAAGGAACGGGAATGGCAGCTCCCTATGGGGGCCGCCATTATCCGTACACGCTTTTTTTTTTTTAAAGTCACCCGTGATAGACTACGTGACGATTTACGTAGCCTATCACGGCTGACTTTGCAAATCCAGCTGTGATAGGCTACGTTAATCGTCACGTAGCCTATCATGGGGGCATTTTTTTTTTCTTTTATTGGAATGGCGGCGGTGGCAGCCGGTCGAAAGATCGGACGAAGACCCGCCGAACCGCCGGCCGGACCCGCCGCCGGGAGGGACATTCGCCAAAGGTAAGTCCCGTCCCGGGGGGGGGGTGCGGGGGCGGGGGGGTGTGGAGAATTTCTCCCCGAAACTTGTTCAGGGGCCGAACACATTGGCGCCCGGCCCCCCGAAGTTTCGGGGAGAAATTCTCTGCCAACCCTAACTTCAGTTAAAATCCTGGCTGTATTCTCCTGAGGGATCCTGAAGTTTGAAGCAAACTGACCTGTGCTGCACACCCAAGACTAATGTACAAATTGAAACACTGTTATCCTTTGAATTTTGCAGTTCTCCGGTTTTTATGATGCAGTTCTCAGCTCAAAGAAACATACCAAAATGTATATAAAATGTGCATTTTAGGATAAAATATATTTAGAAATGCATACTGGGAAGGACAATTTGTTTAGAAATGCATATTTTGGCAAAAAAAAACACAAAACCCCAAACCACCCAACCAATTCAAATATGCATATTTAGATATGAGTTTTGTATAGATTTTTTTTTTTAAAAAATCACAGATTAATGTAGAAACTTATGAATAGACACATACAAAACTGACCTGGATGGGAAATAGATTGATCCATCCTTAATTCTCCTAACTGGGAATGGGTTCTTGTCTGAACACAATCCAGGCCTGCAACATTTTTTGTTCCAGATACATATTTGTTAATTTTGGATCCCAGCAGCCTCTCTGCTTCTAAACTAAACAAGGCTATTAGATTATTGGAAGCGTGCTATACAGGGATGTTGCCTGGAAATTTAACAGCCCCCTTTCTCTGCTTATTACTGAAAAGATTTTCACAAATCTTCTCAATAGGCCTATCGTCACTGGAGACATTGCCAAGGTCAGGTCAAAGCCATATACCTCCCCCACTCAAGAGTATTACCTGTCCTAGGATGCTCACAGAAAGAATCATTAGGCCCTCCCCTGAGAAATAGGTTTGCTCATTGTGATAATATGTTCATTGCCATTTATCACTTGAAAATGATCATTGTTCTTCCATGATTGGACTGCAGCATTTCCTGCATTCCCCATGCTCATATGTACTCCGAATTGCAGATGTTGTCAGGAGGTGCTTGGCCGAATGCCTGCTCTGAAGATAGCACATTTTGGAGGGTGAAACTTCCCAGTTCCACTCTGCAGATTTTTGGTGGAGAGCAGAATGGAATCATTCCACTTTGCCTAAACTGTGGAGAGGGAACTCAGAAGACAGACTGCCTACTGCAATTTACCCCAGTTCCAGGCATGTGCAGAGATGCTTGGCATAGCTTCTGAATATGCATACTTGGAAAGAGTGGAAGGGTTATCAGTGGGAGGCTGGTAAGAACACCACTCCCCTGCTGTATCGGAGGGCCATTAGGATGCGAAGTGGGCACCTAGTGCAGCCTGGAGATGGCAGGGAAGGGCTCAGTCATAGAGCATGTTCCTTGGATGCAGATGGCCCCAGGCTCAATCCTTGGTGTCTCCAGGTAGGACAGGAAAAATGCCTGCCTTAGACCAGGGATGTACGAAAGTGACTTACCTTTCGTGGATTATGTTGATGGTGGGGGGGAGGCATTCCGTCCCTCCCCCCGGAATCCTGGCCGGTGGGGGAGGCGCTCCGTTCCTCTCCCCGGAATCCTCGAATGGCCGGCTGTGCTCCGCAGCAGCTCCGCGGAGCAACCCGCCAGGCCCAGCCCGGCCAGGCCAGAGCCATCCACAGCCAGATTTCCTGCTGCGGAGGTCTCTGGGTAAAAAACAAACAAACACACAACCAACCGCATACGCAAATGGCGGCGGCTACGGCCGCTGCCATTTGCGTTCCCTCTTTTTACCGTCTTAATCTTCGTAAATATTTATGTAGACTATGACGGCGAAAAGAAAGGGGAACGCAAATAGCGTAGCGGGCACTATTTGCGTCCCTTTTTCATTCACCGTTTTAGCCTATGTAAATCTTTACATAGGCTAAAACGGTGAATCAAAAGGGGACGCAAATAGCGCCTACTACGCTATTTGCATTCCCCTTTCTTTTTGCCTTCATAGTCTATGTAAATATTTACGTAGATTAAGATGGTAAAAAGAAGGAACGCAAATGGCAGCGGCCATAGCCGCCGCCATTTGCGTACGCAGTTTTGTTTTGTTTTTAAACCCACCCAACCATGATAGGCTATGTAAAGTTTTACATAGCCTACCACGTCTTTTTTTCTTTTTTTAAAAAACCTAGCCATTATAGGCTACGTAAATCTTTACATAGACTATCACGTCTTTTTTTTTTTTTTTTTTTACACACAAGCCTGGAAATGGCGGCAGTGGCAACCGGTCGGAAGACCAGCCGCTGCCACTGCCGGAGCCGCCGCTGCAGCCGCCACCGGAGCCGCCGCCAGAGCCGCCGCTGCCCGGAAGATCCGCCCCAGGTAAGTTTCATCCCAGGGGGGGGATCCACGAGGGGGCAGGGGGGTGGCAGGCCGTCCCGCCACAGAGTTCGGGGGGCTGAATGCACTAGCATTCGGCCTCACCAAGATCTGTGGCGGAATTCTCTGACATCCCTACCTTAGACCCTGCAAAGCCACTGCCAGCGAGGGTTGACAATGCTGGGCTGGATGGACCAAGTGTTTGACTCAGTATAAGGCAGCTTCCTATACATTCGAGCTCCATGTGCTAGACCCCAAATGGTCCTCCAATGGAGTGTGGTGTTGGCGTATTTATTGAACCATTAATGGAATAGAAGACTTTGGGAATGGAATGCAGAGTGTTCCTGTGGTGGATGGCCTGCCATTACTATGTTGCAGTAAAAAATCATCCAGAATTACGAAGTCGGAAATCTGGCTTCCTCAGCCCAAGCTATACAAATATTTACAAAAGACAATAGCAGCCAAGCCAACAACACAATTCTGTATTGCTGGCCAGAGAACACAGCTTGCATCTCTTCTTCCCTCATTCTCTCCCTGCTTCTACAGGGCTAACCCCTTCTATAGGGCTTAGACCTCTGCATTCTCTAGCTGGTGCTTTCTGGGAGGACCTAGGACCATGACCATGCCTAGGACCACTTCACAGAAGACCTGCTAATGGGCTGGTTGGCTTCTGAATCAGACAGCCCCTTAAGAGGTTTCCTGTCTGGCAAATACTAGGCCTACCTCTGCTATGCCACAGTGTCAAGACATCTCCCAGGCAACGACTCTGCTCACATTCTGACAATTTGCCAATGCAGTGAAGAGGCAGGTTTTATACTGAGCCCTGGCTGCAATTGAGACACACTGTGAAGTCCTAACATACTCCAGTGATGTCTCTAGGGCATGCTAGGACACCACACCTCATGCCTGTGACCTCCAATGTGGAAAGGGGCAATATTTTCACTGTCCCTCTTGACTCAAAGCCTAGCACTGCTCAGGATGTATCTGGGGCAGGTAAGGGAAGGAGGGAAATTTTTCCCACTCTGCACTGGGGGGTCTCTATTTATTCCCAGAGAAGGCTCTGGACCAATTTCAGAAATGCACCTGCCCCACCAGAAGCTGTAATACCAGCTCAGATTCCAGTGAGAGTCAAGAGGTACAGAATCTTAGGCTTGGGAACCAAATCTGGCCCACCTGCAGTCCCAATCCAGCCCTCCAGGTTCCTTTGCCCAACACCCTTCCCTTGGCCCTACACCCTTCCCCCAACAGCTGGTGGTTTAGTAGTTTCCTGGATTTTGTTCTCCATTTTAAAAGGTTGAAATGCCTCTCCTAAGGCTTAGTTACTATCAGCAAGAGCTATAAATGCTGGTACATTTGGCCCCTACCTTCCACTGGAATGCAGCCTCCAAAAGCTTCTCCAAAATGGAATTCTGCACCACGGCTTCCCCCAACCCAGCAAAGCTCACCCCACACTGAAGCTTTGAAAAACAGAAGGTAAAGTGTGGTGGGTGGCTGTATGAAATGGGCCAAACATTAAAGAAACATTTTTATGTAATAGCATTAAACAATGCTTGCATCTAGAGGCCTTTATCCTAAAGATTCTCAAAATCCTGTTCTAATCTAAGTTCAGTGGTGAATTTATATTCTGTCCAGATCATGGACTTACCAGTCCATACAACCCAACCAAATTCAATGAACCTTCTTCTACCAGAGTGGACAGAAGATTTACTCACATACCCTATAATTCCCTAAGCCTGCATTACCCATTCTCCCCAACATTGCTTCTCCCTGAAACCAGTCATTTTCTCCAAAAGCTGCTGTTTATGCAGGTCAGAGATCATCCCATTGAAGACGAAGCAGCTATATCATATGACCTGGGTCACACATTTCATGCACAGAGTCCCACAAATAATAAATACTCCCTAGAGGACTTAGGACAAATAGTCTCTGAGCAGCCAATGTTCATCAATGTGAAGTTAGGTGGGAAGCAGCTGCTATCTAAACTAGCTTTTTTGCTGAGAGGTTGTTATAAGCCAAGGACTTGCTATTTGTCTCAGCTAGCCTTGCTGCTGTAGGGCTTTAGGGACTCCCAAATGGGATATAGCAAGTGGGAAAACTAAAGGAGAAACAATGGACAGGGGATGATATGTGAGCGCGACTGCGCGTCCAATTCCTGTGTAAAGGCTTTTGCTCTGATGAGTGTCTGGGTGGTCCAAAGGGATGGACAATTCAGTCTGTTTCCAGTCTGTGTCCCTTTTGTATGTGTTCTCCCATTTTTTTTGTCCTGTTTGATTCCCCATTCATCTGCAGTGTTTAAAGCTCCATTTGAAACCCGCATTTAAAACAGCATTTCTAAACAAATTTGGGCTTAAAATATATATTGCTAAACTAATTTTATCTGAAAAAAATGCATTTCTAAATGTATTTTAAAAACATACTTGGATATAATATAAAAATTTACTTTGATATATGATTTTATTTTGAGCTGAGTACTGCATCAGAACATCCAAGAAGTGAAAAATCAGCAAATTACCAAGTTCCAATCTGCACATAAGTCCAAGATAGAGTGCAGGATCCAACAGGGACCTTATGTGCACAGCCAGTCCCACTGGTCATGGTCTGCATGTGGCCCCTACTGCTTATGACTACAGTATGGCGCTTCTGGGGGCAAGCCCCCCAAAAGAGAGGAAACACTGGTTTCTGGAAGGGGCAGGTTGTGCCTTCTAGAAATGAGCATTTCCAGTAAGGGCCATGCACAGATCGCGACTGGCAGGGCTGGCTGAATGTGCAAGGCCCCTATTGGATACTGCCCCAAGTCTGTTCATATATATTGGAATTTTCAAAGATCTAATTCCTCAAGCATCCCAAATGGCTAGAAAGCTGTATTTTATGTTATGAATTTATTACATTTTAATCATGCCTTTCATTTTTGGAGATCAACGCAGAGCACATGGTTCTCTCTCTCTCTCTCTCTCTCTCTCTCACACACACACACACACACACAGACGCACACTCCTTTATCCCCTCAACAATCCTGTGAGGTGAGTTAGGGTAAAGAATCATGACTGGCCTGAAGTCACACAGTCATCTCCAGGGCTGAGCAGGGATTCGAACACAGGTCTTCCCATTCATCATCCAGCATTCTAGCCGCTACATTACACATTTGCATAGATATGCATTTGAGAAACCTAGATTCAAACTCTTATGCATAATGGTACCAATGAAATCCAAGAGCTGCATTCACACCATCATCCCTTGCCATATCCCTCAGAACATGGTGGTTTGTATGTTTATAAACTGTTTATAACAATGTTGAGTCTAACAATGTTTTTAAAATGAACATCAGTTAGGAATGGACAAATCTGACAGTTCTGCTTTCTCCTGCATTCAATTTTTTTAAAAAAATCTTGTTATTTCTGCTCTGACAATGAAGAAATTTGTGAAAGTTGGTAAATTCTAATCAAACACAATGCAAATTCTCACTCGTCTCTGGTGGCCAAAATGAAAAGGTCCAGTTATTTCCATTATGGAGAGGAACATATTGTACACACCTGCCATATGGCTGTTAAAGATGAGCTTGTCAGAAAAAAAGTGGTGGAATCCTGACATGGATTCCTGCATTGAGTAGGGCGTTGGACTCGATGTTCTTGTAGGCCCCTTCCAACCCTACTATTCTATGATTCCTTGACTCTATGAACCCTAATTCAGTACTAACATGGTTGAATACACAGGGATTCCAACCTAAACTTTTAAGAGACAAGCACTGAAAGCCCTGGGCCTAGATGAATGTACCTGTCAGTTTGCTTTCTCCCACATTCATTTTTTCCCCTAAAATCTCAAGTTCCCTCTCTTCTGAATATGAAGAAATTTGCAAATTTTGGTAAATACTTATCAAAAATGGATTGAAACAGAATTCTCACCCATCCCTACTATCAGTGCAATGGGCTCTGAGAGGTATCCAGTCACCTTTGTAATCCCACTGTACTTCTCTTCCAACTTTTTCTGATCTGCTTCTGCTTGCCACATCCCTCTCGATGCTATTGCCTGCTATTGGAGGGGGCACATCTTTGTAGGAGAATCATTTCCATTTTAACTGCCATTTCCTTAGCAGCTGTGATGCCACAGAGGGGCTGGACTGCATTGGCTCAGGCACCTGAGTATTTAGGAGTAGGGGAGACAAGCAATGTTGGCTCTGAGCTTTGGGAGCCCTTGGCAAGATGCTGTCTGTGAGGCCCTTTCATATAGACCCACCCACCTCTTCCTCATGGCTCTTGCTACTGCACATTCACTTGTCCAGCCGCCAGGGCAGAGAACAAGGCAGTGGAGGTGGCATCTCATTGTTCCTGTTAGGGATGTATGAAAATTACTTACCTTTCGGGGATTATGCTGATGGGGGGGGGGAGGCGTTCTGTCCCTCCCCCCAGAATCCTCGCCGGGGGGGGAGGCACTCCGTTCCTTCCCCCCCAGAATCCTGGCCGGCCAGCTGTGCTTCGCAGCGATTCTGCAGAGCCACCGGCCAGCTCCGCCAGCAGCTGGACATCCGGCCGCTGGCTAGCAGGGACGCAAATGGCAGCGGCCGTAGCCGCCGCCATTTGCGTCCCTGCAGTCAGCCATGATAGGCTACATAAATGTTTATGTAGCCTATCACGGCTGATTAAAAAAAAAAAATGCGCGTATGCAAATGGTGGCGCCCATGGGCGCCGCCATTTGTGTTCCTTATTTTGGCATGTCTTAGTCTATGTAAACTTTTACGTAGACTAAGACAGCAAAAATAAGGGGAACGCAAATAGCGTAGCATCTACGCTATTTGCGTTCCCCTTATTTTTGCTGTCTTAGTCTATGTAAATGTTTATGTAGACTAAGACATGCCAAAATAAGGAACGCAAATGGCGGCGCCCACGGGCGCCGCCATTTGCGTATGCGCGGGGTTTTTTGTTTTTTTTTAATCAGCCGAGATAGGCTACATAAACATTTACGTAGCCTATCATGGTGTTTTTTAAAATTTAGCTGTGATAGGCTATGTAAATCTTTATGTAGTGTATCACATTTTTTTTTTTTAACTTGGAAATGGCAGCGGCGGCAGCCGGTCGGAAGACCGGCTGCCGCCGCTGCCGCACCGCTGCCGGAGCCGCCGCCGGAGCCGCTGCCACCAGGAAGATCCACCCCAGGTATCTCCTGTCCCGGGGGGGGGGTGGCGGGCTGTTCCGCCACCGATTTTGGGGGGCCGAATGCGCTGGCATTTGGCCTCCCCAAGATCCGTGGCAGAACGTTCGTACATCCCTAGCTCCTGTCACTGCTCAATTGCTTGGAGAGGGCAGGTGAAAAGGCAGGGACACTAAAGCAGAAGCAGGGGCTTCAAGGGTTGTCAGTGGGGCCCCTGATGGGGTGTGGGCCTTGGAAAGTGTCCTGTGATCCCAACCAGCAATGCCAGAGATATCTTAGGCTGGCCTTCCTCGACCTGGTGCCCTCCAGATGTTTTGGTCCAACTCCTATCAGCCTCAGCCAGCATGGTCAATAGTCAGGAATTCTGGGAGTTGTAGTCCAAAACATCTGAAGGACACCAGGTGAAAGAAGACTGCTTTATAATGTGAATTCTGGGCTCCATAGCATCCTCTCTGACCAAGATAAGCACCTGTGGAAAATGCAGGGGGGAATTTACTCCATGAGACCCTTCTTAGTCTCAGGGAGAAGCCACAAGGTGCCATGAAGTCCATAGGGACTTTTTTTTTTCTTAAGAAAAAATCTGTGGCTTGCCACTAACATTTGATGATGACAACCATTAGTGAACCACTCCATAGCATTGAAGGTGAAGGTGTCCCCAGCCAGTCGTGCCCGACTCTAGGGTGCGGCGCTCATCCCCGTTTCTAAGCCGAAGAGCCAGCGCTGTCCGAAGATGCTTCCGTGGTCATGTGGCCGGCATGACTGAACACCGAGGTGCACGGAACGCTGTTACCTTTCCCGCCGAGGCGGTACCTATTTATCTACTTGCAATTCTTGCTTTCGAACTGCTAGGTTGGCAGGAGCTGGGACTGAAGACGGGAGCTCACTCCGTCACGCGGCACTCGGGTCTCGAACTGCTGTCCTGCCGACCTTCCGGTCTGCAGTTCAGCGTCTTAACCACTAAGCTACAGAGCACTAAAAGTGCCATTTATTTTGTTAAGAAAAGAAAAGGAAATTGCCCCCGATGAATTTGGTGGTGCTGTGCAGGGCAGTGGGGGCCTCACCCAGGTGACAGGGCTGGGTGTGCAACCCATAGGCCATCTCTTTCCCACCCCTGCTCTATGAAATGAAACATCTTTGTGGAAGTATGTCATGAGCTTTCAAATTAGACTAAAGGGGCAGAATTAATAGAGCAGTTTCATAGCCTTTTATTGGAAAGAGGGACAATACTTGTCAGTTATAAAGAAAAATGAAACACCTGGGGTATGAAGGTACCAAATCCTTCTAAAAAGAGTTCTGCAGCAAATAAAGTTGTGCATTTTTGGTCTGACTCTTGACAAAGGTCCAAACTGTGCTGTCAGCAGAATGCTGCTTGTTTGTGACGCACCTCCTTCTTCACAATCATTAATAAACATATTGAACAACACTGTTCTTTGGATGATCCCTGGAGCACCCCACTATTAACCTCTTTTCATGCTGAAAATTGGCCATTTATTCCAGCTCTTTGTTTCCTACTTCTTATCTGCTTTTTAATCCATGTGTGGACTTTACCTCCCACCCCCCGGGGTAACCCATTTCCTTAATAATGTTTTGTGAAGTACTGTATCTAAAAAGCCCTTTGAAAGTCTCAATAAATTATATCTTCCCCTCCACCCACCCCACAACCCTATTCTCATCCTCTCTTTCACTAACTCTTTCACAGAATTCTAATTGATTAAACAGAGACAAGACTCAACATGATAAAAGAAGATTTTGTTTATCCTTATCATATTATGCTTATCAAGGAGCTTTTTAGCTCAGTCTTTGTTAATGATTTCTCTCTCTCTCTCTCTCTCTCTCTCTTTACTCTATCCTCCTGCGCTGAGGTAAGTCTCCCTACTTTATAATTTTCTGGATCACACTTTGTTAAAACACACACATAAAAATGGATATAATGTTGGCCACCCTCCAGTCCTGGGGGTAAGAGGTTTTAATGATACATTACATAGTTCTGTTGGTAGCTCAGGTACTTTATTTGGCATTCTCAGAGAATTACCATCTGGTTCTCATTTAATTTCTTCACTTGCTCCATTGCCACTTTCTCATATTCTCTGTCTTTAACAGTACATCACCTTTCTGAACACAGTAAAGATTGACTCCAGGCTAGGCATATAGTCATCACACCTACTGATGAAGACTGAGAGAAAGGAAATCAGCATTTATCTGCATTCACCTTAAATTCTGTCCTCCCTCCCTCCCTCCCTCCCTTCCCTACATCTTCATAGTACACAACCTGAATCCTTACTTCCAGGTCCTGGTTCAGAAATTCATGGAACTAGATTCAGATTTCTTAGACAAAAAGAGTACAGTAACTGCATAGTTGTGCTGTTTTATGAAGCAATGGGGTTCCATAATACAAATAGCACTCTCCATGAAGCTTTAGAGTGCAGAGCTAAAGGCTGTTATTGCTATAAAATGAGATGCTTTTCTTGCTACTACACTGGGTCTACATCCGTGGTTTCTGTAATGGGCTGTGTAATAGTTGGCACCCGCCTTTTCCTTTTAGGTTATATCTTCATGCCTCTATATCTGTATTGACCAGGATATGCCCAAGTGGCTTTGTTTAAACTAAATATAATGAGAGAAAATACACATCTAAGTGTGTATTAAAAGTGGCCCAGGGCTGAAATGGCCCTTCCTGTTTTGCTACCATTTGGAGGCAAAACAGAAAGAATCATTCGAGGAGTGGGAAGAAAATCATTTATACTTTTGGGGCTGCCATGTACCTTGCCTTTGTTTTTTAAATCTCTCTCTCTCTCTCTCTCTCTCTCTCTCTCTCTCTCTCTCCCCCTCTGAAAGACAGACAGACAGACAGAGATTGGTGAGAAAGAGGGCTGCTACCATATCATCTACCATTTTTGCTAGAAATCCTGGAGCTTGGGTTTATGTGCACTTGCCACTTTATGTTTCATTCCTCCAAGGTCCTCTTACCTTCCTTAATTTCTATTTTACATCTTTCTGGTTATAGTTTACAGCCCCAGCATCATTTGAGTATATTTTCTTATTTTAATGCAAGTATATCTGGCATGACTAGCTTTTGTATAATGTGTTTTTATGAATACTACTGCACCACATACCTGTTCTTCTAATTTAACCCCCAGCCAAGGAGGTTATGTGACTTGCATCCCTGGCAAAATGTCAGCTTTGCAAAACATATTGTCTTTATGTATTCTTTTTCCATTAGTCCACATCTGAGTCATCTGAGCCCAGTATAGATAACACAAGCTACTCCAGTGGTATTTGCATAACTAGTACACTTTTTTTTTCTTCCATAGGAATCACTTACTGAGAAGTTATTGACAAAACCAAAGCTGTTCAGAGAAGAGAAACCAAAAATTATCAGGGGGTTGAAGGGATTGATTTGTGAGGCAAGATTAGAGGGGCCAAATCTGTAAAGCTCATTTAAGGGAAGCAGAAGAAAAACAACCTCACAAACATTATTTGGAGGAAGGATGAAATACGATATGCGAGCATGGAAGAATAAGAAGGGATAATTACTGGAGGCTGGGAGATGGACATTCAGGATCAGTATCATGTTACATCTCAGATATCTTCACCACCTTGATCAAGTGACTTAAACACAGGGTTTGGAGAGCAACTATGACTATTTTCAAAAGAAAGATAATATTTATGCTACAGCTTATAACCCACCACATATACCAAAATAGTCCATTGACTAGTTCTGCCCTGCTTGCTTGCTTCTAGTCATCATTTGAGCATGGTCATGCTGGAATTAAAACTGAGCTGAAATCTCTGAGAAGAATTTTTCTGAGAAGATTTCTGAGAGTTTTTCTTTCTTTTTCTTGTGCCTAAGTAAAAGGAGATCACTAATGGTTGTGGTCCAGGACCCTCCCCTTTTTTTATTAACAGGACAGCTCCAAAGACTATGAGGATGGAGAAGACTGGGTCCCCAAACTCACCAGGAGGCAGTCTCAAAAGTGGTGATACCACTAGAAGCTTCTGTGGAAGAGGAGTCCCACCCAAGGATGGTGCCTACATCCTTGGGTCTGCAGAAGATAGTTCTCCCTCCTTCCTTGGAATCAGGTATCCCCCTTTGAACTATCCTTTAGCCCTGGAGGTATGCATGATAATTTTGTTCCTATTTCCAAATCATGTGAACAACTGAACATGTCCTGTTCGCAACTCCAAATGTGAATGCAAGATTGAGCATTATTCATGGGAAGTTTTTGCAATTTCCTGAGCTTGTATATGTGCACACTTCCAAAAATGTACACACACACCTCACCCTGTATTGCTTTAGCCTATGTGAGGAAAGTGTGCATTTCAGATGCATGCTTGGAAAAGTTTGAAAATGTGAATTTTTCTTGTTCAGGAAAAAAATACACTCATGTTCAGGAGTGAGAACAAGGCAAGATGCACATTGAGGTGTAAATTGGAACCCCAATGAGCTCAAACATCACTCACTCTCCAGTCCCTACTTCCTCCTCCACCTCACCATGCCCAGAAGCTGTAGGAGACATTTCAACTCCACCAGAGTGCACATTTCCATATTAGAATTCAGCCCCCTTAACTACAAAGCAGCCTCCTTCAGGGAAATGAGGAATGGCACTTGTACCCACACCTCTTTCTGCAGGACTATAACATTTCAGTCAGCTCCAGGTTAGTGCTGGAGCAATGATCCTAGCTCCCTACTGCCTCAGGAGTCTTCTACCTGTCCTAATCCTAATCTTCTTGTCAATGAGCTCTATGTAGGGATGGATGGACTCACCACAATGCTGGGCACTTGCCGAACCCCTGCTGGCCTTCCGGCCCTGTCAGCTCTGTGGACAAGCCATTGAGGGGTCGGGGGTGCCTGGCAAGTAACTAGTGACTGCCCAACCCTCACCAAGCTGCCATTTTGTGAAAGAATTGTGGCTCAGGTATTTTCCATAAAAGTAATGTTGTGTAAATGGGACCATTTACACAACGTTACAGGCAGCTTGGCAAAATGGTGGCTCAGAGGGGGAACAGGCAGCCTCTGGGCACTTGCAGACCATGCAGTGGCTTGTTGAATGGGGTCCAGGAGGCCAAGTGGTGGGGGGGGGGTCACCAGACTCCACCCCCTTCTCAGACTCCCCCAACATTCCTAGCTCTATGTGGTCCTCACACTCATTGTCTGATCTCCACTGCATTTTATCGGAATAGCCCTATGGACTGTAGCCTGGAACAGGAGGATTTGCTAGCGTGACTGCATCCTCTGTTGAAAGCTGAGGCAAAATTTCCCAGAAGACATTCCTCTGAGAAAATGTCTGAGATTGTCCTTTTTCTCACCCCCCAGGGCAGAAAAAGGGCACAATTTTCTGATAATGTTCTTCACCATGTTTTTGTGTGATGGCTGCTTCCCCCCACCCCACCACCACCACAATGCTCCAGTATAAAGGTCCAGGGCATTGTGGAGGATGTTGCCCAGGCTGCCAACACAGTTGATGCTGCTGTGACTTGCTGCATGAACAGAAAATAAAAGAAATTTGGGGAGAAAGAAGTAATGTATTCTACTGCCATTCCTAATGGTTAGGTGTTAGAGAATCAACAAGGCTCAAGCTCACCGAAGTTTTCTGATTTCTTCCTCGAAGCTCATTTCACCTCATTCCTGAATGCAAGTGATTTATTATTTCACATGGGAGAAGTGTGAATTTTTGAATGGGAAAGGTGCACATTTTTAAAAGCATGCAAGCAAATGCACACTTTCCCCCCATTGACTAAAGTGTGGGAATGTATTGGGGTGGGGGGAGGATGTGCACTTTCAAAAAGACTGCATTTTGCAAATGTCATTGAAAACTCAATAATGTGAGATCCTTGACCGAAAAATGCAATAATGTTCGCATTTGGGGCATGTTCTGCTTTTTTTTAAACTGAACTGAAAGTTGAAACTCTTGTACGTGCTTACTAATGGTGAGCCCTACCCCTCAGAAAATGTTGAAGAATTTCTCAACACACTTGATAAATTCAGTGAAATGATCTCCCCAATTCCTCTGCTCACAAATTGGGTAAAGAGTTTTGAGAGGCCATTTGCACACAGCTCTTGTTTAAAGTAGGAACCAGTGTCTCTTTCCATTTTTGTTTGCATGTTTGGAGTGATGATCATGGGCTAGAGTTTTGATATTTTTGGAATATTGATGATGTGATGCATTTAAATGTTTGACAATGGTTGCAGGTTTCTGTATGATGTTTTCATGACCATACATTTGGTTGTGAAATACAGGAGCTCTTTTCTCTGTTATTTCTGAAAGACACCTTAGCCAGTTCTGTGGTTTTCAGTGCTGAATGTATGAGGGTAAAAGTCAATTTGAAGCTTTACAAGAAGTGCCTTTTAATGATTTTGTGTGATTCTGTTTAAGCTATGTTTGGGTGAAGGTACTCTGAGGGTATCTTTCCTTGGTTTCTTATCAACACCTTTGCCAGTGTTGAGTGCTGAGAATGAGTGTTCCATGGCCCTAATAACCTGACTTTAAGGCACCATGGATATCCATGGTGACTTGTGTTTTGCAATGTCTGGGTTGTTTTAATGTGAGCTGTTGAACCAACTGGTCTTTTATTTAATGTCTGATGCAGATGCAGGAATTAGGGATAAGTAAGGCATTTCAGTTCAATTTTGTTCAGAATGTACCAAAAATTCACAAAGACCCCCATATTTGGAACAAAAAGAACTTGAGATTTAAAAAAAAAAATGAGTGTGGGAGAAATCAGAACTGACAGATTTGTCCATCCAGACTTTCTGTGCTTTGTTTGTAAAAGTCTGGCTTTGAAGCACTGTGAATTCAACCAGGTTGATGCTGAATTGGAGTTGCCACCTCTTTTCTTCTGACAGGCTCCTCATCTTTAACAGCTCCATGGCAGTCAGCTACATCATGATCCTCTGCATGCTGGGAGTAGCTGTATGTTTTCAATATGGCTGGTGGAGATGGGTGAGTATTAGGGCTGTGCACTGCTTCAGCCCAAGGCCCAAACCCCGAGTCAAAGTGGGCTGCTTCGGGCCACTTTATACCCTTTCCGAGGTGAAGTGGAGGGGGCATGAAGTGGCCCGGAGTGGGTCAAGGGCCACCCAAATCTGCCTGAGCTGGATTGGGTGGTCCCTACACAGCCCTAGAGAGTATGCTATCTCAGTGCATTTTTTTATTAAAGCATTATCAAAATCTGCAAAGTTCTTCATATTCGGTAGAGAAAGAACTTGAGATTTTAAACATTTGAATGCAAGAGAAAGTGAAACTGACAGATTTGCCCATTTCTAACAGAAATGTCATACTTGGGAATCAAATAAGAACCTCCTTTCCCCAACAGATCACTTCCCTCTCTCAAATGTGTTGTTTAGCATTTCAGCACAACTTTCCCCAAACTTGTGTACCCTAGCTATGTTGGACTACAACTCCCAGTCAGGATGGCCAAGTTGGGGAAGGCTGCATAAGCAAAAAGGCAAAGATATTACCTCATATGAACATTAAGAGGGAATTCAACAGTGTCATGACAGAATATGGCAGAATGTTAGTCCGAGGCAAACAGGGTAGATACAAATCAAGTTCCAGAAATAGCAGTCAAAGGGATCTGAGACATGTAATGTAGGTCCAAATAGGCAAGAGGTTAAATCCCAAAGGCAAGAGCCATCGTGCCAGAGGGCCAGGGCCAGGGATGTAGGGATGTCAAAGAATTCCGTCACGGACTCCAGTGGGGCCAGATTCTTTAGAATCTGCCCTCTCAGAGCCCATGGCAGAATGGCCTCCCCCCCCCCCGCCACCCCACAGAATCCCCCTGGGATGGACCTACCTGGCGGTGGATGCAGCGGTGGCAGCGGATGCGGTGGCAGATGCAGTGGCAGCGGCTCCAGCTCATCTTCCGGCCTCTGCCGGGCTGCTGCGGCCGCAAATGGCGGCCGTTATAGCGGCCACCATTTGCATGGCAGCCTTTTGCCATGATAGGCTACATAAATACTTACGTAGCCTATCATGGCAAAGAGCAGGGGCGCAAATGGTGGCCGCTACTCCATTTGCACCCCTGCTCTTTGCCATAATAGGCTACATAAGTATTTACATAGCCTATCATGGCAAAAGGCAGCCACGCAAATGGCATAGCGGCCTCCATTTGTGTGGCTGCCTTTTGTCATGATAGGCTATGTAAATACTTACATAGCCTATCACGGCTTGGCAGGGACGCAAATGACTGCCAGCATAGTGGCCGCCATTTGCAGCCACAGCAGCCCAGTAGCAGCCAGAATTCCGGCTGTGTCCGGCCCTGGCTGACGGCTCCACAGAGTCACCACGGAGCAGAGCTGGATGGGGACAATTCCGGGGGGAGGGATGGAGCACCTCACCCCTTCGCGGATGCCCCAGAACAGAGCCAGGTAAGGGTTTCGTACATCCCTACAGGGATGTAGACACCCCAGACAGGGAGTAAGGCTCCTAAAGGTGGGAAGACAAAGTGGGGCTTCAGAAGTCTGTAGAGCAGCCACCCTTCTGACAGGTTGCTGTTACTGAGGAGCCCAGCCAGAGGCAGCAGTTTCCCTCTCTTGTTCCCCCAGATTATCTGATGTGTCCGGGCTAGCACCTTCCTCTTGCAAGCTGCCCTACTGAGAACACAGAGGGTAAGGTGTCTGGGCCCTGCTCCTAGATTTCCCAGTTTGAGCAGCCTCCCATTGGCCACCATGCATGAGGCAGGTGACATGACATAGCAGGGCCATTGCCTTTTTTCTTCTCTCCCCTTCTCCCAGCAGCCACACTCAAGACTGCCCCCATCCAGCCATGATCCAGGGAATGGCAGAGTGCCATTTTAATCATAAAATGTAGCACTGTTTCAGCTCAAGATTAGACCCAAGCAAATCAGTGGAGTTTAAGAATTTATGTCCATCCCCCCTCTCCCAGCCTGTGACTTGCCATGGTAATTCAGCCAGCATGCTGCTTGTGAATTGTGTTCATGGGAGAATGTTTGATAATCTCCATCTGAATTGTGACTTGTCTTGATTGGGCACATGTCATCACATGCCATTTATCAGTTTTCTGTAAAAATGTCAGTGGTCTTAAGATCTGCTTCCCAGTGTGAAGACTTGTGGTTGCAAATTCAGAATGAGCTTTCTGCAAATATTCACCAACATAGCTTAAAGCTCACCTTTTCTCTGAATGCTCCTGCCAGCAAACATGTTTGACAGAGGATTTGTGGAAAGCAAACAAACCAGGGGAAGGCAAGATAGTGGCAGTGAATTTATTTTAAAATGCAGAAGAGGATTTGTGGATGATTTGTTGGAAAAAAAAATGCTGGTCATTTTTCTCCAGTGGCTGTACCTCCCAACTCAAAGTAAGGGTATCTATATGTCATGGTCTCATTAACCTCAATTGCTATTTCACTGGGTGCTATAGTGTCATGGTGATCATCATCATCATCAACAACATTTGTATAGCCCTTTCAAGTGTTCAAAGTGCTTCAGATGCCTGATCTAGTTGTAATCAACTAGTCAGTCTTATTTACTTCCATATTGCAGATAGGAAACTGAGGCTGAGAGACAGTATCTTTCCTAAGCCCACCTAGTGAGGTTATGGCAAAGTCAAGATTCAAATTGGGGACTTCCTGGCTTGTAGCTCAGTCCTTCAGGCACTAAACTACACCAACTCCATGGCTCTTAGATAGCCTTAGAGAGCCAGCAGGGTGAAAAGCAGAGGGCATGAGTCTCCAGACTAAGGGCCTGGGAAAAAAGCCAGTGCATGGACAGTCAGAGAGGCAGTCATATGAACATAAGAACGTAAGAAGAGCCATGCTGGATGAGACAGGTGGCCCATGTCATCCAGCATTGTGTGCAAACAGTGGCCAACTAGCTGTCCACAGGAAACTGACAAGTAGGACACGAGTGCAACAGTACCTCCCAGTTGTGTTCCCCACCTAGGCATAATGCCTGTGATACTAAAGGTAGTATATAGTCATCAGGATGAGTAGCCATAATAGTAGGGCTGTGCACCGCTTTGGTCTGAATCCCAAATTCCAAAGCAGATCAGGGTGATTTGGACTGCTTTGGTCCAAATCCGAAGTGGGTCTGGAGCAGTCCGGAGCATATCGGAGCGATCCAAAACACTTTGGATTGCTTTGGACAATTCTGAAGCCCAGACAGCCCATCTGAGCAAATGTAACAACTTGCTAGAGAAGGAAGGGGGAGAGGAGGAGTTGGGAACTGAGTGTTGAAAAGTCACATTTGTAGGTGCTAATAGGGCTGAACTTTTAATCCAGCAGTTTGTTTCTTTGCTTTGTACAGCTTGTTGTTTGGTCCCCCCTCCCCTTCTCAATTACTATTCCTTCCCTTCCCATTTTTGAACTCTTGTTGTTGTTCAGTCGTTAAGTCGTGTCCGACTCATTGTGACCACGCCAGGCCTTCCTGTCCTCCGCTCTCTCCCCGAGTGTGCTCAAGCTCATATTCATAGCATCGGTGATGCTGTCTAGCCATCTCATCCTCTGTTGTCCCGTTCTCCTTTTGCCTTCAGTCTTTCCCAGCATCAGGGTCTTTTCCAGGGAGTTTTCTCTTCGCATTAGGTGGCCAAAATATTTGAGCTTCAGCTTCAGGATCTGTCCTTCCAATGAGCACTCAGGGTTGATTTCCTTTAGGATGGACTGATTTGACCTCCTTGCAGTCCAGGGGACTCGTAAGACTCTTCTCCAACACCACAGTTCGAATGCATCAATTCTTCGACGCTCAGCCTTCCTTATAGTCCAGCTCTCACAGCCATACGTTGCTACTGGGAAAACCATAGCTTTGATTATACGGACCTTTGTCAGCAAGGTGATGTCTCTGCTTCTTACTATGCTGTCTAGGTTTGCCATAGCTTTCCTTCCAAGGAGCAAGCGTCTTTTAATTTCATGGCTACAGTCACCATCTGCGGTGATCTTGGAGCCCAAGAAAATAAAATCTGTCACTGCTTCCATTTCTTCCCCTTCTATATGCCAGGAAGTGATGGGGCCAGATGCCATCATCTCAGTTTTTTTAATGTTGAGTTTCAAACCAGCTTTTGCACTCTCCACTTTCACCCTCAACAAGAGGTTCTTTAGATCCTCTTTGTTTTCTGCCATTCGGGTAGTATCATTTGCAGATCTGAGGTTGTTGATAATTCTCCTGGCAATCTTAATTCCTACCTGTGATTCATCCAACCTGGCGTTTCTCATGATGTACTCTGCATATAAATTAAATAAGCAGGGCGACAATCTGCAGCTTTGTCATACTCCTTTCCCAATTTTGAACCAATCGGTTGTTCCATGTCCGGATCTTACTGTCGCTTAGGGATGTACAAAAGGTACTTACCTTTCGGGGATTATGCTGATGGTGAGGGGGGAGGCGCTCCGTTCCTCCCCCCCTGGAATCCTGGTCGGCCGGCTGTGCTCCACAGCGATTCTGCGGAGCTGCCACCTGGCTCCGCGAGCAGCCGGACATCCGGCCGCTGGCTAGCAGGGATTCAAATGGCGGCGGCCGTAGCTGCTGCCGTTTGCGTCCCTGCAGTCAGCTGTGATAGGCAAGGTAAACCTTTACGTAGCCTATCATGGCTGAATTAAAACAAAACAAAACGCGCGTACGCAAATGTACGCCGTCATTTGCGTACGCGCGTTTTTGTTTTTTTGTTTTTTAAAGTCAGCTGTGATAGGCTACGTAAATATTTATGTAGCCTATCACAGAGTTTTTTTAAAATCTAGCCGTGATAGGCTACATAAATCTTTACGTAGCCTATCACATTTTTTTTTTTTTAAACCTGGAAATGGCGGCGGCGGCAGCAGGTCAGAAGACCGGCCGCTGCAGCTGCCACCGCCAAACCGCTGCCAGAGCCTTCGCTGGAGCCACCACAGCCAGGAAGGTCTGCCCCAGGTAAGTCCAGTCCTGGGGGGGGTGGCGGGGGGGTGGCTGGCCGTTCCGTCACCTATTTCGGGGGGCCGAATGCGCTGGCATTCGGCCTCCCCGAGATCCGTGGCGGAACTTTCGTACATCCCTACTGTCACTCCTTGACCCTCTTAAAGGATTCTCAGGAGACAAGTAAGGTGGTCTGGTACTCCCATCTCTTTCAGAATTTGCCACAGTTTTTTGTTATCCACACAAAGGCTTAGCCTAGTCGATGAAGCAGAAATAGATGTTTTTCTGGAATTCTCTTGCTTTCTCCATGATCCAGCGAATGTTGGCGATTTGATCTCTAGTTCCTCTGCCTCTTCAAAACCCCGCCTGTAATTCCAGTAGTTCTCGGTTCACATGCTGCTGAAGCCTAGCTTGTAGGATTTTGAGCATAACCTTGCTGGCATGTGAAATGAGTGCAATTGTGTGGTACTTTCAACACTCTTTGGCATTGCCATTCTTTGGAATTGGAATGTAAACTGACCTTTTCCAGTCTTGCGGCCACTGCTGAGTGTTCCAAATTTGTTGGCATATTGAATGCAGCACTTTGACAGCATCATCTTTTAGGATTTTAAATAGCTCAGGTGGAATACTGTCATCTTCGCTACTTTTGTTGTTAGTAATGCTTCCTAAGGCCCACTTGACTTCACTCTCTAGGATGTCCAGCTCAGGTTCAATGACTGCACTACCATGGCTATAGGGATGTCAGAGAATTCCGCCACGGATCTCGGGGAGGCCGAATGCCAGCGCATCGGGCCCCCCAAAATCGGTGGTGGAACGGTCTGCCACCCCCCCCCCTGGGATGGGACTTACCTTAGGCGGATCATCCTGGTGGCGGCGGCTCCGGCGGCGGCTCCAGCGGCGGTGGCGGTGGTGGCGGCCGGTCTTCCAACCAGCTGCTGCTGCCGCCATTTCCAGTTAAACAAACAAACAAACAAAAGTGATAGGCTACGTAAAGATTTACGTAGCCTATCACAGCTAGATTTTTAAAAAATACCATGATAGGCTACGTAAATGTTTATGTAGCCTATCACTGCTGATTTAAAAGAAAAAAAAACACATATATGCAAATGGCGGCGCCCATGGGCACCGACATTTGCGTTCCTTATTTTGGCATGTCTTAGTCTACGTAAACATTTACGTAGAGTAAGACGGCGAAAATAAGGGGAACGCAAATAGCATAGACGCTACGTGGGACTTACCTTGTGCGAATGTCCCTGGCGGCAGCGGTGGCTCCGGCGGTGGTTCGGCGGCAGTTCGGCAGCAGCGGCAGCCGGTCTTCCGACCGGCTGCCACCGCCTCCATTTCCAAGTAATAACAAACAAACAAACAAACAAACGTGAAAGGCTACGTAAAGATTTACGTAGCCTATCATGGCTAGATTTTTAAAAAACACCATGATAGGCTACGTAAATGTTTACGTAGCCTATCATGGCTGAGTGAAAAACAAAAAAAAAACACCGTGCGTACGCAAATGGTGACGCCCATGGGCGCCGCCATTTGCGTACGCGCGGTTTTGTTTTTTGTTTTTCACTCAGCCGTGATAGGCTACGTAAAAATGTACGTAGCCTATCACGGCTGACTGCTACGCTATTCGCGTTCCCCTTATTTTCGCCATCTTAGTCTACGTAAATGTTTACGTAGACTAAGATGTGCCAAAATAAGGAACGCAAATGGCGGTGACCATGGCACGTGTCGTCTACATAAACATTTACGTAGACTACGGCGAAAATAAGGGGAACGCAAATAGCGTTCCCTTATTTTCACCGTAGTCTACGTAAATGTTTATGTAGACTACACGTGCCAAAATAAGGAATGGAAATGGCAGCACCCATGGGCGCCGCCATTTGCGTACGTGTGGTTGTTGTTGTTGTTTTTTACTCAGCCGTGATAGGCTACATAAACATTTATGTAGCCTATCATGGCTGACTGCAGGGACGCAAAAGGCGGCGGCTATGGATTCGCAGCGGGAGGGATGGGGCGCCTCCCCCCTGGCTAGAATTTTGGGGGGAGGGACGGAGCGCCTCCCCCCCACTGCGAATCAAATTTCATAAAAGGTAAGTGACTTTCATACATCCCTAGTTTTTAGTGACTGTATAGAGCTTCTCCATCTTTGGCCGCAATGTACATAATCAATCTGATTTCGATATTGACCATCTGGTGATGTCCATGTGTAGAGTCGCCTCTTGTGCTTTTGGAAAAGAGTGTTTGCTATGATCAGTGTGTTCTCTTGGCAAAACTCTCTTAGCCTTTGTCCTGCTTCACTTCGTACACCAAGGCCATGCTTGCCTGTTACCCCGGGTATTTCTTGTCTTCCTACTTTAGCATTCCAATCCCCTATGATGAAGAGGACATCTTTTTTTGGTGTTAGTTCTAGAAGGTGTTGTAGGTAGGGATGGCAGAGAATTCCACCATGGATCTCGGTGAGGCCGAATGCCAGTGCATTTTACCCCCCAAAATCTGTGGTGGAATGGCCTGCCAGCCCCCCGCCCCCTCGCGGATCCCACCCAGGAGGAGACTTACTGGTCTTCTGGTCAGAAGCTGGTCTTCTGACCGGCTGCCGCCACCACCATTTGCAGTTTTCTTTTCTTTTTTTACAGAGACGTGATAGGCTACATAAGTTTTTACGTAGCCTAAAATGACTGGGTAAAAAAAAAAAAAGGCGTACACAAATGGCGGCGGCTACGCTATTTGCGTTCCCCTAATTTTCGCCATCTTAGTCTACGTAAATATTTATGTAGATTAAGACGGCAAAAATAAGGAATGCAAATGGCGGCGGCCATAGCCGCCGCCATTTGCTTATGCGGCTTTTTTGTTTTTTTTCCCCCAGAGCCCTCCGCTGCTGTAAATCCTTCTGCGGACCTATCTGGCCTGGCTGGTCCTAGCCAGCTGCTCCGCGGAGCTGCCGCAGAGCACAGCTGGCCACGGAGGATTCTGGGGGGGAGAAACGGAGTGCCTCCCCCCCCATCGAGGATTCTGGGGGGAAGGGACGGAATGCCTCCCCCCCACCTTCAACATAATCCGTGAAAGGTAAGTGACTTTCGTATAACCCTAGTTGTAGGTCTTCATAGAACCGATCAACCTCAGCTTCTTCAGCCTCAGTGGTTGTGGCATGGACTTGAATTACTGTGATGTTGAATGGTTTGCCTTGGATTCGTACTGAGATCATTCTATCGTTTTTGAGACTGTACTCCAGTACTGCTTTTCCCACACTTTCGTTGACTATGAGTGTGACTCCATTTCTTCTAAGGGATTCTTGCCCACAGTAGTAGATACAATGGTCACCTGAATTAAATTCGCCCATGCTTGTCCATTTTAGTTCGCTGATTCCCAAGATATCAATGTTCAATCTTGCCATCTCATGTTTGACCACCTCCAGCTTAACTTGATTCATTGATCTTACATTCCAGGTTCCTAAACAATATTGCATTGGACTTTCTTTTCACCACCAGACACATTCACAGATGAGTGTCCTTTCGACTTTGGCCCAGCCGCTTCACTCTTTCTGGTGCTACTGGGAAATTCCCTCTGCTCTTCCCCAGTAGTATATTGGCCACCTTCCAACCTGAGGGGCTCATCTTCCAGCATCGTATCTTTTAGCCTTGTGATACATTCCATGGGGTTTTCTTGGCAATAATACTGGAGTGGGTTGCCATTTGCTTCTCCAGTGGACCACATTTTGTCAGAACTCTCCACCATGACCTGTCAGTCTTGGGTAGGGATGTACGAAAGTCACTTACCATTTCACGAATCTGCTTCGCTGTGGGGGGGAAGTGCTCCATCCCTCCCCCCAGAATCCTGCCCGGCTGGCTCCACTCTGTGGGGATTCTGCAGAGCCTCCGGCCGGCTCTGCCTGCAGCCAGACATCCAGCCGCTGGGCAGCAGGGATGCAAATGGTGGTGGCCGTAGCCACTGCCGTTTGCGTCCCTGTACTTAACCACGATAGGCTACATAAATATTTACATAGCCTATCATGGCAAAGTAAAAAAAAAAACATGTCCGCAAATGGTGGTGGCTACGGCCATCACTACAAAAATATTTACGTAGGCTAGAATGGCTAAAAATAGTGAACGCAAATGGTGGCCTCGGTAGCCACCGCCATTTGCATTTGCTGCGCCCAGCAGTGGCCGGCCAGGAGACAAGCCGCCGCCGCCCCCACCGCCCCTGCTGCCGCCCCTTCCCCCACCGCAACTGCCGCCCCTACCACCTCCCCTGCCGCCCCCACCGCCACACCTTCCGCCGCCCCCACTGCCGCCACCTGCGCCCCCGCTGCAACTGCCACCCCCACCACCGCAGCTCCCGCCCCTGCACCTTCCGCCGCTGTCCACCGCCGCTGCACCTTCCGCCGCCACCACACCATACCAATGCCTCACTCTTAGTGTGAGTGCACCATACACATTATTGTGCATAAGCAAACAGGGTATGGCCAAAGCAGTACACTAATAAATGGTCCAATATATACTGTGAGGCAAAGCACTACACCATACACATAATATTATGAAGCACCCTCACTTTTGCCGATTTTCCAGGACACTTTGCATGTTGCTTTTTTTTTCTCTTGTATACATTAAATGACCATACAAAGAATATGATCAAGCTAGTCTATATGAATTTTTAAATAGTGTTTGCTTCATCTTACCTTTCCTGGGGAAAAGGGAATCCAAAATTATCAGGGAGCTGGAACAGCTCTATAAAAGGCTACAATGTTTGGACTATTTTATTTCAAAGAAACACAAATAAGCAGGAGGTTTATAAAATTATATCGAGTAGAGAAAGTGCAGAGGTGCAATTAATAAATAAGCTTCACTGAGTTCAGTCAATGTGTCTTCCAGATAATGTGTATTGAAATTTGCAGCCAATGGGATGTTTCACTTTTCTTTTTTCCAGTAATGAGAGCATCAGGTCAGTGGCAGATTCAGGAGAGACACGAGGAAAGTACTTTTAGGAAAGTAATTTTGCACTTCAAAAAAAGCCTACACCACCGATTAGGGATAGTGACCTGCTAATTGTCACCTTAAACACCTTCTGATTAAGATCTCTGATCCCCTGTGTAGCTGACAGTTTTTGACCTTCTGTTTTAGTTTCTGAGAAAAGGGAAAGGTGTGCATGGTTAGCAATAAAACTACTGGACCAAACTGTCTGAAATGTGACAAGTTTAGTCATCTCCCTACAAGCTGCTACATCTCCAAATTCCATGCACTTATTTGGAAGCACTGAAAAATTGTAGCTCTTTGCTTAGGGATGGCGGAGAATTTCTCCACGAATCTTCGGGAGGCCGAATGTGTTGCCACCCGAAATTGGTGAGGAAATTCTCCGCCGGCCCCCCACCTCCCCCCCGGGATGGGACTTACCGTGGCCGAATGTCCCTCTCGGCAGCGGGTCCCGGCGGCGGTCCGGCGGCGGTTCGGCAGGGGCGAGGGCGGCAGCCGGTCTCCCGACCAGCTGCCGCCGCCGCCATTGCAAAAAAAAAAGTAAATAAAAAAAACCCCACACACCCGTGATAGGCTACGTAACGATTTACGTAGCCTATCACGGCTAGATTTCCAAAGTCAGCTGTGATAGGCTATGTAAATCATCACGTAGCCTATCACGGGTGACTTTGAAAAAAAGAAAAAAAGCGCGTACGCAAATGGCGGCAGCCCATGGGCGCCGCCATTTGCGTTCCGTATTTTGGCACATCTAGTCTACATAAACATTTACGTAGACTATGGTGAAAATAAGGGAGTGCTATTTGGGTTGCCCTTATTTTCGCCGTAGTCTACGTTAGGGATGGGGGAGAATTTCTCCCCGAAACTTCGGGGGGCTGAGTGCCAACGCATTTGGTCCTCTGAAGGTTGTTCGGGGAGAAATTCTCCACCCCCCTGCCCCCCCCGGGATGGGACTTACCTTTCACGAATGTCCCTCCCGGCGGCGGGTCCCGGCGGCAGTTCGGCAGGTCTTTGCCAGGGGCGGGGGCGGCAGCCGGTCTTTTGACCGGCTGCCGCCACCGCCATTACAAGGAAAGTTAAAAAAAAAAACCCACCATTACAAGGAAAGTTAAAAAAAACAAACACCCCCATGATAGGCTACGTAACAATGATAGTTAAAAACAATGATAGTTAAAAACAATGATAGTTTAAAAAAAGTTAAAAAAAACAAACACCCCCATGATAGGCTACGTAACTATGTAACGTAACCGCTATTACAAGAAGTAAAAAAAAAAACTGCCCCCGTGATAGGCTACGTAACGATTTACGTAGCCTATCACGGCTAGATTTCCAAAGTCAGCCGTGATATGCTACGTAAATCATCACGTAGCCTATCACGGGTGACTTTGAAAAAAAAAAAGTGCGTATGCAAATGGCGGCCCCCATAGGGAGCCGCCATTCGCATTCCTTATTTGGTCCCTGTAGTCTACGTAAAGATTTACGTAGACTACGGCGAAAATAAGGACAACGCAAATAGCGGTCTTTATGTAGACTAGACGTGTCAAAATAAGGAACGCAAATGGTGGTCCCCATGGGAGCCGCCATTTGCGTATGCGCTTTTTTTTTTTTTCAAAGTCACCCGTGATAGGCTACGTGACAATTTACATAGCCTATCTCAGTTGACTTTGGAAATCTAGCCGTGATAGGCTACGTAAATCGTTATGTAGCTGTGATAGGCTACGTAAATCGTTACATAGCCTATCACGTGTGTGTGTGTTTTTATCTTTTTTTTCACGGCCGGGTAGACGGGGCGCTCCTACCCAGCCTGAATTTCACCGGTGAGGGATGGGACGCCTCCCCCCCGGCCTGAATTTTGGCCAGGCGAGGCGGGGCACCTCCCCCCCCTCGCCTGAACTTCGGGCAGAGAACCGAAGCGCCTCCCCCCCACCGCAAAGCAAGCTTCTAGAACAGGTAAGGGACTTTCGTCCATCCCTATCTTTGCTTTGATAGATTTTCTTGAAAAAAGCAAATTTGACCTGTGGCTAGCACAAAAGTCACTGGACCAAGTTGCCTGAATGTTGTCAGGTTCAGTAACCCCAATAGGGGCTGCAAGGTCCCCAAGTTACATGTATTTACCATGAAAACTAAAACAAAAAAAGTTATGTCTGTTTCTGTTTTCCAATGCACGTCAATGGGAAAATGTAACATCCGAATAATTTGGATGTCCCAATTTTGATTTGGATCCAGAGTCTGAAACAGGTCAGGGCCTAACCGACCCAAAGCATATTGGGGAATCGACCTGTGAAGTGGGTTGGAGGGTCCGTGCACAGCCCTAATTCATAGCTTTGTTCTCCATGAATTTGTCTAAGCCATCCAAATTGGAGGCCATCACTACATCTTTGGAAGTGAATTCCACAGTTTAACTATGTGCAATGTGAAGAAGTGCTTCCTTTTATCTGCGAATGGAAGAACCAGCAATTTTTGAGCTTACCAAAATTCTCCAAAATTCACTTAAAAGCTTGTTTCATCTTGCTCTCATTTTAGTTTTCAATGTGTTTCTCTAGCTCATTTGAACGGGAAAAGTGTGCCTTTTGAACATTAAAAAATTGCACATTTTAATACATATTTTTCAAAAACACACAATTTCCCGCCACTGCTTACAGTGTGAAAATGTATATTTTTGGAATCACTTTACACCTGCTTACATTGAATCATTACATTGAACATTTACATTTTCCATTTTATGCCCATTCTGTCAGTTTGGAGAGATCCTTCTGGAGTGCTTCGCAACCACTTTTTGATTTAACCACCCAAATAATTTGGTGCCATCATCAAACCTGGCCACCTCACTGCTCACTCCTACATCCAGATCATTTATGAACAAGTTGAAAGTCATTGGTCCTGGTCCCAGTACAGATCTCTGTGGGACCTCACTGTTTACATCCCTCCATTGCAAGAAGCAACCATATATTCCTACTCTCTGCTTCCTGTTCTTTTACCAGTTACGTACTGATCCATAATAGGGCCTCTCCTTTTATTCCATGGCTGCTAAGTTTGCTCAGGACTAGGGATGTCAGAGAATTCCACCACGGATCTCAGTGAGGATGAATACCAGTGCATTCAGCCCCCCAAAATCTGTGGCAGAACGGCCTTCCACCCTCCTGCCCCCCCCATGGATCCCCCCCAGGACAAGACTTATCTGGGGCGGATGTTCTGGCAGTGGCAGCTCTGGTGGCGGCTTCGGCGGCAGCGGCTGCGGCGGCTGGTCTTCTGACCGGCCGCCACCACCACCATTTGCAGTCTTTTCGTTGTTTTTTTTTTTTACAGAGACGTGATAGGCTATGTAAAGATTTATGTAGCCTATCACGTCTGAGTTAAAAAAAAAAAAAAGCGTATGCAAATGGTGGCGGCTATGGCCGCCGCCATTTGCGTCCCTTATTTTTCACCGTCTTAGTCTACGTAAATATTTATGTAGACTATTATGGCAAAAATAAAGGGGAACGCAAATAGCATAGCAGGCGCTATTTGCGTCCCTTTTTGATTTGCCATTTTACCCTACATAAATATTTACGTAGGCTAAAACGGCAAATCAAAAAGGAACCCAAATAGCGCCCGCTACACTATTTGCATTCCCCTTTATTTTCGCCGTCATAGTCTACGTAAATATTTACGTAGACTAAGACGGTGAAAAATAAGGAACGCAAATGGCGGCCGCCATAGCCGCCGCCATTTGCGTACGCAATTTTTTTTTTTTAACCCAGAGCACTCCACGGCTGGAAATCTGGCTGCGGACGGCTCTGGCCTGGGCCTGGCCAGCTGCTCTGCAAAGCCGCCGCGGAGCACAGCTGACCGTCGAGGATTCCGGGGGGGAGGAACAGATCACCTCCCCCCCCATCGAGGATTCCGGGGGGAGGGACAGAACGCCTTCCCCCCCACCATGAACATAATCCATAGAAAGGTAAGTGACTTTCGTACATGCCTATGTCAAGACTTTATCAAAGCCTTTTAGGTTTCCAAGTAAATAATGTCTACAGGATCACCTGTGTCCACATGTTTATTGACATGCTCAAAGAACTCTAAAAGGTTAGTGTGAGACAGAATTTACCTTTATGGAAGCCATTTTGATCCCTTTTCAGCAGGGCTTGTCCTTCTATATGCTTACTAATTTTATCTTTGATAATGATTTTAACCAATTTCCTTGGAATAGATGTTAAGGTAGTGATGTTAAATCAGTGGAGCAATCCCTTACAAGAGTCTAGCAACCAGGCAGACATAATCAAGACACGGTAAAAGTCAAGCCTTACCTGGAAGTAGGGATGTACGGATTGTATAAAATTCATTCCGTCTGTGTTTTGCTAATTGCCAGGCACCTTTTGTTCTGTCATCTGCCCATCAATGGAAACAGATTGGGGGAGGGGGGTTGCATGTGTGAAAATACACAAATTCCCCAAACATTTTCACACTTTAGCCTATGGGGGAAATGCACTTTTTTGGCTGGTGTGTGAGTGTGTGTGTGTGTGTGTGTGTGCATTTTTCTATGACAACATTTGCACAAAATTCAGGAAAGTTAGAGAATTGGTCCACATGTCCACAGCATCTACCTGACCAGACAGGGGGGGGGGCACTGAGGAATCCATGGGTCATGTTCATGAAAATCCAAACTCATGTGGTTCTGTTGCGGATTTCTCCAACATCCCTACCTGGAAGTCTCAATACTCCTATCAAATACGGATGCTTCCAAGTTCTCTTCACCTGAATTTCTCCCTGGACTTCAGAGTTCCAAAATTGTTTTGTCTTAGTTCTAGGGTTGGCAGAGAATTTCTCCCCGAAACTTCAGGGGGCCGAGTGCCAACATGTTCGGCCCCCCAAAGACATTTCGGGGAGAAATTATCCACACACCCCGCGCACCCCGCACCCCCCCCGGGATGGGACTTACCTTTCCCGAATGTCCCTCCCGGCGGCGGGTCCCAGCGGCGGTTCGTCGGGTCTTCGTCAGGGGCGGGGGCAGCAGCCGATCTTTCAACCGGCTGCCGCCGCCGCCATTCCAATAAAACTAAAAAAAAACAAACAACCCCATGATAGGCTACGTGACGATTAACGTAGCCTATCATGGCTGACTTTGCAGATCTAGCCGTGATAGGCTATGTTAATCGTCACGTAGCCTATCACGGGGGCGTTTTTTTTTTAACTTTTTATTTCGCGGCCGGGCGAGGCGAGGCGCCTCCCCCCCCGCCTGAACTTCGGGGGGAGAGCAGCGAAGCACCTCCCTACCACCACAAAAAGCTGTGAGACCAGGTAAGTGACTTTCGTGCACCCCTACTTAGTTCTGAAAGGAATCAGTATAGGAAGAATTCTGCAGGAAATGTTGTTGGCTGGAGGGCATCCGCAATACCTTTCCTCCCTTGCTCTGAAACAACACAAAAGGCCACTGATCAGTTGAAACCTATTGGTGGCAGAACGAGGTTTTTGCACCAACTCAGCACCTGACTGGATGGCACTTTCTTCAGGCCCACATTCTGGGTAGATATCCATTCCAACAGGCAGACTTTTCTGTCTTTTTCTTTTATTTGTTCATTTTATTGAAAATATTTTAGCCTGTTCCTCAGCCAAAAGTAGGGCTGTACAAAACCCCACTTACCTGTGTCTGCAGCGGGTCCACTGGGGGGGGAGGCAATCCATTCCTCCCCCTGGAATCCTCCCCAGCCAGCTCTGCTCCTTGGTGAGTGCCCGGAGCAGCCAGCCGGGGCCACCCACAGCCAGACTTCCATCCGCTGCTGGGCTGCAGCCGCAAATTGCGTCCCGTGGAGGGGACGCTATTTGCATCCCTGCTTTGCTGTGATAGGCTATGTAAATATTTACGTAGCCTATCACGGCAAAAAGCAGGGATGCAAATGGCGTAGTGGATTCCATTTGCATCCCCGCTTTAGCCGTGATAGGCTACTTAAGTATTTACATAGCCTATCATGAAAAGAGTAGCAACACAAATGGTGTAGCAGATGCCATTTGCATCCCTACTCTTTGCCATGATAGGCTACGTAAATATATACGTAGCCTATCACGGCTAAAGCTACGCAGGATGCCATTCACTATGCAGGATGCCATTTGTGGCTGCAGACCGGACAGCAGACAGCAGCAGCTAGATATGGACCTGCTGGAGGCAGGTAGGAGCCTGTCCGCCAAGACTTCGCAGGGTGGCAGGGGGGTGTTGCTCCATTCCGCCACGGACTCTGGGGGGCCGAATTCACTGGAATTCGGCCTCACTGGTGTCTGTGGCAGAATTCTCTGCCATCCCTAGCCAAAAGGGCTCCCAGTGAAGGTTATATACAATCACTAAAGCAAGACAGTCCTTGCCCTCAAGCTTATAATCTAAAAAGACATGATACACAAAGAAAAAGGGATGGAGAAGGAAGAGAAAACAAGTAGCCTTTCAGCAGGATTGGCTGAATGGTCCTAGAGATGTTGAGAGAGTTGTGTGTGGGGGAGTGGAATCCAGTGGACTCCCCCTTGCCTGCCCTCTGGCATCGCACTCACGGAACCGCAGAGTGCTCGCGCACTCCCTCAGTGAGCACCCTGCAGCTTGGTGAGCACCCGGCAGCTGCCCCACCCTCCTAGTGAGCTGCCATTGTGTGCAACATTACAGGTGTGAATGGAGCATTCATTGTCCATCCCTCCCTAAATGGTCCTGCTTCCCCTTTTATGTCTAGGGATGTACGAAAGTCACTTACCTTTTCGAAGGGTGACATTTGCAGTGGGGGGGGAGACGCTCCATCCCTCACCCCAAAATTCTCCACCCAAAATTCTCCCCACAGACATCTGGCGGCTGGGCTGCACAGGGACACAAATGGCAGCCGCCGTAGCTGCTGCCATTTGTGTCCCTGTATTTTGCTGTGATAGGCTACATAAATATTTACGTAGCCTATCACGGCAAAAAAAAAAAAAAGGAACACAAATGGTGATGGCTACGGCGGCCGCCATTTGCGTTCCTGCTTTTTGCCTATTACGGCAAAAGACAGGGGCACAAATGGCAGCCACTATGCCATTTGTATCCCTGTGGAGGCTGTGATAGGTTACATAAATATTTACGTAGCATATCATGGGAAAAAAAGGGAACGCAAATGGCAGCGGCTATGGCAGCCGCCATTTGCGTTCCCTTTTTCTGCCTTGATAGGCTATGTAAATATTTACGTAGCCTATCACGGCCTCCGCAGGGATGCAAATGGCATCCCTGCATTAGCCGTGATAGGCTAGGTAATTATTTACATAGCCTATCACGACTATAATGAAGAAGTGAATGGCGGCCGCAGATGCGGCCGCCATTCGCAAAGCAGCGTGAATGGCAGCAGGTAAGTGCTCTGTTTCACATGCCTTTTGTGGGGTGGGGGGCGGGGGGCTTCATTCCACCATGGATTTCGGGGGGGCGAATGCACTGGCATTTGGCCTCACCGAGACCTGTAGCGGAATTCTCTGACATCTCTACTTATGTCCCTCTGTTGCAGCCTACTAGAATGGCTGCTGGTGGTAACAGCTGAGGGAGGAGAAGCCTTCATGGAGGTGGTCTTTCGGCAGGACTAGGTCACTTGCTTTCCCTTACTAATCATACTTTGGAAGGCACACTTATCTTCATGAGGACTTTAGAAGCTCCATGCCCTACTGCTCCCTAACTGCAGAAGATGCCCACTTCAAGAGTTCAGAGTACCAACTGCTTCCTCCTCTCACCTTTCAGCTGAGCAATGGGGGTGCCAGGTGTCTTTGAAGTGATTGCCTGGCCTTCCCTTTAGGATAGGGTGAAGGCTTTTTGAAGCAATACTATATCTGAGAGAGGAGACTAGGATTATTGTTGGTCTTTCTAGTGCTGACTCAAGAGCCTCCTTCTTAAACCAGCAATTGTAGGGGAATGGGTAAGTGCATTAAAGGGAGCCATTGAGATAGACAGATGACCCTGTTCTTCAGGATCAAAGCAAACCATGTCTTTACCCTGAAACTAGTAATTCCAAAGCACTCTGTTTAGGATTGAGGAAAATCCCCTTTGCAAAGGTCACTTCATCACATTTTTGTATAGCTGTCCTGTTTAATATAGTCTGTATTCTGTATCCAGTACTTCCAGCACAGTATTTCATAAAACCTCAAACTAGCAAACAGCACTAACGAAACAATATCCTGTAACATGATATATAATTGAAAATCCATATCCATTACCAAAAGGGAAAAAATGGGAGATTTCTTTTTGAAGAAGCAGAATGATTTACCAAAAGAAATATTAAAAAATAATCAGAAGCACAGGAAATTCAAGTCCCTAAGAAAAGAAAGTGTGTGGGGGGGATCCTCATAATAGTAAGCAGAGAACTGTGTTGCTAAGTAGCATTAATTGTGATTCCATAGTGCTGACCTGAGAATTCAAACACCGAGGTGCCTTTTCAATCCATTACACACACAATGTCATCAGATCAATGGCCACAAAAACTAGAATGTCTTATTCAAAATTGCACATGAGGCTGAACTGACTTTGAGCTTATTTACTCTGCATAGTGCAGATGTCTGATTAGACAGCATGTAGAAGGCTTACAGAGATTATTGCCACATGCAATGAGGGGTTCTGGAAGCAGGAACAGTATTCTAGTGCCACTCACCACAACATCAAACTGGCTTGAATTGATTCTGTACCTCCAAATGTGTCTCCCACATTCAGCCACAGCTTTGCAAAGTTCTTTCTTTTCTTTTTTTTAATCATCATGAAGATATTTGCATCTTTAAGCAACTCATTGTGTGGCAATGTAGTCTCACAAATATAAATTGGCTATATTTACCCAGTTGCAAACATGGTAGAGCAGAGTCTGCAACCTGGGTTTCTTCCATCTAAACCCAGCATATCACACTGCCTTGACTAGCAAATCAGCCTAACAGTGATCATCTTTCTGGGCATGTAGCATCGTCTGTCTGTCTGTCTGTCTGTCTGTCTGTCTGTCTTCCTTCCTTCCTTTTGTCTTTATACCTATGCTAGAATATATTATTTGCATTGGATTGGATCCTGACTTACTCAGACTTACTTATAGAGTAGAACCATTGAAACCAATGGGACTTCAGGTAATCATGACTAACTCAAGACTCGTTGATTTCATAGGAACATAGGAAGCAACATCGGACTGGGTCAGATCAATCTAGCCCAGTATTGCCAACACTGAGTGGTAGCAGTTCTCCAGGGATTCAGGCAAGAATATTTCCAGTCCCACTTGGAGATGCTAGAGATTGAACCTGGGATCTTCTGCATACAAAGTAGGTGCTCTGCTCTGTCTCTGAGACATGGCCCTCCCCAAGACTCTAAGCCTGGATCCAAATTTTAAATAACTACATAGCCAAGAGTTAAGAGCTCTTGCATGTTGTTCACACACACACACACACACACACAGTCCCTTCCTAGGACTGCAACATTTCTGAAGACATGTGGAGGACTAAATGTCAGAATGTTCTTCCATGTAAAGCCAGTCCCTATACTAGCGTCTCAGGGAGAAGGCTATACAAGAACACTTGTCCTTTGCATGCTGTCCATGCAATTTTTCATGGGCCATGGCAAGATATGATGCTTGATATGCAGTTCCATCAATCAAACCTTCATATGCATTCTGAATGTTATGGTCCCAGGAGTGCTATATGACAGAGGTGGGCAGAAGGTAGATCCAGATCTATGAATACCTTCCTGGAATATTTACAGTATATTGAAAGGGTTTCTGAATCCCAACTGTTTAACAAGAACAACAACAAAATATTTTTATTCTTCCTAAATTAGGCCTTCAGAATCCCTGATCTACTAACCCATAGGGCTGTGCACGGACCCCCCGCTCTGCTTCAGATGCCTCTTTGGAACTTCCAAAGTGGCCCTGCTCTGCTTCAGATCAATTCAGACCCCCTCCACTTCAACTCGGATTCAAATCTGAAACAAGATTAGGATGTCCGGATCACTTGTTTGGGGCATTTCCCCATTGACTTGCAAGGGAAAACACAAATGGCCATAACTTTTGGGAGGGGTACGATACATCCATGAAATTTGGAGAACTCTCAGCCTCCCTGGAGGAGACTCCACCTGCCAAATCTCAGACAGTTTGGCCCAGTGGTGTTTGTGCTAGATGGAGTTAAAATTTGTTTTTTTTCCACAAAAGCTCTCAAAGCAAAGAGCTACAACTTTCCACTGTTTCCACAGAAGTGCTTGAAATCTGGGTTCCTCTCAGCCCCCCTGGAGGGCATCCCAGCTGCCAAAGTTCAGGCAGTTTGGCCCACTAGGTTTTGTGCTAGGTGCAGGTGAATTGTGCTGTTTTGAGAAACTCAAACTAAACTCAGAAAACGGAGAAGTTAGGTCTTGAAGCAGAGGAGGTCACTACTATCCCAAATCTTTGCTGTTGGTTTCAATGACATCAGGTTCTCAGTTGTCTTGTCTAATAGAGGCAGGAAGACACAGCCAGCAGCCCTGCCAGGTGGGCAGATTGTGCTGAACTGAGAGCAATGACATTGGTCTTGTCTGACACAAGCAGCAAGATGCAGAAACCCTGCCAAACAGGAACTATGGTCATTCTAGAGCTAATACATTCCAAGAAGCACTGATCTATAGGGAAGAGCAGTCTAGGGAGCAGCCCTGGACCTTTGGAATACTTACACTGGTTTTCTAAATAAAGGATCTACAAGAGAAAGAAAGAAAGAAAGAAAGAAAGGAAGGAAGGAAGGAAGGAAGGAAGGAAGGAAGGAAGGAAGGAAGATGAATGAACCAAAGCGCAATGCCTTGCCCACTAGCACTTATTGTGTAGGGAAGAGCAGCCTGGGGCTGCAAACCAGACAACACCAGGGCATATTTGCTAGAGTAGAGCAGCCTGTGGCCAGAAAGGCAGAAACAAACAAAATCAATCCTGTCAAGAGGGCATATTCCTTAATAGGGGACAACTATGAGGAGTGACTGGGACTCTACCACCCTGGGGCAAGCAGCAAGAGCAAATGAAAGACAGATAAAGAAAGAAAACTCCCAACATGCCAAACGGAAGAGGGAAGGGAATGCATTACTCATAGGGACTTAAAACTGGAGAATGAACCACTCTTATGCAGCTGAAGTAATACAGCAATCTGCTGTTTGGGAAAGAAGAAGAAAATCAGCGCTGCAAGGAAGGCACTTTAAAGATGACAATAAGACAGACCATTATCCTGAGACTCCTAAACTGGGGCAGGAAGCACACAGAGCCAGCCTGCCAGGAGGGCACTTCCACATAGGGATGGCAGAGAATTCCGCCACGGATCTCGGTGAGGCCAAATGCCAGTGCATTCAGCCCCCCGAAATCTGTGGCGGAATGGTCTGCCACCCCTCCTGCCCCCCTGTGGATCCCCCCCAGGATGAGACTTACCTGGGGCGGATCTTCCGGGCGGCGGCAGCTCCAGCGGCAGCTTTGGCGGCAGCAGCTGGTCTTCTGACCAGCTGCTGCCGCCGCCATTTGCAGTCTTGTTGGGTTTTGTTTTTTTTTACAAGACGTGATAGGCTACATAAAGACTTACATAGCCTATCACGTCTGGCTTAAAAAAAAAACATGTACGCAAATGGCGGCGGCTATGGCTGCCGCCATTTGCATTCCTTATTTTTGGCCATCTTAGTCTACATAAATATTTACGTAGACTAAGATGGCGAAAATAAGGGGAACACAAATAGTGTAGCGGACGCTATTTGCGTTCCCCCTTATTTTCGCCGTCTTAGTCTACGTAAATATTTACATACACTAAGACGGCCAAAAATAAGGAACGCAAATGGCGGCGGCTGTAGCCACTGCCATTTGCTTACACGCGTTTGTGTGTTTTTTTTAAGCCAGACGTGATAGGCTACATAAGTCTTTACGTAGCCTATCACGGCTGACTACAGGGACGCAAATGGTGGTGGCTACAGCCACCACCATTTGCATCCCTGCTAGCCAGCAGCTAGATGTCCGGCTGCTGGCGGAGCCGGCTGGCGGCTCCGGGGAATCGCCGCTGAGCGTAGCTGGCCAGCCAGGATTCCGGGGGGGATTCCGGGGGGAGGGACGGAGTGCCTCCCCCCCCCAGCAGAACCTGGCGGAGCCAGGTAAGGGGAGTTTCGTACATCCCTACATCCACATCGCAGACTCATGCCATGTCTGTGGCATTGGAAGAAGACATAGAGATGCTACTGCATCCCCTTATGCTCAGAGCTATAGTCCTGCATTGAGAGCATAGTCAGACATAATTAAATATGGAGGAGGAGGAGAATATATGCTCTGACTGGAGGGCCAATAGAGATACAGAGATGCTAGGAGCATCCCCTTGGGTTCAACCAGAGTTGAGATAGTGTACTACTGAAGCACAGCGAAATAATAATGAGAATAGTAAGCATTAATAACAACAGCAACAACTACAGTAATAAATTAAATGCCATGCCTGACTCAAATAAAGACAAAAGAGGACTGCCAAAAGACGGATAAACAGCAGGATGAGTGTGAGTGAATCTGCTGCTCAGTCACCCAAGAGCTTGAGGGTAGGGTAGCCTAGCAGGGGCAAGTTAACTTTGAGGAAGACCAGCTGCTCCACTAAGTCAGCATCCAAGCAGGAGCAGTGGGGTGTCACCACATCGCCCACCAGGAAGAACACCCTCTCACTTGGGACACTGGTGGGTGGGCAGCTCAGTCTTTCCCGGGCCACATGAGCCAGGTCCAGCAAAACCTGGCTGCAGGATGACCAATAGGCCATGGAGTCCCTGGACCAGTCCTCCATAGGCTCTGCCAGGAAGCGCCTGCCTGTGATGGGACCCCCAGTCCCCAGGGACTCATCTACCTGCTTCTAGAGATTCCTGGCCACAGGGATCATCTGGCTGGGGAAGGTGGTGCTGGTTAGGGGTGTACAGAACTCTCCTCTGAGTCCACTGGGGATCCATTCCTCCCCCCAGAATCCTCCCTGGCTGGCTGTGCTCCACAGCGAGCCCGCGGAGCCACCGGCCGGGTCCATCTGCTGCCAGACTGCCGGTCTTCAGATGCAAATGTCATCCCACATAGTGGACGCCATTTGTGTCCCTGCCTTTTGCTGTGATAGGCTATGTAAATCTTTACATAGCCTATCACGGCAACAGGCAGGGATGCAAATGGCGTCCGCTACACCAGACGCCATTTGCGTCTGAAGACAGGCAACAGCGGACGGGACAGGTGGCAGTGGACAGCAGCGGACGGATGGCAGCAGGTAGGAACTGGCCCACACAGATTCACCCAGGTGGGGGAGGTGAGTCGTTCTGCAGTGGAATCTGGCCTCATTGGAGTCCATGGTGGAATTCTCGGCCATCCCTAGTGCTGGTGTTCAGGTCTCAGTGGTCTCGAGGAACAGCTTCAGGACCACCACAAGCTGGGAAATGGCATCCCACTCCTTCCTGTCCAGGGGTACATGGATGCCAATGTCCCTGAGCCTTGACACCTCATGGACAGCACACTGTTTCTCCAACAGCATGAGGTAGGAGGAGTTCCAGCATGTTGCTATGTCTTGCACGAACCTGTGCTGTGGGACCCCTAACTCTGCCTGCTTCTCTTGCAGCAGCCTACTGCCCTTGACACTGTGGTAGAAGTGCCCAGCCACCTTTCTGCACCTCTCCAACAGATTTCAGATGCTGGACATGGGGGTGGGATATGCCTTGGTGCTCCCCTTTCCAAGGGCATTCCTCACGGTCTGGTTGAAGATATGTATGATGCAGCGGATGCCCTCAAATCCACTGTTGCGCACAGCCTTTACCATGTTAGCTCCCCCACCTGTGATCATGTAACCACGGATGAGCTGGTGCCTGGCCAGCCACCCCTCCACCATGCGGTTCATGGCCTCCATAATCTCTGCTGCCATTGGTTCTTGACTTGCACATGAAGGAGGGCACAGCAATACCCACCCTTACCACCAGTCCTGGAAGTCCTGGCCACTACCGTTCCTAGGGCTGAGGCATCAGGGACAAGTAAGCATTGGACCAAATGTCAGAGAAGAAGTGTGCCATCTGCGACTCTGCCTGGTGCAGAAGGTCCAGCACTTTTTCCCTGCATGCCTGCTACA
The DNA here is from genome assembly GCF_057233095.1 of Heloderma suspectum. Taxonomy (NCBI): domain Eukaryota; kingdom Metazoa; phylum Chordata; class Lepidosauria; order Squamata; family Helodermatidae; genus Heloderma; species Heloderma suspectum. The sequence continues at coordinate 43,855,678 of NC_139460.1, read as the reverse complement.
GGGAGGGCACCACCCACCTGCTAAGGGTAGTGCAACATGGCAGCTTGTAGTACGGCACCACAAGGGCCATCGATCTCTTGAACCCCGCATTTTCAACAAGGCTGAATGGCTGGTGAACCAGCACCACAATCTCACCAATGCAGTTGGCGATCTGGTCGGGTGCTGGAAACATCCACCTGGTGGCCCCATACTTCCCCCATCTCCTCCATGGTGGCCTGCCTAAGCCTCTTGGGAGTGAGAGACAGAGAGCTTGCAGGAGTTCCAGCAGGACTGCCAGCCTTCTGCTTGCCTCTGCTGCCTGCTTGCTGGGACGTGGGGGCCTCTTCCCCAAGCAAGACCAACTGTGCTGCCTCCTCAAGTGCAGGAGCAGGCTGCTGGTGCTGTAGTGCCCTGGCTTTCCCCCCTACTCAGAGATGCCTTGCAGTGGCGGCAGACAGCAGTGCTGGGATCTGCTCCCAACTCAGAGTGGTTCCACATGATGTTGCCCTGACATTTCAGGGTAGGAGGAGCCACAGACTGCCTGCCTTGAGTCTGGGGGGGTGGCAATGAGCAGGGGGAAAAATGGAAGAGGGGTCAGGTGCCGGAGCCTCTGCCTGCTGCTCCTCCTCCCCCACATCCTGGAGCATTTCCTCCTCTTTGCCCTCCACCACACTGAGGACATCGGACACCTCGGACGGAACATCCAGCAGTGGGCCCCCCTCTTCCACTACAGAAGGAGATGCTGCTGCTCCTCCTTTGCCAAGAGTGCTGCTGCTGCATACACCAGCCTCCTTGAACAGTGACCTCAGGGCACTGCAACTGGCCTCTGCACTCTGCTGCCCTACTGCACTGGGACACACTATCTGGACTAGGGGAAAGTCAGCCTGCCTAACGGTGCTCCTAGTGACAGCAGCACCTCACCCACCTCTGCCCCTGCCAAACCCTCACAGTTGCTTCATATTGGGTTGGCTTGTTTTGCCACACGGTGGAGTATTATTGGAACAATAAGTTAATATAAATAATATGTGTGTAGCGCTTTGCCCACTGTATTGCAATGTGGATGTATTGCTTTGCTTGATCACAACACAAGCACACACATATTATATTTATATAGGGATGTATGAAAGTCACTTACCTTTTCACAGGTGTGATTCATGGGGGGGGGGAAGGCTCTCTGTCCCTCACCCCAGAATCCTCCCTGGCCAGCTCCGCTCTGTGGTGGCTCCGCAGAGCTGCTGGCCAGGGCCATCCGCAGCCAGAGTTCTGGCCGCGGCCGGGCTGCTGCGGATGCAAATGGTGGCCGCCGTAGTGGCCTCCGTTTGCGTCCTCCCAGGCTGTGATAGGCTACGTAAGTATTTATATAGCCTATCATGGCAAAGAGCAGGGACGCAAATGGCGGCTGCTATGCCGTTTGCGTGGCTGCCTTTACCGTGATAGGCTACAGAAATACTTACATAGCCTATCACAGCAGCCTGGCAGGACACAAATGGCGGCCTCTACAGAGGCCACCATTTGCAGCAGCAGCAGCTGGCCAAAAGACCAGCCGCCGCTGCCACCGCCCCAGGTAAGTTTCGTTCCGGGGGGATTCCATGGGGTGGGGGGGGAGGCCATTCTGCCATGGGTTCACGGAAATCCGTGGCGGAATTCTCCGCCATCCCTATATTTATAACATATAAAATTCAAGAAAGACAGGAGAGTGGTGGGGGGATAAGAGCCAAGAGCAAGCAAAGAATGGGGGGGGGCTTTCTTTAATTTATGTTTATATGTTTTCCAGCATTGAGCCAGACAAGAAACAGACAGTTCACTTCAGAACGGGGGGGGGGGAGTGAGACCCAAACAATAAGGCAAGGCATGGGTAGGTTTCTATAGTAATATTTCTTTATTTTAGAATTTAGAAAGAAAGAAAGAAAAACTAAATGGTTGAATGATAATTAAAAAGGGTGTGGGGGGAGGAGTGAAGGAACAAGCCAAGAAGTAAATGTTTGTTTTTAAAAATCTAGAAAAGACAGAGTTGAATGGAGGAGGAAGAAATATAAGTTGAAGCTGCAATGAGTGTATGCACACAACCCAGATCTAACCAAACAAACACAACCCTCTCCCAACCAAACACCTTGTGCAATGAACAAACACAGCCTTTCACCAGACTATATATAGCCCGCTCCTCCATCACTGTCTCTGATTGGAGACTGCTGGCTTAGGTTCCCATTTGTCAAAGCACACTCCCCCTCCCTCCTCCACTCACCTCCTCACTTCCCTCCTCCTCCTCCCCTTTCGTGATCTTTCAGAAGTTGATATATTTTGGAGAGAGGCTGTCCGGGCTGCTCAGAAGGCATAATAAGAGCTACAAATCTCTAAAGCAGACGAGGCACCTCATGGAGGAGCCACTTCACTTCAGGGTGCCTTGGTGCTGGTCTGATCCACTTCATATCACAATGAGGCACCTCCAAATCAGCCCACTTCACCTTGTTGTTCGGGCTTTATACCAAAGTGGTGCACAGCCCTACTAACCTAGCTGTAGATTTGAATATGTATGTACCAGTTATCCCCAATGCATGGCTTATGGTGTGCAGCAGTTAATGGATACCCCTGAACCACCATTTTACTCCTGGTTCCAGTTGGTGGAGTTTCATTTCTTTTATGAGTCTCATTCTGTGGGGCCAATAAGGCCTTTAATATTATTGTGGGTCAACACTGAATTTCTGGTAGGAAATATTTGCATTTCTAGATTTCAGAAATGTTAGCTTAGGCAGCAAATAACTTTGCTCAAAAAAATTGCGACCAGGTTTGCTTACAGCAGAAACCCAATCCAGGAAAGTCAAGACAGTAGATGTCCGAAGTATTATTGTAGTAGGAGTGAAAAGCACTGAATTATTACCACACACACACCAGTTCATTCTCATCTTCCAGGCTACAATAAATAAATGAAGCACAGGCTCAGATCCTTTGGGTCCCATGCTCTTCTATTAAAATGTCTTTTAAGTTGAAAATTGGCCATTTATTCATATTTAAGAATTGTCACTGCAAGGCCCTACAGCAAGGTAAAGGCACTTCTTTTAAATGGATGTGAGTATAAGTCTCACCAAATCAATATAAATCATAAATAAACATAGACAAGCTGAACCAGGTTTTATCTGCTACCCTGAACTGACTTATGGCTCTGAACTTTAGAAGGGCTAGAAAGTGGCATTTTCGTATAATGAATGGTTGTAGCATCATTCCAAATTGGCTCATGTACACAGAGCAGTCTTCAGTTATGTTCAAAATCCAACTAAGCTGCTAATATATGGGTTCAAATGCAAGAATGGCAGAGATAATGTTTACTAATAATAGCCAACATAAATGTGCTTGTTGTTGTTTTAAAATTTTTGTTCCACTTTTCTTACATGAACTGATGGTGGCTTGAAAGTGGTTTTCAGGCAATAGCCTACACACACACACACACACTCACATACACTGGATCAGAGAACCTTAGCCCTGTGCAAACAATTAGCATCATTTTCCAGAGCCAGTAGGGGTGGATGTCACTTACCTGTCCTCGAAGCTTTTCGCGGTGGGGGGGACGCGCTTCGCTGCTCCCCCCGTGAAGTTCAGGCTGGGGGGGGAGGCTTCCCGCCTCGCCCGGATGAAATTCAGGCCAGGGGGGAGGCTTTCCACCTCGCCCGGCCGAAATTCAGGCCGGGGAGGAGGCGCCTCGCCTCGCCCGGCCGCGAACTAAAAAGTTTAAAAAAAAAACAAAAAAACGCCCCCGTGATAGGCTACGTGATGATTAACGTAGCCTATTGTGGCTAGATCTGCAAAGTCAGCCATGATAGGCTACGTTAATCGTCACGTAGCCTATCACGGGTGACTTAAAAAAAAAAAGCGCGTACGCAAATGGCGGCCCCCATAGGGAGTCGCCATTCGCGTTCCTTATTTGGTCGCCGTAGTCTACGTAAATCTTTACGTAGACTACAGCGACCAAATAAGGAATGGGAATTGCGGCTCCCTATGGGGTCCGCCATTATCCATACGTGCTTTTTTTTTTTTTTAAGTCCCCCGTGATAGGCTACGTGACGATTTACGTAGCCTATCATGGCTGACTTTGCAAAATAGCGTTGCCCTTATTTTTGCCGTAGTCTATGTAATCTTTACGTAGACTACAGCGACCAAATAAGGAACGGGAATTGCAGCTCCCTATGGGGGCCGCCATTAGCCGTACGTGCTTGTTTTTTTTTTTTTAAGTCACCCGTGATAGGCTACGTGACGATTTACATAGCCTATCACGGCTGACTTTGGAAATCTAGCCGTGATAGGCTACGTTAATCGTCACGTAGCCTATCACGGGAGCATTTTTTTTTTTTTTTAGTTTTATTGGAATGGCAGCGGCGGCAGCCAGTCGAAAGATCGGCTGCCACCCCCGCCCCTGATGAAGACCCGACGAACTGCCGCCGGGACCCGCCGCCAGGAGGGACATTCGAGAAAGGTAAGTCCCATCCCGGGGGGGGCAGGGGGGTGGAGAATGTCTCCCTGAAACGTCTTCGGGGGGCCGAACACGTTGGCGCTCGGCCCCCCGAAGTTTCGGGGAGAAATTCTCCGCCAACCCTAGTTGTGCCATATATTTGTATAAGGGCAGTATGATGGGCCAGCGGGGAATGATATTGGAAGAAGTATGATATTTGGGGGTTGGGAGGATTGTGCTGCTGGAGCTGATTCTGACCTCAGTGCATTTATTAGATAGAATCATAGAATCACACAATAGTAGGGTTGGAAGGGGCCTACAAGTCCATCGAGTCCCACCCCCTGCTCAATGCAGGAATCCAAGTGCATCCCTGACAGGTGGCTGTCCAGCCTCATCTTGAATGCCTCCAGTATGGGAGAGCCCACTACCTCCCAAGGTCATTGGTTCTATTCTAGTATTGCTCTAACAGTCAGGAAGTTTTTCCTGATGTTCAGCCGGAATCTGGCTTCCTGTAACTTGAGCCCATTATTCCGTTTCCTGCACTCTGGGATTATCGAGAAGAGATCTTGGCCTTTCTCTTTCAAGGACTTGAAGAGCGCTATCCTATCTCCCCTCAGTCTTCTCTTCTCAAGGCCATTCGTTAGGGATGTACAAAAGTCACTTACCTTTTCGAAGGGTGACAGTCACGGTGGGGGGAGGCGCTTCATCCCTCCCCCCGAAATTCTCTCTGGCCAGCTCCACTCTGCGGAGATTCCGCAGAGCCACCGGCCAGGGCCACCCACAGCCAGACATCCAGCCACTGGACAGCCTGCAGGGACGCAAAGTTGCGTCCCTGTATTTTGCCATGATAGGCTATGTAAATATTTACGTAGCCTATCACAGAAAAAAAACAAACAAATACCGAATGCAAATGGCGGCGGCTATGGCGGCTGCCATTTGCGTTCCTTTTTTTTTTTTTTTTTTGACCATGATAGGTTACATAAATATCTACGTAGCCTATTACGGCCAAAACAAAAAAGGGAATACAAATGGCAGCCACTACAGCATTTGTGCCCCTCTCTTTCGCCGTAATAGCCTACGTAAATATTTACGTAGCCTATCACAGCCAAAAAAACAGGGAATGCAAATGGAAGCCGCCGTAGGCACCGCCATTTGCGTTCCCCTTTTTTTTGCAGTGAAAAGCTATGTAAATACTTATGCAGCATATCACGGCTACCACAGGGATGCAAATGGCGTCCCTGCATTAGCCGTGATAAGCTACATAAGTATTTACATAGCCTATCATAGCTGTAGTGATGAAGCGAATGGCAGCCGCGGACATGGCCACCATTCAAAAGTCAGTGCAAACAACAGTAGCAGGTGCGCGCCTTTCGTGGGGCGGAGGGGCGGGGGGGCTTTGTTCTGCCACGGCTTTTGGTGGAAATCCGAATGCCAGTGCATTCGGCCTCACCAAGATCTGTGGCGGAATTCTCTGACATCCCTACCCTTCATAGGGCTTTGTTTCCAGTCCCCTGATCATCTTTGTTGCCTTCCTCTGAACCCTCTCCAGTTTGTCTTCATCCTTCTTGAAGTACAGTGCCCAGAACTGGACACAGTACTCCAGATGAGGCCTAAGCAGTGCTGGGTAGAGGGGAACTAGTACTTCCTGGGATTTGGAAGCTATGCTTCTATTAATACAGCCCAAAATAGCATTTGCCTTTTTTGCAGCCACATCACATTGTTGGTTCATATTCAGCTTGTGATTGACAACAATGCCAAGATCCTGCCCGCTTGTAGTGTTGTTGAGCCAAGTATTGTGCATCTTGTAACTATGCACTTGGTTTCTTTTTCCTAGGTGCAGAACTTGGCATTTATCCCTATTAAATGTCATTCTGTTGTTTTCTGCCCAGCGCGCCAGTCTATCCAGATCACTTTGAAATTTGTTTCTGTCTTCCAAAGTATTAGCTATCCCACCCAATTTTGTGTCATCTGCAAATTTGATCAACATTCCTTGCACCTCGTCCTCCAAGTCATTAATAAAAATGTTGAAGAGCACTGGGCCCAGGACTGAGCCCTGTGGTACCCCGCTCGTTACCTCTCCCCAGTTTGAGAAGATCCCATTGATAAGCACTCTTTGATTCTGATTCTGTAGCCAACTGTGGATCCACCTGATCATTGTTTCATCTAGCCCACTTTGAGCTAGTTTGCTCATCAGGATATCATGGGGCACTCTGTCAAAAGCTTTGCTGAAGTCAAGTATATTATATCCACAGCATTCCCACAATCCACAAGGGAGGTTACCTGATCCAAAAATGAGATCAGATTCGTCTGGCAGGATTTGTTCTTGACAAATCCATGTTGGCTTCGAGTAATCACTGCATTCCCCTTCATGGATCACTGCCTTGTTGTGGAGAAGGGGCTTGCGTAACTCAGTGAAGCCATAAGCTATGTCTTGCAGGGCCACCCAAGATGGACAGGTCATGGCAGAGAGTTCTGACAAAATGTGGTCCACTGGAGAAGGAAATGGCAACCCACTCCAGTATTCTTGCCAAGAAAACCCCACGGAACGTATCACAAGGCTAAAAGATATGACGCCGGAAAATGAGCCCCTCAGGTCGGAAGGTGTCCAATATGCTACTGGGGAAGAGCAGAGGGAATTTCCAAGTAGTGCCAGAAAGAGTGAAGCCGAAAGGACACTCAGCTGTGGATGTGTCTGGTGGTGAAAAGAAAATCCGATGCTGTAAAGAACAATATTGTTTAGGAACCTGGAATGTCAGATCAATGAATCAAGGTAAGCTGGAGGTGGTCAAACATGAGATGGCAAGATTGAACATCGACATCTTGGGAATCAGCGAACTAAAATGGACAGGCATGGGTGAATTTAATTCAGTTGACCATCATATCTACTATTGTGGCCAAGAATCCCTTAAAAGAAATGGAGTAGCACTCATAGTCAACAAAAGGGTGGGAAAAGCAGTACTGGGGTACAATCTCAAAAATGATAGAATGATCTCAGTACGAATCCAAGGCAAACCATTCAACATCACAGTAATTCAAGTCTATACCCCAACCACTGATGCCGAAGAAGCTGAGGTTGATCGGTTTTATGAAGACCTCCAACACTTTCTAGAACTAACACCAAAAAAAGATGTTCTTTTCATCATAGGGGACTGGAATGCTAAAGTAGGAAGTCAAGAAATCACCAGGATAACAGGCAGGCATGGCCTTGGTGTACAAAATGAAGCAGGACAAAAGCTAATAGAGTTTTGCCAAGAGAACACGCTGATCATAGCAAACACTCTTTTCCAACAGCACAAGAGACAACTCTACACATGGACATCACCAGATGGTCAATATCGAAATCAGATTGATTCTGTCCTTTGCAGCCAAAGATGGAGAAGCTACATACAGTCAGTAAAAGCAAGACCTGGAGCTGACTGTGGCTCACATCATGAGCTGCTTCTTGCAAAATTTTGGCTTAAATTGAAGAACGTAGGGAAAACCACTAAACCATTCAGGTATGACCTCAATCATATCCCTGATGAATATACAGTGGAGGTGAGGAATAGATTTCAGGGATTAGACGTGATAGACAGAGTGCCTGAGGAACTATGGACGGAGGTCCGTAACATTGTTCAGGAGGCAGCAACTCAATCCATCCCAAAGAAAAAGAAATGCAAGAAAGCCAAGTGGCTTTCTGATGAGGCTTTACAAGTAGCTGAGGAAAGAAGGGAAGCAAAAAGCAAGGGAGAAAGGGGAAGATATATCCAACTGAGTGCAGAGTTCCAGAGAATAGCAAAGAGAGACAAGAAGGCCTTCTTAAATGAACAATGCAAGGAAATCGAGGAAAACAACAGAATGGGAAAAACTAGAGATCTCTTCAAGAAAATTGGAGATCTCAAGGGAACGTTTTGTGCAAAGATGGGCATGATAAAGGACAAAGAAGGCAGGGACCTCACAGAAGCAGATGAGATTAAGAAGAGGTGGAAAGAATACACAGAAGAACTATACAGGAAAGATCTTAATTTCCTTGATAGCCATGATAGTAATGTCCTTGATAGCCATGATAGTGCGGTCACTGAACTTGAGCCGGACATCCTCGAGAGTGAAGTCAAGTGGGCCTTAGGAAGCATTAGTAACAACAAAGCTAGCGGAGATGACAGTATTCCAGCTGAGCTATTTAAAATCCTAAAAGATGATGCTGTTAAAGTGCTGCATTCAATATGCCAACAAATTTGGAACACTCAGCAGTGGCCGCAAGACTGGAAAAGGTCAGTTTACATTCCAATTCCAAAGAAGGGCAACGCCAAAGAGTGTTCAAACTACCGCACAATTGCGCTCATTTCACATGCCAGCAAGGTGATGCTCAAAATCCTACAAGCTAGGCTTCAGCAGTATGCGAACCGAGAACTACCGGAAGTACAAGCTGGGTTTCCAAGAGGCAGAGGAACTAGAGATCAAATCGCCAACATTTGCTGGATCATGGAGAAAGCAAGAGAATTCCAGAAAAACATCTATTTCTGCTTCATTGACTACGCTAAAGCCTTTGATTGTGTGGATCACAACAAACTGTGGCAAATTCTTAAAGTGATGGGAGTACCAGACCACCTTACCTGTCTCCTGAGAAACCTGTACGAGGGTCAAGAAGCAACGGTAAGAACCGGACATGGAACAACCGAGTGGTTCAAAATTGGGAAAGGAGTATGACAAGGCTGCATATTGTCACCCTGCTTATTTAACATATATGCAGAGTACATCATGAGAAACGCCAGGTTGGATGAATCAGAGGTCAGAATTAAGACAGCTGGGAGAATTATCAACAACCTCCGATATGCAGATGATACCACCCTAATGGCAGAAAGCGAAGAGGATCTAAAGAGCCTCTTGTTGAGGGTGAAAGAGGAGAGTGCAAAAGCTGGTTTGAAACTCAACATTAAAAAAACTAAGATCATGGCATCTGGCCCTATCACTTCCTGGCATATAGAAGGGGAAGAATTGGAAGCAGTGACAGATTTTACTTTCTTGGGCTCCAAGATCACTGCAGACGGTGACTGTAGCCATGAAATTAAAAGACGCTTGCTCCTTGGGAGGAAAGCTATGGCCAACCTAGACAGCATAGTAAGAAGCAGAGACATCACCTTGCCAACAAAGGTCCATCTAATCAAAGCTATGGTTTTCCCAGTAGTAATGTATGGCTGTGAGAGCTGGACTATAAGGAAGGCTGAGCGCCGAAGAATTGATGCTTTCGAACTGTGGTGCTGGAGAAGACTCTTACAAGTCCCCTGGACTGCAAGGAGGTCAAATCAGTCAATCCTAAAGGAAATCAACCCTGAGTGCTCATTGGAAGGACAGATACTGAAGCTGAAGCTCAAATATTTTGGCCACCTAATGCGAAGAAAAAACTCTCTGGAAAAGACCCTGATGCTGGGAAAGACTGAAGGCAAAAGGAGAAGGGGACGGCAGAGGATGAGATGGCTAGATAGCATCACCGATGCAATGAATATGAACCTGAGCACACTCAGGGAGAGTGCACAGGACTCTCTGGCTTGCTATGGTCCATGGGGTCATGAAGAGTCGGACACAACTGAACGACTGAACAACACAACAATCACTGCATTATTTTCAAGGTGCTTACAGATGAATTGCTTTATCATCTGCTCCAGAATTTTCCCAGGGATTGATGTCAGACTGACTGGTCTGTAGTTCCCAGGTTCCTCCTTTTTATCCTTCTGTACAAAGCCTATACATGTACAATTAAGGATCTATGAGAAATTCATTTCAGTTTCTTTTTCTCAGGGTTTACCGAGTTTGCACCTTCCAGAAGGAGGTGGTCTCAAATGCAATATGGACTCAATGCAATCTGCGGTTCAAGCCTATACATTTCCAAGCTGGCAGTGTGATTGGCAGACCACCAAAAATGTGTTCAACAGCATCATACTTTAAAAAAAAAAAAGTGCACAAACATGGTTTAATCAATGGGAGAGGAATGCATACATTTCAAAGGTGAGTACAGTTGATGTGTACATTTAGAAAAAAATGCACCCAAAAATATGCAAGGAGTTTCATACAAAAAGAACAGAGAACATAATGTGGTGCAGAATTGAGGCAGAATGAGCTTCAAAGTGAATTTTGGAGAACTTCGACATTTTGCTTGTACAGACATCCCTATGTACAATGCAAGTAGATTCTTAGCAGGAGAGCCAATCAATGCATGGAGTTATTCAAGCAAGCATGACCACACTCCTGAGTCCATGCATTGACTTTACTCAAATCTTATTATCTGTATGGGTCTCTGCATGCAGCTCTTCTCAGCTCTTGGATGGTTTTGATTTTTAAGTTAAAGATGCCCTTAAAAAAAAGAGAGAATCAGAAAGGTTGTCAAAACTATTGTCAAAATTCTCCCTAAAATTCATTGTAAATTTTGATGATGACTATCCTCTCATCAATTTTATATTGTCTGACTATGTGACTATTTGATGTATATATTCAGCAAATGTTTGATTGCCGTTGTTGATGTCCAATGATATTTTATTTCTTAATATATGACAGCAAAACAAAGTGCATAATTAGGGATGGATGAATCTGTCTCTTTCCTGTCCGTGTCACTTTAATATGTTTTTACCAAAAGTTTATGTCTATGCCCCAACCACTGAGGCCGAAGAAGCTGAGGTTGATCGGTTCTGTGAAGACCTACAACACCTTCTAGAACTAACACCAAAAAAAGATGTCCTCTTCATCATAGGGGATTGGAATGCTAAAGCAGGAAGTCAAGAAATCACCAGGATAACAGGCAAGCATGGCCTTGGTGTACAAAATGAAGCAGGCCAAAGGCTAATCGAGTTTTGCCAAGAGAACACACTAATCATAGCAAACACTCTTTTTCAACAGCACAAGAGGAGACTCTATACATGGACATCACCAGATGGTCAATATCAAAATCAGATTGATTATGTCCTTTGCAGCCAAAGACGGAGAAGCTCCATACAGTCAGTAAAAACAAGACCTGGAGCTGATTGTGGCTCAGATCATGAGCTGCTTCTTGCAAAATTTTGGCTTAAATTGAAGAACATAGGGAAAAACACTAAACCATTCAGGTATGACCTAAATCATATCCCTTATGAATATACAGTGGAGGTGAGGAATAGAATGGGAAAGACTAGAGATCTCTTAAAGAAAATCGGAGATATCAAGGGAACGTTTTGTGCAAAGACGGGCATGATAAAGGACAAAGAAGGCAGGGACCTAACAGAAACAGATGAGATTAAGAAGAGGTGGAAAGAATACACAGAAGAACTATACAGGAAAGATCTTAATGTCCCTGATAGCCATGATAGTGCAGTCACTGAACTTGAGCCAGACATCCTAGAGAGTGAAGTCAAGTGGGCCTTAGGAAGCATTCCTAACAACAAAGCTATCGGAGATGACAGTATTCCAGCTGAGCTATTTAAGATCCTAAGAGATGAAGCTGTTAAAGTGCTGCACTCAATATGCCAATATGAGAACACTCAACAATGGCCACAAGACTGGAAAAGGTCAGTTTACATTCCAATTCCAAAGAAGGGCAATGCCAAAGAGTGTTCAAACTACCGTACAATTGCACTCATTTCACATGCCAGCAAGGTGATGCTCAAAATCCTACAAGCTAGGCTTCAGCAGTATGTGAACCGAGAACTACCGGAAGTACAAACTGGGTTTCCAAGAGGCAGAGGAAGTAGAGATCAAATTGCCAACTTTCGCTGGATTGTGGAGAAAGCAAGAGAATTCCAGAAAAATGTCTATTTCTGCTTCATTGACTACGCTAAAGCCTTTGATTGTGTGGATCACAACAAACTGTGGCAAATTCTGAAGGAGATGGGAGTACCAGACCACCTTACCTGTCTCCTGAGAAACCTGTACGAGGGTCAAGAAGCAACAGTAAGAACCAGACATGGAACAACCAATTGGTTCAAAATTGGGAAAGGAGTATGACAAGGCTGCAGATTGTCACCCTGCTTATTTAACTTATATGCAGAGTACATCACGAGAAATGCCGGGTTGGATGAATCAGATGTCGGAATTAAGATTGCCGGGAGAAGTATCAACAACCTCAGATATGCAGATGATACCACCCTAATGGCAGAAAGCAAAGAGGATCTAAAGGGCCTCTTGTTGTGGTTGAAAGTGGAGAGTGCAAAAGCTGGTTTGAAACTCAACATTAAAAAAATGAAGATCATGGCATCTGGCCCCATCACTTCCTGGCATATAGAAAGGGAAGAAATGGCAGCAGTGACAGATTTTATTTTCTTGGGCTCCAAGATCACCGCAGATGGTGACTGTAGCCATGAAATTAAAAGACGCTTGCTCCTTGGGGGGAAAGCTATGGCAAACCTAGACAGCATAGTAAGAAGCAGAGACATCACCTTGCCGACAAAGGTTTGTATAATCAAAGCTATAGTTTTCCCTGTAGCAACGTATGGCTGTGAGAGCTGGACTATAAGGAAGGCTGAGCACCGAAGAATTGATGCTTTCAAACTGTGGTGCTGGAGAAGACTCTTACGAGTCCCCTGGACTGCAAGTCCATCCTAAAGGAATCAGTCCATCCTAAAGGAAATCAACCCTGAGTGCTCATTGGAAGGACAGATACTGAAGCTGAAGCTCAAATATTTTGGCCACCTAATGAGAAGAGAAAAGTCACTGTAAAAGACCCTGATGCTGGGAAAGATTGACGGCAAAAGGAGTAGGGGACTGCAGAGGATGAGATCGCTAGATAGCACCACCGATGCAATGAATAGACTTGAGCACACTCTGGGAGAGAGTGCAGGACAGGAAGGCCTGGTGTGCTATGGTCCATGGGGTCATGAAGAGTTGGACACGACTGAACGACTGAACAACAACAACAACCACCTAAAGTTTCATTCCATTTCCACATCAGTCTGCGTGGAGGGTTTTTTTTCCTTTATAAATCATCTCAAAATACATATTTTAAAACACAGGACAGTATCCAATCAGACACTAGTCCTAACATAAATTATGTTCTGCTAGCCTAAGTAATCTCTAGGACAACAGCAATAGTACTTGGAGGTGCAATGGATTTCCCTGGAAAACTCATCAGGCCAGCAAACACTATCTCAATTTCAATAAGAGGCTGCTTATACTAGTGCAATGTAATTTACCTTAGCACTAGTGTCAAACTGGATACTGCCCATATTTTAATACATAAATGTATATTTTCTCTCAAGATACATCTTTAGATGTGTATTATCTCTCAAAATTCTAGTTAGATCTGTATTTTCTGTTGAATATATTCTTAAACACATTATACAATTTATTTGTTTATTACATTTCTGTACTGCCCAACAGCTGGAACTGCCAATAACTGACAAGAACACACACAACATTCAGAGTAATGCAAAACTGGTTACATAGTTAAGGTACAATCTGTACCTCTGTCTGAGGGGTGTAGATCAGGATATTTTGCCCGGGGATCCACAACGATCGAATTCCTCACTGTGCATCATAAATACTCTGTATCCTACATTTCGCAATTTGTTTAGTATGCCTAAGAATCAGTCTATAGAAAAACCCTGCTCTATGCATTTCATGATTCTTTCTATAGAGATATTATATAAGGCAGGACTGGGCAATTTGTGGCCCTCCATTTGTTGGCCTACAGCTCCCAATAGCCCTGGGTAGCATAGCCAGTGGTGAGGGTTTATTGGAGTTGTATGCCAAAACATCTGCAGGGCTATCCATTGCACAGCCTTCATATAAGGTAAAGACCTGTGATTACAGAAATAAATGTCCTCTCACAGACATTGCTTCACACTGTTGTAGGAAGCAAACATGGATGAGGTAGCAGGCCCACTGGAAAGTAGTAGACTGCCTTAAGAATAATATCTGTAGGTTACTGTTGTCTGAAAACTGGAAATAAAGCACACTTGTGGTTATTTTCAAAGATCCTTGCAGAGCCTGAGCTGGGGCTCAGAGCCTTTCTCTGGTTATGATTTATGACTTCAATCCAATTTATGGCCGTTTACAAGAATGCTGAACTGGCTGTAAATCAGCAAAAGACCATAAAATACTCATGAGAACTGCTGAAATCCATCTGGACGAGCTTCTTTGCCTCCCCAACATCAACCAGAGGAGGGCAAGACAACGAAGCCCCCCACATCAAGACTGCAGACTGAGCTGATGAAAGAGGACTGGAAGGAGGGAGGCCGATGCTAGCCCTCTCTCTTTCAGAACTTGAAAGGTCTGAGCAAACCATCTGCAAGGGTGTTTTCATCAATACTCTGAAGGGAAGATGCCTAAGCAGTATTCATCTTACCCAACACCTTATCTCTTGTGCAATCTGTGGCTGGAGTGGATGACAGGGAAGGGTAAATGAATAATACTGCCTCTGTAATCTTTGCTTATATGCCAAGCAATGTAGCTGTACTTCATCCAGCCACAAAACGCTATTGGCCCTTAGGCCTTTCGCTTGTAACCCCAATTGGTTTGCATTACTCAGCCTCAGTTCCTGTCTTTCCTTCATTATCGTAACTCCAGGACTGCTTGCAGTATACTGTCATGACATGTGCCCTCACCCCGCGCCCGGCTTGCCTGGCCGTGGGGGGGGGGCTGTTGCAGGTGGTGGGGGGAGGACAGGACAAGGGCGAAGGCCATTGGCCTTCGCCCCTGGGGTCTCCTAGGGGCGGGTCTAGCCGGCCACTATTTAGGCCGCACTGCCCCGCAGCCTCCTCATTCCGGCTATTCCAGCTCCCTCCCTCCCGCCCTTTCTGCAGTGTGGGTTGTTTACTGGTCATCCTATTTTGGGGGCCAAGTAGGAATTTTGGCTCCTAGCCGCATTGGTCAGGCTTTGGGGTTTTTTTGCCTACTTCACACCGCAGTTCCGACATTGAGCTACATACGTTAAGCTAGCACTCAACAATATGAACTTCCGGTCACATAGCTGCACCGGCGGCTACGGGCGAGCTGTCCACTGGGGGAGTGGCCAGGTGAGCATTCGTAGGCACCGTTTCAGGTGACTGGTATGGCCCGAGGCTTCCGGCTCAGGGTTTTGTGGCCCCAGTTGGGAGATATGGCTTACCTTTGAGGCCAACCCTCCTCACCCACTCGGGTTCTGTGGCTCGAGGGGGGGGTGACAGGGGAAGGTCTCCCAGCCCAGAACTGGGTATGTCCGATTGGTGGGCGAGGGCGGACGCCTCGCCACAGACAATGAATGCCTCACTCCACACCTGTCATGTTGGTCTTGTTGTGGTGTGCCCGCCGGTGCTTTCTTCGCAGATTGTAATCTATCAATAAATGTGGCCCTGTTTATCCCAAATTGATTGGTGTTGTCTCGTCATTTCTCCCCTGTCCACTCGCAATAGATGCATCCATGGAATGTACAACAGTTCCAATGGGTCTCAAGATACATTGTCCAGTTTCAAGTTGTGGTATGGCTAATTTCTTTCTGTACTTCTGTTGCTGTTGTTGTTGCTGCTGCTGTTGCTACAAACAAACAGTAAACACTAGGTATTGAAAGGATCTGAGTCTGTATAAGCTGTTCCAAAAAGCTGGCCAGTGCCTTTCTGTTTGCTGTTCTGTGGGATTAACAACACTGTAAAGTTGTAATTAATACAATTGGAATCATAGAATGTAATTGTATTACCTCTGTGCTGACACAAAGTATCTATCCTCCCTGCCCTCCCCATAAAGCATAGCTGAAAGCTGTTAATGGACAAACTACACATTACATACAAATACATGTAATAAAACACTCCAGCTTTTTTTGAAGTGAAACTTTTCTCTTTGGAGAGGTGGGATGATTATGCTTAACTGTTTCTCCTGATGTCATTTTCCTTTCCCATAGGGTTCTCGGTATATATTTACTAGAGATGGGGAGAAATTCATTAGGTTTGCATTTTAATGAGAGCTTACCTAACTTTGGACTTCTGAATAGGGTAGGGATGGGGGAGAATTTCTCCCCGAAACTTCGGGGGGCCGAGTGCCAACGCATTCGGTCCTCCGAAGGTTGTTCGGGGAGAAATTCTCCGCCCCCCCGCCCCCCCGCCAGGGATGGGACTTAACTTTCACAAATGTCCCTCCCGGCGGCAGGTCCCAGCGGCGGTTCAGCAGGTCTTCGTCAGGGGCGGGGGCGGCAGCTGGTCTTTTGACCGGCTGCCGCCGCCGCCATTACAAGAAAAGTAAAAAAAAAAACAAATAGCGTTCCCTTATTTTCGCCGTAGTCTACGTAAATCTTTACGTAGACTACAGGGACCAAATAAGGAACGCAAATGGCGGCTCCCTATGGGGGCCGCCATTTGCGTACGCGCTTTTTTTCCCCCAAAGTCACCCGTGATAGGCTACGTGATGATTTACGTAGCCTATCACGGCTGACTTTGCAGATCTAGCCATGATAGGCTACGTTCATTGTTACGTAGCCTATCATGGGGGTGTTTGTTTTTTTTAACTTTCCTTGTAATGGTGGTGGCGGCAGCCGGTCAAAAGACCGGCTGCCGCCCCCACCCCTGACGAAGACCCGACGAACCGCCGCCAGGACCTGCCGCCGGGAGGGACATTCGTGAAAGGTAAGTCCCATCTTGGGGGGGGGTGCGGGGGGCGGGGGGCGGAGAATTTCACCGCTGATTTCGGGGGGCCGAATGCGTTGGTGCTCAGCCCCCTGAAGTTTTGGGGAGAAATTCTCCCCCATCCCTACTCTCCCGCAATGAACAAACACAGGCTGATCTCTCCACTACAGCATTTCCTCCACCTCCTCCACCACTGTCACTGATTGGAGACTGCTGGGTTCAGTTCAGCCTTATTTTGGCAACTAGAGTTGCCATTCGCCAAAGCTCCCTCCTTCCTCTTCCTCCTCTCCCCTTCCTCCCCTCCTCCCCCTCCTGGACCTTTCTCAAGTTGATACATTTGGGACCAGCCTGTCTGGGCTGCTCAGAAGGCATTGGAAGAGCTATGAATCTCCGAGGCAGACCAAGGCACTTCGGTGATGATGCACTTCAGGGCACCTTGGTGCACTTCAGGGCAACTTGGTGCTGTTCTGATCTGCTTCAGATAATGCTGAGGCACCTCCAAAGCAGCCCGCTTCACCTTGTTATTTCGAATTTGGACTGAAGTGGTGCACAGCCCTAGTTTTTACCTGTCCTATTCCTCCATTCAAAACTGCAGCCTCCTGAGACATCTGGATGTTATATACAGTTTGTATCACAGTCATCATTAAGGAATACTAGAAAGCAGAACTTGGAGTAACTACAGTAAGAGTAATATACAGTGGGACAGTTGTGATAATAATAATTCACTGACGTAAGTACAGCTCTGCAGCAGTTCATTGAAGAAATAACAGATTCTAACTCTCTGCTTAGAGGAATAATATTTGACACCATTACTGGAGGTCATGCCAAGGTGGCAGCTGAGGCGCAGGGCAGAGTACTCAGCACTGTACTGAGTCCCCAGCATAGGCTAATAGTCCAATCCTAAGGTGAGCATTGGCAAGCACTTATCAGCCATGCTCCTGCATAATATTGACATAACAGGCCCCCGTTGCTCTGCCACTGATACCCTCTGGTAATGGTAAAGCTGTTGTGTCCACCCACCCAGAGCACACAAGGGTAGAAGCTCTTATCTCTCCAATTAACCATCTTCATTTGAGAGTCAGTTGACACAATCATTCTTTGAACCCTCAGTGTGCTTAATATATACCATTCGTAACTGTCAGTTTAGATGACCTTTTATCTTTATTAACAGCCAGGCATTATTCGTTTCCCAAGTAAACTTTTACTGTATCAGTAAAGAAGGCATGGGTCTGGCATCCTTTATTTTTTACACTCTGTAAGATGGACCCTCCAGTGTTCTATGCCATTGGATGAAATGATGTAGATCAAGAGCATGAGCAGCTCTCCTACAGCATATATATTTCCCCCTCAGTTCCAACCTGGCTGACTCAGCAAGAAATTCACCTCTAGGGTAGTGGCTGGCTCCAATTGCGTTGAATTGTGTCTGGTGCCATGTCACTCCCTGTTCTCCTCTTCACCATACCTTGAGGGGAGAGAAGTTGGTGCACTGCCTCTGTGCAGCCTTTGACCCTGGAGTGGATGGCCTGAGAATGCCATCCAGATTTGGGTCTGCTTCAAAATAGCAGCACTAACCACTTCCTTCATTTCTTTGGGCTCAGGTTTATGGCCAGTGTTTAAAGGAAATTACCAGAACTGTGGAGTGAGAGAGTGATGCTTTTTTGAATGAACTGATGCATTTGCTCAGGAAAAACAAAACAGAGCCACAGAACAAGAAGAAAATGCAGTGAGCAACCGCTGAACAGTTTTCTATATCTAAAATGAAAGTCAGACATCCACCTCTACTGAAATTAGTATACAGGATCACGTTTGGTAAAGCTGCATAGCCACAACCCGTTTCTTCTCAAAACATATTTTACTGTTTATATTAGTATCTGAACATAGTATTCATCAGCATCTCTTGACTAATACCATTAGGGATGTCAGAGAATTCCGCCACGGATCTCGGTGAGGCCCCTCCCAAAATCTGTGGCGGAACGAAGCCCCCACCTCCCCAACCCACGAAAGGCGCGCGAAACGGAGGGCTTACTAGCGATGTACAAAAGTTCCGCCCCGGATCTCGGGGAGGCCAAATGCCAGCACATTCGGGCCCCAGAAATCGGTGGCGGAATGGCCCGCAACCCCCCCGGGATGGGACTTACCTGGGGCGGATCTTCCTGGCAGCGGTGGCTCCAGCGGCAGCTCCGGTGGCGGTTCAGCGGCGGCAGCCGGTCTTCCAACTGGCTGCCACCACCGCCATTTCCAAGTTAAAAAAAAAAAAACGTGATAGGCTACGTAAAGATTTACGTAGCCTATCACGGCTAAATTTTTAAAAAGAACACTGTGATAGGCTACGTAAATGTTTACGTAGCCTATCATGGCTGATTAAAAGAAAAACGCGCATATGCAAATGGTGGCACCCATGGGCACCGCCATTTACATTCCTTATTTTTGCCGTCTTAGTCTACGTAAATGTTTACGTAGACTAAGACGTGCCAAAATAAGGAACGCAAATGGTGGCGCCCATGTCAAGGGCTCCTTGGAGGGCTCTCTCAGTCTAATCCAGTAGCCAAGTCCAGACGCAGACAAAGGGATTCTTTTCAAAGCTTTATTCTTCTTTTAGAACTTACAACTCTAGAGGTAGCAACTAGATCTGAGCAGCAGCATCCCTATGCCCTAAGTTGGAACAGTTGGTCCCCGTTTGAAAGGCAATTACTGGCAGACCCCTGAATATAAGGACTAGGGAGAATCCCTCCCCTTTTCCCTTGGATCCTCTGGCCACAACCGTTCTTTGAACGCCAACTGGGGGCTACGCCTCCTCTCTGCGCTCTCTATTTGGCGCCGCTGTCTGCGTCTGCACCGCGCATCCAACCAGTCTGCTATCGGTGCTGGGTCACTCCCTGGACTGCTTTCTAATCTAGGAATGTTGGTGGGAGGAATCTCTGTCAGCTGCGGGCCCTGGGAAAAAGGGGCGCGCTCCTCTCCCAGGAGCGACTGCTCTTGTTCCGAATCAGAACTACTCTGGGATTCTATGGGCTCAGTGTCCACCCTGACAGCCCATAAGGGCCGCCATTTGCGTACACGCATTTTGTTTTGTTTTTTAATCAGCCATGAGAGGCTACGTAAACATTTACATAGCCTATCACGGCTGACTGCAGGGACGCAAATGGCGGCGTCTAAAGGCGCCGCCATTTGCATCCCTGCTAGCCAGCGGCCGGATGTCCAGCTGCTGGCGGAGCCGGCCGGCAGCTCCGCAGAATTGCTGCAGAGCACAGCCGGCCAGCCAGGATTCCGGGGGGGGGGGAGGACTGGACCGCCTCCCCCCCCCGGCAAAGATTCCAGGTGGAGGGATGGAACGCCTCCCCCCGCACCATCAGCATAATCCCCAAAAGGTAAGTGATTTTCGTACATCCCTAGTGCTTACCTGCAGCTAAGGATGGCGGAGAATTTCTCCATGAATCTCCAGGAGGCCGAATGCCAACGCATTCGGCCCCCCGAAATTGGTGGAGAAATTCTCCGCCGGCCCCCCTCCCCCCCCCCCGGGATGGGACTAAGCTTGTGCGAATGTCCCTCTTAGTGGCGGGTCCTGGCGGCGTTTCTTCTGACCGGCTGCCACCGCCGCCATTGCAAAATAAAAAAGGAAAGTAAAAAAACAACAACACACCCGTGATAGGCTACGTAATGATTTACGTAGCCTATCACAGCTAGATTTCCAAAGTCAGCCATGATAAGCTATGTAAATCGTCACGTAGCCTATCACGGGTGACTTTGAAAAAAGAAAAAAAAAGCTCATACACAAATGGCGGCGCCCATGGGGCGCCGCCATTTGCGTTCCTTAGTTTGGCACGTCTAGTCTACGTAAAGATTTACGTAGACTATGGCGAAAATAAGGGCAATGCAAATAGCGTTCCCTTATTTTCGCCGTAGCCTACGTAAATCTTTACGTAGACTAGACGTGCCAAACTAAGGAACGCAAATGGCGGCGCCCCATGGGCACCACCATTTGCGTACGATTTTTTTTTTCTTTTTTCAAAGTCACCTGTGATAGGCTATGTGACGATTTATGTAGCTTATCATGGCTGACTTTGGAAATCTAGCCGTGATAGGCTACATAAATCGTTACGTAGCCTATCACGGGTGTTTTTGTGTTTTTTTTACTTTACTTTTTTTTTTCGCGGCCGGGTAGACGGGGCGCTCCTCCCCGGCCTGAATTTTGGTGGCGAGGGATGGGGCGCCTCCCCCCCGGCCTGAATTTCAGCTGGGCGAGGCTGGGCGCCTCCCCCCCTCGCCTGAACTTCAGGGGGAGAAGCGATGTGCCTCCCCCCCACCGCGAAGCAAGCTGCGGGACAAGGTAAGTCCCTTTCGTCCATCCCTACCTGCAGCCATTCGCTTCTTCATCATAGCTGTGATAGGCTACATCAGTATTTACATAGCCTATCGCGGCAAGCCAAAAAACCCCAAGCATACGCAAATGGCAGCGGCTACAGCGCCTGCCATTTGCATTCCCTATTTTTAGCTGTTTTAACCTATGTAAATATTTATGTAGGCTATTACGGAGAAAAAAAGGGGAACACAAATAGCTTAGTGGGCACCATTTGCGTTCCTTTCCCCCCACCATTTTAGCCTACGTAAATATTTGCGTAAGCTATTACGGGGTGGGGGGAGGAATGTAAATAGTGCCCACTACGCTATTTGTGTTCCCCTTTTTTTCGCTGTAATAGCCTACGTATATATTTACATAGGCTAAAACGGCTAAAAATAGGGAACGCAAATGGTGGGCACCATAGCCGCCGCCATTTGCGTACGCTGTTTTTTGTTGTTGTTGTTTTTGCTTGCTGTGATAGGCTATGTAAATACTTATGTAGCCTATCTTGGCAGCTTCACTGGACGCAAATGGTGGCCACTATGGCAGCCACCATTTGCGTCCGCAGTAGCCCATCCACAGCCGGAACTCCAGCTGCAGATGGCTCTGGCTGACGGCTCTGCGGAGCCGCCGTGGAGTGGAGCCGGCCCAGGGAGGATTCTGGGGGGTGGGATAGAGCACCTCCCCCCACCGTGAATCCAAGCTGCGAAAAGGTAAGTGACTTTCGTACATCCCGCAATACCATTGTGCCATGCATGTTTGCTGCTTTCCCCTCAGAATGTTCTGTACTTTCTGACACTGCAAGGAATAAACTTTTTCAGGTATCCCAGGATTGGTGGAATAATGAGGTAGGTTCTCATGTTTGCCTTTGATGAGGTGAATATGTTTTTGTGTGCCTCTGTGTGTTAACATAATGAATAGAGTAGTACCCATGTGAACCCAATAAATCCAGAAAATGATTTTTAAAAACTTCTAAAAATCCAAATAAAAGTGGTAAATTAGTGATCTTATTGTGTGGGTATGCATTTAGAAGACATGTTCCCTCTACAAAAATGATGAGTAAATGTCATCTTTCATGTGTGAAAAATAAATGTGAGAATGAGGTGTGAGTTTGTTGGCTGTGGAATATGAGCCCTGGAATTTCAGTAAAGGGATAGATTCCAAACCAGTCATTTTATTCCTACTCCTCTGTTAGCATCCCTTGGAAAATTTACCCCAGCAAATCTAATTTAGTTATTAATTGTGGGTGGAAGCTGAAAACAACTCTAGAGCAGGCATTCACTGAAGCATAAAGAAGAGAATACCACTGATTTTGTTTCTTAATAGACCTTAGGGGTGAATATGTCACACGGTTTGACTATGGGGAATATTGCTTATGTATTCTAGATACAATATTAACCAAGGAATCCATGGCATGCAGACTTGCTGTCCTGTCCAATGGCTCCAGAAAAGGTTGTGTCCGGTCCTGACCACAAGTGGGGGATGACAGATTTGACCGTGCATGACAGAGTGTGACTTAGTCAGCCAGTGAGCTGGATGTAGGGATGGTGGAGAATTCCACCACGGACCCATGTGAGGCCGGATTCTTTAGAATCCAGCCCCCTGGAGTCCGTGGTGGAACGGCCTTCCCCCCCCCGCCACCCCGGGGAATCCCCCCAGGATGGACCTACTTGGTGGTGGATGCAGCGGTGGCAGCTCTGGCGGAGGCTCCAGTGGTGAATGAAGCAGTGGCGGCTCGGGCTACTGCCGGGCTGCTGCAGCCGCAAATGGCGTCCTGCATAGGGGATGCCATTTGCATCCCTGCTTTAGCCATGATAGTAGGGAAGGCAGAGAATTCCGCCATGGATTCCAGTGAGGCTGGATTCTTTAGAATCTGGCCCCCCGTAATCCGTGGCGGAATGGCCTCCTGCCTCCCGCCCCCCTGTGGAATCCCCCCAGGATGGCACTTACCTGGGGCAGATTCGGCGGATTCAGCAGCAGCCGCGGCGGTTCCAGCAGCCGCGGCCATGGCTCTGGCGGCTGGTCTCCTGAGCAGCTGCGGCTGGGCTGCTGCCACCACCATTGCCATCCTTGCAGCCGTGATAGGCTATGTAAGAATTTACATAGCCTATCACGGCTAACCCCCCCCCCCAAAAAAAAACCAGCGTACACAAATGGCGGCGGCTATGGTGGCCGCCATTTGTGTTCCTTATTTTTCGCCGATTTATCATACGTAAATATTTATGCAGGCTAGAACAGCGAAAAATAAAGGAACACAAATAGTGCCCACTATGCTATTTGCGTTCCCCTTTTTTTCACTGTTTTATCTTACATAAATATTTACGTAAGATAAATAGGCAAAAAATAGGGAACGCAAATGGCAGCTGCCGTAGCTGCCGCCATTTGCGTAGGCTGGGTTTTTTTTGGGGGGGTAGCCATGATAGGCTATGTAAATTCTTACATAGTCTATCACGGCTGCCTGGGTGGACACAAATGGCGGCCACTACAGCGGCCGCCATTTTCGTCTACAGCAGCCAGTCCGCGGCCGGAAATCCAGCTGCAGACGGCCCTGGCCGGCTGCTCTGCGGCCTGGCTGCGGAGCGGAGCCAGCCGTCAAGGATTCCGGGGGGGTGGACCGGATCCCCTCCCCCCATCCCCCCTACCATGAAAGATTCTGCAAAAAGATAAGTGAGTTTCGTACATCCCTACGTGATAGGCTATGTAAATATTTATGGCTTCCCCTGCACCATTTGCATTCCCGCTTTAGCCATGATAGGCTATGTAAATATTTATGTAGCCTATCATGGCTAAAGCAGGGACACAAATGGTGTAGGGGATGCTATTTGCATCCCTGCTTTAGCCATGATAGTCTACGTAAATATTTACATAGCCTATCATGGGCTAGCGTAGGGATGCAAATGTAGGGATGTACAAAAGTGACTTACCTTTTTGCAGATTCTGTTCATGGGGGGGAGGCGTTCCATCCCTCCCCCTGGAATACTCGATGGGAGGGGGAGGCAATCCGGTCCTCCCCCCCGGAATCGTCGACAGCTGGCTGTGCTCCATGGCTGCTCCACGGAGCAGCCGGTCAGGCCCACGCCAGGTCCATCTGCAGCCGGATTTCCAGCCGCGGAGGGCTCTGGATAACAAACAAAAAAAAAAAACGCATATGCAAATGGCAGTGGCTACGGCCGCCGCCATTTGCATTCCTTATTTTTCTCCGTCTTAGTCTATGTCAATATTTATGTAGGCTAAGACAAAGAAAAGAAAGGGGAACGCAAATAGCATAGTGGGTGCTATTTGCATTCCCCTTTCTTTTCTTCGTCTTAGTCTATGTAAATATTGATGTAGACTAAGATGGCGAAAAATAAGGAATGCAAATGGCAGTGGCTGTAGCCACCGCCATTTGCATACGCTTTTTTTTTTTTAACCCAGACGTGATATTCTACGTAAGTCTTTATGTAGCCTATCACGTCTATGGGGGGGGGGGGAGACACAGACTGCAAATGGCCGTGGCGGCAGCCTTCTGGAAGACCAGCCACCTCCACCGCCAAAGCCGCCGCTGCAGCCACCGCCATCTGGAACATCCGCCTTAGGTAAGTCTTGTCCTGGGGTGGATCCGTGGGGGGGTAGGGGGGTGGCAGGCCGTTCCGTGATGGATTTCGGGGGGCCGAATGCACTGGCATTCAGCCGCAGCGAGATCTATCACGGAATTCTCTGACATCCCTATGCAAATGGCGTCCCCTATGCAGGACGCCATTTCCATCCGCAGCAGCCCGGAAGTGGCTGGAGGCCCCACTTCGGGTTGTCCCGGCCAGCGGCTCTGCGGACTGGCTGCAGAGGGGAGCCAAGCCGGTGAGGCAGGATTCCAGGGGGGAGGAATGGCTTGCCTCCCCCCACCTGCAGACCCCAGCAGAGCCAGGTAACTTGAGTTTCATACACCCCTAGCTGGATGGCCTGGTCAGGCTGTAGTTTCAGGACCTTGGATAGCTCTAGGCAGACAACTTATTCTAATTATATGGCTGGATAAATCTGTCAGTTCTGTTTTTTCTTTTTCATTCAATTTTTTTAACAAGATTTTTAAATTCTCCCATCCCAGATATGAGGAAAATTTGCAAATTCTGGCAAATTCTTATCAAAAATGTATTGAAACAAAATTTTCACCCATCTGTACAAGCAAAATTCAGTAGGTGCAGCCATTGCCAGCCAAGAAGAAGACCATGCTGTGCCTGCTGGCTGGGCAGCTGTTAAAGGTGAGAAGCCTGCCAGAAAAAAAGAGGTGGCAACCCTAATTCAACACTGCAGGAATGGATTCAAAGCCAGACTTTTAAAAGCTAAGTCCTCAAAGCCCTTGGCCTGAATAGATGAATCTGTTAGCTCCCATTTCTCCCACATTGAAATTCTTTAATTCTTAAGTTCTTTACATCTGAAAATGAATTTTGGTAAATTCTTATCAAAACTGAAATGAACTTGAATTCTCACCCACCTCAAAGCTCTGACATGATCTGGATCTGGAATGCTGGATAATCAGTGTTCCAGGTCACGTGGAGAGCCCCCATGGATGGGGTAGGCTCTCCACTTTAGACAGTCGCTCTTCACGCATCCAGCATGACAAGAGCCAGTGGCTAGAACGTTGGACTGGGAGCTGGGAGATCTGGGCCCTAGTCCCCACTCAGCCATGGAAGCTCACTGGGTGAGCTTAGGCCAGTCACAGACTCTCAGCCCAACCCACCTCACGGAGATGTTGATGTGAGGAAAAAATGGAGAGGAGGAGGATTATGTACACTGCCTTGGGCTCCTTAAGGAGGAAAAAAGGTGGGATATAAATGTAATAAATAAATAAATAAATAAATAAGATCAATGAAGGGGAGTGGCAGAGCTGGAGTGCTCCCCCTCCTCACATGTTTAAACAACACACCTCGAGAACAACTGAAGAGGGTAACAAAAATCTCACATTCAGGAGCAGGAACAAGGCAGACTGAGCTTTGAAGTGGAACTCTGAGAATCTCTCAGCAAACTCCTGCCTCCCTAACTCTCTAGTCCATAGAAACAGTCTCAAGATATCCCACTACTTATTCAAAGAAGGGCTAGCAGGAAAAGAGGGAAGAATATGGGGGATATCACCAAGAGCTTAAATTCTTGCCAAGGGTCTTTTTCCCCCCTTGGTTCTTCTTGTTCTCTGTGCCTGTTTCTTTCTTTCCTTGCCCCATCCTCCAGCACTGACTTCTGACCCTCTTTCTCGTCTATAACTTCATTCCATTCAGAGGATGATAAGAGAGGAGCAGATTAATATGCAGGAATCCCTGGACACATTGAGAATATTTTCATCTGTAGTTAATTTTCCACTTCTTCCCTTTCCTTTGAGACTCAATACATCTGCTTTCATGCTTGCATGATTCAGTATATGGTAAGAGATGGGCAAGGGAATGCAGAATAAATCTTTGCCTCTCTTTTAATCCTTTGTCTTTGCCTTTCTCTCACTCACTGTTGTTTTCTTTCTTCTTCCTATCAACACTTCCCTTTTTAACAAAGAGACCTGATGGCTGCATCTTGGTTACTGCTTATATATGGGAAGGTAGTTTCAGGAATCAAGGCAGGCCTCGGGCCTGTAAAGCAATGTCTGGCCCTCTCCGATTTGAATCGCACTTACTTTGAAGTCCTCTAAACAGCACTGCACTGAGCCTGAAGCATACATAAACAACAGGAAATTGCCACTGATGGTAGCCCACTTCTGGTATTATATGCTGTAAAATAGCAGGCATGGTATTGGTGTATCTAATTATTACCTGTGGTTGCATGCAGCATATCAAAAATGTTCCAAAATGAAGGACTGGAGCTATGGTGCCTGACATATATTATGTGCTGTGGAGGTGTGGAATTAAGCAAGGTATTTTCAAGGGAACTATAATGTTCTAGCATAAAGAGCAACCCTTTGCAATGAAGGCATATTGACAGTTGATGCCCAGGAATAGTAATCTTGCTCCGATGCATCAAGCTCAGTTAGAGTTCACACAGTTTATTCTTGTGGACATATCTAGGGAAGGCGGAGAATTTCTCCATGAATCTCCGGGAGGCCGAATGCCAATGCATTCGGCCCCCCGAAATTGGTGGGGAAATTCTCCCCCCCACCCCCCCACCCAGGATGGGACTTACCTCCTTCGAATGTCCCTCTCGGCGACAGGTCCCGGCGGCGTTTCGGCGGCGTTTCGGCGGGGGCGGCGGCCGGTCTTCCAACCGGCTGCTGCCGCCGCCGCCATTACAAAGTAAAGTAAAAAAAAAAACAACACGTGATAGGCTACGTAATGATTTACGTAGTCTATCACGGCTAGATTTTCAAATCTTTACGTAGCCTATCACGGGTGACTTTGAAAAAAAACAAACGCGCCCATGGGCGCCGCCATTTACATTCCTTATTTGGGCAGGGGTAGTCTACGTAAAGATTTACGTAGACCATGGCGAAAATAAGGGCAACGCTATTTGCGTAGGCACTTTTTTTTTTTTTTTCAAAGTCACCCGTGATAGGCTACATAAAGATTTACGTAGCCTATCATGGCTGACTTTGAAAATATAGCCATGATAGGCTACGTAAATCGTTACGTAGCCTATCACATGTTTGTTTGGTTTTTTTACTTTACTTTTTATATTTCACAGCCGGGGAGACGGGGCGCTCCACCCCGGCCTGAATTTTGGCGGTGAGGGATGGGGCGCCTCCCCCCCGGCCTGAATTTTGGCCGGGCGAGGCAGGGCGCCTCCCCCCCCACCAAGAACTTCAGAGGGAAAACCGAAGCACCTCCCCCCCACCACAAAGCAAGCTGCGGAACCAGGTAAGGGACTTTCATCCATCCTTAGACGTACCCACATGACCAGTGAAGAAACAACAATACCAAGTACTTTCCTCTTACCACCATTCTGAAGGAGCACATGTTTTTTGTGGTGTGCTACAGCTCGTCTTTGTGCACTACACCTCAGCTGGGCCATTCAATTCCAGCCAGTGCCCTCCCTTGCCTGTAGGGATGGCAGAGAATTCCACCACGGATCTCGGGGGGGCCGAATGCCAGTGCATTTCGCCCCCGAAATCTGTGGCAGAACAGCCTGCCCCCCCGCCCCCCCCATGGATCCCCCCGGGACAAGACTTACCTGGGGCAGATCTTCCGGGGGGCGGCGGCTCTGGCAGCAGCTTCGGCAGCAGCGGCTGTCGCGGCTGGTCTTCTGACCGGCTGCCGCTGCTGCCATTTGCAGTTTGTTTGGTTTTTTTTACACCCACATGATAGGCTACGTAAGTTTTTACGTAGCCTAAAACGACTGGGTTAAAAAAAAAAAAAAGGCATGTGCAAATGGCAGTGGCCATAGCCGCCGCCATTTGCGTACGGCTTTTTTTTTTTTTTACCCAGACGTTTTAGGCTACGTAAAAACTTACGTAGCAAATCCACTACACTATTTGCGTTCCCCTTATTTTCGCCGTCTTAGTCTATGTAAATATTTACGTAGATTGAGATGTCAAAAATAAGGAACGCAAATGGCAGCAGCCGTAGCCGCTGCCATTTGCATACGCATTTGTTTTCCCCCCCGGAGCTCTCTGCGGCCAGAAATCCGGCTGCGGACAGCTCTGGCCTCGCTGGGCCTGGCCGGCTGCTCCGTGGAGCTGCTGCGAAGCTCAGCTGGCCACGGAGGATTCCTGGGGGGAGGAATGGAGCACCTCCCCCCCATCCAGGATTCCGGGGGGAGGGACGGAATGCCTCCCCCCCCACACCATAAACATAATCCGCGAACAGGTAAGTGATTTTCGTACATCCCTACTTGTCAAGGGCTCCTTGGAGGCCTCTCTCAGTCTAATCCAGTAGCCAAGTCCAGACACAGACAAAAGGATTCTTTTCAAAGCTTTATTCCTCTTTTACAACTTAACAACTCTACTGTTAGCAACTAGATATGAGCAGCAGAATACCTATGCCGTAAGTTGGAACAGTTGGTCCCCGTTTGAAAGGGAATTACTGGCAGACCCCTGAACTTAAGGACTAGGGAGAGTCCCTCCCCTTTTCCCTTGGATCCTCCGGGCGCAGCTGTTGTTTGTGTGCCAACCGGGCATTACTCCTGCTTTCTGCGCCCTCCATTTGGTGCCTCTCTCTGCGTCGGCGTCGCGCGTCCATCAAGTCTGCTTCCTGCACTCTGTCACTCCCAGGACTTCTATCTAAGCTAGGAATGCTGGTGGGAGGAATCTCCATCAGCTGTTGGCCCTGGGAAAAAGGAGCACGCTCCTCTCCGAGGAGTGACTGCTCTTCCTCAGAATCAGAACTACTCTGGGATTCTATGGGCTCAGTGTCCACCCTGACACTACTTGCCTGACCTTCCAGCATCCTACTGCGCACATAACCTTCAAGTACTCCAGGTTTCTGGTGAACAGTTAATCTCAGCAGAATCACCTGTACAAGATATGAACAGGGGACTGGGTGAAATAGACATTAGAATGCTTATAAGCAGTGGAGGCTGGTGGCTTCGATTTTGGTGGGGCTATACATCTATTCTGGGTTTTAGTCAGAACTGGTCAGAACTCTAAGAGTTCTCCAAAGTGCGGAACCCATTTGGGGGATAGAATTAAACACTTTGGATGGCTCCTTTAGAGTTCTGGCTGGTTTTGACTGAAACCCAGAACGGATACATGGCCCCACCAAAATCACAGCCACCAGCCTCCATTGCTTATAAATAACAAATGAGAGAGTCTTGACTGGCCATTAATGGTCTGCCCAAGAGTTGCAACTTCTTCAGAACTACAGCATCACTAGCATATCTCACACATGGAGGCTGCTGGAAGGGGAGACTTATTCTAAAGCTCTATGGGAGCTGCTCCACACTTTGCTCTCTATGAGTTGAATCCAGACTTAAGAACATACGAAGAGCCAAGCTGGATCAAAGCAAACCATTCTGTTCAATCAGCTGCCCACAGGAAACCCAAAAGTAGGATATGAGTGCAGCAGCTCTCTTCTTGTTCAGCTCCATTGAAGTCAATGGGAATAAACTTAGTCATGACTCACTTAAGTCCCATTGATTTCAATAGATCTACTCTAAGTATGGTTAAATCAGGATCCAACCATATATATGTAGAATGCAAGACTGCAGGTTTGGGCTGCTATACGCTGCCCTATCTGGGGCCCTTCAAATGGAAAACCTATCTTGACATGCATACTTTGTAGGTGGGTGGGTGGCTACCTTCACCACAGTCACATTTGATTTATTTATCTGCTTTACACAACTCAGATCTTATGAGTACATTGAGCAACTTCTATTGTGAGGCGCAGTGCTTATTGTTTAGGCATTCAGGTTGCTTTTATATAAATGTATGTTATCTTAAAAATGATAGAATGATCTCAGTAAGAATCCAAGGCAAACCATTCAACATCACAGTAATTCAAGTCTATGCCCCAACCACTGAGGCCGAAAAAGCTGAGGTTGATCGGTTCTATGAAGACCTACAACACCTTCTAGAACTAACACCAAAAAAAGATGACCTCTTCATCATAGGGGATTGGAATGCTAAAGTAGGAAGTCAAGAAATCACCGGGATAACAGGCAAGCATGGCCTTGGTGTACAAAATGAAGCAGGACAAAGGCTAATTGAGTTTTGCCAAGAGAACACGCTGATCATAGCAAACACCCTTTTCCAACAGCACAAGAGGTGACTCTACACATGGACATCACCAGATGGTCAATATCAAAATCAGATTGATTATGTCCTTTGCAGCCAAAGATGGAGAAGCTCCATACAGTCAGTAAAAACAAGACCTGGAGCTGACTGTGGCTCAGATCATGAGCTGCTTTTTGCAAAATTTTGGCGTAAATTGAAGAACGTAGGGAAAACCACTAAACCATTCAGGTATGACCTAAATCATATCCCTTATGAATATACAGTGGAGGTGAGGAATAGATTTCAGGGATTAGACCTGATAGATGGACAGAGTGCCTGAGGAACTATGGACGGAGGTCCGTAACGTTGTTCAGGAGGAGGCAACTCAATCCATCCCAAAGAAAAAGAAATGCAAGAAAGCCAAGTGGCTGTCTGATGAGGCTTTACAAGTAGCTGAGGAAAGAAGGGAAGCGAAAAGCAAGGGAGAAAGGGGAAGATATACCCAACTGAATGCAGCTTTCCAGAGAACAGCAAGGAGAGACAAGAAGGCCTTCTTAAATTAACAATGCAAAGAAATCGAGGAAAAGAACAGAATGGGAAAGACTAGAGATCTCTTCAAGAAAATCGGAGATATCAAGGGAAAGTTTTGTGCAAAGATGGGCATGATAAAGGACAAAGAAGGCAGGGACCTAACAGAAGCAGATGAGATTAATAGGGATGTACGAAAATCACTTACCTTTCAGGGATTATGCTAATGGTTGGGGGGGAGGCGTTCCATCCCTCCCCCCAGAATCCTCACCAGGGGGGGGGGAGGCACTCCATTCCTCCCCCCGGAGAATCCTGGCTGGCTGGCTCCGCTCTGCAGGGATTCTGCAGAGCCTCCAGCTGGCTAGCAGGGACGCAAATGGCCGCGGCCGTAGCCACTGCCGTTTGCGTCCCTGGAGTCAGCTGTGATAGGCTACGTAAATGTTTACGTAGCCTATCACAGCTGATTTAAAAGAAAAAGAAGTGCGTACGCAAATGGTGGCGCCCATGGGCGCCGCCATTTGCGTTCCTTATTTTGGCACGTCTTAGTCTACGTAAACATTTACGTAGACTAAGACAGCGAAAATAAGGGGAACGCAAATAGCGTAGATGCTACATGAAATTAAAAGACGCTTGCTCCTTGGGAGGAAAGCTATGGCAAACCTAGACAGCATAGTAAGAAGCAGAGACATCACCTTGCCGACAAAGGTCTGTCTAATCAAAGCTATGGTTTTCCCGGTAGCAATGAATGGCTAAGAGCTGGACTATAAGGAATGCTGAGCACCGAAGAATTGATGCTTTCGAACTGTGGTGCTGGAGAAGACTCTTACGAGTCCCCTGGACTGCAAGGAGGTCAAATCAGTCCATCCTAAAGGAAATCAACCCTGACCGCTCCTTGGAAGGACAGATACTGAAGCTGAAGCTCAAATATTTTGGCCACCTAATGCGAAGAGAAAACTCTCTGGAAAAGACCCTGATGCTGGGAAAGACTGAAGACAAAAGGAGAAGGGGACGGCAGAGGATGAGATGGCCAGATAGCATCACTGATGCAATGAATATGGGCTTGAGCATGCTCCGGGAGAGAGCGGAGGACAGGAAGGCCTGGCATGCTATGGTCCATGGGGTCACTTAGATTTGGACACGACTGAACGACTGAACAACAACGTTTTCAGTTAAACCAGTACTTTTTGAAAAGTTCAGAGGCTCTTTGACAGGAGGAAAAAAAATTATAAAATATTTTGTAAACAATATAGAAATAGTTTTCAGATATAAAACAGTGAGCTGATTTAGAACCTTGTCTAAATCCACACCATCAACTTCTTGTGCTGTGCTTAGCTGCTCACTTTCTTAGCAAAGTTATATCTCTAGACAGGACTCTTGATGAGCTGTTTGGCATGGATGGTATATTTATTTATTTATTTATTAAATTTATTAATCGCCCATCTGACTGGTCACCCAGCCACTCTGGGCGATGTACAACACACCATAAAACAATTTAAAACAATAAAATTTTACCATAATTCTTTTTTTTTTTAAATATCCTAACCCACCCCAAATGCCTGCCTGAACAACCACGTTTTTAATGCACGACGGAAGCTCATTAAAGAGGGGGCATGACGGAGTTCCCTAGGGAGGGAGTTCCACAGAGTGGGGGCCACCACAGAGAAGGCCCTCTCCCTCGTCCCCACCAGTCTAGCTGTCCTGGCTGATGGGACAGAGAGAAGGCCATCCGAGGCTGATCTTGTTAAGCGGCCTGTCTGGTGTTGCTGGAGGCGCTCCTTAAGATAGGCTGGGCCGGAACCATATAGGGTTTTAAAGGTCAAAACCAACACCTTGAATTTGGCCCGGAAAACAACTGGTAACCAGTGCAACTCCTTCAGCACTGGAGTGATGTGATCTCGCCGGCAGCTGCCTTTAATCAGGCGAGCCGCCACGTTCTGTACCAGCTGCAGTTTCCGAACCGTCTTCAAGGGTAACCCCACGTAGAGCGCATTACAGTAGTCTAAACGAGAGGAGACCAGGGCATGTACTACCAATGGGAGCAGATGGTCGGGAAGGAAGGGGCGCAGCCGCCGTATCAGATGGAGTTGATACAGCGCTGTCCGGCTCACAGCTGACACCTGAGCCTCCATGGGCAGCTGGGAGTCCAAAATGACCCCCAGGCTGCGGACCTGGTCTTTCAAGGGTAGCTGTACCCCATTCAACACCAGGTCAACATCCCCCAGCCTCCTCTTGTCTCCTACCAGAAGTACCTCGGTCTTGTCAGGGTTGAGCTTCAGCTTATTCCTCCCCATCCAGCCACTCACCGTCTCCAGACATTTGGACAGGGATTCTACGGCCAACCTTGGTGAAGATTTGAATGAGAGGTAGAGCTGCGTGTCATCCGCATATTGATGACACTGCACCCCAAACCTCCTGATGATAGCCCCCAGTGGCTTCACATAGATGTTAAATAGCATCGGGGAGAGGATGGAACCCTGTGGCACCCCACAAGTAAGTGGCCACGGGTCCGAAACCTCCTCTCCCAGTGCTACCCTCTGGTACCTGCCAGAGAGGAAGGACCGGAACCACCGCAATACAGTGTCTCCAATGCCCAACCCCTCCAGGCGGTCCAGGAGGATACCGTGGTCAACGGTATCAAAAGCCGCTGAGAGGTCGAGGAGAACAAGGAAGGAGCATTCACCCCTATCCAGAGCCCTCCTCATATCATCCACCAAGGCGACCAAGGCCGTTTCTGTCCCATGCCCAGGCCTGAAGCCTGACTGAAATGGGTCTAGATAATCAGTTTCTTCCAAGTGTGCCTTCAACTGCACCGCCACCACCCGCTCAATCACCTTGCCCAAAAATGGCAGATATGAGACTGGGCGAAAGTTGTTCAGAACTTGAGGATCCAAGGAGGGCTTCTTTAAGAGCGGTCTTATCACTGCCTCCTTGAGGGCTGATGGCATCACTCCCTCCTCAAGGGAGGCGTTCACCACCGCCTTGATCCCCTCACCCAGTCTCTCTCTGCAGCTCATAATGAGCCAAGATGGGCAAGGATCAAGTAAGCAGGTGGTCGGCCTTACAGATGAAAGCACCTTGTCCACTTCATCAGGAGGAAGAAGCTGGAACCGATCCCACAAAACCCGTTTGCCACAGGCCGCCTCTTGCTCACTAACTGTATCCACAGTGTGCAGAGTAACACACCTAATCTGATCAATTTTATCTGCAAAGTGCCTTGCCAAAGCCTCACAGGAGGCCTTAGAATGCTCCATAGGGTATAGAACCACCCTAACCCCAATGAATGAATGCCATACAGTTCATGCATAGCCATTTTGATAATGACATCCACTTTGATTCCTGCCAATGTCCAAGTGTTCCATTTAATTAATATTCTATTCTGCCACTTATACACTGTGCATTTCTTCTGACTTGTTGTCACAGCTTCATTTCGCTGAGTATGGTTGGAAATTTTTTAAGGAAGTGTTCTGCTTCAGTGTTTCCAGGGTTTGTTCTTCTCTGCCCCAGATGAGATTTTCAAACATTTCTTTTATATATATTCACATGAATGTATTACATTCACCCAAAGCCATCAGTCATCCTGATTCTGTCCATTCACAATAAACACAAATGTCAATAAAACACATTAAGGTCTAAGAACATAATTTTATACTACTATCAAAATAAATGCAGCCTAACTAAAACCCAGTCAAAGAGACGTCAGCCAAAGTCCATCTGAAGAAAATGCATCTCCAATAGCCAGCATTCTTCTGCAAGTCTTCTGGAAAAGCTGGATTTTGACTAAGCACAGCCATCTACCAGAAAAGTAGCCCTCCAAGCTTTCATTGGCAGTGATATCATAGAGAAGGCATGGGTCCATGCCCTTACCATTTTCACTTACAGATGAGAATAGAATTATTTTCTGTTGCTTTATTGGGGCTAGAGTCGGTTTGATTCACCTCATCTCGATATTTTTTCTTATATTATTTATTAAGCCAGGTGTTTTTTTAGTGTGACAGGCCATATATATATATATATATATATATATATACACACACACACACACACACACATACACATATGTGGACATTTATGCTCTTCTTCTGAACAGAGAGTTCACAACCATTGGACAATTCTGTTCTGTGTGTCAGAGCATTCCATGTTGCATTCTGTGAGGGGAAGCAGGTTCCTCTCCCATGGTCCAAACTGATGCCCCATAGCTGTGAAAGAGAGATTGGGCTCTGCCTAGGATGGTAGCAGGAAGGAAGCTGCCTCTTCCCCCGTCCCCCCAAAAGGAGAAAGAGATAGTCTTTCTCATCATGTAGCCATTCTATGCACAGTGTGAAGTACTTCTACATACCTTGCATATTGAAACTATGGAATTTGCTACCAGAAGATATAGTGATGATGCCCACCAAACCAGGACATTTTTTAAAGGGGTTCCGGTAAATTCATGGAGAATAATAATGCTATTAATGGCTATATAATGCTTCTAGTATCAGAGGCAGTATCAGACTAGGCTCCCACTGTGTCAAGGCTGCATACAACGGGGGAGCAGGACTGTCCTGCCTCTGGGCCAACCTAACAGTCACCTATTGAATGTAACATTTGTAAAGAGCTTGGGATGATAGTTGTACTTGTGACAAAACCCTATTTTGTTTTGCTGTTTAATTGTAAGTTTGAAAGTTCATTTGCATGATTGATGTATTCTCGCATATCCTTTCTTCTGAAGGCTATGGTAAGTAGGGGGGAGGGGAGAGTTAGAATGTTCAGATTTT
This sequence comes from Heloderma suspectum, assembly GCF_057233095.1. Taxonomy (NCBI): domain Eukaryota; kingdom Metazoa; phylum Chordata; class Lepidosauria; order Squamata; family Helodermatidae; genus Heloderma; species Heloderma suspectum. Next base: position 43,819,515 of record NC_139460.1, on the reverse strand, counting down.
AAATGGTGGCTCCTGATTGGCTGTTCCTTTTTCAGTTGGGAGAGTGAGGGAATAAGGGGCACTTGGTTTTCTTTAGTGGTAGATATAGGGATTAGCTTTCTAAGGGGTAGGATTAGGGCACTGGACTCTAGCTTTGTGGGGTGGTTGGATACCCCTAGGAGGTGGAGGGAGGTATATTTGTTATTTTAAAGCCTTATTATTAGAAGGGGTATAGTAGGTAAGGAGTTAATAAAAACTTGAAACAATTTTACCACATAAAACTCAAGCTGCATTGAAACATGGCATGTTGTTGTTCAGTCGTTCAGTCGTGTCCGACTCTTCGTGACCCCATGGACCATAGCACGCCAGGCCTTCCTGTCCTGCGCTCTCTCCCGGAGCATGCTCAAGTCCATATTCATTGCATCCGTGATGCTATCTAGCCATCTCATCCTCTGCCATACCCTTCTCCTTTTGCCTTCAGTCTTTCCCAGCATCAGGGTCTTTTCCAGGGAGTTTTCTCTTCGCATTAGGTGGCCAAAATATTGGAGCTTCAGCTTCATTATCTGTCCTTCCAATGAGCGGTCAGGGTTGATTTCCTTTAGGATGGACTGATTTGACCTCCTTGCAGTCCAGGGGACTTGTAAGAGTCTTCTCCAGCACCACAGTTCGAAAGCATCAATTCTTCAGCGCTCAGCCTTCCTTATAGTCCAGCTCTCACAGCCATACATTACTACTGGGAAAACCATAGCTTTGATTAGATGGACCTTTGTCGGCAAGGTGATGTCTCTGCTTCTTACTATGCTGTCTAGGTTGGCCATAGCTTTCCTCCCAAGGAGCAAGCGTCTTTTAATTTCATGGCTACAGTCACCGTCTGCGGTGATCTTGGAGCCCAAGAAGGTAAAATCTGTCACTGCTTCCATTTCTTCCCCTTCTATATGCCAGGAAGTGATGGGGCCAGATGCCATGATCTTAGTTTTTTTAATGTTGAGTTTCAAACCAGCTTTTGCACTCTCCTCTTTCACCCTCAACAAGAGGCTCTTTAGATCCTCTTCGCTTTCTGCCATTAGGGTGGTATCGTCTGCATATCGGAGGTTGTTGATAATTCTCCCAGCAATCTTAATTCCAACCTCTGATTCATCCAACCCGGCATTTCTCATGATGTACTCTGCATATAAGTTAAATAAGCAGGGTGACAATATGCAGCCTTGTCGTACTCCTTTCCCAATTTTGAACCAATCGGTTGTTCCATGTCTGGTTCTGACTGTTGCTTCTTGACCCTCGTACAGGTTTCTCAGGAGACAGGTAAGGTGGTCTGGTACTCCCATCACTTTAAGAATTTGCCACAGTTTGTTGTGATCCACACAATCAAAGGCTTTAGCGTAGTCAATGAAGCAGAAATAGACGTTTTTCTGGAATTCTCTTGCTTTCTCCATGATGCAGCGAATGTTGGCGATTTGATCTCTAGTTCCTCTGCCTCTTCTAAACCCAGCTTGCACTTCCGGTAGTTCTCGGTTCACATACTGCTGAAGCCTAGCTTGTAGGATTTTGAGCATCACCTTGCTGGCATGTGAAATGAGCGCAATTCTGCGGTAGTTTGAACACTCTTTGGCGTTGCCCTTCTTTGGAATTGGAATGTAAACTGACCTTTTCCAGTCTTGTGGCCACTGTTGAGTGTTCCAGATTTGTTGGCATATTGAATGCAGCACTTTAACAGCATCATCTTTTAGGATTTTAAATAGCTCGGCTGGAATACTGTCATCTCCGCTAGCTTTGTTGTTACTAATGCTTCCTAAGGCCCACTTGACTTCACTCTCGAGGATGTCCGGCTCAAGTTCAGTGACCACACTATCATGGCTATCAGGGACATTAAGATCTTTCCTGTATAGTTCTTCTGTGTATTCTTGCCACCTCTTCTTAATCTCATCTGCTTCTGTTAGGTCCCTGCCTTCTTTGTCCTTGATCATGCCCGTCTTTGCACAAAACGTTCCCTTGAGATCTCCAATTTTCTTCAAGAGATCTCTAGTCTTTCCCATTCTGTTGTTTTCCTCGATTTCTTTGCATTGTTCATTTAAGAAGGCCTTCTTGTCTCTCCTTGCTATTCTCTGGAACTCCGCATTCAGTTGGCTATATCTTCCCCTTTCTCCCTTGCTTTTCGCTTCCCTTCTTTCCTCAGCTACTTGTAAAGCCTCATCAGACAGCCACTTGGCTTTCTTGCATTTCTTTTTCTTTGGGATGGATTGAGTTGCTGCCTCCTGAACAATGTTACGGACCTCCGTCCATAGTTCCTCAGGCACTCTGTCTATCAGGTCTAATCCCTGAAATCTATTCCTCACCTCCACTGTATATTCATCAGGGATATGATTGAGGTCATACCTGAATGGTTTAGTGGTTTTCCCGACATTCTTCAATTTAAGCCGAAATTTTGCAAGAAGCAGCTCATGATCTGAGCCACAGTCAGCTCCAGGTCTTGTTTTTACTGACTGTATGGAGCTTCTCCATCTTTGGCTGCAAAGGACATAATCAATCTGATTTCGATATTGACCATCTGGTGACGTCCATCTGTAGAGTCGCCTCTTGTGCTGTTGGAAAAGAGTGTTTGCTATGATCAGCATGTTCTCTTGGCAAAACTCTATTAGCTTTTGTCCTGCTTCATTTTGTACACCAAGGCCATGCCTGCCTGTTATCCCGGTGATTTCTTGACTTCCTACTTTAGCATTCCAGTCTCCTATGATGAAGAGGACATCTTTTTTTGGTGTTAGTTCTAGAAGGTGTTGTAGGTCTTCATAGAACCGATCAACCTCAGCTTCTTCGGCCTCAGTGGTTGGGGCATAGACTTGAATTACTGTGATGTTGAATGGTTTGCCTTGGATTCGTACTGAGATCATTCTATCGTTTTTAAGATTGTACCCCAATACTGCTTTTCCCACCCTTTCGTTGACTATGAGTGCTACTCCATTTCTTCTAAGGGATTCTTGGCCACAATAGTAGATATGATGGTCACCTGAATTAAATTCGCCCATGCCTGTCCATTTTAGTTTGCTGATTCCCAAGATGTCGATGTTCAATCTTGCCATCTCATGTTTGACCACCTCCAGCTTACCTTGATTCATTGATCTGACATTCCAGGTTCCTAAACAATATTGTTCTTTACAGCATCGGATTTTCTTTTCACCACCAGACACATCCACAGCTGAGTGTCCTTTCGGGTTTAGCCCAGCCGCTTCACTCTTTCTGGCGCTACTTGGAGATACCCTCTGCTCTTCCCCAGTAGCATATTGGACACCTTCCGACCTGAGGGGCTCATCTTCCGGCGTCATCTCTTTTAGCCTTGTGATACTTTCCATGGGGTTTTCTTGGCAAGAATACTGGAGTGGGTTGCCATTTCCTTCTCCAGTGGACCACATTTTGTCAGAACCCTCTGCCATGACCTGTCCGTCTTGGGTGGCCCTGCACGGCATAGCTTATGGCTTCACTGAGTTACGCAAGCCCCTTCGCCACAACAAGGCAGTGATCCATGAAGGGGGAAACATGGCATACCTTGTAAATAAAGTTTCATTCTATTTATTTTTTTATTTCAAACCATGCCATTCTCAGTCTCATTTGTTACCAGAAAAGGGGTTAGATGAAACTATGAAAGGAATAAGCCACAGCCTATACATTTACACACACCCAGGGTGGTGCCAGCATCCTAAAAAAGGTTTATAAAAAGATTTTCTTTAAAAAAGGAGAAAAACACAATAAAAAGGTAAAGGTGTCCCCAACCGGTCGTGTCTGACTCTAGGGTGTGGTGCTCATCTCCATTTCTAAGCCGAAGAGCCAGTGCTGTCCGAAGACGCTTTCGTGGTCATGTGGCCGGCATGACTGAACACCGAGGTGCACGGAACGCTGTTACCTTTCCCGCCGAAGCGGTACCTATTTATCTACTTGCAATTTCTTGCTTTCGAACTGCTAGGTTGGCAGGAGCTGGGACTGAAGACAGGAGCTCACTCCGTCACACGGCACTCAGGTCTCCAACTGCTGTCCTGCCGACCTTCCGGTCTGCAGTTCAGCGTCTTAATAGTAGTGGTTATAATTGATGTATTCCCTCCACACACACTTGCTCTAAGGCATTGCCTCAAGGAAGAGGTTGGGTGAATATACAGATACTGAAATTCTGGAGATAGAATTTGTACTTGATGTCGTAAAAATATTACTGAGGAGTGGTTATGATTTAATAATCACAAGTGGGGAAAGGGTGATATGTCACAGTAGTTCAACACATCTAGGGGGCATTTAGTTGGGGAAGTCTGGTACAGGGCCAATGCACATCCAGTCAAAACCAAGTAGGCCTGAACAATTGGGCACCTGTTTGGTGATGGTAGTTGGTAGATACACAGCAAAGCCATTTTGCTGATGACTTCTGCAGAAGATTCTCACTTAGATGAGATCTCTGACATGAGGTTGCAGTCATATACCTAGACTAGAAATTATCCTACCCCACCTTTGGGCCACTCTTTTTTACAGGTGTCTAACACTTAGCTATGAAAAAGTTTTATTACAGATTACTCTGAAGAGGTGTATGGCAGGCGGAATGCCATAGTTCACTTAAGATGCACTGGTATTTGCTTCCTACATTTGGGAAAGAGAAAGATCTATGCCCTATGTAAATGTGCCCTGGACCATGGAGAAGGACACACATTATAAATCTTCTTTTAAAAATCAATTACATAAAATAAGCATTTACATCTCATGGTAGAAAGGAATTGTGTTCTATAAAATATGTCGACAGGTCAGCCAATTTGATCTGAGAAATCCCCAGTGTAATTTGACAGAAAACCTTGACCATCTCAGTTAATGGCTGCTTAGTTAGATTTGGGGGACAAAACATCTTTTGCATTCTATGATAATAGAAATTCCAAATATGAAACCTTATGTCTTTCTTATTTGCATCAGCCATTTGGGTAGTTAGTTAGTTAATTAGTTAGTTCGTTCGTTCGTTCGTTCGTTACTGCATTTCTATACCACCCAATAGCCAAAGCAATAGCAATCCTAATTCTATGACTAAGATTACGGTACCCACTACTACTACTAACACCACTATATCTACTACTTACACTTATAAGTGTTTTACAGTAAGGGTCAGCCCAAGTCTTCTGCCTAGGTGAAAGACAAGATGATGCTCCCCTTTACCCCCATTCCACATACAGAATCTGACCAGCTGAATCACACACTGGCAATGGGACAGTGTTCTGTACAGCACCAAAGAGCAGCATGCCATCTTAAGGGCTGTAGGGAAGACTGAGTGACAGACACAGTCCTACACTTTACTGCTGCTCGCTCACTGATGCCTCCTCGCTGGCCATGCAAAAAAATGCTGCAATTCGGGATGCATGAGATATTTGTTTCAGTTCATTTTTGATCAGGATTTACACAGTTCCCACCTTCTGGACCAAACACAGACTCGGACACAATATGCAGTCAAAGTCCACACATTTGACATTTCCAAGCTTGCCGTGTGATCTGTGGACCCCTCAAAATGCATTTGACAGAGGCATGCATTTGAAAAATGTGCATGAAAGAAGGTGTACTTTTGAAAAATGCACACACATATACCTTAATCAATGAGGTAAGAATGCATACATTTCAAAGATGTGCACAATGATTGTGTACATTTGGAAAACTATGCACAAAAATTCATATGGATTTTCATGCACAAAGAAAACAAAATAGCTCACAGTTCTGATTTGGACTTGAGTGGGAATGAGCTTTGAGTTGGAATTCCAAGAACATAAGAAGAGCCATGCTAGATCAGACCAAGGGTCCATCCAGTCCAGCATTCTGTTCACACAGTGGCCAACCAGCTGTCCACTAGGAAACCACAAGCAGGACATGAGTGCAACAGCACCCTCCCTCCCGTGTTCCCCAGCAACTGGTGTACATAGGCAAAATGCCTCTGGTATTGGAGGTAGCAAATAGCCATCAAGCCTAGTAGCCATTGATAGCCTTCTCCTCCATGAATTTGTCTGACCTAGGGATGTACGAAAGTCACTTACCTTTTTGAAGGGTGACATTCACGGTGGGGGGGAGGCACTCCATCCCTCCCCCCAAAATTCTCCCTGGCCGGCTCTGCTCCACAGCAACTTTGCAGATCTGCTGGCTGGGGCCGCCCCTAGCTGGACATCCGGCCGCTGGGCAGCCTGCACAGGGATGCAAATGGCGGCCGCCGGCAAAAAAAAGGGAACACAAATGGTGGCCGCCATAGCCACCGCCATTTGCGTTCCCTTTTTTTTTGTCGTGATAGGCTACATAAATATTTTCATAGTCTATCACAGCGAAATACAAAGGCGCAAATGGTGGTCACTACGGCCTCCACAGAGATGCAAATGGTGTCCCTGCATTAGCCGTGATAGGCTATGTAAGTATTTACGTAGCCTATCACGGCTATAATGAAGAAGCGAATGGCGGCCGCAGACGTGGCCACCATTCACAAAGCAGTGTGAATGGCAACAGGTAGGTGCTCTGTTTCGCGCGCCTTTCACGGGGCGGGGGGCGGGGGCTTCGTTCCGCCATAGATTTCGGGGGGCCAAATGCACTGGCATTCAGCCTCACCGAGGTCCATGGTGGAATTCTCTGACATTTCTAGTCTAACCCTCTTTTAAAGCCATCAAAGTTGGTGGCCATCACTACATCTTGTGGTAGCAAATCCATAGTTTAACTCTGTGCTGTGTGAAGAAGGACTTTTATTTTTTCTGAATCTCCCAACAATCAGCTTCATAGGATGACCTTGGATTCTAGTATTATGTTAGAGGGAGCAAAAAGTCTCCCTATCCACATTCTCAACACCATGCTTAATGAAACACTTCTATCATGTTTCCCTTTACCCTCCTTTTTTCCAAGTTAAACAGTCCCAGTTGTTGTAACCTTCCTTCATAGGGGAGATTCTCCAGCCCCTTGATCATTGTAGTTTCCTTTTTGTGCACTTTTTCCAGCTCTACAATATCCTTTTTTTAGGTGTGGTGACCAGAACTGTACACAATATTCCAAGTGTGGTCGCAGCATGGATTTGTACAAGGACAGTATGAAATTACAATTTTATTCTCAATTTCATTTCTAATTATGCCTAACATAGTTTGCCTTTTTTACAGTGGCTGCACACTGGGCTGACATTTTCATTGAGCTGTCCACCACAACTCCAAGATCTCTTCCTTGGTTGGTCACAGCTAGCTTAGATCCTTTTGGAGCTCTTCACAATCCCTTTTTGTTTTAACCTCCCTAAATAATTTGGTGTCATGGACAAACTAGGCCACTTTGGTGAGCTTGAGTTTTGCTGATTTGCCCTATACCTAGGGATGTTGGAGAATTCTGCCACAGACTCCAGTGAGGCCAGATTCTTTAGAATCCGCCCCCCCTGGAGTCCATGGCAGAATGGACTACCCCCCCACTCCTCAAAATCCCCCCCGGAATGGACCTACCTGGCGGCAGTGGCTCTGGGTCATCTTCCGGCCACTGCTGGGCTGTGGCCACAAATGGCAGCAAATGGTAGCGACCGCCATTTGTGTCCCTGCTTTTTGCCGTGATAGGCTACGTAGATACTTATGCAGCCTATCATGGCTTGGCAGGGACGCAAATGGCGGCCGGCGTAACGGCTGCCGTTTGCGGCTGCAGCCTGGCAGCAGCCAGAAGTCCAGCTGCAGCTGGGGATGATTCCAGGAGGGAGGGACGGATCGCCTCACCCCCCATCGCAGACTGCTGGCCAGAACGGAGTAAGTATTTTGCACACCCCTACCTATAGCAGCATGTGTCCTATCAACAAAGTAATGCATGCTTCATGTGATGCCTTTTTGAGTACACAGCCTGGGCTTATTGCCTTTCTGCTGGCTTACTCAGTCAGAGGCATTCCCTGACCACTGTCTGTGGTGTATTGGGACAAGGCAACTAGTTAAAACAGGCAGACAGCCTGGACTAGCAACAAACTAGCATCACCACTGCCAGGATGCTGGCTCAGGAGGATAAGAATGGCCAGGGGGCTCAGAGTGTACATCCAGCCACCACATCCCAGTATCCACCACTTGAGGTGATCACCTCTCTTTACCTAAAGGTTGGGCTGGCCTTTTTAAAATGCATCAGATGCCCTCTTTCAGTATAAGCAGCAACTTTGTAAGATGGACTAGTATGAGATAATGTGGGATTTGAGGCTGAGATAAGTTCATCATCACGACCAAGGCCAAATAGAATTGGAGGAATGCACTGATGAAGAATACAATATAATACTGATTATATGTGCTTATGGAATGAGATGCCGGTTGTTTGTTGCACAACTGATTATGGACAGATGATCATGCATGCTCCGTAGTAATTATTTACTATGTATATATTTTGGTGATGTTTAGCCTCTCCCATCCTAAATGCTTAGAGTGAATGGAAATACTTGGCATTAAAAGCTCATTGGGATATTCTTAATAAAATATGTTCATTCTTCTTCATAGCCCTCCTCAGAAAACTAATAATTGCTGCCAAAACCCAGGCCAGTTAAAAGCTTCTGAAAGATTTCCAGGTTTCGACTTGGGAAGTCTCCAGTTTCATGAGAATGTTGTGAGAAGAGCAGCCACCAAGGACAACTCTCTATGTAAAAACCGTACACTAGCTTTCCCCAACCTGATGCCCTCTAGAAGTTTTGGATTACAACTCTCAGCATTCCTATGCATTGGCCATGCTAGCTCAGCTGATGGTAGTTGAAGTCCAAAACACTTGGAGAAGTCCAGGCTGGAGAAGGCTGCAGTACATTAATAGCACTGTCAGGGGAATTCAGATTTAGATACCATGGTGGGATGCAGGTGAGGCATTCTCTCAAACCATATTCCTATGCATTCAGCATGGACATCTTGGGGCTAAAAAAGTGGTGAGGAAGAGGTGTCTCCTCCATTTGAGATTCCATCATCTTCTCTGGCCAAAGGCTCACATGAGAAATCACAACAGGGAGAGGTGACTGGATCAGGAGTAGTTTTAGTGCCACAGCCAGTGCCACAGGTAGCAGCTCAAGACTTGGAGTTGAGTTCAGGACCACAGAGCATGACCCTGCAGCTACAGTACTAACGAGTTGCCCCAGCATTGACTGGGAGATTTATAGTAAGACCAGGAGCATCTTTCTGGAAGCTCCCCCCAGCCTGAGGTGCTGTATCTGGCTGTTAAAGGACAAGTGGCCTTCTTCTGTAGACATTGGCTTCACCTGGGGAGTGAAGGTTGTAGAAGTGAGGAGCCAGATGGCAACTGCTCCTCGGGGTCTTCCAGTTCACACGAGCTGTCTGAGATTCACTCCTCAGTGTCAGGACAGTGTGGCACCACCTGGGGACTGGATGTGAGATCTGAGGTAGTGGGCCCCACTTCAGAAGGACTGGGGACTGCTTCTGGTGTCTCCTTGAAGTCATTGTCACTGGAGGATTCTGGGACATGACATAAGGGGGCACACATGCAAGCCCCACCTCAAATGTCCCTGTGCATGCTGGGCTCATCCTGTTCCTGAACTTACCACTTCCTAGCAGCAGGGGATGAAGGGAACTTCTTATGGTTGCTTGAACATGACTAGTACCCTGATAAAGCAGGTTTCTGATTTCATGGAGGGTTCTACTCATATTAAACTGGAAATGAGTGATGTCCACATCATACATGGATGATGGGGGGGGGTATGCTGGAGGACAGGGGTGTGCATATTGTAAGACAGGGGTATGTATGTGGGGGCAGAGCTAGCATACATGCCCTCACCCACCACCCTTTTAGCCCTCAGATGTGCAGGCTGAATGCATAGTCTGAGCCACTTAAGCCAAAGGCATAATATCTCATTCTGCTTCCCTCTCTGAGCTTTTTCGTTCAATAACTCTAACAGTTTAATATGCATATAAGCCCATCAGCATCTTTCTCCTCCCAGGAGCCCTCTGGGTTAATTAGCATACTTGAAGAGCCACCTTTGAAGCTCCCTCTTGCCAACTGTATCTTCTGCTCTCTAACTTCCTTGCTAGTTCAGCATTTAAAGTAGGTGTGTGTGTGTTTCCAATCCAGTCATCCTGCTCAGTTGGTTAATTACCTTCCTCCCTAGCATGGACACTTGGCCTGTTTCCATAAAGGGACAGTTCCCTCCTCATAGAAGGGGCAGTCTCTGACAAAGCCTCCAGCACTGTCTGCCTCCATGTGCCATTTACATCATCATAAGCAAGAAACATCAGCAGGTTTTTAACATCCGGCAAGAGCCATACAGAGATCCTGTTTACTTTCCAACTAGCTGGGAGAAAGGTGTGATGAGATTGCATCAAGCATTCAGAGGAGTGTTAGGAGGCAGGTTGAAAGCGCTATTACACTCTTGGGCTAGACCCAAGTAATGTTATTCCAATGGCTACCTGGGATGGGACTCCATGGCATTTGGAAGAGAGAGGCGGGGCTTGGAGGAGACACATCTCCACACCAGCTGTTAGAAGGCAGAGTTGATTTCCTTTTTTAATGCTGGAGAAACTACCTTTGTGTCTTCCTTCGGAACATAGGTGCACTGTGGTTCTATTTGCACTGCAGTACAGCTGTAACAGAGAAGCTACTTACAGTGCAGTTTTGGCGTGTAGCATAGATAGGACCTAGAGGCATCAAAGATATCCCTGAACCATGCAATAACCCTGGACGTGTCCAAGACTTTGGCATGGTTCAGAAACATGGCTGCAGTCCCATATACGGGACCAGATGGAGCGATGCTTTAAGTGGGTCCCCTGACACAGTGCTTCTAAAAGTGCAGATGGGGGTCTAAGGCTTATTAATAAAGCTTTGGAAGGAGATCTTGTCTGGCAAAATGGTTTAGTTTCATTACTGAACAAGCTCAGCAGGTCTGTCTTCCCTCCCCATCACGCAATGTAGCTGGCTATTTGAAATCTGCTGCTTCTGTTTGCTGTATTCAGAGACTCTAGAGAGGGATTTGTCCTTGGAATGGATTGTATTTAATGAGGTCCACAACTGCAGCAAAGAGTCAATTTGTATAATTTGAGTTGTAATTGAAATTTATGTAATTTCAAATTACATGGGCAGCAGTGGTAGAAGCCCCAGTCCACAGGCCTGCTGACTGGCACTCTGATGTCAAGCCCACATAGAGTTCTTTACAAATGTGATCAAAATGGAAGAGAGAAGGCATAAAACCATTCATTGGGCAGTGCTACCATTTCATCAACAAAACTAACATAGAGGTTGGCCATGCTGCCCAATTTCTTATGCAATGTGCACACACTTGAGTGATAATTTTGGCTTGAAAGTAACTAGGGATGTGTGAGAATTTTGCTCCATTGAAGGTTTTTTTGTTTTTAAAAAAAATGAATTTACCCAGTCGGCATCTCCCAATCTGCACCCAAACCAAACATGGAAATGGATGCAATTTGATGCTGGAAATCCATACAAAGGGATGTTTGTCACTGGGAAAAGTGGTTCTTTTTTACTCAGCTGAGTTCCACAGTGTGTACAACTCCATTTGCATTTGCAAGCCATACTGCAGGCTTTTCCCAAAAACTCTGGGACCTTTGCTTTTGCACATTTTCTTGCACATTTTGCACAGGTTCTGTTATTAGCACACATTTCTAAATAATTTGCACAAATTACTGCAGAATTTGTGCAAATTGCTCAGAAATGTAGGCAAATAGCAGAACCTGGAAAAAAAATGAATGAAATGCCCAGAAAGTCCACAAACTGGCCTGACTCATTACAGACTGAATCAGGTGCTACAGTGGGAACCAGAACAAGGTCAGGGGGGGGGACATGGAGGGACATAGGAAAACTCATTGAACTCCACCACCACCCCAGATTGATTTCTCTGTCATCCCTATCCATACATTTATGGGCTTATGATGCATTCTGCAAAAGAAAAAGAAAAAACATGTCAAACAACTAGCTATGTTTGAGAATTTTGCTTTGGCTCACAAAATATGCAACCATGCAATGTTCATAAGTGTGAGCACATGTCTGCCAAAAATGTTTGTAAATTGTCAAATGTGCTTGCATTCCATTTGCATAACTTTCCCTATTTATTTTGCACAAATTTTATAATTTATGCAAATATCCCCCATAAACTGAATCAGCCCCACTTTAGCCTATGGAGAACATTTGCCCAAATTTCACATTTGATCGCCGCTTGGTTTGCAAGTTTCCCAGTCACACAGAGTGAGCAATGATTGCAAATGGAAATGGTAATCAGGCACAAGATCAGCAGTGAGCCAGCATTTGACTTTTTAGTACAGCTCATTCTGGGTTTTGTTAAAATTATTATTACTTTCTACTACTTCCCCGCCCACCAACAACCCATTTTCAACTATTTTGAAAGTGGCCAATTATTCAGCCTGATTAATTGTGGGTCCACTTAATTTTTATTTTCTTTTGAACTATATAAGACCTGTAGAACTATGGTTGCACAAAATGATGTTGATCTTACTGTCCTAGTCGGGGGAGGCATATCTGTGGGTCCCTCACTTTCCATGTCTTATCTTATGCTTTACTTGCTAGCAGAACTGTAGAAATTAATTGTAGTTTTATTTGGTAAGAATGTGGGGGACGTTTCCCACCTGATTTTTAAATAATCAAGGTGAGATGGTTTAAATTGTACCTAGAGATAACATGGGATGCAATTGACAATTTTTAGAATTAATTTTATCCTCAGAATATAATTACTGATATTTTAATTTTTTTGCAGGAAACCTGGAGAACCGGGGAGAAAATTCATTGGAACCTGGATCGCAAAGCCTCTCACTTCAACCTATCCATTCTACCTAAATTCTAAAATAAACTATGGGTTTCAATTTACAAAATTAAATAATATATGAGGAGCCTTTGTTCTTTGCACGTTAATTTCTGTAAACCACCCAGAGAGCTTCAGCTATGGGGTGATATAGAAATGTAATTAATAAATAAACCAACCAACCAACCAACCATTAATCATTCAGAATAGATCAGGAATGACAATCTTTTAATTTAGTCCTTGTTATATCAGTTCCTGTCTCCTGCAGAAGATCAGAAGATCTCCTCCAGAAAACTAATGCTATATTTTATGTGGTGGTTGTTTTCCTTTAGAACACTGACAAATGTTGGTTTTCCAATATGATGGATAGGAACTTTTAAGCATTCACCAAGAAAGTGGCTCCGAGTCAGTATATCCTCTGCAACCCTACAAATCTGGCTTGGCAGTTTGTGGTGGTCATCTTGTATGTTGAGCTCCTACCCTAACTCTGTAATGATTAAAATATAAAATCTGCAATAAGAAAACATATGCAAATGGACACACTCAGAATGTTGTGTTCTCCCTTGTCTTTTAGTGACTGGTGAATAAGGAGAAGACTGTAACAGGGGGCATAGACCAGCAGCCATAGGAGTGATGGAAAGCTATTGTGGGTGATGAAGCACTACCTCTAGGGATGGCGGAGAATTCCGCCATGGATCTCAGTGAGGCTGAATGCACTGGCATTCGGCCCCCTGAAATCCATGGCGGAACAGTCTGCCCCCCCGCCCCCCCACAGATCTCCCAGGGACGAGACTTACTGGGGGCAGATGTTCCGGACGGCAGCAGCTCCAGCGGTGGCTTCAGCGGCGGTGGCAGTGGCTGGTCTTCTGACCAGCTGCCGCCACCACCATTTACAGTCTGGTCTTTTTTTTTTTCTTTTTTTTTTCCTAGACATGATAGGCTATGTAAAGACATACGTAGCCTATCATATCTGGATTAAAAAAAAAAACGCATACGCAAATGGCGGCAGCTACGGCAGCCGCCATTTGCGTTCCTTATTTTTCACCATCTTAGTCTACGTAAATATTTATGTAGACTATTATGGCGAAAATAAAGGGGAATGGAAATAGCGTAGTGGGTGCTATTTGCGTTCCTTTTTGATTCACTGTTTTAGCCTACATAAATATTTACGTAGGCTAAAACAGCAAATCAAAAAGGAACACAAATAGCACCCACTACACTATTTGCGTTCCCCTTTATTTTCGCCATAATAGTCTACGTAAATATTTACGTAGACTAAGACGGCGAAAAATAAGGAATGCAAATGGCGGCCGCCATAGCCGCTGCCATTTGTGTATGTGTTGTTTTTTGTTTTTTTAAAAACCCAGACGTGATAGGCTATGTAAATATTTAAGTAGCCTATCACGGTTGAATACAGGGACACAAACGGCGGCGGCTATGGCAGCCACCGTTTGTGTCCCTCCCTGCTACCCAGCGGCTGGATGTCCGGCTGCTGGCTGAGCCGGCCAGGCCAGACTCTGGGGGGAGGGACAGAGTGCATCTCCCCTCGTCGAGGATTCCAGGGGCATCTCCCCCTCAACTGTGAAGCAGATCCGCAAAACAGTAAGTGTCTTTCGTACATCCCTAGCTACCTCTTGGCCAGTAGAAATCCTTGTATGAGTCTGCCTAGATTCTAGGACCTAGAAGTTTCAGTTTCTAAGTGCATACACTTAAAGGTCAAATCCCAGCATATCTATCAGAACATCAAGGATGGCCAAACTCACCTGCCGCTGCCTCGCGTCCCACTCACTGGACCCCCACCAGCTGCCCAACCCTGTTTGGCATGTGGGATGAGCTGCCGGATGGTCTGCAGGTGTCTGGCGAGCCACCATTTTGTGGAAAATTGTGGGTAAGCTATATATGCAAATTGATCTTGGTGCATAATGGTGGCTGTAAATAGCACCATTTATGCAACATTGCAGGTGTAAATGGTCTAATTAGCATGGGTCTTCTTATGTTCTTATGTTTTTAGGATGCCACTGAAGTTCAGAAGTGAGGGGTTCATAGCAATGTACTTAAAAGTCTCCCTCCCCATAAGCTTTTTATGATCCAAGCCCAAACTTCACTGAAATGTATTTATGCCCAGTTTAGATAAGGCTCACCCTGGTGCCATAATTCCCTGCCTCTGAGGCTGCCATCTCCTGCAACAGACTATCTTCATCAGTGCCCTGCCCCTGAAGAGACTCTGAGTACCAGTTAGTCTGGCCCCTCCCCACACTCCAGGTGGACCATGACAAACTGTACAAAGTTCCTCCACCCCCAGATCATCATCTTCCCATGTAACACAGCAAAGCAGATCCAAAGTATGCCCTGCCAAATGAGTGGGTCCAGATACCAATTGACACATACCCATGGTTGCCATGGAGGTCATGAAGTCCTAAGCTACTCCTGACATGGTAACTTCTGCATGTGTGTTGAGATACCCCAGCACAACAACCCAGAGAGACTCCATCACCACTGAGAGCACCCCAACTAGCACCAGAAGGGACACTGTTGGGCAGTGGGGCAGGCAGTAAAGCAACAGAATTCCCAATTCTATCCTGAACCCTCACTTTCAGATACACACACTTCAAACTGGAAGACTGTGGGATGGGCCACCACAACTGTGTCCCCCTTGCCTGCTGCAACAGGAAGAACCCAAGTGGGCAAAGCAAAGAGATATGTATCTATTTTTATAGTTTTTCTATCCCTCCTTTTTGGACCAATCAAGGCAGTTTCAAAAGGTCCAAAGCATAAAAACACCATATTCAGATACAGACATAGTAAGACAGTTTTTAAAAAATTATTAGAAGTATGCATTTACTCCCACAATATCCTCTAAACAATTCTAATGGTTAGAATTAAAGTGAAGTAAGGACACCATTTTGTCAGAGAGTTCTGACAAAATGTGGTCCACTGGAGAAGGAAATGGCAACCCACTCCAGTATTCTTGCCAAGAAAACCCCATGGAACGTATCACAAGGCTAAAAGATATGACACCGGAAGATGAGACCCTCAGGTCGGAAGGTGTCCAATATACTACTGGGGAAGAGCAGAGGGTATTTCCAAGTAGCGCCAGAAAGAGTGAAGCAGCTGGGCCAAAGCCGAAAGGACACTCAGCTGGGGATGTGTCTGGTGGTGAAAAGAAAATCCGATGCTGTAAAGAACAATATTGTTTAGGAACCTGGAATGTCAGATCAATGAATCAAGGTAAGCTGGAGGTGGTCAGACATGAGATGGCAAGATTGAACATCGACATCTTGGGAATCAGCGAACTAAAATGGACAGGAATGGGCGAATTTAATTCAGATGACCATCATATCTACTATTGTGGCCAAGAATCCCTTAGAAGAAATGGAGTAGCACTCATAGTCAACAAAAGGGTGGGAAAAGCAGTACTGGGGTACAATCTTAAAAATGATAGAATGATCTCAGTACGAATCCAAGGCAAACCATTCAACATCACAGTAATTCAAGTCTATGCCCCAACCACTGATGCCCAAGAAGCTGAGGGTGATCGGTTCTATGAAGACCTCCAACACCTTCTAGAACTAACACCAAAAAAAGATGTCCTCTTCATCATAGGGGACTGGAATGCTAAAGTAGGAAGTCAAGAAATCACCGGGATAACAGGCAGGCATGGCCTTGGTGTACAAAATGAAGCAGGACAAAAGCTAATAGAGTTTTGCCAAGAGAACACGCTGATCATAGCAAACACTCTTTTCCAACAGCACAAGAGACAACTCTACACATGGACATCACCAGATGGTCAATATCGAAATCAGATTGATTATGTCCTTTGCAGCCAAAGATGGAGAAGCTCCATACAGTCAGTAAAAACAAGACCTGGAGCTGACTGTGGCTCAGATCATGAGCTGCTTCTTGCAAAATTTTGGCTTAAATTGAAGAACGTAGGGAAAACCACTAAACCATTCAGGTATGACCTCAATCATATCCCTGATGAATATACAGTGGAGGTGAGGAATAGATTTCAGGGATTAGACCTGATAGACAGAGTGCCTGAGGAACTATGGACGGAGGTCCATAACATTGTTCAGGAGGCAGCAACTCAATCCATCCCAAAGAAAAAGAAATGCAAGAAAGCCAAGTAGCTGTCTGATGAGGCTTTACAAGTAGCTGAGGAAAGAAGGGAAGCGAAAAGCAAGGGAGAAAGGGGAAGATATATCCAACTGAATGCAGAGTTCCAGAGAATAGCAAGGAGAGACAAGAAGGCCTTCTTAAATGAACTATGCAAGGAAATCGAGGAAAACAACAGAATGGGAAAGACTAGAGATCTCTTGAAGAAAATTGGAGATCTCAAGGGAACGTTTTGTGCAAAGATGGGCATGATAAAAGACAAAGAAGGCAGGGACCTCACAGAAGCAGATGAGATTAAGAAGAGGTGGCAAGAATACACAGAAGAACTATACAGGAAAGATCTTAATGTCCTTGATAGCCATGATAGTAATGTCCTTGATAGCCATGATAGTGCGGTCACTGAACTTGAGCCGGACATCCTCAAGAGTGAAGTCAAGTGGGCCTTAGGAAGCATTAGTAACAACAAAGCTAGCGGAGATGACAGTCTTCCAGCTGACCTATTTAAAATCCTAAAAGATGATGCTGTTAAAGTGCTGCATTCAATATGCCAACAAATTTGGAACACTCAGCAATGGCCGCAAGACTGGAAAAGGTTAGTTTACATTCCAACTCCAAAGAAGGGCTATGCCAAAGAGTGTTCAAACTACCGCACAATTGCGCTCATTTCACATGCCAGCAAGGTGATGCTCAAAATCCTACAAGCTAGGCTTCGGCAGTATGTGAACCGAGAACTACCGGAAGTACAAGCTGGGTTTCGAAGAGGCAGAGGAACTAGAGATCAAATCGCCAACATTTGCTGCATCATGGGGAAAGCAAGAGAATTCCAGAAAAACGTCTATTTCTGCTTCATTGACTACGCTAAAGCCTTTGATTGTGTGGATCACAACAAACTGTGGCAAATTCTTAGAGTGATGGGAGTACCAGACCACCTTACCTGTCTCCTGAGAAACCTGTACGAGGGTCAAGAAGCAACAGTAAGAACCGGACATGGAACAACCGAGTGGTTCAAAATTGGGAAAGGAGTACGACAAGGCTGCATATTGTCACCCTGCTTATTTAACTTATATGCAGAGTACATCATGAGAAATGCCGGGTTGGATGAATCAGAGGTCGGAATTAAGATTGCTGGGAGAATTATCAACAACCTCCGATATGTAGATGATACCACCCTAATGGCAGAAAGTGAAGAGGATCTAAAGAGCCTCTTGTTGAGGGTGAAAGAGGAGAGTGCAAAAGCTGGTTTGAAACTCAACATTAAAAAAATGAAGATCATGGCATGTGGCCCCATCACTTCCTGGCATATAGAAGGGGAAGAATTGGAAGCAGTGACAGATTTTACTTTCTTGGGCTCCAAGATCACTGCAGACGGTGACTGTAGCCATGAAATTAAAAGACGCTTGCTTCTTGGGAGGAAAGCTATGGCCAACCTAGACAGCATAGTAAGAAGCAGAGACATCACCTTGCCGACAAAGGTCCATCTAATCAAAGCTATGGTTTTCCCAGTAGTAATGTATGGCTGTGGGAGCTGGACTATAAGGAAGGCTGAGCGCCGAAGAATTGATGCTTTCGAACTGTGGTGCTGGAGAAGACTCTTACGAGTCCCCTGGACTGCAAGGAGGTCCAATCAGTCCATCCTAAAGGAAATCAACCCTGAGCGCTCATTGGAAGGACAGATACTGAAGCTGAAGCTCAAATAATTTGGCCACCTAATGCGAAGAGAAAACTCTCTGGAAAAGACCCTGATGCTAGGAAAGACTGAAGGCAAAAGGAGAAGGGGACGGCAGAGGATGAGATGGCTAGATAGCATCACCGATGCAATGAATATGAACCTGAGCACACTCCGGGAGAGTGCACAGGACAGGAAGGCCTGGTGTGCTATGGTCCATGGGGTCACGAAGAGTCGGACACGACTGAACGACTGAACAACAACAACAAAGGACACCATAGCTGAGAGAGCCACATGGGACTCTGACAACCCCATGGAGGGGATGGGGGCCATAGCTCAGTGGTAGAGCACCTGTTTTGCATGCAGAAGGTCTCAGTTTCAATCCCAGGGATCTTCAGGTAGGGCTGGAAAAAACCCTGCCTGAAAACCTGGAGAGTTGCTGCCAGTCAGTGTTGACAGTACCAGGCTAGATAGACCGATGGTCTGACTCAGTGTAAGGCAGCTTCCTATGTTCCTGCTTTCACATGCTGCCTTCATATTTGACTGGCCCAGCCAAAAATGCCTATAGGTGGACTAGAACTACTGGGGTCATTGGAAGAATGGATGCATGGATGTATGGATGGTGAGGGCATGTCAACAGCAGACAGTAGCAGCAGCTCCTTCTCTCAGTTGTAGCACTGCAAAAGGTGCAGCTCTGAGATAGGAGGGAGGAAAGGTGACAGTTGGCTGAAGAGGCTGCCAGAGGAGCAGATTAGAGGAGCAACAGCTTTACCTGCCAGAAAGACCACTATTGATGGAAGAGCAGCAGGCCACCCCCTTTCATCATCTGGAATTACACCACATCCTGATGTAGCATGATTCAGACAAAGCCACTGCAGACAATGGTAGCTCATTGGGCTACCATTTTGCAGCTCCATCACTGCAAATGGCAGTGGAGTTCTTCTGGCCCTGCCTATGAAATCTGCCTGGCACAGGATACTGCCCCCTTATCTAAATTGGTACCCTGTTCTTCTGGATTTGCCTACAAACTCTGCCTGGAATAGGCTATCCTCCTTCTACACACATTCAACAATCACACCCATAACAGCAGTGCAGAACCTCGTTCAGCCTGAGGGCTGAATCCCATTTCAGAGAGGCTCTCAGCGGCTGCATTCTCAGTGGGTGGGGCCAAAGGCCAAACGAGCAGAGCCTCAATACCAAAAAATATCCACATAGCTTAGCTTGAAGCATTTCTTGCCAGTAACTAAGCCTTAGGAGAGGCATTTCAACCTTTCAGAATGGGAGAAAAAACTGCACAAAAGCCAGGAAACTATGAAATTCACTACCACAGGATGTAGTGGTGGCCACCAATTTGGATGGCTTTAAAAGTGGGTTGGACAAATTCCTGGAGGAGAAGGCAGTCAATAGTTACTAGTCCTGATGGCTATGTGTTACCTCCAGTACCAGAGGCAGTGAGCCTATGTACACCAGTTGCTGGGGAACATGGGTGGGAAGGTGTTGTTGCACTCATGCCCTGCTTGTGGGTTTCCTGTGGGCAGTTGGTTGGCCATTGTGTGAAAAGAATGCTGGACTACATGGACCTTTGGTCTGATCCAGCATGGCTCTTCTTATGTTCTTAGGAAACCACCAAATGGTCAGTGGATGGAGGAAAGTGGGTAAAGGGGCATGGCCTTTTGGGAAACCATGCTGGGCTGGATTGCATCCCTCAAAGGGTTAAATATGTCCCCTGAGGCTAAGGTTCTGCATCCCTGCTGTGACAGCTGCACAGTCTTTCACTGGTCCATAAAACATGAGCTGAATTCCCAGCTTTGGATTCCAGTCTTCCAACTGTCAGCTCCTTTTTAGGACTGAATGGAATATCTGGAGGTGGCACAGTTTCTTCCCAACTGTCCTTCACTGTCTGTGAGAGAAGGCAGGTAGTGTCATTTGACTGCAGAAGAAATTGGAAATGCTCACTGGAGAAGTAAGTTGCACATCACCCTGATTTACTGCAAACTACCAGGACCCAATAGTAAACTCTTAAGCTCTCTTCATATTATTCTTATTTATATTTAATATCTAATACTTTGGCTGTCATTCTTTAATCAAGATTTCTTTAAGCTTGTCTAAGTTGCTTGGGAAAACCCTGGGTAAATATTGTTATTAGTTAAGTAATAAGACACAACAGGGTGTGAAATATTACCCTATAACTCATGCCTGCTTTGCAGGCTGGAGGCCAACAAATGGTTTTATACTTTTTTTTTTACTTAAATCAAATTAAAGAGTCAAGAGCAAAATCTCTGTGCCTGTTGAAACACAGATGTTATGGTAGGGAGAAGGGGTCATTTAATAAGGGGTGTTGTCAACTCCATATTTCTAAACTCAATCAATTTAGTAAATCTGAAAAGGGAAATTTGTTACAATTCCTTGGACATAGCCAAATACAAGAGTACGTTTCACTGGGAATCGCTGATCTATGTCTCTTGTGGACCTCCTTAAAAATGCTAGCAATAGCTTTTGTTTTGGAAAGAAAGTGTCACTACTGTGACCCTGAATATCTCCCCAAATAGCCTCCCCCAAGTTTATGCCTTGAATTGGGGAGGTAATTTTAACACAGTCCTAGTCCAAACATATGCGGCAACTCCTCCTGAGTGATCTGCCCTTTTAAGGCAGGGGGCAATGGGGAGAATTGCCCCTGGCTTTACACATGAAAGGTGCCACAATAAGATGGACAAACCATATTGGGCTTCAATGTTTGAAATGACTGGATCTTTTTTCTCCCAAGGGGATAACAACGCTCATTGAGAATGTAACCTCAGGACCCACAGTAATTTCAGTACTTTAGGGTTGCCCTATGTTCCATTTCCTGGCTCATTAACATGAGTTGAATGACCTGCTCTTATCATCCTATTGTTCAACCTGCACATTTAATCAACATATGACCTATTATTAATTTCTTTCCTCCTCTCCCCAAACCTTCAGGCAACTTCCCTAATAGCTGAACTGAAGGGCGAGGTAATACTAGACTCAGACACAGACTTTAACTTTGTACTTAATGTTTATATTAGTTGATAAAATGTTATTTTTGAAGAGATGATATGCACATCTAGGGTTTGGTTTTGGTTTTTCCACCTGAGAAAAAATGTACTGACACAGCATTCACTGTAAAGGGGATAGGGGACTCAGATTAATATTCAGCCTCTAGACACTCAGAGTCTTTTAAAGGGCCTGCCGCCAGTGATCATCAGATATAATTAAGAGGCTGCCTGCCTTTGGCCAACATTTGGGCTAAGAGGCTTTAAAATGACCATGAGGAGCACCGTAGTTCAGAAGTGTTTCTGGCTGGCCTCCATGTCAAGGACAGGACATGAGTGCTTCCCTGGCTTCTCAAGTCAATGCAGGTGTTGAAATTCTGCACCAAGTTAAGTAATCTATTCTCATCTCTCATGTTATCTGCGAATCTTCATCATTGGCAAGACTGGACATCACCTCCCCATTCTGTTCTTTTATCTGCTCCAGTGTGCCCAGAGTAGGATGAAGCTCCTCCCCTGTTGTCTCTAAGGAAAGGTTTTCTGGCTGGGCAAGATCACCATCATAAGAAGGGGGGAAATTGATAGCTGTGGCTTATCATGCCTGAGATGAATCCTGGAGCAGTATCATGGCTCGTGTTCATATTGGCTGCAGCTTAGCACTGAGATATATCAATATTCCTCCTGATGACAATAAATATAGCTATTAGGACAAGTCCAGGGCTTATCTTAATTGGCTAACAGATGAGCAGGCGTATGGCACTGTTGAATCCATCAGGATTAATTGGGCAGAGGTAAGTTTGATCAATACTGACACTTGAGTACATGGGTAGTCACTGGAAAATATTAATTTACAATCATGACCATCACCTCCTCACTAGCCAGAATTGTGTTAACCCTAATTGCTTGAAGAGGAATATGCTGTACTGCACTGTGTCACTCAAAGCCCTGTCTTCACACCATTCTTAGTGAGCCAGCTTCATGCTGAAGGCAACTGGATAGCTTTGAAGCCTCTGTTGGGGACCACCCAATACTCTTTAGAACTGAAATGTACTGTTGGTCTTGAAATGTCATTGCATGTACAGTAGGCTGGCCTCCCTGTTTACACATGTTATGTGTAGGGATGGCGGAGAATTCCTCCACGGATCTTGGTGAAGCCGAATGCCAGTGCATTCGGCCCCCCGAAACCCATGGCAGAACAAAGCCCCCTAGCCCCCCACCCCGCAAAAGGTGCATGAAACGGAGCACTCACCTGCTGCCGTTCGCGCTGCTCTGCGAATGGCGGCCGCAGATGCGGCTGCCATTCGCTTCACCATTTTAGCCATGATAGGATACGTAAATACTTATGTAGCCTATCACAGCTAACGCAGGGATGCCATTTGTGTCCCTGAAGAGGCTGTGATAGGCTACGTAAATATTTATGTAGCCTAACACGGCAAAAAAAGGGACGCAAATGGCGGCAGCTACGGCAGCCGCCATTTGCGTCCCTGTGCAGCCCAGCAGCAGCCGGATGTCACTGCGGGCTGCCCTGGCTGACAGCTCAGCAGAGTCACCACAGAGCGGAGCTGTCCGTCGAAGATTTCGGGGGGACGGACAGAGCGCCTCCCCCACCACCATGGATGTATGAAATGAAACAGGTAAGTTGTTTCTTACATCCCTAGTTATGTGTCCTTTTAGTAGCACATAATCCAAACTGCCAATCTCAAGTTCTGGCTCCTCTGTACCACTTTGCCACTAGATGATGTTTCACAGTTTGGGGCATGTGAGCGTAAATCTCTGAACTGTCTCCCAGTGAGCTACCAGGCCCAATTCAAGGTGTCTGTGCTAGTGTAGAAATCCTAAATAGTTCAGGACACAGTACTTGAAGGACTGATGTCCCCCAGGCTGTAAGATCAGTTGGGGTGGGGGGCTTTGCTTGTGGTTAGGGATGTTAGAGAATTCCGCCACAGACACCAATGAGGCCAGATTCTTTAGAATCTGCCCCCCCCCCAGAGTCCGTGGGGGAATGGAGCACTCCCCCCTGCCACCCCGTGAAATTTTCCCAGGACGGACCCTATCTGGCGTCGGCTGGTCCCGTCCATCCGCTGCCCCGGTCTGCAGCCACCATTTGCCTCCCTGTATTAGCTGTGAGAGGCTATGTAAGTATTTACGTGGCCTATCACAGCAAAGAGCAGGGACACAAATGGCATAGCAGGCGCCATTTGCATCCCTGCTCTTTGCTGTGATAGGCTACGTAAATATATAGATAGCCTATCACGGCAAAGAGCAGGGATGCAAATGGCGCCCGCTACATCGGATGCTATTTGCAGCCACAGCCCGGCAGCGGACGGAAGTCCGGCTGCAGGTGGGCCCGGCCAGTGGCTCCGCAGACTCGCCACAGAGCGGATCTGGCTGGGGAGGATTCCAGAGGGAGGGACGGATCGCCTCCCCCCCCAGCAGATGCCCCCACCTGGAATGGGGTAAGTAATCCACCCATCCTTACTTGTGGTACTCTTGAGGAATGTGGCATGTGGGGCTACTACACCTATCAGAGCTTCCTCAGTGATAGCATCCTGATTATGGAACTCACTTCCAGTGTGGATTTGATTGTCCCTTGTGCTCTTGTCATTCAGGCACCAGTTAAATTCAGGAGTACCCAAAGAAATCTTTTTTAAAAAACACTGCATACAAAATGGCATTTGTAGCTGTTAAGGAGACCAAAAAGGGCAAAAAAATAGCTTGCAAACAAGCTAATTTTGACCCTTTGGGCACTCTGTAGCAGCTCCAGACACCATTTTGGTTTTGGTTTTTATCCCCCCCCCCATTTTGGCACCCACAGGGTGGTCGGAAGTGGGTAATGGCCCTTGGAACTTCCAAAGTTGCCCACCACAGTTGTAGTGGGTGTCAGGGAAACAGTGCTGCTAGATTGTGGCTGTGCCCTCTTGAGGTGACTTGGTGATGGTGGTTAACAAAGCTTACCCCTTTTCAAATCGTAAAGGCCTTCAAATGCAGCTCAGTCTATGAAACAGTTCCACATATCTCGAGCTGCATGTGAATGATGCAGAGATGTGGGTATGGCTGATCATATAGGTCTACTACGCCCTCTCGAGTGGGTCCTGCTCTTGTAGCAAAGCTGGGGGTGTCCGGGTTGCCAGATTCCCGTGGCATCCCCAGGTCAGCTTCCATACACAAGCTTAGCTGCAAGTTTTTCCCAAAATGTGGAACTTTTACAGGGTTTAAAAAAAAAAAAACATAAATAGAAATTTGCACAAATTGCAGCTGCAATTTGCATAATATGTGGAAATTGTAATTTGAATAATTTGTGCAAATTACAGCCTCAATTGATGCATATTACCCAAATCATGGTCACAAATTTGCTATTTAACAATTTTTTAAAAAATAGAAAACCTGCAAGCTGGCTCAACTCAATGCAGATTGAGTTGGGCCAGCTTGTGGGGAAACAACCCAAATTCCAGGGGGCCAAGCTGATGAAAGCTTGGCAAGCTCCACACCCTGGATGGGGTCCTCTCCTCTGACATCCCTAAGGAAAGCTCCAAATGATCAGCTTTTCCCCATCCTAGGTGCTCAAAGACATCAACATTAAATACTTGTCCTTAGATTAGATCCAGGGTCTTTCCCAGGTGCCAACCAGCTGCCCAATTATCTGGCCTAATGAGTGTAAGTGGGGAAAGAAGAGTTGATTGCTATTTTCTTTATCATCTTATTAGCTCAGGTCTGTTATATTGTTCTCACATCCAATTAGGTGCCTCCCTAGATTCCATCCCACCAGGTCTGCCACTGGCAAGACATTTGTGCTTTTACTGTTTTTGTTTTAAATCATGTTTTTAATTGATTTTATGTCAACAGGACTTTTTAACAAAAGGGATCCCAGTGAGCCAAGAGATGATAAAATGTTAACAAACATCAACAACATTAACAAAGAGGCCCTATCTCAAAGGAGTAAATAATTGAAGATCAGATAAGAAATAGCAATGTAAATTGATCATTAAAGTTAATATTCCATTAGTAGATAAATAATTCCCAATTCTCGGTAAATTTGTCTTTTATCTGTCTGGCTTTTCTCACCGGTCACAAAGTCTGTCAGATGTAGTCTGACTATATTCCAAATCCTTCTAAACTGTGTCAGGTTAATTATCTGAGGCTGGATCATAAGCATGTTTACTCAGAAATGAAGTCCCACTCTGTTGTTGTTGTTGTTCAGTTGTTCAGTCGTATCCGACTCTTCGTGACCCCATGGACCATAGCACGCCAGGCCTTCCCGTCCTGCGCTCTCTCCCGGAGCGTGCTCAAGTCCATATTCATTGCACCAGTGATGCTATCCAGCCATCTCATCCTCCAAGTCCCACTTACTTCCAACTAAACATACATGGGGTAGTATATTTGCAGCCTTATATATTTCATTTATTATTTAACTTATGTACATGATGCGTAGGCCATTTTTCCAATCAGTTACATTTTGCGTAACTTTACACTTCCAATTTACTGCGACAAATATCTTAACAACATGCCTTTATAATCTCTAAGATGGACCACTGCAGTACATTCTCCTTGAGGCTGTCCTTGAAGACAGTCTGTAAGCTGCAGTTTGCGCAGAAAGCCTCTGACTGCCTCTTGACAGCTGTAGGGAGCTAAGTATGCATTCAACATGTACTGGCTGCTGCAATAGCTTTCTCATTAAGCTTAATGTACCCTCCAAAATTTCACAGATTAAAACAGGGACATGCCTGGACTGTCCCTACTTTCACCTCAAGGGTCACCACATATCCTGCCTTGTCATTAGGCAGAGTGAGGCAGCAACCTCAGACAGCTGATGCTGAGGGATGGACAGGCGCCCTCCCTCTCCCCCCAGTCTGGGTTCTCCAGGTGCCTGCCAAGCCCCTGACCTTGCTAGTGTGGTCCCGGATCCAGGTCTGAGCCCCCCCACTCACTGAGCTGCCCACACTCACCCCGGGCCCATCCAACAACTGCTGCGATCACCATTCTGCAAAAAAAAAAATGCTGATCACAAAAACGTGGATATTTGATCTTGCATAAAATGGGGCTGTGAATGGCCGATATTCACAACATTACAGACATAAATGGGCCATTTGCATCTGTCATCTTACATATATCAGCCATTCACAGCCCCATTTTACATAAGATGTGCATTTTTGCAATCACTGTCTCCCCCCTTTTCTTTTTCTTTTTTTGCAAAACGGCAATCAGAGCTTGCAAATCAGAGCAGAGGATGGGCCCAGGGTCAGTGTAGGCAGGTTGGCCAACACAGGGGGAGCTCAAGCAGGGCAGGGGGCTCAGTGCCCGCAGCTCAGGACAATGAGCTGGACAGTGCCCACAGCTCAGGAGAGTGCCTACAGCTCAGGCCAGATCGGGCACACGTACCATCCCTAATGATGCTAGGAGGAGAGGGGGCAGTCGCAGATGATTCCCCAGCCATTCTGGCTGAGTGGTTCTGCTGCCATTTCCCTCTGTTAGAGGACAGACCTGTGTGCCTGCTCTGTGCCCCCTATACTTTCAGGTGCAGGGGGCAATGTTGTCCTGCCACTAGTGTTGAAGTAAGATTTCACCACCAGCCCAGTCAGTTTCTGTATGTGTATGGGGGGGGGGGGACACACCATCATGTCCATCACCTAGGGATGGGCAAATGAGCAATGTTCAACATTGCTAGGACCCTCCAAATATCATCTCACAGCTCAGCTCATGCCCAATTCCTGTTCGCATTTCAGATCGCTGCTCGCTCTGGAAATGGGAAAACTGCAACTCAAGCTGTGATCGAATGTGAAATTTATGCAAATTTCCCCAAATGTGCACAATTTTTCTAATTGGTGCAACTTTCTCCCACAGACAAATCGAATGTGAGCACACCTATGAATATGTTTGGTGGACACGTGCTCACGCTCACAGTCACATTCGGGGCTTCAAACAGGGCATGCTCTCATGTTTTGCAAACAAAAACAAAATCCTCACACATCTGAGATCTCTCCCTTCACCTCAGGCGGCAGAATATCTTCTTGCCAATTTCCACTCCTTCCACTACTGCACTACATTGAAGGCTCTTCAGCACCTGGCTGTATGCCTTTCCTGTACAATAGCCTTTTCATGTGCTGATTTAAATGCCTAGAAGGCCCCTGCACATTGAAGTTAAGGTAAACTACACAACCATCATTGTCCTACAGTACATTATCAATAGTCCAAAATATAGCCAAGCTGAAATGGTAGAGGCTTGGTAATTATGTGAGTGTACAGGCATGTAAAGATACCATGTAAAGATAGTGAACTTCTAGAGACATTGTGGTGGAGAGAAGAGCTGAGCTGAGACTTGGAGATTCCCAGTGTTAACCACACAAACAAAATTTTAACAAGGCATCCAGAAGAAGCAATAATAGGGGCAGTACTTTTCCCAGGTCATGTATCAAATCAATAGGGACTGGGACAGTTGGAGCATGTGACGTAAGGTGATGTTTTGACCTTCAACACTCTTTGTAGCCTTGGAATAGCATATCATAGAAATTGCCTCTCTCCATACACACCCCCTAGCCCAAAGGTGGGGAACCTGTAGCCCTCCAGACCAGATGTTGTTGGAATATAGCAACCATCATCCTTGTCCATTCTTAATGCTGGTTGGGGCTGATGGGAGTTGGAGTACAACAACATCTGGATGGACACATGTCCCCCCCATCCCCTCTACCCTTGAAGATCTGTTGATCAGACTCTGCAGAGATTTCTCATGTTGAGAAAAACTGGAATAGGTGTGAGACAAAGCAGGACCTTTTCCTTCAATTTTCTTGAGCACATGGGATAGGTTCCCCCCCCCCCCGCCACCTGTGTAAGACCTTTTTGTTTGAAAGAGCGTATCGGCTAAACTGAGACTGCTGGAGTGGTTTTATGGGCTTTACTGATGCAGCTGAATTTTTTTATAATGCTTTTAGACTGTGGTTGTTTTTTTGTTTTAATTGGATTGTATTTGATGGAAACTGTTTTATGGCTTTATTGCGTTATGAAGCTTAAACTGCCTGGAGCATCTGGAAAGGTGGCTAGAAATATCTATCTTTCTATCTATCCATTTCTATCCATCTTTTTCTTACACTGTAAAGTTAAGAATGAGATACTAATACAACCTTATTAAAGCGTGTGTGTGTGCACGTGTGCACGCACACACAAAGTCATATTTAGAGTTTAAGATACCATATTAACTGACTCCATCTCCTGAAAGGTCTATATAAAGGGAAATGTGTCAGTCTTCCTATACATGTGCAAGAATGGCCTTGTATCTCTTTCTATTACTCCCTTGCCATTTCCACTAGCAAATACTTACATGTCCCTTCATTCATTTCATTCCCCTTCACTGAGTGGCTGAACATTTCTTCCTATGGCATATTTCTTCCAAACTCTTCTACGCCAATCCTAACCATATCTTCTGATATGCCATTTCCCCTTCTGTTCCCTTCCTTTTTCCCCTGGACTCTCACACCTTCTCAAAATCAAAACAAGTTGGGATATATTGTTGTTGTTGCTGTTCAGTCGTTCAGTTGTGTCCGACTTTTCATGACCCCATGGACCATAGCATGCCAGGCCTTCCTGTCCTCCGCTCTCTCCCTGAGTGTGCTCAAGTTCATATTCATTGTATCGGTGATGCTATCTAGCCAAAATATTTGAGCTTCAGCTTCAGTATCTGTCCTTCCAAGGAGCAGTCAGGGTTGATTTCCTTTAGGATTGACTGTTTTGGCTTCCTCGCAGTCCAGGGGACTCGTAAGAGTCGTCTCCAGCACCACAGTTCAAAAGCATCAATTCTTCGGCGCTCAGCCTTCCTTATAGTCCAGCTCTCACAGCCATACGTTGCTACTGGGAAAACCATAGCTTTGATTATGCAGACCTTTGTCGGCAAGGTGATGTCTCTGCTTCTTACTATGCTGTCTAGGTTGGCCATAGCTTTCCTCCCAAGGAGCAAGCGTCTTTTAATTTCATGGCTACAGTCACCATCTGTGATGATCTTGGAGCCCAAGAAAATAAAATCTGTCACACTGCTGCCATTTCTTCCCCTTCTATATGCAAGGAAGTGATGGGACCAGATGCCATGATTTTAGTTTTTTTAATGTCGAGTTTCAAACCAGCTTTTGCACTCTCCACTTTCACCCTCAACAAGAGGCTCTTTAGATCCTCTTCACTTTCTGCCATTAGGGTGGTATCGTCTGCGTATCTGAGGTTGTTGATACTTCTCCCGGCAATCTTAATTCCGACCTCTGATTCATTCATTCAACCCGGCATTTCTCATGATGTACTCTGCATATAAATTAAATAAGCAGGGTGACAATATACAGCCTTGTCATACTCCTTTCCAATTTTGAACCAATCGGTAGCTCCATGTCCGGTTCTTACTGTTGCTTCTTGACCCTCATACAGGTTTCTCAGGAGACAGGTAAGGTGGTCTGGTACTCCCACCTCTTTAAGAATTTGCCACAGTTTGTTGTGATCCACACAATCAAAGGCTTTATTGTAGTAAATGAAGTAGAAATAGACGTTTTTCTGGAATTCTCTTGCTTTTTCCATGATCCAGTGAATGTTGGCGATTTGATCTCTAGTTCCTCTGCCTCTTCGAAACCCAGCTTGTACTTCTGGTAGTTCTCGGTTCACATACTGCCGAAGCCTAGCTTGTAGGATTTTGAGCATCACCTTGCTGGCATGTGAAATGAGTGCAATTGTGCAGTAGTTTGAACACTCTTTGGCGTTGCCCTTCTTTGGAATTGGAATGTAAACTGACCTTTTCCAGTCTTGTGGCCACTGTTGAGTGTTCCAAATTTGTTGGCATATATTGTGTGCAGCACTTTAACAGCATCATCTTTTAGGATTTTAAACAGCTCAGCTGGAAGACTGTCATCTCCGCTAGCTTTGTTGTTAGTAATGCTTCCTAAGGCCCACTTGACTTCACTCTCTAGGATGTCCGGCTCAAGTTCAGTGACCTCACTATCATGGCTATCAGGGACATTAAGATCTTTCCTGTATAGTTCTTCTGTGTATTCTTTCCACCTCTTCTGAATCTCATCTGCTTCTGTGAGGTCCCTGCCTTCTTTGTCCTTTATCATGCCCGTCTTTGCACAAAACGTTCCCTTGAGATCTCCGATTTTCTTGAAGAGATCTCTAGTCTTTCCCATTCTATTGTTTTCTTAGATTTCTTTGCATTGTTCATTTAAGAAGGCCTTCTTGTCTCTCCTTGCTATTTTCTGGAAATCTGCTTTTAGTTGGATATGTCTTCCCCTTTCTCCCTTGCTTTTCGTTTCCCTTCTTTCCTCAGCTACTTGTAAAGCCTCCTCAGACAGCCACTTTGCTTTCTTGCAGTTCTTTTTTCTTTGGGATGGATTTCGTTGCTGCCTCCTGAACAATGTTACGGACCTCCGTCCATAGTTCCTCAGGCACTCTGTCTATCAGGTCTAATCCCTGAAATCTATTCCTCACCTCCACTGTATATTCATAAGGGATTGGATATGATTTAAGTCATACCTGAATATTTTAGTGGTTTTCCCTACGTTCTTTGATATATAGATTCCCATAAATAAATTAGTGCATTCAACACATGCTTTACAAATACAAGTAAAATTGTTACGACTTCAGACACTTAAAAAGGCAACTTAATACATCTCTACAGTAAATGATCATGGAAGTTTTACATATAACAAAAAATAAAATGTGTTTTGACTAGGGATGAATGAATCAGTCAGTTTCCCTTTATCCTGCATTTGATTAAAAAAAAATCCTAATTCTTTCCATCTTGAATATGAAGAACTTCATGTAAATATAAAAAAGAACCAAAATGAAATTCTCATCCATCTGCACTAGCCAAATTGAATAGGTATATGGAGACAACTATGTTCTAACTACCTGCCATACAGCTGTTAAAGATGATCCTGTCAGAAAGAAAGAGCTGGAAACCCAAATTCACTAGGATAAATATAGGGTTCATAGCTATTCAAACCCAGACTTTTAAGAACTAAGCACTCAAAGTCCTGGGTTTGGGTGGACGGATCTGTCAGTTTCAGTTATTCCCACATTCATTAAAACACACACACAGAGAGAGAGAGAGAGAGAGAGAGAGAGAGATCTGTCAGTTTCAGTTATTCCCACACACAAGAACACACCAGTTCTTTCCATCCTGAAGATAAAGAAATTTGTGAATTTTGGTAAATTGTTATCGAAAATGAAGTGGAATGATATTCTTACCCATCCCTAGTTTTTACCATAAATTGGTCTTCAGCCTAGTAACACAATTCCAATTGATCATGTATACTTATGGGAAAGTTTAATACGCTGCCTCTCAGTCAGATCAGCCAAAGACAATAAAATCATAACATAACTGTGCTGTCACCTATAAAGGATAAAAATAAATAGACTAGAAGTGAACAAAAAGAATAGTTTCAATTTAAAAGGAAAGCAAAACATACAGCAACTGTTAATTAAAAAGGAACTCACCACTTAAAACAAAACAAAACAAAACACCACAATTCTCATACCCATCTCTAGGGCAATTAGACAGTTTGAACCTGTACATAACCACAGTCTTGGGGAAAGAATGGAAGAAACAACAAAAAAATAAACTCACCCCTATTTCCATCTGTTGGCATACTGCCAGGCAGAGGAGCCTGGGAGACACTTTGCTCCAGTATTATTTGATATTGTGTGGTGTTGGTTTAAGCAATTTAGCCTAGTTCCATGAGGTAACACAAGCCTGTAGGTCTAACACCTTGGAATGTGTCAAGACCCAGCAAGCAATTGCGTCATGAGGTCACTCATTTCAGGTTACATACTCAGGTCAAGATTCAGCCATAAAACCCAATGAGTAACACTAAAAATTGAGTGCATCATCATGATGGCATTAGGGCACATTAAACAGGAGTTAAGCATGCATGCACCCAATCAGGGAGTCACATACCCCCAAGGTGTTGCACAACTACTCATAAGGATGATGATTGGGAGGGATTCCCCAGCCACGGGTGCAGGAATCCAGGAAGTTCCTATTTTGTTTAGATTTGGCAGAGAAGTCCAACCTGGTACAGCTGGTATTCATCTTGGCCAGATTACGTTCCCCTTTTTTTGTTTGAAAGGAAAGGAAAGGTTCCTCCTGTGCAAGCACCAAGTCACTGCTGACTCCTAGAGGGACGCCGCTTTCGCTGGCGTTTTCATGGCAGACTGTAGCGGGGTGGTTTGCCATTGCCTTCCCCAGTCGTGACTCCCTTTCCCCCAGCAAGCTGGGTACTCATTTTACTGACCTCGGAAGGATGGAAGGCTGAGTCAACCTGAGCCGGCTACCTGGGACCCAGCTTCTGCTGGAATCGAACTCAGGTTGTGGGGAGAGTTTCAGTTGCAATACTGCCGCCTACCACTCTGCGCCACACGAGGCTTTGTTCAAAAATACTATAAAAACTCTGGACTTCAAAGGTTGTATCCAATGATAGTCCTATGTAGAGTAGACCCATTGAGATGAATGAGATGTAAGTTAGTCACAAGTAACATAAGTCCTATTCATTTCAATGGGTCTAGTCGACATAGGACTAGCACTGGATACTACCCCCTGTCCCCATGTTCCTGGCTTACCTAAAGGTCTTGGCAACCAACATTCTGGTTTTTATTGGTTGCTGGCATCTGTGGTTCTCATCAGCTTGCTTGGCCAATCACCTCTTGCTGAAATCACTTTTGCTGAAATTGCTCTCTGCTAAAACCACAGTCCAAGCCACAGAACCTGGGGCCTTAACAGAGAACCCCACCAACACTTTCCCCCTCAAGTCCCCCTTTCCACATTAGCTTTAACTCTACAGCTCATCCAATTCTTCAGGAAGGACACAACAGGACCCCTGAAGAGGTGTCTTTGAGGGCTGTGCATGGACCCCCTGATCCGACTCAGAAACTGCTTCGAGGATTCCGAGGTGGGCCCGATTTGGCTCAGGCTGATTCGGGGGGAGGGGGGGAGGCAACTCACCTCAGCCTACAAAGCTGAAGCAGGATTCGGACATCTGAATCCTGCTTCAGCCCTGCCAACACCCCTCCGACCCACCCCCCAACATGCTGCCCAGCCCCCAACTCCTTACCTGGGCCCTTGTTCTGGGGGTCGGGGCTCTACTGCCAGGGGAGCCACTGCCAGCACTGCTGGGGGAGCCACTGGGGAAGGCACTGCCCACTGCAGTCCACCAACCACCTGCTCTGCTCTCTTTGCAAGGAGGGAAGAACAGGGATTGGTGGGAGGCACCAGCAGCCTGTCAAGCCTGCATGGCCTCCTTCCTTGCAGGCATGAGGGCAGGAGTCGCCCTCCAACTGCACCCTCTACCTTTCTTGCAAGGAAGGGAGGGCACCTGGTTAGAGGACAGCTCCTGCCTCTGCTCAAGCCTTCATGAGTTCCTTGCTTGCAAATTTCTGGAATTAATTACAGGGAGTCACCATTTTAGAAATGGCTGCCCCCCCCCCCCTCCGGAACAACGCAATGGCTGCTAGCACACATCCAGAGGACCCAGGTAAGGAGCAGGGCAGCAGCGTGGCAGCTGGGCCTCCAGATCACACCAAAGTGCTTCACAGCAACCCAGTTCACTTCAGGCTGCTTTGGGCCCCTCTGCCTCAACTCGGAGGCAGCCCAAAGTGGCCCAAACCACCCCACTTCAACTTGGAGCTCAGGCTTCAGGCCAAAGCGGTACACAGCCCTAGTGTCTTCCAAATCCTTTCCTACCTTCTGGAGGTCCTTTCCTTACAAATTGTAGCCTCCATCTCTACTACCCACTTTGTTATTGTGTGCTTGCATGAGTACTTCGAGGAAAATTGCTCTATCTTTGAACCAGCATTTCAAGCCCAGCCACATAATTGCAGCCCTTCGCTGGTGTCACCACTGGAAAGGATTGCAGCCAGACTCCCTTTTATGTCCCCATTCCATTCCTTTCTTCCAGTTCAGTGGGCTTTTTCCTTCTTATGAAATGCCTCTAGAGGATTATGGTAAGATAGAAATGGTCCACAATTTGTGGATCTGAAAGAGGAAAAATGTAGACTAGGGCAGGTGCACGAGGCGCCAAGAGCTGTGTGTATATGTTAGATTAGCTTCCCCTATTGTTCTACCCACCCCTTTGTGTCATTGTGGCTCCCTAGGGTGTATCTGCAATGCATCTTACTATTGTAGAATAATAAGTCAAATTATTGAAGACCCCTTCTTCTCTCTCAGTTATGTAGTTATCTTCTCTCCCCAATCTCTCTCACTCCCAGAAGCCTTAGAAACCTGATTTTTTTTTTTTAGCCTCAACCCTCATAGCATTCCCAAAACAGGAGTCCAGCACCATGTAAGCTATTTTGCCCACCTTTGAGTCCTGTGTATGGATTTCTATGGTGTGCATTTGGTTCTCTGCCTTATATGTTTAATTTGCACATGACTGTTTGTTATATATAAGCTAATTCAGGGGTGTCTACTTGGAGACTCAATCTGGACTTCCCGGGTTTTACAGATGGATGTACCTCTTTCCCCTGGCCCCAACCCCTTTCTTCCAACCACTGGGCATTTGTTGGTTTCCCAGCTTTCATGTAGTTCCCCCCCCCTTCTAAAGGTTGAAATGCCTCTCCTGAAGCTAAGTTACCAGCAGTGAGAGCTTTGCTCTCAAATATGCTCATACTTTGAGTACCACGGCCTCAGCCCTTTGCCTTTTGACCCTGTCCATCCTTGTAATGTGGCTCCCGGGAGCTTCCCCACAATGGGATTTGGCCCTCAGGCTGAAAGAGGTTCTGCACTTCTGAGCTAATTGCTTCTCTACTGGAGTTCATATAGTGTTCATTAAGAACAAACCAGTTCCCAAAGTCACTAACTTGTACATTGTGTAGTGCTTGTGTGATTAATAAACCAATCCCCTTTGGAATAGGTGTGTGTGTGTGACATTGGAGCAAATGTGCTAAGACATGCTACTGCCAAGGTTAAAAGTAGAGCTGTGCACAAATGGCATCTCAAAATTCTCCACCCTATTTGTAGGCAGAGAAATTGCGGGTAGGGATGTCAGAGAATTCCGCCATGGACTCCAGTGAGGCTGGATTCTAAAGAATTTGACCTCCCGGAATCTGTGGAGGAACGGCCTCCCGCCCCCCCACCCCACGGAATCCCCCCAGGACGGAGCTTACCTGGGCCAGATGCGGCGGCAGCAACTCCGACGGCGGCTCCAGCGGCAGCTCTGGCTGGTCTCCCGGCCGGCTGCTACCAGGCTGCTGCGGCCGCAAATGGTGGCCATCATAGTGGCCACCATTTGTGTCCTTGCAGGCAGCCATGATAGGCCACATAAGTATTTACGTAGCCTATCATGGCAAAGAGCAGGGATGCAAATGGCGGCTGCTACGCCATTTGCACCCCTGCTCTTTGCCGTGACAGGCTATGTAAGTATTTATGTAGCCTATCACGGTAAAGGTAGCCATGCAAATGGCATAGCAGCCACCATTTGCGTCCCTGTTCTTTGCCATGATAGGCTACGTAAATACTTATGTAGCCTATCATGACTGCCTGCAAGGATGCAAATGGTGGCTGCTACGACAGCCACCATTTGCTGCCGCAGCAGCAGCCCGGCTGGAGCCGGAACTCTGGCTGTGGCTGGCCCCAGCTGGTGGCTCCACGGACCAGGCTGGGGAGGATTCCGGTGGGAGGGACAGAGCGCCTCCCCCCCACTGTGGATGCCCTGGCGTGGAAAAAGGTAAGTGTTTTGTACATCCTAACTGCGGGGAACCATTTCACCAAATTTCTCCTAGGGGAGGAGAAATTCTCCAACAGTTTCTCACAGATAGGGCTCGCTACTGGCAGGGGTTGTAGCACAGCTTCTTTCTTTTTTCCCTAAGGGGTTTTGGTTTATTGCACTGCTTCTGTACATGGCAACAGCATCAACTGTGTTGAGGTATCCACTGTTTTGAGAAAGAATTTTGAATTTCTTTTGGTGGTATTTTTGAGCTTACCAAATCACTACGAGGTGGCCAAGGGTGCTGTGTGTGTTTTCTCTCTCTAGTACATATCTTTCCATTGCTCTGCTGCGGCCTCCAAGGCCACCTGCATTTCCTGAACTGAAAAAGCCCCATGGGAGGAATTGCCTCATGAAGTCTTCCTCATGATGGCCTTAACTGAAGTGCAGGAAGCTGAGGAGGCTACAGGCTGCCACAGAGATTATTGTATGATGACAGACAGGATGCTCATGCACACTCCTCAGCCACCTCATGAGAAAGGTGAGCACAAGAACCCCAACCCCAACCCATGAGAATTTCTCCAAAATGTTTAATTTCTTTTCGAAATCAAATTGAATGAGAATGGTTAAAAAAAAAATGTGGGAGACATTTTCGGCACAGCACTAGTTAAAAGATCCCTTATCTCAGAACATGCAAGTACCTGCATCTGGAGAGGACCCTTATTAACACATTCCAGTCATCCTGATCCAGTTTTATGGGGAAATAATTGATCTCATTTCATTTGCATCTCTCTGCAAAAGCCTGTTGGTTACTTAACCAATACAGAGAAGTCTTACAGTGCTTAATGTTTCCCTCTGAATTTATCTAATGTCAAGGTATTATTGTCTCCCAGCTAAGGAATAGCATCCCTCACCAGGCTTGTGCCTACGCCCAACTACATGCAAGATAAGCGTGGTAATGAGCTTAACAATAGAGATGGGGAGGGAAACATGCCCAGTGGCATATCTTTTTATCCACTGGCACTGTTGCAGTCAGATTAATTTTGGCTTTGTGTCAGTATTTTAAGTTGCCTTAGCTGACAGCTGCATTTCCACTCAGAAGGTAGCTTAACTGAGTGAAATTTTATTTACTGTCTGCACAATAAAGAGCACGAAGGCTACCATGCCTGTTAAATCCTAGGAGAGTAGGGAGAAAGAAAGCATGAAAAAGAAAGCAAGACCAAAGCACCCACTTCATCTCCAGACTGACAAAGAACAGCAGAGGGGATCACATCGGGTTTGAGAGTACCTTGTTCACACCCCTTCGTAATCATCAGCAACATTTCCAGGAAAAAGCAAAAGGCGCACGCACACACACAGGCACATACCAAACTCCCTGGTCAATGGCATGTTTTGGTAGTTCATCTTTTTTGTCGATGTTGTTGCTTTCTCATGGCTTCCCTTTCCTTGGTCTAGTGGATTTGAGGGGGGGGGTCATTTCAGATTGCTGTAGAGCCCACGGAGACTGTGTTCAGGCTGCAAGCTTAGCACAAGAATCAGCAGTGAGGACAGCAACACAACCAGGAGGAAGGATAATCTCACTAGAGTTATGATTTCATTTCACTTCCTTGGTTTATTACATAAAGAGAAATAATATGCGTGCATCCAGATATTTGACTGAAGTCCAATGTCCTTGTGTATTCAAGCCAGCCTTCTCTAACCGGGCACCTTCCAGATGTGTTGGACTACAACTCCCATCATTCCCAGCCAGCACGGAGTTATAGTCCAACACATCTGGAGGGCGCCAGGTTGGGAGAGGCTGGTCTAATCTTTTGGTACTTATACACAACCGCCTCCCATAATGTGAAAAACAGAGTGGGTTCCAGCTGGAACATCATTCACATTTGCTGATTGGAATGGATCCACCAAAAATTTTGTTAAGGTTCTGAAAACTGTGTTCTGACTGAAATCAAACACTATAGGAAAAACCTCTCCAGATCTCAAAAATTAATGTTTCACATAGCAGATCTGCTATCTGGGCAAATCTGAATACCAAACTATTATATTCGGGTTTGTAGAATTCGAACCATGGAAATACTCTAGGATTATTATCCCTCACCATCCACTTTCCTTTTTAAATCTAGGAATCAGTTTCATTCTTCTGAGATCGGGGGATGTATTCCCTACAGGATTCTAGAACTGATCCAGACATAACTCTTATACATTTGGCCATGATTTTTTTTTTTTAAACCTAACAGCCTCCTCCACAAAAGAGTTATTGTGATATATATAATAAAACATTTGAAGTCTAGAAGTACCTTAAATTGATGGATACCATTGTACCCTTTGAAAAAGTAAACATAGAATAATATGAATGTGATAGAAAAAACAGGGCTGCACCAAAGAAGGTCTGAGATGGATCTTTTCCTGGATGTGACTGCTAATGTGCATCAGTGCAAATAGAATTAAATTCTCATACATCCCTTAAAAAATCAGATTCCATCAATGAATGGAGGACAGAATGAAAGATGTATTTCAGTCCATGAAACACAAGACGGAACATATTTAACAATATACATACAACACAAATGGGGGGATCAAATTGGATGAGCAGTGCTGGAGAAGGGGGCCTTAAATTATTTTTCCTGCTCTCCCTCCCTCCCTCCCCCCTCCCCCCCCTCTCTCTCTCTCCCTCCCTCCCTCTCCCTCTCTCTCATTTGACATGTCCCTCTCAAAGATATTTGTCCAATTCAGAAAACAATATAGGTATTGTTCAGGTACCCATGTGTTTTCTCTTTGGGGCAATTAGAAGCTTGGAGGGAGGATTTACAGCTCAAGAAAGGAATAACCTTCCTCTCCCGGTGGCCGCTGAAGCATAATGCATCTAATATTGTGCCTTTCCTGGCCCCAAACTGCGCATATTTAAATATGCACATTTTCAAAACTCCTTTTTTTGCGCAGGAAAAAAGGTGGGAAAATGGCAGGCGCTCACCAGATAGGATCACAGTGAGTCCAGGAGAGCACGAGCAGGGGCGCGGGGGAGTGGTAGAGATGGCGCGAGTGTCCGGTTGGGGCTTGAAGCCTGGAAAGAAGTTGCTGGTTCAGCCCCCCGGACGCCAGTTCACAGACCTGAGCTCTTGCCGGACTCACAGCATGCTGAGTCAGGCAAAAGCTCGGGCTCCCACTCCCTCAGCAAGGAGAGGGGAAGAAGGCAGCGCCTCTCCTCCTTCCCCCATCCTTGCTACAGCGGCAGTGGCGGGGACAGGATGGTTCTTTTCTGTAAGTTTTCCTGGCCTTGCGGAAAACAACCAGGTTGTCCCTTGCCACCGCCGCTGTAGCAGGTGGGGGTGGAAGGAAGAAGGAGGCACCTATCCTGTTCTCCCCATCACCACCTGCTGGAGGCCAGGGCGAGAGGCTGGGGGCTGGCCGCCGAGGCCCTCCTTCCCCATGCCAGCCGGCACGAGGAAGAAGGGCAACAGCGGCACACCAGCGCTCTTGCCCTGGCCTCCTCTAGGGAAGGCCAGGGCGAGAGGCTGGGGGCTGGCCGCAGCCCTTCTTCCTCACACCAGCCCTTGACAGCCGGTGCAAGGAAAAGGGGCTGCTTGTGCAGCGCTGTCAGGCACGGCGAGGAGGGAAGCTTGCCGAGCAGGCCCAGGCTGCACAAGCTGCAGGGGGCAGTTCATCAAGTTCCCCACTCCCCGGACAGAAATGGGCTCATCCATCCCTAGCAAATGGCACAAGTGGGGGGGGGGAGCAAGGACAGTGGCTCGGCAGGCACAGTCCATGGGTTGTGGGCAGGGGGTCAACGGACTCCCAGACCCAGTTGGGTGCCTGCAACATCCCTAGATTCAATCCCTGGTGTCCCCAGGTAGGTTCAATCCCTGGTGCCTAACCCTGGAGAACTGCAGGCCAGTTAGTATCAACAATACTGCGCTAGATGCACCAATGGTCTGACTCAGTATTAGGAAGTTTCCTATCTTCCTATTTTTAGAGAGGGGCCGTGGCTCAGTAATAGAGCAGATGCTTCAGATGCAGAAGGTTGCAGGTTCAAATCTCCAACATCGCCAGGAAGGCTAGAAAAATTCCTGCCCAAACCCCTGGAAAGCTGCTGCCAGTCAGTGTTGACAATACTGGGCTAGATAAACAAATGGCTTGACTTGGAATAAAGCAGCCTCCTACATTCCTATGTTCTTTGTGAACTCCATGCTGAAGAACACATAGCAGGAATGGGAACTTCTTTCAGCAAGTAGACAAATCTCACTACACCTATGGAAAACAAGCTTACATTGCCATAGTTGGATCCTGTCCCAGTGATTCAGATTTCATAGAAACATAGGATCATAGAATAGTAGAGTTGAAAAGGGATTCCTGCTCAATGCAGGAATCCAAGTCAGAGCATCCCCAACAGATGGCTGTCCAGCCTCATCTTGAATGCCTCCAGTGTGGGAGAGCCCACCACCTCCCTAGGGAATTGGTTCCATTGTCATATTGCTGTCATAGTCAGGAAGTTTCTCCTGATGTTCAGGTGGAATCCGGCTTCCTGTAACTTGTACCCATAATTCTGTGTCCTGAACTCTGGGATGACGGAGAAGAGATCCTGGCCTTCCTCTCTGTGACAACCTTTCAAGGATTTGAAGAGCGCTATCATATCTACCCTCAGTCTTCTCTTCTCAAGGCTAAACATGCCCAGTTCCTTCAGTCTCTCTTCATAGGGCTTTGTTTCCAGTCCCCTGATCATCTTTGTTGCCCTCCTCTGAACCCTCTCCAGTTTGTCTGCATCCTTCTTAAAGTGCAGTGCTCAGAACTGGACATAATAATCCAGATGAGGCCTAACCATTGCTGAGTAGAGGGTAACTAGTACTTCCTGGGATTTGGAAGCTAATGCAGCCCCAAATAGCATTTGCCTTATTTGCAGCCACATCACATTGTTAGCTCATATTCAGCTTGTGATCTACAACAATTCCAAGATCCTTCTCGCTTATAGTGTTGTTGAGCCAAGTATCGCGCATCTTGTAACTGTGCATTTGGTTTCTTTTTCCTAGGTGCAGAACCTGGCATTTATCCCTATTAAATGTCATTCTGTTGTTTTCTGCCCAG
Source organism: Heloderma suspectum (assembly GCF_057233095.1). NCBI lineage: Eukaryota > Metazoa > Chordata > Lepidosauria > Squamata > Helodermatidae > Heloderma > Heloderma suspectum. Next base: position 43,778,283 of record NC_139460.1, on the reverse strand, counting down.
CGCTCCAGTCGATCAAGATCACTTTGAATTTTGTTTCTGTTTTCCAAAGCATTAGCTATCCCACCCAATTTTGTGTCATCTGCAAATTTGATCAGCATTCCCTGCACCTCCTCCTCTAACTCATTAATAAGCATGTTGAAGAGCACTGGGCCCAGGACTGAGCCCTGCGGTACCCCACTCGATACCTCTCCCCAGTTTGAGAAGGTCCCATTGATAAGCACTCTTGGAGTCCGATTCTGTAGTCAACTGTGGATCCACCTGATCATTGTTTCATCTAGCCCACTTTGAGCTAATTTGCTCATCAGGATATCATGGGGCACTTTGTCGAAAGCTTTGCCTAAGTCAAGGAATATGATGTCCACAGCATTCTCCCAGTCCACAAGGGAGGTTACCTGATCAAAAAGATGAGATCAGATTCATCTGGCATGTTGGCTTCGAGTAATCACTGCATTGTTTCCAAGGTGCTTACAGACTGATTGCTTTATCATCTGCTCCAGAATTTTCCCAGTGATTGATATCAGACTCACTGACTGTAGTTCCCAGGTTCCTCCTTTTTACCCTTTTTGAAGATAGGGGCAACATTAGCCCTCCTCCAGTCATCTGGCACTTCACCCGTCCTCCATGATTTCTCAAAGATAACAGACATGTTCATGAGAAGTAACTGGAGTGTATTTTAGAGCCATATAGTGATAGTGGAAACACCAAAATAGTTTGCATTGATCCAGTGCAACTTATCCCATTCCTTGTCAGTATTCTCGAGCCAGGGACCCAAGCCTGGCTATCAATTTTCTCCTGTATAAAAGGGCAGGCATCCCAACTGGAATTCTTGGGACTGCATCTACCTCTAGAAATGCAAGCTTTTGGTGCCATATCTATTAGGGAAATTTCCCTGGATTTTTAACTTACAAGGTGAACTCCCTTCCTGTTTTGTAAGTCTGTTGCCAATTGCCTAACATTCTTTCAACTTATTTTTAATTAAAGATGAAAAAAAATGTGTGTAAGACAGCAAAATAGATAGGGATATGCCTTCTTTCTTTCTTTTTCTTGTCTCCCCCACCTCTCCTTCTTTATTTCAACTGCAGCATATGGCTCCTGGAGGAATATAAATGAACAAGCATGTAGTTGCAAGGAGGAGAGATGGGGGAAGTCCCTTGCATGAGCAGGCTGGGCGTCTGCTCATGTGATGTTGGATCCAACCACATGAAAATAGCATAGTTAAACTATGGAATTCGCTTCAACAAGACATAGTGATGGCCATCAATTTGGATGGCTTTAAAAGGGGGTTTGATAAATTCCTGGAGGAAAAGGCTATCAGTGGTTACTAGTCCTGATGGCTATGTGCTACCTCCAGTATCAGAGTCAGTATGCTTGTGTACACCAGTTGCTGGGGAACATGGGTGGGAAGGTTCTCCTGCACCCATGTCCTGCTTGTGGGTTCCTGGTCAACAGCTGGTTGGCCCCTGTGTGAACAGAATGCTGGACTAGAATGCTGGACCCTTGGTCTGATCCAGCATGGCTCTTCTTATGTTCTTAACAAAGCTTTGTTCAAATACTACTCATTTCCATTTGGGTCATATGATGATGATTCCACATCAGCTAGCTAGTAGCTAGGCATTTGCTTGCTTTTCTGTAGCCTCCGCATTTCAGCACAGGAAAAAGCTAAAAGCAGAACAGAAAGGAAAAAGGTGAGCAAGTGACAGCTCAGCAGAAAGACAACCAGAAAACTAGCCTAGAGGGCAGGACTTTAGACAATGAATGAGCAGAGTATGACAAACAGTCATACCAAATCTCTCTAACACTGTGCTCCTGTACACTGTTACTGATTCCTGTTACTTTTTTTCCCCTGATGTATATTGAAAAAGTGCATAGGTGGGTTGTTGTTGTTGTAGTTGTTCTAAGTTAGCCTTCAGTGCAGGCTTCAGAGGAGAAATGCTATGTGCAATTCACTCAAATAACTGGTGCCTCAGTTGTTCTTCCAACTGTGTTCTGATATATGCCATTGAACTTGGGGATATTTCTTAGGCCCCATAGGAGAACCATGTTGAGGGAGAAAAGTACCATGTTGGCCTAACTGGTGTGGAAGAAGCAGGCTGTCTTTTGGTTTCAAAACAAGTGTAACGTCCTTGACTGTGTGTGTCTGCATGCAAGAGAGAGAGAGACGCATTAACAAAGCTGTGTCCTCCCATCATGTTTGAATAACCTTGGCAGAAAACACTAAGAAGAAGTCTCTTTCTTCTAAAAGCTTGAGTAGTAGGAGTGTGCACAAATCTTTGGGGAAAACAGCCCCCCCCCCTTCAAAATAGGCTGAATTGGGTCGGGAACTGAATTTCCTTATCTGTGCCATAGGTCATCCCTCCCATAAATTGTCAGTTGCTCTGCCCAGGTACCCACTGATTCCTTTCTACTGCATCATATTTCCAGTCCAGACCCTTGCCTTTGTCACCGCTGCTACCATTACTTTGCTATTGTCACCGTTGCTTAGATTGCTGTGGTAGTAATATAAACATAATGTGTATGTAGCATCAGAATAGCAACTGATCATAAAATACATGTGGAGCCATGCTTTGGAACAGGTGGCTCCCATTCAATAAACCACCACCATCACCAGAATATCCCCAGGCTGCACTCCTGACTCTGATCACATAAGAAACAACTGGTTAGTCCAGGGTTTCTGGAACTCAGCCTGCTCCTTCTAAATATATTCTGCATCTGGGCCCCTCAACCTCAAATAGGAATCAAGGAGTGCAGAAGAAGTTGCAGTTGGAAGGAGAAATACCAAATGTCCAAACACATGCATAGGACCTTTTGAATCGCACTCCTGGATTTTAAGTTCAATAGAATATCAGAAAAGGAGACAAGATACTGAAGATTTCCTGTGCTGCTGCACAGTAAAACCAAAATACCACTCTCAACTAGGCACCTTTCCTATTTTCTTCCCCACCACCAAACCTTTGATGTACCTATTCTAAATATGGGAATAAGTGCAGTGGCTGGATTATCCCAGTAAAACAGCTCCTTCTATCCACTCAGTGATTAAAAAGGAACAGGGATGCTGGCTTCCACCTGCATCTGAATCTGAATCGGTCACTAGTGACCTGTTTCTGTTTGTCCTGTTGACCTGGAATAGAGATAGGTGAAGGAGGGGAATCAGTTCAGTTTTGATAAGGATTTATGAAGATTCGCAACATTCTCCATATTTGGGACAAAATGAACTTGAAGGTGGGAGAAACCAAAACTGATGGATTTGTCCATCCAGACCCAGGGCTTTGAGTGCTTTGGGTTTGAATCCCTTTGTCTTCAACCACGTTAGTGCCACATTAGGGTTGCCACCTCTTTTTTTCTGACAGGCTCCTCGTCTTTAACAGCTGTATGGCAGGCAGGTACACCATGGTCCTCCCCATGCTGGAAATATCAGTACCTACTGAATGTGGCTAATGCAGATGGGTAAGAATTTCATTTCAGTTCCTTTTTTTATGAGAATTTACCAAAAATCATGAAGTTCATATTTGGGAGAGAAAGAACTTGAGATGTATTTATTTATTTATTTATTTTTAATGATAGAAAATGAATCCAACAGGTTCATTTATCCCTACACTGGAATCTGGGAGCAGAGTTCCTGCAGGCAGAAAGTGATGGCAACAGCAGAAAAGGGAAGCTTGGGTTAAGCAGGACATCTTGTTCTCTTCCTGTTGCTCCCAACTGGGAAGGCTGGGATGTCCCTTGCTTAACAATACAGTTGAAGAAAATGGCAACTGTTCACACAAATAACCCAGTTGTCGACATTCCATGCCCCCTCCTGAGGATATCTTGCATCCCCCCCCCCACCTCCACCTCCACCTTTGAAAAATACTATCCATTTTGCTTAGCTGAACTCAACTGTAACCTTGTCACTATGGCATTCAAAAGACTACTGGAGAGAAAAACTAGGAGGTATTTGTAAAAGTTCTGTAATATTCAACTTGTCTGACCTTTCAGTATGTCTGGGGTTTCTTAAATTTAGAATGAAAAGAATTAACAGAATTGTTAAACAGTACAACTAATGGTAATAATGATTTTTATCCAATCTTCCCTTTTTTCTAACTCACTAATCAACACACTTGGTACTATATGTATAATTAAAATGTCTAATCCCTCCATGCACAAAGAGGCACCCATTCATTTCTGGGGTAAACCTGAGAGTGCCTACTGAGAATTTTCTGTCTCAAAGCTTAGATAAGTGAAGATGCAAGCTACCATTCTTTTTAATTTGCCATCTGTTCTGGAGGACACAGCCTGTGTCTCTTTAAGGTTGAGTATCAATTTATTATCCAAAAGCCACCTCTGCCAGCTATTAAAATCACGTTGGAGTGATTTAGAGAGGGAATCCACCTATTCACCCAAGTGGAAAGATGTGTCATCAGCATAAACCTAAATGCTAACGCCATCCCGGACTCCCAGAATGAGGCATATAGCAAAAGAAAAAAAAGATATATAGATATATAGATATATAATCTCCTTTCTTTAGCAGCTACAAACAAGATAGGTTAGTAATACTGAGCACATAGACACTCCTGTCTGCCTTTTCTTCCATTGTCACTGTTTCTTCCTTTGCCTGTGTTTTTGTCTTTTTTACTGCTTTTGATGGATGTATGAGAAATTTGTTTCAGTTTGTTTGGGGCCAGAATTTATCCAGTTTGCACCTCCCAAACTGAATGTGGACCTCAACATAGACCCAAACACAATCTGTGATCACAGTCTGTACATTTCCAAACTTGCAACGCAATTCACAAAACCAAAACAGAAGAACAAAAAAAGCCTTTATTCAAAACATGTGTACATTTGGAAAACACCATGAAAACATGTGTACTTCTGAAAAATGCTTCTGATTCTCGGTGTTACAATCCCCTTTTCTCTTTCCTTCCTTTTCCCCCCTCCCAGGTGCACTGCAGTGATTTCTATTCCCCACTCTGTTATTTTAATGAAGAATTGCATTGATAAAGAAAATCAGCATGGCTCCTCCAGGTCCAAGGGAATGCTTTGGAATTCTCCTAGATACTCTTAGGCAAAAAAAGAAAAGAAAGTTCATGCCTCAAGCATTTATAATATTTAAATTTTAAATGAATGGGGTCAATAGTCACACAATAGCCCACATTTGGCTTCAGACACAGGTGAGACTCACAGGTGGCTATGTGGGGACTGAAAGGAGATTAGGAGGTGCTCTTGAAGGGCTCCATGAACAATGAATCCCCATCTATGAGGAACCGATGTTGAGTCAATCTGCATGACAGGGTCTGGTTCTCTTCTCCCCCCAAAATATTTCTTTCTCCCCACTGGAAATTCCTTCCTTCCTCCTCCCCCTGCCCATGGGCTAAAACTTCTCCTTTTTGGAATCCCCTTACCAGCACTAGCAGTAACTAGACAGCAGTAGCCAGGCAGCTCTGGAGTCCCATATGACCTCCTAGTTCCTCTTACCCCATGCATACTTCCTTCTTATTTATTTGAAAAACAGAAGTAGAAACACAGGCAGTATTTGATGCTGTGATGTGCTTCCTACTAGGGATGGATGAACTCACCTGGGCCCGGTTTCCCCAGATGCTCACCGAGCTGCTCCCCAGCTCATGCTCCCCCGGATGCATTCAATGGCATCTGCGCACACCAGGACCCCCTTGCTGAGCAGCCCTGCACCCGGAGAAAGGTCCTGCACTGCTGTTGAGAGATGTCAAAAAACTGACAGCTCTGAAAAGCAAGGGAGAGAAGGGATCCCTACAGGGAGCTGGGAAAGTGCCCTGTTTCTTCTGCGGAACAAGGCTGCCAGGAACAAGGAGGGGTAGGAGGGGCAGCCCCTCCCCCCTCGCCATGCCTGGCACTATCGCTTCTCTGAAGAAATGGGGTGAAGCAATCTTTTTAATGTCCTCATTTTGTTCTTGTGCAAGAACAGAACGAAGACATTAAAAAGAAAAGGAAAGTAGGGGGCAGAGTGGAGTGGGATTGGGGGACACCCAAAGGAGTCACTCACTACCATTCAGGCATCCTCTCCCCCTCACCACACACCACCCACTCCCCCAAAAAGGCATTTCCCCTCAGCCAGGTGGAGGATCCTCCTTGCCAGTGGCCTTTTAAAAGACAAGCGGAGAGAGGGATCTTTCAGCCTGACAGGGGAAAATACCTTTTGGGGGGTACAGTCGACCCCCCCACCAAGGACTGGCTTGCCTTCACAGTCCTTGGGGGGTGGATCCCCCCATTTTCCCAAGAAGCACCTTGAAAATCTAATGTAAATTAATTGCTCCATATACTTACATTATATTTTCAAAGTGCTTTTCATGAAAATTGGGCTGTGGCTGGGGGGGAATCCCAGCCCTGCCTTGGGTCCTGTTGCCCCAAGGACCCATGGTGGGGGATTCCCCATCCCACCCCAATTTTTGCAAGGAGCACTTCCATAAATGTAAATATTGTGCACATAGTGAAATAAAAGCCCTGATCTGCACAAAATTGCAGGCAGTGGAGGGGCTTTCTTCACTTACATTAGTTTTCAAAGTGCTCCTCGTGAAAATTGGGGGTGGGGGTGAGGAATTCCCCCCCCCAATTTTTGAAAGGAGCACATTGAAAATCTAAAGTAAGTAAATGGAGCCCCGCTGCTGCCTGAAATTTTGCGCAGTTTGGGGCCTTTACTGCCCTATGTGCGCAATATCACATTTACAGAATTTCCCATGGCACCATTTTTTTCCACAAAATGGTGACCGCAGGAATGTCAGGTACTAGGCAAGGGCTTGTGGGGATGGCTCAACAAGCATGGGGTGGCATGAGTGGGAGCAGTGGCTTGGCAGGCACAGCCAGAAGATGTGAGCAGGAAGGAATCTGTTGGACTCCCAGACTGAGCCGAGCACCTGCACCATCTCTATTTCCTACATGGGAAGAAGATGGGAGTTAATTACAGCTCAGAACATCCTGGGCCCTTGGCATGATCCACCAGGATGAAAGAAATTGTAGTTCACTCTCCCCATCTTAGGTGGAAGGAGAGGGCTTGGAAGAGGGCACTACCCAACACTGAACATGGACATCTCGTTAATTAAATCCATATATTTCTAAGACTTGTCATGCATTTTTCTTGCAGGGTTGGGGGAGACATGATAAAGGTCTACAAAATTATGAAGAGTGGATAGGGAGACATCATCAGAATGTGGATAGGGAAACATCAGACTCCCTCTCTCAATATACTAGAACCCAGGGTCATCCTATGAAGCTGATTGGTGGGAGATTCAGGACAGATAAAAGGAAGTACTGCTTCACACAGCACAGAGTTAAACTATAGAATTCACTTCCACAGGATATAGTGATGACCACCAATTTAGATGGCTTTAAAGGGTTGTTAGACAACTCCATGGAGGAGAGGCTATCAGTGGCTACTAGTCTTGATGACTATGTGCTGCTTCCAGTACCAGAGGCTGTGAGCCTATGTACACCAGTTGCTGGGGAACATGGGTGGGGAGGGTGCTGTTGCACAGTGCACTTCTGTCCTGCTTGTGGGTCCTGGCCGACAGCTGGTTGGCCACTGTGTGGACAGAATGCTAGACTACATGGACGCTTGGTCTGATCCAGCATGGCTTTTCTTATGATCTTATGATGCATATCCCCCAAAATTTGTATGTTTAAAATACATAACAGCAATGAGACAGCAGTGACTCAGTGCTTGCACAGGAGGAACCTTTCCTTTCCCCTGGACAGGGACCTCTGTACCTTTACATCCCCACACTAGTAATTTCTCTTGCATGTGAGTGTTGTGCTCCATATGTCAGCCTCCCTTTGTAGCTTCTTCTCCATGCTTCCACCTGATTGGAGAAAGGTCTCGTCCCTTCAGGAATGTTCTTTAAGTGAGTCTGAATCACAGGAGGAAGCAGAGGGGAAGGGATCCTACCACATGATGTATGAAGTACAAAGCTGAAATAAGGGTTACTGCAGGCCAGAATTGTGCTTCCTTAACCATGCTCTGTGCACAGGAGCAGTTTGTCCAGCACTCTTCTTTTTCTGTGTTGAGTACAAGTGAAGTCAGTGCTACATATCTTTCACTTTCACAACACAGTGACTGAAATTGACTCGAGCTCACTCAAATATGTATTGGGGAGGGGGGATAGCCAGGAAAAGAAAATGCCCAGTTCTAGGAGGATGATCAGTGGCAGCCAGAACTAGAGATGACTTTTTCGGCCACAGTAAAACAACTGTTATTGTTGAACTGCTCGGGAAGTTTGTCAATGGACAAAGATAAACTAATAATGTCAAAGAGAGGAGGAGGGAAGGAGACGGCTGAAACCTCAGCCATGCTGTGAACTTTGATGGAAATACTTTGAAGGGGTATGTGGCAGGCCTCACAGAAAGCAATCTGCTCAGGCCAGGCACAGGGGAATGTTGGAGGGAAATCGGAATTCTTTGCCACTCCATAATATGACCCAGAACAAAAGGAATCGAGCATCAAGCAAGCTCGCCTATTTAATTTGCCTATTCAGTCTGTAGCCATTCCTTCCCTTTGTAGCAATTCTGGGGATAAAAGAGGTTTTGTGTCATCAAATCCCTCTTTTCTATACTACATATCCTGTATCTAGTGGTGCAACATTGGGCTATATTCTGACTGCACTTGCCTGTCTCTAGAATATATTAAGAACCCCTCTACCTGAAGTGAGAGACCATGCCACATTAAACAAAAGCTTTACTCCTGAATTGATGTACCCCAAGGAGAGATGAAGTTATCCAAACAATGAAATGTACAAAATACTAGAAGTGTTTTGTATGCGTGGGTTTTCAAATAATGGAGTCATATATTTGTGATCATTATCATAAATGGCTTTCAGAGCCACTACAGACATTGCTTTAAATCTGTGTCTAGCAGCTACACATTTTTATTTTTTTATTTTCTCAAGAGTAACTGCAAAGCCCCTGATCCAGATGGGGGTAGGCGGCTTTTAAGGTCTGGATCAGGACCCCTGGGTCTACTTTAGAGTAAAAATGAACAAGAAGAAGTAGCTGCTAGACATAGATTTAGAATCATGTCCATTTTGGCCCTTAGTCTGTGAGGGATTCTATAAAGATGGGAGTTGTAAAGCTTTTGTTTCATTTCTACTGAATGTAGGTTCAGGAATCCGTCTGTCTATAATTGCTCCCATTTCATTTCATCCTTCAAATGAACCTGTGGCCTGGCTGGTACATGCTCTGCAGAGGTAAGAGTGGAGCAGTGTTGGCTGCAAAAGTAGCCATGCTGGCAGCCCCACCAGTTTAATAATTGTGCTTCAGACATCATCACTGGCAGCAGTGCGAGCTCAACAGCGCTCCCAGAGTACCTGGTAACCTTGTGGCATTCCGGGAAGCCTGAGTAGGGCAAGTCTTCTCTTTTGTTCTTTAATAAGCATTTGCATGTTGAGCTCTTTTTTAACAATAAGTGATGTTCAACCTGTTCTGGAGGGGGTTGCACGCCCCCTAAAAGCTCAGTTTTGTGGTTTGGGTGGTGCTCTTGGATCTAGAACTGTCACTCAAGGCACAGATAGAGCACTTCACAGAGCACTTTTTATCAGCTTAGGCTGATACACCAACTACGCCCTTATCTGGACAGAGATAGCCTAGCTACATTATCCATGCTCTGATAACTTCTTGTCTGGATTACTGCAATGTGTCTGCCTTTGAAAGGGTCTGCCTTTAAAAACCATCCAGAAACTTCAGCTGGTCAGGGCAGTGAGACTGTTAATGGGGACCGGCCGACGTGATCACATTATGGCAGTACTTTTCCAATTGCACTGTCTGCCAGTCCAGGTCCACACCCGATTCAAAGTGCTGATATTAACATTCAAATAGCTTAGGATCAGGTGACCTGAAGGATCACTTCCACCCATGTATACTTGCCCGGATCCTCTGATCATTTTCAGCGGTCCTTCTCCAGGTCCCCCTGCCAAAGGAAGTGAGGTGGGTGGCTACCAAGAAAAGGGCCTTTTCTGCTGTGGCACCCCAGTTATTGAATGAGCTTCCCAGAGATGCTTGCCTGGTGTCTACATTATGCTCTTTCTGGTGCCAGGTGAAGACTTAAAAAAAAAAAAATTCCCAGGCATTTTAGCCTTTTAGTTCTGTTGCTTTAAATCCATTATTGTATTTTAAATCTCTGCATTACCGCTAGGTTTTATTTTTGGTTTTACTTTTATACTGTAGTTTTAAGCTTTTAAATTTGATATTGTATTTTATGCTGTATTTTTTGGTTTTAATTGTTGTGAACTGCCCAGAGAGCTTCGGCTATTTGGCAGTATAGAAATGTAATGAATGAATGAATGAATGAATGAATGAATGCCAACCTGGTTGGAACAGGTGGTCTCTTTTGAGATGTAAGTTCCAAGTTATTAAGAAGGCAGACCAACCACTATGTAATTTTCCAATTTGCTAGCTAGACCACTGACATCAGAAATGGAGGGCATCACACTATTGGAAAAAATCAGCACTAACAGAGTGACTTTTACTGAACTCTGATTCCCATAACAGCGAGGCTTTAAGCATTATCTAATCAGAAGGCCAAGATGTTTTCTCCCAGACCATCCTTTCTGCATATGTTCTGAAACCCAAGATTCTTCTACTCAAGTAGGTAACATATATAACTAGCTAAGTTAGACTGACTTTATTTATTTCTATTCTGAATTCTGAGTATGTTACTGTTGCTTTCCCCAGCTGGGGGAAGCCCACACAAGTTCCCAACTGAGGCACCAACTGGAGGAGCACTCCTCCAACTGTTGCCTCAGTCAGGGCAGCTTTGCCTGCCACACACCTTCCCCCACTGGGGAGGATGCAGGGTGGGCGAAGCTGGAGAGGAGAAGAATCCCCACTGCTATTTCATCAGCAGTAACAGTGGGGATTCCCCTGTGTGCCACTCTGCTCCCAAATTGGGAGGGGCACACTAAGGGGACCTGCCCCCATGTTATCTATGATCATTGATCAGAGATAACAGCAAGGGTTACTCTCTGAATGTGAGGGGGAACAGCACACAGAGGAATCCCTGCTGTTATCTCTGATGAATGACTGAAGATAGAATCATAGATTCATAGTGCTGGAAGGGGCCAGTCAGGCCATTAAGTCCAACCCCCTGCTCAGTGCAAGAATCTGGTTTAAAGCATACCTGGCAGATGGAATCTCTGCTTGAATACCTCCAGTGATGGAGAGCCCATCACCTCCCTAGTTGTTTTCACTCTCTGACTGCTAGGAAGTTTTTTCCTGATGTTCAACCAAAATCTGCCTTCCTGTAACTTAAGCCCGTTATTTCATGTCCTACAGTCTGGGGTTAAAGAGAACAGCCCTCTTCTGTGTGACAAGCCCTTAGGTACTTGAAAAGTGCTATCATATCCCCTCTCAGTTTTCACTTCTCATGGCTGAATATACCCAGTTCTTTCCATCTTTCCTCAGAGGACGTAGTTTCTAGTCCCTTAATCATCTTTGTTGACCTTCTCTGAACTTGTTCTAATTTATCTGAATCCATCTTAAAGTCTGGTGTCCAGAACTTGACACAGTATTTGAGGTGAGGTCTGACCAGTGCAGGGTAGACTGGAACTATTATTTTCCGTGATTTAGGAACTATACTTTTATTGATATAAGTTAAAATTGCCTTTTTTGCAGCCACATCACACTGCTGACTCATATTCAGCTTGTGATTGACTACAGATCCTTTTCACACGTACTGTTGCCAAGCCAGGCATCCCCCACCTTATACCTGTGCATTTGATTTCTCTTTCCTAAATGAAGCACTTTGCACTTGTCTCTGTTAGATTTCATTCTGTTATTTTCTGCTCAGTTTTCTAACATATCAAGATCATTTTGATTCTGTTTCTCTCTTCTAAGCTATCCCACCAAATTTTGTGCCATCTGCAAATCTGATCATTATTTCCCCCACTTGGGAGAGGGGCTTTGGCCAAGGCCTTGTGGGCTGGATGCGCCAACCTGGTGGGCCAAATTGGTCCACAGGCTGGAGGTTCCCCATCCCTGGACTAGGGTGTTTTGTAACACTTTTGGGGGTAAGCCTTACAAAATAGGGGTTCACCAGTAGGGAAAATCATCTCCCCTCCCAGTTCCATAACACACACAGGGGGAGAGAGAGAGAGAGAGATCTTCCCACCACTCATCCAAAGAATTGATCCTCCCCTTTCCCTCTGCCCCACCTACATGGGTATTGCTGGGCTGGCAGTGGCAAGCTAGGGCAAGTGGGTGGTAGGAAGGGAGCCATGTCAGCACAGTACACCAGGTTACAAGCAGGGTCTGGAAAATGTACCTTCCTAAAGGCTCTTTACATTCAGTCTAAATTTGAATTGGCTCAGAAATTGTCAAGATTCCTTTAGACTCCACTTTACTTCTAAGCCCAAAGATACACAGACCAGAGGCTTCAGTCTACAGATTTTAATCCATTACTTCACAGGGTCATACAGATGCAAATTCTCAGTGACTCTCAGTCTACAAAGGAATGCCTTCAGGGGATTCAAAACGAAGTTATGAGAGTTGCCCACTGTTCGAAGAGTAGGGGTGGATGAAAGTCACTTACCTTTTCTTGCAGCTTGTTCGCGGTGGGGGGGAGCACTTCGCTGCTCCCCCCGCGAAGTTCAGGCCGGGGGGGGAGGCTTCCCGCCTCGCCCGGCCGAAATTCAGGCCGGGGGGGAGGCTTCCCGCCTTGCCCGGCCGAAATTCAGGCCGGGAAGGAGGCTTGCCGCCTTGCCCGGCCGCGAACGCGAAAGTTAAACAAAAAACAAAAACGCCCCCTGATAGGCTACGTGACGATTCACGAAGCCTATCACGGCTAGATCTGCAAAGTCAGCCGTGATAGGCTACGTGAATCGTCACGTAGCCTATCACAGATGACTTTAAAAAAAAAAAGTGCGTACGCGAATGGCGGCCCCCATAGGGAGCCGCCATTCGCGTTCCTTATTTAGTTGCTGTAGTCTACGTAAATGTTTACGTAGACTACGGCGAAAATAAGGGCAACGCAAATAGCGTTGCCCTTATTTTCGCCGTAGTCTACGTAAACATTTACGTAGACTACAGCGACCAAATAAGGAACGGGAATGGCGGCTCCCTATGGGGGCCGCCATTATCCGTACACACTTTTTTTTTTTTAAGTCACCCGTGATAGGCTACGTGACGATTGACGTAGCCTATCACGGCTGACTTTGCAAATCTAGCCGTGATAGGCTACGTGAATCGTCACGTAGCCTATCAGGGGATTTCTTTTTTTTTTCTTTTATTGCAATGGCAGGGGCGGCAGCCGGTCGAAAGACCAGCTGCCGCTCCTGCCCCGCTCGAACACCCGACGAACCGCCAGCCGGACCCGCCGCCGGGAGGGACATTCAGGGAAGGTAAGTCCCGTCCCGGGGGGGGGTGCGGGGGCGGGGGGGTGCGGAGGATTTCTCCCCGAAACTTGTTCGGGGGGCCGAACACGTTGGCGCTCGGCCCCCCGAAGTTTCGGGAAGAAATTCTCCGCCATCCCTATCGAAGAGACAAGAAAGAGACGGTCTGACTAGCCTAACTTAAGGAGGGAGGTCCTGTCCCTCTCTTCTCTTGAGGCCTCTAAGCGCAGCTTTTCACACAAGGCCAATCAGGTAGGGATGGCAGAGAATTCCACCATGGACTATAATGAGGCCGGATTCTAAGAATCCCCCCCCGAGTCCACAGCAGAATGAAAGACTAACCTCCATCACCTGGGGGAATACATGCAGGGCTGGATCCTACCTTCTGCCAGCCATCCACTGCTGCCTGTCCCATCTGCTCCTGCCTGTCTTCTGATGCAAATGGCATAGGGATTTCAGAGAATTCCACTACGGATCTCGGTGAGGCCGAATGCCAGTGCATTCGGCCCCCTGAACTCCGTGGCGGGACGGCCTGCCACCCACCCCCGCGGATCCCCCCCGGGACGAGACTTACCTTTGGTGGATCTTCCGAGCATCAATGGCTCTGGTGGTGGCAGCTGGTCTTCCGACTGGCTGCCACTACCGCCATTTGCAGTCTTGTAAAAATAAAAAAAAAGACTTGATAGGCTACGTAAAGGTTTACGTAGCCTATCATGGCTAGGTTTAAAAAAAACACACGACGTGATAGGCTACGTAAATCTTTATGTAGCCTATCATGGTTGGGTGGGTTAAAAAAAAAACACCTGCATATGCAAATGGCGGCGGCTACAGCCTCCGCCATTTGCGTTCCTTATTTTTGCCTTCTTAGTCTACATAAATATTTACGTAGATTATGATGGCGAAAATCAAGGGGAACGCAAATAGCGTAGCGGGCGCTATTTGCATCCCTTTTTGATTCCCCGTTTTAGCCTATGTAAATATTTACATAGGCTAAAACGGGGAATCAAAAAGGGACGCAAATAGCGCCCGCTACACTATTTGCGTTCCCCTTGATTTTCGCCGTCATAGTCTACGTAAATATTTACGTAGATTAAGACGGCAAAAATAAGGAACGCAAATGGCGGCAGCCGTAGACGCCGTCATTTGCGTATGTGGTTTTTGTTTTTTGTTTTTTACTCAGAGCCCTCTGCAGCCGGAAATCCGGCTGCGGATGTCTCTGGCCTGGCTGGGCCTGGCCGGCTGCTCCGTGGAGCTGCCATGGAGCACAGCCGGCTGCGGAGGAGTCCGGGGGAGAGGAACGGAGCGCCTCCCCCCGGCGAGGATTCCAGGGTGAGGGATGGAACGCCTCCCCGCCTACCATCAACATAATCCGTGAAAGGTAAGTGACTTTCGGAAAACCCTAAAATGGCGTCGGGCGTAGCGGACGCCAATTGCGTCCATGCCATTTGCCATGATAGGATACGTAAATCTTTACATAGCATATCACGGCAAATGGCAGGGACAGAAATGGTGCAGTGGGTGCCATTTGTGTCCCTGCTCTTTGCTGTGATAGGCTATGTAAAGATTTATGTAGCCTATCACGGCAAACGGCAGGGATGCAAATGGCATAGTGGGCTCCATTTGCGTCCCTGCCATTTGCCGTGATAGGCTACGTAAAGATTTATGTAGCCTATCATGGCAAATGGCAGGGATGCAAATAGCGTCCGCTACACCAGACGCCATTTGCATCCAAAGACAGGCAGGGGGGCAGTGGACGGAGCCAGCTGGTGGCTCCACGGGACCACTGCAGAGCGGAGCCAGCCAGGCAGGATTCCGGGGGGAGGAACGGATCGCCTCCCCCCCTGCGGACCCCCCCCCCAGCAGACTCAAAGGTGAGTTCCGTACACCCCTACAATCAGGTAGACTGTCTAAGTTCCACCCCGGCCTTCTCTCTCTTTGCTCTGCACCTGCATCTGCAATCTATTAGGTCATACTCCCCAGACCCTGCCTCCTTCTGTTTGCTGCCGCTCACGGGGGTGGGTGGGGGGTGAAGAGAGAGCCTCATCCTCAGCCAGCTGGATGTTTGTAACCCGAGAAGCTGGCCTAGTCATGTCTGGACTAGCCTGGGAAAACACCTCCCCCATTTCTGGCAGTTCTCCTTCAGAATCTGAACTGCTATCCCACTCCCTGTGCTCAGAAACACCCCTGACAGAAATAAGATGATCTGTTTCCTGATTTGGGGGTGGGAGAGTAGTTTATTTTTTGGCCATGCCAATTCAAGCTGGTGGGAGGGAGGAAGCTCACCTTCAATCAGTCAATGTGAGCAAACCATCTACACTGGGAAATTCTAGATAACTTGGATCATAGTATAAGCTACAACTGGGTTGACACTTTGTTCTGTAATGGATAACCCAGTGTGGCCTGGATCTTGTGTGTGTGTTTCAGAGTATTTCCTGAATTACAGGGGCTCAAGGGTCTTCAAGGAACTCAAAGGCCTTCTGTCCTAAATCATCCACCCATAGCCCTACTAGCTAGCCTGTCAGGAACTGCTGACCATTGCCCCATGTGGCAAGTTTACTGCAACCTCTTGAAATGTCAGAAACTTCTGACCGCTATTCTGTGCAGTGAACTGTATGAAGAACCTTCTGGCTCTGGGCTGACTCCACCCTCCCAGGCTGGTCACTGTATCCTTCTGGGCAGGAAGAAGTATATGAGGGCTTCCTGTCTCAATGGGTCTTTTCTTGATCAATAAAGTCTGCCTCAGCTCTTGCATGGCTCTGTGTGTTTGGTTCTTCCTTCATTCCAGACTCCTGGCTTATTCTCCAGTCCTACCTTTTGGTTTTCCTGCTGTTCCTCCATCCTGAC
Organism: Heloderma suspectum; assembly: GCF_057233095.1. Taxonomy (NCBI): domain Eukaryota; kingdom Metazoa; phylum Chordata; class Lepidosauria; order Squamata; family Helodermatidae; genus Heloderma; species Heloderma suspectum. The sequence goes on along the minus strand of NC_139460.1, from coordinate 43,762,117 downwards.
TTGTTCTTTGGCCTTGCTTCCTAGTTCCTGGCTCACTCCAGACTACTGTCCATAGCCCAACCCTGACATAGCCACATAATGCCAAGCATAATGCACCATAAGCAGAAAGCAGGAGTGACTGAGTAAGGTGCATCACGTAAAAGGGGCCCATGAGCAGAACAGGTAGATATAGAAGGCTCAAGGACAAAAGTCAAGCCAAAAGCCTCAGGCCAAAGCTATAACCCTCTAAGGTTATTGGAAAAGCCATCTTGATTGGGACCCCACCAAAATATGATTTGAACCTAGGAGTGAAGCAAAACCCATATGCCATGATGTCTGTTTCCCACATGATATTTTAGGTATGGGAGGGACTTGTGAAAATGTCATTAAAAATGAAAAACTCAGCCTTTAAGGGAGATGTCAGGTCAAAATTGATATGTGCTTAGTATGGAAATCTCAGAGGTGTGGGATAAGTGAAGGTGCTGCAGGTTGTGAGGGATCAATAGAGTAATGTTTATGGAGGAAATTTTCTGCTTTTTATAAGAGTATCAATCATTAATGCTGCAAGAGAAACATCTTTGTATTGTGCAACAGAGCTTAGATTGATGGAACATTTTGTCCACCACAGACTTCTCTTACCCAAAGGCCCTATTTGCTCAGAACAGGATGTGGCCTTTGATGTACATTGAAAGTACATGGATTGAAAAGTTCAGTCCTTCTCCCATTTATCAGAAAGCTCATCCCCCCGTGCCACACACACACACACACACGTTCACCCTCATCTTCCATAGCCCTGCAGAAATAGTTTTCAGTAACGTGTGTCACCTGCAGTCTCCAACCCTAAGTGGATCTATCCAGCAGATGGAACACACCCAAGAGCACATTGATCTAGTTGTCAAAAAGCAAATTAATTCTTAAAAGCATGGATCTTTAAAGGCCAGGCCATAATGTTGACTAGGTCACCGTTAGTCTTGGATTTGCCTCAAACATACCTTAGGGGGGAAATGCATTGTTCTTGGGTGTTGTTTTTTACTAAGTCCTGGATTTATACATTTCTAACTTCCCCCCCCCCAAAAAAGGGGGTTATTCTAAAGCAAAACCAAAGCTTTTCAAGTTTCTTTTCTTTTCTTTAGCTGTGCTTTAAATCTCCAAACTTTTTTTTTTCCTAATAGTGGGGTGATTTTAGGTACTGTTTTCTAAAACCTTCACTTGTTCACTTATATCACTCTCACACTTTAAATTAAGTTACATCATCATGTAGCCAAGTCTAACTGACTTCACAGTGGTGCTTTGGCTAGGGATGTCAGAGAATTTTGCCATGAATCTTGGGGAGGCCGAATGCCAGCGCATTTGGCCCCCCAAAATCGGTGGCAAAAAGGTCTGACCCCCCCACCCTCCCGGGATGGGACGGGATGGGACCTTGGGCGAAACTTCCTGGCGGCAGCAGCGGCTCCGGTGGCGGTGCGGCGGCCGGTCCTCCGACCGGCTGCCGCCGCCACCATTTCCAGTTAAAAAAAAACGTGATAGGCTACGTAAACATTTACATAGCCTATCACTGCTAGATTTTTAAAAAATTCCGTGATCGGCTACGTAAATCTTTATGTAGCCTATCATGGCTGATTTAAAAGAAAAAAAAACGCGCGTACGCAAATGGCGGGGCCCATGGGTGCCGCCATTTGCGTTCCTTATTTTGACATGTCTTAGTCTACATAAACATTTATATAGACTAAGACAGCGAAAATAAGGGGAACGCAAATAGCGTAGACGCTATGTTATTTGCATTCCCCTTATTTTCGCCGTCTTAGTCTACGTAAATGTTTACGTAGACTAAGACGTGTCAAAATAAGGAACGCAAATGGCGGCGCCCATTTTTTTACCCATGTTTTTTTTTCTTTTAAATCAGCCGTGATAGGCTACGTAAACATTTATGTAGCTTATCACGGCTGACTGCAGGGACGCAAGCGGCGGCGGCTACGGCCACCACCATTTGCGGAGCCAGCCGGCCAGGATTCGAGGGGGGAGGGATGGAGCGCCTCCCCCCTGGCCAGAATTTCAGGGTGAGGGATGGAGCGCCTCCCCCCCACCTCGAATCAAATTTCGTTAAAAGGTAAGTGACTTTCGTACATCCCTAGCTTTGGGGCACAAGTCCATGACCTTGCAGAGCAGAGTGATCAGGAGGGTCACCAACACACAGCAGGGCTGGCTTAATACATTTTGAAGTCTAAAATTACCTAACTGCACCATTGTGGCTTCATAGCACTTTGACAGAATACCATTCATTTCATCACATGTGACTAATATTTGTTTGTTTGTTTGTTTGTTTGTTTGATTGAGTGACTGATTGATTTATACCCTAGGGATGTCTGTCGCAGGGAGATCCATTCTGTTCAAGCCCAACAGTTTTCTGCAGTGTGATCTAGGGGTGCACGAAAGCCACTTATCTGGCCTCGCAGCCTGTTCGCAGTGGGGGGGAGGCGCTTCGCTGCTCCCCCCGAAGTTCAGGCCGAGGGGGGAGGCTTCCCGCCTCGCCTGGCCGAAATTCAGGCTGGGGAGGAGGTGCCTCACCTCGCCCGGCCGCGAAAGAAAAAGTAAAAAAAACAAAAACCCGCCCCCGTGATAGGCTACGTGACGATTAATGTAGTCTATCACGGCTAGATCTGCAAAGTCAGCCATGATAGGCTACGTTAATCGTCACGTAGCCTATCAAGGGTGACTTTTTTTAAAAAAAAAAGCGCATATGCAAATGGCAGCCCCCATAGGGAGCCGCCATTCGCGTTCCTTATTTGGTCGCTGTAGTCTACGTAAATCTTTATGTAGACTACAGCGACCAAATAAGGAACGGGAATGGCGGCTCCCTATGGGGGCCGCCATTAGCCGGCCCGTACGCGCTTTTTTTTTTTTAAAGTCACCCGTGATAGGCTAGATGACGATTTACGTAGCCTATCACGGCTGACTTTGCAAATCTAGCCGTGATAGGCTACGTTAATCATCACGTAGCCTATCACGGGGGCGTTTTTATTTTTTACTTTTATTGGAATGGCGGCGGCAGCAGCCGGTCGAAAGACCGGCTGCCGCCTCTGCCCCTGTCGAAGACCTGACGAACCGCCGCCAGGACCCGCCTCCGGGAGGGCCATTCGGGAATGGTAAGTCCCATCCCGGGGGGGGGGGTGCAGGGGGTGTGGAGAATTTCTCCCCGAAACTACTTCAGGGGGCCGAACACGTTGGCACTCGCCCCCCCCCAAGTTTCGGGGAGAAATTCTCCCCCATCCCTAAGTGTGTCCAATCTGGTAAGCAGGGGTGGACCAAATTGGGGGGGGGATCAGACTGGGAAAATGTTATGCATTTTTCCGTGGCTTCCACCATTTGCGCAAACTGCAATTTGCACGTCGTTTTTTGTGGGTCTTGAAATGTGCACAAATATTGTATTTTTCTTATTATTTTTCATTGCCGCTCTTGTGCAATTGCGTAGCATCACACGTCCGCCTACATAGCCCTGCAGGCATGTTCCCCTTTTGTCCATATCCTTGTCAATTTCATCTTCTCCGCATTACTTCATTTAGCCCAGCAGAGCTATATTCTATTCTTGTCAAACAACTTGTCAGCCACCCCCCCCCCCTTCACTGGAGAAGTGATTTGAGAGTTGCCAGTGTCAAGCATGAACACATTACCCACTGACCACTTGGGAAAAGGGGAGCAGATTGCCCCCTTAGCAACCCAATCCTCAGTGCTGAACTGTTGAAGTGTTGAACTGACACTTCGGGGTGCCCTACTTCCATTGCACACTTGCTGGAGTCACAAGCAAGACAGATCTAGGGTCCATGCCCTTTTCACTGCTCTGATGTTACTGCAAATGAGAGGTGTCCCTGAGGAGGAGGGGGGTTATGGCTGTCATTAAGGTGACAGATGGGGAACCTCTGGCTGTGGGCTGAATTTGGCCTGCCACACCTCCACATCTGGCCTCCAACAGCTTCCAACAAGGCCCTTTCCCCTCCCTGCAACCCTCAAAGAAGGATGGAGGTGGGAGAGAGGTTGCTGATTGAGCCTTTGCTTTTATCCTTTGCTTATCCTTGCCTTTCGTGACCTGGTCTGTGGGTCTAGATAATAATAACTTCTAAAAACTTCTCAAAATCCTCTCACAAATATCTCCATACCTTTTGGCTGGCCTAAAAAAATGAAGGGAGCACTTTTTGAAGCACATGAAAACTGTTCATTAATTCTCCCCCCCCCAAACCCCCACCTTTCCTAGTCAGGAAACATGAGCTTTCCTCAAGCCAGAGGTGCAGTCGTTTTCATCCCTGCCAGCTTTCCTGATTAGAAAAGTTTTGGAGGGTAGGGAAGTCAGAGAATTCTGCCTCGGACTGAAATGGGATCGAATTCCCTTCAGTCCATGCCATAGAATCCTCTGCGGAATGGCACCACGAGGTCCTGCGGAGCCAGCAGTCATGCAGCTTTTTTTTCATTGTTCGCAAAGAATCACCGAATTTTCATAAATAAAAACGCAGTGTAATATATTCCGATAATAAATACATAAGGTTTTTTTAAAAAATGAATTGTGCTCACTCCTCACCACCTTGTTTGTGGGTGTTCTTTTTAAATTGAAATCCTCCGTCTCCATTTACTTTCAGCCAAAACACTTCCTCCTCCTAGGGGCTTCCCAAAAGAAGGCTGTCCTAGGTGTGCATGAGCGATGCACTCTTTGTTTAAAGCAATGCTGTTTTAAAGAAAGAAAAAACCTTTTAAAATGACCATGCTGGTCCTGGAGTTATGGTTTTCGGTACGGATTTATCTTCATAATTTTCAGAGTGAAAAAAAAGAGGAGAATTCCAGGGGCTTGTGAATGGTGGAACAGAGCACTGGCTGCAAACTGCAGAAGTCAAGCAGCACTGAAGGTACACAATTCGTACATCCCTATTGGAGGGAATGATGTCAGCTGCCCAATGACCTGCAGCTTGCTTGAGGAGTATTCCTTAAAAAAAAATTCCATAAACATTGAAAAGAGAGCCAGTGTGGTGTAGTGGCAAGAATGTTGGACTGGGAGCTGGGAGATCTGGGTTGTAGTCCCCACTCGGCCATGGAAGCTCACTGGGTGACTTTGGGCCAGTCACACTGTCTCAGCCCAACCTACCTCAGGGTTGTTGTTGTGAGGATAAAATGGAGAGGAGGAGGATAATGTAAGCCGCCTTGGGTTCCTTGCAAGAGGAAAACAGGCAGGATATAAATGCAATAATAAATAAATAAATAAATCAATAAATAAGTGCATTTTTGTACACATTTCTCCTAATGTGTACATTTTGTATGCATTTTTGCAAGCAATTTCCCTGAAAGAATGCATTTTGAACATTACTTCCCTTAAGATATGCACTTTTGTGCATTTTTCTTTTTTATTGGAGACCTCCATTACACGATTTGGAGAAGTGCAAATTTTGAATGAGAACTGAGTTTGGGTTGCATAGTAGTTCAAAAGTGCAACACTTCCTCTCCGTTCCTGATCATGACTGTGAGCTTGGTAGGTCCCCAGTGAATTCAGTGGTATTTACCTCCAAGTAACAATGATTTAGGATCAGATTATAAGTGCTGAATATTCTAGCTACTATATTTCTCTCCCATGCTAAGTTCCAGTGCACCATACTTTCTCTTTCCCAGTCTGAGATTTAACCATGACTGGTTGATCCTTCTTTGCTAAGAAAAGCAAAACAGAACATGGAATTACATCTGGCCTGTTTGGGACTATTGCTTTCCAGGTGCTGGGATGAAGTCAAGCATCTCATTTCATGCAGACCACTGATGAGTCATTACTTACTAATGCCTCTCAAAGGCTGTTAACCAGGATCCCTTATCCCCTGAGCCTTTCAGTCTCTCCAGCTAAGGCTATTTCTGACCCTCCTCAACTGAAAACAAGTCTCCATGTCTCCATACAAGTGTGAACAATTCCCCCATCCCACTCCACTCCCATGTTTGTATTGTACTTCAAATGGCTTTGTTTTGCCTAAGCATCTCTTTTAAAGCAATGCTTAACTTCAAGTTGGAATGTGCCCTAGGAAGCATGGCCGGGCCCCTGCCTGGAACAGCGGCCTGTAATTTACGGTGAGTTATGTTTCAATTACCTTGGTGTTATAGCGTCTCAGTGAGGGCAGGCATTATGTCATGTCAGGGATACAGGCGAGGGAGAAAATACAGACGCTCCCATTACAGCCAGTGATGGAGCAGTTTTAATAATACGGCAGGAAAAAAAAGAAGAGGGGGAACACAAACGACTTTCCAACCATGCCATTACTGCACATTAGTAACACAACATGGCCAGAGGGGGAGAGAGAGGTGGAAGTGGGAGTGATGAAGAAAGAGAGCATGATGAAAAGGAACTAAGGAACGAGACAGAGAGACAGAGAGAGACAGAGAGAGACAGAGAGAGAGAGAGTTCTTTTTTCCCAACACACACACCTACCTGATCAGTGGGTTAGAATCATAGAATACTAGGGTTGGAAGGGGTCTACATGACCATCAAGTTCAACCCACTACTCAGTGCAGGAATCCAAGTCAGAGCATCCCTCACAGATGGCTGTCCAGCTTCATCTTGAATGCCTCCAGAGTGGGAGAGCCCACAACCTCCCTAGGTCATTGGTTCCATTGTCGTACTGTTCTAACAGTCAGGAAGTTTTTCCTGATGTTCAGATGGAATCTGGCTTCCTGTCACTTGAGTGCATTATTCCATGTCCTGCACTCTGGGATGATCGAGAAGTGATCCTGGCCTTCCTCTCTGTGACAACCTTTCAAGTACTTGAAGAGCACTGTCATATCTCCCCTCAGTAGGGATGGCAGAGAATTTCTCCACGAATCTCTGGGAGGCCGAATGCCAATGCATTCGGCCCCCCAAAATTGTTGGGGAAATTCTCCACCCCCCCCACCACCCCCCGGGATGGGACTTACCTCTGTCGAATGTCCCTCTCGGCGGCAGGTCCCGGCGGCATTTCGGTGGCATTTTGGGGGCGGCGAGGGCAGCAGGGGCAGCAGCCAGTCTTCGGACCAGCTGCCGCTGCCGCCATTTCCCAGTGAAGTGAAAAAAAAATTGTGATAGGCTACGTGACAATTTACGTAGCCTATCACGGCTAGATTTTCAAAGTCAGCCATGATAGGCTACGTAAATCTTTACGTAGCCTATCACGGCTGACTTCGAAAAAGAAAAAAAAAAGCGCGTACGCAAATGGCGGCACCCATGGGCGCCGCCATTTGCGTTCCTTATTTGGGCACGGGTAGTCTACATAAAGATTTACGTAGACTACAGCAAAAATAAGGGCAACGCTATTTGTGTTGCCCTTATTTTCGCCGTAGTCTACGTAAATCTTTACGTAGACTACCCATGCCCAAATAAAAAACGCAAATGGCGGTGCCCATGGGCGCCGCCATTTGTGTACGGGTTTTTTTCTTTTTCCCAAAGTCAGCCGTGATAGGCTATGTAAAGATTTACGTAGCCTATCATGGCTGACTTTGAAAATCTAGCCATGATAGGCTATGTAAATCGTATCGTTACGTGGCCTATCACTTTTTTTTTTAATTTACTTTTTTATTTCACGGCCGGGGAGATGGGGCACTCCCCTCCGGCCTGAATTTTGGTGGCAAGGGATGGGGCGCCTCCCCCCTGGCCTGAATTTCGGCTGGGAGGGGCAGGGCACCTCCCCCCTGCCAAGAATTTCAGGGGGAGAAATGGAGAGCCTCCCCCCCCCACCAAACACAGCTGCAGGACCAGGTAAGGGACTTTTGTCCATCCTTACCCCTCAGTCTTCTCTTCTCAAGGCTAAACATGCCCATTTCTTTCCATCTCTCCTCATAGGGCTTTGTTTCCAGTTCCCTGAACATCTTCATTGCCCTCCTCTGAACCCTCTCCAGTTTGTCTGCATCCTTCTTAAAGTGCAGTGCCCAGAAATGGACACAGTACTCCAAATGAGAGAGTGAAGTCAAGTGGGCCTTAGGAAGCATTATTAACAACAAAGCTAGCAGAGATGACAGTATTCCAGCAGAGCTATTTCAAATCCTAAAAGATGATGCTGTTAAAGTGCTGCACTCAATATGCCAACAAATTTGGAACACTCAACAGTGGCCACAAGACTGGAAAAGGTCAGTTTACATTCCAATTCCAAAGAAGGGCAATGCCAAAGAGTGTTCAAACTACCGCACAATTGCGCTCATTTCACATGCCAGCAAGGTGATGCTCAAAATCCTACAAGCTAGGCTTCAGCAGTATGTGAACCGAGAACTACCGGAAGTACAAGCAGGGTTCCAAAGAGGCTGAGGAACTAGAGATCAAATCACCAACATTCGATGGATCATGGCAAAAGCAAGAGAATTCCAGAAAAACGTCTATTTCTACTTCATTTACTACAATAAAGCCTTTGATTGTGTGGATCACAACAAACTGTGGCAAATTCTTAAAGAGATGGGAGTACCAGACCACCTTACCTGTCTTCTGAGAAACCTGTACGAGGGTCAAGAAGCAACAGTAAGAGCCAGACATGGAACAACCAATTGGTTCAAAATTGGGAAAGAAGTATGACAAGGCTGCATATTGTCGCCCTGCTTATTTAACTTATATGCAGAGTACATCATGAGAAACACCGGGTTGGATGAATCACAGGTCGGAATTAAAATTGCCGGGAGAATTATCAACAACCTCAGGTACGCAGACGATACCACCCTAATGGCAGAAAGTAAAGAGGAGCTAAAGAGCCTCTTGTTGAGGGTGAAAGTGGACAGTGTAAAAGCTGGTTTGAAAGTAGGGATGGCGGAGAATTTCTCCCCGAAACTTCGGGGGGCCGAGCGCCAACGTGTTCGGCCCCCCGAACAAGTTTTGGGGAGAAATTCTCCGCACCCCCCCGAACAAATGTCCCCCCGGGAGGGACATTCGCACCTTTGCCGAATGTCCCTCCCGGCGGCGGGTCCGGCCAGCGGTTTGGCGGGTGTTTGTGCAGGGCGGGAGCGGCAGCCGGACTTTCGACCGGCTGCCGCCGCCGCCATTCCAATAAAAGAAAAAAAAACGCCCCCGTGATAGGCTACGTGACGATTAACGTAGCCTATCACGGCTAGATTTGCAAAGTCAGCCGTGATAGGCTACGTAAATCGTCACGTAGCCTATCACGGGTGACTTTAAAAAAAAAAAAAAGCGCGTATGGATAATGGCAGCCCCCATAGGGAGCTGCCATTCCCGTTCCTTATTTGGTCGCTGTAGTCTACGTAAAGATTTACGTAGACTACAGCAACCAAATAAGGAACGTGAATGGCGGATCCCTATGGGGGCCGCCATTAGCGTACGCGCTTTTTTTTTTTTTTAAGTCACCCGTGATAGGCTACGTGACGATTAACGTAGCCTATCACGGCTGACTTTGCAGATCTAGCCGTGATAGGCTACGTTGATCGTCACATAGCCTATCACGGGGGCGTTTTTTTTAAAAAAAAAAATTTGGAGTTCGCGGCCGGGCGCGGCGGGAAGCCACCTCCCCGGCCTGAATTTCGGCCGGGCGAGGTGGGAAGCCTCCCCCCCGGCCTGAATTTCGGCCAGGGCGAGGCGGGAAGCCTCCCCCCCGGCCTGAACTTTGCGGGGGGAGCAGCGAAGCGCCTCCCCCCCACCGCGAACAAGCTTCGACAACAGGTAAGTGACTTTCGTCCACCCCTATTTGAAAGAAACTCAACATTAAAAAAAACTAAGATCATGGCATCTGGCCCCATCACTTCCTGGCATATAGAAGGGGAAGAAATAGAAGCAGTGACAGATTTTATTTTCCTGGGCTGCAAGATCACCACAGATGGTGACTGTAGCCATGAAATTAAAAGACGCTTGCTCCTTGGGAGGAAAGCTATGGCAAACCTAGACAGCATAGTAAGAAGCAGAGACATCACCTTGCCGACAAAGGTCAGTCTAATCAAAGCTATGGTTTTCCCAGTAGTAATGTATGGCTGTGAGAGCTGGACTATAAGGAAGGCTGAGTGCCGAAGAATTGATGCTTTGGAACTGTGGTGCTAGAGAAGACTCTTACGAGTTCCCTGGACTGCAAGGAGGTCAAATCAGTCAATCCTAAAGGAAATCAACCCTGAGTGCTCATTGGAAGGACAGATACTGAAGCTGAAGCTCCAATATTTTGGCCACCAAATGGAGATAGCTAGATAGCGTCACTGATGCAATGAATATGAACTTGAATACACTCTGGGAAAGAGCGGAGGACAGGACGGCCTGGCGTGCTATGGTCCATGGGGTCACGAAGAGTCGGACACGACTGAACGACTGAACAACAACAACAAAATTGAAATCAATGGGACATAATTAGTCATCACTGGCTTGTCTCATTTATTTCAGTGGGTCTGCTCTAAGTATGACGAAATTTGAATCCAATCCAGTCTCTTGAATGTGCAGCCTGAGAAATAGATGTACAGAAGGGTAAGAGAAAGAAAGAAAGAAAGAAAGAAAGAAAGAAAGAAAGAAAGAAAGAAAGACAGTCAGACAGACTGACTCTGGGCCAAATTAGACATGATGTGGAATATTTGTGCTTTGGATCTCCTTAGACATTTGGGCTTCTTTCCCCAACTTCTAATTGGTAGCTCCACATGGCTGCAATGAAGACTGGGAAAGTGAAAGAGTTGAAAAAGGAGTCTTTTTTCCCCTTATTTGCTCTTTTCTTGATCTAAATCACACGTAGCATTTAGGCTAATCTACTAGCTTTACAGCCGCAAATGGTGCCCACTACTCCATTTGCATCCAGAGACTTACTTATACAGAGATACAGCATGGCAATTGCTGCCGGCCGCCCGTATCAATGAAATTCGCCAGCGATATGGGGATGGCAGCCGGCTCCGCAGGATCGACGTGGAGCGGAGCCGGCCTGGACGGATTCCGGTGGAAGGGAAGGGTTGCCTCACCCTGCAGGCGGATTCCCCTGCAGAACAACAGGTAGGGAATCCGCCCATCCCTACCTTGTGCTAACAGAATGACACAGTTGGATACTGCCCCCTGTCTCCCACACTCATGTTTGCATACACACACACACACACACACACACCCATCAGAGATCCCAATCATATGTTTCCTGCATGGCATCTTGTATGTTCCTCCTCTAAAGCTCACCAGCTCTGGAGCTTATCTCTTTATTGGTAGACTTGGTCCCTCTGCTTTAATTTTTTTAGTGTGTGTAATTATGTATTTTTAATATCTGAAATTATGAGTAGAGCATGTACCTCCTCCTTGGAAAACTTAACATGACCTTCCAGATTCACCTTTGCTTGTACTAAAGAATATGAAAATCCCCCTACGTAAATATACATAAAACACAATGGCATTCATTTATTCCTACAAAGAATCAGGAACAGAATAATAGGGTTTTCCAGGTGGAATCCATGCAGGAACTGGCTTGGTCCAGGCTTACACAAGTTCAGAAATAGAACTACACAAGTTCATCTCCATACTCTTTTCTTTGCTGAATTGGGCAGGCATGTTTAGACAGCAAAAGTCCTATACTGGCTGGGAATGCTGGAAGTTGTAGGACTTTCCCCCCCCCGTCTAAGCAGGTATGAGATTGTGCCCTAAATGTGTTGTTGGATGTACTATGACTGTTTTATAAAATAAAAATAGCTGCTGATTAGGATCAGGGAGGGGAGGGGGTTAATAACCTTTTCTCACCACCCCCCCCCCCAATGTATCAGATGAAAATCACCTCCCCACACCATGGTGGAGAAAATATCACATTTTGATATTTTATACAATTTTAATATTATTGATGATTTAATTATATTTAAAACTTTTGTATATGTTTTATACTCCTATTTATAGGTTTTAATAGTACAAGTTTTAATGTTGTAAAGCCTCCTTGTGTCCCAGTATTGGGGGAAAAGGAGTATATAAATAAATACAACAACAGCAACAACAATGATAACTTCCAGTTTTACCACTAGCAGCAAATGGCAGTTTGAGGGGAGATTTTCATCAGGTCATGTATAGTTTGGCCCAAAGATTTTGAGTTACACATAAGTATTTTCAAAGTGGCTGTTCAAGGGTGGGGGGAGTATTTACATATTTCTGAGCAAGTGTACAATGTTAAGCCCTTGAAAAATGACAAGACTGTCATGACATGACATTAGGTAACACCCTAATGAACTCCTTTCCCTATTAGAGTTTATCACCTACCTTGGGTTGTATTACTAAGCTGCAGGAACACCGAGTCCTGGAGCTGGATTGCTTAGGAATGCATCCCCTTTAAAACTAAAGCTACATTCAAAAATACCAAAAGGGAAAGTTGAAGAGAAAGTTCAAGGAAGGGAAAGGCCCTTCTTCCTTTACCACTGTAAGCCTGACAACAATCTGATGATCCAGAATTAAAACTATACTCTCACTCAGAAAAATCCTACCCTTCCCCACCCCTTATTTATTTTTCTTGAATATCGAGTTCAATGAAAAGTTCAATGAAATGCAAAGGGATGCTATAGTGAATCTGTCATAGTCTTCCTATCTTAGCAGCACCCTGTCGGTATTGGTATCTGGTCGCCACATCTAAAAAAAGACATTGTAGAGCTGGAAAATGTGCAGAAAATGGCAATGAAAATGAATAAGGGGCCAGAGCATCTCCCCTATGGGGGAAGGTTACAACAGCTGGTATTATTTAGCTTGGAAAAAAGGAAAGTAAGGGGAGACGTGATAGAGGTCTACAAAATTATGCATGGTGTGGAGAATGTGGATAGGGAGATATTTCCCCCCACCTCTCTCAAAATACTAGAACCCGGGGTCATCCTATGAAGCTGATTGGTGGGAGAAAAGTTCACACATTAAAAAGAAATGCATACAAAAATGTGTATAGTATAGAAATGTGCACACAAACGGCATCTGTTACAGATAATTGTGTATAAGAATGCTTTATCTTGGGGGACATTGTCTACATACAATTTAAAAAATGCATCCACTTTTGAGAAGTGTAAGTGGGAAAAAAAAGTACTTTAAAGTACATTTAAGAAAATGCAAACTAGTGCAAAAACAGGACGGAAAAAACTTCAAACTTTTTTTTAAATGAAGAAAATTGAGCTTGACAGAGTTATCCATCCCTAAGTCCTACACATGTCTACTCAGAAGTAAACCAATGGAGTTCATTGGGACAGGACAAGTGTGGATAGGATTTTGCCATAAATTGCATTGGCCATTCCTTTCTTGACTTTTTTTTTCCTTTTGTCATGATGTAATTTAATCTTAGAGGTCCAACATCATTTATCTTAGCATTGCCTCCAACATGCATGTTTCCTTCAATGCATCTGGTACAGCAGCTATTGAAAAAAAACCAAATCCCTCACCCCGCAAAAATAGAAGTAGCTCAATTTTCTTCTGGATTGGTTGGGCACCTACAGCACTATTCATGTTTTGCTGACAAGAGTGTTAGAATGAAAATCCCTCCAGCTCATGAACAGCAGTGCTAATGCTACAATATTTAAGCAATCGGAACAGCAAATTTCATGACTGGAGGAGAGATATTCTTCAAAGACAATTCTGAAAAGAGACTTCATCTTGTGCCCCTGCTGTGCCAATGTTCTGCAGTTAGTTACCCACCCAGGGTATTTGCCTTCATAAAGAACAGAATGTACCCCTAAAAAGCACAATAGTTTAGCAGAGAATCTTTGGCAAAACCTCAGGGTTTTTGCCATGCTCCACGGTTCTTTTGAGTAGAGCACAATGTTCAGCTTTCCATTTTTAAAAAAATATATATCTATTTTTAATCACCAAACAACACCAAATACTATATATACAAATATACCATTATACCCAACTAGTAACAGGAGAGCTACATTAAAACAAAAAACAAAAAAACACCCCATCTACTTTCTAGTGCCGTTTCCTTTGTTTCATTCAAATCTGGTAAGCCTACAACTTCTGACTCGTGCTCAGTCGCCTTCTTGCAGTCACTCTTGTTCCCTCCCTTGCTCTCTCTCACTCCCCCCTCTTTATTTTCTTGACACAAATAGCAGTCATTTCTCAGAGAATGTGCTGGGTTAGCCTGCTTTGTAATTCAAACCTTTTATTCAGGTTACCATTATGTACTAAAGAGGGAAATATGTATTGGCTAAATGGCCTTGTTATAGATGTTCCCATTGTGGAAAGTAAGGTTGGGCTTATGCACACACACTCATAAGGGCCTTTCCAAATCATTGCTCTATTTATCACGCACAATGGAATTTCACTTGTTCTTTTCTTTCTTTTCCTCTCTCTCACCTCTTTTTTCTAGGGAAAAAGGCCTTACATACAGAGATTTTACTGATTCCTTCTAATTCATTCTCTTCAAAAAAAGAGCAAAAAGTCATAGAATCATAGAATAGTATGGTTGGAAGGGGCCTACAAGGCCATTGATTCCAACCCCCTGCTCAATGCAGGAATCCAAGTCAGGACATCCCTGGCAGATGGCTGTCCAGCCTAGGGATGACGGAGAATTCTGCCACGGACTCCAATGAGGCTGGATTATAAGAATCCGGCCCCCGAGAGTCCGCGGCGGAATGAAAGACTCACCTCCGCCACCCGGGGGAATCCGTGCGGGGCCGGATCCTACCTGCTGCCGGCTGGCCACTGCCGCCTGTCCCATCCGCTCCTGCCTGTCTTCAGATGCAAATGGCATCCGGTGTAGCGGACGTCATTTGCGTCCCTGCCGTTTGCCATGATAGGCTAAGTAAATCTTTTTGCCATGATAGGCTACGCCGGACACCATTTGCATCCGAAGACAGGCAGGGCGGCAGCGGATGGACCCGGCCAGCAGCTCTGCAGACTTGCCACAGAGCAGAGCCGGCTGGGGAGGATTCCGGGGGCAGGAACGGATCACCTCCCCCCCCCGTGGACCCCCTGGCGGACTCGAAGGCAAGTTCCATACACCCGTAGTCCAGCCTCATCTTGAATGGCTCCAGTGTGGGAGAGCCCACTACCTCCCTGGGTCATTGGTTCTATTGTTGTATTGCTCTAACAGCCAGGAAGTTTCTCCTAATGTTCAGATGGAATCTGGCTTCCTATAACTTGAGCCCATTATTCTGTGTTCTGCATTCTGGGATGATCAAGAAGAGATCCTGGCCTTCCTCTCTGTGACAAACTTTCAAGGATGTGAAGAGCACTATCATATCTCCCCTCAGTCTTCTCTTCTCAAGGCTAAACATGCCCAGTTCTTTCAGTCTCTCTTCATAGGGCTTTGTTTTCAGTCCTCTGATCATCTTTGTTGCCCTTCTCTGAACCCTCTCCAGTTTGTCTTCATCCTTAAAGTGTGGTGCCCAGAAGAACTTGACACAGTAATACAGATGAGGCCTAACCAGTGCTGAGTAGAAGGGAAATAGTACTTGCTGTGATTTGGAAGCGATGCTTCTATTAATGCAGCCCAAAATAGCATTTGCCTTATTTGCAGCCACATTACATTGTTGGCTCATTTTCAGCTTGTGATCTACAGCAATTCCAAGATCCTTCTCACTTACAGTGTTGTTGAGCCATGTATCCCCCATCTTGTAGCTGTGCATTTGGTTTCTTTTTCCTAGGTGCAGAACTTGGCATTTATCACTATTAAATGTCATTCTGTTGTTTTCTGCCCAGCGCTCCAGTCTATCCAGATCACTTTGAATTTTGTTTCTGTCTTCCAAAGTATTAGCTATCCCACCCAATTTGGTGTCATCTGCAAATTTGATCAGCATTCCCTGCACCTCCTCCTCCAAGTCATTAATAGAAACGTTGAAGAGCACTGGGCCCAGGACTGAGTCCTGCGGTACCCCACTCATTACCTCTCCCCAGTTTGAGGAGGTCCCATTGATAAGCACTCTTTGATTCTGATTCTGTAGCCAACTGTGGATCCACCAGATCGTTGCTTCATCTAGCTCACTTCACTTGGAGGTAGTTTGCTCATTATGATATCATGGGGCACTTTGTTGAAAGCGTTGCTGAAGTCGAGGTATATTATGTCCACAGCATTCCCACAGTCCACAAAAGAGGTGACCTGATCCAAAAATGAGATCAGATTTGTCTGGCAGGATTTGTTCTTGACAAATCCATGTTGGCTTCGAGTAATCACTGCATTGTTTTCAAGGTGCTTCCAGATGGATTGCTTTATCATCTGCTCCAGAATTTTCCCAGGGATGGATGTCAGACTGACTGGTCTGTAGTTCCCAGGTTCCTCCTTTTTACCCTTTTTGAAGATAGGGATAACATTAGCCCTCCTCCAGTCATCTGGCACTTCACCCATCCTCCATGATTTCTCAAAAATAATAGACAGTGGCTCTGAGAGTTCTTCTGCCAGTTCTTTTATTACTCTAGAGAGCTTCTGTTATTGGGCGGTATAGAAATAAATAAATAAATAAATAAATAAATAAGGTGCAGTTCATCTGGCCCTGGAGATTTGAAGCAATTCAAAGTAATTAGGTGTTCCTTGAAGTCAGACCAAACCCAAAATAATCCAATCACCTTCCAGTAGGGATGGACGAGGGGGGGGGTGTCTGCAAGGGGGGAGGCAATCCGTCCCCCCCCCGAATCCTGGCTGGCTGGCTCCACTCCGCAGCGATTCCGCGGCGCCACCAGCTAGCTCCAAAGCGCCAGAAATATGGCCACCATTGCCGTATCGCTGGCTAGGCTGATTGGCTGCAGATGCAATGGCTGCATTTAGCTTAAACTTAGACCTTTATGGACGCAAATGGACGCCATTTACATCCCTGCTTTTTCACGTGATAGGCTACAACGGGTAGGTAGGGGTGGACGAAAGTCACTTACCTGTCCTCGAAGGACGTTCGCGGTGGGGGAGAGGCGCTTCGCTGGTCACCCCGCGAAGTTCAGGCTGGGGGGGGAGGCTTCCTGCCTCGCCCGGCCGAAATTCAGGCCGGGGAGGAGGCGCCTCGCCTCGCCCGGCCGCGAACGCGAAAGTTAAAAAAAAAAAAAAGCCCCCTGATAGGCTACGTGATGATTCACGTAGCCTATCACGGTTAGATCTGCAAAGTCAGCCGTGATAGGCTACGTCAATCGTCACGTAGCCTATCACGGGTGACTTTAAAAAAAAAAAAATCGCGTACGCTAATGGCGGCCCCCATAGGGAGCCGCCATTTGCGTTCCTTATTTGGTCGCTGTAGTCTACGTAAATGTTTACGTAGACTACGGCGAAAATAAGGGCAACGCAAATAGCGTTGCCCTTATTTTCGCCGTAGTCTACGTAAATCTTTACGTAGACTACAGCGACCAAATAAGGAAGGGGAAAGGCGGCTCCCTATGGGGGCCGCCATTATCTGTACACACTTTTTTTTTTTTTTAAGTCACCCGTGATAGGCTACGTGACAATTGACGTAGCCTATCACAGCTGACTTTGCAAATCTAGCCGTGATAGGCTACGTTAATCGTCACGTAGCCTATCAGGGGGCATTGTTTTTTTTTCTTTTATTGCAATGGCGGCGGCGGCGGCAGCCAAAAGACCAGCTGCCGCTCCCGCCTCGCTCGAACACCCGTCGAACCGCCGGCCGGACCAGCCACCGGGAGGGACATTCGGTGAAGGTAAGTCCCGTCCCAGGGGGGGACGGTGGGCGGGGGGGTGCGGAGGATTTCTCCCCGAAACTTGTTCGGGGGGCCGAACACGTTGGCGCTCGGCCCCCCGAAGTTTCGGGGAGAAATTCTCTGCCATCCCTACAGGTAGGTGAGAAACCCAAAGGGCAATACCAGAGGACCTGGGCTCCAAAAGCTGTCTGGGGACATTTCATACCACTGCCAGCCCTGATCATGAATGTGGATAAAAGTAGGGATGTCAGAGAATTCCGCCACAAATCTCGGTGGTGGAAAGGTCTGCCCCCCCACCCCCCCAGGACGGGACTTACCTTGGGCGGATCTTCCTGGTGGCGGCAGCTCCGACAGCGCTTCGGTGGCGCTTTGGCAGCGACGGCAGCGGTGGCAGCGGCCGGTCTTCTGACCAGCTGCCGCTGCCGCCATTACCAGTTAAAAAAAAAAAACGTGATAGGCTTAGGGATGGCCGAAAGTCCCTTACCTAGTCCCGCAGCTTGCTTCGCGGTGGGGGGGAGTCGCTTCAGTTCTCCCCCCGAAGTTCAGGCCGGGGGGGGAGGCGCCCCGCCTCACCCGACCGAAATTCAGGCCGGGGAGAAGCACTCCGTCTCCCCGGCCGCGAAATACAAAAGTGAAAAAAAAAACACCCGTGTTAAGCTACGTAACGATTTACGTAGCCTTTCACGGCTAGATTCCCACAGTCAGACGTAATAGGCTACGTAAATCGTTACGTAGCCTATCACAGGTGACTTTGAAAAAAAAAAAAGCGCGTACGCAAATGGCAGCGCCCATGGGCGCCACCATTTGCATTCCTTATTTGGTCCCAGTAGTCTACGTAAATCTTTACATAGACTACAGCGAAAATAAGGGTAATGCTATTTGCGTTGCCTTTATTTTCGCCATAGTCTATGTAAATCTTTACATAGACTACTGGGACCAAATAAGGAATGCAAATGGCGGCGCCCATGGGCGCCGCCATTTGCATACGCGCTTTTCTTTTTCTTTTTCAAAGTCACCCGTGATAGGCTATGTAACAATTTACGTAGCCTATCACGGCTGACTTTGGGAATCTAGCTGTGATAGGCTACGTAAATCATTACATAGCCTATCATGGGTGTTTGTTTGTTTGTTTTACTTTATTTTGTAATGGCGGCGGCAGCAGCCGGTCGGAAGACCGTCCGCTGCCCCCGCCCCCGATGAACCGCCGCCGAACTCCCGCCAGGACCCACCGCCGAGAGGGACATTCGAGGGAGGTAAGTCCCATCCCGGGGGGGGCGGAGAATTTCACCAACAATTTCGGGGGGCCGAATGCGTTGGCATTCGGCCTCCCCGAGATTTGTGGAGAAATTCTCTGACATCCCTAGATAGGCTACATAAAGATGTACGTAGCCTATCACAGCTAGATTTTTAAAAAACACGGTTTAGATTTTTAAAAAACACCGAGAAAAAAGTGTGTACACAAATGGCGGCGCCCATGGGCGCCGCCATTTGCGTTCCTTATTTTGGCACATCTTAGTCTACGTAAACATTTACATAGACTAACACAGCGAAAATAAGGGGAACACAAATAGCGTAGCGTCTACGTTATTTGCGTGCCCCTTTTTTTCCCCGTCTTAGTCTACGTAAATGTTTACGTAGACTAAGACATGCCAAAATAAGGAACGCAAATGGCGGCGCCCAGGGGCGCTGCCATTTGCGTACGCACGTTTTTTTTCCTTTTAAATCAGCCGTGATAAGCTACGTAAACATTTATGTAGCCTATCACGGCTGACTGCAGGGACGCAAACTGCTAGCCAGTGCTAGCCAGTGGCCAGATGTCCGGCCACTGGCGGAGCCGGCCGGCGGCTCTGCAGAATCCCTGCAGAGCGGAGCCGCCGGCCAGAATTTCAGGGGGGAGGGACGGAGCACCTCTCCCCCCAGCCAGAATTTCGGGTGGAGGGACGGAGCGCCTCCCCCCCACCTCGAATCAATTTCGCTAAAAGGTAAGTGACTTTTGTACATCCCTAGAAATGCCAGTTCACTCAATTGTGGAAGTGTTCAGTGCTCTTTTGGAGGGGGGTTAAATTCATTGTGGTCTGAGTTTAGGCATGTTGCAAAGCAGTTATGCAACTGCTTCAATGAAGTGTCTATGTTTTAGTTTCACGGAGCTGGATGGCATTTGTTTTTGTTGTTGTCAAAGGGTTTTATTGAGTTTCCAATAAAGTTTTTAACCGGAGATTTATGACCATGTACAATGTGTAGTCATTCAGCTATCAATAACAGTTTATATCTGCAGGCTTGCATTTTACATTGCCATGAAGAATTCAGAGGGTTAGCTAGCAGTGAAATATTGACTCAGTCCCAGTGAAAAATTAGCCTTTGGTTGCGGATGTGTGGTCAAGTATTTGCCTGAATGTTTCACTACATCACCAAACCCTGTCCATATTCATTCTTTTCACTTCTCAAGGGTCACCTGAATTAGCTCTAAACTCTTTCTGCTAGTTATCATGAATTGTCAATTGTGCCGCAAAATATTATGGTGATGCCATCATTATTCCGAACTGAAGGCTCTGGGAAACTGTATTGTCTTGTTTGAAAGAGGGCCCATCATAGCCAGTCTATGCCCTGCATTTATCAAATGGAAACACCACTGCATAAAAGATGACTTATTCCTGTCACTACTGTAATGCAAACACCATGAAACGCATTCCACCCTCTTGTTGCTTGGGATGTCTCCATGGCCGTGACAGTGCTCTTCACTAGGAGTGCATGAAAGCCACTTACCTGGTCTCGCAGCTTGCTTCGCGGTGGGGGGGAGGCACTTCGCTGCTCCCCCCGAAGTTCAGGCCGGTGGGGGGAGGCTTCCCGCCTCGCCCGGCCGATATTCAGGATGGGGGGGAGGCTTCCCGCCTCGCCTGGCCGAAATTCAGGCCGGGGAGGAGGCGCCTCGCCTTGCCCGTCCGAGAACTAAAAAGTAAAAAAAAAAAAACACCCCCGTGATAGGCTACGTGACGATTAACGTAGCCTATCACGGCTAGATCTGCAAAGTCAGCCATGATAGGCTATGTTAATTGTCACGTAGCCTATCACGGGTGACTTTAAAAAAAAAGCCCATACGCAAATGGCGGCCCCCATAGGGAGCCGCCATTCGCTTTCCTTATTTGTTCACTGTAGTCTACGTAAATCTTTACATAGACTACGGTGAAAATAAGGGCAACGCAAATAGCGTTGCCCTAATTTTCGCCGTAGTCTACGTAATCTTTACATAGACTACAGTGACCAAATAAGGAACGTGAATGGTGGCTCCCTTTGGGGGCCGCCATTAGCTGTACGCGCTTTTTTTTTTTTAAGTCACCCGTGATAGGCTACGTGACGATTTACGTAGCCTATCATGGCTGACTTTGCAAATCTAGCCGTGATAGGCTACGTTAATCGTCACGTAGCCTATCACGGGGGCATTTTTTTTTTTTTTTACTTTTATTGGAATGGCGGCGGCGGCGGCAGCTGGTCAAAAGACCGGCTGCCGCCTCTGCCCCTGTCGAAGACCTGACGAACCACCGCTGCGACCTGCCGCCAGGAGGGACATTCGGGAAAGGTAAGTCCCGTCCCGGGGGGGGTGCAGGGGGAGTGCAGAGAATTTCTCCCCGAAACTACTTCGGGGGGCCGAACACGTTGGCACTCGGCCCCCCGAAGTTTCGGGGAGAAATTCTCCCCCATCCCTACTCTTCACAAACATGCTGTTCTGATGTGAAGAAGGGGCATTTTGTTGGCTTGCTAGATATCAGCAAGAGGTGGTTGCATTGCCATTGGTCCCTGGTCAAATCATCTAACTCACTCCTATGAAGATCTCACCTGATCCTTTGTCTTTCTGGTAAGGATGCTGATCCTTTTCTGATCAATCCAGTCTCTCTCAAGTGGTCCCCCTTTCCTGAGATGGCATGGGGACTATAGCCACATGGTGAAGGCTTCACACCATATACTTGCTCAATATCTTAAAGCAGCCTTTCCCAACCCAGGTGCCTCCTGGCATTTTTTACTACAACTCCCAACATCCCTGGCCATTGGCCATACTGGCTGGAGGTGATGGGAGTTGTAGTTCACAACATCTATAGGGTCCTGGATTGGGGAAGGCTGTCTTAGAACAGAGCTTTAAGGGCACTTGCTTTCCCCTGCTACCCTGAAACCTGTGGTTCCTTCTTCCTACTAAGTGGGCTTCCCCAGCAGGAATCTGGGAGAGGCCCTTCTTTTGAGACCACTTCTTTCAGAGATGTCTTTGGTGGTGACACAAATAGGGCCTTGTGGGCCTTAGTAGCTGCTCCCTGGAGGTGGAACTCCCTGCTAAGGGAAGCTAGGTTTGCTCCCTCTCTGCTGTCCTTCCACCAGAAAGCAAAGACCGCTTTATTCAAATGCATCTTTGGTGTGTAAGTAGAGATGTCGCAAGACTCCTCCATGCCCAGCCCCCCCTCACCAAGCTGTGGGGCACTGATGGACCCAGTCATCAAGATCCCTGGGGCTCGGTGACTGGCTGGGTGCAGCCTGGAGTCCCCATCACTGTGTGCACACCAAATGCTCTTGCCATGTCTTCCTTGCAAGGACAAGAGGGCAAGAGTGGTTGGCACACAAGTGGTGATGGAGACTCACCCTGTCCCTGCCTGCTATTAAGGGCTTGACAGCCAGCAGGGGAAGAAGTACAGGAGTCCCCATCACTGTGCATGCCCCAACTGCTCTTGCCATCTCCTCCTTGCAAGGAGCAGATGGCTAGAGCAGTTGGCTCATTTGAAGTGATGAAGACTCTGGCTGTCAAGCCCTTGTGTGCACAATGGCAGCCATGGGGACTCCAGCAGCCACCCTTGTTCACACAAGGGCTTTATAGGGGTGCACGAAAGTCACTTACCTGGTGTCGCAGCTTTTCGCGGTGGGGGGGAGGCGCTTCGCTGCTCTCCCCGCGAAGTTCAGGCTGGGGGGGAGGCTTCCCGCCTCGCCTGGCCGAAATTCAGGCCAGGGGGGAGGCTTCCCGCCTCGCCCGGCCGAAATTCAGGCTGGGGAGGAGGCGCCTCGCCTCGCCCTGCCGCGAAATTAAAAGTTAAAAAAAAACACGCCCCTGTGATAGGCTACGTGACGATTTACGTAGCCTATCATGGCTGACTTTGCAAATCTAGCCATGATAGGCTACGTTAATCGTCACGTAGCCTATCACGGGGGCGGTTTTTTTTTCTTTCTTTTATTGGAATGGCGGCGGCGGCAGCCGGTTGAAAGACTGGCTGCCGCTCCCGCCCCGGACGAAGACCCGACGAACCGCCGGCCGGACCCACCGCCGGGAGGGACATTCGGGAAAGGTAAGTCCCGTCCCGGGGGGGGTGGGGGGCGGAGAATTTCTCCCCGAAACTTGTTCAGGGGGCCGAACACATTGGCGCTCGGCCCTCCGAAGTTTCGGGGAGAAATTCTCCGCCATCCCTAGGGCTTTATGAGCACAAAGGCTAGACTGCCGGAGTAACCATCACTGCACGCACCCCAACCGCTCTCACCATCCACTCCTTGCAAGGAGATGGTGAGAGTGGTTGTGGCATGCACAGTGATGGGGACTCCAGCAGTCAAGCCCTTGTGCGCATGAAGACCTTGTGTGAACAAGGGCTTGACTGACAGAGTCCTTGTCGCACAGAGGAGGGGTGGCTGTGGGCACAGTCCTCAGTGGGTGAGGGTGAAGCTCCTTTCTCCCCCTCCCATCTCGCTACCGCAGCAGCAGCACCTTGACAAGAGGAGAAAAGGAAAGCCCCTCTTGTTCTCCATCTGCCCCACCAGTGCCACTACCCCCACTGTAGCTCCTTCCCTCCCTCCCATCTCCTGCCTATCTCATTCTCCTCCCATCAAACTGCTGCCTGTCATCTTGCTGAAATGGCCCCCTTACAGCCGCCATTTCCATAAGTCTGAATTGCTAATATCCCTGTTTGGGGCAAGGTGCTTGACTGTGTGGTGGCTGGGCAGCTTCAGATGCAATTGGAGGAAACTGATTATCTCAACCCATTTCAATCTGGTTTCAGGCCAGGGTACAGCACTGAAATCATGAGGGCCAATAAACTGAAGCTAAATCCTGACAAGATGGAAGCTCTGTGGATTAGTGGTTCCCAAGTCTGGGAATTGGGTAAGCAATCTGTCCTGGATGGGGTTGCACTCCCCCTGAAGGAGCAGGTGTGTAGCTTGGGAGTACTCCTAGATCCATCCCTGTCACAGGAGCCCCAGGTGGACTCCATGGCCCAGAGTACTTGGGGCCAGCTTCGGCTGATCTGCCAGCTATGGCCTTTAATGGACAGGGATAACCCAGCCACAGTAGTACATGCACTGGTAACCTCCCAATTAGACTACTGCAATGCACTTTATGTGGGGCTGCCCTTGAAGATGACTTGGAAGTTGCAGCTAGTCCAAAATGTAGCAGCTAGACTGCTGACTGGAACACCTCATAAAGACCATATAACACCAGTTTTAAAGGAATTACACTGGCTGCCAATATGCTTCCGGTTGGAATTCAAGGTTTTGGTGATGACATTTAAAGTCCTAAGCAGCTTGGGCCCTCAATATTTGAGGGAGTGCCTCTCCCTATGTATGCCTGCCCGAAGACTGAATCTGTTGGAGGGGCCCTCCTCTGCATCCTACCAGTGCAAGACATACACTGTGGTGGGACGTGGGAGAGGACCTTCTCTGCTTTGGCACCCCAGTTATGGAATGCCCTTCCCTCAGAGACCTGATTGGCACAGACATTGGTCCCATTTCAGTGCCAAGTAAAAACATGGCTTTTTACCAAATCCTTTGAGGGCTAAATGCTTTCCCTAAAATAGCACACTGTTTTGAGTGATTTATTGTTTTAGATTTTAATCGGTATTAGCTTGTTTAATGGTTTAATATGTTTTAGGTGTTTAAATTATGTACTGTTTTATACTGCTTAAATTGATTTTATCTGTATGCCGCCCTGAGATCTTAATGATAGGGTGGGATACAAATGGGTTTTTATAAATAAATAAATAAATAAATAAATAAAAAAAAAGATTGAACTTAGGGAAAACAACAAGGTGCCATTTTGTGTAAAAATAGTATCTTGCACAGAGGGCGGGCAGCTTGCGGACCTGCTTGTCAGGCTTGTGGCTACTTGCGTGTGGGTCTGGCCAAGCACAATGGCTCAACGAGTCAAGCACAATGGCTCAACGTGTCTGGGGCACGTGAGCAGGGGTGGTGGCTCACTGAGTGCCCAAGAAACCCAGACAGAGGTGAATCCGTCCATCCCTATATGTAAGCGGGTCTGTTGAGCTGGGATGCTGTTTCTACTCTGCTATTGTTGTGTGTTTTTTTGTGTTTTAATGTATTTGTTTATTATTGTTTTTATCAAGTTTTATTGGTGATTGTAAGCCACCTAGAGTGCCATTGTTGGTAGAAAGGGAGGGTACAGATCAAATCAATCTATCAATCAATCACAATCTTCAGGGGGTTTGCTCCTTTCACCAGAGGAGAGCCACCAAATAAGGATGTGTTAATCAGCAAATCCCAAGTTCACCAAGGTTCTCCAAATTCCACCCCAAGCCTCATTCACACTTGTGTTCATAACAAATTGTGAGCTTTGTGTTTTGTTGTTGTTGATTTTTCCTTTTTGCAGAAAAAAAAATCATATGCATTTTCCCAAATGTATGCATCAGTTGGGAATTTTTTTTCTGCTATTTATTAAATGGTGTCTGTACACATTTTTTAAAAAGTACACATTTTTTCAATAGGCATTTTTTCAAATGTATGCATTTTTCAAACCAATTTTTATTGCTGCTGTTCTGTGAATCACATCAGAAGCTCAAAAATGCATGGACTTCGATTGCAGCTTTTGTTCAGCTCTGCATTCGGTTCTGGGAATTGTGAACTGGGTAAATTCTGATTTTTATAAATGTACTGAAATGAATTTCCCATACATCCCCATACCACCAAAGGACTCCAGCTCAGATATCCCCATAGCATTTAGCCAACCATGCTTTGGTTGAAGTCCTTTGATAACAAATGAGGCTGAAATTGTGTTGAAATTCATTGATATACATTGGTGTATGAGACAGTGTTTTCTTTTTTTATTTTAGATGACTCAGCTATGACAGTAGGTGTAGGCACCATTATAGCTGGCTAATAAATAATATTTTATGTATAACCTTCAGGACATTGCAGATTAATATTTCAATTTATAATGACACCAGATTAAAAGCAACTAATTCCCCGAGAGAGACAGAACAGATGATGCTGGAAGCCTGCTGTTATTGTCACATTGGACACAGTCTTCCTTTCTTTGCAAAACTGTAAAGGAGATAAACATTTACAAGTGAGCAGATATGTTAGGATCCAGTTACAAGACTGGAGTCTGCTTCTGATGAGGGAGACTGAAATCTAATAAGGTATTACAGAATCAGGAAGCTGCTTCTTTAATGGCACAAAAGACCTATGTAAGCAAGCATTTATCAACAGAGCCTTGAGGATTAAAGGTGTGAGAATTGTTAAAAACAGACCTGGTTTAGATGCAAATGAAAAACAACCCTCACTCCCACAGTCATAAAGCACAGAGTGGACATGGGTGAACAACATAAAGTGGAGGAATCTAGGTAAGACAGATGTTGCCTGGTGGCTCCGTTGATCCATGTCTAAGTATTCCTGTTTGGGATGGGGTTCCACTCCCCCTTAGGAACTGACAATTTGGGAGTGTTATTGGATTGGAACCATTTCTGTTCCTGGATGTGCAAGTAGCAGCAGTGGCTAGAATATCTTTTCAGGAAACCTTTCTTAGACCACCTCTTCTGGGAAGCATTATCATCATCATCATCATCATCATCATCACTGAGTTATATCTTACCCTTCCTCCCAAGGGAAGCCAGGGTGGCTAACAACCTATACAACATATAAATATCATTAAAATCACAACTTGAAAATTGCAAACATAATAAAATACAATAAAACAATCACTAAAACTAATTTTCACTTGAATATACCCCCAAAGCCTGTACAAATACATCTTTAGCTGGCATGTGAAAGGCAACAGTGTTAGAGACCGCTAAGTCTCTACCAGAATGGAGTTCTACAGCCAGGGTGCCACCACCAAGAAAGCACTGCCACATGTTTTAGGTGTTTTAGGTGTTTATCTAAACACCCAAGGGCCACATTATTCAAGGGCACCACAAGCAGAGCCTCCCCAGCTGATTTTAAATCCTGGGCTGGTTGGTCCAGGGGAAGGTGGTCCTTCAACTACCTGGGTCCTGAGCAATGTAGAGCTTTGTACACCTTGGATTGGGCCTGGCAGTGGCAGCTATTGCAGAGATTTCAAAACTGGTGAAATTTGTTCACACCTTACTGCTACTGTCAGGATATCAGCAGCAGCATTCTGCATTTTTAAAATATATTTATTAAGACATTTATATCCCACATTTGCATGTATACAAAGAGAATAATTGAACAGGCTGCAAGGCAACTTACAAAAGGTTAATAAAAAATAAACAATGTAACAATAAAACAATAAATACTAAAATACTAAAATCAGAATAAATAGAGGCCTGAACCAAAGTATTGCTCAGCAGAAAATTCAGGGACAAAAGTGGATCATATAGTGCTGTGAAATCTCATAACCTCACAACATAGTTCTCTTTGGGTGCCAGGTTAAGACCTTTCTCTTCTCCAGGCATTTGGCAGGATATGATAAGTTTTAATTGATCCTGGAATGTCTTATGGTTATGGTTATTTTCTTGTTTGAAGTTGTTTTAGATATAGGTTCTTTTGTGTATATTGTCTGTTTGTTTTTAATGTAAATGGCTTTTAATCTCTGTATACTGTATTTTTAAGGTTTTTGATCTTTGTAAGCCACCCAGAGAGCTTTGGCTATTGGGCAGTGTAGAAATGTAATAAATAAATAAACAAATAAATAAATAAAATCTGCCTGAACTGCCAAGTATGTCTCTCTGTGGCTATGTAGCCATGATGATTGCAGCCATTTTCTAGACAAGACAAGACAGAGTCACCCAGTTGTCTAGGCAATTGAGAAGTCATTTCACTGTCTTCCTACAATGAGTGGCACAGCCCAAAGGGCAGGAAGAATGGGAAGCATTCCCACATTGCCTAGGCAGTTGAGAAACTAAGTCCTGTCTTCTGGTGCCATGAAGGACAAATCATTAACTTGTGGCTGTGTACACCCACATAAGGAGGGGTGCGGGAGGGATTGAAACTTAGTGACAACCCCCCCCCCAAGCATCAACAAACAAGAAGGAGCAACTTCAGGGTCCCACAAATAAGGCTGCAAAATTAACATGCTCAGATAAACCAGCAAGCCATAAGGAGAGAGAAAAGCCATTGCTGACTAAAAGCTCAGGGTGGTGGCAATAATTAATGATGTGTCCAGGCAAACATCCCCAGAGAAGGAGTTCCAAAGCCAGGGTGCTACCACAGAAAATGTCCTCTCCTCAGTAGCCAGCCACCTAACTTCTGATGGAAGGGGAACTCAGCGAAGCTTCTCAGCTAATGGGGGATGAATCTGCCAGTTGCACTTTCTCCTGGATTCAACTTTTTAAAATCTCAAGCTTTTTTCTGTTCCATATATGGAGAAATTTGTGGATTATGGTAAATCGTTCCCAAAAATCAACCAAAACAAAATTCTTATTCATCTGCACCAGCCAAATACAGTATATACAGCTATTCCCAGCACTGAGAGACCCATGTTGTACTTAGGGTGGACACATATGTCCATTTGAGTTTCCCCCAGTTCCTCATTTTTCCAATCTTAAATTTGGTTCATCTGAAATGTGAGAATTATTTCAGTTGTAAATTGGGTTCATCTCAATTGTTGAGATTTTTTTTAAGGTACATAAAAACTCTCATGTATTTTTGTGTGCATTCTCCCAATGCATGCATTCTATATGCAATTTTTCCTAATATACGGGGGTGGGGGACGGTTGCAAGCAATGTCCCCAGTATAAAACATTTTTGAACATCACTTTCAGATAGATAGATAGATAGATAGATAGATAGATAGATTATTGATTGATAGATAGATAGATAGAGATAGATAGATAGATAGATAGATAGATAGATAGATAGATAGATAGATGATAGATAGAATTGGAGAATTCCATTGCAAAGTTTGAGGAAGTGCAAATTTTGAAAGATAACATAGTTTCAGTTCATACATTGGTTCACAAGTGCAAAATACAGCAAATTTGCATTAAAATAAACAAATTTCTCCCCCATCCCTAGTTGTACTTGTACCTGCCTGCTATACAGCTGTCAACAATGAGGAGCCTGTCAGAAAAAAAAGTGGTGGCAACCCTTATTTTGCACTACAAACATGGTTGAATGCATTGATATCTAAACCCAGACTTTTAAGAGCTAAGCACTCAAGCCCCGGGTCTTTGTGGATGAATCTGTCAATTTTGGTTTCTCCCATATTTGATTTTTTTTTTTAATCTCAATTTCTTTCCATCTCAAATATGGAGAAATTTGCAAATGTTGGTATTTTATTCAAGGATGAACTGAATGAAATACTCACCCATCTCTATTCTCAGCTTCTGATATTAACTGTTGGGCAAGTTCAGATGGGAAAAGATATTCCTTTAGATACCCTAGTTCCAAACCAGGCCTTTAAAAGCTTTAAGGGCACAATCCTATGCATGTGTAGACATGGGGGGCGGGAATCCTACAAATCCTAGTATTCCCCAGCCCGCCATGCTGGCTGGGGAATGTTAAGAGTTGTAGTACTTTTTCTGCCTAAACATGCATAGGATTGCACCCTAATTTTCAAAAGGTTAGAACCAGCAGCTTAAATTGTAAGGAAACAAATGGGGATTCAATGAAGTTCTTTCAATGTTGGTAAAACATGATCACTAACGTGGGCTCCTATCAGAAGCCACATTGCATATTACACAAAGTTTGCAGAGAAGTCCAGTAATACAGAATAAATTGTAATGACAGTATTATATTTTATCCAGAATCAAACAATACTGCAAATTTTTTCCACCTCTAAGTCAGTATTTCCCTTTGGGTGAATTTATTTGGAGGAGGGAGACTGGAAAAAAAGGGCAAGACTGTTCACTACTCAGCAGCCACACTCCTCCCTCTCTATTATCCATTCAGAGAGAGGTCAATACTTTCGGCTGCATTCTGAACTAGCTGCATAACATAATCATCATACAACCCAATGTCACTGATGATGTAGTCTTGTTACTGTAGCAGCCATATCGGGGGTCAGACTAAGTGGTCTCATGTTCTTGCTGAGCTACCATAGTTTAGCAAGAAAATAGCAATGTGGAAACTTCCTGACTTATCTGCCAGGCTGAGGTTAAGTCAAATTGTATATCACGTCCCTGTTCTTTGCTTATTGCATACTATGTTCCTGTTCTTTACTTATCGTACCCTATGACCCATTTCCTGTACCATAAACAACTGAGCCAACTGCAAAACCGCAAGAGAAGGGGTGGGGGAGAGAGTCGTCTGTGTGTCACCATATCTATAAAAGCAATGTGTTGATGTGCCTCGGGGCTTCTGGCTCTTTGGAAGTGATTCCAGCCTTAATCCTGCGCGTTAAATAAAGAAGTACTCCTTTTCCTTCACTCTGTGGTCTCTCTGACTCTGATTTCTGCAACATAAATGGTGCCGTGACTCGGATTGTGGCAGGCTCTGAGACAGAGAGGTGGCAGTTGCCTGCTCTTTATCGCCGCACCCTTTTGTCGGGTGAATGGGAGACAGCCTGTGCCGGGATAACCCGAATGGTTGTGCGCGTCAAGAGAACCTCAGGAAGCGGAGGAAGGAACTTGAGCCCTGCCTGTACTGCAGCTGCAATTGAGTTGAAACCCACATTGGAAGCCTTCAGGAGAAAGGCAAGTATATGGAATAAAAAGAGGGCCCCGCCTTCAGGAGAAAGGCCACTGGGCAGAAAAAAAGAGGGCCCCGCCTTATGAAGAAGGTCAGTGTTAGTGTACATATACAAAAAGAGACCCACCCGATTGGGGGTGGAAGGGGGGACTTGATCACTCCCCCGAGCAGGCACTAATACTCAGCAAGGCGCTGAGGAAACTGCTTCGCTCTAGTGGAAAAGTGAGAAAGTGGGTGCCAGGGACATATGAATGAAGTGGTGAAATTGATGATTGTGTGAGTGGCTACTGCAGTTTCTGTTGCATACCATCGACCGTCCGGGTGCCCAGGCCAGTAGCAAAGTGCATGGTGTGAAATTCCTTTTGTGTCCACCGGTGAGACCCCTTACTCACTGACCAATCCCCTTTCCCTCATTGTGTCTGTCTTTATCTTAGGAGGGAGGCTATGGGAGGTGGGGGAAGCAAGACTTGCACCCCCTTGGGATGTATGTTAAACAATTTCAAAAAAGGCTTCAGCAGAGATTATGGTGACCCCCCCATGAACCCCCAATGGCTGCGAACATTGTGTGAAGTAGAGTGGCCGTTTTTTGGTGTAGGATGGCCCAGTGAGGGCTCTTTGGAGCCCAGCAAATTTAGCCGTGTATATGCGATTGTGGTTGGGGAGCCTGGACACCCTGATCAATTTCCCTATATAGACTCATGGGATTCTGTAGTCCGAACTTCTCCCCCATGGTTAAAGAAATGCCTAGAGACCCAGGCTAAAGTTCTGGTGCTTAGAAAAGAAAAATTACCTAAGAAATTGCAGCCAGTGTTAGAATCCCCGAGTGAAGATCTGACAGAGCTAATGGCATTTCCGCCCGCCTATGCCCCACGCGAACTCGTTGCTACACCACGTGTTCATGTCACTGTGAGGCAGCCACGTCATTATGAATCAGCCCCATCAACTCTCGCTGCTGCTGAGCCCATGGCACCCCCCGCAGACATCGCCACTCGGTCCGATACAGCTAGGACTCCGCTGTCACAGCCCGTTTCAACTCCCACTGATAGTGCTTCGCCAATTTCAGCTACAGTCCTCAATTCCCAGATCTTACCTGCTGAGACTTCTACCTCTACGGGGTCCCCTCTAACGCCTCAATTGGCGCTTATAAAGGAGGTAAATGACTTAAGATACTGGGCTGAAGAACTGGTAAAAACGGTGGTGGCCCTAAATGAAAAGGCAGGCCTGTCTACTGCCCATAAGTTAAGAAGTCCAGATAGTGGAGTTCAACCTTTGTTTCCTTTGAGACAAGTAACCCAGTTAGTGCATAATCCAGATCCAGAAGCAGAAGAACATTATATACCTGTTCAGGCTTACACATATGCACCTTTTACGACCTCTGATTTATTAAATTGGAAGACCCATTATGCCTCATATACAGAGAAGCCTCATGAGTTAGTGGAGCTGTGCTCCAGTATTATGGCTTCGCATATGCCCAATTGGCAAGACTGCCAATAGTTGCTCTTGACATTGTTCACCACAGAGGAGAGGTGACGGATCCATCAACAGGCAGAGCAAATTGCCTTAGGAAGAGCACCTGAGAATCATATGAATGCACAAGGATGGATGAGAGAGAGAGTGCCCCTAGAAAATCCCCAATGGGATACAAATACACCAGCAGGATTGGAGCACCTCACCCAGTATCAAACCCCGCTGTTAAAAGCCATGAGGGCAGGTATGAAGAAGTCAATTAACATGACTAAAGTCTCTGAAGTGCTGCAAGGTGCCACCGAGGCCCCTGGAGAGTACCTAGAGCGTCTTTTAAATGCCTGTCATCAGTATACCCCCCTCGACCCAGAGGCCCCAGATAATATGAAGATAGTCAACATGACCTTTGTAGCTCAAAGTTACTCAGACATCCAGAAAAAGCTACAGAAGTTAGATGGTTTTGCAGGAAAGAACTTAACAGAATTATTGGAAGTAGCTCAGAAGGTATATATGAATCGGGATCAAGAAGAAGAGAAGAAAAAAGAGAGGATGGTTAAAAAGGCAGAATTGCTCGCTGCGGCATTGGTAGAGCAGCGAGGTGGAGGACGAGGAAGGGGCCGAGAGCAAAGAGGACATGGATGAGGGAATGAGAGAGGATCTAGTAGAGGAAGAGGAGGTTTAGGGAGGAATCAGTGTGCCCAGTCAGTGTGGACAAGATAAACATTGGTGGCTTGAGTGCCCAAATGGAATAAATCAGGCGTACAGAGAAGAAAATTGAGGAGGCCATAACGGGCAAGGGAGGGGACAGCTTAGCTGGCAACCGAATTAGCAAATGCAGGGTTCTGCAGGAATGTATGAGGTAGCCCCCTTTATGGGAATGGCTGCAATGGAAAGTCTCGAATAGGACAGACCGGGCCCCCTCAATCTCGGCCCCGGGGAGCCCCTGGTCACTGCCACTGTGGGGAGCCGTGACATTGACTTTATGATTGACACTGGAGCAGCTTCATCTGTAATAACCTACCCGGTTGCTCCCCTCACCCATCAAAAAGTACGAGTGGTAGGGGTGACGGAAGTAGTAGAGGAAAGGCCCTTGTTAGAACAAAGAACCTGTCAGCTTGGATCCCATATGGTGGAGCATCAGTTCCTATACCTACCCGAGTGTCCAGTGCCATTATTAGGGTGCAATTTGTTGTCAAAACTGAGGGCCCAAATATCTTTTGAAGAAGACGAAACAGCTGCTATTACCTTCCGAAGAACCAGGGAAGGCATAAAGCTTCTAACTCTCACCTATCCACAAGAAGAAGAGTAGAGATTACATTGGACCATGCCAGTACTGGATGAAGAGCCATGGCAGGCATGTAATGTGCCTGGGGTGTGGGCAGAAGACAACCCACCAGGAATGGCAAGTTGTGTGCCACCTGTTGTAGTTGAATTAAAACCAGGGGTGGTGCCAGTGCATGTACGACAGTATCCACTGCCGCGATGAGCGATACTAGGAATTCAGAAGCACCTAGACCGTCTGCTAAAATACGGTATCCTCTGTGAATGTCAGTCACCATGGAACACACCCCTCCTACCAGTAAAAAACCCCGGCACTGATGAAAATCATCCGGTGCAAGACCTGAGGCTAGTCAACCAAGCAACCGTAACCATACATCCGGTGGTCCCTAACCCGTATGTATTGTTGGGTCTGATTCCGTCTGAAGCAACTCATTTTACCACACTAGATTTGAAAGATGCCTTCTTTTGCGTTCGACTGGCGCTCGAAAGCCAAGCCATCTTTGCCTTCCAATGGGAAGACCAATTAACGGGAAGAAAGACCCAACTGACGTAGTCCCGCCTTCCACAAGGTTTCAAAAATTCCCCCACCCTATTTGGTACCGCCCTGAGTCAAGACCTCCAAGATTTCCATTCAGAACCTGGGAAAAGAGTTCTGTTGCAGTATGTGGACGATTTGTTACTTGTGACGTCATCAGAATTTGAATGCAGGCAAGGCACCCAGGAATTGTTACAACTCTTGTGGGAGTGTGGATACAAAGTGTCCCAGAAAAAGGCGCATTATGTAAAACCCAAGTGCGATATTTGGGTTTATAGTGTCTCAATGACAACGGGAATTCGGTCCTGAATGAAAAGAGACTGTGTGTGCCCTGCCTGAACCAAGCAGGTGCGGGAGTTCCTTGGAGCCGCCGGGTTCTATAGAATTTGGATCCCTAATTTTGCTGTAATGAGTAAGCCCCTGTATGAAGCTACTAAAGTTCCAGAGACA
Organism: Heloderma suspectum; assembly: GCF_057233095.1. Classification (NCBI taxonomy): domain Eukaryota; kingdom Metazoa; phylum Chordata; class Lepidosauria; order Squamata; family Helodermatidae; genus Heloderma; species Heloderma suspectum. The sequence continues at coordinate 43,728,068 of NC_139460.1, read as the reverse complement.
GCTCCTTTTCAATGGGACAAGCCGCAGAGAGAGGCTTTTGTTAACATTAAAAAGGCGCTACTTCAAGCGCCAGCTTTAGGACTTCCAGATGTAGCCAAGCCCTTTTTGCTGTATGTTCATGAACAAGACAATGTAGCCGTAGGAGTATTGACACAGCAACTTGGCTCGTGGCAGTGACCAGTGGCATATTTATCTAAACAATTGGATCCTGTTGCCAGAGGCTGGCCAGCATGTTTAAAAGCTATTGCAGCAACAGCTGTACTGGTTAAAGAGGCGGATAAGTTGTCAATGGGGCAAGAGCTAATAGTGCGGGTTCTGCATGCAGTACTCACACTGATAAGAGTATAAAGGAAATTACTGATTCACCAGTGAGCACATGACCAAGTATCAAGCTATGTTCTGTGAGAACCCACATATTAAATTAGAAGTGTCTTCTAACCTGAATCCAGCCACGTTGCTACCAGTAGAACCGGAGGGTCAACCTGAGCACAACTGCATTGAGACTATGGATGAAGTTTACTCCAGTCGGACAGACCTGTGTGATAGTCCATGGCCCCACCCAGATGTCACCTACTTCACAGATAGAAGCAGTTTTGTCCAAAATGGAAGAAGATATGCCGGCTACGCAGTAGTAACTAGAGACAAAGTCATTGAAGCAAGCCCTCTGTCCGTAGGGACCTCGGCTCAAAAGGCAGAGCTGATTGCCCTTATTTGAGCTTTGACACTGGCTGCTGGACTCACAGTCAACATTTACACAGATTCTAAGTATGCATTCACCACTCTCCATGCCCATGGAGCACTATACCACGAGAAAGGGTTAATAAACTCAGCAGGCCAAGGTATCAAAAATGTAATAAAAATCTCGGCTTTATTAGATGCCATGTGGCACCCTAAGCATGTGGCAGTGATGCATTGTCAAGGGCATCAAAAAGGAACCAACGATATAGCCAAGGGAAACCGATGGGCAGACCAGGTGGCTAAGCAGGCCGCCTTTAGAAGTAATCAAAACATGGCAGAAAAATTGGCACTTTTAGCCACTCCATTGTTCCAAGTCAATTTAACAGACACGTACCCAAAGTATACCACAGAAGAAGACCAGATGGCTGTTGAGTCTTTAAGAGCCAAGAGAACAGTCCAGGGGTAGTGGGAACTGCCAGATGGACGGAGTTTTGTACCACACCGGCTAGCCTGGAGTATCGTGCAGGCAGCTCATAAAGCCACCCATTTAGGAAAGCGTGCCCTAGCAGCGCTACTACAAAATCAAGTTTACATCAATGGGATACACAGCTTTGCCAAGTCAGCATCTATGCGATGTGTATAATGTTCCAAAAATAACCCCAAACAAGGAAAAGGACCTCCACCAGGAGTTCAGCAGCATGGTACTCTCCCTTTCGAAGCCCTGGTGGTTGACTTCACTGACATGCCTAGGGCAGGACATTATCGCCACCTATTAGTTTTTGTATGTTCTTATACGGGATGAGTGGAAGCCTATCCGACCCGAACTGAAAAAGCAAGAGAAGTTATAAAAGCCCTAATGAAAGACATCATCCCGAGACATGGATTGCCTTTGTCTATTGGATCTGATAATGGCCCTGCCTTTATTGATAAAGTGTTGCAAGAAGTTAACCGTCTATTAGGCATCCAGTGGAAACTCCATTGTGCCTATCGTCCACAGAGTTCGGGACAGGTAGAAAGGATGAACCGAACTCTCAAAACCCATTTAGCCAAGCTGTGTCAAGAAACCAAGCAAAATTGGACAGAAATGTTGCCCTTAGCTCTGTTCAGAATTTGATATACTCCCCACAAAACTACTGGTTTGTCCCTGTTCGAATTGATGTACGGTAGGCCTCCTCAAATTCTAGTTGGATTAAGGGGAGACCTGCAAGAGTTAGCAAATGTCAGCTTAAGGCAAGAGGTCCAGGCGCTGGGCAAAGTTCTTCAAGCCCAGCATCGGTTTGTCTTAGAAAATAAGCCCCCAATTCCCATTACAGAGATTCATCCTTTCCAACTGGGAGATGAAGTGTGGGTCAAAGAGTAGAAAAATGACCCTTTGACTCCCAGATAGAGAGGGCCAAAAACTGTTATACTTTCCACCCCTACAGCTATGAAAGTAGCTGGAGTTAAACCCTGGATACATTGGACACAAGTCAAGAGAGCAAGGGGGGAGAGTAGACTGTAAACAGGAATCCTGAAGATCCTCTAAAAATCGTTCTGAAAAAGCAGCAAGAAGACTCAGGCTAGACCTTACCGTGGGCACACTGGGAGACTGCCCACCCTGCATACAGTCAGACCTGCAACTGGGGAAAATTGAAGAAGGGGACTAGACCCTACTGCAGCTAGCCAGATGAATAGCTGCCCAGCGTACGGTCAGATCCCAAAAGAAGATTAAATATGCATGTTGTAGTGTTAGTAGTGTTATATTATGGTTCCCTAACAAGGTATAAAAAAGGGGGGCCTGCCCCTGGAGGAGGAAGTCTGTCCCAGCGATTCACTGATAATTACTGGCTTCACCTAGCTAACATCACTGGAGTAAAGCATTTTTGTTTACCAAAAGATATACCTGCAAACAGGCTTATTAGCTCCTGTCTAATACCTGTCTGTAGACATCCTGAGAAAATTGAAAAAGATACCATGTTATGCAATTATGGTATAAGCTTGACTTATTCCCAAAATGCTGATTGGGGCGTGGTTGCAAAGATCCTACCCCCTACAGAATTTACTTTACGCACCCCCATCGTTGCTGGAATAAATGCTACGTGTGCACGAATGCTTAATTGTCAAAAAATTTCTGGAAAATGTAAAGCTATCCCTGGCCCCCCCTTCCACTGTAATGAAATTCAAAACATATCTTTTAATGATGCCCACATACTTTTGCCTCATGGACATGTGGACATGTGGTTCCCACACTTGGTCATTCATTCCTGCCAACTTGTCTGATAACCACCCATGTTGCCTCAGCCGCCTAGTGCCAATTCTTCCCCCGTGGCCCGAGAAAATCCATCAACGGCAGCCTCGAGCACTCCAACTAACTGAAGATTGTAATAGTCATGTGCAGTTATACTCTGACTCAGAAAAATTGGCCTTAGCAATGTCACTGATTGGGGTTCCAGGTTTAGCCTTGGCTGATGGTCTGGAGATCAACCGGTTAGCTTGCAGCTTGGCCAAAAGCATAAATGCCACCTCACGAGCATTGTCATTATTAAATAAAGAGTTGCGTGATCTAAGAGGTGCGGTTCTAGAAAATAGAGCTGGTATAGATTACCTCTTCCTTCTTCATCATTTGGGTTGTGAGACACACCAAAAGCTCTGTTGTTTTAACTTAACTGATAATGGCAATGCTGTAGATGAACAGATCAACAAGGTGCACCATATAGTAGCTGACATCAAAATGGGACAACATGATTGGCTCAATTGGTTGACCTCTTGGCTTCCAGATCTCAGCTGGCTCAAAGCATTGTTGTTCTGATTTTACCAGTGGCATTGGTGAGAGTACTGTTATGCTCCTGCACTCCCTGGTTTATGTGTTGCTTAAACAATCTGTTTACTGCCTCGGCCACAAAAACAGCTGCCCGCTATGCTCTAATAGCTCAGCAGGATATTAAATAAAAGGGTTACTATAACAATCCTGTGTTATGCTTCGCAAACCAAAATGTCTACTTGTGTAATGAAATGCTATAATTGTAGTAAAATTATGCATTTAAGGGGGGAATGTAGCAGCCATATCGGGGGTCAGACTAAGTGGTCTCATGTTCTTGCTGAGCTACCATAGTTTAGCAAGAAAATAGCAATGTGGAAACTTCCTGACTTATCTGCCAGGCTGAGGTTAAGTCAAATTGTATATCATGTCCCTGTTCTTTGCTTATTGCATACTATGTTCCTGTTCTTTACTTATCGTACCCTATGACCCATTTCCTGTACCATAAACAACTGAGCCAACTGCAAAACCGCAAGAGAAGGGGTGGGGGAGAGAGTCGTCTGTGTGTCACCATATCTATAAAAGCAATGTGTTGATGTGCCTCAGGGCTTCTGGCTCTTTAGAAGTGATTCCAGCCTTAAGCCCATGCGTTAAATAAAGAAGTACTCCTTTTCCTTCACTCCGTGGTCTCTCTGACTCTGATTTCTGCAACATTACCATCACTTTGAATTGGCTTTTTGACATTGTCATGTAGCTAAATGGTATTATCATGATGTCAAGATGCTGACTACATGATTTCCCACTGGTTGTGATTATGTCACGAAAACCACCCCAGGATGGTGTCCATGAAGCAGTTTAGGGAAACAAGCAGCCACAAACATGCAACAAGCAGGAGATGAATATGTGGGGATTGAGAAAGCTGTTTACTCTCCTTCATCTCAAGATCCCCTCTTTCATGTGGCATATGTTCTCACAGGAATATTCAGTTCAGACTTAGTATTGAATGGCCAATGTCTGGAGCTGTTGCACTGTTGAACTGTGTCTGACACCAAGACTGAGGTCAAGGCAAGATAGGATCCATTGTTATGATTCAAATTTGCAACAGTTTTTTTAAGACCTTCTGCCTGAGAAAACTGGCTTTTTCCTTGTCTCAGAGGCAGAGAATGTGCAATATTAGAAAGAGTTTATGAGATGCAGCTCCTGCCTCTTACATTAGGCAAGCAAAGAGACGTAAATATGGGGGAGACGTCCATCATGGACTAATAACTATTGGCTCTTTCTTTGTTAGAGAAAATGGCTTCCACAGCACCTGTAAAATTAAATTCTTTTAATTCTTAAAATCTTGTCAGTGTGAAAGACAAAAAAGGCACTATTAATAGACCAAGGCAGTTGAGTCTTTAAATAGCACTGATTATTCTATGAATGTGATAAAAATCGATAGAAAGTGATTAAGAAATGATAGGAAAATCTGCATAACCTCATTTAAAGAAGCCATGGAATGTGCACCTCTTGAACCCCTTGTATCATCATTAGATATATTTGGGAGTTGTTGTCAGAGTGAATACCATCACAACTGCCTGGGAAAATATAATTTAAAAAACTCTGTGATAAAGACAAGCAGCACTTTTGGTGGTTACCAAGACTTGACATGGTGAAAGCACTTAAATAGTTTGATCATGAGCAATATTTTGGGCCAATTGGTAGCGTGCTAGACTCTAGGAAACACTTAAAAGAATTAGAAGTTGTCTTAAGCCTTAAAAGAACATTTGGGAAATTAAGGGTGCAATCCTATGCATGTTCAGATGGAAAAAGAGTCCTACCATTCCCAGCATGCCCCAGCCAGCATGACTGGCTGGAGGGATGCTGGGAGTTGTAAGACTTTTTTCTGTCTGAACATGCATAAGATTGCACCTTAAAGCACATTGAACAAATGGGAACACTTTCAGCTACTGAAATGATGTTGAGCAGTGGAGGTCCATCAAAATCAACGGAAGGAAGGAAGGAAGGAAGGAAAGAAAGAAAGAAAGAAAGAAAGAAAGAAAGAAAGAAAGATTTAAACCAGAGGAAAGATCCTGAACAAGACATCAGAAACACTTTACAAAAAAAAAAAAGCTGTAGCACATAGGCAAAATAAGGGCACAATCCTATACGGATAGACAGCCGCCTCTGAACTCAGAGGTGCCCACCTATCCAATGTCAGTCAGAAGCAGCGTGGAGAAGATCATCCCCTCCACGCTTCAGCTGCCCTGCATTTGCGGCTAGATTGCCAATTTTGGCTGTCTAACTGCAGGAAGTCGGCATGGTGGGGACACCAGATGATGCATAGGAAGCACTGGAATGGCACTTCCACCCTCCCTGGCCTGTCCTGCCCCCAAGAATGCCCCCTTTTTGCTGCTCCATGCTCCTCTTACGAGCACAGAGTGCAGGGCTGATCAGCGCTGCCTATGAGGCAGTAAGGGAGGGGGTGGAGGACGGTTCTCAGGGAACCAACCATGGAGCACAGGCTCCAAGGAGCCAACCTATCCTATGGCCATCTAGCCACTGACTAGAGGCCATAGGATTGCGCCCTGAGTGAGCTAAACAAAAGTATAATTTGTCAAGTTGTAAATAATTACAATTATAAACTAATAATAGCGCTTACTGATGATGAGACAATCATTTTCAATCAGATATGAAATAATAGAACAACCAGTGGGAAATTAACATATGATGAATAAGTAAACTGGAATCTTGTACCTCCCCCCTCATGATGCTGATTCAGTTGCCCTTGAGTTCAGCTTCCCAAACACCTTCACACAGGATTGTTCAAGATGTTGGACAAAGTTCCTGTGTCCTTGGCCTCTGGCCTAACCAAAGGGCTCCACCAAAGGGTCAGGAATATTTTGCACCTAGAGATGGGTTTGAAATCAGCTCAAACCCATCCCCAAGGATGGGAGAATCCCAACATCTCCATATTCATCTCCGTATCCCAACATCTCCATACTCAAACCAATCCCAGGGGGAATCCCAACATCTTCATATTGTTTCCTTTTACTTGCTTTTTCTGAGGGTGGCATAATTGTAGTGGTGCCAAGGGAAGAGCAAGAAGGAAGGAACATTTTCTCTCTCCTTCCCCTCCCTCTCCATCACCCTGATGTGCTCTGCAGCACATTAGGGCTTCTAGAGCTAATAAGGCTGGCATCACTATGACTACATAGTGATGCCAGCCTTAGATAAGTAGCACTCATGCCTGTTACGTTGTGTAAATGGGCCTTGTACAGCTGCCAATTATGCAACATCATCTATCCAGAAGCACCCAAGCCACCACTGTTGCACACAATGGTGGCTCTCTAGGAGGGTGGTGGCCCCCTGGCTTCATTGGGCACTCGCCGGGCCATGACGAAGCCCACATGGCACCGCAACCAGGGGCGGGTGGCAGCAGTGGCTCTGCAAGTACCCCATGAAGCCAAGAATGGGTGAGTCCATCCACCCCTAGGTACAACATGCTTGGAATAGTTATTTAATTTGGGAGATGCAGATGGGTGAGAATTGGATTTCAGCTCATTTTTGATAAGAATTTGCCCAAATTCACAACATTCTTCACAAAGAGAAAGAAAATGAGACCAAAAAATGTGAATGCAGGAGAAAGTGAAACAGACTGGCTAAGGACGCAATCCTATGGAGATAGGCAGCCGCCTCCGAACTCGGAGACGAATGCCTATCCAATGCAGGGCAGGAGAAGCATGGAGGGGATTGTTCCCTCCGTGCTCCTCCTGCCTTATATTTGTGGCTAGGCAGCTGATTGCGGCTGTCTAGCTGCGGGAGGGCAGAGCGGGGGAGGAAGCTGCTGTATGACACATTGGATGTGTCATACAGGCATTTCCACCCTCCCCGCCCCGGAACGCCCCCCCCCCCCGAATGCCCCTTTTCAGCTGCTCTGCACTCCTCTTGTGAGTGCGGAGGACAGGGCTGTTCCACGCTGCCTTGGAGGCAGCACAGAAGTGTGGGGAGGTCAGTTCTCTGGGAACCAACCTAGGAGCACAGGCTCTGAGATCGGTTCCTGGAAAACCAGATATCCTATGGCCATCTAGCCACTGTCTAGCAGCCATAGGATTGCTTCCTAAAAGCATGGAGGCTTTTAATTTCTCTGCTTCATATTCCGCATTGTGGAACCCTCTCTGAACAAAGGGAATTGAGTAAAACTAAGCTGTCTGAAAGGATCCATGTCCACTAGGTTCTAATATCACCATGGTTTGAGTAGGTTACATATTTATTATTGTCCATTGCATGAACACTAATGCAAATCAACCACACATTGATCCCCTTCAGACAACCTAGTTCCATTTGATTTCCATCACTCAGTAACTGGTTATTGAGGTGGGGGATAATTGAGTTTGCTCATAATAAACTCAGAGAGGAAGAAAAACCCAGTATCATGGCGGCGGGGAGGAGACTGGCATTCAAGAATGTGCTGCTTGCCCTGTAGAGTGAGACAGATTAATTCAGTCTTCCCCAACCTGGATCATATATGTTGGACTACAACTCCCATCCAGGTATACTGGTGTCAGGTTGGGGAAGGCTGAGTTATCTGAGAAACGAAAACAGCGTATTTTCTACAGCTGCATTCACAACCCTCCAAACACTCTCAATATATAACAGAGAAAGAGCACCGTGGTGGCAGGCCACAAATGCCACAACAGCACAAGATAAATGGTGAGACATGCATTGCGAGATGCTTTTATTGAACAGGATGTTAAAATGAATAACACAATCAATGCTGTAATATTTAATTCAATATGGACCCATGATTGGGAATGTTCTCCCTCTATTTCATGCGGTCACAAACGTTCCCATTTGTCATAGGATTATTTTCTGTATCTGTGCATGTTTGTCAAGGGGTTAGATTTGCAGGGCTTTTGCTGCATAGACCTTGAGCAAATCTCAAATGGACATCTGGGATTCCATCACTGGACATCAACGGTGCAATCCTATGCATGTTAAGTCAGAAAAAGTCGTACAACTCCCAGCATTCCCTAGCCAGCCATGGTGGCTGGGGAATGCTGGGAGTTGCAGGACTTTGTTCTGCCTAAGCATGTATAGAATTGTGCCTTGAAGATTTTGCCTTGGAGAGCTACAGGGGCTTTGAAGTTGCCCACCAGCAATTAGCACCCAGGTGGCAGACAGCAGGCATACAGGTCACTGAGTCACAGTCTTCCCTATGATGGTGAGATCTTTGTATTTCTATTTCAATTAGAACATTGATGTCTACATTTGCATCTATACATATAAATGAGCATTTGCATATTTATGCAAATCTGTGACCACTGTTGTGTCGAGGCATGAGCAGCCAGCCTAGTTCATAACAGTAGTGACATGGAGCCACAGAAATGGTGGGGACCCTTGAACAGAGATGGGGGAACAAATCATGCTCCCTTGGAGTCTTCTAAAACAGTAGCTAAGGGGCTGCTCGTGAAATGCAAGGGATCCCATACTTCCGGCACCCAAGTAATTCAAGCACTGCATGTTGTTCCCTTTTAAAGTAGCAATATGCAGGTTGTTCTCAGAAAGTACTGCCTTCTTCAGAAATAGTTTCCTCTGTCATCTAAGAATCAGGGCTGGCCCTAATATTAGGCAGAGTGAGACAGTCACTTTAGGCAGCAGATGCTGGGAGGTGGCAGCAATGTGCTGGAGGAGAGAGCAGAGCGCCATGCAGCCTGCTCTGTGACCTAAAGTAAGCCTGCTGCCTTTCCACAGGCTTTTTAGCCGTTCAGTTTTAAAAATTAAAACATTTTTTTAAATCCTTTTAAAAAGGCTGGCTGGCTGGGGAATGCTGGGAGTCGTACGCCTTTTTTCTGTCTAAACGTGCATAGAATTGTGCCTTAAAGTACATACAGAAGGAAGGCAGGGGAAGGCTCTAGGAGCTACTCTAATAAGGAAGGGTGATTTGGGATTTGTTTATTCATTTGTATCCTGCTTTGGTTCCATCAAAACAGTTTACAATCATTAAAAAAAAACCATCCACATAAAAGCAGGAGTAAACCTAAGTTGTTACAACCACATCACATAGCACATGGAAAGCACTTTGGACCATATGGGACATACCCATATGTAGATTTTCATGCAGAGGATCACATGGCAGGATTTGGGGTCTGTTTTTTACTCCATGTACCAGCGTTGTATATACAGTATAAACCCATGGCCACTTGCAGCATCCCTGTGCGCGCGCGCACACACACACACACACCATCCATATGCATGCCTTAGTAGCTCCTGGCTGGACTAATGCACTTCTCCAGGGGTTCCCTTTTAATATTGCTGAGACACTGCAATTAATTCGGAATGGCATTTCAGGCTATATGCTGTTGGAAGGAAGCAGCAAGAAGCATCTCGTACCTATGCTGAAAGAACTGCCCTGGCTCCCAACTAGCTTTGAGGCACAATTTAAGGTGCTGGTGTTATATCCCTAAACGGTTTGATCACAGCGTACTTCAGATAATGCCACTTGCTGCTTTGATGCTCCAAAGGAAAATCCATGCTTTGAGTCCCAGCTTTGGAGTTCTTTATGGGTGTATTTAAAATGTTTTAAACCTACTCTTCAGTAGAAAAGGCCCCAGAGTGGCTTATACACCATCAGTAAAAATGAGACATTCTCTCTACCCGCAGGCTTACAATCTGAAAAACACAACACAAAAGGAAAAGGGGAAGGAGGGGCAGAGGGAAAAAAGCAAATTCAGCCACTAATTCTTAAAGTGAAATAGTAGTTCTTATCATGACCAGCTGGAAACCGTTCAGAAGGAGCCTGCTGGAGCTGGTCTTTCAGCAGAACTGCTTCCTGTCTCCCTCTGGTGTAGCCCAGGTTGGCTGGCACACCTTCTTGGTGGTAATACTTGCTTTACACAACATGCTCCCCAGGGAAGTATAACAAGTCCACTCAGTTATTCTCTCCCAATAGATTACTGAAGACTATACTGTTCCAATGAGTTTATTAAGCGGGGGGGGGGGGATCATACCGGATTAATCACTGACCATCTTAATCATAGAATCATAGGGTTGGAAGGGGCCTACAAGACCATTGAGTCCAACCCCCTGCTCAGTGCAGGAAGCCCATTTCCAGGCGGTCTCCCATCCAAGTACTAACCAGGGCTGACCCTGCTTAGCTTCTGAGATCAATGTGTAACCTTTGCAGCAGGGGTGAAGAATTTTGATCCTCCAAATGTTGTTGGACTCCAAATCACAGCAGTTGCAGCCAACATGGCCAATGGTCAGAGTGTTGGGACTTGTAGCTTCACAGGTCCCCACCCCTGGTCTACAGAGTGCCCAGCTCACTACCCCACACCATTGGCGGGTGTGCTGTAATCGCACGCAAGCCACCATTCCTAATCATGGCACACTGTTTCTATGGTCACCCTCTCTAGGACCAACCTCTTTATGGTGGATAGACACAGTCTTGGAAATATTACATAGGGCCCAAATGTAGTAGTTTTCTCAACAATTAAGAGTTCAGAATAAGGATTATGAACACCTACTTATTCCTCCCACACCTTAAAGTTTCTTTCAGTGAGAACAAAAAAGATATTTAAGGAGGGTAAAAAAAAAAAAGGTAAAGGTGTCCCCAACCAGTCATGTCTGACTCTAGGGTGCGGTGCTCATCCCCGTTTCAAAGCCAAAGAGCCAGCGCTGTCCAAAGACGCTTCCGTGGCCATGTGGCCGGCATGACTGAACACCGAGGTGCACGGAACACTGTTATCTCTCCCGCTGAGGCGGTACCTATTTATCTACTTGCAATTTCTTGCTTTCGAACTGCTAGGTTGGCAGAAGCTGGGACTGAAGATGGGAGCTCACTCCGTCATGCAGCACTCGGGTCTCGAACTGCTGACCTGCCGACTTTCCAGTCTGCAGTTCAGCATCTTAACCACTAAGCCACCGCGGCCCCCATTTAAGGAGGGTACTTATTTTTTATTTATCTTATTTATTACATTTCTATATTGCCCAATAGCCAAAGTTCTCTTTAGCACTCAAAGAAACATCATGAGAACTTAGCTAAATCCTTGTTCTGAACCACTGCCTAGTCTTCCCCCGTACCACTAAGGAAGCAATCCTATGCATCTTTAGACAGAGAGGGAAAAAAACCCTATGACTCCCAGCAATCCCCAGCCAGGCTAGAGAATGCTGGGAGTTGTAGGACTTTTTCTCTGTCTTAACATCCATAGGATTGCACCCTAAGTGTGTTCTAGGATTGAAAATTATGTTCCAAGCATGCTTTGTTGACAGTAAATCAATCAAGGAGGCTTCACCCTTTGAACTGGCCTGTTTTCTCCCCAGAGATTTGCTTAAAAGTAATCCTGGTATTTTGGCTATTGATTTCCACATGAAGTTTGGAAAGTATAGTCATTCAAGCAGGTTTGACTGCTGTCAGCAGGCATTCTTCAAAGCCGGTTACATTCTTGAACTGATCCCATTAACTTATTTATTCCCTCCTCAAAGTCCTTCTGCATTTCACGCATCTCTCTCTACTATCTTTAGCAGGCCCTTAATTATTCCTCAGAGTGTTACAAGGGTAAAGCTACTGAAAACTGTGTTTATCACATCTTTAGATTACTCAGCAGAGGGCTAATGAAAATAACAAATTTTCAGATTTGCCACATTTCAATGTTTTCTTGTCTGCAAGGAAATCAAATTCTGCCAGCCCTGGGTCACTTTAACCCTGCTTGGTGTTGCCGTCAACATTCAAATGCTAGAGGCAGTTGGGAGAATTTGAATTGAAGCTGATTTATGGGGAACCTGGGACCACCATTTTCATTGGAGTAACCTGGTTAGACTGGGAGTGGCTGGGGGAGATCTGACAGAAACCAGTGGTGCACAGAAAGAACTGTAAACAGCTCTCTGCTCTTATGTCTTTATCTGTCTATACATCCATCAATACACATCACCCTTTCCTGCTCTAGTATCTAGCTGCTGAATTAATGTTTCATGCATGTTTCAAAGACTTGGGAGTAATGAGACTTTGTTGGCATATATTCAGTGTAAACTGAACAAAAAAAACAACAACCACCCACACAAAAATAAACACCTCTCTCCTTTCACTGACAGAAACATAGCAACCGGTGTCCACGGCTTCTGCACGCAACTGTAGTTTGCATCTAATTAGCTCAGACGTATCTTAAAAGTCTTTCAATCTCCATCTCCCCCCAACCCCTGCCCCAACCCACTGCAGATGCACACAAAGGCCAGGTCTACGCCTTGTGTCATATCAATAGGATCCCATCATGGTGACGCTATATCGCTCTTGCGCATTTATACCTTGTAGCACTCACAATGACATGTGTTGCAGTGTTTGGGATAATGCAAAATAAAAAGCAGGAAATAACACTAGAAAATCAGTATACAGAATACATCATGCGCCCCAACAGTTATCAGTGTGCTTCGATACCACTAAAAAGCACTAGTGTAGATTGGAATATAGGAACATAGGAAGCTGCCTTATCCTGAGTCCAACCATTGGTCCCTCTAGCCCAGTATTGTCGACACTGACTGGCAGCAGCTCTCCAGGGTTCCAGGCAGGATTCCTTCCTAGCCCTGCCTGGAGATGCCAAGGATCAAACCTGGGACCTTCTGCATGCAAAGCAGGGGCTCTACCACTGAGCCACAGCCCCTCCTCTAGCCTAGGCGAGCAATCCTATGGTCCCTGGGAGAGTGTTCCAGGTATCATAGGATTGTTTGGATGCCCCCTCTTGCTATGGGCTTGGGAGGGGGACTCTGAGTTCTGATCCCTGGTCCCACCCCCTCACAGCCACCATGAGAAGAAGCCTGCCAGGTGCTTCCCAAGGTTGCAAATGCAGCCTCAGAGGGGAGGAAAAGCAGGGGGGGGGGTTCCAGTGGGATGGGAGGCCGGGATATTCCATTCCTCACCTGTGCACCCTCTCTAGATAGGCTCAAAGTCCTGTCTACTGGAAAAACATTTAAAAGGAAGACAGAAGGTAGAACTCACCTCTGTCACTCCTCCCACCTAGCAGGGCATTGGCTACACTTCCTTCTAAGGGGGAGATCGGAGGAGAGATCGGACACTTCCTTCTACGAGGAGCACAGTCCTAGGGATTTCTTAGAAATGGTTACACAGGTAATTAGGCAGTGTCGAAGAGGTTGTGATACTGGGATCAGACTGCTGTTTCACCTCTTCCTCCCGCCTCGCTAGCAGGCCGTCATACTAATAAGATCTCTTACGCTTTCACAAAGCTTTCTTCTGGGTCTGTCACCCAGTGAAAGAAATTTGATTAATTGGGTGAGTTTTAGTCAATCTCCTGAGTTTTACGTAATCAATTAATTAATCAATTAAATCTTCACACATTTGTATTTGGGGCAAAAAGGCCATAGTTCTAAGGGTGGGTGGAAGCATGATTTGTTTTCAGATGATGTGCACATGTCTCACAGCAGGGATCATCTTAGAAGAGGCATTCCTCATTCTCTCTCTCTCACACACACAGGAGGGAGTGCCTATTTTGGTGTTTGCCATCCACAGTTTTGATGAGGTACTTGTGTTAAAAACAATTACAAGCTGAAAATTGAAATCTGTTGACAAATTAACTTTTTTGTCAATTAAACTGATTTATAATGCATTAAGCTAACCAATTAATAGAGTAAAGATGCAATCCTATGCATGTTTAGACAGAAAAATGTCCTAAACTCCCAATGTTCTGGTTGGAGTGTGCTGGGAGTTGTGGGACTGTTTTCTTTCTAAACATAGAATCATAGAATAGGGTTTGAAGGGTCCTCTAAGAACATCGAGTCCAACTCCCTGCTCAATGCAGGAATCCAAGTCAAACCATCCTTGACAGGTGGCTGTCCAGTTTCATCTAGAGTGCCTCCAGTGTGGGAGAGCCCACCACCTCCCTAGGTCATTGGTTTCATTGTCGTATTGCTCTAACAGTCAAGAGGTTTTTCCTGATGTTCAGCCGGAATCTGGCTTCCTGTAATTTGCGCCCATTATTCCATGTCCTGCACTCTGGGATGATCAAGAAGAGATCCTGGCCTTCCTCTCTGTGACAACCTTTCAAGTACTTGAAGAGTGCTATCATATCTAGGGATGTACGAAACGACTTACCTGTTTCGTTTCATGACATCTGCGGTGGGTGGGAGGCGCTCCGTCCGTCCCCCCGAAATCCTTGCCGGCTGGCTCCGCTCCATGGTGACTCTGCGAACCTGCCGGATGGGACCGCCCGCAGCCACCTGCAGCAACATTCGGCCACTGCTGGGCTGCGCAGGGACACAAATGGCGGCCGCCGTAGCCACCACCATTTGTGTCCCTTTTTTTCGCCGTGATAGGCTATGTAAGTATTTACGTAGCCTATCACGGAGAAAAAAAGGGAACGGAAATGGCGGTGGCTACGACAGCCACCATTTGTGTTCCCTTTTTTGGCCATTATAGGCTACGTAAATATTTTTTTATTTGGCGTCCCTGTGTTATGCGTTATGCAAATGGGTTATGCAAACAGAGTCCCTGCGTTATGCAAATGGCGTCCCTACCTTAGCCGTGATAGTCTATGCATTTATTTACATAGCCTATCTCAGCAAAAATGGGGAAGCAAATGTAGGTGCTCCGTTTCGCATGCCTTTTGCAGGGGGGTGGGGTGGGGGGGCTTCATTCCGCCATGGATTTGGGGGGGGCGAATGTATTGGCATTCGGCCTCACTGAGATCTGTGGCGGAATTCTCTGCCATCCCTAATCATATCTCCCCTCAGTCTTCTCTTCTCATGGCTAAACGTGCTCAGTTCTTTCAGTCTCTCCTCTGAACACAGACAGTGGCAGTGTCTATGCCAGTGGCAGAGTAGCTCAGATTCCGAAGAGGAACCACAAAACATGGGGAAGGAACTTTTCCGGACTCTCCCAAACAGGAAGAGACAGACTTCTCAGGTTTCAATAGTCCAGCTGGACGGAGAGGTTCTGTCTTCACTAGGGATGTACGAAAGTCACTTATCTTTTCGCAGGGGTGATTCACGGTGGGGGGGAGATGCTTTGCTTCTCCCCCTGAAGTTCAGGCGAGGGGGGGGAGGCGTCCTGCCTCGCCCGGCCGAAATTCAGGCCGGGGAGAAGCGCCCCGTCTCCCTGGCCGCGAAAGAAAAAGTAAAACAAAAACAAAAACTTGTGATAGGCTACGTAACGATTAACGTAGCCTATCATGGCTAGATTTCCAAAGTCAGCTGTGATAGGCTACGTTAATCGTCACGTAGCCTATCACGGGTGACTTTGGGGGGGAAAAAAAGAGCGTACACAAATGGCGGCGGCCCATGGGTGCCACCATTTGCATTCCTTATTTTGGCACGTCTAGTCTACGTAAAGATTTACGTAGACTACGGCGAAAATAAGGGCAACACAAATAGCGTTCCCTTATTTTCGCCGTAGTCTACGTAAGCCTTTACGTAGACTAGACGTGCCAAAATAAGGAACGCAAATGGCAACGCCCATGGGCCGCCGCCATTTCCATATGCGCTTTCTTTTTTCCAAAGTCACCCGTGATAGGCTACGTGACGATTTACATAGCCTATCACGGCTGACTTTGGAAATCTAGCCGTGATAGTCTACGTAAATCATCACGCAGCCTATCACGGGTGTGTGGCGTTTTTTTTTAACTTACTTTTTTATTTTGTAATGGCGGTGGCGGCAGCCGGTCGGGAGACCGGCTGCCGCCCCCGCCCCCCACGAAACGTCGCCGAACCACTGCTGGGACCCGCCGCTGAGAGGTACATTCGCTGAAGGTAAGTCCCATCCCGGGTGGGGGCTGGCGGAGAATTTCCCCAACACTTTCGGGGGGCCGAATGCCTTGGCACTCAGCCTCCCAAAGATTCGGGGAGAAATTCTCCGCCATCCCTACTCTTCACACACCCCTGTGAGACATAGCGTACAGGGAGAGGTGGGACTTGGGGAGCCTGAATTCTTAGACACCAGGCACAGATGCAGAGCCAAGAGAGAGATGGCAGGGGTGGAGCTTAGGCGATCTGCCCAATTGGCCCAGCAGGAACGGCTACACGTAGAGACCTCACAAGATAGAGGGAGATCCCCACCCCACCCCTTAAGTTAGGAAATCACGTCCACCTTTTCTCAAACGGTGGGCAAATTTCAACCTTGGTAGCTTCCCTTTGAACTCCCTGAAGGCATTTTCTTTGTAGACTGTGAGTTACTGACAATTTGCATCTGCATGACCCATTGAAGTAAAAGGATGAAAGAGCCGTGGATAGAAGCCTCTTCTCTGTGTTTTGATTTGGGTTCTGAAGTTTACAGCAGGGGTAAAAAGGGAAACCTGACAGGTGCTGCCATCATCCTTGCTGCTAGGGATGTATGAAACGCCTACCTTCCATTCTGGGGGGGGGGTCCATGGGGGTGGAGGCGATCCGTTCCTCCCCTCGGAATCCTCATGGGCCACCATTGCCATGCCGTATCGCTGAGGAGGAAGGAATCCGGATGCAAATGGCGTCGACTACGCCATTTGCAGCCGTAAATGCAGCCATTTGCTGTTTGGTTTTAATTTTTGTGAACTGCCCATAGAGCTTTGGCTATTGGGCGGTATAGAAATGAAATAAATAAATAAATCTCTTAGATTAACCTAAATGCAACCGTAAATAGCTGCATTTAGCTTAAACTAAGTGCTTTATGATTGCAAATGGCATCCACTATGTCATTTGTATCTGTGGTTTTTCATGCGATAGGCTAGCTGTGGAGAGAAGCCAGCTTCACAGGGGATTCCAGGGGAGGTGGAGGTGAGTGCCCCATTCTGTCGCAGACTCCGGAGGCCGGATTCCTTTGAATCTGGCCTCATTGGGGTCTGCAGCGGATTTCTCCACCATCCCTACTTGCTGCTGCCTCCACTGCCTCCTCTACTGCCGTCGTTGTCCTCGCCGCCACCTCTGTCGCCGCCGCCCTCGCTGCCATTTCTGTCCTCTCCGGCACTACCCTTGCCACCGCCAGCGCCGCCATCCTTACCGCCGCCAACTCGTGAAGTCTGGGCACGCACAGCGACTCTTACTGAAGGGAGTTGCCATTTTTAAAATAGCAACCTCCTGGAACTTCCTGGAAGTTGCCATTTTTAAAATGGCGACTCCCTGAAGCAAGAGTCGCCACGTGCATCCAGGCTTCAGGAGTTGGCAGCAGCAAGGATGGTGGCAGAGAAGGTGGCGAGGACAGTGGTGGAGGCAAGGATGATGGCAGTAGAGGCAGCGATGGAGGCAGCAATGGCAAGGACGGCAATGGTGGCGGCGGTGGTGGAGGCAGCGGCAGCAGCTCAGGTAAAGAACTGGCACAACTGGGCCAGGGGTGCCGAATTTCCAAAGCACACCAAGTTCTTCGGAGAGCCCCCGACTCACTTCAGGTCTCTTTATGGTCCTTGCGCTTCTCCTCAAAAGGGGCACAAAGTGACCCGAACCAGCCTGCTTCGACTTGGGGTTCGGGCCTTGGGCCAAAGCAGTGCACAGCCCTAATTCTTATGGTCTCAGTTTTTTCAGCCATATGGAGCTATATGCTTCTACTCTCTGCTTGTGGCACATGGTTATCTGGATTGCATGTCTTGGTCGGAACAGTACAGCTTGGTGAGTAGATCCTTCTTGTCCCAAAGCGGAGGACTGACTGAGGTGGCATGTCAGTTCTTTCCAATGCTGTGTGATTTTATGTGCCTGATACCTGCGTACATTCATGATCAATAATCATACAGCCTAGTGGCTAATCACCCTCATCAAGGATGTCCAAACAACTACTATAAATAGCTTGATGAAATCACTGGGACACCCATTCTCCCCAGGCTAAATGTGATCTCCAAAACTCACAGTGCTCCAGAGATTTGCTCGGGAGAAAAATCTCACTGGCTTTAAATACTATGTTATCATTTCCATTATTGCTGCTCTTTGGCTGCTGTCAAAAAGAGCACTTCCTGACATTTATAGTCACCCAGAGCACCAGGGCAGTTATCATGGAACAACAGGGGGCCTGAATTAAACAGGCAGTATTTGCTTGATTTGATAAACTCTCTCCTGCCCACATTCTCTTGACATTCTGATCCTAAAAAAACCCCTAAAACTTCATTTGTAGTCATATTATCATCTCATTTGCTTTCTGATCTGAAACAGGCCTGGCATGTGGTTGATCAAAGGAGAATGCAAGGATGAGGTTTGCTGGGTAAACCCCATTCAAACAAACATTTTTTTCTGTCTTTTTAGATCTAATAACATTTCTTCTCTTTCCTTGCATTCTTCTCTGACATTTCCTCACTTTTTTCGTTCATACCTCTCATATGTCCTTCCTTGCGTGGTCTAGACTACACTTTGCCACATGTCATCCACTCCTCAAATGTTCCCTTTCCCCAATTGTTCCCTTGGGGGGGAGGGGGAGGGTTGTCAGAGAAATCCGCAATGGAAACTAATGAGTTCGTATTTCTATGAATCCTAGGGATGTCAGAGAATTTCGCCACGAATCTTGGGGAGGCCGAATGCCAGCGCATTCGGCCCCCCAAAATAGGTGGCGAAACAGTCTGCCACCCCCCACCCCTCCCCCGGGATGGGACTTACCTTGGGCGAATCCTCCTGGCAGCGGCGGCGGCGCGGCAGCGGTGCAGTGACGCGGCGGCGGTGCGGCGGCGGTGCGGTGGCGGCAGCGGCGGCAGCCAGTCTTCTGACCTGCTGCCACCGCCGCCATTTCCAAGTTTTAAAAAAAAACAAAAAAAAGTGATAGGCTACGTAAAGATTTACGTAGCCTATCATGGCTAAATTTTAAAAAAACACCATGATAGGCTACGTAAATGTTTACATAGCCTATCACGGCTGAGTAAAAAAAAACAAAAAAATGCGCGTATGCAAATGGCGGCGCTCATGGGCTCCGCCATTTGCGTTCCCCTTATTTTTCACGTGTAGTCTACGTAAACATTTACGTAGACTACAGCGAAAATAAGGGGAACTCAAATAGCGTAGCGTCTACGCTATTTGTATTCCCCTTATTTTTGCCGTAGTCTACGTAATTTTGTGTCCTGCACTCAGGGATGATCAAGAAGAGATCCTGTGGCAGCCTTTCAAGTACTTGAAGAGCACTATCCTATCTCCCCTCAGTCTTCTCTTCTCAAGGCTAAACATGCCCAGTTCTTTCCGTCACTCCTCATAGGGCTTTGTTGCCAGTCCCCTGATCATTTTTGTTGCCCTCCTCTGAACACTCTCCAGTTTGTCTGCATCCTTCTTAAGGTGTGGCACCCAGAACTGGACACAATACTCAAGATGAGGCCTAACCAGTGGTGAATAGAGGGGAATGACACTGTACAATCCATGAAACACACACAGGACAGAGTTCACAAAATCTGGACTCCCCTTCCTACATCTCCCAGCATTCCCCAGCCAGCCATGCTGGGAGTTGTAGGACTTTTCCCTGTCTAAATATGCATAGGATTGTGCCGTAAGTGTGTTTTTAGATCTTCGCGCTTCTGCTGGCTTTTCTCTTGGTTACTGCTTTGGTTTTTATTCTGTTTTAAACTTAAGGTTTTATGTTACGTTTTACAATGTTATTGCATTTTATGGTTTTAAGCTTTGTCTTGTAAAAACCACCCAGAGAGTTTTTGCTAATGCACGATAATGAAATGTCATAAATAAATATATTCAGGTGCAGCAGAAGGTGATGTCCCATCACTATTATCGAAGTAACATTCAAATGCCCATCTAGTTGGATTTTGTACATGGAATAGGAGAAGGCACCATCTTGTCCTTCACCTCAGGCTAGGGATGCACGAAAGTCACTTACCTGGTCTCGCAGCTTGCTTCGCGGTGGGGGGGAGGCGCTTCGCTGCTCCCCCCAAAGTTCAGGCCGGGGGGGGGAGGCTTCCCTCCTCGCCCGGCCGAAATTCAGGCCGGGGGGGAGGCTTTCCGCCTCACCCGGCCGAAATTCAGGCCGGGGAGGAGGCGCCTCGCCTCGCCCGGCCGCGAAATAAAAAGTTAAAAAAAAAACGCCCCCGTGATAGGCTACGTGACGATTTACGTAGCCTATCACGGCTGACTTTGCAAATCTAGCTGTGATAGGCTACATTAATCATCACGTAGCCTATCACGGGGGCGTTTTTGTTTTTTTTTACTTTTCTTGGGATGGCGGCGGCGGCAGCCGGTCAAAAGACCGGCTGCCGCCCCTGCCCCTGTCGAAGCCCTGCCAAACCGCTGCTGCGACCCACCACCGGGAGCGACATTCGGGAAAGGTAAGTCCCATCCCGGGGGGGGCGAGGGGCGGGGGGCAGGGGGGGCGGAGAATTTCTCCCCGAAACTACTTCGGGGGGCCGAATACGTTGGCACTTGGCCCCCCAAAGTTTCGGGGAGAAATTCTCCCCCATCCCTACCTCAGGCAGCAAAATATATTGGGCCAGCACTTCTAAGAATCAGTTTAGGGGAATGGCCTCTTGCTATATATTCCCTGGTGCCCAAGAGGCACTTTGGTTCTAAAACTCAGGGTGGCAATCAGCGCAGCTGAAACTGCACTGTCCATTTGTGTAGCTATCCAAAATCATTAGCTTTCTTTCATTTTGACAAATAACAAATATGAATCATTACATGAGACAACAAGGTTGTGCAAAATCCTTGTCTGTTTTTTTATTATTTTTGCACTGTGTAAAAATCAATTCCATTTATCATCCCTTACTGACAATTCTTTTGCATATCTTATGGCAATTATTTCTTCGTCAGTCATATTTTAAAGCTAATCAGTTTGCCTAGGCTACATTCCATGCAATTAAGTATCTACTTCTGGGACATCAAAGCCACTCAGCAGAATCTTCTGGGGAATGGCCAAAATTAACATGTGATGGTGCTGAGAGGAGAATTGTGATAAATGTGACAATTGCTACTCACTGTTTCACTCTCAGTACACAGGGGAAGCAAACAACCTGCTCAAACCTTACTGGACTTCAGTGGCATTGTCCACACATCCTTGGCTCTAGACTCTGGGTATATCATGGGAGTGGGCTACTCTCACAGGCTCTATGTGGCCTTTGAAGGCCATTGGGAAACCTTCTCGATACATTCAAAATATGACAGGCAGCTTTTTAGTGGGAGAGAGCTGTTGCAAGCATTTTCTAACACCTTTGTTTAAAAAAAGAAGTCTGCATTGGTTCTCCATTATTTATTTCTTTATTGTCACAAGATGTAGCAGATCTTCCCCTCTGAGGCTGGAGACAGAGCTTGACCCTGGAGGAAGGGATCCAACTGTAGATCTTCCCACTCCCTCTCCCCAAACCCATCTAAGTGACCCCACAGAAAGGTCCACAGCAACTCCCTCTCCCAAGGTTGGGACTCTGACCTTGAAAAGGGAGGAAATGGCTGTGTTGGGGCAGGCCAGTGGGCAGAGAGGGGAGAGGTTGTGCATCACTGGATCCAATAGCCACTAAGCCCCCATTCACACCCCCAGCAGAGAGAGGAAGTTAGATGCTCTCAGAGGCCCATCTAGTGAAAAATGCTCTAACAGAGGATAGAGAGTCAAAAATAGCTCCCATTGCCTTTCTATCCATAGGATGAATGGTGGCCTCCAAGCTCAGAGGCTGCCATGCTTTGGGTGTCTAGCCCATAGGACTGATCCCTTAAAACAGGGGTGGACCGCATGTGGGCTGCATGTGTCCCTCACAACCCCTGGTGGAGCTCCGAATCCCCCTGCCACTGCCACCGTTGTTGAACTTAGCATCAACAGCAAAACAATTCCCAACTTGCCACTGAAAATCAGTGATGAACTTAGGGATGTTAGAGATTTCTGCCATCGACTCCATTGAGGCCAGATTCTTTAGAACCTAAAAACCTGGTCACTTAACAAGATCAGCCTCGGATGGCCTTCTCTCTGTCCCATCAGCCAGGATAGCTAGACTGGTGGGGACGAGGGAGAGGGCCTTTTCTGTGGTGGCCCCCACTCTGTGGAACTCCCTCCCTAGGGAACTCCATCATGCCCCCTCTTTAATGAGCTTCCGTCGTGCATTAAAAACGTGGTTGTTCAGGCAGGCATTTGGGGTGGGTTAGGGTATTTTAGAAAATGTTTTTATTGTAGAATTTTATTGTTTTAAACTGTTTTTATTGTATGTTGTACATTGCCCAGAGTGGCTGGGTGACCAGCCAGATGGGCGATTAATAAATTTAATAATAAAATAAATAAATAAGAACCTAGCCCCGCCGGAGTCCATGGCAGAATGGAGCAATCCCCACCACCACCCCATGAAATTGTCCCAGGATGGACCCTACCTGGTGTCGGCTGTCCAGTCTGTCTGCTGCCCCTGGGCTGCGGCTGCAAATGGTGGCCGCCTTAGCGGCCGCCATTTGCATCCCGGCATTAGCCGTGATAGGCTACGTAACTATTTACTTAGCCTATCATGGCAAAGAGGAGGGATGCAAATGGTGGCCGCTAGGCGCTACACCATTTGGGTCCCTGCCTTTTGCTGTGATAGACTACGTAAATATACACATAGCCTATCACGGCTAAAGCAGGGATGCAAATCGTGGCAGCAGCCCAGCAGTGGACAGAAGTCCGGCTGTGGGTGGGCCTGGCCGGTGGCTCCGCAGACTCGCCAGGGAGCGGAGCTGGCTGGGGAGGATTCCAGGGATAGGGACGGATTGCCCCCCACACACAGATGCCCCAGATGGAACGGGTAAGTAATTTGTACACCCCTAGATGAACTGCCACGGAATGCGACTACGGACACATTTAGTTTAATTTCAAGCTACATTTGGCCCTTGTATTTTTTTGTGCAGTGGTTTACTACTGAAAAACAGCAGCAAATCAGTGATTCATTTCGGTCACAATCCTATGCATGTTTAGACAGAGAAAAGGCCTACAACTCCCACCATTCCCCAGGCAGCATGGCTGTGGGAATGCTGGGATTTATAGGACTTTTTTCTGCCTAAACATGCATAGGATTGTGCCCTTCATGACTGAATGTTGATCAGTTTAGGATGCAATCCTACTCATGCTTAGACAGAAAAAAAGTCCTACCACTCCCAGCATTCCTGTAGCCAGACATGCTGACTGGGGCATGCTGGGAATTGTAGGACTTTTTGTTCTGTCTAAACATACATAGGATTGCACCCTTCATTGCTGTTCTAATTTATTATGTTTTATTGTTGTAAATACTACGTAGGTATTTACGTAGCCTATAATGGCAAGGTAAAAAAAAAAAAAAGCGTACGCAAATGGCAGTGGCTACGGCAGCTATGTAAATATTTATGTAAGCTTATTATTGTTGCTTTTTTAAACAATGTTACTGCCCTGACAGCCTGATTAAGCTGTGTGGTAGTGAGATAATCATTTAAATATATAATAAATAAATAACACAGAGAGAGTAGGATTCATTGAATCCAGCAGAAAAGGTTCATTTGCCAAAGTGAGCTCACATCTCCTGTAATTATCCAGTGGGTGAGTTCAGATGCCATATTGCATAGGTTCCCTGCCCCCATTATGGATCCATTCATGATTGGATCCAGACCCCGCCAGAATCAGACAACAGACATAGGGAGGACCTATCGCAAGCATCACATTAGGGCCTCCATTATGCCTCAATGTCTCTTAAGCTCCATCATCTAGTTTAAGATGCATTCTATGGTGGTACCCACCAAGAGCCTGCCCACTGCTTCGTAAATAAAGGAAATGGGTATCATAGCCCAGCAAAACTCTTCTTTAAGGCTCAGTCTTGCTCTGCTCCTTTTTAAAAGCAACATACAGATAATCCTGTCTGGTTACCAGTAGGGATGGCGGAGAATTTCTCCATGAATCTCCAGGAGGCCGAATGCCAATGCATTCGGCCCCCCGAAATTGGTGGTGAAAATCTCCGCCGGCCCCCCGCCCCCCCCCCGGATGGGACTTACCTCAGGCGAATGTCCCTCTCGGTGGTGGGTCCCGGCAGCAGTTCAGCGGCGGCCGGTCTTCTGACCGGCTGCCGCCGCCGCCATTGCAAAATAAAAAAGGAAAGTAAAAAAACCACACACACACATGTGATAGGCTACGTAATGATTTATGTAGCCTATCACGGCTAGATTTCCAAAGTCAGCCGTGATAGGCTACATAAATCGTCACGTAGCCTATCACGGGTGACTTTGAAAAAAAGAAAAGCGCGTACGCAAATGGCAGCGCCCATGGGGCACCGCCATTTGCGTTCCTTAGTTTGGCACGTCTAGTCTACGTAAAGATTTACATAGTGTTCCCTTATTTTCGCTGTAGTCTACGTAAATCTTTACATAGACTAGACGTGCCAAACTAAGGAACGCAAATGGCGGTGCCCCATGGGCGCCGCCATTTGCATACATGCTTTTTTTTTTTTCAAAGTCACCCGTGATAGGCTACGTGACGATTTACATAGCCTATCATGGCTGACTTTGGAAATCTAGTCGTGATAGGCTACATAAATCATTACGTAGCCTATCACGGGTGTGTATTTTTTGTTTTTTTACTTTACTTTTTTTTTCGTGGCCGGGTAGACGGGGCGCTCCTCCCCGGCCTGAATTGCGGCGGCGATGGATGGGGCGCCTCCCCCCAGCCCTGCATTTCGGCTGGGCAAGGCAGGGTGCCTCCCCCCCCCTCGCGTGAACTTCGGGGGGAGAACTGAAGCGCCTCCCCCCCACCGCGAAGCAAGCTGCAGAACCAGGTAAGTCCCTTTCGTCCATCCCTAGTTACCAACTCCACTTGGGACTTTCCATGGTGCTGACTTATTTCTGTGTGGCGTAAGGATGTCAGAGAATTCTGCCACGGATCTCGGTGAGACCAAATGCCAGTGCATTCGGTCCCCCGAAATCTGTGGCGTAACGAAGCCCCCGCCCCCCCACAAAAGGCACGTGAAACGGAGCACTCACCTGCTGCCATCCGCGCTGACTTGCAAATGGTGGCGGCGCTGTGGCCACCATTCGCTTCCTCATTATAGCTGTGATAGGCTACGTAAATAATTATGTCGCCTATCATGGCTAATGCAGGGACACCATTTGCGTCCCGGCGGAAGCTGTGATAGGCTACATAAGTATTTACGTAGCCTATCATAGCAAGGTAAAAAAAAAGCGTACGCAAATGGCAGCGGCTATGGCGGCTACGTAAATATTTATGTAAGCTATTACGGCGGGGGGAAAAGGAATGCAAATAGCGCCCACTACGCTATTTGAGTTCCCCTTTTTTTCGCCGTAATAGCTTACATAAATATTTATGTAGGCTAAAACAGTGAAAAAAGGGAACACAAATGGCAGCTGCTGTAGCCACCACCATTTGCCTATGTTGTTTTGTTTTGTTTTTTCCTGCAGGCTGCCCAATGGCCAGGAACGGAGCCAGCCAGGTTAGGATTTCAGGGGGAGGTGCCGAGCACCTCCCCCCCCCCCCGCACGAATCACCCCGTCAAAAAGGTAAGTGACTTTCGTACATCCCTAGTGCGGCGTCCTTGTGAAACCTGACCTATTTTGACCTCTGTTCAAGATTGGACCATAGCAGAACACAGGCTACAGTGCAGGGCATCAACAGCACCCACCCCTGAAATGGTACAGAGAAGTGGACAAGGTGCTTTCATCTGTAAGGCCGACCACCTGCTTACTTGATCCTTGCCCATCTTGGCTCATTATGAGCTGCAGAGAGAGACTGGGTGAGGGGATCAAGGCGGTGGTGAACGCCTCCCTTGAGGAGGGAGTGATGCCATCAGCCCTCAAGGAGGCAGTGATAAGACCGCTCTTAAAGAAGCCCTCCTTGGATCCTCAAGTTCTGAACAACTTTCTCCCAGTCTCAAATCTGCCATTTTTGGCCAAGGTGATTGAGCGGGTGGTGGCGGTGCAGTTGAAGGCACACTTGGAAGAAACTGATTATCTAGACCCATTTCAGTCGGGCTTCAGGCCTGGGCATGGGACAAAAACGGCCTTGGTCGCCTTGGTGGATGATATGAGGAGGGCTCTGGATAGGGGTGAATGCTCCTTCCTTGTTCTCCTCGACCTCTCAGTGGCTTTTGATACCGTTGACCATGGTATCTTCCTGGACCGCCTGGAGGGGTTGGGCATTGGAGACACTGTATTGCGGTGGTTCTGGCCCTTCCTCTCTGGCAGGTACCAGAGGGTAGCACTGGGAGAGGAGGTTTCGGACCAATGGCCACTTACTTGTGGGGTGCCACAGGGTTCCATCCTCTCCCCGATGCTATTTAACATCTATGTGAAGCCGCTGGGGGCTATCATCAGGAGGTTTGGGGTGCAGTGTCATCAGTATGCGGATGACACGCAGCTCTACCTCTCATTCAAATCTTCACCAAGGTTGGCCGTAGAATCCCTGTCCAAATGTCTGGAGACGGTGAATGGCTGGATGGGGAGGAATAAGCTGAAGCTGAACCCTGACAAGACCGTGGTACTTTTGGTGGGAGACAAGAGGAGGCTAGGGGATGTTGACCTGGTGTTGAATGGGGTATGGCTACCCTTGAAAGACCAGGTCCGTAGCCTGGGGGTCATTTTGGACTCCCAGCTGTCCATGGAGGCTCAGGTGTCAGCTGTGAGCCGGACAGCGCTGTATCAACTCCATCTGATACGGCGGCTGCCCCCCTTCCTTCCTGACCATCTGCTCCCATCGGTAGTACATGCCCTGGTCTCCTCTCGTTTAGACTACTGTAATGCACTCTACGTGGGGTTACCCTTGAAGATGGTTCGGAAGCTGCAGCTGGTACAGAACGCGGCGGCTCGCCTGATTAAAGGCAGCCGCTGGCGAGATCACATCACTCCAGTGCTGAAGGAGTTGCACTGGTTACCAGTTGTTTTCCAGGCCAAATTCAAGGTGTTGGTTTTGACCTTTAAAACCCTATATGGTTCCGGCCCAGCCTATCTTAAGGAGCGCCTCCAGCAACACCAGACAGGCCGCTTAACAAGATCAGCCTCGGATGGCCTTCTCTCTGTCCCATCAGCCAGGACAGCTAGACTGGTGGGGACGAGGGAGAGGGCCTTTTCTGTGGTGGCCCCCACTCTGTGGAACTCCCTCCCTAGGGAACTCCGTCATGCCCCCTCTTTAATGAGCTTCCGTCGTGCCTTAAAAACGTGGTTGTTCAGGCAGGCATTTGGGGTGGGTTAGGGTATTTTAAAAAAAAATTATGGTAGAATTTTATTGTTTTATATTGTTTTATGGTGTGTTGTACATCGCCCAGAGTGGCTGGGTGACCAGCCAGATGGGCGATTAATAAATTTAATAAATAATAATAATAATAATAATAATAATAATAAGACTTGTGTTGGTGCACTGCAGCAGGGATCTAATCCAGACTGGATTCAATGTAGGGCCCAAATTCTTTTGCTGAATATTTCCATTGCATTCAGAAAACATAAAATAAAATTCTGGTCCCCCAAATTATTCCTGATGTCCACAGAGGAGGGTGGGTCTTCAAAGCACAGGTTAAGGGTAAAGCAGACTGCTATACATAAAAACATGTCCTATTGCTTGAGCTATACCATTTTATTGAGATTTGTTGCTGTTGTTTTGGCTACTGCTGCTGTTATTACAAGTCTTTCTAAATCATTTTTAATATGTAAAGTGGTTCACTGTATTAATTTTGTTCACTCTCTCAGACTCCTAGGATACATCATTACTGTTTCCATTTTATGGATTATTAAATGAAGCTAGGAGATAGTGACTAGCTTAATGTACATAGGGATGTGTGAACCCACCCCGATCCAGGCTGTCCGGGAACCCGCCCAGACCCTGCCCCCACTCGCCGGTAGGGATGGCGGAGAATTTCTCCCGAAACTTCGGGGGGCCGAGCGCCAATGTGTTCGGCCCCCCGAACAAGTTTCGGGGAGAAATCCTCCGCCCCCCCGCCCCCCGCCCCCCCCCGGGACGGGACTTACCTTCCCTGAATATCCCTCCCGGCGGCGGGTCCGGCTGGCGGTTCGTCAGGTGTTCGAGCGGGGCAGGAGCGGCAGCCGGTCTTTCGACCGGCTGCCGCCCCCGCCATTGCAATAAAAGAAAAAAAAAATGTCCCCTGATAGGCTACGTGACGATTCACGTAGCCTATCACGGCTAGATCTGCAAAGTCAGCCGTGATAGGCTACGTGAATCGTCACGTAGCCTATCACGGGTGACTTAAAAAAAAAAAAAAAGTGTGTACGGATAATGGCGGCCCCCATAGGGAGCCGCCATTCCCGTTCCTTATTTGGTGGCTGTAGTCTACGTAAATGTTTACGTAGACTACGGCGAAAATAAGGGAAACGCTATTTGCGTTGCCCTTATTTTCGCCGTAGTCTACGTAAACATTTACGTAGACTACAGCAACTAAATAAGGAATGGGAATGGCGGCTCCCTATGGGGGCCGCCATTCACGTAAGCACTTTTTTTTTTTTTTAAGTCACCTGTGATAGGCTACGTGAATCGTCACGTAGCCTATCACGGCTGACTTTGCAGATCTAGCCGTGATAGGCTATGTGAATCGTCACGTAGCCTATCAGGGGAAGTTTTTTTTTTTTTTTTTTACTTCTGCGTTCGTGGCCGGGCGAGGCGAGGTACCTCCTCCCCGGCCTGAATTTCGGCCGGATGAGGCAGGAAGCCTCCCCCCCGGCCTGAATTTTGGCCGTGCGAGGCGGGAAGCCTCCCCTCCCGGCCTGAACTTCGCGGGGGGAGCAGCAAAGCGCTCCCCCCACCTCAAACAAGCTGCGAGAAAAGGTAAGTGACTTTCGTCCACCCCTACTCGCCGGTCCCTGGACCGAACTTGAGCCCCTCCCACGTTTGGCGAGCAGCCTGCACTCACCCTATCGGCCTTGTCGAGGTCTGCAGTCACCATTAAAAAAAAAATAAAATGGTGATTGCAAAGTGCACATATTTGTGTAATGTGCAAAAGTGCACTTTTTACGAATGCATATATTTGCATATGCACGAAAATGCACATTTTGCAAAAAATGAGCATTTTCGCACTTATACAAATATGTGCACTCCCAGAAATGCATGTTTTTGTGCATACACAAATATGCCCACTTTTGTGATCGCCATTTTATTTTTCAAAAATTGGCGACCGCAAAGCTCAACGAAGCCACCGGGGTCAGTGCAAGCCATTCGCCAAGCTCAGGCAGGGGTTGAGCAGGGGCAGGGGCTCAGTGAGCAGGGTCTCAGGGGTGCAGGTGGGGGCAGTTCTGCCAGATTCCCAGACAGAATCAGCCACCCATGCCACCCCTACATGTATGCAATAAATAGTTTCAGACTGACATTCCCCTGCCCCCATGTGAATTGCTGTTTTCAACTCCCGTGTCTTGAGAATCAAGGCTCTTCTGAAGAGGTCTGGTGCAAGAGAAGCTGTGAAAATCTGCCCAATGAACATTGGTTTGGGACTCCATGAGATTTGGGAGTGCATAAAACAAACTTGTTCCACTTGATTCCCAGTGCAAATGGACTGGAGATAAAAATCAATGCACACTGAAGAACAACTGTTTATCTGAATTCACCAAGGAAGTCTATGGCTCAGGGCTGCTTCTCATTTCACATTTGTACTTGGTTATGTATACTAGGGCAACAGAGGGTGATGCAAGGGCTAGATAGCTGTCTGCAACCCTCATCTGAGAGACTTCATTCCCTGGAGCCCTCCCTAGCTGGTGCTGTCAGTCTCCCTCTGTTCTGCTCTAATGTTCATTTCAGGCAGGCACAGGCAAAGTGGTGCAATACTTTATTTGCTTCTGCTTCGGGGAAACAAAACACATTTGCATTACTAAATGTGGCTTCCCAGCAAGAAAGCACCCAAGTGAAGGCAACCGGCAGTCTTTGATAAGGCAAAAAGAGAGAGAGAAACCACTCAAGTGCGTGTGTGTGTGGGTGGGGGGACAAATAATCCTCATTCACTTAACATGTATTGAGATAAAGGCAAGAGGAACAAGTGGTTAAAAAAGAAAAAAGCAAACCCTCTGACATTTCTGCTTCAAGCAGACTTTATCACAGTACAGGAGGCTTTTATTTTGGATGTTACCTTTCCTTTTGATAGTCTCTTGCGACACACTTATCAAAGGATGCTGCCTGACTCCCTTTTGTGCTCTGCTGTGTTCAGAGCTGTCATTTTGTTGGGTATAGATTGCTCCACTCATTATTCTCCATTAGGGCTGGGCTTTGCTATACTTCCTCCATTTCCAGAAAGCCTGTTTATTTCTAGAGCAGAAAGGCTGTGATCAAGATTGCAACAGCCAAGCTGGACCTCAGTTCTACAGCTGCAAGTATCTTGAGTTTTGTGGCATCCCCAGCAGGACTATTGCACTGGGAAGCCTGAGACCACAAATGTTGTTGCACAGGAAGCATTTACTAAAAGCACTATGCCACCTGTAAAATTAATTTCCGTGGTGCTGTTTATTTTAATATAAATTGCAACATACTTTACGCCGCCTCCTGTTAATTCAATGCATCACAGATTTTCACACCCTGACATAGATTTGGTTAGCGGAGAAGCTAGAAAACAGAAGGGCAGGCATAATAATGCGAGATTCTGCATAATCACTGAACATATGACCAGCCATTTTTTTTAAAAAAAAAATTGGCATTGCTTGCAGGGCTTTCCCCCCCGCCCCACTGAAAAGCAATCTGTTGAAGGCCTCACCAAGAACTGCCCAGACAGCTTTGGCTATTGGGCGGTATAGAAATGTAATGAATAAATAAGATGACAAGTTGTACTTCAATATACAACTGCAAGTGGATTCAGCTATACTGGCCCATCTATAAGCTGGGCCATGTTTAGGGATGGCAGAGAATTCCGCCATGGATTCCAGTGAGGCCGGATTCTTTAGAATCCGGCTCCCCAGAATCCGTGGCGAAACAGCCTCCTGCCCCCCCGTCCCCCTGTGGAATCCCCCGGGATGGAACTTACCTGGGGTGGATGTGGCGGATTTGGTGGTGGCGGCAGCGGTTCTGGTGGCGGTGGCGGCAGCTCCAGCAGTTGGTCTCCTGGCCAGCCACAGCTGGGCTGCTGTGGCCACCACTGGCATCCTTACAGCTGTGATAAGCTACGTAAGTATTTACGTAGCCTATCACGGCTAACCCCCCCCCCAAAAAGCAGCGTACGCACTACAGCAGCCGCCATTTGCATTCCCTATTTTTCGCCGTTCTAGCCTATGTAAATATTTACGTAGGATAGAAGGGCGAAAAATAGGGAACACAAATGGCAGCCGCCATAGCCGCCACCATTTGCATATGCTGGTTTTTTTGTTGTTATTGTTTTGGGGGGATGCCGTGATAGGCTACGTAAATACTTACATAGCCTATCACGGCAGCTTAGCTGGACGCAAATGGCAGCCGCTATGGCAGCCGCCATTTGGATCTGCAGCAGCCCGTCCATGGCTGGAAATGGCTGGCTGCTCCGCGGAGCCTCTGCAGAGCGGAGCCGGCTGGGCAGGATTCCAGGGGGGGGGAGGACCAGATCACATCCCCCGCCATCAAGGATTCCAGGGGGAGGGACGGAGCGCCTCCTCCCACCGCGAAAAATTCTGCGAAAAGGTAAGTGAGTTTCGTACATCCCTAGCCATGATGGAAGGTAGACTAAGCCAAGCTACCCCTGTCCTATCCTATAGTCAACCTGTAACAGCTTACTGTTCAGCCATCACAGCCCCAAGATGAGATACAGCTAGCAGGAGACAACTCTCTACTGCTGCACTCCATCAGGTGCCTGGGTTTGGGCCACTGAAGCTGCCCTAAGATAGGGATGTGTGTGTCAGGGTAGACACTGAGCCCATAGAATCCCAGAGTAGTTCTGATTCTGAGGAAGAGCAGCCGCTCCTGGGAGAGGAGCGCGCTCCTTTTTCCCAGGGCCCACAGCTGATGGAGATTCCTCCCACCAGCATTCCTAGATTAGATAGCAGTCCAGGCAGTGACCGAGCACAGATAGCAGACTTGGTGGACGTGCGATGCCAACGCAGAGAGCGGCACCAAATGGAGGGTGCAGAAAGGAGGCATAGTGCCCGGTTGGCGCGCAAACAACGGCTGCTCCCAGACGCTCCAAGGGAAAAGGGGAGGGACTCTCCCTAGCCCTTAAGTTCAGGGGTCTGCCAGTAATTCCCTTTCAAATGGGGACCAACTGTTCCAACTTAGCACATAGGTACTGTGCTGCTCAGATCTAGCTGCAAACGGTATAGTTGTTAAGTTGTAAAAGAAGAATAAAGCTTTGAAAGGAATCCCTTTGTCTGTGTCTGGACTTGGCTACTGGATTAGACTGAGAGAGGCCTCCAAGGAGCCCTTGACAGTGTGAACACACCCCAGCTCGAGTTCTCTGGGTGCCCGCTGAAGTGCCGCCGTCCCTCGCCCCCTCCAGGCCGGTGCTTGAGCCCTCATGAGTTCAGTGAGCATTCGCCATTTTGCCGCCTTTTCTCCTGCATGAAAAAGGGAGTTTAAAAATGTGCCTATTTAAATATGAGCAATTTGGGGGCCAGGAAAGCTTAATATGCACAATATTAGAGGCACTATGACTCTAATATTGTGCAAATTAAGCTTTCCCAGCCCAAAACTGCATATATTTAAATAGGCACATTTTTTAAAACTCCCTTTTTTTACGCAGGAAAAAAGGTGGCAAAATGGTGGGCACTCACCAGACAGGGTCATGGTGAGTCTGGGAGAGCACAATTAGGCATGAGCAAGGACAGGGCCTCGGCAGGTGCAGTCTGGAGGTTGCCGGACCCAGGTGGGCACCCGCAACATCCCTACCCTAGGATGGAGTGAAGTAGATAGGCAAAGGCAAAAGGAAGCAGGGCCAACATACTCAAAATGCCAGCATATTTCAGTTTGAAGCTCTTAGTGCCAGTAACTAAGCCTTAGGAGAGGAATTTCATTTTTTTAGAATGAGGAGAAAAAATGCATAGAAGCCAGGGAACCATCAAATGAATGGTGGTAAGGGGACCGGGGCGAGGGACCATCTGGGGAACCCCAAAGGGCTGAACTAGGTGGATTCCAGGTGAGCTGGATTTGGCCCACAGACCTGAGGCTCAGCACCTCTGGCATATACAGAGAGCATTCAAAGAGACAGAGAACACGTGGAGAATATTTTGCAGAGGAGGATTTTTTGGAGCAAATTCATTTCAGCTTTCCTTTGTGGACAATTCCAAGGTCCTGTGAGACATGGAATGTGTGGAAGCATTGTGTAGAAATGACTCTTCATCGCTTGTACATTTGAAAAGATTACAAACCGAAAATAATGGGGCTGAATTCAAACAATAATGTGGCAGAATTTAACGGGGCTGAAAATGACAGGGTTGAATTCAAGGTTTTTTTATTAAGGTATGTGTATCAGCTCTTTCTTTTGCAATTTAGGGTGCAATGCTATGGATGTTTACACAGAAAAAAGACCTACAACTCCTAGCATGCCCCAGCCAGGATGGGTTGTTTTTTCAGTCTAAACATGCATAGGATTATGCCTTTAAACTGAATCCACCTGTAACCAAATACAATGTACACTTATGATGACTTGGATTCTGATCCAGGCAAAAGTCTGAACTGATGGATTGATGCCAATACTGGTTATTTTCTCACACCAAATGACCACAATTCATTTCTGTCAAGCCTTTTAATTGTGCAGTTGGGCCTACAGGAAAGCTGAAGGCTGGTATAGATTTAATTTCACACTCACTGATTTTTGTACGTTTTATTGTAATTAAAAATAAATTTATATTGCATATTTTGACCATTCCAGGACTGTTTTATGATGATGGGCAGGATACATTTTTTATATATAAATAATCAAAAATAGAAGAAATTCAAAAAGAACAAATACTACAGAAATTTGGGGCTTCCAGATGTCTTGAACTATTTGAAGTGGTTGAAGGAATGTCCCTTCTCCTGCTAAAGTTTGCCAGATTTTAATTGTGCTAAGGCCATGATCCTAGGGATGTACGAAAGGGACTTACCTGGTCCCGCAGCTTGCTTCGTGGGGGGGGGAGGCACTTTGGTTCTCCCCCCGAAGTTCAGGCCGGGGGGGAGGCGCCTCGCCTCGCCCGGCCAAAATTCAGTCCGGGGGGGGGGAGGCGCCCCGCCTCGCCTGGCCGAAATTCAGGCCGAGGAGAAGCGCCCCGTCTCCCCGGCCACGAAATACAAAAGTAAAAAAAACACACACACCCCTGTGATAGGCTACGTAATGATTAACGTAGCCTATCACGGCTAGATTTCCAAAGTCATCCGTGATAGGCTACGTTAATCGATACGTAGCCTATCACGGGTGTGTGGGTTTTTTTACTTTATTTTGTAATGGCGGCGGCGGCCGGTCGGAAGACCGGCCGCCGCCGCCCCCGATGAAACACCTCCGAACTCCCGCCGGGACCCGCTGCCGAGAGGGACATTCGAGGGAGGTATGTCCCATCCCGGGGGGGGGGGCAGAGAATTTCACCAACAATTTCGGGGGGCCGAATGCGTTGGCATTCGGCCTTCCCAAGATTCGTGGAGAAATTCTCTGCCATCCCTAGATCCTATGCTGGAAATGAGGTAGGAATAAGCCAATGAGCAATGTTCAAGTTTGCCAGGATTTTCCAAACATTCTCACTAGGGATGTCAGAGAATTCCATGACGGATGTCGCTGAGGCCGAATACCAGTGCATTCGGCCCCCCAAAATCCATCGTGGAAGGAAGCCCCCGCCCCCACAACCAAATAAAGGCACACGGGACAAAGTCCCCACTGCCCCTACCCCACAAAAGGTGTGCAAAACGGAGCACTCACCTGCTCCCGTCCGCGCTGCTTTGTGAATGGTGGCCATCCTGGCTGCCATTCGCTTCCTCCTCTTCCTAGCTGTAATAGGCTACGTAAATAGTTACATAGCCTATCACGGCTAACACGGGGATGCCATTTGCATCCCTGCGGAGGCCGTGATAGGCTATGAAAGTATTTACATAGCCTATCATGGCAGGGGGGGGAACCCCAGCATACACAAATGGTGGCGGCTACCACCATTTGCGTGCGCTGGGTTTTTTTCCCCCCTGCCGTGATAGGCTATGTAAGTATTTACGTAGCCTATCACGGCTCAATACAGAGATGCAAATGGCAGCAGCTACAACAGCCACTATTTGCATCTCTGCAGGGCTGCCCAGAAGCCGGATGTCTGGCTGCGGGCTGCCGGAGCCGGCCGGTGGCTCCACGGATTGGCCGCAGAGCGGAGCCGGCCAGGCAGGATTCCGGGAGGAGGGACAGGGTGCCTCCCCCTGTCGAGAATTCTGGGGGGAGGGACAGGGCGCCTCACCCCCACCGTGGATGCCCCTGCGTGGAGGCAGGTAAGGGATTCGTACATCCCTAATTCTCACGCCTCATGCCTGATTCGTGTCCATGTTTGTGATCACTGCTCGCTCTGTACAAATGGGACACTTGTGCACATTGAGCAGCAATCAAACTGGAGATTTGCACAAATCTCCCCAAATTTGCATAAATTTCCTCCATAGGCTAAAGCGGGGCTGATTCAGTCTCCTCAGAAAATTGCACAAATTAGGAAATTTGTAGAAATTGAACTTGGAAGGAGGAACGAGATGAATGTGAGTACATATCTAACAATTGGCTAATATTTTCAGTGGACATGTGCTTCACGGTGGGGGGGGAGGCGCTCGGTCCCTCCCCCTGGAATCCTCAATGTGGGGGAGGCGATCCAGTCCTCCCCCCGGAATCCTGCCTGGCCGGCTCTGCTCCACGGCTAACCCGCAGAGCCGCCAGCCAGCTCCGGCCGCCCACAGCCGGACATCCAGCCGCTGGGCAGTCCTGCAGGGATGCAAATGGCAGCTGTCATAGCCGCCACCATTTGCATCCCTGTATTGAGCCATCATAGGCTACATAAATATTTACATAGCCTATCACGGCAGGGGGAAAAACCCCAGCGTACGCAAATGGCGGTAGCCACTGCCATTTGCGTACGCTGGGGCTTTTTCTCCCTGCTGTGATAGGCTACGTAAATACTTACATAGCCTATCATGGCGGGGGGGGGAACCAGCATATGCAAATGGTGGTAGCCGCGGCCATTTGCATACATTACATTACATTAAGATTACTTATTTTCGCCGTAGTCTACGTAAAGATTTACGTAGACTACAGCGACCAAATAAGGACGCGAATAAGTAATTTACGTAGACTACAGCGACCAAATAAGGACGCGAATGGCGGCTCCCTATGGGGGCCGCCATTTGCGTACACCTTTTTTTTTTTTTTTTAAGTCAGCCATGATAGGCTACGTGACGATTTACGTAGCCTATCACGGCTGACTTTGCAGATCTAGCTGTGATAGGCTACATTAATTGTCACGTAGCCTATCACGGGGGCGTTTTTTGTTTTTTTTTTACTTTTTATTTCACGGCCGGGCGAGGCGAGGCGCCTCCTCCCCGGCCTGAATTTCGGCCGGGCGAGGTGGGAAGCCTCCCCCCGGCCTGAACTTCGGGGGGAGAGCAGCGAAGCGCCTCCCCCCCACCGCGAAAAGCTGCGAGTCCAGGTAAGTGGGTTTCTTGCACCCCTAATTGTCATGCAGCAACTGCCAGATGTTTCACTGAACGAACTATCTCACTGTGTGCCAACATGAGATGATGTTGTTTTGAATGAATGACTAGATGGTCCCTCATTCCTAAGAATTTACTGTAAACAAATAACTCATATAATTCTGTGTACAGGAGATGTCAAAAAGAAGAGGGTAGCTTTTATCACATGTAGTGAACCTAGCCACCAGCAATCAAATTTTGGAACAAGATTCACAAGTCTATTAAGAAAATCAACTGATTTGCAAATAGGTTTTGATCCATTACTTTCCATTTTAATCTAGAGGAGAAAACACCATTCAACTATCAGGAACTGATTACATAATCCATTATGTAAGTACGATAACTATTGGTAGCATATGTTGTGCAAACTATTGGAAGCAAATGCCAATTCTGTCGTTCCAAAAATGGAAACTTAAATTGTATTATGTCATATTTACAACTTCTATTATAATAAAAGAAGGCTCACTGAATTAGAGAACCATCTGAACCCCCAGATCTTCTAGGTGAAGGGGATTAGGATGGATAGACAAGCCCCTCTGCTGGGGGAGAGAAGCTAGACTGCTGGGGGGAGCATGTATACTCTGGTGACTCCCTGTTAGGGATGTACGAAAGTCACTTACCATTTCGCGGATCTGCTTCATGGTGGAGGGAGAAGAGATCCGTCCCTCCCCCCAGAATCCTCGATGGGAGGGAGGCGCTCCATCCCTCCCCCCAGAATCCTGTCCAGCCGGCTCCGCTCTGCGGAGATTCCGCGGAGCCCCTGGCTGGCTCCACCCACAGCCGGACATCCGGCCGCTGGGCAGCAGGGACGCAAATGGCGGCGCAAATGGCCATTTGCATCCCTGTACTTAACCGTGATAGGCTACGTAAATATTTACGTAGCCTATCACAGCAAAGTAAAAAAAAAACGCGTATGCAAACGGCAGTGGCTACGGCGGCCGCCATTTGCATTCGCTATTTTTCGCCGTTCTAACCTACGTAAATATTTATATAGGCTAGAACGGCTAAAAATAGCGAATGCAAATGGCGGCCCCCATCACCATTTGCATATGCTGTGCCCAGCCGCAGATGGCCAGGAGACCAGCCGCTACCCCCCCGCCACCACTGCCACCCCCCCGCCACCACTGCCACCGCCGCCACCCCCGCCGCCACCGCCACACCTGCCTCCCTACTGCTGCACCTTCCACCACCACACCTTCCACCGCCCTCGCCGCCCCCGCTGCACCTACCACCGCCGCCGCATCTTCCGCCACTCCTGCTGCCACACCTTCTGCCGCCGCTGCCGTGCTGCCACTGCCACACCACCGCCGAAGCCGCCGCCGCCGCCGCATCCACCACATCCACCCCAGGTAAGCTTCGTCCCGGGGGGTTCCGCGGGGTGGGCAGGGGGGCAGGAGGTTGTTCCGCCATGGCTTCTGGGGGGCCAAATGCCAGTGCATTCGGCCTCACTGGAATCTGTGGCGGAATTCTTAGCCATCCCTGCTCCCTGTACAACTGTAGAAATCTTTGTGAGTATAGCTCTCCTCCCAGTGGCATGACCTGAAACAGGGCATTCTGGGGGCGAAATGGAGGTGGCTTTAGAAATATTGGATCCAAGACCACTTTGTTCCCCCAATGGACCTGCCATAGGTATTTTCCCCTCCTGATTAGGGATGGGCGGATTCCCTACCTGCTGGTCCATGGGGAATTTGCCCGTGGGGGAAGACGATCCATTCCTCCCCCTAGAACCCTCTTCGGCCGGCTCCACTCCACGGCAATTCCGCAGAGCCCCTGGCCGGCTCCAAAGCACCAGCGATACGGTCGCCATGCTGTATTGCTGGCTAAAGAGGACCGACTGACTGCAGATGCAAATGGCGTCCAGGATGCCATTTGCAGCCGTAAAGGTCTTAGTGTGAGGTAAATGCAGCCGTAAATGGCTGCATTTTGCTGAAACGAAGACCTTTACGGCCACAAATGGTGTCCCAGATGCCATTTGCATCCCTGCTTTTCATTCACATGATAGGCTACGCAAATATTTGCATAGCCTATCATGTGAAAAAGCAGGGCCGCAAATGGCGTCCAGGACTACACGCACACACACATCAACTGCTGGTGTGAGCCAGCAGGACTTTGGAAGTAGCGGATGATCCACCAGTTCACTCCCTCACCCCTTTACTCTATCCATTACT
This sequence comes from Heloderma suspectum, assembly GCF_057233095.1. Classification (NCBI taxonomy): domain Eukaryota; kingdom Metazoa; phylum Chordata; class Lepidosauria; order Squamata; family Helodermatidae; genus Heloderma; species Heloderma suspectum. The sequence continues at coordinate 43,689,100 of NC_139460.1, read as the reverse complement.
AGCTAAGTAAAGTGCTTTACTTCTATAAATGCAATAATTGTGTTCAGTTTATTATAAATATAATCTCTCATATTCTGTTATTTCAGTTGTGGAGGATCCAGAATAGTGTATGTTCAACATATTGTCATCTTAGCCAGCTGTTACAAGAATGGGTATACATTTGTAGGCAATCCAAAATAATGTGACATACATACTGTATATAGCTAATGCAATTTACATTTTACAAGGAAGTGTAGTCTGGTCTGATAGTCTGTGTGTGTGTGTGTGTGTAAGGGGGTGTGCTAAAACAGATGCTGTTCTGATAACTGCAGGCTTGGCTTTCCTACACAGTGAGTTTTCCACATCACCACAAATGGCCGGACTCGGTATAAGGAAGCTTCCTGTGTCCCTTTGTGCAGTGTATTCGAAGGCCCCAGGTTCAATCCCTGGTGACTCCAGGATGGGCTGGGAAAGACTCCTGTCCAAAACCCTGGAAAGATGCTACTAGTCAGTGTAGTGCAATAAATATTGACCTAGATGGACCAATGGTGCAACTGCACAGATGGTTGCTTCCTATAAAGTCAAGCCACTGCAGAACAGCCGGTACGGGGAGAACTTGAAAGAGCGTTCTGTGCAAATGCTTGTTCATGAGTCATGACTGCATTGGTAGTGAGTCATCGGGTCTCCTTTAAAATATCCTTTACAACACAGAGAATGTACTTTATTGTGGAACTGGCCAATTTTCAAGGTAATTAAAGTGCTAGCCAGCATTGGACAAGACCTGTTGGAAATGCATTTTTAGCGTTCCGAAAAGCATATTGTATGATAGCACATATTATTCTGAAGCTTATGTTCAAATCTGCTTTCACTCAGCAAGCGCCACATCGCTATAGTACAGACCCACATGTTCTGATCCTGTGTCCTCACACCCCATGCTTATCCAATCACTATGTAGGAACCCTGGTTGCAGAGTCAATCCCTGGGAGCTGAAAGACAACTGGGTCAGTGATTTGGATAGGAAGCCAAGCATCCAAGCTCCAATCAGAGGAGAGAAAAGGGATGATTAGTCCCTAAAAGGCAACATAGCTGGGTGGGAGAATATTCAGCTTTTCCATAGCAAGTACTTATAAAGGAAAGAGCCCAGGCAGGACCCTGTGGTTCCAGTCAAATCTTGCAAAGGCTTGGAAAGGATTATGTTTCTGTGAGTCAGCTAAAAAGTGAATTTAGGAGGCCCTGAGCAGTATGGCCTTTGGGGGGAAATCTTGGGAACAGCTCTAGCCCATCTTCCTTGGGGAAAAGGCACATAGGACCACAAAAATATAGATCAAAGAAGAAAGAAAGGGCTGGGAGATGCACAAAAAAGGGGGAGGGGGAAGAAAATTGTTGAGTTTAGTTGCAACCTGTACCACACATGGAGAACAGCTTGTTTCTCTGAACATGGATATAGGGAGTATCAGGGCAGGGAGCTCTCAGCTGATACTTGAGACACTGTGTATTAGCAACTATGAAAATAGCTGTTGCCTGCTTTAAAAAAGAAGCATGTTGTGGCAGACAAATAAGGGCAGCAAAGGACACCCATCCATTGCCTCAGTGCACTGGGAGAGTGACTAAACACTACATGTCCCATCATCTGAGTGCGGGAACACAACCACAAATACTAAGATACTAACATCAGCCTACAAACCAAGTGGATGGTGTTTGGGCACATCAATGCTGCAGTTGAAACCAGCTCCTCCTTGGCCATTTGCCAGCCTCCCCTGCTTTTAATTGATTGCTGCATATAATGGATCATTTTATGAAGGATTTTGGATTTTATTTGTGTTTCTGTTCTCTGTCAGCTTGAAAGATATTCGCTATATTAGCTTCAGTGTGACTAATAATTTTAGGAAGTTGTTGTTGTTGTTTACATTACTATACTGCCCCATAGCCAAAGCTGTCTGGGTGGTTTACAAAGGTTTTAAAAAAAATAAAAATACAATATGCAAAATTTAAAAAACATAAAAAACACATAAACAGACAGTATAAGCAGGGTCAGCCCTGGTTAGTACTTGGATGGGAGACTGCCTGGGAATCAGGCTTCCTGCATTGAGCGGGGGGGGGGGGCGATGGTCTTGTAGGCCCCTTCCAACCCTATGATTATTTTTATTTATTTATTAATCACCCCTCTGGCTGGTCACCCAGCCACTCTGGGCGATGTACAAAGCATATAATAAAACAGTTTAAAACAATAAAATTCTACAATAAAAACATTTTCTAAAATACCCTAACCCACCCCAAATGCCTGCCTGAACAACCACATTTTTAATGCACGGCAGAAGCTCATTAAAGAGGGGGCATGGCGAAGTTCCCTTGGGAGGGAATTCCACAGAGTGGGGGCCACCACAGAAAAGGCCCTATGATTCTATGTCTTTGTCTATGTATGCACAGAGACAACATATATCTAAAAACAACTTGGAGCAATCTGCCAGACCATAAAACAAATCCAGGATCAATTAAAAACTCATCACATGCTGCCAAATGCCTGTGCGGAGGGAGTCTTGACCTGGCACCAAAAAGATAACAGTGTTGGTGCCAGACAGGCCTCATTGGGGAGATCATTCCACAATTGGGGGCCACCACCAAAAATGCCCTCTCCCTCAGAGTAGGCACTATAAGGAGGACTTTAGATGTTGAGTGTAGTGTATGGGTATGTTTGATCCAGGAGAGGTACTTTATCAGGTATTGCGGTCCAGAGCCATGTAAAGCCTTATAATTTAAAACCACCACCTTGAATCGGGCTCGGAAACATATAGGCAGCCAATAAATATTTGCTGCTATCAACAGGCATATGTGAATCTCATTCCCTGGTGATAACCTGATGCACTAGTTTACATGTTATGGGCAGGGTGGGGGAAGGTAGCCTAGATTGATTAGAAGCAATAGTGAAGCAGCAGCTCTACAACGTGGTTCATGTATCTGCTGATCAAAGGGGTAGAAGTGAATGTGCAATCCAGACAGTAGATGCAAGATATTCTCCCTGTTCACATTAGCAACATTTGTATGCTGGGTGGGGTATCTATCTATCTGCTTGAATGCAAATAGAACTCTCTGCCCAATTTGGAGCTCACATACAGCTGGATTTGCAATTGTGCAGAGAGTTCTACTCATGTTCAAGTGAACATGAGTTGTTGTTGTTGTTCAGTCATTCAGTCATGTCCGACTCTTCGTGACCCCATGGACCATAGCACGCCAGGCCTTCCTGTCCTGCGCTATCTCCCAGAGTGTGCTCAAGTCCATATTCATTGCATCGGTGATGCTATCGGTGATGCTATCTATCTACCTATCTATCGGTGATGCTATCTCATCCTCTGCCGTCCCCTTCTCCTTTTGCCTTCAGTCTTTCCCAGCATCAGGGACTTTTCCAGAGAGTTTTCTCTTTGCATTAGGTGGCCAAAATATTTGAGCTTCAGCTTCAGTCTCTGTCCTTCCAATGAGCACTCAGGGTTGATTTCCTTTAGGATGGACTGACTTGACCTCCTTGCAGTCCAGGGGACTCGTAAGAGTCTTCTCCAGCACCACAGTTCGAAAGCATCAATTCTTCGGTGCTCAGCCTTCCTTATAGTCCAGCTCTCACAGCCATACATTACTACTGGGAAAACCATAGCTTTGATTAGACACAGACCTTTGTCGGCAAGGTGATGTCTCTGCTTCTTACTATGCTGTCTAGGTTTGCCATGGTTTTCCTCCCAAGGAGCAAGTGTCTTTTAATTTCATGGCTACAGTCACTGTCTGCGGAGATCTTGGAGCCCAAGAAAGTAAAATCTGTCACTGCTTCCATTTCTTCCCCTTCTATATGCCAGGAAGTGATGGGGCCAGATGCCATGATCTTTGTTTTTTTAATGTTGAGTTTCAAACCAGCTTTTGCATTCTCCTCTTTCACCCTCAACAAGAGGCTCTTTAGATCCTCTTCACTTTCTGCCATTAGGGTGGTATCGTCTGCATATCAGAGGTCGTTGATAATTCTCCCAGCAATCTTAATTCCGACCTGTGATTCATCCAACCTGGCGTTTCTCATGATGTACTCTGCATATAAGTTAAATAAGCAGGGTGACAGTATGCAGCCTTGTCGTACTTCTTTCCTAATTTTGAACCAATCGGTTGTTCCATGTCTGGTTCTTACTGTTGCTTCTTGACCCTCGTACAGGTTTCTCAGGAGACAGGTAAGGTGGTCTGGTACTCCCATCACTTTAAGAATTTGCCACAGTTTGTTGTGATCCACACAATCAAAGGCTTTAGCGTAGTCAATGAAGCAGAAATAGATGTTTTTCTGGAATTCTCTTGCTTTCTCCATGATCCAGCGAATGTTGGCGATTTGATCTCTAGTTCTTCTGCCTCTTTGAAACCCAGCTTGTACTTCTGGTAGTTCTCGGTTCGCATACTGCTGAAGCCTAGCTTGTAGGATTTTGAGCATCACCTTGCTGGCATGTGAAATGAGTGCAATTGTGCAGTAGTTTGAACACTCTTTGGCGTTGCCCTTCTTTGGAATTGGAATGTAAACTGACCTTTTCCAGTCTTGTGGCCACTGTTGAGTGTTCCAAATTTGTTGGCATATATTGTGTGCAGCACTTTAACAGCATCATCTTTTAGGATTTTAAACAGCTCAGCTGGAAGACTGTCATCTCCGCTAGCTTTGTTGTTAGTAATGCTTCCTAAGGCCCACTTGACTTCACTCTCGAGGATGTCCGGCTCAAGTTCAGTGACCTCACTATCATGGCTATCAGGGACATTAAGATCTTTCCTGTATAGTTCTTCTGTGTATTCTTTCCACCTCTTCTGAATCTCATCTGCTTCTGTGAGGTCCCTGCCTTCTTTGTCCTTTATCATGCCCGTCTTTGCACAAAACATTCCCTTGAGATCTCCAATTTTCTTGAAGAGATCTCTAGTCTTTCCCATTCTGTTGTTTTCCTCGATTTCTTTGCATTGTTCATTTAAGAAGGCCTTCTTGTCTCTCCTTGCTATTCTCTGGAACTCTGCATTCAGTTGGATATATCTTCCCCTTTCTCCCTTGCTTTTTGCTTCCCTTCTTTCCTCAGCTACTTGTAAAGCCTCATCAGACAGCCACTTTGCTTTCTTGCATTTCTTTTTCATTGGGATGGATTGAGTTGCTGTCTCCTGAACAATGTTACGGACCTCCGTCCATAGTTCCTCAGGCACTCTGTCTATCAGGTCTAATCCCTGAAATCTATTCCTCACCTTCACTGTATATTCATAAGGGATATGATTTAGGTCATACCTGAATGGTTTAGTGGTTTTCCCTACGTTCTTCAATTTAAGTCGAAATTTTGCAAGAAGAAGCTCATGATGTGAGCCACAGTCAGCTCCAGGTCTTGTTTTTACTGACTGTATAGAGCTTCTCCATCTTTGGCTGCAAAGGACATAATCAATCTGATTTCGATATTGACCATCTGGTGATGTCCATGTGTAGAGTCGTCTCTTGTGCTGTTGGAAAATGGTGTTTGCTATGATCAGTGTTTGCTATGATCAGTGTGTTCTCTTGGCAAAACTCTATTAGCTTTTGTCCTGCTTCATTTTGTACACCAAGGCCATGCCTGCCTGTTATCCCGGTGATTTCTTGACTTCCCACTTTAGCATTCCAATCCCCTATGATGAAGAGGACATCTTTTTTTGGTGTTAGTTCTAGAAGATGTTGTGGGTCTTCATAGAACCGATCAACCTCAGCTTCTTCGGCATCAGTGGTAGAGTAGATCTCCCTTTTCAGACCTTGCAGATTTAACATGGCAAGATCTGAACTGAGGGGGGCAGGACCCATGCACCAGGATACTTAAGGGGCTGAGCCGGTGTGTATTGCCCTGGTGCTCTACCCACTTCAAGCATAAGAACATAAGAAGAGCCATGCTGGATCAGACCAAGGGTCCATCTAGTCCAGCATTCTGTTCACACAGTGGCCAACCAGCTCTCGAGCAGGAACCCACAAGCAGGACATGAGTGCAACAGCATCCTCCCACCAAAGTTCCCCAGTAACTGGTGTACATAGGCTCACTGCCTCTGATATTGGAGGTAGCACATAGCCATCAGGACTAGTAGCCATTGATGGCATTTTCCTCCAGGAAGCCTCACACATTCAGGCAAACACCTGAGCAGGTCATCTATCTATCTATCTATCTATCTATCTATCTATCTATCATCTATCTATCTATCGTCATCTATCCATCCATCCCACCTCTGAGTACGTGCACGCATGCACTCACACACATATCGATGACACCCAACTCCAAAGTTATGCATAATCTCCATCAATGGCTTCACAGACATGCTGAACAGCAACAGCGTGAACAGTAAGCCTTGTGGAACCCCACAAAGCAGACCCCAGGGGGTTGATGTAACCTCTCCAATGACCACCTTTTGAGTCATATCAGATGGGGGGGATGCAAACCCATTGGAACTCTCTCACAGGGACACCTGCCTGATGTTCAAGGCTGTCCAAAAGAGGGTCATGCTGTAGAGCAGAGGTATACAAACTGTGGGCCACAGGGGGTCCCCCCAAGGGTGCCCTGACACACACATCCAAATTATCTCCCCACCCCAACACACTGATTTTCCACCAATTGTACTACTGCAGTTGTGTCCACAACTTACACTTCTGCCATCACTGCTTTTGTTACTGTGGATTGCTAGCAGTGAGGAAAGGGCTGTCTGTATCAGGATCGATGGGTGAGGGGGTAAAGAAAAGGCTCTCCATTTCCCTCTTCAGAGATCCTCATATGGATTGCTCTTTCACCATGACTGCTAACAGCAAGGAAAGAGCAATCTGGATCTGGATCACTAGTAGGGATGGACGAAAGTCCCTTATCTGTTCTCGAAGCTTGCTTCGCGGTGGGGGGGAGGTGCTTCGGTTCTCCCCCCGAAGTTCAGGCAAGGGGGGGGAGGCGCCCCGCCTTGCCCAGCCAAAATTCAGGCCTGGGGGGAGGCGCCCCATCCCTCGCTGGCGAAATTCAGGCTGGGTAGGAGCACCCCGTCTACCCGGCCGCGAAAAAAAAGTAAAACACACACACACACACACACACACCCGTGATAGGCTACGTAACGATTTACGTAGCCTCTCACGGCTAGATTTCCAAAGTCAGCCGTGATAGGCTATGTAAATCGTCATGTAGCCTATCACGGGTGACTTTGAAAAAAAAAAAGCGCGTACGCAAATGGCGGCTCCCATGGGGACCACCATTTGCATTCCTTATTTTGACACATCTAGTCTACATAAAGGTTTACGGAGACTATGGTGAAAATAAGGGCAACGCAAATAGCGTTCCCTTATTTTCGCCGTAGTCTACATAAATGTTTACATAGACTAGACATGCCAAAATAAGGAATGCAAATGGCGGCGCCCATGGGCCGCCGCCATTTACGTATGCGCTTTTTTTTTTCAAAGTCACCCGTGATAGGCTACGTGACGATTTACGTAGCCTATCATGGCTGACTTTGGAAATCTAGCCGTGATAGGCTACGTAAATCGTTACGTAGCCTATCACGGGTGTGTGGGGTTTTTTTACTTTACTTTACTTTTTTTTTTTTGCAATGGCAGTGGCGGCAGCCGGTCGGGAGACCGGCCGCCGCCCCCGCCCCCGACGAAATGCCGCCGAACTGCCGCTGGGACCTGCCGCCGAGAGGGACATTCGGCCACGGTAAGTCCCATCCCGGGGGGGGGCGGGGGGCCGGCGGAGAATTTCCCCACCAATTTCGGGGGGCTGAATGCATTGGCATTCGGCCTCCTGAAGATTCGTGGAGAAATTCTCCGCCATCCCTATCACTAGGGAGTGTGTATGCATGTGGTTGTGTATGCCTGTGTGTTTGTGCATCTATATGTGCATGTGTGCATATGTCCTGAAACCAAAGCCAGGATCACATGGAGCCCTCAAGGCTGAAAAGGTTGTGCAAACCTGCCCTATAGCATCAAGGTCACTAACAGGTCCTGCAGAACTGAAAAGGAGCTATTCACTTCGTCAATCTCCAGACAAAGATCATCCATCAGGATCATGGGAGCTATCTTCAGTTTCCAGATTTTATCTTTGTTATGTAAGTAGCTTCACAACTTTCTACACCCATGAATGAGCAAGGGCACACCATCTTAATGTACATTCTGTGCTAGTAAATAAAGCTTGCATCCTGCAATATAAATACGGTCTTGGATGCCAGTCAGCAGCTCCCCTCTGCTAATTCATGTGTCATTGAATTGTGTGAAGGAAAACATCATGCACGCCTCCAGTTCCTCACGTGTGGCTTGTCCTTTTTCAAAAATATGTTTTTTAGCTGCCACTGGAAATTCCCCTCCCTAGATGTGAGGATTCTTTTAATGATATGAACACCCACATGCCTGCATTCCCTAGTACAGGTGGCTCAGCTTGCAGTGATCCACTTGTACTAGCTGGGTCAGTGCTTGCCCTGATATTATGAAAGAAAATCCACATTCCATGTTTTTACCATGATAGGTGAATGTTCCCCAGACTTTAGTCACTGGGGTCTCTGGGACCACATACTAAACACCAGCTCGCTCGCTCTGTCCATTGTGGAAGTATGGAAGCAATTTAATACCCTTGTGAATGAGGGAGGGAGTCAGTCAGCTAGCCACTGAGGCCTAAGCACCTTTATATACGTGTTAAATGGAGTGTAAGAAAACTGTATTGTTTATGCTTTTGGGCAAGAATCTTGAACTTTGCAGTAAAATATTTTTTGGTCAAAAGTTTTGTGTGATTTCCCAAATTACTGGCATAGAAAGTGGAATGGGTTTGGTGCTTTTCCCCTCATTTCTTTGCTTCAGTGCTCACCACAAAAACTACAGCACATGTCATGCCCTGCTGTGCTTCCCGTTTAACCCAATTTTGACTTATCTCTCCCTCCCTGCTCCTCCCCATTCTTTCAGGATTATGAAGCAAAGCCCCAGTCTATTCAACAAACAGCTTTATATTCCATTGTTTCTGACTTCCATGGTACATAATATATCCTGTGACTAGCTCCACATATTATGTGGAGATCACGGTTGCCATGGTTTGCAAGTTTAAAAAAAGAATTAGACAAATTCATGGAGGATAGATTCATCAGTAGTTAATAGCCATGTTGGCTAAATGGAGCCTTGTATTCAGAGGTAATATGCCTCTAGGTACCAGGTGTTGGGACCAGGGCTGGCTCAAGATATTTTGCTGCCTGAGGCAAAGCAGCAAATAGCACCCTGCCCCAACAAACACAAGATGCAAAGTATCCAAAGCCACCCAAGTTATTTTTGCTCATGAGACAGGGAATCCAACAAGCCTATCTCCATATCCCTGGCACTAAAAATGCAATAACAACAAATGAAATCACTAACAATTCATTGCACTTTCAAGACATCCGAAATCTGCAAGGCAGCTGCCTCACTATACCTAATGGTAGGGCTGGCCCTTCTGGGGACAAACAACAGAGGAGGGCTATTGTCTCCATACAGTGTTTCAAGATTCCCAGAGGACATAGGAATATATCAGGTTGCCTTATACCAGCCTTCCCCAACCTGGTGCCCTCTAGATGTTTCAGACTACAACTCCCAGCATTCCTGACTATTGGCCATGCTGGTGAAGGCTGAGGGGAGTTGTACTCCAAAACATCTGGAAGGCACCAGATTGAGGAAGGCTGCGTAGACCACTGGTCCAGTTAGCTCAGGATTGTCTGCAACAGCCTTCCCGAATGTGGTGTCCTCCGGACGTTTTGGACTACAGCTCCCAGAATTTCTGGCCATTGATTGACCACATTGAATGGGGCTGATGAAAGCTGAAGTCCAAACCAAATGGAGACAATGGGGAAGTCTGTTCAACAATGACTGGCAGCAGATCCCTAGGGGTCTTTCCCAACCTTAACTGGGAATCTTCTGCACGGGCTCTACCACTGAACTGCAGCCCTTCTGGCTGATCACCCCTGAAAAAAGATAACTGCAATAGATAGGCCCTTAGTCTGAAAAAAAGTGTTCTTATATTCTTAACTATTGTTAATTTAGTTTCACCACTACAGTGTGACATATGATGGTTCACCATATGGTAACAACTTTTTATTATGGTAGTTAAAAAAAGAAAAACTTGAGCACACTCTGGGAGAGAGCGGAGGACAGGAAGGCCTGGCATGCTATGGTCCATGGGGTCACAAAGAGTCGGACACAACTTAACGACTGAACAACAACAACAAAAGAAGAAAACTAAGTCTACAGTAATTAAAACAAACAATGTGTTTGATGGTAGTGCAGTAAATCTTAAATGAGGACTAAAATTGCTTCCAAATTGATTTTTGTTGTAGAAAAGACAAAACAAGATTGACACTCAAAATGTAGTTTTATGTATTGATTGGATTTGTATCCCAGCCTTGCTGCCAGGAGGTTAGAGCAGTGTATATGGTTCCCTACTCCCATTTTATCCTTACAACAACCCTGCAAGGTGGGTTAGGCTAAGAGATAGTGACTGATCCGAGATCACCCAATGGGCCTGATAGCTGAATGGGGATTCAAACCAGGGCCTCCCCAGTTCTTAGTCTAACAGCACATGCCTAGGCAGAAGTAAATCCCACTGAGTTCAGTGAGGATTCCTCTCAGATCCATAGCTATAAGATTACAGCATAACACTGTAACCACTACACCACACTTGCTTTGATGCAGTATTCATGTTTCGCGATCATGTTTTTGTTGTTGTTGAACACAAGAGAGGATGTTTTATCAAAACAGCACATTTTGGAGTTCTTCTTTAATCCCACCATATTACATGCTTGCAGTAAGAAGGAATTTTTTTAAAAAATAATTTCTTTCTTAAACCTACACACATCTTACCTGGAGGGTTGTCCCGCCCACACACACACACACTTATTTTTTAATTAGAAAATAATGTAAAGTTTTCAGGAAACATTGCCTTGGAAACTGCTTGCTTACTTGCTCACTGAGTAGTGAAGAAAGACAATGTAACGAAGGGAATTCAGTCAGAGATGAAACCAAGCAAATACTTTTACATAGACATCATAAACATTAAAGCCAAAGGTCTAGGTTATACTCCTTTCCTGTCTCCAGAATGAAGCAATACATTTACATAGCATGCAAACTGATGTGGTGATTATGCAGATTAAAATGTGTTAATTCACCAGGCCTGATTTGTGTAATTTCCAACAGGTGTTTTCTTCCTTGTACCTGCCGACAACCAAAGGCAGCAAAGCAATGGGCAACCCAAGATGCTTTTATTAAACCCATTGCCCTGATCAAATGAATAAGATTTAACACTTAGAGATATTCTCTCATATGGGACACCAGCCAACAATATTAAAGGCAATGGTAATTTGCAGACATGTCCTCAGGTCACAAGGAGCTGATAGAGTAGAACAGCTTTCCTCAGCCTGGCTGGGGGAATGCTGGGAGATGTAGTCCAACATATCTGGAGAGCACCAGGTTGGGGAAGGCTGGAATAGAGGAAAGCTTGAAATTGCTGAGTACTACAGGTTGAACTTTACATACCAGTCATTCAAACCTTTATAATGGGTGTTTACAAATATTTTAAATTTCCACTTTATTTTTCAGAATTGCTCTGGGGGAGGGAGTTTAACACATCCCTCTCTTACCCTTTCCTTCATACATTAACAGTGCAATTGCATACATGTAGGTGATATAGATCAGGAATTAAGACCTCTATTAGAGTAAGGATGGCAGAGAATTCCGCCATGGATTCCAGTGAGTGGAACGGCCTCCTGCCCCCCTGCCCCTCCCCCATGGAATCCCCCGGGACGGAACTTACCTGGGGCAGATGTGGTGGATTTGGCGGTGGCGGCTCCAGCAGCAGCTCCAGCGGCAGCGGCTCCGGCAGCTGGTTTCCTGGCCGGCTGTGGCCGGGCTGCTGCGGCCGCCATTGGCATCTTTGCAGCTGTGATAGGCTACGTAAGAATTTACGTAGCCTATCACAGCTAACCACCCCCCAAAAAAGCCAGCGTACGTAAATGGCGGCAGCTACGGCGGCTGCCATTTGTGTTCCCTATTTTTCACTGTTCTAGCCTATGTAAATATTTACATAGGCTATTACGGTGGGGGGAAAAAGGAACGCAAATAGCGCCCACTATGCTATTTGCGTTCCCCTTTTTTTCACTGTAATAGCCTATGTAAATATTTACGTAGGTTAGAACAGCGAAAAATAGGGAATGCAAATGGCGGCTGCCATAGCCACCACCATTTGCGTATGCTGGTTTTTTGTTTTTCCGGCAGCCTGGCTGGACGCAAATGGCGGCCACTACGGCGGCCGCCATTTGCATCCGCAGAGGCCAATCTGCGGCCAGAAATCTGGCTGCGGATGGCCCTGGCCAGCTGCTGAGCCGCCACAGAGCGGAGCCAGCCAGGCAGGATTCTGGGGAGGAGGACTGGATCGCCTCCCCCCTGTTAAGGATTCCGGCGGGAGGGACGGAGCACCTCCCTACCCACCACGAATCACATCCGCGAACAGGTAACTGAGTTTCGTACATCCCTATATTAGAGCACGATTTCACCAGTCTTCAAGGCTGCATTCAATGCTCATTCAGTGAAAGAAAAGAAAAGGAAGGGAAAGGAAAGGAATTCTTAGCACAAGTCTCCCTCCTGTCCTGTCTCATTCGCATCTAGTTTGGTGGCCTTAAGTTCAGTGCTTTTTTCCAGTACCAATCTGAAGACAGGGCCTTTCCAGTTGTGGCCCCACACCTTTGGAATTCCCTCCCAAGGGAATGCATGACCATCTCAGTACTAGCTCTTAAGAGGACTTTGAATACTTTTAAATTTCAATCTGAGGTTGGCTAATGTGCTGGTGATTGAATTGATTGCTACTGCTTGTTTAATTAGGTGGGTCATTTAGTAAACTGATTATGTAGTTTTACAGATTTTTTTTGGGGGGGTGAGCCACCTTGGGAGGATTATGCCATGAAAGGTAGGCTAAAAATATTTTAAATTCATAATGAATAAATAAGAGTGCAATCCTATGCCCCCTAGACAATTTCAGCGGGACATAGGATTATTTGGTTTCCTGGCTCCAAGCTCAGAAACAGGGCTCCAACCTCAGTGCCAGGGAACCACACTTCCTGTCCCTCCCCCTTGTAGCTGTCATGGAGACAACTGTGCCAGCTACTTCTCCACATTCAAAAAACAGAATGTGGAGACTGGGAAAAGGGGGCATTCCCGGGGTGGGGAGGGGAGGATACTGAGGCGGAAGCCATATGACAAATCATATGGCCACTCCTTCCTTCCCACTCCCGGAAGCCTCTGCTAGATGGACAAAAATGCTTGTCTAGCTTAAATGCAGAGTGGGAAATTCACAAGTAGCCAGAGCATAACACATAGGATTGTGCCCTAAATGCTTCTGCCTGAAGCAGAGTTCCAGGGGTGCTCGTATCCCCCACTAGGTTTTACTGAACCATTTTGGCACTAATTTTTGTCTTCATCTACTCTCCCACCACCTCAAGAAGCTACCTGAAGCAGGTCACTTCACCCCGCTATATGGTAGGGACAACCCTGCCAAGAAATGTGTGTATCAATTTATCTACCAGAAATTTTGAAGATAGTACTTTTTGCAAGACAAAACTAAAATAATCTCTATTAATCAGACAGTAGGATCTTGTCTGTTAAACAAAGCAAACAAACAATAGACATGGGTGCCTTGACAGAAATGTCCAGCAACTGGTAAGCCACTGAAGTAGGGATGGCAGAGAATTCCGCCACAGATTCCAGTGAGGCCGGATTCTTTAGAATCTGCCCCCCCAGAATTCATGGTGGAAGGCCTCCTGCCCCCCGCCCCTCCCGTGGAATCCCCCAGGATGGAACTTACCTGGGGCGGATTCAGCGGTGGCAGCAGCAGTTCCGGCGGTGGTGGCGGCTCTGGCGGCAGCGGCTGGTCTCCTGGCCAGCCACAGCCGGGCTGCTGCGGCCGCCATTGATGTCCTTCGAGCTGTGATAGGCTACGTAAGAATTTACGTAGACTATCACAGCTAACCCCTAAAAAAAAAACACAGCGGATGCAAATGGCGGCGGCTACGGTGGCTGCTATTTGCATTCCCTATTTTTCGCCATTCTAGCCTACGTAAATATTTATGTAGGCAATTACGGCGAAAAAAAGGGAACCGCAAATAGCGTAGTGGGCGCTATTTGCGTTACTTTTTTTTTCGCTGTAAACGCCTACGTAAATATTTCTGTAGGATAAAACAGCGGGGGGAAAAAGAATGCAAATAGCGCCCACTATGCTATTTGTGGTTCCCTTCTCTTTTTTTGCCATAATTGCCTACATAAATACTTACATAGGCTAGAACGGAGAAAAATAGGGAATGCAAATGGCGGCCATGGTAGCCGCCACCATTTGCGTACGCCTTTTTTGGGGGGGTGTTAGCTGTGATAGGCTACGTAAATTCATATGTAGCCTATCACGGCTGCAAAGACGCCAATGGTGGCTGCAGCAGCCCGGCTGCAGCTGGCCAGGAGACCAGCCGCCGCTGCCGCCGCTGGAGCCACCACCGCCACAACCGCCGCCGAATCCACCACCACATCCGCCCCAGGTAAGTGCTGTCCCGGGGGATTCTGTGGGGGGGGCGGGGAACAGGAGGCCATTCCACCACGGATTCTGGGGGTCCAAATTCTAAAGAATCCGGCCTCACTGGAATCCGTGGCAGAATTCTCTGCCATCCCTACACTGAAGCAAGCAAAATGAGAAAGTCCTGACTTCAGGTCAGATTGAAATCAGGAGTTCACATAGGCTTTTTATATACAATTTGATATAAATATATGGCAGGGGGTTATAAATCCACATGTACACCCCTAAACCAGCCTTTCTCAACCTTCTACTTTCTAGGTGTGTTGGACCATAACTCCCACCATTGACAACCAACATTAGATTTCATTCATTAAGACAATCTAGGGTGGTGTATAAGCCCATGGGGGGAGCAATCCTATGGCTGCTAGTCAGAGGCTAGACAGCCATAGGATATGTGGTTTTCTGGGAACCAGCCTCAGAGCCTGTGCTCTGAGGTCGGTTCCCAGAGAACCAACCTTCCTCCCCCCTTCCGTGCTGCCTTGTAAGCAGCATGGAATGTCCCCATGCTCCGCACTTGGAAGAGGAGTTCGGAGAGGCCAAAATGGGACGTTCCGGGGTGGTGAAGGCGGAAATGCCTGTATGACACATCCTATGTGTGATCCGGGAGCCTCTTCCCCCACTCCAACTTCTCGAGGCTAGACAGCCAAAATTGGCTGTCTAGCTGCAAATGCAGGGCAGGAGACGTGCTGAGGGAATGATCCCCCCTGTGTTTCTCCTGCCCTGCATTGGATAGGCGGCCACTTCCGAGTTTGGAGGTGGCCGCCTATCCCCATACGATTGCGTCCTAAGACTAGTCATTTTTAATGATATTCTTGTTAAGCTTCCCAAGAGAGTCCACAAATGCCAAGAAAGTCCCCAGATGCTTCACCTGAGAGGGAGCTTCTCCACTCCACAAGACCCTCCTTAATTTCAGTTGAGGTGGAACTTCTTTAACAGTTCTAAACAAAATCCATACTGAATGAAGAAGGTGGTGCTGTATAGGGATGTCATGGGAGTCAGAGAGGGGGTGGGGTCTGGCGGACTCCCCCCACCACCACTTGCCCCCCCCCCAGGCCCCGCTTGCTAAGCCTCCACCACTTACCGATCTGTGAGTGCCCAGCAGCTGCCCATCCCTCAGCAAGCCACTATTTTGAGTAAAAATGGTGGCTTGGGTTTCTAAGTAAAAGTAATGTTACCTAAATGGTGGCTGTAAAGGGGTCATTTTCACAGCATTACTTTTACGGAGAAACCCGAGCCACCATTTTTAGGCATAATGGTGGCTGCTAAGGGGACAGGTGGCTCCTTAGCAGCACTTGCCCAGCATGGCCAAGCCATCCAGGGGCTCATGCGGTGAGCAGGCCGCAGCTCGGCAAGCAACCAGTGACCACAGACAGAGGCGAATCCATCCATCCCTATGTTTTGTTCAGTGTCCACTGGGGTCAAGACTGACTTACTTAGGGGAAGTGCACTCAGCCAGTACCATCACCACCCTTCATGTTATGGGCATCTCCTGTGATAGTTCCAACAGAGTCTGGCTTCCTATATGTCCATCAATATATATTTACTGCACTGTTTTTGGTTGGCCAGTCTCTACTGTTGGTTGTCCTTGCTGGAAGCTGAGTGGTTTGTCTGGAGCCTGGATGATTCTCAGATCTTCTTGTAGCAATGTGGGATCTCCATTCAAGGCATACCTATGTACATGTTGCAAAACTTCCATAATGAAGTTAGGGATGGATGAGCGCCCTCCCGTCTGGGTTCTCCGGGTGTGCACCCAGACCCTGCCCTTGCTCGCTGGTCCCTTGGGCTGCACTTTAGCCCCCCTCTGTGCTTGGTAAGCAGCCCACAACTTACCCAGGCCCATCCGTCTCTGTCCTGATCACCATGTTTTTAAAAAAGACTTATACGCAAAAAGTGCTGTGAATCACCCATATCCTCTAGTTTCACAGCACTATGTTGCGTATAAGTCTATGGGCATGGGCTGCCAATCACCATGTTTTTAAAAACATGTTGACCGGGATAGAGACGGACGGGCCTGGGTAAGTTGCAGGCTGCTTACCGAACATGTGAGGGTGGTCCAGGGACCAGCAAGTGGGGGGGGAGGTCTTGGCGGGTGCAGCTCGGCAGGCACAGGCACTGGCAGTCCAACAGATTTGCAGACTGAAATGGGCAATTGTGCCATCCCTAAATGAAGTATCAGTAAAACTGAACCTAAGGCAATATTTCTGCTAAACCGTGTCAGGGTGGACACTGAGCCCATAGAATCCCAGAGTAGTTCTGATGCTGAGGAAGAGCAGTCGCTCCTGGGAGAGGAGCACGCTCCTTTTTCCCAGGGCCAACAGCTGACGGAGATTCCTCCCACCAGCATTCCTAGCTTAGATAGCAGTCATGGGAGTGACAGAGCGCGGGAAGCAGACTTGATGGACGCGCGACGCCGACGCAGAGAGCGGCGCCAAATGGAGGGCGCAGAAAGGAGGCGTAGTGCCCAAACAATGGCTGCGCCCAGAGGATCCAAGGGAAAAGGGGAGGGACTCTCCCTAGTCCTTAAGTTCAGGGGTCTGCCAGTGATTCCCTTTCAAACGGGGACCAACTGTTCCAACGTAGGTACATAGGTACTCTGCTGCTCATATCTAGTTGCTAACAGTAGAGTTGTTAAGTTGTAAAAGAGGAATAAAGCTTTGAAAAGAATCCCTTTGTCTGTGTCTGGACTTGGCTACTGGATTAGACTGAGAGAGGCCTCCAGGGAGCCCCTGACAAACCGTACAGAAGCTATCTAAATATACAATGGTCAAGCGGGACCTGCAAAAACAAAAATTGCAGCGTCAGGTGCTCCTGTTCAATGTTCCAGCCAGCCATGTCCTTCTCCATGATGCACCATTCCATTCCCCCTCTCTCCCAGTTTTCCATCCCCCTCTCCCACCACCATTCAGTCAATGTTCCATGGCCATTCAGCTCTCACTGTGATGTTTTTAGGTTTCCCCCTTTAGCCCCCCCCCCAAGATTATTTGTACATCTGCAAACCTTGTGGATCCCTGAAGCCTGCTCATACCTCTCTTTCTCTCAATCTCTCTCAGGTTGTTCATGGATGGTGCCATTTTAGCTACCTAAGGATCCACAGTCACTTAAACTTAAGAAATTGAGGAAATGATGGTACATGGGGAAATGTACTCTTCTATTCTGATGCACTACGTAAACTTTGACACTTAGATGTAAATGCAAGAAGTGCTTCTCAGAAATCAGGGTGGTTGTTGTTGTTGTTGATAGTGGGGGAGGGGTCTTGTTTTCTAATCCCCAGATCCTAAGCCCAAGGGAAGGCACGTTTCTCTGGGATTTCTGGTAAATTGTCTATTTTGCAGCACAGGTAAGCTGAGAAGTTAGCAGATGGCTGGAGAGAGATGGAGACTGGTGAATCGAACTGTCTACAGATGGTGCACTAACTCCCTTTGAAATTGTCTGTGGGCTGCATGACAGCCCAATATGGTTGTGGACTTCAAATATGTGTATTCCCACACACCCCTGATGTCATTATGACATTTCTCTTCTCAAGGAAGGAGGGCTGTGTGTGTCTGTGTGTGTGTTTGTGTGTGCGTAGGATTGGAGGAAGGGTGGCCAGATGGATAAAGATAAATAGAAACAGGAAAAACACAGGAGGGTGAGAGAAACAGGAGAAAATAACTGATGGCAGTAGCTGGGATTCCATTCCCGAACTTTCTCAAGAATTCAGGGGCACCTTTTCATTGAGGGGTGGCAGATCCACAGGTTCAAAGGCCTGGTCTTTATTGAGGTTGGGGGGGGGGGTTGTCAAGGTTAAATTGCAAAAGAGGCAGTACGTTTTAAAAGCATTTGTTGTGCTTATTTGTTAATACCTCATAATAATCAGAAATGTAAGTGCACCTGAAGACTATTCCTCCACTAAGGGGTGCTTTCCTCCCATTGCAAATACTGGTGGAGCTGACCTTTCAGACTGGGACCACGGCAAGGACAAATAGATACATACACACCCGCCCCCCCACTTCCGACACACCACTTTTCTAGTCCAGCTCACCTGCTCCCATGCCAGATAAAGGTGTGGATAATAGTATATCTGAAATGATTGGAGCCTTTTTAAAACTAGTGATGTTCTAAATGCAACTGGGAGAGCAATTGTCTATGAATAAGTCACAAAATACCCGCATATTGCCACCTCTTGTACTCTCCTATAAAACCCACCTTTTCCTTGATGCTTTCGGCATGCGCCCACCCCCCTGCCCCACTAGTTTCTATGCCTTACTGAAACTAAGCCTGTAACTAATTCTAAATAGATCAAATTGGGGGAAAATGTACATTCTTTCTCTGTTTACACCCATATCTTCTTCCTCCGGTGTTTCCCCTGTGCAAAATTGTAGAGTGTAAGCTCCTCAGGGCAGGAATCTGTCCTAAAGAACTATGCACACTGATGGCACAATAATAATAAAGGTAATGATGGTTTGAATCCAATGCTGTTATTCTGCAAGCGGAAGGGAAGCCACTGGCAGAAAGGATTTTGCCCCCCCCCCGCGCAAGCAATCCCCCCCCCCCCCACACACACACACACACACACTCACAATCTGCTCTGGAATTCTATCTATCTATCTATCTATCTATCTATCTATCTATCTGAGCTGTGCATTATGTCAGAACATTTGGGAAGTTCAAAAGCTGGTGAATAACTGAGACTGCAATCCAATGTGCAATTACCTGGGAGTAAGTCCCATTATACTCAATGGGATGTACTTCTGAGTACACCTATGTAGGATTGTACTGCAAATTCTGATCAGCACATCTACCCAGGTGATGCTGATCAGGTCAGTTTGTACTGGAATCCACAAAGAATCCAATGTCCCTATGCAGGATAGACTGGATCAAAGGAACAATAAAGGAAAAGAACAGGGAGAATCCTCTTGTATTTTCACAAAACCTGCTAACAGATTTTGTGATAGTTTTTCAAATAGTAGTGACAGAAACACACACTTACATATCTTTCTATAAGTGTTGCATCTGGAGGAAAAATAGAAACAATTACTGTGGAAAGAACACAAAGGTGTTTTGATGCAATTCAGACACGTGTGTGTGTGTGTGTGTGTGCGTGTGTTTTAGTATTCTTTGACCAGCTTCTGTCTCTATGGAACAAAACAATATCAAAAGCAAATGTATGATTTAAATTTAGAGAGATGCTGCTGTTGCTGTTTAAGAGGAGTAACAGAGGATGCCATGCAGTAAAGCTTCTCTCCTCCCGCACGTTTTTTCTGAGACAGCAGCAAAAGTGTGAGATTTAAACAGATAAGTCTAGAAGCTGTCGGGGGGGGGGGGATGAGATTTGGGGAGAAAGATGAATCACTGCATCTACGAGAAAAGATATGTCCGACAGTATGTGTATTTTATGCATATTATTATTCACACCGGCTCTTTTTCACTCCCTCAGGCTCTATGTGCTGCTTAGTTCATCCATCCAGCTTCAGTAGGGAGATAGATCTCTCAGCTCTTTCCTCTATGGCACAGTTAACCTGGTGTTGCAGAATGTGATTCTTTGCTCAGACTCTTACACAAATATCCATGAATAAGTTAGGGGCAACCAGAACACTACATTCTGGAAGTGACATTTTTAGCCAGTTAGTGTGCTGGCACAATCCAAGGTGCTGGTGTTAACTTTTAAAGTCTGAAGGTATCTCAGCCCAGGGTGCCCATGGAATTGTTTTCTTCCATAGGAGCCTTTGCTTAGGCCTTTTGATGGGTCCATGTTCTGGGTGCCATGGATATCTGAAGTTAGGCTTTTGGATATGGGGAGTAGGGTCTTTTCAGTGGTGATACCCAGTGGAGGCTGGTGGCTCTGATTTTGGTGAGGCTGTGAAGCTGTTTTGGGTTTCAGTCAGACCCATCTAGACTTCTAAAGGACCCATCCAAGATGCTGAACCCTATCCCCAAAATAGCTTCAGCCCCGTGGATAGCTCCTTTAGAGTTCTACCTGAAACCCAGAATGGATTCACAGCCCCACCAAAATGAGAGCCACCAGCCTCCACTGGTGGCACCCTCCTTTGTAGATTTCCCTCCTGAGGGAAGTCATAGAATAACAGAATAGTAGGGTTGGAAGGGGTCTATAAGACCATCGAGTCCAACTGCCTGCTCAGTGCAGGAATCCAAGTCAAAGCATCCCTGACAGGTGGCTATCCAGCCCCATTTTGAATGCCTCCAGTGTGGGAGAGCCCACCACCTCCCTAGGTAATTGGTTCCATTGTCGCATTGCTCTAACAGTCAGGAAGTTTTTCCTGATGTACAGCAGGAATCTGTAACTTGAGCCCATTATTCTGTGTCCTGCACTCTGGGATGATCGAGAAGTCAACCAGGTCTTCTCTATTTTCAGCTTTAGGAGGTTTGTTAAGACCCGAGCATGCTGGAAGACCTTTGGAGCAGTTCCTTAAGTATGTTGCCATCTTATGTATTTTGTTTTTCAGTTTGATTTTAATGTATTTGTTGTAGAGTTTAACTGGGCTTGGTAGGGTATGCATGTGAAATGTTATTTTCTAACCTCTTTTGAAGGCGATATGACAAGATGATAGATGACAAGATGATGGATTATGGATGATAGATGATGGATGATGGATGATGGATGATGGATGATGGATGATGAATGATGGATGATGGATGATGGATGGATGGATGGATGGATGGATGGATAGATAGATGATAGATTAGATAGATAGATAGATAGATAGATAGATAGATAGATGAAGAGTAATTCTTCTCCAATGCGAATGGCGCAGAGTGTTATTTTTCTCTCCAGTGATCCTGAGACTCAAAGTCCCATTGCCCTCACCGGTGAGGAAATAATGCTCCGCCAGGACCTGGAGCACCCAACCTTACCACCTCTGTTACCTTTTCCAAAGTGCATTGGTAGTGGCAGTGGGTCCTTGGGACAAGGAAAAGCAGCAGAGGCAGCTCACAGAATCAGGACCAGTGTAGACTGCAAGCAGAGTGGTGTTTGCCCCATCCTGGTTGCAGCCATCCATGCAGAAGAGCTCATGCCCCTGACTGAATGTTTTCAACACCCTATTTTGGAATGAGACGGTTTGAAATAAACTCTCCCCGTTTGTAATCCCCTTGCCCTTACAAGTCGAACATATCCCCTCTCTGAATTTTGCCTCAGCTCATGACACACAGTAGCGGCCCTCTCATCTGCTTGTGTCCTTCCTCACCCCCTTCCCATTCTGTCACAAACTTACCAAATTTGTGTGGAGGTGCAATGGGGGGGGGGGGCAGAGGGAAGAAACAGCAGCCAAGGCAAAGGCAAAGGCTACTTCTCAGATCTACTGGTACTCTAAATTATTCCAGCAGTCACGAACTCTGAGAAGTATAGTTCTGTTTTTGTTTGCTTATTATGCTTATTTACTCATTGATTGGCAAGAACACATTTGGTGTTCTGAGAATTCAGTTCTGAGAATTCAGATGGGAGGTGTGTGTGTGGGGGGAGACATTTCTTCAGAGCATTTCCTCACTCTGCACTGAAGACTTCTAAGAATGCGAGGATCTGACTGCACTGCTGACTCTTGGAATTGTAATTTTTTATTCCTCCTGAATATTCACCAGAGTCCCTGTGGACAATGGAGAGTTCAAACATGCTCAGACACCTTCATTGTGGAGAGGAGAGTTACCCCTTTCGGCTGCTCTTTCCCCTCATATAGTTGATGTACATTAGTCAGATTAAGTATACAGTCACAGACCTGTCCAAAAGACAAAGCAGGAAATCAAGGACCTATATTATCTGACATAAAATGAGGTTAAAATATAAATGCATAGATAAAATACAATGAAAAGAAGGGGGGGGGAATTAACGCAAGAAAAGGCCAAACTATACCTAAACTGATGAAATACTTTTACAATTGTTTGCAGCTAAACAGAAATTTGGCAACTGTTTTTGTTACTGTTTGGTAAGTATCCCAGTAAAACCAGTGTGGTGTAGTGGCTAGAGTATTGGACTGGGAGCTGGGAGATCTGGGCCCTAGTCCCCACTCAGCCATGGAAGCTCACTGGGTGACTTTGGGCCAGTCACAGACGCTCAGCCCAACCTACCTCACAGGGTTGTTGTTGTGAAGCTAAAATGGAAGGATTATGTATGCTACCTTGGCTTCCTGAAAAAGGAAAAAAGGCAGGATATAAATGTAATAAATAAGTAAGTAAATAAATAAATAAATCAGCCAAATGTCCTGGGCATTTTAATGAAACAGGAGTAAGTAATCTATTTTGGTCATCTGTGTAAAAATGACTTACCAAAGAAACATGTATTATGGTTTAATTGATGTATGTGGTCTATAACAAGAGGATCACTATAGATAAAGATGGAGATACCTATTTCGATCCATTTTAGACATCAGCCACATGACATGAAGGAAGGGAAATCTTTGAAAAAGGTACACATGAAAAAAATAGACTTCCCTACTTTTGAAGAAATAGGTTGAGAGTTTGAAGTTTCCATAGAAAAGCAAACAGCAGTATTTTTTATGCTGTTCACAAGAAGAAAACATTGATTTTCCTTAAACTGGTTGGGGAGGAAAAGATATTCACATGCTTGAAAGAATGATGTTTCCCTGAAGAGCCAAGTGTATGCACTATGAAGACTTGATTGAAGCACATAAAAAAGGCACCATGCAGCCCAAACAAGCTTTACACCTGAGCTGAAAGTGATCAGTTTTGCTCAAGGAAGCGTATGAGGAAAGTTTATCCACATTGCTATCAGAGCTGTAACACAACTACCCTCAAACTATTGTTTTAGCAGATATCTTCAGGGAGATGTCTTCCATGGTGACTTTGTATGTGAGACCAGAAAGCCTGAGTTATGCTTAGGGATGTCGGAGAAATCCATAATGGATTCAAGTGAGTTCTGGTTTCTGTGAATCCAACCTCCAGATTCTGCAGTGGATTGTGTGTGTTTTTTTCCAAATTGTGCAGATTCCCTGGACTTACAGACCATTTTTTAACTGGGAGGGGGGGGGATTTGCTCAGATGTGCATTTATGCCAATGGGCATTAGTATGAATGCACACATACACAAGTGGAACAGAATTACCCTACATCCTAAAAAAAAAAAGTCCAATTCCATCAATGAGCAGACAAAGGAATGAAAGACACCTGACAATCTGTGAAACACAAACAGAACTGATTGAACAAAATACGTACATCCCTAGTTACATGCCTGCAAAGAAAGGAAGGTCACCTGGAAGGAGTGGTTGATTGAGGGCAGAAACCTTTCACAGTGTAAGAATATATGTCCAGCTACCCACCACCACGAGGAATGCAAAGGTTTATTTGCTAACTGAGATGAAAATTAGAATAGAAATACTAACATTTCTAAGGAGACAGATAGAAATGGATCAGCTATGATAGAATCTATGGCTTTGAATTGCCGTGCTTTGTAGACCTATTCAACTGAAAAGGACACTTTTTTTTCTTTTTTTATACATATGCAGAAGTACATTACGGAATCTGTACCTGTCCACAATTGAAAGCATTTTGATTTATATGGCTGAAGCTGTTTCGCATGGAAGAAAGATGATATTCAAACATTAAATGGCAAGGCTGGATTCATACTTTGCATTAGTCTTGTCTTAGCCAGTTGGAAGCAGAAGCATGCAGGAGAGATGTTCAACAGGGGGAACTCTCATGCACCATTGTTCAGCCAATTTCAAACATGCCAGTGCAAAACGAGCTCTGGAATGGTTTGTGCAAAGGTCCAAAGGTTTGGACTTCAGGGCCACAGTCCAGGGGGCCCCAATGAACCACCCAGAGAGTAGCAGGTAATGGGATCAGCAACAACCAGCACCTGGGCAGGCATGGGCATGCTTGCTACAGCAGCCCCCTCCCCCTCCCCCTCCTTCTAACCTTTGTATAAGCAGGGGGTAGCTGGTCAGGCATTTACATGGTTACAGAGGCTCATTTTATTATTTTTTAAACTTTCAATATATATTATCCTTTTCTACATCCAAATGGTGCTTATTCCCAAGCACATATGTCCAAGCAGCAGAAGCAAATGCCACTTTATTCCTGTAATCGTGATGGTGCTATGATTTAAATAAATTTAAAATGTGAAACTGGGTATGCTCAGTGCATTTCTCTTTTTTAGATCAATGTTGGCAAACGGGTTTTTGCTTTGTTGCGTTGTGTTTTTTGTTTTAACGTATCAGGGATGTAGAAGCCATTGTAAAGCATGGAATGGAAGGAAGGTTGGAAGAAGAGGAATGCTAATTGTGTGCTTCACAACTGAAGCGACACACATGGCCAACTAAAAGGATGCCCCAGAAAGGGGGCCCCCCAGAACTAAAGGGGGGCCCCAGAAGACCACAAAATCCAGGGCCTAAGAATAACTGGCTGCACCATTGGCTGGGAGGCAAATGTCTGGCTTACCACAGCGGTGGGGTAAGCCAAACATAAAGGCCTTGCTTCCAGACAAGGCTTTTATCTCACCATCTCCCTGCCTTATTCACAGAATTTTACAGGGGTCCAGATGAAGGATGTATGAGAAATTCATTTCAGTTCATTTTTGACCAAGATTTTACCCTGTTTGCACCTTCCAGACCAAACACGGACTCGGATGCAATCTCCAGTCAAAGTCCATACATTTCCAAGTTGGCAGGGCGATTTGTGGACCTCAAAACTGTGTTAGATAGCACGCATATGTCTGAAACAATTGCATGACAAAATTTGCATGAAAAAGTGACACTTATATGCTTTAATCAAGGGGAGAAGAATGTGTACATTCCAAACATGTGCACAATTGAAGCACACATTTGGAAAATAGGCAGAAAAATATGCACAGATTTTCATGCAAAAAGAAAAGAACGAAGTTCACGATCTGATACTGTCTCGAGTCAGAACAAGCTTCAAGATGGAATTTGGAGAACTTCAGTGAGCTGGAGTTTTGCTGATTTTCACCTCCCTAGTCCAGATGACATTGTCTTCTACTTGTAACTAGTCCTGTGTTTTCCTATAATTTATTCTGTCTTTTTCCTTACTGGAGAAAATCTGTTGTTAAAAAAAATAAAAAAAAATAAAATGTAGAATAGCTGCACATAGGGATGGACGAAAGGGACTTACCTTGTCCCACAGCTTGCTTCGCAGTGGGGGGGAGGCACTTCGGTTCTCCCACCGAACTTCAGGCGAGGGGGGGAGGCGCCCCGCCTCGCCCATCTGAAATTCAGGCCGGGGGGGGAGGCGCCCCGCCTCGCCCATCCGAAATTCAGGCTGGGGAGAAACACCCCGTCTCCCCGGCCGCAAAAGAAAAAGTGTGGGGGGGAAATGTGATAGGCTACGTAACGATTAATGTAACCTATCACGGCTAGATTTCTAAAGTCAGCCGTGATAGGCTACGTTAATCGTTACATAGCCTATCACGGGTGACTTTGAAAAAAAAAAGCGCGTACGCAAATGCCGGCGCCCATGGGATGCCGCCATTTGCATTCCTTAGTTTGGCACATCTAGTCTACGTAAAGATTTACGTAGACTATGGCGAAAATAAGGGAACGCTATTTGCGTTGCCCTTATTTTCGCTGTAGTCTACGTAAATCTTTACGTAGACTAGACGTGCCAAACTAAGGAACGCAAATGGCGGCACCCCATGGGCACCGCCATTTGCGTACGCGCTTTCTTTTTTCAAAGTCACCCGTGATAGGCTATGTGACAATTTACGTAGCCTATCATGGCTGACTTTGGAAATCTAGCCGTGATAGGCTACGTAAATCGTTACGTAGCCTATCACGGGTGTGTGTGTGTTTTTACTTTCCTTTTTTATTTTTCAATGGCGGCGGCGGAGGCGGCAGCCCGTCAGAAGGCCGGCCACCACCACCGCCCCCGCCGAAACGCCGCCGGGACCCACTGCCGAGAGGGACATTCGCACGAGGTAAGTACCATCCCGGGGGGGGGGGGGCTGGCGGAGAATTTCACCACCAATTTCAGGGGGCCGAATGAGTTGGCATTCGGCCTCGCAGAGAGTCATGGAGAAATTCTCCGCCATCCCTAGCTGCACAATGCCTGCTAAGTGGTAGTGCCAGGGACCTTCCATCTGGAAATACCCAAGATCATTTCTTCCTTCCATGCTATATTTTTCAGGTGTTGCAAAATGCTTTTGGATCTACAATAATATTTTAATCACCTGCAGCTTATCTTCAGCAAAGGAGATTGTTACCTTGTCATGGTGCTGGAGCTGGAGCACCTCAATGACGTCATGAGCTAAACCGTGAAGGGACACCCAAGACGGGAAGGTCATGGCAGAGAGGTCAGACTAAATATGATCCCTGGGGAAGGAAACAGCAACCCACCCCAGTATTCTTGCCATGAAAACTACATGGATCAGTACAACCAGAGATATGTTGGTATACCATCAGAAGATGGGACTTCCAGGTCGGAAGATGGTCAAAATGCTACTGGGGAGGAACAGAGGATAAGTTCAACTAGCCCCAGATGTGATGACACAGCTAGCTCCAAGCTGAAAGGATGGCTAGCAGCCAATGGTGCTGGTGGTGAACAACGAATCCAATGTTCTAAAGATCAACACACCATAGGAACCTGGAATGTAAGATCTATGAGCCAGGGCAAATTGGATGCGGTTATTGGGGAGATGTCAAGATTAAATATAGACATTTTGGGTGTCAGTGAACTGAAATGGACTGGAATGGGCCACTTCACATCAAATGACCACCAGATCTACTACTGTGGACAAGAGGACCACAGAAGAAATGGAGTAGCCTTCATAATTAATAATAAAGTGGCTAAAGCAGTGCTTGGATACAATCCAAAAAATGACAGAATGATCTCAATTCGAATTCAGGGTAAGCCATTTAACATCACAGTGATCCAAATATATGCCCCAACCACAGATGCTGAAGAAGCAGAAGTAGATCGGTTCTATGAGGATCTGCAGCACCTACTGGATAGTAAACCAAAACAAGATGTTATTTTCATTATAGGAGACTGGAATGCTAAGGTGGGTAGTCAAATGACACCTGGAATTACAGGCAAGCATGGTCTGAGAGAACAAAATGAAGCAGGACATTGGATAGAATTTTGCCAAGATAACTCACTGTGCATAACAAACACTCTCTTCCAACAACCTAAGAGACAACTTTATACATGGACTTCACCAGATGGTCGACACCGAAATCAGATTGACTACATCCTTTGTAGCCAAAGGTGGCAGACATCTATGCAGTTGGTAAAAACAAGACCTGGAGCTGATTGTAGTTCAGATCACGAACTTCTTATTGCACAATTTAGAATCAGACTAAGAGAATAGGGAAGACCCACGGATCAGTTAGATATGAGCTCACCAATATTCCTCATGAATATGCAGTGGAGGTGAAGAATTGATTTAAGGGACTAGATTTAGTAGATAGGGTCCCGGAAGAACTATGGACAGAAGTTCGCAACATTGTTCAGGAGGAGGCAACAAAAAACGTCCCAAAGAAAAAGAAAACCAAGAAGGCAAGATGGCTGTCTGCTGAGACACTGGAAGCAGCCCAAGAAAGAAGGAAAGCAAAGGGCAACAGTGATGGGGGGATATGCCCAATTAAATGCAAAATTCCAGAGGTTAGCCAGAAGAGATAAGGAATTATTTTTAAACAACAATGTGCAGAAGTGGAAGAAGATAATAGAATAGGAAGGACAAGAGACCTCTTCCAGAAAATTAGAAACATTGGAGGTAAATTCCAGGCAAAAATGGGTATGATCAAAAACAAAGATGGCAAGGACCTAACAGAAGCAGAAGAGATCAAGAAAAGGTGGCAAGAATATATGGAAGATCTGTATAGGAAGGATAATAATATTGGGGATAGATTTGATGGTGTGGTCAGTGAGCTAGAGCCAGACATCCTGAAGAGTGAGGTTGAATGAGCCTTAAGAAGCGTTGCTAATAACAAGGCAGCAGGAGATGATGGTATCCCAGCTGAACTGTTTAAAATCTTGCAAGATGATGCTGTCAAGGTGATGCATGCCATATGCCAGCAAATTTGGAAAACACAAGAATGGCCAACAGATTGGAAAAAATCAACTTATATCACCATACCAAAAAAGGGAAGCACCAAAGAATGTTCAACCTATCCAACAGTGGCACTTATTTCACATGCCAGTAAGGTAATGTTCAAGATCTTGCAAGGTAGACTCCAGCAATTCATGGAACGAGAATTGCCAGATGTACAAGCTGGGTTTCGAAAAGGCAGAGGAACTAGAGACCAAATTGCCAATATCCGCTGGATAATGGAGAAAGCCAGGGAGTTTCAGAAAAACATATATTTCTGTTTTATTGACTATTCTCAAGCCTTTGACTGCATGGATCATAACAAACTGTGGTAAGTTCTTGGTGGGATGGGGATACCAAGTCATCTTGTCTGCCTCCTGAGGAATGTGTATAACGACCAAGTAGCAATGGTAAGAACAGACCACGGAACAACGGACTGGTTTAAGATCTGGAAAGGAGTATGGCAGGG
This sequence comes from Heloderma suspectum, assembly GCF_057233095.1. Lineage (NCBI taxonomy): Eukaryota > Metazoa > Chordata > Lepidosauria > Squamata > Helodermatidae > Heloderma > Heloderma suspectum. The sequence continues at coordinate 43,660,084 of NC_139460.1, read as the reverse complement.
TTGTATACTCTCACCCTACACATCATGCGACATGCTGGGCTTGATGAAGCTAAGGCTGGAGTTAAAATTGCTGGAAGAAACATTAACAATCTCCGATATGCAGATGATACCACTTTGATGGCTGAAAGCAAGGAGGAGCTGAGGAACCCCATGACGAAGGTGAAAGAAGAAAGTGCAAAAGCTGGGTTGCAGTTAAACCTCAAAAAACCCAAGATTATGGCAACCAGCTTGATTGATAACTGGCAAATAGAGGGAGAAAACGTGGAGGCAGTGACAGACTTTGTCTTTCTAGGCACAAAGATTACTGCAGACGCTGACGGCAGCCAGGAAATCAGAAGACATTTACTTCTTGGGAGGACAGCAATGACAAATCTTGATAAAATAGTGAAGAGCAGAGACATCACACTGACAACAAACGTCCGCATAGTTCAAGCAATGGTATTCCCTGTAGTAACCTATGGCTGCGAGAGCTGGACCATAAGGAAGGCTGAGCGAAGGAAGATAGATGCGTTTGAACTGTGGTGCTGGAGGAAAATTCTGAGAGTGCCTTGGACTGCAAGAAGATCAAACCAGTCCATACTCCATGAAATAAAGCCAGACTGCTCACTTGAGGGAAGGATATTAAAGGCAAAACTGAAGTACTTTGGCCACATAATGAGAAGACAGGATACCCTGGAGAAGATGCTGATGCTAGGGAAAGTGGAAGGCCAAAGGAAGAGGGGCCGACCAAGGCAAGGTGGATGGATGATATTCTGGAGGTGACGGACTCAACCTTGGGGAAGCTGGGGGTGGTGATGGCCAACAGGAAGCTCTGGTGTGGGCTGATCCATGAAGTCATGAAGAGTCGGAAGCGACTGAACAAATAAACAACAAGGCTTATCATACAGTTTCTATGAAGTATGCAGCGATGATCCATAGAGGTTGCAGAATGGCAAATTCAGTAGCATGTTAAACAACTGTTTTTGCCCTAGGTGGAGAAGCATCATCATCATCGTCATCATCCATGATGATGATGATGATGATGATGACTTTCCTAAGTTCTTCATATATGTGTCAATATCAATCTTCTTTGATGTCCTTAGCCGCTTAATTTCGAATCTGAACTGGCTTTTATGGAGACTCTCTGTCCTTTTAAAAATATTAAAAGGAACCTTCACGATGTAGTTCCCCCACTATATTAGAAAGGAATATTGACACATCAGCTATGTTGCAGTATAATCCCAGGTGAGAAGGGGGTGCCACTGTATTTGTGATAAGAGAGAAGAGGGTTGAAGGGCTGGCTGTGACTTCTGTTGCTTCTCTATGGAAGCTTCTCAGACCCTCTCCTGTCTGATTACATTCCAAGAGCCTGGGTTTGTTGGCTTAACTCTATGCCAAGAAAATCCATCTTCTCTCGCTTTGAGATTTCAGAGTTTTGGGGGCAAAAGAAAAGAGAACAATGAGACCAACAAGGGAGAATGGAAAGGCTTGGAGAAGAGAGTGAGCTGCAGGCTGAATTCCGTGAGATGCCACAAGGCAAAACATGGTGAAGGCTCAGCAACAGGATTAAGAGGGCCAATGAGGCACCACATTTTAATTAAATTCTCTCTAGAGAGAGGCTTGTAGCTCCTGTGAAGCACAGTGAGGAAGACTGGCTTTCTGTTGAAAAGTTCACACCTGTCACCACTCTGTTAATTTAACATGTATCTGATTAGCCCCAATGGAGCTGAGTGCATCATTAGGACGCAGGTGGGGGCTGTATTAACCATTGTGCGAAGTATGCTGTAAAGCAGGACCAGGGCCAAGATGGTATCCTTGCTTTACGGTCCAATATTATACATGCTTACTCAGAAGTGTTCCATTGCACTCCGTTGTGTTTACTCCCTAGTTATGTGTGTTTAGGATTGCACTGTAAGTTTAACATAGTTATTATGCTGCACACTTGTATAAAGAATGTATGTTTTGATCCATGAGCTGGACCCCTTTGGAATTCTATACAGATCAGAACCTGCAAAAAGAAAAGTTGCCATGATTTAGGGCATTTCTACACGAGGCTTTTATTGCACGCTCATGATTGGTCACTCATGGAAGTTTGCAGGTCCTCTATGTGACGTCATCAACCTCCAGGGTGTCTCCCACACTTTTTGACCTTTATCCTGCTTTTAAAAGATCAGAGATAATGCAGTTATAAATGAAAATCCACTTTGATGGTAGTGTGAAATTGTGCAATTGTGTTATGACCACCGCACCATCTACTGGCTGTAAAATGAAACATATAGAACTTGCCAAGAACTTGCTGAGAAAGACAGCCCCCCCCAACAGCCCATGTCAGCCTGTGTAAAGAGCTGATCTTAATCCCACAAGAATCTGCAAGCAGATTGGTAAGTTGTGGCATAAAAGGCCGGGTGTGGTGAAGCCCTTAGTGATGAGTATGGATGAGAGGATTCCCTCCTATTCCATGGCTTTACTATATGGAATGCCTCCATCCTGGGTTCCACTTCTCCTGAATCCTTATATAACTGAGATATTTTCTGAAGTTTATGTTGGAATTGAATCATGTGCAATTTGCCACAGTATTTTCAACTCATGTGCACTTTTTCCCCATTGATCTTACTATTGTGTATGCATGTGTCAATAAAGCACTTATAGGCTTAAATACAATGTTAATTCTATTTAGAACAGACCCGATGTGAATGGGGCTTTAGCTAGTCATGATTAACTAAAGTTCCACTGATTTCAATGGGTCTACTCTAAATTGGGTTAATATCACATTTAATCCATAACGAGCATTGTGATGTGTCCACAGGTACAATTGCATCAAGGTTCTTCTTATGGAGTGTTTTATTCATGCACACAAGTGGTCCTGCTTATTGGTAAAACAGCAGACAAAAAGTATCTTTATACTGCCTGTCATATGACTACATCAAGGCTCTTTTTGTAGAGTTTGATCAACACACATGTGCACATTCAAGAAAGGATGAGAAAGAAATCTGTTCAGTTCTGTTTAATGCAAACCTACCAAGTTCCAGAAAACCCAAATTTCAGTTTGCATTTGTAGTTCTCTGAATTTTGCAATGCAGTTCTCTGAATTATTAAACATGCACACCAGAATGCTTAGATGAGGGGAAAGAGTGCACAAAAATGTGTACATTAGTGAAATCAATGCACAAAAATGTATTATGTGAGGGAAAATTGCACATAGGGTTTAGTAGCTGAGTGAAAACCAAAAATCCAGCAAGTTTAGCAGCCAGTATCAGTGCTGGTGAAAGCTTTACAGACTGAATTTCTACTTATTCTACAGCTGAGCTTTGCAGGAAGCAAACTTGGCAGCCCAAAATTCTGTCAACATTACATTCAACAAGAAAAGCCAGTTTGAAAATACATTCTAGCCCTGTGCTAAACTGTGGGAGCCAGATCACATGTATGGAACTCACCCCAGCTTTCATTGATAGTTTGGTCTTTCTCAACAAGATCAGCCTCGGATGGCCTTCTCTCTGTCCCATCAGCCAGGACAGTTGGGCTGGTGAAGACGAGGGAGAGGGCCTTCTCTGTGGTGGTGGCCCCCACTCTGTGGAACTCCCTCCCTAGGGAACTCCGCCATACCCCCTCTTTAATGACTTTCTGCCACTCGTTGGAAACTTGGTTGTTTAGGCAGGCATTTGGGATGACTAGGGAAATTTTAGAAAATGATGTTTTAATGTGTAATTTTATTGTTTTTACACTGTTTGTATTATTGTACATTGCCCAGAGTGGCCGGGTGACTGGCCAGATGGGCGATTAAGAAAATAAATAAATAAATAAATAAATAAATAAATAAAGTAAGTAAGTAAGTAAGTAAGTAAGTCGTGGGCATCCAGCTGGGGCTTGAGGTCTGGTGAGAAATTGCCAGCTCGGCCCCCTGGATACCAGTCCATGGATTTCCGCACTTGCGCTCCAAGTCAGGCAAGCGTGGGGATCCCTGATCCCTAGTTGACCCACAAAATGGCAGCTTGGCCTTTTTTGTAAAGGCTGATCTTATGCAAATGGCAGCCGTAAAGCAACCATTTACGCAAGATTAGAGGCATAAATGGCCATTTACAGCTGTAATCTTCTGTAAATGGCCACTTTACCACGAGTATTTGTGTAAAATCAGCCTTTATGAAAAGGTCGAGCCACCATTTTTACACAAAAATGGTGGCTCAGTGCGGGATCAGGCAGCCATACAACACCTGTTGGGAGCTCATGGACCACCCAGCGACTCGTCATGTGCAGCAAGCAGGGGCGGGTGGTTGGTGGGGGTCTTGCGAGTGGCGCACGAACCGGACCGCCGTAACTTCACCCATCCCTACATTGAGTATCCCAAAACCTTTGTTGCGTCCACAGGGATTCTATGGCACACCTTCTAGCCTCCCCCCATTCCCAGATGGTGCTTGTATATTGGGTCTTGACATATTCATTTAGATCACTAGGTAAGAAATCATCTATGTGACCCTAGCGGAAGCTGGCTTATGCCAAACTACAACATTCATCCATCAGGTTCTGTATTGCCTACACTGGCTGGCAGGGACTCTGTCTCTAGTGACTTTCCTCTTCCTACCTGGAGATGCCAGGGACTGAACCTGGGACCTTCTGCAGGTGCTCTACCACTGAGCTATGGGTCCCCACCTATCTCTGTAATTCTACAATCCACAGCAAGATCCCTTCTCAGCAGTGGCAGAGAAACAGGTGCCGGTGAGTGTGTGATCACGTACACACACACGCTGTCAATCCATATCAATATTGCCCTGGAGGGACTATATTTAGGAATGAATGAGAAGCTCGCTCATTAACATTTCTGTTAAAAAGAGCCAACAGATGAGATCATTAGTGCTAATTGTGAGTGTGGTGTATTCTCCACTGGGAACTTGATTGCAAGTCACAGGCTGCTAGCTCATGTATCAAGTTTTAGTGGGGACTCATCAACACACTGGAAATTCAACTTCTTAGTTTGCTATAACATTCAGTCCAAGAGACATAGAGGACAATAAAGTATGGGGCACATCTAGGGAGATAAAAAAGAAATCCAGGCCATAAAAGACACAAATAGAACAAACAGAGAAAGCAAAACTCAATGGAAATACAGAAGTATAAGAAAAGACATAGGAAAGTCTTCTCACGTGGATCAGCATCACAGGCACTGATTTCAAGGAGGAAAGGTGTGGGTGTGTATATATCATAGCGATGGGCAAAGGAGTTATGTTCATCACATCTCATGCTCAATTCCGGTTCACATTTGCAATTAGGAATGGCAGAGAATTCCGCCATGGATTTCAGTGAGGCCAGATTCTTTAGAATCCGCCCCCCCCGGAATCCGTGGCGGAATGGCCTCCTGCCCCCCCACCCCCCCCTGCGGAATCCCGCCGGGATGGAACTTACCTGGGGCGGATGTGGCGGCGGTTCCGGCAGCAGCGGTTCTGGCGGCAGTGGTGGCGGCTGCAGCGGCTCCAGTGGCTGGTCTCCTGGCCGGTCGCAGCCGGGCTGCTACGGCTGCCATTGGCATCCTTGCAGCTGTGATAGGCTATGTAAGTATTTACATAGACTATCACAGCTACCCCCCCCAAAAAAAAACTTAGCATATGCAAATGGCGGTGGTTATGGTGGCCGCCATTTGCATTCCCTATTTTTCTCCATTCTAGCCTACGTAAATATTTACATAGCCTATTATGGCAAAAAAAAAAATGGGGAACGCAAATAGTGTAGTGGGCACTATTTGTGTTCCTTTTTTTTTTGCCATTCTAGCCTATGCAAATATTTACGTAGGCTAGATCAGCGGGAAAAAAAGGAATGCAAATAGCACCCACTACGCTGTTTGCGTTCCCCTTTCTTTCACCGTAATAGTCTACGTAAATATTTACATAGGCTAGAACGGCGAAAAATAGGGAACGCAAATGGCAGCCACCGTAGCTGCCGCCATTTGCGTTAACCTTTTTTTTCTGTTTTGGGGGGGTTGCTGTGATAGGCTACGTAAATACTTATGTAGCCTATCACGGCAGCCTGGCTGGATGCAAATGGCAGCCGCTACGGCAGCCATCATTTAGGGATGGCAGAGAATTACACCACAGATCTCAGGGAGGCTGAATGCCAGTGCATTCGGCCCCCCGAAATCTGTGGCAGAACAGCCTGCCCCCCCGCCCCCCCACGGATCCCCCGGGATGAGACTTACCTGGGGCGGATCTTTTGGGCGGCGGCCACCGCCGCCGCCATTTGCAAGGGTTTTTTTGGTTTTTTTTACACCTATGTGATAGGCTTTTATGTAGCCTAAAATGACTGGGTAAAAAAAAAAAGGCGTACGCATTTGCGTTCCTTATTTTTGATGTCTTAGTCTATGTAAATAATTACGTAGACTAAGATGGCGAAAATAAGGGGAACGCAAATAGCGTCCACTACACTATTTGCGTTCCCCTTATTTTCGCCATCTTAGTCTTCATAAATATTTAAGTAGATTAAGACGTCAAAAATAAGGAACGCAAATGGCGGCAGCTGTAGCCGCCACCATTTGCGTACACGTTTTTTTTTTCCCCAGAGCCCTCCGCGGCCGGAAATCCAGCTGTGGATGGCTCTGGCCTGGCTGGGCCTGGCCAGCTGCTCCACGGAGCCGCCGCAGAGCACAACCGGCCAAGGAGGATTCCGGGGTGGAGGAACGGAGTGCCTCCCCCCCAGTCCAGGATTCCGGGGGGAGGGACGGAGCGCCTCCCCCTCAACATCAGCATAATCCATGAACAGGTAAGTGATTTTCGTACATCCCTACCGTCATTTGCATCCAGAGCAGCCCGTTAGCAGACAGAAATCCAGCTGCGGACGGCCCTGGCTGGCTGCTCCGCGGAGTCGCCGTGGAGTGGAACCAGCCGGGCAGGATTCCGGTGGGGAGGACAGGATCGCCTCCCCCCGTCGAGGATTCCAGGGGGAGGGACGGAGTGCCTCCCCCCCACCACGAATCACATCCATGAACAGGTAAGTGAGTTTCGTACATCCCTATTTGCAATCGCTGCTTGCTTTCCGGGAGATGTGCACAAATTGAGCAGCAATTGAACGTGAGATTTGTGCAAATCTCCCAAAATTTGTACAGGTTTCCACCATAAACTAAAGCACGGCTGATTTAGTCTACTGAGGGAATTCGCGCAAATTAGGGATTTTGCGCAAATTAGGGAATTCGCGCGAATTGAACTTGGAATCAGGAAAGAGAGAAAATTGAACACGATTCAATGATTTGCAAACATTTTTAGCAGACACATGCTCGCACTTACATTTGGGGCTTCAAACAGGTTCACATGTTTTGAAAGTAAAAGTGAAATTCTCATACATCATTCATATATGGCAGGAGTGGATCATGGGCAGCAACCTGAGCAGAGCTGAGAGCCATAATGCAAGGGCTGTAGGATCTGACAGTAGTCAGGATGGAACAGCCACATGGCAAACCAGGAGGCAGGCTTGAGAAATAAGCTAGAAGTCAAAGCTGGAGAGCAAATCAGAACCGGAGGTGACATGGTTAAGGACCAAGCCAGATCAGGACTGAAGAGTAAGAATACAGGAACACTTCAGATCATAGTGAGGCCTTGTTGCCCAAGCAAGGCTCAACTGGAACAGGAAACCCTCCTCTACCCCTCTCTATGAGGATGCAATGGCCAGCCGGTGTGGGTGGAGTCAGTCCAAAGCCTGAAGGTATATCGCTTCCAAGTTGCCACCTGCAGTTCAGTGATTCACCACATGGGGGAGCTGCACACAGTACTTCCTAATAAATCTTCCTGATGTTTAGGATAGTGCATACATTGTAACAGCACAAGCAAAGCTTTCTTCCTCAATGAACCATGCCATTTTTTAAAATCTCAGTTATTTTCAATATTATGTCATTTACATAACAAAATCAAGCCACTGGGCATTTCTGGTAACATGAGCAAAAAGAACAGGGCTCAGCCCCAAGGAGCTTTCAATCCCAATGTTGACAGGGATGTGGAGACAAGAGGGGAAAGGCAGGAAGAGATGAATATAGTGAACAACACAGAGAAATCAACAATGGGAGTGACAAAGATGAATAGGGATAAATATAAGATTGCCAACTGATCAGAAAAAAACCCTACTCTGGTTGGGCCTGCTCCTCTGCCTTCAACCATAGCCTAATCTACTGTCACAGCATCGAGATAAGCATCCATCACCTACTAATGTCTGTAATCAACCTGCTGTTAAAGGCACAGCAGCACAGGACTCTGCAAATCTTGGCAACCCTAGATGTAAGTAAGCAAATGCAGCGGGATGTTCTTAGGATCCTTTTAAATAAGTAAGATACATTTATGAGAAAAACATCCCACTTCCTAGTGATGTCTCTTCTGTGAAACACAGGGGTTTTTTTCCCCTCCACCTTCAGGTGGGTGTTGGCATTAATTAGGGATGGTGTTAAAGTAACGCTACAGAAATTGGCAAAGTCTGAATTTCACACTGTCACTTTGACTCCAGATTATAATGAAGACATTTCCCTCGAATGACCTGTAGCTGGCAATCAAGGGTGGTGGTCGTTTTACAGAGGACTGCAAGAGAGGATTGCAAAGATTTTATCATCTCGGGGAGTAGAAGAGACTAAATGAGCATCAGGTTTCAAAGGTGAGCAGGAAGGTAGGTGCTTCAGTGATAAATCCATCCTCCTGAGATCAGATGAAACAAAAATTGTAAAGCGCTGCATACACTGTGGAACAATTTCAAATAGTCCTTTCCAGATGTTCCTTGAACGTGTGGAAAAGAGTGGTTGGGGAATGAGACTGTGTACAGTACGCGCACTCCCCACATCTACACCAGACATTCTTTCTGTCAATAGCCATATTCCCTCAAGGTAGTCTGTCATAGGAGTGCACGAAAGCCACTTACCTGGTCTCGCAGCTTGTTCGCAGTGGGGGGGAGGCGCTTCGCTGCTCTCCTCCCGAAGTTCAGGCCGGGGGGGCAGGCTTCCTGCCTCGCCCGGCCGAAATTCTGGCTGGGGGGGAGGCTTCCCGCCTCGCCCAGCCGAAATTCAGGCCAGGGAGGAGGCGCCTCGCCTCGCCCGGCCGCAAAATAAAAAGTTTAAAAAAGCAAAACAAAACGCCCCCGTGATACGCTACGTGACGATTAACGTAGCCTATCACGGCTAGATCTGCAAAGTCAGCCATGATAGGCTACGTTAATCGTCACATAACCTATCACGGGTGAAATTAAAAAAAAAAAGCGCATATGCAAATGGCGGCGCCCATGGGCGCCGCCATTCGCGTTCCTTATTTGGTCGCTGTAGTCTACGTAAATCTTTACATAGACTACGGCGAAAATAAGGGCAACGCAAATAGCATTGCCCTTATTTTCGCCATAGTCTACGCAATCTTTACATAGACTACAGTGACCAAATAAGGAACGTGAATGGTGGCTCCCTATGGGGGCCGCCATTAGCCATACGCTAATTTCTCCCTGAAACTTTTTTGGGGGGCCGAACATGTTGGCGCTCGGCCCCCCGAAGTTTCGGGGAGAAATTCTCCACCATCCCTAGTCTGTCAGTGGCAGAATGCCAGTGGAGGGTGGGGCTAACGTCACTAGTGGGTGGAGCCGGAGCCAAAGGTGAGCAGGGCCACTTTTTCTCTCTCTTCTTGCCACCCCTTTTTCTCTCTCTCCCTGCCACCCCTTTTTTCACTTTCTCTCTCTCCCTCTCTCTCATCTTCTTTCTCCCTGCCCTAGCAATATGCATACAAGCAAAAGTCAAGTTTGTCGAAGTTCTCCGGATTCTGCCTTAATGCTCATTCTGTATTGTATCTGTATCAGATCGCAGTTAGGGATGTCACAGGAGCCTGAGGGAGGGGGAGTCCAGTGGACTTCCCCCCTGCTCAGCCCTCTGGACCCCACTCGCCAAGCCGCTACCACTGCCTGGACCCTTTCACCGGGTGCTTGCGCAGTCCGCAAGTACCACAGGGCCACCCATCTTTTTAGCGAGCCACCATTTTGTATAAAAATGGCATCTCAGGCTTCTCCATAAAAGTAATGTTGGGTAAATGGCAGCTGTAAAGGGACCATTCATGCAACATTACTTTTATGGAGAAACCCGGGCTGCCATTTTTAAGCAAAATGGTAGCTTGCTAAGGGGACAGGAGGCCCTGTGGCACTCACTGGGTACTCACTGAGCCATCCAGAGGCACAGGCAGTGGTTCAGCAAGCACCCAGTGACCACAGATGGAGGTCAGTCCGTCTATCCCTAATTGCAATCATTGGGGTTTTCTTTTCTCTTCGGATGAAAATTCATGTGCATTTTTCCAAATGCACACAGCCATTGTATGCCTCTTTGTAACATACTGTACATGTTTTTCTACCATTGATTAAAGCATGTTTCAGCACATTTGTCCAAAGTATGGGTTTTTGTTTTTTTCATGAATTTTTTTCAAAAGAACCCTTTTTGGGGCACCTTTTAAAAATATTTGTAAGTTGTCAAACACATTTTGGGGGTCCATGGATCACAATACAAGCTGGAAAAGGTATGGACTCACGGATTTGACTCCATGTTCAGCCAGAGGGTGCAAACTGTGTAAATCCTGATAAAGAATGAACTGAATTGAATTTCTTATACATACAACTGCCCAGTGGGCTGCTGAGAAAAGGACAGATCTCTTGTCACTTACAGAGTGGTTATGAAATTAGGCTGAGGTTGACCTAAAATCAGACCTGGGGCCACAGGTTTTCCACCCCTGCTCTACACATTCATTCCCTCTCTCTCTCTCTCTCTCTCTCTCTCTCTCCCTCTCTCATTCTCTCTGTCACACACACACACAAACACACACACACCATGTATTTAAATAACTTCTCAAACACTTTACTGGGATATTATCAACAAATTTCAACTGTACACATTCTCCCTTCCTGCATACCAGGAGTAAGACCACAGCCCAACCTATAAATGCTATACAGAGATAGCTGCAAGTAGCAACAGTTGCCATGCACATTTAGTCTGCTTCAACTCAGGAAGCATTTTGTCAACATAAGCTACTAAGAAGGGTGGATTTCTGTGTTTTTAACTCTCTGCCGTTCTGCATTTGGGGGGCAGCGAATAAGGACATCTCTCCATGACCATCCCCATGTTTTATGAATCTTAGAAACAAGTATTTTTGATAGGGCTGTGCAGGGACACCCCCCCCCCAACCCACCTTGGAGGCTGCTTTGGGGCTTCTGAAGTGGATCGACCCACTTCGGGCTGATTCAGGGCTGTGGTGACCTGCTTCAGCCTCCAGAGCCAAAGCAGGATCCAGATGTCTGAATCCTGCTTCACCCCCCACCTGGACGCCCCCACCCAGATGCACTGCACAAGCCCCCAGCTCTTTACCTGGGCCCTCAGGGCGCACACCACCAGTTGTTTTCTTCCAGGGATTTACCATTTTTAAAATCCAGAAGCACAGCCCCGGAGGCACCGCCACCTCTGCTCCCACCAGCTTCTCACCTGGGCCCTTGGTACATGCGCCAGCAGCTGTATTCCTCTTCCTGGAAGTTGCCATTTGTACTTCCGGAAATAGATGCTGTGCAAATAGCGGCCATCAAGCCATCAGTACTTGATGGCTTGATGGCCAGCATTTGCACAGCATCTATTTCCGGAAATACTTTTTAAAATGCTGACTCTCTGGAAGAAGAACACCGAGGCATGTCCTGAGGGACCCAGACGGAGCTGGGGGCTGGGTGGCTGGGCAGCGGCAGTGCGACTGGGCTTCCAGATGGCACTGAAGTGCACTAAGGCACTTCAGAGCTAGGGATGTGTGAACCCACCCTCGTCCAGGTTCTCCTGCCCCAGCTTGCCAGTCCCCAGACCTCACTCAAGCTCCTCCCACACTCTGCAAGTTCCCCACACTCACCCCTGCAGCCTCGTCAAGCTCTGTGGTGCCATCTTTTGAAAAACAAAATGTCAACCGCAAAAATGTGCATATTTGCATGTTTGCGAATGTGCATATTTCCGTATGCGCGGAAATGTGCATTTTCACAAATGTGCATATTTGCATATACATGAATATGCACATTTGCAAAAATGTGCATATGCAAATATGAGCATTTTTGTGATCGCCATTTAACTTTTCAGAAACTGGCGACCACGGAGCTCGACGAGGCTGCCAGAGTGAATGTGAGCCTCTTGCTGAACATGGGGAGGGGGCAAGTAGGGCAGGGGTTCGGCAAATGGGGATGAGGGTTGTGGGCGGGGGGGGGGGGTTCTGCTGGATTCCCAGATGGAATTGTGCGCCCAAGCCATCCCTATTCGAAGCGACCCGACCTGCTTCTTGCCACTTCATGCCCCTCTGCCCCACCTTGGAAGCAGCCCAGAGCAGCCCAAAGTGCCCTGCTTTGGCTTGGAGTTTGGGCTTCGGGCCAAAGCGGGGCACAGCATAATTTGTGGAATGCATATTTTTTCCTACCTCCTCCCTACATATGTGCCCCTTCCCCACAAAATGGCTGCATTTAGATTAATCTAACAGCTTTACAGCCACAAATGATGTCCACTACGCCACTTGCATCCAGAGTTAGCTAGCCCTCACTCAGCCAGCGATATGGCATGGCAATGGTGTCCGAATGTATCGCCAGCATTGTGGAGCTGGCAGCTGGCTCCGCAGGATTGCTGCACAGAGCAGAGCTGGCTCAGATGGATTCTGGGGGTAGGGACGGATCACTTCCCCCCACAGGTGGATTCCCACCCGGACCCGTTCCCGCTTTATTAATTAATAAAATTAATTTTATTAATTAATTTAATAATTAATTTGCATTCCCGCTTTAGCTGTCATAGGCTACGTAAATATTTACGTAGCTTATCATGGGCTACCATAGGGATGCAAATTGCGTCCCCTACTCAGGACACCATTTGCACCCACAGCAGCCTGGCAGCGGCTGGAGGCCCCGCTGCGGGTTGGCCTGGCCACGGAGCGGAGCCAGCCAGGCAGGATTCTGGGGGGAGGAACAGATTGCCTCCCCCCAATCGAGGATTTTGGGGGGAGGGATGGAGTGCCTCCCCCCCACCGTGGATGTCCCTGGACGAAACCAGGTAAGTGTTTCATACATCCCTATATAGGATGTGTTGTACCAGCATTTCTGACCTCCCTGCCCCAGTAATGCCCTGTTTCCCCTTCCAGCAGAGCGGAGTCGGCCTGGATGGATTCTGGGGGGAGGGACGGATTGCCTCCCCCCCCACGGATGCCCCCCCACGGACCCAGAGGTAAGGTGTCTGCCCACCCCTATTTTCTTCCCCTCCCCTTTGCCTCTGTAGGCCTCAAACCTTTAGAACATATCTACTGATCTGCAGGGGCACAGCTAGCTTTGAGGGGCCCCTGGCAAGATCCTTTTGTAGGTGCTCCCACCACTCCTAGCCCCTGCCACTGCTGCCAACTCCCCTCACTGCCAGTGCTAGGGATGTCAGAGAATTTCGCCACGAATCTCAGGGAGGCCGAATGCCAGTGCATTCGGCCCCCCGAAATCAGTGGTGAAACGGTCTGCCCCCCCTGCCCCCCCCAGGACGGGACTTACCTTGTGCGAATGTCCCTGGCGGCGGCGGCTCCGGTGGCAGTTCGGCGGCGGTTTGGCGGCGGCTGGTCTTCTGACCAGCTGCCGCCGCCGCCATTTCCAGTAAAAAAAAAAAAAAAGTGATAGGCTACATAAACATTTACGTTGCCTATCACGGCTAGATTTAAAAAAATACCATGATAGGCTACGGAAATGTTTACGTAGCCTATCACGGCTGAGTAAAACAACAACAACACGCGTACGCAAATGGCGGCACCCATGGGCGCCGCCATTTGCGTTCCTTATTTTGGCACGTCTAGTCTACGTAAACATTTACATAGACTACGGCGAAAATAAGGGGAATGCAAATAGCGTAGACGCTACGCTATTTGCGTTCCCCTTATTTTCACCATAGTCTACGTAAATGTTTACATAGACTAGACGTGCCAAAATAAGGAACGCAAATGGCGGCGCCCATGGGCGCCGCCATTTGCATACGTGCAATTTGTTTGTTTGTTTTTTTACTCAGCCATGATAGGCTACGTAAACATTTACGTAGCCTATCACGGCTGATTGCAGGGACGCAAATGGCAGTGGCTACGTCCACCGCCATTTGCGTTCCCGTCCAGCCAGGATTCATGACGGGAGGGATGGGGCGCCTGCCGCCCGGCCAGAATTTTGGGGGGGAGGGATGGGGCGCCTCCCCCCCGGCCAGAATTTCGGGGGGAGGGATGGAGCTCCTCCCCCCTACCGCGAATCAAATTTCGGGCAAGGTAAGTGACTTTCGTACATCCCTAGCCAGTGCCACCCCCACCACCCCCCTACTCAAAACCTAAGTAGAAAAACATTACTTTCTAGATGGCACACCACAGGGCCTTCAGGCGTGCCCAGCTGAGTGCTGCGTGGCTTCTTTTTGCTTGTGCCAGGGCTGGATTAGAAGAAGGAGAGAGAGAGAGAGAGAGAGAGAGAGAGAGGGTGCTTAGGGAGTTATTTGGGGGCCCTGGACCTGTGCCACGCAGTCCGTCCCTGACTGTGCCACTGCTGATCTGTTTCCAAACATAATTCAAAGTATTGGTTTTAACTTTTAAAGTCTAATATTTATTATTATTTATTTGAAACGTTGTTACCTCACTTTTCCCCCTCTGAAAAAAATGAATCTCTCAAAGCAGCATGCTGGGAGTTGTAGGTCTTTTTTCTGGTTAAACATGCATGGGTTTGTGCCCTATGTTAAAAACTGCAGCAAACACACAAAAAACCAAAACAAAAAATAAATCACCAAAATTATGCAATAGCAGAATCAAATGCTTTTTTGAAAGAAATAAATGTCTTTTCTTGCCTCATGTGTCTTGGGAACCTGAAATCTAAAAGACGGTTTACTCTTTTCCCACACCCAGAAACCCAGGAAATTACCAAGCCAAGCCATGGACAGTTTTGGAGATCTTACTCTTCTCAACCAAAAAACTCTGAATGCTACTATTCCCTACATTCAGTGGAGGCTGGTGGCTGTGAATGCCATTTGGGGGGATAGGGCTCAGAACCTTGGATAGCTCCGTTAGAGTCCTTACTGGTTCCAACTGAAACCCAGAGCATATTTTCTGTAGGGATTTATGAAAGTGACTTACCTGTTCGTGGAATTGATTCACGGAGGGGGGAGGTGCTCCGTCCCTCCCCCCGGAATCCTCAACAGGGGGGGAGGCGATCCGGTCCTCCCCCCCAGAATCCTGCCTGGCAGGCTCCACTCTGCAGCAGCTCCGCAGAGCAGCCGGTCAGGGCAATCTGCAGCTATAGTTCCGGCCGTGGACGGGCTGCTGTGGACGCAAATGGAGGCTGCCGTAGCGGCCACCATTTGCATCCAGCCAAGCTGCCATGATAGGCTACATAAGTATTTACGTAGCCTATCACGGCTAACCCCCCTCCCCCCAAAAAAAACACCAGCATACGCAAATGGTGGCAGCTACAGTGAAAATATTTACGTAAATATTTATGTAGGCTAGAACGGCGAAAAATAGGGAAAGCAAATGGCGGCCGCCATAGCCACCGCCATTTGCGTACGCTGGTGTTTTTTTGGGGGGGGTTAGCTGTAATAGGCTATGTAAATACTTACATAGCCTATCACAGCTGCAAGGCCGCCAATGGCGGCCGCAGCAGCCCGGCCGCGGCCAGCCTGGAGACCAGTCGCCGGAACCGCCGCCACCACCGCTGAATCCGCCACATCCGCCCCAGGTAAGTTCCATCCTGGGGGGATTCTGTGGGGGGAGCAGGGGGCAGGATGCCATTCTTTAGAATCCGGCCTCACTGGAATCCGTGGCGGAATTCTCTGCCATCCCTAATTTTCTGTCCCACTGACATTAGAGTCACCAGCCTCCACTGCCTACATTTATTTTGATTTAAATGTAGGTTAAATGGATCTCAACAGTAATCTCTAAGTTCAAACATGAGGGCTAATAAACTGAAACTCAAGCCAGACAAGAATGAGATGCTGTTGGTGGGTGATTCTTCTGACCGGATGGAGGGTGCTCAACCTGTTCTTGATCACACTTCCCTTGAAGGAGCAGGTTCGTAGCTTGGGGGTTCTTCTTGAGCCATCTTTGTCACTTGAGGCTCAGGTGGCCTCAGTGGCACGGAGTGCCTTCTACCACCTTTGGTTGGTGGCCCAGCTATGCCCCTATCTGGACAGGGATAACCTGGCTTCAGTTGTCTATGCTCTGGTAATCTCCAAGTTAAATTATTGCAATGCACTCTACATGAGGATGCCTTTGAAGATGGTTCAGAAGCTGCAGCTTGTGCAAAATGCGGTGGCCAGATTGATAACAGGGACGAGAAGGTCTGAACATATAAGACCCACTCTGGCCCATTTTCACTGGCTGCCTGTATGTTTCCGAGTCCGATTCAAGGTGCTCATTTCAACCTATAAAGCCTTGCATGGCTTGGGACCACAATATCTGACAGAATGCCTCTCCCAACAAGAACCTACCTGTACACTACTCTCAACATCTAAGGCCCTCCTCCGGCTGCCTATCTGAGGGAAGATCAGAACATGGCGACAAGGGAGAGGGCCTTTGTGGTGGTCCCCCCCCCAATTATGGAATGATCTACCTAATGAGGTCTACCTGGCACCCACATTGTTATCTTTTATGTACCAGGTTAAGACCTTTCTCTTCTCCTAGGCATTTGGCAGTACATGATAAGTTTTAATTGATCCTGGAATGGCTTGTGGTTATGGTTGTTGGCTTTGAGATTGCTTGTTTGAAGTTGTTTTGGATATATGTTCTTGTGTATATTGTCAGTTCATGTGTTTTTTGTATGTAATTTGCTTTTAAAATCTGTATAATGTATTTTTTAATGTTTTTAGTCTTTGTAAACCACCCAGAGAGCTTTGGCTGTTGGGCGGTATAGAAATGTAATACATACATACATACATACATCATCATCACCATCATCATTATTGTTAATAATTTCTATCCCACCTTTTTCCCAATACTGGGATACAAGGCAGCTTTACAACATTAAAACTTGTACAATTAAAACCTATACATAGAAGTATGAATACACATATACAAAAGTTAAAAATGTAAATAAATAAACACTGCCACCTAACCTGTTGCAGACCATTTTGGTAATTGTGTTGTTTGATAAGCAGAACAATCTAAGACATTGCATTTCTTAAACAGAAAGTCGTTACAGACTATCTGGAAAAACCAAGACAAAAACATTAGACTGACTGTTTTAGACTGTAACTTCTCTCAGCTTGTGTTTTTGGCCTACCTTGCTCCTACACCTTTGAGATGATGATGAAAGCAATGATTATTGCCTGAAAGCAGTATGTTTATTACTGAATCACACTGTTATAAATCTGCTATAAAGCTGCTTGAATGCAGTAGTGCTGGCATGAAGCACTATGCCGTAAAGCACTACTTGCTGCTGAAAAATGCAGTAAGAGACAACAGCAGAATAGGAATGTGGCTCACCGTGTTGTAGACAAGGTGTTTTATGAGTGGTAAAGCAAACCTCCAAGCGGTTTGTCCAGAGCCTCAGGTTTTACAAGCTGAAAAGTATCTATAACATCAGGGCTAGACTGTACTCTAACTCCATCCATATCGGATTCTGTCTAATCTATGACATCTAAGTCAGGACAGATGTGACTAACAGCAGAATGTACAGCAAATTGGTCATAGGGGTCCTTTAAGGGTTCCAGTTCTTGCATATCAGAGTCTATACTAAGAAGGCCCTTCACCACCCCAGAAAGCTCCACTGGATGACATTGAGCAGACACTTTTCTTCATGTCTTCTTCTTCAACATTTCTTCTTCTTCATCATCACTGCCACAAAGTCATTTTGGGTAGCCATCATCCAGCTCCTCTAATAACTCTCACTGTGCTTCATTTGGAATCTCATTTGCATTTAAGAAGGAAACGCCTTTCATTGAACATTGGAGGGCTGATCTGCGGGCAAGCTCCCGAGTGGGTTCCTTCAACTGTCTTGTTTGCTTGGAACTCACAACATCGATCACTTTCAGATGCACAAACGTAGTCATAGCTACATGGTTTGTACAATTACTACAGAATTATAGGGCTGAAAGGGAATGTTTGGTGACACTGTCAACCCCCCGCCCTCCATTTATATGTATGACAAGCCCCAAAGAGGAAGGACACACAAGACCATTTTTATTTTTATTTTTAAAAGCTTGCTTGGAAGAAATCCACATCTATGAACAACCACAGGGTTCTTTTTGTTTCCTTTCTCCTTCTGCTCTCTGATTCATCCTTCCTGGCCACATACAGCTCTCATCTGCACTACCCCAATCACATGCTTTGCCATCTGGGCTTTTTTCCCAGCATGGAGAGGCAATTCTGCAAGAGTCTCATTTTCCTGATTTTTTTGGAGAGGAGACTTTTAACAGGGAAAAGGCTACAGAAGAGGGAGGAGGAAAATGACCGTCCTTACAGTCATACCACACTGCCCTGTGGCAAAGGGATTAATGTTAACATCCAAAGAAATGTCTTTGACTTTTCTTCCTGCTCTTCCCATCTGGAATGAAATGGTGTCCATGACTGTGTGACCGAGAGGGAGAACAATAGTTAGCTGTTTATACATCCTGATTAACACACCTTTTATTCTTCCCTGACCCTGATGATACAAAACTGAATTTTAGACTGGATTAAAAAAGGGGGGGGGATTGGATGTTTAAAAGATCTGATTTCTAATTTGTTGCAGAGCTCTTAACCTCAACTTCTTTGAAGAAGAGCCTCTTCCCTAAAAGAGGCAACTGTAAGACTGTTGCTGAAGAAAGAAGCCATTAATATAGTCTTCCCCAAACTGGTGCCCTCCAGCTGTTTTGGACTTCACCTTCTATCAGCCCTAACCAGCATGGTCAGTGGTCAGGAATGCAGGGAACTGTGATCCAAAACACCTGGAGGACACTAGATTGGAGAAAGCTGCATTATTACATCCCATTATCCTGGATAATTATTGGCCATTTCCAATCTTTCTGCTTTAAATAAGGTCCCAGAATAGGTGACAGCAACACAAATCCAAGTTTCACTGGAGGAAAATGATTTATTTGATACATTCCAATTTGTGTTCAGACCTTCATGGATGACCTATCCCAGGAACTGGAGAGGGGGAGTGCATTAAATGCCGCTGGACATCTCAGTGTCATTTAATGCC
Organism: Heloderma suspectum; assembly: GCF_057233095.1. Taxonomy (NCBI): domain Eukaryota; kingdom Metazoa; phylum Chordata; class Lepidosauria; order Squamata; family Helodermatidae; genus Heloderma; species Heloderma suspectum. The sequence continues at coordinate 43,640,959 of NC_139460.1, read as the reverse complement.
ATGGTATACTTTTTGGCCATGTGACTAGAATGGGATGAGATGGCTCATTTTATGATGGTTAAAGTCTTACCTGGCTGAACATCCCCAGAAGGTAGTGCTGTGGGATTATTGCTCGGTCCCCTGAACATTGCTCTATGGGATTCTTCAGGGTTCTATTTTATCACTTTTGCTTTTTCATCATCTATATGAAGCTGATGGGAAAAGTCATCTAGGAAGTTGGGCTTGGGTCTTAACATTATGCTGATGTCACCCACTTCTGTGAAGTTTTTTTTAAAAAAAAACTTTGCATGAAAAAATTTATGCACATTTCTCAAAATCCATGTACTTTTGTATGAAATTTGTCTAACATATAAAGTTTTGCCTAATATAATTTCCCTAATATAATGCATTTTAGTGTTATTTTCACTAATATACACATTTCACTGTGCACTTTCCCCTAATATACACATTTTTGTATGCAGTTTCTGGAATGGAGAACTTGACTGGAAACATGGACATTTCTGATAACTGAGTTACAGTTCGTGTTTTGATTCAAAAGTGTAAATTTAGGTAAGTTTGCATCTTTTGTTTAATATTGGATTACCTTGAGGTCCTCCACCATCACCTTAAAAATGCTTCTGGGCTTCCTGATCCTACTGTGCACAGTGTATACAATCTCGCGGTATAGTTGTGATGCCCAAGAGCACAGCTGTGTCTTTTTAAAATATTGGGTTGGAGCCAGACTAAAGGCACAATCTTATGCATGTGTAAATAGCACGTTGGCTGGCTGGGGAATGCTGGGAGTTGTAGGACTTTTTTCTCTCTTAACATGCATAGGATTGCACCTTATGTTAGTCACACTTCAATCCCAATGACATCGGTGGGATGAGGTAGCCATGACTAACATGAGCCCTAATAATTTCAATGGGCCTAAAAGGTGACTAAGGCTGCAATCCTAGGGCATCAGTCCCATTGAACACAGTGGGACTTACATCTGAGAAAACATGGATAGGATGGCCCTGTATCTTTGTCTAAGTTCTGACCCCATGTGAAAGCCTAGTAAAAAAAAGTACTTGGGGAGCAGATGGGATTCCTCCAGCTTAGATACTTCTTTCTCATGGTTAAAGCATTGTGTATTTGCTGGGCCTTTTGTATCACTTCCATTTCTCTTTCACGATATTCAGCAGTTGGAAGGAGTTTTCATTTGCCCCTCTGGAGGATAGTTATGCACAGCTGGAAGTGCCCAGAAGGGTGAAACAGAAAGACAGCCAAGATAGTGACGATGTCCAAAATAGAAAGCAATTTACATGGACAATTAAGATGGAATCACCAGGGATCTGGGAGGAGGAGAGCTTGGATTATGAAGCCAGTAAATTCTAAGTTGTTGGGTTTTTTTTTTTTTAAAGAAGTATTGCCTGAGACCAAGAAAAACTAAATGGCAAAACTTGTGAAATGAGATTGTTTCATTCATCACAGTATTAGCCTGCTGTATAGTTGAGAAGGTTAACTTATAAATGGTCTTCCACATGTGCATTAACCAGCATGCAAGGGGAAGAGCTGGGATAAGACCATTGGCCACGCTTGCCCCCCCACCACATCCCCACTGCTCTTCCTGCAGCCATCTATGTGTTGGGGGTTAAACATCTGCACCAGGGATCCTTTCTATTTAAGTAGGCTCCCTGCATAGAACCTAGGAAGATCAGGGCTTTAAACCATGCGAGGAGCCTACCTGAATAGAAAATGCTTTCCATAGCAGTTGTTTGGCTCTGAGCACACACCGGGGGGGGGGGGGTGTTCAGGAACAACAACAGGGACATTCAGGAGGGGGCAAGGCCAACTGGTTCATTCCTGCTTTCCCCCTCACATGTTGGCAATCATGGCAGTGGGAGGGACAGGGAGGGGAGAACACCTGAAAAGGAATAGGCAACACACACCGAGTGTCCCCGAAAGCACAATAGAACCCTGTTCCAAACTATATATGGTGGAAACATTGTTCAGAGAAGACAATGGTGAACAATTTTCATATGGTATGATGCCCTCCACAGCAGTGCATTTTCTTTTCTAATCTAAATATGCCCATTCCATTCTGCCCGCTCTAAGATGCTGTTCCTCCTTGTAGCGTGGCTCCCAAGTTTCTCAAGTTTTTCAACATGCTAGTTTGTCTCCAAAGTTCAATTAATTGATCCCCCCTAATTTTCCTCAGGAATATTTAATTTCTCCTCCTCCTCCTCATCTTCTGCTTCTGCTTTATTGTATTATTATTATTATTATTATTATTATTATTATTACCACCTTGCCAGTTATCCCTATTGAATGCCCTTTTTGTGTTTCATTTCTCATAGTTGTAATACTACTTTACATTTATCCTGGCTTGGTAAGAAGAGATATTTGGTAATTTTAGCTACCACTAAAGATTGTTTACTTTTTTATATACTTTTGTACCATTTCCAGTTTCATTTTGTGAATGAATTTTAAGTAGGGATGTCTGGGAAATTTGTTTCAGTTCATTTTTGAGCAGAATTTCCCCAAGTCCCAGAACTGAATGCAGACCAAATGCAGTCTGCTGTCAAAGACTGTAAATTCCTGAACTTGTGACGCAAGTTGCTGTACAGAAAAAATGTGTTTGAAAAATGCATACTTTAAAAAAATGGTCATGAAAAAATGTGCATTATGATAACTAATAAAAAACATGTGAAATTGATGCATGCATTTGAAAAAATGCACATGAAAATATGCACAAATTTTCATCTAAAAAGAAAAAAGAGCTCACAATCTGATATGGGCATGAGTCAGAATGAGCTTCACGGTGGAATTCAGAGAATATTGACGGGCTCGCATTTTGCTGATTTGCAGATCCCTAATTTTAAAGCAATAATGTTAAATATCAAAGAACTAAATTACATATTATTGCATCTTTTTTCTTAAAAAAAATCCATTAAATCCAACATAATTAATCATAGGGGATGTTGAAAAAAAATGAATGTGGAGAAGATACATTTGAATTTTTGCAAGCAAACCTGGGCTAGGAGCCGTGGTTGAAACACCCGGCCCTCCAAATCCAGTGGCTCTGTTCACTGGCAATTGCTGATCTCTCTCTCTCTTTCTCTCTCTACCTTCCAACACTGATGTAACACTATGATGTTACATGTAAGACACATGGATAGTGATATGTAGCATTTGTGGTCTGTACATCACCTGGCACAATACTGATGCCAAATAAATGCTAGTAGTAAAGGATACTAGTCCCAGGGCATAGTCTGAAGGCACATGAGGCAGCCACCTTGCTGAAGCTAAGCAGGTTTGGGTCTGGTCAGTGCTTGGAGGGGAGACCATCTGGGAACCACATGTAGCCACCTTGAGTTCCATGATGGAAGAAAGGTGGGATATAAATGTAATAATAAATAATAAAACAAAATAGTGGCAGCCACCTTGAGTGCCATTTTTCTTGGTAGAAAAGCAGGGTACAAATCAAATAAGGGCACAATCCTATGCAAGTTTAGACAGAAAAATGTCCTACAACTCCCAGCATTCCCCAGCCAGCTATGTAGGACTTTTTTTCTGTCTAAACATTCATAGGATTGCACCCTTAATGATAAATTCTCACTACTGACTGCCCTTTACTTCCACTATGTGGCATGCTGGAATTTAGCACATATAAGAAACACTCTTGTGTGGGACATTTACCTAGGGATGATGGAGAATTTCTCCACAAATCTCGGGGAGGCCGAATGACAATGCATTCGGCCCCCCGAAATTGGGGGTGAAATTCTCCGCCACCCCCCCCCCCCGGGATGGGACTTACCTCCCTCGAATGTCCCTCTTGGCGGTGGGTCCCGGCAGTGGTTCGGTGGCGGTTCGGCAGGGGCGGGGGTGGCGGCCGGTCTTTCGACCGGCTGCCGCCACTGCCATTACAAAGTGAATGTAAAACACACACACACACGTGATAGGCTACGTAACGATTTACGTAGCCTATCACAGCTGACTTTGGAAATCTAGCCGTGATAGGCTACGTAAATCGTTACGTAGCCTATCACGTGTATGTGTGGGGGGGGGTTTACATTCACTTATTTATTTCGCGGCCGGGAAGACAGGGCGCTTCTCCCTGGCCTGAATTTCGGCCAGGCGAGGTGGGGCGCCTCCCCCCCCTGGCCTGAATTTTGGCCGGGCAAGGCAGGGCGCCTCCCTCCCTGGCCTGAACTTTGGGGGGAGAACCGAAGCGCCTCCCCCCCACCGCGAAGTAAGCTGCAGGACCAGGTAAGTGACTTTCGTACATCCCTACATTTACCTGGGAGGCTGAAAGGAGAGCCGTGTAGAGAGCTAACATTTTGGATAGGCTATCATAAACATGTACTTTCATTGTAGTTTGAACTCCTCTAATATTCACCTGAATTCACTTTGTGGCATACCTGGGGCTCCATACTTTTCTCAGTCATGTACCTTTACCACTTTAGGCCTATTCCAGTTCAAAGCAAATCGATACCATCAGTGTTATCTGTACAGTCCACTTTTTGTATCACTCTCATTCATTTTCATGAGGCTTCTACAGGAGACATCCTCAGTGGAATACACCTTGCATCAGCCCTAAGTAATGTCACATTTTGTAGATTAAAGGCCCAACTATCTTTTTCTCATTGTCTCTGCTGTGATATGGATGCCCAGGAGGGGATGCCCACTATTCATGGAAACATAGTTACTCAGTTCCCTCTGTTTTAATTGTCAGTGTTCAACACAAAGTACTTTCTTTAGCTGTTCCCTTGTTATAAAGAAAGCCATCATATGTTGTTTACAAGCTGAAGTGGAGAAAGGGAGTTTAACTGCATTAACCTTTAAAGCTGCTATTAAGGGGCAGACACTATAGAATGGCACAATACTGTAGACATTTTGTCCTCACTTGTTTTATATACTCACTCCACAACCCATAGTGGTAAAGCAGTGCTAGGGATGTGTGAATCAATTCAGTTCTGTTCCATGTCACTTTAAGAACATAAGAAGGGCCATGCTGGATCAGACCAAAGGCCTTCCTAATCCAGCATTCTGTCCACACATTCACACAGTGGCCAACAAGCTGCCTGTGGGAAGCCCACAACTTAGACATGAGTGCAATAGGACCCTCTCACCCATGTTCCCCAGCAACTGGTGTACGTAGGCATACTGCCTCTGATACTGGAGGTAATATACAGCCACCATGACTAGTAACTATTGATAGCCTTATCCTCCATGAATTTGTCCAGCCGCTGTTTTAAGCCATCCACGTTGGTGACACTGTTACATATTGTGGTAACAAATTCCATATCTTAACTATGCACTGTGTGAAGAAGTACTTCCTTTTATCTCTCAGGAATCTCCAGCCAATCAGTTTCATGGGATGACCCCGGGTTCTAATACTATGAGAGGGAATTGCTATCCACTTTCTCCACTGAGTGCATAATTTTGCACACCTCTATCATGTTTCTCCTCACTCATCTTGTTTCTAAGCTAAACATTCCCAAATGTTGAAACCTTTCTTCATAGGGGAGTTCCTCCAGACCCTTGATCACTTTGAATGCTCCTTTCTGCACCTTTTCCAACACTACAATAACCTTTTGGGGGGTGCAATGACTACAACTGCACATAGTATTCCAACTGTCGCTGCTCCACAGCTGTGTATATTGGCATTATGATTTCCAGTTTTAGAAATTGGCAGTATTGGCAGCTTTATTTCCAATACCTTTTTGAATTATATCCAACATGGAATTTGCCTGTTTCACAGCATTCACACACTATGTAGACATTTTCATCAAGCTATCTCCCACAACCCCAAGATCTCTTTCTTCGTTAGTCACTGCTAGTTCAGATCCCATTAGCATAAATGTGAAGCTGAGATTATCTGTCCCAACATGCATCTTTTTTTAAATATTTGCTTACAATGAACCACATCTGCATTTTAATGCCCATTGTCCAAGTTTGGAGATACTAGGGATGTACGAATTACTAGGGATATACGAAAGTCACTTACCTTTTCAACAGGGTGATTCGCAGTGGGGGGGAGGCGCTCCGCACCTCCCCCCGAAATCCTAATCTGGCTGGCTCCGTTCCGCTGAGATTCCACGGAGCCGCCAACCAGGGCCACCCACAGCCGGACATCCAGCCGCTGGGCAGCCTTCCGGGAAAAAAAACCACATATGCAAATGGCGGCGGCTATGGCAGCCGCCATTTGCGTTCCCTTTCTTTGCTGTTTTAGCTTACGTAAATATTTTCGTAAGCTATTACGGCAAAAAAAGGGGGAACACAAATAGCTTAGTGGGCGCTATTTGCATTCCTTTTTTTTCGCCGTTTTAGCCTATGTAAATATTTACATAAGCTATTACAGCGGGAGGGGGAAAGGAACGCAAATAGCACCCGCTGTGCTATTTGCGTTCCCCTTTTTTTTGCCATAATAGCTTACGTAAATATTTATGTAGGCTAAAACAGCGAAAAAAAGGGAACGCAAATGGCGGCCGCCATAGCCGCTGCCATTTGCGTACACGGTTTTGTTTTGTTTTTGCTTGCCATGATAGGCTACCTAAGTATTTACTTAACCTATCACAGCAAAGGCAGCTACGCAAATGGCGTGGTGGCTGCCATTTGAGTCCACAGCAGCCGGCCGAGAGACCAGCTGCTGCTGCTTCCGCCGGAGCCACCACCGGACCCTCCGCCGCGGGAACATCCACCCCAAGTAAGCTTCGTCGTAGGGCAGATTCCATGGGGGGGTTAGGGGGGGAGGCTGTTCCGGCACGGGTTTCGGGGGGCCTAATGCCAGTGCATTCGGCCTCACTGAAATCCATGGTGGAATTCTCCGCCTTCCCTACGGATTACTTACCTGCTGTTCCAGTGGGGGGGTCCATGGAGGGGAGGCAATCAGTCCCTCCCCCCGGAATCCTCGCTGGCTGGCTCCGCTTCATGATGATTCCGTGGAGCTGCCAGTTGGCTCCGAAGCCCCAGCGATACAGCCGCCATTGTCATATCACTGGCTGGACTGATGAACTGCGGATGCCATTTGCGTCCCTGCTCTTTGACGTGATAGGCTACATAAATCTTTATGTAGCCTTAGGGATGGCAGAGAATTCTGCCACGGATCAAGGTGGGGCCGAATGCCAGTGCATTCAGCCCCCCGAAATCTGTAGCGGAACGGCCTGCCACATCCCCGCCACCCCACGGATCCCCCCTGGGATGAGACTTACCTGGGGCGGATCGTCCGGGCATCGGTGGCTCCAGCGGTGGCTCCAGCAGCGGCGGCAGCTGGTCTCCTGACCGGCTGCCACCGCCATTTGCAGTTTTGTTTTTTTTTACATAGACATGATAGGCTACGTATGTTTTACGTAGCCTAAAATGACTGGGTAAAAAAAAAAAAAAAAGGCGTACGCAAATGGCCACTGCCATTTGCATTCCTTAGTTTGGGCCGTCTTAGTCTACATAAATATTTACGTAGACTAAGACAGCAAAAATAAGGGGAACGCAAATAGCGTCCACTACGCTATTTGCGTTCCCCTTATTTTCGCCGTCTTAGTCTACGTAAATATTTATGTAGACTAAGGTGGCCCAAACTAAGGAACGCAAATGGCGGTGGCAGTAGCCATTGCCATTTGTGTACGCGGTCCCCCCCCCCAGAGCCCTCCGTGGAGGATTCCGGGGGGGAGGAACAGATCGCCTCCCCCCCCATCGAGGATTCTGGGGGGAGGGATGGAACGCCTCCCCCACACCATCAACATAATCCATGAAAGGTAAGTGACTTTCATACATCCCTACGTAGCCTATCACGTGAAGGAACAGAGATGCAAATACGCCATTTGCGTCCCTATTCCTTCGTGTGGTAGGCTACATAAAGATTTACGTAGCCTATCACATCAAAGTGTAGGGATGTACCAAAGTCAGTTACCTTCATATGAAATTGATTAGCTGTGGGGGGGAGGTGCTCTGTCCCTCCCCCCGAAATTCTGGCTGGGGGGGAGGCACCCCATCCCTCCCCCCCAAAATTCTGGCCAGGGGGGAGGCACTCCGTCCCTCCCCCCCGAACCCTGGCCGGCCGGGTGCGCAAATGGCGGCGGCCATAGCCACCGCCATTTGCGTCCCTGCTAGGGATGTTGGAGAATTTCTCCACGAATCTCTGGGAGGCCGAATGCCAACACATTCGGCCCCCCGAAATCGGTGGGGAAATTCTCCGACACCCCCCGCCCCCGCGCTGAGATGGGACTTACCTCGTGCGAATGTCCCTCTCGGCGGAGGGTCCCGGTGGCGGTTCAGCGGCGGCGGTGGTGGTGGCGGCCGGTCTTCCGACTGGCTGCCAGCGCTGCCATTTCCAAGTAAAGTAAAAAAAAAAAAAAAAATGATACGCTACGTAACGATTTACATAGCCTATCACAGCTAGATTTTCAAAGTCAGCCATGATAGGCTACGTAAATCTTTATGTAGCCTATCGCAGCTGACTTTGGGGGGAAAAAAAAGTGCGTACGCAAATGGCGGCACCCATGGGCACCGCCATTTTCATTCCTTATTTGGGCACGGGCTACATAAAGATTTATGTAGACTACGGCGAAAATAAGGGCAACGCGCCTCCCCCCCCAGCCAGAATTTCGGCGGGGAGGGGCGGGGCGCCTCCCCACCCACCAAGAATTTCAGGGGGGGAAATGGAGCGCCTCCCCTCCACACCGAAAACAGCTGCGGGACCAGGTAAGGGACTTTTGTCCATCCCTAGTCCCTGCAGTCAGCCGTGATAGGGACGGGACTTACCTTGGGCGAATCTTCCTGGTGGCGGCGGCTCCGGCGGCGGTTCGGCAGTGCTGGCTCTTCGGACCGGCTGCCGCCATTTCCAGTAAAAAAAACAAAACATGATAGGCTACATAAAGATTTACGTAGCCTATCACGGCTAGATTTTTAAAAAATACTGTGATAGGCTACACGAATGTTTACGTAAGCTATCACGGCTGAGTAAAAAAAAAACACGTGTATGCAAATGGCGGTGCCCATGGGCGCTGCCATTTGCATTCCTTATTTTGGCACATCTAGTCTACGTAAACATTTACGTAGACTACGGCGAAAATAAGGGGAACGCAAATAGCGTAGCATCTACGTTATTTGCGTTCCCCTTATTTTCGCCGTAGTCTACGTAAATGTTTACGTAGACTAGATGTGCCAAAATAAGGAATGCAAATGGCGGCGCCCATGGGCGCCGCCATTTGCATACACGTGTTTTCTTTTTTACTCAGCCGTGATAGCTTACGTAAACATTCGCGTAGCCTATCACAGTATTTTTTAAAAATCTAGCCGTGATAGGCTACGTAAATCTTTATGTAGCCTATCATGTTTTGTTTTTTTTACTGGAAATGGCGGTGGCGGCAGCCGGTCGGAAGACCGGCTGCCGGAGCCACCACTGCTGAACCACCGCCGAACCACCGCCGGAGCCGCCGCCACCAGGAAGATTCGCCCAAGGTAAGTCCCGTCCCGGGGTGGGTGGGGGGGCAGACCGTTTCGCCACCGATTTCGGGGGGCCAAATGCGCTGGCATTCGACCTCCCTGAGATTCGTGGTGAAATTCTCTGACATCCCTATCAAAGAGCAGGGACACAAATGACATCCGCTATGCTGGATACCATTTGTGTCTGTAGTTCGTCAGTCCAGCCAGCAATAAGGCAATGGTGGCCGTATCACTGAGGCTTCGGAGCCAGTGGAGTATTGTGTCCAGTTCTGCATGCCTCACTTTAAGAAGAATGCAGACAAACTGGAGAGGGTTCAGAGGAGGGCAACGAAGATGATCAGGGGACTGGAAACAGCCTTATGAGGAGAGACTGAAAGAACTGGGCATGTTTAGCACTGAGAAGAGAAGAGAAGACTGAGGGGAGATATGATAGCACTCTTCAAGTACTTGAAAGGTTGTCACAGAGAGGAAGGCCAGGATTACTTCTCGATCATCCCAGAGTGCAGGACACAGAATAATGGGCTCAAGTTACAGGAAGCCAGAATGCAGCTGAACATCAGGAAAAACCTCCTGACTGTTAAAGCAACATGACAATGGAACCAATTACCTAGGGAGGCATTCTGGAGGCAAAGCTTCAAGATGAAGCTGGACAGCCACTTGTCAGGGATGCTTTGACTTGGATTTCTGCACTGAGCAATTAGTTGGACTCGATGGTCTTGTAGGCCCCTTCCAACCCTATCATTCTATGATCAGTTGGGTTTTAAGCTTGAACACTCAAATGATAAGAACAACTAAGGGAAGATTCTAATACAGTTATTAAGAGAGCAATCCTATGCCCTCCAGACAAAGTCTGGGTGGGCATAGGATAGTTTGGTTTCCTGGCTCCAAGGTTGGAGACAGGCCGCTGAGCTCAGAGCCAGGAAACTGCACTCCCCCCCCCCATCCCCCTCATAGCTGTTATGGAGAGAACCATGCTGGCTACCTCTACTCATTCTAAAAACAGAAAATGGAGACAGGGGAAAGAGGAAAGAGGACCTTTCCAGGGGCAAGGAGGGAGGAGACCAGGGGGAGGGGAGGAGACCGGGGTGGCTGCCTTATGCAGTTTCCTATGTCTGCCCCAGCCTCCTTTTCTCCCTCTCCAAGTCACCACCACTAGACAGGTGAAATCAGCCTTGCAGAAATGCAAGGGCAGCTGGAGTGCAGAGCCGCTGGTCTCCTCCCGCCCTGCATTGGATACTCAGCAGCTTCCAAGTTCTGAGGCTGCCAACTATCTGGATAGGATTGCGCCCTAAACCCCTATTCATTAGGATACTAGGACAAGATACATGTTTTTGCTAAGCTGTCAGGCCAAAACATAATGTTTAGGCTGCAATCCTATACCCATTTACTTGGAAGTGAGCTCCATTGAACTCAATAGGACATACTTCTGAGTACACATGCATAGGGTTGCACTGTCAGTCTATTTGTCTCTGTTTGTAGGGCCAAGTAGCACCATTTGCTCATATCTGATTGACTGCAGCAGTCTGGCTTTTTTTTCTAAAAGAAATGAACTGAACAGATTTGGAGGCTTAGAGATTTTCCACACAAGGCTGTAGATTTTGAATTATTCCCTCCCTTGCATGGTTCTCTCCCGTGCCAACACAACAGCAGATTCCACTTCATATCCAGATGAAAGCTACTGAACAAACCTTCTTTTCTGTAGGTTTCAGGGCTGGCGGGAGCAGAGTCTTCCATTTTCAGACTATGTCGCCTTTTTTTATTTCCTGCACAGATTACATGTGTGCAAAAGTGGTTGTGAATGTCAGATCCCATAAGTATACATTCCCAGTTGCAATATCATGAGATATGAGCAAAATTGCACATAGTTCATCATTTGCACCTCGGTCATTCATGCTCATTATTATTTAGTGTATTTATACCCTGCCCTCTTTCTATTACAGAGCTCAAGGCAGTGTACATGGGCCTTCCAGGTGGCCTCCCATCTAGGCATAGACCAGATGCAGACTTGCTTATAGGGGTGCACGAAACCCACTTACCTGGTCTCGCAGCTTTTCGCAGTGGGGGGGAGGCGCTTCGCTGCTCTCCCCCCGAAGTTCAGGCCAGGCGGGGAGGCTTCCCGCCTTGCCCGGCCAAAATTCAGGCCAGGGGGAGGCTTCCCGCCTCGCCCGGCTGAAATTCAGGCCGGGGAGGAGGCGCCTCGCCTCGCCCGGCCGCGAAATTAAAAGTTAAAAAAAAAAAACGCCCCCGTGATAGGCTACGTGACAATTAACGTAGCCTATCACGGCTAGATCTGCAAAGTCAGCTGTGATAGGCTACGTAAATCGTCACATAGCCTATCACGGGTGACTTTAAAAAAAAAAAAAAAAAGTGCGTACGCAAATGGCGGCCCCCATAGGGAGCCGCCATTCGCGTTCCTTATTTGGTCCCTGTAGTCTACGTAAATCTTTACGTAGACTACGGTGAAAATAAGGGCAACGCAAATAGCTTTGCCCTTATTTTCGCCGTAGTCTACGTAATCTTTACGTAGACTACAGCGACCAAATAAGGAATGGGAATGGCGGCTCCCTATGGGGGCCGCCATTATCCGTATGCGCTTTTTTTTTTTTTAAGTCACCCGTGATAGGCTACGTGACAATTTACGTAGCCTATCACGGCTGACTTTGCAAATCTAGCCGTGATAGGCTACGTGAATCGTCACGTAGCCTATCACGGGGGCGTTTTTTTTTATATAGTTTTATTGGAATGGTGGCGGCAGCAGCCGGTCGAAAGATCGGCTGCCACCCCCGCCCCTGATGAAGACCCGACGAACCACCGGCGGGACCCGCCGCTGGGAGGGACATTCAGGAAAGGTAAGTCCCGTCCCGGGGGGGTGGGGGGGTGCAGAGAATTTCTCCCCGAAACTTGTTCAGGGGGCCGAACACGTTGGCGCTCGGCCCCCTGAAGTTTCGGGGAGAAATTCTCCCCCAACCCTATTGCTTAGCCTCGTGATGGTGGCTGCATCATGGGCTCTTAGATCATACCGTTAGACCTCATGGTGACCAATTCACAAACCAAGTTACCCATGCATTCAAATATACTCAAGAAAGCAATGGATATGCCAATTAAAAAAAAAATACCTAAAGTAAATTAGGCCACATATATTAGGCATGAGATGTCTGCAACTGAATGGGTACTTTGTGTGTTTTAATAGCACAAAGTCTGTGATGAATTCTTGACCTATAAAAAAGTATTTTAAAGTGATGACTTTATTAGAGCTACCCCATATTCGCAATAAAGGTACATAATACCAATCTGACAAAGCAACTATAGTGTATTCAGATAAAATCTCTCCTTGCAAAGAAATTATCAGAAAGTACCTCTGAATGCAATGTTACCCTTCTGTCCATTCAGGTATCTCAAAACTGAAGAGATGGCAGACTGAGATCCCACAAATGGTATTTCTTTGAGGAAACATTCAAATAATACGCTACGTTAAGTGTGGATTTAATGCAGGTTTCAACCTGCACGATAAAAGACCTCACTGAAATCAGTGGGAAGAGCTTCATTTGTTGCTTATAAGAAAGGCACCAAAACCAGCAGAATTTTCAACAGATTTGACAGCTCATCACTCAAGCCCATTTTTAGAACACAGAGACACAGGGTGCATATAGACAATCACTTCAGAGACGCTTGTCAATGCCCATTAGGAACCGGTGAGAATTCTGTTTCAGTTCTGTTTTGTTAGGAATTTAACAAAATTCATGAAGTTCTCCATATTCGGTACAAAAAGAACTTGAGATTAAAAACAAAATGTGGGAGAAACCAAAACTGGGCTGACAGATTCATTCATCCAGGGCTAGGACTCTGAGTGCTTAACTCTTAAAAAGACTGAGTTTGAATCATGGTTGTGTATTCAACCACGTTAATGGTGCTGAATTAGGCTTGCCACCTCTTTCTTCTGAGAGGCAGGCTCCTCATCCTTTATACCTATATGGCAGGTAGGCATTTCATGGTCCCATCTGTGCTGGGAATAGCTGTACCCACTGAATTTGGCTGGTGCAGATGGGTGAGAATTTAGTTTCAGTTTGTTTTTGATAAGAATTTACCAAAATTCATGAAGATCTTCATTCAGGAGAGCAAGAACTTGAGATTTTAAAAAATATGAATGTGCAAGAAAGCAAAACGGACAACTTCACCAAACCTATTGCCCACAGTATGAGTATACAAATGTTCATTTGTTTTCATCCGGCTGGAATAAGCCGTATGCAGATGTTCACAATACAATGAACACATGGAGTAGACCTAGATTATGGCAGCAGGCCCCACCTCCAACCTCCATTTGTTTATTGAACCCTGTGCTTGCATTCATTTTCCAGGGTCCCAGACCACACATAAGGAGATGTAAGCCCTGCATGCAGAGTATAATTAAATGAATGCATGGAAGTCAGTGGCAGTGCGTCACAGCACAATCCCACACTCTCATTCCCAAGTGTTCATCATGCCAGTGTCTCCATAGAGTTTCTTTCTGTGGACAACTGGTTTATTGTGTCAGCTGTGGTTCTTCAAGAAATCCCTGGAGAAAGCTCAACCTTGCCTCCTAGAAGCATGGTCATTGGTGCTGCCACAAACTTCTGTACATTTGGTGTGACTATCTCAGGCACTTGATGGATCATTCCTGTTCTGTGTAGGGCAAAACCCTCCTCCACACCATACTTGTAATAGTTTTAGGGTGCAATCCTAAGGACTGTGCCCTCACTGCTTGGAAGCCCTCAAAGTTGGTGGCTTTCAAGATTCTGATGCCCTGCCAGACTGAATCCAGCAGGGCAGGAGGAGGAGCAGAGGAGATCTTTGCCTCCACGTCCTCCGATTTCTTTTATTTTTGCTAGAAGAGCTTTTCACCCCATCTTTGGAGTGGAAGGGAAGGAGTCTGGGGGAGCATAAATCCCAGCCTCTCCAGACTCCTCCTTCCTGCCCACAGAAATGCCCTATTTTCCCTCTCTTTGTGGTCAATCTTCTGACCTTGAAGAGGTAGCCAGCCAGCACAGTTCTCTCCATGCTGGCTACAAGGGGGCGAGGGTAGGTCAGATCTCTGACTCCCCCTTCCAAGGTTGGAGCGCTGTCTTTTGTCACCCTCTCCCTGCTCCCCCATCTTCCCTGTTGTTTGTCTTCAGATCTAGTATTCAGAGGTACAGGTATACAGCTTCCAAAGATGGAAGTTTTGTCTAGATATCTGGTTAATAGATCTATCATTGGATCTATTTTCAGATGCAGTATACTTCTGCCTACAGAAGCAGAGAGAAAGAATACAGGCACAAAATCAGGACATCAGCTTGAAATATAGCTTGCTATTAATTGCAAATAGAATAAGAGTTTGGGGGGAAGGGTGCTGGACGTGTAATGAAAACAACTTATTAGGAGCAGTACAGAATGTGTACAAGCCGATTATTTGCAAACTTCATTGATATCACTACTGTGGGCACAATACATTGAAGGATTTTGCATTAGAGTGGAAGCTGCCTGGATGGGGAGCAGCCCTGGCTCCTAGGAAAGAACCATCCAAGGCAACCTAGCCCTGTTTGATAATTAGTATGAACTTGAGCACACTCAGGGAGAGAGTGGAGGACAGAAAGGCCTGGCGTGCTATGGTCCATGGGGTCACAAAGAGTCGGACATGACTTAACAACTGAACAACAACAGGGCAATATTTACCCATTGGCTGCTGCAGATGGTGGGTCACCCCAAAGAAGGGCTGCAGAGAGACCACCCAAGGAACCTTGGGCCAATAGGCTAAGGCATAGGATGCTGCCTTATACTAAATCAAATCATTGGTCCATCTAGCTCAGTATTGTCTACACCAGCGGAAGGGAACATCAGGCCCAGGGGACAAATATGGCGCTCCTACAGTCCCAATCCAAGGCTCCCCATATGCCCACACCCCCTTCCTCTGGCCCCGCCTCCTTTCCACCAACCACTAATTATTTGGTGGTTTCACGGCTCTGGGGCAGATTCCCCCCCTCCCATTCTAAACGGTTGGAATACCTCTTCTCCTAAGGCTTGGTTCCTGGAAGAAGGAGCTTTAAGCTACAATATGCCATGTGTTAGCCCCCCCCCCTTTTGTCTCTGGTCCCACCCACCCTTGAAATGTGGTCCCCAGGAGCTTTTCCAAAATGGAATTCAGCCACTGGGTTGAAACCTGAAAGACATCTCCCACTGACTGGCAGTGGCTCTCTAGGATTTCACAGAGGGGGGTTTCTCAGCCCTACCTGGAGATGCCAGGGATGTTCTGCATGCAAAGCATATACTCTACTGCAGAGCTTCAGTCCTTCCCCAGATGCTACCTGACCCTTATAAAAGCTTCTGGGCCAGTCTTGCTTGCTGGCCTACAACAGGGCTAGACAACCTGAAGCCCTCCAGATGTTTTGGATTATAACTCCCATAAACCTCAGCCAGCATAGTCAATGGTCAGGGATAATGGGGGCTGTTGTAGAAAACATCTGGAGGGCACCAGGTTGCCTACCCCTCGTCTACACAATTTGGAGACCCTTGTTGGCTTCAGACTGCCTTCCCATGCCCTGAACTGGGTAGCTTAACAAAGACATGGTGAGCTTTAAATAAATTCATCAGAGAAAATTTAGTCCACGGATTATCTCATGTTCTGGTAACAGGATGGACCTGTGTTGAGGCTGAACAGGATCTGGTGCTTGGTTACCTTGGTGATGAGTGATAAAAGACTAGCATGCTTTAGTTTATTTTTTAATGAAGTGTTGTTAGAGTAAAGGTGAATGTTAATGCTGCATTTTTTGTGCCAGAAGCAATTATGAATTGTATAAATTGACACTGTTCTTTGGCATGATATGTAAAATATTTGTCCAGAAGATCAAGCAGTATTTTCTATAGGCTCATTCCTCACCACATTACTTTTTTCTTTCCCACCACAGGCAAAAAGTCACACATGCATTGTTGGATAAAGGTACTGATCCTTCTGCACCAAGCTTTTAGTTAGCAGTTTTTCAGCTCGGATGGAATAATGCTTTGGGAAAAGGCAGGAATTTCCCTTAGAGAATGTGGATAGTTTTGTTACAGGTATTAGCCTTCTGTAAAAACAATCACTGCCTCCTTAATAGTGTATACTGTCAGCACCTTGCACCTCCTGTGCTGAGAATGATGGGAGTTGAAGCCTAGAACATCTGGAGGACACCAGGCTGGGAAAGGCTGCTTCATATGGAAATGCCATGAATTAAATCTGGGACTGAATATGAAGCATGTTCTCCACTACTAAACTATGCCTCCTTCCCACATAGTGTGTCCGTGTGCATGAGTATGGTAGTAAGTGTCAGAATTGGGCCCAGAGTCTCTGCAGAGGCCATGGAAGAGGGCTCAGAATCAGATGAGGGGTAGGGTGAAGCGTGGGGGAGGAACCTGAGCCTCAAGGAGCTCAAGGAGTAGGGATGGCAGAGAATTCTGCCACGGCTTCCAGTGAGACCGGATTCTTTAGAATCCACCCCCCTGGAATCCATGGCGGAATGGCCTCCTGCCCCCCCCATGTAATCCCCCGGGACGGCACTAACCTCGGGCGGATGCGGCGGTTCCAGCGTCAGCGGATGGTCTCCTGGCCAACCACGGCCAGGCTTCTGCCACCGCCATTGACATCCTTGCAGCTGTGATAGGCTACATAAGAATTTATGTAGCCTATCACGGCTAACCCCTCCCCAAAAAACCCCAGCGTATGCAAATTTGCATTCCCTATTTTTCGCCAATTTATCTTAAGTAAATATTTACGTAGGCTAGAACTGTGAAAAATAAAGGAACGCAAATAGTGCCCACTACGCTATTTGCGTTCCCCTTTTTTTCCGCCGTTTTATCTTACGTAAATATTTACATAAGATAAATCGGCAAAAAATAGGGAACGCAAATGGCGGCTGCCATAGCCGCCATTTGCGTACGCTGGGGGTTTTTTTGGAGGGTAGCCGTGATAGGCTACATAAATTCTTACTTAGCCTATCACGGCTGCCTGGCTGGACACAAATGGTGGCCGCTACAGTGGCTGCCATTTGCATCCGCAACAGCCCGTCCGCAGCCGGAAATCCGGCTGCGGATGGCCCAGAGCCAGCCGTCAAGGATTCCGGGGGGGAGGGACGGAGTGCCTCCCGCCCCCCACCGCGAAAGATTCCACGAAAAGGTAAGTGAGTTTCGTACATCCCTATCAAAGAGACAAAGACAGGGAAGGATCTTCCCAAGGGCAGGTTACTCAGTTGAATCAAAGCTCAACCACAACTTTGCCTTCTGTGAGAACCCAGCAACTCACAGAGGGGGACGAAGTGCGTGTGACAGATTCACTTCCTCATGGATCAGACATAGAGTCAAGAGGGAGGAGCAGCATAAGGAACTAAGGCATTCTATAAGGCTGGTCCATCACAGGAGGTCTCTAGGAGAAGACCCTCCCTGAGGGTGGGACCGAGAATGATTTTCAGGTTCTGTGCTGCAGACTATTGTCAGACGGGCAACAACTTTCACTTCTACTGTTATGCATCCTTCAAAGGGGATCATTAGGTCAGCTATTTAGTGTTATGACAACTTAATCAGGGATCTTGTCAGAAGATGATCCGGTTTGTAATCTGAATTGCTGATAGACCCATTGCCTTGCATAATAAAGCCTGTTAACTTAGAGATCAACTTCTTTGTTTGATTACACACACGCCGGGAGGGCTTGAGACCTGATGGTAATGGATTCCTGGAAGTGAAGGAGAACATAAGGGAGGAGGAGAATGTGGTGTTACCGCATCATCCAGATTTCTAACCCTGGTAATCAGAGTAATATGTTTGAAAATCTGTAAGCTGTAAGTCAGCCTTTCCCAACCTGGTTCCTTCCAGTTGTTGGAGACTTCAACTCTCATCAGCCCAGACAGCATGGCCAATGGTCAGAAATGCTGGGAGTTGTAGTACAAAACATCTGGAGGGCACCAAATTTTGTGTTCGTAAGTAAATTTTCACTGCTTCTGCTTCTGGTCCTGTGGATCTCTCTTTTCTGCAACAGAAAATATGAAATAGCAATAACGTACAGTCAGATAAATGTTGATTTTCCTTAATGATAAATGAAATGAGGTGATGGGTGTGGGGGGGGGAATTGGAATGATGAATGTGGAAAATCAGAAATCTTCTTGCTACAGCAGCCAAAGCCTCTTTTATGCACCCAACTCATAAAAGTGTCGGGGATATTTAAAAGAGAAATATGCTAAAATTAAAATGGAGTAGAAAAAAGTCATTCCACATCCTTAATGGCATAATGAAGTCTTTCTAATGTAATTTTCTTTACTCTTCTGATTACATATTCCAAAAGAGATTCTTAACTTCCATCTTTATTAGGTGGAATGTTTGTCATCATTACGGGTTAAGTAGTTTCATAAACATTTGATGAATATTAACCATTTAAAGAAATTTAAAATAATAGTTTACTCTCATTTTAATGACTGCTGGATGTGGAAATATTAATATCTAAGTAGAGACAAGATGCATGTACAGTACATTAACTCAAATACTTATATAAGATTTCTACAGACGCCTGAAGGTTGAGCAGTTGAAGGATTCTCCATGCCATCATGTAGCAGTGGAATTCCACACTTGAGTGTGCACAGGGCTCTGCTCACAGGTCACAGAACCAACTTGGCGTGTACTTGGCTGACACCACCACCCCATTCCCCTGTTCCAAGGGCCCAGTTATTAGCCTTGCAGACAGAAGGAACACAAGCGTTGGCACACACTTTGGAGGCCCCAGAGAATGATATTTTTGTACCAAGAACAGGCTTGGTCCTGGCCCAGCATCAAGAGTAGCTATGGTTGGGCACCTGTGGACCCATACCCCTGTGGGGGCCCACTGACAAGAGCCCCCTGGAGTTGCTTCTCTGCTTTTTCATCATTGCAACCTGCTTATTTACCTTCCTCTTGCTCTCACCCAGACAATGGAAGTGGTAACAAGGAGGCACCATGGATGCCCCGGCCTACTTGCTCACTGGCTCCCTGCCTGTCAGGTAAGCAAGTGGTAGCAATGATGAGAAAGAGGAGGAGAAGCAGTTGCAGCTGGTGACAATGGCAGTGAGAAGGTAGACTCACTGAGGGAGGGGGCCATTGAAGATGTCTTGCTTGAGGGCCCTCAAAAAGCTGGAGCCAGCATTGACTGGAACTACCAGTCTCATCATCCACAGCAGGAATGACAATAAATAGCATCATTTTCCTATTGGGGATGATCAAATCAGACTGGTAGTCCCAGGATCATCCCTGGTGCGGGAACACGCTCTACCAAGGGTTTCAGAGGGCCCACAGCTAGGGATGTCACGGCTCGAGGCCCAGCAAGAAATCACTGGCTTGGACCCCAGATGCCGGTCTGTGGATCCCCATGCTTGCCTGACTTAGCATGTTCCAAGCTGAGCAAGCATGGAGATCCACAATCCCTCACCGAACTGTAAAATGTTGGCTCGGCCTTTTTCGTAAAGGTCTATTTTACACAAAAGGTAGCTGTAAAGAGACAATTTGTGCAAGATAATAGGTGTAAACGGCCATTTACACCATAAACTTGTGTAAATGGCTGCTTTACAGCTGCCATTTGTGGAAAATTGGCCTTTACGAAGAAAGCAAAATGGTGGCTCAGCAAGGGATCAAGTAGCCGCGCATTGCTCGCTGGCTGCTAGCAGACAGCCAGGCAACTAGCTGCAAGTGGCAAACAGGGGAGGGCAGCAAGCAGGGCTCCAGTGAGTGGCGCGCAACCCAGACTGCAGTAACTTCACCCATCACAAGCTGAATATGAGCCAACAATGTGATGTGGCTGCAAAAAAGGCAAATGCTATTTTGGGCTGCATTCATAGAAGCATCGCTTCCAAATCCCGGGAAGTACTAGTTCCCCTCTACTCAGCACTGGTTAGGCCTCATCTGGAGTACTGTGTCCAGTTCTGGGCACCACACCTTAAGAAGGATGCAGACAAACTGGAGAGGGTTCAGAGGAGGGCAACAAAGATGATCAGGGGACTGGAAACAAAGCCCTATGAAGAGAGACTGAAAGAACTGGGCATGTTTAGCCTTGAGAAGAGAAGACTGAGGGGAGATATGATAGCGTTCTTCAAGTACTTGAAAGGTTGTCACAGAGAAGAAGGCCAGGATCTCTTCTTGATCATCCCAGAGTGCAGGACACGGAATAATGGGCTCAAGTGACAGGAAGCCAGATTCCGTCTGAACATCAGGAAAAACTTCCTGACTGTTAGAGCAATACGACAATGGAACCAATTACCTGGGGAGGTGGTGGGCTCTCCCACACTGGAGGCCTTTAAGACGAGGCTGGACAGCCATTTGTCAGGGATGCTCTGACTTGGATTCCTGCATTGAGCAGGGGGTTGGACTCGATGGCCTTGTAGGCCCCTTCCAACCCTACTATTCTATGATTCTATGATCCCTACCCACAACTATCTCCCCCACCTTTCCCTGGCCCCAAGGTGAATTAGTCAGGCTGGGGTAGCAGTGAGTGCATCTGAGCCTTTTGCCAGAGCTCAGACAGGGTACTGGCCAAAGGTCTGAGCTTTTACAAATGGTCAGCTCAGGTACTGGCAGAAGGTCAACCCTTTTCAGATTGAATGCCAGTGTGGCCTAGTATTAGACTGTTGGACGGTGGACATCCTGGCTCACATCCCCACTCTGCCGTGAAGCTCACTGGGTGACCTAGTTGGACCTAGTTTCAGCTTAACCTACCTCACATGGTTGCTGTGAGGATAACATGAAAAGGAGAGAGCCACTAATGTCACCGTGATATCTTCACCTTGATAAATGTAATTAAAATAGAAATCCCTGGTAATTGTCTATGCTGATTGGGGCTGATGGGAGTTAAAATCCGACAACACCTCGAGGGCTACAGATTTCCCATCCTTGGCTTAAACATTTGAAGAATCAGCAATGTATGCATGTATTGCATTTACCCCACGTGTCTTGGGCTGTTTCTCAGGTGAAAAGGGTGTAGCCGACAGAGCTACAAATGAGTAAGGGCATGATCCAGAGGAAGTTAAACAATCTGGTACAGAGATCTTTAAGACCCAGCCAGAGTTGGAAGTGTCACTGCTTTCTATGGGAGATTTAAGCACAAGATCTCTCCCATTGCTATCCATGGGATTTAAAACACACTTCCTTTTGTGCCTTAGGAACCTGCCTTATACTGATTAAGGTCATTGGTCCATTCAGCTTTGTATTGCCTATGGTGACTCTCAGTGGTTCTCTGGGGTCTCAGACATGAGACTTTCCTAGCCCGACCTGGAGATCCCTGGGACTGAACCTGGGGTCTCCACCATGTGTGGCTTATGGGGTTTTGTTTGTTTGTTTACAGCTTTATAGCTGAATCTTACTCTGCATATTTAGCCATGAATAGTGGACTTCTAAAGAATATTCCTCTGAATACAGACAGGGATTTAAAAAATGTGTTCACTACCATATTTTCAAGCCTGAGCAATCTGCAACTTTTTTTCAGAAAGCGCAGAATGACATTTACAACATTATCAGGTTTTATGGCAATGGCTGGGAGTGGTATCAAGGAGATGGGTTTTCTTCTCTGACTTACAAGCTGTAAACTGGGTCACTTTAATTAAATCCTGTGTAACTGAAGCCAGAGTAAGAGGGCTAAACAGCCCAAGGGCCCCATTCGAAAGACACAGGCCATGTCCTGACTGGGTGGGTTTAATAACAATTAGTTTTCATTGTATAATTGTTATTGAATATATGGGGATTCAGCAGCAGCTTTGCTCAGCCTCACCAAAGCATTCATATAGGAGCTGATGTGTCTCATGCTGGAGCTAAAGCTCCATCTGGAGGCAGCGGACTCATGGCTACCTTCCTTCATTCTTAGCAAGGAGAGGCTGAATAAGCAGCCCCTTCCTTGCCCCAAAACTAACACCACCAATTTAGGATGCAAATGGGAATGGATTGCGGGGAGGGGGTAACTTATTTCCACCAAGTTCCAAGGTGTCCACAATCTGGACTTTCTCATACTTATTGGAATTCCTTTGCAAACACTCTCATCCCTCCAGATCCATTAGGATATTCCACTGTTACGACAGCCTCCCAACCTTGAACATCTCATTTTCTTAGAAGTAAGAAAGGAATATACATTATGGAAGTAATACAAAGACCCCTGGAAATAGTATCTGCTCTCCTGCCTTATAACAAGACAGAAAAGAAATGTGGGGTAGCAATACCAAAAGGCCAAGAAACCAAAAGAAGGATCAAAGCTGCAGACTGGTGCTTAGAAAAGGGAATTTTCAATTTACTATAACATATATATCACATCCAGCCCATTTTCTAAATTATCTTTACGGGGAAAAGAGTCTTGATCTAGCTTGTTCTGACAGCAGCAGCTAAAATAATTCACTTGGGGAATGTTGCGCTGTAGCATGGCCAACCCATTATTACATCACATTTCTATGCCAGCAGCATCAACTATCTCCTAGAAGATAGTTGTGCTGGTGCACAAACTCCATGCACTGGTCCCAGAATAAAACACACTGTGACGTCGTTGGGGTAAATCATTGCACTTTTCAGTAATCCAATGCTGAGGTCTGAAATATGTCTGATGTACTGTTCCTTTAATTCCTACCCTACTTTGCAGTTTTACTGCCCATTTTTCCCGTTTGACTCTCCATTCAGTAAATTGAAGCTTGCTGTTGTTGTTGGGTTCCTGTGAGTTACTTTATGGCAGGGGTGGGCAACCTCTGGCCTTCCAGAAGTTTTGGCTACAACTGCCATCAATCTTAGCCAGCATAGACAATGGGGAGTAATGATGGGAGATGTAGGCTAAAACATCTACTCACCCTTGCTTTAAGAAAATCTTCCCAAACCTGGTTCCCAGACTTCAGCTTCCATCATTCCTGACAGTTGGCCATGCTGCATGGGTCTGATGGCAGTTGTACTTGTAGGACAAAACATCTGGAGGGCACAAGGTTGGGAAAGGCTGGTTTAAGGCTGCATACATAACAATGTTCTGGGGATTTAAGGGACTCCTCCACCAAAGTAAGTATGCTTATGTCTTAATATTAGCCTTTGTAAGCCACTCTGGGAGTCTGTTTTGGCTGAAGAGTGGGGTAAAAATGCAATCAATCAGAAAGAGAAAGAAAGAAAGAAAGAAAGACAGACAGACAGACAGACAGACAGACAGACAGACAGACTGTAGGATTTGCTGTATTGAAAGTCAGAATTATAGGATTGGAAGGAATTGCAAAAAACTAAGGCAGGATTGATGGCTACTTCAAATCTTCTTTTCCCCATGATACTATTTTTGTTGTGTACACAGGAAGGCAGAAATTAAATAGAAAGAGACATGAATGTGACACCTAGAAGTGGCAAAATTGGACCTACTTCAAAACTAACTGCCATATCCATGTGTCAGATCATGTCTAGTATACTGATGTTACTGAGCATACTTTCCAACACTTTCCATTTAATTCAGAGCATGCAACTCAAGTACTTGGTTAGGGAAAAATAGCTCTGGAATCCTACTGTAAATTTTTGCAGCTGTACTGCACTCCACCCAAAACATTCCCCAAATATCAACCCTTATTACAAAGAAAAAAAAATACAGCCTACAATCAAACCCAGGGTGGGGGCCACAATGAGCAAACATAAAGCACTGAGCTGTGTACTCCTTTCTTGTTGTTCCTATTTAAAAGTTCTTTTCTCAGACAGGGCCATCAGTTGTATGCCTCAGTGTTCAGCATGGACCACAATCAATCCTCTGTAAACAAGCATTCGTCGCAGTGACGGGTGAAAATGTTCAAAGCTTTGATTCATACTTGAACTTCATGGATTGTACCCATTTGCTGATACTAAATTGCCAGGCTCTTGCCTACCCCCACATTAATGCTCTGATAACAGCATCCCAATAGATTTCTCAGGTGGCTGGAGGAGCTCCCAAGGTGGAGTAGCTGAGTCTGGCAAGCCTGCGTCAGTATGAACTCCCAACAGACTGATCAAAAATTTAGCACGTGCTTATACGTTAGGCAATGTCTTTGACTCTGCTGAGGCTGATGGTCACTGTATGTTCTTAAATAGTGATACTTCTACTAATGTATACATTGGGAAAGACCCAGCTTTGCCAGTTAGAGTGTATTATTAGCATCAGCTCCGCCATCGTTGCTTTAATTTGCACACCAAGTCACCAAAAATGTGGCATACCTAAATGGTGCTGGTAGAAATTGTGAGAGCCAGTGTGGTGTAGTGGCTAGAGTGTTGGACTGGAACTCAGAAGAACCGGGTTCTAGTCCCCACTCAGCCATGGAGCTCACTGTGTGACTTTGGGCCAGTCACTGACTCTCAGCCCAACCTACCTCACAGGGTTGTTGTTGTGAGGATAAAATGGAGAGGAGAAAGATTATGTACACCACCTTGGGTTCCGTAAGGAGGAAAAAGCCAGGATATAAATGTAATAAATGAATGAATGAATGAATGAATGAATGAATGAATAAATAAATAAATAAATAAATATTATATTTGTATTAATGGTTACCCTGAGCTGTGAGTTAAGTATATTCAGGCTGCAGTTCTATGTACTGGGGTAGGCAATGTTTTGAGGTTGGGGAGCCACACAGACCCCCACAGAACCCTTCAGGGAGTCTCTCTCTCTCTCTCTCACACACACACACACACATGCACACACACACACATGCACACACATGCACACACACAGAGAGGATCACTGGGGGTTGGGGAGAGTGTGCACTGTTGAGAAACAGTGTGCACAGAAAGAGCCAACATTGGGCCTCCAGGCATCTGCCAAAGAGGTGTTTGGTCAGCTGTTGAGAGACTGATTCTGTCTGGAAACCGGGCAAGCAGGGATGACTCTCCTTGTACACCCTGTGCACCACTGACAGCAGTGGTGGTGACAGGAGCAGTATGTGTGCATGTGTGGGGGGGTGGAATTGGGGGAGCCTGGGCACCCATGGAGGGCCACACAGGTGTCTTCTGAGGGCTGTGGTTTGCCCACCCCTGGTATACACACCTAATAACAAATCTTATTCAACTCAATGGGTTAACTTCAACAGCGCACTAGCAAGTGTCTACTGGTGTGACAAAGCTTTATCCTTCCACACCACCCAAAAAATCTGCCCTGGGGTAGGGGAGTACGAAACCCCACTTACACACATCCGTGGGGGGCCTGCTGGGGGGGAGGTGATCTGTTCCTCATCTGGAATCCTCAACGGGGGGGGGAGGCGATCTGGTCCTCCCCCCCAGAATCCTCCCTGGCCGGCTCCACTCCATGGTGAGTCCATGGAGCAGCTGGCCAGGGCCGCCCACAGCTGGACTTCTGTCCGCTGTTGGGCTGCGGCCACAAATGGCATCCCTCATAGGGGATGCCATTTGCATCCCTGCTTTGCTGTGATAGTCTACGTAAGTATTTATGTAGCCTATCACGGCCAAAGCGGGGACACAAAGGATTCAGGACACCAAAGCAGGGACGCCATTTGCAGGACGCCATTCGCAGCCACAGACCAGACAGCAGACAGCGGCAGCTGGTAGGGATGTACGAAAGTTCCGCCACGGATCTCAGGGAGTCCGAATGCCAGTGCATTCGGCCCCCCAAAATCGGTGGCAGAATGGCCCACCACCACCCCGCCACCCCCTGGGATGGAACTTACTTTGGGCGGATCTTCCTGGAGGCAGTGGCTCCGGCGGGGGTGCGGCGGCGGCGGCCGGTCTTCCGACTGGCTGCCACCACCGCCATTTCCAGGTTAAAAAAAAAAAATGATAGGCTACGTAAAGATTTACATAGCCTATCACAGCTAGATTTTTAAAAAAAACACCGTGATAGGCTACGTAAATGTTTATGTAGCCTATCACGGCTGACTTAAAAAAAAAAGCGCATACGCAAATGGTGGCGACCATGGCCGCCGCCATTTGCGTTCCTTATTTTGGCATGTCTTAGTCTACGTAAACATTTACGTAGACTAAGACAGCGAAAATAAGGGGAACACAAATAGCATAGATGCTACGCTATTTACGTTCCCCTTATTTTCGCCGTCTTAGTCTACGTAAATCTTGACGTAGACGAAGATGTGCCAAAATAAGGAACACAAATGGCAGCGGCCATGGCTGCCGCCATTTGCATATGCGCGTTTTTGTTTTTGTTTTTTTAAATCACCCGTGATAGGCTACGTAAACATTTATGTAGCCTATCACGACTGACTGCAGGGACACAAACGGCGGCGGCTACGGCTGCCGCCATTTGCGTCCCTGCTAGCCAGCGGCCAGATGCCCGGCTGCTGGCGGAGCCGGCCGGCAGCTCCGCAGAATCGCTGCAGAGCACAGCTGGCTGGCCAGGATTCCGGAGGGGGGAGGAATGGAGCGCCTCCCCCCCAGCGAGGATTCCGGGGGGAGGGACGGAATGCCTCCCCCCCACAATCAGCATAATCCTCAAAAGGTAAGTGAATTTCGTACATCCCTAGCAGCTGGATCCAGACTCGCCAGAGGCAGGTAGAAGCCGGTCCGCCAAGACTTTGCTGGGTGGTGGTGGGGATTGCTCCGTTCCGCCACGGACTCGGGGGGCGGCAAATTCACTTGAATTCAGCCTCACTGGACTCTGTGGCAGAATTCTCTGCCATCTCTACCCCAGGGGTTTGCAGGGGAGAGGGGAAATTGCCTCCTCCAGGTTCTACTGACAGAGCTGCTTCTGCATAGGATCTCACCAGCAAAATTTCTGACTAAAGCCAGGTTTTGTTCTGGGTCTGTCTGTCCATCTGTCTGTTTTTTGAGCACGTGACTACTAGGGATGTAAGAAAGTCACTTACCTTTTCGCAGATTCTGTTCGCAGGGGGGGGAGGCGCTCCGTCCCTCCCCCCGGAATCCTCGATGGGGGGGGAGGCGATCCGGTCCTCCCCCCCAGAATCCTCGACGGACAGCTCTGGGCCATCCGCAGCTGGATTCCCGGCTGCGGACGGGCTGCTGCAGAGGCAAATGGCGGCCACTGTAGCATCTGCCATTTGCGTCCACCCAGGCAGCCGTGATAGGTTACGTAAGAATTTACGTAGCCTATCATGGCTAACCCCCCCAAAAAAAACCCAGCATACACAAATGGCAGCGAAAAAAAGGGGAACGCAAATAGCATAGTAGGCGCTATTTGCGTTCCTTTATTTTTCACTGTTCTAGCCTACGTAAACATTTACATAGGCTAGAACGGCGAAAAAGGCAGCTACGCAAATGCCGCCACTGGAACATCCTCCCCAGGTAAGCTTTGTCCTGGGGGGGATTCCATGGGGGGGGGAGGCCGTTCCACCACAGGTTTTGGGGGGCCAAATGCCAGTGCATTCGGCTTCACTGAAATCTGTGGCAGAATTCTCCGCCATCCTTACTGTCCACAGAGCCCAGCAGATGATGCATGGTTGGTGTGAAGACACAGGGGGTATCTCTACACCAGCCTAAAATCCTTCATTTAAAATGGGGCTTTCTGCTTCTGTTTTAAATGCAGGATCGCAATGACTCTCTTTCTCACATGCTTCCTTCCCCGCTCCCTTCCCCCCTCCCCTTCCCCCTTCTTCTCCCCATATCTGAGTCTTCCATTATTTTTCATTGATCTTACTCCTCTTTTTGCCACTTTTCCTCTTTTCACACCAGGAACTCAAGCGGAACACAATGGGGTAATTTGATAGCTCCTTACCTGTGATATATTTAAAAATGGAACAAGGGGCATTTAGTGCAGGAGACACCCTGGTGGTTTATGATGTCATGTAAAAAAGCCCGCAAACTTCCATGAAGGAGCAACCGCAATCATAGGATAAAAGCTCCATGTGAAGAAAGCCAGGAATGCATCTTCTCTGCCCCCACAGCCCCAAGAAGAAATTATAGATCCAGGAGCTCTAGCAAGGCCTCTCTTATTCAGTCTTCTGTCACCTGCTGAATACATCTTCATTTTGTCAGGCCTTTGGCTTGACCTCCATTTAAACTTGTTTTTAATCATTGCTACCTCTTGACTTGGGGGGGTTGTTTGGGGGTTTGTTGGTTTTGTTATTGCTATTTAGGGATGTCAGAGAAATCCTCCATGCACCCCAATGAGGCCAGATTCTACTGAATCCGCCCCTCCCAAAGTCCGTGAAGGACCGGATCTCTTACCTCTGCCTCCCCACAAAATCCTCACCAGCCGGATCCTGCCTGCCATGGTGTCCGCTACTCCATTTGCGTCCCTGCTCTTTGACATGATAGGCTACATAAATCTTTACGTAGTCTATTGTGTGAAAAAACAGGGACACAAATGGCGTATTTACGTCTCTGTTCCTTCGTGCAATAGGCTATGTAAAGATTTACGTAGCCTATTATATCAAAGAGCAGGGATGCAAATGGCGTCCACTACGCTGGATGCCATTTGCATCCACAGTACGTAAGTCCAGCCTAGGGATGTACAAAAGTCACTTACCTTTTCGAAGGGTGACATTCGCAGTGGGGGGGAGGCACTCCATCCCTCCCCCCGAAATTCTCTCCAGCCGCCTCCACTCCACGGAGATTCCATGGAGCCACCGGCCGGAGCTGCCCGCAGCCAGACATCTGGCCGCTGGGCAGCCTGCAGGGACGCAAATGGCGGTGGCCGTAGCCGCCACCATTTGCACCCCTGTATTTTGCCATGATAGGCTACGTAAATATTTACATAGCCTATCACGGCAAAAAAAAACAGTGAACGCAAATGGCGGCAGCTACGGTGGCTGCCATTTGCGTTCTCTTTTTTTTGCCATGATTACTTACGTAAATATTTACGTAGCCTAGTATGGCAAAAAAAAAGGGGGGATGCAAATGGCAGCCACTATGCCAGTTGTGTTCCCTTTTTGTTTTGTTTTTGCTGTAATAGCCTACATAAATATTTACGTAGGTTATCATGGCAAAAAAAAAGCTGCCGCCATTTGTATTCTCTTTTTTTTGCCGTGATAGGCTACGTAAATACTTACACAGCCTATCACGGCTTCCGCAGGGACGCAAATGGTGTCCCTGCGTTAGCCGTGATAGGCTGCATAAGTATTTACGTAACCTATCACGGCTATAGTGATGAAGGGAATGGCAGACGCAGACGCCATTCACAGAGCAGCGTGAATGGCACCGGGTGAACGGCACCGTTTCATGCACCTTTCGTGGGGAGGGGCAGGGTGCTTCATTCTGCCATGGATTCCAGGGGCCGAATGCACTGGCATTCGGCCTCACCGAGATCCATGGCGGAATTCTCTGACATCCCTAGTCCAGCCAGCGATACAGCAATGGCAGTCGTATCGCCAGGGCTTCGGAGCCGGCTGGTGACTCCGCAGAATCGCCATGGAGCTGATCCAGCTGGCAAGGATTCTGGGGAGAAGGATGGATCACCTCCCCCCCCCCCGTGGACACCCCCCCCCATGCTGGAATGGCAGGTAAGTAATTCATACATTCCTGTTGCTATTTTTAACTTATTTGTGCTTGTGAGTTTTTTTAAAAAAGTTATATTTTTATGGATTGTTTTTAATTAATAGCATAAGCTACCTTGCACACTTCTTTATAGAGTGGAAAGGTGGAAAAAAATCTCAATAAATAAATGCGTGATGTTCATCCCTATGCAATCTGCTATAGGACTTTCCCTGGAGGACAGCATCACAGCATCTGGATCATGCATGTGTGTCTCCTCAACTTCCTCAGCCCAGGGTTGTCAGAGAAATCCAGGGTGGTGGATTTCAATTCGTTTTCCTAGGTTCGGTCCCCTGAACTTCGTTTCAGATCCCACTGTGGCGCCCGACTCGATCTCCAGCGAGTTGAGCCAGTTTGCTCATTTTCTGGATTTTTGTGCATCTTCAGGAGGGGTGAGAGGTCCTGTAATTTTTGCAGATTTCTGAGCGATCTGCTCAAATTATCAATGAATTTGTGTAAATTACACACATTACAGCCAAATTTGGCCATAATTTGCATTAAAAATGTGCCAAAAAGTTCCCAGAGTTCAGGGAACTCAGATGCAAGGCAAGTGGTACATGTCGCAGAATTCCGTCAAGCCAAAAAAGAAATGAATTTCCCAGAGACAGACATCCCTATAGGGATGGCGGAGAATTCCGCCACAGATTCCAGTAAGGCCGAATGCACTGGCATTCAGCCCCTGGAATCCATGATGGAATGGCCTCCTGCCCCCCTGCATGCCCAATGGAACCCCCCGGGATGGCACTTACCTGGGGCAGATTCAGTGGATGCGGCGGCGGCTTCGGTGGTGGGTGTGGCGGTGGCACAGCAGCGGTAGCAGAAGGGGAGGGGGTGGTGGGGGCGGCAGAAGGTGCAGCGGCAGAAGGTGCAGTGGCGGCGGGGGTGGCAGGTGTGGCGGCACAGCAGCAGCGGTGGAAGGTGTGGAAGCGGGGTGGCGGAAGGTACGGCGGCAGCGGGGGCGCTGGGGACACCAGGGGCGGCAGCAGCAGGGGCGGGGGCAGCAGGGGCGGCGGCGGGGGCAGCAGGTGCAGCAGCGGGGGCAGAAGGTGCAGCAGGGGCAGGGGTGGAGGAAGGTGTGGCAGTGGGGGCAGCAGGTGCAGCGGTGGTGGCGGTGGCGGCTGGTCTCCTGGCTGGGCGCAGCGTACACAAATGGCGGCGGCTATGGAGGCCGCCATTTGAGTTCACTATTTTTAGCCGTTCTAGCCTACGTAAATATTTACATAGGCTAGAACAGCAAAAAACAGCGATCGCAAATGGCCGCCACCATAGCCACCGCCATTTGCGTATGTGTTTTTTTTTTACTTTGCCGTAATAAGCTACGTAAATATTTATGTAGCCTATCACAGTTAAGTACAGGGATGCAAACGGTGGAGGCTACGGCCGCTGCCATTTGTGTCCCTGCTGCCCAGCAGCCGGATGTCCAGCTGCGGGTGGAGCTGGCTGGCAGATCTGTGGAATCCCAGCAGAGTGCTTCCCCCACCCCACCGCAAAGCAGATCCGCGAAACAGTAAGTGGCTTTCGTACATCCCTACATCCCTACCTTAGCCACTATTCAGTGTGATAATCAGGAATTGTCATGGTTGCTGTCAGGGTGGACACTGTGCCCATAGAACCTCAGAGCAGTTCTCATTCTGTGGAGGAACTAGGGATGTCAGAGAATTCCGCCATGGATCTCAGTGAGGCAGAATGCCAGTGCATTCGGCCCCCCGAACTCCGTGGTGGAACGGCCTGCCCCCCCGCCCCCCCACAGATCCCCCCCTGGGACTTACCTGGGGCGGATCTTTTGGGTGGTGGTGGTGGCAGTGGCTGCAGCGGCTGTGGCTGCGGCGGCTGGTCTTCCAACCGGCTGCCACCACCGCCACTTGCAGTCTTGTAAAAAAAAAAAAAGACGTGATAGGCTACGTAAAGATTTACATAGCCTATTATGGCTAGGTTTAAAAAATAAAAAGCACAATGTGATAGGCTACATAAATCTTTATGTAGCCTATCATGATTGGGTGGGTTAAAAAAAAAAAAAACACGTATGCAAATGGCGGCGGCCACGGCCGCCGCCATTTGCGTTCCTTATTTTTGCGGTCTTAATCTATGTAAATATTTACGTAGACTAATGGCGAAAATAAAGGGGAATGCAAATAGCATAGCGGGCACTATTTGCGTCCCTTTTTGATTTGCCGTTTTAGCCTACGTAAATATTTACGTAGGCTAAAATGGTGAATCAAAAAGGGATGCAAATAGCGCCCGCTACGCTATTTGCGATCCCCATTATTTTTGCCGTCATAGTCTACATAAATATTTACATAGATTAGGATGGCAAAAATAAGGAACGCAAATGGCGGCAGCCATAGCTGCCACCATTTGCGTACGTGGGTTGTTGGGGGGGGGTTACCCAGAGCCCTCTGCGGCCAGAAATCCGGCTGCGGACAGCTCTGGCCTGGCTGGGCCTGGCCGGCTGCTCCGCGGAGCTGCCACGGAGCACAGCCAGCCACAGAGGATTCCGGGGGGGAGGAACAGAGCGTCTCCACCCCCGGCGAGGATTCCGGGGGGAGGGACGGAACGCCTCCCCCCCCACCATCAACATAATCCACGAAAGGTAAGTGACTTTTGTACATCCCTAGGAGGAACAGCCGTCCATGGGAGAGGAGCGCGCTCATCCCTCCCAGACCCTGCAGCTGGCAGAGATTCTTCCTGCTGGCATTCCAGACATAGATAGTGGTCCTGGGAGTGAAAGAGCATGGGAGGAGGGCTGGCTGGATGCTCGACGCAGACGCAAAGAGCGACGAGCTATGGAGGGTGCAGAAAGGAGGCGTTGCACCCATTTGGCGCGCAAGCAACGGTCGCATCCAGAGGACCCAAGGGAAAAGGGGAGGGACTCTCCCTAGCCCATAAGTTCAAGGTCTACAAGTGATTCTTGTTCAAATGGGGACCAACTGTTTCCAACCCGGGGCATAGGTTACTCTGCTGTTCATAGCTTAGTCACTGGTGATAGATTTATTAAGTTGTAAAAGGAATAAAGCCTTGAAAAGAATCCTTTGTCTGTGTCTGGAGTTGGCTACTGGAGTAGACTGACAGAGGCTGGCTAGGGCCCCCTGACAGTTGCCTTTTCTGGTATAAACCCCTGGACCAGTGATTAAACACATGGCATCACCCTTCAAGGCCAAGAGCCATCCAATTAATTTCTACCTTCTAAATCCAGCCACCTTTCCATCTGTCCTCCCAGCGGCTTCCCTCTATCGTCCCATCAGCTTCAACCTAGTCAGTTGCTCACTATCTCATCTCCCCGCCGCCCGCCCATGGCAAAACAGCTCACCTCGCACTCTCTCCAACTAGCAGAGTGTTTTATCAGGACTTGCAGCCTCATCTATCAGTCTGATTCATCTCTCCTCTCAGCCTTTGGGAAGAATAAGAGGGGGAAACCACAAGTCGCCTTTCTAAACAAAACTGGTGGTAGCCATGGGCATTGATAGGAGAAGCCAGGAAGGTGTTGTTTTTCACTCATACCAATATGTGAGCTGTTTCATAACTATAATCAAGCCAGGGAGGCCACATGGTCTGTCATCCCTCCCTCCCTCCTCTAGGTAGGAATGGCTGTGGCATTCCATTTCCTAGCCTCATGATGGGAAGTCATGACAGAGATAACTAAATTTTTTTGAAAGAAGGGGGGTTTATTGGAGGATCTCCTGTACATCAAAATGGAGTTATATGGAAGCATAAGGCAGGAACTCATTTACCCTGGCCTTGAAGGATATATGGAGAAGAGTTCTTTGCTGGTCAGTCTTAGACTGGACATTTTAGTGTGGTTTCTAAATGTACAGAAGATGTAAAATCACCTGTAGAAGACTTTTGTCATGGCCCAAAAAAGCAGATTCAACTTTGAGGTCAATGGGACTACTTGTGAGTAAATTTGCATAATTGCATTTCTCTTGTGCTCTTTGGTCTTTATATCCAATGTATAGAACAACTTTCCCCAAACAGATGCCCTCCAGATGTGTTGGCCATGCTGGCTGGAATGATGAGAGTTGCAGTCCAACACATCTGGAAGACACCAGGTTGGGGAGGGCTGGCATAGAGGGAAAGTGTGGAACCACACCTCCTGGCCAGTGCTTTGCACCTCTCTAGTACAACACATAACATCCATGTATTCAGCACAACATCTGAAAGGGGAACGTATGGACAAAGCTTTAGACAAGTAGGCTAGGGTTCCCAACTGCACAGAGAGCCTACCCTACACACATACAGTTATTCACACACAGCTCCATTTCAAGTGTTGTAAGAGCAGATATCAGGAGGCACGGAAGATCGAAGTGACACAATCCCTGTCTAGATGGTCTATGTATGAGCCTAGACAGATAACCATTTAACCAGATGAATGGATGACAGCCCTATGCAAGCATTCTAGCCCTCATGCAATTAGAATTGTGTGAGGAGAGAACAGAAATGTGTTAGTTGACCCTACCAGCTGCTCAAGTAGTCTCTTCACATGATTTAGAACCCTGACCATGCAGTTTCTAGATTCCACAGAGACCCTACAAAAGCACAGTGGGCTCCTTTCTGCATACCTTCTTCTCCAACACATGGATGACGATGATGAAAAGGCTGGGTGACAGGAATGCCAGGGAGGAAATAGCAAGCACATCTCTGCTCTCCCCCTCATCCTGTGAGTTCCTGGAAGCACGAACAGAGCTCTAGTACTACACTTATCACCACACGTGATGTGAAAGTCCTCCTTGAAACTTGGCAGAATGACACAGATGACCAAACTACTCTTGTGTAACAGAGGCAAAAAGTAGTTTGGCTGTCTGTAGGGCCTCTGTTTTTGAAGAACAAGTTGGTAAATAGAACGGAGGGAGGATCAGGACATGGCAATGAGAATTCGGGATTGTCATGGAGAAGCTCCCATGAGGGTTCAGGAGTAGATAAATGGCAGTTTTCATAAGGCTTTGTAGGGAAGACTTTGCAAAGGAAGTGGATTTTTTGGGAGTGATTTACAGCATAATCCTACACAAGCTTACTGAGAATTTTCTGGCTGGGTTCAATGGGACTTACTCTCAGGTAAGTGAGTATGGGCTGCAGCCTTAGAGTGGGAAAAGGAAGAAGCTTGTCAAAAGAAAAAGACTGGGGGGGATTCTTTCTGAAAGTCACAGCAGATGGCCCCAAGAGAGGATGTGAGAAGGGGATGGCTTAGTTGACATAAAAGGGGATTAGAGAAATTCATGAAGGATAGGTTGATCAGTGGCTCCTACCCGTGATGGCTATCTGGAACTATAGATTTAAAAGCAGTAGGCTGCTATTCAAACAGGGCATGGCTATTGCCTACTTACAGTCTTCCTGGAGTCCTCTTTCATAAGAACATTAGAAGAGCCCTGCTGGATCAGTCCAAAGGCCCAACCAGTCCAGCATCCTCCAAAGAGACAATCTCATTTCAGACTTAGCATGTATGAGAAATGCATTTTTGACCAGAATGTACCCATTTCACATCTCCCGCAACCAAATGTGGACCCAAATACAATCTATGGTCGAAGATTGTACATTTCCCAGCTTGTGATGGTGGGATTCATGGAACAACAAAAGATATATTCACAAAATGCATTCATTTGAAAAATGTGCATGAACACTGCACATTTTTGAAAAATGTGCACAAGCATGCACACAAACACACATTCATCAATGGGAGAGAAATGTGTACATTACAAAAATGTGCACAATTGATGTATAGATTTGGAAAGCTGTGCACGGCGATATGCAAAAATAGTCATGTGAAAAGAAAAACACAATGCTCATAATCTGATATGGGTATGGATACAAGTTGGAATGAGCTTCGAGATGGAATTCAGAGAACCTCTCCAAGCTTGTTGTTTTGCAGATTTGCACATTCCCGTCTCACACTCTTCTGGTACACTCACATTTCTGTCTCACTCACTCTCCCTATCTCACTTCTTTACTACTACTTTGCCTCTCTTCTCAGGCCTTATTCTTTTCTAGAACCCTAGAACAGAGTTTTGCAAGCTTTCTACCTTCAGAGAGTGCTTTCCACATCAGCCACTCTCTTGAGGGAACCTTGAGCATCTGCCACAGAATGCTTGCACATTTCAGATGATTTGGGGCTTATTTTAGGTTCATTTGGGACATGGAACCGCAGCACCATGCATGAACTGAAAGTAAGCCCTAAAGCAAACGTAGTGCTCCCTGCGGCTCTAAACTGTAGGGAAGGATAGGAAATGGTGGGGAAAAGGTCTTTCAGGAAAGATTATCTACCATGACTCTTATTTTCTTCTAGAGTACTATGTGGAAGGAACAGGGCTGGCAGAGTAAGGCAACCACCTCAGGCAGTAAATGCTGGGGGCAGCAGCCCCCTGACTGTTCCTCCTGAGCTGGTGGTCATTCTCCTCTGTTAAATGACAGAACTGTATATGCCACACAACCTATCTTGAGGCCCCTAAACTCACTTACTGCCTCAGATGCAGTGGAGGCACTATCCTACTACCACCAGTGGTAAAGTAAAATTTGACTGCTAGTCGAGTTGGCTTCTGTACATGGAATGGAGAGGAGAGGCCATCTTGACCTTCACCTCAGGCTGCAAAATGTTATGGGCCAGCCCTGAGGAGTCCAGTTAACATTCCAAGCCAGGCCTTTCTTTTTAGAACAATGTTGGGATCAGGTTGTTCAAAATGTGGAACTGTGTTGCTCTGCCATATTTTGAAGTGATTTCCCCCTACTTTGGAATTTGTGGCATGGCCACCAAAGGAAGCATGGCATAGCTTGTATCACTGTAGTAAATGTTACCAGCACTGATAAGGGTGAAAGAGCCAGAATCAACTAGGCACAGGTTACAAGAGCTTTGAAGATGATGAAGCCATGGATGACCCAGATTTATGTAGCTGCTGGACATCCCTACCATTTCTGGTCCAATGCCAGCATAATAGCATAGCTAATGCCAAGTAGTTGAGCCTGGAGCCCTGTTGAAATCCAGAGTGCTGTGCTCCAAGAAAGATAAGCTGGTCAGTAATTGGTAAGGATTTCCCCCCCTGTGAAAGATCACAGAGGCTAGATACTGGGAAGCATTTAAGTGTGATTATAAAATAAGTCGAGGATAAAATTAAAGGGAGAGCAATTTTTCTTTCCAAATGTCTAGCACAATAATTTATGAAAAGAAAATTGTGTTCCTGTGTCAGGAAAGCACCAGGTCTCTGTAAGTTTCAGATCTGCAGCAACCTGGGACTTTAAAATGGTGCAATTTAAAAACATTTATTTATTTATTTATTTATTTATTTATTATTAAATTTATTAATCGCCCATCTGGCTGGTCACCCAGCCACTCTGGGCGATGTACAACATACAATAAAAACAGTTTAAAACAATAAAATTCTACAATAAAAACATTTTCTAAAATACCCTAACCCACCCCAAATGCCTGCCTGAACAACCACGTTTTTAATGCACGACGGAAGCTCATTAAAGAGGGGGCATGACGGAGTTCCCTAGGGAGGGAGTTCCACAGAGTGGGGGCCACCACAGAAAAGGCCCTCTCCCTCGTCCCCACCAGTCTAGCTGTCCTGGCTGATGGAACAGAGAGAAGGCCATCCGAGGCTGATCTTGTTAAGCGGCCTGTCTGGTGCTGCTGGAGGCGCTCCTTAAGATAGGCTGGGCCAGAACCATATAGGGTTTTAAAGGTCAAAACCAACACCTTGAATTTGGCCTGGAAAACAACTGGTAACCAGTGCAACTCCTTCAGCACTGGA
This sequence comes from Heloderma suspectum, assembly GCF_057233095.1. Classification (NCBI taxonomy): domain Eukaryota; kingdom Metazoa; phylum Chordata; class Lepidosauria; order Squamata; family Helodermatidae; genus Heloderma; species Heloderma suspectum. The sequence continues at coordinate 43,603,412 of NC_139460.1, read as the reverse complement.
GTGATGTGATCTCGCCAGCGGATGCCTTTAATCAGGCGAGCCGCTGTGTTCTGTACCAGCTGCAGTTTCCGAACCATCTTCAAGGGTAACCCCACGTAGAGTGCATTACAGTAGTCTGAACGAGAGGAGACCAGGGCATGTACTACCGATGGGAGCAGATGGTCAGGAAGGAAGGGGTGCAGCCGCCGTATCAGATGGAGTTGATACAGCGCTGTCCAGCTTACAGCTGACACCTGAGCCTCCATGGACAGCTGGGAGTCCAAAATGACCCCCAGGCTGCAGACCTGGTCTTTCAAGGGTAGCCATACCCCATTCAACACCAGGTCAACATCCCCCAGCCTCCTCTTGTCTCCCACCAAAAGTACCTCGGTCTTGTCAGGGTTCAGTTTCAGCCTATTCCTCCCCATCCAGCCACTCACCGTCTCCAGACATTTGGACAGGGATTCTACAGCCAACCTTGTTGAAGATTTAAACGAGACGTAGAGCTGCGTGTCATCTGCATATTGATGGCACTGCACCCCAAACCTCCTGATGATAGCCCCCAGCAGCTTCACATAGATGTTAAATAGCATCGGGGAGAGGAAGGAACCCTGTGGCACCCCACAAGTAAGTGGCCACAGGTCCGAAACCTCCTCTCCCAGTGCTACCCTCTGGTACCTGCAGGAGAGGAAGGACCGGAACCACCGCAATACAGTGTCCCCAATGCCCAACCCCTCCAGGCGGTCCAGGAGGATACCGTGGTCAACAGTATCGAAAGCCGCTGAGAGGTCGAGGAGAACAAGGAAGGAGCATTCACCCCTATCCAGAGCCCTCAGGCTGGAACATACTCATTGGCATGTTATCAAGGAACCATTCACCTACTTTTATCTACCTGATGTTGTTTTAGACGTGCTATTCTCAAACAGCAGCCCTCCATCTCTACCCCACCCCAACCATGCTGCCTGGCAAAAGATTTCTGAAATCACGGAGAATTACAAAAGAAGTTCATGGTTTTGCATGAAGGTAGAAATGGGGGAGCTTCAGTTCAAAGGAGGAAAAGTCAAAAGGTGAGCACAAGCCCTCAGGGGAGTCTAAAACAGTGCTGTGAATCATGGCTATAATTTGGTGCTAGCAGTTGGAACAATTCTTATTCAGACACACACCTTATTCAAACAACAATCCTATGTAGAGGAATCATGTGGGGTGGAAGGGGGACCCACCTCCTGTACCCTCCCCTGGCCTCTGTGTGCGCAGCTGAAGGTTGGCTCTGCACTGGCTCTGTGCATATATGATTGCCTTTTGTAAGGTTCCCAATTATGTTAAGAGACCCTACACATGTAGAACTTGCACATGCCTAAGCTTGAAAGCCAGGAGTGGAGAGAGTGAGGCATATCCAGCTACACACACGCAGACTTCCATGTGTCCAGTGAACATGTGAAAAGGGGTGTCTTAAGAGATGCACCAGCAAACATTCCCACATTTTATGGGGCAGCAGAAATGAACTCAGTAGCCCTGCCCCCAATGCCAACTTGCACATCAGCCATGTCACCCTGTTGGCCACACATTTGTTGTCAATGTAAAGAAGTACTGCACACTTACAGATGTGTTTGTCTCTGATTAGACCTGGATTCCCCCTCACATGAAGGAGACCTGTGTGTGTGGTTGACATGGGGGGTGTTGCTAGCAGGCATACTCACACCACCACCCCTCACACATGAGGGGTGTTTTTTGACACCCCTATGTAGCCACAGAACTCCACAAATTCTCTCAGTCTCGCAAATATGGTTTTCTCAGCTGCAGTGCTTTGTAGGTTCCCTCCACCTGTTGAGATCAAAATCTTAACTTCTGACTGGGCAGCGCTAAGCACACGCAGCACATACCTCAGAGCACCTCTCCATTGCTGGATACTTTTTCAATCAATCTCATCATACAGAACCAATATGTTAGGACAATTAATATGACAAATATCTAATAATAAAAGAAGATGTGAGTCTAACTGTCCGCCCACCAGTGCCATAGTGCCAAGATGGTGAAACCTAGACACCTGAAATGTGGCATGTGTACTAAAGGGATGCTATTGGTGTGCATCTTGGGGTTATTTTGGTTTTTAAAAGACGTTAAGGGTACAATCCTATGGAGGTTTAGACAGAGAAAAGGCCTACAACTCTCAGCATGCCCCAGCCAGCATGGCTATAGGACTTTGTTTCTGTCTAAACATGCATAGGATTGCACCCTAATTCATTGTAATGTATCATTGTGGTTGAAGCCTGCAGTAACATTCCATGTCACTAGGGGCAGACTTCCTTCAGCAGCAGCACATAGGTTGGCAGTCGATACATTCTGAAGCCAGGGGAGATGAGTGGGTGGGGGACATAGTTATACGCCTTCCCCCTGCTGGAGGGCAGCTCCTCGGGGGAATGGGGTGGAGAGACCCCTCCCTCGGGGCTACAGGGGTGCACCATGGCAGGGGCTGCTCCCTCGAGGTGCCAGCAGGCATGGCTTCTCTCAGACAGGGCAGGCTCACTGTGTCGTAACTCTGACAGCTGTATAAGTTTGCTTGAAGGCTTCACTAAGGGCTATTCCAAACCATGCGAAGCTGGGTCCGTTCGATAGCAAAGAATAATGGAACACTCCTCCCCCCCTCCTGCCGCCACCCTGATGGTAGAAAAGGCTCTGCAAAGAAAAAAAAAATGGCCTCTCCTCCATATAGAAGCTATTTCACATTGCCAGGAAAGCCTGCTGGGTGAGGTGTTTTCCTACAGAAATGTACAATTAGAAACATTTGTTCTGGGTAGAGAAACCAAAAGATTGATTGACACCCAATCGGTTTCCCAGCTTGCCAGCAATTTGGAATGGATTCAAGACAGACTGGAATGTTGGTCTCCCTAGCACTGGCTTCCGGGCACAAAAGAAAAATGGCAGTCAGGCCAAATGAAGGCAAACTGAAAAAGAACTGAGAGGGCATCCTGTTGTGTCTCCCAGGCCTACCGTGCTGATGAAGTGAAAACCACTCATAGGAAGCCGAAGCAGCAGAAGGAGAAGGAGAAGGAGAAGGAGAAGGAGAAGGAGAAGGAGAAGGAGGGGAAAAAGCAAGGGAGGCTAGGAAGAGGAATTCAAAGGGCTGTAATCTATGCTACTAAATCATAATTGAAAAGAAGGTCCCCATCAAGGAGCAGCGGGCACACACCACTTAAGCTATTGCAAAGCAGCAGCAGAAGAAAGAAAGGCCATCCCTGTGATTTTCACACATAATATCTACCAGGACTGTACAACACCCCAAAGACGATGAGTTTAATTCCCCGTTGCTTTTAATCATTCACACTTTTCAATAGGGCATGAAACTCCAAATTCTAAACTGGTAATATACAAGGGTGACAAAATGACAGCTGCTTATGCTTTCACTAGTGGATATTGAAGCTGTAATTGCATTGACAGCACCACCTGCTACCACTTGGGCTTGAATTCCGAATACCCTTAGGTAGGGAGTTGTGACAGACTCTGCCGATGTTCAGGTCCCCCACTAAAGGCAACCATCGTTACAAGTACTATGATGATGATTTCATTATTTGTACAAATGGTGAATGAAGAATGATGTCACTGTTATTATGAAAGTCCTCTCTTGGAATGCAGGGGAGGGAGCAGGAGCACTAGTTAGAGCGAAGGACAAAAAAACAATGATCCAAAGTCATTCTGAATTACTCTGCTTCTACTATTCTTTCTACTGGGCATCTATTAATAATAATAATAATAATAATAATAATAGCTTACCATTCTCCTAGAAGGGGACGGCAGAGGATGAGATGGCTAGATAGCATCACCGATGCAATGAATATGAACTTGAGCACGCTCCGGGAGAGAGCGCAGGACAGGAAGGCCTGGCGTGCTATGGTCCATGGGGTCACGAAGAGTCGGACACGACTGAACGACTGAACAACAACCATTCTCCTGATGACCATGGTATTCTCCATGCTACGTTTATGATTCTTCTCTTCTAACAATATGCTGAAGTTACTAGCAACCTCCAGCATTTTCAGGGAAAAAGTGGAAAAATATCATTAAGTGATGTTCAGATGAGAGAAATCTGTGGTGTAGCTGTGGTTCAGAGGCCACACTTGAAAGGCACCTTTTGCAGCTATGGATTCTCACTTGAAATCAATTGTTGCAATGGCAGCCAATTCATTAAGTCTAGTGTGTTCCAAAATGGTATCATTACTGTCAACTGTAGCTCAGGACAATATTGAATGGCAGAACAGGCAAGAACTAGGATGAGGGAGAGACATTTTGGCCCTAGTCACTGACCAAAATATCAAAGGCTCCTGCTAGAAGAAGGCCATGGCAATGAGATTAGGGATTGCTTTGAAGAGGTTCGGGAGAAGGTAAATAGCAGTTTGCAAAAGGCTTTGTAGGGAAGACTTTGGAAAGGAAGTAGATCTTTAGGGAGAGATTTACAGCATAAATCTACACATGTCTACAGAGAGGTTTCCAACTCAGTTAAATGGGGCTTACTCGTAGGTAAGTCAGTATGGATTGCAGCCTTAGAGTGAGAAAAGAAAGCAGCTTGTCAAAAAGAGATGTGAGCAGTAAGAACACCTGCAAGGGGAAAATCAGCCATTGGGTATAAGAGTTTGATTCCCCCCCCCCCATGTTTTAATTGCATATACATGTTGGGGTGAAGGCTCCTGTCTGCTGGCCACACCTCTGAATGCTCATGCATCTTCTGGCCACAACCCTGGCACTGATGTGCCCACTGGCCACCACCCCTTCTCCAAGCAGCTGTATGTTCCATGTTAATGAGAAAGGGCCTACTCCCATGAGGCAGTAGGGCTCTTGCTTGCAATCAGGAACCTTTTCCATGGTGGAAATTATGTGGATGGTGTCAGTTTCCTATCAGGCTAAGTACCAGTCCTTCCTGGGACAATTCATACCACCAGAGGCTGGGAACACCCACCATCTTCAGCTCCTCCTCCCTTCTGCCCCAAAGAACATTTCTGGGCCTCCGAAAGAAGAGGCGTTGGAGGTGGGAAAATGCCTACAAGCCTTTGTGAGTGTTCCTTCTAAATTCTAGCTGTAGCATTCTACCCCAGCTGAAGTTTCCAAACACTCTTCAAGGGCCAGAATCCAATCTTGATGAGGATGGATGGATTCACCCTAGGGATGGACAGACTCACCCAAGTCCACCTTATGTGCCACTCACTGGACCCCTGCTGGCTGGCTGCCCCTGCTTGCTGTGTGTAGCGAGCCACCGTGCAGTCCATAGGCGTCTGGTGAGTGGTGCGTGGCCACCCAATCCCTCCACAAGCTGCCATTTGGCATAAAAATGGCAGCTCATTCTTTCATGTAAAAATGGCAGCCATACAGCCTGTAATCTTGTTAAATGGCTGCCCTTACAGCTGCCATTTGTGTAAAAGACCCTTTACGAAAAAGAATGAGACGCCATTGGTATGCAACCTGGTGGCTTGGTGGACAGCAGGGACTGCCACACTTGCCCAACTCGGCACGCACTGAGTCGGGCATATGTGGTGGTCTGAGGACTGGAGTCCAGGAGGCTGAGCAGAGGGGAGTCCTCCGGAGTCCTCTTCAACTCCTGTAACATCCCTATGAGAAACAAAGGCAGTGAGTCTGCCCTCTCTCTTGTGGCTAACAGGTGTTGATAGTTTTTCTGGCTTTGAATTGTTTTGATAGAGGTGCTTTTTGGTTTTGGTTTTTTGAAGCCATCATAGGGTCAGAGACAGAGGAGAAATGGGGGTGGGCCTTCAGTTGATTTTTCAGGGAGGTGAGGAGTGACATTTCAGGGATGGGGAGGCAAACTTGTCCCTGGTGGTGACAGTACACCCTTCAGTGACTGCTAGCCAGCAAATATCATCCCTGCCCCCAAATGTCCTAGAATGACCCTATGTCCAGGCTGCTCTTGCAAAAGAAAAGTGACCACCACAAAAATTGGCAGCTGTCACCTTCACTGACACCTTCCCATGCCCCAAGATAAGTCTAGGCCTTTTGACAGTTGGGGAGGCAGCGGCTCACAGGACTGAGGTAAACACAGCCCCATTCATAGCAGACTGCCCTTGACCCTGCTCGAATGCTTGCCCCCACCCACTCTGATGTTGTACCACCTTCCTTAGTGTATGGTTTGCTTTGAAGTCCAATTCAAAATGCTGGTTATGACCTTTAAAGCCCCAAATGGCTTGAGGCCAGGAGTTCTAAAGGACTGTCTGCTCCCATATCATCCTCCTTGCTTCCACAGGTTCTACAAAGGCCCTGCTTCATGTCCTTCCACCATCTATAATGCAGCAGGAACAGGGACTTCTCAAAAATTCCTCTCACATTAGCTGTGAGGACCCGGGCTATTGTACTGCTCCCCCCAGGAGATTGGTCTGTCCCCTCCCTGCTGGCATTCAGATGCCAGGTAGAAACAGTGCTATTCCAGTGTGTATTTGGCATGAGTAATAACTGAGTATTTCTCACTTTTATATTTCAGACTGAGTACCATTATGTTGTATGGGCCCCTTCCCTCCACCCACTGCTGTTCTGCATTGTGTTTTATTACATTGTATTATAATGATTTTACAGCTGATTGTTAGCCACTATGTTGATGGAAAGATGAAGTACAAATATTATAATTAAGTAGTTAATTAATTGTCCCAAATGGGCAGCCTTGATGGTCAGAAGTGATGTGTGTCTGATGAAACCATACCAAAGATTAACAACACAGGGTGGGTAGCACCATCATGTCCTGCTTGTGGGTTTATCCGAGTCATTTGGCTGGCCTCTATGAGAGACAGAATGCTGAACTAGACAGAATTTTGCTCTCATCCAGGACAGCATTTCCTATTAGGAGTGGGTGAGAATATCATTTTGGTGTGGTTTTGGTAAGAATATACCAATATTTGTAAAAATTCTCCATATTGAGGACAAAAAGAACTTGAGATGTTTTTAAAAAAATGAACATGGGAGAAACTGAAATTGACAATTCATTAGGGATAGAAGAACAAACAATTTTTGAGCTCACCTAAATTCTAAAAATCACTTTGAAGATTGCTTTGGCACATTCCCATTTTAATTTTTGAGCTGTTTTTTTTTTCCAGCTCACTCAAAAGGGGAAAGTGCACATTCAGAATGGGGAAAGTATGCATGTTTATGTGCATTTTTCAAAAGTGTGACCCCCCCCCCATTGACTAAAGCATGAAAATGTGTATTTTTTAATGTGCATCTCAAAATGGCCATTAAAAAACAACAACACTTTTTTAACGTAATCCCAAACTCTGGAATTTGTGAACATATCTTTTTTTTTAAAGCATGCCTGCTCACAATCAGGACATGTTCACATGATTTGCAAACAGAAACAAAATTCTTGTACATCCCTACAATTCATCTATCCAGGCCCAGGGCTTCGAGTGCTTTGCTCTTAAATGTCTGGATTTAATTTTTTGCAGATTCAACCATGATAATGCTAAATTAACATTACTGCCTCTTTTTTTCTGGCAGGCTCCTCATCTTTAACAGCGATATGGCAGGCAGATATATTATAGTCCTCTCCATGCTGTGAACAGCTGTACCTATTCAATTTGGCAGGTGCAAATGAGTGAGAATTTTATTTTGGCTTTTGATAAGAATTTACCAAAAGGCATAGATTTCACCATATTCAGGATGGAAAGAATTTGAGATTTAAAAAATGTGAATGTGGGAGAAAGCAAAACTGACACATTCAGCTGTCCCTATTTCCTGTTTTCTGAATGGCTTGTTTGGGTGGTTTCTTCCCTCTCTGAGTTCTTATAATCTCAAATTCTTTCAGTCCCAAATATGAATATTTGATGAAATATGAATTTAACTGCTCCAAATATGAATTTAACTGCTATTTAAAGTAGCAGTTACAGGAACTCTGGGGGAAAGCGACCATGTTGTACTTGAGTTCTTGGTTCTAAGGGAAGCAAAAGCTGAGTGGAGTCAAACGCGTACCCTAGATTTTAGGAAAGCTAATTTTAATAAACTCAGAACAATGATCAGTAAGGTCCCATGGCAAGCGACGCTAATGAGAAAAGGAGTCCAAGATGGGTGGGAGCTTTTAAAAAAGGAAATTCTCAAGGCACAATCACAAATAATTCCAAGAAGAAGAAAAGGTGGAAGACAACAGAAGAAGCCAATGTGGCTTCATAAAAAGCTTAGGGATGACCTGAAAACAAAAAAGGACACATATAGGAAGTGGAAAGAAGGCCAAGTAACAAAGGAAGAGTACAGGCAGGTAGCACAGAATTGCAGGGATGGCGTCAGGAAGGCTAAAGCTGAGAACGAGCTGAGGTTAGCGAGGGATGCTAAAAACAACAAAAAGACTTTCTTCAGCTACGTGCATAGTAAAAGGCAGAGGAAAGAAATGGTGGTTCAGCTATTAAATAAGGATGGCAAAACGACCCTGATGATAACGATAACAGATGACAAAGAAAAGGCAGAGGTGCTCAATTCTTACTTTGGCTCAGTCTTCTCCCCAAAGAGGGTCTATGACCCCCCTGGCAAAGGCGAAGTACAGGCTGAAGGGGCAGGATTGCAGCTTGAGATCAATAGGCATATGGTCAAGGAACACCTCATTACTTTGAATGAGTTCAAATCTCCAGGGCCAGATGAACTTCATCCTAGAGTAATAAAGGAACTGGCAGAAGAACTCTCAGAACAGCTATTCTATGTCTATTGACATCATAATTTCTCATATTAATTTGAGAAATTATGGAGGATGGGGGAAGTGCCAGATGACTGGAGGAGGGCTAATGTTGTCCCTATCTTCAAAAAGGGTAAAAAGGAGGAACCTGGGAACTACAGACCAGTCAGTCTGACATCAATTCCTGGGAAAATTCTGGAGCAGATGATAAAGCAATCCATCTGTCAGCACCTTGAAAACAATGCCATGATTACTCGAAGCCAACATGGATTTGTCAAAAACAAGTCCTGCCAGACAAATCTGATCTCATTTTTTGATCAAGTAACCTCCCTTGTAGACCGTGCGAATGCTGTAGACATCATATACCTCAACTTCAGCAAAGCTTTCGACAAAGTGCCCCATGATATCCTGATGAGCAAACTAGCTCAAAGTGGGCTAGATGAAACAACGATCCAGTGGATCCACAGCTGGCTACAGAAATGGACTCAAAGAGTGCTTATCAATGGGACCTTCTCAAACTGGGGAGAGGTAACGAGTGGGGTACCGCAGGGCTTAGTCCTGGGCCCAGTGCTCTTCAACCTTTTTATTAATGACTTTGAGGAGGAGGTGCAGGGAATGCTGATCAAATTTGCAGATGACACAAAATTGGGTGGGAAAGCACCCCGCCCCTCCCAGCTGAAATTCAGGCCAGGGGGGAGCGCCCCGTCTCCCCGGCTGCGAAATTAAAAAAGTAAATTGAAAAAAAAACGTGATATGCTGTGTAAAGATTTACGTAGACTTCGGCGAAAATAAGGGCAACGCTATTGAGTTGCCCTTATTTTCGCCGTAGTCTATGTAAATATTTATGTAGACTACCTGGGCCCAAATAAGGAATGCATATGGTGACGCCCATGGGCGCCGCCATTTGCGTATGCACTTTTTTTTTTTTCCCCAAAGTCAGCCGTGATAGGCTACGTAAAGATTTACGTAGCCTATCATGGCTGACTTTGAAAATCTAGCCGTGATAGGCTACGTAAATCATTATGTAGCCTATCACATTTTTTTTTTTTTGCTTTACGAGGAAATGGCGGCGGCAGCAGCCGGTCAGAAGACCAGCCGCCGCCCCCGCCCCTGCCGAAACGCCGCCAAAACGCCGCCGGGACCCGCCGCCGAGAGGGACATTTGACGGAGGTAAGTCCCATCCCGGGGGGGGCGGGGGGGCGGAGAATTTCCCCACCAATTTTGGGGGGCCGAATGCATTGGCATTCGGCCTCCCGGAGATTCATGGAGAAATTCTCCAACATCCCTACGTTAGAGCAATACGACAATGGAACCAATTACCTAGGGAGGTGGTGGGCTCTCCCACACTGGAGGCATTCAAGATGGACAGCCATCTGTCAGGGATGCTCTGACTCGGATTCCTGCATTGAGCGGGGGGTTGGACTCGATGGCCTTGTAGGCCCCTTCCAACCCTACTATTCTATTATTCTATTCTATGATTCTATGAATAGAGTATGATGACCAGATGTAAAAGAAGACAGGGCTCTTGTGGGCTGCTTTAATAACCGTATAGAAGAGGGAATTTCTGCAGGTGCAGCTTACATGCTGAAATCCCTCCCCTCTTTTCACCTGACCGCCCTGCTCCCGAGTCATCAGTTTTGGACCTGTTCTCTCTCTCTCTCTCTCTCTCTCTCTCTCTGCCACCTCCTTCTAGTCTGAGTAAGGCACATTAGCAAATCTCCATGCAGCCAAGTGTGTGAGAGAACAATGAGGATATAAAACAGGTAAGATCTCCATTTCCAAGCATCCCAGAGCTATTGCACTGCAAAACCACCTCTGTACATACTGAGCAGCATCTACCATGCATACATGTGGTTATGTGAATTGGGTCTGCAAAGCAGCCTGTTCCATTAACCTCCGAATTGCAGACTGTGCTGCCTGCTTTGGGCTTGCTTTAAATGAGAGCATCTCTCACACAACAATGAGCAAAAGAAAGGGAAAGAGAGAGGGAAATAGGGGGGAAATTAACCCCCCACCTTCCATTCATTTCTCTCTCTTCTTGCAACATGAAAGTAACCTAGTTAAGGAGCACCATTGCTTTTCAAGTCATAAAAGCCTTCTGTGACTGCTGTCCGTGCTCACTGAACGAAGATAATAATTATTCCTTTACTGAAACAAAAAGCTAATATTTTCCTAAGCTTTTTAGCCATTTGTGTCTTTAATTTCCTATCTCCTAAAAGAAACCTTAAAAAAAAAAACCATATTGATGCAAACAAAATAATTGGCAAGGCGTGAAAATACCGACCGTATCCTGGAGACAGGCTGTATTGTCGGTCTTTTTCTTAATTTTCACTCTATTAAGGTAATTTCCTGTGACTGTGGCTTTTCCTGAAGCCATTCTCACATGCTGCCATCTCTGGCTTTTTCACACAAGCTATAAAAAAAAATCTTAAATTTACGCTTGGAGAAGGAAAAAAGAGCAAAGTTTAAAACCTTTTTTTTCCTTTTCTCTTTCCTTTTTGGCATACTAATTGACAATTATATGCTGATTTCTGAGCAAAACCAAAAGCTGCCAGAAGGCAGGGATGGAGAAAATACAAAATGATTTTGTCTGTATTTAAGGGGTAGGCCAAAATATATATGTGATGAAGCTAGCACGGTTCAGGCAGAACAATGAGCTAGAACAATACCCTCCAGATGTGTTGATCTGCAACTTCCATCATGCTGGCTAGGAATGGTAGGAGTTGAACTCCAACACTTCTATAAGGCACCACATTGGAAAAGGCTGAGCTAGAAGCCTTGTGCTACCCAGTTCTGTGTTCAGTTCTATTCATCCTGTGTTGCCACAACTGTCAACTGAGTGGTGTAAGAAGAAACTGGGAAAGGACATCCTGTCATTGCAGCTATGTCCCCTGCCCCCAAGATGGGTTTGGGTGCATTACAGTGGGGAGGTACCACACGGATGGAGTGAGACTCATCTGGACTTCAAGACTGAAGCACAACTAGGAACGGTCCTTCTCCTTCTGAAACTACTAAGGACCCATGTTTGTTTCCATATGAAGCTCTCCTCTGGAAGATGTCTTCCTGAATTGACTTAACTCTTGAGATCTTGGTAGCTATGGGAAGAATTAGATTCAGTGGGATTGCAAATATTTAGGTTCATATTTAGGAAGGGTGGTATGGAGTTAAATCTCCAGGCTCAAAACTCTGTGATTCAAATATGCTATATGCTTGTTAACACTTGAGGGTAATCTGGTAGATAAGCTGTAGTTGTGACTGGGTGGCTCACACAGTCACACATGTACATACATCACTCACTGTTCTAATGCTTGATGAGAACCCGGGGCCTAGCTCAACTCTTTCTTTCAGCTTTATCCAAATCCCATGCTGCTTTCATTGGATATCATGTGAATTCCCACCTTGGCTGCTGTAATGACAATTAGTTTTGGTTAACCCTCCCATTGCAAGAGCCCATTGCAACAATTGTCATCAATCATTTTATGTATTCTATTTTTGCATTTCTGCGATGTTCTATGGCCAAAATGGAAATAAAACTGAATTGAACTATATTCTGTGCTTGCTCAGACTTATTTTTTTTATTTAAAATATGATGTACAGCCAACTTCAGGCCTCCAAGGCAGCTTACAATACTAAAAAAGATACATCATATTAAAAATGCAAAGTATCTAGGGATGGACAAATCTGTCAACTTCCATTCCACTCAGTTTCTCATTTTTCCTACATTAAGTTCATTCTGTCTCATTTCAGGATCAGATTGTCATTTTTTAAAAATCCATACAAAAGTTCATATATATTTTAATGTGCATTTATCTAAAAGTAGGTTTTTTGTACATAATTTTTCAAATATTCACATTTTTGTATGCACTTTTGTAAATATATAGTTTTTGCAAGCAATTTACCCCAATATCATACAATTTTGTATGCACTTTCCTTCAAAATGTACATATTTGTACACATTTTGATTTTCCCCTCTTAGTTCCATTTTTGTGCACATTGTTTGATTTTCAAACTGCATTACAAAATTCAGGCAAGCGTGAATATCACAGCATCACTGCATACTGGTTTGGGAAGTGTGAATCTGGTAAGTTCACATTACAATGAGAACCCAATGAATTTCCTACCCACCCCTAACAGTATCATAAAAACAGTGTGTAATCTGGTGGACAAGGTATAGTTATGTAACAAACTACATGTGCATCACTTGCTTTTCCAAGACTTGATAACTATGTGTGGCTTTATCCCACCCTATCTTTAAGCCCTTGTTTCTAATTATGATCTCCCTCACCCCATTATCTCCACTCCTCTGCTCTACCACCCTCAGCTGATCATAAGTCTTTGCTTCTGTTTAACATTCCTCCTTGCTGACCCTACACATGAAACTCCTTCCCTGGATATTTATGTGAGACTACCTTTCCCCGTTCCTCAAATCCCACCTCAAACTCCGTCTTTTCTGCATGGCCTTTGACAGCTCTGAAGGATGTCAACTCTAAAGGATGCCACACACACAGTGATGGCATAGTAGCAATGATGATGATGACTGGGAGGTCAATGCAGGAACTGACTCTATTGAAAAGTACTGCATTTGTGGTGATACCTGCTGGTGTAGGCTTGTAATGGCATGTCATCACTATATACTTGTAAGTCATCATGTGATGTCCCAGTCAGCATGTGATGAGCATGCATGGGTGAAGAGAACCAGCTCCAAGCATGGCTTTTCACATTCTCTCATTTCATAATTTAGGTAGAGGCACCAGATACAAGAATACAATGTTAGTTGTGAAAGGCACACAAATTGCAAACACTGGTAGGGAAAAGTAATCCATTTCTACATATTTCAAGGGGGAACACAGGAATGTATGCATCTGTGTGCCCTTCAGAAAAGTCCTGGCACTGATAAGGAAAAAAAACACCCTTAGAAAAGTTGGAATGTGTACTCCCTTCTGTTACCCATTGACATGGACAAATTGAGCCTTCTATGCCCTTCCCTCAGACTTGAGAATGAGAAAAAAATGAGAGCTATCCATCTTCAGACATTGCTTTTGAGATTAATAGATAAAAAGCACTAAATATTAATATGTTTGCATGTCTGCTGTTTACTCTTCTGTTTATGATCCACTGTCCCCTTAAGGGTATTCTTCTTCCCAGATGTGTTTAGTAGGACTGAATTAATTGGTCTACAAGTTCTCCCATTACTTAGAAGCACTCGGTATTCTTTTGGGTTTCTCTGTGGTTTAAAAAATAGAGTATATTGTTTAGGGATGTACAGAAGTCACTTACCTTTTTGCAGGGGTAATTTGCGGTGTCCTAACCCAGCCGGCTCCGAAATTCTAACACGGCCGGCTCCGCTCTGCAGCAATTCCACAGAGCCACCGGCCAGGTGCATTCGCAGGCGTCTGGAGCCCACGGACACAAATGGCAGCAGCTACAGCAGCCGCCATTTGTGTTCATGTTTTTGGCTATCATAGGCTACATAAATATTTACGTAGCCTATCACGGCGAAAGACAGGGGCACAAATGGCAGCCGCTACACCATTTGCGCCCCTGTTTTTTTACCATGATAGGCTATGTAAAGGTTTATGTAGCCTATCATGGGGAAAAAAACAGGAATGCAAATGGCAGCGGCTATGGCAGCCGCCATTTGCGTTCCCTTTTTTTGCTGTGATAGGCTACGTAAATATTTACATAGCCTATCACAACAAAAAAACAGGAACGCAAATGGTGGCCTGTGGTAGATGGGGTGCATTTGTGCCAATCTACTTTGAAGTCCTGTAAGTATTTTCTAATGTGAACACCATTTTTATCTCCAAGTCAGGTGCAGCAAAATGTCAGCTGGTGGTCAACAACCGCTGTACTTCATGCTCTCATAAGTGAAATATTACCTTAGGGTGCACTCCTACAGGGATGGCTGTAAGTCTCTGAAAGCGGAGGCTTGTGGCCATCCCATGCAGAGTGGGGGATGGATAAGATGTGCCATTTGCGCCCCTGTTTTTTTACCGTGATAGGCTACATAAAATATTTACATAGCCTATCATGGGGAAAAAAACAGGAACGCAAATGGTGGCGGCTACGGCAGCCACCATTTGCATTCCCTTTTTTTGCCGTGATAGGCTACATAAATATTTACGTAGCCTATCACAACAAAAAAACAGGAACGCAAATGGAAGCAGCTTTGGTGGCCGCCATTTGCGTTCTCTTTATTTGCTGTGATAGGCTATGTAAATATTTACGTAGCCTATTATGACCTCCGCAGGGACGCAAATGGCATCCCTGTGTTAGCCGTGATAGGCTACATAAGTATTTCCGTAGCCTATCACGGCCTAAATGGGTAAGTGAATGGCAGCCACAGATGCGGCCACCATTCACAAAGCAGCGTGAATGGCACCAGGTAAGTGCTCCATTTCGTGCGCCTTTCGCGGGGTGGTGGGGCAGGGGGCTTCATTCCGCCACGGATTTTGGGGGGGCGAATGCACTGGCATTCGGCTTCACTGAAATCCGTGGAGGAATTCTCTGACATCCCTAATATTGTTACATTGAGTTGTAGGTTGTGCACAACTTCTGTGAGGGCATTAATTGAAGTTTATTAGATTTCATCATGCCAACTGGCAGGCAGATTCCTTTCTATCTTCTTTTGTAGGGTAGGGGGATGGATAAGATGTGCTAAGGTGAAGAAATGATCAGCAGCTTATGTTACAGTGCCACCTCTCAGCCCACATCTAATGACAAATTAAAAGGAAGGAAGGAAGGAAGGAAGGAAGAAAGGAAGAAAGAAAGAAAGAAAGAAAGAAAGAAAGAAAGAAAGAAAGAGGATTGCTTTAACCACAGTGTGAGTTAATGTGCATTAGGGAGGGGCAGAGCAGATGGAAGTGTAAACCAGTGAACAACCTTGAGGTGTCTCATTGGCTCGCAACACCATCAGTCAACATGACAACAGAGCCCAGACCAATTGACATATAAAATAGGAGGGATTGGGGAAGAACTCATGTTATCCATGCTCCGGCAACTATTTGAAACAGTTACTTCAAGAAATGGCTGCTGTAATGAGCTCTGCAGGGGACTGTCCCTTGGAAGCTTTAATCAGCATTCCCCTATTTTGAACACTATCATCCTTTCCAGTACAGGTTTAGCAAAATATTTCTGTTGGCTGCCAACAATTCCTATGCTTCAGGACTTCCTATACAAACCATTCATTCTTCTTTGTTTCCCCTCAATAGGGAGCACTTCCACCAGTCTGATGGATTTTTAGAAATCACTAGATATCAAGAACCTGAAATATTATGTCCCTTCGTTGTCCACATATAAAAGAATGTTTAAAATAGCTACTTATCAAGATATTTTTCTGAACCACACCTTCCCAGGGAAAGCTGTGGTAGATGGGGTGCATTTGTGCCAATCTACTTTGAAGTCCTGTAAGTATTTTCTAATGTGAACACCATTTTTATCTCCAAGTCAAGTGCAGCAAAATGTCAGCTTGTGGTCAACAACTGCTGTACTTCATGCTCTCATAAGTGAAATATTACCTTAGGGTGCAGTCCTACGGGGATGGCTGTAAGTCTCTGAAAGCAGAGGCTTGTGGCCATCCCATGCAGAATGGGAGGAGTGGCGGAGACAATATTCACCTCCTCGCTCTTCCCACTCTGCATTTTAGCTAGATGGGCTTTTTTGCCTGTCTAGCTGGAGCAGGAGGGAAGGAGGCTGGGGAGGCTGGAGGATTCTTCATAAGCCAGCTTCCCCAGTCCCCTCCCCACCTACAGAACTGCCCCCTTTCCCTCCTTTCTGACGTCACTTTTGCAACCTCAGAGAGGCAGCTGGCATGGTTCTCTCTGTGCCAGCTGCAAGGGGGAGTGAGCTTGGACTCCTGGGTCCAAAGTCAGGGTGCTGTCTCCAACCTCAGATCTAGGGATCCAACCTATCCTATGCCCCCCCTGACTCTGTCTAGGAGCCATAGGGTTGTCCTCTTAGCATCCATTCCAAAGAGAGCAAAACTAGATAAAAAGCAAAGGAAGCCAAGTTGGTCCATAAGAAAACAAAATCCAGAATCCATGGTCAGGCGATAATTTTGTCAGGATCAGACCAAAATGGCACAGAATAACAAGCAAACTTTCTGGTTTTCCAGAACTCTTCATCAGGCTGGATGCTGGGCAACGCAGATTCCACAGCAGACTGGCTTTTTGAGTCCTGTGGATTTCTCAGACTTGTGGACCAGTTTTTAACTGGGGGGGGGATTTGCACAAATTTGCACCTGTGCTAGTGCACATTAGTGCTAATGTGCACTTGGGCAAGTGGAACGAAATTCCCCCAAATCCTTTAAAAAATCTGAGTCCGTCAATGAGAGGATAATGGAATGAGCAATGCCTGACAATCTATAAAACATAGAACAGATTTAACAAAATCCATACATCCCTAGTGTACAATTTAAAAAAAAAATTCACAATAAAGCAATAATAAACCATTTAATATACATTAAATATTAAACCCTTACACAAAGCTAAAAACAACTGCAGATTAAAATGCCTGGGAAAATAAAAATATTCTAGTGCAATGTCAAAAAGATTGTAACATAGGCAATAGGCAGGTAGGGATGTACGAAAGTCACTTACCTTTCCACGGATTATGTTGATGGTGGGGGGGAGGCGTTCCATCCCTCCCCCTGGAATCCTCGACGGGGGGGGAGGCGATCCGTTCCTCCCCCCCGGAATCCTCCATGGCCGGCTGTGCTCCGCGGCAGCTCTGCGGAGCAGCCGGCCAGGCCCAGCCAGGCCAGAGCCGTCCGCAGCCGGATTTCCGGCCGCGGAGGGCTCGGGGGGGGGGACCGCGTACGCAAATGGCGGCGGCTACGGGGATCATGAGTTTTGTTGAAGCTGTCATATGCCGCACAACATCTTAATTTAGGCTAAAACGGCGAATCAAAAAGGGACGCAAATAGCGCCCACTACGCTATTTGCGTTCCCCTTTATTTTCGCCATCATAGTCTACATAAATATTTACATAGACTAAGACAGCCAAAAATAAGGAACGCAAACGTTTTTGGGTTTTTTTTGCGTAACGGTTTGCGTAAACGTTTTTGTTTTTTTTTAAACCCAGCCATGATAGGCTACGTAAATCTTTACGTAGCCTATCACATCTTTTTTTTTTTTTTAAACCCAGCCATGATAGGCTACGTAAAGATTTACGTAGCCTATCACGTTGTTTTTTGTTTTGTTTTTTTTACAAAACTGGAAATGGCGGCAGCGGAGCTGCCCGGAAGATCCGCCCCTGGTAAGTCTCATCCCGGGGGGGATCCGTGGGGGGGCGGGGGGGCAGGTAGTTCTGCCACGGAGTTCGGGGGGGCAAATGCACTGGCATTCGGCCTCACCGAGATCCGTGGCGGAATTCTCTGACATCCCTATAGGCAGGCCTCTCTAGGAAGGTTATTCCATTATCTGGGTACTGCAGCTGAGAAACAATCTGGTGATAGAAACCCACCCTCCTTCAGTTTAGGCAGTTTTAGAATCCAGTTTCTGAATAGCTAGATTCAGTATTCTCCAAGACACACACATACAACTAGATAAAGTGAGCTTGTCCAGGAGGGTTGGTAGATGACATAAGTTAAGATCAGAATATTTTAGCTAAAACACAAACTCCCTCTGAAGTATATGAGTAGAAAAATATGCCAACAGCTTGTTCACAATAACTATGCTTTAGGAACTCCTAACTGGACCACCAACTTAGTCTCCATTCTTTAAAGATTAAATGCAATTTGTATATGCCATTCGGAATGAATGCTTCATGTCATGATCTCCTCCAGCCTGGGCTGTTATCTCCGTTTATGGTCTAGGTATAGCAAGTCATGTTCACTGGTTGTCAACATTTTCTGTTTCTGCATCTCTTAACTGGATTCATTGCCCTGCTCTAGGGAGAGCATGAATACATAGGGTTCACATGCATCAGATTTACTGGTAGCCAAAAATAGTTAAGTGCCAAATAATAATGTTCTCTCTTTCCTAGAACATTATTATTCTCTTTTTAGGTTTGTTATGTATATAGTACCAATCAATGCCATTGCCAATATGCCACCTCTCTTTCTGGTCCAGATGTTGTAATCCTGTAGTGAGTAAGCCTTGCACGAGGAGGTGGACTCCTATCCAGTGGAGGCTGGTGGCTCCGATTTCAGTGGGGGTGTGAATCCATTCCAGGTTTCAGTCAGAACCAGCCAGAATTCTAAAGGAGCTATCCAAGGTTCTGAACCTATTTTGGGAATAGGGTTCAGCATCTTGGACAGCTCCTTCAGAGTTCTGGCTGGTTCTGAGTGAAACCTGGAATGGATTTACACCCCCACCAAAATCAGAGCCTCCAGCCTCCACTGCTCTTATCTTTCGTCAGCTTACTGAAGGGCAAGAGACAACATTCAGGAAGGCTTCATCACTGGTAGCCCTTTTCTGCTCTGTGAGATTACTCAACAGTGGTGCCCAGAGCTATCAGAGCCTGGCCAAGGAAAATTAAACAAGTTTGGCATTAATTCACCTGTGCGGAGTCAAGTGTTGATAGGGCAGGAGGGAGATGTCCTTTTGTCATATGATTGAAATTCAAATTAGTTTTGAACTCCACAAGTGTGCAGCACATCCTGTTTCTAATGCAGAAAAACATCACCAGCATCCAGTGCCTGACATATCCTGGACAGATAACCTTTAGTTGAGAGGCAAGACAAGCGAGTCAGGATAAGTGCAGAAGAAAAACAACTCAGTGAGTTAATATAAAGAGTTAATTACCTGTGTCAGGAAATAGATCACACAGCATAGAAAGTGTCTAATTGGTTGAAACTGATTGAAGAATAAAGGTTTTTTTCTGGGAAACTTACAAATATATGCAGTGGTACAAAATGAAGACAAAAGGTCCCATTTGCCTTCTTCAGACTGGAGGCAGGAATTATCCCTGTAGCATTCAGCAAAATGCATTATGGAGCCCTGGACCATCCTGCAATTATTTCTGTTTTTCACTCCTTGTCTTAAAAGTGCATGACTTGCACTTGAAATGTTCTTGGCAGAAATAGCCAGAGGTGTTCAGAGAGAAGGTGGATTTTTTCAAATGTTATTGTTAGCAAGATATAATATAAGACTCAGTCCCTGTGCCTTTAATAGCAATATAGGAGGGGGGAATTCTTCCATCACATTGCTGTTACATCAGCCAGATTTTATTTTCCCATTTAACTATTGAAAGCAGCAGTGTACTGTCTGATACAGAATCTATCACTCTTCATAGTAAGCTTGTATTTTAATCACTCAGTAAGTACATGTACCTAGCTACTTATCAGATAGCCCTGAATCTCTCCGGTCATATGCACATGCATCAGTTGCTCAGTTGAGAGGTTTACTGGGCCAGCAAGAACTGCTGTGTGGTGGGAAAGTGTGTGCAGTCCCACCCTTCTGCCATACAGATAATACTATGCATGCACTAGACCTCGCCCCAGCACAACAGGACTAGCCCTACCATTAGTTAGAGCAAGGCCACCGCCTCAGGCAGCAAATGGTGCTGGAGGGCAGAACTGCACATGTGTGTCATGCAACCAGCCATGCGCCCCCTAAGCTACCTTGCTGCCCTCAGGTGCGCTGGAGCACATAGTCCCATCACCATTGTTGAAGCAAGATTCGGCTGTCAGTCCAGTCAGCCTTTGTACATGGAACAGAAATTCTGTCGTTTCTACATCTGGCAGCAAAATGTCTTGAGTGGGCCCTAGTGATGTCCTTCTTTGAAAAAGAAGCATCAATAATTAGGCGAATTGGGGATCTGAACAACTGGGTGACCTGCATGTAGCGACACACTTGCCATTATCTGTCTTGCAGAGCAGAGGGCTTGTGTGACTCTTTTCTTATTTCACCCAGCAGGCTGCTGCAGCGGCCTCCTCCTGATCATTTTATCTCTTGACTCTTGATTTTATCTCTTTTTATTGTGCGCGGCAACTGAGGGGAGAAATTAAAAGGGGGAAGAAACCCCACTACAGCCTCTGAAGATGACCTCAATGCATGGGCAAGTTGGTATGGGAGCAGATGTCCTTCAGACACCTGTGTCCTAAGTCATATCGGTCCTTGAAGATTCCTGCTTCCTGGATCTCCTTTGGAGGTGCACTAAGTGGGGTCTATGCGGGGCTGCATCAGCGGAAAGTGTTCATTGCACAACAGGTCTGCACTCAGGATTCTGAAGACTGCCCAAAGCATGGTGACCTCCATGAGTCCATCACTGGAATCCTTTGGACTGTCAGATAACTGAGATTCAGATTTTAAACTTTAACATCTATGGACTGCTGCAGCCAAAGTTAACTCCCATATGCTAAGATAAACAGCAAAGAACAGGCCAGTCTGCAAGGACAATACATGCAGTGCAAACATCTGGGCAACTGAATTAAGCACCACCATCATGCTTTTCCCCTTCCTCCTAGGGATGGTGGACAATTCTGCCACGGACTCCAATGAGGCTGGATTCTAAAGAATCCACCCGCCCGGAGTCCGTGGTGGAACAGACCACTCACCTCCGCCACCCCGCGAAGTTCGCACCAGCCAGATCCTACCTGCCACCAGCCGGGTCAGGGTCCATCCACTCACTCCGCTGCCTTCCGCTGCTGGTCTGCGGATGCAAATGGTGTCCGGCGTAGTGGACGCCATTTGCGTCCCTGCTCTTTGCTGTGATAGGCTACGTAAATCTTCACGTAGCCTATCGCACAAAGGGACAGGGATGCAAATGGCATCCGCTACCCCATTTGCGTCCCTGCTCTTTGCCATGATAGGTTATATAAAGATTTACGTAGCCTATCATAGCAAAGAACAGGGATGTAAATGGCGTCCGCTACACCAGATGCCATTTGTGTCCACGGACTGGCAGCGGATGGAAGTCTGGCAGCGGACGGACCCAGCTGGCAGCTCCGCAGACTTGCCACGGAGTGGAGCCAGCTGGGGAGGATTCCGGGGGGAGGAATGGATTGCCTCCCCCCCCAGTGGACCCCCCAGCGGACTCTAGTGAGTGGGGTTTGTACACCCCTACTTCCTCCCTTCCAATCCCTTTCCTTGGTCTCCTGTCTTTTTAGACTGTGAGCCTGAGGGCAGGGACTATCTGATTGTTGATTTTTGTAAGCCACTCTAGGAGTCTTTGGACTGAAGACTGGGATATAAATGCTTTTAATAAATAAATTGCCATCATGCAAAGACTCTGGCCAGTCCTATAAATGTCTAAACCAAATTCTAGCCATCCTTGAATTCAAAAATAGCAGCACTATGCCATCATATTGCCACTAATTTTCTCTTTACAGCATTCAAGAAACATATTCACATATTCAGAATATATTTGACAAGAGTGTATTCGCAGAGGAGAATTTTTGAGCTGATTTTATGTGCCCTATGTACCAGCACTAGGCAAGTTTGATGTATGGTATGCTGCAATGTAAAGAAGCCCTCAGAGGCTCTTTGAAAGTCCAGGAGCTTTTGAAAGTCCCTTTTGTGGGGAATTATTTTTATATCTCAGTATATGACATGATGCTGCATAGTCCAGTATGTTTAACTCCGTATATCGTTGAAGCTAGTCTAGTCATCAGTGGGAATATTCAAATGTCCTGAAGCAGAGAGAAATATACTTAGGAGTCATAGGCTCCAGGGCTTGAAATCTTTCTGTTTCAGCTGATATATTGTTTAAATCTAAAACTTATTTAAAAACCTGTCTGGATGCGATGGCTTTTAATTAATCTTCTCTTAGTTTTTATACCATATAGTACCTTGAAGACGCAAGATCAATCACAGCCGTATTGTAACGTAGAGTTGGGAGACAGAAAGATAAATGAGCTATCAGGTTTAGCATTTTGATAGCTAAGTTTAATTTTAACTAGCTCATGAACATACTGTAGATCAGAGGATAAAGTCATGAAACAGAGCATTCATCTCTGCAGCCTGGACTGAAGTCCATTCATAAAGGGATGGAACAGGTTTCCTCGTCCCTACTTTAGGAGCAATATGTGGGCCCAGACATGACAGATCCTCCAAAGGCCTATTAACCTTCTTAACTAAATCCACAGAAATAAATTTGGGGAAGGGCAAAAGATACATGATCCATCCACATAGCTTTTCTAGGGCTGTGCACTGCTTCAGTACAAATCCTAAATAACGAGGCAAAGTGGGCTTATTTGGAGGTGCCTCGTCATGATATGAAGTGGATCAGACCAGCACTGAAGTGGTCCAAAGTGAAGTGGCTCCTCCACGAAGCGCCTCATCTGCCTCATATATCTGGAGCTCATCTTATGCCTTCTGAGCAGCCTAGACAGGCTGTGCCCAAATGTAGCAACTTCAGAAAGAACACGTGGAGGGGCTGGAGGAGGGGGGGAAGGCAAGAGGATGTGGAGGCACCAAATGTATCAATTTGAGAGAGATTCAGGCACTGGGAGAGGCAACAGGGGAAGGAGAGAGGAGGAGGGAGTGACCTTTGCTGTGAGTCAGACTCTGTTTGCTCATTGTGAGAGAGGTGGTGTTACTGAGAGGAGAGGACTGTCTGGACTAGGGATGGCAGAGAATTCCACCATAGATTCCAGTGAGGCCGGATTCTTTACAATTCTTTAGAATCCGGCCCCCCGGAATCCGTGGCAGAGCGGCCTCCTGCCCCCCCGCCCCCCCACAGAATCCCCCCGGGACGGAACTTACCTGGGGCGGATGTGGCGGATGTGGCAGCAGCAGTTCCGGCGGCGGCAACGGCTCCAGCGGCAGTGGCTCTGGCGGCTGGTCTCCTGGCCGGCCGCAGCTGAGCGGCTGCGGCCGCCATTGGTGGCCTTGCAGCTGTGATAGGCTAGCTAAGTATTTATGTAGCCTATCACAGCTAACCCCCCCCAAAAAAAAACAACACAGAGGACGCAAATGGTGTAGTGGGAGCTATTAGCGTTCCCCTTTTTTTCGCCGTAATAGCCTACATAAATATTTACATAGACTAGAATAGCGAAAAATAGGAAACACAAATGGTGGCCGCCGTAGCTGCTGCCATTTGCATATGCTGTTTTTTTTGGGGGGGGTAGCCGTGATAGGCTACGTAAATACTTACATAGCCTATCACGGCAGCTTGGCTGGAAGCAAATGGCGGCCGCTATGGCGGCCTCCATTTGTGTCCACAGCAGCCCGTCCACGGCCGGAACCCCGGCTGCGGACGGCCCGGGCTGGCTGCTCCACGGAGCCGCCGTAGAGTGGAGCCACCCAGGCAAGATTCCGGGGGGGAGGACTGGATTGCCTCCCCCCCCC
The DNA here is from genome assembly GCF_057233095.1 of Heloderma suspectum. NCBI lineage: Eukaryota > Metazoa > Chordata > Lepidosauria > Squamata > Helodermatidae > Heloderma > Heloderma suspectum. The sequence continues at coordinate 43,579,556 of NC_139460.1, read as the reverse complement.
CGTCGAGGATTCCGGCGGGAGGGATGGAGCACCTCCCCCCCCCACCGTGAATCACATCCACAAACAGGTAAGTCACTTTCATACATCCCTAGTCTGGACGTTATTTGGCTAGAGCAGTGGTCTCCAAAGTGGGGTGCACGCACCCCAGGGGAGGTGCAAGATGATCCATTGGGGTGTGTGAGCTGTCTGATAATTCAGCAGCCCCCCACTGCCTTGACAAGCCACCATGTGCAGTGATGGTGGCAGCGGTGGCGGTGGCAGCAGCCGGATGGGACGGGAGCCGAGAAGGAAGCTCCATGGCATTTCTCTCTCCACTCCAGTCCTATTCTGCCTCTGCTGCAGCCACTGCGAGCAACTGCCACAGTCTCTGCCAGGCATGGCAGAGGAAGACTTCCCACTTCCCACTCTCCTTTGGCAGAACAAAGCCGAGAAGACAGTGTGTACTATGGGGACTGGGTAAAATGAGAATCCATAAAATCAAAAAGGGATCCTCATGATTTCATATGATTTTTAAAGAGGAGACCCACAAAACCACCATCATATCTAGGGATGGCAGGAGAATTCCTCCACTGACCCCAGTGAGGCTGGATTCAAAAGAATCCGGCCTCCAGAGTCTGTGGAGGAATGGAGCACTTACCTCCACCTCCCTGAGGAATCCTCCCCAGCTGGATCCTCCTCGCCGCCGGCTCCGTAGCACCAGTGATATGGCCGCCATTGCCGTATCGCTGGTTGAGGCTGAGTGACTCCAGACACAAATTGCATCTGCTATGCCATTTGCAGCCATAAAGGTCTTAGATTAGCTGCATTTAGCTTAAACTAAGGGCTTTATGGCCGCAAATGGCATCTGCTATGCCATCTGCGTCTGTGGTTTTTCATTGTATTTAGCTTAATCTAAGAGCTTTACGGCCACAAATGGTGTAGTGGACACCATTTGCATCCGGAGTGAGCCTTCAGCCAGCGATACGGAATGGCAATGGCGGCTGTATCACTGGCCATATGGAGCCGGCTGGCGGCTCCACGGAGTCACCGCATGGAGGATATGGCTCCAGACGGTTCAAGGAAGGCAGCGGAGATAAGGGATCCATTCCACCACGGACTCCGGGTTTCGGATTCTTTTGAATCCGGCCTCATTGGAATCTGGGGTGGAATTCTCTGACATCCGTAGCTCAGACTCCTGGGTCCGAGGTTGGAGAACCATCTCTGATCTCAGATCCAGGAATCTGAATTATGCTATTGCCCCCCAGATTCTGTCTAGGGGCCATAGAATTGCTCTCTAAGCAGTTTACATAAAAAATACATATAACACTATATAAAAACCTATTTATCTATCAATCATCTGTCTGTCTGTCTGTCTGTCTATATTACTTTTAAAAAACACATACACATACCCCAGGTAAAACAGCTGTGTCATGGTCAATTACAAGTCAGAGAAAGCCTGAGTAAACAGATGCATCTTCAAGATGCATCTTCAATAGTTTATTTGGATTTCCAAAAGACTTTTGAAATCCCTCACCAAAGACTCCCAAGCACTTATCAGACATGGAAAAAGAGGACAGGTCCTCGTATGGATCAGTAACTGGTTTCAGAACAGAAAGCAGAGAGTAGGAATAAATGCCTACTCTCCCAATGGAGGGAAATATATAGTGGGGTCAGGGATCTGTATTAGGACCACCGCTTTTCATCCTGTTCATAAATGATCTAGAATTCGGAGTGAACAGTGAAGTGGCCAAGTTTGCAGATGACACCAAATTATTTAGGGTGGTTAAAACAAAAAGGGATTGTGAAGAGCTCCAAAGGAAACTCAACAAACTGGGAGAATGGGCATCTAAATGGCAAATGTGGTTCAATGTAACAAAGTGTAAAGTGATGCACATTGCGGAAAAAAAATCCCAACTTCAAGTATAGCCTGGGATTTGAGCTAGTGGTGAGGGACCAGGAAAGAGATCTTGGGGTTGTGGTGGACAGCTCAATGAAGATGTCAACCCAGTGTGCAGCCACTGTAAAAGGCAAACTCCATGTTAGGCATAAGAAAAGGAACTGAGAATAAAACTTCCAACATCATACTGCCCCTATTCAAATCTACGGTGTGACCATACTTGGAATACTGTGTCCGGCTCTGGTCACCACACCCAAAAAAGATACTGTAGAGCTGGAAAAAGTGCCAAAAGGGGCAACTAAAATGATCAAGGGGCTGGAACATCTCCCCTATGAGTGAAGGTTACAACTAGGGATGTACAAAAGTCACTTACCTTTTCGTGGATGTGATTCGTGGGGGGGAAGTGCTCTGTCCCTCCCCCTGGAATCCTCAAAGGGGGGGAGGCAATCCAGTTCTCCCCCCCGGAATCCTGCCCAGCCGGCTCTGCCCCGCGGCGGCTCTGCAGAGCAGCCGGCTAGGGCCGTCCGCAGCCGGAGTTTCAGCAACGGACTGGCTGCTGCTGACGCCGTAGCGGCTGCCATTTGCGTCCAGGAAGGCTGCCATGATAGGCTACGTAAGTAAGTATTTACGTAGCCTATCATGGCAGGCAAAAAAAAAACACGTACGCAAATGGCGGCGGCTACAGCGGCCGCCATTTGCATTCCCTATTTTTCGCCGTTTTAGCCTACGTAAATATTTACGTAAGCTATTACGGCGGAAAAAAGGAACACAAATAGCACCAACTATGCTATTTGTGTTCCCCTTTTTTTTCGCCGTAATATTCTACATAAATATTTACGTAGACTAAAACGGTGAAAAATTAGGAACGAAAATGGCGGCCGCCATAGCCGCCACCATTTGCGTACGCCATTTTGTGTTTTTTTTGTTTTTTACCCAGACGTGATAGGCTACGTAAAGACTTACATAGCCTATCACGGCTCCCTGGCTGGACACAAATGCATCCGCACCAGCCAGTCCGCGGCCGGAAATCCAGCTGCGGATGGCCCTGAGGAGCAGAGCCGGCCATCGAGGATTCTGTGGGGGGAGGACCAGATCACCTCCCCCCCATCGAGGATTCTGGGGGGAGGGACAGAGCGCCTCCCCACCCCACGAACAGAATCCATGAAAAGGTAAGTGACTTTCGTACACCCCTACTTGCACACTAGTTGCTGGGAAACGTGGGTGGGAAGGTGCTGTTGTGCTCATACCCTGCTTGTGGGTTCTCAGTCGACAGCTGTTTGGCCACTGTGTGAACAGAATGCTGGACTAGATGGACCCTTGGTCTGGTCCAGCATGGCTCTTCTTATATTCTTATGTTCATAAGAGGCATTCAAAGCTTGACATAGTTTCTGCCTTTAGAACCTCATGTGGGAGAGCATTCCAAAGTGTGAGTGCCACTACCAAGAAGGCTACTGGTTGAGGGGCAACCAATAAAGCCTCCTCAGAAGATCTCAGGGGCTGATTTGGTGTATGTAGGGGAAGGCTAGGTATCCTATTCTCAAGGTGTTTAGGGCTTCTGGCAGCCTCTAATTCTGGTTAAAAAGAAAAAAAAGCATCAAATAAAAAAAAGAAAAAATTTGGATGATGATTCATGCATATCTTGCATATTGTCTGATTTGACCCCCAGTTTCACCTCCCATTTGCACTATGAGGATACTTATACTAACCTACCATTGCAAGGCTGTTGCAAGGATTATTGAGTTAATTTATATGAAGTGATTTATGCATGAAGTTCGGGCGGGACAGAGACCCCTGTATTTTGTTACTTAGAAGCTCAGCCATAATGGCTTTGAATACATGTATAGTTTGTATTTTGTGTTGGCATCGTCCTTACCCAATATGTATTTTGTTCAGGGAAAGACTCCATGGGAAAAGTTCCCATGGCAGCTAGGTGCACCAGGATTCTAGTTTGCTAGGTTGCCAGCTTTTATTGTGATTGACTTTCAAGACCTGTATGTTCTCTACATTAATTGAGCTAAAAGGTCTTGCTGTCCTACAGTAAAGAAAGTTTGGGAAGTCCATATAAATGCAAACAGCTTCCTGACCGCCAATTCAACACCTTAGCCAAGCAATCCATGAAGATATCTTCAAAACTGGACAATCTAATGAAGCCTTGGTGGGTAACTCTTCCCTTTACTCCTCCACTGGATAAGCTGGGAGCCTAGGGAATTGTGCAAAGGTATTTCAAGGACTCAGGCCAAGTGCAACCACACACACACACACACACACACACCCCTAGCTAGCTTCCCTTCCTTGCATCCTTACTCCCTCAGCCCCCTTGCCTCTCTCCATGTTTGTTATTTTCCTCAGAAAATAACAAACATAGAATTAGGGATGGCGGAGAGTTTCTCCACGAATCTCTGGGAGGCCGAATGCCAATGCATTCGGCCCCCCGAAATCAGTGGAGAAATGGTCCGCCACCCCCCCTGGCACCCCCCCCCCCAGGATAGGACTTACCTTTCCCGAATGTCCCTGGCACTGGCGGCTCCTGGCGGCGGTTCGGCGGCGGTTTGGTGGCGGTTCGGTGGCGGCCAGTCTTCCAACCGGCTGCCGCCGCCGCCATTTCCAAGTTTAAAAAAAAACACACACAAGCAAAGATGATAGGCTACGTAAAGATTTACGTAGCCTATCACGGCTAGATTTTAAAAAAACACCGTGATAGGCTACGTAAATCCTTACATAGCCTATTACGGCTGACTTTGTGGGGGGGGGGGAAAGCGCGTACGCAAATGGCGGTGCCCATGGGCGCCACCATTTGCATTCCTTATTTGGGCATGTGTAGTCTACGTAAACATTTATGTAGACTATGGCGAAAATAAGGGCAACACAAATAGCGTCCCAGCCGGCAAGGAGGATTCACGGCCGGAGGGACGGGGTGCCTCCCCCCCCGGCCAGAATTTTGGTGGGGAGGGATGGGGCGCCTCCCCCCCACCGCGAAGGAAATAGCGTTGCCCTTATTTTCGCCGTATTCTACGTAAATCTTTACGTAGACTACAGGGACCAAATAAGGAACGCGAATGGCGGCTCCCTATGGGGGCCGCCATTTGCGTACGCGTTTTTTTTTTTCAAAGTCACCTGTGATAGGCTACGTGACAATTAACGTAGCCTATCATGGCTGACTTTGCAGATCTAGCCATGATAGGCTACATTAATCGTTACGTAGCCTATCACGGGGGCGTTTTGTTTTTTTTTTCTTTTGAAGTTCGCGGCCGGGGAGATGGGGCACTTCTCCCAGGCCTGAATTTCGGCCGGGCGAGGCGGGAAGCCTCCCCCCCGGCCTGAATTTTGGCCAGGCGAGGAGGGAAGCCTCCCCCCCTGGCCTGAACTTCGGGGGGAACAGGAAGCGCCTCCCCCCCACCGCGAAGCAAACTGCGAGACCAGGTAAGTGACTTTCGTGCATCCCTAATTGTATCTCCCCTCAGTCTTCTCTTCTCAAGGCTAAACATGCCCAGTTCTTTCAGTCTCTCCTTTGTTTCCAGTCCCTTGATCATCTTTGTTGCCCTCCTCTGAACCCACTCCAGTTTGTCTGCATCCTTCTTAAAGTGTGGTTCCCAGAACTGGACACAGTACTCCAGATGAGGCCTAACCAGTGCTGAGTAGAAGGGAACTAGGACTTCCTGGAATTTGGAAGCTATGCTTCTATTAATGTACCCAAAAATAGCACTTGCCTTTTTTGTAGCCACATCATATTGTTGGCTCATATTCAGCTTGTGATCTACAACAATACCAAGATCTTTCTCACTTGTAGTGTTACCGAGCCAAGTATCCCCCATCTTGTAACTGTGCATTTGGTTTCTTTTTCCTACATGCAGAACTTGGCATTTTCCCCTGTTAAATGCACTTTGAGTTTTCTTTCTGTCTTCCAAGGTATTAGCTATCCCCACCCAATTTTGTGTCATCTGCAAATTTGATAAGCATTCGCTGCACCTCCTCCTCCAAGTCATTAATAAAAATGTTGAGGAGCACTGGGCCCAGGACTGAGTCCTGCGGTACCCCACTCGTTACCTCTCCCCAGTTTGAGAAGGTCCCATTGATAAGCACTCTTTGAGTCTGATTCTGTAGCCAACTGTGGATCCACCGGATCGTTGTTTCATCTAGTCCACCTTTAGCTAGTTTGCTAATCAGGATATCATGGGGTACTTTGTTGAAAGTTTTGCTGAAGTCAAGTTATATGATGTCCACAGCATTCCCACAGTCCACAAGGGAGGTTTCCTGATCAAAAAATGAGACAGATTCGTCTGGCAGGATTTGTTCTTGACAAATCCATGTTGGCTTCGAGTAATCACTGAAGTGTTTTCAAGGTACTTACAGACTGATTGCTTTATAATCTGCTCCAGAATTTGCCCAGGGATTGATGTCAGACCGACTGGTCTGTAGTTCCCAGGTTCCTCCTGAATACTAAATAAATATTTTATTTATAAAAATATTTTATTTAGTAGTCAAGATACAAGAAGAAACCTTGCTCCAGAGCTCTCCATTCCAAATTCTTTTTTTTTCTTTTTTTTTTTTCTTTATCATGCACCTTTTGTTGCATATTTTTGCTCTGGGGTCCCTAATCATGGCTTAGGGCTGCTCCATCTCCCCATCATAACCTATATCAACCCACCTTGAATGCAACTGTGGATGACAGTGAGTTGTCGTCTCATGTTATTCGGTTTCCAAGAGACTGTGATCAACCAGGAGGTACAGTCCTTTGTGTTCCCTTCCTCTGAAACAAGTTAACTATACTCATGTTGACTTTATGGCTTCCTCTTTCCCATAAGATGTCTCTAAATCTATCCATTCTTCCCCTTATGTGGCCTTTGTTGTTTATTTGGTCAGTCGCTTCCGACTCTTCGTGACTTCATGGACCAGCCCACGCCAGAGCTTCCTGTCGGCCATCACCACCCCCAGCTCCCCCAAGGTCGAGTCCGTCACCTCCAGAATATCATCCATCCACCTTGCCCTTGGTCGGCCCCTCTTCCGTTTGCCTTCCACTTTCCCTAGCATCAGCATCTTCTCCAGGGTGTCCTGTCTTCTCATTATGTGGCCAAGTACTTCAGTTTTGCCTTTAATATCATCCCCTCAAGTGAGCAGTCTGGCTTGATTTCTTGGAGTATGGACTGGTTTGATCTTCTTGCAGTCCAAGGCACTCTCAGAATTTTCCTCCAGCACCACAGTTCAAAAGCATCTATCTTCCTTCGCTTAGCCTTCCTTATGGTCCAGCTCTCGCAGCCATAGGTTACTATGGGGAATACCATTGCTTGAACTATGCGGACCTTTGTTGTCAGTGTGATGTCTCTGCTCTTCACTATTTTATCAAGATTTGTCATTGCTGTCTTCCCAAGAAGTAAACGTCTTCTGATTTCCTGGCTGCAGTCAGCGTCTGCAGTAATCTTTGCACCTAGAAAGACAAAGTCTGTCACTGCTTCCACGTTTTCTCTCTCTACTTATGTGGCCTACCTTTTGCCAATGAAATCCAAAGGACTTCTTGTTGTGCTTAGCTCCCTAAACCCTGACTTGCCGGTCCCTAGCACCCTCCCCAACTCTGTCTCTTCTTGTCCTGTCACCATTATGAGGGACAGTCTGCCAGCCCAGTGCTGGGGATTGGTGTACTACTAATCAATTATTTTCTTTCTGTAAATATTTATGATAAAACAAGACATCTGTGTTTCAGCTATCAAGCTGGGATTAGCCCCAGTGCCACTGTGGGACTTATTGGTTCAGAGCCAGACTTTGATTCAGGTGTTGTTGTTGTTCAGTCGTTCATCGTGTCCGACTCTTCGTGACCCCATGGACCATAGCACGCCAGGCCTTCCTGTCCTGCACTCTCTCCCGGAGCGTGCTCAAGTTCATATTCATTGCATCCGTGATGCTATCTAGCCATCTCATCCTCTGCCGTCCCCTACATGTTAATTGGGGACCCAGTTCAATCATAGAAAGCCCTAGGCTTGAGAGTTTAGCTTGGCCTGGTTTCCCATCTGATTATGGGACCAGGGCGGGGGTGGTTTGGCCCTGAACAGGATGAGGAATGTCAGAATGGTGAAAGCATCATTCTGCCTGGTTTCTTTAGAGGGGAGTAGGCCAGGAGAGTTGAACACTGCTGAACAACTTCAAGTTTTGACCTCGAATTACAGATAAGAAAACTGATAGCTTCTCTGTGGGAACCAGACAGGCTGGGGTAGAATGAGCTAAGGAAGGAAAGATTTCAAACTTGTCTCTTGGGAATGGAACCACCTATAGAAAGCAGTATAAAAATGCCTTTTTCAATGTACTGCTGATTTATGGGCTTGAGTCCCCTGTCAGTTAGATCATCAGAAAGAGGGCTCTAATACTCTGCCCTTGTATTTAAACTGATGTCGAGGTGCCGGGGCCTTTGCTGTAAAATTATCATCTTTACTTCCCAAAATCCTTCCTCCTGCCTGGACTTACCACCTTCTGAGCCACTTGAAGCAGTCTTCACTTGGGCTGGACTCACCATCAAATTGTCTGTTTGAACCTTGTATTGTTAAGAACCTGCCATGGAGTATAACTCTGGAAACAGCATCTCTAATGCCTGAACCACTTTCTTGTTTGGACTCAACCCTTCTTTAAAGCCTGAAATCATCCTGACACCTGGGTTTTTAGCCTGCCTGGGATCTAGTGTAGGAGAAGCCCTAAGAAGAGAATATCTCTACTGCTTTGGACTTCCACCTACCTGCTGATCTTGGAACCTGGACTTAGTCTGCCTGAGATCATGGATCAAAGAGGCCCTGAAAGGGAACATCTCTACTGCCCAGTACCCTCACTCTCTCTAGCTTGGACTTACCATGGGCTTTGATCTTTGATCTACATTGACACACATCCCATGGAGATTCAGACATACTCTATTGTTGGACAGATCTCTGCCTGTGTTTGCATTCTAGTTTGTAACTTGCTCTTGAACCAAGTCTTGAATTGCCTGGAATGTTATCTTGCCTGGATTTATCATGACCCTTGACCTTGCCTTGTATTATGAACCACAGGGTTCCTGATTTGGAAACTATCATGGAAGTGATCTCTGGCATGGTTGCAGCAATTAGGTTAGGTTTTGGACTGTTTTTTGAATTAAGCCATGAGCCTATAGCTGTTGAAACTATATGATTTTCTGGAGAGTTGTAACCATTAAGATTTTACAATGAGATTTGCTACAATAAAGAACCTCACTGATATGGGTGTCCTGTGTCAGTGTGCCAGAGAACATGGGCACATGACATATCAGTATTCTCAAGCTAATTTCTACATCTTATCAAAGTACAGTGCAAAAATGACTGTGTGTGCCCCACACCTATGGAAAAGATCCCCATACTTCTGGGTTTGTCACATACATGTGTTCACATGTGGGTTCATGAACAAGGACATTTGGTAGCAATAGCTACTAAGGGCCAAACTAAATGACACATTAATCATGAAATTAGAAATTGTGTGATTGGCTTTTTAAAAGTTAATAGCAAGCATGAGGGGCCCAATCCAAACTGGACTGAAAAAAGCTCCCTATCGCTCCAATGCAATTTTCTGGTGCAGTGGGTCCAATTCAGATTTGGAACACAGTGGAGAGCAAAGGCTCACGGCTTCCTACTATTAGATTTCCAATACTGATTAGATTAGGGAATTTTGGGTTCATGTAACTCTTGCTGATGTTCTATTCAAGACAGTATATGTAAGCTTTTGAGTTATGCAAAACCCTTCATCAGAGAAGCAGCTATTTCTCAGCTAAGAAAAGAACAAGGTTACATACCAATGCAAGTATTTTAGTCACTTCAACTATATATTGGCCTAAATAGCAAAAGTTTTAGCACTTCAAACACTTGCAATACAAACAAAGTTAATGGAAAGTAAATTCCAGGCCAATAGCTGAGAACCATTTATTATAAAACTAAATTAGCGCCTGGCAGAAGTAATTAACAAAGGCTTAGTCATTCAGGGAACAATTTTAACACTGAGCCACTTTGGTGACCAGTTTTACGGCAGGAACTTTGAATGGCCAATAATCACGAATCAAAGGAATGCTTGGCTTTCACAAGTCTATAAAGAGAAAGTACATTTAAAAAAACCTAATTGAAGCAAATATGCATTAGGATCAAACTAGACATTATGTTAAATGTGTAGCTAACAATTTTTATGTGATACTAGGTGTGTGTGTGTGTGGGGGGGGGCATTTAGCCCTTTCCTTCCCAGCCACGATCCTGATGAATATCACCCTCCCACACGGCAATTAGCCTTAGAAATAAAACTCTCATTTTTTCCAAAGGCTAATTGCAGCCTGGGGGAGGATTTTTGTCATGATCACAGCTGGGAAGGGTTAATCCTCCCTTCCCTGTGCCAAATTGTCCCCCTGCCCATTCCTAGCAGTAAATTAAAAAATCCCCTGATGTAGTTGCTAGCTACACTTTTAGTGGAACAGGTAGTTTGGCCCTCTGACATTCGGAAGAACTGTTTCACACATGCATATATCACTCGATGTTTCATCAACTCAATACTGTCACTTGATGATTCAGAAGTGGGTATGCGAACTACCATGATTGGAAAGGATTGCCTCTGAGTTGATGGGAAGCCATTTGAAACCTCTTTTGTGGCATCTAATCTGTACTAGCTTTTCACGCAGGCAAGTCACCACTCAATATTGTAGCCATGGTGTGATGAGCAAGTGAGATAGGTGGTTGAGGGTAAAGAAATCATATAAATGAAGAAGTTGCAAACAATAGTAGGTGCATAATTTACTATTCATTACAAATTCTTGCCTCACCTCAAATATAGCAGAAGGAGTGGGTCATGAAGGATAGAAAGAAACAGCAGTCATAGGACTGATGAAGATGCTGCTGCAGGGGAGATGAGAATCTAAGACACCTGGTACATAATAGTCCAATATTGTAAGGAATTCAAACAAAAGGTCCCCCCACCCCACTAATACACAGGAGGAAGAACATGCTTGAAAGTGTCCAGTCTCAGTCTCTTGAGAAGGGATGGACAAATCCATCAAATCTGGTTTCCCTCCTTTTCCAGTTTTTGACCAATCCTTCTTTGTTCTGTCCCATTTCTGCATCAGTTTGCAATTTTTTTAAAAAAAAGTCTGTACAAAAATTAAATGCACTTTCATGTGCATTTCTCCTAATATATGCATTTTGTAGACAAGTTTGCCTAATCTACACGTTTGCAAGCAGATTCCCCTTATCATATGTTTTGTATGTATATTTTATTTTCCACTACTATACACATTTTTGTGTGCACTTTCCTCTAATATACACTTCTTTTGTTTTTGTTTCAAAAGTGTGACTACCAAATGATAACTGGTTCACATGTTAATTTGGGAAGAGTGAATTTGGTTTTATCAAAGGAACTGAATGAAATCCCTCCCCCCTTCCTGCTCTTGATTCATATGTCTGTATAACCTTCTTTGCACAGCCATAGTATCTGAACTGTGGCTAGAATTACTTCCCTCAGCAGGCACATTAGAGATCTTCCTCTGAGATGGTATTTAAATGCAGTGGATTGAACCTGGGATTTTCTACATGCAAATCAAATGATGGTCCCAAATTTCATTTCATTTATTTAGGGATGTCAGAGAATTCCTCCACGGATCCCAGGGAGGCTGAATTCCAGTGAATCCGGCCCCCCGGAATCTGTGGAGGAACAGAGCAACCCACCCCACCACCCTGCAAAAGTGCCCCGAAACAGAGCCTACCTGGCTGCGGCTCCAGCTGCAGCAGCTCTGGTGGCAGCTCCAGCGGCAGCAGTGGCTCTGGCTGCTGCTGGGCTGCAGCCGCAAATGGCGGCTGCTACATCGGCTGCCATTTGCGTCCCTGGCAAGCCGTGATAGGCTACGTAAATATTTACGTAGCCTATCACGGCAAAAGCGAGGACGCAAAGGGCGGCCGCTACACCATTTGCATGCCCACTTTTGCCGTGATAGGCTATGTAAATATTTACGTAGCCTATCACGGCTCAGCGAAGGGACGCAAATGGCGGCTGCTACGCTGGCTGCCATTTGCGTCCGCAGACCTGCCTCTGCGGATGCACTCGGCTGGTGGCTCCGCAGAGTCGCTGCGGAGCGGAGCCAGCCAGGGAGAATTTCAGAAGGAGGTACAGAGCGCCTCCCCCCCACTGCGGATGTCACCCTTCGAAAAGGTAAGTGACTTTCGTACACCCCTACATTCATTACATTTCTATACCGCCCAATAGCTAAAGCTCTCTAGCCAGTTTACAAAGATTAAAAACCTTAAAAATACAATATTAGACATAGTATAAAAACTATTTACATACAAATATATAAACCATTTACACACACACACAGAGAGAGAGAGAGAGAGAGAGAGAGAGAGAGAGATTTTAAACAATCAACAATAAGAAAAGCCATGACCTGATTAAAACCTTATTATATGCTTTCAAATATCTGAGAGTTAGGGATGCACGAAAGTCACTTACCTGGTCTCGCAGCCTGCTTCGCGGTGGGGGGGAGGCACTTCGCTGCTCCCCCCGAAGTTCAGGCCAGGGGGGGAGGCCTCCCTCCTCACCCAGCTGAAATTCAGGCCGGGGGGGAGGCTTCCCGCCTTGCCCGGCCGAAATTCAGGCCGGGGAGAAGTGCCCCGTCTCCCCGGCCGCAAACTTCAAAAGAAAAAAAAAACGCCCCTGTGATAGGCTACGTAACGATTAACGTAGCCTATCACGGCTAGATCTGCAAAGTCAGACGTGATAGGCTACGTTAATCGTCACGTAGCCTATCACGGGTGACTTTAAAAAAAAAAAAGCGCGTATGCAAATGGCAGCCCCCATAGGGAGCTGCCATTCGCGTTCCTTATTTGGTTCCTGTAGTCTACGTAAAGATTTACATTGACTATGGTGAAAATAAGGGCAACGCTATTAGCCGCACGTGCTTTTTTTTTTAAGTCACCCGTGATAGGCTACGTGACAATTAACGTAGCCTATCACGGCTGACTTTGCAAATCTAGCCGTGATAGGCTACGTTAATCGTTACGTAGCCTATCACAGGGGCGTTTTTTTTTTTTTTTTTACTTTTCTTGTAATGGCGGCGGCGGCAGCCGGTCGAAAGAACAGCTGCCGCCCCCGCCCCTGACGAAGACCTGCTGAACCGCCGCTGGGACCTGCCGCCGGGAGGGGCATTCGTGAAAGGTAAGTCCCATCCCGGGGGGGCGGAGGGCGGGGGGGCAGAGAATTTCTCCCCGAACAACCTTTGGAGGACCAAATGCATTGGCACTTGGCCCCCCGAAGTTTCAGGGAGAAATTCTCCCCCATCCCTATAGTGAGAGTAGAGAAAACCTGGTGCCAAAAAAATAGCAATGGTGGCACCATGTGGGCCTTGTTGGGAAAATTGTTCCAAAGTTGGGGGGGGACCACTGAAAAGGCCCTCTTCCTTGTTGAGACATTCTGAGCCTCTCTCAGAGGAGGAAATTGGAGGTAGAGGTGTGTGATGCTTAGGGATGTCAGAGAATTTCACCATGAATCTCGGGGAGGCTGAATGTCAGCGCATTCCGCCCCCTGAAATCGGTGGCGAAACGGTCTGCCCCCCCACCCCCCCCAGGACAGGACTTACCTTGGGTGAATCTCCCTGGCGGCGGCGGCTCCGGAGGTGGTTTGGCGGCGGTTCGGCAGCGGCAGCTGCGGTGGCCGGTCTTCCGACCTCCTGCCGCCACCATTTCCAAGTTAAAAAAAAAAAAAAAAACCGTGATAGGCTACATAAACATTTACGTAGCCTATCACGGCTAGATTTTTAAAAGACACCATGATAGGCTCCGTAAATGTTTACGTAGCCTATCATGGCTGAGTGAAAAGAAGAAAAAAAACCGCGCGTACGCAAATATTTGCGTTCCTTATTTTGGCACATCTAGTCTACGTAAACATTTACGTAGACTACAGCAAAAATAAGGGGAATGCAAATAGCGTAGGCGCTACGCTATTTGCGTTCCCCTTATTTTCGCCGTAGTCTACATAAATGTTTACGTAGACTAGACGTGCCAAAATAGGGAATGCAAACGGCGGCGCCCATGGGCGCCGCGATTTGCGTACGCGCGGTTGTTGTGTTTTTTTTCACTCAGCCATGACAGGCTACATAAACATTTACGTAGCCTATCACAGCTGACTGCAGGGACGCAAACGGAGGTGGCTACGGCCGCCACCATTTGCAGACCTGGCCGGCCAGGATTCGCGGCGGGAGGGACGGAGCGCCTCCCCCCTGGCCAGAATTTCGGGGGGGAGGGACGGGGCACCTCCCCCCTGGCCAGAATTTTGGGGGGAGGGACGGAGCGCCTCCCTCCCACTGCAAATCAAGTTTCGTAAAAGGTAAGGGACTTTCGTACATCCCTAGCTGATGCTGGAAGTCCCATTCTGTTTAACCCAATGGGTTCTGCAGTGTTTCCATTCCAGTACATGGCGGTGGACTGTGACAGGGTTGTTGTTGTTTTTCCCTGATCCCAGAAATGTTTTGCACAAGGCTGCAAGGGGTGTGCTTGAGGCAGTGGCGGGGAGAGAAAACTCCCTCCCTCCCTCTCTGCTGTTGCCATGCCATGCACACCCCTCACACTCTCCTTGCTGGTTTTGGTATTGGCAAGGAAAGCATGGGGGATATGCACATGGTGGTGGGCAGCGGGAGAGAGTCCTCCCTCCCTGCTGCGGCCACCTGCCATGGGTGTGTGCACCCCTCATGCTCTCCTTGCCAGAGCCAACACCAGCAAGGAGAGTGAGAGGGGTGTGCAGCGGCAGGGAGCACTTTTTTCCCCTTTTGTGGAACTGTGATGTTCTGCAAATGACAGCTATAATTTGCACAAATCATGGCCATAATTTAATTTGTGACACACCACACCAGAGTTCTGCAAAAGTGGGAAAACTAAGTCCCTAGTTTGGCTCACAAAGGCAACCTGAGCTGGGGGTGTTGCAGGAATCCATCAGGCCCTAAAAAAGCCAGATTTTCCCATGACGGACATCCCTACCCTATACCCAGATGAGCAAATCATGCTGAAAACAGAAGTGCTAGGGCCAAAGGAGGGGAGAATGTGGGTGGGGTATTTATGCCACCTAGAGTGGCTGGGTAGCTGGCCAGAAGGGGGGCTAATAAACCTAATAAATAAATAAATATTGTAGCCAAAATATCTCAGATGTCCAAGTCTTCTGCCTATGCTACTCTCAGACCTGTTTGCGCTGCTGCTGACAATGGCAATTGGTGCTGACAAACTGATGTGATGCATGATGTTCAGCCACAGAGCAAAGTCTTATTGAAAGCCAAGTTATGGAGACATGGATGTTTTGTCTTACGTTTTTATGGTGGATACCCAACCATTTTCATTGCAACATGTGGCCAGAGAAAGCTATATGGATTATTTGAATCAGCTTCCAAAAAACAGCAGAATACACTGGGCTACTTCCTGAATCCTGCTCCAAAGTGAAGGAGGAAAAACCACTACTGACTGTTACTGAGCAATTCCTGATAGATTAGATTAAGCATTGAGGGCAAATATGAAGTGGGGAATAGCCATGTTGTCAGCCTAGTGTTATGTATCACGACAGGAAGGTCAGCAGCAGAGGCAGAAATAGGAGGAAGAGCTAGAGATTGCCATAGAATATAGTAATTTACATACTGGATCAAAGCAATAATCTATCTAGAGCAATAACCTATCTCTGACAGTAGCATCCAGCAGATGCATCAGTGGAAGACATAAAACACCCATAACAGACAATTATGTGCTAATAAGCTTGCAGTGGAAGTTTCTATCCAACTTCAGTCAGTCAGCGCTTAGATTTATGGCCTCAGACACACAGGCCTCTATAGTTTATACATTTTTAAACCTACTTAATGACTGTTCCTATGAGCCACTTAACTGCTCAGACTTTCATACGGTTGTGATACGGCTGTGGCACTTGGCTCACCATCACTCACCTTGTGATGGTGAGTTCCGGCCTTCTGTACAGCCGCCCAAGGCCCCCAGCCACCATGAGTAATCTGCAGCTCACCTCTGCCTCTTTGCAATTGCAAATCACATCTCTAGCCCACCCCAGACAATGCTCTAGGAGTGGAACATCTATGGCAGGGACCATAGAGCTTCTGGGAGAAGTCTAAGAACATGACTTATGTGGCAGGATTCCAGGAACCACATAAACCTGTGTGAGTGGCTCCTGGACCCTATAGAGTTGCTGCCAGTCACAGTAGACAATACTTGGCTAGATGGACAAGTCTTCTGACCTGGCACAAGGTAGCATCTGATGCCACATGTGGCCAGGCTTTAGGAATGCCCGGGGATCTAATTCTCATTGACATAGTAACCCTATGTCTGGGCTGTTCCATTTCAAACTGCAGGTGGATGCTCACATGACTGAATGCTCCTTCATTGTGAGCGGGAATCCCTCCACATTGAAAGTAGCTGTCCAGGAAAGGATTTTAGCCCAGCTTCTCCCCTCTTTGTTTTCTATGGAAGAATAATTTGATTTTGCTCTGAGGAGCATTCTATCATGCAGACCCTTGCATGCAGTCTGAAGTGGTGGTACAGTCCAGATGCAGATTGCCTACCTCAACAACAACACAGTGTAGATCTCTGCATACGCTTCAGTGGTCTCTACCAGGGACAGTCCATATTTTCTAATACGTGCCCCTGATAAATTATTACCCCTATTTTTGCCTTTCAGGGGATATCTTGTTAACATTCTATTGGTGTGAGTTGCTAGAACTGTCATGTGTCATGGTCCGGCCTTCTCCTCCCCCTGACCCTGGGTGTCTAGAAGTTAAATCTCAGAGTGAGGAGTGGATGCATCCTGTCACTAGTGCACATGCATGTAAATGCACACGCAGAAGCATTAAGGTGCCATAGCCTGTACAGACTGACATTTCTCATGCTGAAGCTGCTCAGGTATATTTTGAACTGCTGAGAACATACAGTAGGGCAATGATTGTTTTCGTTATTTCCAATTCGAGTCATCTCATGCTTACAAAGTTATAAGTAAAAAAGCATTACCCATGCACAAGAGGGAGATACTTGGAGGAACCCCAAGTTTTACAGATGCTCATAAACTTAAAAAAAAAAAAAAAAACACTGAAGGAGAGGACCAAAAATAGCCCCATAAGCCTCAGTGGCACAGTATATTGACTGACTGGGGGAGGAGGATTAAAAACTGGCAACTAGGTGAAAGGGGGACATGGAATGAAGTGACTGGTAATGGAGTAGGAAAGAAGAGACACAGAGATATACAGAGGATGGAATGAACCATCTTATTGTCTGGATAGGCCATTTCCTGAGAAGCTATTCATCCACACAGTTTGACATTCCAGAGAACAGTAACTCTGTGGTCTCCTCTGAGTACTGCAAACTATTCTTAGGAAGTTACTTTTCATGGGAAGAACAAATCATGTGGATGCATGGTAGCTGAACAAGTATTTAAGTGTTTATATATAACTTAGACTGTATGAATTGGGGGCTTCACAGAGACTATGGGTTGGGGGTGGTAAACTATACGGTTTCTACATCATTTATATTATAACTACTCCTTTAACAACTTTGGAATATTTCCTGTTAGTGAGTTTTCATCTGATTTTTCCACCTTACTCTTCCCAGTTCCAACTCAGCATCTGATGAAGTAGGTTGTTGTCCGCAAAAGCTTATGCCATGTTACAATAAAAAGCTTCTAACAGATTGGTCTCAATGTGCTACGGAATGCATTTCTTTCTCTTTATGTATTTATTGTATATCTTTAATCAAATAACACATGCCCTCGGTGTTTAAATCAGTGGCTATTGCAGAAATCAATGAACATAGTATACAGTCTGGTGCTGAAGAGCCTTCAACAATAGCGCTATTCAGCATTTCACCCACATGATGCAATTAGAATTGCCTAAGAGGGAGAGAAGGGATGAAATGTTTGGCCCTGTGCCCCCCATGGGATCCTTGTTGCCCATCTCTGCAGCCCTCCATGCATTGGGGGCCAAATATCTGCAGTGGGGAACTGGGGCTACTCACCTAGCCTCTCTGCACAATTTAGAACCAGGGGAAATCGGGGTTCTAATTTGCACAGGGAGCTGACAACTACAGAAGAATCGCCACTGTGGGGGTTCCCCATCCAATGCATAGAGACCTGCATGGATGCGCAATGAGGCTACAGTGGAGGGGACCTACACTTCCCATCATATAATTCTAACCCTGGGATGTTTCAATGGGACAAATGTGCAATTGACTACTTGGGTGAGTTTTCCAAAGTGGTACAAAGCATCTACCTCCTTCCATCTGTAAAAAGCTTGAGGGTATTTTCTGGCCCACACACTGCTACTATCCACCAAGTGGCTGATTGCCTCTACTCCTCCAAATGTGAAATGGTTCCTTTGCTTTTGCACGGGGGGGGCATTA
This sequence comes from Heloderma suspectum, assembly GCF_057233095.1. Classification (NCBI taxonomy): domain Eukaryota; kingdom Metazoa; phylum Chordata; class Lepidosauria; order Squamata; family Helodermatidae; genus Heloderma; species Heloderma suspectum. The sequence goes on along the minus strand of NC_139460.1, from coordinate 43,561,307 downwards.
AAAAAGAAAACATGTTCAGTGACTTCTAACTCAGATTTCCAAAGCCCTAGTAAAGACTTCTTTGTGTCTCTGCTTACTTTGATTAACTACTTTGTTCTGAACTCTTGGGTTTCCTGTAGTAGGTTGTCTCTCATCTTCAGTGTTGAAGAATTGGGCAACCCTCCCTCTGCATATGAACAAGGGACAGACAGACCCAAATCTTTTGCCTCCTGCTTCTCCACTGTTTCCATGGCCTGCTGCAGCAAAAAGATTGTGTGTTACACAAACATTCCTTTAAAATAAAATACAAGACATCTAGCGCTCCTGCTGCCCCTTCTGTCTCTTGTGGAAGCTCTGATCTTCTTTCCTTGATGCAAGCATGTTAGCTGGCTAGATTTCCTGTTGGGATTGTCTTTCAAATACTGACACAGACACACACATGCCTTGGGTAAAGCAGTGCCCAGCTCATATCATAGGGGTGTTTAAAAACCTTTTAAGTTATTTCATAAATGCCGCCTTGTAATCTCCTCATTAACTTTAATGTTCTGATTGAGTGAATTTCTATAGCTGTTTAAGGATGCTGTTATAAAACAAGAAGAATGAATGAATGAATGAACAAATGAATTAATGAATGAACGAATTAACAAATGAATGAATGAATGGCTTTTGGTGGATGAATTATCTGGAAGTTACACATGTGCTGGTCTACAGGTATCATCAGCATGGAAGACGATCAGGGTTACATTGGGTGACAAGCACTAAAACTATTCCAGTTGGCATAACATCATATCTGGACAAGAGATTAGCACAGTTTACAGTTTGCCAGAGAGAGAGAGAGAGAGAGAGAAGAAATACAGAATAAAATTCACAGAATAATACAGGGGAAGCTTCATTTTTTATTGCTGCAAGTGTGTCATTTTGATTTTCAGATATTTGGGAATGGGCGGGGGAATCATGGGTTTTGTTGAAGCTGTCATATGCCGCACAACATCTTAATTTATTTCCTATGTTTTTCTTGGTGGTTGTTTTGTTTATGCATGTGTGTTTTTTTAAATCCAGCCAGCCATTTGCTGGATCTTCATTTCTCCCATGTATGTGTTTCTTCTTTGCAACACTATCTCCTGTTTTTCACAGATAAACACCTCACACCTAGGAGACAGGAGCTTCTAATTAGTATTAAAACCTGAAGTTTTTCCATCCTGCTTTGAAGCATTCCAGGGTGCCTTTTTGTGAATAATAATTTCCTCCATTCCACATTATACAATGTTCAAGCAAAAGTTGGTCTGGAACGTGCTCTCCTGCAACAAAATCCATTTACTCCTCTTCCCTGGAAACAAGAGAAAGAAATTGGTAGAAACAAGAGAGAAGACATGATCCTGCACAAGTTCCACTGAAATGAACAGAAGGTACAAAAAAAGCTCAGACTTAGGGCATCTCTACACCAGCCTAAAATCCTTCATTTAAAATGGGGCTTTCTGCTTCCATTTTAAATGCAGGATCATAATGACTCCCTTTTTCACATGCTTCCTTTTCCCCTACCCCTTCCTTCTCCCCATATCTGAGTCTTCCATTAGCGTTCATTGATGTCACTCCTCTTCTTGCCGCTTTTACTCTTTTCACGGAGGAAACTGAAGCAGAACACAACAGCGTAATTTGATAGCTCATTATCTGCGATCTATTTAAAAATGGAACAAAGGGCGTTTAATGTAGGAGACGCCTTGGCCTTGAATGATCATGGCATCATCTAAAGAGCCCACAAACGTCTGTAAAGGAGCAATCTCAATCGCAGGATAAAAGCTCAGTGTGAAGGCGCTCTTACTGCATAGTCAGGCTTCCAGAGTGGCTAAACCTGTCAGCCATATACAACACAGATTCCCATACTGGTTTTCCTTTTCTAAGAGCTAAACAAGACATGATCCTGATGCATATTTATCAACCAAATGAGACTTGTTATTTAAAATAATAATAGCAGGTGGGGGGTAATTAACAGGTGGGGGTAATCCCAGGAGGATGGGAGGTTTAACTTTTTCCTCCCTCACCCCTGTCTTCAATCCCAATGAAAATACACACGCCCTCCAACACACACACACAGGGCCAGCCCTACCATTAGGCAGAGTGAGTCAGGCAGCAGATACTGGGAGGCAATATCAAGGTGTGGTAGGAGAGACCCATGTGTCACATAACTTGCCATACACCCACTAAGCTAGCCTCCTGCCTTATTTGTAGTGGAAGGTGCTGTCCCACCACCAGTGTTGAAGAAAGATTCAGCTGCCTGTACAGTCAGCTTTTCAAGATGAAATGGGAGTGGTGCCACCTTGTTCTTCACCTCAGGCAGCAAAATGGCTTGTGCCAGGGCTGCCTCCACCAGGTGCTATTCACTTCAGAAGGGAAGCTCCCTTTGGTGAAGGCCCATAGCTGAGTGGGAGAGCACCTACTTGCATGTAAAAGGTCACAGGTTCAACCTCCAATATATTGACGTAGGTCTGGGAAAGACTCCTATCTGAAATCTGGGGTCTCCACCATAGTGTCCATGTTGGAGGCCCCATCTTTAGGGTGCCAATGTGTCCACAGACACCTCTCTGGCTGCCCGCCAGGCTGCTTTCCTCTCTTGATTTTTTTTTATTTCTTAATATCTTCAATGTTTTATTTTAATTGGGAGGCTGACATGCTGCTAAGCAAAAGGCTGCCCTCCAGCACCTTCTTTATTGAATTCAAAAGAGTGGTTTTGTGTTTTGGAGCCCAGACCCCACTTCTGGTACTTAGGTTCTAGGGCAATTTACTTTAGTTTTAGCCTCACCAGTCTGCCTTATGGGAAATGAGTGATTTGTGTCCAGCCATGCCATGCCCACCATGTCAGCCATTTTATGAATGAGCAAGTCCACCCAACCTTGTGGCAGCCATTTTGTGCACGTGCCAACAATACTCTGTCACCACTTCAAATGTGCGCACTGACCCAAACAGATTGGGGATCCCTGCCCTAGATTCCTGCTACCCATGTCAACAATACTAAGCTTCATGGACCAAAAATCTGAGTAAGCATAAAGTAGCTTTCTTTGTTACTCTCATTGGATCTTCCCATGTGATTCCAATTGGGAATGGGCAAATCTGCCATTTTTTATTTCTCCTGCATATATATATATATATATATATATATATAAAATCTCAAGTTCTTTCCATCCCAAATATGAAGAAATTCAGGGAGGGGGAAGGGCCTCATGGGCCAGATAGGATGGCCTGGAGGACGACATTTGGCTTACAGGCCAGAAGTTCTCCATCTCTACTCTACACAATTTAAAAACTGAATGCCTGATTAGGGCTTCCTTGTCCTTTCTTCAAAGCCTTCCATGGCCTTGCCTCACATCTCTCCACTCTTATATCCCAATAAATCCCTGCCTGTGACTTTGCTCCTTCAGCCCAACCACTATCAGCCATCTGAATGTCTCCTACTCATTCAAAAAACTGTCCTTTCTCCTTGCTGTTTCATATACATAGAACTGCCTTCCAGAACACCTGCATGTTCTTGTGCTTCCTTCAAATCCCTCCTTGCAACCCACCTTTTCCAGGTAGTCTTGGACACAACCCCCAGTTCCCTCATATCACCCCTACTACTGTAACTCCGCCTAAGAACATGTAGCTGAAGCAACTACATATTGCTGCCCTGCCTCCACTTCTATGTTCTTCCTCTGTTGTTTCTCCTGTGTTGAATTTTAGATGGTAAAATCCATTCATATATTTATTCATTCATTACATTTCTATACCACCCAGTAGCCAAAGCTCTCTGGCTGGTTCACAAAAAATTAAAACCCTAAAATGCAACATGATAAAACATGTTGCCATCCTCCAACTTGGAGGATGACCTCAGATATTGATCAAAGTGTATGGGTTGGTTCATACCGGGAAAGCTCCATCCTTTGCAGACACCTGTCATCTTATGCTCTGTATAGTGCCATGCACACTGATGGGGCAACAACAAGTGAGCGCTCCCTTCTATCATTCTTTTCCAGCGTGTCAATCAGGCACTGGCCCAGTGAGCATAAGACCTAGGCTGGTTTAAGATGGTGTAAATTCTTGTTCCTCATTTACTGAGTGGGTCACAGTCACAAATACAGAAAAATATGTGAGTGGGGATGTTAGGGTAGTCACCATAGTTCTGAGGGATCACCTCCTTACATATCATAGAATCATAGAATAGTAGGGTTGGAAGGGGCCTAGAAGGCCATCGAGTCCAACCCCCTGCTCAATGCAGGAATCCAAGTCAGAGCATCCCTGACAGATGGCTGTCCAGCCTCGTCTTGAACACCTCCAGTGTGGGAGAGACCACCACCTCCCTAGGTAATTGGTTCCATCGTCGTATTGCTCTAACGGTCAGGAAGTTTTTCCTGATGTTTAGCTGGAATCTGGCTTCCTGTCACTTGAGCCCATTATTCCGTGTCCTGCACTCTGGGATGATCGAGAAGAGATCCTGGCCTTCCTCTCTGTGATATTACCCTGACCTCTTCCTAAGTCCAGAAGGAGAGATTCTTCTCTTTGTCCCATCTAGGGTGGACACACATCTCAGTGGGATGAGAAAAAAAGGGCCTTCTCAGTGGTTGCACTGAGATTATGGCACTGCCCTGACATGTGGTTGGCTGCCTCCCTCACTGTGTTGTTTGTTCATTCGTTTGTCAGTTACTGATGACCTTTTTATTGCAGCAGACTTTTTGTTGTATGTGGCAGATTTTTTTTAATGTTTTGACCCCATTTCTCTTTGCTGATTGTCTCATAGATATTGTTGTGTATATGAAATCATAATTTTTAAATGTTGCAAGCCTCCCTGAGTTATGCTATTGCACCCAAAAGGTGGGATATAAACATTTTTCAATCAATAAATAAAATCTGAGTGGTGGAGTAATGATGTAAGGTGAGAAATGGAGCAAATGAAGAGAAAGCCTTTTCATCAATCAAAAGTGGATGCATATTGAAATAGCAGTTTTATTTTTACCTCTAGTTAGTTTAGACTGGGTTCTGATTATGCCAAGCAGCACAAAGAAAATCTTTTATTCAAGCATAATAATAATAAAAAAACCTGTCTTTCCTACAGCTACAGTATTTGTCTGGGTATTCCTTGATGATATACATATTGCTGTTGATTTTGTCATGGAAAATTAATAGCTATATTTGCATTATCCATTGAGTATTCTGCTCAAATGTTTAACTCCAGAATAACAATTGCATTGCAATTAAGGATGATAAACATTTCCTTCAACTCCACATAATCAATATTCATACACTTGTTTAAATATCCATTCCCCAAGAGAGACTGACCAGCGGCCTCTTTTGGCAATTAAATGAACATTTATTTTATAGAATGTATATGCTGTGTGGGATTCCACACACACACCCCTCCCCATACTATAACTATAGGAGGACATTTCCTTAGGAGGTAGGAATCTTAATTCTATGTTTTTTTTATGTATCAACACACTTAGGATATATATTTTTCAAAGATGTCACTGGACATGCCAACTGCTAATGAATTTAAATTCATCAATAATATAGATGATCACATCCAGAGTCTCTCTCCAAGCAATAAAGAACAAGAAGTCTCAAAGGACTGTTTTACACATTATGGGCAACAAATGGAGGTCACATTAAATCACTCCAAGGTTCCCATGTGGTGAGTGGTATGTGAGTAGCAGCTGGCTCTGGTGGTTTTGTATAAATCCATATCTCAGGCCACATAAAGTTTTCATTACAAAACATTCCTCAGTGTTTTGAAATCCTTGACCGATTATCTCACTCCTCCCATTGCAACCATTCACATGCATGGAACAATGTGGCGGATACCCTTTTCCTCTATGCCATTCTGTTATTTATCCCCTGGGTTGTGCCCTGAGTACTTGTAAGCCCGGAGTATGCTATGCAGAGAGAAAGGTGTCTTGCACCTCCCATCTAGCAGAAGCTTTGATTTCACCCATCTAGCAGAAGCTTTGGGGAAGAGGAGGGAAGGAGTCTGGGGAGGCCATAGGAAACATCGTAGGACTGCCGCCCTGGTCTCCTCCCCTCTCCTCTGCCAGGAATGAATCATAGAATCATAGAATCATAGAATAGTAGGGTTGGAAGGGGCCTACAAGGCCATCGAGTCCAACCCCCTGCTCAATGCAGGAATCCAAGTCAGAGCATCCCTCACAGATGGCTGTCCAGCACCTCATCTTGAAGGCCTCCAGTGTGGGAGAGCCCACCACCTCCCTAGGTAATTGGTTCCATTGTCGTATTGCTCTAACAGTCAGGACGTTTTTCCTGATGTTCAGCCGGAATCTGGCTTCCTGTCACTTGAGCCCATTATTCCGTGTCCTGCACTCTGGGATGATCAAGAAGAGATCCTGGCCTTCTCCTCTGTGACAACCTTTCAAGTACTTGAAGAGTGCTAGCATATCTCCCCTCAGTCTTCTCTTCTCAAGGCTAAACATGCCCAGTTCTTTCAGTCTCTCTTCATAGGGCTTTGTTTCCAGTCCCCTGATCATCTTTGTTGCCCTCCTCTGAACCCTCTCCAGTTTGTCTGCATCCTTCTTAAAGTGTGGTGCCCAGAACTGGACACAGTACTCCAGATGAGGCCTAACCAGTGCTGAGTAGAGGGGAACTAGTACTTCCCATGATTTGGAAGCTATGCTTCTATTAATGCAGCCCCAAATAGCATTTGCCTTTTTTGCAGCCACATCACATTGTTGGCTCATATTCAGCTTGTGAAGGAATGCTTCCCTCTCCCAGTCTCTGCGCTATGTTTTACGAGCACACAGAGGCAGCTGGGCTGGCACAGTTCTCTCTGCATCGTTCTCTCTTCACCGGTTATGAGGGGGAGGGGAATGGAGTGTGGTTTCCTGTCTCTGAGCTCAGAGCCTGGAAACTGAAAAATCTTATGTTCCCCAGACGCTGTATAGGGGACATAGGATTGCTCCCTTTGGAACCCAGGAACATTTGCAAGTTCCACTCCTCATTCCTCGCAGCCCACACAGATATGTCAAAGAAGCCTGGCAAAGTCACCACACACCCCAGGACTATTAGGTGAGGATTTAGCCATGACCAGTAGGCCTTGTCGCTTATGAAGCAACATCGGTTCCAGCTTTTTTTAAGCATAATGTAGAGTTCAATGCAGCCGTGAGAAAGTGGCTGCCATGAGAGTCTATCACTGTTCAACTTCTCAGCTAACTATGAGAAAAAGGAGGGGTACAATCTGAAATAATCAATATGCCTTATCTAACAGCTGCATTTTGGCCTTGAGCTAGTTTCTGAAGCATTACCTACAAAATCTTCTATGGGAACAGAGCATGGGGGGAAGAGAGTTGTTTAGGGGTGTGTCTCAACTTGTAGCATCAGCCCAAGAGGGCAGAGCAGAGACATACTGGTATGATGTACTGATTATCTATATGCCATAGGCCATTGTTGAGACAGAGTAAGTATTAATGAGCTTAACATCCACAGCCCTATTTATAAACTGTTGCACACACAAGAGTGCTTTGCTGGTGTAATTGTCTTTCCTGGTCTAAAATTCTTCTTCCTCACCTGCAATTAGGGATGTATGAAATACTTACCTCCAGGTTCCGGGGGGTAGGGGTCTGCGGGGGGGAGGCGATCCGTCCCTCCCTCTGGAATCCTCCTCGGACGGCTCTGCTCCACAGCGAGTCCGTGTAGCCGCCAGCCAGCCCTGTCCGCAGCCGGACTTCCATCCGCTGCCGGGCTGTGGCCGCAAATGGCATCTGGCCTAGGGGATGCCATTTGCATCCCTGCTTTAGCCGTGATGGGCTACGTAAATATTTACATCATTCACGGCCACAGACCGGAGTAGCAGATGGCAGTGGACAGACCGGACCGGACTGGCCGGTGGAAGGTAGGGTCCGTCCAGGGGGGATTTTGGGGGGTAGTCCATTCCACCATGGACTCTGGGGATCACTGGAATCCGGCCTCACTGGAGTCCATGGCAGTTTTCTCCGCCATCCCTACCTGCAATGGTTTTCCTTTTGGCTGAACACATTCTGCCTGGTCTGTTTGTGCTTCCAGAGAAACTCTATTCTGTCACCTAATGCTACACCCTGACACTAGAACTCTGTCCGGCTCCCTGCAAGGGAACAGTCACTCTGCCTTTTTCTGCCTGTGACACCTTCTGCCTGGACTTTGCCTCAACTGGATTAATGACATGCTCTCGCCTCTGGACTTATTATCCTCTTTACGACTTTGTCAAATCCTGGTACTGTTAAAACCTGTTGTGGAATATAAAGCTGGTCTTCTCAGATACCATGGACTAAGGTGTGCCAAGAACCAAGTACCTCTGTTTTGATGGCTCAGAATAACTTCAGCTTTGGACTCTTAGTGACTTTTAAGACAGTTGTTTTGCCTTGATGCCCATACATCAGAGACTGCAAATGCAGACTCTGTTGTTGGATTTAATCTCTGCCTATTTGCATGTATTTCTAGCCTTGTTTAATTCCAAGTCTGTCTGCAGAAGTAAGATCTGCAAATGGCATTTTTAGTAGAAGCTCTGAGGGGAAAACCTCCCTACTGCTCAAGAACTCCTTCTTGTCTAGTCCCTTCCTGATTCCCTGGACCCAGTTTGACTTGGACTCCTGCCATGTGAGATCCTGAAATATGGAATGTCTCCCAACAGAGTGGGACTTTGCCTTGTCACAACATACATCATGTAATCTTGAACCCAAGTCAGCTTGGGGAGACTGTTCATAGAAATCCTGCATTTGGTACTGTTTCCATCACCTAGGGCTCTTTGACCTGGACCATGTCTCCACGACAACGGAAAGAGAAGCGAATGGAGGAGTACCAGATTTTTTAAAAAGAATCATCTTTGTTGCACTTTGGTCCATGCAGGGCTCCATGAACAAGTGCTCCACACCAGTAAAAATCACTTCATAGAGCATACTTCCTGGTTGGGTGTGGGGTGGAGTGAATGTCATCTGACTGGCAGGGGTTGCTCTAATAAGAGAGGCTCCCCCTACCTTTCTCCTTTCTCCTGAAACCGCAGGTGCACCTGCATTTCAGGAGCAAACCTCATTTAGCACAATGGGAGTTACTTCCAAGCAGACACACATATGCTTGTGCTGGGAAAGGGGGGGGGACACAAGGATGGGAAACCAGCCCCCTTCTAACCACAATATCTATATAAGGAAGGTGTGAAGTAGTTACTTCCTAAGGGCAATAAACCAAGCTATGGAGAATCACAGGTTTGGAGAAGTGCTTTACAGGCTTTAAACTCTGTACTTCAACTCAAGGGGATCTCTGTAAATTCTGATGTGCACAAGCCTCATTGAGCACAATAGGCATTACTTCTGAGTAGACACTACTTGGTTTGTACTGGGAAACACAGGGGAGGGAGACAAGAAACACTCCTTGACTGGGATCATGGTGAACGGCACACCGCTGGGCAGGGCTAGCATACCCGAGGTTAATGCAAGGGTTGGGGGACACAACAGCTATACTGTGGAGAACCCAACTTAAGGAAAAGAATTGGACTTTAAGTAGCCTCAGCAAATCCAGTTTTTCCCTGATAAGCTCCAGGGTGGCTGCTGGATGGCCACGATATCATCTATCTCTAACGACCTCCAAACACACCCAGCTCAGAGTAAATCGCTCATGGAGACACCCCCCAGATGGGTGAGAAGTCCTCTCTTAACAGTGATAAAAGTTATGCTCCTTTGGTACACATGCTCATGCACACACACATGCACACACACACATGCACACACACACATGCACACACACATTTAAAGTGAAAATATTGCTCACAATCGCAAATAAATCATGGTACTTAACAAAACATTTTGGAAGTTGCAATTGAAATAAATGTGCTTTTCAAAAATCTCACACTTCCAACAGGTAAGTTCTGTAAGTTCTGATGTGGGCATTCAGGGGAGAAGCCTCATTGACCACAATGGTATTTGCTTCTGAGCAGACACTAATTGGTTTGTGCAGGGACAGGAAACACACAGGAAACACCCCTTGACTGGGGTCATGGTGAAAGGCACACCCCTGGGCAGGGCTACCATACCCAAGGTAAATGCAGGGGTTGGGGCACACAGCAACTATACCGGGGAGAACCCAACTTAAGGAAAAGAATCGGACTTTAAGCAGTCTCAGGAAATCCAGGTTTTCCCTGTTAGGCTTCAAGTTGGCTGCTGAACGGCCATGACATCATGTATCCCTAACAACAACCTCAACACACCTGGTGTCTCCACCAGGAGTAAATCGCTGGTGGAGACAGACACCCCCTAGTTTGTTATGTTATGTTATGCTTTATTTCTATGCTGCCTTTCGGGCAAAAGGCCCCCAAAGTGGGTCACAAAAATATACAAATAAACAGTGTGCTAAATGCAGGTTTAAAGCAGAAATATCACAACAGTAGGGATGGGGGAGAATTTCTCCCCGAAACTTCGGGGGGCCGAGTGCCAACGCATTCGGTCCTCCGAAGGTTGTTCGGGGAGAAATTCTCCGCCCCCCCTGCCCCCCGCCCCCCCCCCCGGGATGGGACTTATCTTTCACGAATGTTCCTCCCGGCAGCGGGTCCCGGCGACGGTTCGGCAGGTCTTCGTCAGGGGCGGGGGCGGCAGCCGGTCTTTCGACCGGCTGCTGCCGCCGCCATTACAAGAAAAGTAAAAAAAAAAAAACACGCCCCTGTGATAGGCTACGTAACGATTAACGTAGCCTATCACGGCTAGATTTGCAAAGTCAGCCATAATAGGCTACGTTAATCGTCACGTAGCCTATCACGGGTGACTTTGAAAAAAAAAAAGTGTGTACGCAAATGGCGGCCCCCATAGGGAGCCGCCATTCGCGTTCCTTATTTGGTCCCTGTAGTCTACGTAAAGATTTACGTAGACTACGGCGAAAATAAGGGCAACGCTATTTGCGTTGCCCTTATTTTCGCCGTAGTCTACGTAAATCTTTACGTAGAGTATAGGGACCAAATAAGGAACGCGAATGGCGGCTCCCTATGGGGGCCGCCATTTGCGTACACGCTTTTTTTTTTTCAAAGTCACCCGTGATAGGCTACGTGACGATTAACGTAGCCTATTATGGCTGACTTTGCAGATCTAGCCGTGATAGGCTACATTAATCGTTACGTAGCCTATCACGGGGGCGTTTTGTTTATTTTTTCTTTTGAAGTTCGCGGCCGGGGAGATGGGGCGCTTCTCCCCGGCCTGAATTTCGGCCGGGCGAGGCGGGAAGCCTCCCCCCCCGGCCTGAACTTTGGGGGGAGCAGGGAAGCACCTCCCCCCCACCGCCAAGCAAGCTGCGAGACCAGGTAAGTGACTTTCGTACATCCCTACACAACAGCTGTTTAAAACTAAAACACCTAACAACCCTGCAGCCCAAACACACCTCCTACATAGCCAAAAGCAAAAACCCATCAGCAAAAATGCCAGAATAGAGCTGGAATAATCCAGGGCTCCTTGATAGGTTTCCCAGGCAGGGGGATGGGCAGAGCAGATGAGGAAAATGCCTTGGTTGGAACTAGGGATGGTGGAGAATTTCTCCATGAATCTTCGGGAGGCCGAGCACCGAGGCATTTGGCCCCCCGTAAGTGTTGGGGAAATTCTCTGCCGGCCCCCCGCCCCCCCGGATGGGACTTACCGTGGCCGAATGTCCCTCTCGGCGGTGGGTCCCAGCGGCGGTTCGACGGCGGTTCGTCGGGGACGGGGGTGGCGGCCGGTCTCCTGACCGGCTGCCGCCGCCGCCGCCATTACAAAATAAAAAAGTAAAAAACAAAACAAAACACACACACCCATGATAGGCTACGTGATGATTTACATAGCCTATCACGGCTAGATTTCCAAAGTCAGCCGTGATAGGCTATGTAAATCGTCACGTAGCCTATCACGGGTGACTTGGGGGGGGGAAGTGCGTACGCAAATGGCGGCGGCCCATGGGCGCCGCCATTTGCGTTCCTTATTTTGGCACATCTAGTCTATGTAAAGATAATAGCGTGCCCTTATTTTCGCCGTAGTATACATAAATCTTTACGTAGACTAGACGTGCCAAAATAAGGAACGCAAATGGCGGCGCCCATGGGCCGCCGCCATTTGCGTACGCGCTTTTTTTTTTCCAAAGTCACCCGTGATAGGCTACGTGACGATTTACGTAGCCTATCACGGCTGACTTTGTAAATCTAGCAGTGATAGGCTACATTAATCGTTACATAGCCTATCACGGGGTTGTTGTTGTTTTTCACTTTTTCTTTCACGGCCGGGGAGACAGGGCGCTTCTCCCCGGCCTGAATTTCAGCCGGGCAAGGTGGGGCGCCTCCCCCCCCTCGCCTGAACTTCGGGGGGAGAAGCAAAGCGCCTCCCCCCCACCGCAAAGCAAGCTGCGGGACAAGGTAAGTCCCTTTCGTACATCCCTAGTTGGAACAGCACTTCCCACTGAAGCAGAGCCTCCCAAGCTGCAGTTCCAGCCGTGCTTTTAAAGTCTCCAAGTTGGAGAGGGGGAAGCAGGTGGAACAGCTCACCCTCAATGGAACAGCGCCTCCCTATGAAGCATTTCTCTCAAGCTGCAGCTCCAGCCTTGTTCTCGAACCCCTGCACTTAGTTCAGCTAGGACCCCTGCCAAGTAGCAATCCTGTCAAAGTGTTCCCCAAGTCCCCAACAGCAGAGACTCTGCTTAGCTGCAAATATTCCAAACTCTGAATCCAAGGGAGCTGCTGAGCATGGAGATCCTGCTTTTAGGAACCATCTCCATTTTTGCCCAGGGCTCTTGACATGACTCCTCATGAATTGTGAACCATAGCCTGTTTTTGAATCTTGTATTGTGAACCTGGATCTCTGAGTGTTTTCAACTTCTAATGTAGTTCTAGAACTTAGGTCTCTGACTATGACTATGTATTTGTTTCTGGAATGTTCCTTAACTCAAGCCTTGGGCTGTTATTGTTCAAGTTATTCCTGAGGGAGAAGGCTATCAGTGGCTACTAGGCTTAAAGGCTGTGTGCTACCTCCAGTACCAGAGGTGGTACGCCTATGTACAGCAGTTGCTGGGGAACATGGGCAGGAGGGTGCTGTTGCACTCATGCTTCTGGGTTTCCCATTGGCAGCTGGTTGGCCACTGTGTGATCAGAATGCTGGACTAGATGGATCCTTGGTTTGATCCAGCAGGGTTCTTCATATGTTCTGTTAACTTATGTTAACTGATTTGTAACTTCTAAGATTAAGTGCAATGACTTCTGAACTGAGATCTGTGTAACCTGATTCACCTTGGAATAAAGCTAAGCTTATGTTTCTGTCATTCAGACTTATGGGGAAGCTAGGCAGACCCCAACATATTAGCTTTGAGTAGAACCGAGCTGAAATGCCCCCAGGCCATTTTACAGATGGCAAATGGGGAAGAGGTGATTTTCAGTGGAACAAAATCTGCGGGTGGAGACAAAACTCACCACCCACCTCTAGAGTTCATTCTGACAGCTGTCATTTTTTTTCACCCCACCCCTGACTTTCAGGGCTCTGCCTCTGAATTTTTCCAAGAGTATTAGCATCCCCTTCACCCCCACTCCAAAAATCTGAGTCAAATGTTAGCAAGTGACAGGAAGCCAGAATGTGGCTGAACAGCAGGAAAAACTTCCTGACCGTTAGAGCGATATCACAATGGAACCAATTACCTAGGGAGGTAATTCAAGATGAGGCCGGACAGCCATCTGTCAGGGATGGTATGACTTGGATTCCTGCATTGAGCAGGGGGTTGGATCGATGGTCTTATAGGCTCCTTCCAACCCTACTATTCTATAATTATATGTGAGAACTTCCAGCTCACTACTACCTTCAAGTGGGCAGGCCATGAAGGGGGCCTGGTCCCTGGTCCCCAAGGACCCAGTACTTCTGAGAAGCAGGTCCATGGAAGCCTCCTTCAACCCAATGATGGATCTGTGTACTTACTAGGGATGTGTGACAAATTTGCTCTGTCAAGTTCTTTTTTATGGATTTTACCCAATTTACGTATCGTACATCTGAATGTCGATCTCAGCGCAATTTGGAGTCAAGAATTTGTATATTTCCAAGTTTTCAGCAAAACAAAACAAAATGTATTGTACAACATACATACATTTGAAAAATATGCAAAGAAAACGGCATATACTTCCAAAATGCATATAAATACATGTTGGTCAATGGGTGCATTCGTCCAAAAATGTGGAAGCTTAAAAATGCATTTACTAAACGTGTACATTAATGCATACATTAATGCATATGTTATGAAAAGGTATACACATGTTGGTATGTGTTTTTTAAAAAATAATGGGTTGTAGGGATGGACGGACTCACCCAAGTCTGGCAGGCACTTGAGGAGTTGCTGCTGCTGCTTGCCTGCACGAGCAGGGCCATGCAAGCCCCCAGAGGGCTTGGCAAGCAGTCTGGGAGTGCCCCGCAGCTGCCCGCTGATCCATGCAGGCTGCCATTTTTACAGAAGATGCGGGCTCTAGATTTTCATATATCTAATGTTGCGCACAACAGCTGCCGTAAAGGGCCCTTAGATACAGGAAAAGGGCGGAAATGGCCCTTTACAGCTGCCATTGTGTGCAATGGAGGACTGGCGGCTGCCAGGTGCAAGCAGGTAGGTCCAGTAAGTCCCAGCCGTCATGTGGCTCAGTGGGCAGCGGTCTGCGGCTCGCCAAGCCAGGTTCAAGGGGCGAGCGGGAGGGAGTCCAATGGACTCCCAGAGCCAGTCAGGCACCCACAACATTCCTGTAGGGTTGTACAGAAATGGGATGAATGAGCTTGACCTCCAAAAGACAACCACCTCAGTGAGACTGGCACATCACTGCATACAATGTTGTACCATTGAGCTATAGCATTTCCCAACGGTGCAGACCTATCTGCCATGAGCATTCTATTTTTGTTACCTACTTTTGTTTCCTACCATAGCTACCTCCTTAGGTGTAAAACTAAGTATTAGTACTATCAGTGAGAATTTTTGTTTTGTACACACACACACACAAATACACTTCACAAAATTCACATATTCCTTCATAAACAGGATGGAAAGAACTTGAGATTGTAAAAAAAAAAAAAAAAAAAAAGCAAATGTGGGAGAAAGCAAAATAGACAGATTTGTCCATTCAAGCAGAAGGCTTTGAATGCTTAGCTCTCAAACTTCTGGGTTTGAATTCCTGTGTATTCAGCCATGTTTGTGGGTGCTGAATTAGCATTACCACCTCTTTTTTCTGAGGCTGTTCATCTTTAACAGCTATATGGCAGGCAGGAAAGACACAGCTGTCTCCATGTTGGGAATGGCTGTACCTGTTGAATTTGGCCAGTGTGCAGATGGATGAGAGTTTACTTTGGGCTTTGGGGGGGGTACAATCTTACCAAAATGGGCCAATTCCTTCATAAACGGGACATCAAGAACTGGAGATTGGGGAAAAGAGAATATGGGAGAAAGTGAAACTGCGGATCCACCATCCCTAATTAGAGCCCTCCCAGCTGACCCCTCCCCCTTTATCTCCTGATATTCAGGATGGTTTTCACTCCCACCCACCTGTCAAAGCCCCTGACATTTGCCTACCTATTAGTTGCTTAACATATTGTCGCATTCTGCTAAGTCTGGACAGAGGCCTCTCTCAGCTGCTTTGGTGAAACACTTGTACAATTTTAAGGCAACCATAGCTGAGTTTCTACAGCCTGTGACTGAGCACCACTATGTGTCTCAGGTCTCAGCCAGCTCTTGGGTTTGTTCTGTTTTAAATGTTGTTTTTCTTGCTTTTTATTTCTCCTCTTATTCTAAGTGTATAAATCCATACTTAAGGCTACAATGCGTTTTCACCTACAGTAGGATTAAAATCCCCCTGTTTTGTGATTTAATGACTGAATTACATTTCTAAATTTAGTACGATAATTCTTCCAAGGACAATTGGATTTTCTATGTAATTGTTTCATTGTGAGACGCAGCCCTTAAGTATTACTGATTCTGAATAGCAAAACAATTGCAATATGATCTGTTTGGAATGCAAACCTGTTTATTTAACATTTCCCAGGGAACACTTAGTTTAAATTTCAACCTCGCAGAGGTAGGCTTCAAATATCACACTGTAAGAAGCTTGTGTTTATGTTCTTACAAATTTAGGATAGGACTTTGGACTGAAATATTCTGAGTAAAGGTTGTAGGTGGATTTGCAGTTGGAAGTCTTTTTGAAGACTGAGGAACTCACTGAGAATGAGAATTCCAGAGCAGGCGTAGATCTATGACAAGCAAAACATACAGCATTTGGCAGCTGAGTAGCAAGCTATGGGTTGGGCAGAATTTGAGAAGTGACCCAAGCCTCTTGGCATGACCAGAGCTCTGAAAGTTATGGGATGCATCAACATCAATATCTTTCAAGGTATGATCCCAAGAACATCTGGTACAATCTATATTATTTACCCGTTCCAGCTTTCAATTGACTCAGAGATCAGGATGCGCAGGACAGCAGCGGAGTGTCCAGCAAAGGAGCACAGGAGCATTCAGCATTGCTTCAGCACTGGCTATGTCCCAATTGAGCCGCTTTATAGCTGTTCCTGCTGCCCCACCCCTTTCCTTGCCTGTCATCAGGGCCCTAATCCAGAGCATATGATGATGAGTCTGGCTTCCTCCTCATGAACAGGATGTAGATACTTCACCTTGTGTTGCCAAACAGGTATGGCACTTCTGAGCTTCCTCTTGGACACATGACCCCCTCTTATCCCTGGGGTCTTGGGAGTAATCCTAATGGGTCTAGACTAGAGGGGGGCGCATTGGTGCATTGTCAGGGTGCACTGGTTCCTCCAGACATGTGGCCTTCTTGAATAGGGTATTTTCTAGGGTTGTGGTTTGAGGAGAGTTATTAGTATTTGATGTCTCCCCTTGAACCCTCATCTTTCCTTCAAGGGTGCTTTCCTCCTCCAGTTTATGGCTGGTTCTTCCAGGAAGGTAGGACATATAGGGAGAACATACAATTTTCATGTATGACATGAAAATTACACCTCAGTGGAACCAGCTTGCAAGCTCTCATCCAGTTCAGACAATCACATAAGCCATGGTTTCTGTGACTGATGGGGAATGAGCCACAGAGATCAGCAATGTGCGGTTGAAATTCTTCCAGATTTTTTTCCAGTGTGTTATTTCTCCATGGAAAACTTTCCATTTCCTAAGTTCATTATAAAAAAATAAATGGATACCAATTGCAAATATTAGGCAAGCTTGGCAGTTTCAAAGTTGTAATTAATGTTTCTCAGGTGATTATCCCAGTGTGTGTGTGTGTGTGTGTGTGTGTGCATGCGCCACTGAAATATATATATGGCTCAGAGTGAAATGGAACTAATAAGCAGTGACGGAGAAACTGAAGGTGCCAAACAACCTTAGTGGAAGACTGTTGAACTGTTGAAGCAGAGGAGTGGCTGTCAGCATATCGTGCACATTTCTTTGGGTTGCTAAAATTAAATAATGTTTCAACAGTTTTCAGTGCCTTCCTTTGTTTTTTCCTTAAATGTAAACAATGTTAGGGTGCCATCCTATGCATGTTTAGACAGGCTGGCTGGGGAATACTGGGAGTTGTAGGACTTTTTTCTGTCTAAACATGCATAGGATTAGGATGGCACCCTTAGGGAAGTATATGCTATTGTCATGAATATTTTACAAGTATTTTAATAAAAATATGCATAATGAAACATTTAAATCACATTAAGGGAGCAATCCTATGGCCGCTGGACACTGTCTAGAGGGCCATAGGATATGCTCATTTCAGGGAATCGACCTCGGAGTGCTGCCTCCGAGGCAGGGAGGAGAAGCCCTGTCCTCTGTGCTCGGAAGAGGAGCACAGACTGACTGAAAAGGAGCAGGTCTGGGGGCATTCTGGGGCAGGGAGAGTGGAGCTGGGCATACAACACATCCAATGTGTCGTACAGCAGTTTCCTCTCCTGGCTGCCCCCCCACCACCACTAGACAGCTGAAAACTGCTGTGTAGCAAAAAAAGAGCAAGGCAGGAGAGGCATGGAGGGAACAATCCCCCCCCCCGCATATCTCTCCTGCCTTGCTTTGGATAGGCAGTCACCTTCGAGTTCGGAGGCGGCCACCTATCTAGTTAGGATTGCACCCTTAGTGTGCTTTAATTTTTTTCCTCAAATATTTCAGGTCAAATATTTGAGGTGTATTGAAACAAAACTTCATGGGCAGAATCCAACGGGGGGGTAATGCCCCCACCGATTCTCTTCTGCCCCACCAATTCCTGTCTGCAAGCAATGCCCAATGCTTACGGAACACAGATTTAGCACTTCTGGGAGCAACCAAAAGGAAAAATGTTTTTTTCTGGAATAGGGCAGGTCGGCAGAGTTCCCTTAAGGAAGCTCTGCTAACCTGTCCCAATTGAGGAATGAGGATTTCCACTTGGGGGGGGGGGTCCCCTCTGGGAATCACTACATCTCTGTTGTGCAAGTGATGGGTCCCACTTGTGAAATGGAATTGGCGGGACCCACTACTGGTGCAACAGAATCTGCAGGGTGCCAGAGAATTGGTGGGGGAATAAGCACCCAATTGGATTCTGCCCATTAGCTCTGTTGTTTACTAAATACAAGTAAAATAAACATGTTAAATTAGATCTCTCTAGGACAGGGGTGGGCAACTTGTGGCCCTCCAGATGTTTTGGCCTATGGCTCCCATTGGCTTTAGCCAGCCATTAGAGTTATAGGCCAAAACATATGGAAGGCCAGAATTCCCCTGACCCCTCCTCTAGAACATCAGAACATTTTCCAGTGCAAACTGAACTTTTTCCAGTGCAAAAGATATTATGCAAATTAAACTAATTTGCATTGGATAATTTCTCAATACAAATTGAGATTATTCTAACCAAGTTTTGTTAACAAATAAGGATCTGAAACCAAAGTTTGATCCTGGTTTGTTTATTTTCCCAGGCATTTAGCTTTCTAGACTTTTAGCTTTGCCGTTTTAAATCTGTATTTTAAATCTCTGCATTGATACTAGGTTTTAGTCTGGTTTTATTCTGGTTGTATTGTTATATTGTGGTTTTAATGTTTTTATATTTTATATTGTTTTACTGTGTGCTTTTTGGTTTTAATTTTTGGGAACCGCCCAGAGAGCTTCAGCTATTGGGAGGTATAGAAATTAAATAAATAAATAAAATAAAATAAAATAAATAATGAGGGGGTACAATTCCCTGAGTTTGGACTTGTGTGGTCAGCTGAACTGGGCCACTGTGTGTTCTGTTTCTTTAGCTGCCAGTTCAGTTCCTGAATGGGAACTTTCCACTGGAGGGGAGGGGGAAACTTAGAATTAGTTGCTAATTCTGAGTAGTCCCTGTGAAGCTATTTGAACACAGACTATATTTTGACATAACAGTGTTCAACTTTTTTCTTCCTTTGGGTTTCAGATAGTGATCTTAGCCGCGGGCGAAGAAATGATGATGTTGCATCAGTGGTTCTGTTGTTATTCTTGTTGTTGTTGTTTTACTGGACATTACTGCAAAGATGTGGGTGAGTGACTTGGACTGATGGCAGCTCTAAGGCACCTCCCCCATTATATCTAGTTAGGCCTATAGGTAGATTTGAACTGGGGACTTCCTGATGCACAAACGTAGCCACCACCACACCAGTTCTCAGCTGTAGGAATATTGAGCGAACTCAAAACAATTTAGATTATATGCCTGTGACATTTCCCATTAGGGTCTTGCACAGCTCTAGCCTAGATTATCATGGCAATCCCAACCAACTACAAGGGTCTTGTGCCAAAGAAAGGGATTCTGATCATGGCCGATTCATACATGATCTAGATAAGTATGCTTGTGCAATGTGATGCAGAATGGCATCCTCTAAAAGTGCTTGGGACAGCCTGAGGACCATAATTAATTGGATCTAGGGTTGTCACGGGTGATCAACTGGGTCCAGGAGGCCAGCAGACTCCCCTGCACTCAGCCCCTCGGACCCCGCTTGCCAAGCTGTGGGGCACTGATGGACCTGGCTGCCAAGCACCGCAGGGCTCAGTAGCACCCAGGATCAGGTTGCCCCTTGCTGTGAGCTGCTAAAATGGCAGTTAAGCCTTTTCCCTTCCCTGGAAAGGAAGGAGAATATGAGGGCTTGACAGTCAGTGGAGGCAGGTTCTCATTTTGCCTCACTGGCACCAATGCTTCCTTCTTCCCCTCCCATCTTGGTTAATGCAGCAGCAGCAGTGCTGGTGGGGCAGGAGGACAACAAGACGGGCTTTCCTCTCATCTTCCTCCTGCCCCACCAACGTCACTGTGGTAGTTAGGATGAGGGGAAGAGGAGAGGCGAGCAGCATTCTCTTCTCCTCCCCCCATCCTGGCTACCATGGCAGCAGCGGTACTGGCAGGGCAGGAGGAGTGGCCACAAAGGTGGACGGGCCCATCCACTTGTGCATGTCCTTCCTCCGCCCGTCCTCCTTTGTGGCCGCTATGTTAACGCAAGATGGAGGCTCTTGTTTTTCTTAAGTCTATTGTTGCAGAAATGGCCCTTTATGGCCACCATTGTGTGCAACAATAGACCTAGAAAAAACAAGAGCCCCCATCTTGTGTTAAAATGGTGGCACCACAGGAGGACAGGAAGATTAAGGTTGCATGAGATCCAGTCCAGGATGTGAGCGGAAGGGTTGCCGAGCCCTCCAGGAGCTTGCACAGCCCAACTCACCTGGGTGGGCAGCAGTGGTGGCTGCTGGAGCACCTGCCGAGCACGGATGCAGTGGCGTCCATCCATCCCTAATTGGAACCAATCCAATCCAGGTTCGGTCCTGGCTTTGGGATGGAAACAACCTTGGCATCCCTAGTATATGACCTATACTAGGGAATGGATAGGGTCTGTGTGACCCTGTTGGTCCTACTGGACACCTCAGTGGCTTTTGATACCATCAGCCATAGTATCCTGCTAGATCATTTATCTGTGTTTGTCATAGGAGTCATGGCTCCAGTGGTTCTAATTCTTCTGGGCTGAACAGTCTCAAAAGGTGGTGCTGGAGGACTTCTACTCCATCTCATGGTCATTGGCCTATGGATTGCCATAAGGTCCCATCTTGTGTCCCATGCTTTTCAACTTCTATATGAAAGTAGGGATGTACGAAAGTTCCGCCACGGATCTTGGGGAGGCCGAATGCCAGCGCATTCGGCCCCCTGAAATCAGTGGCGGAATGCCCCCCCCCCCCGGGATGGGACTTACCTTAGGTGGATCTTCCTGGTGGCGGCGGCTCTGGCGGCGGCTCTGGCAGTGACTCTGGCGGAGGTTCGGTAGTGGCAGCTGCAGCGGCTGGTCTTCTGACCAGCTGCCGCCGCCGCCGCCATTCCCAGGTAAAACAAAAAGCAAAAACAAAAAAAGTGATAGGCTACGTAAAGATTTACGTAGCCTATCATGGCTAGATTTTAAAAAAACACCGTGATAGGCTACGTAAATGTTTACGTAGCCTATCACGGCTGATTTTTTTTTTAAAAATGCGCATACGCAAATGGCGGCGCCCATGGGCTCCGCCATTTGCGTACGCGCATGTTTGTTTTTGTTTTTTTAATCAGCCATGATAGGCTACATAAACATTTACGTAGCCTATCACGGCTGACTGCAGGGACGCAAACCATTTGCATCCCTGCTAGCCAGTGGCCGGATGTCCAGCTGCTGGCGGAGCCGGTCGGCGGCTCCGCAGAATCCCTGAGGAGCGGAGCAGGCCGGCCAGGATTCTGGGGGGGAGGAACGGAGCACCTCCCCCCCCGGCTAGGATGCCGGGGGGAGGGACGGAACGCCTCCCCCCCAGCATCAGCATAATCCACGGAAAGGTAAGTACCTTTCGTACATCCCTATATGAAAGTGCTGGGGTAAATCATGCCAAGGTTTGGCCTGAAGTGTCATCAATATGTCATCAATATCAATATGTCACTACCTCTTGTTTCCAGCTAATGATCCTAGGGAGGCTGTTGAATGCCTGAATCAGTGTCTGGAATGGATGAGGGCAGACAAGCTGAAATGTAGTCCAGACAAGATGGAACTATTGTGGGTAGGAAAACCAACCTATCTGGATAGAGGAATACATCTTCTCTTAGATGCAGTCCTGCTGAAAAACCAAGTGTGCAGCTTGGGAGTGCTTCTGGACTCGGTGCTAACTGGAAAAGCTCAAGTGCTAGTGGCAGCCAGGAGTTCTTTTTACCAGTCTATGCTAGTACACCAACTATGACCCTATCTAGGCTGGACTACTGTAATGTGCTCCACATGAGCCTTTGAAGACTCCTCAGAAACTTCAGCTGGTGGAAAATGCAGCTGCCCAGCTATTGGAGGAGGCTGGGTAGCCTTCTTATGTGACACTGTGCCAGCTGCACTGGCTGCCAGTGTGTTTCCAAGCCTAGAGTAAAGTGCTGGTTTTAACCTTTAAGGCCTTAAATGGTTTGGGCCCAAGTGACTTAACAGACTGCCTTCTCCTGTACCAGCTTGCTTGCGCTCTGAAGTCATCAGTAGAGGCCCTTCTCAGCCACCCACCACGAAGGGCAATTAGGCTGGTGAGTACAAGGGAGAGGGCTTTTTCAGTGGTGGCCCCGCACATCTTGAATTGGCTTGCATCAGAGGTTTGTCAGGCCCCTTCATTGCAGGTCTTCAGGAAGGCTCTGGAGACTCATCTGTTTTTGTTGGCCTTCCTATAATCTATGCGTATAGGTTTTAATGGTGTTATCTGTTTTTATAGCATATTATTGAATAGTCATGTATTTATTTTCTATTGTATTTCTCTTTACGTGTTTCTTACTGATTCTATCTTGTAAGTCAGTTTGAGAGGGTTCTGCTCTTAAAGGCAACCTAAAAATCATTTTAAATAAATAAAATAAATAACAAAATAAATAAGAGTACAGTATAGCAAAAAAAAAAAAAAAAGGTGGGGAAGCACAAAGTCTGAAATCTGCTTATCAGAGAATGTTAAGGTGTGAATTAGTAGCTGAGAAGTAGTACCTGGAAGGATAAATACTAGTCAGGTGATAGCAAGACAAGCAAAACCCCAATCAAGAAGAGCGGTTGGGAATAAAAGATGCTGATCAGGGCATCTTTTTCAGGATTATAGTAAGACAGCTTGAACACATGGCTTTACAATTGAAATAGTAATAATTAATAACAAGGAAATGATTCTTACCCCGTGCTGGTCTCCTTACTAAAGGAAGGATATTGGGGAAATGGAAAAATCACAGCTGGACTGTACTTGGAATGATAGATGGATGGGATGCAATTAAAAAGAGCTCAGAAGACAGATCTTTGAAAGGAGTATCTGTTAAAATACCCACAAGATCCATGAGACATGAACTGCACACATATTTTTGCCTCCAGCATTTTCTCTTTTTTCTTTTTCTAACATAAAGCAGAGGCTGCCATCTGGGTCAGAGGAGAGGGGCCAACTTAACCCTTTACTCTCAGGAGGTCTTTTCCTCTCAAAATTTGTTCTCCCCCCACCCTACTTTTTGTTCCTTTCCCCCAGCCTCCACTTCTGGTCCACACAGTGACTGTCTGCTTTAGGTTCTTAAGAAAGGAAATCTGACGAAAGTATGTGTGACTGGGTGATACATAGAGTTTGGGCCATGGCTACAACACATTATTTCTCCTAGTTCTTCCATATGATCTTAGCTGCCTAAACCTGGGCTGACAAATAAAGAAGTGAAATTTCAGATAAGAATCCCACTAAAAACTGGAGATTTTTAGGAATGAAAGTTTTTTTCCATTTTGTGTCACAGTCATCTTTTTTTTTTTTTTGGTACCTTTTTCTTTTTTACCCATTGCCTTACACTGGTTATCAATCATTAGATTCTTAATCACTACATTCTTATTCTTATTCTCCTGTGCTAGTACAGTCTGGTACAGTCCATAATGTTACCCCACCATTCTTCACAGTTTTCTGAATAACTCTAAACAGCAGAATGAGGTGGTAGAGTCCTGAAGAGGTACAGAGGATTGTGCCATTGCAATGGGTGTCAGCAGACCCTGAGGTTCAGCTGGCTGCCTCTTTGACAATGTCGGGGCTGATTCAAGCCAGCCACGGACTCCAACAATCACAAGTCTTGTCAGAAATGGATGTCTGGAGTCTGCAAGCCAACCCATGGTACAAACAAACAGACCCATCATATAAACATCTCAAGAAAGATAAAAAGTCCTTGTCTTATTGCTTCCCAGCCTGTCGAATGATGGAATTTGCTCTTTCAGGGGGTTACTGGGGGTAGATGCTGTCAGTTTCCAGGCTCTGTCCGCACCATGGAGATTGCCATCCTTAAAGGTCCCTTGCTTGAGTTCACAGGGTTAGGCTGGATGTGTTTGGAGGAGCTGGCTGGTATGGCCATCTTTCCCCACTGCTGTGTGTGAACTGGCTGATGTGTAAGGATGCACAAATCAGCAAAATGTAAGCTCATCAGGGTTCTCCAAATTCCACCTCAGAGCTCATTCCAGCTTGTGTTCATATCAGATTGCAAGCTTATTTTTGTTTTGGTTTCTTGGCATGAAAATTCATGCATATTTTCATGCACATTTTTTTTCAAATGTATACATCAGTTGTGTGCATTTTTGAAATGTACAGTTTTTTCTCCCATTGATTAAACCATGTTTCTGCACATTTTTTTCTGAAGTACACATTTTTTTTACACACGTTTAACATTTTGTTTTGTTCCATGAATTGCAATGCAAGCTCAGAACTATATGGACTTTGACCACAGATTCCGTTCAGGTCCACATTTATGTCTGTCTGTCTGTCTGTCTGTCTTTCTTTCTTTCTTTACCAGCCAATAGCCAAAGCTCTATGGGCAGTTCACATTTAGATCTGGGAGGTGTGCACTGGGTAAATTCTGGTAAAAAAAAAAGAAAAGGAACTGAAACACCTTTTTCATACATCCCTACCAAATGTCATCTTATTTGCAGGTGATGGATTGGACAGTGGGACCATTTTGGAGATGTTTAAAGCAGGGGCAGTTATTTGCCCATTTACCCCTTTACCTTCTTTGTTAAATACATTTCAAATGTTGTGCTTTAAATGTTGCGATTCCCAACTCTCATGGATCCTCAGTCTCTCCCACGCACCTTCAGGGAATTGCATTCGGCATCGCATTGCACAAGCATGTGATTATGCAATGCTTAGTGGCAGCAACAGCTGGTTTGTATTTAACTTTTGTATTTACATTTTTTGTCACCTGGCACACCTATTGATTGGTAATCCAGACCCCTGTAGAAGGAAATCACCATCCAGGAAAACCTGATAGGAAACCCACTGGAAAATAATATCAAATGTCATTATTTATTTATTTGTTGCACTTCTATCCCCCCTTTTCCTACAAGGAGGCCAAGGCAGAACACATGATCCTCCTCCTCTCCATTTTATTCTCACAACAACCCTGCTGTAGGGTAAGATAGGCTGAAAGTCGATGACTGGCCCGAAGTCATCCAGTGGGCTTCATAACCGAGTGGGGATTAGAACTCAGGGCTAGATCTACACTAGTGCTTTTTATCAGTGTTGAAGTGCAATCAGTGTTGAAGTGCTGAATAACTGTTGGGGCACATTATGCATTCCGTATATTGCTTTTCTAGAGTTATTTCCCGCTTTTTATTCTGTATTATCTAAAATACCACAACAGAGGTCATTGTGTGTGCTCTGAGGTATAAATCCACAAGAGGGATATGGCATCACCATGATGGGATCATATCGATAGGACACCAGGTGGAGATCTGGCTTGGGTCTCCAGACTCCCAGTCCAACTGCACTCTAACCACTACGGCACACTGGCTGTCAAGTACTGAGGTACTCATAAGTACGCAGCTGCCCACCAGAACCCATTGTTGGAATCCTACACCCAAAACCCACACAGGACCTCCTCTTGCACTCAACACCTTTTTGCACTAAACACCCAGGACAGAAAAACCAAACCCCATCTGTGTCATCCGCATCCCCCAAATTATCTTTTGTATGATGGAAAACCCTCCCCCCAAACTGAGGTCTTATGAAGTGATTCTGTATAGTTAGCATACAGAATCTGCTCTGAGAATTTGCTCATGCACCCACTACTAGTAGTTTGCCCCTTGCTCAGCAAGAGAGCTTCACCTCTTCCTATTTTTGACACTGCACTCTGTTTTTGTCCCATCTTGGAGGGTTCAAACAGAGCCTGCATTTTTGTGTGTTTAAGTTCCATGCCACATGGGATTCATAGAAACCTATAAGACCTCAGCCTGCCCTATCTCCCCCACCACAGCCTTTTTCTTGGATGCTTCTTGACAAGTTGCAGCTTGCCATCTAAGAATTTGGGTGTCTTAACCCACCAATAAGGAATTCCCAATTCATAAGGACTACCCCTGGTGCTCCAGTCCACAAGATAAACTCCTGAATCCCAGCAAACCCCAGAGAAAGCACCCCTCCACTTGCCTTCATTTTGAAATTGGTAATATCTGTGCTCTGGTCCTGTTTCTCTGTTTAGATTCATTTTCTTTCCTGCCCCCCTAACCTTCTGAGCACGTTATCCATGCTGCCTCTAGAGAAGTGGTATTTACATTCTGACTCAGTTCATCTGAGTTCATGTCTGTGTGGCACCTACTGCTTTCCAGTCCATTATTTGGTGTTAGATGCCTTTCTGCTTAGCCTTCCTATATTATCCTTACAGCCTGTCTCTCCCACCTTTCCTCCTTCCCTTCCTTCCTCATAGATTTACCCAAGTAATTGCAAGTTCCATCTGAATGTTGTTGATGAGGTCATCAGAGGACTTGCTCCTGATGGTTCCACAGGGACCTGTGGCCTGATTGGAGTCCACCAGGAGAAGAGCCTTCAGTATGGTGGCCCCCTTTCTTTGGAACTCCCTGCCCCTGGAGGTCAAGCAGGCACCAACACTGTGTTGTTTCTGGTGCCTCCTGAAAACAGCAGTGTCCCAGGAGGCATTCCTTAATTGACCAGTCAGAGTTTCTATTGGCATTCTGTTTCTTAAAAAGCATAATTTTAATATGGTGTTTTAATCTTTTTATTCTTTTACTGTTGTATCTTTTGTGTTCACTGCTCTGAAATCTTAGCTATGGAGTGGTATACAAATATTGTAAATAAATAAATAAATAAATGTGCTTATTTTTTCCTGCTTATTTTATACAATAAGCCACGTATTTGCATCCTCTAAACATAATCCGCGGAAAGGTAAGTGACTTTCGTACATCCCTACATTATCCATATGAAGTGGCGTCCTATCAGTTTGGCAGCATTCAGCTGAATCTGAGCAAAAAGTATAGCCCTATACACTTCAGAATTCATCCTGCTGCTTTTATCAGCAGTCAGGTCATCAATAAACGCCAGTGACCCGGTTCCATTGGCAGCCATACATGCTCATGCCATAACACTGCCTCCACCATGTCTGACAGATGATGTGGTATGCTCTGGATCATGAGCTGTTCCTTTCCTTCCCCATACTTTTCTCTTCCCATCATTCTGGTACAAGTTAATCTTGGTTTCATCAGCCCAAAGAATCTTATTCCAGAACTAGGCAGGCTTTTGGGGGTGTTTGCTGGCAAAGGCTAATCTAGCCTTTCTGTTCTTGAGCGTTACCAGTGGTTTGCACCTTGTTGTGAAGCCTTTGTATTTACATTCATACAGCCATCTCTTGAATGTAGATGTTGACAATGACATACCTACCTCCTCAAGAGTGTTCTTGACCTGACTAGTTGTTGTGAAAGGGTTCTTCTTCACCATGAGCAGCATTCTGCGGTCATCCACTTTAGTTGTCTTCTGTGGTCTTCCAGGCCTTTTGCTGTTGCTGAACTTGCTAGTTAATTCCTTCTTTTTCAGGATGTTCTAAACTGTTGTGTTGGCCACTCCCAAAGTTTTTGCTCTCTCTCTGATGGGTTTATGTTGTTTCCTCAGCCTAATGATGGCTTCCTTCACTCGCATGGACACCTCTTTGGACCTCATGTTGGGAGTTCCAGTGAACAGCTACCAAATGCAAATGTAACACTCAGAACCACCTCCAGGCCTTTTATCTGCTTGCTTGGTCATGGGGTACCCAGGAAACAGGCCACACCTGGCCATGCAACTGCTTGTCAGCCATTCGTTCCATTACTTATGAGCCCCCAATGATGGGGAGGGTGCATGCCACTGGCTGTATTTCCTGAATGGTTAGTGCCCCACTTTTGTCAAACCCCTTGAATTACAGCTGAAAGTCCTGACTTTGCTTCCATCTGGATGTGTTTCCTTTCAACTTCAATGTGGTCGTGTACAGAGGCCAACTGCCAAAACAGTTATCAATAATGTTCCAATATTTCTGGCCCTGACTGTAGTTACCACCAGCCAACACTCTAACAGTGTTATCCAAGGTGTTGAAAAGTGCTATCCAAGGTGCTAAACCCTATCCCCAAAATGGTTTCAGCACCTTGGATAGCACAGTTAGAGTTTTGGCTGGTGGTAACAAAAACTGTGAATGGAATCACAGCCCCTGCAGAACTGGAGTTACCAGCTGCCTTTGGACATATGGTAACACCTACTTTACTCAGATACCCCTGCCCATTTCCAAAACAGTAAATACAGGGGCAGTATCCAACGCTGCCTGCACAAGGGACTAATGATGCTGCAGCAACTGGAAATGAGGGTGAAATGCTCATTTCTAGAATGGGGCAGCTTAGTGGAATTTTCAGAAGGTAGCTCTGCTGACTGGCCTGTCCCATTCCACTCATTTCCAGGATTGCTGATGGAAGTGCTAGTTCCTGTTGTCCAAGTGATGGGTCCCGCTTGTGCAACAGAAACAGCAGAATCACAGTGGCAGTATTGGATACTGCCCATGGGCTGCATCTCTGGCCAGTCAGGTATGTGTGTGTTAAATGCATTTCTACACATTTGCTGAGATGAGATGGGACACAACATTCCAGAAGAAAGGAATGAAAGAAGCTGTGAAAACTGTAGAACTCACCTACTGGCAAAGAGTGGGGCCAGATGGAGTCAATATCTGTTCAGTTCAAAAACCTACAGTGCTGCGTGTGTCTGTGTGTCTGTATGTGGAATATATTTATGTATGTATGTAGGTATGTATGTGTATGTATATATATATATGATGCATAGCAGTGTGTCCTTAGTTAAGGGTGAGAAGAAAATAAATTCCATCATTGAAAAGTGTGTGTGTGTGTGTGTGTGCGTATACACACACACACACACACACACACAAAACAATAGAAAGACTAACAACAGAGTTATATATATATATATATATATATATATGTATGTATATGTATATAAAGCTAAACATTTGGCTTCTGCCCTCATCAGTACCTACTGTTAAATGGATATCAGAACTGACAGTTTACAAATTATCCTCCAGATTAAGACCATTTGGGACTAAGAGTTCTCACAGTCTAAAGATCCAGAAATTTTCCCTTTTGTCAAGCATGTCATTGTCTTTTGTTTGGTCTGTCTGAAGCAACTGTAAATTCAAGAGACTGTGTGAAGGTGAGTTGAAATGTCATGCAACAGGCTGCTCCAGGTTTTTTTGGTAAGAATCGCAGATTTGTGGTTACAGAATCTTGTTCTTCAGTCTGTTGTAATTTTCCCTACATATTGCATATGAAATCCATTTTTTTAACATTCAGTTAAATAAACCACATTAGTAGAAGTGCATAATAATGATTATGCAATAAGTTTTGTTAGTAACTGTGCTCCTGAAAGAAGTGGTCTCTTGGAGGTAACAGCAAGTAATGCGACACATAGATAGATAGATACACACACACACACACACACACATTCCTGTGGACTGCTAACTCTCACAATCTCATTTTCGGGAATCTATACTCAGGAATCTATACTTCCTGAAATAAGGTTTCCATTATTTTTTCTTTCTTTTAATCTTTCTTAAGCGTTCAGAGTCACTCAAGTGCTGAGCCTGAGGCTGGAGATAAACAATAATTTTTAAGAGACTTGAATGTGGTTTGAAAGAAGCTTTGCTCCCCATGGTGTACACCCATGTTTATTTTGTCCCCAGTGTTCACTCTGGTCAAACAATTTTTGCAGGTTTTTGAACAATAAAAAAATCTGCAAAACTTATCTACTGATTAAAACTAGTGTTGTACTGAAAATTTCTCCCACATTTTTTTCAACCATTCTCATTCAATTTGATGGAAAAGAAACTGCTTTTGAAAAAAAAATCAAAGAAGAAATTTTGGAGAAATTCTTATGGGTTTAGGGGTTCTTGTGCTTATTTTACTTATGAGGT
The DNA here is from genome assembly GCF_057233095.1 of Heloderma suspectum. NCBI lineage: Eukaryota > Metazoa > Chordata > Lepidosauria > Squamata > Helodermatidae > Heloderma > Heloderma suspectum. The sequence goes on along the minus strand of NC_139460.1, from coordinate 43,531,180 downwards.
GGCTGAGGAGTGTGCATGAGTATCCTGTCTGTCATCATACAATAATCTCTGTGGCAGCTAGGGATGTCAGAGAATTCCATGACGAATCTCAGTGAGGCCGAATGCCAGTGCATTTGGCCCCCCGAAATCCATCGTGGAATGAAGCCCCCACCCCCCCACCCCATGAAAGGCATGCGGGACGAAGTCCCCGCCACCCCCACCCCACGAAAGGCGCACGAAACAGAGCACTTACCTGCTCCTGTCTGTGCTGCTTTGCGAATGGTGGCCGTCCTGCGACCGCCATTCGCTTCCACCTCTTCATAGCTGTGATAGGCTACATAAATACTTATGTAGCCTATCACTGCTAACGCAGGGACGCCATTTGCATCCCTGCGGAGGCCATGATAGGCTACATTAGTATTTACGTAGCCTATCACGGCAGGGAGGGGAAAAACCAGCATACGCAAATGGTGGCAGCTACCGCCATTTGCGTATGCTGGGGGTTTTCCCCCTGCCGTGATAGGCTACATAAATATTTACATAGCCTATCATGGCTCAATACAGGGACACAAATGGCAGCGGCTATGACAGCCACCATTTGTGTCCCTGCAGGGTTTCCCAACGGCCGGATGTCCGGCTGTAGGAGGCCGGAGCCGGCCGTCGGCTCCGCAGCTTGGCCGCGGAGCAGAGCCGGCCGGGCAGGATTCCAGGGGGAGGGACGGAGCACCTTGCCCCCCATCAAGGATTCCAGGGGGAGGGACAGAGCACCTCCCCCCCCACCGTGGATGCCCCTGTGCGGAGCCAGGTAAGGGATTTGTACATCCCTAGTGGCAGCCTGTAGCCTCCTCAGTGTCAGGATTTTCTTTTGCCCCCACTGATCTTCAAATGCCAAATCAAACACAGACAAGAGGCTTTAATCTACAGCTTTTAATTCCATTACTATTAAGGGTCATACAGATGCAAATTCTCCGTGACTCTCAGTCTGCAAGGAAATGCCTTCAGGGGGTTCAAAAGGTAGCTGTGAAAGTTGCCCACCGTTTGAAAGAAAGGCGGTCTCACTAGCCTAACTTAAGGGGTGGGGGGAGATCTCTCTCTCTCTCATGAGGCTTCTAAGCACCACTGTTCATGCAAGGCCAGTGGATGGCTCCACCCTGGCCATCTCTCTCTTGGCTCTGCATCTGCACCTTGCATCTATTAATCCAGACTCACCAAACACCGCCTCTCCCTGTTCGCTGTCTCACAGGGAGAAGTGATGAGGGGCCTGCCTGAGCCTTCAAACCTGAAGAGCCTGCCTATCCATGTCTGAACTAGCCTGGGAACATAACTCCCCCATGTCTGGCAGTTCCTCTTGAGAATCTGAATTGCTCTCCCCATCCCTGCACTCAGAAGCACTCCTGACACTCAGCTTCCCGCACTTCAGTTAAAGCCATCATGAGGAAGACATCATGTGGCAATTCCTCCCATGGGGCTTTTTCAGTTCAGGAAGGTCAGGTGGCCTGGCTGGGAGGCTGCAGAGAAGTGGAGAGATGCAATAGAGAGAAAGAAAACACACACAGCACCCTCAGCCACCTCTCAGTGATTAGGTACGTTCAAAAATACCACCAAAAGGAATTCAAAATTCAGCCTCAGAAAAGTGGAAGCCTCAGCTAGGAGTGCACGAAAGCCACTTACCTGGTCTCGCAGCTTGTTCGCGGTGGGGGGGAGGCGCTTCACTGCTCTCCCTCCGAAGTTCAGGCTGGGGGGGGAGGCGCCTCGCCTCGCCCGGCCGCGAAATAAAGAGTTTAAAAAAGAAAACACCGCCCCCATGATAGGCTACGTGACGATTAACGTAGCCTATCACGGCTAGATCTGCAAAGTCAGCCATGATAGGCTACGTTAATTGTCACATAGCCTATCACGGGTGACTTAAAAAAAAAAAAAAAGCGCGTACGCAAATGGCGGCCCCCATAGGGAGCCGCCATTCGCATTCCTTATTTGGTCGTTGTAGTCTACGTAAATCTTTACGTAGACTACGGCGAAAATAAGGGCAACGCAAATAGCGTTGCCCTTATTTTTGCCGTAGTCTATGTAGGGGTGGACGAAAGTCACTTACCTGTCGTCGAAGGCCATTCGCGGTGGGGGGGAGGCGCTTCGCTGCTCCCCCCGCGAAGTTCAGGCCGGAGAGGGAGGCTTCCCGCCTCGCCCGGCCGAAATCCAGGCCGGGGAGGAGGCGCCTCGCCTCGCCCGGCCGCGAACGCGAAAGTAAAAAAAAAAAAGCCCCCTGATAGGCTACGTGACGATTCACGTAGCCTATCACGGCTAGATCTGCAAAGTCAGCCGTGATAGGCTACGTCAATTGTCACGTAGCCTATCACTGGTGACTTAAAAAAAAAAAAAAAGCGTACGCGAATGGCAGCCCCCATAGGGAGCCGCCATTCCCGTTCCTTATTTAGTCGCTGTAGTCTACGTAAATGTTTACGTAGACTATGGCGACCAAATAAGGAACGGGAATGGCAGCTCCCTATGGGGGCCGCCATTATCCGTACACACTTTTTTTTTTTTTTTTAAGTCACCCGTGATAGGCTACGTGACAATTGACGTAGCTTATCACGGCTGACTTTGCAAATCTAGCCATGATAGGCTACGTGAATCGTCACGTAGCCTATCAGGGGGCTTTTTTTTTTTTTCTTTTATTGCAATGGCGGCGGCGGCAGCTGGTCGAAAGACCGGCTGCCGCTCCCGCCTCGCTCGAACACCCGCCGAACCACCGGCCGGACCAGCCACCGGGAGGGACATTTGCCAAAGGTAAGTCCTGTCCCGGGGGGGGGGGGTGCGGGGGGCGGGGGGGGTGCGGAGGATTTCTCCCCGAAACTTGTTCGGGGGGCCGAACACATTGGCGCTCGGCCCCCTGAAGTTTTGGGGAGAAATTCTCCGCCATCCCTAAGTCTACGTAATCTTTACGTAGACTACAGCGACCAAATAAGGAACGTGAATGGCGGCTCCCTATGGGGGCCGCTATTAGCCATACGCGCTTTTTTTTTTTTTAAAGTCACCTGTGATAGGCTACATGACGATTTACGTAGCCTATCATGGCTGACTTTGCAAATCTAGCCATGATAGGCTACGTTAATCGTCACATAGCCTATCACGGGGGCATTTTTTTTTTTTTACTTTTATTGGAATGGCGGCAGCGGCAGCCGGTCAAAAGACCGGCTGCCACCTCTGCGCCCTGTCGAAGACCTGCTGAACCACCGCCGGGACCCGCTGCCAGGAGGGACATTTGGGAAAGGTAAGTCCCGTCCCGGGGGGGGTGCGGGGGGCGGGGGGGTGCAGAGAATTTCTCCCTGAAACTTCTTCGGGGGGCCAAGCGCCAACGTGTTTGGCCCCCCGAAGTTTCGGGGAGAAATTCTCCGCCATCCCTAGCCTCAACATAGTTGATGCTGTTGTCACTTGCAGGAGCAGTGCAATAAACCGAAAACCCTTCAGAAAAAAAGAAAGAAGCTGTTCTACAACCCCTGCCCATGGTGAGCCCTATCTGCGAGAAACTGCTAAAGCATTTCTCCTCGCCTAGGAGAAATGCGGTGAAATTGTCCCCCAAATTTTGGAAATTTTGGGAAATTTTGAGAGGCCATTTGTGCACAGCTCTAATTAAAACCTGTACCCCTAAGTTTAGAGCAGCTCCTTATATCTGTTTTGAAGAAATTGATATAAAGAGCATGCTTGCATTGCTGTGGCTTTTGCAAGAACAAGGATAGACAGGCTGGTCCTCTTTTATTGTCACTCACTCCTTCACAGATATAGGGAAAAGCTGATAAGAGAACCTCAGAGCTGTACAGATTTCCTGACTCAATAAAGCAAGTTAGTGGAGGCTCTACAGCTGCCACTTCCACCAGCACTAGTACTACTAATAGGCTGTGGTAATGGAGAGGCGTTGTGAATCCAGGGTAGTGGGAGGCTGATCAGCTTCAGCAGAAGGAGTGAGGTCAGCAGTAATGAGCAACTGTGAAAAAGAATGCAAATTGCACAAGGATTTATGGAGCAGTTTCTGCCCAGTGAGCAGATTCCAGATAAGTCGAGTGTTAATAAGGCAGGCAAGTTTTTCAGCCGTGCCAGCTGTTATAAAGATGCCAGCAGACTTTCCGAGTGGTGCTTGTCGACGGTTGGGCTTGCCGTGCCACAGCACAGAATCAAGAGCCCATGTGTTCTGTCTCAATATGTGTGCACACGGCTGGTAAATGAGCATGCACAATCAGTGGGACCTATGTTCATGTTAAAGCAGTATAAGAAAGATAATCCCAGGGCAAGTGGGGAAAATGCTTCGGAGCAGGGATGTGAGGCAGAGTGAAGCAACCAACTCAGCCAGGAGATGGTGGAGGGGAGGGGGGAGGGGAAGAGCTGCAAGATTTTGGAGGGCATGTGCCACATGACCTGCCCACTGCCCTTTAAATGAGCCTGATGCTCTCAGGGGCATATTGTTTCATCGCCAGTATTGGGTTAAGAAGAGTCAACTGCTCTTCTGTATATGGAATGGGGTGGGAAGGAGGGGGAATCAGGCAATGAAATGTCTTCAGCCATCCTGCATCCAGATCCAGCCCTCACTCATGGTGCTGCCTGGAGAAGGCCATTTCACCCCGATGCATGGCAGGGCTGGTCCTGTAGAAATGCATTCCACACCACAATGCCACTGAAGTTCATCCTAGCACAGCTCTACATCTAAACCTATTCAGCTTAAAGGTACAGATGCATTCCAATTAAAGTACTGGAACTTCAAATCACACTGTGCCCTATCAAACCTATTTGAGGCACCCCAAATCATGTGCATAGGCCACCAGGTGAATGTCTGCTACAAGATACCCTAGAACTAGGGCTGTGCAGGGACCCCCCCACGATCCACTTCGGATGCTGCTTCAGATCCTCTGAAGTGACACCTATCCACCTCAGATCGATTCGGACCCCCGTCCGCTTCGACTTGGATCTGAATCTGAAGTGAGATTCGGATATCCGGATCGCACAATTTTGGCTTTTTCCAATTGACTTGCATGGAAAAACACAAACGGTCATAACTTTTTTAGTTTTTATGATATTGGTATGGAATTTGGGAAGCTCTCCACACCCCTGGAGAGGAGGCCACCTGCAAAATGTCAGACAGTTTAGCCCAGTGGTTTTTGTGCTAGGTAAAGTTAAAATCTGATGTTTTCCACAGAAACTCTCAAAGCAAAGAGCTGTAACTTCTCCCTATTTCCACACACACACCTGACACCTTGGCCTCTCCCAGCCCTCCTTGAGGGCATCACACTGCCCAATGCCCAGGCAGTTTGGCCTGCTGGCTTGTGTGCTAGGCGCAGGTGAAATTTGAGTTTTTCCAGGAAAACTCCCAAAGCAAAGAACTGTAACTTCTCCCTGTTTCCATGCAGGCATGTGAAACCTGGGTCCCTCCCAGCCCCTCTTGAGGGCATCCCACTTGCCAAATTCCAGGCCATTTGGCCCACTGGCTTGTGGGCTAGGTGCAGGTTGAATTTGATATTCCCAGAAACTCAGACCAAACTCAGAAGGGAAAGTGTGTTGAAGCAGATGTCACTATCCATAATCTCTGCTGCAGGTTTCTTTGAAGTGCAAAAAACCCTCATTCAGAAGAATCACAGCTCAGCCTCTCCATGGCTGAATGCACACATTACCTGGCAGGCAGGCTGGAAGAGGGGTTTTTTTATCTGCTTTTATTTATTTCTAGCAGTATGAGTATTTTGAATGTATCTTGAATGAACACAGTCAGTGCCTATCCCAAAAGAGCCACTGATTTTTGAGTGCTGGAAACCTGGTGGACCCAGACTTCCCCTGCCCCATCTCCTTCATGGTGGCCTGCCTAAGCCTCTTGGAGGTGAGAGACGGAGAGCTTGCAGGCGTTCTGGAGCCACTACCAGCGCTAGGCTTGCCCCCTGCTGCTGCCGGCCTGCTGGGACGTGGGGGCCTCTTCCCCGAGCAAGACGGATTGGTGCTGCTTCCTCAAGTGCAGGAGCAGGCTGCTGGTGCTGCAGTGCCCTGGCTGTTCCCCCTGCTCAGAGATGCCTAGTGGCGGGGGCGGCAGGGGCGGTGGTGGTGGCAGAAGGTGCGGCGGCAGCAGAAGGTGCAGCGGCAGGGGCGGAAGGTATGGTGGCGGGGGCGGCAGGGGCGGCAGGGGCAGCAGTGGGGGCAGCAGTTGCGGCGGTGGGTGTGGGGGCGGCGGAGGTGGGGGCGGTGGGGATGGCGGCGGTGGCGGGAGCGGTTGGTCTCCTGGCCGACTGCCGCTGGGCGCAGCGTACGCAAATGGCAGCAGCTACAGCGGCCGCCATTTGCGTTCGCTATTTTTAGCCATTCTAGCCTATGTAAATATGTTCTAGCCTATGTAGCCTATGCATTTTTTTTTACTTTGCCGTGATAGGCTATGTAAATATTTATGTAGCCTATCACGGTTAAGTACAGGGACGCAAACAGCGGTGGTAGGGATGGATGGAACACTTACCTTCTGTTCTGTTTCTGCTGGGGGGGGAGGTACTCCATCCCTCCCCCCGGAATCCTCAATGGGGGGGAGGCACTCCATCCCTCCCCCCCAGAATCCTGCCTGGCCGGCTCCGCTCCGCGGCCAAGCCGCAGAGCCGTCAGCCGGCTCCGGCCGCCCGTAGCCAGACATCCAGCCGCTGGGCAGCCTGCAAGGACGCAAATGGCTGCCGCCATTTGCATCCCTGTATTTAGCCATGATAGGCTACATAAGTATTTATGCAGCCTATCATGCCTGGGTAGGTTTAAAAAAAAAAAAACTCATACACAAATGGCGGTGGCTACGGCAGCCGCCATTTGCATTCCTTATTTTTTGCCATCTTAGTCTACGTAAATATTTACGTAGACTATTATGATGAAAAGAAAGGGGAACGCAAATAGCATAGTGGGTGCTATTTGCGTTCCCCTTTCTTTTCGTCGTAATAGTCTCCGTAAATATTTACATAGACTAAGACGGCGAAAAATAAGGAACGCAAACAGCACCCACTACGCTATTTGCGTACAAATACGCTATTTGTAGGAACACTACACATAGGCTTCTATAATATGCCTTTCTTTAAGAATTTAGAAAGAAAGAAAGAAAAAACTCAGTGCTTGAATATGACTTAAAAGTGGCACAGGGGGAGATGCCCAGAAGTCAACGTTTGTTTTTAAAAATTGAAATAAGACTGGATTTGTAAAACTCTAAAAGAGACAGAGTTGACTGACAAAAATGACGAGGAAATAGAATGGAGAAAGCAGAAATAAGGGTCGACATTACACAATAAATGCAGCCTTTTCCAGAGTCCAGAATCGAGATAAACAAACACAGGAATGGCAGGGGAGAGGGAGCACAGCAGCAGCTTGCAAGGAAAAGCTATGTCCATTTGAAAAAATATGGAAAGGAGAGATGAATCTAATCAAATACAAATGACAAATGAATCGGAGGTAGAAAGAAATAGGAGAGGGTGGCTGGCAGAGGTGCTGCAGAAGACACTGCCCCAATGGGGACAGACGATCAAGGAGCGAGGGAAGGGAATGCTCCCAGTACAACCAAGCTGTTTCCTTTTAAATTTTGAGGAAAGCCTAATGGCAATCAAAATTGAATAAATTGAAGGAACACCTCCTAGGAATGCACACGTGCGCACGTGCGCACGCGTGCGCACACACACACACCATCATCTACCCACACCAGCCCTCTCTCCCAAAGACACGGGTAGTGCAATAACGGAATGCAGCCTTTCACCAAAGCATATATACCCCCTTCCTCCACTGCTCTCTCTGATGGGAGACTGCTAGCATCAGTTCTGGCTGAGGGTTCCTATTCACCAAAGCACACTTCCTCTCCTTCCCGTCTCCCCCCACCTTCCCACATCCACTTGCCTCCCCCTCCCTCCCTCCCTCCCTCCTCCTCCTCCTTCTCATGCCCCTCCACGTGAGCATTGAGAAGTTGATATATTTTGGAGACAGTCTGTCTGGACTGCTCAGATATTCAGTAGAGCTCTGACTATACCAGGCAGAGGAGGCGCCTCGTGGGGGGGGCACTTCACCCCAGGGTGCCTTGGTACTGCTCTGGCCCACCTCGTATCACAAGGCTTTTGCTTCAAACCAGCTCACTTCTCCTTGTTATTCGGGCTTCGTAACAAGGCGGTCCACAGCCCTACCTAGAACTCTACCAAACGAAAACTTTGGCATGCCGGCAGCATGGTGCAAAATGCTGTCAACTACGGTACTCACAGAAATTCCATTATTTCTTCTTGCTGACTCAGTCTATGAACTTAGACTTGCATGGCTCTGCACTCCAGAATAAAAATTCTGAAATTCTGAATAGAAATTCTGAAAAGAAATTCCATTATTTCTTCTTGCTGACTCAGTCTATGAACTTAGACTTGCATGGCTCTGCACTCCAGAATAATCTGTTCGCCATAACACTGGACCCATCTTCTTTTTTCACAAAGAAACCCAGTTCAATTCTGCCAGTAGTCCATCCCCATGTCCTTTCCTAAGCTACACACAAATGTTGGCTATCTCTTTTAAACACCATGATGAACTAGTTCACATTATAAGAGCTCACATACATTATTGTGGCCAGTGTGGTTAGTTACAGTTGTGGTGGCCCACAAAAGGGATATCTACATTGTGTGTGTGTGTGTGTGAGTATGTGAGAGAGAGGCACCCAATTAAGTGTTCTGAATTGTTGTTAAAAATTATTCTTATTTTTATTATAACCATCTCAGTTCTGTTCTCTAACAGCCTTCCCCAACTTGTTAGCCCTCCAAATATGTGGGGCTGCAACTCACATAATTCTGGCTGGATATTTGCATATGCCCCTACAAAAAAACTGGATATCTGCATATGCCCCTACATGGTTACATGTAACATGCATGTGCTAGCAGCACTCTGTAACATGTTGTTGTTGTTCAGTCGTTCAGTCGTGTCCGACTCTTCGTGACCCCATGGACCATAGCACGCCAGGCCTTCCTGTCCTGCGCTCTCTCCCGGAGCGTGCTCAAGTTCATATTCATTGCATCCGTGATGCTATCTAGCCATCTCATCCTCTGCCGTCCCCTTCTCCTTTTGCCTTCAGTCTTTCCCAGCATCAGGGTCTTTTCCAGGGAGTTTTCTCTTTGCATTAGGTGGCCAAAAGATTTGAGCTTCAGCTTCATTATCTGTCCTTCCAATGAGCACTCAGGGTTGATTTCCTTTAGGATGGACTGATTTGACCTCCTTGCAGTCCAGGGGACTCGTAAGAGTCTTCTCCAGCACCACAGTTCGAAAGCATCGATTCTTCGGCACTCAGCCTTCCTTATAGTCCAGCTCTCACAGCCATACATTACTACTGGGAAAACCATAGCTTTGATTAGACGGACCTTTGTCGGCAAGGTGATGTCTCTGCTTCTTACTATGCTGTCTAGGTTGGCCATAGCTTTCCTCCCAAGGAGCAAGCGTCTTTTAATTTCATGGCTACAGTCACCGTCTGCGGTGATCTTGGAGCCCAAGAAAGTAAAATCTGTCACTGCTTCCATTTCTTCCCCTTCTATATGCCAGGAAGTGATGGGGCCAGATGCCATGATCTTCGTTTTTTTAATGTTGAGTTTCAAACCAGCTTTTGCACTCTCCTCTTTCACCCTCAACAAGAGGCTCTTGAGATCCTCTTCGCTTTCTGCCATTATTTCTCCAGTCAGATAACCTGCAGATCTATCCAGCCACACAACAGCAAACGAAACGTCCACAACTCTGCACAAATGAAACACAGGCCAACATAATGGCTGCATGAGAAGGAGCATTTGGGTGTGATTTCTATTTGGGGAATCTCCAGATTTGGTGGGACAGAGAAGCTCACCATTTCCACTCACTGCACCTGGTAGTAGCCCGTGCACAGTCCTGCAGCTGCTTATCCCTTCCCTGCAGACCCCTGCCACTGTCTAAATATGGTCGCCACTGCCAATTTTGAACTACAGTGTAATGGTAAAAATGATACTTAAGTGGCAAAAAGTAACTACCTGTTACTCTATGTAGTTTTAGCACCATCCAAATGTATGTTCCCATTCTGCCTCAGCTAGCTAAGCATGTATGATTGATTCAGGATTATCTAGGGGTGTACGAATCCCTTACCTGCCAGTCCGGGGGGAGGTGTCCTCAGGGGGGGGAGGCGATCCATTCTTCCCCTCGGAATCCTCGCCGGCAAGCTCCACTCCACAGCAACTCCGCAGAGCCGCCGGCCAGCTCCATACAGCAAGTGATATGGCCGCCATTGCTGTGCCGTATCGCTGAGCACTCACTGCAGGAAGGGATCCAGACGCAAATGGCATCTGCTACGCCATTTGCATCACTGTTTTTCCACATGATAGGCTACGCATTTGTATTTATGTAGATATTTGAGTAGCCTATCACGTGAAAAAAGGGATGCAAATGGTGTAGCAGATGCCATTTGTGTCCGGATCCCTTCCTGCAGTGAGTGCTCAGTGATATGGCATGGCAATGGTGGCCATATCGCTTGCTGTATGGAGCCGGCCAGCGAGGAGGATCCGGCTCCGCTCCGTGCGGCTCCAGCAGAAGGCAGAGGTAGGTGAACCTGTTCCGCCACGGACTCCGGAGGCCGGATTAAAAACAATCCAGCCTCAATGGAGTCCATGGCAGAATTCTTTGCCATCCCTAGGATTATCTTGGTAATAAGGAGTGGGGACACATTCCCTCTTCCCCCGATACTTACCTAGTTGTGAACAATTTTGTGCCCCTTTGCAAAGGGGTGCAAAGAAAATAAATAAAAGAAAGGGGGAATACATTGTGGGTGGGTGCCAACTAGGGATGCTGGAGAAATTCAAGACAGACTAAAATGAGCTCAGATTTCTAAGAATCCGACCTGTGGAATCCACTGTGGAATGACCCCCTCAAGCCTCATGGAGTCTGTGGATGTTTGAATGTTTGTTTTGTTTTTGTTTTCCAAGAAGGATCTTGGCATTGTTGTAGATCACAAGCTGAATATGAGCCAACAATGTGATGCAGCTGCAAAAAAGGCAAATGCTATTTTGGGCTGGATTAATAGAAATATAGCTTCCAAATCCTGTAAAGCACTAGTTCCCCTCTACTCAGCACTGGTTAGGCCTCATCTGGAGTACTGTGTCCAGTTCTGGGCACCGCAGTTTAAGAAGGATGCAGACAAGCTGTAGAGGGTTCAGAGGAGGGCAATGAAGATGATCAGGGAACTGGAAACAAAGCCCTATGAAGAGAGACTGAAAGAACTGGGCATGTCTGGCCTTAAGAAGAGAAGACTGAGGGGAGATAGGATAGCGCTCTTCAAGTACTTGAAAGGTTGGCACAGAGAGGAAGGCCAGGATCTCTTCTCGATCATCCCAGAGTGCAGGACATGGAATAATGGGATCAAGTTACAGGAAGCCAGATTCTGGTTGAACATCAGGAAAAATTTCCTGACTGTTGGAGCAATAAAACAATGGAGCCAATTACCTAGGGAGGTGGTGGGCTCTCCCACACTGGAGGCATTCAAGGTGAACCTCTAGCACAGGAGGGTCTACTCCAACTGGCAGTGCCTCTCAGGTTCTCAGGCAGAGGTTTTCCCCATCACCTGCTAACTGGTCCTTTTAACAAGATATGCTGTAGTGGAGACTGAACCTGAGACCTTTTGCATGCAAAGCATGCACTCTACTACTGAGCTATCACCCCTCCCATGATCCCATGTGTGTGTAGACAAGGCCATAGGTTGTCTCTAAGACTACACAGCATCTCACTTTGCATTATAAATGCAAATACTTTGCATACTTTGCTACACTGAGCAAAGCTACACACTATTTTTTGCTACACAAAAAATACTTTGCTACACTGAGCCTGTGATTAGAATGCACCTGTTTAAATCTCTGAAGTTCATGGATTAGTTTGTGGATTAGGAGGATACAGCACTCTGATTCATTTTGTCAGTTTCAGGCTATGTACACAATCTGTAGAGGAATTTGAGTCTAATGTTTGCCATCATTATAATTAGATGCTATCTTTCAGTGTATAATGCTGGTGACAGTCTCAGAAACTCTTACTGAGTCTTACTGAGATCTGACCTGCATGTTTCTCACACGCTTGTATGCCAAGAGAGATCTCCTGGATAGATAGTTGCTAATTAGTTGCTTTGTTAGGGCAATACGACAATGGAACCAATTACCTAGGGAGGTGGTGGGCTCTCCCACACTGGAGGCATTCAAGGTGAAGCTGGGCAGCTGTCTGTCAGGGATGCTCTGACTTGGATTCCTGCATTGAGCAGGGGGTTGGACTTGATGGTCTTGAAGGCCCCTTCCAACCCTACCATTCTATGATTCTATGATTTAATTTGTTGGACCACTTTCGACCCCTGTTACTATTCCATGCACATGCATTAAGTTGCTCCAGGGAAGGACTGAATGATCCTGGGTTTCCCCCATCCCCCTGTAATTTCATTTGCAATGGTGGGGCCACATAATGGAAGGTGTGAATTTCTCCAAATGCAGAAGAGAAGTGAAGAACAGACCATCACACAGGCACATGCTGAGAACTCTGCATATTCTCATCTGCTGAAAAGGAAAAAAAATGGTAGCAGAAAGAAGTGAAAGTGGCAAGGGTGGAGGGAAATAAGAAAAGGAAATCTAGTTTATAGTATCTCTCTGTGCTTGTATAATGAGAATATTTATATATAAGGATTAAAACTGTTACAAATATATTGTACATAGTTATGCATATTCTAGTGCTGAGTCAAAGTGGTGGGAATATGTTTTATTAACATCCCTCTGCACCAGGGCTGTATGGATTGTGTAAAATCTGCTCTGTCTGTGTTTCAGAGATTGTCAGGCGCCTTTTGTTCCATCATCCACTCAGAGACAGATGCAGAAAAAAAAAATTGCCATGCCGAAAAATACATAAATCATTATGTAAGAGGTTTTGTAAGAATTTACATAATTTACCTTAGTATGTAACACTTAGCGTATTGTTCCCATTCCATTCAACTTTTCCTCAGCAGAAACTTGCATATTTTCCTATGGATAAATATGCATAAATTTTTGGAAAGTAAAACAAAACAAAAGTGTTCGAAAGTCCACAGACTTTGCGCAGCCCGAGGGGGTCACTTTGCATGCAGATTCCACAGGTCGGATTCTTAGAAATCTGAGCTCATTTTAGTCTGTCTTGAATTTCTCCTAGTTCGTTGGCACCCACCCACCAATGTATTCCCCTTTTCAGTTATTTATTTTCTTTGCACTCCATTGCAAAGGGGCACAAAATTGTTCACAATTGGATACGTATCAGGGGGCAGAGGGAATGTGTTCCCACTCCTTATTACCAAGATAATCCTGCATCAGTCATGCATCCTTAGCTACCTGGAGCAGAATGGGGACATACATTTGGATGGTGCTAAAACTACATAGAGTAACAGGTAGTTACTTTTTGCTACTTTAGTATCATCTTTACCATTACACTGTCTGTAGTTCAAAACTGGCCGTGGCGGCCGTTTTTAGACAGTGGCAGGGGGCTGCAGGGAAGGGATAAGCAACTGCAGGACCGTGCATGGGCTACTACCAGGTGCAGTGAGTGGAAATGGTGAGCTTCTCTGTCCCACCAAATCTGGAGATTCCCCAAACAGAAATCTCACCCAAATGCTCCTTCTCATTTTATTTATTTATTTATTTATTTATTTCATTTCTATACCGCCCAATAGCCGAAGCTCTCTCATGCAGCCATTATGTTGGCCTGTGTTTCATTTGTGCAGAGTTGTGGATGTTTCGTTTGCTGTTGTGTGGCTGGATAGATCTGCAGGTTATCTGACTGGAGAAATATGTTGATATGCTACAGAGTGCTGCTAGCACTCACATGTTACATGTAATCATATAGGGGCATATGCAAATATCCAGTTTTTTGTTTGTTCCCATTCAGAATTATGTGAGTTGCAGTCCAACATATCTGGAGAGCAACAGTTTGGAGAAGGCTGTTAGAGAACAGAACTGAAATCGTTATAATAAAAATAAGAATAATTTTTAACGTTATGTTTATTGCATTTTTTCTGGGGAAAAAATGGAGGAAAAATCATTTTTTTCCCATGGCCTCAAAATCTTTGGAAATTTTACATCTCTACTCATAGGGGAGCTGCTCCAGTCTCTTGATCATTCTGGTTGCCCTTTTCTGCACCTTTTCCAACTCTACAAGATGTGCACAAATAATAGCACAAATAATAGCACAAATATTGTGCACAAATAATAGCACAATAATATGCATCTCTACTATGTCCTACTGAGTTCAACAAGATTTACTTCCAGGTAACTTTTCATAGGATTGCAGACTAAGCCACTTAGGGTGCAATCCTATGCATGTTTAGACAGAAAAGAAAGTCCCAGCTGGGAGTTATAGGACTTTTCTCTGACTAAACATGGTACATAGGATTGTGCCTTTCGTCTGCATTCAAATGCAGTGCCCAACAATAATGCAATTCTGCATTCAGAAAACTGCATATCTACTTTTGTAGTTAATGTGTTCCAAATGTGCAATGCTAGAAGGTGTGACGGTTTTGCACCTTCCCAGTTTTTAGATCAGCTTCTCAAGGGGCAATTCAAATCTCAGAATATATGGGATCAGTGATCCTGTAATAGGCAATAATTAAGCCTAATGTTTAAAAGACCCCCAGTGCCCAAAACTCCATTCATTTGTTTAACTTCACCACTGAACTGTGTGTGCTGTTACTAATGAAAATGTTCAATACAGCAGGTGTCCTGAATATTGCAAAAATCTGTTCTGTAACTTTTTAATTCAAGCTCCTTTAACTTCCTCAGATTTTCGATATTAAGAAGACTGGATCTGAAGCTGAGGGTGCAGCTTGACACAGCCAAAGTGCAATGCAACCTGTGCTGTGTCATAATTGTTCATTTGTTTGTTTGTTTCATTTCTATACTGCCCAATAGCCGAAGCTCTCTGGTCAGTTCACAAAAATTAAAACCAAGGAGCACACAATAAAACAATATAAAATATACAAAACATTAAAACCACAGTATAACAATACAACCAGAATAAAACCTAGCAGCAGTGCAGGAATTTAAAATACAGATTTAAAACAGCAAAGCTAAAAGTCTAGAAAGCTAAAATGCTAAAATGCCTGGGAAAATAAAAAGGTCTTCACCTGGCGCCGGAAAGAATACAATGTAGGTGCCAGGCGAACCTCACTAGGGAGCTCATTCCACAGCTGGGGTGCCACAGCAGAAAAGGCCCTCCTCCTAGTAGCTACCTGCCTGCCTCATTTCCTTTGGCAGGGGCTCACAGAGAAGGGTCTCTGAAGATGATCTTAAGGTCCAGGCAGGCACTTATGGGAGGAGGCGATCCTTCAGATAACTTGGCCCCAAGCCGTTAAGGGCTTTGAATGTTAATACCAGCACTTTGAATCGGGCCCGGAAATGGACTGGCAGCCAGTGCAGCTGGAAAAGTACTGACATAATATGAGCTCGCAGGCCAGTCCCTGTTAACAATCTTGCTGCCCTATTTTGGACCAGCTGAAGTTTCTGGACCGTTTTCAAAGGCAGCCCCACGTATAACGCATTGCAGTAAGCCAAACAAGAAGTTATCAGAGCATGGATAACTGTAGCTAGGCTAACTGTATAATAATAGTTAGCCTGTAGTAGCTAGGCTAACTAATAATTCCCTTATAAAGCAGGAGTCAGGTAATTTTAAGCACAATATGGGTGCTTGGGAGCCTGAAGCTGCATGTTCTTTCCCATATGAATGGTGGGATTTTTTCCCGATATGGAATTATGTCTACTCACAAAGCCCCTCTGGGGAAAAACTGGCCTTTTAAAAGCAGGAGGGTTGGGGCGGGGGGTATGGGTTGTATCGCAAATCACCCCCATCCTGCCACTTGTCAGGAATTCAGCGAAAGTCCAATTCTGCAGCACACAAGTCTGCCGCTGTCACATCTTACGACATCTACGGTGTCATCAGTGTACACGGTGCTTTACAGGGTACGAGAGGATGTACTTCTTCACACAGCACATAGTTCAGCTATGGAATTCGCTGTAGCGATGATGACTACTGACCTGGATGGCTTTAAAAGGGGGATTAGGCAAATTAATGGAGGGTAAGGCCATCAAGGGCTACTAGCCATGGTGTCTCTGAATATGTCTCTGAATGTCAAGTTACAAGGGACATATGAGTTATTGCACTCATATCCTAGGGATTCCCTTAGGCCAGAGCTTTCCAAACTTTTCATGTTGGTGACACACTTTTTAGACATGTATCATCATTTCGTGACACGGTAATTCAGGTTTACTAGCAAACCGGAGGTTAAACTAACCCCTTATAAGAGATACGGACACATACATAAATTGTAATAACGAAATGTATGGGGATAGAACATATCTCATGAAAACCTTTCATTTATATTTTTTTAAAATATATGATTTGTAAGATAATAACATACATTGTTGTCATTTATGAGTAACAGTATGTAAATATGTGCAAGAAAATGTGAAAAATAAACAAAATTAACTAAAGTATTTACAATACATATTAGGACACATAGGCCCAGGTAGGAGCCTAGCTGCAAAAACACATGAAGTAGAGAAGCAAAAGTCCAACAAAAATGGTGTAAATATATATGTCTCACTACAAGGCTATATTGCTGTAAATATTTGCAATGCCTATGTCCAGAGTCCAGTTCCAGCACTCTCCAGTGGAACACTGCCACTGGGTGGTTAATCCACAATTACAGCAGAGTAAAAATAAAAATAAATGGCAGAAATCAAATTATAAGTGCCACGTGGTAGGTGGCTTGCTGTTTGCCACATTGGGTTTGGGAGGGTGGCCTCCCTTCAGCCAGCAGTAGGTGGGTTGACTGGGTGACAGCCTGCAGCTGCGCTCACCTGGGTGATTGGGCACTGATTCTGAAGCTCCTGGCCTCCACTGAGCTCCGTTCCGACTGGCCAAGATGGCGGATGGCCCACTTGGTGCAGTCCCAGGCGGTGTTTCCACCCGCGCGCTACTCTGGCCTGGCCGCGCAGGAGCGCGGTGCAGAAGTCCGCAAAGGGCACGCTCAAAATCTCGCAGGGCTGGTGGCCACTGCCACTTCTCTGTGCTGGCGTCGGCCAAGCTCTGCTCCCAGGGTGAAGCCTCCCCTCCCCTCTCTTCGCCCTGCACCTCTACCTCACCATACTGCTCCAACACCGCCAATCACGTGCATCCTATGTCAAGATGCCACATGATCCTAAAGCAGCTAATGTTAAAGCAGCTAAGCCTTAACTGCTTTAACATTAGCTGCTTTAGGAAGTTCCGGGGGAGGGGCCAAGGGAAGCAAACGCGAGAAAGAGAGCTCCACGGTGCCCTTCCACACAATTTTCTGCATTTCTCACGACGCTCCTACACACTGCCGCCGACACACTAATGTGTCACGGCACACAGTTTGGAAAGCTCTGCCTTAGGCATTTGGCTGGCCGCTGTGGGAACAGAATGCTGGACTGGATAGTATAGGCTTTTGGTCTGATCCAGCAAGGCTCTTCTTGTGTTTTTTATCTTCTTATGTTCTTATTACAGGTTCTTGCCCTGATGAGCTTACAATCTAAAATTTGGTACAGGACAAACAACAGAGGAAGGAGAGGGAAGTGGAGGCAGGGGTAAAAAGGGAAATAATATGTAGTTATTTTAAGATGCATATGCTTTGCTTTATTTATAGAATTAGTTACTGCAGGGCAAGGGGACTAGGAGGTTGACCTGCCTCAGAAAAAGCCCTGTGAAAATTCTCTGTGTGGATGTAGAGAAGAAGGGTCCTAGGAGATGCTGGGTGCCCATTGAGTTATAAGTTGAATCTGTGCTTTTTCATCAGGAGTGATTAGAAGGGCAGAGGAAATCAGGGAAACTGGTAGTTGACTTAACAGCCAGCAAGTATACGCAGTTCATGTCTAATATTGGTAATCTCCCTGTCAGGGTATAGATACCGAAGAGGCTCCATATAATTCAGGCAGTGCGATAAGTCTGTAAGATACAAGGAAACATCCCATTGCCCATTTCATGCTATGAGACAATAATATTTGCCGCTATAGAGAACTTAAGAAAAGCCATTTTGCTTGAGTGGCAATTAGAATGGTAAGAGGTATATTTGTTCAAATCATGACATGGATAGATATTTGGCCATCTGCCTGAAGTGCCCCAGAGAGCAGACCAAATTCCTTGTGTCTGCTCACCGAGATGGATGCAACTGAAGAATGAGGTATGATGATGCCAAACCTGCAAGGAGTTCAGGATTAAATTACTGGCACAGAGATAATACTGTGGAACAGTATCATCCAAACACATGCAATCTTTGTAAAATAGACACACAACACTGATGTGGCAGTGCACATGGTTGTACAAGAGGAGCTGGGTTCCTATGTATAAATCACAGAGCCAAGAGCAATCCCAAAATGGGACTGTCACAGAACAGTGACACCCATGTGTGGAAGGGAACCTAGGCAAAACAGTGTGCCCTGCTCCATTTTGCCCTTCCCTTCCAGAGGACTTTTCCACTGCCACCAGGTAGAATTTTTTTTTTCTTTAGCTGCTTCCACTAAACCAGCCTTAAAACTCCATGGGTCTCAATTATCCTCTTTTAAATAGCATGAGGGTTGTCTATTAGATATGAGGTGCATAACCCAATAAAAAGAGACCATGACATTTCAAAGTTTAGACGTTTACTGCAAAAATGTTAATAGGAAAATGTTTTAATCTCTGAATAGATAAATGATACAACACACACACACACACGCACACACCTACAGCCAATACTGTAATAAAATGACCAGGAACAAATGCATCTAGCTAACCTAACTACACTGTGTCCCTATTTTATCCAAATCCCTTCCCAGTAATATTTTACCACCATGGTTCCAGCAATCACTTAACCAGTTCTCCAGTTGCAGGAGATCTTTCCTTCCTCTAGGACTATGAACTTCTTTCTGTTCTTTCCCTCTGATATTCTTTTCTGATCCCCACTCACTCTGAATTTTTGCCCTTCTGCCTCAGGCTTTTATATCTTACAAAAATCCCCCCACCCCCTCTCCAACCAATCAGGAGGGCAGTTCCTTGTTTATCTTAGCCTAAATTCCTATCCCATAGTACTTCTTCTGAACTCCTGGCAGTGGCAGGTACTTCCACCATCAATTTACTCTGAGCCGGCTGCGTGTTGAGGTCGTTAGGGATACATGATGTCGTGGCCATCCAGCAGCCACCCCGGAGCTTATCATGGAAAAATCAGATTTCTCCAGACTGCTTGAAGTCCAATTATTTTCCTTAAGTCAGGTTCTCCCTGGTATAGTTGCTGTGTGCCTCAACTTCTGCATTGACCTTGGGTATGCTAGCCCTGCCCAGGGGTGTGCCTTTCACCATGACCCCAGTCAAGGGGTGTTTCCTCCCATTGTGCTGAATGAGGCTTGCCCTCTCAGTGACAACAGAAATAACAGAGAAGCCCCTCAATTGACACAGCACATTTTGAAGCCCAGTTCCTTAAGTGTGATTAAGCATGATCTCGAGGCTCTGATTCATTGTCTTAGGAAGTAACAACTTCACAGCTTCTGTATAGAGATCCTGTCTGTTAAAATGGGGGCTGGTTTCTGGCTCTTCCCCACAACAAACCCATTAGTGTCTCCTCAGAAGTAACTCCCATTGTGCTGAATGAGGCCTGCTTTTGAATGCCCACATCAGAACTTACAGAGATTCCCCCTCAATTGACACGGCACATTTACAGCCCAGTTCCCTAAATGCAGTAAAGCATGCCCTGGATTCTCCGATTCATTGACTTAGGAAGTAAGTACTACACAACTTCATTATAGATACCCTGCGGGTTACAATGGGGGCTGGTTCTTGTCTTTGTGTTTACTGCTCTCTTTCCCACAACAAACCCATTACTGTCTCCTCAGAAGTAACTCGCATTGTGGTCAATGAAGTCATGTGAGTTAAAATGGGGGCTGGTTTCTGTTTTTGTGTCCCCCCTCCCAGTTTCCCAGCACTAGCACGTGTGTGTCTGCTCAGAAGTAACTACCATTGTGCTCAGTGAGGAGGCTCCTGAAATGCAGGTACATCTGGACTTTCAGGGGAAAGGAGAAAGGGGGAGTGGAGAAGGGGAAAGCCACTCTTATTGGCTGAGCAACCCTGCCAGTCAGATGACATTCACTCCAACTCCCGCCCCCACCAGGAAGTATGTTCTGTGAAGTGATTTTTACTGGTGCAGAGAATCTGTTTGTGGATCCCTACTCACAGCAAAGCTGATTCATTTTTAAAAAAAATCTGGTACCCCTCCATTAGCTTCTCCTTCTGTTGTCATGGAAACACAGCACTGCTCAACCCTCAGCATTTTTCCCTCTACACAGACATCCTGACTCCTAAACTTCATTATCTTTCTTTCTTCTGCAAACATTCTGGCTTCATGAGCCTTCTGTAAATTCTGGCTTTCTGAACCACCCTTCTGACTCCAGTGATCTCCTAACTAAACTTTTGATCATTTGGCTGATACTGACCAGCACACCTACAAAAAATAATTAGGGATGTTAGAGAATTCCGCCATGGACTCCAATGAGGCCAGATTCTTTAGAATCCAGCCCCCCAGAGTCTGTGGCAGAACAGGCACTCCCCTCAGCCACCCTGCAAAACTTTCCCGGGACGGACCCTACCTGGTGTTGGCTGGTCCGGTCCGTCCACTGCCCCAGTCTGCGGCCGCCATTTGCCTCCCTACCTTACCGTGATAGGCTACATAAATATATATGTATAGGGATGTCAGAGAAATTTGCCACGAATCTCGGGGAGGCCGAATGCCAGTGCATTCGGCCCCCCGAAATTGGTGGCGGAATGGTCTTCCACCCCCCACCCCCCACCCCCCCAGGATGGGACTTACCTTGGGCGGATCTTCCTGGCGGCGGCAGCTCCGGGAGCTCCGGTGGCGGTTCGGAGGCGGTTCGGCAGCGGCAGCTGTGGTGGCCAGTCTTCCGACCAGCTGCCGCCGCCGCCATTTCCAGTTAAAAAAAAACCCGAAACAAAAAAACATGATAGGCTACGTAAAGATTTACGTAGCGTATCATGGCTAGATTTTTAAAAAAACACCGTGATAGGCTATGCAAATGTTTACGTAACCTATAACGGCTGATTTAAAAGAAAAAAAAATATGCGTACGCAAATGGCGGCGCCCATGGGCGCCGCCATTTGCATTCCTTATTTTGGCACGTCTTAGTCTACGTAAACATTTACGTAGACTAAGACAGCAAAAATAAGGGGAACGCAAATAGCGTAGATGTTTACGTAGACTAAGTTTACGTAGACTAATGTTTACGTAGACTAAGATGTGCCAAAATAAGGAACGCAAATGGCGGCGCCCATGGGCGCCGCCATTTGCGTACGCGTATTTTTTTTTCTTTTAAATCAGCCGTGATAGGCTACGTAAACATTTACATGGCCTATCACGGCTGACTGCAGAGACGCAAACGGCGGCGGCTATGGCCGCCGCCGTTTGCGTCCCTGTTAGCCAGCCGCCGGCTCTGCAGAATCCCTGCGGAGCGGAGCCGGCCGGCCAGAATTTCGGGGGGGAAGGACGGAGCTCCTCCCCACCGGCCAGAATTTTTTTGGGGGGGACGAAGCGCCTCCCCCCCACCTCGAATCAATTTTGCTAAAAGGTAAGTGACTTTTTTACATCCCTATTACGTAGCCTATGACGGATGAAGAGTATGATAGTATGGTGAGGAACAACAGGTATGAATGGATAACAGACCACCGCCTTTAGAAGGGAACTTCATACAGAGCTTTTATTAATTTCTAAGAAGAGTTAAAAAGGAATATACAATGAACAAGTATAACATTTTCAAGGACTTACATATGTGGCCAAGCTTTCTTTTTACTTGTACACCTATAATGGATCTTTGCTACTGATGTTTGACCAAATAGCCACACAAGATCTCTTAATCAAAAGCAGAAATGGCTTCTCCTAAGAAAGCAGAGAACAGTACCCTGCATCCAATTGTTACATTTGGATTTGTTTCTTCACATTCATTTTGGCTCCAAGCCTTCAGTAGATACTGCTCTCATGTTCTGAAGTTCTTCTACATTGGAAGGGTTGAGTACCTGGTTTCTATGATTTGCAACAAAGACATGCAGTTATGCCTATTATAGTACTGCTGAGGAAGAAGGGGTAAACAGTCATAGCACAAGGCCAAATGCAACAATGCCAGGTTTATGTGTGATTCATTCCCTATTGCCCCCAGAAGAACTGAAACCCATGAATTTCCTTTAGCCGAGTTTACAACAGAACTAAAGAATTGGGAGAAGGGCCAAGAATGGGATAGGAATTTAGCCTTGTATATGCCTACATTGTGAATGTATCCCCTTCATGGATCACTGCCTAGTTGTGGCGAAGGGGCTTGCGTAACTCAGTGAAGCCATAAGCTATGCTGTGCAGGGCCACCCAAGACGGACAGGTCATAGCGCAGAGTTCTGACAAAATGTGGTCCACTGGAGAAGGAAATGGCAACCCACTCCAGTATTCTTGCCAAGAAAACCCCATGGAACTTATCACAAGGCTAAAAGATATGACGCCAGAAGATGAGTCCCTCAGGTCGGAAGGTGTCCAATATACTACTGGGGAAGAGCAGAGGGAATTTCCAAGTAGCGCCAGAAAGAGTGAAGCAGCTGGGCCAAAGCTGAAAGGACACTCAGCTGTGGATGTGTCTGGTGGTGAAAAGAAAATCCGATGCTGTAAAGAACAATATTCTTTAGGAACCTGGAATGTCAGATCAGTGAATCAAGGTAAGCTGGAGGTGGTCAAATATGAGATGGCAACACTGAACATCGACAACTTGGGAATCAGCGAACTAAAATGGACAAGCATGGGCGAATTTAATTCAGGTGACCATTATATCTACTACTGTGGGCAAGAATCCCTTAGAAGAAATGGAGTAGCACTCATAGTCAACAAAAGGGTGGGAAAAGCAGTACTGGGGTACAATCTCAAAAACGATAGAATGATCTCAGTAGGAATCCAAGGCAAACCATTCAGCATCACAGTAATTCAAGTCTATGCCCCAACCACTGAGGCCGAAGAAGCTGAGGTTGATCGTTTCTATGAAGACCTACAACACCTTCAAGAACTAACACCAAAAAAAGATGTCCTCTTCATCATAGGGGATTGGAATGCTAAAGTAGGAAGTCAAGAATTCACTGGGATAACAGGCAAGCATGGCCTCGGTGTACAAAATGAAGCAGGACAAAGGCTAATAGAGTTTTGCCAAGAGAACACGCTGATCATAGCAAACACTCTTTTCCAACAGCACAAGAGGCGACTCTAGCTAGGGATATACGAAAGTCACTTACCTTTTCGATGGGTGACATTCACGGTGGGGGGGAGGCGCTCCGTCCCTCCCCCTGAAATTCTGGCCAGGGGGGAGGCGCTCCGTCCCTCCCCCCCCGAATCCCGGCCCGGCCAGCTCCACAAATGGAAGCGGCCGTAGCCGCCGCCATTTGCGTCCCTGCAGTCAGCTGTGATAGGCTACGTAAATGTTTACATAGCCTATCACGGCTGCTTTAAAAGAAAGAAAAAAATGAGCGTACGCAAATGGCGGTGCCCATGGGCGCCGCCATTTGCGTTCCTTATTTTCGCCGTCTTAGTCTACGTAAACATTTACGTAGACGAAGATGGCGAAAATAAGGGGAACGCAAATAGCGTAGATGCTACGCTATTTGCGTTCCCCTTATTTTCGCCAACTAAGTCTACGTAAATGTTTACGTAGACTAAGACGTGCCAAAATAAGGAACGCAAATGGCGGCGCCCATGGGTGCCTCCATTTGCGTACGCGCGTGGGTTTTTTTCTTTTAAAGCAGCCATGATAGGCTACGTAAACATTTACGTAGCCTATCACGTTTTTTGTTTGTTTGTTTGTTTGTTTACCGGAAATAGCGGCGGCAGCAGAGCCGCCACCACCAGGAAGTTTCGCCGGAGGTAACTCCCGTCCCGGGGGGGGGCGGGGGGGCAGACCGTTTTGCCACAGATTTCGGGGGGCCGAATGCGCTGGCATTCGGCCCCCCCGAGATTCGTGGCGAAATTCTCTGACATCCCTAGACTCTACACATGGACATCACCAGATGGTCAATATCAAAATCAGATTGATTATGTACTTTGCAGCCAAAGATGGAGAAGCTCTATACAGTCAGTAAAAACAAGACCTGGAGCTGACTGTGGCTCAGATCATGAGCTGCTTCTTGCAAAATTTCGGCTTAAATTGAAGAACGTAGGGAAAACCACTAAACCATTCAGGTATGATCTAAATCATATCCCTTATGAACAGACAGTGGAGGTGATGAATAGATTTAAGGAATTAGACCTGATAGACAGAGTGCCTGAGGAACTATGGACGGAGGTCCATAACATTGTTCAAGAGGCAGCAACTCAATTCATCCCAAAGAAAAAGAAATGCAAGAAAGCAAAGTGGCTGTCTGATGAGGCTTTACAAGTAGCTGAGAAAAGAAGGGAAGTGAAAAGCAAGGGAGAAAGGGGAGGATATATCCAACTGAATGCAGAGTTCCAGAGAATAGCAAGGAGAGACAAGAAGGCCTTTTTAAATGAACAATGCAAAGAAATCGAGGAAAACAATGGAATGGGAAAGACTAGAGAACTTTTCAAGAAAATTGGAGATATCAAGGGAACGTTTTGTGCAAAGATGGGCATGATAAAGGACAAAGAAGGCAGGGACCTAACAGAAGCAGATGAGATTAAGAAGAGGTGGAAAGAATACACAGAAGAACTACACAGGAAAGATCTGAATGTCCCTGAAAGCCATGATAGTGTGGTCACTGAACTTGAGCTGGACATCCTAGAGAGTGAAGTCAAGTGGGCTTTAGGAAGCATTCCTAACAACAAAGCTAGCAGAGATGACAGTATTCCAGCTGAGCTGCACTCAATATGCCAACAAATTTGGAACACTCAAGAATGGCCACAAGACTGGAAAAGGTCAGTTTACATTCCAATTCTAAAGAAGAGCAATGCCAAAGAGTGTTCAAACTACCGTACAATTGCGCTCATTTCACATGCCAGCAAGGTGATGCTCAAAATCCTACAAGCAAGGCTTCAGCAGTATGTGAACTGAGAACTACTGGAAATACAAGCTGGGTTTCAAAGAGGCAGAGGAACTAGAGATCAAATCACCAACATTCGCTGGATCATGGAGAAAGCAAGAGAATTCCAGAAAAACGTCTATTTCTGCTTCATTGACTACGCTAAAGCCTTTGATTGTGTGGATCACAACAAACTGTGGCAAATTCTGAAAGAGATGGGAGTATCAGACCACCTTACCTGTCTCCTGAGAAACCTGTACGAGGGTCAAGAAGCAACAGTAAGAACCGGACATGGAACAACTGATTGGTTCAAAATTGGGAAAGAATTACGACAAGGCTGTATATTGTCGCCTTGCTTATTTAATTTATATGCAGAGTCCATCATGAGAAATGCCGGGTTGGATGAATCACAGGTCAGAATTAAGATTGCCGGGAGAATTATCAACAACCTCAGAAACCCAGACGATACCACCGAAATGGCAGAAAGCGAAGAGGATCTAAAGAGCCTCTTGTTGAGGGTGAAAGAGGAGAGTGCAAAAGCTGGTTTGAAACTCAACATTAAAAAAACGAAGATCATGGCATCTGGCCCCATCACTTCCTGGCATATAGAAGGGGAAGAAATGGAAGCAGTGACAGGTTTTATTTTCTTGGGCTCCAAGATCACTGCAGACGGTGACTGTAGCCATGAAATTAGAAGATGCTTGCTCCTGGGGAGGAAAGCTATGGCACACCTAGACAGCATAGTAAGAAGCAGAGACATCACCTTGCCGACAAAGGTTCGTATAATCAAAGCTATGGTTTTCCTAGTAGCAATGTATGGCTGTGAGAGCTGGAGTATAAGGAAGGCAGAGTGCTGAAGAATCGATGCTTTCGAACTGTGGTGCTGGAGAAGACTCTTACGAGTCCCCTGGACCATAAGGAGGTCAAATCAGTAAATCCTAAAGGAAATCAACCCTGAGTGCTCATTGGAAGGACAGATACTGAAGCTGAAGCTCAAATATTTTGGCCACCTAATGCGAAGAGAAAACTCCCTGGAAAAGACCCTGATGCTGGGAAAGATTGAAGGCGAAAGGAGAAGGGGACGGCAGAGGATGAGATGGCTAGATGGCATCACCGATGCAATGAATATGGACTTGAGCACACTCCGGGAGACAGTGGAGGACAGGAAGGCCTGGCGTGCTATGGTCCATGGGGTCACAAAGAGTCGGACACGACTGAACGACTGAACAACAACAACAATGCCTACATTGCCTGAAATTGCTAGGCAGGTGCAGAATGCTCAGAAGTGAATGTGTTGCAAAGCTCTCAACAGGCTGTAGCATAGAAGACTCTCAACATCTGTCTTCAAAAAATGACATGGATGTTGTGCTTTAAGTCACTTCCGATACAGGCTACAAAGCACCTGGTTTTGAGGTTTCCGGAGGAAGATGTTCTTAGCCAAAGGGAGCTCCAAGAGACTAGGCCTGGCCAAGCATGGGGCAGAATCTGCTTTTCCCAATTATCCACCAGCCTAATCACAAAAACATCAAGCTGCATGATCTGCATGCTATTTTTAATTGAATTCATTCAGAAATTTCTTGATTAATCCTCGATTATTCCTTTCCAAATCCCAAGATTCCCCTAAACTTGTGTGTACTTGTATGTGTGTGTAATTATCCTAGAATTATTTTCAACCCATCTTCCTAGTTTTTTCCTCACTTAGTATTAATACCCAACAGAGGTACATCTGCTACAACATACCTGATGACAGCACCTCCTGCAGGGACAGGCTGAAATTAAATTGCTCAAGAGCTTTGTTCCAAAGCCCATATATTTTTATATGGTCCAAACTGAGCCTCATGCTGACAGGGACTTAAAAGAGCTCTTAGATTCCTGTTCAGGGTTCCTGCACTATTTGGTAAATCGAGTGCTGTGCTGAAAATTTCTTCCACCATTTTCTCTACATTGTCATTCCACTTTCTAAAAAATGTTCCAAGGAGAAGAAGATTTCAGAGAAATTCTCAGAGGTTTGGGTTCAGGGTTCTTGTGCTTACTTTACTTATGAGGTGGTTGACGTGTGTGTGTGTGTGTGTGTGTGTGTGTGTGTGTGAGAGAGAGAGAGAGAGAGAGAATTCTGTCTTTCATTGTACAATAATCTCTCCAGAAGCCAGGAACCTGATGGAATTATTTAGTAATGACACCTCCTGTTAGAAAGGCAGTTAGCGGAGAAAAAACAAAAAGGAAAAACAGAATGAACTTTTACCAGTCCCATGTGCACACAGGCTATCTTAGCACAATAAAAGGAGAGAGAGCACCCTTATTCAGTGGAAGAAGAAAAACACAGCTTTACTCACAGATATTCTTGCATATACAATGCAGGTACAATGTACGGTTTCAAAAGGAGTTTGTTTAGTCCATTTTGTCTTCCATTACACCAGCAGGAGTGAGTGAGTGAGCAAACATGCATGCTCCCAGTAATTGTGGAAGTCAGAAAGAGGGAGCGGAGAGGGAGGGGCAACACTGCCCCTTACAGTAACTTGCAGAAGAGGTTGCAATATTCCCAACACAACCTCCCTGCTTCCAACATTTCAGTAAAAGCCCAGGGGAAGATGTCATTAGGTTACTCCTTTGCCACTGGGCTTTTTGAAATCAGGAAGTGGGGGCAGGCAGAGAGGCTGCAGAGTAATGGAGAGAGTGATAATGGAAAGAAAATGCACGCACAGCTAAGGGTGGGCAAATCTGTCAGTTTTGCTTTCTCCCACATTCAAACATTTTTAATTTCAAGTTCTTTCCATCTTGAATATGAAGAAAAATAACTGAAACAAAATTCTCACCCATCTGCACCAACCAAATGCAAAAGAGACAGCTATTCCCCGCATGGAGAGCACCACGATGTACCTGCCTGCCATATAGCTGTTAAGGATGAGGAGCCTGTCAGAAAAAAAGAGTGGCAACTCTAATTAAGTGCCAACATGTCTGAATACACATGGATTCAAATACAATGGAAATGCATTATCTAAAGCAGGGGTGGAAACGTCAGGCCAGGGGGCCAAATCCAGCCTTCCTGGGCTCTTAAACTGACCCTCCAGGCTTCCCTGATGGCTACGCTTCCATGTGGTTGTCTGCATCCCATGCCTGAATCCATCTTGAGTTTCAGAGACTGTTCAGTTCTTTTAAAATGGCATGGAAATTGGAAAGTTTTACAGGGGGCTCCCTCACACCAGGCTCCTTCACGCCGGGCCTGCGATTGAGATTGCTCCTTCAAGGAAGTTTGCAGGCTCTTTACATGACGCCGTGACCCTCCTGCACTAAATGCCCTTTGTTCCATTTTTAAATAGATCACAGACAATGAGCTATCAAATTACCCTGTTGTGCTCCGCTTCAGTTTCCTCCGTGAAAAGGAGGCAAAGAAGTTAAAGTGGCAAGAAGAGGGCAAGATCAATGAAAGATAATGGAAGACTCAAACACAGGGAGAAGGGGGGAAGGGGGAGGGGGGAAGGAAAGGGGGGGAAAGGGGGACAGTTGTGATACTGCATTTAAAATGGAAGCAGAAAGCCCCATTTTAAATGCAGGATTTTAGGCTGGTGTAGAGATGCCCAGGGACTCCTTTTATGGGAAGACCACAAAGCTGCCACCTACATAGCAGTCCTGCCCATTTCCTTCACCCTGAGGCGGGGAAGCAATTATACACACGCACACACACACACACACACACACACACAGGCATGGGGAAAACTAGCTCTTTTTGGCAGGAAAAAAATGACAAGAGAAACACAATATATCCTTTCCCAGGGCTTGTCCTGCCACAGTAACCCCTTTGGCATCTTCTTCTGCGTAATGTCTCCACCTCATTAAAGCTTTAGTTGATGAATTAAATATTTAATACATTAAATGGGTTTCTTTTGTATGGAGGAATGGCATCCTTGTTCCTGGTATGTGTGTGATGCTGTGTATTCTCTTGGGAAGCTCCAATTTGCCGCACTAGTTGTCCACAGATTCTTCACAACCAGCGTAATTTTCATAGCAGCCAAGGGAAAGCCATATGAAAGCAGCCAAGCTGATTCAAGGAAATCTCCTTCCCTATATGTCCCCTGGTCAGCTAAATAGTAGCCATCCATTCCTGTGAAGGTTGCAACCTTACAGCATGTATCTTAGGACAGTGACTTGAAGACCATGCTGACTCCTCTACTCAGTGCCAGGGCATCATAATAAGCATAATAACATAAAACTGCAGAGTTAAATGAATGGAAATAGAATGGTGTTAATTCATCCTGCATCCCCCAATCTGCAAAGTGGCTGTTTTGTGTGTGGGCATCAAACATAGGAAGTGAAAAAGAGGGCCTCTGCAGGTGTCTACCTTACGGGAAGAAGGCTGACCAGAGGGAAACACTACTAGTTAAAAGAAAAGGACCTGTAGAAAAGGACCCCATAAAGCCCTCCAAACCCAAACTGTGTATGTAGGATGCCCTCAGGATGCCCTCATATTGCCAGCAAATGTTTGCAGTAGTAATGCTGGCCAAACTCGGAATTAGGTGGCTTGTGAGTTGAATCTGCTGTGCTCGTAATGCTCACATGTTTATGGAGCTTGGATGGCTATCCAACAACATTAATTACGAGCACCTACACTTCCTGGAATGCTCATGTGATGAAACCTGGTGTGGTCACATGGCCATTCCAGGAAATGCCTGCTGGGCTGAAATGCTCTTTCTGAATACAGCCACACTCCTACAAGCACTAAAGGAATTTCTCTAAAGCTCTTTCTAGTTTAGAAAACCTCCTTCCATGCTTGCAGCAAGTGCAGGTGTCATCACAGAGTAGTATGTAGATGCGAGTCCTTACCTACTGCAGTTGGGGCATTGGTAGAGATGAAGCAATCAGCTTTCCTCTTGCTTCTTCTAGGGATGGGTGTAAGACTCAGAAGCAGAGGAGAACAAATGGCCAGTTGCCCCATTTGGAAAAGCCTGCCTGGTCCCTTTTGCATTGGGTACAGCTCTCTTCATGCTGGACCCAACTTGAAAAGCATTTGCACCCAGCTCTGCCTGACAATCCACCCCCAACCTTCCCAAAGCAAAAGAAAAAAAATCCTTACCTTGTCCTCGCAGAATACAGTCCCTCACATACACATTCTTCTAAGCCATTTCCCCTCCATAGGAACTTTTAAACTGCATGTTGGAATGCATTTACTTCTGCTGTTCATACTGGTGTGGCATTTAAATGAGTCTATTTATTTTTTTCTATAGGGTTGTATCCAGACTCTGCCATGCTTACAATAATCCCATTAAAAACAATGTGATTCAAATCACTCATGACTAAATTAAATCCCACTGATTTCAATGGATCTATTTGAAGCATGATAAAGGATGTAACCCTTTGAATGTAACCCACAGTTTGTTATCCTGATCTTCAGTCTTTTTCTTTCTTTCTTTCTTTTGCTTATAGCATCGTGACTAGTGACTATTGATAGCCTTATCCTCCATGAATTTGACTAAACCCCTAATCTAGGTTGGTGACCATCACCACAACTTGTGGTAGCAAATTCCATAGTACTTTGTGCTGTGTGAAGGATTTCCTTTTATCTGTCCTGAATCTACCACCATTCAGCTTCATTGGATGCCCCTGGGTTCTAGTATTATAACAGACAGAGGAAAAACTTCTCCCTTTCCACTTTCTC
The DNA here is from genome assembly GCF_057233095.1 of Heloderma suspectum. Classification (NCBI taxonomy): domain Eukaryota; kingdom Metazoa; phylum Chordata; class Lepidosauria; order Squamata; family Helodermatidae; genus Heloderma; species Heloderma suspectum. The sequence continues at coordinate 43,500,498 of NC_139460.1, read as the reverse complement.
CACCCTATGCAAAATTGTATATACCACTCACTTTGGGGAAGGAGAAACCAGGAAAACGAGGGCTCCGCTGAACAGTGTGGTGACCCAGTGGGTCTCTGTCACTGGCAAATTATGCTCATAGCACCTTTTCCCACCATGGAATCATGAGCTCAACTCCAAGCACATCCAGCCACATGTATTTACAACCCCATTTCAGATCTCTGCTCTAAGGCCGCCAGGCATGTGGAAATAATGAGGGTGAGGCTTGCATGCACACCCACATCCCTGACCTGGTTTAGGACTACCCATATTGCTGGCAAAGGCCTTCATAGAGTTTACCTGAGAGGAAGTTCAACTGTACAGGGAAATCAATTGCTTAGCCAAAACGCAATGCTTGGGATTTGGGGAGGGAGGGGAGACTCATATACTCTTTCTTCACTATCTCTTTCTATTGCACTTTATTTTATTTCATGACTGAATGAAAGAGGTATATAAAATAAAATGGCAAGAGATAGGTAAAATATTGGAAGCTGCCCAAGCGGCAAAGGAAGGGCTGATACTCCACTGGGACCAGGAAGCCCTGGAGCGGAACTCTATTTTACTTTAACTAGGAGGAGGGGACAGAATGCTGCTATCTAGGACTGATAGCTGAGCTTCCTCTTGTCACTAGATAAGTAATGAGTACATTCCAGGTGCAGCTCTTGACTCTCCATGCCTAGAAGTTAGGGAAGCATCCAACCCTGAAGTGAGATTTTCATTGCTGGTAATTTGGGAGACATGTAAGTTTTTAACAAAGCTCGTTATTATAGACAGGGCTGGACAAAGGATTATGCTAAGTAGGAGAAAGAGAAGGGTACTAGCCAAACTAGACTCCCTCTGAAAGGGCCTCTACACAGGGGCAGCTCAGTATAGAGGCTCTTTCAGAGGGAGTTCAGTTTGGCTAATACCATCTCCATGGTAAGCCCCCAGTTGTGGCTGCCATCTTAGTTTCCCCAAAATGCAATGCCCCCAAAGTTCTGCCATTCTGCAGCACTGTGAGTAAAAAAATGGTCACCGCTACAAAAACATGGGAGCTGCCATGTTTTTGTGGCAGTGGCCATGTTTAAAATCTATAATCCACAATGGAAATCCCCAGGCATTATAATTTGGGAAAAATAAGATGGCATCTGCAACCATGGCTATTGGGAGTGCAGAGGCACCAATAGGCGTCATTGGCTGGGGGTCCCAACAGCTTCTGAAGGATACTAAGTGGTCACAGTGGGCCTGCCTCTAAATAGAAAGTAGGCCTCCCCTAGCATGCACAAAAATTCAAAATTCTTCTCATCATTCCAAAATTATTCTCATCGAAGACATTCTGTATAACTTGGTAGAGTTTCTGAAGACCAAGGAATTCTCCATCGCTCCTACTTTAATTTCAGAATGTTGTACATGTTCTATGCATGCACAGGTGCTACTGTTTAGTTTTTCATTCATGTTTATTCTGAGCCCCAGGGAATTGGAGCCCCAGGGAATTGTACTAGCAGGCAAGGGGAATGGGATGATGGGTGGTGGGACAAATGCATGATAGCTAAATGGATGCACCTTGTTCAAAGGCAGTATACCTGTGTATACCTGATGCTGAGAACTATTTACAGGGGAGGGCTGTTATCTTTATGCCTGGTTTGTTGGATTCTCAGAGGCATTGGACTGGCCCCTGTTGGAAGCAGGATGCTGTATTACATGGGTGTAGAACCTCAGGTCTGGGGTCCCAATCCAGGGCACCTGGGGTCCCAATCTGACCCTAAGGGGTTCTCCAGGGGGCCATTCTGCTTTCCCCTGACCATTGATTTGGTGGTTTCACATCTTTGTGCACACACACACCCATTCTAAAATGTTGAAATGCCTTCTCCTAACACTTAGCTACTGGCATTAAAAACTTTAAGCTAAAATATGTCGTCATTTTTGGTCATGCCCCTTTTGCCATTGGCCCTGCTGCTCACTACTGAGATGTGGCCCCTGAGAGCTTCTCCAAAATGGAATTCTCCTAAATGGAATGCACTCTTAGATCATGCACCCCATGGTCTGATCCAGCAGGGTTTTAATTATGTTCTAATGGAAAGAGCAGTGGATAACTTTTGCTGCGTCTCTCTAGGGCTGAATCTACACATAGCAGTTATACCATCATCATACCATTATCATAACTATTGGTGCCTATTGGTGTCATGTGTACCAATAGTTATGATAACAGTATGATAACGGTATAACTGCTATGTGTAGATTCAGCCTAGGAATTGCTTTACGTTTGTCTAGTGGGATAAGTGTTAGCACTGAAGTCCTTGGCAACTATAAAAGTATACAAAATCACTCTGGCCCGGAGCCAGGAAGAGAGACACATGCCAGACTAGAATGTGGCAACAGTCCCTGATGCTATTGACTTTGAAGTCATTACTAACATTTACTTTTACATAGGAAACTACTCCTTCTGAATCTTTCTTACCATGTTTTTTTTTTTATATTCCTCAATCCAAATGCCTTTGATAGTTGTTTTTCAAAAACAAGCTTGTTTTAAAAAACTTTGCAAACTATCTCCACCTCTCTAGGACAGCATCAAAAGCCCAATTTTTTTATTGTCTTTTCTTTCACTTATTAATTATATGCATCCTATCTGGAAAAGATACAACATATGTCTCAGGAAGACCAATGTTATGGTCTCAATAATAATCAGAATCTGGCACAGATGCCATTATTTGAATAGAAGACAATAGTCTGATAAGGATCACAGTCATGGATGGACAGATGGAATTAGAGAGAGAAATGAATGGGTGGGTGGATAGACCAATACTGAGGACTCAATTTCTTGCAAAATCAATGAAGTCAGTTTCTAAAATCTGGATCTCTCTGCTGGCAATGAAAACAAGGCATCTGTAGCCAGCCCATGCCCAGTGGTAAGATCTCCCTTCATGGATTTCAATCAGAGTGAAATTGAATGACTTCAATAATTTCATGCTGGGTTACAGGAAGGAGGGAAGGAGGAAGGGTGACTTCCCTAATACCTAATCGGTCTCTAACAGCTTCATAATTGGCCTATCCCATGGGCGATTAAGGATGAAAATAACTAATTTCCATTCATCCTACAGCTTAATCAGATCACCTTTCCCCGTCCCCTCTGCCATTCACTTTACTGCTAAAAGAAGCAACTTTTCTTTCTCATTCTGGCAAAGAGAGCAGCAGGATGTGATAATTAGGCAATGAAAAAGTGACGCGTGCGTGTGTGTGTGTGTTTTAATCAGACTGGGACAGAATGATGAGGCCTGAGTAGCTTGTGCATGTATGATGGAATAGGTGTTCTTCAGGCAACTCAAAAAGGGCTTTCTAAGTTTATGGGCTACATTATTTCTCTCTGAAAAAAAGAGCTCAGACTCATGCAGAGATGTGACAGACAGAAGCATCCTCCTCTGAGAACAGCGGATTCTGCTGTATGTCTGCATCAAGAGCAATGCAGGCATACATTCAAGGCGAAGGTGTTTCAGGTATACTGGAGTCAGAGGCCTATAAGAGCATAAGAGCTATAGAATGGAATGGAGGAAGGACTTTGGTCAGAAGAAAAGTCTGACACATGGCTATATCTACAAAGCAACAAGCCTGCTTTTCTTGAAGACAGGCATCTGCCTGGATTCCGGGAAGACAGAAGACAGATATAAAGGCACATTCTTATGCATGTTTAGAAAGAGAAAGCCCTACTCCCAGCATGCCCCAGCCAGCTATGCTTAAAGCCCTAAATATCCTAGGCCCAGACTATCTGTGGGGATATTTCTTCATTTCTTGGGATCTGCTGAGGAGGCCTTGCTCCACCTCCTTTCATTGTGAATTTTTTCTTGGGCCTTTTTCTGTGTTAGCACCTCAGCCCAGGCTGTTTAGGGCTTTAAGCATGGCTGGCTGGGGCATGCTGGGAGCTGTAGGTCTTTTTTCTATCTATACATGCATAGGATTGCGCCCTAAACCAGCATGAAAGAAGATACAGACTCCCTATGTCCAGCCACTCTGGGTGACCTTCATGTGCCTCACATGTACCCCAATAAGCCTCAAAAACAATGGGAAACTGAAACTGCTCCCCAAGCATGTCATTCAGCTATGCAGAACTGTATGTTTAGTGAAACAACAGGGGAAAAGAAAAGAGGCAGGGAAATTTAGGGGTACTGCTGGACCAGAAAGAGACCACACTTTGATACTGAAGCTCACTTCTTCGTTTTACTTCATTTTAACTTTTTGCTTAGTTCCAATTTTTGCTAGCATATCTTTACTTTTTCTGGGCTCTTTTCTATCCCAGTTTGCCTTTTTGTCTTTTCTTTCAGAAAAAGGATTCCTTGCTTGGAGAGAGATCCCTTCTCTATTGTTGAAGCTGTTCCTGTAACTTTTTGAGCTGATCTTGTGGGGCTAGTGACTTGACTAACAGCTTTGAATAGTTTTAGGTTGTTATGGCTTTTATTTTTTCCTGCCTTTTATTCTATTTTTCTGTTGTTGTTTTCACACTACTTCACACTACTTTACATTTTTCTTGTTTTTACCAGAACTAATTTTCATCTGGATTTTCCTGGATCTTACATACGGGATCTTAGATCAAGCTCCCTCTACTTTCAGCAGAGCCCATAAGTACCTGCCTCTTGGATCCCTGCTTGGAAAAGTAGCTATAATTTCATTTCCATCACCCACCTCCCATTTGCCCTTAATCTTTAGGCTAAATTATTATATATCTGGGAATGTAGTGAGCTTTACCTAGTATGAACTGGTGGGGATTTTAGTTGGTGGCAAAAATGGAGTTCAGAAATAATTAAAAATGCTACTAGTTTTCTTTGCTATAATTCTTGAATGTAAATGTTACCTGATGCTTTAATACAGCTTATTCTCCTGATATTGTTTGTTTTAGTAGGAGTTAACTGTTGTGCTTTATAAGCCCTGCATGTAATAACTGCCCTATCTTGTGTTGTTTTTCCATGTAATCACTGCATTTTACATTTGCCTGGAGACATTGTTCCTTCAATTTTTCCTCCCCTAAGATCCATTTATGCACAGTGTTCTTTTGTTTTCTCTGATTTTTTTGTGTATTACTTCATCTCATAGGCTGGAATGTATTCCCTGCCTGTTTGCTATAAATTTCAAAATAAAATTCCAAAACTAATTTCATTTTACAGTTATGAAGGAACAGAACTCTCCTCCCCTTTTGCATTTAGTTTGGTTTTAGAATATTATGGGGTTAATTTTGTATGTGTGTAAGTATGCTAGTCAGTTTCAGCCTAAAGGTTAATAGTTAGAGGTCAAAATTTATTTATTCATTCATTCATTCATTCATTTCATTTCTATACTGCCAATAGCCAAGCTCTTTGGGCAGTTCACAAAAAATAAAACCAAAAAGCACACAGTAAAACAATATAAAATACAAAAGTTTAGTTGTGTTCTGAGGAGAAGGAGATTATAAAGTTCATCAGAAGGTCAGAGGAAGAGAGAGAAAGGAAGTTTCAACTCAGGAAAAAGCAACATAGTTTACAGAAATGAAAAAGAAAGTAGCCTTTTGCTTGGTTGGTGCTGAGGAAAGAGAAAAATGATTTTAGAAGACATAAGCCAAAGGCAGTGTGGGAAGAAGAGAGGAACTGCACCAGCCTAAAATCCTGCATTTAAAACAGGGCTTTCTGCTTCCTTTTTAAATACAGGATCACCACTGACTGCCTTTACATGCGCTCCCTTCCCCGCCTCCCCTCCCTCCTTCTCCCAGTAACTTAATTTCTGCTGTACTGTCCTAGGCACTTTCTTGGGAGTAAGCCACATTGAACTCAATGGGACTTTTGAGTAGAAATAAGATCGCCTGTAAATCTGCAACCCTCAAGTAAGCCCCATTGAACTTAATAGGGTGCTCTGAAACAACAGAGGACATTGCTTCTGAGCTTGATGGGGTGGGGGATCAGATGTGTCTCCGTTCATTGCAGGGAGGCATTTTACCCTCTTCTCCCTTGGACTGAGAAATGCAGAGAGGCAGGGGACACAATCTGCAGGCAATTCTTGCCCTCGCGCCTGTCAAATCTGCTCAGGTCTCCTTCCATGCAACCCCACTCCCATCCTCAATGCCTTCCTCATCCTGACCACACCCCAAACAACCAAAAATAAATGCCCACAGCAGTCAGTGAGAGTGGTTTCTTCTGCTATGAGAGAATTTCATGTGGAGGTCATGCCACTCCTGTTCTGTGGGCTGGAAAAAAATACCCCATTTTTTCTGTTTTAGGAAAACACGGAATAGGTGGAATAATGGAATAATGGAAATAGTGGAATAATGACTGGACAACAACGACATCGTGTAATAGTAATAGACCCGCACAACTCAGTGAGTCAGCAAGCATGAACGTGCAATAAACTTGAGGTGTAGAAATCCCCAAGGAAGGAAAGAAGGCCCAGATCCTAGAGGAAAGAATGAGTAAGAGCTGCTGGAACTGGAGAACTGGTTGAGAGAGCTAGATCAATGACAGTAAGATATTCCTTGGATAAGGGAGCAATCCTATGGCTGCTAGTCAGCGGCTAGATGGCCATAGGATATGTGGTTTTCTGGGAACTGACCTTCTCCCCTTCCACGCTGCCTCGCTCAGAAGGGGGGCATGGAGTGGCCAAAATGGGGTATTCCAGGGGGTATTCTGGGGTGGGGAAGGCAGAAATGCTGGTACGACACATCCTATGTGTCATCTGGCAGCCTCTTCCCCCGCTCCACCTTCCTGCGGCTAGACAGCCGAAATCGGCTGTCGGATGTCTGTCTAGCCATAAATGCAGGGCAGGAGAAGTGCCAAAATGGAATGCACTCTTCGATCATGCACCCCATGGTCTGATCCAGCAGGGTTTTAATTATGTTCTAATGGAAAGAGCAGTGGATAACTTTTGCTGCCTATCCCTAGGGCTGAATCTACACATAGCAGTTATACCATTATACTATTATCATAACTATTGGTGACCATTGGTGTCATGTGTACTAACAGTTATGATAACGGTATAACTGCTATGTGTAGATTCAGCCTAGGAATTGCTTTAGGTTTGTCTAGTGGGATAAGTGTTAGCACTGAAGTCTTTGGCAACTATAAAAGTGTACAAAATCACTCTGGCCCGGAGCCAGGAAGAGAGACACATGCCAGACTAGAATCTGGCAACAGTCCCTGATGCTATTGACTTTGAAGCCATTACTAACATTTACTTTTACATAGGAAACTATTCCTTCTGAATCTTTCTTACCACGTTTTTTTTTTTTTTAAAAATATTCCTCAATCCAAATACCTTTGATAGTTGTTTTTCAAAAACATGCTTGTTCTAAAAAACTTAGAAATTGGCTGTCTAGCTGCAAATGCAGGGCAGGAGAAGTGCAGAGGAATGATCCCCTCTGTACTTCTCCTGCCCTGCATTGGATAGGCGGTCGCCTACCCCCATAGGATTGCGGCCTAAGGGACTTGGAGAAAAGAGTGACATAGTCTAGTTAGGTTGGCTGGATGAGTTTATACATGGTTGTTTTCTTACTGTATTGTTCATATGGTCAGTGGTGTGTGTGTGTGTGTGTGTGTGTCAATTCAGATATCAGGCTAGACTAGACAATACCAGGCTAGATGGACCAATGAGTAACGATGGTGAGCACTAGAGATAGGACCTTCTTAATGATGGCCCCTATCCTGTGGAATTCTTCCTGAAAGAGATTTGGCTGGCCCAATCTGTGACTGCTTTTAAGAGGGTTTTAATCACTCATCTATTCTCCCTGGCTTTTAACTGAAAACTTTTATATTATTCACTGCTGGTGAATATTTTGAAACTGTATTTAATTGAAACTGGTTTTATTTTCAGTTATTTATATTTCATACAATTTATTAATCTGTTTCTAACCAGCCTGGGAAGGCCATAGTCTTGAAAGGCAGCTAAGAATTTGATTAAATGAATAAATAAACAAACAAATAACTCAGTACAACTCAGTGCTACATTTTCATATGAAAGTTTCACTTGAAACATTCTATAAAATTCTAGAATATTTTAGCTTCATTCTATGCATCAGGATATTTTCTGGAGGCAGCAGCAAGAAAGGCACAGCCAGTTCAATGACTCATACAGAAGCAAACAGTGTGGGCTGCTCTGAGAGTACATAGTTCTTGTTCTTTAACACTCCAGATGTAAACGGTTGACCTTGTCAGCTGAAACAGTGAAGTGTGCCTTACATTTTGATTCAAAATATGCCTCAGCTATCAGAAGTTTAGAAACCACTATATTTTCCCTAGTTGGCCAATACCTTTATCAAGGCCAACCAAAATCCACAAAAATGTTCAAGCTTTCGAGTTCTCCAGAACTCTTCATCAAGCTACCTGGTACAAAAAGTACAGCTACCTTTGCTTTTTTAAGTATTTTCCCTGTGTGAACAAAAAAACCCTCCTGTGATATATAAGCAGATGCGAATAATTTATGTTTGAAATTATTTATTCTTTTTCCATTTAAAAAAATATACCTGCAATTGGTCCATATTGCAGCTCTGAAATCACCTTGGTTTCCTGGGGTATGTAATCTGCCATAGCAGAAGAAAAGGAGAAGTATATTTGCTTAATAGAACATGCCCACTGGAAATGCTACCAGAGAATGAACAAGTCAATAAGCATTATTTTGCATTCAGCTGCACTAGAAATGCAATGTTGTAACATCCGGGAGGTGTGTCAAGAAGGATGCAGCTTCTGTTACCATAGGTTTTGGCATTTATTTAGTGCAAGCTCCATGGGCTTACTGTGCATTAATGCATTTTTGATGCACACCTTGCTGACACCATCTGGATGACACATAGCCATGATTTAGCATAGCCAAGAAACATAAATATTCTTAGGGCCAAAGTAGACAAATCGTAAATATTCTTAGGGCCAAAGTAGACATTATGTTAAAGATGTAGCTAGCAGGTATGACCATTTTCATTTTTACTGTAGTGTAAGCACAGGGGTCCCAATCTGGACTGAGCCCCTACCATTGGGGAAGGGGAAGGTGTTCAGGGGCTTTAGCCCCTTCTCCCTTGCACTATTTTGCAATACAAAGTACAGGGGTGGGGGATGATTTAAATCAGGCCCACAGTGGGGGGAAAGGGCTAAAGACCCCTGCCTCCCCACATTGGGGTGCCAATCCAGATCAAGCCCCCTGTGCTCACACTAGAGTAAAAATTAAAACAAGATGTAGCTGGTAGCTCTATTTTTAACACGATGACTGTTTTGGCCCTTAGAATTATCTAAAGCAGTATGTCACATGCATCTTTTCATGGAATAAGTAACTAAGATTCAAGAGGGGGGTTACTCTGTTTATTGTCTTCCTAGCTTTAGAACAGGAATGGGCAAGTTATGGTTCTCCAGATGTTTTGTCCTACAACTCCCATCAGCCCCACTCAGCAGAGCCAATGTTGAGTGATGATGGGAGAAGAAAAATGGAACTTGGGGAAGGGACAAAGGCTAGAAAGCCTTGCTTGGGTTTGTCTGGAACCTTGAAAAGGAGCACTGTGTTTAAAGGTGTCCCCAACCAGTCGTGTCCGACTCTAGGGTGTGGTGCTCATCCCCGTTTCTAAGCCGAAGAGCCAGCGCTGTCCGAAGACGCTTCCATGGTCATGTGGCCGGCATGACTGAACACCGCAGTGCACGGAACGCTGTTACCTTTCCCGCCGAGGTGGTACCTATTTATCTACTTGCAATTTCTTGCTTTCAAACTGCTAGGTTGGCAGGAGCTGGGACTGAAGATGGGAGCTCACTCCGTCATGCAGCACTCAGGTCTCGAACTGCTGACCTGCCGACCTTCCAGTCTGCAGTTCAGCGTCTTAACCACTAAGCCACCGTGGCCCCCTGTGTTTAGACAACATCATATGGGATTTAGGCAACGCTTTCCGCTTCTTGAGAAATGCTTGTGTCTCCAGACAATTATGGATCAAATTTAAACTTGAGGATGAGCTTTTTTTAATTTAAAGCTTATTGAAATATTTTGTTAATGTTTGTCAGGGTTCCTTATGACCTAGACCCCCTGAGCAACTCCTTAAGGATCTCTTTTCTCCTTAAGAGTCCCACTTTCCTTCTTTTACCTAACCTTCCCCTTTCCAATGTGGGGTTTAGGCTGTAGATGTGGGGTGACTGACACAGGGTTTAACCACAACAGTTTACTGGTAAATTAAAGCAAGAAAATCACAACTAACGGTATTTACACAATAGAAATGAGTGAGACAAAAGGTACTAAAAGAAAATAAAAGTTGCAAAACTCAAGTTTCTTTACCCTTGCTGTACTTAGACTCTTCAGGCTCTGGTCTCCTGGCTCTGTCTTACTGGCTCTCTCACTCTCTTTATATACCTTCCTCCCTCAAAACTGAAAGTACTGTTTCAAACCTGAAGAAATGAAACTTAACTGGGGAAATGAAATTGAAACTTAACCAGGGAAATGAAACTACTCCTCTCAGGGATACCTGCTCCCAACAAAAAGTTCCAAGCTTCTAAGTCTGACCCTTTTTTTAGCCCTTTGCCTCCGTAGGCCTCAAACGTTCACAGTGTTACATTACAAAACAAACCTTACAGCAATGCTTACCCTCCCTGGGTATCCTATCCCCATCCCATGACTGAAACCCAGAAAACATAGAATAGTAAAAATACATGGGCAGCGGGATGGAGGGAGGTATGGGGGGGGGGAAGAGTGAGGCAAACCAAAAGATACCTAGAAATGGTGGGGAAGGAATCAGAACTACAGTATGCTAAGACAGGAATGGGCAGAGTTTTGCATCTCCAGAGTTTTGAGTCTGCAACTCCCACCAGCACAGCCAAAAATTAGGGCTGCTGATGGGAGTTGTAGGCCAAACCACTTGGATGGCCACAAGTTGCTTTGCTTACCCCTGCTGTAGAAGAGCTCAGTAGACAGATCAGAGTCTCCTAAGGCAGAAGGCATTCCGTAAGCTTCAATGTGCCCAGATGTAGAACAGATCCTGTCTACTAAGAGCAAGCTCATTCGCTGAGTGTGGACCCTTACATAGCCAAAATATCACTGTACATGCACAAATGCTAATTTCATCATGTTGCAATATGAAAGAACTACTGGATTTGGCTGGATGTGGTGTGCTTCCTGGGAGGAGCCAGGAAGTAGTTGAGGGCAACACCCACTACTTCTGGCCTGAGGAGAGAGAGGCCATGACCTGAGAGAGCTCTGTGGAAAAGGCTCTGTTTAAATAAAACAGGTTTATTTGTAAGACAGAATCTGTCTGAATCTCTGCGGTGCATCCACCAGCTTTGAAATATGGTCTCAGCGGTGCCTGAATCCTAGACAGAAGAATAATAACAAACTATGAGGAGAGAAAGAGAGACAGAGAGAGAAAAAGCATTGAAAATGGAGGGCCTGAAGCCACCATGCACATTAAACCCATAAGCTCAGAATTTCGCTCAGGCATGGAAAACCTGGAAAAAGGAATTTAATCTCTATGTGGACATTGCAATGGCAGATAAAGAACTGTTTCTATATTTGATTGGAGAAAGGTGGAGAGAAATAAGTGAGACACTGTGTGCAAACATTCCCCAAGCACAGCACACAATAATACAATGTTTTGATGCCCACTGCAACCCTAGAACAACTGAAACAGTGGAAAGGTATAGCTTTTTCATGTGGAACCAAGCAATAGGAGAAGGCATTGAGGAATATTGTACCAGTATAAAGATGTTAGCAGCCATTTGCAATTTTGGAGATATCAAAGGCTCCAGACAATAAGGGACAGGACAGTGTGTGGAATACAGGACAGATGAGTATGAGAGAGATTGCTGAGGGAAGCAGACGTGACCATAGAGAAAAGCTTGTAGATTTGCAGGGCAGCTGAATTGTCCAAACACAGGATTAGGGCTCTGGAAGGAGTCAGACAGTGGAACCTGGTCTTATAGTACAGAAGAAAGAGAGGGAGAAAGCAGATGTAAGGACAACAGTGAACACCGTAGAGCAGTGCAAGTATTGTGAGGGAAAATACTCAAGATAAAAAGAGCATATGGGAAGAAATGCCACAACTGTGACAAACTTAACCAGTATGCATCCAAGTGTCTATCAAAACAGAGAAAGCCCAAAGCTAGAGTGTGTGCTGTAAATATGGAGAGTGACAGTGAATGTGAAGACATTCTGTGGGTAATACATCAAGTAGTAAACACACTGCAGGAAAAGCCAACAGGACAACATAAACCACTGTATGCAGCCATGTGCCTGGGGGATAAAGCATCTCAGTTAGACTGTGCTGCCAGTTTCAGCATTATCCCAATCCACTTAGTGAGCCCCAATATTCCAATGGAAGAGACTAATCAGTTTTAAGAATGTATAATCACACTACATCAAACCAGTGGGAAAATGAAAACTCAAAATTTCTAACCAAAAGACAAACAATGGTCCATGGGGTCACGAAGAGTCGGACACGACTGAACGACTGAACAACAACACTGTGGGCAAGAATCCCTTAGAAGAAATGGAGTAGCACTCATAGTCAATGAAAGGGTGGGAAAAGCAGTACTGGGGTACAATCTCAAAAACAATAGAATGATCTCAGTACGAATCCAAGGCAAACCATTCAACATCACAGTAATTCAAGTCTATGCCCCAACCACTGAGGCCGAAGAAACTGCGGTTGATCGGTTCTGTGAAGACCTACAACAACTTCTAGAACTAACACCAAAAAAAGATGTCCTCTTCATCATAGGGAATTGGAATGCTAAAGGAGGAAGTCAAGAAATCACCGGGATAACAGGCAAGCATGGCCTTGGTGTACAAAATGAAGCAGGACAAAGGCTAAGAGAGTTTTGCCAAGAGAACACGCTGATCATAGCAAACACTCTTTTCCAACAGCACAAGAGGCAACTCTTCACATGGACATCACCAGATGGTCAATATCGAAATCAGATTGATTATGTCCTTTGCAGCCAAAGAAGAAGCTCTATACAGTAGGTAAAAACAAGACCTGGAGCTGACTGTGGCTCAGATCATGAGCTGCTTCTTGCAAAATTTTGGCTGAAATTGAAGAACATAGGGAAAACCACTAAACCATTCAGGTATGACCTAAATCATATCCCTTATGAACAGACAGTGGAGGTGAGGAATAGATTTCAGGGAATAGACCTGATAGACAGAGTGCCTGAGGAACTATGGACGGAGGTCCATAACATTGTTCAGGAGGCAGCATCCCCAAGAAAAAGAAATGCAAGAAAGCCAAGTGGCTGTCTGATGAGGCTTTACAAGTAGCTGAGGAAAGAAGGGAAGCAAAAAGGAAGGGAGAAAGGGGAAGATATATCCAACTAAATGCAGAGTTCCAGAGAATAGCAAGGAGAGACAAGAAGGCCTTCTTAAATGAACAATGCAAAGAAATCGAAGAAAACAATAGAATGGGAAAGACTAGAGATCTTTTCAAAAAAATTGGAGATATCAAGGGAACATTTTGTGCAAAGACGGGCATGATAAAGGACAAAGAAGGCAGGGACCTAACAGAAGCAGATGAGATTAAGAAAAGGTGGCAAGAATACACAGAAGAACTACACAGGAAAGATCTTAATGTCCCTGACCCTGATAGCCATGATAGTGCAGTCACTGAAGTTGAGCCGGACATCCTAGAGATTGAAGTCAAGTGGGCCTTAGGAAGCATTACTAACACCAAAGCTAGCGGAGATGACAGTATTCCAGCCGAGCTGTTTAAAATCCTAAAAGATGATGCTGTTAAAGTGCTGCGCTCAATATGCCAACAAATTTGGAACACTCAACAGTGGCCAGGCCACAAGACTGGAAAAGGTCAGTTTACATTCCAATTCCAAAGAAGGGCAATGCCAAAGAGTGTTCAAACTACCACCCAATAGCGCTCATTTCACATGCCAGCAAGGTGATGCTCAGAATCCTACAAGCTAGGCTTCAGCAGCATGTAAACCCAGAACTACTGCAAATACAAGCAGGGTTTCGAAGAGGCAGAGGAACTAGAGATCAAATCACCAACATTCGCTGCATCATGGAGAAAGCAAGAGAATTCCAGAAAAATGTCTATTTCTGCTTCATTGACTACGCTAAAGCCTTTGATTGTGTGGATCACAACAAACTGTGGCAAATTCTGAAAGAGATGGGAGTATCAGACCACCTTACCTGTCTCCTGAGAAACCTGTACGAGGGTCAAGAAGCAACAGCAAGAACCGGACATGGAACAACCGAGTGGTTCAAAATTGGGAAAGGAGTACCACAAGGCTGTATATTGTCACCCTGCTTATTTAATTTATATGCAGAGTACATCATGAGAAACGCCGGGTTGGATGAATCACAGGTCAGAAGTAAGATTGCCAGGAGAATTATCAACAACCTCAGATACGCAGACGATACCACCGTAATGGCAGAAAGTGAAGAGGATCTAAAGAGCCTCTTGTTGAGGGTGAAAGTGGAGAGTGCAAAAGCTGGTTTGAAACTCAACATTAAAAAAACGAAGATCATGGGATCTGGCCCCATCACTTCCTGGCATATAGAAGGGGAAGAAATGGAAGCAGTGACAGATTTTACTTTCTTGGGCTCCAAGGTCACCGCAGATGGTGACTGTAGCCATGCAATTAAAAGACGCTTGCTCCTTGGGAGGAAAGCTATGGCAAACCTAGACAGCATAGTAAGAAGCAGAGACATCACCTTGCCAACAAAGGTCCATCTAATCAAAGCTATGGTTTTCCTAGTAGTAATGTATGGCTGTGAGAGCTAGACTATAAGGAAGGCTGAGCACCGAAGAATCGATGTTTTCAAACTGTGGTGCTGGAGAAGACTCTTACGAGTCCCCTGGACTGCAAGAAGGTCAGATCAGTCAATCCTAAAGGAAATCAACCCTGAGTGCTCATTGGAAGGACAGATACTGAAGCTGAAGCTCAAATATTTTGGCCACCTAATGTGAAGAGAAAACTCACTGGAAAAGACCCTGATGCTGGGAAAGACTGAAGGCAAAAGGAGAAGGGGACAGCGGAGGATGAGATGGCTAGATAGCATCAGCAGTGCAATGAATATGAACATGAGCACACTCCGGGAGAGAGCGGAGGACAGGAAGGCCTGGCGTGCTATGGTTCATGGGGTCACGAAGAGTCGGACACGACTTACCGACTGAACAACAACAATAATGGAGTGATGGAAAATTAAGATGAAGCTGGAATCTGGATTCAATAAAGGATTCACAGAGAATTCTAGGATGTGTTTGAGAGAGATGGACAGCTAGATGGAGTTTATAAACTATATATTGATACAAGTGTGAAGCCAATTAAGTTACCCAAGAGGAAAGTACTGATAGCTTTAGTACAGCCTCTGAAAGAGGAGCTGTGAAGTCTACAACAGCGGGGAATTATTAGTAGAAAAAAGTACAGACTGGATGAGCAGTCTGGTGGTGATTCAAAAACCATCAGGGAAACTCAGAATATGCATAGATTGACAGTCCTTTAATAAAGCACCAAGGAGAAATAATTTTCCATTGCCCGCTATTGAAGATATATTGCCGGGTCTGTCAAAAACAAGACTACTCTCTGTCTGTGATGTCAAAAATGGATTCTGAGATATTAAGCTAGATGAAGAATCCAGTTATTTGACAACATTCACCACACCCTTTGTGAGATATCACTGGCTAAGAATGCCAGTGGGCATCAGTCCTGCCCCCAAGGTATTTCAAAACAGGTTGACACAAGCCTTGGAGGGTCTGAAAGGAATTTGGGCAATAGCTGATGGTGCACTGATAGTGGGAGATGGTGATGACCTACAGCAAGCACAGCAGGACCATGATCATAAATGAATAGCATTTCTGGAAAAGATGCAGATAAAGGAATATCAAACTGAATAGGGACAAACCCAGACCAAGGGTCACAGAAGTACCATATATTGGCCAGTTACTGACCTCAAGGGGCCTGAAGGTAGATTCAGAAAAAGTAACAGCTATTCAAGACATGCCACAGCCCCAACATGTCAAGGGAGTCCAGAGATTTTTGGGAATGACCAACTATTTAGCTAAGTTTTGTAAACACCTCAGAGAACTGTGAGATCTTGATGCAGTTGACACATGGAGAGGCACTCTGGGAGTGGATGGAGAAACATGAAAGTGCTTTCCAAAAGGTGAAGGAGGTGCTGAAAGCTCAGTGCACTTCCACACAGATTCCTCCAACATCCCTACCCATATCTGAGGAAAAAGACTGAGAGAGATTCAGCAATAAACAGAGGAAGACAACATCCTCCAGTTATTACAGGGTTAGCCAAAAAGAAAAGGTCATGTACCACAAGAGATAGCACCATTCTCCCAGACAGAGGATGAATGATGCGTGCAGAATGGCATCACCTTCCAGGAAGAAAAAGCAGTTATACCAGAAGCCCCTCAAACAGAATAGGGATGTACAAAAGTCACTTACCTTGAACGAAATTCGATTTGCGGTGGGGGGGAGGTGCTCCGTCCCTCCCCCCCGAAATTCTGGCCGGGGGGGGAGGCACTCCGTCCCTCCCCAAAGAAATTTTGGCCGGGGGGGGAGGCACTCCATCCCTCCACCCCCGAATCCTGGCTGGCCGGGCCGCAAATGGCGGCGGCCGTAGCTGCCGCCGTTTGCGTCCCTGCAGTCAGCCGTGATAGGCTATGTAAATGTTTACGTAGCCTATCATGGCTAAGTAAACAAAAAACAAAAAACAGCGCATATGCAAGTGGCGGCACCCATGGGCGCCGCCATTTGCATTCCTTATTTTGGCACGTCTAGTCTACGTAAACATTTATGCAGACTACAGCGAAAATAAAGGGAACGCAAATAGCGTAGCATCTACGCTATTTGCGTTCCCCTTATTTTCGCTGTAGTCTGCATAAATGTTTACGTAGACTAGACATGCCAAAATAAGGAACGCAAACGTTCGACTTGCATATGTTGTTGTTGTTTTTTAACTCAGCCGTGATAGGCTACGTAAACATTTACGTAGCCTATCACGGTATTTTTTTAAAATCTAGCCATGATAGGCTACATAAATCTTTACGTAGCCTATCACGTTTTTGTTTTGTTTTGGGTTTTTTTACTGGAAATGGTGGTGGCAGCAGCCGGTCGGAAGACCGGCCACCGCAGCCGCCACCACCACCGAACTGCCGCCGAACCGCCACCAGAGCCGCCGCTGCCGCCAGGAGGGTTCGCCCAAGGTAAGTCCCATCCTGGGGGGCGGGGCAGACTGTTTCACCATCCATTTCGGGTGTGCTTCGTAGTGAAATTCTCTGACATCCCTAGAAATCATGCACGAAGTGCATTCATCACATCTGAAAATTGAATAGGGATGGCGGAGAATTTCTCCACGAATCTCGGGGTGGCCAAATGCGTTGTGGCCGAATGTTGGGGTGGCCCCAAAATTGGCAGTGAAATTCTCTGCCCCCCACCCCCCCCCGGGATGGGACTTACCTCCCTCGAATGTCCCTCTTGGTGGCGGGTCCCGGCGGGAGTTCGGCGGCGTTTCGTCGGTGGCGGGGGTGGCGGCTGGTCTTCCGACCAGCTGCCACCGGCGCCATTACAAAATAAAGTAAAAAAAAAAAACACACCCATGATAGGCTACGTAACAATTAACGTAGCCTATCACGGCTAGATTTCCAAAGTCAGCCGTGATAGGCTACGTAAATCGTTACGTAGCTTATCACGGGTGACTTTGAAGAAAAAAAAAAGCGATTACTTAAAATAGCGTTGCCCTTATTTTTGCCATAAGGGACCAAATAAGACCAAATAAGGGACCGGGACCAAATAAGTAATGCAAATGGCAGCACCCATGGGCGCCGCCATTTGCGTACGCGCTTTTTTTTTTTTTTCCAAAGTCACCCGTGATAGGCTACGTAACGATTAACGTAGCCTATCATGGCTGACTTTGGAAATCTAGCCGTGATAGGCTACGTTAATCATTACGTAGCCTATCACGGGTGTGTGTTTTGTTTGTTTTTTACTTTTGTATTTCACGGCCGGGGAGATGGGGCGCTTTTCCCCGGCATGAATTTCGGCCAGCCAAGGCGGGGCGCCTCCGCCCCCGGCCTGAATTTCAGCCGGGCGAAGCAGGACGCCTCCCCCCCCCATCCTGAACTTCAGGGGGAGAACCGAAGCGCCTCCCCCCCACCGCGAAGCAAGCTGCGGGACCAGGTAAGTCCCTTTCGTACATCCCTGGAATTGAAGGATGTCTATGATGGGCCAGGGAAGCTGTTCTGCTGGCTGGGAATGAATGAGCAACTGATTTCATGGGTAAATACGATGTGTGCAGATCTTGGGATGATGACCAACCCAAAGAAAAACTATTACAGCATGATATTCCAGAGAGACCTTGGGCAAAAGTAGGTATGAATTTGTTTAGCTGGGCAGACAAGGAATACATGATCACTGTACATTACTTTTCAAATTTTAGGGAAATAGACTTCTTATCAGATATCTCTGCCCGAACAGTCATACATAAGATAAAAACATACTTTGCATTATATGGGATACCAAACACTTTGTGTTCAGAAAATGGGCCCTAGTTTTTGTAGCACAAATCCAGAAATTCAGCAAGGACTGGGATTTTGAATGTGCCGCTTCATCACCTGGGTATTCTCAAAGTAATGGCAAAGTAGGATCCACAGTAAAAACAGCTAAGAAATTGTCTGAGTCTGTAGCATGCAGCCCATCAGCTTTGAAACAACCACAATGTTTGCAGAAATATTAAAAAGTTAAAAACCCTAAGTCCCCACCCCACCCTCAAAATAAGCCCAATGAAGACAGAGTATGCTGGCTAGCTGTTGCGGTAGAGGGGATGGAAAATCGGGGTGGTGGAGGAAGGAATGAAATGGAAAGGAGTATCCTGGCATAATTGGCTGGCTGGCTGGAATCCTGAACAGGAGCACTCCACACTGCAATATTTTGTTGCAGATCCTGCTTGTTATATACAAGAATGATGTTCCAAATGATGCATTCCAAACAGAAGATGCTGTATAACAATGTTTATTATCAATACCATTCACTGTTTTTCATTGTATATCCCTCTTGGCTACGTCCTTTTAAAGGATCCATTCACATAGTATGTTTTCCCTTTTCCCATCACAAATCCAATATTAGTGTCCCCCCTAAAAATATATCATGTAAATGGTGCCAGGAGGGGAAGTCTATGCTAATATACAAAAATTCTTAAAGTCTACTTTCTAGGGATTATTGTAGGGATGTACGAAAGTCTCTTACCTGATCCCGAAGCTTGATTCGCGGTGGGGGGGAGGCGCTCCATCCCTCCCCCCAAAATTCTGGCCAGGGGGGAAGGCACCCCATCCCTCCCCCCCAAAATTCTGGCCGGGGGGGAGGCACCCCGTCCCTCCGGCCGCGAATCCTCTAGTCCTGCCGGGACGCAAATGGTGGCAGCCATAGCCACCACCGTTTGCGTCCCTGCAGTCAGCCGTCATAGGCTACGTAAATCTTTACGTAGCCTATCACGGCTGAGTGGGGAAAAAAAACAGCGTGTACGCAAATGGCGGTGCCCATGGGCGCCGCCATTTGCGTTCCTTATTTTGGCATGTTTAGTCTACATAAACATTTACGTAGACTACGGCAAAAAGAAGGGGAACGCTATTTGCGTTCCCCTTATTTCCACTGTAGTCTACGTAAATGTTTACGTAGACTACACGTGCCAAAATAAGTTACTCAAATGGCAGCGCCCATGGGCGCCTCCATTTGCGTACACTGTTTTTTTTTCCCACTCAGCCGTGATAGGCTACATAAAGATTAGGGATGTACGAAAGGCATTTACCTGGTCCTGCAGCTTGCTTCGCGGTAGGGGGGAGGCGCTTCGGTTCTCCCCCCGAAGTTCAGTCCGGGGGGGGAGGCACCCCGCCTCGCCCGGCCGAAATTCAGGCCGGGGAGAAGCACCCCATCTCCCCGGCCGCGAAATAAAAAAGTGGGGGGAAAAAAAACACCTGTGATAGGCTACATAACGATTTACGTAGCCTATCACGGCTAGATTTCCAAAGTCAGCCGTGATAGGCTACGTAAATCGTTACGTATCCTATCACGGGTGACTTTGAAAAAAGAAAAAAGCGCGTATGCAAATGGCGGCGCCCATGGCCGCCACCATTTGCGTACATGCTTTTTTTTTTTCAAAGTCACCCGTGATAGGCTACGTAACGATTTACGTAGCCTATCACAGCTGACTTTGGAAATCTAACCGTGATAGGCTATGTAAATCATTACGTAGCCTATCACGGGTGTTTTGGTTTTTTTTACTTTATTTTGTAATGGCGGGGGCGGCAGCTGGTCGGAAGATCGGCCGCCGCCCCCACCCCCAACGAACCGCCGCTGAGAAGGACATTCGAGGGAGGTAAGTCCCATCCCGGGGGTGTGGGGGGTGGCGGAGAATTTCACCAACAATTTTGGGGGCCGAATGCGTTGGCATTCGGCTTCCCTGAGATTCGTGGAGAAATTCTCCGCCATCCCTAGTAAAGATTTACGTAGCCTATAGGGATGGGGGAGAATTTCTCCCCGAAAATTCGGGGGGCTGAGTGCCAACGTGTTCGGCCCCCTAAAGTAGTTTCGGGGAGAAATTCTCTGCACCCCCCCACCCCCCGCACCCCCCCCAGACGGGACTTACCTTTCCCGAATGTCCCTCCCGGCGGCGGGTCCCAGCGGCGGTTCGTCAGGTCTTCGACAGGGGCAGAGGCGGCAGCCGGTCTTTCGACCGGCTGCCGCCGCTGCCATTCCAATAAAAGTAAAAAAAAAAAAAACACCCCCGTGATAGGCTACGTGACGATTAACGTAGCCTATCACGGCTAGATTTGCAAAGTCAGCCGTGATAGGCTACGTAAATCATCACGTAGCCTATCACGGGTGACTTAAAAAAAAAAAAAGCGCATACGGCAAATGGGGCTATTTGCGTTGCCCTTATTTTCGCCGTAGTCTACGTAAAGATTTACGTAGACTACAGCGACCAAATAAGGAACGCGAATGGCGGCTCCCTATGGACGCCGCCATTTGCGTACGCGCTTTTTTTTTTTATCACGTAACCGTGATAGGTTACGTGATGATTAACGTAGCCTATCACAGCTGACTTTGCAGATCTAGCTGTGATAGGCTACGTTAATTGTCACGTAGCCTATCACAGGGGCGTTTTTGTTTGTTTTTTTAACTTTTTATTTCGCGGCCGGGCGAGGCGAGGCACCTCCTCCCCGGCCTGAATTTTGACCGGGCAAGGCGGGAAGCCTCCCCCCTGGCCTGAATTTTGGCCAGGCGAGGCGGCAAGCCTCCCCCCCCTCGGCCTGAACTTCAGGGGGAGCAGCGAAGCGCCTCCCCCCCACCACGAAGCAAGCTGCGAGACCAGGTAAGTGGCTTTCGTGCACTCCTAGTAGCCTATCACGGTGTTTTTTAAAAATCTAGCCATGATAGGCTACGTAAATCTTTATGTAGCCTATCACTTTTTTTTTTTTTTTTACTTGGAAATGGTGGCGGCGGCAGCCAGTTGGAAGACCGGCCGCAGCCGCTGCCGCCGAACCGCCACCGAACCGCTGCCGGAGCCGCCACCGCCAGGGACATTCGCCAAAGGTAAGTCCCATCCCAGGGGAGGCGGGAGGGGCAGACCGTTTCTCCACCAATTTCGGGGGGCCGAATGCGCTGGCATTCAGCCTTCCGGAGGTTCGTGGAGAAATTCTCTGACATCCCTGTTGGCACACAATTTCCTAGGTTGCTTAGGGATTTAAGTATAGCTGGTTGAGGAACGCTGGTCTAAACATGTATAGGTTTGTGTCCTAAAGGTCATAACCACCATCTTGAGCCAACCCATTTTCCCACACGGTCACAAGGACCGCTTACCATCAACACTTCCACTTTACTGGAATTCAGATTAAGTTTATGAATGGATACACTTTTTTGGTTACTTTTTCGTTGGTGATAGTGTTGATGTTTATTCCTCCTGTTCTTGTTTTGTTTTGTTATCATTGCAAATATTTTTTAAAAGAAATTTGTTTACAATATTGTGTCAGGAGTGTGAACGTAAGTTGTGCAAAAAAGGCTTCAAGATAAGGCATGCTCTTCACACACACACACACACACACAAAACATTTTTGTTAATATTGGAATATGAAACAAACAAAAGCAGCAAGGAGAAAGGGTGAGGAAGAGTCAGGGAAGGTGGATTGTGTGTGGGGGAGAGTAATTGTGAGGCAAAGCACAGAGTGGGGGAATCTATCTATCATCATCATCATCATCTATCATCATCATCATCTATCTATCATCTATCTATCCATCCATCCATCCATCCATCCATCCATCCATCTAAAATAATTTTAAACCATCTTTTAGGATGGAACCCTCCCAAGATAGCATACAATAAAAACAAACAATACAAAACAATAAAATTCAACAAAACAGTGCTTATAAATAAAACCAGCAGCCCAGTTGTTTTAAAAAGCCAGTGAGAGTAGGTGGGTCTTCAGAAGACCTGCAAAGAGAAAACCTCACAATGGAGAACTGAAAAATCTCCATTAAGAATTTTCAGGTTAAGCCGAACCCCTACATTATATGCATACTTATTTTTGTCTTCTGCTGTGCTTCTTCTGTTTATCTTTTTTCAAATGGAGTGAGCAGAATTAGACAAAACATTTTGGATATGTGCATACTTCTGCCATAAAATTACATAGTGCCATTCTAATATTGCCTGTGTTATTTTCTATTGTTTTCATAATGGGCACTCTGTTTACCTTTTCTTGAGTTTGACATCTGCAATGCATTAAGCCATTTTCAGTGTTTTCAGCAACAATAACTTAAAGTTCTCTTTCCTGAGTAGTAACAGCTAATTTAGGGGGGGGGGGGACCACTGTGTGCAGGCAAGAATATGTTTCCTGTGCACATTAATTTATACGTATTCATATTGAACTTTGCCTGCCATTTTATTGCCCAGTCATCTTGTTATATAGAATATTTTAGTACCTCCTCATAGTCTGTTTGATGTAAGTATCTTGAATAATTTTTTGTCTCCTGATTTCTCTGCCCTATCCATTTCCCCAGGCCTATGAAAGCCAATGAACAGCAAGTTAGATGCCTGAGAGAGCATGCTAGGCACAAGACAGGTTGAAATCCCACTTATTTAAATGTGTCAAATCAAAGGAGACACAGGATGTCACCACTGCATGGATAGCAGCTTGCCCTAAATGGTAAACTTGCCCTATTGGTATGCCCCAGATGCAGTGCTGTCTGTCAATTCTACTCATAGTTCTAGGGTGTATCATAGAATCAAAGAATAGTAGGGTTGGAAGGGGTCTACAAGACCTTCGAGTCCAACCCCCTGCTCAATGCAGGAATCCAAGTCAGAGCATCCCTGACAGATGACTGTCCAGCCTCATCTTGAATGCCTCCATTGTGGGAGAGCCCACCACCTCCCTAGGTCATTGGTTCCATTACCTAGACATTATTTGTCTATTATCATCATCATCATCATCTGGCCCCTCCCTAAGTGTTACCACTGCCCTTCTCTTGCCCTCTTCCTCTCGGCCCAATGCAAATGGCTGCCAAGAGGGAGGCAGCAAGGAGAGCAGGGCCTGCTGCACCTTCCTCTTTCTCCTATTGCTGCTCAGTTACATCAAGAGATCAGGCAAGGGGAGCAAGGAGGAGGAAGAGCTCTGCCATCATGGCTGGGATCTGATGAGGTTGTGCTAGAAACCAAGTAATGCCAAGAGATGCTACCCTTTTCGAGGCTCAGAATGAGCCAGATGATCTCACACCTTACCGTTTCCTGGCGGGGATCTAATTGAGTAAACATATATCATCCCAGTCCCTCCCATTATCACCTTCAAGTCAATAAAACCAATATTTATTTATAGGTTTTTTTACCCTGCCTTTCCACTCTGAAAATGAATGCTCAAGGCAGCTTTCAATATTTATATGAAACAACAGAAAAATCCACTAAAATCATAGAAATCCAACCAATCAAAATAACACCAAAGCAGATCAAAATACAATAGGGAGACTAAAACACAAAGAGAAGGCAAGCCAAATACTTGCCTTAAAACTCCTTTAACTGATAATGACCATCAGTGATGGGTCAAAGGGGATCCCTTGAGTTGGGCACTGCCGTGGAAAAGGCCCTTTCTCTTATTTCCATACATTGCCACTCCACTACTGGTGGACCATGCAGAAGTATCTTTCCTGCTGAACACAGGGGACATGTAGGTCTATATAGCAGGGAGCAGTTTAGATATCCTGGCTCTAATACATTCAGGATTTTAATGAACACTGTAAATTATGCCTGGAAATCAACCATCAACCAGTAAAGCAGGAACATGGGTGGAGTGACATGCTCCCAAAAACTGGCCCCTATCAAAAGTCTCAGCCACACGTCAAATCAGCTGAAGTTTCTAAACACTCTCCCAAGGCAAGGCAAGGCCACATATCAGATATTACAGTAATCCAGTCTTGATTTAACTATGGCATGCATAATCATAGACAGATCTACTTTCTGGAAATAGGGATGCACTGGTGCACCAGTGGAAACTGGGCAAAACCACTTCTGGCCACCAGCACCTCCTGTGAAAACAGCGCCAGAAGAAGGAGCACCCCCAGAGAGCAAACCTGGTTTTTCAAGGTGAACACCATCCTACCCAAAACAGGCTAAACTATTACTGGAACAGCTAACCTACTGACCAGAAGTTCATCTGCTTCATCTGGATTAAGTTTCACTTAGTTTGCCCACATCTGCCAGTTCAAGAACTTCCACAACTTTCCTAGCTTGAGATGAAAGAGAGACAGAGAGAGAGAGAGAGAGAGAGAGAACACACATGTCATTTGCATACTAGGACATCAAATTTAAAGAGCAATCCTATGCCCCCTAGACAGCATCTGGGGGACATAGGATTGTTCGGTTTCCTCCTGGCTACGAGGTTGGAAACAGGGCTCTGACCTCGGAGCCAGGAAACTGCACTCCCTGCCATGCCTCCTCCCCCTTGGAGCCAACACAGAGAGAACCACACCAGCTAGATCTCCACACTTGGAAAACAGAGTGTGGAGATGGGGGAAAGGGGGCATTCCCGAGGGCAGGGAGGGGAGGAGACTGGGGCAGTGGCCATATGATAAATCCTATGACTGCCCCAGCCTCCTTTCCTCCCCCTCCCTGAATCCTGTACTAGATGGGCAGAAATGCCTGTCTAGTTAAATGCAGAGCAGGAGTTGTGATACACCTCCCACTCTGCATAGGATACTCATAAGCCTCTAAGTTCAGAGGTGTACAAGTACCCAGGGTTGATGTTTCTGGACCACCTATCCCAGTGGTTTCATTCATGTAAACATTCAGCTGCATATGAGGCAAGACAAAATGCTATGGGAGACCACAGGCCAAAGGCCCAAAAGTCAACCAGGAGTCCTCAGCACCACCTACTAGAATCTGTTCTCCAGGAATGATCAGAACCTCAGCAAAACAGTACCTCTCAACCCCAACCCAGAGAGATGGTCCAGAAGGATACCATTGCCGATAATATAAAAAAACCACTGAGGTCCAATGGAACTAAGAGGGATACACTCTCCCTGTCCATCTTCTAGCATAGAGCATCTCCACCAGGGTGACCAAAGCTTACCCACTGCCAAAATGAGGCCAAAAACCCAGATTAAAATGGATCAAAATAGCAGTACATCTGACAGTTCACATAGTCCCTAAAAGGCTTCAAATCCAAGAAGTTCATAAATGGAGAAAGCTGCTAACATTTATAGCAGACATGTCCAGCTGCCATTGTCTTGTCTCTAGACTGGGCTCATGTGTGCACTGAAAGCATCACACAGCCCATCAACAATAATGATTGAACACTAGTTATTTTCAAGACATTGGATTGAGCTCTGTCAAAGATGGAGCACATATATTACAACAACGTTTTGTGGCAGCCCTCTGAGGCAATTGTTTTGAGGAGCCAAAGCAATGTAAGTTCAGAGCTGAATCACAGTGACAATTTGCATGAGGCTGAAAAATACAAGGGAGAGTTTTAAATTCTCATTTGAAATGCAGAGACAATTTCTCCAAAAGCCACAAAATATGAAAAACTGTCTCTGGTGTTTTCTGAGGGGTTGTTACGATAGTAATAGAAAAGGCAATACTTCCAGCTATTTCATTCCTGATCAAAACATAAGGAATGGGAGTGCTATTGTTCCTCTGGTACAATTGAGGTTGACAGCTTACATCCTGGTCCTGGGCAATCCAATGCCCAAGGAGCAGGGCACAAATTGCCAATCCCTATCTCATCTCTTGCTCTGGGCTGTATCTCCACCAACTCCAAATGACACCAACACTCTTCTCCAGTGTCATTTATTTTCACTCTTGACCATCCTTGTCTGGAAATAATCTTTGCATGTTTCCCATATACATATGGTGAGTCCTTCTGGAACTGTGTACTTGGAATTTGTTTCCTTCCTTAATGCTGAATTCACACCAATGCACCCACTTGCATGCACCCAACCCAATAGATTTGATGCAATATGCTTCAGACGATCAGACACGGGCTAGAGCTATATCTTCAGCCTATCACGTGGCGGTGAAGGCAGCAAAAAAGGAATATTATGCTGCCTCCATCGCGTCTGCAGAGTGCTGCCCCAGGAGGCTGTTCCAAGTGGTCCGGAGCCTGGTCGGTCCTGTGGCTCCGGAACCACTGGAGCATTCTAAGGCCTCCTGTGAGGCTTTGGCAAGGCACTTTGCAGATAAAATTGATCAGATTAGGTGTGTTACTCTGCACACTGTGGATACAGTTAGTGAGCAAGAGGCAGCCTGTGGCAAACCGGTTTTGTGGGATCGGTTCCAGCTCCTTCCTCCTGATGAAGTGGATAAGGTGCTTTCATCTGTAAGGCCGACCACCTGCTTACTTGATCCTTGCCCATCTTGGCTCATTATGAGCTGCAGAGAGAGACTGGGTGAGGGGATCAAGGCGGTGGTGAACACTTCCCTTGAGGAGGGAGTGATGCCATCAGCCCTCAAGGAGGCAGTGATAAGACCGCTCTTAAAGAAGCCCTCCTTGGATCCTCAAGTTCTGAACAACTTTCGCCCAGTCTCAAATCTGCCATTTTTGGGCAAGGTGATTGAGCGGGTGGTGGCGGTGCAGTTGAAGGCACACTTGGAAGAAACTGATTATCTAGACCCATTTCAGTCGGGCTTCAGGCCTGGGCATGGGACAGAAACGGCCTTGGTCGCCTTGGTGGATGATATGAGGAGGGCTCTGGATAGGGGTGAATGCTCCTTCCTTGTTCTCCTCGACCTCTCAGCGGCTTTTGATACCGTTGACCATGGTATCCTCCTGGACCGCCTGGAGGGGTTGGGCATTGGAGACACTGTATTGCGGTGGTTCCGGTCCTTCCTCTCTGGCAGGTACCAGAGGGTAGCACTGGGAGAGGAGGTTTCGGACCCGTGGCCACTTACTTGTGGGGTGCCACAGGGTTCCATCCTCTCCCCGATGCTATTTAACATCTATGTGAAGCCACTGGGGGCTATCATCAGGAGGTTTGGGGTGCAGTGTCATCAATATGCAGATGACATGCAGCTCTACCTCTCATTCAAATCTTCACCAAGGTTGGCCGTAGAATCCCTGTCCAAATGTCTGGAGACGGTGAGTGGCTGGATGGGGAGGAATAAGCTGAAGCTCAACCCTGACAAGACCGAGGTACTTTTGGTGGGAGACAAGAGGAGGCTGGGGGATGTTGACCTGGTGTTGAATGGGGTACAGCTACCCTTGAAAGACCAGGTCCGCAGCCTGGGGGTCATTTTGGACTCCCAGCTGTCCATGGAGGCTCAGGTGTCAGCTGTGAGCCGGACAGCGCTGTATCAACTCCATCTGATACGGCGGCTGCGCCCCTTCCTTCCCGACCATCTGCTCCCATCGGTAGTACATGCCCTGGTCTCCTCTCGTTTGGACTACTGTAATGCGCTCTACGTGGGGTTACCCTTGAAGACGGTTCGGAAACTGCAGCTGGTACAGAACGCGGCGGCTCGCCTGATTAAAGGCAGCCGCCAGCGAGATCACATCACTCCAGTGCTGAAGGAGTTGCACTGGTTACCAGTTGTTTTCCGGGCCAAAGTCAAGGTGTTGGTTTTGACCTTTAAAACCCTATATGGTTCCGGCCCAGCCTATCTTAAGGAGCGCCTCCAGCAACACCAGACAGGCCGCTTAACAAGATCAGCCTCGGATGGCCTTCTCTCTGTCCCATCAGCCAGGACAGCTAGACTGGTGGGGACGAGGGAGAGGGCCTTCTCTGTGGTGGCCCCCACTTTGTGGAACTCCCTCCCTAGGGAACTCCATCATGCCCCCTCTTTAATGAGCTTCCGTCATGCATTAAAAACGTGGTTGTTCAGGCAGGCATTTGGGGTGGGCTAGGGTATTTAAAAAAAAAAAATTATGGTAAAATTTTATTGTTTTAAATTGTTTTATGGTGGGTTGTACATCGCCCAGAGTGGCTGGGTGACCAGTCAGATGGGCGATTAATAAATTTAATAAATAAATAAATAAATAAATATGCTGAAAACAAGTGGAGACTTGAGACAAGATGGAGAAATAAGGATTGGGAAATAGTGGTGTTCGGGAGCAGCAAGCAGGTAGGTTTTTAGTTTCTACCAGCAAATGAAATTAGCATGATAGCTAGATCAGGGGTGGGCAGAAAGTAGATCTCCAGATGTTTTGGATGACAACTCCCAGCATTCCTGACCACTGGCCATGCTGGCAGGGGCTTCTGGGAGTTGACATCCAAAACATCTGAAGATCTACTTTCCACTCATCCCTGGTCTAGGTGAATGGGGCATAACAGCACAAATTAGCACATAGCAAATTAGCAAAATAGCGTTGCTCTTATTTTCACCGTAGTCTACGTAAATCTTTACGTAGACTACAGCGACCAAATAAGGAACGCGAATGGCGGCTCCCTATGGGGGCCGCCATTATCCGTACGCGCTTTTTTTTTTTTTTAAGTCACCCGTGATAGGCTACATGACGATTGACGTAGCCTATCATGGCTGACTTTGCAAATCTAGCCGTGATAGGCTACGTTAATCGTCACATAGCCTATCACGGGGGTGTTTTTGTTTTTTTTTCTTTTATTGGAATGGCGGCGGCGGCAGCCGGTCAAAAGACCGGCTGCCGCTCCCGCCCCGGACGAAGACCCGCCGAACCGCCAGCCGGACCCGCTGCCGGGAGGGACATTCAGCAAAGGTAAGTCCCAACCCGGGGGGGGGGCGGGGGGGGCGGAGAATTTCTCCCTGAAACTTGTTCGGGGGGCCGAACACGTTGGCGCTCGGCCCCCCGAAGTTTCGGGGAGAAATTCTCCGCCAACCCTAATGTAGCCTCTCACGGCTGACTGCAGGGACGCAAACGGCGACGGCTACGGCCACCGCCATTGGCATCCCGGCAGGAGACAAGATTCGTGGCCGGAGGGATGGGGCGCCTCCCACCCGGCCAGAATTTCGGCCGGAGGGATGGGGCGCCTCCCCCCCCAGCCAGAATTTCAGTGGGGAGGGATGGAGCGCCTCCCCCCCACCGCAAAGCAAGCTGCGGGATAAGGTAAGGGACTTTCGTCCGTCCCTAGCAATGGCTAGGAAATGAAAGTTTAAAAATACACTTTGGCCAGTTGTGGCAAAATGTAGTGCCTACTTAAGAATAAAAGAAAAGCCCCACTAGATCACACCAAAGATCTTCTAGTTCCACATTTTCCCTCCCACAGTGAGCATACTGCCTCTCAATATCACAACTAATACTCATTGATAGATCTGTGCTCTGTGACTTTGTCTAATCCCCTTTTCAAGCCATCTAAACTAGTGACTATAACATCTTGGGCAGAAAATTCCATAAATTGATTACATGTTGTGTGAAGAAGTACTTCCTTTTGTGTTTCCTGACTTAGTCAATTTCATTGGATTATTATCCCAATGAGAGAAGGAGAAACATGTCAACATCACATATAATGTTATAAATCTCTAGCATGTCTCATCCCGTACTTTTAGTTTTCTTTTTCCTAAACTCAAAAAGCCCCAATTATTTAGTCTTTCCTCATACGGAGGGTACCCCCAGCTCTCTGCTCATTTTGCTTGCCCTTTTCTCCATCTTTTCCAACTCTATGATACACTTTTTAAGATGGGGTGACCAGAACAGTACACAGTATTCTAAATATTGTAAAAGGTAGTACTGGTGGGGCAATCCAGAAAGCGGAATCACAGGATACAATTCAGGCTGCATCCTGCTCTAAAGTAATTATCAGCCACAGGTTGCAGGAAAAATAGCTGATGAGAATATCAAATACAACGTATGTATATAGGATACCATGCAAAGGGATGACAGGAAGCCTTGTTTCTGGTTTGTCCATTAAGTCCAGAGCAGTCTGCTAAACAAGGACTGAGAATGAATTATAGGGATGGTGGAGAATTCCACCACAGATTTCGGTGAGGCTGAATGCACTGGCATTCAGTCCCCCAAAATCTGTGGCGGAATGGCCTGCCATCCCCCCACCCCCCCACAGATCCCCCCTGGGACGAGACTTACCTGAGGCAGATGTTCCAGATGGCGGCGGCTCCAGCGGCGGCTTCGGCGGCGGCGGCAGCTGGTTTTTCAACCGGCTGCTGCTGCCGCCATTTGCAGTCTGGTCTTTTTTTTTTTTTTTTAACATAGACCTGATAGGCTATGTAAAGACTTACGTAGCCTATCACGGCTGGGTTAAAAAAAAAAAACGCATACGCAAATGGTGGTGGCTATGGCAGCCG
Source organism: Heloderma suspectum (assembly GCF_057233095.1). Lineage (NCBI taxonomy): Eukaryota > Metazoa > Chordata > Lepidosauria > Squamata > Helodermatidae > Heloderma > Heloderma suspectum. The sequence goes on along the minus strand of NC_139460.1, from coordinate 43,469,832 downwards.
CCATTTGCATTCCTTATTTTTCATCGTCTTAGTCTACATAAATATTTACATAGACTATTACGGCGAAAATAAAGGGGAATGCAAATAGCATAGTGGACAGTTGAATACAGGGTCGCAAACGGCAGCAGCTATGGCTGCCACCATTTGCGTCCCTGTTACCCAGCACCCAGATGTCCAGCTGCTGGCGGAGCTGGCCGGCAGCTCTGCGGAATCCTCGCAGAGCAGAGCTGGCCTGGCAGGACTCCAGGGGGAGGGACGGAGTGCCTCCCCCCCACACTGCGAAGCAGATCTGCGAAACAGTAAGTAACTTTCATACATCCCTAGAAGGAAATAGCTTTGCTAAGGTGGCTGTTGCGTCAGAGTTCACCCATACCCCCATTCATCAGGCTATCTGTTGCATTGTAATGCCAAAATAACAGAGTCTTGTGGCAATTAACATATTAATTATGGCATACACTTTTTTTGACTAGAGTCCACTTCATCATAAGTCTTATACCATAATAAATTAGTTAGATGCCACAAGACTTTGTTGTTTTTGCTGCAATGTAAACTAACACAGCTACCCATTTGGAAATTATTGTAATGCCAGTGGATGAACCTTTTGTGGGGAGATGGAGCACCAAACTGTAGGACTTGTTTGTTGGAAGTGCAGATATTTGGTGGACAAATCTGAATAGCTCTGCTTACATTTCTTTCTTCTAGCTTAAGCCTCTCATCCATGCAAAGCCAAAAGTATTCACAGGAATTTGATAAATTGTTCAAGCAATTGCTTGAAAGTTCCATCAATCTTTTCCCATTTTTGGCCTGAATCCCAAGTAAAGAAGCTCAGCACATAACTCATAATAGATGTTACTCAGTGAGTTTTGGCTCCAATACATGTGCATGGTCTGTGTATGTGTTTTCTTCCAAACAGACAGATCTTTGAATATATCACACCATTTTATTTTCGACGACTGTTCTAAGCTGTGACCATGGACATTCAAAATCCAAAGAGAGCATAATTTGTGCCAGGACTCAAACTCCATGTTTTCAGCGTGTGGGCAGTAACAGAGGAGAGGGTAACTTTGAGCATGTACTGAGTTCCCTTCATACATCACTATGTAGCCACCATGGTAGCCCGTTCTCATGAATCCAGATTACAGAGGATTTGCAGGGACTAAGATATTGGCGTCCCCACACTTCTCAGTACTGAATATAAACAGTGAATTTCACTTATAGTTAAATACATTGTGAATTTGGTAGGTTTTGCTTTAGGGGAAACATCTATATGTAGGAATTTCAAGGGATGTTAAAAAGGATTTTGTTTTTTATTAGGATTGGTGAAATTTCTGGCTGTGGGGAAGGCGGTTGTCACATATTTCTGTTTGGGTGATTTGGCCTTATTCAGTGTGAAGGCCACTGGATGACTTTATGGGACCTTCAGGCAATTCTGGTTCATATACATGTGGCTTAATAATGGGATAAATCAGCTGCACAGCTGTCTCCATCCAAAATTCATAATGACAGACTCAGCAGAGGCTGGTGGCTCCGATGTCAGTGGGGCGGTGAATCCACTCCGGGTTTCAGTCAGAACCCATCAGAACTCTAAAGGAGATATCCAAGGTTGAATAGCTCCTTTAGGGTTTTGACTGGTTCTGACTGAAACCCACAGTGGATTCACCACCCCACTGACATCAGAGCCACCAGCCTTCATTGGAGAGACTACTGAAATGTCTTTAGCTCTATTTAGGGCACAAACCTATGGGGGTGATGGAATAGCAGGGATGATACTACAGCATCAGCTGAAGGAGAGTCATGATGTGTGTATGTGACCCAACACAGGCTAGAACACAATTGAGGTCTACTGCATGGCCATGATGGCGGTGAAGGACTCGAATGTCTCTGCCACCATTGCATATGCATAGTGTGGGCCACTGAAGCTGTTCTGAGCAGTGAGGGGACATTTATATTCAGCTCTTCATGGAACCCATCTTGAATTTCTCCAGCATCCCTAATCCTATGTATGTTTAGACAGAAAGAAGTCCTACAACTCCTGGCATGCTGACCGTCATTTCCCAGCGCCATGGGGATGTCTGCAAAGAGGAGCCTGCTGTATGTGCACAGGCTCTCCCCGTGCCTGGGAACTTTGCACAGAGTTCCCAATCATAGCAAAAGCCTTCACATACATACAGCAGGTTCCCTCTTATAGATGCCCCCACAACAGGCTTCCATGCATTTTTACAACATTCCAATCACAATAACATGGAGAAGAATGGCCTCAGTAGGGCTATTTTTGTGGGGCATGCAACTGGGGGGGGGGCAGGGGCATTTGGCATGTCACAAAGAAACACCAATAGATGATCTGTGAGAGACTGCACTGTTCTCTTTCCATACCTCTGAATATCATATGAATGCATCCATCAGCCCTGTGAGCAGACATGTCTGTTCCTGATGTGGGCTCATACCTCTGTGTGGGTGATGCACACATTCACCTTTGCACATTAGAAGGAAATGTGGGTCATGGATGTGCAAATTACTCAAGCATCTTCTGTTTCTGCTTCCCAATAATACGTAAAGTGCCTCTCTAAGAGAAAACAAGGACCAATTCATATATTCAGCAGAATCGAGCGGTAGCAGCTTTTCTTGGACCGCGCACCACTTCAGACTGTGGATGAGGGATTGCATGTTTGCTTATTTACTTAAAAATAAATAAATAAATTGAAATCCCTGCACATGGGAAACTAGCATGCCAAGGATACAGGTTCTGCCTAGCTTTCTTCCTGACTTAGTATTTTATGTTCAGAGACTTCTTCTTGTGGGGATGAAATTAATCATGCAGCCTTACATCTGTAACCTGATTAGGGATGGCGGAGAATTTCTCCCCGAAACTTCGGGGGGCCGAGCGCCAACGTGTTCGGCCCCCCGAACAAGTTTCGGGGAGAAATCCTCCGAACCCCCCCCGCCCCCCGCGCCCCCCCCCCCGGGACGGGACTTACCTTCAGACAAAGTCAAGGGTGACTTAAAGGAGCTCTTTGATATTTTAAAATGTCATCATAGGTAGCAGAGCTCTGATTCATCAGCAAAATCAGATTTGTGCTCCTCCTCTTTCAAACATCCCCTTATTCACTAGAAGGATTGATTTTCCTTGAAATCTACTTTTGTCATATATCTAAAAGCTCTGGCATAAAAATGGATATTCTCTTGACTTTGGCTACTTAATACCTGTCATATTTCTTTCCCAAGATTGTCTTCCGAATGACATTATTTAAAATGCAGTTATCTGCTGTGACTCTTTACCAAGTGAAACTCTTCCTTCCATCACTCACTCTGTACTCAAGAAATGAGTGCCCCCTGCTCTGCAGACCTCTTTGCTCGCCCGCTAGCAATGAGCAAAGGGCGAGCTCTCTCACAAAACATAGCGAGAGCCCTATAGCAGAGGGAGCTCTGAGAAGTGTGGCATCTAGCGTGGACTTTGTACCAGGCCCTGGAGCTGGCAATGGAGGAATCTCCCTGGGCAAAATCTAGTTCCGGGCAAAAGTAGTGGAAGGATTTGTTTTGAGGTTTACTGAAGGCAGTGAATTGCCTCCGAAGGGAGTGCCTGCAGAGCTGATGCCCCCTTTGGGTTGCCATTTAGGGGAGCAAGTGAAGGCAAGGACTTCCCCCATTTCTGACCTCTTCTTGAGCCTGTAGTGAGAGAATAGATTCAGGTGGACGGGTTTTGGTGGTGGCTTTTTCTCCTCGCACGCTGGTGATGATGGAAGAACCTGGACCGATCCTTCTTCAGCCACCTGCTCCATGTATGCTAAGAGGGTTTATTGGTTATTAGGACTGTTTAGGGCACTGTTGCCCAGCCTGGTGCCCCAGATGTTTTGGACTTCATCTTGCACCAGCCCCAGCCAGCCTAGCCAATGGTCAGGAATCCTGGGGGTTGTAATCCAAAACATCTGGAGGGCACCACTTTGGGGAAGGCTGGTTTAGGGACAGGCTCTTTAATTTAGTTATCTGCTGTGGCTCTCCTGGTTGTTGGGGGGATGTTTCTGCTGGCTGAGTAACAGAGTATACTTCTGGTGTGTTGTATTTGGGCTTCTTCACACTGAGCTTTTATCCTGCTATTGAGACTGGTTACTCACAGAAGTTTGCGGGCCCTTTAGATGACACTGCCCACCTCCAGGGTGTCTCCCGCACTAAATTCCTTCATTCCATTGTTAAAAAGATTGGAGATAATGAGCTGTCAAATTACAGCACTTGAGTTCTGCTTCAGTTCCCTTATGAAAAAGGAAAAGCTACAGTAAGAGGAACTAGACCACAGCACCATCTAGCAGCTGTATAATGAAACATATGGAAGACTCAGATAAGGGGCGGAAAGGAGGGGGAGGGGGGAAGGAAGCACATGTAAAGAGCGTCCGTCGTGATCCTGCATTTAAAATGGAAGCAGAAAGCCCCATTTTAAATGCGGGATTTTAGGCTGGTATAGAGACGCTCTTTGTGTCGCTATCGTGGGGCGGCATTTTTCTTTCTTTTTAAGGGTTGTGTGTTGCCATCTGGTGTGAGACAGGTGGCAATGGGTTAGACTGCAGGGAATATGTGTGTGTATTCATTCTCCCAGGTTTTTAACCTCTGATTTATTTATTTGTATTTGGCTAGTGATTGTTTTTAGCACTTCCTTTTACTGTTGTAAACTGTTTTATTGTTTATTAGTTATTGTAAACCACCCTGGACATTTTTGAATTGAAGGGTGATAACAGAAACAATTTAAGATCTGGAAATGTTTATTAATTTGTTAAAAGGAGCTATTTCATTGCTTTCTATTGGAAATGAATATTACTCTTGCTTTATCTGACTGGTTGTTTAGGAGATGTTGCCATTATGATAAAACTGACTTATTATATAATGGCAATAGGGAAACCCCCTTCATGGATCACTGCCTTGTTGTGGTGAAGGGGCTTGCATAACTCAGTGAAGCCATAAGCTATGCCGTGCAGGGCCACCCAAGACGGACAGGTCATGGCGGAGAGTTCTGACAAAATGTGGTCCACTGGAGAAGGAAATGGCAACCCACTCCAGTATACTTGCCAAGAAAACCCCATGGAACGTATCACAAGGCTAAAAGAGATGACGCCAGAAGATGAGCCTCTCAGGTCGGAAGGTGTCCAATATGCTACTGGGGAAGAGCAGAGGGTATTTTCAAGTAGCGCCAGAAAGAGTGAAGCGGCTGGGCCAAAGCCGAAAGGACACTCAGCTGTGGATGTGTCTGGTGGTGAAAAGAAAACCCGATGCTGTAAAGAACAATATTGTTTAGGAACCTGGAATGTCAAATAAATGAATCAAGGTAAGCTGGAGGTGGTCAAACATGAGATGGCAAGATTGAACATCGACATCTTGGGAATCAGCGAACTAAAATGGACAGGCATGGGCGAATTTAATTCAGGTGACCATCATATCTACTATTGTGGGCAAGAATCCCTTAAAAGAAATGGAGTAGCACTCATAGTCAACAAAAGGGTGGGAAAAGCAGTACTGGGGTACAATCTTAAAAATGATAGAATGATCTCAGTATGAATCCAAGGCAAACCATTCAACATCACAGTAATTCAAGTCTATGCCCCAACCACTGAGGCCGAAGAAGCTGAGGTTGATCGGTTCTATGAAGACCTACAACACCTTCTAGAACTAACACCAAAAAAAGATGTCCTCTTCATCATAGGGGATTGGAATGCTAAAGTAGGAAGTCAAGAAATCACCGGGATAACAGGCAGGCATGGCCTTGGTGTACAAAATGAAGCAGGACAAAAGCTAATAGAGTTTTGCCAAGAGAACATGCTGATCATAGCAAACACTCTTTTCCAACAGCACAAGAGGCGACTCTACACATGGACGTCACCAGATGGTCAATATCGAAATCAGATTGATTATGTCCTTTGCAGCCAAAGATGGAGAAGCTCCATACAGTCAGTAAAAACAAGACCTGGAGCTGACTGTGGCTCAGATCATGAGCTGCTTCTTGCAAAATTTCGGCTTAAATTGAAGAACGTCAGGAAAACCACTAAACCGTTCAGGTATGACCTAAATCATATCCCTGATGAATATACAGTGGAGGTGAGGAATAGATTTCAGGGATTAGACCTGATAGACAGAGTGCCTGAGGAACTATGGACAGAGGTCCGTAACATTGTTCAGGAGGCAGCAACGAAATCCATCCCAAAGAAAAAGAAATGCAAGAAAGCCAAGTGGCTGTCTGATGAGGCTTTACAAGTAGCTCACGAAAGAAGGGAAGCGAAAAGCAAGGGAGAAAGGGGAAGATATACCCAACTGAATGCTGAGTTCCAGAGAATAGCAAGGAGAGACAAGAAGGCCTTCTTAAATGAACAATGCAAAGAAATCGAGGAAAACAACAGAATGGGAAAGACTAGAGATCTCTTCAAGAAAATTGGTGATCTCAAGGGAACGTTTTGTGCAAAGACGGGCATGATAAAGGACAAAGAAGGCAGGGACCTAACAGAAGCAGATGAGATTAAGAAGAGGTGGCAAGAATACACAGAAGAACTATACAGGAAAGATCTGAATGTCCCTGATAGCCATGATATCTATGATAGCCATGATGTGCTCTTCAACATTTTTATTAATGACTTGGAGGAGGAGGTGCAGGGAATGCTGATCAAATTTGCAGATGACACAAAATTGGGCAGGATAGCTAATACTTTGGAAGACAGAAACAAAATTCAAAGTGATCTGGATAGACTGGAGTGCTGGGCAGAAAACAACAGAATGACATTTAATAGGGACAAATGCCAAGTTCTGCACCTAGGAAAAAGAAACCAAATGCACAGTTACAAGATGGGGGATACGTGGCTCAACCACACTACGAGCGAGAAGGATCTTGGAATTGTTGTCGATCACAAGCTGAATATGAGCCAACAATGTGATGTGGCTGCAAAAAAGGCAAATGCTATTTTGGGCTGCATTCATAGAAGCATCGCTTCCAAATCCCGGGAAGTACTAGTTCCCCTCTACTCAGCACTGGTTAGGCCTCATCTGGAGTACTGTGTCCAGTTCTGGGCACCACACTTTAAGAAGGATGCAGACAAGCTGGAGAGGGTTCAAAGGAGGGCAACAAAGATGATCAGGGGACTGGAAACAAAGCCCTATGAAGAGAGACTGAAAGAACTGGGCATGTTTAGCCTTGAGAAGAGAAGACTGAGGGGAGATATGATAGCACTCTTCAAGTACTTGAAAGGTTGTCACAGAGAAGAAGGCCAGGATCTCTTCTTGATCATCCCAGAGTGCAGGACACGGAATAATGGGCTCAAGTTACAGGAAGCCAGATTCCGACTGAACATCAGGAAAAACTTCCTGAGTGTCAGAGCAATACGGCAATGGAACCAATTACCTGGGGAGGTGGTGGGCTCTCCCACACTGGAGGCCTTCAAGACGAGGCTGGACAGCCATTTGTCAGGGATACTCTGACTTGGATTCCTGCATTGAGCAGGGGGTTGGACTCGATGGCCTTGTAGGCCCCTTCCAACCCTACTATTCTATGATTCTATGATAGTGCGGTCACTGAACTTGAGCCGGACATCCTCGAGAGTGAAGTCAAGTGGGCCTTAGGAAGCATTAGTAACACAAAGCTAGCGGAGATGACAGTATTCCAGCCGAGCTATTTAAAATCCTAAAAGATGATGCTGTTAAAGTGCTGCATTCAATATGCCAACAAATCTGGAACACTCAACAGTGGCCATAAGACTGGAAAAGGTCAGTTTACATTCCAATTCCAAAGAAGGGCAACGCCAAAGAGTGTTCAAACTACCGCACAATTGCGCTCATTTCACATGCCAGCAAGGTGATGCTCAAAATCCTACAAGCTAGGCTTCAGCAGTATGCGAACCGAGAACTACCGGAAGTACAAGCTGGGTTTAGAAGAGGCAGAGGAACTAGAGATCAAATCGCCAACATTCGCTGCATCATGGAGAAAGCAAGAGAATTCCAGAAAAATGTCTATTTCTGCTTCATTGACTACGCTAAAGCCTTTGATTGTGTGGATCACAACAAACTGTGGCAAATTCTTAAAGTGATGGGAGTACCAGACCACCTTACCTGTCTCCTGAGAAACCTGTACGAGGGTCAAGAAGCAACAGTAAGAACCAGACATGGAACAACCGATTGGTTCAAAATTGGGAAAGGAGTACGACAAGGCTGCATATTGTCACCCTGCTTATTTAACTTATATGCAGAGTACATCATGAGAAATGCTGGGTTGGATGAATCAGAGGTCGGAATTAAGATTGCTGGGAGAATTATCAACAACCTCCTATATGCAGACGATACCACCCTAATGGCAGAAAGCGAAGAGGAGCTCAAGAGCCTCTTGTTGAGGGTGAAAGAGGAGAGTGCAAAAGCTGGTTTGAAACTCAACATTAAAAAAACTAAGATCATGGCATCTGGCCCCATCACTTCCTGGCATTAGAAGGGGAAGAAATGGAAGCAGTGACAGATTTTACTTTCTTGGGCTCCAAGATCACCACAGACGGTGACTGTAGCCATGAAATTAAAAGATGCTTGCTCCTTGGGAGGAAAGCTATGGCCAACCTAGACAGCATAGTAAGAAGCAGAGACATCACCTTGCCGACAAAGGTCCGTCTAATCAAAGCTATGGTTTTCCCAGTAGTAATGTATGGCTGTGAGAGCTGGACTATAAGGAAGGCTGAGCGCCAAAGAATTGATGCTTTCGAACTGTGGTGCTGGAGAAGACTCTTACGAGTCCCCTGGACTGCAAGGAGGTCAAATCAGTCCATCCTAAAGGAAATCAACCCTGACTGCTCATTGGAAGGACAGATAATGAAGCTGAAGCTCCAATATTTTGGCCACCTAATGCGAAGAGAAAACTCCCTGGAAAAGACCCTGATGCTGGGAAAGACTGAAGGCAAAAGGAGAAGGGGACGGCAGAGGATGAGATGGCTAGATAGCATCACGGACGCAATGAATATGAACTTGAGCACGCTCTGGGAGGGAGCGCAAGACAGGAAGGCCTGGCGTGCTATGGTCCATGGGGTCACGAAGAGTCGGACACGACTGAACGACTGAACAACAACAAGAGGGAAACAGATGTTTGAAAATAGATTTATTGAGAGACAGATTGTCTCTGGAATGATACATTTCAGGATTGTATTCATCCATACACTTTATTTTCATTGATTTGAAATGTATGTGAGTATGCAAAGGATTATTTATTAATTTGCTCAAAATATGTTATTTTTTAACATAAAGCAATGGAAAAGATAAATGTTATACATAAAGAAATAAAACTGTGTTGCTTAATTTTTTATCCAGCATAAACTACAGCATCAGTTTTATTATTTTATTGTTTGCTGTTTCAGTTTGATTGCAAGTCTTACATGTTTTCTAAGCCCACAGGGAATAGTCCTTTCATTTCAATGGAGCTTGCAAAGGATAGCGTCTTAGTAGGGTGGACACTTGTCCTACTTTACAAATGGCAGTCCTCTATAGTAGTCAGAAATATATATAGTAATATATATAGTAATATATATATAGTAGTATATATATAGTATATAGAAATATAGTAATGGTAGTCAGAAAGCAGTCTGTATTTGAAGGTATCCTATATTTGAAGGTCTGTCCAAGTCCAATTTGAAGATGAAGAACTAAAAGAAGGGAGAGGCAGGGGACTTCAAATCGCCCACCAAAAGTTAGCTCCTGAACAGCACACTGAGCAGGCAGATGGGTCACTTCATCACAGTCTTCCCCAGTATGGTGAGTAGGGGTGCACGAAAGCCACTTACCTGGTCTTGCAGCTTGTTCGCGGTGGGGGGGAGGCGCTTCGCTGCTCCCCCCGAAGTTCAGGCTGGGGGGGGAGGCTTCCCGCCTCGCCCGGCCGAAATTCAGGCCGGGGGGAGGCGCCTCGCCTCACCAGGCCGCAAAATAAAAAGTTAAAAAAAAAATGCCCCCATGATATGCTACGTGACGATTAATGTAGCCTATCACGGCTAGATCTGCAAAGTCAGCCATGATAGGCTACGTTAATCGTCACGTAGCCTATCATGGGTGACTTAAAAAAAATAAAAAAGTGCATACGCAAATGACGGCCCCCGTAGATAAAAGATTTTTAATCTTTACGTAGACTACCGGGACCAAATAAGGAACGCAAATGGCGGCGCCCATAGGGCGCCGCCATTTGCGTACGCGCTTTTTTTTTTTCAAAGTCACCCGTGATAGGCTACGTAACGATTTACGTAGCCTATCACGGCTGACTTTGGAAATCTAGCCGTGATAGGCTACGTTAATCGTTACGTAGCCTATCACGGGGTTTGTTTGTTTGTTTTTTTACTTTTTGTTTCGCGGTTGGGGAGACGGGGTGCTTCTCCCCGGCCTGAATTTTGGCCAGGCGAGGCGGGACGCCTCCCCCCCCTCGCCTGAACTTCAGGGGGAGAAGCGAAGCGCCTCCCCCCCACCGCGAAGCACCCCTGAGAAAAGGTAAGTGACTTTCGTACATCCCTACCCATGGGAAGGTCTAGCCTGAGTCTTCTTACAGCTTTTTCAGAATAATTTTTAAAGGATTTTCAGCTACAGTCCACTTTCCTTTTTGCTTTTTTGACTCGTGTCCAATGTATCCAGGGTTTAACTCCAGCTACTTTCATAGCTGTGGGGGTAGAAAGTATGACAGTTTTTGGTCTTCTCCACTTGGGAGTTAAAGGCTTATTTTTTCCCTCTTTAACTCATACTTCATCTCCTGGTTGGAAAGGATGAACTTCTGTGATGGGAACTGGGGGCTTATTTTTTAACACAAAGTGACACTGGGCTTGAAGAACTTTGCCCATTGTTTGGACTTCTTGTTTAAGGCTAACATTTGCTTGCTCTTGATGCCACTCCAGTGTCAATCATGAAGTCAGTATCACGGCCCCTCACAGTCAGTGTCACGGCCCCTCTCAAGCTGTCTTCTCTCTCGCCCGTTCTGGCTTCTTTGGTTTTTTCCTTTGTGTATTTGATTTATTTCATTTGGGCATTCACGCCACCAATGTCTATCTTGTCCACACTGGGCACACTGGTTTTTTCTTAAGAATCCTCTGCCTCTGCTAGGTCTCCTTTCATTTTTTCGTCCACATCTTCTTGGGCCTCTGGGTCGAGGGGGGTATACTGGCGATAGGCATCTAAAAGACGCTTCAAGTACGCTCTGGGGCCTCGGTGGCACCTTGCAGCACTTTAGACACCTTGGTCATATTAACTGACTTCTTCATACCTGCCTTCATGGCTTCTAACAGCAGGGTTTGATACTGGGTGAGGCGCTCTAGCCCCACTTGTGTTTTGGGATTCTAGCGGGGGGGGGGGTATTTACAAGGAGACTTTATTGGGTAACTTACAGCACACAGGCATACTTAATCATTGGATCAGACAGCTTCTCTGAACCACGAGCTATTGGGCTAAATGGGTTTTATACTATACATCTTACCCATGAGGCAGCACAACACTAGCAAGCATTTTCAGCATAGGCTAGAAGTGTTTGGTTCTCAGGCACAGCTTCCTGTAAACAAACTTCGCTTCCCAGGCAAAGTGCTTGATAACACTTTCATTCATTAGTTGTTGTTGTTGTTCAGTCGTTCAGTCGTGTCCAACTCTTTGTGACCCCATGGACCATAGCACGCCAGGCCTTCCTGTCCTGCGCTCTCTCCCGGAGCGTGCTCAAGTTCATATTCATTGCATCCGTGATGCTATCTAGCCATCTCATCCTCTGCCGTCCCCTTCTCCTTTTGCCTTCAGTCTTTCCCAGCATCAGGGTCTTTTCCAGGGAGTTTTCTCTTCGCATTAGGTGGCCAAAATATTGGAGCTTCAGCTTCAGTCTCTGTCCTTCCAATGAGCACTCAGGGTTGATTACCTTTAGGATGGACTGATTTGACCTCCTTGCAGTCCAGGGGACTCGTAAGAGTCTTCTCCAGCACCACAGTTCGAAAGCATCAATTCTTCGGCGCTCAGCCTTCCTTATAGTCCAGCTCTCACAGCCATACATTACTACTGGGAAAACCATAGTTTTGATTAGATGGACCTTTGTCGGCAAGGTGATGTCTCTGCTTCTTACTATGCTGTCTAGGTTGGCCATAGCTTTCCTCCCAAGGAGCAAGCGTCTTTTAATTTCATGGCTACAGTCACCGTCTGCGGTGATCTTGGAGCCCAAGAAAGTAAAATCTGTCACTGCTTCCATTTCTTCCCCTTCTATATGCCAGGAAGTGATGGGGCCAGATGCCATGATCTTCATTTTTTTAATGTTGAGTTTCAAACCAGCTTTTGCACTCTCCTCTTTCACCCTCAACAAGAGGCTCTTGAGCTCCTCTTCGCTTTCTGCCATTAGGGTGGTATCGTCTGCATATCGGAGGTTGTTGATAATTCTCCCAGCAGTCTTAATTCCGACCTCTGATTCATCCAACCCGGCATTTCTCATGATGTACTCTGCATATAAGTTAAATAAGCAGGGTGACAATATGCAGCCTTGTCGTACTCCTTTCCCAATTTTGAACCAATCGGTTGTTCCATGTCTGGTTCTTACTGTTGCTTCTTGACCCTCGTACAGGTTTCTCAGGAGACAGGTAAGGTGGTCTGGTACTCCCATCACTTTAAGAATTTGCCACAGTTTGTTGTGATCCACACAATCAAAGGCTTTAGCGTAGTCAATGAAGCAGAAATAGACGTTTTTCTGGAATTCTCTTGCTTTCTCCATGATGCAGCGAATGTTGGCGATTTGATCTCTAGTTCCTCTGCCACTTCGAAACCCAGCTTGTACTTCCGGTAGTTCTCGGTTCGCATACTGCTGAAGCCTAGCTTGTAGGATTTTGAGCATCACCTTGCTGGCATGTGAAATGAGCGCAATTGTGCGGTAGTTTGAACACTCTTTGGCGTTGCCCTTCTTTGGAATTGGAATGTAAACTGACCTTTTCCAGTCTTATGGCCACTGTTGAGTGTTCCAGATTTGTTGGCATATTGAATGCAGCACTTTAACAGCATCATCTTTTAGGATTTTAAATAGCTCGGCTGGAATACTGTCATCTCCGCTAGCTTTGTGTTACTAATGCTTCCTAAGGCCCACTTGACTTCACTCTCGAGGATGTCCGGCTCAAGTTCAGTGACCGCACTATCATGGCTATCAGGGACATTCAGATCTTTCCTGTATAGTTCTTCTGTGTATTCTTGCCACCTCTTCTTAATCTCATCTGCTTCTGTTAGGTCCCTGCCTTCTTTGTCCTTTATCATGCCCGTCTTTGCACAAAACGTTCCCTTGAGATCTCCAATTTTCTTGAAGAGATCTCTAGTCTTTCCCATTCTGTTGTTTTCCTCGATTTCTTTGCATTGTTCATTTAAGAAGGCCTTCTTGTCTCTCCTTGCTATTCTCTGGAACTCTGCATTCAGTTGGGTATATCTTCCCCTTTCTCCCTTGCTTTTCGCTTCCCTTCTTTTGTGAGCTACTTGTAAAGCCTCATCAGACAGCCACTTGGCTTTCTTGCATTTCTTTTTCTTTGGGATGGATTTCGTTGCTGCCTCCTGAACAATGTTACGGACCTCCGTCCATAGTTCCTCAGGCACTCTGTCTATCAGGTCTAATCCCTGAAATCTATTCCTCACCTCCACTGTATATTCATCAGGGATATGATTTAGGTCATACCTGAACGGTTTAGTGGTTTTCCCGACGTTCTTCAATTTAAGCCAAAATTTTGCAAGAAGCAGCTCATGATCTGAGCCACAGTCAGCTCCAGGTCTTGTTTTTACTGACTGTATGGAGCTTCTCCATCTTTGGCTGCAAAGGACATAATCAATCTGATTTCGATATTGACCATCTGGTGACGTCCATGTGTAGAGTCGCCTCTTGTGCTGTTGGAAAAGAGTGTTTGCTATGATCAGCATGTTCTCTTGGCAAAACTCTATTAGCTTTTGTCCTGCTTCATTTTGTACACCAAGGCCATGCCTGCCTGTTATCCCGGTGATTTCTTGACTTCCTCCTTTAGCATTCCAATTCCCTATGATGAAGAGGACATCTTTTTTTGGTGTTAGTTCTAGAAGTTGTTGTAGGTCTTCACAGAACCGATCAACCGCAGTTTCTTCGGCCTCAGTGGTTGGGGCATAGACTTGAATTACTGTGATGTTGAATGGTTTGCCTTGGATTCGTACTGAGATCATTCTATCATTTTTAAGATTGTACCCCAGTACTGCTTTTCCCACCCTTTTGTTGACTATGAGTGCTACTCCATTTCTTTTAAGGGATTCTTGCCCACAATAGTAGATATGATGGTCACCTGAATTAAATTCGCCCATGCCTGTCCATTTTAGTTCGCTGATTCCCAAGATGTCGATGTTCAATCTTGCCATCTCATGTTTGACCACCTCCAGCTTACCTTGATTCATTGATCTGACATTCCAGGTTCCTAAACAGTATTGTTCTTTACAGCATCGGATTTTCTTTTCACCACCAGACACATCCACAGCTGAGTGTCCTTTCGGCTTTGGCCCAGCCGCTTCACTCTTTCTGGCGCTACTTGGAAATACCCTCTGCTCTTCCCCAGTAGCATATTGGACACCTTCCGACCTGAGGGGCTCATCTTCCGGCGTCATCTCTTTTAGCCTTGTGATACGTTCCATGGGGTTTTCTTGGCAAGAATACTGGAGTGGGTTGCCATTTCCTTCTCCAGTGGACCACATTTTGTCAGAACTCTCTGCCATGACCTGTCCGTCTTGGGTGGCCCTGCACGGCATAGCTTATGGCTTCACTGAGTTACGCAAGCCCCTTCGCCACAACAAGGCAGTGATCCATGAAGGGGTCATTCATTAGTACGGGAAGAGAAATCTCTCTCTCTTTCTTTTGCTTTCTTTTTCTTGCTGATCTGCCTGTATTGCAGATCATGTTTCAAACTTTTTACATAAACCTCTCCTCTCTATGCACCAGCCTTGTATCTTTATTTGTCTTTTTTTCAAGTTAAACTCACTTACTTAAACCTTTCTGTCCTACACTAGTCCCAATGACGCACATTTGGGATAGGCTCTTCTTGTCTTTCTAGTTACATTTTCTCATCTTAAAGAACTATTACATTATTGTGGCTACTTCACCCCAGGTAATAAGCTTTAGGCACAATCAGCTGCTTTTAATTCACCCTGGGGGCAACTATGGCCACGCTTCTTCTTTACAAATATTCTTTCTCTTTGCCTCTTGCCTTCTCTTTCTTCTTTTTTTTTCCCCCTTCTCTATCTGTCTGCCACTTTCTCTATTTCTCTGTCTTTTCTACTTGTCTCTGTCTTTCTCTGCTTGTCTTTGTCTTTTCTCTTGTTATCTATTGGGAACCACACTCAGTATCATTTGGAGTTGCAACTAACACTAATCTGCAAATATCACATATATTTTATGATATCTAAGAAATCATAAAATATACACAACAAACTTTTTTTGCAATTTAACACAATTAATGGAAAACACTTCTTGCATGGTAAGGCATGATGAAGCAGATCCAGCAATTGGGGGGGGGGGAGCTCTCGGGGCTATCTATCACTAGACAAGCTAGCCAGGAATTTACAATATCACACACACACACACACACACACACACACCTCTTTTCTTCTCTTCCCCTTCAACTTGGTACATGAAAGCAAAGTGCCGAAACTCTGGACGCTGGAGGGTGATGGGCATCGCCTTATACTGCATTTTTCAGGCAGCCATTAATCGTCTTCGGGGAGGAGGTGGGGTGATTTGCAGGACCTCAAAGGCAAGCTTTTCAGTTTGTTTGTATTTGTAAATCCCAAGCTCAAAACAGGACACGATGAGGTACAGGGCAGCCAAATCTTTGCTTTGGCACGGGCAACAAATAACTCAGGTCAGCTTTTTTCGCTGGGGTCTCAAACAGGAAAACAGTCTTAATTTAAAGTTGTAACATCACTGACAGCGTCAGCTAGCCAGCTACACAGATTTCACTGTTTTTTAAGACAGTTACTCTAATATCTTCTTTTTTTCTCAATCAGGTTGGGTCTCCCAGCTTACACAGTTTATTGCAGCTTCCAGGAACATGGTAGTAGCATGATTTTGGCTTGGCCAGGAACATGCTGTCTGGTTTCTCGGTCTCTTCAGCACACACACTCAGGCAGTCTAACACTGGACACTCAAATTAGTGAGATTTCTTCATTGCAGGGAATCCCACGGCAAAAGCTTAATGGTTACGCTCTTCAGAAATCATATAGCTGATGGTCTACAGGCTCTACAAAATTCTAGGACAGTTCAAAGCTAAACACGGCTACCTTGACAGAGATCTTTATCATAGTCTTTCTGCTTCATTCTGCCTTGGGACAGTCTTATGGCGCACTTTCTACTCGAAGAGGAGTCTAGCCTCTGCCCTGGGGGCTGATTCTTTACCTTTATTCCATTTTGCGCCTTTATCTTCTGGGTCTTCATTTTCAGTTTCTGTTTCTTAGGGATTTCATTTCAATTAGGCGAGGTGATGATGTTGCACAACTCAGAATGTTGTGGGCAATTTTCCTGCCCCCCCTCTCAGCGCACTAGGCTAACGGCTACTTCTTTGGCCTCACACTCCCATGCTTTGTTAAAAGCCAGGCTGTCCTGCAACGTTTCTCTAATTAACAGCCTCAGATCTTGTTCTTTTTTTTCTCTCAGCTCGACCTTGAGCTTTTTGCTGTTTCCTCTCTCTATTCTGAATCCTTTTTTTAAAAAAAAAAAAATCTTTTTCCTTTTCTTTTTAAAACATACATCTCAAGGGGGTGCAAGTCTTGCTTCCCCCACCTCCCATAGCCTCCCACTTAAGATGAAGATGGACACAAAGAGGGAAGGGGATTGGTCAGCGAGTAAGGGGTCTCACTGGCCGACACGAAAGGAATTTCACACCACGCACTTTGCTACTGGCCTGGGCACCCGGACGGTCGACGGTATGCAACAGAAACCGCAGTAGCCACTCACACAATCATCAATTTCACCACTTCATTCATATGTCCCTGCCACCCACTTTCCCACTTTTCCACTAGAGCGAAGCAGTTTCCTCAGCGCCTTGCTGAGTATTAGTGCCTGCTCGGGGGAGTGATCAAGTCCCCCCTTCCACCCCCAATCGGGTGGGTCACTTTTGTATAAGTATACTAACACTGACCTTCTTCATAAGGCAGGGCCCTCTTTTTTTCAGCCCAGTGGCCTTTCTCCTGAAGGCGGGGCCCTCCTTTTACTCCATATACTTGCCTTTCTCCTGAAGGCTTCCAATGTGGGTTTCAACTCAATTGCAGCTGCAGTATGGGCAGGGCTCAAGTCCCTTCCTCCGCTTCCCAAGGTTCTCTTGTCGCTTGCTGCTGTTTGGGCGGTCCTGGCACAGGCTTTCTCCTGTTCACCCGACAAAAAGGTTGGTGGCGCCAAGAAAGGGAGGCATGCACCGAGCCCTCCCTCCCGGTGTGGCGATTAAGAGCAGGCAACTGCCACCTTTCTGTCTCAGCGCCTGCCACAATCCGAGTCACGGCACCATTTATGTTGCAGAACTCAGAGTCAGAGAGACCATGGAGTGAAGGAAAAAGAGTTTCTTTATTTAATGCGCGGGCTTAAGGCTGGAATCATTTCCAAAGAGCCAAAAGCCCCGATTTATATCAGCACATTGTTTTTATAGATATTGTGACACATATGCAAAATCTCCCCCGCCCCTTTCTGTGTGAGTTTGCAGTATTCACCATTTCCTCTCCTAGCACCATTGTTTATAATACAAGAAATGGGTTATAGGGTAGCCATGATAAGCAGAGAACAGCAGAGAACATGATATACATATCACTATGACCTTAGCCTTTGTTGACAAGATAAGAAATTCCTGTGTCTCGTCAGCTTACAAACATATATTCAAGGGAGAAAGAGCTCAGCAAGAACATGAAGCATGAGACTGCATGAGGCTACTTAGTCTGACCCCCGATATGGCTGCTACATAATTATTTCTCAATTTGCATCTATATGTATGATTTAGCTTATTAGATTTTATGTAAATCCATGTCTTCCTTTATCCTCTTTTTGGTGATGCGTTTTCTCTTTTTTGGCAGAGTATGAGCAGCCGCCCTACTTGTCAGTGGATTGTGTTCTATTTTGATAAGTCTTTCAAAAAGCACAACAGCACTAGCATTGGGGCCCCATCTAGATGGCATTGCTTTGACCCCCCACCCCGTCGCAACTGCGCAGCAATGCAGCTTCAATTCAGCATGCCCTGCAATACACTCACGATGTACTGCGCGCTTCCCTAACAGACTTGCCATGCCTAGGGATGGCGGAGAATTCCGCCATGGATTTCAGTGAGGCTGAATGCACTGGCATTCGGCCCCCCCGAAATCCTTGGCAGACCGGCCTGCCCCCCCACCCCCCACCCGTGGATTCCCCCCCAGGACTAGGCTTACCTGGGGCGGATGTTCCGGACGGCGGCGGCGGCAGTTCTGGTGGCGGCAGTGGCAGCTGGTCTTTCAAATGGCTGCCGCGGCCACCATTTGCATCTTGGTCTTTGCCGTGATAGGCAAATACATAAAAAAAAGCGTACACAAATGGCAGCGGCTACGGCCGCCGCCATTTGCGTTCCCTATTTTTCGTGGTTTTAGTCTACGTAAATATTTACATAGGCTATTACGGCGAAAAAAAAGGGGAATGCAAATAGCATAGTGGGCGCTATTTGCGTTGTTGTTTTTTTCGCCGTAATAGCCTACATAAATATTTACGTAGGCTAAAACGGCAAAAAATAGGGAACACAAATGGCGGCCGCCGTAGCCACCACCATTTGCGTACACTGTTTGTGTTTTTTTTGGGGGGGTTGCCATGATAGACTACGTAAATACTTACGTAGCCTATCATGGCATCCTGGCTGGACACAAATTGCAGCCTCTATGGCGGCCGCCATTTGCGTCCACAGCAGCCCATCCGCGGCCAGAAATCTGGCTGTGGACGGTCCTGGCCGGCTGCTCCATGGAGCCGCTGCGGAGCGGAGCCGGCCGGGCAGGATTCTGGGGATGAGGACCAGATCGCCTCCCCCCCTGTCAAGGATTCAGGGGGGAGGGACAGAGCGCCTCCCCCCACTGCAAAAAATTCCGCAAAAAGGTAAGTGACTTTTCATGCATCCCTAGCCATGCCCCTTTTTTTGCCATTATACTGAAATGCGCAGATATGCAGTCGCATGAGCATGGGGGTGTGACACTTCAGTGGCTGTTTTGTATTTGAGGGGCTCTGCTGTGTCTTTCCATCCCTAAAGTGAGTGTTTTGTGCTCCTTCATTTCCACCCCATCAGTTTGTCAGTTCCCCAGCCCAAGACTCTCGCAATGGTTCGCACCCACAAGCGTGAGTGGTATGTGCCCATCCATCACTCTGAAATGGTGGCCGGAGCAATGTTGGTCCTCCACCAAGGACCCCCCCTCCAAACTTTGGGTACTGAGTCCAAAAGCAATCGTTGCAAAGATACAAAGATGCAAAAATGTGTGAAAGTGTGATTAAATAGATGAAAACACCTCTCTGTGGCTCTGTAACTGCACATCTGCAAAGGGATGGGGGAAGTAAAAGGGCGTCACAGAGTATCGCAGGCATTACGCACGCCTACATACAACACGCCCACTAAAAAATACGAAGTCGACATGGGGAAGGGACAGACAGCTCACAAGCGTGGAGGGAACCCGCAGCAAACGAAAAACATTGCAGCAAAACAACTGCTTGGAACTCCTCATTTTCTGGGCGAGAACCACAGATGGCTGCGAAGTCATGACTGTGTCATCTATCATGAGGGACTTCAACTCACACCCACCCCAGAGTAAAAGCTGGGTGTAGATGGGCCCTGGGTCAAATCCTTCTTTTAAAGTCCCTATCTTTGTAGATCATCTCCATAACACTGCATTCATATTTCTTAACTGTGGCACATTCCCACTATACGTGAAAGAAGCCCATAATATTATAATTTCAGTTTGTATGGTTGTGTATGCTGCCCAGACCTAGTACCTGCTTTTGTTTTGTGTTTTCAGTCACTTGACCACTTACTTGATCAGATAACAATTGAGGAAGGGTGGCTGCCATCATCAAACAATTCCTCATCCATTCCCCACCCCCACCCCAACAATGCCTTCCCAGTATTTTTAGAGTTAATCAGCATCACAAGGGAAAATGAAATCTCAAAACTGGCACTTCTGACATGTTGAAGTTGCATCTTTCTGGGCTGTAAAAGCAGCACAACCAGTGAGACATTTGTCATGCAGCTTAATTCTGCCATAAAATACTAATCAGTCTGTGCAGTCACGTCTCCCTTGAACCATTATCTTTTTATGAGCACATTAACATCGTCATTAAGGAGAGGGGACTCGTATGGACACAAACACACTTAGCATTCATTTATGCCTCCATCTGAGTTGTCCCTGTAGACTGACCTGTACCTGGGAAACAGCTCTTGCCTCCTTGGTTAGGGTGATGGTGGACTGGTATCAAAAGAAACAAAAATCTACTTGTCATTGATGCCATAAGGTCATGGCATATATTTGTGCACACCTTGATGATGTCTCACCGTATTGCAGTACAAACATGCGTCATTACACTGAGATGGGCTCTTAATGCTGCAAATGAATGTATGGACTCCCGTGCTAATCTAGATCCTGACATCTGGAGCCACAAGAGCAAGAACATTGACAGAAAGCCATAACGTCATGGCATATTTCAGACAACACATATCATTGTATTATCACATGCAATCACAAGAGGGCCGTGTGAAAGGTTGTGGGCCATGTGAAAGGGCACATTGCACTTCCTGAACACCCTCATGTGTCTCCCATTGGTCAATGAGGAGGGAGGACATGGTTCCTATGGTACAAGAACTTCAATACTGAACCTGTGCAAAAGTATGAAGAATCATAGAATAGTAGGGTTGGAAGGGGCCTATATGACCATCAAATCCAACCCCCTGCTCAATGCAGGAATCCAAGTCAAAGCATCTCTGACAGATGGCTGTCCAGCCTCCTCTTGAATGCCTCCAGTGTGGGAGAGCCCACCACCATCCTAGGTAATTGGTTCCATTGTCACATTGCTCTAACAGTCAGGAAGTTTTTCCTGATATTCAGCTGGAATCTGGCTTCCTGTAACTTGAGCCCATTATTTCATGTCCTGCACTCTGTCACTGGGACGATCAAGAAGAGATCCTGGCCTTCCTCTCTTTGGTCACTGCTTGATGGTAGGGGGGTGGGAAATGTACGCACATCCACCTTGGCTGGAACTGCAGTGCACATCTTTGCACTGGTTACACCAGCTGCACCGGTTACCAATGTGTTTCTGACCCCAATTCAAAGTGCTGGTTTTGACCTTTAAAGACTTAAACAGTTTGGGACCAAATTACTCGAAGGACTACCTTCACCCATATCAGCCTGCCTGCACTTTAAGGTCAGAAAGAGAGGCCCTTCTCATTTGCCCACCCATGAGAGCAGTTAGGTGGGCCTTCTCTGCAGTGGCCCCACACCTGTGGAACAAGTTGCCTTCAGAGGTTTGCCATGCTCCATCACTGCAGACTTTTAAGAAGGCCTTGAATGCATATTATTTTACTGTGGCCTTCTCTTGATATGACTGCTGTTGTTGCTGTTATTGCCATTGTTGCCATTGCTGGTTTTATTGTTGTTTTTAACGGCTATTTTATTATGTTAATGTTTTTGTTGCTTTTAATATTTTAAATATGTTTTTATGTATTTTATTGATGTGAGCCACCTTGGGAGGGCTTCTGCCCTGAAAAGCAGCCAAGAAATGTTTTAAATGTGCACATACACACATGGGCCATAACTTCCTTTCTATGAATAGGTAGATGTTGCCCTTCTCAGCCCTCCTCAATGATTGCTGGAAAGGGAATCATGAATCCCCAAAGAGGCCAAGAGAGGTGCTTAGTGTTCAACTGTACATTGTGGAGTCAATCTCTGCCCTTTGATGAGCCTGCCCTCTAAGGAACAACATATCCATAAGGACCAGACCTACAAGCAGCCCTTTCATTGTGCGATAACCTAACAGCTGTAGACATAGAAGTATTTTTCATGTTGAAAATGGAAATTGGATCTGTGGCAATAGGGGCAGTCCTCTCTATAATAACTCTCATAAGAGAAAGCAGCATGTAATGACTTCCTGGGGAGTTATCATTCTGCACAACACAGTTAGCAACAGCTATATGTGTGGAATGGGAAAAGTCCACAACTCTACTGATGATCCTGTATAATTCTTTATTTTTTTCCCATCAGTGAACTGTGCCCTTCCCTATTTCCTACCTATGCTCCGTCTCATTGTATGCAGAACACAAGCCCCTCTTTTCTCCATTCAGCTTTATTTTCCTGAACATTCATTAACTACTCACAGAGAGCCATGCATGGCAGAACAGAGTAAAATTATCCCTGGTTCTGACCCGAGCTTAATGGTCAGAGATTAGCATCAGCAGTAATAATGGAGTGTGGATGAAGGCTATTCAGTGCTGAGGAACTGACAAGGATCCAACTGGCAGTTTGAAGATGAGAGAAAAGGATGCCTTTGCTGCAAAAAGTGAAATGCTTTCAAAAGCTGTAGAGAAAATCACACATTTTTTGTCAAGTAGATTCTGAAATAATGTTCAGCTTTTCCCTTCCAGGGCCGGCCCTACCATAAGGCAGAATGAGGTGGCTGTCTCAGGAAGCAGATATGGAGTGTCATGAAAGGGCAGCAAATGGTTACACACACACACACACACGTATATGTATATGTATATATTTGCATTTTTACTGCCAGGGAGGGGGAGAGGTGCTTGTGGGATTTTCTGCCTCAGGTTCCAAAAATACCCTGCCTGGCTTGGGTGCTGTGCATCTTGTCTTGGGAAGAGAGTGCCATTCACTGCTCTGCCTCATGCAACAACATCTCTTGGTCCAGCCCCGCTTTTCTAAAAAGTATTGCTTGCCCCCAGTCAGATAGAAATCCTATGCACACCGACTTGAGATTAAGCTTCAGGGAACACATTGGAGCCTGTGTCCAAGGGTCAAAACAGACATTACTATAAATGTGTATCTAGCAGCTATGTCCCTTTTTTCATTTTTAATCTAAAGTAGGCACAGGGCCCCCAATCTGGGTAGGGACCCTAGTTGGGGGGTAGGTTGCAGAAGGGGACAGGACTTTTAAGATCCGGATGGGGCTCCCTGTGCCTAGTCTCTGGAGTAAAAATGAAGACTAAGGGCACAATCCTATCGGATCTGCCCTGGGTACTCACAGGGCTGCCGAACTGCATTTTAACTAAATGGTCGTTTTTGCCTGTCTAGTGAAAGCTTTGGGGACAGGGAAGGGAAGGAGGAGGGGATAGCTGGGATCCCCATGTCCCCAGTCTCCTCCCCTCCCCGCCAACCAACACACACCCTTTAACCCCTCCATGAGCTCGCATTTCCTAGCTTGTTGAAGCAGCTGGCATGGTTCTCTCCATGCTGGCTGCAAGGGGGCGAGGGAGGGGGTGAGAAGCTCAGTGTCCTTGCTCCAAAGTCAGAGCACTGTCTCCAGCCTTGGATCAAGGAAGCTGAAATATCCTATGTCTCCCAGACACTGCCTAGGTGACATAGGATTGCTCTCTTAGCTGCTAGATGCACACTGAAAGTAATGTCTGTTTTGGCCCCAAAGGCCAAAGCTAAACATTCTTCTAATCATGCATAAGAAGTATTGACTCAAATGGATACTTCCCCCCCCCCGTTTTTTTAACCCCCCACCCCAGCATGGGAGGGTGGAATTTGGGGATGGAAATTTGCCCCCTCCCAGAGCACTGCAGTCTTGATCCAAATCAGTCTTGATCCAAATCAGTGTAACACACTTACACTGGAGTAAAGTAACCAATCATGCAAGTAAGCAATCTGCTATGCCTGATGAGAACATTGAGTTTGGCCCTAAGTAAACAAGCAATAAATTGTCAGCAGGCTTAACCCAGGGAATCTGGCGGCAGAGCCAGATGCCTTATTCTCTGTGCCACCAGCTCAACTCATTGGCAGAGGGAACGGCTGGTCTGATCCTGGCTGCTCTGCAGCTTCCACCTGACAGGTGAAAGGTGCAATTCAGGTTCTCAGGCCAGCCAGATCTTGTGATCTGGGTAGCCATTCGGGGCCCTGCTGCCCTTCTATTCTTGTAAAATAGGGCTTGGTTCCCTAGTTTGCCACCTGCTAGTCAGCAAGAGCAGAGGCGGTCAGATGGTAGTTCTGGATCAACTAGAAGATTTCTGGGTGATTTCCAGTAGATTGGCAAGTATTTCAGACTCACAATTGTTTAACCATAACAACAATAAAATTACACACACACACACACCAGCCTTAAATTATACTAATGAAACAAAGCTTGGGATAACTAGGAAGAGATTTTTGTGTGGAAGGGCTGTGAGCTCCATTCAGTTTTGGTACTCCACGTAGAACAAATTCCTGGTCTCAGATTTCTTTAATTTACAAATGGATGTCTTTTGCAACAGGCCCCGCTTGGGACTCTTGGGAATCTAGTAAAACAAAAACAAAAGTGATCCTGCAAGCCAGGAATCTTCCCATCCTTGCGCTAGAGTAGTTGCTCTACAGACTCCTGTTGCTCCATTGATTTTTCTGGATGTTTTTAGTACGGTGAAGTGGTCTTCTGTATGCTGTAACACATGCCACAGTCATGACTCACTACATCTTGGCTCACTTCACTTTTCATCGTCCAGAGTACGTTTGTTATTAGGTGGATTAAAAATATAATTAATCAATAAAATAAAGTAAAATAAAAATGAATAATGTTCCCTGCTCTTGCAATGTTGGAAGTGCACCTACTCTCTTCTTCTGGCACAATGCATTAGATTGTGTAGAAGAGGCTAAAATTAACGTTGCAGCAGTGGCTATATCTAACGACTGAGGCAAAAGTTCATAGAAACTTTTTTTTTCTCTCCTAAGGTGAACTCACCATGTCTCGAGCACTCTAGAAGATTTCGATATGAAGTACTGATCATCTAGTGAGTTCACAACTCACCAGTGAAAAGTGGGTTGAGTGAGTTATGCAAATTACGGTCAAACTTTGCACAAGTTATGCAAATTGCAGCCACAATTTGCGTAAATGTCGCTTTAAGAAAAGAAAAAAAACCCAAAACTCCGCAAGCTGACCCAACTTGCTCTGCATTAAGATGGGACACCTCATGGGTAAGCCAGTTGAAGTCCGGGCAGTGGGGGGAGCTGCTAAAATTTGGCAAACTGAACCCCCTGGATGGCTTCCCCTAACATCCTTAGTTTTATTGTCTGTTATTGCTTGTTTATGTTGTTTTAGTGTCATAGCGCAGTATCCAACAGGGCCATCCTATCTCCACTGGTTCTGTTGCACTTGCAGGACCCACTGCTTCTGCAATGGGGCTTTTTTGCTTCTAAAAATAACTATGGAAATGAGCAGAAATGCTAATTTCTGGACTAGGTCAGGTCAGCGGAACTTCCTTCTGCAAGCTCCGCTGATCTGCCCCCTTCCAGAAATGAGCATTTCCACTAGGGATGTCGGAGAATTTCTCCATGAATCTCCAGGAGGCCGAATGCCAATGCATTTGGCCCCCCGAAATTGGTGGGGAAATTCTCTGACACCCCCCAATACCCCCCGGGATGGGACTCCCCCCCCCCCGAAAAAAGCTGCGGGACCAGGTAAGGGACTTTTGTCCATCCCTAATTTCCACTCATTTCGGGTTATTTTTGAAACCACAAAAGCTCCATTGTGCAAGTAGTGGGCCCTGTAAGCATATGGGCACAACAGGATACTACCCATAGCGTCTTCTCACTTTGATCTCCTTAGAGCAGAACCACTGGGTATACATGATTTTCAAGAAACGCTTTTTCCTTGGGTGGCACCAAGATGGCACTGGGAGGAGGGTTGCTGAAGGGCAGGTTGCCTAGGGCCCCCTCAAACTTGGTGGCAGCCCAAGTGTGTACAGAACATTTTGCATGGGGTAGGGAGGGAGGCGTCTTGGTGACATATCCTAACATTTTGGTTGTTCATTCATTAAAGCTGCTGTTGTTTATCATGCTTATTTGCTTGTGCTTTAATTATTTTCATACCCAAACATACAGATATGCATACAAGCAAAATGTGAGTTAGTCGAAGTTCTCCAAATTCCGCCTTGAAGCTTGTTCCACCTCATGTCCGTATCAGACTGTGATCTTTGGGGTTTTTTTTTCTTTTTGCATGAAAATGTGTGTATGTTTTCGTGTGTATGTTTCCAAATGTACACATCAATTCTGCACATTTTTGAAATATACACATTTTCCTCCCATTGATTAAAGCGTTTTTCCATACATTTTTCAAAAGTGTAAAACTGTGCAGGAGCATTTTTCAAATGTATGCATGTTGTTAAGCATTTCTCTTTGGGTCTGCAAAACACGCTGCAAGCCCGGAAATGTGTGGACGTCAACTACAGATTGAGTTTGAGTCCATGTTCGGTCCAGAAGGCGCAAACTGGGTCAATCCTGATCAAAAGGGAACTGAAACAAATTTCTCATACCTCCCTGCTGAAACTGGAAGGCTTCTGAGACCAGGAACTTTGAGTTTTGAACTTTCACAGGGTCTTTCATTCAAAAATGCCTCGAGCCGCATGAAGTCCAGAGGAAACAAAACAAGATGAAGTAGGGTATCTAAATGGTATTTTAAAAAATAACTCTGATCTCTGTTTTATCTAATCACACAAGAGCCACGGCTGTAGTTGTAAGTTGCCATGCAGTTACTGTAACAGCGCTATCAAATATAGTACGTAGGTGAAAATATATACCTTTGATGCGTGTGGAACACTAATAAGCGAGAGCCCTGCTGACTTCCAGTGGTTCTGTCATGATAGACATCTTGATGTACTCTCCTCCTGGCTCATTCTCTGTATTGATCTGTACCCCTTGCCCCTTCTAATATAGTCATCACTTCCTTTGCATGCAGGTGAAAAGGTGTGTGTGTGTGTGTGTGTGTGTGTGTAGGGGGGGTGAAAGTAGGTGACCTAGGCCATATTAATCAGCATGGAAGCTAGAGAGCCAGAGATAAGTACCAAATATGTCTGTGTCCGATGGCCTCAATAATAAAAAGTGTTGCCACTTGATGGTCTTTCAGAGATCAAATTGGAATTAGTTCTGCAGCTGTGATCTGAAAGGCTGCCCACAGGATTTATGGGGCAATGAGGAGCCAGCAAGCAGGGCCTAAGATATGAACAATGGATTATGCTTGTGGTACTCTATGAATTTTATTACTTCTCCAGACATTACAGCCGTGGTCAAGACTTTGCAGGGGGGCAGTATTTATGCTGCAAAATCAGAGGGAAGGGGCTTCCTCTTCACAGCAGTGCCCTGGCATAACAGAGATCTGATTCTCAGGAAGGAAAGCCTCTGGACTAGGGATGGATGAAAGGGACTTACCTTGTCCCGCAGCTTGATTCGCGGTGGGGTGGAGGCGCTTCGGTTCTCCCCCGGAAATTCAGGCGAGGGGGGGAGGCGCCCCGCCTCGCCCGGCCAAAATTCAGGCCGGGGGGCGGAGGCGCCCCATCCCTCGCCGGCGAAATTCAGGCCGGGGAGGAGCGCCCCGTCTCCCCAGCCACGAAAAAAAAGTAAAAACACACACACACCCGTGATAGGCTACGTAACAATTTCCGTAGCCTATCACGGCTAGATTTCCAAAGTCAGCCATGATAGGCTACGTAAATCGTCACGTAGCCTATCACGGGTGACTTTGGGGGGGAAAAAAAGCGCGTACGCAAATGGCAGCGCCCTTGCGTTCCTTATTTTGGCCATTTGCGTTCCTTATTTTGGCACGTCTAGTCTACGTAAACATTTACGTAGACTACGGCGAAAATAAGGGCAACGCAAATAGCGTTCCCTTATTTTCGCCGTAGTCTACGTAAATCTTTACGTAGACTACCCCTGTCCAAATAAGGAACGCAAATGGCGGCACCCATGGGGCACTGCCATTTGCGCACACGCTTTTTTTTTTCCCAAAGTCACCCGTGATAGGCTACATGATGATTTACGTAGCCTATCACGGCTGACTTTGGAAATCTAGTCGTGATAGGCTTCGTAAATCATTACGTAGCCTATCACGGGTGTGTGTTTTTTTTTTACTGTACTTTTTTATTTTGTAATGGCGGCGGCAGCAGCCGGTCAGGAGACCGGCCGCCGCCCTCACCCCCGCCAAAACGCCGCCGAAACGCCGCCAAAACGTCGCTGGGACCCGCCGCCAAGAGGGACATTCGCCGAAGGTAAGTCGCATCCCTGGGGGGTGGGGGGCCGGCGGAGAATTTCCCCAACACTTTTGGGGGGCCGAATGCGTCGGCACTCAGTTCCAAAGCCTTGGGGCAGCCACCAAGAAGGCCCTGTCCCATGTTCCCACCAGGCGTGCCTGTGATGGTGGCAGGATGGCGAGAAGGGCTTCCCCTGAAGATCTCAGGGCACAAGTAGGCTCATAGGGGAAAATATGGTCTTTCAGATAACCTGGACCTGAGCTGTATAGAGCTTTACAGGACAAGACCAGCACATTGAATTGTGCCCAGAAACAGACTGGGAGCCAGTGGAGCTGTTGTAACAGGGGAGTTGTATGCTCCCTGTAACCAGCCCCAGTCAGCGGCCTGGCAGCAGCTCTTTGAACCAGCTGAACTTTCCGAACAATCTTCTGCGGCAGCCCCATGTAGAGCGCGTTACAGTAATCCAAATGGGATGTAACTAAGGCATGTGTCACTGTGGCCAAGTCAGACATCTCAAGGAACGGGTGCAGTTGGAGCACTAGCTTTAACTGTGCAAATGCACTCCTGGCCACCACTGAAACCTGGGAATCCAGGCTCAGGGCTGAATCCAGAAGTACACCCAAGCTGCGGACCTGTGTCTTCAGGGTTCCCTGTGTAACCCCATCTAACACAAGCTGTATCCCTATTCCTGACCAGGAGCACCTCTGTCTTGTCTGGATTAAGCTTCAATTTGTTTGCCCTCATCCACTCCATTACTGCCAACAGACACAGGTTCAGCACCCCAACAGCTTCCTTGGAATTAGATAGGGATGCACGAAAGTCACTATCTGGTCTCGCAGCTTGCTTCGTGGTGGGGGGTAGGGATGGGGGAGAATTTCTCCCCAAAACTTCGGGGGGCCAAGTGCCAACGTGTTCGGCCCCCTGAAGTAGTTTCGGCTGCCGCCGCCACCGCCATTCCAATGAAAGTAAAAAAAAAAAAACGCCCCCGTGATAGGCTACGTGATGGTTAACGTAGCCTATCACGGCTAGATTTGCAAAGTCAGCCATGACAGGCTACGTAAATCGTCACGTAGCCTATCACGGGTGACTTTAAAAAAAAAAAAAGCGCGTACAGCCAATGGCGGCCCCCATAGGGAGCCGCCATTCACGTTCCTTATTTGGTCCCTGTAGTCTACGTAAAGATTACATACAATACGGCGAAAATAAGGGCAATGCTATTTGCATTGCCCTTATTTTAGCCGTAGTCTACGTAAAGATTTACGTAGAGTACAGCGACCAAATAAGGAACGCAAGTGGCCAAAATAAAGAACGCAAATTTAAAAAACACATGTCTAGTGCAGGCAGTCCAGCAGGCCTAGGGATGTCAGAGAATTCTGCCACGGATCTCAGTGCACCGGCATTCGGCCCCCCAAAATTCGTGGCGGATCCGTGGCCCCACCACCCTGTGAAAGGCGTGCGAAATGGAGCACTTACCTGGTGCCATTCACGCAGCTTTGCGAATGGCAGCCACGTCTGCAGCCGCCATTCGCTTCACCATTTACGCCGTGATAGGCTACGTAAATACTTACGTAGCCTATCACAGGCTAATGCAGGGACGCCATTTGAGTCCCTGCGGAGGCCGTGATGGGCTACGTAAATATTTACGTAGCCTATCATGGCAAAAAAAGGGAACGCAAATGGCGGCCGCCATAGCCGCCGCCATTTACGTTCCTGTTTTTTTGCCGTGCTAGACTACATAAATAGTTATGTATCCTATCACAGTAAAAAAACAGGGACACAAATGGCATAGCGGCTGCCATTTGCACCCCTGTCTTTCGCCATGATAGGCTATGTAAATATTTACGTAGCCTATCACGGCCAAAAACATGAACGCAAATGGCGGCCGCCATAGCCGCCGCCATTTGCGTCCACAGGCCCCACAGGCCTGCGAATGCACCCGGACGGCAGCTCCACTGAGTTGCCACAGAGCGGAGCCAGCCAGGTTAGGATTTCCCACCGCGAATCACCCCTGTGAAAAGATAAGTGACTTTTGTACAGCCCTAAGCAGGCAACACTGAGGCAACCGGTCCCCTTCCCTCCTTTCAAGCAGGGGGACAGGCCCTCACCCTCGTGTTCCCCCAAAGTGGTGCTCCCAAAGGGGCAACCCCCTTTGGTGTCGTCCCCTTCAGTGGAGACACCCACCGGTGGCAGTCCCACCCCCACCGGGGCCTGGGTTTTATGCCCCAGCTCCCACAGGTGTTGCAGCTGGGAGTGGGGTGGTGCTTGGCTGGACCTGGGTTTGCAAGGAGGCAGTGTAGAAGTCCCCCAGGTGGAGGTAGAGCTCCAGCAAGGCGGCAGCAGCAGGAGCACCTGCCTTGCAACACTGAAGGGCTTCCTCTCCTTGCAGCAATGATGGAAAGCCCTTTAATGGTACAATGATGGAGTACCATTAAAGGGCACCAAATTATCATTTTTTAAAGTATATTATTTTAGATGGATGGACAGACAGAGATGGACAGATGGACAGACGGATGGACAGACAGATTTATAACTGAGAGGCATTTGGATTCTTGCTCTCTAGGGATTCAAAACATCCCGTAGCTCTCTGTTTAAACTGAGACAACAGACATTATGGTATTTCAGTGTGCAGGACTGCAGCTTCTTCAGCAACTACATTTAAATTGATTTAAAGCTGGTTTCCTCTGCTGTTTGATTAAATTATTATTTGAACTGGGTATTGTCTAGGACTAATGCAAACCAAGCGTGTGTGTTTTTGAAGGTAAACACATAACTAAAACCAGCAGTTCCTGTTCTGAGACCTCATCAGGATCCACAGGAAGCACATTAAACAGAACCTGATGGATACAACATGCTCCTTGGGTCATGTGCTAAGGAAAGAGCCATGGATATCCATGGCAAAGTCACCAAAGGAATAAGATTGATTTAAAAGAACTTCACAGACTTTTATGAAACATTCTTTATGTGTCTCATTTAAGGAAATTGGCAATTCGTGACCTGTGACTCACATGCCTCTTCTCCTGCAGAGATACCTTATATTGGAAATCTCTTTCATTGTACATCCTCTTGTAGGCATCATTTGGCTCTAGAAATCAAAAGTGATTTCACATATACACACATTCAAAAAAGAATCTCCACATGTGCATTGCTCAACTATCTAGTGAGTGAGATGGGAAGCAATCCTCTTTTGATGCTTTGGTAAGGTAGGAGCAAATTTCACACCACCTATTTAAGTGCCACCCAGCTGCACTAAAGAATGTCACGGCTTGTGGGTGTGTTAATTAGAACCTGCCCAGGCTGGCATTAAAAGGCTAAGCAGCCTTCGACGTGTGTCCTTGGAAGGCAGATATTTTTCCTCTTCTTCCCATATTGGATTTGGAAAGCTCATTGTTTCATGTGCAGCAATCCTCTGTTTTACAAATGATCAAAAAGTGAGATGTGGCTCTAACTGATCCTTATAACAGAATCCCTCC
Organism: Heloderma suspectum; assembly: GCF_057233095.1. Taxonomy (NCBI): domain Eukaryota; kingdom Metazoa; phylum Chordata; class Lepidosauria; order Squamata; family Helodermatidae; genus Heloderma; species Heloderma suspectum. The sequence goes on along the minus strand of NC_139460.1, from coordinate 43,438,202 downwards.
ACATATTGATTTCCATTTTGTACCGAGCAATGTACATTCCAGCTATTACAGACACTGCAGATATGTTTTGCTGGTTTCTCCATTTAATGAACCACATCACAGCAATCTCTCTCCAAAAGCAGTACAAAATGAACCAACAACTCATCCCATTTGCCTTTTGTTGCCCACCCCTGAGTAACTACATCTTACTGCAGCCAGGCAGATAATTGCAAAATGGTATTACAATATTTTCCCCAATAAGTTTTTATAAAATGCTCTTTGACTCACAGACTCCCTGTCCCTGCTGCCGTTTGTCTCCTGCTATCACTAAACAGGTTCCAAAGTGAATTTACCTATAAGGGAGAAAAAATCAGAAACCCAACATTTCTTAGTTTTTCACTGCCCTTCCTCCAAGGAGTTCAGGGCAATACACATCAGCTTCAATCCAACCCAGTTAGGCATGCTTAAACCAATGTGATGTGATGTGCATAAGCATGTATGACCCTGTGTCAGATTTTGGCGATGGTGGCCCCCCCCCCCAACTTTATTGTCACAACTCTGTAGACTTGAGGAGATGGAGGAGACAATACTGGGCTAGATGGCTTGGCTCACTATAAAGCAACTTCATCTGTCCTTGGTACTGAAGGCTTATTCAAGACTAGGGATGTACGAAAGGCACTTACCTTTCGCGGATTATGTTTATGGTTGGGGGGGAGGCGCTCCATTCCTCCCCCCCGGAATCCTAGCCAGCCGGCTGTGCTCCGCAGGGATTCTGCGGAGCCGCTGGCTGGCTCCACTAGCAGCCAGTGGAGCCTATCACGTTTTTTTTTTTTAACTGGAAATGGCGGCGGCGGCAGCCGGTCAGAAGACTGGCTGCTGCTGCCGAACCACTGCCACAGCCGCTGCCACTGCCGCCGCCGCCAGGAAGATCAGCCCCAGGTAAGTCTCATCCCGGGGGGGGGGGCAGGCCGTTCCGCCACCGATTTCGGGGGGCCGAATGTGCTGGCATTTGGCCTCCCCGAGATCCGTGGCAGAATTCTCTGACATCCCTATTCAAGACTCTCCTGGCACCCCCATATTAAGAGTATGTTCAATAGAAATTTAAAAGCACACTTAGGGAAAAACCACACGATAATGTTAACTACATAGCATGCATCTGCTCCTCTTACTTTTTTATCCCAAAGAAAGCATGTGGGGCCCATAATCCAGACCAGGAAGCATTTTTCTTATTTAATTCTGCACAGGGGGTGTTTGGGGGAGGGGCATTTGGAGAGGGAATGCACAGTCTGATCCAGATCCCTTCCCTCCCCTTCCCATGCTGGCTGTTTATTAAGAAAATGAGCCATACAAGGCAAGAGCAAATTACATGACCAATGTCACATCTAGTTTGGCCCTAAGTTGTATCACTTCATTGTGCCTGCAGAACAGATGAATGAAGAATGAACCTTGAGATAATGGTTAAAAAAAAATGCTCTCCATGCCCTCAATAGCAACTTTTAAAATATTTTGAAGATAATTGCCATTAGCTAACTTCTAACAATTTTTCTAAGTTTAATGTTACAGTGTTTTTCTCCCCATTTATGATATAGACCCTAATCTCTTTTTAAAGTTATTTTTATATGATTTATCACATCAGTGTTGTTGTTGTTGTTGTTGTTGTTGTTACTGTTCAGTCGTTCAGTCGTGACCGACTCTTCGTGACCCCATGGACCATAGCACGCCAGGCCTTCCTGTCCTGCACTCTCTCCCGGAGTGAGCTCAAGTCCATATTCATCGCATAAGTGATGCTGTCTACACATCAGTGTTACCCTTCTTGAAATATAAGGAATTAAGCAGTTTAGCTCAGGCATAAGATACACAGCATGTGTGAATGAACACACCCTCCTAAGACATTTTATTGATCTTAGCCAAGTTCTTTCACATCCCCTTTGAAATTCCTCAGATTTGTTTTTTTACCACATATGTACCACTCCACATCCAAACAGATTCCAGAACAGTGAATAATAAAATATAAAAAGAATAAAACAGTATATTAAAAGGTTTTAAAAAAAAAAAAAAAACAGAAGGCCAATAAAAACATGGCTGGTCAATCAAGGAAGGCTTCTTGAAATAGTCTTCAGCAGGTGCCAAAAACAACACAATATTAATGCCTGACCTCCAGAGACAGAGAGTTCCACAGAACAGGAGCCACCACATTGAAGGCTCTATTCTGGGTGGACTCCAGTTGGGCCACAGGTCCATGCAGAACCATGAGGAACATCCTATCTGACAACCTCAGTGACTGGGCAGGTTGATAAGGAGGAAGCTGCTCTCTAAGTATCGTAATTGTTTAGGCTTCATACACTAGTAGCAAAATCTTAAACCTGCCCTGGTAGTGAATAGGTAGCCAGGTCAGTTCCCTTAGCAAAGGAGTTACATGTGGAAAGGTGGCAGCTCCTGACAACAGCCGAGTTGCTGCATTCCGCACTAATTCCAGCCTCTGGACCAGCCTTAAGGGCAGCCCTACATCAGAGTGCATCTGCTGCTTCAATTATGCTTCCAATTTTGCTTTATGCAAAATCCAAAGACAAGCTAGGGTTGTGCAAACTGTACACACACACATATACCCCTCCTAGTTTCAGGAAAACCATTTTGGCTTCATCCTCAACATTTGTCAGTTGTTTCACTGGATAACAACAACCTGAATTCATTTCAAATTTCATTTTGCCTGATATTTTAGTAGAAACATACTTTGCCTTTCATTTTCCTTTGCAGCAGAAACAGGAAACCTCATTTGCTGTATTCCACTGCAACATTTCCCATTGATCTGAATAGGGAAACTCTGGAGAAAATGGCCAGAGCCTCAAGAACAGCAACAACACACACCTCTTTTTCTTGTACTCTTCAGTGCATTTCAAAAGGTTTTCTTATCAAAGTCTCTTGAATTAATCTGTCACTCTGATGCCACCTATCTCCTACTGTAATGCATGCAGCATCTTGACTTTCAACCCCTTGACAAAGCAGGTGGACGTCTCAACAAGTGAACCACTCCTAATACCCATCAGCCTTCCGCAATTGTTTGCTATGCTCATCCTAGCGCAGTCTAAAATACAAAGTTCAGGGTTCCAGTCATTTAAATGAGTAAGCAAAGAGATAAATCACGAAGAACAATGAGGTGGTCCATTTCTTCTAGGAATGATGAATCATGCTCTGTGGCCCTGACACGTGTATCAATGTTCCTTTATTTTCTCCTAATTCCCCTGCACTTTCTTTCACCACCCCTACTGGGCTTAGGTGATGTGCAGTGCTTTCCGATCAGTACTTTAGAGCCTCTGAGTCAAACCCTGGTATCCTCAATATTTGTTCCCAGCATGTAAGTGCTGCCTCATGCTGTTCCCCTCCGTGACCTCAATATCCAATTCCTGTTCTCCTTCGTTGCTTCACTTGCAGGAATAATGCCTTCTGTAGTACAGATAATACCCTGCAAGTGCAACATCTCACCAATGCATGAGGTAGCCCTGATCTCTTCCATCACACACCCAGAAAACACTCGGCTGATAGAGGTGCTTTGTACAACCAGCACGTTCAGCTAACACAAAGGGCTGAACAGCACGTCTTTTCTCTGAATTATTCTGTTTGTTCCTTACCATTTTAACTGAAGGGGTTACTGTGGACAGAAGAGATGTAGTTGTGGCAAAGGTGTGAAATGTATGGACTCGTGTGTCATGGTCTAATAAACCAAAATATGCCCATCGTCATGTCTTCCTTCCCCCTTCCCAACTTAATGGATGTGTACAGCCATCCTCTCATATTTTGTTCAGCAATGTTATTCTGCCTGCAGTACTTTTCCTTATCATCGGTCATCAACATTTCAAAACATGATTAAACTAGAGAGAACAGAGGCAAACAATGCTGACTTAGGAGTTCATTCTGCAGCATTGGCATATACAACAGTTAATACAAAATAATTGATTTCTGCATTAATCAGTTTGAAGATTACTGTGGTATGGTCTAAGATAAGCATTCTAGTTTTTTTGGCACAGGCTGGCAGGGAAGGGGAGGGGAATTAATGGCAATGAAAGGATACTGCAGAAACTATTCCAACTGAGCCTTATGTTTAAAATATGTTTTTTCTCAATTTAACAATAATAATAACAACAACAACCTTTATGTAAGTATATCCATAGAGTGAGAGCCAGGTCATGTGCACATGTTCTTCACCCATGGATGGCACCCTGAAGAAAGGATGTTCCTGTGTGAAAGAGCCACACAGATAAATAACCACTGAGAGAATACATCATATTGTCTGATGTCATCCCAAAACACAGTGCTTTTCAGTGGAACCGCATGTGACTGAGACTCAGAGTAAAACCAAACGATGAATACCAGGTAATGAAAGATCAAGTGATATCAACACAAGTGTGAGCCAGCCTTCCACAGGTTCAACAATTATATATCTGAGGATCATGGACCCGATACAGAGGCTGTGCCATTAATCATCCAATGACAAATGTATGCCAGTGTATCCTCTTGCACAAACACACATGCATCCACTACAGTCTCAGAAACAGACTTGCAAGCAAATCCAGCAGAAATTCCATTCAAATCCAGTTCCTGTATGTCAGGGGTGGGCAATGAACAGCTGATGGACTTCATTCACCTGGGACTGTTTAGCTTGGAAAGAAAGGAGGGTGAGGGGAGACATGATAGTGGTCTACAGAATTATGCATGGTGTGGAGAAGGTAGATAGAGAGACGTTTTTCTCCTGCTCCCCAAATACTAGAACCTGGGGTCATCCCATGAAGCTGATTGGTGGGAGATTCAGGACAGATAAAAGGAGATAATTCTTCACCAAGCACGTAGGCAAACTAGGGAATGTAGTGATGGCTACCAATTTGGATGGCTTTAAAATGGGATTAGATAAATTCTTGGAGGAGAAGGCTATCAGTGGCTACTAGCCTTGATGGCTATGTGCTACCTCCAGTACCAGAGGCAGTGAGCCTATGTACACCAGTTCCTGGGGAACATGGGTGGGAGGGTGCTGTTATGCTCACGTCCTGCTTGTGGGAACCTGGTCGACAGCTGGTTCACCACTGTGTGAAGTAGGGATGTACAAATTGTGTACCTTCCATGCCACTTGACTTCCACAGTTTGCAGCCAGTGCTCCGTTCTGCCGTTCACATGCCCCCAGAATTCTACTCTTTTTTTCCTCTCTGAAAATTATGAAGATAAATCCATACTGACAACTGTAATTCCGGTGCCCAGACGTCTCCATGAGTCTACATAACTTCCGTAAGAATCGCTATTTTTCGTAAATATTTACGTTGGTGTTTTTTTCAAACCGAAATCCTCCATCTCCATTTACTTCCAGCCAAAACACTTCCTCTTCCTAGGGGCTTCCCAAAAGAAGACTGTCTTAGGTGTGCCTGAGCAATACACTATTTGTTTAAAGCAATGCTGTTTTAAAGGAGGAAAAAACCTTTTAAAATGACCATGCCGGTCCTGGATTTTTACAGTTTTGGGTTACTCCCACACTAGGTAGGGATGTACGAAAGTCACTTACCTGTTTGCGGATTATGCTGATGCTGGGGGGAGGCGCTCTGTCCCTCCCCACAAAATTCTGGCCAGGGGGAGAGGCGCTCCGTCCCTCCCCCCCCCCGAATCCTTGCCAGCTGGCTCCGCTCTGCAGGGATTCTGCGGAGCTGCCGGCTGGCTCCGCCAGCGGCCGGACATCCGGCCGCTGGCTAGCAGGGACGCAAATGGCAGCGGCCATAGCTGCTGCCGTTTGCGTCCCTGTATTCAGCTATGATAGGCTACGTAAAGACTTACGTAGCCTATCACGTCTGGGTTAAAAAAAAATGCGTATGCAAATGGCGCCATTTGTGTCCCTGCAGTCAGCCATGATAGGCTACATAAATCTTTACGTAGCCTATCACAGCTGATTTTTTTTTAAAAAAACATGCGTACGCAAATGGCGGTGCCCATGGGCGCCGCCATTTGCGTTCCTTATTTTGGCACGTCTTAGTCTACGTAAACATTTTTATGTAGACTACGGCGAAAATAAGGGGAATGCAAATAGCATAGTGTTTTGCAGAATTTGTCTCCCAACAAATATCGGGGAAATTGAAGTCCCTCATTACTACTACATCATGCTTCCTCGAAACATTGAGTATTTGCTTTTCAAAGGTTTCATCCTCGGCTTCTCCTTGATTGGGTGGCCGGTAGTAGACTCTGACCACCAGGTTCCTTTTATTAAAAGGAAGACTTACTTTTAATAAAGACTTACGTAGTCCATAAAGACTTACGTAGCCTATCACGTCTGGGTTAAAAACAAAAAAATGCATACGCAAATGGCGGCGGCTACAGCCGCCGCCATTTGCGTTCCTTATTTTTGTCTGTCTTAGTTTTTTGTTTTAAACCCAGACGTGATAGGCTACGTAAGTCTTTACGTAGCCTATCATGAATGGGGGGGGAACAGACCGCAAATCACAGTGGCGGCAGCAGCCATTCGGAAGACCAGCCGCCGATGCCACTGGAGCCGCCGCCGTCCAGAACGTCCGCCCCAGGTAAGTCTCATCCGGGGGGGGGATCCAGGGGGGGTGGCATTTGGCCTCACCGAGATCCGTGGCGGAATTATCTGACATCCCTAGTCTCCCTTCCCCGTAGGATTCAGTTTAAAGCCCTCCTGATAAAGCTATTCATGCTGTGGCCAAACATATCCTTCCCAGCCTTTGTGAGGTGCAACCTTGCCAACAATCCATCTTCCAGGAAGTATAGTAGGGATGGCGAGAGAATTCCACCACAGATCTCAGTGAGGCTGAATGCCAGGGCATTTGGCCCCCCGAAATCTGTGGCAGAACAAAGCCCCCCCACGAAAGGCGTGCGAAACGGAGCACCTACCTGGTGCCGTTCGTGCTGATTTGCGAATGGCAGCCGCATCTGCAGCCGCCATTCACTTCACGATTTTTCGCCATGATAGGCTACGTAAATATTTACGTAGCCTATCGTGGCGAAAAAAAGGGACGCAAATGGCGGCGGCTACAGCCGCTGCCATTTGCATCGCTGCTGGTGACCCCGGCCAGCGGCTCCGCGGAGTTGCCACGGAGCGGAGCCGGCTGGCAAGGATTTCGGGGGGAGGGACGGAGCGCCTCCCCCCCCCACCACGGATGTCACGAAACAAAACAGGTAAGTCATTTCGTACATCCCTAAAGTATAGCCTGTGGTCCCAGAATCCAAATTTCTCTCGTCGGCACCACCTTCCTACCCATTCATTCAACCGGAGTATTTTTCTTTCCCTTTCTATCCGTCTTCTAACTACTGGAAGGATGGATGAGAAAACTGTGGCTCCGCTTGGCGGTATCATTTGTTCCCACATGGATGAGAAGAAAGGGATACCTGTCAGTGGGCTTTATGAGTGAAGGCAACCCTTCAGTCATGTCTCTAATTCATCCTCCCAGGAGACAGCAGACCTGGTGAGTCCACGGGTCTTCGCAACATACTTGGGTTTCGATCCCACGCAGCAAGGAGTCTCCCACTACTACCACTCTTCTCTTCTTGTAACAGTAGGCCCTGGTTTCATCGCCTCTAGTTGGCTGACCTTCAGCCTCTTGCTCACTCTCATGCAGGTTCCCCTGTAATTCTTCCTCTGCAGGCTGTCCTCCAGTCTCATCCTCAAGTACCTGGAAATGGTTCCCTAGTTCCACTGTCTCCACTGGTGCCGAGTGTCTTCTAGTTCTTCTGCTCCTAGCTGTCACCCTTTTCCAAGGAGTATCATCTACTCCATTTTTCTTCACCTCAGCAGTTTCCTCTTCTGCCGCAGCTTGCTGTTGCTCTTCTAGCTTTGCTGCTGTAGTTCCACCATTCTGTCCAAGAAAGTGTTCTCTTATTCCCTGGAGGGTCGACAGTTGCCGCTCCAGTCCTCTTACTTTTTCTTCCAGCAGCGTGATCAACTTGCACTTGTTGCACACATAGGCCATGTTGTTCTCAGGCAAGAAAACAAACATGGCACACACCTTGCAGGTCACCACCACTGGAGAGTCTTGTCCTTCCATAGTCGCTTTTCCCTTTGTGTGTCTAGCTTCCTGGTTGTTCTAGAGTAGCCTGTGCCTGGTTCTCTACTCACTGCTGGTTAAAAACAGAGTCCCACTGGTATGGAAGTATGTGTAACAAGACAAATAAAAAACATTGTAAATGTTAGGGGCCTCTCCCTTGACCTCCACTCCTGAACTCTCCTGACCAACTCCTGTTTGCTCCCCCTGTTTCCTCACTCTGGTCTCTCGCTCTCTGGGAGCTTGCTCGCTTCTGTAGTCCTGAGACCACCTGGAGCAGCTTCCTCTGCTCTGCTCAGCTGGGAGGCGGGAAACAGACTGAAGCTTCCTGCCCACTCAGCTGCTGGGAGTACTCAGGCCACCCCACCCTCCAATTAGTTGAAGCTCTCAGGGGCACCTGGTGAGCTCACAGCCACTCAGCAGGAAATGGACAGTCCTCTGGGCTTCCTCCAGCCCACTTACTTCTTTGCCTTTGTCTCCTTTGTCTCTTCCGCCACTGCAGCTCCCCTGGCCAACTCCTGTTTGCTCCCCCTGTTAGAACAATAAGTGTAGCCTGCAGGGGAGCAGATTTTAGCTAAACATTAGGAGAAACTTTGTAATTGTAAGTGTCCACAAGTGGAACAGACTGCCTCAGGAGGGGAGGGGCTCTCATTTGCTGGGGGTATACAAGCAGAGAGTCAGTGGTTATCTTTCAGGGATGCTGTAGTGTAGAGGCATCTGATATTGAATAGGAGATTGAGCTAGACCTCCAAGTTCCTTTCCAACACTATGGTTCTATAGAGGTGCAATCCTATGCACGTTGAGACAGAAAAAAAGGCCTACAGCTCCCAGCATGCCCCAGCCGACATGGCTGGCTGGGGCATGCTGGGAGTTGTAAGCCTTTCTTCTGTCTCAACATGCATAGGATTGTCCCTTAAATTGCGTATGGCAGACGCTCAAGACCTTTATCTCTCAGCTGATGTTACTTTCAGATGCGGTGACCCAAGCTGCACGAATCACTAGCTGATAAGGAAGGCAGGGAAGGAAAAGCGTGGGCTGCAAAAGGTCCCAAGTCCAAGTGCCTCAAGCCCTGTCTGTCCAGGGAACAGGGTGGCTGTGCCTTTGCAGAGGGAGGGCTGCAGGCAGCTCAGTGGTGGAGTGTATGCTTTGCGTGCCAGGTTCAATTAGGCTTCATATAGCACCATCAGTGTACATGGCACTTCATAAGCTCCTGGGGGCATAGCTATAATCTAAAATTCACAACAGGGGAGCCAGGGAAGGGGAGGGGAGGGAAAACCAGGGAAACAGGGAAAGAATAAGCAATTCAGGCACATCACACATGTGCTTAAGTTGCACGGGTTGTTTCAGGGAAAATGTGGGTTTTGAAAGAGATTGGACAGAAGACAACTAAAATGATCAAGGGGCTGGAGCAACTCCCCTATAAGGGGAAGGTTACAACAGCTGGGATTTTTTAGCTTGCAAAAAGGCGAATAAGGGGAGACAAGATCGAAGTGTACAAAATCATGCATGGTGTGCAGAAAGTGGATAGGGAGACTTTTTTCTCCCTCTCTCATAACACTAGAACTCATGCCCATCCCATGAAGCTGACTGGTGGGAGATTCAGGACAGACAAGAGCAAGTCCTTCTTCACACGGTGCATAGTTAAACTATGGAATTCACTACCACAAGATGTAGTGGCAGCCACCAATTTGGGTGGCTTTAAAAGGAGGCTAGAGAAATTCCTGGAGGAGAAGGCTATCAATAGCTACTAGCCCTGATGGTTCTATGCTACCCCCAGAATCAGGGGCAGTATGCCTATGTACACCAGTCACTGAGGAACAGGGGTGGAAGGGTGCTGTTGCACTCATGTCCTGCTTGTGGGTTCCCGGTCGACGACTGGTTGGCCACTGTGTGAACAGAATACTGTACTAGATGGACCCTTGGTCTGATCCAGCATAGATGTCTTATGTTCCTGAGAGGTGGCATCACACATGTCGCCTGGGAGGCAGTTCCAGGTATGAGGATCATGGGGAAGGAGTCTTCCCTCAGTGGGGAGGAGCAGGGAAAAGTATGAGTTCATGGGGGGGACTGTTCTCCATAATCCTAGAAGTTAGGATTTCCTCTGCTGCTGTCAAGATTCCCTTAGCCCCACACTTCACTTCAATGCCTAAACATACACAGACAAGAGGCTTCAGTCTACAGCTTTTAATCCATTACTTCACAGGGTCATACAGATGCAAATTCTCAGAGAAACTCTCCATCTACAAGGAATGCCTTCAGGGGATCCTAATGGAATTTCCGAGAGTTGCGTGCCATTTGAAGAGGGATGCGGTTGGCATTTCGTGGGGGGGGGGTAAAAGAGGATGGGGGAGGTGAGAATTTTGAATAACTTTCTCCTTGTGGAGGACGACAGGGTTTTAGTTTACCTTTTAAAGTGTAGACAGGGACTGAGGGGGTGTTCTTTGTAAAAAAAAAATCTAAATACCCCCTGCACTTGCAGGAACCCAGGACTCTTATCCAGCCTGCCAGCTCTTTCTGAACTCCCAGGAAACCACGTGACCCCACCCTCTCCAATAGATTCAGGAAAGGCTCTGGGGCTGCAGAAGCTTATTTTCAAATCATGAGCAATTGGGGATTTTAAGGCTTTAGAAGAATTCTGCTATTCCTTGCAGCAACACAGAGCAAGCAAGATAAGTATTTTCTAAAGCTCCAAAAGTCCCATTTGTTGTTTGCAAAGAAGCTTTTTTGCAAAGAAGCTTCTGCAACACGGGAGTTCTTCCTGAATGCCTACTGGAGAGGGAGAGGTCACATGGTTTCAAGAAGTGCTGCCAAACTGGAGAAGGCTCTCACGCTGGGGTAGGGATGTACAAAAGTCACTTAACTTTCCGCAGCTTGCCTTCGCAGTGGGGGGGAGGCACTTCGTTTTTCCCCCCGAAGTTCAGGCGAAGGGGGGGAGGCTTCCCGCCTCACCCGGCCAAAATTCAGGCCGGGGAGAAGCGCACCATCTCCCCGGCCGCGAAACAAAAAGTAAAAAAAAAGACCCCGTGATAGGCTACGTGACGATTTACGTAGCCTATCACAGCTAGATTTCCAAAGTCAGCCGTGATAGGCTACGTAAATCGTCATGTAGCCTATCATGGGTGACTTTTGGGGGGAAAAAAAGCGCGTACGCAAATGGCGGCGGCCCATGGGCGCCGCCATTTGCGTTCCTTATTTTGGCACGTCTAGTCTACGTAAAGATTTACGTAGACTACGGCGAAAATAAGGGCAACGCAAATAGTGTGCCCTTATTTTCACCGTAGTCTACGTAAATCTTCATGTAGACTAGACGTGCCAAAATAAGGAACGCAAATGGCAGCGCCCATGGGCCGCCGCCATTTGCGTACGCGCTTTTTTTTTTCAAAGTCACCCATGATAGGCTACGTGACGATTTACGTAGCCTATCACGGCTGACTTTGGAAATCTAGCCGTGATAGGCTATGTAAATCGTTAGGTAGGCCTATGCACGGGTGTGTGGTTTTTTTTTTTACTTTAGTTTTTTTTTTTTGTAATGGCGGCGGCGGCAGCTGGTCGGGAGACCGCCCGCCGCCCCCGCCCGCGACGAAACGCCGCTGAACCGCCGCCGGGAGGGACATTCGCCAAAGGTAAGTCCCGTCCCGGGGGGGCGGGGGGGTGGAGAATTTCACCACCGATTTCGGGGGGCTGAATGCATTGGCGCTTGGCCCCCCGAAGATTCAGGGAGAAATTCTCCACCATCCCTACGCTGGGGGCGTTTTTCAAGTAGAAAAACAAACAAAACAGAACGATCCTTCAGCCACCTCCGAAACTTAAAAAGGGATGTTGAAACCTGTGCCTGGTCCCAAGGAGAAAATTCTCCAACGTTCTCCTCCTCCCTGCAAAAGAGGGAGAAAAAACAATGCCTCTTTTGCAAGGAGAGAGAAAATTCCTGAAAATAGGGGGCAGGATTCGGCACAGCACTAATTGCGAGCGGAGATTAGCCAAAGAAGACGCAGACAACAAAGTTTGAGTTGAAAATTGCGCTACATTTTATTGAAATATCTGCAAAGGGGAACCTAGGATGGGCACCTGTGTCAGCGACTAGCTGGCACTTCCTGGGCGAAAACACACTCAGCCTGAGGGGTGGCGTCGATCTTGCCACCCCTCTGGACTGCCCCTTCTGGGGGAGGTAGACCTTCCCCTGTCACCCCTCCCGGTGCTGCACAAAACCTTGGTGAGTGAGGAGGGTTGGTCTCCCAGACAACCCTTGTTGTTCAGTCGTCCAGTTGTGTCCGACTCTTCATGACCCCGTGGACCATAGCATGCCAGACCTTCCTGTCCTCTGCTCTCTCCCAGAGTGTGCTTAAGTCCATATTCATTGCATTGGTGATGCTATCTAGCCATCTCATCCTCTGCCGTCCCCTTCTCCTTTTGCCTTCGATCTTTCCCAGCATCAAGATCTTTTCCAGGGAGTTTTCTCTTTGCATTAGGTGGCCAAAATATTTGAGCTTCAGCTTCAGTATCTGTCCTTCCAATGAAGGCAACCCTTATCCCCCCGCCAAGCCACACAACCCATTCAGGGGGCCTCAGGCATCACCTGTCACCATAAGGTGCCTCTGCATGCACACCATCCCTAATCTCTTTCTGCTTTTGCCTGTCCTAGCCGCCACAGGCATCACAAGCCTATTGCTTGTGAAACTTCCCCCACCTGCGCAGAAGGACTTCCCACAGGCCCCTTTGCAGAGCAGACAGAAATATGTCATTACTTGCGTTAGACAGGTGGACACCGTCTTGCCTGTAGAGCTCCCACCTTGTCCACAGAATTCCGTGGTATGCGATGAACCCATCGCCATGTTCCAACAGCCCCCATGTCATCTCTCTGTTCACCTTCTGATGTGCCCGGTCCATGGCAGCATTACTGTGCACCCTCCAACTGATTTGCAGGATCATCAAAGACCACGATATGGGTACTTCCGGCCAAAGATGCCAGACCACCTGCAAATTGACTAACACCTGCTCGATCAGATCCTTTCCTGGCTTGCAGCCCAAGTCATTCCCTCCCAGGTGCAGCACCTAGGGATGTTAGAGAATTCCGCCACAGATCCCAGGGGGGCTGAATTCCAGTGAATTCGGCCCCCTGGAATCCATGGCAGAATGGAGCAACCTGCCCCACCACCCCGTGAAAGCCCCGCGAAACGGAGCCTACCTGGCTCTGGCTCCGGCTGCAGCTTCGGCTCTGGCGGTGGCTCCAGTGGTGGCGGCGGTGGCTCCAGCTGCTGCCGGGCTGCTGCGGATGCAAATGGCATCCTGAGTAGGGGACGCAAATGGCGTCCTGAGTAGGAGACGCCATTTGCGTCCCTATGGTAGCCCGTGATAGGCTACGTCAATATTTACATAGCGTATGACGGCTAAAGCAGAAATGCAAATGGCGTAGGGGATGCCATTTGCGTTCCCGTTTTAGCCGTCATAGGCTACATAAATATTTACATAGCCTATCACGGAGAAAAGGGAAATGCAGATGGCGTAGGGGATGCCATTTGCATTCCTGTTTTAGCCATGATAGGCTATGTAAATATTTACGTAGCCTATCACGGGCTACCAGAGGGACGCAAATGGCGTCTCCTACTCAGGACGCCATTTGCGTCCCCTACTCAGGATGCCATTTGCATCTACAGCAGCCCGGCAGCGGCTGGAGGCTCCGCTGCGGATTGGCCTGGCCGCAGAGCTGGCCGGGCAGGATTCCGAGGGGGAGGAACGGATCGCCTCCCCCCCACTGCCGATGTCCCTGGACGAAACCAGGTAAGTGTTTCGTACATCCCTAGCAGCACCAGGACCTGCAGAGGAAGACTGACCAAACCTTGATGAAACAAGGTGGGAAGGAGGGAGTCTGCTGAGCCACTGTATTGACACCTGCTGGGGTAGCTGCAGCTGGGATCTGAAGGCCGATGCAGAAGCCCTTCAAGCAGCCCAAAACACCATACTGTGCCCACAAATGAGCACCCATACTGGTGTAGGTCAAATCCAACGATCTAAGGAACAAGCACATCGGGGAGGGGGGGAGTGACAAAAAGCATTGTGGAGGAGCAGATAGATCGTGACCATATGACCAGAAAGCTCTGGAATGCCATCTCCCCATGGCCATCACGTGCCTGTGTGAAAAACCTACAACAGCTGCCGTAGAGGCCGCCCCAATACGAAAAGAGTGGGTCCTGAAAGGACAATGACCCAGGCCCAGTGCGGATAAGGCAGACTTGGTGACAGCCCAAAACTGGAACTTTGTCAGTGGAGAACTGTCAATATGGCAAAATAGGGGGCCTTCGGATGCCCCGCAGTATCCCAGAAAAACCTGCAAGGCCCTGACAGGGCATAATTCATCGGCTTGGGCTTGGCCAAGGGCCACTATGGCGCCCTTGCCGGACTGATGGGTCATTGACCTTTGATTGAATGTGGAGGTGGATCAGGGTAGGACAGACCTGCACGTGGGAGTACCTCAAAGCCCTCCCGGACACATCAGATCTGGAAGCCCAGACCAATTCCGAAATCCTAAGGGCCCCAAAGAAGGCCGTTAAGGCCGCTGCATGGAACAGGGAAAACTCGTATGGGGAAGAACAAAGTGGAGGGCCATAATCTCTGGAGCCCAAGAAGGATATCCGGAGAAAGGGGGTGCCTGGAATCTGGCATGGCAGGCATCATCCATGCCCAACCTTGCACCACTTGCCTAACTTGGAAATCTGACATGGAGTCGTCAACTCCCTTTACTTTGGCCCAGAAGGCCAAAGTGGCAAGCTTCCCACTCATGGTCTGGGCAGATAGCCCCTTGTTCCTTAAATGTATGCAAAATTGCAACAAGTGGTCCACAGGTAAGGGCCAGGAGTCCTGTAACTGAAGTCCACTCCTGAAGGTGCAGAACTCCCTACCTGCTCTGTAGTAGGTGGCTCTAATGCAGGGAGCTATAGAATTCAGGATAGCGTGCTCGACTTCAGAATGCCAATCTCCCATAGTGCTGCTGGCATGGGGTCTGGTAGAGGATGCGCCCAAGGGGTTAGAGCCCGGAACCTGTTGATCTGGTTTCGCAATAAAGCATCGTCAATTGGGTTCCTCAGACTCAGGATGTGGTGGGAGCGGAACCAGATGTTGTGACGTAGACACTGGAGCGTAAATGCTCTGACCAATGTCATGACCCTTAGATGTATTAATAACGTGCACCATGGCCATGTTGTCGCACCAAAAGAGACCGACTGAATTAGCCATTAGGTTGGCCCAGATGTGTACGGCTACATAAATGGGGAAGAATTCCAGGAAGGTAAGGTCCTGACAAATACCAGCGGTGGCCGAACTCACTGGCCCAGGCACCACCGATCCTGCCATATTACCCAGGGCACCAGAGGTTTCCGAATGAACCTGCAGGTCGGCACCGAGGAGCAACTTGCGCCTCCAAAATGAGATGCCATTAAAATCCCGCAAAAATTTAAGCCATACCCGCAGGTCCATGCGCATGGCGAAGATGATTCTGGTGTGATGATGTGGCAGTCAAAGACCGTGCATTGCCCAACAAAGCTGGCACAGGAAGGTGTAGGGATGGCAGAGAATTCCGCCATGGATTCCAGTGAGGCCGGATTCTTTAGAATCTGGCCCCCCAGAATCCGTGGCGGAACGGCCTCCTGCCCCCCCCACAGAATCCCCCCAGGACGGAACTTACCTGGGGCAGATGCGGTGGCGGCAGCAGCTCTGGTGGCGGTGGCTGGTCTCCTGGCTGGCCGCAGCCGCCATTTGCATCCTTGCAGCTATGATAGGCTATGTAAGTATTTAAAAAAAAAAGCGTACACAAATGGCGGCGGCTACAGTGGCCACCATTTGCGTTCCCTATTTTCCACTGTTTTATCTTATGTAAATATTTACATAGGCTATTACGGCGAAAAAAAGGGAACCGCAAGTAGCGTAGTGGACACTATTTCATTCTTTTTTTCCCCCGCCATTTTATCCTACGTAAATATTTACGTAGGCTTTTACAGCAAAGAAAAAGGAATGCAAATAGCGTCCACTACGCTATTTGCGTTCCCCTTTTTTTTTGTCGTTTTATCTTACATAAATATTTACATAAGATAAATCGGTGAAAAGTAGGGAACACAAATGGCGGCCGCCGTAGCCACTGCCATTTGCGTACGCTGCATTTTTTTGTTTTTGTTTTTGAGGTTAGCCGTGATGGCTACGTAAATTCTTACGTAGCCTATCACGGTCCAAGGACAGCAATGGCGGCGGCAGCAGCCCTGCCATGGCCGGCCAGGAGGCCAGCCGCCGCCGGAGCCACTGCCACCGAATCCGCCCCAGGTAAGTGCCGACCCAGGGGGATTCTGCGGCGGGGTGGGGAGGCAGGAGGCCATTCTGCCACGGATTCCAGGGGGCCGGATTCCAAGGAATCCGGCCTCACTGGAATCCGTGGCAGAATTCTCCACCATCCCTATGCCCAGCAGCCAGATGTCTGGCTGTCAGAGGCCCCGGCCGGCGGCTCCGTGGAATCTCTGTGGAGCGGAGCTGGCCGGAGAGAATTTTGGGGGGAGGGATAGAGCACCTCCCCCCCACCGTGAATGTCACCCTTCGAAAAGGTAAGTGACTTTCGTACATCCCTAATAAATTCCCCTCGCAAAATCTTTTCTTTGGTGGACACTGTCAGGTGGAAGCCAGTAGGCGAAGAAGTAGCCCCGGTAGGCATGGCTCCCCTTCCCAGGTTAGTGTATGGATCAGCGGGTGCCATTGGTGATACTGGGAGAGCAGGCGGGGGGGGAGCAAGGGGGGCCTGAGCCAATCTGGCAGGTCCTTGCCAAACGCTGGCACAAGAGAAATTAAGTGGCTGGGACTGTTGTGGCGGGGTGGGTGTGAGGGAGGTGTCCCCATCCCCAATGGTAACTGGCAGGGAGGCATTGCACCAAGCCCAACTGAAGGAAGAGGACCACCCATCAGAACAATAGAACTGGGGGCTGCAGCTTAAGCCCCTGGCTGTACCTGACTAGCCGCGGAGGCCAAGGTGACTGGGGACATCATGGGCAGAGGCGAAGGCCAACCTTGAGGGGTAAACCAAGGCATCCAAGCCCATGACCCTGAATGTCCCACACCTGGCCATGTGAAGTGAGGTGCAAAGGCCGTCTCACCTAAACCCAAGGTAGCCATGCTTGGATCCCCTGCTGACAAGGGAGATGATGTTGCTGCATCACTGGGGATGAAGATGCCCGAGGGTGGACTGCTGCCAGCAGTGGCGTCCCGTTGAGAAGAACCGCGGAGGATGAGGTAGAGGCCTCGATGGCATCCAGATGTGCTGTAATAGACAGCAACAATGAACTTTGCATCTGCTGTCATGTTCTTTTGGGCTCGACTGCCGTGGTGTTCTTGGGCCTGGCCGGGGGAGGTGGGGGGATGCCAGAGGAACATTCAGCGGCTTCCAGGTAGGAAAAGATTGAAGCTAAGACCAGACCGGTATCATCGTCAGATTCGGAGCCAGGCCCATGCTGTGGCCTTTTTGCGGGAGGTCATGGGGCCTTACCTTTCCCTTTTTTAACACCCTGGCCCTTCTTGGGAGGCATGGTGGAGAAGGAGAGAACAAGGACAAATGGGAGGGGAGGATGTGTAGGAATCAGAGACCGGGAAAGGCACCAAGCGGGCCTGTGAACTGGCAGAAAGTAGAGACCTGGATCACCAGCTATGGCCCAGGTGCTCTAACCACTACTCCACCCCAGCTCCTGTAGGAATTCAGACCGGGCAGATCTGCTGGGCTGCAGGATTGGACTGCACCACCACCCCAAGCCCTCTGGTGCTGGTGGGATGGAGGTCGGAGGTTCCAGGGGCCGGGGGTAACCCCCCACCCCACACAGGGAATGCCCGAAATGTATGGGCCTATGGCCCAGGATAATTGGGCCCAAGAAGGTTGAATGAAGGCCCTGTGAAGGGCATCTGGGGGGGGCAGCAGCACCCCCTGAAGGTGCGAACTCGTGGTGGAGCAAGCCAAATGGCTGCCCACTGATGAGAACGTGCGCAAAGGACCCACCGGTCACCCAAGCCGCAGGGCGAACGGAGGACACGGGAGAGGCACGTGCCGCATGTGCCATCTGCCGGGACTGTCACTGCCCCAGAGGTAAAGGAGCACAGCTGTAGCTACCAGCAAGGCCGCCCGCCAGGTACGCTGGGTGCGAGAGGCGAGGGGTGCGGGCACCGCCAAAGCAAGCACTAGCATCCCCAGAGGTGCGGCAAGTGCCAGAGGCCACAGAGGCAAGGCTAGTCGGCGGAGCACCAAGCCACCAAGGCAAGGGGCATATGCGCCACTGCAGCAAGCGCCAGCACCCCCAGGAGGCACAGCAAGCACTGGTGGCCACAGAGATGGGGCGAGCAGGCGGGCAAAGTCCGATGCATCCCGGGCGGCGATAGGAGAGGAGGATCAGGAGGTTCAGGCTGTCGTCGGGAAGGCAAAGGTCAGTCTTTCTCTGCTCTGTAGCCACGTTGAGCGAGAGAGCTTCAGTTGGGAGGGGGGCAGAACTTAAGGCAACTCTGCCTGCCCCTCCTTGCTCAGTGGCACCACTGGGGTTGCACAATGGCAAGGAGCCACGTCCTCTCACTCCACCTGCCCACAATGCCCCCCCCTGCAGCCAGACAAGCTGGTGCCGGGGTTAGGGCACTTCTGTCCATCAGGTGTTTGCAAGGGAAAGTGGATGCAGTGATTTGTTTCTGTTCCTTTTATTTCCCCTTTGCCATATAACTACTGAATAGGGGACTTTTCAGGGTTTTTTTTAGGGATGGCGGAGAATTCCGCCATGGATTTCAGTGAGGCTGAATGCACTGGCATTCGGCCCCCCGAAACCTGTGGCAGAACGGCCTCCCTCCACGGAATCCCCCCCCCCGGGATGAAGCTTACCTGGGGCAGATGTTCCGGCGGCAGCAGCTCTGGCGGCGGCGGCAGGAGCTGGTCTCTAGGCTGGCTGCTGCAGACGTAAATGGCGGCCGCCATAGCGGCCGCCATTTGCGTCCGGCCAGGCTGCCGTGATAGGCTACCTAAGTATTTACGTAGCCTATCACAGAAAGAGCAGCCAGTGACGCAAACAGAGTAGCGGCAGCCGTTTGTGCCCCTGCTCTTTGCCATGATAGGCTATGTAAATACTTACGTAGCCTATCACGGCAGCCTGGCTGGACACAAATGGCGGCCGCTACAGTGGCCGCCATTTGCGTCTGCAGCAGCCCGGCTGCGGCCGGAACTCCGGCTGTGGACAGCCCTGGCCGGTGGCTCTGCGGAGCCACCGCGGAGCGGAGCCTGCCAGGGAGGATTCCGGGGGGAGGGACGGAGCGCCTCCCCCCCCACCACAAATTACACCAGCGAAAAGGTAAGTGACTTTCGTACATCCCTAGTTTTTTTTAAAAAAGACTGCTCAATATACACTCTGGGATTGGGGTGCCTGTGTGAATATATTCTATAAACTCAGGGATGGGGAACTTCCAGCCCACAGTCCAGGTATAACTGCTGGGGATGCCACATCCAGCCCACAAGGTTCTCCTGCTGTTATCGCTGATCGTTCTTAAATACCCAGCATAAAACTCAGCGGTGCTTTGCAGGCATGATTAACAGTACTGTATTTTCCCATGTCCACATCTTACAAAATTACTTGTTTCAGAATGGAGGCCACCAATATTTTTGTAGCCATTAATTAATGTTTAAGTCAAATGCTTGTGCTTGAATACTGTGCTCAAATTGTCAAGTAAACTGTTTACAGGACTGAGCGGTAAATCATATTTAACCACTAAATCGATTGGCATATACATTTCCCTACCACCACCCAAAATCTTAAATTCAGGACATCCCCACCAGATGTTTTTAAAAAATCTGTTTTACACTGAACATTTCAACATGTGTTTCCATTCTCATGTATTCCATTTATATATAAGGAGGTAGATGGTGACAGTCAATAATTTTCTATGATTTTCTTTTATGTTAATGCAGGAGAAGGCTGCGGCATGTCTCATAAAATGTGTTTACTAAGTGATGTCCAAAATTGGCACACCAACTATTTTTCTATTTATCCTTAAAACTTTACCCATTTGAATCACTGCACTCTAATAATAAATGGTAAATCTGAGAAACTGTGTGTTCCTCATTTTTCCCCAATGTACAATGAAGGTTTCAGAAGGTGTCATTACTTCCTTCAGTTTCCCATTTCTCAAATTAACCAAATCAAAATTTCTCTAGTGGAAATATTGAAACCATTGGGGCTATTCATTTTCTATTTTATTTGCTCTCTTGAAGTCATTCAAACAATTTCATTCTCATATCACATCCTTCTATCTTGTAATATCATGTTTGACCCATTTGGAGGGGTTAGCACTTGTACAAAACACATGGCTATACACAAAAGACTATAACAAAGAAATAGTTGGACTGATGGTTGTTTAAAGGAAAGTGCATCATTTCTGTGACATTTCTGTTGAGGTGTGTAATTATTCAAGATCTGTTTTTTCTATGCATGCTTCATGCTTTGATTCTGTACACATGCCTGAAATTGTGGCATGTTGTAAGTAACCAAGAATGGGTTTAGACATGCATTATCCAAGCTGCTTTCTCCCTGTATGCACATTTGTTCATATATCTTCATGAGCCAGTCAAGGTTCATGGTCTTTTAATTGAGACACCACCTGAAAAATACAAGTTGGTCTACACACCCATGTACATCTTATGGTGATTTGTCTATGTGGATGGCCCATCAGAGACCTAACACCACCAACAGAACTTTCTAGGGATGGCGGAGAATTTCTCCACGAATCTTCCCCCCGAAATTGGTGGGGAAATTCTCTGCCGGCCCCCCGCCCCCCCCCCCGGGATGGGACTTACCGTGGCCGAATGTCCCTCTCGGTGGCAGGTCCCGGCGGCGGTTCTGCGGTGGTTCGGCGGGGCGGGGGCAGCGGCCGGTCTCCGGCTGCCCCCCCGGCTGCCGCCGCCGCCATTGCAAAATAAAAAAGTAAAGTAAAAAAAAAACACACACCCGTGATAGGCTACGTAACGATTTAAGTAGCCTATCACAGCTAGATTTCCAAAGTCAGCCGTGATAAGCTACGTAAATCATCACGTAGCCTATCACGGGTGACTTTGAAAAAAAAAAAGCGCGTACGCAAATGGCGGCAGCCCATGGGCGCCGCCATTTGCGTTCCTTATTTTGGCACGTCTAGTCTACGTTAAGATTTACGTAGGTTACGGCGAAAATAAGGGAATGCTATTTGCGTTGCCCTTATTTTCGCCGTAGTCTACGTAAATCTTTACATTGACTAGACATGTCAAAATAAGGAACGCAAATGGCGGTCCCCATGGGAGCCGCCATTTGCGTACACGCTTTTTTTTTTTTCCAAAGTCACCCGCGATAGGCTACGTGACGATTTACATAGCCTATCACAGCTGACTTTGGAAATCTAGCCATGATAGGCTACGTAAATCGTTACGTAGCCTATCACGGGTGTGTGAGTGTGTGTGTGTGTGTGTGTGTGTGTGTGTTTTACTTTTTTTTTCGAAGCCAGGTAGACGGGGCGCTCCTACCCGGCCTGAATTTCGCCGGCGAGGGATGGGGCGCCTCCCCCCCAGCCTGAATTTCGGCCGGGTGAGGCGAGGCGCCTCCCCCCCCTCACCTGAACTTCAGGGGGAGAACCAAAGCGCCTCCCCCCCACCGCGAAGCAAGCTTCGAGAACAGGTAAGGGACTTTCGTCCATCCCTAGAACTTTCATAGCACTTCAAAATCAATGCCTTTCAATGGAAAGCACTTCATAAATTCAGCTACTAGTCATAAAGGGTAGAGAAATCAAGTGATGCACATGCAGGCTTTCACATTACCACTCAACTGTTTGTGCGGGATGGATATAATTTTCCCTCAGACAGTCAGGGCTGACCTAGAGTCTACCCTTTGCAAGTTGTTGTCAGCATGAAGTCTGGCACATTAAAAAGAGATCCACTAAACATGCTCAGTCCAACAGTCAGTGAACCTTCAGTATCCATATGCAAATGATTAAGCATGAACATCTATGTGAGAGTAAGCGACACCAGAAACAGTAGGATTTGCTTCTCAGTAAAGGTGCTCAGAATTAGGCGACATGTATCAGGTTATGCAACAGAACAAGTATGAATTGTCTTTGGATTTTAGAAGAGAATTTCTTCTGAAATTCAACTCAAGAAAGAAATACTAAATATTTTGTCCCCCTTTTGTTTTCCTTCCAGCCTGATCCCATTGTTGTGCACTCCCCACTTCGTAGGGATGTCAGAGAATTCCACCACGGATCTCAGTGAGGCCGAATGCCAGTGCATTCAGCCCCCTGAAATCCGTGGTGAAACAAAGCCCCCGCCCCCCAACCCACAAAAGGCGCGAAAAATGGAGCACTTACCTGCTGCCATCCGTGCTGACTTGCGAATGGCGGCTGCCATGAGGCCGCCATTCACTTCTTCATCATAGCCGTGATAGGCTATGTAAGTATTTACGTAGCCTATCACGGCAAGCCAAAAAAAAACCAAACAGCGTATGCAAATGGCAGCGGCTGTGGCGGCTGCCATTTGCGTTCCCTATTTTTTGCCATTTTAGCCTACGTAAATATTTACATAGGCTATTACAGTAAACAAAAGGGGAACACAAATAGCGTAGTGGGTGCCATTTGCATTCCTTTTTTTCACCATTTTAGCATACATAACTATTTCCGTAAGCTATTACGGCAGAAAAAAAGGAACGCAAATAGAGCCCACTACGCTATTTGCGTTCCCCTTTTTTTCGCCATAATAGCCTACGTAAATATTTACATAGGCTAAAATGACGAAACATAGGGAATGCAAATGGCGGCCACCGTAGCCACCGCCATTTGCGTACGCTTTTTTTGGGGGGCTTGCCATGATAGGCTACGTAAATACTTACGTAGCCTATCACGGCAGCTTCACAGGACGCAAATGGCGGCCGCTACAGTGGCTGCCATTTGCGTCCGCAGCAGCCTGTCCACGGCCAGAACTCCAGCTGCGGATGGCCCTGGCCAGCAGCTCCGCGGAATCCAGGGAGGATTCCGGGGGGAGGGTCGGAGCACCTCCCCCCACCGCAAATCCAAGCTGCAAAAAAGTAAGTGACTTTCGTACATTCCTACCGGATTGTAATGCAAATTTTTTATGCAACTTTTTATGCAATTTTTTTGCGTAGCCTATCACGGCCAAAAACAGGGATGCAAATGGCGTAGCAGACGCCATTTGCGGCCGTAAAGCTGGTTGATCAGCCTAAATGCAGCTGTAAATGGCTGCATTTAGGCTAATGAACCAGCTTTACGGCCGCAAATGGCACCCACTACGCCATTTGTGTCTAGGGGACTGACTTACACAGAGATACGGCATGGCAATGGCTGCTGGCCGTATTGACTTTCTCCAGCCCTGCGGAGCTCGCCTGGATGGATTCCGGGGGGGGGGGATGGATCGCCTCCCCCCCCATCGAGGATTCTGGGGGGAGGAACGGATCACCAACCCCCCCCAGCCGACCCCCGCAGACAGCAGGTAAGGGGATTCATACATTCCTACCACTTCCTCAACTGATGGGAAGTTCCTGGGGCAGCACAGCTATTTAAGAGCTTGTTGTCTTTGGCTAGGGATGTACGAAAGTCACTTACCTTTTCGCAGGGGTGCTTCGCGGTGGGGGGGAGGCGCTTCACTTCTCCCCCCAAAGTTCAGGCGAGGGGGGGGAGCCGTCATGCCTCGCCCGGCCAAAATTCAGGCTGGGGGGGGAGGCTTCCCGCCTCACCCGGCCGAAATTCAGGCTGGGGAGAAGCGCCCCGTCTCCCCGGCCGCGAAACAAAGTCTAAAAAATAAAAACACGTGATAGGCTATGTAATGATTAACGTAGCCTATCACGGCTAGATTTCCAAAGTCAGCCATGATAGGCTATGTAAATCGTTACGTAGCCTATCACGCGTGACTTTGGGGGGGGAAAAGCGCGTACGCAAATGGCGGCGGCCTATGGGCGCCACCATTTGCGTTCCTTATTTGGTCCCGGTAGTCTACGTAAAGATTTACGTAGACTACAGCGTAGTCTACGTAAATCTTTACGTAGACTACCGGGACCAAATAAGGAATGCAAATGGTGGCGCCCTATGGGCGCCGCCATTTCCGTACATGCTTTTTTTTTTTTCAAAGTCACCCGTGATAGGCTACATAATGATTTACATAGCCTATCACGGCTGACTGGAAATCTAGCCGTGATAGGCTACGTTAATCGTTATGTAGCCTATCACGGGGTTTTTGTTTTTTTCTTACACTTTGTAATGGTGGTGGCAGCAGCCGGTCGGAAGACCGGCTGCCACCCCCGCCCCCAACGAAAGGCCGATGAACCGCCGCTGGGATCCGCCGCCGGGAGGGACATTCGCCAAAGGTAAGTCCCATCCCGGGGGGGGCGGGGGGGCAGAGAATTTCACCACTGATTTCGGGGGGCCGAATGCATTGGCGCTTAGCCCCCCGAAGATTTGGGGAGAAATTCTCCGCCATCCCTATCTTTGGCTCAGAGAGCACTAAAAACTTATGGTCTTTTGTAATATTTGCCTTATTCATAAATATACAAATAAGGTTCTACACCCCAAGGTGCCTTTGGTGAGCTCACAGCTCTGTTTTTCTTCCAAATGGCATTCCCCCCCCCCCAACATTCATACACATCTGTTCTTCCCCTCCTCAGGTCGGGGTTCCACTGAGTAACTAATTCAAACATAGCTTCTCCAGTCTATCTCCTAACCATTATCACCCATCATTTGACCATAATGGGTTATTAACCAGCAGTCTGCCTAACAAAAGAATGGTTAGCCAAGTTACAGGATGTTTTTTTAAAGTTCCCTCAATGCACATAGGTGGGGGCAACTGAACTGGCCTCCTTTGTAAATTTATTTGCAAAGCTGCATGCATGCATGTATGAACCAGTCCCTCTGACTCTCTACCACAACTACTAAATTTGGTATCTGATTTTGTTCTTAATAAAACGATAATTTTTACAGCATGACAATACTGTAGGAAGTTCTGCCTTGTTTCTCTTTCCCAGCCAATCAGGAGCAAATCCAAGGCATAATGGAAAGAGGATCTTGGGCAAATTCACATTTCATTTCCTGTGTACTTAGGAGGGGGGGAACCCAGCTGTGAATTTATTGACGCTCCCCTAAGGAGCTGTGGAGCAGTAAATTCCACCTTCATGGAGCCTGCTAATTAGGCATTTATTTAACTTTGTTGCTTTTTTTAATGACTCGCTGCTGCTGTTTGAAGTTCGCTGTCTATTATTTGTAATAAAAACCTCTGTCACTTTTTCGCCTCATTATTCCTAACAAATAGTGCATTTCGCAGCCCTCTCTCTTTCTCTCTTTCTCCCCCCCCCCCCACTACAGCTCCCAGACTTTCAAAGACCAGCTGTTATCATTTTGTGGACGGAGTGCTTTTCGGAGTGCTTCTGAGAAACTTCTGTTGTGGACTCAGGCACAGCAGGGGTTGCTGAATAAAATATCAGCCCTTCAAAAGGGAATTAAGGCAAAAAAGAAAAGCCGCCAGAAAAAGGAGGTGGTGGTAGGGATGGGGGAGAATTTCTCCCCGAAACTTCGGGGGGCCGAGTGCCAACATGTTCGGCCCCCCGAAGTAGTTTCAGGGAGAAATTCTCCGCACCCCCCTGCCCCCCGCACCCCCCCCAGGACGGGACTTACCTTTCCCGAATGTCCCTCCCGGCGGCGGGTCCCGGCAGCGGTTCGTCAGGTCATCGACAGGGGCAGAGGCGGCAGCCGGTCTTTCGACCGGCTGCTGCCACCGCCATTCCAATAAAAGTAAAAAAAAGAAAACGCCCCCGTGATAGGCTACGTGACAATTAACGTAGCCTATCACGGCTAGATTTGCAAAGATTACGTAGACTACGGCGAAAATAAGGGCAACGCTATTTGCGTTGCCCTTATTTTCGCTGTAGTCTACGTAAAGATTTACGTAGACTACAGCGACCAAATAAGGAACACGAATGGCGGCTCCCTATGGGGGCCGCCATTTGCATACACGCTTTTTTTTTAAAAAAAAGTCACCCATGATAGGCTACGTGACGATTAACGTAGCCTATCACGGCTGACTTTGCAGATCTAGCCATGATAGGCTACGTTAATCGTCACGTAGCCTATCACGGGGGCGCTTTGTTTTTTTTTTAACTTTTTATTTTGCGGCCGGGCAAGGCGAGGTGCCTCCTCCCCGGCCTGAATTTCGGCTGGGCGAGGCGGGAAGCCTCTCCCCTGGCCTGAATTTCGGCTGGGCGAGGCAGGAAGCCTCCCCCCCCAGCCTGAACTTTGGGGGGAGCAGTGAAGCGCCTCCCCCCCACCGCCAAGCAAGCTGCGAGACCAGGTAAGTGGCTTTCGTGCACTCCTAGGTGAGAGGCGGCCAAAGCTGCAGCTCCCTCCTTCCCAGCCAGCAGTTTGATAGAGGGAGCCCTTAAAAGCCTCTGAGCCAAATGAATTTTTACCTCAAAGTAAGTCCTGTGAAAATCAGTGGCCTTTACTTCCTTGTAAACTTGATAGGACTACGCTGTTAAGTCTATAGCTTTTCTTTAGGACTCTTCAAAAAAGGCTTATTATCTACTCTCCAGCAGGAGCCTCAGATCTTCCTCTTCCTGCTGCTGCTGCTGCTGCTGTTTCCTTCAGGGCCAGACTAGTGGAGGGTGTGTGTTCCTTTCTCAGAGCAAGGAAGTTGTGCAGCCAGCCATTACAATTGCCAATGGGCAGAAGGCTAAACACTAGGGGTGTACGGATTCCCCACTGTCTGTTCCGGTGGGGAATCCGTGGGGGGGAGGTGATCCATTACTCCCCCCCGGAATCCTCCAGAGCGGTTCTGCTCTGCTCGGATTCTGGCGGGGGGGGGGACTGGCTTGGGGGCACTTACCTTCCCTCCTGCCAGCCAGAGCTATTCGCCTCCTCCCTGTCCCTGCCCATTGCCATGTCTTTTTTTTTAAAAAAAAGCGATCTTGAGGATGTGCCCATAGACTTACATGCAAATAGAGTCATGAATCTTGCATATAAGTCTATGCATCCATAGGCTTATATGCAAGATTCACCACTCTATTTTGCATATAAGTCTATGGGCACATCCTGCCGATCGCATGTGCCCATAGACTTATATGCAAAATAGAGTCATGAATCTTGCGTATACGCCTATGGACACATAGACTTATACGCAAGATTCATTACTCTATTTGTGTATAAGTCTATGGGCACATCCTCCCAATTGCCTTTTCTTTTCTTTTTTTAAGACATGGCAATCGGCAGGGACAGGGAGGAGGCGAACGGCTCTGGCTAGCAAGAAGCAGCCGAGTGCTGTTCTGCGTCCAGTCCTCCTGGATTGGAGGTAAGTGGTCCCGATCTGCTGCAGATTCCTGAGGCCAGATTCCAAAGAATCCAGCCTCATTTGAATCTGCAGTGGATTTCTCTGACATCCCTACTAAACACTCATTCCCCCACCAACTAGGATTACCACAGATGCCCAGTGCCTAAATCAACCAACAGCTGAAGCAAGCTTCCCATTCCAATGTATCTTCATTAGGAATGTATGAGAAATTTGTTTCAGATCATTTCTTATCAGAATTTACCCACGTCACACCTTCCAGACTGAACAAATGGAATCTGCGGTCAAAGTTCATATATTTCTGACTCGAGTCAGAAAGACCTTCGAGAGGGAATTCGGAGAAGTTTGGCAAGCTCAGGTTTTGCTGATTCACATGTCCCTAATCTTCATACCATGAAAAGCTTTCATACTGTAATATCTACTGGTTAAATAGCTGGCAAAGATAATATGACTTTGCCCATCAGAGAGGGGTGGAGTGGCAGATGTCAGGGGTGTTTCTGAGCGCAGGGAGTGGGATAGCGGTTCAGATTCTGAAGGAGAACCATTAAAACATGGGGGAGGTGTTTTCCCAGGCTAGTCCAGATATGAGTAGGCCTGCTTCTCAGGTTACAAATGTACAGATGGCTGAGCTTGAGGGGCCCTCCTCACACACCCACACCCGTGAGAGGCAGCCAACAGGAGGTTGACCTAATACATGCCAGGCGTAGGCACAGAGCAAAGAGAGAGAAGGCAGAGGCAGAACTTAAGACGGTCTACCCAACTGGCCCTGAGTGAGAAGCTGTGCTTAGAGGCCTCACAAGAAGAGAGGGACCTCCCCACCTTAAGTTAGGCTAGAGAGACTACCTCCCTCTTCAAATGGTGGGCAACTCTCATAAATTACATTTGGATCCCCTGAAAGTATTCCTTGTAGATGGAGAGTTTCTCTGAGAATTTGCATCTGTATGACCCTGTGAAGTAATGGATTAAAAGCTGTAGACTGAAGCCTCTCGTCTGTGTATGTTTAGGCATTGAAGTGAAGTGCGGGGCTAAGGGAATCTTGACAGCAGCAGAGGAAATCCTAACTTCTAGGATTATGGAGAACAGTCCCCCCCATGAACTCATACTTTTCCCTGCTCCTCCCCACTGAGGGAAGACTCCTTCCCCATGATCCTCATACCTGGAACTGCCTCCCAGGAGACATGTGTGATGCCACCTCTCAGGAACATAAGACATCTATGCTGGATCAGACCAAGGGTCCATCTAGTACAGTATTCTGTTCACACAGTGGCCAACCAGTCGTCGACCGGGAACCCACAAGCAGGACATGAGTGCAACAGCACCCTTCCACCCCTGTTCCTCAGTGACTGGTGTACATAGGCATACTGCCCCTGATTCTGGGGGTAGCATAGAACCATCAGGGCTAGTAGCTATTGATAGCCTTCTCCTCCAGGAATTTCTCTAGCCTCCTTTTAAAGCCACCCAAATTGGTGGCTGCCACTACATCTTGTGGTAGTGAATTCCATAGTTTAACTATGCACCGTGTGAAGGACTTGCTCTTGTCTGTCCTGAATCTCCCACCAGTCAGCTTCATGGGATGGGCATGAGTTCTAGTGTTATGAGAGAGGGAGAAAAAAGTCTCCCTATCCACTTTCTGCACACCATGCATGATTTTGTACACTTCGATCTTGTCTCCCCTTATTCGCCTTTTTGCAAGCTAAAAAATCCCAGCTGTTGTAACCTTCCCCTTATAGGGGAGTTGCTCCAGCCCCTTGATCATTTTAGTTGTCTTCTGTCCAATCTCTTTCAAAACCCACATTTTTCCTGAAACAACCCGTGCAACTTAAGCACATGTGTGATGTGCCTGAATTGCTTATTCTTTCCCTGTTTCCCTGGTTTTCCCTCCCCTCCCCTTCCCTGGCTCCCCTGTTGTGAATTTTAGATTATAGCTATGCCCCCAGGAGCTTATGAAGTGCCATGTGCACTGATGGTGCTGCTATATGAAGCCTAATTGAACCTGGCACCTTTGGCATGCAAAGCATACGCTCCACCACTGAGCTGAGCACCCTCCCTCTTCAAAGGCACAGCCACCCTGTTCCCTGGACAGACAGGGCTTGAGGCACTTGGACTTGGGACCTTTTGCAGCCCACGCTTTTCCTTCCCTGCCTTCCTTATCAGCTAGTGATTTGTGCAGCTTGGGTCACCGCATCTGAAAGTAACATCAGCTGAGAGATAAAGGTCTTGAGCGTCTGCCATACGCAATTTAAGGGACAATCCTATGCACGTTGAGACAGAAGAAAGGCTTACAACTCCCAGCATGCCCCAGCCAGCCATGTCAGCTGGGGCATGCTGGGAGTTGTAGGCCTTTTTTTCTGTCTCAACGTGCATAGGATTGCACCTCTATAGAACCATAGTGTTGGAAGGGAACTTGGAGGTCTAGATCAATCTCCTATTCAATATCAGATGCCTCTACACTACAGCATCCCTGAAAGATAACCACTGAATCTCTGCTTGTATACCCCCAGCAAATGAGAGCCCCTCCCCTCCCAAGGCAGTCTGTTCCACTGGTGGATACTTACAGTTACAAAGTTTCTCCTAATGTTTAGCTAAAATCTGCTCCCCTGCAGGCTACACTTATTGTTCTAACAGGGGGAGCAAACAGGAGTTGGCCAGGGGAGCTGCAGTGGCGGAAGAGACAAAGGAGACAAAGGCAAAGAGGTAAGTGGGCTAGAGGAAGCCCAGAGGACTGTCCATTTCCTGCTGAGTGGCTGTGAGCTCACCAGGTGCCCCTGAGAGCTTCAACTAATTGGAGGATGGGGTGGCCTGAGTACTTCCAGCAGCTGAGTGGGCAGGAAGCTTCAGTCTGTTTCCCGCCTCCCAGCTGAGCAGAGCAGAGGAAGCTGCTCCAGCTGGTCTTGGGACTACAGAAGAGAGCAAGCTCCCAGAGAGCGAGAGACCAGAGCGAGGAAACAGGGGGAGCAAACAGGAGTTGGTCAGGGGAGTTCAGCAGGGGAGGTCAAGGGGGAGGCCCCTAACATTTACAATGTTTTTTATTTGTCTTGTTACACATACTTCCATACCAGTGGGACTCTGTTTTTAACCAGCAGTGAGTAGAGGACCAGGCACAGGCTACTCTAGAACAACCAGGAAGCTAAACACAAAAAGGGAAAAGAGACTATGGAAGGACAAGACTCTCCAGTGGTGGTGACCTGCAAGGTGTGTGCCATGTTTGTTTTCTTGCCTGAGAACAACATGGCCTACGTGTGCAACAAGTGCAAGTTGATCACGCTGCTGGAAGAAAAAGTAAGAGGACTGGAGCGGCGACTGTCGACCCTCCAGGGAATAAGAGAACACATTCTTGGACAGAATGGTGGAACTACAGCAGCAAAGTTAGAAGAGCAACAGCAAGTTGCAGCAGAAGAGGAAACTGCTGAGGTGAGGAAAAATGCAGTAGAGGATACTCCTTGGAAAAGGGTGACAGTTGGGAGCAGAAGAACTAGAAGACACTCGGCACCAGTGGAGACAGTGGAACTAGGGAACCATTTCCAGGTACTTGAGGATGAGACTGGAGGACAACCTGCAGAGGAAGAATTACAGGGGAACCTGCATGAGAATGAGCAAGAGGCTGAAGGTCAGCCAAGTAGAGGTGATGAAACTAGGGATGTCAGAGAATTCCACGACGGATCTCGGTGAGGCCGAATGCCAGTGCATTCGGCCCCCCGAAATCCATCGCAGAACGGCCTGCCACACACCCCCGCCCCTCGTGGATCCCCTCCGGGACGAGACTTACCTGGGGTGGATGTTTCGGACGGCGGCGGCTCCAGCAGCTGCTTCGGCAGTGGTGGCAGCGGCTGGTCTTCTGACCAGCTGCCGCCACTGCCATTTGCAGTTTGTGTCCCCCCCCCATAGACATGATAGGCTACGTAAAGACTTACATAGCCTATCACGTCTGGGTAAGGAAAAAAACGCGTACGCAAATGGCGACGGCTACGGCCGCCACCATTTGCATTCCTTATTTTTCGCCGTCTTAGTCTACGTCAATATTTATGTAGACTAAGACGAAGACAAGAAAGGGGAACACAAATAGTGCCCAGTACGCTATTTGTGTTCCCCTTTCTTTTCTTCGTCTTAGTCTACATAAATATTTACGTAGACTAAGACAGTGAAAAATAAGGAATGCAAATGGCGGCGGCTGTAGCCGCTGCCATTTGCATATGCTTTTTTTTTTTTTTTTTTTACCCAGAGCCCTCTACAGATGGAAATCCAGCTGCAGACGGCCCTGGCCTGGGCCTGGCCAGCTGCTCCACAGAGCTGCCGCGGAGCATAGCCGGCCGTCAAGGATTCCGGGGGGAGGCCCAGATCGCCTCCCTCCCCATCGAGGATTCCGGGGGGAGGGACAGAACGCCTCCCCCCCCACACCATGAACAGAATCCGCGAAAAGGTAAGTGACTTTCGTACATCCCTAAATGAAACCAAGGCCTACAGCTACAAGAAGAGAAGAGTAGTAGTAGGAGACTCCTTGCTGCGTGGGATCGAAACCGAAGTATGTCGCGAAGACTCGTGGATTCGCCAGATATGCTGTCTTCTGGGAGGATGGATTAGAGATGTGACTGAAGGGTTGCCTGCACTCATAAAGCCCACTGACAGGTATCCCTTTCTTCTCATCCATGTGGGAACAAATGATACCGCCAAGCGGAGCCACGAAGAACTCACGTCAGACTTTGAAGCTTTGGGAAGGAAACTCAAGAACTTTGGGGCCCAGATAGTTTTCTCATCCATCTTTCCAGTAGTTAGAAGAGGGATAGAAAGGGAAAGAAAAATACTCCTGTTGAATGACTGGCTAGGTGGTGCCGATGAGAGAGATTTGGATTCTGGGATCACGGGCTATACTTCCTGGAAGATGAAATGTTGGCAAGGGATGGGTTGCACCTCATAAAGGCTGGGAAGAATATGTTTGGCCACAGCATGAAGAGCTTTATCAGGAGGCTTTTAAACTGAATGCTATGGGGAAGGGAGACTTAAAGTTGGGGGTAACAACGGATGAAGGCTCATGCACCGTAATGGAGAGAACAGCTCTAACAGTGCCCAATAATAGCCTTCAAAAACATGTAGGAAGAAAGCCAGACTCTGAAGCACATGGTTTTCATTGTCTATATACTAATGCCCAGAGTATGGGAAAAAAACATAACGAACTTGAACTCTTAATACAGGAAGGACACATTATGCCTTGATGGGTGTAACTGAGACTTGGTGGGATGACTCTCCTGACTGGAATACAGTGACTGAGGATATAACTTGTTCAAAAACAACCGGGGGAACAGAAAGGGAGGTTGGGTTGCCCTATATGTTAAAAATACACATCTCTGCACAGAAATACAGGAGGATGAGCTTGGTAGCCCCATCGAGAGCATCTGGGTTAAAATAAATGGAGCAAAGAATAAAGTGAACCTGGTGGTCGGAGTCTACTACCGGCCACCCAATCAAGGAGAAGCTGAGGATGAAACTTCTGAAAAGCAATTTATTTAGTTATTTAGTTATTTATTTATTTATTTATTTCTATACCACCCAATAGCCGAAGCACTCTGAGCGGCCGAAGCTCTCTGGGCGGAATAGTCAATGTTTCAAGGAAGCATGATGTAGTAGTAATGGGGGACTTCCATTTCCCCGATATTTGCTGGGAGACAAATTCTGCAAAACATGGCCCCTCCAGGAAATTCCTGACTTGTGTGGCAGATAACTTCCTGCTACAGAAAGTTGAAGTAGGAACTAGAGGATCGGCTATCCTTGACTTGATCCTAACCAAGAGAAGACAATTTAGTGGGTAAAGTAGCAGTTATAGGACCTCTGGGGGAAAGTGACTGTGTTATACTTGAGTTCATGGTTCTAAAGGAAGCAAAAGCAAGTGTAGTCAAACCCGTACCCTGGATTTTAGGAAAGCTGATTTTAATAAACTCAGAACAATGATAAGTAAGGTCCCATGGCAAGCGACTCTAACGAGAAAAGGAGTCCAAGATGGGTGGGAGTTTTTAAAAAAGGAAATTCTAAAGGCACAATTACAAACAATTCCAACAAGAAAAAAAAGGTGGAAGACAACAGAAGAAGCCAATGTGGCTTCACAAAAAGCTTAGAGATGACCTGAAAACAAAAGTACACATATAGGCAGTGGAAAGAAGGCCAAGCAACAAAGGAAGAGTACAGGCAGGTAGCACAGAATTGCAGGGATGGCGTCAGGAAGGCTAAAGCTGAGAACAAGCTGAAGTTAGCGAGGGATGCTAAAAGCAAAAAAAAAAAAAAAAAAGCTTTCTTCAGCTACATGCATAGTAAAAGACAGAGGAAGGAAATGGTGGTTCAGCTATTAAATAAGGATGGCAAAATGATAACAGATGATAAAGATAAGGCAGAGGTGCTCAATTCCTACTTTGGCTCAGTCTTCTCCCAAAAGAGGGTCTATGTCCCCCCTGGCAATGGCAAAGTACAGGCTGAAGGGGCAGGATTGCAGCTTAAGATCGATAGGCATATGGTCAAGGAACACCTAATTACTTTGAATGAGTTCAAATCTCCAGGGCCAGATAAACTGCACCCTAGAGTAATAAAGGAACTGGCAGAAGGACTCCAGAACCACTGTCTATTCTCTGAGAAATCATGGAGGATCGGGGAAGTGCCAGATGACTGGAGGAGGGCTAATGTTGTCCCTATCTTCAAAAAGGGTAAAAAGGAGGAACCTGGAAACTACAGACCAGTCACTCTGACATCAGTCCCTGGGAACATTCTGGAGCAGATGATAAAGCAATCCATCTGTAAGCACCTTGAAAACAATGCAGTGATTACTTGAAGCCAACATGGATTTGTCAAGAACAAATCCTGCCAGATGAATCTGATCTCATTTTTTGATCAAGTAACCTCCCTTGTGGACTATGGGAATGCTGTGGACATCATATACCTCGACTTCAGCAACGCTTTCAACAAAGTGCCCCATGATATCATGATGAGCAAACTACCTCCAAGTGAAGTGAGCTAGATGAAACAACGATCTGGTGGATCCACAGTTGGCTACAGAATCGGACTCAAAGAGTGCTTATCAATGGGACCTCCTCAAACTGGGGAGAGGTAACGAGTGGGGTACCGCAGGGCTCAGTCCTGGGCCCAGTGCTCTTCAACATTTTTATTAATGACTTGGAGGAGGAGGTGCAGGGAATGCTGATCAAATTTGCAGATGACACAAAATTGGGCGGGATAGCTAATGCCTTGGAAGACAGAAACAAAATTCAAAGTGATCTTGATAGACTGGAGCACTGGGCAGAAAACAACAAAATGACATTCCATAGGGATAAATGCCAAGTTCTGCACCTAGGAAAAAGAAACCAAATGCACAGTTACAAGATGGGGGATACATGGCTCAACAACACTACAAGCGAGAAAGATCTTGGAATTGTTGTAAATCGCAAGCTGAATATGAGCCAACAATGTGATGCGGCTGCAAAAAAAGGCAAATGCTCTTTTGGGCTGCATTAATAGAAGCATAGCTTCCAAATCCTGGGAAGTACTAGTTCCCCTCTATTCAGCACTGGTTAGGCCTCATCTGGAGTACTGTGTCCAGTTCTGGGCACCGCACTTTAAGAAGGATGCAGAGAAGCTGGAGAGGGTTCAGAGGAGGGCAACAGAGATGATCAGGGTACTGGAAACAAAGCCCTATTTAAGAGAGACGGAAAGAACTGGGCATGTTTAGCCTTGAGAAGAGAAGTCTGAGGGGAGATATGATCGCTGTCTTCAAGTACTTGAAAGGTTGCCACAGAGAGGAAGGCCAGGCTCTCTTCTCGATCATTCCAGAGTGCAGGTCACAGAATAATGGGCTCAAGTTACAGGAAGCCAGATTCTGACTGAACATCAGGAAAAACGTCCTGACTGTTAGAGCAATACAATGGAACCAATTACCTAGGGAGGTAGTGGGCTCTCCCACACTGGAGGCTTTCAAGATGAGGCTGGGCAGACATCTGTCGGGGATGCTCTGACTTGGATTCCTGCATTGAGCAGGGGGTTGGACTCGATGGTCTTGTAGGCCCCTTCCAGCCCTACTATTCTACAATTCTACGATTCTACGTTTCTAGTTCTGCCCACTGGAGGAACTATAGTCCAAATGAAATGAGCATAACAAGAAAGAAAGAAAGAAAGAAAGAAAGAAAGAAAGAAAGAAAGAAAGAAAGAAAGAAAAGACACACAGTCTTCTCCATAATCTGCAACCCAAGTGAGAAAAGGCTTTCAGAAGGACCAAGAAACTTTCCAGTGCCAGGCAGAACAAGGATAGGACCATTTTACAAGCTGAATATTTTTGGCTGAGAAGACTGAGCAGACATCCTTTGGGGATGTTTTATGCCTAGGAAGAACCTCTCTCACTATAGAAGTTAGAATACGTTAGGGATGTACGAAACACTTACCTTATTCCACGCCGGGGCATCCATGGTGGTGGGGAGGTGCTCCGTCCCTCTCCCCGGAATCCTCCCTGGCCAGCTCTGTTCCGCAGCAGCTCCACAGAAACCACCGGCTGCAGCCGGGCTGCTGCGGCCACAAATGGCAGCCATCATAGCAGCTGCCATTTGCGTCCTTGCAGGCAGCCATGATAGGCTACTTAATTATTTACGTAGCCTAACATGGGAAAAAGCAGGGACGCAAATGCCCTAGTGGCCACCATTTGCATCCCTGCTCTTTCCCGTGATAGGCTACTTAAATACTTACATAGCCTATCACAGCTGCCTGCCAGCATGCAAATGTCGGCCGCTACGACGGCCACCATTTGCAGCCACAGCAGCCCGGCAGTGACCAGCCGGGAGACCAGCTGGAACCGCCACCACCAGAGCCACATCCACCCCAGGTAAGCTCCATCCCGGGGGGATTCTGCAGGGTTGCGGTGGGCAGGAGGCCGTTCCGCCATGGATTCTCTGACATCCCTAGAGTACATGACCTCTCATCACTTTCTTACCTGTGATATTTTTAGCAGAGGAAGCAGCAGCATTTAGTAGTACAGCTCCCATGTACATTTGCAATTAACATACATCATGTTCTCTCATTTTACACCTCATAGGAATTTTACATTTAGGCTAGGCTGGCTTGTCAATTCAAGATACAGACGCAAATCTAGTGCAAACGCTGGACAGGTGCTGTGCCTAAGAAAATTCACAGGGGCCATCCCATTTAGCCCAATGAACAGCTTTCCAAAAGTCATCCATAAGTAGGGACATGAGAAAGTAGTCATCATGCTAGACATGCAACCCGATTGCCATTTTCACCATGATTTCCCTATTCGCATAAGCAATGCATGAAAGCACTAGAATCTTCAGGCAACTGTTTTAGCAACAGAAACTCAAAACTATATGGCTCAGCAGCATCCAAATACTCATTTAGATTAGAGCAAGACGTACTAGCAAGCATTTCTATTTAGGGCAGAGGTGCATGACCTCTTTGACCATGAGGACAGGATCAGATTGTGACGGGGGGCTGCACATGCATGTAGGGATGTAGGAAAGTGACTTACCTTTCGCGGATTATGTTGATGGTGGGGGGGGAGGCGTTCCATCCCTCCCCCCAGAATCCTGGCCGGGGGGGGAGGCGCTCCGTTCCTCCCCCCGGAATCCTTGAATGGCTGGCTGTGCTCCGTGGCAACTCTGCGGAGCAGCTGGCCAGGCCAGAGCCATCCGCAGCCAGATTTCTGGCCACGGAGGGCTCTGGGTAAAAAAAAACAACAACAACTGTGTATGCAAATGGCGGCGGCTATGGCCGCCGCCATTTGCATTCCTTCTTTTTGGCCGTCTTAATCTACGTAAATATTTACGTAGACTATGACAGCGAAAATCAAGGGAAACGCAAATAGCATAGCGGGTGCTATTTGCGTCCCTTTTTCATTCACCGTTTTAGCCTACGTAAATCTTTACGTAGGCTAAAACGGCAAATCAAAAGGGGACGCAAATAGCACCCGCTACGCTATTTGCGTTCCCCTTTATTTTCGCCGTCATAGTCTACATAAATATTTACGTAGATTAAGATGGTAAAAAGTACGCAAGTGGCGGCGGCCGTAGCCGCCACCATTTGCGTATGCGTTTTTTTTTAACCCACCCAACCATGATAGGCTACGTAAAGATTTACGTAGCCTATCACATCTTTTTTTTCTTTTTTTTAAACCTAGCCATGATAGGCTACATAAATCTTTACATAGCCTATCACTTCTTCTTTCTTTTTTTTACACATAAGCCTGGAAATGGTGGCGGCGGCAGCCAGTCGGAAGACCAGCTGGCGCCGGCGCTGCCTCCAACG
Organism: Heloderma suspectum; assembly: GCF_057233095.1. Classification (NCBI taxonomy): domain Eukaryota; kingdom Metazoa; phylum Chordata; class Lepidosauria; order Squamata; family Helodermatidae; genus Heloderma; species Heloderma suspectum. The sequence continues at coordinate 43,400,579 of NC_139460.1, read as the reverse complement.
CTGCTTCCGCCTCCGGAGCTGCCGCCACCCGGAAGATCCACCCCAGGTGAGTCTCATCCCAGGGGGGATCTGCAGGGGGGCGGGGGGGCAGGCCATTCCTCCACGGAGTTCGAGGGGCCGAATGCACTGGCATTCGGCTTCACCGAGATCCGTGGCGGAATTCTCTGACATCCCTACATGCGTGCCACACACAAATCTGGGCTTCTCTTGCTAGCACTAGCTAAAGAAGCCCTTCACTTATCTCCAGACTCTCATCAGAAATTGTGGATAAGGAAGGGATTACCTTGCTACTGCTAGCACAGAAACCCCCGGGCAGTTGTGCCACAATTCTTGTAGCAACAGATGAACATGATCTAGGGATGTGTGAATCAGCAAAACTTGAGCTTGCCAAAGTTCTCTGAATTCCCCTCTTGAAGCTCGTTCCAACTCAATTCCGTATCAGATTGCAATGTTTGTTTTTTCTTTTCACATGAAAATCTGTGCCCATTTTTGCTCATATTTTTCAAAAAGTATGCATCAATTGTGCGCATCTTTGAAATGTATGCATTCTTCTCGCATTGATTATAGTGTATTTGTGAGCATTTTTTCATGCACATTTTTCAAATGTATGCATTCTGTCAAATGCATTTTTGAGAGTCTGCTAATTACATTGCAAGCTTGGCAATGTATGGACTTGGACCACAGATTGTATTCAAGACAGTATTTAGTCCAGAAGCTGCGTATCAGGTAAATCCTCATCAAAAACAAACAAAATTCTCATACATCCCCAAGGTGGTCTGGTGGCCTGCCGCCAGAAACTGCTTGACAGGCAGCATGAGGCCCATGGGCCACATGTTTTGCACCCCTGATGTAGGAGATTGTGTAGGTAGAAATCAAGAACAAGCACCTTCCTTGATTCTGGGTCTTTATTAAGGAGTGTTAGCCTGTTCACATTTTGGTGTTTTCCAATATTTCCTTAGTCCTAGCAGAGCCAATGCAACAGAGAGAGCTCCCACTGCAATTAAAAGTGCTCGCTCCCATTCTTTCGACATTATTGGACTAGTCCAATGGGAACCTGCAAGAGAAGATAGTCAGTTACCGACTTCCATAGGATTATTTGTTGACTTTTCTTAACTAGCCATAGCCAAGAATAAGCAGGCTTCTTTTATGCATCAGCTTGCAACCTTCTCACATAGTTCAGCATACCACACCCCACTACTATGCTCCATACTTAGCAGCTTTACTCACTCAACTTGTACTTCACATCAAGAGTAAAGATACAAGGGTAGATCTGCACCTGCATTCTTGCCCACCCAGGATGCATAGAGGATATGCCACAGATAGCTGGTGGACTCCAGACCTCATGAGAGGCATCCATTTTCTGGAGCAAAACTCCTTTAAATTAAAAACTCATCTGTACAGGCCTAGTCAACAACACTGTCGTTGAAGTCTTGCTGCTTAGAAAAATCAAGCCCATATGCCTTATTATAGAGCTTTTTGCTCAAGATAATGCCTTCCAGCCTGCTATTTCTCCATTAAAGAGAGATTTAAAAAAAAAACCTAAACAGAAATTATTCCTTAGCTCTGAATCCACGCAAGATCTCCACCATTTTCAGCATACTGAAAATTTAGGTCTATACTAGAATACAAAGCCAACGCCCACCCAAAGGCAGTTAGTAGGTGATGCCCTAGGGCAGGGGAAGGCAGAAAGTAGATCTCCAGATGTTTGGGACTTCAGCTCCCAGCATTCCAAACCATTAGTTATGGTGGTAGGGGCTTCTGAGAGTTGAAGCCCAAAGCATCTAGAGATCTAACTTCTGCCCACCCCTGCCCTGAGGCTGCAAGGTTTGGGGGCAGGGATGTACAAAATACTTACTTCCAGGTTTTGGGGGGCATCCCCGGGGGGGGAGGCGATCCGTCCCTCCCCCTGGAATCCTGCCCGGCTGGCTCCACTCTGCGGTGAGTCCGCAGAGCCACTGGCCGGGCCCGTCTGCAGCCGGACTTCTGTCCGCTGCTGGGTAGGGATGGTGGAGAATTTCTCCCCGAAACTTTGGGGGGCCGAGCGCCAATGTGTTCGGCCCCCCGAACAAGTTTCGGGGAGAAATTCTCCACACACACCCCACCCCCGCACCCCCCCTGGGACAGGACTTACCTTTGCCGAATGTCCCTCCCGGCAGCAGATCCGGCCGGTGGTTCGGCGGGTGTTCATACGGGGCGGGAGCAGCAGCCGGTCTTTCGACTGGCTGCCGCCACCGCCATTGCAATCAAAGGAAAAAAAACAAAAACGCCCCCGTGATAGGCTACGTGACGATTTACGTAGCCTATCACGGCTGACTTTGCAAATCTAGCCATGATAGGCTACGTTAATCGTCACGTAGCCTATCACGGGGGCGGTTTGTTTTTGTTTTTTTAAACTTTGGAGTTCGCGGCCGGGCGAGGCAGGAAGCCTCCTCCCCGGCCTGTATTTCGGCTGGGCGAGGCGGGAAGCCTCCCCCCCCCGGCCTGAACTTCGCGGGGGGAGCAGCGAAGAGCCTCCCCCCCCACCGCGAACAAGCTTCGATGACAGGTAAGTGACTTTCGTCCACCCCTACTGCTGTGCTGCGACTGCAAATGGCATCTGGCATAGGGGACACCATTTGCATCCCTGCTTTAGCCATGATAGACTACTAAATATTTAGATAGCCTATCAAAGCAAAGAGCAGGGACGCAAATGGCGTCCGCTACTCTGGACGCCATTTGAGGCCACAGACCAGAGCAGCGGATGGCAGCGGACAGACTGGCCAGCAGCAGGTAGGGTCTGTCCTGGAGGGATTTCAGGGGGTGGCAAGGGGTAGTCCGTTCCACCACGGACTCTGGGGAGCCAGATTCTAAAGAATCTGGCCTCATTGGAGTCCATGGCGGATTTCTCCGCCATCCCTAGTTGGCGGGGGAGTAGAACCTGATGCTTCAACATATTCCATGGAAAGAACAGACCTGTTATGCTTGACAGGTTCATGTTCGATAGCCACATCTCCTTACCTTTCTGCTCAACATGGTTCGGTGCTTTACTCATCTGGAAGTCTACCGGTCCTTCTGCTGTCACCAGACTCCTTGGAGTTTCTTGTAAGGCCTGGTTCTTAGGTGTTCTCCTAGCTATTTGAGGAAAAAAGTTAGGACATACGCAAGCGTCCCTGCCCATGTATTCATTTCATATCCTATTTCTTTAGTCTTCCATTCCTTTTAGTTCTCAGCTACCATTGAGGCAATCCGGTGAGCTTTTCATGAACAACTACATTTTCAGACAATTCCTAGCTGTCTGGGACCCTCTGGATCTTGAATATGGATGTTATACTTAGGGTGCAATCCTATTACTTCCATGGCTGATGCTTGTAAGCATCTGAACTCAGAGGCTTACAAACATCCAGTGCAGAGAGGGAGGAGCGGCAAAGGAAATCATTGTCTCTGCTGTTCCTCCTACTCTGCATTTTTGCTGGACTAGCTTTTTCACCCATCTAGCTGGGACATGTCAGAGAGGGAGGGAAGGAGGCTGGAGAGGCCTTCAGATAGCTCAGATCCCAGCATCTCCAGTCCCCTCCCACCAAAACTCCCTCTTTCCCCCCTTTCTGAGGTCGCTTTTGTGACCTTGGAGATGCAGCCAGCACAGTTCTTTCTGCACCAGCTGCAAGGGAGAGGGAGGGAGCACAGATTCCTGGTTCTAAGGTTAGAGCACCATGTCTGACTTTGGATCCAGGAATCCAAAGTATCCCATGTGCCCCCCCCAATGCTGTCAAGGGACTATAAGATTGCTCCTCCCAGTATCTTCCCACTACTCAGGCTACAAGCCATTGGAGGTTTGTTTAGTTCTTCATCTGGTAGAAGGTACCAAGTACCATGAACATTTTCAGAGCAGGATATTCCCCAGAACATGATACTCTCCACATTTATGCCCCTCTGGTTAGGGAACCTAAAGCTTACTTGTCCTCTTCAACCATATTTAGCAGAAATATGGACCAGACCACAACATATCTACAGTCTTGTTGCAAAGTTAAGTCAACTCATGTCTAAAACACTGTGTTGAGTTGGCAAGACTGGACTTGATCACAATCTTTCAAAAGGCCCAGCCACATATTCAGAACAGTTTTCGTTTACCTCCCCAATGAGAAATTTCCCATCAAGTAGTGCCTCCCAGAAAGGTGCAATCAAGCAGAAGTTATCAGATCACTAGCCTGAAGAAAGGCTATATACACAAGTTGGCAGAACAATGGTGATTTATTTGGAAGCCGAACCCTAAACATTTTCACAGTGCCTCATTAAGTAAAGTTTGGGGGAAGTGGTGAGGAAGTTTAGCTAATAAGAGGAAAGATAAGAAAAATTTTAGTTAATTACTAAATTACTTTTCAAGAAGAGGAAAAAAAATCATGTACTTTGTGTCTGTATCAGCCCATTAGGGTATGTGGGCTGAAAAGATAACCAAATAGAAATTATTATGGTTCTCAGGACCAAGTAGTTCAGACTATAAAGGAAACAGTTTAAGTGTCTCTTGTAAGTAGTGAACATGTTGCTATCCAGTTCAATGGGCTCTGAAGTTTGTCAGGAGCTTTATTTTCTCAGAAGATCCAATTTGCTTGACCATCTCCTCATCCCTGCTTCAGCACCAACTGTTCCTAATTAATTACCACCATTAAACTAGGGATGTACGAATCCCTTACCTGGTTCCGGTCAGGGCATCCACTGGGGGCGGGGAGGCACTCCGTCCCTGCCCCTGGAATCCTCGACGGGGGGGGAGGCGCTCCGGTCCTCCCCCCTGAAATCCTGCCCAGCCGGTTCTGCTCCACAGCGGCTCCACGGAGCAGCCAGCCAGGGCCGTCCACAGCCGGACTTCCGGCCGCGGACAGGCTGCTGCAGATGCAAATGGCGGCTCCCATAGCAGCCGCCATTTGCATCCTTCCAGGCTGCCATGATAGGCTATGTAAATACTTACATAGCCTATCACGGTATGCCCCCCCAAAAAAAACGGCATACGCAAATGGCAGCAGCTACAGCGGCCACCATTTGCGTTCCCTATTTTTTGCCGTTCTACCCTACGTAAATATTTACGTAGGCAATTACAGTGGGAAAAAAAGGGAACAGCAAATAGCACAGTGGGCACTATTTGTGTTTCTTTCTTTTTTTCACCGTAAAAGCCTACGTAAATATTTACGTAGAATAAAACGGCAGGGGGAAAAAGAACGCAAATAGCACCCACTATGATATTTGCGGTTCCCTTTCTTTTTTCATCGTAATTGCCTACGTAAATATTTACGTAGGCTAGAATGGCAAAAAATAGGGAATGCAAATGGCGGCCGCCGTAGCCGCTGCCATTTGCGTACGCTGGTGTTTTTTTGGGGGGGGGTAGCCGTGATAGGCTACGTAAATTCTTACATAGCCTATCACAGCTGCAAGGACAGCAATGGCAGCCACAGCAGCCCGGCCATGGCCAGCCAGGAGACCAGCTGCCGGCGCCGCCACCAAATCCGCCGCCGCCACCAAATCTGCCGCACCTGCGCCAGGTAAGTTCCATTCCATTCAGGGGGGGCAGGAGGCCATTCTGCCACAGATTCTGGGGGAATCTGGATTCTTTAGAATCCGGCCTCACTGGAAACTGTGGCAGAATTCTCTGCCATTCCTACATTAAACTACTAAAGGACAAATTGCATTGTTATGAGACCAAGAAGCTCTTCTCTCTAGAGAAGAGTGACCCTGGACTTAATCCTCAGTGGTGCTGCTCAGGACCTAGTGTGAGATTAATGTTGTTTAATCAGCTGGAAACAGTGACCATTGTACTATCAAATTCAAGTAGAAAGTTGCCAAGGAACTCCAACTGTCACAATTAACTGCAAAAGAGGACACTTCTCTAAAAGAAAGGAACTGGTCAAAGCTAAGCTGAAAGGGATAGTGAGGAGGGTCACATCTCCAAAAAGCTTGAGGAGGGTCACATCTCCAAAAAGCAATGAGGAGGGTCACATCTCCAAAAAGCTCCAAAAAGCTATTATTGAGGACAATAATAGAAGCTCAATTGGAATATACACTGCAGATCAGGGATGGAAGCACTAAGTCCAAGAGATCAGCATGATTAACAAGCAGTGTCAAGGAAACTATTAGAGCAAAAAGGTTTCCTTCAGAAAATGCAAGTCTTTCCCAAATGAGAAGGGGAAAAAAACCCAATCCTAAATAAAGGGAATGCAAATATTGGGTGCAAAAATAGATTCTGAAAGGCATAGTCAACAATATTAATACTAACAATAAAAAATTAAATACATCATAAGCAGGAAACCTACTAGGAAGGCAGCTTTATCCAACTGGGGCCTTCCACATGCAGCCAGCCCTGCTGGTTCTGGTCTGGGCATAGCCACCCCTGCCAGCCCTGGTCTGCAAGCGACCTCTACCATGTGTGTGACACAATATAGCACTTCCAGGGACAGGCCCTGAAATGAGCAGAAATGGTTGCCAGAGTCCTGCACCTTCCAGAAATTAGAGTTCCTGCTCATTTCAGGGCTTGCCCTAGGAAGCTCTACACTGTGTTGCACAAGTGGTAGGGGCTGCTTGCGGACCCGGGCTGGCCAAGCCCCAATCAGATACTGCTCTTGGACAACAAGGAAGGTAAAGGAATACTAAAGGAGGAAAAGGAGATTGCAGGGAAGCTAAATGAATTTTTTGTATCTGTCTTCACTGCAGAAAATGTAGGATGAATACCCATGTCTGAACTGGTATTTTCAGGATGGGTGTCTGAGAAATTGAGACAAATAGTGGTGACAAGAGATGAAGTTCTAGACCTTATTCCTGAACTGAAAACAAACAGATCACTGGGTCCAGATGGTATCCTACACCCCCTGCCCCAAGATTTTATAAAACTCAAATGTCAAATTGCTGATATTCTAACAAAAATATATAACATGTCCCTACAATTGGCCTCTGTCCCAGAGGACTGGAGTGTTGCCAATGTAATGCCAATATTAAAAGAAGGGATCCAGGGGGGGTCCAGGAAATTACAGGCTGATTACTTAGCTTAATGTCTGTTGCCAGGTGAATTGGTGAAAAGTATTAACAAGAATCCTAAAGGAAATCAACCCTGACTGCTCATTGGAAGGACAGATACTGAAGCTGAAGCTCAAATATTTTGGCCACCTAACCTAATGCAAAGAGAAAACTCCCTGGAAAAGACCCTGATGCTGGGAAAGACTGAAGGCAAAAGGAGAAGGGGACGGCAGAGGATGAGATGGCTAGATAGCATCACCGATGCAATGAATATGAACTTGAGCACGCTCCGGGAGAGAGCGCAGGACAGGAAGGCCTGGCGTGCTCTGGTCCATGGGGTCCCTTCTTTCAGAACCACCACTTTCAGAGGCACATTTGGTGATGACGCAAGAGAGGACTTTCTCAATGGCTGCTCTCAGGCTGTAGAATTCCCTACCAAGGGAGGCTAGATTGGCTCCATCTCTGCTGTCCTTCCACCATCAGGAAAAGATGTTTTTATTCAAGCAGGCCATTGGAGTGTAAGCTGTCTTTTGGGATGAGTGCTGCTTTTATTCTGTTCTTGTTGCATTTCAATGTATTTGTTTTATTATTGTTTTAATCAAGTTTTTATTTAACGGGGGAATCCTAATTTCACATATATGCTGATGGGATCTGAACTGGCAGTGACTGATCAAGAAGGAGATGTGGAGTTATGGTGGACAGCTCAATGAAGATAATAACTTGGACTAGATGGGCCTTTGATTTGACCCAGCAGGGCTCTTCTTATGTGTTTTCAACAGTTAGGTGAAAGAAAAGGACAGAATGGGAGCTGGATACTGAGGAAGCCATTACCTCTGATCTCATGGCAGTTAATCATGCAGGATTCCATTGCGGATGGGACACAAGCAGCAGCACTGCAGTGGAAGTAAACCTGGTAAAATATATAATGAATATAAAAGCTACATCTTTTAAAGTACAAACCTGAGAGGGTTCTTATATTACCCCTACATAACACACACACACACACACACACAAACACACGTACGTGTATGTGTGTGTGTAGGTTATGTGTGTGTAATCTTGACCCACTGAAGCTCATCCCTAGTCATACTTCCACATCCCTTTAATGGGCTTACAGCTTTACAAACACCAACGAATTGCTCCACCCAAAATCTGAAAATCTGATGTAGTATGATTTAACTAGACTTTAGTGTGCTAAGGTGGAGTAGGTGAACCTTCCCAGTGGATTGGTCCTGTTAAGCTGTGAACAGAACACAAATCACTTTGTTACATAGTTCTCTTTGCAGAGTTCTACCATTGCAACACCTTTTTACTATATTTGGTAGAAGCAGAAATAGCCACTTCATAAGAGGCTGTGTGGTTGACCATTTCCCTAAGACCAGCTCCTTAAGACAAAGCCTACCTCCATATTTAACAAATTTGTGCACCACTTTTATGATGTAGGGCTACACTGAAACAGCCCTAGTGTAAATTACTACTGCTCAAGAAATGCATATATTATTTTCTAGGCCATGTCTCAGTAATCCAGTTCATGTATAACCTCTGCCATTGAACAGATCTTACAGGTCCAGTAAGTGCTTGTTGGGGATCAGAGTCCACAAAGGTGAAAGTGCTGACAACCAAGCGTTGGTAGTGAGATGGATGCTCTAGCCCTGAAGCTGTTCCAGTAAGGACAAACTGAGTCTGGTAATTGTCACCCCCATATGGACACCTGAAAGAGACAGAACTGCTGCAGTAAGATAAGAGCTCTTCAATAGCCTCAAATCCCCAGCTTCTCTTGAAGGTATTACCTGTTCACCAGGATGGGCCACTGAGGCTGCTGTAGAGGGTTAGTGCTTGGTGTGGCCCAGCACTCATGAAGAACTAAAACAAGGTTTGGGTCCGTTCGTTGCAGAATCCGTACCTCCAGGAAAACAGGATCCTTCAGGAGCTTAACTACAGGGTAATCCCAGTTAGCATAGTATTCACTGTAGCGTTGGTCTGTAGAACAAGATTCCAAAAGGTTACATGCTACTGAAGAATGAAGTTGTGAATGAAGGATTCAATACTGGGAGCCAGCCAAGAATGTGCATGCATCTCCTCAAGCTTTTTTCAGAAGTCATGCTTTCCTCATGATTTGTAGGCAGATAGTATGTCTGTACAAGATGGTCACCCCCATCTCTTACAGTTGGCTAACCAAGGTCTTGCATTGTGTCTAGCAGCCTTCCTCCACATGTCACCTTCTACACAATGGCCATTGCACTATTTCCAGGGCAATTGGGAAAGACATCAATAGATACCTTATTATCCTATTTCACTCTGCACCAAGAAGTGTTACCCTTGGCTATATTTCCTACACTTGCAAAGTTACTTAAGAGGATTGCATGTCCCCGTTTTTATTTCACTTTAGTCTTTGGAAGTCTGAAGATTTAGTTACATTCCAGTTTTGTCTATTCACTGTACTGTACATGGGTGGAGGAAGCTACTGAACACTTCACAATAAAAAAAAAAACACATTAAGTGACAGGAGCTATGGAAGCCCCTGGATTTTAGCACATGAACATAATGGCACTTACTAGTGGCAATTCTTAGCTCTAGATTGAGTGGACCATACTGGGTGACTGATGGTGGGGGAGGCAGGGTGAAGACTTGTACAGCAAGTGGGAGGAACCCTTCTGTTGAGTATCTGCAGCTGATATGCATCCTGGCCAATAGGAAAGAAATATCAATTAGGTATTTGGGTGGGAAAAGAAGACACTAGAGCAGCCTTCCCCAACCTGGTGCCCTCCAGATGTTTTGGAGTACAACCCCAAATTCCTGACCATTTGCCATGTTTGCTGGGGCTGACAAACATCTGGAGGGCACCAGGTTGGAGAAAGCTGCACTAGAGAGTATCAGATACCATTACCTGAAGGTGCTGTCTCGTGTAATAGATCCTATGTTCCAGTTTTGGACATCATGATGTGCCACCAGCTCATTGGTATATATGCCTTGATCTCCAGCTACCTGTTTGTTCGTTTTTAAAAAAGCACACAATTCAGATTAATTTGGATTAAACCAATTTAGTCTTCCTGCATCCTCCTTCACCCAGATAGAGGGAGGAAACCCAACAGCGTTAAGTACTAGGATTCCTCTAAATTTAAAGGGCTTTATCAACTGTTAAGTTTCTCTGCTTCTAAGAAATTCAGTAACTGCTGACCCATGAGATCAAGTCAAGGCTAGTTCACATGTTGTACCTGTTGTAGAGGGCGGGCTCATGTGAGATGCCAGTTTCAACAGGAAAGCACTAAAAAAAGCTATTTTGATCACTTGCTTCTGTGAAATGTTTGCAATATATACACATTGAAGGTGTGCCTTGCCCAAAAAAGGCTGAGTTGCCAAGTACACCTATATTCCTACACACACACACACACACACACACACACACACAGGCAGAACTAAATTGGCTAGGTGACATCTAAGAGACGCTTCCTCTTATTCTTTCCCTCTGTAGCCACTACTCAGACATGCACACTATTTCTACTACCTCCATTGCTTCACCTTATTACATAGGAGAAAGGCTCGGCTCCTACACTTTTCCACACCTTTCCTTCTCCAACCCAAAGGGGAATAGAACACTGCCTCCCACCTGGCTAGTGATCCAGCACTCTTTCCACCCCATATACCCTTTTGGACCAGAAGGTGTTGCTTAGTTATACAGGGACCTTATAACACTGCCTCCTGCAATAGCTACACTTTTGGAGGCTCCTTCACATGGGGCTTTTATCCTGCAATTGAGATTGCTCCTTCACGGAAGTTTGCGGGCTCTTTACATGACGCAATGACCCTGCCATGACCCTCCTGCACTAAATGCCCTCTGTTCTATTCTTAAATAGATCGCAGATAATGAGCTATCAAATTACCCCGTGAAAAGAGTAAGAGTGGCAAGAAGAAGAGCGAGATCAATGGAAGATAATGGAAGACAGATATGGGGAGAAGGAGGGGGAAAGGGGAGGGGGAAAGGAAGCATGTGTAAAAGGAGTCATTGTGATCCTGCATTTAAAATGGAAGCAGAAAGCCCCATTTTAAATGCAAGTTTTTAGGCTGTTGTAGAGATGCCCTTGTGGGTCTTCTTCTTCTCACTATGTCGACACACCTAGATTATGGAGTGACCGTGCAAGAGGTTCCTTATACTGAGCTCAGACTGTAGCACCACCAAGCTATTTAAACACAGATCAATGCATCCAGGCATAGATTCTAATCTATATAGTGTGGCACAGTAAAAAAAGAAAAAAAAGAAAACCAGTACTAACACAGAAGCTTTCAAGAAAGGTGATTTTGTATTGATTCCTACCTGAAAAGTAGTTCCACAGGCTGAGAGTGGGAAGTTGTAAAGGACAAAGGCATTATTCTTTGTCACAGGAAAACAACTACTGCCACGTCCACTGACAAGATGCACTGAGTCCAGAATTAGTGATGGCAGAGTCACATCCCTAGATACCGCGATTGAGAAGTGGCCATCTGGTGTGCAGTGTGCAGTCACTGAAAAGTGAAAGCCAACTACATTAGTATGGAATCCCACCACAGATTTCTCATGGTTTCTGTGAGTTACTGTCCTGCTTATTGCCATCTGGTCAGCATCCTTTCCAAAAGGAAAGCAACATGGCAGAAGCTCGGTTGCATCAAGTGGAAATACCATAGCCAGTTTACAAAATAATCCACTCAGGATTGCTTTTACCCTTCCCAAAAATTGAGAACAGCCACATTCAATGCTCAACCTTGTGGCCAGGGACATTAAGAGTCCACTTCCCTGCATTTACTTCAGCTCAATTGATCTCCACTACCACCTAGGTCAAGAAGAAGAGTTTTTCAACAGAAAATGCCTTGTCAGGATTTGGAGGACATTTAATTAGTGCAAAGAATGGCCACGGAGCTGTGGATTCTTACTGTGAGGATGAAAGTTGCTCACTGGACTGAAAATTGAGTTTCCCTGGCATCAACAGCATGAAGTGCTTTATCCTCAAGCCAAAATGCAAGTTACACCTATGCAGCCTTCTAGTGGGAGGTGCCTTAAGAGTTCCAACCTACCTGTATTACCATAGTAACAAGGAACACGAGGATCACCAGGGGTATAACAGCAGCCTTTTTCTTCACATTCTTCCTGAGATACAGGTGGAGAGGCACAAGGAAGCTGGTCTTGCCTCTGTACTCCCAGGCACACACTGCTGCTGCTTGGAGCATCTAGAACTGAAGGCCAGAGTGTTAGGAATGATGCGTCCACCAATCCCCTATCAGCCAAGGAACACACCTATGCTATTGTTGAACTGCTCCTGTCTTATTGCATACCTATGAATTAAGGTGATTACAACCATTGGTATTCCGGAATACTTATGATACACATTTAGAACAGTCACTTAAGATAAGGGATTTATGGTGGTTTTATGACTCTTGTATGAAGTGAGGTGAATGACATTTTTCATACAAGAATCAACCCATATGCATGAAGACATTAATACATCCATCGTAACCTGTAGTTCCATGTTGAGACAAGATGTCAAATAGTTTTCTTCCCCAGCCCAATTGATGTCCCTTTTCTGTCAAGAACTCTCAGGAGCAGATTCTAGAGGTGAATCCCAAAACTACACCTGGCAAGTGAATTGGACATTGAAGGTCCTCTTCATGGAGAAAGACTTTGCCAACAGTATCCTGTCTTTCAATCCTGAGAGTCATTAGGAAGTTGCCATTCTGTATTAACAAAAAAGGCAAGATATGATTAGAGGTTTCCATTAGTCAAGTCAGGACAGAAAAAGTACCCATAAGTTACACACTGTTGCTAAATGACAGGATTTTCTACAACATAGGGCCATTCTACATGTTACAAGATTCCAATATGCAAGGCAAATCATTTAGGAATGAATGTGAAAACTTGTCTGGAGAGCCAGGTATAATGATCCTTCCTACATCGAACCCCAGTTTTGCATCAGTTCCTATATCGTTTGTCCTCCTTGTGTGGATCTTATAACATGTGAAGTTGCCTTAAAGCGACCAAGCCCTGAAATTGTACCGCATGTCAACAGGTATGTAAGAAGCTCTTCTGTTATAGATATGCCAGTTACTACAAATTATTGTTCACCAATTCAAATCAATGTGCACCACTGAGACTACAGCAGCTATTGGGGGCTTGCTGACGTATGATTGAAAAGATTTGTCTGCATGGTTCTTTGTAGCATCCACCTATATCCCAGAGGTAAGGGTCAAGTTACTACCTTTTTGGTGAAGAAACATCCAGCATAAGGAACAGTGAACATCACAGAGCCTTCATATTTCCAAGAGATGGAGACACAAGCAGATTTGTGAAGAGGGTGGGACCGGCCTTCAGAATCTAGGGAGGAAATCGACGCCATTTTTGAGATCTTCCAGCAATAGCTTCAAGTGAAAGAGTTTGATTTCTCACCCTTCCATTGTTTATTATCAAGCAGCGTAGCTGTCAGGTTTGCTATATATCAATACAGTACTCTCAGGGAAGCATGCCCTACAATCTTTTATCCATCCTCTATAGTCCTCTTGCTCTAAAGTGAGTAATTGTATTTGTCCCTTATAGCTTAGAATGCCCACCATAGCCATAGGGTTAGAATTCATATTTTAGCAGTCAAAAGTCAATTCCCACACTAAGGTAGCACAGGAATCCTACTCCTCTTTGAGCTAGCACTGAAATCCAAGTCAAAGCCCTAGGTGGGTTTGAAATTCAAATGGGAATCCTAGGTAGGATCAGAGGCACTGGTAGGCATAGAGCACCAGATGGACATCGGCTCTCCACCCCACCCCACCCGGAACCCAGTCCTGCTTTGTCTCCACCAACTGCTTCTGACTCAGATGCTCACCATTACAAAGAACGGATTGGAATCACACCTCACGCATCCCCCTCTCAGCTGGCTCTCTGAGCTGCCAATCCCCCCGAGCCAGCCAGATGCTGCGGTGTTGTACTGGGCCATATTGGGGCAGAAGGTTGAATCAGGAACTGGGAAGCTTGATGCGCCCAGTTCTGCCTCTGCTCTTGCATGTGCTTAGGCATGGGATGGATGCTCCTCCCAACTGTAGAAATCACTGAGCAGCGTAGCAGCCAGGCAGCAAAGAAGGATCCACACACAGCACAGTCTCAGCAGCACTGACAGTGACATCCCTGCAGCTTCTCCCCCGAGAGACAGAGACAGAGACAGACACACACACACACACACACACACACACACATGACAAGCGTCATGAAAATAAACTTCCCCCTCCTTCTTCCTAGCCAGCTGCGCTTCATATTATATTCAGGGTAGGCTCAAGAGTGGGGTGCTTCACGGGCAGGGCAGAACATGAATAACACAATCATCCCATGTATACTTCCTTGTGAGTAAGCCCATCTGAACTCAGTAGAGGGGCTTCCTTCTAAGTAAACACGGTAAGAAATAGGCTGCTGTGCATTTTCCTTGTCATGGATTTGCTCCTGCAGCTTAATCCTGCTGTTACTTTATAGCCAGCTTTCAGCTTGTTTTTTAAAAACATGTAAATTGTTTAATAGCTATGCTTTACATCTTGAAATCTGAGTAGCAACAACTGTACTGTGAATCAAACTACCTGGTGGCCCATATAAATCCCACTATGTTTGTCTGTCTGTCTTTCTTTTAAAGATCAAGCATTCAGCCATTGCAGAGAAAGGTGAAGGGCCACTTTTTAGTGGCTTAGGAAAAGGGAGGTCCATGTAACAGGATAGTGTCTTGTCCTATTTTCCCCCACTTCTTCCAGGACTGTTCACCACCTTAGAGAGCCCAACCCCTGCACAAACCAACCCTTGAGTATGTCAGATGCTAAGTAGCCCCCCACAAATCACTGATTCTGGAAGGGAGCAGAAGACCATCCAATGAGGGGTGACCCATTGTTGTTAAAGCAGAGCAGGAGAATTCTTTAAAAAAAAAAAAAAAAAAACCGCAGTGGTATGTAGCAGTGTAAGTAAATCTAGACTTCACTACTGCTTTATTACACATGCACTGATGAATGCATGTGCCCAAACACTTAATATATTGCTTTTGTAGTGTTATTTCCTGCTTTTTATTCCATATTATCCAAACTACCACAGCAAATGTCTTTGTGTCCTACGAGGTAGAAAAATGCACAAGAGGGATGTCGTCTCATTATGATGGGATCGTAATGATATGACACAAGGTGTAGCTCTGGCCCATGTTGCAGCAAAAACAAAGAATCATGTGCCACCTTAAAGACTGCCAAATTTACTATGGCATTATATTTTTTGGACTAGAGGTTACTTTATCAGATGCTACAGGTGTGTGTGTGTGTATACATATATATACACACACACACACACTCACACACACAGAGAGAGAGAGGTTACAGGGGAATGAAATGCACAAAGTATACAGTGATAGCTATCACAGTAATGTAATTATCAGTGTCTATAGTCTTCATATTATTTCACTGTGAGGTCACTGCTTACATCCCCCTCCAACTATATGTATATTTGTCAGGTATGTCTGAAATCCTTAAACATGAGCCTAGGTGTTCAACCCAGGTTCATACGACCCTGCTCCATGATGGGGCTCCATCATTTACAAAGACAGAATGAGATCGCCATTCCTAAACACACCTACTAGGGAGTAAGCCCCTTTGAATGCAATATAACTTACTTCTGAGTAATCATGTTCATGTCTAGGAAGGGCGAGAGAGAGAAATGTTCATTGTCAGCTTTGCAACTGAAGTACTCCTATCTTAGGAGCAGGGCCTTGAAAGACCATTAGGTCAAGGGCCTAAAATTACAGAGCTGGTAGGATTATTGTCCTATCACTTAAGTTCACATGTTCCCAGGCTGTACTATCCACTCTAGCTTGCCACCACCAAATGTCAGCAAGCTAAAACCACCATCATAGCCAGCAGTATGGGTGTCAAGTATACTTGGTACAATCTCTACTTCCAAGGGGTTAGTAGTACAGTACCGATTACACAGCACTTTCAAATTTACATAACTTCCTGATCCTTATTGTGTTTTCCCCTCACAACAGCCTTTCCAGCTAGGAGTTTTTCTACCTATCTTTTACATTTCTATACCACCCAATAGCTGAAGCTCTCTACCTGAGGCATTTGTTGGGCACTCATCATCCCCTACTCAAGGTTGTTTATGACCCATCATTTATGGGTTCTTTAGATGACGTCAAGACCGTCCAGTTTTACTTCTATTTATAAACAGCATTTTAGTCAAGGTTTTTTTGTTTTTAGAGCAGGGAAAATTGGGTATTATTTCTGATGGTGAAAAAAAGTGGGATTTCTTCTTTTATCTGGACTTCTGCTATACTACAGTGCCAATTAGAGGCTATGTAGCAGAAAAGCAGTAAAGGAAACATTCCTCACATAGTGCTTGGATCTCAATTCTGGGTTGAAACTGAGCATAGATGCAGCAGATTAACATCCTCATGTAGAAAAGCCCTAGGTCATTCTTATTTTATAGCAAGATTGACATTCTGCCTTCCACCCCAGGGAGCTCTGTTCCTTTAATAGCTAGAGGCAGAGCTTTGAACATTTCTGCCCCACCCCCTGGGCAACATGGAAATGCTCCTGTTGAATTGCTGCCCGTGTTAAAGGGTCAAAGCTTCTGTCAGGATGAGAAATGAGGCCAAAATAACAACTCACTCATGCCCACATAATAAAACATGTAGTAAGATCTGCCAGCACTTTGTCACCATCTCCTATGTTACCCTAGCTCCCATAAGATTTTCTTCCCCTATGGCTCCATCACCCTTTGAATCCCCATGAGAATTTTGATTGTTGTACTGAGGCATGCAAGTTCCTAGAATAAAAGAACATATTACTCAGTGTAAGAAAGTGTTTGCCCTGTATTCCAAGGAAAACCCGTAGGAGCAGAGATAAGATTCACTACAGGTGTTTTGTCAATTGGGAGTTGGATTTTCAGTTAGAATAGGAAGCACACATTAAAGCAGAGAGGGCAACCACTCGAGCAACAACTTAGGACCTATAATGTTGTCAAGCCAAGGTGAGCTACACCCTCTGATCATATACAGATGTTTGCTCAGGGCAGGGACGAGCAATGTGTGGGCCTCCAAATGTTTTGGCCTACAACTCCCACTATCCCTTAGCATTGGCTATGCCAGTTAGGGCTGATGGGACTTGTAAGCCAAAACAGCTGGAGGACCACAAGCTGCCCACCCCTGGCTTACAGCAGGAATGAAGTACCACTGAGTTCAGTGAGAGACTTACAAGGGGGTAAGCATGCATAGACTAAAGTCTTTAGCTTGGCATACATAGAAATAGAAAATACTATCCATGAGGGAACAGCCCAGAAGTAAAAGATTGAAGCTTGGCTGAGTTGTGAAAGACACACTCAATATAGTCAAGGGCAGGGAAGGTGTGTGTTTTAAGAATACATCTCATAATAAGCCATGAGCATGCAAGCTTCTGAGGAATAACTATGTGGTCTGAGACACAGGGGACAATGCCTCCATCTTCCTTAAACAGTAGTCTTGTTAAGAATCTTCTTCACAAAATTTACTTACCTAAAACAGTCAGAAGGGAAATAATATCTGTATGATTTGCAGGTAAAGTGAACTGCAAGCTTTCCCTACCACAGTATAGTAGACCACTGCTCCACAAGCTTGACATATCTTTAAAACTACTGGAATCCCCCAGAGCCACAGAAAGGAACAAAGGATGAACCCACAACATCATTACACCCAAAGAGGCCCAAAACCACTTTACTGCTGCCATACTGACTTAACAATAGGCACTCCAGCCAAAGGAAATCTTCATATAGGCTTAACTAAGCTGTGATTGGGCAAAAGCAAAGAAGGTGTATGTTCTCTTAGGGCCAGGTAAGACTACAACATCCTCCTTGGAAGAGCAGAAGGAATTCAATTCACACCTTTCTGTTGCTCTCCCCTTTAAATTCCAGCAGCACCTGTTCCACATTTATCCAGTTTTATTTGTTCGGAAATTAGTTTTCTAAATCCAGCCATATTTGCCAAGGCAAAATAAACAAATTTCAAAATGGTAATAAAAGAGGCAGCATCTGAAAATCTCTTCTGCTCCTTTACTGGGCTAGAATAATAATAAATTATATGCATGAGTTTAAAAAAAATGTAGATGAATGGGGGAAGGAGCAAGGAGGTAAAATGTTTGATTGTCACAAAAGCCAATGGTTTCTCATGCCACCTTATGTAATGCTGAACAGTGTAACATCTTGCTTGGTAAATGATGCAAACGATCTCTATAACTTGGAGGCACATACATTCAACACATTATGTTTCAGTGCATAGTACAGGTTTGTGATAATTTCACAGAAGATTCCTGTTGTGATGCATAAAGCAATAGGGAAATATATTCGCCATGGAAACTCTGCAAGTTGTTACTGAATCCTGTGCAGAGTCAGGCAAGCTTAAGCCCCTTGATTTCTTCCAGGGGCTTTGGTGTGGCTAACTTAACAAAGGACTGGGGTGTCAGGCTACAGTTCTATACTTGGGAGTAAGGGCAATTTATTCAGTGGGGTTTTCTTCTGAGCAAATCTGGATAGGACCAGACTGCAGTGGGCTTCTTTCCAGCTTCTTTTCCCAAAAAAGTCTGGTTAGTCTTTAATAAATGCATTTGCAAAAAGGGGAAAATTCAATGGGTTTTGCTCTATGGCAAGAGAAGCTATTCTTTTATTTTATTTATTTTTAATTTATTTTAAAATAAATAAATAAATAAATAAAATTATTGGTGAACATTTCATTGTCATACAGATGTTGAAGAACAAGAGGCCTCCACCAGGAAAGGCAATAGCAGCCAAGTGATCTCTTTTCCACCCAGAGAATCAGAAGCATCTGTCCATGGAGAATCCATGGCTCCAATGTCCAAGGTGTAACTTGGATTTGGATGTGGAAGTCCTAATTTCATCTTTTTGCCCAGCTAAGTATATTAAACTGGGACTGGGTAAACTTGTGCTAATCATCCACTGTTTTCCAGCCTAACCCATGCCATTTTGAGGGCCAGAGATTGTTCAAACCATGGGGTTGCCGACTAACCTCCCAAATGGACTCTGACTGTTCTTTTGCCCTTGCCAAAGCTTGATGTGCAGAAATCAGCACATGCAGCTTTAGGAACATTGTCACCTGCTAATATCTGCACATTAAGATAAATGCACAGCAACAACAAAAAGGCCTATTTAAAGGTCCGCTATCAAAGAAAGCCCTATTTGATTTGTAAATGGGGGAAATTCAGAGCGTTGTCACTTATGAGCAGAGGCTTTAGGCCTTCAACAGCTGAATTACAGTCAGCATACATCAGAATGAAACTATTCCTGTCTTGGAGATCCAGTGGCAGTTAAAGCTGTGTACCTAATGAATTATGCTCCTAAGGGAATAAAGCCTCTGTCAGGGAAACAGGTGGCGATCCTAGAAACTTAAATTCCTTTCTAAAACCCAATCCCATTTTCTTCTTCTTCTCTTTTTTACTGCGAGGCAAGTGCCATCAATTTCTACGCAACTTATTTCCAAGCAGTGGAGGCTGGTGGCTCTGATTCTGGTGGGGCTGTAAATCCACTCTGGGTTTCAGTCACAACCAGCAAGAACTCCAAAGGAGCTATCCAATGCACTGAACCTATTTGGTGGATAGGCTTCAGCACCTTGGGTAACTCCTTTGGAGTTCTGGCTGAAACCCAGAATGGATGCACAGCCCCGCCAAAGTCAGAGCCACCAGCCTCCACTGTTTCCAAGCAAGTATGCACAGGACCGCAGACACAGCATTTTGAAAATGGCGTGGAACTGCAATTAGTAGAACTGTCATGCAGCTCTCATTTGTATTTCTTTAGGCTCATGTAAACAACAGACTTGCATATTACACACAAGAAATAAGGCAGCCAGGAGGGCGCCAGGCTCCCAAAGACGAAGAAACCATTTCATGTGCTATACTGCAGCCATATGCCTTTGTGACAAAATGGAGCAGGAGCCAGGCACCTACGCCAAAGCATATTTGATAATATTTTTTTCCCTTGGTGGTACAAGCTGTGAGTGAGAGTAGGAAAAATGAGCAAGGGAAGGCGGGGTGCCTGCCAAAGAGAAGGCGAAATGAAAACATCCAGGAAAGCAGAGGGGCTAAGCAGGCAGGGTGGGCAGGAGCATTGCTGGGTTGCCTGGTAGGTCCACTTCATCAAGAGCTATGCAGCCAGTCACAGCCAATCAGCTAAGGAGCTGAAGCTAATTCCTTAAAGAATTCAGATTAACTTTTGGGGAAAATAATGAGACCTGGAGGGTGAATCGAAGGAAGGAGGATGCAAAGGTGGTATCTGTTGCTGTTTGCTCTTCCACACACACACAGAGCCTACACTTACTTGTCTTCCTCTGCAGTGGGAAAGGAGAGCAGCACATACCTTGGCGCTCTCTGATCATGTAAAATTCATCAGCTTCCTCTTCTGTTTTGTGTGTGGGCTCCAAGAGAAAGCAATACAATTATGCATTTCTCTGGCATAAGGCCTCCTGAACATTGCAGTCATTAGCATACCAGCTAAAAAAGATGAAAACGGTGAGAACTGCAAGGAGCTCTGGCCATCAACAATATTCTTCTGTCAAAGTAACTCCACCCCCAAAAGCCCACCTAAAAGCACAGGATTAATTTGAGAGCCAAAACTAATTTGCTCCCCCCAAATTATCCTCAAAATTCTTCTGACTGACATATTTGATTATGATTATGATTTAAAATTATCTGAATGCTTGAATATTTGTCAGATATTCACAAGATATTTGTTATCTGTATTTAATAGTCAATGAAAGTTGATTTCAATATTTGATATCAGACAGTTGATATTTACTTGTGTAGTTGTGTTTGGCCCAGATCAGCTTATATGCTCCCTGGTCTTGTCCCTACTCGGGGGTAAGAATGAAATCATACCTCCTTGTCCTAACTACCATGGAAGCATGTCTCACCCCGTAGACCAGGGGTAGGCAGAAGGTAGATCTCCAGATGTTTTGGATTTCAGTTCCCATCATTGGTCATGCTATCAGGGGCTTATGAGGATTCAAGTACAAAACATCTGAAGATCTATCTTCTGCTCACCTGTGCTCAAAACATCCACACATGAGTGTAACATTTGACTAGGGTGAACATATGTAAAATCCTGCATGAATAGGCCTGAACAGCACAGTCAATGTTTCACCATACAGGAATAGACAGTGGTGACTTGAGCCTCCAAGAACTGGAATTTATACAAGTTAACGCTGGTCAGCAATTTTTTTTTTACGTGAAATTGAGCAAGTAATTCAAGGAGAAATGGTTCTGTGATATGCCCCCACACTCTAACTTTGTTTTGCTGATTCATCAGCACATTTACTTGGGAGTGATTCCCATTGAACTCAAAGGGACAGCAAACTGTGATATAATATTTTCAACAGACCTGCTTCAGTTATTTCACCTTTTAACAAGCCTGCTTCAGTCACTGTCCTTTTTTTGGAGGGGTATTTAACAATGCACTTCTCAAATAATGTGAACAGCTGGAGGAATGATCCACCTGATGCTATCTGGCACTATCTATCTAGTAAAGCTGGCCCTGGATAGTACATTTTAACAAAAGTCCAAGGAGCCAAGCATGCACCTCTAGACTTAGTCAAGGTAGCAGAGCGCCCACATAAAGTATTCAAGAGAGTAACAGACACTAAATTAGACATTCTCCCCAGAAACTGATGGGGTTGTGTTTCTTTTGAGAAATTACAACCAGATAGCAATTAAATGTTTAACTGGGAGGAGGGAAGGGGGGAGTTAATAGTAACACTGAAGGAGTTAGAGAAAGAGTTTCAGAGAGTGAAAGTGACTGGGTTCAAATGATCGTGATGAGGAAAGAAGCCATCATGGCTTCTCCCCCCACCCCTGTGCATGCCATGAGCATGACCGCCATTTCCATAATATCCCAAGCTGCGGTGCAGGTTAGCGTGTTGTCTGAATGTGGAGTGCGGCCCAGTGGGGGTAGCTTCAAACCAACCTACAACCCACGACGTGCCTTAGAGGTTGTAGGGTGGGTACGAAGCTAACCCTACAGTGCTGTACACCTGGTTCAGATGGCACGCCAACCCACGCTGCAGCACAGGGAATTATGGAAATGTAGGTCATGTGCATGGCATGTACAGGGGCGGGGGGAGAAGCCACAATGGCTTCTTCCCCTTTTGCAATAGTCCGAACAAGCTCAGTAAGTAAGTGGAGAGAAAGTACAGCTCCGCTGGCTGGGGAATGCTGGGAGTTGTAGGACATTTTAATTAGGGCTGTGCAGGGACCCCCTGATCCGAGGCAGGCCTGATCCGGCTAGGGCAGATTCGGGGGGGGGGTGACCCACCTTGGCCCTGAACCCAAAGCGGGTTCCCCCCGACATCTCCACACAACCCCCCAGCTCCTTACCTGGGCCACAGCCTCTTCTGTCACTGCCACCGCCTTCTCCGTTGCACCACCTTTGCCACCGTCACCTTTGCCACGGCCCGCTGCTGCAGGATGTGCCTCCTCCGCTGCTGCTACCACCACATTTTTAAAATGGCAACCTCCTGGAAGTTTGCACGTCTAGGCCTCAGGAGATGATGGTGGCGGTGGCAGGCTGCCCTTGCTTTCGCCACCACTGCCGCCACCACTGCCAGCATCTCCTGAGGCCTGGACACGCAGCGACTCTTCTTGCAGGGAGTCACCATTTTTAAAATGGCAGCTTCCTGGAACTTCTATGAGGTTGCCACTTTAAAAATGGTGACTTCCTGGAAGAAGAGTCGCCGCACGTCCAGGCCTCAGGATGCGGCGCAGCAGCAGAGGTGGTGTCAGTACGGCGGCAGAGGCGGCGGTGGCAAGGAGAAGGCGGCTCAGGTAAGGACCTGGAGGTGCTGGGGGGGCTGGGCCGGGGGCCAAAGTACACAAAGCCCCCAACCCACTCCAGGCCACTTCGTGCCCCCTCTGCTTCGCCTCAGAGGGGGCACAAAGTGGCCCAAAGCAGCCCACTTTGACTCGGGGTTCTGGCCTCGGGCCGAAGTGGTGCACAGCCCTAATTTTAGTATGTAAAATTGCATAGGATTGCACCCTAAATTATTTTAATGAGGAGGAGATAATTGTTTTGAGCTGAGTGAAACAGGTTTGAAATTATCATTGTCAATCTGAGCCAGCCCCTTGAATACCCTATTCCACCCATGTCACCCATGCATGGATGCCTGGTGGAATCATACAGTTTCACTCCCGTACCATGTGTAGGGACAAGAGGGGGAAACATATCCAGTCAGGAATTTGATCATGAGACATAATGGTACTTATTATATATGACAGTAAACTGAACTGATTTTCAAGGTTCTACCTTCTAGAAACACCTTCAATGTTGATTTGTCTGCCAAAGAACCCCTGAACAGCATGGGACTCTTATGTGTTGCAGAGGATTCTGGGACAAGTTCTGGGGTGCACACTCCAGCTTTAGAACGACTGTCCTCTGTGGCTTGCACATTGCAGAAGACCAGTAGTGATGGGCAGACCTTCTCAGCAAGGAGCCCCTAAAACATTTATGAGAGCATTCTTCTAACAAAGCATTGTTTTTTGATGTGTGCAAGTGTGACAATAGGTGCCCATGTCCTTTCTATTCTGTGTAGCCTGATCTTCATTTCACCTTGCTTTCTTCTTCTGAAAGCTTCTCAACTTTCCTTTCACTGGGGCAAGATTATATTAATTTTTTGCTCTACTAGTCAGAAGATTAGAAGTATTAAGATGTATGCAGCATAATAATGTTTATTTTTTTTTATTGGAAAGCTAAAAAAAAATGGTGGGGAGAGAAAATAGGGTTGCAGTGACAACAGGGTTATCTTCCTGTTATTGAGCTATCTTGCCGGCTCTGCCATTGGCTTGATTTTAATTGTTCCCAGATTTCATGTTTTGCTAAGCATTTCTTTTCTCAGTGTATCCCCTTTATACATATTTTCTTTTCATTGGTGCTTGTATGAGTAGCTTCAAATAGCCCCAGGATGAAAAAATATACTTTTTTAAAAAGTCAAATTATAGCCCAGGGCTGAATGCCTTTAGGTAATGTATTAACATACCAAGGTAAGGACATATTCAGATCCTTCAAGCTAAATGTAAGACGTAAGCAGGCACAAATGCCAAGAAAGTCTTTGGACTTAATTTGAGCTGTGATGCGAAGGGCACATGGATCAAGGATGTGATCTAATTTATGTTCGAGAACCCATTTTCCGCTGCCTTGCTGCCCATGTGTCAGTTTACAGTCTTTGAGTCCAGGGTACAGCAAAATACTGCTAGACTAGTATGGTGGCATTTTACACCCTCTTTGAAAAAAAAATGGAATGAAGGGAACAGAAATGAACCATTAGGTTCTTTTCAAATGATTTGTGTTTGTTTAAAACAAAACTCTGCTGCCCCACTCTCCTCATTCATACTGTCCCCATCTGGTGCCAGTTTTAATAAAATCCTATCAGGAAGACACTGCTGGGCAGTGCTGGCTTTCGGGATCCTTGAGGGAACCTTGCCAGCCTCCTATTTGCCAGATCCACTGCTGTCCATTTGCTTGCCCTCTTTTCTTCTCCCAGTCTGTGTGGACCATCAGAGCAAAAGGGTGAGAAGATGAGTGGAGGCTGCTGCCCTTTCTACTCACTCCTGAAATTGCTCATTCGTTTTGAGAGGATGGGTGAAAAAGCAACCACAGCAAGGAGGAAGAGAAGGACCGGGGAAGTTTCAAGGATTGACAGTGCCCTCCCCCAAGGCAGGGAGCTCAACAGGTGCCCAGGGACGCCAACTCCTGTTGCCAATCCTGCCTAAATAAGTCAAAAGAGGAGGAGGAGAGCCTTGCTCCTGGGCCAATGGTGTCTTCTAGGGCTGTCGACTTTTAAAATGAAACTTTCTGGTATCTGGGGTAGGAGCCCTACCATGGTGTAGAGCTGTAGAGGTGTAGAGCATAATAGTTTGGGGCATGAAGAGGAAGGGAGTATGCATAAAAGCTGTCTGTTTAGCTAAGGTATACAGCTGCAAAAGGAATAAATGTGGACAGTGGAGGGAAGAAGGACATTTCTTCTTCTTTTCTTTTTTTCTTTTCTTTGGCAACTATCTCTTAAGCAAGGATGCAGAACCTCTGGTCCACAAGCCTAATCCATCTTATGGATGTTCCCCATCCAGCCCACAGAATCCCATTAGGTTTGTCCAGGGGCGGGGCTTGGCCTTCCAGTCCGACCCCCTCAAGGAATCCCTTACGTTATCTCCAGTCTGAGATCAGACATCAGAGATAACATTGGGATCAGAGATAACATTGGGAGGTGGGCAGTTGCTCCTCCCAGTTCAGGGTGAGTCCTTTCATTTGGTGCAGGGTGCCCAAAGCCGGGGCATTGGCTGGCACTTGGAAAAGCAGCCACTCTTCCCAATATAAGGGGCTCCCTGTCCCTTGGCATGGTTTTGCATCCAGTCTACTGAGCAGGAGAGAAGACAGTAGCACATTATGAGAGAGAGACGCACACAGAGAGAGACAGAGACAGGCCTGCCATAGACAAGCTTATAGTCCCTTCCACTCTTACCCAACCATGCCACCCACACAAACACACACACGGGCTGAAATTCTTACACCCTTACCTGGGAATATGCCTGATTGAATTCAGTGGGGCTTAGTTTTGAGTAGACATGTATAGGATTGTAGTGTAATTGTGCTATTTGTAGCACGGATGCTGCAGGTTGGCCTCCCATGAGCTAGGACAGGCTCACACAACCTTTGAACCACCAAGCTGAACACAGCCTCACAGCCACAAATAGATTAATATAAGCCTCCTGTTTTGCCTGCTGGCCTGAGACTGCAAAAACAGGAGAGCTGTGTCAAGCACCTGACAAGACACACCATACGACAGCAGTTCCCAACCTGGCCCATCAAAAAATTTTCTGTCCACACAGACCTTTCCCCTGTTATCTCCCTCTCTCCACCCTCAACCTCACTATTTCTTCCCACTCAATCCTTTTCCTTGCTATTTCTCTCCTTTCCCTGTCACTAGCCTTCTTCTTTCTCTCCCTTCCTAGCCCCTAGCCTTGCTCTTTCTCTCCTGCTCTACCTTGCTGTTTCTCCCACTTCCAAGTCTCCAGCTTTTCTATTTTTCTTCCCCCCCTTTACCTCACTGTTTCTCCCTCCCTCCTAGCTTCTAGCCTTGCTGCTTCTTTCCCCTCTCCCCTTTTGCCTTACTGTTTCCCCCTCCCTCCCAGCTTCTAGCCTCACTATTTCTTTCTTTGGACTAGCAGATTCCCACAGCAGCCATTACTTGACTAGCCACATTCTCCATGGAAGCCATTTTGTGGTGGTGCCCACAGCAGTTTGTCAAATTCCCAGATATGCCCACAGGACCAAAAAGGTTGGGGACCCCTGCCATACCAGGTTTGGGAGTTGGGTTTTGCTTCTGCATGGTAAGTTGTGCAGACCTAAATGAGGGAGAGAATCTCTGAGAGAGGCTTGGTTGCCTTTTAATAAATAAAATGCCCTTTATTAAATGGGCAATCAGGAGCTGTGCAGTCCAGTGCAGGAGACGAGAAACACACAGAAGGACCACACAAAAAAAGGAAATGGAAAAGAAATGTTACTGAAAAGACATCATTGTGGAAGAAAGGTGTGGCGATTCCACATGTACAATATTTAAATAGTAAAGCTTTGTATATATGTATGGTGGCTAGTATGTATCTGGAATGATTGACAGGTGAGTGTGGGGCGGGATTTGGCAGAGTGTAGGCAAGAATGACTGGCAAGTGGAAGAAAGGGGGAGTGGCTGAGTGAGAATGGAATGCAGTGTGATTGGATGAGAGCTTGCGCAGAAAAGGAGGAGTGATTGCTTCTGTGAGTGAGATAAGTCTGGGAGTAAAATAGATTGGGAACAACAAGATAAATCAGGGATTAGATTGAGAGATAAGAGTGGGAACATTTAGTGAGATAATCTGTGGGTTAGAGAGAGTGTGAGAGAGGGTGTGAAAGGCTTTGAATATAGAACTAAAAGCAAGAGTTATATTGTGCAGTTTATAGTGTTGCCTTATTTTAATCATCATTCCTGATATCCTTTCCTCATCCCAACCCAGTTCCTATTTCCAATCCTGTTGTACCAAATAAACCTTCTTTGTTTTCAGTTTTAAAAGACAGTTACCTTTTTATTTATTAAGAAGGGTTTTGTGTAGTAACCCCCATGTGCTGGCTGCTTGGTCTGTGCTACCAAAAAAGAAGAAAGCAGCTCTAAAAGGGTTATTGGTGGCAGCAATTGAGAGAGTGGTGAAGCATCACAGTACACCAACAGAAGGTTGTGGGTGAGAGCCTAAAGGTGGAAGGGTGAGGAGAGACACTACCAAAGCACCTGACCTGGAAAGGCAGACCCACTGGCAAGGAGTTCTGTAGTCACCCAGGGATGCGTGGAAAAGAGGGATTTGGGGGAGAATCTCTCCAGTGCAGGAGCATAGGTACTGGTTGGAAGAAGGGAGAGAGTCCCCATCCCCTCGGGTAAAGGGAACCCCACAAGTGATGACTAGAAGTGGGATTGTGAGGTGGTCAAAAAGGCTTCAGGGTCCGACAAAGGGTAATTCTGCTAAATCATCCCTTTATTTATAAATGATTCCATGAGCACTGTGAACTCATTTGGTAGAGGTAGAAGAACTCTTGGACTTGAAGGAATGCATTTTTTAAAAAAAATCAAAATCTTTCAAAGATTATTTTATCAGAAAACAAAATGGAACTTAAGTTTTATGGATTTATTTTTAATTTAAATTATTTTATATCTGCCTTTAAGGGTAGAACTGACTAGTATAAGATGCCTTATAGTAGATCAGAAGTTCATGTAACCCAGGATTGTCTACTGCAGCTTTCCCCAACCTGGTGCCCACCAGATGTTTAGGACTACAATTCCCAGCATTCCTGACCATTGGCCATGGCAGCTGGGGCTGAAGGGAGTTGAAGTACAAAACATCAGGAGGCACCAGGTTGGGGAAGGCTGGTGTACTCTTGACTGGCAGCTCCAGGATCCAGAGCTCTCCAGGATCTCAGGTAGAGGCCTTCCCACCATCTGCTACCTGATCACTTTAAGTGGTAGGGTGGCCACTTTCTCATGGCCAAAAAAGGGAAATGCATCACCAAAAAAGATGAAGAAGAAAATGTGCACAGGCAAATTTATATGTATAGGTACACATTTAGAAATAATAACTCTAATTTAAGTACAAATGCAATGCATCTCACCTAGAGATGTGCAAATCAGAAAAACTCAACATCTCCAAAGTTCTCTGAACTCCATCTCGAAGCTCGTTCCAACTCGAGTCCGTATCAGATTGTGAGGCTTGTTTTTTTTTTCTTTTCACATGCAAATCCATGTGTATTTACATGTGTATTTTTCCAAATGTATCCATCAGTTGTGTGCATCTTTGAAATGTATGCATTCTTTCCTCATTGATTAAAGCATACTTGTACACATTTTTCAAAAGTATGCATGCTGTCGAATACATCTTTTTTTTGCTTTGTGAATTGCATTGCAAGCTCGGAAATGTACAGACTTCGACTGCAGATTCCATTTGAGTCTGTGCTCAGTCCAGAAGGTGCAAATTGGGTAAATCCTGATAAATAAAATAACAAACTGAAATGAATTTCTCATACATCCCTAAAGTGGAGAAGACTGACCAGGTGACCTGTGCACCTGCTCAGTCTACTGTCCAGGTGCTTAACATTGATGGGCAACTCCAAGGCCTCTGCTGCTCTCCCTCCTTTTGGTTATTTATCAGACCTGGACGGAAAACCTCTTCAAATAGAGGACTGTCCTCTGCCATATCAACCAAACAGAGGACTGTAAAGTAAGACACTTGGCCACACTATTAACTGGATGATGACAGTGATTTACACTGGGATGATCTGCATGGAAAGCATGAGCTCTGCCATTGAACACTGAACATTGAAATGGTCCTTTCCCATTATATGGAGTTGTTGTCCTGCTTGCAGAGTGATGTCATAGGCACCATCTAATATGAGCTAACAGCATTAGTAATTAGGGGTGTATGAAACCCCACTTACCTGGCTCCACTGGGGTCTGCACATGGGGGGAGGTGATCTGTTCCTCCCCCCAGAATCCTCGATGGGGGGGAGGCGATCTGTACCACCCCCCCAGAATCCTGCCCGGCCGGCTCCACTCCTCAGCCAGTTTGCGGAGCCGCCATCTGGGCCGATCCACAGTACAGCCTCCATTTGTTGCCGGGCTGCTGCGGACACAAATGGTGTCCTGAGAAGGGGCCGCCATTTGCGTCCCTACGCTAGCCTGTGATAGGCTACGTAAATATTTACATAGCCTATCACAGCTAAAGCGGGGACACAAATGACGTAGGGGACACCATTTGTGTCCCTGCTTTAGCTGTGATAGGCTACGTAAATATATACGTAGCCTATTATGGGCAAGCATAGGGACGCAAATGGCGGCAGCTCCAACAGCTGCCATTTGCAGCCGCAGCAGCCCGGCAGCGGCTGGAGCCTCTGCTGCCGCTTCATCTGCCGCCGCCGCCAGAGCCACCGCCGCCGCATCCGCCACCAGGTAGATCTGTCCCAGTGGGATTCGGAGTCCATGGCTGGAGTCCATGGCAGAATTCTCTGACATCCCTATTAGTAATCCAACCTTAATTCACACAGTACTTTCAATCACAGGATCCTCTTTCTCTGCATATACGCTACAATTCTTTCCATTATCTTAGTTCAAGACATAAGGTCTTTCCTTTCCCTTCTTTAGCTGAAGAGTCCTTTTGTGAAATAGGGGTTGTAATCCTAGAGGGTGTCTACTTGGTGCTGATTTTGTCGTTCGCTCCATCTAGGGATGTCAAAGAATTCTGCGATGGATCTCAATGAGGCCGAATGCCAGTGCATTTGGCCCCCTGAAATCCATCGCAGAACTGCCTGCCCCCCCCCCGCCCCCCAGGGATCCTCCCTGGGACGAGACTTACCTGGGGCGGATGTTTCGGACAGCAGCAGCTCCAGCGGCAGCTTCAGCAGTGG
The DNA here is from genome assembly GCF_057233095.1 of Heloderma suspectum. NCBI lineage: Eukaryota > Metazoa > Chordata > Lepidosauria > Squamata > Helodermatidae > Heloderma > Heloderma suspectum. The sequence goes on along the minus strand of NC_139460.1, from coordinate 43,370,638 downwards.
CAGCAGCGGCAGCTGGTCTTCCGACCGGCTGCCGCAACCATTTGCAGTCTGTGTTTTTTTTTCCCCCCCATAGACGTGATAGGCTACGTAAAGACTTACGTAGCCTATCACGTCTGGGTAAAAAAAATAAAAGCGTATGGGTAAAAAAAAAAAAAAGCGTTCCTTATTTTTCACTGTCTTAGTCTACGTAAATATTTACATAGACTAAGACAAAAAAGGGGAATGCAAATAGGGCAAAGTACACTATTTGCATTCCCCTTTCTTTTCTCTGTATTAGTCTACGTAAATATTTACGTAGACTAAGACGGTGAAAAATAAGGAACGCAAATGGCGGCAGCCATAGCCGCCGCCATTTGCGTACGCGTTTGTTTTTTTTTACCCAGAGCCCTCCGCGGCCGGAAATCCGGCTGCAGACGGCCCTGCCCTGGGCCTGGCCGGCTGCTCTGTGGAGCCGCTGCGGAGCACAGCCAGCCGTCGAGGATTCTGGGGGGGAGGACCGGATCGCCTCCCCCCCCGTCAAGGATTCCGGGGGAGGGACGGAACACCTCCCCCACACCATGAACAGAATCCGCAAAAAGGTAAGTGACTTTCGTACATCCCTAGCTACATCGGAGCCGCACAGTGCCTGCACTGTAAATCTCCAACTGGTATGGTAAATGGGGGAGATTGAATGCAGACTTTTGTAGGGATGGCAGAGAATTCCGCCACGGACCCAAATGAGGCTGGATTCTTTTGAATCCAGCCTCCGGAATCCATGGCAGAATGGATCACTTACCTCCGCCTCCTGAGGATTTCCTCCGGAACGGCATGCCAGCTCCAGACAGCTTGCGATACAGTAATGGCAGCCGCCATTACCATATCTCTGTGAGGAATAGGGATGTTAGAGAAATCCACCACGGATTCAAATGAGGCTGGATTCCAAAGAATCTGGCCTCCAGAATCCACAGTGGATCAGCTCCACTTATCTCCGTTCCATGAGGATTCCGTGCGGGACAGCACTTGGCTGCTTGCTCAGCCGGAGCCTTTTTCCTTCGCTCTGATCGCCATTAAAATAAAAAAAAAGGTGATAGGCAGGATGTGCCCATAGACTTATATGCAAATAGAGCCGTGAATCTTGCGTATAACTCTATGTGTCCATAGGCTTATAGGCTTATAGGCAAGATTCACGGCTCTATTTTGCATATACGTCTATGGGCACATCCTGCCAATCACCTTTTTTGGGGGGAAAAATGGCAATCAGCAGGATGTGCTCATAGACTTATACACAAATACAGCCATGAATCTTGCCTATAAGTCTATGTAGACTTATAAGCAAAATAGATTTATACGCAAAATAGAGCCATGAATCTTGCCTATAAGTCTATGTAGACTTATAAGCAAAATAGATTTATACGCAAAATAGAGCCATGAATCTTGCGAATTAGCCTATGGACACATAGACTTATACGCAAGATTCATGGCTTTATTTGCGTATAAGTCTACGGGCACATCCTGCTAATCGCCTTTTAAAAAAAAATGTCGATTGGAGGAGAACGGTTCCAGCTGCCCAAGTAAGCGGCCCTCAAGCTGGGCACCTCGGCAGAATCCTCATGGAGCGGTGCTGCTCTGGAGGATCCGGGGGGGGGGGGAATGGATCACCTCCCCCCTGGGTGGATTCCCCACCAGAACGGACGGTGGGGAATCCATACTTCCCTAATGAGGAATACAGCTGCAAATGGCAAACAGGACGCCACTTATGTCCGTAAAGCTCTTAGTTTAACTTAATTTCAGCCATTTATGGCTGCATTTTGGTTAAACTAAGCACTTTACGGATGCAAGTGGCATTCATTAAGCCATTTGTGGCTGTATTCCTCACAGCGATATGGTAATGGCGGCTGTCATTACCATATCGCCAGCAATACAGAGCTGGTGTGCTGCTCTGCGGAATCCTCCCGACACAGAGCCACTCCGGAGGATTATGGGGGGGAGGAATGGATCGCCTCCCCCCCCCATGGACAAATTCCCTCACGGCCCAGAAGGTAGGGAATCTGCCGATCCCTAGACTTTTGCAGCCAGAAACTCTGCTCTGTCATGACACATCGCAGTTGCTGCGATGCGAACTTTAACCTCTGCACTGCTTTAAAAGAGCCTTCCTATAGATGCATGCCCTTTTAATTTATAAATGCATAAATGCACAGCTGCGCAGCTACATGAGTAAGGGTTCTGCGCCATATTGAGAGTTTCCGCTGACTCTTTCTGAATGTTATGGCTACTTTGGTGTCCTTCAGTGTCTCTGGCAAGACTTGGCAGTCTGCTTCCACGTTGCCATGCCAACTGCTTGTACACAACAGGAGCCACAGTCGGGAAGCCAGGTCCTCCTGCAGTGCTTCACACCTGAGAAGTCACACCCACATGAATGCTACATGCCTGCCCCTCATTTCAAAATGGATCCCTCCCAGCTTCAGGTGTACCTCTCCACAATCTTGGCTGTCCTTGGGAACACTGTAAGTCTTTGTAAAGTATTTCTGGACCTTGAAGCGCAAGATGCTAGGTGGAGGAGGCAGGGGGAAAAAAGCATTGCTGTGTGGAAGGAGGCTGAGTTCCTCTTTTCTGGCCACCATCAAGTACAAGCAGAGTGCATGCCTTCATGGTCCTCCAGCCACAGGAATGTGTCCACAGAAAGCCCAGCTGTGGTGGTGGTCCTTCCCAAAGAGTCATGATTGGTCGGAGAACTTTATACTTAAAGAATGGGAAGACAAACAGCGGATGTCACATTTCCAAATTCCAGGGGGACTCTATTCCAGATTGCGGACAACCTGCGGCCAATCTTCGAGCCGCAAACTGCTAACATGTGCAAGCCAATCCCGGTCACGAAAAGGATGGCACTCTGCATTTGGTGCCTGTCAAGTTTCCCTTTTGTCCCTGTTGAACCCCAATAGCAAAATCAATACAAAGACAAGAGGCTTCTATCCACGACTCTTTAATCCTTTTACTTCAATGGGTCATACAGACGCTAATTGTCAGTAACTCACAGTCTACAATGGAAAAGGCTTCAGGGATTTCAAAGGGTAACCAGGAAGATTGGAAGTTGTCTACCATTTGAGAAAAGGCAGGCACGCTACCCTAACTTAAGGGGTGGGGGGGATCGCCCTCTGTCTCATGAGGTATCTAGGCATAGCTGTTCCTGCTGGGCCAATCAGGCAGATCGCCTAAGCTCTGCCCCTGCCACCTGTCTCTTGGCCCTACGTCTGCACCTGGCATCTAAGAATTCAGGCTGTCCAAGCCCCACCTCTCCCTGTTCACTATCCCTCAAGGGTGTGTGTGTGAAAAGTGGTTCTCTCCATCCAGCTGGACTACTGAAACCTGAGGAGTCTGTCTCTCCCTGTCTGGAAGAGTCTGGGAAAGTTTCTCCCCCATGTTTTGCAGTTCCTTTTCAGACTCTGAGCTACTCTGCCACTGCCTATGCTACAAGGCATCCCTGACAGTGCCTGGCCAACGTGTCTGTCGACTGCACAGTGGCAGAATAGTTTGGGGTAGGCAGAACAACCGCTGCTGTGATCGTGATGGACGTCTGCCTTGCCATTGGCAAACCTAGACATCATAGTAAGAAGCAGAGACATCACCTTGCTGACAAAGGTCCGTATAATCAAAGCTATGGTTTTCCCAGTAGTAATGTATGGCTGTGAGAGCTGGACTATAAGGAAGGCTGAGCGCCGAAGAACTGATGCTTTCAAACTGTGGTGCTGGAGAAGACTCTTATGAGTCCCCTGGACTGCAAGGAGGTCCAATCAGTCAATCCTAAAGGAAATCAACCATGACTGCTCATTGGAAGGACAGATACTAAAGCTGAAGCTCAAATATTTTGGCCACCTAAAGCGAAGAGAAAAGTCACTGGAAAAGACCCTGATGCTGGGAAAGATTGAAGGCAAAAGTAGAGATGTCGGAGAATTTCTCCACGAATCTCTGGGAGGCCGAATGCCAACGCATTCGGCCCCCCGAAATTGGTGGAGAAACAGTCTGCCACCACCCCCCGCCACCCCCCGGGATGGGACTTACCTTTGTCGAATGTCCCTGGCGGCGGCTCCCGGTGGCGGTTTGGCGGCGGTTCGGCGGTGGCGGCGGCCGGTCTTCCGACTGGCCGCCACCACCTCCATTTCCAAGTAAAAAAACAACAAAACAACAAACATGATAGGCTACGTAAAGATTTACGTAGCCTATCACGGCTAGATTTTCAAAAAACACCGTGACAGGCTATGCAAATGTTAACGTAGCCTATCACGGCTGACTTTGGGGGGGGGGGGAAGCGTGTATGCAAATGGCGGCGCCCATGGGCGCCGCCATTTGCGTTCCTTATTTGGGCACGTGTAGTCTACATAAACATTAACGTAGACTACGGCAAAAATAAGGGCAACACAAATAGCGTTGCCCTTATTTTCGCCATAGTCTACGTAAATGTTTACGTAGACTACACGTGCCCAAATAAGGAACGCAAATGGCGGCGCCCATGGGCGCCGCCATTTGCGTACGCGCTTTTCATTTTTTCCCAAAGTCAGCCGTGATAGGCTACATAAACATTTACGTAGCCTATCACGGCTGACTGCAGGGACACAAACGGCGGTGGCTACGGCCGCCGCCATTTACGTCCTGGCAGGAGACGAGATTCGCAGCCGAAGGGACGGGGCGCCTCCCCCCCGGCCAGAATCTCGGCCTGAGGGATGGGGCACCTCCCACCCCACCCAGAATTTCAGGGGGAGGGACGGAGCGCCTCCCCCCCACCGCGAAGCAAGCTGCGGGACCAGGTAAGGGACTTTCGTCCATCCCTAGGCAAAAGGAGAAGGGGACGGAAGAGGATGAGATGGCTAGATAGCATCACCGATGCAATGCATATGAACTTGAGCATGCTCCGGGAGAGAGCAGAGGACAGGAAGGCCTGGCGTGCTATGGTCCATGGGGTCATGAAGAGTTGGACACGACTGAATGACTGAACAACAACAAATGGGCTAGAGGTATGCGAAACACTTACCCCATTCCGGCTGGCAGTCCGAGGTGTGGGGGGGAGGCGACCCGTCCCTCCCCCCCCCAATCCTCCCCAGGCAGCTCCACTCAGCGATAGGCTGTGGATCTGCCGACCGGGGCCAGCCTCAGCCAGACTTCCGGCTGCTGCCAGGCTGTGGCTGCAAATGGCAGCTGCTACACCGGCCACCATTTGCATCTCTGCCAAGCTGTGATAGGCTACATAAGTATCTACATAGCCTATCATGGCAAAGAGCAAGGGCGCAAATGGCATAGCCACTGCCATTTGCGTCCCTGCCTTTTGGCCTGATAGGCTATGTAGATACTTATGTAGCCTAACACGGCTTGACAGGGACACAATTGGCAGCCGGGATAGTGGCCGTCATTTGTGGCTGCAGCCCGGCAGCCACTAGAAGATGACCTGGAGCTGCCACCGCTGCCAGGTAGGTCTGTTCCAGGGGGGATTTTGGGGGGTGGCAGGGGATAGTCCATTCTGCCATGGACTCTGAGTTCTTTAGAATCCGGCCTCACTGGAGTCCATGGCGGAATTCTCCAACATCCCTAGTATGTGCTGCTGTGTCGAACAGTGAAACTCGAAGATGTGCCCACTGTAGGTGCCTATTTCTCTTTGTCTTGGGCTGTTCCAATGCCCTATGTGTTCATTGCGGTTCCTGTTTCCTTAGTTTAGCTGTCTTTACTACCTGGTTTTAGTTATCCTTTTTAGGGATGTACGGAAGGTACTTACCTTTCGGGGATTATGCTGATGGTGTGGGGGGAGGCGTTCCGTCCCTCCCCCTGGAATCCTCACTGGGGGGGAGGCGCTCCATTCCTCCCCCCCCCCCCGGAATCCTGGCCGGCTGGCTGTGCTCCGCAGCAATTCTGCGGAGCCGCCGGCTGGCTCTGCCAGCTGCGGGACATCCAGCCACTGGCTAGCAGGGACACAAATGGTGATGGCCGTAGCCGCCGCCATTTGCGTCCCTGCAGTCAGCCATGATAGGCTACGTAAATGTTTACGTAGCCTATCACGGCTGATTAAAAAAAAATAAAAACACGCGTGTATGCAAATGGCAGCGGCCATGGCCACTGCCATTTGCGTCCCTTATTTTGGCACGTCTTAGTCTACGCAAACATTTACGTAGACTAAGAAGGCGAAAATAAGGGAAACGCAAATAGCGTAGCGTCTACGCTATTTGCGTTTCCCTTATTTTCGCCGTCTTAGTCTATGTAAATGTTTACGTAGAGTAAGACGTGCCAAAATAAGGGACGCAAATGGCGGTGGCCATGGCCGCCGCCATTTGTGTGCGCGTGTTTTTTTGTTTTTTGTTTTAAGTCAGCCGTGATAGGCTACGTAAACATTTACGGTCTTTAAACCAGACGGAAGACCGGCCGCCGCCACCCAACCGCCGCCGGAGCCCCTGCTGCCGGAGCCGCCGCCACCAGGAAGATCTGCCCCAGGTAAGTCCCGTCCCGGAGGGGTGGGGGGTGGCGGGCCATTCCGCCACCGATTTCGGGGGGCCAAATGCGCTGGCATTCGGCCTCCCCGAGATCCATGGCGGAACTTTCATACATCCCTAATCCTTTTGCTATTAGGAGAACATTGCTAATGCTTACTTTGTTTGGGCAGTGGAGAATGGAACATGGCTACACGCAACTAGTTCTTCATTTCCTACTGAAACACTTCTCTGTGCGCTTCATTGGAGTGGGAGAACACAGAACCGCTTTTGAGAAGCAGTGCGAACTGCAGTTGGACTCAGCAAAACTCTAGATCCTTTTCCTTCTTTTGCTTTTATCTGAGTATACTTTCCAGGAGTCCAACAGTGCTTTCCTTTGATTTCCACTCGATGCAGGTATATGTGAGTTCCAAATTTGTTTGTTAATGTTATTGCATACTATTCCTATGGAAATCCAGTGGAATAAGTTCTAGCTTATCCCACCCTTCCCTCCCAACCTGTGAGTACTGTGGGAGCTGTACAGCCATATTCACTGTCAACATCTCTTTCAGGTGATGGTGGGTTTGGGGAGACTTGGATTTAGGGATGTACAAAAGTCACTTACCTTTTCAAATGGTGACATTCGTGGTGGAGGGGAGGCACTCCATCCCTCCCCCCACAATTCTGGCTGGGGGGGGAGGCGCTCCGTCCCTCCCCCTGAAATTCTGGCCGGCCAGCTCCGCTCTGCAGGGATTCTGCAGAGCCGCCAGCCGGCTCCACCAGCAGCCGGACATCTGGCCGCCGGCTAGCAGGGACGCAAATGGCGGCGGCTGTAGCCGCCGCCATTTGCATCCCTGCAGTCAGCCGTGAATTTAGGGTTGGCGGAGAATTTCTCCACGAATCTTCGGGAGGCCGAGCGCCAACGCATTCGGCACCCCGAAAGTGTTGGGGAAATTCTCCGCCAGCCCCCCGCCCCCCGCCCCGCCCCCAGGATGGGACTTACCTTTGGCAAATGTCCCTCTCGGCGGCGGGTCCCGGCGGTGGTTCGGCGGCGTTTCATCGGGGGCGGCGGCCGGTCTCCCGACCGGCTGCCGCCGCCGCCATTGCAAAAAAAAAAAGTAAAGTAAAAAAACACACACACCCGTGATAGGCTACGTAACAATTTACGTAGCCTATCACGGCTAGATTTCCAAAGTCAGCCATGATAAGCTACGTAAATCGTCATGTAGCCTATCACGGTTGACTTTGGGAAAAAAAACGCTATTTGCGTTGCCCTTATTTTCACCGTAGTGTACGTAAATCTTTACGTAGACTAGACGTGCCAAAATAAGGAACGCAAATGGTGGTCCCCATGGGAGCCGCCATTTGCGTACGCGCTTTTTTTTTTTTTCAAAGTTACCCGTGATAGGCTTAGGGATGGACGAAAGGGACTTACCTTGTCCCGCAGCTTGCTTCGCGGTGGGGGGGAAGTGCTTCGCTTCTCCCCCCGAAGTTCAGGCGAGGGGGGGGAGGCGCCCCGCCTCGCCCGGCTGAAGTTCAGGCCAGGGGGGAGGCACCCCATCCCTCGCTGCCGAAATTCAGGCTGGGGAGGAGCGCCCCATCTACCCGGCCGCGAAAAAAAAAGTAAAAAAACACACCCACACACACACACCCGTGATAGGCTACGTGACGATTTATGTAGCCTATCACGGCTAGATTTCCAAAGTCAGCTGTGATAGGCTATGTAAATCGTCACGTAGCCTATCATGGGTGACTTTGAAAAAAAAAAAAAAGCACGTACGCAAATGGCAGCTCCCATGGGGACCACCATTTGCGTTCCTTATTTTGGCACATCTAGTCTACGTAAAGATTTACGTAGACTACGGCGAAAATAAGGGCAACGCAAATAGCGTTCCCTTATTTTCGCCGTAGTCTACATAATTCTTTAGGTAGACTAGACGTGCCAAAATAAGGAATGACTTTGGAAATCTAGCCATGATAGGCTACGTAAATCGTTACGTAGTCTATCACGGGTGTGTGTTTTGTTTTGTTTTTACTTTACTTTTTTTTTTTGCAATGGCGGCGGCGGCAGCCGGTCGGGAGACCAGCCACCGCCCCCGCCCCTGCCGAAACGCCGCCGAAACGCCGCCGGGACCCACCACCGAGAGCGACATTCGCCGAAGGTAAGTCCCGTCCCGGGGGGGGCGGGGAGCCGGCGGAGAATTTCCCCAACACATTCGGGGGGCCGAATGCGTCGGCGCTCGGCCTCCCAAAGATTCGTTGAGAAATTCTCCGCCAACCCTGGATAGGCTTCATGACGATTTACATAGCCTGTCACGGCTGACTTTGGAAATCTAGCCGTGATAGGCTACGTAAATCGTTACGTAGCCTATCACGGGTGTGTGTGTGTGTGTGTGTGTGTTTTACTTTTTTGTTCGCGGCCAGGTAGACAGGGCGCTCCTACCCGGCCTGAATTTTGCCGGCGAGGGATGGGGCGCCTCCCCCCCCCGGCCTGAATTTTGGCCGGGCGAGGCGGGGCGCCTCCCCCCCTTGCCTGAACTTTGGGGGAGAAGCGAAGCGCATCCCCCCCACCGCGAAGCAAGCTGCGGGACAAGGTAAGTCCCTTTCGTCCATCCCTAGCCGTGATAGGCTACGTAAATGTTTACGTAGCCTATCACGGCTGATTTAAAAGAAAAAAAGTGCCCGTACGCAAATGGCGGCGCCCATGGCGCCACCATTTGCGTTCCTTATTTTGGCACGTCTTAGTCTACGTAAACATTTACGTAGACTAAGATGGCGAAAATAAGGGGAACGCAAATAGCATAGCGTCTACACTATTTGCGTTCCCCTTATTTTCACCGTCTTAGTCTACGTAAATGTTTACGTAGACTAAGACGTGCCAAAATAAGGAACACAAATGGCAGTGCCCATGGGCACTGCCATTTGCATACGTGCGTTTTTTTTTTCTTTTAAATCAGCCGTGATAGGCTACGTAAACATTTACGTAGCCTATCACGGGGTTTTTTAAAAATCTAGCCGTGATAGGCTACGTAAATCTTTACGTAGCCTATCACGTTTTTTTGTTTGTTTGTTTGTTTAACTGGAAATGGCAGCGGCGGCAGCCGGTCAGAAGACCAGCCGCCGCAGCCGCCGCACCGCCGCCAAACCGCTGCCGGAGCCGCTGCCGCCAGGAAGATCCGCCCAAGGTAAGTCCCATCCCGGAGGGGTGGCAGACCGTTCCGCCACCAATTTCAGGGGGCCGAATGCACTGGCCTCCCCGAGATTCGTGGCGGAATCCTCTGACATCCCTACTTGGATTTGGGCATTGTATAGGTGCAATCTCACCATTGTTTCACCATCTAGGCCAGGGGATGGCTTGATCAACAGGAAGAGATAGTACTCCATGCTGCTCCACTGATCACACCAGGCACTTTACAGACATTGATGTTGGCTGGAGCGGAAAGAACCATGATGCATATGTCTTCCATGTTGTACCTGGAAACCCAACTATTACAGTAAATGGTGTGCAGGTTCCACCGCTAACAGTTGCTGATGGGGCGTAAATCGCTAATGAAACCTTATGGGGGGAATTTGGACTGCCGCAAGATGCACTTCAACCGCTCCCTCAGCAGGACAGGTAAAATGGAGTGTGCCTTTGGCCGTCTCAAAAGCTGTTGGCGCTGCTTGACAGCACGGCTCGGGATTGCGGAGGAGAATGTCATATCTCTAATTACCTCTTGTGTAATACTACATAACATGTGTGACAGCAGGGCCATGCGGTCACTGAGGTCATGGAGCCCAGTGAACCTACAGAGCTAGCTACCCTTGGGGCACAGTGAGTGAATGAGGACCAGAGACATAAAGAATAGGGGGAGAAAGTGCAAAATGGAGTCTCCAATCTGCTGTGTCTTCACACAGGTATGACTAGGGTATTGGTCCCTAGATGCGACATGGCAGTATGCTTGCATATCCACACACCCTTAAAATAAAGCACGGGTCCCTGCACCTAGACTTGCCTGGTTTCCATCGTTCCAAGTACAGATTGACTGTGATTCGGTGGCAAGGGTGGTACAACCTATGTGAGTCTTCCAGTGAGAGTGAGCACTCCCACACCATGTACACACACAACACTGCAGAATGCAGCATGCGCTTACTTTACGCAGATGCAGTTCTGCATTTCTCCACAGGGACACCTTTGGGAGAAGAGGCCCTAGTTACAGCAACTCGAGCTGTGCTTGTAAACAATTAGGTCCCCCCGGGACTTGAGTTGACCACTGTCCTGGGAAACCGCAGGCAGTTCCTACCAGGAACAGCCCACTTGTGAAAGTGACATTGTGTGAGAGCACAGAGAGAATTTACATGTATCTTGGACTTTTGAACACGAAATGCAGGCATGCCAAATTTGGTGCCAACCGGGATAGACAACAGCTCCAAGCATGGAGTCCAACATGTTGGGCAACAACACCAAGCTTCCACCAGCTAGTGTGCTGGGAGTTTTAGTCTAACACACCGGGAGGGCACCAGGTTGTGGAAAGGTGATATAGTGGATTGGGGGGGGGGGCAATAGAGGGACTTTCCTGAGGGCAACCTCATTCAGTAAGAGTGCAACCCCCCAGCCCAAGTTCTCTAATCATTTATTTATATAACACTCAGTAGCCCCAAATGATAGAACAAAGGCAGTACATGGAGACATCTTCATGTAGTCTTTCATGCGCACTGTTTTCTGCTTTGGAGAACACTAAAATCTGCCCTATCTTTAACTAATGCTGTGCATGTTCATAAAACTGGGATAGGAAGTGTGTGTGCTCAACCCAGAGCAGCACATAAACCTTCTTGGGGTGGGGTGTATAGCAGTGCCTGTTCACAGACAGGCTAAGGCCTTGACTGTCTCAGTTACTGGGGGATCCCCCCCCCCAAGATAGACACTACTACAACTGAATGGATTGCCCATCTGGGGAAAGGCAACTTTTCCTCCGGTCGTTGGAAACTGAGGTGGACATGTTGTGCCAACCCAAATGGAACCAGAACTTTTAAATGTGCACATTGGGATGGAAGCCTTCCCTCTGTAGAAAGCAGTTCTGATAAAGGGATCCCTGCAGAGCTGCGCAGCTCCATCCCAAAGCACTAACCAAAGCACGTATCTGTGTAGATGCTGAAGGCTTCCATAGCGTTGATCCTGCCCGTCGTCAACAACACACTTCCCCAGATGTCCCCTATAGGTGGTGTGCTACTCTATCCTTACCACAGTTTAACACCCCCTGCTCTCAACATCTCTAAGAAAATGGCAGCGCGCCAGGGTGTTTACAGACAAGACAAGGAGGTGTCCAGGCTCCTGGAACTGCTCATGGAGAGTGGCTGGGTGGAGTGGCTGGTGCACCGTTCCAGCTTGCCCACCACCCATGTCTTCAGGTGGGTTGCCCACATGCTGACTCAGGAGGGCTACCCCAGAGGGCCTGTGCAGTGCCGCACCAAATTCAAGGCCATAAAGGCCACATTTTTTAGAGTCCTAGAGCAGCATGGGGAACACCCATGCTACTTCGCCCAAACGATGCGGCTGTGGGAGCGAGTGGGCCAGGCCAGGCCAGGGGAGGCAGGAAAGTCAGCAAGTAAGTGAGTAGGCTCCAGTTTACCCCTAGGTTTCAACCCTCTCATCCATGTTCACTGCAACCTCTGCCACAGCAGTGCTGTGCAGTAGGCCACCCTGGTGCCCCAGACTGGCATGACAGTATGATACTGGAGCCTGGAGCCCCCACCCCCACCCAGGGGTCACAGTTACCAGCACATTTCAGCCCCCAAAGGCTTGGCACTCACACCGCCATGGGACCAGGCCTCACATGAGCAACCCCAAATTGGCTGTTATTCTCCATGGCATGGGAATGGATGTGCATTTGCTAAATTATCACCGGAGAAACCCCAAGTTCTTGCAGGAGTTACAACCCAACCCAAAGCACCTCTCCATGTCAACATGATAGGCTCACACACACCCAGAATGCAACCCAATGCTTGTTTTGGCAAGCTTCCTGATTATATCCCCTTATTAGAGTATTCAGGAGGACTTGCTGCCTAAAAATGCATGCCTTAACACTCAGTAACGACACTACAAGCCCTGTAAGTCGCAGAGCACTGGTCAGCGATAGACTGTTGCCATACCCATTACATACCAACCCCTCTCTTCTCCAGCACTTTGGGGTCCTGTTCCAGAGGACACTGCAGAGGAGGAGGAGGAGGAGGGAAACAGAAGGCCTGATAAGTTGATAACTGCCTGCAGCCAGTAATCCCCACTGGTTGGTGGTGAGCCTTTGCATGTGCTGCCCAATGCAGCACTTGTCGGGAGAGGCGACACCCAAGAGCTCAGTGGGAAAGGTGTGCTCCTTCCTTCCTGGGAAGAAGGGGCGACCTTTGACCTACAGCAGGTATGTGATGGTGCTTAAATCGCACCCTCATATGGTGGAAGAGTAGCCAGGTGAGCAAGCAGGAGAAGGGCCGCCACCAGCTCCACAGCACAGAAGGGAGGAAAGAGGTGCCGCAGGTCCAGAGACGGGAAGATGCATGGTGGTATCCACCGACCTGGTGGAGGCCTTCCGCTCGCTTCATGATGCAGTTCACGTGTCGCATAAGTACTCCAGATGGTGCAGTGAACATTCACTGTGTCTTTGGAAGCTGTGACTGTACCCCATGGAAGGGCTAGCAGCAGTGGAAACAGAGCCCACCCACACCTTGGAGAGCAGTTATTGATGCACTTGCAAACACTGCTCACTTTCCAGCAGTGCCTGGGTACTCACCTTCTTAGACTACTTTGACAGAGCATAGCCCAGAGGTCGCAACCCTATTTATGTGTAGCACTGAGTAATCCTACCATGGTGATTTGGACAGCCTACACCCATACCTGGAATCATGTGTAGGATAAAGACTTATAGCGGTACCGTACATTTTGGGAGTGCAGTAGCTCTGAAATTACCATAGCAGCAGACAAAGCATCACATGGACACAGACTACTGTGTTTTTTTACTGTGTTTGCCTGCCTTTCTGTCTATTGATAAGCAGCATTATGGCAGTACTTGGAGTGATTAGGGTTTTAAAGCACTCTGCACATGCTCCGGTGTGCTGGTTCTGGGCAGCACCAGGAGACTAAACTGGGTCAGGGTCAGCCTCTACTTCTGTCTTGCCTGATTTGTCCTGCATCACCGAGAGGCAGTCCTCCCCCGAAGTTGTGGCAGAACTGGAACCTGCATGCAAGGCCAAGGCCAAGGCCTAGGTTAGGGAACGGGGAGGATTCACATCCTCAGAGACAGGACCTGAACACTGTGAGTCAACACCAGCTGGGGTGCCTTTCCCCCCACCCCCCACCCAGGCTTGGAACTAGTAGTAAATGGTCCACTGGACCAGAATGCTTCCAGCCCACTCAAGGCCAAATAGCTCCCGTTGTCCACCCCCGATCCTAAACACATGGTGCCACTGTGACCATGGTCTGTGCAGTTGCCCACTGACCACAGAACCTTTGGTGAACTACAGCTAGGTGGCCCTTGTTGGTCCACCTAGCTGGACAAAGGTGCATAGGAATACAGAACAGGTGTGCCCCCTTCATTCACCATTGCGAAGGACAAGGACAGGCAGGGCTGCACTGCCAGGGGAAAGTACCCCAAGGTATGCATCAGGAATGCATGTCTGCACAGTTTGGGGTACGTACAACATGGACCTGCGCTGTTGCCTACACCGCAATGAGAAAACACCAGACTTTCCAGACAATGGCTTTGCATACCACAGAATTCATGCCTGGGGATTCAGGGAAAATGGCAGCATGCTTTGGAGAGCAGAAGGCAGGGGAGGCGAAAGGGTAGAGAGAATGCTGCCACCCACCCATACAACTGTGCGCAGCAACTGGGAAATGGTATGATATTGGAGATGCAGCCGCACAACTTTGTACAGCTGAATATGCTCACCTCTGTGTTTACAGCGGAAAGAGCCGCTGGGCCAGCTCCGCTTCCACCGCATCCCCCTCAGCCATCTCCCAGTTATGAATGTCTTCCTCAGGAAAAAGAAATTTCCCTAGCATCAAAACCCAATCCCAAATTCAGTGTTACTAAACAGGGGGGGGAGCATTGGGGGCATGTAGAAGCTTACCTCCTAGTGGTCCAGTTTGGTCCATGTAGCACTCTACACCTATGGTCCTCAGGTCATGTGTAAAGAGCTCCTCCAATCCCTCTGCTACAAGGCATACTGGAGCATCCACTGGAGCGTCCATTGGAGCAGCCACAGGCAGCCTCCAAATTTGGATGCTACGGCTCTATCATTTTGGCTGAATTATAGCATCCCCTTGAGGATACTATGGAGCTCATCATAATAAGGGCAGGTCACAGCACTGTTACCAAACAGGGAGTTGTGGTTCACTACCCAGCGGTATTCAAGTTGGAGAGTCTTGGCTTTCGTCCAGCTTTCCACAATGGCCCAGTTGTGCCCCCATTTTTGCATTTCTCGGGATATCTCCTCATAGGAATCAATGTTTCTGTGTCTGGACTGGTTCTGCACCTTCTGTTCTCCCCATACATCCAGCAGGTTGACTGTCTCGTTGTGTTTCCACAAAACAGCCCTACCCTTGGCCACTGACTCGGAAGCAGCCATTCTGAACCAACGAAGCTGCGAAGCTGCAAAGGTGTGATCGAGCAAAGCATGCCTGCTCTTTGTGCCTCAGGAACTGAGCAGCTGCGAAGAAAGAGGAAGGAGCGGGGAGGAGTGAAAAGACATCACACAGTGACACCATCAGTAACACTGCCCACCACACGCCCACTGCAAACTGTGGTGTCACTCCGAGGAAGGGATAGACAGCATGCCCCGCAGCAGTGAACCCGCAGCAGAAGAAAACATCAGAGCAAAATGCTTCCTGGAAATTTTCCAGGAGAAAACCATGGATAGCTGTAAAGTGGCGACTGCATCGTCTAACCAGAAGGACCTCAACTCGCACCTGCCCTGGAGTAAAAGGCTTGTGTAGATGCCCCCCTAGACATATTTACTGTGGAGTAAGACCCATTAAGGACAGTGGCATTTCCTTCCAAGTAAACATGAATAGAGTTGTGCTATGTTGACTCCTAGAGTCGTACCTGCCTTCTATTACCCAGCAAGAATGAAGGAAATATTCTATTTAAATGTAATCTGGGTGAGAGGCATGAAAGTAGAAAAAAAATTCAATGTGTTTGTGAATGTCAAACTCAAACATGATAGATGGAGGCTGAAATAAGCCAGTTCCCAAGAATACAGCAATGCACTCTGCCCCCTGGTTTAGTTATGTTTAAATAAGACCAGAGAACCATTAACCCCACAATCAATTTTGGGATGTAATATTATAAATACAGCTTGCACTCTGGAATATGCACTCCTGGCTGCCATTGAAAAATCTTCCCTCCACAACCTGAGTGTTGTTAAAACTCATGGAAGGGGCAAGTCCCACGTGTGCCGCTTTTTCCCTTTCACCGTTTCATACAACACCTGGCTCTGCCCACTCTCCCTTGCTGTCCTTGTGCTGCCCTGTCTGTTTAGAGACATTCGCCATTTTAATCATGTGTGTGAGCAATACAATCCCCAAGACCATGATTGCCCAGAGTTGCTACAGAATCCACACATTTTGCTATAAGCTTCTGTGTGCAAAGGCAGGCTGGGCAGAGTGTAGTGATAAGGAGATGGTTCTAAGCCAGGGATGGGGGATGTCTTTCAGCCTTAGGGCCACATTCCATTTCAGAAAAGCTCTCGGGGGCCACATGACAGTACTGGGTGGAGCCAGAGGCAAAGGGGCTGGGGCCTAATACCAAAGGGGTGGGGCCAAAAAAAAACCCAGCATATGGCAGCTTAAAGTTTTTACTGTCAGTAACTATAAGAATATAAGAAGAGCCCTGCTGGATCAGACCAAGAGTCCATCTTCTCCAGCATTCTGTTCACACAGTGGCCAAACAGCTGCCCATGGGAAACCCACAAGCAGGGCATGAGCACAACAGCACCCTCCCACCCATGTTCCCCAGCAACTGCTGTACATAGGCTCACTGCCTCTGGTACTGGAGGTAGCACATAGCCATCAAGACTAATAGCCATTGATAGCCTTCTCCTCCAGAGATTTGTCTTTGTTTTTAAAGCTATCCAAAATGGTGGCCATGACTACATCTTGTGGTAACTGATTCCATGTGCTGTATGTGCTGTATGAAGAAAGGCTTCCTTTTATCTGTCCTGAATCTCCCACCAATCAGTTTCATAGGATGAACCCGGGTTCTAGTATTTTGAGAGAGGGAGAAAAATGTCTCCCTATCCACCTTCTCCACACCATGCATAATTGTGTAGACCTCTATCATATCTCCCCTCACCCTCCTTTTTTTCCAAGCTCAACAGTTTCAGCTGTTGTAACCTTCTCTCACAGGGGAGATGCTCCAGTCCCTTGATCATTTTAGTTGCCCTTTTCTGCACTTTTTCCAGTTCTACAATATCTTTATTTTTTAAGTGTGGTGACCAGAACTGTACACAGTATTCCAAGTGTGGTCACACCATAGATTTATATAGGGGCAGTATGATATTGGCAGTTTTAGGGTGTTTCTACATTAAGCAAAACCCCCGCAAAAATCCACATCCTTTCCGGAGCTTTCTGCTTTAGGTTTCTTTGCAGGATTAGGAAGGGGTCCTTAACCCAGCAGACACATGGTTTGAACTGAGGGAGTGCCTTCCTCCCTCCCTGGCATGTGTGCAAAGGAGAGGCGGGAGGGTGTTCTTGTTTTTGTAGCTTAACTTCTGCTGTACTATTTTCTCACAGCCCCCAGGAAACCTCTGTCTTACTTCTGAGTAGACATAAAATGTAAGATTGCACCATAAGTCTGTAACCCTCGGCACACTTACTTGGGAGTAAGCCCCACTGAACTTAATGGGGTGTTCTGAATCAACAGAGGATGTTGCTTCTGAGCTTGGTGGGGTGGGGAATCAGATGTGTCTCCCTTCGCTGCAGGGAGGCATTTTACCCTCTTCTCCTTCCAACTGAGAAATGTGCTCAAGCATTTACATGGCAGACACCTGGGAATTGAGGAAAGTCCTTCCTCAGCAAGACTTGAGCGGAGGCAGGAGTTGCAATTGGCGGGTGATTCTTGCCCTTGTGCCTGTCAAATCTGCTCCTGCATGCCCCACTCCCATCCTCAATACCTTTGTCATCCTGACTGCGTGCACCCCCAGCAACTGAAAACAAATGCCCACAGCAGGCAGACAGAGCAGTTTCTCCCACTATTGGAGAATTTCACGGGGAGGTCATGGTACTCCTGTTCCATGGGCTGGAAAAAATACCACATTTATTGCATTTGGGGAAAACATGGGATAGGCTGGGGGAAATTGCGGGAGGCACCCTGGAGAGTAACAGGGTCATCTAAAGAGCCCACAAACTTCCATGACAGAGCCATCTCAATAGCAAGATAAAAGCTCCATGTGATGGACCCCTTATTCTCAATTCCTCTTCTAATTACATTCTAACTATACCTTAGGAGAGACATTTCAACCTTTTAGCATGGGGAGAAAGCTGCACAAAAGCTGGGAAACCACTAAACAATTGGTTGTTGGGGGAAAGGAGTTAGGGGCAGGGAAAGGGTGTGTGGACATTTGGGGAACACTGAAGAGCTGGATTGGGACTCCAGAAGGGCTGGACTGGTACTCCAGTCCTGACGTTTCCCAACCCTGTTCTAAGCTATTTTGTGATCAGGTATGATTATGAATATTCAAATCTAAAATATTCAAATCCAAAGGAGTCTCTATGTAACCAAGTCTTATCTGAAGCTATTATCAACACTACTCTTCACCACAGTCCCACACATAATATAAAATAGGAACACCAGTATTTGAGGGATGCTTTTCCAGTCCGAAAGACCCTGCCTCCACCAGACTACCATTTATCTGTCTGTGTCGCTAGAGAAATGGCCTCCTTATGGTAGTCTGGATCTCCCTGTAGGCTGCACAGTTAAGGTTTCTCTCTCCAAGATCAATCTCTGTTCTCTTAAGCGATATTGTCCAACTTGGGCGGGGGGGGGGGTTACCCAGAGGCTAACTATTATAAATGTGCATTTTATAGAGATATGTGTGCACTTTCCAGAAAATTACATTACAGACCTGTTAATCTGACAGAACTGTAAAGACAACAGAGTTTCAAGAAGTCATGGGAAATCAACGTAACAAAGAATCTCAAGGGAGGTCTACTTAAGGTGTCTCTATTGTTGGTAACAAGGGAAGGGAGAGAAGCAGCAGTGTTATTCTCTAAGAAGGCATTCAATACTCTTTTGAAAGCAATGGATCATAACAGGAACCTATGTTCTTTGTGTGATGGCTCCAGCATTTGCCTTCAGTAGAAAACAAGGTCCTGCCTCTACATCAGAATTCAAACAGTGTGGTTCAATTGAATGGAGAGAGGCCTAGAAGGTGTACACATTTTTACTTTCCTTAAGGAAAATGTTTTTATTTCCATTTATTTTATTATATTTTATTTCCAAAGGCATATTGGAGTGAAGAACGGACTACAGGGAACAAGTACGTAATGTCTGCTAACCTGACAGGACCTTGTGTGTCCAATTATTTTCTATTATTTAGGCAGGGGCTTGCCTTTGAGGCATGTGCTAGCATACACAACTCTCAATGAATGATTAAAACTTTCTCACTGTTGACACTTGTAAATAAGGATGTACTGTACAGGTAGGTGTTTAGATTTGACTGAAACACCTTAGTAACTGTGCTCAACAGACAAAGATAGATAGTTGGTTAGATAGTCCTAACCCTAAAGATGTAATGGTGCTCTGCAGTAAAACAACAAACACAACCTCCATTCTAACATATATAACAGAACACTAATGCAGTAAATGCTTGGTTTTGGTTTTTAAATTGCTAAAATAAAAATAATGACATGCTTACCCAAACCCCACTCCACACACTAACAACAACCCTGTTAAAGCATTATGACAGAACAGGCAGTATGTGTTGGGAATATTGCAACATTGTCTGCCAGTTACAAGAAGGGGGCAGTGTTGCGGTTAGCTATTTAATGCATGGGCATTTGGGGCATAACTAGCCTTAGGATCTCTATAGCCCACAGTGTGGTTCCCTGCTCTCCCCCCCCCCCCGCCCCTCTCCATTGCTGGGAGAACACACACAATGGACTGAACAAACTCCTTTTGAAACCCTATGCTGTACCTGCATTTGTATGTGCAAGAATACTTGTGAGTAAAGCTGTTTTCTTTCCTTGACTAAAGAAGAGTGTTGTGTGCATGTGGGACTGGTAAACGCTCATTCTGTTTTGCCATTTGTTTTTTTTTCTCTGCTATCTGCCTTTCTAACAGGAGGCAGCAATACCAAATAATCCCATCAATATGAACCCAGAAGGCCAGTGCACCACCCCTGCCCCCAGCATCCCACCACACACAAGCCCTGACCTCCCTGTTCCCAACTGAGCACCAAGGTCTGAAAGAGGCTTCTACTCACATTTGTTTCATCAGGTTTCCCAGCTATGTGGAAGGTTCTTCTCATGTTCAAGTGAACCCAAGTAGATTACTTTCGATCTTGCTTTTCAGTGTGGCAATATTAGGAATAGGGAGGCCAAAAAGAAGAAGCAATGGAGGTAAGCAAAAGAGGTGTTTTATTCCACAAAAATAAACACTTCCAACACATTTTGGACCATGTGTAGATCCTCTGTCCTTCTTCAGGGAAATCCATTGTGACCAAATTCAATAATGCTTGCTCTTCAAATGCTAGTCTCCTGTTATAGCATAGTTTATTTAGGAACTTTTTATTTTTATGGCACAAAAACACCTCTTTTGCTTACCACATTGCTTCTTGGTTTTTACACATCCTTTGTTGGGTTTCCCATTTTGTAGGAATAGGGAGGTAAGGGACTGGGGCCAGAACAGAGTTCCTGTTCAGGCATAATGCTCAAACAAGGCTAATAACAATCTTCAGTTAAGGTACAGGTACAGTACAATCTACTCAAACAGAACCACTGTATGTAGGATTAACTGAATTTGGGATACAACTGAATTTAGAGCTAACCTAATAACCAATTTCAAAAGGGTTACATGTTTGCTTACAAGGGGAGAAGAGGTTGGGGGGTGGGCTTTTGCTTTTCCCACATGCTCCTACTGCTTACCAGGCACAGCCCCTATTATCTGGCACCTCTTCCTGTAAAAATGCTCTCCCTATCTTGTCCCTATTTTGCCTTTTGAGGAGATATTTGCTCACTAGAACAAATTAGAGTGGGGAGAAGATGCATGTAAATGTACTCACATGGACAGAGAATGCCATACACTGCTTCCCTTCCACACCCCTCAACTGCCTTATCATCATAATAAATGGAATGTGTTTGA
Organism: Heloderma suspectum; assembly: GCF_057233095.1. Classification (NCBI taxonomy): domain Eukaryota; kingdom Metazoa; phylum Chordata; class Lepidosauria; order Squamata; family Helodermatidae; genus Heloderma; species Heloderma suspectum. The sequence continues at coordinate 43,349,886 of NC_139460.1, read as the reverse complement.
ATACTGGCTATTCTATAATAGGTACAAGCAGATCCATTTTGTGATATTAAATATATTCATTGTCCTTAAGGTTGTGTTGTTGCTGCTGCTGTTGTTGTTGTTGTTAAAGTAAACTCTTATCAGTTAATTAATGTACAGCAGCCTTGAGAAGAATCTTCACCAATGATCCAGGGTGGGTGAGGGGCTTTCTATTAGCAACAATCCTTACAGGGAGACCCAGGAATTACAAGAAGACCCCAGTATCCATATTTTCATCTGAGCAGTGCTGGAGGACATGTCTTTCTATGAGACTTGAAAGCAATGGAAGAGGGGCCTTGAGATAAAGCATAATAATTTGTCGAACTGGGGCATACTCTGAGGTATCTGAATTGGAAAAGTTTAACTGGGAATTCAAAGCAAAGAAAACATCAATGTGAGATTACACAGACTGGATTCACTTGCAATCTGTTGTAGTTTCTGAAACACTTTTAAAAGTAAACTCTTTTACTTTAAATTGCCAAGGAAGTGTATTTGCATTAGGAAATAATATTGCACCATCAGAACAGAATGATAGAAATGCCTACTTATTTAAAGAATAATATCCCACAAAATCAAGTTCTCTTTGTATGTTATTTTTTTCTGAGGATATTTTTGTATCACCCGTTAGTGCTGATCCAATGAGGGCTAATCCATGTTCTGTGTTCTGTTGCATATCCAGTAGGATTTCTTTTTCAGTAAGTAAGCAGCCTCCCTCATATCCAGAAGCTGTGCTGAAGGAAACCAAGTCCAGGGAGTCACATATATAGCATTAGATACGTTATACATTTCCTTTCCCATTCAGGGCAATTATTTCCTCTTGCTATTTGCATAATTGCTCTTGTCATTAAAATAATATAAAAGAGGAAGAGAAAGAAAATGGTGCCTGATAGAATGCAAAGCTATTATGTCTAGAAAGAAGGAAGGTCACATTAACCCCAGGACGATAAGAGTCAAGGTCAGTAAAGAGCACTGTGGCTCAGCATTGCATTCATTCAAATAAAGCAAATGGGATTGACACACAACTCCCGCTTCTCCAGACGTTCATTATTAACTCTCATTTCTAGTATTCCTTCCATCTCCCGCTGCCTCTCCCTGGATCCCATATCTCTTTGCCACATTCTGTCTTTGAGCCAATGAAGCTTAACAGGTGAACAAATGCAGGAACAGAGTTTATGGGAACACTTTGGAGGGTCTATTTAAAAAGCGTCTTCATTTAAAGATAAAAGGTGGAGTAACCACAGTTTCAGGCTCAGCCCCATGGAAACTTGGCCTCATACTACTTGGTAAAAGCAAGCCAGATTTTAATGCTGAAAAGGGGTCTTGCTTGTTTGTTTTCCAGTGGTGTTGTTTGTTTGTTTTTAGACAAAACCACACTCCAGACATGGGAGAGAGTTAAATGCTTTGGGTGGGATTTCTTGTAATGCCATAATGTTTTTAAGTTCAAAGTGTCTTTAAGTGACATGTGAAATGTAATGTAATGTTTCTGTCATCATAAATATGGAATGACAATATGGGGTTTCCACATATGCACTAAGGCATTTCATCACTCACCATACCCATCACAGTTCCTTGTACCCCACCTCAAAAAAAGCTACTCTAGACAATGCATGATAAAGGGTGAGGAGCTGCAGCTGCATACTGGAGTCAGGTAACCTCCGGTGAATATGCAGAAGCATTTGGGTGCAGACATTGAAATCTTTGGATCCCAGATACTTTTGTGTTGTTGTTATGAAATAGAGGATCTTTTTGGTCAGAATGTACATTTAGTAAGAGAGCAACATTGTATTTTGTTAAAGAAGGGATTCTTAAGGATGCAATGTTCTCAGTTAGAGAACATTTGAAACTACTCAGAGAAAATGTTTTGCATTTTCTTTTTTTCTCACCCACCCTCAGAAAGAGAAGGCCACTTTACAAAATGTTCTCCAAATCTTCTTCTTTTTTGTGGTGGCTAACATTCCAAAACACAAACGCGCGTGAACACACACACGCAAAACATCCTGGAATTATGCTAGTTCCAAGGTATTGTGGAGGATGAAAAATGGTTGCCAGGCTGCCAACATAGATCCTGCTGTTGCAACTTGCAGAAGCAGCAGCAAAAACAAAACAAAAAAACCCTTTGGGGGAAAAAAAGAAGAAGGAAGAAGCTGTGCTGCTCCTACTACTAATGATGATCCCCGCCCTAAGAAACTGTTGGAGAATTTCTCACTCCCTGGATACACAGAGTGAAATGGTTTTCCCAATTTCTCTGCCCACAAATAGGATGCAGAATTCTGAGAGACCATTTGCACACAGTTTCAATAGGGGAGAGGCTGTGAATGCTGCTACTAGGAACTGCATATGAATATAAGTGGTGTCCTGAAGTTATTTCCACGTACAGGGCAACTGCACATGAAGCTTCCTCATGGGTGCCCTGTGACTAGTTCAGATCTTCTAAATCCTCATGGATATGCAACTTGGAGGAAACCCATTGGAGCTGTTCTGTATAACAACCAGGTGTTCATAGAACCTGAGCTGTACACAGTGGCTTACCAGCTCTTTACAGGCTTAGGACTTATCCTGTTTTCTACAAGGGTCTCTTCTAGCTGCAAGACTTAGCACATACATGGAAGAACACATTAGCAGAGTGGTTTGATGGTCTCTGTTGAAATCAGTGACTAAACAGAACTACAAACTAAATCTTGGATGAGATTTCTTTTTTTAATGAGAAAGCACATAGACTTTTGTTTGAAAACAAATATTAATGTTCCTCGCATTGTCACCCTAGGTTCCTTTGGATAGAACAGGGGATCTAGAGGACCTTAGCTTAAAGGGGTCTGTATCGATTATAGTCCATCACACTCACTGTTATTCTTCTCATGCTTCTCCTCTCCATCAGAGACAAGTGCCCAGACAGATCTTTGTGCCCAACAATATGGGTGATAAGTTGCTCAAAGATCAAAATCTAAGGAAATAGAAATTTGAGTAGAGTGTGAACTGGTCTAGTCTTTAGTTGTCATTCATGCTTATATTCTATCACCCTCGATAATAGCCGCAAATTGCAAAGTGAAATTAGAGGGGTGAGATACTGAATTTGGGGTATCTTCCCCCTCCTAGATTTTGGATCTGATACATCGCTACCAGCACTGCCCAGGGTCCAGGCTAGTCAGAAATGGATCTAGATCTTGAGGCCAGGAATAGAACGTTCCATATGTGGAACCTATCCTCGATGCAAGCTAAGAATTATAGGTAAGGTGGGGATAGTTCACTTTATCCACAGCATGAGAGCTGCCATAAAATCTTGGTCCCTGTATGTGCCTGTGTCTTCATGGTGCAGCTAGGGCCTGTGGCAACCTAGTGGTTGTGAATGGGTCTTTTTACTCAGTCATTACATTTTATGCTGTCCTTCATTGAATAAAATTTCAGGGCAGTGTCTAGATATGAAAATCATAATTCGATTAAAACAAACATGAAAAAGGCAACGTAAAACATTTTAAAAATCATGGATGCATTATAATGCCATTTAAAATGGCTGTGTAAATAAAATGGATCCATGCCTGCTGCTTCCACAAGTAATATGAAACTGCAGCGGCCACGAATTGCCAAAAAAAGTACAAAAAGAGGATACCAATTTGCATAAAGTTTGAATATGTTAATATATTGGTGTGTGTGTGTGTAGTAATTTTATTGTAATTTAAATAGCAATACATACATCTCATGATAGGGTTGTGTCCAATGTTAATCCTACTTAGAGAAGACCCATTGACAATCCATTAGAAAAGTATGATCTGGAGACCTATGTGCCTTGCCCATTTTGCTGTCCAGGTGTCACTTGTTGATGGGCAACTTCCAGGCCCAGCTCTTCCTTCTGATGGTTCTTTATCTTTGAACCTGACTTGGACTGGACAGTCCTTCAAACAGAGGACTGCCCTCTGTAAATGAGATTTAGGCCACCCTACCTCCAGGCTCTGTCATGCAGGGATTACATCAGCACTGTCTGATAGGCTATACAGGTCCAATCAAGACTCAGTCCTGAGTCTGAGTCACAGAGGTCCAGAGGGTTAAGTTTCCCCCAAGTCCAAATAATCTGAAGATTATTCCTTGAGCAGAAAGCAGCAGGTCTGCCTTCACAATGTCCATTGTCGGTTTCTGTTTTGCCTCTGTACCAGGGTGATTCCTGATGTAATAACTCGTGCTATTGATAGTTGGTAAGACGAGGTCATAATCTCTTGTAGTCAGAGCATATGAAGAAAGGATACTGCATTGGATGAGATCGCCATTAGCCAGCAATTGTTCAAATGGAAGGACATTTTCTGCAAGGAAAATGAACTCACCAAAAATGATTTTAATTTTAATTTTTGTGAACCGCCCAGAGAGCTTCGGCTATTGGGCGGTATAGAAATAAATAAATAAATAAATAAATAAATAAATAAATAAATTTTAAAAACATAAGTAAAGTGGATGTAGGCCAGCTTTTACCAGCCTGATGCCTTCCAGGTGTGTTGGAGTACAACTCCTATAATCCCCAGTCAGCATGGCTAATGGTGAAGGATGATAGGGTTGTAGGCCAGGCCAACACATCTGGAGGGTACCAGGTTGAGGAAGCCAGGCACTCCCCCATTGTCATTTTTACGGGTGTATGAGATTTAGATACACAAACAACAGGCTCTCTACTACAATCAACGGATAGGTAGGGGGATTTGCAGGGGAGGTAACTGAGCTCATCTACTGATTTCATCTTTTGGGAAATAATGCCACTGCTCAGGACTGAGCAAATCCTCTGCAATTCTCCATGGGTTCTGGTCTAGTTTGGTTTAAGGCCATATGTTACATGGATGGTTATGAAACATCCATAGTATAAATCCAAGTTCCTCCTGAAATTCAGTTGGTGTGGTCAAAGATGCCTTTGAATATGAATACAGTTATTGTTCACTTTCTGAGCTGCTCCTCCCTCAGCATTAGCATAGCAATTTGTGACCTCCCCAAGAACCTAGAAAATGTGTTTCTCATCTTAAAGTATGACACTTAGAGCCCAAACAATGCCAGTTAAAGCAAGCCCTCATCTCATGCTCATAACCTTGCTTGTGTTTATAAGCAACGGGTCAAATCATAATGGGTTCACAGGTCAAAATGACCCTTTGTCACTCCCAAGCCATGTTTAGCGTAATAATTTAAAAGGTTGAACATCTAGTTTTAAGTGCTTCATGGCAAGTCCAGGTCAGTAACCCCATTGTTTTAAACATATCTGACACCAAATGATTGTTGCCATTGAAGTAAGTCATATTTTGTACACAACGTTATCTCCTTGTCTACCTGTGAAACTTGTTACTTTCAATTCAGCTCTCCATCACACAACCTTTCCTGAAATAGTGTTGCAAGTGTGATGGGTAAACTAACTAGAGATGGGCAAGCTATCCAAAGCTAGCCTAGGATTAAATCAGAAAGTTTCTTGCCCATCTCTGCTGCCCTCCTCCATGCCCAAACGTTGGCTCTGGCCAAAACCCAGACACCTAAGCACACTCCTCCCTTCCCATTCCTTAAAGCTGTGGCAGCAAGTGCAGGAGCAAAGGCGGGGGGGGGGGTTGTAGGATTTTTTCCATCCTTGTCAGCCCAGAGAAGAGCTTGGGAGAACTACATTGCTCACACCCAAGCATGCTATTCCCCAGCACGATGGAGAGGAGGGAGGGGCAATGGTAAAATGGATCCAGGGCTCACAGGGACGCAGCCAGGGATGTATGGATTTTATTTAATCCATTCCATCTGCATTTTGTGGATTGTCAGGCAACTTTTGTTCCATTGTCCACTCATTAAATCGATATTGTTTTTAGCTATTTACATAGTTTTACACGTTCCATATATTTAAATGTTATGCTATATTTTTATCTGTGAATTGTTATGAATCACCCAAAGAGTTTTGGCTATTGGGCCATATAGAAATCAAAATTTCGGCTTAAATTGAAGAATGTAGGGAAAACCACTAAACCATTCAGGTATGACCTAAAGCATATCCCTTATGAATATACAGTGGAGGTGAGGAATAGATTTCAGGGATTAGACCTGATAGACAGAGTGCCTGAGGAACTATGGACGGAAGTCTGTCACATTGTTCAGGAGGCAGCAACGAAATCCATCCCAAAGAAAAAGCAATGCAAGAAAGCCAAGTGGCTGTCTGATGAGGCTTTACAAGTAGCTGAGGAAAGAAGGGAAGCGAAAAGCAAGTTAGAAAGGGGAAGATATATCCAACTGAATGCAGAGTTCCAGAGAATAGCAAGGAGAGACAAGAAGGCCTTCTTAAATAAACAATGCAAAGAAATCGAGGAAAACAACAGAATGGGAAAGACTAGAGATCTCTTCAAGAAAATTGGAGATCTCAAGGGAAGGTTTTGTGCAAAGACGGGCATGATAAAGGACAAAGAAGGCAGGGACCTAACAGAAGCAGATGAGATTAAGAAGAGGTGGCAAGAATACACAGAAGAACTATACAGGAAAGATCTGAATGTCCCTGATAGCCATGATAGTGCGGTCACTGAACTTGAGCCGGACATCCTCGAGAGTGAAGTCAAGTGGGCCTTAGGAAGCATTACTAACAACAAAGCTAGCGGAGATGACAGTATTCCAGCTGAGCTATTTAAAATCCTAAAAGATGATGCTGTTAAAGTGCTGCATTCAATATGCCAACAAATTTGGAACACTCAACAATGGCCGCAAGACTGGAAAAGGTCAGTTTACATTCCAATTCCAAAGAAGGGCAACACCAAAGAGTGTTCAAACTACCGCACAATTGCGCTCATTTCACATGCCAGCAAGGTGATGCTCAAAATGCTACAAGCTGGGCTTCAGCAGTATGCGAACCGAGAACTACCGGAAGTACAAGCTGGGTTTCGAAGAGGCAGAGGAACTAGAGATCAAATCGCCAACATTCGCTGCATCATGGAGAAAGCAAGAGAATTCCAGAAAAACGTCTATTTCTGCTTCATTGACTACGCTAAAGCCTTTGATTGTGTGGATCACAACAAACTGTGGCAAATTCTGAAAGTGATGGGAGTACCAGACCACCTTACCTGTCTCCTGAGAAACCTGTACGAGGGTCAAGAAGCAACAGTAAGAACCAGAAATGGAACAACCGATTGGTTCAAAATTGGGAAAGGAGTACGACAAGGCTGCATATTGTCACCCTGCTTATTTAACTTATATGCAGAGTACATCATGAGAAACGCCAGGTTGGATGAATCAGAGGTCGGAATTAAGATTGCTGGGAGAATTATCAACAACTTCCGATATGCAGACGATACCACCCTAATGGCAGAAAGCGAAGAGGATCTAAAGAGCCTCTTGTTGAGGGTGAAAGAGGAGAGTACAAAAGCTGGTTTAAAACTCAACATTAAAAAAACTAAGATCACGGCATCTGGGCCCATCACTTCCTGGCATATAGAAGGGGAAGAAATGGAAGCAGTGACAGATTTTACTTTCTTGGGCTCCAAGATCACCGCAGACGGTGACTGTAGCCATGAAATTAAAAGACGCTTGCTCCTTGGGAGGAAAGCTATGGTAAACCTAGACAGCATAGAAAGAAGCAGAGACATCACCTTGCCGACAAAGGTCCGTCTAATCAAAGCTATGGTTTTCCCAGTAGTAATGTATGGCTGTGAGAGCTGGACTATAAGGAAGGCTGAGTGCTGAAGAATTGATGCTTTCGAACTGTGGTGCTGGAGAAGACTCTTACGACTCCCCTGGACTTCAAGGAGGTCCAATCAGTCAATCCTAAAGGAAATCAACCCTGAGTGCTCATTGGAAGGACAGATACTGAAGCTGAAGCTCAAATATTTTGGCCACTTAATGCGAAGAGAAAACTCTCTGGAAAAGACCCTGATGCTGGGAAAGACTGAAGGCAAAAGGAGAAGGGGACGGCAGAGGATGAGATGGCTAGATAGCATCACCGATGCAATGAATATGAACTTGAGCACGCTCCAGGAGAGAGCGCAGGACAGGAAGGCCTGGCGTGGTATGGTCCATGGGGTCACCAAGAGTCAGACACGACTGAATGACTGTACAACAACAAACCCTTGAAAGACCAGGTCCGCAGCCTGGGGGTCATTTTGGACTCCCAGCTGTCCATGGAGGCTCAGGTGTCAGCTGTGAACCAGACGGTGCTGTATCAACTCCATCTGATACGGCGGTTGTGCCCCTTTCTTCCCAACCATCTGCTCCCATCAGTAGTACATGCCCTGGTCTCCTCTTGTTCAGACTACTGTAATGCGCTCTACGTGGGGTTACCCTAGGGATGGCGGAGAATTTCTCCCCGAAACTTCGGGGGGCCGAGCGCCAACATGTTTGGCCCCCTGAACAAGTTTCGGGGAGAAATCCTCCACACACCCCCGCCCCCGCACCCCCCCCCCGGGACGGGACTTACCTTCCCTGAATGTCCCTCCCGGCGGCGGGTCCGGCTGGCGGTTCGTCGGGTGTTGGAGCGGGGCGGGAGCGGCAGCCGGTCTTTTGACCGGCTGCCGCCGCAGCCGCCATTGCAATCAAAGAAAAGAAAAAAAAACGTCCCCTGATAGGCTACGTGACGATTCACGTAGCCTATCACGGCTAGATTTGCAAAGTCAGCCGTGATAGGCTACGTGAATCATCACGTAGCCTATCACGGGTGACTTAAAAAAAAAAAGTGTGTACGGATAATGGCGGCCCCCATAGGGAGCCGCCATTCCCGTTCCTTATTTGATCGCTGTAGTCTACCTAAATGTTTACGTAGACTATGGCGAAAATAAGGGCAACGCTATTTGCGTTGCCCTTATTTTCGCCGTAGTCTACGTAAACATTTACATAGACTACAGCAACTAAATAAGGAACGCGAATGGCGGCTCCCTATGGGGGCCGCCATTCGCGTACGCGCTTTTTTTTTTTTTAAAGTCACCCGTGATAGGCTACATGACGATTCACGTAGCCTATCACGGCTGACTTTGCAGATCTAGCCATGATAGGCTACGTGAATCGTCACGTAGACTATCAGGGGGCGTTTTTTGTTTTTTTTTTTAACTTTCGCATTTGCGGCCGGGCGAGGCGGCAAGCCTCCTCCCCGGCCTGAATTTCGGCCGGGCGAGGCAGGAAGCCTCCCCCCCGGCCTGAATTTCGGCCAGGCGAGGCGGGAAGCCTCCCCCCCCCGGCCTGAACTTCGCGGGGGGAGCAGCGAAGCGCTCCCCCCCACCGCGAACAAGCTGCGAGAAAAGGTAAGTGACTTTCGTCCACCCCTAGGTTACCCTTGAAGACAGTTCGGAAGCTGCAGCTGGTACAGAACGCAGCAGCTCGCCTGATTAAAGGCAGTCGCCAGCGAGATTACATCACTCCAGTGCTGAAGGAGTTGCACTGGTTACCAGTTGTTTTCCGGGCCAAAGTCAAGGTGTTGGTTTTGACCTTTAAAACCCTATATGGTTCCAGCCCAGCCTATCTTAAGGAGCACCTCCAGCAGCACCAGACAGGCCGCTTAACAAGATCAGCCTCGGATAGCCTTCTCTCTGTCCCATCAGCCAGGACAGCTAGTCTGGTGGGGACAAGGGAGAGGGCCTTTTCTGTGGTGGCCCCCACTCTGTGGAACTCCCTCCCTAGGGAGCTCCTCCATGCCCCCTCTTTAATGAGCTTCCGCCGTGCATTAAAAACTTGGTTGTTCAGGCAGGCATTTGGGGTGGGTTAGGGTATTTTAGAAAATGTTTTATTGTAGAATTTTATTGTTTTAAACTGTTTTATTATATGCTGTACATCGCCCAGAGTGGCTGGGTGACCAGCCAGATGGGCAATTAATAAATTTAATAACAATAATAATAATAATAATAATAATAATAATTTTGTGGGCACATAACATATTGTATACAGTCAATGAGCAAAGTGCACACAAAACAGGGGTGCTACACAGCAGAGGCTGGAGAGAGATCAGAGACGTAGCAAACAGTGTGTGTGTGTGTGTGTGTTTAATGGTGTATATATTAGCATATTTTCCAGTAACTTTCAGACTTTTGTATGCCTACATTTGCACCCCATCCTGGAAATTAATAAACAGACCTCAAGTCTGCATGATTCGGAAGATGCCAGTCTGCTGCAGAATCCATGAGTCAGATTCATAGAAATCCAAACTCATTTTAATGTATGTATTTATTATTTATTTATTATTTATTTATTACCTTTATATTCCACCTTTCTTCCATTGTGGAACTCAAGGTGGCTACATGTGGTTCCCAGGTGGTCTCACCTCCAAGCACTGACCAGACCCAGACCTGCTTAGCTTCAGCATGTTGGAACCAATCCAGGGCATTGAATCCAATCCATTTTAGTAGATTTCTCCAACATTCCAAGATACGTCACCTGCATTTTTTTAAGTAGTAGGGACATTGGTGTGATCTGCTACTCTGCCCCCTTCAGAATTTCCTGATCCTTCTGAGTGTAGCTGCAATCCTCACAGTAGTGGGAGGTGGGGGCAGATGAATTTTCCTAACAGCAATATATTGTTTCCTGTTGTAGTGCAAAGTATTCTGGGGTGCCCTGTTCTTGAATGCGCTATTAAGACCTAATAGTTTTATATACCAAATATTTTTTATTTATTTATTTATTCATTTCATTTCTATACCGCCCAATAGCCGAAGCTCTCTGGGTGGTTCACAAATAGATCCTCCTAGGGATGAAAACTCCTAGAACTGCTTTGTTGGTATGGATCAATACAACAGCCTGAATTTTTGGTCTCTCCTTAAGGGCGTGACTATAGGGACTGTCTTGATGTGCACCTGAACTTCAAAATTTACCGCTACACCACTGGGGAGGGGCGAAATGTTTCCTCCTTTGTCCCCATATGCCTCTGTTGAGGCTCCCATAGCATCTTCAAGATAAAAAAAAGTGGGACTGGAGGAATGTGTTCTGGGGGCCTGCTGGGTGCTGGCTTTTGGAGACACAGGAGGTTGGCAGAGACAGATGGTGAAAGAGTCAGGATTTTTTCTCCAGCTGGGATTTTTATCTGAGCCAGAGAAGAATTTTGGAGCTTATAGTTCACCTCTCATTTATGATGGGCTTTATGAGGGCCCCAACTGCACGTCCATACTCATGTGAATGTTCCCACCCTCCCGAATGCAGACATGAACACGTTTTTCAGGCCATGCTTGTATATTCCCAAGCATGCGATGCCATTCGCAAAATGTGTTCATTAGGAAAATGCGCACTATAAAAATGTGCATATGGGGGGGGGGAATTTTCATGCTTTAGTCAATGTGGGGGGGAACTATGCATTGCAGTGTGCACTTCTAAAAATGCACACTGAAATGTGCACTTTTCCCATTTGAACAAAAAAGAAAAAGTTCGCATTCAGAAACAGGAACAAGATGGTCCAAGCTTTGAGGTGGAACTCAGAGAATGTGATGACCTCTGGCCTCGCTGATTCTCCCATCCCTATTTATGTTATGACTCCCTTTCCTGCTACCCACCCCGCAAATGTTTGGTAAATACAGACGGCAAATTCCCAAATGGTAACTAGCCAAACTGTGTCTGTAAGTACAACTTATGCTTCTTCCAAGTGCTGAGGAAAATGCTGGCATTCCCTCGCTTTTGCAGAGTTCTGTTCAGGTACAAAAACGAGATAACGTAACATTATCTTCACTGCATGGCAGACTGGTACAGAAGATCAGCTCACATAGCCTTTGCATGTGCACAGTGGTAAGGCACACTTCATAAAGACTGTCTGGTTGCCATTCCAATACACCCGTGATGGCGAACCGATTACACGCGTGTCAGCACTGACACGCGTAGCCATTTTCGATGACACGCGGCCACATGCGGTCGCATACAGAGAAGTATGGGGCCACATGCTGAGAAGTATGGGGCCGCATGCCGAGAAGTATGGGGCCGCATGCTGAGAAGAACGTTTCATCCTCGGCTACTGCATGGCCAGGTGCAGTAGCCGAGGATGAAACATTTGCTGTAGTGTAGTGTAGACACTCTGTGCCGGAGGTCTGTAGGCCAAAACAACAGAACTCCGGCACAGAGCGTCTAGTTCTGGGACTTCCGGTTAGGCCGTTAGGGGATCTTTGACCTCATTTCTGGCCGGCGGAGCAGGGAGCAGCGGAATGCCGCGGGGGACGCATCTCTGGGGCCCTGTGATCGCCATTACCAGCAACCACATAACCACAGCAACCATCATCCAATCTACTGTTCTGGGGTGCCGTGGATTTCTAATTGACCATCATTACTGAGATAAGTGAGGGAGAGGCTGGGAGAGGCGAGGGCCTGTGCTACGGGTGCCATTTCCCGCCATTAGAAATAGCGGCAGCCATCTTAATTTATATAAGGAACGCCATTTTGCAGCATAGTGCAGGCTCCATTTCACCACTATTACTGTTGTGCATCCTTATTAACCCCTATTTCTGCTTATTAACCCTGCCCTTTCCTAAAAGACAGTTACATGTGCCATCTTGTGGTCAGTTAGGCTAGTTAACCCCTAATTGCCTGCAGGGCAATTAGGCTATCTATAATTCTACCTTCTGTCACTGCCCCCCTGATGGAGAACCCAAAAAATAAAAAAATAAAAAAACAAGGTTAAGTAAAGGCAGTGGTAGTAGCAGTAGCCGACCCTTTCAAGAGACATGGACTGAGATGTATGGCATTATAGAAAAAAATGGCAGATCATTTTGCGTTCTATGTACTGAAACGGTAGTAAGCAGAACATGGAATATAAATAGACATTTTGAAACTAATCATTCCCAGCTCTTGAAAAAAAGTGAGGATGAAAGGAAGGAATACATTTCCAGGCAGCTACACCTTTATAAGAGCCAATCTAATTCCATCCTTAAATTTATAAAAGGCTCTACAAATTTAACATCTGCAAGTTTGAGCATTGCTCACTCCATAGCTCAGCATGGAAAAGCACTCAGTGAGGGAGAATTTATTAAAGAAACTCTCCTAAGATGTGCACCAGTTCTATGCAGAATAAAGATGCAATTATTAAGAGAATATCTGAGTTACCACTCAGTAGAAATATCATAAAAGACCGAATAATGAGACTGAACACAAACGTACAACACCAATTAAAGAGAGACATAAGTAATTGTAAATATTTTTTGATCTCTCTTGATGAAACTACTGATGTCACATCACATGCTCAGTTGGCCATTATTGGTCGATATTCTGATGGTCTCACAATGAGAGAAGAGTTGATAAAGTTAGTATCAGTGCCAACAAGTACATCAGGAAGCGAAATATGTAAGGTTGTTATACAAACATTCTGTGACCTAAGCATTGATATCTCTAAAGTTGTGTCAGTGACGACAGATGGGGCACCAAACATGGTGGGGAAAAAAGTCGGATTTGTCAAATTGTTTACGGAAGCTATTGGACATCCGATTGTGCCTTTTCATTGTATTATCCATCAGGAGGTTTTATGTGCCAAGGCAGGATTCACCGACTTAAACGACTTAATGTCAGTTGTTACAAAAATAGTTAATTTAATAGCTGCTCGCCCCCTTCACAAGCAAGAATTTTCTGCACTTTTACTGGAGGTTGATTCCACCTACAGTGGACTGCTGATGTACAATAATGTAAGATGGCTGAGCCGAGGCAAAGTTCTTGAGCGCTTTGTGGAGTGCTTTGAAGAAATTAAGGTATTTCTTGAGGATAAGGATCTGGGAAACTTTTCTCAGCTCAATGATGATAAGTGGGTCAACACCCTGATATTTTTTACAGATCTCTTTGTTCATATTAATGAACTGAACTTAAAGTTACAAGGTTTTGGCAAAAGTATTGACGTTATGTTTGGATACATAAAAGCTTTTGAAAGTAAACTTAAAATTTTCAAGTGAGATGTAGAAACTAAAACTTATAAGTATTTTCCTCGAGTAACAAAGTATTTTGAGAAGGCCAGTGCAGCTGTACAAAATGAAATGGAACCCTTGCATATAAAGTACCAGCATGTTTTAGACTCGTTACTTGACCAGTTCAGTGATAGATTTAATCAATTTAGAAGCCTAGAACAGACCATAAAAATAATTAAGTATCCTGATGTAGTAGTCTACAGTAGTTTGGAATTAAATGGTTTCCAATGGATGCAAATTGATGATTTGGAGATGCAACTTGCAGAATTTCAAGACAGCATCTGGGCTCAGGTGTTTGTCGACTTGAGGTCAAAGCTTGAGAATCTGGAAAGGTGCCGCTTGGAGAATCAAGAGGGGTGCCACTACGAACAGGAAATTTGGAGTGCCTGGAACCGATTACCAGACACTTTTAGCACCCTGAAAAACATAGCAATGGCTTTACTCACAATTTTTCCCTCTATGTACTTTTGTGAGATCTTATTCTCAGCGTTAAATAATATCAAAACCAACAAAAGAAACAGATTGACAGATGAAGTTAGTAGCGCTTGCTTGGGCTTGAAGTGTACAAAATACCAACCTTCAATTGAAGGTTTAGCCAATGAAATTCAGCAACAAAAAAGTCACTAATAGGCAGGTTAGTTAAAGAATTCCCCCTCCCCCTCACTTATCTTAGTTCACGGCACCCCACACAAGTTAAATAATATCAAGACCAACAAAAGAAACCGACTGACAGATGAACAAAGAAGTCACTAAGCAGGTAAGTTAAATAATTAGTTTTTGGTTTATTAAATACAGTTATATATTACAATTATACATTTTTGTTATTTAAACTATAAATATCGCGAAATTATGGTTTTTTTCTCGAAGTGACACACCACCTGAGTTATGCTCGGTTTTTTGGCGAATTTTGACACACCAAGCTCAAAAGGTTGCCCATCACTGCAATACACCATCCTCACATTGGTAAGCGAATGAATGAGTGACCTAGGAAAGGTCTCTCATTCTGCACCTAGGAAAAAGAAACCGAATGCACAGTTACAAGATGGGGAATACGTGGCTCAACAACACTACAAGCGAGAAGGATCTTGGAATTGTTGTCGATCACAAGCTGAATATGAGCCAACAATGTGATGTGGCTGCAAAAAAAGGCAAATGCTATTTGGGGCTGCATTCATAGAAGCATAGCTTCCAAATTCCGGGAACTACTAGTTCTAGGGATGGACGAAAGTCCCTTACCTGATCCCGCAGCGGGGGGGAGGTGCTCCGTTCCTCCCCATGAAATTTTTGGTGGGGGGGAGGCGCCCCATCCCTCCCTGCCGAAATTCTGGCCGGGGGGGAGGTGCCCCGTCCCTCCGGCTGAAATTCTGGCCGGGGGGGAGGCGCCCCGTCCCTCCAGCCGCGAATCCTCCTTGCTGACCTGGACACAAATGGCGGCCGTTTGCGTCCCTGCAGTCAGCCGTGATAGGCTACGTAAATCCTTACGTAGCCTATCACAGCTGACTTTGGGGGGGGGAAGCGCGTACGCAAATAGCGGCGCCCATGGGCGCCGCCATTTGCGTTCCTTATTTGGGCACCTTATTTGGGCAAAAGCCATTTGCGTACGCGCTTTTTTCCCCCCCAAAAGTCAGCTGTGATAGGCTACATAAGGATTTACGTAGCCTATCACGGCTAGATTTTCAAAAAACACCGTGATGGGCTACGTAAATCTTTACGTAGCCTATCACGGCTGACTTTGGGGGGGGGGGGAAGCGCGTACGCAAATGGCGTTCCTTATTTGGGCACGTGTAGTCTACGTAAACATTTACATAGACTACGTCGAAAATAAGGGCAACGCAAATAGTTCCAAATAGGGCAACTATTTGCGTTGCCCTTATTTTCACCGTAGTCTACGTAAATGTTTACGTAGACTACATGTGCCCAAATAAGGAATGCAAATGGCGGCGCCCATGGGCGCTGCCATTTGCGTACGTGCTTTCCCCCCTCCCCAAAGTCAGCCGTGATAGACTACGTAAAGATTTACGTAGCCTATCACGGTGTTTTTTGAAAATCTAGCTGTGATAGGCTACGTAAATCTTTACATAGCCTATCACGTTTGCTTGAGTTTGTTTTTTTTTTACTTGGAAACGACGGCGGCGGCAGCCGGTTGGAAGACCGGCTGCCGCCGAACCGCCGCCGGGAGCAGCCAGCGCCAGGGACATTCGCCAAAGGTAAGTCCCATCCCGGGCGGGGGGCGGGGGGGTGGCGGACTGTTTCTCCACTAATTTCGGGGGGCCGAATGCATTGGCATTCGGCGTCCTGGAGATTCGTGGAGAAATTCTCCGCCATCCCTAACTAGTTCCCCTGTATTCAGCACTGGTTAGGCCTCATCTGGAGTACTGTGTCCAGTTCTGGGCACCACACTTTTAAGAAGGATGCAGACAAACTGGAGAGAGTTCAGAGGAGGGCAACGAAGATGATCAGGGGACTGGAAACAAAGCTCTATGAGGAGAGACTGAAAGAACTGTGCATGTTTAGCCTTGAGAAGAGAAGACTGAGGAGAGATATGATAGATGATAGCACTCTTCAAGTACTTGAAAGGTTGTCACAGAGAGGAAGGCCAGGCTCTCTTCTCCATCATCCCAGACTGCAGGACACAGAATCATGGGCTAAAGTTACAGGAAGCCAGATTCCAGATGAACATCAGGAAAAATTTCCTGACTGTTAGAGCAATACGACAATGGAACCAATGACCTAGGGAGGTGGTGGGCTCTCCCACACTGAAGGCATTCAAGATGAGGCTGGACAGCCATCTGTCAGGGATGCTTTGACTTGGATTACTGCACTGAGCAGGGGATCGGACTCGATGGTCTTATAGGCCCCTTCCAACCCTACTATTCTGTGATTCTATGATTCTATGAGACTAACATGGATGCCTTATGTAGCCATGTTAGTCCTTGCATTGGTAAAATGGGAGGTTTCCAGCTGATCGCAGGTGGAAGATGCTTTTAAAAAATCTAATCTGCACCTTGTTTATATTTAGTGTGCTGTGCCAGTTATTTATAGTTCACTTTTTAAAAAAAAAAATTGACATGGCTTCTTTTGATTCCTTTGACATTTATGTATTGATATTGACATGCAAATTTTCTTCAAATGGCACTTGCCAATTGAGGGCCAAAGCCTGAAAAGCCTGAAGTTCTCACGTCCTTCATTCAATTAACCTGAATGCTGAGCCTAGATAATTTTTGTGTAAATGAAACTCTGAAGACCAAGCTTCAGGTGACATGAGGATATGTTTCAATGGACCTCCAGCTGGAGATGGCACCATGATCGGCTCTTCGCTGCCTGTCCCGAGTTTCAGCTTTAAAAATACCTCTTTGAGACTGTTGCATTATCTGGGTATTTGCTATTAACTTTGCTTAAGCTTTTGTTTTTTGTTTTCCACATTTATATTTGCTTGTTGTGCTTTTGGAGGTGAGAGGGAGATGTCAACCTCAAAAGAAAAGAAAAGCTTGGGAACGCCACCTACTCCCCCAGTGCCCCCCCCCCGCAAAAGTTTCTGAAGATGCAGCAGAGGGAGAGGACCTGCTGGTTTTAATAAAAAATATGTCTTCGCAGTTATCTTTCCAGTCAAAGCAGCTCAAACAGCTTTTCAGTCAAAACAGATTGATCCAGGATTCCATCACTACTCTTCAAGGGTCTGTAGATTCTATGAATGTTTGTCTTCAAAAGATGGAGTCAAAAGCTAATGCACTTGAAGACCAGGTTACTGCTCATGAAACTGCAATAGATGCCTCTCGTAGTGTTTTATCTGCTCGAATTTCTCAATTAGAAGCCTTTACTCAGAGAGCTAATCTATGAATTCTTGGCCTCAGAGAGTTGGAAACAAATCTCTGTCTTGCTGAGTTTATAAATTTCTGCATGAGTTATTGGCTTTGCTTTCTGACTTTCCACTTGATATTGAGCGTGCTCATCGTGTTCCTGGTTCTACACAGGGTTCTAGAGCAGGACCAGTTATCATTCAGTTTCTATTAGCCTCCACTAAAGAATATTTGTTATGTACGGAGAGAGGGGGGGGGAGAGCTCCAGTGGGGGCCAACCAATGACAAGATTATGCTCTTTCCTGATTATACTAAAGAAATTGCTGATAGAAGAAGACAATTTACCAAGGCGAGAAATCTGGCAAAGCAAATTAATTTGCAATACCACATCAAATATCCTGCCATACTTTTTTTTTTTTTTGAAGGCCAGATGAAGAAGTTTTTAAGTTCTGATGCCGCAGAATCATTTCTCACCAGCATTAAAACTAAAGCTAAGGATTTCTCTTCTTCTGCTCCTTGAATTTAGAATTCAGTCATCTTCCTTTTTTCTTTAGCTGCTTATCAACATCTTCATGTTTTGTTTGTTTTGGTTTCACATTGGCCTCCACTGATAACAAGTCTGGGCGACATGCCAGACCTTATTATATTGCATTCCATTGTTACTTTCCCTTTTTTCTTCTTCTCCTTTTTTCTTTTTCTATTCTTTCCCCTCCTCCTTTTTTTTCTTTGTTTTTCCTTTTACATGTGTATAACCATAACCATGTATATATAATTTGTGTTTTTGAGTGTGTCTATTTACATATTTCGATTAAACAAAGGTTATATGTAATTATCACATTAAACTTAGTTTAATAAGGTTATGTCTGTACATGTGTGTGTGTGTTGTGTGTGGATGGATGGATGGATGGATAGATAGATAGATAGATAGATAGATAGACAGATAGACAGACAGACAGACAGATAATGTGCATTTGTATGTATATATGTGTGTATATGTCTCTAGATAAAACATTACTTAAAATACCCATTTGTGTGTTTTTACTCCTTTTTATTGTTATTATTATTTCCTTGCTGGTTAAATATGCTTGCTTGTAATCTAATATTACTCTGTGTATGTATTCAATAAGCGGGAGGGGCCTAGCTGAGTACTACAGTTGCACATCAATCCAAATGGAAGGCAAAGGTTTTTATTTTTTGTTTTTGATTTTGTTAAGGGTTTTATTTTGTTTTGTTAGGTGGGTGTTTGGCATTTTGGGGGTATCAGATAAAAGATGGGAACACAAATTAATCATTTTTTTGGTTTTTTTGTTTTCAATTATTGTTGATATTTTTGAGTAATTTTAATTTTTCTCAGTTTCTATGCAATAAGAAATATTCTAATGATGTCAGAAATGGTTAGTCCTAAATGTAAACTAAGGTTGTATTTGTTATACCACTTAGGGCACAATCCTATGGCCACTAGTCAGTGGCTAGATGGCCATAGGATAGGTTGGTTCCTGAGACCCAACCTTGGAGCCCGTGCTCCGAGGTTGGTTCCCTGAGAACCGACCTACACCCCCTCCCGCCCTGCCTTGTAGGCAGCATGGAATGGCCCTGCACTCCTCAGAAGAGGAGCACAGAGCTGCAAAAATGGGGCGTTTCTGGGGGCATGTTGGGGTGGGGAAGTCGGATATGCTGGTACAACACATCCTACGTGTTGTCCGGATGTCACTACCCATGCTCCAAGGTCCCACGGCTAGACAGCCAAAATCGGCTGTCTGCCTGCGAATGCAGGATGGCTGAAGCACAGAGGGGATAATCCCCACCGTTCTTCTCCTGCCATGCATTGGATAGGCAGTCACCTCCAAGTTTGGAGGCGACCGCCTATCCCGATAGGATTGCACCCTTACATTACATAAATTTAGTTACGTTTAGTAAATTTGGGAAGATGTGTTTGGGCGGAGGGGCAAACAATTTGTTTTTGCTTTTTAAATGCTTAATGTGATTTCATGGAATGTCAAGGGGCTGCAAAATGTAAACAAACAGAAAAGTGTTCTTACTAAGTTAAAAGAGCATAATGTTGACATGGCTTTTTTTTTTTTTACAAAAAAATTAATTTGATGGCTGCAGATTGACAGATGTTGCGAAAGACTGGGTTGGCAAGGCTTATATTACAGATACTTCAAGAGGTTGCAATTTTAATACATAAGCGATCTTCTGTGGTAGTTCTGCAGGTGGTTCTTGATACTGAGGGGCATTTTTTGATTCTGGTAGGGAAGTATATGGGTAAATTAATTGCTATGATCAATGTACTGTATATGGGTCAAATATTGATTCTCCAATCATGTTTCATGATTGTTTTTCTAAACTGATTGATATTGCATATGATTATTTGATCATGGGTGGGGACTTTAGCAAGGCCTCAGATCCTTTGATAGATAGGAGTACCCCTTCTTCTAAGACCCAATCTGTTGTGAGATGGGTACTCCAGACTTATATGATAGAATATGGTTGAACTGATGCTTGGAGAATTTTATCCTGCCAACAGAGAGTATACTTTTATTTCACCAGTTCACCATAATTGCTTTAGATTAGACTATTTTTTATTTCTATATCTTTGTTGTTGTTGTTGTTCAGTCATTCAATCATGTCCGACTCTTCGTGACCCCATGGACCATAGCATGCCAGGCCTTCCTGTCCTCCGCTCTCTCCCGGAGTGTGCTCAAGTTCATATTCATTGCATCGGTGATGCTATCTAGCCATCTCATCCTCTGCCGTCCCCTTCTCCTTTTGCCTTTAGCATGTCACATTAAAGACTTCAAGACTGACAAATTGGTAGTGTCAGATCATGCCCCAGTATGTTTGAAACTGCAACTTTCTGACACTCCTGGGGCTCCTGGTCTTTAGTGTTTTAATGTTTCTCTTCTCAATGATGAGAAATTTAAAACTCAGATGTTAGCTGAACTAACAGAATATTTTAATACTAATGAGGCTACGGCAGCTTCTTGTTCCATTGTGTGGGAAACCAGTAAAGGGAAACCAGGGGCCAAATTATTTCTTATGCTACTTATCAAAAGAAATTTAAAAAAACTCAACAGATGTTTTTAAACAAGAAGCTGAAATCTCCAATAACTCAGTTTGCCACTTCCCCCACAGCACAACTCTATCAAGAGCTACAGAATACTAAGCATGAGCTGAATAATATTCTTTCATAGCAGGTAGAATTTGCTCTGACCTATCTACGACAGAAATATTGAGAAAATGGTGAATGGATGGCCTAGAAAGATCCTTGCACATCATCTTAAACAGCATCAACATCAAAACGTCATTTCAGCTATTAAAGGTAACAGTGGCAAAGTATATACCACTCCTACAGACATAAACTCACAATTTTTAAAGTTTTATTCTTATCTTTACAGTACTGGTAATAAGATACCAGAGCAAGATATGGAAGTTTTTTGCTTTTTTCTCAGATCAATCTTCCATGTTTCAATTCTTCACAACAACAGCTCCTTTTAGCTCCTCTGCATTTAGAAGAAATTATGAATGCAATAATGAAAATGAACACTGGGAAATCACCCAGTCTGGATGGATTCCCAATTGAGTCGTATAAAACATTTTCCAGTTTTTTAGCCCTTATACTTATATACTTATATAAGTATACTTATCGACCTCTATCATTAATTACTGTAGATATCAAAATATTAACAGTAATCTTGGCCAATAGATTGCAACAAGTCATGACTGCGTTGGTTAGACTGGACCAGGTGGGATTTATTAAAAATGGACAGGGAGCTCATAATCTTAGATTAGTTGCTGATCTAGCTGCTTTAAACTCTGAAAGAACTGACCAGGCAGCCATCATTTCCTTGGATGCAGAAAAGGCCTTTGACAAAATTCATTGGAAATGTATTTTTATCACACCGACTAATTTTGGTTTTCCTATAGAATTTTTGAAATGGATTGAAATCATACTCAGCTCCAAGAGCAAGAGTAATGACTAACCATTTATTTTGGCTTTTTTTTATTTGGGCAGGGCATCAGACAAGTTTGTCCACTTCCCCCATTGATATTCAACTTATGTTTGGAACCCCTGGTATGTGCTATTAGACAAAGTGGTAGTATTCATGGATTTGTCCATTTTGGTTTGCCTTTATGCTTCATGTTGTTTATCTCAAAACTCCAGTCATTGGTTCCAGCTTTGATGAAATTGGTTAATACTTTTGGTAAATTGTCTGGCTATTCAATTAATTGGTCAAAGTCAGAAATAATGCTAATGATGGGAGATAGGATATGCACTAGTGTATTAGCCAGTTGGAAATTTATTTAAATGGATGGCATTAGGTTCTCAGTACATTGAGGCAAACAGAGCTCCTCCCACAATTATGGCAGTCAGAGATGTGTGGCATATAATGTCACCCCAATTACACTTTGACCCATTTTCCCATGCCAAATTGACTTTATGGGGAAATCCAGATTTAAGAATAGAAAAGAAAATGTTTTTATGGCGGACCTCGACAGATAAAAGGATCCTTACTTTGGATCAATTAGTGGGTGCTGATGATGAGTGTTTGCTATTTAAAACTTTGCAAGATAAATTTGGTTTGCCTGCTACAGCAGAATGGCAGTATTTGCAATTGAAACATTTGTTAGTATCTAGGGATGTACGAAAGTCACTTACCTGGTCCCACAGCTTGCTTCGTGGTGGGGGGGAGGTGCTTCGGTTCTCCCCCCAAAGTTCAGTCCGGGGGGGGAGGCGCCCCGCCTCACCCAGCCAAAATTCAGGCCGGGGGGGAGGCACCCTGCCTCGCCCGGCCGTAATTCAGGCTGGGGAGAAGCGCCCCATCTCCCTGGCCGTGAAATAAAAAAGAAAATGTAAAACACACACACACACACACACACCCATGATAGGCTATGTAATGATTTACGTAGCCTATCACAGCTAGATTTCCAAAGTCAGCCGTGATAGGCTACGTAAATCGTTACGTAGCCTATCACGGGTGACTTTGAAAAGAAAAAAAGTGCATACGCAAATGGCGGCGCCCATGGGCACCGCCATTTGCGTTCCTTATTTGGGCCCGGGTAGTCTACGTAAAGATTTACGTAGACTACAGTGAAAATAAGGTCAATGCTATTTGCATTGCCCTTATTTTCACCATAGTCTACGTAAATCTTTACGTAGACTTCCCGGGCCCAAATAAGGAACGGAAATGGCGGCGCCCATGGGCACCGCTATTTGCGTATGTACTTTTTTTCCCTTTTTTTCCAAGTCACCTGTGATAGGCTACGTAACGATTTACGTAGCCTATCACGGCTGACTTTGGAAATCTAGCCGTGATAGGCTACATAAATCGTTACGTAGCCTATCACGTGCTTTTGTTTTTGTTTTTACTTTATTTTGTAATGGCGGCAGTGGCAGCCAGTCGGAAGACCGACCCCCGCCCCCGCCGAAACGCCGCCAGGACCCGCCACCGAGAGGGACATTCGAGGGAGGTAAGTCCCATCCTGGGGGGGGCGGGGGGCGGAGAATTTCACCAACAATTTCAGGGGGCCGAATGCATTGGCATTCGGCCTCCCCAAGATTCGTGGAGAAATTCTCCGACATCCCTATAAATAGTATCTAGATTCGGTCCTGCTGCTTTTACTGCTTTGGAGTCTCCTTCGTTACTGGAGATACTTATTGAAGCTGACCAGATATATCGACCTACGATTCATGTTTATAAATACTTACTATCAATGAACAAATTTGATACATGTGGTTTACAGCAGAAATAGAATAGGGAATTGGAATGTCCTTTTTTGTTTAATCAACGGACCGTCGTTTTGGTGTCTGTATCAGATATCTCTATGGATCTTCAGTTACGCCTTATTCAGCAAAAAACTTTTGCTTCGGGTCTATTGGATGCCACAATGGTTCTTTAATAAAGGCTTGTCAAATTTGGCCAGTTGTTGAAGGTGTAATGCAGTCAATGCTTCTCTTATTCATATGTTTTGGAAATGCCCAATATTGCCCTCCCTTTTGGGAGGAAGTTATTATATGGATAAATTTTGTATTGGAAAGTTCTTTTATATTTACTGATGTAAATGTTCTCTTAAATTACTTATCTGTTTTCTGGAATGTGACACATGGTCAGCGTAAATGGATCTTTCATGCCTTTGTTGTTGCTAAAAACTGATACTACGATACTGGAAGGATAAAAGCTCACTGCCTATAACTCAAAGGACTGAAGAGTTAACAACGCTTGCAAGATTTGAAAGAGTGGTATGTAGGCATAACTTGCAAATGGACTTATATTTGGATATCTGGTCTGCTTTTACTGAAGTTTATGTATAACCAACTTTTTTCCTCTTTTTTTCTTCTTAGAATATTGTAATATTTGAAACTGAGAATTTTAGAATATGTTGTTATATTTTTAATTTTATGGTTTTTTAATGTTTTGTTGTTTTGTTTGGTTAAAATTCACAATAAAATTATTTAAAATGTTTCAACAGCCTTTGATCAAAATGTACCTCTCTATTCATAATGGAATTAAATATTAGAATTTCAAGACTAACATGGTTTTTTGTAAGCCACTGTGAGAGCAATGGCTAGAGACTGGCTAAAACATGCCTTTCAAAATAGAAAAGTAATATAAATAAATAGAAAAGCTAATGACAGTGAGCATTGCAAGAGCTTATACTTCACTGTAACCATAACAGTACTTCTTTACTATTTGAAAAGCAGGTGTCTGAACGACCTTCAACCACACTGGGAGAAGATGTTGTAGTGAGTTGGTTTGTTGTTGTTGTTCAGTTGTTAACTCGTGTCCAACTCTTCGTGAACCCATGGACCATAGCACACCAGGCCTTCCTGTCCTTCACTGTCTCCCGGAGTGTGCTCAAGTTCATATTCATTGCATCAGTGATGCTATCAAGCCATCTCATCCTCTGCTGTCCCCTTCTCCTTTTGTCTTCAATCTTTCCCAGCATCAGGGTCTTTTCCAGAGAGTTTTCTCTTCGTATTAGGTGGCCAAAATATTTGAGCTTCAGCTTCAGTATCGGTCCTTCCAATGAGCACTCAGGGTTGATTTCCTTTAGGATGGACTGATTTGACCTCCTTGCAGTCCAGGGGACTCGTAAGAGTCTTCTCCAGCACCACAGTTCGAAAGCATCAATTCTTCGGCACTCAGCCTTCCTTATAGTCCAGCTCTCACAACCATACATTACTACTGGGAAAACCATAGCTTTGATTATACGAACCTTTGTTGGCAAGGTGATGTCTCTGCTTCTTACTATGCTGTCTAGGTTTGCCATAGCTTTCCTCCCAAGGAGCAAGTGTCTTTTAATTTCATGGCTACAGTCACCATCTGCGGTGATCTTGGAGCCCAAGAAAGTAAAATCTGTCACTGCTTCCATTTCTTCCCCTTCTATACACCAGGAAGTGATGGGCCCAGATGCCGTGATCTTTGTTTTTTTAATGTTGAGTTTCACACCAGCTTTTGCACTCTCCACTTTCACCCTCAACAAGAGGCTCTTTAGATCCCCTTTGCTTTCTGCCATTAGGGTGGTATCATCTGCATATCTGAGGTTGTTGATAATTCTCCCAGCAATCTTAATTCCGACCTGTGATTCATCCAACCCGGCGTTTCTCATGATGTACTCTGCATATAAATTAAATAAGCAGGGTGACAATATGCAGCCTTGTCGTACTCCTTTCCCAATTTTGAACCAATCGGTTGTTCCATGTCCAGTTCTGACTGTTGGTTCTTGACCCTTGTACAGGTTTCTCAGGAGACAGCTAAGTGTCAGGGTGGACACTGAGCCCATAGAATCCCAGAGTAGTTCTGATTCTGAGGAAGAGGAGTCGCTCCTGGGAGAGGAGCGTGCTCCTCTTTCCCAGGGCCAACAGCTGACGGAGATTCCTCCCACTGGCATTCCTAGATTAGATAGCAGTCCTGGGAGTGACAGAGCAGGGGAAGCAGACTTGATGGACGCGCGTCGCCGACGCAGAGAGCAGCGCCAAATGGAGGGCGCGGAAAGGAGGCGTAGTGCCCGGTTGGCACGCAAACAACGGTTGCGCCCAGAGGATCCAAGGGAAAAGGGGAGGAACTCTCCCTAGCCCTTAAGTTCAGGGGTCTGCCAGTGATTCCCTTTCAAACAGGGACCAACTGTTCCAACTTAGGGCATAGGTACTCTGCTGCTCATATCTAGTTGCTAACAGTAGAGTTAAGTTGTAAAGAGGAATAAAGCTTTGAAAAGAATCCCTTTGTCTGTGTCTGGACTTGGCTACTGGATTAGACTGAGAGAGGCCTCCAAGGAGCCCTTGACACTAAGGTGGTCTGGTACTCCCATCTCTTTAAGAATTTGCCACAGTTTGTTGTGATCCACACAAGAAAGGCTTTAGCGTAGTCAATGAAGCAGAAATAGACGTTTTTCTGGAATTGGAATGTAAACTGACCTTTTCCAGTCTTGTGGCCACTGTTGAGTGTTCCAAATTCGTTGGCATATTAAGTGCAGCACTTTAACAGCATCATCTTTTAGGATTTTAAATAGCTCAGCTGGAATAGTGTCATCTCTGCTAGCTTTGTTGTTAGTAATGCTTCCTAAGGCCCACTTGACTTCATTATTTAGTATGTCCGGCTCAAGTTCAGTGACTGCACTATCATGGCTATCAGGGACATTCAGATCTTTCCTGTATAGTTCTTCTGTGTATTCTTGCCACCTCTTCTTAATCTCATCTGCTTCTGTTAGGTCCCTGCCTTCTTTGTCCTTTATCATGCCCGTCTTTGCAGAGAACGTTCCCTTGAGATCTCCGATTTTCTTGAAAAGATCTCTAGTCTTTCCCATTCTGTTGTTTTCCTCGATTTCTTTGCATTGTTTATTTAAGAAGGCCTTCTTGTCTCTCCTTGCTATTCTCTGGAACTCTGCATTCAGTTGGATATATCTTCCCCTTTCTCCCTTGCTTCTCGCTTCCCTTCTTTCCTCAGCTACTTGTAAAGCCTCATCAGACAGCCACTTTGCTTCCTTGCACTGCTTTTTCTTTGGGATGGATTGAGTTGCTGCCTCCTGAACAATGTGACGGACCTCTGTCCATAGTTCCTCAGGCACTCTGTCTATCAGGTCTAATCCCTGAAATCTATTCCTCACCTCCACTGTATATTCATAAGGGATATGCTTTAGGTCATACCTGAATGGTTTAGTGGTTTTCCCTACGTTCTTCAATTTCAGCCAAAATTTTGCAATAAGAAGCTCATAATCTGAGCCACAGTCAGCTCCAGGTCTTGTTTTTACTGACTATATATAGCTTCTCCATCTTTGGCTGCAAAGGACATAATCAATCTGATTTCAATATTGACCATCTGGTGATGTCCATGTGTAGAGTTGCCTCTTGTGCTGTTGGAAAAGAGTGTTTGCTTATGATCAGTGTGTGTTCTCTTGGCAAAACTCTATTTGCCTTGGTCCTGCTTCATTTTGTACATCAAGGCCATGCTTGCCTGTTATCCCGGTGATTTCTTGACTTCCTACTTTAGCATTCCAATCCCCTATGATGAAGAGGACATCTTTTTTTGGTGTTAGTTCTAGAAGGTGTTGTAGGTCTTCATAGAACCAATCAATCGCAGCTTCTTCAGCCTCAGTGGTTGGGGCATAGACTTGAATTACTGTGATGTTGAATGGTTTGCCTTGGATTCGTACTGAGATCATTCTATCATTTTTGAGATTGTACCCCAGTACTGCTTTTCCCACCCTTTTGTTGACTATGAGTGCCACCCCTTTCTTCTAAGGAATTCTTGCCCACAGTAGTAGATATAATGGTCACCTCAATTAAATTTGCCCATGCCTGTCCATTTTAGTTTGCTGATTCCCAAGATGTCGATGTTCAGTCTTGCCATCTCATGTTTGACCACCTCCAGCTTACCTTGATTCATTGATCTGACATTCCAGGTTCCTAAACAATATTGTTCTTTACAGCATCGGACTTTCTTTTCACCACCAGACACATCCACAGCTGAGTGTCCTTTCAGCTTTGGCCCAGCCGCTTCACTCTTTCTGGCGCTACTTGGAAATACCCTCTGCTCTTCCCCAGTAGTATATTGGACACCTTCCGACCTGAGGGGCTCATCTTCCGGCATCATCTCTTTTAGCCTTGTGATACGTTCCATGGGGTTTTCTTGGCAGGAATACTGGAGTGGGTTGCCATCTTCTTCTCCAGTGGACCACATATTGTCAGAACTCTCCACCAAGACCTGTCCATCTTGGGTGGCCCTGCATGACATAGCTTATGGCTTCACTTAGTCATGCAAGCGCCACAACAAGGCAGTGGTCCATGAAGGGGAGTGAGTTGGTTAGTGAGCAGTAAATGTGGACTCCACAGGGTTCCTAAATGCATAGAGACCTGTGTAGTTTAACTTAACCAGCAGCTTTATGGTTAAGAAAGCAGGTCTTTAACAGAGGTTGGTAATTCACAGCTTGTCTTGAAGCTGTTTATGCCAGCTAAATTTTGTCATCCTGAAGGAAGAGATAAGGGTGTCTTGCCCTGATTCTCACAGAGAAGCTGGGAGACTCCCTCTCCCAAGAGCTGGAAGATTAGAGGCTCAAGAAAGCCAATTAGTTTCCCAGGCTGGGACCTCTTGGGCAGGAGAGAACCCCCCCTTCTCTTAAGTAAGTGTGTGTCTCTCTGTGTGTGTGTGTTAGTGTCTGTTAGCCTGCTGGTTCCAGAGACAGGGGGAAGAGGCATTGCTCATGGGCTAGAAGGAGGTGCCTAGCAGAGAATCTTATAAAATCCAGCTTGCTGGCCTGCCCTTTGGTCTCACTGCAAGGAGGATATGCATGCTGCTGGCCTAGAGAAACATGTGGT
This sequence comes from Heloderma suspectum, assembly GCF_057233095.1. Classification (NCBI taxonomy): domain Eukaryota; kingdom Metazoa; phylum Chordata; class Lepidosauria; order Squamata; family Helodermatidae; genus Heloderma; species Heloderma suspectum. The sequence goes on along the minus strand of NC_139460.1, from coordinate 43,321,444 downwards.
CCTGCGTTGCAGCCTTCATCTATCTTGGGGGCTCAGATAGGCATACAGGGTGTGGCAAAGATCTGCCTTGTCACCTGAAAGGAGGTGTGAACTTCCTTTCTCCATCCATTTTCTATCAATAAACTGTCATCTTTTGCACAAGTGGCTTGTTTAATCTTGGTAACCAGAAGAATCTGATTGATGACTGGGATCTGACAGAATCAGACCCCAGATCAATACAGATGCCACTTCAGTTGCTGTAGTGCAGAAGGTCTCTTGTTTGTGCTGCAACATTTAAAACTGGGGTAAGATCAGGGTGTAAGTGAAAGGGATAGGGTGGTGACCTGGTTCAAGTGTTAGACTAGGACTAGAGAGACCCAGTTTCAAACCCTACTAAGCCATGAAGCTCAGAGGGGCTGTGTTTCCATGACAATGGAAGGAGAAGTGAATGGAGGAGTACCAGAGTTTTTAAGAGGAATGAGCTTTGCTGTGCTTTGGTCCATGTAGGGCTCCACGAGCAGGTTCTCCACACCAGTAAAAATCGCTTCACAGAACATACTTCCTGGTGGGGGTGGAGGTTGGAGTGAACGTCATCTGACTGGCAGGGGCTGCTCAACCAATAACAGAGGCTTCTCCCCTCCCCCCCCCTTTCTTCTTTCCCCCGAAAGTCCGGATGCACCTGCACTTCAGGAGCAAGCCTCATTGAACACAATGGGAGTTACTTCCAAGTAGACACACATATGCTTGTGCTGGGAAAGGGGGAGGGAGAACACAAAGAGAGGAAACGAGCCCCCATTTTAAACTGCAGGATCTCTATAACAAAGGGTCGAAGTAGTTATTTCCTAAGGCAATAAACCAAACAAAGGAAACTCTGCCAAGTCAATTGAGGGGGATCTCTCTAAGTTCTGATGTGGGCATTCAGAGGGCAAGTCTCATTGACCACAAGGGGGGCTACTTCTGAGGAGACACTAATGGCTTTGCTGTGGGAAAGAGAGCAGTAAACACAAAGATGGAAACCAGCCCCCATTTGAACCTGCAGGATCTCTATTAAACCAAACAAAGGAGAATTGGAGACTCGAGATCATGCTTTACCGCACTTAAAGAATTGGGTTTTAAACTGTGCCATGTCAGTTGAGGGGGATCTCTGTAAGTTCTGATGTGGGCATTCAGAGGGCAAGTCTAATTCAGCACAATGGGAGTTACTTCTGAGGAGACTCTAATTGGTTTGTGCAAGGATGGGAAACACAGAGGAAACACCCCTTGACTGGGGTCACAGTTAAAGGCACACCCCTGGGCAGGGCTGACATACCCAACGTAAATGTGGAGGCTGGGGCACACAGCAGCTATACCAAGGAGGACACAACTTAAGGAAAAGAATCGGACCTTAAGCAGTCTCAGGAAATCCAGTTTTTCCCTGCTCCAGGGTGGCTGCTGGATGGCCACAATGTCATATATCCCTACCAACATCAACATGCAGCCAGCCTGCAGTATATCACTGGTGGAGACACCCCTGGGAAACCTTGGGCCAGTTGCAATCTCTCAGCCTAGCCTACCTCAGAAGGTGATTGTTAAGGTAACATGGGTAGGGGGGAAGATCACTGAAGGAAAGACAGGATATAATGTCATAAATAAATAAAAATTAACCCCTTTAAATTCCATGCTACTGCAACTTTTCTTTCAAAGCTTTCGAGTCTCAGATTCATCTTCATATTCTCTGCGTAGTGGCATTTATCAAACCATTCTTGTTGCATAAGCATTCTTGATATTTCTTAATATCATTTCTGATATTTTATGGCATATAAAAATGATTTCACTAGTACTTCAGATGAGGAATAGCAAAGAGGCTGAATGTTGTATGAGTAGCTGTTGTGACAGAAGCAATGCCTAAATCATAAGGAGAAAAGTTACATTGGGAAGAAATCTTTGTCATGTAATCAATAGTAAACTGCAAGATAAGAGCATTGCCCAGCAAGATCCCATGAGTATTTGGCATATGTAACAAAGAGTCCAGGAAGAAATTACTCACTGAATGTTTCTCAGAATTTCAAGAAGTATTTCACATTTCCAAAAATAAATGAATAAATTGTTGTTGTTGTTGTTGTTGTTGTTTTCATTATCATATTTGATTTGTATCCCACCTTACCTTGCAAGAAGAAATGACTACTTTTGTTTCTTCCCAATAAAGTTAATCATTCCATTTAGATGAGGGGTGCACAACCTTTTCACCCTGAATGTCTGCATCGGGATCAGTGGAGGATGTCAGGGTGGAAACTGAGCCAATAGAGCCCCAGAGCAGTTCTGATTCTGAGGAGGAACAGCAATCCATGGGAGAAGAGCGCACTCATCTCTCACAAGCACAGCAGCTGGCAGAGATTCCTCCTGCCAGCATTCCTGGGATAGATAGTGACCCTGGCAGTGAGAGAGCGCTGGAGGGGGGCTTGCTGGATGCTCGGCGCAGACACAGGGAGCGACCACAGATGGATGGCACGGAAAGGAGGCGTAGCGCTCGTTTGGCGTGCAAGCAATGGTCGCATCCCGAGGATCTCTCCCTAGCCCATAAGTTCGGAGTCTTCCCGCGGTTCCCCTTCAAACAGGGACCAACTGCCTTACCTGGAGCTTAGGCTACTCTGCTATCTTTCCCCAGTGCTGTTCCTTGCTTTGTTTCTAGTGATTAGTATCTGAAAGAGTCATAAAGTAATAAAGGAATAAAATCTCAGAAAGAATCCTCGTCGTCTGTGTCCTGAGTTGGCTATTGGTGGGGACTGCAAGAGGCAGCTAGGGCACTCCTGACAGAGGAGGGCGCGGATAGAAGGCTTGGGGGTCAGGAGCCACAGGCACATGTGCACACCAACACATACACAGATACATGCACACACACACACATCCATATACCCACAGATGCACACCCACATATACACATGAATGCACATGCACCCATATGCCAGAGATCCTGATACAGATTGCTGTTCTTTCATTGCTGCTAGCAGTGTTGGGGAAGGAGTGATCTATATACTGAAACCTAGGAATGGGGTTGGAGAGTATAGGCAGTAAGGGGGAATGCAGTGGTGGGGGCTATCAAGGCACTCTTGGGGACCTCAGTAAAGGCCTTGGCCACAGGTTGTGAACCCCTGATTTAGATCAATGGAACAAGTTAGATACAACTCACTTCATTTATTTCATTCTTTAGAAAACTCAGCTGACTTAGGTTGGATTAGATTCATTGTATTGTATTTATACTTAAGTACTATAATGAATATAAGCAAGCTGACAAAATGAATATAAGAAATATTGGCAAAATGTGTTGTTCTTCCCCAAGAATTGGTACTGAGCCTTTTATATTACCATTGTGTGTGTGGGCATGTCTGGGTCTCCATGCTGATCACTGGTACCACAATGCAATGCATCACAAAATCACAATGTTTTCAATTATCAAGCAAAGAGGATCCTCCCACCAGATGACACCAGAAAACAAATGGCCAGGACAGATTGGTTAAAGGGAGAAAAACAAATGGGCAGTAAGCCCAAGGGATAGGAGAAGAATTAAAGACAGAGGAGGGAATTGGAATGGAACAACATAAGAGAAGACCATGTTTCAGAGAAAGGGGTTACCTTTCATTGTTGCCATATTAGTTCTATATCTATGCTAGTATATTATGCTGTCAGTTACTATACCAGCACTTCTGCAGATAGATTCCCCATACATTCAAGAGCTCATGTAAATACTTACAAGACCCAACTGTGATGCTCTCCATTTCCTTTACAGAACATTACATCCATTCATTCATTCATTCATTCATGTATTTATTTATTACATTTCTATCCCGCCCTATATCATTAAGATCTCAGGGCGGCATACAGATAAAATCAATATAAACAGTATAAAACAATAAATAAACACCTAAAAACATATTAAACTATTAAACAAGCTAAAACCAGTTAATTTATTTTAATTTCTGGCACCACCTTAAAGCTGTTAATACTATTTTTTATCTTAATAATGTATCAAACTATTCTGAGACTAGTCTATTTTGAAAAGTGAAATAAAGCCCTCTAAGTGTTTGATATAGAGTTCATGATTCACTGTATTAGTAGATGTGAATCTTACCCTGTTCAGTGTGTGTGTTTTTCTGTACCTAGCAGTGCAGCTCTATGTTGTTGTTTATTCGGTCAGTCGCTTCTGACTCTTCGTGACTTCATGGACCAGCCTGAGCTTCCTGTCAGCCGTCGCCACCCCCAGCTCCCCCAAGGTTGAGTCCGTCACCTCCAGAATATCATCCATCCATCTTGCCCTTGGTCGGCCCCTCTTCCTTTTGCCTTCCACTTTCCCTAGCATCAGCATCTTCTCCAGGGTATCCTGTCTTCTCATTATGTGGCCAAAGTACTTCAGCTCTATACATCTTCTCAAATGCAAGTCCCATTGAGATCAATGGGGCTTACTCCCAGGTAAGTAGGTATAGGATAGCAGCCTCACAGAACAACGCCACACACACCTATTCAGAATAAGTCCCATTGAGGTCAATTGGGATTACTCCTAGGTGTAGATATAGGGTTGCTCTGATATTCAGTCAATTTACAGAGACCCACAATGTTACAGGTCCAGAAAACACTGGCCAGAGAATACTCTGCATTTGATAACTTTTTCCTAACACTGGGATCTTTAGAAAGGAAGCCAATTAGACTACCTTATTGTTCTTTGATATATTTGTTAAATTTATTAGCAATTTATTTATTTATTTATTAGCACTATTTATATGCCCCTTCTTATTTGAAACAAATCCTGAAGCAGTTTTTAAATGATAACTCATGGAGACAAGCTCCAACAGAGAAATTGTCTGGGTTGCAAAGTCAATTTTTGTTGGATACATAAGGGCCAAATAAGGCCTGGGATTCAGTGAGATCTATGCATGTGTTCACAGGAGGACAAGTGATTCCTCCCTGCACTCACCTCAGCAGCATCTCTCTGGACTACATTGCCCATTGTTCTGATATCCAAACTACATGTTAACACTAATTGCATAGCATGTAGTGGCTGTACATATTTTATTTATTCTCGTGCAGAGGATAAGTTCAACTAGCCCCAGATGTGATGACGCAGCTAGCTCAAAGTCGAAAGGACGGCTAGCAGCCGATGGTGCTGGTGGTGAATGACGAATCCAATGTTCTAAAGATCAACACACCATAGGAACCTGGAATGTAAGATCTATGAGCCAGGGCAAATTAGATGCGGTTATTGGGGAGATGTCAAGATTAAATATAGACATTTTGGGTGTCAGTGAACTGAAATGGACTGGAATGGGCCACTTCACATCAGATGACCACCAGATCTACTACTGTGGACAAGAGGAACACAGAAGAAATGGAGTAGCCTTCATAATTAATAATAAACTGGCTAAAGCAGTCCTTGGATACAATCCAAAAAATGACAGAATGATCTCAATTCAAATTCAGGGTAAGCCATTTAACATCACAGTGATCCAAATATACGCCCCAACCACAGATGCTGAAGAAGCAGAAGTAGATCAGTTCTGTGAGGATCTGCAGTACCTACTGCATAATACACCAAAAAGAGATGTTATTTTAAAGGATGGACGAAAGTCCCTTACCTGGTCCCACAGCTGTTTTCGGTGGGGGGGGAGGCGCTCCGGTTCTCCCTCCAAAATTCTTGGCGGGTGGGGAGGTGCCCCGCCCCTCCCAGCCAAAATTCTGGCCGGGGGGGAGTGCCCCGTCCCCCTGGCTGCGAAATAAAAAAGTAAATTGTAAAAAAAAAAAAAGTGATAGGCTACGTAACGATTTACGTAGCCTATCACGGCTAGATTTTCAAAGTCAGCCGTGATAGGCTATGTAAATCTTTACGTAGCCTATCACGGCTGACTTTGGAGAAAAAAAAAAAGCACGTACGCAAATGGCGGCGCCCGTGGGCACCACCATTTGCGTTCCTTATTTGGGCATGGGTAGTCTATGTAAAGATTTACATAGACTACAGCGAAAAAAAGGGCAACGCAAATAGCGTTGCCCTTATTTTCACCATAGTCTACGTAAAGATTTAGATAGACTACCCATGCCCAAATAAGGTATGCAAATAAGGAATGCATTTGCGTACGCACTTTTTTTTTTCAAAGTCAGCCGTGATAGGCTACGTAAAGAATTACGTAGCCTATCACAGCTGACTTTGAAAATCTAGCCGTGATAGGCTACGTAAATCATTACGTAGTCTTATCACTGTTTTTTTTACTTTTTTTTTACTTTACTGGGAAATGGCGGCAGCGGCAGCCGGTCGGAAGACTGGCCGCCGCTGCAACGCCGCCGAAACGCCGCCGAAACGCCGCCGGGACCCACTGCCAAGAGGGACATTCGCGCGAGGTAAGTCCCATCCGGGGGGGGCAGGGGGCGGAGAATTTCCCCACCAATTTCAGGGGACCGAATGCGTTGGCATTCGGCCTCCCGGAGATTCATGGAGAAATTCTCCGACATCCCTAGTTTCATTACAGGAGACTGGAATACTAAGGTGGGTAGTCAAACGACACCTAGAAATCCAGGCAAGCATGGTCTGGGAGAACAAAATGAAGCGGGAAATAGGCTGATAGAATTTTGTCAAGACAACTCACCGTGCATAACAAACACTCTCTTCCAACAACCTAAGAGACGACTTTATGCATGGACTTCACCACACAGTCGACACCAAAATCAGATTGACTACATCCTTTGTAGCCAAAGGTGTAGGGATGTCAGAGAATTCCGCCACGGGTCTCGGGGAGGCCAAATGCCAGCGCATTCGGCCCCCCGAAATCAGTGGCAGAAAGGTCTGCCCCCCCACCCCCCCGGGATAGACTTACCTGGGGCGGATCTTCCTGGCAGCGGCGGCGGCGGCTCCAGCGGTGGTGTGGCGGTGGCGCCCGGTCTTCCGACCGGCTGCCGTCGCCGCCATTTCCAGGTGTTTTTTTTTTAAAAAAAGATGTGATAGGCTACGTAAATGTTTACTTAGCCTATCACGGCTGACATAAAAAACAACAACAACAACGCGTGTACGCAAATGGTGGCGGCAACGGCCGCCGCCATTTGCATACGCGCATTGTTGTTTTTTTTAAGTCAGCCGTGATAGGCTACATAAACATTTATGTAGCCTATCACGGCTGACTGTAGGGATGCAAACAGCGACGGCTACGGCCGCCACCATTTGCCTCCCTGCTAGCCAGCGGCTGGCCAGGATTCCAGGGGGGGAGGAATGAAGTGCCTCCCCCCATCCAGGATTCCGGGGGGAGGGATGGAGCACCTCCCCCCCACCATCAACATAATCCGCGAAAGGTAAATGACTTTCGTACATCCCCACATAGGTGGCGAACATGTATGCAATCAGTAAAAACAAGACCTGGAGCTGATTGTAGTTCAGATCACAAACTTCTTATTGCACAATTTAGAATCAGACTAGGGTTGGTGGGGAATTTCTCCCCGAAACTTCGGGGGGCCGAGCGCCAACGTGTTCAGCCCCCCGAACAAGTTTCGGGGAGAAATTCTCCATACCCCCCCCGCACCCCGCACCGCCCCCCCGGGACGGGACTTACCTTTGGTGAATGTCCCTCCCGGCGGCGGATCCGGCCGGCGGTTCGGCGGGTCTTCGTCCGGGGCGGGAGCGGCAGCCGGTCTTTCGACCGGCTGCCACCGCCGCCATTCCAATAAAAGAAAAGAAAAACGCCCCCGTGATAGGCTATGTGATGATTAACGTAGCCTATCACAGCTAGATTTGCAAAGTCAGCCGTGATAGGCTACGTAAATCGTCACGTAGCCTATCACGGGTGACTTTAAAAAAAAAAAAGCACGTACGGATAATGGCGGCCCCCATAGGGAGCCGCCATTCACGTTCCTTATTTGGTCGCTGCAGTCTATGTAAATCTTTACGTAGACTACGGCGAAAATAAGGGCAACGCAAATAGCTATTTGCGTTGCCCTTATTTTCACCGTAGTCTACGTAAAGATTTACGTAGACTGCAGCGACCAAATAAGGAACGTGAATGGCGGCTCCCTATGGGGGCCGCCATTATCCGTACGCGCTTTTTTTTTTTTTTAAGTCACCTGTGATAGGCTACGTGACGATTTACGTAGCCTATCACGGCTGACTTTGCAAATCTAGCTGTGATAGGCTACGTTAATCGTCACGTAGCCTATCACGGGGGCGTTTTTCTTTTCTTTTATTGGAATGGCGGCAGTGGCATTCGCTATTTGCGTTGCCCTTATTTTCGCCGTAGTCTATGTAAAGATTTACGTAGACTACAGCGACCAAATAAGGAACACGAATGGCGCCTCCCTATGGGGGCCACCATTTGCGTACACGCTTTTTTTTTTTTTAAGTCACCCGTGATAGGCTACATGGTGATTTATGTAGCCTATCACAGCTGACTTTGCAGATCTAGCCGTGATAGGCTACGTTAATCGTCACGTAGCCTATCATGGGGGCGTTGTTTTTTTTTAACTTTTTAGTTCGCGGCCGGGCGAGGCGAGGCACCTCCTCCCCGGCCTGAATTTCGGCCGGGCGAGGCGGGAAGCCTCCCTCCCCCCGGCCTGAACTTCATGGGGGGAGGAGCGAAGCGCCTCCTCCCCACCGCGAAAAGCTTCGAGGACAGGTAAGTGACTTTCATCCATCCCTAAATCAGACTAAAGAGAATAGGGAAGACCCACAGATCAGTTAGATATGAGCTCACTAATATTCCTCATGAATATGCAGTGAAGGTGAAGAATAGATTTAAGGGACTAGATTTAGTAGACAGGGTCGCGGAAGAACTATGGACAGAAGTTCGCAACATTGTTCAGGAGGCAGCAACAAAAAACATCCCAAATAAAAAGAAAACCAAGAAGGCATGGTGGCTGTCTGCTGAGACACTGGAAGCAGCCCAAGAAAGAAGGAAAGCAAAAGGCAACAGTGATAGGGGGAGATATGCCCAATTAAATGCAAAATTCCAGACGTTAGCCAGAAGAGATAAGGAATTATTTTTAAACAAGCAGTGCGCGGAAGCTGACGAAGATAATAGAATAGGAAGGACAAGAGACCTCTTCCAGAAAATTAGAAACATCGGAGGTAAATTCCAGGCAAAAATGGGTATGATCAAAAACAAAGATGGCAAGGACCTAACAGAAGCAGAAGAGATCAAGAAAAGGTGGCAAGACTATACGGAAGATCTGTATAGGAAGGATAATAATACTGGGGATAGATTTGACGGTGTGGTCAGTGAGCTAGAGCCAGACATCCTGAAGAGTGAGGTTGAATGAATGGGCCTTAAGAACCATTGCTAATAACAAGGCAGCAGGAGATGACGGTATCCCAGCTGAACTGTTTAAAATCTTGCAAGATGATGCTGTCAAGGTGATGCATGCCATATGCCAGCAAATTTGGAAAACACAAGAATGGCCAACGGATTGGAAAAAATCAACTTATATCCCCATACCAAAAAAGGGAAGCACCAAAGAATGTTCAAACTATCAAATAGTGGCACTTATTTCACATGCCAGTAAGGTAATGCTCAAGATCTTGCAAGGTAGACTCCAGCAATTCCTGGAACAAGAATTGCCAGATGTACAAGCTGGGTTTCGAAAAGGCAGAGGAACTAGAGACCAAATTGCCAATATCCGCTGGATAATGGAGAAAGCCAGTGAGTTTCAGAAAAACATCTATTTCTGTTTTATTGACCATTCTAAAGCCTTTGACTGTGTGGATCATCACAAATTGTGGCAAGTTCTTGGTGGTATGGGGATATCAAGTCATCTTGTCTGCCTCCTGAGGAATCTGTATAATGACCAAGTAGCAACGGTAAGAACAGACCACGGAACAATGGCCTGGTTTAAGATTGGGAAAGGAGTACGGGAGGGTTGTATACTCTCACCCTACCTATTCAACCTGTACACAGAACTAGGGATGGCAGAGAATTCTGCCACGGATCCCGGTGAGGCCGAATGCCAGTGCATTCGGCCCCCCGAAATCTGTGGCGGAATGGCCTGCCCCCCGCGGATCCCCCCCGGGACGAGACTTACCTGGGGCGGATCTTCCAGGTGGCAGCAGCTCCAGCAGTGGCAGCGGCGGCGGCAGCGGCTGGTCTTCCGACCGGCTGCTGCCGCCGCCGCTACCATTTCAAGTTTTTGTTTTTGTTTTTAGTTACAAAGACATGATAGGCTACGTAAGTTTTTATGTAGCCTAAAATGTCTGGGTAAAAAAAAAAAGGCGTACGCAAATGGCGGCGGCCGACTGGGTAAAAAAAAAAAAAGGCATACGCAAATGGCGGCAGCTACAGCCGCCACCATTTGCGTTCCTTATTTTTGCCGTCTTAGTCCTTGTAAATAATTACGTAGACTAAGACAGCAAAAATAAGGGGAATGCAAATAGCGTCCGCTACGCTATTTGCCTTCCCCTTATTTTCGCAGTCTTAGTCTACGTAAATATTAAGATGGCAAAAATAAGGAAAGCAAATGGCAGCAGCCGTAGCCGCCGCCATTTGCGTACACGGTTTGTTTGCTTGTTTTCTCAGAGCCCTCCGCAGCCGGAAATCCGGCTGCAGATGGCTCTGGCCTGGCTGGGCCTGACCAGTTGCTCTGCGGAGCTGCCACAGAGCACAGCTGGCCGCGGAGGATTCCGGGGGGGAGGAATGGAGTGCCTCCCGCCCATCCAGGATTCCAGGGGGATGGATGGAACACCTCCCCCTCCACCATCAACATAATCCGCGGAAGGTAAATGACTTTCATACTTCCCTACACAGAACACATCATGCGACGTACTGGGTATGATGAAGCCAAGGCTGGAGTTAAAATCGCTGGAAGAAACATTAACAGTCTCAGATATGCAGATCAGCAGATGATGCCACTTTGATGGCTGAAAGCAAGGAGAAGCTGAGGAACCTTCTGACGAAGGTGAAAGAAGAAAGTGCAAAAGCTGGGTTGCAGTTAAACCTCACAAAAACCAAGATTATGGCAACCAGCTTGACTGATAACTGGCAAATAGAGGGAGAAAACATGGAGGCAGTGACAGACTTTGTCTTTCTAGGCGCAAAGATTACTGCAGACACTGACTGCAGCCAGGAAATCAGAAGACGTCTACTTCTTGGGAGGACAGCAATGACAAATCTTGATAAAATAATTAAGATCAGAGACATCACACTGACAACAAAGGTCTGCATAGTTCAAGCAATGGTATTCCCCGTAGTAACCTATGGCTGTGAGAGCTGGACCATAAGGAAGGCTGAGCGAAGGAAGATAGATGCTTTTGAACTGTGGTGCTGGAGGAAAATTCTGAGAGTGCCTTGGACTGCAAGAAGATCAAACCAGTCCATACTCCAGGAAATAAAGCCAGACTGCTCACTTGAGGGAAGGATATTAAAGGCAAAACTGAAGTACTTTGGCCACATAATGAGAAGACAGGATACTCTGGAGAAGATGCTGATGCTAGGGAAAGAGGAAGGCAAAAGGAAGAGGGGCCGACCAAGGGCAAGGTGGATGGATGATATTCTGGAGGTGACGGACTTGACCTTGGGGGAGCTGGGGGTGGTGACGGCCAACAGGAAGCTCTGGCGTGGGCTGGTCCATGAAGTCACGAACAGTCGGAAGCGACTGACCGAATAAACAGCAAACAAGCATGCACAGCCCTGATTCAGATCAAGACTATGGCACTCCAGGAGGGGAGAATTGAACTTTCCCCTCATTACCCATTTTTTCTTTTATTAATTCCCCCCCCTCAAAAATGGATGGGGGGGAGGTATAACCTCCCCCCCTCCCCGGAGTGCTTTTTTCCTGAACGGAATCAAGGCTGTGCATGCTTACATAAAGAGTAGAAATAAGACAAGCCTCAGCTACACGCTGCCTGGCTGCTACATGATTAGTACAAAGGGTATTTCGGCTCTGAAGAGCCCCTTATTCGCAGGAGAGGCTTTTTAGGATATACACATGGCTGCAGTGGGAAGGGTGGAAAAGACCTGGTATTCCAGTGCCAGCATGACATCTGAGGCTCAAATCCTGATCATCATGATTTTTAGAAGGGATTCCCCCAAACCACCATCAAATTATAGGTCATGTCTGTGTCCACAGATGTGTTCTGTGATTTGATGGTGGCTTTGTTGGCATTCCATGTAAAAATCAAGAAGATCCATGAGGATTGGTTCTATGTCTCCATGTTTTTGTGCCGTGGCAGCACTGACAAGTTCTTTGCAATCTATAGACATTGATGTGTGTGCATGGAGGGAGCAGATCATCTTGAGGGAGGGACTTTCTCAAAATTCCAAATATGCCCTCAGGCCCAAAAAGGTTAGGAACACCTGTAAATCCTACACTTGCTAATATCTCAGGGTTTAAAAGGAGCTAGAAATCAATATTTTATTGTTTCATTAGACTGTATCTCTATATTATTCTGTGCACTGTATGTAATAACGCTCTGGTTAAATAGAAGCTATTTTCTAAACTAGATTGTTTCTAACAACTTGATCTCCTCAAATATTTTGTTAAACTAGTGGATTTTATTATTTTTAAAATAGAACTATAGTTGTTGCTACTGAATAGTGCAGACATGATTTGGAAATCTATGAGTTAGAACTCAATAATTAAGCTCTTCTCCAGATTAGTTACTGAATTTAATTATCCAAGCTTCTAATGATTTGGAAGAAAAATAAATAGCACATGCAGTAATGGCTGCTACCATAGACTGCCATACCCATGCTTAAGCTCCACCAAAATTAATGGGACTGAAATGAATTACAGCAAACCTTTCTCATTGATTTCAATATAACATAAGAACCACTTTATCTGGATGATGGTCAGAGTGTTTCTGTTCACAGAAGAGTTTGGAATATAACTTCTCTGTGCATATGTCTTTAAATACCTGAGGGCTAGAAACATTTTTGTTTTTAATGAAAGGTGATATTCTCAGAAGTCTTTTACAAATTTCAGATTTTGTATAGCATTCCATGGTTTTCTTAAAAATGCAAGATATAAACTGTGCTGCCCAGTATAATTTCTTTAACACAATGGCATGGTTCACACGTAACAGTAACCCATGGTATGGGTTGTTGAATTCTGGTTTGTTGTGATGTGTGAATGCACCCTCGCTGACAAACCATGGTTTATTAACCACAAACAACCCAGGAGAGAACTCATGGTTTGATTGGGTGGTGGACTCTGGGTTGTTTAAACTATGGATTGTCATTACATGTGAACCCAGAACCATGAGTTATTCGTAAGTTGGTTTGCCAGACCACAGAGTAGGGCTGTGCACCACTCTGGTCCGAAGCCCAAATAATGAGTCAAAGTGGGCTGCTTTGGAGGTGCCTCCATGTGATATGAGGTAGAGCAAAATAGCGATGAGGCACCCTGGAGCAAAGCAGCTTGTATACGAAGTGCCTCATCTGAATTGGTGATTCATTCTGAGAAACCCAGACAGCCTGGTGCCAAAAGTATCAACTTGAGAAAGTTCAGCGAGGGGTTGGGGGAGAGGGGGGAAGGGAGGAGGGAGGGAGGGAGGGAGGGAGCTTTGGCAAATGGAAAATCTAGTTGCCAAATCAGGGCTGAACATAACCCAGCAATCTCCAATCATAGACAGTGGTGGAGGAGGGGGGAAGACTAAATAACTGGAGAAAAAAAAAGCTGCATTTCAGAGACAGAGATCATTCTGGTAGTGTTACTTAGGGATGAGAGAACCCAACCCTGTCTGGGTTCTCCTGATGCACCCCAGCCCAGCCCTTGCTCCGCTGGTTGGTTCCTCCGCCACAATCACCATGTTTTTTAAAAACATGGTGATTAGAAGTCCATGTGCACATAGACTTATACACAAAAATTTCCATGAATCTTGAATATAAGGGTGATTCACAGTAGTTTTGCGTTTAAGTCTATGTGTGCACATAGACTTATATGCAAAAAGTGCTGTGAATTACCCAGGAAGGAGGAGGAGAAGGCAAGGTGCACATCCCCGCCACTCACTAGCTGTCTCCTCCTTGCAAACTCCTCCTTGCAAACGTCTACGCTATTTGCGTTCCCCTTATTTTCGCCATAGTCTACATAAATGTTTACGTAGACAAGATGTGCCAAAATAAGGAACGCAAATGGCGGCGCCCATGGGTGCCGCCATTTGCGTACGCGCAGTTTTCGGGGGGGGTTTTAAACTCAGCCATGATAGGCTACATAAACATTTACGTAGCCTATCACAGCTGACTGCAGGGACGCAAACGGCGGCGGCTACAGCCGCCGCCATTTGCAGACCCGGCCAGCCAGGATTCGCAGCAGGAGGGACAGGGCGCCTCCCCCCTGGCCAGAATTTGGGGGGGGGAGGGATGGACGCCCCCCCGGCCAGAATTTTGGGGGGAGGAACGGAGCGCCTCCCCCCCACCGCGAATCAAATTTCGTAAAAGGTAAGTGACTTTCATACATCCCTAAATGGAGACAAATGTGCTGTGTGATTGGATGGCAGTTTTGTGGGTCTCCCCTTTAAAAATCATATGAAATCAGGAGGATCCCTTTTTGATGTTATGGATCCTGTTTTACCCAGTCCCCTTTGTGTTTACTGCTCTCTTTCCCAGCACAAGCATATGTGTGTCTACTCGGAAGTAACTTCCATTGTGCTCAATGAGGTTTGCTCCTGAAATGCAGGTGCATCTGGGAAAGGAAAAGTGTGTGTGGGGGGGAGCAGAGGGAAGCCTCTCTTATTGGCTGAGCAGCTCCTGCCAGTCAGATGACATTCACTCCAACCCCATCCCCATCAGGAAGCATGTTCTGTGAAGCAATTTTTACTGCTCCAGAGAACCTACTCATGGAGCCCTGCATGGACCACATTGCAGCAAAGCTGATTCCTTTTTTAAAAATCCAGTACTCCCCCATTAGCTTCTCATTCCATTTTCATGGAAACAGGGCCATAGACAGCCGAACTGGCAGGAGGAGGTGGCAGAGTGGTACTGAGATGTATAGCTCTTTGCTTTAAGACTTTTGTGGAAAAAAACTCAAATTTCAGCTGCACCTAGCACAAAAAGTACTGGGCCAAACTGTCTGACATTTGGCAGGTGGGATTCCCTCCATCTCAGCAGAGAGGGCTCCAAGTTTCATCTACGTACCATAACAACTAAACAAGTTATGGCATTTGCGTTTTCACATGCAAATCAATGGGAATACACTCAAACTGAGTGGTCCAGATATCCGAATCTCACTTCGGATATGGAACCGAGTTGAAGCAGAGGGGATCTGAATCAGTCTGAGTTGAAGTGGGGCTGATTAGGAGGGTCAGAAGTGGCATCTGAAGCTAAGCGGGAGGGGGTCCGTGCACAGCCCTACTACAGAGGCAGCAGGCAAGAGCAGTAACCACCACAACAAAAACTAGCCACTCTGCATGCCAGTATTAAAGCACCACGAAGACATTTTGGATACAGAGAGGGAGCAGGCAAAGGAAGAATAAAGCAAACAACACAGGGATAGAGAAAACAAACCACAGTTTGTTCAGTAGCATGCCAGGCAAACCCTGTGTTGGGCAACAAGCCATAATTTAAATAAACAGTGGGTTAGTGTTATGTGCAAACCAGGCCAATGTCTGAAAACAAGATAATGGAAATTACTGTATATGCCTGTAAAATGAGCTAGCAGCTACTGGAGAATCTTAAAAGAGCTCTCTCCACTTCTTCTCAGAGGGGAACATTTCACTTTTTTAAAATTTGCCATTTGCTTTGTTGCTGACCAGAAAGAAAGAAAAAGGGAATCCGAGGCTTTCTAATCTTTCTAGTAATATGTCCTACTGGATACCGGAGTGAGAGAGGAAAATATATCTCACGTCAATTTAGAGCTGATAAAAGAATAGAAAGGTCAAGTCATTCTTTGCATACCTGGTATTTACTTTCATGTTCTCTTCAAGGCATTCTCACTCCAGGAATGCGAAGTAAATGGATCATATTAGAAGATATAATAAGGATTGTGAGAGATGTTGTGGCTCTGGCAGAATTAAGCAAGTGATCCAGGCAGGGCTGAATTAACCGGTAATAAAGAACTGACAAGCATGTTGATTTTAAAATACAGCCTGAATCAGAGGTTTATGTGTGCTCCAGAATGAACATGGAGCTCTAGAACAGGTCCACCACCACACACACACATACACACACTCATACACACTCATTTCAATGAAGGGAACACTCCCCTCACAGCACAGCATTTAAGCAACAGGATTTTCAGCTAGTAAATATGAACTCAGCTCAGGAAAAGTGGAGCATCTGGCTTGGCATAAGGCAGTAAGGAGGGAACCCAAAACCATGGGTTATTCATAGGTTGGTTTGCTAGGCTACAGAGGCAGCAGGCAAGAGCATTAAAAACAAGAAGATGAAGAAGAAGAAGAAGAAGAAGAAGAAGAAGAAGAAGAAGAAGAAGAAGAAGAAGAAGAACAACAACAACAACAACAACAACAACAACAAGCCACTCTACATGCCAGTACTACAGCACCACAAAGACATTTGGGATACAGAGAGGGAGCAGGCAAAGGAAGAGTAAAATAAACAACACAGGGACTGAGAAAACAAACTGCAGTTTGTTCAATAGTCTGCCAGACAAACTCTCTGTTGGGCAACAAGCCATAGTTTAAATAAACTATGGTATTGCCCTTCTGCTGGGCAATAGCCCTCTAGCTCTCCACATGTCCAAGAGCTGTTGATCTGTGTGGTTCATTGCCTGCTTGCCCTAAAGGCAAGCCAAGGAGCCCCATGCTGCCCCATGCCATCTGCACTGGACAGTGCTCGATGCGGGATGCCTCCTGGGCCCAAGAACAATTCCCAACCACGCAATTTGCAACTCAAGCTGGCTGGTGATAAGGTAGGCCAAGGACTGCCCTTCCACACTCTAGGTTTCAAGGGCTGACTTCCCAGCATTGAGGCTGAGGTTTCAGTAATGCTTTTATTGTCATAATTCCAGTAATTGGCTTTGAGCCTTTAGAGTCCCAATAGAAATCAGCGAAGAACAGATTACAATGTAGTTTCTTAAGGAGGATCACTCTCTGGGTTTCCCAACAATAGACCCAAACAGACCTGGGTTCAGAATACAGAATAAGTCCAAATGAGTTTATAATTCCAACAAAGAAACAAGACAAGGAAGCTTTTCAAGTTAGAAAGATGCTACATCCAGCAACCTCTAAAGCATTTTGCTTTTGTTTAAATGAAGGGCAGTGGTCACTAAAGATTGGTATCAGCCATTCGATCCTGGCAAGGAAACTTAGCTTGGAAACACATGCTAAGCCTCACCAGACACCCCTGTTCCACTCTCTTGAGTTGATGCTGCAACTTAGGACACACCCCAGAAGCCCCCTCCCCTGCAGGGTCCTCCCCCTGCTGCTCCAATCCCAGGTAAGGCATCTCTGGTTGAGAAGCAAGGGCCTCTATCAAGGTCAGGTCTCCAAGCTGTGGAAGATAGGCCCTATCAGCATCCTGAGTCCCACCCCCTCCCATCTTGTAACCTGATAGAACTGAATTCTCGGGTGTCTGGCTTCATACAGCCTGGCTCCACAGTGTCCCCCTCTGACTCAGAATGGGTGGCACAGGTTATCACTCCCCGCGGACTGGGGCAAGGTCTGACACCAGGTGCCTCAAGGTGTTTACCATTTTGTACCTCCATTTCTGCCCACACTCCATGCCAGTTGTGACTAGGAAGGAAATAAGTCATTGAACCAAATAATAGATATGCCTAACCCTGGAGTAGGTGAAAAAGGGTGATCCCCAGAGCTGAAATGGATACATCCCCTTAAAAAAAAAAAGGCAGGTAGGTAATCTTTTATTGACATTGGTAAGTGAATTGCCATGCTGTGTGGGAAAAGGCTGGTGGAGTGACCCTTTAAAGCTAGCTTGCTGGCCTCTGGATTCGCCAGGAGGGCCGCAGCATCCAGTGCTAGGTAGGGATGGCTTCATTTCATTTAATTTCATTTGTGATAAGAATGTACTAAAATTCGTAAAGTCCTCCAAATTTGGCACACAAAGAACCTGAGATTAAAAATATTTCCATGTGAAAGAAACCAAATTGATCTTAAATGAGAACTGGAAAGCTCAATTAGTCATGTGTTATGTCTTTGTTTTAGATTTATTTATTTTTTTTACTTTTGTACTGTTTGTAATGGCATATGGCTATAAGCAAGCAATAAACAAGTTGTTAAAAAAAATCTGGATCCAGCTCAGAGTGTCCACACTGTTTCTCATGTGTTTTCTTCCAGTTCGCAACCTGCCAAAAGAGAAAACAGCAGCAGGTATATATCATGTTCATAAAGATAGCAGCAAATACTTATCAATAGCCAATCTAGTACTTTTGGAGGGGATGCAAAACTAGAGATGGACAGACTCGCCTGCATCCATGGTCGGCGGGCACTTGAGGAACCACTGCTGCCACCCACCTGTGCAAGTCGGGCCATGTGAGCCCCTGGAGGGCTTGGCAAGCAGTCCGGGAGAGCCCCACAGCCACCCGCTCCTCCATTCGAGCCAGCATTTTAATGAAAGATGGGGGCTCTAGTTTTTTGTATCTCTAATGTTGTGCACAATGGTGGCTGTACAGGGCCATTTCCACAACATTAGAGGCCTATAATGAAGGCTCACATGGAGGACAGGCGGCTCCTGGGTACAAGCAGATGGGTCCAGTAAGTCCCAGCCACTCGCATAGTTTGGCGGCCTGGGGAGACAGCTCACTGAGTCAGGTTTGGGAGGGGCAAGCAGGTGGAGTCTACTGGACTCCCGGACCCAGTCGGGTGCCCGTGACCTCCCTATGCATAACCAACAAATGGTGGGGATCCTCCTTTTTCATAAAGCAAAATGTCATAGGTGGCTTCTGCAGCTGTCCCAAGTTCTAAACTCGTTTTAAAATCAAAGCAGTATGCAAAGCACTTCTGGAATCATGGCCTGCATTGTTTTTTAATGTCAGGATTAGCACTTATTATTTGTTTGGTGTCAGTGTTTAAGTGCCTTAACTGGAGGAGCCCATTCCTTAGAGAAACGGCAATTTCTCAGGAGGGGGCAATGCATGCTCATAAAACCATGCTGTGATACCAACACTTGGTGCTTGTAATAACACTCTACACTTCTTTATTACTTTCCATCAAAGTGCTTAACAAACATGAATGAATTAAAGACGACATTTCAGAAAGTGACTGCTAATTGTCGACGTCTAGCTTGAGGCGCTGTGTGGATCTCTTTGCAGAGACGTCAAATACCTTAAGCCCTAACCAATTGGCTGCAGGTGAACAGTTTGATCTCATTGAAGTCTTACACAGTGAGCAAGAAAAGCAACCTCAGGTTTCAAACTGGGAAAATGAAATGTGAGACAGGCACAGAGGCACAGGGCTGGATTAACCATGATGCTAAGTACACTGTAGAATAGGATGCCAGACAAATTGGGGATTTTGCTATGGTTTAACAATTTTCCAGTGTCACAAATATGTCCATCTTCCTGGTTGTAGGACACTGCTTGAATTATGAGGGGAAAGGTAGGGAGTCCTAAATCAAATCCACAATCCCTCAACAATTCCCCTCCCATTTTAGCCAAATCATGCCTTCTGCCATCTTCTAGAAACAGCTAAGGGGACTGGCACAAAAGGTAAGAGGACCAGGACCCCCTGCTGCCTGTAATTTAAATACTACCACAGGAGGTGAAGTTTTCTTCTTTAAAATTGTCAGAAGCCCAAGAGTGGCATTCCCTTGACAAGAGTCGAGAGGTCACCATATACCCAGCTTGCATGAGTAAGCATTTATCTATGTCCATCTTGGTACATGAATGTTTGCAGATGTGAAATTGCTGCTTTTGAGAGTGAATGAATGATGTTTGAAATTGCCAGGCTTATCGAAACATTGTTTCAACACTAGTCTCGTGCCCAATTTTCATTGACATTTGCAGTCGCTGCTTACTCTGCACGAATGGGAAATTTGCACAAATTGAGCAGTGATCAAATGGGTGTTTTGCGCATGTTTCCCCAAATTTGGCAAGTTTCCCCAAATTTGCACAACTTTCCCCAAATTTCCCCAAATTCACCAAACTTTCCTCCGTAGGCTAAAGCAGGGCTGATTCAGTCTACAGAGGAAATTTGTGCAAATTAGGAAATTAGCACAAATCGAACTGGGAATTGGGAACGAGACAAACGTGAGCACGTTTTAGGCAATTTGTGAATATTTTTGGTGGACACATGATGGTGCTCACATTCAGAGGTTTGAATGGGGCATGTTCACATGCTTTGTGAGCAAAAGTGAAATTCTCATAATCCCTACTTGTGAATCAGAGACCCTAGGACATTGTTTTACCTCCTGAAAGAGAACTGGGCTTTAGAATATTGCCTTTGCCTGTAATGCTCCATAAAAAAAGCCACCAGCTCTTTATAGTGTCCCTTATTTTTAATGAACAACATTGGCAAATCTACTCATATTTTAGCCAAGAAGACCAAGAAGTATGACTCACACCATCTGGTTTGCACAGTGAAGCTCTTTAGGTATGTCCTGCAGTCTCAGGAATGACACTCCAGAGTACTAAGAAATCTCTTCTGCTTTATGTAAGGGGATTCGTAGAACGCCTCTGCCAAGCAGCAAGGCAGGGCAAAATGCACTGCGTTTTGATGAGGCACTCAGGCTGATATTGTCTCACTGTCATGCTGCACAGCAGAGAGTTCTAACTTTATCACTAAGTTCTGAGTGCTGGGGCAGGGAGAAGCTGTTCTCTCTTGATGGCTGTACATTACTGCCATTGTTAGTCAGTCAATGTAAAGTGCTCTTGGAGGAGAGGCAGATGTCATATTACATGGAGGAAAGTAGGACACCTGGGTTCGATACTACCTAATTAGGTTCTCCATGTGATTGACTACTTGTGCTACAGACAAAGGAAAGGAACTGCCACGGCGAATGTCAGCAGAAGGCAGGCTGGCATGACAGCCCTGGTAGACACATGCTCTGGAAGTGCAACTTATCTGGGTTTCAGATGGTGCAGGGAGAGGAATTCTGAATAAAACCTATAAAGGGTAAGTGGGAAGAACACCTGCCTGGTCTATATACATGTTAAGCATAAAAACATAGGAAGAGCCGTGCTGGATCAGACCAAGTGTCCATCTCATCCAGTGTTCTGTTCACACAGTGGCCAACCAGCTGCCCACGGGAAACCCACATGAGTGACAAAGCACCCTCCTGGTTGTGTTCTCCAGCAAGTGGTGTGCAAAGCCATACTGCCTCTGATACTGGAGGGAGCATATAGCCATCAGGACTAGTAGCCACTGATAGCCTTCTCCTCCATGAATCTGTCCAATCCCTTCTTAAAGCCGTCTAAACTGGCTACCCCATTACATCTTGTGGGAGTGACTTCCATAGTTTAACGAAGCTCTGTGTGATGGAGTACTTCCTTTTATCTGTCCTGAAGCTCCCACCAAACAGTTTCATGGGATGACCCCACTGGGATCTAACATTATTAGAGAGGCACCAGTTATATTGGTACAATGCTTGATAACAACTGGGAGGGGCACATCTGCATAGGCGACGTCCCTGGACAGCTACCTCAGTCCTCTCCCTTTATCGTTCTGCCCTGAATGACCAATTCAAACAGTGCAGCCGCAACATGGAGGCTATGAAAAAGGAATTCATTTATTTTGTTCAACAATATTTTTAAGGGTACAACCCTCTCATGGCAGTTTGCATATTACAAGTCCATTGCAATAACACAACAACAACAACATTAATACACACCAGTAAATAATAAACAAACATCCAGCCCAGGGAATAATATTAAATACTGTTCTTCAATTAATAATGTAATATAATAATAATTGCAGCTAAGAAGGCATCAAATCAATTCAAGAGAAATGGTTCAGCATAATTCCACATGGCAGGTGTAAGTTTGGTAACTATTTGCCACGTGTGGCAGGCCTATGATACAGGTCATTGCAGAAATAATTAAATGTGCAGCACTGGGGTATCGATTCCCCATCTGATTCAGTTGCCACACACAGTAAGTAGCTTTCAGGCATTATGTCCAGCAAGGGGAGTTCTGCCTAGTAGGGATGTGTGAATCAGCAAAACTTGAGCTCACCAAAGTTCTTTGAACTCCATTTCAAAGCTCATTCCAACTCAAGTCCATATCAAGTTGTGAGTTTGGTTTTGGTTTTTTGCATGAAAAGCCATGTGTATTTCCATGCATATATTCCCAAAGGTACACATGTTTAAGTGTACTCATTTTAAAATGTATCTATTTTTGCAATGTGCTCATTTTGAAATATACACATTTTTTTCGGAAATCTGTATGCACTGTTGAATGCTTTCCTTTCCTTTCCTTGGTCCATGAATCATGTGGAAAGCTTGGAAATGTTCAGATTTTTATCACAGATTGCGTTTGAGTCCAGGTTCGGTCCAAAAGGTGTGAACTGGTTAAACTTAAAATCCTGATCAAAAACAAATTGAAACAAGTTTCTCCTACACCCCTACTGCCAAGTTAAAGGACTGTTGGTAATGCCCACATGTGGCTGCTATGTATGACTGGCCTGAAGATACTCTACAGTCCACAGTGTAAGAACCTGTCTCCCCTTTCTCACTCCAGCCACCTTCATCACTGAGGAGTAGGGATGTACGAAAGGGACTTACCTTGTCCTGCAGCTTTTTTCGCGGTGGGGGGGAGGCGCTTCGCTTCTCCCCCCGAAGTTCATGCGAGCGGGGGGTGTCTTCCCGCCTCGCCCGGCTGAAATTCAGGCCGGGGGGGAGGCTTCCCGCCTCGCCCCTGGCCGAAATTCAGGCCGGGGAGAAGCGCCCCATCTCCCCGGTCGCGAACTTCAACAGAAAAGTAAAAAAAAAAAAAAAGCCCCGTGATAGGCTACGTAACGATTTACGTAGCCTATCACGGCTAGATCTGCAAAGTCAGCCGTGATAGGCTACGTTAATTGTCACGTAGCCTTTCATGGGTGACTTAAAAAAAAAAAAGCACGTACGCAAATGGCGGCCCCCATAGGGAGCCGCCATTCGCGTTCCTTATTTGGTCGCTGTAGTCTACGTAAATCTTTACATAGACTACGGCGAAAATAAGGGCAACGCAAAAAGTCATGGGTGACTTTTTTTTAAAGTCACCCATGATAGGCTACGTGACAATTTACGTAGCCTATCATGGCTGACTTTGCAAATCTAGCCGTCATAGGCTATGTTAATCGTCACGTAGCCTATCACGGGGGCGTTTTTTTTTTTTTTACTTTTCTTGGAATGGCGGCGGCGGCAGCTGGTCAAAAGACCGGCTGCCGCCCCCGCCCCTGTTGAAGCCCTGCCGAACCGCCGCTGCGACCCCCCACCGGGAGCAACATTCGGGAAAGGTAAGTCCCATCCCGGGGGGGGCAGGGGGCGGGGGGGGAGAATTTCTCCCTGAAACTACTTTGGGGGGCCGAATACGTTGGCACTTGGCCCCCCGAAGTTTCGGCGAGAAATTCTCTGACACCCCTACTGAGGAGAGATCCATTTGTTGATAGTAACACAATTTAGACCTAAAAACTAGAATGAAAACTTGGCTCCATCCTCTGACCCAGGCTTCTCCAACACAGTTTGTTCCAGATATTTTAGATTTTGACTCCCATCAGCCACAGCCAGCATGGCCAATAGTCAGGAATGCTGGGAGCTGTAGTCCAAAATTTGGCAGCGGGGGCGGGGGACTGGATGAGGAAGGTTGCCTTAATGCATGGCAATTGTGATCTCTGAATTGAAAAACATGCTCCCTTAAACAAAATTATTCCTCCCACAAAGGATAATAGCTCACCACTGATAGTCCCATAAGCAGTGGACAATGATATATACAAACAAATCCATAGCTGTTGTGAAAGTATTGTGTGACCACCTTCACTTGAACATTAGGAAATCAATCATACCTTTAATGTGACTTCCATATTAGCTGCTCTCAAGGTTCCCCTTATGACCTGGACCCCCTGAGGATTTCTTGACTCCTTAAGAGTCCAGCCTTCCTTTCTTTCCCTTCCCCTTTCAAATGGGGTCACGAAGAGTTGGACACGACTGAACGACTGAACAACAACAACAAGGCTGTAGGCATGGGCTGATTGACACTAGACACAGGTGACTGACACTCTTAACCATAACAGTCTACTGGTAAATTAATGCAAGCAAATCACAACTAAAGGCATTTACACAATAGAGCTGAGTGATACAAAAGGCATTACTAGAAAATAAAAGTTGCGAAACACAAGTTCCTTTACCCTAGCTGTAGCTAGACTTCTCCAGGCTGCTTCTTCCTGCTCTCTCTTCAGGCTCTGGTCTCCCTAACCCTGCTCTTACTGGCTCTCTTGCTCTCTTTTTATACCCTCCTCTCTCAAAACCAAAAGTACTGCTTCAAACCTGAAGAAATGAAACTGGGGAAATGAAACTACTCCTCTCAGGCATACCTCCTCCCAACAAATACTCCAGGCCTCTAAGCCTGACCTTTTTCCCCCTTTTTCCCTCAGTAGGCCTCAAACCTTCACAGCTGCCAATCCAAATTCATTAACTATCATATCTGATATTTGAAGTGAACTATGATATTGTAGTCAATAGGTGTCATTGTAGTGCCAATTGATCAACATCGCAACATTCTGTCCTATCAAGTGAGCGGTATTTGAACATATTTGGCTGATTCTGTCCTAGGACAGGACTTACTGCATACTTCTGTGACTAATATACATTTTGTAAAGTAAGCAGTTGTCTGGAGAGTATATTAGTCTCAGCCTGTGGACTGAGCAGCAGACTGAAATCCTTATCCATTCCAGACCAGAAGTAATTCCTATGCTGGTTAGGGATGGAATTAGTCTTTTTCCTATTGTGTCTCTTTCACGTACATTCATTCATCAGTCCATTCCATCCAATTTCTGCATTCATCTCTGAATGGGGGCGAAGGGAGGTCTGCATGAAAGTTTGCACTTAAATATACATTTAAATATGTATTTGTAACATATTTTCTCTCAAAATACAAATTTTAAAATGTGTTCTAATATGCTTTTTTTTAATATCCAAAACCCCATTTCAGTATTCAGAGAAATGCAAAATATGATGGATAACTACATTACAATCCAAAAATTAGTCTGGAACATCCAAATCATGGGTTGGATCCAGGACCTGGATCCTGGAAGTACTTCTTCACACAGTGCATAGTTAAACTATGGAATTCACTAGGACAGGATGTAAAGATGGCCACCAATTTGGATGGCTTTAAAAGGGTGTTAGACAAATTCCTGGAGAAAAAGGCTATCAATGGCTACTTGTCTTGATGGCTATATGCTACCTCCAGTACCAGAGGCTGTGAGCCTATGTACACCAGTTGCTGGGGAACATGGGTGGGAGGGTGCTGTTGTGCTCATGCCCTGCTTGTGGGTTTCCCATGGGCAGCTGTTTGGCCACTGTGTGAACAGAATGCTGGAGAAGATGGACTCTTGGTCTGATCCAGCAGGGCTCTTCTTATATTCTTATAGTTACTGACAGTAAAAACTTTAAGCTGCCATATGCTGGGGGGGGTTTTGGCCCCACCCCTTTGGTATTAGGCCCCAGCCCCTTTGCCTCTGGCTCCACCCAGTACTGTCATGTGGCCCCCGAGAGCTTTTCTGAAATGGAATGTGGCCCTAAGGCTGAAAGACATCCCCCATCCCTGGCTTAGAACAATCTCCTTATCACTACACTCTGTTCGGGAATTTCTCCCCGAACAACCTTCGGAGGACCGAATGCATTGGCACTCGGCCCCCCGAAGTTTCTGGGAGAAATTCTCCCCCATCCCTAGATGCAAGTCTGCACAGAGCAGCAAAGGAAATGCGAGGCACTGTGCAGATGCAGGCACAGCCTTAGAATGTGTTGGTGCCACACTGATCTCTTTCCATTGACCACTCAGTCTTAGAAGTAGGGATGTCAGAGAATTTCGCCACGAATCTCGGGGAGGCCGAATGCCAGCGCATTCAGCCCCCTGAAATTGGTGGCGAAATGGTCTGCCCCCCCACCCCCCTGGGACGGGACTTACCTTGGGTGAATCCTCCTGGCGGCGGCGGCTCTGGCGGTGGTGCGGCAGCGGTGCGGTGGCGGTGCGGCAGTGGCAGCTGAGGCGGCCGGTCTTCCGACCGGCTGCCGCCACCATCATTTCCAGTAAAAAAAAAAAAAGAAGTGATAGGCTACGTAAAGATTTATGTAGCCCATCACGGCTAGATTTTTAAAAAATACCATTATAGGCTATGTAAATGTTTATGTAGCCTATCACGGCTGAGTAAAAAAAAAAACAATCGTGCGTATACAAATGGCGGCACCCATGGGCACCGCCATTTGCGTTACTTATTTTGGCACGTCTAGTCTACGTAAACATTTACGTAGACTACGGTGAAAATAAGGGGAACGCAAATAACGTAGCGTCTACGCTATTTGTGTTCCTCTTATTTTCGCCATAGTCTACGTAAATGTTTACATAGACTAGACGTGCCAAAATAAGGAACACAAATGGCGGCGCTCATGGGCGCCGCCATTTGCATACGCGCAGGTTTTTTGGTTTTTTGTTTTTACTCAGCCGTGATAGGCTACGTAAACATTTACGTAGCCTATCATGGCTGACTGCAGGGACGCAAATGGTGGCGGCTACGGCCGCCGCCATTTGCCTCCTGGCCGGCCAGGATTTGGGGGTGGAGGGAGTGCCTCCCCCCCGGCCAGAATTTCGGCGGGGAGGGACGGAGTGCCTCCCCCCTGCCAGAATTTTGGGGGGAGGGATGGAGCGCTTCCCCCCCACCACAAATCAAATTTTGTTCAAGGTAAGTGACTTTTGTACATCCCTACTTAGACGTGCCAAACATTTATCTCGTAAAATCATTACTCTGAAAATGATTTTAAAATATGGTCTTCTTTCTTTTGCCCCGTCGCCACTGGTTCAGACCCTCTGTTGCAATTTATGTGAGTCAGCCTTATGATTCCACTGGGACTATGGTGAACAGGGAGTGCTTGTTCCTCATCCGTACCGTTATCTTCAGGAATTACAGCACAGAGGGAGGGACGTGGTTTCATTCAGGGGATCTGAAATGCAAAGAGGCAATTTCATGCAGCAGGCCAAGGCTGGAGTAATTGCATGATTTATGCTCATGATGAAAGCCAATCTGACAACGGCTAAAGCCACAGGAACTTGGAACAGCCCCAATGCTCTGAATAGCTTTGCGCATTGTGGCAGCTGTTCAGCCAGTAGCCTGGCATCCTACGATGATGCCTACAATCCTGAGCAACACCTTTAAAATGCTTCTGATGTTATTCTCCCCCACCCGCGAATGTCTCCCAGATGCTTTAGTTACCCTTTGAATTTTTAATCCATCTAAGTGAGTTTAACACCAGCAAAGAATGTTGGATTGACAGCCTGAGGGTTCCACAAACTTCATGGAATGGCAGCATCTCCCTCCACTGCTGGTCAGTGCTGGTCATGGATCAGGGAATCCATGATCTAATTCAAAAGTCCATCTCTACCTATGCAGCCCAGTGGGCTGCCATGATTAAGGGACATGCTAATTTCAATAAACAACACAGCAGAGAGATGTGACCAGAGCTTTCCTTTGTCTTCACCAGCCTAAGTAACTGGGCCAGCATCAAGGGGAAGCATGGTTGGACACCTGCCAAGGGGCCACAAGCCAGCAGAGCCCTCTGGACCATTGCAACCTGCTTATTCACCTGCCTCTCACTCTGGTCCAGACAATGGTGGTGCTGAAAAGTAGGGATGTACGAAAGTTCCACCACAGATCTTGGGGAGGCCGAATGCCAGCACATTCGGCCCCCGAAATCGGTGGCAGGACGGCCCGCCCCCCCGCCCCCCACGGGATGAGACTTACTTTGGGCAGATCTTCCTGGCACCGGCGGCTCTGGCAGCAGCTCCAGCAGTGGTTCGGCGGCGGCTGCGGTGGCCGGTCTTCCGACCTGCTGCCGCCGCCGCCATTTCCAGGTTAAAAAAACAAAACAAAACAAAAAAACGTGATAGGCTACGTAAAGATTTACATAGCCTATCATGGCTAGATTTAAAAAAAAACACCGTGATAGGCTACGTAAACATTTACGTCTGACTATCACGGCTGACTTTTTTTAAAAAAAATGTGCGTACGCAAATGGCGGCAGCTATGGCCACCGCCATTTGTGTTCCTTATTTTGGCACATCTTAGTCTACGTAAACATTTACGTAGACTAAGACGGCAAAAATAAGGGGAACGCAAATAGCGTAGAACAAAAACGTACGCGCGTTTTTGTTTTTAAATCAGCCGTGATAGGCTATGTAAACATTTATGTAGCCTGTCACAGCTGACTGCAGGGACGCAAACAGCGGCAGCTACAACTGCTGCCATTTGCATCCCTGCTAGCCAGCAGCTGGATGTCCGGCTGCTGGCGGAACTGGCCAGCTACTCCGCAGAATCGCTGTGGAGCGGAGCCAGCCGGCCAGGATTCTGGGGGGGAGGAATGGAGCGCCTCCCCCCCTGGCCAGGATTCCGGGGGGAGGGACGGAACACCTCCCCCCCACCATCAACATAATCTGTGGAAAGGTAAGTCACTTTCATACATCCCTATTGAAAAGGGAGAGCAGTAGATGCCCCTTCCTACTTGCTCCCCGGCTCTCTGCCTGTCAAGCAAGCAAGTGGTAGCAATGATGAGAAAGAGGATGAGGAGCAACAGCAGCAGGTGACAATGGCAGTGAGAAGGTAGACTCAATGAGGGTGGGGGCCCTTTGCGGGGTTCTTGCTCTAGGGCCCTCCAAAACCTGGAGTTGTCACTGCTAAGCAATCACCATCTGAGCTAGGTTGGTTGAGGGATTATTAGAGAATTAGAAAGATTTTGCAATCTTGTGTACAGATGGAGACAGACAATTGTTTCTAAAGGGGAGTTGAAGATATTGTGATGAGAAGCATCATTTCCCGTGGTGTGCACATCCATTTCTTTTGGCCCACCGAACAGATTTTGCAGGGCTTGGAAGCACAACAAGGCCATGCGAGCGAACAGATATTGTAGTGGATGACAGTGTGCAACATGAGCAATCACACTTCTGTGGTATCACCGCAAATGCTCTTTTAAAAATGGCTTCTCAGCCTTCTATTTGGCCCTTGGGGACACTGGGGAAATCCTTCCTAGACTGAAGTCAATCTTCTCTTTGATAGAATTAATTTCAAAGAGCTGCGTAGGTGAATGGAATGAACACCGTAAGGCAATTTGTACCTTTAAAAAAATGCTACAAAATGAAAACAATGGGTATCAAAGTCTGTGTAAGGATGAAGGCAGACAATATTGCTAAATGTCTGAGTGTAGCAGTCTTACCGATTCCATCTCCTTTGGTTATTATTTCTGTGATGCTCTTTCTGCTTCTTTTCTTTCTAGTTTGGAGTTGGGCTGCTGGTGTGTTCTTAATGGGTGCATCAGACTGTAAGTCATGTCATTCTAGAGAAAGATCAGGCAAATCGGCAACAATTTCACATAATGCTGAAATCAAATGCAGGGTTGTCAAAGGCACAATAGATTTTTAGAGCAAACCCAGGCTTGTGTATATGCTCTTCTAAAAATATATTTTTTAAAAGCCTGTGCCTAAATCACCCCAATTCTATATGAAAAAAAGATGAATTCCCCAACCACTAGGCTTTATGCAAATCAAGAAAATTCACATAGGTTGCTTGCTTATTTTGCACTAAATATTCTGCTTAGAGTCAATGGTGAAGGGCTGCATTCAGTACCACCTGATATTTAACCAGCTAAGGGTGCAGTCCTATAGGGATAGACGAGCGCATCTGACCTCCCCTGAAGTCGGAGGTGACTGCCTATCCAATGCAGAGTGGAAACATCATGGAGGGGAGGATTCCCTCCATGCTGCAGCCACCCTGCACTTTGCCTCAGACATATGTTTTTGTCGGCTCCTGCCAGCTGACTACAGCTAGCGGCAATAAATCACCGGCTAGGGATGTACGAAAGTCACTTACCTTTTTGCGGATTCTGTTCACGGTGGGGGGGTGCTCCGTCCCTCCCCCCAGAATCCTTGACGGGGGGGAGGTGATCCGGTCCTCCCCCCCCCCCCCCGGAATCCTGCCCGGCCGGCTCCATTCAGTGGCTCCGCAGAGCAGCCAGCCAGGGCCATCCACAGCCGGAGTTCCAGCCGCAGACTCGCTGGTGTGGACACAAATGGCGGCCGCTGTAGCGGCCGCCATTTGCATCCAGCCAGGCTGCCATGATAGGCTACGTAAGTATTTACGGACCCTATCACAGAAGCCAATCATTTAAAAAAATGGCGTACACAAATGGCAGCGGCTACGGCAACCGCCATTTGCGTTCCCTATTTTTCGCCATTTTAGTCTACGTAAATATTTACATAGGCTATTATGATGAAAAAAAGGGGGAATGCAAATAGCGTAGTGGGCACTATTTGCGTTCCCTTTTTTTTTCGCCGTAATAGCCTACATGAATATTTACACAGACTAAAATGGCAAAAAATAGGGAACGCAAATGGCGGCCGCCATAGCCACCGCCATTTGTGTACACCGTTGTTGTTTTTTTATTGGCTTGCCATGATAGGCTACGTAAATACTAGCCTATCACGGCAAAGACCAGGATGTAAATGGCAGCCACGGCAGCTGGTCAAAAGACCAGCTGCCACCAGACCCACCGCCGGAACCGCCACCGGAGCCGCCACCATCCGGAACATCCGCCCCAGGTAAGCCTCGTCCTGGGGGGAATCCAGGGGGGGCGGCGGGCAAGCCGTTCCGCCATGGATTTCAGGGGGTCGAATGCCAGTACATTCGTCCTCACTGAAATCCATGGCAGAATTCTCCGCCATCCCTATCACTGGCTGATAACAGGGCTGTAACCCTGTCCAAGGCTGGGAAGTGAAAAAGCAGCTTGTAGTAAGGGATGTTTTACCCAGGCAGTGAGTCCAAAACGTCGAGGCAAATAGAAGTCCGTTATCTGATCCAGGGTCCAAAACACACAAGGAAACATGAGAGGAAACATGAGCATGGCAGTGCACAAGGTTGGAGGCTGAGGCTGGACCATTGTTTCTTCAGTGGTCTTGCCCCAGCCTATCAACCCCTTTTAACGGCCATGACCTGACGCAGCTGCCTGTATCTAATCAGTCCTCCTGCCTCTGAGAGCCTCTCTGTCTTAAACAGACAGAGGCTCACCTACACTGCTCCAGGACATGCAGCTGCCTTCGCTCTGCAGGGGTCAGTGGCATTTCTCCCTCCAAATCCTTTGGGAGACTGCAACTGGGCCTGGAACCTCCATAGGGGGCTTGGGCTCCTTCTGTGCTGGTCCATTCCCCTGAGTCTGGTGCTTGCTCTTCCGCTTTATCCTCGGAGAAGTCCGAGGCAGGCATGACACTTTCCGTACATCTAAGTGCAGCTTCATGGAGGGAACGGGGCTGGAGACCATATAAGGAGCTGTCTAAAACAGTTTCCATGGTCTCCTCCCATCCCCACCCCAGGAGTGCCCCGTTTTCACCACTCTGTGCTCCGTGTTATGAGCACAGAGGCTGCAGCAGTGCAGTTGTCTCTGCCCCAGCTACGAGGGGGAAGGGCAGGGGCAGGGAGCACAGTTTCCCAGCTACAAGCTCATAGCGCCATCTACAAGCTCATAGTTAGGGATGGCAGAGAAATCCTCTGCAGATTCCAGTGAGGCCAGATTAGGGATGGTGGAGAATTCTGCCACGGACCCCAATGAAGCTGGATTCTAAAGAATCTGGCCTCCGGAGTCCGTGCTGGAACATCACTACTCACCTCCGCCTCCCTCCGGACCCGTGCGGAGCCTCCTTGTGGCGACTTCGCGGAGCTGACCAAAGAGGATTCCAGGGGGGAAGGACAGATCGCCTCCCCCCAAGGGCAGATTCCCCACTGGAGCAGCAGGTAGGGAATCCGCCCATCCCTAGGTCAGATTGCAAAGAATCCGACCTCCAGAATCCACAGCGGAGCAGCTCCACTTACCTCCAGCTCCAGAGGATTTCACATGGAGCAGCTCCCCGGCTCCCTACACCAGGTGATGCGCTAATGGCGCCTGCTATTAGCCTATCGCCGGGAGAAATACAGATGTAAATAGCATATTGGACGCTACTTGCAGCCATAATATTTGCATAGCCTATTGCGTGGGGAAAAAAAGCAGGTTTAAGACTAGGACCATTTACGACTGCATCTACCTTAAACTAAGACCTTTATGGCTGCAAATGGCATCCTGGACACCATTTGCATCCACAGTCAATCCCCCTCAGCCAGCGATATGGCAATGGTGGCTGTATCACTGGTGCTTCGGAGCCGGCCAGCAGCTCCGTGGCATCGCAGCGGAGCCGGCTGAAGAGGATTCCGGGGGGGGGGGGGATCGCCTCCCCCCATGGGTAGATTCCCGGCTGGAATGACAGGTAGGGAATCCGCCCATCCCTATATATTTTGTTTAATTTATATGGGGTGAAGTACCACTGAAATATAACCTTAACACAGTTCTCTTTTAATGAAGTTGCCATTAACGGCTCATGAATGTTCCTCCAGATCCACTCCCATTGTTCTACCTTAATAGATCTCTGTAGTAGGGCTGTGCACGGACCCCCCAATCCACTTTGGATGCCAATTTGGATCCTCCAAAGTGACCCCTATATGCCTCGGACCAATTTGGACCCCATCCGCTTCAACTTGGATTCAAATCCAAAGTGAGATTCAGATACCCAGATCTCTTTTTGGCGTTTTCCCATTAACTTGCATGGGAAAACACAAATGGTCATAACTTTTTTTGTTCTTATGATACAGGCATGAACGTTGGGGACCACTCTACCCCCCTGGAGAGGAGGCCACCTGCAAAGGTTCAGACAGTTTGGTCCAGTGATTTTTGCACTAGAGAGAGTTAAAATCTGATGTTTTCCACAGAAACTCTCAAAGCAAAGAGCTGTAACTTCTCCCTGTTTCCACACACACATGTGACACCTTGGCCTCTCCCAGCCCTCCTTGAGGGCATCACACTGCCCAAAGCCCAGGCAGTTTGGCCCACTGGATTGTGTACTAGGCACGGGTGAAATTTGAGTTTTTCCAGGAAAACTCCCAAAGCAAAGAGCTGTAACTTCTCCCTGTTTCCACACATGTGTGTGACACCTTGGCCCCTCCCAGCCCCCCTCAAGGGCATCACAAACCCCAAATCCCAGGCAGTTTGGCCCACTGGATTGTGTGCTAGGTGCATGTGAAATTTGATGTTTTCCACCTAAACTCCCAAAGCAAAGAGCTGTAATTTCTCCCTGCTTCCACAGACATATGTGAAACCTTGGCCCCTCCCAGCCCCTCTTGAGGGCATCCCACTTGCCAAATTCCAGGCCATTTGGCCCACTGGCTTGTGGGCTAGGCACAGGTTGAATTTGATATTCCCAGAAACTCAGACCAAACTCAGAAGGGAAAGTGTGTTGAAGCGGAGGTCACTACCCCTAATCTCTGCTGCAGGTTTCTTTGAAGTGCAAAACAACCCTCATTCAGAAGAATCACGGCTCAGCCTCTCCATGCTGAATGCACACATTACCTGGCAGGCAGGCTGGAAGTAGGGATGTACGAAATTGCCCTTACCTGTCTCCGCCGGGTTCCGCTGGGGGGGGGGAGGCGCTCCGTCCCTCCCCCTGGAATCCTCGTCGGCAGGCTCCGCTCCACAGGGATTCCGCAGAGCCGCTGGCTGGAACCGCCAGCAGCCAGACATCCGGCCGCTGACTAGCAGGGACGCAAATGCCAGCGGCCGTAGCCGCCGCCGTTTGATTCCCTGTAGTCAGCCGTGATAGGC
This sequence comes from Heloderma suspectum, assembly GCF_057233095.1. Classification (NCBI taxonomy): domain Eukaryota; kingdom Metazoa; phylum Chordata; class Lepidosauria; order Squamata; family Helodermatidae; genus Heloderma; species Heloderma suspectum. Next base: position 43,287,770 of record NC_139460.1, on the reverse strand, counting down.
TATGTAAATCTTTACGTAGCCTATCATGTCTGACTTAAAAAAAAAAAAAGCGCATACGCAAATGGTGGCGGCCGTAGCCACCGCCATTTGTGTACGCGCGTTTTTGTTTTTGTTTTAAAGTCAGACGTGATAGGTTACATAAAGATTTACGTAGCCTATCACGTTGGGGTTTTTTGTTTGTTTTTTACCTAGCCATGATAGGCTACATAAATCTTTACGTAGCCTATCACAACTTTTTTTTTTTTTAACACTGGAAATGGCGGCAGCGGCAGCCAGTAGGAAGACCGGCTGGGGCAGCTGCCACCACCAGAGCTGCCACCAGAGCCACCGCCACCTGGAAGATCCACCCCAGGTAAGTCTCATCCCGGGGGGGATCCACGGCGGGGTGGGGGGGTGGCAGGCCATTCTGACATGGAGTTCGGGGGGCTGAATGCACTGGCATTCAGCCTCACCGAGATCCGTGGCGGAATTCTCTGCCATCCCTAGCTGGAAGAGGTTATTTTTTTATCTGCTTTTGTTTATTTCTAGCACACACTAAATGAGTATTTTGAATGTATCTTGAATGAGCACGGTCAGTGCCTAGCCCAGAAGGGCCACTGATTTTTGAACACTGGAAACCTCCACCTGGTGGACCCAGACTTCCCCCACCCCATCTCCTCCATGGTGGCCTGCCTAAGCCTCTTGGGGGTGAGAGACGGAGAGCTTGCAGGCGTTCTGGAGCCACTACCAGCCCTAGGCTTGCCCCCTGCTGCTGCCGGCCTACTGGGACGTGGGGGCCTCTTCCCCAAGCAAGACAGATTGGTGCTGCCAAGTGCAGGAGCAGGCTGCTGGTGTTGTAGTGCCCTGGCTGTTCTCCCTGCTCAGAGATGCCTTGCAGTGGTGGCAGACGGCAGTGCTGGGATCCGCTCCCAACTCAGAGTGGTCCCACACAATGCTGCCCTGATGTTTTGGGGGAGGGGGAGCCACAGACTGCCTGCCTTGAATCTGGGGGGGGGCAACAAGCAGGGGGACCAATGGAAAAGGGTTCAGGTGCCGGAGCCTCTGCCTGCTCCTCCTCCTCCCCCACACCCTGGAGCATCTCCTCCTCTTCACCCTCCACCCTCTGCTGCATCCACCAGCCTCCCTGAACAATGACTACGGATGTACGAAAGTCACTTACCTTTTCGCAGCTTGGCGTCGCAGTGGGGGGGAGGTGCTTCATTTCTCCCCCCGAAGTTCAGGCGAGGGGGGGGAGGCGTTCCGCCTCGCCCAGCTGAAATTCAGGCCGGAGAGAAGCGCCCCGTCTCCCCGGCCGCGAAACAAAAAGTAAAAAAAAAAGACCCCGTGATAGGCTACGTGACGATTTACGTAGCCTATCACGGCTAGATTTCCAAAGTCAGCCATGATAGGCTATGTAAATCGTCACATAGCCTATCACGGGTGTTTGTTTGTTTTTTTACTTTAGTTTTTTTTTTTTGCAATGGCGGCAGTGGCAGCCGGTCGGGAGACCAGCTGCCGCCCCCGCCCGTGACGAAACGCCGCCGAAACGCCGCCGGGACCCACCGCCGAGAGGGACATTTGCAGGAGGTAAGTCCTGTCCCGGGGGGGGCGGGGGGCCAGCGGAGAATTTCCCAACCAACTTCGGGGGGCCGAATGCGTCGGCGCTCGGCCTCCCGAAGAATCGGGGAGAAATTCTCCACCATCCCGAACAGTGACCTCTGGGCACTGCAACTGGCCTCTGCACTCTGCTGCCCTTAGGGATGGCGGAGAATTTCTCCATGAATCTTCGGGAGGCCAAGCGCCGAGGCATTCGGCCCTCCGAAAGTGTTGGGGAAATTCTCCGCCAGCCCCCCACCCCCCCCGGGATTGGACTTACCGTGGCCGAATGTCCCTGTCAGCGGCGGGTCCCGGCGGCGGTTCAGCGGTGTTTCGTCGGGGGTGGGGGCGGCGGCCGGTCTCCCAACCGGCTGCCGCTGCCACCATTACAAAATAAAAAAGTAAAAAACACACACACACACCCATGATAGGCTACATGACAATTTACGTAGCCTATCACGGCTGACTTTGGAAATCTAGCCGTGATAGGCTACATTAATCGTTACGTAGCCTATCACAGGGTTTTTTGTTTGTTTTTTTCACTTTTTCTTTCACGGCCAGGGAGACGGGGCACTTCTCCCCGGCCTGAATTTCGTCTGGGCGAGGCGGGGCACTTCCCCCCCCGGCCTGAATTTTGGCCGGTCGAGGCGGGGTGCCTACCCCCCTCACCTGAACTTCGAGGGGAGAAGTGAAGCACCTCCCCCCCACCGTGAATCACCCCTGTGAAAAGGTAAGTGACTTTCATACATCCCTAGCTGCCCTACTGCACACTATCCAGACCAGGGGAGAGCCAGCTTGCCTAACGGCGCTGCTAGTGATAGCAGCACCTCGCCCACCTCTGCCCCTGCCAATACCCCGAAGAAGTATTATTCTTATTGGGCTGGCTTGTTTTGCCACATAGTGGGGTATTACTGGAATAATTAGTTAATTGATATAACATACTATGTGTGTGGTGCTTTGCCCACTGTATTGAATTGTGGACATATTGCTTGCTTGACCACAGCACAAGCACACACACACTAGGGATGGGTGGATTCCCTACCTGCTGTTCTGGGGGGGAATCCGCCTGTGGGGGGAGGCAATCCGTCCCTCTCTCCGGAATCATCTTTGGCCGGCTCTGCTCCATGGCGATTCCGCAGAGCCAGCCGCCGGCTCCATATCATTGGCGATACAACCTCCATTGGTATGCCATATCACTGGCTGAGGGATCTCCGGACACAAATGGCAACCACTATGCCATTTGTGTCTGTGTTTTTTCCCGCAATAGGCTAGCCTATCGTGGGAAAAAACACAGATGCAAATGGCGTAGTGGATGCCATTTGCAGCTGTAAAGCCCTTAGTTTAACCTAATTGCAATCATTTACAGCTGTATTTAGGTTAATTTGAGAGCTTTATGGCTACAAATGGTGTCCACTACACCATTTGTGTCCGGAGATCCCTCAGCCAGCGATAAGGCATGCCAATGGTGGCTGTATCACCAACGATATGGAGCCAGCCATGGGGAGGATCTGGCTGAAGAGGATTCGGGCACAAGGCAGAGGTAAGGGATCCTTTCCACCACGGACTCTGGAGGCCGGATTCAATAGAATCATTGGGGTCCATGGAGGAATTCTCCACCATCTCTAACACACACACACACACACAGACACACACACGAGCAAAAGAAAAGCAAATACAGAACTACCTAAGGAAGAAAAGGGATTTTTTATTTGTTATTTTATATTTAATTTTCTTTTAAGGAAAACAAGTTCAAGAAATACAGGATAGTGGAGGAGGCAAGATGGTAAGAGCCAAGAGCAACCAAAGCAACCAAAGAATGGGGGGGGCAGTTTCTTTATGTTTTTGGAGGATCAAGCCAGAAAAGACACAGACAGTTCACTTCTGAACTGGGGCGGGGGGTGGGGGAAAGTAAAAAAAATAAGGCAAGGCACAGGCAAGCTGCTGTATTTCCTTATTTTAGAATTTAAAAAGAAAGGAAAAACTAAATGTTTGAATAATAATTAAAGGGGCGGGGAGAGAAACAAGACCAGAGGTAAATGTTTGTTTTGTAAGTTTTTCCCTGACTGCAGCTTGTTCTAATATTCCTTCCTCCTCTACTCTTTCTTTCCTAGATTTTTAAAAGCACAGTCCTATCTAGAGTTTTAAAAACAAACACAGCCCTCTCTAGATTCCCCAACCAAAGCCAATGGAATGGGGGGGAGCAGGGGGGAGCAAAGGAACGAGAAAAAACAAGACAGCTAATAATAATTGCTAACTGTTTGTTTTTAACAATCAAGGAAAGACAGATTTAGACCAAGATAGATACAGAATGAATGAGTTGGAATAGAACAAGGCAGCTGCAGCAACTGCCAAACTTAGAACACAAATGCACGTAGCCCTCTCCCGAGTCCAAACCAACCAACACAAGCCATGGAACAGTGGGGGGGGGGAGAACAAGCGAGCTAACTAATAATAATTACTGCTAACTGTTTGTAACAATGAAGGAAAGACAGAGCTCAATGGAGAAGAAAGAAGAAGCTGCAATGAGTGCACACGCACACAGCCCAGATCTAACCAGAGAAATACAGTCCTCTCCCAACCAACCACCTCGTGCAATAAACAAACACAGCCTTTTGCCAAAGTATATATATCCCTCCAGCACCACCACTCTCTCTGATTGGAGACTGCTGGCATCAGTTCTGGCCGAGAGTTCCTATTTGCCAAAGCACACTCCCTCCTCCTCCTGTGCTCACATCCCCGCCTCCCTCCTCCGCTCGCCTTCCCCGTCCTTCCTCCTCCTCCTGCCTGTCTACGTGATATTTGAGAAGTTGATACATTTTGGAGACAGCTTGTCTTGGCTGCTCAGAAGGCATAAGCAGAGCTACGAATTTCAGAAGTGGATAAAATGCCTCGTGGAGGGGGCACTTCACTTTGTGGTGCCTTGGTGCTGGCCTGATCTGCGTCATTTCATGCCGAGGAACCTCTGAAACAGCCCGCTTCACCTCTTTATTCAGGCTTCGTACCGAAGTGGTGCACAGCCCTACTCTGTAGGTTCTTCCCCCTTTCTCTATATAACTCTTTTTTTTCTTGCTTCTTTGTTGTTCTGTATCATTAAGCATTTTATACCACACACCTATAAGGCCTTTCTTCAGTGAGGATCTTATTATCCCTTCATACTTATTTCTTTAATGAAACAATTTATATTTAGTTTTCAATACAGTTATAATGGCACATATTTGAAAATATTGGAACCAGGGAAGCTTAAAGTTTTGCATTTTAGTAACCACTTCTGAATATGATAGTACCATATTATTTTTAGAAACATCATGGAGAGTATCCATTTTATATAACTGCCAGATTTCTTCTAAGCTTCAGTCAAATCTAATCGCATTCCACATTCATTACAAAATATGGATGTATGAAGTGATCAACCTGGACTATGTGTTTGTTTGTTTTTAAATGGGAAGCGGGATGCACCTTGGTAAGCACCAAGGTGCATTGGCACCACATTGCCTAACTCTGGACTATTATTTATTATTTATCGTATGGCACATTCAAATCGCGTTACAATAACATCATAGAGCATAATAAAATATGAAATATAAAATTTAAAATATAGACAGGAAGATCACAAATGTATGTCTAGGTTACAGATATAGTTCTTTGCTTCAGTTGTCACAGCCAGGAAATCGGCAAAGTCTCCATTGTAGGCCCAGTTTTGACATTCTGACATTGTGTTGGATAGTTTGTTTTTCAGCCCCACAATCACAATTTGATGTTATTTTGCCCCATTTATAAAGGGCATCTGTAAATCTACCATGACCCGTGCGAATTCGGTTCAAGGTTGTCCATATCGCACAGGGCTGGTCAAATCCAGGTGGTTTTTCCAAGATGCAGGGTAAGCTTTGGCATTATGGAGGACAGTTTTCTAGCCAATGTTGTTTCCACGTGTTGTTGATATTAAAATCATCTTCTAGAAGAGCTTGGTAGAAATGACTGGATGTCTCGATCTTAGCCTGTTTCGCTCCATAGAATCATAGAATAGTAGGGTTGGAAGGGGCCTACAAGGCCATCGAGTCCAACCCCCTGCTCAATGCAGTAACCCAAGTCAGAGCATCCCTGACAGATGGCTGTCCAGCCTCGTCTTGAAGGCCTCCAGTGTGGGAGAGCCCACAACCTCCCCAGGTAATTGGTTCCATTGCCGTATTGCTCTAACAGTCAGGAAGTTTTTCCTGATGTTCAGCCGGAATCTGGTTTCCTGTAACTTGAGCCCATTATTCCATGTCCTGCACTCTGGGATGATCAAGAAGAGATCCTGGCCTTCTTCTCTGTGACAACCTTTCAAGTACTTGAAGAGTGCTATCATATCTCCCCTCAGTCTTCTCTTCTCAAGGCTAAACATGCCCAGTTCTTTCAGTCTCTCTTCATAGGGCTTTGTTTCCAGTCCCCTGATCATCTTTGTTGCCCTCCTCTGAACCGTCTCCAGTTTGTCTGCATCCTTCTTAAAGTGTGGTGCCCAGAACTGGACACAGTACTCCAGATGATGCCTAACCAGTGCTGAGTAGAGGGGAACTAGTACTTCCTGGGATTTGGAAGCGATGCTTCTATTAATGCAGCCCAAAATAGCATTGGCCTTTTTTGCAGCCACATCACATTGTTGGCTCATATTCACCTTGTGATCGACAACAATTCCAAGATCCTTCTCGCTTGTAGTGTGGTTGAGCCACGTATCCCCCATCTTGTAACTGTGCATTTGGTTTCTTTTTCCTAGGTGCAGAACTTGGCATTTGTCCCTATTAAATGTCATTCTGTTGTTTTCTGCCCAGCGCTCCAGTCTATCCAGATCACTTTGAATTTTGTTTCTGTCTTCCAAAGTATTAGCTATCCCTCCCAATTTTGTGTCATCTGCAAATTTGATCAGCATTCCCTGCACCTCCTCCTCCAAGTCATTAATAAAAATATTGAAGAGCACTGGGCCCAGGACTGAGCCCTGCGGTACCCCACTCGTTACCTCTCCCCAGTTTGAGAAGGTCCCATTGATAAGCACTCTTTGAGTCTGATTCTGTAGCCAACTGTGGATCCACCGGATCGTTGTTTCATCTAGCCCACTTCAAGCTAGTTTGCTCATCAGGATATCATGGGGCACTTTGTCGAAAGCTTTGCTGAAGTCAAGGTATATGATGTCTACAGCATTCCCACGGTCCACAAGGGAGGTTACTTGATCAAAAAATGAGATCAGATTTGTCTGGCAGGACTTGTTTTTGACAAATCCATGTTGGCTTCGAGTAATCACAGCATTGTTGTCAAGGTGCTTACAGATGGATTGCTTTATGATCTGCTCCAGAATTTTCCCAGGGATTGATGTCAGACTGACTGGTCTGTAGTTCCCAGGTTCCTCCTTTTTACCCTTTTTTGAAGATAGGGACGACGTTAGCCCTCCTCCAGTCATCTGGCACTTCCCCCGTCCTCCATGATTTCTCAAAGAGAATAGACAGCGGTTCTGAGAGTTCTTCTGCCAGTTCCTTTATGACTCTAGGATGCAGTTCACCTGGCCCTGGAGATTTGAACTCATTCAAAGTAATGAGGTGTTCCTTGACCATATGCCTGTCGATCACAAGCGGCAATCCTGCCCCTTCAGCCTGTACTTCGCCTTTGCCAGGGGGGTCATAGACCCTCTTTTGGGAGAAGACTGAGCCAAAGTAGGAATTGAGCACCTCTGCCTTTTCTTTGTCATCTGTTATCATTTTGCCATCCTTATTTAATAGCTGAACCACCATTTCTTTCCTCTGCCTTTTACTATGCACGTAGCTGAAGAAAGCCTTTTTGTTGTTTTTAACATCCCTTGCTAACCTCAGCTCGTTCTCAGCTTTAGCCTTCCTGACGCCATCCCTGCAATTCTGTGCTACCTGCCTGCACTCTTCCTTTGTAGCTTGGCCTTCCTTCCACTTCCTATATGTGTCCCTTTTTGTTTTCAGGTCATCTCTAAGCTTTTTGTGAAGCCACATTGGCTTCTTCTGTTGTCTTCCACCTTTTCTTCTTGTTGGAATTGCTTGTGATTGTGCCTTGAGAATTTCCTTTTTTAAAAGCTCCCACCCATCTTGGACTCCTTTTCTCGCTAGCATCGCTTGCCATGGGACCTTACTGATCATTGTTCTGAGTTTATGAAAATCAGCTTTCCTAAAATCCAGGGTACGTGTTTGACTACACTCGGCTTTTGCTTCCCTTAGAACCAAGAACTCAAGTACAACATGGTCGCTTTCCCCCAGAGTTCCTGCAACTGCTACTTTATCCACTAAGTCATCTTTGTTGGTTAGGATCAAGTCAAGGATAGCCGATCCTTTAGTTCCTTCCTCTTCTTTCTGTAGGAGGAAGTTATCCGCCACACAAGTCAGAAATTTCCTGGAGGGGCCATGTTTTGCAGAATTTGTCTCCCAACAAATATCGGGGAAATTGAAGTCCCCCATTACTACTACATCATGCTTCCTTAAAACATTGGCTATTTGCTTTTCAAAAGTTTCATCCTTGTCTTCTCCTTGATTGGGTGGCCGGTAGTAGACTCCGACCACCAGGTTCCTTTTATTCTTTGCTCCATTTATTTCAACCCAGATGCTCTCGATGGGGCTACCAAGCTCCTCCTCCTGTATTTCTGTGCAAAGATATGTATTTTTCACATACAGTGCAACCCCACCTCCCTTTCTGTTCCTCCTGTTCTTTTTGAACAAGTTATATCCTTCAATTGCTGTATTCCAGTCATGAGAGTCATCCCACCAAGTCTCAGTTATACCTATCAGGTCATAATTTCCCTCTTGTATTAAGAGTTCAAGTTTGTTCTGTTTGTTTCCCATACTCTGGGCATTAGTATATAGACATCGAAGACCATGTGCTTCATAGTCTGGCTTTCTTCCTACATGTGTCTGAAGACTATTATTGGGCTCTATCAGAGCTGTTCTCTCCATTGCAGTGCATGCGCCTATGTCCATCGTTACCCCCAACATTACATCTCCCTTCCCCGTAGGATTCAGTTTAAAGCCCTCCTGATGAAGTTCTTCATGCTGTGGCCAAACACATTCTTCCCATCCTTTGTGAGGTGCAACCCATCCCTAGCCAACAGCCCATTTTCCAGGAAGTATAGCCCGTGGTCCCAGAATCCAAATCTCTCTCGTCGGCACCACCTTCATAGCCAGTCATTCACCCGGAGTATTTTTCGTTCCCTTTCTATCCCTCTTCTAACTACTGGAAGGATGGATGAGAAAACTATCTGGGCCCCAAAGTTCTTGAGTTTCCTTCCCAAAGCTTCAAAGTCTGACGTGATCTCTTCGTAGCTCCGCTTGGCGGTATCATTTGTTCCCACACGGATGAGAAGAAAGGGATACCTGTCAGTGGGCTTTATGAGTGAAGGCAACCTTTCAGTCACGTCTCTAATCTGTCCTCCCGGGAGACAACATACCTGGCGAGTCCATGGGTCTTCGCGACATACCTGGGTCTCGATCCCACGCAGCAAGGGGTCTCCCACTACTACCACTCTTCTCTTCTTCTTCTTGTAGGCCTGGGTTTCATCGCCTCTGTTTGACTGACCTTTAGCCTCTTGCTCACTCTCATGCAGGTTCCCCTGTGATTCTTCCTCTGCAGGCTGTCCTCCAGTCTCATCCGCAAGTACCTGGAATCGGTTCCACAGCTCCACTGCTTCCACTGGTGCAGAGTGGCGTCTAGTTCTTCTTCTCCTAACTGTCACCCTTTTCCAAGGAGTATCCTCTATTCCATTTTTCTTCACCTCAGCATTTCCCACTGCCTCATCTTGCTGTTGCCCTTCAAGCTTCTGGTCTGCCCTTTGCTGCTGTAGTTCCCCCATTCTGTCCAAGAACTCTTCGTGTTCTCTTATTCCCCGGAGGGTCAACAATCGCCGCTCCAGTCCATTTACTTTTTCCTCCAGCAGCGTGATCAACTTGCACTTGTTGCAGGTGTAGGCCATGTTGTTCTCAGGCAAGAAAACAAACATTGCACACACCTTGCAGGTCACCACCACTGGAGAGTCTTGTCCTTCCATAGTCTCTTTTCCCTTTTTGTGTCTAGCTTTGTGATTGTTCTAGACTAGCCTGTGCCTGCTCCTCTACTCAGTAGAGGTTAAAAGCAGAGTCCCACTGGTGTGAAAGTGTGTGTTACAAGACAAATAAATGGAAAAAAGTTAGTTAAAATAAAAAATAAAAATAATTTTTAAAAATGTTAGGTTACGTCATTTAATATTGGTAGCTGGAGATTGTCAATAATCTTCTGATATTCTTGAAGAAGGGCACTCTTTTGTCTTGCATCCGGAGGTGGTATGTGGCTCAAAACAGGCAACCAATATGTGGGAGTAGGTCGTATCGTCCCACTAACGAGGCGCATTGACTCATGCAGTTGTGTATCAGTCTTCCTCATGTACAGACTATTAAGCCACACTGGAGCACAGTACTCTGCTGCTGAGTAAACCAGGCTGAGTGTGGTTCTCTGGACTATGGCCTGGGGAGATTGTCAACATCCTATGGCTCCTCAGATGCTGTCTAGGGGGTATGGGATTGCTCTACACATATTTAAGAAGCCTTACCGGCTTGGCCCTATAGACTGCCTGGACAAAAGGTTTCTTGGGAATCATATTGAAGCTGCTCTGAGCTCTTCATAGGAAGGCTGGGATACAAGTATTATCAATAGTGATAACATATAACATTTATAGCACTCTCCCACAGTGCTCAAGTTATATGTTATCTCAGCACTCTTTACAACAGCACTGTAAGGTTGACCAGTATTGACCCAGTAAATTCATAGCCAAGGCAGGATTTAAATCAGGGACCTCCTTGTACAGGGTTCATATTGTTAACTACTAAGCTACTTTAGCTCTCACAAGACTGCTTCCCAAAGCACTTTTCTCCACTTCTCATCCCAAAATGTGTGCATGGAAGTTTCTGGGAAATCATTGCAGATACTGTCCATATTAGGAGTGAGCAGATGTCCCCCTATCAGTTTAATTATTGTTCTGTGGGTTGGCTTTGCCCTGTGTACCATTCCACCTGCCTTCTGGTTTAACTCAGAGAATTTCTAAAATATGTAAAATTTAATTTTAGAGTTGGCATATGCACAGTTGGCTGAAGTTTTCAGTTCAGTCAGCCTCCATTTGCTCGTTGTAAGAGAGGTGGTGTTACTGGCAAGGAGAGGACTAGAAGCTAGAGCAGTGGTCTCCAGTGGGGTGCATGCAGCTAGGGATGGCGGAGAATTTCTCCCCGAAACTTCGGGGGGCCGAGCGCCAACGTGTTCGGCCCCCCGAACAAGTTTCGGGGAGAAATTCTCCGCACCCCCCCGCACCCCGCACCCCCCCCCCCCGGGACGGGACTTACCTTTGCCGAATGTCCCTTCCGGCAGTGGATCTGCCAAAAAATAATGGATCTGCCACTCGTGGGCACAGCCATGGCACAAAAAGCATGGATCCAAGGCAGGGATCCTTTGATTTGATATGATTTTTACAGAGCAAATCCCCCAAATCACCATCATATCACAAAGCTGCCTCCAGGGGCTGAACCAGAAAATCACAGATCCGCCACTCATGGGCACAGCCATGGAACAAAAACGGAGACAGCCACAGCACTCTGCACCCATGAGTGGCTGATCCATGAATGTTCAGTCCCTGGAAGCAAATGTGCTCTGTGATATGATGGTGTTTGGGGGTATCATGAGGATAAATACTCGGTCACATAGTTTTGGAACTGAAAACATCTGTTGGCAACCCTTTGTGTCCATCATTTGCCAAAAAAAATGGAAGCTATATATGAAAAACATATATGTTTTCCTATTCCCTTTCTACTGTAGTTGGTGGAATTGAATTTCTTTTTTAAAAATTCAATTTACTTTTTTTTATTAATTTTTATTGGTATAATGAATCCCTATGAGATTTTATAAGCTGGCACTCAGAATGTTGAGGAGGGGAGGGGAATAACTGCCATCTAGAGAAAAAGTAGCAGCAGCAGCAGCTGAGTTTCTGTCAGGAGGTCACCCCTGCTGCCTTCTGAAATCCTAGGGATGATGTACAATTCCCTTACCTGGCTCCGCGTGGGGGCATCTGTGGGGGGGGAGGCACTCTGCCCCTCCCCCTGGAATCCTCCCCGGCCACTGGCCAGGGCCGTCCGCAGCCAAAGTTCCGGCCACGGCCAGGTTGCTGCGGCCCCAAATGGCGGTCGTCGTAGCAGCTGCCATTTGGGTCCTTGCAAGCAGCTGTGATAGGCTATGTAAGTATTTACATAGCCTATCACAGCAAAGAGCAGGAACGCAAATGGTGGCTGCAGCAGCCCGGCCACAGCTGGCTGGGACACCAGCCGCTGCCACCGCCACTGCTGCCGGAGCCACCGCCGGAGCTGCCGCCGCCACCGCCGCATCTGCCCCAGGTAAGTTTTGTCATGGGGGGATTTTGCAGGGGGGCAGGGGGCCGTTCCGCCATGAATTCCGGGGGGGTGGATTCTTTAGAATCCGGCCTCACTGGAATCCGTGGCAGAATTCTCTGACATCCCTATGAAATCCTCAGGTAGCCAGAATCAACATGCAGACAATAGGGCTCTTTTCCAAGGCTTTATTCCCATTCAACCTAATGACATTTACAGATGCTAATTGCTTGATCCTATGAGAGAGGCCTAAGAGAGTTGCCTACTTGGGGGTTCTAACCTTAGGAATCAGTTGATCTCCATTTGGAGGGGAACGTGGGAAACGGCTGTACTGATGAGCTAGGAGGAGAGAGTCCACCCCTTTCCTGTGGGGCATCGGGGCACCGTTGTAACCGTTGCGCCAAGCGGGCTGAGCACCGCCTCTCAGCGCCTGCCATCTCCGCTTGAGGGTGTGCCAGCACCTAGCATCCAGAAACTGCTGTTGCTCCACCCTCTCCCTGCCAGGGTCACTATCAATCTCAGGAATGTGTACCGGGAGGGGCTCTCCCCCTGGCTGCTCCTCTGAAACACACGCAGGTTCCTCACCCACGGTTTCTAACTCTTCCTCAGAATCAGAACTGCTTTGGGGCTCTCTGGGCTCCAATCCAACCCTGACATCATCCCCACTCCCATGAGCTCCCCCCCTCGTGCCTCCACCAGAGCCCCAGGCTTGTGGGGGGAAGCATCGCAGCAGCAAAGGGGCATGCAGATTGCCAGCGGGTTCCCAGGAACGTTCGTCTGGCCCATAGCCTTTCCAGTCCACTAAATATTGCAGGCGCCCATGGGAAAGGCACGAGTCCAGGATCTCGGTGACTTCAAACTCCTCCTCCACCGTTGTAGGGGGGGTAGGGGGGGCAGCAGCCGGGGGGGAATGGCAGGAGGGAAATCTTAGCTACTGGAGCTCTGCCTTGCCTGTCGGCACCCCTCCAGGCAACTGTCAATCTGTAAACAGGATTGGATGAGCTGCGCCAGATTAGGCGGGAAGGGAGTGCGCGCCAACTCATCCAAGATCTTGTCGTTCAAACCATCCAAAAATTGGGCTACCAGAGTGGCATCATTCCACTGTAGATCCTGCATCAGCAAGCGAAAAGTGGTTGCATAGCGGGAAACTGAATCCTTGCCTTGCTTGAGGCGGCAAATGTCCCGAGTAGCTGTCTGCTGCGAAGGGGATCACCAAAAAATAAACATTTTCTTTTTGAAGTAGATTATCTTTTTCTACAAGAAAATGGTGCTGATTCTGAAGTAAATATGTTCAGCATCAGGATAGCAGAAGCAAGCTCCATTTTATTTCTGCCGTCATAGTTGTGATATAATTTAAGTGAGTTAAGTAGAAAACTACATATACTCAGAGTACTATTATTTTTTAATCAGGGTTAGCAAACAATTGTACACTATGGATTGGTGAAGCAGGGGTGTGAACTTGTTCCAAAGGCTGCTTTTCTGTGTGATTCTGCATAGGGATGGCAGAGAATTCCGCCACGGATTCCGGTGAGGCCTGGCCTCCCGGAATCTGTGGCAGAACGGCCTCCTGCCCCCCGCCTCCCCGCGGAATCCCCCGGGACGGCACTTATCTGGGGTGGATGTGGCGGATGCGGCAGCAGCGGCAGCAGAGCATGCAGCGGCAGCGGATGCGGTGCCGGTGCTGGCACTGCTGGTGCCGGCGCCGGCGGCTGGTCTCCTGGTCAGCCGCAGCCGGGCGGCTTCGGCCGCCATTGCCATCCTTCGAGCTGTGATAGGCTATGTAAGAATTTATGTAGCCTATCACGGCTAACCCCCCCCCCCAAAAAAAACCAGCGTACACAAATGGCAGCGGCTATGGTGGCTGCCATTTGCGTTCTCTATTTTGCCATTCTAGCCTACATAAATATTTACATAGGCAATTACAGCGAAAAAAAAGGGAACTGCAAATAGCGCCCACTACACTATTTGCAGTTCCCTTTTTTTTTTCCACCGTAATTGCCTACGTAAATATTTATGTAGGCTAGAACAGCGAAAAATAGAGAATGCAAATGGTGGCCACCATAGCCGCCATTTGCATATGCTGGGTTTGGGGCGGGTGGGTTAGCCGTGATAGGCTACGTAAATTCTTACGTAGCCTATCACGGCTGCCTGGCTGGACACAAATGGCAGCCGCTACGGCAGCCACCATTTGCGTCTGCACCAGCCCGTCCACGGCCGGAAATCCAGCTGCAGACAGCCCTGGCCGGCTGCTCTGTGGCCTGGCCATGGAGCAGAGCTGACCGTCGAGGATTCCGGTGGGGAGGACCGGATCGCCTCCCCCCTGTCGAGGATTCCAAGGGGGAGGTACGGAGCGCCTCCCCCCCCCCAGCGGATGCCCCAACCAGAACAGGTAAGTGATTCGTACATCTCTAATTCTGTGTGTTATTGCAGAATAACAATCATATGTTATTTTAATTATGATCATTATAATTGATGTTATGGTTTGGGGTGTTTTTGTGTATGTGTGAAGCGGGGTTTGCAAAAGGTTCCTGCTGGCTTCCAAGTAGGGATGTACAAATCCCATACCTTGCCGTCCACAGGGGGTCCACCGGGGGGGGGAGGCAATCCGTTCCTCCCCCCTGGAAACCTCGCCGGCCAGCTTCACTCTGCGTTGACTCCGTGGAGCTGCCGGCCAGCTCCAAAGCCCCTGCGATACGGCCGCCATTGCCGTATCACCTGCTGGACTGATATACTGTGGACGCAAATGGTGTCCGGCATAGCGGATGCCATTTGCGTCCCTGCTCTTTGACGTAAATCTTTACGTAGCCTATCGCGCAAAGGAACAGGGATGCAAATACGCCATTTGCATCCCTGTTTTTTCACGCAATAGGCTATGTAAAGATTTACATAGCCTATCACGTCAAAGAGCAGGGACACAAATGGCGTAGAGGATGCCATTTGCATCCACAGCACATCAGTCCAGCCAGCAATATGGTAATGGCGGCTGTATTGCTGGGGCTTCGGAGCCGGTGGCAGACAGGATCCAGCTGGCAAGGGACTTCACAGGGAGGCGGAGGTAGGAGATCTGATCCTCCATGGACTTTGGCGGGCTGGATTCAATAGAATCCAGCCTCATTGGGGTCCGTGGAGGATTTCTCTGACATCCCTACTTCCAAGGGATATCATCATCATCATCATCATTACATACAAAGGGATGCCTATGCTTTCTTCTGAGCAGACCAGTCCTTACTTCTTACAAGTAAGATATGCGTAATCTGGAGAGCTTCAGCTATTGGGCAGTACAGAAATACAGACATACATACATACATACATACATACATACATACTTTTGTACTGTGCTGCTTCTGAGTAGGCCTGCTCTGGTGGATGCTTTGTGATGGATTTTTGGATGCTTTCAGAACAAAAGCATGGATGCTGAGAGGCTTTCAGAACTTGTTCCTATGTTCCAAAGGCTGCTTTTCTATGTGGCTCTGAGAGTATAGAATCATAGAATAGTAGGGTTGGAAGGGGCATACAAGGCCATCGTATCACACCTTATTTTAATTATTATCTTTGTTATTATGGCTGTGTGGACTCTCTGCTCCCATTCACCATCTTAAGCTCACCTGACTCTCTGTGAAATGGGAGGTATTGCTAGAACAGGAGAATGTGGATGCAAAGGAGTTCTTTTGTGCAGTTATGTGATCCCGCCCCCCTTGCATGTTTTGTGCCTCAGTTTTCTCCTTCTGTGGTATGGGTCACGGATTCAAAGACTGCTCCTCATCCACTGATCCCCCTTGGCTCTGCCTCTCATGATCCCTTGGCTATGCCTCTGCTGACTTGCCCTCCATCCCACCATTCAGACTGGCCACCGACCTCCACTGTATGATAGTGGTGTTTGAAATGATGAATGGTTAGAGAAAGTGGATAGGGAGACATTTTTCTCCCTTTCTCATAATACTAGAACCCAGGGTCATCCCATGAAGCTGATTGGTGGGAGATCCAGGACAGGTAAAAGGAAATACTTCTTCACACAGTGCATAGTTAAACTATGGAATTCACTACCACAGGATGTAGTGATAGCCACTAATCTGTATGGCTTTAAAGGGGCATTGCACACATTCATGGAGGATAAGGGTATCAAGGGCTACTAGTCCTGATGGCTATAGCTATCTCCAGTATCAGAGTCAGTATGCCTATTTACACCAGTTGCTGGGGTACATGGGCAGGAGGGTGCTGTTTCACTCATATCATAAGAACATAAGAAGAGCCATGGTGGATCAGACCAAGGGTCCATCTACTCCAGCATTCTGTTCACACAGTGGCCAACCAGCTGTTGACCAGGGACCCACAAGCAGGACATGAGCACAAAATCACCATCCCATTCATGTTCCCCAGCAACTGGTGTACATAGGCTCACTGCCTCTGGTACTGGAGGTAGCACTTAGCCATCAAGACTAGTAGCCATTGATAGCCTTCTCCTCCAGGAATTTGTCTAACCCCCTTTTAAAGCCATCCAAACTGGTGGCCATCACTACTTCCCGTGGTAGCGAGTTCCATAGTTTAACTATGTGCTGTGTGAAGAAGTTCTTCCTTTTATCTGTCCTGAATCTCCCACCATCAGCTTCATAGGATGACCCTGGGTTCTAGTATTTTGAGAGAGGGAGAAAAATGTCTCCCTATCCACATTCTCCATATCATGCATAATTTTGTAGACCTCTATCATGTCTCCCCTTGCCCTCCTTGTTTCCAAACTAAATAATCCCATCTGTTGTAACCTTCCCTCATAGGGGAGATGCTCCGGCCCCTTGATCATTTTAGTTGTCCTTTTCTGCACCTTTTCCAGCTCTACAATGTCTTTTTTTAGGTATGGTGGCCAGAACTGTACACAGTATTCCAAGTGTGGTCGCACCATGTCCTTCTTGTGAGTTCCTCGTGGGCAGCTGCTTGGCCACCGCTAGACCCTTGGTCTTATCTAGCATGGCTCTTCTTATATTCATATCAGAGATAGGACCTCAGTGTTCAGAAGCACTGTACCTCTGATTGCAAAGACAGAGAGGGAGAAGACAGACAGATAGAGCTCTGTGTGTGTGTGTGTGTGTGTGTGTGTACACACACACCTACCTTGGGGAGACATTTGCTTTTCAAAAACCAAGGAAATTAAATCACCAAAAAACCTGCTCGTATGTGCGTGTGTGCACGCACGCGTGTGTGTGTGTGTGTGTGCTTGCGCTGTGTGGAGAAGCAAACAGTGTTTGTTAACGGAGCACACACAGTCCACATTTCCAAAAAACAGTGGGCAAAGGACTACACACATTATAACAGCTATTATTGAAATAATATACTACTACACTGTGCGTTGCAAAGCAAGCAAGCCCAATACGAGGCATCTTTTGGGTCTTGGCAGGGGCAGGGGGGAGCGAGGTGCTGCTGTGACCTCCTGGCAGGGTTGCTGTGTTGCTTCCTGCCTCTGTCAGTCCAGCAGACAACCATTGTTGCTCTTTGTTAAAGTCAATGTGCCCACCTGGCAGGGTTGCTGTCTTTGTTTGCTTCCTGCCTACCCCCCAGTGTTTTCCCAGGGAATTCAGCCAAAGAGACCCTGAGGTTACTGTAGATAGGATAGTTGTAGTAGTATTTGCACTTCAAAGGAACCTACAGCAGAGTTTAGGGATAGTGACTTCCCTCACCGCTTCAACACCTAACTTGATGATCTGTTTATGAACTTTGGTTTGAATTTCTGAGACCAGCACATTTTACCTGGGCCTTGCACAAAATCTAGTAGGCCAAACTGTCTGAGATTTGGCTGGTGGGATGCCCTCCAGGGGGGCTGTGCATTTCCCAACTTCCATGCACTTCTGTGCAAGCAGTGAAAAGTTATAGCTCTTTGCTTTGAGAGATTTCCTTGAAAAAATCAAATTTCATCTGCACCGGTTTTTGTGAACCGCCCAGAGAGCTTCGGCTATTGGGCGGTATAGAAATGAAATGAAATGAAATGAATAAATAAATAAATAAATAGCACAAAAACTAGTGGGCCAAATTGTCCGAGATTTAGCGGGTGGGATGCCCTCTGGGGGCCTGAGAGTTCCCCAGATTTCCTGTATGTATCATGAAAAGTGAAAGAGTTATGGCTGCTTGTGTTTTCCCATGCAAGTCAATGGAAAAATGCCCAAAACAAGTGATTCGGATGTCTGAATCTCACTTCGGATTCAGATCTGAGTCAAAGCGAATGGGGTCCAAATCAGTCCGAAGTGAAGCGGGGCCACTTTGGAAGCTTCGAAGCAGCATCCGAAGCAGAGAAGGGGGTCCGTACACAACTCTGGTTGCTAGAATTGTTGTACTTTCAGGTTCTTCTCCAGAGTCTCTGGAATTTAATTCTCAGGGTGGAGAATAGATGCATCTTGTCCCCAAATGCACAGCTACCATTTCATGTATTTCATCTCCCCAGGTATGTTTTGAACTTTTAAGTATATCTTTAACCAAAAAACCAATATCCTATTGGTTTTAAATCAGTGCAGGGCAGGCTGTTAAGAGTAGAGCCTTCCAGAGGAGAAGGGCTCAGGAAGTAATCCTTGATATGAGAACTGGGATGTTTATTTTCATCTGTGAAATATTGGGGAGCATGTGCCAGGCAATCTTGCTTCTTTTAGCACCTGCAAGATGATTAGAGACCACCTCTTTCCAGTGATGTCACTGAAATAGGCCAGGGGATAATCTAATGGCACTGAGTAAGTAGCTGCTGTGACTGTCCTTGGGGCCAGGGAACACATTTCCTCTAGGTCAATTGAGCTTTGGGCATTTTTTCTTCCCAAAAGAACCAGTGTGCTCATTGCTTCCTGTGGCATGCTGTAGTCTGTAGATGGCACTGTGCAGTGTCACAGATGGACATGACTGTAGCACAGGGGTTGGTGGATGATCTTTGGTTTGATTCCCTCCCCCATCCCCCCCCCCATGTTATGCTCCTATGATCTCCCATATTCTTAGGAGCTCTCCTTTCCAACAAGAGCAAGCAGAATAGAAATATTTTCGGACTTGGTGGCAGGGAAGAAATACAGTGGCCAGGGTCATGCACACACATACCACATCCCCTATCTACCCCTGGTTTTCCATCATCCCCTAATAGTCAGCCAGCATTCCATGACAATTGAACATACCCCATTTTTGTTGGGCTATTTTGCGGAGGGGGGGGGGTTCTAAACTTTTAGGGACTTTTGCAAACTCTGGTGTTCTCCCAGGGCTGCTGATAGCTCCCTTGTGTGTGTGGATAGATGGTGCCCTCTTGATTAAATAAAGATTGGGATGAGTTCACTATTATGAAGATTAGATGGAATTCTATTCATCAACTCAGTCCAATGTTAAAGCATGTTTACCGTAACACGGTGGCTTGTTGGAGAGCACTGAAGACCTACCTTACATAAAAACTCTTCCTCTTCTAGTCAGTTAATCAGACTCATTTCTCTTGTGATTAGACCCACATTTTAGTAGGGCTGACTGCGCCACCAATTTCTCCTCACTTATAAAATTAATAGAGCAAGGTTGGGGCTTAGGGAGGGATTGGGGATGTATAAACCAAGCTAGAAATTTGAGATATGGCTTATATCAACAATTAACTGGCTGAAGCATAATTCAATTAGAAATTAAATTGGAAAAAAATAAACCATAATAATAAAAGGGTGATTTGCGTGTTGATTAAAGTGAAAACATGCAGTCATTAGCCTGTATTTAAATCTTATTAGCTGGGAGGTTGAACAGTGCCTTACCATTAACCTGCTGAGCGCCTGCTGAGAGCGTGCCTTTCTCTAGCTGCTAAAATGGTCTGGATGTGCTTGAGACAGGTGCAGGGAGCCAGGCTCTGCGGAGGTCACAAATGTGTCAGGTAAGCAGATGCTAGAAATTACATAATCCTCAAAACATTGCATTTCATCCTGAAAGCCTTATGTTTAAGTGTCAACTGCTGTTTTGATGGGGAAATTGCAGCATAGTCAGGCAATGTTTCTAAAAGTGATATTATTCCATGCACTACAATATAGTGATTGATCCAGATTCTCCAGTCCAAAGACGAAATGTTCTAGGTGGCAAAGAAAATTCCAAAGTCCAACATTTCCCAAGATGCTTAGTAAATCTTGAGGGAACCCTGCCTGTTATTTATTTTTCATCACATTTTGTAGCTCACCTTTCTCCCTAGAGCTTAAGGTGGCACACAGAATTTTTTCTAGTTTATCCTCATAACAAGGTAGGTTAGACTAAGGGACAACAATGTTTAATAATGGATTGAAACCATTCAGATTGGTCTCCAGGTAGCACAACTGCCATCACATTCTGGATTTGGGTGGATGGTAACTGACAGGCAGCAGTGCTCTCTCTCTCTCTCTCTCTCTCTTTCTCCCTCTCAATAAGCTAGTGCACTCCAGCATGTCCACTCTGCCATCATTTTATATTCTTTATATTATGCAACAGGTCACCCTCCTTGGAGGGTGTTGTTTTCTAATGCAGTTCTTTTAGATCAGTTCCTGTACTCTATGACCTGATTTGCACAATCAAACAACCCATGGTTAATAAACCATGGGTTGTTTGTGAGTGTGCAGGAGAGAGTGAGTGTGCTGACTCACAACCACTTGCCCGCTTCCATATGGCTAAACAACCCACCCAGGAATGCCCTGTTCTTGGGTTGTTCTCTTTGATGTCCTTACCCAGAACTCTGAGTTGTTGGGGGAGAAACAACCCAGAGTTTAAACCCTTGGTTTATTGTTGGTTTAAAAGCCAGGGTTGTTTCTCCTGCAACAACCCAGGGTTCTGGGCTTGGTGGAAGTGGATGAGTGGTCAGAAACCAGCACACTCACTCCTGATTGCTTGCAAACAATCCATAGTTAACAAACCATGGGTCGCTTAATTTTCTGAACCAAGTCTACATGTGCGTTCCATTTCCCTGGCCTCCCACGGCCCTTACTGGGGACATCACTTGTTCCTTCGACAGTGATTCCTCAAGCCATGGTGTTTGGTTTCCACCTGCCCACTCTAAGCTCCTGAAGGAGAATGCCCCTCCTTAGTGCTATCATAGTCCTCTCTTACACAGTGAGCTAATGTTGTGGTTAAATTTTTATGAACCGTCCAGAGTGCTTCGGCTATTGGGCAGTTGTTGTTGTTCAGTCATTAAGTCATGTCCGACTCTTCGTGACCCCATGGACCATAGCACACCAGGCCTTCATGTCCTCCACTCTCTCCCGGAGTGTGCTCAAGTTCATATTCATTGCATCGGTGATGCTATCTAGCCATCTCATCCTCTGCCGTCCCCTTCTCCTTTTGCCTTCAATCTTTCCCAGCATCAGGATCTTTTCCAGGGAGTTTTCTCTTCGCATTAGGTGGCCAAAATATTTGAGCTTCAGCTTCAGTATCTGTCCTTCCAATGAGCACTCAGGGTTGATTTCCTTTAGGATTGACTGATTGGACCTCCTTGCAGTCCAGGGGACTTCTAAGAGTCTTCTCCAGCACCACAGTTCGAAAGCATCGATACTTCAGCGCTCAGCCTTCCTTATAGTCCAGCTCTCACAGCCATACATTACTACTGGGAAAACCATAGCTTTGATTAGACGGACCTTTGTCGGCAAGGTGATGTCTCTGCTTCTGACTATGCTGTCTAGGTTTGCCATAGCTTTCCTCCCAAGGAGCAAGCGTCTTTTAATTTCATGGCTACAGTCACCGTCTGCGGTGATCTTGGAGCCCAAGAAAATAAAATCTGTCACTGCTTCCATTTCTTCCCCTTCCATATGCCAGGACGTGATGGGGCCAGATGCCGTGATCTTAGTTTTTTTAATGTTGAGTTTCAAACCAGCTTTGGCACTCTCCTCTTTCACCCTCAACAAGAGGCTCTTGAGATCCTCTTTGCTTTCTGCCATTAGGGTGGTATCATCTGCGTATCTGAGGTTGTTGATAGTTCTCCCGGCAATCTTAATTCCGACCTGTGATTCATCCAACCCAGTGTTTCTCATGATGTACTCTGCATATAAATTAAATAAGCAGGGTGACAATATACAGCCTTGTTGTACTCCTTTCCCAATTTTGAACCAAACGGTTGTTCCATGTCCGGTTCTTACTGTTGCTTCTTGACCCTCGTACAGGTTTCTCAGGAGACAGCTAAGGTGGTCTGGTACTCCCATCTCTTTAAGAATCTGCCACAGTTTGTTGTGATCCACACAATCAAAGGCTTTAACATAGTCAATAAAGCAAAAATAGACATTTTTCTGGAATTCTCTTGCTAGGTTTCTCCATGAACCAGTGACTGTTGGCGATTTGATCTCTAGTTTCTCGGTCTCTTTGAAACCCCGCTTGTACTTCTGGTAGTTCTCAGTTCACATGCTGCTGAAGCCTAGCTTGTAGGATTTTGAGCATCACCTTGCTGGCATGTGAAATGAGCGCAATTGTGCGGTAGTTTGAACACTCTTTGGCATTGCCCTTCTTTGGAATTGGAATGTAAACTGACCTTTTCCAGTCTTGTGGCCACTGTTGAGTGTTCCAAATTTGTTGGCATATTGAGTGCAGCAATTTAACAGCATCATCTTTCAGGATTTTAAATAGCTCAGCTGGAAGACTGTCATCTCCACTAGCTTTGTTGTTAGTAATGCTTCCTAAGGCCCACTTGACTTCATTATTTAGTATGTCCGGCTCAAGTTCAGTGACCGCACTGTCATGGCTATCTGGGACATTAAGATCTTCCCTGTATAGTTCTTCTATGTATTCTTGCCACCTCTTCTTAATCTCATCTGCTTCTGTTAGGTCCCTGCCTTCTTTGTCCTTTATCATGCCCATCTTTGCACAAAACATTCCCTTGAGATCTCCGATTTTCTTGAAAAGATCTCTAGTCTTTCCCATTCTATTGTTTTCCTCAATTTCTTTGCATTGTTCATTTAAGAAGGCCTTCTTGTCTCTCCTTGCTATTCTCTGGAACTCTGCATTCATTTGGATATATCTTCCCCTTTCTCCCTTGCTTTTCACTTCCCTTCTTTCCTCAGCTACTTGTAAAGCCTCATCAGACAGCCACTTTGCTTTCTTGCATTTCTTTTTCTTTGGGATGGATTGAGTTGCTGCCTCCTGAACAATGTGACAGACCTCCATCCATAGTTCCTCAGGCACTCTGTCTATCAGGTCTAATCCCTTAGATCTATTCCTCACTTCCACTGGATATTCATAAGGGATATGATTTAGGTCATACCTGAATGGTTTAGTGGTTTTCCCTACGTTCTTCAATTTCAGCTGAAATTTTGCAATAAGAAGCTCATGATCTGAGCCACAGTCAGCTCCAGGTCTTGTTTTTACTGTCTGTATAGAGCTTCTCCATCTTTGGCTGCAAAGGACATAATCAATCTGATTTCGATATTGACCATCTGGTGATGTCCATGTGTAGAGTCGTCTCTTGTGCTGTTGGAAAAGAGTGTTTGCTATGATCAGCGTGTTCTCTTGG
Source organism: Heloderma suspectum (assembly GCF_057233095.1). Lineage (NCBI taxonomy): Eukaryota > Metazoa > Chordata > Lepidosauria > Squamata > Helodermatidae > Heloderma > Heloderma suspectum. Next base: position 43,264,385 of record NC_139460.1, on the reverse strand, counting down.
CAAAACTCTATGAGCCTTTGTCCTGCTTCATTTTGTACACCAAGGCCATGTTTGCCTGTTATCCCAGTGATTTCTTGACTTCCTGCTTTAGCATTCCAATCCCCTATGATGAAGAGGACATCTTTTTTTGGTGTTAGTTCTAGAAGGTGTTGTAGGTCTTCATAGAACCGATCAACCTCAGCTTCTTTGGCCTCAGTGGTTGGGGCATAGACTTGAATTACTGTGATGTTGAATGGTTTGCCTTGGATTCCTACTGAGATCATTCTATCATTTTTGAGATTGTACCCCAGTACTGCTTTTCCCACCCTTTTGCTGACTATGAGTGCTACTCCATTTCTTCTAAGGGATTCTTGACCACAGTAGTAGATACAATGGTCACCTGAATTAAATTCGCCCATGCCTGTCCATTCCCAAGATGTCAATGTTCAATCTTGCCATCTCATGTTTGACCACCTCCAGCTTACCTTGATTCATTGATCTTGCATTCCAGGTTCCTAAAGAATATTGTTCTTTACAGCATCGGACTTTCTTTTCACCACCAGACACATCCACAGCTGAGTGTCCTTTCGGCTTTGGCCCAGCCGCTTCACTCTTTCTGGCGCTACTTGGAAATTCCCTCTGCTCTTCCCCAGTAGCATATTGGACACCTTCCGACCTGAGGGGCTCATCTTCCAGCATCATATCAATAACTCCCAAACAGCTGAGTTCTAAAATACACCCCACCCTATGTGCTATGCTTAAGAGCTGGCCATCCCTGGTTCAATGCTTTGAATCCCTGATTTCAAAAAGTGATGGGTGAATTCTAGCATTGGGCTGAACAATGCTATTGTTGAACAATGCTCTTCCCCAGCTATTTTGATGGGTGGGGGGTGAAAAAGGGCTATTTTTGATGGAAGGCTGAAATCTATTTTGGGGGCTGGGATGCTTACCATTACAATTGGAGGTGGCTTACCAGTTTTCTTTCCTGTAATCACAAAAAGTGTAATTCCTGTTCTGTATGATTGCTAATTTCAGTTCCAGTGGCTGTTCCACCACTGCTTGGAAACCTCTCTGCTACCTCCTCTCATAGAGGCAAGTCTCCTGCCCCCAGATAGATTTTGCCCTTTCAAGTTCCACAGAAAACATCCTGAAAACTCCTCCTCCATTTTCTAAGCAAATGACCTTACCTCCTTGAGTAGGAAGAGTTGTCAACTAGCTGTGGGGAGCATTGCTAGAGACAGGAGGCCTAATCTATAACTGGAAATGCTAAGAAGTGTAATTTTCTGTAAGGGAGCATGAGATTGTAGCTGCTACTTCTGCCTCCCAAATTGAATCAAGAGGCAAAGACAACAGCAACCCTGCACCCACATGCTGGTTGGCAGGAAATGATGCTTCTGACATGCTCAGAAGCTTCACTGGAAGTTAAGGATAACTTCTCCAGTCTTTAGTAAGTTTGGGATTGCATTTTTGCTTGGGGAGGAGACTGGCAGGGAGAGCTGGTTTGTGGTGATGCTGGGTTCAACCCAGATCTGGTCCAGATACCAGATTTGGTCCAGGTACCAAATTTTTAGTTATCTGGACCTGACTTGTACTGGGATGAGGGTTTCCAAACCTCTCTAATTTTGACTTCACCCTATCACTAATTTTACCATTTGATACTGTCCTTTGTGTTTTCTGATTTCTGAACCAGAGTAGATGGTAGTATTTATCTCAGCTCCACATCCTTAGGGTGGTATGTTTTCCATAGAGGAAAATGAAAACGTGCTTTGTTATATTATACTCACCTCTGTTATTGTTGTTGTTCTGGCTAGCCCTGGCTATCCTTATTGGTCCAACAGCTTACCAGGATGCTGTATGCCTGCATTCTCAGCTTCTCCATTCCACTCATCAGGTCCCACCAAAAAAAAATAAATCACAAGTTGTCTCTTTTTAAATATGCATGCAGAAGGGATGCCCTCCCTGCTTTTTAGAATTGTGCAGGAGCCCAGCTCAATCTGTCTCTCGATAAAGAAGGAATAATAATAGCTCTTTCTCGGCTCATGTTCATGCCATTTGTCTCTTTTGTTTTAATATATTCCCTCTTCCCTTCTCTATGGAGTATGTCCCTATACAAGAGCATTAGATCAGATTTTTAGATCAAATTATCCTTCTGTTGCATAAAACCATCTGTAATTATTCCCCTATAACCACAACTTTAAATTGCTGCTGAATGCAACAAACAAGTCATTTTTGTACATCCACTAAAGAAGATTAAAAGGCAAGCTAATATCAGAGGTTTGCAACTTTGTGAATAGATATTTTATTTTATTTTAAATGACTCTACTGCTTTGACAGAAATAGATGTAGTCCTTGTGCTCTCAACAGTATTCTAGCAGTACTGGGACAAAAGGGAAAAAATTGAATGTTCTTCTTTGATCCATTGTTTGTAAAAATGAGAGATGTATTGTTGAGCCAGTCCTTCTGGTGCAGAATGTGTGATGGGACACAATCCTGAGATCAGAGTGAAGACATATTCCCATTAGGTCTTGACACAGTGAATCCTTTTATCCACGTGCAAGGGACTGCAAACATGCAAATAGGACCGGTCCCCTTCCATGTTGTCACAGGGTGGTTTTTAAAACTGAGGCTTTGCAAAGTGCCTTGGGGCACCTCAGTTTAGGAAGTTATCAAAGGCCTTACTGAAACACTTTGATCTCCTGCTCTAATTTGTTTCGATAAATGCCCTAGTCTAGTACCTCTAAGGGTCACCCCACTGACTAAGCAACACAATATTTTTGGTGGAAATATTTTTAGGATTCCAATGAGCCAGCATGCCCTCTAAGAAAAGTGTTTGCCCCCGAGGGCTCTAGCAGAATGTGCACAGCTGTGCACAACTTCACAAATAGGTGCTGGAGCATCAAGGCAAAACAAGATGTGGCATCATTGCTTGCATGGCTTTAAAAAAAAAAATTGTAGGCATCAAGGGCCTGATCTGAATCAAGGCCCAGGTGTGGGGGCATCAGAGGGCTTTAACCTTTTTCTCTCTGCTGTGTTTTTTAATTAAAATAGGATTTAAAATTTTTAAATAAACATGAATAAAATACTAAATTTCTCTCTTGTTTAATAAATAGCATAGCTATGATAGCAGAGACCTTCGGCTATTGGGCGGTATAGAAATGAAATAAATAAATAAATAAATAAATATTGTCTCATAAAAATGGAGCTACCTATCAATCAAATGTGAGCATTCACTTCAGCTCTTCAGCTCCTGAAAATGGCTCTACCCATCCTCACTACCAGCTCTTCCTTCTTGAAGGTTCCAGGCTTCCAGTATCTGTTTCTCTGACTAGAAGTCACATGTGCAAAGATATACAGGCTGGGTAGGATTGTTGTTGTTCTGTGGTTCTGTGGTTTGGGCCAGTCAAGGCAGAGGAATTAGTTAAAACAGAGAGACATGGTAGGAAAGGTCTGCTGGATGCAGAGTAGGACGGAACAGTGGACTGGAATGGAAAGAAACAGTGCTGTGGTGTTTGTATTCATGTGTGTGCTGGGAAGAACAATCCTATGATCCCTGGAGAGCATCCCAGGGACCATAGGATTCTTTGGAATCTCCCCATCAGAAGATGTACTCTGGGAATCCAATCCCTCCCTCTGCTCCCTCACAGCCACTGCAGAAAGAACTGAGGGATGTGCATTACAAGGTTACAAAAGCAGCCTCTGAGAACCTCGGAGAACTTCAGAGAGGTCTGAATGTGGGCGTTGTGGTAGGTGGAGAGGGGAGGAGAGAGGAGAGGTCAGGAATCAGGATATGAGAAATCCTATGGCCTCCTCAGCCCCATCAGCTTGCCTCTGCTAAACAGGCTCAGAGTCCCATCTGAGCGGGAGTGGAGGAGAGGATGGAGCCTCCATCGCTCCTCCCACCCTGCCAGCAGCATTGGATGCTCAGAAGCCACCAAGACCAGAGGTTTCTGTCCAACGAGGCTGCAATCCATAGGACTGTGCTGTTAGTTACCATTCTAATATACTGCCACTGCATCTGCAGCTTTATATGGGTAGTGACTATTAGGTACTACTTCCTAAACTAATAACTTGATTTTTATCTTCTAAAAAAAATTACACAAAGCATACCCTCCTTGATCATGTTAAATGCTGCACTGTTGTAAATTGATACGTTTTATTGATCAGGTTTGTGCCATTGCTTAAGAATTATGTGAAGAACTATCAGTGGCAAAATTGATTTACATTTTTAAAAATGTCTTTATTATATTTCTCTACCACCCGATAGCTGAAGGTCTTGTCTTGCTCACAAGACAAGATGTAAAGCAATAAAATACAAAAACATCTTAAACCTAATATAAAACATTAGAAAGATTAAAAGAGAACAGAAGTAGAGTAAAAACCAAAGTAAAAACCAAGAGCAGTCAAAAGATCTTAAAACACTCTAATGCTTAAAAAGAAGAAGTGAAGGACTAAAAAGCTTGGGAGAATAAAAAGGTCTTCATCTGGCATGGAAAATACCACAGCTTCTGCACCAGGTGAGCCTCCATGAGGAGAGCATTCCATGATCAAGATGCCACCACTGAAAAGGCCCCTTCCTTAGTGGCCACTAGAGAGAGATGTCTGTTGCTGGGAAAATCAGTTCTTTTTTGACTCAGTGGAGTTCTATAGCATGTCCAGCTTGATTTGTGTTTGGGAACTGAGCTGCAGGCTTTCCCCTGAACTCTGAAATCACTCAGAATTTTGGGCAAACTGCTTAGAAATTTGCACAAATTGCAGAACCTGCGGGGGAGGGGGGATGCACAAAATGCCCAGAAAATCTACAAAGTGGTCCGACTCACTGCAGATCAATTTGGTGCTGCAGCAGGAACCGAAATGAAGTCCAGGGGGCTGGACCTAGGAAAACCCATCAAACTCCACCTCCCAAATGGTTTTGTCTGGCAACCCTAGTAGCCATCTGCCTCACTTCGTTTGAAACGGGGAACCTGGAAAAGGGCCTCCAAATTAAGACCTGGGTAGGTATACAGTCCCCTTCATGGATCACTGCCTTGTTGTGGCGAAGGGGGTTGCGTAACTCAGTGAAGCCATAAGCTATGCCATGCAGGGCCACCCAAGATGGACAGGTCATGGCGGAGAGTTCTGACAAAATGTGGTCCACTGGAGAAGGAAATGGCAACCCACTCCAGTATTCTTGCCAAGAAAACCCCATGGAACGTATCACAAGGCTAAAAGATATGACGCCGGAAGATGAGCCCCTCAGGTCAGAAGGTATCCAATATACTACTGGGGAAGAGCAGAGGATATTTCCAAGTAGTGCCAGAAAGACTGAAGCAGCTGGGCCAAAGCCGAAAGGACACTCAGCTGTGGATGTGTCTGGTGGTAAAAAGAACCTTCTTTTTAGGGAAGGGGTGGGCAACTGGTGACCCTCCAGTAGGGATGTACGAATCCCTTACCTGGCTCCGCGCAGGGGGATCCACGGTGGGGGTGAGGCGCTCCGTCCCTCCCCCCGGAATCCTGCCTGGCCAGCTCCGCTCCGTGGCCAAGCCACAGAGCCACCGGCCGGCTCCGGCCGCCCGCAGCCGGACATCCGGCCGCTGGGCAGCCCTGCAGGTACGCAAATGGCAGCTGTTGTAGCAGCTGCCATTTGCGTCCCTTTATTGAGCTGTGATAGGCTACATAAATATTTACGTAGCCTATCACGGCAGGGGGAAAAACCCCAGCATACGCAAATGGCGGTAGCCGCCGCCATTTGCGTACGCTGTGGTTTCCCCCCACCCGCCGTGATAGGCTACATAAATACTTATGTAGCCTATCACGGCCTCCGCAGGGACACAAATGGTGTCCCTGCATTAGCCATGGTAGGCTACCTAAGTATTTACGTAGCCTATCATGGCTATGAAGAGGAGGAAGCGAATGGCGGCCACAGGATGGCCGCCATTTGCAAAGCAGCACGGACGGGAGCAGGTAAGTGCTCCATTTTGAGTGCCTTTCATGGGGTGGGGGCGGCGGAGAGTTCGTTCCGCGATGGATTTTGGGGGGCCGAATGCACTGGCATTCGGCCTCACCAAGATCCGTCGCAGAATTCTCTGACATCCCTACCCTCCAGCTGTTTTGGCCTCCAACTCCAATCAGTCCTAGCCAGCAAAGCCAATATTGAGGGCTGATTGGAGTTGTAGGCCAAACCATCTGGAGGGCCACAAGTTGCCAACCTCTGCTTTAGGGGGTTCAATGATTTAAATCAGGGTTTCTCATGATGATTTCAATCAATGATTGAAATTGCCTTGATTTAAATCAGTCTACCTTCAAGGGAATGCCATACCGCCACTTCCCACTCCTTGCACTCCCTGAAAAACCTCTCGTGGACGTCAGGAGACTCTTGGAAAAGCCTGGGATGTGGGTCAGGCTCTGCACTGAGAGAAGGAAAGTGGGGAAAACCAGGCAGAGGCAGCTTGCTTGAGCCAGAGCTCCACTCACACAGTTGTGTCTTGATTATTTCCCCCCAGTTCCCTGCTCCTACTGCAGCCCCTCACCCAATCTCCCAGGCCTTTCCTAGGGCCCCCTGACTTTCAGGAGAGGTTTTTGAGGGAGTAAAGGGGTCTGCAGAGGGATGAGATGAGAATTTCCCTTGCATGAACATCCTGACATGTGTTCCGCCTTTGATACAAGCAATTTTTTTTTACTTTGTTTTATTTGTATTACTTCTGTGCCACTATTCTGCCTGACAACAGGCCTCCAAGGTGGCTCACAATCAAATAAAATTAACATACAAAGCAAAAGTTATTTATTTTAATAACTTTTTCATAGATATGCAGTGATGAAACACTCAAGGATGAATTCAAGTGGCCTAATAGGAAAAGATGGCACCTGCACTTGGTAAAAAAAATCAAAGAGGGACTTTTAATGAGTAGAAGAAGAGTTGGTTTTTACAGCTTAGAGTAAAAGTAATTAAAATATCCTGCCTATGATTCATTTGCTTAATGTACTTCCAAAAAACTTTCCTCCTCTCCTTGCAAATGCCTGACCATAGGAGTTCACTTTCAAGGCAACAAGAAGGTGCAGGCCTGACAGAACTGAAGCAACTGAGGAGTTTCTCATCTAGATCCAAAATAGTACAATATGAGGAACATTCATTATCCTGAAAGCTCAAAGACATTTTCCCCCCAATCCATTTAAACTCTTACAGATCCCCCAGTGGCCTCTTTAAAACCTACCAATTTGGGCTGAAGCTAGAACGCAAGCAGCAGTTTCATCTTCAAAAGTGCAAAGAAAACATTCAGGCTGATAAGACAGCTTAGTTCAAGAGGTTTTGCAGAATATCATTTGTGTAGAATCTCATTTAATAATACTGTTCTGTAAAGGCTTTGACTTAAGATTTCCTTGTACTGTGTCTCCATTTCTTTAATTCTATATACAAATAGTGAGTGGGGATCCTTATGTAGCCAAAATGGCACCATCTATAAACCAAAGGGAGCTATCAGTAGTGAGGGAAAACCCCAAGGTTTGTAGAAGTATACAGCACTTTCTGAACAGTTTGCTTGAAGAAAGGGCATACCGACAAAGAGCACATTACAGTCTAATCAGGGAGCGACTAAAGCATGTGTCACTGTGGCCAGATCCTTCTCCAGAAAATGGCGCAGCTGGCACACCAGCTGATGCTGGACAACAGAACTGGGAACTGGACAGGGAGGGCATCCCTGTTGGTTTCTGCAAGCAGTGAATATGTTTTATTTGGCATAGCATTCTGTGACTCTTTTCGAGTTGATTACTGCTGTTGCTGTGCTTTTCAGCTTTTTAAGTTCTGTGGGTTGATGTGCTCTGAATGTTGTTTTTGATGAAAAGGTGCTATAGAAATCATTTTAATTAATCAGACAAACAAACAAACAAAAAACACAGCCCAGTGACCCATGGGGGAAGTAACTCTTCTAAGGGCTGCCAGAACATCAGAAAAGGGAGGATAGGAAGGGGGGGGAACCCTTCCTTTCTCCACAGCTGCTCATGTTGACACACCTATCTCCTTTTTCAAGGGAAGGGGAGGATTGGGGGGGTAGAGGCTGGTAGACAGGGGTTCCACTTTGGGGAAGAGAGGAGTGGATGGATTCAGAGATGGGGAAAAAACTGTTCTCTGATTTGGATCCGAGCCAGAGAAGAGCTTATAGGCTTTAAAAGCTCACCTCTCCTTTCAGGTGAACTTTTTGAACTCCTGAAGTTTGTCACCAACCTGGCTTGGGCAAATGTCATCACCATCCCTACTAGTGGTTTTCTTTGTGATTCTCCTAGATCAGCCTATACGTTTGGACGCTTCTCTAAGAAACGTTGTCTGGTCATCAAGCCAAATATATGTGTGTGTGTGTATATGTATATGTATGTATATATATCAGAAATCATAAATCATAAATTGTATTGGCTTCATTTTATAACAGCCAAATTAAGAAACAGTTGCCAATAAGCAGTTGTGTGTTAGGAGAGGGGAATGAGAACATTACGCATAACAGTGGGTTGGATTGTGACAAACACAGACCCATTTATTTCAGTGAACCTACTCTAAAGATAACTAAGTCCAGGTCCAATCCTATGTGTTTAGAGTCATGGTATTAATTGTAATAATAGCATTCCATGGGGTGATTTACACAGTGCCATGGTGTGTTGATTCTATATGTGGTCAAGGATGGGAATCTCAGGCTCAAGGATTGTTGCATTGTGTGGCAAATATTGTATGATTTATGAGCTATGTGCGTATATGCAGATGTACATAATAAACCAGCCTAGATGTTAAGATCAGCATGGGAAGCCCTGTTATCAATACTGAAACCCTCAGATGCGGTGCCTGAACAGGCCTTCCCTCCCCTCTGAAGTGTGTTTGGTGCCTTCATTGTATGCATTTCATCAGCAAGTCAAGACACACCTCTTTACCCTTTGGAAGTGGCTGGAGCTTTTGGATCATGATCTGAATGGCGCTTTGATGGTGGTTTAAAGTCATTTTATATTGTTTTATTGATATTATGTACCATAAGGTGAAGAGTGGGCTCTACATTTAAATACATTTGAGTGCCATTTTTTGACAGAAACACAGGATATTAATAAAATAACCAAAGGAGCAATCCTATGGCCACTAGACAGCATCTGGGTGACCACAGGATATGTCAGAATCTTGGATCCGAGGTCAGAAATAGCACTCTGACCTTGGACCCAGGAATCCGAGCTCCCTGCCCCCTTCCCTTCACAGTCCTTGGAGAGAGAACTGTGCCGGCTACCTCTCAAAGCTCACAAAAGTGGCCTCAGAGGTAAGGAAAAGGGGGCGTGCCAGTGGGAGGGGAGGGGACTGGACTTAGGACATATCCTTAAGCCTCCCCTGCCTCCTTCCCTCCTGCTCTTTTGTGCCCTGACTAGATGGCAAAAACACCCATCTAGCCAATACAGAGTGAAAGGAGCAAGGAAGCAAAGATCGCCTCCACTGCTCCTCCCACTCTGCAGTAGATGGCTGTAAGCCTACGAGGTTGGAGCCTTACAGCCATCCCAATATTATTTAGGCCCTACATAAATGAATGAATGAATGAGCCTCGCTCACACACAATCCATGTGTGGATGCAACATATGCCATGCATGAGTTGGTTGCCTATTACTATTTCTCCACACAACATAGTGAACAGTGTGTGTAAGCTCAAGTGTACCTCAGCATGTATGCAACCTCCAAGCCAACCACTTTGTGAACTGGCCTTTTATCCAGAAGCGATCTTGAATCATCTATTTGTACAACATTATGAATAGAGACAGAATTCTGACCCTCAGAGGATCAGACACGCCACCTCTGAAAATCCTGTGTTTGAGCATGAAAGTAATTTGAGTCCAATCAGCCAACTCCGGAAAACATTTTTAACACTAACCTACTACATTTAGACTCCAATCCTAAACACACTAAACTGGGGAAGGTCTTGTTGAACACAATGAGATTAACATCCAAGTAAACATGCACAGGATTGCTCTGGACATATCCTCTACCTCTCGTTCAAATCTTCACCAAGGTTGGCCGTAGAATCCCTGTCCAAATGTCTGGAGATGGTGAGTGGCTGGATGGGGAGGAATAAGCTGAAGCTGAACACTGACAAAACCGAGGTACTTTTGGTGGGAGACAAGAGGAGGCTGGGGGATGTTGACCTGGTGTTGAATGGGGTACAGCTACCCTTGAAAGACCAAGTCCTCAGCCTGAGGGTCATTTTGGACTCCCAGCTGTTCATGGAGGCTCAGGTGTCAGCTGTGAGCCGGACAGCGCTGTATCAACTTCATCTGATATGGCGGCTGCGCCCCTTCCTTCCCGACCATCTGCTCCCATCGGTAGTACATGCCCTGGTTTCCTCTCATTTAGACTACTGTAATGTGCTCTATGTGGGGTTACCCTGGAAGACGGTTTGGAAGCTGCAGCTGGTACAGAATGCGGCAGCTCACCTGATTAAAGGCAGCTGCTGGCAAGATCACATCACTCCAGTGCTGAAGGAGTTGCACTGGTTACCAGTTGTTTTCCAGGCCAAATTCAAGGTGTTGGTTTTGACCTTTAAAACCTATATGGTTCTGGCCCAGCCTATCTTAAGGAGCTCCTACAAGCTAGGCTTCAGCAGTATGCGAACCGAGAACTACCGGAAGTACAAGCTGGGTTTCGAAGAGGCAGAGGAACTAGAGATCAAATCGCCAACATTCGCTGCATCATGGAGAAAGCAAGAGAATTCCAGAAAAACATCTAGTTCTGCTTCATTGACTATGCTAAAGCCTTTGATTGTGTGGATCACAACAAACTGTGGCAAATTCTTAAAGTGATGGGAGTACCAGACCACCTTACCTGTCTCCTGAGAAACCTGTACGAGGGTCAAGAAGCAACAGTAAGAACCAGAAATGGAACAACCGATTGGTTCAAAATTGGGAAAGGAGTATGACAAGGCTGCATATTGTCACCCTGCTTATTTAACTTATATGCAGAGTACATCATGAGAAACGCCGGGTTGGATGAATCACAGGTCGGAATTAAGATTGCCGGGAGAATTATCAACAACCTCCGATATGCAGACGATACCACCCTAATGGCAGAAAGCAAAGAGGATCTCAAGAGCCTCTTGTTGAGGGTGAAAGAGGAGAGTGCAAAAGCTGTTTTGAAACTCAACATTAAAAAAACTAAGATCATGGCATCTGGCCCCATCACGTCCTGGCATATAGAAGGGGAAGAAATGGAAGCAGTGACAGATTTTACTTTCTTGGGCGCCAAGATCACCGCAGATGGTGACTGTAGCCATGAAATTTAAAGACGCTTGCTCCTTGGGAGGAAAGCTATGGCAAACCTAGACAGCATAGTCAGAAGCAGAGACATCACCTTGCCGACAAAGGTCCGTCTAATCAAAGCTATGGTTTTCCCAGTAGTAATGTAGAAGCAACAGTAAGAACCAGACATGGAACAACCGAGTGATTCAAAATTGGGAAAGGAGTACGACAAGGCTGCATATTGTCACCTTGCTTATTTAACTTATATGCAGAGTACATCATGAGAAACGCCGGGTTGGATGAATCACAGGTCGGAATTAAGATTGCTGGGAGAATTATCAACAACCTCAGATACGCAGATGATACCACCTTAACGGCAGAAAGCGAAGAGGATCTCAAGAGCTCTGGTTTTATGGTTTTCCCAGTAGTAATGTATGGCTGTGAGAGCTGGACTATAAGGAAGGCTGAGTGCCGAAGAATTGATGCTTTCGAACTGTGGTGCTGGAGAAGACTCTTACGAGTCCCCTGGACTGCAAGGAGGTCAAATCAGTCGATCCTAAAGGAAATCAACCCTGAGTGCTCATTGAAAGGACAGATACTGAAGCTGAAGCTCCAATATTTTGGCCATCTAATGCGAAGAGAAAACTCTCTGGAAAAGACCCTGATGCTGGGAAAGACTGAAGGCAAAAGGAGAAGGGGATGGCAGAGGATGAGATGGCTAGATAGCATCACTGATGCAATGAATATGAACTTGAGCACGCTCCGGGAGAGAGCGCAGGACAGGAAGGCCTGGCGTGCTATGGTCCATGGGGTCACGAAGAGTCAGACATGACTGAACGACTGAACAACAACAACAACAATCTTAAGGAGCACCTCCAGCAACACCAGACAGGCCGCTTAACAAGATCAGCCTCTGCCCTCTAATGGCCTTCTCTCTGTCCCATCAGCCAGGACAGCTAGACTGGTGGGGACGAGGGAGACGGCCTTTTCTATGGTGGCCTCCACTCTGTGGAACTCCCTCCCTAAGGAACTCCATCATGCCCCCTCTTTAATGAGCTTCTGCCATGCATTAAAAACGCGGTTGTTCAGGCAGGCATTTGGGGTGGGGTGGGGTATTTTAGAAAATGTTTTTATTGTAGAATTTTATTGTTTCAAACTGTTTTAGTATATGTTGTACATCGCCCAGAGTGGCTGGGTGACCAGCCAGATGGGTGATTAATAAATAAATTAAATAAATAAATAAATAAATAAATCTTTGCCTCAGGACATTTCTGATACTGTAGAAAATTAGAAGAAAACCATTTAGTTATGAGTTATGGTTGTACCATCATTTAATTTACATAAATAAGAAAATGTTGTCTACTTTCCCCATTATTACCAAACCATTCTCTTGAACCATTAGCTTATGAATAGCATCCTTATATTTGCTTCTGAATATTTCCATTTTATACAGAATGTGTTACAGTAAACACCATTGGTAACTATTTCAGGCTGTAAGATAAATTAGACTAAATACAGAACAGCTTTTCCTTCTCTGCAGTTCAAGACATGAATGTATTTGATAACTGTTTCAGTGGCAGATGACTGCCTTTCATTATCTGTGTATTTATTTCCTAAACAAGTTAAAAATGCAGATAAAGTAAGTGTGGTTCCTTCAATTACTCAGCTGTGAAGACAAATCTGAACAGAGACTCCCTCTTCCCTTGTAATTACGGGATAAGGTTAACATAATAAATAAAAATGTGTTATTGATATTATTTGGAGTTCACCTGGGACAACTCTAAGATACTTTCTGAAAGCTAGTATCTAAAGATTGCCCGTGGGGTGTTACAGAAAAAAAATACTAAGGTTTTATAGCAATCTCTCTCTCTCTCTCTGCATATATACCTTTGAAATATGCAGGGTTTATATTGCTAAGTTTAAATCTACAATATATTGTAATTATGCCTACTCAAGCTGTTTAATGGAAATTACCCCTTTCCCTTGTCTTTAACTTAATAATAGATGAAGGGAGAAAATGGTGTTTTCCTTTCCATTGTAACTTGTACAAAAAGCTGGTCACTTTGTTTTCCTCCTGCAAGAATTGACTAGCACATATTACAGTTACACAGATCAAGAAATTGGTTGAATCTAGAGATAACATACATCCTCTTTTATATCCCAGATCCTCCAAATGAAAGCTAACCTAAGCATGGTTCATCAACCAATTATATGGAATGATAGGATATACTGTAGAATTTTTGACTACTAAACAGCTATTGGGAAATGAACAATTCAATCCTTTTTCTTGATTAAATAAAAACAATCTGGAGCAAAATAAGAAAGGTCTAGTTAAGACATGTAATTGCATGTTAATTGGGAGACTGCTAAAACTGGGCTATATGATCCACTTTGTTTTCAATGTTCTCTAGATTATTTCAACCAATCCCTTTCTATTATATTCCATTTTCCCCCAAGTTGCTTATTTGAAACCAAGCTGTTGAGAATGCAATATAGTCAAGATTTAGGTTGTAGCATTGGCTCTATAATGGAAAGAATGTTATGGGTTTATACTGAAAATTTCATGAATACAACATTTCAATATTTTGCAGCCACCACCTTCCACTAATTACTTGTGCTGTATTTAGGAAGACAGAAATGGACGAAAAGCTTTTCCCTTTGGGAGGAAAGCTGAGATTTCCTAGAATCCCAGCCCAAAACATTTTGCTACCTGAGCTGAAGGACAAGATGGTTCCCACCTCCACATACTGAAGCCAACTGGAATGGCAGTTGCATCTTCTTGTTTCAACAGTAGCTGTGGGACAGCACATCCTCCGCTGTACCTGAAGTCAACAGGGTGGCTTATGGGGTGCAGGGCAGGCTGTGTGCCACAAACATCTCTTTCCTCTAACACCTTGCCTCCACCCTCCATCCCCCAGCAACTGCTGTCTGAGACAACTGCCTCACTCTGTCTTGCTCCAGCCAAATGCAGAAGTGAAATGCTACGTGGTTAGCAGGGCTTCCAGATGACAGAATACAGTCTCGTAAGTGACTGAAAAGGTTTGTGTATATAGCCACATATTGCTGAATGTGCATGAGGAGAGGACACAGGATGTCACTTTAGTGACATACATGACCAGGTCCCAGAGAGAGGAGTAGGAAGGGGAGCACATTGTAATAACCTGTTCTGACCTCTTGTATAGACAAGTATAACCAAAAGAACATTGAAAATACTCGTAAATCCTCACAACATCCTGTGAGATCAATAATGGTATAATCACTTGACAGAAGGGCTAACTAGCTAAAACACTCAGCTCAAGGAGTAATTTTGCAGATCTTGCCTCCTGAGGTGAATTTTACAAACCTGTCTAATTTACCCCAGAAATCGAAACTGGACTCATCCTGAATAGACATGACTTTCTCACTGCATGCTGTAGCTCCTCTTTAGTAGGAAACAATAAGGAAGATGAACTTCACACCGATATGCAACTTCACCGTCCAAATAGATATGATGATTATCCTTTGTTGCAGCTTTTCTTGCTCTATAGGATAAGGCTGAGGCACATTTGTAGGAGCATGTTTCAGAGGCCCTCATGGTGAGCCAAAAATCCTGGTGGGTTCCGATAACCATGAACTCCTCTTGACCTTGGTGGCCCTACCATTAGATAGAGTGAAGTAGTTGCCTCAGATGGTGGATGCTGGGAGGTGGCAGCAAGGTGTTGGAGGAGAGCTCTGTACCACATGGCCTGCCTTGTGCCCCCTGAACTAGCCTGCTGCCTTCAGGTGTGGTGGAGGATGCTATTTCATTGCAAGTGTTGAAGAAAGATTCAACTGCCAGTCTAGTTGGCTTCGGTACGTCAAGTGGGGTGGGGGGTCTTGTTCTTCCCTTCAGGCAGCAGAATGCCTTGAGCCGGCCCTGCTCTTGGCCCTTTAGCCTTGGGGGAAGGCAGATTTTATGACATCTCCATAATCCTTAATTTCAAATCAATTGTAGTGACAGGTGAGAATGTGAGTTGCTGCATGACCAAATGATACAGATAACTAGCTTTTCATACAGAAGTAGTTACATATGTCATGTTTCTTCCTAAGTTGTTACCATGGTGCAAGTGGTCATCTGATTTCACCCTCTGTGCCTTTCTTCAAATGACATTTTTGAAGGTGCCTGCAGACTGTCCAGTGAGCAGCACACAGGGTGAGCTATGGCAAGTTCACCCATCCAGGTAAGCTCCCTGTATTTTGGGTTGCCAGATCTCAGGGTTGGGGTTCATTCTCAAGGCAGCAAATCTTAGGACTTCCAGCTAACCCAGCACAGCTGAACGCTGACTTGATGGCTTCTTCTAAGTATTCAAGTGTACTAGACTAGCTGATCCCTGCCTAGTTGTGGTAACTGTTGAACATGTAACTTGCACACTCAGCATCAAGAGCAGTGCACAGGAGGAGGAATTTGCTCTGGGTGTGTTGTTGCTGACTTGCTGGACAGAGAAGCACATGGGTCTAGGGAAAGTACTTCAAAAAGTATTTCATTAATGATTCACAAGAGGTTTTCAATATTCTGCCCACCAAAAAGTAAGAGGAAAAAAACATACTTGTGGGCCTTCACATCTCCCCTTTACTGCTGGGGTCCATTTGTGCGTGGCAGCATGTAGCTGACTCTCTGTGGAAGGGCAGGGAAAAAGCAGGGTGGGGGGAGCAAACAAGACAAAGCCTTGGTTGGGTTAAATAACTGGCCACATTTTTATTGGTTTCAGCTTGGGATAGGATTGGGGCAGGGGCATAGGACATGGATCTGCCTGTTGTTTGATCCCTCCAACCTGGCCTGCATGTCAGAGGCCTCAGTGGGAAGGCAGGAGTCAGGTGCTGACATCACCATGCAGACCACTGCAGTGAGCCCTGCTCCGCCACCCTGGGACATAGCAGAATTGTCAGCCCATGTTGGGCTGGCTCTTGATGCCACCCCACCCTAGGTTCCTCATGGGGGAACAGGGAGCCCAATCCCACTGCCCTTAGCAATGGATCCAGCCCAATGCTTTCATTGCCTACAAAGTTGTGATGAAGAACTGAAAGCCTTTGCAACTGACCTACCATTGGTACTTGTCCTGCCATACAGTTCCATTATAAACACCTGGATTAGTGTTCTTGTAATAGGGAAGATGAAACCCCTTTGTCGTGGTGCCAAATCATATGCAGGTAAAATTCCTTCCCAGCCCTATTAACTGGAGACTGACCACTGTCCATAGCAAGAGCTGTGCTACCTTGGAGTTAATGTTGGCAATGCCAGTGCCGAAGCCGTGCAGGAGCCCTGGCTTTTAGAAGGCTTAGACAGGCCAGGGGGAGATAGACTTCTCTCCAGTCTACTGGCTGTGTCCTTCCTTCCCACTGGGACTGCATCCCCCCTCCCCAGCATGGCTCCCAGATAAGCAAGGATCTTACCTGGATGGGTGAACTTGCCATAGCTCGCCCTGCATGCTGCTCACTGGACAGTCTGCAGGCGCCTGGTGAGCGGCCACCCACTCCCTCACCAAGCCACCATTTTGCGTAAAAATGGCAGCTTGGCCCTTTTTGTAAAGGGCCATTTACACAATTGGTGGCCATAAATCAGCCATTTACGTAACATTACGAGCATAAATGGTCCATTTACACTTGTAATGTTGTGTAAATGACCACTTTACGGCCACCATTTACGTAAAACCAGCCTTCACAGAAAAGGATGAGCTGCCATTTTGCACAGAATAGCGGCTTGGCGGAGCGGCAGAGTACACACTGCAGACCAGCATCTGGGGGGCCGAGCCAGCAAGAAACTGCTGAGCTTCGAGCCCCACCTGGACGCCCACACCATCCCTACCTGGCCATTCTCTCAGGCCCAATCCATCTGTCAAATCTCTGTGACAGCACCAAGCCCTTACCTTGAGACTCCGTTTTTGGGATCTGGGATACCTGGCAACAGTTTTCTGGCACCTGAATAGAAAATAGATGTACCTCCATTTTGCAGTGGTGCAATCCTTGCCTGGTGTAGACAGGGAAGATTTAGTCATGGAGTTCTCTAAAGGGAATTGCTTGTAGCTTTACAGTGAGTGACAGCCAGAGATGAAAAATGAACCTGTGCTCTGGCACTTAGGGCATGATCTGCCCACTAGATACATGTCATTCGTTGAATATATGTGATAGTATTACTAGTAATAACAGGCAGTGGAGCTAAGCATTCAGAGCAAGGACACAATAGTTAGTCTTCTGCTCCTAGATAGCAGTGATATATTCTGTGATTTTTGCAGTAGTGATATATTGAATGCCTGCTTTCCCCCTCTCTGGGCTGTAATTTTGTCTCTGTTAAAATTAGAGTAATTGCTTTAAACCTTTCCTTAGACATAGCGGTGAGATTTTCATTATTAATGTTTCATTCTAATCAAGAGTAGCCAAATCTGCATTAGATTCTGAGTGCTAGATGACACACCCCATACATGCATGGTGGCTTGTATTCCCAGTGGGGCCTTTTATAACTGAGAGCTGATGGTAAGGGCCACAGACTTTTTCTCTGGCAGAATTAGATACTGATGAAGTAGAAGGTTGCCCTTTGTGCTGATATGGAAACAGGCGTTTGCAATATGACAATAAGGGTGATTTTATGAATAGGCCAGTGAAGAAGATCATGAAGGAATTTTCACCGATGTGAGCATCCTGTGGAATTGTAGTATAGCAGGAAAAAATACAAGGGAAGAAAGGCAATAGAGCAAAAACCTGTTTGGCAGTAGAGATGCTGTAGACGTTCTCCTGAGCCTAGCTTGGGAAGAAATTTTGGAGGTCCTTAAAAGGATGCCCCAAAAGAGAGTAGGGATATGTGAGGCTTGAGCTCATTGAAGTTCTCTGAGTTCCTCCTCAAAGCCTGGTCTGCCTCATTCCCATTCCTGACTGCAAGCTTCCCCCCCCCCCACCCCGGCCATATCTGCCATTCAAATGGGGAAAGTACACATTTTGCTGTACATTTTTTTTAAAGCATACACCCAAATGCTTACTTTTCCCCAATTGACTAAAGCATGACAAAGGGCATTTTCCAAAATATGCATTTTTAAAGTACACATTTTCTAAGGTACACATTTTGTGAATCAGCATCGCAAGCTCGGGAATCTGCAAGCTTTGCCCATAAAATGCTCTCACATTCAGGGCTGCAAATGGTACAAGTTCTAAGTGATCTTAAACTAATGAAAATGAAATTGTCATACATCCCTAAAAGGGAGGTGAAGTTCTAAGAACCTCTCAACCCTTTCCTTACTCAGATCAGTATCTGGGCTGAAAAAGGGGTTGCAGCTTCTCTTCCCCACCCCATCCTTGCCAGCCCTCAAAGCATTCTCCCCTTCATTTACCTGTATGTGGAGAGAGTGGGGAAAGGCAGCAACAGCAACAGTGGAGAGGCAAGAGAGGGAAGATGTTTCTTCCTCCTCCATCATCCTGATGTGCTCCACTGCACATCAGGGCTGAAAGGGCAATGGTGCTTTGGAATTAAAATGTTCCCAAGCGCTACCGCAATGTGCCAATAACCCTTGAGAAGATTTCAGTTCCCAAGCATCACTGTTTTTTTCAGCCCTGAAGCACCATGGAATGCATCAGGATGATGGAGAGACGGAGGAAGGAAGGAAAACCTTCCTTCTGCCTCTCCAGTGCTGCTGTTGCTACTTTCCTCACTCTCCGCTTGCATGTAAGCAAAGGGGAGGGTGTACAGGGTGCTTTGGGGGCTGGCAGGCTGGTGTGTGTGTGGGGGGGGGGAACGTCCATGTCCTGAGCTCCTTGGATTGTCTCAGGAAATGAACTCATTTGTTTCCGCATGTTTAGAAAACGAATTAGTTCGTTTCTGGATCACTCCAAGGAAAGCCTGGAGTTGTTCACCCTCCCCCCACCCCCGCCACCCATTTGTTTCTTTTTGTATACATTGATTCCAGAGGTGTCTGCGTGTGCACAACAACTTTGCTACACCATTGCCTTTCCAGGCCATCAACCAGGGCCATAGTATGACACCAGGAGGCTCTAGTTTCTGCCCACCCTGACAACAATGGTTTTCGTCTTCGTCTGCTTTATTCATTTATTTCATCTTTGAGTCACTCTATAGCTGAAACTCTGAGGGCAAAATAATATAAACAAACACAATAAAAGCAATAATTAAACCAATAACATCACTTAGGGCACAATCCTATGCAGGTTTAGACAGAAAAAAAGTCCTACAACTCCCAGCATTCCCTGGCTGGGGAATGCTGGGAGTTGTAGGACTTTTTTCTGTCTAAACCTGCATAGGATTGCGCCCTAAGAAACAAAGAAGAAGAAGAAGAAAGAAAGCAGCAACAACATTTTAAAAGTAGAAGATAAATATCAAGGCAGCACAGAGAGAAATGACGAGAGGAAACTGAATCCAGAGAAGTGAAATCAAAATTACAAAGAAAAATAAGGAGAGAAAGAGGGGAAGAGAATGCTGGAAAAGGAAAAATATATAACAAAAAGGTATGTAGAGGAAGAAACATGTTTAAAGAAAGTGAACATGAACAAGGTATAAAAAATGTGGATGGGGAGAAAATAATGGGGGGACAAACAATACAAAATGGAGGAATGAGAAATGAGAAAAGCAAGAGAGAAGAAATATATGCCATAGTTTTCAGCAAGGTTAAAAAACAAAACAAAAAACAAAATCAAAACAATTCTAATACCCTCATGCAAAGGAGAGTTTAGAATCCTGTTTAAAATAATTGGGAAACCAGCTTCTCTACTTGGTGGGGGAAGCTGATTTCCTTTGGGGCAGCAAGTTCAAAATCCTGAATGAAATCCAAGCTAGGCTTAGCAGAATCAACAGTTTGGGAAACTTCAGAATCTAGTGTCCTGCAGCACCACCATGTGGTAAATGTTAGTTTTCCTTTCTGTACTCTCGATGTGATAATAGCACTGACCTCTTTGGAAGAAGGGTGTGATATAAATAAAAAAGTGATAACCCAATGTGTTTAAGCAACCATGGAAGTACTTTAAACTCTGTGTTTTAAAAAAAAGGCTATACAAAGGCTCATTATTGTGGTGACAAAGACAGTGACAATGATGATGATGGGAGAAGGACTGATGAAGGTTGAGAATTGTGGTAACCTGGAGTTCGTGGAGAGGCAGTGTGAGAGAGTGAGTCTGATGGTAACACATGTGAAGGTTGTGATTATTCATTCAGTTGTTATTTATTGCCCATATATTCTACCACTCTTCTTTTGAGAGCCTCAGCACAGTTTTATGTGGATCTCCAATATAGTCTTCTCTTCCAGGCACTGAACAGGCTGCCTAGTTTTACAGGAGCAGCACCATCAGGTGCCTTAGGTCACTTGTATGGTCCCTGTCTGATAACAAAGGGGATGCGCCATAGCAGCTAGAGAGGGCCCATGAGGACTGTGATAAGTATGAAAGACAGAATGCTGGAATGTGGGTGGGAAGTGAGAGAACATAACAGAGAAGGCACCTAGTGGATTATCAAGTGGAAGATAATGGTGAAACTAGCTGGAAAATGTTGGAATCATTCAGGTAGAGCAAATCTAATTTAAGAGCACTCAAACTGTGAAGCACCACAGACGTTTCCTGAGCCGAGACCTACTATTTGTCTGTTTAGCCTTCTGTGAGACATATTGGTTTCCCTCATAGGCCTGTTATCCCTGATGGATAGGCGGCACGGTAGCTACTGCTAAACGGATGGGCCGCGCTATAGCTACTGCTGGACTAAAGTATTCAGGCTCAGTGAATTCTGGAAGGGGTTTTGGGGGGGCTGGGGGGAAATTCCCCCTGCCAAAAAAAATTAGAGTCAAATTCCTAAGAACTTTCAGGGTGCTCTTACCTTTAAAGAGGCAGTGGCTGAGGGTCTTTCTTTCTTTTACAAAAAAGCCACTCCTTCAGTTGCACTTGGGTAGGAATTAGGGATGTACTAAACTCACTTACCTTTTCGCGGAATCTTTCATGGTGGGGGGGAAGCGCTCTGTCCCTCCCCCCGGAATCCTCGACAGGGGGGAGGTGATCCGGTCCTCCCCCCCGGAATCCTCAACGGACGGTGGATGCAGCGGCGGCTCCGGCAGCAGCTCCGGTGGCTGGTCTCCTGTAGGGATGTACAAAAGTGACTTACCTTTTCACGGATTCTGTTCATGGTGGGGGGGAGGCGATCCAGTCCTCCCCCCTGGAATCCTCAACGGCCGGCTGTGCTCCACGGCAGTTCCACGGAGCAGCCGGCCAGGCCCAGGCCAGGGCTGTCTGCTGCCGGATTTCCTGCCACGGAGAGCTCTGGGTAAAAAAAAAACACGTACGCAAATGGCGGCAGCTACAGCCGCCACCATTTGCGTTCCTTATTTTTCGCCATCTTATTCTATGTAAATATTTACGTAGACTAAGACGAAGAAAAGAAAGGGGAATGCAAATAGCGTACTGGGTGCTATTTGCGTTCCCCTTCTTGTCTTCATCTTAGTCTACGTAAATATTTACGTAGACTAAGACAGCAAAACATAAGGAACACAAATGGCGTCTGTAGCCGCCGCCATTTGCGTACGTGTTTTGTTTTTGTTTTTTTATCCAGATGTGATAGGCTATGTAAGTCTTTATGTAGCCTATCACGTCTATGGGGGGGGGGGAAACACAGATTGCAAATGGCGGTGGTGGCGGCCGGTCGGAAGACCAGCTGCTGCCGCCGCCGAAGCCACTGCTGGAGCCGCCACCGGAGCCGCCACCGGAGCCGCCACCGGAGCCGCCGCCGTCTGAAACATCCGCCCCAGGTAAGTGTCATCCCAGGAGGGATCTGCGGGGGGCGGGGGGGTGGCAGGCTGTTCTGCGATGGATTTCAGGGGGCTGAATGCACTGGCATTCAGCCTCACCAAGATCCATCACGGAATTCTCTGACATCCCTAGTCTCCTGGCCGGCCGCGGCTGGGCTGCTGCTGCCTCCATTGCCATCCTTGCAGCCAGCCGTGATAGGCTATGTAAGAATTTACGTAGCCTATCACGGCTGGGTAAAAAAAAAAACAGCGTACGCAAATGGCGGCAGCTACGGTGGCCGCCATTTGCATTCCCTATTTTTCGCCGATTTATCTTACATAAATATTTACATAAGATAAAACGGCGGGAAAAAAGGGAACGCAAATAGCGTACTGGGCGCTATTTGCGTTCCCCCTTTTTTTGCCGTTTTATCTTATGTAAATATTTATGTAAGATAAATCGGCAAAAAATAGGGAACACAAATGGCGGTCGCCATAGCCACCGCCATTTGCGTACACTGGGTGTTTGTTTGTTTGTTTGTTTACCCAGCCTTGATAGCCTACGTAAATTCTTACGCAGCCTATCACAGCTGGCTGCAAGGATGGCAATGGCAGCAGCAGCAGCCCAGCCACGGCCGGCCAGGACACCAGAGCCACCGCTGCCGGAGCCGCCACCGCCACCAGAGCCGCCGCCGCATCTGCCGCCACATCCGCCGCATCCACCCCAGGTAAGTACCATACCAGGGGGATTCTGCAGGGGGGGCAGGAGGCCGTTCCACCACGGATTCCGGGGGGCCAGATTCCGTGGCACTGGAATCACTGGAATCTGTGGCGGAATTCTCTGCCATCCCTAGTAGGAATGTAGGAACATAGCAAGCTGCTTTATACTGAGTCAGACCATGGGTCCCTTCAGCTCAGTGACACTGGCTGGCAGCAGCTCTCCAAGGTTTCAGGCAGGATTCTTTCCCAGTCCTGCCTAGAGGTGCAAGGGATCGAACCGGGAACCTTCAGCATGCAAAGCATGTACCTTCGGCAGACTGGCAGCATTCCTGGAAAGGAATGCCTCAACGGGAATGGTGCCGTGTTATAAGCAGCGAAGCCCCATTAGAGAGGCATGTTGCCACATGTCCTCGTCTACACGTGTATGACAAGACACACATATTCCCAAACAACAAGATCAAGGTCAAGATCTACATTTATACCCAGATTTACAGATCATTTTTCCATCAAGTTTGATGTTTATATCTTTGTGCACTATATCTACATTTTTGTACCCAAGATCTTCACTTACAGGTGTTATGTATTAGTTCGGTAATCTGGTTTTTGTTTCTTTTGAGTGTCCCGCAATTATACATTCACCGTTTCTTGTGACTCAGATTAATTTCCAGTTGTGTGTTTTATCAGCATTGCTGTTATTATAAAAGTAGGCAGAATGAGCACATGAGCAAAATTCAGTGGAACTGGCAATTCGCTGGTTAAATCTATAAAGAAGGTGAGAGATGGGGGGAGGACTGGGTGAAATGGAGTATGAGGGATATAGGAAGGCAGAGGAGGGGAAAATAATGCCAAATGAGGGAATAGGGTGGTATTAAGAGTCACACAGAAACACAAGGGACCTAATGAGGTTGAGGAAAGGGACCAACGTGTAACCTTGGTCCAAGGTCATGTGGGCTCTCTATATCTGAGAAATAGAAACCTTTTGTACATGAGGCATTTATTATGCCCTCATGATTCCTTACTCACAGTTGTTTACAGATTCCTTAGACGACATCATGATCCTCCAGTTTCACTTATATTTTTTCAGAGCATTTTCCTGTTGTTGTTTTTAGGGTGGGGAAAATGGAGCATTATTTCTGAAAGGGAAATAATTCCAATATTCCACTATGGCACAGTGCCACCTAGAGTTTATGTAGCAAAAAAGCAGGAAAAGGAAAGCTCTGTGTACAGCTCAGATCTCATTTCTGTGACAAAACTGAAAGGAGATACAGTGATATTAGTTGGGCAACAAATTCTGCAAAACATGGCCCCTCCAAGACTTTCCCGACTTGTGTTGCTGATAACTTCCTCCTACAGAAAGTAGAGGAAGGAACTAGAGGATCAGCTGTCCTTGGCTTGATCCTAACCAACAGAAGACAACTTAGTGGATAAAGTAGCAGTTACGGGAATTCTGGGGGA
Organism: Heloderma suspectum; assembly: GCF_057233095.1. Taxonomy (NCBI): domain Eukaryota; kingdom Metazoa; phylum Chordata; class Lepidosauria; order Squamata; family Helodermatidae; genus Heloderma; species Heloderma suspectum. Next base: position 43,240,299 of record NC_139460.1, on the reverse strand, counting down.
GAGTGACCTCATGTTATACTTGTGTTCTTCGTTCCAAAAGAAGCAAAAGCCGAGTGTAGCCAAACACATACCCTGGATTTTAGGAAAGCCAATTTTAATAATTTTAATAAACTCAGAACTATGATAAGTAAGGTCCCATGGCAAGTGACTCTAATGAGAAAAGGAGTCCAAGATGGGTGGGAGTTGTTTTTTTTTAAGGAAATTCTAAAGGCACAATTAGGAACAATTTCCAACAAGAAGAAAGGTGGAAGACAACAGAAGAAGCCAATGTGGCTTCACAAAAAGCTTAAGAGATGACCTAAAAATAAAAAAGTAAACATATAGGAAGTGGACGGAAGGACAAGCTACAAAGGAACAGTACAAGCAGGTAGCACAGAATTGCAGGGATGGCATCAGGAAGGCTAAAGCTGAAGTTAGCGAGGGATGCTAAAAGCAACAACAAGGCTTTCTTCAGATATGTGCATAGTAAAAGACAGAGGAAAGAACTGGTGATTCAGCTATTAAATAAGGATGGCAAAATGATAACAGATGACAAAGAAAAAGCAGAAGTGCTCAATTCCTACTTTGGCTCAGTCTTTTTCCAAAAGAGGGTCTATGACCCCCTTGGCAAAGGTGAAGTTCAGGCTGAAGGGGCAGGATTGCATCTTGAGATTGAAAGGCATATGGTCAAGGAACACCTAATGACTTTGAATGAGTTCAAATCTCCAGGGCCAGATGAACTGCATCCCAGAGTAATAAAGGAACTGGCAGAAGAACTCTCAGAACCACTGTCTATTCTCTTTGAGAAATCATGGAGGGCAGGTGAAGAGCCAGATGACTGGAGGAGGGCTAATGTTGTCCCTATCTTCAAAAAGGGTAAAAAGGAGGAACCTGGGAACTACAGACCAGTCAGTCTGGCTTCAATCCCTGGGAAAATTCTGGAGCAGATCATAAAGCAATCCATCTGTAAGCACCTTGAAAACAATGCAGTGATTACTCAAAGCCAACATGGATTTGTCGAAAACAAATCCTGCCAGACAAATCTGATCTCATTGTTTGATCAGGTAACCTCCCTTGTGGACTGTGGGAATGCTGTGGACATCATATACCTCAGCTTCAGCAAAGCTTTCAACAAAGTGCCGCATGATAATCTGATTAGCAAAATAGCTCAAAGTGGGCTAGATGAAACAACGATCCGGTGGATCCACAGCTGGCTACAGAATCAGACTCAAAGAGTGCTTATCAATGGGATCTTCTCAAAGTGGGGAGAGGTAACGAGCGGGGTACTGCAGGGCTCAGTCCTGGGCCCGGTGCTCTTCAACCTTTTTATTAATGACTTGGAGGAGGAGGTGCAGGGAATACCTATCATATTTTCAGATGACACAAAATTGGGTGGGATAGCTAATACTTTGGAAGACAGAAACAAAATTCAAAGTGATCTTGATAGGCTGGAGCGTTGGGCTGAAAACAACAGAATGAAATTTAACAGGGATAAATGCCAAGTTTGCAACCAGGAAAAAGAAAACAAATGCACAGTTACAACAAGATGGGTGATACTTGGCTCGACAATACTACAAGTGAGAAGGATCTTGGAATTGTTGTAGATCACAAGCTGAATATGAGCCAACAATGTGATGTGGCTGCAAAAAAAAGGCAAATGCTATTTGGGGCTGCATTAATAGAAGCATAGCTTTCAAATCACAGCAAGTACTATTTCCCCTCTACTCAGCACTGGTTAGGCCTCATCTGGAGTACTGTGCCCAGTTCTGGGCACCACTCTTTAAGAAGGGATGCAGACAAACTGGAGAGGGTTCAGAGGAGGGCAATGAAGATGATCAGAGGACTGGAAACAAAGCCCTATGAGGAGAGGCTGAAAGAATTGGACACGTTTAGCCTTGAGAAGACTGAGTGGAGATATGATAGCGCTCTTCACGTACTTGAAAGGTTGCCACAGAGACAAAGGCCAGGATCTCTTCTTGATCATTCCAGAGTGCAGGACACGGAATAATGGGCTCAAGTTACCAGAAGCCAGATTCCGGCTGAACATCAGGAAAAACTTCCTGACTGTTAGAGCAATATGACAATGGAACCAATGACCTTGGGCAGTAGTGGGCTCTCCCACACTGGAGGCATTCAAGACGAGGCTGGACAGCCATCTGTCAGGGAAGCTTTGACTTAGATTGCTGCATTGAGCAGGGGGTTGGACTCCATGGGCTTGTAGGCCCCTTCCAACCCTAGTATTCCATGATTAACAGCCTTGTGTAGAAAAGTTCAGAGAAGCAAAAGAGGAACCAGAGTTAGAAAAGGAAAAGAAGTTAAAACACAGATATTATTTATTCCAAAACAAAGAGAGTAGAAAGGAGCACTTCCTCAGGAGTCTTCTGTGATCTTTTCATCTTTTGGACCAAACCACTATGGTTGTGTGGACTGTTTCTTATGTCTCTGTGACTGTTAAGACTCCTTTCTCCAAAGTGTGGAGAAGGGGCTTTCCCTAATATCAAAAGACAATGAAGGGATGTAGATGATGATACTGATGGGGTTTGGCTTTCCCTAGTGGAAGCTGGTGGCTCCGATTTTGGTGGGGCTGTGAATCCATTCTGGGCTTTAGTCTGAATGAGCCAGAACTCTAAAGGGGAGCTAAAGTGCTCAATTCTATTTCCAAAATGGGTTCAGCACCTTGGATAGCTCCTGTAGAATTCTGGCTGGTCTTGACTGAAACTCAGAATGGATTCACAGCCCCATTAAAACTGGAGCCACCAGCATCCCCTGGCTTTCCCACCATAGGTGTTTAGTGCAAAAAGGTGCAGGGTGCAGATGGATATCATTTGTATATTCTGGGTGTGGGTTCCTAACCTTTATTTATATATATTTATTATTTATTTGTTACATTTACAGTATATCTCACCTTTCTTCCAGTGAGCCCGAGGTGGTGAACATGATCCTTCTCCTTCATTTGTTATCCTCACAACAACCCTGTGAGGTACTTTAGGCTGAGAGTCAGTGACTGGCCCAAAGTCACCCAGAGGTTGTGTGGGGACTTGAAGCTGGGTCTCCCGAGTCCCAGTCCAACACTCTAACCACTACACCACACAGACTCTCACCTTAGCATCTTAATAAGCTGAGTGTTCCTGATATTGGGTTGGATTCAAATAGTGGAAGTCATGACTAACTTCAGTCCCATGATTTCAGTGTGTCTAGTCTATCTAATACTGGATCCAGCCCATTGTTTTCCTGTGGGTTTTCCAATACTTCCTGCATGGTACTTTTCCTCTTGAAGGCTCTGCATCAGTAGTTGAACTGTGAGATTTAATTGCACTAAGAACAAAGTAGAAAGTAGAGTCTTTGCACATTCCAGAGATCCCACGCTTGCTTGAGGGTGGGGCCACTTCTCCTGTCCATACCATCAGAGGGAATAAGACACACACTTGCGAAGTATTTTGTCCTGTGTGATCAGTACTGCACTAGCTCACCTTTTCAGGCAAAATGAACCAACCTGTACAATATGCTCGGCATGTAAGGCCTTTCTCCAGGTGCCTCCACTGAGGGGGGCTCAGAGGGGGGGCAACAAGAGAGAGGGCCTTTGCAGTGGTGGCCCCCCAATTATGGAATAACCTCCCCAATGAGGCCCACCTGGCACCAACATTGTTATCTTTTGGGCACCAGGTCAAAACTGCCCTCTCCTCTCAAGCATTTGGCAGCTTACAATGAGTTTAAGTTAGGTCCTGGATCGTCTTGGTGGATGATTTAACAAATTGTTTTTAGATATATGTTGTCTGTGTGTGCCACCAATTTAGATGGTTTTTATGTAAAAAAAATTGTACTTTGTATAATGTCTTTTAATGGTTTTTAATTTTTGTGAACCACCCAGAAAGTTTCAGCTATGCGGCAGTATAGAAATGTAATAAATGAAATGAAATGAGATGAGATGGATGGATGGATGGATGGGAGATTTTGAAGCTAAGGTGCTGAGAAGATAGTTAGACATGGAGACAGGATTTGCCTTCTTGGCAAAAGCAGAAGGGCCTTCTTTTTTATAGGAAGGAAGAGATGAGACAGACCAAAAAGACCTTCTTTTTTATAAGAAGGAAGAGATGAGACAGACCAAAAAGAAAGACCTAGTTTTTTATAAGAAGGAAGAGATGTGACAGACCACCTCATCTTTAAAGGTAAGACAAAAATCACCCCCAATTTTTTAGAATTTACCTGCCCCACCCAAACTTACAGAATACTCCCCTTTCACAGATGAATGGTCCCAAGAAAGTGGGGAGGGGATATGTGGCCTAGCCTGTATTATAGCTTGGTAGTACTGTGTGTGTTTAACTGGCTTACTAGATGGGACATAATATGCATGGCTTGCTTTGCTGGCCTAAAGACACAGATAGATGTGTAGAATCCCACCTCCTAGTGTGGAGGTATTGGAAAGGTAGTCGCTTGAAGGAGGGTAGGATTTTCACCTTGATTTGAGTCCCTTGCTAATCTGGGTGACTTTCATTCAACAATGTTCTGGTTGGTGTGTACTTTCAAAGTACTTCAGGAGGACAGAGGCTGCTTCAGCACCAAACAAGAGCAGAAAACAATTTTCAGCATATGCTTGTGCGTACTTTGGATCTTTCAACACTGGGCTTCAGAACCAACTTCAAACAAACTAATAATAAAAGGGCTTGTTTCATCCCTTTGGGCTTCCATGAATTCTGGGAAACAGACTCATGCTTGCCCAATATATTTTCCCTCTACTTCCTATCATAGCGGAAGCATCCTGATTACATGGCATAGGCTCAGGCCTTCCTGCTAAGCTTGCCATAGTCAGATGACTCATCAGCAGAAGACAGTGGAAGATCCAGTCCATGCCTGCAGTAGCCACATGGATACGTAGGTCAGGGCAGTCAGCTCACTTCAGTAACTAAGGATACAATCTGAGGCATGTTTAGATGGGGGGGAAAGTCCTACAGAAAGGCTGTCTGGGAAATGCTGGGAGTTGAAGGACTTTTTTTCTGTCTAAACATGCTAAGATTGCACCTTAAAGGCCTCTGCAAGACCCAGGGCTCTGCCGAGACTAGACAACTGTTGGTTAAGTCTAGAGCTGGACCCTGATTCTGCTCAAGGCAGAACTTCAAATATGACCCACATTGAGGAGAATTTATCAGCAGTCCTAAAAGCATGCCAGTGTGCACATGCTGCAGATTTGTATGTGCAACAGAGATACATGACATACAGGTCAGAAGAAAAAGAGGTGGGAAGATAGAGTCCCTTCTTTTGGCTTTCAGGAAATGTAAATAAGTTCCAGTGTCATACTGCTGTGTTTTCTGCCCTGGGCAGTTTAATGTGAGAAGCCAACTAGGGTTTTTGGATGCACTATAAAATAGAAACAATTCTTGCTCAAGGGTTTCTAAAATGAAGGGGAGCATACAAGGGTGTTGGTTCTTGCACAGGAAATGTGCCTAGTTGATAGCCGATCTGGTCTGCAAATGAGATGCCATATTGCTTGTATGTGGAGACCTGAAGACAGTTCTGCATGCAGAGAGGCCCAAGAAATGACTATACACAATTGCTTTACCATTCCTAGAGAAGTATTCAGGACACCCCACCCATGCATTTAAATGTGTAATCTGTTTAGACATTTTGTGGAGATTATTTCACTGGCAACCGTGGGTTGCAGTGTTCATGTGGGTGAGTTGGAGTACATCAGATTACATTGCCTTTGACGGCCAGTTTACAGTCTGCCTCCTAACCCCACCTGTGCTTGTTTGGGAGCTGTAGAAGTTTTGTGTCTCAGCCCAAAGCATATGATTCCAGGTATTTCTGTCTACAAGAACCGTCGGCATGATTCTCAAAGCCTCTTAGCTTATGTCTGCAATTATTCTTATCATATCGTAGTGCTGGGTGTCCTTTGAATCTCATAGTACTGGCTAAGACCCTTAGCATTGGCTAAGATTCAGATAATAGCAGCAGAACGAAGGAGCAAAATTATGATGATGATGATATATTTATGAATGCCAGCAGCACAACCCTAGGGGGCCTAAGGATTCCCCTGCTGACCTTTTCATCTGATCCCCTGCCTTTGGGGGTCTAACCTTAGTCATTGAGCTTTCTCTGCTTGGAATTGGACTCCCTCTGTGGTTTAAAGCCCTGGGAATTATTTCAAGTGGTTGTAAGCAAATCCATTGTGTCTATCTGATGAATCCCCAGAGACAATGCAAAGAGGACGAAGGGCGGGAGGGAGGGAAAGGGGGGGATGAACCTCTCCCTGCAGAGATGCAGAGACTCTAACAGTGATGTTTAGATAGCTCCATGGGAAGAAAATCTTCCTCGCAGCTGAATCTTCTTCCCTGAAACAAAACCATAGTAGGCAATTTCCATTTTCTGTTTAAAATAAATAAATGGCTCGATGCTGCTGCACTCTGGAATCCTTTTCATTGCCATCTCCTAAAGATCCATGTCAGCTGGTGGTGTCAGGGAGGTATTACTCCATAATTAACCTCCTTCCAACCCTTCCTGCACCATTATTGCATATAGAACAATTATATTTAACAGTGCAGAGCCCAGTTAAACCTAATTTAGAGGACAGAAATGCTGTTGACAATAATTAAAGATGCATGGAACTCCCCTGTGTACTGAATTGAAGGATATTATTATTATTATTATTATTATTATTATTATTATTATTATTATTCACTTAACTGCGGGGCAATAATATAAGCTGGTTAGTTAATATATTTACTGATTAAAGTAAACATATGAAAATAATGATGAGCCTGTGGATATATAGCCAAATTTCTGGGCATAGAATTAGAATAGAGGGAGCTGTCTCATACTGAGCCAGGTCACCAGGCCATCCAGCCCAGGAGTATCTATTCTGGTAGCAGCAAATGTCCAGGGTTGCAGGAAGGAGTCTTTCGTAGCCTGAAATGTTGGGAATCAAACCTGGGACTTTTTGCATGCAAAGCAGGTGCTCTACCATGAAATCCCAACCCAGCCTCAACTCTATGGCTGGCCTTGAGCGAGTTGTTATTTATCATGCTGGATTCACACGAATCTTTAACATCCCAAATCTGCAATTTTTTCCCCTCTCTGCATATAACATGATCACACATTGCATTCAGTATCTTCCAGCGATGCTTGTAATGTGTGTGCCATATATGAACCTATGTGGCTGCCTCATACTGAAGCAGTTCATTGGTCTACCCAGCCCAGTGCTAGTCTAGTCTACTCCCAATTGGCAGGTGCTCTCCAGAGGTTTTGTCCCATTTCCTCTTTTAAAATGAATTCAAAGAGTCAGAAGAACCCATTACAGATCTCCATCTTCTCATCCATCCTGGCGCTTAGGAGTTGTGCAGAAGAGGGACTGTTGGCAGGTGCAAATTGTCTTTCAGGGTGAGAAAGGTTGACACCTCCTGATACTGCCTCATCCTTGTAGGGATTAGGGATAAACAAGATTTTTGTTACTGTTCACAAAACATGCAAACATGTCCTGTCAGCAATCCCGAATGTGAACACAAGCAAAGGCACTTTTTTTTTGTTTTGAAGTGTTTGTAAATTCCCCAACTTGCAAATGCATTCAAAAAATGCATATTAGGGGGCGGGGGGGCACTCTTTGAAATCCATATTTTTCGAAGAAAAATGTGCATTTTCCCAAAATCCAAATTTTCACAATTTAGTCAATGAGGGGGAAGTGTGCACTTCTGAAAAATATGCACAGAATGTACACTGAATGGGAAAGAGCAATACAACAATGGAACCAATTACCTAGGGAGGTGGTGGGCCCTCCCATACTGGAGGCATTCAAGATGAGGCTGGACAGCCATATGTCAGGGATGCTTTGAGGTGGATTCCTGCATTGCATAGGGGGTTGGACTAGATAGTCTTGGAGGCCCTTTCCAACCCTACTATTGTATGATTCTACAATTCTATGAAACAAGCTGAAAAATGGGTCAAAAACAAAAACAGGAGGAAGCCAAAATGAAACTTCAAAATGATTTTGGGAGAATTTAGGCGAGCCTGAAAATCACTGATCCTCCAATCCCTACTTGCCACCTCCCCCTCCCCATTAAAGGCCCAGTAACATACTTAGGGCAGGCAGGGGAAGTTGGCAGTAGCAGGTGCTCCCTAGGCTGGAGTACCTGTTCCCAGCAGGAATCATGAGTGAGCTTACCTGTCCCAGAATTCCCAGCAGGAAGTGGATACTATTTGCACCATTTCCACTGGAAAGAAGGCCCTCTCATCAATTCCCCACTGGGGATTCTAGAATAATAGCCACAATGCACACATGGTGGGAAAAGGTCACTCCTGTAGGACCTGGGGAACTCATCACCTTCTGCTGTCTGATGCCAAATAAGTTACTGGGCTGGGCTGGGGGCACAGGAGAAGTTGGAGCAGCAGCACTTGCACGATGAAGCCAAACCTTGACCTTAGTCATGAGCATTCAAATGTGGGCACTCACATTTGCAAGTGCCCTATTTGACTGCCTGTGTCATCCCTGCATCCTGGCAACCGTTCTACACCAGCCTTTCCCAAACTGGTGTCTTCCAGATGTTTTGGACCACCTCTCATCAATCTCAGCCAGCATGGTCAATGAGCATGAATGCTGGGTGTTTATTTGTTTACTTGTTGCATTTATATCACACCTTTTCTCCTCCAAGGAGCCCAAGGTGGCATACGTGATCCTCCTCCTCTCCATTTTATCTTCTCAGCAACCCTATGAGATAGGTTAGGCTGAGAGCCAGTGACTGGCCCAAAGTCACCCTATGAGCTTTATGGCCAAGTGGGGACTAGAAGCTGGATCTCCCAAGTCCCAGTCCAGTACTCTAACCACTACACCACACTGGCTCTCATCAATCTTGCCAGTCTTTCACATGAATATTGCAGCAGAAACTTACATTGTAGTGACGCATCCAGCTGTACAATGGCATGTTCTATGTGCGTGCATGCGCGCACGCGCATGTATGTGTGTATGTGTTGGGGGCTGGAAATGAGATTGTACATGCTGTCCCTGCCCCTAGCCTATGTATATTCAGGTGAATATCTGCATAAAACTTACATGCATAGAACTATATGAATGTACTGTAGGCCTTTCTCTTTTTCTCTCACTATGTGAGGAACCTGGCCTTTTCAGGGTTCCCAGCTGCATTATTAGAGCTCTATATGGGGTTTACCAGGATTGATTGATTGATTGATTACATGTATATCCTGCTTTTCCCTCTTGCAAGGATCCTAAGGCGACTTACATGGCCCTCCTCCTCTCCATTTTATCCTCACAACAACCTTGTGAGGTAGGTTAGGCTGAGAGCCAGTGACTGGCCCAAAGTCACCCAGTGAGCTTCATGGCTGAGTGGGGACTAGAACCCTGGTCTCCCAACACCCAAAGAGTCCAACACTCTTTGTGTAGTCCAAAACTAGGGATGGCGGAGAATTCCGCCACTGACTCCAATCAGACTGAATTCCAGGGAATTTGGCCTCCAGAGTCTGTGGCGGAACATTCCCACTCACCTCCGCCTCCCGCCGGATCAGCGTGGAGCTGAATCCTCCTCGCCGACAGCTCCATTCCGCAAGTGATATGGGCCCCATTGCCGTCCGTATCGCTGATGATGAGAAACAGGAAGTGATCAGGGACATCAGGGAAGTGATCAGGGAAAACAGGGACATTTTTTCATGCAATAGGCCATGTAAATAGCTACGTAAATACAGATGCGTAACCTATCGCAAGAAGAAACAGGGACGCAAATGGCGTAGCAGATGCCATTTGCATCTGGATCTCTTCCTGTTTCTCATCAGCAGCGATACAGCATGGCAATGGCGGCCGTATTGCTTGCGGAATAGAGCCAGCCAGCGAGGATTCCAGGGGGGGGAGGAAAGGATCACCTCCCCTCCCCCACGGAGCCCCCTGCAGAGCCCAGGTAAGGGGATTTGTACATCCCTATCCAAAACATCTGGAGGGCACCAGTTTGAGGAAAGCTGGTTTGTTGTAACATAATGCAGGCATTGGCATGTCCGTGCAAGGACGTTTGCATTAATTCAGTTGCAATGGTCAGTTTCGAAACAGAATTTCAACCTGTGCTGTTTGCTTAGGTAGCTAAAGCTATTGTTTGTCCTACTTATATGGCTGGTTTTATAATGTATGAAGAGGGTTTGAGGGACTGCTTGTTGCTGCTCAGCTGTTTTGCCAACCTGGCCACTGAATTACGCTGGAGGCTCAAATCATTTCAGCCTCCAGCATGCCACATTCTCAGCAAGATATGTACAATGTTATAATCTCTTGTGTTATAAGAGATAGAAGAACTGCATCAGAGAAAACCCTCTCATTGGCTGATGGTACCCTGAGGGCAGGACACAGTTGCCTAGCAACCTTTGGCTAGGCTTCGTTGTAGACATGTTGAAATCCTTCAGATGCAGACCATATGCAACAGACTTTGTATCGGAGCTCCAGCAAGGAATCCGCAGACCTGAGGAATACTGCTTTTTCCTGTCTGGTGCTATTACCTCCCAGTTCCACTTAGTTTAGCCTTTTCCAGAGGCATATATGATAATCAGTCTCCTTCCCTGCTCTCTTGCTCAGGGTTTTGTAAACATCATTTTCCCAGCACTAGCAGTCCAAGCACAGGATGACAATCACATCTCAGTGTGTTGAGTTGACTTCTCAGTGCCCTGTTCCAGTCCTCAGCACCCCACACTAGGGATGGGCAGATTTATCAAGACCATTTCTGTATGTATTTGTCTGCACATTTTTCAAATACATTAATGGATGCGTTCCCCCATTAAATAAAGAGTGTTTGTGCACTTTTAAGAAATGTGTGCCGTGTTCTTTTCCACATTTTTCAAATGTGCTCATGTTGCCAAACACTTTTTTTTTTACTTTCACAGAATGCATTGCAAACCCAGATATGTCACTTTCTGACTGCAAATTATGTCCATTTCCATGTTTGGTTCCAGGAGGTGTGGATCAGGATAAATGCATTTTTTTAAAAAAACACTCGATGGAGCGAATTTCCCAGTTTCCTACTCCACACCCACCTAACCAAAAGTCACTGCTGGCCCTGCATTTACCTCACAGCTTCCTTTTCAACCACAGTTAAACCAAACATTCAAACTGGCTACTGGTTTGGATCAGTTACAGGTAGCATTGGCGGAATGGTTCCTGTTAGCAAAGTGCACCTCACTGGATGAGTCCAGGAAGTTCAAAAGGTTTCAGAAGATGCAGGCTTTTGCCAATTAGGATTTTGTTGTACAGTTTTAATTTGTCATTTGATCGCATGCTTAGTTTCTGCCCTATAGGACAGTGATGGTTTGTATTGTGATATGATATGAACAGCCTAGGGAAGGGTCCCATTCAAACAATGGTTGAGGAGGGAGCAGGGCAGAGTTGAGGCAGGATTGGATCAAAGCATTTTTCCAGCTTCCTTTGCTACAGGGGACCCCAGGCTCAACCCTTCACTAAGGTGCATCAACGTGCAGTCCAAGAGGTGTGCCCCGGCAATGACAGAGATTTTGCTGGGCTTACTTAAGAACATAAGAAGAGCCACACTGGATCAGACCAAGGGTCCATCTAGTCCAGTATTCTGTTCACACAGTGGCCAGCCAGCTGTCGACCAGAAAACCACAAGCAGGACACAAGCAGGATACTTCTCAGAACATGCGCTTTCCCCTCTGCATTGGTTGTATCATTCAACATCATGCATCAACTTAGAGCATGGTCTTACGGCATATGATTCAATCTAACCAGGACCGGGTATGGTCAGTGCCTGGATAGAAAACTGCCCAGGGATTCTATGTATGTCATTGTCACCGTGAATTCCATCATGGAAGAAAGCCAGTCTATATATGTAATACTAGTTGTTTCCTGTTACCGTTTTGTTGCTTTTTTCATGTTTTGTGCATTCAATGTCTCTGAAAAATCCATTAAAAATCCACACAGAGAGAAAGAAATGCACAACCACACCATCTCTTTGGATGTCCCAGGGGATACTGGGGCAAGAATGCCTTGACATAAAAATCAGTAAAAGCAGTTGGTACCATAGAGCAGGTAACTTGGCACTATCGGACAGCAAATCATATTTGCTGTAACATATGGTGGTGATATGTAAGAGGTTTATCCTTGGTTAAAGAGTCACAGCATATGTGTGAGAACAGTCTGACAGCCATCTTCAAACAGTTAAACTCAGCTCATAGTAAGGGATTCTGATTCTGACCTTTAAAGCATCAACCATGGTTGAAAATGGAATTGTTCCAATGTAGTATTCTGAGGAACAAGCAGTCCATAGTTACAAAAAGAAATAAAGAGGTAAGATGAGTGGGAATGATAAAGCAGTGGCTGTGCTGTAGAAAGTAGCAAGAGAGAGGAAAACATTAATGATGGACAGAACTTGTGTGTTTAAGTGTGCATTATTTATGAGGACAATTTCAGCTGAAATGCATTCCTGTCCAAGCAGAGCAAGCAAGAAGAAGGAGTGTTTCACTGTTTTTAGTGTGAACATGTATTTGTTCCCCTAACATTGTTACTATCCAGATTTGAGTGCCGTATGTGCTTCTTGCAAACTTGCCCAAGTTCTACGCATCAGGCAACTGCCACTTGAACACCACATTTTTCCCTCCTGAAATTGCGGGGAGAGAGATCCCTGGAAAGACATTCCAGGAAAGACATGCCAAGTCACCACAGAGAACTGATGCTGTTGAGCATTATGGAGAAAGCACAAGGGAGTTTAGTGTGAGTGATTCAAAGTTGGTACTGGTTTGCAGCCATGTGCATCAAGACAAACACTGGCACTTGAATGGCTATTTGCCCATTACTGTATACATCAACCTTCCCCATCCTGGTGCCCTTCAGTTGTGTTGGGTTACGTCCCCCATCATCCCCAGCTAACCTAGGACACTAGGATGAGGATGGCTCACATACATACTTTTTTTTTTTTGCACAAGACTGAATTGTTGTGTAGTCAAAAGAAATGTGGGAAACAGTTGTCAGTACAGATGTGATAGGAGGAGTCCCTATGACAGTGTAGTCTAGTGGTTAATGGCTGAGCTATGAACTAAAAAGTCCCCAGTTCATTTCTTAAAGGAAAAAAGAAAAGGTTCCTCCTGTGCAAGCGCCGGGTCATTACTGACCCCTAGAGGGACGCCGCTTACGCTGGCGTTTTCATGGCAGACTCTAGTGGGGTGGTTTGCCATTGCCTTCCCCAGTCGTGACTACCTTTCCCCCAGCAAGCTGGGTACTCATTTTACCGACCTCAGGAGGATGGAAGGCTGAGTCGACCTGAGCCAACTACCTGGGACCCGGCTTCCACTGGGATCAAACTCAGGTCGTGGGGGGAGTTTTGGTTGCAATACTGCCGCCCACCACTCTGCGCCACACGAGGCTCTAGTTCATTTCTTAGCATGTCATTAATTCACTAAGGATGCAATCCTATGCATGTTTGGAGAGAGAAAAGTCCTGCAATACCCAGTATGCATGCTGGGAATTGTAAGACTTTTGTCTTTCCAAACATGCATAGGATTGCACCCTAAGTGGCTGCTATCTCTTACTCTCAGCCCACCTTCTACAAAATATGGAGAATCAAACTGATCTATGGCTGTGAGGATCACTAGGAGCTGGATGACATGATACGCTGGCCTTTTCCCTCCCTGCAGTAATGTCCAGGAGTAGATGCACATGGTACTGTGTCTTTCTACTGTGGTTTTCCCTCCCTGCCCCTGCCAGCAGCAGCCAATGATGTGGAGCAGGAGATGATGGAGCTCATGTGATAACTAGTTTTAGACATTACAGCAGGAATGGGAAGAGAATTTAATACAGGGTTGCCATTTCCAGCATTACCCATGTAGCTAGCCTAATGTGTAGCCTGGCCTTAAGGCCGTATTTGTGAAATATTTTTGATACCCCAAAGCTGGAGTGAGGAACATGCAGCCCTACAAATATGGTTGGATGACATAGGGACATAGGAAGCGGCTGTATACTGAGTCAGACCATTGGTCCATCTTGCCCAGTATTATCAACACTGATTGGTCATGGCTCTCCAGGGTTTCAAAGCAGGAGTTTTCCCAGCCCAACTGGAGATGCCAAGGATTCGACCTGGGATGTTCTGCACGGAAAGCAGGTGCTCTGCCGCTGAGCTATGGCTCCTCCTCCGTTGGCCCTTCATCCCATTCAGGGATGATGGGATGACAATCCTCATCATCCTGACCATTGACGATGCTGTCTGGGGCTGATGGGAGTTGAAGTCCAATGACATCGGGAGAGCCACAGGGTCCCCACCCCTGGTCTAAAGTGCTAAGTACTAGCGGTACTATTAACGCTAGGAACATGTTTTCAAGACGATTGGCCATTCACGTACATCCGTTTAATGAGCTTTCATTTCAGTGGATGCCATTTCCTCCTTAAATCAGTCACACGTAGGGGATGACAGTGATTGAAGAGATTCATTATGCAGGTTCTTTGGAATTCTGCACCAGAAATGCAAGAGAAAGAGAAAAGCCAACACAAAAATCTTCTTGATCATGTAACTCTTCGGGGGAGGCCGGGGGGAAGCATTTTTAATATAGCCTAGATCCTTGTGGTTGCTGGCAACTCTGGTACTTCCCGTTGTCCCTAAGGGCCAAATTACATGTAATATGGGAGATGCATGACTGGATTGCCCAATGTCTTTGTTTTTATTTTAATGCCACCACTGGGGACTGCCAATTTGATGGAAAGGAGGGCAATTTTAGTTCGGAAAATGGCACTGGGAAAAGAGAGAGCCTCCCACCCTCCCCAACACCAGTGCTTCAGTCAAATTGCCAACCCATGGAAGCTGTGCTAAAATTCAAAGCAATAACATTGGGATATCCAAACACAAACCTCCCAGTCCCACATAATATGTAGTTTGGCACTAACAGGAGCTGCCTTTGGTATACATGGCTACTTTTCCTATAGATTTGTGTGGTTGCTTCACAGTGCATAGTTCTACATGCAGTCCAGTCTTGTCCATGGGTTCAATATGCAGTTAGCTTGGAAAGTCTAATTTTATTTATCCCCCCCCCCTTTTAAAAATGCTGTGTGAAATTCTCTCTCTCTCTCTCTCTCTCTCTCACTGTCATATAATCAAAGATAGGCTTGAGGCAGCTTTTCACTTGCTGTTTGGGGCTTTCTCTCTATGCCATCCACCCATTATACAGAGAAAGGACTGTACAAGCAGGGGATAGTCTATATTTAATATCACACCTCTGCATATCTCTACCAGACTCTGTGGCTGGATTTTACTGGCACTTTGAATGGAGGGGGGGGGATATACCAAAAAAATATATACCCAAAGCTAGCCTCCGACCTGGACTAGAACAATCTCTGAAACGCTAGCCTTCTGACTTCTAACTTCTCTACCATGCTACCCTTCCATGGCTGGAAAATGAAACAAAGCCTTAAGCATATAGTAATATGGGAGGAGGGATAATCCTGGAGGAGAATTAATTGCTTGCTTTGGAACAATGACACTGAGAAAAAAATAGCAATTGGAAATCTGTTTCAGTCTAGCATGCATCCACCACCACCCCCTTTCTCTCATACACCCCCACCACACATGCACAGAGAGATTCAACATTCTTTTTGGATGTTTTGATAAGGCCCTTTCTTGTTTCTTTTCACCCGCGAGCGAACATGATTTGATTCTCCCCCCCCCCCTTTCCATTCCTCGCTCCCTCGCTGGTTTGAGGTGGGCATTCAGGGTTGACTTCTATCTGTTCAATTCAATCTCCCTGCCTGTTCATTTTCTACACAATTCTCACACACCCTCCCTTCAGCCAAATGATTTCCCCCCCTTCTTCTAATCTACCTTGTATTTTTTAAGATGTCTTGCTATTTGTTAGGCTTCAGGCTCTAAGCCTGTGTTTTTAATATTTTTCATGTCCTTCGTGTACTTCACGTGAATGCTGGCGATAGATGCTAGCATTTTATTGCTCGCTAAAACTCCAGCATTATTGCTTTCACATTTGGCCTCCTGCTTAGCATCATAATTAATTAGTGATAGCTTGGAAGAAATACACAACGTCTCACAAGCAACAAGTTATGAGCCGTTGTCACAGGGCCTGTTGGGGGAGGTGTCTGGTCACCTCAGGGATATTCCAGGGCCCTCTTCTGAATGTTCAGAGTGCTTTCTTGCTTTCTTTTAAAGCAGCCTCCCCTAACCTGATACCCTCCAGACCACAGTCCAACTGTGTTGGACTGCAACTCCCATAATTCCCAGCCAGCATGAATAGCAGCTATAAAGCATCACAGACACAGACCTACAGCTGCACATTCAACCTTTCTGAACTACTGGTCACATACTTTGGTCTTCAAAGTAATTTTTCACTAGCATGGTGGGAAAGTGCCCCCCAATGGCACTATCTTCAATAAAACTTTTCTAGTTCTCTCCCCACCCCCGATTGGTTTTGCAAAGGGCCAAATGCATTCTTGGTGTTCTCACTCGATGGAATTAAAACCCAGAAGTGTTTCGTCCCAAATATGTTTGGATCAGCTCCCTGATCCAGCATTAATCTATCTCATTTTCTCCTGTCCTAGTTTCTTCTGCACTGTTGAACATATCCTTCTGAATTGGTATTCTTGTCACAGGTTTTATCCCACCAGGTCTCTGCAAAGCCAACTAAATCATCATTGTTTTCATGCATGAGAACATCTAGTTCTTCCTACTCAGTTATTTTCCCAACTTCTTTTGCTGAAATACCTAGGCAATATTTTTAACCCAGCTTCCTTTGTAGTTTCGTGTCATGTCTCTTTTAGATGCAGTATCCTTTTGCATGTACCTGTTATAAACATAATTTGATTCATTCAATTGCCTTCTTCAGAATTCTGCGTAAAGACTTCTTGTGGTTGGCCAGCCTGGTAAATGCTACAGATAACTATTTAATACCTACAACAAATTGGCTGTTGGTATGGCGTATACAAAAGGTCTCCAATTTATTTTTCAGTTTGGTTGCATTTCTTTTTCATTATTAATTAATACCTTTGCTTTTTATAGACCTCATACTTCTGGTCTTTATGATTACTGAAATAATGTTGAAAAATGTAACCTCATTACAAAAATAAGACCAGGAGGTCCACCCTCTAAAGGGGTTGGCAGTTTCATGTAATGGTGCAAAGAGGTGTGACCTACCCCATTAATTTCATAATTTGGGAATTGTAGATCCAGCATGCTTCCATGAACCAGAAAATGGGTTCTCATTAGGCAGGTAAATACAGTTTAGAGAGTTACATTTTAGGACTAACAGTCACCAATATTTATTGATCATCAGAAGAATGTGGGGTCTTAGATGTCTTAGAAAGCCCAGACATGTCCAATTGAGCCCCATATTTCTGAGAGAATGAGGAATGTCACACTACTGGATGGGGTAAAATCCCTCAACAATGGTAGGGAATGTCATGGAACAAATCATTTACATGGATAGGTCCTAGTTTTAGTTTCTGGCAGAGAAAGCATCTCAAATAGGAAGGTGGAGAAAAACCCCTGCATGAGCCCTTGAAGCACAGCTGCCAGCTAGAGTTGAGACTATTATTTACTAATGCTGTGCCAAAAAAAAAAAAACACTACATTTTTTCAACCATTCTCATTTAATTTGATAGAATTGAAATTGCTTTCAAAAATAAATTCAATGGTGAAGAAAAATTCAGAGAAATCCTCATGGGTTTGGTTGGATTTCTTGTTTGGGTTACCTAGAAGGTGGCTGAGGAGTCTGTGCAACTGTCCTGTTTTCATTGTAGAATCATTTCTCTGGCAGCCCGTAGCCTCCCTGGCTGATCACACTTCAGTTAAAGCCCAGGGGAAGACATCATGAGATAATTCCCCCATGGGGCTTTTTTCAGATCAGGAAGCGAAGGCAGCCTGGAGGCTGCAGAACAATGGAGAGGGATGTGTAATAGAAAGAAAACACACAACACCCTCGGCCACCTCACAGTGATTAGCAAAACTCAAAAACATCACAAAAATAAATTATAAAATACCCTGAGCATAAGGTAGAACAATGGAAGCCTCTTTCATGGGGGAAGAAAACTTTCATGAAATTGGAAGACAGATTGAGACATAGCACTAGCTCCACCTTTTCCCTGGAGCTAGACAAAACACGCCCCCCCCCCGCACACACTTGCGTCGTGATGGATGCAAAATGGTGGCCAGTCTGCCAACACAGTTGATGCTATAGCCACTTGCAGTGGCAGCACAAAAAAATCAAAAACCCTTACGAAAAAAGAAAGAAGCTGATCATGGTGAGCCCTGCCTATGAGAAACTGTTGAGAATTTCTCCTCCCCCTGGAGAAATTCAGTGAAATCCCCCCCCCCATTTCTCTGCCCACAAATAGCATGGAGAATTTCAGTTGGGCTATTTGCACTCTGCTCGGTTATTTGCTTCTGTATTCATTCAGTGCTATCAGTGTGCATGGCACCTTACAGAGTATAAGAGGATATGTACCTGCCCCAAGCAGCTTACAATGTAAATTCAACACAGGGGGAACAACAGAGGAAGGAGACAGAAGTAGAGGCAGGAATAAATAGGAAAACAATGTGTGCATGGTTGGAAGGGGCCTATGAGACCATTGAGTCCAACACCATACTTGTTCCAGTTACATATGCTTAGGCTTAGTTACTAGCCAAACTACACTGGGGCTTGTTGTGCCAAAGACATCACAGAAAAGGTGGCTTTTAAGGAAATATTGGAAAGAAGCAGAAGAGGTAGCACAGTGCAGGTGTTCTGAGAGGCAGTTCCAAGCAGCGACAAAGAAAGCATGGAATCTTTAGAGGAAGCAGGAGTCATTCAGATGGCTGTGGGTATTGGAGCTCAAGAAGCAATGGTCATAGGCAGGGATGCACTGTGATGTAAAAGTGGAGAGATACGGGTGGGGTGGGTCAAGGCTGTAGAAGGCTTTGAAGGTAAGAACAAGGAGCTTTTGATGGATCTTGGAGCAAACAGGAAGGCAGTGTAAGGATTTAAGGAGGGGTGTCACATGTTCAGAGCAATGACAGAGGTTATTAGTTCTAGAAGCGGAGTGATGGATATCTGTGGGAGGGGAGAGGTGAACAGATGACCAGAGAGGAGAAGATTACAGTAGTCTGGGTGAGAGACTATCAAGGCATGGACCAGAATTTTTGCTAAAGGGACAGAGAGCAAGGGCTGTATTTTTGCAGTGTTGTGAAGGGAGAAGCAACATGACTTGGCTACAGACTGAATATGGGGAAAAAAAGAAGAAAAATGAGTCAAAGGTAAAGCCAAAGCTATCTACCTGTATAACAGGGTGGACGGTAACATGGTGAATGGATGAGGAAAGCTTACAAGGAGAGGATGGCTTGGGAAGAAAGTTGTGGAGTTCAGCGTTGGACATATGAGTCTGAGCTGCTGATCTTAGGGGGAGAGAGACAGAACCAGATAGGGAAGTTTGAGACATCCGCAACAGAATCAAATGATTTTGGATTTCTATGAATCTGACCCATGGATTCCACTGTGGACTGCCTTTTCCCAAGTTGCATGGATTCTATGGACTTTATATGGGGGGAGGGATGCATTTTTGCACGTGAAAATTTGTGAAATGTGAATTTATGCAAATTCAGGGAATTGGGAAAAAATCCAATTCCATCAATGAGCGGACAATTAAATGAAAGGCACCTGACAACCCATGAAACACAGACGGAATGGATTTTACAAACTCTGTTCATCCCTAGAACTGGGTGTCATCAGGTTATAGGTGGTACTGAAAGCCATGACATTTGATGATGTCACTGATAGATAGCATGTAGAGAGAGAAGAGAAGAAAGGCAAGAAAAGATACTTCGAGGGTCCCAAGAAAAAGATTTCTTGGCAGGGGGGAGAGGGAAACAAGAGGAAGATATTTCACCAAACACTGAAAGAACAATTAGACAGGCAGGAAGAAAGCCAGCTGAGGACAAAATCGTAGAGACCAAGAACATAAAGCACAAGTGGGGAGCATTTTTTGGTCTAGGGGCCAGATTGACTTTCCCCTCCAGACCAATGAGACAGGCAGAATGTCAGGGGTGGGCCCTGCCCAGAATCTCCACTCCTTCCACTGACATCATCTAACCCACCTTGCCCATCTGCCTTTGTGCAGAGGCATGGAGCTCCATGCCCCTGTCTGCATGAGAAAGGGACTGGTGCCTGGAGGCTGAGTTGGGCACCTCGATCATGCAGCACTCCTTCATCCCAATTGGGATGGCATGCAGCACATGAAGGGTCACTTGGCTGGCACCAGGAGGAGCCTCTTCTCCAGGTGCTGCCCAAGTCAGGCACCTCCTTTGCACACCACTTGCCATCCCAATTGGGGCAGCATGCAAAGGAGAATCCCCACTGTTATCTCCTATCAGTGATCAAAGATAACAGCAGAGAATCTTTTCCCTGCTGGGAGGAAGAGGGGCCTGGAGAGGGGCTTGGGAGGCCACATTCACTGGAGGTTCCCCATCCCTGACATAAAGGGAGTCAAGCTGGAGAGAGTGATCAACTGTATCAAAGGCAGATGGAAGATCAAGAAGAATGAGAACTGGATAGAGATGCTTAGCGTCTGCAGTGTGGAAGCCATCAGTGATTTTTGTGATGGCAGTTTCAGTGTGGTGAAGGTGGTGGAAACAAGATTAGAACGGGTCAAAAGCAGAGTTAGAAGAGAGAACGTGGAGACAGCAGAAGTAAGCAGCACACTCCAGGAATTTGGAGATGAAAGGTAGAAGGGAGATGGGGTGGTGTTTGGACAGGGAAGATGGGTTATGGGATTTTTAAAATGAGAATATGTGAAAGAGTGGCATGTTTAAACTCAGTATAGAAAGAACCAGAGGAGAAGGAGAGAGAGAGTTTGATTCTGTGGCAGAGAGGAGGGATAATGGTGGGGGAGATGGCAACCAGGAAATGGGAGGGGAGGGGATGAAGGGGCACATGGAGGAGACAAGAACAGCAGGGTAGTAAACTCATCAAGTGAAACAAAGGAAAAAGAGGAAAGGGTAAAGGGAGGAGGAGGTGGAGGGACAACTCAAAGAGGAGGAGGAGAACAAGTGAGATCAGAATGAAGATTGTTATTTTAGTATTGAAGTAGGAGGCAAAACTTGGGCAGTGAGTGAGTGAGGAGGGGAGAGTCAGTGGGGCAGGACACGGCAGAGCATCAGAGAAGAGGTGCTGTGGGTCCCTAGAGTTGGTGCAGGTCAGAGAGGTGTAGTGGTGTTGCTTGGCCAGATAAATGGCAGGCAACAAGGAGGAGAGCATCAACATATAGTGCACAAAATCAGCCATCACTTCACTTTCCCCCAGAGGTGTTCAATTGCATGAGAACATGAGTGATAGTATTAAATGGAGGCAGTCCTGGTGCAATGAGCAAATTGTGTTACTCAATATACCACAGCTTCATGTACATACAAACATAAGAGCCATGATGGATCAGACCAAGGGGTCCATCTAGTCCAGCATTCTGTTCACACAGTGGCCAACCAGCTGTCGACCAGGAACCCACCAGCAGGATACTAGTGCAACAGCACCCTCCCACCATGTTCCCCAGCTACTAGTGTACATAGGCATACCGCCTTTGGTACTGGGGGTAGCACATAGCCATCAAGATTAGTAGCCATTGATAGCATTCTCCATGAATTCTAATCCCCTTTTAAAGCCATTCAAAGTGGTGGCCATCACTACATCTTGTGGTAGCAAATTCCGCTACATGCTATGTGAATAAGTACTTCCTTTTATTTGTCCTGAATCTCCCACCAATCAGCTTCATGGGATGACCCCGGGTTCTAGTATTATGAGAGAAGGAGAAAAAAAAGTCTCCCTATCCATATTTTCCACATCATGCAAAATTTTATACACCTCTATCATGACCCTTACACACCCTTTCCCTCCTTTTTTCCAAGCTGAACAATTCCAGCTGTTGTAATCTTCTCTCATAGGAGAGACGCTCCAGCCCCTTGATCATTTTAGTTGCCCTGTTCTGCACTTTTTGCAGCTCAACAATATCTTTTTTTAGGAGTGGTGACCAAAATAGTACAAAGTATTCTAAGTATGGTCACACCATATATTTGTATAAAGGCAGTGTGATATTGGCAGTTTTATTCTTGATTCCTTTTTCTAATTATGCCTAACATGGAGTTTGCCTTTTTTACAGTGGCCACACACAGGATTGACATTTTCATTGAGATGCCCACCAAAACCCCAAGATCTCTTCCTTGGTCGGTCACCCCTAGTACAGATCCCATGAGGTTATATTAGAAGTTGGGATTTTTTGCTGCAATGAGCATCACTTTAGACTTGTGTTACTCTTGCTTTTGGCAAACTGGTGTAGTACAGGGGTAAGGCTGGAAGAAGTCAAGCCCCTTCCCCATGTAAGTGGGAAAGGGAGCATCATCTTGGGTACAATTTATATTTGTCTTTGAAGAAAGGTTGTGAAAATGTTGCTGGTTTTGCAGGGAAGTATTTGAAGGATACAAATTGTCTCTAGAAGGCAGGAATCTAATTTGTGGCATTGCGTCTCTAGCAATAACCTTCAGTCTGCTGTCAGCCAGACTACACTTTCTCATCATCATCTGTTTGATCTTCTTTCCTTCACTGTCCTGTGCTTTAGCTTCCTTCCAAACCCAAGGTCCTTTAAATTATTTACAACTTCTTGATGATTCTAACATGGGCAACCATGGACAAGTTCGTTTTTGACTGCTTTCATGTTCCATATCTCATGTCACAGCTTCTTTAATATTGGAAGGAGCATATAGTACTTTGTTCTCTCAATGGTCTTTGCTTGTGTAGTGGCACAGTCACTGGTCACATCTTAAACTCTATCATCTCTACAGGACCTCCATAAGGTCACCATATTATTATCTATTCTCCTCTTCTCCACATTTACCTGCATCCCATTTCATCACTTTGACCCTAGACTGGCAATCATGCACACTCTATCCAAACATTCAAACCTCCATCCATCAGGTAATGAGCCCAAGTTCTTTGAAGGTACTTGCTAATAACTGCACGAAGTTGAGAGTTGAAATGTAAATAGCAGTGAAATAATTCAGTCTGTACTGGAAGTAATTTGCAGTAATAGTCAATGTATTTTTAAAAGCTTAATGGCATTTCCATTCATTATTTTATTATTATAGAGTGTAATCACACATAACCATGTTACAGAAATTATCAGAGTATGTTGCATAAGTTATAAATAAATCTCATAAAAATAATTTGTTAAGGTGAAGCTAAGGTTATAGACATATGTCAGTGTTTGAGTGCATCCTATTTCTCAAGAATGTTCACTTTATGCACAAAATTAGAAATCCAAGATATCCCATGTTGAATTTTGATGCCTCAAACTAGGCACTGAAACTACATTAGCACTGCTCCATGGTGAAACCCATTCCGCACTTTCCCTTCTTAACTGCTATATTTTTAAAGACATATCCTTTAAAATATATGGTTTTCATAATATTTAATAAGCTTTTGGAGAAGCACAGTGTTATTATTTGGATGAGGGGGTTGTTTGTACAGATGCAAAATTGAACAGACTCAGACCCTGACATTTATTTATTTAAGGTTGGATCCAGGCTTATTCATACTTAAAGTACACATATTGGAATCAATGGAACTTAAGATAACCATGACTAATTTCAGTCCCATTGATTTCCATGGGTCTACACTAAGGATGACTAAATCTAGATTCAGTCCTTAATAAATTAGATCCTTCTCATGGAAGACAATTTACACTCAGCACTACTGCTCTTCCTCTGCAATCCAGAGTTGCAGGGCCATATTGGGTACATTCTACAATGGACTCTCAGTGGATGTTTAGTGATGGTGAGGATAAGAACATAAGAAAAGCCATACTGGATCAGACTAAGGGTCCATTTAGTCCAGCATTATGTTCACACAGTAGCCAACCTGCTGTCGACCAGGAACCCACAAGCAGGACATGAGTGCAACAGCAACCTCCCACCCATATTCCCCAGCAGCTGGTGTACATAGGCTTACCACCTCTGATACTGGAGGTAGCAAATAGCCATCAGAACTAGTAGCCATTGAAAGCCTTCTCCTCCAGGAATTTATCTAACCCCCTTTTAAAGTCATCCAAATTGGTGGCCATCACTACATTCTGTAGTTTAACTATGTTCTGTGTGAAGAAGTACTTTCTTTTATCTGTCCTGAATTTTCCACCAATCAGCTTCATGGGATGACCCTGGGTTCTAGTATTTTGAGAGAAGGAGAAAAATTTCACCCTATCCACATTCTCCACACCATGCATAATTTTGTACACCTCTATCATGTCTCCCCTTACCCTCCTTTTTTCCAGGCTAAGCATATATTAACTCAGGCTCCTGTATGAATTGAGTGTGTGCCTTTGAAAATGTCCCAGAATCCCCTGCAAGGCACAGGGGTTCCTCAGCAGGCAAGTAGAAAGGTTTCCCAGGAGACAGACAGACAGCTGCCCTTTCGCATCAGCAGCAACAATCATAAAGCTAAACAGAATGGGCACAATCCACCAAGACAGGGTGTCCTGTACAAACCCTACTTGTAGGAGCACAGCAGAGGAAGAGAATTTCCTGGTGGGTCCTTACCAACATTAGGAACTATGAGAAAACTTACTGAATCACACAAAATGTAAATCTATAATGCACCCTTCTCACCTCGAATATCATGCAAAATGCTATTAGTGTCATAAAGAACTGGTTGAGAGAAAGGTGGAAAAAATAATTATAAACTCATGAAAAACATAAGTAGATAAATTATATGGATGGGACTGCATGAGACCACAAATGGCCTGGGGTTGATGGGATTGTGAATAGCAAGGAATCATTGTTCACTCTTCTTTAACAAAACCTACGGGCTTCTGATGGAATGAACAAGAGCCATCAATTTCAAAGGGAAACACAAGGAAGCCATTTCAACACAGATCACCCGATTAACCTAATGGAATGTGTTGTCAGGGGAAGTTGTGAAGGCCAGTAGAGTAACTGAAAGGATTAGACAAATTCATGAAGGAGAAGCCCATCTTTGATATCTAGCCAAAATTATCAGGACCTGAATCAGTGTTCTCAAGGTGTATTTAGGGTGCAATCCTATGCATGCTTAGACAGAGAAAAGGCTTACACCTCCCAGCATGCCTCCTCCCTTCACGTGGTTGTGGAGCTTCTGTACAAAAACAATTGAGCAGAACTCCATGAAGGGCCTGAAATAGTGGTTCACTTCTTTGGATCCTGACCATGAGATGCAGAATTTAAAAGGGGAAGCAGATACAAATACATAATTGATTCTCTTTTATAAACAAATTCAGAAATAATCCAGTGCCACCATTTCTCTGTCTTAAGTACCCCTTATTATCTCATACAGCCAAAAATGTTAATAAAAATATGTTGACTCCAGACTTAAATCATACTTAGACTTTAAAACTCCCCTCTCTGAATGTTGAGATGGTGTCTCCTCCTTACTTGAGCGTACATGTAATCAGCTTACAAGTGACATTAATAAATAAAATCACAATAAATATATATTTAAAAAGAAAAACCTAACAAGTTTTCCCACTGAGCAGATGGTGATGGAGGCCCCTGTCGGAGACTCTGCAGTGGTCTTCACTTGCCTCTCTCTTCTGCGATCCTTCCCACAAGGCAGATAGTGGTAGATCCCCAGACTCATGGGCCAAATCTGGCCCTCCTGAAGTCCAAATCTGGCCCTCCTGGGTTCCTCAGATGGCTCTGCCCCCTTCCTCTGGCTCCAACCTCTTTCATCTGGCTGCCGATTGGTAGTTTCCCAACTTTTATGCAGTTTCTTCCCTGTTCTAAAAGGCTGAAAAGCTTTAACTCAGGTTTAGTTACTGACAGTAAGAGCTTTAAGCTAAAATATGCTGCTATTTTTGGTTCCACCCTTTGGCCTTGCCCACCACCAGAATGTGGCCCTCTAAAGCTTCTCCAAACTGAAATGTGGCCCTCAAAAGGAAAGAGGTTCCCAAACCTGTGAGATATGGTCCTAGAGGGAGGAGGGAAGAGCAGTCTAGCTGGAGCAGGCTCTAAGGTGGTCTTCACCTGCCTTCCTCCCTCATACATAGTCTTACTACTTACATAGTGCTGATGGTAGTGGTGATGAAATGTAAAAACATGTACCAGACACATACAGAATCTGATGACACTGCAGTACAAGGGTGTGCATGTGTGTGTGTTTTAAATGTTTGCTCAGAACATCTTAAGCTTTGTAGGTTTGCAGCCAAGTTGATTATAAGTGCTGGGGAAAATGCAACAGAGGGAGTGAAGTTGCTTTTACTTGCAGGTCCAAGGCTGGAACAGTCAAGTGAAGGCTGAACAATGGCAAGACTTTGTAGACTGACCCTCTCTGCAGAACTCTGAGAAACACTGCAGTGGTCTGTATTAGCAGGACTTGCAGATTAAAAGAACCTAATGGGGTATGTGCTATAAAATCCCATCTATGGTCTCTAGATCCATGCATAATAGGAGCGATATAGCGGAAGCCTGGCGACACATGAAAAAAATTTCCATTGCTATCCCATTTTGTGATAGCAGATTCTGTACAAGAATGCAGAATATAAACCAATAACTGAAAGATAAAATATGCTCTAAAACAGGGATGGTCCCTTAACAAGGCACTGATCTAATTAGAAGAATTCATATCTGAATATATTCTACATTAGAACTTTGGCCCAGTGGTATACTTGTATTCTTGTGAGTGGAATTTTAAAAAGGGCTTGCGATAAGAACATATGGTATCAGTGTATTTTTATTCTGAAGTATGGTGTGATATATTGGAACATATCCCATATAAAAAACAGGGAGCCATTCTGTGGGCAGGGCAGGAAAGATTGTGGTTGAGGGTTCCCCCTCCCCCCTTCTATTTCTTTCAGCCTCTTTTGCTAGAAACTGCGACGTATGCAAAGGCAACTGATGCTGGGAGGGGGTGGAACTGCTTCAGGTAAGAATATGAATGGTAGACATTAGAATTTCATAAGCCAGGTTAACCCCACAGGGTTGATAGGAGCAAAAACAACATAGTCTGAATAAACATGATATGGAAGTTACACAGTGATCAAGGCACTGCAGCTTTATCTTGGAGGCTACAACATGGATGGGTGTGAGATGACAACCAAGCTCAGGGAAGGGGGAATCACTGAGACCCTTGACCTCAGAAAAATATCTCCCAACCATATGAGCTTAAGCATGGCTCCTTACGTTACCAGTGTGCTGTTATAAACACTGTGCGTCCAGAGCCACTAGAGAAGAGGGGCTACACACTCATTTCTTTTCTCTATTTAAAATATCGATATGCTGCCTACAATACGAGGGGTGTGCAATAGCCAAAAGATCCGTTTTGGACCCTCATGCAGTGATTTGGAAAACAACCTGATTTGGCTTGTGCTGATGCAGAGGCCGCCCAATCTGAATCAAGGCCATATTCGAATCTCAGTTCAGAAATCTAAAGCTTTGGGCCTTTGGCTGTCATTGGAAATCAGCCAACACATAACTGTTTCATTTTTTTCAACAGAATTGGATGGAATTTGCAGGCATAGTTGGTGGCCCCCTATTATAAGTTGTTGGCAGGCACTAGCTTTAGCAGGGGGCGGGTCTGCCCTCCTTGTACCAGCAGCAAAGAGTAAAAGTACTGATGGAAATTTTTGGAATTTCTGCCTCCTGTTTAAAAGGTAATTAGCAGAGGAAAAAACAATGGGCGGAACAGAATGAGTGTTTACCAGTCCCACATGTACACAGGGCTAAGGAGAGAGAGAGAGAGAGAGAGAGAGAGAGAGAGAGACCACACCCTTTTTAGTGAAGGAAAGGTAAAATGGCTTTACGTTTTACCCACAATATTCTTGCATACAAATGCAGGTACAGCGTATAGTTTCAACAAAGTTTGTTCAGTCCATTTCTTTGTGTTCTGTAACACTGGCGGGAGAGAGAGCAAGCACTTAGGCTCCCAGCAATGTGGAAGGTCAGAGAGAGAGAGGGGCGGGGAAGGAAGGGGAGGAGCAGGAAACCACACTGTAGGCTATAGAGATCCTAAGGCTTGCTATGCCTAAAATTCCCATGCATTAACTAGCTAACTGCAACACTGCACCCTACCTGTAACTTGTAGATGAGGTTGCGCTATTCCCAACAAGAACAAAGGGAGCTTGAATCGAGGTGTGGGGACTTGGTGGAACTTTCCATACTTGCTTGAGGAGTTGGTGTGAACAGCAGCCACTCACTGAACAGACAGCAGTAGGCAGTCCAGGTATCTCCCAGTCAGTGCTGACTCCCAAGTCATTACTGCAAGCTCTGAGCACAACTGCTACTGCTGCTTCTCCTGACACATGGTCACAAAATGCAGTGAAAATGCAGGAATAGCCTCTGATATGTTCCTTCTCCATCCCTCCCCAAAGCACTGTGACTGGAAAATAAAAAGGAGAGCCCTGGCAAAGTCATTGCCTGGTTGGAAGTGAGACCTGCGAATTGCAAAACCACCACCCCCTCTCTTACTCCCCCCTCTCCCAGTCCTGCATTTTCCTTATATGAAGAGCTTATCAATTTTCATAGACATACTGTCTACGTCTCTGTGTCTTTGGGGGATTTGTCCAAACTCCAAACCTGCTACATAACCCTAGTAAAAAGCTGTCTGAAGGCAGCTTCTGAAGTAAAAAAACAAAAAAAGAACAAATAATAAACATAAGGTAATAAAACCCAGCAGTAATAACAAGCAACTTCACAAAAGCGGAATGCTAAAATTGTAGCAGTATTTGCTCTTGAAGATAATGAAAGTGATACCTCATAACCAATCCCAACACTCTGGATGCTGCAATAGGCTATTACCAGGTGTTGAGCAATCTGGATATGCTACCATACTACTCCATGTTTTGTGAGAACATTTTTCAGCTGTGTTGACAAACGTCCTTCCTCTTTTGACAGCTTTTCAACAATGCCTGTGAAAAACTTTGCTTGTTCATTGTCCTCTCTTGTTTCTTCTCTCAATTGTCTTTGTTTCATTTGTCCTCAATGAGAAATCACATAGAAAAATCTGATTTGCCATATAATATAGTGACTTCTGAAGTCTGGGATCACCCATTTGACTTATTTTGGATTCATTGCCCTCTCTTGCTTCCCTTCACCATTAAGCAATTAAAGCTGATTGGCTACATGGCATCATGAAGTCATCCCATTCACTACATGCTTCCTAATTGGATAGGATTGTCCATGTGACTAACCCGAAAGAAGCTGTAACCAGGATAAAATAATGGCACTGCAGCAGCACCCAATAGGGGCAACAATGCCATGAAAAGGGACTGGAATATGTTTTTCAGGAAGTATTTCTACTCCCTGACTATTTTTGGCATTAAAATCTGAACAGGAAAATATATTTGGTAAAGCATTACTTCACATACATTATATGAGCAATCCTACCTGTAAATTAATATACCCAGTGAAAAAGCAGATGGGCTGTAGATTGTGCCATGATTAGAGATGTAAATAAATGTTTTTCCACAGAGATATTTTATGAATACAACCTAGAGAATCTGAAATATTTTCCTTTTAAGTGCACTACGTTTGTGTGGCAGGGAGGGAGGAATATTTTTTTCTGAGTGAACAGCTTGTTAGGCCCATATAGATATTTGTGCACAATTAGATTGGCAAAAAAATCGAGTGGATGTAACCAGGGGGCAGATAACAGAGCCACTTCTGCCAAGAACCCCACCATTGAGAGACCCAAATGGCTCATGGCATCTGGCTCACCATGGATGGAAACAGAATAGTGAAGAACTTGTGACACTCCAGATGTTGTCAGACTTCAGTTCCCATCAGTCCCGGCCAGCATAGCCAATGATCAGGGATGGCAGAAGTTGTAGGCCAACAACAGCTGAAGGGCCACAGAAGGGCCACCCCTGTGGAAATGTGAAATTTGCTTTGTAGAAAAAAAAAGATATGAGATCAAACTTTTACATATGTAAGTGGCTTCTTCTAAATAAATCAACTAACAAGCACAAAGGAAGGAAACTAGAAAAAAAATCCCTTCAAGCAGACATTCATGGAGAAAGAACACGACCTGTTTATTTTCCCACTAAAAATGTTAAAATTTTGGAACACTACTTTGCATTTTTCAACCCTCAGTGCCTGCAATGATGAGAGATAGAGGACATGTTGAGATGTTCCTTTTTTGCCATTAGCATTTTCCCTATTGTTCTGTTACCTTTTCATACATTTTCAGGCTCTCTTATGATCTATTTCTGACTGTGTCAATGTGATGCATATTTATGCATTGCTAACTGTATCTTTATCTCATACATGCCATTTTGCATAAACATATTTCACTTGCTTATTAGATGAACATTTGCTCTCAGAAAACCGTATAATATGCTGATTGTTTTGTGTCTGTGACATGCCCTGTCTCCTCTGTTCATTATGTATGCTGAAAAAAGCAATGCAAATATTTAGTTAACTTAACTATGAGGAGCTCTTTGACCATAGCCCACAATCACCAAACATCTCATTGATATCTCTAGATTAAATCTCACTGAGAGTAAAAAGTTACCAGGGACTTCCGCATATACAAAATCCTAGGTGGCCAGACTGTACAACTGATTTATGGTGCACTGACCACAAGTTGAACTAATTGCTATATTCCCCTACTAATAGCC
Organism: Heloderma suspectum; assembly: GCF_057233095.1. Lineage (NCBI taxonomy): Eukaryota > Metazoa > Chordata > Lepidosauria > Squamata > Helodermatidae > Heloderma > Heloderma suspectum. The sequence continues at coordinate 43,209,752 of NC_139460.1, read as the reverse complement.
CCAAAGTTTGTTTTGTTCCTCTCCATTTGGATTTAGCTTCTTAACCATTTTACAAATTAAAGATGCCCAAGGGAGAATGTTGGCTGTGAGTTGCTTGAGCATTAATTCTCTGCTATAACCACAGCATGGCAAGTAATGAATGATAAATAATGGATGATACATTTTGGATGATATATGGAAGCAGAATTGCCAGATTTTATTTGAGATGGAAGTTGTATAACTTTTTTAGTTATATGGACAATGGGAAAAGTCTAGCAGGGCGAATGTCTTCCATCTAAGTACTTCAGGGGAGGAAAAAGTTGTAGTTCTGTGTGTGACATGGACTACAGGGAAACAAATATTTACCAAAACAAACCCCTGTTCTCTGGCCCACCTTGCTCATAGCATCTTAGTGTTCAAACACTACATACAGTGAAATTTTGCAGTGCGACAGCAGGCCTTTACCATTAGATGCTGCTATCATATTAAAAGGTCTGTATTACATTATCTCATGAGAAATGCCGGGTTGGATGAATCACAGGTCGGAATTAAGATTGCCGGGAGAATTATCAACAACCTCCGATATGCAGACGATACCACCCTAACGGCAGAAAGCGAAGAGGATCTCAAGAGCCTCTTGTTGAGGGTGAAAGAGGAGAGTGCAAAAGCTGGTTTGAAACTCAACATTAAAAAAACGAAGATCATGTCATCTGGCCCTATCACCTCCTGGCATATAGAAGGGGAAGAAATGGAAGCAGTGACAGATTTTACTTTCTTGGGCTCCAAGATCACCGCAGACGGTGACTGTAGCCATGAAATTAAAAGACGCTTGCTCCTTGGGAGGAAAGCTATGGCCAACCTAGACAGCATAGTAAGAAGCAGAGACATCACCTTGCCGACAAAGGTCCGTCTAATCAAAGCTATGGTTTTCCCAGTAGTAATGTATGGCTGTGAGAGCTGGACTATAAGGAAGGCTGAGCGCCGAAGAATTGATGCTTTCGAACTGTGGTGCTGGAGAAGACTCTTACGAGTGCCCTGGACTGCAAGGAGGTCAAATCAGTCCATCCTAAAGGAAATCAACCCTGAGTGCTCATTGGAAGGACAGATAATGAAGCTGAAGCTCCAATATTTTGGCCACCTAATGCGAAGAGAAAACTCCCTGGAAAAGACCTTGATGCTGGGAAAGACTGAAGGCAAAAGGAGAAGGGGACGGCAGAGGATGAGATGGCTAGATAGCATCACGGATGCAATGAATATGAACTTGAGCACGCTCCGGGAGAGAGCGCAGGACAGGGGGGCCTGGCGTGCTGTGGTCCATGGGGTCACGAAGAGTCGGACACGACTGAACGACTGAACAACAACAACAACAACAATTACATTATCATTTTGAAGGCAAATGGGTCTAAAGTCAATTCGGGCTGCATCAAAATATTAACTTGTTGTTATGAGGTTCAAGGAAATTCCACGTGGCTAATTAACTTCTGAGCACCCCATCCAGAACTCAAGGTGTGCTAAAAAGACTCCCATCCCATGAGAGTTGTTGAGTTTGCGCCGATGGAAGAGGTGCACTTCCTTTTGCATGCATGGAGCAATCCACAAAACTAAAAATGGAATAGTTCTTGATGGATATCCATATACACATTACATCTCTCACTCTTCCAAAGGAGCCACTAAATTGGCCATGGGCCTTGCATTCAGCAGTCATAATTAGTGATGGGTGAACTTACCCCAAGTAAATTTGTTATTTACTTGGGAAGTACTGAATTCATCCTCATGAGTCTGGACAAGACTTCTCCCTTAATATTATTTATTGATATGTATTTATTTGTTACATTTATATCCCGCCTTTTCCTCCTTACGGAACCCAAGGCAGCATACATAATCCTCCTCCTCTCCATTTTATCCTCACAACAACCCTGTGAGGTAGGTTGGGCTGAGAGTCTGTGACTGGTCCAAAGTCACCCAGTGAGCTTCCATGGCCAAGTGGGGGCTAAAACCCGGCTCTCCCTACTCCCAATCCAGCACTCTCACCACTACACCACACTGGCTCTGAATATGAGATCTTATTGCATGTATACGAGTTTTTGCACATGCACAGTATCAAAGTGCATCTTGGAAGCTGTAGTTTGGAATTATGTGGCATGCCATTATACATTGCCATGTTATGAGGCCCTTCCTGGTTAGTTGTTTTCATGCAGCCCGCCTGCATGATGTTGTGTGATGTTTACTTGCCGATTGTTAGTCCATGGAGGAAAGAAGACAGCCACAGAATCCTCCTCTTCGCATAGCCAGAGCTGCAGCAGCATTGGCAAGGAATGCTGCAGTGGATGCACTGGATCATTCGAAGGTTAAACTAACTCAGAACATGTGCGAACATGTCTCACTACTAAGGTGAGCATTACAAAGGTGGATGAGTTTCGACCAATGAATCGACTCATTACAAAATTTGGCAGTAGCACTGGTCATAACTAAAATAGTTTTGTGCTTTCTTCTTTCTCTCTTTTTAATATTGATTTAAATATGCACCACTAATAACCAAACACATGCACAAGAATACAAAGCAAAACAAATCATATTTCCATTTCACATATCAGTGTCAGAATCTCAGATTATTCTTCTCAGTATTTTCATATTGCGATATCTTGCTCTTGATGATAAAGTGATTATTGTATCAGCCTCCATAAGTTCTTCTGTGAGAGCGGTTTTTGCTTAGATGGTGAGTGAAGTAGAATAATGTTAACACAGACAGATCTGCTGAACAGTGATTCTGAGTTTGCTGTGAACACTCTCAAGGGGCCTGGGACATGGAAAGAATGCACTACTTAGCAATAAAACGCATCAATAAATACCACCTAACCACATCAATTAACAGCAATTATATCTATAGCTCTATCTTCCCAATTCTTCTGCCCTTGAATCCCTCAAGAATAGCCTCAAAAGGCCTCCTCATTTCTAATCTGATTCAGTAGGTCCTTTGTGCTGCTATCATTCATGGGGAAAAATAATTCTTCTTTGTTATCACAGAACAGATGTTAAGTAACAGAGCCATCAGTATTCCTCTTAGTGATTGGAAATGTCATCTGATGCGAAGCATGCGTACAAGATCCCAAATCTGAAAACAACAGAGAATGAGATGGAATTTTGTGCAACTCCAACATCAGAAAGGCTTGCTAGAACAAACACTCACCACCATGAAATATTCCTAGGCGAATTAGGGTTCTGGTGACTGTTGGTGATTTGAGAGTGTGAAGCTGCAAGATAGCACCTATTCTGAATTGATTAGCATGACAAAGGTAGTCTGATGAATGTGGTACAGAGCTTCTTTCTATGCTAAATGCCATAATTACTGGTGGGGCACATGGGATGAAACATGCACATACATGTCATTCTATGGCTAGAAAATATGCATCTGGTCTTTGAATAGAGGCACAGCCCCTAAGCAAGATATGATATATCAGATTCAGGGCAGAACCCGGTCTGGTGTAAGCATATTGGATTTGAGGGCACATAATAGTGCTTAACTTCTGCTGGATCATGCTCTTGGTTTATAATAGATCTGACAACTCACTCCAGTCCAGTGATTACTTGGAGCTTAAATACCCTAGTTCAAACCCATTTTTATGGAGAAACAGCAGTGTTTAATTTCTATAAAGGGAGATGTTGGGCCTCAAGTCTCTCTGGAAATAGAGTCATCTTACTACCCTCCTTCATTCCTGATGTGGTTCATTAGCGGTGAAGTAAATGCACACTCTATCACCCCAGGAGCAACATATCTCTTCTTGGCTCATATAATCTTATGTCTCCCATAACAGGAAAATCCACAGATGCTGGAAGTGTCTTGTATTCAGGCACAGTGAATTAACTGTGAACCGTCCCTTTAAGTACAACTGAGCTTCCAAACTCCTCCTTCCCTCTTTTCTCCGGGCTTAGGAAAAACCCTACTGCAGGCCTGTGTTTTAGTTCCCTGGCATGGGATCTAAAACACATATAAGTAAACAGTTACCAACACCTGTGCAGAATCAGTCATCAAGGTTCAACAAACTATACGGGAAGCACAGAACATTCAAATGATTATCTTCAAAATATTTAGTTTTCAGAAATTTGGGGCATTTATAATAGGACACAGCAAATAGCATGCATGTTGTTCAATATCCCAAATGCTATAATGTTCTCACTTTCAAAATGTAGTACCTGCCAGAAAAGCTGTGAAATTCAGTTACAGATTGAGACAGCTGGCCTGCTACTGCACCAACTGGATAGTTGTAGCTTGAGATTTTTTTGTCTTTAAAAAGAGCAATATGTACTTTCTCTCCTTTCATGGGGTGGCAAGGGTCTCTTCTGTGGTTATTCACACAAACAAATAAAAGGTCATTGGTGTAAGAAGGACAAACTCTTATTAAGCACTTTCAGTTAGAGACAGTCCAGTAATTCAATGGCAGGTTTCCCACTTATCAGCCCTCATCGAGATTCTTCAGGAATCTCAGTAGATATGGTCTTTATTGGGAAAGGGTGCTAACCTTTCCCAGCCTCATCCTCCTTTTTAATACAACTGCCTAGTGGACACAGTCATCCTGTGCTGTGAGTATTCAAGCCAAAATCATGCTAAAAATTGAAGAACATTGAGTTTCATGGAGCTTCAAAGAATGAAGCCATTGGAGTGTTTGAAAACAGCATTTGGGCAAGAATGTCCAGCACTCCCACTGGTACATACTTGGTGCAACCCTCTATATGGCCCAAGCTTAAGATTTAAGAGATCCAGTTCAAATATAATGGGAAACAATGGTTTCCCACTATGACAATGAGCTATTGGTGAGTCTCAGGTTCATGCACCCACTCTCGTCTCCTCTCCTATAAAGAGGAGATCCGAAGCTTTAGCTGTTAAATTAACCCCAGTTCCCAGATACAGTAACATCCAACTTCAAGGAACTGTTGTTTGTTCAAACTATGCTTTCAGGACAAGTCAGTTTCTGAAACCATGTCTTGATCCCGACTTGTTCTCACTAACTATAGTTGAAAAAAATTATAGCCCGCAAGTTAAGACATCACATGAGGTCAGGTCAGGTCCAGTGAGGTGAGGTCAGGACAGGTCCGGTGAGGTCAGGTGAGGTGAGCTCAGGACAGGTCCGGTGAGGTCAGGTGACTGGAAGTTACATGGGGAATCCCCGTGAAGGGCTTTACCCTTTTTACGAAAATAAATAGGCATTTTCCCTGTGACCCGAGGCTTACGGAGACCGACGGCGGGCACGCGAAAAGGATTTTTCAGCGGTACTTATGGAAGTATTTACGTAAATTCAGGGAGCTGAAAAAATGGAGGAATCCGGGGCATGCAGATGGCAGAACGGGGCAGCCCTCAGCTGTGTGGAATCCTCGCAGAGCAGAGCCGCTCTGTGAGGATTCCGTGAGGGGGAGGAACGGATCGCCTCCCCCCCCATGGATTCCCCAATGGAACGGACAGTGGGGAATCTGTACATCCCTAGGAATCGGCCATCCAAGTCGGAGCGGAACCACTGCAGTGCAGTGCCTCCAACTCCCAATCCAGATGACCTATCCAGAATGATACCATGGTCAATGGTATCGAAAACCGCTGAGAAGTCCAGGAGAATCAACAGGGTCGCACTCCCCCATCCCTCTGCTGGCAGAGGTCATCCCACAGGGTGACCAAGGCAGTTTCCGTTCCAAAACCAGGTCTGAAGCCCGACTGAAATGGATCTAGATAATCCGTTTCATTCAAGAATGCCTGGAGCTGTTCTACAACCACCCACTCAAGCACCTTGCCCAGGAAGGGGACCACCAGCCTATAATTGTTCACATCCTCCGGGTCCAGGTTAGGCTTTTTCAGGAGTGGCCTGATTACCGCCTCTTTTAATGAGGTTGGCACCACTCGCTCTCTCAAGGAGGAATTTACAACCTCCTGGGCCCAGCCAGACATCCCCTCCTTGTTTGATTTAATAAGCCATGAAGGGCAAGGGTCAAGCACACAAGTGGTCAATCAGACTTGGCCAAGCACCTTGTCCGCATCCTCAGGCCTCAATAACTGAAACACATCCAATAAAACTGGACCAGATGGTGCTCTGAATACCTTTACCAATGGAACTGCATTAATCTTGGTGTCCAATTCATGACAAATCTGAGTGACTTTATCTTCAAGGTGCCATGCAAACTCAACACAGCCTGCAACTGAGGTTTCCAAAGTCTCTCCCTGGCCCAGAATGTAACAGGCCACGAACCACTCAGAAAAGCTCCACTGGATGACACTGAGAAGATGCAATGCTGGTGGAAAAGAACTGTCTCTTTGCCACTCTTACTGCCACAGAGTGGGCTTGATAATGAGTAGAGATGTTGGAGAAATCCTTCATGGACCCCAATGAGGCCGGATGCTATTGAAGAAGTCCGTGGAGGATTGGATCTCCTACCTCCGAAGTCCTCACCGGCCACATCCTGCCTGCCACCAGCTCCGAAGCCCCAGCAATACGGCCACCATTGCCATATCACTGGCTCGACTGACAGACTGTGGATGCAAATGGCGTCCGCTACGCCATTTGTGTCCCTACTCTTGGACATGATAGGCTACATGAATCTTTACGTAGCCTATTGCATGAAAAAACAGGGATGCAAATGGCATATTTGCATCCCTGTTCCTTCGCATAATAGGCTACGTAAAGATTACGTAGCCTATCACGTCAAAGAGCAGGGACGCAAATGGTGTCCGCTACTCCAGACGCCATTTGCATCCGCAGTACGTCAGTCCAGCCAGCGATACAGCAGAGCGGAGTCAACGCGGAGCGGAGTCGGCTGGCGAGGATTCCAGGGGGGAGGAACGGATCGCCTCCCCCCCCAGGGGACCCTCCGCGGATGGCAAGGTAAAGGATTTGTACATCCCTAATAATGAGCTCTAACCTGTGTTCAGTCAGCACGGGTTTTCCCCCACCTGCATTCTAGCCATCTCCCCTCTTGCTTCATTGCCCTCAGCTTAGATGTATACGAAGGAGTTGGCTAGGCTCTGCTTAGAGAGAGAGGGCACCTGGGCGCAATCATGTCAACTGCCCAAGTCATCTCTGCATTCCACAGAGTGACCTGGGCTTTGACAGGAGCACCAGCCATACCAACAGGAACCCCCACCCCCTGAGACCTCTGGAATCCATCAGAATCCATTAGCCTCCAGGGGCGGACCATTTTAATAGGTCCCCCACCCTTGCAGAGGGGGAAGGCTGCCAGGAGTCTAAACCTCAGCAGGAAGTGATCTGACCATGACAAAGGGACAGATGTTAATTCCTCCACTTTCAGATCACCATCCTCCTGCCCAGTCGAGAAAACCAGATCAAGCATGTGTCCTTTTACATATGTTGGGCCAATGACATGTTGGGACAGCCCCATGGTTGTCATGGCGGCCATGAAGTCCTGAGCTGCCCCAGATACAGTGGCCTCGGCATGGAAGTTGAGATCCCCTAGGACCATCACCCTAGGGGTCCTCAACACCAAGTCTGAGACCACCTCCGTCAGCTCAGGCAAGGAGTGTGATGGGCAGCGGGGTGGGCGGTACACCAACAGTATCCCTAATCTGTCCCGGATACCCAACACAAGGTACAAGCACTCAAGATCTGCACTTGAATGAGCAGAAAGCCTGGAGAGTGGGATTGAATTCCTATAGACCACGGCAACCCCCCCTCCCTGACCCTCAAATTGGTGTTGGTGCTGCACTGAGCACCCAGGAGGGCACAGCTGGGAGACAGTAACCCCTCCCATTTCCCCCACCCAGGTCTCAGTAATACATACCAGGTCAGCCCCCTCATCCACAATCAAATCATCCACAGAGCGACCTATCATGGCAAAAAGCAGGGACGCAAATGGTGTCTGCTACACCGGACGCCATTTGCATAGGGATGTACGAAAGTGACTTACCTTTCCGCGGATTATGTTGATGGTGGGGGGGAGGCATTCCGTCCCTCCCCCCAGAATCCTGGCCAGCCGGCTGTGCTCCACAGCGATTCTGCGGAGCCGCCAGCCAGCTCCGCCAGCAGCCGGACATCCGGCCGCTGGCTAGCAGGGATGCAAATGGCGGCAGCCATAGCCGCCGCCATTTGCATCCCTGCAGTCAGCAGTGATAGGCTACATAAATGCTTATGTAGCCTATCACGGCTGATTTTTTAAAAAAAAATGTGTTTACGCAAATGGCGGTAGCCATGGCTGCCGCCATTTGTGTACGCGCATGTTTTGTTTTGTTTTTTAAGTCAGCCGTGATAGGCTACGTAAAGATTTACGTAGCCTATCATGGTGTTTTTTTAATATCTAGCCGTGATAGGCTACGTAAATCTTTACATAGCCTATCACTTTTTTTGTTGTTTTTTTAACCTGGAAATGGCAGCGGCGGCAGCCGGTCTTCTGACCGGCTGCCGCAGCCAGTGCCACCGAACTGCCACCACAGTCGCCACTGGAGCCGCTGCCTCCAGGAAGATCCACCCAAGTAAGTCTCGTCCCGGGGGGGGCGGGGGGGCGGGCTGTTCCACCACCGATTTCGGGGGGCCGAATGTGCTGGCATTCGGCCTCCCCGAGATCCGTGGCGGAACTTTCGTACATCCCTACATTTGCATCCGCAGACTGGCAGCGGACAGACATGGACCTGGCCAGCGGCAGGTAGGATCCGGCCGGCGCAAACTTCACAGGGTGGCGGAGGTGAGTGGTCCGTTCTACCACAGACTCTGGGGGGGCGGATTCTTAGAATCCAGCCTCATTGGAGTCCGTGGCGGAATTCTCCATCATCCCTACCCTCTACACAGGGCAGGAGACCATGTGCCATGGAGAACCTCCTCTGTCTTTGGAGGCCGTCCACACAACGTCAGAACCTGATTATCCAGGGTTCCAAATACTGCAGAGCCTCCACAGGCAGGGGAGGCTCTTCACTGTACATAGTCTCCACCCGCATGTAAAAGACGATGAGAATTCGATGGAGGAGGGGCGGAGATAGCGCACTCATCCCCTCTGACAAGACCTGAAAGGTGCTTCTCTCTCAGCCTTAGCTCTGCCCTGTAAAGGGGAGGGCACATTACTATTCATTTAGGGCAAACCTGTTTTTAGGGATAGACAGACTCACCGGAGTCCACAGTTGGTGAGCACTTGAGGAGCTGCCACTGCCACCCGCCCGCCTGCATGACCTGGGCAGTGCGAGCCCCTGGAGGGCTCAGTCAGAGGTCCAGGAGCGCCCTGCAGCCACCGGTCCTCCATGCAAGATGCCATTTGAATGCAAGGTGGGGGCTCCAGTTTTTTGTATATCTAATGTTGTGCACCGCAGTGGCCATTTCTACAACATTAGAGGCCTCTAATTAGAGGACTGGTTCCGGTAAGTCCCAGCCGCTCACACGGCTCACTGAGCCAGGTTCAGGGGGGTGAGTGGGTGGGACTCCGATGGACTCCCAGACCCAAACAGGCTCCCGCAACATCCCTGCCTGTTTTCAGCTTTCCAAGATGTTGCTGATCAGACTTGGGAAGGGGAAAGGCAAACAGTGTATTTCACCAGTGTATTCCATCTCAAATTTCTTGGGTGCCTGTTAAGGCAGAATAAGGGCTGCACAACATCTGAGGGGTAATGTAGGACAGAGGAATATTATATTTCCTTGTGGTGCTCTCCCTGGAAATGTGGGACAGGTAATTAGTCTACCGAGAATCAGATGTAGCAAAGGAAGGGGATATATAACAACGTGCTGTGGTGACAGCAGTAATTATATCATAGGAACTGTGTTTTGACCTTCTCTTTATTATTGTGACTTCTTAATCCATCAAAAGCACAAGGATTTAGTAGTATAACAATTTATAGCTTATTTGTTGTTTTTAAAGTCTTGGTAGATTTGTAAAGGCAGCATTTGCTTATTAAAAGCATGCAACTTCATTTTTTAAAAAAGTTTTCAAATAAAAAGTAAATGAAAACTTTTTTTAAAGTATCAAACTTCATTAAATGATAAAAATCCAGCAAGATCCAAGGGCAAGGACAGCAGCAGGGACTCTGTTAATTTCTGCAACTAACATCATTTTAAATTGTTGGAAAGATATAGCAGTGTAATACAATTTTAGTTTGAAGGTTATTCTAAGGACATGAGGCTAAATGGCTATGTGATCTTGTTCTCCTGGAGAAATAAAGAGCACTTCCCCCAACCTGGTGCCCTCCAGATGTTTTGGACTTCAACTCTCATCGGCCCTAACCAGCATTGCCAGTGGTGATCAGGAATGCTGGGAGTTGTAGTCCAAAGCTTCTGGGGGGTACCAGGTTGGAGAAGGCTGGCATAGACCTTCTGCATGTGCGCCAAGGAGTCCAGGTGTGCAGCCTTTTACAGCCCATGGAGGAAAGCCCATGCCAGGATGGTACGTTACAGGCCACATAGGGTGGCCATTTATGCATTGGTAAAAAAAATAGGAATGTACGAGAATTTTGTTTCACTTCAAAACTTGCCCTGTTTTCAAGCCAGAATGTGCACAGGAGCACTTTTTTTAATTCCCAAATTTGCAATCACATTTGAAAAATACATACATACAATTTATTCCCCCTTTCACTCACAGTCCTGTCTGCAGACTACAAAATAGCCCCCCTTTCAGCATTGCTTGGGGGGGGGGGGATATGTGATTGGAGCAAAGTGTTTACCCATTCATTAGAGGAAGGAAGTACGTGTGTGTGTGTGTGTTTATTTATTTATTTCATATATATATATATATATATATATATATATATATATATTAATGCACACTTTGGAATGTATATTTTGTCTAAAATACTCACTTTCAGACTTCAGTCAATGGGGGAAAAGTGTGTACTTTTGAAAAATACACACAGAAATGGCACACTGTTCCTGTCCAGAACGTGCACTTTTCCCATTCAAACAAACGGACTGCAAACAAAAATATGACTGAGCCAAACCGAGCTTTGAACCAAAGTTCAGAGAATTCTGGTGAGCTCGAACATCCTTGGGTCTCCAAACCTTACCTAAAAAAGAGCCCATGCATCACTGAAAAAGAAGACACCGGGATACCAACATGAAATGCATTAAAGCTCACCATAGTGGAGAAGAGTTGTGTTACCAGATGACCTCCTCCACATAGTGTTACCAGATTACCTCCTCCTGCTTAGTCTTCTGTCCAGATGCGAAGTTCTGATGGAGAATGTCAAGGTCCCTGCTGCTCCTTCCGATGGTTCTTTATCTTCAAATAGAGGGCTGTCCTCTTTATAAAGTAGGACACATGGCCACCCCTAGTCTACTCTTTACTGAGGGCTGCTGAACCACTGGCCAGGATCCTGGGGCCCTGCAGGAGTCTGGGTGGGAGGTGCTAAGGGATGGCCTAGATTCAGCACGTAGTACATGGTTGGACTGAGGCTGCAGGAAGCTCCTGGGCAATCAGCACACCCAGCTTTTTATAACTTCTTTCAGTTCCCAGGATGCTGGTAAATCAGTATGTTGTAATATTTGTCTTTCTACTTGCATCACAAACTTTCTGAGACATTTTTCAGTGATGGAAACAGCAGTGGATATAATGTTGATGTGGTTGTGCACTGTAAGGAAGTATAGTCTGCCATCCTATACATACTTACATGGGAGTAAGTCCCATTGAATGCATTGTGGCTTACTTCTGGGCAGACATAAATATGATTGCACTGTCATCCTCTTACTCTATGGAATTTTTGTGGGGATAAATTAAGTTCAAGAAATACCTGTAAAGTAATTTGGATTCAGCAAAGTACTATAGAAATTACCTGTAATATGATTCGCATATCTGTGAACTGTCTGCCTATCCACATTTCTCCCCTTGAACAGCTTTGCTGGCATGGCTGGGAAAGGTAACTTTGGAAAGGTAAGAGCTCAGAGAAGGAAGGAACATGTTAAAGACTGTGTTTCCGGAAACCTAGGAAAGACACCCCAACTGCCCCTCGTCAATAGGGAGTGCAGAAAGGAATATCAACACTGTCCCTTCCCTGCTTCAGGAAGCCATCAGTGCCTTTGTAATGTCTGGAGCCATTGCTCCAATCACAACCCCCATCTCAGAACTATTTGCAGACCTGAAACCAACATAACTCCCACCAAGAATAGGGGGAAAGACCACTAAGCTTAACGGGCTTGAAAGCCAAGGGTCAGTGAAGAAGAAGAATGTGGGCATAAAGAGGTTAGCAACAACCAACGTTTTCTGTATTTAATTTCTCTACCTCTCCATAATAAAGCTCTCTATGCAGTTTACAGTGCAATATTCAACAATAAAAGCACAGTAAATGATAAATTCCACACAAAACATGTGTATTTATAAAAATGATATTAGTAAAGTATCAAATGAGGCAAAGATTAGAACCAATAATTCTGGAGATTAAAATGGCAACTCAGTCAAATGAACGCACTCTGAAAGAAAACTATCTTCAGGCCTACCTGCTAAAAGCCAGCAGGAAGGAGAAACTGGTTAGACTGCCTTGGCAGGGAATTCCACATTTGGGACCTCACCTACCAAGAAGGCTCGAGCCCTTCCTGCAACCTGCCTGTTGCAGGACGCTCCCAAAAGAGCATCAATGGAAAATGGGGTGTGGGGGTGTGGGGAAGAGAAATACTGAATGAAAGAAGGATATAATTCTTTTGATTAGCAAGACACAGGTCAGCCTTCTCCAATATGTGTTGCACATATGTGTTGCACTACATCACCCATCATCCCCAGCCAGCATAGTGTTTATGGGAGTTGTAATCCAACACATCCAGAGGGCACCATGTTGACCTAGACCATGTGGGACTGTAAACGTCATAATCAGCACCTTGAATTGTGCTTCAGTTTTTGGTGTGGAGAGCTGCAGAGACGCCATGGAGAATCAATAGGGGATACATTCCCCTTATCTATATCCCTGCAAAGACCACACAGAAGCATGGCCAAGGCACTTTTCATTGTCCTACATGCTGGAACAACATTGAAATGTTCACCCACTCCTCGACATGTTCGCCCACTCCTCTACAACCCAAAATAATAGCCACACTTCATACAGTATATGCGTTCTCATTTTTTGCAAGTGATAAATAATAAGCAGTAGAAATACTGTCTTGAGCAGCATGGTTATATGGGTTTTAATACCTGAATAAGCCTCTTTTATTCCGGATATGATAACTTGGTGTAGAACTATCGTTTGTCAAGGTATTTCAGCCAGCAACCCTGCATGCACAGCCATTTCAGATACTGTAGGATGCCTCAGTTCATACAGTCACTTTATCCACATGGTTGTGCACCTTTCTCCCCACCCAAGACACTGAGGAGGGGCCCACATGAGAAGAAGACAATTGTGTGGAAGCCTGTGTAGCATACAAACCATCTCACAGTCTCGCTTTAGTCTCCAAATGATATTTCATTAGACACACTTTTGAATAACCTTACACAGCGGTCGGTTCATCATTCATATAAATTTGCCTTATTGCTGGTTTTATTCCCCCGCCCCCCCGCAACTTCTGCCTCCAGCCTTTGGATCTTGTATGCATTTGCAAAATTAAAGGCTGTTTTATGGCTCTCTCCTTTTCCCAGTCCCATTGCTTCCCTGTGGCAACTATAGCATTTGATTGTGTGAAAAAAAAGGGAACAGAAAAATGGGAACATTTAAAAGACACAAAATGAAATTCACTTTGAACGAAAGTTATGCAATTAACTGCTTAATCCCCCTCATCCTCCAACTCATGCTTTATACGTTCCTTTTTCTTCCTGGATGGAGGGGTTTATTATTATATCTTATCTCTTTACAGGCAGCTGTCCAGTGCTCTGATCTCTCCAGGTCACTTGTGGCTTGATTCTTACATATTGGAAGGTGTGTGTGTGTGTGTGTGTGTGTGTGTGTGGCGGGGGGGGGGGCAACCATTTCAGATTTGCTGTATCAGCAAAGTGGACTTCAGCAGGTGGTAGAGATGATAATTTTTGCACACAAAAATCTGTAGAAGAGCTGTAGCTCAGCTTTTCTATCACCTGAGAATTGAGAGAGCTAATACTTTGCCCCTGCCCTTTTGCTGAACTCGAGCTCCTGTAGCTTAAAAAAAGGAAGATGTGCCTGGTCTCTCCTAATATTTGCCTGCTCCTAGGGCTTAGCCAGTAGGCACTTTTGCTGGAGGAATTTGGGCAGTAGTCAGGGGTGTGGGGGAGAGAGGAAGCAGTGGAATCTCAAACGGCTGCTCAGATGTAGTCATTTATTAGTTTATTCTAACTGCACAAAGTATTTGCTCAGGGGCAAAGGGTCTTTATCAGGGCTATGACAAAATTTATTCCCTCTTTCACTTCACAGTCTTGTCTGCAGACTACAAAATAGCCCCCCTTTCAGCAATGCTGGGGTGGGGGGATATGTGATTGGAGCAAAGTGTTTACCCATTCATTAGAGGAAGGAAGTACATCCCTACATTACCTGGGCAACCAGTGTAGTATAGTGGTTAGATGGTTGGATTGGGACATGGGAGATCCAGGTTCTAGTCCCAACTCAGCCATGGAAGCTCACTGGGTGACTTGGGGCCAGCCACTGATTTTCAGTCTAACTGACCTCACAGGGTTGTTGCGAGGATAAAATGGAGAGGAGGAGGGCCATGTAAGCTGCCTTAGGATCCTTGCAAGAGGAAAAAAGGCAGCATATACATTTAATAATAAATAAATAAAATAAACCAGGAAAGCCCCACTCTCTCTTCTGGTGTGGCAAGGTAATGGCATGCAATCAAATAGCAGTAGTTGCCTAGGCAACTAGGCAATGCTCCCTCTCTTCAGACTAGTACGAATGGCTACGTAGTGGCATTACATGATTTTGCTGATGATCCCTGATTGGCTAGGATGAGGATCACACAATAATAATAATGAGGAGGAGGAGGAGGAAGCTATGTAGCTATGTTTAGAGGTCTCAAGGGAATTTGGCACTCCTTCACAATTTTCATGGGTGATAGTTTAGCTCTGTTTTCCATGTATCTTAGTGTGGGGCACCAAAACAGTTCATTCTAGTGATGTTAAAATTCTTATGTCCTTAAGGATGCAATCCTATGCATGTTTAGACAGAGCAAAGGCCTATAACTCCCAGCATGCCCCAGCCAGCCATGCTGGGAATTGTAGGCCTTTTTCTGTCAAAACATGAGTAGGGTTGCACCCTAAGTATTATTTTTCAATATCTTTTCACAGAGGTGTAATCTCTCTGTCTTTTATTGCTTGGGTTATGAATATTTGTAGGTACCAAAGTGAGGCTTCTTTCTTGTTGTTTTTAACCTTCTGGTGCTGATTCTTTCCTTTAAGTTAATGTCTTGATTTTTTTATTTTTATTTTTAAGAAATGTACATGACTTGTAAAAAATTAAAGATTCTGGGCAGTATCCAATGATGTCATTCTGCTAGTGCAAATGGTGTTGCACTAGCATAAGAGATATCTAGCACTACACCAATGTTGTTAGCTTGTGCAACGGGATTCCCCATAAAACCCATCATGCAAGCTAACGCTATTAGTGTTGCACTAGAGGTACTTTACAGAAGAGCAACTTAATTTGCATTAGCAGAATTACATCATTAGATGCTGCCCTCTATTCTAATATGATTCCCCCCCCCAAAAAAAAAAATCAAATTGTGGATGTTGTTGTTTACAGAAGATTTAAGTGAGGGGAAAATGGTGTAACAAGCACTCAGTTTGCCAGATTCGTACAGAACATCACCATGTCCATAGCATCCCTCAGAGTGAGCTGCAGTACCAGGTAATAACATTACATTAATAATCTCCAACAAAAATGTTTTTTTTTTAAAAAAAAAAAAACCCTACAATTTTTAACAGGTGCTGTATCGCTGCTGTAGCCACAGCAGTTTTCATTAATTTTCTTTCACGATCTCAGGATGACAAGCCAATTCACGTGGCTATTTTTCGAAGGCTGAAGTCAACATAAATGGCTTTTTTAGTGGAATTGGCATGTGGAATATTGAACATATGGCATGATTGCAACTCTTTAAGAGCTTTTCAGAATATGGTGAGAGAAGCTTGGGACGCATACCAAAATATTAACAAAGCTGCTAGGGATGATAAAGCTTTTGCAGCTTTAACAAATAAAGCCTTTGCAACTTGTCCAAATGGGTCATGTGAATTGGCTCTCTCTCTTTCTGCAGGTAATATACCATGCTTAGCTGACTTAGATATGAGATCGAAGGGCCAGTTCTTAGGTTATGAAAGCAGAATGGTGGTTACCACTCTCCCTTGGCTCTGTTTCATGCTGACATCATGGTCACTTCCTACGCTTCTGTCAGTTTCCTCCCACATCATCTCAAATCTTCCTACATTGCTGAAGAAACAGGAGAGAGAGCCATGGGGGAGCAGCAAAGATTGTTCTGTAGAGTGCCATATGCATTCACTTCATTGCCAAGATATTGGCCTTAGGCTGAAACTATGAGGTTGCTCCTCATACACTAAATTGACAGCTGAACTAGAAATTCACTGGGAGATCTAGGCCTGGGAATCTAGATCACCAAATGGCAGAGGTATAGTATGTCATAAGTGGTCCTTAACTCCTGCTTTACCCACAACTTTGCTCCAGTAGTCTCCTCCTCCCAGGCTCTTTACTCTGCAACATAGCAAACATGCATGTGGAACCACAAATCGGGGGGGGGGGCTAGGGGGGGAACTTCTCTCAGCCGAAGGGCCAAATTCAGTTTTGGAGAAGCTCTTGGGAACTGCATTCCAGGGGTGGGTAGGGCCAAAGGCAAAGGGAACAGGTTGGGAGCCAGATTTAGCCTCCAGGCCTGAGGTTCCCCGGCCCTGGACTACAGCAAATGACTTGCAGGATAAAAGTGGTAGGAGAGAGAAGGGTTAATCACCCTCCTTCCGCCCTGCTCTTCTCAAGTTGTATCCTCCCCCTTTCACTTTGCTAGTGTTTGGTGTCAACTGAGGTTTTCAGATCATGGTTTGCTACATAAGACACATCCCCACATCAGGAAAACCTAAATATGTTCAGACTACTGTTGACAAAGCCAGTTCCATGCACTCGGGGCTAGAGATGCTGGAGAATTCCACTGCAGACTCAAATGAGGCCAGATTCCAAAGAATCTGACCACTGAAGTCTGTGGAGGAGCGGCTGCACTTATCTCTGGGTCCAGAGGAGTTCGTGCGGGGCAGCTCTCCAGCTCCCTATAAGTCGTGATACACTAATGGTGGCTGTAAACAGCTGCAATTTTGGTCAAAGCCACTGCTTTATGGCTGCAAATGGCATACAATACACCATTTACGGCTGTATTTTTCCCGCGATAGGCTAATAGGAGCCACCATTAGTGTATCGTGTCTTATAGGGAGCCAGAGAGCCGCTCCGACAACTCCGGTGGATGCAGCTGGGCTCCAGAGGACTCCAGGGGGGCCCTGAGCGGCATGAATTGCCCCTCCATGGACTCCCCCACCAGACTGGACAGTGGGGGGTTCGTACATCCCTACTCAGGGCTAATTCAATGTCTCTCCCACCAGACAACTTGCTTTCTATTTGGTGCCCACTGACTTTCAGCTACATGACCCAACAACAAGTCTGTACTGATCCTTCTCATTACCAGTGTCATGGAGTCATTTAAGGATGACCCAGCCTACCTGTTTCAGATGGGAAAGAAGAATCAGAGCTAGGTGACATCTGCTTACTGAAAACAATCCTCTCCAAAATTGTAGATGACCTTTGGCAGCAGTTTCATGTATACATTAAAGAGTATGGGAGATGAAATGGAACCCCTTGCAAGACCCCCACCCACCCATACAAAAGCAAACTGCCACAGAGAAGAACAATAGTCTCCCAGCACCATCATCTGGAATCTCCCAGCAAGATAGTAACAGAATGACTGTACGGCACTGAACCCCACCCACTCCCAACCCACACAGTGGATCCAGAAAGGTACCATGATTTATGGCATCAAAAGCTGCTGGAAAGTCCAGGAGAGTCAAAAGAATCACACTTCTCACCATCCCTCTCCTGGAGGTCATCAATCAGGACAATGAAGACTATCTCAGTCCTGAACACAGAATTCATTCCACTTCTCTGCAATCTCCGTATCCTCCTTTAGTACTTCTTTAACTCTATTGATATCCAACAGTCCAATGGCCTCCCTAGCTGCTTTCCTGCTTCAGATGTATTTAGAGAGATATATTTTTAAATGGTTGATCTTAAAGTTATTGGCAAAATTCTCCTCAAAACTCCTTTTTGCATCCCTTATTGAAGACTTTCCCCCAGGGTTCAGTTTAAAAGCTGCTCTGCCACCTTCTTATGTTAAACACCAGCAGTCTAGTTCCATCTTGGTTCAAGTGGAGCCCATCCCTCTTGTACAGGCTTGGCTTGTCCCAAAACATTCCCTAGAGCCTAACCAATCTAAACTCTACTTCCCTATACCACTGTCTCATCCACATGAGACAGTGGGACCCCACATGGGATCATGGGACTCCTAAGCTTTGCCTGTCTAGCTGGTCTTGTTCATGGAACAATTCAGGGAAAGCTACTTTGGAGGTCCTGGCTTTCAACCTCCTACCACCTAGCAGCCTACATTTGTCTTCCAAGACTTCACGACTACATTTCCCTATAAACCCAGAAGAGACCACAATAGGCTTAGGGATATTGAAGAAGTGAACTATGCGACTGCAGACTTCAAATGCAAAGTATATGCTACGCCTGTCATTTGTCTCACTTGAACTATGCTGTGCATATTCAGTTCAGATCCATTTAATAGTATGCTGTGTGTGAGGCTTGCCACCTTCCTTGTTGCTGGAGACTGAACTGAGCTTCAGAGCTAAAAGAGTCTAGACATCTCTTAACGTTAGAGCTGTAAAAAAGACAGATCATACATGGCTCAATCAGACAATTATATATACATGATTAAAAGGATCCATGCTGAAGATATTCTGGGGCTCCATGTGTCTGCTGCCATAAACCACATGCTTTCAACTGGCAACAGTCAAAAGAGCTCATGTTCAGAGGCACTATAATTTGGAATACTAGATGCTTGGCACAAGCTACCAGGATCAGCCGTCATCTTCATGTCCTGCTTCTGAGCTTCTAGAGGACAGATGAGGAACCTGTTGCCCTCCAGATGCTGTTGAATTAAAACTCCCATCAGCCCTAGCCCACATGGGGCAATGTTCAGGGATGATGGGAGTTGTAATCCAGAACCATCCAAAGAAACACAGGTTCCCACCCCTGTTCTACAGGCTGGCAATGGACCTTATGCCAATCCAACAAGGTGACTCTTCTGTTCTTAGTAGGGATGGATGGACTCACCTCTGTCCGCACTGCCGGGCATTCACTAAACCCCCACCAGCTGGCCGCTGTTGTTCAGCTCCCTGGACAAGCCACCATGCAGTCCGTGGGCACCCTGCAAGCACCCAATGGCCGCCCAACCCCTCAGCAAGCCGCCATTTTGTAAAAAAAATGGTGGCCCTTTTTTTTCTGTAGATGTAATGTTTCATAAATGGCTGCCATAAAGGGACCTTTACTCAACATTACAGGTGTAAATGGCCCATTTATGTCTGTAACGTCATGTAAATGGCCCTTTACAGCCACCATTTATGTAACATTACATTTACGAAAAAAAACGGACCTGCCATGTTTTTGCACAATGGCAGCTTGTTGAGGGAACAGGCAGCTGCCAGGTGCTCACAGACTGTGTGACAGCTTGGCGAATGGGGTGCAGTGGTCCACAAACTGGGTCCAGGAGGCTGAGTGGCGGGGAGTCCACCAGACTCCACACACACCCCTTGGACTCTTGCGACATCCCTAGTACTTAGATTCCCCCATCTCCACTTTGCACATACCCTGAGTACTGTGGTTGCTATTGCAACCCTCATAGCTACTTCTCACACTAACTAGCTGGAGGCTGTGGAAAAGCTGCCATTCCACCTACATGATTTCACTAACAGTACATATATATTATCCAAACAACACCAGCCTTTAAAGAGGTGCATCATGTATGCTGGTCAAGCTTCCCCCAAGTTGATGTACACCAGATGTGTTGGACAGCACCCCCCATCATTCTCAGCCAGCATGGGAAAGATGGGAGTTGCAGTCCAACACATCTGGAGGTCACCAGGTTGGGGAGGCTGTGCTAGAAACACTGACTAGCAGTAGCTCTGTGTGTCTTGAAATCTTCAGGAGCAGCGCTACGCATGGCTAGCTAGAAAATGCTGGAAGTTGTAGGACCTTGTTCTGTCTAAACATGCATAGGATTGTGTCCTAAGTCTGATAAAAGGCACAGTCAAGCTTCCATCCCCACTATGTCTTATTGGAATTTGTCCCATTATAAGGAATAATGCAACTCTTTACCTGATATTAGAGTCAGGTTACAATCCTTCCCCAGAGACAACCCCACCACCACCACCAATTACAGGGGCCATTCACATCTCTCTCAGTGCCTGCTGAATTGCACATCATCTGCTTCTTGACCTTGTGCATACAGCTGGCATTACTTTGCTTGGAAAGCATCTATCAGAGGTCTTTAATTATACAGTGTTATTCCTTCAGGCTGGGGGTGGGAATTGGTGACCAAAATAGTAGCCCCTTTCATGCTTGACTATCTAAAAGGCTTAGTTCAGGGGTGGGCAACAAGCAGCCCACAAGCCAGAGGCAGCCCCTGCTGCCTCCGGTATGGCCTCTGCAGCCCCCCGCCACTCCAGAGAAATTCATGGTGGCAGAAAAAGCACCAATTTGCTGCCATAAATTAGTAACAATTGACAAATACTACAGAAGCTACAATGGCCATGTTTTGCTTATTTTCATGCTAAATGTGGCAATTGTAGCATACGTTCTGTAGCAGTTTACTGCCAAATCAGCAGATTTTTTGCTGCTGCTGCTGTCACCCTGGAATTCCAAGGGTTGGCATAGGTGGCAGGAGTATGGCCCACAGAAGAGTTGGGGGGGGGGGAGAATAGCCCCTGAACCTTCCAAAGTTGCCCATCCCTGACTTAGTTCTTTCACTATGTATGGCTTTGTTATGACTTTGCATGTACCTGAATACATATGTAACTGGAGATTAAAGAAATCAGCAAGAGGGGAAATGCATGATATTTGGTGAAATATATGACTTCAAGCATCCATACCGTATAGCATCCAAATTCCACAGAGGGCCAAGGGGAGAAAAGTCCAGATGAAACTCTTTCAGTATTTGATGGCTAATAAGTTAAATGCTAATTGAGCACCACAATTATTTCCTCCTCAAGACAGATCACAATTAACATTTAATTTGCTATAAAATATTTAAAAATATGAAATATCTGAGGGCAATGAAAATGTCATTCACTCCAAATTATCTCTGGACAATACATCAAAGGACAAGAGGTCAGATTCGTGCTTGAAACCCCTGTGACAATACAAGCAGGAGACTTGCAGAAGTAATTTGGCAGTATTCTGCATTTCTGAAGAACTTTGCCAATCATTGGCTAACGCATTCAAAATAGGAAAATAGTAGTCCATGGCCAATCTATTTGCCAATAGTAAGCAGACTGGCCTTTCCAGCATTAGAGTAGCATTAAGGGTGGGCAGAAAATAGATCTCCAGATGTTTTGGACATCAACTCCTAGCATTCCTGACCACTGGCAGGGGTGCCTGGGAGTTGAAGTCCAAAACATCTGGAGATCTACCTTCTGCCTACCCCTGCATTACCCTATGTGGATTAAGTGGGGGGTTGTCCCATCAGAGCCTGTTTGAAGATTGGAGGATGTTGGACTTGTTTTCTACAGAAAGGTTATTCATACTCATATTTTAGAAAGCAGGCCCCCAAGACAAACTTAGGCTGCAGTCTCTATACTCACTTACCTGCATGTAAGCCCCACTGAAATCAATGAGACTTACTTCTGAGTATATTCAGTATGTACAGGGTTACATTCTCAGGTTTTCTTAATTCCCCTTATACCTTTGGGACTAATTATCCACAAGCACCACTGATTTCAATGGGGCTTATGCATGACCAACTTAATTGGGTCCATATACCTAAGGCTGAGCAGTATTCCTGCATTTCATGTGTTTCCTTTGCCCTGCACACCACTAGATTAACTATGAGAGTTGGAACATTCACAGTTCCACAGTTTTCAGTTCTTTCCATTCATTTGCCTCTCCCCCCTACCCATTATGGATGCTCACATGTGCACTGATAGATTCTTGATTCAAAATTGCTCGAATCATCAAAATGATTCAGTCCAGCTTACCTCCAAGGCTTGTTCTGCAGAAGCTAGCCCTTGTGCTTGTGGGTAGATATACAGAGCCTTGCCCTGCTTACTTGCATGTAAACCTCCTTCTCATGCTTTCTTTTGAGTAGACATGCAGAGGCTTGGTATTTGGGATGCTATTTGAAACTGCTTCTTAGTGATTCAGCCCTGCTTACTTCTGAGTAGCTATGCAGAAGCCTTGTCCTGCTTACTTTTGAGTACATTTAAAATGAGTAATAATCATATTTTGGCCCCACCCACTCTGCCTTGAGCCATGCCCACTTTGCCTTTAGTGACTCTCACAGATGGGATGTGGCCCCCGAGACCTTTCTCAGTTTGGAATTTGGCCCACCCCTGCTGTAGACCATACAACATTCACCATAGAAAGCTGATCAAAACAGATCATTGTCCTACCTCAGTATTGTCTACACTGATTTGCAGTGGCTGTCCAGGGTTTAAGACAGGAGTCTCTCTTAGCCTACCTGGGGATGCCAGGAACTGAACCAGGGACCTTTGGCATGCAAAGCATGTGCTCTACCACCATGCTATGGACATGCACCCACCTTCCCCCCAAATGGTGGTGGAGTAGAGAATATCCACAAGGTTAGCCATGTGGCACCTATGATTGTGCACTAGCCCACAGTTCTATCAACAACATGATAGTGGGTTTAGTTGTCAGGATCTAATATCAAATTCTGAAAGAGATCCCAGTTTGGTGTTCCTCCGTCAAAATTAACCACCAAAGTTTGTCCTATCTTGAAGTAATGGTTTGTTTCCCTTGGTGAAGAGAAGCCTCTCAAATCAAGTGATTGCGTTCTATAGTTTTGTATGTTCCAATCGAAGATGAATATTTCTGTTTGGAAAATCTCTTGGAGATTACTCAAGCAGGAGGACACTAAGGTTTCTTCAGTCTTCCAACACACCATCCACCACAATTCAGACTTCAAACAGGGAGGGGCGACATTTCATTCAGTTCTCCTTTTGATAAGAACTTACCCAATGTTCACTTCCTGAATCAACATGCAAACTGAAACATAGTTATCCTTCATTATTCAAATTTTGTGATGCAGTGCTCTGAACAAAACATGCATGCCACAGTGCATACATTCAGGGAAAGCGAAGACAGAAATGTGTATATTAGCCTCTGCACAAAAAAAAAGCATTAAAAAAGCATCATATAAGAAAAAACAGTTTGAACAATATGTGTATATCAAAATGCATACAAAAAATACGTACATTAGGAGAAATTTTCAGCATGAACCTATATGAATTTTTGTGCAGAGTTCTAATTTTTTTAAGTCACTGATGCATAAATGGAACAGAATGAATTGAAGTTGAAAAAAAGGAGAAACTGAAATAGACAGATTTGTCCAGCCCAACTTACAGAATTGAGCTTTGGCTGGAAAACATTGTCAAACCAGGAAGACCAGGATTTCAGTGATGGCCACGTAGGACTGAGAGGCATTAACAGAGACAAAGAAGAGATAGTGCAGCAATCTCTGCACGCAACTTTTGTCTTGCTCTCATTCCTTTGGATACTATTAAAGTTAAGAGTCAAGTGAGTTTCTAATCTAAAAAATTTTTTAAAACATAATCTGCTTCATGTTTATATCTGGGAAGGTTAGCTAAAAGTGGATTCCCGTGCAATTCTTTCAGGATCTATTTATGTTGCATCATGTTCATAGAAACAGTAAGGTTTTGAAGGAATTTTTCTGCATGTATGCATGCATGAGATAACTTCAGAAAGGCATCCCATGAGGACCACTGATGCATCTGGTCCAGCTGGCAGTCATCCTCCATCTTGTTTATTGGATCTGTGATGCAGAGCAAGATGGATGGCTACTCATCCCAGGCTAGCACTTGATACAGGGATATATGGCTCCTTCAGCTTGTATCTGTGACCTCCTGCAATGTGTCCTTCTCCAATTGTGGAATATGACATTGTTGTCACTTACCTGGCCAATGGGTCCAGCATGGTGGTAGGTTCCCACGATGGCACAGTACATCAGTGCCGTATCTAATTACTATTCTCCAAGGAGTGAGCCCATTAACAAGATGAGCTGAAATCAGATCTGCATGCTAATTAGGGAGCTGCCTCGCAGGATATTAATTAGGGGTGACACTCAGGGCAACTTCTGCTTTCCTTCTTCATATCCCATTTGAGACGTGCTGTGCAATGTGCGTGCAGTACAAACAGCAATGGACAAAGAAGGGGGGAAAGAGGGGAGAGTAAAGCAAAAAAGAGGCGGGGAGAAAGCAATACTAACCATTCCTCTTACAAGCTGTTAGAGATGAATCCTTATGTTTGGGGTTGTGTGTAAAAATCTGTCCTTTGGGTTTCCTTTCTACAAGGAATGAGAACTTTCCCACTCCTGCTACAAGGTCTCCTCTTCAGTGATTGCACACCTTCATTTTGACAAGTGACAGTGACAATTTTTCCAAGTACTGCTTGTTTCTTTCAGGCATAGCATGTGATAGTTTTAAAAATATCCTCATTAGGATGGCCACTTGTGCACCATCAAAAAGGAGGACATAAGAGGACACACATTTGCATAAAATGGGCCTATGTTAATGTATATGTATAGATGAATATTTAGAAATAATCACTAAAAGTGAAATAGAAATAAAATAGAAAAGGGCAACTAAAATGATCAAGGGGCTGGAGCATCTCCCCTATGAGGGAAAGTTACAACAGCTGCGATTGTTTGGCTTAGAAAAAAGGAGGGTGAGGGGAGACATGATAGAGGCCTACAAAATTATGCATGGTGTGGAGAATGTGGATAGGGAGACATTTTTCTCCCTCTCTCAAAATACTAGAACCCGGGGTCATCCTATGAAGCTGAGTGGTGGGAGATTTGGGACAGATAAAGGGAAGTCCTTCTTCACACAGCACATAGTTAAGCTATGGAATTCGCTACCTCACGGTGTAGTGATGGCCACCACGTGGATGGCTCTAAAAGGGGGTTAAATTCCTGGAGAGGAAGGCTACCAATGGCTACTCGGCTTGCTGTGCTGCCTCCAGTACTAGAGGCAGTGAGCCTATGTACACCAGTTGCTGGGGAACATGGGTGGGAGGTGCTGATGCACTCATGTCCTGCTAGTGGTTTCCTGGTTGACCGCTGGTTGGCCACTGTGTGAACAGAATGCTGGACTAGATGGACCCTTGATCTCATCCAGCATGGCTCTTCTTATGTTCCTAGGTTCTCATGTTCTTAAAATACATCTCACCAGAGTGGGGAAGACTCTGATCTGTGTATCTGCTCAGTCTGCTGTCCAGGTACTAATTGTTGATGGGCAGCTTCAAGGCCCCTGCCTCTTGTTTCTTAGGTTTCCTTATCTTTATCTGGACATGGAGTGGTCAACCCATCAAATAGAGTACATCTTCAAACAGAGGACTGATAGTCCTTCAATTAGAAGATTGTTCTCTGTAAGCTAGGACATACAGCCACCCTGATTTCACACTCAGAGAGCAATCCAATGGTCCTTGTTCAAGCATCCTATAGGACTGTTTGGATTCCCCCTTTTGACCTCAGAAGAGGGAGTCAGAGATCCAGCCCCTGACCCTGACCCCTCACAGCTGGCATGGAAATAACTGCACCAACTGCCCTCCAAGGTCAGAAAAGAGACCTTGCAGGAGGAGGAAAGGGGGTGTTCTGGTTGGCAGGGAGGGGAAGAGATCAGTAAGGCCAGGATACAATTTATCCTGATTAGGGGTATATGGATTACTTACCCTATTCCGCTGGGGCTGTCTGATGGGGGGGGGGGAGGCGATCCATCCCTCCCCTCCCCAGAATCCTCCCTGGCCAGCTCCGCTCCATGGGGAGCCTGCGGAGCCGCCGGCTGGGGCCGCTTGCAGCTGGACTTCTGTCTGCTGCTGGGCTGCGGCCGCAAATGGTGGCCACCACAGCAGCTGCCATTTGCGTCCCTGCGTTAGCCGTGATAGGCTACGTATATATTTATGTAGTCTATCACAGCAAAAGGCAGGGACGTAAATGGCGTCCCTGCATTAGCCGTGATAGGCTACATAAATACTTACCTAGCCAATCACGGCTAAAGTAGAGAGGAAATGGTGGCCGCAGACCGGGGCAGGCATTTGTGGGGCAGCAGACAGCTGACAAAGGTAGGCACTGTCCTGGGTAAATTTTGTGGGGTGGCGGGTAGGATTGCTCCGTTCCACCACGGACTCGGGGGGGGGGGCGGATTCTAAAGAATCTGGCCTCACTGGAGTCCGAGGCTGAATGCTCTAATATCCCTAATCCTGATCCTCCTCCAGCCTCTTTCCCTCCCCCTCCAAAGTGAAATCTACAGGGCGGGAGAACAGGGAGGCAAAGATCACCTCCTCTGCCCCTCCCACCCTGAATTGGATGATTGGATACCTCCAAGTTTGGGGCCTTCTGATCACTGAGGACACAATTGGTAGGATTGTGCCCTATATTGTCTAATCTGGGAAAGGAGTGACATATGTAAGGGGAAAGTGGGACGGAGCAATGGGGAGGGGCATTCTAAGGAGTTCTGAATCCCATTCCTGTCCCAACATCTTTTGTAAGCAAGTAACTGGATCCTGGTTGCAAATGAAGAAAAGGGAGAGAGAAGAACTGTAAAGAAGAGAGAACAAGGTGCCATGCAGAGAAGCTGAGGAACTATTTATGGTATGATCCCCTGCATAAAATTTAAAATACACTGAAGACAAGGATGGTTGAAACCAGCCAGTTCCACATACAAAAAAGTCCAATAAAACCAGTCAACTTTTTTGTCCAAATCACAGAATCATAGAATAGTAGGCTTGGAAGGGGCCTATAAGACCATCAAGTCCAACCCCCTGCTCAATGCAGGAATCTAAGTCAAAGCATCCCCGACAGATGGCTGTCCAGCCTCCTCTTGAATGCCTCCAGTGTGGGAGAGCCCACCACCTCCCTAGGTCATTGGTTCCATTGTCATATTGCTGTAACAGTCAGGACGTTTTTCCTGATGTTCTGCCAGAATCTGGTTTCCTGTAACTTGAGCCCATCATTCCGTGTCCTGCACTCTGGGATGATCTAGAAGAGATTCTGGCCTTCCTGTCTGTGACAACCTTTCAAGGACTTGAAGAGCGCTATCACATCTCCCCTCAGTATTCTCTTCTCAAGGCTAAACATGCCCAGTTCTTTCATTCTCTCTTCATAGGGCTTTGTTTCCAGTCCCCTGATCATCATTTTTTGCCCTCCTCTGAACCCTCTCCAGCTTGTCTGCATCCTCCTTAAAATGTGGTGCCCAGAACTGAACACAGTACTCCAGATGAGGCCTAACCAGTGCTGAGTAGAGGGGAACTAGTACTTTATGGGATTTGGAAGCTATACCTCTATTAATGCAGCCCCAAATAGCATTTGCCTTTTTTGCAGCCACATCACATTGTTGACTCATATTCAGCTTGTGATCTACAACAATGCCAAGATCCTTCTTGCTTGTAGTACTGTTGAGCCAAGTATCACCTATCTTGTAACTGTGCATTTGGTTTCTTTTTCCTAGGTGCAGAACTTGGCATTTATCCCTATTAAATTTCATTCTGTTGTTTTCTGTCCAGCACTCCAGCCTGTCAAGATCACTTTGAATTTTGTTTCTGTCTTCCAAAGTATTAGCTATCCTGCCCAATTTTGTGTCATCTGCATATCTGATCAGCATTCCCTGCACCTCCTCATCCAAGTCATTAATAAAAATGTTGAAGAGCACTGGGCCCAGGATTGAGCCCTGCAGTACCCCACTCGTTACCTCTCCCCCAGTTTGAGAAGATCCCACTGATAAGCACTCTTTGAGTCCGATTCTGTAGCCAAGTGTGGATCCACCTGATGGTTGTTTCATCTAGCCCGCTTTTAGCTAGTTTGCTATTCAGGATATCATGGGGCACTTCGTCGAAAGCTTTGCTGAAGTCGAGGTATATTATGTCCACAATCAGCCAAGAACAGTCAGATACTCACCCATCACCAATGTTTTCAGAATCTTGTTGGACAGGATGGGTTTGTGCTTTGAACAGCTTCATGACAGTGAGAAAGTGGCAAAGTTTCCCCCATCATTGCCTGATGGAATTGCTGGTGTGCAAATGTTAAAAGCCAGGGCAAAAGCTGAAGGCTTAATAAACATGCAGGAAAGGCAGGGGGAGGCGTGTTTGTGTGTATTATGGGGAAAGGCTAGCTTTGTGGAAGAGAATGGGGAAAGACTTCTACAGGGAAAGTAGCCCTGAGACTTACTGCTGATGGCTGGAGAGTATCTAAGTTGAAAGATGCAGCTCTGGTAAATCAAACATTCTCCCCTGTATTCCATCTTCCTCTTCGAACTGCGTGGATGGATAAGAACACTTAATACTGGAAATGAAATATTCTCCATTGTCCCTGCATTAATTTGAAGACACTCCACTTGATGAAGTCAGTGCATCTAGGATGGAGAGAGGGGGTGATATGCAGAGGAATATGGCCTTGGGTTTGAAAGCACTTTGCAGATTGCTAAGTGTTACTGTAAGAGGGTAAAGAATGATTTCAAAGAGGAAGCAAGCAGCAGGAATAAGTGAGCTCCATAGCAATGATTAACCTATTTACAAATTAATATAATGGCCTGTATACTAAGGATCCTGAAGGGCTTTATGTGTGGGTGTGGGTGTAAATATGAGTCATGTCCACACATCATCTCTATGTAAATATTTCAACCACTTGAACAAGTCCAGCTTCAACCACTTGAATAAGGCCAACTTTGTGGGGTAGGAGGGATTGATATTTCAAAAATGGGATACAGGAACAAAACTGCATTTATTTACTTAAGCTACGTATATCCCACCATTTGATCACAGAGACTGTTCAATAGGGCAGACAAGTAGCACATGAGGCAAGCACCATCTCCATGAAACCATAAAGCAGTAGTAAAACAGCCAACCAATTACATCAAAAGAATAGTTGCAGTGTCTAACTATGTATTAAAGTGTATTAAAAGTAGAACAAAATAACATTTTCCATTTCTCTCTAAAACATCAACCCAGAGGGGGCCTCACAGCTAGTGAGGTCCATGTGTAAAGTACCATGACCAAGAAGACCCTGTTCCTCATTGCCACCCAGCTCACTTCAGAAGGTGGGCACACTCTGAGCAGAACCTCTGAGAAGGTCTTAAATGTTGTGCAAGCTTATGTGAGAGCAGGCAGTCCTTCGGGTACCCTTGCCCCAAACCATGTAGGCCTTCAAAGGTCCCAGGGCATGGTCCAAAGGCACATGAGGCAACCACCTTTCTGAAGCTAAGCAGGTCTGGGTCTGGTCAGTGCGTGAAGGGGAGACGACCTGGGAACCACATGTAGCCACCTTGAGTTCCACGATGGAAGAAAGGTGGGATAGAAATGTAATAAATAAATAAAACAAAAGGTCAAAACCAGCATTGGGCATCGTGTCCAGAAGAAAAAAAACACAGTATAGTCCTCTAAGTAGTGGCAAGATAGGTTTCCTGTTATTAGCACCAGCAGCAGTTTGCACCAGTTGTAGTTTCCAAAAGTTCTTCAAAAGCAACCTTGTATTACCCTGAGCAGCAGAGGAGAACCTGTGGCTCTCCAGATGTTGTTAGGCTCAAACAGCTTGGCCAGCATGGCCAGTGATCAAGATATAGGAGCTGAAGTCCAAGAACATCTGGAGCCCCACACATTCCCCACCCACCCCTGTTTTGCCAAGCCCAAGGTGGTGGTGGTTTTTCAAATAAGTGGTGTCAAGGAGTCCCAAATCTCATCTCTGCTTGAATTCACACTGGCATCTGCCATGATATTTGCTTCCAGAGATGTCCCTAATTTGAACTTTTCTATTTGTATCCCAAGTAAAACATTCCCTGTGATATCTTAAGCTGATTGGTGGGCTGTCTGGAGCCCAATAGAGCTGGGGAAGGAGGTGCCTAGGCTTGGGGCAGGTCACCCCTGCATGCCCTCTTCTCCAGTACAATTCATCCTGATGCAGCTGGGATCATTCTTCCTCCACCACTATTAGCGATGGGGAAACAGCAGTCCCAATCAGGATCACTTGAGGGGGGAGATTTTAGCCTCCCTTCCTTTAGCAATCCCAACTGGTATGTATGGGCAGCCCGCAAACCCACTGCCAGACACTACATGCTTAGGGATGTACGAAACACCTACTTGGCTCCGCGCCGGGCAATCCGCGGGGGGGAGAGGTGGGGGGAGGGGAGGTGGGGGGAGGTGGGGGGAGGGGCGGTGGGGGGGAGGCGCTCCGTCCCTCCCCCTGGAATCCTCAACGGGGGGGGAGGCGATCCGGTCCTTCCCCCTGGAATCCTGCCCCGCCGGCTGTGCTCCACGGCCAAGCTGTGGAGCCGCCAGCCAGCTCCTGCTACCCGCAGCCGGACATGCGGCCACTGGGCAGCCCTGCAGGGACACAAATGGCGGCTGTCATAGCCGCTGCCATTTGCGTCCCTGTATTGAGCCATGATAGGCTATGTAAATATTTACGTAGCCTATCACGGCAGGGGGGAAAAAACCCAGCGTACGCAAATGGCGGTAGCTGCCGCCATTTGCGTACGCTGGGTTCCCCCTGCCCCCGCCGTGATAGGCTACGTAAATACTTACATAGCCTACCACAGCCTCCGAGATCCATCGCGGAATTCTCTGACATCCCTAGTTATGCTGCAACAGCATCGAGTGTCTTGGCAGGCTGACCCCCAGTTTGCATCCACCGCAATGCAGGCGGAGGCAGTTTTGTGTCTCGGTCCAGGAATGAGGCGGAGTTAGTGCTCTGCCAAAATCTATCCTCCAATTTCCTGAAGTTTTCTCTCACCCCCCCCCCCTTGAAAGAGGCTTCCATTGTTCTGCCTCATTCAGGATGTTTTATAATTTATTTCTGTGGTGTTTTGAGCATACTTAAGCACAGCGAGCCTCCCAGGCTGCCTGCATGTCCTGATCTGGAAAAGCCCTATGGGAGGAATTACCTCATGATGCCTTAAACTGGGCTTAATTGAAGTGTAGGAAGCTGAGGAGAGAGATGCCAGAGAGATGATTGTACAATGAAAAACAGGACACTTGTGCTCACTCCTCGGCCACCTCCTAAGTAAGGTGCGCCCAAGAAACCCAAACTCAACCCATGAGGATTTCTCCTAAATTTCTTCACCACTGAATTCCTTTTTGAAAGAAATTTCTCTCCTATCAAATTGAATGAGAAAGGTCAGAAAAAATTGTGGGAGAAATTCTCAGCACAACACTATTTGGAACCATCTTGCCACAATTTGTGCCCTAACATGTCCAGTTCTCCCTATATTCGCAGAATCATACAGTTAGAAGGGACCTTGGAGGTCAGGTAGTCCATCCACCCTGTTCAAAGCTGGATGCAAGTACACCATCCCTGGCAGATGGCCAACCAGCCTCTTAAACAGCTCCAGTGAAGGAGATCCAGCACCTCCCAAGGCAGCCTGTTCCACTGCCAAACAGCTCTTACCATTAGGAACTTTGTCGTAGCTCTGTGGTAAGAGCACCTGCTTTGCATGCAGAAGGTTCCAGGTTCAATCCCTGGCATCTCCAGGCAGGGCTAGGAAGGAATCCTGCCTGAAACCCTGGAGAGCTGCTGCCAGTCAGTGTCAACAATACTGGGCTAGATGGACCAAGAGTCTAACTCAGTATAAGGAAGCTTCCTATGTTCCTAATTCAAATCACCCCATTGTATATATTCCCTCTTAACTGATCTTGAAGAACTACCATCCCGAATTCTGCAATTCCAAGATCATTGAAGTCGATTAGAAGCTAGACTTCAGCCACAAGCGTGGATTGAAATGGTAAAGAAAAATTCCAGACCTTTGCTGTTTTGACTGTGACTATAACACAGGAGTGGGGAGATTTCAGGCTTGTGGGATCAAGTTTGTGTTCTGCTGGAACCACAAGATCTAACAGCAGGAGCTGAGTGCAAAAGACAGACATCTAAGGCACAATCCTATGCATGTTTATAGTCGAAACTCCCACAACTCCCAGCATAGCTGGCTGGGGAGTTGTGGGACTTTGTCTAAACATGCATAGGATTTCACCCCTAGATATCTATTCCTGGTTGCACCATGCTTTCTTCTTTTAATTCAGAAGGGAAATCAGGAGACAGTTGACTCCCATTTGGCTTAGAACGGAGTCACTTGTTTCCTTTTGCTACCCCTTCCAACCACTACGTCTGTCACAGTGGTCTGTTTAATACAGCAATCAGACTTCTAAGAAAGGATCCTTAATTACCATGTGGCGGGTGTGTGTGTGTGACAATATTCAGGGGATCATAGCACATGGGCAGGGGAGAATTAACTCTTCCCTCCCAATTGCAATGCCCCCCATCACCCCCTAAGCTGTAATTAGCCTTGAGGAAAAGCCCAACCTAAGCCCTACACAGAGTAGACCCATTGAAATGAATAGGGCTTAAGTTAGTCATGACTAACTTAAGTCGCATTCATTTCAATGGGTCTGCTCTAAATAGGACTTATGTTGGATTTGGCCCAAAGCCTCCAACTGGTTCCAGTGGGAAGCTGTTTTCAAGCCCAATGGCTGTGCAGGAGACCTATTGAATAGGGAGTGGCGGGGGGTGGGGTGGAGTAGCAGCACGTAAGTGTAGTAGCTTGGGTAGGGTTTAGCCTTCCCTCCCCAGCTGTGCTCCCTCAAATTTCACCGCACACTGAGATTCAGTTTGGAAAAAGCCCCAATTGGCCCCAGTGGGAGACCTTTTCCAGCCTAGCTACTGTGACAGGCTGAGCCAAGTTGACATTGGCTGCCTGGAGAGACCCAGCAGTCCACTTCTGGCCTGCAAGCCACCAGTCCTCTACACGGACTGGCAGCAGTTTTCAGGAGTTACAGAGAGGGGACATTCTAGCCCTAACTGGAGATAGAACCTAAGATTTTATCCATGCAAAAGCATGTGCTCTGCCATTAAGCCATGCTCCTTCCCCCATTGCCCTGACCACATGAATAACACTGTATAACATTCAGAATTAGTGTCTGGCTTTTTTCCCTTCCTTTCTTTCTTTCTTTCTTTCTTTCTTTCTTTCTTTCTTTTTTCTTTCTTTTAAATAAGGGAGTTTCTCCAGGCACTGGAATCTGCCCCAGACATCTACACTGACTACTGTTCCAAATCTGAAGAGTGGAGAGGTACCTTCTTTATAAGGTGCAGTTCCTCTCTGATTTCTGTATTCCTAGACTGAATATATACCAATGAGAGTTACCATGCAAACATGCCCTTCTTGCCTTAATCTAGAAGAGCACCTCTTCTGGATTTGTGCTGCCAAAAATGTCATCCCAAGTGATATGTATTAGAGGGGAAAGGAGACTCTGTATAGTTCCCATAACTTCACATTACATCAGCGGACCTTTGTGCAATGTGATCCGTGCACTCAGCATTTTTTTTTCAGGAACAAAGAACAAATATTTCCAGCAAATGCTCTTAATGGGAGTTCGTTTGCCAAGCAATGCTGCCTCCTGACTTGCTTACGAGAAAACATCTTTGTTGTTTAAATGGGAAAGCCACTAATAAGAGTTTGCAATCTCTCGCTAGGCCTTACTCATAACCCATCTCAGGGCCAGTGCAAACCACCTGCTCATAACAGCTGCTCCTTTTTTCTAGGCTTGTCGAAATGGAAAATGCCTACGCATGGTAGGTGCACCATACATTGTCTGGCTTATTTGCTGGAAAATGTTGCCTTCCCACCCACCCACCCCCACCCCCATGCCACTTGGACATCTTTGCTAGCTAAAAATGTCACATGCAGATTTGTGAAAATAGGGTTCACTTTCTTCTCAGTCCTGCACAGGGCTAAGGTGGCAGGAGCTAATTCAAAAAGCACTCCCTTCCTTTCTGCCTTTTGCTTTTGATAGTGTTGAAAGAGGGCAAGTGTGCTTTACTATTCAGAGACAAGAGAATGCTTCTGGGACTGGCATTGTATGACCTCAATGATGTCAGCAGAAGCCTAAATGAGATTGGCTCCATAGCACTGTGGCATCTTCCCATTCTCTATATGATCCTCAACTGGCTGATGCTGCTCATGTGATGGATTCAGGAACCACTGCCCTTTCCTCAATTTACTTTATTTGTAGTCATTGACATTGTCACAGAGCCACGCTGTCATAAGATCATAACATAAGAAGAGCCATGCTGGATCAGACCAAGGGGCCATCTAATCCAGCATGCTGTTCACACAGTGGCCAACCAGCTGCCAACCGTGAACACACAAGTGCAAGAGCACCCTCCTGCCCATGTTCCCCAGCAACTGGTGTACATAGGCATACTGCCTCTGGTGCTGGAGGTAGCCCATCTACATTAAGCGAAAAACCCGCAAAAAAAACCCACATCCTTTCTGGAGCTTCCTGCTTTCGGTTTCTTACCAGGATTAGGGAGGGCTTGTTTACACAGCAGCCACATGGTTTGAACTGAGGGAGTGCCTTCCTCCCTCCCTGGCATGAGTGCAAAGGAGTGGGGTGGGGGGGAGTCTTGTTTTCCTAGCTCAACTTCTGCTGTACTGTTTTCTTGCAACCCCCAGGAAACTTCTGATTTACTTCAGAGCAGACATAAAATGTAAGATTGTGCCATAAGTCTGACACACTTATGTGGGAGTAAGCCCCAATGACCTCAATAGGCCTTACTTCTGAGTAGATATAAGATCACCCTGTAAGTCTGCAACCCTTGACACACTTACTTGGGAGTAAGCCCCATTGAACTTAATAGGGTGCTCTGAAACAACAGAGGACATTGCTTCTGAGCTTGGTGGGGTGGGGGATCAGATGTGTCTCCATTGCAAGGAGGCATTTCACCCTCTTCTCCCTCCAACTGAGAAATGCAGAGGCAGGAGCCGCAATCAGCAGGCGATTCTTGCACCTGTCAAATCTGCTCGGGTCTCCTGTGCAACCCCGCTCCCATCCTCAGTGCCTTCATCATCCTGACTGCACCCTCAACAACTGAAAACAAATGCCTACAGCAGGCAGACAGAGCGGTTTCTTCCGCTATTGGAGAATTTCACGGGGAGGTTATGGCACTCCTGTTCCATGGGCTGGGAAAAATACCACTTTTTTTTTTTGCATTTGGGGAAAACATGAGATAGGCTGGGGAAAATTGTGGGAGGTGCCTTGGACGTTAACAGTGTCATGTAAAGAGCCCACAAACTTCCGAGAGAGAGCCATCTCAATAGCAGGACAAAAGCTCTGTGTGATGACCCCCTTTATCCCATCATTGGGGAAGGGCTGAAGCTTAGTGGTAGAGGACATTCATTGCATGCAAAAGGTTGTGGACATCTCCCAGGTAGAGCTAAGACAGACAGGAGTCTTTCCCTGGAGAAATCCTGAAACCCTGGAGAGCCACTACCAGTCACTGTAGCGTAGACAATACTGAGTTTGATTGACGGAGCAGTTGTCTGGCTTGCTGCAAGATAGCGTCCTCCATGCCAGATTTGATTGGCCACAGGGCACTGTAACATCATTCAGTTCATCGTGTGATCCTTGCAAGAAATCTAGGGAGAAAAAGGTACAGTAATGAGAAGGGGGGAAATGGCACTGAAGGAAATTTTTGCAGAGAGGAAAATGGTGAACAGACTCAGAATTCAGGGGTGGGGCTTTGTATTATTTGCCTCCTCCCTTCAAAGCACACTTTTTTTTTACTTTAAAAACAACATAGGGTAACATCTGGTCGTGGCTTCACTAAGGCTCAGCTTTGCCCAAGCTGGCACCCTCCAGTGGCCATGCTGGCTGGGGATGATGAGAGTTGTAGTCCAACATATCTAGAGGGTGCCAGCTTGGGGTAGGCTGCACAAAGTAATCTTCAGGGAATTCTTTGTCTGGTATCCATTATGACTCACCAGTACAATGGAATAACAGTGGCCTTTTTCATGAGCTATAGATAAAGATGAACGGGTGAGGTCCCACTAAATCCTTAGGGCAGTCCAAGAAACACAGAAAAAAATGTTAAATGATTATTTGTTTTTTAATCCTTTCAGCAGTCGGTATTTGTGTCTTAATACTTAAGTGAAGTGCTGTAATGGCAAGGCACCGAGATCAAAGTGCCGTGCTTTGATGTCTGCATTAGCAATGTTAACAAATGAAAGCAACCGAGTGAACTTTGCTGGAGGGAAAACTTGGTTTGGAGTAATTATCCAAGCCTAATCTTGGCATTTACATGTGTTTCAGACCCAGCCTTCCTCAGAAGAAAGCAACTGTTCATGGTAACTAGAAAAGCCAGTGCCTAGTCTGTGTAGTCTAGGGGAGAGGCCACTTGACATAGCAAAAAGGGAAGACTGGTGCAGTATGTATTGCAGGGGTGATGGTGCCAGTTCCCAAAGTGTGTGGCGGGCCTCACTAGGAAGCAGCCTATCGGAATACAGCCTATTGGAACACAGGAACATAGGTAGTTGCTTTATACCAAGCCAGAGCCGTGGTCCATTGAGAGCCCAGCATGGTTGACACAGCAGCTCTCCAGGATTTTTGAGGCAGAAGTTTTCCCAGTCCTACCTGGAGATGCTGGGGATCATGCCCATGACCTTCTGCATGCACAGCAGGGGCTCTGCCACTGAGCTATGGTCCGGCTTTATTCCTGTGCCATAAAAAGCAGCCTGAGACAAGGGGTCAGAGCCAGAATTGCTGTTTCAGAAATGGAAGGGACTGAGATCCGCTGGAGGAGCAGACAGGGTAGGTGGTTATTTTCACTAATTCTCTTCCAGCCCCTGCACAGTTCTGGGGAGCCCCCATCTCTCTGGAGCACTTTTATCTGGGAGGGGTGTTGCAAGGGGTGGAGGACTTGGCAAAGATTATTTGGTGGTTTCCCTTGAGTTTTCCCCCCATTCTAAAAGGTTGGAATACCTCTCCTAAGGCTGAGTTACTAGCAGGAACAGCTTCAAGCTACAATATGCTGATATTTTTGATGTTTTGGCTCACCCCCATTGCCTTTGGCCCACCCACCACTGGAATGCAGCCCCTGAGAGCTTCCCTGAAATGGAATGCAACACCCAAAGCTTCCCTGAAATGGAATGCAACCCCGAGAGCTTCTCTGAAATGGAATGTGGCCCCTGAGAGCTTCTCTGGAATGGAATGCGGGCCCAAGGCTGAAAGAGGTTCTGCACCCTTGACCTGGAGAGACCTTCTCCAGAAATACTGTGGGTTCTTTCTGAAGAGCAACCCCCTTGATCAGACTTCCAAGGTTCTGGCTGCAGTGCCATTTCAGGAACAACAGCATCCTCTGCTGTATTCATATTCTTTGGTACAGTCATCTTTGAGGGCATGCTGCCCGAGATGTCAACCTTGCAGTAACTCAAGGTCAGGGCTGAAAAGGACAGATGTCATGCCCTTCTGGGCCGGCAAGGCAATGCCTGGAAAACTTACTGCTCTACAGTGGAGGGGGAAAGGTTTATTACTGTCAGCCATGTCCCATCCCTTGGCGCTCTCTGCAGCGATAAGCGTCATGAAAGATTTAGCTTAAATTAGGTTTACAAATAGCCCAGTGAATAGGGAAATGAGATACATATGCTGCATGTTAAAGGATCACCGCCACACAGTCTGATGCGACTGGGATTTGGAACATAGCCGGGTCCCAAAAATTAGGTGCAAAATGCTGTCAAGCAGGCAGGAGGAACCGGTTGGAAGTTACATCTGGCCGCTTCTTGGATGGAGCATGACTGAGCACTGCATGGCGACGGTGACCCCTAGTGGCGATACTTAGCAGCTCGCCCTTTGAATTCAGAAAGCCCAGGAAAAATGGGCAGCCTGGACCAGGGGTCATTTGTCGACTAGGCATGTGACATAAGCCTGACTCTGCTGGCTAGGCAGCAGCAAGTCTGTGTCGGGGCGCCGGAGAACTAAGAGAAGGGTGTGCTCAGTGACCACAGAACCAATCAGCAATGATGACTGGAGTTCAAAGTGCAGTTTATGGTCTGGAAGGGACAGTTGTCTTTTCAAATGGCAAGCTGCTGCCCTCTGTTCGTCACCCACATTTATTCTGCAGCCAGAGGCGCTTTGGGAGACTGAAACCTTCTAGCCATAATGCACGTTGGGGGCACAAAGCCAGACGTGGCCTGAGATGTGGGGCAGGAGCTGTAGCTAGGGATGGACAGACTCGCCTCCGTCCGCGCCACTGGGCACTCGCTGAGACACTGTGGACCGGCTGCCCCTGTTCAGCTCCCTGGACAAGCCTCCATGCAGTCTGCAGGTGCTCAGTGAGCGAGCACCCAGCGGCCGCCTGGCCCCTCAGCGAGCCGCCATTTTGCGAAAAAATGGCAGCTCGGGTTTTTCCATAAATGTAAGGTGGCGTAAATGGCCCCTTGTGGCCGCCATTTAGTAACATTACAGAAAAACCCGAGCCACCATTTTTTTGCAAAATGGCGGCTCGCTGAGGGGCTGGGCAGCTGCCTGGCGGCACAGACCCCATGGTGGCTCGGCCAGTGGGGTCCGGTAAGCTTGGCAGCTCAGTGAACGGGGTTCGGGAGGCCAAGTTGGGGGAATCCGCTGGGCTCCACCACCCCTCTTGGACTCCCACAACATCCCTAGCTGTAGCTCAGTGGTACAGCACATGCCTTGGATGCACAAGGCCCCAGGTCTGCCCCCAGCATTGCCAAGTCGGGCAGGAGAACTCCTGCCTGAAACCCCAGAGCTGCTGCTGCCAGTCAGTGCTGGGACACTAGAGCTGTGGGGAGTACCACACATTTTTCCCAGCTGATCAGCCATCAGATGGGCATCAGGGAAAAGAACACTGGGGAAGCAGTGGGTCAGGCTCACTGGAGGGGGGAGAGGCTTTAACTTAACCCGCCCCCAACAATCCTAATGCAGCTGAGATCACTGTTTCCTCCACTGGGAGGGAAGAGGCTTTAACTTAACCCGCCCCCAGCAATCCTAATGCAGCTGAGATCACTGTTTCCTCCACTGGGAGGGAAGAGGCTTTAACTTAACCCGCCCCCAGCAATCCTAATGCACCTGAGATCACTGTTTCCTCCACTGGGAGGGAAGAGGCTTTAACTTAACCCGCCCCCAGCAATCCTAATGCAGCTGAGATCACTGTTTCCTCCACTGGGAGGGAAGAGGCTTTAACTTAACCCGCCCCCAACAATCCTAATGCAGCTGAGATCACTGTTTCCTCCACTGGGAGGGAAGAGGCTTTAACTTAACCCGCCCCCAACAATCCTAATGCAGCTGAGATCACTGTTTCCTCCACTGGGAGGGAAGAGGCTTTAACTTAACCCGCCCCCAGCAATCCTAATGCAGCTGAGATCACTGTTTCCTCCACTGGGAGGGAAGAGGCTTTAACTTAACCCACCCCCAACAATCCTAATGCACCTGAGATCACTGTTTCCTCCACTGGGAGGGAAGAGGCTTTAAACTTTAACATGTGGGGCGGGGGTATATGTGATCCTCAACAGACACACCCCAGCCTGGAACCACATGTAGCCCTCAGGGCCAAAAGGCTCCAGATCTTTGAGATACAGACAAAATAGTCAGCCACAATTTGCTTCGCTTTTCAGTTCCCAATTCAATCTCCAATGTGGTTTGGGAAAGAAGGGAAGCCACTGAAAATGACATGTGAGGTGGACTACTTACTTTTCTTACCCTAAGAAAAAAACACTTTTCTCAAGGGAAGGGAGCCACTGCGCCAGTGTGGTATAGTGGTTAGAATGTTGGGCTGGGACCTGGAAGATCCGGGTTCTAGTCCCCACTCAGCCATGAAGCTCACTGGGTGACTTTGGGCCCCTGACTTACTCTCAGTCTAACCTTCCTCACAGGGTTGTTGTGAGGTTAAAATGTAGAGGAGGACCATGTATGCCACCTTGAGCTCCTTGTAAGATGAGAAAAAGTGGTATATACATGCAATAATAAAGGGAGGGAGCTTATAACCATTGTTAGGATACCATTCACACACACAAGCAGCTTCAGCTAACCCAGGGAAGGAGGCTAGCATGCCCTTTGAAATTAAAAAGAATGGGGAAAGGTGTGAAGACCTTCCTCTCTTTTCTAAGCCTCCTTCCCTTCCCCCAAGTTTTTTTTAAAGGAAAGAAGCCCTCCCCAAACCAACACTGTAAGTCCCCCGCCCCTTCTCTGATGTGACACAAATCACTTCACACTGACCCTCCATCTCTGTTCCAGGATCTCCCCCCTGCACAAAAAAGTCCAGTGAATGCCAAAATGAAAAGAAAGGAGAGCCCTCCCAATATAGGTCCTGAATTCACCCCCAAAGGGGGTCTAATATTTGCCTGTGTTTAACTTTGGCGTGAACTTGCACAAAATCCTGGAGAGTGCTTGAGAACAGGGATAGATAAGAATTTTGTTTCAGTTCAGTTCTGATAAGAATTGCTCAAAAATCACATATAGTTTTTGTTTTTAGATCTTTCCCTGCTGCTGGTTTTTTACTCCGGTTTTATTCTGATTTAAACTTGAGAAGCAGGAATGGTATGTGGCGAGTATAATTTTCCTGCTGGGGATGTTGGAACTTTTAGACACAGTTTGATTCCTGAGGGCAGGAAAGATGCTGCACAGGGAGCTGGGGAGCTCCTCTGCCTTCCCCTGAAGAAGCTTCGAGGCAGTGGAGGCTGGTGGCTCTGGTTTTGGTTTAACTCATTCCAGGTTCCAGTCAGACCCAGCCAGAATGCTAAAGGAGCTATCCAAGGAGCTGAAACCTATCCCCAAAATGGGTTCAGCACCTTGAATATCTCCCTTAGCATTCTGGCTGGTTCTTACTGAAACCCAGAAGCCCCACCGAAATCAGATCCACCAGCCACCACTGCTTCACCGTCAGTTGAGAGCCTTGGGGCCAGGCTGCGTTTGCTGTGTTCTCACTCACAAGCATTCAACCAAGGGTGCCCAACTTTGTGAGCACCGCTGATCAGATGCTTGCGACGTCCCTTTTCCTCTTTCCAAGGGGATGACTTGGAAAACATGGTAGGACCCAAAGTCATAGCATGTTTTTCATCACCCCCTCTTTAGAGTTGCAGCCTTTAACTCTGGGGTGTTGAACCTCTTACAGGGCAGAGGGCCAAATTCAATTTTGGATAAGCTTTCAGGGGCTGCATTGCAGTGGTGAGTGGGGCTGAAGGCACAGGGGCAAGGCCAAAGATACCTAAAATCCCAGGATAACTTAGCTTGAAGCTCTTACTGCCACTAACCAAGCCTTGGGAGAGGCTTTTCAACTGTCCCATTCTGTCCTGCCCCCGCCCCGAGCAACTCCTTAAGGATCTCTTGCTTCCTTAAGAGCCTCACCTTCCTTCTTTTACCTTCCCCTTTCCAATAATGTGAGGTTTAGGCTGTAGGCATGGGGTGACTGACACTCTAGACAGTTGGGGTTTAACCACAACAGTTTAGTGACAAATTTAAAGCTAGCAAACCACAACTAAAGGTATTTACACAGTACAGCTGAGTGATACCAAAGGCATTAAAAGAAAATAAACATTGCAAAATGCAAGTTCCTGTACTTAGTCCTTAGACTTTTCTAGGCTGCTTCTTCCTGCTCACTTTTCAAACTCTGCTCTCACTTCAGGCTCTGGCTCTCTCTGCTCTTACTTGCTCTCTCGATCTCTTTATATACTCTCCTCCCTCAAAACTGAAAGTACTGCTTCAAATCTGAAGAAATGAAACTGAAGTGGAGAAATGAAACTGACACTTAACCAGAGAAATGAAACTGCTCCTCTCAGGGTTACCTCCACCCAACAAAAAACTCCAAGCTTCTAAGCCTGACCTGTTTTTCCTCTTTGCCTCTGTAGGCTTCAAACCTTCACATCAGCCTTTTAGAATGGGGAGAAAATAACACAAAAGTTGGAAAACCACCAACCAAATGGTGGTCAGGAGGAAGGGGTGGGGTCAAGTCAAGGTGAAGTGACCATCTGGGGAAAGTCCAGAGGGCTGAATTGGAACCCCAGCCCTGAGGTCCTTCATCCTTGCTTTAACTGATTCATCTGTTGGTTAAAATGTATTTAAAAGTTTTGATTGACCAAAAGGTACCCTGATTTATTTTTTAAATTATTTTGAATACAAGTGCTGACAATAGCAACCTACAGATGACAAGCAGGATCATGAGAGGCATTTCTCCTTCTCTCT
This sequence comes from Heloderma suspectum, assembly GCF_057233095.1. NCBI lineage: Eukaryota > Metazoa > Chordata > Lepidosauria > Squamata > Helodermatidae > Heloderma > Heloderma suspectum. Next base: position 43,167,628 of record NC_139460.1, on the reverse strand, counting down.
AAGAGGGTATGCCTCTTCTGAGATGATGCCTGCTATGAAATATGTATGCAACATCTCTTTTTTTTAAGATATGCTTTTATGCGTCACCAACTCCTGTTTTAATATATATGCAAATTCATTTAGATTTGATTGCTCCATTGATTAAACCTTGCGCAATTGGTCAGCTAACATTTCTTTAACTGGGTGACCAACCCTACTTTTTTCAAACCATGAAACAGGTGTAAAATGAGAGGCCAGATTTTTTTCCTGGACTCCCCAAAGAAATTTAACGGAGGCCCAGTGGTTCTAATAAGTGTTACGAGAATCTCAGAATATTCCAGATTGATTAAAACAGACTGAATAAAATAGAATGCTTCCCTTTGCATTATTGAAAGAGCTTAGAGGGTCCATTTTGAATCATTCCTTAACCATTCAGATTGTGAGGACAGAAGGATCATAGCCAAGAGCCAATGTTTAACTAATCCACATTCCCCAGTTTATTAGACTATGCCCTGACGTGTCCCATGCATATTATAGTCCATATTAGTAAGTATAAGAACAGAACTAAGAGGCAGGAATTTATTCCTCATTAATTAATTAATTCAGTCATTCAAAATTCAAGATCCCCTAAATTTCTCATATCCATCAGAAGCCTCAAACATACCTTTTAAATATAGTCATGGCCCACAATATGGCTGATTTTTTTAGAGGTTAATTTTGTAACATTAAGGTGGCTGCAGTTTCATTCTGATAGGGAGGGAGCTGTTTGCTCAAATGTTGTGGCAGAAAAAGTAGTGTAGTTGGATCACGGTGGTAAAATCCTGGCTTTTGGTTCTCTCGCTGTTGTCTTTGTAATCCAGCATTTCCTATTATTATTTGTATTATTTCCACTTCATAGCCATTTACCTTTATGGGTGCTCAGAACAGTGCTGTGCTGAAAATTTCTATTCCATTTTCAGCAGGGGGGTGGGGACTCTGGCAAAAGAGGCTGGGGGAGGTGCAAATTTCAGAGAATTTTCTCCTCGAGGAGGGGACAGGGTTTCTAAATACTTTTTGAGCCATCTTCTTCCTATTTTTTTATTATTATTTTTAACACGCCCTGCACTTGCAGGAGCCCAGGATTCTTCTCCAACCCAGCTGTTTTTTCTGGTCTCCCAGGAGACCATGTAACCCCTCCCTCTCCAGAAGGCATTCAGGAAGAACTCCCAACTGGAGTAGAGTCTTGGGTTCCTTCCTGCAAGTGCAGGGGGTGTTTTTAAAAAAATAAAAAATAGAAAGAACACCCCTCAAGAATTCCCTACACTTCAAAAAGTTATGTGGAAACCCTGTCCCACTCCCCAAGGAGAAAATTCTCTGAAATTCTCCCCCTCCCTGCGAAAGAGGAAGAAAAAACAATGCCTCTTTCACAGGGGGAGAAAAGGTTCCTGAAAATAGGGGGCAGGATTCGGCACAGCACTAACTCAGAATGATCAACAGTGATGCAGCCACAATGCTATCTGCAGTTTATGCAGCTGGACAGATTCCCCATTCCCAAACTCAAATAGAAGGTGATAAAGGAGGAGCAGTCCGCAAGTGAACTCTTCAATATATTTTGGCAGATTTTACGTACTTTGGTGTGGTTTTAGGGAGCTTTCCATGGTGCTGAATATCTTGCATTAAGATGACAGTAAATTGGTGAAAGAGATAGGATACCTGGAAGACAATGTGGTGTAGTGGCTAGAGGGTTGGGCTGGGAGTCGGGAGATTCAGGTTCTAGTCCCCACTCGGCCATGGAAGCTCACTGGGTGACTTTGGGCCAGTCACAGACTCTCAGCCCTGCCCACCTGACAGGGTTGTTGTTGTGAGGATAAAATGGAGGAGGAGAAGGATTATGTACGCCGCCTTGGGTTCCTTAAGGAGGAAAAAAGTGTGAGATATAAATGAAATAAATAAATAAATCCTGAAAGACAAGCTAACAGTCCTAGGCTGCACTCCTACACTCACTTACCTGGGACCAAGCCCCACTGAATTCCATGGGGTTTACTTCTGAGTAGACTGCACTGGTATTCTCTCTCCCTAGTAAACATTCCATGGTTGTCTCATGAACAGCAAAGCTAATCAGTGACACAAGATCATTTCCCCCCTCATTCATGTTATTTTAGGGATGTCGGAGAATTCCGCCACAGATCTCGGTGAGGCCGAATGCCAGTGCATTCAGCCCCCCAAACTCCATGGCAGAATGGCCTGCCACTCCCCTGCCCCCCCACGGATGCCCCCCGGGACGAGACTCACCTGGGGAGTATCTTCCGGGCGGCAGCGGCTCCGGTGGTGGCTCCAGCGGCGGCTTCAGCGGCGGCCAGTCTTCCAACTGGCTGCCACTGCCGCCGCCATTTCCAGGCTTGTGTTAAAAAAAAAAAAGACATGATAGGCTACGTAAAGATTTACGTAGCCAATCATGGCTAGGTTTAAAAAAAAAGGGGGAAAAAAGACGTGATAGGCTACATAAATCTTTACGTAGCCTATCATGGTTGGGTGGGTTAAAAAAAAAAAACGCGTATGCAAATGGCGGCGGCTATGGCCGCCGCCATTTGCGTTCCTTCTTTTTACCATCTTAATCTACGTAAATATTTACGTAGACTATGACGGCGAAAATAAAGGAGAACGCAAATAGCGTAGTGGGCGCTATTTGCATCCCCTTTTGATTCGCCGTTTTAGCCTACGTAAAGATTTATGTAGGCTAAAACGGCGAATCAAAAAGGGACGCAAATAGCGCCCGCTACGCTATTTGCGTTCCCCTCTATTTTCGCCATCATAGTCTATGTAAATATTTACGTAGATTAAGATGGTAAAAAGAAGGAACGCAAATGGCGGCGGCCGTAGCTGCCGCCATTTGCGTACGCGGTTGTTTTTTTGTGTGTTTTTTGGTTACCCAGAGGCCTCTGCGGCCGGAAATCCGGCTGCGGACAGCTCTGGCGTGGCCGGGCCTGGCCGGCTGCTCCGCAGAGCTGCCGCGGAGCACAGCCAGCCATTCGAGGATTCCGGGGGGAGGGACGGAGTGCCTCCCCCCCCACACACCATCAACATAATCCGCGAAAGGTAAGTCACTTTCGTACGTCCCTACATTATTTCTGTGTCTTAGGATGGTTGGCTCTGGATTCTGTGCAGAACGTGTGCTAGTTAGCTGGTAAGGTCAGCTTGTTTGGTCAGCTCTTGAAAAGCTTCAAATGGCCAACCCAGTCTATTTAGATTCAGTTTCACATAGCCTCTCTTTGTCCTGTGTTCTCAGCTGCTCCCTCAACACTGGCTCTGCTTTCCATCCGAGTCCTCGACAGTAGAGGCGGCTGTGCAAGAAGCTTCTGTCCCTGGGCTGGAAAGCTCTTGAGCTTTGAGAGCAATTTTGCTGGACAATCCCTGAGGTTATGTGACCAGGACCTGGAGGCCCCACTGAGCTAAAGCTTAGACAGAGTTCCTTTGTTGTACGATGTGTGCACTCCTTCCCTCTTGGGTAAATGTGACCGAAGGAAGATTGGGGAATGGGCCTCCAATGGGCCCCATGGGCTGGGGGTGGAGGCCTTACACAAAGCATCTAAAGCAGGGATGGGGAACCACCAGCTACAGGCCAGCAAGAAAACATGGAGGTTTCCCATCCACCGGCGGGGCCTTTCACCCTTGGCCCTGCCCTCTCGTTTCTCTTCCTCCCTAGACTGCTCTGAAATTTGCAGAGGAGGAACCAGATCACTCTGTAAATTTCAGGCACAGGGCCCCGTCTGGATCAGGACCTTGGATTGCGGGGGGAGAGCTTTGCCCTCCTCTGTGCCCATAATTTCCATTTTAAAAGTTCCCATTTGCTCTAATGGGAGGCTTTTACTGATGCACATTGCAGGAAAGTCCACCCGCACCCCCAAACAATCCAGATCAGGACTACAGCAGGGACAAAGGACTGAAGCCCCTGTACAATTTGCATCAGAAAAAACGCACACCTCTCCTTCATTCAGGTGAGTGGGAGCTTTTTGCCCAATTCAAATTGCATACAGGGAGCCCAACTGGAATCAAAGTGGGAGGGCAAAAGCCTCCACCTCCCACACCAGGGTTCTAATCCTTTATATTATAACAGGGCCCTGCCTAAACCTTACTGAGAAGTCCTGAAGTTCTATTACGGGGCATAAATTAAGACAAAAAGTATTGGAGGCAATACATGAACAGCTCACTATTGGAGCTAACAGCCAGGCTCCAAGGAGACACTAGAAATAGCTTTCACGAATGCAAGATGTATTTGTATTTGCACATATCTAGAAAACACATCGGCCTTCTTTAGCCAAGGGAAACCAGGAAACAAACAGAAGTTAAGGAGGGTCAGCCCCGGTTAGTACTTGGATGATAGGCCACCTGGGAATCAGGCTTCCTGCACTGAGCAGCGGGTTGGAATCAGTGGTCTTGTAGGCCCCTTCCCACCCTATGATTCTATGACTTCTATGACATCCTATGTGAAACAGCATAATCGCCCTCTATCAGAGCCGTGTGCTGCAGATGAGGTCTACGTGCAAAAGCTCATGTCACTTTTCATGTGACATTTTTTCCCCGGGTACTCAAGTAAGAAGCACTTTACTTTTGGAAACAAACACCACATCTTTATCAGGCCATAAGCACTATCAAAGAGAAAAGGTTAATTCAAGCCACTGGCTTGGATCCAGTGGTGTAATTCTGCTGAGGGAACTGCTTCTGTCAGTGGAAGCGGGAGGGGGGCATTTTCTCCTCCCCCCACACCTTCAAAGTCTGCTCTGTAGGGTTAAGAAACCTTCCAGAGTAGATTTTCAGGTGGCACAGAGGACTGCAAGGGGGAGGAGAGTGGAAGAAGGCTCATTGTGCTAGCAGTTTTCTGCTAACATAACACTGGATTTAACCCAATCACAGAGCGTGGGTCTGTCTGTAAAGTAAGGCCACCAAGTGGTGAACATCCACAGTTGTAGCAGGGTGCAAACAGTGTGCCTCTATCATGCTTGTGGACATGATATTGGCAGAGCATTCACTGATGTTAAAAATTACCATCTTGTTTTGGGACACACCCTGCTTCATATTATCAGACAGGTTATCCTAGATAAAATGCAATCTGTGCAGTTTACAATATCTTCATTTAAACCAGCAATTAGGGATGTTTGAGAAATTTCTTTAGTTCCGTTTTTTTTATCAGGGTTTACCCAGTTCACAGCTTCTCAGGCTCAGGACACAATCTGCACTTAAAGTCTGTACATTTCCAAGTTTGCAAAGCGATTCGCAGACAAACAGAAAAAGAAAAAGAAAGTGTTCCATAGCATGGATACACTTGAAAAATTTGCATGAAAAAAATGTGCTCAAATAGGCTTTAGACAATGAGAGAAGAATATGTGCCTTTCAAAGATGTGACAATTGATGCATACATTTGGGAAAATACTAGGGATGTACGAAAGTCACTTACCTTTTCACAGCTTGGATTCACGGTGGGGGGAGGCGCTCCATCCCTCCCCCCAGAATCCTCCCTGGGCCAGCTCTGCTCCGCAGCGGCTCTGCAGAGCCGCCAGCCCGGGCCGTCCACAGCCGGACTTCCAGCCACGGCCAGCTGCTGCGGACAAAAATGGCGGCCGCTATGGCGGCCGCCATTTGCATCCTGCCAGGCTGCCATGATAGGCTACGTAAGTATTTATGTAGCCTATCACGACAAAGAGCAGGGGCGCAAACGGTGGCTGCTACGCCATTTGCGCCGCTGATCTTTCCGTGATTATTAGGGATGGCAGAGAATTGCGCCACGGATTTCAGTGGGGCTGAATGCACTGGCATTTGGCCCCCCGAAACCTGTGGCGGAACGGCCTCCCACCCCTCCGGTACAAAGCTTACCTGGGGCGGATGTTCCGGCGCCGGCGGCTCCGGTGGCAGCGGCAGCGCCTGGTCTTTCGACCAGCTGCCACGGCCGCCATTTGCGTCTGCTGTTTGCCGTGATAGGCTACGTAAATATTTACGTAGCCTATCACGGCAGGCAAAAAAAAACAAAAAAACAGCGTACACAAATGGCAGCGGCTACAGCCTACGGTGTAGTTTCTTTTTTTTCGCCATAAAAGCCTACGTAAATATTTACGTAGGATAAAATGGCAGGGAAAAAAGAACGCAAATAGCGCCCACTACGCTATTTGTGGTTCCCTTTTTTTTTTGCCGTAATTGCTTACATAAATATTTACGTAGGCTAGAATGGCGAAAAATAGAGAACGCAAATGGCGGCCGCCATAGCCACCATCATTTGCATACACTGGTTTGTTTTTTTGTTTTTTTAGGGGTTAGCCGTGATAGGCTACATAAATTCTTACGTAGCCTTTCACAGCTCGAAGGACGGCAATGGCGGCCGCAGCAGCCCAGGCGCGGCTGGCCAGGAGACCAGCCGCCGCTGCCGCCACCGCCGAATCCACTGCATCTGCCCCAGGTATGTTCCATCCTGGGGGATTCCGCGGGGGGGGGGGCAGGAGGCCATTCCACCATGGATTCCAGGGGGCCGGATTCTAAAGAATCTGGCCTTACTGGAATCTGTGTTGGAATTCTCTGCCATCCCTACTTTAGAGTGATAGGCTACATAAATACTTACATAGCGGCCGCCGTTTGAGCCCCTGGTCTTTGCCATGATAGGCTACGTAAATACTTACATGGCCTATCATGGCAACCTGGCAGCACGCAAATGGCGGCTGCTACAGCGGCTGAGAGACCAGCTGCCGCCTCCAGAGCCACTGCCAGAGCTGCCACTGCCAGAACATCCACCCCAGGTAAGCTTCATCCTGGGGGGGATTCCGCGGGGTGGCGGGGGGTGGGAGGCCTTTCCACCACGGGTTTCAGGGGGCCGAATGCCAGTGCATTCGGCCTCACTGAAATCCGTGGCGGAATTCTCCGCCATGCCTAGAAAATACACATGAAAATACGCATGGATTTTCATGTGGAAAGAAAAAAGAAAGCTTGCAATCACATATGGACTGAAGTCTGAACGAGCTTCAAGGTGGAATTCAAAGAACTTTGGCGAGCTCATGTTTTCCTGATTTGCACACCCCTAACAGCAGTGGTGACAAATCAACCAGGAACAGGCTGACAGTGGCATGACTTTCCAGCTGGCACAGTCCCTGATACTTCCAGCAGATGTCAGACCAGAGCTGTCGAATAAACTGAACTTGTGACCCAAATCCAGAGAGAGCACATAAACCTCAGTGACACCATGTGCTTCTACCAGCAGCAGCACACACAAATCACCCTATTAATCAAGAAAGCCCACCTGCCTCAAGCAATGTACACAGACATGCTGAATATGGGCAATTTGCACAGAAGAAGAGGAACATTCATCATGACTGCAGTACAGCAACAGGTACCTGAGACAAACAAATGATGCCTGGTGTCTACTTGCAGGTTATAGGTTAACTCTACCAAATCCCTCTTGAGCTTGCATTAGCTGTACATTGGGCTGCATCTTTCTGGCTGCATGTGAAGTCCTCTTGGGCACGTGCTTGCAAATACACCTATCCAAACCTACCCAGCCGTGGAGAGAGTGTTTGCATTGAGCTTTAAGTCAATTCTTAGTCCTATATTTAGGCCAGCAAATGCTCTAGGTCCTGGAGAGTTTGCCCATGTCTGGCTGAAAATAATTGCTAAATGTGTCCAAGCAAGTGTTTAAATACTTAGCACAAGTTTATACAAGTGATCTGTGTGCTGCTAACCTCAAGGTTGGACTACTGCAATGTGCTTTATGTGGGGCAGCCATTATGCGGATGGCCTGGAAGCTGCACCTAGTGCAAAATGCTGTGGCTAGACTGCTGAGTGAGACCTCCTACTGGGAACATATTCCACCAGTCCTGAAGGAGTTATGCTGGCTGCCAATTATGTCACCAAGCCAAATTCAAGGTGCTTGTGCTGATATATAAAGCCCTTCATGGCTTAGGACATGGATACCTGATGAGAGCACCTTTTTCCTTATGGGTCTGCCCAGATATTGATATTTGTATTGGCCCCAGGCCTATAACCAAGTCACCTGTAGTTTTAGAGGGGCCTAGAGATCCATAATACTTTGCTTAGGTTCATTATTGCTGCAATTTCCTTGCTAGTGGGTCTCTGAGCATGTGAGATGAGTCAAAGGTCGATAGCGCGGCCTCAGCACATTCCATGCTAACGAAGGCTGGTATCTTATCAGGGCCTAGGATGTGCCCAAGAAGTGAGGCTATATGTATGCCAAGCTGCAGGTGTCTGTGCTGAGAAAGCTCCAATTGTTTTCCTTCTGCACAAGTACTGTTAGTCTGTGCTGGGAAAGTTGCAGATGAACGCTAATTAATGCTTGTTGTCATGCTGCCTCACTGTTAACATGTGTGGTATAAAACCCATTTTACCCCATGGCTCTGGGTTCAGAGAAGCTGTCTGATCCAACCATTGGGTACGCCTGTGTGCTGATAGGGATGTCAGAGAATTTCTCCACGAATCTTGGGGAGGCCGAATGCCAGCGCATTCGGCCCCCCGAAATTGGTGGAGAAACGGTCTGCCAACCCCCCGCCACCCCCCTGGGACGGGACTTACCTTGTGCAAATGTCCCTGGCGGCGGCTCCGGTGGCGGCGGTGCGGCAGCGGCAGCTGCGGCAGCCGGTCTTCTGACCGGCTGCCACTGCCGCCATTTCCAAGTTAAAAAAAAAAGTGATAGGCTATGTAAATGTTTACGTAGCCTATCACAGCTGAGTGAAAGAAAAAAAAAAACAACCACACATACGCAAATGGCATTTGCGTACGCGCGGGGGGGTTTTTTCCACTCAGCCATGATAGGCTATGTAAACATTTACGTAGCCTATCATGGCTGACTACAGGGACGCAAACGGCGGCGGCTACGGCCGCCGCCATTTGCATCCTGGTAGGACAGGATTCGAGGCCGGAGGGACGGGGCGCCTCCCCCCCGGCCAGAATTTCGGGGGGGAGGGACGGGGCGCCTCCCCCCTGCCAGAATTTGGGGGGGGAGGGACGGAGCGCCTCCCCCCCACCATGAATCAACTTTCGGGTTCAGGTAAGTGACTTTCGTACATCCCTATGTGCTGATGGTACTCAATAAAGTACTCCTTGTAAGCAAACCTGGATCTGATTTATCACTACGTCGGCATCTCTAAATTAAGAGGCCTACTGCAAGGGCAATACAATTTTGAGCAAAGATGCCCTTTGGGCAGTACCACATTGGCCTGCAGTTTGATACATGGCAACCTGAGAGGGTGTCCTTGATACAAGCACTCCAGCTGTGGAATTCTGCTTCCAGGCATTTGAGTATATAAGGTTGTAACCAGTCCTGGGATTTTTATGGATGATGTTTTTGTATGTAAATGGTTTTTATATTGTGTTGTATATAGTATTTTTAAGGTTTTAATCTTTTGTAAGCTGTCCAGATAGCTTTGGAGGAGGAGGAGGATCACGATCATCATCATCCCCTTATAGACAGTCAGAGCCAAGTCTAACAAGCTTTCAGCACCAACTGAAGACCTATTTCTTTCCCCAGGTTTTTGACTGAATTTGTTTTGCTGCATCATGTATTGTCTGTTGTTTATCTGTTACTGTTCTCCCCTGTTCTATTTGGGATGCATGTGTGTCATTGCGGTATAATTTTATTGTGGTCTGTTGGCTGTATCCCATGTTCTCATTATTTTATAATGAAAAGCCAGTAATACATTTCATAAATAAATATATATGCTGCCCCCTCACCCCCAAAAGACACACCCAACCCTGCTGTATGGTAAGTCCATCTGGCCTTATGCTTCCTACATATTAATGAAATGTATGTAGGAAGCAGATTTTATGTCTAATATTTTGATTCCAGTAAAACAGAAACCTACTTAGAACATTCTAGTTAGCCATGCAGAAATCAGCCATGTTTTCAGTGATCAACCTCTCCCTCAGTGTGGATATTTTCAATAAGCATTGTGCTCTTGACAGATACATCTTCTGTACATTCACCAAATCCCACCATACTACTCCTTGTGCCAAGGCCAAATACATGTGCAATAATTGTTTGGTGGATGTGTAGGTTTAAAGCTACCAGTCCTATGATGCAGCATGTCAAGACATATGCAGGGATGACTAAGTGCACAATCCTAGGCCTGCCTATTTCAACAGAAGTAAGTCCTACAATTCCCAGTATCCCCGAGCCAGCATGGCTGGCTGGGGAATGTCAGGAGTCGTTAAGATTTTTTTTTCTGTCTAAACAGAGATAGGCTTGTGCACGGAAAGCACAATCCTGTCGAGATAGGCAGCTGTCTCTGAACTTGGAGGCAACCCCCATCCAATTCAGGGCCAGAGAAGCGCAGAGGGGATCATCCCCTCCATGCTTTAGCTGCCTTGCATTTGTGGCCACGACAGCCGATTTTGGCTGTCTAGCCACAGGAAGGCAGAGCAGGGAAAGCAGCTGCTGGACAACACATAGGATGTGTCATATCGGTATTTCTGCATTCCCCGCCCCGGAACGCCCCCCAGAACACCCCATCTTCCGAGCGCAGAGTGTGGGGCCATTTCGAGCCACCTGCAAGGCAGCAGGCGGGTGGGGGGAGGTCGGTTCTCAGGGAGCTGAACTCGGAGCATGGGCTCCGAGGTTGGTGCTCAGAAACTGACGTATCCTATGGCCATCTAGCCACTGACTAGTGGCCCCTAAGTGCTTGTTCCACCTTAAGACTACAAACTCATAGTGTAGTGTGTGACTGAGGACAAAAAACAAGAAACAACAATTGCAGACACCCAGGGGTCTAAATTACATTGAACAATTGAGAAAGCAATGCACTATGGGAGCAGAGAACTAGTGAGCAAATTTCAATTCAGACAGTGGATTTTCTGTAACAATCCTTTGCTTGGGACATTAAAATGTAACTGGAATGCATCCAGGCAGATTTGCAACAACACCAAGAAAAGCAATCAGTTTTATAGGATCAAACAAAGATGTCAAGTGGCAGACTGGAGAAGACAAAAAAAAAAAGGAGTCCCTGTCCAATCTGACCTGGGGGAAAGACGGAAAGTTCAGTTCACCCTTCAGCTTGAGCAAAACAATTTGCTGAGTTGTCCCTATGGATTTTATGGGTTCATCACCACACCACCCAGTATCCTGGCCCTGACTTGTTCTCTGATGATCCAGATAGCAGAACTAGATCCAGTGGGTGGAAACTGCAGGGAAGCAGATTTCAACCAAACATTAGGAGGAACTTCTTAACAGTGAGAGCTGTTCAATAGTGGAACAGACTGGCTTGGAGGGTGGTGAGCTTTCCTTCACTGGAGGCATTTAAGCAGAGTCCAGACACCTATCTCTCAGGAATGCTGTAGTTGCCCCCTGCATTGAAGATCCTGCATTGAGCAGGGGGCTAGACTAGATGACCTCCAGATACATTCCTACTCTCTGATTGTATGATTGTGCCAGTTCATAGATGTCAAGAAGAGGACAGGGTCTGGGGACCTGCCCAGGTAGGACCGATCCATTCTAGTCTGTTGCCCAATATGTAATATGCTGAAAAAAATACTTTTTGTGACCTAGACTTTTTCATTCTTCTCCCATCACAATATAAAGAACATTTATTTATATACTAGGGTAGGGATGTATCTCATTCTACATTATAGCTCTTGCCCACTTATTACTGAAACACAATAAAAGCTCAGAATTCTGGTTCCTCTCTCATCCTCTGCCAAATTGGCTTTTCAGCTTGTTTTCCCTGGACTGTGACCCATCAGCTGTTCCACAATGCCATTAGCAGAAGGAAGCTGGTTGTATGTAAATATCATTCACCTGCCTTCTTAAGCACAATTTAATAAGTCTAAATCCACAAGATGACCCTAAGTGTGTTGAGTGCAAGAAGAATCCTCTATGAGCCCTCTGAACAAACCACATTTAATCTCTTCTCCTTGATGCTGTTTGTAATTCTCCCCCCCTCCTGCAATGATAGATTAAAATCTGGCCAAATTCCCTCCATCCCTCCTCTCCTCTAAAGTCAAGCTGGACTTTAGCAGAGGAAAAAGTCATCAACTTGACTAGAAATCCAGTAAGGGCTTGAATTTTCACTCATAATTGTAACCTCCTTTTTTGGGTTTCATGCAGCTAAATAGCATGTAGGTTGTAGGGTCAGACATCTTTGTGGAAAGAAAGTTGTTTTTAAAGTTACCAAATGCACAACAAAGATGCCAAGATACCAAGGTAGCTCCCACCACCCTCAACCTCCATCTTTGTGACAATATGAAGTCATAAAATAACTCCAGATAGCTCACTTTTGGGGCTCCATAGAGATTCCAATACCACATACTATATAGCAGCGATATATAGCAGCCTTCGCCAACCTGGTGCCCTCCAGATGTGTTGGACTACAACTCCCATAATCCCCCCAATCAGCCTGGACAGGGGAAGGCTGGCATATAATACTGAGTAGAAAATTCAGCTTTGTGAAAACCTCAGCTTTCGGGGGGGGGGGATGGAACACAAATCAAGTTTCTAGCCCCTATGATTTGTGAAGGAATGCTCGAAAATATGTGGGCAATGCCTGATAACATCTAAGATGTCAGAGGAGTAGAGACTGAGAAATTCATTCAGTTCACATTATAGTGCAAATGTACCTAATTTTAGGGATGTACAAATCCCTTACCTGGTTCCGGTCGGGGCATCTGCTGGGGGGGGGAGGCGCTCCGTCCCTCCCCCCAGAATCCTCGATGTGGGGGGAGGCGATCCGGTCCTCCCCCCCCAGAATCCTGCCCAGCCAGCTCTGCTCTGCAACAGCTCCACAGAGCAGCCGGTCAGGGCCGTCCACAGCCGGACCTCCGGCCGCAGACGGGCTGCTGTGGACGCAAATGGCGGCCGCCGTAGCAGCCATCATTTGTGTCCTTCCAGGCTGCCGTGATAGGCTACGTAAGTATTTATGTAGCCTATCATGGCATGCCCCCCTAAAAAAACGGTGTACGCCAAAAAAAATGCCCACTACGCTATTTGCGGTTCCCTTTTCTTCGCTGTAATTGCCTACGTAAATATTTATGCAGGATAAAACGGCAAAAAATAGGGAACACAAATGGCGGCCACCATAGCCGCTGCCATTTGCGTATGCAGTTTTTTTTTTTCTTGGCTTGCCGTGATAGGCTACGTAAATACTTACATAACCTCTCACGGCAAAGACCAGAATGCAAATGGCGGCCGTGGCAGCTGGTTGAAAGACCAGCCGCCGCCGCCGAAGCCGCAGCTGGAGCTGCCACCATCCGGAACATCCACCCCAGGTAAGCCTCGTCCTGGGGGGAATCCGTGGGGGGGGGCACAGGCCATTCCGCCACGGATTTCAGGGGGCCGAATGCCAGTGTATTCAGCCTCACTGAAATCCATGGCGGAATTCTCCGCCACCCCTACCTAATTTTGCACTTTTGAACCATTATGCAACCCAAAACTCGAAATTTACATTTCTTCGAATTTTGCAGTGAAGTTCGGCAATTAAAACATGCATACAAATATGCATATTAGGAAAAATAACATTCAAAATGTATATTAGGAAAATTGCTTGTAAAAATGTTTATATTAGGAGAAATGCATACAAAAATGCTTATGAATTTTCATGCCAACTTAAAAAAGAAATATTCTCAAAGTCCGGAATGAACCAGACTTAAGACTGGAGAAATTCTCCAAGTTCATTATGAGCTGAACTTAAGAATGGCAAAATGAGAAACTGAGAGAAGCCAAAGTTGACAAATTCATCCCTCCCTACTGAGGAGTTGCTGACCTGAGGTTTCCAGTGGTAAGAGGTAGAGCTGCTCACTGTTTCCTATGACCAGACGTAAACAGTATAAATTATGAAAAATAAGAGTCATGCAATTTTGTTTAATTTCTATAATGTATAAAAGAATATCATTTTTCTTGGGCACATAATTTGGGTTACACCAGTGCAGGGTTTTGATCCTTTTATGAGGAGAGTGCCCAGATCTCTCCCTACTCAGTACTCTTGCCTGTTGGCCTTGAAAATGCAACCTGTAGAATTGTCTCTTTACCACATGCTGGATAAAAGTAGAATTAAAGTCAGGGGGTTTCCTGTATACAGTAGCTTCCTAATGGAACACATTCCCTTAAAAAAACACACACAAAACCCTTGCTTGACTCTGGTCGCTCAGATGTTCTCCTGTTTCCTTACCTCTTGCATGGGTAATAGATGACCCTTCCTTACATCACGGAAAAAACACACCATAATTCATAACTTGCAAGAGTTTCCTCCTATTTATTTAGGTCAGATAATTTCTATACCTCTTTTCACTCTAAAAATCCCCAAATGGTTTACAAAATCCCAGAGCTCTTTACTCCTGTATGTGCTTGCCACCACAAATATTGACACAGAGAGAGCTGGGTGGGGGGGGGGAATGTGCTCCCTCCGCCCTTCTTCTCTGGACAGGGATGGTTCCTCAGCTATTTGAATTTGCTTCCCCCAGGGCAGCTGAGCAGAAGATATATAATTAGGGGCAGGAAGGAACTGCCTTGTCTGATGGGAACTGTCCCTACCATGTTTCATACCACATGTGGGATAGGTTATCAACCGATTATAGGTTCCCTGTTGGGGAGGTGGCTAATTACTGGCATTGATTTTTGGAGTTCTCTGCTTCCTATTGGTTTGAGAGATAAAATAGGACCAGTGATGCAGCCAAATGTTGTAATGAGTGCATTCACTGATCAAAGCTTGACTGTTTGTAATGCTCACCTTTTTAATGGATGGAGCCTGGACCGGTGGTTTATAAATCCGCTATTAAGTTCAGAATTGATTGCAAGTGTCTGAGCATGCACAGCCTGTATCTAAACAATGTAATTTCTATGCATGCTCTGCATGGGTGGGTTAACCATTTCCATGCCTAATCCAGTGCTTCTTCCCTCCTCGCCACTGCCGCTGCTGCTTTGACTCTGTGAGGACTCGGAGGCACCTCTCCCCTACAATTTTGGTTGGCCTGCAGTCTCCTTAACAGCTTCCCTTTTGTCACCACCACCAGGGCAGCTTTGGCTCCGAGGAGGCACTACATGATTCCAAACTACAGCTCCCAAGATGCGCTTTGCTACCACGCAAAAGCTCGTTGACATGGAACGAGAGTTTATTTTGAGGGAGAACTCTTGTCCAAGCTTACATGGTGAGTTCATTATTTTTCAAGTAAATAATGAATTCACTTGGGGTACATTTACCCATCACTAAATAGGACTAGTTACGGGATTAGACCAGGGTTGGAAATATGTGGCCCTCCAGATATTGTTGGACTCTATCAGCTCCAGCCAGCACGGCCAATGGTCAGGGATAATGGAGGTCACATTTTAACATCTGGAGAGCCAAAAGTGCCCCACCCCTGGATTGGACAATTTTGTTGACTACATGTAGGACAAAGGATGACCATTATTACATATAAATTCAGCATCAAATTAATTATTCAATCTTCAATCCCCTAGTCATCCAATTAACTGTGGGAAGGAGGAGGAGAAAGGTTCCCTATTTCAGTTTTTTTTTAAAAAGCATAATGATGCCACAGGTTTTTTGGAAGCTCACAAAGAGCTTGAACGTCCAATTCATAAAACATTTGGTCTATACTCTCCTATAGTGTCTAGGTTAGGATTTGCTAGGGGTAAGTAGGGGGTGGAACTAAACCAAAGTTCCTAAGAAGCTTGCTCCTTTCTGGCTGGTTTGAGTTTTAATCTGGCATAGGCTGCTTTAATTGCTTGGTTTTGCAGATTTCATTGCAATGTTGTTGCCTTTTGTGGTGTATGCTTTGAGCACTTTGATGGAATAACAAGAAAGAAATATTAATATCACTGCCATATTTGGATGTCAAGAGACACAATGGACTTATTCTTTAGTGTTATTATTTCATCATCATTTCCTTAAATATCCAGAAGATAAAATAAAATATAGCCTCTTACATCAGGCTTGGCAATTAACAGCAAAGTGAAGAAGCCATTGCCAAGGGGTGACAATAACTTTCAGGTATTTTGCAAAGGTTATCTTTAGGACATAAACAAAAATGTCAATTGTTCTGAAAGCTGGCAGCTGAACTTCAGAAAAATAATAACTGACAACTGCATTTTGACATCTACAGGGCAAAATATCCCTAAATAATTCAGAGTTCACCCCAAGAATAGTCTGATGATGTACAATCTGGCTCAAGTGCTTATTGGAAATTTGTGAATTTAATAAATGACATTTCATCTCAACACACATTCACCTGGTAAGCCCTTCCCTTGCTTTTAGGCACCAGTATGTTTGTTTGCTCAGGCTTTTAACAGAATGCAATTGTGCTGGCTGTTAGGTGGATGATGTTCTGCTACCAATTTGAGTTGCCTTAGTTGCAGTCCTGTGAAAACTTACTTAGAAGCCCTGCTGAATAGACTGGAACTTGCATCCAAGTAACTATGCATAGGATTGCGCTGTTAATTGCTTTGTATTATTTTTTTTTAGTGCATTGTTTTAATCAGACCTAAGATCATTTGATCAAGTCAGGTTATACATCTTTAAAAATAACTAAATAAATAAATGAAACAGTTGAAGGGGGGGCTGGGCTGGTCCTAAGAAATGCCTCGATGAGCAACTATTTGCAGTGCCAGCTCCAGAATTCAACGGGGGTGGGGTGGGGGGCAAGGCACCTTCAGTGAGTGAACCCTCTTCACTTGGAAGAGGTGTGCAAGCCTGGAATTTTCTCATGCCTTTGTGATTGGTGATAAGGGGTTTTTGGTCTTCCCTCCCACATTAGTCCTAATCGAGGTTTTTAAAAGACTAATTGCAGCATGGAGGGCATTTTCAGGGGGGGGGATCACTACTGTGGAGGGACTAAACCTGTTGTCCCCCGCCCCAAATCACCTCTCCTCTGCTGCAATGAGGCTTTTAAAAAGCCTTCATTGGTGCCAATGGGATTTTTAAAAATCTTAATTGCAGCAGGAAGCATGGAGGTGGGGGGCTATTTGGTAGGGAAGGGCTAACCATCCCGTACTCACTACTGTGATCTCCCTGAAAACACATCCTTTCATCATTGGGGAGCCTCACTGCAGTCGGGAGGGGTGATGTGTGTGAGAGAGAGGGAGGGAGGGAGAGGGAGAGACAGAATGAATGAATGAATGAATGGGATCTGGGCAATCACATTGGAGCTGCATGCCTGCAGTGGGGTGTCCATGCCCACTTTGGGGTGTGACTCTAACCACTGCTGACATGCAGCCCCTGTTGTACTTGTCCTGAACCAATTCAGCCCATGGGCTGAAAAAGGTTCCCCACTCCTGCTCTAGAGTAAGTACTGACATAGTAAGGATTTCTCCAGAAAGCCCTTATCTGAGAAACAGGAGACAATGCCTTAGGTGATTTGTCCATCTAGCCAGTATGGTCTACTCTGACTGGCAGGGCCTTCCAGGGTCTCAGGCAGAGGTCAATTCCATCACCTGAGACTTGATCCTTTTAACTGGGGGATGCCAGGGGTTTATTATTTATTGACTGGGTTAATCTATTTCCTGCCTTTCCACTATAGAATAGTGTTCCAGGGCTCTTTCCTTGGACTTTCTACATGTTCTCTACTACTGAGCTAGGGTCCTTCTGCTAAATATAGGTTGCTCTGAACTCCTTGGAGGAAGTGTGACATATAAACCTATCAAATCAATAATACAAACAATTCACAACCATTTCCCCTTTTATACGAATAAAATTTTTATTGAATTTGTTTTAGACAATTAGAAAGAACAAAGAAAGAGGAGAGCAAACAGTCTCATGAACAGTAGAACCAGAAAGAGCTTCCCGAGCGGTGGAGTGTGGGCTGCTGTTAGCAGCATCCCTCGAAAACGTCTCTTACGTTTCTCGTTGTTATAAAAGCAGAGAGTGTGTTATTTTTTCCCTCTATTTTTGCAATACATTTTATTTTAAAGCCACTCTTCCCCCCACCCACCCCCACACACCCCCAACCTGCAAGTACCGAAAGGAGAAACCGGCAGTGAGCACATGAGGAGACTGCTCCCTGGGAAGTGTGTATATAAATACGGCAGCCATCTGTCTGCCCGGTGTGCTCGAAAGTCGATGAAGCAAGTTGTGTATGTGGTATATGGGTGTGGGAGAGCTCGTGGGGGGGAGAGTGGGTTGTTGTTGTTTTTAAAGCAAAGAAGGCACAGAATCTCAGCTAAGCTTCAAACCCAGTGCAACCTGAGGGGCTCTCTCTGCAGTGATGGCACGGGCATGGAAGTGGTGTAGCCCAGGCAGAGAGCCCTCCTAGTGGTCTCTGTGCCTGTTTGGAAGAAAAGTAAAGTCAGGGTGAGGCAGAGTGGAAGCGGAAGAGCAGTAGAGATCGAGCCCTAGGAACCCCATTTCCAGTGCCTGTTGGAAGGCGGTGGGAAGCCTGTGAAACAAGTCACCCCCTTCGCTAGTGCCGGGGTTGGATCGGAAGGATGTCTTTTTGTCAGTGCAGAAAAGGAAATCCTGTTCAGAGCTTCCAAGGGGAGTGTTTCCCTTTAAGGAGATCAGTGTGTCAGCATTATAAATGAGGCAGGTGTGGACAGCGGGACGCAGTGAGGTGTCCCTTGGCTCTGCCTCCTCGAGGTATTAGGAAATGCCCCCCCCCAGCTCTAACTCCCCTCTGGGGTACGAAAGACCCTTGTTTGTTTCTCTAAATCCTCAGGACTGTTTTTGTTTTGAATTTTGAGTTAAGGCTATTGAAGTTGCAAGAGGGAAACCTGTCAAGCTGTGCAAGCAGGCGAGATGGGAGGCCAGCAGGGCCTCAGGCCAGCTGGCTGCTGTGGGGTGCCTCTCAGAGCCAGCCACGCTGCCAGGAGGGGGGAGAGGGGGCCAGTGCAGCCATGAGCCATCCTTTTTGCTGCTCCATGTTCTCTTGTTCTCTCTCTTTCCCTCCCCCAGTACTATAATAAGCCCCAAATATCCAGTAAAGGAAGGTTAAATGTGATGCCTCAAATGTGCGAATGTTCAACCATCAGCCCCAAGCAGCCCTGTAGGGGGACCCTGCCATGCAAACGCCAAAGCTTTGAAGCTTTGCTCTTTGAGGAATGCCAGCCACACATGCCCAGAAAAACACAGCAGCTCTCGTAAGCAATGAAGGCTTCCGCTTTCCACCCCATGCCATGCCCTCCCCAAACTCCACTTCTCGACAGCAGCGGACAGCAGCAGCAGCACATTCTGGTGCCAAGCAGCTTGCCAGGGAGCGATGCCAGGGTGACAACAGTTTCCATGGAGGTGACAATGGGGTGCTGGAAGCATCCAAAAGACTAGTGCAGGGGGGAAACATCCAGTGTGGGTAAACAAAGAGAGGGGAGAGGGATGGAAAGGAAGAACTAAAGAAAAAATAATAATCCTCAAGCCAATTCCCAACCCACCCACCTCCTTCCTCAACCTGGCTCACAATTTTCTCTCTACCTTGTCCCTCTGAGGTCTGCTGGCCTTGGTCAGCCTCTCACCACTTTCCCCCAGCATCATCACCCGTTTTGAGCCAAGCAACCGATATGCCATCCTTAAGGCTGTTGAGGTCTCCCCTCTAATGGCCCGACCATTGGGCACCCAAACCCCACCTTGCTCGCCATCCTCATGGTAACACCCCCAATTTCACATTAGGTAGAGCTTAGAAACCAAGTGTGGCGTCGTCCCCACTGTGGCGCCTTGTGCGTGGCCCTCCCTTTGGCCTTGGCACATCCAGCCACAGCTGAGGAGCCTCCTGAGATCCTGAGGGAGGGGTTGCAAGGGAGGGACCATCACACCAGTGGGATTGAGTTGACTAGGATGGGGAAGAGGAGAGGCTCGAACTTCCCCTTCAACTCATTTTGGGGAGGAAGGGGAGGGTCTCTTGTTTTGACCAGGCCTTCACCCCCACACAGTGCGACGGGTCCTCCTTTTCCTTAGAACCACGGCCACTTCCTACACCAAAGAGCCTGCTCGGCTCTGTGCTGGCACCATGACAGGCACAGCACCTATCCTCTCCAGCGTTGCCTGGCTCACTGCGTAGGAGCGAGTATGTTGGGGCCTTGGCTTCCGGCTCACTGAGCCATTGCTCCTGGCCATCTCCTGTGGAGAGGGGGCTGTATTGGTTGTCACCACCAATGTCTTGGGTGGAGGGGGGGCTGGGTGGCCTCCGTTGGCATAGACAGGACGGGCATTGGTGCTTCCAGAGCGGGAGAAGGGCTGGCGTGCATCATTGTTGAGGCGGGTGAAGGAGTCTGTGGCATGGTTGGCTTTGGGGTCATTCCAGTACCGGCTGTTGTAGGTGTTGGATGAGGTGAGAGTGTCATTCTCTGATGAGGAAGCATCACCATGGAATGCTTTTGTGGATGAAGAGCATTTGGGTGGCAGGTCATCCTCCCTAGAGAAACAGGAGGACATAGTTAGGATTGTATTTGTAACTTCTCTCAGCACTCCCATCCCCCAAATGAACAAAAACTCCACTTGCACTGGTGAAGTACAAGGAAAAAAACAAACAGTCACGATAACCCACCTCATGATGCCATGTTCGCTCAATGATGTCACCACTTCGACATCACCACCTTATGCCTTACATCCCCATTTTTGGCACCACCATCCCAGCATCATTCTGCCAAAGCTGAGATCGGAAAGAACACAATGATGACCAACAAAGGACCGTGGACATCAGCAGTGGTGGTCAGGGAGTCTTTTTGATTGATTGATTTCATTTCTATACCGCCCAATAGCTGAAGTTCTCTGGGCGGTTCACAAAAATTAAAACCAGAGTGCAGCATAAAACAATGTAAAACATGAAAGCTTAAAACCACAGCGTAGTAATACAACCAGAATAAAACCTAGCAGTCACGCAGAGATTTAAAATACAGATTTAAAACACCAGAGCTAAAAGATTAGGATGCTAAAATGCTAAAATATTGGGAGAATAAAAAGGTCTTCACCTGGCATCGGAAGGAGTACAATGTAAGCGCCCAGCAAACCTCTTACTTCCTTGATCTTACTTCCCCTCTTAAATGGGGGTGGAAGTAGGGGGTTCTTTCGTCCCAAATAGGCCAGCATTAGCCTTGACTCCCACTCTTGATCAAGGGGCAATTCTTAGATTACCAGGAGTGGTATATCCGTTCACACGCAACTCTTGCTAACATCTGAAGAAAGAGATTGTGGGTACAGCTGGCATTGTTCTTATGCCCCATATGAACCACCCCTTGGGTGGCCACACCACTGCCAGTCATGTAAGAATCAGGTAGGAGATTCCTGTATGCTAAAACCAAAGTCTAATTTAGGTATAGTTAGAGTTCATCTAGGGAGCAACTGTGGGATCCACCCTCCTCCAACTGTAACGTGACGTCCCTGCTTGGAAGGAAGCAAGGAAGGAAGGGCAGACAAGTGACTTCTCCAAGGCCATACCTTATCTCATTGGGAATCTCTTCTTCCTCTTCCTCCTTGTGTTTATTTTTCCAATAAAAGAGCGTCACAGCCACCAAGATAATGCAAGCAATGAGCACAACTGCCCCTGCAGCTGCAGCTCCAGCAATCAGGCCAACGCTCCGAGGGTGGGCTGTGAGGAACACGGAATACATGAGAAGTCTGAGCAGGGAGATGGTGCAGAGCAAGCTCACAGAACCACAGCAGGTTTTCAGCATCAGGAGAGACCAGTGGTATTTCCTAGCTTAATATATATATATCACGTATAATGATCACTCCATCAAACCACCCAATCTATCATCTAGTCTGGGACCACAGGAGACAGCTAGGTCCCCCAAAGATCTGTATTGAGACCAGCTTTGTGTGTTTTTTTCAACTTATCTAGAATTAGGAGTGCGCAGTGAAGTGGCCATGTTTCCTGATGACACCAAATTACGTAGAGTGGTTAAAACAAAAAAAGGGTTGCAAAACTCCAGCAGGATCTCTCCAAAGTGGGTGAATGGGCATTACAATGGGAAATGCAGTTCAATGTAAGCAAGTGTGACTTGATGCACACTGGGGTGAAAAATCCTAACTTCACATATACATTGATGGGATCCAAGCAAGCAGTGACTGATCAAGAAAGAGTTCTTGGTTTTATGATAGATAGCTTGATGAAGATGTTGGCCCTGTATGAACTGCTATGGAAAAGAAAAGGCAAATTCTATGTTGGGCATAATTGGGAAAGTAATCGAAAATAAAACTGCCAATACCATGATGCCCTTATACAAATCTTTGGTGATACTGTGTACAGTTATGGTCACTGCACCTCAAAAAGGATACTGCAAAGCTGGACAAAGTGCAGAAAAAGGCAACTCAAATTATTAAGGGGCTGGAGTAACTCCCCTGTGAGAGAAGGTTACAGTATTTGGGGCTTTTTAGCTTAGAAAAAATGTGAGGAGTGGGGGGTGGGGGGAATGATAGAGGTGTAAAACATTATGCATGGTGTGGAGAAGTAAATAGGGAGAGGTTTTTCTCCCTCTCTCATAATACTGGGACACAGGTTCATCCAATTAAGCTAAATGGCTGGAGATTCAGGACAGATAAAAAGGGAGGACTTCTTCCCAAAGCAGAGTTAAACGATGGAATTCGCTACCACAAAACGTAGTGATGGCCACCTTTAAAGGGGGATTCAATAAATTCATGGAGGATTAGGGATGGTGTAGATGTCTGGTTGGGGCTCGAAGCCCAGCAAGAAATTGCCAGCTTGGGCACTTGGGCGTGTGCCGAGTTGGGCAAGTGTGCGGGCGCCCGCTCCCTCAGCGAGCTACCTGTTGCTGCCACCACTGTAGCAGGGACGTGAGTGGGAGAACGGAGGTCCTCTCCTCTCCTTCTCCCCCAACCCCTGCTACAGTAGCGGCAGGGACAGGCAGATCATTTTTACGTAAGTGTAAGAGACTTACATAAAACAACCAGCCTGTCCCCATCACTGCTGTTGCCGCTGTAGCACAGACAAGAGGGGAAGTGTCACTGACTGCTCGCCAAGCCCTCCAGGGCTCACATAGCCCAGCAACAGCGACTCACGCGTGGCCACGCTCGGCAGGCGCAAGTGAGTCCATCCAGCCCTATGGAGGATAAGGCTATTACTGGCTACTAGTCCTGGTGGCTATATGCTACCTTCAGTATCAGAGGCAGCATGTCTAGGTACACCAGTTGCTGGGGAACACAACTGGGAGGGGGCTTATTGTGTTCGTGTCTTATTGCGGGCTTCCCATAGGCTTCTGGTTGGACACTCCAGAATGCTGGTCAAGATAGACCTTTGGTCCAATCCAGCATGGCTCGCCTTCTGTCTTTACATTAACCCACCTGTTTTACAATCATCTGTTCCAGTATCTAATTGCTTTCAACTTCCATTATAGAGAGCCAGTGTGGTGTAGTTGCTAGAGTGTTGGACTGGGAGCCAGGAGATCCGGGTTCTAGTCCCCACTCAGCCATGGAAGCTCACTGGGTGACTTTAGGCCACTCACAGACTCTCAGCCCAACCTACCTCACAGGGTTGTTGTTGTGAGGATAAAATGGAGAGGAGGAGGATTATGTACGCCGCCTTGGGTTTCTTAAAGAGGAAAAATGGCAGGATATAAATATAATAAGTAAGTAAATAATTTGCGCTTGAAATATCTCTATTTTGCAGAGCCAGTAGAGCTCTTATTTGCGACTGCAAACTCCCACGTATACAGAGGGGTTTCATGAATTACAGAGGGTGCACTTCTTGTTTTCTTATGGGACTCAAAAATCTCATGCATAGTGGGAGTAGGGAATCCCAGGAAGAGGGTAACCTGTGGCTTATAGATCTTACTGCAACCAAGATCGATAAGAGCTAATTTTTTACATTACAGTAACGACTGGCAAAAAGTGGAGTCACCCATTCCTCCGCTTTTCTCTTGTCTGTATAATGAATGAATTAGCTTAGGGGATCTCTACAACTCAAGTTTATTGCACATTCATGGTTGCTCATTCACTGCATTGTGCAGGTCCATTACATGTTGTCGTCGTTGTCCAGTCATTATTCCACTATTTCCTCCCACCTATCCCGTGTTTTCCTCAAACAGATAAACGGGGGTATTTTTCCAGATATGTGCAACTGGAGAGCCATGTCCTCACCATGTATTTCTCCCCTAGCATGAATGAAGCGCTGAGTGTGGTTATGATGTCGAAGGTGGTAATGAAAGTCTGATAGGCGTTCGGCCTTCCTGCTCCTGTGCCATTCTGGCTCCTTGCCATTTTCAGCCTGCCTGTTCAAAGCAGAGCGGCGGAGCGGCAGTGCATGGTGGGGGGCGGCAGAGCAGAGGAGCAGCAGAGGGACTGAGTGGCAAGGACTGGCCAAAAGCATGGAAGAGGGATGTGGGCCCGGGGGGGGGCTGTCTGCGTGTCAGTCCCCATCCACCACTAAGGTGCAAGGGGAGGGAAAGGGGCAGGAACCCAAGGGCAAGTATTGCTGAACCTGGAGCGTGTGTAATGCCTCTTCACAGAAACATAACGGCCATCTACAGAGAAGGAAGCGCGTGTAAAGGGAATCAGTTGTGATCCTGCATTTAAAACGGAAGCGGAAAGCCCTGTTTTAAATGCAGGATTTTAGGCTGGGTTAGAAATCCCCTTACTATGTGGGGAGGAGGGGAGGCAACACACTCCTCCTGCAGGAAATAATACCCTGTTTGCATCCCACATGTATGTTCAGGGACGGCCTTAGGTGTGGGCAAGTGGAGTGTTCCCCTGGGCATCAAGATGAAAGGGGTGCCCTGATGAGCTTGGTGGTTCAGACACCATTGAATGTAATGTCTGCAGACAGCCAGGGCAAAACAGAAAGGGATAAGTGTCTTTAAGCCTTCTCTCCCCTCCGCCCACCCCAATTCTACATGTTGTTCGGGTACTAAATACAAAAATGAATTTCCTGCAACACTGAGCTTCTATCCATAAGCTTTAAAGTATTTTCTTTCTCAGTTTCCAGTTTGATGTCATTTGTTCTAGATAAAACCAACAGAACAGGGCTGTATTTAGACAATAAGAAATTAGATTTAATTATACAAGTCACTATAACTGACTTACGTGCAATCACTTGAACTTCAAGAGAACAGGTGCTGCTTCCAATGGCATTAGTAGCCACGCACTGATACTGTCCCGATGATGCAGTGCTAATATTGCGCAGAATGACTGTACCCTGAACTTGATCTAGATGAGAGGGGAGGAAAAAGATCTAAATTATATTAGGGTGTGTGTGTGAGGGGAGACAGCCATTCCACCACAACCTTGAAAAGGCAAATCCAGTAAATTCTTGCAAGACTCTTAAGAGATAAATTAGAAAATAACCTACAGATGAAAGCATCAGACACAGATAAGCTTAGGGTTTAAGGAGCTTACAGAGGACATTTTCTTCTTAAAGAATATTATGTTTTATGTACGTGAAAGCTTAGGACCAAGTGAACAAGGCAAGGGAAGTAGCAAGAACCTTCAAAATCTAACTGTTGCTCTAACAAGTAACTTGAGCACAGTTGTCAACTACTCGGCTTTTCTTTTATTTATCATTTCAGAAAAGAAAACATTTTTAGGTCCTGCCTCAAGAACTATTCTTGAATTTCGGAGGTCTAAACAAAGATGGGGTTGTTCAGTGTTCTGCACAGCTCCTTGTCCTTCTACCTATGGCTAACATAAGCTGAGGGAGTTTTGCAAATAAAGAAATACATGTACATCTGAGCAATTTCTAAGGTGATATGCTTAGCAGGGGAAGAGCTAGTTGACTGGATATAACTCTCAGTTGGGTCCAGTCAACATATCCATCAATCAGAGCTCATGGGGAAACTTGAAGGGCTTTGCAGGTAATGTCTCCAGAAGGAGCACCTCAACTCTCTGCCATGCCAAGATGCCTGGCACAAGGCTTTGCTCTGACCCAGACTCCTTTCAAAAGTATTCTAGCTGATTATGGGTCCCCAGTCAGCTGGATACCCCTCTACCATATACATAATATATTATGCAGTGAGGAAATCTTTCAAAACAAAAGACAAGCTATAACCCTAGGCTAGACCTCTTCTCCATGATGTGATAGCTCTCCAACTGCTAAGAGTTATTGGCTCAGGATGGGGGAGAATTTCATTCGCTTCATTTTTTGATGCAAACATTTTAAATTTTAAAATTCCATCCCTGTGCTCAGAATGGAACAACGGATATGCAGTTCACTCCACATTTCTACAAACTGTTCTGCACCCTATTTTGCACCACCCTGCAGTACTTAGAACATAGTTTAAGAGGTGACCCAAGAGCTCTGTGTTTTTTCCCTGTCTTTTTTTTTTCCTTTACCATTTAAAGCTATTTGCAGCAGCTACGAAGTGTGGCAGCTGTCACATGGGATAAAAATTCTTACTAAAAATGACATGCTGTCATTTGCCTAGGTAATTGTATGGTGGGGGGGAAACAATGGCTTTCACCATGTACCTATGGGGCATCCATTTTTTCCCCATGCAATGGACTTCTGAGATTATCAGGAACAATTGTTTGTATAATTGTATGGGGTCGGGGAAAATGGCTGCCCACATTGGTGCATGGTTGAAGCCATCACTTTTTCCATGCAATTAACCTGGAAGTAAAAGCAAGTCAGGACATGTTGCCTCTTCCTGGGCATTTTTAGAAAGAAATTTTTTATCATGTGCAGCAGCCAGTGTGCTTTGTAGCTTCTGCAAGTAGCTTTATGCTGTTAATTATTCATTTAATTTCATTTTTATATTGCCCAACAGATGAAGCTCTCTGGGCAGTTCACTGTTAAAGAAAGCGGGGAGCAGGGAGAAGAGCTCTCAGCCACCTCATATGTATTATCTTGTTTTTAATTAAGTTCCAGAGTTTGGTTAAACCATGCAGAGTTTTAAGGATTTTTCCTTTAAAAACCATATGGAAATGGGACAGGATGGAATTTCATTTGGGGCAGCATGGGAGGGAACGGACTTAGGGCACAATCCTATGCATGTTTAGATGGAAGAAAGTCCTACAACTCCCAGCATTCCCCAGCCAGCTATGCTGGGAGTTGTAGGACTTTCTTCTGTCTAAACATGCATAGGATTGCACCCTTAGTCTATTTGTCCATACCTATTATTGAATGGAAACATTCAAACATATGACTTCCGCCACACATGCACACCACTGTCCCCACTAGAACAGCCACTCCACACTTTTGTATGCTTCAGTAGGCTCCAAGGAGATTAGAGATTCTCACTTTATACAGAGAGAGTAGAAGGGTCAGTTGCAAGGAGAAAGGACTAGGTGCAAAAAATAACCAGGAGCTGGAGACATTCAGGAGAGGAGAGAGGCAAACATCAAGTCAAATGGGAGTTCATTTGAAAATAAGGGGTGTCAGGGGAAAACAAGGGAATGGACATATTTGAGGGTATTAAATTGTGTTGGGGAAGGGTGATATCACATTCCATCCAAAAGCACTTCTGTCTCACCATTCCTTTGCTAATGTCTTACCTCCCCCCATGATACAAGACATACATATACATTATAAATGATCCTAAATGCTTTCACTCCTATACAGTACTCAACAAACACCCATATTCATGACTAGTTCTGGTGTGGTAGCCACTGCCCAACCAGACCTTGAACCCCTCAGAGGTAGTTGTTTGATAGACAACATGGACAGAGCTTGGGTGGTCTTACTTTTAGTATATGTCTGTAAATGGCTGGAGAGCCCCACTTGAAGCAGTGTGCTGAAGATTTATTTAATTACTTATCCTATGTTTATACTGTGTGCTTAGGATAACTCGATACAAGGCAGCTAACAAAGATGGAAACTAATGAAACATCACATAAACAATAAAACAAAATTAAATTCCCAATATAACAAAATTACATGAAACGGCACAGATATAAAGTCATCTTCAAGTTCAACGCATATAGAGTTCCAAGTGGGCCACTAGCCATGACTGTCTCTACTGGTAGTACCAGCAGCTTGCAATCAGTGATCGCAATGACTAGCACACCCAAGTTG
Organism: Heloderma suspectum; assembly: GCF_057233095.1. Taxonomy (NCBI): domain Eukaryota; kingdom Metazoa; phylum Chordata; class Lepidosauria; order Squamata; family Helodermatidae; genus Heloderma; species Heloderma suspectum. The sequence continues at coordinate 43,139,815 of NC_139460.1, read as the reverse complement.
CTCATGAAAATGGGCTTTGGCAGAGGAGTTGATTATGGACCCATGTGTGAAGAAGCTTGAACTCCTACTTCTGAACTATCTGTCCATGTGAACATTAGTTGTTCCCACCTGATGAGTCTCAGACAGTGTGTGGACATCCTAGAGCTGTTCTGCTTTCTAGGGGGGGGAGTAGTAGTAGTGATTATACTAAACAAAGGCACCCTGGGAAGCAGCAAAGTAGGGCTTCTATTTAGTATAGTAAATTCAACTACTTCTTTCCTAGAAAGCAGAACAACTCTGGGATGTCTGCTCATTGTCTGAGGCTCATCAGATGGGTACAACAGGCCAGGCATTTTTGGTCATGGCAGGCTTTGCGGGGGTAACACACCCCCGCCCCCGGAAGCCCACTTGGCTACATCATCGCTCACTTTTCTTCACTTGATGAAGACAGTTTTGGTTTTCTTCAGAAGACTTTTACCGATGGTGTAAGCTGCCTGCTGCTTAGGAATTTTGGTTGCTGCTGGCGTGCCTTTACCATTTTTGCTTTATTTGTGTGTATGTTTTCAGGTTTGGGGATTGTTGCAATTGCTTGTTAGCTGCTTTAATTTTCATTTAAAAGAAGCATCAGTTATTTATTTTTAAAATAAATAAAGCTAAAACATCCTTATATGACTGCAGTGAACATGGTTCTTCCTTGTTGGAAAACACAGGGAATATACTAAGAGTGAGTCTAAGTGGTGTGTGTCTGTGTTCATGAAGACTTTTGCCCCTGAAAAATCTCCCTGCTTTTGACAATAGTGGGGGGAAGGGTACAAACAAGGGGTCAAAGCATTTACCCATTTAGAGTAAAGACAGGAAGCATAGCCCTCAGACTGAATTGGCTTTGTGACATCACCATATAGCCAAATCTTATTGACTACATCATGTTGTGATGTCAACACCCTGACTACCTGAATCCTGATTGCCTGGGATCACTATTGGAAAGAAAATGATGCTGTTTAGAATATATCAGCTATCAAGAGGGGTACGTGAACAGCAGCAGACACGAAGAAAGGCGATGTTTGGGTAATGCATCTCTTTTGCACCAAAAATGATTGCCTGTTAACATTCAGCACAATCCTAAAATATATACTGTATCTGAAGAGGGCATGAATGAATGAATGAAGGTTGAATTTGGGCATCACATTGATCAGATGATTGGTTTGCCACATGATTTTTCATGTGCTAATTTTTCAGAGCAAGCCAACATTTCACCATTCCACCAATGACCAACTGCCAGAAACCTCCATAGTAAAACCTAAGCCCATATTGAAAAATCAACGGATGGTTACTTGTGCACTAATCACATCACAACTTCATCCATGTGCTGAAATTCACCCTGCACAATTTGCAAATCACTTGCAGAGTCTGTGAACTAGCCTTTACTCAGGGACTAGTCCGGCAACAGCAGCAGCAACACAAGAGACAAATGGCTCATTAGTTCTGATCTCTGATGGACACGCAACATGCATGCCTAACCAAAGGATGGCTAAGCCGCATGCTGCCTTGCAAGCCAACTAAGGCACAGTTTCAGACCTGCCCTTGTGGTCTGCCTCTCCTGCACTGCTGCCTGCTCCCAGGCTCAATATTCTAGAAACGAAAGGACACTATGGCATACTGTAGTGTACACTGCAGTGGCAGTATCTCATGCTTTCAACTTGGCTGCTGGCAAATTTGCCCAAAAGGTTGGTTATCACTGCTTTTAAAAAATACTACTAATAATACCGGAATTAGAAATTCCACTAGAGGGCACCCTAGTGCTCTACAGGCTCAATTGCATCAGTATACTGAACATGGCATTTCCCCCCTACTCATTTGAATTGAGTTTTTGCATGTATATCAGATAGGGATGTATGAAAAATTTGTTTCAGCTCATTTTTGATCGAAATTTACCGAGTTTGCTCTTTCCGAACCAAACATGGACTCAGATGCAATCTACAGTCGAAGTCCATACATTCCCAAGCTTGCAATGTGATTCATGGTCCCCCCAAAAATGTGTTCAACAGCATGGGTACATTTGAAAAATGCATGAAAAATGTGTACTTTTGAAAAATGCACACAAATAAGCTTTAAACAATGGGAGAAGAATGCATACATTTCAAAGATGTCTACAACTGATATACAGTTGGAAAAATACACACGAAAAGACACATGGATTTTCATGTGCAAAGAAAAAACACAAAGCTCACACTCTGATATGAACTTGAGTTGGAACGAACTTTGAGATGGCATTCAAAGAACTTCAGCAAATCTGAGTTTTGCTGATTCGCACATCCCTAATATCATCATAACATTAAACATTTTCCTCCTCTCCATGACCTCCTTGGATCGGGGCGGGGCGGGGGATTGGTTAAATGTAAGTAATCAGGCAGCAAACTGTGCAGGTTGTAGCCTCTGTGCCAGCAGAACAAGCAATGCAAAATTTAAACCACCGACCAGAGAATGGGGTGAAGGACGCAATGATCACCTTGTGTGGCTGTTGGAGGCAGCTTGGGAGCACTGTCCACTCTTTCCCAATGGTAGGTTGGCCGAGGGATGCCTTCTTCTGAATTGCAGGTCAGTGTGATGTCACTGCCAATGTTCAAAGAGCCCTGAATTCTGCAGACCGGGGCAGAGGGAGGAACTACAATGAGAGAAGACGGCAAAGTGACAGACAGATCAGGAGCTGCGTTCAGTGATGGAGCATTTCTTTCTTTCTTTCTACACTCTTGAGACCTGTATGGACTGTAGGCCACAGAGTATAGACAGTTTTTTAAGACGTAAAAAGACAGGCAGAGAAGGCAAAAGATACAGATGGCATAAGGCTGATAGAGAAGCAACAGGCAAGGTCATCTGCTAAGGCTGTTGTAGCTAGCGAGTTAGCTCAGTCATAGCTGCTGACTTAATTGTGGCCATTTTCGATGAGTGTCCTCTACAGGGAAGAACAACAGCTGCAGCTCCCCACCAGCTAACACAAAAATATCATTAAAACTCTTTGCTTCAAGCCAAATTCTGTTCTTTGGATGATGGGAGGGGTAATGTTATTCCCTATGCAGAAAGGTAGCACTACTAGTGGCTAAAGTAGGTACCAAATACAAACTCCTTTAGGGAAGTTGGACCATACATATACATTCGATTTTCAATTTCATATCTCTTTTCCTTGCACGTGTATTGTTCCACAAGTACTACTGCTGCAAACTGTATTGTAATTACTGCCAGGCTGAACTTTCAAAATTCTGAAGGTTTGGCCTGAATTTGATGGGGAAAGAGTGAGATGAAACTGCCTTCCTCCTTTTCACATTTTCAGGGAGAGGTAAATACTGATGATCAGGAGGAAACTCACTGGTGTTCCCTCCTCACTGTCACCAGCCACCATATTTGATTCCCCATAATGCCCCAGAAAGCTACATCACAATGTAACATTGTTCTGTGGTGCCTTCTGGGGAAAAATGGTGGACCACATGCTTGGCTGTCATTTTAGGAAATTGTTACTCAGCCTCATGCATGAAAGGATTTTGTGCCAATGAAGCCTCCCTAGCCACTGACTGAGCTGTTATGTCAGATAATGTTCACAAACATTTCCACCTATTGGGAAACTGAAATCCACAATAAAGGAAGTTTGTGAATAGGCTAGCTTCTGTGAGGTAAGTGAATATTGGTTTTTTTTTGGGGGGGGACACACAGGGAGAGCTGTGTGAGCAGACACAAAAATGGAAGACCATAAAGCTGAATGAAAAGAGTTTGCCAGAGACAGAGATGGTGAGGGAGAGAGAGCTCAGAAGCAGGATTGCTGAAAGAAACAGCAGAATGTGTTGCTGAAAAAAAAGAGGAAGAACTTGACAACTAACCAAGGGAAGGAAAAAGGGAGCAGACATACTTTAGGAATAAATGAAGATTCAAGAAGCAATTGGTGGTGGAAGCAATTGGAGGCAAAAAGGGGCTCCCAAGAAGAAAGTATGACTCATTTTAGACCTGAGAAAACAAGGGGCCATGAGGTGCTGGAAGAAAGGAAGCTGTAAGGTGTCAGGGTATGTGTGTCTCGAACTGAAGTTCCAGAGCCTTAGCTCCTGTGTCACTAGTACTCTGTTATGGATGTAAGCCTGGTAAACTGAGCTCTGAGTTTCAAGGGCACCATCTAGACAGCAGAATCAGTCAGCTGACCCCCAAAGACCAATCCCAACACACCAAGCCCTTTCAAACCTGGGTGTCTGAGCAATTTTCCTATACTGTGAGGAGTCTGCCTATGCCTTGATCCTTTTCTCCTGATTGCTGTCTTGGATCATGACCCCTACCTAACGTGATTTTTTGCCTCTTACCCCTCAGATCCTGATCTGCCTTCCATGGAACTCAACCTTGCCTAGTTTGGACCATGCCCTGTCTCCATCCCCTGAACTAACCACTGGCTCCCCAGGGCCTTCACACCTGACAGCCCAGGGCAGACCCCTGGTGAGGGATGTCAGGAGCAGCTTTGGAAGCTAAGTGACTATGAGCCAGATAGGTTTGCCTGGTCCACATGCTGATAAAGATCCTTTGCCTAAAGGTGACAGAGGCAGACAAGAAAAACACCAGCCAGATGCAGCTTTTCTTGTAGCTATAAACTATGATGAGACAAGGTGAAATTCTCCCTTCTCTTCAAGGTTGCATATAATTGTACTACTAACTAGAGTAGGAGTGCAGAACCTCAGGCCTGTAGGTCTCCGGGGTTCTCCAGATGCCCACACCCCCTTGCCCCTGGCCCCACCCTCTTTCCTCCAACCACCATTCATTTAGTGGTTTTACAGCTTTTGCATTGTTTGTCCCCATTTTAAAAGGCTGAAATGTATCTCCTAAGATACAGTTACTGGCACGAAGAGCTTTAAGCTAAAATATAATGGTATTTTTGGTAACTGTGTCCTGCCCCATTTTGCCTTTGGCCCTGTCTTCCTCTGAAATGTGCCCCCAAGTTCTCTGAAACTGAATTTGGCCCTTAGGCTGAAACAGTTTCAAACACCCCGGAACTAGAGTTTTCCAAGGCTTGTTACAGCATGTCAAGGGAGGAGAGAGTTCCTTATAGGTGTGGCTCATCTTGTTTTCAGGCTTATATCTTTGGCCTCTGTTGCCAATCTCAATTCCCACAGTCTGAAGCTAGTCCGGATTCTGGAACTCCCATAGCCCAATGTTCTGTCCCTTCTGTGCCTTGGCTTGTTCCTTGAAACTTCCCGTTTCAAGGAACAAAGGGATAATGGTCTCCTGTGTCAGGGTTTTCTAGGATTACATGGGCTGGGCGACAGATATACTACATTTCTTCATGTTGAGTAACTAGGCATGACTAAATGCATCACCTGAAGTGCCATGGTGTTGTTGTTTTTTATTGGTAATAGCTGCCGTGGGGGTGGATTTTTGTTAAGACTGATGCGTGCAGGGAAGAGGCAGTTAATAATTTCCTCCCTACAGTCCCAGTGAAAATCACCTGCCCTGCTTTGTGGCAGCTATAAGGCCCAGAAGGAAAGCTCCTATAGTCACCTGTAGAAACTTGCCTTCTCGTGCCATGGACAGGGGGATTTTTGTCAGAGATGTGGTGGGGAGGCTTCCCATATGCCACAAATGTGGCAAAATATAGCCTGTTAACAGTATTAACATGGCACACCATCCATGTCTAGTTTGGCCCTATGGCCACTCAAGGGTTGTTGAGCGGCCAGTGATTGGCAAATAAGAACTGGGAAAGGGATGGAGGAGAGTTAGAAGTGAAAGTGTAGAATCTCCTCTCTTGTTCCTCACCTCTGGCAATTGCAGGGATCGTCTTCTCACATATAGATCTGGTTCACATGTAAAGGCAGCATTCAGCGGCCAATTGTGGTTTATTCTTAGATTACGTTTGGGTTGAATAACCCAAAATGTATGGGATCGGACATCACGTTAACAACTGGGGTGTTCATAGGCTGTTTCTGCAAAACTGGAAGTGGCTTGCACACAGCACGCATACCCACAAATGGTGGCTTAATTAATTCAAGATTTGCCACTGATTGCTGCCGTTAACAGGCAAACAGCCCCATAACCTCTTCTTGAGCATTTTTGGTCTATTGATGAGGCACTGTGCACAGTACCACCATTTACTGGATGCAAGACTAGTGTCAACAACAAGCGGGGCCTTTTCAGTAGTTACCTCAATATTGTGGAACATTCTTGAGACTGCATATTACTGGTGTACAGTCTGTCTGTTGTGTTAAAACTTTAATGTGTGGTTTTTAACTGTGTTAATTGTGTTGTTCTTGTTATATTAGATGTTTTATGTTGTAAAATGCTTTGAAAATCAAAGTTAAGATGTACATAAAGTTAGTAAATAAATAAATTAAGATAAAAATGTATTGTTCCAACAACCTAACAGGGCAGACCTACTCACTCCCATCTAAAAACATGAATAGCTCATCCTTATTTTGTTCATCTGCCATAGGTTGCCCCTCCAAAGCACATACCCAACACGTTGAGCCCAATGACTCCAATATTCCGCCCTCCTCGGTCTGGTAGGTTGTTGACCAAACATTGGTAAGTCCCAGTATCCGAAAGCTGGGTGTTGTTGATGAAGATGGAGGCACTGGTGGTTGGCATTGTCTTTTCAAACCCCACTCGCCCATGAAACTGGGGTGCACCGCCAAAAATCTGACCGCCCTGGTAAAAAATAACCTGGAAAACAAAGACATGACACTGCCTCAAGCAAAGTAAAGGTTACAATATGGGCTTGTTCACTCATTATGCACAAGTTTCAATGCCCTGTGGTTTTAGTGCAATTAAAAAACAACAATTGTTTGCAGAGCCTAGGATAAACCGTATGGAGTGCCTGGTTCCTTACTATGCACTCCATGTCTACTTTTGCTACCATGGAGAAATACACAGTAGATTTAAATGATATAGGGAAAACTACAACGAAGCGCCCCTAAAGGGAAGAGTCAGACCTAGTTTGTTTTATCTTTCTTTCCTCTTGGAAGCAGACAGAAAGAGGCTTATAAGCAGGGGTGCTTCCAAATATCCCCTCCCCTGGCCACAAGTTAATTGCTTGCTGGATTTTGGAGTTCTATATTACCAGGTTTTGTTCCCAAAGTAGATCCAATGAATTATGAATCCTCCACTCTTCCATTTTTTTTTCAAATTTTGTACAGAGCATTGAACACTGGCAGCTTGTTGTAATCGCTAATTAAGTATTACAAATAAATGAATAAAAATAAGCCATTCCTTCACATCTCCCCGCACACTGCCCTGACAATAATGTTGTGCATATGTACACCATTGGTGGGGGGAAGCAGCCTTGATGAAGGATGGGGGAGAAAATCTTTTGGTTCACATTTTAGTACCATCAAACCTAATTTGCACTTACTGAAATACGCTGTTAACTTGAATGGAATTACCCTTTAGTTTTGGCACTTCTCTGAATTTTGTGATGCAGTCCTCCGTTTTTTAAAAAAAAGTGTACAAAAAGACATATATTAGGGGAAATTGCTTAGAAAATATGTGTGTGGACTTCTTTACAAAAAATTGCAAACGGATAAGGAAATGGGACAGAACAAATTTGCGCTTGAACAAATCTGAATATTGCAGAGAGCAAAACAGACATATTCATCCATCTTGATGCATTAGCATGAACGATTTGTATGTACAATTGCATCAAAATTCGTTTTGTGTGGTTCTTTTGTGTTGTTTTGTTGTGTGCATGAATCATCATAAGAGATGGAGGAGAAATTCTTTCGGTTTGCATTTTAATGCAAACTCATCTAATTTCACATTTTTGAACCAGTTCATGAATACAACTCAGTTATCCTTCAAAATTTGCACTTCTCTGAATTTTGCAGTGGAGTTCTCCAATCAAAAAATGCATACAAAAATGCATATATAAAGGAAAACTTTAAAAATGTCTTATATTAGGATGCTTTCAACATGTGCATATGAGGCACAATTGCATGTATTAGGAGAAATGAACACAAAAATACATATGAATTTCCATGAAAAGTTTTTTTTAAAAAAAGACAACATTTGTGATGAACCAAACTTGAGACTAGAAAAATGAGAAACAGAGAGAAACTGAAATTAACAGATTTGTCATGACTAGTCAGTGTACGTTTTGATAAAACACTGATAAAACACCTCAAAAACAAAGAACAGCAATTTTCACACTGAAAACACGAATTCAAGTCTATTTAAATTAGTTTTTAGCTATTTATTTATTTACAATATTTATGTACTACTCCATATCTAGAACAGATTTCAGAGCAGCGAACACAAAAAATAAGAGGAAAAGAATAAAAAGATTAAAATACCACATTAAAATTATATTTTTTTAAAAAACACACTGCCAATAAAAATATTAACTGGTCAATTAGGGAATGCCTCCTGGAACAGTGCTGCTTTCAGGAGACGCCAGAAAGAATGCTGTGTTGGTTGGTGCCTGCCTGACCTCCAGGGGCAGGGAATTCCAAAGAAAGGGGGCCACCATGCTGAAGGCTCTTCTCCTGATGGGCTCCAATCAGGCCATGGGGCCATGTGGAACCATCAGGAGCAAGCCCTCTGATGACCTCAGTGACCAGGCAGGTCAGTAAGGGAGAAGGCGCTCTCTCTTGTATCCTGGTCCCAAGTTGTACAGGCTTTGTACACTAGTACTAAAACCTTAAACCTGGCCAGGTAGCGAATAGGCAGCCAGTACAGTTCCCTCAGCAAAGCTGTTACATGCTGGAAAGGGGCCGCTCCCGACAACAGCTGAGCTCCTGTGTTCTGCACTAGCTCCAGCTTCTGGAGCAGCCTTAAGGGCAGCCCCACATAAAGTGCACTGTAGTAATCCAGTCTTGAGGTTACTAGCACCTGTGCCACTGTGGCCATGCTATTCCTATCCAGGAGAGGCCGTAGCTGGCGAACCAGCCAAAGCTGGCAAAAGGCATTCCAAGCTGCCATGGACACTTGGGCTTCCAGCAACAGTGATGGCTCTAGGAGTACCCCCAGACTATGAACCTGATCTTTCAGGGGGAGTGCAACCCCATCCAGAACAGGCCATGAGCCTATCTCCCAGACTCGGGAACCACTCACCCACAGGGCTTCCATCTCGCCGGGATTCAGTTTCAGTTTATTGGCCCTCATCCAGCTCATTACTGAGTCTAGGCACTGACTCAGGACTTGCACAGCCTCTCCTGATTCAGATGTCACAGGGAGACAGAGCTGCATGTCATCAGCATACTGATGGCACTTGGCTCCAAATCCCCTAATGACTGCTCCCAGCAGCTTCATATAGATGTTAAATAACGTTGGGGACAAGATGGTTTCTGTGGAACCCCATAGCTCATTTGCCAAGGGACTGAATAATGGTCACCCAACGTTACTCTCTGAAATCAGCCCAGCAAGAAGGACCAGAACTACTATAACACAGTGCCTCTGATACCCATCCCATGGAGTCGATCCAGAAGGATACCATGGTCAATGGTATCAAAAGCCGATGAGAGATGGAGCAAAATTAACACAGTTGCACTCCCCTTGTCCCTCTCCCGATAAACGTCATCTATCAGGTCAACCAAGGCTGATTCAGTCCCATAACCAGGATGAAGCCCAGACTGGAATGGGTCTAGATAATCAGCATCCTCCAAGAGTGCCTGCAGTCGTTCTACCACTACCTCCTCCAGAATCTCCCCTAAAAAGGAGATATTTACAACTGGGCAGTAGTTGTCTAATACCATTGGGTCCAGAGTGGGCTTCTTCAGGAATGGTCCCACTACTGCCTCCTTAAGAACAGCAGGGACCACCCCTTGCTGAAGGGAAGCATTCACCTGGACCCACCCAATCATACTCCCTCGGCTAGCTTTTATTAGCCAAGAGAGGCAAGGATCGAGAGGACATGTGGTCAGTCGCATTGCTGCAAGCACCTTGTCCATGTCATCAGGCCGCAACAACTGAAACTGATCCCACAAAATTGGGCAGATGGGCATGAGACACCTCGACAACCGCTCTAACAACAGCATTAAGTTTGCTGCGGAAACAAGCGATTTTGTCCTCAAAGTGTGATGCAAAAAGGTCACAATGAGTCCTTGACGGGACCAGGGCCCTATTCGCTGAGGACGATGTTAACAGCCCCCGGACCACCTGAAAGAGCTCTGCTGGACAGCTACTTGAGGATGCAATGGAGGCAGCAAAGTAAGCCTTCTTTGCTGCCCGCACCACCACACAATAGGAATGATTATGTGCTCTAGAGCATGCTTGGTTCATCTTTGCCTCAAGACCTGTGCCATTTGTGCTCTAGCCCAGTGGTCCCCAACATTTTTTGCACCAGGGACCGGTCTCGTGGAAGACAATTTTTCCACAGACCAGGGGAGGGGGTGGTTTCACGGGCAGACTTCCGAACACTGGGATGCAAATGGCGTTCCTGTTCTTTGCACTAATAGTCTACATAAAGATTTGCGTAGCCTATAACTTGAAGAACAGGGATGCAAATGGCATCCGCTACGCAGACGCCATTTGCGTCCCAGCGGCCGGAGGTCCGCCAGCAGCTGGAGCTGGCTGGCAGCTCCGCGGACTCGCCATGGAGCAGAGCCAGCCAGGGCCAGCGAGGATTCCGGGGAGGAGGAATGGATTGCCTCCCCCCCCCCCGCAGACCCCCATGGACCCAAGGTAAGGGGATTTTGCACACCCCTACTGTGGCCCGGTTCCTAACAGGCCACAGACCGGTACTGGTCCACGGCCCGGGAGTTGGGGACCCCTGCTCTAGCCAACATCCAGCCTGCTTCATTGTCTGTAGCTCCCCAGTATACCAGGGAGAAGAATGGGCTCCACAGAACGGGAGAGGGCACTCAGATGCAATCAAGTCAATGGCCCTCTGCATCTCACTGTGCCAAAGTTCATTAGTTGATTGTTCATTAGTTATCCAGTATGATACTGCAGTGTAGGAAATGTAGTCCAATATAGAACAAATGCCTTTGGGGAAAATGGTGCCGAAAGAAAAAAGTACAATTCATACCCACATGTAATGGCTGTTCCAGAGTAATAGTGTACATTTGATTTTAAAATACTGAAAAATAAAACAAATTAATTGCCTATAAAATGTGGGACCCTTTCTTCCTTTTTATCTGAAATTTGGCAAGTCTGCTGCAATTAAAAAAGAAACACGGATCCAGCCCATTCTCTCTCTCCCTCCCCCTCCCTGTAACCTTTCTTCGACCTGTACAAGCTGTTCCACTTCTCCAGCAGAAAGAAATGGAAACCAATTGATTTTTATTTGGAATTCATTAATTTGATTTTCCATCAGTAGAGTGTATGATGCCATGTGGATGGAAAACATCGAAGTTACAGGACCCAGAAAATTGGCTGGGTCTCCCATAGAAAGCAATGGAAACAGAAACAAATGGGAATAGTGAAAATGAATAAACTAGTTCCAAATCGGTTATGAAACAGAATGAAAAACAAATGAATGGATAATGAGACAAATGAAACTTTGAGCAATGAAAACAAATGGAGTACCTAAATGATTTTTCCCACTTGCACATCCTATTTCGGAGGTACGCCCTTTCACCAATCAGCATTGTAGTATATGCAGTGATTTGGTTACCATCTCAAGGGAGTAATAACTGAATACACATGGTCTCTCATCTCCTTAGCAATAACCAAGGGTCTGTCAGGCACCACAAGGCTGAAGCCAGAACTCCATGGGTCAGATCCCATGCCACTACTTATTTATTGTAAAAAAAACCCTCCATGGCTCAGCTCCCTTGTCTGCTGCCCTCCCTCAATCTGTGGAACTCATTGTTGAGCTTCTGTGCTTCCATGTCTGCCTGCCTGCCTACACTAAGTACTTGGCAATGCTTTGGACTCAAGAACCTGTAAGGGCCACTTCTGATGCTACTTCCCCCCTTCTTTTGTTCCTATAATGGCCGGAAGAAAGCAGGCAGAAGATATGCAAATATATGAACGTTTGCCAAACACAAATGGTTGGATGTGATTCTGAGAAACACAAGGTAGGGATTCATGTTTGACCATTCACACATTATAAAGGTAAGCGTTTGCAGCTATTGTCTGGCTGTTTTCAACTTTTCAGAACATAAATGTGAAAAACACAATAATGGAAGCAGCCCTAAACCAAGCACAGAAACCAAGAAGAAACAGAAGCAAGCTGATCTGTGTTTCCACAGAGAGGTTAGTAGTACCTGTTCCGGTTGGTTGGCATTGGAGAGTGGAGTGACCATCCAGATGACATTAAGTTTTGTGAGCGCAGCACTGGTGGTGAAGCCACAGGGCAGGACTGCTGTCTGGCCCCGAGCAACTTCAACACTCTTTGAATTCATGAACACTTCCAGGGGACTCACAAGACCTTTAAAGAAAAAGGGAAAAAAGGACTCTGATGACATACTTCACTCACCTGGGAGACCATTTTGCACCCTGGGCCTGTAGTGATATACTTAGTACAGGGACAAATGTGAACAACAGCTTCCCATCTTCCCTGCTGAGATACTACACATCCTCTCTCCTCTTCTCTTCGCTTCCCCCCCACCTCCCCCAACCAGGCTGCCACCGTGGCCCACTTTCCACGACCTCCCACTGCTGTGAGTAATCCAGGGCAGTCAGTTGGCGTCTCTCCGGCTCTTGGTGCACAGGATGCAAGAGGCAGATAAAGAGACAGAGATTCGTATTGCTAAGCTAAATAGCACCTGTGGGGCTACAGATGGGGAAGGCACACACAACTGCTTCTGACAGGTAAACGTGGCAAAGGTGACAAGGGAGTAGGGAGGAGGAGGAGGAGCGTACGCTGAGCTTGCATCTGTTTACATTGGGAACAGGCTGATTCTCAGACACCAATGAAAGCACTACAGAGAGAGGCATGCAAAGAGCAGATGAAAAAGAAAAAGTGACTGCTCTTGACAAGCTCTGCATTCTAACCAAGGCTTCTGCCACCACCATCACGTATTATTTTGTCTTTGCAAGCTTTATCATAAATAAAAATTCACAACAGTTCCTGCCCACAGGCTTACGTTCATTTACACTCCACAATTTATTAAAACCCTGTAACAGTGCAAGCACAAAAACATTATTTTTGCTTTTAAATTATTAAATTAAGATGATACATGTATAAAAACTGTGCAAACATAGACTACTAAAGATATACACCAATGCACAGACAACACATTCCTAAACAGACTGACATGATCACTCTAAGAACCAGTTCACACATTCAACAGATCAAGTGGTTAAGCTTCCTCTGCAATGCTCTTGCCTCAAGGTGAAGTGGGGGTGGAAGCTGGTCGGTGTCACATGTCTGAATGTTTCCCATCTTAAAAAGCCCTGCATATACAAAATTAGCATTTCAGAGAACTGCTAGGCTGAAGCCATCTCCATGATAGCCCAGGGTTTTGTTTTGGTATATGTAGAAAGTCCCCTCACTCCTATGGAAAAGCAAACAGACTGTAGAGCAGAACGGGTTTCTGCTTTACCACTTCAGTGATAAAGTCCAGACAATCCTCAGTTCCCTTAAAGTATCTTCAATTTTGAAAAGCTTGTCAAATTAAATATCCAGATTAGGATAGTGAAGTAATCCATCTCTCTCTTTTAGCCTTATTTGTAGTATATAGCTGGGCCCACCTGACTGAGGGATCTGAAGTTTGCTGCTCTTCAGGCTCCTTGATGTATTTCACCTGCACCTGTGGTAGGCTGTGGTATTTGTGTAACTTGATTTGTATTGGGTTGGGGTGTGCATGGTCTTGACTTGCACAAGGGTGTGAGTTTGGTGGCCCTTTGAAGCCTTCCAATGCCATTACTTCATATGTTTTCATTATCTATTAAGGGAGCAATCCTATGGCCGCGGGCTCCGAGGTTGGTTCCCGGAGAATGGACCTTCCCTGCCTTCCACATTGCCTCGCAGACAGTGCAGAACAGCCCCGTGTTCCGCGTTCGCAAGAGCAGTGCAGAGCAGCCAAAACGGGGCATGCCAGGTGGCACTCCGGGGCGGGGAAGGCGGAAATGCTGGTACGACACATCCTATGTGCCGTTCAGCATCCTCCCCCGCTCCGCCATTCCATGGCTAGACAGCCAAAATCAGCTGTCTAGCCACAAATGCAGGGCAGGAGACGCATGGAGGGAACAATCCCCTTCTCCTGCCCTGCATTGGATAGGCAGTCACCTCCAAGTTCGGAGGCAGCCACCTATCTCCATAGGATTGCGCCCTAAGAGAGTATTGGCTAAGGTAAGCTTTACACACCCATTTTTGGTAATCTTTTCTCCCCCTGTGGTGCTCTCTTCACCCAGCAAAGTGGGTTTTCCAGAAAATTTTGAAATAAAAAACATTCCAATGCAAATTAGATTAATAAAATTAGATTAATTTGCATAGGGTCATTTGCATGGGAAAATGTTCAGTTTGTATCAAAAAAATTTCCAATCCATATTAGGATCATTTGCATAGAAACATTTTCAGTTTGCCTCAGAAAATATTCTGATGCCCTAGAGATCCCCTTTCACATGTTTATTTTACTTGTATTTAGTAAACAAAACTTTTAAAAGTACCCCATGTTATTTTTTTGTCCCAATACACCACAAGTATTTGACCTGAAATATTTGCGGGGGAAATAAAAGCATATTAAATGAGATTTAAACATTAGATTATGCAGAATTTGTTATTGGAATACTTGTAAAAATTTAAACACAATAGCATGTACTTCCCTTACATGGTTTAAATTTAAGAAAAAAACAAAACAAAGGTCCTGAAAACCGTTGACACACTAATTAATTTTAGGAACCCAAAGAAATGCGCATGATATGCTGACAACCACTCATCTATTTCAACAGAGTTCAACTCTCTTCCACTAACATTGTTGAGGCAGCTTCAATTTTTCTGTCTTTATTAGTTCGATTTCACTCAATTTTCCATGGAAAAATAAAGCACTGGGAAATTTTCCATTTTGGAAAACTTTCCACAGGAAATTTGCCACCCCACATCACTGTTTTCACTAGATATGCATGTACAAAGCCAAATTTAGGAAAGGACAGATCTGTCAATCTCAGACTTGCCAAAATTATTGTATTTTTAAGGTCAACTCATAATATCCTGTTTCTGCACAAGATTATGATTTTGTTTTATATTAAATCCATTCAGAAATTCGTATCATTTTTATGCACATTTTTTGTAATGCATACATTAATATATGCATTTTGGTGCACATTTTTAAATGTATGTATTATTTTCAAGTACTTTACATTGCTGAAATGCTGTTTTGTGTACAATTTTCTCAAATATACACATTTTGTGTGCACATTTCCCTGATATTTGCATTTTTCCTAAGATACGTTGCATCGGAAAGCTTGAAAAAAATGTGGATTTTGGAACACAACTCTGTCTCGGCTCACCAAAATGCTTGAGAAGTGTGAATTGGGTAAAGCCGTAAAAAAGAACCCTGATGGAGCAAATTTCTCACTCATCCTAAGCCAGATTTCATCTCCTTTAAAACACTACAATTCTGGTTTACAGTGCCGATGAAAAAGCATCACTGTTTGCTATTCTTTAGCTGTGCATTTTATTTGTGTGTGTGTAAGGCGAGTGGAGAGAGACAGATTGCCCTCTTTGCATATACCTCTTTGAGTGGTGTGGACTGTTCTGAATCTAATAGCAGAATTCCCACTGATAGAACCTCAGATATCCGAGTCTCCTAATTATCCAGCCAGGGTGTGCTCCCCAGCTATTTGCATATGTGTGACTGCATGGCCGACAGGGTTTTCAAAATAGGAACAGCCAAACTTCATTCATTCCAATTTAGAATGGGTTTAGAAATGCCAGATTATTTATCTGGACATCTAAACTAAATTGGAATGTTTTCAATATCTAAAATCAGTCCCTGATACTTGTGGGTATTCCTAGGCCCTTAGTATTAGTACATATCAGTAGTATAAATCAGTGTACTCTGAGGTCTTGTAGCTTTTCAAAAGTAGCAACCTGCATAATATAGATCCAGATTTCTCACACACACACCCCACATCACTTTATGCAGACCCCAGAGAAGCCCTCGACCCCTCTGTGCATGTGCTCAGAAGCTCTCATAATCACTGGAACAATAACCTCCATGCTGGGCCCAAAATAACCCTGAATGAATCATATGTCTTTGGTAGCATTCGGGACCCTTGTGGAGCCTGTGGCATTGAACAGGCCCTCCTCTCTAGCCTCTGCAGATGACTCACAGGTAGGGATGGCAGAGAATTCCGCCACCGACTCCAAAATCCGGCCCCCTGGAGTCCATGGCAGAATGGACCACTCCCCTCCACCACCCCATGAAATGCTCCCCGGATGGACCCTACCTTCCGCTGGCCGGTCCGGTCCGTCCGCTGCCATCCGCTGCTCCGGTCTGCAGCCGCAAATGGCGTCTGGCATAGTGGACGCCATTTGCGTCCCTGCTTTAGCCGTGATAGACTATTATGTAGCCTATCACGGCTAAAGCAGGGATGCAAATGGCGCCATGGACACCATTTGCATCCCTGCTCTTTGCCATGATAGGTTACATAAATATTAAATCCGCTATGCCGGACGCCATTTGCAGCTGCAGACCAGCAGCGGACGGAAGTCTGGCTGCGGACAGGCCCGGCTGGCAGCTCCGCGGACTTGCCACAGAGTGGAGCTGGCCGGGGAGGATTCTGGGGGGAGGGAGGGATTGCCTTCCCCCCCCCCCTGCGGACATGCCGGACCAGACCAGTGAGTGGATTTCGTACACTCCTACTCACTGGGGGCTGCTGGATTTACACTGCATAGGCCATAATGTTTGCAGAAGCTCCTAAGCCCTGGTATCTAGACACCTCTGCGATGGTCCAACAAAGCTTCCAAGCACTGGGTGATGGCCACACATGGTCAAACAACAGATTCCTGTAAGTGCTTCCTCTCCAAATGCTCCCATTGGTTCAACTTGACCAGACACCAAAATCTGCAGCCTAATTAAGGATTTCCTGGAATCTGACCACTGCCTGATGCTTGATTCCCACTGACCTTCAATGGCTGCTGGGGTGAAGTTTACAAATACAGACAGATGGGCACTTGATCGCTTTCTCATGCATATACAAATGGCATGTGAAGATGACATCCCACATACTTTGTCTTCTTATGAAGCTTTCTTTTCTATGTTCTGTGGCAAAATAGACACGAGTGTTTGTCCCATGAATGTAGTTGTGCTCTACACAACGGATACCCATGCAGAAAAGCCATCACGTTTGAAGCAGCCCTTAAAGGACCAGCAATAATCAATTAACCCTCAACAGCAGCAGACTAGGTCATAGCCTGCTAGGAAATTCTCCTGCATAAGACTTACAGAAGTGAATGAGAATCCCAGGAGAAATTCCCAGTGGAGTTGTACCTACGGCAAGTGAAACTGTCCACATGAAGCAGCCACCTTCCCAACAACAGACCTGAATTATTCTGGGCACTCCACTTCTGACATTCAGTCCTGGAAACATTCCAGCTTGCTACATGCACATCCAAAAGCCTACTCACTTACATGAGTACCAGGGGAGCAATCTTGTAATGAATAATGGGGTTATCTGCTAACTGCTTGAATGGAATTATTTTTTTCTTTTTCTTCTTTTTTGCTGAGGTTCTCTGCAATGGTTTACATTCTGGCCTTGAAGTCTCAGGGAGCAACGTTAATAATAAATGTTGCAATTCCCTTTCTCCTTTGTGTAGGAGAAATGTCTGGCAGATCATTGCTTTGGCTGGGAAACATTTTTTCAGAGGCTGCAGAAATCTGCTATTCCTGGTGCTGTCTTTAAAGCGTGGTTGTGCCCGTACACACATATACCATAATAATACAGTGTTGATACTGAATCATTCTTCAATGCCCTCCTTACAGATTTTCAAAAAGATGGCCTGCTCATCCCACAAAATGGTCTTGTCAACTGTACTGGGATACACAGGTAACAAAGTATTAATAAAAATAGCAATAAAATAAAATAGCAAAAATTATTCTTGACATACTCTGGCCACTTGAGTGCTTAAGTGCAATGGTCAGCAACTCTTCTGAAATGACTTTAGGTAAGGATGAGTTGACAGCAGACATCCAGGGGAATGGCATTCCATAAATGTGGAGCAGTTAGCAGGAACACTTCTACTTGCTCCCAATGTTTGGAATGCATGTTTCCCCACAAGACTCCCGCCAGGGATATGTAAGTCCCATAAGAGCAAACAATGATCTAAATCTAAAGCCAGATGAAAGTAAGGGAAGCAGGGAAAACAGTCCTAGAGATTAGCAGAATAGCTCTGCATCAGGAGAAGGGAACCTTTTATCTGTTGGGGGTGCATTCTGCCAGGGGTTATCTGTTGGGGGCCAAGGCCAGCAGTGGGTGGTACCAGAGTCATAAGTGGGTAAAACTACCCCTTCTCTCTCTCTGCCATCTCCTTTCTCTCTCTTTCCCTCTTCCTCCTCACTCAGCAGGCTATCAGGGAAGACACAGACTGCTCTTCCCAGAAATCTCAACTGATTGCTTGCAGAGGGATTTTCAAATTAGGCCAAAGGCTACAGGGTTGCCCACCCCTAAATAGATTCAAATGTCTAGTCAAGTTTCTCAGACTAACAAGCGCAGGAGGAACAGGAAATGATACAGGGGGACAGATTATTGGAGCTAGGGATGGAACAATCAATCTATTTGTGGTCTGTGTCAGTTTCGCATCTTTTCCATCTTAAATCTGTTTTGTCCCGTTTCGTTTCTGCATCAGGCTGTGAATCTAAAAAACAAACTGCAAAAATTCAAACTGCAAAAATTCACATTGTGTAAGAAAAAATATTACACAATTTCCCCTACTCTATGCATTTTTCTACACAATCTTTGAGATGAGAAATGCACCACAAAATTCAGGGAAGTATAGCGTCCCATCAATAACTGTGTTCCAAGCCACATATTAGAACTGGAGTGTGAATTAGGATGGTTCACTTAAAATGTGGACCAAATAAGTATCTGCCCCAACCCTAATGGGAGCCTATGAGTAAGGATGGGTGAACCATCCTGTGCCTGCCCTGCCGCTCTGCCCTACCGGACCCCCACCACTTACCCACCTCTGTTCAGCTCCCTGGTTGAGCCCGGTGAGCAGCTGTCCACAGGTGCCCGGTGAGCAGCTGCCCAACTCCTCAGCGAGCCGCCATTTTGAGTACAACTGGCAGCTCACTGTTTTACATAAAAGGCATTTTACGTAAATGGTGGCTGTAAAGTGGTGATTTATGAAAGACTACAGGCATGCATGGTCTATTATGCAAAATGGTGGCTTGCTGAGGAGTCGGGTGGCCGCAGACTGCTTGCCGGACACCCACAGACTGCCCACCGGCTCAACCAGGGAGCTGAACGTGGCAGGTAAGTGGCAGCAGTCTGCAGATGGGAGTCTGGGAGGCCAAGTGGGGGGAGTATGCCAAACTCCACCCCCTTTCAGACTCCCACAACATCCCTATCTATGAGTCATCTGACTTTCTGCATCTGCTGTCATCTCCAGGATTCCAGATATGGCTTCTGACTAAAGACCCTACAGCTCCTTCCTCTCATGAAGCAGCAGAAACAGCCAGAGCCCTGGGGAAAAGACTAAACACTCCTGTTGTTTTGGTTGGAGCCTTGAGAACTGCACCAGCATGGGAGAGTGGAACATGGTGAGTCCTGCTTTCAGGAAATTGAAAACATCTGGTTTCAAGAGTGGCTGGATATATATCTGCAGCCACCCCAGGCCCTCCAGAAGGAGCAGAAACATCCAGAGTACAGGGGAAGAGACTAAACACCACCTCCACCCTGGTCTCTGTTGAAGCCTTGAGAACTGCACCAGCATGAGAGAGGAGAACATGGGAGAGATCAGGTGCTGCAAGCTGTAGGAAATCTGGTTGCTATTTCCTGCACCTGGTATTTCTGGGGTAGCTGTTTACGGGTTGTTAATACCTCGAGGCTTCAGAAAGGTTTGGCTTATTTGGCTCTGGCTTACACTTTACTGATAAATAATAACTGGTACTGTGTTGTAATGGTTGATATTTATTTTGTAATTAATTTGAAATGTTATACTTTTAGTATTGGGGAAATTAATTGTTTGGGTTCTTCATTATTGTAATGATGTATTATCGTAATAGATTTATTGGTATGCTTTCTTCTTTGTGTGTTGTTAGCCACTTCGGGCACATTGTGTGGAAAAGTGGCATACAAATTAGATGATGATGATGGACTATTCCTGAAACACAAGGCAGGAAACTGATACCTTTTCATCAGGATCTAGTTTTCAAGACTTGCTATGCCTAAGAATACCATGTTCAGGTGGAGGTTCACAACAATCTTGAAGATCACGTTGGGATATGGAAGAAGGAGATGGTATTGGAAGTATATACAGTCAGAGCCAGAAATATTGGAACAAGGATAACTGTTTTGGCAGTTGGACTCTGTACACCACCACAATGAAGTGGAAAGGAAACACACCCAGATGGGAGCAAAGTCAGGACTTCCAGCTGTAATTCAAGGGGTTGGACAAAAGTGGGGCACTAACCATTCAGGAAGTACAGCCAGTGGCATACACACACACCCATCATTGGTGGCTCATAAGTAATGGAACGAATGGCTGACAAGCAGCTGCATGGCCAGGTGTGGCCTGTTTCCTGGGTACCCCATGACCAATCAAGCAGGTAAAAGGCCTGGAGGTGGTTCTGAGTGTTACATTTGCATTTGGTAGCTGTTCACTGGAACTCCCAACATGAGGTCCAAAGAGGTGTCCATGCAAGTGAAGGAGGCCATCATTAGGCTGAGGAAACAAAATAAACCCATCAGAGAGAGAGCAAAAACATTGGGAGTGGCCAACACAACAGTTGGCAACATCCTGAAAAAGAAGGAATTAACTGGCAAGCTCAGCAACAGCAAAAGGCCTGGAAGACCACAGAAGACAACTAAAGTGGATGACCGCAGAATTCTGCTCATGGTGAAGAGGAACCCTTCCACAACATCTAGCCAGGTCAACAACACTTTTGAGGAGGTAGGCATGTCATTGTCAACATCTACAGTCCAGAGACGGCTTTGTGAATGTAAATACAGAGGCTTCACAACAAGGAGCAAACCACTGGTAACGCTCAAGAACCGAAAGGCCAGATTAGCCTTTGCCAGCAAACACCCCAGAAAGCCTGCCCAGTTCTGGAATAAGATTCTTTGGACTGATGAAACCAAGATTAACTTGTACCAGAATGATGGGAAGAGAAAAGTATGGAGAAGGAAAGGAACAGCTCATGATCCAAAGCATACCACATCATCTGCCAAACATGGTGGAGGCAGTGTTATGGCATGGGCATGTATGGCTGCCAATGGAACCGGGTCACTGGTGTTTATTGATGACCTGACTGCTGCTAAAAGCAGCAGGATGAATTCTGAGGTGTATAGGACTATACTTTCTGCTCAGATTCAGCCGAATGCTGCCAAACTGATAGGACACCGCTTCATATTGCAGATGGATAATGACCCAAAACATATAGCAAAAGCTACCCAAGAGTTTCTCAAGGCAAAGAAGTGGATGTTCTTCAATGACCAAGTCAGTCACCTGATCTCAACCCAACAGAGCATGCTTTTCACTTACAGAAGACAAGACTGAAGGCAGAAAGACCCACAAACAAGCAGCAGCTGAAGGCAGCTGCAGTGAAGGCCCGGCAAAGCATCTCGAGGGAGGAAACTCAGCATTTGGTCATGTCCATGAGTTCCAGCCCCTTCATGGATCACTGCCTTGTTGTGGCGAAGGGGCTTGCGTAACTCAGTGAAGCCATAAGCTATGCCGTGCAGGGCCACCCGAGACGGACAGGTTATGGCAGAGTTTTGACAAAATGTGGTCCACTGGAGAAGGAAATCGCAACCCACTCCAGTATTCTTGCCAAGAAAACCCCATGGAACGTATCACAAGGCTAAAAGAGATGACGCCGGAAGATGAGCCCCTCAGGTCGGAAGGTGTCCAATATGCTACTGGGGAAGAGCAGAGGGTATTTCCAAGTAGCGCCAGAAAGAGTGAAGCGGCTGGGCCAAACCCGAAAGGACACTCAGCTGTGGATGTGTCTGGCGGTGAAAAGAAAATCCGATGCTGTAAAGAACAATACTGTTTAGGAACCTGGAATGTCAGATCAATGAATCAAGGTAAGCTGGAGGTGGTCAAACATGAGATGGCAAGATTGAACATCGACATCTTGGGAATCAGCGAACTAAAATGGACAGGCATGGGCGAATTTAATTCAGGTGACCATCATATCTACTATTGTGGGCAAGAATCCCTTAGAAGAAATGGAGTAGCACTCATAGTCAACAAAAGGGTGGGAAAAGCAGTACTGGGGTACAATCTTAAAAATGATAGAATGATCTCAGTATGAATCCAAGGCAATTCAACATCACAGTAATTCAAGTCTATGCCCCAACCACTGAGGCCGAAGAATCTGAGGTTGATTGGTTCTATGAAGACCTACAACACCTTCTAGAACTAACACCAAAAAAAGATGTCCTCTTCATCATAGGGGATTGGAATGCTAAAGTAAGAAGTCAAGAAATCACCGGGATAACAGGCAGGCATGGCCTTGGTGTACAAAATGAAGCAGGACAAAAGCTAATAGAGTTTTGCCAAGAGAACACGCTGATCATAGCAAACACTCTTTTCCAACAGCACAAGAGGCGACTCTACACATGGACGTCACCAGATGGTCAATATCGAAATCAGATTGATTATGTCCTTTGCAGCCAAAGATGGTGAAGCTCCATACAGTCAGTCAAAACAAGACCTGGAGCTGACTGTGGCTCAGATCATGAGCTGCTTCTTGCAAAATTTCGGCTTAAATTGAAGAACGTCGGGAAAACCACTAAACCGTTCAGGTATGACCTAAATCATATCCCTGATGAATATACAGTGGAGGTGAGGAATAGATTTCAGGGATTAGACCTGATAGACAGAGTGCCTGAGGAACTATGGACGGAGGTCCGTAACATTGTTCAGGAGGCAGCAACGAAATCCATCCCAAAGAAAAAGAAATGCAAGAAAGCCAAGTGGCTGTCTGAGGAGGCTTTACAAGTAGCTGAGGAAAGAAGGGAAGCGAAAAGCAAGGGAGAAAGGGGAAGATATACCCAACTGAATGCAGAGTTCCAGAGAATAGCAAGGAGAGACAAGAAGGCCTTCTTAAATGAACAATGCAAAGAAATCGAGGAAAACAACAGAATGGGAAAGACTAGAGATCTCTTCAAGAAAATTGGAGATCTCAAGGGAACGTTTTGTGCAAAGACGGGCATGATAAAGGACAAAGAAGGCAGGGACCTAACAGAAGCAGATGAGATTAAGAAGAGGTGGCAAGAATACACAGAAGAACTATACAGGAAAGATCTGAATGTCCCTGATAGCCATGATAGTGCGGTCACTGAACTTGAGCCGGACATCCTAGAGAGTGAAGTCAAGTGGGCCTTAGGAAGCATTAGTAACAACAAAGCTAGCGGAGATGACAGTATTCCAGCCGAGCTATTTAAAATCCTAAAAGATGATGCTGTTAAAGTGCTGCATTCAATATGCCAACAAATCTGGAACACTCAACAGTGGCCACAAGACTGGAAAAGGTCAGTTTACATTCCAATTCCAAAGAAGGGCAACGCCAAAGAGTGTTCAAACTACCGCACAATTGCGCTCATTTCACATGCCAGCAAGGTGATGCTCAAAATCCTACAAGCTAGGCTTCAGCAGTATGCGAACCGAGAACTACCGGAAGTACAAGCTGGGTTTCGAAGAGGCAGAGGAACTAGAGATCAGATCGCCAACATTCGCTGCATCATGGAGAAAGCAAGAGAATTCCAGAAAAACGTCTATTTCTGCTTCATTGACTACGCTAAAGCCTTTGATTGTGTGGATCACAACAAACTGTGGCAAATTCTGAAAGTGATGGGAGTACCAGACCACCTTACCTGTCTCCTGAGAAACCTGTACGAGGGTCAAGAAGCAACAGTCAGAACCAGACATGGAACAACCGATTGGTTCAAAATTGGGAAAGGAGTACGACAAGGCTGCATATTGTCACCCTGCTTATTTAACTTATATGCAGAGTACATCATGAGAAATGCCGGGTTGGATGAATCAGAGGTCGGAATTAAGATTGCTGGGAGAATTATCAACAACCTCCGATATGCAGACGATACCACCCTAATGGCAGAAAGCAAAGAGGATCTCAAGAGCCTCTTGTTGAGGGTGAAAGAGGAGAGTGCAAAAGCTGGTTTGAAACTCAACATTAAAAAAACGAAGATCATGGCATCTGGCCCCATCACTTCCTGGCATATAGAAGGGGAAGAAATGGAAACAGTGACAGATTTTACTTTCTTGGGCTCCAAGATCACCGCAGACGGTGACTGTAGCCATGAAATTAAAAGACGCTTGCTCCTTGGGAGGAAAGCTATGGCAAACCTAGACAGCATAGTAAGAAGCAGAGACATCACCTTGCCGACAAAGGTCCGTCTAATCAAAGCTATGGTTTTCCCAGTAGTAATGTATGGCTGTGAGAGCTGGACTATCAGGAAGGCTGAGCGCCGAAGAATTGATGCTTTCGAACTGTGGTGCTGGAGAAGACTCTTATGAGTGCCCTGGACTGCAAGGAGGTCAAATCAGTCCATCCTAAAGGAAATCAACCCTGAGTGCTCATTGGAAGGACAGATAATGAAGCTGAAGCTCCAATATTTTGGCCACCTAATGCGAAGAGAAAACTCCCTGGAAAAGACCCTGATGCTGGGAAAGACTGAAGGCAAAAGGAGAAGGGGACAGCAGAGGATGAGATGGCTAGATAGCATCACGGATGCAATGAATATGAACTTGAGCACGCTCCGGGAGAGAGCGCAGGACAGGAAGGCCTGGCGTGCTATGGTCCATGGGGTCACGAAGAGTCGGACACGACTGAACGACTGAACAACAACAACAACAATGAGTTCCAGACTTCAGGCAGTCATTGACTGCAAAGGATTTTCATCCAGGTATTGAAGGCGATCCTTAAATTTGAAATGATGTTGGTTTGTTCCATTACTTATGAGCCACCAGTGATGGGAGTTTGTGTATGCCACTGGCTGTACTTCCTGAATGGTTAGTGCCCCACTTTTGTCAAACCCCTCGAATTACAGCTGAAAGTCCTGACTTTGCTCCCATCTGGGTGTGTTTCCTTTCAACTTCAATGTGGTGGTGTACAGAGGCCAACTGCCAAAACAGTTATCCTTGTTCCAATATTTCTGGCCCTGACTGTACAGCCTAACCTCTTTAGGGCCTTATATGTCATGGCTGTCACATGGAATTGTGGAATATATATTTTTAAAAATTTGTACACAGCAAACTAGGTCGTGGTTCAGATCCTTTAAAAATATCCATGCAGGAGGGTCCTTGTGGAAGTAGTTGAACACAGGAAGCAATATCTGACCCAGTCTGCCCATACTGACAGGCACCATTCTTCAAGAGTGATTTATGTGAGCATGGTGGCCCAGTTACTAATAGGATGCAGCACTTGCCAACATGGTTGAACCAGGTGAAACATTAGTTCCGCCACATGGCAATGGCCACACTCTATATGGAAGTGTTTTATAGAGTGTCTGAATCAGGCTTAGATGTCAGTGAGAGGAGATCTAAACTAGCCTTCTCCTTGACTTGCTAGCTTTATATCTTCCATACCCCTATGGAGGAGTAATTCAAACATGCAGTCCCTCCCACCCTGACCCCATTTGAAGACTGAAGAAGTAACATCCAGGAACAATGTTAACATGTGAACAATTTTACCAGGAGTGAGAGTATAAGAAACTGGCAATGGGCAGCAGGAGTGCACGGCTTTTTTTGCACCCAACCACCACATCTGGTGTTGGATCTGGGGCCAAGAGCCACATACACAGACACACACACTCCCCCCACATACAAACACCCACTCTTCATCCCTATAAATACACACACACACACACACACACACACACCCCTCCATGGTCTCCCACACACTTCCCCATGCATGCACACACATCCACACATGCCCACACAATCTCAGCATACACATCTCCCTGCCTGCTGAGAACTAGGGATTGCTGGGGACTGGGAGAGGTGTTTCTCCACCACAATCTCAGAGGCAGGGTCCAAGATTTCCTAGATTTCCAACGTCAGCCGTGATAGGCTACGTAAATCGTTACGTAGCCTATCACGGGTGACTTTGAAAAAAAAAAAAGTGTGTACGCAAACGGCGGCGCCCATGGGCGCCGCCATTTACGTTCCTTATTTGGGTCCAGGTAGTCTACGTAAAGATTTACGCCATTTGCGTACGCACTTTTTTTTTTTTCAAAGTCACCCGTGATAGGCTACGTAACGATTTACGTAGCCTATCACAGCTGACTTTGGAAATGTAGCCGTGATAGGCTACGTAAATCGTTACGTAGCCTATCACGTGTGTGTGTGGTTGTTTTTTTTACATTTACTTTTTTATTTCGCAGCCGGGCGAGGCGGGGCGGGGCGCCTCCCCCCCCCCGGCCTGAACTTCGGGGGGAGAACTGAAGCACCTCCCCCCACCGCGAAGCAAGCTGCGGGACCATGTAAGGGACTTTCGTCCATCCCTACATAAATGGGTAGTGATTTTACCACTTAAACAATTCTTCTCATAGCTGTTGACAGATGGCAGGCCACCAGCTTGGAGGAAGGAAAGAAGCCATTTGCGTGGCTGCCTTTACCGTGATAGACTATGTAAACACTTACGTAGCCTATCATGGCAAAGAGCAGGGGCGCAAATGGCGTAGTGGCTGCCATTTGCATCCCTGCTCTTTGCCATGATAGGTTACGTAAATACTTACGTAGCCTATCACAGTTGACTGCAAGCACGCAAATGGCAGCCGCTACAACAGCCGCCATTTGTGGCCGCAGCATCCCAGCTGCGGCCAGAACTCCAGCTCCGTGGAGCCACCATGGAGCGGAGCTGGTCCGGGGAGAATTCCGGGAGGAGGGATGGCATGCCTCCCCCCCCCACGATGCCCCAGAACAGACAGGTGAGTAGGAGTCGTACATCCCTAAGTGTGGGTTAGCGTGTTGTGTGAACCCAGCCAATGAGTGGTATAGGTGGAGTGGGGGGCATTATCACTGCCACCCCACAGTGACAATAATAATGGGCCTGTTCAGACGTCACACTAAGCCATGGTGGTTTGGGAATTTCTGGTAACCACGGTGGCTTAGCGTATTGTGTGTGGGGAGAAAAGCCCATTCTGTGTAGTTACTAAGCCACTCCAGGTAACCACCCCCTGCAAAAAGGTTAAAGGGCCTGGGGTTGCTTACCATTACATGTGGTGGGCTCCCCAGTGGCTTAAACAGGCTCAGGAGGACTCCCGGGCCGCAAGCATACAGTTTGCCAGATAGAGCGCCTGCTACTGTGGGTGATGCTCTAGGCGCCGTGGATTTTTTCCAAGGTCGCATGGCCATTCTGGCTGATGGAGCAGCCGCCGATAGCCCATTTGTGCTGTGGAGGCCATTGGGGTGCCCACAAACCACTAAGGTAGCCTCATCCAGTAACTATGGGTGGGGTGTAGTGGAACCACATGGCACCATTTGGTTCCTGGTCATCTGAAGGGCCCACATGTAATGGTTCTGCTACTCCCCCCCCCCCGTAGTTTTTTAACCACTTTAGGCATGGCAGAGAATTCTGCCACGGATCTCGGTGAGGCCAAATGCTGGCCCATTCGGCCCCCCGAAATCTGTGGCGGAACGAAGCCCCCGGGCCCCCCCCCCACCCCGTGAAATGGGCCCGGAACAGAGCCTACCTTTGTCGGCCGTTCCGGTGCTCCTCAAATGTCAGCTGCATCTGCAGCCGCCATTCGCGTCTTTCGAATGGCCGTGATAGGCTACATAAATACTTACGTAGCCTATCACGGCTAACGCAGGGACGCCATTTGTGTCCCTGCAGAGGCTGTGATAGGCTACGTAAATATTTACGTAGCCTATCACGGCAAAAAAAGGGAACGCAAATGGCAGCGGCTATGGAGGCCGCCATTTGCATTCCCTTTTTCACTGTGATAGGCTACATAAAAATTTACATAGCCTATCATAGCTAAAAAACAGAATGCAAATGGCAGCCGCCGTAGCCGCCATTTGCGTTCCTTTTTTTTTTTTACCATGATAGGCTATGTAAATAATTACGTAGCCTATCGCGGCTAAAGCAGGAACACAAATGGCATAGGGGATGCCATTTGCGTCCCTGCTTTAGCCATGATAGGCTACGTAAATATTTACGTTACACATCAAGGGCCAGCGTAGGGATGCAAATGGCGTCCCTGACAGGACGCCATTTGCGTCCGCAGCAGCCTGGCAGCAGCTGAAGGTCCCGCTGCAGGTTGGCCCGGCCGGCGGCTCCGTGGCCTGACTGCGGAGCAGAGCCAGTCGGGCAGGATTCCAGGGGGGGGAGGAACGGATCGCCTCCCCCCCCCATCGAGGATTCCGGGGGGAGGAACGGATCGCCTCCCCCCACCTGCAGAACCCGGCGGAGCAAGGTAAGCAGGGTTTTGTACACCCCTAACCACTTTCCTTCCGTGTACATATGAATAGGCCCAATGGGAATCCTCTTCCCCCAAATGCCCACCTGTGAAATTTCACTGGCATGGAAGTGGTAAATAATAATGAGAAATTGAAAAACAAAATGACAATGCGGACTAGGCATAGCAGTCAAATAAAACACATAAAGAGCAATTTGATAACTTAAGGTACACTTCTATGCATGTTTAGATAGGAAAAAACCCTCAACTCCCAGCACACCCCTGCCAGCCATGCCTTGTAGGCTTTTTTTCTGTCTAAACATTCTGTCTAAACCTTAAGTAATCATAGAATCATAGAATAGTAGGGTTGGAAGGGGCCTACAAGGCCATCGAGTCCAACCCCCTGCTCAATGCAGGAATCCAAGTCAGAGCATCCCTGACAGATGGCTGTCCAGCCTCGTCTTGTACGCCTCCAGTGTGGGAGAGCCCACCACCTCCCTAGGTCATTGGTTCCGTTGTCGTATTGCTCTAACAGTCAGGATGTTTTTCCTGATGTTCAGCCGGAATCTGGCTTCCTGTAACTTGAGCCCATTATTCCGTGTCCTGCACTCTGGGATGATTGAGAAGAGAGCCTGGCCTTCCTGTCTGAGACAACCTTTCAAGTATTTGAAGAGCGCTATCATATCTCCCCTCAGTCTTCTCTTATCAAGGCTAAACATGCCCAGTTCTTTCAGCCTCTCCTCACAGGGCTTTGTTTCCAGTCCCCTGATCATCTTTGTTGCCCTCCTCTGAACCCTCTCCAGTTTGTCTCCATCCTTCTTAAAGTGTGGTGCCCAGAACTGGACACAGTACTCCAGATGAGGCCTAACCAGTGCTGAGTAGAGGGGAACTAGTACTTCCTGGGATTTGGAAGCTATGCTTCTATTAATGCAACCCAAAAGAGCATTGGCCTTTTTTGCAGCCACATCACATTGTTGGCTCATATTCAGCTTGTGATCGACAACAGTTCCAAGATCCTTTTCGCTTGTAGTGTTGTTGAGCCATGTATCTCCAATCTTGTAATTGTGTATTTGGTTTCTTTTTCCTAGGTGCAGAACTTGGCATTTATCCTTATTAAATGTCATTCTGTTGTTTTCTGCCCAGCCTATCAGGATCACTTTGAATTGTGTTTCTGTCTTATATATACAGAATTTCGTTTCTGTAATGTGACATCACACCACAAGTCAGCTCAGGAGGGAACCAAGGCAAGTAATTTTTGCTTGCATTTTAACATTTTAGAATTCTAATATATAAAAAAGTTTTAAAATGTTACTTTTAAACTGAATTAACTGCTTGGTTTGCTGTTTGAAGAGTTGTTGTTGTTTAATTTGTTTTTAATGTGTAATTGTATGAGTTTTTTATATATATATATATATATATATATATAATGGATTCATTTGTTTTTGATGCTGTGTATACCACCCTGGGATCCTGTGGATGAAGGGTAGTTTATACATTTTAAAAATAAATAAAAATAATTAATTAATGGAAACCCTTTTAGGATAATTACATATGAAAATTAACTTTTGACAGAGTCTAAAGTTAGTTTTCATCAGCAGGAAAAACAGGTCAATTGATTCATAACTTGAATCCAATTTGCAAACTAAAAGTAGCTAATGTTTCCAAAACAGTAAAGAACTGAGCAATGCCAGGATATCTGGATGAGCAATACAGACTCTACAGCCATTGTTTAGAAAGGATGGAGAGTGAGGAACATACCAATGTGTGGTCACTGTGGAGTCCGCTGCTGACTGGTTTGAAGCACAGAGAAAAGCTGAAGAATTTTTTTGGATGGGCCATGGCAGTTTCTGTGACAACACAACAACTATGCTCAAGAATTACCGGGTAAGGACTTGACTTGACTTCCTGGGCATCTGAGACTATTTAAAGTGAGGGCACATCCAGATCTTAATTCTTCTGCCTTGGAACCAGCATCATTTCCTTTCCTTTCCTTTCCTTTCTATCCTACCCTTCATCCAATCCCCTCCAGAACAGGTTGAGCACCAGTTAGCTGGGCAGATGAACCACCCAGTAACAGTGCCTCAGTCATGTCTGGATTGAGTCTCAGTTTATTGGCCCTCATCTCCATTACTACACCTAGGCACTGGTTCAGAATACCCACTGCCTCACCTAGATTTGATGAAAAGGAGAGAGATATTGGTGACACCTCAGTCAATATCTCTAGATAACCTCCTCCAGCAGTTTCATGCTGAACAGCATGAGGATACAAATGAGCCCCGTCAAACCCCACAGCATAACTGCCCAGGGACAGGGCAATAATCCTCTAGCACCACCTTCTGGAATTGGCCATTCAAGCAGGGGAGGAAAAATTCTCCTACAGTTTCTCACAGATAGGGCTCATTATTGGCAGGGGTTGTAGCACAGGCGCTTCCTTGTTTCCTAAGGGTTTTTGGTTTATTGCACTGCTTCTGTATGTGGCAACAGCATCAATTGTGTGGAGGCTTCCACTTTTTTGAGGCAGAATTTTTAATTTTTTGTGGCATTTTTTAGCTTACCTAATCACTGTGAAGTGGCCGAGAGTTCTGTGTGTGTTTTCTCTCTCTACTGCACATCTTTCTATTGCTCTGCAGCCTCCCAGGCCACCTGCACTTCCTGAACTGAAAAAGGCCCCATGGGAGGTTTTGCCTCATGATGTCTTCCTCATGATGGCTTTAACTGAAGTGCAGGAAGCCGAGGAGGCTACAGGCTGCCACAGAGATTACTGTACAATGACAGACAGGACACTTGCACACACTCCACAGCCACCTCATAAGCAAGGTAAGCACAAGAACTCCAAACCCAACCCATGAGAATTTCTCTGAAATTTCTCCTCCTTGGGATTTCTCTTCAAAAGCAAATTCTTTTCTATCAAATTGAATGAAAATGGTTGAAAAAATGTGGGAGAAATTTTTGGCACAGCACTAAGCAGAACCACTGCAGTGCAATACCTCCAACTTCCAGCCCAGATAGCCTATCCAGAAGGATACCATGGACGCTGGTATCGAAAACCATTGAGAGGTCCGGGAGAATCAACAGAGTCGCTTTCCTGCTGTCCCTCTCCCAGCAAAGATCCCACAGGATGACCAAGGCAGCTTCTGATCCAAAACCAGGCCTGAAGCCTGATTGAAATGGATCGATAGTTGACCAGCAACTACCTGCTCGAGCACCTTGCCCAGGAAGGGGATATTAGCAGCCAGCCTATAGTTGTTAACATTTTCTGAGGCCAGGTTAGGCTTTTTCAGGAGTGGCCTAATAACTGCCTCCTTTAAAGTGGCTGGCACAACTCCCTCTTTCAAGGAGGAGTTGACTACCCCCTGGACCCAGCCAGACATCTTCCCACTATTAGATGCAATAAGCCATTATGGGAAAGGGTGAAGCACACAGCTGGTTGACCTGACTTGGCCAAGCACCTTGTCTACATCCTCGGGCCTCAACAAGTGAGACTCATCCAATAAAACTGAACCAGACAGTACTCTAGACACCTCTACTAGTGGAAGTCCACTAATGCAGGTATTGCCTAACTGAGGATAAGGGGTAGTATTCTTATGTGCACCACTGCGCACCAGGGGGAACAGCCGCTTGAACAACAGGGATTTAGTGCTTCATAAAGCAAAGCGAAACAAGCAAAAACCTTTCCAGAACATGGCAGCTCAGAATAGCTCACAGATGGGAGTTCCGCTGACTTGTCCCAGTTTGGAAACAAGCATTTCTACTTGTTTGGGGGCTTGCTTTATGAAGCACTAAATCCCCACGGTGCAAGCGGACACTCCTGCTGGTGCAAAACATCAGCAGGAGTAGAGAATACTACTGCCTTTAGTATTTAATAGGCATGATGCTACCACTAAATTCAATGGTATCTAGTCTAAATTCTTAGAGCCTTAGAATTCTGATCCCCACCCCCATTCTTAGCTATCTTTTTGTTTGCCTCACTGTTTCTTACCCCCTCTCACCCCCCCCTTCCATATTTTTCTCCTCTTCTGTATTTGCTGGATTTCAGTCATGGGAGGGGATGTCAAGGGAGAGTATGCACTGTTGTAAGGCAGGGATGGGGAATCTCTTTCAGCTTGGGGGCTGAATTCAACTTTGGAGAAGCTCCAAAGTTGAATTCCAGTGGTGGGCAGGACCGAAGACAAAGGGGCCAGCTCTTAGTGCCAATAAGTAGGCCTTAAGGCATGTCAACCTTTTTAAATGGGGAAAAATTGCACAAAAGCCAGGCAGTCACCAAATGATCGGTGGTTGGGGGAAAGGGATGAGGCCAGGGGGGCAGGGCGTGGCCTTCTGGGGAACCTCAGAGGGCCAGATCTGGACCACAGGAGGGTGGGATTAGGACTCGTGGAGCGCCAGATTTGACCTCCGGGCCTGAGGTTCCCCACCCCAACTGTAAGGCTTGTTTTGTAGTATAGTATTAACAAAATGCTTCATTAAACTTTAAATTTAAAAAAAAAGGCCATTTGATGCTTTATCTAGAGACACATGCATTTGTCAAGATAAAGAAAACTTCAGATTTTCAGCTTACCATAAACCCCATATGTCATCTACCAATTCAGGACCACTGGGACCTGCAACTAGGGATGTTGGAGAAATCCACCACGGACTCCAGTGAGGCCGGATTCTTTGGAATCCGCACCCCCCTGGAGTCGTGGCGGAATGGCCTCCCCACCACCACCACCCCGAAATCCCCCCCCCCCGGACTACCTGGAAGCGGATGCAGCGGCGGCGGCTGTGGTATTTAAGTAGTATCGCTCCGCAATAGGCTAAGTATTTACGTAGCCTATCATGGCAAAAGGCAGCCAAACAAATGGCGTAGCAGCCACCATTTGCATCCCTGCCTTTTGCTGTGATAGGCTACTTAGCCTATTGTGGAGCGGGGCTGGCCGGGGAGGATTCCGGGGGGGGGGATGGAGCACCTCCCCCCCCCACTGCGGATGGCCCCAGCGGAACCAGGTAAGTGTTTCGTACACCCCTACCTGCAACCCATCTTCCCTCCTCAAAAAAGTGCTCCTGTTCAGGGCTCCAGACAAACACTGCTTCCAAGCAGGACATTCCAGTCTTCTCCTCCTCCCCCATGTTCCTTTTCTAAGTGTCACTCTGTATTCCACAGCTACTGAGCCTCCTCAGTCCTCACTGGGGTGTTGGGAGAGGGTTTTCCCTTAGGTTCTTAAAAAATGTTTTTGAACTTATGCAAACCTTGGGGTTCCCTTAAGAAGCATGGTGATGGCCCCGTTTTGTTGCTCAGTGGCCTCATTTTGACTACAATCCTGTTGACACTCATAGAATAGTAGGGTTGGAAGGGGCCTATAAGACCATCGAGTCCAACCCCCTGCTTAATGCAGGAATCGAAGTCAAAGCATCCATGACAGATGGCTGTCCAGCTTCAGCTTGAATGCATCCAGTGTGGGAGAGCCCACCACCTCCCTGGGTAATTGGTTCCATTGTCGTATTGCTTTAACAGTCAAGAGGTTTTTCCTGATGTTCAGATGGAATCTGGATTCCTGTAACTTGAGCCCATTATTCTGTGTCCTGCACTCTGGGATGATCGAGAAGAGAGCCTGCCCTTCCTCTCTGTGACAACCTTTCAAGGACTTGAAGAGCACTATCACATCTCCCCTCAGTCTTCTCTTCTCAAGGCTAAACATGCCCAGTTCTTTCAGTCTCTCCTCATAGGGCTTTGTTTCCAGTCCCCTGATCATTTCCCTTGCCTTCCTCTGAACCCTCTCCAGTTTGTCTGCATCCTTCTTAAAGTGTGGCTCCCAGAACTGGACACAGTACTCAAGATGAGGCCTAACCAGTGCTGAATAGAGGAGAACTAGTACTTCATGGGATTTGGAAGCTATACTTCTATTAATGCAGCCCCAAATAGCATTTGCCTTTTTTGCAGCCACATCACACTGTTGGCTGATATTCAGCTTGTGATCTACAACAATTCCAGAATCCTTCCCGCTTGTAGTATTTTTGAGCCAAGTATCCCCCATCTTGTAACTGTGCATTTGGTTTCTTTTTCCTAGATGCACTCATACCTGAGTTGGCTATTAGAAAGAGAAATAGTAAAGGCATTTTTTTAAATTAGGGTATCTGAGTTTCTGGGCACAAATACCATTCCGTGTCCCACACAAGCCCAATTAAAATTAGTGAGAGCTGCCCACGTATCAATACCAGAATGGGTTGGTGGCAATAGCATTTGTTACACCAGATACCTTAAGGATCCCGTTTTGTTTGTTTTATATTGATTCAATAAAGCAGGAAAAGGACTTTGCTACCATTAGCTTCTATACAACTGGGGGGGGGGGAGGATGACACAAAATAAGCTCTGTTATCCTTACATATCATTGTACATGGTTACATGCCATGTGGCACTCTAAATAAGCAGACATATGCGACAATTACTGCTCAGAGCCACTCAAGCCTGAGAGGTTCCTAGGCATCGGCAATTGCTCTACCAACAAATGTATTGGCAGACACATCCATTACCCACAAATCTGCACTGCTTCCACCTGACCCCCTTCTTCTGTAGCTGATAGCCTATGTCTGAGCTAGGCAGAAATAAAACAGAGTAACGGCCTGATGATCAAAGCCCCATTGACCTACGCTGCTGCTGCTCTGGGCTCAGCTGCTGCTCTTTGTGAGCAATGATAAGATGCCTCAACAACCTTCTCCCACAACAGAAAGGAGTCTGCTGTTGCTGGGAGGAAGGTTGGCAACCACTTTCAGAGATAACTGGAAGCGTGTCTACCTTCTTCTCCAAGCCAAGCTGCCATCAACACAGCAGAGGAGGAATTCAGAGCTTAAGACGATAAGATTAGTAGGCCTAAAATAATTGTTTCCACCAGTTAGGTTTCTGTGAGTTTCTCTTACTCATTTGAAGAGTTACCTTGACTCAAGCGTTTTGTGTTAATGGAACAAATGTTTCTTTAATTGCAATACAATGAAGACAGATATTGGTGAATCCTTTCACAACACTAACAAGAGGCCCTAGGGGTTGTTCTGACACTTTTATGAGCCCCTGGCTCTTATTATCAACTATGTATGCATACAAAGTCGATTATTAGCATGCTTTGGCCTTAGCCACACAGCATCTGTAATTTGCAGCAGGCTTCATGTTTCCAGGAGGTCTACATATCTGCACAGCTGTCATCATACCCCCAGTTACAGAATGTGGCCTCTGACACAGAATCATGTGTTTGCTAGTTTGAACTCCGTGATGGAACACCTGGAAGGGACCAGTTTTGAGCATGGAATTGGCAGACAGCAAAAGAATGAAGCGCTCGTTTCCCTTACTGTTTCTCTGCTCAAATACCACCCCCACCCAAAGCTGCAAATCAGGGGTGGGAAATCTGCGGCCTTCCAGAAGTCACTGGACCCCAGCTCTCCTCAGCCCTAGCCAGCATGGCCAATAGACAGTGATGATGGATACTGGAAGTCCAACAACAACTGGAGTGCCACACGTTCCCTTCCCCTGCTGTAAATAAACAGTATGCATTTATTTATGGGAATCTATTGCATGTATTTGAGCATAATGAGTGGTGTGCCCTTGAGAAACTGAGCTCTTCTTTTAAAAAGCAGCAGCAGCAGCTTCTACTCCTGGTTGTTGAAAAGAAAACCCTGACAGTGTATTGCCAGTTAAAAATAAATAGATGCGGAGGAACTACAAGGGGTCTTCGGGGCAGGGGTCTAAGTTCCTGCAATCAGAGAGATGCAGTTCAGGTTGTAAGGCTACACTCCTATGTACAATTATTTCTGAGTAAACATGCATAGGATTGGTCTGTACACCCCTTCCTCTTTCTATGAAAACTTACTTGCCTTCTCCTGCAATGTTCTGTGTCCTCACTGTAGTTCAGGGGTAGGGAATCTGTGGCCCTCCAGATATTGTTGAACTCCAGTGAGCCCCAGCCAGCATGGCGAACAGTCAGGGATGATAGGACTTGTATACCATCATCTGAAGGGCTACAGCTTCCCCAATCCTACCTTAGTCCTTAATTGAAGTTGATTGTGTAAAAACAAATAGAAATGTCTGCATGAAAAATATGAAAACAAGCAAAGTGGGCAAATTAAGTAAAGTTATGTAAATTTGCCCAGTTGGCTAATTTACTCAAAGTGCAGAATTTGGATTTTCTGGTTGCAGGAATTGCCAGTTCACTTGCCTTGCTTTTCTTCTCATGCATTCTCCCCAACACATCCTAGGCTATATTGCATTTTAGAGGATGATATTAAAGTTGTTTTATACTATTACTGAGGCTATAAATATAAAAGAAAGTACACGGATAGGACTATAAATAGCATCTAGAATGACATTAGCTTGCATACAGCTAATCAATCCCCATCAGTCTCTGGGGCATGCATTAATCTCTTCTTCTTGGTATAGCATTGCACAATTAGGTACATTATGGGAGGCTTAATGCTTTCCTCTGATGCATCTGACACTGGCCAAGTCTAGAGACTGCTAATTTCTGAACGGCTAGACTTTGAGGTCCCTGCACTTTCATTTGGCTGCTGAGGCATTTTGTAACACTTGCACTGGTAAGGCTCAATGACTCTTCGCATGTTTTGATGAATCAAGAATGCCAAACAGCATGAACAACCAATTCCTAAATATTTAGTAGATGCTCTCGCTACCTCTTGTGTTTACTGAGAGAATTCACCCACAATGTTTCCAAGCCCAAGGTTTTGACATAAAAACTCTTACACAGCTTGGGACCACAATACCTGATAGAGTGCCTCTCCCAGCATGAACCAACCCACCCATACACTATGTTCAGTAACTAAGACCCTTCTCCAGGTGCCTCCTCAGAGGGAGGCTCAGAGAGTAGCAACAAGGGAGGTGGCCTTCTCGGTGGTGGCCCCTCAAATTGTGGAATGATTTTGACGAGGCCCGCCTGGCACCAACATTGTTATCTTTTCAGTGCCAGGTTAAAATTGCCCTCTTCTCTCAGGGATTTGGCAGCCTATAATTAGGGATGGCGGAGAATTTCTCCACGAATCTCCGGGAGGCCGAATGCCAATGCATTCGGCCCCCCGAAATTGGTGGTGAAATTCTCCACCGCCCCCCCCCCCAGGATGGGACTTACCTCATGTGAATGTCCCTCTCGGCGGCGGGTCCCAGCAGCGGTTCGGCGGCGGCAGCGGCCAGTCTTCTGACCGGCTGCCGCCGCTGCCATTGCAAAATAAAAAAGTAAAAAACAACAACAACACACCCGTGATAGGCTACGTAACGATTTACGTAGCCTATCACGGCTAGATTTCCAAAGTCAGCCGTGATAGGCTACGTAAATCGTCACGTAGCCTATCACGGGTGTGTGTTGTTGTTTTTTTACTTTCCTTTTTTTTTTCGCGGCCGGGTAGACGGGGCGCTCCTCCCCGGCCTGAATTTCGGCGGCGAGGGGTGGGGCTCCTCCCGCCCGGCCTGAATTTCAGCCGGGCAAGGCGGGGCGCCTCCCCCCCTCACCTGAACTTCGGGGGGAGAACCGAAGCGCCTCCCCCCACCGCGAAGCAAGCTGCGGGACCAGGTAAGTCCCTTTCGTCCATCCCTACCTATAATGAGTTTTTAATGAGGCCCAGGTGCTGTCTGTTTATGTGTTTTTATGTAAAGGGTTTTGCACTTTGTATAATGTATTTTCGTCATTTTTAATCTTTGTGAACCACCCAGAGAGCTTCGACTTATGGGACAGCATAGAAATATAATGAATGAATGAACAGTTCAGGTCATGTATCCTTCGCCCAGGGGTAGGCAACATGGAGCCCACAGGCATCAATGCGCTCCTGGACACCTTTCTTGGCACCAGCCAAGATGCCCTACCTCTCTCACTTTAAAAAAAAAATAACACATTTTCTTACCAGCAGCTGGGATCGTTTCAAAGCAAAGCGAGAGCCTCTGCCTTGCATCCAGTCTTTTGGGCAGCTTATTTGTCCTTTTGCCATGCCTCCTATGGCACTGGTTTTGTGATGGTTCCCCAGGACAGTTTCTCAAATTGCCAAATGTGCCCATGGGCCCAAAATGGCTGCCTACCTCTGCTAGCCTAATATGGCTATAAATGGTCTGCTTATGCAAATAGGCTAAATCAGATAATAAGAAGTTAACAAGAAGCACTCTTATCTAGATACACCACATCAGAAGAGCCGCGCAATATCATCCACAGCAGAAGTAGCTGCACTGAAGTTTGAACTTTCCACTCAACATCCCAAGTTCCCATGCACCTTTTACAGTATTCGGTAGTGAACAATCAGGGACAATCTTTCTAAGAATTTAAGGATTTATTAAAAATGAAGTTTCCAATGTCATTTATATGACAAACTTTTACCACTAATTGATTCATTTCCTCACTCAATGAGAACTTGTCCAGGAACAAATTACCATTACCCTATTTCTTCCACAGGGCTTGCCAGATATGGTGAAGTTACCTGTAACCTCAACATGCAAATTGGTTCTCTTGGAGGGAAGGAGACAGACCTAAATCCCTTAGGGCCAATTCAATCATTATGCTTTGCCACTGAGTGTACTCTCGACAGTCAGCTACAACCATCACAGCTCCCTGAGAAATGTACCTCTATGATGCACATGTTTGGCATATTTACAATTGACATTTTTAGGTGTATGCTTAAAATCGTATTTTCAATGCGAAATGTGTGTAGGGACCCTAGGAACTTCCCAAGCTGGGATTTTGATCCAGGTTGCCTAACCTGTGGACTGCATTGGCCACGTGGACATTAAAAGCATCGCCCTGAATGAGCACAACTGCATCCTACCTGTTCAGCCCAAACCTGCCCCATAAGAAAGACTAGAACGCATGCAAAACCCAAGTGAAATCAGCAACAGGAGCACAAAGGGCAGAAACCTAATTAAAGTACCTCACAGGGATCTGCTGCAAACAGTAGCAATGCTGCTACTGCTACTACTTACTCTCCCCTCAGCCCCCAATTTCTCTGTTCAAATTCATTCAGCAGAGCCAAGTCAGCAAAGATGCACTGTGTTGCGGATCGGTGCCAAGTTCAGTCAGCAGCAGTGGCAGCGGCAACATGCATTCCCTTGCTGACACAGCAATGCAGACCCTCTGGGGAGATGAGAGAGCTACGGGTATCTCTGCAGAAGGCTGCATCTGCTCACTCCCAGACTCGAGGGTCCAAAGTAGAAGCAGGGGAATTGAAACAGGTCAGGGAGACTCTGCCAAGGGGCTTGTTCCTATTTTCTGTTTGCCGAGCCATAAAAAATACATTATTGGCCCAGCAGCGTCGTAAATGATTTATGGTCAGAAGCGTAAATTTCCTTCTCTTCCCTGAAAAAGGTAATGTGGTGATAAACTGCCTAATAAAGAAAAGTACTCAAGGCGTAAACATGATCAATAATAGATCAAGACAGATGGGGAGAGGGCCCCAAGAGGCATACAGAAACTTGGCCCTTGGGGACTGGGTGAGCAGATACAGGGTAGGCTGGAATTGTCTAAACTGTGTGTGTGTTGAAAAATCAAGGTGACAGAATGGCAGTGGGACAGATGGGTGAAGAAACAGTTTCAGCACCGCTACATAATGCCCTGTTACCACCTTTTTTTCTCCTGACAGGCTCCTCATCCTCACATGGCAGGCAGGTATGTCATGGTCTTCTCTGTGCTGGGTATAGCTTCACATATTGAATTTGACAGAGGCAGCACACTGAGAACATATTATTATTTCTTACATTTATATCCCACCTTTCTTCCATCGTGGAACTCTAGGTGGCTACATGCAGTTCCCCGGTGGTCTCCCCACCAAGCACTGACCAGACCCACACCTGCTTAGCTTCAGCAAGGTGGCTGCCTCATGTGCTTCAGACCATGCCCTGGGACAACATGGGATTGTAAATTTGCTGCAGGGGCCTTATGAGTCTTGGGGAGTCTTGGGGAGCATCCAAGTGCTTTGTATATTCTTAGTCAATATACACATAATAATAGTATTAATAAAGAGGGAGTTGTTCTCCCTTGGAACAAAAATAGAATGGTAATCCTCTTCACACTCTCCAGGGATTTAGAAGAAGTAAAAAATGGAAGAGCAGGGAGACCCTGTGGAGCTGAGGTATTTTTCGTCCATCAGCAGGTGGAGTCTCAGAGCCAATTCACAGGAGCTCCCAGTTCATGGAAGCCATTCGTGACTTCTGCATGTAATTCCTTTGCCACAACCCAATGCACCAGATTTGTGAGCTGTAAAACTTAGGGATGTACGAATCCCTTACCTTGTTCCGGTCCAGGGCATCCGCAGTGGCGGGGAGGCGATCCCTCCCTCCCTCCGGAATACTCCCCAGCCAGCTCCACTCTGCGGCAAGGCCGTGGAGCCGCTGGCCAGGGCCGGCCACAGCTGGACTTCCACCTGCTGCCGGGCTGCTGCGGCCGCAAATGGTGGCCATTGTAGTGGCCGCCATTTGCGTCCTTGCATTACGCCGTGATAGGCTGCGTAAGTATTTACATAGCCTATCATGGCAAAAGGCAGGGAACAAATGGCGGCCGCTTCGCCATTTCCGTCCCTGTCTTTTGCCGTGATAGGCTACATAAATACTTATATAGCCTATCACAGCAAAGAGGAGGGGTGCAAATGGCAACGCCTAATCACAGCCTAATGCAGGCACACAAATGGCGGCCATTACGATAGCCGCCATTTGAGGCTGCAGCAGCCTGGCAGCGGCCAGAAGACGAGCCGGAGCCGCCGCCGCCGCCACATCCTCTGCCAGGTAGGTCCGTTCCAGGGGGGATTTCAGGGGGCGGCGGGGGGGGAGGCCATTCCGCCATGGACTCCATGGGGCCGGATTCTAAAGAATCCAGCCTCACTGGAGTCCGTGGTGGAATTCTCCAACATCCCTGGTAAAACTGGCAGCTTCTGCTCACAGAAAATTAGGGTTGGATGAATCTGTCAGTTTTGCTTTCTCCCGCCTTCAGTTTTTAAAAGTTCTCAAGTTCTTACCCTCCTGAATATGAACTTTTGAAAATTCTTATCAAAAATGAACTGAAATGAAATTATCACCCCATTACACCAACCAAATTCAATAGGTATAGCTATACCCAGCACAGAGAGGACCATGACATACCTGCCTGCCATGTAGCTGTTAAAGATGAGGAGCCTGTCAGGGGAAAAAAAGGTGGTAACCCTAATTCAGCACTAACGTGGTCAAATATACAGGGATTCAAACCCAGACTTTTAAGATCCAAGCACTCAATGACTTGGGCCTGGATAAACAAATATCTTTTTTCTTTCTTTCCTCCACATACGGTTTTTTTTTTAAATCTCAGGTTCTTTTAGTCCCGACTATGGAGAACTTCATGGATTTTGATAAATTCTTATCAAAACCAAACTGAAACAAAATTCTCACCAATCCGCACAGAAAATATGGCTGTGGCTTTAATTTTGATATCCCCTTTGCAATGAGTGTATGCAACATGGCTAAATTAATCCCCCCCCTCCCCACATGTCCAATACTGGCTTCACTGAGCATTTGTTTTGATGCTGTTTGGCTCCCTTTGGTTTCCGTGACTACTGCTGCTTCTTGGCTCCATTTTTCTTCTTCTCAGGCCTGACTCCCTATGCTTCCATTTGTCTTCACTACTGTTTAATCTAATTGGCTGTGGCAATGTGATTTTATTTACTAGTGTCCATGATCTCATCCAATATGATTCATGGCACAGCATCATTCATAAAATCACGTGACTGACCATGAAAAGGCAAACTTCTCAGCATAAAAAAGAAGCATTAGGCTAGGTAAGTAATCTTATGTAGGCCTAATAGAGAATGAGTCTGACCACAAGCAGGAAGATGCCACAGGAAGAAGAAAATAACCTGGTAGTTGCCTAAATTAATGGTACCACTCAATTTCATAATTGGCTTTGAAATAAAAGTTTGGCACACTCATGGGTGCATTCATACAGTCATTCTAGAATAGATCTATTGAAATCTGTTGGACTTAAGTTAATCATGGCTAACTCAGATCCTTTGATTTCAATGGTTCTACTCGAAGCATGACTAAGGACCAAAAAGAACATTACTTAAAAGACGAAGATAGCAGCTACGTCTTTTTCACTTTTACTTTATAGTAGGCACAAGGTCCCCAGTCTGAATTGGGTCTCTTGTGTTGGGATAGGGAGCTCTAACCCTTTCCCCCTGCTATCGGCCAGATCCAGATCATCCCCCTTGCACCCACTCTAGAGTAAAATGAAAAAAAGTGAAAAAAGATGTGGTATACACAACATCAAAAAGTAATTCAAGTAATGTCTGTTTTGACACTATGTCTGGATACAACCCATAAAGCACTGTAGTATTCTGAACTACAACACTCCTTCGTATGCTCTTCTCTGGCTCAGATTATAATCCCACAGAAGACAGGTAAGAAGAAAGTGAGTACTCACAGGATTGAAGGAGCATATTTATGATAAGAATTCAGATATTGTCATGCTCCCAATCATCTCATCAGAAGCATTATGGGATCTGAATTAGGTTCAGAATTAACTAGGCTATTTTCTGATTGTTTTTAAATAGCTCAGTTTGCCATGCCCAATTCCCAGTTGAGTCTTGGGGGAGAGAAGGGTTCACCCATCACTAGTGTAAAGCAGTGTTTGATTCCCTCCTGTGGCAAAGTTGAGAACTTAAATGGAAAGTGTACATCATGGTAGCCCTGAGGAGATCTGAGCAGAGGAGCACAATATTTACTTCTCTCTCTCTTGCGCTCTCTCTCTCTCTCTCTCACACACACACACACAAAACACACACTCAGAGAGTTTTCAGTAAGCCCAGATTTTAATATACAAACATCATTTTTGTGTTGTAGAACATTACCTCCTCCCAGGCCCTGCAAATGTTTAGCAGATTTTGAATGTTGGGTGAACATTATCTCAAATATTGGCTTACTTGTTAAGATCAAACAAGTAAGCCAACATTTGAGATAATGTTCACTAGACAGAAATGGTAGATACACATGTCCTCATGGCAGGGAAGAGGGAGAAATCAGTTCATTTTGCATTTTAATGCGAACTTAACTAATTTTGCAAACCACTGTGGGAACCAAAACTCAATTATTCTTCAAAATTAGCACTTCTCCAAACTTTGCAATGGAGTCCTCCAATCAAAAAATGCATACAAAAATGAACATAATAGGAAAATGTTAAAAATGCATTATATTAGGAATATTGCTTGCAAAAACTGTGAATATTAGGCAAAAATGCATGCATTAGGAGAAGCATGCAAAATGAAGTGTACAAATTTTGATGCAACCCCCCCCAAAAAAAACCTCAGAGTTTGGGACAAACCAAATTTATGACTAGAGAAATTTGCAAAGTTCGAGATTAACCAAACTTATGGAAGGAAAAATGAGAAAAAGAAACCAAAATTGACAGATTTTTCCATTCTTCTGAACTATCCCCAGGATGACACTCGCAGCCACAGTTTTACTGTGGTTCTGGTCCTGTCTGGAGGGAAGGTTTCAGAAGGTGGTGCTGAGAGAGTACTGTTCCAACCTGTGACCACTCGCCTGGAGTTGCCTCAAGGCTCCATCTTGACCCCATGGGTTTTTAACATCTACATAAAACTGCTGAGCATTGTCATCCAGAGGTTTGGGCTAAAAGGTCATAGCTAGGGATGGCGGAGAATTTCTCCATGAATCTCCGGGAGATCGAATGCCAACGCATTCGGCCCCCCAAAATTGGCGGGGAAATTCTCCGCCCCCCCCGGGATGGGACTTACCTCGTGCGAATGTCCCTCTCGGCGGCGGGTCCCGGCAGTGGGTCCCGGCGGTGTTTCGGCGGCGTTTCGGCAGGGGCGGC
The DNA here is from genome assembly GCF_057233095.1 of Heloderma suspectum. Lineage (NCBI taxonomy): Eukaryota > Metazoa > Chordata > Lepidosauria > Squamata > Helodermatidae > Heloderma > Heloderma suspectum. The sequence goes on along the minus strand of NC_139460.1, from coordinate 43,095,599 downwards.
GGCCAGTCTTCCGACCGGCTGCCGCCGCTGCCATTTCCCAGTACGTAGCCTATCACGGCTGACTTTGAAAAAAAGAAAAAAGTGCGTACGCAAATGGCGGCGCCCATGGGCGCTGCCATTTGCGTTCCTTATTTGGGCATGGGCAGTCTACGTAAAGATTTACGAACACTACAGCGAAAATAAGGGCAACGCAAATAGCCAGAATAGGCAGCTACGGCCACCACCATTTGCGTCCCGGCAGGACAGGAGTATTCGTGGCCGGAGGGACAGGGCGCCTCCCCCCTGGCCAGAATTTCGGGGGGGAGGGACGGGGCGCCTCCCTGCTGGCCAGAATTTCGGGGGGGAGGGACGGGGCAAATAGCGTTGCCCTTATTTTCGCCGTAGTCTATGTAAATCTTTACGTAGACTACCTGTGCCCAAATAAGGAAGGCAAATGGCGGCGCCCACGGGCGCCGCCATTTGTGTACGCGCTTTTTTCTTTTTTTTTTCAAAGTCAGCTGTGATAGGCCACGTAAAGATTTAAGTAGCCTATCACGGCTGACTTTGAAAATCTAGCCGTGATAGGCTACGTAAATTGTTACGTAGCCTATCACTTTTTGGGTTTTTTTTTTACAATTTACTTCTTTATTTTGCAGCCGGGGAGACGATGCACTCCCCCCCGGCCGGAATTTCGGTGGGGAGGGATGGGGAGCCTCCCCCCCGGCCTGAATTTTGGCCAGGAGGGGCGAGGCGCCTCCCCCCCACCAAGAATTTCGGGGGGAGAACCTGAGCACTTCCCCCCCACACCGAAAACAGCTGCGGGACCATGTAAGGGACTTTCGTCCATCCTTAGTCATAGCTCTACCTTTTGTTTCCATCTTCTATTATTATTGTTATTGTTATTATTATTAATAATAATAATCATTATTTATATTTCTATACTGCCCAATAGCTGAAGCTCTCTGAGCAGTTTACAAAGATTTAAACATTAAAATACAATGTACAACGTTTAAGAACCATTTACATAAAACACACAGACAATATACACAAAGACAACATATAACTAAAAACAACTTTGTATGGTCAGTCATAACCAAAGACAGATCCAGGACTGATTAAAAACTTATCATGTACTGCCAAATGGCTGAGGGAAGAGGAAGGTTTTAACCCAACACTGAAAACACAACAATGTTGGTGCTGAGTGGGCCTGGTCAGTGAGATTGTTTCACAGGGGGTGGGGGGAGTAGTGGAAACTTTGAACAGTTGTCTGGGATCAGCTTTGGGGTGGATGAGTGCAAGTTGGGAATGTTGATCTGGATGGAGGTGTGCAACTGACTCTGGGTGGGGTTGCACTCCCCGTAAAAAGCTAGGATCATAGTTCAGGGGTTCTCCTGGATTTGGGACTTACTAGGGGGATGCCAGTAGCTAGGAGTGTTTTTTACCAACTTTGGCTGGTTGGCCAGCTGAGGCTTTATTTAGAGAAAGCTGACCTTGGTTCAGTAATACCAATAATACTTGGTTATGTCCACACTTTACTACTGTAATGTGTTTCATTATAGGGATGTCAGAGAATTTCTCCACGATTCTCGGGGAGGCCGAATGCCAGTGCATTTGGCCCCCCGAAATTGGTGGAGAAACAGTCTGCCCCCCCGCGCCCCCCCCCCCGGGATGGGACTTACCTTGTGCGAATGTCCCTGGCGGCAGTGGCTCCAGCGGCGGTGCGGCGGCAGTGCAGCGGCGGCCGGTCTTCCAACTGGCCGCCGCCGCCGCCATTTCCAAGTTAAAAAAAACAACAACAAACAAAACAAAAACAAAAACAAACAAACAAAGATTTACGTAGCCTATCATGGCTAGATTTTTAAAAAACACCGTGATAGGCTACGTAAATGTTTACATAGCCTATCACGGCTGAGTGAAAAAAACAACAACCGTACGTACGCAAATGGCGGCGCCCATGGGCGCCGCCATTTGCATTCCTTATTTTGGCACGTGTAGTCTACGTAAACATTTACATAGACTACTGCGAAAATAAGGGGAACGCTATTTTGCGTTCCCCTTATTTTCGCCGTAGTCTACATAAATGTTTACGTAGTCTACACGTGCCAAAATAAGGAACGCAAATGGCGGCGCCCATGGGCGCCGCCATTTGTGTACGCGCGGTTGTTGTTGTTGTTTTCACTCAGCCGTGATAGGCTACGTAAACATTTACGTAGCCTATCACGGCTGACTGCAGGGACGCAAACGGCGGCAGCTACGGCCACCACCATTTGCGTCCCGGCAGGACAGGAGGATTCGCGGCCGGAGGGACAGGGCGCCTCCCCCCTGGCCAGAATTTCGGGGGGGAGGGACGGGGCGCCTCCCCCCTGGCCAGACTTTTGGGGGGAGGGACGGAGCGCCTCCCCCCCACCGCAAATCAAGCTTCAGGTTCAGGTAAGGGGCTTTTGTACATCCCTAGTTTCATATGGTGCTGCCCTTGAAGGCAGTTCTAAAACTGTAATTGGTGCAGAACATAGCAGTTGGAATGCTTGTAGAACCTAGGCTTTTGGATTATGTCACACGTATTTTATGCCACTTATATTGGCTGCCTATTTGTTTCTGGGCCAAATTTAAGGTGACAGTATTAGCTTTTAAGCCCTAAACCAGCCTTCCCAAACCTGGTGCCTTTCAGATGTGCTAGACTGCAACTCCCATCATTCCCAGCTGGCATGGCCATTAGCTGCCCTAAACAGTTTGGGACCAGGTTATCTGAAGGACCACCTGCACCCATATGAGCCTGCCCACGCTTTAGGGCCATATGAGCCTGTCTGAGCTTTATTATTAGGATCTGAGACTCTGAGCTCCAATCCACCAGTGAAAACTGTGAGAATGGCAAATACCAGGGAAAGGGTCTTTTCTGAGGTGGCCCCACATCTTTGGAATTCCTCCCTTGTAGAAGTGCATATGGCTCCCTACTTGCTGACCAGTACAAGGATTTTAAAGACTTGTTTATCCCAGTCTGCATTGTGTGAGCTTGCCTTCCAATTGTACAAAGCTGGATTTCACTCATTCTAAAAAAATAAGTAGGTAAGGGGGAGAGAATCAACACATCAGTGTTACCCTGCAAAAGTCCCAAGGATCTTAATAGTGATCAACTGCCAAAATTTCAGAGGGAGCCAAAATTTAATTTGCTATTTAAAATGTAGTTGATTAATCACATCATTGATTAAAAATTTCATCCCTGTTCTTTAATTGATCCCAGGATGCCTCTTTGCATCACAGAAAGAGCTATTAATTTTCTCTAGAAAGAATAACATAGAAGACCTCTGAGATATCCTATTATGACTCCCTATAGATCGGGAAATGTAGGTTATGTACTCATGTATATAAATAAAAGTGTATGGAAAGTATACCTAACGGTGGATATTCAAGATCACTTAATGCAGAATAATTATGCCCAACACCTTTAACCATCTTTTCCACCTCGTTAATACATGCTTACCGTAAAGTGGGGGTTTTAATCTATTTTAGTAATTGTATGGAAGTAGGGCATAATGGAACTTACAGATTAATTAATGCAGAATAGGAAAGTGTGATATTGTGTATGTAGTGTGAGGCATTTACTCCTGCATTAGAAGCGTGTGGTAACACAATCCATAATTCAGAATAGTGAGAACTGTGTAATGAATAACCCCTATCCTAGAGCTATTCACTTTTGTTCATGTGACCACAGTCTGAACAGAGATACAAACTCCCTTCCTGATCCTCAAACCAAACTGCTTGCTAACTCCCTGCACTTCGGATGTCAACATCCCCTCCACAGGGAGTCTACAAGAGACCTCAGTTGGCACTGTTCTCTGCTCCCATTAGGACAGCAGTCTGGAAAAGCCCAAGCTATCTTTGCAATGACGCAGATGCATGTTCCAGAAATAACAAGGCACTGAGATATTTAAGCAAACTTATTCTCTCTCTCCCCTCTGAATTATCCATTGTTCTATCACATCCATGTGATAGCACATATGAAATTAAATAAAATAAGTTCTATCCAATGGTGGCTTTGCCTTAGCAGAAAGTGCTTCTGCTCATACCGGTTGGGACACCCAATTTTCCCTGATTCCTCCACCTCCACCCCACTACCACTGCGGCCCTCTGCACCGTATCTCATCCTGTTCCAAAAGGTCCCACAACTTTTTGGAGCAGCTGTTAGGATTGCACTGTAAACCTTTAAGGCCCAAGTACACGCAGAATGATAAAGGGTGATCATTCTGCCTTTGCCAACAGCTTACAATTACACAAACTGCAGTCGAGTCATGCTCATTTTTAAATGGTTTTCTTCCCTGTTCAAACATGAAAGAAGAAAGGGAAAGGGGGGAAAAGACATTCCAGCTGAAGGAGATTTATGTAACAGAATTCACCAAGCCCTGGTTCCTCCTCCTGCTTTAAGGGGGCAAACAGAAACCTAGTAACATGACCCTGCCAAGACACCGCTAAAGCCAAAAGAGTGGGCTGTGAATCTGCGCCAAACAAATGGGCAGTGAATCAGCTGAGAGTTGCTGCAGAAGAGAGTGGCGTGAAAACAAGGGAACACCTGTGCCTGCTGGGAAGGGGCCTGGCTTCTTTCTTCAATAGGATAAAAAGACAAAAAGAGCAGTTAATTGGAGCTAGTTGGTGTAACAACCACGAGTCAACCAAAGGAGCTATAAACTAGGTCGAATGCCTTCTATAAGCTTTCTAAGAATACTGACACTTTAATTCTGCCAAGGCAAGGGAAGACGGGAGAAAGGAGTGGAGATAACAAAAGAGAAAGGGGGTGGGGGGTGGAAGACCAAGTTATTTAGCAACCTTCTCATTAGCGACTCTGAGGAGGAACCTAATTACCTTAGGGCAGGGTTAGGCAGACTTCAGGCAGGCTTGTGAGGCCTCCTTTTTTATTATTAGAACCTCACAGTCCAGGTGTAAAGTAGTTGGGGACAGTGGAGTTGGGCACCCTATAAGCCATACACTGTGTATAAAAGGTAAAGGTAAAGGTGTCCCCAACCAGTCGTGTCCGACTCTAGGGTGCGGTGCTCATCCCCATTTCTAAGCCAAAGAGCCAGCGCTGTCCGAAGACGCTTCCATGGTCATGTGGCCGGCATGACTGAACACCGAGGTGCACGGAACGCTGTTACCTTTCCCGCCGAGGCGGTACCTATTTATCTACTTGCAATTTCTTGCTTTCAAACTGCTAGGTTGGCAGGAGCTGGAACTGAAGACGGGAGCTCACTCCGTCACGCGGCGCTCGGGTCTCGAACTGCTGACCTGCTGACCTTCCAGTCTGCAGTTCAGCATCTTAACCACTAAGCCACCGCGGCCCCACTACACTGTGTATATACAAATACAAATCTGCATCTGAATTCCTATAGATCAGGCATTCTAACATAAAACTCTTGAAGTGGCCAGTAGACTGCAAAAAGACCTGGTTAAAGGCAACCAGTTAATACTCATATTTTATAGAGGAGGAACACTGAGCTAAACTACACAATACAGTAAATGTGTAGCGTGTAACTCAGGGTGCAATCCCATGCTGGCTGGGGAATGCTGGGAGTTGTAGGCCTTTTCTCTGTCTAAACATGTATAGGATTGTGCCCTTAGTCTCTTTTTACTTGCTTGTAAGTGTGTGGGGACCTGATCCAGATCTGGACCATTGTGTATGGGTAGGGGAGGCTAAAACATTTCCCTCCCAGCCACTTGTTTTCCTAAACTCACTTCCCTCTCGCCCCCCACACACATACACACGCACAGAGAAAACAAGCTGCTTTAGGAAAAATAACTGCTAGGAGGGGAAGGTTTGAACCTCCCCTACCCATGCATGGTTGGCCCTGCTCTGGATTGGGATGCCATGCCATGTGCTTACTTGTAAAAAAGAAAAGAAAGGTTAACTTGCATGCTATGTACTTAATGTATCATGCAGTTTAGCCCTGAGGCCAAGAGATAAGCAATTGGTACAAGGCCAGCCATGGCACATGTAACTATTCCTTCCTATCAACTGTACTTGCTATCATTAAACTGTTGGGAGTCAGACATCCTGGCCAATCTTCTGCAAATCACCTGGGGATCTATCTTCTGCCTGAGGGCTCACTGCTACATGTTACGGTGATGACTAGTAGCTTAGATGCCTTTAAAAAATACATTAGATAAATGTATGGAACCATCTACCAGTGCCAACTAGCCATGATTGCTAAACGAAACCCTCCATGCACTAAAGGAGTGTTCTTCTGAATACCAGAGGTAGGGACAACAGGGGAGGACCGTGATCTTCATGTCCTGCATGTGAGCTTCCAGAGAAGCATCGATTGGCCACTGCTGGAAAGCTATCCTACATGGGCCTTGATCTGATCAAGTAAGACAGTTCTTATGCCCCTAGTTTAAGGGACAGGGTCTTTTCTGCAGTGGCCCTATCACTTTGGGACTATTTTACCAGGGAGATATGTTCGGCCACCTTTTCATTGCTTTTCTTGGGAAAATAAAAAAAGTGTTTTTCCAAAAAAAAAAAAAATCCAGTTACCCCCTGAATAATCCTAGGACTGTTTTATTCTGCTGATACCTATTTTAAGATGATGATGCTATTAGATTTTTTAGATGTGTTGTTTTGCATTATGATGTTGTAATAATTTGTTTTTGATATGCTGTGAACCACCTTGGAAGGCGTAGCCCTGAAAGGTGCTCTATCAAGAAATGAAATGAAATGAAATAGGAGGGAATGGATATCACTTGTTCAGATTCAACTGGGCAGGGCCTAAGATAAGATGAATCCTGAAATTCTCTTTTCTTGTTCAAGGGCAAATCCCACAGGTGTTTGTACAGAATGACATTTGTTCTCCAGCTCTGAGCCCTAAGGGATTTCTCTCCCAGATAGTTTGACATTTCTCTTCGAGTCTTATAAGCACAACTTCTTTCACTGGCAACTCCAAATACATGTTAAAGTTTAATGTTAAGTTTAGGATTAAAAATTCATTCACAATTCTTACATTTGGGAAAAGTTCTGTAAATGAGTTGCATTATTAAAAATGCAGACCAGCAACATGCTGCATGCACATGCCTCTCTCTCTCTCTGCGGTCAACAGAACATACCACCATCACAAGCCAAGCATGTGACTTGAAGAAGAAATGGAAACAGGAGGTGGGGAAGTCTTCTACAGAAAAAAGGAAGGTTCCTCCTGTGCAAGCACCGAGTCATTACTGACCCCTAGAGGGACGCTGCTTGCGCTGGCATTTTCACAGCAGAATATAGCGGAGTGGTTTGCCAGTGCCTTCCCCAGTCATGACTACCTTTCCCCCAGCAAGCTGGGTACTCATTTTACCGACCTCAGGAGGATGGAAGGCTGAGTCGAACTGAGCCGGCTACCTGGGACCCAGCTTCCGCTGGGATCAAACTCAAGTCGTCGGGAGAGTTTCGGTTGCAATACTGCCACCTACCACTCTGTGCCACACGAGGAACAATCCTCCTTATACATGTCAAAAGCCAAGACAATCTCATTGCATTCCTCAGGAAACACCTTGCATGAGAAAGAGGGGTGGAAATTGAATGGAAAGATTACTTCCCCTTTTCTAGGGCAGCCTTCCCCAACCTGGTAACCCCCAGATATGTTGGAATACAATGTCATCATCCCAAGTGGCAGCTGACTGATGATGCGAGTTCTAGTCCAACACATCTGAAGGGCAACAAGGTAGGGATGTATGAGAATTCCATTTGGGGGGTGAAATCTCGATGGCTCTTACCAGTTGTGTCTTGGTGGATTTCGGTCCATTCCCCCCCCCCCCAGCATCGACTCAATCTGTAGCAAATTGATCCAATACACTGATTTGTGATTTTTTTTAATGACACTGGCTATTTGCACAAATGGGATCAGGGTGTTGTTTTTTTCCAGATCCCATGATTTGCACAAGTGGGATGATGTTTTTTTCTATTATTATTTTTCAAGTCTTTAAATTTGTGCATACGGGACTGGGGGGGTGTAATAATATATTTCGGGTCTTTAAATTAGCACAAATGAGTTTCTGTTGTTTTTGTTTTGTTGGGGGGGTCTTTAAATTTGCGCAAATGGGGTTGTAATTTTATATGTCAGTTGTTTTTTGTAAGTCTGCCTGACTGCTATGTAATATCCTTGTCAGTCATCCTCTCCACACACTACTTCATTTAGCCCAGTAGAGCCAAATTCCCTACTTGTCAAAGAATTTGTCAATTTCATCCTCCACTTTAGGCACTCCCCCACCCCCTTCATTTGGGAATGTGTCTAATTTATTTAATTTGTGCAAAAAATACAAACATTTCCAGAATAGAGGGGAAAAAACTGGTTCGATTTGCAAAAAATACCAACTTTTCTGAAATCAGTAGGGATGTACGAAAGTCACTTACCGTTTTGCGGATCTGCTTCGCGATAAGGGGGGAGGCGCTCTGTCTCTCCCCCCGGAATCCTCAACAGGGGGGAGGCGCTCCGTCCCTCCCCCCGGAGTCCTGCCCGGCCAGCTCCACTCCACGGGGATTCCACAGAGCCGCCGGCCGGCTCCACCCGCAGCCGGACATCCGGCCGCTGGGCAGCAGGGATGCAAATGGTGGCGGTCGTAGCCGCCGCCGTTTGCGTCCCTGTACTTAACCGTGATAGGCTACGTAAATATTTACATAGCCTATCACAGCAAAGTAAAAAAAAAAGTGTACGCAAATGGCAGTGGCTACGGCAGCCACCATTTGAGTTGGCTATTTTTCGCCGTTCTGGCCTACGTAAATATTTATGTAGGCTAGAACGGCTAAAAATAGCAAACACAAATGGCGGCCGCCATAGCCACTGCCATTTGCATACGCTGTGCCCAGCCGCGGCCGGCCAGGAGACCAGCCGCCCCCGCTGCCGCTGCCGCCCCTGTCACCCTGGCTGCCGCACCTTCCGCCGCCGTACCTTCTGCCACCGCCGCCACCACCCCTACTGCCCCTGCCCCCACCGCTGCACCTTCCGCCGCCCCCGCCGCACCTTCCGCCACCACTGCTGCGCCGCCGCCGCCAAAGCCGCCGCCAAAGCTGCCGCATCCCGCCCCAGGTAAGCTTCATCCCGGGGGGTTCCGCGGGGCGTGCGGGGGGGCAGGAGGCCGTTCCGCCACGGATTCCGGGGGGCTGAATGTCAGTGCATTCGGCCTCACTGGAATCCATGGCGGAATTCTCCGCCATCCCTAGAAATCAGGGGGAAAAAGATCTGCTACATTCTGCCACTTATCGGAATGGAAACACTGTGAAATCCCATAGGGCTTAAATGGAACAGAATTCCCAGGATCACACATCCTTAGCACCAGGTTGGAGAAGGCTGCTCTAGGGCAAAAGCGGCTTCATGATGAGACACACTTCCATGTTTCACTCCCAGGACATATATGTGGAGGTTTTGAAAGTGTTTGGATGTTCTATACCACATACACCAAGATGCAGGTGCTGTGCTAGTTCTCTTTTCATTCCTGGACACTAACACTACATAGGAACCTGCCTGCTACTGAGTCAGACCCTTGGTCCATCTTGCCCAGTGTTGTCGACACTGACTGGTAGCAGCTTTCCAGAAGGGATGTGCAAACCAACCCCTGTCTGGGTTCTCCGGGCGCCCACCCAGCCCCTGGCCCTGCTCGCTGGTAGAGTACATGCTTTGCATGCCGATGGTCCCAGGTTCAATCCCCGGCATCTCCAAGTAGAGCTAGGAAGGAATCCTGCCTGAAAACATGGAAAGTAGGGATGGCAAGGGTGCCCGATGCACATTTTTGTGATCACCATTTTGTTTTTCAAAAAATGGCAATGGCAGAGTTTGACGAGGCCACCGGTGTGAGTGCAGGCCACTTGCTCAGCAGGGGCAGGGGCTTGGCAAGTGGGGCTCATGGGTGCAGGCAGGCGGGGTTCCCCTGGATTCCCAGACGGAATCAGGTGCCCGTGCCTTCTCTACTTTCCAGGGTTCCAGGCAAGATTCCTTCCTAGCCCTACTTGGAGATGCCGGGGATCGAACCTGGGACCTTCTGCATGCAAAGCTTGTACTCTGTCACTGAGCTATGGCTCCCCTACGGACAGGGATGAGCAGTGGGTGCGCATGCAGTATCTGCATAGCCTTTTCAGTTCCAAAGGAGAGAATGAAGAAGGAATGAGGGAACGCCTTCCTGAGGGAGTTCTCCTGTACTTCCAATTTAGCACTACAGAACTAAACCACAGTTCAGACAAGCGCCATGCAGACTTTCCCTTATATATATGTGTGCTCACATAAACCGCTGCTCTGCTCCAGAGATCGGTCTCTGTGGATCACTTGTATTTATAGGCTTCCCAATTCATTTAAATGGAGGGGACCAGCCCACACATGCAAAAGAAAAAAACTAAAAAAGAAATGTGTGGAATGCACCACACTTGAAATGGATGAAGACACTGTTGCTGGTGAGAGACCTCCATGGACCTCCACATCAGAGCTCCTACTCCCCAAAGAAATCTGGATTGCAGTGGTTGATTACAGCTGGTGGGTGTCAGTGCATGGCTCCAAACACCACTACATGAAGAGACTCTAAATAGTGCAATGTGAGATACTTGCCCACAATACGCAAGCCTCTATTGCAATTTCCAGGTGATTTTTCCAGCATGGGCTTGGACTGAAGGAAACGGAGGACTCTTTGGATGGTAAGCTGTGCTTTATCCATACAATATCATAAGAGGTATACAGAGAGTTAGTGGTGCTCTGCCTTGTGCCAATCATAGAATAATCATTCTTGATCATACCCCTATGACTGGTATATCCTGTATAATGTCTGGTGATCAGACTTGTATTACAGCTGCCATCAAAACAGTGCTTTAAGGTAGGGGTGCAGAACTTCTTTCAGCTCGAGGGCTGAATTCCATTTTGGAGAAGCTCTTGGGGGCTGCATTCCAATGGTGGGTGGGGCCAAAGGAAAAAGGGGTGGGGCCAAAATACCAGAAATACCAGCCTATGTTATCCAAAAGTTCTTCCTGCCAGTAACTAAGCCTTAGGAGAGGGCATTTCAACCTTTTAGAATGGGGAAAAAAACTGCGCAAAAGCCATGAAACCAGCTGTCACGTTCTTTCATCCTCTCCCTTCACAATCAACCCACTCCAGGAAACAAAGCTTCAGGCCAACACTACTTTATTAGTAAACACCTAGCTTCTTTACACATGCAGATTCTAGGAAACTCTCAGATGGCACTGAACCAGGTAACCCACACATCTACGAATATCAACAGAGGAGCCAAAGAAGAAGTTGGAGAAGGTGCCATCAGTCTGGGCATGAACTTCATGGCCAGACTTGCTTCGCAGGGATGCCCCTCCCTTAGGGTGGCTCCCTCCTATGTTGGCTTCCATGAGTGGCCAACATGGTGGAGCATCTGGGCCCTGCCCCTAACTTTTCCCACTTTGCTCTGCGATGGACCCTAGCATCCCTCAAGTCACACCCCTCGCCCTCCTCCACCGAAACCTGAGTTCTCATGGGGGAGCTGTACAAGCAGGGCCATCTGTGTGTCAAGGTCTTGGGAAGAAAGTTTCTCTGTACCTCGGCTTACTAGGGAGGGTGCCTCCTTCTGTTCTTGCTGTTCCCATTCTGATTCCAAATCTGAGCTGCCAGACATCTCCGCATGCTCAGATTCATTCCTGACATCATCTAATGATCGGTGGTTGGGGAAAAGGGCATGGGGCCAGTGGAAGGGAGGATAGCCTTCTGGGGAATCCTGCAACACTGCTTTAAGGCCAGGTGTTCTAGAACCAGAGCAGCCATTGAATGGTTTACTGCTTTCTTATAGGCCGAGGATGGCCCCTTTTCCTTCAGAAATGCTTTCTATTTGATTACTGGTCTTACAAAGCATCAAGAAGATACACAAACATGAGCAGACCAGTTACACAGACTCACTTGAACAGCTCTGCTTGCAACCCCCAAGAGCCCCAAATTCAAACAAGAAAATATTTATCAAGAAAAAAAGAGAATTCAGAAGCATATTAGGGAAAAATACTCCTGCATTGTCAGCTTGTGGGACGATAAAGGTATATTCAAATAGCTTGAAAATTACAAGAGAATTTTTAAATAAGAAAAAACATTGGAACAAGGGACCGCAGAGTTGTTGTTATTAATTATATATTTATGAACATAAGAAACTGGTTAAAATATGATGGGTAATTTGTTTACATTTCTGTCTGGCATGTCCTGGAAACTCAACACACACACACACACACGCACGCACGCATACAGACATACCAATGGCTAGTTAGAATTCTTTTCTTTTAAACCCTATTAAAACCTCATTTCCTTTCCCCTTAAGCATTACTCCTTCAACGCCTGTCGAAATTCTTAAAAAAAAAAAAATAGTGCTTCCAAAAGGTACTCTGACCCATCCTTTGGCAAGTTCCTCAGGTAAGAGACTGCCACTCTAGGTAACCTATGTGTAATTGTTGCCAACCAGACAGTATTTTATAGGATGTAACAGTGACTGAGCAAGAGCCCTATTCAAATGTTTGCCTCAACACGCAAGAAAGGATGGGGGACCTTAAGGCAGGGCTGAGGGAATGTTGGTGGACTACAGCTCCTATCAACTCTAGACAGCATAGTCAATGGTGAAGGATGATGGGAGTTGCAGCCCACCAACATCTGGAGAGCAACACACACCCTGTCCTTGCCTTGAGGACAGCTGACCTGTGAATGCAAATGAAAGGCACTCTGGTCCCTGTCAGAAAAAAGAGACACTGGGAGGATGCTAGGGTGGCCAAGTCTACTACTTTGCAGAGGACAGTCCTCTATTGGAATGGTGTCCAGTCCACGTCCAATTAAAAGAACCATAAGAAAACAGCTGAGCAGGGGCCTTGAAGTTCAGGAGTTCGCACCTGAGCAGACACACAGGTTACCTTATCACAGTCTCCCCCAACTATGGTGAGAGAGGTACTGTATTTCTGTGTAAATTATAATAATTATCTCTAAATCTGCATTTGTACATATGAATGTACAGCACTCTTCAAGTACTGGAAAGCTTGTCACAGAGAGGAAGGCCAGGATCTCTTCTCAATCATCCCAGAGTGCAGGACACGGAATAATGGGCTCAAGTTACAGGAAGCCAAATTCTGGCTAAACATCAGCAAAAACTTCCTGACTGTTAGGGCTTCATCACACAGAGCTTTTATGCGGTGATTGAGATTGCTCCTTCATGGAAGTTTGCTGGCTCTTTGCATGATGCCATGACCCTGCTGTGACCCTCCTGCACTAAATGCCCTTTGTTCTGTTTTTAAAAACTGTATATTGCAGATAATGAGCTATCAAATTACCCCGTTGTGTTCCACTTCAGTTTCCTCAGTGAAAAAGAGTTAAATCAGGAAGAAGAGGAGCGAGATCAATGAAAGATAATGGAAGACTCAGATACAGGGAGAAGGGGGGGGGAGGAAGTGCATGTAAAGGAAGTCAGTGGTGATCCTGCATTTAAAATGGAAGCAGAAAGCCCCATTTTAAATGCAGGATTTTAGGCTGGTGTAGAAATGCCCTTAGAGCGATACGACAATGGAACCAATGACCTAGGGAGGTGGTGGGCTCTCCCACACTGGAGGCATTCAAGATGAGGCTGGACAGCCATCTGTCAGGGATGCTCTGACTTGGATTCCTGCACTGAGCAGGGGATTGGACTCGATGGTCTTATAGGCCCCTTCCAACCCTACTATTCTATGATAAATTGGGATATGCAAATTTTATGCAAATCATTGTCCTATTCTGTCCTCATGATGCATTTGGTGCACATCCTCTTTTTGATCAATGCGCAAGTGGCACATTGGTGGTTGCATCCCCTCCCTCCCACAAAGAATATAATGGCAAGGGTGAGAACAGCCTGGCCCCAGTCTTCAGCCACAGAGAGGACTCAGGGCCACCAGGTACCTGCACCACTTCTATCCAAGCAAGAAGATCAGCAGCTCACCGCTGCATTCTGGCACTGTCAATCTGATCTCTCTTCTCAACCTTTCCCCTCCCTTCCCTTTGTGGGTGCGTTTTTAGTTTGGTAGCCTGAGGGCAGGGCCTATGTCTCATTTTCATTTATGCACAGTGCCTGCTACCAGTACCATACTGAATTTTTGACTGATGCAAGTTGTTTTGGGAGACAATTTCCATCTGAAGCGTGGGCTGAGAAAAAATAAACAAATGTGTATAATTCATACCATTTAGTGCATCAGGGAACTGTCATGGAGGGCTGCAACATCAACAAGTTAACTTCCCCAGAGAAGGTAGATTGTTTAAAAATAAAAAGTTGATAAAAAAATTGCTGCAAAAATTTGTTCATGCTACAGAGAGGACTGACAGTAACGACCAGAACTAGTAATGATAAAATGAAACCTTATATTTATATATATTGTTTTTCATCCTGCAGGATGCCAAAATGATAACATAGCCTGGCATAAAAATTACAGTATGCAGAATCATAGCTTTTTAAAGCTGAAATACAACCTTCCTCTGGGGCTGAGTGTGGTAACTGTATAGCAGTAGAGGAGATAAATTAAGAAATATCATATCAAATTGAAAATGGAGAACTAGGAGAACTGAAAGAAACCAGACCACAGTAACATTCAGATTTTTGGACCAGCATATACACACATACACTCTTTCTATTGCATTTTTTATAAATACAAAAGCCAAGCAACCTTTTTTTCATTTGTCTCTGATAATACAGCACTGTTGGCTCCAGATTTTGGGGAAGCTTTGGGCAAGAAGCTCTTGGGGGGTTTCCTTCCCTGAGTGGTTTGTGGGCACACCTGCTTTCTACTATCACCACTGCCCATTCATCTTTCTGGGCCCAATCTGTGTTTTTTTTTTTTATTGCAGCTACTGCTGTTTTATATGCTATTTATTATATGCTGCGGCTACGAATGCTATTTATTATATGCTGTGGTTAGGAATGTTATTGTGATTTTATATTTTTACCTTTGTTATCGTTATTGAATTTTACTGCTGGAAGCTGCCTTGGCTTAAACATTCTTTGAGCTGAAAGGCAAGGCGGAAGTGAGTTAAATAAAATATCTCTGTGTTTGGGCTGCCTTGGAGCTGGGTAGTAAGGAGCTATTTTGACTAGTTTCTACTATTTATTGGTTAATTTATTTGCTTATTATTTTCCATCCTAGGAGAAGACTCTTAGCTCTCTTAGGTCCAGCTTCAGATGAGAGGAGAGAAGTCTATAATACTTACCCAGTTCCTCCTCACCCCATTTCCACCTCTTCTTCCTTCCAGAGCCCAGCCCTTCAAAACAAGCTCATTTATTTATTATTTCATTTCATTTCAAATCTGGGCAACAGACATCTCTGGGAAGATCACAAGGGCTAAAACAATAAAATACAATACAAGAGTCTCTGCTCTTTCTACCCACACATCCTCTATCCAGCCCCTATTATGTTTTTTTTTAAAAAAGGCTTCAACTTAAAAACAACAACACACAAACACACACTAAAAAGATGGGGAAAGCTATGGGCATCTCTACATTAAAGAAAAAACTCGCAGTCCCACCCGGCTTTCTTTGTTGTAGAGTCGTTCCACATTTACCACAGGCTCCAAGGCAGTGACCAGAGGGGAAGTTTTCAATTTTCACTGCTCCATAGTTCTCAATGAAACTGCGCCATCTAGTGGCTGTTTAATAGCCCAACAGGGAATTCACACATGGGGGAAAACGCATAATAAATTTGAATACTTCATTATCTCTGGATCTTTTAAAAATGGAATAATCAGGAAATACCGCTGGATGTGCCCTGGAGGTTGACGACATCATGTAAAGGACCCGCAAACTTCCATGAGTGGCCAATCACGAGCACACGATAAATGCCTCATGTAGAAATGCTTTATGATCCAATTCACACATCACAACAACCCAGGTGTGTGTGTGTTTTTCAAACCCTGAGTTGTTATGAGTTAAATGGTAGCAAGTGAGTATGCTGCTTCTTTCCACCTGATCGCTCCTGGTGCAGCTGGGTGGAGCTAAACAACCCAGGGGATGCCTGTCCCTGGGTTGTTGATTATGACGTCTGAACTGGTTATAAGTAGGGATGGCGGAGAATTCCGCCACGGATTTCAGTGAGGCCGAATGCACTGGCATTTGGCCCCCTGAAACCCATGGCGGAACAGCCTCCCATCCCCCACCACCTCTCGGAATAGCCCCAGGACAAAGCTTACCTGGGGTGGATGTTCTGGCGTCAGCGGCAGCTGGTCTTTCGACCGGCTGCCACAGCCACCATTGTCGTCCTGCTCTTTGCCGTGCTAGGCTACGTAAGTATTTACATAGCCTATCATGGCAAGCCCCCCCCCCCAAAAAAAACAGCATACGCAAACAGGCGGCGGCTATGGCGGCCGCCATTTGCGTTTCCTATTTTTCACCGTTTTAGCCTACATAAATATTTGCGTAGGCTATTATGGCGGAAAGAAAGGGGGAACGCAAATAGCGTAGTGGGCGTTATTTGCGTCCCTTTTTGATTCCCTGTTTTAGCCTACGTAAATATTTACGTAGGCTAAAACGGGGAATCAAAAAGGGATGCAAATAGCGCCCACTACGCTATTTGTGTTCCCCTAGATTTTCGCCGTCATAGTCTACGTAAATATTTACGTAGATTAAGAGGACAAAAATAAGGAACGCAAATGGCGGCGGCCATAGCTTTTTTTGTTTTTTGTTTACCCAGAGCCCTCCGCAGCCGGAAATCCAGCTGCGGATGGCTCTGGCCTGGCCGGGCCTGGCTGGCTGCTCTGCGGAGCTGCCGTGGAGCACAGCCGGCCTCGGAGGATTCTGGGGGGGGGGGGACGGAGCGCCTCCCCCCCAGGGAGGATTCCGGTGGGAGGGACGGAGCGCCCCCCCCCACCAACATAATTCGCGAACAGGTAAGTGACTTTCGTACATCCCTACATAGCTTAGCATGGCTGGATTCTCCTCCCTGTCAACCTTGTCTTAAGCCTCCTCCTATGTCTGCAGAATCCCCTGATAAAGCACCTTGCCTGGTTTCTCATGTTATTAATTATTTTATCATAGTCTTCAAGATAGAATGAGATGTCAATTCTAAATAAACTAAAACATGCTTAAAAAATAACCCATACAGTAGGAATATAGGTCCTGTCCCTTCCTTACCACATACACCCACTCACAGCAGTTTGGATGCCTACATTAATTATTATTTATTAATTTTTACCCTGCATGTCTACAAAAGTATTTGTGGCAGCTTACAATAATAAAATCAATGAAATCAATCACAATCCAAACAAACAATGTAAAAGCCACAATGTAAAGCCAATAACACCCTAAAACAGACTATAGAACAATAGAAGGAAACAGTAGTAGTGGTATTTAATCCTGATTAATATTGATGGGCTTTTCTGCACCCGAATTTCCAAAAGGTGCAGTGACTGCTGGTGTCAAATGTTAACATTAAGAATGTGACCCCTAGTGTAAATTCTATAAAACCCCCATGGCATCTCCATATATCCTAGAGCAATGCACATTCCTCCTGGTGTGCACAGTGGTCTAATGAACTGGGCCAATTTAAATGAGTTACTGCACAGTCAGGATGGATTGGGTACACTCTAATATTATGCATGTGATTTCCTTTGCCAGATGGAATAGATGGATGGATGCAATATGCCTGGCAGGGACAGATGCTCATGGGGGTTAATTAATGAGCGTTTTTGTATGGCCTTGGACCATCATACGGGAACATAAATGAAAATGTCACCAGATGAGCAGGGAGCGTTTTAACTCAAGTAATAAGGATACAGATGGCTCTGGAGGATGTGTGCTCCAATTGGAGGACATTTAAGAGATGAATGAATGGAGTCAGCACAATATGGAGAAAGCAACAATTTGCTGGTTAGAGGAAAACAGGTGGGTCTTTCAAAGATAAAGGGATTGTGAAGCAGAGAACAACCAATGGCAGACCATGAGGAACATCAACAATGAGGAGCCTCTTCTTTACTGAATAAACATACTGAACAAAAGTTGTTTTACAGCAGCCTGTCCCAACCTGATGCCCTCCAGATCTTTTGGACTACAATTTTAACTCCTAGCAGCTGCTGAGAGTTAAAGCTGTAGTCCAAAACATCTGGTGAACACCAGGTTGAGGCAGGTATTTTACAGTATCACACTGACCTTAGCAAAGCAGGGGCAAATTATCCACCAGCACCACTCATTTTTTCCTATAGCTAGCTACAGATTGGAAAGCGCCAAACCTCAGAGTTTGCATGGAAAAGGTCCCAGGATCAATTGCTGGCAGGTCCACATGGGGCTGAGAAAGCCAAACTCTGGAGAGCCGCTACCAGGCTTTGGCTCAAAAATGAAATTGGGAAGTAGCTTGGCTTTTTTAGATCCATGGATGCTGATCTTGCCTCTCTGGTGCACTCCCTCCCATCACCTGACCTGTGGCTTAAAGCTAGCCATAAGGATTTATTGAGGAAGATGTTTTTCATCTCTTACATTTTCCGTGTCTTGCTACTTTTTAATGATTTCTCTAGCCTTCTGCCTAATCACACTTCTTCACACTTTTCAGTGGGACAAAAATTAGGAGGGAGAGGGATGTGCAAAAGGCAGAAAGAGAAGATTTCCCCATCACCACCTTTTAAAAAAATTACATAATCTGTGCATCATTAGGCAGAAGTGGGGCTTCACTTGGAAAAGCTGCAAAGCTTTGACTGATATGAACATTGCATAAAGGAACAATGACTGAAAATACTCTGTTCCAAACTCAGAATTCAAGCAATGTTGCTCCAAAGCCAACTCTTCTCCTCCCTCAGTTCTCCTGTGAACTCACTTGATTCAGCTTTGCTATTTTATAGGTCTGATGTCAAGACTCTTGTGATGTCACTAGCGCAGCTTTAGTATGCTGGGACACTAAGAAGGCACAAGCCTTGGTGAAGGTTATTATTGGCTCATTACTGCTTCTTTCTGGACAGAAGCCAAGATGCAGAAATTTGCAGAGTTGCTTAACTCAGCATTTTTATTTTGCTAGGATGAGATCCAGGCACAGGCAGTCTCTCTGTGCTGGGCACCTGTAGGTTGCTGTGGCAAAGCCAAGGAAAATATGACATACAAGGTTGCAAGGTGTTTACAAAATGGCACATTCATCACCCTATAATCATGACACAGAACTGAAGTGTGTGTGTGTGTGTGTGTGTGTGTGTGTGAGAGAGAGAGAGAGAGAGAGAGAGAGAGAGGAGGATTCTCAAGAAAATCCTCCCAACTTGAATGTGCTTACTTTAAAAAATTCAAATGCATGTTTTCCTCATTCTATTTTGTTTACAGCATTACCAAATATTAATACAATTGGCGACAAACTTTTTAAAAAGTTCCATGTGTTGAATTTAATAAGCTGATTCTTGATATAATTGCCATAAAAATGATCAGCAAGTTGAGAATCGAGGATTTTTTTTAAAAAGCATATTCAAAGTTGAATTTCATAAGCAAGATTTGGAAGGTTAGATATTCTAAAAGTTAAATTCAAATTTTGAAATGTGGTTGTCTTCTATATCTATGTAAAATTTCATTTCAGCTCAGCTCAAAGGCATATATACAGATAATTATTACCACCTTAAATGAGATGTTTGGTACATTCATTCCTGCATTCATACCATCACTATAAAAGGCTCGGTTTCTGCGCTTTAAAAATTCAGCAACCACCCAACTGTAATAGGAATAAATTATGAAAATAGCCTAAATCTCAGCACTGATGTTTATACTATATATAAAGGAAAAAGATAATTCAGCCTGCAATCTGATTAATACTTACTTGGAAGGGAGAACCATTAAACTCAGTGTCACTTACTTCCAAGCAAATATAGAACAGATCCAGCTGAAAGCTTCACACACTTTATGGGAGTAATAAAGCTAAATCTCTGGTCACTTCCATACTCTGGCATGACTAGGACTGGAACCCGGGATAGGGCTATAAGAACAATGCCTATCTAGTCCACTATTCAGTTTGCACAGCAGCCAACCAGATGCCCACATGCTCTGTCTGGTTATACATAGACTGGCTCAGTTCACATTGTCTCCCATTTAGTTCTTTGGGGTAAAGTAAGCAGGATGTAATATAGACTTGAAAGAGATCAAAACCTGCTCCTTAAAGCACGCATTAGGATCCCCAAGGGGCAAGGAAGAAGTTCAGACACTATCCCAAAGGTATCCTTGAGTCCACCTCTACCTTTTCACATAAAATGAATAGCTCCTATTCACTCCTATGGGGAAGCTAAATCACTACACTTGGGGATAATGTTGTAGTGAGGTAAAGCCTGCAGTGCCCACCAATGCTGAATGGCCAATAATCCATCAGCAGGGGCCCCATGTGGTTGCAATGTATCTCTAAATCCTGTATTGGCCCCAGGAGCGTAGCCAAGTCATTTGTAGTGTTAGAGGGGATCCATAGTGCTTGCTTAAGTGCATTATTGGTGCAATTCTCATGCTAGTAAGCCTCTGAGCATGTGCAGATGAGTCAAAAGGCTGATAACAGCCTTCTCAGAACATTCCTTGCTAATGAGGAGAAGGTCTTATCACTGATATGCCTGAGAAGAAGAGTTTGTTTACCTTAAAGCTACAGGTGGCTGTGCTGAGAACCTAGTGCTGTTAGTCCATGCTGGGAATGCATGCTGGGGGGCGCTTGCTGCTGTTATGCTGCCTCACTGCTGACATGTATGGTATAAAACCCATTTTACCCCATGGCTCGTGGTTCAGAGAAGCTGTCTGATCCAACCATTGGGTACGTCTGTGTGCTGTAAGTTACCCAAAGTACTCCTTGTAAATAAACCTTTGAGTCTGATTTGTCACTATCTTGGCACTTCTAACCTAAGAGTTCAACGCCCATGGCCAGGGCAACACAAATCCACAGTGTACTTTGGATCTAAGGTTGGATTAACAACCTGCCCCCAAGGCTCTAAATTGACTAAAAACATCTAGCCTACCCCAAGCGCCCAAACCTCACATCCTTTGCAGCTGCAACTACTTCACTGGCGGTGGCAGAAGGGAGGTATCGTTTACCTACCGCCCTCCTTGGTACCTGCAATGCTGCTCTGGCACCCTATCAAGGTGATAGGGGCCATGGAAATGAAGTTTTCCCAAGACATTTCCCAAGTTTTCCCAATTACCTTTTCTGAGGCTCCTGACACTGGGATGCTGCCATAGTAGCATCCTAGGCACTAGGGAAGGGGCGGATGAAGATAGCAAGAGAGGGAAGAATGTGTCAGAGGGAAGAAAATGACCTCTGCTGCTGCTGCTTCCACCACCACAGCAGCAATTAGGTAAATGGCAGCTAGGTGTGAGTGTGAGGGAGAGAGGGAGGACTTATTTTGCAGCTTCAGTTAAAATCAGAGCCAGAGAAGAACATAGCAAGCTGTAATGCTCACTTCGTCATGAAGGTGAATATCTCAAGACGCCAACATTCATACTCCAAAGCAAGGAGTTATACACTTAACTTTGGCAACATCAATAACTGGAACCCTCCAAAGGTCTCTGAAATATATAGGCCCTTCTTCACACATGTATTCTTTTTCTTACTGCTGCTTTGTGTATAATATAGAAAAACTGGGCGTAACACTTTAAAAATCAATCAGTCAGTTAATCAACCGTCATAATTATGTATGCTTCATTAGTAATATGCACTACTGTCCTAACTGCTCCACATACAATAATTTCAGTAATCCTTACAAAAGTGCTTAAAGAATTCAGTATTCATGAATTCCAATACAAACTGACATGATCCAACCCCCTGGGGTCTAATGAGAACCATGCTGGCTGGGGAATGCTGGGAGTTGTAAGACTTATTTCTGCCTAAACTTGCATAGGATTGCACCCTTAGTTATCTACCAGCATCTGCTCTCAAAGAAAAAAAAGTACCAAGATACGTTACAATTTGTTGAGAGAACTTACATTTAGAAATGTGTATTTTTGAAGAAAGTGTGTTTAGAAATGCAGGTACTGAGAGGTAGGGATGGCGAAGAATTTCTCCCCGAAACTTCGGGGGGCCGAGTGCCAACGTGTTCGGCCCCCCGAACAAGTTTCGGGGAGAAATCCTCCGCACCCCCCCCGCACCCCGCACCCCCCCCCCCGGGATGGGACTTACCTTCGCCGAATGTACCTCTCGGCGGCGTGTCCGGCCGGCGGTTCGGCGGGTGTTCGAGCGGGGCGGGAGCGGCAGCCAGTCTTTCGACCGGCTGCCACCGCCACCATTCCAATAAAAGAAAAAAAAAACACCCCCTGATAGGCTACGTGACGATTAACGTAGCCTATCACGGCTAGATTTGCAAAGTCAGCCGTGATAGGCTACGTGATTGACGTAGCCTATCACGGCTGACTTTGCAAATCTAGCCGTGATAGGCTACGTTAATCGTCACGTAGCTTATCAGGGGGTGTTTAAAAAAAAAAAAAACTTTCGAGTTCGCGGCCGAGCGAGGAGGGAAGCCTCCCCCCCGGCCTGAATTTCGGCCGGGGCGAGGCGGGAAGCCTCCCCCCCGGCCTGAATTTCGGCCGGGGCGAGGCAGGAAGCCTCCCCCCCAGCCTGAACTTCACGGGGGGAGCAGCGAAGCGCCTCCCCCCCACCACGAACAACCTTCGAGGACAGGTAAGGGACTTTCGTCCACCCCTACTGAGAGGAAATACATTAACATAGGTATTTAATTGTGGCTTTTTGTGATGATTTTTTTTAAATCCTCAGATTAACGCAGAAGTGGGACAGAATAGACCTAGGCAAATACAAGTGAAATGGACTGAAAATAGGTAGATGCACTCATTCCTACTTACAACAGGAGCTACAAAGTAGCCTAGGATTATTATCCTCATGTTTAGATTGGGAGTGAGGAAGGTAGACAGTGACTTATTTATGCCAGCCAATGTGATCTAAACCAGGGACATCCACCTGGTTTACTTCACCAGCTCTCATATACCACAACAAACTGCTGTATCTCTAAGGTCCTCAGTATTTGTCATCCAGTTCTTTGCAAAGTAACTCATTTATTTCACTTGCCAGATTTGGGCACTGATGGTGCAATCCTATACCTCTCTACTCAGAAGTGAGTCCCATTGTTTCCAATGTGGCTTATTCCCAGATAAGCATGTATAGGGTTGCAGTTTACCAAAACAGGCTTGGAAAGTGCACAATTACTGGGCTTGGATGCTAGACCATGATGATGCAATGTACCAATGCATACAAAAGAGGTCCTGACAGAGTAACTTTATTCTGCAGTGCACCTTCTGTATAGGTATGGGATAAACTATAGGGATGTACGAAAGTCACTTACCTTTTCGCAGCTTTCATTCGCAGTGGGGGGGAGGCGCTCCATCCCTCCCCCCGGAATCCTCCCTGGGCCAGCTCTGCTCTGCAGCAGCTCTACGGAGCCGCCAGCCAGGGCCGTCCGCAGCCGGAGTTCCAGCCACGGCTGGCTGCTGCGGCCGCAAATGGCGACTGCTGTAGTGGCCGCCATTTGTGTCCTGCTAGGCTGCCGTGATAGGCTACGTAAGTATTTACATAGTATTTACGTAAGTATTTACGTAGCCTATCACGGAAAAGGCAGCTACGCAAATGGCGTAGTGGCTGCCATTTGCGTGGCTGCCTTTACCGTGATAGGCTATGTAAATACTTACATAGCCTATCACGGAAAAAGCAGTGGCGCAAAGGGCGTAGCGGCCGCCGTTTGCGCCCCTGCTCTTTGCTGTGATAGGCTACGTAAATACTTACATAGCCTATCACAGCAGCCTGGCAGGACGCAAATGGCGGCCAATACGGCGGCCGCCATTTGCGGCCACAGCAGCCGGCCAAGAGACCAGCTGCTGCCGCCACCAGAACATCCGCCCCAGGTAAGCTTCATCTCGGGGGGATTCCGTGGGGTGGCGGGGGGTGGGAGTCCGTTCTGCCACGGGGTTCAGGGGGCCGAATGCCAGTGCATTTGGCCTCACTGAAATCCATGGCGGAATTCTCCGCCATCCCTAGGTAAACAGTGAGGATTTGGTTTTCTATTGAGAAATGCCTGTTGCCCAAGTGGTTTCCAGGAAAACTATGATTGCATCCACTTTGGCTGCAATTGCAGGGTATTTTTTATATCTTTAAATAAATATCCTAAAGCACATTTTTTAATATCCATTTAGATCCAGGCTTAATATTTTATTTGTTAATTTGCCTTTAATCTTCTTGTGCCTCGTTACCCACTGACTTTCACAGCTGGGAAAGAGGACAAGAAGGGTGAAAGGTAGGAACAGACAGAGAGGGTGGAACGATGAGAGGAAACACAGGGAGGGCAGAGAGTATTGTTGACAGCATCTCATCCCCGGATTAATGTATTTCTAAGCAGATTAACTGAATCCCAACTGCTCTGTGCCAGGTCTCCTCCCTAAGCTTTAAGCTTCACAAAACAACCCCCCCCCATAACATATATTTTCTTGAATAAACACCCACCAATGGGAACAAGCCATTGTTTTTCTACACTCATAGAGGAATCAATCTGGAAAAGGGATATCGAACAGCAGAACAACAACATATAAAGCAAGGTGAGGCTCCAGATACAGTAAAAATGACCAACTGGTCCTTCCCCCTTTTTGCTGATTATTGCCAAACTCTGTCTAAGGCTGTCCATCTTTAGAAAAGGAGGGCAAATGCAGGCAGAGACATAGAATTGCCCTAGTAGAAGCAGTGGGCAGGCTGAATCCTCATGCACACAACAGTGAGTGACCTCATTTGACTTTACTTATCCATAACCCTCTCCATAGCAACAGCTATGATGCTGTAGCTGGAGAGGGGGAAGTGCAATGAAAACAATTCATTAAAGAATCACTGAAACAACAGATTCCATGAAAAAAACAATGAATCGCGGACTTGCTGAGCCTCACAGCCTCTTCAATGAAGTATTCATTCTGAATGCTAATAATGAAGTTATCTATATTGCTTTCTCTCTTTGTCATACTCCAGCTTGAGTAAGAAAGGGAACTCAGGTGGGATGATGCAGATGTAGGGATGTCAGAGAATTCTGCCATGGATCTCAGTGAGGCCAAATGCCAGTGCATTTGGCCCCCTGAAATCCATGGCGGAATGAAGCCCCCCACCCCACCACCCCGTGAAAGGCGTGCGAAATGGAGCACTTACCTGGTCCCGTTCGCGCTGCTTTGAGAATGGCAGCCGCATCTGCGGCCGCCATTCGCATCACCATTTAGGCCGGGATAGGCTACATAAATACTTACATAGCCTATCACGGCTAACGCAGGGACGCCATTTGCGTCCCTGCGGAGGCCATGATAAGCTACGTAAATATTTACGTGGCCTATCACGGCAAAAACGGGAACGCAAATGGCGGCCGCTGTAGCACCCCTGTCTTTCTCTGTGATAGAATACGTAAATATTTATGTAGCCTATCACGGCCAAAAACATGAATGCAAAAGGCGGCCGCTGTAGCTGCCACCATTTGCATCCACAGGCTCCACATGCCTGCAAATGCACCCGGCCAGCAGCTCTGCGGAGTTGCCCGCAGAGTGGAGCCGGACGGGTTAAGATTTCGGGGGGAGGTGCGGAGCACCTCGCCCCCACCACGAATCACGCCTGTGAAAATGTAAGTGACTTTCGTACATCCCTATGCAGATCAAGAGGTGGGGCTAGCTCAGCTTTCAGAGGCACTCATTCAGTTCTGTTGGGCAAAGCAAATGAGCTCCGTTGACAACACTGTTAGGAAGGAACAAAACTCCCACTCCCAGAAAAGCCTTGTGTTAACCAGGGACAATGGATAGACTTACGTTCCCACCCTAATAATGTCCTTGAGTATTCATAATTTATTTTCACCCACATATTTAGAGGTGTCATGGAATTTTACACTTCCTGGCTCAGCAATACAAATCCCAATAGAATAGCTCAAAATTCTTGTCTCAAATATGAGGTGAATATTATGGTTCTGAAAGTTCTTCTCCGATTTGGAACAGAAAACAAGCTTCTGCACATGCAAAAATGTGCTTTTTGACCTACATTTATTGTAGTCCAAGTCCTGGACAGCAATTAATGTTCATAGAAAGATATGCAAATGCTCGCCCAAGAGAGATTTTTAATGCTCTAGGGGTTGATGGCCAAGCCCAGTGGTGTTCCCAAGCCCTGGATAAGAAATTATGCAGCCCCAGCATCTGATCAACATCTTGGGACCTTTTCTGAACCTAATAGAGGAGGGTTCTCCCATCACATCATATAAGTGAATGGCTATCATTCCCTCTTATGGGGAAAAAATTAAAATGTTATACTTCTGGAACAAACTCTGCTTAACACACCTAACACTGTTGAGGAGCTGTCCTCCAATAAAAGGGAAGATTAATGTGTCTGTGCACAGAAAGGTGGACTGTGCCCTTTCCAAGTGTGTTGAAGTACCAGGCCCCTCTCTCCATCCTGTCCACAGTAAACAATGGGCATTTTGCTAGTATAAGAAGGAATATCTAGCTTTAGGTCTTGGGGAGTTCAAGTCCAACTTTTATGTGTTTTAGTAATGCCACTCACCACATATTATCAGTTCCTAAATGAAGTGTCTGACAGGATCCAAATATTTACATCACGATATGACAGTATAGCAATAGGACAGTGATGACCATCAAATTGGATTTCTTTCAAAGGGGCAAATTCATGTATGATAAGGCTATCAATGGCCACTAGTCACGAAAGCTACATATTACCTCCAGTATCAGAGGCTGTATCGCTCATAATACCAGTTGCTGGGGAACACGAACAGGAGGGTGGTAAAGTACTCATGTCCTGCTTTGGGGGTTCCCATTAGGGCTGAACAGATCTATCAGTTTTGGTTTCTCTCAGTTTCTCATTTTTCTAACGTTCCATTCATCCCATTTCTATATTAGCTTGAGATTTTTTTAAAAAAGCTTGCACAAAAATTTGTACACACTATTGTGTACATTTCTCCATGTATGCATTTCTGTACACATTTTGTGACTGGAGAACTCCACTGCAAAATTTGGAGAAGTGTGAATTTCAAAGAATAACTCAATTATATTTAATGTACAGTGGTGGTTGGGGGAAAGGCAGTGTAGCTATCTGGGGAACCCCGGAAGGCCAGATTGGGTCCCCAAGGTGGGCCAGATCCCCCCTGGGCCTGTGGATCTGCACCCCTGGCATAAAAGCTTCCAAAGGGCAAAATTAGGCAAGTTCACATTAAAACACAAACTGAACTAATTTCTTCCCCACGCTTATTTCCCATAGGCTTCTGTGGGCACAGGACACTGGACTAGATAGACTCTTGGCCTGATCCAACATGGCTCTTCTTATATTCAATTTATCATAGAACCAATTCAAACATGATAGACATTGATATATACACACACAATCCTCCACCCACCCACCCCCAAACACACTTCCACATGGTGGTCCTCCACATACAGATGTAACATTTCAACATTGTTTACCCAACAGATGCAGCAGGTCACATGGAGAGCACAACTAGATCAACGTAAGAGCACAAAAGTGTTGGAGCTGGAGCACTGCCAAATGCAGCCACATTCCAGGGTGAAGGTGCCGCCCTTTTCGAGGATGGGCCATAGCTTGAGCACATGCTTTACATACATAAGTCCCAAGTTCAGTCACTGGCATCTTGAATTAAAGGCTCTCAGGGTAGAGGATGTCAGCAGGGGGGGGAAGGGGAGGAGCAGTAGAAATGTGCATGCAACCTTAGAGGCCATTTCCAGTCTCAATAGACAATACTAAACTAGACAGGCCAATGGTGAGATGGATCAATTGGCAGTTTTGGTAGCCTTCAAATGGGAGCCATAACTTTTCAACTGGCCCAAGCTGAGATTGAAAAAGTGAAGATTACACCAGTAGAATTACTTCATTTTGGATTACATAAATTAATCTGTTCTCTCTCCAAGTATTCTCCATCAAATCCCTCCCATTCATTCTGCCTCTGAACAAGAACTGAACAAAAATACTGACTGGGACTACAAGTCATAATTTAATGAAGCTACCTGTTAAGAAGGATACCCCGGTCCTAGTCTTGGTTCAGAAAAAAAAATAAGAGAAAAGTCAGCTTTCTCTGAAAGAAGATCGCACCATATAACACAGTAGAAAATGGAGTCTCATTCTAAAGTCGCTGTCACATAATTTATTCCCATTATGAGGACAACATGAAACACGATGCAGAGGGGATGATGGGAAATGAAACGTTTTGTCTTTACAGCAAGCTGTCTGTTCCTATAACAAATCCTCCTTGAGAAGACACCACCATGCAAGACATTTGACAATAAAATCATGATGTTTTTGTTGTGCTGAGCAGCTTTCTCTGTTGCGACCAATACATTGAACAAAACAATAATTTTAAAAGAATCTCTGTTAAATATGAAAAGGGTGAGAAGCAACTAAAGAATTCTACCCAGACTTAGGTGAGGCTGCCAGGAAAAGAGAAGAGTAAGAAAAAGAAAGCTGATGCGCTGATGTCCTAAAGGGAATAAGAAAGGATTTGCAAATATATTGTGAGGGGGGAAAAAATGCCAGAAAGAAGGTAGGCTCATTAATAAATTAAGATATGAGTGAAATTAATTATTTTAAAATGACTAAGATAAAGGGTAGCTACTTTAAAAACACTTAAATAAGAAAACAGAGCATAGGATGGATGAATTTCTTTTGGATTTCTTTAGATTTTTTTAAAAATTGAATATTTACTCATCATTCAGCCTGGTAAGAATCAATAACATCATTGGTATACCTTATGCTCCATGTATATCATGATGTGGCCCTTAGTTACTAGCCTTTTTAAGCTGGTCCATTCCTTATTTTGTCTTGTCTTGTTTGTTTTGTAGTATGTGGCCCTATAACTCTCAGCTTGCAAGATTATGTAGTAAGCAGCGAAAGATGAGCAGCGGAATTCCAGAGCATTTATTGATGCAGATCCAACTCCGGCTCCATGGCATTTAGGTCACTCTACCATTATTTTGCTGCTTTTTGGTCTGCCTGCAGGACTGCTGAAGAACTGTCTTGTTCAAGAACCACTGCCTCAAAGCTCAGCCCTTTCCTGGGTCAGCTTGGATTGCCACATCTCTGGAACTAGTTTAGAGGATCCCATTGTGGGTGGTGTAGTTGTGTGGACACTATCAAATCATAAAACTGTGTTGGATACCAAAGCAGTGGAGACTTTATCACTGTAAACCATTCAGTCAAGAAGTATTACAACAAGTGAAGTATTGCACAATCCTTCATAAACATTACTGGGCAAATCTCATTGAAATAAATAAAGGGTGAGAAACCTTTTTGGCCCCAGGGGCCACATGCCAGCGATGGGCATGACAGGAGCTGGTAGAAGGAAAGGCCTGGGCTCCCTCTCTCACACGTTTCCACACACCCCCATTCACTCCCATACACACATGCACAGACAGGCTTCATCCCAAACATAAATACATGATGCTTCCTGAACATCCATGTACCATCCCCCTATATCTCAGCACATGGAGATGGGGAGATTTAATAAAACCTATCCTACCTGCACATTTAGAACCCAGTGCCACTTCATTGGGCAATGGGGAGGCACTGGAATAGGGATGGCAGAGAATTCCGCCACGGATTCCAGTGAGGTCGGATTCTAAAGATTCTAAAGAATCCACCCCCCGGAATCCGTGGCAGAACGGCCCCCTGCCCCCCTGCGGAATCCCCAGGGATGGAACTTACCTGGGGCGGATGCGGCGGATGCGGCGGATTCAGCGGTGGTGGCAGCAGTTCCGCCGGCGGCAGCTCCGGCGGCTGGTCTCCTAGCCAGCCGCGGCCGGGCTGCTGCAGCTGCCATTGGCGACCTTGCAGCTGTGATAGGCTATGTAAGTATTTACGTAGCCTATCACGGCTACCCCCCAAAAAAAACCCCAGCGTACGCAAATGGTGGCGGCTACGGCAGCCGCCATTTGCGTTCCCTATTTTTTGCCGTTCTAGCCTACCTAAATATTTACATAGGCTATTACGACGAAATAAAGGGGAATGCAAATAGCGTAGTGGGCGCTATTTGCGTTCCTTTTTTTTCTCGATGTTCTAGCCTACGTAAATATTTACATAGGCTAGAACAGCGAAAAATAGGGAACACAAATGGCGGCCGCCGTAGCCGCCATTTGCGTATGCTGGTTTGTTTGTTTTTGGCCTGCCGTGATAGGCTACGTAAATACTTACATAGCTTATCACGGCAGCCTGGCTGGACGCAAATGACAGCCGCTATGGCGGCCGCCATTTGCATCTGCAGCAGCCCGTCCGTGGCCAGAATTCCAGCTGCGGATGGGCCTTGCCGGCTGCTCTGCAGAGCCGCCGTGGAGCGGAGCCGGCTGGGCAGGATTCCGGGGAGGGAGGACCGGAATGCCTCCCCCCTTGTCGAGGATTCCAGGGGGAGGGACAGAGCGCCTCCCCTTCCACCACGAAAAATTCCGCAGAAAGGTGAGTTTCGTACATCCCTACACTGGAAACAACTGGGGAGTATGCGGATAGGTGCACTCCTCAGCTATTCCCAGAACAAATCACTTGGGCAGTGGGGGAGGCAAATGAGTTGGGGGGAGGGGGCCTGGGGGGCTGCAGAGAAGTCAGCTAAGGGCTGCATGTTGGTCACAGGTTGCCTACATGGGAAATAAACGGAAGTTGCATGGAAACAGTATTCTGGTACACATTTCCCATTCATTTCAATAGAACTTGCCTGGCTGATTGCACCTTTTTGTCCTGATGCAGTGATTCAGTGTCAGGATTCCAAGCCCTCCCACTGAACAGTGAGGCAATAGAGACTCGCTGTGCAATCCACAAAGTAAAAAAAAACACCTCTTCATACCCCTAGTTTCTATGAAGGCTAGGAGCTATCCTCTAAGCCTGATTAGCAAAATAAAGCAAGACAGCTGCCTATCAACTAAATGGATGGTTTCCCGCCATGCCTGACAGGCTTTTACAGAACTCCACCTGCAGGGAGGGTCCTCCTGACTAGGGATGGCAGAGAATTTCTCCACGAATCTCCGGGAGGCCGAATGCCAACGCATTCGGCCCCCCGAAATTGGTGGGGAAATTCTCCACCGGCCCCCCGCCCCCCCCCCCGGGATGGGACTTACCGTGGCCGAATGTCCCTCTCGGCGGCGGGTCCCAGCAGCGGTGCGGCGGCGTTTCGGCGGGGGCGGGGGCGGCAGCTGGTCTCCCGACCGGCCGCCGCTGCCATTGCAGAAAAAAAAGTAAAGTAAAAAAAAAACACACACACCCGTGATAGGCTACGTAACGATTTACGTAGCCTATCACGGCTAGATTTCCAAAGTCATTACTTTGTTACATTACGTAGCCTATCGTTACGTAGCCTATCACGGGTGTGTGTGTGGGGGGGGTTACTTTTTTTTTCGCGGCCGGGTAGACGGGGCACTCCTACCCGGCCTGAATTTCACCGGCGAGGGATGGGGCGCCTCCCCCCCCAGCCTGAATTTCGGCCAGGCGAGGCGGGGCGGGGCACCTCCCCCCCCTTGCCTGAACTTCGGGGGGAGAACCGAAGCGCCTCCCCCCCACCACGAAGCAAGCTTCAAGAACAGGTAAGGGACTTTCATCCATCCCTACTCCTGACCCAACTTCTGACATGCAGCTGATCTGCTGGACTGCCTCCTACATCCTCCAAACTCCAGCCGGTTAACTCTGCAGTGGACTCTGGTATCTGTCAGTTCCAGTGCTTCCCCCCACCCTCCCAACAAAAGCTGAGTTCCGGGGTGGGGGATGGGGGGAGAGAGATGTTATCTGACCCTGGGCCTCCTGTTCGATAAGCTCCTGGGAAGATTCTTCCCTGACTCCTGGAGAGTCTTGGGGAATTTCCTCCCACACTCCCTGTCTCGATTGGGCTTCTTCTAGCTCTGCTTCCAAATCTGAAACCAAACCAGGAAGCCTAGGTTCCTTCCTGACACCCAGTTCCTGTACAAAGAAAAGCTGGATGGGTATAAAAAGGCCTTTTATACAGGAGAAAGAACTTCACATCCAACAATATGGGAACACATGTTGTGCTTCTGAGAACACAGAAGAGGTGAACCAATAGTAACAGAATGAATAACAACATCCAACATCTGTATTCCTAAGTACTGTATATTCAATCTTTTTTTCTGAAGGACTGCTCTAAAATATCCATATTTATACAGATTCTTGAAATAGAACTTACCTATATCTATGAACATTCAAGTTTAGATTCAGAATAAAGAAAAACTTGTGAACTCTTTCTATTTATCCTTGAGGAAGTGTTAGAAATGCACCAGAAATCTTTATAAACGTGACAGAATTGGGATTTCTCCTTCCTTTAGAAAAGACTGAATATTTACCAGGGATGGCGGAGAATTTCTCCCCGAAACTTCGGGGGGCCGAGCGCCAAAATGTTCGGCCCCCCGAACAAGTTTCGGGGAGAAATTCTCTGCACCCCCCCGCACCCCACACACACACCCCCCGGGATGGGACTTACCTTTCCCGAATGTCCCTCCCGGCGGCGAGTCCGGCCAGCGGTTCGTCGGGTCTTCGTCCGGGGCGGGAGTGGCAGCCGGTCTTTCAACCGGCTGCCGCCACCGCCATTCCAATAAAAGAAAAAAAAAAACGCCCCCGTGATAGGCTACATGACGATTAACGTAGCCTATCACGGCTAGATTTGCAAAGTCAGCCATGATAGGCTACGTAAATCGTCACGTAGCCCATCACGGGTGACTTAAAAAAAAAAAAGCGTGTACAGATAATGGCGGCCCCCATAGGGAGCCGCCATTCCCGTTCCTTATTTGGTCGTAGACTACGGCGAAAATAAGGGCAACGCTATTTGCGTTGCCCTTATTTTCGCCGTAGTCTATGTAAAGATTTACGTAGACTACAGCGACCAAATAAGGAACGCGAATGGCGGCTCCCTATGGGGGCCGCCATTTGCGTACGTGCTTTTTTTTTTTAAAGTCACCCGTGATAGGCTACATGACGATTTACGTAGCCTATCACAGCTGACTTTGCAGATCTAGCCGTGATAGGCTACGTTAATCGTCACGTAGCCTATCACGGGGGCGTGGTTTTTTTTTTAACTTTTAATTTTGCGGCCAGGCGAGGCGAGGCGCCTCCTCCCCGGCCTGAATTTTGGCCGGGCGAGGCGGGAAGCCTCCCCCCCAGCCTGAATTTCGGCCGGGCGAGGCAGGAAGCCTCCCCCCCCCGGCCTGAACTTCGCGGGGAGAGCAGCAAAGCGCCTCCCCCCTACCGCGAATAGCTGCGAGACCAGGTAAGTGACTTTCGTGCACCCCTAATCTATTTTAAAAACTGAATGTTGTTTTTACAGTTTTACAGTTTTACTGGTGCACCACACCTGGGTTTATTGAGACTAGGGATGTATGAATTGTGTGCCTTCTGTGCCGCTTGACTTCCGCAGTTTGCAGCCAGTGCTCTGTTCCGCCGTTCACAAGCCCCTGGAATTCTCTTTTTTTTCCCACTCTGAAAATTACAAAAATAAATCCATACCGACAACCGTAATTCTGGTGCCCAGCCATCTCCGTGAGTCTGCGTAACTTCTGTAAGAATCGCTATTTTTCATAAATATTTACGTGGGGTTTTTTTAATTGAAATCCTCCGTCTCTGTTTACTTTCAGCCAAAACACTTCCTCTTCCTAGAGGCTTCCCAAAAGAAGGCTGTCTTAGGTGTGCCTGAGCGATAAACTATTTGTTTAAAGCAATGCTGTTTTAAAGAAAGAAAAAACCTTTTAAAATGACCATGCCGGTCCTGGAGCAGCATAGTCATTTTAAAAGGTTTTTTCTTCGAACTCGGGAGGCTGACACCTATCCAACGCATGGTAGCTGGAGCACAGAGGCAATCCTTGCTTCCATGCTCCAGCCGCCCTGAATTTCTGGCTAGACACATGATCTCGCCTGTCTAGCTGGAGAGCTTTGGAGGTGGGGGGGAGGCCGTGAGACACATAGGAAGCTGCGAAATACAGCTTCTGCAGTCTCCTATCCTCCCCACCCCGGGACCTCCCATATTTCCCTGTCTCCGCACTCTGTTTCCAAGCATGGAGACATAGCCAGTACGTAGAGAACCGCACCAGATATGGGGGGAGGGGACAGGAAGCATGGTTTCTGGGGTCTGATATCAGAGTCCTGGTTCCAATCTGGGAGCCCAGAAACCAAAAAATCCTATGTCCCCCAGACACTGTCTAGGGAACATAGGATTACTTCCTCCAGCAGGTAAGTATCAGTATCCCAAATCCTACAGATAAGGCTGAGAGAAATGACTCCCCTAAAGCTATCCTATGAGTTCATGGCTGATACTTCCTGGCTCACTTTCCAAACCACTACACGTTGGTGTGTGTATATATACACATTTTGTTTCTCTTGGGTTTTATTCTGTTTTGAATTTATTGGTATTTGACTTTGCTTTTTCCCTTTTATATTTGATAAAAAGGTTTCATATAATGTGCAGCTATCCTGTGGGATTCCCTCTGCTGCCTATGCTGCATTTTTCAGCAGCTCTTGATAATCTCATGGCCATTAACACTCCATAAGATAAGATTATAATGGTTATTAACTCTCATTATTCATTATTAATTTTAAGACAGCACTTAACAGGACCCTTGGGTCAATGTCCGCCTAGGGCTGGGTGCTGCATAAACACCACTGAAGCTAAGAGGAGCATTTCCCCTGACTCAGCCTGCTTACTCATAATGCTGCCTTACATGTATCTGTCTATAAGCCTATGAGTAGAACAGTGTCCTGCAGAGATGCACAGACCGCCCTCCCCTCGGATCAGAACTAATACTGAATCAGATTCATTGCAGCAGCAGTTGGATCTATCTATAAGGAGGCACGGTTGAGAGGGAGCTGAGGAGCCCCAGTGACAAAGCATCACAGCCCCAGTTACAAAGCATCAGCAAACAAGCGAGTTAAGGAACTGTGCGAGTTTAGCAACAGGGCAAGGAAGCCACAGCGGGGAACTCTTCCCTGCCTACTCCGTACTCACAGTAAGTAACAGTAAATAAATAACTATGAATAATTTCCTCAGCTTCTTGTAGTGAACAACTAAGTTTTCCAAGGAAAACACACCCAAATAAAAAAAAAACAGTTATGAAGGTAGAAATCCAGCAGGGGGCTGGGGGCTATCCAGTGTATTGCACTGAGTGCCACATGTATGACTATCTACCTACTGGACAGAAATCGTGACTCGTGGCTCTCAGGGAACAAGTGCGTTCCCTTTAGGCAAAGGTTACTGACCGGGAGAATCTAAGAGAGGCAGAGAGGTTGGTGGATGAGACCTTCAGGGACTTATTAGGTGTGTCCCACTCCCAGGGTGACTGCTGTCATGGAGAATGTAGGTTTTGGGGAAGGAGGGCATCATTCTGAGGAAGAGGGAAATGATCCCTTAGAAGGGACACATTCCTTGGAAGATGAACAAATATCCTTTTGCACTGAGGATGTGCCTCTGGCAGGAGGGAGGCTTGTGGTAGTGGGAGATTCGATCATTAGACACACAGACAGCTGGGTTTGTGATGAATGTGTAGACCGCAGGGTGAATTGCCTGCCTGGTGTGAAGGTTGCGGATATCACACACCATCTAGATAACCTAGTAGGTAGTGCTGGGGTGGAGTCAGTGGTCATGGTCCATTTTGGTACCAACAATGTGGGGAAATGTAGTCGTGAGGTCTTGGAAGCAAAATTTAGGTTGCTAGGTAGGAGATTGAAATCCAGGACCACCAAGGTAGCTTTCTCAGAAATGCTACCTGTTCTACACGCAAGACCAGCTAGAAAGGCGAAGCTGAGGTGTCTCAATGCGTGGATGAGATGGTGGTGCAGGGAGGAGGGGTTCAGATTTGTTAGGCACTGGGGAACATTTTGGGACAAGCCAGCCTGTATAAGAGGGATGGGCTCCAATTGAACCAAAATGGAACCAGACTGCTGGCACTAAACATAAAAAGGGTAGCAGAGCAGCTTTTAAACTAAAGCCGACAGGAGCAGAGAAGCATCAGGTTTGTGCTAAATCATCCCGAAGGGATAAAGATGAAAATGTTTCTGATTGCCCAAATGTAGAAGGGGAGGGAATAGGCCAGGAGTACATGGTAGAACATAATAGCCAATCAAAGGGGTCAATGTCCCATAGCAAAAGATTCACACGCCAGAGGCATCTGGAGAGGGATACCATGTATAGGTGTTTTTATGCAAATGCTAGAAGCCTCTCAACCAAAATAGGAGAACTGCCTGATTTTAAAGGAAAACCTGGATATAGAGAGGAATTACAGACCTTGTGGAGTGGAGAGAACCAGTGGGATATGGTCATCTCTGTGGGTGCGTTCGCAGGCGTCTGGAGGCCGGGTGCGTTCGCAGGTGTCTGGAGCCTGCAGACGCAAATGGCAGCGGCTATGGCAGCCACCATTTGTGTTCATGTTTTTTTACCGTGATAGGCTACGTAAATATTTACGTAGCCTATCACGGCAAAAAAAAACAGGAATGCAAATGGCGGCAGCTACGGCGGCTGCCATTTGATTTCCCTTTTTTTGCCGTGAAAGGCTACATAAATACTTATGTAGCCTATCATGGCTTCCGCAGGGACACAAATGGTGTCTCTGCGTTAGCCGTGATAGGCTACGCAAGTATTCAAATTGGTTTGAATTTACAGAAGTGTATGTGTGATGTGTGCAGATGGGTTTTGGACACAAGAATCATGCATTCAGTTATCTAATAATCTATGAAATCCATGCAGTGTCCTTGTACAAGCCATTCTCATCCCATTTTGTCTTACAGGGTTATTATGAGGCTAAAATGCTACACTGATCTCCGTGGAGGAATGGCAAGATAGCCATTTTGAACACAAACAATATTGGCTTTTTTATAATCTGAAAGACACACCTCAAAATCCTTGTTCTTACCTAAGCAGCTCTGAATGATTTCGATCTTTAACAACAGCAAGGGTAATGAGCTGTTCTGGAAACCCCCTGAGGTTGAAGAACAGGATAGAGAACTATATACAATAAATAAAAATCATTCAGTTTCTATCTTGCTCCTTCCTAAGAGCTCACAGTCAGTAACTACAATTAAAAATAAAAAATATACACACACAATAAAAACAAAACACAAAAGTACATTAAAAGGAAACTAACTCAACGCCAGCCACTGATGTGAGTCCAAGGACCCCACTGTAATCTCTTAAATTAGTTGAGAAGTTTCCCCTTATGAGATCACCTTTATATTAAGTCCATATATCGAGGATGTGCAAAGTAGGGATGCTTGAGGTTTTCATTCATTCCACATTTTTAAGCAAAATGAAATAATTCGTATTTCCTGGGCTAATCTGCAGATCAGGCTGTAGTTAACCTTGCACTTCTCTGTATTTTGCACTACAGTTCTCTGTTCAAAAAACATAACAAAATCTGTACCAAAATGCATATCTTAGGGTGAAAGGTGAACAAAATGCCCCATTTTAGGGTAAAATGTGTACAAAATATGTATGGGGGTAGGGAATAATGTGAATTTTCATGCATTCTTTTAATCCACAGATTGATGTGGAAATAGGCTGGAACTGACTTATGAACATACATAAATCTGACATAGAGCAGTAGACCAATCTGTCCATACCTAGCACAAACAGGTGTTACGAACATAAGAAAACTGCTGTAGGACCAGACCAAAAGGTCCATCCAGTCCAACATCCTGTTTCCAACAGTGGTCACTTAGGTGGTTCGAGGAAGCCCACAAGTAGGGCCTGAAGGTGGTGTGCCCCTTCCCAATCAAGTGGTATTCAGAAGCATAATGCTTCTGAACGTGGAGCTTCCATTCATGCATAATTTGTTGTTCTTCAGTCGTTCAGTCATGTCTGACTCTGCGTGATCCCATGGACCACAGCACGCCAGGCCTTCCTGTCCTGCGCTCTCTCCCGGAGCGTGCTCAAGTTCATATTCATTGCATCAGTGATGCTATCTAGCCATCTCATCCTCTGCTGTCCCCTTCTCCTTTTGCCTTCAGTCTTTCCCAGCATCAGGGTCTTTTCCAGAGAGTTTTCTCTTCGTATTAGGTGGCCAAAATATTTGAGCTTCAGCTTCAGTATCTGTACTTCCAATGAAAAGTCAGGGTTGATTTCCTTTAGGATCGACTGATTTGACCTCCTTGCAGTCCAGGGGACTCATAAGAGTCTTCTCCAGCACCACAGTTCGAAAGCATCAATTCTTTGGCGCTCAGCCTTCCTTATAGTCCAGCTCTCACAGCCATATGTTACTACTGGGAAAAATCTATCTTCGCTGAATTTGTCTAATCCCCTTTAAAAGCCATCTAAATGGGTGCCCATCACTACATGTTATGGCAACAGAGTCCACACATTGGTTATGTATTGTGCAAAGTGGTACTTTCTTCCATAGGAGTTCATCTGTGGCAGCTGTCTCCAACTTAGTGCCCTCCACATGTGTTGGACTGCAACTCCCATCATCTCCAGACAGCGGGTCTCCAACCAAAGACCCACCAGTATACAACTCGAAGCAACTTGCAGGCTCGACGTAATATAAGACCTGTTCCTCTGGGTTTGCTTTCTGTGATCAGAATGATGTTTGTATTCAGGCAAAAGAGACTGGGACTTCAATACTATGGTTTGAGAACAGTTTTAGCTTGTTTAGTAAGTTATATCTGTTAAGATTATTAATGGAGATTAATGGATGTGGGATAAAAAGAGAAATATGAAAAATAAATAATGCATCAAAACAAAACAACCCCAATAGATAAAATAAGAACTGGGAGTCAATATTTCATTATAAGAAACCCTGAGATTATATGGGTCAGCATAAGATCTTGATAATGGCCATTTATTTAGCAAATGCTCAATTTATTCAGGGTGGCTATGAAGAATTCTCCTATTCTGCATGCTCATTTTGACCCATTTAGTATAATGAAATTCCCAAGGTTTTAGAAGCTTTCTGTTTTGTAGATGGGCAGTCTGTCTGTCACCAACCCAGTCTCATAAATATTGATGGTGGCACTGTCTTTCAGTGGAATCTTTGTGGAGTCTGCTGAGGAGCATGAAGCATGGGGAAACTTCAGCCTTCTGCATTTCTCCCGCATAGGTACCTTGAACATAATTCAGCCAGCCGGTAAGGGTTGTACAGTGTCTCAAAGGGCATGCCTGTATCTGGGTGGGGGAGCTACACAGCCACTATTAAGGAATGCAGGAAGTGAAAACTAAGAGCTAACCCAAGAGTTCCTTTGACTGGGGAAAATCTAGAGATCAAACTCAGCAAGCACTCTTGAACTGCAACTGAGAGACAGAATTTATATTCGTTATTTATTACATTTGTATCACACCCTTCCTCCAAAGTGCTTCAAGCGGCATGCATGATTAGGCAGACAGACAGCAGCTTGCGCAACCAGCCAGGGAGCCTCACAGCTAAACAAGAGTATGCATCCAGTTCTCCAGGTCCACCACACTTAGGCCTATTCAATGTTTGTGTTTAGGGTTTTAAATATTATATATCCTGATTGTCTTGCAGGCAAACTGGTGAACGATACAAATAAGCAAGTTACAACGAACAATATGATAAATAAAACAATGAGAACAGCAGAAAACAGAAAAAGCAAAAATAAAACAAAAAACAACAGAAGAGCGATCAATTTAACAGCAGATAAAAATCAAACCCATTAAAAAAATTAGGGCACCCAAATGCAGCATCAAGGAAGCAGAGAACGCCATTCGACAACCATCAGTCACCATGATATACCAACCTAAAATCCCGCATTTTTACCAGATTATTAAAAAGTGTATATTGAGCCAGGCAAATTTTCCTTGTGGTAGGGCATTCCCAGAGAGTAGATACTACAACA
The DNA here is from genome assembly GCF_057233095.1 of Heloderma suspectum. Classification (NCBI taxonomy): domain Eukaryota; kingdom Metazoa; phylum Chordata; class Lepidosauria; order Squamata; family Helodermatidae; genus Heloderma; species Heloderma suspectum. The sequence continues at coordinate 43,055,899 of NC_139460.1, read as the reverse complement.
GAATAGGCCTTGCCTCACATGGCCACCTACCACAGGAGAACACAGCACAGGAACTCAGATGACACCCAGGTTTTGAGCCATTTACAGCTTTAAAGGTGGGATAACTGTTTTAAATAAATGAAATGTGGGGTCTTCTAGGCAAAGGATTTGCTCTATCACTTCCCAATCTCAAATACCTTCTAGACTTCTCTAGTATATTGCATCTTTAACCAAATACACATGAATAAGGCTACATTTCATCTCAATAATTTATCTGTGGAGTTTGCAATGAGAAGATCGCATGGTTGTACAGACTGGATCATGCGCAAACTAACTGCACAGATACAGGCTGATTTTGTTAGGCACACCATGAAGTCCATTCCACTCTGCTTCATGCATTATTCTATGCATCCTGTGTATTCAGTTCTGAATTCTTCAATTGTATTCGTCTATATTTAATACAGGCTTGTAGCCAGAAATTTCATGGTTGCAGTAGTAGGCCTAAAGATACATTGGGGGACTGTGGGGAGAGCACATCGTGAGAAATAACATGAAAAATGACATGTTCAAAGCTATTCATAATTAAATTTAAATAACTACTTAGGTCCTTGTCAGTCATCCCAGTGCCTTTGTATACACTGGCTAGAACAGTGGAAGATGGGAGCAGGCCAAGTGATTAATGAGCAAACAGTCTGCGTGATTTTCCCGATATTTCAATTAGTAAACGTGCTAGAAACTTGACTTCTTTAACAAAAGCTCGAAATTCTGAAGAAGTCCTGAAATAGTTCTGAGGGAACCAAACTTCAACTGTACACCCACGCACACACACACACACACACACACACAGCGCAATCACATTCACCAATTTACATTCATGTATGTTTATTAGTATGGCATATGCAATACGTTCTCTAGGTTCCTATGAACATTTTTCAAGTGTTGATGGTATATTCTCCAAAGATTCTCTGTATTATCTCTATATTAGCTTTTCTGTGCATCATATTTAACTCTACAGAGTATTGCCCAGTGATCAGAATTAATAGGAGATTCTTCCCGAGGACAAATACAAGTAAGCCTACTGGGGTAGGAAGGAAACCAGCCAGTTGACAAAGAGTGGCGTTGTTCATTGATCTTCATGGTCTGAACATCTGTATGATCGTTTAAAGAATTCAGAAGGGAATATAAGCATCTGGAATCTGATCAAAGGATGACATGTCATCTAAACGATGGCAGAAGATTACTACATAGATAGTCCTGAAAAGAAAGGTTGGAGAAAGGTTGCACTAGAAAAGTGGGATGCTATGGAACTCTGTCCTGGAACACTGGGCCAAAACAACAAGACAGAATTCAACAGAGATAAATGTAAAGTCCTGCATTCATCACATCAAAGGCACAAGTACAGGATGAGGGAGACCTGGCTTGGCAGCAGTATATATGAAAAGGATCTAAGTCTCTTAGGGTCAAAAGAGACATTACTTTAAATCCATATCTAGAGTAGGAGCAGAGGTCCTAGTCCAGATCTTAAAAGCCTCCCCACCACCACCCATGCTACAGTCCCAATCTGGATCAGGGCCCCTGAACCTACCCTAGAGTAAAAATGAAAAAGATGTACCTGCTAGATATAGATTTCAAGTAATGTCTCTTTTGCCCCTAAGTTGATCACGAGCTGAACATTAGCCAGCAATATGATGCAGCTTCTTTTTTTAAAGCAGTCTTAGGCTACATTGATTAATAGAAGCATAATGCCCAGATCACAAGAAGTAATAATTCCACTCAGTTCTGCCCTGGTCAAGCAACATCTGGAGAAATGTATCCAGTTCTGGGCACCACATTTTAACAAGGACATTGACAACCTGGAGCGTGTTCAGAGAAGGACCACAGGGATGATGAGGGGATGCGAAACCAAGTCCTATGAGGAATGGTTGAAAGAGCTGGGTTTGTTTAGCCTGGAGAAGAGAAAGTTAGTTAGGACAGGAGTCTTCAAATATCTGAAATGCTCTCATCGAGAAGATGGAGCAGGGTTGGTTTCTGTTGCTGCAGAGGGCACAACAAGAACCAATGGGTGGAAAGTGTTGGAGTGGAGGTTTCAGCTAAACGTTAGGAGCAGCTTCCTAATGGGATGAGCTGTTCAAGAGTGTAAAAGATTATTTCAGCAGGTAGTGGGCTCTCCTTCAGTATTAAAGCAGATCCTACACTAAGTGGGGACTTGGACAAATGGCCTCCCTGATCCCTTCCAATTGTATGGTCCTATTATCTCAAATTGTGAGCTTCTCTGACACAAGGAAATTACTCTTTGCCCCTCTTCAATAGTCATTAAGATCCCAAATAGAGAGTTCATCTGGCAAGTCTTCATATTTATCTTCACCCCATTGGCATAGATAAAAACAGAAAGAAGAGAGCAGTGTGGTCTTGCACAAGTACAGGCCAGCAAAGAAGCTTGGAGAGCAACAGGCCAGAGGAAGTCATATGATCAGTCCTCCCCATATAAAAGCCTATAGGTCATACTTGCTCTTCGATCTGAGCAACAAGGGAATTCAGGTCATGTTCAGTGTACCAGCTCCAAGGCTCTGGCACCAGCGTGCAGGCCCAGGGATGCAAAAACGACCTGTGCTATCCATGCCAGTCTCCCAGAGCATCTCTTTAGGAGGTGTTAGAATATCCCCTACATGCTAATCGTAGGTGATATATGGATGCCATGTCTCTTCAATACAGTTGTAGCCTATTTAATCCCATTTAGTAGTGTCTGCCTCTTTCTTTTCCTCCCTCTCCTCTGCAGGTGGACCAGGTACATTGGTAAAACACCACACAAAAAGAACTTTGGTGCAATCACGTGCACAGCAGCATCAAGAAAGCTCAATAAGGGGCTGCTTGGATGGAAGAAAAGGAAAAAGAACCTTCAACTAGCATTGCAGTGAAAAGTATGACTCCCCTAGCACAGGCGAAGTACAGGCTGAAGAGGCAGGGATTAGGGGTATACGAAACCCTACTTACCAGGCTCCGCTGGGGTCTGCAGGTGGGGGGAGGAGATCTGTTCCTCCCCCCAGAATCCTGGGTAGGGGGGAGGCGATCCGTTCCTCCCCCCAGAATCCTGCCTGGACGGCTCTGCTCTGCGGCCAGTCCACGGAGCCGCCGGCCAGGCCAATCCACAGCAAGGCCTCCACCCGCTGCCAGGCTGCTGCAGACGCAAATGGTGTCCTGCACAGGGGATGCCATTTGCGTCCCTACGGTAGCCTGTGATAGGCTACGTAAATATTTACGTAGCCTATCACGGCTAAAGCAGTGACGCAAATGGCGTAGGGGACGCCATTTGCGTCACTGCTTTAGCCATGATAGGCTATGTAAATATATTCGTAGCCTGTCATGGGCAAGCATAAGGATGCAAATGGCAGCCGCTACGACAGCCGCCATTTGCGGCCGCAGCAGCCCAGCAGCAGCCAGAACCGTCGCCGCTTCATCCACCACCGCTGCATCCACCACCAGGTAGGTCGATTCCGCAGGGTGGCGGGGGGGAGGTCGTTCTGCCACGGACTCCACTGGAATCCGTGGCGGAATTCTCTGACATCCCTAGCCAGGGTTGCAGCTTGAGATTGATAGGCATATGGTGAAGGAACACCTAATGACTTTGAATGAATTCAAATCTCCAGGGCCAGATGAACTGCATCCCAGAGTAATAAAGGAACTGGCAGAAGAGCTCTCAGAACCACTGTCTATTCTCTTTGAGAAATCATGGAGGACGGGTGAAGTGCCAGATGACTGGAGGAAGGCTAATGTTGTCCTTATCTTCAAAAAGGGCAAAAAGAAGGAAACTGGGAATTACAGACCAGTCAGTCTGACATCAGTCCCTGAGAAAATTCTGGAGCAGATTATAAAGCAATTTATCTGTCAGCACCTTGAAAAAAATGCAGTCATTAGTCGAAGCCAACATAGATTTGTCAAGAACAAATCCTGCCAGATGAATCTGATCTCATTTTTTGATCAGGTAACCTCCCTTGTGGACTGTGGGAATGCTGGGGACTTCATATACCTCAACTTCAGCAAAGCTTTCGACAAAGTGTCCCATGATATTCTGATTAGCAAACTAGCTAAAAGTGGGTTAGATGAAACAACTATCAGGTAGATCCACAGTTGGCTATGGAATTGGACTCAAAGAGTGCTTATCAATGGGATCTTCTCAAACTGGGGAGAGGTAACGAGCGGGGTACCACACCTAGGAAAAAAACCCAAATGCACAGTTACAAGATGGAGGGATACTTGGCTCAACAATACTACAAGTCAGAATGATCTTGGAATTGTTATAGATCACAAGCTGAATATGAACTAACAATGTGATGTGGCTGCAAAAAAAGCAAATGCTATTGGGGCTGCATTAATAGAAGTATAGCTTCCAAATCAGGTGAAGTACTAGTTCCCGTCTACTCAGCACTAGTTAGGCCTCATCTTGACTACTCTGTCCAGTTCTGGGCACCACACTTTAAGAAGGATGCAGACAAACTGGAGAGGGCTCAGAGGCGGGCAACAAAGATGATCAGGGGACTGGAAACAAAGCCCTGTGAGGACAGACTGAAAGAACTGAGCATGTTTAGCCTCGAGAAGACTGAGGGGAGATAGGATAGAGCTCTTCAAGTACTTGAAAGGTTGTCACAGACAGGAAAGCCAGGATCTCTTCTTGATCATCCCAGAGTGCAGGACACGGAATAATGGGCTCAAGTTACAGGAAGCCAGATTCTGGCTGAACATCAGGAAAAACCTCTTGACCATTAGAGCAATATGACAATGGAACCAATCACCTATGGAGGTGGTGGGCTCTCCCACACTGGAGGCATTCAAGATGAAGCTGGAGAGCCATCTCTCAGAGATGCTTTGACTAGGGATGGCGGAGAATTTCTCCACGAATCTCAGGGAGGCCGAATGCCAACGCATTCGGCCCCCCAAAATTGGCAGTGAAATTCTCCGCCCCCTGCCCCCCCCCCGGGATAGGACTTACCTCCCTCGAATGTCCCTCTTGGCGGTGGGTCCCGGTGGCGGTTCGGCGTTGCCCTTATTTTCGCCGTAGTCTACGTAAATCTTTATGTAGACTACCCAGGCCCAAATAAGGAACGCAAATGGCGGCACCCATGGGCGCCGCCATTTGCGTACACCTTTTTTTTTTTTTCAAAGTCACCCGTGATAGGCTACGTAACGATTTACGTAGCCTATCATGGCTGACTTTGGAAATCTAGCCGTGATAGGCTACGTAAATCATTACATAGCCTATCACGTGTGTGTGTTGTTTTTTTTTACATTTACTTTTTTATTTCGCCGCCAAGGAGACGGGGCGCTTCTCCCTGGCCTGAATTTCGGCCGGGCAAGGCGGGGTACCTCCCCCCCCAGCCTGAACTTTGGGGGGAGAACCGAAGCGCCTCCCCCCCACCGCGAAGCAAGCTGCGGGACCAGGTAAGGGACTTTCATCCATCCGTAGCTTTGACTTAGATTCCTGCACTGAGCAGGGGGTTGGACTCGATGGATTTATAGGCCCCTTCCAACTCTACTATTCTATGCTTCTATGAGTACAGGAAAGAAGAAAAAGACAAATATATGAAAATTAAACAGGAGCCAGAAGATGGTTAAGAGGAGGAAAACACAATATCCTAGGATGGCTTACATTTATGTTTCCTAGGAGACTTGCTTCTGAAATATAATTCTCCCCATGATTAGGAAAGGTTGAACATTTCTGTATATTTGCCTTAGGGTAGATTTTTATTTTTGTCTTTTCAATATTCTTTAGTCTAACCACTTAACTTAACCTCTGTTGTGGCAGTGAATACTTTCAGTTGATATTTTGTTAATATTACTGTAAACTTTTGTGAGATTGCTTATTCCTGAAATGCACTATGTAAATGTTTGAACTAATTAAGTTAATAAAGTTGTTTTATTGCTTGTTTTATCAATGGGTACATGCATACTGTGGAAAAGTTACAATGTTGGGGGCTTTTTAACTTAGAAAAAAGGCAAGTAAGGGGAACATGATAAAGGTGTATAAAATTACACATGGTATGGAGAAAGTGGATAGGAGATTTTCTCCTTCCCCCATACTAGAATGTCTGATCATCCAATGAAACTGAGTGATCAATTTAGGAGACAGAAGGAAGAACTTCTTCAAACAGTTCATATTTAAACTATGGTATTCACTTCCACAGGATGTGGCCACCAATTCAGATGGCTTTGGACGGGGATTAGACAAATTCACAGAGGATAACATTATCAAATGGCTACTAGTCCTGATGGCTATACATTATCTCCAGTATCAGAGGTGGCATGCCTATGAATGCTGGTTGCTGGGAGGGAAAGTGGGAAAGAGCTACTGAGCGTATGTCCTGTTTGTGGGACTCTGGTTGGTATTGTGAGAAACAGGATGCTGGACTAGATAGACCTTTGGTATGATCCAGCAGGGCTCTTGTTCTGTTCTAATGTTAGGAGGTGGGATGGAGGGGGGCTGTATATATGAGCGATTTAGTGCAAAGTTAGAGCAGTTTGAGTTCCTTCACAACAGATGATGTTGTCACCAATCCGCTGCCAACTAGCTGCTTCCCTCTTGAAAAGCTGCATCTTCTGAAACTCTTTTTACTCTTTTTTTCTTTTCTTTTTTAATGAAAGTAGCTCTGTGGGGGTTGTACCACAGTGTGCCATGCCCCCCCCCGCATTAAATTCTGGGCATGCCTCTGTGACCTGGCAGTGATGTGGTCAACGGAGTGGGATGCCCCATTCCCTCTTGTTTCCCCAATGGAAGTAGTTTTTCCCATTCCCATTGAGAAGATCCCCAGGAGTGCAGCAGTGACCCTGCACATTACTGACATAGTGGGGACACTCAATCACCTTAGGTAGCCTGCTTTTAATCTTTAACATCCACCCCCCCCTTCTGTGCATGTTTACTCAGAAGAAATAAATCTCACTCCCCTGTAGTGAAAGGGTTAAATGCTAATTTTAGTAACTTGCCCTAAAGCTCTCTTTTGCTTCTCTGATGCGGTCTTAAATCACTATTGCTATGTTGTGCTTCTTTGATGTTCTGTAGTTTCTCTGTTGTTATATAAAGTCCCTTCTCTGTTTTATTGCTGTATTGCAGTAATAACCTTTCAGGTTTATGGGAGCTTCTAACTGTGAGCAGGGAGAAGGCGAAAGGGGGGGGGGGTGGAAGCAATAAGCAAAAGTGCACACATGGGGAAAAATGGGGTGGGAGCAATAACTCTGCAGCAGACTGCTGGGATGTGGTGAAATTGGGGTGGGGGATCTCTCAGGAGCCTTCAGATGCTGCACTGCAGAACTGGGGATTTTGGTTTCTTCAGGGAAATCTGCACACATGGGGGAAATTTAGTTGATCTCTATTCATAATGTAGTAGCAGCGGGGAGCCTGGACAGGGGGGAGAGGGGACAAGCCTCTCTCACTGGTTGAGCAGCCCCTGCCAGTTTGATGATGTTCGGTTCTACTCCCCCCACCCCACCCAGAAGTAAGTTCCTTTCAAGTGCTGAAGATCGGATTTTAAAGGTATGCTGCACTCGGCTTATCTTGGTTCGTGTGTCCCTGACAGAAAAAGCTGATTCCATGAAAATCTGAGTAATACTCCAATGTGCTTCTCACTCCATTGTCGTGAAGATCCCCGACAGAGAGGGAGGGGGAGGGAGGGACGGAGGGAGATGTGAATCATCAGAAAGCTTTGGCAAACTGCTTTACTAAATGTGGAAATAAAAATCAGAGCAATACACTGGTGCCATCAGAAACAATACTAGATAAATGCAGAATTCCAAAATCTGGGGAGAATTTTGGATGAAGATAATTTCTGAAAACATCACTAAGCAAAACAGGAGATCACCCAGTCTCCAGAATACAAACAGCATAAAGGATGTGGCAAAATCTGTTATTTTGTACAAATTTGGAGGGGCTAGTAATGAACTAGCAGTCTGCCTTCAGGCTAAATCAAGACATCAACTGGAACAGAGGCAGGGAGGAGCTTAAGCCTCTTGGCAATTATCTATGAATCCTTCCAAAGTCCTGCCTCATACATAGAGCCTAGGGATGTTGGAGAATTCCGCCACGGACTCCCCAGAATCCGTGGCAGAACGCCCCCCCCCCGCCACCCCGCGGAATCCCCCCTGGACGGAGTGTACCTGGCGGCAGATGCAGCAGCTCCGGCAGCTCCGGCGGCAGCAGCAGTGGCAACAGCGGCAGCGGTTCCAGCTGGTCTCCCAGCCACTGCCAGGCTGCTGCAGCAGCAAATGGTGGCCATCGTAGCAGCCGCCATTTGCATGGCTGCCTTTTTTGTGATAGGCTACGTATTTTTTGTGATAGTAAGTAGGCTACGTAAGTATTTTTTGTGATAGGCTACGTAAGTAACTATCACGGCAAAGAGCAGGGGTGCAAATGGCAGCCGCTACGCCATTTGCACCCCTGCTCTTTGCCATGATAGGCTACGTAAGTATTTACATAGCCTATCATGAAAAAGGCAGCCACGCAAATGGCATAGCAGCCGCCATTTGTGGCAGCAGCAGCCTGGCAGTGGCCATAATTCCGGCTGGCTCCGCCTCCCCCCCCACCACGGATGGCCCCAGCGGAACCAGGTAAGTGTTTTGTACACCCCTAATAGAGCCATTCATTTTTCAGTAAAATGATTCCCTGTTGTATTGCCCCTGCAGTAGGCTTCGAACTCTTAATTTAGAGGTGCCAAGATAGTGATAAATCAGATTCAGGTTTACTTACAAGGAGATACTTTATTGAGTAACTTACAGCACACAGGCGTACCCAATGGTTGGATACGACAGCTTCTCTGAACCCAGAGCCATGGAGTAAAATGGGTTTTATACCATACATGTCAGCAGTGAGGCAGCATGACAGCAGCAAGCGTTAATTAGCGTTCATTCCCAGCATAGCCTAACAGTGCTTGTTCAGAAAGAAACTTTCCCAGCACAGACACCTGCAGCTTTAAGGAAAACAAGCCTCATTTCCCAGATGCATCTTGATAAGACACTCTAGCTTGTTAGTATGGAATGCGCTGAGGCTGCACTATCAACCTTTGACTCATCCTAGTAAATCAAGAGGCCTGTTAGGGAAAACAGCAGCCAACTGACCAAAGTCAGAGAGCATTATGGATCATCTAAACCCCTCTAAAACTACTGATAGCTTGGTTCAGGCCCGAGGCCTTACACCTGTGGAGAAGGCATTCCTTTTCAAGAAAAGACGATGGATATACTGGTTCTAAAATAAAAGAGCTCCCCACACTGCTCAATTGGTCCTGATAAATTAATTAAATAAAAGGAAAGAAAAGAAAATCTAAAGATGTTGACAAATTCTAGTTGTGTCCAGGGTTTCTGAGGAGGAAAATGGTTCATTTCCTTAGAGATTAACATTTTGACCTTCTCTACCTTACTGGGCCATTTTAATTTCTGATTAGCATCTTGTGTTTTCAGAACCTAGGGATTAGTGTTTCTGCAGCTTCTCCCATTCATAAAAGTATCAGTTACCCTCTCCCCCATGCTCACAGAAACAAGTCAGATTTGACCAGATGGCACATGTTCCCATACAGGCTGAATAAATTCAAGGAAAGTGAACTCTCTTCCAAAATAACATTTATTTCTGATGCTACCATGCTCTAGTTGCTAATCTGTTCTTGGAGGAAATACAGAAAACTGGGTTCTTTGGGTTCACACAAGGGAGAGAAGTAAGAAAACCTGTAGAAGAGGTCATTGACAGAAAGAATCAAGGAAAAACACAGTCCTAAGCTGAAAATTCTTGCAGACAATTCCTGTCAACTTGCTTGTACTGTCCTCCCTACTCAATCACGGATATCAAGATTTTGCCAGTATTACTGCAGAAGAAAAAGGGAAATCCCCAAACACACCAAAATAAGACTGCTAACCCCTTAATCCAAGCTGATAAAGCATCCACTGCTTCAAGTATATATTTTCCCTTTGGGTCTTCTAGTATTCTGAAATATCTATTCCTTTGGTGTGATTTGACTGAAGCAGCTTAGAAGGTTCCTCTACAGACGTCTGACAATGAACAAATGAATTAAGTCTCATTACACCATTCCACCGCGCCCCCCATGAAAAACGGGTTAAAGGCCCCAGCTCGGTGGTAAAGCACATGTGGGACCTTTTGCATGGAAAAGGTCCCACGCTCGGTCCTCCCATTTGTTTTGTTAAAGATCTGAAGCAGAACCATTGGGACAGACTTCTGTCCAACACCCTAAGAAAGGTAAACTCTTTCGTATACTGTTATCAAAACCAAAATGAAATTTAATTCTCACCCATCTGCACTGGTCAAATTCAGTAAGTACAGCTCTTCCTAGCATGGAAAGGACCATGATATACTTGCCTGCCATACAGCTATTCAAGATGAGGAGCCTGCTGGAAAAATGAGGTGGCAATCCTAATTCAGCACCACACACATGGTGGAATATACAGGGAATCCAGCCCAGCCTTTAAAGAGATATATGCACTCAAATTCATGGCGTTGGATGTCCCAATCTATCGGTGTTGGTTTCTCTCACATTCTTCTTTTTTTTTTTTAATCTCAAGTTCTTTCCATCTGAATATTAAAAAAATAAATGTGAATTTTGGTAAATTCTTATCAAAATTGAACTGAAACAAAATTCTCAGCCTTCCTTAATCCTTTGCACATAATTCTCCAGAGCTATAAGTTATAACACTGCTCCTTACTTTGTGCCTATGACAAAGGAAGACTTTCCAAACTCCTTTTCAGCTCTACAGTAAAGGGACTTCTCTAGACCCACTAAAGAGGTAAGTAAAACTTGTTTCACCGCTGTTCTTTGTGCACAAATCACTGCTCTTTGACAAACTACATCTAATTTATCTCTCTGAGTGACATGTGCAGAAGTTAATGCATTCCAGTACTGATACACTTTTTCACCAATGGAAATAAAATTGGATAGAATCAGATACAAGGAGAATCTAGGATACTTGTCCAAACCACCAGAACTACAATATTCATGTTAGAAATTGAACCTGGCAGATTACTGCAGTCTCTCCCTAGTTGAAATTATTGGGTAACAGATGTTTATTGGTAAGTAAACATTTGTTACCCAATAGCTAAAATTATTGGATGACAAATGTTTACTTACCAGTCACTTGGTTAAAAATCTGTTTCATGAGATTATAAGAATTAAGCAGTTGTTAAATAAACATATGGCTACACTAATAGCTATTTGTGCAGCAGCTGAAACTGAAATATTGGCAGCAGCACCTCCTCTAGCTCAACATTAAGAGGAAAGGAGTAAAGTAAAAGCCCAGTGTTTAAAGGCTGGCTTCATGCAAACTTCTTTGGCTGAATTATCATTCCCTTTAACAGAAAACACGGGTGGCCCATGTCAGTTAGGGATGTGCAAACCCACCCCCATCCAGGTTCTCCGGGCACCCGCCCAGCCCCTGCCCCTGCTTGCCAGTCCCATGACCATGCTTGAGCTCCTCCCATGCTTGGCAAGCAATGTGGCAGCCTCACCCTGGCAGCCTCGTCAAGCTCCGGGGTCACCATTTTTTGAAAAATAAATGGCTATCACAAAATGGGCATATTTGTTTATGCACAAAAATGTGCATTTTTGCAAATGCACATATTTGTGTATATGTGAAAATGTGTATTTTTGCAAGAATGTGCATTTTCGTGCATGCACAAATATGCACATTCACAAAAGTGCACATTTTCGCACATATGTAAATATGCACATTTTTGCGGTTGCCATTTATTTCTCAAAAAATGGCGCCTGTAAAGCTCGACGAGGCCACCGGGATGAGTGCAGACCATTTGCTGAGCATGGGCAGGGGGCGAGCAGGGGCAGGGGGTCGGTGAGCAGGGCTCAGGGGTGCAGGCAGGGGCAGTTCCACCAGATTCCTGGATGGAATCAGGTGCCCATGCCATCTCTAATGCCAATAGGTTTGGAGGCAAAATGGGGACACCTACAAACAAAATGAAAGTTTCAGCACTCTTGGGGAAAACCCCAGATATGCAGAAATATGTATGTAAAAACTACCCTCCCCAAAAGGGGATACCCCCCCACAACATGGTAGGTTAGGTCTACACGTGCATTTCACAGGGTCACTCTGCCTCACGTGATTCTTCAGCCCAGAAGATTACATTTGCATTCCCTCTGCTTTTCCTAGGGGGCTTGCATGCATACATCATTTGTTGTAAAGTAGGGTGGACCTTCACACCAAGGGAGGGGACACCCCCCATTTTCCCAACATGTTGCCCCCCTCCTCCCAGCATGCCCCTTCAGCCAGGCTTGCTGAGGAAGCCACCACCTCTTCCCCCTCTCACATACTGCCATCAGCCAAGACATGCAAATCGTCATTGTTCCTATCCATGGGTTCAGGTGGATGGACATCTTCCAAACTGCATTTGACATGGTTATTGACCCTCCCTGCCCAGCTTCCCCAATTCTGCTCATCTGTAGTGGAAGAGACCAGAGGGGGGAAAAGTTTACAAAGCAGTGGAAACTTAAAATTTCAATCTGTCAAAATCTTTGAAGAAAGCTTATTAGAAAATAATATGAATACTGAATAGATCTAGAGAAATTCATATGAAAAAAGAGATTATAACCCAGTGTTCTTCACTGCATGGCCTGGAGGCCACTGGTGGATCCAAATCACCTCAAGGGTGGCTCTCCATCTCACTCTCATAATCTCTCTCTCTCTCTCTCTCTCTCTCAGTTCCACTGCAGTAGCTGCTTATTCTCTGCAGGGGCTTTCTAGCTTTTCCTTGTTCACTCTAGTGGTGGGCTGGCTACTGGGATCTGGGCTACCTGAGGAGGACTTGCGGATGGGAAGTCGGGAGACCTGCAGCTTGTCAGCTATATTATAGCTGCTATAAGGTGAGGGCGGGGGGAGGGAGAGAGAGAGAGAGAGAGATCACAGGAGCAATCATCCAAATAGCTGTGATGTGGGAAAATCCCAAGGGGCATAGAGCGTGATTGGCTAGCTGCAGTGGTGTACTACGCAGGTGCTGGAGGGGAAACCAAGTGCAGGTGAAAGAGAAATGTGGACCTGCACTGAGAGATTTTGCAGCACTAAGTAGAGTAGAGAACTTTCTCAGTGATGAGAAAAAATCTATCCCAATTCAAGAACCAAATGAGCCTGCAGGAATTTGCCTGCCAGGTGACTGACTGACTGACTGTCTGAAGCCTTGCTAGGATTACATGGTGGGGGAAGACAGACCCAAAAAGGTCTGCGGTCAGGAGGCAGTAGAGTATATTATCCATTACACCTTTTATTGTTGATTGTATGATGCCCCTGGGGAGAATTTGTTTTGAAGATGTACTGTACAATAGGCATACATCATGATAATATGTCTGACTGAGAAAAGGTTCACCATATTTTTTGGAACAACACAACTTGCTTCTCAAAAAAGTGATCACTTGAAGAGCCAGTGTGGTGTAGTGGTTAGAGTGTTAGCCTGGGACTCGGGAGATCCAGGTTCTAATCCCCTTGGCCATGAAGCTCACTGACTCTCACCCTAACCTACCTCACTGAGATGTTGTGAGGATAAAATGAAGAGGAGGATCATGTAAGTTGCCTTGGGTTCCTTGCACGAAGAAAAAGGGGGGATATAAATGCAGTAAATAAACAGATTTATTTGCATGATCGTTGCAGAACATAGGGCAATCCATTACTGTAATCTTGTCAAGATGATTAACTTATATTAAGAGTGGTGGTAAGCTATGTAATAACTCAGTGTTTAAATTGCAGCTAGTTCTAAGTGGATGCCTATTATTACAGGGCATGCATATTCTCCTTACGCTGTGAAAATCTCTGTTCTTTGGCAGTTCGGATGTGATGATAATCCAGGGTTTGGGATTAAGCACACTGGCCCACACTGCCCAATAGCTCCCACTTGGCTCTTTGTGCCAATGGGATGTTGGGAATATTACTAAATAATCTCATAATGGGAGTGGCTAACACACCACAGACTCTGCGTCTGTTGTTTCTTTATCATGGTACTTTATCAAGCTGGACGCTCTGGCTTGCCTCTCCCCAAACAAGCTGGAATAGCCATGGCTTGTTGTTGGTTTATATGACTCTGGCTTGTTTCGGGAGAGACAAGTCAGAATCCCTGGATTGGGTGTTGAGATAAACATACCATGGATGTGGCTTCTTAGCCACTCCCAACCGAGCAGGATTGATTGGGCAGTGAGCATAACCATGATGGCTTGATCCTGATAAACCAGTATTCTCCAGAAGCCTGGCTTATCATGAAGCCAAAACTGCCCACTGTATGCAATTCAATGGCATTTATAAGTACTGTGTATATTTTGTGATGACTTACGGTTGTCAGCAAATAAATGAACTGGTTTGACTTATCTACCCTCTTACACAGCATTCGGAAAGAGCCCCAGTGTTGCTCAACAATTACTAAAATTTATACAGAAAGATTATTAATGTGGGTAATAATATTTGGCATCTTCTCATGGGACACTGTAATACTGAATTCATTCACATTTCCATATATTCTCTCAGATTCTAGGATGGAAAGCTATTGCAGTGCATATAAATGTTATTAATTAGCCTTTCACTGCAGTTCTTTCTCAGAATGTGCTCAGTTTACATGTAAGGGGATATATTTATCCAGAGCTTGAAGAAGGGTAATGGGACACCGAAATACCAATAGTTGCGTATACAGAAATAATTTATCAAGGTCACCAATTGAATTCAAAGCCAGGATCCTCAATAATTAAAAAAAATGACAAAGCCTCATAAATAAAAGCCAGGGTAAAAGCAACCTTCCTATTTGCTGGATGACTTGCATGTAATACTTTAACTTCCTCCCAGCTAGGGATGGGCGGATTCCCTACCTGTCATCATTCCATGGGGGAATCTTCCCACAGGGGGAGGTGATCCGTCCCTCCCCCCAGAATCCGTCCAGGCCGGCTCCGCTCCACGTTGATCCTGCCGAGACGGCCGCCAGCTCCGCATCGCTGGCGAATGTCAATACAGCCGGCAGCAATTGCCGTGCCATATCACTGTGCTAAGTAAGTCTCCGGACACAAATGGCATTTAGGTTAATCTACCAGCTTTACAGCCGCAAATGGCACCCACTGCGCATTTGCATCCGGAGACTTACTTAGCACAGTGATACGGCACAGCAACGGCTGCTGGCCGTATCAACATTCGCCCGTGATGCAGAGCAGGTGGCCAGCTTTGCAGGATCGATGCAGAGATGGATCCAACCCAGACAGTTTCCAGGGGGAGAGGGAGGGGAGTGCTCCTTTCTGCCACAGGCCCCAATGGGGCCAGATTGTTGGAATCCGGCCTCATTGGGGTCCAGCCTCATTGTGATCCCGCATCCCTACTCCCAGCCATATTTACTTTACAGGGTTTAGGGACAGGCAGATTACTCACCCGGTTCCGGTCCGGGGCATCCACAGTGGGGGGGAAGCAATCCGTCCCTCCCCCCAGAATCCTCCCCAGCCAGCTCCGCTCCAGGCTGCTGCGGCTGCAAATGGCGGCCGTCGTAGTGGCCACCATTTGCGTCCTTTCATTAGGCTGTGATAGGCTTTTTGTTGTTGTTGTTGTTCAGTCATTCAGTCATATCCGACTCTTCGTGACCCCATGGACCATAGCACGCCAGGCCTTCCTGTCCTGCGCTCTCTCCCGGAGTGTGCTCAAGTTCATATTCTTTGCATCGGTGATGCTATCTAGCCATCCCATCCTCTGCCGTCCCCTTCTCCTTTTGCCTTCAGTCTTTCCCAGCATCAGGGTCTTTTCCAGAGAGTTTTCTCTTTGCATTAGGTGGCCAAAATATTTGCGCTTCTGTGATAGGCTACGTAAGTATTTACGTAGCCTATCATGGCAAAAGGCAGGGATGCAAATGGTGTAGCGGCCACCATTTGCGCCCCTGCTCTTTGCCATGATAGGCTACATAAGTATTTACGTAGCCTATCACGGCCTAATGCAGGCACACAAATGGCGGCCGCTATGGCAGCCACCATTTGTGGCCACAGCAGCCCGGTGGCAGCCAGAAGACGAGCTGGAGCTGCTGCATCCGCTGCCGCCATATCCGCTGCCAGGTAGGTCCATCCTGGGGGGATTTTGGGGGGGTGGCGGTCAGGGGGGGAGGCCGTTCCGCCACGGACTCCGCGGGGCCAGATTCCAAAGAATCCAGGCTCACTGGAGTCCATGGAGGATTTCTCCAACATCCCTGGAGAAACATCTCCAACTTATGTTCCATTTTGAGCCCCAGCATTTTGGTATATCTCCCTCTCTCTAAGCCCCTGTAATGTCTGTGCATACTATTTGTGTACTAGTAAATTCAGCTTCAATTCTGAACACAGATGCGTGTTTCTCTTGGTTCATGGAAATCCTCCCCAGGGTTGATTCAAGCATGTAAAGGAGCAACAAAATTCCTACAGCACATAATTCCATACCATTGTGGTTTTGTTGGCTTTGTGTTTGAATATTAGCTTTCATTATGAGGTAAAAATTGTGCCTTGTGCTTTAATTGTTAGATAATAAAATGTTACAATTCCAAATATTTATGTATGTACCACGTTTTAATGTGGGTGATCTAACTTTGGGGAATAATGCATGTCCCCAGCTGGGTCATGAAATTTGCAAGTGTCCTTCTTTCAGACATTACTAGGATATCAAGTTTCCAATCTCTTTAGCGGGTACCATCACAATAGCAATCACCGGGGCCAATCTGAATGGAAACACTTTGTGAAGCAATTTGGGCAAAATCTGCATTTCATAGAATCGAATTAGCTCTTTCCATAGTACACGCAGTGCTGTATTCCTCCACTTTTGCCGTGTATATGGGAACTGAAGCTGCATTAGTTGAGGTGGGGTGGGCGAGTCCTGCCACAAGTAGAAATGAACATCAGCAATTGCATAGGTGCAGGGCAGCCACTGGGCAGAGGCTTGCACTCCTCCCTCGCGTATTCAACAAAGTGCAATGGAGGACTTGCTTATGAGCAGCCTTTCATGACAAACCTCATGACGTTTATGAGGCAAGCTGCAGCCGCCGCCACCCAAAAACTAAGCAGAATGAGCGGGAGTGCAAGAGGCGCTGAGAGCAGAGAGCCCAGAGCCGGTGAGGAGGGAGAGCAACTAGCATGATGTTACCTTTAACTGCTCAATCAATAATCTTAGAAGCTTACACACACACACACACACACACACACACACACACTTGAGCTAAATGAAGTGCTTCTGAGTACATATTCATGATAATCATCCGCCCTGGCATCCACCCTTTCTTAGCTGTGCAGCTTCAAATCAACAGGCATCCACCATTTCTTAGCTGTGTTCCTTTGTAGCTGCACAGTTTCAAAACAGCAAGGCTGGCTCCCTCCCTCCCTCCCCAACCCCAACTCCCAAGCTCAATGCCTATTTAAAGTGAGAGGCAGCAACTGAGCCCATGTTCACAACAACACAGTTTCAAAGCATCAGGGGTAAAGGCAATGAGTTACTTCCAGGTAGACATGTTTACCCCTCTACTCTCCCCACATCCCCACCCCATGCTATTTTCCTTTCTGCCAATCAGTGCCGTTTCCACCAGCCCATGCCGAAGCCAACTGAGGTCACATGGACTCCTGAACAGTACTGAAGCTGCTGTGACAGGAAAATCTGACACAAAATGAGTTGGAAAAAAACCAGATTTAGGGCAAGAAATGCCAGGTTACCTACAGAGAGCCGTGTGTATCATCTGACACTATCAACTTGGGAGTGGAGTAGAACTAGAGTAAAAGCCCCATGTAGATGGGGCCCTGGTTTGTCCCAATAGTTTTCTGAACCAGCATATATTCTGGATAAGAGGGAAGCATTGCTTGGGTGGTGTAGCCGTAGTGTTTCCTTTGTCATGGACAGATTACCAAGTGAAGGCTAAATTCACAAAGTTCCTGAAATAGGCCTTACCTTCTGTGAGGAGCTGGTAATTTGATTTACCTCCAAAGGCTGATGGATCTAGGGATGCTTCATTTGACTTTGCCAGCACTTCTGCTGAAGCTGTACTGACTGCCTAGAAGGGGGAGTTAGTTCAAACAATCGGCATGATAGCTCCAGAGTGCACACTTCAATTTGCCAGCGCTTCCTCTGGTTTACCAGGAAGTTGCAAACAATAGCAAGAGTGCAAATGAAAGAAGACTCATAACGAATTCAACCAAACATTGCTTGGAACCCATTTGATGGTGATGGTGGCAAGGAGATTTTACTTCCTAACACCATTGCATTTGCACACAGTCATCCAATGGACTTGGTATAGCATGTTGCAAAGGTTGATAATCTCAGTTCCTCCTTAATAGTGGGTCTAGAACAAGAGATGTGCAAACTTACCCCCGTCCGGGTTGCCCGCCCAGTTTCTGCCCCCACTCGCTGGTCTTCAGCCCATGCCAGGCTCGGCAAGCAGTCTGCACTCACCCCAGTGGCCTCGTTGAGCAATGTGATTGCCATTTTTTTTAAAAAAAATAGCAATCACAAAAATGTGCATGTCTTTGTATGCATGAAAATGTGCATTTGGAGAAATGCACACATTCTCATGTGTGAAATGCGCATTTTTGTGAAGGTTCACCTTTGTGTGTGCAAAAATGTGCATTTTTCAAAAAAAGCACATTTTTGCACATATGCAGAAATGCGCATTTTCGCATAAGCAAGTATGCACATTCACAAAAATGCGTGTTTTTGCATGTGCACAAATATGCGCATTTTTGTGATTGCCATTTTATTTCTCAAAAAATGGTGACCGCAAAGCTTGATGAGGCCGCGGGGGTGCGTGCATGGGCAGGGGGCGGGCAGGAGCAGGGGCTTGGTGAGCAGGGTTTAGGGATGCAGGCAGGGGCAGTTCCACCAGATTCCCAGACCGAATCGGGTGCCGCCACACCATCCCTTTCTAGAACCCCTAGTGACTCACTTGGACAGTTTTGCACAGCTGTTTGCAGATAAAATTGCTT
The DNA here is from genome assembly GCF_057233095.1 of Heloderma suspectum. Classification (NCBI taxonomy): domain Eukaryota; kingdom Metazoa; phylum Chordata; class Lepidosauria; order Squamata; family Helodermatidae; genus Heloderma; species Heloderma suspectum. Next base: position 43,037,000 of record NC_139460.1, on the reverse strand, counting down.
GCATCCATTCCAAGTCTTCCTTAAGGGAGGGCATCTTTCCATCTGTATCAAAAGAAGCAGTCATTTGATTTTTGCTGGGAAAGCCTTCATTAGATCCTTTTTTCATTGAACAACTAAAGGCCAGTTTCTAGCATCCCTTTCTTAGGTAAGGTGGTGGAATGAACTGTGGCAAGTGGCTCCAGCCTCTCCTGGATGAAACCAGTATTCTAGATCCATTTCAGTTCAGCTTCTATCTGTGATTTGGGACCAAAACGACTTTAATCATTCTAGTAGATAATGTTCACCAGAAAAGACAGAAGGAGTGTATCCTTTTATTATTCTGCTGAACTTCACAGTAGCAGTTGATTCGATCCATCAAAGTGTCTTTTCTGGACCGACAACAAGGATTGTGACTGTAGGATTTTGCTTTGATAGGGTTACATTCCTACCACGTGGATAGGTTTCAGAAGGTGTTGCTGGGGAATTATCTATCATGGCAGCTGCTTTGTGGGGTTTCAAAAGGCTTTATTTTATCCTTCATGCAATTTATCATCTACACAAAACTGCTGGGAGAGGTCAGGTGTGAAGTGTCCTCTGTATGTCAGTGACAAGCAACTCTACCTCTGCTTTTCATCAGCTCCAGGTGCAGTAGCAGAGTTCCTGAAAGCCTGCCTGAGTTCAATCATGGACCTGATGAGGATAAACAAACTGAGGTCCAATCTAAATAAGATGGAATCGCTTATGGCAAGAAGTCCAGGGACCCTGGAGAGTGTTGAGTTACATATTCTAGATGGGGTCATGCACGCCCTTAAGGACTGGTAGTCCTTCTGAACCCAGCTTTGTTCCTAGAATTCTAGGTAGTGGCTACATCAAAGACTGCTTTAAAACAACAACAACACAGCTTTGGCTGGTATACTAGCTACACCCCTTTCTGGATAACTGTTTGAAATATTCTAAAATCCCACCAGGAAATTAGATGAAGAGGATGGTAATAGAACCAAAGAATTTTAAATTTGCATCCTGCTGAATGCAGGATGCAAATACAGCATCCATAACAGACTTCATTTTATTTATTTATTTAAAAATATTTTAGGTCACCTTTAAGGGCATACCCTTCTCAAAGTGGTTTACACACTAAAAAAAAATCCAATCCAATAACAGAGCAACAAAAATCAACAAAATTAGAGTCGTTTCCTTTGCAGTAAAGGCTTCCAGCCTTCAAAAAAGATATTTGGAATCCATCTCTGTTAACTGTGGTGGAGATCCTAAGCTCTGAGGATATAAAACCCATGTTGGTATATATCTCCTCAATCTTTAAATTTTATTGCTTTTAGAAAACTTTTAATCGTAATCCTTAGTCTTGTTTAGTAAAGCCTAAATATTAAACGCTATCCTTTGTATAATTTTATGTGGCATTTTAAAATGTACTTTATTTTGTTCTCTTTTAATATCATGTGGGTCTATGTTTACTTTTACGTAGAATTGTAAATGTATTTTATGTTGTTCTCTTTGATATGGTCTTTGGACTAATTCAATAAACTCTGTTCTACTCTAATAAAATTAATAAATACCAGTAAATATAAACAAACATCCAGCTCAGAGTCTACCAAAAATAATTGTAGTTATGAAGCCATCAATATAAAACACAACTCAAAAGAAAGCCAAAGTAAATAAGTAAGTTTTCAGACCTTTCCTAAAGGCCTGCAAAGTTGAGGCCTGATGGACCCCAGATGGCAACTCATTCCAGAGGTGTGAGGCCACTACAGAAAAGACCCTCTCCCTACCAGCCTAACAGCATCACTGGTGGATAAGTGAGAAGGGCCTCTGTTGTTGAGCTTAAAGTGTGGGCAGGCTAATACAGATGAAGGTGGTTGTTCAGCAGCATGAATCCAAACCATTTAAAGCTTTAAAAGTCAAAACCAGCCCTTTATATTGGACTTCCAAACACGCAACCAGAGAAGCTGGTGCAGTAGAAGTGACACATGAACTGACCTCCTGATTTCCACCAATACTGAAGCAGCCATATTCTGCACCAGCTGGTTTCTGAACCATCATCCAGCCTCTACGTAAATACAGTGAAGCCAAGAGACCAGGAACAACCTAACACTTCTTTCATGATGTAACATTGTAACCCTATCATATATAAAGCGCTATCAACACTTTTAAAAAGCAGCAGCTTCCCTTAACTGCTTTAGCAGCAAAGAAGCTTTAGATCAATGTGTAAGGTTTCCTATTGCCAGAAGTGTAGATTCAATTATCTAACTTGTCTACATTCCCTATGGTGTTGACTAAGCCTTTCATCTTTCTAAGGTAAGTGAGCAGCGGTTTGTGATAAGTGGGTGGTAGTGGTGCATGCTATTGAAATGCATATTGATCTTGTTAGTTCAATTACATATTGACTTTTGCCTCTTGCTGTACAACTGTTCTCTAGCCTATGGTTATTCCATTTGAATAGGTAGTTGCTACAGGCAGTTATGATCCCAATTCCTTTATAGATTATACCAGTTGATGCTTTAGGGCCTCTCCATATGTGTGCCTTCTCAAGACTCAGTGAAAAAACAAAGAACACTTTTGGAACAACACATTACAGGAGATATGATGGGTCTGTCTCTGAAAATGGAATCCCCAATCCTCCCCTTCTCTTCCATACTGTGTAGGTTATGTGTAGCATTTCTTAACCCATGTTGTGATGCCATCCCCGCTCCACATTATTGGCTGTCACCAGGAGGGGAAAGGAAATGCCATAAAAGGATTGTGTCAGGACATGTGGCAAATTATCCTACACATTATGAAGAAGAACAGCACAGAGATTATATTTGGGGCTATACCCCCATGGTGTTCACAGCATTTCATTCTTCCCTTAAGTGTTTTCACTGATGTCTCACAGTAAAATCCAAATTCCACTGAAATCAGTGGTGCACTCTCATTAGCTCTGTTCAGGCATTCAGCCCCCCTCCCATTTAATTAGAATTGCAGGGGGGAAGGCAGGACCCTAGTTGTTCCCCCCCCCCCCACATTCCCTTTGCTCAGTTCCATTAACCTCCATACGTTGAAAGTAATTTCTACTCATGCTGGCTCTATACAGACATTACTTTAAATCCGTATCTAGCTGATATATCTTTCACCCCATTTTTACTCTAGAGAAGGTGCATGGGGCCTGATTCAGATCTTAAAAGCCCCCCTAGGGGCCTAATCCAGATTGGAGTTCCTATGCCTACTCTGATTTATCAGGGTTCTCCATTACACAGGGAGTTGACACATCCGCTGAAGAAGGTACCCTTCTAACATGTGGACGATAATGGAGTGACAGGACAAAATAGAGGCAGCAGGGCCAATGAGCATGGTCCCCCTCTCCACCTCATGCAATTCCAATGGCATGTGGGGTTAATGCCTGAACAGGGCTATTAACAAATCCAGATAACACCTTAACATCTTTTGTTTCTTTCTATATAATTTTTTTTTAATGCTTTTGAACATGCTCTGCATTGCAACTAAAACATTTTCCCCAGCAGAATATGCAAGGGTCTGTGCATCCACCTGCCGATTAAAGTAAAATTCCTGACAGAAATTATTTGGCCATAAGAAGCATCCCAGATACTTGTTCACACCAGTATACCTATAGTATGTGTGTCAGAAATCAAACCTGACAGATAACTTTGGCCTCTGTAGTTAAAAAGAAACAATGCCCAATTAAAGAAAACTCAGTCAATTAGTTGTAAGAGTTTTAATCGATTTAATTAAATCTGTATAAGCTTGCCTATGAATAAAACAATAGTCTTGAACAAAAGCATACTTTCTTTTTAGATGATACATAGTATGTCACTGTAGGCACTATCCTAGTAGAGACATTCCCTACTGCGCAACACAGAAAAGGAAACGTCTCTTCTAATTTGGTGTCTATCACCCACAGTTTTTGTAATTACTTGTACTACCTGATCCAACCAGTCAGGGAGCATGTAGCCAGCATCATGATATCACAGTACCATGCAGCCAATCAAATTTAGCTACGTGACAACATCACAAATCCAAATCAGACTGAGAAGAACGCTTCCCTCTTTCACTCTGAAACTGAATGGAGGAGCATTTCTGCCTAGTTTCAAAGACTCCCATATTATTGTGAAAACCAAGGAGGGCAATAAATAGGGGGTGACATTTTGGGTAACACTCCTTCCCATTTCAACTCAGCACTACAGAAAATTCTGCTTTGAGTGAACCCAGCCACACGCTACAGGGGAAGAGAAGCACACATACCCTTCCACAGACCACAAGTTAGTTTTCTAATAGCCAGCACACAGGCCAACCCCGGAGACAGAGAATTACAGCTCAAGACTGTGAACCAAAGTTATCTCTGTATGCAAACAACTTAAAAATTAGGAGTCAAGTAACAGTTTGAATGTCTCATTGTCTCATATTCTCTCTTTCCGATGTTTTTCCTGCCTGCCATCTCTTGAACACTACACGAATTCCACCCTGCCATGAGCACGGCTTGAAACGGATCTCACATGGCCAAGCCGTGGAGCCGCTGGCCAGCTCCGGCCGCCCGCAGCCAGACATCCGGCCGCTGGGCAGCCCTGCAGGGACGAATTCCACCCTGCCATGAGCACAGCTTGAAACAGATTTCACACGCCTTTAGGTCTACATATTTGATATTTCTGATGTCTTTAAAGAAAAAAATACCATTTTGAAAAATGAGGAAAGCCTTCTGCCTAAGATCCATCTCTGCAGAAATAAGCCAAAATATTAATATATCTTAAAAATGATAGTAAAGCTTATGTTCCTTTAAGTAATCCTGTAGTATGAAATAACTCTGTTGGTTTGCCTGACAAATGATATTGCTGTAAACTTGGAAGGGATTATAACCAAAAAAATAGGATGGGAAAAAATTAGGGATGTACGAAACACCTACCTGGCTCTGTGCCGGGCAATCCGCAGTGGGGGGGGAGGCGATCCGTCCCTCCCCCCGGAATCCTCGATGGGGGGGGAGGCGCTCTGTCCCTCCCTCCGGAATCCTGCCTGGCCGGCTCCGCTCTGCAGCCAAGCTGTGGAGCCGCTGGCCAGCTCCGGCCGCCCGCAGCCGGACAACCGGCTGCTGGGCAGCCCTGCAGGGACGCAAATGGCAGCGATCATAACCGCCGCCATTTGCGTCCCTGTATTGAGCCGTGATAGGCTACGTAAATATTTATCTATCATGGCAGGGGGAAAAAAACCCAGTGTACACAAATGGCAGTGGCTACTGTACGCAAATGGCATCCCTGCATTAGCCGTGATAGGCTACGCAAGTATTTAGGTAGCCTATCATGGCTATGAAGAAGAGGAAGCGAATGGCAGCCACAGGATGGCCGCCATTCGCAAAGCAGCGCAGATGGGAGCAGGTAAGTGCTCCGTTTCACGCACCTTTCATGGGCTGGGGGCAGCGGGGACGTCATCCCGCGTGCCTTTCGTGGGTTGGGGGGGCGGGGGCTTCGTTCCGCAATGGATTTCAGGGGGCCGAATGCACTGGCATTCAGCCTCACCGAGATCCGTCGCAGAATTCTCTGACATCCCTAGAAAAAATATACAAAAATACAACAGATGCAGCAGAGGACAAACATCTCCAGCAGGGCTTCTATGCATCAATCCTATGCTGTTACACTATGTGGTTATGTTGTGTTGCTACAATTTTTTTTTTTTAAATGTTCTACTGCCAAAAATACTTGTGGGAGGGAGAGACTGCTGTGCTAGCTTCTAGTCCATCCATAGATACACTACCCTGTTCCCTTAATGCCAGATGAGAGAAGTTGGGAAATCCGCTCCTCTCAGTGGGCATTCAGAGATTCAGAATTTGGCTAAATACATATTTCCTGCATCACTGGCGCACACTGAGTCACATCTGTCTTGCTCCCAGAGCTACCCAAGTTGCCTGTTTTAAAAGCTGGGGATGGGGTGAGGGAAACCAGGGACTGAGCAGAATGTCTGTTTCCTTTGCCAGGTTTATTTGATAGTTCAAGGTTACCTGGATCCCTACTACGGAGGCTGTATATCTACAAGGGAAGGGAGAGGAGAGAGGAGGGCAGAGAGAAAGAGAAAGAATGGGCTGTTTTAAAAACAGTAGAGAAAGGCTAGTAAATCAAAACGTAAAATCCAAACAAGCCTTTCAAGATGTTCAAAATAAAGCAAGAGAATCTACTAAGGGTTTCAGAAGAGCTCCAAAATGATTTCACAATGATGCTGCATATACACGTATAAACATTCACACAATAATCCACACACTGTTGTTCAGTTGTTAAGTCATGTCCGACTCTTCGTGACCCCATGGACCATAGCACGCCAGGCCTTCCTGTCCTCCGCTCTCTCCCGGAGCGTGCTCAAGTTCATGTTCATTGCATCAGTGATGCTATCTAGCCATCTCATCCTCTGCCGTCCCCTTCTCCTTTTACCTTCTATCTTTCCCAGCATCAGGGTCTTTTCCAGGGAGTTTTCTCTTCGCATTAGGTGGCCAAAATATTTGAGTTTCAGCTTCAGTATCTGCCCTTCCAATGAGCACTCAGGTTGATTTCCTTTAGTATTGACTGATTGGACCTCCTTGCAGTCCAGGGGACTCGTAAGAGTCTTCTCCAGCACCACAGTTCGAAAGCATCGATTCTTTGGCGCTCAGCCTTCCTTATAGTCCAGCTCTCACAGCCATACGTTACTAATGGGAAAACCATAGCTTTGATTATACAAACCTTTGTCAGCAAGGTGATGTCTCTGCTTCTTACTATGATGCCTAGGTGTGCCATAGCTTTCCTCCCAAGGAGCAAGCGTCTTTTAATTTCATGGCTACAGTCACCGTCTGCAGTGATCTTGGAGCCCAAGCAAGTAAAATCTGTCACTGCTTCCATTTCTTCCTCTTCCATATGCCAGGAAGTGATGGGGCCAGATGCCATGATCTTCGTTTTTTTAATGTTGAGTTTCAAACCAGCTTTTGCACTCTCCACTTTCACCCTCAACAAGAGGCTCTTGAGATCCTCTTCGCTTTCTGCCATTAGGGTGGTATCGTCTGCGTATCGGAGGTTGTTGATAATTCTCCTGGCAATCTTAATTCCGACCTGTGATTCATCCAACCCGGCGTTTCTCATGATGTACTCTGCATATAAGTTAAATAAGCAGGGCGACAATATACTGCCTTGTCGTACTCCTTTCCCAATTTTGAACCAGTCGGTTGTTCCATGTCCGATTCTTACTGTTGCTTCTTGACCCTCGTACAGGTTTCTCAGGAGACAGGTAAGATGGTCTGGTACTCCCATCTTTTTAAGAATTTGCCACAGTTTGTTGTAATCCACACAATCAAAGGCTTTAGCATAGTCAATGAAGCAGAAATAGACATTTTTCTAGAATTCTCTTGCTTTCTCCATGATCCAGCGAATGTTGGCGATTTGATCTCTAGTTCCTCTGCCTCTTCGAAACCCAGCTTGTACTTCCAGTAGTTCTGGGTTCACATGCTGCTGAAGCCTAGCTTGTAGGATTTTGAGCATCACCTTGCTGGCATGTGAAATGAGCGCAATTGTGCGGTAGTTTGAACACTCTTTGGCGTTGCCCTTCTTTGGAACTGGAATGTAAACTGACCTTTTCCAGTCTTGTGGCCACTGTTGAGTGTTCCAAATTTGTTGGCATATTGAGTGCAGCACTTTAACAACATCATCGTTTAGGATTTTAAATAGCTCAGCTGGAATACTGTCATCTCCGCTAGCTTTGTTGTTAGCAATGCCTCCTAAGGCCCACTTGACTTCACTCTCAAGGATGTCCAGCTCAAGTTCAGTGACCGCACTATCATGGCTATCAGGGACATTAGGATCTTTCCTGTATAGCTCTTCTGTGTATTCTTTCCACCTCTTCTTAATCTCATCTGCTTCTGTGAGGTCCCTGCCTTCTTTGTCCTTTTTCATGCCCGTCTTTGCACAAAACGTTCCCTTGAGATCTCCGATTTTCTTGAAAAGATCTCTAGTCTTTCCCATTCTGTTGTTTTCCTCGATTTCTTTGCATTGTTCATTTAAGAAGGCCTTCTTATCTCTCCTTGCTATTCTCTGGAAATCTGCATTTAGTTGGATGTATCTTCCCCTTCCTCCCTTGCTTTTCGCTTCCCTTCTTTCCTCAGCTACTTCTAAAGCGTCATCAGTCAGCCACTTTGCTTTCTTGCATTTCTTTTTCTTCGGGATGGATTGAGTTGCTGCCTCCTGAACAATGTTATGGACCTCCGTCCATAGTTCCTCAGGCACTCTGTCTATCAGGTCTAATCCCTTAAATCTATTCCTCACCTCCACTGTATATTCATAAGGGATATGATTTAGGTCATAACTGAATGGTTTAGTGGTTTTCCCTACGTTCTTCAATTTCAGCCAACATTTTGCAAGAAGCAGCTCATGATCTGAGCCATAGTCAGCTCCAGGTCTTGTTTTTACTGACTGTATAGAGCTTCTCCATCTTTGGCTGCAAAGGACATAATCAATCTGATTTCGATATTGACCATCTGGTGATGTCCATGTGTAGAGTCACCTCTTGTGCTGTTGGAAAAGAGTGTTTGCTATGATCAGTGTGTTCTCGTCGCAAAACTGTATTAGCCTTTGTCCTGCTTCATTTTGTACACCAAGGCTATGCATGCCTGTTATCCCGGTGATTTCTTGACTTCCTACTTTAGCATTCTAATTCCCTATGATGAAGAGGACATCTTTTTTTGGTGTTAGTTCTAGAAGGTGTTGTAGGTCTTCATATAAATGATCAACCTCAGCTTCTTCGGCCTCAGTGGTTGGGGCATAGACTTGAATTACTGTGATGATGGTTTGCCTTGGATTCGTACCGAGATCATTCTATCGTTTTTGAGATTGTACCCCAGTACTGCTTTTCCCACGCTTTTGTTGACTATGAGTGCTACTCCATTTCTTCTAAGGGATTCTTGCCCACAGCAGTAGATATAATGATCACCTGAATTAAATTCACCCATGCTTGTCCATTTTAGTTTGCCGATTCCCAAGATGTCGATGTTCAATCTTGCCATCTCATGTTTGACCACCTCCAGCTTACCTTGATTCATTGATCTGACATTCCAGGTTCCTAAACAATATTGTTCTTTGCAGCATCGGATTTTCTTTTCACCACCAGACACATCCACAGCTGAGGGTCCTTTCGGCTTTGGCCCAGCCGCTTCACTCTTTCTGGCGCTACTTGGAAATTCCCTCTGCTCTTCCCCAGTAGTATATTGGACACCTTCCGACCTGAGGGGCTCATCTTCCGGCATCATATCTTTTAGCCTTGTGATACGTTCCATGGGGTTTTCTTGGCAAGAATACTGGAGTGGATTGCCATTTCCTTCTCCAGTGGACCACATTTTGTCAGAACTCTCCACCATGACCTGTCCATCTTGGGTGGCCCTGCACGGCATAGCTTATGGCTTCACTGAGTTAGGCAAGTCCCTTCGCCACAACAAGGCAGTGATCCATGAAGGGGAATCCACACATTGCATATGAACTATTTTGGCAAGAGTGGCATGAATATGCTTTTAGAAAAGCAAATAATAGGATTTGCTATTTCACTTGACTGGCAGTGCGATGCTTACCACTAACTCTGTATACCTTCATGTACAGGCATTGATATTAGCCATAATACAGTACTACCAACAACTATTTATACATACAGTGCTGTTCCCTCACCACCAACATTCTCCAATGGGAACAGAAAAACTATATTTATATGTAATAAGAACCACTGCAGTGTATGATCATGTATAGGATGAGTTTAAAGGTATCTTTCATGAACATTTTCATCAGTGTTAAAAAGCATCTGCCTTTTAAGTGACTTTTCTGTGATTGGTACAAGACAAAAATATTCACCTATGCAGGAAATGTTGCTTCATTTATTTCCAGTGACACCAGCACATAGACAAATCAGATTGGCTGCATAGTGTTTTGACTTCATTACATTATTTACTACATAAACCTTGATTGGTTAGGATCACCAATGCTACGAGTTTAGGAAGCTCTGTCCTCATTCTCAACTGGCTTTCTATGCCATCTGTGAGATCAGCACATAGCCCAATCTGATTGGCTAGGCAGAACTGTGGCACCTATCCATTGGATAAGTAAAAAGTAATAACACAGACAACATTCATCTGAGCCTAGCTCAAAAGCGTACTTCAGGAGGAGTTCTTAAAAGCCTGCCTCAAAGGAGAATCATAGAATCATAGGGTTGGAAGGGGCCTACAAGGCCTGCTTCCCAGGCGGTCTCCAAGTACTAACCAGGGCTGACCTGGCTTAGCTTCCGAGATCGGGTGCATCCAGACCTTTGCTCTCCACCACCACAACACCTTGAATTTTTCTCCAGCTAAGATAAAAATCTGCACCAGGAAAGGATTCCTGGCTTTCCTCTGTGCCATCCTCCCTATCCTCCAAAGCTCCCCACAAATCCTAAAAGTAGCCCCCCTGCCCTCTTCATTACTTACCTGTAAGGAGAAATGGTATGGTAGTAGCATTAGCAAGCACAGAGAGGGGAGAAGGAAGGTTTTTTTCCTTACTCCCCTTCCCTCTATATCACTAGGACACACTGAGAAATATGTCAGGACTTAAAAGAGTGGTGGTCTTTAGGAAGACTATAATTCCCATGGGGCACTGCTCTTTAACGTCCTGGTGTTCTGTTCTACACTATCTCAGGGCTTCAGACAAGGAGGGAGGGAGGGAGAGAAAAATCTCCCTCCTTCCCACTCTCCACCACTGCTACATACCATCCATTGTTGCCAGTAAGTAAAGGGAAGGGTGGCCAAGGTGTTTTAGAGGGCAAGGTGAGGCAAGAAGAAGGTCTCTTTATTTTCCATGCCCCTCAGATTAGTTTGGGAAATGAATGGATTTCTTTCCAATTTTTGTGTAAAATAAATTGTTTCATTTCTGGGTCAATCTAAGGAGAACAGGGGATGGGGGCGGGGGTTACCCATCTCTACTAAAAGGTAATATAAAGACAAGAATTTATAGAAAGAAAGTACCTAATGACTAACACCTACACCATAAATGGAAGATTGCACCCTTTGTGCTTCATACAGTTCAGAATTACAAGTACCTTATTTCCATGCTCACAGAATCTCCACTTTGCCCATATGCACAGTTAAAAGAGAAAGGGGAAGTACATCCTTTTATAAATATAACAGGACAGTTAAAATGTATTAAGACGTAACTAGTTAAATGGCCTTGAATATATGCCAGGGGAACAACTGAGAAACTGGTGTTTGTGATTTCTATTAACATTAATTCTTCAAAGCTGGCACTGGCCCTTTAACAGTCACTGTTTTCGGATTCACCTCAATTAATCTGGGTATGTGCAGTTTGGTTACATGGAAAATAAAGGGTTATATTCATTATATGCAGCAGTCACATCTTTTTTTAATTAATAGGTTTGTAATTGCGATTGACTTAACAGACTGATGACAGTCTTATGATGAGCCATTCCCAGCTCAACTCCCTACCCATCTGCCCTGAGGTCAGGAACAAATTGAACTACATTATCTGGAACCAGCTCCCCCTCTTGCACCAATCTCCTTTCTGAACCATGGCAAGGTCATCCTAGACCAGAAGACTATAGCAGTGGAACCCTCCCATCTACTTTCAAAAGATTTATTAAAAGAAAGCAAGGCAATGAAGTTACCTTCCATTTTGTTTGATTTTACCATTAGTAGTAACCTTTCAGCTGTATATTCTCTACTGCAGCATACACTTAGCAGGGCTTTCTGTAAAATGTGTACTCCAATGACATGCTGACACAGTGTTAGAAGCTAGCACTTGCATTATATAACTAAAGATGCAATCCTATAGACACTTACTTACCTGGGATTATGTCCCATGGAACATAATGGGACTTCCTTCTGGAATAGATATGAATAGAACTGCACTGCTGCAAACCATTTTTCAAATGCTTTTTTTCTAGGATGAGATGAATTGCCACTGAAACATATGGAAGCATCCACAAGATTACATCAGCATGGCAGAAACACCACTTAAAAAGAGTTCTTGATTTGTTTTTTTTTAAGTGTGCATGTTGCCATTAAACTTATGAAAGCTAAGAGTTGACTGCATGGCCATTTAACATGGCACCAGTGGCAGGTGAATGTTGGAAAACAAACATGGGGGAGGGAGTTAACCCAGGAGTGTTGAACATCTTTCAACCCAAGGGCTGAATTCTATTTTGGAGAATTTTTGACCCAAAATAGGCAGGGTCAAAAATACAACAGATACCAGCATGTTTTAGCATAAAGCCCTTCCTGCCGGTAACTAACTAAGCCCTTTAGGAGGGGCACTTCAACCTTTTAGAATGGGGAAAATTCTAAATTCAAGCCGGGAAACCACCAATTGTCAGATGGTGAAGGGAAAGGGGGTGGGGCCATCTGGGAAACCCCAGAGAGGCAGATTGGGACACCAGGCAGGCCAAATCTGGCCCCAGGCCTGAGGTTTTGCACCCCTGGTTTAAACTTCCCTTATCTGCATGCAGTGGTTCTGATCCAGATCAGGGGCCCACACACTTACCTGTGAGTAAAAAGTGAAGTGAGGGTCAGCAGCACATTACAGATTTAATGTACAGTGTAGTTTAACCTTCTAACTTGTCTCAATTGAATTCCAGTTTATTCACCCTCATCTATTCCATTAGTGAAATCACGCAGTCATTCACAAAAGAAACCTACCAAACCTGATACAGAGGGAAAGCAGAGTTGGGTGTCATAAGCTTACGGATGACAGCATATTCCAAACCTTCAAACAACCTTACCTGGTGGTTTCATGTGGATATTAAAAGCATCTTTAAAGAACAGCATGAGAGACAAGATGGAGCCCTGCGGAATCATGAAGGACAGCTTTCTGGATATGTCATGATTGCTGTTTATGAACAGCTCATTGCACCACCCAACACCAGCCTCATGTTAAATGTGCATGGACAGATCCATGTTAATCTCAGTTACTGATAGCTGGGAAGCAAAAAAAAATAATCACCCAAGCCTCAGTTATTTCTTGTTCATCTCACCAAATGAGAAAATGTTGTATGTAATATGAATGCCAGAATGGGAAGTACAATACCCTTTAAAAACTAATTTCCATCCATGTTCACTTCTTGTTCATCTCACCAAATGAGAAAATGTTGTATGTAATATGAATGCCAGAATGGGAAGTACAATACCCTTTAAAAACTAATTTCCATCCATGTTCACTTCTGGCATTCCATGCCTGGGTACAGGATACAGAACATTCTTCTCTTCAGACAATTGTCCTCTATGAGTAGAGGGCAATGAATGCAACCACAAAAGGGGGTGCAGCTAGTATGCTCCAATTTTTGTAGAACATTTTATGAGGAACAATTTTGATAATAGTCAAATTTGTCACAGGAGCAACAGTTAACAAGATCAATGGGAAAAACAGTTTTAGGCAGTGGCCATTTTATTTTCATTCAAAACTTGATTCCCCATACTCTGAGAAGATTGGTACCATACTCATACCTGTATCATCAAGGAACCCACAAATAAACGGGAAAAAACCATTTTAGGTGGCAACCATTTTGTTTTCTCCCTGTAACTCATATCTGAAGAAGTTCTGAGCCTGCCACCATTCAAAACTTGATTCCCCATGCTCTAACAAGAAGATTGGTACCTCACTCATACTTGTATCATCACGGAACCCACGACTGACAAGACTATTTTCACTTTTTGCTTTTATGAATTGTTTTGCTGGAGCTGTTATTTTCTGATGTTAATTTATATGTTATGACATTGTGATTACAGTTTGGCTTATATAGTGTTTGCTTTTATGACTATAAGCCTGCTTTAGTTCTTTTGCTAAATGGAAGGATATTTTTAAATTAATTAATTAATTGCTGAGAAGTAATAAGTCAAGTGTGTTAAACACTGAAAGCACAATGTAAATGATTATTACTGCAGCTGTGATTGTTGTAGAGCACAGTATGTCAGAAGCACAGGGAGAAATGTAATATACATTTGGCTAGAGAATGCAGTACACTGGAAAAAGTAATGCTCTCTTTTTATAGATCAAAAGTATTGAGACCAGGAGAAAGTGTCTTGTTACATACAAACAGAAGCACTGTGGCTGCTGATTAAGACGCAGTAAGGAGCAGTAAGTTGCTTTTCAACTGACAAGGATGTTCAGAGATCATTTTCTCAAGGGCCTAGTGGAAATTTAGGTGGTACAATCCCACTACTCTTGGCAATCTCTGGGCATATGCTGCCCTTCAGTGAACCAGAACAGCATTAGAGGGTGCTATGCTACTTTACATGATCTAAATAGAATACCAAGGCTGGTAGAGCAACTTCCGTTGCTACCCAGATTGCCAGTTAATGACCCAGGATGGTGGTAGATGTTTCCTCAATGGGGGGTGTCTAATGACTAGAAAATAGTTGGGAGTTTACTTTCTAGTGAATGCTTTGAATGAAGGAGGCTATCAGAGCTTGGAAAGTCATACACACACACAACCAGTTTGTGGAGGGGGGGAGAGGGAGGGAGAAGTAATAAAAGTTAGGTTGCTGCACCCATCAGGAGAAACCCCACTGATGGTGCCCAAGATTTCGGAGGTCTGGTCCATGATGGCTTGGAGAAGAGCGTTTACAATAATAGTGCCCACTCTCTGAAACTCCCTACTACTTCAGATTAGACAAGTGCCAGCCCTTCTCGGTATTAGGCATCTACTGAAAACATACTTTTTCCAGCAAGCATCCCCAGGAAGGTAATATTGTCAGTAATAATTATCTATCTATCACACTTATATCCTGCCTGTTTTCCTCCTTAAGGAACCCAAGGTGGCATACGTGATCCTCCTCCTCTCCATTTTATGCTCACAACAACAACCCAGTGAAGTAGGTTGGGCTGAGAGTCTGTGACTGGCCCAAAGTCACCCAGTGAGCTTCCATGGCCTACTAGAACCCAAATCTCCCAACTCCCAGTCCAGCACTCTAGTCACTACACTACACTGGCTCTAATAATATACAGTATTATTAGCTTAAGGATTATTTACTTCAGAAGTAAATCTGAGGAAGTGGACTCTAGTCCACAAGAGGTTATGTCATAATAAATTTGTTATTTTTTAAAGTACCACAAGACTCTTTGTTCTTTTTACTTCAGAAGATGTTTAATCCACAGTTTCTTCACATAGAATTGGTAAAAAGTCATGTTGTTGGGGTTTTTTTTTCCAGTTTTCCGAAGTATTTAAAGGGGGAAGGAAAAGCAGCCCTTAAAATCAGTGTTTGTGATTCTGAGAACACCAGATGTTAATTAACTGGAATAAGATATGCGGACTAGTAAAAAAAAATTGCTTTTGGTCCCACAAACATGCACTGAGGAAGAAATCTACTTTTACCACAAGATCATAAAGTTGAAAGTGACCCAAAGAAGTTTCCTGCCTTCAGCCATGACCTTCCACATCAGCCTTCACCAACCTGGTGCCTTCCAGATGTGTTAGACTAAATCCCATCATCCCCCAGCCACAATTCAAGGAATAGCTCAGCAACATGATCTAGGGAGCTCAAGGAGTTGCATGGTACAGGGAGAAGAAAAGCAAACCTAAAAGTAAGCAAGAACAAAAACCCATCCTAAGATTGTAGAGAGCAAAAGGGTTGTTAATTAACACTAATAAATCATAGTACAGTTGGAAGGGGCCTTTAAGACCATCATGTCCAACCCCCTGCTCAATGCAGGAATCCCAAGTCAAAGCATCCCTGACAGATGGCTGTCCAGCTTCAGCTTGAATGCCTCCAGTGTGGGAGAGCTCACTACCTCCCTAGGTCATTGGTTCCACTGTTGTGTTGCTCTAACAGTCAGGAAGTTTTTCCTGATGTTCAGCCGGAATCTGACTTCCTGTAACTTGAGCCCATTATTCCGTGTCCTGCACTCTGGGATGATCAAGAAGAGATCCTGGCCTTCCTCTCTGTGACAACCTTTCAAGTACTTGAAGAGCGCTATCGTATCTCCCCTCAGTCTTCTCTTCTCAAGGCTAACCATGCCCAGTTCTTTCAGTCTCCCCTCATAGGGCTTTGTTTCCAGTCCCCTGATCATCTTCGTTGCCCTCCTCTGAACCCTCTCCAGTTTTTCGTAACATGTACTAATGGTTGTGAGAAGAGGAACCGATGGTTTCAATTCTAAATCTGCTTATTCAGAATAGAAGAGTATGAACTTATTAAGTGTTACAGGGGATGCAAGGATGCCATTTACTGACTTCTTCCAGACGAGTGCCCCTAGTAATATATAGTAAAGGAACGTCGGATGTGACATCATTGTGTTCAGCACTTCCTTGCCTCCACTCCAGCTGCCATGTGCAGGGGGATGGAAAATTCTGAACATGTGACATCTTTCCTTTACCAGAGATTTCCAGGGAGACACTGATTGGTAGCAGTTCTGCATCCCCTATTACATCTAGTTAGGCTCTTACTGATTTGATGTCTCCCTCTACAACATAAAAAAGGTAAAAGTGTCCCAACCAGTCGTGTCCGACCCTAGGGTGTGGTGCTCATCTCCATTTCTAAGCTGAAGAGCCGGCGCTGTCCGAAGACGCTTCCGTGGTCATGTGGCCGGCACGACTGAACACCGAGGTGCACGGAACGCTGTTACCTTTCCCACCGAAGCGGCACCTATTGATCTACTTGCAATTTCTTGCTTTCGAACTGCTAGGTTGGCAGAAGCTGGGACTGAAGACGGGAGCGCACTCCGTCACGCAGCACTCGGGTCTCAAACTGCTGTCCTGCCGACCTTCCAGTCTGCAGTTCAGCGTCTTAACCACTAAGCCACCGCAGCCTAACATACTGGACCTAAAGTAAGTGATATAATTTTTGTCAACATCCTTTATGGCAATACACCTTAAATTACAAAATGTAACTTTAAAAAAACCACTAAAATATGAAATGGAAGAGAGCAATCTCTCCCTTACATTATTTATTTTGCGAAAAATACTTTATTTTATTGAAATAATATCCTTCTGTTTTTACGGCACAAATGACCAAAGATTTCTCTACAGGATTAGCCAAGGAAACAGAATATGAATAAAATCTGGAGGTCTTTGAAGATCTTAATCCATCAGCTCCCTTAAAGAGACACCGCTAGCCATCCTGGACCAGTAAGTAGGGATGTATGAGAATTTCATTTCGGCTTGAAAAACACTAGAACATGCCCGCTTGCAACCCCAAATGCAATCACATTTTCTGGGAAAAGCTTACACATTCTTGACCTTGAGATCACATTCATAAAATGTGTCCATTTTTAAAAATGCATGCTTTAAAATGCACGTTTTTCGAAAAGGCTGCATTTTCATGCTTTCATCATTGGGGCAACTGCACATTTGAGTGCATACTTTAAAAAATGTGCACCTTTCCTGTTCAGAAATATGAAAGAAGACACTCGCATTCAGGAGGAAGAAAGAGGCAGAAAATGGGTAACTTCAATGAGCTCGAACATTACTTGTTCTCCTACCTGTACCAATGAGAATATTAACATTATCCCAGACTGTGATCAGGCTTTGCTTTAAGGCAAGCACACCTTTTCCCCACTTAATTCCTTCTTCACTGGCACTCTTTTATCCTTCAGCCACTCTCTTCTACCATACCTGTTTTTGTAACTATGCCTCTTTTGTTCATAAATAACCTGACAAAGTATGGTTCTTGATTACTCACTCATTACTACTTAACAACCCACCTGTTGTTAAGTTTTACAGGATCTGTTATTGATTTTTCCTGTTGGGGAAAGAGTTCCTTCAGCAGTTGGTTCTCAGACAGAATTAAGCTCTGGAGTCTTGAGATGTTCCTCTTTAAAAGATGTGACAGGTTTGGTGCCTCCATCTTCAGTCTCACAGGGATACAGTTACAAAAAATACTGGGAGTGGGGATATGTCTATTCTAAGGAACAGCATTGGGTTACTCTCTCCTACTTAGCCTGCATCTTTGGCATTTCAAAGATGCTTTGACCTTTTATTTGGCAATTCTCTCCTGTGCATGCAAGCAGGTCCCCAGTGTGAATCTTAAAAGCCTCACTATCCCCCCATGCCAGATTGGGGGCCCCGCACCTACTCTAGAGTAAAAATGAAAGAAATGTAGGTACTAGATACAGATTTAAAGTAACGTCTGTTTTGGCCTTCCGTGAATTTGGGAAGGGATCCCTAGGAGAAGTCTGTGGAGCCTTTCACTCCCCATGTCTGGTCCTCAGCTGGGTGGCCGCAGCTAAAGCTGAGGTGAAGTTTCCCAGAAGACATTGTTCTGAGAATATTTCTCAGAATGTTCTTTTTTCCCACCCTTTTAAAGATAATTTTGCAGGATTTTCTTAGAATATTCTCCACCATTTGGGATGATAGCAGCCATTTTTACTCTCATAATGCCACACAGTGATGGGAGGCCCAGCCTATAGCAGAGGACGCAAAATGGTAGCAGGGCTGGTGACACAGTTGTTGCAGTTGTTACTTGCAGTAGCAGCAGCAACAACAAAATCCTTATGAAAAAAATTAAGAACCTGTGCTAGTAAGTGGGCCACACTCTTAAGAAACTGTTGGAGAATGTCTCTTCCACTGAGAAATTCACTAACATGGTCGCCCCCACCCTCGCCACCGCCACCAATTTGCACGAACAGGGTGGAGAATTTTGAGAGGTGATCTGAGCACAGCTCTACCCAGCCATTAACAGTAACACAGGGCCTTTCTGTATCTCATTTAGGGATAGCTTACAACTGCAGCACAATGATGTGGTCAAGTCCTGAACCACTTCAAACTGCAGGCGAGAGAAGCCATGCTTGAATTCTCCTCCCTATAAAATACAAAAAAATAAAAAAAAAATTCCCAGCAAGAAAAACAAAAACAAAAAACCAAAGACCTGGCACAGCAAGGAGGGGGAGAGGCTGGAACTTTTCATCCAAATGTGCTAGTTTCTTACTTGCAGGAAGATGAAATTGTTGCGGGGGGGACGGCGGTTAACATAGAGGAACATTCAAAAATGGTATACTCCACCTGGAGTACAGTACATCCTACTACTTCAGGGCTTGACCAACTCATTCCATTTAAGGTGTGGAACGACCAACTAACCTCTTAGAGATAGATGATGTCATACTTCTCTCCAGAGCTGCAGCATGCAAGCTATTTGTGCTCTTTATGAGAGTAGCCTGGAGGCTGCTGAATACTTCTGTGTGAGGCAGGAGAAAGGCTTCCATTTTCAGTAATGGCAGAACCAGTTACGGTGTTGCTAGCAACACACACACACAGCTAAAGGCCAGCCCTGTGTGCCGGCTACTGCGGACTGAGTCTGGATGCAGTTGGCCCAGGACAGTCAATAGAAAGTACCTCAAGTTCCCTCACTCCCCTTTTGCTGAGCTGCATAATATGGCTAGTTGCTGATGGAGACCAAGAAGGGAAGAAAATAGAAAGATAATTGAAAATGTACATACAGTAGGGGCACAATCCTATGCATAGGTCCAACACCTCCCAGCATTCCTCAGACATTTTGGCTAGCTGGGGAATGCTGGGAGTTGTAGGATTTACGGCTGTCTACACATGCATAGGATTGAACCCTAAGGATGTTAAAAACACAGTCACTGCTAAGATCTTCTTGGTAGCGTCAGCTGAAATTTATCAACACCGATTTAAAACGACAGCATGTTAAAATACTTTTAAAATAAAACAAGTTCACATTTTTCCTAAAGGCTAAGAATGTCAAGTATCTGCTGGGCATTCTAGAGCAGGGGTGGGAAAAATATATATCTCCAGATTTTGAAGTTCAGTTCCCAGCATTCCTGACCACTGGCCATGCTGGCAGGGCTTATGGGAGTTGAAGTCCAAAAATCTGGAAATCTACCTTCTGGAAATCTACCTACCCTGTTCTAGAGGATGAAGTGTTTTCCAAAGACATCTCTTTTCTTTGCACAGGCTGATGAAGCATCTGTAAATCACAGAATCATAGAATCGAATAATAATAGGGTTGGAAGGGGACTACAAGGCCATTGAGTCCAACCCCCTGCTCAATGCAGGAATCCATGAATGAAGGAAAACAAAGTGGAACCTTTCTAGGAGATCAGGAGCAGGCAACTTCAGGACTTCCAAGGGCAATTTTTGCTACCCAGACCTCGCCCCATGGGTGCTAAAAGATAAAATGGTGTCCACAGTGGCTACAGAGCACAAAAAGGGCCAGCTTGTTTGTGAACAAGTTAATTTTTAACTTGTTCACAAACAAGAGGGGAGACAGCTAGAACGCAGGTGGAGGAAAACTCATGCTGAGTGTGACCGAACACAGGTAAGAGCCCACTATCAACCCTACTCTGTGGCGGTGAGGATGGCAAAGAGACAGTTCTTTTCCACCAGCACTGCATCTTCTCAGTGTCGTCCAGCTTTTCTGAGTGGTTTGTGGTCTGTTACAGTCTGGGCCAGGGAGAGAGACAGTAGAACCCTTGGCGGCACGCTGTGATAAGTTTGCAAGGCACTTTGAAGATAAAGTCGCTCAGATTCGTCATGAATTGGACACCACGATTAATGCAGTTCCATTGGTAGAGGCGTTCAGGGCACCGTCTGGTCCAGTTTTATTGGATGAGTTTCAGTTACTGAGGCCTGAGGATGTGGACAAGGTGCTTGGCCAAATCCGATCCACCACTTGTGTGCTTGACCCTTGCCCTTCATGGCTTATTAAATCAAACAAGGAGGGGATGTCCAGCTGGGTCCAGGAGGTTGTAAATTCCTCCTTGAGAGAGGGAGTGGTGCCTGCTGCTTTAAAAGAGGCAGTAATTAGACCACTCCTAAAAAAGCCTAAACTGGACCCAGAGAATGTTAACAATTATAGGCCAGTGGCCAACATCCCCTTCCTGGGCAAGGTGCTTGAGCGGGTGGTTGTAGGACAGCTCCAGGCACTGTTGAATGAAACGGATTATCTAGATCCATTTCAATCGGGCTTCAGGCCTGGTATTGGAAGGGAAACTGCCTTGGTCGCCCTGTGGGATGACCTCTGCCGGGAGAGGGACAGGGGGAGTGCAACCCTGTTGATTCTTCTGGACCTCTCAGCGGCTTTCGATACCATCGACCATGGTATCCTTCTGGATAGGTTATCTGGGTTGGGAGTTGGGAGGCACTGCATTACAGTGGTTCCGCTCCTACTTGGATGGCCGATTCCAGAAGGTGGTGCTGGGGGATTATTGCTCTGTGCCATGGCAATTGTGCCATGGGGTTCCACAGGGCTCTATTTTATCCCCCATGCTGTTTAACATCTACATGAAACCGCTGGGGGAGGATATCCAGAGGTGCGGGCTGGGGTGCCATCAATATGCGGATGACACCCAGCTCTACCTCTCTTTCTCATCAAATCCAGGTGAGGCAGTGGCTGTTCTGAATCAGGGCCTGGGCATGGTAATGGACTGGATGAGGGCCAATAAACTGAAACTCAATCCAGACAAGACGGAGGTACTGTTAGTGGGTGGTTCGTCTGCCCGGCTAGGTGATATTCAACCTGTTCTGGAGGGGGTTGCACTCCCCCTAAAGGATCAGGTTCGTAGTTTGGGGTTGCTCTTGGATCCAGAACTGTCACTTGAGGCACAGGTGAACTCAGTGGCACGGAGCACTTTTTATCAGCTTAGGCAGGTATACCAACTACACCCTTATCTGGACAGTGATAGCCTAGCTACAGTTATCCATGCTCTGATAACTTCCCGTCTGGATTACTGCAATGCGTTATACGTGGGGCTGCCTTTGAAAACGGTCTGGAAACTTCAGCTGGTCCAAAATAGGGCAGCAAGATTGTTAACAGGGACTGGCCTGTGAGCTCATATTACGCCAGTACTTTTCCAGCTGCACTGGCTGCCAGTCCATTTCCACGCCCGATTCAAAATGCTGGTATTAACATTTAAAGCCCTTAACGGCTTGGGGCCAGGTTATCTGAAGGATCACCTCCTCCCATATGTGCCTGCCCGGACCTTAAGATCATCATCAGCGGCCCTCCTCCGTGAGCCCCTGCCAAAGGAAGTGAGGTGGGTGGATACTAGGAGGAGGGCTTTTTCTGCTGTGGCACCCCGGCTCTGGAATGAGCTTCCTAGTGAGGTTCGCCTGGCACCTACATTGTATTCCTTTCGGTGCCAGGTGAAGACCTTTTTATTTTCCCAGGCATTTTAGCATTTTAGCTTTCTGAACTTTTAGCTTTGCTGTTATAAATCTGTATTTTAAACTCCTGCATGGCTGCTAGGTTTTACTGTGGTTGCATTGTTATATTGTAGCTTTAATGTTCTATATATTTTAAATTGTTTTATTGTGTGCTGTTTGGTTTTAATTTTTGTGAACCGCCCAGAGAGCTTCGGCTATTGGGCGGTATAGAAATGAAATGAAATGAAATGAATAAATAAATTTTGGCCCTTTGGGCACTCTATAGCTACTATGAACGCCTTTTTTCCCCATAACAATTTAAAAAAAGAATTTGGGGGGCAGATGTGGTAGATCCTTATGGAAGATCCTTAAAGCATGGTCAGACTGAGAGTCACAGTTCAGGGCTTCAACAAAATGCCAGCAGTTTGAACTGTGCACAGAAGTTAGTTAGCCAGAGCAGATCACACACAACTGTTGTTAGAAAACATGCTTCAGTGGAGCTTCTGGACACTGTTCAAAGGCAGATCCCTACAGATCAGTCAACAGTAGCCAAGCTTGGTGCCAAAGAATGGATGACCGTCATAGGGCTTCCCATAGATAGATCTTTGCACCTTATCCTATCATTCCAGGAAAAGCTATTACTACTGAATACGAGGCAGACTCAGGTGATAAAATGCAGCCTTAACTGTTGCCATACTTTATGCACCCAGAAGCAGACCAGTGCCAAGCACTGTTCCCAGGTTGTGGACGTGATTGACTGCTGAGGGGCAGACACCATCATTAGATGGCTGCCCATCTATGGAGTGCTAGGATTTCTGACTACCACCACTTCTGTGTTAATGTGGTATCGGTTTCAGCCTGTTAACCTCCATCATCCATCCTTGCTATGTCTCCCAAGCACTACATAAGAACCAAAGCAGCTGCTCCTGGATCTGATATTACTGGGGGGGGGGGGAGCCAGCTGTCATCAGCATATTTGTGACACCATACTCTTAAATTATTACATGATCAGATGATATCTGTTTTCTTGAGAGTAAGTAAAATACTCCAGTTTCTTTTCCTTAGGCCATGGCTTTCACAAACCATAGACTGCCACCACATTGAGCTCCTGCTTTTGTCTGGTGTCTCTACTCATCACCACGATGAAAATTTCCTACAAATTTAAAATAATCATGTTATTTAGAGTCCTAATGCCCAAAGCCAGTAATTTCCTTCCTTTCTTATGTGTGGGTTTTGCACATGACACAAAGATGTGTAAAAATATATTGCAGTCACTTAGCAACAGGAATTAGTTGCTTTTAAAACCACATCTTTTCTTTTAAAATGTGTTTTGTTTTTAGCATTTTATACACTCATCAGTGAATTAAGAGCAAATAAGGTAAAAAGGGCAAGTACTATTGATTGCCCTGTGCTGTAATTATGTGCAACATCAGCCTTATTTTCAAACATGCCATAGACCTGCTAGTCCAAATGAAAGCTTTGAGACAAACTAGGTGTACACACACACAAGTATGTAACATTATTCTGACAACTCTTTGGGGGATTTATCAGAGAAGTGGCAATGGGGAAGGAAAACTTTTTGCTGTTTTCCTGCTCCTGAGTGGTTCTGAAAGTGTATTTTCAAGGACACACATACATGGGGGGGGGGGGCAATTTTAAGAACCACTATGGTGTAGTGATTAAAATGCTGTACTGGGACTTGGGATGGGGGGAAGGTTTAGATCCCCACTCAGCCATGAAGCTCACTGGGTGACTTTGAGCCAGTCACTATCTCTCTGCCTAGCCTACCTCACAGGGATGTTGTGAGGATAAAACTGGGGAGAGCGACCACGTATGCCACCTTGAGCTCCTTGGAGAAAGGAAAGGAAGGAAAGGTTCCTCCTGTGCAAGCACCGAGTCATTGCTGAGTCCTAGAGGGACACCACTTTCGCTGGAGAAAGACAGGACATAAATGTAATAGGTAAATAAATGTTGAGTGGGGAAAGGGTTACCTACCTCTACTGTTTCTCCAATTCCAACCCTCCAAAAGTGGTCTTTCCTGTTAAAAAAGGAGGTACCTGGGTAATATTATACATTGTCTGTAAATGCTGGCTAAGTTATATGAGAGTTACAATTGTTTCTCACCACCGAGTGCAAACCTAGATTACTTCAGTTGCATATCCAGTAGGGATGGGTGGATTCCTTACCTGCTGGTCTGGGTGGGAATCCACCCACAGGGGGAGGCAATCCATCCCTCCCCCCGGAATCCATCTGAGCTGGCTCCGCTCTGCAGCAATCCTGCGGAGCCAGCTGCATTTAGGTTAATCTAACAGCTTTACAGCCACAGATAGCATCCACTACGCCATTTGCGTCCGGAGTAGCCCCTCACTCAGCCAGCGATATGGCATGGCAATGGTGGCCGGCCGTATCACCAGCGATGCAGAGCCAGTGGCCAGCTCCGCAGGATCGCCACACGGAGGAGCTGGCCACACACGGATTCTGGAGGGAGGCAGAGGTGAGTGCCCCATTCCGCCACGGACTCCTGAGGCTGGATTCTTTGGAATCCGGCCTCACTGGGGTCCGTGGCGGAATTCTCCGCCATCCCTAATCTCCAGCTCTTTGAAGTCCCAAACCTCTGAAATGTTTGGAAGGTAAAGCCATTACTGTTCGAAGAAGGGGGGTGCATGCATAGTAAGAAAAGGAACAGTTTTAGTGTTTGTGCAAAGACACAAGCAGAAAGAGCTGTGAGCTAAACACTCAAAGCACACTGCATGCCAGGCGTCTCTCTCTGGAAATGCAACCATCATTCAGATCAGCATTAATTTATACTGCTGCCTATGCTTTTGAATGTGGAACATTTTTATTACTTCATTATGTTTTTAATTTGCACTTCCTCCAAGGAGCTTGGAGCACCACGCATGGTTTTTCCCACCTGCTAATTTTATCCTCACAACAAGGCTTTCATCGCGCCACTGCCCTGCCTCATTTGCAGGATTTTATGGCACAGGGATCATAGAATCATAGAATAGTAGGGTTGGAAGGGGCCTACAAGGCCATTGAGTCCAACCCCCTGCTCAATGCAGGAATCCAAGTCAAAGCATCCCTGACAAGTGGCTGTCCAGCCTCCTCTTGAAGGCCTCCAGTGTGGGAGAGCCCACCACCTCCCTGGGTAATTGGTTCCATTGCCGTATTGCTCTAACAGTCAGGAAGTTTCTCCTGATGTTCAGCCGGAATCTGGCTTCCTGTAACTTGAGCCCATTATTCCATGTCCTGCACTCTGGGATGATCAAGAAGAGATCCTGGCCTCCCTCTCTGTGGCAACCTTTCAAGTACTTGAAGAGCACTATCATATCTCCCCTCAGTCTTCTCTTCTCAAGGCTAAAAAAGGATGGGGATGGGGGGCAGGAAAAAGATAAAATAAGTGTTGGTGAAACATGGAATGGGTAGGAGTGGCATCCTCCACTAATATCCCACACAAGAAGAGTCATGCTGGATCAGACCAAGGGTCCATACACACTAACTAAGAAGATCAAGAACTACCAAATCAAAAGGAAAAGAAGAAAAACTTCAATATTTCTGTATAACTTGGTTGAGATGCTTAGTTTTTTGTGAGACTAAAGCTGCACTTTTAAAATCAACCTTACCAGACAAGGCATTTCTAGTTCATACCACATGAGAATAAATTACAGGATGATTTGCATAAATCTCTCACAATGCTCCACTATGCTTTGGTGTACGGGTCACAGAGCAAGGATAAGATAATGCCTCACTATGTAGAGGGAGTCTGCAGAGACTCTGGAAATATTGTTTCGGAGTAGAATGAGGGAAGAGGATGGGATACTCAGCCTCTGGGTATGAGAATGTTTCATAAAAGCTCCCCAAACTTTAGTCTATAGTCTGCCATGAAAACGCCAGCGAAAGCGGCGTCCCTCTAGGAGTCAGTAATGACTCGGTGCTTGCACAGGAGGAACTTTTCCTCTTTTTTTTTCCTGCCAAGGATAAACCTAAGAAGTATGCATTACGAATTATGGTGGCATACATATATGTGGTTCGGAACTCAGTTTGGCATGCATCTGACAAAGTGGGTTTTGTCCCATGAAAGCTTATGCCCCCATAAATGTGCTAGGTTTTAAGGTGCTGCAAAACTTTTTCTTCTTTTAGAGTTTAGGCAAACAGACAAAATCAACTTAGGGAGCAAGCCTATGGCCTCTAGACAGCGGCTGTACAGCCATAGGATATGTTGTTTTCTGGGAACCAACCCAAGAGCCCGCGCTCTGAGGCCAGTTCCCAGAAAACTGCCCCCTCCCCATGTCCACGCTGCCTCTGAGTCAGTGCTGAGAAGCCCCGTCCTCTGCGTTCGGAGGAGCAGTACAGAGCAGCTGAAAAGAGGCAGGGCTGGGGGCGTTCCGGGGCGGGGAGAGCGGAGTTGCGTGTACAACACATCCAATATGTCATACAGCAGCCTCTTCTCCCACTCGGCCCCCCTGCAGCTAGACAACCGACAACAGCTATCTAGCAGAAGAAGCAAGGCAAGAGAGGTGCGAAGGGAACTATCCCCCCGCCCCTGTGCTCCTCCTGCCTTGCTTTGGATAGGCAGTCGCCTCCGAGTTCAGAAGCAGACACCTATCTAGATAGGATTGCACCCTTAAGAGTGCAATCCCAAGTCTACTCAAAAGTAAGACCTACTGAGTGCAACAGGATTTACTCCCAGGTAAGGCTACATAAGATTGCAGTCTTTATAGACATGAAAGTCCTTATATATGAAAAACGCTTTCAACAAGATATACACAGTAAAGATGTATATAATATATACTGCATAAAGCATATCTAAAAGAATCATATCAATTGCATTTCAATGACAAATAGCTTCTGCTAAAACTGCAAAGTCCAGACCCATAGCAACTGCCAACAGTATAGGAATGCTCCTCATTCTGATTCCCAGAGGCTTGACATGAGCAGAGATGGTCACGTGCAGACTTATGACATACACAGAACCCTCGAATAGAATGGTCTGCTTTAGTGCGCTGCTGAGAGAACACAGGAAGCTGTTTTATGCCAAGTCGTTTTTTGTTTTTTTCCATTTAGCCCAGTGTTGTTTATTCCAGCTTCTCCAACTCAGTGCTTTCCAGATGTTGCCCTACAACTCCCAATGGCCCCAGCCGTGCTGGCTCAGGTGGGTGATGGGAATTATAGTGCAACACATCTGGAGGCCACAGGGTTAGGGAAAGCTAATCTATTCTGACTACCAATAGCTCTCCAGGGTCTCAGGCATACCTGATTCTTTTCACCGGAGATGCCAAGGATTGAAAGTGAGATCTGATACATACAAAATGCGTGCTCTACAGCTGAGCTCGAGCCTCACCACTACCCCCCCCCCGCAAAAAAAAAAACTACATTTAACCAAGGTAGCTATTTGCTCAACATTGAAATAATTATATTTTGGCCAGATTGCCAGGTAAGGGACTGGCTAATGTATCTCAAGAATCACAATTAATAATATAGTTTACTATATTATTAATTTCATTTATATCCACCCTTTCCTCCAAAGAGATCTGAATGTCCCCACATACTGAGATTTGGTGGGTGTCTACTTGTGAGCAGGCCTTTTCTGTGGTGGCCTATAAACTGTAGAATGCCCTCCCTAGAGAGTTCTGCCTGGCACTCACTTTGTTGACTTTTCAGTGCCAGACAGAGACCTTTTTATTCTCCCAGGCCTTTAAAAAAATAGCTGCTGCTTGTTTAATTTTTAAACATTTTAAAATTATCCTTTTCCACCTTTTAGCTGCTTTGATCTCTCATTTTTTAATTATTATTGTTGCTGCTTTAAAATTGTTTATGTGCTGTATTGTTGGTTTTATTGCATTTGTTTTTGTTCTGTATGTTGCCGAGAGCTTCAGCTATAGGGCAACTCATAGATGATGATGATGATGATGATGATGATGATGATAGCAGGAATCCAGGAGGAGAGCAGTAGTTAGAGGTCAGTAAAAATGCAGCTGCAACATTTACGTAGACTACAGTCTATATATCATTTATATTATCTCTTGTCTCTTGTTTTTTGTTTGCTTGTTTGTGCATTTTATTGATCTTTTAAAAATCTTTGCATTGCATGCCTCTGTTGAGGCAGAAAGGTGGGACAGAAATGATTTTAATATTAAATAGGCTATGTGTGCAGTCCTGTGTCTATTCAGAACTAAGGCCCATTGATCGAGTTCACACAACACTCAGTCATAGAGTCATAGAGTAGTAGGGTTGGAAGGGGCCTACAAGGCATTTGAGTCCAACCCCCTGCTCAATGCAGGAATCCAAGTCAGAGCATCCCTGACAAGTGGCTGTCCAGCCTCATCTTGAATGCCTCCAGTGTGGGAGCGCCCACCACCTCCCTAGGTCATTGGTTCCATTGTCGTATTGTTCTAAAAGTCAGGAAGTTTTTCCTGATGTTCAGCTGGAATCTGGCTTCCTGTAACTTGAGCCCATTATTCCGTGTCCTGCACTCTGGGATGACGGAAAACAGATCCTGGCCTTCCTCTCTGTGACAACCTTTCAAGTACCCGAAGAGCGCTATCATATCTCCCCTCAGTCTTCTCTTCTCAAGGCTAAACATGCCCAGTTCATTCAGTCTCTCTTCATAGGGCTTTGTTTCCAGTCTCCTGATCATCTTTGTTGCCCTCCTCTGAACCTCTCCAGCTTGTCTGCATCCTTCTTAAAGTGTGGTACCCAGAACTGGACACAGCACTCCAGATGAGGCCTAACCAGTGCTGAGTAGAGGGGAGCTAGTACTTCCCAGGATTTGGAAGCTATGCTTCTATAAATGCAGCCCAAAAGAGCATTTGTCTTTTTTGCAGCTACTTCACACTGTTGGCTCATATTCAGCTTGTGAACGACAACAGTACCAAGATCCTTCTCGCTTGTAGTGTTGTTGAGTCAGGTATCCCCCATCTTGTAACTGTGCATTTGGTTTCTTTTTCCTAGGTGCAGAACTTGGCATTTATCCCTATTAAATGTCATTCTGTTGTTTTCTGCCCAGTGCTCCAGTCTATCAAGATCACTTTGAATTTTGTTTCTGTCTTCCAAAGTATTAGCTATCCTGCCCAATTTTGTGTCATCTGCAAATTTGATCAGCATTCCCTGCACCTCCTCCTCTAACTCATTAATAAGCATGTTGAAGAGCACTGGGCCCAGGACTGAGCCCTGCGGTACCCCACTCGTTACCTCTCCCCAGTTTGAGAAGGTCCCATTGATAAGCACTCTTTGTGTCCGATTCTGTAGCCAACTGTGGATCCATCAGATCATTATTTCATCTAGCCCACTTTGAGCTAGTCTGCTCATCAGGATATAATGGGGCACTTAGTTGAAAGCTTTGCTGAAGTTGAGGTATATGAAGTCCACAGCATTCCCACAGTCCACAGGGGAGGTTGCTTGATCAAAAAATGAGATCAGATTCGTCTGGCAGGATTTGCTCTTGACAAATCCATGTTGGCTTCGAGTAATCACTGCATTGTTTTCAAGGTGCTTATTTTTTTATTTTTTTATTTAATTAATTTCTATACCGCCCAATAGCCGAAGCTCTCTGGGCGGTTCACAAAAATTAAAACCAAACAGCACACAATAAAACAATTTAAAATATATAGAACATTAAAACCACAATATAACAATACAACCACAATGAAACCTAGCAGCAGTGCAGGAGTTTAAAATACAGATTTAAAACAGCAAACCTAAAAGTTCAGAAAGCTAAAATGCTAAAATGCCTGGAAGAATAAAAAGGTCTTCACCTGGCTTCAAAAGGAATACAATGTAGGTGCCAGGCGAACCTCACTAGGTAGCTCATTCCAGAGCCAGGGTGCCACAGCAGAAAAAGCCCTCCTCCTAGTATCCACCCACCTCACTTCCTTTGGCAGGGGCTCATGGAGAAGGGCTGCTGACGATGATCTTAAGGTCTGGGCAGGCACATATGGGAGGAGGCGATCCTTCAGATAACCTGGCCCCAAGCCGTTAAGGGCTTTAAATGTTAATACCAGCACTTTGAATCGGGCCCGGAAATGGACTGGCAGCCAGTGCAGCTGGAAAAGTACTGGCGTAATATGAGCTCGCAGGCCAGTCCCTGTTAGCAATCTTGCTGCCCTATTTTGGACCAGCTGAAGTTTCCGGACCGTTTTCAAAGGCAGCCCCATGTATAACGCATTGCAGTAATCCAGACGAGAAGTTATCAGAGCATGGATAACTGTAGCTAGGCTATCTCTGTCCAGATAAGGGCGTAGTTGGTATACCTGCCTAAGCTGATAAAAAGTGCTCCGTGCCACTGAGTTCACCTGTGCCTCAAGTGACAGTTCTGGATCCAAGAGCACCCCCAAACTACGAACCTGATCCTTTAGGGGGAGTGCAACCCCCTCCAGAACAGGTTGAATATCACCTAGCCGGGCAGACGAACCACCCACTAACAGTACCTCCGTCTTGTCTGGATTGAGTTTCAGTTTATTAGCCCTCATCCAGTCCATTACCGTGCCCAGGCACTGGTTCAGAACAGCCACTGCCTCACCTGGTTTTGATGAAAAAGAGAGGTAGAGCTGGGTGTAATCCGCATATTGATGGCACCTCAGCCCACACCTCCGGATAACCTCCCCCAGCGGTTTCATGTAGATGTTAAACAGCATGGGGGATAAAATAGAGCCCTGTGGAACCCCATGGCACAATTGCCATGGCACAGAGCAGTAATCCCCCAGCACCACCTTCTGGAATCGGCCATCCAAGTAGGAGCGGAACCACTGTAATGCAGTGCCTCCAACTCCCAACCCAGACAACCTATCCAGAAGGATACCATGGTCGATGGTATCGAAAGCCGCTGAGAGGTCCAGAAGAATCAACAGGGTTGCACTCCCCCTGTCCCTCTCCCGGCAGAGGTCATCCCACAGGGCGACCAAGGCAGTTTCCCTTCCAAAACCCGGCCTGAAGCCCGATTGAAATGGATCTAGATAATTCATTTCATTCAACAGTGCCTGGAGCTGTCCTACAACCACCCGCTCAAGCACCTTGCCCAGGAAGGGGATGTTGGCCACTGGCCTATAATTGTTAACATCCTCTGGGTCCAGGTTAAGCTTTTTCAGGAGTGGTCTAATTACTGCCTCTTTTAAAGCAGCAGGCACCACTCCCTCTCTCAAGGAGGAATTTACAACCTCCTGGACCCAGCCGGATATCCCCTCCTTGTTTGATTTAATAAGCCGTGAAGGGCAAGGGTCAAGCACACAAGGGGTCGATCGGACTTGGCCAAGCACCTTGTCCGCATCCTCAGGCCTCAGTAACTGAAACTCATCCAATAAAACTGGACCAGACGGTGCTCTGAACGCCTCTACCAATGGAACTGCTTTTTTTGTTGCTTTTAGCGTCCCTCGCTAACCTCAGCTCGTTCTCAGCTTTAGCCTTCCTGATGCCATCCCTGCAATTCTGTGCTACCTGCCTGTACTCTTCCTTTGTAGCTTGGCCGTCTTTCCACTTCCTATATGTGTCCCTTTTTGTTTTCAGGTCATCCCTAAGCTTTTTGTGAAGCCACATTGGCTTCTTCTGTTGTCTTCCACCTTTTCTTCTTGTTGGAATTGTTTGTAATTGTGCCTTGAGAATTTCCTTTTTTAAAAGCTCCCACCCATCTTGGACTCCTTTTCTCATTGGAGTTGCTTGCCATGGGACCTTACTGATCATTGTTCTAAGTTTATTAAAATCAGCTTTCCTGAAATCCAGGGTATGTGTTTGACTACACTCGACTTTTGCTTTCCTTAGAACCAAGAACTCAAGTACAACATGGTCGCTTTCCCCCAGAGTTCCTGTAACTGCTACTTTATCCACCGAGTACTTTATCATACTCAGTGGCTGAGTATGGGTTGTTGCTGAACCATGGCTTACTGTTTTGTCTGAATGCAGCACATTTTTGCAGTGTGGCTTATTTTTCTTTAACAAGCCACCTTGAGAACCCCTAGTTTGTTGGGTTGTTCGGGGTGGTTAACAAGCCACACTGCATGGTTAACAAGCCACTCTGTGGAAAATGTGCTGCATTCAAACACAATAATCCAAAGTTCAACAACCACCACAGAGTGTGGGTTACATGTTGTGTGAACCCAGCCAATGGAACTTATTCCCAGGCAAATGTGTATAGAATTATAGTCTAGATGACCTACTAAGGAAGGCAGGGAGGGGCCTCAGATCAGTGGCAGAGTACATGCTTGGCATGCAGAAAGTCCAAGGTTTAAGCTCTGGCATTTCTAGTTAAAACCATCAGGCATCAGTTGATGGGAAAGACCACTGCCTGAGAACTGAGAGAGAGCCACTACAAATCAGACTAGGTAATACTGGGCTTGATGGACCCAGCATATAGTCTGACCGGTATAAGAGAGCTTGCTATGTTCCCTCTAAAGCTGCAACCTTGTAAAGCATTACGTCCACATTCTTTTTGCAGTAAATCTTCAACTAAAATTCTATTCCTTAAATGGGGCAGTAATTAATTGCTACCATAAGCAATAATTTAGAGCAAGATTGTTTTGTAAAAAAAAGAACAAGAAAAGGCCATTCATTTGCAGAAATTAATACAAACAGCTGAGAGAAGTTGTTCCAAGCAACAATGACCAAAGTGCCTTTGATTTATCTGAGACAACAGCAAAGTAGTACAAGGGCGGCGGGGGGAGGGGGATGGTAAAAGAGAACAGTGAAGAAAAAAGTAAAAGCTTTGAAACCTAGAAAAATATGCCTAAAGGCTCTGCAAGATGCTATACTAGCAAAATAAGAAAAATTGTGTTAAATGTGTATGAATCAATGAAGTGGTTGTTTTATGCAAAAGATTTATTTTAAAAACAGTAAAGTGTAACGTTTCTGCCCGCAAAATAAGCAGGATGTTATGGGAACATAAAATACATTAAGGAAGGTGCACACTTGAAAGGACAAAGTGATGATGAGAAAAATAAGCTCTTAAAAACATCAAGATAGATATATGTTGCTGGATGATGATGATGATGATTTCTAAAATGCATTGAAAACCAGAAATGCTACATATGTTGACCCCCTGATGGATTCATTCTCACTTCAGACATTTTATCCTGGACAAGGATGATGCTTTGGTATCCCAATTACTTTTTTGGTTGTCTCGTGATGTTTAGCTTCTAGTGAATCACCAATATATTAGTTCTGGAACACAGCCCAAACTAGACATGATAGTGACACACTTCTGTGTGTTTAGACATGGAACTACCCCAACTGAATGGAAGGAAGGTACCATTTTAACCGCACAAGGGGGTTCACAGGTGGGACGGGCAGAACCTTTCCCCACCTGTGGCTTGCCTCCCAGCAGGTTCTCCCACAAGTGCTTTTCTCCTCATCTGACCACAGATAGTGGTAGTGACCTTGACTGGCAGAAAAGTACTTGGGAGAGGTGCTGTGGGGAGGTAGGCTATAGGTGCTTTCCACACTCATGTCCATGTTTCGCTTTTCAGATTGGAGCCCCACATCTAACCACCCAGTCTCCCTTTCTACATGATTGGGACAGTTCCACGTTTAAACACATAGAACGGATACGACTGCATAGGATGGACAAATCTGTCAAGTTCGATTCCACCCCATTTCTCATTTTTCCTACATTAATGGTG
Organism: Heloderma suspectum; assembly: GCF_057233095.1. Lineage (NCBI taxonomy): Eukaryota > Metazoa > Chordata > Lepidosauria > Squamata > Helodermatidae > Heloderma > Heloderma suspectum. The sequence continues at coordinate 43,003,353 of NC_139460.1, read as the reverse complement.
CAATCCTATGGCTGCTAGTCAGTGGCTGGCTAGATGGCCATAGGATAGGTCAGTTCCCCAAGAACTAACCTCCACCCTCTCTCACACCGCCTCATAGGTAGAGTGGAATGGCCCCGCGCTCGGAAGAGGAGCACAGAGCAGCAAAAATGGGGCATTCCTGGGGGCGTGCCAGGGCAGGGAAGTTTGAAATGCTGGTACAACACATCCTATGTATCGTCTGGCTGACACTTCCCATGATCTGAGGTCCCATGGCTAGACAGCCAAAATTGTCTAGCAGTGAAAGCCAGGCAGGGGGAGTGAGGAGGAAATCCACTCCTCACCACTCCTCCTGCCCTGCACTAGATAGGTGGTCACCCCCGGGCTCGGAGGCAACCTTTGACCCGGACAGGATTGCTCCCTAAGTTTCTTCCTTCCTGTTTCCACACCAATTTTCAAATTTGCTTTTTTAAATTACGGATTAAAATGTGTATGATTTTTTTTGTACACATTTAACTAAATATAGATATTTTTGTATGCACCTTTCCAAATATGGGCATTTTTGTACACACCTTTCAAAATATATGCATTTTTGAAATGATTTTCCCTAATATAATGTAATTCTGTGCACACATTTCCCTAATATATAGACTGTTGCGTGCAGTTCTCTCTATTGTATGCATTTTTGTGCATAGTTTTTATTTGCACACTGCATCACAAAATTTGAGAAAATGTAAATATTGCTTATGGTTTGTGCATCGGTTCAGGAAGTGTGAATTTAGTCCATTTGCATTAAAATTTAACCCAGCCAATTTCTCACTCATCCCTAGTGACATATAATTTTGCTCTAATTTTTCCTTTTCATCAAAGCTCTTAAAATAACTCCCATCCCATTGATTCATATATCATCATCCCCATCACCACCATATGCAAACACAGGGCTTTTACATTTTTGTTGTAACTTACCTCTGGAGCCAAGGATGAGACAGGGAGCATCTCTACACCAGCCTAAAATCCCTCATTTAAAGCAGGGCTTTCTGCTTCCATTTTAAATGCAGGATCACAACAGATTCCCTTTACACACGCTTCCTCCCCCACCCCTTTCCCCTTTATCTGTGTCTTCAATAAATTTCATTATACAGCCACTAGATGGCGGTGTGGTCTAGCTCCTCTTATTGCGGGTTTCCTCTTTTCACAAGGGAACTCAAGCAGGACTCAAGTGCTGGAATTTGATAGCTCATTATCTCAGATCTTTTAAAAAATAGAATAAAGGTCATTTAGTGCAGAAGATGCCCTGGAAGTTGACAACATCATTTAAAGGACCTGCAAACTTCTGTGAGTAACCAATCTCAATAGCAGGATAAAAGCTCCATGTGAAGAAGCCCAGGATACAAACACTTTAGATGAATAAATGTGGATTGAAAAGAATGTACATTTTACCATTTTCCTCACCCTCCCTCTCATCCAAAGAGGATGAACAAAACATAGTGATGGAGCTGTGTTGAAAACTAAACTAAGATGATCGTAAATATATGCCTTTGGACCTGACACCTTCACTACAATCCCTCTGACTGCCTGAGCGATTCGTCTCATGAGCTGCAGCACTTAACAGACCCAGCTGTATACCTGACACAGCAAGCTGGATCATAATTCTATGGGCGGTGGAAGGTGGAAGACAACAGAAGAAGCCAATGTGGCTTCACAAAAAGCTTAGAGATGACCTGAAAACAAAAAAAGGACAAATATAGGAAATGGAAAGAAGGCCAAGTAACAAAGGAAGAGTACAGGCAGGTAGCACAGAATTGCAGGGATGGCGTCACGAAGGCTAAAGCTGAGAACGAGGGATGCTAAAAACAACAAAAAGGCTTTCTTCAGCTACGTGCATAGTAAAAGGCAGAGGAAAGAAATGGTGGTTCAGCTATTAAATAAGGATGAGCAAAACGATAACAGATGACAAAGAAAAGGCAGAGGTGCTCAATTCCTACTTTTGCTCAGTCTTCTCCCAAAAGAGGGGCTATGACCCCCCTGGCAAAGGCGAAGTACAGGCTGAAGGGGCAGGATTGCAGCTTTAGATCGATAGGCATATGGTTAAGGAACACCTAATTACTTTGAATAAGTTCAAATATCCAAGGCCAGATGAACTGCATCCTAGAGTAATAAAGGAACTGGCAGAAGAACTCTCAGAACCGCTATCTATTCTCTTTGAGAAATCATGGAGGACGGGGGAAGTGCCAGATGACTGGAGGAGGGCTAATGTTGTCCCTATCTTCAAAAAGGGTAAAAAGGAGGAATCTGGGAACTACAGACCAGTCAGTCTGACATCAATCCCTGGGAAAATTTTGGACCAGATGATAAAGCAATTCATCTGTAAGCACCTTGAAAACAATGCAGTGATTACTCGAAGCCAACATGGATTTGTCAAGAACAAATCCTGCCAAACTAATCTGATCTCATTTTTTGATCAAGTAACCTCCCTTGTGGACTGTGGGAATGCTGTGGACATGCTGTGGACCTTGACTTCAGCAAAGCTTTCGACAAAGTGCCCCATGATATCCTGATGAGCAAACTAGCTCAAAGTGGGCTAGATGAAACCATGATCCAATGGATCCACAGTTGGCTACAGAATCGGACTCAAAAAGTGCTTATCAATGGGACCTTCTCAAACTGGGGAGAGGTAACGAGTGGGGTACCGCAGGGCTCAGTCCTGGGCCCAGTGCTCTTCAACATGCTTATTAATGACTTGGAGGAGGAGGTGCAGGGAATGCTGATCAAATATGCAGATGACACAAAATTGGGCAGGATAGCTAATACTTTGGAAGACAGAAACAAAATTCAAAGTGATCTGGATAGACTGGAGCACTAGCAGAAAACAGCAGAATGACATTTAATAAGGATAAATGCCAAGTTCTGCACCTAGGAAAAAGAAACTAAATGCACAGTTACAAGATGGGGGATACATGGCTCAACAACACTACAAGCGAGAAGGATCTTGGAATTGTTGTCGATCACAAGCTGAATATGAGCCAACAATGTGATGTGGCTGCAAAAAAGACCAATGCTATTTTGGGCTGCATTAATAGAAGCATCGCTTCCAAATCCCAGGAAGTACTAGTTCCCCTCTACTCAGCACTGGTTAGGCCTCATCTGGAGTACTGTGTCCAGTTCTGGGCACCACATTTTAAGAAGGATGCAGACAAACTGGAGAGGGTTCAGAGGAGGGCCGGACTAGAAACAAAGCCCTATGAGGAGAGACTGAAAGAACTGGGCATGTTTAGCCTTGGAAGAGAAAACTGAGGGGAGATACGATAGTGCTCTTCAAGTACTTGAAAGGCTGTCACAGAGAGGAAGGCCAGGATCTCTTCTTGATCATCCCAGAGTGCAGGACACAGAATAATGGGCTCAAGTTACAGAAAGCCAGTTTCCGGCTGAACATCAGGAAAAACTTCCTGTCTGTTAGAGCAATATGACAATGGAACCAATGACCTTGGGAGGTGGTGGGCTCTCCCACACTGGAGGTGTTCAAGATGAGGCTGGACAGCCATCTGTCAGGGATGCTCTGACTTGGATTCCTGCATTGAGCAGGGGGTTGGACTCGATGGCCTTGTAGGCCCCTTCCAACCCTACTATTCTATGATTCTATGGGCAGGATGCCTGAATGCTGTGATGCACCAGTGGAAATCCTGCTGCAACACAAGATAAATTTTTAAAAGGGATTTTTATTGAATTAAATCAATAATTATGCATATATTTAAATATAATCTGAATTATGCAGTCCGTGACAGCCAGTCATGTTATTTTTATATTGCACCTAATTTACTTCTTTGCTGTCCTTACGTTTGCAGTTTACAGAGTACTACAATTCCTTACATCGGCAAATGCACATCTGCACCGTGGAAACCATAAGGGGCCACTGTGAGGGAAGGTCATCATTTTAGGATTGTGGAATATGCGCAGTTATATTATACTTGGCCTTTTCACATGAAATAAACAGGAATCAAATAGTTACTTCCTCGTTCCCACCCTCCTTCCTCATCAGGTTCTGATGACGAGATTCCATCTATATAGAAAAATCACACTTCCCAGAGATGTGATTTCTAGCTGCCAGCAGAGTGAATTGGGGGCTCTGCTGCATTGATTCCCATTGCAAGCAAGATAATCTAGACTGCCAGCCACCGAAGCATAGTTGGGTGGAGAGAAACCCAAAGAGAATAGAAAGAAAAAAGTGATTAGGTTTGCCGCAAGAGGGTTTCATCATTTCTATCATCATTCCATAAATTAAGTGATGTAACCATTTAATCATAAATGGTACAGAAGAGGGAAGCCCATAGTCTGCAAGGCATTTTTTTATTATTTTTTGCCCAGAGACATGGGTCATAACATGGAGAAACCCTTCCTATGCTTCAGTTACAGTGGATCCAGGTACTGAAATAAATGGGACTGCTAGCAGAAATATGTTGCATTCACAATCGAGGCATCTGCAAACTAAGAATGACCATAATCCTCCTGGCATTTCTTAGTATATGTACCGCAAAGGTAGTAAACCTGGTGCCCTCCAGATGTTTTGGACTACAACTCCCATGAGCTCCAGCCAGCATGGTCAATGGTCAGGGGTTGTGGGAGTTGAAATCCAAAATGTCTGGAGCACACGGAGTTGGTTACCCTTGTACCACAGCCTACATGGGACAGCGAAGCTGCATAGGAATTATTCAAATGTAGACTATGCTATGTAAAGAGCTAATTGTAACAGTGGTTCTGGGACCATCTAGTCCAGCATATTTCCCATACTAGTCAACCTAATACTTCTGGAATGTCCACCAACTGGGCATGAAGGCAATAGCCCTCCCCACACACACATATATATATATACACACACACACACACACACACACACCACTGTTGCCATCGAGCAACTGCAATTCAGTGGCAACTTGCCTCTGCATATTTTTGTTGTTGTTGTTATATTCATAATCCACTTTTCCTCCAAAGAGCCAGGGTGGTTTACATGATCCTCATCCTCTCCATTTTATCATCACAAGTACAACCCTAAAGTAGGTTAGGCTGAGACTCAGTGAACGGTCCAAAGTCACCCAGTGAGCTTCATGGCAGAGTGGGGACTAGAACTCAGGTCTCCCGAGTCCCAGTCCAACACTCTAACCACTACACCACACTGGCTCTCTTGAAGACCCTGTTTAGCTATCGTGTCTTAGAGCTGCTGATAGACCTTTTCTCCCATTAATGTATCAAATGCCCTTTTATAAGCATTGAAACCAGCGGCTATCACCAAATCCTCTGACAGTGAATTCTAGAAATTAACTATTTTATTTATTTATTTTATTTCTATACCACCCAATAGATGAAGTTCTCTGGGCGATTCACAACAATGCATTACTATCCTTGTCCCACCTGCTACCCTCCCCTCCCCCACCCCGCGCATGCACACGCACACACCCCCATACCTTTTGTCTTGATTGGACAAGGGCATGGAACAATCACTCTCATCAGGCAAAGCAATTTGGTTGGTTCTGTGGCTAGGGATGCTTGGGAAATCTGACCTTTGCGAAATCCACTGTAAACTGGCCTGATCCCCACCTCCCAAACTAGTTACAAATGTATGGATTAGAACGTAGTTTTCCTTCGGATTTCACTTCTCATAACATTGCGGTGCAGTTCTCAGGTCAGAAAATATACTAAGATGCATTTAAAAATGCATATTTTAGGATAAAATAGGTTCATATTTTTGAGATTATAAATGCACATTTTGTGAGAAAATATGTTCATTGAAATACGAGTTTCCATGCAGATTTTGTTCTTGATTAATTGCAAATTAATGTGGAAACCAGAAAGAATGGATTTACAAGTGAACACAGCTGAAACTGACATGAACCAAAAACAGTCCAATCTGTCCATCCCTCTCTGTGGTACTCCTGAACTAAGCGTGCTAACTGCTGTTTTGTTTTGGGGAAGTTCGAAAAGCTGGATTTAGTTTTATTTTGTTACGGTATATTGCTTAGGATAAGGTTTGTGAGAGCCCTCCTCCCCAGCTGCAGCTTCTTGCTCCCCCTTGGTCCCTTCCATTTCTCTGAGCCCATTATATCATTGGCCCCAGAGTAGCCAGGCACAGCTGTCTGTTGACTGCAAAGCCAGGAACTCCTTATGAGTTCTGACACGCAGCCTAGCAGTAATGCATGGGTGGAAGCAGGAAATTTCTGCTTTCTGTTTTAGTTTATTAGGCTCCTGAAGGGCAGTCTGTTGAGGTAGCTGTGTAGGCCAACTGCCAGTACAGTACACAAATTGTCTGGTTCCACATGCTTTGCTTCTGTCAGCTGCTTTTTGAAGAAGTTGTTGCCTAGAGTTCCTGGTTTGTCAGTAAACTCCACTAGTGTCTCCTTAGCACAATTCTAGTTGAAGAGTGAGAAGCTATGGTCATAGCATACCATCATTAATGATGCTGAAAGATGTATGGATGCAATACCCAGATCCATAAGAACATAAGAGCCATGCTGGATCAGACGAGGGGTCCATCTAGTCTAGCATTCTGTTCCCACAGTGGCCAACCAGCTGTTGACCAGGAAGCCACAAGCAGGAGATGAGCGCAACAGCACCCTCCCACCCATGTTCTCCAGAAACTGGTGTACATAGGCATACTGCCCCTGGTATTGGAGGCAGCACATAGCCCTCAAGCTTAGTAGCCATTGATAGCTGCCTCCTCCAGGAATTTGCCTAATCCCCTTTTAAAGCCATCCACGTTGGTGGCCATCACTACATCTTCTGGAAATGAATTCCATAGTTTAACTATACAACTGGTGTTATTGGGGACCAAATAGTCCCTGTTAGGAGCTCTGAGAATAGGATCACATGTTGTCTTGAATACTCTCATTTATCTTATGCCATCATGAGAATTATGTGTAAACATTGGCATATAGTGAGCCATTTACCTGGCTGTAGTAATATACCATGAATTGGACTCAGACACACTAAAATCCTTAGGAACTATTTGGTCCACTCTGATATTGACCCCTCAATTGCCACAGACAGTAGAACATGTGGTCATTTTAAATGTAGTGGATGCACAGTGTGTGCCTTATCTATTCAAACTGCCACATCTGAACATCCCACTGACCACCGGCATTTTACGTTATGCCACTTTTGTAACTACAGCACCAAACAGGTCATTTACATTATTTTTTGTCCATGGCAAGGAAGCAACACGTCCTTTTCCTTATGCAGAATCCTTTAAGTAGCAGTGCTGATCCAGGCGTACAAATGGCAAAAGAGGAAAGGCTACTGCTCAAACAGCAGCCTCAAAAAAGGGGGTAGGATCAGTCACTCTACCGGAAATATAAAGCAAGTGAGAAGGCTGGCAAGCAGTAGTGGTACCTGTAGGCATTTCCAGATGGCACTGTTCCCCCCAGGGGTTGGGGAGCTGAGCTGACATTGCAATTGCTTCAGGGGAGCCAGAGTGCACTGTGGCATGAAGCCTGCACCACAGCGAGGGAGGCAGATGGCATGCCAACGTGATACCTGTAGCCCCACACAAAAACATACTGTTCTTCGGATGCAGTTTTACTTATACTCAAGGTCCAATGGAATGCTATTATTTTCAGATCATGAAATTGTTTTCAGGTTATTGCAAGTTACCCTGGATTTGGGGGTTATTTATTAATTCTTATTTTCATTATTACTTTCTGTTTCAACATCTAGCTTGGCTCACTTGCATGAGTCATCTCAAACTTCCACATAAATAGCATCTTTTTTACAGAGCATATGCTCTCTGGACATGTAACACAATAGTATGGATTGTGTTTCACAATTTGAAATCTGAGCAACCTCTAGGTGCCAGGAAGGGCGGGAGGTCCTACCTTGAGTTCTTTCAATGTAATTTGCATTTCTATGATGCTTTGGAACACCAAACTACTGTACATGCACTGTTCAGAGCAGTCCTTATAACAGCTATTATCCCCGTTACTGTGCCGATTAGGAAAAAGGAGGGAGGTTGAGACAGGATGTTTTTCCCAGTTAGTAAGAATGTGGCTGGGTTGAGATCTGAACAAGGGATTTTTCCACTCATACTCTCAGGTAGAGATGGATGAATCTGGCCATTTCAGTTTCTCATTTTCCCCATCTTAAGTTCATACATTTTTGTGTGTATTTTCCTTAATATATGCATTTTTCTGAACTTTTCCCTAATATATGCATGTCTGTACACAATTTTTTTGTTTTGTTTTGTTCAGGAAACTGCATTGAAAAATTCTGAGAAGAGTGAATATCAAAGGGCAGCTGCATTTTGGTTCATACATTGATTCAAGAAGCACAAACTCTGTAAGTTCTTATCAAAATGCAAATTGAATGAAATGCTCCCCCATCCCTACTCTCAGATCACGACACTACACAGAAACCCATCCAGACATTGAGATTTTTCTTGGAGGCTCTGCCCTGTGTACCCTTGCATGATACTTGTGTGGTGGTAATATGTTCCTTCTCAACAATAGCACTGAGCCTGTAGAACTACACACACACACACACACACACACACACACCTTGCTTCAAGAGGTCCATTCCACTCCATCTCTTCTGGCTCTCTATAGACATCAAGCAAATGTGGTGCTGTTCCAAGGAGCTTTCACAGTTCATTTATTCCCTCCTCCCCACTTCTAATTAAATTATTCAATGCTGCTAGAAATCTTGGTGGTGGCTCTGCTGGGCTTCTGCTGGTTTCACTAATTTTACTCAGGGCCTTTTTAGGGGCGGGTGGCAGAGGGCAATTGCCCCAGGCCTCACATATGAGGGAGGCCTCACACATGGAGGGGGGCCATATCAACATTGGCACTACTGCATTCTTGTCAACTCTTTTCGTTCAGAATCCCACTAACTTGAGCTCCATAAATCTAATGGAAAAATCGCAAAACAAACTCTACTGATGGTTGTGTCCTTTTGTCATGACAGCATGAGCAAGATGGTTGCAGCCACAGGCGGTACTAATAACAGCAACCTAGCCCAGCCATAGTCAGATTTACACTACTGGGTCCTCAATACTACTGGGTCCTCAACAGGCACCAGTGTGCTCTCAGAAACCCACCGAAGTCCCCTCCAATTGAGGAGCCCTCAAATGAACATTCTGTCCTGGGCATCTCAGTGTCTTACAAAGGCCCTGGTTTCACTACTGTTATTTCCTAGCTTTTTAAAGATACTGTCTATTGCAAGTATTGTTAGTTTTATTAGCCACTTCTGGATTCACAAACCAAAAGTGGGGGTATAAATATTTTAAATAATAAATGCACCAACTCTCATTCTTCACTTCCCACATCGAAGTAACTAGGATGTCCCTGGGATTACACAGTATTAATTGGGTTTAATCCATCCTCCTACAGTTTCCTTTTCGAATCTCTTGTGACTGACTGCACCCTCTTGTAGATAAGCATCTCTTGCATTTCTTATGCGATCTCGCAAGTCTACATAAGTAAATCACAAATCTTACCTTTTCAACCAGGGATATCAAGAACATTAACTTTTCTGACCACAAGCATAACAGTTGTCAACGTCTGATTGATGTGTACATATGTACACACTTTTGTAGCCTCTTTTCAAACAAGTAGATTTTTAAGCATCATGTCACAGTATTTACACAGGCTATTAAACTATGGTAGTTGTTACATGTCTCATAGGAACAGTCATCTAGTTAAATCTCAACACATCTGACTCAATCAATGGCAAAACAATAGAGAATAGAATGCCAAAGTAACTTTCTTCTCCATGACAAAAATGCAGAAAACTAAATACCAGTTGTTGAACAGAATGCAACTGAAAAGTGATAAACTCTAATATTCTAGATTAGACTCTCTAGATTGTAAACCATGTGGGGCCTGTATGATTTTTAATAGTTGTACACAATAATAATAATAATAATAATAATATTGCTCTAATAGTGAATTTGCATGGTTGAGTGCCAAGAGAAATGGAACAAAAACAGGGCCAATGAGAAACAAGAGGAAAGTGCCAGCATGCTTGGACAAACCCCAAGGTATGCACAAATACAAAACATATGAATCCCAAAGTGGGAATTTTTCATTAAAAAAAAACCCAGTGAGGACTGAGCATGATCAGTGACCTCCAGGAGCCACAAAACGTTGAGGGCCAGATGCAAAAGGAAAACATGGAAAATTAGGGTGTAGCAGAGAGTGAATCTGCCTTTTTGAAGCCCTGAAGAGCTTATACTATCCTGCAGAGAATGGCTGGCTAAAACCCTGAACAGGAGCACTTTTGTTAGGGGATGAGAATAGACTGTAACATTTTGTTGCAGGTCCCACTTCCAATTAGCAATAATAAATCCTAAAATCACTTAAACAACGGGGTTGTTGTAAGGATAAAATGGAGAGGAGGAGGCCCATGTAAGCTACCTTGGGTTTCTTGCAAGAGGAAAAAAGGCAGATATAAGGATTATTATAATTTATAATAATAAATAATAGAGCAATCCTACAGCCACTAGGCACTGTCTAGAGGGCCATAGGATTGTTTAGTTTACTGGCTCTGAGCTTGTACACAGCACTTGGAGCCAGGAAACTACGCTCCCTGCCTGCCCCCCCCCCCCATAGCCTATGCAGGGAGAACCATGGTGGGTGATTCTCCCTGCTCATAAAACGGAGCATGGAGAAGGTGAAAAGGGGGCATTCCCAGGGGCGGGAGAGGGAGGAGACTGTGGAAGCCCCTTTATGTTGCTTCTTATGGTGTCTTCAGGCCCCAACCCCTCTCCACAGGCCCAGCTAGACACACAATGCGAGTCTAGCCGAGAATGCAGGGCAGGCAGAGTGTGGAGGAGGGGATCCCCTCCATGCTCTGCCTGACCTGCTTTAGATAGGCATCTGCCTCTGAGTTCTGAGGCTGACATCTATCTTGATAGGATTGCACCCTAAAATAAACTCACTCACTCACTCACTCACTCAGACCAGCCCTCCAGAAGTAGTTTGCAAATGGAAGGCTCAAGCTTGTTTAGGGTCATGCTAGTTCATTTTAGGCTGGTACTAGCCGTCACAATAACCATGTGGCTACTGCCAAAAGAAAAGCAGCCTCATGCCTAATTGCTTCCTCACAGTGACATTTGTAACATCCACCAGAATTTACACATACCCTGATGTCATAGGGTTGTGTCTTTGTCACAGTGTTGTGTGTTTCCCACAACTGAGTACCATCATACACACAGGGAAGTTGTACTAGATGTCATAAAAGGGGGTATCAGACAGAGAACTACAGTTCTCAGCCGTGGCTGCATTTAGTACAAACCTTCTACCACATTCATCCATGGTAAATAATTTAGTGGTGTTTTGATGAAGGTACACATGTCTTCTCATGGAAATTAAAGATCCTTTGGATCCAGTGCATACTACTCTAATGATTTGCTGCCAAGACCATTTCGTATAACAGTAGAATGACATGAGTTGCATCAATGTAAATTGCTTATGCTCATGTACTTGCCTCTAGAAAGAAACCTGGTAAGATAGCTAAATACTTCCTGTGTATAGCTGTCAACAGTACAAAACAAGTATGCCATTTGAAGTCGCACTTATGGCCATATCTCAAGGTAAAACCATCATTGTTTTGTTTTGTTTTTTGCACCGATCATTATGAAATTCCTTCAGAATTTAATTACAACAAGTGATACATGTGGCAACATGCTGTGGTGTGGAGCACTCCTGTTCAGGGTTCTTGCCAGCCTCTCATGGGCCCAATCCTTCAAGCACACACTCTAGTATTCTAACCTAGCCAGCCCTTCCTTTTTCCAAGACATTTTTCCATTCCCCACCCCACCCCTCGTGCATGGAACATTAAATGTTCTGTGTCCACTGAGCATGCTCAGTTCTCATTGAGCTGTTTTGGTCCCCCCTACCCAATACCTTTAAGAGTTATTTTCCTTTAAAAAAATCATTTATACTTCCACAAACTTTGGGGTTCCCCTCAAACCTGCTGCTCCCACCCATGAAGAAGATAGGAGGTGTCATTCTGGCTGCATAAGGATCAGCACTCAGAGAATGAATTTGCTATTGGTATGTAGGATGTTGCAAAAACTCTTTGAAATCACTTTGCAATGCGTGCCAGCAACAACTTTGTTATGCATTGAACTGAACCAGTTTCTGCAACATTTTCCACAGTTATATCCTGATCTTTCTATCAACATAGGCCCTGGACGTTTGTTTGGGTGACACTGCATATACATGTGTGGGAGAGCCTCTTTCCCAGAGGTGAGATTTCACAGAGATGATGTAACATTCTAAGTTCTAACCTAATTGTTAAATAATTGCAAAAATAAGTAGAAAGGTCAACTCAGCCTTTCTAGGGCCAGTTAAGGACATACAGCTGCTTCTTGAGTCTTAGATATGCTTTATTAATATAACTTAATATTAGCATAATTCAGATTTGTTTTAATATATCATCACTGACCCATCATTGCGACAGATACCTAGGAGTGTATGAGGTGACAATGAGCACTGCTAGGAACTAACCTTGGGTCATGCACAAAACACAGCTTTTGCTGCTGCTGCTGCTGCTGCTGACAGCCACCAATGGCTGTTGGGTCAGCTCAGCAGCAGCAGAACTCCAGGCCCATACACCTAAACTCACCAGTGACACCAAGTCAAGTACGCCAGCCCTGCCCCAACGTAAGCACATTGGGGGCTGAGGCAGCATAATTATGATGGTGGTGCTGACGTGTTCAGGTGTAGGTCAGGAGCTCCTCTCAGTGCAGGCAATCTGCCTGTCATCTAGTAAGCCATGGAAGCTTACTTAAAGCACATTAAAGGCAGGTTGCCTAAGGCCCAGGCCTGGAAAGAGTAACAAAGAGGATGAACTGGGAATAGGACCAATCCATAACTGGAGGTGCTTTTGACCACCTGAAACCAATTCAGAGTGAGGACAGGAAGTGCTGTCCTCACTTGGAACTGACTTTGTGAGATTAGCTATATATAGGGATGGACAGACTCACTACAGTCCATCCTCACTATGCGCTCACTGAACCACCAGCGCTGGATGGCCCAGCGAGCATCCAGTGGCCGCCCATCCATCCCCTTAGCAAGCCATCATTTTGCGCAAAAATGGCAGCTCAGGCTTTTCTGTAAAAATAATGTTGCATAAATGGCGGCTGTCAAGGGGCCATTTATATCTGTAATGTCATGTAAGTGGCTCCTTTACAGTCACCATTTATGCAACATTACTTTTACGGAAAAACCCAGGCTGCCATTTTTTGCGCAAAATGGCGGCTTAGCAAGGGGATGGACAGCCACCAGGCACTCACAGACTGCTTGGCGAATGGGCCCAGCAAGCATGCAGCAGCTCGGCAAGCAGGCTCCAGGAGGCCAAGTGTGTGTGGGGGAATCCGCTGGACTCCACCTCCCTCTCGGACTCCCACAAAATCCCTAGCTATATAGCAACATGGCTTCTTCACACTTACCATGTGATCTCTGACTGGCAGGAATAAGGAAGGGAACAAGACAGTGGTGCTGAACAAGCAGCAGAGAGGCAAAAACAGCCACATGGAGGATCAATGTAACAAAATGCTATTTTTGAGTCACAAATAAAGTAAGCAAATATTTGGTACAAGCTTAGATTAGAGATTATCCTGGAAGGAAGGTCTGCAGGTCATGCACGCTTTGAGGGGTGCAGTCACTGCCTTGTCACTGTTGATAAATGCCTCTAGGAAGGAAATGGGTTCGTACTTCAGTGGGGCATGTGTGTGTGGCACGATGACTGATATACCTCAGATCTAAAAAAAAATCTAGCCTTCAAAACGTTACTGATCATTTTCCTCCCACATCCAGTTACTGGAATCAAAGTGAAGGGGGATATTGTTCTCTCATAAAAATAACCAGCTTGGCAGATTTAAATAAGCGTCATGACATGTGAAAAACATGAGCTACTAAGCACTACATATATTTCAATAAAGAAGGAAGAATGCCAAAATGGCAGTAAGAAGGCTTCTGAATGAAGTTATTATTCCTTGCTTTCCCAAAAAGAATCAAGTTTAGCTTTCTCACTTTGGAGGCTTTTGTTCCAGATGGAAGGTAGGGCACAATACACACTATTAAAGAAAAGTGGGACACAACACAATGTTGCAGTGTATTTTCACCTTTTAACAGGAGTGCGCTTTTTCAGGATTCCTGCCAGCCACACTCTCCTCCTGGATAGTCCATTCCACTCCAGCCCCACACCTGGGTTTTTTTTCTGTGGCTTCTGAGCATACTCATTCCTTATTGCATTGAGCTGTATAATGGGGCTGGGGTGTTTGTTTTAAAAGATTAGTTGTACTTATGCAAACCTCAGGATTCCTCCCAAGCATGCTTCTCAGTGGCTCTGTTGGCGTTCACCAGTTGCGTTCACTATTAGAGTGATGACACTACACTGTGTATGTGCAGCACTCTGGATGCTTGAAAGGTGCCATATAAAAACTAAGTAGTACAATTCATAAGCTTAAAATCAAATACATGGGTCAGTATATGCTTAAGATTTGTATTATGTTGATTTTTAAAGTATTGCTTTAATTGCCTGATACTCCAAGTGGCTACCAGTGCCCCCATTTTGGCTGTTCCATTTCCTTATGATAGACTCAGTTTTAATGCTGTAAAATGGATTCCAGACACCCTAAATGTAAGTACAACCACAGATATTTCCATGGAGTGTCAGATTTCATTTATGTACACATTCCACTGTGCAGATGCTCCTCTACTGTCCTGGATATAAAGTCAATACCACCACCCCAGCATCTTACATTTTCTATGGCGCCTCTTCTCAGGCAGGCGAAGCACATCATGTCCCCAACATAATTAAAAATGGCATGTGAGGCAGTTTGGGTGAAAATGTTCCCCATTAATTTTTCATCTTTCCTCAGGCAACTCTGCCTATGGATCTGTGCTAGGTATTAAGGAAGACTTGTTGACTAAAAACCATTAGTTCAACTTCCTCCTGGGCCTTTTCTTCTCCATGCACATTCAGCATAGTTTCTGCTATGTTGCTCCTCACCAGAACCATACAGCAGCTCAAAGCAAATTGTTTCACTCCTGGAGGAGACATGCGTGAGCTAAGAGCGAATTCCTTGGAACACAAGTTATTAAATGTGGTGTGGTGGCTGCTTTAGATTACTTTGAAGGTTAGGCAAAGAGTTCACCCTAACAAACTTCCTCTTCCACCCTGCAAAGCAATCAATTTAATCAAAGGCACAAAAGCTGCCTGTGGCCACCCCATGCTGCTTGTCCCAATCCTGCTTTCCTATTTAATGGAGTGCACAGAGTTCAGATTTGGAATCCAATCCCTTCTTGATCCCATCTCAAGAAGTTATCCAACCATTAGGGTTTACTTTTTCCTCACCATGCTCCTTCCTCCCTCTTTTCCAACTAAAGGCAATATCAAGATGATTAATCCTCCTCATTTTCCCTCTTCATCCAAATCCTTTCTTCCAGTCTTTATTCCAGGCTGGATGGGGAGGAATAAGCTGAAGCTGAACCCTGACAAGACCGAGGTACTTTTGGTGGGAGACGAGAGGAGGCTGGGAGATGTTGACCTGGTGTTGAATGGGGTATGGCTACCCTTGAAAGACCAGGTCCGCAGCCTGGGGGTCATTTTGGACTCCCAGCTGTCCATGGACGCTCAAGTGTCAGCTGTGAGCCAGACAGTACTCTATCAACTCCATCTGATATGGCGGCTGTGCCCCTTCCTTCCCGACCATCTGCTCCCATCGGTAGTACATGCCCTGGTCTCCTCTCGTTTAGACTACTGTAATGCGCTCTACGTGGGGTTACCCTTGAAGACGGTTCGGAAGCTGGAGCTGGTACAGAACACAGCAGCTCGCCTGATTAAAGGCAGCCGCCGGCAAGATCACATCACTCCAGTGCTGAAGGAGTTGCACTGGTTACCAGTTGTTTTCCGGGCCAAATTCAAGGTGTTGGTTTTGACCTTTAAAACCCTATATGGTTCTGGCCCAGCCTATCTTAAGGAGCGCCTCCAGCAATACCAGACAGGCCGCTTAACAAGATCAGCCTTGGTTGCCCTTCTCTCTGTCCCATCAGCCAGGACAGCTAGACTGGTGGGGACGAGGGAGAGGGCCTTTTCTGTGGTGGCCCCCACTCTGTGGAACACCCTCCCTAAGGAACTCTGTCATGCCCCCTCTTTAATGAGCTTCCACCGTGCATTAAAAACGTGGTTGTTCAGGCAGGCATTTGGGGTGGGTTAGGGTATTTTAGAAAATGTTTTTATTGTAGAATTTTATTGTTTTAAACTGTGTTATTATATGTTGTACATCGCCCAGAGTGGCTGGGTGACCAGCCAGATGGGCGATTAATAAATTTAATAAATAAATAAATAAACATTTAAACCTGTCATGTCACATCTTAACTCAAGCATAGGCTGGAGGTGGGGAGCCTTTCTAAAGGAGATCAGATTCTGAACAAGGAATTCATTCAGACACACACATAACAAAGCTGATGCCAGTACACTCCTTAATGCATAAAATTATAAGTACAGAGCAGACTTGGGAAACCTCTGGCTCCTGGGGCAAATGCCTCTCCAGGCCTTTCAAATCTAGACCTCCATAGTGTCCCCAGGCCTGTGCCCCATTTCCCATGCCCTTTCACTGGCCCTGTTCCAGGGTACCTATATATTAATACGGAGTGAATTTTTGTTCACTCTGTTTCAAACCCTAAATAATAGCCAATCGAGTTCAGAACAGTCTCAAATTAAAGCTGCTGATGCCTAGATTTGCAGAAAAAAAATGTACCCCCAAAAATAAATTGACAGCTTCGCAATTAATTCTTGAAATTTATAATAATTTTTATCGTGGAGCCAAACAGGTACACAATACATGATTGTATGCATTTGCTATTGAAATAATTCCATTTTTAAAAATTACTTGAAACATCAGTAATTAAATGTTAACGTTTTTAATTTAGATATAGTCTCACTTTTCACTGTATTGCAATGGGATTACCTTGAGATGCTGATCTACATATGCTACCCACCATTGCTATTGCAGGTCGTGCTCTGTACAAACAGGGATATTCCCAAGAAAGTCTAGGGGTATGTACTCCACTGAGTACATAGCCTGGTACTTCCCAATTTTAACTCTGATATTGTACTTACTATATGGGTGGGGTGGGAAAAAAAAAATTCCTGTTGAGATCCACGTTACCTCAGGCAAGCAGTGGGGGGGGGGGATGGAGCCAAAAGTGGGTGGAGCTACAGAAGTGACTCTTAATTTTGTCCAGCATCCAGTTGGGGTGGGGGGGAGAAATTTTTGTACTTGGAAGTTGGAGTAAATAATATCAGTAACCTGGAGTGGAATGAATGAAGGGGCGTGGCCTCAGACGAGCCTGGAGGTCTGGATTGGGTGGATTGGGAGGCCTGGAAGTTCACATTTGGCCCACGGACCACAGGTTCCGTATCCCTAATGCTACTGCATGCCATAGGATGTATGCTACTTTTTGAGCTAATTTCATCAAAATAATTGGAAATATGTATTTTTGTAGTATCTATAACTCCAAAACTGTGGGCATAGTGATTTCTGTTGTTGTTGTTTAATTTTGAAAAAAAGCTTTCAAAACTGAACAACTTTCTCGCTTACTGTACCAGTCTAACAGTTTTAATACAAAATTCATACAAAGTTGTGAAATCTCAAGATTCAGTTAAACAGCAGATTAATGAAGTTACTAAATCATGAGTTGCACAAACATGGTCATGAAATTTTTCGCAGCAGGTACACCTAGTTGATATTATGTACTTCATCCTGTTCTGCTCCCCAGCTACAAAGCCTATGGAAAGAAATTTGCACAAATTGGAGAAAGAGAATGTCTGGATGCAAATGAACAAAGGTAAGACTCAGCCCACTTTTTATTCTGGCCATGGTAACTGCAGGATTATAGATCCCCCCGCAACAAGTTTTGACTCAGGTAATGCAAACCTTGACAAATCTTGATAGGAAAAGGTTCCTCACCCCACCAGTATAGACCCAAAGGTAACACTTTTGTTGATTTAAAATGTTTGTAGGCTGCATTTAAGGATGCAACCCTCCCAAGGCAGCTTCCAAAACATACATTTACAATATACCATCAACAATAAAGGTAAAATCATAAAACACCATGACAACATTAATAGATAATAGGAATCAACTATAACACTAAATAAATGACTTTCAGCTTGGTAAGAATAATTAAAAGCAAGTTAATTAAATTTACAGCAACCCAATAAAAATCATCATTTACGAGAAACCAGTAGTGGAAAAAAAAAGGGTCTTTGGGGCCCACTTGAAAGCCTGTAATAGAGCCTGATGTACCTCAGCTGGAACCAAGTTCCAAAGGCTTGGGGCCACTGTCAAAAATACCTTATCCCTCATCATTCCCACCCATTTTTAGGCTGCAATCCTATTTGCTTGTAGGTACGTTCCACTGAAATAGATTAAACTTCAGGCTGATCTAAAAGGTTTAGGAAAAGCACATAGCATTGTTTTCATAGAACTTCAGAGGTAGGAGCAACATGATTGAAAACTTGTCAATGTATATGTGGCTTAAAATACCTGAATACCATGTCAAATGAAAGATCTGTGTAAAAACTGAAGAAATCCAGTGTGAAGAGTGGTGGGCCTTGGACCAGGGAAATGTGGTCCAAGATCTCTGCTTACCCATAAACTCTGGGCCTTGAGCCAGCCCCCCTCTCTCAACCTCAGTTCTTTATCAAGGAAATGAATGTATTAACAGCCTGGCTCCCTTCAAAGGTGAGCTGTAATGATAAGATAATTACTGGAAGGTAAGTAATTATCTTGCCTCCCAGTTAATGCCCACTAGAGCAAATTTTGGGCAGTGTGGGTAGCTGCAGGGGAGAGGAGAGGAAGGGAAAGTTCAATTCAATTGCACAAGCAGACCATTTCACCCATTTCCTCCATGTACATGGTAATGCACAATGGTTTAAATTGGTTGTAACCCTGTTTGGGGCCCTTAGGCATAAAAGCGGCATATAAATTCAAATATTAAATGTAAATATGTGTGTGCATGTATGTATTCACAATCTATGAGCATTGTCTGCAGAAATGTCCTCGAAAATAAGCCAACAGCATCCAAGGACAATACAGGCAACAGTATATGTAGATATTTGAGGAAGGATACATTTGTTCTTTCCATTAAAAAGAATATGGTATGCATATTGCTAATTTAACCAACCAAATAGAACTTGTTGAACAATCCAATATTATATTACTTAGTAGATACAAATTAGTCTAGTCTCATGCAGGCCTATATTAACTCCGGAAATATTCAAATAGTTGAACAGAAATATGCATGGGCACACAAGTTGAAGTGCACTTTGCAAGTAGAAATGAACCAAGTCGTGACTTGTCAACATGAAAAGGCTGAAAAAGATAGCATTAGAGAACGTTATGAGCTGTTTAACAGTCTGGAATGTATTGGGGTTATATTCACACTGCAACAAAAGTTCCCATTAGCACCAAGTAGTATATTAAAATATTAATGCAGATGGCAGAAATAGATAACCTTGTTCTCCAGCTATATCTTCATGAAAGTCCTGCTTTATTGTCCCTTTGCAATATGAATTGAGACCAAATAAAGGCATTTTATTGAATACATGACAACTGTATATTTGATGTCAGACACATCTGTATTGCAATTACTTCTCATTAATTGCAATCAAATCTACTCTGCAATTTGTTCACTGTTTTATTGTCTTTATTCCTTGGCATACATTTTTAATTAATTAGATACACCTCTCTTTTTTCATGATCTACATAACGCCTTCTCTCCTCTTCACCTTGCAAATATCCACTCTAGTACTTTGCAAGCAATATCAAGTATATTTGACACAATAACCTTCCTTTGACTAGCTTAAGAGTTCAGTCACACACAACCACTCCCAGCACTGTGACTACCTGCTGAGATGCTCATCTGACTAGGGATGTCAGAGAATTCCACCACGGATCTCAGTGAGGCCGAATGCACTGGCATTCCGCCTCCGAACTCCATGGCGGAATGGCCTGCCACCCCCCCGCCACACACCCCCTGCGGATCCCCCCCGGGACGAGACTTACCTGGGGTGGATGTTCCGGATGGCGGCGGCTCCAGCAGCGGCTTCGGCAGTGGCAGCTGGTCTTCCGACTGGCTGCCGCCATTTGCAGTCTGTTCCCCCCCCCCCATTCGTGATAGGCTACGTAAAGACTTACATAGCCTATCACGTCTGGGTTAAAAAAAAAGTGTACGCAAATGGCGGCGGCTATGGCTGCTGCCATTTGCGTTCCTTATTTTTGGCCATCTTAGTCTACATAAATATTTACATAGACTAAGACAGCGAAAATAAGGGGGAATGCAAATAGCGTAGCGGACGCTGTTTGCATTCCCCCTTATTTTTGCCGTCTTAATCTACGTAAATATTTACGTAGACTAAGACGGAGAAAATAAAGGGGAACGCAAATAGCGTCCGCTACACTATTTGCATTCCCCTATCTTGTCTTTGTCTTAGTCTACGTAAATATTTACGTAGACTAAGACGGCCAAAAATAAGGAACGCAAATGGCGGCGGCCGTAGCCACCGCCATTTGCGTACGTGTTGTTGTTGTTGTTTTTAACCCAGACGTGATAGGCTACGTAAGTTTTTACGTAGCCTATCACAGCTGAATTCAGGGACGCAAACGGCGGCAGCTATAGCCGCCGCCCTTTGCGTCCCTGCTAGCCAGCGGCCGGATGTCCGGCTGCTGGCGGAGCCGGCCGGCAGCTCTGTGGAATCCCCACGGAGCGGAACCGGCCAGCCAGGATTCCAGGGGGAGGTGCAGAACGCCTCCCCCCGGGCAAGGATTCTGGGGGGGGGGGATGGAGCGCCTCCCCCCTGCAGTGGAACCCGGCAGAGCCAGGTAAGCGGGGTTTCGTACATCCCTACATCTGACCGTTGATCACGCACATTCTTTATGGATTGACTTTCCGCATGCTACAATCCATGCGATCATATACCAAAAGCTGATCCCCTCAGAACTTTGCAAGGATAGTCAGCAGTCACATCTTCCTCAGCAGATAATATTGCAAAGATGTACCATTCTGGAGGTAGTCATGTCACTGGGCCCTTTTAACTAGGGATGGCAGAGAATTCCACCACGGATCTCAGTGAGGCCGAAAGCCAGTGCATTCAGCCCCCCAAAATCCGTAGCGGAACGAAGCCCCCCACCCCACCACCACGTGAAAGGTGCGCAAAATGGAGCACCACCCCACCTACCATCTGCGGCTGCCATTCGCTTCACAATTTTTCCCGTGATAGGCTACGTAAATATTTACGTAGCCTATCACAGGAAAAAAAGGGAACGCAAATGGTGGTGGCTACGGCGGCCGCCATTTGTGTCCCTGCGCAGCCCAGCAGTGGCCGGATGTTGCTGCGGGTGGCCCCGGCCAGCGGCTCCGTGGAGTCACCGCGGAACGGAGCCGGCCAGCGAGGATTTCGGGGAAAGGGACAGAGCACCTCCCCCCCACCACAGATGTCACGAAACAAAACAGGTAAGTCATTTCATACATCCCTACTTTTAACACATCAAATAAGACTTAGCCAGGTCTCTTTGCATTCCAAATTTCACTTAGAACTGTAATAGTAATACAATGGCAAATGGCTCCCTTGGGTAGTTTTTAAAAGAAAGGCATATTTTGCAATGTCCAGTATTATTGTCCTCCTTGGAGATGCCCTCTACAGTCAAATTTCTATGGGCCTCATTCTTACTGATACAAAAGGTAGGCATGCTCAAGCTCCAAGTTAAAAAACCTCTTGGGTAGTATTTGGTGAGAAAAATATATATGCAGAATTGAGACCATTTGTCTTTCTTATTTTCTTTACCACTGCTCAGGCCCATTCTTCTTCTTGTTTTTACTGGATAGGTCACCAAGTCCATTTTAGATCTCTTCAAGTGTTTGCTGAGCAATACCTTTGATTCAGAAGAGCATCTTTAATACAGGCATTTCAGTAAAACTATGATAAATTACAAAGGAAAAAAATAGTGTCTTGGTAACTAGAATGAAAATGGAACTGCTGACTGCCAGCCTAGCAGAGGGATAGGCCAATTAAGTGGTTGCTGAAATGCAAGCTAAACACACTTCAGATAGCTCTTGTGCATTTAGTTCAGTTAATTGATTTCTGATTACCTTCTAAGATGATAGTATAGGGGCAGGGGAAATAGTCCTATAAATTAAATCATAATAGTTAAAATGAAACACCCTGGATTCTGCCCCAGCTATCTACATACCAGACACCTCAATCACCTCAACCAAAACCTGCCCCAGAATGGATCCACCTGTGCCACTTCAGTTCAGAGAATTCAGCAGCTAGGCTTTGAAGTATTTAACGTTTATTCTGAGTTTCACAACTGCAGTAAACTAAGCAGCGTGTCATTTAGGAAACATGGGCTTCTCCCATTGATTTAGTGAAGAAACTTATCAGTTCTGGGATTCAAGAGGCTACTTGTCCCTGGTTAACATTTCTGTTTCTGATTCTAACACAGTCTGTCATAAAGTTTCAGCATGGAAAGGAGCATATTTAAGGGTATGTCATTTTGTATACCACTTCATTGATCACTGCCTTGTTGTGGCAAAGGGGCTTGCGTAACTCAGTGAAGCCATAAGCTATGCCGTGCAGGGCCACCCAAAACGGACAGGTCACGGTGGAGAGTTCTGACAAATTGTGGTCCATAGTCCACTGGAGAAGGAAATGGCAACCCACTCCAGTATTCTTGCCAAGAAAACCCCATGGAACGTATCACAAGGCTAAAAGATATGACGCCGGAAGATGAGCCCCTCAGGTCGGAAGGTGTCCAATATACTACTGGGGAAGAGCAGAGGGTGCAATGCACCAATGCAATGAATATGGACTTGAGCACACTCCGGGAGAGAGCGCAGGACAGGAAGGCCTGGCATTAGGGATGGCGGAGAATTTCTCCCCGAAACTTCGGGGGGCCGAGCGCCAACGTGTTCAGCCCCCCGAACAAGTTTTAGGGAGAAATCCTCCAAACCCCCCTGCACCCCCCCCCCGGGACGGGACTTACCTTCGCCGAATGTCCCTCCCGGCGGCGGGTCCGGCCGGCGGTTCGGCGGGTGTTCGAGCGGGGCGGGAGAGGCAGCCGGTCTTTCGACCGGCTGCCGCCGCCGCCATTCCAATAAAAGAGGGGAAAAAAACGCCCCCGTGATAGGCTACGTGACGATTAACGTAGCCTATCACGGCTAGATTTGCAAAGTCAGCTGTGATAGGCTACGTAAATCGTCACGTAGCCTATCACGGGTGACTTAAAAAAAAAAAAAAAAAAAGCGCGTACGGATAATGGCGGCCCCCATAGGGAGCCGCCATTCCCGTTCCTTATTTGGTCGCTGTAGTCTACGTAAAGATACGCCATTAGCGTACGCGCTTTATTATTTTTTTTTTAAGTCACCCGTGATAGGCTACGTGACGATTAACGTAGCCTATCACGGCTGACTTTGCAGATCTAGCCGTGATAGGCTACGTTAATCGTCACGTAGCCTATCACGGGGGCATTTTTTTTTTTTTTTTAAACAATGGAGTTCGCGGCCGGGCGAGGCAGGAAGCCTCCTCCCCGGCCTGAATTTCGGCCGGGCGAGGCGGGAAGCCTCCCCCCCGGCCTGAATTTCAGCCGGGGCGAGGCGGGAAGCCTCCCCCCCCGGCCTGAACTTTGCGGGGGGAGCAGCGAAGCACCTCCCCCCCACCCCGAACAAGCTTCGACGAAAGTTAAGTGCCTTTCGTCCACCCCTACCTGGCATGCTATGGTCCATGGGGTCACGAAGAGTCGGACACGACTGAACAACTGAACAACAACAGCATACTACTGACAGTGTTGTAAGATAACTTATACATAAAGATACTTCAGCCTCACTCACTGAGTATGAAAATTAGTGAGGAAAAGCCACCACTCTTTTTGGACATGAATACTCTGGCCCAGTAACACAGGTGAAGGGTGGAGGAACTTTTAAAACAGAAAAAACACAGGCAGGACTGTATTGGGCCCAACACATTTTGAGAAAATCTCTTTTATCAAAGGAAATCTTTAAGTTTCCTCTAAAGCTTCCAGTGGCTTCTTAAGACTATCTCACAATCTCAACAAGGAGGACTCGGAGCCAGAAGTGAGATCATCTTAAAAAGTCTTTTGGAAGATTTAGAAGAAACTAAAAATTGCCCTTGATAAATTTTCTTGAAGCATAATGGAAACAGTACACTGGTGCAGTTCTGTCTCTCTTGGTTTGGCTTTTATAACTTTTAAAAATCCCTTTTGTAGTTGTGGAGGAGCTATTCAGTCGGGCTTCAGGCCTGGGCATGGGACAGAAACGGCCTTGGTCGCCTTGGTGGATGATATGAGGAGGGCTCTGGATAGGGGTGAATGCTCCTTCCTTGTTCTCCTCGACCTCTCAGCGGCTTTTGATACCGTTGACCACGGTATCCTCCTGGACCGCCTGGAGGGGTTGGGCATTGGAAACACTGTATTGCGGTGGTTCCAGTCCTTCCTCTCTGGCAGGTACCAGAGGGTAGCACTGGGAGAGGAGGTTTCGGACCCATGGCCACTTACTTGTGGGGTGCCACAGGGTTCCATCCTCTCCCCGATGCTATTTAACATCTATGTGAAGCCACTGGGGGCTATCATCAGGAGGTTTGGGGTGCAGTGTCATCAATATGCGGATGACACGCAGCTCTACCTCTCATTCAGATCTTCACCAAGGTTGGCCGTAGAATCCCTGTCCAAATGTCTGGAGACGGTGAGTGGCTGGATGGGGAGGAATAAGCTGAAGCTCAACCCTGACAAAACCGAGGTACTTTTGGTGGGAGACAAGAGGAGGCTAGGGGATGTTGACCTGGTGTTGAATGGGGTACAGCTACCCTTGAAAGACCAGGTCCGCAGCCTGGGGGTCATTTTGGACTCCCAGCTATCCATGGAGGCTCAGGTGTCAGCTGTGAGCCGGACAGCGCTGTATCAACTCCATCTGATACGGCGGCTGCGCCCCTACCTTCCCGACCATCTGCTCCCATCGGTAGTACATGCCCTGGTCTCCTCTCGTTTAGACTACTGTAATGCGCTCTACGTGGGGTTACCCTTGAAGACGGTTCGGAAACTGCAGCTGGTACAGAACGCGGCGGCTCGCCTGATTAAAGGCAGCCGCCGGCGAGATCACATCACTCCAGTGCTGAAGGAGTTGCACTGGTTACCAGTTGTTTTCTGGGCCAAATTCAAGGTGTTGGTTTTGACCTTTAAAACCCTATATGGTTCCGGCCCAGCCTATCTTAAGGAGCGCCTCCAGCAGCACCAGACAGGCCGCTTAACAAGATCAGCCTCGGATGGCCTTCTCTCTGTCCCATCAGCCAGGACAGCTAGACTGGTGGGGACGAGGGAGAGGGCCTTCTCTGTGGTGGCCCCCACTCTGTGGAACTCCCTCCCTAGGGAACTCCGTCATGCCCCCTCTTTAATGAGCTTCCGTCGTGCATTAAAAACGTGGTTGTTCAGGCAGGCATTTGGGGTGGGTTAGGGTATTTTTTTAAAAAAAATTTATGGTAAAATTTTATTGTTTTAAATTGTTTATGGTGGGTTGTACATTGCCCAGAGTGGCTGGGTGACCAGTCAGATGGGCGATTAATAAATTTAATAAATAAATAAATAAATAAATAAATATTCCCCTGTGCCCACTGCAGACCCAGCAAAGCAAAGCAGTAAGAGGCGGCCAGGGAGGAACTTCTTACATGAATGTTCCCCCAGAATCTCCAACACCTCCTCCACTGAGAATTCTGAGAGCCAGGAGCTATTGATAACATCTGCCCAATAAGGCCTACGAGAGTTATAGAAGGATGCATGCAAAACTTTAGTGAAAACTTTAGTAAATGCTTTGCATCATAAAGTTGGTAACAATATAGTTGTTACTCAATTCTATTATGTAAGGGCGCAATCCTATGGGGATAGTCAGCCATCTCCGAACTCGGAGGTGACTAACTATCCAATGCAGGGCGGGCGGAGCACAGAGGGGATCTTCTCCTCCATGCTCCAGCTGCCCCGCATTTTTGGCTAGACAGCCAATTTCAGCTGTCTAGCCAGGGCACCTCAGAGAGTGGGGGGAGGCCAGACAGCGCATAGGAAGCGTCGTAATGGCGTTTCCACCTTCCTCTCCCTGCCCCTGGGAATGCCCCCCTTTTTGGCTGCTCCACACTGCTCCTACAAGCACAGAGCCCAGGACGAACCACACCACCTACGAGGCAGTGGGGGAGGGGGAGGGGAGGTGTTTTTTCTCGGAGCTCCGAGCTCAGTTCCCTGAAAACAAAAAATCCTATGACCATCTAGAGGGCCATAGGATTGCACCATTAACTCTTTTGTGAATGTTTTGGCTTATTATATCTATAAATATCCCAATGAATATATACATTTTAGTTAAGCTCTTTCCATTTCATGGAAGAATGGAATTTTGTTCACTCGAGGGTTGTGCCAAATATTCTCCTGTTTTGATTTTAATGCTGAAGACAGTAATTTGAGTTGGATTCCCCCACTACCACCCAAAATGCTTTAAATAGTGAGACTACACACAGTTTGCAGTGTTTGGTGCCATTGTTTCCCCTACACTTTTTCCTTTTCCTAGATTAGTCATATGGATGATCTCAGCCATTCAGGGATTATTATATAATAAACAGGATGGCATCACTATACCATGTAACTATGAAGATTTGCCTACACAATGACATCACGGAAGGCAAATGGAGCAATCATATTTCGTAGATATGAGTTACTGTAATGCTAAATTTCTGTACATCCAGACCATACAAGTTCTCATTTTCTCTTTATAATACGAAACACATCTAGCATCAGATGCTTTTTGTTACATGGTCCAAAACATATGTCACCTTTCTTACCAGAAATGTCTAATCTGTAGGCCAAACTAGATATGTTAAGCATATGATTGGCGTTCTTTGTTTACTACTAAATAGCAGCCATGGGGTGTGGGGGATCTGGCTCAGGACCACAGCATGAGGGAGAAGGGATGTAACACTTTGATCCCAATTTGAATATCTCCCCCCAGGGCAAATAAGAGCTGCTGTAACACCAATCAGGGTGAAGACAACAATGGGGGCAAAGAGTTTAATGTCCCCCGCTCCCTGCCGTCACAGCATGGTCATATCCAGATTGAAGGGGGCACAGCTGCTATTTAGTAGTAAATGAAAAACAAGGATGCAAGGGCCAGTAATATGATTCATGTCATATCTAGCTTGGACCACAAATTAGACATTTCTTACTGGAAAGGATATATATATGTTGAATTATAGAGAGCAGAGAGCCATTAATGCAAGAACTGCCTTCTGTTTGGCTCTGTGACTTCCTTGTTTTGCACAGATATAATTTGTCATTTTTTACATCACTGCATGGTTCCCTAAGTTATTTTCCCAGTATTTTCCATACAACATCCTAGCCAACATGATCATGTTTACAGCTATTTCTCTTTATTGAAGCCGATAGTGTTTGTAACAAAAGCATCAACACACTGAGTTAGATTACATAGCCCAATATTATATCCATTAGATTTGCCATGCTTTCTCAGTACCCTTACCTTATGAACAGATCCATCACCAGTGCTGCTGCCAGGAGTTTAGCTGGGGATAGGCATTTGGAACATATTACACTTATTTGCTTTGATTTGCACTTGGTTCCAGTTTGTTACTGGGTGCAATTCAAGTTGCTGGGTTTTACCTTTAAAGAACTAAATGGCTTAGGACCTGGGTACCTTAAGGACTACCTGCTTTCATATATCCTTCTGCATATATGCTCCATTTAGCATCTAAGCCCTTGCTCCAGGTATCCCTGCCAAATGAGATGGGAGCAGGGCCTTTTTGGTAGTGACATATACTCTGTGAATGCCCCTCCCCCATGGAAGTTTATCAGGCCCCAAAACTTTATTCTCTTAGTAATCTGGCAAAGACATGGCTATTACAGAAGGCTTATAGGGTGCAATCCTATGCATATGTGACAGAAAAAATGATAAACTCCCAGCATTCCCCAGCCAGCATTCTCCACAAGGCCTTAATTGTGCCCCCCGCCCCCCAGGTCTGCCCCCCACAATCCTTCCAACTTATAGCATGCTGAGTTATAATTCCTATTCATTCTTTTTTAATTCATTGAACATTATATGTCACGGCAGTATTATTTATATAGTATTAGAAATGTGCATGATGCTTTGCAAAGTAACAAAGAAAAGGACAGGATAACAGTTTTTAAAAGCGTAAAGCAACTCTCTCTTACCTTTGGGCATAATGACAGTCACTTTCCTTCCCAAGACACTGTCATTAAAAAAAAATCAGTACTTTTAGATCTTCTTCTCATTGTATCATATATCATTTTACATGCTGTATAAGTTTCTTCTTGCTTACCTTTATAATCATTTCATGAGGTACTATTCTATGATTCTATAATAACAGCCTTAGGAGATTCACAATAGATTTATCCTGTATGGATATATTGGGTAGAATTTTTGGCAAGAAATTTGGAGTTGTTTGGCCAATGTATCTTAATGGGTGCTGAACTATCCTAGCATACTGAAATTTGAAGCATCATTATGGAATTGGAAAGTTTAATATATTTTTAAGGAAAATTCATTTCGACTTTGTTAGATCATCAATTCCTATCAGAAAAAAAAGCCCATGAAACAACAGAAAAAGGGAAGAATATATACAGCAGAACAATATAGGCAAATGTGAACCTTTTAGCTGTAAATATCTCCAATTTACAGTAAGATACGTTTGCTGCAGGGACATCACAAAGGAGTCACTTTATGTTATTCTCGCGGGAACAGCAACAGCTGCCCCAGGTAAGAGACTGGACAAAGTGTAGCCACTATGTCACTGTTGTACTATTATGGCACCTTGCACCAGGGCCTTTAGACATTCAATAAATAAAAGTAGAACACATCATCATCAGAGAGAGAGAGAGCGTGTGCGCGCGTGCGCGAGCGAGCAAGCGTGCAAGCACATGTAGAAACTGTGGGAAGGATAGGGAAAGAAGACAAGGAAAGATACAAATTATACATAGTGTATCAACTCCCATGGGCATCTTTAAACACAGTAAATGAGTTAGGCTTTAGATACTAATGAGGTAAGATTCTTAAATGGTAAGAAACAGTGCCACAAACAGTGTTTTCTACCAGCCAGGAAAGTCTGTAAGCTCTCTGACAAAGTACAACAAAACAAGGCACTACTAGGAATGGCGCTAGATTTAAACTGCAGTAGAAAATAGAGCAGGAAACCTTGCAACATTCAAAATTCCTTATAAAACTATCTGATAGTGTGGTCCACATACACGCCACAGTAATTCACCAGTCTATAAATCACTCCCCTACTTATTAATTCTCATGCTTATGTGATGTTTTGGGTGTCTTCAGAAGACATCCAGCTAATGGGGTCTCATCAAACTGGGAAAAGTATTTGGCAGAGGACATATATCTAGGGGTGTACAAAACAGACTCAGCAGTCCGCTGGGGGAGCCCACAGGGGGGAGGCAATCTGTCCCTCCTCCCAGAATCCTCCTCAGCCGGCTCCACTCCACGGCAAGTCCATGGAGCCGCTGGCCGGGCCCGTCCGCAGCCGGACTTCCAGACACTGCCACGCAAATGGCGTCTGGCGTAGCGGACGGCATTTGCATCCCTGCCCTTGGCCGTGATAGGATACATAAATATTTACATAGCCTATCACGGCCAACGGCAGGGATGCAAACGGCGTCTGCTACACCGGGGCCATTTTGTTCCACAGACCAGCAGCAGATGGCTGCGGAACGAAGACAACAGACCTGGACCAGCCACCGCCAGGTAGGGTCCATCCCGACCAGCCTTCACGAGGTGGCGGGGGGGGGGGAGCAGTCCATTCCGCTGCGGACACATTGGAGTCCATGGCGGATTTCTCCGCCATCCCTACATATATCTGACATCTGCTGGTAGAAGTTTAAAACAAAGAAGAGGCTGCAGAATGCCTATTACTAGACTGAATCAAGGCAGGACAGCAAAATTGATATGGGCAGAGTTTGTAAGGGAAATAGTAGCAATAACCCTGTAACAAACATCCAGCTTCCTTAAACCTTCATGGTTGTCAACACACCACACCACATGGCCTAATAATGTCCCTGGAAATACCTAAAATAAAAGTGAGGGGCTTATTCACATAAAACAAAAAAACCCAGAGACATTCTGGCCACTGTCTTGTAAATACCTGGATGCTAGCTAACTGGTCGCACAATGTGTCTGATTCAAGTTGAGAAGGAGACTTGGAGGAATGTATTTCTCAGAAGTGTCCAATCAAATGAATAACCTAGGTGAATCACAGTTTTACATGAGCTAATTTTTGGTTCCTTTTCTCCAAGTTTTCTGTTCCAAAGGGTCAGCATCTTGTGTAAGCTGCTTTTTTATTTATGTTTTCCTTTTCCCAAATTACAAAGCTTGAGTGCTTGAATTAAAGGATAACCTCTCAGCCGTTAAGAGCATTACACTGGAGCAAAGATATAACAGTGAGAGCCCATATACAGTCTGTAAAAACCACAAGCAGCTAAGAGTATAGATGTGTGTTCCACCAGAAGAGGACACCTGCTGCAGTTCAACACAGTCTGATGGTGCAGTGGATCATCTTACCACACTGCAGTCTTCCAAAAATACCAGAGAAGTTCTTGGAATTTACTACCCAAGCCCTGCAAAAAAAAAAAAAAACCTTAAGAAAGCTCACAAGAACCTTCCAACCACCAACACCATTCAAGGTGGCAAAACTGCAGCCAGACTGCAAAAAGACTGCTACAATATAACAT
The DNA here is from genome assembly GCF_057233095.1 of Heloderma suspectum. Classification (NCBI taxonomy): domain Eukaryota; kingdom Metazoa; phylum Chordata; class Lepidosauria; order Squamata; family Helodermatidae; genus Heloderma; species Heloderma suspectum. Next base: position 42,972,569 of record NC_139460.1, on the reverse strand, counting down.
AAAAAGAAGATTATATTATTGGAGCTGTTCTAGGGTCAAAAAGTTATCCATTATCCAGACATTATTTAATGTTCACTAAAATTCTTCCAACACAAATGTGCTGCCTCCACTATTCATTCCGCTGATCAAGTCAACCTGGCTCTCTCCTAAAATAACGTTCGAGATGCTGAAAAAAAACCCCACACATAAATTCTATTAGTCTTACAGAGTCTAAAGGGGAAAAGATTGTTTTGGTGGCATGGCTGCACTGAATCAGTCTATATGCAAACCACTGGGGATCCATACAGCTCCACCTATGATCCCCAGTGGGCCTGCACAGTATGGATGCCTTTTCAACTTTCAGAGGGGAGTGGAGGAAGGGGGCAATAATATTTAAAAGCTATAAAAGGCCTACTGTTGGATATATTTCAGATTTAATTACAATAAAGCATTTGCTGTGGTCACTTTTTATACCTTTAAAACAACTACAGCAATATTTTCAACAAGATCAACTAATAAGCAAAGGGGTTTACAACTTAAGACATGTATATTGAGAATATAGATCCATTTAAGTATTTATAACAGTAACCCTTGCAGTATGCAGAACCAGTAACTTGGTCAGAGATATAGCTGCAATTGAGGAAGAGCCACAAGTGGTCTGAACGTGGGGTGGATGACCCCTTACCTACATGGCATCTTCACTGCACAGCAGATTGTAGGGAGATAAAAGCAGAACTACACTGCAGGCACCCCAAAGTCAAAATGAGTAATGCATGGGGAAGTTATAGCAATCCACACTCATGGTACTTCTTTCTGAAACATCTGGCTGTGCTCTACAGTGCCAAAGTAGAACTGTGCAGTAATCCCATGCAGGAGTACCATTATCTCTTTATAGGTTATTGTAGATCTATATGTAGCTCACTGTTATCTCTTCCTTATCCAAACTTATCAACTTCTCATACACTGTGGTTTCCCCCACCATCACCCCTATAAGGGGAACACCATATAAGAAATAATGCATAACCCAGAGATAAACCTCAACATGTCTATGCAACAAGTTGCAAACACATCTATTTTCCTTCATGTATGCTTAGGGATCTGAAGTTAGCTGTGGTGATAATTATATATGATGCACTACAAAAAGGCAATACATTATTACTCAGCCTATTCAGAAGTGTTTTCCATTTAGGAGATGTGTAATGCAGTCTTAGCTAGCCTGGCACCCTCCAGATGTGTTAGACCACAGCTCCTGTCATCCCTTGCCACTGTGGCCAATGGCGCCAGGTTGGGGAAAGCTGATGTAATGTAAGAAATTACCCTTAATATCACAGCAAGTAATAGAACTTCCATCACTTGACCTTAAATGCTCACATTAAGTGAAATTGCAATTTGCAATTCTCCTTCATTTTCATCCTAAATTGCTTTTTAAAAATATGCTTTTATTCTTTCCAATTATCCTCTGACTTGACGTTACAAATTCTGTCTTCCTCTGTAGTGTCCATACCTATCACATCACAAGCACAAAAGTTACGTTTCCTCTCTCATCAACATTAAGCTAACGCATAAGTCTACTGAATTCTTTCCCTCTTAAACATACATCAGTCTCCTCCGGCCCCTTTAAACATTAATTTCAGGGTTAGGTTTGTCTGACAAAAAAGCCCTGATTTGTTAACCTGAGATGCTCTGTTTTTGTTCCCTTTTACATGAATGCGGATTCTCTCGCTCACCCATCCAGCGGAATGTTATTTGATGTCATAATGAACTGAAGTTCGTTAAGTCTCCTTTGCTAGTAAAGGCATTAATGGATTGGAGGTGGGGGTGGCGAGGTTTTGCAAATCTGTAAATCCCTTCTCTGTTGTGATGCTTGTTTGAAAAATTACTGTGCCTGTGAAACAAATCTGAGACAGTTTTGTCATATGAAACAAATGTAAGGCAAGTCTGTCATTAAAAAAAAGGCACCCACGCATGAGGGACCTCCCCAAACCCAGCTAGGACTGAAGTGACATGGCACCCTAAAGGACTGAGGGGTCACTCTCTCTCTCTCTCTCTCTCTCTCACACACACACACACACACACACACACACCTCAATAACAGATCACTCCCTTTCACATGAATACCTGAAATACTGGAACAATGGTTGGGCAAAATAAGCTTTCTTGATATTAGCTCAGAGGCAGTGGAATGCACTCCCAAGGGAGATGTGTATGTGCACAGCGTGGCCGGTTTTTCAAAAGCAACACAAAGTGCACCCACTTTAGGTGGCTGGCCTTTGGTGGATGAGCTCTAGAGTGTTGGTGGGGCTTCTTTCCCACCCTCTAATAATAACCCTGACACTGTGCTATGCTAGGGAAGGGGTCATAGTTAAGTGGTAAGAGCTTTGCATGCAGAAGGTCCCAGGGTCGATCCCCATCAGCGCTAGGTAGGACAGGGAATATTCCTGTCTGAAACCCTGGGGAGCTGCTGCCAGTCAGTGTTGACAGACCTGGGCTAGATAGAGCAGTGGGCTCACTCAGTATAAGGCAGCTTCCTATGTCTCCTGATATTGGAGATGATAGCTTTAATGCAACATGTTTTAATCATATTGTTTTTAAAGCTTGTTGTTATTCTATTTTATATATTTTTAAAAGGGCTACAGACTAAAAGTTAATAAAATAAATAGCTCTTAAGTCTACAGCAAGGTCTGAAGAAATTATTTATCCTATGGGCCACCACTTGGGTCCCTTTGCCCAAGAGAAAGCTACAAGATTACCAGCCAACCTATAAAAGTGCAACATGAACAGTTGCAAGGCAAAAGCTGATTGTTTAATAGGTCTGACCCCTGTCCAGTGGATGCTGGTGGCTCTGATTTTGGTGGGTTGTCAATCCATTTGGGCGTTCAATCAGAACCAGCCAAATCTTTAAGGGAGCAATCCAATGTGCTGAACCCATTTTAGGGATAGGGTTCAGCTCCTTTAGACTTCTGGCTGGTTCTGACTGAAATCCAGAAAGGATTCACACACACCCCAAAATCAGAGCCACCAGCCTCCACTGCTCCTATCAACACTTCCGGGTCATGCTCACTGTCTGAACTGCACTCAACTGCTTGCCTCAACCCTTACAGACTTGTCTTGCTCCAAAGATCTCTTCCTTGCCAGCTTTGACCCTGAACAAGCCATATCCTTCAATGTCAAGCACCACATTTGCCTTTGCATTTTCCCTCACCTGGGGTCTGCTTAAGAATCAGACATTTTATATCACAACTCTGATGAAAAGGAAACCCTCCATTATTCTTCTTGCAACGTCATCCACAAAAATCTCACATTACTGGAATCACTTCCTCCTTTCCTCACCCAAAATCGTTAACAAACCATCTTTAGAAGCAGAATGCTTGAAGACTTTATTGGTCCAAAATAGGGCAGCACGATTGTTAACAGGGACTGGCCAATGAGCTCATATTATGCCAGTACTTTTCCAGCTGCACTGGCTGCCAGTCCATTTCCAGGCCCGATTCAAAGTGCTGGTACTAACATTCAAAGGCTTAAATGGCTTGGGCCAGGTTATCTGAAGGATTGCCTCCTCCCATATGCGCCTGCCTGGACCTTAAGATCATCCTCAGCGGCCCTTCTCCATGAGCCTCTGCCAAAGGAAGTGAGGCAGGTGGCAACTAGGAGGACCTTTTCTGCTGTGGCACCATAGCTGTGGAATGAGCTCCCTAGTGAGGTTCACATGGCATCTACATTGTATTCCTTCCAGCGCCAGGTGAAGACCTTTTTATTTTCCCAGGCATTTTAGCATTTTAGCTTTCTAGACTTTTAGCTTTACTGTTTTAAATCTGCATTTTAAATATCTGCATTGCTGCTAGGTTTTATTCTGCTTTCATTCTGGTTATATTGTTATATCGTAGTTTTAAAGTTTTTATATTTTATATTGTTTTACTGTGTGCTTTTTCATTTTAATTTTTGTGAACCGCCCAGAGAGCTTAGGTTATTGGGAGGTATAGAAAAGAAAGAAAGAAAGAAAGGAAGGAAGGAAGGAAGGAAGGAAGGAAGGAAGGAAGGAAGACTTCTCACACAGACAAGAAGGGAAGAGAATTTACTTGGCTTGGCAAAACTTTTTTTTCCCAAAAAGCCACTGAACAACAGAAACACTACTCTAGACTTCATTAGTAAAACAGAAATATTTGTTTTCTGTGAAGGTGAGGTGTGGATCACCTGAGAAAGAGTCATTCGGTATTCTTGCTACTGCTCTTGTGTGAGTACGCCAGTGCTGATGATGGATGTTATTCCAGTCAGAGGACCAAATGTTAGGCAAAATGCCAGGAAGCTAGTTTGATAACACTATGCATATATTTAATAAAGGAAACAAATCGAGTTATGATTCTTACCCAGTTTAGCTGAGTGCTTTGAGAAGCACAAGAAGGGCAGGGACAAGCACTCAGTAGAAGTGAGGGATTGCTAAAATAATGTTTTCCAGAGGAGTAGTTGTGGGAGTCTGTGGCAGCAAAATCAACAAAGAGTGTTATGATCCCTTAAAGTCTAGAATCCACAAGACATTTTGTTGTGTTTAAAATAACACTGATGTTCTTTGCAGGGCTACCTTTCCAGAGATTTTGTATTTGTCGCTCTTTAACTCCTCCACAGAGAGTTTTCAAACTCTCCTGGAGTATAAGTGATCTTTGTTTTGCCCTCAAGTGAACATAAAACTACCAAAAGGTTAATAAAATGTAGGTGAAGGGGTCTTAATCCCTTTCTGTGCTAACAAAGTAGCTCCTCATTCAGAAAAGAGATCCAAATAACTTAGGAAATAATTTCTAATGGTGGGTCTATGAAGATGAACACAAGACAGTTTGCTAGGGAACACTGTAATAGGAAAATATGAAGCTGCCTTCTACTGAATCAAACTATGGGTCCATCTGGAGCCCAATATTGACCTCTTAGACTTATTGTGGCTTTATGAGGTTTTAGATCAAGGCCTTTCCCAGCCTTACCACTGGATATTCTTTTCAGATAGAAATACCAGGATATGAACCTGGGGCCTTCATGAAAAGCATAGGCGCTACCACGGAACTATAGTCCTTCTCGCAAATATGCACACAGACACATAAGCAGACACTAGCAAATACTGCTTGCAACTGAACAATTGCTCTCCCATAGCTCCCCAACCCATGATAGCTATAAAAAAAGGCAAAGAAACATAACGTCATTAGGAAAAGATGTCAAAGGCAAAGGCCAGCATGCAAACACACAAAGATAAGATAAAAGAAATAGGTATCAGGCACTGGGCTTCAGTCTTACATAATGCACAACACATGTGTGATAAGATTTTTATTTATTTTTATTTTTACACCACTAGGAAGGGAGGGTAGACAGCATAAGAAGTTTCATACAAGCACACAAAACTATGTTCCAGCGAAGCTGCAAAAGATGTGCTGCCAGGGTAACTGGCAGGACTGCAGGAGTCAGGCTCCTTGCACATGAGGAGGAGGAGCCATGACTCCTCAATCTGATTCCCAATTTGGCTGTGAAATCATGCCTGGAAAGCCAGACATGGCTTGTTAGAATTTCAAGAGCTTTAAAATAAATGTTGTTTCCTACCCCTCACGATTGCAGAACTATGTAAAAAGAGAGAAGGAAAAAAGACTGTGTATGTGTGGGAGAGGGTTATAATAAAGACTTGGACATGGACAAGGGAGACCCAGATTCAAATCCCTACTCAGCCATGAAGCCAGAGCCAGCCCTACCATGGGGCAGAGTGAGGCATCTGCCTCAGGCAGCAGATCTAAAAGGGCAGCAAATTGTTAGCTATTCAGTTTGTTCATATTGTATTTTTACTGCTAGAGAGGAGGATAGGCACTTATGGGATTTTCTGCCTCATGTGCCCAAATAATGTGCTTTGCGTCTTAGCCACCTTCATTTGGGTGGGTAAGGGGCACCACTTGCTGCTCCACCTCAGGCAGCAAAACGTCTTGTGCCAGCCCTGCATGAAGCTCACTGGATGATTGTTACAGCACAGGCTGAAGCCTACACTATGAGAGGGAGGGAGGGCAGGCCTCCTATTGCCCTTCCTCTTCTATGGTCCTCAGCACTGCCACCAAATGAACATCTTTATTTTGCCTGGATGCCTCCACTAAATCAGCCCCTTTGCAACTTTGGTGTCCCCTATGGGCTTCCTTACTGTTCTGTCCAACTCATTATATGAGGTAGCCTGGGAAGGCAGTAAGGTGCGGGGTGAAATCGAAGGCATCAGACCAAGATTAAGCCACCAACAAATTTAGTTTTTACTCAGAGGTTTGAAAAATACCTGTTGTAATTACATTTCTAGAAAGAGAGAAAGAAAACAAATTCCCAAACTATTATAGCAGTTAACAAAAGTAGTGATGTGGGTTTTCTGGAAAATTTTGAACTGGGAAATTTTCCTATGCAAATTAGGCTGATTAGCATAGGATCATTTGCATTGGAAAATTCCTGGTTTCCATTAGAGAAATTTCTGATGCTCTAGAGAGCATGTTTATTTTACTGGAATTTAGTCTATAACAAAGCTTTAAAAAGTACCCATGTTAATTTTTGTCCCAATACACCGCAAGTATTTGATCTGAAATATCTGAGGAAAAAATTAAAGCTCATGGAGGGAGGAATCCTATCTGGGTCAACAGTCACCTCCGAGCCTGGGAGCGACCACCTATCCAGTGCAGGGCAAGAGAGGTGGTGAGGAGCAGATCTCCTCCTCACTCCCCACACCCAGCTTTCGTGGCTAGACAGCCGATTTTGGCTGTCTAGCCATGGGACCTCGGAGTGTGGGAAGTGGTAGCCAAATGACACATAGGATGTGTCGTACCAGCATTTCCAACTTCCCCGCCCCAGGACGCCCCTAGGAATGCCCTGTTTTTGCCATTCCACGCTCCTCTTTTGAGCACGGAGCGCAGGGCCATTCCGCGCTGTATAGGAGGAAGCGCAGGAGGGGGTGAAGATCGGTTCTCAGGGAACTGACCTCAGAGTGCGGGCTCTGAGGTCAGTTCCTGGAATCCAGCCTATCTTATGGCCATCTAGCCACTGACTAGCATCCATAGGATTGTGTCCTTAATGTGATTTAAATGTTATTATATATAGAAATAGTTTTTGGAAATTTGAAGACAATGGCATGTACTTCCCTAACATTATTTAAATGCAAAAAAAGAGTGAAGGTATTGAAAATTGTTGACATACTACTCCAGCCTTCCCCAACCTGGTGCCCTCCAGTTGTGTTCGACTACAACTACCAGCATCCCCCAGCCAACATGGCTTGCTGGAGGATGCAGGAAGTTGTAGTCCAACACATCTGGAAGACAGCAGGTTGGGGAAAGCTGCACTAATTAATTTTAACAATCCAAAGAACTGTGCATGATATGTCGACAACCAGTCCAGAAGGTAACCATAGACAAGAAACGCTATGAAAAAATACATTCATCTGTACCTTGTCTAGGCTATTTTCCTATTTAAGACAAGTCCTGGTAACAAAGCAATTTCTTTCACCTCATTCTAGTTCAGTACAACTCCCAGCCTTTTTGCTTTCAAGCTCAGCTTGTTTTGTCCTTAAGAGTCTGGATCCTCTGCCACTCTGTCTTGGCCTCTGTCTTCTAATGTCTAGCTCTTGAATTGCTTTCCTGCGGCCCTGCCTGTTGGCTAGCTTCATTTATATACACTATTCAATCTCCCCCTCTCACCATCTTAACCTATCAGAAGGACAGCAGATTTTTGTTAAGTTTCTGGAACCATAGTAACTAGGTTTCTTTCCCCCTACCCCATAGTTTTCAGTTTCCTGGCTGACCCATAGTATCTTCCATGACCTTTTAAACCATTGAGAAAGAACAGCCTGTAAATGCTAAATAACCCAGCATCTGAATGGAAAGCAACCATTCTATAAGACAAAATAGCTGAACTGTTTCATTCCTTCATAATTACCTTGGGCAAATCACTCTCCCTCAGGCCAACCTACCTGACAGGAGTGTTTTGAAAATGAAATAGAAAATAAGAGCTTTCTGAAGGAAGGGTGGGATGCAAATGTACTAAATAAAAATAAGTAAGTGATAGTAGCATAGACTAGAGTAGTTCTGCCTGCCCTGGAGACTTGCCAATATATGAGTCTTAGGACATTTACTTCACATGTGAAGCAAGCACAAAATTTTTTGGGTGGTGTTGCCCATAAACTGATGGGGTGGGAAACCATGTGCACAATCTGGCTTCTTCACACAGTTCCCTCTGGTGGGCCTGTCTGGTGGTGCTAAGCAGCTGCATCTAACCACCATTTTTAATTTGCCACTGTACCCTTTAGGTAGCATTTGCTCTGGGGCATTGAGAAAAATTTAAACAGTAAATAAATCTGGTCACCCAGAACTGCTTGGAGTGCCATGCTGAAAAAAATAAAGGAGAACCTAAGGCAGGTTTCAGTGGTGGTCCCAGCCGGGGGGCCCAGCAGTTGAATACCAGGTACTGACACCAGCCCTGTATGTCAATACATTAAGATCATACAAGGAGCTATTTCCTGGCAATAACATTTGAATATGGTGGTGGTTTTCCAATCAGCATGCACCCAACGAAACAGACAACTGTGTCCACAATCTTTCTCCTACACGTGTACTGCCTAGCAGAGAAAATGCCAAGCAAACTTCAGGAAGTTACCAGTGAGGTCCTTCTATTCAGAGCTAGTCTGGGTGAATCAGATTAGGCTGATGGGAGAGCTTTGTTGTTGTTGTTCAGTCGTTAAGTCATGTCCGACTGTTCGTGACCCCATGGACCATAGCACGCCATGCCTTCCTGTCCTCCGCTCTCTCCTGGAGCATGCTCAAGTTCATGTTCATTGCATCAGTGATGCTATCTAGCCATCTCATCCTCTGCCGTCCCCTTCCCCTTTTGCCTTCAATCTTTCCCAGCATCAGGGTCTTTTCCAGGGAGTTTTCTCTTCGCATTAGGTGGCCAAAATATTTGAGCTTCAGCTTCAGTATCTGTCCTTCCAATGAGCACTCAGGTTGATTTCCTTTAGGATGGACTGATTGGACCTCCTTGCAGTCCAGGGGACTCGTAAGAGTCTTCTCCAGCACCACAGTTCAGAAGCATCAATTCTTCGGCGCTCAGCCTTCCTGATAGTCCAGCTCTCACAGCCATACGTTACTACTGGGAAAACCAAAGCTTTGATTACACGAACCTTTGTTGGCAAGGTGATGTCTCTGCTTCTTACTATGCTGTCTAGGTTGGCCATAGCTTTCCTCCCAAGGAGCAAGCGTCTTTTAATTTCATGGCTACAGTCACCGTCTGCAGTGATCTTGGAGCCCAAGCAAGTAAAATCTGTCACTGCTTCCATTTCTTCCCCTTCTATATGCCAGGAAGTGATGGGGCCAGATGCCATGATCTTCGTTTTTTTAATGTTGAGTTTGAAACCAGCTTTTGCACTCTCCACTTTCACCCTCAACAGGAGGCTCTTGAGATTCTCCTCGCTTTCTGCCATGAGGGTGGTATCGTCTGCGTATCGGAGGTTGTTGATAATTCTCCCGGCAATCTTAATTCCGACCTGTGATTCATCTAACCCGGCATTTCTCATGATGTACTCTGCATATAAATTAAATAAGCAGGGCGACAATATACAGCCTTGTCGTACTCCTTTCCCAGTTTTGAACCAATCAATTGCTCCATTTCCGGTTCTTACTGTTGCTTCTTGACCCTCATACAGGTTTCTCAGGAGACAGGTAAGATGGTCTGGTACTCCCATCTCTTTCAGAATTTGCCACAGTTTGTTGTAATCCACACAATCAAAGGCTTTAGCATAGTCAATGAAGCAGAAATAGATGTTTTTCTGGAATTCTCTTGCTTTCTCCATGATGCAGCAAATGTTGGCAATTTGATCTCTAGTTCCTCTGCCTCTTCGAAACCCCGCCTGTACTTCCGGTAGTTCTCGGTTCACATGCTGCTGAAGCCTAGCTTGTAGGATTTTGAGCATCACCTTCCTGGCATGTGAAATGAGCGCAATTGTGCGGTAGTATGAACACTCTTTGGCGTTGCCCTTCTTTGGAATTGGAATGTAAACTGACCTTTTCCAGTCTTGTGGCCACTGTTGAGTGTTCCAAATTTGTTAGCATATTGAGTGCAGCACTTTAACAGCATCATCTTTTAGGATTTTAAATAGCTCAGCTGGAATACTGTCATTTCCGCTAGCTTTGTTGTTAGTAATGATTCCTAAGGCCCACTTGACTTCACTCTCTAGGATGTCTGGCTCAAGTTGAGTGACCACACTATCATGGCTATCAGGGACATTCAGATCTTTCCTGTATAGTTCTTCTGTGTATTCTTTCCACCTCTTCTTAATCTCATCTGCTTCTGTTAGGTCCCTGCCTTCTTTGTCCTTTATCATGCCCGTCTTTGCACAAAACATTCCCTTGAGATCTCCGATTTTCTTGAAAAGATCTCTAGTCTTTCCCATTCTATTGTCTTCCTCGATTTCTTTGCATTGTTCGTTTAAGAAGGCCTTCTTGACTCTCCTTGCTATTCTCTGGTACTCTGCATTCAGTTGGATATATCTTCCCCTTTCTCCCTAGCTTTTCCCTTCCCTTCTTTCCTCAGCTATTTGTAAAGCCTCATCAGACAGCCACTTGGCTTTCTTGCATTGCTTTTTCTTGGGGATGGATTGAGTTGCTGCCTCCTGAACAGTGTTATGGACCTCCTCAGTATAGGTCCTCAGGCACTCTGTCTATCAGGTCTAATCCCTTAAATCTATTCCTCACCTCCACTGTATATTCATAAGGGATATGATTTAGGTCATAACTGAATGGTTTAGCGGAACCATTCAGTTCCATTTAGGTCATAACTGAATGGTTTAGAACCCTACATTCTTCAATTTCAGCCAAAATTTTGCAATAAGAAGCTCATGATCTGAGCCACAGTCAGCTCCAGGTCTTGTTTTTACTGACTGTATAGAGCTTCTCCATCTTTGGCTGCAAAGGACATAATCAATCTGATTTCGATATTGACCATCTGGTGATGTCCATGTGTAGAGTCGCCTCTTGTGCTATTGGAAAAGAGTGTTTGCTATGATCAGTGTGTTCTCGTCGCAAAACTCTATTAGCATTTGTCCTGCTTCATTTTGTACACCAAGGACATGCTTGCCTGTTATCCCGGTGATTTCTTGACTTCCTACTTTAGCATTCCAATCCCCTATGATGAAAAGGACATCTTTTTTTTGTGTTAGTTCTAGAAGGTGTTGTAGGTCTTCATAGAACCGATCAACCTCAGCTTCTTCGGCCTCAGTGGTTGGGGCATAGACTTGAATTACTGTGATGTTGAATGGTTTGCCTTGGATTCGTACTGATATCATTCTATTGTTTTTGAGATTGTACCCCAATACTGCTTTTCCCACCCTGTTGTTGACTATGAGTGCTACTCCATTTCTTCTAAGGGATTCTTGCCCACAGTAGTAGATATAATGGTCACCTGAATTAAATTCACCCATGCCTGTCCATTTTAGTTCACTGATTCCCAAGATGTCGATGTTCAATCTTGCCGTCTCATGTTTGACCACCTCCAGCTTACCTAGATGCATTGATCTTACATTCCAGGTTCCTAAACAATATTGTTCTTTACAGCATCGGACTTTCTTTTCACCACCAGACACATCCACAGCTGAGGGTCCTTTCGGCTTTGGCCCAGCCGCTTCACTCTTTCTGGCGCTACTTGGAAGTACCCTCTGCTCTTCCCCAGTAGTATGTTGGACACCTTCTGACCTGAGGGGCTCATCTTCCGGCATCATATCTTTTAACCTTGTGATACATTCCATTGGGTTTTCTTGGCAAGAATACTGGAGTTGGTTGCCATTTCCTTCTCCAGTGGACCACATTTTGTCAGAACTCTCCGCCATGACCTGTCTGTCTTGGGTGGCCCTGCACGGCATAACTTATGGTTTCACTGAGTTACGCAAGCCCCTTCGCCACAACAAGGCAGTGATCCTTGAAGGGGGGGAGAGCTTTAATATCACTTAATTTTATTTAGGGCACAATCCTATCTTGATAGTCAGCAGCCTCCAAAGTCGGACGCTGCTGAGTATCCAATGAAGGGTGGCCGGAACACGGAGGCGATCCTTGCCTCTGTGTTCTGGCTGCCCTCGTTTTCTCTAGATGGGCGATTTCACCTGTCTAGGCATGGCTTTGGGGAGGGGAAGGAAGGAGGCTGGGATGTGCCTAGGAAGCTGCATAAAGCAGTTTCTATCGTCTCCTCCCCTCCCCTGGGACCTCCCCCTTTTCACCATCTCCATGCTCTGTTTCTGAATGCAGAGATGTAGCCAGTGCGGAGAGAACCGTGCCTGCTACAAGGGGGAGGGGAATGCAGTTTCTGGGCTCCAAGGTCAAACCCGTGGTTCCAACCTTGGATCCCAGAAACTGAAATATCCTATGTCCCCCAGACACTGCCTAGGATTGTGCCCTTAGTATATTTTATTTTGGGCTACCAATCTAAATACACAAATAGAAATAACTAGAATAACTATCCTAAATTATGTTCAAGGATGTACCTTGCTCTGCCCCCAAAACCACAAGAAGCAGTCTCCCTTTTTACCAACTTTCCACCAAATGTGGAATTTTATTTAAAGCCCTAGATCCAAGCACAATTATAGGATATACAATTAGTTATTGTGCTGCTGTTTGTTTTAAAGAATGTATTTAAGTGTTATACATGACTACAGATAAAAACTTGTGTACCTGGCCCCATTACAGCAATAAATGTCCAAATAAAGACAGAAGTTATCATTAAGGATCAACTAATCTTTGAAAGTCTTTTGTGTTCAAACACGTGGGGGGGGGCTCCTTGACAATGAGCTTTTTTCCTGTGATTGAGACTGCTCCTTCACGGACGTTTGCAGGCTCTTTAGATGATGCCACGATCATTCAAAGCGTCTCCTGCACTAAATGCCCTTTGTTCTGTTTTTAAATAGATCGCAGATAATGATCTATCAAATTACCCCTGTTGTGTTCCGCTTCAGTTTCCTCTGTGAAAAGAGGAAAACTGTCAAAAAGAGGAGCAAGATCAATGAAAGATAATGGAAGACTCAGATACAGGGAGAAGGAGGGGGAAGGGGTGGGGGAAAGGAAGCACGTGAAAAATGGAGTCGTTGTGATCCTGCATTTAAAATGGAAGCAGAAAGCCCCATTTTAAATGCAAGATTTTAGGCTGGTGTAGAGATGCCCTGTGTGTGGTACACACACATACACACACACTCAGAAAAGTTCAGAAAAGAACATCAACTCATCCTATTCTGGTCTAGCAATATACACTCTGTTTTGTGAACTCTACCCTCTAGAATAAATTGAAGTGCCAAACAGTGAGAAGGATTTTTATTCACTAGATAAAGTGTGCTTATTTTATTGGCTAAAATAAAGTTTCACTACTTCTTCCTTCTATCATCAAAGCTGTACAGCAGCAAGCAGGACTGCATATGGGCTCACACAGAAGCACGGTTGCATAAAAGCAAAATTACATTAATATCCCATAAAGGAGAACCTGTGGGAGAAAATTAAAAGTTCTGCATTTCAGACCAAAGTAATACTTTCAGCACTGGAGTTAGATCTTATTTCTTTAATTGTGAAAGAGATTCAGCATTTGTAATCAAGTAAGAAGCTTTGCAGAGCTTCTTGTAGATCAAGGAAAATGAAAGAGATGGAAAGTAGAATATTTTGGTGGAGTTTAAAAACATGCACAAGAGGTTTCACATTCTAGAGGCAATCCAAAGGCATATGCACTTCACTTATCAGTGAAAAGAACGTAAGAAGATGATGTGAAGAGAAAACACACACACACACCCATTGTAGAAAGAAACATCCAAGTTGTCCACACTGTAGAGTATTGCAAGCATGTAAACTAAGGCACTAGGGGTGGGGGTGGGGAGTAAAACATTTAATTCAGGAGAGCCACACATACCAGCTCTGCCCTGGATTCAATCCAGCCCCTTCCAGGGATAATTTCTAATCCATCAAATGAAGGATTATGGAAGTTAGAGGAGGCAGATGGTGATGTAAAGCCAAGGGTGTCTTATTGCTTGGCTGTTGCTAGTTTTCCTAAGGTTATGGCCAGGATTTCAGAAAGCTCTTCCATTTTAAGCCCTTGCTCATCAAAGATGGAGAAAGGGGCTGAAGCAATTCCTATATTTCAATGAGGAGAAAGCTTACTACTAACTACAAAGGGTGTGCTGAAAATACTTGACAGATGGGAATTTTGTACTGAGGATCAGTGTGATAGGGAGGAAAATAAAGTGTGTTTTGATGGGACCTCTTCATCATATGCACAGCATGGGCAGTGTAAAGAGCCCAGTGGAACATCTACTCCAATTTCCTAAGGCCCTGGTCAAAAACATTTTAAAAACCAGGGACCACACTCAACTGAACAAAGACTGAAGGGTCAGCAAAAGTGGTTCTACCCAGTTACTGTCACTAGGGGGTGCTAGCACTAACAACCAAAAGGCATTGTGTGTGCAGCTATTCCATCTTATTTTCCTTAATAGAAAAAAAAAAAAGATGAAAGAAGCAGTGGGAAACCCTAGGATGACAAGTGGACCACGTCTGGACAGCCCTTCTGCCCCCCCCCCCTAAAATTCCATTAATGACACAGGATGATGGCATGATAAAAACCTTGTCTAGAAGCACCTTTTGTGAGAAGTGAAGGCTGGGGGGGGGGACTGGGGGGAAACCCAGAAAATTCAGAGGGAAACAATTTTTCCCAACATTTCTCCCCAGTGAGGGGGGACAGTTAGGTTCGCCCCCCCAAAAAAAAAATTCTGCTTTTCTTATCGGGGGGGGGGGAGTTTCCAGGCCTTCACATCTACATTTGGCAAAGGGCTATTTAAACAATTCCTCCCAAAATAAACACCAACAAAAACTTTTCCAGAATTCTTGCCTGATGCACTTCAGCTACTCATTCATATTTGTTTATGTCTTGGCTCACACATAGGAAAACAGGACAGGCATACTCTGAAGGCACATGAGGCGGCCACCTTGCTGAAGCTAAGCAGGTTTGGGTCTGGTCAGTGCTTGGAGGGGAGACCACCTGGGAACCTCATGTAGCCACCTTGAGTTCCATGATAGAAGAAAGGTGGGATATAAATGTAATAAATAAAATAAATAAAAGTTTATGACTGGATCTCCCAACTTTTTCATTTTTACTTAAAAGAAGCTGTAGGGGACTCATAATTTGATCAAAGCAGCAGTGCTGAGGCAGGGGACATGAAACCATTCTGATTAAATTACCTGCCTTGAAGGTAATTAGCCCCACAGTGGAAAACATACAGGCACCTATAATGCCTTGGAAGTTGCCAACAGACTACTTAAACTGTGGTATATAGAATGGAACATAGCATTCCAAATGGAACCTTAACCATAGTCGCCTTTCATGACCCACCCACGTCATGAAAGACGACTACCACATCATAATCTTCAATGACCCGAGATGAAAAGTCAGGTCGCACGGGACCGGCGCAGAGGCATGCAGTGAAGTTGTCTAGCAGTGAAGGTAGAGAAAAAGAATATGGTGAATGGAGTCTTCTAGGCAAAAGATGAATTCTCATTGTGCAGCAAAACAGTTGACTGACTGTTTCAATGCACAACTGGACTCCCAATCATTGCTTGAAGTCAGATGGTCACTTTTTCATGCATTGGAAGCTCACCCAGAAAAATCTGTTGTTGCCATGCATCCTGGGGTCATATGAATGGGCTTAACAACCAAGACAGAACAGTCTTTCCTGCCATGCCAGGAAAATAATTGCATGTCCTGTCCTCTACATGGGTCTTCTACTATAAAAGTACATTCTGCTTTCATTTTTGTAAGTGTTGCAAATACTTTTTAGAGGAATCTGGAGAGAAAAAAACTACTGATTTGTATCACAATTCCACAAAGAACAAAAAACCCACAACCTCACCCCCACTCCCCAATGAAACATGCAGGTACTGACTTATATTTGCTATTTAAAAACACAAATAAGTATTTGGGTTTAATACATATTAACAAAAGCTGACAAAACATGCTACAAAATGTGTCCCAGCTCCAAGGGTACTTACTCTAAAAATGGGAGTCAAAAAGATTTTTCAAAAACAAAGCCCAATAAACATTCCCTGGAAGATGTATCTAGGCTCATCTATATCTAGGCTTCATCTGTGTCCAGAAGTCTCATCTACTGTGGATAACAATGTTGGCCAAATTTAAAGGCGCTCTGCAACTTTAGGAATTTACATTCTTTGAAAAATCATTATTCACATGTGATGTTTACTGACCAAAGAGTATTAAGGCTTCACTGAACAGGCAGAGGTTTAAGCATCTGCCCTTTGCTTCCCAAGAATATGCCACAGGCATAATTTATAAAAAGCAGTATTCTTTCTCATCATTAGTCTTTCTGTAGAAATTGTGGATTAGACAATTATTCTGATTATTCATAAGGGCAGTGGGTGGGAACAATGCATCATGATGTCTAATTCTTGTCCTATCTGGAAAGAAATACTAACTTTGGGTTTCCCAAGGGCCTTTTGTTGTGCTGATGCCTTGG
Source organism: Heloderma suspectum (assembly GCF_057233095.1). Lineage (NCBI taxonomy): Eukaryota > Metazoa > Chordata > Lepidosauria > Squamata > Helodermatidae > Heloderma > Heloderma suspectum. Next base: position 42,956,071 of record NC_139460.1, on the reverse strand, counting down.
CAAGCCAGCAGTAAACAAAAAACCAAGGGAGAAGGTGGTAGTATTATGATGGTATTATAAGCAGCTGCTTTGACCCACAGTGAATTTCAGTTCTTGTCGAGTAATATATGGACAAGAGGGTCACAGCCCACTGCCATGACTTACTCAAACAAGGAAAATCAGTGAAGAGACTGATTACTGTTTCAGTGATAGATGCTAATCTACAATCCTGTCAAATTCCAAACAACAAACATCTTTGCGACCTGAACACCAGCCAAAGACATTAGTTATGCCAGTTCATTTTTAAGGAGCAGGTTTTGGAAGGGAATTCAATTGGGAGACAAATAAAACCCTTGGCTTTCAACCGATCAGTCTCCTTGTTGTCCTATTTTATTCAATTTTATATTTGTTTAGCAATAGCATCCATCAGTACTCCAAAATCCAAAGCCTGAGATTTAAATTCAGTTGAGTCAGACACTATCCTTGAGCTAGCTACTGACTCAGCGTAACTCAGCTTACAGGATTTTTGGGAAAATAAATGTACACCATCCCAAGCTTCCGAAGGAATATAAATGTAATAAATATATAAATCTTATTTTTTAACAAAAGGTATGATATTTCAACTAGGGCTGCAAAATATGCAGCATGATCTAAGCATGTTTATTCTGAAGTTTCACTGAATTCAGTGTCTTTAAGATTGCAGTCTTAGTCAAAATTAAAATAATTTATGAAATTTTAATTTTAAAAGTTGTCCCCAATTTATTAGCAGCAGATTTTTGAAAAAAAAATTAATTATTTTTTGTAGATGTACTTACAGAAGCAATAGTTAGGAGGCAACATCTCAAATAGGAAAGAATACTTCTAAGATTTATTTGCTGCAACATGTGTGTGGACCATCAATGAACAAACTTATATTTTTCCCCCCTTCAGAGCTATTGTTTTATTCTTATGTGGATTATGCAGATTTAATTGATTAGAACTCACAGTATCAATCATTGGATGACTGCCAAAACAACCTTTACTGCACGTTCCTAGCTTTAAGTATTCATAAACCCTACAAGACAATGCCAAATAGTCAAATGCTATGTTCATCATTATGTTGTACAAAAACAAACTTTTTTGATTCTTGCCTTGTCAGCCTTGTGAGTGCAGATAAAAGTGCATTTCAAACCTTCTAGTTCCGCACAATTCAGAAAAGCAGAGAATCTCAAAAGGAGATTCTTGAAAGGAGACAAAAATGCTACAGTAGTACTGATCTAACAAGAAAATATGCAACAACAGGAATATAACTATTAGGACCAATCCTACATGGGAGTTCTACTGAACTCTATGGGGCTTACTTCTGAGGATTGTTCTATAAAATTCACAAAGCCGTGAGCCAGCTTTTGAGTTTCACAGAACTCTTGCTCAAGCTAATTGCCAAGGGAAAACAAAAACAAAAACATGAAGCAGCGAGAAGATAAAAAGATGTTGCTGGTAAAGGGCATAGCTGAAACCGCATTTGCAATATGCAACAGTATTAAGATGGTGAGGAAGCTCTTTGGAGACTAATTAAATTAGCCTGCCTCTGCCAAGTGCAAAAACAAAATAAAAAGCAGGTTGTACCAAAGCATTTTGTGGCAAAGAAGCAATGGTCATTATCTGTTTGCATCATCTGAATTAATCTCCAGCTTTGCTAAACACAAAAAATGCTATGTTTATCATTACTTCTATTTTCTAACTTACAAGAGACTTATTTATTTATTTAAAACATTTGTATCCCACCCTGTATCATTAAGATCTCAGTGCAGCGTACAGATAAAATCAATTTAAGCAGTATAAAACAATAAATAGTTTAAACTCCTAAAAACATATTAGACCATTAAACAAGCTAATACCAATTAAAATCTAAAACAATAAAACAGTTAAAACAGTGTGCTACTTTAGGGAATGCATTTAGCCCTCAGAAGCTTTGGTAAAAAGCCATGTTTTTACTTGGCACTGAAATGGGACCAATGTCTGCACCAATTGGGCTTCCAAGGGGAGAGCATGCCACAACCGGGGTGCCACAGCAAAGAAGGCCCTCTCCCACGTCCCACCATAGTGTATGTCTTGCACTGGTGGGACGCAGAGGAGGCCCCCTCCAACAGATTCTGTCCTCAGGCAAGCATATATAGGGAGAGGCACTCCCTCAAATATCGAGGGCCCAAGCTGCTTAGGGCTTTAAATGTCATCACCAACTTTGAATTCCAACCGGAAGCATATTGGCAGCCAGTGCAATCTTTTTAAAACTGGTGTTATATGGTTTTTATGGGGTGTTCCAGTCAGCAGTCTAGCTGCTGCATTTTGGACTAGCTGCAACTTCTGAGTCATCTTCAAGGGCAGCCCCATGTAAAGTGCACTGCAGTAGTCTAATTGGGAAGTTACCAGTGCATGTACTACTGTGGCTAATTTATCCCTGTCCAGGAAAGGCTGTAGCTGGCAGATCAGCCAAAGCTGGCCCCAAGTACTCCGGGCCACAGAGTCCACATGGGGCTACTCCCAAGCTACACACCTGCTCCTTCAGGGGGAGTGCAACCCCGCCCAGGGCAGGTCGCTTACCCAATTCCCAGACTCGAGAACCACCAATCCACAGAGCTTCCATCTTGTCAGGATTTAGCTTCAGTTTATTGGCCCTCATCCAGCCCATTATTGCCTCCAGGCACTGGTCCAGCACCTTCACCGCCTCAGCCGACTCCGATGACAAGGAGAAATAGAGCTGAGTATCATCAGCATACTAGTTACGCCCCACCCCAAAACTCCTAATGACCTCTCCCAGTGGCTTCATATAGATGTTGAACAGCATGGGGGATAGAATAGAACCCTGTGGCACCCCACAGCTTAAAAGCCATGGGGTAGAATAGGAATCCCCCAATACCACTCCCTGGAATCAGCCCTGCAGGTAGGAGCAGAACAACTGCAGCACAGTGCCCCCAACTCCCATCCCGCAGAGCCAATCCAGTAAGACACCATGATCAAGGGTGCCAAAAGCCACTGAGAGATCCAGGAAGATCAACAGGGTAGCACTCCCCTGTCTTTCACCTAGAGTAGGTCATCAGTCAGAGCAACCAAGGCTGTTTCAGTAACGTACCCCCACCCCTACCAGGAGGATCTGCTACCACAAAACAAACTTCACAAGGAAATTATCTGATCATGACAATGCAATTGTTGATTCCCGCCCCCCGCCCCGAACCAGATCATCCCTCATCCGCCCAACAGCAAAAACCAGATCCCGGGTATGTCCTGCCACACATGTCGGGCCAGTGATGCACTGAGACAGCCCCATGGTTATCATGGTTGCCATGAAGTCCCAAGCAGGCCATGTCAGGATAGCCTCGGCGTGGATGTTGAAGTCCCCCAGACTCACTGTCCTAGAGTTCTCTAGCACCACCTCTAAGACCACCTCAGCCAGCTCAGGCAGGGAAACTGCTGGGCAGAGGGGTTGGTGGTACACCAGCAGCATATATGTTTGGTTTCTTTGGCCCAACACAAGGTACTAGGGATGTACGAAAGTCACTTACCTTTTCGCAGGGGTGCTTCGCGGTAGGGGGGAGGCGCTTCGCTTCTCCCCCCGAAGTTCAGGCAAGGGGGGGGAGGCGTCCCGCCTCGCCCGGCCGAAATTCAGGCCAGGGGGGGCACCCCGCCTCGCCTGGCCGAAATTCAGGCCGGGGAGAAGCGCCCCGTCTCCCCGGCCGCGAAACAAAAAGTAAAAAAAAAAAAAAACCGTGATAGGCTACGTAACGATTAACATAGCCTATCACGGCTAGATTTCCAAAGTCAGCTGTGATAGGCTACGTAAATCGTTACGTAGCCTATCACGGGTGACTTTGGAAATCTAGCCGTGATAGGCTACGTTAATCGTTACGTAGCCTATCACGGGGGGGGGTTACACTTTACTTTGTAATGGTGGCGGCGGCAGCCGGTCGGAAGACCGGCTGCCGCCCCTGCCCCCGACGAAAGGCCGACGAACCGCCGCCGGGACCCACCGCCGGGAGGGACATTCGCCAAAGGTAAGTCCCATCCCGGGGGGGGTGGGGGCGGAGAATTTCTCCACCGATTTTGGGGGGCCAAATGCGTTGGCGCTCAGCCCCCCAAAGATTCGGGGAGAAATTCTCTGCCATCCCTACAAGGTACAGACCCTCACAACTGCTGCTAGGATGAATGGGCTTCCTCGGGAGGGAGATGGAATCCTTATGGATGATGGCAACTCCTCCCGGATCTAGGTTGGTGCTGCACTGAGTACCCAGGTGGACAAAGCTGAGACAGATCCACCCTGCCCAGCTCATCCACCCCAGTCTCTGTAATGCACAGCAGGTCAGCCCCTTCATCCACAATAAAGTAGGGATGGCACGGGTGCCCGATTCAGTCCAGGAATCCAGCAGACCTGCTCCTGCCTGCACCCCCAAGCCCATGGTCGGCAAATGGCCTGCACTCACCACGGCAGCCTCATTGAGCTTCGTGGTTGCCATTTTTTGAGAAAGAAAATCGCGATCACAAAAATGCGAAAACTTGCGCACCCACAAAAATGCACATTTCGCAAATGTGCATATTCACGTATGCACAAAAATGAGTAATTTACGGAAATTGCACATTTTTGTACACACACTAGTGTGTGCCTTCGCAAAAATGCATATTTCACACGAGAATATGCTCATTTGCAAAATGCACATTTTTGTGCATACAAAAACGTGCATTTTTGCGATCGCCTTTTTTTTTTTAAGAAATGGTGACTGTGGAGCTCAACGAGGCCATTGGGGGGAGTGCAGGTTGCTCATCGAGGATGGGAGGGGCTTGAGCATGGTCTGGGGACCGGCGAGTGGGGGCAGGGGCTGGGCAGGAGTTCTGAGAACCCAGACGGGGGTGAGTTCTCACATCCTTACAATAACGTCAGGGATAGTAATTGATTTATTATGGACTGACCTGGCATTCAAAAGCAGCACCAACAGATCAGAGGGTGGGCTGATAGGGCAACCTAGATTTTGAGGTATGGGGGAAGGACCGAAAGATGGGATAGATTTGAAATATCTGTCCCCACCTGTCAAGGGCTCCTTGGAGGCCTCTCTCAGTCTAATCCAGAAGCCAAGTCCAGACACAGACAAAGGGATTCTTTTCAAAGCTTTATTCCTCTTTTACAACTTAACAACTCTACTGTTAGCAACTAGATATGAGCAGCAGAGTACCTATGCCCTAAGTTGGAACAGTTGGTCCCCATTTGAAAGAGAATCACTGGCAGACCCTGAATTTATGGGCTAGGGAGAGTCCCTCCCCTTTTCCCTTGGATCCTCTGGGCACAACCGTTGTTTGCGCGCCAACCAGGCACTACGCCTCCTTTCCGCGCCCTCCATTTGGGGCCGCTCCCTGTGTCGGTGTCGCACGTCCAGCAAGTCTGCTTCCCGCACTCTCTCACTCCCAGGACTGCTATCTATGCTAGGAATGCTGGTGGGAGGAAACTCTGTCAGCTGTTGGCCCTGGGAAGGATAAGCGCGCTCCTCTCCCAGGAGCGGCTCCTCTTCCTCAGAATCAGAACTACTCTGGGATTCTATGGGCTCAGTGTCCACCCTAACATCACTTTTCCCTTACCTGCCATGTCCAACCCCCAATGCCATATCTCCCTCTTCCTGAGAGTACTCCAATAGGAGCACCCCATTCCTCCCCCCTCCCTGGGATTCACCTGAGCACATATACAACTTAAAAAATATATAAAACTAATCCCAAAAGGCCAGTACAGTCGGACAAGTAAACTAGGCCAAAAGACCGTAACATCAACCTAAAATTGAAATAGGCCTACTCCACCTCCCCCAAGCACTCCACATTTATACACACCGATAAGACTGTCATCCAGGCTATGGCTAGCCTCTCACCTTGGCCAATTGCCCCCGCTCCAGTTCTCACCTAAGGAATGGTTGGACCTCAGCCTCCCCAGCTATCCCACACTCTCACCCTGAGATAGCTCACTCACCCAAGACATCCACACATGCACATGCACATGCACATACAGACACAGACACCAGTTGCTCGAGAAGGGGTGGTGCCCCTGCCCTCATCACTCCCTAAAGGGACCCCCCTTTTGTGTCACCCCCTTCTATAGCAACCCCGTCAGTGGCAGGCCCACCACCTCAGCCAGCCAGCTTATATATTTCCTTCCAAGAAGGGACAGGTGGAGGTTGACAGCAACAGCTGGTTCTGTACCAGGGCCTGGTCCTGCAGGGAATGGTTGTCTACCAGGCAGAAGTCCACAGAAGAGAGCAGTGCTGATAATAGTGGGGGGGGGGGTTGCAGCAGCAGCAGCAGCAGGCACTCCCTCTTCCCTGGATGGTGGCTTCTTCTCCTACAGGTACTGGCTCTCCAAATAACTTAAGATACAAATAACTGCTAGCTTTTGTGTTTTCAAGAAGGAGAACAGTCATTGCTTCACTGCTACAGAATGCTTTGGTAGAAACCTGAGAACTTTAGCACTTTGTACAAGCTAACATGGTCATTCTGCATAGACCAACGTAAGTCACCATCTTTCACATATTGCAGACAAGGCTTTCACCATACCCGTTAACAGCAACATTTCTTTTCTGCCCCTTTTTTAAAAAAACATCCAGCATCAAGAAGAGTTTTCTGAAATGTGAAAGTTAGCATGCTACAACTTTTAGCTGATCTTAACCAAAGGCATCATGCCACTGCTACCATCTAGATTTTTTCAAAATATTATTATACATTCAAGATTCCGTGCCTTAAAAAGGACTTTTTAAATCATGAGATTAATGATACACTCATGTGACTCGGCAACCATGCAAAACCCATATTGGGGGGGGGGATTCTGTCTAACCCCAAGCAAGTTGCTCTAATTGGACAAGGAGTAAAGCACTATGTAGACAGCAGATGGGCTGTGGTTAAATCTGATTGAGAGGAGACTATTTGCTCTAACCCTGCTAGATTTCAGACTTATTCGTGGCAGCGAAAAGATGGAGGGTATAAGAAAAATATCCACATATTTAGATTCCACTGTCCATATTAATTCACCTGAGATTTTCTCTGTACTCTTCACTAGACTCCCAGAGCCCCAAAGGTTGTAATCATTAAGGATGATGCTTTGTGGAACCACCACTTCTAGCGGATACAAATCCCAAAACTAAATGACTGAAGCTATTCCCTTCTGGTGCCAAATTGTCACAGTGATCACTTGGCTTTTAAAGACAGGGTTCAGGCTGGCAAGCATTTCATTGAAATCTGCAAATTGTACTCACACCTTTGAAGGCCAGGGCTGTGGGTAAGGGATGTCACCGCTTCTGGAAGTGTTAATTAGAGCCAATTATATAACCCAACTGACCTGCCCTGGCACAGAAATGCCTCAATTCACATGCATTCCTTGCAAGGCATAGATTTTATTTCCATGTTTATGAGTGATATGAGAAATGCAACACTATGCATATGATGAAAAGAAGAGTACTCATGGCTCAAAAACTCATTTTACTGCACCACAACTAAAACAAAACCATGGAAGGATTTCCTAATTGCAAAATTGATTTGGGAAATATAACTAAAAGTGTGTGAGTGTGTGTATGTTTAAGGGATTGCTAGGACCATTTAACTGAGTTGCACTTCAGTATTTTTTTTTTTAAATAATCAGGCCTTAACACTTTCAATTTCCATCATAAACTATATTTATGTATCTCATAAACTGTATTCAACAGTTGTTGTATATCAGACTTTGCAGGGAGGGGGGATGCCCAGTTCCAAAGGGCAAGCTTCACAGTTCATTAGGTTTTTGTTAGTTTTTTCTGAAGGAGCCAGCCCTGCACCGGCCTGGAAAATATATTTCAGATTCCAGGGCACAAGCCTCAAATCTTTAGGCATCCAGATAACCAGATAACCAGTATTTTTCCAACCATGTTTAATCCTAGTGTTGCATGCGCCTCACTTCCATGAGCAGGGGAAGTTCTGAGGCAACACTATCAGGTTTGTTTTTCTTTTGATGAAAGAGCCCTGGGGATGTATGCTGTATTTGAAATATCATCATACATACTAATAGAGATTTGAGTCTTGCCATGGCTGCGGAACTGGAGCCAAAATCACACCACCCAAGCACAAGAGAGGTATCAGCAGAATCATAGGAACACCGAGGTTTGGACAAACACAGACATTGCGGGGGCGTGGGGGACACAGACACATAATAACAGAAGAGAAAGCTGGTCACAGACATCAGTGGAGAAATGAAATAATTGCATATAACAGAAATTGAGAATGAACATGTCCACCCTACCATGCAAGAACTCTCCAGAATAAGAGGGGGAAGGCAAAACAGACCAGTGACTGAGGGTGCTAAGCAGGCTCAGAATGTTGACTGACCAAGGTGTGGGGAGGGAACAAAGGAAAACTTGCAGTGGAATGGAGTGTCTGTAACCCTAAACAGAAGCATTCCACACAACATTGGTTTCAGGGCCTGACTTGTTTGCTTTATTTATAGATATACAAGTGGAGGCAAACAGCAGGAATTCCTTAAGGCACCAGATCCTCTTCAGGCCCCCAGGAAACACCCTGCATGTCCAAAGCACCTTCAGCTAACTCAGTGTCCTCTCCCTGACTTTGGGCTCCTTCACACTGAGCTTTCATCCTGCGATGGAGAATGCTCCTTCACGGAAGTTTGCAGGCTCTTTACATGACACCATGATCATAAGGTAGGGGTGTACAAAACCCCTTTACCTTGCATGCACTGGGGGGGGTTGGGGGGGAGGCAATCCAGTCCTCCCCCCCGGAATCCTCCCCAGCCAGCTCCGCTCTGCGGCAAGTCCGCGGAGCTGCCGGCCAGGGCCGGCCGCTGCCGGGCTTCCAGCCACGGCCAGTCTCCGGACGCAAATGGCGTCCAGCCTAGCAGACGCCATTTGCGTCCTTTCCCCTTCCGTGATAGGCTATGTAAAGCTTTGCGTAGCCTATCGGGGAAGGGATGCAAATGGCATGTGCTACTGTAGAAAAGAGTTAAATGTTGCTTTTGCATTAAATAAGTCGCAAATGCTTTTGAGCAGTAACTGAGCTGAGACAGGATGTGGAAACGTGTCTAAGGTACTTTGTGGTAAGAAACTTAAAATGATGTTAGAAGTGTGGTTAGCTAAGCAAAGTAGAAACCACATTAGAAAATTAGATAAAAAAAACCAGAGTTAGGAAACGTGATTATTATAGAACTGCGCGTGCTTAAAGAGCTCATGAATATTATGTTACACACCCTGCATATCTAACAAGGTCATTATAATGTACATGCGATGTATGTAAAAGGAGGGGGAACATGTCAAGGAGATAATGTGAATAGGTGGATCGGAAAGTTGTGAACCTTGGAGTACCTAGCCAATGGGGAAACAAGGGAGGGACTCAGCGGCCGGGGAAAGGGAATAAAAACTGTGTGCTTTGATTGTCAGGTGTGCCTACTCAACTAGGACACCCACCTCTGCAAACATGCTTAATAAACATAGAGTGCTGCTTGAACATGTGTCACAAAGTTATTTTACAGGTCACGGTTGGACAAACGAGTTTCTAACACTACACCATTTGCGTCCCTTCCCCTTCCGTGATAGGCTATGTAAAGCTTTACGTAGCCTATCACGGGAAGGGACACAAATGGCATACTGCACGCTATTTGCGTCCCTTCCCCTTCTGTGATAGGCTATGTAAAGCTTTACATAGCCTATCATGGAAGGGGAAGGGATGCAAATGGCGTAGCGCAAATGCGTAAATAAAACCACACATTCTACCATGCGTGTTACAAACCATTGCTGACTGGGACACACTTCAAAGAAAGCCTGTGTGAAGAGATGAGTTGCAGCTTGACCTAAGGTGGGTCACAACAGCAGCACTACCACCATACAAATGTCGTTAACAAACATTAGGAAGTGGATCTGCAAATGTGTGTTTGGGCTAAAAGTAGATTCCAGGCCTGAAAGGGTTGCTGAGGAACCTCAACCAATCATTCTGGGCTATTAACCACCATTCCCCTAATAAAAGAATGATCAACCAGAAACTGTAACAGTATTATTTATACAGCACCTTTAATATATAAACATGCTTTATTTCTTATTGTCCTTATCCTCACAAACTACAGATTTAAGTTCCTCAGACTGCACTCCTGTACCCAATTTCCTGGAAGTAAGACCTACGGAACCCAATGGGACTTACTTTAAAGTAGACAAATATATAGGACTGAGTTGACAAGAGGCCTCAAATCTTCAGGGATGCACCAAACCCAGCAGGTGTGTGACATAGTTTTGTATTTAATTTATCACTCCACACAAAAGAGGCCCTGCATTTTCTGCCCCTTTTGCAGGGAAGCTGACAACTACAAATAAATTTCTCATTGAGGAGGAGCTAGGGATGTTAGAGAATTCCGCCACGGACTCCAGTGAGGCCAGATTCTTTAGAATCCGCTCCCCCGGAGTCTGTGGCAGAATGGAGCAATCCCCACCACCACCCTGCTAAATCCCCCCGGGATGGAGCCTACCTTTGTCGTCCGTCCGCTGCCCCGCGACTGGCTGCCCCAGTCTGCAGCCACCATTTCCATTATACTTTAGCCGTGATAGGCTATGTAAGTACGTAGCCTATCACGGCTAACGCAGGGATGCCATTTGCGTCCCTGCAGTAGCCATGATAGGCTACATATATATTTACGTAGCCTATCACAGCAAAAGGCAGGGACACCAATGGCGTAGTGGCCGCCATTTGCGTTCCTGCCTTTTGCCGTGATAGGCTACGTAAATATATACGTAGCCTATCATGGCTACCGCAGGGATGCAAATGGTGGCCGCTACGGCGGCCGCCATTTGCAGCCGCAGCCCAGCAGCAGACAGAAGTCCGGCTGCAGGCAGCCCCAGCCGGCGGCTCCGCAGGCTCCCCGCAGAGCGGAGCTGGCCGGGGAGGATTCCGGGGGGGAGGGACAGATCACCTCCCCCCCCCCCAGCGGACAGCCCCAGTGGAACAGAGTAAGTAATCTGTACACCCCTAGGAGGAGCAGTGGGGTTATGCTTACTTTATTAACTGTATGAGGTGGCCAATTGTTTTTTATCTCTATTATTTATAAAATGCTCTTTCTTGCCTTCCTTCCTACAGGTGCAACATGTTGCAATCAGGGTTGACCTTTTTTTCGACCCCACCTAAACTGCTGAAGTAGAGCCTGCTATTATGTCCATTTCACAAGCAAGTTCCTACAAGCAGAGAAACTAATCTTTTGGCTATATCAGTGGTCTCCATTTATCCTGTCTACAGCTGGTTAGGGGCAAAACTCCATGAAGCCTAAACTGTTCCAGCCTAAACAGGAAGAGAAAGGAAGAGTTTTAACCTGACTTATCATCTGCAGCAGATAAGAGAAACACTATTCTACCACCTAGGGCATGTTGATAAGATTACAGCAGGGTGGCCTGAGTCAAAGGACAAGATGGCGCCCTTCCAAAAGTCAGCAGGACTGGCAATTGAATCTTACTTCAATACAAGCAATGAGAGTGTTCTGAAGACAGCAGAATACCTTAGGGGGCACAGGGCAGGCCAACAGTGGAGAATGGCTAGCGGGCTTGGGAGGAACAAGTAGGGGGCTCCTACTGCTGGCCCTCGGCACTACTGCCTGAGTCAGATGCCTCACTCTGCCTAGTAGTAGGGCCAGCCCTGGATTACAGGTTTATAGGTCTAAGGAGTTAGAAATGTTTGTTTGTTTCATTGACTGCAATTGTTCTCTAAGTTCTTAACTAAGGGCTTTTCTAAATGAAGCTTTTAACCCACAACTTTACAGAGGCTTCTGTTTCCGGATTCTTTGCAGGATTAAGATTGGGTCCTTTATAGGGTTTTTTTCCCAGTGGTTTTCTTTCTCTGCCTTTCATTCTACCTGGATAACTTAATGACAACACCACCACCACACCTTTAGCATGTAAGGTTAAAGGAGAGGGGTAATGACTCTCTAGAGGATGCCAGGGTACCTAGCACACCCACTATCCACAACCAGAGCTCTCACCACTGGCAATGGCTTAATTATAGTGAGAAAGAGGTCACTGTAATTCAAAAGACACTTCTAAGCTTTATGGGTACAGAAGATGAGAAAAGAAAGCTGCATGGACAAACCTCTAGGAAAAGGACAAAGAAAAGAGAGTTGACTGAGCACATCCAAACAGCAGCTTCTCATGGATTCTTTCTCCAAAGAGCTCAGGGTAGAGTACATAGAGTTCTCACATTTTAATTTCACAACAACCCTGTGAGGTAGATACTGACTTGCTCAGTGACCACCACAGAGGTTTATGGCCAAGCAGGGATTTCCCAAATCCACACCCAACATGCTAGCCCCTATGCCACAATGGAAAGCAGGACACATCCTAGAAAAGGACAGGAAATGTGTGCTAACTGAAAGAAGCTTCCCATGTTGGTCCTTCTAGCTGTACCCAGCAGAACCTACATATCCATATGTGCAGCACAACAGATCTAGAACTAACAGCCCTGATCTGTCCATGGATATTTTGAAGAACAAATTCAATTTCGAAAGAGGCTCCTTTCCATGCAAAGAAAGTTCCCCAATGCAATGCAAAACTTAATTCCTTAAAATGATTAGCAGCTTTAGCTAAACTGGAGATAAGTCAGCAGCAGAGCAGAACTGCTCCATGCCTCAGTGTTCAGGAGTATCTGGGAGGCCTCTCCCTGTGGCCAGCGTTAGAGTCTTATGTTACCCCTTGAAGAAGAATGGCTAATCTCCATCTCCCACAGGGACTACCCTGGGGATTAACTAACAGTTGCTTGCTAATGATAGAAGGCTGTGTAAGGCAGACAGGATGTTAGTGCAGTTTATCACTTCAGGGAGAGAAGGGGGCTATGAATAACGGGCTGCAGGCACTGTACAGTATTTGTGCATGTACTCATTTTTTCTCCTCCTGTCATCAAAGCCAGCAAGTAAACCCATCATTTAGCACCTCTGTTGCATGCTAAAATAGTCAAGAAATCAAACCATTCCTACACATGTGATTGAAGGTTTCACATTGTATTTGGCCCAGTTCTGGAATCCATGGAGAGAATTTCCTGGACAACTACACAGGACTTCAGCATAGCCAAAAGTGCAGCTTCTTGAAACTGTTCCCATTCTGTGTCCCTATCCAGTCAATGCAATGAACTACCAGCCACCATAATGGAATATTCAGAACTTGACTATGTGATGGTGCATCCGCTAATGTGGCCTTTAAGATTGCTACTGTAGAACCTTCGAAGTATTAGCCTGCAATGCAATGGCAGAATGGATTTAAACAACAAATGCTATAATGATCTGCACTGAGTAAGAAGCAAAACATCTTCATATCAAGCAATCTAATATTGTAACATATATACTCAGAACACTCTTAAATCTACATGAACATCTGCACAAGCTGGCCAGGGGGGCAGCAACAGAAGCTCCTTCAGGTTACAGTGGCCCTGTCTGAGTCAAATTGGATTCATCAACACAATCCAATTGGCTCAGAGGAGACATGTTGCTGAAAATAGTTTTGTCCTATTGCCCTCTTAGCTAATAAATGGCTTTTTGCAACCACAAACCAGAGCAGCTTTCCACATGCTGAGAGAGGCTGCACAGGTCTCAGACAATACATACGAAGAGCCATGCTGGATCAGACCAAAGGCCTATTTAGTCCAGGATTCTGTTTCCAGTACTGGCCAACCAAATGCTTATGGAAAGCCCACAAGTAGGACATGTGTGTAATAGCACGTTTTGTGTTCCCTCGCAACTGGTATTCAGAGGCATAATGCCTCTAAAGGTGGAGGAAATGTATAGCCATCCTGGCCAGTAGCCACTGATAGATCCTCCATGAATTATATTTATTTATTTAATAGATATATATTGTTTACCATATTTTCAAAATATCTCTAATTTCTCTAATCCCCCTTTTTAAAGATGCCTAAGTCAGTGGCCGTCAGTACATGTTGTGATAGTGAATTCCATAGTTTAACATGAGAGGATCCTCTCATGTGGATCCTCTCATGTGGAGATGTGACAGTCTGGGGTCCTTCAGAGAATCCTGACACCCTCTGCTTACCCTGGCACCCCAGGGAGTCACTAGGTGAGCCAAATAAAGGGTGTCTAGGGGTGGAATCCTATGCTGATACAAAAGCTGAGGGGCTACACCACTATATGATTCGTAGGGAGCCCTGCTATGCTAGCAGAACATCCTAGATATGCCAGTGAAATGGCTAAAATGGGTGGAGCTGTGGGCAAGACATGGATGGCACAGCATAGGGGCATACTTACACCGTATCCTATACCCCTTCAATCTATAATCATGCCCCCATTGACAGCCCAACTTTATACCAGCCCCAGAGCTGACACGAAGAATTTCCTTCCCATTGGGAGGGGAGAAATAAAAGAACTGCCACCATTATGTTGATGATGAGCTGACCCACATCACTCCAAGACAGCATAAGATATGGTGTAACTCAACACATAAACACAGCATACCAATAACAGTATATAAACCCCACACAAGGAGACCAAGGGCTTCTCCACATCGGGCTTTTATCCTGCAATTGAGATTGGTTACTCACGGAAGTTTGCCGGTCCTTTACCTGACATCATCAACCTCCAGGGCATCTCTCACACTAATTACCTTTATCCCATTTTTTAAAAGATGGAAGATAATGAGCTATCAAATTACAGCACGTTGAGTTTCTTCATGAAAAGAGGAAGTTGTGCAATAAGAGGAGATAGACCACAGCACCATGTAGTGGCTGTATAATGAAGCATAAAGAACACACAGATGTGGGGGGAGGGGGGCGGGAAGCGTGTGTAAAGGGAGCCTTTCGGGGTCCTGCATTTAAAATGGAAGCAGAAACCCCCAGAAAGTTGCAGGATTTTAGCCTGGTGTAGAAATGCTCCAAAGCTGCTCCATGATAGGACATGCAGCACTGGATTATATCTGTCTGGCCTCAGGCTGTACACACTTAGAGCTCACAAGGGGGAACCCTGGTGAGAGGAAAGTAAGGGAAAAAAGAATCTGCTTGTCAAAAGAATCTTTCCCTCCCTAGGTGGTCTTGAACCGTTGTCCCAGAAGGTCTGTGTGTGCTCTCTGCAGGTGCCCTGCCCAGGAGGCTATGTGGGTGCTGTGTTGTGTCTTCTTTCCTCCCCTTTGTGTGTTGTGCTCAAAAAATCATGGTTATGAGTAACAAAAGAGGATTTGAGCCCCTGCCTGAAGGGATACCTGGGGACTTTCAGTTGTAGGGTTACTGGTAACTGTGCCACTGTGGTATCATCTTGTGTGTGGTGATGCACAGTGTATGAGGGATGTGTCCTTGTCACTATGAGTTCATTGGCTGCCTGTGTGTGGGTGACATGTAGGAAGAGGCTCCACACAAGAACAGTCCCTGACTAATTGTCTGTGGCAGTGTTTTCATGAACACTGGGTGGGGGGGTCTGTTTTTTTGCCATTTCTGTATTTTTGGGGCGTGTATTTTTTCCCTCCTCTCCAGGCTAAACACAGAAGTATCTCCTGTCCAAGCATATTGCAAGTATGAGATTACTCCGCCCATGCCCCAGTTACAACAATGTAGGGATGTCCATCATGGGGAAATCTAGCCACTTTTGGGCTAGCCGGACTTCCGTGGTGGGCCTGACACAGTTTGCTTTTGCGAGCGGAACAGCTTCCCCAAATTCTGGTCACTTTTTGCATAATTCTTTTTATTCTTGACCATAATTTGAGCAAACAGAAAGTTGCGCAATTGAGCAAATTTGCGGCTGTAATTTGTGGCTGTAATTTCAAAAACACCAAAATTCAAAACACGTAAATTCAAAAACACCAAAAATCTGCTAGCTAACCCAGCTTGCTGCAGGCCGAGTCGGGCCAGCTAGCTGAAGAAGGAATGGAGTCCAGGGGAGCAAGCCGATGAAAGTTCCAAACACACCCCGCAACTGGATTCTTCCAACATCCCTACAACAATGGGCCCAAACCTACCCTAAAATTAGAAGCTGCCACCACCTACTGAATTATTAGAGTGGTAGGACTCTAATGTACTATGTGGCAAGAGATCTCACCGTGGTGCTGTGTCACCACTCCACCCACTCCCAATCTCAGCCCACCCAACTCCCCTAAAGGTTATAACACGCTTGTGTGGTGCCTTAATTGAGAAGCCCAAGACAATACGTAGAATGAGATATACTGGCACAAAATCTACTCAGATCAGAAGAACGTATCAGATTATTTAAAACAAAAATGTATCTTTATTAATCAGAACACATAGAACATAATGTTGCAATCAATAGAACATTGTTTCTGATCCATAACAGTGCTAAATTTGCCCGAATTGATATAATAGGCAGGTACATTTTCTCTTATGTGCTGCTTGAGATCCATTCCACGAGGCAACAGTTGAGTCCATAATCAAAAGGTCTGTATCTTCCCAGCAAAGAAAACACATGGACTTCAGGAAGCATGGCTTGGTTAGCTCCCACTAAAAACTGGAGTCTGGATACTGGAAAAACTCGAACCAAAAGCTTAGGTTCCCTACTTATAAAAACTTCCCTGTGGACTTACCACGACAAGCCCTATTCCAGCATTTGGGGCACAGTTATAACAAGAATCGACCCTGACCAAATCATACCTCCTTAAGAAGGAAATAACACTGAGGTAACAAAAGATCAAAACAGATCTAAACATTTTCCAGAATTCCTAACATTTAACCCCAACTCTCTGCAACAGCCAAATAAAGCAAGATCAACACAGGAATATTTGAAACTGCCTTATAACAACTCAGACCATCAGTCTATCTTGCTCAGTATTATCTGTACTGATTGACAGGATGCAACCCATAAAGATCACAAGGACACTTATTTTTATTTACCGTATTTCTAAATTGCAGCTATGGCTTCCAAAGTGGAGTAACTCAACACATCACGTCTTGAATTGGGTATAACTTTAAATGAAAACACACCATGTGCCTAAAATAATGATTGCCAAAAGGCCAAGAAAGTGAAGAAGGGGTGGCAGGGGAGAGATGATTATGCGTTTTCGTTTTGTTTGTGTATAATCTATTTTAAAATGAGGAATCATATGAAACCATCACAGGTATTCTGTTATAGGCTTTTACAGACTGCCTTTCAAATAACAGTTCCCAGGAAGATTCAGAATATGTAAGACTATGAATGTATGAAGATTTTACGGTATACAGGAAATGATAGTTCTCTCCTGAAAATGCCTGTTTATACCCTTTCCTTAGCCATGGTCCCATCATCATTAAAATCCTGCTTCTGGAACTTTAAAACTGTACATTGAACCAGTGAACATTATCATCTTGTACAGTTGAATGCATATGTGGTGTCATATGATGTAATCATGATGCATGGACATGATGAAATCGTAACTTCTGATGCTCTCGAGACCACAAGTAAGCTGGAGGAGAATGATTTCCTTCCATCTCAAAAACCAAAAGATGCAGTGGCCCCAGCAACTCAAACATCTGATGCCATCATCTGCCCAATTCTGTGGGATCGGTTCCAGTTACTGCGGCCTGATGATTTGGACAAGATGCTTGCAGCAATGCGACCAACCACGTGCCTTCTCGCTCCCTGCCCTTCTTGGCTAATAAAAGCTAGCTGAGGGGGTATGACTGGGTGGGTACAGGGAGCAAAAAATGCTTCCCTGCGGGAAGGGGTGGTCCCTGCTGTCCTTAAGGAGGCAGTAGTGTGACCACTCCTGAAGAAGCCTACTCTGGACCCAATGGTATTAGACAACTACCGCCCAGTCACAAATACCCCTTTCTTAGGGAAGGTACTTGAGAGGGTTGTGGCAGAACAACTGCAGGCGTTCTTAGAGGATACTTATTATCTAGACCCATTCCAGTCTGGGTTTTGATCTGGTTACGGGATTGAATCAGCTTTTGTCATCCTAATGGATGACTTTTATCAAGAGAGGGGCAGGGGGAGTGCAACCCTGTTAATTCTGCTCAACCTCTCATTGGCTTTTGATACCATCGACCATGGTATCCTCCTGGATCGACTCCATGAGATGGGTATCAGAGGCACTGTGTTACAGTGGTTCTGGTTGTACCTACGGGGCCAATCTCAGAGAGTAACATTGCGTGACTATTCCTCGGCCGCTTGGTAATTGAGCTACGGGGTGCAGCAGGGTACAATCTTGTTCCCAATATTGTTTAACATCTATATGAAGCCTTTGGAAGCAGTCATTAGGGGATTAGGAGCTAAATGCCATCAGTATGTTGATGACATGCAGCTTTATCTCCCCGTGGCATCTCCATCAGGAGAGGCTGTGCAAGTCCTGGATCAGTGCCTAGACAAAGTAATGGGCTGGATGAGGGCCAATAAACTGAAGCTGAATCCTGGCAAGATGGAAGCCCTATGGTTGAGTGGTTCCTGGGTCTGGGAGATATGCTCATTGCCTGTTCTGGATGGGGTTGCACTCCCTCTGAAAGATCAGATCCGTAGCCTAGGGGTACTCCTAGATCCATCATTGTCACTGGAGGTCCAAGGGTTCAGAGTGCCCTTTACCAGGTTTGGCTGGTTCACCAGCTACAGCCGCTTCTGGACAGGGACAGCCTGGCCACAGTGCTACAGGCTTTAGTAACCTCAGGATTGGATTAGTGCAATGCACTCTATGTGGGGCTGCCCTTGAGGCTGGTCTGGAAGCTGGGGCTACTGCAGAATGCAGCAGCTCAGCTGTTATCAGGAGCTGCATCTTTCCAGAGTGTAACTCCCTTGCTGACAGAACTGCACTGGCTGCCTACTCACTACTGGGCCAGGTTTAAGGTAGTAGTAGTGTACAATGCCCTAAAGAACTTGGGACGAGGATACCTGAGAGAGCACCTTCTTCTTCACCAACCTGCCCAGTCACTGAGGTCATCAGAGGGCATGTCCCTGGTGGTTCCACATGGACCTATGGCCTGGTTGGAGTCCACCAGGAAAAGAGCCTTCAGCATGGTGGCCCCTGACCTGTGGAACTCCCTGCCTTTGGAGGTCAGGCAGGCGCCAACGTCGTTGCTTTCAGCGCCCCGAAGACACTGTTATTTCAAGAGGCCTTCCTTGAGTGACCAGCCACGGTTTATTAAGTTTAGAATTTGTTTCTTCTAAAATGTTTTTTTAATTGTTTTAATATTGTGTTTTATTCTTTTATCTGTTGTTCACTGCTCCAAAATCTTTGATGTGGAGCAGTATATAAAGATTGAAAATAAATAAATAAATGTCTCTTTGCCCCGCCCCGTCTTCGTCTCTGTCCCTTGCTATGCGTAAATCTCTCACATTTGCACTACATTTACCTAGGGGTGGACGAAACTCACTTACCTGTCCTCGAAGTTTTTCGCGGTGGGGGGGAGGCGCTTCGCTGCTCCCCCCGCAAAGTTCAGGCCGGGGGGGGAGGCTTCCCGCCTCGCCCGGCCGAAATTCAGGCTGGGGGGGAGGCGTCCCACCTCGCCCGGCCGAAATTCAGGCCGGGGAAGAGGCGCCTCGCCTCGCCCGGCCGCGAACTCAAAAGTTTTTTTAAAAAAAAAATAAACGCCCCCGTGATAGGCTACGTGATGATTAACGTAGCCTATCACGGCTAGATCTGCAAAGTCAGCCGTGATAGGCTACGTTAATCGTCACGTAGCCTATCACGGGTGACTTTGAAAAAAAAAAAAAAGCGCGTACGCAAATGGCGGCCCCCATAGGGAGCCGCCATTCCCGTTCCTTATTTGGTCGCTGTAGTCTACGTAAAGATTTACGTAGACTACAGCGACCAAATAAGGAACGGGAATGGCGGCTCCCTATGGGGGCCGCCATTATCCGTACGCGCTTTTTTTTTTTTTTTAAAGTCACCCGTGATAGGCTACGTGACGATTAACGTAGCCTATCACGGCTCACTTTGCAAATCTAGCCATGATAGGCTACGTTAATCGTCACGTAGCCTATCACGGGGGCGTTTTTGTTTTCTTTTCTTTGATTGGAATGGCGGCGGCGGCAGCCGGTCGAAAGACCAGCTGCCGCTCCCGCCCCGGACGAACACCCGCCGAACAGCCGGCCGGACCCGCCGCTGGGAGGGACATTCGGCAAAGGTAAGTCCCGTCCCGGGGGGGGTGCGGGGGGAGGGGGGGCGGAGAATTTCTCCCCGAAACTTGTTCGGGGGGCCGAACACGTTGGCGCTCGGCCCCCCGAAGTTTCGGGGAGAAATTCTCCGCCATCCCTACATTTACCCACTTCTTCTGTTTTCATCGGAACTCTGAACTCAACAGGTACCTCTTAAAAAGTCACAGGAGTGTTTTGTTATAAAACAGCATCTCAGTAGAGGATACAGCAGGCACTTTGCAATAGGTCATTATAACTATGCAAGCTTCCATCACATTTATCAAAGTGTCTCCAGGTTTCATGTAAAAACAGCAGGGATACTTATAAATAATGAGCAGCAGCCCTCTGCTGCTCTCCACATTTTAATAAATAAATAAATACATAGTCTTTAAAAAAAATCTTAATGGCACTGCAGACTTTTCCCCCCCAATTTTCATACATTTCCTAGTCTCAGGTTTTAAAAAAATAAGATGAGCCTCTGCCAGGCTTCCTAAAGGATAGAAGCATCTAGAATGGAAGACAGAATAAACTTCTTTACAAAACAACACAGAAGTTTGTGCAAAACTTATACGGGGGTTTTTTTTGGGGGGGCAGGCATCACTCCTAAACAAAAGCCAATCCAATGTTCCTCATCATGGCAACTGCATACATTTTCCATTCTTTTGTCATTGTGCAGTTTATGACTTCTGTTCTAATATTTATGTTTCTATTTTCCTTCCACTTCTAATTTTGAACTGAGATTCACCTAACCAGTTCAATTTCCAGAGGAGTAGACACTCCGGACCACAGGGGCTTATGCCATAATAAATTTGTTGTAACCACTTCAAGCAGTGATTAGCTTGTTACATGTAAACTTTCATCCTTTTTTGACATGCACTTCTTACACATGAGGATCAGCTCTATCACCAATAGCTAGCATATGCCAAAGCTTCTAATAACTAGACTATCCAAATCAACTACCATGTTTGCATCCTCTTTAAAGGTTTATGGTGACATACTTGGATTATCCCATTTCTATCTTCACAATCACCCTGGGTGAGACTGAAAGAGAATGGTCCTTCAGGTACCTAATTCTTCCTTAGGCGACTACAAGAGCAAACTGACAATTATGCTGGTGCCAAAGATACCAGCTACATCTGAAACTATTCATTTCATAGGATATATTTGAGGGGGGAGGAAGGTAACTACAGTGGCAAGACTAGCATCGTCCTGCTAAGAAAGAGTTCTGCATAATCCAAAGTACTCAGAAGACTGGTTGAGTCTCCTGCAGCAAAGACCAAGGAGGTGCCCTTTTACCACCATTCAATTCCCATGTTGTCATGTTCCATGTTGCTCGCTTTCCCGCAGTCCATGCAATTCCCTTTCCTTCTAGAAATCCATCAAAGCTTGGACATATTTTTTTTTTTGCAGTTATTTGGGCTGTCTTTGCAAAAGGGAATGCAGTCAATGCCAAGCCACCCATCCTTCCCCAAATCACCCAAGTTCAGACTCTCACCTGTGCATTTGCATGAAAGAGTGGCATGCCTCTCTTTCACCTGCCAGTGAAAATGTCACATATGAAGATAGCTTATGCCCTAGACATTCTATTTCTGCAATTCTTCCCCTTTCCTAAAAGAAAAGAGATTGTGTAAAATGGCCATGTGCATGGGCTGCCAACATCATAACATTCAGTGCCTAGATGAGGGGAGGTGGCCACGTATGTCTTCCACCATGTACAAACTCAGGATATATAAACCAGGGCTAAGTCTTAGCATCTTTGGAAAACATCTTAATGTCTAACTGCTTGCGCTAGAGAAGGCGGAGTAAGGTTAAGCCAGCAGGGAGGCATACACTTCTAATGGCATTTTTATGTAATCAATTTTTATTTCATTTAATGAGAATTTTAGGCCTTTATATTATTTTTATTTATTTAGTCAATTCCTAAGCTGCCCTTCAGTAACAGGACTCTGAGGATACCGTATCATTATATATAAAAACATCACAGAATTGCAGCAAAACTAACTAAATGCAGAAAAGCTGTAACACACCACTAAAATTAGCTGTTAGACATGTTGAAGAGCCTAGGAAACAGAAAAATCTTCACCTAGCACAGAAAAGACATCAAAGACACTGGTTCCCTGGGAAAGATATCTCATTTCTGAGGAACTACAACTGAGAAGGCCTTCTATCCAGTCACTACCTACCTAACCTCAGATGGTAGAGGGACCAGGAAGGGGAAGTGAAAAGGAAAGTTCAGGCAGGTTTGAGCAAAAGAAGGCAGATCTTCAAAGTCCTTTTACATTGCTCCCTGTTCCAATCTTTCAAGAAAGGTACAGCAGTTTGTACATAAATAAACCACACACTGTAGGAGAATGTTTATGGGAGATGGTTCTCTTTGTACATAGGCAAGGGAGCTGAAGCTCATGTCACTAGCCAATGGCTCATCCTCAGCTGTCTTACTTTTCAGGCCTCCATCATAAGACATTTTCATGTTGGTAAGCACTTGGCCAAGGATTTTAGGTTATGTTAAGCACAGTCCACTGCCCCGAGCCTTAGATGATACCTTTTCTATTTTATCTCAAGGTGGAACAGCAGTGAAACAAATGGTCCTTCTTTAAGCATGAATGATTGTTGTTGTTGTTCAGTCGTTCAGTCGTGTCCGACTCTTCGTGACCCCATGGACCATAGCACGCCAGGCCTTCCTGTCCTGCGCTCTCTCCAAGAGCGTGCTCAAGTTCATATTCATTGCATCGGTGATGCTATCTAGCCATCTCATCCTCTGCCGTGCCCTTCTCCTTTTGCCTTCAGTCTTTCCCAGCATCAGGGTCTTTTCCAGAGAGTTTTCTGTTCATATTAGGTGGCCAAAATATTTGAGCTTCAGCTTCAGTATCTGTCCTTCCAATGAGCACTCAGGGTTGATTTCCTTTAGGATGGACTGATTTGACCTCCTTGCAGTCCAGGGCACTCGTAAGAGTCTTCTCCAGCACCACAGTTCGAAAGCATCGATTCTTCGGCACTCAGCCTTCCTTATAGTCCAGCTCTCACAGCCATACATTGCTACTGGGAAAACCATAGCTTTGATTAGACAGACCTTTGTCGGCAAGGTGATGTCTCTGCTTCTTACTATGCTGTCTAGGTTTGCCACAGCTTTCCTCCCAAGGAGCAAGCGTCTTTTAATTTCATGGCTACAGTCACCGTCTGCAATGATCTTGGAGCCCAAGAAAGTAAAATCTGTCACTGCTTCCATTTCTTCCCCTTCTATATGCCAGGAAGTGATAGGGCCAGATGCCATGATCTTCGTTTTTTTAACGTTGAGTTTCAAACCAGGTTTTGCACTCTCCTCTTTCACCCTCAACAAGAAAACCCCATGGAACGTATCACAAGGCTAAAAGCATGAATGATATGGAATGCCAAATCCTGATTTTATGCTGCAACAAAAGAAAAGAACATGTTCTTTCAGAAGCAAGTTCCACTGTGTCCAATGAGGGTTACTCCATAAGTGTGCTTAGGATTGCAGCCTTAGCGCAATTCATACAGATTGCAGGTAGACGAATGACAACAGCATGGATCTTGGAGGTCAAAAGTATGCTTCAGGCTATAGTATACCCATAATGGTGAGACCTTGGGAGGTGTCTCCACCAGTGATTTACTCCAAGCTGGCTGCATTTGGAGGTCATTAGGGATGCATGACATCGCGACCATCCAGCAGCCACCCCAGAGCTTATCACAGGAAAAATGGATTTCTGAGACTGCTCAAAGTCCATTTCTTTTCTGTAAGCTGGGTTCTCTGCGGTACAGTTGTTGTGTGCCCCATCCCCCGCATTGACCTCAGGTATGCTAGCCCTGCCCAGGGTGTGCTTTTCGCTGTGACCCCAGTCAAGGGGTGTTTCCTATCCCTGTGTTTCCCAGCACAAACCAATTAGTCTACTCAAAATTAACTCCCATTGTGGAAAATGAGGCTTGTCCACTGAATGCACACACCAGCATTTACAGAGATCCTCTTCAATTGAAATAGCACATTTTAAAGCACTACTTCCCAAAAAGCTGTAAATTACTTTCCCAAAGCTGCAGTTCTCTGCTGTTTGGTTTATTCCCTTCAGAAGTAACTGATTCACACATTTGTTCCTACACGGCATCGGATTAGAAAGAGGGCTGGTTTCCCAGCCCTTTGTTTCCCCTCCCTGTCTTTCCCAGCCCAAACATATTTGTGTCTACTCAGAAGTAACTCCCACTGTGGTCAATGAGTCTTGTTCCTGAAACACTCACTCTCAAAGTTACTCGATTCCCACGTATCGAAATAACGCATTTAGAAAGCCTTAATGTCAAAGCTTCGAAGCTTCAATTGATTGCTGCAGGGCAGCAAGAACACTGTGTTCCTATAATGATTGTTTATTTAAGGAAGGAAGTAATGTGGTAGGGGGGGAGAGAGAGAGAGAGAGAGAGAGAGAGAGAGAGAGAGGAGATTCTTCACAGCTTTGATAGCTTCAAGGCAGGGGGAACACTGTGTTCCTGTGGTGATCATTGGTTTAAGGAAGTACTTAATGCGAGGGGTGGGGAGACAGAAGGAGAGTGATTTTTGGCAAGACACTGGAGGAAACCTCCCACGATTTTACTGAAGGAGAAAGGGAGGGAGAGCGGGGGGGGCTCTCTTATTGATTGAGCAGCCCCTGCCAGTCAGATGATGTTCACTCCAACCCCAACCCCCACCCCACCCAGAAGTATCTTCTGTGAAACGACTTATACTGGTGCAGTGCACTCACTCGTGAAGCCCTGCATGGACCCAAGCACACCAAAGCCAATCCCTTCAAAAAATCCAGGTAATCCTCCATTCGCCTCCCCTTCCATTGTCATAGAGAAACCCGCTTAGATTTCACCTGGGCTCAGGAACAGAGTAAGGCATGAATAAGCAACCTGGGGCCCTCCAGATGCTTGGGACTACAACTCCCACGAACTCCAGCCAGCATGGCCAGTGGTCAGGAGCTATGGGACTTGTCACCTAAAACATCTGGAGGGAACCAGGTTGCTTACAGCTGGAGGAAGTTATGAGTGAAAACAGAAAGCAACAGAGCTCTGTCCCTAGTAGGATGTGAAACCATGCCCTCTACAAGTGAAAAAATGTTGGTCTTTATTTTGCTAAGGGAAAGATATTATTATATTGTGAAGCATTGCAAGGGTCAAGTAAATATGTTGTCTAATATGCTTAGATTTTAATATAAGAGGATGAATTATCCTCTTTTCCTAGTTGAAGTCTGCCTCACCAGCTTCTACAGATGTCTTTTACAGGCTGCAAATCTCAGAGAGCTGGAACCCTTTTCTGCAGCTGTGAAGTCCAGGGGGTGTCGGGCTAGCAGTTAACTACTGTGGATCCTGCAGTGCCTGCTCTTTCATGCCAACCTTGAATGATATCCACTTTATGACTCAATACGTATAAACTCAGTGCTAATGTGATTAGTTAGACCTTTTCAGAAATATGTTTAAATCTTTGCCTCAATGCAAATGGTCATCTCAGCCCTTATATGATGAGATTCAGCATAGGGATGGTGGGGGTGTCAGGCTGGGGCTTGAAGCTTGGCGATTTCTCACCAGCTCAGCCCCCCAGACACCAGTCCCCAGATCCCCTCACTTGCCTGACTTGAAACACGCGGAGTCAGGCAAGCATACGGCCAGCCAATCCCTCACCAAGCCACCATTTTGCATAAAAATGGCAACTCAGCCTTTCTCTTAAATAACCACTTACACAAATGGCAGCCATAAAGTGGCCATTTATTCAACATTACATGCATAAATGGACCTGCAGCGAGCAGGGTTGGGCAGCCAGTGGAGGTCCAGCTAGCAGCACAATGGGCAAGAAATCATCCATTCGCCCATCCCTAATGCAGCAAGGGCTCCTGAGGGTTCCATCTCTGCCTCTAGTGTTCGCTTCTCTAAGCAGGGTGAGAAAGAAGAGTCCCTGGTGGGTGAAAATCATCCCCAACAGAATAATTTCCCTGAATTTCCTTAACAGTTTTCCCTAATTGATGCCAGTAATGGGCGAACAAATTGAAGTTTAATCCAGTCAAGACAGAAATGATCTTGGTTAGTTGAAAGCAAGATCAGGGAATGGGTATTCAACCTGTACTGGATGGGGTTACACTGACCCCCTCCCTCCCTGCCAAGTCTCAGGCTTGCAGTCTGGGTATACTTCTGGATTCAGCCCTGAACCTGGATGCCCAGGTTTCAGTGGTGGCCAGGAGTGTGTTTGCGAAGCTAAGGCTAGTATACCAATTGCGCCAATTCCTAGAGATGTCTAAACTGGCCACAGTGACACCTGCTTTAGTTACATCTTGTTTGGACTATTGCAGAAGACTGTACATGGAGCTGCCTCGGAAAAATGTTCAAAAACTTGAGCTGGTCCATGTGGCCAGGCTGATGACCAGGGCTGGTTTCAGGGAGCACATGACTCCCTTGTTGCAACAGCTTCATTGGCGACTGGTCTGTTTCTGGACAAAATTGAAAGTGCTGGTTATGTCCTATAAAGCCCAAAACAACTTGGGACCAAGTTACCTGAAAGACTGTATTCTCCCACATGAGCCTGTTTGGGTTTTAAGATCTTCCAGGGAGGCCCTTCTCTCAGTCACAATGCCATCAAAGGCGTATTTGGACAGGATATGAGAGAGGATCTTCTCGGTGGTTGTTCTAGACTCTGGAACTTCTTGTTCCAGACTCTTGTTCTAGACTCTGGAACTTCTTGTTCCAGGGAGACTAGGTTGCCCCCCTTTTGACTGTCCTTCCACCAGCAGCCAAATACCTTTTAGTTCAAGCTAACATTTGGCACATAAGCTGTCCTGTTGCTGAAATGGGTTCTGTTAGATTGGATGCTGTTTTTATTTCTTTTATTGTTGTGTTTTTAAATTGTATTTTAAATCTATTTGTTTTCATGACTGTTTTAACTAAGTTTACTTTAATCTTGGTTTCATTACCAATAGCAGCCTTGCCCTTGAGCACAATTTTTGGTGGAAAGGTAGTGTATAAATCAAATATATAAAATAATTTATTTTATTAAGGAAATATATAGCCTGCCTCTTCAGCTTAGCCCTCTGAGTGGCTAACAATTAAATAAAATTTTAAAAATTAATCATAAAACAATGTATAAAACAAGAGTAGCAGCAGCAGTGTTAAAACTGCCAAGTAAAAACAGCAGAAAAAACAACACACTCAGCCAATCTGGTAAAAACTTCTCAGCTAACCCTTAAAAGACCTGGGAAAATACAAAGGTCTTTGTTGTTGCCAGAAAGGAATAAGACAGATGTCAGAAGAGCCTTCCTGGGGAGAGCATGTCACAGATTGCGGGGGGGGGGGGGGGGCTCACAACTAAAAAAGCCTTCTCCCCAGTCACCCCCTGCCTAACCTAAGGAGGAGGAGCAACCAATAGGACCTCTGATGATCTCCATGCATGGGCAGGTGGAAGAAGGCACTCCTTCAGGCACCTAGGTCCCAAGCTGTACAACAGTTTCATTGTAAACTGGTCATGTGGTGCGAAGCCTCTTTTTACCTATTACAATATACAAAAGCTTTGTGCAGCTTTCTAGTCACGACTAAAGAAATATGTGTAAATGTAATATTTACAGAAATAAGAAATTGAATTTTGACGATACGAGCAGTACTCATTTAGATAATTCAACTGTTTTTTGTCCTGTCCTCCAAAGAGAACAGCAGGGGGGAAAAGAAAAATACAAAACATACTGATATATGTCATATGACCAAATCCAATGAATGCATTTTGTCTTTCAAATCAACATGCACCATTTCAGCTGACAGGTACCATGAAGAAACTGATACCAATAAAAATGGCTGGGTGATAATACAAGTTTCCTGATAAGAAAACTCCTCACAGGAGCTATTCTCTCCAATGTGGAATATCTTATTGAGATCAGAATTACCTTGTTACAATTCCAAAAAACCATTTAACAACTGCAAATGTATGACTATTAATTTACAATTAGCTCTTATGTAACAGATCACAATGTTGGATAGATAGTAACTATTTAGGTTTTAGAACAGTCAGAAACTATACAAGAAAATTTAACCAATCTGCTTTGAATCATGGAACTGGATTGCCAAAATATTTCAGCTGGGATGCATGAAGAGTGGAAGGGACAGTTTTAAAAATGATGGGGGGTGGGGGTTGACAAAGTACATAGGACAATATCTAGCCAAATTAGAGGATTATTTTGTAAAAACTCAGTATCAATGCATGCAAGAATTAAGCTGCAATCCTATGTCTGTTCAGACAGAAAAAAGTCCTACAATTCCCAGCATGCCCCAGCCAGCATGGCTGGCTAGAGGGATGCTCGGAGCTGTAGTACTTTTTTCTGTCTAAAAAGGCATAGGACTGCATCCTTATTAACTCTTTTCTTCAGGAAATAAGCACACATCTCATTCATGACCTTGCTACATTAAGGCTGCAATCCTATATCCACTTACCTGTGAGAAAGCCCCATTGAAATTAATGGGGATTACTTTTGAGTAGGCATGCTTAGGATTGTACCATAAATTTATAAGAGCACTGAACTTCGATATATAAAATACAGTTTTTAAAATATGATCAAATTAACATTAAACACTTAGACATACTCCAGCTAAGTAACACCTTTTTAATAGCCTCACGTTCCTATGAAATGATGCTATTAAAAATCTGTTACTAAGTAAGTGTCTTTCTTTCAATTTCCAGGAGTTCCCTTCCTCTTCCATATCTGTTCCTAGAGCTACATGCCACACATTCAATTACATTTCCTAGATGTTAACTCCAGTTGAAGGACCAGACAAGTCTTGTGCTTCTCTACAGGAAAACTTTTTGGCACAGAAAAAAAAAATGTAGCACAACACCCAAGTCAACCTGTTTCAAAGGGCAAAACTCCAAAAATTACTAGAGGATCTGTCAGTCAATACCCATACGTGGCTTCTCTACAATTAAAGCCAGCAAACTCCCAGGTTTTACATGGTAAGATGCCCAGCAGCTTACATTAGGTTACACCCCTAAGACCTGCCCTTTCTTACAAGTCCCCCCACAGACTGCCTTTCCTTTCCATCACTGGGACTCAGTTGCAAAAGACTGATGCATTCTTTCAAAAATACAACGAGGATGGTGATACTGTGGACAATCTGCTACTGAAAATGTAGAGAAAGACCCAGTTGTATGCCTGAAAACAAAAGCTAATAGACAAAGCTGCTTCCAGTACAGATGCTGGGAGATAGACAGTACAAATACATTTCTCTCTCTCTTGTTAAGGGGAAAAAACATTAGAAATGCTCTGCAGCTTCGTACATAACCTGAGGCCTCACTGCAATTTCAGAGGTTGAGCCCTAGATACACTGAAAGCTCTATTCATTAAACATGTAAACTATATGCTCACATTTCATTCAAGCTTCCAGCAAATGACCCCCTTATACACCTTTCCAATCTGACTCCTCTCTTATTTTTTATTGGCTCGATGATACTAAGTTGTTAGGACAATCCTCTGAAGTAGGCACGTGAGTGTGTATAAGAACATAAGAACGTAAGAAGAGCCATGCTGGATCAGTCCAAGGGTCCATCTAGTCCAGTATTCTGTTCACACAGTGGCCAGCCAGCTGTCGACTGGGAACCCACAAGCAGGGCATGAGCACAACAGCGCCCTCCCACCCATGTTCCCCAGCAAGTGGTGTACATAGGCTCACTGCCTCTGGTACTGGAGGTAGCACATAGCCATCAAGACAAGTAGCCATTGATAGCCTTCCCCTCCTGGAATCTGTCTAACCCCCTTTTAAAGCCATCCAAACTGGTGGCCATCACTACATCCTGTAGTAACGAATTCCATAGTTTAACCATGCGCTGTGTGAAGAAGGACTTCCTTTTATCTGTCCTGAATGTCCCACCAATCAGCTTCATAGGATGACCCCGGGTTCTAGGATTTTGAGAGAGGGAGAAAAATGTCTCCCTCTCCACATTCTCCACACCATGCATAATTTTGTAGACCTCTATCATGTCTCCCCTCACCCTCCTTTTTTCCAAGCTAAACAATCCCAACTGTTGTAACCTTCTCTCATAGGGGAGATGCTCCAGCCCCTTGATCATTTTAGTTGCCCTTTTCTGCACTTTTTCCAGCTCAACAATATCTTTTTTTAGGTGTGGTGACCAGAACTGTACACAGTATTCCAAGTATGGTCGCACCGTAGATTTGTACAGGGGCTGTATGATGTTGGCAGTTTTATTCTCAATCCCTTTTCTAATTATGCCTAACATTGAGTTTGCTTTTTACAGCGGCTGCACACTGGGTTGACATCTTCATTGAGCTGTCCACCACAACCCCAAGATCTTTTTCCTGGTCAGTCACCACTAGCTCAGATCCCATCAGGCTATACTTGAAGGTGAGATTTTTTGCCCCAATGTGCATCACTTTACACTTGCTTACATTGAACCACGTTTGCCATTTAGATGTCTAATCTCCCAGTTTGGAGAGATCCTTTTGGAGCTCTTCACAATCCCTTTTGTTTTAACCACCCTAAATAATTTTGTGTCATTCGCAAACTTGGCCACTTCACTGCTCACTCCTCATTCCAGATCACTTATGAACAGGTTGAAAAGCATTGGTCCTAATACAGATCCCAGTGGGACCCTGTGTATGTGTTTGAGCTCTAGTGTATATAATGGTAAACAGTTGAAAAGGTAAGCAGAAAAGAAAAAAAGACAAAAAGGGAGAAAGTGCAAACTAAATAAATCATACACACTGCAGCATGTAAAGACACTGACAAAAACAGAGGGCAAAGCTAAGAAGATGAAAAGGACCACATGAAAAACCAGCTGCAAGTCTGTAAAAGGCCCTGTGATATACCACAAGGCTCTGAAGTGGATACTGTTGGGGAATTTTGAACTGCTGAAGTGCTACACAGTGTAGTGGGATATGTTTAACAGAGGCAAACTCGCCCTCCCCTTGAAAACCACACACTCCTGCCCACGCCATGCATACAGAAAAACACTGAATAAAATGCATTGATAAAGACAGCTACGTCAGGGCTGGCTGAACATTTAGTCCATGAACAGTGGGCTCCTTGTCTACTGGCCTGAACTGCAGGGAAGTGTTAGCAAAAAGCCTGCTATTCAAATGGAAATCAAAGTCTTGTGGAGAGGAAAGAACAAACACCATCCCCTTAGATATATTGCTGGATTTTAAATGGGGGCATGATGGGAGAGATGGGAGAGGGACAGAACAGAGAGAAGTGGGGAGTGAGGGTGTGCTTATCATTTACTTTATTTCTACCCTCTGTTCTGTCAAGATTGGATCACAATTCAAATCCATCACTAAGATAGGAAAAAATATGATAAAATTTCTTACATGATATATATTTATGAATGATGTTAGGGATACAAGGTTAAGTTGTATCCTTGTGTTATTCCAACACTGGCAGTACAATCCTAAGCATGTTTACGCAGACATAATGAGGCTTATTCCCAAGAAAATTTGTTTAGGATTGTAGCATAGATTGGGAAAACTCCTTGAAAATTTTGGTGAGGGCAAAGCTATGAGGGTTAGCCACATGCTATTAAGTTTAGCTTCCTTTCCTTGTTGCTTTGTTGGACCAAATAGGAGCCTTTTTTTAATGTGACTGGCAGGTGAGGGGGTGATCTGAATCGGGATCAGAGCTAAATTTAAAGCACCCTATCTCTCATGCCAGGGTCCCAATCTAATTTGTGGCCCCTACACCAGCTATTGGTTAAAGAACAGCTATGCAATGCTGAACTACATGATAAAAATGTCTAGTTTGTATACATCCCAAAATGTTCTCTCATTCCTTTCCATGACTGCAAGACCCAGCACCTTCCATTGAACTCATAAACATCGTTGTTGTTTTTTCTTTCTAAGAAGGTTCTTGTAAGCTAAACAACAAGAAGCCAATGCTTCCAAATCTACTTCCACTGCCTTACCCTCCTACTTAATTGAGAGAGATTCTCTTTAGCTTTTCTGCATTCTGTGTCATACCACCCAACTTTACAGGAGATCATTCCAGGCTGATGGACTGTTCTTGTTGTTAGGAGTGGCCTTAAGGCACTGGCTATAATCAAGCTGACATCTACAGGATCTAAGCATCCTTCAACAAAGTTCTGGTGTACTCCCAAAAGGTAAGGACTATTCAAATGCTCCTGGACTGAACTTGTATATGTATGCTGTATTTAAGGCTTTTCCAACCAAATAAGTTATTGTGACTGCTATCATGGTAATGATTAGCAATACAGAGAGATATAGTAGCTTTTATTTGGAGCCCCACCAGTCCTTTGTCAAACCCATCTAAATTTCAGAACTTTTGCCATCATACAGAGTTTTGAACCCAAGAATCCAAAACATCCTCAACATTTACACGGTTGACTGAGGGTCTCTCTGCAGCTTTTGCTACCACATTGCTGACAATGGAAAAAGCCCTGCTACTGTCTTGAAGAGTTCCCCAAGCACCTTGACTCCAGCACTCCTTGACTCCATTCCCACCAGATGGTCTAGAAAGACATCATGGTCAAAGGTATTGAACACCACTGAGAAGTGCAGCACAATCAATAGGAATGTACTCGCCCTGTCTAACTCCTGGCATAGATCATCTCCCAGAGAAATGAAAGCTTTCTCAGTCCAAAGCCCAGGTCTGAAGCCATACTGAAATGGGTCTAGATAATCTGTTTCATCCAAGAACTCCTGAAGCTGAGATGCCACCAGACAC
Organism: Heloderma suspectum; assembly: GCF_057233095.1. NCBI lineage: Eukaryota > Metazoa > Chordata > Lepidosauria > Squamata > Helodermatidae > Heloderma > Heloderma suspectum. The sequence continues at coordinate 42,923,346 of NC_139460.1, read as the reverse complement.
TGAAGTACTTTGTCCAAAAATGGCAAATTGGAGACCAGTTGGAAATTATCCAACACAGTGGGCTTGTGAAGATTTGAGGCCCACGGAGGCAAGGAATAGAAAAAGGTCAGGCTTAGAGGACTGGGGGTTTTGTTGGGAGGAGGTATCCCTCAGAGGAGTAGTTTCATTTCCCCAATTTAGTTTAATTTCTTCAGGTTTGAAGCAGTACTTTCAGTTTTGAGGGTGGCGAGCAAGAGGGCCAGTATGAGCAGAGTCAGGAAGAGCAGAGCCTGAAGAGGGAGTGGGAAGAGACAGCCTGGAGAAGTACAGCTACGGTAAAGGAACTTGCATTTTGCAACTTTTCTTTTAATGCCTTTTGTATTATTCACCTCTATTGTGTAAATACCTTTAGTTGTGATTCGTCTGCTTTAATTTACTAGTAAACTGTTGTGGTTAAACCCTGTGTCTAGAGTGTCAATCATCCCACGCCTACAGCCTAAAGCCTATGTTACTGGAAAGGGAAAGGTAGAAGAAGGAAGGTGGGACTCTTAAGGAGGCAAGAGATCCTTTAAGGAGTTGCTCAGGGGTTCCAGGTCATGAGGGGAACCTTGACAGGGATCCTAAGATAGCTTCTTTAATAAAGGTGTAACAGTAGCCACCCTAAGGCTGAATGGCATTATACTTTCCTCCAAAGATGAGTTTTCCACTTTCTGTACCCATTCCACCAAATGTCCCCTGGCTGTTGCAATCAGCCAGGAAGGGTAAGGGTCAAGGCAGCACACGGTTAATATCACACTACACATGTGGATCTTCTCCACATCCTCAGGCTGTACAAATTGAAATGCATTAATTACATGGTAAAAAGGTGTCCCCAACCAGTCGTGTCCGACTCTAGGGTGCGATGCTCATCCCCGTTTCTAAGCCGAAGAGCTAGCACTGTCCGAAGATGCTTCCGTGGTCATGTGGCCGGCATGACTGAACACCGAGGTGCACGGAACACTGTTACCTTTCCCGCCAAAGCAGTACCTATTTATCTACTTGCAATTTCTTGCTTTCAAACTGCTAGGTTGACAGGAGCTAGGACTGAAGACGGGAGCTCACGCTGTCACGCGGCACTCGGGTCTCGAACTGCTGTCCTGCCGACCTTCCGGTCTGCAGTTCAGCGTCTTAACCACTAAGCCACACCTTTACAATCTGCTGTAATCATGGGATTCCTGTTGGAGAGGACACACATTATTTTATCCACAAAGTGTCTAGCAAAAATGTGACAGCAGGCAACCAAGTCCCCTTCCTCAACTTTCACTAGTTCTTAATATATCAATAGAGCTTCTGCTACTGGGCAGTGTAGAAATTTAAATAAATACATCAATTACTTAATTACACTTTTTATAATGCAGAATAGCTTAGCTAGCCATCTCTGTGTGGATGCTGCAGTGGCGGATTTCTTTGCCACCATCAACGCACCATAGGCCTTAATATAGGCTGTAGCCTGTGTCCAGTCAGATTTGTCCTGCGTTTTGCTCCCCCATCACTCTATTCATCCACTATGTTTGTGAAGACAAGGACACATGGCAGCAACATGCAGCTCCAATGTCCATTCAGAGTACAGTTGGCAGATAGAGAAATGGGAGTGAAGAGCATGAGAGACTCTTCACCTTCCATCCATATGATCCTGTCACACTTATGACTATTAACCAATGGGAGAAAAGCTATCCAAAGGAACTACTGCACTATGTGCTAGGACCTGGTAGAATAAACCCTACGTATATGGAACAGAAATGGTAGGAGCATCAGAGTGCAGCCACTAGAAAAGACATTTAGCTAGGCAAAAGTAGTTTAAGTTCCCCAGAGAAATAAGGGAGGTAGCGTGCCGCAAACTACTTTCAGCTAAGGGCACAGAGGTTAACTCAGCCAGGGTTAGAGTGACCAGCTTAGGATAAGTACACTTGTAGAACAGTGCTCCAGTTTAATGAAAGACCTGTAACATAATGTACTTATCAGTGAGTTCTTTAATAGTGAGAAATTCCCTACTCCCACTTCTGGATCATTTTAAAAATTTCACCTAGATCAGAACACAGTGGCTGCTTCCTTATCACATGACTGCAGAACAATAGCCATGTTCCCAGAAGCAGAAAAAAAATTATGTAAAGACACATACAGTTTAACTTTATTTTTAGCAGTGAGGCCATTCTAGAAAACTGCATCTGCATTCAAATATAACATAACAGGATCAGGGTTTAAAAGAACACAACACCATATTCTACAAGTCTGAAGCAGAACTAGGTGTGCATGACACTGACTGAATGCCATCTATGATGTCACAAAGAACACACACACTCATTTCTAAATCAGCTTTGCACCTATGTTTTGTTTTTACATTGAAACGAATGAATAACTTTCTGGCATCAGGACCACAGTGGGAGGTAAAGGGTTAGTCCCCTAACCCATATGCTAGGCTCATGATCCACACTGAGTCCCAATCTGTTCTTACCTTTGAGTAAAAAAGCTGTAGCTTGTAGTTACATCTTTAAACTAACATGTAATTTGACCTTCAATTAAGCTTCCTTAACCATTATTTAGCATGATGTCTTCATGGAACAAGTAACTCATCATAGCCCCAAATATTGCCAGTTAGTTTCTGTGCAGGGGTTAAGGTGCTGGTTTGACTCTAAGGTCCTAAACAATGTGGGTATAAAATATCTCAGGGAGCACCTGCACATGTATGAAAGTTCCCATGCACTGTGATCTTCTAGATTTCTACAATATATCTAGCAAGGCATAAATTTGAAAAACAGATGAAATTTTCAAGACTGGGTGAAAACAAGGTGTGCTGAGTCACAACTGGGAGATGTTCTGAAGCACTCACGTGACCAGCATTCACAAGACATGCATTGGAGGGCAGGGGATCAACTACGTAAGAACGAACCTTGAGGGCCCTTTAAGAAAGAGACCAACACTAGTGTTGAGCAGAAGTGCTCTCAACTCATTGAGGAATTGGCTCAGTAATTATGAACTTTCTTGACAAGCATTTAGAAAATAAATTATTTTCAGAGATCTCTCTCCTGGCTTGTAATGTCGAAGCATGCATGCTGATGGGAGAACCAGGGTGTCAGGAGTGCCCTAGCGGCCTCTTTCAGTACACTCCAATAGCCAACTCAAGACATAGACAAAAGGATTCTTTTCAAGGCTTTAATCCTTTTACAACTTAATGACTCTTTCAGATGCTATCACCAGCGACTGAACAACGAACAGCAGAGTAGCCTATGCTCCGGGTAGGCAGTTGGTCCCTGTTTGAAGGAGAATCACTTGAAGACCCTGAACTTATGGGCTAGGGAGAGATCCTCCCTCTTTCCCTTGGGTCCACAGGACGCGGCCGTTGCTTGCGCGCCAAAAGGGCGCTACACCTCCTTTCCGCGCCCTCCATCGCTCGTTGCTCCCTGCGTCTGCGTCGAGCATCAAGCAAGCCCCCCTCCCGCACTTTCTCACTGCCAGGGTCACTATCTATCTCAGGAAAGCTGGCAGGAGGAATCCCTTCTAGCTGCTGTGCCTGTGAGGGATGAGCTGGCTCCTCTCCCACGTATTGCTGATCCTCCTCAGAATCAGAACTGCTCTGGGGTTCTATCAGCTCAGTTTCCACCCTGACACAGGGGTGCTGGAGCTTGCAAAAAGTTCCCTAAACTTCATTTTGAAGCTCAGTTCAGCTCACTCCAGTTTTCATTTGCGATCTGTTTTTTGGTTCGTTCAAATGGGAAAGTGCGCATTTTGAACAGGAAAATTGCACATTTCTATGCTAATTTGCCAAAAGTGCGCATTTATTCCCACTGAAGCATGACAATGCATTTTAAATGCATTTCAAAGCGCAAATTTAAAAAAATAAATAAATCATTTTTTGAATGCAATTGCAAGTTGTGCAAACATTTTTCCAAAAGATGCACCCCTGTTTATGTTTGGGGTTGCAAATAGGGCATGTTCTGACTATTTCAAATTGAAAAGAAATTATCATACATCCCATGTGCCTCGTCATTGTGCAAATGTTGATTTGTAGTTTCAGTGGTGGCACAGAGACGTTTGGAAATTCACCACCACCGACTTCCGGTTGGAACCAATGTCGCCCTCGCAGCAGCCTGCGGAGCCTCCACGGGACGCTATCTCAAACAGCTTTTTAAAAGGTTGAAAAACTTTTCATCTCCCCCCTGGAATTAAAAGGGGGGCAAGGTAGCAGCTGGATGAGATCTTGGAGAAAAGTATTCTCCGTGAAGAAGTGGGGGGGCTGGATTCCAAGACTACCCTCCCAGAGCACAAACATTGCAAAAAGCTGTTTTGAAACTCCTATCTAATAGGAGAAAACAGGGCAGACGTGTTCCATTGTAATATATGGATTAAGAAATATCAACAACATCTGAGGGATGGTTTAAGAAATATCAACAATATTTGAGACTATCTGAGGACCTGCAAGATTTGTTTGAAGAGAAACATGGCTACAGCGAGGAGAAAGAAAGGAACTGCATCACCGCCCACTCCCCCCATACCTCCATTGGCAAAGGCTCCGAGAACCGAAGATATAGGGGAATTATTTACTTTGATAAAAACTTTATCTTCGCAAATTGCTGAGCAATCTAAGAGGTTGGATTCAATCCAAAATTCCATCACCGCCCTGCAAGGATTTAATTAACACTTCTTGGCAAAAAAAAAATGGAGGCAAAGGTTAACGAGCTGCAAGATAGGCTGACAATGAACGAAACTACGACACAAGTTTTTTTCAAAAATTTATCTGCCAGAATTTTCCAACTGGAGGCCTTTACATGCAGATCCAATGTATGTATTATTGGTATTAAAAATCTGCCTAGAGATGTAAATTTGCCTACCTTCGTAGACAAGTTTTTGCATGAGATACTCCCTGTGCCATCTGATTATTTATTTGATATTGAGCAGGCATTTCATGTGCCAAATGCTAAAGGGACTGGCTATATGATTATAGTCCAATTTGCAAGAATCTCCACAAAGAATTACATCCTGCGTTTGGCAAGAGAGGGTGGAAATCTTTTTTGGAAACCAGATAAAGTTATGTTATTTCCAGATTACATCAAAGAGGTGGCTGATAAAAGAAGGCAATTCATCAAGGCAAAAAATATGGCAAAACAAATGAACTTACAATATCACTTAAAATATCCTGCTACATTTTGCATTGTTTCTGAAGGTCAGATGAAGAAGTTCCTAAATCATGAAATGGCAAAGGCATGGCTGAACGTAAAAATGCATGAGACTTCTGTTTCAGCCCCATGAACTGAAATCTTTAAACAAGTTTTGTTAATTGTTTATGTTTAGTCTGCATGATTCAGGCTAGGTCAGAGATAACTGATTATACATACATTCGTTTGCTCTCATTCATTCCTTTTTATTTTTCTTTAAGTTCTCATTATGATATGCTGTATTTAAATATATTGTTTGAGGATGTATTGTGCACACTCATTTATATATCTAGTATAAAATATATTACTGACTGTTGTAAGGTTGCTTTCAAGCTTTATTATTAGATAATATAATTTCATCTCTTTTTTGCTGTTATTATTATTATTACTATTATTACTATACGACTACTAAGTAAGATTTTTGGTTGGTTAAACTGTTAAGCTTTATTATTACTATTATATTCTAACTTAAGGGCAATATATGGTTGCTGGGAATGAATTGTAGGCCTGCTTCCTTGCTATAAGACTGATGATATGATACTGAAATGTAAGGTTGATTATCAAATTGTAATATTGCTAATGTTATAGGTATAGTTTCTAAATCAGAATGGGATCTGAAGTCCATATGTATTGGAATTTAAATTTAACCCATTAAAAAAGAAGGGGGGAAATCTTTTTTTTCTTTCCCCCTTTTTTTTCCTTTCTTTTTCTTTTCAGTATTGTGTCCTCCTAAGAATATTGTATTGTTAGGAAATTGTAGCTATTGATCAGGTTGTTGGTATTGTATATTTCATTTATAAAGACAAAAATAAATAAAAAGTATTCTCAAAAAAGAAAAAAAGGAAATTCACCACCACCACCCCAAGAAGAGAAGAGGATTTTAGATGCAGTACAAGTGTCATATCATCATAACTCCCAATCCCAGTTAATAATCTAGCAGCCACTGTCGGCAGTTTCTGTTACTTTTCAAAGGCAGCCCCACACATTGTACATTAAAGAAATTTAAGTTGGAGGTTACCATAGCATGGTCAACTGAGGCAATCTCTGTCCAGATAGGTGTCAGGAGAGCTCTGGCTGCCTCTTGCAGTCCCCAACAATAGCCAACTCAGGACACAGATGATGAGGATTCTTTCTGAGACTTTATTCCTTTATTACTTTATGACTCTTTCAGATACTAATCACTAGCGACAAAGCAAGGAACAGCACTGGGGAAAGATAGCAAAGTAACCTAAGCTCCAGGTAAGGCAGTTGGTCCCCGTTTGAAAGAGAACCACAGGAAGACCCTGAGCTTATGAGCTATGGAGAGATCCTCCCTCTTTCCCTTGGGTCCCTGGGATGCGACCGTTGTTTGAGTGCCAAACGAGCGGAGCACCTCCTTTCAGCGCCCTCCATCAGTCGTCGCTCCCTGCATCTGCGCCGAGCGTCCAGCAGGCCCCCCTCCAGTGCTCTCTCACTGTCAGGGTCACTATCTATCCCAGGAATGCTGGCAGAAGGAATCTCTGCCAGCTGCTGTGCTTGTGAGAGATGAGCGTGCTCCTCTCCCACAGATTGCTGTTCCTCCTCAGAATCAGAACTGCTCTGGGGCTCTATTGGCTCAGTTTCTACCCTGACAATAGGGTTGTAGCTGGTGTACCAGCAGCCTAGGCTGCTAGAAACAACTTGCACTTCAAATGACAAAAGATGGATCAAGGAGTACCCTGATGCTGCAAAAATGTTCCTTCAAATGGAGTACAATCCCATCTAACACAGGATCAACAACACTTAATTCATAATGCAGCAGAGTATTCCAAGCAGGGCAAATGCTTGTATGGTTCTTATTCCAAACCCAGTGAATTACAAACTTCAGCAACATCATTAATGGATCCACACTATTACAATATGGAGTTACACAACTTTCCTTGCCCTTTTGTTCAGAGAGACTCACCTGTCATGTCAGCAGCAGGCAAATAGCTTATTTATGAGGGGGGGTGCGTGTGCACGCATTTCAAGCCTTTTAATGCAATTTGATCTCTTTAATCTTGTTTTTCTGTTTTATGGTGCTCTCACATAATATGCTAAAGGTCTGATTTTTTTTTATTGGGAAGTAGCCAAACCTACCCGCATGCCTGCGGCATCCACTGCTTCCACAACAGGAAGCTAGTGGTTCCAAAAGCAACTTGAAGCAAGCTGAAATGTTCATTTCTGGAATGGGGCAGGTGAGCAGAGCTTGCAGAAAAAAGCTCAGCTGACCTACTCCGATCCAGAAACAAGCATTTTCACTTGTTTCCAGGGTTACTTTTTGAACTGCTAGCTTTTTGTTGTGCAGATCCTGCTTGTGTAACAGATCGAGCAGAAGAGCAGCGGCACACTTGTATACAACCCACTGTGTTCTGACGTCTCAACAAAACACAATAACAAAACGTATCTGGGTGGATTAAAAAATCTAACAGAATAAAATGCAATACCAAAAAAAGCACAGGAAAAACAATGTAAGATTCATAAAATCAGCCATAAAATTGAAAATGCCTGCGAGAAAAGAAAGGTCTTCACCTGGTGCTGAAAAGTTAGAAGTGTAGGTGCCAGGTGAGTGTAGGTGCTTTCCATAAATGGGATACCACATCTGAGAAGGCCCTCTCTCTTGTAGCCACCAACCTAGCTTCCTTCAGCAGGGATAGCCACAGGAGAGCCCTTGACTTAAGGGTCCAAGCAGGTACATATGGGAGGAAATGTTCCTTTAGATACTCTGGCCCCAAGCCATTTAGGTCTTTAAAGCTCAACCACCCTGAGAATTCTAATTGAGGAGGAGGATATAAATCCTTCTAAGAAAGAAAGAAACAAAGAAACAAAGAAAGAAAGGAATTCCTGGTTAGCCAATTCACAAGTGGACATTTCTGAAATGACCACCTCTGTGAAGGCTCTTCCTCCCTCAACTGTGGCCACCACCAGGTATTCCAGCAGGCTATAGCAGAGTGAGATGTAGGGGATGCAGGGCTATCCTGCTCAAATACTTCATTTTTTCCTCTTCCCTCCCCTTCCCTTTTTTCCTTGTGTGTCATGTCTTTTTTGGTTGTAAGTCTACAGGCAGGGACTGTCTTCTTTAACCGATTGCATGTAAGCCACTCCAGGAGCCTTTTTGGCTGAGGTGCAGGGAAAAAAATGCTTTAAATAAATAAAACATTTTCTTCATATACTCATCCAGCTGACAGGACAAAGCAAGTAAGGCAAGTATAACAGACTATAGAGAACTTTGCTTAAAAGTTTGAGAGCCACAACAGAAGAACTGGCGCATGGCTGCTACAGCTATTTTCCACTGTATCATTGCCTCATGTTCTAATGAATCTGGCAGGTAGCAGAATACAACTGATAGACTTGTTACACCTATGTCAGAAATACTCCTGTTTCTGAAACTGTTGCCCCTAAATGTGCAAAACCTCTGTAAGCCTTTGGGGGTGGGGGCGGGGGGGGAGAATCTAGATATATGGATTTAGGAATTACAAACAGATTTTGATTTCTTTGAACTGTGTCACTGCTTCCAAAACTTTAGCAATTTTTCTGCCATTGAAATCAATGGGGAATAAGCCTGCATAACTAGGTACAAAACTGCAGCCTACACACAGACCATAAACATTACTTGTGTGTAATATAGGAAACAGTGAGCTCCCCTGTTCAAGTGAAACTGGGACTTGAAAGAGAAAGGCACGAACAGCTGACCTAAATTTTTAAAAGAGCTTATTTGCTGTACAGCACAATAAAAGCAGTTCAATCTAGAAGTCATCTTGGAATTCAAACAACATTTTCAGCCTTGGGTTAAAGGAGGGCAGTTAAGTGGGAGTAGCTTCCAAAGAATAATCTGGGATTTCCCCCCCCCCCCCGTGACCCTGTCACTGCAGTCCAAAGTCAGAGGTCGTGAGGAACAAAATGCAACACTACAAATGCAGTCCGCCAAGTGGAATTCCTGTCCTTTGTATGGCAGTGTAAAAAAAAAAGTCCTCCCACAGATTGAAAACACTGTCCTCCTCTCTACTTTAGCCTTCATTACTGAAAAAGGATTTCCCTGACATTTATGCTAGCATCTCTCACAAGCGCACTAATAAGATGCACAAAAGACAATGGTAAACATCTTAGGAGAAAGGGCCTATTGAACAAGGAATCTGGCAGCTACCCATTCAGCTCCATGTTTTAGGTGAGTAAGTCTTTTTCATAAGGGGAAGCAGCCAGATGTCAAATATTTCCAAGGTGAAGAAAGCTAGAGATGGCAAGTGCGTTTTTTCCTAGAAGAAAGTTTCCAAATTAGATGTTCATACCCCATGAGAACCACTCTGGGAAAAGGGGAAAATGCCACCCCACTGTGCACTGCACTCAGAATACCATAAAAAGGTAAAGGTGTCCCCAACCAGTCATGTCCGACTCTAGGGTGCGGTGCTCATCCCCGTTTCTAAGCCGAAGAGCCAGCGCTGTCCGAAGACACTTCCGTGGTCATGTGGCCGGCATGACTGAACACCGAGGTGCATGGAACGCTTTTACCTTTCCCGCCGAGGCAGTACCTATTTATCTACTCGTAATTTCTTGCTTTCGAACTGGTAGGTTGGCAGAAGCTGGGACTGAAGACGGGAGCTCACTCTGTCATGCAGTACTCTGGTCTCGAACTGCTGACCTGCCGACCTTCCAGTCTGCAGTTCAGCGTCTTAACCCCTAAGCCACCGCGGCCCCCCAGAATACCATACTAGTTAGTTTTATATAGTGCAGGTGTTCAACCCAGGGATGTGCAAATTTATTTCCAGTCCACATAACTTTTGCATGTTTTTACTCATAATTCCATTCCATTACCACATTAACCTAAAATTTATTTTTAATTCCTCTTAAAATACATATTTAAATACTATTTTGTTGCGAACCACCCAGAAAGCTTTGTCTATTGGGCAATATAGAAGTGAAATGAATAATGGTGATATGATACATTTTTAAATGTAGGTTTTCTTCTCTCAGAAGAGAGAAAGCCTTGTGTGGCACAGAGTGGTAGGCGGCAGTATTGCAACCAAAACTCTCCCCACAACCTGAGTTCGATCCCAGCGGAAGCTAGGTCCCGGGTAGCTGGCTCAGGTCGACTCAGCCTTCCATCCTCCTGAGGTTGGTAAAATGAGTACCCAGCTTGCTGGGGGAAAGGTAGTCACGACTGGGGAAGGCAATGGCAAACCACCCCGCTATAGTCTGCCACGAAAACGCCAGCGAAAGCGGCGTCCCTCTAGGAGTCAGCAATGACTCGGTGCTTGCACAGGAGGAACCTTTCCTTTTTTTCCTATCAAAATATGTTTTTAAATGCAACGTTTGATATGTTTAAAATTGCCAAGAACTGTCACAACTTCCTGAGAAATATAAATGCTGGTGGACAGCTAAATTCTGATCCACATACTAATCTCAGGATCTAGATCAGGTCATTTCCTATAGGAAGTTGCAAAGACTGAATTAGTCAAGCATCCTTTATTCAAAGCACTTGTATACATTATCTCAGTAAACCTTGCAAGGAAGCCTAGTAAGGTAGACTAATATTAATATACACATATTGCACATCAGATGCAAGGGCACAGAAGGGTAGTGATTTTCCTAAGGGTCCCTGGTGAGCTCATGGGTGAACTGGTATTTGAACGAGGAACTTCCCAGGGCAGATGAAGTCACCCACCAACAGCACCTCTGATCTTGGAGGCTTCCAACTATCCTGTAACCTACTGGGCTGCTGCCAGCAGGCTGGACGGTGCAACGGAGGTGATTTTCACCTCTCCATCCCCCTTTGCATTTCCCCCCCAGCCCCAAGATGGCTCTCTGAGCCTATCTAGGGAGGTTGCACTGCCAGGGCTGGAAAGGCCACAGGATAGAGGGGATCCCAGCTTCACCTCTCCCTTCCCTGCCCACTGGAATACCCCCTTTTTGATCTCTAAAAGGTCATCTGACGCAGCCTTTGCAACCCCAGAAAGCAGGCACCACAGTTCTTTCCACAGCAGCTATATGGCAGCAGGGGAGGGGGTGGAGAGAGGAATCAGAATGCAGAGTCCCCCTTCTGAAGTGACTATGGCTTCAGGAGGGGACTCTGACATGTCCAATGTCCCTGGGATGCTCTCCCAGGGACCATAGGATTGCTCCCTAAATTTCCATTCGTTAACCCTTATCTAGTCCATTACGACTCCCAAACACAAATTTAGCATCTTTACTTCCTCACTTCATTCGGATATAAACAAGAACTAGAGCTGTTTGGGTGTCATTAGTATTCTGGCCTAACTTGCAATTTTATATAAATGCTGAATAGCATGGGGGAGAAGAAAGAACTCTGAGGGATGCCATAATATTAATGTGACAGGATCGGTCCAGAGTCCCACAACACCAACCTCTGAGAGGAACTGAACCACCAGTAACATCATACCTCCACTTCCCAACCCCCAGAGCCTATTCATAGAGCATACTACTACCAGTGACGTCAAAAACCACCAAGAAATCCAGGAGAACAAAGGGCACTGAGATCCTGTATCTATATCCCAGCATCGGTCATCTACAAGGGTGACCAAGGCAGTTTTTATGCCAAAACTAGGACTAACTCCAGACTGAAATGGATGTAGATGATCAGTTTCATTCCAGAGTGCCTAGAGTTGCCCTGCAACCACCTGCTCAAACGTTTTGTCCAAGAAGGGGATATTCACATCATGCTGATGTTTATTACAATCCTTGAGGTCCAGGAAGGATTTAAGAGTGGTCTCACAAACATCCCTTAATGCAGCTGGGCCCATACCCATTTATTTATTTATTTATTTATTTACACTATTTATATACTGCTCCACATCAGAAGATTTCAGAGCAGTAAACAACATAAAAGAAAAAAACAACAGGTTAAAAGAGTTAAAACGTTTTTTTAAAAAAGACAACCCCAACGAAGTGGAATTTAACAAACCACGGCTGGTCATGCAAGGAAGGCCTCTTGGAATAACAATGTCTTCAGGAGGCTCTGGGAGGAACATGATGTTGGCACCTGCCTGACCTCTAAAGGCAGGGAATTCCACAGGAAGGGGGCCACCACACTGAAGACTCTTTTCCTGGTGGACTCCAACCGGGCCATGGGTCCATGTGGAACCACTAGGAACATGCCCTCTATCCCCTGTCTCTCACCCAGGGTGGGCAACAATAACAAATGAAAAACTGCTGTTGGCAGAGGATCCCTGCTCTCACTCAGGGACACCTCACTCACACAGTACAGGCGATCGATCAATAGATGACCAGGATGTAAGCAGACCAAAAAGGAACAGAAGATGGAAGGCACCTTCGCCCTTGTGGCAAACCAAAGGGGCAAATCATTTATGGAGAGTTGTTTATCACTCCCTGGCTACAATGGGTCAATCCCAGTCAGGTGAATGTAGGAAGATGAAAAGGGCATGGGTCAAACAGACATGCAGCAGGCCAGACCCCTCCAAGCACCTTGTCCACATCCTCAGGGCAGAACAAATGAAACTCATCTCACCACAGAATAGACAGTGCTCTGGACACCTCTTCAGACTGCACTGCACAATCCAGGTTGAGGTGAATGCAAGACATTTATTATTTTATTATTATTATTTATTTCATTTCTATACCACCCAATAGCCGAAGCTCTCTGGGCAGTTCACAAAAATTAAAAATTAAAACATTTATCTCTAAATTGCTTAGCAAACCTGTCAGAGCAGGTCTTCAGGCGTGAAGACTTTACATCGGCGTGAGGACCGAGGCTGGATCTACATGGGGCTTTTACGCTAGTCCCACTGCAGCGAAGTTGATAGCATCAGATGATGTACACCCTTCTCTGTAGCCAGCACACTGTTTCTAGGTCTAAAATCCAGTGTTTCTGAAACTGCTTTTCTGACAGATTATCTGTCAGCCTAGTATTACCAGGCAAGTAGATGGTTTCCAGAAGAGAGGTCTGAGGCACAGCCAAGGTTAAAACATTAATAAGCAGTCAGATACAATACACAGTCTAAGAAACAGGGGAAAGCAAGAGTCCAAAGCTGAGTAGAAAAGAGGTTCAATTGCAAGGCAAGGTCAGGGAAACAAGGCACTGGAGCTGGTAGAGTGATGATGTTCCAGCACTAGCTAGTCTGAAGGTCTATATAGACAGAGCTTCCTGAGTCCCACTCTGGGCTCAGCTGAAGTTCATTACAGCCCCCTGGCAAAAGTCCTACTTGTGAGGAGGGTCTTGCTCATGAGGAGTCCTTTCCTCCTTTGTAATCAAGCACTCCTTCTCAAAGGAGCCCTACTGGCCTGCCTCTTGAGGCAATGACACTCGTGGGAGCCAGGAGGTCATTCAGCCTCTGCCTCAGATGCAAAGTCCCCTGCCACTTGTGGGGATGGACCTGAGGCCATCTTCCCTGAGGGTCCAGGCTCCTCCTGGTCTTCTGACATGGTCTGTTCTGGGGTGCTTTTAATCTCTAGGAGCTCTAGCTCCTCCTCTGAGGAGGATTCCTCCACTGGGGGCATGACATCCAGTGCCCTCTGCACAAATAAAACCATAGCTCCCTGTCGCCACTTTTAAATAAGTACAGAAACAAATACTGAGGGATCAGAAGATGAATCTCCCAGTTCTTGCATAGTTTGGCTCTCAGTTTGCATGATGTAGAATGGCAGTTGCAATCTTGCTGCCTTCATGGAGCCCTTTCTACATCCACTTATCTACTGAAAAACCCTGTACATCTAACATAGAACTTCAGTATGCTGCAAAGCATCCTTTGCATGCTCCAGACCACATGCCTGACTCATGCAAGACACTGTCCAACTCATAACCTCACCATTGCCCCGCATGAATTCAGAATATGACCTAGATCACCCCCCAGAACCCTCATACAGCTGCACACCCAAAACGCTCCAGCAGGGAAAGATAGGTATTGGTGGACAAGCTGTCTTCCATACAAACATAGTCACCATTACCAATCAGTGGTTTTTGCATTACGGAACTGCTGTTAAGCTTTCCCCAGTTAAGCTTGCACTGATTGTAGAGAATACGGTTGAGTTGTTAGCTACAATATCTTTATTAGCAACAAAGGTAACCTTCTGCTTATAATTTTTTATAGCTTCTCACAGCTGATATAATTGGAATGATATATGTAAAAATATCCAATATATATCAGACTACATTACAGCAAAAATAATAATAAAATTCCAATGAACTAGAGCGGGTCCATTTAGGTGTGATTTTGGTTTTCCTTACCATAAAAAGCCACTTAACTGTTTGCTTCCAAGGGCTCTTCCAAAATGTTTTTTATATATCTTTTTCATTCACATCCTGGACAGACATGAAACACTACTTAGAGGGGCTGTGTACCCTGCTTGAGTTTTGCTTTCTGGGTGATGTGGACTACTCAGTAAGTGATGGTTGCTATGTAGGATGATGTCTCAGTGCAGTGGGGTTAGACTAGATAACCTCCATAGTATTATAGAGTTCTACAATTTTATTCAGGCAAAACCTTGAATGTAAAGATATTTTCAAGGCAGGCAGGAATAACAGTGCTTCTCTTCACTGCATTTTATGATTGCTTTCTCACCCACAAACAACTGGCAGTAGGTTAAACTCCACTGTGCCGAGATTCCAAGTAAAATACCTTTCTTTTTAAGACAGTCATCCTATGATCTCTGGGAGAGCATAACAGGGAACACAGTACTGTTCCGAGAGTACCCCTCCTGAGGCCTATGCTATGACCCCTCCTGAGGCCACTGCTATGACCACCGGAGGGGGATTCTAAGTTCCAATCCCCCTCCCTCATGCCTCACAGCCACTGCAGAAAGAACCATGCCAGCTACTTCCTAGGTCACAAATGCAGCCATGGAGAAAGAAAAGGGGGCGTTCTAGTGGGAGGGGAGGGGAGAGAAAGGACAGGGTATGAGAAATCCTATGGTCTCTCCAGCCCTAGCCCTGCCCCCAGCAGCATGCTGTCTCTAGATGGGCTCAGAGACCCGTCTAGAAAATAATTTCATAAAGGAAGATGGCGAGGTGAAAATTGCCTCCATTACTCCTCCTGCCCTACCAGCAAGCTAAATTTGACCCTTTGGGGGCTCCATAGCAGCTACAGAGCCCTTAAAGTATCAAATTTAGCTTGCAAACAAGCTAAATTTGATCTTTTTGGAGCTCCATAGTACTACATTCACCATATTTTACTAAAACAATTTTCCTGGAGAATGCAGGGTGACAGGGGCTGCGGTGGGGGGGGGGGCATATGTGGTTCACAGACTGTGTGCTGCACTGTGCCTGCACACCACTGAAATGTAGGCTATGGGGCAGAGATTCTTTAATATCAGTCAGTGACAGTACGAGAAGGTGAATGTCCAGCTGCTGCCCCAGACTGTGACCACTACCTGCAGGATTAGACCCCTCACCCAACAATGAGCTGGGAGTGAAGAGCTGGAAACACCAGAAGAGGAATTTCCAGGTTGTCCTGTGAAAAGTCAGATGCTGCAGCTACTGCAATGCCAAATGCACACTTAGCATTATACTTGGACTACCATTGGGGCTTACTGGGCTGTTCCAGATTTTATGGCTGGAGGTTCCATTAAAGGACTGAACTAGACATTTTGCTCTTTTGATTTACACTTTTTGGAAGCCTGAATTTTAGCAAGTACTGTAGTTGTTATTGTACTGATACTGAATTCTATATGGGCATTTCTATTTGTCAGCCATAAGTTTAGTGACTCACTAATAATAGTATGACGTGCGGGTCCACAATATTTGGCTGGCCTTACTGACCAAGCTGAAAAATTGCAGTCACCAGACCCTTTACCTCTGAGCCTTTCCCTTGGGAAAGGCCACCAGGGGAGGGAGTGCACCCCACTGGGCTATACTGTCTAAAGGTACTCTGTCTGTCCAGCATCCTATGGCCCCTCAGGTGTCATTAGGGACTACAGGATTGCACTCTTAATAAATTATTCCATTGGCCAGTAGTTATTTTGTTGGGATATTTAGATGGGACAGTTAAATCCATGGATAGGGAATTAGTATAGAA
Organism: Heloderma suspectum; assembly: GCF_057233095.1. Taxonomy (NCBI): domain Eukaryota; kingdom Metazoa; phylum Chordata; class Lepidosauria; order Squamata; family Helodermatidae; genus Heloderma; species Heloderma suspectum. The sequence goes on along the minus strand of NC_139460.1, from coordinate 42,907,199 downwards.
CAAATAAGATCTGCAACAAAATGTTGCAGTGTGGAATATTCCTCTTTAGGGTTTCAGCCACCCATGCCTTTTGGCAGGATATTCCATTCCACTCCCCACCCCATCATATAATTTTCCATTCCCCTGCAAACACTCAGCATTCTGTGGCTACTGAACACACTCAGTCCTCACTGGGCTGTCTTTGGGGTTCTCCCTTTAGGGTGTTTTTCTAGAGGTTTCCACATACCTGCTGATAGCTCCCTCTTGTGCATGGATGGTGCTGTTGGGGCTACATAAGGATCAGCACTTGGAGAAGGAGTTCACTATTAGTATATATAGGATTTATTAAAAGCAGCTAAGATCTAAATTGTTACAAATGGAGAGACACTAAAGCACCATAATTAAAGAAGTCTAAGTTGACTGAATATGTACGTATGAGAGAAAATAAACAGAATATAGCTCTTTTTAGACTATGTTCAGCACATCACATTCATGTAAGATACAATATAGACATTGATAGGTAAAGCAGTCCTCAAATGATGTAAATATAGTATGTTTCTAGTGGTTAAAAATGTATTATGGAATTTAGATTCCATAATACATTAATTAATGTATTTATACTGCAATCCTGTACCTCCTTACCCCATTGAACTCAATAGAACTGAAAAGATATGCATAGGATTGTGCTGTACATCTATTTCCTATAATGTGTACTGTACATCTGTACTATAATGTGTACTGTACAATAGTTACTGTACATCTATTTCCTATAATGTGTACATTATTAATTATGAACTTCTTATTGATATGTTTCGTAATATGTTTTCTAATATATTTTTAAATATTACACTATCTATAGGTCTTTTCTCTTCTTGCCATGCTATATACAGACTCAGGCAGTACATAGCAGGAGACCAACAACTTGATGCCATATATAAAAATGGTACAAAAATCTCTCAAGAAGCCACATTTGAAGAGGCTTTTTTGAGGAGGGAGAGTGGGCAGGGCAGGAATAATTGCTGTTTAAGAGGTATTATACAACCACAGTGGCCTACAGAATGCAGAAATGCACTCTAGGTTACTTATAGTCCTGTTAAATACGTGCCCCAGCTAGAAACCCAAAGAGAATATAACAGGATCTTCTATGTGCTGTTGGTGAAATAAATATCTAGCTTTCCTCTCTGCAGAGAGTCTTTGCCACAAAATGTGTATCTGCTAGCCCGCCAGAAGCTGGGAGCTTTTAGGAGATAAATAGACATCAGCAATGCAGCTATGAAACTACTGCGCTCCAAAAAAATTAATCCTTCCAATCCCTTTGGAAGCCAAGTAACTAATTATCTCCATTTTATAGATGAGAAAACTAAAGCAGGGGGGTGACTAGCATGTCACTAGGGGGAAAATTAAGTGGTAGGAGGAGGATAATAATTTGTGCTCCCCAAACTAGCTCCATCTACTAGGCTGCACTTCTCTTACTCTTTCACTGACAACTCACTCATCCATTTTTCTACTCTCTCTGTTCCACGCATGGGTAGGCACAGAACTAGGAATATCTATTAAGGCCAGTCCTAAAGCAAGTAAATGAAGAGAAATCAAAACACACCAAAAACAAAGCAGACCACAAAAAAACCTGACATATCCTCCAACTAACAGTAATCTACATTTCCACCCACCCCCATTCAATGTCATGTACCTTCCACAGCAAGAGAACAAAATATATAAATATATACAAATATATACAAGCAGAACCTCTTTTGTTGCCTTACCACACACTGGAGAAAGAATAAGGAGAGAACAGTATACAGAAACAGCTGCAGCAGCCGTCCATCCACTAACATTACCTTTTAAAGATTATATATAATATACAGCAGTAAAGCAAATACATTCTGAACTGTATGTGGAGGGGGGGAGGGCGAGCGCCTTCCTTTACCATATTCCTGCAGAACATCCTGCTGGAAATATTAGGTGCTGAAATAGTGCCGAAGTTCTCCATTGACCCCTACAGCACCTCCTTTTGGAAAGGGCTCTTGCCTGGAGAAGGTATGAGGTGCTCTAGAGAGTCTTTTTGCTGCAAGACTCTAGAATATAATAGACCCTGCTTATTACCTTTACTGCTTATTCACTATGCAGTGTATGCATGAGTATGTATGTGAAATGTTAGTCATAATTTAAACCAAAAGCTCATTTTATATATATATATATATATATATATATATATATATACACACACACACACACACACACACACACACACACACACACACAGTGAAGAAAAGCCCCATCTGGAGAGTAGGCAGCCTTCGTCCTCTGCTTGGCATAAGCTTTATAATGAAGAGACAGTACAAGACAGAGGGGGAGAGGAGCATGCAAGAGACAGACAGACATCAGTGGGAGCTATAGAATCAACTCTTGTCAGCAGCCCACTTCTATTTGCACTCGTTAGCACTGTCCTACCATGCGCTAACACCACCCCCTCGAGTAATTTACATTTATTTTTAAAAGGCACGTATTTCTATATTTAGGAGGTTAAGATAATCGGGGTGGAAGAGCCCATCTGTTTGACGTTCGCTCCAGCTGCTGTGGATGCGGAAATTTGTGTATTATTTCTTCCCCTTGCTTGTTTTGTCTTGTTCTGTTTGACTGTGACAGAAGCAAGAAGATCTCAATGTTCAGCAAAACCAAATGCATAAAAGCAGGTTTGAAAAAGCTCAGAATCCCACAGGACTTCTGTCCGAACTTGTTTGCTCGGGTCACAATTGGGATTTCAAAACACAATAACACAGAACATATTTTAAGACAGCTGTGCTGGTGAAGGAAACTGAGGAAGCAGGGCAGTAACATTAGCCTGCACTATGATACCATTTTCTGATACTAAATAAAAGATTTACACTCCCATCCCACTTTCTAAGAATTACTTTTCTTTGGCAGGTGACTGGGGCATATTAAATTGATTACTCTCCTTGCTTCTTCCTCAAAAGAAACACTCAATTTTATGTTATTTTTATCTTAAGGTTTAATTTTAAAATGTCACTTCTCCATGATTGAAGCCAAGAAATACCCATCACCAAAGTCCATATATACACACACACACACTCACACACAGAGCGCGTAGATATATACAAATAACTTGCCTTATCATTTTCAGTTCCCCAACTTTATCACCTTCAACTGTTAAAAGTTCTCCTTCTTTGAACATCTCTGCCCATTTTCCCTTGCTGCCCCTTAAGCCTGGAGAACATTCCCAGAGCACCTACATAGTTCCATCTCCTCCTCTCTCTCCCATCCCCCACATTTTTCCTCAAAACCCATGTTTTCTGCAAAGCCATTGCTTAGTCTTCATTCCTAATTATGTTGTCTTGATGCAGGGAAGGCTGGCAGGGATTTCATCCACTTGGTCTTTTCAAGTTCTCTCAGAAAACTCTTGGAAAGAACCCAAATTTTCTCCAACAATTCTTTATGAAAGCTCAGAAAAACTGAGCTTCTTAAAAGATGATCCAAAAGGGAGCTCTCCCATCACTAACCATTTTTAATCCTAAAGTGCAAGCTTAAAAAGGAGTCATAAACACTGGGCCTGCATCAGGAGTGTAGAAATGGGGAGGCAAATAGTTGTAGTGCATCCCCAAATTATAATTCTGTCTTCCCATACCAAACTCTTTCAATCTTCAAATTCCTAACATTATAGCCCTGCCACCTTACTCCAGCACAAAAAGAACTCTGCTTAGCAGTAATCTGGATCTAACCCCAGCCAGCATGGCCAATTTAAACATTTTGTGGCCAGACACAAAACACCCATTTCACAGAAGAAAAACTGGTGAGACTTCGAGCTTTTCTATGCGAAACATTTATTGCACATTCGTGATTCCTTATTCACATACAGGTTCTTTACATGACATCGTGATCCTGTAGTATTGTTCTGTTTCTTAATAGCACTTTCCAGGGGCAGGGGTTAGAGCAGAGGAAATGGGGTATTATTTCTGAAAGTGAAAGAAAAGCTATTTTCCTACTTGTGTATTTACGCTATTTCGCTATAGCATAGTGCCACCTAAAGGTTATGTAGCAGGAAAGGAGCCATCGCTGCCACCGCATCCGCCCCAGGTAAGCTTCGTCCCGGGGGGATTCCATGGGGTGGCGGGGGGTGGGAAGCCGTTCCACCACAGGTTTCGGGGGGCCGAATGCCAGTGCATTCGGCCTCACTGAAATCTGTGGCGGAATTCTCCGCCATCCCTACTCAAGTGCAGGAATCCAAGTCAGACCATCCCTGACAGATGGCTGTCCAGCCTCATTTTTAATGCCTCCAGTGTGGGAGAGCCCACCACCTCCTAACTGGTTCCATTGTTGTATTGCTCTAACAGTCAGGAAGTTTTTCCTGATGTTCAGCCAGAATCTGGCTTCCTGTAACTTGTGTCCATTATTCCGTGTCCTCAACTCCAGGATGATCGAGAAGAGATCCTGGCCTTCCTCTCTGTGACAGCCTTTCAAGTACTTGAAGAGCGCTATCCTATCTCCCCTCAGTCTTCTCTTCTCAAGGCTAAACATGCCCAGTTCTTTCAGTCTCTCTTCATAGGGCTTTGTTTCCAGTCCCCTGATCATCTTTGTTGCCCTCCTCTGAACCCTTTCCAGCTTTTTTTATTTTATTTTTTTATTATTGCATTTATATCCCACCTTTTTTCCTCTTGCAAGGAACCCAAGGCAGCTCACATTATCCTCCTCTCAGTTGTATCCTCACAACAACAACCCTGTGAGGTAGGTTGGGCTGAGAGTCTGTGACTGGCCCAAAGTCACCCAGTGAGCTTCCATAGCCAAGTGGGGACTAGAACCCGGACCTCCTGGCTACCAGTTCCTAACTCTCACCACTACACTACACTGGCTCTTGTCTGCATCCTTCTTAAAGTGTGGTGCCCAGAACTGGACACAGTACTCCAGATGAGGCCTAACCAGTGCTGAGTAGAGGGGAACTACTCCCGGGATTTGGAAGTGATGCTTCTATTAACAGCCCAAAATAGCATTTGCCTTTTTTGCAGCCACATCACATTGTTGGCTCATATTCAGCTTGTGATCGACAACAATTCCAAGATCCTTCTCGCTTGTAGTGTTGTTGAGCCAAGTATCCCGCATCTTGTAATTGTGCATTTAGTTTCTTTTTCCTAGGTGCAGAACTTGGCATTCATCCCTATTAAATTTCATTCTGTTGTTTTCTGCCCAGTGCTCCAGTCTATCAAGATCACTTTGAATTTTGTTTCTGTCTTCCAAAGTATTAGCTATCCCGCCCAATTTTGTGTCAACTGCAAATTTAATCAGCATTCCCTGCACCTCCTCCTCTAACTCATTAATAAAAATGTTGAAGAGCACTGGGCCCAGGACTGAGCCCTGCGGTACCCCACTCGTTACCTCTCCCCAGTCTGAGAAGATCCCATTGATAAGCACTCTTTGAGTCCGATTCTGTAGCCAACTGTGGATCCACCTGATCGTTGTTTCATCTAGCCCACTTTGAGCTAGTTTGTTCATCAGGATATCATGGGGCACTTTGTCAAAAGCTTTGCTGAAGTCGAGGTATATGATGTCTACAGCATTCCCACAGTCCACAAGGGAGGTTACCTGATCAAAAAATGAGATCAGATTCGTCTGGCAGGATTTGTTCTTGACAAATCCTTGTTGGTTTCAAGTAATCACTGCATGGTTTTCAAGGTGCTGACAGATGGATTGCTTTATAATCTGCTCCAGAATTTTCCCAGGGATTGGTGTCAGACTGACTAGTCTGTAGTTCCCAGGTTCTTTCTTTTTACCCTTTTTGAAGATAGGGACCACATTAGCCCTCCTCCAGTCATCTGGCACTTCACCCGTCCTCTATGATTGCGCAAAGATAATAGTGGTTCTGAGAGCTCTTCTGCCAGTTCCTTTATTACTCTAGGATGCAGTTCATCTGGCCCTGGAGATCTGAACTCATTCAAAGTAATTAGGTGTTCCTTGACCATATGCCTATCGATCTCAAGCTGCAATCCTGCCCCTTCAGCCTGTACTTCGCCTTTGCCAGCAGGGCCATAGACCCTCTTTTGGGAGAAGACTGAGCCAAAGTAGGAATTGAGCACCTCTGCCTTTTCTTTGTCATCTGTTATCATTTTGCCATCCTTATTTAGTTGGACCACCATTTCTTTCCTCTGTCTTTTACCATGCACGTATCTGAAGAAAGCTTTTTTGTTGCTTTTAGCATCCGTCGCTAACTTCAGCTCATTCTCAGCTTTAGCCTTCCTGATGCCATCCCTGTAATTCTGTGCTACCTGCCTGCATTCTTCCTTTGTAGCTTGGCTTTCCTTCCACTTCCTATATGTGTCCTCTTTTGTTTTCAGGTCATCTCTAAGCTTTTTGTGAAGACACATTAGCTTCTTCTGTTGTCTTCCACCATTTTTTCTTGTTGGAATTGTTTGTAATTGTGCCTTGAGAATTTCCTTTAAAAAAAAGCTCCCACCCACCTTGGACTCCTTTTCTCGTAAAGAGTCACTTGCCATTGGACCTTACTTATCATAGTTCTGAGTTTATTAAAATCGGCTTTCCTAAAATCCAGGGTACACATTTGGCTACACTCTGCTTTTGCTTCCTTTAGAACCAAGAACTCAAGTATAGCATGGTCGCTTTCCCCCAGAGTTCTTGTAACTGCTACTTGATCCACTAAGTCATCTCTGTTGGTTAGGATCAAGTCAAGGATAGCCAATCCTCTAGTTCCTTCCTCTACTTTCTGTAGAAGGAATTTATCCACAACACAAGTCAGGAATTTCTTGGAGGGGCTATGTTTTGCAGAACTTGTCTCCCAACAAATATTGGGGAAATTGAAGCCCCCCATTACTACTACATCATGCTTCCTTGAAACATTGGCTATTTGCTTTTCAAAAGTTTCATCCTCGTCTTCTCCTTGATTGGGTGACCGGTAGTAGACTCCGACCACCAGGTTCCTTTTATTCTTTGCTCCATTTATTTTAACCCAGATGCTCTTGATGGGGTACCAAGCTCATCCTCCTGTATTTCTGTGCAGAGATATGTATTGTTCACATATAGTGCAACTAGAGGTGTATGAAACCCCGCTTACCTGACTCCGCTGAGCTCCGCAGGTGGGGGGAGGCGCTCCGGCCCTCCCCCTGGAATCCTCGCTAGGGGGGGAGGCACTCCATGCCTCCCCCTCGGAATCCTGGCCGGCCAGCTCCGCTCCACGGCCAAGCCGCGGAGCCTCCAGCCAGTTCTGGCCGCCCACAGCCGGACATCCGGCTGCTGGGCAGCCCTGCTGTTGTAGCCGCCGTCATTTGCGTCCCTGCAGTGAGGCATGATATGCTACGTAAGTATTTACGTAGCCTATCACGGCTGAAGAAGGAGGAAGCAAATGGCGGCCGCAGGACAGGCACCATTCGCACAGCAGCGCAGACGGGAGCAGGTAAGTGCTCTGTTTTGCGTGCCTTTCGTGGGGTGGGGGCGGCAGGCACTTCATCCCACGCGCCTTTCGTGGGGGGGGGCGGGGGCTTCGTTCCACAACGGGTTTCAGGGGGCCGAATGCACTGGCATTCGACCTCACCGAGATCCGTCGCAGAATTCTCTGACACCCCTAAGTGCAACCCCACCTCCCTTCCTGTTCCTCCTGTGCTTTTTGAACAAGTTATATCCTTCAATTGCTGTATTCTAGTCATGAGAGTCATCCTACCAAGTCTCAGTTATACCCATCAAGTCATAATGTCCCTCCTGTATTAAGAGTTCAAGTTTATTCTGTTTGTTTCCCATACTCTGGGCATTAGTATATATTAGGGATGTCAGAGAATTCCGCCACGGATCTCGGTGAGGCCGAATGCCAGTGCATTCGGCCCCCTGAACTCCGTGGCGGAACAGCCTGCCACCTCCCCGCCCCCCGCAGATCCTCCCCGGGATGAGACTTACCTGGGGCGGATGTTCCAGATGGCGGCGGCTATGGCGGCAGCTTCGGCAGAGGCGGCGGCTGGTCTTCCGACCGATTGCTGCCGCCGCCGCCGCCATTTGCAGTCTGTTCCCCCCCCCCATTCCTGATAGGCTACGTAAAGACTTATGTAACCTATCACGTCTGGGTTAAAAAAAAAAAAGTACGCAAATGGCGGCGGCTACGGCCGCCGCCATTTGCATTCCTTATTTTTCGTTGTCTTAGTCTACGTACATATTTACGTAGACTAAGACAGCGAAAATAAGGGGGAACACAAATAGTGTAGCAGACGCTATTTGCGTTCCCCCTTATTTTCGCCGTCTTAGTCTACGTAAATATTTACGTAGACTAAGACAGCCAAAATTAAGGAACGCAAATGGCGGCGGCCGTAGCCGCCATTTGCGTATGCGTTTTTCTTTTGTTTTGTAAACCCAGATGTGATAGGCTACGTAAGTCTTTACGTAGCCTATCACGGCTGAATACAGGGATGCAAACGGCGGCGGCTACAGCCGCCGCCATTTGCGTCCCTACTAGCCAGCGGACGGATGTCTGGCTGCTGGCGGAACTGGCCAGCGGCTCTGCAGAATCCCTGTGGAGCGGAGCCGGCCGGCCAGGATTCTGGGGGGAGGTGCGGAGCACCTCCCCCACCGGCCAGGATTCTGGGGGGAGGGACGGAGCGCCTCCCCCCCCCAGCGGAACCCGGCGGAGCCAGGCAAGTGGGGTTTTGTACACCCCTAGTATATAGACATCGAAGACCATGTGCTTCATGGTCTGGCTTTCTTCCTATGTGTTTCTGAAGACTATTACTGGGTGCTATTAGAGCTGTTCTCTCCAGTGTGGTGCATGAGCGATCGTCCATTGTTACCCCCAACTTTACATCTCCCTCCTCTGTAGGATTCAGTTTAAAGACCTCCTGATAAAGTTCTTCATGCTATGGCCAAACACATTATCCCAGCCTTTGTGAGGTGCATGCAACCCATCCCTTGCCAACAGTCCATCTTCCAGGAAGTATAGCCCATGGTCCCAGAATCCAAATCTCTCTCATCGGCACCACCTTCCTAGCCAGTCATTCACCCGGAGTATTTTTCTTTCCTTTTCTATCCCTCTTCTAACTACTGGAAGGATGGATGAGAAAACTATCTGGGCCCCAAAGTTCTTGAGTTTCCTTCCCAAGGCTTCAAAGTCTGACGTGATTTCTTCGTAGTTCCGCTTGGCAGTATCATTTGTTCCCACATGGATGAGAAGAAAGGGATACCTGTCAGTGGGCTTTATGAGTGCAGGCAACCCTTCGGTCACATCTCTAATCCATCCTCCTGGGAGATAGCATACCTGGCAAGTCCTCGGGTGTTCGCGACATACTTGGGTTTCGATCCCAGATAGCAAAGAGTCTCCCATACTACTACTCTTCCCTTCTCGTTGTTGTAGGCCTTGGTTTCATTGCCTCTACTTGACTGACCTTCAGCCTCTTGTTTGCTCTCATGCAGGTTCCCCTGTAATTCTTCCACTGCAGGCTGTCCTCCAGTCTCATCCTCAAGTACCTGGAAATGGTTCCATAGCTCCACTGTTTCCACTGGTGCAGAGTGGCTTCTAGTTCTTCTGCTCCTAACTGTCACACTTTTCCAAGGAGTATCCTCTACTGCATTTTTCCTCACCTCAGCATTTCCCTCTTCTGCATCAGCTTGCTGTTGCTCTTCTAGCATCTGGTCTTCCCTTTGCTGCTGTAGTTCCCCCATTCTGTCCAAGAACTCTTCGTGTTCTCTTATTCCCCGGAGGGTCAACAGTCGCCGCTCCAGTCCTCTTACTTTTTCTTCCAGCAGCATGATCAACTTGCACTTGTTGCACATGTAGGCCATGTTGTTCTCAGGAAAGAAAACAACCCACTAACAATCACTAACAATCAAAAGGCACTGTGAAGCTATTACATCTTCTCTTCCTTAACTAATTATTTTTTCTGGGAAGAAGAAAGGCAGAAGAAGCAGTAGGAAAACACAGGAGGGTTATAAGTAGGGATGTATGAATCCCTTACCTTGCCGTCCGCTGGGGGTCCACCGGGGGGGGGAGGCGATCTGTTCCTCCCCCCTGGAATCCTCGTCGGCCGGCTCTGCAGCAATTCCACGGAGCTGCCGGCCGGCTCCAAAGGGCCAGCGATACGGCCGCCATGCTGTATCGCTGGCTGAAGGGGACGTGACGTACTGTGGCCGCAGTTTAAATGCGGCCATAAATGGCTGCATTTATCTTAAACTAAGGCCTTTACACTAAACTAAGGCCATTTGCAGCCGCAGTATGTCATGTCCCCTTCAGCCAGTGATACGGCATGGCGGCCGTATCGCTGGCCCTTTGGAGCCGGCCGGCAGCTCCGTGGAATTGCTGCAGAGCCGGCCGACGAGGATTCCGTGCTGAGGCGGGGGTAAGTCTTCCATTCCGCCACGGACTCTGCCATTGGAGTCCGTGGTGGAATTCTCCGCCATCCCTAGTTACAAGTAGATGTGGGGTCATCTGGACCTCCCATAAAATTCCGTGAATGAGGCAGAGTGTTTGCATATTAAAACCTCATCTCAAGCATATTCAGGGACAAATAAGTTGGCCAAGAAACTGAGCACAAGGTAGAGATGGGGTCTGGGTCCAAAATATCAAATCACAGATTTGCCCCAACAACACAAAACAAAATACGCATACCACAAACCGCAAACTGTTAATGCTCAAAGAAACACAAACAGACAAAACACACACACCAAAAACCAGGGAGTAAACATACCCACACACACACACACTATGCCAAAACAAACAAAAACCAGCTCTCATGCGCTTGCTCACACACACACACACAGCTTCATATGTGGAAAAAATATATTTTAAATCAATTTGCTTTCTTGTAAACATCACAAGTCATTATTCCGAATTAAAATGCATACACTGGGGTTTATTTTTGTCAGCATTACCTAGCAAACTCTTTCCTGAGAAACCTCCTTTATGGAGACCTATCCCCCAATGCTCCTGCCTCCCTGATGTTTGTGTCTGATCTCCTAATGAAAAATGTCTTGTTAAATCCTTGGCCTGCATTAGTTGACTATGTTATTCTCTTCCCCTGTGCGCTCACATACTCACACAATTTGTGATAGTACCTTTTGATCTTCATGATACAGCCTGTTCCACCCATTTAATTTCTGTTCCTTTCCTTGAAATACTCTTCTTATCAAGAAATCTTACAGTGATAAGAACATAAGAGCCCTGATGGATCAAGCCAAAGGCCAGCAAATTCAGCTTTAGGTTCCCACAGGGGCCAACAAGATCCTTACAGGAAGCCCACAAATAGGCATCAGTGCAATAGCATCTTTCCACTCATGTTCCTGTAGTAAGCTGCCTTTGATCCTGGAGGAAGCATATAGCCATCATTAGAAGCATTACAGTAGTCCATGCCATTTCAAGCACTGGGAGCTATAGAAATATTTCCTCCTAGGAGCCAAATTTTGAAGGGAGAGCAGGATATATTTCTATTCCTATGCAACAGCATCCATCAGAAAACTGTTCTTGGGCCCTTTCCAGTGTTTAAACTGAGAGGTGAGCCCATGGGGAGGCAGAACACAACAGGAGGAGGGCACTGAAATTCTAGGGAGGAAGCAAATAGTACAGTAGATAAAACCAATTTCTTCCAATCAGCAAAAGGCCTGAAGGAAACAAAAGTACCATGCTAACCATGGAAGCAACACAGTGACAGAGAAGATACAGGAATTTCTGGATGCGGTGGGTTTTCCCCTTCCTTCCCTGGCTGGCTGGTTTTTAGGGGACTGTCTGAGGTCCCGTATTCTAGACTTCTTCTAATGTCACTGTTGGATTGGTGACCCAGTCCACAGTCCCTAATGCAGGGTTGGGCAACTTGTGGCCCTACAGATGTTGGATTGCAATTCCCGTCCTCACCATTGGCCAGGCTGGCTAGGTCCAGTGGGAATTGCAATCCAACAACATCTGGAGCGCCACAAATTGCCCACCCTGCCCTAATGCACATAGTGGTGGACTACACATTTGCCTGGTTAAGAGATAGCTGCAAATGTAAGAACTTAAGAGCTCTGCTGGCTCAAACCAAAGGCCTACCTAGTCCAGCATCCTCTTTCTCTCAGTGGCCAATTAGATAACTCTCAGAGGCCTACATGCAGGACATGAGCCAATAGGTTGGGGGACTCAGAAACTAGGAGTACATTTAAGAAGGGCTCAGAGCTTTGAGAAATGCAGTTGAAGTGCAGTCCTGAATTGATGCTGCATAGACAGAATCCTCCATCTATCCTATGCTCTGCCAGGCAGGGCAGGAGGGACAAGGATGGTGGAAATGCCTCTTATTTCTCATGTCAGCTATTTTATCTGGACAGGCTTCTGAGCCCATCCAAACTGCTGGCTTACCTGGCAGTGTGACCAAGAACAGAGTGTCTTGCTGATCCTGTGGACCCACGTCCTCTCTGTTTCCCTCCTCGCCCACCAGCACGCCCTCCGTGACCCTCTTCTGAGACTGCAAGAGAGGTGAAAACTGTAGCAAGCTTCAAACACCTCTTGAAAACGTATTTGTTCACTCAGGCTTTCCCTGACTTGCAATCAATCATCACGCTGCTCTGTTTTAATTGCTTTAATGTTTTTAATGTATTTAGGGAGCAATCCTATGGCCGCTAGATAGTGCCTAGATGACCATAGGATTTTTTTTTGGTTTCTGGGAACCAAGCTCAGAGCCAGGGAACTGAGCTTGGTTCCCAGAAACCTCACACCTCCCCCACCCCGCCTCATAGGCGGCATGGTTCATCCCTGTCTCCATGCTTGTAAACAGAGCAGGCGAAAAGGGGATGTTCCCGGGACAGGGAGGGGAAGAGAGCGTGGAAGTGCCATTACGACGCTTCCTATATGCTGTCTGGCCCCCCCCACCCTTCCCACACTGACGTGCTCCTGCCTAGCTGCAAATGCAAGGTGGCTGGAGCACGGAAGAGAGGCTCCCCTCCATGCTTGCCAGCCCTGCTTTGGATAGTTGGCCAGCTCCAAGTTTGGGGTGGCTGACTAACCCCACAGGATTGTGCCATTATTGTTTTATATTGTTTTTATATTGCATGTGTTTCTGCTTGGAGATCCTGGGATGTCAAGAGGTACAGAAGCACCTTAAATAAATAAATAAATCTCTGAAGAGAAGCCACTGAAGAGTTCACCACAGCAGCTGCAAGGGGTGGGAGGAGCCAAGGGGGAATCTCTGTTCAGGTTTGCCCTAACAAGTTCTTAGCATGTCTATGGCCTTGGGAGAGAAATCCTCTATATCCTATGGTCCCTGGGATTCTCTCCCAGGGACCATAGCCTTGTTCCACCCAATAAAGAGAACAAGGACAGCACTCATTCAGACTACCTGGTAAGGAGTACTATGGCTGGTCTTCTCTCTAGTAATAAAACAGTCAGCAGGATCCATTTTCCCACCAAACATGGCACGTCGCCAGTTGCGCTGTATGGGCTCTGTGGCTGTGGCTCATATGCTATTAATATTTTACTCATCTACCCGCTTTTACTTCTTCAAACCATGAACTCCTCCATTTCTGCACATTAATCTGCCGCTCCATCCTATCATAAATTCTTGTCAAAACAGAAACTGTGACCTTACAAAAAGCTGTGTATCTCTTGAGTTAAGAAGTCTATAAAGCTGCTATTCTTGTAACAATGTAGGCAGTAAAATGAACAAGAATACACAAGCTATTTGATGCACCAAAAAACTAAAGTGATTGCATTTATGTCATAATCAGACCTGCAAAATGAAGCCATCTGCTGGGGAATGGTTCCACAGACACTAAGTTCACACAGTATGCATTGCAATAGGAGCCAATTAATCTGATTATAGAATGCATTTATTGCCAATTAAATAAAGCCAATGCAGCATACACTGAAGTTAATGGTCAAATTCCCGTCAACCTCATCTGAGGAAAATCAGGCTATCACTCTATGAAAAGTAAACTAAAAATCTGACATAATGCCTTCTTGTGTCAGTACTATTTAACTTTATTAGGTTTCACATTAAATACTATGAGAATTATGCCTTCCACAAATGAAACTCAACACCTTATACCACACAATTTCAGCAGCAGTCATGTTTTCTGGCATACCCACTCACTAACATAAGTTCACAGCATCCAGAATTTTCTCCTTAACAGACAGCAGTAGGTCCAATCCATTGTTTCTCAACTGCAGCTACATGCAAACATTAGGCTGATGCAGCCCTTAAGACACAGAGATGGAAATGGAGACAAGTGGTGGCCTTGTATAGGACTAACCTAGTAGAGTAAGTCTCTGCTCCTGTGAGACTCAGATATTGGGTTGATGGGTTTTATACTCTGAGGGTAAGAGTAAAGAAAGAAAAATCTCAGCCAGTCCTTAATTCTAGGCAACTATAGCATTCAGACTGTAGTATATCTAGAAAATGGAGTAAGCTATAAAAAAAGAATCCGAATGCATGATAGCAGAACACTATACTTTGACAGCCATTGGTGGAATGTGCTATGCCACAACATAAAACTTAGTGGTGTACAGAAGTTAAAATGTCATATTTTCAATCACGTCAAGAAATCTTGACCTAGAAGGAAGCCTGTATTCTGATTTTAGTCTCAAAGATGAACAGTGCACATCTGGTCAGCTGGCAATCAAGCAAATTACAACCATCTGAAAACTTTAAAACACACACACACCACCACTACCACCTGACATATTAAGAAATTGTGAAATAATAGTTTCCAAGCAATTATTCTCTTTGTGCTTTTAAAATGAGCCTATATCTGATACAGGTTAAGATTATCTTTGTGTCACAATGGAAAGGAAAAAGGAACAAGAAAGCAGTGGGAAGAAGTGATACAGCAGACATGTCGAGAGGTCAGCTGCAGAAGGAGGAGGAGAAATACCAGCATTGATGGCGGAGCACTCTAGTCTCTGGGGACAAAAGGGATTGGAGCAGAGGCAAGCATCACAACAATGTATTGGATTCCATGACTGTGAGCACATCAATGGAAACCAATTAGTGGGAGGAAGCACAATCGCCCCTTGAATGGTCCCTGTTGCCCCAAGGTTTGTTTGTTTGTTTATAACATTTCTATACCGCTCAATAGCCGAAGCTCTCTGGGCAGTTCACAACAAGTAAAACCACAAAATACATTTTATATTGTATTTTATAATGCAAAAGCTTAAAACTACAATATAAAAGTACAAACCAAAATAAAACCTAGCAGCAATGCAGAGATTTAAAATACAAGAACAGATTTAAAACAACACAGCTAAAAGACTAAAATGCCTGAAAAAACAAAAATGTCTTCACCTGGTGCCAGGGAGAGCACAGCGTAGGTTCCAGGTGAGCCTCTCTGGGAAGTTCATTCCACAGTCGGGGTGCCACAGCAGAAAAGGCCCACTTCTTGGTAGCCACCCTTCTTGGTTCAGAGCTTGGCCAAGTATGTCCTCCATCAATATGACTGCAAATCTCCCATTTTGTATACACGTAATTTTAATAAATGTTAGTTTTTATATAAAGAAGGGCTCAATAAATAATGACGTTTGAAGTTCTAATTAAGTTTGAATACTTCTCTGCTTTTAAGTTCTTGCAGGATGAATCCTGGAAACCTGTACACTAGAAACATACTGAACACAAACATCATAAAAAGGCTTCTAACATGAGACCAAGACTGTTCCAAACTGTCTTAGGAATTGCATTTGTCCTGTTCGTGACAGAAAGGAAAGAGTGCAAATGCACAAGGATACAATTCAATCTATAATAGCAATACAGTAAATGACACTTTAGTATACACCATTAAACTTGCAGAGGCTCCGCATGCTTACAGGAAATACCAGCCACCGCTTTTCAAATGCCTGCTTCCTGCAGTCACTGATAACCTACTATTAAATGTGCAGTAAAAAGAAAATTAGTTATGAAATGGCCAACCACCTAATCTTAGCACTGTTCTGGAATATCAGTAAATTTGATTGATCTACTCTTCTCTCTAGCAGTAATATCCTCTGCAAGAGGCCACAAGAAATAGATGGAAGAAACACAGGCACGTTTATATCAAGGCAGGCAATGTATTGGAGAGAATTCTTGAAGTGACAACCTAAGGGTGCAGCCTATGCATATTTAGATAGAGAAAAAAAAAATCCTACAATTCTCAGCATGCCCCAGCCAGTATGGCTGGCTGAAGGGATGCTGGGAATTGTAGGACTTTTTTCTTTCTAACCATGCATAGGAGTATGCCCTAAATGTCTGGAATAGATTGGGATTAAAAACAGTGGGGAACACACAGTGAGTGGATTTACAACACAACAGCCCATACTCAAGGTCGAGTGTGGGTTGTCGCTGAACTGTGGGTTGTTGTTGAAACATGGGTTTGTTGAAACATGAAAAGAACCCATGGGATTTTTTTGCTGGATTGTGAACTGTGGGTAAAAAACCATGGCTTGTTAGCACAGCTGAGTTGACATAACCCAGCAACCCAGAGTTCAACAACCACCCAGACTCAACCTGAACTCGAGATTGAATATAGGTTGAGTATGGGTTGTCACTGAGCCATGGGTTGTCATGTTGTGTGAACCCAGCCATTGTCTTTTTTATAAGTGTCATTCAGTACCAGGATTATTTATTTATTTATTTATTATTAAATTTATTAATCGCCCATCTGGCTGGTCACCCAGCCACTCTGGGCGATGTACAACATACAATAAAACAGTTTAAAACAATAAAATTCTACAATAAAAACATTTTCAAAAATACCCTAACCCACCCCAAATGCCTGCCTGAACAACCACGTTTTTAATGCACGACGGAAGCTCATTAAAGAGGGGGCATGACGGAGTTCCCTAGGTAGGGAGCTCCACAGAGTGGGGGCCACCACAGAAAAGGCCCTCTCCCTCGTCCCCACCAGTCTAGCTGTCCTGGCTGATGTGACAGAGAGAAGGCCATCCGAGGCTGATCTTGTTAAGCGGCCTGTCTGGTGCTGCTGGAGGCGCTCCTTAAGATAGGCTGGGCCGGAACCATATAGGGTTTTAAAGGTCAAAACCAACACCTTGACTTTGGCCCAGAAAACAACTGGTAAACAACTGCAAAACAGTGCAACTCCTTCAGCACTGGAGTGATGTGATCTCGCTGGCAGCTGCCTTTAATCAGGCGAGCCGCCGCGTTCTGTACCAGCTGCAGTTTCCGAACTGTCTTCAAGGGTAACCCCACATAGAGCGCATTACAGTAGTCTAAACGAGAGGAGACCAGGGCATGTACTACCGATGGGAGCAGATGGTCGGGAAGGAAGGGGCGCAGCCGCCGTATCAGATGGAGTTGATACAGCGCTGTCCGGCTCACAGCTGACACCTGAGCCTCCATGGACAGCTGGGAGTCCAAAATGACCCCCAGGCTGCGGACCTGGTCTTTCAAGGGTAGCCGTACCCCATTCAACACCAGGTCAACATCCCCTAGCCTCCTCTTGTCTCCCACCAAAAGTACCTCGGTCTTGTCAGGGTTCAGCTTCAGCTTATTCCTCCCCATCCAGCCACTCACCATCTCCAGACAATTGGACAGGGATTCTACGGCCAACCTTGGTGAAGATTTGAATGAGAGGTAGAGCTGCGTGTCATCCGCATATTGATGACACTGCACCCCAAACCTCCTGATGATAGCCCCCAGCGGCTTCACATAGATATTAAATAGCATCGGGGAGAGGATGGAACCCTGTGGCACCCCACAAGTGAGCGGCCACGGGTCCGAAACCTCCTCTCCCAGTGCTACCCTCTGGTACCTGCCGGAGAGGAAGGACCGGAACCACCGCAATACAGTGTCTCCAATGCCCAACCCCTCCAGGCGGTCCAGGAGGATACCGTGGTCAACGGTATCAAAAGCCGCTGAGAGGTCGAGGAGAACAAGGAAGGAGCATTCACCCCTATCCAGAGCCCTCCTCATATCATCTACCAAGGCGACCAAGGCCGTTTCTGTCCCATGCCCAAGCCTGAAGCCTGACTGAAATGGGTCTAGATAATCAGTTTCTTCCAAGTGTGCCTTCAACTGCACCGCCACCACCCGCTCAATCACCTTGCCCAAAAATGGCAGATTTGAGACTGGGCGAAAGTTGTTCAGAACTTGAGGATCCACGGAGGGATTATGGTTGTGACAGATGCCTATCAAAACATAACATTTCACACTTGCACCCCCACATAGTTTTAACTGGGGAGAGGGCATGAAAACTTGTCTGACCTATCTTGAAAGCTCAGCCATCCAGATAACAAAAACTAGTGAAAAAAACAGAACCTGGCCCTACCCCTTCAAAATAAAGAATAGCAAGCCACAGCCTTAGTAGATTCATGGATCCAGAACACAGAAGGATACAGAGCAGCAGCCCATGCAGTCCCTTTTATTGCTGTTCCTCACAGCCAAAGCACATTTATATAAAAAGGAGGGCAAATTTTTATCAGATTTTTAAAAAACAAAAAATACTTCCTTCATATTATACCCTTCCTCCACAGTATTCTAGACTACAACACTGAAATAAGGGGGAGGAGCTAGAATGACACGCAACCTGAATTTGTGGTATTGAACCTGAAGCCACCATTGGCTATGATACTACATATGCAATGCAAGTGGGGTATTCATCTATTTGCCTGGCACCGCTAAACCAAGTGGCAACTGCTTTCAATTAATATTAGAAGTGCCAATTAGAATAGGACTGGAAACCCTTGGGATGCAAAAATTGTTCTCTTAGAGTCAGTTCCTATAAAGAGGACTGGCCTATCTCCATTCTGCTTGCAAAACAAATGCTCAGCTTTAATTACATAGAATTATGGGGCTGGAAGAGACACTGAAGTAATCTAATCTAATCCTCAGAAGATTTAGCACGCCTAAACTAGCACTAGCAAATTAATCCATTCAGCGGAAGATGCATCCTGTGACTCAACTATATTAGAGCAGCCCATAAAACACAACAGGATTTAAGTGACAAGAGATGGAAATTTATTACCTCAGAAGTAGTACAACAAGAATTTGTCCTGTCCCACCAATTCTAAAAACATCCCAACACTGAATTTGCTATAGTACTACTTCCAGTTACTAACGTGTAACACTGCAAACTTCCATTTAAATAGATATATATGTCAAGGTAAGAATATAGAATCAGCTAATTATTTACAAATTTCTTTTAAAATAAGATGGAAAAAATAATTTGCTATATGTGCATTTCTGTCATTAGGTTTCCCTAGTAATATGGCCTAGCTGGTGGATGAATGCTAGATATGGCCCTGTGTGACCTTGGTTCAAATTCAGGCTGGGCCAAATGTTTTATCACAGTCTAATTCCAGAGATTTTAAGGTGGCTTGGAGGGGGTGAAAACCTCCCCAAAATCAGGAGGGGTCTCAGAAGACTTTTAGTGGGATATACTTATCATCATCATCACGGCAATCACTCGTGACCGAGTAAGAATGTCTTCCAAGAGTAGAGTCTTAACAGTGGGTCTGCATCTTAACAGTGGTTCTGCAGGTGGCTGTGAAGGCCAATTCTGGATCCACACAGCCTCCCACAGTGAGGACATAGGTTTCCAGGTGGAAGGCGGTCACAGCGAGGGTTTGCTTAACGTGCCTTCCGCTGAGCTCGTTTCTCCCTTTCGCCCTGCACTCGTGCTTCTTCAAAGTCCATAGCACCTTTAATATAGGCTGACCTCCAGTTGGAATGCTCATGGGTTACAGCTTCCCAGTTCTCAGTGCTTATGTTACATTTTTTTAGATTAGCTTTGAGAACATCTTTAAAAATCTTTTGCTGTCCACCAATGTTTTGTTTTCCATTCATAAGTTGGGAATAAAGTAGCTGCTTTGGGAGACGATGATCAGGCATTCGAACAACATGGCCGGTGCAGCAAAGTTGATGTTGGAGAATCACTGTTTCAACGCTGGTGATCTTTGCTTCTTCCAGTACGCTGACGTTAGTCTGTCTGTCTTCCCAAGTAATTTGCAGAATTTTTCGGAGGCAGCATTGATAGAATCTTTTGAGAAGTTGGAAGTGGTGTTTATAGATGGTCCATGTTTCACAGGCATACAGCAAGGTCGGTAGTACAATGGCTTTGTAAACAAGCATTTTAGTCTCCCTGCAATGTCCCAATCCTCGAACACTCTACGCTTCATTCGGGAGAATGCTACACTCACAGAGCTCAGGCGATGCTGAATTTCAGCATCGATGTCAGCTTTTGTGGAGAGATGGCTGCCAAGATAAGAAAAGTGATCAACATTTTCCAGCATCACACTGTTAAGCTGGATTGATGGTGCTATAGAGGGATTGGTTTGTGCTTGCTGGTAAAGCACTTTGATTTTTTTTGATGTTAAACGAGAGGCCAAGCTTTTCATATGCTTCTGCGAAGATGTTTAGGATAGTTTGGATATCTTCCTCTGAATGTGTACAGATTACGTTATCATCAGCATATTAAAGTTCTATAACAGAGGTTGTAATTACCTTACTTTTTGCTTTCAGCCTACTGAGATTAAAAAGTTTTCCATCTGTTCGATATATGATTTCTACACCAGTGGGAAGTTTCCCTTCAACAAGGTGTAGAATCATAGCGATAAAGTTAATGAATAAGGTTGGAGCAATGACGCATCCCTGTTTAACACCTGATCCCACTTTAAATGGATCACTTTGAGAGCCATTGTTATTCAAAATTGTTGCCATC
Organism: Heloderma suspectum; assembly: GCF_057233095.1. Taxonomy (NCBI): domain Eukaryota; kingdom Metazoa; phylum Chordata; class Lepidosauria; order Squamata; family Helodermatidae; genus Heloderma; species Heloderma suspectum. The sequence continues at coordinate 42,886,622 of NC_139460.1, read as the reverse complement.
ATGTCGTCACGGAGGAGCTGCAAGATGTTGACAAATTTATTAGGACATCTAGTTTTCAGAAGGATGGTCCAGAGAGCAGTTTGGTTTACAGTGTCGAAGGCCTTAGTCAGATCAATAAACACCATGTCCAAAGGCTGATTTTGCTCCCTGCATTTTTCTTGGAGCTGTCGTGCGGTGAAGATCATACTGTCGTGTGGTGAAGGTCTCAGAAGACTTTCAGTGGAATATACTTATAGTTATATGGTGTTCCAATAGCTTTTTTCTCCCCTTCCCCATTTTTAAAACACATCTTTGAAGATATGTGGCACTCCAACTGGCTAGGTAGCAGGGCTCCTGCCAAACTGGGAAGGTTCCTGGAAATGATGGTATGAAATTACATGGTGTCATTTCCAGAAGCACTGTACAGAAAAAAGGTTGATGGGACCCACCTTGTAACTATAAGTATATTTGCTCACACAAAAGTGAAATTACTTTCTTTTCTCCACCCTTCCAGATACCATGAATTTCCCAACCCCATATTCTACCTGGCAGTGGGCAGTATCCAATGGAGTCATTCCACAAACTCAAATAGTGCTAGTGGAGTTCTGCTGAATCTTTCCGTTGTGCAAGCAGTTGCCCATTATGCTTGCGCAACAGGTTGTACAAGCAGAGTTTGTGCAAGGACAGTTGCACAAGTGGTTGTGCATTATGCTAGTGCAATCCATTGCATATCACTCTTGTGAAACCCACTGTGCAACTGGTTGCACAAGTCTTATGTGCAACGGGTTGCACAACAGGTTGCAAAAGCATAATGCACAATCGCCTGTGCAACCATGCTTGCACAAACGTAACCTTAGTTGGAGTCTTCTCTTGCACATAGTTTAAAAACTGGCTTCCACTAGCGCAACATCATTTGCACTAACAAAATGACACAGCTGGATACTGCCCAGTAGGTTCATCAAGAAGTGTTATGGATTCTAATGAAGTGTTGTCCCACCCAGCTATGAAAAAGGGCTGGGCAAGCTTAACAGGAGCTGCAGTAGTTGACCAACCTGCAGGTCTGCCTTCAGAAAATTATCCTCCATTATATTTTGCAGGTTTCACTCATGATATATACCAAACCAGGAAGGAGCAGCACCAAAGAATATCTGGCCCTACGACTGACAAATAAATCTTGTGTGTGCTAGGGGTTTTTCTTTGTCTTTGTGCTTTTAAAGGAAAATAGTAATTCTTTGTCCTTGACCTTATAGATCAACCCTCCCCAAAATGATGCCCTCTGGATGTTTTGAACTAACTGCTCCCCTCAGCATTCCTGACCATTGGCCATGCTGACTGGGGCTGATGGGAGATGAAGTCCAAAATATCTGGAGAGCACCAGGTTAGGGAAGGCTGCTCTTTATGCACCAAAATTAGACATACCTGTAGGACAAGGAGTACATATTGTAGGAGGTACTCAGATAAAAACAAGGGAGAAGTATGGACAAGAGTTGCTGGCCTGAAGAAATTTCCTTGAAATCAGCCATGGAAACCAGGTACATCCTAAATGAGCAAACAGGTGCCACCAATCAAACTCCTAGGATATAATACTCCCAATGACATGAAGAGAATATTGATGGAAAGACAGATAGCCAGACAAGGACTCTACATGTAGGGGTGGGTTGGTGGGAACTATACCAAGGAATACATATAGCCCACAATCCAGAAAAACATACCATTTAACTATCTATGCTCAGTGGGAGTTACAAAACCAACTGGGGATAAGGCCTGGAGATCTGCTGTTCCAAGAAGAAGAAGGAGAAGAGAAAGGGTCAGAAGTCCCAGTAAGTGTAAGACAGTTTTTTGGAACTGTTCTCATGACTAAAAGCCATGGTAAAATAGCTCTCATACATTTCTAAACAAGCAAGCTTTTGTTAATAATCTCTTTTCTTGAAAGTTATTTTAGCAGCATAGAGTAAGTATGCTGAATAGCAAAGAGAAAGTGTATCTGTAGTCGTGTTCCTGAAGAAAAAGAAATAATATGTACCTATTTATTCAATGGATAAATTTGCACAAGTATTCCATATTGGTCTAACTCTCCTTAAAATAAAATATGAAGTTTATTGTTGCGCCTAAGAACTTCTGAAGCACCTAAGATGTCCAAAGGACTGAAAGATGGCCAATCAGTTGAATCTGAAAGTAGAGCAGTGTGCTGCAGATTAAGCAGCCAACCTAAACAAGGCACTACTTTTTATTTATATAAACTAACATGGGCAAAATGTCATAACTACCTGTCACAGAAGTTGGCAGTCTTTTAAGGCTAGTAAGTGTCAGTTAAATTGTCAAGTCCTGGCACTTTTGTTAAGAGTGACTTAGTATTGTAATATAATCCCTGAAATAGTTCTACACTTCTTGGCTGCATTATATATAAATCTAGCACAGCTAGTAACCCAAAGAGATTACAGCCTAAAGTAGATTTAACACAGCAAAGAATTGTGTTAAACTCAAACAGTGGTGGATTAAATAGCTGAGGGCTTGTTCTCAGAAGTTTCCTTTTTGCCCCCAACTCCCTATGTCATGGACTGGTATTCTCAAAAGGGGGTTAGACATTCATAATTCAGGTAAATTTATCTCCTAGGGAGAGCAATCCTATGACCGCTAGCCAGTGTCTAGATGGCCACAGGATTTTTGGGTTTCTGGAAACTGAACTCAGAGCCAGAGCTCTGAGCTCGGTTCCCAAAAACCATGCTCCTTGCTCCCTCCCCACTACCTCATAGGCGACACAGTTCTTCTGTTTCCATGCTCATAACTGCAGCATGAAGTGGGTGAAAAAGGGGTTACCTGGGAGCAAGGAGGGGAGGAGACTACAGAAGTGTTGTTATGATGCTTACTATGCACTATATGGCCTCCTCCTCTGCCACTCCTAAGTCCCCAGCTAGACAGCCAAAATCGCACTCTAGCTGCAAATGCAGGGCAGCCAGATGCAGAGGAGGGGATCCCCCTGTGTTCCGCCTGCCCTACATTGGATAGTCAACCGCCTCCAAGTTCAGAGGCGGCTGACTAACCCAATAGGATTGTGCCCTAAATTAAGTTTAGAGCCACTGTAGCATAGTGGCTAGTATACTAAGCTGTGAATCAGAACATCCTCAGTTCAAATCTCATCACCACGATTAGCTTGTTATGTGGCAGTAGTCTCAATTATCTCATCTTCAATTAATATAGAAATAGTCCTGCCCCTCGTACAGGGTTGTTATAAAGTTTACTAAGATAATGCATTATAATTGTTAGAGCCCACATTAATCTAAAGACACACCTGTAATGGTAGCTCACAATATATATTAAATCCCTGCAGTTCAGAAACAGATGCCCCATTGCTTGAGATAGGACATGCAACCTGAGTCCATTAATCTTTACTTGGGAGCAAGTTCTATCCCATTCAATGAGGTGTAATACCAAACAAGGATGCATAGGCTTTCAGCCTTAGCCATGGCTACATTTTAGCTAGAACAGGGCAAAAGGCTTCAGTACATTCTTGTCTCCCACTTGTCCATAAGTAATAAATAAAGAAGGTGCTGCAAGATTAGCATAGGCGATACAGTCCACAAAACTAGGAGATTCTGGTTGGCCATGTGCAAGGGTGTCCCAGGAAGTAATCTATCCACCTTTTCTCAGTATGTTTCCCATACTCCCAACAGTGTTAGAGAGCTGAGTTGAGGACAACAAGAACATGGGGGCTATACCCATAAGGAAGGATTGGAAAGGAGAGAATTAAACAAACTCAGAGCCTGCCTCCATCATCACTGCTCTTCACAACTTGTAATATCTTGTTGACCATTTTGCTATCCCACAAGAACAGAAATAAAGGACAGCCATCTTCATCATGCAAAGCCTTGAAAGAGTACTACACTGTATATGGGCTTCTATAGACTGCCAAGAGAGAATTATTTTCAGTGGGGAAGACATCCTCCTTGGAGAACTGCCTGACCCAAACAATGAGAACTAGTGGATGAGATGTTGACATTTTAAAGTGATACCCTGTCAAGTGTCAAATGTCTCAGACACAGAATATAAGATTTCTATCCACACAGGGCTTTAAAGGCTTGTCCTTTGCACCTTGGATGGGGAATTCAGAAGAGGCTTAATGGTTAGAACACAGGTTAGAACACAGCCTCAGTAAATGTCATATTGCAGCACTTGATCCAAAAAAAATGCACCAGTAATGTAAAACAAAATCAGCCTCTCTTTCTTGCATTCTCTCTCTCTCTCTCTCTCTCTCTCTCTCTCACACACACACACAGAGAGAGAGAGAGAGAGAGAGAGAGATTTAGCAAAATCTTTTTTTAAATGTATGCTTTGGAGAGGGAGAATCAATAATAATCAGGTAAATGTTGTCTTTAAAACCAGAAGACAAACAATTTAGCATTTATTTATTATTAATTTATTAAATTCATATACAATTCCAAAGCCGCAGTCCTCTGAGAACTTCACAAAAAAATAAGACAGTCAATAAACAGACACTCACACTAACACACAATCCTTTGAAAGATTGACTAGGTCAAGGTGGCCTAGCTACTCTCCCTTCCTTCTGGCTTAGTTTCTTCCTTTGAAGAAGAAAACTGGCCATGTCTGGAGTTGCCAACCACAGGGTCAGTCTACCTAAGCTCACATGCTTCTCACATGTAAATACACTAATGTTTGTGTACCACTTCATGATCTTCAACTGAAAGGCATAACTAAAAAGTATATAGCACATCTAGTATGGAAGTCTTTTAATGATCTCCTATTCATCTTTGCCACCATGAAATTGGTCGTCATAATTATTTTATTATTTTTTACATACTTATACGCTTCCTTTCATCTAAAAGATCCCTAAGCCAGCTAATAATATGTAAAACATACACACATGCATGCACGCGCACACACACAATTATAAAACCATAATGAAAATAAAATAATAGCCTCACAGCCCCCCAAAAGCCACAACAACCAAACCAGGGGAAGGGGTGGCTATCATGACCCCCAACTCTGAGCAGGAGCCAGGACTCTGAGGTAGAGGAAGAGGAACCAGCTGGATCAGGAAGACCAGTGGTACAAATTGAAGAGGTGCTGAACCCAGAACCTAACGCCAAGCCACAGCCCGTCAGCCAGAACATGCTTGAGCCAGAGCCACCCACATTGTGACCCCCAAAGAAAGCATCCCCCTCAGCTAGCTTTCTCTGATCCCCTTTACACTAGGGGGCTCACACTCCCCAATGCCTGCTAACCAGCACAGGGAACACTTAATGTGGGGGCTGACTGAGAGGTGACAGCGTGCTAGGCCCTAGGCCAGAGGCCTACCCATTTAAGGCTCTCTACCCTTCAAGAAGGAGGAGGAGCCTGAGAGAGATCGGTTGTCCCAAAGAAATACAAGCCTTAGTTGAAGCTCCAGAACTTTTTGCAGCAAGTTGGCTCCTTGGAGCTATCCAAGGTCCTGCAATTCTTGCCTGATGCTACATCCTACCTGCCTGATTTAAGCTTTCTCAGGCATCCTCTGTTTCATTCTCAATCAGGAGTCAGGACAGGACAAGGCTGTCGCACTATACAACATTCAACCTGTACCTAACTCAAAAGCCTTCTTAAATAATTAGGCTTTCATTTCTGGAATGCCCTCCCCCAGGAGGCATGTATGGCCCCGTCACTGTTGATTTTTAAGAGACCTCTTAAGATTTTTTATTGCAATCCACTTTTTATTAATTGTTGTGTCATGATGACGTTTTACTGCTCATTGTCAGAGGTATGATGTGGATTCTAATTTGATTATGTTTATATTGCTTTGTTTGTGGTGTAATTGCTTTGTACACCGCCTTGTGAGGGCAATGTGTTCATAAAATTAACTAATCAATGTAACCCAACAGGCTTCTCTTGGGAGGGCATTCTAGGGGTATAAAATTCCCAAAACATTTGAAGCCACAGGCTAAAAAAACAGGATTTTAAAGGTTTTTCCAGAAAAAGAAAAACCAGACATTTGTGGAAAATTGAAATATATGCAATACTTAATTTCCTCTAAAACCTAAACTTTGTATTGCTTGAATAACATAATATGCATAATGTATATCTTAGTTTGCATATAAAATTGTACTATCTGGCATATTTATGAAATGTCCAGAGAAATCCTATGCATGTTTACTCAATGGTAAGATTGACTGTTTAGTGGAGCTTGCTCCCAGGTAAGTGCATATGGGATTGCAGCCTTGATTTGTATAAGCACAATTCTGAATATACACAATACTAGACAGAGATGCAAACCATTGCACCCTATGCTATCCAAGCACACCTATCTTACTTTTTGCCAATGGAGAAGTAGGGAAAAATAGAAACCATAATGTGTTGTAGTAAACAAAAGGAACAGACAGTGGGCATAAACAGCCTCATACAGTCACAGTATTGATGCACCTTCAATAGGACTGTTGTTTAGGTCTATAGAATACACAGGAATTATCACTCTCAAATCAAAAGCATTTTTTTCTGCATTTTTCTATTTTTTTCCCCAGGCCTGCACATCTCTATGCACCACCTATACACCATGCCTGAGTATCATGTGCCCACCCACCATCAATACCACAGAGGGCAGACAGACACAAAGTGTTTGATGATGATGCAAGTATCCAGAGAAATCAATATGGGAAGGCAGGTTATTCCCATTTTGCAGATGGGAAACAAGGCTGATCTGGGTTTTGAAAAAAATGTATATAAGTTGTGTTGTTCCTAGTAGTAACATTTATAATTAACACATCTAGTTCAGTTCTGGCTTCAAAAAGTTAGCACCTGTCTCTGAGTGTATCAGACCCTGCTGGGACCAAATGGACAGAACCGGCTGTTTCACATCTACCCACTTTCAAGCCAGGAGGAACCCAATTTCTCCATGAAGTGTGAAATGTCTGAGATTACCAGTTATATGATTAGATGGCCATTAACACTGCACCAAATTGCCCTGTATTTACAGAAATTACTGAGCTAGGAAGTGGTATCTAGCACAGTAGGTGGACAATGCAGGCCCCATTTAATGCACATCTTTTACAAAACAGTAAAGTGTAGGGTAGAGATAAGATACCGCTTTTAAAAAATCCTGTATTTACCCATGTCACTCTTCCTTTATAAGCCAGAGATACAATGAATTATCAGAAGTCATATACAATGGACAATGCCATACTTGGCTTCAGTATTTGTTTATTAGTGTTGCTTTATCTGTGATGGGAACACCTGAGGATTTGTGTAAGCATGTGTAATGTGGTGTTTTCATCATGCTTTAGACTGATCCAGTTTGAGGAAACGGGACGTTTCGCCATCAGAGGCAGACCAAGACATTTTAGAGTGTAAGGCAGAAAATTCAGATGGTGTCTCTGTAATGGGAAAAATACCAATAACACAATTGACAGTTTACTGCCCTGAACAGCACCTACCACACTCAGCTACAAAAGCATACAAATCTGATACTTGGTTGTCTGCCTCCATTTTTGTGCTGCTCAGCCATTTCCCCTCTCTAGTTCAAATGTACTTACAGGCCAGTTGCATTAAACATTCTTCATATAAACTAATTTACTAGAAAAAACACAAAATACACTTATTCATAAGTAATTGTTTGATGCAAATGTCCAGTTCTTACCCACAGAAGGTTCTCTTTTTTCCTTAAGAAAAAGGGGGCGGGGGGGGGGGGGGATGACTGAACAACTCAGTTATCCTAGGGATAAGCCAACTGTCCAGCTTCTAATACAAAAAATGCATGAAGATCCAAGCAACCAAATGCATGATGTGCTATAAGCAACATAAACCAAACACTGCACCAAAAAGAAGTCAACTTGCAGGGTAGATATGGCCCAAATACTAGACAAATGGTAGTTTTAAAATATACATGCATTTAGCTCTGAAACCTCCTGATGGAGCAGAAGATAAGCATAATAACGGCTATCACACATTATATTTTGCAAGCAGTTGTGTGTTCACCCTATGTTACAGATGGGAAGACACACCCAGAGGGGCAAATTAAAGCAGAAATCAAACAAGCCTAGCATAAGTGACTTAATTTCTGTTGGAAATCTCAGGCCAAGTTTTTCAGTAACATACAAAATATATTGCAATTATTAATTACACATCACAGATTCATTAAAACCTTTCTGAACTGCCCTTCATTCTTGTGAATACCACGGAAGTGTGCAAACACAATAAAAATAATACTTAAGGAAATAAACACCAAAAACATGTCATCAACAGAGAAGGAAGCAAATGGAACAGAACAGAAATTAGAATACAAAAATCAACCAATTAAAATACCTAAGTAAACAAAAACGTTTTGAGCTGGAGCAGAAACAGTTGCATTGTTGGTGCCAGTAGCACTCCATGGGAGGGTATTCATAGTTAATGTGCCACAACTGAGAAGGCTCTTTCCTTTGTTGATGCATAAAATACACAGGGGGGTTGGAGAAGAGCCTCCCCCAATTATTTTAAAACATAGGCAGGCAGATACAGGGAGAGGTGCTCCTGCAGATATTTAGGTTTCAAGCCATTTGGGGCTTTAAGGGCAGGCTGCAGCACTCTGAGTTGGGCTCAGAAAAATAGGCAGCCAGTGCAGCTCCTTCAGAACTAGTGCAAGATTATTCTACCTGGCTGTACTGATCACACATATTGGCTGTCACATTCTGCACTAGCTGAAGCTTCTGGGTCATACAATGCATTACAGTAATCCAACCAGGAGGTTACCAGAGAATGAACCATTTTGGCCAAACTACCCACATCCAAGTCCAATTGTATCCGGTGAACCAGCTGAAGCAGGTAAAAGGCACTCCTCACCACTGAAACCCCCTGAGCCTCAAGTGACAGTGTTGGACCAAGGAGTACTCCTATGCAACACACCCACTCTTTCAGGGGGAATGAAACTCCATCTAGAATAGACTGCACATCTAATTCCTGGGCATGAGATCCACCTATACACAGGACCCCCATCTCACTAGGATTCAGCTTCAGTCTACTGGCCTTCATCCAGACCATTACTGATTCCAGATACAGTTCAACACCTGCATAGCATCACCTTACTCAGATGACAAGGAGAAATTGAGCTTGGCATCATCAGCATATTGGTGGCACCTCATTCCAAATCCCCAGATGGCCTCATTCAGTTGCTTCATATAGATGTTACAAAGCATGTGAAATATAAAGGACATTTGCAGGACCCCATAATTCAAGTGCCATCTATACACCCAATGAAAGTTTGGTAGGTATCCTTGTCAATTGCAATGGGAGCCCATTCATAAATACAGTGGTCCAGAATTAGAGCTAAGCTGAAATAAGAATGTGTACTTTCTGAAAGAAAATTCACACACACTACAAAAAAACCCTACCCATTTAAATGATTTCTGCAAAAAAGGGATGAAAATATTCACAGCAGAGTTAATTCCACCATATCCATTCCAAGTAAGGACAATATTTCCTACCCCTCACTCTGAATGTTTGTTGGGAAGGGAGCAATGCTGTGAACTTGTTTGCAACCCACTCTCTCCCCCAAAACGTTACTGGAGGAAAAATGGTGCCAGCCAAAAAAAATGCAGGGAGAGTGGGGGACAACTGCTACAAAACAGCAAAAAATGTGAAAACGTATAGTGAAGGAGTTTCAGGAAACACTGAGCCCACTAAACCCAGTTCCCCCTTTCACCCTGAATTGTTTTCAGGCAAAAATTCAGCACAGAGCTAGTCAGAATTAATATAAGTGAATAAGTTTTAAGATAACATGAAATCCAGTGTTTGCTCAATTAAGAGAAACTTGTACTACAATGGGGTATAAAGAGAAAACTACAGTAAGACATGTTAATTTGAACTATATAAATATGAAAGAGATAACGTTTGTGTCTGAAACTGCACATTCAAATGCCATGCTGCAAAATGTACTGGAAAAACATGGTAGGTTTTTACACCCAAAAACCTGAATTCAAGTTTTGCACACCAACTGATTGTCACATTGCTAGAGGACTCACTGTTTTTATGAACTGGTTTGGTCGCAAACAGATCACCATTTCTCTCAACAAAAAATTCAGCCTGGGTTGTGGTAAAGGGGGAGCGCATGATGTACCAAGATAAGAGAACCAAGAGCCCAACCTTATTAACCTCGTGCAGAACTTCTTCCTTCTACCTTTTCACTCCTTTGCTCCACACTCTTGAATTACAGTGGGGAAAGGAGCCCAAAGTTAAGGTGACACATAAACAACTAGACGGCCCACAGAACACTGGCTTTGCTCCATCTGAGGCTAGCAAAAGCCTCCTTTCTGCTGCAATCGCTTGGCAAGCACACACCTCACTGACTCAGCAAGCACCAAGCACTTCTTGTCAATTACATCAAGATACTGCTGATGCTAGAAGAGCTATTTCAACTAGGATGCAGTTAAGGGAACATGGATATAAGGAGCCTGATCCCCTCTCTCCTGCTCAGAGGGGTCGGCACCACAAGTTAGGTCTTAAGCACAAGGCATAACCAGTTTGCGTCTACCATCAGCTTGTATAGCACCTGCCTGGGTTTTACTATAATGAGATAAAATTCAGTCTGGCAATCAATGAGATTCTGTAGATACTATAAATACATTTTTGGAATATGATCGGCTAGAGAAGGAATCTAAAGTGAACAGCAAAGGACAGGAGAATTCAAAAGAAAATAGATGCATACTGTACCCACGGAGCACATGAGCAATATTGCTGCTAATGTGGCACGTATGTCAGCATCATCCAGCTGACAAAGAGGCAAATCATTTGCATCATGGACAAACAGCACAGTGATGGAAGACCCTGATTATGGATGAGTCCTGTAAGAAAGGCCAGAGGCATGCCAGCTGTTTCAAGGGCAGAGAAAGGGACTGCCCTTGACAAACCAGAAGATAAAGGCTTGGGCAATTTTGTTCCTCTGACAGTGAGCCAAGGTCTCCTTGGTCTATTCCGATCATGAGATTCTGACAGCAACCCCTCCAACTGAGAACCAGCAGAGGTTTAACTCTTACATTGACGAGGCAGCAGATTCGCAACAGACCTTTTAAAGAACTAAAAGGGTAGTTCACATCACAGAACAACATAATCTTTCACTGGTTGGTGATGGTCTGGGCACTGGCACAGCCAATACACCTGCAACACAGTTGGGGCAAGAAGAAGTGTGTTTCAAGGCACTTTCAAGTGTGCATGATCCTAGCATTATACTGAGTCAGACCATTATTCCATCTAGCTCAGTGCTGTCAGCACTGATTGGCAGGAGCTCTCCAGGGTCTCATGCAGGAATTTTTCTAGCCCTGCCTTGAGATGCCAGAGATTGAATTTGGAATCTTCTCCATGCAAAGCATATGCTCTGCCATGGAGAGATGACCCCTCCCCAACTTGCATTCAAACTGCAAGGAGCCTAAGGAGAGAAAGAACCAGACATCAGAAGAAGAAGCAGCTGTTATGATAATTGTGAGAGGAAGGAGTGCCAGAAGAACACACACCAACTTTTTGAAAAGTATCATCTCTCTAGCCAAATTTAGTTTAAAAGTATTTTTACGCAAGTATGCTATTCGTTCTTCCTACATCCTTGTGAGGCTGGTGGGAAAGGCGTGACTTGTCTAAGGCTCATCTCAAGAGAGCTTATGCAGGTAAACAGGGATCTGATTCAAGATATTGAGCACGACACTTTGGTCCACTAAAGCCACATTACCTTTCATCTGTTCCTCTTTGTCTTGACACAGTCCTCATGATACCCACACACCACCTTACATTTCCATGTTACCAAGTTTAGTTGTTTCTATAGCTACCGGATTGTTATGAACAGCTTAACTAAACACTGTGATGAACAGAATGCAAGAATGTTGCAGAAAAAGCATAAAATGCCTAGGGATAAACATCGCTTCCTCTACCCCAAACAATGTGTGTAAACACACCAACTGCAGTCCTTTTCTCAATGCCTTTCACAGATTCCCTCACAGTTTAGTTAAAAACATGTATACTGTAAGCTTTACCAAAGCCACTTAAAAAAGATCCACTCAAACATTTACATTTCTATGGAGACTTTCATCCTGAAGGATCCCTGGATGCTTGGTAAATCATATCCAGGGAAGCAGCCTCCTTTTGCCGAACCTGGTGTGTAACACTGAATAATTCTACATATGCACAAGAGGCAGGATCCACCCTTAGTAAAGAACACTTCAGTCCCATTATTTCACTGAACTCCCCTATTAAAATCAATGGGGCTTAAACCAAATATTGTATGGTCGTAATTCATTGAATTCCACAGCCCTGATGACTCAGAAGCTCGTTATGACGGCCAAACTATGTACACCTCCCAGGTGCATACAGTTTTCCTCTAACCTTTTTTTAAAACATAAATTGCAGCCGTGGAGACTACAACCTGAAGCAAAAAAAAAAACACTTTTGCGGGGAGGGGGGGCTACTTCCCCCTTCCCCCTGGCAGTTTTTCCATTGAATTCACTACAAGCACCCCCAGCCCCCATGAAGAAAAATATATGAATAGCCATATAATTTCCCCTGCAGGAGAAAAGAAGCCAGTGAAGCCTTTTTTAGTAGAAAGCCCACTGGCGGGGAAAGGGTTAAAACCCCTTATCATGCCTTCTACCTCATATTGCAACCTTTGCAGTTGCATTTTGTAAATAATATATGGGGAAAGATAGAGATATATAAAACAAACAACTCAATGTCATGTCTAGGTCAGCCCTGAATGAGGTGTACTCTTAAGTCTTAGCCATGTTCATAAGCAATGCAAAGTTCCAATGAAATAAATAAGAGCGTATTTCGATATAAACGTACTTAAAATTTGATGTATTTTACTATTAAAGGGTTATCACTTTATTCAATAAAATGAATGGACACAACCTAAAAGCCTAAGTGAATTTCATAAATGCATAGTAAAATGAAATGTGTGAGATAACACACCAACACTAAAAGTCATCAAGGGCCCAATCATACGAATGTTTAAAGAGAGAAAAAAATGTATGCATGTTTAGACAGGCATGCTGGCTGGGGAATGTTGGGAGTTGTAGGACTTTTTTCTGTCTAAACATGCATAGGATTGCGCCCTAAAAAATAATCTTCAACAAATTTCTTTAGTGATGAATTTCGAGGGTTTCCCTCTAAATTCTCATTTGGAAGAACAAAGCCAACACTTCTAAAACAATTTAGGGCACAATCCTATGCAATGCTGGCTGGGGAATGCTGGGAGTTGTGGTGTGTGTGTTTTTGGTCTAAGGGCACAATCCTATGCATGTTTAGTCTGGTTTCTGTGAATTTACTCCAGTATATTTGGTGTGAAGATCATGAAGCCAATTTAAGGAAACTTAAACATTAAGTTCAAAAAACAAACAAACAGAAAACTCAATGATGTGATTAGCTATATCTAGATATCATGGAATAAAAGTTGAAATTATGAATAGGGGCAATGCAGGAAAGCAAAATAATCTTCCTATATTCATCTCTACAGAGGGTTCTGGGAAAATGTTATACACCAGATCTATTTCTTCTTTCAGTTAATAAAACAGTGTCAGAGGATTAAGGTGGTAAGATGAAGAAGGGGTGATGCACACTGATGACCTGAGCCTACATTTTTCAAAGATTTACTCAAATGTTCACAGTAATGCACCACTGCACCATAAGGCTACTGTGAAATTTTATCTGGATGTACAAAATAAAATTAAGCTCCAACACATGCTTTTGAAATCTTAATAAGTGTCGGACCATACAACCACCAGCACAGGATGATGATGCTTATACAAATTCTGAGCAACTGCAAAACAGAGTGGATGAAGTGTTAACAAAATAAAATTCACTTTCTTACTAGATCAGATGCTAAACAGAAATACTAAGTGTTAGCAAATGGTGCACTGTAGTTTTAAATGTGGCTGGAACTTACAGTTCATTAAACCCTATTTGGTTAAGGCATAAACTACCTGAAATGGTAACTAAAGCTATGGTTATAAATGTATTCAAAAATAAATTACAAGGACAAACACACATTAAAACAAGGCTGCTCACAACACTTATTGTACAGGAGTACAACTTGGCCTCTTGATTTTTTATTATCCAAGCTCTGATTGAAATGGGTTTTCATATCTTGTAGATGCTGGGAGAAAAGTCCTGAACATATGACAACTGTTACCCAGCAATAAGAGTCAACCAAAACATTAATGAGTTTTAGTCAGATGAAGGTTTGGGGGCTTCTGACTTGGGAGTACCATGGTTCTTAGTCCTTTCATCTTTCCAAGATACAGCTACTGCTGTCACCCTTGCAGTAGGGCAGGGGTGAGCAGAAGTTAGACCTGGATCCACTGGTGGTTGTCTTGGTGATATGCAGAGAGCTTCAACTATTGGGCAGTATAGAAATGTAAATAAATAAATACAATATTTTATTTTATATTTATATCCCACCTTTCTTCCAAGGAGCCCAAGGCAGCATACAAGACCCTCCTGCTTTCCATTTTATCCTCTCAACAACCCTGTGAGATAGGTAGGTTAGGCTGAGAGTCAGTGACTGGCCCAAAGTCAACTAGTGACTCATGAGCCAGTGGGAACTAGAACCTAAGTCTACCGAGTCCCAGTCCAACACTCCAACTACCACACCACACTGGCTCTCAGAAAGGATTTCTGACTCCCAGTTGTCTAACAAGAACAACTAAAAAGCTCCCCCTTACACCACCTGAATTAGATTGCAGAAAAAGAATGCTTGGAAGAAAACCAAGAGTGGACTTTTGTGTGGAAGGACTTGTGAGCTTGATTCTAGGCTAAGCATATGCTCAGAGGCACCCTGTTCTTAGCATATGCCTACCCACATGGCTCCAGTTGATGGATCTCAGTAAAAGCAAAGTAGATCCTGCACACCTGAAGTCTGCCCACCCCACTGTAGAGTACTTGGATGTACAACAGCAGTAGCCTACAGAGAAAGTAGTTTACACAGAAAGAGAGGCCACCACTACACTATTAAAAAAAAGAGTGGGGAGAAGCTTGGGTCCTCTCCTATGGAGGGGGGCATTACCGTGCCCATCGTGTAGGGGTAGAAAGGGAGTGAGGATTTGTTTCCACCATGCGGCCGGCAGTTTCCTGATCAGAATCTATGCTCAGCCATGCTATGGCCCAAGCCTTTCCTCAGGAGCCAATCTGCTGAGCCAGTTGGCTTCTAGGCAAGAGGCCTTTGGAGCAGACCTGAGAGGAACTTTATCCTTCTGGCCCACTCCTAGGCTTTAAACAGAGGTCTTGATCCAAGGCCTTGGTGCTGGAGGCATTGGGCTGGATCCATAGGTGGGGTAAGCAGGGGTGGACTCTCCACTGGGGGAGGTAACCCTAAGGGATCTTGGGGGTGTCACTTCAAGGCCCTAGGCCAATCCAGGGGCTAACATGCTAATCCAAATCACAGGCCACCAAGGTCTGCCAGAGATCCAATGTTCTCCCAGCATTAGTGTTTGGGGTAACATCAGTCAGCAGCCAGGCTGCCTGAATGTTTGGATCTTTGCCTTATGCCACACCAAAACCCTTGAGCTATACCCGGTGAAGCTGGGTCCATTTTCAATCCACTTCCACCTATGTGTGGTTCTTGCTCCCAACCCGCACCCTCGTTCTATGCTGTGGGCACAAGCTGCCTGATAGTAAGATTGGGTAGCTACTGTCATAGCATGATCCTAAACATGTTTACTCAAAAGTAAACCTCACAGAATTCAGTAAGACTTACTCCCTTGTAAACTTCATCTGCTTAGCCATGAAGTCCTAGCCATGAAGTTATCAATCAAGTTGTGGATAAATTAGGCTAGATGCGTTTACTGGCAAATGATGTTCCATTGATTTCTGTAAAATTAACTTCCAAATAAGTGTTTTTAGGATTGCAGCCAAAGAGACTTGGATAAAAACTAGCAAGGAGACTGTGCTCACCCTGTTGTAACAATAAGAGTTCTACCAGAGATGTACCAAAACAGAAGTGTATGGTTACATATTACATATTCAGCACACAGAAAGTAATGAGCACCAGGATATGTACAAATCATAGAACCATAGAATCATAGAATAGTAGGGTTCAAAGGGGCCTACAAGGCCATCGAGTCCAACCCCCTGCTCAGTGCAGGAATCCGAGTCAGAGCATCCCTGACAGATGGCTGTCCAGCCTCATCTTGAATGTCCAGCCTCGTCTTGAAAATGTTTTCTGCATTAGGATTAGGGCAAGTTAGGGTGCAATCCTATGCATGTTTACACAGAAAAAAGTCCTACAACACCCAGTATTCCCCAGCCAGCCATGCTGCCTGGGGACAGCGGGGACTTGTTGGACTTGTGTCTGTCTAAACATGCATAGGATTGCACCCTTAATTTTCTTTTATTGATCTAAAGAGGCAGGAAGCAATGGGACCATAAAATAAAAAGCCAGTGATTATACCTAGGATTACTCCACATTAAGGTTGCCAAATGCCTTCTTTGAAAGGATACTCCCAATTTAAAAGGCTGTCTTCCACACATCTGCCTGAAATGATTTGAATGTTTCCTTTTCAAGCACCTCTAAGATTTATTTATTATTATTACATTTATATCCCATCTTTTTTCCTCTTGCAAGGAACCTAAAGCGGCTTACAAGATTCATAACATGTCAGAACTTGAATTGCAGCAGGGGCAAGGGTGGAGAAACTGAGGCCCTCCAGATGTCGTTGGACTCCCAACAGCTCCTATCAGCATGGCCAATGGTGAAGGATAATGGGAGTTGTAGTCTAGAGATCCACAAGTTCCCCAAGGCCTGAGGGGAGCCAAACAGCACTGTACAACAACCAGATTATATCCATTGGGGTCTTCAGGCACCTCATGCCTATTTTTGTTTTAAGAGGTACCTTGCAGTGCCTTCTCCTTCTAAATAACAAGTCAAAGTAGCAGCAGGAAATTCAGATTATTCCAGAGCATAGGACAGATTTAAAGGACTTAAATGTCAATTCCTATAAAGGAAAAACACAGCAATTCTCCATTGTCTCCCGTTATGGAAATGTTGATCTAACAAAGCTAGGGATCCAGGCAACATGAAGGCAGATTAAATCAAGTGTGTATGGTAATGACAATTTTAAGAAATTTAACACACACAAAGGATTTCATATTGCAAAGGTTTTGGCACATGTTTAACTTTCCTCTTCTATGCAATCTCACTGAAATATTGCAAGAGCCGAGTCAAACTATGCTGAAGTATGTGCACAGATACAAACTTCATTGCTTTCTAGCCACTCAAAGGTAAGACCTTGCCTCATTATAAACTATACACTAGAACAGACTTCCCCAGTCTAATGCTCCCATCCTGGCTGGGGATGATGGGAGCTGTGGCCCAACACATCTGGATGGCACTAGGTCGGGGAAAGTTGCACTAGAAACATCTGAGCAGTACTCTAGTTACGAGAGTAGATAAAACACTGTGTTGTCAGAAAAGTTGTGAACAGAACGGATTTTTGTCATGCTAAAAATTACTGCCACTAGAAGGCTGTTGCTGGTTCTATGGACTCATTCCTATGCATAGTAGGAAGCAACAAAATACATATGAAGTAACAGAGGAGCAGGAAAGAGAGGGGAGGTGATGGAGAAAATACCTTTGTCTCAGTTTACATATTTAGAATACCCCTTCTCTTTGTCCATTATTTAAAAGAATGTATATTCTTCTTAACATTGAAAAGTCAATAGCTCATGAAAATTAAAGTTTGAAAAGAGAACCAAAACAGTAAACCCTTTCTCAGTATTTTTTTTTCTCTTGAAATGGTCTATAACTTGGAAAAAATTCTACAACTTAGTGGATATGCAACAATTAGGGTGAAACTTCCCTTAATGCCTGATTAGCTCATTAACTCTTTAGTGTTTCTCCCTCCCCTGCAAATACTATTAGAAGCCAGACACAAAGAAGAGGAAACAGCAAGGCCACTCTACCTTACACGTTAATGGGCTGTTTCAGACGTAATGCTAAACCATAGTTTACCACATAAAGCTTTTATGAGGTATGAGATTATGAGAATGGACCTAAACTCCCCCCAGGCACATGTCCTCCCTCCTCACCTCACCTCCTTCAGTGTGGCCAGAAGGAGTTGAGAAGCTCTTGCCTCCATTTTTTTATTAACTACAGTTTAGCATGTTATCTCAACCTGGACAAATTGTGGTTAATCTCAAGTATAGTTACTGGAAACAAGCCAATTCATGATTTATGAAGCTGTTTTGTTTTCACTAACCATAGTTAAGATTAACCACAATTTAGGTTTTGGACACAAGACGAAACTGTGGTTGATCTAAAATGGAAACCAACGCTTTCAATTTCTTTACAGCCGTGCCAGAGATGCAGAGGGATGAGTGCATGAACCCAGGATGATGCTAGGCTCATTCTTGTAGTACTAAACCATGGTTTAGAGTTACATTAGAACACAGCCAATATCTATAACAATGAACCCAGAACCCCCACCCCACCCCCCAGGTTATGAAAAGCACATAATTCCATTCATCTGAAATACTGGCAAGATGACAACATCTGACATAATCCAGTCCACTTCTGCTGATGCTATCACGACACATACATAAACACTAGACTGGATCAGAAAATAGCTCCCAACCTACTCTTTGAAGTAGTCTGAAAGCAGTTGGAATTGAATCAAGTAAGAAAACAGCCTGCCTTGGTAAAAGTACGTATATTAAGGTACCTCACCTGTCTGACAGACTTCACCTGTCTGAAAGAATGACTTATTTGATCAACCACTAAGCAACTGCACAAATTATTATAGGCAGCCAGTATGAGAAAAGTCTGGCAGCTTCCCAGTGCAAGTCAAATAGTGAAAGGCTGGCAAAGGCATAGTAAATGCTTCATAAGAGCATAGAAGCCATGCTGGATCAGACCAAGGGTCCAACTAGTCCAGCATTCTGTTCACAGTGGCCAACCAGCTGCCCACGGGAAAGCCACAAGCAGGACATGAGTGCTACAGCACCCTCCCATCCATGTTCCCCAGCAACTGGTGCACATAGGCATGCAGCCTCTGATAATGGAGGCAACATATAGCTATCAGGACTGGTAGCCATTGATAACCCCACTGTGCATCACATTACACTTGTTTATACTGAACCACATTTGCCATTTAGATGCTCATTCTCCCAGATCCTTTTGGAGCTCTTCACAATCCCTTTTCATTTTAACCACCCTAAATAATTTGGTGTCATCAGCAAACTTGGCCACTTCACTGCTCACTCCTAATTCCAGATCACTTTTGAACAAGTTGAAAAGCACGGGTCCCAATAGAGGTCCCACTGGGACCCCACTATTTACATCCTTCCATTGGGAGAATTTGCCATTTATTCCCACTCTCTGCTTTCTGTTCTGTAACCAGTTATTGATCCATCAGAGGACCTCTCCTCTTATTCCATGACTGCTAAGCTTGCTCAGGAATCTTTGGTGAGGGACTTGGTCAAAAACCTTTTGAAAGTCCAAGTAAACAATGTCTACTGGCTCTACCCTGTCCACATGTTTACTGACACTCTCAAAGAGCTCTAAAAGGTTAGTGAGACCGGACTTGCCTTTGCGGAAGCCATGTTGATTCTTTTTCAGCAAGGTTTGTCCTTCTATATACCTACTAATTTTATCTTTAATAATGCTTTCTACCAAGTTACCCAGAATAAATGTTAGGCTAACCAGCCTGTAATTTTCCAGATCCCCCTGGATCCCTTTTTAAAAATTGGTATCGCATTTGCCATTCTCCAGTCCTCTGGTTCAAAGGCTGATCTTAGCGACATGTTGCATATTTTTGTTAGAAGATCAGCAATTTCACATTCGAGTTCTTTAAGAACTCTAGGATAGATACCATCTGAAACCTGTGATTTATTAACTTCCAATTTGTCATTAAGGTTGAGAATTTCATCTTTTGTCTCACTATTTGCCTCAGTTCCTCAGACTCCCTTCCTGAAAACATCCGTTCAGGCACAGGTATCTCTCCCATATTTTCTGCAGTGAAGACAGATGAAAATAACTCATTCAGCTTCTCTGCAATCCCTTTATCCTCCTTTAGTACTCCTTTAAGTCCATTGTCATCCAGTGGGCCAACTGCCTCCCTAGCTGGTTTCCTGCTTCCGATATATTTAAATATTTCTTTATTGTTGGCCTTGATGCTGTTGGAGGTATGCTCCTCAAAATGCTTTTTTGCATCTCTTATTGTGTGCTTGCATCTCCTTTGTACATGCTTGCGTTCCCTTTTGTTCTCAGTGGCAGAGCACATGCTTTGCAGGCTGAAGGTCCCAGGTTCAATCTCCAGGAAAAGCTGGGAAAGAGCCCTGTCTGAAACCCTGTAGAGCCGCTACCAGTCAGTGTAGGTCAGCTTGGGAACTAATGGCCCTCCAGATGTTGTTGGACTACAATTCCCATCACCCCGACCACTGCTCATGATGGCTAGGGCTGATGGGATTGAGGAGTCCAACAACATCTGGAGGGCAACCCCACTGATGTAGGTAATACTGAGCAAGGTGGATCAGTGGTCTGTCTGATTTGGTATAAGGTAGCTTCCTATGTTCCTTTCCCTTCCAATAAATCAAAGAAATAGCTATTGTCACTACTTCAGAAAGGAAGTTTCACAAATATGGGGTCATTGCTATAATTCACCATCTGAACCAGCTGCAAATATGGCACAAGCAATAAATCCTACTGACAAGACTTCAGGTGGTGAGTGAGCTAATGCAGGAATACAAGGGCCATAAGATATGGTGGTCCCAGGTCATACAGGGCTTTAATGTGTTATAACCTGCACTGCACCTTCAACTAGGCCCAGAAACAAATTTGGTAAACAGTGCAGCTGGCACTGAACAGGTTGAATATGCACCTCTCTCCCAACACCTGTTAGGAGGCAGGCAACAGCATTCTGCATCAGTTGAATCCTGAGTCATCTTCAAGGACAGCCCCACATAGAGTGCATTGTTGTAATCAAGCCTAGAAGTTACAGAAACTTTGACCAGTATGACAATATCTGACCAGTTCAGAAGAGGAAAAGGCTTCTTATTAGCTAAAAATGGAAGAAGGTACTCATAGCAATTTCCTTCTCAAGTAGCAGCACTGGGTCCAGGACTACCCCTACACTTTTTACCCCGTCAATCACAGGCACTCTGTAAATCGAACAAGGACATGTATATATGTATTAACAAAGAAGTATGACAGGCGTATAAGAAATCATCTAATAGCCTCATTTTGATGGAATTGGTTTAGCACAACTGAGCTAAAAGTTTAAAAAACACAAAAAAGCTTACTTTGTGCATCCAGTGTCCTTTCTTCTAGTGTGTATGATGATATTTAGGCTGCAATAGTAAGTAACAGTTAGTTGAAAGTAATAGCAGCTCCACACAGGATTCTCCAGAACTCTGGTTTATTGTTTCGTATGAATACAGATTGCTGCACAAAATACCAGTGTTAAACAAGAGCTCCTGCAGCAAACGCATAGCATACATACATCTTTAAATATGCATGTACACATCTACCCCAATCACTTTACCCAGAAGTGTTTCTAAAAATATATGACAGAACTATGAAGATGGTTGGACCAAGGAGTGAGGCACATTTAATTACTAGTAAGTCCCACCAATAACAGATGAAGTATATATGCTCAGTACCGCATCCTTCAACAACAATAAAGTTTAGCGCAAGCTGTGCTTATGTGCATGAACAGAGAATGATGACTGAAACCAGTAAAAAAAAAAATACTTTTATTGATGGTCAGCACTTGCTTGTGCTTTCAGAATTCCAAGTATTTAAAAAGGAAAAAAAATCTGAAGCCAAAACTGACATGAGTGGTAATCAAAACGAAGCTGAGGAGGTAGTTAATTAAAGAAAGTAAGTTCAATATAAACATCAGATGTTTTCAGTGGTGATGCCCAGTCTGAGCCACACCAAGCTAAATTCATTCCCTGGGGTGCTTCCAGGTGGAGGGCTTCTAACACTATCAGTTAGAAGTCATTGCGGAACTATTCCATCTTCTTCTCCTTAACAGATTTTCTGCAGTAAGAAAAAATATAGAGGACTTGGTGGGAAACATGGGGGGGGGGGGGTTTACAAGTGGAAGATGTATGAACTCCCATACAATTCTGTGAATGAGGCAAGGTGATGGCACAATGTTGCTGGAAGCATCCCAGTATAAAGTTCCTACTTATAAAGTGCAAGTAAATATTTTATGCATTTTGCAAATTGCAAAAAAGAATGACCATCTAAATACATTGGGGCAAAAATGCCCACAGAAAGTTCAAACACAACTTTACTGCTACTCAGAAGCATTCATGGGCCTTTAAAAACAAGGAAAGCTAGCTTATTGCTCTGAAGAACTCCAAATATGTTGTGTGTGCAATTCTCCTTGAAAGAAGCGATTTACAAGCACTCTTGCATACTGTATTTTTTAAAGTATAATAGTAGCATCCTGCCAAATAGATGAGTCACCAGAAAAGAGTAGCTAAATATCCCCTAAGGGGTACCATGGGGAATACTGCTTGTTTTGCCATAAGATGTAAAATGTTCTCTAGTGGTTAAGACTTGGATCAAGGAGCCAAGAATATGCCATCTATTCATTCCAGGGCAGACCTGGACTGCTGAGTACCTCTACTTCCTGTTGTGTAATATGAGTACCTCTACTTCCTGTTGTGTAATAGGGATACAAACTATTTTAGCTCTCCTCCAAGAGACCTTGCGAACAGCAGCCTGAGCTGCAGCATTGGAACTTTCATACTCTATACAGCTCAAGGGACGGAGGAATAATGCCATCACCTTTTGTGCCAAGCAGTGGGGGAAAGGTAAGGAAGGACACAGGGACAACAGACCAGCTCATGATGGTCCATTATAGTATTAACTAAGGATTTCCATTTCTGAATTTAGGAGAGGGAATTAGAAGTGCAGAATGCTTTATTCTGAGGTAGTGGGAGAAACAATCTGGGCTGTCCAACCCTAATGATCCAATGGCGCTCATACTAGGACCCAAAAGATTTCAGTGTAGATAGGAAAAAGTGAGTAGTTTTTCTTCCTCACTCACAATACTGGAACCTGGGATCATTGCATGAAGCTGATTGGTGGAAGATTCAGGAGTTCTTCACACAGCGCATAGTTAAACCATGGAATTCACTACCACAACAACTAGTGACAGCCACCAACCTGGACGACTTAACAGTGGGAAGGGCAGAAAGTAGATCTCCAGACATTTGAACTTCAACTCTCAGCATTCCTAACCATGGCCATGCTGGCAGGCACTTGTGGGAATTAGCGTCCCAAAAACTAAAGATCTGCCTCCTGCCCACCCCTGGCTTAAATAGGAATTGGACAAATTCATGGTAAATAAGGCTATCAATAATTCATGAATAAGGTCATCACTGGCTATATATTACCTCCAGTATCACAAGCAGTATACTTCTGTATACTAATTCCTAGGAACATAAGCAGGACGATGCTATTGCATACATATCCTACTTGTGGGTTTCCCATAGGCATCTGGTTGCTCACTTGAACAGAATGCTCAACTAGAACGGTGTTTGGTCCAATTCAGCATGACTCTTCTTATCTTGCTGTCAAATCAATTTCAGCTCAACACTAACTTACAGGGTTATATCCAACATTATGTTAACAGAAAAATTACAAGAGTTGGCATTGTTCCGCTACCTGTTGCACAACTGCTAGCATAAGCAACACCTAGCCTAATGGTCATAATGAGTTGAGTAAACATCTTACACTTGCACAGGTGTAATGAAAGTATTGAATTTGACACTTGCACAAGGATAAAAATGGGGTTCCTGCAAGAGGTAGAAGCTGTGCACTAGCAGAATGACACCGCTGGATACAGCCCATAACGTAGAGCAGTCCGCATATTCCTGACCATATAAAATCTGGAATGGGAGATCTTGAAACCTCTGCAGAACAAGGAGAGGATACTATGCATGATATCATGCAAAGTCTTACTATCATCTCCTCTTCAAACAATGCCTGAGCTACCAACAACAGTTCTTAGTCCTTGAATATTTTACTTCTCCCAAATTAGTTCCAAAAATGGATTATTAAGGTAAGTTTGAGAATGTATTTGAATGGATGTTTGTTTAATTATGTCTGCTTTCCTCACAACACACACTTTTGCCTTTGAAGGAGATAAGAGAGAAGAAAATGCCCATTGCACCAATTCAGTACATTTGTAAATGGGGTCCTACTCTGAGAGCAATTCTATTTGTCCCAATTGTCACTGCTGAAATGGAGAACAAATCTAGACACTACAGATGCATCAGAAGCCTAGATCTGGCATACAGATCCTGCTGTCATTCTGAATGCAATGGTTTATAATTAGAAAACCTTAGACCAAAAAAAACTGAGAACATGTAATTATTTTTGCCACTGATATAGGCATTGAGAGAGTGGCTTACACAGACAAAAGGAAGTATGAATCTGTTTTGCTGCACTGTGATGAATAACCATTGAGAAGGCTTTGATACAAGTGAAGAGAAAATATTGCTTCCTTTTAAAATAGATGGTAAAAACACCCAGCAATGGGCAATGCAATTTTCAAAGCAATGCCAAGTCCCAGCCATCTTAATAGGACCTGAATGACTTCTACACCCTGATACATTGGGTGAACCTTCCGATGTCAAAATGAAAACTGTTTTGATTCTCACCATATTAAACAGTACTTTCCTTCTGTCACTCAGCCTCTGCTAGTTCTCTAGTTCAGAAATAGATCCATAGCTGTTGGGGGAGAAGCTTTGCGCGCTCCCCTTCCTACAAGACGGAAGAAATTCTGTTCCAGCATGTATAGGAAGCAGCACAGTACTTTCCTCCTTACCATTACCCACAGATGCCCTTTCTACACAATGCACTCTCAATACAATAAATGCAGAGTCATTGACCATTTATTATATTGTGTCCAGCAGTCTTCTCTAGTGGGTGCCCTTCTGTTATAAGCATATCCAATTTCCCACCACAGTTTGCACATAGGACAATATGATAACCCCCACCCCACCCCACAACTAATCTACTAGTATTACAGTTGTCGTGTGTAATGCCATTGCATGTGTGTCATGGGCCAAGATCTGGGTATCAGTCACCTCTAAGGAGTGACACAACTTCCTCCTTTCCACCCTTCCCATTCCTATATAATGTTGAAAATTTTATTTAATGCATGCCTTTAGGTAGTTGTTCATTCAGCTACTGTGAAACCCCTGTGCTGAAGTCCACATCCAGTGCTACTATAGAAAAAGTTTGAAGAGCACACAAGCTTCCACACCCCTGCCACTGCCTTACCCTTCCATCATTTAAGGGAAAAAAATCCATTCTGGCCAAATACTCTTCTGCAGCGCAAAGCCAAACCTAGACGGTTCATACAGCCCACACACACACTCATCAGAATGACTACCTCCACCATCCATTTTACCTGCAGCAAAACCACCCTCCCATTCATTATGAAGAATAACATTATTCAGATCCTGCATCAGGGCTTGTGGAAGCGTCATCATAATGTGCAAGGTCTTTGGAGCATACCCCTTTTGATCCAATAGAAAGGTCCAACTGTAATTGTGGCCACAGCAGAGAAGGGGGAAATCCCATGATGACATAAGAAATGAAATAATTGTTTCCGGTAGTAGGGAGATTGGAGAGGAGCCTCTATGCCCCTAGCAACCACCCACACATTTCTTAAGAGAAGCTAGCCTGATACTAAGCCTAAGAGAGACCAGGTTAATGATCATTTCAGGCTTCATATGGTTTATAAAGCCAAGAATAAGCATGAGAATCAAGCATACCTCCCATAAAACACTGGCTTTGGCATGAAGATCCTGGCTTGTATTACGCCAAAGTTCCCCACTACAGCCAATTCTATCATGGCTTATTTTCCTGGCATATTAGCTGACTTTCAGCCTGAGTCACCTAGTTTGGACATAACAGGAAACTGTGGCTTAACACAAATGAGGATCTTCATTCTGAAGCCAGCACATGATGGAGTATTCATCCCCAGTGCTCATGCCCAGTTACATAAACCATGACTTGTGAAGACCCGAGTAATTGTCTACTTTGTGACCTACTGAACAGATGTTGAAGGGTCATACATCAACTCACTTGAGCTATAATTCTGCAGTGTTTCAAAACAAGCCTTGGACTGAGGAATACCTGCAACACTTTTGGGGAGTGGCACTAAAATAGGAAGAGGTCAGATGGGGTGACGAGAGATGGGGGGAAAAGAAGTGCTGCATATTAAGATTAAGAAAATTGAACAAAGGATCAACGACAAATATGTTTTCCCAAATTTTTAAAACTATGCACAAATGCTTGAGAAAAACTGAAAACCAGTAGCACAAAGACAGGGAGTGCTGCAGACTCAGATTAAGGTACATTGGCAAAGCTACAAAACAAATTGCAATGCAGCTGGTAGAGTTCTACATCTGGATTTTAGCAGCAGCAAGGGCCTCAGTCCTTCAGTCTCAAGCTTCAGTGGCACAAAACAGTCCCTAATGAACACCCCACATGCTGTGGTAACTGAATCACATAATCAAAGACAGACCAGAATCAAAAAGTACCTTCTGTTTACTAAAACTCCCAGCGTGACTTTAAAAAGTTATCTAAAAGACACAGTGATAAAGGATTGATACTTCACAGATACTATGATCAAGGTGACTATTGCTTCATATTTGCATGTACTCAAACCAACTCAATGGCAAAACTGATCCTTGTATTTCTATAAAGTGCTAAAAATGTAAATGCAACATTATTGATTCCCATCAGGTCACAAGAGTATTAGTAGATAGAAAGTACTGAAATTAAGGTAACTCTATGGTTCTTAGGTGCTTCCAAGTTTCTGTAAACTACACCAAAATAGATATTACATCCCAATCCTAAACATGATTACTTGCAATTACGTCCCATTGGTATCAGTTAGTTTCTTCCAAGTAAGTATTCTTGCAGCTCAGTTCTTGACTGTTCTACAAATACATTCAGTGTATAGAAATCATACTTCCTAGCCAAACTGAAAGTAATCTGTATGTCCCATGCAAATTTTAAGAAAGCTAATTCATTACAAAGCAAAGCTGTTATCACATCTCAGTGAAAAATTAATGATATACATTATGACCTCAATGACTTAAAATCAATTTATGTTGTACAATAAGAAACCAAAAGACACTGGATTCTTTTCTATTTCAATAGGGACGTGGGAATTGCTGTCCATATCAAACAAACCACAACTTAATTCCAAAACAAGATGCTCAGGTTGGAACCTGTAACTATTTCAGATTTAACAAGGATTATGCAGAAATAGTTACTCTATTGTATCAATACCATTTTTGTATGTATGTGCCAAAGAAGATTTTGCCATACTAAAATGGAAACAATTAGCATAAAAGCAGTAAATAAAGCTAAGATAAAATAACAGATCCAATCTGGCCCCAAATATCCCAGGCAGTACACTTACTTGGAAATAACCTCCAATTAATTTGGTGCGACATACTCTGTAACATGCATAGGATTGGGGTGCTAGAGAGGGTTTTACTAAATGCATTTTAGTGCTCCTTTCCTTCTGATGAAGAAAGTTTTCCTACCTCAAACTTTCTGCACACTTTCAGAGAAAACTGTGTGAAAGAAAATACCTGAAAATTAAAGGAACTTCACCACGTAAAGTTGGTATAAGCAAAGCAAAATGCAGTAGTAAGACGGTAGTATTGAAATGATGTGTACTGCGGTTAATAAAATGGTTATGGTTATGGAAAAACACCTTCCTTTTTAAAGATGACATATGCAACTGACAAAACGAATCTCTGAACTGAAACCGGAATTATGACTCTTTGAAAAAGGCATAACAAAATCATACTTTTAAAAGTTTGATGGTCTCGTCTCATTGTGTGTGTTTTTAAAACAACACTATTTTTTACATGAACAGTTCACCTTAAGTGGTTCTAAAACCAAACAGAAAACAGTTTCCACACCTGGTAGATATAACATCTCCATCAACCGTTAGACCTCTACATTAAAAAAGATTACAGGAAGAAATAAAGCCTTTCCCGTTCCCTGTAATAAAATCATGTCTGAAGTTACTGTTCCTTAAAGGTCACATAATCAGATCAGACTTCTTTTTCTCCCAAACAGCAACAACAAACCGCTATATTTTTTTCTTCTTCTTTCTTGCACAATTTCTCCTCTGCACAGTAGCACTGAAAGGAGAT
Organism: Heloderma suspectum; assembly: GCF_057233095.1. Taxonomy (NCBI): domain Eukaryota; kingdom Metazoa; phylum Chordata; class Lepidosauria; order Squamata; family Helodermatidae; genus Heloderma; species Heloderma suspectum. Next base: position 42,858,506 of record NC_139460.1, on the reverse strand, counting down.
GTCTGATTTTTCTGCAAAACAATCAGGGCGTAAAGGGAGACCTTTCGGGGGGGGGGGGGGGGCGGTGTCGAGAAGACCTCACTCTCTCTCTGGGACTTTAACAGTAACTTGCTTGAGTCAGCAAAAGCCGCCTACTCTGATAAGCGCCCAGCACCTGGACTGGGGGTCAGACTACAGCTCTGCCCACCCCCGAGCGCCAACCTAGCGCGCTTCCCGGGCGCCAAAGTTGCGAGTTCTAATTCGGCGCAGGGAAGGCGGCTGCCCGCGGAGACGGCGTCCCGAGCCTCGCCGGGTTCCTGCTTCTCCGCCGCCGCCGCCACTCGCCCAGCGCCCGCCTCGCCTCGCCTCGCCTCGCCCTCCGGGCTCCCCTTACCTCGCAGAGAGAGCAGCGCAGCTAAAGGGGCCACCCAAAGCCCCCAGCTCGATGATCCCTTGCAAGTCATGCCGGGCACGGAGAGGCGCTGTGCGGGCAGCGGCGGCGGCGCTTCCGCGGCAGCCCGCCTCTGGCCGCCCCAGCCCAGCCGAGAAGCCCCCCTCGAGGGGCGCCAGGTGCTCGCTCCGCAGCCCGGCCAAGCGGAGCTCCGAGCCGGGGCGGCTCCCGCTGCAGCAGCGAGCCGCTCCGGCTCCTCCCGCTGCAGCAGCTGCTGCTGTCCCGGGACCGCCCGCTCGCGCCGCCCGCTCCCCGGGAGGCTGTGGCGCTCCGGAGCCCCGGCAGCCCGGGGACGCAGGCAGCCAGGCTCCCAGCCGGCCCGAGAGCGCAGCCTGGCGGCCCCGCCGAGCTGCGGCAGCAAGGAGCGGCGGCTCTGCCTTTGGCCGCGGCACGCGCGCTCGCCGCCGCCCCCGCCAGCCTGGCTCGTGCTGCCCCGGGCGGGGGGCGGCGGGGCTGGGCCGCTCGCCTTGCTGGAGCTGACGGGGCCCGGCAAACTCCGGGCTCGCGCCGGTTTTCTCGCGCGCCTCACAGAAGGCGGGCTACTTGTGCCTACGGGTCGCCTTGTGCCTACGGGTCAAAAAGTTCAAACGCGAGCCCGCCCTCCTCCTCCTCCTGCTCCTGCCGCCGCCCCAATACTCCCGAGGCGACTTACCAGCAGCTCGGAAAACTGCACTCGAGAAAGGGGGGGGGGGAGAGAGAGAGAGATCTAAAATAAAGAGCCCGGTTGTACTCCCATCCCCTCATCCCCGGGGATTCTGCCCTCACATGTTAGAAGCAAAGTGCTGAGGTTGGAACAATTCGCTTCCGTTTGCTTATAGCCCTCTTGGAAGGGTGACCCAAACTGCAACCCAGGATCCTTTGCAACGATCAACTCTAGGATCACGTGCAGCAGGCTTCAGGGTTGCACCTGCATTATCCTCTGTGACATTGCAAAAGATCCGGCTGGGGCAAACCTCTCTGGGTTTGTGCAGTGCAGCCTCTTGGGGTGACCAAACCGTCCGGCTGAAGCTGTGGAGGTTTTTTGCTACACAGGGTATATGGGGGGGGGGGGGAGGAGAGCGAGAGAGCGAAAATCGAATCATGCAACTCTTGTACATCTCTCCTGCAGAGAGATGCACGAGCCTGTATGCGCTTCTGAAGCAAAAATACTGCAGAAGAAATGCAGGAATCCCCACTTCAAATGCTCCCCTAAAAATGCAGAAGAAGAAGAGGAGGAGGAGGAGGAAGTGCAGGTCATTCATGCTTCTACTATCTATACTTCCAGACAGTAGCCGAAGCTTGATCTGGTTGGATTGGGTACCTGGTGCGGGCAAGCAACCTGAACCTGAATCCAGGCAAGCCAGAAGGAGTGGTGGGGAGGCAGAGTTGGACATGTGCCACTGAAGGGGCTTTGTTTCTCTACCTGTCACTCAGGCTCATCACTTCAGAGCACTTCTGAATGTATCGCTGCTGCACCTCAAATCCCACCCGCACTCCCGTTCCAGCACTGACCAACCGAGCACCCTCCAGATGTGTTGGACTACAACCCCAATCTTCTCCAGCCAGAATGGACAATGGACATGCTGGCTGGGGTGATGGGAATTGTAGTCCGACACATCTACAGGGTTCCAGGCAGGGAAGCCTGCTCTATGAGCTGCCCTTGAAGGCCTTCAGAAACTCAGGCTAGGATGCTGGGATCATATTACGCCAGTGCTCCAGTGTCCTCCTGGCCTCCTGTATCTTCTGAAGAACACAAGGTGCTGGTTTTGAACTATACCATCATAACTGGCTAAGGCCCAATACATATTTGCAGGGATAGGCAACCTGCTGCCCTCCAGATGTTTTGGATTGCAACTCCATCACACCCAGCAGCATGGCCCATGGTAAGGGATTTGGGGAGTCGTCCAAAAGAACTGGAGGGCACCAGATTGCCTGCCTTGGAAAGTGGCTTATCTCATGTGTTATTTCTCAGCCCCTAAGATGGATCCAGGGTATCCTCAACAAACCATCTAGTATGTTCAGACAGCACTGGTATGCAACGAGATGTTCTTTCTTAGGTGACTATGCCATTCCTTTGGAAATGCACTACAATTCAAGCTTCAGCATCCTTGAGAAGAGCTGATCTAATTCATGCATCCCAAATGTCCCACACAGTGGTAATCTTTGAGAATCTACAGGACTGCTAGGGAGATCACAGCCTGCTGGGATTCACATGGAAGTTCTAATTATGTAGCTCTGAGATGCTGATGACACCCAGCTCTTATTTGTCTTTTTCAACTAATGCCAAGTAGGCTGTAGATGTTTGGGTGTAATGCTGAAGTCAGAAGATGAGAACACTATTGAGGCATCACTCACCCTTAAAGCCAGCATGGATACAGTGGCATTGCAGGGCCATGCTTTAACACCAGGGCCAACCCTATCATTAGGCAGAGTGATGTGGTGGCATCAAGTTGCAGATGCTGGGAGGCAGCAGCAAGGTGTTGGAGGAGAGAGCTCTGGGCCATGCAGCCTAAGCTAGCCTGCTGTCTTCAGGTGTAATGGAGGATGCTGTTCCATTATTAGACCTCAACTACCAGTCCAGTCAGCTTTGGAACATGAAATGGGATGGATGCCATCTTCTTCACCTCAGTCAGGAAAACATTTTGGGTTGACCATGTGTAGTCCTGCCCCTGAGGTCACACAGCTCCTCCTGGCCCCTCACATGTTCAGGGTGACTACCTGCAGCAGGATGCTTTCTTTATCTGTGGAAGCTCCCCACGTGATTTAGAACCCGTAACACGGGAAGCCACATGTGCATAACGTTCCCTACTGTAGAAGTTCAGCCTGAACATGTGAGAGGTCAGGATGGGAGGCACTATGCAACCTCACGGTGGGGCTCGAGTGCCACCCCACTGTATCCATGTTGACTTTAAAAGTAAAGCCCTATTCAGCTTTCCCAAAGTTGAATCATGGAGAGCACACATACTGTCTCCACCTGTACTATTTCAGGCTGCGAGTTCTAATTATGATCTGAGATGTAGTTTGGCTTACAAAGTTCTGTTAGGGATCAGATCTTGAGCAGGGTTCAAGTTGGGTCAACTTTCTCAGGAAGCAAGGCAGAAAGAGATCAGCACCACAGAAAGCTCCAAGTGGTGCTAGAGCTGGAAGCCAGACAGGATTGTCTGTATGCTGAAGATCAGAGTAAGACCAAGGCTTAAATAGGAAATTACTGGCCTTTAGGCAGGTTAGCGCTGCCTCTGTCTTGACCCTTCAAGGGGCCTGATCTGTTCTAGCAGCATTAGGCTGAAGCAATGTGGGAGTGGTTATGGCATCCTAGGGGCTTCATGGCCTGAGCCCTCAGAGTCTGAGGATGGTATTGGAGCCTCTTCTGGACTTGGGGGGGGGGGTGCTCCCTGGACTTCCTCTGGAGAACTGGGCCCTGAGGAGATAGAAGCCTCACGATGCCTTTCCATGGCTGAGTCTTCACCAACTGACTCCAGAGCTGCTTCTGAGAATGAGGGGTGGGAATCCTCTGAGGATGCTGGTTCAGGGTGCTGATCCATGACAGCCCTGGCCCCAACCTTCTCATGTTGAACTGGAAGGTCTGAAAAAAGTAGTGTTGTGCCAAATCCTGTCCCCTATTTTTGGGAACTTTTTCTCTCCCTGTGAAAGAGGCATTGTTATTTCTTCCTCTTTCACAAGGAGGGAGAGAATTTTGGAGACTTTTCTTCTTGTGGAGCGGGACAGGCTTTCCAGATACCTTTCTAAAGTGTAGGTGATTTGTGGGGAGTCTTCTTTCTATTTTTTTTTTTTTAATTTTTAAAAAACACCCCCTGCACTTGCAGGAGCTCAGGACTCTTCTCCAGCCTAGCAGTGCTTTCTGAACTCCCAGCAGACCAGGTGGCCTCATCCCCTCCAATAGGCTTTCAGGATATTGGAGGGGCTGGAGAAGAAGTCCTGGGCTCCTGCAACTGCAGGGGGTGTTTAAAAAAAAATAAAAAATAGAAATAACACCCCCTCAAGAATTGCCAACACTCGTAAACCCTATCCCCCTCCCCAAGGAGAAAAGTCTCCAAAATTCTCACTTCTCCCAGCCTTTTCGCCAGAAGTTTTGTTTTACCACACACACACAAACACACACAATGCTGAAAATTGAAACAAATCTAAATTTTCAGCACAGCACTAGAAAAAAGACTGCAACCATGTTCAGGTGAATGCAGTTACAGTCCTCCATGTGAACAAGAACCTTTCAAAATCAGCATTCCCAATGGCATGGAACACCATAACCCCATTCAGCTGAATGCAGTTCCTATCTCATTTCATACCTTCCAGTTCAGCATGGGAAAGTCAGGGAGTGACTGTCCTATGCTGTCAGATGGAGTACATCCTTGGGTTCCCTCCATGATTAGACTTTGGAATGCCTTAACAGGGCTTGAGTAACACCTGAATAGGGCTAAGCTAATTTGGGAATGGAAATATGGCCTATTCTGGATGGGGTTGTACTCCCTCTGAAGTACCAGGTTCACAGCTTGCGGGTGCTCCTAGATCAGGCCTTTCACCTGATATCTATATTCTGTCAGTGTACCAGTTGTATACTTGTATCCCTTCCTGGAGACAGCAGATCTGGCCAAAACTGCATATGACTTAGTCACAGCCAGATTAGATTACTGTATGCACTCTATGTGGAGCTGCCCTTGAAGAGTGTCCAGAAACTGCAGTTAGTTTAAAATGCAGCCAGAATTCTTTCTGGCACTTGCTATTGAGATCATATTACAGCAATCCTGTTCCATCTGCACTAGGTTGCTATTTGTTGCTGGTCTCAATTTTGCCACTTTTTACCCGTTAAGCCCTAAATGGCATGAGGCCAAGCTATCTGAAGGACTGTTACATGTACCTGCCAGTCAGTTGTGGTTGCCAACAGAAGCCCTGCTCTGTGTTCTGCCCCCAAATGAGGGGTACTTGGCAGTGACACCAGACAGGACTTTTTTGGTGGCAGCACAGCAGCTGTGGAATTCTCTCATATGGGAAATTCAACTGACCCCAGCTTTGATTGTTTTTAGGTGGGCAGCCAGTACATTTTTATTCTGCTAAGCTTTTAGTGCTTTTTAATTGGTTATTGATCCTTTGCTTTTGAAGTTGTTATTTAAGTGATTGTTTTAAAGATTTGTATTATTCTCTATTTTATCATACTGAAATGTATGTTTAGGATTGTAAACTGCCTTGAGCATCCTTTTGAGAATATAAATAAATAAATAAATAAGATTGAGGAGGGCTGAACAGGAGAGGGTTAGTGGAGATGGAGACTGCCTTAATAGTCCTAGCAAAGTTACCACTCTGGTTAGGGATATTGGTGGATTGTTCTCAATAGTCAGCCTTCTAAATAGCAACCTCTCCCTGCACCCTAGCTAAACTAATGTGATCTAGGTGTCTGTATTGTATATGAAAAGAAACTGCAATTAGACAGAGACAAAGAAAGGCACAGAGACCTGAATCTGGGCTCCGCAAGCATCTTAGGGTGTCGGCTTTCTCCCTTGGAGATCTGATAAGGGAGCAGTGGAGTTTTGACTGTATATTGGAGTAAGTTGTACCTCCATCTATGCTCAACCTGTATATTTGTAAATGAATGCAAATATTACAAAATGCCAGTAAGCCTGAGTGACCTCCCTTCTATGGAAAACAAAACAGCAGTAAGCACTGGGTCCCCTGGAACTTTTCACCTCATTCAGGGCCAATCTACATTGCGCCCGTCATCGCAATGAATTCGGTGTCCTGTCGGGTTAAATGCTCTCGCATTAAAACGTGATTATCCACACTCTTTCCCCACTGCGGTGCTTCATCGAATGCGTGAGCTCGGTTCACACTCGAGCGCTGTGCTGTTTTCCTGCTCTTAAAGACAGAGGCTCTCATTGGAGGATCAGAAACTCTTCCTGTTTCTGCTGATTCCACGCCCACCACTCTCACAGCTCTCGACGGCCCCATGTCGTCTTCCGGCTACTGATCACATAGCTTCCTCAGCATTCATGAATCTTCGAAGATCATGCCTGAATTAGAAAAAAAAAAATCATGGAGAAGCCACGATTCTTCAAAGATAACACCTTAATTTTTTTTTTTTAAGCCAAATGGGGTAAAACTTAGTCTCATTTGAAGGGATAGAACAACCCCCTGCTCAATGCAGGAAGCCTGATTCCCAGGCGGTCGCCCATCCAACTACTGATCAGGGCCGACCCTGCTTACCTTCCGAGATCAGACAAGCACATGCACATCCAGCCCTTTGGTTGTTGCTGAGGAAACATAGAGTGCTGAGGAAGCTACGTGATCAGTAGCTGGAAGACGGCATGGGGATGTCGAGAGCTGTGATTGGACAGGAGGGAAATACAAACGCCGCCGTATATGGACAGGCAGGGGAGGGGACTACGACCAGATACTGTAGTGAAGGCGGAAAATCAGAGCACATTAAAGGGAAATACCGGGATATCAGGGTATTGAAAGCGGGAGCACGGAAGCGGGAAATTCCAGTTCCGAATCGAGGCAGGTACTGCACAGTGTGAAAGACGGGCGGTGAAACCTCAATGGAAGGGAAAAAAAACCGTAAGTGTAGATCGGCCCTCAGTTCTTGGAGAGTGTAACAATACTAAGCTGAACCTTTCAGTAGGTGGAGATGACAGTGGGAAGTGGGGCCATTCTACCAGACCAGCTGAAAGACCTTTTTCTTCTTCCCTCCCCATTACGTTTTCCTCTTTTTAGAATGTAAGCCTGCAGACAGGACTATATTGTTTTACTGATTACATGTAAGCCACTCTGGGAGACTTTTTGGCTGAGGAGCAGGATAAAAATATGAAAAAAGAGTGACTGAATAATGTGGTGCCAACTGATGTGCAGGTAGACATGTATCAAGATTTTAGTAATGGGCATGACCAGTGGTAGTATGCTTGAAAACCAAAATGATCACATGAAAAGCAGACTAACGATGTCTGGAAAGAATGGTGATGAACAATTTATTTATCCCTAAAGCATGCTGTTAGGACCTTTCACAGAATTAACCACTCTCAGAGGCAGAATATTGCACCAATTGAATGAAATCTTTTGACTGTTTGCATGAAAGCATTTCCCCTGTTTTTAATGCTGTTATCTAGGACAGGAAATGCTCTTAATCATGGGAAAATTACACAAGTCCACTCCTTTTCTAAATGTGTCCCAAAACGGTTGTAAATTGGAGCCATAATGATACAGAAGGTCCATTATCTGATCTCCTGACTTTTTAAAACTTAAAACAAACTGCTAGAGGCTCAGTATTTGATCACAATGCTGCTGTTGGGGGAACAGGACATTTAACCAGTGGAGGCTGGTGGCTCCAGTGTCAGTGGGGCAGTGAATCCACTCTGGGTTTCAGTCAGAACCAGTCAGAACTCTAGAAGAGCTATCCAAGGTGCTGACTGAATGTGTTCTGACTACTTCTGACTGAAACCCAGAGCAGATTCACTGCCCCACTGACATCAGAGCCACCAGCCTCCATTGCATTTAACCCTTCACACACAGGTTGTTTCCGCAATCTAAATTGGTCCCCTAATCTGCTAGTAGACCTGCAGCAGGAAAAAAAAAAACAGTACCTGTGTCATGGGGAATAGCAGCTTTGGGAAAGAGTGTGATAGCACAGGTTGCAGCCTGCATCATAAGAAGAAAGGGAAGCAAGCACACCCTCCTGGTATGTGGGGGTCACAGTCTGAACTGGGACTGTGTACCCTTACACTAGAGTAAAGAGAAAGCTAACTTTGAGCTACATGCTACACAATTAGCAACAAAGATACATTTTACTAAACATTTTGAAAAGCAGCAATTAAGCACTTACTATGATATTTCTAGTGGGGTGGAGGGAGATTTTAAAACAGTTTTAGCAGATAAACTATAAGACCAATTAGGATATGAAAATAGCATGGATAAGAGCATTCATCTAACCTAGTCTATACGGTTCCATACTTAAGCCAAGACCTAGCAATAAAGCAATTTCAATTCTCCGTAGTCTATCGGCAGTACAGCTTCCAGCCTTCTTGTTTTCAGCTGAGTGTCTTTTTGTCCCTGGAATAGGGATGGGAGAGAAATGTATTTGGTTCACATTTTAATATAAATTAACCTAATTAATTTGCACTACCCAGACTAATACATGAACTGGAACTCAATTATCCTTGCACCTCTCCGAATTTTGTGATGCAGTTCTATCAAAAACACATACAAATCCCACACTGATGTAGAAATGGGATGAAATGGACTTTTGCATGAAAAAATGCAAGCTTTATAACAAAGCAAAACAGATAGATTTGCCATCCCTACCCTACCATCTTGTTCCTCTGCAACATCCTCCATCCTGGCTTCTTCTGATATCTAGATGTTTTGTCTCTTACATTTTCCCAGTACAACCATACCTGCCTGCTAGCTTCACTTACATACAGTATTTTAACTCCTCTTTCCTGCCTCTTAGCCAACTAGAAGGGCAGCAGTGGTGTTTTGTTCTGGTACCCATATGAATTAGGTTTCTTTTCTCCCCTTAAGCTTCCACTTCTTAGACTGACCTTTTGTACCTCCTGGCAAAACAACAACAACAACACATATCTAAATAGAAAACAACAATTTTACAACTAAGAACAAAGCACAAAATGAATGAACAGTTTCATTCCTTCACAAATGGCGGTTTAAAATGGAGAAACAGAGCAGGGGGAAGTTGTTTTTTAAACACTCCCTGGTATTGCTTCCCAGATTCAATCTGTCTCCTGCAGCTGCTTTTAAGTTAAAATGTTCAGTTATGGATCTATTCAGTCACATATCTTTTGGCTGATAGTGTGCAAAATCATATCTTTAGAGTGCAATCCTATAATGTCTAATCAGAAGTAAGCCTCATTGATTTCAACAGGATTTACTGCCAGGTAAGTCTTGGCTGGGAAAAAGAAGGGGCAATGTAGATTCTTAAGAGTTTTCCCAAATAGAAACATTCCTGAAGAGGCCCGTGTCCCTTTTACATCAGTGCTCTGATCTTGAAATATTTATTCAGGAGGAAGCTATACTGATTTCCATAAGATTTCATTCACGTAAGTACGTTTAAGATTGCACTTGAAGCAAAAGTATAGAATCCAAAAAGCCAGTTTGGGCATAAGAGAGATTCCATTTTACTTCAGATTCTATTCTTTTCAATTAATTGTTTTCACTAAAGTGCTATTAAAAATAGCATTTTTTTTCAGAGCAATAATGAGTGCATGGAAATTAGCAGACTGGCACAGAATCAAAGCTAGGAGTAGATTAAACACTAATTATATGGGAACAAACCCTATAACGGCAGTAGGCAACAGCATGCCTGTGAGCACCGATGCACCATAGACCCCTCTCCAGGCATGTGCAAGTGCCTTTCTGATCATTACCTGTGGTATTCATTTTTTAAAAAACAACCGGGTGAATAGGAATGCTTCAGAATGAAGCACTGGCCTCCAGCCACCTGCCATCTTTATTGCCCTGAATGCCTTTGGGCCTCACATGGACCCAGAAGTTTGTTTATCATGACATGCCAACCCAGGCTTCTGGTTTGTCTCTCCCCCAATAAGCTGGAAAAATAAGCCATGGTTTATTGGTGGGCTATTGCTCTTACTTGCCAGGGGAGAGACAAGCCAGAAGTCCAGGTTCACACATCATGCTAAACAAACCACGGATAACAGGTTCATGGTTTGTTTATCTGCTCCTGCTTTGCAGCAGGAACAATTGCAGTGGGAGCAATGATGTGCAAACCATCCTTATATATCTGTTCTGGTATCCAAGTATTTGAGGCCAAGTGCTTTTGCAGATAGACCAAGACCATAGAAACAAAGCAGCATTTGCATGATGAAGCTGTATTCTACTGAAATGTATGTTGCCTTATCTACAGAGACCCAGAACCTAACTTGTCCTTCTTGACAAATGAAACTTTTGGTAAATAACGTTTCCAGGGCATCTCATTCAAGTTGTCTGAACATGCTATTCTTATTAGTGGATAACATATGATCTACCTGCAGACTTCTAAAATGAAATTAATCAATTGGCAATTTCCTTCTAATCCCATCACACACACCCCAAACAACCAATGCATGTGAATGATTTAGTCATGTCCTACACATTACTATACTATGATAATCACGAAAGTGGACAAAGTAGGAAGGCATCATTTGTGCTAGGTAGTCAAAAATAAATCTCCTTCCGGCACATGAGACAAGAACTGCTTTGTTTAAGCGTCTGTGATGGTGCAGGCTGTAGTCTGCGCTGTAAGAAGGAAGGGAGATAAGCAAATCAGCTAACTTAGGGTGCAATCCTATGTGTGTTTAGACAGGAAAAGGTCCTACAACTCCCAGCATTCCCTAGCCAGGAAAATGTACCCACTGTAAAAGTTTGAAAAGCCTCTCCTAAGTCTTAGCTTCTGCCAGTAAGAGCTCTAGACCGCAATCCTATTGACTGTATTCTCATTAGAGAGAAGCCTCTGATATTGGAGGCTTCTGGGTATCCAGTGCCCTGCTGAGCTGGTGCTGGCAGGGTGGGAGGAGTGACAGAGGCAATTTTTGCCTCCCTGTCTCCTGCTTTTTCCTTTTAACGGACCTCTAGAGGAGGTGTGTTGCAGGGGGCAGGGGAGGAGCTAGATAGACTATAGGATTTTTCATATCCTGGCCTCTCCTCTCCACTCCCCTTCCACTGGAATTACCCCTTTCTGACTTTTCTGAGGTCCTCTAAGGCTGCTTTTGCAACTTGGGAAAGCAGGTGCCACGGTCGTTTCCATGGCGGTCGCAAGGGGACAGAGGGAAGGATCAGTTTGTGTAGCCCCCCTCCTAAAGTCATAGCGGTGCCTACAACTTCATGAGGTGGAATCCAAACAATCCCATGGTCCCTGGGATGTTCTGCAGGGACCATAGGATTACTCTCTACAGCTAAAATATGCTGGCATTTTTGGTATTTTGGCCATGCCCCTTTTGGCTTCAGCCCTGCCTACCACTAGAATGCAGCCACTGGGAGCTTCTCCAAAATGGAACTCAACCCCAGGCTGAAAGAAGTTCTGCACCTCTGAGGTAAACCTAATCTGGACAGTTTTCCTACATAAGCCAAGGCCTATCAATAAAACAATTTCAATTCATCCTAACTCATTGGCAGCACAGCTTCCAGCCTCCCTGCTTTCAGATGACTTTTTTTTAGGGCTGTGTACCACTTCATCCTGAAGCCTGAATTCCGAGTCAAAGTGGAGTGTTTCAGGCCGCTTTGGGTCACCTCCGAGTAAAGGCAGAGGGGGCACAAAGTGGCCCAAAGCGAATCAGGTTGCTTCGAAGCGCTTCGGTATGCTTCAGTGCAATTCAGAGGCCCAGCTGCCACGCTGCCACCCAGCCTCCAGCTCTGGGAAGAGGTAACGAGTGGGGTACCGCAGGACTCAGTCCTGGGCCCAGTGCTCGTCAACATTTGTATTAATGACTTGGAGGAGGAGGTGCAGGGAATGCTGATCAAATTTGCAGATGACACAAAATTGGGCGGGATAACTAATACTTTGGAAGACAGAACCACAATTCAAAGTGATCTGGATAGACTGGAGCGCTGGGCAGAAAACAACAGAATGACATTTAATAGGGATAAATGCCAAGTTCTGCACCTAGGAAAAAGAAACCAAATGCACAGTTACAAGATGGGGGATACGTGGCTCAACAACACTACAAGCGAGAAGGATCTTGGAATTGTTGTCGATCACAATCTGAATATGAGCCAATAATGTGATGTGGCTGCAAAAAAGGCAAATGCTCTTTTGGGCTGCATTAATAGAAGCATAGCTTCCAAATCCCAGGAAGTACTAGTTCCCCTCTACTCAGCACTGGTTAGGCCTCATCTGGAGTACTGTGTCCAGTTCTGGGCACCGCACTTTAATAAGGATGCAGACAAGCTGGAGAGGTTCAGAGGAGGGCAACAAAGATGATCAGGGGACTGGAAACAAAGCCCTATGAGGAGAGACTGAAAGAACTGGGCATGTTTAGCCTTGAGAAGAGAAGACTGAGGGGAGATATGATAGTGCTCTTCAAGTCCGTGAAAGGTTGTCACAGAGAGGAAGGCCAGGATCTCTTCTTGATCATCCCAGACTGCAGGACACGGAATAATGGGCTCAAGTTACAGGAAGCCAGATTCTGGCTGAACATCAGGAAAAACATCCTGACTGTTAGAGCAATATGACAATGGAACCAATGACCTAGGGAGGTGGTGGGCTCTCCCACACTGGAGGCGTTCAAGATGAGGCTGGACAGCCATCTGTCAGGGATGCTCTGACTTGGATTCCTGCATTGAGCAGGGGGTTGGACTCAGTGGTCTTGTAGGCCCCTTCCAACCCTACTATTCTATAATTCTATGATTCCTTACCTGGGTCCTCTGCATACATGCTGGCAGCCACCTTGTTGTTCCAGATGGGGGGAGCCAATGACTCCCCTCATTCCCTGGAACAATAAGACGGCTGCTGGTGCGTGTCCAGAGGGCCTAGGAGTTGGTGGTGGCAGTGGCTCGCCCCACAGCACTGGTGGCAGCCTGCCCTCATCGCGAGCTGCCGCCATTGGCCTGCCTCAAGCCTTCATGAACGCTTGAGCAGAGGCAGGAGTCGTCCTCCAACCGGACGCCCTCCCCTCCTTGCAAGGAAGGGAAAGGGCGCAGTTGGAGGGCGACTCATGCCTCTGCTGCCTGACTCAAGCTTTCATGGGCTCATGAGCTCCTAGCAAGCAAGGGGCCCATGAAAGCTTGAGCAGAGGCAGGCGTCGTCCTCCAACCGGACGCCCTCCCCTCCTTGCAAGGAAGGGAGAGGGCACAGTTGAAGGGCAACTCCTGCCTTCCTGCCTATCCAATCTGCATGGTCTCCTCCTGTGGAAGGAAGGAGGCTGTACAGCCTTGACAGGCAGCCAATGCCTCCCACCAATCGCCTGTTCTTCCCTCCTTGCAGAGGGCAGAACAGGCAGTTGGTGGACTGTGGCAGGCAGCACCTCCTCCAGCGTCTCCTCTGGCAGCAGCAGCAGCACCCCCCCTCCGCGAACAAGGGCCTAGGTAAGAAGCTGGGGGCTGGACGGTGTGTTGCAGGGGCCTAAGTGAGATTCGGGTGTCCAAATCCTGCTTCAGCTTCGTAGACGGAGGCGAGTCGGGGGGCCCCCTGAATCAGCCCAAGCTGAATTGGGCCTGCCTCAGACGCCCGAAGCAGATTCTGAGTCGGATCGGGGGGTCCATGCTTAGCCCTGCCCTACTTTTTTTGGTATCTGGAATCTGGGTCCTCTGTAATACTCTCTGTCCTGACTTTCTTTTGATTTCAGCTCTTTTTCTCCTGCTTGCAAGCCTCACTTATGTACAATTCCAACTTCTCCTTACATCCTCTTTGTCAAGCAGAAGGGCAAGCTACATTTCCGGTTCCCACAGGAACAAGATTTCTCCCCCCCCCCACGCGCCAGCCCCCTTAAGTTTCAGTTTCCTGAGCTGACCTTTTGAACCTCCTGGCAAGAATAGCCTTTAAACAGAAAGCAGCCATTTTATAACTAAAACCAAACACAAAATGGCTGAACAGTTTCATTCCTTCACAGTGTCCAACTATATTAATATGAATACCCAATCCTGACTGAGGACGCGTTGCAAATGCCTTTCACTAGTTTTTTGGTGGCTTTTTGTTAATAGACTAGCCAGATTTGAAAAGCTCAATTCCTGTCCAAAAGAATCTATAAGAAGGACAAGTTCCTCCTTACCAACTGGCAAGAGCAGCTGCAGCCTGGGACTTTCTGGAGTAAACAGTGTAACTAAACACAGAGATGTTAAGACTCTTTCCCTTCTGATGGGCCTAACCGCCTTTGGCTGGATTATGCAGAGAAGCTCTTGGGGGCTGCATTCCAGTGGTGGGTGGCCCAAAGACAACACGGCCAGGTCCCAAAATACCAGCATATTTCAGTTTAAAGCTCTTACTGCCAGTAACTAAGACTTAGGAGAAGCAGTTCGACCTCTGAGAAAAATGGCACAAAGACCAGGAGATCACCAAAAAACTGGTGGTTGGGGAAAGGAATATGGCCTTCTGGGAAATCTGACAAGGCCCGATCAGGACCCCTGGAGGGCCAAATTTGGCCCCTGGACCTCAGGTTCTGCACCCAGGAAGGAACTGAAATTTTCAGGGGAAAAGGACCAGTAGACTATTGGAAAACTTATAGCAGAGCCTTTACCTTGCCATTCAGAGCTATCATCTATTCCGCAGGGGCCAGTTTTGTCCCCCATGCTGCCTTGCATCTACATGAAATCACTGAGTGCAGTCATCTGGAGTTTTGGAGTGGACTGCCATCAGTATTGATGACACGGAGCTCTATTTCTCCTTTTCATCTTCATCAGGTGAGGTTGTGGATGTGCTGACTCAGGCTGCCTTTACACTAAAGAAACCCCACACAGTCCTCCCATTCTGAAGCCTTTCTGCATTTATTGCAGGCGCCCCGAACAGCGACCACGTGATTGCTGAGAGGGGAAGCTTTTAATTTTCAAGGTTCCATAGAACTCAATGAGACAGCGCCATCTGATGGCTGTTTTAATCACATTACATTCCAAATTTAAAAAATGGTTCATTAGTTCTGGATTTATTTGAGACAGAATTACCAGGAAATACTTCTGGATGTACCCTGGAGGCTAACGATGTCATGAAAGGACGCGCAAACTTCAGTGAGTGAGCAATCTCTATAGCAGGATAAAAGGTCCTTGTGAAGGAGCCCTCAGTGCCTGGCTGCAACAACGGGCTGCGTGAGGGCTAATAAACTGAAGCTCAATCCAGACCAGACTGAGATGCCGTTGGTGGGTGGTTCTGCTGACTGAATGGAAGGTGCTCAACCTGTTCTGGATGGGGCTGCACTCCCCTTAAGGAGCAGGTCCATAGCTTAGTGGTCCTCCTGGAACCACCTTTGTCACTGGAGGCTCAGGTGGCCTCAGTGGCATGGAGTGCCTTCTACCAACTTTGGTTGGTGGCCCAGCTACACCCCTATCTGGACAGGAATAACCTGGCTTCAGTTGTCTATGCTCTGGTAACCTCCAGGTTAGATTACTACAATGCACTCTACAAGGGGCTGCCTTTGAAGATGGTTCAGAAGCTGCAGCTCATGCAAAATTCAGTGGCCAGATTGATAACTGGGACTAGAAGGTCCGAACATATAAGCCCAACTCATCATCATCATCATGATCTAACACAAAACTTCCCCCCCCCCCAAGAATAGTAATGAAGAAGACTTTTAAGCTATTTGGTTTAGTTTCAATGAGTTGTTTTGTGAGAATATAATTCTTGAAGGATTTTAAATATATGGATATAGATATCTGTATTAATGTAAGCATAATTTGGTTAATTTTTATTTTTGCCCTCATTTTGTTGTTTGCCATTTAAAATAAAACAATACTAAAAGGCAATTCAGTATAGTTTTAGGAGGAATCAGATATGCAGCAGCATATGTTCCTTTGGGCCTTGCAATTCACACCTGTTGAGGTCAAGGCAGCAGAACAAGCTGTGGCTGAATTCAACTTGTGAATGTACACATTTTCTGGGAAAAGGTACCCTGATTCCATTTTAGAGTAAAAGTGCCAAACTGAGAATGTGGGAATACACCATGAAGAATCTCCCCATTTTATGGATGGTGGTTCACATTCAGAATAAAGATTAGCCTGGCTCATATATAATATTTATTTATTTTTATTTATTTACAACTTCTATATACCACTCCACATCTACACAGATTCTGGACTGGTGAACAATTAAAGATAAAGAGATAAGATAAAAGAATAAAAATCCATATTAAAAATTATTTTAAAAACCAAAAACACAATACTGATAAAACCCATAGCTAGTCAGACAAGGAAGGCTTCCTGAAATATGTTTTCAGGAGGCACCAGAAACAACAAAGTATTGGCACCTGCCCTGACCTCCAGAGGCAGAGTTCCATAGAAAGGGGCCACCCCTACTTTTTACCTAATATCCTATCAAAGCTAATCCCACATATCTAGCAACTAATTCTTGTGTGTGTTTCCAGGGCTTACAGGCTGTGCTGGTACTTTTTTCCCCAATCTCACGTCTAGAAGAAAATAGCAGAACCATAGTAGGAGAGAGAGAAATACTACCTCCATGAAGAGGCACCTACTAGATTTGATATTATAGTCACTCTTAGGCCCTGTTTCCACAACAACAGAAGGAGAAGCTAATGGAGGAGTACCGGATTTTTAAAAAGGAATCAGCTTTGCTGTGCTTTAGTCCATGCAGGGCTCCACAAGCAGGTTCTCTGGATCATTAAAAAAATCGCTTCACAGAACATAATTCCTGGGGGGGGGGGGGGTGGAGCGAACGTCATCTGACTGACAGGGGCTGCTCAACCAATAAGAGAGACTTCCCCCCCCCCTCTTCCCCCCTTTCCTCTTTCCCCTGAAAGTCCAGATGCACCTGCATTTCAGGAGCAAGCCTCACTGAACACAATAAGGAGTTACTTCCAAGTGGACACATATATGCTTGAGCTGGCAAAGAGAGCAATAAAACACAAAGATGGAAACCAGCCCCCATTTTAACCCACAGGATCTCTATAGTCATTTCTTCCTAATGCAATAAACCAAACAAAGGAGAATCAGAGCCTTGAGATTGTGCTTTACCACACTTCGGGAATTTGGGCTTTAAACTATGCCTTGTCAGTTGAGGGGGATCTCTGTAAATTCTGTGGGCATTCAGAGGGCAAGCCTCATTGACCACAATGGGACTTACTTCTGAGGAGACACTAATGGGTTTGTTCTGGGAAAGAGAGCAATAAACACAAAGATGGTAACCAGCCCCCATTTTAACCCGCAGGATCTCTATAACAAAGGGTCAAAGTAGATTCTTCCTAAGGCAATGAACCAAACAAAGGAGAATAGGAACCTCGAGATCACACCATGCCCTGTCAATTAAGGGGGTTCTCTGTAAGTTCTGTGGGCATTAAGAGGGCAAGCCACATTCAGCACAATGAGAGGAAATACCCCTTGACCAGGGTCACGGTGAAAGGCACACCCCTGGGCAGGGCTAGCATACCCAAGGTCAATTGGGTTGGGACATAGCAACTATACTGGGGAGGACATGACTTGAAAAGAATCAGACTTTAAGCAGTCTCAGGAAATCTAGTTTTTCCCTGATAAGCTCCAGGATGGCTGCAGGATGGTCATGACATCATATATCCCTAACGACCTCAACACACAGCCAGCTCCGAGTAAATTACTGGTGGAAACCCCCCTTTGGTCTCTCCTCACCCATTATCCCTGCTCACCCCTCCTGGTTGTTGCTAGATTTTTGACAGTAGCAATCATTACAGGGGATACTATGGCTCCTTCACAGTTTGTTGATGTTGGGGAGTAGTAATTCACCATACCCAACTCTTGCAGATTCTCAGCCTAGAAACACCTATAGTGCCTAGAATATATGTGATTTTCAAACCCACCTATGGAATTCACATGGAGGCAAATCTTCCCTTGAGGCTGCTACATTTTGTCCATCATACTAAGTACTGAATACGCATACACACACATCTGCAACAAAAGCCAAAGAGAAAGGATGGCAAGAACAGGATGGCAAGTAACTCTGGCACATTTTTCTTTATGGGCTCAGTTTCCCTACAATGCCTGATGATAGCTTCTCATTGAAACTGAGATCGTGAAACCCTGCATATATCAAGAAAAGGAGATAGGTGATAAAATCCAAAGCAGAGAGTTGGCAGCTGTAAGTCTCTCTTTCATGTTTTTAATGAGAACTGGTGTGAGATAATGAAGCCTAGTGACTAATAGCGCTGGTGAGATTGTGCATCCAATCTATATTTAGCAAATACACAAGGTGAAAGATTCCGTAATTATCACTTGCATTAGCCTTTCTAAGTATCCTGGTAAGCAAGAGTGTTTTAATGCCCCGGGGATTATTTTTTCTTTTCTGGAACAGTTGAGGGAAGACCCAGGATCAGTACCACCTGTTTTTGAAATGTTGCATAAAAACTAGAGAGAGATCCATCTGTTTTAGGAACATTTACTTTATCAGGTGCCAAGCCCAGAATTGCCTTCTCTTCTGTCCCCGAAACCAATATTGGGCTACCCACCATCAGATCACAATATATTAAAGGTGACAGTATTCAAGGTTTGATCAAAATCAGTTTTGTCCAAGTGCTCTCCTGAGGTATAAAGTCATAGATAAAATTTACTGAACTGATCATTAATAACGAGCCTGCTGAAACCAAGTTATCTCACAGTGCTGCTATTGAAGAAATGAATTTGGCAGCCTGCTTTGCCTTAATTCTATTTAGGGAGCATTATGGCAGAACATCAGAAATACATCCATTTAATTACCTCTACATTCCCCCCACCCCCTCCCAAGAACTCAATCTTTAGAAGGTTTTACTGGGCAACAAAGTCTGTCAATACAGCAAACTCAGCTAAGTGTACTGAATTGTGGAAGTCCCACTAGTGATCATCTAAGACACCTTATATCATTTTTATCTTACCACCATTTACTGAAAAAGAAAGGTTTGCACTGCAGCCAAAGAACTGGCAGGTTATTTCGAATTAGTATGTCATCTTCAGCCATTCTTACCTCTGCAACCCTTGGCCATGTGTGCCTCCCCTTTTTTGTTAATTCTCTCTCCCTTTTTTTCTCTCTGCCTCTCAGGGCCAGACTTAGACATGACATGGATTACACTAATTCAGTTAGTGTGTGCAGTTTTGGTTATGTTAATGGCAGCTATGGGGAAGCCTCAGCAGCTTCAGGATCATGGGAAGCGGGGAGCAAAACTTTTTCTCTCCCTGCCATAGTCCTGAGAAGAATTGCCTCTCCAAAGCAGCTATTTGCATTTCGAGGGAAGCCTCCATTGGCACCAAAAGGAGCTTCTCTAGAAATGCAAACAGCAGCTTCCAAGAGGCTATGTTGGTCAGGAATGTGGGAGGGGGGAGAAAGGATTAAATTTCCCCTCCCCACCCTATGTTCCAAGCACACTCAGGCTACACCTTTCCCAGCTAATATTTAACAAAAACATCCATATTAACTGCTTGCACACAATTAGTCATGTCTAGTTTGGCCCTAAGACTTGTAACTGTTATTCTCTTGTTCCCCTCATTCTTCTGGGCCACAACTACCTCTTCCAACCTCCCTTTCCATGGCACTCTGCTTCACTTGACCCACTATATTCTCAAGGCCCTGCCTCTTCCCTTCCTGGACCTCTGTTTTCTGCCTTTCCTTCCTTAGGCCTTCTGACTGCTTTGCTCCTTGTTTGGATAGGATGGCCATTGTACAAAGGTCAGCCTTCTATTTGAAGGACTGCCCTCTGTTTCGAAGCCATCCTGTATTTGAAGGGCTGTCCAGTCCAAGTCTGGTTGAAAGGTAGAGAACCAACAGACAGGCGAGCTGGGCCTTGAAGTTGCCCGTCAACAGCTGTCACCTGGACAGCAGACTGAAAAAGGCACACAGGTCACCTGGTCACAGATAGATGTACTCTATGTCTATTTAAATCATAATTATTTCTAAATTTGCATCTTTACATATAAATTATCATATTCAGATTTTATGCAAACCACTGTCCTCTTTTGTGCTCTTTATGAATGATTCATAAGTGGCTACTCCACTGCCATTGGCTGAACTGCTCAGAGGCCTTTCTCCTTCCTCTGCCCCTCTGTGACAGTAGGACAGCTAAGCCCGATCACTGTCAGAGGGCTTCGTTATCACCGCCACCACCATTGCAACAATAACATCCCAAACTATCCCCACTGTGCTGAATGCAAGAAGATCCATTCCTTTCCCCAAATCTGCATGGACTAGAATAGATCAACTGAAGCTTGCCAGCAGGTACCCTGGGACAAGTAACAGAGAAGCTTTTAAGAACAGTATTCAGAAAGTGGAACCAAATTTTGCACTTCTGCTTTTCAGAGCAAGGCTGAGATAGTTTTTCCTCATAAATCTAAATGAGAATATAAAGTTATATTGAGGGAAACAGAGGATGCACACTTCCATTTGGTGTCACAGGGGCATTGGGAGAGTTATAGTGTCTCTACTGTAACACACCCTTTTAGATAGCATTGCTAACTAGGGTACACTGATCCTGCCCTGCCCCCTTCCTTTACTCTTAAAAATGTTGGGAAGCAAAAGCTAGAACATAAAGCAACGGATTTATGTTCGCATTCCTCTATACTGCAGGTAATAACGACTGTACTGCTAGAAATATCTTGCTCATGGCAGGATTCAATCATTTCAGAGTCAGCAGGTGCGGCTGCCTTGGCACAAGAAATACACCATTCTCTCTCTCTCTCTCTCTCTCCCCGTGAGTGTGTGTGTGTGTGTGTGTGTGTTAGAGTACACAAGCCACACCACAGGCAGGCTGAATGTGAAAGATGCACATCTACTCAGGCTGGGAACACAAGGACTTGGCAGAGGAGTAGAGCAGGGAAGAGGTGAAATGCTTCTGGGGAGCAAGGCACACCAAAGCAATGCTTGGGCAATCCCATGCCACAGCCACAGAGGGGAGGAGGACACTGATGGTGTCACCCTACAATTGTTTGGGCCCTGTGTTGATGTGCGAGTAAACACCAATGCTTCCTGAGATTTTTTTTTTTTTTTAAGTGCATGGTACAAACATGGCAGCCAGGCAGAGCAAAAGAGCAGAAAAGTGAGCTCTGAGGCAATGCCAGATTTAGGAATAAGCCTAGTAAGCCATGGCTTACGGCTTCATATTGTGAGGAGCTTCTAAATATGTTGGAGATAACTAAGATGTAAGACAACTAAGATGAAATGTCTTTGGCTTAAATATGTTGGAAAGTCTGGTGTGACTTACAGCAGAGTTGCCTTATAAAGAGATAGCGTGGCAACACAGCTTTTAGTAGCGGAAGCAATAAGCACAAACTAGAGTCAGTTTAAAAGAAATTTAGATCAACTTTATTAGTGCTTTTATACACATCTTCAGAGAAAGCTATCTAACACTGTTTAACTACAGGCACTCCCTAACGCTGGATGGTACCTTTTCATTATCCTTCCTATTATAATGTAATACACTTTTCCTCCTTATTTTTATGGTATGGGGCTTCTGAATCTTGACATGGCTTAAGGCCTCATTATGTCTTAATCTGGCCCTGCTCTGAGACTTCAGTTTCAAGGTGGCTATAAAATTAATGTGGGGTGGTTGTACTTAATATGCCATCCCTGATGACCTCTGAAGTCCTAAAGAAGTTGATGCCATGTCTTCTCTCCACAACAGTTGCTTAAATATTATCTGATCCATGCCAAAAGCTTAGAAATTGTATGCCAAGTCAGACCAAGGTCCATCTAGCAGTTTTGTCTACACTAAACAGGCATCAGCTCTCTGGGAATCCTTCACTGTCCTACCTGGAGATACTAAGAATTCAGCCTGGAACATTATGCACACAAAACACAAAACGTATGCTCTACTGCTCTGCTCTTGTCCTTTCCTGTGAGACATTCATTCAGGACATATTCCTAATTTTAAAAAATCATGTGCCATTAAGATCCTTCATAATTATGCAATTAGGATATACGAAGATCAGATCAAAGGCCTGTCTAATTCAGCATTCTGTTCCCACAGTGACCAACCAGATGCCTACGGGAAGCCCACAAGAGGGCATAAACGCAATGGCGCACTCCTGCTCATGTTCCTCAGCAATGGAACATGAGCAGGATCCGATATGGGAAGTAATATACAGCCATCACGACCAGTTGTCCTTTTAAAGCCTCCAAGTTGGTCTCCATCACTACACCTTGTGGTGCAAATTCCATACACGCTGTATGAAAAAGTACTTCCTGTTATCTATCCTGAGTCTTCCACCACCCAGCTTCATTGGATTACTCCAGGTGCCAATATTATAAGAAACAGAGAAAAACTTATCCGAATCCACTTTTTCCTCACTTTGCAAAATTTTATACGCTCGCTACTCACACTTTTTCTAAGCTAAAAAGCTCCAAACATAGTAACCTTTCCTTGCCTTCAAGTTCCAATATTCATTTATTTAAAGCTGATCTCCTAAAGCCATCATCTTAGAGATAGTGTGGTCAGTGTGGTGTAGTGGCTAGAGTTGTCAGATTGGGGGACCCAGGTTGAAATCCCCATTCAACCATGGAGCTTCGTGGGTGACCATAAGCCATTCACCATCTCTTACCCAAAACCATTTCACACAGTTGTCAAAAAGGTATAAGAGGTAGAGGGGAGAACCAGGCATGGTGCCCTGAGCTTCTTGGAAGAAGGGTGGGTGAAATTTGTAATAAATAATACAACTTAGGGTGCAATCCTATGGCCACTAGACAGTGGCTAGATGGCCATAGGATTGGTTGTCTTCTGGGAACTGACCTTGGAGTCTACACTCCGAGGTTGGTTCCCGGATAACTGCCGCCCCACCCCCTCCCCTTGGCCTTGTAGGTGGCATGGATCATCCCTGCACTCCACACTCGGAAGAGCAGTGTGGAGCGGGGGAAAGGGGGCGTTCTTGGGGTGGGGTGGGGAAGTGCGGAAGTGCCAGTACGACACTTCCTACGTGTCGTCTGGCCTGCCCACCCCACACTCCGACGTCCCATGGCTAGACAGCCAAAATCGGCCATCTAGCCACAAATGCAGGGCAGCTTGAGCATGGAGGAGACGATTCCCCCCCCCCCCATGCTCCTCCTGCCCTGGATTGGATAGGCAGTCGCCTCCAAATTCGGAAGCGTCCGTCTAGCCGCATAAGCGCCTAGTCCGTCTAGGATTGTTCCCTTAATTATCATAATTAATCTGCAGAGAAGATATGAAATTCTGCAAGTGGCCCTGCTTTACTGTAGCAGCTCATGTTTTGCAAAACAAAACCAAAATAAACAAAAAAGCCAAATTTGAATTAATTAGCAGAGAAGCTAAGGTTGTGTAAGATGTTCTATTTTGATCACCCAGCTTAGAATTAGCTGAGCTGGCTTATTTTAAACAGAATCCTCACTGAAACAATTAACATATGGGCTCAGTCCAGAAAAAAAAAGATGCTTATGATCCAAACTATACATTACATTAAGTGTGCATTTGCATTTAACATGTCTTTAAAAAAATGCAGCTGGGAGAGGGATCAGAACTGGGGTAGTGGCACACAGAAGTGGGGGTAATATTCCCCCCCCCGCACTGCAATCCCAGTGACCCACCCAATGCTACTATTTGCTACAGCAGGGAAAGGTGCTATTGGCACCAATTGTCTCAATGAACTCAATGGAGCCAGTGTGGTATAGTGGTTAGAGCACTGGACGAGAATTAAGGAGACCCAGGTTCAAATTTCAGTCAGCCTTGCTGCTGTCTTGATTATTTGAGGGCAGCAGTGTTCAATCTCTTTCAGCTTGATGGTGACATTCCAGTGCTGGGTGGGGCCGAAGTCCTACAATTGTAGGACTTTTGTCTGTCTAGACATGCATAGGACTGTAGCTTAAAGCTCTTATTGTCAGCAACTAAGCCTTAGGAGAGGCATTTCAACCTTTTACCATGGGGAAAAAACTGAATAAACCAAGAAACCATCAAACGATTGGTGGTTGTGGGGAATGGGGTGTGGCCATCTGGAGAACTGGATTGAGAGAGCTGAATTGGGACCCCAGGTGAGCTGGATTTGACCCCTGGACCTGTGGATCTGCACCTTGCTTTAGAGCTTAGGCCAATCACCATCTCTCAGATTAACCTACCTCAAAGGGTTGTTGTGAGGCTAATACAAGTTAGACTGTAACTCCTATCATCCCCCACCATTGGCTATACCAGCTGCTAGGGTGGCCAGGTGTCTTCTTTTACAGAGGCCAGTCTTCTACTTGAAGGGCTGCAAGATGACTGTTCTCTATTTAAAGGCATCCTTTATTTGAAGAGCTGCCCAATTCCATTAAACTCAAAGGGACTTACTTTGAGTAGGCATGTATACATTGCACTGGTAGTCATCCTTCTGTCAGGGTTCCTGTGCCTTTAACAACTGTAGGGCAGGCATAAATGTAACAAGGTATTGCTTTTCACAGCATGGAAATGCTGTGAAAGCTCCACTGGTTGGATTTCAGCCTGTGTAAATGAAGTGCAAATAAGAACAATGTGTGAAAAGCAGGGACATGATAGAGTTTTATAAAATTACACATTGTAGAGAGAGTGGACAAAGAGAACTTTCCCCCTCCCTTTTCCATAACACAAAGAACTTGTGTTGATCCCGTGAAATTGATTACCAAGAAGGCAAGATGGCTGTCTGCTGAGACACTGGAAGTAGCCCAAGAAAGAAGGAAAGCAAAAGGCAACAGTGATAGGGAGAGAGATGCCCAATTAAATGCAAAATTCCAGAGGTTAGCCAGAAGAGATAAGGAATTATTTTTAAACAAGCAATGTGCGGAAGTGGAAGAAGATAATAGAATAGGAAGAACAAGAGACCTCTTCCAGAAAATTAGAAACATTGGAGGCAAAAATGGGTATGATTAAAAACAAAGATGGCAAGGACCTAACAGAAGCAGAAGAGATCAAGAAAGGGTGGCAAGAATATACGGAAGATCTGTATATGAAAGATAATATCGGGGATAGATTTGACGGTGTGGTCAGTTAGAGCCAGACATCCTGAAGAGTGAGGTTGAATGGGCCTTAAGAAGCGTTGCTAATAACAAGGCAGCAGGAGATGATGATATCCCAGCTGAACTGTTTAAAATCTTGCAAGATGATGCTGTCAAGGTGATGCATGCCATATGCCAGCAAATTTGGAAAACACAAGAATGGCCACCAGATTGGAAAAAATCAACTTTTATCCCCATACCAAAAAGGGGAAACACTAAAGAATGCTCAAACTATCGAACAGTGGCACTTATTTCACATGCTAGTAAGGTAGTGCTCAAGATCTTGCAAGGTAGACTCCAGCAATTCATGGAACGAGAATTGCCAGATGTACAAGCTGGGTTTCAAAAAGGCAGAGGAACTAGAGACCAAATTGCCAATATCCGCTGGATAATGGAGAAAGCCAGGGAGTTTCAGAAAAACATCTATTTCTGTTTTATTGACTATTCTAAAGTCTTTGACTGTGTGGATCATAACAAATTGTGGCAAGTTCTTGGTGGTATGGGGATACCAAGTCATCTTGTCTGCCTCCTGAGGAATCTGTATAACGAGCAAGTAGCAACAGTAAGAACAGACCACGGAACAACAGACTGGTTTAAGATTGGGAAAGGAGTATGGCAGAGTTGTATACTCTCACCCTACCTATTCAACCTGTACGCAGAACACATCATGCGACGTGCTGGGCTTGATGAATCCAAGGCTGGAGTTAAAATCACTGGAAGAAACATTAACAATCTCCGATATGCAGATGATACCACTTTGATGGCTGAAAGCAAGGAGGAGCTGAGGAACCTTCTGACAAAGGTGAAAGAAGAAAGTGCAAAAGCTGGGTTGCAGTTAAACCTCAAAAAAACCAAGATTATGGCAACCAGCTGGATTGATAACTGGCAAATAGAGGGAGAGAGTGATAGCATCACCGATGCAATGAACATGAACTTGAGCACACTCCAGGAGAGAGCGGAGGACAGGAAGGCCTGGCGTGCTATGGTCCATGGGGTCACAAAGAGTCAGACACGACTTAACGACTGAACAACAACAACAAATAGAGGGAGAAAACGTGGAGGCAGTGACAGACTTTGTATTTCTAGGCACAAAGATTACTGCAGATGCTGACTGCAGCCAGGAAATCAGAGGAAGTTATTTCTTGGGAGGAGAGCAATGACAAATCTTGATAAAATAATTAAGAGCAGAGACATCACACTGACAACAAAGCTCCGCATAGTTAAAGCAATGGTATTCCCCGTAGTGACCTATGGCTGCGAGAGCTGGACCATAAGGAAGGCTGAGCGAAGGAAGATAGATGCTTTTGAACTGTGGTGCTGGAGGAAAATTCTGAGAGTGCCTTGGACTGCAAGAAGATCAAACCAGTCCATACTCCAAGAAATAACGCCAGACTGCTCACTTGAGGGAATGATATTAAAGGCAAAACTGAAGTACTTTGGCCCCATAATGAGAAGACAGGATACCCTGGAGAAGATGCTGATGCTAGGGAAAGTGGAAGGCAAAAGGAAGAGGGGCCGACCAAGGGCAAGATGGATGGGTGATATTCTGGAGGTGACGGACTCGACCTTGGGGGAGCTGGGGTTGGCGACGGCTGACAGGAAGCTCTGGCATGGGCTGGTCCTTGAACTCACAAAGAGTCGGAAGCGACTGAACGCATAAACAACAAAGAATCAGCACAAAGGAAAAGTACCTTTTCACTAGGGATGTCAGAGAATTCCGCCATGGATCTCAGTGAGGCCGAAAGCCAGTGCATTTGGCCCCCCGAAATCCATGGTGGAACAAAGCCCCCGCCCCCCCAACCCACGAAAGGCACACGAAATGGAGCACTTACCTGCTGCCGTCCGCTCTGACTTGCGAATGGCGGCCGCCGTGCAGCAACCAGTTGCTTCTTCATCATAGCCGTGATAGGCTATGTAAGTATTTATGTAGCCTATCACAGCAAGCTAAAAAAAACAACAACCAGCGTACGCAAATGGCGGTGGCTATGGCGGCCGCCATTTGCATTCCCCATTTTTCGCCATTTTAGCCTACGTAAATATTTACGTAAGCTATTACGGCGGGGGGCGAAAGGAACACAAATAGCACCCACTACGCTATTTGCGTTCCCCTTGTTTTCGCCGTAATAACCTATGTAAATATTTACTTAGGCTAAAACGGCGAAAAATAGGGAACGCAAATGGCGGCCGTGTAGCCGCCGCCATTTGCGTACACTGGTGGTTGTTTTTTTGGATTGCTGTGATAGGCTACGTAAATACTTTCATAGCCTATCACGGCAGTTTCATTGGATAAAAATGGCGGCCGTTATGGCAGCTGCCATTTGCGTCCGCAGCACCCCGTCCGCAGCCGGAACTCCGGCTGCGGACGGCCCTGGCTGGCAGCTCCGCAGTGGTCCGGATCCTGTCTTAAGTCCGGAGAACCTGACTTAAGGAAAAGAATCGGACTTTAAGCAGTCTCAGGAAATCCGTTTTTTCCCTGATAAGCTCCAGGGTGGCTGCTGGATGGCCACGACATCATGTATCCCTAACAACCTTAACACGCAGCCGGTTCAGAGTAGATCAATGGTGGAAACACCCCCTTGGAGGGAGGTTAGGCTTTCATGACAAGCTGCACCTGCTAAAATTCCCTCTTTTACACAACCATTAATGATGCATAAGCCCTGTCTTGTTTTAGCAGCTGGCTGTCCTAGTAGGATGAGGGGAGAAAACCAGTGGGGGAGTGGGAATGGAAAGGGGTGGAGGGTGTAAATTGGAACAGGAGAAATCTACACTGAAACATTTTCATTCTGGTTTATATATTGAAAGTATTTTTATTCTGCTTCTCAGCCAAAAAGTCTCCAAGGGTGGCTTACATGCAACTACTTAAACAAGACAGTCCCTGCTTACAATGACACACAAGGAAAAGGGAATGGGGAGGGAAGAGGAAAAAATGAAGCAGTCTTTCAGCAGTGCTAGTAGAATGGCCCTGATTCCCCTCTATCTCCTTCTGTACAGCCTGTTGGAATGGCTGCTGGTTAATTGTTACAGGCAGGGGAAGGAGGCCATAAGAACATAAGAAGAGCCATGCTGGATCAGACCAAAGGTCCATCTAGTCCAGCATTCTGTTCATACAGTAGCTGACCAGCTGTCAACCAGGAACCCACCAGCAGGACATGAGCACAACAGCACCCTCCGATCCATGTTCCCCAGCAACTGGTGTACATAGGCATACTGCCTCTGGTACTGGAGCTAGCATGGAAGGGCTCCATTTGACCCTTGTAGAAACATAATGCTAGACCAGATGACTTTACATCTGATCCAGCCTGGCTCTTCTTATGTTCATAGAGTATATATAACTAGTTTGTTTTAGACCTCTAAAGGAGTGTAGTACAATAGCTATGAGTTGCGCTATGAACCAGCGAAGTTCTGATTTAAATCTCATTTCTTCCATTAACATGTTAGGTAGTTTGGGCCCCTTCCCAGCTTCCACCTGTAAAACTGGGATAATACTGACCTACTTTATAGGATTATGTGTTAAGGTATGTGAAGATTTTAAAATAAGAGTGTATTCAGATTTGGAAAGTGTAATTTTGGATTTTTTCCCCTCATGGACCAACATGGCTATCTTTGTTTTTCAATTGAACAAAGGGATTGATTGATAAAGCCACTGCTTAATCGTTTGTTGAACAACTTCTTAATTATTTTCCTTACTGCCTGGTTTCCTTTTAACTGAAGCTGCTATGGATCAAAGTGGCGACTTTAGATACACAAAGCTCTACTACAGAGCTATGCCTGCTCCCCCTGCAGCTCCACCTCATGGCTCCCCACAATGCCTGACCCAGGCCTTTTAATGCCTCCTTCCAAAACCTTGTGCAGTTAATGTTTTGGTCCACGTGTGCTGAGAGTGTCTGGAAGATTTCCAAATGATCATTTGAATACAGTTTATCTCAATGTAATTAATGAACATCCCAAGGCTAGATTCAGCCCCAGGGATTATCTTTAAGGTCCTATTTTGGGTCTTATCCTCTGCACAGTTGGTGCAGAGGATAAGACTCACTTTAGACAAGCAGAATAGATACCAATAGAGTGGACACAAACAATAAAGGACAAGGCCCCTGTTTTTTAATAGCTGTGTAGAAGAAGGAATGTTATGAGGTAGATTGTGAAGAACAGCATAATGGGAGTCAGAAAAAAAATTATATGCGTACAGTTTGGACTAAACATACTGATGTCTACAGAGATGTAATTATTTATTGTTATTCACTTACACTGGTGCAAGTTTACTGTATGTCAGCTAGGGATGTCAGAGAAATCTGCAACAGATTCAAATGAGTTTGGATTTCTTTGATCCCACCTGCGGATTCCACATTAGACTGGCTTTTTCCAAGTTGCACAGATTCTGTGGACTTGTGCACCAGGTTTTTACCGGGGGAGGGAGGGTGCACAGATTCGCACTTGCACTAATGTGATGAGCACTAATTTGCACTTGTGCTAATGTGCAGTAGCACCAATGGAATGAAATGCTTGTACATCTTCAAAAATACAATTCCATCGATGAGCTGATGATGTAATAAAAGATGCCTAACCATCTGTGAAACACAGATGAAACAGATTTAACAGAATCCATACAACCCTAATGTCAACAAGGTTCAAAACATTTCTGTTAAAGTAGCCACATATGAGGTGATTCCTGCAATGTTGCCATTACAATGTGCTACGTGAAGTCCCCAAACTTTCGGCGTTTTAAGCACACACAAAACAGAGCCTAACATAGCACCACGAAGCAAGGCAGCTGCCAGTTCCACCTTAATTCCTTCCTCTCTTATGACAGGAATGGGCAATCCAATATGCTTACATGTCTCTGGGGTGGCATTAACACTCACAAGTGAAACTAGGCTAACCAGTTTGCATGCCAGTGCTCAACTCAGGAACAGGGTGGCGATGTGTCTTACTTGACAGAGGATAGCCCCCTATTTGAAGGATTGTCAGAGGACAGTATTTGAAGGTGTCCTCTGTTAGACGGGCAGTCCATTCTAAGTCTGGTTTAAAGATAAAGAACCCTAAGAAGGGAGAGCAGCAGGGATCTTGAAGCTGCCCATTAACAGCACCTGGACAGCAGACTGCACAGCACATGGGCCTCCTGGTCACAGTTTCCCCCACTATGGTGAAATGTACTGCATTTCTATTTAAATTATAGTAATTATTTCTAAATTAGCACCTACACATCTAAATGAGCATATGCAAGTTTACTGCAAATCTGCATCCTTTAATGCACATCTGTCCTCTTTTGGGTGGTGCATTTTGGCCAATCCCTGTTTGTATCTGTATAATACATATCACTAGCAAAAATTATTTGCTGCCTGTATACTTTACACTTTGGGGGTATATGTAAAATGTTTTGCATGCACTCATAAAACAATGCTATTCATGAAGAAGCCCGTCTAGGTTAGGTCTCAACTGCTGTAGGTCTGGGTGACCTACCAGGGGCCTTCCCAGACAACCAATTTACTGCACAACAAATATGCAATTGTTGTGCATTTGTTGCAGAAATCAAGAGGTGCGAACACAGATATCAAGTGAATTCCCAAGGTGATTCAAACATACTAGTTCTCTTTCAGGAAAAACTGTCCAATGATAGATGAAGTAACATTAAGAACTGGTAGGGGCTCCTAGGGCTACCAATCAAAAGGCAATGTGCAGATATCCCATCTTTTATTCCTTAACAGGTTTTTCTGATAAAACAAAAAGATGGAAGAACTGGTGGAAAAACATGGGAGGGTTACAAAAGGAAGACAAAGCTATCTGGATCCCCTGTAAAATTCTGTGAATGGGGCAGGGCAATTGCACCATAAAAGCCTCCTCTGGAATCACCCTCAGGGCCAAAGCAGGCATTATTTTAAAGACGTAACTAGCAACTATGTCTTTTTTTTTTTCATTTTTATTCTAGAGTAGGTGTAGGGGGCCTGATCCAGATTGGGACCCTACTGTGGAGGGTAGGGGGCTTTAATTTCAGTTTCTGTGAACTGCCCAGAGAGCTTTGGCTATTGGGCAGTATAGAAATGAAATAAATTAATAACAATAAATTAATGAATCCTGTCCCATCCTCTATGGGTCCAATCTGGACTGGGGTTCCTGCATCTGCAGTTTCTATTGCAAAATGTGTTTTCAGTTGACGGATGGCCTTTCTCAAAGACAAGCAGTCTTCATGTCCCTTATTCTGGTACATCCATTGAAACAACTTGTTCACAAATAATGTGATGAAGATCTGGGTGAAAAAATATTGGCCCATCTTCACATAATGAATCACTACTTTCAGGCACCAGTGTGAGACTTGCCTCTTCCTATCATTATGTGAAATTATTTGGTGTGAGCTATCTCATAGACAATTGTCTTGCAGGCTGCAACAGTGGAGTGCCTGTGTCAAGGAGAAGCCATCAGTGTGACATTCAAGAACGGATCCCTCTGGTGCCAGCATCTTTTCTCTGAGCTTAAACAAAGAAGAACTTATTGACTATTGGAGGGCAGCTGGCAGTGAAATATGAAACAAGCTTCTCAAAAGTATCTTGCAAGAAGGAATGTTCAAGGCAAAGAGATGTCATGTAGATTATCATGGGTATACTATAGTCGCACCAATATTTTGCTCTCAGAGTGATGGAGGTGTGGTGTAGTGGTTAGAGTGTTGGACTGGGAGCCAGGAGATCTGGGTTCTAGTCCCCACTCAGCCATGGAAGCTAACTGGATGGCTTTGGGCCATTCACAGACTCTCAGCCCAACCTATCTCACAGGGTTCTTGTTGTGTGTGAGGATAAAATGGAGAGGAGGAGGATTATGTATGCCACCTTGGGTTTCTTGGAGGAAAAAAGGTGGGATATAAATGCAACAAATAAATCAATAAAGGTGCTAGTGGTAGAAACTAAAAACAAAGTGTTTTGCTGCTCTATTGTGTTCTTTCTGGATTGTACTGCAAGTCCTGCTACAAAACCAATAGCTCATATTTCAGATGCAGTACTTATGTGGGTTGGGTTTGCTTTGGAAGGAGAGATCTCTGGAGGCTTCTGGAATTTTTGTAATATTGGGGTTCATATAGAAATGTACAAGTTGAGTGAAGTACTTCTACAAGCAGCAAATCCAGGGCTCCACATCAAAGGCAGCCCAGCACCTTTTCCCTTTTAACTCTCAACTCCTCTCTCTCTCTCTCTCTCTCCATCTCAGTCTCCGTCTCTCTCTGTTCCGAAGATGTTCTCTCACACAGAAACTTAGATTACATCTTCCATAGCTGAGGACAGGGGAGCTATGCAACCTACCTAATGGTTCCCTCTGTTCAGAACACTCAAGGATGATCTAGCAATCACCTGCCTCCCTGTGCCTGATCTGGATTGGTCTCCCTGTGCCTGCAATTTCTATTGCAAAATAGTGATCCATAATATCTTCTTAACAGGCTTAAGCAAAAGGCTCACACGATATTATTCACTGCTGATATCTCCCTCTTGTGCATGTGTGGTCCCATTATGGATCACTGTTCTCTTCACATAAATTATTAGCTTGAAGCAAGCCCAGTGTCAAGGGTAAGCATGGTTGGGCAGCTGTCAAGAGCCCTTACCCCAGCAAGGGCCCAATGACAAGAGCTCCCTATAGATATTCCTCCTCTTCACCATTGCAATCTGCTTATTCGCCTGCCTCTTGCTCTGGCCCAAACAATATTAGTGGTGAAAAGAAACAGCAGTAGACGCCACTGCCTACTTGCCCACTGGCTCTCTTCCTGTCAAGTAAGCAAGTAGTAACAATGATAAGAAAGAGGAGGAAGAAGAATAGCAGCTGGTGAATGGCAGTGAGAAGAGGGACTCACTGAGGGAAGAGGCCATTCTGGATGTCTTGCCCAAGGGCCCTCAAAAAGCTGGAGCTAGCACTGGCTTGAAGCCTGCCTCTTCCTTTGCTTTTCCATATTTCTTTGTGCTACCCCCTTGTTCTCTCCTGCCTCATGGTGTCTGCCCATCAGTGAAACTGTGCGATGCCCATTGCAGTCATGTTCCATCGGTACATCACATATATTGGATTTCTACATGTGTACACTGCTTATGTCCCAGCCAGAGACATGGATGTATTGATTTAGGAAGTTCTGCCTTGCTTTTCCACTCTTAAACAGAGGTCCCAAGGCAGCTGTCAGAAGTTGCCCTGTATGATAAAGCACCAGAACAACTGATTGGGGCATCTTTCTGGGCCGTAAAGTGTTCTGAAGCTCTTTGGACTAGCCCAATTCACCCAGACTGGCCATTGGCAGGAAGAGCTATAAAAACTTCCTGTTTCAGCTGGGACTTTGCCTGGCTCTAGTGTGCTTCAGTTTGTTCTTTGGCTCTGACTCCTGGCTCCAAACACACACACATCACCTCTGATCTCCTGGCATAACATCTTGTTCCCAACTCCTGATTCATCTGACTGCTGCAGCAAGGGGGAAAGGCTTAAAAAAAAACCCTCTCTGCCCCCTGTGGTTCTGCTGCTATTTAATTCTTTTAAATGTACATATGAATTGCATTAATTGCAATTAATTAATTGCATTAATTGCAACTAATGTAAAATCCAGCAGCCCTCAGAGATTTAACTGATAGAGACCATGAGAGGGAGCCAAGTCTTGAGGAATAGTGAGAATTCTAGCAGCTCACATATGAAGACATCCCTCAAAGACAAAAATAGCGACAGTAGATAGCACAAAATAGAGACATTCCCCTGGTAAATAGAGATAGCTGGAATATATGATACTGCTAAACTTCCCTTCTTGAAAAACTGTATTTGGACCACATGAATTCCTTACAGAAATGATATGCAAGTTCTCCCAATGCTAGAAATTCAAAATAGAAGCAGAGCTCACTCCCACTTCCTCTATGTATTATTTATTTAGTTTATCAGCAAATAGCGTGGACTCTATAATATATTGTTCAGCCATGCATAGAGAATTGCAGAACAAACAAATCAAATACACAAGAGACAAAAGATAAGGAGAAGGAATGGAGAAGGTGTTGTCTGAATAACTGCTTTATATTCCCCTCACAGATATAGGTTAATTATCAAATAGATAGGGTTACTGGGGGGGGGGGTGAGTACTTTTAGGCAGCTGTGAGTTGGTTGAGGTGTCATTTGGTGTTATTTCTCTGTATTAAAAAAAACTAATAAAAACTTTAAATAAACAATGTGAACCAAATATATATACATATATATATATATATATATATATATATATATTTTCTTGCTTCTCGTCTCTTAAATGCTACTTTCTCTTTTACAGTCTGCTCTGACTTTCTAACTGGTATAGCCATATACACAAGTTTAGCTCCATAAAAAGGAAAGAGGTACAGATGTTTCACCTGTGCATGTATAAAAATGCTGCCTCCCTAGTGATACGGAGGGGGGGAGCTCTCAGGACAAACTTTATGTGTAATCCATCATTGCATGGCTTTTTGGCCACTGTTCATCTGCTTCTCCGTTGGTTCCTTCTCATTTATTTTTGTAATCAAACTATTTCTTCTTCTTCTTTTGCCTCTTAGGGGACCATTTCTGAAGGTAGAACATGTATAGATACACACAAAATAACTAACTCCCCAAGCATGAAGATCCAATAATATTCTATTCTTGTTATAAAAGATAATCTCAGTTCTTGGGCTTTCTCAGGCGTAGTTCTTGTCTTCAGCTACAATAAATTGTAGCAATATGTTAATTTATCATGCATGTTCCACCTTTGGATCTCCCCTGGGTATTTGCCTAATACCTTGAGCCCCTGAGCAGAATTTTTAAAACTCTATAAAACCCCTACTAGCAAATTATAAAAGAACAATCCCTTGTTGACCCCCAATCACAACACTTTAATATAGAGATATAGTTTCCTACAAGTCACAGCAACGTGACTTGCAACAATGAATCTGTGCAAATAATTGCCTGTCACAATGTAAAAAGAGACCAAAACCACTTTTCAAGTAGGAACTAGGACCAAATTAGATGTGACACAGAGTTCCTTGTTTCTTTCCTGACTTAAAAAACAACAACTGAAAAACACTGGGAACACCAGAATGGTGGGAGTAAAAGGCTCCTTCACCCTTTCCCTTCCAGCCATGTGTCAGCTCAAAATTTCATCCCCCAAAAAGCTTTCCCACCTGCTGCAGGCAGAAAGACAAGTGGTCCCCATATATTTATTCCCATGGGCAGAAGAGGAGTAGGATTTATTTTGAGCTGAAATATGTCTAGAGGAGAAAATTTTAAGCAGCCTCTCTCCACCACTCCTTCCTCGGCTCAGATTGGCAGCCTGCTGAGATGACTTTTGGTTTTAAATTACAAAAAATATAGAGGAAACTAACACAGAACTCTGGGTAACATCTTGTTTGGCCCTGAGCTACCTATTCATAGTTTCTGAGCACTTCCAGAGTTGCAAAAACCAAAGCATTTGACTTAATGAGCATACAGACCTAGGAAAGATGTAAAAGAACAATAACAACAACAGTTATCTAATAGCTTCAGAAATTGAGTGTTTTGCTGCTGCTGCTGCTGCTGCTGTGTCTTGCAAAATGCTTGGAGTGCATGGAGAGCGCATGGCAATAAAACCAACACAGACATAAAGTGAAACATAATGATATAGAATAAACGTCTAAAGCAGAAGACACGGGGCCATAAGCCAATGTGCCCACAGACTCCTCTTGGTGCCTGCCAAGATCCCTTGCCTTCTTGATGTTTATTTTATTTTATTAGATTTGTTTTAATTACTTTTCTTCCCTATTTTGCCATCTGGGAAATGGGTGTTTTGTGACCAGCCCACCAACAATGGCAGCCATTACATGAATATGGAAGCCCTGTCCCCCCTGCCCCAGTGGCAGCCAGTTTCTGAGAATGCCCACAACACTCTTCCTTTCAACATTCCAAATGTGCCCACTGACCCAAAAAGGTTGGGGTCCCCTGCTCTAACCATCTCAGTGCTGGGAATACAACGTTGGAATTCTGCTACTTCAGGGAACATAACCTTTACATCCATGAAAGATAAGTCTATCAAAAGCTCTTAGGGCCAAACAACACATGACCTTCATTCCATCATTGTGCCCTAGAGTCTGGGTGAGTCCACAAATTTCCAGTAGGGGTGGGGCTCAATCTGGATTGAGAATCTAGAGCAAGGAGGGCTTTAACTCTTTGCCTCCTGCTGCAGTCCAGATCCAGATCAAGCATCCTGTGCCTGTAATTTGCATTGCAAAAAGAGGTCATGTTTATTTCAATGGGATCCTTTTTTGCAATGCAATTTGCAAGTGCAGGGCCCCTGATCCAAACTGGGACTGCAATGGGGGGAAAGGGTTAAATCCTGCACTGGAAGTTTGTGTGTGTAGGGGCAGCGACCCTGCACTTAAGGGCAGAACTATGGAGTTAAGTCCATGTATAGTTTGGCCCTTAGTCATGACGGCTATATGAAATCTTCATGTTCAGAAGGCATAAGCAATTGAATGCTGGTTGCTGGGGAGAGGGCTACTGCCTTCAAGCCACATCTGGGTGGCCATTGTGGGCAGGGCCAGCCCTACCATTAGGCAGAGTAAGGCAGCCTCCTGTGGCTGCTGATTTTGCGTGTCATGAAAGGGCATAATCTTATTAGTTATTTAATTTATATGATTGTGGCCACCTAATGTGAAGAGAAAACTCCCTGGAAAAGACCCTGATGCTGGGAAAGATTGAAGGCAAAAGGAGAAGGGGACAGCAGAGGATGAGATGGCTAGATAGCATCACCGATGCAATGAACATGAACTTGAGCACACTCCGGGAGAGAGCAGAGGACAGGAAGGCCTGGCGTGCTATGGTCCATGGGGTCACGAAGAGTCGGACATGACTTAACGACTGAACAACAACAATTTTTACTCCCAGGAAAAGATGGTTGTGGGATTTTCTCCCTCAGGTGCCAAAATAACTACTGTTGTGACTAAAATTTATTCCACATTTTTTCGACCATTCTCATTCAATTTGATAGAAGATAAATTGCTTTTGAAAAGAAATTCAATGCTGAAGAAAATTTGGAGAAATTCTTAAGGGTTGGCTTTGGGTTTCTTGGGTTTACCTTACTTAGCGGCTGTGGAATAAGCACAAGTGTCCTGTCTTTCATTGTACTATCATCTCTCTGGCCACCTGTAGCCTCCTCAGCTTCCTACATTTCAATTAAAGCCCAGTGGAAGGCAACATGTGGTAATTCCTCCCACAGAGATTTTTCAGCTCAGGAAGTGCTGGCAGCCTGGGAGGCTAGCTGTGATTAGGTATGCTCAAAAACACCACAAAAATAAATTATAAAACACTCTGAGAATGAGGCAGAACAATGGAAGCCCCTTTCATGGGGAAGAAACTTTCTTGAAGTTGGAGGACAGATTCTGGCAAAGCACTAACTCCACCTCATCCCTGGAGCTTGACACAACACTGCACCCCACCTCACACCTGCATTGTGGTGGATGCAAAATGGGGGCCAGCCTGCCAACACAGATGCTGTTGCAGCATGAAAAACCCAAAAATCTTTATCAAAAAAGAAAGCAGCTGTGCTACAAGCCCTGCCAATGGGGAGCCGCACCTGAGAGAAACTGTGGATAATTTCTTCTTCCCCTGGCAAAATTTGATGAAATTATCTCTCAAATTTCTCTGCCCACAAATAAGGTGGAGAATTTCAAGAGGCCCTCTGTGCACAGATCTAAAAATAACTTGGGCAGCCTTGGCTACTATGAACTTTGGCTATGTGTGTGTGTGATATTTACTGTTCCACCTCAGACAGCAAGTTTTCTTGGGCCAGGCCTGACCATGGAGAGCAGGATGCTGGAGTAATTGGCCTTTAATCTGATTCACCGGGGGTTTTCTAACCTCTCATATGTTCCACATTATGAAAAACATATCCATGGAGTTTAATAGGGCTTACTCCCAAGTAAGTGTGCCTGGGATTTAGCCTCTAACACTGGCAGGTGAAGATGTACAATGAAATAGGGCTTTTCAAAGCCAATGAAGTCAAGCCTTTAAAAAATTGTGTGTATGTGTGAGTGAGAGTGAGTGAGTGTGATAGGAACACAATAGAACTATGCTTGAGATAATGGTCTCTTTTCATCTGTCACATGGTGGGAAAGAGCAGATAAGCAAGTGAGGCAGGCTGTTCATACTCAGAAGATAAATATATCTCAATAATGCCTCCAATGTGCTATGGATGCATCACCTCTGAGTAATATTAGCATCTCATATTATAATCAAACATCTATGTCATCTCACTCCAAATGTATTTAGAGATTAAAGCAGTAAACACCAAATATGGATACCTATACAGCAAAATTTAAAACTGAAGTAAAACACTGCTGCTGTGCTAGAATATATTTTGCCATTTGAACAAGTTGGAAAAGTGCCCCCCAATGCGTGCACGCATGCACGCACATGCACACCCACCTTGTTTTCAGGTTCTCTTTACTTCTTAAGTGATTTTGTTGTTGCTGAATTTACCCCGGACAATTTTTCTCCCAACTATCTCTGACATTACGGCAAGCCATGAAGAATATTCTATCCTGCTGAAACTGCAGGGGGAAGCAGAATATAATTACTCAAGTGGGAATTAAGCCAGGATCTCAGCACTAGCACCTCCACGCTTTCACAGAGACTGAAAGTTATAAATCAGGATGCCTGATTTATTCTGCATTGAAAAGATGTCAGCTCCTGTTGCATAGTACAGACTCATTAGTACAAAGGCAGCAGACCAGACCAACTGTGGGAGAAAATTCATATTGTAGCGCTCTCCTATGATTGAGGACACAGCCAGGTCCAGGTTTGAGGAGCTGTCTGGTGGGTCCCCTCTGACACCAACTGGGCCCTTCCCACCCAAAGCAGCCAGTAGCAATAGCAGTGCTGTGACCGTGACACATAGCTGTGAGCTGCCCTCCATTTTAAATTTCCCACAATGCCCCAACATAGCATCACTCTAGGGCTCTATGGGAGAGGTAAAATGGTGGGCAGCTTCCCAGACCCAACTGTGGAGATGTGAAGACCTAGAGAAAAAAAAACTGGGAAAATGGCAGTGGTTTTTTTATGTTTTTGTTTTGTTTTTTCCATTTGGGGGGAAATGGTGGTGGTGGGGAACAGGTTTTTCCCTATTTTTCCTATTCCCCCACCCCCATTTTTCCATTTTTTTCTGGGCCTTCACATCTCTACACACCGGCAGCTGCTAGACAAGCTCACAGCTAGAGGAACAGTAAACAGCAGGATTCAGCATCAGTGTGATTGGGTCCTGCTGGGGTGCTGGGGCTGCCTGAGGGTGCTGGGTTCCACTGTCTGCTCTGTGTGAGGAAAACATGTTGGCAGGAAAAGCAATACAGTGCTGGCACAGAACAGTACTGAGGTATATGAAACTTCAAAGGTATTTGGGGTGGAGGAGTGAAATTTGCATCATTTTCACAAAAGGGAATCCAACAGTCTTTTGCTTAAAAAATGAGGATAGGCACAGATGAAGGCCAGATGACATGTTAGATCTGGAAAGCCACCCACCATCTTACACTACTTGCAATGCGCTTGAGTGATGCATGTCAGTTGAAGTGTCTGGCCAGGGCTGTGACCAACAGCTATACCTGATTCTCGACTGGGAGAATGAGTTCTCCAGTGCAGGTTCCCTGGAGCCAGGGGCTTGAACTTTGGCCAGAGAAGCAGGAAGCTGAAGAAAACATGGAGGCTGGTGGCTCCAATGTCAGTGGGGCAGTGAATCCACTCCAGGTTACAGTCAGAACTCTAAAGGAGCTATCCAAGGTGTGAGGTGCCTTGGAAAGCTCTTTTATAGCTCTGACTGGTTCTGGTTGAAACCTGGCGTGGATTCACCACCCCACTGACATTGGAGCCACCAGCCTCCACAGTGATGTGCAGCAGGCAGAAAGTACAGAAAGTGCTGCTCTCTTGATTACTCATGGGCAGGAGGCAGATCTGGCTATTTCAGAGATTTGGTAATGCCTGCCAACTGCATGGGTGGGGGTCCCATACCTCTATTCCCTTCAAGTGCCAGCCTCTGACCCTGAAATGCCCAGGTCAAATCCCCAGCCTCTGGAAGCTGGCTTCCACGTTGCTGCATGTGAAACAGAATGGGCTGGTTCCAGATTTGCACTGGATCAACTGCACTGATGGAAGTGGACTTACCTGCACCCTCCTTCCTATGGCAGCCCCTCCAGCCCCTGACAAATGCTACATAGAGAGTTGGGAGATTCTGCTGTTTGGGGTGGCGCCCCCCAAAATGGGTGGAGGGACCTTCCACTGCTCCAAGGTGTGGTAGACAAGAGAAGAGGGCTTGCGTACAGAGAGCGCTGGCAAATGCATGTGGACCACACTAAATATAATTCGACAACATCTAGCAGGGGTGGACAACTGATGGCCCTCCAGATATTTTGCCCTACAATTCCCATCAGCCTAGCCGGTATAGCCACTGTTAAGGGATCATGGGAACTGTAGGCCAAACATCTGAAGGGATGCAAGTTCCCCACCCCTGATCAAAAGCATTACAGGTCATTCTTTCCTTTCTCTAGTTGAGGCTCCAGTTCAGCTGAAACACTTTGAAGACTGTGCTTAAATAACTAGCTGAATCAGTGTTTAAATGCTGCATATGTAATAACTTTGCAGAAGAGCTGTAAGCATTTATTTTCTAGCTCTCCTCTGTCACTGCCTCTATTAGTAGCATCTCTCCATTTAGCTCCCACAAGTTTCCTAGCAACATCCTTACATCCACATTAACACCTATTAGATCCATAACGGATACCTTTAAAATAATCAGCCAGTGTGAAATGCTGCAAACTCTTGGCATCTGAACTAGATTTGGGGGCAATCTCCTTGCTAGAGAAAGGAAACACATCTTATGTACCAAGGAATATGGCTATCATTCCACAGCTTCCCTCTTTCCATTGTCATTCTCTCAGCAACAGGAGAATAATGAAATATTGTCCTTTTTTATTTTGTGAAAGCAATGATTGCAGCTCCACAGCTGAGTTCCACTCTGCACTTGGAAAGAGATTAAAGTGCTTTGCTATAAATGACAAATAGATCATATCATCCCCAAAGCTGTAACAAAGGGCTGGTGCACATGATACAGTCACTATGCAGAGTCCACTTTAAATCACACATAGGGTTGTATCCATTTGTGTCATCCTGATAGCATGAAACTTCTACCACTTGCAGAAATCCTGTTTTTATCCTTGCCCAAGTGTCAAATCCAGTACTTTGATTCTGTTTGTGCAAGTTGTTGGACAAGGCATTGCACAACACATTGCACAAGCCATTGTGCAGTCTGTTGCACAATGTGCTGCGTAGGCCATGGTGGAAAGTGTTCCACAATGTGTTCCACAAGCCAGTGTACCAGCCAATGCACAAGCTGTTTGGCAAATCATTGCACAAGGCATTGCACAACTCGTTATAACTTCATTAGACTAGGGCCCCATCTACTCCCGGCTTTTACTTCCAGGACGGTTGCAAGTAGAGGTCCCTTGGGACAGACGATGCAGTCGCTACTTTTCAGCCATCCATGTATTTCTCCCAGAAAATGTGGATTTCAAAGGAGGCATTTTGCTGCGATGTTTTTCATTTGCTGCAGGTTTTCCCACAGTTGCGAACCGTCTGTCCCTTCCCCAAACCGACTTTGCATTTTGCAATGGGCATGTTGTAGTGCGCATAGTGTTTGGGTCACTCTGTGATGCCCCTTTACTCCCCCTGTCCCTTCTCAGCTGCACAGTTGCAGAGGCACAGAGAGGCATTTTCATTTATTTAATCACACTTTCACATGTTCTTGCAACTTTGTATCTTTGCAATGGTTGCTTTCGACTCAGTGCCAAGGGCCGGGGGAGGACCAACTTCTGGCCACCATTTTGGAGCAATTGTTAGCGGCATACCGCTCATGCTTGTGAGTGCGAACCATTGCAAGAGTCTCAGGCTGGGGAACTGACGAACAGATGGCATGGAAATGAAGGAGTACAGAACACTCACTTTTTACCTAACAAGGGATGGACAGAGAGAACAGAACCCCCAAAATACAAAACAGCCACTGAAGTGTCGCACGCCCACGCTCATGGCACTGCACAGCTGCGCATTAAAGTATAAAGGCAAAAAAAGGGCATGGTGGAGTCTGTTAGGGAAGCCCGCAGTAAATCGTGAGCGTATCCCAGCAGAAGCTAATTCGAAGCTGAAATGCTGCGCAGTGGTGACAGGGTGAAAGCAGTGCCATGTAGACGGGGCCTAGGTGTTGCTTACACTAGTCCTGGGTTACATTCAACATTACGCTAACAAGAGTTAGTGTTGTTCTGCTAGCAGTTGCACAACTAATGAAGCCTGATTAATTTAGCATGCTTTAGTGGTCAGATTTGCCCTGTCATGTAGGAAATATGTGAAGTAGTATCAGTGGGAAACTTGATTCAAATCAGTCCTTTTTTCCTTGCTGATTTAGATAATGATTTATATCTCTTCATACTCTCTCTCTCTCTCTCTCTCTCTCTCAGCAGTAGTGGCAGAGGACCACTGTCAGTAACGTGATCAGCGAGAAGGAAACAAGAGGGCAGTTTTTGAACTGGGAAATGTTTCGCTCCAATCACCACAAATGTAGATACTAAGAGGCCTCATAATGCCTCAGCCTATTATCATCCTACTCATTAAGAGTCCCAAAGCAAGTAACACTGTAAATAAACAGAAGTTTAGACATTTGCAGGCGTTGCTCACTTAGGTAACTCAGTAAATTGATAAAATCTCAGTTAATGTTCAAAATGGCAGGTTTCTTTTTGCGAGAAGCCAGAAGAGAATGTGCATGATGCGGCAGAGAGTGTCAAAAGAACCTAGCAAAATATATTACAAGTGTGTTTATTTATTTCGAAACATATATCCTACTTTCCCATTATTTAAAAGAAAATCCGCAAGGTGGCTTACAATAGATTCATAAAATGCACAATACAATGATGAAACAGGCTCAAAGGAGAATGAGATAGTTGTACATAAAAAAAAACTGGCGAACTATAAGATTTTTTTAAAACAATAGGTAAAAGTATGGAAAAATTGAATGATCTTAGCTGGGCACCTAAATGGCAGTAACAACAATGGCATGAGATGAAGTTCCCTGAGAAGGGAGTTCCAAAGCTAGGGGGCCACCACAGAAAAGCCCCTCTCTTTAGTAACTCTCTCTGCCTGATTCCACCGGCAAGGGAATCCAGAGAAAGACTTCAGTTATTCATGTGCAGGTTTGTATGGGAGATGATGGCCCTTTAGATACTATCTAAAGGCATCCTGGTCAGTGTAATTTTGATAAATTTTAATGTCTGACTGTTGCTGCACAAAATGCCTGTGGCTGTAGGTTGTGAAATAGCAGAAATAGTAGAGTCAAACACTTTTACCTTGCAGAATTATAGTCTGGACACACAGAGCAGCAGAAGCTGTTCTGCTAACATAGCATTCCATTGCAAGCCCCAAACATTATTCAGTTATGTGTGCAGTAACTCATCATCCATTTATTCACTGAAACCAAGGACAATAATATCACCATCACATGACACCCTACCCTATGCTGTTGTATCATACAGTATGATGGGTATTATTTCTCTAGGGCCGTCAACCTGCTTAAGAAATGTTCGATGATTGATTGTCAGGGAGCCACAGGCTAACCATATCCATGGAGGACCAGCCCAGAAGGTGTAGGGGTATGCAGTGCCAGTGCCAGGTGCCTGAGGGCCCTTGAGCAAGGCACACCAATGGTCCCCCTCCCTCCCTTAGTGAATCTACCTTCTCACCACCATTGTCACCAGCTGATGTTGCTCCTCCTCCTCTTTCTCATCATTGCTTCCACTTGCTTGCTTGAGAGGCAGAGAGGCAGCAAGCAAGGAGGCCGTGGCATCTACCGCTCCTCCTTCTCACCACCACCGTTGTCTGGGCCAGAGCGAGTGAGCAAGCAGGTTGCAATGGTGAAGAGAAGGAGCAAGTTCAGGGGCCTTGTCAGTGGGACCCTGGATGAGTCTGGGCCCTCGGCAGGTACCCGACCATGCTTACCCTTGGTGCCA
Source organism: Heloderma suspectum (assembly GCF_057233095.1). NCBI lineage: Eukaryota > Metazoa > Chordata > Lepidosauria > Squamata > Helodermatidae > Heloderma > Heloderma suspectum. The sequence goes on along the minus strand of NC_139460.1, from coordinate 42,814,552 downwards.
GTCTGTGGGTATATGTCTGATTCTAAATGGATCCAGGAGCAGAGCTATGAAATCCAACACGCACACGCACACACCGTTTCAGTTTCTTTCCCATCACATTTGGCACTGTGCACTGATATTAAAGGCATTGTGAGATAATTCACAATCTAATTCTGTTGTCACTCCTTGCTTTATTCTAATTCTGTTGTCACTTCAAAGTTTTCTTTCTCATCCCTGACTATGATGCACACACCAGAACCAAGACTGCCTCAAAAAATAAACCATTACTTCCCTAACTCTCAGTCCCAACCATTTAAATGTATTGGCATTGACTAAAATTGCCTCCAATGATTAATCAACTAAAGCTTTTCTTGACTGAGCTACTGATTAAACTTATTAAAGCCTGCTGCTCTAACTCTACCCTTTGCTACAACTGGCGATAAGCTTTTACCGTGCATCATCAGTGTAGCTCGCATCTTGCTTCTCCACAGCATCCAGTGAAAATGTTTCATTTCATTTTATTTCATTTCATTTATTACATTTCTATACTGCCCAATAGCCAAAGCACTCTGGGTGGTTTACAAAGATTAAAAACCTTAAAAATACAATATTGTATGTAGTATAAAATGTTTATATACAAACATATAAACAGACAGCACGCACGCACGCGCGCGCACACACACACACATAAACAATTTAAACAATCATCAATAAGAAATTCAGGGCCCGAATTAAAAACCTTATCATATGCCTGAGAGTAAAGAAAGGTCTCAACTTGGTGCTGCAGAGTTAACAATGTTGGCACCAGGCGGGCCTCACTGGGGAGATTGTTTCATAATCGGGAGTCCACCACTGAGAAGGCCCTCTCCCTTTTTGCCACCTTCGGAGCCTCCCTCAAAGGAGGCACCTGGACAAGGGCCTTAGATGATAAGCGTACTATACAGGTAGGTTCAACTCCTTGCTCATGTATGCCACCATTCATAACTTTCTTCATTTAGAAGGCTGTACACCTATTTCAAGTGATAAAGTATTCAAACATTGTCAAAGATATACTTTTAATGTTTGTAGGATGATCCAGGAGCTTAAACATAGTAGTAGAGTGGCCATGTGTCCTCTTTTACAGAGGATAATCTTCTATTTGAAGGGCTGGTAGAGGTTTGTCCAATATCTTGAAGGCATCTTCTGTTTGAAGGCTGCCCAGTCCAAGCCCATTTAAACATACACAACCATCAGAAGGAAGAGTTGGCCCTTGGAGTAGCCCATCCACAGCACCTGGGCAGCAGACTGAGCAAGGCACACAGGCCACCTGCTCACAGTCTTCCATAGTACGGTGAGATGTACTGGATTTCTGTTCAAATTATAATAAACGTTTCTAAATGTACATCTGTACATATAAATTCGCATGTGCAATTTTTATGCAAATTGGTGTCCTCCTTTGTCCTTTTTTTTGGGTGATACACAAGTGGCCACCCTACATAGAAGAGGGCAACAACTGGTTCTCCGTTGCTCCAGAAAGCAGGACTAGATCTAACAGGAGGGCAGATTTGCACTGAACATTAGGACAAACCACATGACAGTAGGAGCAGTTTGACAGCAGAACCATTTACCTAGAGAAGTGGTGAGTTCTCTATTGCTGGAGGTCTTCAGGCAGAAGCTGGACTGCCATCTGTTTGGGGATGCTCTCACTCTGGATACCCTGCATCAAGTAAGCAGGGCAATATGGAACAGTATGCTATCTATATGCAGCCTTTCTCCCTATGCTGGTTCCGTTGTGCTCATGGGAGTGACTACTTGCACAATGGGGGTTTTGCACTTCTAGAAAGAACCCCAGAAACTCTCGTTTCCAGATTAGGACAGGTCAGCGGAGCTCCCTTCTGCAAATTCTGCTGACCTGCTCCATTCTGGAAAAAAAAGCTTTTCCACTCATTTCAGGTTATTTTTTGAAGTGTGAAAGCCCCATTAAACAAGCAGTTGCTCCCGTGAGTGCATGGGCACAAGAGAATACTCCCCCTGGTGCCCTCCAGATGTTTTCAATGACAAGTCCCATAAGCCCCAGCCAGCATGGCCAATGCCTGTGGATTCTTGGAGTTGTAGTCCAAAAACCCCAGAATAGGGGATTGGACTAGACAGGTTACAAGACTCCCTCCAATTCTGGTTCTATGAAGCTCAAATGATTATTCATTACCATTTCTGATTTCTATAGCCATTTTCAGCATGCAGAAAGCTTGACTTTGGTTGCTTCACTTACCCTCTCAACAACATTGTGAACCAAGGTAGGTTAGGTGGGAAGATGCTGTTTACACAACACGCTAACCCACATCCAGTGGTTGAGTGTGGGTTTTTGTTGATCCATGGTTTAACGTGTTGTCTGAACCCAGGATGTTTTCCGCAGGGTGGCTTGTTAACCAGGTAGTGTGGATTATTTTTCTTGAACAAGCCACCTTGAGAACCCATGGTTTGTTGTTGGGTTGTTCAGGGTGGTTAACAAGCCACGGTGCATGATTAACAAGCCACCCTGCAGAAAATGTCTTGGGTTCAGACAACGCACTAACACATGGTTCAGCAACAACCCACACTCCACCAATGAGTGTGGGTTAGCATGTTGTGCAAACCCAGTCAGTGACTTAACAAAGACATTGAGCAGGCTCCATGGCTGAGCAGGGATTTCAACAGGGATCGCCCTCTTCACACCATCTGGCCCTCTGTACTATGCTGACCTTACGACAGCAGCTCGCCTGGGATTACTACCTGCAGGCTCCCTATGACGTCGAAGAGCTTTGACTTTTCTGCATGGGAACTAATAGCATCTATTTAATCTGATTTCCAGGGTGAGTCAGCAGCACGACGCTGCCCCTCAGTAGACAGCGGTAACATCTGAACCCCATGTCACAGGCATTTAAGACCCATAACATACTCTGGCTGGTGCTCAAAGTTGACAAGCAGCTGCCCATGCCACTCACCCTTGCACACAAATTTACGTTTCTGTTTCTTTCAATACTCCACCATGTAAGGGCCTTGCTGACATCGGCAAGAACATGTTTTCTTTTATTATGTAGTAATCAGCCTGAATAAAAATCAGTGCTGGTCTCTGGCCCTAGTCTCACAATGATATAAAGATGAATTTATTAGAACCCTTCTGTATGAGCACACACAAAGCTGCATCTAGAAGAGGGACATGAGAAGAGGGAGATGGTCTTCCACCACTTTCTAGAGCTGTCTGGATTGGAGGTGCTCCTACAACAGGAGACTGAAGGCACGCAAAGGAGAAATGGTTAATTGTCATGAAGTGATCCCTGAGTGCATGGCTTTTACTAACACCAGCTTAAAATGTTTTTAATAAAAAATGGGACTAGAAAGGGATCATAGAATCATAGAATGGTAGGGTTGGAAGGGGCCTACAAGGCCATCGAGTCCAACCCCCTGGTCAATGCAGGTATCCAAGTCAGAACATCCCTGACAGATGGCTGTCCAGCCTCATCTTGAATGCCTCCAGTGTGGGAGAGCCCACCACCTCCTTAGGTAATTGGTTCCATTGTCATATTGTTCTAACAGTCAGGAGGTTTTTCCTGATGTTCAGCCGGAATCTGGCTTCCTGTCACTTGAGCCCATTATTCCGTGTCCTGCACTCTGGGATGATCGAGAAGAGATCCTGGCCTTCCTCTCTGGGACAACCTTTCAAGTACTTGAAGAGCGCTATCATATCTCCCCTCAGTCTTCTCTTCTCAAGGCTAAACATGCCCAGTTCTTTCAGTCTCTCTTCACAGGGCTTTGTTTCCAGTCCCCTGATCATCTTTGATGACCTCCTCTGAACCCTCTCCAGTTTCTCTGCATCATTCTTAAAATGTAGTGGCCAGAACTGGGCACAGTACTCCAGACGAGGCCTAACTAGTGCTGAGTAGAGGGGAACTAGTACTTCCCAGAATTTGGAAGCTATGCTTCTATTAATTCAGCCCAAAGTAGCATTAGCCTTTTTTGCAGCCACATCACATTGTTCGCTCATATTCAGATTGTGATCTACAACAGTTCCAAGATCTTTCTCACTTGTAGTGTTGTTGAGCCACATATCTCACATCTTGTAACTGTGCATTTGGTTTCTTTTACCTAGGTGCAGAACTTGGCATTTATCCCAATTAAATTTCATTCTGTTGTTTACTGCCCAGCATCTGAACAGATCTGGGCAGAAAACGTTCTACCAGATCTATCAAGATCCCTTTGAATTTTGTTTCTGTCTTCCAAAGTATTAGCTATCCCGCCCAATTTTGTGTCATCTGCAAATTTGATCAGCATTCCCTGTACCTCCTCCTCCAAGTCATTAATAAAAATGTTGACGAGCACTGGGCCCAGGACTGAGCCTTGCTGTGTACCCCACTCGTTACCTCTCCCCAGTTTGAGAAGATCCCATTGATAAGCACTCTTTGAGTCCAATTCTGTAGCCAACTGTGGATCCACCAGATCATTGTTTCATCTAGCCCACTTTGAGCTAGTTTGCTCATCAGGATATCACAGGGCGCTTTGTCGAAAGCTTGCTGAAGTCGAGGTATATTATGTCCACAGCATTCCCACAGTCCACAAGCAAAGTTACTTGATCAAAAAATGAGATCAGATTCATCTGGCAGGATTTGTTCTTGACAAATCCATGTTGGCTTCGAGTAATCACTGCGTTGTTTTCAAGGTGCTGACAGATGGATTGCTTTATAATCTGCTCCAGAATTTTCCCAGGGATTGATGTCAGACTGACTGGTCTGTAGTTCCCAGGTTCCTCCTTTTACCCTTTTTGAAGATAGGGACAACATTAGGGACTGGAGGTTCCTCCTCCAGTCATCTGGCACTTCACCCATCCTCCATGATTCCTCAAAGAGAATAGACAGTGGTTCTAAGAGTTTTTCTGCCAGTTCCTTTATTACTCTAGGATGCAATTCATTGGTAGCTGCCGCCATTTGCGTACACTGGGGTTTTTTTCTCCCTGCCGTGATAGGCTACGTAAGTATTTACATAGCCTATCACAGCAGGGGGAAAAAACCCAGCGTACGCAAATGGTGGTAGCCGCCGCCATTTGTGTATGCTGGGGTTTTTTTCCCCCTGCCATGATAAGCTACATAAATACTTACGTAGCCTATCATGGCCTCCGCAGGGATGCAAATGGAGTCCCTGCATTAGCTGTGATAGGCTACGTAAGTATTTACGTAGCCTATCATGGCTATGAAGAGGAAGCGAATGGCGGCCGCAGGACGGCCGCCATTCGCAAAGCAGCGTGACAGGAGCAGGTAAGTGCTCCGTTTTGCACACCTTCTGTGGATTGGGGGTGGCGGGGACTTCGTCCTGCGCACCTTTCATGGGTTGGGGGGCGGGGGCTTCGTTCCGCGACGGATTTCGGGGGGCTGAATGCACTGGTATTCGGCCTCACCGAGATCTGTCGTGGAATTCTCTGACATCCCTACCTGGGAGACAGCATACCTGGTGAGTCCATGGGCCTTAAAGGAGGCTGTAGGGCTGAGCTCTAATATTAAAAGGACCATTCTGATGCCCCTTCCCCAATTTAGCAGCTGGTTGGCCACTGTGGGAACATAATGCTAGGCTAGTTGGACCTTTGGTCCAATTCAGCATAGCTCTTCTCATGTTCTTATGACGCTAAGACCCCTGTGTCTGCCAGTCCATTATTGCTTGTCCTGACTGTCCCTGCATTGCAGTATGTTGGGTGCAAATGAGGCCTATTCCTTCATGCTCCTGTTACCCGTGCATGGCTGCCAGCCATGCTCAAGTCTTCTTGGCCCACTAAGTGGTTCTCTTCCACAAGCCCCAGTTCCAATGGCTAACCATCACTGCATCATCACACTTAACCACCCTCAAGGCATTTCAATATGGTGGGGATACAGATATGTCAAATAAATAAATAAAATAATAAACCCTCTATTGGGTGGATCTCTTGCTCATGATCAGAGTATGGCAGGGGCAATCAACCTGGTGCTGTCCAGATGTTATGGGAGTTGTAGTCCAGAACATCTGGGTGCATCAGGTTGACTAGCCATGGAATATGGTATAGATTCTTTTACCAATGAGAAATGAATAGCCATTACAGTGTATTAAACATTGGCTTAAATCCAACATTGCACGAGTGGACTTCCACTCATGCAACAGGATTTGCCCCCCCCTTCCCTCCCCTAGCAGTTACCCATGTCCCTGTCAAATCTGCCCCTCAACCCTCCAGAGCAGATTTGGGGTGGGGTGCACAGGTGCTGCAGGGGAAAGGAGAAATCCCTTCCACTAGCAGTTTCCATTCCACTGACAGAAGGAACTTGGCATCTATAAGCTACCTGATGAGGTCTACAATCATACAAAAAATTTAGATCAATCTGATAACAAATCGCTACAGATACAGCATGTCAAAAAGTGCTGAAACTTGATATATTTGTACTGTTTACTCAAGCTGTGGCTTGGCAGATCATATATTTCTTTCAAATTCTGGGGGAAACCACTGATGTACTTTATTTAGGCTGTTGAGGTGGTGTGCCTTTTGATTAGGTGAAATTCTGAGCAGCTGTTTAAAAGTTATCAAAGTTTTTCTGACCCTATGGCAGCAATTGCTGGCAAAGTTATGTTGGGCATGCTCACTTTCACTGTGAAGCTAGAATACTGCCAGTACTCCAGTGTTTTTAATTCCAGTATTCCTGTCAGCATTCTGACAGTGGGAAAGAGGTAGCAGGGAACTGTCAACTGAGATAAAGTGAGGTAATTTTGAAGGCTGAGGGAATCACTCTCACTCATTGACAGATCACTGAGAGAGGAAAAGGAAAAAGCTATACTGGAATCCTCAGCAGTAAGCTATTCTGAACATACAGGGTCATATCTATTCATTTGTACATATCTACTTAGTTAATGACTTGTTTGTGTTCTGTTTTTTAGTCTGTGTGTTGTTATAGTTTTTCCAAAACACTGTAGCATTAATTTCCTTTTTAAAAACCAGGGAAATTCAATGATTAAAAAAAAAAAACCCTGCTGGTTTAAGACCAGAGTTAAGGCTATCTCATGTTGGCTCAAGCTCCACAAAGCCAGGAAAATGGAAGTTTAGGCTAATGCCTTAACAGTCTAATCCCCTTTTAAAGCCATCACTGCATCCTTTGGATCTAATTCCATACATTAACTATGAGCTGTGAGGAGAAGTATGTTCTTTTGTCTGTCTTGCATCTTCCAGCCAATCAACTTCATTGGGTGAGCCCAAGTTCTGGTTTTAATAGAGAGAAGAAAACTTCTTTTTCTCCATTTTTTCCACACGATGCATAATTTTGTAAACCTCTATCTTGTTCCCCTCCTCTAGTCATCATTTTTTCCCTAAAGCAAGAGGCCCAAAGATGTTAGCTTTTCCTCATAGGGAACGCATCCAGGCCCCTGATAATTTTGTACCTTCTCCAGCTCTGCACTATCTGTTTTGAGATGGGATGGCCAGAACTGTACTCAATATTCCAAATACAGTGGCAAAATAGATTTGTACAAGGATATTACAATACTGGCAGTTTTATTTTCAGTCTCTTTGCTAATAATTCCTGGCACAGAATTTTACATTTTTATAGCTGCTGGCTGATGCATCCTGAGTTGATATTTCCAGTGAGTGATGCATCACCACACCAAAATACCTTTCCAGTGTATATATTAGTGAAGTGTTATTGTGCCAATGTGCATCACCTTGCACTTACAATGAACTCTGACATTTTGTTGTCTGGGCATCTGGTTTGGAGAGATTCTTCTGGAGGCCTGCACAGTCTGGTCCAGTCCAGAGCACATCTGCCTCCATGGACTGAACCAGAAAAATCACAGATCTGCCATTTGGATTATTATTATTATTAAATAAGGCGTTATCTTCGAAGAATCGTGGCTTCTCCGTGATTTTTTTTTTTCTAATTCAGGCATGAGCTTTGAAGATTCGAAAATTCAAAGATTTGAAGCTTCAAATCTTCAAATTTTTGAATCTTTGAAGATCATGCCCGAATTAGAAAAAAAAAAAACATGGAGAAGCCATGATTCTTCAAAGATAATGCCTTAATTAAAAACAAAACAAAACAAAAAAGCGGGGGTTAGAAGGGGGTAAAACTTAGTCTCATTTGAAGGGATAGAACAACCCCCTAGTGCAGGAAGCCTGATTCCCATGCGGTTGCCCATCCAACTACTGACCAGGGCCGACCCTGTTTAGCTTCCGAAATCAGACAAGTGCGCGCACATCCAGCCCTTTGCTTGTTGCTGAGGAAACATTGAGTGCTGAGGAAGCTATGTGATCAGTAGCAGGAAGAAGACATGGGGCTGTCGAGAGCTGTGAGTGTGGTGGGTGTGGAATCAGCAGAAATAGGAAGAGTTTCTGATCCTCCAATGAGAGCATCTGTCTTTAAGAGCAGGAAAACACCACAGTGCTCGAGTGTGAACCAAGTAGGGATGGCGGAGAATTTCTCCCCGAAACTTCGGGGGGCCGAGCGCCAACGTGTTTGGCCCCCCGAACAGGTTTCGGGGAGAAATCCTCCGTCCCCCGCACCCCCTCCCCGAGACGGGACTTACCTTCGCCGAATATCCCTCCCGGCGGCGGGTCCGGCCAGCGGTTTGGCGGGTGTTCGAGCGGGGCGGGAGTGGCAGCCGGTCTTTCGACCGGCTGCCGCCACCGCCGCCATTCCAATAAAAGAAAAAAAAAATGCCCCCGTGATAGGCTACATGACGATTAACGTAGCCTATCACAGCTAGATTTGCAAAGTCAGCCGTGATAGGCTACGTCAATCGTCACGTAGCCTATCACGGGTGACTTTAAAAAAAAAAGCGCGTACGGATAATGGCGGCCCCCATAGGGAGCCGCCATTCCCGTTCCTTATTTGGTCGCTGTAGTCTACGTAAAGATTTACGTAGACTACAGCGACTAAATAAGGAACGCGAATGGCGGCTCCCTATGGGGGCCGCCATTAGCGTACGCGCTTTTTTTTTTAAGTCACCCGTGATAGGCTACGTGACGATTAACATAGCCTATCAGGCTGACTTTGCAGATCTAGCCGTGATAGGCTACGTTAATCGTCACGTAGCCTATCACGGGGGTGTTTTTTTTTAAAAAAAAAACAATGGAGTTTGCGGCCAGGCGAGGCGGGAAGCCTCCTCCCCAACCTGAATTTCGGCCGGGCGAGGCGGGAAGCCTCCCCCCCGGCCTGAACTTCCCGGGGGGAGCAGCGAAGCGCCTCCCCCCCACCGCGAACAAGCTTCGACGAAAGGTAAGTGCCTTTCGTCCACCCGTAGAACCGAGCTCGCACATTCGATGAAGCACCACAGTGGGGAAAATGGGTGAGTGTGGATAATCACGTTTTAATGCACGAGCGTTTAACCCAACAGGACACTGAATTCATTGCGATGGCAGGTGCAATGTAGATTGGCCCAAAGTGGCTGTGATAAGAGTGAACAGTCTGTGAAAGCATTTTCAGATGTTCAGTTCAAGTGATCCCTCCATATTTGAAAGTCTCAGATGACAAACACATACTGTGAGCCCACCCAGATCATAATATGTTACTCCTGAAAATACACTCAACTTTGAAACCTTGCAATAGGGTCCTGTGCTTGCATCTGTCAGTCAGTAATAGCAGAGCCTGATTCACAAAGACCAAGCCCGATATTCACATGAACATATGTCCCTTTTGACTCTCTTTCTCTCCTTAGAAGCCATCATCAGTGAGACTTGGCGGCAGAAATGTCTTTAGAAAAGTGAAACGCTGAGCTTGCTTCTCTTTCTCCATTCTTCATGATAGTAGTTGGTATAATTTCTCCTGGTATTTCTTCCATAACAGCAACTGCAGCATGTCAGGACTAATTAAATGAAATGGTGGTCAAATCCCAGAGAGGAACATACATCTGCTGTAATCTGCTCGACCCAAAAAGCTGAGGAGTCTTGTCCAGATAACGGAGGGGAAATGAAAGGAGGGGAACAGCGGAGTAATTTCCCAGGAAATAAGCATGTTCAGCTGCCCCAAGTGAAAAGCATCCACTTCAACAGCAGAGAAGTGCTGGTCAAGGAAGTCAAAACAGCTGGAGTTTTATTATCATTTTATTTAACTGATCTGAGTACTATAGCAGTGTTTATCAGGCAATCCGTCTATGGGTAACCAAAGCACATCTTGCAACCAAAATGGGTGTCTGAATGCACAAGGAAATTACACATAATTTCCAAAATATTGTTTATTGTAGAGAACAAAACACACAGGGCTTTTAAAAGGCTCTTTGAATAATAACTTATGAGACTGAGGTGTTTTAAAATTGCTTGAGGTTGCTATGGCATTTTAATGTTTTTTATTACTATATTAATCACAACATCATTTATCTTTGAGGCTGTGCAAGTAAGGTCAATGTTATTGCTATTTCAGAGATGGCAGGATGAGGCAAAGAGATTTAAGGTGCAATCCTGTGCATGTTTAGAGAGAAAAAAGTCCTACAACTCCCAGCATCCCCCAGCCAGCTATGCAGGCTGTGGACTGCTAGGAGCTGTAGGACTTTTTTCTGTCTAAACTAGGGGTGGACGAAAGTCACTTAACTGTCCTCAAAGGACGTTCGCGGTGGGGGGGAGGTGCTTCGCTGCTCCCTCCGCGAAGTTCCGGCCGGGGGGGGGAGGCTTCCCGCCTCGGCCCGGCCGAAATTCAGGCCGGGGGGAAGGCTTCCCGCCTCGTCCCGGCCGAAATTCAGGCCGGGGAGGAGGCTTCCCGCCTCGCCCGGCCACGAACGCGAAAGTTAAAAAAAAAAAAAAAACGCCCCCTGATAGGCTACGTGACGATTCACGTAGCCTATCACGGCTAGATCTGCAAAGTCAGCCGTGATAGGCTACGTCAATCATCACGTAGCCTATCACGGGTGACTTTAAAAAAAAACAAACGCGTACGCTAATGGCAGCCCCCATAGGGAGCCGCCATTCGCGTTCCTTATTTAGTCGCTGTAGTCTACGTAAATGTTTACGTAGACTACAGCGAAAATAAGGGCAACGCAAATAGCGTTGCCCTTATTTTCGCCGTAGTCTACGTAAACATTTACGTAGACTACAGCGACCAAATAAGGAACGGGAATGGCAGCTCCCTATGGGGGCCGCCATTATCCGTACACACTTTTTTTTTTTTTTTTTTTTAAAGTCACCCGTGATAGGCTACGTGACGATTGACGTAGCCTATCACGGCCGACTTTGCAAATCTAGCCGTGATAGGCTATGTGAATCATCACGTAGCCCATCAGGGGGCGTTTTTTTTTTTTATTTTATTGGAATGGCGGCGGCGGCAGCCGGTCGAAAGACCGGCTGCCACTCCCGCCCCGCTCGAACACCCGCCGAACCGCCAGCCGGACCCGCCGCCGGGAGGGACATTCAGCGAAGGTAAGTCCCATCCCGGGGGGGGGGGCGGGGGGGTTCGGAGGATTTCTCCCTGAAACTTGTTCGGGGGGCCGAACATGTTGGCGCTCGGCCCCCCGAAGTTTCGGGGAGAAATTCTCTGCCAACCCTAGTCTAAACATGCATAGGATGGTGTCCTAATGATGTTGTTGATTGGATTTGAACTGTGGTCTGCCAGAGCTAAATCCTATTCCCAGGATCACAGGAGTTAACCTTAATACTATAGCAATAGTGAACTTACTCTCTGAGTGTAGATCCTTATGTATCTAAAAAGGAACCATCCACACACAAGAGGAAGGTATCAGCATGCCCTGGGAAACCAGGTTTGTAGAAGTGCAAAACATCTTCAGATGATGATGATGATTGCAATTCTTTCTTTCTTATTTTATTGTTGTTGTTGTTGTTGTTCAGTCGTTCAGTCATGTCCGGGTCTTCATGACCCCATGGACCATAGCACGCCAGGCCTTCCTGTCCTGCGCTCTCTCCCGGAGTGTGCTCAAGTTCATATTCATTGCATCAGTGATGCTATCTAGCCATCTCATCCTCTGCTGTCCCCTTCTCCTTTTGCCTTCAGTCTTTCCCAGCATCAGCGTCTTTTCCAGAGAGTTTTCTCTTCGTATTAGGTGGCCAAAATATTTGAGCTTCAGCTTCAGTATCTGTCCTTCCAATGAGCACTCAGGGTTGATTTCCTTTAGGATGGACTGATTTGACCTCCTTGCAGTCCAGGGGACTCGTAAGTCTTCTCCAGCACCACAGTTCGAAAGCGTCGATTCTTCGGCACTCAGCCTTCCTTATAGTCCAGCTCTCACAGCCATACATTACTACTGGGAAAACCATAGCTTTGATTATACGGACCTTTGTCGGCAAGGTGATGTCTCTGCTTCTTACTATGCTGTCTAGGTTTGCCATAGCTTTCCTCCCAAGGAGCAAGCGTCTTTTAATTTCATGGCTACAGTCACCGTCTGTGGTGATCTTGGAGCCCAAGAAAATAAAATCTGTCACTGCTTCCATTTCTTCCCCTTCTATATGCCAGGAAGTGATGGGGCCAGATGCCATGATCTTAGTTTTTTTAATGTTGAGTTTCAAACCAGCTTTTGCACTCTCCTCTTTCACCCTCAACAAGAGGCTCTTTAGATCCTCTTCGCTTTCTGCCATTAGGGTGGTATCATCTGCGTATCTGAGGTTGTTGATAATTCTCCCGGCAATTAGGGATGGCAGAGAATTCCGCCACGGATCTCAGTGAGGCCAAATGCCAGTGCATTCGGCCCCCCGAACTCCATGGCGGAACAGCCTGCCACCCCCCTGCCACCCCACGGATCCCCCCTGGGACGAGACTTACCTGGGGCGGATCTTCCGGCCGGCGGCGGCTCCAGCGGTGGCTGCGGAGGCGGCTGGTCTTCCGACCGGCTGCTGCCGCCGCCATTTGCAGTCTTGTAAAAAAACAAAACAAAACAACAACGTGATAGGCTACGTAAATATTTACATAGCTTATCATGGCTGGGTTAAAAAAAAAACATGATGTGATAGGCTATGTAAAGATTTACGTAGCCTATCATGGCTGGGTTTAAAAAGAAAGAAAAACCACGTACGCATTTGCGGTCCTTATTTTTGGCCGTCTTAATCTACGTAAATATTTACGTAAGCTAAAACGGTGAATCAAAAAGGGACACAAATAGCGCCCGCTACGCTATTTGTGTTCCCCTTTATTTTCGCCGTCATAGTCTATGTAAATATTTATGTAGATTAAGATGGCCAAAAATAAGGAACGCAAATGGCAGCAGCCGTAGCCGCCGCCATTTGCGTACACGGGTTTGTTTGTTTTTTCCCCAGAGCCCTCCGTGGCCGGAAATCCAGCTGCGGGTGGCTCTGGCTCGGCTGGGCCTGGCCGGCTGCTCCACGGAGCTGCCGCGGAGCACAGCCGGCCGTGGAGGATTCCGTGGGGGAGGAACGGATCACCTCCCCCCCGTCGAGGATTCCGGGGGGAGGGATGGAACGCCTCCCCACCATCAACATAATCTGCGGAAAGGTAAGTGACTTTCGTACATACCTACCGGCAATCTTTATTCCGACCTGTGATTCATCCAACCCGGCGTTTCTCATGATGTATTCTGCATATAAGTTAAATAAGCAGGGCAACAATATGAAGCCTTGTCGTACTCCTTTCCCAATTTTGAACCAATCGGTTGTTCCATGTCTGGTTCTTACTGTTGCTTCTTGACCCTCATACAGGTTTCTCAGGAGACAGGTAAGGTACTCCCATCTCTTTAAGAATTTGCCACAGTTTGTTGTGATCTACACAATCAAAGGCTTTAGCGTAGTCAATGAAGCAGAAATAGACATTTTTCTGGAATTCTCTTGCTTTCTCCATGATCCAGCGAATGTTGGCGATTTGATTTCTAGTTCCTCTGCCTCTTCGAAACCCAGCTTGTACTTCTGGTAGTTCTTGGTTCGCATACTGCTGAAACATAGCTTGTAGGATTTTGAGCATAAACTTGCTGGCATGTGAAGTGAGCGCAATTGTACGGTAGTTTGAACACTCTTTGGCATTGCCCTTCTTTGGAATTGGAATGTAAACTGACCTTTTCCAGTCTTGTGGCCACGATTGAGTGTTGCAGTGTTCCAAATTTGTTGGCATACTGAGTGCAGCACTTTAACAGAATCATCTTTTAGGATTTTAAATAGCTCAGCTGGAATACTGTCATCTCCGCTAGCTTTGTTGTTAGTAACGCTTCCTAAGGCCCACTTGACTTCACCCTCTAGGATGTCCGGCTCAAGTTCAGTGACCCCACTATCATGGCTATCAGGGACATTAAGATCTTTCCTGTATAGTTCTTCTGTGTATTCTTTCCACCTCTTCTTAATCTCATCTGCTTCTGTTAGGTCCCTGCCTTCTTTGTCCTTTTTCATGCCCGTCTTTGCACAAAACGTTCCCTTGAGATCTCCGATTTCTTGAAGAGATCTCTAGTCTTTCCCATTCTGTTGTTTTCCTTGATTTCTTTACATTGTTCATTTAAGAAGGCCTTCTTGTCTCTCCTTGCTATTCTCTGGAACTCTGCATTCTGTCCAAAAACTAATGTTCTCTGGGCAAATTTTAACCAGTTGAAAAACTAAAATATTTTAAAATAGTTAAACATATAAAAGACAATACAAATATTTAAAAGAATAAAATACAATATAATAAGTAACAAACAGCACAGTAATAATAACAAAATTGAAAAATCCACTGAGCACTGAGCTTGCTTGTTAGCCGTGGAATGGCTGTTGGGAGGGAGAGAAATGGAAAAACAGTGGGGAGTGGAGTGGAATGTAGCAGGGCATCCTCAAAGACATGGCTGGACAAAACATGGAACAGGAGCACTCCACGGTGCAACATTTTGTTACAGGTTCTACTTGTATCTGTATAAAAGCCAGTTCCCAACTTTCTATTTGTGTCACACTCTGGCTTGATCTATTCATGCAGCACAATGAAATGGGAATGTAGAAGAATCCTATAGTGGTAGAATTGATGGTAACAGTTCAGACTGCAAGTGTATAGAATATATATTAATGGATTAATGGATTAATGGTTCCTGCATTAAAAAAAAAAAAAACACCCCTGGCAAGTAGAAAACAAAAACATCAAGGAGTGAGCTGAGCTAAAACCTTTCTCCCTGGTGTGCAAGGTGTTGCTGTTTTTAACTTACAGGGGGAAGCATTATAAAATGGCATCCCCACACCTGAAGTGATAGATTGACTCAAGAAATGGGTACCACCACATTCTACTACATATAGTGTAACCACAGTACTTACAGTATATAAACCCTACCTTCACATGTCGTAATGATGTGTGTGCGTGTGTTTATGGTTGCAATACATACACACTATGCGCATACGCACGAGCATGTACACAGACATGTTCTTGGTTGATACCACCCAGAGCGGTCAGAGTGCCTTCCCCCTGCCCCCCCCCAACAAACTCCCAAATCAATCAAGATTGCAGGCCTACTTATTAGCTGGGCCCACATCTCAGCAGGGACCCACTGACAAGAGCCCCTTGGAGTTGCTCTTCCATCATTGCATCCTGCTTGTCCATCCACCTCTTGCTTTGTCCTAGACAACAGTGGCAGTGAGAAAGAGCAGTAGATGCCACTGCCTACTTGCTCACTGGCTCTCTGCAAGCAAGCAAGCAAGAAGGTGGCAATGATAAGAAAGAGGAGGAGGAGAAATAGCAGCTACTGACAATGGTTGTGAGAAGGTAGACTCACTGATGGAGGGGAGCCATTAACTGGTCTTGCTCAAGGGCTCTCAAGAGCCTGAAGCTTACACTGAGTGTAAATGTCTTGCTGTACAAAGGACTGATTTGTCTGGCAATTGTGACCTCTTAACCTGATGCAGGTTTTGACTTAATGTTCATTGGCTTGCATTGGCTGCCTATATGTTTCTGAGCCCAGTTCAAGGTGCTGGTTTTAACCTATAAAGCCTTACATGGCTCAGGACCACAATACCTGACAGAGCACCTGTCCCAGCTCAAACCTACCTGTACACTATGCTCAGCATCTAAGGTCCTCCTCCAGCTGCCTACTCCGTGCTAGGCTCGGAAGACAGCAACAAGGCAGAGGGCCTTCTCGGTGGTGGCCCCCCAATTATGGAATGCTCTCCCCAATAAAGTTCACCTGTTGCCAACATTGTTATCTTTTCAGCACCAGGTCAAGACTTTTCTCTTTTCCTAGGCATTTGGCAGAATGTGGTTAGTTTTAATTGCACTGGTTTTATTTTATTGTTTGGTTGATTGCTCAAAGTTGTTTTTAGATATATGTTGTCTCTGTGTACATTCTGTTTGTTGTTTTTATGTTTTTAAATTTTGCATATGATATTTTTAATGTTTTTAACCTTTGTAAACCACCCAGAGATCTTCAGCTATGGGGTGATATAGAAATGTAAATAACCATAATCATAATGCCCAAGATAGATATTACAGCATTCAAAATGGATACACGACCCTGCTATGCAATACAAACATATTTCTATGTTCCTCCACCATCTGAAGCAGCCCTTGAGAATACAGCCACTCACCATCCCTGATGTAAACAAATCCACACCGGAAGGTCAGCAGGACAGCAGTTCGAGACCCGAGTGCCGCGTGACGGAGTGAGTTCCCGTCTTCAGTCCCAGCTCCTGCCAACCTAGCAGTTTGAAAGCAAGAAATTGCAAGTAGATAAATAGGTACCGCCTCGGCGGGAAAGGTAACAGCGTTCCGTGCACCTCGGTGTTCAGTCATGCCGGCCACATGACCACGGAAGCGTCTTCGGACAGCGCTGGCTCTTCGGCTTAGAAACGGGGATGAGCACTGCACCCTAGAGTCGGACACGACTGGTTGGGGACACCTTTACCTTTTACCTTTAATAGGCTGATTTCCTGATCAGGTTTTTTTTTAAAAAAAATCAGGATGACAGTTGCATTGACTCTCTGAAATCAATTTTCATGAGCTTTGTAGCTTTCCAGCAGTCTTTCCTTCTAGCTCCATAAAAATCCCAGTGGTTCCTTCATGGTCCTGCTTCTTCCACTGCCCTGTGATCTGCCTGCCTCTGGTCCTGGGATAAGAGGGCATTGAACCAGTCATGTTACCTGTGATTACTTGTGCCCACCTCAGAGAATTTATTTACCTTGGGAAGCATATTATACAATTTATGGCAATGCTTGATGAGCCCTGAGCTAAAGTGTCCACCGTGCCAATTTGAGCACAGTTCAATTAACTGGACTGTTAGTTTATCATGACAAAGCAAGGGGCTACTGGGTGCTGCTAATGGTTAGCAGAGAAGCAATTCCCCGTTAAAGCCACCGAGAAGTAGATGTCAAACCTATTTCCGAAATATTGATTTCACGTCCAACTTTTAATTGTTTCAGCCCATTTCTTGTCAGTGTAAGAAAATAGTCTTATGGCTGATGAAATAGACTCCCGCTCTAAGAACCAGTTAAGTTCACTTGGGAAGATTCCCAAAATGGGGTGGGGAAAGAGAGGAATGGCAGATTGATTTCGCATCATTCAAGTTGGTCAGGGTGTCATGAATGGGTGTTATTCTATTTTATCCTTGAATCAACCCTATTAAGTAGTGATTTACTGAAGCCCACCTAGAAAACATAATGGAAGAGGAAGGATTTGAATCCAGGTCTCCCCAGTCTCCAAGCATCATTATTCAGTACACCAGCATTTGTGCAATACTTGAAACTTACTTGTGAGAAAAACAACAAAGAGTCTTGTGGTACGTTAAAGACTAACAAATGTATTCTGTCATAAGCCTT
Organism: Heloderma suspectum; assembly: GCF_057233095.1. Classification (NCBI taxonomy): domain Eukaryota; kingdom Metazoa; phylum Chordata; class Lepidosauria; order Squamata; family Helodermatidae; genus Heloderma; species Heloderma suspectum. Next base: position 42,796,920 of record NC_139460.1, on the reverse strand, counting down.
TGCTGACAGTGCCCACTTCATCAGACAGCATCTATAAAAGTTTAGGCCAGAATAAGGGTGCACTCCTATGCATATTTAGACAGAAAAAGGCCTAAAACTCCCATGGCTGTCGGGGGCATGCTGGGAGTTTTAGGCCTTTTTCTGTCTAAATATGCATAGGATTTCATTTTCAATGTGACAGTCTTTAAGGTGCAACATGACTCTTTGTTGCTTTTGCTGCAACAAACTAACATGGGCTACCCTTCTAGAAATTACTTGTGATGGTAGCATAGCCATGGGGGAGCTACAGCAATACAGTATTCGCTTGGGCTAGTGTAACCCTTAAAAAACAATAATAAATAAGAGAATGATATCAAAATACCATCCATAAATTGGTTTGTACATTTATAGTGATAAAACAGCGTAAACATAAGAGTCCATAGTACTGAGCTGAGGTTCCAGGGCAGAGACTGTTTGGCTGAAGAATTTGTGACTATATGAACGGCGGGGAAGATAGCCATTCCATCAGGCTACAGCAATGGGAAGGAACGGAAGTGGAGCCCACTCCATTGGCTCTGCTGAGAGACCAGTAATATTTCTGCCCTCTTCTCTTTGAACTATTTGTATTCCATCCAGTCATTATAAGAACTTTGTAACTAAGAACTGGTGCCTGAGTTTACTTTCTTTTGTCCCTCCTACTAATCCTTTTTCCTTTTGTCTTTTAGATTCTAAACCTATAGATATCTCTTTGAGATTCTACACCTGTAGGCAGGGGTTTTCTTATTTTTGATCTTGTGAGTCACACTAGGAGCCTTCTTCACCTGAAGAACAAGATGAGAATGCTTCAAACAAACAAATATTTATTGTGGACATCCCTTTTTATATGGATATATTACCGACAAGCTGCCTATTGTGGTGTCACTTTCACTTACTAAGTTTAGGGAAGCTGCACATATACCATGCTCTCAACATTTAACATGATTATTATTGAAATCGTCAAGGCAACCAATAGAAGTAAATCAAGGGGACTTCTAAATAAATATACATAAAATGAGTGAAGTAGTCTAGTAGGTAGACTGACAAAAAGTGAGTGGGGAGAACCCCAACGATGCTTAAAAAGATAACTTGTATTTCTTCTTCTAAACAAAGGAATGTGACCAATATCAATTTTTGGTACTTAAGCTGCAATCTGATACTCAATTACCTGAGAATAAGCCCCATTGAACTCAACAGGGTTTCCTTCTCAGTAAACAGGTGTAGGCTTGTGCTGTACATACTCATTTCATTACTTGTAGTCATTATTGAGAATGAGTGGGTGGGTTTGCACATAACGATAAGCCACCCTGAGAACAACCCATGGTGGGTTGGTTACTCGATCGCTAACCCATGATGGTACCAACAGATGATCAGGCACTCTGTGGGTTGCTGTGGCCTGTTTCCCACTCAGCCTTCCTGCCTGCTCCCTGCATATACCCCAGGGTCCTTTGTGGCACAACTCCCCATATCCTGTAATTCCCAATGGCCAATGGCTCCCCCCCCCCCCGATCACTACATAGCTGTCAAATATACATGATGGAAAGCACAAAAAAAGGTATTGAGTTCAAATAAACATTTTATTGAGTTACATAGCTGAAATCATGAAGAACATAACAAGAAAACCCCAATATGTATAGAAGTGGGCAGGCAAATCTGCGGGCTTGTGCAAGTGCGACGGAAGTAAATAAAATAAAACAAAAAGATGGAAACTTGAGCAAATTTCCCCGATAGACTGAATCAGCCCTGCTCCAGTCTAGAGAGAAAATTTATGTACTTAAAAAAATAATCTTGGAAATTTGCACAAATTGCACAGGGGAAATTTGTGCAAATTTCACATTCAATCAAATAAATAGTAGACAGCCAAATGTGTGCACTTGCGAAGGACAGCAATTAAAAAAAAACTAAAAAAACAAGCAAACCCATTTGCATACTTCAGAAGGACTGAAAAAGAAAAAAAAAAGTTGTGAATGCATTCAGAACATTCCCAAGTGTCATTTCTGTATTGGTGGAAGAATAGACAGCACTGACAATAGAGGAGGGAGGGAGGATGGTGGCACTAGCAAGATAGACAGGAGCAGCCATGTTTTTCATGGCTCCACAGGACCACAGCCCACACTAACAACAACCCAATCACATGCCACTTTGCTGGGTTTGGACATCATGACAAGCCACCCTGAAAACAAGCCACCCTGAACGATCCTATGACAAGCCATGGGTTCTCAGTGTGACTTGTTCATGGTTAACAAACTGCACGGAGGAAATTGCACCAAGTTCAGACATCACAACAAGCCATGCTGAAAGAAACAAGAGTGACAACCTACCATGGCTTATCGTGTCATGTGAACCAGGTCAGTGTGTATGCTTTTTATTATGAAGATTTGGTTTAGGGTCCCTCTCCCACCGCTTTATGTGTATACTTGAAGAAAGCCTCCAGGCAAAGACAAATTTGGAACCGTACCAGGGGAGGTGTCTGGAGTAATATGTGGGGCTGGAGGATTTCTTCATACACCTGAGATCCCACACCAAGAAGGTGTGTGTGTGTATGGGGGGGGGGGGTAAACTGCAGTTTCTAGGCTCAGCTTACACCACTTTCCTTTGTTTTCCATCTCCACATACTCTTCTGACTGCTATACTCCTGCCCACCCTGTTTCCTCTTTTATAGCAAATTCTATTTTTCCCTGAGTTTTCTGCTAGTCTCTTCCACCATGGTCCTTTCTGCTGGATAATAATTGCTGGGAATGAGATTCATGCACCTGAGGGAACAGGGGAGAAACGGTGGACCATCATGTGTGTGGAGGGAGAGGCACAACATCTAAAGCATGGACCGTGGCATTGGTGTGTTTGTACATCCCCACACCTATTAATATTGTTGTTGTTGTTCTTGTTATGGTGGAGGATATTTGGGGCCTCTCCTAACTGGGTTCCTAGTGTCAACTTTGCAGTCTGGTCTCTTCCATTTGTAAAATGAAATTTCTCATATGCCTACCCTCCTTGAGCCACAATAAGAAAAAGGCTAGGAGGTATTTTTGTTAAGATTTTTAACTAGGAAAACTCCATGCTTCTATTGGTTTGGCAAATCATAGGTCAGTATGAGCTTCTAGAGAAGTTTCTAATTGGTTTTATGAGTTACTTAGTGTTAGGAGTTAATTGGTTTTCAAAGCTATACCTGATGAAAGCACATATATAGGAAACGCTCATTTGTTTGGGGGGGTTACTGGAAGCTATCCAGGGCAGCCTTCCCCAACCTGGTCCCCTCTAGTCGTGCTGGACTACAACTCCCATTATGCCCAGACACATGTGGTCCTACACATCTGGAGGACAGCAAGTTGGAGAAGGCTTGCTCAAGAGTAACATTTTATCGATGGATTTATATCCTGCATTTCCTCCAATGAGCTCAAAGTGGTAATGAGCTCAAGGTGGCACACAACCCAGTTTTATTCTCGCAACAACCCTATGAGGTAAATTAAGTTGAAAGATCATAACTCATCCAAGTTTAGCTAGTGACTTTGGGCCACTGGGTTGTAGTCCCGATAGCCTGGGACTCAGCATACTGGGTCATATAGTCCAACACTCTGAAGATGCTGCTGCTACAGCCTGCAATAAAACAGCATGAGTTAGGAAGAAGTGTAGGTGTTTTGCTGCTTTCTGATTGTAGCCTATAGTCTGGTCTAAGTTATGTTGTGCAAACGGTATTGTTTAATATTGCAAGGGAGTTATAAACACATTAAATAGCTGTATGCTGCACATGAAGAGAACCTACTGGAAAGCTTTATTCAGACACTGTCTAGTAAGCAGAATGGGTACCGTTTCTGTGAGTCTACATTTACTCTGGAAGACTTTATCCAGGCTCATTGTAGCAAGGGGACATGCTGGGCACTGTTTTTCAATGTGTAACCAGATACAAACATGCATTTCAAAAGAACATATGTGCAAAATGCAAGGTGTGCAAAAGTTGCGCAGATGTGGGGAACCTCTTTCAGCCTAGGGGCCAAATCAATTTCAGAGAAACTCTTGGGAGACACATTCCAGTGATGGGTGGGGTGGGCAGGGAGGTGTGACTATTTGGGAAACCCCAGAGGGCCAGATTGGGATGCCCCCCAGGGGGCTGAGGATCCCCACCCCTGTGTTAGTTAATGCAACAGATGACTCATGACAATGTAAAAACTAAATGAAGTAGTCCTCTAAAACCCCAAACCCTAATCAAAAGTACTATTTCTCCTCTCCCTGCCAAAACACTCCCCACAGACTCCACTGCTCCTCTCCACAGAGTCTTCACCAGTGTCCCAAGATGAAGGAAGCAAATCATGTTAGGGCCTGGTGATCCTTTTCCTGGCAAGTCATGCAGAGTTGTCAATGTTATGGTAAGGGCGGTGATGCCAGAAAATATCCAACATGACACTGTGACATTCTTAACAAGGACTGCTGTACTGTGTTTGTACATCTATGTTCTCTCTCTCTCTCTCTCTCTCTCTCTCTCACACACACACACACACACACACAGCCAATAAAGTTTTGTTTGAGTTCATGGTGCCTTCTCCATGAAGCATGAATATAACATTCTTCTCCATTGGTGCTGGCAAATTCCCAGTTCTGAGGATTCTCTGCCTCACTGTGTAAGCACCCAGATATCACAGAATGAGACACTAAGCAACAAAGCAAAACAACAGAGAGAGAGAGAGAGAGAGAGAGAGAGAGAATGCATAGGTATGTTGTAGCAGCGCATACTGCATGTGCACATCCCACTGTGCAGTTCAAACATTGCCTTTAAAAAAGCCCTGCTGGGTAGTAAGGGGAATGTGTTGGGCCCTGTATATTCCCTGTCTAAGGCCCTGGGGGCTTCAGCTCTGCCCTGGTCCCCTAGACTCCACCCAACATGTGGCTCACATTTGGTATCTTCTGTGTGGCAGCTGCTTCATGCAGCAAGTCCCCCACCACCACCACCACGCACACACATTTCACCTTGTGTATCAATTTCATTCCAGGGTCAATGAAAAATGTCATCTATATAAACTGTTCTCTTTCCACTGCTCCTGTCAACATCTAGATGCATTTTCAAAGTCACTAACCTTTTATCCCTACGATATTTTAGGAACCTAAAGATTCTTAGTCTTCCTCAAAACCTAGTCTGTTAAGTCCACAATTCTGTCTGATAGTGGCCAGTACCAGATGTTTTAGAAGATCCCCTGCAAGAAAACTCCCTACAGTTGGCAGATGAGGAATAAATTGCTCTTACAAGGAGTCAGATCTTAATCTCTAGTATTTAGAGATTAGATTTAATCCAGAAGCATCTGTTTTTATATCCTTTTCAACTTTTGGTAGCATTAAAGCTCTAGTTATTGTCATTTTCCATAGAGAGATCTCAGATCCATCCTTAAGTCAACAAATGTTTTACCTCAGCTACATCCGGTGGCAATGAGTTTCACAATCCAATTTTCTTTTATTATTTCTTAAGATCTACTAGAAGCTCTTCATTACCTCTAGCCCTGTCTCATGCTCCCTGTTTTAAACCATTTTAGTTGAACAGAGATTGGTGGCATGTTTGATCTTACATCCACATTCCTCACATCTAGCATGAGGGTTTTGCTTGTTTGCTTGTTTGTTTTTTGAATCCTACCAGTTTGAAGAGAGGTAAATTAGCCCACTTAAATGTAGTGTGGTACCAGAATGTGTGAAGTCAGACAGCCTGCAAAATGAAGACTGACACTGCTTCCCTTGACCGTTCCAAATCAACAGATTACAACGGTGGTAGGCAACAAGAGGCTATAGGCCAAAACCGGCCCTCAGATTATTAACAGCTGGGCCAGCCCTCTGAGACAAGAACCCTTCTAGATCTAGCCAGCCTCCATACAGTTGACTTCAGAATGGAATGAAGATCACCGGAAACATATAGGCTGCAGTCTCCTTTCAAGTCAGGTGGCATACCCATTTCTGGGCCCTTCAGCCTTTAGTCCAGTAAAGATAGTGAAAAATACATGCAAACTTTAACATAATTGCGAAGATTATTAATTTATTTATTTTTTGGTTGCAGCAACAATCAGACCAGCTAAGAAACAACATACTGAAAGTTGCCATACTGAAAGTCTAGCTCAATGCAAAACAGCTTTTCTTTAGGGCTGTGCACAGCCCCCACCCCCGACCTACTTCAGAGGCCAATTCGGAGGTCCTGAATCAGCCCTGACCCACCTAAGCCCAACCTGGAGCTAGGCCAACCTGCTTCAGGCTCTGGATCTGAAGCAAGATCCACAGCCCCGAAGCAGCACCCCCCCCGCCACCCCTCCACTGAGCTGTGCACCCACCATGGGCACACCCCGCCCACGCTGCGCAAGCTCCCCTGGTCCTTACTTGGACCTGTCAGGAGTGTCCACAGCTGTCAGCCTCTGCAAGGGAGTAGCCATTTTTGTTTTAAATGGAGACTCCTTTTACCAGAAGAAGAAGAGAAAATTGTGACTCCTTCCAAGATGGCGATGGCTGCAGATGCTCTCCAGGGGTCCAAGTAAGGAGCAGGTGGCTCACGCAGCTGGGCAGGGCAGCTGTCTGGATTGGGCTGAAGCGCCCTGAAGCGCCCTCTTGAAATCCAAGAGCTTCAACCTGACCTGACCTGCTACGGAATTGCACTGCTTCAGTCTGAAACACCCCCATCTGCTTCAGGATTCAAAGTTTGGACCAAAGCAGTGCATAGCCATACTTTTCTTTAATCCCCAATTGTCAGGCTAGCTTCATGACAGCGCACCAGATAGGGGCAACACCTCTGGATGTTGCAGACCATCTTTGTATGCAGTCCTCAAAACACCATGTGGTTCCTGAGGCCTCTTCCCAGGTTTTGTGACCTGCTGACAGCAGAAGATGCTGTCAAGCACAGTCATCCCCTGCCAATAAGAGCCAATGTATGTGGGATGAATAATGTGTGTAGGAATGAATAAGGAATTAGGATTGTGCTCCTCTAAATAAGCTTTGGGCCACTCCACATCGTATATCCACACAGGGTGGCCAGGTGTCTTGCTTTACAGAGGAAAGTCATTTGTTTTGGAGAGCTGGCAGAGGACAGTCCTCTATTTGAGGAGGTGTCTAGTCCAAGTTAATGAACTATAAGGAAGGAAATCAGAGAGGGTCTTCGGGGTTGTCCATCAACACTTAGCACTGGGACAGCAGACTGAGCAGGCACACAGGTCACCTAGGCGGTTTTCTCCACTATGCTGAGATGTATTTCTAATCAAATTATAGTTACTGTTTCTAACATTGTGCATATATATGCATATGCAAAGGTTATACAAATTCGTGTCCTCTTTTGTCTTCTTTTTTGGTGATGCCTAAATGGCCGCCCTAGGAGACCATCCTATATGAGAACTTCTTAGAGTCCCACTTTGTGCCAGATTGAGGGGAGAGGAAGAAGAGCCACCATCTGCATCAGTTGGTATGGCAAAAGCTTCCTCCATCGTCCCTTTTCCCCCCTGCATGCTGCACAGAAAATCTTTCCATTAAGAAAACAAACCCATCACATTTTGGAGACACAAAGCCGGAGCAAGGAGGGAGGTCATGGGGGCGGAGACAATGTATTTTTAGTCATTTTGATAAATTATGGAGATGTGAAGTTGATAATTTATTGAAGAAGGGAAACGGGGGACTCTATGTAAATGTTTTCAGATGAATAATTAATGTGGCTTTCTAACATCAGGGGGTCTTTAATTAAAGCCTCTGTTAAACAAGGCAAAGCAGATGAGCCTGGCGATGTACAGCAGCTAATTGCCCCTTTCCCATGTGAAGGGAAGCAGCGGTTTAGAAAGGAGGCGTGGCTTCCATTCATCATGGAAGATGGCATTCTACCGGGGGAGGATGCTGTGATGCACGCTTGTTTGGCCTGGTAGGCCCTTGGCGTGGTGTAGGCGTAACCTGCCTAGGAAGCCACAAAGGATGGTAGTGAGTGTGGGTGTTTCTTCTGAACATTGCTACTAGAAGCCAAGCCAAGTGTTTACAAACCAGCCTCTGCTGCTCCATCTCTGCCTCTCCCCGCAGGCATTTTCCTGGTTTGACGGCTGCTTGTCACGTTGACTGTGAATGAAAGCACCTCTCTGCGCTAGCGAAGGAGGCAGCTCCTAACAGTGGATCACAAGGAAAAAGCAAGTTCCCAGCAGTGGTGCTTAGGCAGGACGGGTTCGTGTGAAACCTCTTAGGATGCAGTCCTATCGGGATTCCTGTCAACCCCCGAATTCAGAGGCTGATGGGCATCCTGTGCACAGCAGGAGGTGTGGCAGTCTTCACCTCCACGCTCCCCCCGCTCTGCATTTCAGCAAGAAGGCATCAGGGAGGGGGAGGCATTGGGGAGGCTGGGGAGGCCAGAGCATCTTGTAAACCAGCCTCCCCAGTCCCCTCCCCTCCCTGCCCATGGGAATGCCTGCATTACCTTCCCTCCGAGGTCGCTTTTGCGACTCAGAGAGGCAGCTGGCACAGTTCTCTCTGCACCAGCTGGAAGGCGGAAGGGGCAGGGAGCTCATATTCCTGGGTCTGAGGTCAGAGTGCTATCTCAGATTCAGGAATCCAAACTATCCAATGCCCCCCCCCCCGCTGTCTAGGGGCCATAGGATTGCTCTCCCCATCAATCAATTGCAGATGCTAGCCCAGCGTCTTCCAAAGTTCTCTCTCTGAGGAGTGGTACCTGGGACCCAAGCTTTCCCTGTGGAGGTCTGGGCAGTGATGATGAGGCAAGAAGATGGAACTGCCTCCCTGATTCTTCCCAGCCTAGGCACAATGCTTCCTGCCCAAATTCTGGTAAAGGCATCCTCTTGTTCTGACTGAAAGGCCAGTCTGTAGCTGACGGAGAGGCCATATACATGGTTGGATCCAAACTTAGTTATACTTAGAGTAGACCCATTGAAGTCAACAGGGCTTAGGGCCATCACCGCTAACTGAAGTCCCATTGATTTCAATGGGTCTAGTCTATGTATGACAAAGTCTGGATGCAATCCATAGACTTGAGCACTTCGAAAAGCCACTCCCACTGGAGCTTTCACAGACCTGGAAGATGGGAAATCAGCAGTGCGGGTAGTGACTTGATGGGTATCATGAACCCATTTTGATGTCCTGGCTACATGTGTGCTACCATCATGGGTTTTTTTTCTCTTCATTAAAAAAAAACACCCTACTTCTGAATGGAGTGACATTGAATGGAGAGGCTTATTTCCCAGGCCACTTCTTCACTCTGCAAACCATGCCCTACCTAAGCTGGTTGTCCTCCAGTGGGGTTCCAAATGCCCAGGACAGAGCGGGGGGGGGGGCATTTGGAGCAGAGAAGCAGCAAGCAAAGTTGAATGCCTGAAGCTGCCTCTTATTGAGTCAGACAACTGGTCCCTCTCCAGGGGTGGGCAGAAGGTAGATCGGGATCCACTGGTAGATCTCTGGGTGAACTAGAGTAGATCGACAAGGGTTTCTGACTCCCCGTTGTTTAATAAGAGCAACAAGAAATAGGTGGGGTCTCCCCACTAAATAATGCTGCTGAAATGGAAACAGTTTAGGGGAAAACCAGGAGTGGATTTGTATGTGAAAGGACTGCAAGTTCAGTTCTGATATTAAACAAAGTCCTGGGCTGAGCATGTTGTCAGAGGCACCCTGTTATCATTTATCTATGCTATTATCACATTTCTATCCCATCTTCTTTCTTCTTGCAAGGAACCCAAGGTGGATTATATGGTCCTCCTCCTCTTCATTTACCCCCACAACAACCCTGTGGGGTAGGTTAGGCTGAGATTCAGTGACTGGCCCAAAATCACCCAGTGAGCATCATGGCCTGAGTGGAGATGAGAACATAGATAGCCCGAGTCCCAGTCCAACACTCTAACTACTACACCACACTGTTACTTAAATCTAAATGTATGTCCTTCACACACAGAGATACACACAGCCACTGGTGGATCTCAGGGTTCTAGGGAAAAAGCAAGTAGTTCTAGTAAACCTGAAGTCTGCCCATCCAGGATCTAATCCACACTATTGCCTGGTGACTGGCAGCGACTCTTTGAGGTCTGACTAGGGATGGACAAATGTGTCCATTTCAGGTTCTCATTTTTCCAATCTTAAATTCAGTTCATATCAGACTTTGAGAATTTCTCCAGTGTTAAGTTCAGTTCATTCCAAACTTTGAGAATTTTTTTTTAAGTTGGCATGAAAATTCATAAGTATTTTTGTACACATTTCTCCTAATACATGCATTTTGTATGCATTTTTGCCTTTGTTGTTGTTTATTCGGTCAGTCGCTTCCGACTCTTCATGACTTCATGGACCAGCCCACGCCAGAGCTTCCTGTCGGCCGTCGCCACCCCCAGCTCCCCCAAGGTCGAGTCCGTCACCTCCAGAATATCATCCATCCACCTTGCCCTTGGTTGGCCCCTCTTTCTTTTGCCTTCCACTTTCCCTTACACACAAATTTTTACAAGGAATTTTCCTAATATAATGCATTTTGAATGTTATTTTTCCTAATATACACATTTTTAAATGCATGTTTTGAGAACTTCACTGCAAATTTAGAGAAGTGTGAATTTCAAAGGATAACTGAGTTTTGGTTCACATAGTGGTTCAAATGTGCAAAATTAGGTAAATTCTCACTAAAATGTGGAATGAATGAGTTTGTCCCCCCCGTCCCTAGGCCTCACACAGCTATCAGGGCTGAGAACAACAGATATCAGTGCTGGGAAAGACTTCTGTGTGAGACCTCAGGGAGTCACTATCAGAAGTGTTTCCCAGTCTTCTACCTGAGAACTGATCCTTTTAACTGGGGATGTCAAAGATTGAACCTGAGGCTTTTTTCATGTAAAATATATGTGCTCTATCACTGACTTACAGTTCCTGCCCCAAAACTCCCTCTCAAAAAGTGCTTTTTCCTGGGAAAGTGGGGGTTTAGGAGTTTGGTTACATATGTTTTGCATTTGTCATATAATTATGCCCTCAGCTAGCCATGGAAATCATGTTGGAACATAAGGAAGTGGCAAGTGCATTCAGGTGTTCTGAAAGTGGTTGAAGTAAACATGTGAAGAGAGGCCACAAACTAGCCCTGCCCCTCCTCACACATTTCCACCACCCTATATTTGTGGCAACTGAAGAAGACAGCCTCCTGTATCCATGGAGGCTCTCTCCACACAATCGAGAACACTGGAAAATCAGGGTTCTCAAACAGAGAGCCTCCATGGATACAGGAAGCTCTCCTCTTCAGAAAGTTGCCCTCTATGAGTTGCCCACATAACACATAAGGAAACACATAAGGAGGGGGTGGGGCTAGTGCACTACCCCTCCTTGGGTGTTTACTATACTCAGATGCAGAATATCTGAATATGGCTGTGTTCACTAAGTTATGTAGGATCCAAGTCATTTAGAGCTTTATCGATTGACAGCAGGACCTTGAAATGTGCCCTGAAAGATTTAGGAAGTGAATGCTTTAGATATTTCTGATATTTCTATATATCTGTACTGCTTTCCCAGTACAAATTGCATAATGTTACCCCCTCTGGTCCATACAGTTGCTAGAGGAGATGGATTATGGCATTCTGCACAAGGAGCAGCTTCCAAGCAATGGTGCATCCCCCAATAGAGGGTCTTGCAGTACAATATAGGACATTGCAGTACATCCCCCAATAGAGGATCTTGCAGTACACAAGTCTCCTTTAGAAACATCTCACTACCAGTGTGTCTAATGCAGGGAACCGTTCCAAGATACAAATATCAATATTTTCTTGAAGGGTATTATGGGGAACATCAGCTCTGGTGGCTTGTGCTAGACTCTCCTGCCAAACAGACTGAGTGCTGTGGTCAAAATCAGGACCCAAATGGGTAAAAGGTACATAACAATATACCATGTGTTGCTGGCCCTCAAGACAAACCTGATGTGATTCTTTGGAGAGGCAGAGAGTTGGCTGGAGGAAGGAGAAGAGAGGGCAAAGGAGATGGAAGCAGAAGACTAGAAAAGTCCTTCTGTATCTTTTCAATCTGGCAGACTTTGTGTTAACTGTTATTCAAAAATCACAGATAACATCGTCATAGAGTGTTGGTGTGGGTTTTGTCAAAGCTTAGCCTCAGAATTAAGCAAGGTTCATTTTAAATTGGCATCAATTTAAATGAATTAACATATGAAAATTATAGTGATGTTTTCTTTCTGGAGAAGATGGTAACCTTAGTTACAAAGCATTCCCCATCTGTGGATGCATTGCTATTCTTAGTCAATATTTTCATTCACCAAAGCATATATAGGTATGTGAATACAATGGGCACAATCCAGTGGGAAGCTGTCCTACATGAGAATGACAATGAAATGAATGGGATGTGCATGAGCTCAGTTCCTTTCAATGGGGCCTCTGCACCAAAACTTCCCAATGAATTGTACCGGTATAGTATCCAATTAGGGCAGACTCCCCCAACCTTGCGCCTTCCGGTTATGTTAGACTACACCCCCCATCATCTCCAGCCAGCAGGGCCAGCTGGGGGAAATGCAATGTGTGGTCCAACACATCTGGAAGGCACCAGGTTAGGAAATCTAAATTAGAGGGACGTGAAGCCCCCCCCCCCCCATTAGGCATACACTGGGTACCATTTCAATACATGAACATTTTTGTAACTTCAACCTGGGTTGTTTCTGGGTTGTTGTTTTTCGGGATGCGTGTTTAATGCCTATATATAGTGCCAGCCCCAGGTTTTAGAGGGCCCTTGGGCAAGACACCCTCAGTGGGCCCCTCCTTCAGTGAGTCTACCTTCTCATTACCATTGTCACCAGCTGCTGTTGCTCCTCAACCTCTTTCTCATCACTGCTACCGCTTGCTTGCTTGACAAACAGGGAGCCAGTGAGCAAGGAGGCCGTGGCATCTACTGCTCCTCCTTCTCGCCACCACTGTTGTCTGAGAGGCAGGTGAACAAGCAGATTGCAGTGATGAAGAGGAGGACCAAGTACAGGAGGCTCTTCTCAATGGGCCCCTCCTGGGGTGTGGGCCCTGAGCAGGTGCCCAACCATGCCTACCCTTGATGTGGCCTTGCCCCCCCCCCTCTCTCACACACACACACACGCACAGTGTAACCTTACAGAAAGACTCGAAGGTCCATTTTTGACAGTGCTTGAAAAGAGCCATTTAAAGTACCACAATGGCAAGTAGGTTTTAAAACACTACCCTGTGTCAAGCAGACTTTTAACTACTGCAACATTTAAAAAAATCAAGACAGGAGGCTACAGAGACATGGTTCCTGTCAGTTTTGGTCCCTTTCAAGGGCAGCTCTTGGAGACCTAAGAGTTCTGAGGACCTGCTGCTCTCTGCTGGTGAATGGCAATAATACAGCAAATGGAGTGACTACGTGAAAGGGATTTTCACACCCATTTTTTCATTATATGTGTATATTAAATTCTTGGTCAATTAGCTGGTCAAATATTTGTCTCAAGCATTTAAAACATCAATCTAATAAAACAGCAGCAAAGGGGGGGGGGAGATTGAGAGAGAGAGAGAGAGAGAGAGAGAGAGACTTATGGTATTTCCAAAACCCATAGGAAACGAAAGAAATTGCATTCTATACTGTTGTAATCATTATTTAAAGCTAAAGCTGTTGTGCAAATGGAAATGTATGTGAATTATAGTCAAGAGATTGAACAGTTATTTTGGGCTTGTAATCGGGAACCCCAGGGACAGTTACACATTTTGTTATAAATGGAATGGCAAAAATAAAACACATGTGGCATGGTCAAGCCAAAATGAAGCACTTTTAGATTCCATTTATTTTAACGGGAGAATTAATCATATACTTAAATCTATCCCACCAAAAATCAATGGGACTTAAAGGTACATAACTTTTTAAAATGTCTAATTATTGATCTTTGTAAGCTGGTCTAGGAGCCTTTTCAGCTGAAGAGTGGGCTAAAATGTTTAAATAAAAAATAAATAGATGTCTGACTAACTGAATCATGTCTAAACATTTAAGAGTGAAATCCTATGCATGTTTAGACAGACAAAAAGTTCTACAACTCCCAGCATGGCTGGCTGGGGAATGCTGGGAGTTGTAGGACTTTTTCTGTCTAAACATGCATAGGACTGAACTCTAAAACAATTTCCACAGGGCTAGCTGTATTAGTCTCTTTCAGCAAAAATAACAAAGAGTCTTGTGGCACCTTAAAGAATAACAATTAAAGAATTAAAGAATTAACAATTAAAGAATACGTTTATGCCAGAATAAATTTGCTAGTGTTTAAGGTGCCACAAATTCTTGGCTTTTTTTTTTTTTTTTTACTGTAGTACACCATCCTTCTTCCAAGCAGCTTAGAATAGACACAGCTACTATAAAAAGACAAAAATATTAAAAATTACCTGCCCTGCCTTAAAATTAAAATATTCTCAAAGTGGATTACAGCACTTCAGTTAAAACAACACAGCTGGGTTTTCATCATGATCAGGGTTCTAGTGCAGGATGAGGGGTGTGCGCTCCTAACTAAAAATGTGTGTATTTGTATGGCGTTAGTCAGACCCCTGCAGGAAGAAGCCTTCATTCCTGCCTTTTCAGTCAGATGACACCATCTTGCAGCTGCTGAGTTTGTAATATATTTATTATAAGAAGGACCTGCAAAAAACTATTGCAGTGTGGAGTGCTCCGGTTCAGGGTTCTAGCCAGCCATACCATGCCATCCTTCAGGATACTCCATTCCATTCCCCCTGTCCAGGTTTTCAATGCCCCCTCCCCCTCACCAGTCAGTCAACATTTCATGGCCATGGAGTATGCTCAGTGGAGGAGGCATTTCTGTATTTCTGCAAACCTTGGGATTCCACCAAGACTTCTGATACCTCCCTCTTGTGCATGGATAGTGTTGTTTTGGCTATCAGCACTCTGCAGATGAGTTCACAATTAGTATATAGGATGTGATCACAGAACCATCATGCAATTAAAAAGGTAAGCCACCACCTACAAGAGATTTGTGGCATACTGAAGGCTAGCAGATTTATTATGGCATAAGCTTCCATGGACTAGAGTCTTCGTTGCCTTTGCTGCTACAAACTAACGTGACTACTTTACAAGAAGTTTTCACCTGCACAAGGATGTTCTTGGCTTTATGGAACATCTGCCTGCAGACAAATGTGGCTGATCAATAAAAAGCAATCAATGCTAACTCCAGGTTTTCAGAGACCCTCGTATAGGTAGGTCCCCTGGTCTAACAGGCTTTCTTGTGTATACTTCTAAGGCAACCTTCCCCAACCCTGCTAGTGGGGAATGATGGGGGTTGTAGTCCAACATACCTGGTGGGTGCCAGGATGGGCAAGGCTGTTCTAGGACGCTGTCCAAAGCACTTCAACAAAGAGACAAATAGCACATCAGAAGAGGATCTCGCATCAAGTGCGATCTGGTCATGTGAAGTGTCAAGCATCCTCAAATCTTAGTGATGCTTCAGTGTGACATCTGTCTATGATAGTGTTGTTTCTAAGCTGTCTTTTACCTGTGTTCTTCTAGAGCTAAGTTATAACCTGTCAAAAACTGAAAGGCATACACTATAGCTTGGGAACGTGTTTTGGGCCTGAAGCTGTACCAGACTCTATTGACAGTGAAGCCACAGGGAGATTTTCATAAGGTAAAAGATGCCTCTGTCTCTCCCCCCACACCTTTTTGTTGCTCTTTTATTTTTCTGGGTTCTGTTCTTTCTGCCTTATCATCTCCGTCTTCAAATCTGTCCTCACACTTTCTTTTCCCTACTTCCTAACTCCATATTCACAGCCAGGATCATATTCTCAGTTTTTCCTCGTTTAATTATTTAGTCACTGTAGAATCAAAAGGTTGTAATGCTTGAAGGGCTCTTGAATTCTGCCTACAGTTTTTCGTATACCAACTCACCACAGCAAGATCAACCATAATCAGATCCATCCTCAACAGAACAATTCAGAGAAGCATGGAATCTGCACAACCAAACCATTCTATATCTTAAGGAGAATCCCTAGTTTAGTGCAGTCTCTCTCTCTCTCTCTCTCTCCCCCCCCCCCCCCATCCATTCTCTTTCTATCAACCACCATCAATGAACAGTCTTTGGGAGGATCCATACATGAATTCCTTATGCTGCTGTGGCTGCTCTCCCACTGTTTCTTAAAAGTGCAATTATCACTCTTGTCCACAATACTATCTATATCCCAGCAGATATCACACAACTCTTATTCTCACAGCAATAATATTGAAGTGAGTGGTGTGTGACAAACCTGCATGTGAGATGATGGACATTCAAAAAGCAACTAGGAAGCAGGTGTGTCACACGAGATTTTTTTACCTGAAATTCTCCCTCTCTTGCTTCTTTGTGCTTTACAGGGCATAAACCTTCTTTCACCTACTTTCATATTTAAAATGTTATGCCTTTCAGCTTTGATCAAAAGAGCTACTCCAACTCTTTTATATTCTGCCCCTAGATCACTCACTCCCCATGAGTAAGAACAGTACTACATTCAGACAGTTGATTTTTATAATAACAAAGCAGTGCTTTTAACTCTGATCCTTTCATCTCTTTCTCTCTCTCAGTGAAATTGGCAATCTGTTTTTTCTTGCCTTGTGAAGTAAATAGTCAGGAAAACAACCCTGGTTTCATTTTTTTTCCTTGACAAATATATTTTCCCGATAAATAAAATATGCCAAGTTCATCCTGCCCCCAATCCCATGTTTTATCTACTGAGTTGGCTTGCAAGATATACTACCAAAAAAAACACAAACCCTTTACAACAGCATATATTACAAGTAGGTGGCAATTTCATGCTACAATTCCAGAAAATTCAGGACTGAGATCTAACTGAAGGGACAGGTTTAAGGAAATGTAAAACTAGGCAAATTGATTTGTCTCCTTGTGTTTCCTCTCTGTCGTTATTTGTCTATAGCCTATCAAAATACAGCCACCATAATCAAGATTAACATGTTCTGAAATCAGTGAACACTGTTGACTCTGGGACAAGGACGAAATTACAGATACAATCATAGGTTGGCCAGGTGTCCTACTTTACAGAGGACAGTCCTGTAATTAAAGGGATGTCAGAGGCCAGTCGTGTATTTGAAGGCATCCTCCATTTGAAGAGTTGACCAGTACAAGGCCAGTTTAAAGATAAAGAACCCTAAGAAGGGAGAGCAGCAGCTCTTTGAAGTTGCCCATCAACACTTAGTACCTGGACAGCAGACGGAGCAGACACACAGGTCACCTATTCAATCCTCTCCACTATGGTGAGATGCATTGTATTTCTATTTAAATTATAGTTATTATTTCTGAATTTGCATCTACACATATAAATTAGCATATGCAAAATATTATGCAAATTGGTGTCTTTTGTTCTCGTTATTGGTAATGCATTCCCTCTCTTGGGTGGGCCACCCTAATCCTGCAATACTCAAGATGATCGTGTTCTGAAATCAGTGTATAGCACTGAACACAGTGGGACTTCCTTCTGAGTAAACATGCCTGGAATCAAATCACAAGGCAGATCAGGCAACTGGATTGTGCAATGTGATAAATAAAATAAAATTCTATTTATTTATTTTAAATAAATAATAATTTATTTATTTAATAATTAAATAATTTATTATTTATTTATTTACATGGGAGGCGTGCAATAAGCTATAAAACCTCCACAGAAACCACGTTCAGATACCCGTTCCAAGCAAAAATCAATTTTCTGGGAAATGGTCTACAACAGCCACTTCCAAGTGAGCTAAATCAAACAAATTCACTTTTCCCATATGATTGTATGGGAGGGACACAATAAGCCACAGAACCACCACAAAACCCACATTCTGATATCTGTTCCAGGCATTAGTTGACATGCTCGAAAAATGGCACACAATGACAACTCCAAGTGAGACAAATCAACCAAATGCATCAATCACAATTACATGGGATGTAATGGCTACCTGAACATGGTTTCTGTGGACGTTTTGTGGCTTATCACATCAGTCCCATGTAGTTCATGTCTGACTGGTGAATTTGGTTGGCTTGGCTCATTCGGAAGTGGCTGTTCTGTGCCATTTCGTTCTCTTCCGGATGTGTTCTGGGCATTAAGGGGTTAATAATATAATTTTTTTCAAGGGTTTCTGTCCTAAAATATTGTTCTCAGGTGTCTCTAACACATGCCATTGTGTTTGGCATGGTTATTTTCAATAAAGGGGCCCCTCCAGCTGGTTCCTTTCTGGCTTTTATCCCATCCCCTAAACATGCATAGGATCATGCCCTTAGACAGTGGGTATCTCTGTTGTTGTTGTTGTTCAGTCGTTCAGTCGTGTCCGACTCTTCGTGACCCCATGGACCATAGCACGCCAGGCCTTCCTGTCCTGCGCTCTCTCCCGGAGCGTGCTCAAGTTCATATTCATTGCATCCGTGATGCTATCTAGCCATCTCATCCTCTGCCGTCCCCTTCTCCTTTTGCCTTCAGTCTTTCCCAGCATCAGGGTCTTTTCCAGGGAGTTTTCTCTTTGCATTAGGTGGCCAAAATATTGGAGCTTCACCTTCATTATCTGTCCTTCCAATGAGCACTCAGGGTTGATTTCCTTTAGGATGGACTGATTGGACCTCCTTGCAGTCCAGGGGACTCGTAGGAGTCTTCTCCAGCACCACAGTTCGAAAGCATCAATTCTTCGGCGCTCAGCCTTCCTTATAGTCCAGCTCTCACATCCATACATTACTACTGGGAAAACCATAGCTTTGATTAGACGGACCTTTGTTGGCAAGGTGATGTCTCTGCTTCTTACTATGCTGTCTAGGTTGGCCATAGCTTTCCTCCCAAGGAGCAAGCGTCTTTTAATTTCATGGCTACAGTCACCATCTGCGGTGATCTTGGAGCCCAAGAAAGTAAAATCTGTCACTGCTTCCATTTCTTCCCCTTCTATATGCCAGGAAGTGATGGGGCCAGATGCCATGATCTTAGTTTTTTTAATGTTGAGTTTCAAACCAGCTTTTGCACTCTCCTCTTTCACCCTCAACAAGAGGCTCTTGAGATCCTCTTCGCTTTCTGCCAATAGGGTGGTATCGTCTGCATATCGGAGGTTGTTGATAATTCTCCCAGCAATCTTAATTCCGACCTCTGATTCATCCAACCCAGCATTTCTCATGATGTACTCTGCATATAAGTTAAATAAGCAGGGTGACAATATGCAGCCTTGTCGTACTCCTTTCCCAATTTTGAACCACTCGGTTGTTCCATGTCTGGTTCTTACTGTTGCTTCTTGACCCTCGTACAGGTTTCTCAGGAGACAGGTAAGGTGGTCTGGTACTCCGATCTCTTTAAGAATTTGCCACAGTTTGTTGTGATCCACACAATCAAAGGCTTTAGCGTAGTCAATGAAGCAGAAATAGACGTTTTTCTGGAATTCTCTTGCTTTCTCCATGATGCAGCGAATGTTGGCGATTTGATCTCTAGTTCCTCTGCCTCTTCTAAACCCAGCTTGTACTTCCGGTAGTTCTCGGTTCGCATACTGCTGAAGCCTAGCTTGTAGGATTTTGAGCATCACCTTGCTGGCATGTGAAATGAGCGCAATGGTGCGGTAGTTTGAACACTCTTTGGCGTTGCCCTTCTTTGGAATTGGAATGTAAACTGACCTTTTCCAGTCTTGTGGCCACTGTTGAGTGTTCCAGATTTGTTGGCATATTGAGTGCAGCACTTTAACAGCATCATCTTTTAGGATTTTAAATAGCTCGGCTGGAATACTGTCATCTCCGCTAGCTTTATTGTTACTAATGCTTCCTAAGGCCCACTTGACTTCACTCTCTAGGATGTCCGGCTCAAGTTCAGTGACCGCACTATCATGGCTATCAGAGACATTCAGATCTTTCCTGTATAGTTCTTCTGTGTATTCTTGCCACCTCTTCTTAATCTCATCTGCTTCTGTTAGGTCCCTGCCTTCTTTGTCCTTTATCATGCCCATCTTTGCACAAAACGTTCCCTTGAGATCTCCGATTTCTTGAAGAGATCTCTAGTCTTTCCCATTCTGTTGTTTTCCTCGATTTCTTTGCATTGTTCACTTAAGAAGGCCTTCTTGTCTCTCCTTGCTATTCTCTGGAACTCTGCATTCAGTTGGGTATATCTTCCCCTTTCTCCCTTGCTTTTCGCTTCCCTTCTTTC
This sequence comes from Heloderma suspectum, assembly GCF_057233095.1. NCBI lineage: Eukaryota > Metazoa > Chordata > Lepidosauria > Squamata > Helodermatidae > Heloderma > Heloderma suspectum. Next base: position 42,776,836 of record NC_139460.1, on the reverse strand, counting down.
GTGAGCTACTTGTAAAGCCTCATCAGACAGCCACTTTGCTTTCTTGCATTTCTTTTTCTTTGGGATGGATTTCGTTGCTGCCTCCTGAACAATGTTACGGACCTCCGTCCATAGTTCCTCAGGCACTCTGTCTATCAGGTCTAATCCCTTAAATCTATTCTTCACCTCCACTGTATATTCATCAGGGATATGATTTAGGTCATACCTGAACGGTTTAGTGGTTTTCCCGACGTTCTTCAATTTAAGCCGAAATTTTGCAAGAAGCAGCTCATGATCTGAGCCACAGTCAGCTCCAGGTCTTGTTTTGACTGACTGTATGGAGCTTCTCCATCTTTGGCTGCAAAGGACATAATCAATCTGATTTCGATATTGACCATCTGGTGATGTCCATGTGTAGAGTCGCCTCTTGTGCTGTTGGAAAAGAGTGTTTGCTATGATCAGCATGTTCTCTTGGCAAAACTCTATTAGCTTTTGTCCTGCTTCATTTTGTACACCAAGGCCATGCCTGCCTGTTATCCCGGTGATTTCTTGACTTCCTACTTTAGCATTCCAATCCCCTATGATGAAGAGGACGTCTTTTTTTGGTGTTAGTTCTAGAAGGTGTTGTAGGTCTTCATAGAACCGATCAACCTCAGCTTCTTCGGCCTCAGTGGTTGGGGCATAGACTTGAATTACTGTGATGTTGAATGGTTTGCCTTGGATTCGTACTGAGATCATTCTATCATTTTTAAGTTTGTACCCCAGTACTGCTTTTCCCACCCTTTTGTTGACTATGAGTGCTACTCCATTTCTTCTAAGGGATTCTTGCCCACAATAGTAGATATGATGGTCACCTGAATTAAATTCGCCCATGCCTGTCCATTTGAGTTCGCTGATTCCCAAGATGTCGATGTTCAATCTTGCCATCTCATGTTTGACCACCTCCAGCTTACCTTGATTCATTGATCTGACATTCCAGGTTCCTAAACAATATTGTTCTTTACAGCATCGGATTTTCTTTTCACCACCAGACACATCCACAGCTGAGTGTCCTTTCGGCTTTGGCCCAGCCGCTTCACTCTTTCTGGCGCTACTTGGAAATACCCTCTGCTCTTCCCCAGTAGCATATTGGACACCTTCCGACCTGAGGGGCTCATCTTCCGGCGTCATATCTTTTAGCCTTGTGATACGTTCCATGGGGTTTTCTTGGCAAGAATACTGGAGTGGGTTGCCATTTCCTTCTCCAGTGGACCACATTTTGTCAGAACTCTCTGCCATGACCTGTCCGTCTCGGGTGGCCCTGCACGGCATAGCTTATGGCTTCACTGAGTTACGCAAGCCCCTTCGCCACAACAAGGCAGTGATCCATGAAGGGGTGGGTATCTCTACACCAGCCTAAAATCCTGCATTTAAAATGGGGCTTTCTGCTTCGGTATTAAATGCAGGATCACAACGACTCCCTTTTTTGCATGCTTCCTTTCCTCTCACCCCCTTCCCCCTCCTTCTCCCCGTATCTGAGTCTTCCATTATCTTTCATTTCAGTTTCATAGCTCCTCTTCTTGCAGCCTTTACTCTTTTCACTGAGGAAATTAAAGTGGAATCTGTCTGTTGCCCGCCTCCCAGCTGAGCAGAGCAAACCAGAGCAGAGCAAGGTGCTCCAGCTGGTCCAGGGACTACAGAAGCAAGCAAGCTCCCAGAGAGCAAGCGACCAGAGCAAGCAAACAGGAGTTGGCCAGGGGAATTGCAATGGTAGAAGAGACAAAGGAGACAAAGGAGACAGAGGCTAAGAGCTGAGCTGAGCAGAGCAAGCTGCTCCAGCTGGTCCAGGGACTACTGAAGCAAGCAAGCTCCCAGAGAGCAAGCGACCAGAGTGAGTGAATAAGGGGAGCAAACAGGAGTTGGCCAGGGGAGTTCGGCAGGGGAGGTCAAGGGGGAGGCCCCTAACTTTTTTTTTTTCTTCTTTAACTAACTTTTTTTTTCATTTATTTGTCTTGTAACACACACTTCCACACCAGTGGGACTCTGCTTTTAACCTCTGTTGAGGAGCAGGTACAGGCTAGTCTAGAACAACCACAAAGCTAGACACAAAAAGGGAAAAGAGGCTATGGAAGGACAAGACTCTCCAGTGGTGGTGACCTGCAAGGTGTGTGCAATGTTTGTTTTCTTGCCTGAGAACAACATGGCCTACACCTGCAACAAGTGCAAGTTGATCACGCTGCTGGAAGAAAAAGTAAGTGGACTAGAGCAGCGACTGTCGACCCTCTGGGGAATAAGAGAACACGAAGAGTTCTTGGACAGAATGGGGGAACTACAGCAGCAAAGGGAAGACCAGAAGCTTGAAGAGCAACAGCAAGATGAGGCAGAAGTGGGAAATGCTGAGGTGAAGAAAAATGGAGTAGAGGATACTCCTTGGAAAAGGGTGACAGTTAGGAGAAGAAGAACTAGATGCCACTCTGCACCAGTGGAAGCAGTGGAGCTGTGGAACCGATTCCAGGTACTTGCGGATGAGACTGGAGGACAGCCTGCAGAGGAAGAATCACAGGGGAACCTACATGAGAGTGAGCAAGATGCTGAAGGTCAGTCAAGTAGAGGCAATGAAACCCAGGCCTACAACAACAAGAAGAGAAGAGTGGTAGTAGTGGGAGACTCCTTGCGGCGTGGGATAGAGACCCAAGTATGTCGCCAAGACCTGTGGATTCGCCAGGTATGTTGGCTCCCAGGAGGACGGATTAGAGATGTGACTGAAGGGTTGCCTGAACTCATAAAGCCCACTGACAGGTACCCCTTTCTTCTCATCCATGTGGGAACAAATGATACTGCCAAGTGGAGCTACGAAGAACTCACGTCAGACTTTGAAGCTTTGGGAAGGAAACTCAAGAACTTTGGGGCTCAGATAGTTTTCTTATCTGTACTTCCAGTAGTTAGAAGAGGGATAGAAAGGGAAAGAAAAATACTCCGGGAGAATGAATGGCTAGGAAGGTGGTGCCGACGAGAGAGATTTGGATTCTGGGACCACGGTAGGGATGGCGGAGAATTTCTCCCCAAAACTTCGGGGGGCCGAGCGCCAACGTGTTCGGCCCCCCGAACAAGTTTCGGGGAGAAGTCCTCCGAACTTACCTTCGCTGAATGTCCCTCCCGGCGGCGGGTCCGGCCGGCGGTTCGGCGGGTGTTCGAGCGGGGCGGGAGCGGCAGCTGGTCTTTCAACCGGCTGCCGCTGCCGCCATTGCAATAAAAGAAAAAAAACAACAACGCCCCCTGATAGGCTACGTGACGATTCACGTAGCCTATCACAGCTAGATTTGCAAAGTCAGCCGTGATAGGCTACGTAAATCGTCACGTAGCCTATCACGGGTGACTTTAAAAAAAAATTTAAAAAGCGCGTACGGATAATGGCGGCCCCCATAGGGAGCTGCCATTCGCGTTCCTTATTTGGTCGCTGTAGTCTACGTAAAGATTTACGTAGACTACAGCGAAAATAAGGGCAACACTATTTGCGTTGCCCTTATTTTCGCCGTAGTCTACGTAAACATTTACGTAGACTACAGCGACTAAATAAGGAACGCGAATGGCGGCTCCCTATGGGGGCCGCCATTAGCGTACGCGTTTTTGTTTTTTTTAAGTCACCCGTGATAGGCTACGTGACGATTGACGTAGCCTATCACGGCTGACTTTGCAGATCTAGCCGTGATAGGCTACATTAATCGTCACGTAGCCTATCAGGGGGCGTTTGTTTTTGTTTTTTAAACTTCCGTGTTCGCGGCCGGGCGAGGCGGGAAGCCTCCTCCCCGGCCTGAATTTCGGCTGGGGCGAGGCGGGAAGCCTCCCCCCCCCCCAGCCTGAACTTTGCGGGGGGAGCAGCGAAGCGCCTCCCCCCCACCGCGAACGTCCTTTGACGACAGGTAAGGGACTTTCGTCCACCCCTAGACCACAGGCTATACTTCCTGGAAGATGGGCTGTTGGCAAGGGACGGGTTGCACCTCACAAAGGCTGGGAAGAGTGTGTTTGGCCACAGCATGAAGAACTTCATCAGGAGGGCTTTAAATTAAATCCTATGGGGAAGGGAGATGTAAAGTTGGGGGTAACAATGGACGAAGGCTCATGCACTGCAATGGAGAGAACAGCTCTAATAGCGTCCGATAATAGTCTTCAGACACATGTAGGAAGAAAGCCAGACTATGAAGCACATGGTCTTCGATGTCTATATACTAATGCCCAGAGTATGGGAAACAAACAGAACGAACTTGAATTCTTAATACAGGAGGGACATTATGACTTGACAGGTATAACTGAGACTTGGTGGGATGACTCTCATGACTGGAATACAGCAATTGAACTATATAACTTGTTCAAAAAGAACAGGAGTAACAGAAAGGGAGGTGGGGTTGCATTGTATGTGAAAAATACATATCTCTGCACAGAAATACAGGAGGATGAGCTTGGTAGCCCCATCGAGAGCATCTGGATCAAAATAAATGGACCAAAGAATAAAAGGAACATGGTGGTCGGAGTCTACTACCGGCCACCCAATCAAGGAGAAGATGAGGATGAAACTTTTGAAAAGCAAATAGCCAATGTTTTAAGGAAGCATGATGTAGTAGTAATGGGGGACTTCAATTTCCCCGATATTTGTTGGGAGACAAATTCTGCAAAACATGGCCCCTCCAGGAAATTCCTGACTTGTGTGGCGGATAACTTCCTCCTACAGAAAGTAGAGGAAGGAACTAGAGGATCGGCTATCCTTGACTTGATCCTAACCAACAGAGATGACTTAGTGGATAAAGTAGCAGTTTCTGAGAACTCTCAGAACCGCTGTCTATTCTCTTTGAGAAATCATGGAGGACAGGTGAGGTGCCAGATGACTGGAGGAGGGCGAATGTTGTCCCTATTTTCAAAAAGGGTGAAAAGGAGGAACCTGGGAACTATAGAACAGTCAGTCTGACATCAATCCCTGGGAAAATTCTGGAGCAGATGACAAAGCACTCCATCTGTCAGCACCTTGAAAACAATGCAGTGATTACTCGAAGCCAACATGGATTTGTCAAGAAGAAGTCCTGCCAGATGAATCTGATCTCATTTTTTGATCAAGTAACTTCCCTTGTGGACCGTGGAAATGCTGTAGACATCATATACCTCGACTTCAGCAAAGCTTTCGACAAAGTGCCCCATGATATCCTGATGAGCAAACTAGCTCAAAGTGGGCTAGATGAAACAACTATCAGGTAGATCCACAGTTGGCTACAGAATCGGACTCAAAGAGTGCTTATCAATGGGACCTTCTCAAACTGGGGAGAGGTAATGAGTGGGGTACCACAGGGCTCAGTCCTGGGCCCAGTGCTCTTCAACGTTTTTATTAATGACTTGGAGGAGGAGGTGCAGGGAATGCTGATCATATTTGCAGATGACACAGAATTGGGTGGGATAGCTAATACTTTGGAAGACATAAACAAAATTCAAAGTGATCTTGATAGACTGGAGCGCAGGGCAGAAAACAACAGAATGACATTTAATAGGGATAAATGCCAAGATCTGCACCTAGGAAAAAGAAATCAAATGCACAGTTCAAGATAGGGGATATGTGGCTCAACAACACTACAAGCGAGAAGGATCTTGGAATTGTTGACTATCACAAGCTGAATATGAGCCAACAATGTGATGTGGCTGCAAAAAAGGCCAATGCTGTTTGGAGCTGCATTAATAGAAGCATAGCTTCCAAATCCTGGGAAGTACTAGTTCCCCTCTACTCAGGACTGGTTAGGCCTCATCTGGAGTACTGAGTCCAGTTCTGGGCATCACACTTTAAGAAGGATGCAGACAAACTGGAGAGGACTCAGAGGAGGGCAACAAAGATGATCAGGGCACTGGAAACAAAGCCCTATGAGGAGAGACTAAAAGAACTGGGAGTGGTTAGCCTTGAGAAGACTGAGGGGAGATATGATAGCGCTCTTCAAGTACTTGAATGGTTGTCACAGAGAGGAAGGCTGATCTCTTCTCGATCATCCCAGAGTTCAGGACATGGAATAATGGGCTCAAGTGACAGGAAGCCAGATTCCAGCTGAACATCAGGAAAAAAATTCCTGACTGTTAGAGCAATACCACAATGGAACCCATGACCTAGGGCGGTGGTGGGCTCTCCCACACTGGAGACATTCAAGACGAGGCTGGACAGGTGCTTGTCAGGGATGCTCTGACTTGGATTCCTGCATTGAGCAGGGGGTTGGACTCGATGGCCTTGTAGGCCCCTTCCAACCCTACTATGCCATGATTCTATGAACACAAGGGTGGGGGGCATAATTTGATTGCTGCGTTCTATTTAAAAATGGAACAAAGGGCATTTAGTGCAGGAGACGCCTTCAATGATCATGGCGTCATATAAAGAGCCTGCAAAGCTCCGTGAAGGAGCCATCGCAGTCTTAGGATAAAAGCTCCGTGTGGAGGAGCCCAATAGCCAGTGCTCACAGGTAAGTCCCGTAGGCTGCAATCCTATACACACTTACCTGGAACTAAGCCCACGTTTAAGTCAGTGGGAATTGTTTCTCAACAGACGCCCTGAGGATTGGATTCTAAGGATACAATACTATACACAATTACCTGCGAGTAAGTCCCACCGAACTCAATGGGGCTTACTTCTGAGTAGACATATAGAGAACAGACACATGATTTGGATAAAACGGGAAGGAGTGAGGCGGTGGGGCTCGTGAATTTCTCCCCCCCCCCCCGTCGCCTTATTTATTTGTTTTTAAATGTCCTCTCCCGCTTCTCCATCAGCAAGGGCGATCCCAGGGAGGTGTACATAAAATTACAAAAAAACACAATCTAACGGTTGTTGTTGTTGTTCAGTGTTGTCCGACTCTTCGTCACCCCATGGACCACAGCACGCCAGGCCTTCCTGTCCTGCGCTCTCTCCCGGAGCGTGCTCAAGTCCATATTCATTGCATCGGTGATGCTATCTAGCCTTCTCATCCTCTGTCCCCTTCTCCTTTTCCCTTCGATCTTTCCCAGCATCAGGGTCTTTTCCAGTGACCCCATGGACCATAGCACTCCAGGCCTTCCTGTCCTGTGCTGTCAAGTCCATATTCATTGCATCGGTGATGCTATCTAGCCATCTCATCCTCTGCCGTCCCCTTCTCCTTTTGCCCTCAGTCTTTCCCAGCATCAGGGTCTTTTCCAGGGAGTTTTCTCTTCGCATTAGGTGGCCAAAATATTGGAGCTTCAGCTTCATTATCTGTCCTTCCAATGAGCACTCAGGGTTGATTTCCTTTAGGATGGACTGATTTGACCTCCTTGCAGTCCAGGGGACTCGTAAGAGTCTTCTCCAGCACCACAGTTCGAAAGCATCAATTCTTCGGCGCTCAGCCTTCCTTATAGTCTAATGGTTATTCATAATCTAACGGTTATTTCTCCTGTATGCCCGGGCACGGTGGGCCAATCTGAAACTAATGGCTCAGGGTTCAGAAAGGAAGCTTCGCCCCTTCAAATCAACCCAGAGTAACACCGTCGGGATAGAGTACTTCCGCCCGCTAGCAATACGTCCACCTAGGGTACCAAGTGCCCGGTCCCCAATCAGCCGACCTATTTGGAGTTCGCCTTACTCCTCCCTCTGCGCACGCGCGATATCGCTGGCTCTCACTCATTTGACCGAGGCGAGGCGCGCGTACTACTGAAGAGGGAGGGCGTGGCCGAGAGAACAAAGGGAGAGCTTAGGAGCTTGGGTTCCCATGGCAACTGCGGCGTTCTCTCCTCTTCCTCCTCCTCCGCCCGCCCGCCTCCTCCCCATAACAACCGTACGGAGCGCGGCGAGCTGCAAAAGAGTTTGTTGGGCGGGTGAGAGATGAAACGCGCCTTTGCTCCAAGATGGAGGGGCCCGGGCCAGAGCAGGAGCAGGAGCCGGAGCAGGAGCAAGGCTCTCTGGAGGGGCAGGTGAGGGAGTCGGCCGGAATGGCGGGCAGTGAGGCGCGGGCGGCGTGACATAACTAACGCCGTCCCCCCCCCACACTAATGGGATGACCCTCCTCGCAGCCCCTCTTTCCCCCCGCCCCATCGCCCAGGAATCAGATAGCCATTTCTCTTGCGCTTGGTTGGGCCCGCATCCACATCTGCGCTGGGTGGCTCGGTGCCCCCCAGACCCTCCCCCAACGCTTCACAGGTGAAAAAAAGGGGGCGACCCTGTTTTGGCGGGTCACTTTCTAAGCCACCACGCACCCCTTTTTTTCCAGGGGACGCTGATGGATCCGATTTTGGTGTGGTGGAGGCTCCATTCCTGGTTTTAGTTGCAACCAGCCAGAAGTCTAAAGGAGCTATCGAAGGTGCTGCGCCCTATCCCCAAAATGGGTCCAGCACCTTGGATAGCTCCTTTAGCCTGCTGACTGGTTGTAGCTAAAACCCCGAATGGATCCTCCGCCCCACGGAAATCAGATCCACCAGTCTCCCCTGCCCTTTGCCCTCCCTCATCACACAGTGCTAAAAGGCGGCCTTCCCCATCCCGGTGCCCTCCTGACGTTTGGGACTACAACTCCCAGCATCCCTGACCATTGGCCATTCTGGCTGGAGCTGATGGGCATTTAAGTCCAAAACAACTGGAGTGCACAAGCTGAGGAAGGCTGCTATAGGACTCTTCTCCACCCACTGGTCCTTGTATAGCTCTACCATGTAAGAGCACTGGTCTGGTGTGTTGGTCGACCAACCACAATTGTTTCTTTCTGCGGCCACTAAATTTTTACAGAGCATTCATTTGCATGTTTACTCAGAAGCAAGGCCCACCAGGTTGGATCTAGAAGAGTCTAGATCAGAGGCCCCCCAGATGTTTTGGACTACAACTCCTATCAGACCTACCTGGCCACTCGTATTATGGCCACTATTACGGGAGTTCAAAACATCTGGAGGGCACTAGTTTGCCTACCCCTGGTCTAGATACTAGACTTAGTTATACTTCAGGTAGGCCTGTTGAAATTAATGGGGCAAGTTAATCATGATTGAAGTCCCAGTGATTTCAATAGCTCTACTCTAAGCATGACTAGTCCTTAATCCAGCTCACTGTGTTCAGTGAAGCTTACTCCCAAGAAAGTGTGTGTGGCGTTGTACCTTCATAAAGGCAGGAATGTTAGGCTGAAAATGCACATCTATGTGTAATGTTAAGTGATACACTCTTAATGTTTAATGGAATATTTAATTTCACAATGGATTTGGTTGTGCTTATGATAGGAAGAGCTGCAAATCCAACAATGTTTATCCCTTTATTACATTTATATCCTGCCCTTCATTCAAGGAGCTTGTAGTGGCGCACGCCATCCAGTGAGCTTCATTTACTAAATGGGGGAGTAACTAAATGGGGACGAGGATGGACATTTGGTGGGATGGTGATTTTTTTGAACTGTATGTGTATTTACATGTATGTGTACTAGAGTCAAGTTATATCTGCTGCTACCCTCCCCCTGACAAAGACTTGGAGCATAATCCTGTATGTGTTTACTCAGAAGTAAATCCCACTGAGTTTCCTGGGATGCATTCTCTAGAAAGTGTAATGAGGATTGCAGTGCTAACTTGTAGAGCTCCGGGGGAGGGGTGTGAAACCTGAAAAACATGTGCATGTTTGCATGTCAATGAAAAATTTAAAATGCATCCTTGATATCTCCCCAAGAGGCAAAATAGGGAGATAGTTTTACCAGAACCAGGCCCCAGAAATTGTCCCAGTAAATCAAGGGTGGACAACTTGTGGCCCCCAAATCTTGTGGGGGTGCAACTCCCATTATCTACATTTGCTATGCTGGCTAGGGCAAATGGGAATTGCAGTCCAACAATATCTGGAGGGCCACAAATTGCCCATCCCCAATGACTGAGCATATGCCACTCTCCCCCTCAGCAGATACCCTCCATTTTCTCACAGACAAAAATAGGGCCCATGTTATAATCTCAGAGCACCTCTATTCTCAAACCAGCATGTCTCAATTTCTAAAGAAAAAAGCTTATTTTCTTCGTATTTAGATGATATGGCAAACATTGTCTTAGTAGAGGTACTCTTTGTTCTCTCTCCCTCAAGAGTGAATGTCTCTTTTTACAGTTTGTAAAAGTACTAGTGCTGAAAATAATTTTAAAATTTAATCTGATTAATCAGGACTTAATTGCCTTTTTTTGTCAATCAACATGTTTTAAAATTATGTAAGGTAACTGATAGATTAAGGGCACAATCTTTTGCAAGTTTAAACAGTTAAAAGGCCTACAACTCCCAGCATGCTTCAGCCATCTATGCCTTTTTTTACGCCCTGTCTAAACTTGCATAGGATTGTGCCTTCAGTAAGCATTGCCACTGTACAGATTGCTAAAGCTAGCCTTGAGATGTTCCTTAATAACAGCAAATCGTACAGTTTAATACAATTCTAATATCACAGTGGATCTTGTTGTACATAGTATTGAACAGCTGTAACTCAGACATGTTCAGCAACACTTATGATCATCTGTGTAGGCAGTTAGGATGTACAGAAGGGAAGCCGGTGCACTAGAGTATACTCTAGCTGTACACATTAACTGAGTGTTGTTGGGTTTTTTAGAGGTTTGCCCAAAAATCTTCCCAAAAGCAAAACAGAGATCAAACAGGAACAGTAATACAGCTGAAAATAGGAACAATAGGAGCACATGCCTCAGAATCCAGCCCAACGGTGTTAGGAGCAGGAGAACTAGAAGACAGCACCTGTGGAGGCAGTGGAACTAGGGAACCATTTCCAGGTAGTTGAAGATGAGACTGGAGGACAGCCTGCAGAGGAAGAATTACAGGGGAACCTGCATGAGAGCAAGCAAGAGGCCGAAGGTCAGCCAAGCAGAAGCAATGAAACCAAGGCCTACAACAACAAGAAGAGAAGAGTAGTAGTAGTGGGAGACTCTTTGCTGCACGGGATTGAAACCCAATTATGTCGCGAAGACCGTGGACTCGCCTGGTATGCTGTCTTCTGGGAGGACGGATTAGAGACTAAAGGGTTGCCTGCACTCATAAAGCCCACTGACAGGTATGCCTTTCTTCTCATCCATGTGGGAACAAATGATACCGCCAAGCGGAGCTACAAAGAAACCACGTCAGACTTTGAAGCTTTGGGAAGGAAACTCAATTTTTATTTTTATTTATTAAATTTATCAATCGCCCATCTGCCCGGTCACCCAGCCACTCTGGGCGATGTACAAAGTATATAATAAAACAGTTTCTACAGTAAAAACATTTTCTAAAATACCCTAACCCACCCCAAATGCCTGCCTCAACAACCATGTTTTTAATGCGCAGCAGAAGCTCATTAAAGAGGGGGCATGGCAGAGTTCCCTAGGGAGGGAGTTCCACAGAGTGTGGGCCACCACAGAGAAGGTCCTCTCCCTTGTCCCCACCAGTCTAGCTGTCCTGGCTGATGAGACAGAGAGAAGGCCATCCAAGGCTGTTCTTGTTAAGTGGCCTGTCCGGTGTTGCTGGAGGCACTTCTTAAGATAGGCTGGGCCAAAAATATATAGGGTTTTAAAGGTCAAAACCAACACCTTGAATTTGGCCTGGGAAACAACTGGTAACCAGTGCAACTCCTTCAGCACTGGAGTGATGTGATCTCACCGGCGGCTGCCTTTAATCAGGCGAGCCACCACGTTCTGTTTGAGCTGCAGCTTCCGAACTGTCTTCAAGGGTAACCCCACGTAGAGCACATTAAAGTAGTCTAAATGAGAGGAGACCAGGGCATGTACTACCAATGGGAGCAGATGGTCGGGAAGGAAGGGGCGCAGCCACCGTATCAGATGGAGTTGATACAGTACTGTCTGGCTCACAGCTGACAGCTGAGCCTTCATGGACAGCTGAGAGTCCAAAATGACCCCCAGGCTGCAGACCTGGTCTTTCAAGGGTAGCTGCACCCCATTCAACACCAGGTCAACATCCCCCAGCATCCTCTTGTCTCCCACCAAAAGTACCTCGGTCTTGTCAGGGTTCAGCTTCAGCTTATTCCTCCCCATCCAGCCACTCACCGTCTCCAGACATTTGGACAGGGATTCTACGGCCAACCTTGGTGAAGATTTGAACGAGAGGTAGAGCTGCGTGTCATCCACATATTGATGACACCGCACCCCAAACCTCCTGTTGATAGCCCCCAGCAGCTTCACATAGATGTTAAATAGCATCGGGGAGAGGATGGACCCCTTCTGGCACCCCACAGGTGAGCAGCCATGGGTCCGAACCCTCCTCTCCCAGTGCTACCCTCTGGTACCTGCCAGAGAGGAAGGACCGGAACCACCGCAATACGGTGTCTGCAATGCCCAACCCCTCCAGGTGGTCCAGGAGGATACCATGGTCAATGGTATCAATAGCCGCTGAGCGGTCGAGGAGAACAAGGAAGGAGCATTCACCCCATCCAGAACCCTCCTCATATCATCCACCAAGGCGACCAAGGCCATTTCTGTCCCATGCCCACGCCTGAAGCCCGACTGAAATGGGTCTAGATAATCGGCTTCTTCCAAGTGTGCCTTCAACTGCACCACCACCACACGCTCAATCACCTTGCCCAAAAATGGCAGATTCAAGACTGGGTAAAAGTTGTTCAGAACTTGGGGAACCAAGGAGGGCTTCTTTAAGAGTGGTCTTATCACTGCCTCCTTGAGGGCTGATGGCATCACTCCCTCCACAAGGGAGGCGTTCACCACCACCTTGATCCCCTCACCCAGTCTCTCTCCACAGCCCATAATGAGCCAAGATGGGCAAGGATCAAGTAAGCAGGTGGTTGGCCTTACAGATGAAAGCACCTTGTCCACTTCATCAGAAGGAAGAAGCTGGAACCGATCCCACAAAACCGGTTTGCCACAGGCCGCCTCTTGCTCACTAACTGTATCCACAGCGCACGGAATAACACTCCTAATCCAATCAACTTTATCTGCAAAGTGCCTTGCCAAGGCATCACAGGAGGCCTTAGAATGCTCCAGCTGTTCTGGGCCCCAAACTCAAGAACTTTGGGGCCCAGATAGTCATCCATTTCTCATTCATTTTCTCATTCATATAGCCCATGGTCCCAGAATCCCAATCTCTCTCGTCGGCACCACCTTCGTAGCCACCTTTCTGTCCCTCTTCTAACTATTGAATTTCTCATTCAGTAGTTAGAAGAGGGATAGAAAGGTGGCTACGAAGGTGGTGCTGACGAGAGAGATTTGGATTCTGGGACCATGGGCTATACTTCCTGGAAGATGGACTGTTGGCAAGGGACGGGTTGCACCTCACAAAGGCTGGGAAGAATATGTTTGGCCACAGCATGAGAACTTCATCAGCAGGGCTTTAAACTGAATCCTACGGAGTAACAATGGACAAAGGCTCATGCACTGTAACAGAGAGAACAGTTCTAGTAGCGCCCAATAATAGTCCTCACAAACATGTAGGACGAAAGCTAGACCATGAAGCACATGGTCTTCGATGTCTATATACTAATGACCAGAATATGGGAAACAAACAGAACGAACTTGAACTCTTAATACAAGAGGGAAATTATGACTTGATAGGTATAACTGAGACTTGGTGGGATGACTCTCATGACTGGAATACAGCAATTGAAGGATATAACTTGTTCAAAGTTCAAAAAGAACAGGAGGAACAGAAAGGGAGGTGGGGTTGCACTATATGTGAAAAATAAATATATCTGCACAGAAATACAAGAGGATGAGCTTGGTAGCCCCATCAAGATCATCTGGGTTAAAATAAATGGACCAAAGAATAAAAGGAACATGGTGGTCGGAGTCTACTACCGGCCACCCAATCAAGGAGAAGATGAGGATGAAACTTTTGAAAAGCAAATAGCCAATGTTTCAAGGAAGCATGATGTAGTAGTAATGTGGGACTTCAATTTCCCCAATATTTGTTGGGAGACAAATTCTGCAAAACATGGCCCCTCCAGGAAATTCCTGACTTGTGTGGTGGATAACTTCCTCCTACAGAAAGTGGAGGAAGGAAGTAGAGGACTGGCTATCCTTGATTTGATCCTAACCAACAGAGATGACTTAGTGGATAAAGTAGCAGTTACAGAAACTCTGGGGGAAAGTGACCATGTTGTACTTGAGTTCTTGGTTCTCCTGGATTTTAGGAAAGCTGATTTTAATAAACTCAGAACAATGATCAGTAAGGTCCCATGGCAAGCGACACTAATGAGAAAAGGAGTCCAAGATGGGTGGGAGCTTTTAAAAAAGGAAATTCTCAAGGCACAATTACAAACAATTCCAACAAGAAGAAAAGGTGGAAGACAACAGAAGAAGCCAATGTGGCTTCACAAAAAGCTTAGAGATGACCTGAAAACAAAAAGGGACACATATAGGAAGTGGAAGGAAGGCCAAGCTACAAAGGAAGAGTGCAGGCAGGTAGCACAGAATTGCAGGGATGGCATCAGGAAGGCTAAAGCTGAAGTTAGCGAGGGATGCTAAAAACAACAAAAAGGCTTTCTTCAGCTACGTGCGTAGGAAAAGGCAGAGGAAAGAAATGGTTGTTCAGCTATTAAATAAGGATGGCAAAATGATAACAGATGACAAAGAAAAGGCAGAGGTGCTCAATTCCTACTTTGGCTCAGTCTTCTCCCAAAAGAGGGTCTATGACCCCCCTGGCAAAGGCAAAGTACAGGCTGAAGGGGCAGGATTGCAGCTTGAGATCGATAGGCATATGGTTAAGGAACACCTAATTACTTTGAATGAGTTCAGATCTCCAGGGCCAGATGAACTGCATCCTAGAGTAATAAAGGAACTGGCAGAAGAACTCTCAGAACCGCTGTCTATTCTCTTTGAGAAATCATGGAGGACAGGGGAAGTGCCAGATGACTGGAGGAGGGCTAATGTTGTCCCTATTTTCAAAAAGGGTAAAAAGGAGGAACCTGGGAACTACAGACCAGTCAGTCTGACATCAATCCCTGGGAAAATTCTGGAGCAGATGACAAAGCACTCCATCTGTCAGCACCTTGAAAACAATGCAGTGATTACTCGAAGCCAACATGGATTTGTCAAGAAGAAGTCCTGCCAGATGAATCTGATCTCATTTTTTGATATTGTAACCTCCCTTGTGGACCGTGGGAATGCTGTAGACATCATATACCGCGACTTCAGCAAAGCTTTCGACAAAGTGCCCCATGATATCCTGATGAGCAAACTAGCTCAAAGTGGGCTAGATGAAACAACTATCAGGTAGATCCACAGTTGGCTACAGAATCGGACTCAAAGAGTGCTTATCAATGGGACCTTCTCAAACTGGGGAGAGGTAATGAGTGGGGTACCGCAGGGCTCAGTCCTGGGCCCAGTGCTCTTCAACGTTTTTATTAATGACTTGGAGGAGGAGGTACAGCGAATGCTGATCAAATTTGCAGATGACACAGAATTGGGTGGGATAGCTAATACTTTGGAAGATAGGAACAAAATTCAAAGTGATCTTGATAGACTGGAGCACTGGGCAGAAAACAACAGAATGACATTTAATAAGGATAAATGCCAAGTTCTGCACCTAGGAAAAATAAACCAAATGCACAGTTACAAGATGGGGGATACATGGCTCAACAACACTACAAGCGAGAAGGATCTTGGAATTGTTGTTGATCACAAGCTGAATATGAGCCAACAATGTGATGTGGCTGCAAAAAAGGCCAATGCTGTTTGGAGCTGCATTCATAGAAGCATCGCTTCCAAATCCTGGGAAGTACTAGTTCCCCTCTACTCAGGACTTGTTAGGCCTCATCTGGAGTACTGTGTCCAGTTCTGGGCACCACATTTTAAGAAGGATACAGACAAGCTGGAGAGGTTTCAGAGGAGGGCAACAAAGATGATCAGGGCATTGGAAACAAAGCCCTATGAGGAGAAAGAACTGGTTATGTTTAGCCTTGAGAAGAGAAAACTGAGGGGAGATATGATAGCGCGCTTCAAGTACTTGAAAGGTTGTCACAGACAGGAAGACCAGGATCTTTTCTCGATCATCCCAGAGTTCAGGACACGGAATAATGGGCTCAAGTTACAGGAAGCCAGATTCCGGCTGAACATCAGGAAAAACTTCCTGACTGTCAGAGCAATACGAGAATGGAACCAATGATCTAGGGAGGTGGTGGGTTCTCCCACACCGGAGGCACTCAAGACAAGGCTGGACAGCCATCTGTCAGAGATGCTCTGACTTGGATTCCTGCATTGAGCAGGGGGTTGGACTCAATGGCCTTGTAGGCCCCCTCCAGCCCTACTATTCTATGATTCTATGAACACAAGGGGGGGGGGTAATTTGATAGCTGCGTTCTATTTAAAAAACGGAACAAAGGGCATTTAGTGCAGGTAAAGGTAAAGGTGTCCCCAACCAGTCGTGTCCGACTCTAGGGTGCAGTGCTCATCCCCGTTTCTAAGCTGAAGAGCCAGCTTTGTTCAAAGACGCTTCTGTGGTCATGTGGCCGGCATGACTGAACACCGAGGTGCACGGAACGCTGTTACCTTTCCCGCCGAGGCAGTACCTATTTATCTACTTGCAATTTCTTGCTTTCGAACTGCTAGATTGGCAGAAGCTGGGACTGAAGACGGGAGCTCGCTCCATCATGCAGCACTCGGGTCTCGAACTGCTGTCCTGCCGACCTTCCAGTCTGCAGTTCAGCGTCTTAACCACTAAGCCACCGTGGCCCTCAATTTAGTGCAGGAGACGCCTTCAATGATCGTGGCGTCATATAAAGAGCCTGCAAAACTCCGTGAAGGAGCCATCGCAGTCGTAGGATAAAAGCTCCGTGTGGAGGAGCCCAATAGCCAGTGCTCACAGGTAAGTCCCGTAGGCTGCAATCCTATACACACTTATCTGGAACTAAGCCCACATTTAAGTCAGTGGGGATTGTTTCTCAACAGATGCCCTGAGGATTGGATTCTAAGGATATAATACTATACACAATTACCTGGGAGTAAGTCCCACCGAACTCAATGGGGCTTACTTCTGAGTAGACATATAGAGAACAGACACATGATTTGGATAAAACGGGAAGGAGTGAGGCGGTGGGGCTTGTGAATTTCATCCCCCCACCCCCGCTGCTGCTTTATTTATTTGTTTACAAAAAATAAAAAAAAATTACAAAACATTACAAAAAAAAAAATATTACAAAAAAATACAATCTAACAGTTATTTCTCCTGTAACTGGAGAGTGCCCAGGCATGGTGGGCCAATCTGAAACTAATGGCTCAGGGTTCAGAAAGGAAGCTTCGCCCCTTCAAATCAACCCAGAGTAACAACGTCGGGATAGAGTACTTCCGCCCGCTAGCAATACGTCCACCTAGGGTACCAAGTGCCCGGTCCCCAATCAGCCGACCTATTTGGAGTTCGTCTTACTCCTCCCTCTGTGCACGCGCGATATCGCTGGCTCTCACTCATTTGACCGAGGCGAGGCGCGCGTACTACTGAAGAGGGAGGGCGTGGCCGAGAGAACAAAGGGAGAGCTTAGGAGCTTAGGTTCCCATGGCAACTGTGGTGTTCTCTCCTCTTCCTGCATTGAGCAGGGGGTTGGACTCGATGGCCTTGTAGGCCCCTTCCAACCCTGCTATTCTATGATTCTATAAAAGGTCCAGAAATAAAGTAAACATGTACTCACTATTGTTGTTTTTTACATCCTCTCATTTCAGCCTCTTTTCTTCAGAGCAGAGGTATTGTTATCTGGCCATGCATTAGCGTTTCATTCCACAATGAAAGTTATTTGTGGACATTCTGTGCAATTTGCATGTGGTTTTTTATATCTAATGATTCTGTGCACACATGTTCCACTGTGTGCTCACATTTTTGTAAGCTGTGATTGGACATCCTTTGCAATCCTACATTGCAAAGGATTGCCAGCTCACAAAGGTTTAAAACTATTTTTCAGCTAGTACATGTATAAAATTGAAGCGGTTACCTTCATTAATACTTTTTCATGAAAAAAGCATCAGCCGACATTCTGGTCCCCACCTCTCCCGGCAGAGTATCTGGCATTGTTTTGTAGCTCTTGGGCAGGTATGTAGGAAGAGTACTGAGGAAGAGGTAGGAAGGAAGATGGTGGACCAAGAGCCTTCTCTCACTCTATAGCAGGGGTGGACGACATGTGTCCTGTCCCCTACCACCACCCATTGCCCTTGCCACACTTGTTTTTTTCACTGAGATTATTCTTTTTTAAAGTCACACTTTGCCATTGAAATTTGGAAGCGAAGAACTGCGGAGGCTTGGAATGGACAAATTTAGCTTGAAAACTACCTGCATTTATCCATTCTAAGCCTCCATAGTGGCTACGGAGGCTTAGAATGGACACATTTAGCTTGTTTTCAAGCTAAATCTGACCATTCTAAGCCTCCGTAGCATTTTGCCATCTAATTTCAGCAGCAAACAACAACTTTTTAAAACATCCCCCTTTTTCTGGCAGTGCAGCAACAGTGAGATAGCAGCCCGTGACAGGTTGGGGGTGGGTGGGGTGGAAATGGCCCCCAGACTGCCCAAAGTTGCCCAGTCCTGTGTTATGGTCACCAATACGATTTAATCACTGCATTAAATTGAGCTGTGCTCTACAAAGTGTAAGAAGAACGCATGCACATTTCTGCTTAACTACTACTTCTTTGTTCGTTCACATTGTAGCTACAGCCTGAAGGAGTTCTGATTACTGAGGTGCAGGAGCAGCCTGAATTGCCAGCATCTGCGTCTGAGGCTAAAGCCAAAGTCCTCGAAGCGGCATTGATCATGGCACAAGAAGAACCTACAGAGTCAACAACCTACCAGGCACAAGAAGAACCTACAGAGTCAACAGCTGAGGTTAAACCTTCCCCACCTCTGGAAACTCTTGGGTCTTTGCTCGCTCAGTCTAAAATTGAGTTTCCACGTGGTTTGGTCAGATCAGTGGAAACTCTTGTGCAGCCTCAAGAAGTGGCACCTAAAGTAGAAGAACGACAGGCCGCCCCACCAGCTCCTGCTGCAGAGGAATTCCCAGATGAGCCCATGCCTATGGTGTATCAAGATCCCTTTGAGGTTTCACTTAGGTACATGGAGAAGCATAACATCTTGCAGATATTTCAGGTGAATTGTCCCCTTTTGCCTTTCCCAGCATAGATCCTCTTTAACCTGGGCATTGTCATTTGCAGTGGCTGGGCTGAGTCAACCCAGCCAGTTCCTTTATACACAGTTATTTGGGGATCTCTCAGAGTTCAGGGCACACCCTGAACTTTTGAGAGGACTCAGCCATTTATTATTGCCTCAAATATGACGAAACTCCCCTTCTGGAAGGAGGCTTGTGTCCCATGGCTGCCTAACTGGGCTTTCTCAAACCTCACACATGGTCTCTCAGCAAGACCTGCTTTGACTGTTCCCTTCCTGGAAGTGTAGTGGCCAGGCACTGCAAAGCCCCATGTTCAAGGCGCAGTAATCAGGAATTAGTTCACCATTTAGGTCTCGACATCCAAACACAGACCTGAAGTGTTTTTGGCTCAGTTGTGGTTGTCTCTTTTATAAGGCTTGTTACAGTATTCAAGACAGGGATGTGAGGAATACAGTGAGGAAGTGTCCGGCCCTTCGTAGTTTAGTTCCAGTGAGGCATGGAATAGTGGTGGTGTGTCCTGAGTCATTTTACCATACTCTATTACAACCTTCCCTACTCTGGTGCCCTCTGGTTGTTTTGGATTACAACTCCCAGCATTCGTGACCATTGACCATGCTGGTGAAGGCTGATGGGACATAAGTCCAAAACATCTGGAGAGCACCAGGGTGGGGAAGACTGCTCTAATGTGTCACACATATGCAGTGGATCTTATAACACCAACCCTGCGAATCCATATTGGAAGCTACTTTTAAAATTCAGATTTATTTTATTTGTGAGTATTTACAACCTGCTTCCATCTACCGATTTCAAAGCAGTGTATACAAATCATAAGAATATAAAACCCATACATAGAATCAATATACTGCATCTACATATCTATAAGAATAAAATACATGTTAGGCTAAATGCTTGCATAAATAGATGTGTCTTCAACATGCATCTAAAAGTAAGAATTGTCGGTGCATGTCTAATCTCGGGGAGAAGATTATTCCACATTGTGTCCATCCCCATGCCAAATGCCCTGCTCTGAACAACGACAGAGCGGACTTCAGGAGCGTATGGCACTGCCAGAAAGGGTTCACGAGATGACCTCAAGGGTCAAATAGGTCTATAGAGGAGAAAATAGTCTCTCAGGTAGTGAGGTCTCAAGCTTTTTAGGGCAACAAAAGAATGGGCCAGTTCACAGAACATGGCAGCCCATCGTGGGTCAATTTACCCTTGAGAAACTGCTTTGTGTGCCAGCTGCCATTATGAATATGCACAGTCTGTTGTAGGGCTTATACCAGTGTTGTTTAACCCTCAAATAACCCCCACCGGCTGCATTCGTATGTCATGACAACCCTTGGTCGGGGGCTGTGTATTCATAATGGCAGCTGGCATAGGCCGCAGCTCCTTGAGGGTAAATTAACCCACAATGGACTGTCATGTTGTGTGAACCAGGTCAATGACAGAAGAGATTCAGTGGTGGGAGAGGTGATTACTACTGCTGTTGACTAGGAAGGAGAATAAAAAGCCAGTCCCACTGCATGCCTGCTGATCTTTCCATGCACTTCTCTGGATCAGCCTCTCTTTTGTTATTTGGGTGATCTAGTACTGCTGAAGATTATATATATATATATATATGGTTTTGTTTTAAAATTTCAAACAAAACAATGAGATAGGATTAATAGAGATTTTGGCCTAGAAACGATTATGTATATCTACTGCAAACCACAACTACATCAAGTAATATAATAGTCCTAGACAGCAGCAAACCGCAACCTAAAAAAGCTTTTAAGAATAAAAAGTCTGGAATACTGGGCTGTAGTGAAAAGAGGCAAATGAGGTAAGAGTAGAAATGTATGTCATGTTATATTCTCCAAAGCAAATGCATACACATCAATGAGAGCTGAAATATATTTCAGAAAAATATCTCAAGTGGATCTGCCTAGTGAAATTTCCTTCACAAATTCAGGAGCCAATGTCGCCCTTGCAGCTTCCTGCGGGGTCTTCGTGGGGCGCTATCTCTAACAGCTTTTTAAAAGGTTGAAAAACCTTTTTATCTCTCCCCTGGAATTAAAAGGGGAGGTGGGAGCAGCTCTGGATGAAGTTTTGGAAGAACAGCTCTCTCGGTGTGGTAGTAGGGGGGCTGTACTCCGGGGCTAGTCTGACAGAGCTTAATCATTGCTCAAAGCTGTTTGAACCTCCTAATTAATTAGGAGAAATTAGGGCTGACATGCTCCATTGTAGTTTTTGGATTAAGAAACGCCAACAACATCTGAGGAATGGATTAAGAAATATCAATAATATTTGAGGACCTGCAAGGTTCTCTTTGTTTGAAGAGAAGGATGACTACACTAAGGCGAAAAAAAGGATCTCCGCCCACCCCACCCCCACACACCTCCCTTGGCAAAGGCTTCGAGAAGTGGAAATACAGAGGAGTTACTTGCTTTGATAAAAACTTTGTCCTTGCAATTTGCAGAACAGGCTAAGAGGCTGGATACCATCCAAAATTCCATCCCTGCCCTGCAAGGGACTGTGGATTTAATTAACACTTCTTGGCAAAAAATGGAGGCGAAGGTTAATGAGTTGCAAGATCGGGTGGCAGGGAATGAAACTACATCACAAACTTTTTTCAATAATCTTCTGTCAGAATTTCTCAACTGGAGGCGTTAGCGCGCAGGGCAAATGTACATATTATTGGTATTAAATTACCTACTGATGTAAATTTATCTACTTTTGTAGATAAGTTCCCGCATGAGATACTCCCTGTGGCATCTGATTATTCATTTGATATTGAGCAGGCATTCCGTGTGTCAAATGCCAAAGGGACTGGTTATACGATTATAGTCCAATCTGCAAGAATCTCCACAAAAAATTATATCCTGCGTTTGGCAAGAGAGGCTGGAAACCTTTTTTGGAAACAAGATAAAGTTATGCTATTTCCGGATTACATCAAAGAAATTGCTGACAAAAGAAGGTTTTCTTTTGTCAGTAAATTGCTGACAATTTACCAAGTAAATTGTCAATTTACCAAGGCGAAAAATATGGCAAAACAAATGAACTTACAATATCACTTAAAATATCCTGCTACATTTTGCATTTTTTCTGAAGGCCAGATGAAGAAGTTTCTAAATCATGAAATGGCGGAGGCGTGGCTAAGTGGAAGATCATGTGAGATTTCTGTTCCAGCACCATGAACTGGAATCTACAAACATGTTTTGCTAACTGCCTATGTTTAAATCTGGAAGCTAAGCCAGAGATTTTTTTTCCCTCTCTTGTTTTCCCTCTCTTTTTCTCTTTTCTTTAAATCCTTCATGATATACTGTACAGTGTATACACTCATTTATATATCTAGTACAAAATATATTAGTGATTGTTGTGAAGTTGATTTTAAGCTTTATTATTATATAACATTATAAAATTTATTAGTGATTTGTTATTATTATTATTATTATGTATCCTTTTAAATCTCCTTTTTAAATATTACCATTATTACTGGTTAGTAAGATCTTTGGCTGGTTAAATTGTTAAGCTTTATTATTATATGTTAGCTGAAGGGCAATATATGGTTACTGGAAATGAATTGTAGGCCTGCTTCCTTGCTATAAGACCGATGATATGATATTGAAATGTTAGGTTGATTATTTATGCTGAACTGAATTGTAATATTGCCGATGTTATAGGTATAATTTTTAAGCAGAATGGAATTTGAAGTTTCTGTGTAATGGAGTTTAAATTTAATTTCTTTAAATAATCCTTTATAATGTTTTTCATGTTTTTTTTTCCTCTTCCTTCTCCTTCTGTTTTCTCTTTCTTTTCCGTTATTGCTGTGTCCTCTTAAGAATACTGTATTTTTGGGAAATTGTAGTTATTGATTAGGTTGTTGGTATTGTTTATTTCATTTATAAAGTTAAAAAATAGAATAAAAAGTACTTAAAAAAACAAAACAAATTCAGGTTGCTGTTCTCCAGCTTTGCCTTTAAAAACAAAACAATATTCACAATTTTGGATGCAGCTAGAAGGTTTAGAAAAACAAGTCGTATAGTAAGGTGATAATATATTACTTGAAGATGTGTCCATGACATTTTGTTCTTCAGTCCACAAAATCTTAAAATCAGTTTTAAATACCAAAATTTCAAATGCATGTCCAGTTTCATTTTTTCTGTAATATCTGTACCATTGGACATAATCAACCAAGAACTTGAATATATCAATGGATCTGTTGGGCATGACACTTTTTCCCATTTGTGTCATCTGGAATGCGGAACATGGATTCCTTGGACAGAGGATTGTATCCAACTATGTCCTTCCACCAGCAGAATGGACACTGCTGGCAGAGTGACTTCCCTCCCCCTGAAACCTCTCATGTGCTCTGGGGACTATGGAACAGATTTGGGGGGGGAGGGCTGCAGGGAGAGGAGGGTAAAGCCAGCTCCCATTGCACAAGTGAACATCTGCTCATGTAATATTGGATTTCGCCCACCATTTGGAGTTCTCGTAGACTTGGTTTGGGTGGGCTTATTATTTTGGTTAATTAACTGAGTTTAACTATGGTTTAGACATCACAGGGAACAATGGCATAACACAAACCAGGAATGAAGGGGCACTGCCAGCATGTGTGGGGATGCTGCATCTCCTGTCCGAATTACTGTGTATTGCTTCTGTTGCTTTGTGGCTCTTGTAACTTTGTTTTTGGTTTTTATGCTGTTGCTATGATGATTAGTTCTGGTCTGCTGTAGATGTTGGTCAGTGGACTGTTTCATTGTTTTATATGGTTGTAAGTCACCCTGGGGACTCTTGTGGTCAAGGATGAGGGATATAAATAATGGAAACTCAACCTGTGTCTGTGATGTCGCTAATCCCTAAAGGTATTATCTGATGCACTTTAATTGGCAACTCATTAAAATAACAGGGTCAGGCTGAAGTGATGGGAGTCACTTGCCGTTGCGAGTTAAAGTATATCTGATGGTACATTCAGGACTTAGCTGTACAATAGACGCATTTCAAGATGAGTGAAATGAATCATCGTGTCTGTATTTATAATTATATATCTTGCCTTTCCCATCTCAAAAGGTAAGCAATTCTTGCCTCTGTTCTGGCACTATGCTTTGCAATATTTTCATTGTTTGCCAGAGATAAATGTTATGATTTCTGTCTTTCTCACTCAGGAGATCACTGAAAACCTGGTGTACGTGAGGCCTGAGAAGCCATTAGAGTTCATGCTGGATCAGGTATGTGGTCTCACCAGAACACACACGGCCTGATTTTTTTATGTTTCTCTGAGCAAGCAGAAAGGGCACTGGAGCTGTGAATACACACACATATCCACGATAATGCCTGATCATATACATAAACTCAAGAGTTGTACTCTGGGAATTATACTAGTGGATGGAAGATATAGGAGAAATCCTGGATGCCCTTTGAGGTGACCTTTATTTTAAAGCAGATGTCATGATGGGCAGGCTGTGTAGGGAGGAAGGACTTGTATATGCAAGGATACTGGCAGGTGCTGTACTGTACATCAGCTTGTGCGCACATGCACACACATCCTGTTCCCATGGGCACTCTGTGCCAGGGCATGATCTGAAGACACATGATGCTGCAAGCAGGCTAAACTAAGCAAGTCTGGGTCTGGTCACTGCCTGGATGGAAGACTGTTTGGGTATCCAGTGTCTTGAGTTCCATGGAAGACAGGTGATATATAAAATAAATAAAGTAAGCAAACTGTTTTGCCTTCACTTCCACAACAGGCTCCCCTAGTGTAGCACTTCAGAAGTTTGGAGATACATTTTTTATCCAAAGTGTGGCAGAGAGAGGGAGGGAGATTTAAACTTCCCCTTCACACCCCCTATGGTAGGGGTGGGCAGAAGGTGGCACTTCACATGTTTTGGGCTTGAAACCCCTGTAAGCATGGCCAGTGATCAGGAATGCTGGGAGTCGAAGTCCCAAACATCTGGAGATCTACTTTCTGCCCACCCCACCCTATGGTCCCACGGTTACTCCAAGGAGTTGCTGTTTACATAACGACAGTGGCAAAAATGCACTGCTAATTGCATGTATTAAAGATGTGTTAATGTGCAGTAAGAAGCTAACGTGCACAAAGCTTTTGGTAAAGCTAAATCTGATTCTCTAACTAGTCTTTGGTGGTTGGCAGTAGCTGCTGTGGAGTCTCCAGTGACTGAAACTCTCTGGGTCGTTTGTTTTCGTGCCCCCTTAGGTTCAGACTATGATAAATAATAGGAAACTCTACGAGGAAGAGGAAGTGCAGGTGAAAAAGATGGACGACTGAAAACTCAAGAAATTCTCCTTGGATGTCCGGAAGGTGCACCATGTTTCAACACTGCCTCCTTCATGCTCTGTCTGTGGAAATTTTATAGATTTGAACTGTGTCAGTGGCAACTGATTTCTTCCACTCTGGGTTCAGTGCTGGGTTATCAAGGCGGATGGAAATGGCATAGTTGGGATGGGACACAGAAAGTCACATGCCTGTCAGAAAGCACATAGCGATGGAAGCACTGCGCTGTCTGTAAATACTGTCTGTCCAGTATTATGGCAGTAATCCTAAAACCTCTTTGCCTGTCCTGGCTGTAACAGTAAGAGCGGATCTACATATACAGCAGAATTAGATAGTGCTGTTCTTGCTGGAGTGACCCATTTCAGACTGCAAGTGAGGGTTCACATGTTGATTACTTCCTTACAGGGGAAAAATAAATCACCTGTGCATATAGAAAACCAGGATTTCAGGAAGAAGGATTCTAGCGTAACCTTCTCTCAGTGATACCAGTTTGATATGTGTGAGAAGAGTTTTGTTTTTTCATGGAGGAGCATTAAAGCATGTGATCCTCATTTGCAGACTGAAGTAGTATACTCCAGGAAAAGTGGTGTCACACGATTCAGTTGCATGTGTTGATCAGCTGGAATACGTGCAAGCAAATGGTCTCAAAATCAATATGCAACTCTCCAACAGTCAAGTAATTTGGCTTCTTAACATTTAACTTGATCCCTCCATCAATGAAGTACAAGAACTTAGACTGAAGACGACTTAGTTCCATTGGTATCAGTGGGGCTACACTGGTTTAAACTGCAGTACTCAGTTTAACTGGGTTTTGAATTGGGTGTAATCACATGACAACACTACTAACTGAAGCGTTAGTAATTTAAAATTGGCCTTTGACTAACTTTGAGTTAAACTTTAAAGTCTAGGTACTAGAGCTTATTTGGAACTCTGTGTTGGAAAAATTATTCACAGTCTGATTGAATCTGTTTTTAGAGTGTTCTAAATGAGAATCCCTTTTATCTGATGCATTTCAATGTTACCACCAAAAACATAATCTACCTCAGGACCAAATGCAACTAGGTAACTTGGAGATGCTTTTTGTGATGTAAGTTGCTGAAAGAAAACTGATCTTAAAATGGATGCTTACTTGCCATTGTGACCATAGTCAAACCTAACTTATAAAATATTCCCACATTCTGGAGATCTGGGGAGCAGCGAAAAGGTCTGTTGATTCTTTGCAATAAGTGGACACAGAATGGGAAGTGTATTTCTACAGCAAGCAGAAGACCATTTTCCGTAAGTTTGGGGTGGGCAACCTGTGGTCCTCTAGATGTTTTTGGACTCAAACCCCCATCTTCCCTGACCATTGGCCATGCTGGGGCTGAGCTGGAGTCCAGCAACATCTGGAAGGCCACAGGTTGCCCACCCCTGCCTTAAGCATTCTCTTACGAATCTCAAAACTGTCTCTCAAGCCTGGAATTCATAAGAGACAACTTAAGGAAAACTAGAATACCTGGGTTTAAGTTTATATAGTCCATTGGGAATTCAACTAAACCCAAGGTACTTCAGTTTATCACTTCTGCTGATGGGACTCATGGTCCAGAGGGATTGTTGTATTTCTTTGCTTGTGGCAAAAATATGTTTTTTTCCAGTGTCTTAACAATGTGCAGGGTAGCATGCTTTCAAGTTTTGTTTTAGTTAGTTCTTAGGCCAAGAAATGGTGGATTGTTTTTTGCTGAATTTTTGATGGAATTTAAGAATGGTTCTGGCTTCCTAAACAATGCCAAATTGTTATCCATGTACAGCTACTGATCATGTGCTCTGATTCTACTAAATACATTTCTTTTGCTACAGTATCTCTACTGTGTTTTATTCCCCACATTGAATGTCCGTTTGGGAGTAGCAAACTCTCTCCTTTCTCTTTTGCAGCATCAGACATTGCCACTTGTTTTGTAGGATTCCCAGCTCTACTTATAGCTGTATCTTGCAACCTGGAGAATGTCCAAACGCCTTTAGCTCCCCCAATACAGTGGGAGACGGCAGCTATGGCTTCTGTTGCCCATTATATCTGACATCCTATTGTCTGTCTATCTTCCCCCTTGCTGTGCAACACAGGTGAATTGCCATTTGCTACAGCAAGTGTGAGTGTGTGTGTGAGAGAGAGAGAGAGATGAATGGTTGGGAATGGGAAGCTGCTAAATGGTCTCCTGCTGCACTGGAGAATTTAAAGGTACATGAGGGATCTCAGGGTTGCATCCTGGCAACCATAATAACTCAAGGGAATCAATGCAATATGCAGCAGTGGCATCCCAGGCATTAGAGCTCAGACACTGCCTGTTAGGAATGAATCTGAGTGTGTGATGTCTGGCAGCTCAGATTCAGATTCAGAATGGGAACAGCATGAACAGAGGGAGGCACCCTCCCTAGTGAGCCCAGGTATGGAGAAATTTTCTTCCCAAGACCTTGATACACAGATGGCCCAGCCTGAACAGCTCCCCCATCCCTCCATCATGAGAACTCAAGTTTTGGAGGGAGAGGAGGAAGAGGGCGAGGGGCGTGACTTGAGAGATGCTCAGGTCTGTTGCAGAGTGAAGTGGGGAAAGTTAGGGGCAGGGCTCAGATGCTCTTCCAGGTTGGCCACTCATGGAAGCCAACGTAGAAGGGAGCCACCCTAAGGGAGGGGCATCCCTGTGAAGCAAGTCTGGCTGTGAAGTTCAAGCCCAGACTGCTGGCAGCTTCCCTAACTTCCACTTCGTATCCCCTATTGATATTCATAGATGTGTGGATTAGCTGGTTCTATGCAGTCTGAGAATTTCTTAGAATCTGCATTTGTAAAGAAGCTAATAATTTACTAATAAAGTAGTGTTGGCCTGAAGCTTTGTCTCCTGGAGTGGGTTGATTGAGGACAACTGAACGTGACACTGCCCGTCTCTTCCAGTGTTGTGGGCTGCAGTAAGATTCCTGTTTGTGGCAGCCGGCAGGGGAATGAGGTGGCAAATGGACCATTCCGGTATTATGGTGAGAAGCACCATTGCTGCGTATTAGCTCTGTCTCAGAGCTGTTAAAGCATTAGGAAGAATTTCTGTATGTGGACCAGGGAATTTTCTTAACAGTTCTCGTTGTTGGATGGATCAGGATGATTCCACACGCCACATTCTGTTTTGGGTTCCTTTGGTACTCAATGCTGTAAGCAACCAGGATGTAACTTTAGTATTTCTATTGGTGGCCACTAGGTGGTAGCAAGGTGTCACAGCCCTCTTTCTAAAGGAACTTTAATTGGTAGTGTGGCTATAAGGTAAATAAACTAATATGACAGTTAACAAGGTCACACATGTTCAAAAGCTTGCTAGCTAAAGGGAAATTTTTTATGTAACATCTACCTGGAACTGTTGTCAGTTCAAATCAGTCTAAATTACAGGCATGCTCCAAGACTTACAAATCCAACAAATGTGAAATCGCAGGGTGGATGTTCCTGCATTTTTTTTTAGATGCTCAGAGACTAAAATTAGGTAGAAGCTTTTTAATCATCACCATCATGCAACGTTTTCTAGTATCCAAAGTGTCTCACGTATATTACCTCAGTAAGCTTTAACAATTTAGTATTGTTATCCCCATAAATTAAATGAAACCTGGATAAAAGAAAACCAAGCACTGTTCTGACTGTAATTAAGCTGACTTTTAAAAATCAGTATCTTGGCTTCTAAACATTTGCTTTTAACATAATTGCATTCTCAAAATTGACCAGCTGGATTCCATACTTTTTACATTTAACATGGAGGCAGGGATTACTATCAGTTTCAAAAGCTATGGATTGCCCTTTGTGTTCTCACCCATCCTTACAAGGCCAAAGGAGGTATGCAGAAGGAAGCCCCAGTTAATTTGGGGCATGTCATGCTGACTGGGGAATGCTGAGAATTGTAGATTTTTTTTCTATCTAAACATGCATAGGACTGTGCTCTTACTAAATAATATGTGTACGATCTCCATTCATTTCTTTAGAGTGGCTGAGTGGGCTGCAACTCTTCTACCATTTTTCTCTTCTCTTAACAGTTGTGTGCGTGGATGTGTTTGAGAGAGTGAGAAACCTCCCAGAAAGTTATCTATGAGGGAATGCAGCCATTGGGCTGAAAAGGGTTCCCCACTCATGTATATGCCTGACACAAATTATTACATTGTTCCTTCACTTATTTCTGTTGGTTTCCTTCTCTGTTAAGAGACAAACCTTGTCATTGTTCCTTTATAGCCAAGCTTGCAAACCTATCATTCCTCTTTAGCAATTTGACAGACACCTTTTTCCTGAGCACTTGGGCAAAGCATTATATTGAGTGGGCTTTCGGTCTTTCCAGTTCCAAGAATCCAGTCGCAGTAGCTGTCATTTCCTCCAAATGAGTCCACGTATTATGCTCTCCACATGACTCAATTGCTTGTAAATAGCCTCTAGTCCAAGGACTTTAACCCAGTTTGTCTCCCAAGAAAACAAGATGGGTAGGTAAGCAATTTGTATTGCCATATAAAAAATATCATGCGTTGGTTTCTCTGCCCACCAGTGAATAATCCCATTCCCTTTTCACTCATTAGAAAATCATTCATACCTGAGGGACCTGTCACAAAACATTGCATTGGAATGCCCACTTCCAGCATTCTCCATCCCACTCAGCCTCCCTCTGGTTTTCCCCCCAGGTCAGCATTCTGCACCTACTAAGCATGCTCAGCCCTTATTGGACTGTTTGAGGGCGTGTCCCCGCCCCTTAGGGTTCTTTTTCTACAGTTATTTTTGACTTCTGCAAACCCCCAAGCCTGCTGGTAGCTCCCTCTTATATGTAAAAAAAAAAGGTAAAGGTGTCCCCAACCAGTCGTGTCCGACTCTAGGGTGTGGTGCTCATCTCCATTTCTAAGCCGAAGAGCCAGCGCTGTCCGAAGACGCTTCTGTGGTCATGTGGCCGGCATGACTGAACACCGAGGTGCACGGAACGCCGTTACCTTTCCCGCCGAAGCGGTACCTATTTATCTACTTGCAATTTCTTGCTTTCGAACTGCTAGGTTGGCAGAAACTGGGACTGAAGATGGGAGCTCACTTCGTCACGCAGCACTCGGGTCTCGAACTGCTGTCCTGCCGACCTTCCAGTCTGCAGTTCAGCGTCTTAACCACTAAGCCACCGCGGCCCCTTCACCTCTTGTATGTAGATAATGCTATTTTATTTAATTTTGTTAATTCATTCTTTCGTTATATTAATATCTTTTCCTCCATGCAGCCCAAGGCAGTGTATGTAATCCTCCTCCCCATTTTATCCTCAGAACTTCATGCCTCAGTAGGGACCTGAACCCAGGTCTCCCTAATGAAACACTCCAATGACTGCACCGCACTGGCTACATAAGGATCCACAATTAGAGAATGAGTTCACTATTAGTATAGTAGGATTTCACTTGAGCAAGTTGCCCCTTCTAGTATCATCCTCAGGACTTTCAGGCAAGAAGACCTCACTTTGCTCTGTCAGTTTATTCTCTGACACAGAATCTATGCCATCCTTACGCACAACTGATTCAGAGCCAATGCCCTTATCGTGCAGTTGAATGATGTTAGAAACAAAGGAAGCTGTCTCCTAGCGGTCCGGGGGCGTAGGGTACTTGGTTGCAGTAAAAACCACAATATCCTGAGGCAGATTAATGACGAACAGATCAACTAATAAATTAATTGGCAACTTGTAGCTTTTCAGCCTATTGTTTTCACAGTGGGATACCATTTTTTAAGAAAACCAATAAACTCACAGCAATAACAGTAAAAGATTGCAATGGGAACAGATTAAAAACAGAGAGCCAGCAGTAAAGTACCATTATAGCCATAAAAGATTTGCATGAAGAGAAAGCTCTTGACAGCTCATTCAAAAGGGTCAGTCTCCTGGATCTCATTCACAGAACTTGGTAACTGATTCCAAAGTCTGGGAGCCACCATCAAAAAAGACTGTTCAGTGGTGGCCATCAGCCTGACAGATGATGGGACTGCCAAGAGGTTTTCATTCTCAGATCTCAAAGAACAGGAAGGAACATATGATAGAAGGCA
Organism: Heloderma suspectum; assembly: GCF_057233095.1. Taxonomy (NCBI): domain Eukaryota; kingdom Metazoa; phylum Chordata; class Lepidosauria; order Squamata; family Helodermatidae; genus Heloderma; species Heloderma suspectum. The sequence goes on along the minus strand of NC_139460.1, from coordinate 42,745,518 downwards.
GCCCCTCAAGCATCTTGGGTTCATAGTATGTAGCTTTAAAAGTATGCAACAGCACCTTGAATTTAGTCTGGAAACAAATCAGCAACCCACAGAGCTCATATAGAGTTGGTGTTACATTACCTCTGCTGTCAGTGACAGATATTAAGCCTGCTGCATTCTGGACAAATTCCTGTTTCTTTACGGCCTTCAAGGGTAACCCCTCATAGAGTGTATTTCAGTAGTCAGGTTGAAAGCACAGTATTTATATCCCTCTTTTACAGGAACACATATAGCTGGTGAATCAGCCAGTGTAGATAAAATGTGCTCCTAGTCACAGCTTTACTTTGGCCATCCAGGAGGGTGCCTGGATCCAGGCGCACTCCCAAGCCGTGTAACTGACGAAGTGGGCTCTGGTCCACAAAACTTTATGCCACAATGAATCTGTCAGTCTTTACAATGCCACAAGAGTCTTGCGGGCTGGGGAATGCTTGGAGTTGTGGACTTTTTTCTGTCTAAATATGCATAGGATTGTGTCCTTAGTTGTTTCCTTAACTGTCTTGTGGAGAGGAGGAAGAGTTATTTCTTTCTCCTATCCACTTGAAATTTCTTCTACTTGAGCGAGAGGAGGAAGAGTTATTTGGACAGGTCCACTCAGTGGACCTCTAGGCACCAAAGAAATACGGCCTTGCAGCTGCTGCTGTTTAATATGGAGCAGCATGTTATGCAGGCATTAAAAAGACCAGCAAATTATAATGACTCTCATTTCAAAGCAAGCACTGAAAAAAGGTGTAGCTGCCTCCTGTTTCTCCTATTATAGAAATACCAAATCTCAATCCGTCCTTAGTTGCCTCTCAAATTGATGAAAGTAGCGCAGAAAGAAGGAGGCCAAGTTCCCTCACCCATTGTGGGGAAGCATGGTGTTAAAAATGTTGACAGGATGTATTTAATTGTCTCCTCTGTTGCATTTCTCGTCTCTTACCCTCATCGCCCTTACCTTCTGTCTCATCTGTGCCACCTCCTCTGTGTATTGAGTCAGTTCTGTGTTATATCTTATATCTGCACTGTATCACATCGTTTAGTCACTATCACTGGGCATTATTTAGTCACTGTCACTATCACTGGGCAATATCCAGTGGGACACAAGCGCTAATGTAAATTACATTGCACTCATATAAGGGACCTCTAGTACCGCACCAACAGCACTAGCTGGCATGATGGGATTCCCTTGGTCCCTTACACTAGCTCAATGTAGTGCTAGTATCCAATTTCTTTATTTCTAACATTTATATACCGCCCCACATCTAATCTGATTCTGGAGTAGTGAACAATAAAAGATAAAAGAATAAAACACCATATTAAAAATAGTTATTTTTAAAAACAGAATGCCAGTAAAACAGGGGCTGGTCAGTCAAGGAAGGCTTTCTGAACTAAAGATGTTTTCAGCAGACGCTGAAAACAACAAAATGTTGGCACCTGCCTGACCTCCGGAGGCACAGAGTTCCACAGAAAGGGGGCCACCACACTGAAGGCTGTTCTCCGAGTGGATTTCAATCGGGCCATCACTCCATGCGGAACCACCAGAAACATGCCATCTGATGACCTCAGTGACCAGGCAGGTTGAGAAGGGATAAGGCAGGTTGAACTGGGCCCCAAAGTCCAGATTCAATTTCAGAAAAGTTCTTGGAGGCTGCATTCCAGAGGTGAGCAGGGCCAAAGGCAAAGGGTGGGACCAAAAATGCTGGGAAACCACCAGGGTCCCAAGCAGGCTGTCTTTGGCCTGCGGGCCTGAGGTTCGACACTCCTGGTCTAAAAGTATCCAATGGCCAGCAAGAAGGGCAGGAACAGTCCAGATACTGAGAATACTTCAGAAGGAGGCTCAAAATTACAGTTCTAGTTGCTTACCACATGGGGTAGCTATGGGAGAGCTGAAGGCACCTGACAAAATCTAACCTACCTCACTGGTTTGTTATATGGATAAAATGGGGTCGAAAACTATATACGCCTATATACAAACTATATTATTGCCTTGGAATAATGACTACCACTGGAATCACAATGACCTCATAAGAGTTGCTATGAGAATAAACTAGACTATGCCCATGTATGCTTCTCTAGAGGGAGATAAAAATGGGATAAATAGATTTCCCTACAAACACACTTTAAAAAACAACAACAAGGTCTTGTGGCACCTTAAAAGCTAACAAATTTATTGTGGGATAAGCTTTTGTGGACCACAGTCCATTTTTTCAGGTGCTAAAATGTCCTGAGTTACATTTATACACATGTTTATATATGTGTGGGGGAGAGGGTTGTAAGCGGTGAGGTCAGAGTGAAAGGTAATGCAGAAAGAATAGACAGTAATAATTACATAATTAACAGTGGTCCTTCACAAGAGTAGTTGGTAGTGATAACACAGAGATCCTGCCATTGGTAAAGAAATTAACCTATGTAGTGTGATAAGAAACCTTTATCCTAATTTAAGCCATAGGTGATAGAATTGAACCTATTAATGAATTGCAGTTCAGCTGTTTCACATTGTAATCTCTCTTTGAAGTACCTTCGTTCAAGGATGGCCACTTTAAGATCAGTTACAGAGAATGCAGGGAGGTTTAAATGTTTCCCTACAGTTGTTGTCATTTGACAATTACTATTTCTGATGGCAGATATCTATCCATTTATTATTTTGCCTAAGAGACTGCCCTGTTTGTCCTACATAGAATGCAAAAGGGCATTGCTGGTAGATGATAATGCTTATGACATTGGAAGATGAGCAGGTGAATGAATCCCTAATGTGATATCATTAGGTCCTGTAATAGTGTTGCCAGAGTAGATGTGGTATCTTATCACTCATTGGCTTTGCAGTTCCCCATACAAATACTCACTATCCCAAGTCAACGTGAAGAGAGTCAGTTGGATCTTATACAATAAGGATATTATTATTATTTCCTACATTTCTATACTGCCCCATAGCCAAAGCTTTCTGGGCGATTTTCAGAAATTAAAAGATTAAAAATACAATATACAATGTTTAAAAGCCATTTACATAAAACACACAATGTACACAAAGACAACATATAACTAAAACAACTTTGAACAGTCAGTCATAACCAAAGATATTATTATTATTATTATTATTATATCTTTGGTTATTATTATTATTATTAATAATAATAATAGATATTAATAATAATATCTATTATTATCACAAGATATCCCTCACAATGTAACACATTAGAAGCCCTGCTCCTGACAACGCTTGGCTCCTCATGACAGCGCCTCTGCAATCCACGCATTCACATAGACGTCAGAGATGGCTTCCCTTCGTCCTGGAACCCTGTTTGCTCAAGGAAAGCCTATACGGTATATAGTCTGCCCCCACCATCCATGCTAATGTGTGAGTGGGGCTGGGGAAGCAGTGCTTCATCAGGGTCTACATTCGCTTTCTATCCACATTGTGCCATCACACAAGTAACGCATGGAGGGAGCTAGCCTGGCTCAGGAGTAAACCAGAGAGAAATTACTTTCCCATGCCAAAGCCATTCTGAACACAGCGTGTTTCAAAACATCAAAGAAAACAGGTTTGGGGAGCGTAAAGGTCTTTGCTGGAAAAGCACATGGCCTTGTCGGCCACAGGCAATGGCAAATTCAGATGCTATGATATTCAATTAGACTACATCAGTGGGCTCTTTGCCTGTTTAGTGCCTGAAATGCATGGAGGCCCAGAGTCTGAATTAACCTCACCTAGTTTTCCTAGTTTGCCCTATGAGCGTGAAGTTGTTTCTTTAAAAAAAAGTTGGTCCAACATGCCCCAGCCCACATGATGAACTGGAGCTTGAAGGGGTCTCTCCTGTGCAGCTTCCCTCACTTTCACTAAAGAAGCAACTGGGTGTACAGAACGCTTCAGTGGGTACAGAGCCTAATTCCCCACACAGAGGAGGAAAGAGGGAGGGAGGATGAGTTACGGCCATGACTAAGTTTGTGCAGTATGCAAGCCTCGGGTGTGTAATGCACAAGTCACTAGTTCCTAGGGTGAGGCCTGCCCCATTAAATCAATGGGCCCAGGGCAAAAAGGCATGACTTGCCTTCTCTCCCCATGTGTAACTGCCTGTCTGTTTTCATAACACCTGGCAGAGTGAGGAAGGAGAGCAGAAAGGAGACACAGAAATAGCCTTGTGGGGAGATAGCAACCAAGCTTCAGAAATTGTTTCCAGGAATGATTAGCTATGAGTCTCTAAAAATACGTTCTGTGAATGGAGAAGGTTCTTGCATGGCTTTACATGTATCAGGGCCCACCTCCAGTCCTACAAATAAAACTGTCAACTTTCAAAACAAGTTTTAGAAATATCTGACCCATCTTTCACAGTCTTTATCAGTGTCGTGCGGGGAAGGTGCAGTTTTCAGTCCCTTCACAGGGTTCCATGGCAGTATGAGGGCAGCCCTCTTTAGTTCCCCCATGTTTCTGGGTGGCCCCCATTTTGCCAACTCGCTGGTCAGTATGGAGCCACGTATGGCACAATTAGAAGGGGTAATGGAACATAATGCAGCCTTTCCCAACCATATTCCCTCCAGATGTTTTGACTACAAGTCCCAGCATGTATGACCATTGGCCATGCTGGCTGGGAATTATAGGTGTCGTAGTCCAACACATCTGGAGGTCACCCAATGTGGAGGTTGGGGAAGGCTGACATAATGAATATAATACAGTTGCGCAATCTGATTGTTGTGTGGGAAGTGTCTGATACAATGTCTTCTCCAGAGGCAACTACAGTACTCACCTCAACCCTGGATTATGCTAACAAAACCTTGGAGGTAGGAAGCACCTGAATAAATGTCAACAATCCTTGTCAAGAGAAAGGGCTTTTGACCACACCTTTCACTGATCCTTATAAAGCAAACTTGTCTTTGGTGGGTGGAGTCCACATAACCTCACACAAAATTCAGTGATTGTTGCAAAACAGTCGGCAAGGGTGTGTCTCTCTCAAACCCTATGTGATGCTCAGATGCTTAAATCTTTTCCTTGAGGGTTTTTTTTTTGTGGGTATGGTTTAAAAAATGATGTGAATACAGAAAACAGCCATTTATTTAGATTCTTTCTTTATGTATTTAAAGTATTTTTATCCTGCTCTTCAGCCAAAAAGACTCTCAGAGCAGCTTACATGCAATCATTTGAAAGAAGTGTTTGCAGGGGGGTGGGGAACAGTGGAGGTTGGTGGTTCCAATATCATAGGGCAGTGAATCTGCTCTGCGTTTCAGTCAGAACCAGTCAGAAATCTAAATTAGATATCCAAGGTGCTTAAAAAAAAATCAGGATTGGCAATCAGTTTGTTGTTGGTATTGTTCTAAAGTATCAGGAACACAGAAGCAGTTATAAAGCATGGAATGGTAGGGGTACATGTGAAGAGAAATGTTAGTTGTGTTCCTCACAACTGCAGTAGTACACATGGCTGTCTAAAGAGGACATAAGACCACCCATAAGACCATTCAGTCCACAGTCTAATATATATCACTTAGCTGCACTACTGAGGGGTAGGCAACCTTTTTGCACCCATGGGCACATCTGGCAAATTGAGAACTGTCCTGGGTACCACCACAAAATGGCTGCCATGGGAGGCATGGCTAGTCACAAAGGACAAGTAACCTGCCCAAACGACTGAGTACAAGGCAGAGGTGGGGGTCTGAGTCCCAACACACTAAAGAGCGCCTTTGAGCCTATAGTTTTCAGTGCCAACAGAAGCTTATTTCATAGAAGCAAATTCTTTTTCTCTCCCCCAGCCAACTCAAAGGTCCGCATAGTTAAAGCAGTGGTATTCCCCGTAGTAACCTATGGCTAAGAGAGCTGGACCATAAGGAAGGCTGAGCGAAGGAAGATAGATGCTTTTGAACTGTGGTGCTGGAGGAAAATTCTGAGAGTGCCTTGGACTGCAAGAAGATCAAACCAGTCCATACTCCAGGAAATAACACCAGACTGCTCACTTGAGGGAATGATACTAAAGGCAAAACTGAAGTACTTCGGCCACATAATGAGAAGACAGGATGGGATACCCTGGAGAAGATACTGATGCTAGGGAAAATGGAAGGCAAAAGGAAGAGAGGCCAACCAAGGGCAAGATGGATGGATGATATTCAGGAGGTGACGGACTCGACCTTGGGGGAGCTGGGGGTGGCGACGGCCAACAGGAAGCTCTGGCGTGGGCTGGTCCATGCAGTCATGAAGAGTAAGAAGCAACTGACCGAATGAACAACAACAGCCAACTCATCCCCCCTATTTCTTCTGCTTACCAGACAGAAGTGACAAGAAGAACCCCTTTTTCCTTTCCCCTTCATTTTCTTGGTGGCTGGGGGTGCTGCAGAGGAAATCCTCTGGGCCCAAGTGTGGCCCAGAGGTACTCATGGGAAATGAAGATGGCAGCAGCTGGAGGCCCTCACTTTGCTTTGAAGTGAACTCCAAAAAGTCTTGATTAAAGAGAGGGAGGAGGGGAGGACACCTCAGCAGACACGAAGAAAGTTGTCTGGGGGCACACTGGTTGCCTACCCTAATCTAAGTGGTTGGAAAAGGACCATAGATTAATGGTAGAGCATATGGTTTGCATATAGGAAATCGCAGGTTCAGTCCCTGACATCTCCAGTTTAAAAAGGATGCAGTGGCATCTCTGCCTGAGACCTGTTGCCAGTCAAAGTTAGTAGATCATAGAATCATAGAATCAAAGAATAGTAGGGTTGGAAGGGGCCTACAAGGCCATCGAGTCCAACCCCCTGCTCAGTGCAGGAATCCAAGTCAGAGCATCCCTGGCAGATGGCTGTCCAGCCTCGTCTTGAACGCCTCCAGTGTGGGAGAGCCCACCAGCTCCCTAGGTAATTGGTTCCATTGTCATATTGCTCTAACAGTCTGGAAGTTTTTTCTGATGTTCAGCCGGAATCTGGCTTCCTGTCACTTGAGCCCATTATTCTGTGTCCTGCACTCTGGGATGACCAAGAAGAGATCCTGTCTTTCCTCTCTGTGACAACCTTTCAAGTACTTGAAGAGTGCTATCATATCTCCCCTCAGTCTTCTCTTCTCAAGGCTAAACATGCCCAGTTCTTTCAGTCTCTCTTCATAGGGCTTTGTTTCCAGTCCTCTGATCATCCTTGTTGCCCTCCTCTGAATCCTCTCCAGTTTGTCTGCGTCCTTCTTAAAGTGTGGTGCCCAGAACTGGACACAGTACTCAAGATGAGGCCTAACCAGTGCTGTGTAGAGGGGAACTACTACTTCCTGGGATTTGGAAGCTATGCTTCTATTAATGCAGCCCAAAATAGCATTGGTCTTTTTTGCAGCCATATCACATTGTTGGCAAATATTCAGCTTGTGATCGACAACAATTCCAAGATCCTTCTCACTTGTAGTGTTGTTGAGCCACATATCCCCCATCTTGTAACTGTGCATTTGGTTTCTTTTTCCTAGGTGCAGAACTTGGCATTTATCCTTATTAAATGTCATTCTTTTGTTTTCTGCCCAGCGCTCCAGTCTATCCAGATCTCGTTGAATTTTGTTTCTGTCTTCCAAAGTATTAGCTATCCCGCCCGTATTAGATGGCCAAATAGTCCGACCCCATTTAAGACAGCTTCCCGTGGCTGGTTTATTTGGCTTACGTTTTCGCCGCTTAACAATCTACTCTATCAGACATCCATAAAGTAAACTAAGGGCACAATCCTATGCATGTTTCGACAGAAAAAAGTCCTAAAAACTTCCAGCATGCCCCAGCCAGTATGGCTGGGGCATGCTGGAGGTTGTAGGACTTTTTTTTTCTGTCGAAACATGCATAGGATTGCACCTTAAGGATTGCACTTTACATGGGAGTAAACTCAATGGGACCTACTTTTGAGTAGACACATATAGGACAATATGGCACACATCTGTGTGAGTATGTGAAGCTCTTTCTAAAACAGAAATAAGAAATATAATTGCTGTGCTGCTCTGTTTGCTGAGTCTTCTCCGTTCGTCGCACCGTTTGCTTGTTAAGCTAGTTTGGCAGAAAGCGATGCCTTGCCAAACAATACATGCAGCCAAAGAGCAAATTCCATTCCATCCTCCACACCCTCCTCTGTTTGAGGAGGGGATTAATTCTGAAACGTGTCTGCAATCACTTGAATGTCATTATACCAGCAACAAATGCTCAGCATCAGCTAGGATGCCTCTTTTTTTGTGGCTGGAATCCTAAAACCACAATGTCGTGATTCATTCACTTAAAACCAATGGGGTTACTAAGGAGTGAGTCGTAGCTTCATCATTGCTGCTTCAAGTTCATCACAGTACAGGACTCTCCCCACCCTTGCCTTCACCTGCACTTAGGGATCAATCCTATCCAGATAGGGGACCGCTATCCAAAGCAGGACAGGAGAAGCACAGAGGGGTCATTCCTTCCGCACTTCTCTGCCTGCTTTTTCAGCTAGACAGCCGATTGTGGCTGTCTAGCCGCAGGAGGGCAGAGCGGGGGAGGAGGCTGCTGTATGGCACATGTGTCGTAAAGGCATTTCTGCCCTCCCCGCCCTGGAACGCCCCTTTTTGGCTGCTCCGTACTCCTCTAGCGAGCATGGAGGATGGGGCTGTCCTGCGCTGCCTCTGAGGCAGCGCGGAAGTGGGGGGAAATTGGTTCTCCAGGAACCGACCTCGGAGCTCAGGCTTGGAGGTCGGTTCCCAGAAAACAACATATCCTATGTCCGTCTGGCTGCCGTTTAGCAGCTATAGGATTGCTCCCTTAGAAACTAAATAATGGAAATGGTCTTGTCTGGTCCTAAAAAGCCAGGACTTTCTCCTTGGTGGGGGAAAAAGTTGTGAAAACAGTCAGATATATCAGGTGAAGTGTTAAGAACATAAGAAGAAACCTACTTGATCAGATCAAAGGTCTATTATTTAGCACAATTGGATCCTACCTTTCCCCCAAGGAGTTCAGAGCAAGATGACTCTTCCCTACGCCCATTTTATCTTCCCCACAAGCCTATCAGGTAAGTTTGCCTGAGAGATGATGACTGTGAGTTTCATGGGCTGTGAAGATTTGAACCCAGTTCTAGGGCAACATTTTCGCCACTACATGCTAACGGATCTCAAAAGTAGTGAATGGCTCACGGTCACCCAGTGAATTTCATGGCTGGATTTGAACCCAGGCCATAAGAACATAAGAAGGGCCATATTGGATCAGACCAAGGGCCTATCTAGTCCAACAGGGGCCACCCAGATGCCTGTGGAAAGCTCACAAGCAGGACATGAGTGCAATAGCCTCCTCCTGTTCAGGTTCCCCAGCAACTGGTATACAGTAGCATACTGCCTCCAATACTGGGGGTAGCAAAGCCATCAAGACTAGTGGCTATTGATAGCCTTATCCTCCATGTATTTGTCTAATGCAGCTTGGCCATCCAGGTTGGTGGCCATCACTACATCTTGTGGTAGGGAATTCCATAGTCTAACTATGCGCTGTGTGAAGAAGTCCTTCCTTTTATCCATCCTGAATCTCCCATCTTTTATCTTCATTGGATGACCACAGGTTCTAGTATTACGAGAGAGGAAGTGTTGCCTGTTGAACAGGCTCCAGGCAGGCGTTGATAACCGAACACCACAATTTTGCTATTGGAAAAAAATATATAAGTGAGAGCAAATTGGTAATCAAAGCCTTCGAGATGCTATTCAAGTGGCAATTAATAGGTTAGTCCCCCACCTGCTCTCGTTGGGGAGCAACAAAAGGGGTTGATCCTATAAGGAGGATTTTTTTTTAATTAACATTTCTGAGAAACTTTTGTGAATGGGATTTATTTTGAGTAAACGTTACAGGAGGATCTTGGCTATGGGTGAAGGGCTTTGCTGAATAATATAGGGCAATATTAAGTGCTTGTGTGGATCCTCCGTTTTAATGGTGCTCCTAGCTGATTGCAGAAAAGTGGTGCTGGTGGACTCTAGTCTGGAAGCAACCTTAGTTTAGCATCAGAGCCAAATTCACTTTACATGGCAAACATGGAGCTTCTGAGTGGAGAACAGACATTCATTCAGCATGTAAAACTTTACAGAGTATCCAGACGCAGCGATGGAATTTCTGCTCAATTTCTGCTTGTTAAGCGCAGGGGCCCTGCCAGACAAAAGTTGGCGACCCTACAGATATCAGTTCTATATAAGAAAATCCTATATAGACATGGATGAGTGTGTACATGCTCATATGCTCTACATGCAGTTTTCCTGCACAAAAGCGATGTCAAGGTTGCCAGCTGTTTTGTCACCTAGTGCTGTGCCGAAACCCCACCTGCCCTGTCGTAACCTCTTCATTTCCCAGCGAAAGAGGCAGTCATTTTACTACCTCTTTCATTGGAATATTTCAGAAAAATTTATCTGGGTGCAGGGCTTAAGTGCTTACTTCACTGTAAGGAGGTGGCTGAAGGGTTTGTATGTGCTCTTTCTTTTCCATTTTCCTCCCGTTCTGTCCTGGCAGCTTCTCCGGCTGCTTGAGCTTCTTGGAAAACCCCCTGGAGAACTTAGCCAGGACTTCCTCCCTTGGGGCTTTCCAGCATGGCTACCTGCTGAGTGCCCGAAAGCTGAGCAAGGAGTTCTTCTCCTCCTTCTGGTTAAAAGGATTTTTAATAACAACAAAGCAATACCAAAAATGCCCCTCTCAGCTTTCAGGGACTCCATAGGCGGCAGCACAGGGAAGTCCCAAGGGAGGGAGTCCCAGCTAAGTCCTCCAGGCGGCTTTCAAAGGACCTGAAGCAGCCAGAAAGGCTGCAAGGACAGAAGGGGGGGGGGATGCTAAAAGAAAGAATGCTTACAGTAAGGTAAGCACTGAAGCCCTGGACCCAGAGAAATTTCTCCAAAACTCTCACCCCTTTCCACAATTTTCAGGTTCAATTTCTTTTCACACCCCATCCCCTGCAACAAATAGTCAAAAATAAATAGATCAAAAAAATTGGCACAGTGCTATTATCAACTTATTTATTTATTTATTTAATTTCTTAATTGCCCATCTGGCCAGTCACCTGGCCATTCTGGGTAATTTTGTTGTTGTTCAGTCGTTAAGTCGTGTCCAACTCTTCGTGACCCCATGGACCAGGCATGCCAGGCCTTCCTGTCCTCTGCTTTCTCCCAGAGTGTCCTCAAGTCTGTTTCCCGCCTCCCAGCTGAGCAGAGCAGAGCAGAGCAAGCTGCTCCAGCTGGTCCAGGGACTACAGAAGCAGGCAAGCTCCCAGAGAGCGAGCGAACAGAGCGAGCGAACAGGGGGAGCAAACAGGAGTTGGCCAGGGGAGTTGCAGTGGTTGAAGAGACAAAGGAGACAAAGGAGACAGAGGCTAAGAGGTAAGTGGGTTGCAGGAAGCCCAGGGCGCTGCCCTTTATCCTTCTAACTGGCTGTGAGCTCACCAGGAGCTTCTGAGAGCTCCAACTGAATTGGAGGGGTGTGGCCTGAGTACTCCCAGCAGCTGACTGGGCGGGAAGCTTCAGTCTGTTTCCCGCCTCCCAGCTGAGCAAAGCAGAGCAGAGCAAGCTGCTCCAGCTGGTCCAGGGACTACAGAAGCAGGCAAGCTCCCAGAGAGCGAGCGAACAGAGCGAGCGAACAGGGGGAGCAAACAGGAGTTGGCCAGGGGAGTTGCAGTGGTTGAAGAGACAAAGGAGACAAAGGAGACAGAGGCTAAGAGGTAAGTGGGTTGCAGGAAGCCCAGGGCGCTGCCCTTTATCCTTCTGACTGGCTGTGAGCTCACCAGGAGCTTCTGAGAGCTCCAACTGAATTGGAGGGGTGTGGCCTGAGTACTCCCAGCAGCTGACTGGGCGGGAAGCTTCAGTCTGTTTCCCGCCTCCCAGCTGAGCAAAGCAGAGCAGAGCAAGCTGCTCCAGCTGGTCCAGGGACTACAGAAGCAGGCAAGCTCCCAGAGAGCGAGCGAACAGAGTGAGTGGACAGGGGGAGCAAACAGGAGTTGGCCAGGGGAGTTCGGCAGGGGAGGTCAAGGGGGAGGCCCCTAACATTTTTTTTTTTTAACTAACTTTTTCCCATTTATTTGTCTTGTAACACACACTTCCACACCAGTGGGACTCTGCTTTTAACCTCTACTGAGTAGAGGAGCAGGCACAGGCTAGTCTAGAACAATCACAAAGCTAGACACAAAAAGGGAAAAGGGGCTATGGAAGGACAAGACTCTCCAGTGGTGGTGACCTGCAAGGTGTGTGCAATGTTTGTTTTCTTGCCTGAGAACAACATGGCCTACACCTGCAACAAGTGCAAGTTGATCACGCTGCTGGAGGAAAAAGTAAGTGGACTGGAGCGGCGACTGTCAACCCTCCGGGGAATAAGAGAACACGAAGAGTTCTTGGACAGAATGGGGGAACTACAGCAGCAAAGGGCAGACCAGAAGCTTGAAGAGCAACAGCAAGATGAGGCAGAAGTGGGAAATGCTGAGGAGAAGAAAAATGGAGTAGAGGATACTCCTTGGAAAACGGTGACAGTTAGGAGAAGAAGAACTAGACGCCACTCTGCACCAGTGGAAGCGGTGGAGCTGTGGAACCGATTCCAGGTACTTGCAGATGAGACTGGAGGACAGCCTGCAGAGGAAGAATCACAGGGGAACCTGCATGAGAGTGAGCAAGAGGCTAAAGGTCAGTCAAACAGAGGTGATGAAACCCAGGCCTACAAGAAGAAGAAGAGAAGAGTGGTAGTAGTGGGAGACTCCTTGCTGCGTGGGATCGAGACCCAAGTATGTCGCGAAGACCCGTGGACTCGCCAGGTATGTTGTCTCCCGGGAGGACAGATTAGAGACGTGACTGAAAGGTTGCCTGCACTCATAAAGCCCACTGACAGGTATCCCTTTCTTCTCATCCATGTGGGAACAAATGATACCGCCAAGCGGAGCTACGAAGAGATCACGTCAGACTTTGAAGCTTTGGGAAGGAAACTCAAGAACTTTGGGGCCCAGATAGTTTTCTCATCCATCCTTCCAGTAGTTAGAAGAGGGATAGAAAGGGAACGAAAAATACTCCGGGTGAATGACTGGCTACGAAGGTGGTGCCGACGAGAGAGATTTGGATTCTGGGACCACGGGCTATACTTCCTGGAAGATGGGCTGTTGGCTAGGGATGGGTTGCACCTCACAAAGGCTGGGAAGAATGTGTTTGGACACAGCATGAAGAACTTCATCAGGAGGGCTTTAAACTGAATCCTACGGGGAAGGGAGATGTAATGTTGGGGGTAACAATGGACGTAGGCGCATGCACTGCAATGGAGAGAACAGCGCTGATAGCGCCCAATAATAGTCTTCAGACACATGTAGGAAGAAAGCCAGACTATGAAGCACATGGTCTTCGATGTCTATATACTAATGCCCAGAGTATGGGAAACAAACAGAATGAACTTGAACTCTTAATACAGGAGGGAAATTATGACTTGATAGGTATAACTGAGACTTGGTGGGATGACTCTCATGACTGGAATACAGCAGTTGAAGGATATAACTTGTTCAAAAAGAACAGGAGGAACAGAAAGGGAGGCGGGGTTGCACTGTATGTGAAAAATACATATCTCTGCACAGAAATACAGGAGGAGGAGCTTGGTAGCCCCATCGAGAGCATCTGGGTTGAAATAAATGGAGCAAAGAATAAAAGGAACCTGGTGGTCGGAGTCTACTACCGGCCACCCAATCAAGGAGAAGCCAAGGATGAAACTTTTGAAAAGCAAATAGCCAATGTTTTAAGGAAGCATGATGTAGTAGTAATGGGGGACTTCAATTTCCCCGATATTTGTTGGGAGACAAATTCTGCAAAACATGGCCCCTCCAGGAAATTCCTGACTTGTGTGGCGGATAACTTCCTCCTACAGAAAGTAGAGGAAGGAACTAGAGGATCGGCTATCCTTGACTTGATCCTAACCAACAGAGATGACTTAGTGGATAAAGTAGCAGTTACAGGAACTCTGGGGGAAAGCGACCATGTTGTACTTGAGTTCTTGGTTCTAAGGGAAGCAAAAGCCGAGTGTACTCAAATGCGTACCCTGGATTTTAGGAAAGCTGATTTTAATAAACTCAGAACAATGATCAGTAAGGTCCCATGGCAAACAATGCTAGCGAGAAAAGGAGTCCAAGATGGGTGGGAACTTTTAAAAAAGGAAATTCTCAAGGCACAATCACAAACAATTCCAACAAGAAGAAAAGGTGGAAGACAACAGAAGAAGCCAATGTGGCTTCACAAAAAGCTTAGGGATGACCTGAAAACAAAAAAGGACACATATAAGAAGTGGAAAGAAGGCCAAGTAACAAAGGAAGAGTACAGGCAGGTAGCACAGAATTGCAGGGATGGCGTCAGGAAGGCTAAAGCGGAGAACGAGGTGAGGTTAGCGAGGGATGCTAAAAACAACAAAAAGGCTTTCTTCAGCTACGTGCATAGTAAAAGGCAGAGGAAAGAAATGGTTGTTCAGCTATTAAATAAGGATGGCAAAATGATAACAGATGACAAAGAAAAGGCAGAGGTGCTCAATTCCTACTTTGGCTCAGTCTTCTCCCAAAAGAGGGTCTATGACCCCCCTGGCAAAGGCGAAGTACAGGCTGAAGGGGCAGGATTGCAGCTTGAGATCGACAGGCATATGGTCAAGGAACACCTCATTACTTTGAATGAGTTCAAATCTCCAGGGCCAGATGAACTGCATCCTAGAGTAATAAAGGAACTGGCAGAAGAACTCTCAGAACCGCTGTCTATTCTCTTTGAGAAATCATGGAGGACCGGGGAAGTGCCAGATGACTGGAGGAGGGCTAACGTTGTCCCTATCTTCAAAAAGGGTAAAAAGGAGGAACCTGGGAACTACAGACCAGTCAGTCTGACATCAATCCCTGGGAAAATTCTGGAGCAGATCATAAAGCAATCCATCTGGAAGCACCTTGACAACAATGCCGTGATTACTCGAAGCCAACATGGATTTGTCAAAAACAAGTCCTGCCAGACAAATCTGATCTCATTTTTTGATCAAGTCACCTCCCTTGTAGACCGTGGGAATGCTGTAGACATCATATACCTCGACTTCAGCAAAGCTTTCGACAAAGTGCCCCATGATATCCTGATGAGCAAACTTGCTCGAAGTGGGCTAGATGAAACAACGATCATGTGGATCCACAGTTGGCTACAGAATCGGACTCAAAGAGTGCTTATCAATGGGACCTTCTCAAGCTGGGGAGAGGTAACGAGCGGGGTACCGCAGGGCTCAGTCCTGGGCCCAGTGCTCTTCAATATTTTTATTAATGACTTGGAGGAGGAGGTGCAGGGAATGCTGATCAAATTTGCAGATGACACAAAATTGGGAGGGATAGCTAATACTTTGGAAGACAGAAACAAAATTCAAAGTGATCTGGATAGACTGGAGTGCTGGGCAGAAAACAACAGAATGGCATTTAATAGGGACAAATGCCAAGTTCTGCACCTAGGAAAAAGAAACCAAATGCACAGTTACAAGATGGGGGATACGTGGCTCAACCACACTACGAGCGAGAAGGATCTTGGAATTGTCGTCGATCACAAGCTGAATATGAGCCAACAATGTGATGTGGCTGCAAAAAAGGCAAATGCTATTTTGGGCTGCATTCATAGAAGCATCGCTTCCAAATCCCGGGAAGTACTAGTTCCCCTCTACTCAGCACTGGTTAGGCCTCATCTGGAGTACTGTGTCCAGTTCTGGGCACCACACTTTAAGAAGGATGCAGACAAGCTGGAGAGGGTTCAAAGGAGGGCAACAAAGATGATCAGGGGACTGGAAACAAAGCGCTATGAAGAGAGACTGAAAGAACTGGGCATGTTTAGCCTTGAGAAGAGAAGACTGAGGGGAGATATGATAGCACTCTTCAAGTACTTGAAAGGTTGTCACAGAGAAGAAGGCCAGGATCTCTTCTTGATCATCCCAGAGTGCAGGACACGGAATAATGGGCTCAAGTTACAGGAAGCCAGATTCCGGCTGAACATCAGGAAAAACTTCCTGAGTGTCAGAGCAATACGGCAATGGAACCAATTACCTGGGGAGGTGGTGGGCTCTCCCACACTGGAGGCCTTTAAGACGAGGCTGGACAGCCATTTGTCAGGGATGCTCTGACTTGGATTCCTGCATTGAGCAGGGGGTTGGACTCGATGGCCTTGTAGGCCCCTTCCAACCCTACTATTCTATGATTCTATGATTCTATGATAAGTTCATCTGGGTGATGTACAACAGTACCATTTAAAACAGTAAAATTACACATTAAAACATTGTCTAAAAATACCCTAACCCACCCTAAAAGCCTGCCTGAACAACCAAGTTTTCAACACGTGTCAGTAGCTCATTAAAGAGGGGGCATGGCAGAGTTCCCTAGGGAGGGAGTTCCAGAGAGTGGGGCCACCACAGAGAAGGCCCTCCCCCTCGTCCTCACCAGCCTAGCTGTCCTGGCTGATAAGACAGAGAGAAGGCCATCTGAAGCTGATCTTTTTGAGTGGCCTGTCTGGTGTTGCTGGAAGCACTCCTTGAAATAGGCTGGGCCGGAACCATATAGGGTTTTAAAGTTCAAAACCAACACGTTGAATTTGACCCAGAAAACAACTGGTAGCCAGTGCAACTCCTTCAGCACCGGAGTGATGTGATCATGCTGGTGGCTGCCTTTAACTTCTCTGTCTTTAACAACAGCTTCCTCTGTAGACATGAGTAGGAGATCATACTTTTCACCAGGCCATAGAAAGTGTCATCTACTGATATCTGCAGAACAAGCAGCAGTTAAAGCAGGGGTGCAGAACTTAGGGATGGCGGAGAATTTCTCCCCGAATCTTCGGGAGGCCGAGCGCCGACGCATTCGGCCCCCCGAAGTTGGTTGGGAAATTCTCCGCCGGCCCCCCGCCCCCCCCCCAGGACGGGACTTACCTTCAGCGAATGTCCCTCTGGGCGGCGGGTCCCGGTGGCGGTTCAGCGGCGGTTCAGCGCGGGCGGGGGCGGCGGCTGGTCTCCCGACCGGCTGCCGCCGCCATTGCAAAAAAAAAAGTAAAAAAAACAAACAAACACCTGTGATAGGCTACGTAATGATTTACGTAGCCTATCACGGCTAGATTTCCAAAGTCAGCCGTGATAGGCTACGTTAATCGTCACCTAGCCTATCACGGGTGACTTTGAAAAAAGAAAAAAAGCGCGTACGCAAATGGCGGCGGCCCATGGGCGCCGCCATTTGCGTTCCTTATTTTGGCACGTCTAGTCTACGTAAAGATTTACGTAGACTATGGCGAAAATAAGGGCACGCTATTTGCGTTGCCCTTATTTTCGCCGTAGTCTACGTAAATCTTTACGTAGACTAGACGTGCCAAAATAAGGAACGCAAATGGCGGCGCCCATGGGCCGCCGCCATTTGCGTACACACTTTTTTTTTTTTTTTCAGAGTCACCCATGATAGGCTACGTGACGATTTGCGTAGCCTATCACGGCTGACTTTGGAAATCTAGCCGTGATAGGCTACGTAAATCGTCACGTAGCCTATCACGGGGTCTTTTTTTTTTTTTTTTACTTTTTGTTTCACGGCCGGGGAGACGGGGCGCTTCTCCCCAGCCTGAATTTCGGCCGGGCGAGGCGGGAAGCCTCCCCCCCGGCCTGAATTTCGGCCGAGCGAGGCGGGAAGCCTCCCCCCCTTCGCCTGAACTTTGGGGGGGAAAGCAAAGCGCCTCCCCCCCACCGCAAAGCCAAGCTGCGAAAAGGTAAGTGACTTTCGTACATCCCTATGCAGAACTACTTTTGAGTGGAGCGCTGGATGACCCCCCTACCCAGCTCTTCGTGGGCTGTGTGATGCCAGTTGGGAGTGGCCACCCCCCCCCCGACATCATTTAAACCCTGGGCCAGGGACCAGGCTTTGCTGTGTGTGGGCTTTCCTAGTTAGGGAAGCCCCCTGTGCAGTGAAGCAGAGCTGGACTAGCTCCTGTCACTCCTCCAATGGGGAGCAACAGAGACTCGCTCAGCTCTACCCCAGGGGAAGGAGACGGAGTGTGTGAAGAAAAATCAGCTGAGTCTCCTTTGCTTCTCGGATGGAGGAGCAAAGGGGGCTCAGCCGCTTCATTCCCCTTACCCCCTTGCAGGAAGGAGCTGGAGCACATGAAAGAGAGGGGGACTTGCCCATGCATGGGGAAAGCAGCTGTTTTCCCCAGCATGGGCAAGTTCCAGCACTCCCCCCCCCCTCATTCCCAAGCTGCAATCGGCAATAACAGTTGGGGTTCCACTGTTGGTGTGTGCTAGCAGGGGAATTCCCCCCATTATCTTTGATGTCCGATTGGAGATAGCAGCAAAGGGATATCCTCCTGTGGCATTCTTCCAGGGGGTGGGGCTTAGAGCCTAAGCCCTCCATGTGGAGGAGTCTCAACGGGCTGCACGGGCTGGACTGGATGGCCCCATGGGCTGGAGCTTCTGCACCCCTGTGTTAAAGCACAGGAGCAGGCCAGTTGGCATTCCTAAATGACATCCATGTAAAGTGGCCCTAAGGCCAGCGTTAATTCGGAGGACATTTTTTAAAATCTTAAAACAAATTGAAATAGAAACTGATTTTCTCTCTCTCCCTCGCTCCGTGCATGTATGTTTGCGGATTTTCGCAAAGCAAATTGAAGCAGTGGTGCCGTTTTAGACTCTGAACTTAATGGGCTTACAGGGCACAGGGGAGCTCTTTAGTTGGCAATAATGTGCATCGCTTCACTTACTTCAAAATGTAGTAAGCCAGCCCTGCTGCGTTTGGGGATCCTCCTACTCTTCTGCTGAGGAGGGTCCCAGACCTCTGCCCCGAAGTCCTGCCCTGACAGCATGACTAAACTGAAATTACTTTTTATAAATGCTTTGACGTGTGCTGAGATTATAATTAGGAGGACTCACAAGATTGCTTCAACACACCCAAACAGAACGCAAAGTCTATTGGTGCTGACTGTTCACCACCTTAAAATGATCACATGACTCATCTCTTAAATAAAGATGCTTAGAGGGAGGAAATTACGTGCCCACATTCTGTTTCTTCCTTTTGATAGTGTCACCTTGTTGGTTCTTTGACAGTTTGGGGTCAGGGTTCTATCAATGTCTTGAGCTGCTCCAGGGGAAAAAAGATCTGCCGCATGTTCACCTCACACTTCCTATAACTGTACCAGAAGAATGAATCAACACCTAACTGCCCATTAAAAACCCTCTTTTTTATTCTTACTGGAGACAGTTGACTGTTTTTAAAAACGTTTTCCCCAAACAATAATATAAAGATGTGGACTCAGTCTTGAGTTTGCTGCATGCTTGTTAGACATCTCCAAAGTGTAGTCAGTGTGACTTTTGGCAGAGATTTGCTGCTGGACGTATTGGAGGAGGAGGTGAGAAAGAAAATGTATTGAAGGCACTTTTGGCACTGGCTTTTAAACTACGAGATTCAATCACCAACCCCCTCCCCTCACAGGATTGCTATATTGGGAAAGGCTGCACCTGTTGAAATTCTGCCTCTCATAGAGCTGCTAAAGCAGAGGTGCAGAACGTCAGGCCTGTGGTCCAAATTTGGCCTGCTTGGGGTCCCAATCCAGCCGCCTAAGTTTCTCCAGATGGCTTCCCCTGGCCCCGCCCCCTTTCACCCAACCACCGATCAGGCAGCTTCCCAGCTTTTCTACAGTTTGTTCCCCATGCTAAAAGGTCAAAATGCCTCTCTTAAGGCTTAATTACTGGCAGGAAGACCTTCAAGCAACAATATGCTGTTATTTTGGCCCTGCCCCCCCCCCTTGCCTTCACCCCCACCCACCAGTAAAATACAGCCCCCAAGAGCTTCTCCAAAATGGAATTTGGCCCTCAGACGTTCAACACCCTTGTGCTTAAGGTAGTGATAGGCAAGCCCCCTCAATGTGCCCCTTTTTGAGTATTCAATAGGCATGCTTGAAAAGTCCAGGTGGTTGAAGTGTGGCTCTCCACTTCTCTCAGCAACCCCACTTAATTCTTCTAACTACAGTCCCCATGATCCCCAACAGGAAATGACTCTCATGTGTCACTTCTAGCTAAAGAGATGCCTTGTAGAGCCCTTTCTTGCTCCTTTATAGGTGATCCCTTTTCAGCACCTGCTACTTTCTCTCCCTTTCATGTGCTAACACTTTTGTTTCTTGCAGGGGTAGGGTGGGGCCCTGACCATTTCAAGTCAGGCCTAGCTCAGAGAGGGCTGGATCCAACTTGAAATGGGGTCACAGATGTTTTAAGTGGCAGGGTTCGGGGACAGGGGGAGTTTGGATGTAAGCTCTCCCATTTGAAGTCTCATAACCAGAATTACTTAAAGACTCTGGGCAACCTTAATTTCAAATAACTGGAGCAGACTTTACTGAGAGAACAACTTTTGGGTGACTTCCTGCTTGGGTTGCCAATTGCCCTGGGGTGCCTTGTGTCCTTAAAAACAGCTTGGATTGACAAATTAGCGGGGGAAGCATTTCATTTATGGCATAGAGAAAGCACCTACTTTAGATCCTCTGTCTTTGCAGGATGGACGTTTGTAGACCTGCTGTTTGCACTTTGTGTTGATTGAGGGTGAGACAAGGTGATTATTGAAAAGCAGGCTTTTCCTACATGGTGCCCAGAGTTTTGGGGACAAAATAAAGCTGAATGGGTAAGGAAACCTTGTTTATCACATGGCTAGACAGCACAATAGAACAAGTGAGACCTGTAACAAAATGTTGCAGGGTATCCTCACCCTCTAGAAAAGGTTCTCCTCTTCAGGATTCTCTAACTAGCCTTGAAGGCTCGCTTTCTAGCCCTGTTCAGAACTATGTGGGATGAAGAGTTTCAAGGGAGGGGAAATGGTGGGAAAGGAACTTGGTTCCCTCTTCTACTTCTTTTGAGCATTTATAGCGTTAAAGGTGGCAGTTCTGCAGGGTGGGAAAGAGAAAAAGGGTCTTTTTTTCCTTTCCTTCCTCCTGAAACATTTCCTGTATAATGCAGGGAGGGTGGTTTCTTAACCTCATGGCGTGTACCCCCCCCTTAATTCCCCCATCCAGGTTACCTACCCTAAACCATTAGGGGCTTAAGCAGGCCAATTCCTGCTGCGTATGCCCATCTCATTTCCTGCAGTTCCCCCTGCCCCCCATCAAGTGTCACCTCAATGTTCTATATATCCTGCTGGAGGCTCTCACAAACTTGTCAGGCTGTTTGGGGGAGGGGGGATTTTTTAAAAAATTAAGTTACAAATGTTTATCATTCTGTATCTGTCAAAGAGTTCCCTGAGTATACAGAAACCACTATCTTATTTTGGGGTGACCCTGTTTCACTTCCAAACAGATAGGCACTCAACCACCCAAACTTGTTTTTAGAGGGAGCAAGTGAGACCTCCAACTAGGGCTGGTTCATACGTCATGATAAGCTACGCTGAAAACAAGCCCTAGTGGGTTGGTTAATTACTTGCTAAGCCATGCTGCTGCCAGCAGATGATCAGGCCCCTGCCATGGTTTGTTTCTCCCTTTGTTCTCCCACTTGATCCCAGCATGTTTCCCATGGGCCTTTGCAGCACAACTTGCCTATAGTCCTGCTGTGATGGGTAAGCCGCTTTGCTGGTTTTGGATGTCACGAGAACCCTGAAAACAAGCCACCCTGAACAACCTAACAACAAGCCATGGGTTTTCAGGGTGGCCTGTGTGTGGTTAACAAACCATGCTGAAAAAACTGTGCTGGGTTCGGACATCATGGCAAGCCACCCTGAAACAAACAAGGGTGACAACCCACCCTTGTCATGTTTTGCAAACCAGGACAATGGCCAGGTTCTCATGATCATGGAGGGAAAATAAGCCATGGTGGCTTATTTACTTATTAACTGCCTAATTAGCATAGTTATCCTCACCAGGAGCAGGTTGTCATGGCTTCTGAACGCAGTGAGGGTGGGTGGCTAGGGTGGTTTACAACCCCCCTTTAAACCCTTGAACAGTCCATGGGTTTCAGGGTGGTTTGTAAACCACCCCAGCCGCTCACCCTCAATGGGTTCAGATATCATGACAACTCAGAAAGGGTAATTTTGCTAGTTAGGTGGCTTGTAACCGGCATGCATGGGTCGGGGAGGGGAAATAAGCCACCTCTGTGATTGTGCGAACCCGGTCGATGTGTTAGTGCATCAAGGAATGCTCCTGTTCAGAGCTCTATTCTCTCCCAATAGGGCATTCCAGTCCTCCTCTCCCCCCTCCCTACAATCCCATACCTATTTTTGTTTTCCACTTGTCACTCTACATTCCATGGTTACTGAGTATGCTCAGTTCTCATATCGCTACTTGTGGTGGGTGTGGGTGTTGGTGCTGCCACCTTAGGGGTGTGAGTGTATTTTTTAAAGTTATTTTTAATTTTTTAAAAAAGTTCTACAAATTTCCGGGGGGTCTCCTAAGCATGCTGATACTTCTCTCTTGTTTTCAGTGGCCTTATTTTGGCTCCAAACTAGGGATGTACAAAAGTCACTTACCTTTCGCGGATTATGTTGATGGTGGGGGGAGGGGGGGCGTTCCATCCCTCCCCCTGGAAACCTCGATGGGGGGGAGGCGCTCCGTTCCTCCCCCCCGGAATCCTCCATGGCCAGCTGTGCTCCGCAGCAGCTCTGCGGAGCAGCCAGCCAGGCCCAGCCAGGCCAGAGCCATCCGCAGCCAGATTTCCGGCCGCGGAGGGCTCTGGGTAAAAAAAACAAAAAACAAAAACCGTGTATGCAAATGGCGGCGGCTACAGCCGCCATTTGCATTCCTTATTTTTGCCCTCTTAATCTACGTAAATATTTACGTAGACTATGACGGTGAAAATAAAGAGTAATGCAAATAGCGTAGTGGGCGCTATTTGCGTCCCTTTTTGATTCGCTGTTTTAGCCTACGTAAATATTTACATAGGCTAAAATGGGGAATCAAAAAGGGACGCAAATAGCGCCCGCTACGCTATTTGCGTTCCCCTTTATTTTCGCCGTCATAGTCTATGTAAATATTTACGTAGACTAAGATGGGCAAAAATAAGGAACGCAAATGGCGGCGGCCGTAGTCACCGCCATTTGCATACGCGGTTGTTGTTGTTTTTAAACACAGCCATGATAGGCTACGTAAATCTTTACGTAGCCTATCACGTCTTTTTTTTTTTTTTTACAAGAGTGGAAATGGCGTCAGCAGCAGCCGGTCAGAAGACAGCCGCCGCCACCGCCCAGAAGATCTGCCCCAGGTGAGTCTCATCCCGGGGGGGATCCACGGGGGGGCAGGGGGGCAGGCCGTTCCGCCACAGAGTTCGGGGGGCCGAATGCACTGGCATTCGGCCTCACCGAGATCCATGGTGGAATTCTCTGCCATCCCTACTCCAAACCTGTCTGCACCCACCACATAAGTTCATTATTAGAAGGAGTGATGACAGGATAGGATATATTCTCATCTCCTTATGTTGAGAGATTAGAAGGAAGAAGGACTGACTCCTCCTCCCCATTCACTTTACACTGTAACTTAGTGGTTGTTTTGTTTTTTCTCGACCCTGCAGCAAAATAAAAGGGAAATATCCACTTTAAAGTAAGTAAAAGAGCTGAAGACTCATGGAGATATGAGAAAAGTCATGCAGGCAGTATTCTATTGCTCACTAAGAAGTAATACAATTAGAATCATAGAATAGTAGGGTTGGAAGGGGCCTATAAGACCATGGAGTCCAACCCCCTGTCTAAACATGCATAGGGTGAAATCCTATGCATGTTAGAGATGTACGAAAGTGACTTACCTTTCGCGGATTATGTTGATGGTGGGGGGGGAGGCGTTCCGTCCCTCCCCCCAGAATCCTGGCCGGGGGGGGGAGGCGGAGCAGCCGGCCAGCCCTGGCCAGGCCAGAGCTGTCCGCAGCCGGATTTCCAGCCACGGAGGCTCTGGGTAAAACAAAAAACAAACAAACAAAAACCGCGTACGCAAATGGCGGTGGCTACGGCCGCCGCCATTTGCGTTCCTTCTTTTTGGCCCTCTTAATCTATGTAAATATTTACGTAGACTATGACGGTGAAAATAAAGGGGCACACAAATAGTGTAGCGGGCGCTATTTGCGTCCCTTTTTGATTCACCGTTTTAGCCTACGTAAATCTTTACGTAGGCTAAAACGACAAATCAGAAGGGGACGCAAATAGCACCCGCTACGCTATTTGTGTTCCCCTTTATTTTCGCCATCATAGTCTACATAAATATTTACGTAGATTAAGACGGTAAAAAGAAGGAACGCAAATGGTAGCGGCCGTAGCCACCGCCATTTGTGTACACGTTTTTTTTTTTTTTAAACCCACCCAACCATGATAGGCTATGTAAGGATTTACGTAGCCTATCACGTCTTTTTTCTTTTTTTTTTAAACCTAGCCATGATAGGCTACGTAAATCTTTACGTAGCCTATCACGTCTTTTTTTTTTTATATACATGCCTGGAAATGGCGGTGGTGGCAGCCGGCCGGAAGACCGGCCGCCGCCAGAGCCGCCGCCGCCCGGAAGATCCACCCCAGGTAAGTCTCGTCCCGGTGGGGATCCGCGGGGGGGTGGCAGGCCATTCCGCCACGGAGTTCGGGGGCCGAATGCACTGGCATTCGGCCTCACCGAGATCTGTGGTGGAATTCTCTGACATCCCTAACATGTTTAGACAGAGAAAAGGCCTACAACTCCCAGCATTCCCCAGCCAGCAAGGCTGCAATCCTATACACACTCTGAGTGTGACCAAGTCTAGATCCCACCCACTTACTGGGGAGTAAGCCCACTGAAAAGAGTGGAACTTACTTCTGACTAAAGATGCATAGGACTGCACAGTAAGTAACTTTAAACAGATCCGTCTATCTATGTATATTCTGGTAGTTCTGCAATTATTCCTTGCTGCCTCTGGCCCCCTGACACACAACATCTATTGCTATAGGGCTGAAACTGCACATGCTGAATTTCTGACTGACTGCCATGCGCTGGTTATTGGCTTAAGAGCCCTGCCCAGAACAGCCTGTTTCCAGATTTCCATCACTGAACGGCTATTAACTAATAAGTATTATCAGGCTTTCATTTCCTCATGACCTCTGCCTTGAAGACACTTTGGAACCCCAGCGGCAAATATTTCTGTTGGGCTCAATTGGTCTCAGTGCAACTACGGAGAGAAAAGGATATTGCCTATCTGAAGGGTTTACAGCCCAAACATCTCTGAATAGTATTGGGCTGCCCACAGAGTTGATGTCAATTGAATTTTTAATGTAAAAAACCTGGGAGAAAGATTTGGAGGGGGCAGGGAGAAGAAATAATGAACACTATTACTTTATGTTCTTCTTGCTCTCAGGCAAAATGCTTCTTTAAATTCTATTTTTTCCTCTCTTCCAGGGTGGACTGTTTTCTTGGCATGTGCTTTGTAGCAACAGTAACAGCCATTTGTGTATCCTTATTTTTATTTATTTGCCTATTTGCTTTGAAAGAGCACATATAGATGAGTCACCTGTCCAAGTTTGACAGGATGTAATAATAGAAACACCACTGAGTTTGGTGAATGGGTACTATGTGTACAGCAACATTCCAATATAATCAGAGAATGTTGTAGCCAGAGACACCCACCAGTCCTCCTATCACAACTGAAGAACAGGTTGGGCCAGATGGAGGGCCATGCCATGTGATATGCCCTCCCACCAATCATACACCATTGCTCTTAGGTGCCTAGGGCTCTTTTAAAGCATGGTTGAGGGGAAATTTTCTGAGTACCGTGTATGTGTGTTTGGGTTCCAGCAGTGGAGGAAGGAGAGTGGAAAGTGAGTAAAGGTTTTCTAGGCCTCTGAGTTACTATTCTGTTTTGAATTCTAATGTCTTCTTCTTCTTCTTCTTCTTCTTCTTCTTCTTCTTCTTCTTCTTCTTCTTCTTCTTCTTCTTCTGTTGATAGACTAGTGACTATTAGATTAAAACAAAAGCCCTCTGTAAGCTGTTTCTCTCTGATAATGCTTACTAAGTTGCAGTCCTATGTATAGTTAAATTCCTTAGATTCCATAGAATTTCATCTATGTGCATGATCGCAGCTTTACGCTTTTGATCTGTTCCCTAGAGGAAACAAAGGATGACACCAGTAACAACAATAGCACCAGACATCGCTGCTTAACTATGATACAAGTTATGAGAAAAGAAAATGATCTTTTGGAGAATTTATATTGCTTCTCCTCTTCTGTGAGCAAACACAAGATAAAAGGATGAGTTTCTCCTGGTTCAGTAAACTTAATAAGAAAAAAGCAGTGCACATGACCTTTCTGCCTAGTTTTCTGCCTAGTTCACTCTTCTTGCAATGCAGGCTAGCAAAGTGTTTTGTGTCACAGCTTTGCCCCCACCATACACCCCACCCCAAAGTGTTGATTTCTATTTCATAACGTTTCTATTCCCCCCCCCCAAATGTGAGTATCGATATTCCACTACATGCTTGTTCAGTGCTTCTGTTTTCATGTTATATAACAGCATAGTGTGTGTCAATAGGTGTGATGTGTGTCTGGAGGATGGGCAAAGACATTTTCAGAACCTTGATTCAGTGCTGGCTCCAGGGTTTGGAGGACCCTTGGACAAGACACCTTAAAGCCCCCCTCCCTCAGTGAGTCTAGCTTCTTATCACCATTGTCACTAGCTGCTATTGCTCTTTCTCGTCGTTCTCATTTCTATCGCTTGTTTGCTTGACTGGCAGAGAGCCAGTGAGCAGTGAGAGGCAAGTGAACAAAAAGGTTGTAGTGGTGAATAGGAGGAGCAACTCCAGGGGGCTCATGTTAGTGGGCACCTGCTGGAGTGTGGGCCCTCGGCAGGTACCCAACCATTCCTACTCTTGACATCAGCCCTTCCATAACTTCTGCACCTATTAAAAGGGGCTGAACATTGCACAGGGTTGCTAACTCCTACAATTATGTTGCAGGTATTAACATTTCAGGTGTATATTCACACTAAAAATGGAAAGAACCTCTCCTTCAAGGCACTGGGTTGAATCCAGACTTAGTCATACTTAGAGAAGATCCATTAACATTGATGAGATTTAAGTTGACTAATTTGAATGCAATTATTTCAATGGGTCTTCTCAAAGTATGGGTATGTCTGGACCTGACCCAATGTTTGTGGCCTGTGACGTACCTCAAGCCATGTTTGCAGTATGCCTCTGTGGGCCAAAAATACATAGTTGGGTAATTATAGCAAATAATGACCAAATCTCATTATGATTCCCACTGAAGAAGAAGTAGAATCACTTCTCAACAATAAAACTGTCAAAACTATAGCTGGTGGATAAGCTAACAGGCTAAATACTGTGTTGCCTACACTGTTAATGCTGTTGTAAGGCCATACTTGTCTGTCTGTCTGTCTGTCTGTATGATGGCACTTTTCATGCTTTTCAGAGTACATGTACCAAATTCCCATTGCTTATGCAGTAAAAGGTCTACAATGACAGAGTTAAAAAAAAGACTTCCTTAACCTGGTACCATCCAGATGTGTTGGACAACAATTCCTATAATCCACAGCCAGCATGACCATAATGGGAGTTGTAGTCCAACACATTTGGAGGGCACACGGTTAAGGAAAGCTGCAAAAACAACTATGCAGAATGATTTTAAGTTTCTTAGTATACTTTGAGGCTGTTCTCTAACTATATAGATATGATCTGACAGAATGGTTGAATATCTCCCATTTTGCAAGATATAGGTACAGCACTCCAGACACATGGAGCCTTGGGGCGAGGCATTTTCTACTGCCAGATGGGAAATAGTTAGAAAGCTGTGTGGGGTTCACTGGAGAAACAGAGGTGTGGTTCTAGCAAAATGAAGTAGGTTCAGGGCATGTTACTACATGGATGTGTAATGTCAATGCAGGATGACAGAATGCCTTGCCAACTTTGGGAAAGGTTGTGTTTATTGGCTTATGCTCATATGCCTCTCAATGGGTATATATTGTAGCATCTGGTGTTAACACCCTGCCCTTAAAAGTGATTAGCAAGCACTACTCTTGTTCTAACACTCCTGGGGTGAAAGCTTTGGCGGATTCCCTGAGCTGGGGGTGTGAAGTATTAATATGGGTATGGGTGGTGGCTAGCTCCCTGACTATGAGACTGGATAGGAAAGGGAATAGCTGAACATACCCCATCCATAAGGCTGCAATCCTATACATACATACATACTTACATGGAAGTCAGTGCCACTGAATACAATGGAATGTCTTCTAAGGGTGCAACCCTATCCATGTTTAGACAGAATAACGTCCTACAGCTCCTACCATTCCCTAGCCAGCCATGCTGGCTGGAGAATGCTGGGGCTGTAGGACTTTTTTTCTGTATAAACATGGGTAGGGTTGCTCTCCAAGTGCCACGGAATACAGTGAAATATCCTTCTAAGTAAACATGTAGAAGATTGCACCATAGAAGCATCTTCAGGACTTGCAGAGACCAGGGGATGACCAAAGAGCTGTGTTTTGATCAAATTCTTCATTAACAAATATGTAAACTACATGAACTTCCCCTCATCACCAGCCCCATTCTATCAACTCTTCTAACTTGTGATAAACCTGGAATTCTTGTTTGGTATCCACAATGTCCATGGCATGACATGAAAAGGACAATCTCCTTCCCATTGGACAGCCTTGCCCAACCAGGCGCTTTCCAAATATATTGGACTACAGCTCCCATCATCCACATCCGGTGTGGCCAATGATGGAGGTTGTAGTCCAACACATCTGGAGGTTGGGGAAGGCTGCTATGCAGTCTCTAAACTACAGCAGGGTGGGGGCAAGAAAGGGAGAGGCACAGGCTACAAAAGGCTTGAAGACTTGCCTTGTATTTGTATAAACCTTACCTTACCTCACCTCCTAGGCTACATATACAGGCAAGTATATTCCACTAGACTTTGGGCTTCATTTTCATTACGCATACTGACAGTGTTGTCCCATCTGCCTCCTAGTTGACTTTACCCCTTTGCTGATAATAATCCAAGGTAAAAATGAGTGCAGAACCAGCAAGAGCTTGTGTGGTATAGTGGTTAGAGGGTTGGGAGACCCAGGTTCTAGTCCCTACTTGCCATGACTCTCAGAAGATTATCTAAATGATCGGGCTAGTTCACAGGTGAAGAGATGGTCCTTCTACTGTCTGTCCCCAAAGATATGTAGTAACCTATTGCATCAAGCAACCCATCTTTGGGGATAGTCAGCAGAAGTTGTGTGGTCTTGATTTGCTATAGACTCCCAGATAAGATGAATCCCCAAATGATAATGCTTGGAAAAAATGCTAAGAGATGAAATAAGAGGTTGAAGCTTTGAATTAATATGACTGGATCTATTTGACTGTTCCTCTTATAGGGCAGTTGCTCCATAAAAGCCTGGGTCTGCACCACAAATAGTAGGTGGGCTAGGAAAAACCTCCGTAAAGGAATGTTAACTTGGCTTTGAGACAGGCAGCTGACAATACTTTGGAGCATTGATCCTACTTGGCATAAAGTGGTATGTATATTATCTCATAGGCAGAGAGGTATTTGGCTTGCCTTAGGATTGGCATCTAAGTGGCATCTATTTGGAAAATAGTTATTCCCTCTGAAAATGGCAGGGGATTGCAGAAAGAAGGAAGGAAGGAAGGAAGGAAGGAAAGAAAGAAAGAAAGAAAGAAAGAAAGAGCCTCCTGTGTCACTTTGAAAGGCAAGTATATTTCACTAGACTTTGGGCTTCACACAATACTGTGAAATTATGCAAATTTTATGGGGTTTGGTCCATGACAGCTGGACCCAAATACATTACGTGAAGCCAAAAATCCTAGCTTAATAAGCGGTGATGTGTATGAACAGTATGTAACTCTGAGTTAAAAAGCAGAGATTCAGCATTTAATCGTTCCTTTGTGTGACATGTGAACTGGGAGCTATGGTTAAGTGTCCACAAACAAATCAAGATTCATACATCAGTTTTAAATGCTGGCTCAAAGCTGGCTTCTAATCCTGGCTTGTTTGCAAGCAGATAATGATGGTTCCTGATTCACCCACCACAGGAAGCTATGTTTAAGTGCCGAATCTCAGCTTGTTTTGCTATTCACGTGTGGGGAGGGTCAAAGTGTCAGGAAAGGAACTGCACCCAAGGGCACACTGCTTGTTCACATCCTGGCTTATGAAACTAGTAATTTTGGCTTATTTTGACATGTGAACGCAGCCAGTATATTTAAGCTATCAAGATGCCACAGGATTCTTTGTTGTGTTTGCTTGCTGCAGGGAAAAACAACAACTACCTGTCCAAAATTTACAAAAAATATATGGTCTGTGGCTACGCTGTTCACATGGTGTTTTGTTGTACCTTCATTTTACCGTTTATTTCATATCAATTACTTGCATAATGTGTGTATGGATTTCTTTTGCATTCTAAGTCAACGCTGGGCAAATAGCCAAGAGCAGATGAGAACTCTGGCCCTGCAAGCGTGTCCTGTGTTTTGGGGGGACAATAAATACGTATGTGAATATGAGATTAAGTCTGAGCGATTGCTTCAGGGGGAAGGGAAAGAAGAAGCCTGTTCAACTTGCTAATGAACAGGTCTGAGCAGGGACATTTTCGGCTTCTGTGGCATGAAGGTAAATATTGTCTGATCCCAAGAGTCTTAAGGGTAACTGTGTAGACGTCACTTGTTTAGGGGGAAGGATATACAAAATCAAGCATTTTAAAATTAAAGACTGAGATCCAATCTGGGTTTAATATTTTGCTGCAAGTCCCTATTCTTCAGTGCAACTTCTGAGTAAACATGCTTAGGATCAGCAACAATTCTCCTGGAGCCTCTGTAAAGTTGTGGTTTTGAAATGCAACCCAGTACCAATTTTAGCCAGCATAGAAGACTTTCTTTCCCTGCCCAACCGTAACTCATGAGAAAGCACCTTTTTAAAAACAACAGAGTCTTGTGGCACCTTAAAGATTTAACAGATTTATTCTGGCATAAGCTTTCATGGACACTGTCCACTTCATGAGATGTATGAAGGTTTAACTTCAAATTGACAGATGTTTATACACAGGCTAGGGGGTGGGGGGGGGCGGAGAGATATAAATGGTGTTGTCAGCAGGAACTGAAATGCAAAAAGTACAGACAGTGATGATTACCTTAACGGTTGTCAATCACAAAACGCTGGGTGATAGTACAGGCATTACTGCAGTGGTGAGCTGATTAACATATGTAGCATGACTTAAAAAAATAATACCCTTTGCCCTTATAGGAAAAGCTTCCTAACTACTAGAGCAATATGACAATGGAACCAATTACCTAGGGAGGTGGTGGGCTCTCCTATACTGGAGGCATTCAGGGTGAAGCTGGACAGCAATCTGTCAAGGATGCTTTGACTTGGATTCCTGCATTGAACAGGGGGTTGGACTCGATGATCTTATAGGCCCCTTCCAACCCTACCATTCTATGATTCCATGACTCTATATGCCCCGTGGGCCTCAGGCAGCCCCCGCTGCTGCTGAATTCACAGCAGTTGCAAAACAATTGGTGGTTTGCTGCTGAATTTCATCGGCAAACCACAACAGTGGCCTAAAAAAGGCCAAATCTTGCTTTAAAGGCCAAATGCAACTTTAAGACCTTGTTTTGCTGCCACTGCCGAATTTTGGCAGAGCACAGCAGTGGGGGTGCAGCTCCTGGGAGGTTGAAATTGGCTCCCAAAGCCCCCAAAATTGTGTACTGTAAAGAATGCAGAACATTTGTTTTCGCCTTTAAGGGCACAATCCTATGACTTTCGCCCTTGATGATCATAAGCCTCCAAACTCAGATCATCCAAATGCGGTATTGTAGAGGCAGTCTTTGCCTCCCTGCTCCTCCTGCTCTGCATTTTAGCTAGATGGGGATGGGGGTTGCCTGTCTAACTGGTGCATTTCAGAGAGGGAGGGAAGGAGGTAGGGGAGGCCTCAGGATAGCTTGTATCCTGTCCTCTCCAGCCTCTTCCCCGCCCACCGGAACACCCCCTTCACCCCCTCTCTGAGGTTGCTTTTCCAACCTTGGACAGGCAGCTGGCACAGTTTGTTTTGTGCCGGCTGCAATGGGGAGAGGGCAGGGAGCGCAGATTCTTGGCTTCGAGGTTAGAGCAGTCTCTCTGACCTCGGATCTGGGAATCCAAAGTATCCTATTGCCTCCACCCCCACCCCCGGCTGCTGTCTAGGGCGCATAAGATTTCTCCCCAAGGTGCCATAAAGCTCTGTTGTTTTTTGACAGACTAACATGGCTCCCCCTCTGGAAATCCTTTTCAAAACATTTTTTGTTGCCTCACTTCTCCTGACCAAGGCTTCTGACTGACCCATATGATGATGAGGGAAGCTCAGGAAAGCATGCTTTTGCCATCCATGAACTCCATGACAAGAAAAGCTGTTACCAGTTGAATTTCTCATTGTTTTGTAGCTATTAAAAGCAAACCTGTTTCCTTCCACAGCAAAGAAACTGGGCCCCAATTGTCCATGACTGGGAAGGAGGTATTGTTACAGCCAAACTGCAGCTCCCATTCAATCCCTTTAAGCCTGTTCGGTTATGAGCAAAGACATAACTTGTTACCGCTACCAAAGATGTTAGACTAGCATGATGATATGAATGGCTCTCAAATATAAAATCTTCTCCAATGCCAGTACACTATCTTATGCCTTGGCTAGGCTTCTTGTAGGCCATATAGAAATATTCCCTATTTCAGGGATAGAGTTGGATTTTAAACAGGTAGGGAAAGATGATGCCATTTCCCAGTTTTGCTTCACAACATTTTGTGTTCCAGTATGGATACCGTTAGCACTAACGTTGTTTGTCAGTATAGGCGACCACTTGGGACCAAAGTACACTAGAGCTGTTTCCCGTTCCTGTAATGTCTGACTCACTCACGTGGCACACGACACAGTTGCCATTACATTACTTTTACACTATTTCTGTCTCTATACCTGGTATTTTTCAGACCACTGAAATATGACATTTTGTATTTGTTATGGTTTCTGAGCAGTATCAATTTAGGTATGTAGTAACTGTGCGATATTATAACTCATACCAGGGGAAGTGGCTTCAGAGCTGTAGAACCAGCTTTACAACATTTTTTCCCACTTTACATTTGACCTGGCATGGGGGGAATGGAACTGCAGACAGGAAATTCCTAGTTGACCTCCATTTTCTTTCCTGTGATGAAAGGAATGGTTGGTCAGTCTTGTCTTCTTCTATTTGGGGGGTGGGGGAGGTTAATTTTCTTGAACCCTATATACTCAAGTTCTAGAAAATGTGTTGGTTTCTTGTCACACAAACATTCAAGTAGCAATTCAGATCTGGGATCAGCATTTAACCCAACCTTTAAGCATAAAAACATAAGAGCCATGCTGGATCAGACCAAGGGTTTCACCTAATCCAGCATTCTGTTCACACAGTGGCCAACCAAGTGCCCACAGGAAACCCACAAGCAGGACATGAATGCAGCAGCACCCTCCCACCCCTGTTCCCCAGCAACTGGTGTACATAGGCATACTGCCTCTGATACTGGAGGTAGCATATAGGCATCATATAGGATGATGCATATAGCATATAGGAGGTAGCATATAGGCTATCAACGACTAGTGGTCGTTGATAGCCTTATCCTCCAGGAATTTGTCTAACCCACCCCCCTTTAAAGCCATTCAAATTGGTGGCCAGCACTATCTCTTGTGGTAGTGAACCCAGCCTGAGGCCTGCCTTTAACCCAAGCTAACGCACTTTCAATTTTCGTTTTACTGGATATGCCTGCCTCTCCCCTCACAAATGCTATTTTGGGCTGCATTAATAGAAGTACAGCTTCCAAATCATGTGGAGTGCTAGTTACCCTCTACTCAGCACTGGTTAGGCCTCATCTTGAGTATTGTGTCTATTTCTGGGAACCACACTTTAAGAAGGATGCAGACAAACTGGAGAGGGTTCAGAGGAGGACAACAAAGATTATCAGGGGACTGGAAACAAAGCCCTATGAAGAGAGACTGAAGGAACAGGGCATGTTTAGCCTCGAGAAGAAAAGACTGAGGGGAGATATGATAGCTCTCTTCAAGTACTTGAAAGATTGTCACAGAGAGGAAGGCCAGGATCTCTTCTCCATCATCCCAGAGTGCAGGACATGGAATAATGGGGTCAAGTTACAGGAAGCCAGATTCCAGCTGAACATCAAGAAAAACTTCCTGACTTAGAGCAATACGACAATGGAACCAATGACCTCTCCCACACTGGAGGCATTCAAGATGAAGCTGGACAGCCATCTGTCAGGGATGCTTTGACATTTGACTTGGATTCCTGCATTGAGGAGGGGGTTGGACTCGATGGTCTTGTAGGCCCATTCCAACCCTACTATTCTATGATCCTCTGTTCTTTTCTCTCTCACTTGGCCTTTCTCCTTCTCTTTCAAAAATAAACAAGTCAGTGGTGCCTTTGGTGTAGCCTGCTTATAGGGTCTGACCCACCTATTGAAGACCAAAGACGTAAGCTAAGAACACAAGGAGCTGGAGCCACCCTGCACACAAATGCTAATCAAGCCCTAGTTTGTCTCCATGATAGGCTGCACTTTTCCTCCATAGAGATTAGATTCAGTCTCATGAATTACCTTTAGCCACACAGGTCCTTGGCTTCCTAGAAGCAAATGCAGGAGTTAAATTTGCTGTGCAGTAAAATGTGTTTATGCCCAATATTTCGTCATCTTCCGCACCTCAAAAGGTCTCTCCCACAGCTTGATGGTGACTTCCAAAGCTTTTGTTGGTGGCAAACAAATGGCTGGATTCTAACAACCAAATTATGGCCAGGACTAATCTGACCTGAAATGGCCTCTTTTTGATCTGCAGAACATCTCTTCTCCATTCAACATGTGCAACTGCAAGTTTTCAGTCCAAACTCCCGAAAGGCTGTTGAAAAGGGACTGCTACAGAACTTTACCTATTTGTTTACCTATCTACCTAACAAACATTTTGGGGCTGAAGTAGCACTGTTCCCTGCAAGAGCTAGGATGAGTCTATTTGGTTTTGGAGACACAAGGGACTAGACTCCTGTTATTGTGCTCCTAATTTAGGAATGCCTATAATCTAGGGCTCTAATCCACGAATGTTATGCTAGTGAGTTTAAACCAGTGGTGTTCAATTGATGCCAGTAAGATTGATCTAGTTTAAGTACAGGCATGAACAGCACAAGCGGTTTGTACATTGTGGCACCAAAGAGAAGCTTCTCTCTTAGGCAAGAGATGACGACAACATATTAGACTTAAAATCTCAGATGCAGTCTTCACTATAGAATAGGTGCCCTGTCCATATAGAGGAGCAGGGAGAAATGATGTTTGAGGGTATGGGGCTGGTAATAGATATTTTTTCAGCTGCATGACCATGGCATAAATCCTATCAGGGGAAAAGTTTTTTCAGAGTTAGGGCAGCCACTCACGCATTGCCAACAAAGAAGACACCAATTTGCATACGCAAATTTATATGTATAGGCACAAATTTAGAAATAAGAACTATAATTTAAATAGAAATCCAGGACATCTCACCACAGTGGAGAAGACTGACCAGGTGACCTCTGTGCCTGCAGCTCAGTCTGCTGTCCAGGTGTTAAGTATGGATGGGCAACTTCAAGGCCCTTCCCTGATCTCCCGCCTTATGGCTCTTTGACTTTAAACCAGAGTTGGACCAGACAGCCCATCAAACGGAGGGCACCTTCAAATAGAGGACCGTCCTCTGCCAGCTCTCTAAAATGGAGGACTGCTCTCTGTAAACTAGGATACCTTGTCCACTCTTCTTTAAAAAGGAGGAGAGAGCTTTGTTGGTAGACATGAAACCAACTTCAACTGGCTTTCTAAAATGACTGCCTTAACATACTTTGTCAAAAACCGGTTTAGATGCTGTTATGCTAAAACCACTGAAATGAGCTGTCAAAGCTCCTCCTGTCCCACTCCCCATCTTAGTAGGCCATGTCTGCATTAACACAAATCTGCGAGCCCACTGTGCCTCTCTGGTGTCATCCACGTTGGGCCAAGCTTTTTAATAGGCAAGATGATGTTCACACTGTGGGTGGGAGCTGCAAGAAGGGACATCAGGGCTGCCATTTGTCTTAATGGTAAGAGGCTCCATATCTAACAGTAGCAAGATGGGCAGAAATGGACAGTGGCCGCTTTTCCCGTTCCTATCTGCCCTGGAAAAGCTTCACCTGTTGGTTTTGGCCTGTGCCTCAGGGCTCAGCTGTTAAAGGTGGGGAGGTTCTGGCCATGAAAAATGTGGCAACCCCAAGGTCAGGGGCATTGAATCTCAGGCCCGCAGGCCAACCTGAGCTGCCTGGGGTCCAAGTCTGGCCCTCTGAGGCGGCCACTATTCCTTCCCCTGGCCCTACTCCTTTCCCTTGACCTCCAGTTATTCGGTGGTTTCCTAGCTTTTGTATTTTACCCATTCTAAAAGGTTGAAATGCCTCCCCTAAAGCTCAATTACTGGCAGTAATAAAGCTCAGTAATAAAGCTCCCCTAAAGCTCAATTACTGGCAGTTGAAATTTGTTGTTGTTTATTCGCTCAGTCGCTTCCGACTCTTCGTGACTTCATGGACCAGCCCACGCCTGAGCTTCCTGTCGGCCGTCGCCACCCCCAGCTCCCCCAAGGTCGAGCCCGTCACCTCCAGAATATCATCCATCCACCTTGCCCTTGGTCGGCCCCTCTTCCTTTTGCCTTCCACTTTCCCTCGCATCAGCATCTTCTCCAGGGTGTCCTGTCTTCTCATGATGTGGCCAAAGTACTTCAGTTTTGCCTTTAATATCCTTCCCTCAAGTGAGCAGTCTGGCGTTATTTCCTGGAGTATGGACTGGTTTGATCTTCTTGCAGTCCAAGGCACTCTCAGAATTTTCCTCCATCACCACAGTTCATGCGGGTGTATTTCGTATATTTTTGCTCCCACCCCTTCTGCCTTTGCCTGCCCCCTTTTTTCTTTGGCCCAACCCACCACTGGAAAGTGTCCCCCAAGAGCTTCCCCAAAACTCAATTTAGCCCTCAGGCTGAAAGCGGTTCAGCACTGCTGCCCTAAATGATGCTGGCATGACATGGCCCACGCTGCATCATTCCAGTTCGTAGAAGAACCTGGTGTGTCCTGGCTAAAGCAGTGGAGGAACTGCCTGAATTAAAGCAGAAACTGGGGGGGGGGGTCTTGGGCTTATTAAATCTATGAGTCTTGTACACCTACTTTCAGTGGAAGCTAGCGGTCCCTATATCAGTGGGGTGGTGAATCTGCTCCAGCTTTCAGTCAGAAACAGTCAGAACTCTAAAGGAGCTGTCCAAGGTGTGGAAGCACCTTGGATAGCTCCTTTAGCATTCTGATCGGTTCTGACTGAAACCTGGAGTGGACTGCACCACTGATCTCGGAGCCACCAGCCTCTACTGCCTACTATTCTTGCCCATGTGTGCAAGTGTGAGTCCTGTGAAGAGGGTGTGTGAATTCCGAAGAGAATTCCTGGGACTGGAATGCAGGGCAGAGAGGCTCAGAACTTTCAGAAATGCCACTGGAATGTTGGTCTCCTGGTCTCCCATGTTCTAGCTGCAACTGGCTCTTCATGTTATCTCCTTGTGCCTGTTCTGTCACAGATGCTGCAGGATAGTTCTGATTTCTGGCATGGGTGTGACTTTCTCACTAGAAAGGTTGAGTCAGGCTGGCTGCAGGCGATCCATTGTGAAATGGAAGGTGACATTTTCAACCATGCAGCAGAAGCCATAGCCCAAGGTAGAAGGAGCCTCACAGATCAGAGGTGGGCGTGAGAACTGATGAAAAACTTCACACATGCCACAGCTGTAGACCTCAAAGCAGTGGTGTGATGCACACGTGAGTGATCCTTGTGATCTTGGAACTGGATTCCGAGGGAAGGTGAATGTGTCAACTGTGGATTGAAGCTGTATATAATATATTCCCAAACTATATCAAAAATCAAATGGCACTGTAAGAAATGAAGATAGTTTTTCATGTTACACTAACGTGTGTGTAGGTTCACACTTATGATGAGATCTCATGTACTGATCTGGAGTTGGGGGAACAAATCCTTGCGTTGCTAATTCCCCCCTACAAAACAAATATACCCTTGTAGGTGAGTCATGGCTGTATTCGCGTGAAAATGTTAAGTGTCCCTCAGTTAAAATTGAGTCCTCAGTCCCCATTTGGAACAACTTGACCTGTTCAGTTTGGCTGTCTTGGAAGAACCCCCATTACTTGCCATGGCTGACGTAAGGTAATGGCAGAGAAATGGAAGAACTGAATGTCATTTTAAGCATTATGCTAGCACTGTAGGAGGTGGTTGTCTGTGTGTTCAGCCCATAGCACTAGTATAATGTTTAAAGGCCCACCGCTGCATGGGGAATGTGGACCACATGTATCTTTCCCATGGAACTGGCATGGGAGGTGGCTGTGGCATGGGAGGCAGATGTTATAGGAGTGCTGTGGCATTAACCCGTTGATAAGTGCTTTCTGTGGTGCTCCAATAACATTTATAAGGCATTCTAGTGATTCCAACTCCTGATACTGCCAGATGTTTTATGCCAGGGGTGGGCAACTTGTGGCCCTCCAGATATTTTGGTCTACAACTTGCATCAGCCCTAGCCAAGAAAGCCCATATTAAGAGATGATGGGGTTTCTAGAAGGGCCACAAGTTGCCCAGCCTACTTTATTCTCCTTTTCCAGTGGCAGGCCATTTGGATGATCAAGGACGCTCTTACGATTCATGAAACTTTCTACTCCTAGTCTTGATTTACACTGATATCAGCTTTGGTTGAGCCCATGTGTATGTTTAACCTGAAGATATGCTTGTCATACTAGATAATGTTTTAGCAGCATTTGGTCTCAATAAAGGGCACACTCCTATTTGCTCTGCTTTAACCTTTTACCAGCTCTTTGCTTTAACCTTTTACCAGCTTTTTATTTCTGGGTCTCCTTTCAAAGTGATTCTGCAAATGTATATACATGCACTATCTATGACACAACATTTCCATCTTCCATAGGCAGGAATCAAAAGAATGCACAGCCCTGCTTACAGAAATGCTGTGTGTGTGTGTGTGTGTGTGTGTGTGTGTGTAAATAGCTTGTTCTGATGTAATTTCTGGAGCTTCTCTCTCTCAAGCTTGAAATATGGTAGAAGTTTGGGTGTGCTTGATCCTTGCTTTCAATGGCAGAGGTGAGAGGGCAGCATGGAGACCTGGTACTCTTGAGAGAAACTACAGTACTGATAAAATTGGTAACTCTCTTCTAGGTTGTGTGACAAGTTGAAGATGGCAAAAGGTGATACTGGTGTGCGATGTTTCCAAGGCTTGCTAATCCTGGGGAATGTTGTCATGGGGGTAAGTAAACTTGAACTGTGAAACATAGGGATGGCTACTTCAGGACCTTGCTCCATTGAGCAGTGCTTTTCGGTGGCTTGATTTTGGTATGCATGCCTCTCGAGATTATCCCGTCATCACACGTATCCTCAAGTGTACTGGGAGTTGGTATAATCTGTGGATGAATATACCAATCCAGCTTCATGGTCCCCAGATACGCTCTTTGGAGTACCTATGTACTGCTTCCTCTCTGGATTACAGATGCAATTTGGGATGTGTGTGTGTTTTTAAAATTAACATTTTTAACTTTGCGGGGGATGCAGGTGGGGTGGTATAAAATTCTGAAAGAGCCTCCATTGTGTCTGAGAAATAACTCCCCCATTTCACTCTCCAAAAAGTAACCGAAAAATAGCAAGATGTCTGTGCTGAATAGATATGTAAAAAATCAGCACTTCTTGTTCTAAAAAGGGGTGGATGGGATGGAGGAAGAATAGCTGGGATAAGAGGCATCATGTGACCCTTAATCCAAATACAAGCAATGGGCATTGCAAGAGGCTAGTACCTGTTTAATGAGATATAACATTCGCTTAAAGAAACACAAGGATGGAGCACTAACTTGGACAAGTAATTTCCTAGTAGGTCAGGGAATGTTATCTGTGGTGCATCCAGTCACAAATTTGTACAAGCATTATTTGATGTAGAGTACCCTTAATAGATAGAAGAAGAGTGAGTACAAATGCAGTATGGGCTCCGGCTTTTGTCTTGGAGCCTTTCTACATTAGGCTTTTATTGTGCACTTGTGATTGCTCACTCACAGTAGTTTACAGGTCCTTTACAGGATGTCGTTATCCTCCAGGGCCTCTCCCGTGCTTTGCAACCATTAGTGCGGGCGGGGGGGGGGGGTCCTAACAAGGAAAGTCTGGTATTATTTAGAAATGGCAGAATATGAGTCTTGTGTAATTGCGCAGTTGCACTATACTACAGCACCATCTGGTAGTTGTTTAATGAAACATATAGAAAGCCAGAGAAAGGTAAAAATGCTAAAAAAAAAAAAAAAATGTAAAGGAGCTGATCTTAATCCAGTAAAGAATCTAGAAGCAGGAACCCTAGTAAAGGTGTGGGATAAAAGCCTCATGTAGAAATGCCCTTAAGGTCAAGCAAAATTCCTAGATATTGCTTGGGATGACTGTCATGTGTCTCTCTGGTTCTTAGTGTTGCGGCCTTGCACTCATGGCAGAGTGCATATTCTTTGTGTCGGATCAGCACTCACTGTACCCATTGCTGGAAGCCACCGATAACGATGATATCTATGGCGCAGCCT
Organism: Heloderma suspectum; assembly: GCF_057233095.1. Lineage (NCBI taxonomy): Eukaryota > Metazoa > Chordata > Lepidosauria > Squamata > Helodermatidae > Heloderma > Heloderma suspectum. The sequence continues at coordinate 42,705,034 of NC_139460.1, read as the reverse complement.
GGATTGGGATCTTCACTGGCTTCTGTTTCTTTTGTCTGTCTGTCCTTGGTATTGTTGGTGTCATGAAGTCAAACAGGACAATGCTGCTGGTGGTAAGTAGGGATGTCTGTTGCTGGGAAATCTGGTTCTTTTTTGACTTGATGAAGTTCTGTGGTGTGTATGACTGGATTTGTGACTGCAAGCTGAGCTGCAAGCTTTCCCCTGAACTTCAGGAACTTTTTTTGCACATTTGTTTTTGAGGATTCTGTAATTTACACAAATTTCTGAGCAATTTGCACAAAATTTTGAGCAATTCACACAAATTTCCGAGTGATTTGCACAAATTCTGGCCAAATTTGTGCAGATTGCTCAGAAATGTGTGCAAATTGCAGAACCTGTGAAAACAACATGCAAAATACCCAGAAAATCTGTGAACTGGCCTGACTCATTGCAGATCAAGTCGGGCGCCACAGTGAGAACAGAAACGAAGTCTGGGGGGTTGAACCTAGGACAACTCATTGAACTCCACCCCCAAACAGATTTCTCTGACATCGCTAATGGTAAGTTAGATAGCAACTAAAGGAGCAATCCTATGGCCACTAGACACTGTCTAGAGGGCATTAGGATTTTTCGGTTTCTGGGAACAGAGGTCGGAGGCAGGGCTCTGACTTCAGTTCCCAGAAACTATGCTCCCCGCCCCCTTCACCTTCCCCTTGGAGTTGGCATGGCTTTCTCTGCGCTGGCTACATCTCCATGCTCATAAATGGAGCATGGAGATGGAGAAAAAGAGGCAGTCCCGTGGTGGGGAGGGAAGGAGAACGTGGAAGCTGCATTACGCACCTTCCTATGTGCAATACAGCCTCCCCACTCCCACTCCTAAGAGTGTACAGTGTTCTCATGATCTACAGAATCTGCCAGCCAACTCTGTGTTGGTGTATTCCTGGCTTTTTGCCCAAAGGAGTGGCCTTAACAGTGATAACTGTGTGGGAGGCAGCAATGACTAGGCTGTCAAGGAATTACTATGTTTGCAGAGTTCCAGAAACTAGAATAACTGTGAGTCTTGGCACTTTCTGAACAAATGAAACTTATTGCAGTCCTAACACAAAAGAATAGGGACTGTTTTTCAGTTACAGATATGTGTGCTGTCAATCATTGTGAAAGGTTTGGCAAAAAAAGTGAGAAATATTTTATTCGAAATATATCTATATATCTATATATATATAGTGCTCTATCTTTCCATTGTCATCCCACAAAATTCAGTTGTAAGACAAGAATGTCACTGAAGGAATTATAACCACATGTCTTTAGCTTGAGGGAGGAAATCTTCTAGTTCACTGTGATTAAAAATGTAGTGTAGTCTATAAAGAACCATCTTCCCTTTAAATGAGGTTTTAGCTACTACTACCCACAAAGAATGGGGTGTTTATAAGGAAGTGCTTCTTTTTTTAATGATGTTTTTCTTGAAGACCAGGGTACAGGGTGGGAATGATTTCCACAGCATGGAATACACTATTACAACTTCCTGCTCCAAAGCTGAAAGAGAGGTTTATTTCTAGCAAGATATTTTTCTCAAATTTTAGTATACAAAGCCAGACATGTATAAGAGATCCACAAATCATAGAATTCTTCTGCCAATGTTTACCACAAATGTTTGGGGAAGGGGGCGTTATTGAACGGCTTGTTTAAGCATATATGGTTATCACTTAATACTGCTGCTATATTACAGGATGACTTGCAGGTGTGATTGAACCATTGCAGATGTAGCGCTATAGAAAGGTCATGATGGAGAGAGCTCAACTGTTATGCTGCTATTCCGACCATAGGTGGTGCTGTTGCTGTCAGCTATGCTGCTGTTCTAGAATATTCTTAGCAATAAGGTGATGGTTCTCCTAGACACACATTTGATCTGGCCTCCTCTCTGAAACAGCTTGACATAGTGTCAGAAGTCTAAGCCTTAAACCTTACAAGAATTGCTTTCTGTAGCAGAGTTTTCAGCCACAGAAAGTTTCAGCTTTGACAGACTGGCCAGACTGGAAGGAAAGATTTGCTCATTTCTGCATAGCAGTGAAGTTCAGCAAGGAGACTGGAGAAGTGCAGGTTCTTTGCTATGGAAAGGGGAGCTGACCAAATCTTATGAGGAGACTTATAAGAATGATTACACGGAAGAGCTGGCTAGCTCTGACGAGCCTTTTATTCCTAAATGTAATGTAGTTTCTGAGGGGGCCTGTCTCCACCAGAGAGCTCAAAACCTGAGGAGTCAGTGGACTTTGAGAGCCTGGTATGAGATGACAGAAAACTGTGATTTGGAGGGGGTGGTATAAAAAGGAAGAACATATCAGAGACAGAGTAGTGATGGATATCCTGGACAGAGGACTCTCGGACTGCAAATGCAGAGAGATTTAACTGTAATGAAATGGCAGATCATTCTGACATGGTGAAAATTCCGAACAGAGATGAGAAACTACCAGGAAGATCCCTGGAGGAGATTGCCAGTAAACAGAATCCTAACAGGAGAGATCTATAGACAGTAATACTCAGAAACCCCCTGGAAAACCCAGACAAATTCAAGCATTTCTCAGTTTAGATGTACAAGATGTCAGAGAGACCACAGCCGAAGTGGGGCTGCCCTGCCAAAGGAGCACTTTGCAACAGTCTGCTGTATTAAGACTGGGAGGGAGAATCCTATGGTTGCTAGACAGCGGCTAGACAGCCATAGGATAGGCTGTTTTCTGGGAACCGACCTTGGAGGTTCCCAGAAAACCAGCCTCCCCCCATTTCCACGCTGCCTCGGAGGAAGTGTGGAACAGCCCCGTCCTCCGCACTCACAAGAGGAGCGTGGAGGGGCTGGAAAGGGATGTGGCTGGGGACGTTTCGGGGTGGGGATAGCGTAGCTGCCTGTACAACACATCCAATGTGTCGTACAGCAGCCTCCTTCCCCGCTCCGTGCTCCTGAGGCTAGACAGCCGCAATCAGCTGTCTAGCAGAAAAAGCTGGGCAGGAGAAGCACGGAGGGAATGATCCCCCCTCCATGCTTCTCCTTCCCTGCTTTGGATAGGCAGTCACCTCTGAGTTCAGAGGCGGCCGCCTATCTCTATAGGATTGAGCCCTAAGAGAAGTAACTGATGGCAGTTCAAGATCTACTTTTTCTGGGATCTATTGATTCCCATGATACATCGGTGGCAAGCCCATAGGCTTTCAAATTGATGCAGGTACTGATGTGACAGTAATATCAGGATGAACATGTTCTCTTCTCACCTTGATCCACCTCCTATGCTGAAACCTGCTGACCCTGACACCACTTTAAACAGCCCTGGAGGTATTTGACCTGTATGGCACAATTCTCTGTAGAAAAATTGTACAAGGGTCAAGGTGATTATGCGATTAGAGGATCAAAAGCTGATAACCACCTGCAGTATAAGTGCCAAGATGTAAGAGAAAATAGAGCAGGGGTAGGCAACCTGGTGCCTTACAGAGGCTTTGGACTACAATTCCCATAACCCCTTACCATTGGCCATGCTGGCTGCGGCTGATGGGAGTTGTAATCTAAAGCCTAAGGAGGTTGCCAGGTTGCCTGCCTCTGAACATGTTGAGGGGGTATTTGGAGATGTTGGACTCCTAAAAATAAACAAATGAATAAATCAGAAAAGACATAAACCATAAAGTGCTCACTTGTGAATTTTTCACTTGTGAATTTTTCAATTTTTCTACACAACACAAAAAGCCATGGATCATAACACATTTGCCAGATAGGCCAGAAGAGGCTAGTACCTAATCTATGTGAATATATGGGACGATATTACTAGGGATATCAGATAAATCCGCAAATGAGGCCGGATTCTTTGGAATCCAGCCTCAGGAATCCACCGCAGATCAGGACAACTGGACGCTCCAGGAGGACTGGAGGCAGAACGGCACTCGGCTGCTTCTTGCCAGCCAGAGCCATTCGCCTCCTCCCTGTCCCTGCCGATTGCCATGTCTTTTCTTTTTTTTAAAAAAAAGGCTATCAGCAGGATGTGCCCATAGCCTTATACGCAAAATAGAGCCGTGAATCTTGCGAATAAGCCTATGGACACACAGACTTGGATGCAAGATTCATGAATCTATTTGCATCTAAGTATATGGGCACAACCTGCCAATCGCCTTTTTTTTTTTTTAAAGAAAAGACATGGCAATTGGCAGGGACAGGGAGGAGGCAGACGGCTCTGGCTGGCAGGAGGGAAGGTAAGCGGCCCCCAAGCCGCCCCCCCTCCGGAATCCTCGCAGAGCAGAGCTGCTCTGAGGGATTCCGGGGGGGAGGAACGGATTGCCTCCCCCGCCCCTGGATTCCCCACCGGAACAGACGGTGGGGAATCCATACACCCCTAGGTATTACTTGGTGCTGGTTGACTATTTCCTGAGATACGTAGAAATACTATACTTGATGAGTACATGTCAAGAGTGTTTATAGACATGTTAACACATTTGTACACTTTAGAATTCCCAAACAGCTTGTGACACACAATGCTCCTCAGTTCACAGTTGCAGACTTGAAGCAGTTCCAGATGAAGTATGGTACTGAACACATTATTGCCAGCTCATACTACCCTCAAGGGAATGGTGAGGCAAAAGATGCTGTGCAGACAGCTCAGTGGTCAAATGGTTACTTGTTGTAGTTGGGTTGTCTGGAACCCTCTTCATTTTGAGGAGTATTATTAATCAGACACATTGAATTACTAAGGAAAGATGTATATAGTAAGCAGACCAAATATCTGCATATGTCCATTTGCAAGTTACGCCTATATAACACTCTTTCAAATGTTGCTAGTGTTGTTAAGTCTTCAGTCCATTGTGTTATAGGCAGTGAGCTTTTATCCTTCCAATATCATAGTATCAGTCTTTTGGCAACCAAAAGGGTGTGAAAAATCCATTTATGCTGAACCATGTGTTACGTTCCAAGAAGCAGCTAAGTAATTTAAAAGAACATTTACATCAGTAAATATTAAAGAGCTTTCCAATACAAAACTTATCCGTACAATAACTTCCTCCCAAAAGGAGGCAGCCATTGGGCATTTCCAAAACATATGAATAAAAGAAGCATTGACTGCATTACACCTCCAACAATTAGCCGAATTTGACAAGACGTTGTGGCGTCCAATAGAACCGGAGCAAGAGCTCTTGCTGAATGAGGCGTAACCGAAGATCCATTGAAATGTCCGATACAGACACCAAAACAGCAGTCCACTGATCAAGCAAAATAGGACGTTCCAATTCCCTGTTCCATTCCTGCTGTAAAACACTTGTGTCATATTTATTCATTGATAATAAATGTTTATAAACATGAATCATAGGTTGATATATCTGATCAGCTTCAATAAGTATTTCCAATAGCGAAGGAGATTCCGAGGCAGTAAAAGCAGCAGGACCGCCCCGCCCCCCCCCCCCGAATAGTGTAATGTTCAGAACTGAGGATTTTGAACATGCTGTTGTATTTTTATTTCATTCTGTTTTTTAGGTTTTGTAATGTTTTCAGTTTGTTTTGTTTTGTAAAAATTCACAATAAAAGATTAATTTTAAAAAGATGTCTATAGTAAGAGATAACAGTAACTGGACTGCTGGGAGGCAGTGGAGATGTGGAGCTTTTCTACATGCAGCGTTTACTGTGTACTCGTCATTCCTTACTCATGGTTGTTTACTGGTTCTTTAGATGACGTTGTGACCCTCCAGTTTCACTTCTGTTTTTAAAGAGCACTTGGGGGGGGGGGGTAGAGCGGGATAAATGGAGTATTATTTATGAAAGCAAAAGAACATGTATTTTCCTACTTGTGTAATTGCGTTATTCTTCTACAGCACAGTGCCACCTAGAGGTTATGTAGCAGAAATGGAGGAAAGGAAAAGCTGTTTGTGTAGAGCTTGGATCTCAATTCTGAGACGAAACCAAAGTAGATATAGTGGATTAAGAGCCTTGTACAGAGAAGCTTGTAATGGGGAGCTTTACCATTATGCTGCTATTCCAACCATAGGTAGCTCTGTGAGAACTGAGGCAGTCAGCTATCAGCTATGGTTGGGTCTCGGGACCAAACTCCAGGGTCCCGTAGGCCAAGAAATCCTCAAATGACCACCCAGAGAGTGGCAGGTGATGGGCTCAATGGCAAACAGCCTGGCATTAGCACCTGGACCAGCATGGGCATGCTGGAGCACCTCTATGGTTGACACTGCTTGCCACCGCATCCTTTCTTATTTTTAAAACATTTTCTATTCAGGGAGGGGGCAGCTGGGGGTGTACATGGCTACAGATGCTCATTTTAGTTTTACTTTTAAGATATGTTATCCTTTTCTATAACAAAATGGTGCCTATTCCTATGTACATCAGGGTAGCAGAAGCCAGCTCCATTTTATTCCTGTAGTCATGATGGTGTTGTGATTTAAGTAAATTTAAAATGCAAAATTGCACATGCTTGGGGCATTTAAAAAAAAAATCAGAGTTGGCAAACTGTTCGGGTTTTTTGCTATAACATATCGGGAATGTAGAAAGAGTTTTAAAGCTTTGAATGTCAAGGTGAAGAGAAGAGCAATGTTAGTTGTCTGCTTTATAATTAAACTAACACACAGGGGCATCTAAAGGGCATCCCTCCATAAGGCCATTACATCCAGGTCTAAAATTACCTAGCTGGACCACTGTTCAGGAGTCACTTGTTTCTGTTTTTCTTGTGGATCCAAATCTGAGAGCTAAGTCTGCCTGTGTCTTTTGTTTTGTTTTAGTATATCATCCTGATGATGATTGTCTTTGCCTTTGAAGTTGCCTCTAGCATCACAGCAGCCGTGCATCGAGACTTTGTAAGTAGTCTGTCATTCTTGTTGCTTGGTCTTTTCGCTCACATGTTCTCAGCTTCAGCTTTGCTGTTGAAAGGATATAAGACACAGATCTGAAAAGGGCTCAAGGCTTTAATCAGAAATGAAGATGATGGCTGACTGGGATATTTGCAGGGTTTGGATTTTTTGTTATATCCCAATCAAAAGGAAAGCTTCTTGCCAGTCAACAAGGGAATCAATAGGTTTTGTAGACCAAAGAAACTTGGAGTTATCACTTTAGGATGTTGGTCACTTGCAAACAAAGGGTTGGGCAGTCCCTTGCTCAGAAGAAGCCATGAAAGGCCAGCCAGTCACAATTTTCTTTGTACTTTCCCCATGAAGTAGTCTCCTGCCAAACTTTGGCTAGGGGTATTGATGGGGTTTTGTGTAAATTATTTACCACTTTGTACTGGATGGAAGAATGTAGCTATAACTAATTTTAAACACCATATCAACATGTGCGGGATGGTGTCAGGAATGTAGGCTTCTGTCCTATCTAGAGTCTTCTCCAGAAAGGAATCTGCTTAACGCTTGTATTTCTTCTCCTCTCTCTCACTCCCACGCAGCTCACGCCCAATCTCTTCTTGAAACAAATGCTGGAAAAATACCAGGATCCAGAACCAGTAAACAGTGACGACAACTGGAAGATTGCTGGTGTCTCTAGGACATGGAATCGTCTCATGTTGCAGGTAATTATGATTGTATTTAGCGTGGGGCTATGGAGTGACCCTAATTCTCTCTGGCACTGAGACTGCTTTACTATATATTTCAAGATTCCATAGTGCTCTTTCATGTACACTGTCTCCTCTTTGAAATGAACAAGTTCCTTCTGGAACTTGTTTTAGGTGAATTTAAATAATAAATTGCTCTTGACTACTTAATTGCAAAAAGTCTTGGCTCCTTGAAAGGCTTTTGGTCGACTGTTTAGTGAATTGTTTATCCCTACTTCTATGTTGCCTGCTGTGGCATCCACTTAAAAAAATCTCAGGTGTTTAACCTCAGGCCTGTTTGGGGTCTCAGTCCAGCCTGCTGGGGTTCCCTAGATGGCCATGCCTCCTTCCACTGGCCCCACCCCCTTTCTCCCAACCGCCAATCATTTGGTGGTTTCCTGGCATTTGCACAGTTTTTTCCCCCCTTCCTAAAAGGTTGTATTGCCTCTCCTAAGGCTTAAATTACTGGCTGTAAGAGCTTTAAGCTAAAATATGCTGGTATTTTGCCCTGCTCCTTTTTGTCCTTTGCCCCACCACCTTTTACCCTCAACCCACCACTACCACCACTGGAATGCAGCCCCCAGCTTATCTGAAATTGAATTTGGGCTGAAAGAGGTTTGACATAGCCCCCTTTTTTGAGAATGGGCAGCATAGCCACATCTTTCAATACTGTCGACTCTCAAATATCTTCACTTCCATGCTTACATTCATCGTCTTTATAGTGATGGCTTTTACCCTTATGTTAGGTGAGTAATGTTTGTATATACTCTGACTCTGTTCAGATATATACATGAACATTGGTACAGTAGTAATATGAAATGATCATGACATTGTTTAGAGCAGCAGTAGCTGCAGTAGTCTGAAGCTGCAATATTAGCACACGTAACCCAACTGAACTCACAGGAATTTGCTTGGACATAAACATTCAGAGGATTAGAATTGGGCTGTAAATGGCTTGGAGTAGGCAACATGAAATTCCACCTCTAATTAAGTCTCCTTGAGATCTTGAATTGCTGTCCCTACTTATCCTTTTGCTTAGAGCTGTGCAAGATTCGAAGTTTGCTTAGAGCTATGTGATCTAGCAAAGGCTTTCCATACACGTATGAGATAAACCTGATAGAATAGTTGGGGATAACCTAGGTCAAGGGTAGGCAACCTGGTGCCCTTCAGATGTTTTGGACTACAGGTCTCATAAGACCCAGCCAGTAGGGATGTACAAAAATCACTTACCTTTCGGGGATTATGCTGATGGTTGGGGGGAAGGCATTCCGTCCCTCCCCCCGGAATCCTCACCGGGGGGGGAGGCGCTTCGTTCCTCCCCCCCCCCGGAATCCTGGCCGGCCGGCTGTGCTCCGCAGCGATTCTGTGGAGCCGCCGGCCGGCTCCGCCAGCAGCCGGACATCTGGCCGCTGGCTAGCAGGGATGCAAATGGCGGCAGCCGTAGCCGCCACCGTTTGTGTCCCTGCAGTCAGCTGTGATAGGCTACGTAAATGTTTACGTAGCCTATCACGGCTAATTAAAAAAAAACAAAAACAAACACGTGTACGCAAATGGCAGCGCCCATGGGCGCCGCCATTTGCGTTCCTTATTTTGGCACATCTTAGTCTATGTAAACATTTACGTAGACTAAGACAGCGAAAATAAGGAGAACTATGCTATTTGCATTCCCCTTATTTTCACTGTCTTAGTCTACATAAATGTTTACGTAGGCTAAGACGTGCCAAAATAAGGAACGCAAATGGCGGCGCCCATGGGCGCCGCCATTTGCGTACGCGCGTTTTTTTGTTTTTGTTTTAATCAGCCGTGATAGGCTACATAAACATTTACGTAGCCTATCACGGTGTTTTTTTAAAATTTAGCCGTGATAGGCTATGTAAATCTTTACGTAGCCTATCGCGTTGTTGTTGTTTTTTAACTTGGAAATGGCAGCGGCAGGAGGTCGGAAGACCGGCTGCCGCCGCCGAACCACCGCCGGAGCCGCCGCTGCCAGGAAGATTTGCCCCAGGTAAGTCCCGTCCCGGGGGGGGGCGGTGGGGCGGGCCGTTCCGCCACCAATTTTGGGGGGCCGAATGAGCTGGCATTCGGCCTCCCTGAGATCCGTGGCGGAACTTTCGTACATCCCTACCAGCCAGCATGGACAGTGTAGGGATGTACGAATCCCTTACCTGGCTCCGCGCAGGGGCATCCGCGGTGGGGGGGAGGCGCTCCGTCCCTCACCCCAGAATCCTTGACCGGCCACCTGCAGCCAGACATCCGGCCGCTGGGCAGCCCTACAGGGATGCAAATGGCGGCTGTCGTAGCTGCTGCCATTTGTGTCCCTGTATTGAGCCGTGATAGGCTACGTAAATATTTACCTAGCCTACCATGGCAGAGAGAAAAACCCCAGCATACGCAAATGGCGGTAGCCACCGCCATTTGCATACGCTGGGGTTTCCCCCCCCTGCCGTGATAGGCTACGTAAGTATTTATGTAGCCTATCACGGCAGGGGGGGGAAATACCCCAGCGTACACAAATGGCGGTAGCTGCCGCCATTTGCGTTTGCTGGGGTTTTTCCCCCTGCAGTATTTATGTAGCCTATCACAGCCTCCGCAGGGACGCAAATGGCGTCCCTGCGTTAGCCGTGATAGGCTACGTAAGTATTTACGTAGCCTATTGCAGCTATTGAGAGGAGGAAGCGAATGGCGGCTACAGGACAGCCGCCATTCGCAAAGCAGCGCGGACAGGAGTAGGTAAGTGCTCCGTTTCTCGCACCTTTCATGGATGGGGGCGGTGGGGACTTCGTCCTGCGCACCTTTCGTGGGTTGGGGGGGCGTGGGCTTCATTCCGCGACGGATTTCGGGGGGCCGAATGCACTGGCATTCGGCCTCACCGAGATCCGTCACGGAATTCTCTGACATCCCTAGGACAGTGGCCTTGGCGTTGTACTCCAAACATCTGGAGGGCATAAGGTTGCTTCTCCTGGTTTAGGTCATCAGTTTATCACTCTTCCCTTAACCATCACCTTCCATGTGAGTCCCACTGAAATAAATGGGATTTTGAATGGTTTTGGTTTGATCCAAGACTTGGGAAGCTTCTTGAGTGCAACAGGCTATTACACTTATTTTGTTTCCAGCAATATGATTCCAAGTGGTAACTTCCTGTAAATTCACCTATCAGGGGCAACCTTAATATAAAGCACCCATTGAAGTGATCTCCACATTCTGTCTAGTACTACTCCATTCCAGCAATATTCTAGTAGTTTCACTATTTGTAGAACATGGGAGATGCCAGCTATAACTGCATGCAAGCCTGTCCCACATTGGATCACATTTCTTTCCTTCACAACAAATTTCCAGTTTGTTAAATGACCAAGTAGCTGCTTAATCATTGTAATCCTAACAAACAACCTCTCCCCCTTCTAAACTCAGGATAAATGCTGTGGTGTGAATGGCCCAACAGACTGGCAGATGTATACCTCCATTTTTAGGACCGTGAACAACGATGCAGATTTTCCCTGGCCAAATCAGTGCTGTGTCATGGATACCCTAGGAATACCAATTAACTCGGATGGTTGCAAATTGGGGGTGTCTGGCTTTTACCACAACACAGTAAGAATTTCTTCTTGATCTTGTTTTTGCAGTAATTAAAATGCTTATCTAAATTCTTCCTCTCTGGAGTGTTTCAGTGGCCTGCTGAAACCTAACAGTGTTGTCAAAGGCTGAGGCCCTGAGCTCAGGAATGGTTGCTTGTCTCTTTCTCTTCCTGCTCCCCCACTAGGTTTTCCTTCAAAGACAAATGGTGCTCCACACAAAGATTGTTCAGAAACATAATATTAATTTCTGTGATTCCAGCTCAACAAAGGGAACTGAGAAGAGTGGCAGGTGGCTTCTTCATGGGTGCTAGTCAATGTGATCTAAGATATCATCAGAACCATGTTGCTTCATTAATTTTTTTAAAAATTTGAGACTAGTGGAGTTTAAAAAAAAACAACCCCCCGCACAGTTTTGTGGCACCTTGAAGACTAACAAATTGATTATGGCATAATCTTTTGTTGACTAGACTCCCCTTCCTCAGATTGCATCTGATCATGCCATAACTAATTTGTTAGCCTTTTAAAGTGCCACAAGACTTTTTGAGCCTGTTCGCACATCATGACAAGCCACCATGGGTTAATTAACCCGTGGGGCTTTGCAATGTGTGCTGGCTGCCATTTTGAATATACAAGCCACGATGGGCATGCCACGGCTTGTTGTGTCATGTGAACCCAGGCAGAGTGGGTTATGCAAGGTTGTTCTAGGGTTATCTGAGGGTTAAACAAGATAACCCACACTACCCGGGTTCACCCGACATGACAAACCATGGTGCACATGCACTGTGGCTTGCAGATTCAAAATGGCAGCCGTTGCACGCTGCAAAGCCCCGCAGGTTTATGAACCCATGGTGGCTTATCATGATGTGTGAACCAGTCATTGTCAAGAGGGAAGTGCCATAGCAGGTTTGGGGGAATCCCAAAGTTTGTAGAAGTACAATATATCTGGGGGGGAAGGCTAAGGGAAGGGGAGCCCAAAACAATGAGGACTAAACATGCAAGTGGCCACAGAATGCTGAGTGTTTGGGGGGCAAGGAGATGGAAAATCAGGAGGATAGAATAGAGTATGGTGACAGAAGACATAGTTGGCTGTCTGAACTTTGAACTGGAGCACACCACACTGCAATATTTTGTTACAGGTCTCACTTCTCCCTTTATATTTGAGAAGTAGCACTTGAGTGCCAGGTGTTTGGGGGCTAGCAGGTAACTTGCCACATCAGCGGATTCTGATTTTGTGACCAAGTCATTCTCCTGGTTGAAGAAAGAATCAAAGACAGGCTTCTGTCCAGCATAGGTAGTTGCATCACTTCAACCTTGATGATCATCCTGGTATATACAGAAGCTGGGATATGCTGTGCAGATGGCTATACATTATGTTGTTGTGAGTGACAAGGTGGGTGCTGAAAGCATTTTGCAGATTTTAGGTTGCCTGAGTTCTTGTTCCAGTCCAGAAGGCTGGATATTTGAAGTGGTTAACTAACTTGGGAGTCACCAGGCAAACTCTTTAAAGTCAAATGAAGGCTTGAGATGTCTTGAACTATGTTACCCGGTTGCCTGTTTTCTTATTCTTACGCCTGTTTTCTGATTCTTCAGGGCTGCTATGAAACCATTGCTGGCCCAATGAACAGACATGCTTGGGGTGTTGCCTGGTTTGGGTTTGCCATTCTCTGCTGGACTGTGAGTATCTATTAAGACTTAATTTTTTACATGTTGGATTTCTGGTGGGGTTCGGGGGCTTTAGTTTGTCCCCTTCCGATTGGGATTCTTCTGGTTTAGAATGGAACAGAATCAGGGGCTATGGTTTGTTTATGAGTCTTTCTCTCTTTTTTCCCTTTCAAAAATAAAGTTTCTTGACATTTGGATGTTTTCAAAGCCGCAGCTTCCTGCACTGATATGACAAGCATCAGATTATTTTTGCTAAGTAAGCTTTAGCTTCTGGGTTTGCCTTTTGCTTCAAAGTCTTTGTATATTCATATTTCATTTCTTTAGAGCCTCTTAAGGAAGTTTAAACTGCTTGGAGCTAAATATTTGTTGTAATACTGATCATGATGATGTGACAATCTGTGAAGGGTTTACACTTACATACTATTTTGAAGGCAACGTTTGAAGTACATAAAGATGATGATGTTCCCTTGTTACTAGACTTGCAGTTTCTAGTTTAGCTATTTGACTCTATTCTACCTTAATCTATATTATTTATTATTACATTTATATCCTGCCTTTTTTCCTCCTTAAGGAACCCAAGGCAGTGTACATAATCCTCCTCCTCTCCATTTTATCCTCACAACAACAACCCTGTGAGGTGGGCAGGGCTGAGAGTCTGTGGCTGGCCCAAAGTCACCCAGTGAGCTTCCATGGCCAAGTGGGGACTAGAACCTGGATTTCCCGACTCCCAGTCCAACCCTCCTGCCACTACACCATGCTGGCTCTATATAAATGACTATTACCAGAATAATTCCCCACCCCACCCCACCCCCGCCCTGCACAGACACAACAGCTCAGAGAAGGCAAGTTAACCCTTTAGCCTCATTTCCTACTGAAACAAAGGCAATGTACTTATAACAGTATTTTATGTGCATTCATCTCTTGTTAATCCTGCCTTTTCCCCTCCCACTTTTTAAAGTTTGGATTGTAAGCTACTTCTGGGTGAGACCAATTTTTTGCTTATATAACTCTGTACACTGGTGGTGTATAACTCATGTTGCATGGATATTAGCAAAACCTAGGCAAATAATATAGCCCGATTGGTTGAGAATAGCTGCTAGAAGAACACCTACACTCTTTCCTCAAGCATTCTGGGACCAGTCTTATAAGCTTAGTTTTTTGAGCCAGCTAAGGTCAGATAAGCCTTTTGCATCTGGGGAAACTTGTTTGCAATACTCAGTTTGTTTGGACAGTCCTTCCAGGACACTTGCAATGCCTGCACAGTGCCTAAACCAGTACAACAAGCACCAGTGTAAATGCAAAATGACCTCTAGGGAGACAACAAAAAGAATGTGAATAAAAGCAGGAAGACTGGTTATCGACTAATCAAAGGCATGTAGACAAACATGGCATATACACATCACCTAAATGACAGACCTTGAAGTGTTCCAGAGAGCCAATTGGATTGGGGAGGCCAGGGCTGGGCAGGAAACTGAACCCCAAACTTCATGGCAAGTTTGATATTCTCTCTCTCTCTCTCTCTCTCTCTCTCTTTCTCTCTCAACTACATTGCAGGGTAGGGAACTGTGAACAATTGATGGTGGGAAGGCAAAGCACAGAGAGGGAAGCACTCTGCCTCCACTTCCCTTCTCCCACCACACTCTCTTCTCCCCACCCTCGCTCTAGAAGGAAAGGGATGATGGGCGGGCATCTCATCTGATATACATTCCCTGGCCCATTTTTGTTTTGGCCTTTGGGAAGATGACCTAACTGTTGGAAAAAGGTTGTTGATATGCTGCTGTTATGCTTCTTGTGGTGGAGATAACTGCTATTGACTCTGAGGAGTCCATATATACTACAGAACTGAATTGCTAAGTAACCTAAGCAGAGATATGGTGGGGGCTGAAAATGAATGGGCTCAGATGCCACGTTGAACAGATGGCACAGATAGGTTTAAAAAGGGGACCAAATCCCTCTCCAACACTCCTTCCCTTCCCCAAATGTACCATAAGATGGGGGGGGGTCGTGGTGGGCACCACTGTAGGGCTCCATTTGGCCCTTGGCTAGGGGTGGGCAACCTGCAGCCTTTGGGCTAATTTCAAAAGCCCTCTGTAACTGATCAGTTCACACCTCTGATAAGGTCAGTGTATCACTCCAGCCTGTTGGGGAGGGAGGAAGAGGGGGAGAGAGAAAATGGGGTGGCAGAAAGAGAAAGGATTGGTGGTCCTACCCACTGCTGGCATGTGACCCCAACCAATTAGCCTCCAAGGGAATGTGGCCCTTGACACCTCCAAGGGAAGGTGGCCCTTAACTTTTTATCTAGATGATGCCATGGGATGTTGAGAACCATGGGAACAGCTCTAGATGCTGCCATGGGATGTTGAGAACCATGGGAACAGCATTTTCTTAGGTGTCTCAAGGTCCTGGATGCTTTCACATCTACTTGTACAGTGGACAGACTCGCACAGATTCCTGGAGGAGAAGGCTTTCAATGGCTACAGGTCCTGATGGCTGTATGTTACCTCCAGTATCAGAGGCAGTATGCCTATGTAGCCAGTTGCTGAGGAACATGGGCAGGAGGGTGCTGTTGCACTCATGTTCTGCTTGTGGGTTTCCTGTGGGCAGCTGTTTAGACACTGTGTGAACAGAATGCTGGACTACATGGACCTTTGGTCTGATCCAGCACAGCTCTTCTGATGTTCTTATAGACCTAATGAAAGTCTTACTGTGGAACCTGCTGTGAGTTCTCCCTGTGGTTATTGCTACATCTGGGTAAATTTTGGGAAGGTGGGCTTCAAGAGAGGCTTGCTCCCACAATAGGACCAGTCCAGGACCCAGATAATGTTGCATAAACATCTGGAGGGTGTTCAGAACCAGTTCAATCTGATTATTTTTGGTGCAGACTAGACAGAACCTGCCTAATTCTCCTAATTGCAAGTAACTGGTCCAGGGAGCAAATAATTGTCTCCTTAGAGACAAACAGTACTTTAAAAAGGAAATAATGGAGGGATAAATTTAAGGTTAACTGGTTTTTTGAAATCCACCTTGATTTTGGAAGAAAGACTTGTGAGCCGTGGTGAATTTAGTCTGGTTGTGAACATTTTCCTGGTTTTGGTTGGTTGTTAAATCTGTATAAGTTTTTAATTCTAGCAAAATGGCATTCACTTGTATTTCTCCATGATGGCAAAACATCATGTAGGAAATGGAGACTCTTTGAGCTGAGCCTAGTATAAACCTCCCAGAGTTAATTGCACTCTGGTAATTATGTTGTTTGTAGCAGTGACCTGTCAAGCTACCCTTCTGGTTGGTGGAGTTTTGAGGTGGAAAACCTGGGCAAGATGCAGCAATGACAGATTTTTGAACTCTTTCTCTTTTTTCCCCTTTCAGACGTGGGTCCTTCTTTGTACCATGTTCTACTGGAGCAGAATTGAATATTAAAGAAGCAGTGTCCTGTCAACCTGCCCTTGTTGGAGTCATTTTTATTTTTATTTTGGTAATGTGATGTCTGTGTAAAATATTTTCCTGTCTCGAAGTTCTGAAAATCTCTCCTTAATCCTTCCTTCTCATCTGCACAGTGCTCTTTTCTCCCTCCACTCATCTCAAACATAGCAGGTATAATACCTGCAAGGGGAGAAATATGTTGTTCCCTTAGTCTGCTCTGTGATCTGAAAACGCTGGTGTGTTAAACACCATTGGATGAATATGCTGTGCCCAGAGGTAGTAATAGAGAAGGAAATGGCTCCAAATACATCAACCAATTTGAAGTCACTTGTCTGGAGCAAGTATGTTTCAAGATGTAACACTCCATCAAGTATTACTGAAATTATCATTTCCCTCTGCTTTGTGAGCATGTGTCGGCTCTTATTTCCATTGCAATATCTGAACTATTTTAATGGACCAGTCATCTGCTTACATGCATAAGACCAGAAACAACGTTGTCTAGGAACTGAATTTGGCTTTGAATATTAAATTGGGTTAGTCTGTTTGCTGCAGTGATCAGTGAACTACATGTGTGACACTGTATGCATAGCTACCTGTTTCACCTTGTCACTGGTATGCACACACAATACACACCTTTTCCTGTGGTACTTTGTCTGGCCAGCCCATGGTAATATTTCTAAATCACCTGCTTAGGAGAGATCTGTTTTTTAGCAATAGAAGAACTGTATTTGCAAATCTATTAAATGAATGGTCATGTTCAACATTTTCTTCTCCTCGTGACTTAAATATATCCTGTTACTAGAATTCACTAGAAGCTCATGCTCCTTAATGTAATGCATCCTTTTCCTACCTGGTGCCATCCAAAGCTGGGCTACAACTCCCATGACGGGAGGCTGATTGAACATGAGGGCAGCTAGCCAACTGGTTATACAAAGAATATTTTTAAACTGGCCCATACATCAAATTGTGTGCCTTTTTTGTGCTGTTGTGTTCCTTGTACAGAAGTGTTTTAAGATGAAAACCGTTTTTCCCACATGTTAAGCTCTAAGAACTTACCACTGCTCTGTTTCAGAGTACCTGTATATTTTGTTTTTCTTCAAGTCTTTAATAATAATAAAGTGGAGTTTAAAAAGTGAATCTTTAGGACAACTGGAGCGTTGTCTCAGATGTGACCCAAGAATTTTGATCGTATATTCTAGTGTCTAGTTGCACTTCTGGTTTTCTAAAGCTGAAGGACTGGAATGAATAAAAGTTTTTAAGTTGGAGGGGAACCTTCAAGGACAAACTGGCTAGATAATGCCAAAGAAACATCCGTGACTTCAGTTTTTATGGTGAAAGTAATAGTATCCTTCCACAGTGGGATTCTCTAGCTCCAGAACCCAATCCCTTGTATAGCATGATAAAGTTGATATATCAAGACACAACCCTGCCCACTTACTAGAAATTTGACTTGCAGATTCATTAACTATAAATGGAATATTATGTCTAGGGCAAGACTCATGTGGTACATGAAAACCTAAGGAGCTATTTATATTACTTGGGATTTAACAAGGATTTGGCTGTTTAGAGGGCACCTCTAGTCTACTGCTGGAAACACTGGGAAGATATTTTCGTTTTTAATAAAGAGCCCCTCTTTTCTTTCTCTCTCTCTCTTCATAACTTTCCCTTGGTATGTATGAACCCTTTTTTCTTAACCCCGCCTTCTCATCTCTGAGCAACATCATGAGCTGTTTTCTTAACTGCTGAGGAAAAGGCTGTACTAGACTTCTTCAACCAGTTAAACAGGTGGTGTGGTCTTTGACTAAACTGCTAAGTATGGGCTGGTGGTTCTGCATAACTGGATTTTGCTATTAGTCCTCCGTGGTAATGTTGCTGGGGTTCTGACTAGGAGGTTATCTGGACAACTTTGCAACAGTTCCATTTTTTATTGGAATATCTTTCATGACACTGTGGAATTTGGTACCATAGCAGTGATCAGGTTTTGTTTTTGTTTTTTTGAAATGTTTCACCCAGATCATTCCAGGAATGAAGAATCATTTGGCTATATAGATTACCAAACTGGAAGAGAACAAAAGGTCATCTAATCAAACTGGGGGTGGCTTTTCAGAGTCTTAGGCAGAGGTCTTTCCCACCAACTGCTATCTGATCTTGTAATTGGAGATGCCAGGAATTGAACCCGGGACCTTCTACATATAAGGCATGTGCTCAACCCAAAATACTAGACATGGACCACAGCTGAAGAACTACTTTGCTACCATTTTAGCATGGAGTGAAAAACCTCTAGCTACCTCCTAACAGCCATGTCTGCATAGTATGAAAATCATGGATCAGTTCCCATTCTGACCTCTGTGTGGGGTCTATTCTGTAATGTGTGTGTTGCCCACAGTGTCCTGCTAACATTTGGTCTGTTTCTAACTGAAATCTATGTGGAGGGTATTATTTTGGCATTGCAAACAGAAGAGCATAAATGTTTAGGATTGGACTGCCAATCATCTTAATCTAAAGTGGGGGCAATTGGTTACTTCCTGGAAGTAATTTACTAGGCTTAGTACCGCTGCTTTTTAAAAAGCAGAGTCATCACCCTTTCCCCAAAGAGAGCAGAGAAACAAGAATTACTGTTTGTAATGGTTACCTTTCTGCGTACATAGCTGAAGAATGGACGGATGGCGAAATGCTACCAGACAGGCTTACCAGGAGTTCTGTACTGCTCAGTCCAGTTTTCCTGCTCTTGGAGTTCTCATTCCAGCCTTTTATTGCCATACAAGCTTCCTCTTCTCTCTGTGTGCTGTGTTACGGAGGATTCTAGTGCAAAGTAGGTCAATATTGGAGTGGCAGATACAGTAAAAGGTAGGAGCTAGTAGATGAAGGGTGCCATCCTATGCATCTTTAGACAGAAAGAAGTCCTACAATGCCCAGCATTCCCCAGCCAACAGAGGCTTAGCTAGAGATCTGCAAAGCTCCTCCTTTGTATGTAAGCTCACGATGCCCTTGACAGTTTTAGAGACAAATGGCCAGCACTTAAACCCGCCAAAGTTTCAGACCACTGAATCAGACTGCTGCAACCCTCTATGGAGGCAAGCTGTGGCTTCTGGGCCGCATTTGTAAGCAATCAGCCCTCGTCCCTTGGTTCTTTCAGGCACAGGCAAGCTGATGTGCTCATTAAGCTCTTGGTTCTGATGTCATGTTTTCCACCATGGGAGCACTCGTGGGTTGCTCATCCATATTTTCCATAAAGGATCAGTGAGCAGGATACTGGATTCTTACTAACTTCTGCATATGGATGTTTTCTTATAAAACCTATGTAGATTTCAATTGATGTAGTGCAGGCCTGTGATCACTTCGATCCTGCTCATGGGCACCTAAGAACATAAAAAGAAGAGCCATGCTGGATCAGACCAAGGGTCCATCTAGTCCCACATTCTATTCACACAGCTGCCCACGGGAAACCCACAAGGAGGCCATGAGTGCAATAGCTCCCTCCCACCCCTGTTCCCCAACAACTGGTGTACATAGGCATACTGCCTCTGATGCTGGAGGCTGCATATTGCTATCAGAACTAGTGGCCGATAGCCTTCTCCTCCAGGAATTTCTCTAACCCTCTTTTAAAGCCATCCAAGTTGATGGCCATCACTACATCTTGTGGTTGCGAATTCCATAGTTCGACTGTGTGCTGTGTGAAGAAGGACTTCCTTTTATCTGTCCTGAATGTCCCACCAATCAGCTACATGGAATGACCCGGGGTTCTAGTATTATGAGTTTTAGGTGTGGTGACCAGAACTGTACACAGTATTCCAAGTGTGGTTGCCCCATACATTTGTATAATGGCAGTACGATATTGAGCAGGGGTGCTCACTTTGGGGAGTACCTCCTACTCAGATGCTCGCAAAAAGTCCGTACAGTTAACCTCACCTTTACTCCACGTGTACCTTTTTGTGGTTTTAGAGCAGCCTCCCTCGAAACCTGGTGCCTTCCAGATGTGGACTACATCTGGCTATGCTGGCTGAGGGATTCTGGAAATTGTAGTCCAACACATCTGGAAGGCACCAGGTTGTGGGGAGGGGCTTTTCTAGAGAATACCAGTATCCTATTTCCTCACAACTTGAGCCCAGACCATTTCACAAAGGAATCTTGTGATAGTAGCTGCTCCATTTAGAGAAAGTGTGGCCTAAGGTTTCCCCAGTCAGCTTGGAGCTGAATTCATTTTGGAAGCCTTGCTTGCCTTCTGTAACCATTAAGCAAAGCTTCTCTTGAATGTGTGGTATGTTTCACATGGCATGGATCCTCTGCAGAGTCTCCGGTTTGCGTTCTGAAGAATCTCAACCACAAGGAAACCAGCTGGAAGATGCTACGCCGGGCTTTTGAGTTGGGTGCGGAGGCTAGGGAAGAGATTGGATGGGGGCAAGCAGCCTGCAATGGAGTCTCAAGTATCATTTTAAGGCTGTGGGTGCTCCAGGACACGTTCAAAGACACGAGGGGGTTCAATTTTGACCATTTTTCTTAAGGCAAAATTCTTGGGAACTGCAGTTGCCTCAGACAACAGTAATGAGATAGGGATGATTGAAGTGTGTGTGTGTGTGTGTGTGTGTGTACACACACACACACACACACACACACTTTTAAAAACTAGCTCTTTTCAGATTCTGTGGACATTTGAGAATGAATTCAACATCTGGTTTTTGTTTGTTCACTTAAGCTTTGCCTTCAGAAACTGTTCCTTGTTCATGCAACTTCAGCTACGTTACTTTAGCCCCCTGCTCCTGCCTTTAATCCCATGGTTTATTCTTAAGCAGCTGCTGTATTTCCTTTGATGTGCTAAAGTATTTTCGTATTGCCAAAATTAAATATTTCTGGATCAGAGATTTACTTAAGCTAAGATAATTTGATGCATTTTCTTTGTCTGCCAGCATCACTGAGATTCTATCAGTGGAAAATACAGTAACTCCAAGTGGCTATGTGGTATGGACCAGAAGTACAGCATTGAATTCTGTGCTCCAAATCAAATCTAGTATATAGGTCCTGTATTGAACATGAGACTGCCTAAGGGCGCAGCCCTATGAAGACAGTCGGCAGCCTCTGAACTTGGAGGGTGCCGAGTAGCCAATGCAGGGTGGGTGGAGGGTGGAGGTGATCTTCCCCTCGGCTCTCCAGCTGCCCTGCATTTCTGCTAGACAGGCAGTTTTGCCCATCTAGCAGCAACGCTTCGGAGGGGGAGGGAGGGAGGTTGGGGTGGCCACAGGAAATATCATATGGCCGATGCCCCAGTCTCCTCCCCTCCCCACCCCCAGGAACCCCTGCTTTTCCTGTCTCCACACTCCATTTCTGAGCATGGAGACGTAGCCAGAACCATGCTGGCCACAAGGGGGAGGTGGAGGGGGCAGGGAGCATGGTTTCTGGGCTCCAAGGTCACAGCCGTTTCCGAACTCGGAGCCCAGAAACCAAATAATCCTATGTCCCCCAGACGCTGGGGGACATAGGATTGCTACGTAATGGTATTATCTAACTGCATTTTTGTTCCACCATACAAATTCCATACCTGCAAGTTGCAACTTAATTTCATCTTAATCTAGTCAAATTATAACTTCCAACATACTGAAGCTTTTGTCCTTAACCACTAGAGAGCTGACAAATATGCCAGCATGGCTACTGCTATTATATCTGTTACATCTGGTCAGACATTTCTTTGGCATCTTGAGCTACTGTAAATGTGTGATGCTATTTTGAATAGGAAAGCAACAGTCACATTACCAAGTCTTGTGGGTGTTGACTTTTGTATCTCATGTCAGGGTTTCTAAGTGCAATAAGGGAGGGGATTCTTGTGCCCTTTGTACTTGCATTGAAGGAAGAATTTCAGTTAATACAACATATGGCAAGACAAGCTGCCCCTACCAGAAGTTTTCTTTCTACGTACACATTAAAGTCACAGAAGTGCTGGGCCTTATCAAATAGGAGAACTCTAGCAGTTTGTCCCACATCTGACAACAGCATAGGAGCAGGCCAGACCAGTTTTTTTTTTAATCGCACGGTAACCCAAAATTTAATGCTAGAAAGACTTTTTAAAAAGAGATGGAGGTAAGACAAACCACCCAGGTGTGATTCCTGAGATCTGGTGTCTTTCATCCAAAATACATGTGAAGTCTGGCATTACATTTTTCATGCATCTAAAGACACAAGTGGGACACCAATGAATGTATTTATGTTTTCAAAAAGTAATGGGAAGCAGCTGAAAGAGAGGTTAGGGAGCACTAAATCACTCCTAGTCATGAGCTTGTGGTGACAGCAGTCAAGATAGATGCTTCTTATAAGAGTGTGAGGTTCAGCTGCCACAGAATGTAATGTTAGATTTATGCTTGTTGCTTTGGAAACACAGTAGAATGATTTTCTGCTAATTCTCCTTCAGGGGAGCTAGGGTACAGCAGAGATTCTCAGTCTGTGAAGGGCTGCAGACTTGTAAAAGAGGACAAGTGCCTTTCTACACTCTAGTTGCTTCCCACAGGCCTATGTGACTAGAAGAGCCATCTGTGTGGCCACATGGAGTAGTCTGTTCACCTTTCTGGGCTAATCAGTCTTCTCTAAATCAGTACTCTTCTGCTCAGAATGAGAGAGCTAGCTTGTCTTTAGAGGGCAATCTCCATTTAATAGCAATCACACAGGCACCATGGCACCATAACATCATCATGCAGCTAATCAGATCTGGCTACATTACAGTGTCACAAAGCCACATGAGAGTGAGAACAGGAACCATTGCACACACTAAGAAAAGGCTTTCCGATGGTGCCGGAGATGTGGCTGTGTGATGCTGGGAAAAGCAATCCCAGAGAAGAATGCTTCCTGGTCTTCCTCTCAATCACCCACAAGGAAGGGGGTGTAATTTTGAGAGGGTTGTTTGTCACAAAGCGGCACTCCCCTGGTTTCAGCTCTGGTCTAGGAAAATGCCTGTACTAGTCCCATTTTAAAAATTTTACTTGTTCAAAATCCACGCATATGCAGCTCTTGGTTCCTTAAAGGAAGGGTTCCTGAATGGATGGAGGCAATTATATTTGTATTATATAACTGCTGCTGATGCTGAAGAACCCCAGCTCCAAATCCCATGGTACTTTGGGCTAGCAAATCAAGCAATAGATGCCACAACAAAAGTGATAAAAGAAAGCAGCCGTTTCCTGTGTTCGTCAGAATCAAAATAAATAACTATGTCTCCAAATACCACTAAGACACATATAAAGTTTTATAAAAACTCCAGTTTAATCTCATGGTTGAGACTTAGCGCAACTCCCAAGCAATAAAAGTATTAAAGCAGATAGCCTACAGGAGCAACAACACTCCATGAAAACAAGACCCATCAGACCTACCAAAAGGAACATAACACAGTCCTGCATGGCCCAGACCACACTGTGATAGATTTTCTCTCTCCCTCCCACTCCCCCACGTTCAATGTGATTAATGTATGTAGAAGAAACTGGCACCTTTTCCTCAGAATACAGACATATATTTATCTCTCTCTTTTTTTTAAAGGATCAGGTGATATGAAACATCTCTCTATCTGAGACCCTGCAGAGTCACTGCTAGTAGTCAGGGCAGACAATATAGGTCTGGAAGGACAAATACTCCTTATATTTGTTATAAGGCCTTATATAACTTGGTATAAGGCAGGTTCCTATAAAGCTTTAACGGAAGGAGAACCCGAAACATCTCTTTTTAAAAAAAATTGCTTAGCTGCTGCTCCATCTGTTGCGGTCATCAATGTATACTTCTTCCCAAGTATTGAATTTGACAAGAAATGGCAGCACAACCAGAGTTACAGTTTTAAATAACCCAAACATGGTCTCATTTGATGTGGCAAACGGGAACTGGTGTGTGTTTGTGTCTACCCATGGGATGATTTGCAGTTCTACTTTCAGGTTCCAACTATTGATAATGAAGTTCATAGTTATCTTTCATATGACCTCAGCATGAACTGAGTTAGGCCCAGTCATTTGGTAGGCTTGACAGGATGGGATGGATGAATCTGTCAATTTCCACATCTCTGAGTTTCTCATTTTTCCAGTGTCAAGTCTGATTTGTCTCAAACTTTGAGGATTTCTCCAGTCTTAAGTTTGATTTGTTTCCAATGTTGAGATTTTTTTTTAAAAGTTCACATGAAAATTCATAAGCATTTTTGTGCACATTTGTCCATTTTTAGATGCATTTTTGCCTAATATACACATCTTTGCAAGCAATTTGCCTAATATAATGCACTTTTGAATGTGATTTCCCCTAATATACACTTTTTGTACACTTTTTTTTTAACTGAAGAACTCCATTGGAAAATTCAGAGAAGTGTGAATTTTGGGTAACTGAGTTTCCGTTCACATACTTGTTTGAAAGTGTGAAAATATGCAAGTCTGCATTACAATGTGAACTGAATGAATTCCTCTCTCACCCCCACTTACAGCTGATATTAAAGACAATGCAGGAGAAGGGGCTGGGGGAGAGAGAGAGAGAGAGAGAGGAAGACACTCTTGCTGGGATTGAAAGGTTGGTCTTGCAATCCTATCGCTTGTCTTCTCTAGAAAATTTTTGGGAAACCTGCATGAGTGGAGTTTACAACAAACAATAATTCCTGTACATCAGATCCATCCAAGATTCACAGATG
Source organism: Heloderma suspectum (assembly GCF_057233095.1). Taxonomy (NCBI): domain Eukaryota; kingdom Metazoa; phylum Chordata; class Lepidosauria; order Squamata; family Helodermatidae; genus Heloderma; species Heloderma suspectum. The sequence continues at coordinate 42,680,234 of NC_139460.1, read as the reverse complement.
TAATGCTGCTTACAGCCAATTTCTGAGTTTTTAATTACATTTTAATATATTTATATATGTTCTGTTTATATATAAATTTAACACAATATTAATCAGTACAGCTATTTTAGAACTCTGAAGAGATGAAAAGCTAGCTATAGGTTTTGGACTGCAACTTAAACAAAAACCAGCGGGGGTCAGTGGAATTTGCTCAGGCTCTGCTGCTTCTGCATGTGCTCAAACCCTTAAAAAAATAATGAAATGCTGTTTCAGGAAACTTCTCTGCTCTTGGCTAAACAGTCAATACCCTAGGTTTAAAGCAAGCCTTAGGTTTTGTTTAGACAGAGGGACAATCCCTTCCATCCAGGTGACTCATGCATACCTCCCTTCCCATTTAGACTGGTGACTTTTCCACTCTGCTTTGAACAAGTGAATCCTCCCTCCTGTTCAGGGACTGGAATGCTGTACTAAACCACCTCCCTTCTATTCAGACAGCCTGCTCCACTCCTCCACTGATCCTTCCGTACTTCCACCAAAGACGACAACCCCATGAGCCCCTCCCTGTGCACTACAGGCAAAAATAATAATGCAACTCTGTCTCTCCTTTGTCCACTTTTTCAAGATCTGATAAACAACATACTAAACATGAAAGTACAAAAACTCTAGCAGATTCCCTCGCTCTATGCATGAAAAGTGGGCAAACTCAACTTGAGTTATTCTGTACACAGATCTAGAAGCCAAGGTATTAGCTGAGTTTCTCTCAGGAAATTTTTGGATCCCCCAAAATCTGGCAGGGGAACCTTCTGCAAGCAGAGCTCTTTCTCTAGTGGATGATGCCTTCTTGTCACGGAAGGCAGATACTGGATCCATCCAACCCAGGGATTCTGAATGGACATACAGAGCCCCAAATGAGAGTCATCCATTTAGTTTTATGAAGCAGCTTTTTATAATCAGGGTTAGACATTCCAGGCAGAAGTACCTGTATCAAAGTCTAGTTAGTGTAGTTGCATGTCACTTCAGAATTTCAGCACAAGGTGCAAGCGTGCAGCTCTCTAGTTCAAACAAGGCTTTTCTTTTTTGCATGCCAGCTCTCACTACGATGTGGCGCCTCCATATCTTTTCTGGCTGCAGCCATGTGTCCCAGGTTTTCCCACTGTGTTCTGGGAAAAGCATGGCTCTAGATTGTACCATTGTGAGCTGGGCCCTGATCTATGCGAAGATGAAATGTAACATTTTTAATTCACCCAACTCTGAAGCCTTCAAGCCCCCAGTCTTGGCACTAGTGGAAGGTTTTTTCTTAGCCCCTAGAAGTGTGTGTGTGTGTGTGGGGGGGGGGAGATTTAGGAGAGGAGAGTAGCTGGGTGGGAAGGTTTAAACCACCACTGCCCGCACATGATAGTCCCAGTTCAGATCACAGCCCAGTGTACTTACCTCAAGGTCGAAAAATGGTGAAGCTCTGCTGTACACTACTTATTTAACATAGCATCTAGTTTAGCTGTAGTGACTCATAGCCATGATTTAGCACAGGGATGCCTTTGCTAATTCATTTCTTGCCACCTGCTGTCCTGATGCTGCGGGTTAAGTGGAAGCTTCAAGAACAAGCTCCTTCTGAACAATGAGCAACCACACTGAGAGAGAGAGAGACAGAGATCCTACTCTGATATCTTCAAATAAAGAGCAGCACACTATAAAAATACAAGTAATACAGAGGGATTGCAGCTTGTTGTGACTGTCCTGTCCATCACTCCTTTCAGTGGCTACCAAGACCTGAGCCCGATACTGCAGAAAGACTAGCAAAACAAAGAGTGCTTTTTGGAGACTATCAATGGGATCAGCTAATGGGTTCAGCCCCGACCCTCTTGCTACTGCATCGCTAATATTGCCAGCCTCTGAGACAGGTAGCTTACATGGCTGTTTGTACAATTCCCTATGGTCAATTAATAGAAGAACCCTGCAGTTAACTCTAAATTATCAAAAATCCTGGAGAAACAGATGCTATGGGAATAGGACTGTAGCAAGAAACAGGTGCTTACTGGCAACAACAAAATAGCTTTTTGCTCAAACACATCAGCAGTCTTCGCAAACCACTTATCTGAGTGCCCATTGTACACATCATACTCATTATAATGCTCCTTGTAAGTCTGTACATAAACAAGTGGAGAGGGAAGTGAAAGCCATCAGGTGTTTAATATAGGTGCGGATAGGAATCTCAGGAATATGACAAAACAAGATCAACAGGGAGGCGACAAACAGGAATATGGAGAAAACTGTAGCCAAGCATAGGTTGCTGAGATGATTCTTGCAATTCTTGTCTGTTGCTTGGAAGCTGAAGAATGAGAGAGAGTCTGGAGTGTGTAACTTTGGTCAGGGTAACAGGGATTGATCTCTGCTTTCCTTCTGGCAAAACTTTGCTTCCACTGGCACATCCTTTGCCAAGATGGACTCGAAGCCAAATCCACTGAATGTTCTGCCACTTAAAAGTGACAAGTTAGGGATTGTTGGAACTGACAAGTACTATGTGAATAGTATGTGTTTAACAATAACATCATCATCATAGTTCTCAGTGTGACCACTCCCATCTCATCCGCCAGGGAAGAGAAGTGAAGTGAAGAGAATGAATGGGTATTATTCTATCTGCCTCCCACTTCTCCCATCCAGAATCACAGACCTCCTCTGGGGTTGGTAAAAACAGCTTGTGGAAGTCTCTAGTCTTTGGCCATTCTTTGGAATGGTCATCTTGTTCCGAAGAGTGACCCCCTCTGAGGCTGTCCCTGAAAAATCACTGGAGATGGGGCTTGGAGAGGGGGTCTCTGAGGGGCTTCTTATGGGAGAAAGCAACACCCTGGAGTCTGCAGAGGAAGAGGGATGGTCCATAATGGGGAAGGGAGGACTAAATAGGATAAGGCTCTGAGGTCTTCCTGGTCTAGATCTGTAAGAAGGCTTGGAAACCCCTGATGATCTCTCCATTTTTGAGGACTGTGGATTGTCTCCTGTAGTCTCTCCTTCAGAGGTGCGCTTTCGACGAAGAACTGGTACATCCTGGGTAGAATTATGATTAGAGAAGGATGGCTCTGCCTTTCTAGTCACTGTTGAATCCATAAAGGCTACATTATTATTTTCCTTCCCCTTCCTATCTACTGGTGGACTCTTTGGGGGTTGCAGCTGGCCCTGAGTATTTTGAGTTGGCTTGCGCTGGCCCACGTTGGCTTCTGCTTCTTTATTCTCTGGTGCCAACTGCATCCTGCAGTTGGGGTTCTGTGTCTGCAGGGGCTGCGGGACCTGGGTGTACTGAATCTTGGGTGGAATAACTGGCACAGCTCTAGCCTGGCACATCTTTACCATGAAAGAGGTTCTCACAGCTGAGACACTCACTGGAGCAGAGTTCCGGCGACCAGTGGTAGCATGAGCCATCATTATGTAGTCTAGGTCTAAGTCTTGAGGATCAAAGTGAGAACCCCAAAGGTCAGCTTTATTCTTGCTTGGGCAGGCAACAGGAAGTGATGGCACAGAATCACTAGTCTTAACTTCTTTTTGTCCACAGAGGAGGTGCCTCGGTGGAGTGGGCACAGAAAGACTCTCGAAGTTAAAAAGGGTGGCAGCTGGAAGGACAGAATCCAGATTGAGAGAAGAGGGCCTTGGTCTCCGTTTCCGTGGGATGTCTTCATCTTTGCTGATCTGTGATTCTTTGGCAGAACATAGATCCTTTGTGACAGTAGCTCCAGGGCTTTCAGCCTGTTGAACATGGGATGCATCTTGTATATCTTTCTCTGGGCTGTTTGAACTTAATAAACTATCTCTACTATTATATTGTGGCAAAGGAGTCTCAGGCTTCAAGACTTCCTGGTTTTCTTTGTCCTCATACACTTCCTTCTCACCTGACTCTTTGTGAATGACAGGGTACAGTCCTTCATTACTGGATGGCAACTTGTTAGCTACAAAACCTGCTTCATGGCTCAGAGGTTTCCTGCTTCTTTCATCTGGCTTAGAAGGTTCCTCTAAAAGATTCAGCCAGGCTTCTACTCTGTCTGTTTCTCTCCACTGTGCTTGTGAGGGTTCCATGATGCCTGATTGGATGTCATTACAAAGATGCTCCTCATCCGCACTTGCAAAAGGCAGTGGGATAGCCCAGTGCCTCCTCACAAAGTCTTTACTGTCTAAAGAAAAGCTACGACTGAAACATGGCTTCTTGAAATGACTCTGGGCCACTCCTTGGCTCTGCGGCTGAAACTCCTGAAGCACTTCTCCTTGGGTGTCCTTGAAGGTAGGGGAATGGAGGGGGCTGGTCACCCACTGGTGATCTTCCCATGGCTCCACCAACTCTAAGCTCTGGACGTGGTCCACCCATGTATCTTCCTCTTGCTGGTCAAATGAATCTTGGGATTGATAATTCATTCTGCCCTCCTTGAGGTGGTGGGCTCCAATTCCACTTGAGGTCTTTGAACTGGCCAGGTCCTTTCTTTCTGAAAACACTTTATCACTTTCCTCTGCCTGGGTCACAGCTGCACCTTCCTTCTTCCTCTGAAGAAGCCAACTGTTACTTTCCCACTCTGATTGGTCTAAATGCTTTTCTTTGGGATATGGTGACTCATCTCCTGGAAGAGGTGCGTCTTCTTGTGGTTCTGATGGAATCTTCCAGTCTTGTGGCTGAAGTGGAAGGTCACTCCTGGTATCCTCTACTTCTAGACACTCCTTTGGATAATGTGTCGCATACGAGATATTTTCCAGTTCTAGTAAGGAAGAAGCACCATCTTTTATGAGCAGTTCAGAGTCACAAACAGGTGAGTCCTTTGATTCTTTGGAGGAAGTGACAATCAAAGGAATGTCAGGTACAGCTGGTGAGTTTCTGGCCATGTTTTCTTCTTTGGGTGGTGCTGGAGGCAGCACAGAATTGCATGCTACATTGTTTGCTTCTGAGGATGAAATAGATGCAAGGTTGGGTTTAGACTCTTGCTGGCCTGTCTCTGGAGTAGCTGCAGCAAATGACAGCTCCTCTTCAGATTCAACAATTTTCAGCTCTTGTTGAATTTCTGGCCACAGCGGTTCCATTTGGGTACTGGAATGGTCCTCATGAGTCTGAAAAAGAGAACCGGCATTATCAGACAACTCCCTCCTTACCAGCTTGCTCTCCCTTTGTTTCCACCCAACCACACTCTTTTCTACACACGGCATTCCGGATAATAATTAAATTAATCTACACATACGTGCATATGCATGCACAGAAATCTAAATCTAAAATCTTGTTAAAGATATATGTTCATTTGCCAATAGGATTCCGAGGGGGATTTATAGAGCAGCAGCTAAACATGCACATAGTTGAAAGAATGAAAAACAAATTTCCTTTAGGCCTTCCATTATCCTTTCCCCTTAAAAACATGGCGCATCCCGCTAAGTAAACATCCCGCTAAGTAAACACCGATAAATGGAAGTTTAAATCCACTGAAGGTAGAAACCTCAACTACTCAACTATGTGCTATTTGAAATGACACGTTAAAAACTCAGGGCGCATTTGGGAGTTGTGGAACTAAGTGTGCAACCAAATCCCACTGCAGTCATTTTCCAAAGTCAGCACTAAGAAATTTAAACAGAAAATTGAAGATATAATGGTGCTATAAGTTAACATAATGTGACTAGGCCCAACCCCCTACCTGTCACCGTTAGATAAACCCATGTACTCAGTTCTTTGTTATCCTAACAAAAAGAGAATCATATAATATATGCTAGTATTAATAGTGAACTCAGTTTCTCCAAGTGTGGATCTTTATGTAGCCAAAATGGCAGCATCTACACATAAGAGGGAGGTATCAGGAGGTTTGGGGGAACCCCAACATTTACACAAGTATTACAAATATTTAGGGAGGAAAACCCGTGGAGTGGGAGAGCCTGAACTGCCCAATGGGAACTGAGCATACTCCTTGGGCATAGAATGCTGACTGTTTGTTGGAAGGAAGAAAACAGAAAACTGAGAGGAAGGGGAATGGAATGGAGTATCCTGGAAGAAGGAATGGCTGATTGGCTGGAATGCTGAACAAGAGTACCCCGTGCTGCAACATTTTGTTGCAGGTCCCACTTGCACATAACTCCAACTATCTGATAATTATGGGCAGGTTCACAAAACCTGTAAAATAGCCCAGCTTTGTAACTGAGATGATGCTTTCCAGTCAACTGGAAGGCTAGGGCTTTGTTAGCCACCTGATAGTCAACACCGAGTGCTGACTAATCTGAACAATTAACACAAACTAGTTGCTAAATACTAGTTAACTGATTGACATGGAGCATAAAACATGAAAACACCACTACTGGTGGATGGACTGAATACATTTATACTCTCCTTTTCTTCCAGCATGGAACTCAAAGAGATGTTCATGGGGTTCCCAGGCAGTTTGTCTTCCAGGCACTTACCAGACCAGACTGGCTTAGTTACTGTTAGCAAAGTTGCTACATCATGTCACTTTAAACCATGTCCTGGACCACTCAGAGATCTGGTCTAGGGACTACAGAAGCAAGCAAGCTCCCAGAGAGCGAGCCATCAGAGCGAGCGAACAGGGAGAGCAAACAGGAGTTGGCCAGGGGAGTTGCAGTGGAAGAGGGGACAAAAGAGGCAAAGGAGACAAAGGCAAAGAGGTAAGTGGGCTGGAATAAGCCCAGGGGGCTGTCCTGTCCCTTCTGAGTGGCTGTGAGCTCACCAGGCGCTCCTGAGAGCTCCAACTGAACTGATGGGGTGTGGCCTGAGTACTCCCAGCAGCTGTGTGGGCAGGACGTTTCAGTCTGTTTCCCGCCTCCCAGCTACACAGAGCAGAGGAAGCTGCTCCAGCTGGTCTAGGGACTATAGAAGCAAGCAAGCTCCCAGAGAGCAAGCGACCAGAGCGAAGAAACAGGGAGAGCAAACAGGAGTTGGCCAGGGGAGGTCGGCAGGAGAGGTCAAAGGGGAGGCCCCTAACATTTTTTTAAAAAACATTTTTTTGTTGTAACACAAACTTCCATACCAGTGGGACTCTGTTTTTAACCTCCAGTGGGTAGAGGACCAGGCACAGGCGACTCTAGAACAATCAGAAAGCTAGACACAAAAAGGGAAAAGAGACTATGGACGGACAAGAATCTCCAGAGGTGGTGACCTGCAAGGTGTGTGCAATGTTTGTTTTCTTGCCTGAGAACAACATGGCCTACACGTGCAACAAGTGCAGGTTGATCACACTGCTGGAAGAAAAAGTAAGAGGACTGGAGTGGCAACTGTCGACTCTCCAGGGAATAAGAGAACACGAAGAGTTCTTGGACAGAACGATGGAACTACAGCAGCAAAGTGAAGAACAGAAGCTTGAAGAGCAGCAGCAAGCTGAGGCAGAAGAGGGAAATGCTGAGGTGAGGAAAAATGCAGTGGAGGATACTCCTTGGAAAAGGGTGACAGGAATTGAAGAACTAGAAGCCACTCTACACCAGTGGAAGCACTGGAACTATGGAACCGTTTCCAGCTACTTGAGGATGAGACTGGAGGCCAGCCTGCAGAGGAAGAATTACAGGGTAACCTGCATGAGAGTGAGCAAGAGGCTGAAGGTCAAACAGAGGTGATGAAACCCAGGCCTACAACAACAAGAAGAGAAGAGTAGTAGTAGTGGGAGACTCCTCGCTGCGTGGGATCGAAACCCAAGTATGTCGTGAAGACCCGTGGGCTCGCCAGGTATGCTGTCTCCCAGGAGAATGGATTAGAGACATGACTGAAGGGTTGCCTGCACTCATAAAGCCCACAGAAAGGTATCCCCTTCTTATCATCCATGTGGGAACAAATGATACCGCCAAGCGGAGCTACAAAGAAATCACGTCAGACTTTGAAACTTTGGGAAGGAAACTCAAGTATTTTGGGGCCCAGATAGTTTTCTCATCCATCCTTCCTGTAGTGAGAAGAGGGATAGAAAGGGAAAGAAAAATACTCCGGGTGAATGACTGGCTACGAAGGTGGTGCCGACGAGAGAGATTTGGATTCTGGGACCACAGGCTATACTTCCTGGAAGATGGACTGTTGGCAAGGGACGGGTTGCACCTCACAAAGGCTGGGAAGAACGTGTTTGGCCACAGCATGAAAAACTTTATCAAGAGGGCTTTAAACTGAATCCTACGGGGAAGGGAGACGTAAAGTTGGGGGTAACAATGGACAAAGGCTCATGCACCGGAATGAACAGCTCTAATAGCGCCCAATCATAGTCTTCACAAACATTAGGAAGAAAGCCAGTCTATGAAGCACATAGTCTTCGATGTCTATATACTAATGCCGAGTATGGGAAACAAACAGAACGAACTTGAACTCTTAATACAGGAGGGAAATTATGACTTGATGGGTGTAACTGAGACTTGGTGGGATGACTCTCATGACTGGAATACAGCAATTGAAGGATATAACTTGTTCAAAAACAACAGGAGGAACAGAAAGGGAGGTGGGGTTGCACTATATGTTAAAAATACAGACCTCTGCACAGAAATACAGGAGGATGAACTTGGTAGCCTGAGAGCATCTGGGTTAAAATAAATGCAGCAAAGAATAAAAGGAACATGGTGATCGGAGTCTACTATCAGCCACCCAATCAAGGAGAAGACGAGGATGAAACTTTTGAGAAGCAAATAGCCAATGTTTCAAGGAAGCATGATGTAGTAGTAATGGGGGACTTCAATTTCCTCGATATTTGTTAGGAAACAAATTCTGCAAAACATGGCCCCTCCAGGAAATTCCTGACTTGTGTCTGTGGCGGATAACTTCCTCCTACATAAAGCAGAGGAAGGAACTAGAGGATCAGCTATCCTTGACTTGATCCTAACCAACAAAGATGACTTAGTGGATAAAGTAGCAGTTACTGGAACTCTGGGGGAAAGTGACCATGTTATACTTGAGTTCTTGATTCTAAAGGAAGAAAAAGCGGTCCCATGGCAAGTGACTCTAACAAGGAAAGGAGTCCAAGATGGGTGGGAGTTTTAAAAAATGAAATTCTCAAGGCATAATTACAAACAATTCCAACAAGAAAAAAAGGTGGAAAACAACAGAAGAAGCCAATGTGGCTTCACAAAAAGCTTAGAGATGACCTGAAAACAAAAGAAGTACACATATAGGAAGTGGAAGGAAGGCCAAGCAACAAAGGAAGAGTACAGGTAGGTAGCACAGAATGGCAGGCATGGCATCAGGAAAGCTAAAGCTGAGAATGAGTTGAGGTTAGCAAGGGATGCTAAAAGCAACAAAAAGGCTTTCTTCAGCTACGTACAAAATACAAGACAGAGGACAGTGGTTCAGCTATTAAATAAGGATGGCAAAATGATAACAGATGACAAAGAAAAGGCAGAAGTGCTCAATTCCTACTTTGGCTCAGTCTTCTCCCAAAAGAGGGTCTATGACCCCCTGGCAAAGGCAACGTACAGGCTGAATGGGCAGGATTGCAGCTTGAGATTTGATAGGCATATGGTCAAGGAATACCTAATTACTTTGAATGAGTTCAAATCTCCAGGGCCAGATGAACTGCATCCTAGAGTAATAAAGGAACTGGCAGAAGAACTCTCAGAGCCACTGTCTGTTATCTTTGAGTAATCATGGAGGACATGTGAAGTGCCAGATGACTGGAGGAGGGCTAATGTTGTCCCTATCTTCAAAAAGGGTAAGAAGTAGGGATGCCAGAGAATTCTGCCACGGACTCCATTGTAGCGGCCACCATTTGCGTGGCTTCCTTTTGCTGTCATAGGCTAGGTAAATACTTGCATAGCCTATCACGGCTTGGCAGCCACGCAAATGGCGGCTGGCATAGCAGCTGCCATTTGTGGCCGCAGTAGCCCAGCCGCGGCCAGAATTCCAGCTGCGGCTGGCCTGGGCTGGCGGCTCTGTGGAGTTGCCGCAGAGCGGAGCCGACCGGGGAGGATTCTGGGGGGAGGGACGGAGTGCCTCCCCCCAACACTGCTGATGCCCTGGAACGGACGGGTGAGTACGTTTCGTACATCCCTAGTAAAAAGGAGGAACCTGGGAACTTCAGACCAGTCAGTCTGACATCAAACCCTGGGAAAATTCTGGAGCAGATTATAAAGCAATCAGTCTGTAAGCACCTTGAAAACAATGCAGTGATTACTCGAAGCCAACATGGATTTGTCAAGAACAAATCCTGCCAGATGAATCTGATCTCATCTTTTGATCAAATAACTTCCCTTGTGGACTGTGGGAATGCTGTGGACATCATATACCTCAACTTCAGCAAAGCTTTTGACAAAGTGCCCCATGATATCCTGATGAGCAAACTAGCTCAAAGTGGGCTAGATGAAACAACGATCCAGTGGATCCACAGTTGGCTACAGAATCGGACTCAAAGAGTGCTTATAATGGGATCTTCTCAAACTGGGGAGAGGTAACGAGTAGGGTACCGCAGGGCTCTGTCCTGGGCCCAGTGCTCTTCAACATTTTTATTAATGACTTCAGAGGAGGTGCAGGGAATGCTGATCAAATTTGCAGACAACACAAAATTGGGCAGGATAGCTAATACCTTGGAAGACAGAAACAAAATTCAAAGTGATCTTGATAGACTGGAGCACTGGCCAGAAAACAACAGAATGACATTTAATGGGGATAAATGCCAAGTTGTGCACCTAGGAAAAAGAAACCAAATGCACAGTTACAAGGTGGGGGATACGTGGCTCAACAACACTACAAGCGAGAAGGATCTTGGAATTGTTGTAGATCACAAGCTGAATATGAGCCAACAGTGTGATGTGGCTGCAAAAATGGCAAATGCTATTTTGGGCTGCATTAATAGAAGCATAGCTTCCAAATCCCGGGAAATACGAGTTCCCCTCTACTCAGCACTGGTTAGGCCTCATCTGGAGTATTGTGTCCAGTTCTGGGCACCGCACTTTAAGAAGGACGCAGAGAAGCTGGAGAGGGTTCAGAGGAGGGCAACGAAGACGATTAAGGGACTGGCAACAAAGCCCTATGAAGAGACTGAAAGAACTGGACATGTTTAGCCTTGAGAAGAGAAGACTGAGGGGAGATATGATAGCGTTCTTCAAGGCCTTGAAAGGTTGTCACAGAGAGGAAGGCTGATCTCTTCTCAATCATCCCAAAATGCAGGATATGGAATAATGGGCTCAAGTGACAGGAAACCAGATTCTGGTTGAACATTGGGAAAAACATCCTGACTGTTAGAGCAATATGACAATGGAACCAATTACCTAGGGAGGTAGTGGGCTCTCCCACACTGGAGGCATTCAAGATGAGGCTAGACAGCCATCTGTCAGGGATGCTCTGACTTGGATTCCTGCATTGAGCAGGGGGTTTGGACTTGATGGTCTTGTAGGCCCCTTCCAACCCTACTATTATATTCTATGATTCTATAATTCTAAAGAGCAGGGCAGCATCGTACAACCAAAGTTAGAGCAGTAGACAAGGCTTATGGTGGCTTTTCACTGAAAAGAGGCAAGTCCGGGACTGGCTAGTAAGAGGTGAGTGGAAAAGTGCATACTTAATCATAATCATAATAAAAAATAATATTAACAGCAACAGAAGAATCAAGCCAAAAGCCTATCCAGTCCAGCATTCTGTTCCCACAATGGTCAACCAGATGCCTATGGGAAGCCCAAAAGCAGGACATAGTGTTTACTAACATAGTGCTAGTGTTATAGCAGCCTCCCGCTCATCTTTCCCCATTGTAACGATGAATTATAGAGTCTAAAGCTGCTTGGTGGAAGGTGTACAATGAAATAAATGATATCACCAATGGACATTGCAGAAGAAAACAAGTTTGGGGCATTCTCAGCAAAGTGGTGACTTTCTCCTACCTCATTCAGACAATGAAACATGGGGGAGGAGGTACATTCACCACCTTCTTCTTACCAGTTCCTTTAGGTGCGGGGTGTCCTCCACTTTGTCCCTTGCCACCTCCTGCGGCCAGCATCCTTGTTTTGGTCTATCATTAACTCCAAGTTGGCCCTGACTCGCTTTGTCTGGCTGCTGCTGGCTTGCTGGGATCTTGATTAGTGGCTTCTGTTCCAGGCTCTGTTTTTCCTCTGAAGCTTGGCTGCTGCTGTTGCCACCATACTTTGTATCAACTGGTTTTGTTGTTGGTTGAGAGGCACCTATGGACTCCAATTTCTCAGCTACTGCTAGTTCCTCAATAGTCGAATCTGCATTGGAAGCAAAAAGAGGAGTCGTAAAACCATCATGGCCTGACCGGAGTCCACCAGGAAGAGAGCCTTCAGTGTGGTGGCCCCCTTCCTGTGGAATTCTCTGCCTTTGGAGGTTAGGCAGGAGCCAACATCATGTTGCTTCCAGCGCCTCCTGAATACATTGTTATTTTGGAAGGCCTTCCTTTAGTGACAGCCACGGTTTATCAAAACTTTGTCAAAACTCTGTTTCTTTTACAAAATATTAATTATTTTAACATGGTGTTTTTATTATTTTATCCTGTCTGCTGTTCACCGCTCCAAGAACTTTGGATGTGGAGCGATATACAAATATTGTAAATAAATAAATAAATAATCACGGGAGGGGCGGGGGGGACAGATTAAAAAAATGGAAGCGATGTAGGTTAAAAGGTCAGGTAACAAGGGGCTGATTAAAAATTCACATGGCAATAAATGGTATACCACTAGAGCCCCCATATTCCCTAAGACAAGGGAGGGGAACCCCTTTCAGCCTGAGGACTGAATTCAATTCTGGGGAAGTTCCTGGAGCTCGGATTCCAGTGGTGGGCAGGGACAAAGGCAAAGGAGGAGGGGCCTAAGGTTAGCATAAATGTCTGCCTGCAAGCCAACATAGAGTTAACCATAATTTCAACAGGCTTATGTGTACTTCTCTTTGTAAACGAGGCCTCTGTTTAATGACTTCTTTAACAATAAATTTCCATTATTCATGACATTTAGTGAAATGAGAACAGTTTTCCTTCAGGTTGCGCCTGCACAGAAAAACAAGAGAATGAGAACCATGTCCAAAGATGTTACGGAAAATCAGTTTTATTCTTAAGATACCCTCCCTTTGGGCAAGTAAATGGAGAGAAAGAAAACCCAGACATTGTCAAAAAGAGTCCACAAAAGAAAGTCTCATAGATTGAAATTAATTAGGGATTCTAAGAATAAAAGTGATTTTCTACAATACATTTAGATGCAATTCCTCTTCGTTTTGGCATTGGATTGGTGCAGTTCTCATTGCAGGACTATCCGTAAGGGCAGAAACTCATGACCGGCTTGTGGGTTTCCCATCAACAGCTGGTGGGCCACTGTGAACAGTGTGTGAACAGAATGCTGGACTAGATGGACCCTTGGTCTGATCCAGCAGGGCTCTTCTTGTGTTCTTAAATTAATGGACCAATTGCACCTGAGCTGTCTGTTGTTGCGTAGTAACAGCTGTGATGTGCACCATGCCCTAAGCGGGTTATGTATCGGCTGTGTGCCTATATGCAACCAAGGCATGGTTTCTCTGCTGCAGACTAATATGACTATCGATACAGTCATTCTAGGAACACAGGACGCTGCCTTATACCCAGCCAGACTGCTAGTCCATCTAGCCCAGTATTGTCTACATTGCCCAGCACCAGCTCTCCAGGGTTTTGGACTGGGGTTCCCAGTCCCATCTGAAAATGTCAGGGATTGAACTTGGGACCTTTTGCATCCAAACCAGGGCCCCATCTCTATGGTACCGCTTTGACCCCCCACTCCATCACAACTGTGCAGCAACGCAGCTTCGACTCACCATGCCCTGCAATACACTCATGATGTACTGCGCGCTTCCCTAAGAGACTTGCCGTGCCCTTTTTTTTTTTTTTGCCATTATACTGAAATGCGCGGCTGTACAGTCCCATGAGCGTGAGGGTGCGACACCTCAGTGGCTGTTTTATATTTGAGGGGCTCTGCTATGTCTTTCTGACCCTGTTTTAGGTAAAAACTGGGTGTTTTGTGCTCCTTCATTTCCGCACCATCAGTTTGTCAGTTCCCCAGCCTGAGACTCTCGCGATGGTCCGCACTCATAAGCGTGAGCGCTACGTGCCTAGCCAGCGCTCCAAAATGGTGCCCAGAGCGATGTTGTTCCTCCCCCAAGACCCTCCCCAGCCCTTGGGTACTGAGTCCAAAAGCAACCGTTGTGAAGATACGAAGCTGCAAAAATGTGCAAAAGTGTGATTAAATAAATGAAAACGCCCCTCTGTGCCTCTGTAACTGCACAGCTGCAAAGGGATGGGGGAGTAAAGGGACGTCACATAGTGATGCAGGCCCTACGCATGCCTACAACATGCCCACTGTAAGATGCGAAGTCAGTTCGGGGAAGAAACAGACGGCCCGCAACCGCAGCAACCCCCCCAAATCGCAGTAAAACGACTCCTTGGAACTCTGCTTTTTCCAGGCGAAAACCACGGGATGGCTGGGAAGTCGCGACCGTGTCATCTATCACAAGGGACCTCAACTCGCACCCACCCCAGAGTAAAAGCCCAGTGTATATGGGGCCCATGTGCTCTGACACTGAGTGATGGTCCTTCCCATCCCAGTGTCGGTACAGTGCAAGGATCAGTGTGCAAGCTATGTGATCTTCCTGATTTTAGATGCACAATCTAGCTCTTAATTTTCCCTCCTGTTTCTTGCCACACTGGAACTGCAACCCACCAGGGTTCCAACATGGCCAAAGGGCCAATCTACAGATTGCCTATAGGCACATGTAACAGTAGCCCCAACTGGCTTAAAAAAAAAAAAAGCTGCTTCAGGAGGGGGAAGTTAGGAATAGGGATGGATGCATCTGTCAATTTTGGTTTCTCTCTGTTTTTTTCCAATCGTGTGTTAATTTTGTCCTGAACTTTGAGAATTTTTCCAGTCTAAGTTCAAAGAAGTTCAAGATTTTTAAAAAACATTCATAAGTATTATTATGCACATTTCTCCTAACACATGCATCTTTGTAATCCATTTTGCCTAATATACACATTTTTTGCAAGGCATTTCCTAATATAATGCATTTTTAACATTGTTTTCACTAATATAAACATTTTTGTCTGTGCTCTCCCCTAATATATGCATTGCTGAGAACGCCATTGCAAAATTCAGAGAAGGGTGAATTTTGAAGGATAAGTGATTTTTGTTTCCCCTAATGGTTCTAAATTTGCATTAAAGTGCAAACTCAACAAATTTCTTCCCCACCCCTAGTTGGGAACAGTGGCGTGGTGGCAGAGATGGGATGCCTTTCCTTGCCAGTTGTTATTCTGCCCCACACCGCCCCCTTCCGAAGCTGCTTTCCACTTCCATGTAACAATTCATTTGGCAGTTACTCTCAGCATGCCCTTGAGAGCTTAGTCAACCTTTAATTATTAAGTGGAGAAGTCACATCCAAAATCGACTGTACAGGAGCAAGTTCTTCATGCCATATGATGAAGAAAGGACTGCAGCCTTCTTCTAAACATACCTGCTGCTGCTTTAGACTTGGCCTTCTTTTCCTCCTGGACTGCAATATGCTTGGAACTGCCTTGGTTGTCTACTTCAGAGGCTGTGGAAACAGCACTGTCCTGCCCCAGGAAAGAAGATTCTTGCAAATTGGAGAAGGCAGGCTTGTCTTTAGTGGGCATGCGGCAAGGGGTGCTGTTGATGCTGATGACTGCAGACACCCGCAGGGGCACTGAGACAGCAAAGGGCTCTGAGATGTTCAAGGCCTTCCGCTGGTGCCGAGGAGAGGCTTCCAAGGGGAACAGAGTCCCATGGAATCCCGATTTGGCTGTCCCGTCATTGGAAGTGTAGAACATACGGCACATCTTCGGGGAGGTTTGCTCATTCTCGGGGTCTTCTATGGCCCGGAACACCTTCAGTTGCTCAGGAAGTGGTCTGGCTTGGGTAGGCCGAGGAGCATCGTTCTCTCCACCATCCTCGGCCCCACCCTCTGCCCCTTTCATAGCGCCCTTTGGGTCCCACTCGGTCTCCTGCTTGCTAAGGTCGGAGGAACTGCTCGGGCCCCCCATCCGTGGTTTCATCACCGGAACGAAAAAACCTCCAGCCATGACAGTGCGCTTGAAGTGGCCCTTTTCATCATCTCCTACGGAAGGGAGGGAGAAAAGCTGAAGAGCATTGCCAAACGTGCATTGATACCTTGCTATTTCAAATACGTATAGGTGTTAAAAGGGCAAGAACCGTCAATCGTATGTGATTTCCCCACTACTTTCCCCAACACACACACACAAATATTCTTGGGATCAGGGCTGGCTTGTTCTTTCTATTATTCAGTGATGAAGATATTTTCTTGGTATGGGTGATGCAAATAAAATATTAATCAAGGGAAGCAATATCCTGCCAGGAAACTACCTTCCTTCAGAAAACCATCTGAATGATCACACTCTTTGGGGAAAAGGAAGGAATTTTCCTCTGGGCCAGAAACCCTGCTTTGGATCTGGGGTATATGCATGTTTTGCCCAACCAAGAGTGATCATCTTGGTTGTTTTGCTTGAGTTGTGGGAAGCTGTTAGCTCTGCACACTGACTGGGTGAGGAGGAAGACAAGACAGAAGGGGAAACAACTGGCTGGTCCTGCACTGTCTTTGGACAGGGATTGAACTGCATGTGTTTCGGTGGACTTCCAACCCTTTGATTCTATGAACAGACACACCTTTGTATAGACATGCAAAACTCTTGGGACAAATAAAGAAACCTATTAATATGAACAGGCGTGTGTGTCTGTGTGTGTCTATGCATGTATCAGTATCAGGGGTGCAGAACCTCAGCCCTGGGGACCACATCTGGCCCTCCTGGATCCCACTCCAGCCCTCTGGGATTCCCCAGATGACTACACCCCTTCCCCTGGTCCCACCCCTGACTACTGATTGTTTGGTGGTTTCCTGGGTTTTGTAGTTTCCCCCCCATTCTAAATGGTAGAAATGCCTTTCCTGAGGTTTCGTTACTGACAATAAGAGCTTTAAGCTAAAGTATGCTGGTAGTTTTGGTATATTAGCCTGGCCCTTTTTGCCACTGGCCCCACCCACCACTGGAATGAGGCCCTGAAAATCTTCTCCAAAATGGAATTTGGCCCTTGGGCTGAAAGAGGTTCAACCCCCTAATATATATAAAAGCCCCAAACCCACAAAGGCAGCTGCCTCCACCACCAATGCACATACTTAGTGTGCATGTGCAGCGCAGGTGGCTTGTCTCTGGATACACACTGGCCAAGAAGACTCACCTTCTACTGGAAGTGAACACAGCGAGTCCATACTTTTAGCTGGCCGAATGGTTGCTTTTTCTGTAGAGAGAAAAATTGGAACACACTGAGTTTCATGCTCTAGGGTCTTGGAAGATTGAAGTGTAACTGCAGAGCAAAGCACGGTTGCATGGAAACTAATACCCCAACTGCAGCTGCAATGCAGAGAAGGAGTCATTCTCCATTCTCACACCAGCCTCCTTTGTGGTTGGAAGCTAAGCATGTCCACACTAGGGAGGGGCAAACCCTTTCCTATTATTTCTGCAAATATTTCTGCAGATCACATGTTCAGTATTTTTATCCACCAAAATGGAGATGTAATTTTTGCTAGTCTTTTTCAAACTGCTCATTCATAAGCTAGCATTAATGTTTGTTGTTATCTGTTAAAAAATGCTGGGCTGTTACTCTAAAGACCGGTTTATTTTCACATCATTCCCCATTCTGTACAATGAACTGTGAATATCCGTGATAACTGTTTGGACATCTGTTGCTTATTCAGGACACTTATCTGTAGCTGCTAATATGCATTGTTGTTGTTGTTGTTGTATGAATCAAGAGCCATGGATAGCGGCTGCATCTCTTTTTTTGTTATTGCAAGGGACCTTGTAGGGGAGCTAAGCCCTCTTCAATGGCATGACAATTTCCCTATCAGTAGAACTCTGACCAGACACAGAAATCAAGATGAGGTGGAGACTGCACCAGTGGTGTAGCAGGGCCAGGGTTCGCAAGGATGCAGCTCCAGCACTTTTTATTAGCAGGAACGCTGACGTATCCAGCCACCCGCTCAGACTTCCCTGTTCCCTCTCAGCTTAGCTGAAATCCTCACCATAGCTGGGGGGAAAAGAATTTTCCCAGCAACAATATATTGTTCCTTGTTTGTTGCAATGTTGAGTATTTTGCCATGGTTTCTTGAAAGGTGACCTCGGTGGTCACCTTTGCCAACTTCAGTCGGTAAGCCAACTACACGCATTCCTGGATAGGGATAGCCTAACTACAGCGATTCATTTTTATTTATTTCTTATTATTAAATTTATTAATCGCCCATCTGGCTGGTCACCCAGCCACTCTGGGCGATGTACAGCATACAATAAAACAGTTTAAAACAATAAAATTCTACAATAAAAACATTTTCTAAAATACCCTAACCCACCCCAAATGCCTGCCTGAACAACCACGTTTTTAATGCACGACGGAAGCTCATTAAAGAGGGGGCATGGCGGAGTTCCCTAGGGAGGGAGTTCCACAGAGTCGGGGCCACCAAAGAAAAGGCCCTCTCCCTCGTCCCCACCAGTCTAGCTGTCCTGGCTGATGGGACAGAGAGAAGGCCATCCGAGGCTGATCTTGTTAAGCGGCCTGTCATGCACTGGTAACCTCATGATTTGTTGTTCAGTCCTTCAGTCGTGTCCGACTCTTCGTGACCCCATGGACCATAGCACGCCAGGCCTTCCTGTCCTGCACTCTCTCCCAGAGCGTGCTCAAGTTCATATTCATTGCATCGGTGATGCTATCTAGCCATCTCATCCTCTGCTGTCCCCTTCTCCTTTTGCCTTCAGTCTTTCCCAGCATCAGGGTCTTTTCCAGAGAGTTTTCTCTTCGCATTAGGTGGCCAAAATATTTGAGCTTCAGCTTCAGTATCTGTCCTTCCAATGAGCACTCAGGGTTGATTAGGCTACTGCAATGTGCTGTATGTGGGCTGCCCTTGTGCCTGGTTCAGAAGCTGCAGCAAGTGCAAAATGCAGCAGCTAGGGTGCTCACTGGGACAAAGCTATGCCCGCATAAGCTTTGTGTTAAAAGAACTGCGCTGGCTGCCTATTAGCTTCCGAGCCATGTTCGGGGTTATGTTATTGTCATGCAAAGCCCCAGCTTGGGACCAGGATATCTAGCAGACCGCCTTCCCTTATATGTACCCAGACAACTTTTAAGATTATGGGAGGAGATCTTGCTGGTATCCCAAAATTAACAGAATGTTGCCACATAATACTTCGGCGGTGGACCTTCTCGGTAGCGGTGCCCACCCTCTGGAGAACCCTCCTCCGTGCAGCTCAGACGCAGAAAGAGTGGCACCTTTCAAACGCCTCCTGAGAATGCGCTTGTTCACCCAGGCTTTCCCTGGCTTGTAATGAAATTAATATGCCGCTCCATCTTACTGCTCCTTGTATTGCTCTTATTGTAATTGTAGTTGTTTTAATATTGTATTTTAAATGTGATTTTAATATTTATATGTAAACCACTGAGGGATTTTATTATATTTAGAGGTATATAAATATCACAAATAAATACATAAATTAATGGGCAATTATGACCAATTAGCTGTACAAAAGACCTGCTCGTGGTGGAGAGAAAACAGATAGAACTGGTTTGCTGATATGGATCCACACAAGGGCCTGCATTTTGGGACTCTTCTAGGGGGAGTGGCTATGGGGACGGTCATGATGAGCTTCCAAATTTACTACTACACCACTGGGCTGCACCATCCATTCCCAGTATGTTCTGGGACATCTTCTTGGTAAAGTGACTGGTATACATGTATTCTTAGTAACAGAACTCTGGTGGACATATTTGACCTCTGTATGTGCTTGTATCAAGCAAGTGCAGGAGACGCATCTTCACTCCAGTAATATAATGGGAAATATTCACAGCAGGCAGCTTGTATGCTTTGGGCTATGACTGCCTTCCATTGTCCTAATGTGGTGATGCTCCACATGATGCAAGAGGTTAAATATGTGCTCTCCCCCTTGCTCTCATTAAAAGCCTTTCAGGCCCTCTCTGAATCCTTGCAACTTTTTTGGCATGAATGGTCTTTTGCAACGTGCTGGAACATTTCTGTGCTACACAAGGGAGGAGCAACAAGGCTGAGCTCATGGAGAAAAGATAAGCCCCCATCAGTGAAGGCCACCAATGCTCCTTACCAGAGAGCTTCTGGCCCCGTACAAACACACTCCCATTTCGGCTCAGTTTAGTCTTGGCTTCTGATCCAGACCGGCCCAAGTTGAAGATTGACTTCCATTTCTTGGATTTGGTGGATAACTTTCTCCTGGAAGAGAAAATTGATAAGATATTGGTAATGGAAAACGGTAAGATATTGGATGGCATAGCTTAACTGCAAGGATGAGGGAGTTTATCATCACTCCCATCTGCCTCCATTTCTGCCCATCTTTTAACGTTTTAATTGACTGCTTTTTTAAAATGCTAGCCTTTGCAAGATAGATAGATAGATAGATAGATAGATAGATAGATGATAGACAGATAGCAAAGGCTAGGATTTTAATATTCAAAGCCTGGGGTATGGAGCCTTCCAGCTCCATAGGACCTATTATTTTCAGTGGGAACTAGGCACCTTTAAAAATACAGCCTTTATTATTACAGGCGACATGTCACACCATCAGAGCTCATACATAACCCATGCCAAAATAAATACCTGCAGTCCTGCATATATTTGCATATTGTATATAGTTTATTTTAGTTCCAAGCTTCAAGTTTTCAAAACATCTGTAATTTACATTGCAGGGTGGCCGTAAGGCAGGGCTACATAATGCGAAAGCAGCCATGAGGGGCTCACTAATCCTCCTGGTTTTGGTGCTACCTGGGACTTCTAAAACAGAACAACATGGTTGATGGACTGCATTCAGTTTAACGGGTCATCAGTTGTCCAGGCCTTTTGTAAGGACTGCTGTGATAATATATGTGAAGCAATCAGGGGTGGTGTTAGGCACATAAAAGATTTGAGGCCCAGGCCCGTAGGGCACAAATCAGCATAATATCTGCATATGCTAATTTATATCAATATATACACTTTTAGAAATAATTAAGAGGATTTTAAAAAAAAATCACAGGAGGCAAAGCCAGCAAGTTAATTTCTCATCTAAATAATCTCAAATAAAATACATTCTTCATTTAATTTGCATCCTGCCCCAGATCATCCCAAACCAAAAGAAAAAAATATTTTTCTTAGCTTAATTGCCATGCAGCTGAATATTATTTGGGGAGGGGGTGTTGCATCATGTGGAGAGGGGATAATTAACCCTTCCCTCTCCCGTTGTAATCTGGCAATTAAGTAGAAAGAAAACCCTTCCATTGGCATCAGTGGACACTCAGGGCTCTGTGGAATAGATCCAGGGCCCTGGGAAATAGATATGGGCCTACGCTTAACAACACCCCTAGAAGCAGTTAAGATAAGCATTAGTATTATTTCTTGCATCTCTCCCACACTGGAGGCGTTCAAGACGAGGCTGGACAGCCATCTGTCAGGGATGCTGTGACTTGGATTCCTGCATTGAGCAGGGGGTTGGACTCGATGGCCTTGTAGGCCCCTTCCCACCCTACTATTCTATGATTCTATATCACTGAAGAAACGAGGCTGAGAGTTAGGGATATTTCATACACTGAATTATTCTTTTTACATCAAAAGTGCTTTCATGTAGGACAAAGCATGCAACCAATACATGTATTTCACTTCATGTGAAGAGACAGTAGCTCGGTCACCATTTCCCAGTGCAAATACATTCAGTGGTATATGCATGTGCTATGGGGGAGGATCGTAGTTCAGTGGTAGAGCACATGCTTTGCATGCAGAAGGTGACGGTCCAGGTTCAATCCCTAGCACCTCCAGTTTTAAAAAAGGATCAGGCAGCAAATGGTGTGAAGACGTCTGCCTGAGCCTCTGGAGAGCCTCTGCCAGTCAGAATAGGCCTGGGCTAGGCAACCTTTTTGAGCTATGGGCACATTTGGCAATTTGAGAAACTGTCGTGGGTACCAGCACAAAATGGCTACCATGGGTGGCAGGGCAAAGGACAAATAACCTGCCCCAAAGGCTGAGTATAAGGCAGGGGTGTGGTCTGAGCCCCAACACACTACACAACCCCTTTGAACTAGCATTGTGCCAATTTTTTTTATCTATTTATTTTCGATCATTTGCCGGGGGGGGGGGGGGGGGCAAAAAGAAACTGTACCCAAAAATTGTGGGAAGAGGTGAGAATTTTGGAGAAATTTCTCGGGCTACAGAGCTTGAGTGCTCACCTACTGGAAGGGGGTGGCAGAGGGGCTCCTGTGTGCTCCTTCTTTTGCCATTTCCCCCCATTCTGTCCTTGCAGCCTCTCCGGCTGCTTGCGCTTCTTGGAAAGGCCCCTAGAGGACTTAGCCGGGACTTCCTCCCGTGGGGCTTTCCAGTGTGGCTGCCTGAAAACTGAGAGGCATTTTTGGTTTTGCTTTGTTGTTATTATAAGTCCTTTTAACAACAGAGAGAAGAAAAATAAGAACAGGAACAACTCCTCGTTCAGCTTTCAGGCACCCAGCAGGCAATTCTCAACATCCCAACAAAAGGGGCAGAAAAACGACCACCCCCGTTGCAGAGAAACGAGGGGGTTGAGAAAGGGCAGGTGGGGTTTCGACACAGCGCTGCTTCGAACCCAGAGTTTTCAGCACCAGCAGAAACCTGTTACACAGCAATCCCAGCTGCTGGTAAGAAAAAGTGTTTGCTTTCGAAGTGGGCACTGCGAAAGCTGTTTGGGGCTGCATGGGGACCCATGGGGGCCGTGTTGGCTGTCCTTGGAACAGGCAAGGCTGGGCATAAGAAGGCAGCGTCTTATGTTGCAGTCATCGCCAGTGCTGCGTATGTGGGTTGCGTGTTATACAAATATGTGATGTGGCCCTTCAGGAGATGCCAAGGAGTTCATGGGTGAAATGACAACTGACTTCAGGCTTCTGAGGTCCAAGTGGAACACGGTCTTGCATTCGTGCTCCAGGAGTTTACTGCTACCGTCTCATAAAGGTTTTGCAGTGTAGTGGCTATAATTTATTATATTACACAGACTTTACTGAATGTCATAGACAGACAGTAATTTAAGTCACTAGAAAAGCACGCTGACAACTCCATTGAGCCCGGATGACGCGAGGCTCACGTCACCGCCTCTGCCACCTTGCACTGCAGCAGTCTCCGCGTTGTGCACCAGGAATGAAAAGTCGGCCCCTCAACCACCCTTTGCATACAAGAACGATGGTGAGCTATGAAGTCAGAGATGGATGTTGCATGTGCAATTGGGGCAGGTGACCAGCAGGTGGCTGTCTTATAACAGACGTCTCAAGACCCGTGTTGAGCATTCAGCTCACGCTGATAAAAAATTCTAAATGAAGCAAAGCAGCAAAAACGATTCCTCCAGAACAAGCCTACATCCGTCTGTTTGCTTGAATAGTAAGAGGCCTGACACCAGAGACGGACCGTAGCTCAGTGGTAGCACACATGCTTTGCATGCCCAAGGTCCCTGTCATCTCTACCTATTAAGAATTTCAAGCCAGGAATGGAAAAGACCTTGAAGTCAGTGGAGGCTGGTGGCTCCGATTGTGGTGGGGCTGTGATTCCATTCCAGCATTCTGGTCAGAAGCAGCCAGAACTCTAACAGAGCTATCCATGGTGCTGAACCTATTTGGGGACTGGGTTCAGCACCTTGGATAGCTCCTTTAGAGTTCTGGCTGCTTCTGACCGAAACCTGGAATGGAATCATAGCCCCACCAAAATTGAAGCCATCAGCCTCCGCTGCTTGAAGTATATAGCAAATATGCAGCCAGACATAGGAAGCAGTACTTGGCTACAAACATCCATGGTCTCCATTGCCCATGTTCATAGGACATGGAGAAAGCTAGTCAGACAATGAACATGTAAATGTTGGAAGTATTAGCCTTTTCTCAGAAGTGGTGAAAGGTAATGTGTCTTTCACCACAGAGTAGGCAGACAATGGGAAAGAAGCCTATCTGCCTTCACAGCCAGTTCCAGGTTTGGATAAGCTCTTGGGATGCTGCCCCCCACACCCCTCATCAGTGGCCTGGATAGTACGGGCCCTCCTCCTCCAAATATTGTGCTGGACTTACTGGTGGAAGTGGACAAGTGGTGATGCAGAAGCGGTGTTACTCCCATGAGAGCTAGGCGGTCGCTACTGTAATTTTCCATGCTGCCCGAGGGTTGATAGTATGGGCAATTACAGCTGCAGCCACCTAGCATTAGAAGAGGAGGCCTTGGGCAGTGGTGAACCCTTGGCAGTTGCCCAAGGGTGCTATCTGCTGACAGGGGTCTTGCCTGTCTTTTGTGTTCAACTTTCTGACACTGAGGAACGGGGCCACTTACTTGCTGTCGGGTAGATCAAGGACGGTATGGTAGAAGGAGCCTGTGACTGGAACAATTTCCGGCAAGCTGTTTTCCCTCCGCTCTTTGCGGGCAGGGTGACAGGCTGAGAGGCTTCGGGCCTGAGCTTCTTCCAGGCTTACCAGCTTCATTGGCAGAGAGGTGGAAGGCAGTGTCAAGCTCTTCATAATGGGCTTATTCTCTGCAAAGCGGAGGGGGAGAGAGGTGGAAAGGAGAAATTACAGATTCCAGCCTAGTTGACTACAGATTCTACCCCATAGTTGGGGGGTAGGGTTTAGGGATGGCGTAGGGAGGAGAGGAAGTCCTTAGAAGGTCTCTCCAGCGTTTCCTTTCATGACTAAACACTTCCAGCGAAAACAGTGTTTGGGAGTGTGCTTCTTGGTTGAATTCTCTTCTTTCCGAGCAATTTGATCTGTTGCCCTTGCCTTCCACCCCAGCGGGTTCCTGGTCACCAGCCAGTCTCCAAAGCGCTCCACATGCATCTTCTAAAGATGAGGCCTGAGGATCCCTGCTGGACTGAACTTTTGGGAAGGCTCAGCTCCAGTTCTGGCCTTTGAGATGAATCAACATTCTCTTCCCCTCCCAATGATTTTCAGAGAGTTTGTTCTGAAAATTGCCATCGCTTTTCCTATTTATCAATGGCTGCTATTGTTAGCAGGAAGTGTCAAAGTGCCAGCTTTAGAGCTCAAAAAAAGTCCTGATGATTAAAGAGGATTTTTCCAGTTTCAATGCTGGCACTTTGGCACTTCTGCCCACTAATGATTGCAGTCATTGCTAAACAGAAAAAGTGATTGTAAAGCAAGCTCACCCCCAAAATCCCCTTGCAGCAAAAAGACTGGGGGGTGGGGAGACGACAAACAACTGGGAAGATTTCAGAATACACCTGGCCAAGGCCACATGAGATTATCTCAAAGTTAACACCATGGGTTTGGAATTATATGCTATGCATTTACAGTTTAAAATACCTGGTATATTTAGGGCCTGTTTTACATGCTATGAGCCTCGTGTGGCGCAGAGTGGTAGGCGGCAGTATTGCAACCGAAACTCTCCCCATGACCTGAGTTTGATCCCAGCGGAAGCTGGGTCCCAGGTAGCCGGCTCAGGTCGACTCAGCCTTCCATCCTTCCGTGGTCGGTAAAATGAGTACCCAGCTTGCTGGGGGAAAGGGAGTCACGATTGGGGAAAGCAATGGCAAACCACCCCGCTACAGTCTGCCATGAAAACGCCAGCACAAGCGGCGTCCCTCTAGGAGTCAGCAATGACTCGGTGCTTGCACAGGAGGAACCTTTACATGCTATGGCCAGCACATGGAAAGCATTTTAAATGACTCCTTATGGCAGCTGTTATCATGTTGTAAGCCATCTGCATGGACCAGCTTATCATATAGATTGGGAGATTCTTATGATCGCACGGCAACCTTTCTTTTGGGGCATTTGGGGTAGTGTAGTAAAAATAACCCACTCCACCTGAATGGATTTGTTGTAGTAACAGTCGCCACATGAATCAATTTAAAGGAGTCTCCCTACATCACAGCTGTAAGACAGAAGACAATACTATTTGTACTACCTTTTTTAAAATGTGGCCATTACGGGGCAAAGCCACTGCCAAGCTGATTTTCCAGCATGATGCTAATGGCCCAGCATGCTTCTGACATCTGTCAAACTCTTAACTCAGCACCTCCTGGCTCAACCTACATGCGAAAGGTATTGGGTAGTGAGTTGCTGTCTCAGCATGGGTCAGGCTAGTGATGAGGGCAACGTTCTGAAAAGTGCAACCAGTTACGAGCTGAGCCAAAGAAACCATCTGTGAGATCCAGCTTTCCTTGCCGTTGGCTTCCCTCTCCCTGCTCTTTGAAAGATTCAAGTTGGAAAGGCAGGGAAAGGGGAGTAGGGATGGACGGACTCACCTGCGCCTGGCTTCATCAGGTGCTCACCAAGCTGCTGCTGCCAGCCACCCCCGGCACCATGCGAGCTTTGCTGCGGCCCGGCGAGTGCCTGACGAAGCCACAGGGCCATCTGTCCTCCCTAGTGAGCTGCTACTGTGTGCAACAATGACAGCTCAGGGGCTTCTGGGTAGGTAATGTTGCATACTTGGCGGTCGTAAAGGCCCCATTTATGCAACATTCACACCTGTAATGTTCTGTAAATGGGGTCCAGGAAGGCAGGCAAGGGGGAGTCCATCAGACCCCACCCCACCCCACCATCCCACAGACACTTGCGACATCCTGGACGCTTGCCAAGCTGCAGGGTGCTCACCAAGCAGGTCCGCAAGCATCCCATGGTTCAACTACTGGGGTCCAGGAGGACAGGCAAGGGGGAGTCCATCAGACTCCACACACCCCCTACCCTCCCGCAGACATTTGTGACATCCCTAAAGGAGAGACCAATAGCAGAGGGGAAAGGTGAAAACTGCGGGCTTGTCTTCAATTCCCTTGGGTTCCTGTCTGCAATGAAGGCTTCTGAGCCTGCTTGGAGCCTCTCTTGCCAATGAGGACTCTGGAAGATGTAGCTTTTTTTTTCCTGACGAAGACTGAGAAGCTGTACTGGGCTGGGTCTTCTTGAGCTTAGAAAAACTTTTGCAAATAATCTGAGTTTTCTCTGACAGTGGCCCAAGAAAGCTCAGAAAGACCGAGCCAAGTATGAACAGTGATGTGGGGGGAGGGTTCCGGCCCTCAATAGTTTGGCTATAGATAAGACTAGTCACTGTATCAAGATGTTCTACTTATGGGGGCTTTAGCCTTAAAAATATTAATTGATGGGGAACCTCTGGCCTGCAGGACAAATTCGCCATCCTCACAAGTTGCTGTTCACCATCCGGCCTGCAGAGGCACCCTCCCAGGCCCTGCCTCCTCTCCCAGCACCAGAGAAAGGCAGCCTCTCTCTAATACTGGAAGAAGAAATCCTGCTGTTATCTCCAAACACTGACTAGAGATGACCATGGGATTTTCCTCTCCCCATGCTAGAGAAAGGTTGCCTTTATCTAGTGTTCGGAGGGAGAGTCCATTCTCTGTGCAGAGAGAGGCAAGAGCAACAATTAAATGCCACCCTTTACATGGGGAAAGGGACCCTATGATGTCTGGGAGAGGGAGGGGCTTTGGGATGGAGGGGGCCACCCCTTGACTTCATCTGGCCCCCAGGGGGGTGAGCCAGAAGGCAATCTGGTCCCTGGGGCTGGAACAGTTCTCCACCCCCAATGTGAATCATCCCCATTTCCTTCTTCCACATTCTTCTCATATAGAATTGGGATTCAGGTGCACTCCAGAGGCCAAGAATAATTCAAAGCCACGTCGATATGCCCTATGGTAGGAACTAGCTTACTTGCCAAATGTCTTCTGGTGGGATTTGGATAGGGTCAGTGCTGGTGTAGAAGATATAGTTCAGGAGGACTCACCCTCATTCTCCTTCGGCTTGGCAGAGACACTGTCACTGAAGATTTCCTCGACATGGTTCAGTATAAACTCGATCACCAACTGCTGGACTCGCACCTCCAGAAAAGCTGCATCTCCATTGCAGCCCACAGCCTCAATCTCCTTTGACCTGCACCACAGTAAGAAAAGCAGGTGGAAGAGCAATGAAGCACCACATAACCAAGGCTCAGCTTGTGAAGAAGGGGAGCAAGTTGCATACCCTCATATGCCATGTCTGCAACTTCCTAGTAGAAATACAGATATATTACTGTAGCGGGCGCTTTTACCCACCATCTGAATATATGTCTGTCCTTGTTCCAACTTTCTGATTTCCATTTTCTCTGCAAGGTATGATATATCCAGGCTGGTGGCTCTTATTTCACTGGGGCAGTGAATTCACTCTGGGTTTCAGTCAGAGCCAGTGCTAGAATGCTAATGGAGCTATCCAAAGTGCTGAACCCTAGCCACCCCCAAAGCATGTTCAGCACCTTGGATAGCTCCTTTAGAGTTCTGACTGGAACCCAGAGTGGATTTACAGCCCCACTGACATTGGAGCCACCAGCCTCTGCTGGCTATATCTAAAACACCTTTGGCTCTTTTTCACATAAGATTTAGAGAAGCAAGGCTCACATACAATAGCTTGCTTTAGGAAAGATGGGGAAGGAGTTAATCCCTAAAGTCCAAAGCACCATTTTCATTAATGCTGTCAGGTCATTGTGTAGCATAATACCTGTGTACACAAGGTCCTGTCAACCAGTCACAGAGATCCTGTGTTGCTCAATTAACTACTCAACACATTCAGCTAATGACTTCCAGCAATGTTTCAGGTGATACAAGAGAGAGGATTTGACACTGGGCTAGATTACAGTGAGCTTGCTTTGCTTTGCGGGGACTCATGCTTTCTAATAGCAAACTCAGGTGCTGAGTGCCAACACAGTTATAGCCAGAACAGGGACACAAGAAGGAGGGATCGGCATGCTTGGGGGAACTCCAAGGTTTGGAGAAGTATAAAACCTCTTTATGAAAAAGCGGGGGCCAAACACACACACACCCATGGCCCTATGGGAAGGACTCAGCGTTCTCAGTGGCCACAGAGTGTACAGTGCCTGTTGTAGAGGGGAATCCAATGGAGTATCCTGGAAGGGGGACTGGCTGACTGGCTGGAACTCTGAACAGGAGCATTCCACACTGCAACCTGTCGTAGTAGATCCCACTTTTGTTCACTGTTGTTACTATAATCAATTCAGCTTGTACTTTTGATAACATGAGCTTATCATCTTGCCATCTTCTAGGTACTTTCTGTGGGGTGGGGGGAATCACTAAGCTTTGGGTCTGACAAAGTTTAACCATTTGCACTAGGGATATCGGGGAAATCCGCAACGGAATCAAATTAGTTCAGATTCCTATGAATCTGACCTGTGGATGCTGCAGCGGACCATCTTTTCCTGAGTTGCACAGATTCAATGGACTTGTGGACCGGGTTTTTTTTACTTTCTGGAATTTTACACAAATCTACTCATAGAAGAATACGTAATTTTTTTAAAAAAAAAAAACACCAGCTGAAAATACACATGGGGGGGATTTGCGCATTTTGGGGGGAGGGTATTTGTGGATTTGCTCAAGTGTGGATTTGCTCAAGTGTGGAATTGTTCACACTTTCAGGAAACTGGAAAAGTTTATATTCTGCCAATGAGTGTCGCCGGAACAAAACGCACCTGAAAATACGCAAAACGCAGACAGAATGGATTTTACAAAATCCATACCTCCTTAATTTGCACTGACTTCTTGAAACCCCAATGGTTCCATGCTCCCATTACACCATTTAGCAAAATGTATAACACCCTGAGCTACCAAATCCTAAGACTGGTTCTCTTTTTCCCTGTTCAAAGTTGTGGTCCTTATACAATCCTCACCACCACCACCCCTATCAAAATCAAAGTATGGTGTTTGGAGAGGTAGCAAAGGTCACCCAGGAAAAAATGAGCAGGGCAGATAATGAAAACCTGTCTGAGAACATAAGGGACTCAGCAGTGGTGGAACACTCTGGAAATGATGCTGCTGTAAGCTAGAAGGAATCTCAGAGCCGGCCCTACCATTACACAAGAGTGAGGTGGTGGATGCAGGGGGTGGTGAGTGGTGGCAAGGTGTTGGAGGACAGAGCTGTGGATGCCATGTGGATGCCTTATGCCCTATAAGCTAGCTTGCTGCTTTCAGTTGCAGGAGAGGACACTATCCTCTCACCACCACTGAAGTAAGATTTAGCTGCCAGTTCATCTGGATTCTGTACATGAAATGGGGGTGTGGGGGTGTGCACCATCTTGTCCTTCGCCTTGGGGCAGCCCTGATTAAAAGAGGACCAAGAAATGCTCAGGAGGGGATGGATGGCAAGCCAGGATCTCTCTCAAATAAGAGTGGAGCAGTGTATGTGTGAATAGAGCTGAAGGTACCGTGCAGCCACTTCCTCCACCAGGTCCCTGCTGCTAAAGCAGTGTCAGATCCATGGGAGAGTCAGGACAGGTTTTTTTTTAAGTATGGGGCTGAAGGAACTCACAAGTGCCATCCACATTACATGGAAATCAGTGACAAAACTCCCACTGATTTCACTGGCCTGAATCAAACTCCATGATATTGGTTTGCTTGTTTAAGTATTTATATCTCACCTTTCTATCCCAAGTGGGACCATGAAGAAGAGAGCCAATCTGGTACAGTGCTTAGAGTGTTAGACTGGGAACAGAGAGACCTGCATTCAAATCCTAAGAAGCCCACTGTGAGATCTTGTGCCAGTCACTCCTTCTAAGGGCAAACCAGAGGTCACATTAAATGCATCTTTGCATTTTAATGTGCAGGTTTTAAAAAAAATTCAAAGAGCATCAGCTGGGGGAGGAATGTGCAAATCAGCAAAATTTGAGCTCGTCAAAGTTCTCCGATTTACATCTCAAAGCTTGTTCTGACTCATGTCCATAACAGATTGCGAGCTTTGCTTTTTCTTTGTATGAAAACCTGTGCATATTTTCCAAATGTATGCATCAATTGTGTGCATTTTTCAGATGCACGCATTTTTTCATGCACTACAGAATTTACAAATACACCTCTGGTTGGCACAAGGGACTTTGATAGGTATTGGGTGGGGGGCACAGAGACCAGCACCCACCATAACTTAGGGATTTTAATATATTAAGTGGTACAGAAATATTTTAATTAATAAACCCCTTGCCAAGGAGTTTCCTGGCAAGGAGTTCCACTTTCCAGACCAAGTCCTGTGTTTCAGCTGCAGCTGTGCTAGTTACAGCTGGGGCTGCTGCAGATAAAGGCAATCTACAGGATTTAGCTTATCTCTGTGTAGAAACATCACATCAAAACAACATCAAGTGGGGCTGGGAGGGAAAGCATCAAATGAGAACATCACAACTCATCTTGATGAATTTTGTGGGTTTGTGCTTCCCCCTCCCTTTTTTTAAATGCCTGCTTCTTGTTCTCTATCGCCTCACTGGCGCTGCCTCACTGGCGCTGCCAAACCAATCTCTCCTCCTCCCACCCCCACCCCCACCCAAAAAGGAGCAGCAGATAAACTGGTTCTTATCTTGACATGCCAAAGTGTTACTGAAGAAATTATCTCTGGGCAACAAATCCTTTGTCAAGTTAATGGCTGGAGTGTTAGATAAAACTCGGAGGGGACTTCGCCAACAGGATAGCCATGTAAGGAAACGACAGCTGCGCCTCCTGCTCCTTTCATGTTCTCCTTGGGATCCAGATTTATAAGAGGAATCAGAGTTCCACCAAAAAAAAATGGACAGTAGATGGAATTAAAGTTTTTGAGCAGAGTGTATTTAGCAGATTTAATATCTCTCGCCATCATAGGACCAGCTCTGCCTCATTTGCAATTGCAAAAGTTGAGGAAGTTTATTTAGGGTGATTCCGCCAGAAGCCAATGATTTTTATTTTGTCCTGCGGTTCCTTCTGCTACTCGAGTGCTGAGCAAGCTGCTTACTTGGACCAGTGTCCCTCAACTCAGCTATCTTTAGCAGTAGCTCACAAGTTGCTGTCACATAAATGTAACTGATACAATTGACCAGGAACTTTGCTTCCACATGACCAATTTAAACAAATATGATCTGTGCAACACTTCTTCTGCAACTCCATCCATTAAATGGGTTGTTGTATACAGAAATACTCTGTCAATATTTTTCATTATTCTGGGAGCTAGCTGCGGTTGGACATGATGCTAAACCCTAGTTCAGTGCCATGTGAATGAATCTCCAGCTTGTGTGCTTCCCTTCTGTGCCCCTTCTTCAGTGTAGCTGTGAGGAGAGTGAAAGCATCTGCTTTCATTTTCAACTAACTGAAATTTGTTGTTTCATCTGAACAGAACAAACTGTGGTTAGTTTAAACTATGATTTGTCCGAACAAGCCAGCTTCAAACCATGGTTTCTGTTCCTGGCTTGTTTGGAGAAATCATAGTTAAAAAATAATCACAGTTCCTGGCTGAGATGAAACAACAAACTGTGGTTAGTTGAAAATGAAGGCTGATGCTTCTGATCTCCTCCTCACAGCTGCACCAAAGGAGGGGAGGGGAAGACAAAGCAGGCTTGTACACATAATACTAGACTTTGATTTTAGCATGATGTCCAAATCAAGCCATTTTTTCAGGGTTACTCGCTGGTTTGGATGTTCAAGAAACTGAGAAAAAGAGAAACATACTCTGAAACTCCTCATTTCTGCTGTAATATGTGAAATCCATGAGTCTCAAAAAACCCAAAGTAACTTTGGGTTTTACTTTAGGTCAAAGTAAAACCCAAGGTAACATGGGACATCTAGTAGGGAATTGCTATGCTTCACTCACTCACTCACTCTTTCAGGGCATCCACGTGACACCATCATCCAGTCACTGTCATCCTGTATTTGCCCTGTGGTTCTTCCATCTTTTCTCAGATTACAGAAAGTCTAACTTTGTAAACACAGGAATAGGGAAATCTCCACAAGTGTGGATGCTCTTAGGCCTACTGTTCCATGTTTTTATATTTTAATTTTTTTAAGCCCATAAAGCATTTTAGAGCTAATTAAATTTTCAATTAAAATATTTAATGAAATAATAAGAAACAGTGTGATAAAATGTTGTTTATCATAAAGATTATAGCGAATGTGTGCTGAGCTTTAAACACCCACTCAGGTAAATCAAACCCTCCACTTTCCCATCTACAGCAGCTACGTCAAGCTCCACTGTGTGGACAGAACATAGTAGCCTAGGATGGATGGATGGATGGATGGATGGATGGATGGATGGATGGATGTATTGAATATCCTTCCTTTCCACCAAAAATGGTGCTCAAGGCAGCTAACCCACCCCCTGCCAAATACAGATTAAAAACAAAATCTTAATTAAAACATAACATAAAAGCAAATAGATTAAAAGCATAAATAAAAACACAGTAAAAAAGAAACAGTACCCAGGCAATTAAAAAACCCTTCAGCAACAAACCAGCTTAAATGCCAAAGACCTGCCTGAATAGAAACATCTTTGCCTGCTGGCAGAAGGACAGCAGAGTGGGGGCCAACCTAGCTTCCCTCAGCAGGGAGTTCCAGAGCCTGGGAGCGGCCACTGAGAAGGCCCTCTCTTGCATCCCCGCCAAACGTGGCTCTAATGTCGGTGGTACTGAAAGCCTCCCCTGAAGATGTTAAAACCTGGGCAGGCTCATATGGGAGAGAGCAGCCATTCCAATAGCCTTGTCCCAACTGATGTAGGGATTTCTAGGTCATAAACAGGACTTTGAATAGCACAATTCCCCCAACAGTGTGAAAAGTCAATTGCAACTCTGCTTGTAGCTTGCAACAGAAAGAGCAAAGATTGGGTAGTGCTGGGAGCCACACATCTGGAAGCAGCATTTCTCTGCTGTAAATGTTGAGCTGACTCTGAGTTGAAGTATTTCAAACTATGGTTTTAAGTGGGAATATTGTGATATAGACCAATATCCATGTGCATCTATCTTGAGGCCATCAAGCCCCATTTATTTATGCTAATCTGGTTTTTGTATCCTGGTCCATAACTTTTTTTCCTCTGCTCATTTTCCTTCTTATTATTGCTCAAGCCTCCGTAGGGTAAGCCACTGCAATTTCACAAGGAGTTATTTCTGCTCCATTAAAAACAAGGTGCCCATTTCTAGTTTCAGGCTTAAAATTACATATGCACACTTTCCCTTAGGATTTGCTAATAAAGGTTTCGTTAAAGGCAAGGAACACACCAGCAAGGGTGATTCTCCTATCACCCCATTTCCAACACAGTCTGCAGACCCAGCATATCTTGCAAGCACTTTCATGGAGATGGAGCTTCTGCAACCAGGTTTAAGCAGCAGATTTGGTAACAATACCCCATGAAGTGTGTTCCCTAAAGTTTGCGGAGAGCCTCTCTAGATTTCCACCCACCCTGGTAACGAGTATGATTACATCATTGTGACATGGCATACACTAGATGGTGAAACATCCTGGATAATTTGGGATGAATTGAGCTCCAATACTACCATGAATTACTGTTGACCTGACCTCCTCCTCGCTTTTTGGGGTTCCCCCTCACAGTTAGATCCCCATTAACATTAACAAATTCCCAATTCCCATTAACATTTTCAGTGTTGCCTCCATGATGAAGTAAAAAAGTAAGAACTTCCATCGTACCTGAGGAGATTGGGTGCCCACACTAAAGCCAGGTTCCTGGTGTGCATGTTGGTCATGCAGCTGAAGGATGCTAGAAGAGTCAGGTGCTTACTCAGGTATTCCAGGGTCCTGCAATGATTTGATTAAGACCAAAAGATTTTTTTAAAAACACCACTCATTAAGCACTATGCATATGATCATGTCTTACCCTGCTGGTTGTGTTGAGGGAAGAAGGATGCCCAGAGATTCCAAGTGCCACATTAAATGTCTCAAATGAGCCAAGATCTGCAACCTCTGCTACTGATGCTATGCCACCAACCTCTCCCTGCTGTCATTGCTATTTTTTTCTTTCTCAGTCCTCATTTCTCCTCCTGCCAGCCAACCTGCTGCCCCTGTTCTTCTATTTGTTCATGAGCTCCTTCTTTACTGGGGATCCCAAAACCATACTATTATTCTCACATTTCTCAGCTAGGAATGGCTGTCATGGGGAAATCTGGCCCTTTTGGGGCTGACTTGATTTCTTGATTGGCCCTGGCTTGGCTTGCATTTGTGAGCAGAGCTGCAGGCCTTTTCCCAAAATCTGGGAACCTTCTCATGTGTTCCCCCATCACTAAAATCTCAATTCATGCAAATTGTGGCCACACATTGGGTCCTCAACCATAGTGCATTTATGCAAATTGCGGCCATAATTTGCATAAATTTTGGACATAATTTGCACAAATTTTGGCCATGATATGCTTGATTTTGTGCAAATTGCAACTGCAATTTGCACAAATTAAGCATATTACAGCTGAAATTTGAGCAAATTACAGCCGCAATTTGTGTAAACGCACTATGGTGCTCATGGGAGCCACACTGGGGTTCCAACGTGCAGCTGCAATTTGCATAAATTGAGATTTTAGGGGGAAGGGGAAACCTGAAAATCTGCAAACTGGTTCAACCTGAAACAGATTGAGTGGGGCCAGCTCATGGGTAAGCGGGCCGGAGTCCGGGAAGTGGGGGGCAAGCTGCTGAAAGCTTGGCAAATTTCACCCCCCAGGCAGATTCTTCCGACATCCCTACTCTCAACTCCTTCAACTGATTCCATCATATGTCTGAGAGAGAAGAATAAGGAAGAAGCAAATAAATCTCTCACTAGGAATCATAAGTGGTTTATGTGCCAGCTGCTAGTGCTACAAACGTAACAAACCACCATATTGTCTATATAGGTGAGGCTGGTGAGAATAATACAAAAGCTTGTAATTAATAATAAAAGGGAACCCGGCATCTTTACTGCATTTTGGAAGGGGATGTGATGCAGACCTGAGGAACAGGTGCTGCTAATTCACAGTAGCTCTGAAACATAAGATCAGCACTTTTTACGGAAACGTGCATTGCCTAGATCTCGTGCACAACTGGCCAAGTGCACTCTGAGGACTTCTGGGGAGAAGACTGTGAGTTTAAGGAACAGTCATTTTATCCCGAACAGGTAAATCAACAGTTTGCCTAATGCAAGTCGGGAAAGGGATCATTAATTGACTTGACTTCACCAGCCTCAACCCATAAGTTCCAATTCCGGTAATGTTTCCCTGCCATCAGTAATAATCACTAAGACTGTCCCCAAGTCTTAGAGGCTAGGTCTTGATTTACCTGTAATGAGATGGCGGAAGTTCCTGGATGGCATTCTGAATTTGGGCCAATTGCTCTTCCTCTGGGAAGCACGATACTGCCTCCTTCAAGGAGATGGACAAAAGAGAATCAAGGAGCTGTTGGGCTGGAAAAGCCTTCAAAGGTCAATTGGTCCTGAACCCCACCCCGAAAACCAGGAATCACAATGTCCAAAACATCCCTACCAAATTTACATGTA
The DNA here is from genome assembly GCF_057233095.1 of Heloderma suspectum. NCBI lineage: Eukaryota > Metazoa > Chordata > Lepidosauria > Squamata > Helodermatidae > Heloderma > Heloderma suspectum. The sequence goes on along the minus strand of NC_139460.1, from coordinate 42,644,072 downwards.
AGATAGTTGAGCTAACTTATGAATAAACAAAACATATAGCAAGCAAAGAGCACCAAATGCCACCTCCCATTAACTTGGAACAACAGAACAACGGGGATAAAATAATTAACTTATGGCAGAGGTGTTGGACCTCTTTTAGCCTGAGGGCCAAATTAAATTTTGGAGAAGTTCCCACCAAGGACCAGGTTCCAGTGGTAGGCAGGGATAAAGGTAAAAGGGGGCAGGCCGAAAGCAAAAGGGCAGGGTCGAAATACCAAAAGTACCAGCATATTGTAGCTTAGATCTCTTACTGCCAGGAACTAAGCCTTAGGAGAGGCACTTCAAACTTTAGAATGGGGGAGGGCCTGTGCAAAAACTGGGGAATCACCAAATGATTGGTGGCAGGGGAAAAGGGGTGGGTCCAGGAGAAGGCCTAGATATTGCACATGTCAACGATGGACAACCTCTTGACACTCAAGGCTGTTCTATTATCTGGATAGGGATCCAGAGCTGCATTTTGCCATGCAAACTGGGCCCCTCATCATCAAAGGATCTATCTCCCTGATAAAGATGATGCAATCTAGCTTCATGTCTATGGGATATATTCCGAAAAAGAGTATAATGTTAAAAAGCATGCAACATTTTATGTCACAGGAAGGGAATTGCAACTGCTTTCATGCACCGCTTCCCATATGCATCTGAGGTTAGATCCAGGCATGTGCAACTGGGCTGGTGGAAACGGACGTCTACAGCCCCTACAGCATGTCAAAAATGCTACACAAAGGGTCAAGGGACACTACTGAATGGGGTGAGCCGGGATGCAAGGGGATCCCCTCCCCAAATTGTGCAGAGGCACCTTCCATGAATGGAGCCCTTCCATCAATGGAAGGGAGATCCTGGATCCAGCCCCTGGCTGGCCAGTGTGGAAAACAGGATGCTGGGGCTGGTCTAGAGTGACCATTGGTCTGATCCGGCAGGGCTCTTGTTGTGTTCTTATGGAAGAGGAAAGTCACACAAATACATAGAGGAAAATCACACGGGCCTTTCTGCATGTGCAATTAAAGTGTGCCTCATCAGAGTTTACCTTTTGCTGTACTGTATACCCCCATGTGCCCCTTTTAATAACACAAAAGTAGACTTTTTTTTAAGGTTCAGAAAATCCAGGTTGCAAGTTACTTTAATTAGGATAGGCATGTTGCAGGTGTCTGGCTGGAGCTCGAGGCCCAGTCAGAAATTGCTGGCTTGGCCCTCTGGACGCCAGTCCATGGATCCCAGTCCATGGATCTCTGCGTTTGCCTCACTAGGCACATGCTGAGTTGGGCAAGCATAGGGATCCCTGATCCCTTGCCGAGCCACAAAATGGAGGCTTGGACTTTTTTGTAAAGGCGGATTTTATGCAAATGGTGGCTGTAAAGCGACCATTTACACAAGATTACAGTCTTAAATGGCCATTTATGCCTGTGATCTTGTGTAAATGTCCACTTTACAGCCACTTTCTGCATAAAATTGGCCTATACAAAAAAGGCTGAGCCACCATTTTTACACAAAATGGCAGCTCAGCAAGGGATTGGGTGGCTGCTAACCAGGTACTTGTGGACCGCCTGGCGACTCGCCACATGCAGCAAGTAGGGGCAGCCAGCCTGTAGGGGTCCAGCAAGCAGCGCGTGACCGGACCATGGTAAGTTCGCCCATCCCTAAACTAGGATATAAGATAAGGGTGAGGAACTTCAGGCCTGGGGGCCAAATCCAGCCTTCCTGGCATCCCAGGATGGCCACACATCCTTCCCCTGCCCCCTCCCCTCCCCCTCCCCCTCGCCCCACCTCTTTCCTCCTGACCACCAATCATTTGGTGATTTCCCAGTTTTTCCCCCATTCTAAAAGGTTGAAATGCCTCTCCTAAGGCTTAGTTACTGGCAGGAAGAGCTTTAAGCTACAATATGCTGGCATTTGGGGGGGGGGTATTTTGCTTTGGCCCAGTTCCTTTTACCTGTGGCTTTTGCCCCCATGCACCACTGGAGAGAAGCTCCTGAGAGCTTCTCTGAAATTAGGGATGGTGGAGAATTCCGCCACGGATTTCAGTGAGGCTGAATGCACTGGCATTTGGCCCCCCGAAATCCGTGGCGGAACGGCCTGCCACCCCCCCCACGGATCCCCCCTGGGACGAGACTTACCTGGGGCGGATGTTCAGGTGGCAGCTTCGGCAGCTGGTCTTCCGACTGGCTGCCGCCGCCGCCATTTGCAGTCTCAACTTTTTTTCTTTTTTTTTTACATAGACGTGATAGGCTACGTAAAGACTTACGTAGCCTATCACGTCTGAGTTAAAAAAAAAAAAACGCATAGGCAAATGGCGGCGGCGGCGGCCGCCGCCATTTGCATTCCTTATTTTCTGCCGTCTTAGTCTACGTAAATATTTACGTAGACTATTACGGTGAAAATAAAGGGGAACGCAAATAGCGTAGTGGGCGCTGTTTGCATTCCTTTTTGATTTGCTGTTTTAGCCTACGTAAATATTTAGCCTACGTAAATAAAGGATTCCGGGGGGAGGGACGGAGCGCCTCCCCCCCCCCACTGCGAAGCAGATCCGCGAAACGATAAGTAACTTTCGTACATCCCTATCTGAAATTGAATTTGGTCCTCGGGCTGAAAGACGTTTCCCACCCCTGATAAAAGAGGGTTCCTTATACTAGTATTTCCCAAACTTCTGATAGCTGAAACACGATAGGTTTCTAGATCAAAAATGAAGTCACATATCAAAGTTACACTGAATATATAAAAGTAAATCAAGACACCAATTTCAATTTGTAATTAAATTAACTGTGACTTGCTTTGTTAATTGCAAGCCATTAGCAGGAACTAATTTTTGTTTTTAATTTGCGCAGTGCCTATCACAACATTAGGCACTTTACAGACTAATAATACAATTTGTTTCCTACAGCAACGTTCCACACCCGATCCAAACACACTGAAACTGGCAGCCTCATCCTCACCAGGTTTGTTCAGAAAGAAGTCCCACTAAACTTGATGGAACTCGCTGGCAAGCGCAGATTAGAGATTAAATTTAAGGGATGACCATTAACTAAAATTGTGAGCAAGCATGAGAAAAAAGAGTTATGTAGGTGTTAACAACTCCTGGGTGAGTAAGGCACTTTATGGAAAAAATGCTTACTGTAAGTTTTCAACTCTCTTGTACATAAACTTCTCTTATTGTATACTACCAAGTGCTGTCACACAGAGATTGTAATGAACTGGACTATTCTAAACAAATAAGACAGAAGCAACCCCAGGGCCGGCCCAAGACATTTTGCTGCCTGAGATGAAGGCCAAGATGGTGCCCCCTCCAACTGCATGTAGAAAAAGTCAGCTGGACTAGAAATTCACTCTTTCTTCAACAATGGCAACGGGACAGCCTTCCACCACACCAAAAGCAGCAGACTAGTTTAGGGGGTGCACTACAGGCCATGTGGCCCACAGCTCTCTCCTCCAAGCCCTTGCTGCTGCCTCCCACCATCTGTTGCCTGAGGCAATTGACTCACTATGTCTAGTGGTGGGTAGAGAAGTACCTGAGCAGTACCAACATCACTCTTTGTTGTTTTTACTCTTTTGAATATCCTTTGAAACTCCTTTTTTCCTAACCCCCTTTAGTTCGCACTCAGAGACTTGTTGTGTAACAAAATAGGAACATAGGGAATTGCTTTAAACCAAGTCAGACTACTTGTCTATCTAGCCCAGTCTTGTCTGCTCTGGCAGCATTGTCTCCTCAAGCAGAGGTCTTTCCTATCACCTTCTACCTCCTATCCTTTAATACCTGGAGAAGCCAGGGACTGAAACTAGAACCTTCCGCCTGAAAAACGCATGGTCTTCCACTGAGCTATGGTCCCTCCACAGAGAAACGGCAGAATTACACACACACACGCTGGCCCCAGTGGGGGATTTCCTCCACATTTCCTCTCATCTTCAGAGGAGGGATTTCCCCCCTCCATACATGCTGTGATCTCAATAATTATCAGTCTGCCCTCACCCCTCCCTCTGGATGCTACTACTTGCATTTAAAATAACCTCCATGTTAAATAGAAGACACATTTTACACATCATGTTTGCTGTTCTCTGGGCATGTCTCCTGATAGGAATAAGGCATATTCAAACTGATGGGATGGATCTAGATTTAGGTGCATGCAGCTGGGCAGGTGGACGTAGACTTTCCCACCCCACCTCATGGCAGCCTCTTCAGCCCTTCTGAAAATGCACCACAGAGGATTGGGAGATCCTACTGAATGGGGTAGGCTGTGGTGCAGGGAGATCCCCCCGCCCCGCCCCCAAACAGGCAGAGGCATCTTTCCTGACTGCAGCTGAGAAGATGCCTCAACACAATTTTGAATGATCCCACCTCCCCTCTGCACCTCAGCCTATCCCATTCAGCAGGGTCTCTTGACCCTTTGTGCAGCATTGGAGGGGGGCGGGGCAGGGGTGCTGTCGGAAGGAGGAAGTCTACTTCTGCCAGCTCCATTGTTCACAACTAAATCTGGATTCAACCCAGTGACTCACGCAGACACTCAGAAGGCAGTCACTTCTGAGGACATGTAATTCTGCTCCTTCTCTGCACTAGTGGTGATTAGAGGTCAATCATATGTGACTCATATAGCTACTCTGGAATGATCTGCCTCCACGCTGCTGTGGGCAGATACTTTTGAGTTACTAATTAATTTATCATAGCACATTAGCACTTTCTTTACAACACACTAGTGGGGGACTCTGTTTATATGAAATCAGATCAATGATTCACCCCGCCTAATACAAATAAAAAGGATGAAGACAACGCTTGCTTAATTGAAGCACGCACCAAACCCCTCCTGTTAGTGAACAAACTGCCCAGGAACAGGCTGTTGCTTGCAAGAATAAACTTTTGTTTATAGCATCAATCCCCCCCCACACACACACACACACTTTTTTTCTTTCATACATTCATTCCCAAAACCCAATAGGTTTGTTAAAATGAGAAGGAGCAAAAGGCAGAAAAATCACAACAGAAATGTAAATAAATGCATTGGGTTGTATCTACTACTAGCCCTCCTTAAAGTAGACCCATTGGAATGAATGCGACTTAAGTTAGGGAAACCTTGGGTACAACCCAATATTTAATGAGCATCGTAAAAAGGAAAACACTGGCATAATTACCTGTATTTTCAATAGCTCTCTTATGAAGTGTGTTGGGACATAGGGTGTATTAAATCTATGGTGTATTAAATATTAACTGTCATAATGAGGCTGCTGTATACAGCTTGTGTGATTTGTACAGTGCAAGATTGTAAATACTTACACTAATGAGCGCCTTAGGAATGTAATTATAACATTTGACAGAGGTTGTGCATTCTGCTTCCCACAGATGGCCCACACTGTTCATAATTTCTAGCGCTTAGCAATCCATATTCTTCTCACAAGAGCACAATGAGATAGGTCCTTATAATTAATCCCATTTTACAGATCTGGGGACTGAATGTGCCAGACAAGCAACGTAGGTAGGTAAGGTAAAAACAAACTCTGCAGACTCAGGGGAAGCTGGCTGCAGCCCTGGCCAGCTGGTGGGAAATTGTGAGCTTCAGTTTTTCATCTCTGTTCAACACCTAGGATATTTTAGGCACTATTGTCAATAATAAATTATGATGTTGGGAAACCAATATTGCAATAAAACCCTTTAAAACCCTGGTTAACAGAACAGCAGCAGGAGTGAGATGAGATGGAGCCCAGAGTGGTATGGCGCATGAGACAGCTTACACCAGGGGTCAGTCCCCAACAATTTCAGGTCAGGGGGCACATTTGGAATTTTGAGGTAGTGTTGTGGGTGCTCTCACAAAATGGCTGCCATGGAGGGCTTTCCTATCCATAAAATGGCTGCCATAGTGGGCATGGCTGACAGTCATGAACACTCATTTCCCAGAAGGCAAACTGGTGAGACTAAAAGAAAAGTAACTTGCTCCATAAGTTGCCCCAGTCTTTTGAACCCAAAGAAAGATGTTGCCAGAGAGCAACACTTAACTATGCAGCATGCCAGCCTCCCACTTAATTTTGGTTTTAAATAAATAAATAAATAAATAAAAACCAATAGAGGCAGGGAACTTGGGGGGTGTCAAGAGAAGTGACTGCAGGCACCATGTCAGACACCCCAGGCTGACACACTCTTCTGGCCAATTCAGTAGTGATATGTGGATGTGCCCAAGAAAGGGCATGGGTACGCTAAGGAGGTGGCATGATGGACTTTACCCTATGGGAGGAATATTCTTCATAATGTGAAATGTGGATGCACTGTGTAGTCAGTCATGCCAAGAAAGAACTTTGAGCTTAATGACCAGAGTTTTCCAAAGTAGAGGATAGAAGGAAGTAGCAGGGCTCTAACTATGCCCTTAGCTCTGAGATCCTTTTGAATCCTTTGGGTGGCAGTCATGCAAACAGCATCAAAAGTGAACCCTATTTGGACTCTACTCTGCAAATTCCTGGCTGAGACGACATCTGAAAATCAGATTCCAATCTTAGCGCTCTGGCCGGAACACCATACAGTCCTCTATTGTTGAGCTTTTGTTGATGTCTTGCCTCTAGCATACTTACTGTTAACCCTATTTTAGATTCCAAAATAGTGCATGAATTTTGGTGATGGAACTTTTGTCCTGTCCTTATGGTTCTTCCAGCCTGCTCACAACTTTGGAGCTATAGACATACATAATCTCTACTCATCCCCCCCCCCCATGCCCCCAGCTTCAGAATGAAGTCATTACATTAAAGTTGTTGGGAGATTTCTGCTTGGACAGTTTCCACCTACACTCACTCTCTGCATTCATGGCATGATAATTTTGAACCTGATTTTCCACTGCTCTGCACCTTGACTCATTAAGTTCAGCATAAACTGGGAGAGGGATGTAAGTACAATACAGAAATATGCTGCTTTCACCCACTTTGCAGTGGATTAAGTGACAGTAAAAGCCTCAGCTGATAAAAAGATAATAAGAATCCATTGGTATAAGAAGGATAAAAGAAAGTAAAAAAAGAGAAGTTACACACGTGTCCTGCTTGGAACGTGGTTAAAAATGGAAATGGAAATTTGTATCTTGGATTTTCACTGAAGAAGACTCCGGTTGCCAACACGTCTGATGTTTGTTGGTTTAATCTTTGATATAGCACTGATCCATTCTGCCCATTATTCTATGGCATTTCAATTACTCAAATAATTCTTTTAAACATTCATAACACTAAATTGCAGGTAGTCCTTTATTATAAAGTTTTCAGTTCGCTACCATTTCCCAGTAGTCTTCAATGTTTACACACCCAAGGCACACCTTTAGTCAAACTCGAATAAGCCTCATGAACTATTGAGCTATTGTTGGCGGGCAACAGTGGCGGGCAACTTGGGGGGCTGCACTAGACCCAACCAGACTCCTCCGGAGCCACACACACATATCCACTGCAGCCACAACTGGAAGTGGCTGCACGGCAACCAGAAATGGTGACGTGACTGCATTCCCAGCAATTCTATTAGGAAACAAGGCAGAATCACTGGGAATCCAGTGGCACAGTAGTGGTGGAGGCCATGCCACCAAGACTGGGGACCCAGTGGGGGGCACAAAACTCCCCCAGGGGGCTGTATGTGTCCTGCAGGTTGTGTGTTACCCACCTCTGGTTTAGAAAGTAAAAAAAAAAGGCAGCACAGAGTTACAGAGACATCTGTGAACAAGAAACTCAGGAGTAGAAGGGCATGGCAGCACAGCAAAAAGAAACCATGAAAGTGGATGGTTGGGCTGGATGCCTGTGCCATGTGCTCAGAAAGGAACACCGTCTTTCCTTTCGTACAAAGGAGATTTGCCTAAGGATTCAAGTGGGCTCCAATCAGCTTCCTTGCTTTGACTGAGGATGACACGTATGCCTATCATATGGCTCCTCTGCCCTTAGTCTGGCCCAGTCATGGCCTTCGGTAGCAGAGCTTGAAGTCCAGTAGACTCACTGCTTCCAGGTTGTCCCATCACTCCCATGCTATAAACTGAGTGGCCCTGGCATTACTAGAGAGAGTGCTTCTTCCTTGCCCAGGTATACCATCACAGCTCTTATATGGGGCATGGAAGACAAATGCATCAGCACAAGCTGGAACAGCACTCACCTTGGCATTCTGCTGCCTGAGAGCACCAATCCCACCACAAGGGTTAAGAAGACAGAGTCATTTCACACAACCACTTGTTACCTGGTGATTGTGTGATGAAATATGTGTACTGCTGCATTTTAAGATCATCTTCTCTGTTTGTAGCTGTTTGGTTATTTATTTCTTTTAAATGCTGGGTTTTTGTTGCTGCTTTTAAAGTAATATTTTAATGTGTTTTATTATTGGGTTTTTATCATTGGTTGTATTGCTTTTGCTTGTATTGAGTAGGTTGCCCTGAGAACTTCGGCTACAGGGTGACTCATAAATTGAAATAATAACAATAATAGCAATAACAATAACAATAATGAGAAGGGGAAGGGGGATTTTGGTGTGACAATTCAACACATTTTGAGGCTCTGGCTGAGGCCCCTGCCTTTACTTGTTTCTCAGAGGTTTTCAGGATATGTTGAGTTGTGATCATGGCACATATGGGAGCATTCACTGTGACATCCCCACAGAGAATGAAGTCAGGGACTGAAACTGGAACTTTATGCATACAAAGCAAGTGGTCTACCACTGAGCTATGGCCAATCCACAGGGACAGGGTGAGGTGAAATATAGAAATAAGCACTGCCTAACTTGTAAAGCAAGAAGGGCTTATGTCTGCCAGAAAGTTATGCTGTCTGTCTAGGAAAGCTAGTTGAAGCTAGACAGTGATGAGAGGAAAGCACTCTGCACATACACAAAGGCATTCCTTACTTTATTATTATCTCACATGTTTTGAGGTTAATAACGGATAATGAGTTCCAGGGCTTAAGCCTGATTCAGATTAAGGCCTGGAAATAAGCAAGGAATGAAATGCAGAAAGAACCAAGAATGAAGAAGAAAGGTGAGCAGACAAGGAAATGACAAAAATGATGAATGGTTCTTTCCACATGCACCCCATTCCACCAGTCTCCTGCTATCTTTTTCTTTTACACACACACACACACACACACACACATTAATGGAGTGAGTCCAAAACTGTAACAGCCCTAGCCAGGCAGGAAACAAAGAGGGAAACATCTCACCGTGAATTTCTTGTAAAGTTCATATGTGAGGAGGGGGTTGGGTAACTCCCTGAAGTATAACTTGCAGAGTGACCCCACACAGTGAATGTCCTGAAGGTAAACTTCCCTTGTCAGGTCTGGGCATTGGTCTGAGCCAAACTCTTGCCTGAAACAACAGAGGCATGGTGGGGTTAATGAACAGAATGAGATGGAAACAATCCGTGCCTCAATTTCTGTCACAGACAAAGGCAAGGTAAAAAAAGAAAAAGGGTACTGATTGGGTGGCAAAGATCTGATAATGTATTACCTCAGTGATGGGGAACCTGTTCAGCACCAAAGATCACCATGGAAACCTATCATAACCTTGAGGGCTGTATGGATTCTGCATATTCTTGTTTCACATAATTTGCATGTTTTAACTGCCATTTGCATGAAGATGATCTATTATAAGCCACAGTCGAGCTAGTGGACATAATTTTGCAATGTTCTGATAGGGCTGGTTCACAGAAGCCCTCATTGTGCACACGGTGGTTCACAGGAGTGAGCCTTTCAACTTGCGCACCTTCCCACATAAGCACGGTGTAAAATGTTTAGAGAGGAAGGAAGTGTGTATATTCATATGGAAGTCGGTGTCATCCCCACAACCCATTCACCGCTTTTCCTGCAGCAGGCAAAATGCAGAAATGGGGCTTAACTTGTAATATATGTGCACAGGTCTTGGTTTACACTCACTGTTCTATGTTGGGGAAGGAGCATGAAGCCAAGACTTACTGTCATCGCCTGAGGCATATACACCGGGGAGGGGAGTGGAACTGATTATATTCTCAAAAAAACAAACAAATGAGCTTTAGAAGCATAGGATTTCTGCGATGATTCCTAAAAACATGTGTTCTGACTATGATCTAGAGTCCATCTGCAAAGCAGAGTTTGTTCACAGGCTGTTCTTTCACAAACCATCCTCAACATCACACCTCTCTTGCATCTGGGTTTTTTATTCGCCTCACCTCAGTTTTTGAATGTTGGATGTCACTCCAGAAAGCCGGTAGATGCCGTCCACAATTCCGTGAGTCTCTATGAACTCTGCACAGCTCTTCAGCACTGGGGGAACTAACAGAAGGAAAGGGAGAATTAAGCAAAATGGAGGAGATCTTTCCTGGGGGACCTCAGATTCAATTGCCTTTACACAACAATATTATTATCCTTAGAATGGGCAAAGGATGATGAACAGAGAATACAAAGGAGTGATGCAAGTATTAATCTACATCGTTGGTATTAATCAACTTAGCTAGTTAATTGCTTGTGGAATTTCCTCCCCAGGGAAGTTAGGGTGGCTGCCTTGTTACTGGCCTTTAGATGGCTGATCTAAAAACTATACATACAGTTCTGCTGAGCTTTCAGTGATGAATGTGCTCCTTGATTTTAGAGGGCATCCCTGTTTTGTTGTAATGTATGCATTTTATCTGTTTTGTTTTTAGTTTTTTTAATGGTTGTATTTTATTCCTTTTATAGCCTTATTGTAAGTCGCCTCAAGCACTCAGAGTGGAGGAGTGATTAAAAAATACATTAAATAAATAAAGATGGCAATCCCCATCCTCCAAATTTATTGGCAGGGAAGGCAACATAGATACATCAGCAGCACCCTTCTACAAGTGCAAAATGAAAAAAGAAACTTTAAGATGGCTTTTACTTCCAACTTATATGTAGGGTTGTCCATCGCTGTGGTTGTCCACCCTTTTTGGCCTTGATGGACTCCCAGTATGCACCCAACGTGGCTCACATTTGTGGGCTGAGCCACAGGGCTTTTCCTAAAATCTGGGAACTTTTTCTGATTAAAACAAAAAAAAAAAGTAAATAGAAATGTGCACAAATTGCAGATGCAAATTGCATAAGCTACATACATTTTGGCTGCAAATTGCGTAATTTACTCAAATTGCTCCTGTAATTTGCACACATTTCTATTTATGTAAGTAACTTAAACCAGGGAAAATCAAGCTTCCGGGCAAACAAGCCAAAGTCCAGGGTTGCTCCTGCCAAGGGTCCATTTCCAAGCAGGGGCCCAGTGACAAGAGCCCCCTGGACTTGCTCCTCCTCTTCACCATAGCAGCCTGCTTGCTCACCTGCCTCTTGCTCTGGCCCGGACAACGATGGTGGTGAGAAGGAGCAGCAGTAGATGCCACTGCCTACTTGCTTGCTGCCTCTCTGCCTCTCAAGCAAGCAAGTGGTGGTATTGATGAGAAAGAGGATGAGGAACAATAGCAGCTGGGCACAATGGAGGTGAGAAGGCAGAGTCCTTGAGGAACGGAGCCCATTGAGGGTGTCTTGCCCAAGGACCCTCAAAACCTGGAACTGGCTCTGCTCTAAATACATGCTGAGAATAAGGAAGAGAGGCCATGCTGTCACCATGGCCTCCTGATGAGTTCCCTAGAGGCATCTTCTTGGCATCTGTGGAGACAGACTGCTAAATAGAGCTTGGCCTGATCCTACAAGGCAATACTTATCTTGAACACCCACATGTACTTTGCTTTTCAGGTGAAATCACTGTGGCATTTTTCTAGCAATAAGTACTCCATTTTGCTGCCTGAGGAAAAGGACAAGATGGCACCCTTCCCATTCCACATACAGAAGCCAACTGGACTAGCCTTTCTCCACCACACCTGAGAGCAGCAGGCTAGTTTAGAAGGTACAGGACAGGCCATGTGGTATGCACAGCTCTGTCCTCCAACAGTGGGGGAATGGCTGAGAGGCTCAGGAGGAATGGGCACTGGGCTGCCACTGCTTTGCCGCCCCCCCCCCCCGCAGTCCTCCAGCTTCAGATGGTTGCCGCCACCTGCCTAATGGGAGGGCCGGCCCTGTATGTACTACAGCTATGGAAAATTGAAATGAACTGTAACCAGATTAAATCTATGTCGATACAGCCTTTAAATCTGGGCTTTCCACAATATGATGGGGTTTGACCTTGTTCACATTTGAAGATATTTTGGTTTTTATGTTTTCGCTGTATTGCAAATATTCTATATTCTAGGTTTCTATATATTTTGGAAAAATGTGAAAGATTACTTTTTCTGTAAGAATCAGTAGTAGTGTTTAGTTATTAAATTGCAAGTTATCTCACATTTATGTGAAAATATGCCCTTCTTTTAATATCCTTAAAAAGGAATGTAGATTGAAGTGTGGGTATTGTGCAGGAAGGAAGAATTGCAGTATCTTTTACCAGTAATTCATGCCACCAGTACTATCCAGTAGGGGCCTGTAACACTCATGTCATATTCATTCTTAATATTCATTGTGTTTGAATGCCCAAATCTATAAAGTGTGAACATATTTTGAAACAGACTTGTACAAGTGCCAAGCTACTCGTACAAGTCACCTTATCAGGGAAAACCTACATCCAAGCACATATGCCCATATCATATATACTTCATTGGATAAGTATGTCAGACTTATTTAATACCACCCCAATTAAATAAAAATTAGAGCAAGTAGTGCAGTTGTGCAAAATGTTGTCAGCTAAATTGTTCCAGACAACTTATACAGCTATGCACGTGAAATTTCACATTAACAAAGACATTGACAATTATCCAGATTGTCTCTGCCATCTTGTAGAGGCTAGAAACATTATGTTCTGAAAAGTAAAGGCTGAGATTCAGAGGATTTTAGCAACATTTACAGATTCTGCCTTGCAGGACTACCTCCATGGAGGCTTTTTGTGCATGTTCTCATAGGTAGCTTCTCCCATTCAAGGTTCATGTTTTTGCAAACAACTGCAAATATGGGATGTGGCATGATGTGGTGAGAGGTTTTGTACCCATGTTGCTGCTTCTCCCACATGTGGCTTATACTATCCAGCTAAAAGCCATGATTTCCCACATCTGTGGCATGGACAGGCAAGGAACTAGAGCAGGTTGTTCGTTTGGTTTGCAAGTCTTGGATGTGCTGAATGAACATGTCTCAAATGAAAACCCTCTGAGCAAATCATGATTCTGGTAAACTGCAAGCTTAGAATAAAATGTGAGCTTCCTATTTCTGGCTTGAATGAAACAAATGAGGTAGGTCAGCTCCAGTGAAGATAAAACAGTTACAGATTGAGAGCTTACAATCCTGTAAAATATATTCTGTACAGTGATAGGATCGACATGCAACAGTCTTCTGCTGTCCATAAAACTCTCTTCTGAGTAATTTGGCTCTCAAAAAAGGAAAAGAACGGTCACAAATCTGACATAGTTAGAAGTCATCTTTCTCTTATTTGACTATATTCCACAGGGTGCACGTTCACAATAGGAAGCAGGATTTCATTTAATACTGAATTTTTTTTATCTTCACTTTTGCAGAACACCTATTTTCTTAAAAAGCAACTTAGGTCAACAGCACTCTTAAGCAGGGTAAATGAACCTCCCACAATCACAATGAAGAGAGTTACTTTCATTCACCCTTCAGAGAGAAAGAACAGGGTAAGGGGCAGGTGGAATCCACAAATTGTTTCCTTGAGTTTCCTTTCAGAGTCTTCCTTGCATTTTCCCTTTTACCATTCACTGTATAGTGTAAACCAAACAGATGTGCTAAATTGCAAATAGTTCTGTTGACTACCAGATGCTAGAAACAAGCAATATGGATGGTGAACACTGCCATGTTCTGCTGTTGTAAGCTGGAATGCCAATGAAGCATCCAAATTCCCTTCAAGAATTTGGGGGTCCGATTCAGGAAGTAACTAACCTGAGCTCACCTGCAATGGAAGTCCAGCTTACCAATATCTGGGGTTTGTGCAACTGGGCTGGCAGAAGCAGACCTCCCCACTACCTCCTCCCCACAGCAGCCCCTGAAGCCCCCTGGAAACGCTACACCGAGGGCCAGGGGGCCCTGCTGAAACATGTGAGCTGTGGTATAGGGGGGAGGAGACTCCCCCAAAATTGGGCCAAGGCACTTTTCATGAGCACAGCCCTTCCATCAACAGAAAGCAGATCTTGGATCCAAACCATAGTACATTTCTCTGGAAGCTCCACTGTCTTCTTGGCTACACCGCGTCTCACTGTACAAGCTCTGAGATCTCTATATGTCATCAAACCGGTAAAGCATCAGGGGTCAAAGAAAGTGCCTGCTGTATTCTGATGAGACCTTGTGCAGTTAGAGGAATCCACACCCCATGCTCAGCCTCTTGGTGCAAGCCCAAATGCCATCTCTGAACTTATTCCAAATTTTGTAATCCATAGCCATGTCTTTGGTGCACTAGAATTGTCTTATTCCAGAATTTGAAAAAAAAAAAAAATCTAATTCTGCTTATCTCTGCCATAATTCTAATCCTTCCACATGGCTGTTTCCCTCCGACTTGACTGGAGACATCTTTTGTTATTTTGGCCCTGGTGCCAATTTACTCAGGGTTTGCTTTCATCCACACTTACCAACCTTCCTTCTAATTTACCTCCACTCCTAGACCTGTAATGTCCATGTGGCATTCCAGCCCTACACTTCCCACACCGCTGTAGCCAACTCCCTCCCCAAACTTTACGCACACCATTTCCTGCAGGCAAGGGGCTTGAACGCCACCAAACAGAAAACAAGCCTATTTTGTCAGACTATGCCGTGGGTTTGTGAAGTAAAAAGAACAAACAAAACCCAACTTCCAACAGGGATTCATTTCACTTGCGACCAAAAATTACAGTCTTGACCTCAAGTCCCTGGTGATGGAATGGGCTTCTGCCTCAATTTCCTGCAGAGCCAAGCTCCTCAATGCATTGATGATATGAATGAAGAGCACCAAGGGGAAAAAAAAATCTCTTTTAGTGGAGCCAAAATCCAGAAGGAAATTTGAGTTCTCTAACTCATTAGGTAGTGCTGTTGGGAGGCGGAGTTAAGATGGTAATAAATATTTGCATTGCTGCTAAGTTTTATCTCGGATTTTACTTTTATTTTATACTGTAGTTTTAAACTTGTAAACTATATTGTATCTTATGTTGCATTTCATGGTTTTAGTGGTTGTGAGCTGCCCAGAGAGCTTCAGCTATTGAGTGGTATAGAAATATAATTAATTAATTAATTAATTAGCAACATGATAAGTACGGAGGCAATTTCCTTCTGATTCGTGTGCAGCGGTCCTTTGTGGCAAAAAAGCACAACCAAATGAGCAGTTAGTTATTCTTCATGAAAGAAAGTGAAACTCGGGAACATGTTGATATTTTGCAGCAGGATCCTTCTTTTGCAACAACATGCACACTGAATCCTAAATCCTCTTGAATTTTGAATGTGAACATTTCTGTTCCTTGGGGGTGGGGATGGCATGTGTGTGTGTGGGGGGGGGGGAGAAGAAGAAAAGTAGCTGTGTGTGAAGAAGAGGGCTGGAGCTGTATGTCCCAACCTTCCTATATCTATAATTGAAACCATACTCTAGGCTTGGAAGTTGGAAGAGGCAGCTGGTGTCACACAGTTTCTCCTAGTGCTGCCAGGCAGCCAAAATGTCCTCGTTTTACAACTACAATAGAAACCAGACGCAGAAGAAAGACAGAGTGTATGGACCCCAGGCGTCAGCTTGGGGGGGGAACACACAAATTGCAATGAAAACACATTAAGATTAAAGTCTTTCCTTTTCTTATTCTTAGACAAAAATAAAACCAAAAGGTGATCAAGTGTCTTAGAAACACTGTAAATCTAGGGCAGCCTTCCCCAATTCAGCACCCTCCAAATATGTTGGACTACAACTCCCATCACCCCAGGCAGCACAGCCATTGGCCATGGTGGCTCGGGATGATGGGGTTATAGTTCAACACACCTGGAGGGTGCCAGGTTGGGGAAGGCTGATCTAGGGTATTGTGTGATATATGCATTGTTAAAGTTTCCTGTTATTTTGACCATTTTTCTGGTCCTGTCAATCTTCTTTTGAAGACTTCACATGTCCTATCACTTTTTGGGATGGATAAGCTCCACCTCTCAGTGCTTGGTTCATTTGATTTCATTTGATTTCATTTCATTTCATATCATGCAGCAGCAGCAGCAGCACCCCCCCAACCATGCTGAACAGGATTTATCTCTTGTTTCCCCCCTCCTTCCAAAAAATTGAAGAATGTTCTACAAGCTACCAAAATTTGCTTTGAATTGCCAACTTCTGGCAGCCTTGCTTGTGGTTGATTCTGCTCAGGCCAGGCAGTTTTGTGCTGAGATAGCTGAAATGAAATGAGCAAAATATTAAGCATATGAATGATCCCATTGGAATCCTTGTTTCGTATGCTTAATGTTAAGCAATTACAACACACTGGAGAAAACTGTATCACTCAGCAGCATGCAGCTTTTCTTTTTTCCGTCTCCTCAGTATTTTGTTACATCCCTGAGGATATTAGCTTTCAGTTTAAAATAAGTTTCTAGTCCTCATGGCCATCATCTGCAATATTACATCTACTGATATTGCAAATTATAATGCAATTTGAGCCAATGTGGCTTGTGGAAATAATACTTTTTATCAATGGTAAAGCATGGTGTGTGTGTTTTTTCCTGCTTAAAATGGTTATATATGGTGCACCATCCCTCAGCAGCATGCCCTATCCCAGAAATTCGGTCCCTGTCCATGTAGTTTACTCAACCAAAACCTCAAATCTAAACACATAAATACTCTCCCTCCCTCCCTCCCCACCACCTCTCTCACAGTAGGATATAGATTAAACTTTTATTGCTCAGTGATGATAATAACCTTGTCTTGAGATAAGAACCTTGTATTAGAAACTGGGAAATAGGAGTATAAACAAAATGTTATTTCCACATTTTCTTACACTCTTTACAGCACCATGGTGACATACATCATTTTTACTGCATGTGTAGCAATATACAGCTCCCTTGTTACATCAAAAATATTAAACAAAACAAAACAGGAATCTGTCGCAAGCAATGTAGATTGCATCAGCTACGCTTACAGCTAGACACTTCACATGTCCACTTTTGGAGGGCCTTTGACTGTTTAACCAGGACTTGCCTTGATATGTCTAGTCTCTTTGGCCATAATCCAGCACACACTTAACCAGACTGCAATGGGGAATAAGACCAGTTAACTATGTGCGGAATTACAGTTGTTGCTTACAGCTGAACGTGCCGTTTTAGGAAAAAACAAGCAAACCTCACACCATCTTAAGTAAGTGAACTGCAATGAAGCAGACCCATCTGCTCGTGCACTATGTGCCATATAGAATTCCCTTCTGCCCTAAACTAAGGGCCACTTCCCAAGCCAAGATTCCTTTCAGAGTAGTGATAAGAGGAGTTATGTGTTATACAGAATTGTACAGAGTTCAAAGACTGGTTGTTCTTCTAGCCCTGACTGGCAGTGGCAATAACTCGTCAAGGTCCCAGGGCATAGTCTGAAGGCACATGAGGCAGCCACCTTGCTGAAGTTAAGCAGGGTTGGGTCTGGTCAGTGTTTGGAGGGGAGACTATCTGGGAACGTCACGTTGCCACCTTGGGTTCCATGATGGAAGAAAGGTGGGATATAAATGTAATAAATAAATAAATAAATAAATAAATAAGACCTCCTACTGTTCCCTCCCCAGCCCTGCTATATTCACCTGAAGATGCCAGGGCCTGGGGGACCTAAGACATATAAAGCAACTATTCTACCAACGAACTATGGTATGGACCCCTCAAAAAATGACTTTCCCATAGGAAATTGTATGTATCCTGCACCTCTATACTTCTAGCCAATTTCTCAAGGGAGAGGGAAAACTCATACCCAAACTCATACCGCCCCTTTCCACCACCACCCATCTGCCATGAAGACTATTGCCTGTGAAGGAGTTGGAGCTCTCTGCCTCGACCCACCCCTTCCCCCTTTTGCTGGGGAAAAGGCCATATTTTGAAGGGATCAAGCCCTTCAAAATGCAAGACGCAGCTCTTGTCCACACCCTGCACCAAGAAAGCATGCAGTGTTTTGCATCTAAAAAAAGAGCAAAAATTCACATTCTATAACCAGACATAATGTTGGCATACAGGGTCATAGCCAATCATTTAGACCTAGTCAATCATGTCTAACAGCTAGCCAACAAAGCCTCAATGTATTTGGTGTAATTTGTCCACCACATGCGCCTCTACACACAGGCACACAACTTCATTCTCAGAGCACTAGATGAGCATTGCATTGCTGTAGAGGCACACCGTGAAGGCAAAGCACAGAACTATTTCCAAACAGAGAGACAAAAAATAAAAATCACAAATTGGCGTAAGCGTTGGGATGAGGAGGGTGTTGAGTAACCATCACTTCTGACATCACAAGCAAGAACCAGTGGATGCCCCACCCTGGAATGCAAACCACATGCCACATGACAATCACACAAGGTTTTCTAGCTAGGAAAAGAATATGTTTTTCCTACATTTAAAAAAACAAAGCAGCAGCAGGATACATTAGAAGTGCAGCATACCTTCAACAGAGGCATAACCTAAAGAGAAGACATCTGGACTAGAGATGGATGAATCTGTCAATTTCAGTTTCTCTTAGTTGCTCACACTTTGGGCGCAATCCTATGGGTTATGCCCTGGGTACCCGTAAGCCACCGAACTTGGAGGCTTATGAGTGTCCTACCCAGAGAGGAAAGTGCCTTACGCCTCCTGCGCTGCATTTTACCTAGCGGGCAATTTTGCCTGTCTCGCAGAGGCTTCGGAGAGGGGAAGGAGGCTGGGGCGGCAATAGGAAATGGTCTAAGGGCGCAATCCTGTTGGGATAGGCAGCTGCCTCCAGACTCGGAGGTGACCACCTATCCAATGCAGGGCAGGTGCAGCGCAGAGGTGAAATTCCCCTCCGCACTTCAGCCGCCCTGCTTTCACGCTAGACAGCCAATTTTGGCTGTCTAGCCATGGGAAGTCAGAGCGGGGGGGGGGGCGGATGCCAGATGACGCATAGGAAGCATTGGAAAGGCACTTCTGCCCTCCTCGCTCTGGCCCGCCCCCAGGAACACCCTGTTTTTGCTGCTCTGAGTGGCTCTTATGAGCGCGGGGCCGATCCACACTGCCTACAAGGCAGCATGGGAGGGGGCAGAGGTCAGTTCCCAGGAACTATCCTATGGCCATCTAGCCGCTGACTAGAGGCCATAGGATTTTGCCCTAAGCCAGCTGCCCCAGCCTCTTCCTCTCCCTGCCCCCAGGAACACCTCCTTTCCCCCATCTCCTTGCTCCATTTACCGGAGAGGAAGCCAGTGTGGTTCTCTCTGCACCAGTTATGAGGGGGAGGGGTCAGGGAGCATGGTTTCCTGGCACTGAGCTTGGAGCCAGGAATCTGAAAAATCCTATTTCCCCAGATGCTGTCTAGGGGACATAGGATTGCTCCCTTTGAGAATTCTTCCAATCTTCAATTCGGTTTGTTCCAAACTTTGAGAACTGCATGATCATTTGTACGCATTTTTGTGTACATTTCTCAAATATATATTATCTATCGATCAATCAATGGATCAATAGATAGACATGTCATAAGACTGATTGAATTGCTCCCTATCCGTAATTTGGACACTGCTTAACCAATAAATGTCAAGTATGCTTCTCCCCGCCTCCCCCCACTTTTTTTTGCACTAAAACCAATAATTTGAAAAGGCCTTCAGAGCTGCCCATTGAGCTATTTTGTGTACCTGGTTTTTCGGTGCACATTTAACCACACCAGATGCATTGAAACTCAGTAGGAGGAAACACAGCAAAAGCCCTTATGAACAGGATGACACTACTAAAGACTGAACATGTCCCCTTTTTCCTTCAGACAGATCCTCGGTGATCAGAGGATAAGACATGTCAACAGAACAGTGTGAGCGGATGTCTGCCGCACCGTGCCCTACATAGACAAAGGCCTTCAGTCTCTGCAACTGTCAATCCAGCACTTTTCACCAGCACTACATTTCGTTTGTAGAAGAAAAAAATAACATGGGCCAGCCCTCCAGTGCCAATGTTTACTTTGGCTATGATAGCCAAGCTACCGGAAGTCCCAGACACCTGTGTTTGAACAGGGAGATAGCTAACCAACATCAAACGGGTTTCAAAATGAATCCCCCCTTTTAAGCTTCCATGCTCCTTTCCACTTTGGCTGCCCCATGCTCTGCTTTGGAACTTGAACAGACAAGCTGGCGCTGCTGTGATCCTGTCTGCATAGTGAATATTATAGCTGCAACCGTCACACTTTCCCACTTCATTTTGTTAGCCAAGTTGCTACAGTATCATGAGGCCTTCTAAGACATAAGAACATAAGGAAGCTGTACTGGATCAGACCAAAGGCCT
Organism: Heloderma suspectum; assembly: GCF_057233095.1. Classification (NCBI taxonomy): domain Eukaryota; kingdom Metazoa; phylum Chordata; class Lepidosauria; order Squamata; family Helodermatidae; genus Heloderma; species Heloderma suspectum. The sequence continues at coordinate 42,623,714 of NC_139460.1, read as the reverse complement.
ATCTAATTCAGCACTCTGTTCCTACAGTGGGCAATCAAATATCCATTGGAAGCCCACAATCAAGACATGAGCAGAACAGCATCTCCTGCTCATGATCCCCAGCAATTATTATTCGGAAACATACTGCCTCTGATACTGGATGTAATACACAGCCATCATGACTAGTGATCATTCATAGCCTTATCCTCCATTTCAGGTGAGCAATTTGTTGTAATGATTACTATGATGATCAACAAAGTTGGTTTAAAGCGCAACTCGGCTCCAGACTTGTGGGGCCTGCTCCTGTGGGACTGCCCCCCTGCCCAGGCTAACTGACATCAACTGCCCTGTGGGAAGGAAGAAGGAACAAGGGGAACAAGAGCAGGCAAAGCAAACTTCAGGGCCTGCTCCTGTTGGGATGCCTTGACCCACAGGCCCAAATGTCATCAATGGGCATCAACTGCCCTTTGGGAAGGAACAGCCTAGCCCTTGCTCAATTGGAGCTGGTTCTGTTGTTCAGCTTTGTCTTTTGAGCATGAGGTTCTTGTTGTATCTCTTGTGTTTTATAAATATTGTAAGCCACTTTGAGAACTCTAGTTAAAAAGTGGGCTATAAATCTACTTACTTACTAAATAAATAAATAAATAAAACATCTATAACAATAGGGTTTCTGCATATCAGGATCTATGGGTATCTGCATATCAGGATCTCAGAGCAGAGCAGAGCAGAGCAGAGCAAGCTGCTCCAGCTGGTCCAGGGAATACAGAAGCAAGCAAGCTCCCAGAGAGCAAGCGACCAGAGCGAGCGAACAGGGGGAGCAAACAGGAGTTGGCCAGGCTTCTGAGAGCTCCAACTGAATTAGGGGGGGTGGCCTGAGTACTCCCAGCAGCTGAGTGGGTGGGAAGCTTCAGTCTGTTTCCCGCCTCCCAGCTGAGCAGAGCAGAGCAGAGCAGAGCAGAGCTGAGCTGAGCAGAGCAAGCTGCTCCAGCTGGTCCAGGGACTACAGAAGCAAGCAAGCTCCCAGAGGGCGAGCGACCAGAGCGAGCGGACAGGGGGAGCAAACAGGAGTTGGCCACGGGAATTCGGCAGGGGAGGTCAAAGGGGAGGCCCCTATCATTTTTTTTCATTTTTCATTTTATTTTATTTTATTGCATTTTTAACTAACTTTTTCCATTTATTTGTCTTGTAACACACACTTCCACACCAGTGGGACTCTGCTTTTAACCTCTACTGAGTAGAGGAGCAGGCACAGGCTAGTCTAGAACAATCACAAAGCTAGACACAAAAAGGGAAAAGAGGCAATGGAAGGACAGGACTCTCCAGTGGTCGTGACCTGCAAGGTGTGTGCAATGTTTGTTTTCTTGCCTAAGAAACATGGCCTACACCTGCAACAAGTGCAAGTTGATCACGCTGCTGGAAGAAAAAGTAAGTGGACTGGAGTGGCGACTGTCGACCCTCCAGGGAATAAGAGAACACAAAGAATTCTTGGACAGAATGGGGGAAATACAGCAGCAAAGGGAAGACCAGAAGCTTGAAGAGCAACAGCAAGATGAGGCAGAAGTGGGAAATGCTGAGGTGAAGAAAAATGGAGTAGAGGATACTCCTTGGAATAGGGTGACAGTTAGGAGAAGAAGAACTAGACGCCACTCTGCACCAGTGGAAGCAGTGGAGCTGTGGAACCGATTCCAGGTACTTGCAGATGAGACTGGAAGACAGCCTGCAGAGGAAGAATCACAGGGGAACCTACATGAGAGTGAGCAAGAGGCTGAAGGTCAAACAGAGGTGATGAAACCCAGGCCTACAACAACAAGAAGAGAAGAGTGGTAGTAGTGGGAGACTCCTTGCTGCGTGGGATCGAGACCCAAGTATGTTGCGAAGACCCGTGGACTTGCCAGGTATGTTCTGTCCCGGGAGGACGAATTAGAGACGTGACTGAAAGGTTGCCTGCACTCATAAAGCCCACTGACAGGTATCCCTTTCTTCTCATCCATGTGGGAACAAATGATACCGCCAAGCGGAGCTACGAAGAAATCACATCAGTTTTGAAGCTTTGGGAAGGAAACTCAAGAACTTTGGGGCCCAGATAGTTTTCTCATCCATCCTTCCAGTAGTTAGAAGAGGGACAGAAAGGGAAAGAAAAATACTCCGGGTGAATGACTGGCTACGAAGGTGGTGCCGACGTGAGAGATTTGGATTCTGGGACCACGGGCTATACTTCCTGGAAGATGGGCTGTTGGCAAGGGACGGGTTGCACCTCACAAAGGCTGGGAAGAATGTGTTTGGCCACAGCATGAAAAACTTCATCAGGAGGGCTTTAAACTGAATCCTACATAGGGATGGACGAAAATCCCTTACCTGATCTCGACGCTTGCTTCACGGTGGGGGGGAAGGCGCTCCGTCCCTCCCCCTGAAATTCTGGCCGGCAGGGGAGGCGCCCCATCCCTCTCTGCCGAAATTCTGGCCGGGGGGGAGGCGCCCCGTCCCTCTGGCCGTGAAACCTCGTCTCCTGCCGGGACACAAATGGCGGCAGCTGTAGGTCCCTGCAGTTAGCCGCGATAGGCTATTTGCATTGCCCTTATTTTCGTCATAGTCTACGTAAATGTTTACGTAGAATACACGTGCCAAAATAAGGAACGCAAATGGCGGCGCCCATGGGCGCCGTCATTTGCGTACGCACTTTCTTTTTTTTTAAAGTCAGCCGTGATAAGCTACGTAAAGATTTACGTAGCCTATCACGGTGTTTTTTTAAAATCTAGCTGTGATAGGCTACGTAAATCTTTACGTAGCCTATCACTTTTTTTTTTTTTTAACTTGGAAATGGAGGCGGCGGCAGCCGGTTGGAAGACCGGTCGCCGCCGCACCGCCGCCTCCCCGCTGCCGGAGCCACCGCTGCCAGGGACATTCGAGCAAGATAAGTCCCATCCGGGGGGGGGGGGCAGCAGAAATTCTCTGACATCCCTAAGATTCCTATGGGGAAGGGAGATGTAATGTTGGGGATAACAATGGATGTAGGCGCATGCACTGCAACGGAGAGAACAGCTCTGATAGCGCCCAATAATAGTCTTCAGACACATGTAGTAAGAAAGCCAGACTATGAAGCACATGGTCTTCGATGTCTATATACTAATGCCCAGAGTATGGGAAACAAACAGAACGAACTTGAACTCTGGGAAATTATGACTTGATAGGTATAACTGAGACTTGGTGGGATGACTCTCATGACTGCAATACAGCCATTGAAGGATATAACTTGTTCAAAAAGAACAGGAGGAACAGAAAGGGAGGTGGGGTTGCACTGCATGTGAAAAATACATATCTCTGCACAGAAATACAGGAGGATGAGCTTGGTAGCCCCATCGAGAGCATCTGGATTAAAATAAATGGAGCAAAGAATAAAAGGAACCTGGTGGTCAGAGTCTACTACCGGCCACCCAAACAAGGAGAAGATGAGGATGAAACTTCTGAAAAAGCAAATTGCCAATGTTTTAAGGAAGCATGATGTAGTAGTAATGGGGGACATCAATTTCCCCGATATTTGTTGGGAGACAAATTCTGCAAAACATGGCCCCTCCAGGAAATTCCTGACTTGTGTGGCGGATAACTTCCTCCTACAGAAAGTAGAGGAAGGAACTGGAGGATCAGCTATCCTTGACTTGATCCTAACCAACAGAGAGATAACTTATTGGATAAAGTAGCAGTTACAGGAACTCTGGGGGAAAGCGACCATGTTGTACTTGAGTTCTTGGTTCTAAGGGAAGAAAAAGCCGAGTGCAGTCAAACGCGTACCCTGGATTTTAGGAAAGCTGATTTTAATAAACTCAGAACAATGATCAGTAAGGTCCCATGGCAGGCGACGCTAACGAGAAAAGGAGTCCAAGATGGGTGGGAGCTTTTAAAAAAGGAAATTCTCAAGGCACAATCACAAACAATTCCAACAAGAAGAAAAGGTGGAAGACAACAGAAGAAGCCAATGTGGCTTCATAAAAAGCTTAGGGATGACCTGAAAACAAAAAAGGACATATATAGGAAGTGGAAAGAAGGCCAAGTAACAAAGGAAGAGTGCAGGCAGGTAGCACAGAATTGCAGGGATGGTGTCAGGAAGGCTAAAGCTGAGAATGAGCTGAGGTTAGCGAGGGATGCTAAAAACAACAAAAAGGCTTTCTTCAGCTATGTGCATAGTAAAAGGCAGAGGAAAGAAACGGTTGTTCAGCTATTAAATAAGGATGGCAAAACGATAACAAAGAAAAGGCAGAGGTGCTCAATTCCTACTTTGGTCTATGACCCCCCTGGCAAAGGCGAAGTACAGGCTGAAGGGGCAGGATTGCAGCTTGAGATCGATAGGCATATGGTCAAGGAACACCTAATTACTTTGAATGAATTCAAATCTCCAGGGCCAGATGAATTGCATCCTAGAGTAATAAAGGAACTGGCAGAAGAACTCTCAGAACCGCTGTCTATTCTCTTTGAGAAATCATGGAGGACGGGGGAAGTGCCAGATGACTGGAGGAGGGCTACTGTTGTCCCTATCTTCAAAAAGGGTAAAAAAGAGGAACCTGGGAACTACAGACTAGTCAGTCTGACATCAATCCCTGGGAAAAATCTGGAGCAGATGATAAAGCAATCCATCTGGAAGCACTTTGAAAACAGTGCAGTGATTACTCAAAGCCAACATGGATTTGTCAAAAACAAGTCCTGCCAGACAAATCTGATCTCATTTTTTGATCAAGTAACCTCCCTTGTAGACCGTGGGAATGCTGTACACATCATATACCTCGACTTCAGCAAAGCTTTCGACAAAGTGCCCCATAATATCCTGATGAGCAAACTAGTTCAAAGTGGGCTAGATGAAACAATGATCCGGTGGATCCACAGTTGGCTACAGAATCGGACTCAAAGAGTGCTTATCAATGAGACCTTCTCAAACTGGGGAGAGGTAACGAGTGGGGTACCGCAGGGCTCAGTCCTGGGCCCAGTGCTCTTCAACATTTTTATTAATGACTTCAGAGGAGGTGCAGGGAATGCTGATCAAATTTGCAGACAACACAAAATTGGGCAGGATAGCTAATACCTTGGAAGACAGAAACAAAATTCAAAGTGATCTTGATAGACTGGAGCGCTGGCCAAAAAACAACAGAATGACATTTAATAGGGATAAATGCCAAGTTCTGCACCTAGGAAAAAGAAACCAAATGCACAGTTACAAGATGGGGGATACGTGGCTCAACAACACTACAAGCGAGAAGGAGCTTGGAATTGTTGTTGATCACAAGCTGAATATGAGCCAACAATGTGATGTGGCTGCAAAAAAGGTCAATGCTCTTTTGGGCTGCATTAATAGAAGCATAGCTTCCAAATCCCGGGAAGTACTAGTTCCCCTCTATTCAGGACTGGTTAGGCCTCATCTGGAGTATTGTGTCCAGTTCTGGGCACCACACTTTAAGAAGGATGCAGACAAACTGGAGAGGGTTCAGAGGAAGGCAACAAAGATGATCAGGGGACTGGAAACAAAGCCCTATGAAGAGAGACTGAAAGAACTGGGCGTGTTTAGCCTTGAGAAGAGAAGACTGAGGGGAGATATGATAGCACTCTTCAAGTACTTGAAAGGTTGTCACAGAGAAGAAGGCCAGGATCTCTTCTTGATCATCCCAGAGTGCAGGACACGGAATAAGGGGCTCAAGTTACAGGAAGTGAGATTCCGGCTGAACATCAGGAAAAACTTCCTGACTGTTAGAGCAATATGACAATGGAACCAATTACCTGGGGAGGTGGTGGGCTCTCCCACACTGGAGGCATTCAAGATGAGGCTGGACAGCCATCTGTCAGGGATGCTCTGACTTGGATTCCTGCATTGAGTAGGGGGTTGGACTCGATGGCCTTGTAGGCCCCTTCCAACCCTACTATGCTATGATTCTATGATCTGACCTGGAGCTTCAGGGGATTAGCCTCATTCTCAGCATCTCCAGGAGAAGGGCTTAAATTTAGGGCTGAACTGAAATGCCACCCCCTGCTTTTCACTATCCATGAATGGTGGTAGTATGGGGAAATCATGTCAGCAATATGGGGTGGGGGGACTTGGGAGTGGGGGTGAACTCACTGTGGTAGAGGCTGAAATGGTCTTTCGAGTGCAGCCAGTGACCACCATTTTATTTCTCTAAATGTTCCTTTGGTGCGACTCCAGTGTTACACAGAGAGGCCATTCTGGAAATAAAAATGGTAGCTGCTAACTGGCACCCAGAGAAGAGCACCCAAAGTTTGAAAAAGAAGCAGTGGCAGTGGCAAAAAGGCAAGGGGGTGAATAGCTTCACCCATAAAACATCCCCAAATTGGGACAACAGTTTGAAGTGTCGAACTTTTGCCCCACCTTTTGTAAAATCTCTGGCTGAGGGTCAAAACCAAGGGTATTTTTCTGCTTGACTCAATGAAAAGTTTTGCTATTGGCTCCACTACCCACTATCCACTTCCACTATCCCTGTGCCACCAGACACAGCTAGGCTCTGTCAGATGCTGCCTCCTACCCCTGAATTTCATGGTTCTAGAGGTATGGCAATGCTACAAGTACATGATATGATGTAATAGTACCAGTTACTGGTACAAGTACTCTCAGTATCAGTTACTGGTACTCCCTGGTACTCTCAATACCAGTTACTGGGGCAGACAAGTGGGAGGATGCTATTGCACATGTGTCCTACTTGAGAGTTTCCCATAGACATCTGGTTGGTCACTGTCAAAACAGAATGATGGACTAGATAGGCCTTTGGTCTAATCCAGCATGGCCCTCTGTGTTTATGGCCCTCTGTGCTTATGACATTGCAATAAACAGGTTCAACACTGTTCAGAATTTGTCCCTGTCTTGTTGTCTTTAACCTGATGCATTTTAAAGGAACTTTGAACACTTAGGACCAATTCTAGAGGAGTGGATTGTTATACTACTTTTACATCTTTCATGGGATTTTGTTCATCTTAGTGTGACAGAGCACATACTTGGCATGCAGAAGGTCCCAGGTTCGATCCCCAGCTTCTCCAGGTAGGGCGAGGAAAGAATCCTGCCTAAAACCCTGGAGAGCTGCTGCCAGTTAGCGTTGACAATACTGGGCTAGATGGGCCAATGGTCTGACTCAGCATAAGGCAGCTTCCTATGTTCCTATGTGTGCCTTCTGACATCAAGATGTCCTCTAGTATATGTAGACTGTTGTGCTTTTGTCCAAATTCTAGAATTATCCTGCCTGTAAACAAAGAATGAACACAGACTTGACAGAGGTTATTTACCTAGATTCTATTTAAAGATAGATGTCAACAGTGCTGGCTCCAGGTTTGGAGGGCCCTTGGGCAAGACACCCTCAACGGGCTCCTCTCCCTCAGTGAGTCCACTTTCTTAATAGCATTGGCACCTGCTCCTCACTGTTACCACCTGCTTGCTTGCCAGGCCGAAAGCCACTGAGCAGGTAGGCAGAGGCATCTACAGTTCCTCCTTCACACCACCACTGTTGTCTGGGCCATAGCAAGAAGCAGGTGACAAAGTCGGTTGCAATGGTGAAGAAGAGGGGCAAGTCCAGGGGCTCTTGTCAATGGGTCCTCAGCTGGGGTGTGGGCCCTCAGCAGGTGCCCAACCATAGTGACCTTTGAAGCCAGCCCTGGATATCAATATACGGTAAAGCAAGCACCCAAAATTTTGAACAGCCAGGCCAACAGACAACAAATGAACAACACTGAACCACTAAAGAGAAATGCAATGTTAATGTTTCTCTAAAAAGAGAAATGAAAGCAGGGGTTGGGAATGCCCCTGCTCCCAAAATGAAGATATGTAGAACAAATTTTTAGGAATAATAAATAATTACAGTGTGAAATAAAACTCTTTCAAACTCTCTGCCTCCCTCCTTTCTTTAGCTTATTTTATCAGCCTTGTATTTGCTTCTTTAGCAAGATACAGTTTCATCTAGGAGACCTCACACACACTCAAGATAGTTAATGGTACTTCCTGGACTAGAGAAACAACCTGTTGTTAATAAGGTTCTACTTTCCTCTACTGACCATCAATCTATGCCAGTTGACTTATGAAACTACTCCTAGAAATGCTCCTGCTGTGCCTTTTCTGTAATAGTAGGTCAGTCTAATTTAGCTTCTGGTCGAGACTGCCAGATGTCCTTTATTTCAAGGATTGGGGTTGGACTCGATGGCCTTGTAGGCCCCTTCCAATCCTACTATTCTGTGATTCTATGATTGCCCATTATATGAAAGGATTTTCTTATGGCATAGCAGTCCTCTTTCAATATAGTATGCACCACAACCTTTCTCCCCACTTCCACCCAAATTTGACACGGTGCAGCTGCTGGTGCAAAAATAGCCAAGAACAAGACTTACAAAATGAGACCTATCACAACTGAGTAGCTTGATCAATTGATATCCATAGCAGAAGGTTCTCCTGAACACAACTGTAGATCTTGTTGAGGGTTTTAAAAGAGCTAGGATTGGTGTGCTTCAATTAGCATTATTTGCTGCATTTTCTTGAGCTTCAAACAGATCTGAATTGTTTTTCAGATTGGTGTTATTGATGTGGGTTTTATCAGCTGTAATTGTTTTATTGTTTATTAAAAAGACAGGTAGAAATAAATGACATTTTTAAAATTAAAAAAATAACCATGCCAAGAACACATTGATCTGTTTTTCACGATTATTGAGGGGAAATAAACCATGGTGGCTTATTTCCCCTCCCTCTGCTTGTCAAGGAGATAAGAACAATTACCCTCAGTAGCGCAGCTTGTTGTGTCATGCAAACCCACCCAGGCAGGGTGGCTTGTGGCCATGGCCATGGCCCATGACCTGTTGTAGGGTTCTCAGTGCCTTGTTACCCACAGCAACAAGCCACCCTGGCCAGGTTCACATGACATAACAAGCTGTGCTGCCGAGGGTGATTATGCTAATCCTCTTGACACCTGACCAGCACACATGGGGAGAAGAAATAAGCCACCATGGCTTATTTCCGCTCCGTGAGCATGCAAACCCAGCCATTCTCAGTTTCAGAGTTCTGTGACCACCCATATGGAAATGCAACCATGAGAAAAGGTGAAGGAGTAGAAAATTCTACTACAAAAAAGCAATCCCAAGCATAGTTACAAGGGGTTTAACCCCAATCCAGCTCAATGGGACTCATGTCTCATAAAATGGTAATGACTGCATACTACATTGGCTTGGATTAAAGCTTTGGGGGCATCATATCACATCTGCACTGGGTCACATCTGGGGCACATTTCAGACATATTCAAGTTTGTATTGTAAATATGTGTATTGTCTTTTATATTTTTAACTGTTTGTGTGGCATTTTATCCTTGGATGGTAATCAGTCTTGAATGAAACTGATTATCTGGACCCATTTCAAACCGGCTTCAAAGCGGGATACAGAGTTGAGGCTGCCATGGTCGCCTTGGTGGATGATCTTCGCCTGGAAATTGATAGGGTTGATGCATCCCTGTTGATTCTTTTGGATCTCTCAGTGGCATTTGATACCATTGAACGTGGTATCCTTCTGGATTGCCTGAGGGAGTTGGGGGTTGGGGGCACTGCTCTGCAGTGGTTCCACTCCTTTCTCTCAAGATGGTTCCAGATGGTGTCGCTTGGGGATAGTTGTTCCTTAAAAAAGGAACTATTATGTGGAGCCCCTTAGGGCTCCATTCTATCCCTGATGCTGTTCAATATCTACATGAAACTGCTATAGGGATGTATGAATCCCTTACCTGACGCCGTAGTGGGGGATCCGCGGTGGGGGGGAGGTGCTCCGTCCCTCCCCCCGGAATCCTCCCTGGCCGGCTCTGCTCTGCGGCTGCTCCGCAGAGCCACCGGCCAGGGCCGTCCGCAGCTGGAGTTCCGGCCACAGCCGGGCTGCTGTGGCCACAAATGGCAGCCGTCATAGCGGCCACCATTTGCGTCCTGCCAGGCTGCCGTGATAGGCTATGTAAGTATTTACGTAGCCTATCACGGCAAAGAGCAGCAGTGCAAATGGCAGCTGCTACGCCGTTTGTGCCGCTGCTCTTTCCGTGATAGGCTATGTATTTACATAGCCTATCACGGTTAAGGCAGCCACGCAAATGGCGTAGTGGCTGCCATTTGCGTGGCTGCCTTTACCGTGATACGCTACGTAAATACTTACGTAGCCTATCACGGAAAGCGCAGCGGTGTAAATGGTGTAGCGGCCGCCGTTTGCATCCCTGCTGTTTGCTGTGATAGGCTACATAAATACTTACGTAGCCTATCACGCAGCCTGGCAGGACGCAAATGGTGGCCGCTACAACGGCTGCCACTTGCGGCCGCAGCAGCCGGCTGACAGACCAGCCGCCGCTGCAGCTGCCGCCCCAGGTAAGCTTCGTCCCGGGGGGATTCTGCTGGGTGGCGGGGGGTGGGAGGCCGTTCCGCCACGGGTTTTGGTGGGCCGAATGCCAGTGCATTCAGCCTCACTGAAATCCGTGGTGGAATTCTCCACCATCCCTACGCTGGGAGAGATCATCATGAGGTTTGGGGCTGAGTGTTATCAGTATGCTGATGACACCCAAATCTATTTCTCCTTGACACCTTTATCCAAGGAAGGTATGACTCCTCTAAATGACTGCCTGAAGTTGGTAATGGGCTGGATGAGGGAGAACAAGCTGAAATTGAATCCAGGCAAGACAGAGGTGCTCATCGTGAAGGGTCCTAATTCAGGTATTGAGGTATGTCAACCAGTTCTGGATGGGGTTGCATTCCCCCTGAAGGAGCAAGTTCATAGCTTGGGGCTGCTTCTTGACCCAATCCTACTCCTGGCACCTCAGGTGGAGGCAAAGGTGAGAAGTGCCTGTTATCAACTTCAGCTGATACACCAGCTATTCCCATTTCTGGAGCATGTGGACCTGGTAATGGTGGTGCATGTGCTGGTAACCTCTAGGTTTGATTTCTGCAATGTGCTGTACTTGGGGCTGCCTTTATATTTAGTTCGGAAACTTCAAATGATACAAAATATGGCAGCCAGCTTGGTCTCTGGGACATCCCGTGGAGACCATATTACACTGGCTTTAAAATCTTTACACTGGCTGCCAATTTGTTTCCGAGCAAAATATGAAGTGGTGGTTCTTACCTTTGAAGCCTTACATGGTCTAGGTCCAAAGTACCTCAGGGAGCGCCTTCTCCCCTACATCCCAGTTCACCACCTAAGGTCCTCTGAGGGCTACCTGCTGCGGCTGCCTAATGTGAGACTGGCAGCCTCATGCAACAGGGCCTTTTCCTTTGCTGCCCCTCAGTTGTGGAACAACCTGCCAGTTGAAATGTGCCTGCTGACCTCGTCAAAGGTTTTTAAGCGGGCATTAAAGACGCTATTATTCTAGCAGGCCTTCCCTTTTTAGAACTCCTGTTCATTCTGCTGACTTTTGTATACTGTTTCAAGCAGTGTTGTTTTAAGCTGTGTTTTATTGTTGGACCTTTTTTTAAAAAAAAAAATGTTTTTAGTACAAAATTGTTTTAGTTATATGTTGTTGTATATATTGTCCATAAGTTTTTATGTAAATGGTTTTTAAACTTTGTATATTGTATTTTAATGTTTTAACTTTTGTAAACCGCCCAGAGAGCTTTGGCTATGGGGCGGCATAAAAATATAATAAATAAATAAATAAATTTTAGTCTTTTAAATGTAATTTGCCCAGAGAATGTTGGTTATTGGGCTGATTAAAAATATAATAAATAAATAATAAATGTAGGTATTTATTTGTACCCCACCTTTTCCTCCAAGGAGCCCAAGGCAGTGTACATGATCCCTTCCATTTTACCCTCACAACAACCCTGTGAGGTAGATCAGGCTGAGAGTCAGTGACTGGCCCAAAGTCACCCAGTGAGCTTCATGGCCAAGTGGGGACTTGAACCTGGGACTCCCCAGTCCAACACTCTAACCATTATACCACACTGGCTCTCAGCCTAAGATTGAGAGGAGAAGCAAACACAGAAATTAACTTTTTTTAAAGCAACAAACATTTCATATTATTATTTCAAAAATTTGAGGAACGCAGTCATCTTTTTTTCAATTACATATTATATTTATACATTTAAAATATAATTTTAAACAGATCTTCACTGATACCATGCCTAGAGAATTGAAGGACTTTCTTTCATTCCTGGCAGCAAAAAAGTCAGTGTCTAATACTCGGAGGAGTAAATCCAGCCTCTCTTCCCAGCACAATCCCTGACTTCCCATGGCCGCTACTATGTTCGCTGATATCTTCCTTGTTTTGTTTTCCATTTGGCAAACCACAGGCTCAAACCTATCATAAGGGAAAACAAAGCCTTCTCTCTCTCTGCTATCTCTGCTCCATGTCAGACCAGGTAGCGCTTATCATTTCCTCTCTGCCACACACACCAGCACATATTCATTTCCTGCTAGCTAGCTCTGAATTATGGGCAGAATTGTTTCAGAGGCCTCTCTCTCTTGAAAGCAGCAGTAGCTGGGCAGCACAGGGCTTCCTGTTGATGTTAGGTCTCACTTCCCCTTAAAGCCATGGAACTTCCTGTTAGCATATGTAACCTTTTCCATAAGACCCATTTGCCTACATGGGAGTCAGATAAATAATAGGAGGAGGATAGGAGGAGGATAGCAGGGCAAGGTAGGATTTGCTTTGTTTTGCTGGCACTTGCACAGGGAATCCATGTCTCTTTTCTATCACGAAAGGAAAAAAGATGATATATCCATAAGAACTCAGTTCTGTCTCTATGATGCTGATGCCAGTGCCTACAAAGTGATTTCCTGTGATGCAGAGAACATGAAAGACTGATTATAGTGGCTATTAATTCCCACTTTTACAGAACTGTAGTGTTAATGAGGGTTGCCAGCTGGCTGTTTTTTTGTTTCGCTTTGTTTTTCTTTTCTTTCTTTCTTTTGGACTGACTGGTTGATCTGAGGCTGGCTGTCAATTCTGGGATTGTACAAGTACATTCACAGTTATTCGGCGAGCAGGGCCACACACTATTGGTTTACATGCTGCCATACATGATGCACTTCGAAAAGCGTGCAAAATAATGTATTTATATCTTCATTTATTGTATTTTTATTTTGTTCACTGTATATTCATTTACTGTATTTCAGACAGTTACTGTTTCCCACACTAATAACAATAATATAAAATAATGGCCGCCCTCACCCTTTCACTTTTGCAGTGGCATCATTTTGCCAGTCACAAAGGGCATAAGATGTGTTTCTAAGGCCATTTTTTCAATAGCAACAGCATAGTGCATGCTCTGGCAGACCTAAAGTGAGAACACACACCTGGGCGCCACCATAACCTCAGCAGCCTTATACATAGTAGACTTTACATACTACACTTGTATATTAGAGGTGAAAGTGGAATGAGTATATGCACACCAAGTAGGAACCCACTTTCAAGCTGCTTTTAAGTCTGAAAAAACTACCTCCAGTCCTACATGCAACTGCTGGTAACTCAAGTGGTACACCTGAAGAATCCAAAGTCATTTCAAATGTTCAACAGTTAGACTTCATTAGAATAGATGGCTTGAAATTGCTAAAACAGTTGACGTGACCTGTTCAAGCAGGTAAGCCTATCACAAAGTCCAAATGACAAATGGTCTAGCCCAACCTGGATAAAGTGAGAGTATGCATTTACTGGTGATAGCACTATTGCTCATTTCGTGAACAAAAGCGGACAAGGAAATCAGTCATGAGATGCAAGCTAAATTGGGAGAGGCAAATAGAATGCCAAGTGTGGATGCAAACAATACATCACTCTCCTCCGCATTCACTGAATTAGAAGTGGTTCTGAAGGCTTCTAAGGTTGAAAAGGCACAAGGAACTGATAAAAACTATAGCAAGTTCCATCATCGTCAGTCCTGTGTCAAAATGCACACAGTTTCCTTCATTACCTTAATTGGTGCTTGAAGTGGTATTCTTAATATTTGGCAGAAAGGTAAAATTAACTCAAACCTGGCTATCTTTTCAACGTCACAAAAAGTTATTATCCAGTTATGAACTGGAAATTGTATGTTTCAAACTGTCTCTTCTTAGAGCAGAAGCACAGAATTCTGGATTTGCTACTCTGAGTTCTTGTTTCCTTCTCTCTCTCACACACACACATGCCCGTAAACACACATAACAGCTAATGATGGTGCAGGAACAGAATTTGATGTGTTTTACTACACCTGCTCAGGCAGAGAGAATAAGGAAATGCAGGGCTGCGGCTTTCAGAGGCTGCCACATGTCTCCAATAACATCTAATTCCGTCCTTATTTTGGCGAGCATTGGAATATATTCGTGGGAGGATCTGAGCTCATTTTGATTTGGGGTTAATTTACTACTGATTCTCACAACCAGTATGGGAGCCACTTGAAAATCCTGCATCTGTTAACTCCATATCTATGGCCAGCTAGTCATATGCAGTTTCATCACACATCCAAATCATTATTTTGTTTTTAACATCACTTTTCAAGCATTGGCTGGTATGCGCTGAAATCTGGGATATACACATGTGGCTAGCCAATGGCTGGAAGGCAGCATGTCCAGGATTTTGATATGCATCCCCCATACGCGCTCTGGGAACACCTCACGCCTTCTGTCCCTGCCTGATTTTTGCCATCATCAGAGGGAGCACTTCTGAGGTGCAGTAGAGTGTTTAGTTTTGAATACTTGCAGTAGAGTGTTTAGTGTTGCAGGACCCACCCTCCAAAATGCATTACCAACTGTCATTAGACAGGTCCTGACACTTCTGACATGCAGACATCTTCTCAAGAGCCATCTCTTCATACATGCTTTCCCTGCAGTGTGACCCAGACAGCAATTGTCTGTAGAGAGTAGTTTTACTGCTCATTAGCATTTATTTGTTATTGCATTTTTATTATGTTGTTATTGTTGTTTTTAACATAATCACATTATATGTTTACCACTTTGATACCTCTGTGGAAAGTGATATATAAATCTTGGTGGCAGTAGTAGTAGTATTAGTAGTAGCAGTAATAATAATATTAGTAATAGTAGTAGTAGTAGTAGTAGTAATAATAATAATAATAATAATAATAGCAGCAGCTATAGGATGGAGGCATCGCTCAGTGGGAGAGCAGCACAAGCTGATAGTTCCAGGCTCAATCCCTGAGACACCCAGTTAAAGGGGCTGAAGGTGGTGGAAATATCTTTAACCAGCCAGACCGCTGAGAGTAAAAGTAGACAGGTCTCAGTTAGATGGGCCAATAGATTGATTTGGTATAGGCCATATCATATATTCTGCTGCACCGGACTTCTCCCTTTCTGCCGTTGGACAGTAAAAAGTCCTACAGTCCTGGGGAGAAAGAAGTAAGGAGTATCCAGGCAACCAAATTCCTACCACCATTACTCAGTAGCTCATCTGAGACATAGCTGCCACACATGGCTAGGAATTGGTGGGGGGATGTGTTTAGTTTTTTGCACATATTGCACCTAATTTTGCACTTTCTAATCAATACACAAACAGTTATCATTCCACATTTGCACTTCTCCAAATTTTCCAGTGAAGTTCTCCAATTAAAAAAATGTGTACAAAAATGTGTATATTAAGGGGAAATGTACACCAAAATGTATATAACATTTGAAAACATTTTTTTGCGTGTTATGCTTGAAACTATGGAAAACCTTTCTTCCACATCATAGTCTGCATTTGGTAGGCTCACCATGAGCCAGGTAAATATGCTTCATCCTTCAAATCCTACCAATGGGCAGCCAGTTGCCCATCCCGTCTTGCTTTTTATAATTTTGGAACTAGCACCTTCAGTTTAAAAACAAACACACAATAACTCCAGGCATCCCATAAGATCATGCTGATATAAGATTTAGGAATCATAAACACTGGGGAAATGTAAAGGATGAATCCATCTTTCTCTGCACTGTCTAACATGAGAACAACTACTGTAAACAATGACCCTTTCAGTATCGTCAAAACACAGGCCAAAAGATCCACCAATCTAGCTACGACGGTGGTGCTGAAGTGAGAGATTTGGATTATGGGTCCACGAGCTATTCTTCCTGGAAGATGGACTGTTGGCAAGGGATGGATTGCACCTCACAAAGCCTGGGAAGAATGTGTTTGGTCACAGCATGAAGAACCTTGAATCCTACAGGGGAGGGAGACGTAAAGGTGGGGGTAACAATGGATGAAGGCTCATGCACCGCAACCGAGAAAACAGCTCTAATAGCACCCAATGATGGTCTTCAGAAACATGTAGGAAGAAAGCCAGACTATAAAGCACATGGTCTTCGATGTCTATATACTAATGCCCAGAGTATGGGAAACAAACAGAACAAACTTGAGCTCTTAATACAGGAGGGAAATTATGACTTGGGGTGTAACTGAAACTTGCTGGGATGACTTCCATGACTGGAATACAGCAACTGAAGGATATAACTTGTTCAAAAAGAACAGGAGGAACAGAAAGGGAGGTGGAGTTGCACTATATGTTAAAAATACAGACCTCTGCACAGAAATACAGGAGGATGAGCTTGGTAGCCCCATTGAGAGCACTTGGGTTAAAATAAAATAAATAGGGCAAAGAATAAAAGGAACATGGTGGTTGGAGTCTACTACCAACCACCAAATCAAGGAGAAGACAAGGATGAAACTTCTGAAATGCAAATTGCCAAGGTTAAAAGGAAGAAGGATGTAGTAGTAATTCTGCAAAACATGGCCCCTCCAAGAAACTCCTGACTTGTGTTGCTGATAACTTCCTCCTGCAGAAAGTAGAGGAAGGAACTAGAGGATTGGCTATCCTTGACTTGATCCTAACCAACAGAGATGACTTCATGGATAAAGTAGCAGTTACAGGAACTCTGGGGGAAAGTGACCATGTTATATCTGAGTTCTCAGTTCTAAAGGGAGAAAAAGCTGAGCGCGCTGGGTTTTAGGAAAGCCAATTTTAATAAACTCAGGCCAATGATAAGTAAGGTCCCATGGCAAGCGACTTGTATGAGAAAAGGAGTCCAATATGGATGGGAATTTTTAAAAAAGGAAATTCTAAAGGCACAATTACAAACTGTTTCAACAAGAAAAAAAAGGTGGAAGACAACGGAAGAAGCCAATGTGGCTTCACAAAATGCTCACGAGGTGACCTGCAAACAAAAGAGGACACATATAGGAAGGCCAAGCTACAACGGAAGAGTACAGGCAGGCAGCACAGAATTGCAGGGATGGTGTCAGGAAGGCTAATGCTGAGAATGAGTTGAGGTTAGCGAGGGATGCTAAAAGCAACAGAAAGGCTTTCTTCAGATATGTGCATAGTAAAAGAAAGACAGAGGAAAGAAATGGTAGTTCAGCTATTAAATAAGGATAACAGATGACAAAGAAAAGGCAGAAGTGCTCAGATCCTCCTTTGGCTCAGTCTTCTCCCAAAAGAGGGTCTATGACCCCCCTGGCAAAGGCAAAGTACAGGCTGAAGGGGCAGGACTGCAGCTTGAGATCGATAGACATATGGTAAAAGAACACTTAAGTACTTTGAATGAATTCAAATCTCCAGGGCCAGATGAACTACATCCTAGGAATAAAGGAACTGGCAGAAGAACTCTCAGAACCACTATCTTACTATCTTTGAGAAATCATGGAGGATGGGTGAAATGCCAGATGATTGGAGGAGGGCTAATGTTGCCCCTATCTTCAAGAAGGGCAAAAAGGAGGAACCTCGGAGCTACAGACCAGTCAGTCTGACATCAGTTCCTGGGAAAATTCTGGAGCAGATTATAAAGCAATCAGTCTGTAAGCACCTTGAAAACAATGTAGTGATTACTCGAAGCCAACATGGATTTGTCAAGAACAAATCCTGCCAGACAAATCTGATCTCATTTTTTGATCAGGTAACCTCCCTCGTGGACTGTGGGAATGCTTTGGATATCATATACCTCGACTTCAGCAAAGCTTTCAACAAAGTGCCCCATGATATCCTGCTGAGCAATCTAGCTCAAAGTGGGCTAGATGAAACAATGATCAGGTGGATCCACAGTTGGCTACAGAATCGGACTCAAAGAGTGCTTATAATGGGATCTTCTCAAACTGGGGAGAGGTAATGAGCAGGGTACTGCAGGGCTCAGTCCTGGGCCCAGTGCTCTTCAACATTTTTATTAATGACTTGGATGAAGAGGTGCAGGGAATGCTGATCAAATTTGCAGATGACACAAAATTGGGTAGGATAACTAATACCCTGGAACACAGAAACAAAATTCAAAGTGATCTTGATATGCTGGAATGCTGTGCAGAAAATAACAGAATGAAATTTAATTGGGATAAATGCCAAGTTCTGCACCTAGGAAAAAGAAACCAAATGCACAGTTACAAGATGGAGGATACTTGGCTCAACAATACTACAAGCAAGAAAGATCTTGGAATTGTTGTAGATCACAAGCTGAATATGAGCCAACAGTGTGATGTGGCTGCAAAAATGGCAAATGCTATTTTGGGCTGCATTAATAGAGCATAGCTTCTAAATCCCATGAAGTACTAGTTCCCCTCTACTCAGCACTAGTTAGGCCTCATCTGGAGTACTGTGTCCAGTTCTGGGCACCACACTTTAAGAAGGATGCAGACAAACTGGAGAGGGCAACGAAGATGATCAGGGGACTGGAAACAAAGCCCTATGAGGAGAGACTGAAAGAACTGGGCCTTGAGAAGAGAAGACTGAGGGGAGATATGATAGCACTCTTCAAGTTCTTGAAAGGTTGTCACAGAGAGGAAGGCCAGGATCTCTTCTCAATCATCCCAGAGTGCAGGACACGGAATAATGGGCTCAAGTTACAGGAAGCCAGATTCCAGCTGAACATCTGGAAAAATTTCCTGACTGTTAGAGCAATACGGCAATGGAACCAATTACCTAGGGAGGTAGTAGGCTCGCCCACACTGGAGGTATTCAAGATGAAGCTGGACAGCCACCTGTCAGGGATGCTTTGACTTAGATTCCTGCATTGAACAGGGGGTTGGACATGATGATCTTAAAGGCCCCTTCCAACCCTAGTATTCTATGATTCAATCTGTGCCTGCGATCCACTTATGTCTACAAAGACAGGGGAAAGGGAACACTGACATCACCTGCAGGTCCTCTGGAAGATATTTCAGACCAAACGGAAGTTAAGTGGGCTTAAAGGTCTCCACCAGTTTCCATTCGAGGATATGTTATTATATTGCTGTCGATATACACAGGGAATTTCTGCACTGTGTTCACTCCCACACATACCTCCTTCCTCTTCTGCTATACTGGGACAGAGGAAGGACAAGTTAATTTTGAATAGCTGAAAGCCTCCCAATGTGATTTTTGTGCTTTGTTTTGGATGTATTTATATGGTTTCATATTAAATAAATCTTAACAATCTAGAAAAACTTGTGTGAAGGTTTGTGGCCTACAGAGGCAAAGGGAAAAAAGGTCAGGCTTAGAGCCTGGAGTTTTTGTTGGGAGGGATATTATTTATTCATTTCATTTCATTTCTTTCTTTCTTTCATTTCTATACCGCGCAATAGCCGAAGCTCTCTCAGGACAGTAGTTTCATTTCCCCAGTTAAGTTTCATTTTTCATGTTTGAAGCAGTACTTTCAGTTTTGACGGAGGAGAGTATATAAAGAGAGTGAGAGAGCCAGTAAGAGCAGGGTTGGGGAGACCAGAGCCTGAAGAGGGATCAGGAAGAAGCAGCTTAGAGGAGTTTAAGTACAGCTAGGGTAAAGGAACTTGCATTTTGCAAGTTTTATTTTCTCTTAATGCCTTTTGTATCAGTCACCTGTATTGTGTAAATAACTTTAGTTGTAATTTGCTTGCTTTAATTTACCAGTAGATTGTTGTGGTTAAAACCCAAGTGTCTGAAGTGACAATCACCCCAGTCTACAGCCTAAACCCTATGTTATTGGAAAGGGGAAGTTTAAAAAGAGGAAGGTGGGACTCTTAAGGAGTCAAGAAATCCTCAAGGAGTTGCTCAGGGGGTCCAGGTCATAAGGGGAATCTTGACAACCTGCAATCCAAACCGTGACAGAAATAAGTAAGGTTTTTAACAAGATAAATATTTTTGACATAACTATTTCAGAAAGTAATAGCAAGCTATAGATGGGTTGGTAAATGCATATACCCAAAGATGCAGATTTTAGAGACAACCTTAAGATAGGCATTTTGTGCCTTTTATAAGCACAATTTAACCTTAACCTCCACAAAACAGATTATGGACATTATGGTAGATGAACTTCTCATATTATTTGAAGTGGGTATCACAAAGTGGGTTAGCACAAAATGGTTAAGATATGCAGCTTAACATGTGAACTTATTTTGCAGAATATTTTATTGAAATTGGGTCAAATATAGTTTACTGGTTAACCATAAGCTACACACCAAATTTCTGATACTCATCTCTGTCCTGAACTCCACAGATTTCCATTTTTGAATGAGGCTACTGGTTTGTGGAATAATGTAGGCTCCTATCTGGAGGAGCATTTGTAATTTGATCTTCATAGCAAGTAAGAAGAGCAATACATTCCAGTTTACTGCCTCAAACTGCATTTGAGAGCTGCTTGTTACATGTTAATTCTCCAACCTCCTCAACTTGCGCCTTCATTGCAGCTAAAATCATTGTGCATAAGTTATTGTTTAACTGTCACAAGCACCTACAGTATAATAATGCCTGCGACATCACTTATGACAAGAAATACATCCTCCTCGCCTCTTCCATGCCTGCTTTATTTTTCACATTTTAAGCAGTTGCTTTTAATTTTCTGAAAGTTATTTGCAAGGTAAACACCTCTTCACTGAGCAGCATAATTGTTCTGGTAGCCTTTTTGTTGTAGTTCTCCCTAGAATTCATAACACTTTTAAAAGTGACGAACAAAAGTAATAAAAAGAAGCTTAATTTATTTTTGTTCTTTTCTGAATATATGCTTAACACAGATTAACAAAGGGTGACGGCAAAAAGATTTTCCCCATACAGCAAGATTCCTCGCTACCTCCATTTCATCTGAAACACTGGCATGGTAAGATGGGTTCTTAACAGGATTGGTTCTTAACAATGTAAGTAATATTAGAGGAGATATGCCAATTCTTTTTTTAAAAAAAAAAACCTCTCTGTTTACAGTTTCAGAGACCACGTTTGCACCTAATGGGAAACCAAAACTTAAACCAAGATACGCATGAGCAGCATGTGGATGCATGCATCCCACTTCACTACTCCCTTCATACAAGCAAGAAAACAAGACAGGAGGATTCAGCACTTAACATAGTTTCCCAGTACATAAGAACTGGAAACAATGGGGAAGTGCTCCCAAACAAACCAGGATCAGAAGCCAGCTTTGAACTAGGGCTTGAAGTTGGCTTAGGATCCTGCTTGTTTGGAAGTACTTCACATAGTTCCTGGTTCACACGTAATGAGAAACTATGCTTAAGTGCTAGATCCTGCCTTGTTTTGCCATTAAGAAAAAGGAGGAGAGAAGCAGCAGGAAAGGGGCTGCATGTATGCACATACCGCTTGTGCATTTCCCGGTTTATTAAGCCAAGCTTGCAAACTTAACGTGACATGCAAACTAGTCAGAATGTTTCATTTTGATTGCACAGCGCCAAACATGTATTGGTTTTGTACAATAAGGAATTCTGCCAATAAGAGCCCAAGCAGCACCTTCAAATTCTACAGAAAGAAATTTAATCAAGCCATGCGCTTCTTGCTTCTTGTAAAAGAAACAGCATATATGATATATCCCAAAAATATTTTACAAAAATAGGCCAGCAATCACCACAGAGAAACTCATATTTTCCTTTTGCTGGAACTCTCAGTTTTCCTTCTTACTTATTAGTATAGTTCCCTATTCTTGAATGAATTACCTCAATCCTTCTTAAACAACATACTGGCCAGGAAAAGGGTGTGGGGATTATTAATGGAAAAATCCTTGAATCCTTTAACCCAGTGTTCTGCCTAGTTGCAGTTACGGGGGGGAAGCAAAACAGGATACCAAGCTGTTTATGCAGAAGGTTAAGTTCTAAAATATAAGGGAGAGAAAAATAAAAGTAAATGTAAATATAGATGCAGCGGGGTCAAATGGCAATTCAAGGAGGTGGAGGAGGAGGAGGGGAAGGGGGGAGGGAGGATTAGTATTTGTAGGAGAACGTTAGGGAAACATTTGTGGGTACGCTGTTAACACCAAAACAACACAACTAGAGGTTTAGCCAATAAGCGTGAGTACCAAATATAAACAACACACGAAGTCTAAAGTCACTTTTACCAGTGTTCTGGCTGTGTTTTCCCTTTGTTTCTTCCATCTTTTTTTTTGCCACAAAAAATCCATTACGGAAGGAAAGATGGAATAACTGCACAATGACTTTTCATTGGTAGCGTTAGGAGCTCTCGTAGCACTCTTGCTCTAGAACCTTGTCACCAAGTGGCCAAGCTAAAAGCCATCAGCCTAAACGCTCACAACAAATACGGTGGCCGCATGTCTGACTGTACAGAGGACAGTCCTCTATTTGAAGGTGCCTTCTGTGAGAAAGGCTTTCTGGTCCAAGTCTAAACTAAAGAAAAAGAAGGGAGAGCAGAGCCTTGAAGATGCCCATCAACAATTAGCAGTACCTGAACAACAGGCTGAGTAGCAGGCACACAGGTCACCTAGTCCATCTTCTTCATTATGGTGCGATGTCTTGTATTTCTGTTTAAATTATAGTTATTATTTCTTAATTTGCATGTATACATTTGAATCAGCAGTTACAGTTTATGCAACTATGTGTCCTCTTTTGCCTCTCTTATAATAAGAGAGTGGCTTGTCATAAGCCACCTCTTATGCAAGGGAGATTTCAAGCTTCCTAGGGGAAGCCACAAAATGAGCAGAAATGCTCATTTCTGGAAGGAGGCAGATTGGCAGAGCTTCCTTATGTGACCTCCAACCTGTCTCAGGTTGCCCAGAAGTGCTAAATTGCTATTGCGCAAGCAGTGGGGGGCTGCTTGCACAATGGAACAGGTGAGCTGTAAGAGAATAGGTGGGGGCATAGTAAATGCCCCATTGGCTTCTGTCCCATAATTCACAGCAATCAACCAGAGTTCATCAAAGTAAGGAGTCAATACTAAAGAACGTTTGAACATACACTTTCAGTGCAACGTTGGGTGCCTGGTCTGTTGACTGCTTATGGTGCACAAGCTTTGTCATGTGAGCTTTACAAATTGGGTAGATTTGTATACCAAACCACATAAAGCCAAAATCTGGGTGACATCACCAAACCTATGCTAGAAGCCATCAGGGTGACATAAATGGCCATATGTTAAGTATGCATTGTTTGATACAGTGGTTTCTTTAATCAATTTTTATACAAGATGTTTAACTGCATGTTAAAGACTGGAGTTTCCCTTCCTTTAGAAAATAAAACTGGGAATGGCTGTGCTGGGGAGCTTGAGGAGACAAGGAATATAATGCAAAAGGAATTGGCTAGCTGATACTATCCCACTGATACTACTGAATCTTCCCAGACAAGTGTTGTTGGTGCTACTGCTGTTTCCCAAATGCTTAATCAATTCAACAAATAAGTGCAGAAATGGACCAAGAAACAACTGCTAAGATTGTAAAAGATAACACCATAGCGGAGGAAATCCCAGGAATTTATGGATCTGGCATTAGTGCCGGTGACCCAAAACTGCACCATAAATCACCTCAAAGAAGTCATGTTGGCAACTTGGCTGAGAAAATACAACAGCTAATAAATTTCCAGAGAACGTCCATTATGTGCTTAACAGCTGACATTTAAAGCTTGTAAAGTTTTACATATTGTACATCTACTTTGCGCATACAGAACGTATGCCTGAATGTAACACTGAAGAAAAAAAATACGCTGCGTGTCTCCAGCTTGCAGAAAAATTTTCTCCTGAACCACAGGAGCCTAAGAATAACTGAAGTAGAAACTGCTATAGTTTTACAGGGACAGGTGGTGAAACAAATTATTCAGTAATATGGACGGGGGGGGGGGGGAGAGATAATCCCTCTCCATATTGTAATTAATCCCATGGAGCTAAAAATGAGAAATCTGGATTACTGTTGTTTTCTTAGAAGAAAACCAAAATATTTTGAAGAAGTACCATCCAAAAAGAGGAAATGCATCACCAAAAAGGAGGACACATATTTGCATAAAATGGGCTTATGATGGTTCATAATGTAGAAGATGGATATGAGATTTATGCATGCAGGGTTTCCTTCTGCAATAGGGGTGGAAGAAGCAGTGATTTTCGAGCCCGCCAAAATTCTCTGAAATGCAGTTTCAAGATCATTTCACCTCACTCTTATCTTTTTTTCAACCCATTTGAACAGGAAAAGCATGCATTTTGAATGGCAAAAATATACATTTCTCCGCATATTTTTCAAAAGTGTGCACTTTCGCCCATCGCCTAAAGTGTAAAATAGCGCTTTTTTTGAAGGGCATATAAAAATGCACATTAAAAAAAAATCATTTTTTCAAATGTGAGTGCAAACATTTCCCATTTAAAAGTCTACTGCTCATGCTTGTGTTTGGGATTTGTGAACATAAATGCAATTTGCATACATCCCTGGTCTGCAGACATCCATGCCTAATGTGTGGACATCAGCAGAAGTTCTGTAACATTGGGGCCCTGCTGCTCCTTGGTTGCGTAAACACCACTTCACCCATGTAACATGAGTTATGAGTTTTCCACAAGATTTCCTACAGTTTTTTGTCAGGATGCATTTAAAGGAACAGACCCTAAACTGATTTTTGTACTCTGTTGGTTGAAGAATTTGGGACTAGAACTTCCACAGGTTTACCTAATTTGCAGCCAAGGGTATCAAAATAACTGGAAGAGATGAGATGCACAACGTAATAATTAGTGGAATCATCAAGGAAAATAAATGCAGACATACTGCAGAGCAAGCAAAACACATGTAAGATGCGTGAATATTTAATCTATAAATTTGTTGTTATAAATTGTTATTAGAAAAGTCAAAATTACACACAATTTTGCTTAGGGATGAAATTTTGAGCCATCTGCTATTTATTATAAACCAAAATGTTCATCATTTAGCCTACCATCAGGTACCCTCGTGCAATAATCAGCAGTATCTCTATTCAAGTAAAATTCCTGGAGCAAAACATTAACCAGCAATCTCCATTCGTCTATCCATACTAACAGTCAACAGTTCGTTGCAGATATATTGTGCAATATGCTTTGCAAAACAGACAAGGAGCATGTGTATGAGCATTTACAATCATGTATTTAAAATATAATTACATGAAGTGTTTTTACAGGAGAATAACACATTTTCTTAAGTGGCACAAAGAAACTTCACAAAGATGTAGCACAGGGAGACTAGCAAATGACAAAAACTGCAGGAAATGTTGCAGAGAACTTTTCCAGCAGGTTTAGTGGAGAGAAACCTGTCCCATACTGGAGGATAACGACGCAATAATGGGTACCACCAAATGGCCTACATATTATGAGCTGCTTGTTTACTTCATTAGGACATAACCCAGCAAAAGTTAGTCATAATGACTGAGTTTTATTGAAAGAAATGAAATGTGACATCAATGCAATGCTAAGCATTGCTGCCTTTACATTAAAGAAAAAATCCACAGTCCTACCATTGTGGAGCCTTTCCACATTTACAGAGGGCTCCCAGACAATGACCACGTGATTGCTGAGGGGGAAGTTTTTAATTTTCAAGGTTCCATAGAACTCAATGAAACGGCACCATCTAGTGGCTGTTTTAATAGTGCAACAATCCGAGATTTTTTGATACTTCATTTTCTCCAGATCCTTTTAACATGATATAACAGGGAAATACCTCTGGATGTGTCCTGGAGGTTGACAATATCATGAAAAAGACCCGCAAACTTCTGTGAGTGAGCAATCTCAATAGCAGGATAAAAGGTCCAAATGAAGAAGCCCCTTGTTTACTCAGATGTAAATCCCACTAATGAACTTGCGCACACTCCGGGAGAGAGCGGAGGACAGGAAGGCCTGGTGTGCTATGGTCCATGGGGTCACGAAGAGTCAGACACGACTTAACGACTGAACAAATCCCATTAAGTTCAACAGAACTTGCAGTAAATTTATTTGAGATGCAAGACCGGGCAAGGCATTTCACCACAGGGTTTAACATAGCCTTACCCATTTTGGTGCCTTCCAGGTGTGTTAGACCTCAACTCCCAGCATTCCCATCCAGCATGCATTTAACACAGCCTAGTGTCTCATTTCTCCAGCAAAGGAGATCGTTACCTTGTCATGGTGCTGGAGCTTGAGCACCTCAATGATGTCTTGAGCTCAACTGTGAAGGGACACCCAAGACAGGAAGGTCATGGCAGAGAGGTCAGACTAAATACGATCCCTTGGGATGGTAACGGCAACCCACCCCAGTATTCTTGCCGTGAAAACTTAATGGATCAGTACAACCAAAGATACGTTGGTATACCATCGGAAGATGGGACTCCCAGGTCGGAAGATGGTCAAAATGATACTGGGGAGGAACAGAGGATAAGTTCAACTAGCCCCAGACATGATGACGCAGCTAGCTCAAAGCCAAAAGGACGGCTAGCGGCCAACGGTGCTGGTGGTGAATGATGAATCTGATGTTCGAAAGATCAACACACCAGAGGAACCTGGAATGTAAGATCTATGAGCCAGGGCAAATTGGATGTGGTTATTGGGGAGATGTCAAGATTAAATATAGACATTCTGGGTGTCAGTGAACTGAAATGGACAGGAATGGGCCACTTCACATCAGATGACCACCAGATCTACTACTGTGGACAAGAGGATCACAGAAGAAATGGAGTAGCCTTCATAATTAATAATAAAGTGGCTAAAGCAGTGCTTGGATACAATCCAAAAAATAATAGAATGATCTCAATTCGAATTCAGGGTAAGCCATTTAACATCACAGTGATCCAAATATACGCCCCAACCACAGATGCTGAAGAAGCAGAAGTAGATCAGTTCTGTGAGGATCTGCAGTACCTACTGGATAATACACCAAAAAGAGATGTTATTTTCATTACAGGAGACTGGAATACTAAGGTGAGTTGTCAAACGACACCTAGAATTACAGGCAAGCATGGTCTGGGAAAACAAAATGAAGCGGGACATAGGCTGATAGAATTTTGTCAAGACAACTCACTGTGTGTAACAAACACTCTCTTCCAACAACCTAAAAGACGACTTTATACATGGACTTCACCAGATGGTCGACACCGAAATCAGATTGACTACATCCTTTGTAGCCAAAGGTGGCGGACATCTATACAGTTGGTAAAAACAAGACCTGGAGCTGACTGTAGTTCAGATCACGAACTTCTTATTGCACAATTTAGAATCAGGCTAAAGAGAATAGGGAAGACCCACAGATCAGTTAGATATGAGCTCACTAATATTCCTAATGAATATGCAGTAGAGGTGAAGAATAGATTTAAGGGACTAGATTTAGTAGATAGGGTCCCGGAAGAACTATGGGCAGAAGTTCGCAACATTGTTCAGGAGGTGGCAACAGTTAAATGCAAAATTCCAGAGGTTAGCCAGAAGAGATAAGGAATTATTTTTAAACAAGCAATGTATGGAAGTGGAAGAAGATAATAGAATAGGAAGGACAAGAGACCTCTTCCAGAAAATTAGAAACATTGGAGATAAATTCCAGGCAAAAATGGGTATGATCAAAAGCAAAGATGGCAAGGACCTAACAGAAGCAGAAGAGATCAAGAAAAGGTGGCAAGAATATACAGAATATCTGTATAGGAAGGATAATAATATCGGGGATAGATTTGACAGTGTGGTCAGTGAGTTAGAGCCAGACATCCTGAAGAGTGAGGTTGAATGGGCCTTAAGAAGCTTTGCTAATAAAAAGGCAGCAGGAGACGACGGTATCCCAGCTGAACTGTTTAAAATCTGGCAAGATGATGCTGTCAAGGTGATGCATGCCATATGCCAGCAAATTTGGAAAACACAAGAATGGCCACCAGACTGGAAAAAATCAACTTATATCCCCATATCAAAAAAGGGAAACACTAAAGAATGCTCAAACTATCAAACAGTGGCACTTATTTCACATGCCAGTAAGGTAATGCTCAAGATCTTGCAAGGTAGACTCCAGCAATTCATGGAACGAGAATTGCCAGATGTACAAGCTGGGTTTAGAAAAGGCAGAGGAACTAGAGACCAAATTGCCAATATCCGCTGGATAATGGAGAAAGCCAGGGAGTTTCAGAAAAACATCTATTTCTGTTTTATTGACTATTCTAAAGCCTTTGACTGTGTGGCTCATAACAAATTACGTCAAGTTCTTGGTGGTATGGGGATACCAAGTCATCTTGTCTGCCTCCTGAGGAATCTGTATAACGACCAAGTAGCAACAGTAAGAACAGACCACGGAACAACAGACTGGTTTAAGATAGGGAAAGGAGTACGGCAGGGTTATATACTCTCACCCTACCTATTCAACCTGTACGCAGAACACATCACGCGACGTGCTGGGCTTGATGAATCCAAGGCTGGAGTTAAAATCACTGGAAGAGACATTAACAGTCTCAGATATGCAGATGGTAACCACTTTGATGGCTGAAAGCGAGGAGGAGCTGAGGAACCTTCTGACGAAGGTGAAAGAAGAAAGTGCAAAAGCTGGGTTGCACTTAAACCTCAAAAAAACCCAAGATTATGGCAACCAGCTGGATTGATAACTGGCAAATAGAGGGAGAAAACATGGAGGCAGTGACAGACTTTGTCTTTCTAGGCACAAAGATGACTGCAGACGCTGACTGCAGCCAGGAAATCAGAAGACGTTTATTTCTTGGGAGAGCAATGATAAATCTTGATAAAATAGTTAAGAGCAGATACATCACACTGACAACAAAGGTCTGCATAGTTAAAGCAATGGTATTCCCCATAGTAACCTACGGCTGCGAGAGCTGAACCATAAGGAAGGCTGAGCGAAGGAAGATAGATGCTTTTGAACTGTGGTGTTGGAGGAAAATTCTGAGAGTGCCTTGGACTGCAAGAAGATCAAACCAGCCTATACTCCAGGAAATAAAGCCAGAATGCTCACTTGAGGGAAGGATATTAAAGGCAAAACTGAAGTACTTTGGCCCCATAATGAGAGGACAGGATACCCTGGAGAAGACGCTGATGCTAGGGAAAGTGGAAGGCAAAAGGAAGAGGGGCCGACCAAGGGCAAGATGGATGATGATATTCTGGAGGTGACAGACTTGACCTTGGGGGAGCTGGGCGTGGCGACAGCTGACAGGAAGCTCTGGTGTGGGCTGGTCCATGAAGTCACGTAGAGTCGGAAGCGACTGAACGAATAAACAACAAAGTGCCTCATTTAAATTGTTATATACACAGTCCCTCTGCATGTACCCTTAGTACGCCAATGAAGCTGTTATCTAGACTATAGCTTGCTAGTGCTGTATGTAAAAAATCAAGGCAAGGGTAAGAACACATTCTGAATGAGACTCCAGGCCATGTGAAACTCTGTGCTTTGCTTGCACTCCATGTTTCATACAGATAGGCATTTACTCTTATTTTACTACATTTCGAAACCACCCAAGAACTGAAGTTCTCTGGGTGCTGTACAATGAAAAACATAAAAAAAACGAAGCTACAATAAAACAATGAGATAAAATAAACCAGATTAAAAACAGGCTAAAAAGATAGTGAAAAGATCCAAAAGCACTAAAAACAATTACTAAAATGCCGGGTGGGGTGGACGGAGTATCATAATATAGGTGCCAGGTAAGCCTCCCTGGAGAGGGCATTGCACAGGCAGGAAATCTGTATGCAACACATGTACAGGCCTGCAGCTTAAGACTTAAGGATTAAGTCCCATGGACAAGATGGGACAAATGATGCTTCTAGATCCTAGTACTATAGCATCACCGATGCAATGAATATGAACTTGAGCACGCTCCGGGAGAGAGTGCAGGACAGGAATGCCTGGCGTGCTATGGTCCATGGGGTCACGAAGAGTCGGAAACGAATGAACGACTGAACAACAACAACTAGTAGAATCTAGTATTGTGGAGCTATTCCATGCCTTCCTACTTAAAGATTTTCTGGAAAGAAAAAAGCTGGAAAAGCAGCAAGAAAGGTGACTACATGATCAAAGCATTGACTAGAAGCATAACTTTTGCTGAATTGTGCCCTTTTAATGTGCAACATATTTTCCTTTGATAAATGCAAACAGATAATATCCACCTATACAGTGGTAGGTGGATATTAACAACCTAGCTGCCCTTTGGACTCCTCTCCTAGGAACCTACATGCATTAAGTATAAAAGAGAAGGATTCAAGTGATGATGATGACCAATTTATTTATTTATTTATTATTTAATTTATTAATCGCCCATCTGGTCACCCAGCCACTCTGGGCGATGTACAACATACAATAAAACAATAAAATTCTACAATAAAAACATTTTCTAAAATACCCTAACCCACCCCAAATGCCTGCCTGAACAACCACGTTTTTAATGCACGACAGAAGCTCATTAAAGAGTGGGCATGACGGAGTTCCCTAGGGAGGGAGTTCCACAGAGTGGGGGCCACTACAGAAAAGGCCCTTTCCCTCGTCCCCACCAGTCTAGCTGTCCTGGCTGATGGGACAGAGAGAAGGCCATCCGAGGCTGATCTTGTTAAGCGGCCTGTCTGGTGCTGCTGGAGGCGCTCCTTAAGATAGGCTGGGCCGGAACCACATAGGGTTTTAAAGGTCAAAACCAACACCTTGAATATGGCCCGGAAAACAACTGGTAACCAGTGCAACTCCTTCAGCACTGGAGTGATGTGATCTCGCCGGTGGCTGCCTTTAATCAGGTGAGCCACCGCATTCTGTACCAGCTGCAGCTTCCGAACCGTCTTCAAGGGTAACTCCACGTAGAGCGCATTACAGTAGTCTAAACGAGAGGAGATCAGGGCATGTACTACCGATGGGAGCAGATGGTCGGGAAGGAAGGGGCGCAGCCGCCGTATCAGATGGAGTTGATACAGCGCTGTCCGGCTCACAGCTGACACCTGAGCCTCCATGGACAGCTGAGAGTCCAAAATGACCCCCAGGCTGCGGACCTGGTCTTTCAAGGGTAGCCGTACCCCATTCAACACCAGGTCAACATCCCCTAGCCTCCTCTTGTCTCCCACCAAAATACCTCGGTCTTGTCAGGGTTCAGCTTTAGCCTATTCCTCCCCATCCAGCCACTCATCGTCTCCAGACATTTGGACAGGGATTCTACGGCCAACCTTGGTGAAGATTTGAATGAGAGGTAGAGCTGCGTGTCATCCGCATATTGATGACACTGCACCCCAAACCTCCTGATGATAGCCCCCAGCAGCTTCACATAGATGTTAAATAGCATCGGGGAGAGGATGGAACCCTGTGGCACCCCACAAGTGAGTGGCCACGGGTCCGAAACCTCCTCTCCCAGTGCTACCCTCTGGTACCTGCCGGAGAGGAAGGACCGGAACCACCGCAACATAGTGCAGCAGCTTTAGGGATGCATGCGTATTTTGATCACGCTCAAAAAGTGATAAAAATGGCCCACTTGTAGCTGCA
Organism: Heloderma suspectum; assembly: GCF_057233095.1. Taxonomy (NCBI): domain Eukaryota; kingdom Metazoa; phylum Chordata; class Lepidosauria; order Squamata; family Helodermatidae; genus Heloderma; species Heloderma suspectum. The sequence continues at coordinate 42,592,240 of NC_139460.1, read as the reverse complement.
AGTGTGAGTGCACTTTAAAATGCTTATTTTCCCCAAAGGGTGCATTTTCATGCTTTACTAAGGGGGGAGGGCAGGAGGGGTGCGCTTGGAAAAGTGCACATTTTTCCTGTTCAAAAATATGCACTTTTCCTGTTCGAAAAGGGGAAGAAAAAAAAAACACTCGCAAGGAGGAATGAGGTGAAACTAACATTAGGACAGGAAAAGGAGAGCCTCAAGGAGTTCAAAACTTGCTCATTAGCCCATCATGGAAGGAGGTGGGATGCAAATATAACCAATACATTGTGCCTTAGAATGTTCAAACTGCTAAGGAAGGAAAGGAGAGAGGGGACTGATGCAGAAATACTGGAAGCGGAACCTCAAAGGGGCACTGAAGATGTAGGTGTTTAAAAAATGTTCTTCCATTCTTTTATGTTTGCAAACCAACAATTCACAATTCAAATATAGATTTAATAGTCCCTATTCTATACTTACCAATCCTCCTTCTCCCTTTTAACCTGCACTGACATTTAAAAGGAGTAAGAGCAAAATTCTGGGGCAGGAAGAAGATATAAAGTCTTATATGATAACCCCTGATGACCTCTGGCTGAGAGAGCTTAGGCAAAAAAATTGCCCTCCAAAAAAGGGGAAAGGGGGATTCAACACATTTCAAAATCTCCTTTGAGATTAGGTTTAAGGCAGCAGGAGGGTCCCAGGAGGCCTCTTTTTTCTTTCTTTCAGGGAAGGAACATCAGTGCTTCTGGAACTGAACAAAACTGAAGAAGAGCCCAGACATAGTGGAGGTACTGACATTATGACCATTAGGGCCCATTTTAAAACAACAGCCATAAGGAAATATACTTACAGATGTAGGCTGTCAATATAGCCAGCATTGTGTCTGAAAGGTGTGCACTGGTTTGTACATCTGCAGCTATTTATGTCCCAGCTGCTGGAGTGCGATGCTGTTCATATATTGGCTAGCCTTTAAAACATAATGCCAGAAGGGCTGTAGCTCAGCACATGCTTTTTGCATGCAGAAGCTCCCGTGTTCAGTCCCTGGCATCTCCAGGTAGGGCTGGAAAAATCCCTTCCTGAAACCCTGGAGCTGCCAGTCAGCGTCGACAAGACTGGGCTAGATGACCCAGTAGTCTGACTCATATAAGGCAGCTTCTTAAGCAGGGGGGGGGGGGCTGCCCAGGTGAGTGCTTGTCAGTGGTTTGCATGTGGCTGTGGTCACACCTAAGCGAAGAGCTGAAGGTGGTATTAATAAAGTTGTCACTGCATGCCATACACAGCTCAGCTTTTTTCTACCTCTGATGATTTTCTGTCAAATTGCCTTTGCTTTTCTCTGGCATTTGCAGTAATGCCTAGGAAAAGCCAGGGCTACCTCCCCACCACCAGTGCAATAAGTATGTGTATATTTTCATGTAACTGCTGTGAGCACCTATAGCAAGGGTGCTCAACCTCTTTCAACCCAAGGGCCACATTCCATTTCGGAAAAGCTCTCAGGGGATGCAGTCCAGGGGCGGGACTGGAAAAACCAAAAATACCAGCATATTTTAGGTTAAAGCTCTTACTTCCAGTAACTAAGCACTTCAACCTTTTGGTATGGGGAAAATCTGCACAGAGGCCAGGAAACCAAACATTATGGGGCCAGGGGAAAGACGATGGGGCTATCTGGGAAATCCTGGAGGGCTGGAATTGGCCCCAGGTAGGCCCTGAGGTTCTGCACTACTAACATGCCTAGTAATATGCTCCCCATCTCTCCATACATGGAGCAGCTCTTCTGTTCTAATTCATCAATCTGGTGCCTTCCAGATATTTCGGACTGCAACACCCATAATCCCTGACCATTGGGAATGCTGGCTGGAGCTGATGAGAATTGTAGTCCAAAACATCCAGAGGACACCAGATTGTTCTTGTTGGTTTTCTGTTTCTACCATATTCTGATGTTTCTTCATGGATTACCTTCGTATTGTGTCTCTAATTACTTCGTGATTTGCTTGTAACGGAACTCCAATGTTCTTTCCGGGCTCCTTCACACGGAGCTTTTATCCGGCTATTAAGATTGCTCACTCACGGAAGTTTGCAGGTCCTTTTCAAGATGTCGTTAACCTCCAGGGCACATTCATAGGTATTTCCTGCTTAGTTCGTCCAAAAAGATCCGGAACTAATGAACCATTTTTTCAACTTGGAATGTTACGTGATTAAAACAGCCACTAGATGTCGCTGTTTCATTGAATTCTATGGAACCTTGAAAATTAAAAGCTTCCCCTCGCAGCAATCACATGGTCACTGTCTGGGAGCCCAGGCCCGCAATAAATGTGGAAAGGCTCCAGAACTGGAGGACTACGGGGGGGGGGGGGTTCTTTAGTATAAAGGCAGCCTCCATGGGTTTATTTTGCAAGACTGGTGGGAGATATATATTAAATAAGTAAATAATTAGTGATGAGAAAGGAAATAGTGACCGTGTGATCTTAGAAGGCAGCAAATAGAACTTGTGCAGAACCTACATTTATATCCTGCCTCTGACACAGAAAGTCTTGGCCTCGGTTCTTCACCATCTGGAATGGGAATAATAATGGCAGTAATAGGGATCTACCTCACAAGGTAAGGGTACAGTGTTTTGTAAAAAGTAAAACTAAAATAAATTAAAAACTGGCTGGAGGTTGCTGGGAGTTGTAGTCCAACATATCTGGAGGGGAAAGCTGCCCTAATGCCTGCTGAAACAAGTGTTTGTAAAGTGTTCTTTAAAAGCATTGCTATTTTGTTTTATGAGAAAGGTTGGCCAACGTGTCTGAAAGCAGCTAGTCCACCAACGGCTTCAAAAACTGAATAAACAAGCTCTCTCGCATGGATGCCTCTGTACTTTGGGTCATTCTGCTGCCAGCAGAATACAAGAAAACTGCCTTGGTGCAGGCAGATCTGGGCTTGTCCCCCACTGAAGTGTGAAAGAAGCAACTGTTGTATGTTCTGATTTCTGGGCTCTGGAAAAGGCCCAGACAACAGAGTCTGACAGAGTCTGAGTCTGACTTTAATCCTCTGATTAAAGGCCAACTGTTCTGAGATTGTTTCCCCTCCTGCCCCTTATTAAGACCTAGAAATGCACAGATATTTGGGCTAAAGTGGGGAGAGCTGCTAAAAGAAAATAAAAGCTACATAAAAAAGAAGGCCACATAAATCCTCTGCTAAGCCAGAAAATGTATCAGTCTCTATGCCCTGAAGTGCATGATGGGAGAGTGAGGTATTTTTCATCTTTTTTTAACAAATCTCTGATATTCCCTCCCACCAGCCACCCCAATATTTGTCTGGTCAGCTTCTTTAGAAATCACTGCAGGGGACGAGGTCAATAAAATACACACAAGAAAAGGCATTGCAGAAATATGTAGAGATCTCACTCACATTTCCTCATATGCTGATAGCTTTCAACCTGATGCATGTAATGAAAGAAATTCCACAGCACCATCACTCAAATGATGTCAAACTTTAAAGAGTCTTGGATTCAGAATAACCTCTAAAATTGGGTAGCTATTCCAGATGATGATGGATTTTTGCCTTTCCTTCTTTGTTGCATGATGTAAACAGCAATGTTCCATTTTTGTTTGTTTGTTAGAAAATGGCCATTTTCCCCCAGAGGCAGTCAGTGAGTTGGAGTGGAGAACAGTACTCATCTGCAGCTCCTGAGCAGAAACTGAGAGGAAGGGAGGTCCCATGTCCTTATCGGTGGTGGCTGTGTGCAGGTGGCAGCATTGTGCGGGCACAAACTTGCTGACCAGCCAGCAGTGCAAGCCATGGGATAACAATATCAGCGGCCTGTACTCATCTTGGGCACCAAAGAACCATGCTGGGCACTGCTGGCCTATGAGCAGCTGCACATGGATCTACATGCTGCTGACACAGCTGCCCTGCCTCCTCTACCATCACACCGTGCCCACCAATAAAAGTATGGGATCCCAGCAGTGGCTAAATGCTATATGCTGCCCGACATAACCAACTGCTGCTAGATTCTTCCCCCAGCTCTCATTGTGGTAGCTCTGTGGTAAACTATATGCTTTGCATACAAATGTTTCCAGGTTCAGCCTCTGGTATCTTCAGTTAAAAGGACCACGTTGCAGGTGATGGGAAAGACCCCTGCCTGGAGAGCCACTGCTAATCAGAATAGGCAATATTGGGGTGGGTGGACAAATTGTCTAACCTGATATAAGGTAACTGCCTATATTCCAGCTACCACAATAAGATTCTGCCCATGATGTAAATGATGATTTAGGACTGGGATGCAGAGATATCATGGGTGCCATCCAATTGCTGCTCACAACACTATCACAGCCATCCAGGCCTGGCCTGAGGCACATTGCCACCTTAAGTAAGCCGCTGCGGCCCCACTTATTTTTTTTCACACCCTCCCTCCCACCTGACCTGCTTGGTGGCCAGCTATCCCATCTGGCTGTTCCTGCCCACTTGCCTCCCACCCATCCCACCTTGTGGAGCAGCCACGGAGCATCTGGAAGAGGTCAGCAAAACAATCACGAGATTTCCCAAAGTACCGCAAGAGGGCCAAGACCTCTTGTGAGAGTTCCGGGCCTCTCGTAATAGTTTGGCCAACATCTTTCAGAAGCCCTATGGTTTCAGGACAAGGCGGGAGCAGCAGACTGGTGGGCAGGTGGGGGTGGGCAGGCGCACGTGACGCTTGTCCCCAACCCACAGGGCTTCTGGAAGATGTTGGCCAAAGTATTGTGGGACACCTGGATCTCATGCGAGAAGTCCTGGAATTCTTGCGGTACTTCAAGAACTCTTGCGATACTTTGGCCAACATCTTCCAGATGCACCATGGGTTGGGGACAAGGCAAGAGCAGTGGATCAGCCAGCAGGCAGGTGGACAGGCAGGCAGGAATGGGCAGGCATGAGCACCCACTTCTTGTTCCTGCCTGCCGCCTGCATGGCTGGGCAGCAGGACTAAGAAGCAACAGGCCCTTTGGAGGGGGAAAGGGGCACAATTCGCCACTCTTTCCATATTCTGCCGCCTGATGCGCCTGCATCACGCTGCTTCATGGTAGGGCTGACCCTACAACCTTCATTCCCACAGAGAAACCTGTGAGATTATTACATTTTCTGTAGCAAGAACTGCTGTTTCCCAGCAACTGCTGATAGTGGAGTGTTAGGAGACAGAGATTTGCCCAAAATGGAGCTGCTTGTTGGGACATCATCATGCAGGCAGATCAATAATGGGTGCACAATCTGCTCAGTGTTTGTAATGGTCTCCATCAGTTTCACATATCCTTAAGTAGGGATGGAGAAGAATTTCAGAAACGGCAGGGTTTAAAAGCAAGAAAAACCAAAACCTAGTTTGGAAAAAAACATTACGAGCTGATCCCACCCACCCCTTCTGAATAAATTTTACCTCAGCTCATAAAGGCTCAACACAAGCCCTCTCATCTGCCAGTCTCCCTTTTCACACTTACACATTCTGGGGGTGAGGGGAGAACAAAGGTTTCATTCTAAACTGTGCCTGAACTCTAAACTGTTCCTACCAACATGAACTCTGGGAAATGTAGTGTGTGTGTTTTTTTCATTATTTCTCCTGAGTCATTCATGGGGGAGGAGGGAATTAAAAACTATAGTTCTCAGAGTTAAGCCGAGAGCTAAGCAGTTCCTCATTCTGCAACGGAAGATTTCTCAGCATGCTCGGAACAAGCATTGTTGACTCTGGGAAGAGTATATATTTTATTCCTCCTGACTACTTACCACCCTGCTCAGGAGCCTTAATTGCAGAGAAGTGGAAATCAAGAGAGATCCCATCGCCTTTGCAAATACTCTTGGCTGACATTTTCACTCCTCCCACCCACTGCTTTCCACAACTTGATGAGTTTGGGAAAGTATTGGAAAGGTAGGGGGCGGGGGGATAGAGGCCACAGCTCAGGGGCAGAGCACATACTTTGCATGCAGAAGGCCCTAGGTTTGATCCTCAGCATTTCAGTTAAAAGTATCAGATAGCAGATGATGGAAGCGATTTCTTCCTGACACCATAGGCAGCCGCTGCAAGTCGGAGTAGGACCCTAGCCCATTTCAAATCAATAAGGAAGGGTTTCGCCCATCTGTGCTCTCAAGTCACAAATCCAACTAAAGATTCAAGACAAAGCAAGGAGGACCCCTTCTCAGCTTCACTGGAATACTGAATCTAGCTAAAGGGTTTCTTCAGCAGTTTTAGCTACAGTTGCAGAGAAGGTGAAAACAAATAAGCCTTATTATCTTCACTTATCTGCTTTAACAGCATAAGTGAAATTAGCAATGTTCCCTTCAGAATGTGAAAAGGAAGGTCAGTTCTCCAGCACCAAAATGTCCTTATGTTTACTTATTTTCATTTCGTTTCTTTCCATCCCACTTTTCCACAAAATTCAAGCTATTCATACAAACAATAATACTAAACCATCAAAAATAGCATAAAATCAATTAAAACAGCAGTAGGTGTGCACTTCAAATGCCAGTCTGGATAAGGAAGTTTTCATACCCTGTTGAAAAGCTGAAAGAGAGGGAGCCTATCAGGTATCATCATGGAGGGTATTCCACAACTATAGCTCCACTATCAAGAAAGCTGTGTCACTGGTACTCCCACCAACCATATTTCTAATGGTCATAGGACAAATTGCACGGCCTCCAAGGCCTATCTTAAGGCTTGGGCAGATTCATACAGGAAAACACAGTCTTTAAGGTAACCTGGTCCCAGGCTTTTACAGGCCAATGCCAGGACTTCAAAATTAACCCAGAAATGAACAGGTAACCAATGTACATGTTATAAAATCAGCATAATGTGCTCCAACCATAGAGCACTGACCAGCGTTCTAGAAACTGCATTTTTGAACTAGTAGGAGTTTCCAAACAAAGTTTACATTTCTCACTAACCCTCCCCACCTCCCCCCGCCACCAAAAAATATACTTCTCTCAGTATCTTTACTTTCTCCAGTACTTTGTGTGGCCAACTTGAAATTTTAATGCTCATTTTATTTCTACTTTCATTTCTTCTTTAACTATTCTTCATTTTTCTCATGTCCTCTCAGTTGGTCTTATTCAACCAGTTGCTTGACTGCTTGGGATTTCATCAGCTTCCACCACTAATGACTTAACTTGGCCCAATGGTCGGAAGGGAGATTTCCAAGAAAAATCAAGGAACTGCTGTGGATGACTCAGTTGCTCAAGCCCTTCTGGATGAGTCACTGAACCAGGGCCCTTTCGTTACTATGCTGCGGAGTCCTTAATAACATAAAAGGGACATAAAACAGATTCTGTTCACTGTATTACTATTGCTATTAGCAAGAGTTGCCGCAAACATGGCAACATCATAACCCAGTTTGAAGTCATCCCTCCTTCTAGTTCACCTATACCCTGCAGAGTTGTTGTGGTTTTAATGTTATGTGCCAGGCTGCTGGGAAGGGTCAGAGAGTCCTACTAATTAGAATATAATGTGTTCTTGTCATGCTTCGGAGCAGCCACTGGCAGACAAAAGGTTAAAAGGGATTCCATTAACAGGTCATTTATTAAATCTATCATAGTATGCTTTCCTATACTCTCCTGTACAATATTGAATGGTGATGAGCAACGTAAAAGGAGAATGTTCATATTATCTAGATACTGGTTTAATCTAATCTGTCAAATCCTGAATCTGAAGATAGCATTTATGGTAGAAATTAAATGCTACACAGATCACATGGTTGCTAATGAAAAAAGCAATAGCATGTCTAGTTTCCCCTTCTCCTACTTTAACTTTTAGAAAGGAAGAGGCATGATTTGATGTCATCAGGTCATGTGTCTCCCCATGGCCTTCCCTTCACCCTCACAGCAGCCAATAATGTGGAGCAGATATGGGGAAAGGCACAACTTCGTGGCAGTGTGTTCTCTTACTAACAATAATGAGAAAAGAAGTGAGGGAACTGGATGCCGAGTTCTATAAGATTTCAAACGGTGGACAGTATCCAACTTTGTCATTCTGCTAGTGCAATTTTATTTATTTTTTCATTTAAAATATTTCTTGACCACCTTTCAAGGCAGGAGTCCTCCCAAGGTGGCAAAAAACACTAAAACATATAATAAAAACCAATGCGATATTAAAAACAAAAACACGCACAATAAAACAGTAAAAACACAATAGAAACAGCAATAAAAACAGCCACTGCAGCAAACATTCTAAAGAACAGCAAACACCAGCATAAAACTTACAACAGACATCTGTCCAATAACACATAATCAGGGCAAGGCCAGAGTAAAGCAGTAAGTTTTCAGAGCCTTCTTAAAAGCCTGCAGTGATGGGGCCTGATGGACCCCCAATGGCAACTTATTCCAGCGGTGTGGGGCCACTGGAGAAAAGGCCCTCTTTCATGTGGTTGCCCACCTAACTGCTCTCACAGGTGGGCAGATGAGAAGGGCCTCTCTTCCTGATCTTAAAGGGCAAACAGGCTAATATGGATGAAGGCAGTCCTTCAAGTAATTTGGTCCCAAACTGTTGGACAAAACCAGCAATTTAAATTGGGCTTGGAAATACAACAGTAACTAGTGCAGCTGGTGCAATATCAGTGTTATATGATCGAATTGCCTTGCCCCCACCAACACTTCGGTGGCTTTATTCTGCAAAAGCTGGAGTTGCTGAACTGTCTTCAAAGGCTTCCAGACACTGGTTCACAAGTTCGACAGCCTCCCTGGGATGTGTAGATGGAGATGAGGGGTAGAGCTGAGTATCATCTGCACACTGGTGACACTTTAGCCCAAACCTCCTGATGACTTTCCCCAGCTGCTTCATGTAGATGTTAAAAAGCATGAGGGACAGGATGGAACCTTGCAGCACCCCACAGCGTAATGGCCATGGGATGGAACAAAAGTCCCCTTGCACTATTTTCTGAAACTGCTTGTCCAGGAAAAACTAGAATCACTTTAAAACCGTGCCTCCCGTGCCCAGTCCAGATAAATGATCTAGAAGGATACCATGGTTGATGGTATCAAAAACCACTGAGAGTTTCAAAAGCGCCAACAGGGTTGCACTACCCCCATCGATTCCCCTTGTGTAAGTCATCAACCAGGGCGACCAAGGCAGTTTCCATCCCAAAACCAGGTCTGAAACCTGATTGGAATGGACCTAAATAATCAATATCATCCAACACTGCTTGGAGTTGTGAGGCCATCACATGCTCTAGCACAAATGATCTTGCACTAGCAGAAACTAGGATCCAAACTATGTCCAAGAGGTGAATCCACCTAAAGTTATGTTTGCGCAAGCACTGTTGCACAACACATTGCACCGGCATAATGTGCAACCGCCTGCACAACAGAAAGATTAGGTGGAACTCTACTAGTGATATTTGAGTTTGCGGAATGATATTGTTGGATACTACCCAGAGCCAAATCTGTGGGCTCCTTCACACAGAGGTTTTTTTTAGTGCAATTGTCATTCTTTGGTCATGGTTTTTCCTGCGTGCTTTACATGACGTCCTTGCCCTGCAGCTGTTGTCCCGCCTCCTGCCTCCCCCCCCCCATTTCCCCATGTTATTTCTTAACGGGGAAAATGCAGTATTTTCACAAGTAGCACCATCAAACTGCCTCCTCCTGCCCATGTACTTCTGCCATTGCGCAATGAGCCGCTTTTGTGTGAGTGCTTGTTGGGGGCGCAGTTATCATGACAATGTCTGTGACAACAATGGGGTGGGAGTGTGACCCTGCCACGCCTGTGCCCTTTTGCCTCTTTGCCATTCTGCTATTGGCTGCCTGTAGAGCACAACGTGGTGCGCGTCTGTAAGCCTGGTAGAATGGCTTTGCTGCCTCTCCTCCATTTCTCCTTCTTTCTTGCTCCCACCACCACCCCAGCAGCGCTTTACAAAGGGATCGGGGGATCACTCTGCTCTGTAAGTGCTGCCCAGAAAACTTTTAACCCTTTCTATTCAATCCCCATGTACACACAAATGAGAGAAAGGTAACTGCTTCCTTTGGGGGTGGGGGAGCAGACTTCCAACATTGCAAATGTCCGTGGAATACAGTGGCCGAGAAAGGGATCAGAGGCAGCGGAAGTGAATAGGAGAGGCAAGGAAGTTGAAATGAAAAGGTTCATGCCAAGAGGGGGGAGGAGCTACCCCAGAGGGAGTGGACAGTGGGCATACAATGCCGCTGACATCCGAAAACATCCTGGCAGGCTCCACCCACCAGTGTAAATGGCAGGTAGCGATATGCAGTAAAGAAAAACCAGCTCTGTAATGAGCCGATTTAAAATCCCGCAAAGAATCTGGAAGAAGAAGGAGAGGTAAATCATGGGATAAAAGCCTCATCTGGAGAAGCCCTATAAATGGCCAGATGCCCCAGTTATACTTGGGGGGGAGGGGCAGGGCAGCTACCTTACAAGAGGCTGTCATTAAGGCTGCAATCCTATACTCAATCACCCAAGATAAGTCCGATTGAACTCAGTGGGCCTTACTTCTGAGTAGACATGCACAGGATAGCACTTTTCAGTTTTCAAAGTCTTCTCTGTAAATGCAAAGGCTAAAAAATATTTATTTAAAAGATGGCATTTACATAATTCAGCAGCTGGAGTTTTAAGCTGATATTTAGATTCACAAGAGCCATCATACAAATTATAAACTCTGCCAGCTTCTCAGACATAGCATTGCCCAGAAGTATCACCAATACAATTAATTTATACATGCATCTGATGAAACGGACAGTGTCCACAAAACCTCTTTGCTGTTTTTGCTGCAACCAGACTAACACAGCTATCCCTCTGGAAGTTATCTAACAGTTTATACACAATTAAGGGTGGGCTACTATCCGTTATGAAACAAAGACCCAGACTTCTGAGCCTAAACTGTTATTCATACACAGATGAGATAGACAATGGATGGATGGATGGATGGATAAAACTCAGGAGAAAAATGGATAGTGATGATTAAAGAATTACCCAACTGAATTTTCCCTGGATTTTAGGGCTCTAAATTAGCTGTCTTGGCTGCATCTATATGGCACCGCTTTGACCCCCCACCCTGTCGCAACTGCAAAGCAATGTGGCTTCGAGTCAGCATGCCCTGCGATACACTCGCGATGTACTGCACACTTCCCTTACAGATTCATCATGCCCTTTTTTTTGCCATTTTACTGAAATGCGCAGCTGTGCAGTCCCGTGAGTATGGAGGTGCAACACTTCAGTGGCTGTTTTGTATTTGAGGGGCTCTGCTGTGTCTTTCTGTCCCTTTTAGGTAAAAACTGGGTGTTGTGTGCTCCTTCATTTCCGCACCATCAGTTTGTCAGTTCCCCAGCCTGAGACTCTCGTGATGGTTTGCACTCACATTTTTGAGCGGTATGTGCCTAGCCATCACTCCGAAATGGTGGCCAGAGTGAAGTTGGTCCTCCCTTAAGACCCCCGGCCCTTGGGCACAGAGTCCAAAAGCAACCATTGCGAAGATACGAAGCTGCAAAAATGTGCTAAAGTGTGATTACATAGATGAAAACACACCCCCCCCCCCGTGCCTCTGCAACTGTGCAGCTGCGAAAGGATGGGGGGAGTAAAGGGGCATCACAGAGTGACGCAGGCACTACACACGCTTGCAACACACCCACTGTAAAATGCAAAGTCAATTTGGAGACGGAACAGGTGGCCTGCAACCATGGGGGAACCCACAGCAAACCCCCCAAATCGCAGTAAAACGACTCTTCAGAACTCCGCATTTTCTAGATGAAAACCACGGATGGCTATGACGTCACGACTACATCATCTATGACGAGGGACCTTGACTTGCACCCACCCCGGAGTAAAAGCCCAGTGTAGATGGGGCCCTTATTTAAGGAGAGGCATCAGCAATGCCTTAGGAATCCATCTTTCTGTTTTGATTTCCAGACTTAGTTAAGATTGCTGCACATATGTACTTTCACCGCAGCTTTAATTTAATTCTTGTTATGTATTTGGAGGTGGGGGGTATTGTGCGTCAGTTATTGTTCTGACCCTTGGCAGCTCCTATAGAGTTGGGAGTGGCAGCACTAGGTGGAGCTTTTGCTAAGTTCTGCAGTTGTGTGTGTGATAAATAAAGGACAGTTGTGTTTGAGGCCTGCTGAGTCTTAAAGTCATTCCCCTTCCTATACAGCAACTTGTGGTGACAAAGGTGGGATACTGAGAGCAAGGACTGAATTGAATGAATACAACTAACTGGTAAGCAGTCAGGTAGGCCCACTTAAGAACTTGAGCAACTCGTGTTTTGTTTTGTCTTATTTTTTTAAGAGAATTAAAATCAAAATGGCTGCTTTTGGACATATTGAAGAGTTTGATGTTAGTCAACCTGCTTCCTGGGATTCTTATGCAGAACAGCTTTCATTCTATCTAGAAGCAAATAAGATAGCTAATGCTGAACAAAAGTGAGCTGTGCTCTTAACTGTTCGTTGGCCACAGACATTTGCCATAATAAGAACCCTCACTGCCTTACCCAAAACTAAGACATTTGATGAACTTTTAGGATTATTGAAGATACATTTCTCACTGAATCCTTCAGTTACTTTGCAGAGATTTAAATTCCACAAACAAATGCAGCAACCTGGAGAGGGCATTGCCACTTATACTGCACAACTGTGTCATCTTTCTCAAAACTGCAACTTTGGGGTTTTTCTAGAGGATATGTTGAGGGATCACCTTGTCTGTGGGGTTTATGATGAAGCATTACAATGATGCCTCCTGTCCGAGCCAAACTTGACATTTGCAGTGGCTCAAGAAAAGGCATTAACCAGTGAGACTGCATCGCTATATGTCACAGAACTCAAGAGAGATGCAGATGATGTAAATGCCATCAGGAGCAAGCAGGCTGAGAATTCTGGGCAGCAAGGTCAACAGAACACAAGAAATGCACCCTCCATAAAATCTGCAGATAAACCCTAGCTTGCCTATTCCTGCTCAGGCTGAGGACCATGTCAGTGCTCTCTGTGCAGATTCAAGGATGCTGAGTACAAGTTTTTCAAGAAGGGTCACCTTGAACAAGTCTGCTGTTCAAAATCTGTCAGCAGAAGGCCAGGGAACTATAGCAAAGAGTCACTCCACCTAGCGTCTCATGGGGTTGATTATCCACAGGGTGATGAAACTCAACTATATCACATTCAGAAGGTCTGTGGCAAGGAACCTCATGATTCTGTGTTGTATGCGACAGTATTAATCATTGGCTGGAAGTGCAAAATGGAAATGGATTCGGGGTCTGGGGTATCCATAAATAACAGAGACACCTTTAAGCACATTTTCTGGGACCCTTGCTCCAAAGTTGTCAAGTCCATCATGCATTCTGCATGATTACAATGCAAAGAAGGTCAATATCGTTGGATGTTGCACTGTAGATGTATAGTATGTCCAAGGGAAGCTTCCACTTATAACTGTGGAGGGGCAGAGGGAAAACCTCTTGGGGAGAAACTGGTTCTCATCAATAGGGATTAGCATACAAGGAATTCACGCCCTTACTACAGGTCAGCTTGCAGCAACTGTTAATAAATTTCCAAGGATATTTTCTGAAGAATTGGGAGAATACAAAGGGAAGCCAGTGTCACTCCATCTGGATCCATCTATTGCACAAATTTGCATGAAAGCCAGGAACGTGCCTTTTGCATTACGGGGGAAAATTGAACAAGAGCTTGAGCATCTCATCAAGCAAGGTGTGCTAGAACCAGTTACACAGACCCAGTGGGCTATGCCCATTGTACAGGTATTAAGCCTAATGGGAAAGTGAGACTGTGTGGGGATTACAAGTGTAATGTGAATAAGGGCACAATCCTATGCATGTTTAGACAGAAAAAAGTCCTATAACTACCAGCATTCCCCAGCTAGCATGGCACTTAAGCAGCATCCATACCTAGTTCCTGCTGTCAATCAACTCCTCGCTGTTCTTGGTGGAGGGAAGGTCTTTGCAAAACTTGATCTGGCCCAAGCATATCAACAGTTGGTTGTTGATGATGCTACAGCAGATGCCCGAACAATAATCACTCATTGAGGGGCATTCTGAGTAAAGCATTTGCAATTCAGAATTTCTATGGCTCCTGGACTGTTCCAACAATTCATGGAAACCCTACTTTCTGGAATTCCAGGTGTTGTACATATTGTGATGATGTCCCGCTCATGGGATCAACAGAGGAACAACTTGCCAAATGACTTCAAAAAGTTCTGTATTGTTTTGACACATCCAGCATTCATGTAAAAAAGGGAAAATGTGAAATTGGAACCTCCAGGGTAACATTTTTGGGCTATCATATTGATGCTTCTGGCATTCATCCCACTGACAAAAAAATACATACAACTCACAATGCACCTGCTCCAAAAACAAAGCAGGAATTTCAAGCCTTCTCAGGACTTCTCAATTTCTACCATATGTTTCTTCCACAAAAGGCTACCATTGCTGAGCCACTGCATCACTTGCTGGGAAAAGGAGTTCCATGGAAATGGACCAGCCAGCATGAGAATGCTTTCCAGAATGTCCAACACTTGTTGAGTTCAAATTCTGTGCTTGTACATTATGATAAAAAAAACCCCGCTAATCCTTAGCACTGATGCTTCTTCTTACAGGGTTGGTGCTGTAGTAAGCCATAAATTTCCAGATGGTACAGAGGCACCAATAGCTTATTATTCAAGGACTATGTTATCCACTGAAGGACAGGAAGGCCTGATGTGCTATGGTCCATGGGGTCACGAAGAGTCGGACACGACTTAATGACTGAAAAACAACAACAACATCCACTGAAAGGAACTTTGCACAAATGGACAGAGAAGCCTTGGCTGTTATTGCAGTGAGAGAGCCAGTGTGGTGTAGTGGCTATAGTGCTGGATTGGGAGCCGGGAGATCCAGGTTCTAGTCCCCACTCAGCCATGGAAGCTCACTGTGACTTTGGGCCAATCACAGATTCTCAGCCCAACTAGGGATGGTGGAGAATTCCACCACGGATTTCAGTGAGGCTGAATGCCAGCATATTCGGCCCCCCGAAATCCGTGGCGGAACGGCCTCCTGCCCCCCCGCCCCCCCCGCAGAATCCCCCCCGGACGGCACTTACCTGGGGCGGATGCAGCGGCGGCGGCTCTGCCAGCGGCGGCTCCAGCAGCAGCTCCAGCGGCGGCTGGTCTCTTGGCCGGCCACGGCTGGGCTGCTGCCACCGCCATTGCCATCCTTGTGGCTGTGATAGGCTACGTAAGAATTTACGTAGCCTATCACGGCTAACCCTCCCCCCAAAAACAACACTGAGCGACGCAAATGGCAGCGGCTACGGTGGCCGCCATTTGCATTCCCTATTTTTCACCGATTTATCTTACGTAAATATTTACGTAAGATAAATCGGCGAAAAATGGGGAACGCAAATGGCGGCCGCCGTAGCCGCCATTTGCGTACGCTTGGTGTTTTTTGGGTGGGGGGGTTAGCCGTGATAGGCTACGTAAATTCTTACGTAGCCTATCACGGCTGCCTGGCTGGATGCAAATGGCGGCTGCAGCAGCCCGTCCGCGGCTGGAAATCCAGCTGCGGACAGCCCGGAGCCGGCTGTCGAGGATTCGGGGGGGGGGGGACGGAGTGCCTCCCCCCCACCGCGAAAGATTCCGCAAAAAGGTAAGTGACCTTCGTACATCCCTAAGCCCAACCCAACCCACCTCACAGGGTTGTTGTTGTGAGGATAAAATGGAGAGGAGGAGGAGGAGAATGTAAGTCGCCTTGGGTTCCTTGCAAGAGGAAAAAAGGTGGGATATAAATGCAATATTATTATTATTGCAGGTGTCAAAAAGTTCCATAACTATCTCTATGACCATGCTTATGAAATATGCATGGACCACAAGCCTCTTCTAGGAATCTTCTCTCCTGGTAAGCCTACTCCCTCTGCATACTATCACCTTGCATGTAGCGCTGGAGCATTCTGCTCAATGCTTATGATCAGACACTTTTCTACAAACCAGGAAAGGCAATAGCTAATGCCGATGGATTGAGTCAGGTACCACTTCAAATTCCAGATTTTGTTGTACCTCCTCCACTGGAAGTACTGATGCTAGAAGCCTTTCCTGCCTGACCCACCTCTTCAGGCTGACCAAATTCCTAGGCTGACTGCTCGAGATCCTGTACTGGCTCGTGTTTTAAACTGGGGATGGCGGGGATGGCCAGATGAGGAACTACCCGAGGAATTTAAGCCATTCAAATGCCATCAGCAGAGATGTCTGCCCATAAGAGATGTCTGATATGGGGAAACCATGTTGTTATTCTAGATAAGGGTCATCAAACCATCTTGACCACACTGCATGCAGCTCAGCCAGGAATTGTTTGTATGAAAGTACTGGCCAGAAGCTATGTCTGGTGGCCAGGATTCGACTCAGATACTGGAAAAATGTAAATGAGTGCAGTACTTGTCAAGCCACTAGGCACAATCCACCAAGAGCACCTATCGTTCCATGGGAAGTGACCAAGAAGCCTTGGTCAAGAATGCATATTGACTTTGCAGTACCATTTCAAGGAAAAAACTTTTTGGTTGTGGTAGATTCTTACTTGAAGTGGTAGATTCTTACTTGAAGTACTCTTAGTACCATCACAAACAGCCGCTGCAACAATCACAGCACTGCACCATTTATTTGCACTCCATGGGTTGCCAGATACTATAGTCTCAGACAATGGGACTGCTCTTACATCAGCTGAATTTAAATCATTTGCAGACAAGAACCTTATTTGGGCTGTCACCATTGCACCTCCTCATCCCCAAGCAAATGGCCAAGCTGAATGGATATGCAGACAACAGAAGATGCCCTGAAGCGGATTGCAGGAGGAGACCGGCCAACAGTGTAGTGTAGTGGTGAGAATGAGGAACTGGGAGCCGGGAGATCCGAGTTCTAGTCCCCACTTGGCCGTGGAAGCTCACTGGTTGACTTTGGGCCAGTCACAGACTCTCAGCCCAACCTACCTCACAGGGTTGTTGTTGTGAGGATAAAATGGAGAGGAGGAGAATAATGTAAGCCAACTTGGGTTCCTTGCAAGAGGAAAAAAGGTGGGATATAAATGCAATAAAACAAACAAAAACAAACATGCCTTGCCAGGTTTCTCATTGCTCAGCATGTTACTCCATGTGCAACAACAGGAGTCAGTCCTGCAGAGTTATTTATGGGGCGGTGTCTAAAAACTTGCCTTGACCGTCTCTCCACCCAGATTTAGCTGAAGACTTAGAAAACAGATGGGAGCAAGCTCTGGATGCTACCTTCTCAGCTCCTACTGTCCATTAATTTGCCTCACAAGATCAGGTGTTTTCTAGGAACTATGGTGCTGGACCAAGGTGGGTTCCTTCCTCTATCATTGAGGTCACTGGACCTGTGTCATACAAGGTCCAGGGTGCAGATGGGTCAGTGTGGCATCACCATGTTGACCAGCTGAGAAGATGTTTTGCCCAGAGTGGGTTGTCATCGGCAGAGATAGCTGCTGAAGATCTATCTGGAACTGAGGTGTTTCTCTCACCACCAGTTGAAGCACCAGAACCACTAAGTGATGGGAGCAATACTCCTTCCTTACCTATGGCAGTTACTGAAAGGAAGTAATCTGAGCAATCTTCACCTACTAGTCGAGTGCAGAGACCGTGCCGTGAAACGGTACCTCCTCATTGGTTGAAAGACTAGGATAGCTAAGGGGAGAGGAATGTTACATATTCGGGGGGGGGGGGATACTGTGGGTTAGTTATTTTTTTGAACATTGGCAGCTCCTGTAGAGTTGGGAGTAGCAGCAGTGGGTGGAGCTTCTGCTAAGTTCTGGAGTTCTGAGTGTGATAAAGAAAGTTGTTTTTGAGGCCTGCTGAGTCACACAGTCAATCCCTCTATATATACAACAATTCTGCTTGTTTTTATCTTTCCATCCTCTCTACCTGACCAATGCACACAAACGTTTGTCTGCATCAGTGCAAAAGGGAATCTTGAGGCACTCATGTGTTTGTCTTTGTCTGATCCTGTGCTTGTGTAATCATAAACGCTTTGTTTCATCAATTACCATTTAAGCAAAACTGGCAAGGTAGATGGGGTGGGGGGGGATAAAAAGAGAAGGAAATGAAAGCTGCAACAAGCTGCATGCATGCCAGTTCTAAAATTAATTTTAGAAATTCTCCATGTGAAATCCGAAGGGACGTGGAGTAAACTCATAGAACAATAGTGGAATAGAACCACCCTAGAAATGCTAAAGCAATGCTGTTATTTATTTCACGAAATGTACACCAAAACGCACACTGAATACAAAAGAAAATAAAACATTCTCACTGACTAAAGTCAGTTAAGAGGCCCCTGAGCATTTACAAAGGAAAGGTCTACTTTAAGAAATGCATTTGAAAATGCAATTGCAATTTTCACAAATTTTCCTTTCATGGAAATTCAGATCCCTCACCTATTTTCAAAAAAGCAAGGCCCAAAAATATTTTTGAAAAACTAAGAAAGTATTCTCAGAACAACCATGACTGAGCTATTAGGACAGCTAAGCTTGCTGTGGGCATTTGAATCCCCCTAAATGTTTAAACCCTCAGGGCCAATTTACACAGTCGTTTCCATGAATGGCAGCTGCGGTCAGACAAGACTGATTTTTAGCAGGGCTGCCTCAGGCCAAGACCCTGCACTGATGATAGGATGAGGCACCCAATCCTGTCTCAGGTGGCACGTTTTAGTGTATCGTTATAAGGGAGCAAATTCTCAATTATTTACTTTTTAATTATATGTTTACTGCCACGGGAGGCACCATTGGGATTTTCTGCCTCAGTCGCTAAAACGCCATGGACTGTCTTTTGGCTAAGGTGGGCAGCCATGAATTGTGGGACTATGGCAGCGATCAGCTGCTGGTAGGCCTAGCAGGCCTTGTTGCCAGGCAACAGAGTGGAGGGTGACTGGGATGAAGGGGAGGGAGAGGCACTCTCACTTGAATGAATTAATTACTTAATTTTAACCCACCCCCACCTTCCCCCCAAACAAGCGCATTTGCCCTCATTCAAGAAATTCTCACATGCAGTGCACTAGTGGTTAGAGTGTTGGACTTGGACTCGGGAGATCCAGGTTCTAGTCTCCACTGGGTGACTTTGGGCCAGTCACTGACTGTTGCACAAATGTGCCTAAGTTCGTTCCCCCTAGGAGGGGTATGCCAATATCCCCTTAGAGACACACAGAACTCTGAGATTCAGTCCAACGCAGTTTTATTTGACAGGAGACAAACAGCGCTGGTTGGGTGGATTCTCGCGGCTAGCGCCACAAAGGAGAACCACACCCTGGGTGATTTTGGTACAGCTTATATACACTCTGGTTACATAACTTGTTGACGTGTCTTTTCAAGCGGGGCGGGAAGCGATCTAGCTGGAACTGGTTCTAGCTGCAGGCGTGGCGGCTTCGCAAGGGTGGGGGAACTCCTCTTGGGACTTTCCACTGTAGGAGGCTGCCTGAGATGGCTGCTGCTAATTTAAGAAGGTGTCTCTTTGGTTCTATCACTACCTCAGAGGGTTGTTATGAGGATAAAATGGGGAGAAGGAGGACTATATAAGCTGCCTTGGGTTCCTTGCAAAAGGAAAAAAAATGTGGTATATAAATATAATAAATAAATGCACACATCATTGTCAGGAAAAATGTCCACGCTGTCCCGCAGCAAACAGGGGGCTGATATAGAGTAGTCTCGGGGCGGAGGGAGTGGCAAGAATGCCCCACCCACCCAGACAAGTAGCTCATCCCACACCCACACATTATTGCTGGACCGGTGTGATTACTTGAAGGAAAGGCACTTTCATCTATGAATTATACATGAATCATAAAGTGGAAATTAAAAGAAGGCTGCAATTTTCTATGCATGCTTAACTCCATCAGAATCAACAGGACAAAAATATCCTTAGGATGGGAGTGTTAATTTGAAATATCCCTTTATTTCTCTTTCAGAAATCTAACATATGGGGCTGCACTCTCTTCCCTACCCTCTAATACACGTTGCCTCTTTTGGCCCCCCAATGTAGAAATAATCCCATGTTGTTGGGGGATAGTCTGGGAAGATAAAGCAAGGGTACTTCCAGTCAGAGGGCTCCTAAGGCTAACAACCAGAAGGCGCTGTGCAGCAATTCCATTTTTTCTTATTTTCTGATTAAGAAAGAAGACAGGAGAAGCAGTGAGTAAACACAGGAGGGTCACAAGTAGAAGATGACTCAGGGCTTTTTTCTACGTGAGGCATTTATCACACGCTTGTCATTCCCTACTCACAGTTGCTTAAGGTTGTTTAGATGACGTCATGACTTTCCAGTTTTGCTTCTGTGTCTGACCAGCACTTTCAGTGAGGTTTTTTTTTAGAGCAGGGAAAATCCAACATTGTAAAAGCGAAAAAATGCCATTTCTTCTTATGTATATGCACTAGTAGTTAGGGCCCCCTATAAACATCCATAAATAAGGCAGGGCGATAGTGCCATAAAAGCCTTCTGTGGTGGGGTGGGATGAGATGCCTCAGTGGTGGGGAAGGATGAAAACTTTCCCACCACTTATTATCTCTGAAATCCCACCATGGGGGTGGGGTGGGGGTTAAAAAAAAAAAAGAGGAAAAGCCTCTGTTGACAACCATGGGGGAGAAGATGGGGGGAGAGGTTTAATCTTCCCTCCTGGTGGTCCCAGTCCAAATCAGGGCCAGGTATACTTAGGGGATCTCTACACGTCAAGTTTATTGAGCATTCATGGTTGTTCACTCACTAAATTGTGTGGATCCGTTACATGATGTCATCACTGGCCAGTCATTATTCCACTATTTCCTCCCACCTATCCCGTGCTTTCCTCAAATGGAAAAAATGGGGTATTTTTCCAGATATGCGCAAATGGAGCGCCATGGCCTCCCTGTGTATTTCTACCCTAACATGAATGAAGTGCTGAGTGTGGTTGTTGGGAGCGTGGTCATGATGTCGAAGGTGGTGACGAAGGTCTGATGGGCGTTCGGCCTTCCCGCTCCTGTGCCATTTTGGCTTCTCGCCATTTTCAGCCTGCCTGTTCAAAACAGAGTGGCGGAGCGGCAGCAGGGCGGCAGAGCGGTGGAGCAGCAGAGGGGCTGAGCAGCAAGGACTGGTCAAAAGTATGGAAGAGGGAGGTGGGGCCCCGGGGAGATTGGTGGAGGGGCTGTCCACGGGTCAGTCCCCATCCACCAGTAATGTGGAAGGGGAGGGAAAGGGGCAGGAGCCCAGGAGCAAGTATCGCTGAACCTGGAGCGTGTGTAATGCCTCTTCGCGGAAACATAACACTATGGGAATGGCCATCTACAGAGAAGGAAGCACGTGTAAATGGAATCAGTTGTGATCCTGCATTTAAAACGGAAGTGGAAAGCCCCACTTTAAATGCAGGATTTTAGGCTGGTGTAGAAATCCCCTAACTGTGGAGTAAACAAGAAAAAAGACTACATACTACACAATTAACAGAACATGTAATTTGACACTGACTTTCAGAGAGTCTGCATAGACCAGCTTTTGGCAATCGTCTGCAGAGTCAGTAGTTGCAACTGATGAAGGTGCTCCCAGGCAAGGCTTTTATTGTGCAATTGCCCTGCCACATTCATGGAATTTCCCAAGGGGTCTGGATGACAGCCTCTAACATTTGTATCCCCTCCTGTCTTTTCCTACCTCTTCTTCCATCTTTTCTCTTACAACAGAAAATCCTTTAATGCAGTGGGTTACCATTGTGCAAACCAGGCCATTGAGATCCCCCCTAGATTTAATTAATTTTGCTCCAAAAGCTTCAGATATAAATCTATGAAGCATTTTGAAACATGTTTCCTGAGGACTAGTTGCCTTGAAAACTTGTTGCCAGCATCTGTCTGTTCCTATACACTCCTCCTCCCTGTGTCTTTACTGCCATTTCCTAAACAATTTATCGCCCCACTTTTTAGAGGTGCTTCCAGATGGGGCTTTTATTGTGCCATTGCCCTGCCTCATTCATGAAATTTTATTGGGGGAGGGGAGGGTTCTGACATCGTCATAGCTCTCGCACGCTTTCCTGCTGCTTCTTCCATCTCTTTTTTCTTACCTTGGAAAAACCATTAAGTAAGAAAAGACAGAATAGCTGCACAATGCCTTCTCGCAGTTAGCAATAGAACCCTCCATCTAGAAGCACCCTACGTGTCAGAAGCCCATCCAGGCCAACTTCATTTTGAAACTCAGCATAGACTTTAAAAAACAAACCCCCAAACCCCCACAACTGTCTCAAAGGGTGGTGTGACTTTGCTGCTCTGAACCCCTTCTGCATCTCTGCTGTCTTCAGGGGTAGCGGTGCTTTTGGTGGGAATAAAGTTGCTCCTAACATGTCTAGAGATTCTGCCGTGCGGGGGGGGGGGGCGGGGAGGGCTCGGCTGAAATTGCTGACACGTCTCAAAGTCCCCAAAGCGGCATTGCCGGCCCAAGCCAGGAGAGTTCAAGGAGCCATTTGGCTGAGGCTGCAGCGTCCACGTGCCAGCAGCCTGCTTTTCGCTCCCTAAGCTGGGATAATTGGACATTGTTCAGTTACTGAATCGACACTCTGTGGGTCTGCGTGCTCCTGCCATATAAGCGAGCTAATTAACATGCGCACTGCTAAAGGAAGGAGCAGGTCAGAGGAGGTCTTATCTCCTCCCCTTTCCAGATAATAAAGAGAGGGATTATATATGTAACTGGAGCCCTGTTGGTGCAGGAGAAGGAATGCCACTAGGAAACATTTTCTATTTCTTAGCTGCAAGGCATCTGATTTGCAAGCTGAAAGACTCAGGATTTAAAATACCACACCAAATTCACTAGAGGATACACAGATTTTTGCTGGACTTCCTAGCCAGCTATTATTTGCATCTGTCATTGACCTTTGCAGACAATGGGGGGGGGGGTGAAGGCAAGGGAGGGGTCAGTTTGTCACTTTGTGTGAACTTTGGAGAAGGTCAGAAGCAAGGCAATTAACTCTAGCTGCTTTTTTATGCCTTCCCTCAATTCCTGCCATAAAGAGACAATTTCTGACTGTTTCTGCCTTTCCCCACAGGTTGGCATGGAGAGAGAAGGGCCCACCCCAACCCTGAGTTCACTGCATCACCAGCAGACCCTGTGAATGGGTTTGCACATAACGAGAAACCACTGAGGGGGAATTTCCCTGTGGGGCTTTTCATTGCCACAGTGGCCGCCATTTTGAATATTCAAGCTGTGGCAGTGGCGCAAAATTGCTTATTGTTCCATGCAAAGCTGGCGAGGGTGGGTTGTTGGGGTGCTTGACAAGCCACCCAGAAACCATGGGCTGTGTTAGGATTGCAGGTGGCTTGTCAAGCAGTCCAACAACCCACCCTCTCCTGGTTTGCATGTAACAACAAGTTACAGTGCCCCCCCCTTGCCATGCCCCAAATATTCAAAATGGTGACCACTGTGCTAATGGAAATCCCCATGGGAAAATCCCCTATGGTGGCTTCTCATTACGTGCAAACCCACCCTATGTGTTTGTAAGATTGCCAGCACAAAGTGAGAGACCACCGCTCCCCTTCAGAGTTCTGTGATGCAAAAAGGCCTCTGGATCTCTTACTTCGTGCAGGGTATGGGTGTAGACGGGGAGATACTCTCCACAATTAAATGTAAAGCTGCCACTAATGTGGCAACTGTATTCGTGGACACTTGCCATTACAGGGATAATGTGCAGGAATTGGACCTGGGAAACAGGTTCAAATCCCTTCTTACTGGATGACCTTGCTCAACCCAACATAACTGAAACAGTTGGTGCAAAGATAAAATGAGAGATGAGTTTTACAATTCCACACTAGGGGAGGGAGCATTTTGAATGCAGAAGGTCCCAGCTTCAAACCCCAGGATCCCCAGTCAGTGTCCAGTAGCAGGTGATGCGAAAGACCTTTCTCTCCTTGACACCCTGGATAGCTACTGCCAGCTAGAATACACAATACTGGGTTGGTTGATGGACAAATACTAGTGTGACCTGAGATAAGGCAGCTTCCTAGATTTCCACCACTGTACCCAAGTTGAAAGGCTATATTTAAGATGCAGCTGAAATGAACGGCTCATTGGACTGGTTCATGTGTAATAACAAACTGTCATCAACCTATGCTTAGCACTCCCCTTCAAAACCAGGATTGCAAGCCAACTTCAAACTGTGATTTGCAGTCCACATCTGGACAGTAACTGCAAACCTTAATTTATCACTTTGCATGGAAGAGCAAACTGGTTTGCAAAAAGGAGGAAGTAACTAATTGAATTGGAGCATGTGAAGGTGAGAAGGAAACACACCGGCACAAAGCTTATTTTCCTTATTTCCATCTGAACCTGGGACTCTGGCTTGTCTCTCCCCCAACAAGCCAGAGTTGGAACCCAGGCAGTGGAGGCTGGTGGCTCTGATGTCAGGACATCGAAGCCACCAGCCTCCACTGATCCCTGGGTTTATTCTTGGAATGTTCCTGGTTGTTTAGTCGCTCCCACCGGCAGGAGGAGCCAAGTGAACCCATTTGAGCAGGTTGGGTGTGAGTTAGCATGCTAGTTTGTTCACAGTAACCCAGGGTTTAAAAAAAAAACAACTTGGGTTACCATTGTGAAACCCCTAGATTTGAGATCAGCCCTAGTTTTAACTAACTTTGCCCCCAAAGCTTCAGATATACATTCATGAAGCATTTTGAAACTTACTTCTTGAGGACTAGTTGCCTTGTTGCCAGCCTCTCTCACTGTTCCTACACACTCCTCCTCCCCATGCCTTTACTGCCATTTTCTAAACAATTTATCGTTGTCGTTCCCACTACCACCTTGCTTTCTATGGGTGCTTCCAAATGAGGCTTTTATCATGCCATTGCCCTGCCTCATTCAAGGAATTTTATTGGGAAGGAGGGGGTCTGACTTCGTCTTCTACTCATAGCCCTACCATGTTTTCCCACTGCTTCTTCCGTCTCTTTTTTCTTACCACAGAAAATTTGTTATGTAAGAAAAGATGGAATAGCTGCACAATGCCTTCTCACTTTTAGCACTAGGAACCTTCTGTATGGAAGCACTCTATCTGTCTAGATCAGGGGTAGGCAACCTTTTGGCACCATGGGCACATTTGGCAATTTGATGAACTGCCTTGGGCACTACCACAAAATGGCTGCCATGGGAGGCATGACAAATGACAAATAACCTGCCCAAAAGACTGAGTACAAGGCAGAGGTGTGGTCTGAGTCCCAGCACATTAAACAACTCCTTTGAACCCACAGTTTTCAGCAACAACAGAAAACTATTTCACAGTAATCCCAGCTGCCAGTAAGAAATTGTATTTAAAAAAAAAAAAGTTAGAGGGGTAGGGCACCTTGGCAGGCACCACGAAAGATGTCTGGGGGTGCAGTGATGCCCACAGGGGCCATATTGCCTACCTTTGGTCTAAACATTGCAGAGTTGGTAACTGGTTTACAAAAATGATATTGATATGTTAGGGGGGGAAGAAATATACAAGGACTAAGAATCTTCTGTTGATTATTTGCATTCACCTTAAATGTAATGATGTTTAAAGCTTATCAGAAAATTATAAGAAAAAATGTGCTTGGAAGAAATATGTTTTGAGGGTTGTTGTTTTTTTAACTAATTGCAATAATTTTTTAGAACTTTCCCTTTAGACTTCAGCTAAAGGACAGTCTCACCTCAGAACACTCTCATTGCACTGACTAAGGAGAAAGATTCTGAGTCATCAACATCCTATTTCCTGCTTTTCCTTAGAGAACTCCCATCCAAGGGCCAGCCAGGCGTGACTTCACTTGTTCTATAAGTAGTGCTGTTAGCACAGCTTTCAGATCCATAGCCTCAAGCTTAGGAGGCTGCCATCTTGGGGGGGGGGGGAGAGAAGAGATAATTAATCTCCCTTATGCTGATTCTTGTGACAGAGTGAGTGACAGAAGGCTACTTAAGTCAGTTAACATTGAGACCTAATTAGAATTTGCCACCTTCCTGTCTGCAGATTAGATGGTTCCTTCTCTTTCTTTGAAGCAACCTAATTGATAGTGTCAAGGAGGGAGCCTACTGTTTATTAGAGCCACTATCTCACTTGTGATGTGAAGTGCTTTCTAGGATGTAGCTTGATGCAAAGCCATGTTGTAAATGGGCTGGAACGGAAAGCCACACCTCAGTTGTAGCTTCGTGAGTCCATCCTGAAACCACTCTCTATTACTGCAGCATCCACATGCAAATTCCATGCCTTCTGTATCCTTGCCTTCCATATCCGGTCTGCTCACACTTAGATACCAACAATCTCTGGCAGGCTGCCTCAGTTGTTTCCCCAGAAAAGGACAGCAGCATACATGACACTGTAAACCCATCTCTCCCATGGCTGCTGTCAAACCTTCACTTGCCATCAGCATCTTGCGTATGTTTTGGTCCTGCCAATAACTGAAATGAAAATAGTCCCCAGGCATAAGAAATTATGTATTGGGTCAAATATTTTCTCCCCGCCATTGCTTTAAAGAATTACAATTCTAAGTATTAAAAGATGATTCCCAACAGAGGGTCACACATACATACACCTGAAATTGGGGATGTTTTTTCATTACACCTACCCTTGTGCTCTCTTGCCTTCTGTGCCTGGGAATGAATGACCTCCCCTTTATATCCATCAGAAAAATGGCCTATCCTCCTTTCAATGCAGCTGTTTTTTCTCCCACAATGACTGAGTCACAATATGCTCCAACAAACAGAATGCAAGAGCTACACCCAGAAAAATCTGGGTTCAGGTCCCACTTCAGTTGTAAAGTGAGTAGGTCAGGTCACTGTCTCTCAGCCTCAAATTTCCAGTCTGCAAAATGGGAAAAATATTGACCTTTTTCATAGGGCTCCTGATGACAAAGACATCAAGGTCATCAGCCATGGGAAGAAATGAACTATGCCCTCCAAAAGCTCAACCAAAACTCTGCTCCTTAAAACACTCCAATTCTGTGGGAAACCATAGATCTCACTGGGTCCTGTAAGCATCTACTGTGTGTTGCTAATAGATTCCACCTCTTGATGTGATCTGCCTGTTCCTGTCTCACGTCTTGACTCTACAAGGCTTTCCCTAGTTCCTTGCTTCTACCAATCTGGCTACCTGCTTTTCTCTCCACACCTGCTGCCTTACCTGTCTCAGTTGCCTTTTGGGAACTGACTTCAGCTTATCTGACCTATCATTTTGCCTCACCCCTTGACCAAAAGCATTGGCCCAACCAGCTCAATGAAGAAGACTCAGTGCTTTTGAGCATACTCAGGATACAGATTAATGCCAATGAACATGGGAAATAGTCTCCAGTGTCACTCAGCTCAACAGATTGAGCTGGGAGATAATATAAACTACATTCCCAACCTCCTCAGTCTTAATAAGCAGTCCACAAGGATGTTTAAGCCTTAAAAGACGAGACAGCCATCACCGCTTCCAGCTATCCCAGATGTTTTCAGATACACATCTTCTTTGCAAGGATAACTGCAGTTATCCTACAGTTGAACATGCTCACTATGATTCAAGCCTGAACTTTGCAGAGGATTTGGACTCAGCTCAGAATTGCAGGGGGGAGGGTGCATTGGAGGAATTCATTTCCAACTACCGTTGCCCAAGCTTTAGTGAGGTAGCCAGCAGGTGTAAAAGCAAGGATTTCCAGAGGGGTAGTCATGTTTGTTGTTTTTGCTGCAATAAACTAAGAGGCTAGTGGTACCTTAAAGATTAACAAAAGCATTATGGAATACGCTTTCAGAGGTACTATCAACTTCATCAGATACATGAAGTATTAACTTCTAGTTTGAAAGTCTAAATTTGTTCATATAAGGTGCCACAAGATTCTTTGTTTTTGTTTTCAAAGCAAGGAGTTAGACTAAACGATCTTCACATCTTTCTAGCTAACCCAATTATTTAATAGGCCACAGATTATATACAACTATACTCTATTTAAAATACAGCATCTGGAGCAATCACTGTAATGTAATTTAAATAAGGATTGCATCTGAGTATTTAGATGGGGAATCTAAATATTTAGTTATCTGTCTTGATGTTCTAGTCTACAGTTCAATTAGATTTAAATCTGAGTGATATGATGATTCCAGAGTCACACTGACATTTTCCAAATGATGAACCTCCCTGAAAAACATTACTAGCCATAGTGAAATAGATGTTGTCAGCTTCTGTTTTGCTTCCCTTGAAATCCCTGGAATGTTTTTCCCAAACAGGAACCTCCAAATTCATCCTAATATTTCACACTGCAAAATTCAGTGGTAAGTCTAGTTCCTGTTTGATACCTACATCTCTGGACTATGTGGATAAATTCTCCTTGAACACATCTCACCTAATTCATCCCAGGAATCTTCTTACCTTAGGATCACTTACCAACATATCCACAAGGGCTTATCTACCAATTTCTGTGGAACTACAGCTTATTCTGCTCATTTATTTTTTCTATTCTACCCCACCCCCTCCTAGTTTCTCATGCTCTTAAATTTTCGTTATTCCAGTTTTTTATATCTCTATGAATATAATGCTTACTTTGGAGGGGGGGGGGGAAACTTTGCCCACTGCATGGAAAGTTTTTTTTTTTTTTTTTAACCAGCACTAGTCTCCCAACAGGATACTACTTAATACTTACCAAATATTTGGTTTTTTGCTTCTCTCAAAATCCCATGGATGTTTCTCCCATGCAAAAAGCTCTACATTTCATTCAGATTTTCAGTTTAGGGGTGGTCATTCCAAGTTTCTTCCGGACAAGACTTGCACGATGCCATAAACCTCATAAACCTCTCATGTTTCCCACTACTTCTTCTGTCTTTTCCCTTAGAAAATCCATTAAGGAAAAAAAGACAGAATTGCTGCACAATTCCTTCTGGTTCCTAGCTCTAGGAAGTCGTCCATCTGAAAGCACCTCCAGTCCCCAGTGCAAACATATGACCGGCAGTTGTAGATAAGGAATGATCACTTAAGAAGGCCCTGAATCCCACCACATTGCTACTTTCAGGGCTCAGTGTCAGAGACCTGCCTATGCCTCTTCCAGAACATGGGGCAGCACTGCTATAGAAACACTTCTATCGACAGAGTCGTAATGGGGAGAGTGGAGGCTAGCCCAAGGACTAAAAAGTAATTTTTGTCAGGTTTTTACACGTGTGTATTATTTGAAGAAAACAGATAAAATTTCCTGATGCAGTTGATAAATCTTACAGATGCTGCAGGCCTGAGATTGGATAACGGCCTCTCCAAAGACAGTTGTAGTTGGTCAGCCTTGAACATGGAAGAGGAAGAGGGAAAGGAGTGAGAGCAGGAGGAGGGCAGTAATGCACGGGGGAGCAGCTGAAGATGAATGGAAGTTAACTCTGCTCAGCTGCAAAGGCAGAATTCCAAGAGCCTCAGCAGGCAGCTGAGAATCCAGCAGCCCTGGATATACATTCCGCCTCCCCTCCCCTCTCGCTGCTACGGAGAAGGGTGTATATAACAAACCAAAGGAGCCTCTGAGCGTGGCTTATATTAGATGCAGGCCTGCACAGGATCACATTACAGGCAGCAGAGAAAACAAATCCAGTATTAATTGGAAAGGGAAGATGCTGCAGGCACCACGCATTGTTTCCTTGAGACTTACAGGTGTGCATGCTCACGTGCGTGTTTGCTTCGGTGGAAGCCCTGCGCAAGTTCGTAAAGCATTACAAATTAACTAAACTTGCTACACCACGTTTAATTAGCTGCTATACAAAAAGAAAGGTTGAGAAGCAAAATGAAACACAAGGGCATTGAACAATCCCTCTCATCAGCAATGCTGGAATTTCCCACTTCACAAATTTCCTTTTCTTATTTTTTCTTATCCTGAGCTACACCAGAAAGTCAATCATCCTTTAGAAAATAGGAACATAGGAAACTGCCTTATATCACGTCAGACCATTGGTCCATCTAACTCATCCCATTGTCCTCTGTGGTGTGAACGGGCTCCTGGCAGCCACTCTGGCATCCAAAATGGCCGCACAACCATAGAGAAAGTCTGTGGCGGTTAGAGCATTGCCAGCAGTGGCAGATGCTCCAGCTGGAAGACTCTATGGTTGCAGCCTATAAGACCTCCAGAGCCCGCTTTAACCACTGGGGCGCCCGCCAGACAACACAGTAAGCCACCCCAGGCCCCCTTAACCCTGTTGCAGGGGGGTGATTAGCCAGGGTGGCTTACTAACCATGGGGAATGTGGGTTTCTCCCCGCACATGACACACTAAGCCATCATGATTAGCACAAATTCCCTAACCATCATGGTTTAGCGCGATGTCTGAGCAGGCCCACCGACTGGCAGCGGCTCTCCAGGGTTTCAGGCAGGACTTTCCAGCTCTACCTAGAGATGCCAGGGATCAAATCTATGACCTTCTGCATGCAAAGCATGTGCTCTACCACTACAGCTCCCCTCCTCCCTATTATAGCTACTAATGAAAAGCAAAGCTAGAACTTTTCAGGTACCTAAAGGGTTGTCACACAGAATAGGGCTGCAACCTGTTCTCTATCATCCAAGACTCAGAGCAGTCAGATAATGGAATCAACTACCTAATGAGGTGGGCTGTCTGTCACTGGAAGTGTGCAAGCAGAGACTGGACAGCTGCCTGTCAGGGATGCAAAAACTGGATTCCTGTACTGAGCAGGGAGTTGGATTCGACTAGGGATGGATGAAAGTCCCTTACCTGTCCTCGAAGCTTGCTTCGCAGTGGGGGGGAGGCGCTTCGCTTCTCCCCCCAAAGTTCATGCGAGGGGGGGAGGCGCCCCATCCCTCGCCGGCGAAATTCAGGCCAGGTAGAAGCGCCCCGTCTACCCGGCCGAGAAAAAAAAAAAGAAAACACCCCCGTGATAGGCTACATAATGATTAACGTAGCCTATCACGGCTAGATTTCCAAAGTCAGCCATGATAGGCTACGTAAATCGTTACGTAGCCTATCACGGGTGACTTTGGGGAAAAAAAGCGCGTACGCAAATGGCGGCCCCCATAGGGAGCCACCATTTGCGTTCCTTATTTGGTCCCTGTAGTCTACGTAAAGATTTACGTAGACTATGGTGAAAATAAGGGCAACGCAAATAGCGTTCCCTTATTTTCGCCGTAGTCTACGTAAACCTTTACGTAGACTACAGGGACCAAATAACGAACGCAAATGGCGGCTCCCTATGGGGGCCGGCGTACGCGCTTTTTTTTCCCCCAAAGTCACCCGTGATAGGCCACGTGACGATTAACGTAGCCTATCACGGCTGACTTTGGAGATCTAGCCGTGATAAACTATGTTAATCGTTACGTAGCCTATCACGGGGTTTTGTGTTTTTTTTTACTTTCCTTGTAATGGCGGCGGCAGCAGCCAGTCAAAAGACCGGCTGTTGCCCCCGCCCCTGACGAAGACCTGACGAACCGCTGCCGGGACCTGCCACCGGGAGGGACATTCGTAGGGTTGGCGGAAAATTTCTCCCCGAAACTTCGGGGGGCCAAGCGCCAACGTGTTCAGCCCCCCGAAGAAGTTTCGGGGAGAAATTCTCCGCACCCCCCCCCCGGGACGGGACTTACCTTTCCCGAATGTCCCTCCCGGCGGCGGGTCTCGGCGGCGGTTCGTCGGGTCTTCATCAGGGGCGGGGGCGGCAGCCGATCTTTCGACCGGCTGCTGCCGCCGCCATTCCAATAAAACTAAAAAAAACCAAAAACGCCCCCGTGATGAGCTACGTGACGATTAACGTAGCCTATCATGGCTAGATTTGCAAAGTCAGCTGTGATAGGCTACGTAAATCGTCACGTAGCCTATCACGGGTGACTTAAAAAAAAAAAAGCGTGTACGGCTAATGGCGGCCCCCATAGGGAGCAGCCATTCACGTTCCTTATTTGGTCGCTGTAGTCTATGTAAAGATCACGTAGACTACGGCGAAAATAAGGGCAACGCTATTTGCAAAAGATCATAAAATCATCATAGCGCTGTGCTGGAGTAGCATCACCATAGAGCTTAACCCAAAACCCAGTCAAATTTGTATAGCTAGCTTGTTTTTGTTGCTACATCCAAGCTTTCCATTTTAAATAGGCTGTAGAGACCTACTAAAGGTAAAGGTAAAGGTGTCCCCAACTAGTCGTGTCCGACTCTAGGGTGCGGTGCTTATCCCCGTTTCTAAGCCGAAGAGCCAGCGCTGTCCGAAGACACTTCCGTGGTCATGTGGCCGGCATGACTGAACACCGAGGTGCACGTAACGCTGTTACCTTCCCGCCGAGGCGGTACCTATTTATCTACTTGCAATTTCTTGCTTTTGAACTGCTAGGTTGGTAGAAGCTGGGACTGAAGACGGGAGCTCACTCCGTCACGCAGCACTCGGGTCTCGAACTGCTGTCCTGCCGACCTTCCAGTCTGCAGTTCAGCGTCTTAACCACTAAGCCACCGCGGCCCTACTACTAGTACTAGTACTAGTAGTAGAGACCTACTACTTACTAGTAAACATTTATTTAGTGGCAACTGTGAGCCGAGCCATCCCTTAGAAGAAAAAATGTTACTTGGCAAAGTATAATTCAAATTGCTCTGGAATCATAGAGTATCTTCCAAAATGATATTTCATCTCCCATATATAGATGCTCTGAACTCTGGGGGCCTGCTCTTTGGTGAGATGTTTGGAACATGACACTTTAGGATGCAAAGGTGAGCTCATGCACAGTTCAGTGAGCCTAATGCTGATTTTTACCAGCATCAGGGAGATTTAAGGACAGTGTCCAAGGGCCAAAACAGATATAACATGTGGTGTGGTATCCCAACAAGTTTTGTTTAAAAAATATTATTATTTTAAAGGAACTGCCTGGTATGTATGTCCAGTTTTGATTGGAGCAGAAGAGCAGGGGGAAGGGCTGTTTTAACTTTCCCCTGCACTGTTTGCTTGATCTAAATTTGCTTGATCTAAGTTCAAAGTTTGCTGTTGGCAATATAAAACCCTGCCTGAACAGCTTGGGACCAGGTTGCCTGGCAGATCGACTTCCCCGATATAGACCTGTGCAATCATTAAGATAACTGGAGGAGGCCTTGCTGATTGTATTGCAACCTGCGGATTGCCCTCTTGCAGCAACCCAGAACTGAGCCTTCCCCGTGGTGGCACCCACCGTATGGAATGCCCTCCCCCTGGTATTGTGAAGGTGCCAACTGTGGTGTGCTTTAGGCACCACTTGAAGTCCCATCTCGTTACCCAGGCCTTCCCTGACTGATTGTGCTGCCTAGTCTGTTTGTTAATTATGGTCCTCTGGGTACTTCTTTTTAATGTTTTATAAATGTTTTATTTTAATTAATTCCTTTTGTAAACCACTTAGAATTTTTTAAAAATATATATGGTAAGCAGTATATACATTTCTTAATATAATATGATAGTTATAATAATGATAATTATAAATGCCTCTCCCCACCCACCCCACTCCAGAAAGAAAAAAATACAGGTAGTTGTAGCATGCCTTTATTTTTGCCCAGTGACGCTAACAGCAGGTAGAGGACAAGTGTTTTAGATGTGTGCGCATACACATATGTATGTGTGTATTTAACACCACGATCCCAGCGCTGGTGCACCGTTCTAAATCAAAATCCCCTGAAACAGCATTAAAGTAGAAAGAAAGAAAGAAAGAAAAAAAGAAAGAAAGAAATTGTGAGAACCAATCACAGATCTCTTGCATAACATCTGTTTTGACCCTTAGATTGCGCTCACTGTCAAACAGAAACTGTAGGCAAGAATCTTTGCATTCAGCAGCATGTTGGGTCCTAACTTTCCGGAGAAAGCATCTCCAAAGCAATTCCCCAAGGGCAAGCTTAGAAGTCTGGAAAATCTGGTGCATTTTATAAGGTCATTAAAGAGAGTTTTATTCAGTTAAATATGAAAACCAATTCCTGCTTTATTTTTATTTTTTTAATGAAATGCAAAACGTGTTTATATTTATGCTCATTTCCATCTTTTTGCACTGATAGCAAATCGATGGACAGTTTATTGCCAAAGGAAAGATAACATGGAACTGGGACATTGGGCTTGTCGTGGGTGGAGAGTGGGTTAAGGAACAGGAAGACAACATGCCTGACATCAAAGCTACTATGAGAGTACACTTACTCTGGAGAAGACAGGATTACTGTGTCAGAAGTACCAACGTTTATAGGTTTCAAACTAATTGGAATGGTTACCTCACTGACAGGGTTACTGATGGCAGACAGCATGGGCTTACTGTATGTTTCACAGCTATTAAGACTTTAGGGCTGGTTCACACAGACATTTTCATCAGTTGGCTTCAGCATCATGTGATGACTGCATGTGTGAATAAGTCACCACAGATAGAACATTCATGTTGTTGGGAATATTGCAACCTCATCTGCAAGTTACTGGAAGGGGCAGTGTTGCAGTTAGTTAGTTCATGGGAATTTAGGCCACAGCTAGCCTTAGGATCTCTATTGCCTACAGTGTGGTTTCCTGTGATTTGTTCCTTTTGCTCCTCCCCTTCTCCCCCACCCCACTCTGACCTCCTCCATTGCTGGGAGCAGTTGTGTTTGCTCTCTTGCCCCTGCCAGTGTTACAGAATACAAAATGGCCAGAACAAACTCTTTTTTTGAAACTCTACACTGTACTATGTACACTGTACACTTGTATTATGCAAGAATACTGAGAGTAAACTATTTTACCTTTTCTTCAGTAAAGAAGGGAGTGGTCTCCTTTTTTTGCCTTGTGTGCATGTGGGACTGGTAAATACTCACTCTGCTCTGCCTTTTTTTTTCTCTGCTAACTGCCTTTCTAACAGGAGGCATTAATACTAAATAATTCCCATCACTACCCACATGTCACTACCCACCAAGTCAAATGCAGTGTTTTTCAGGTGACTCTGTTACTACATTTAGCTAAATGGTGGTGTAGAGCAGCCTTTCCCAACCTGGTGCCCTCCAGCTGCTTTGGATTTCAACTCCCAACAGTCTTAGCTAGCATAGTCAATGGTCAGAAATGCTGGGAGTTGTAATCCAAAACATCTGGAGGACACCATGTAGTGGGAGGATAGTGGAGTAGTCAGAACCTCAGACTAGGACTGAGAGGATCTTGGTTAAAATCCCCACTTAGCCATGATGCTCACTGGGTGACCTTGGTCCAGCCACTTATCTCTCTGCCTCACCCAAGAATGAGCAGATGGTAGATCAGGATCTACTGGTAAATCTCTGAGTGATTTGCTGTAGATTGGCAAGGATTTCTGACTCCCATCTATTTAACAGAGACAGGGCCTTTTCTGCAGTGGCCCCACACCTCTAGAATCAGTTGCCATCGGGGGTCCACTAGGCCCCATGATCATTGCAGGCTTTTAAGAAAGCCCTGAAAACTTACTATTTTACTCTGGCCTTCCCCTGATTATGTGTTGTCAGATTGGGTTGTAGTTCCAGTTTTCTGCTCTAAGGTTTATTTTATGCTGCTCTTTGCTGTTTTCTTTTAGAATGTTTGTTGCTGTTGCTGTTTTTACTGTGTTTTTACTATTTTTACTACTGTATCTGTTTTTATTATGTGTTTATTATTATATGTTTTATTGTTGTATACAGCCTTGGGAGGGCTCCTGCCCTGAAAGGCAGCCAAGAAATATTTTAACTAAACAAAATAAATAAAAACTATAGCAACAACAAACTGATTCTCCCTTCACCCACGCTTGTCCTGAATTATACTGCTGAAATGAAGAAAGCCTGCAGTAACCAGGAGTGGATTTTTGTATGAAAGGACTGTGAGTTCAGTTATAGTACTAAAAACAAATTCCTAGGCTCAGAATTTTTTAATTACAAGTGTTTAATTCTTTTGCACCTGGCTGTGGTTGGTGGATTTCGGTGTTCTAAATAAAAGCTAAGTGGATCCCACAAGCCTGAGGTCTGCCCATCCCTCGCATAAGCTACCTCACAGGGTTGTTGTGAGGATAAGCTGATGTAGGAGGGGAACCATATATGCCACCTAGAGTTTTCTGGAGAAGAGGTGAATATAAAGGGTACAATATTTTTAAAGTATTTTAATCTTTGCATTTGTATTGTACATCAACTCAAGCACTCATTGAATGTAGAGGCAATGTAAAAATATTCCGAATAAATAAATCTTCTAAATAAATAAATCTTCTAAATAGATGCGAAATCAAGCGATGTACACACATGTGAATCAACCGTTACAGAGTGAAAAGATGTACATCTACATGGGGGATTTACTCTGGTGCTATTGCGCCTCACACACAGTTGTGGTGCATGAAGTTCCCCCTTCTCCGCAGCAACCGTGGGTTTTCACGCCTTAAAACCCACACTTTTGCAAAGTTGTTTTGCAACGGATTTTCCCGTTGCGCCGGCTTCAGTACGGTTTGGGGATCTGCGTGACCTCAACTAGTGATACTGGCTTCGGTGCTGGCTTGGTGGAGCAGCCTGCAAAGAGGAAGGGAAAGTCATCAAAGGGTGGACCCAAGGAGAAGAGTTGGCATCACCCTCTGCTGATTGCGCTTTGCTTTTCCCTAAATGAGCCTTAAAGTCAGCATGCTGAATACAGCCCACTAAACCGGTCCACTCAGAAGTAATTCCAATTGTCTTCCATTGTACTTACTCAGCATGGAAGTGGAGAGAAATGGGTGGGGAAGGGAATTGCTTTGCCTTTTGTTTCAAATCTTGCTCATCCGGAGGAATAAACCTGCATGTACGTTTATCGACTTAAAAAAAAAAGGAAGCTTGTTGATGCCTCAAGACTCCACCCACATATACCCGAACTAATGCCATTTCTCATGCTGTCCGCCATGCAACGGCAGTTCTTCGTTTCTTTTCTTTTTGTATATGCCTCTTTAATTGGCTGCATGTGCCATGGGAGGAGCAAACCCAATTTGATGAAAATGTGGTTTTAAACTGTTGGAAAATCTGATTTTTAATCATGTTGGAAAGTGTCTCTGTGTAGATGCGGCCATATAAAACCACAGCACAGAGGTAGATTTTCACAGCAGCTGTAGTCACCTAGTGCAACAAAATGTCCAGAGCTCTAATCTAAGACACACATACACACACATACACACACACGTTGTATTTGCAAGATCTCCTGGGTAAAACCTCAAATCACTTTGAACTTCATACTGGAAAATGAAATCTGGCCACAAAGTATTCCATTACTTTAATTCTCACATATCTGCCTTCACTCAACCAGAATGCCTGTATTTTTTACAGCTGAAAAATACTATATGCTGTAGAACACCCCCTCAGCATGTATCTGCTGCAAGAACCCATTGAAAAAAAGGAAAACAAATGCCTTCTCTTTGAATGAAAAAAAAAGCGTCCTTGTAAAATCTGATTTGGAGAATATGTGGCCAAAAACATGTGATTTGTTTAGCAGCCTGGGAAGAAGCAAAGAAGGCTGATACACTCAAACGATATGTATGCCTCACGCAATGATTGCTGAGGGAAATGTAAAACAGGATATGCAGAACAGTGAAACACAAAAAGTTTGCAAAAGGAAATGCAGATACAAAGCAGAGAGCTGCGAGAACAGTGTGAATGTTCAACTGCAGCGAGAGTAACCCACAGCTCCCAGGAAACACTAAGCAGATTGAGGAAATAATGAAAGCATAATCTCAGACAAGAAAGAACAGCAAAGGAACAACAGCAAACAGATGGTTTGTACTCCCAATGGTATCAGTGTTAATACATGGCTCTGATTGACAGGGCTTGTCATATTTCCCTTTGAAGTAACCCATTGCTGAATCTCCTGAGGAGATGCAGGTTGAAGAGACTGAGAAGGGGGAGACTCAATGTGCACAGAGCAGAGGTTTAACCCTTCCTTCCCCCACGGTAATCCTGACAAAAATTCCCACCCCATGGTGGAAGGTAATTTTTGTCAGGATTGTGGCAGAGGAGACAAGGAGTAACATATCCTCCCTACACATTGCAGGCCCGATTCAAAAGGGACGGACACACACACAGCTCTTACTAATATTTTTGTAAGAATCTCACACCACCTTGCAGGTTTGACATGTTTAATGTCACATGTAATTAGGCCCTGAAAAAAAGGAGGTAGCTTTATGATTCACACTAGGGCCAACCAGTCAGCGTTATGGAAATCTGACTTCTGCTAAAAATCTGAAGAATCCCTGATTGTCTGCACAGCTAAAATTATGCCTGTATGTCTGTACTTACCCTTAGTAATTTGTGGTACATCAAACACCTGTTACCCTTTAATGTACAAAGCCTTCTCTGCTTGGTCACCTGAAGGTACTTGGCCCAGGCAATCAGACATGTGGCTATGTACAGACCTGCTATGATTAGTACATAAGAAGCAATGGACCTCATATGTGAACTGCTTGATGATATTCAAAGGTCTATTTGTGTGGACAGGTTACCTTTATGAACCTGTCATAAAGTGTTTACCAGGGTTAAAAATAATTTGCTTTCCAAGGGCCTTCTCCCTGATTAGCCTTCTTAGGGCTGTCCTTGCCAGAAAGCAAACCTAGGTGGCTGCTTAGGGCAACATTTTAGTGGGCATGATGCAGCAAATGGAAGTCGAAGTGCTTCAAATAAAATTTGTTACATAATTTGTTATATTGCATTAGTAGGCTGATCATATTTCCTTGAGACAAAAATGGGATATTGGGATGACAAAAACGGGACGGGGTTATGTAATATTCCATACTCATTAAAAAGTAAGATGATAACGAAAGTTTTATTACATGAACATATATTGAGCTAAAAAAGTCCGAATCAAACTGAATGTAGGACAGAAAGAATCTCTATGGGCGGAATGATGGTAGAAATAACAGTAAGACTCACCCTCCTGGCTCCCACACGCTGAATGGGGCTTAGCGACTGCCTCTTGAATTCCCCACCACTGCAGACAAGCAAGGGGGCGGCATCTGATCATCACTAGGTCAAGAAGCCTGGCCCTGGCTGGATAAAGTAAATGGAACTTCCTCTTTTGTCACACTAGTAGTTTTACTGCATGCATTGATTAGCATAGAGCCTTATGATAAACACGTTCAGTTTTTTTACAAAAAATTAAAAATGGGACAAAATTGACATTTATATTAAAACGACAGGACGGTCGGGAAATATGAAAAAAAATGGTACTGTCCCATTTAAAACGGGACGTATGGTCAGCCTATGCATTAGTTATTTGTTTTCATCTTAAATATTTTGAGCTATTCAGGATTCAGATTAAGGGTTTCTCCACATGGGGCTTTTATCCTGCTATTGAGATTGGTTACTCACAGAAGTTTGCAGGCCCTTTATATGATGTTGTCAACCTCCAGGG
This sequence comes from Heloderma suspectum, assembly GCF_057233095.1. Lineage (NCBI taxonomy): Eukaryota > Metazoa > Chordata > Lepidosauria > Squamata > Helodermatidae > Heloderma > Heloderma suspectum. Next base: position 42,553,124 of record NC_139460.1, on the reverse strand, counting down.
CCTCTCCCAGGCTAAATGACCTTAAAAAAAAAAAAAAAAGATTGGCGATAATGAGCTATCAAATTACGGTGTGTTGAATTTCCTTGTGAAAAGAGGAAATTTCGCAATAAGAGGCGCTAGATCACAGCACCATCTAGGGGCTGTATAATGAAACTTACAGAACATGTAGATAAGTGGGGGAGGGAAGTGCATGTAAAGGGAGCCCATTGTCATCCTGCATTTAAAACAGAAGCAGAAAGCCCCAGTAAAATTGTGGGATTTTAGCCTGGTGTAGAAATGCTCTGTGAGTCTGTGTAGACATTTTGTACCTTTCCAAACAAAGAACAGTATGCAAATGGGGCCAGGGGAGAGGGAGACAGGTCTTGTGCAAGAACTACACCCTCAATTCCAATAAACTGGGGGGGGGTGTTGTTTTTTGTATGAGGTTGTCTGTTGTCATTATATGTATGAAAGTTAATAAATGGTTTGCTTCTTTTAAATGCTTTTGTTGCTCAGGAGTAGCTACAGGCATAAAGGAAGGACGGATGCAATATGAGAAAATAAGGAGCAGCAAGGGACTCTTAAATACTGAGGTCAGGAAGTCTGTGTGATTACTGCTTAAGCAACAGAAGCAGTTCAGAACCAGGGAACTGGAACTAGGACCTGAACATATGAGTGGTAATTCCCGAAGACCACATGATATAGGCCACAGAGAATTGTGGGAGAAAAGTTGTGGTCCAAAGACTCAACAAAGGGTTTTGTTGGTCCAAAAACCCAAGCAAGTGCTGGCTGTGGATAAAGCCACCCCCACCCCTCTGGTCTGTTCACATCATATGGAGGAGACGCACACTGGGGCAAATTGTGGTTTCTTCCCACATCAACGTTGCTTTCCCAGGTAATATTTCTATGGGAAGGAACTATGTTGTTTACCCCACCCTTTTGTGGTCCTCCACAGGGCATCACCATAGTGGCATGGGATTGGCAGTGGTTTCAATGCCATTGTGGTTACATAGTATTATGGGATGGGGGGGTCGAGCTGGATGACTCAGTGATTCTTGACTCTTGAACAGGTTTTCTATCAGTGTAAATTGCATGAGGCACACCTGGTCAGAGCTTTGGACTTGTAAATAGTCTTGGCAAAGTGGACTCAGTAGCCTCCCTTTGTTAGGGAGATTAGCATCTTAAGAACCAGCAACTATCTGAATGGGAGGCCTCTGCCTGCTTCTCCCTTAGGTAAGTTGTAATCTAGGTGTCCATGGAGGAACCAAAGGAACAACCCTGCACTTTTCAGAATGAGATGAAAAGCGACACAGAGAGGGCGGGGGAGATATCTGCAAGAATCTGAAGGTGCCGACAGTCCTGCTAGAAATCTGATGGGGAAGCAGTGCCCATTGCCGTGGGCTGAAGCTGTCTATGAAGCTCTATCTGTGCTTAACCTGTATATTTGTAAATAAACGTAGATATTACAAAATGCCTCCTGAGACCTTCTAAAGCAGGAGTGGGCAACTTGTGTTCCTCTAAATGTTATGGCCTACAATTCCCATCAGCGTAGCCAATGGTGAGGGATGATGGCAGTTGTAGGTCACACACTGCCCACCTCTGTTCTAAAGGAAACTGAACCTGGGTACATGCTGGAACCCCTAAGATTTTCACCACTGATTAGCAGTCTGTGGACATGTAGGGGTAAGGGCGTGTTAAAAAAACACACACACAAAGACCGGTGGTATAAGCAAGGAGAAATTTTGCTTTCAATCAATGAACAGTCATTTTTTTAAAGACCTCATGCTTGACTAGATGCCTTACCTTCTGAATTCAAAACTCTGCCCATATAATGCCAGATGTGCAAGCAGGCTGTCATTACTCAAAGTGAAAGAAATGTAATCTGTACATGCTCAGAAGCACTCTATTGGTGACTGAACTATGGGAAACCCTGGCTAATATTAATTCCTGCCTAGAACACCAGAAGCCCCTGAGCCTTCTGTTCTAAGAAATGCTCAGCTGGAAGATTTCAGACTATAAAAAGCTCAAGCAGCCAACACAGTTTTTTGCCCAAGGGGGGAGGAGGGGGGAACATATATGAACTTAAGAGATATTTTGCACATATGCCAACATCTACTGCAGTGCACGCCCACAGACCATATTTATTTCAGTATAAGCAGTATTGCATTCTGTAATGTTCCATAAATAAGGACTCGATTGTACAGTTCGCTCGCCACATATCATTCCCTCTAACTTTAAATGGGGGTGACACGGTGATGACCAATGGGACAAACTGGCAACTCTGAGGCATGGAAGGCGGGTGCTCTGCATATCCGGTGGAACCCCAAATATGCAGAAATATCTTAGTTTTTAAATTAGAAAACAAAGCAACGTGACAAAGGCGGTTCATGGTGCTAGCCCTCCAGGAAGCACAGAAGGTTGAAAGCAGATGAGAGTAACCCCTCTTTAAGAGGGAGAAAAGTGGGATTGGTTCAATTAATCTTCCTCCACTTAAAATGAATCTCCTTCAAAAGCACTCTTTCAGCTGAGAAAAGCACTCTTTCAGCCCCTAACACTTTCTAGTATCCTGGAGTTGTAGAGAGAGAAATCAGAGTAAGGAGAAACTCCAATTTGGGAGAAACACTAATCAGGTTTGTATGATCATCACAGAGGAAGAAATAAGCCACGGTGGCTTATTCCCCCCCCCCACATGCGCGCACCGCCCACGTGCATGTGTGCATATGTGGGTTGCATACCGGAGGGAGTTGCGTATTACCCTTGGCAGCATGGCTTGTCATGTCATGTGACCCCAGCGAGGTTGGCTTGTTACCCATGGCAGGTAGCCACCCTCACCGAGTTCACACAACAAAAGCCATGCTGCTGAGGGTAATTCTGCTAATCCCCCAGTCATGCTTGGAGGGGGAAATAAGCCACTGTGGCTTATTTCCCCCTCCGTAATCATGCGATCTTGGTCACTCTGTCAACCCAACCCTTTTAAGGATTCTACTCCCTTCACTGCTAAAAAGCTCCTTAGGGTAAATGAATGAGAGGAAAAGGTATTTCCTTTGGTCTCAATTAATTCTCCCCTGCCCCAATGTCTCTTTCAATTTGTGAAAGGGGCAGAGCAGAGCTCCCAAACAGCTTGAAGGATCCTGGATAAAGGGGGGGGAGAGGTGGAATCAGGATTTGTTGTTGTTCAGTCGTTCAGTCGTGTCCGACTCTTCGTGACCCCATGGACCATAGCACGCCAGGCCTTCCTGTCCTGCAGTCTCTCCCGGAGCATGCTGAAGTCCATATTCATTGCATCGGTGATGCTATCTAGCCATCTCATCCTCTGCCGTCCCCTTCTCCTTTTGCCTTCAGTCTTTCCCAGCATCAGGGTTTTTTCCAGAGAGTTTTCTCATTAGGTGGCCAAAATATTTGAGCTTCAGCTTCAGTATCTGTCCTTCCAATGAGCAGTCAGGGTTGTTTTCCTTTAGGATTGACTGATTTGAACTCCTTGCAGTCCAGGGACCTCGTGTCGTAAGAGTCTTCTCCAGCACCACAGTTCGAAAGCATCAATTCTTCGGCGCTCAGCCTTCCTTATAGTCCAGCTCTCACAGCCATACATTACTACTGGGAAAACCATAGCTTTGATTAGATGGACCTTTGTCGGCAAGATGATGTCTCTGCTTCTTACTATGCTGTCTAGGTTTGCCATAGCTTTCCCCCCAAGGAGCAAGCGTCTTTTAATTTCATGGCTACAGTCACCGTCTGAGGTGATCTTGGAGCCCAAGAAAATAAAATCTGTCACTGCTTCCATTTCTTCCCCTTCTATATGCCAGGAAGTGATGGGGCCAGATGCCATGATCTTAGTTTTTTTAATGTTGAGTTTCAAACCAGCTTTTGCACTCTCCTCTTTCACCCTCAACAAGAAGCACTTGAGATCCTCTTCACTTTCTGCCATTAGGGTGGTATCATCTGCGTATCTGAGGTTTTTGATAATTCTCCCGGCAATCTTAATTCCGACCTGTGATTCATCCAACCCGGCGTTTCTCATGATGTACTCTGCATATAAGTTAAATAAACAGGGCGACAATATGCAGCCTTGTCGTACTCCTTTCCCAATTTTGAACCAATCGGTTGTTCCATGTCCGGTTCTTACTGTTTCTTCTTGACCCTCGTACAGGTTTCTCAGCAGACAGGTAAGGTGGTCTGGTACTCCCATCTCTTTAAGAATTTGCCAGAGTTTGTTGTGAAGGAACAACTGGAGAAGGAAATGGCAACCCACTCCAGTATTCTTGCCAAGAAAACCCCATGGAACATTTCACAAGGAATCAGGATTAGAATATGCTCAATATTAGGTGTGCGTTCTCTATGTTCAATTTCTCCTCAACTCACCCATATTGCACAGGTGGGGCTAGTAAAAATACCCACCCATTAGCTTTGAAGCTGGCTGGGCAACTCACTGCCAAAAAGACCCCTAACCTTCAAATATAGAATGGGAAGGAATTCTATTCCTTCCTCACCCCCACATGTTACATAAGATGTTTGGGGGCTTAATGCACTTCACGATGCATAGTCAGTGTGGGACCAGAGGGCTGCAGCAGTATGGTGCAATCGTTGCGCATTCAGCCCCTATACTGCACACCAGGGGAGTGGAGTGGGGAGGGGCCAGCCTGAAAGCTGCTCTGCAAGTCCATCAGCACTAGGGATGGTGGAGAATTCCGCCACGGATCTCGGTGAGGCCGAATGCCAGTGCATTCAGCCCCCCGAAACCCGTGGCGGAATGAAGCCCTCCGCCCCCCCACCCCGCGAAAGGCGCCAAAACAGAGCACTCACCTGCTGCCGTTCACACTAGGGATGGCAGAATTCCGCCACAGATTCCAGTGAGGCCGGATTCTTTAGAATCTGGCCCCCCGGAATCCGTGGCAGAATGGCCTTCTGCCCCCCCCTGCCTCCCTACGGAATCCCCCCGGGACGGAACTTACCTGGGACGGATGCAGCGGATGCGGCGGCGGTTCCGGCGACGGTGGCAGCTCCGGCGGCTAGACTCCTGCCTGGCCGCGGCCGGGCTGCTGCGGCCGCCATTGGCGTCCTTGCAGCTGTGATAGGCTACGTAAGTATTTACATAGCCTATCACGGCTAACCCCCCCCCAAAAAAAACAGTGTGCGCAAATGGCGGCGGCTACGGCGGCGGCCATTTGCGTTCCCTATTTTTCGCCGTTCTAGCCTACGTAAATATTTACGTAGGCTATTACAGCGAAAAAAAGGGGGAACGCAAACAGCGTAGTGGGCGCTATTTGCATTCCTTTTTTTCCCGTCGTTCTAGCCTACGTAAATATTTACATGGGCTAAAAAGGCAAAAAATAGGGAACACAAATGGCGGCCACCGTAGCCGCCGCCATTTGCGTACGCCTTTTTTTTGTGGGAGTTGCCGTGATAGCAACTATCATGGCAGCCTGGCTGGACACAAATGGCGGCCGCTACGGCAGCAGCCATTTGCATCCGCAGCAGCCCGTCCATGGCCAGAAATCCGGCTGTGGATGGCCCTGGCCGGCTGCTCCACAGAGCCACCACAGAACGGAGCCAGCCGAACAGGATTCCGGGAGGGAGGACTGGATCGCCTCTCCCTCTGTCGAGGATTCTGGGGGGAGGGACGGAGCACCTCCCCCCCCCACCGCGAAACATTCCAGGAAAGGTAAGTGAGTTTCGTACATCCCTAGCATGCTGCTCTGCGAATGGCGGCCGCATCTGTGGCTGACATTCGCTTCACCATTTTAGCTGTGATAGGCTACGTAAATACTTACGTAGCCTATCACGGCTAACACAGGGACGCCATTTGCATCCCTGCGGAGCCTGTGAATGTGATAGGCTACGTAAATATTTATGTAGCCTACCACAGCTAAAAAAAGGGAATGCAAATGGCAGCTGCCGTAGCCGCCGCTATTTGCGTTCCCTTTTTTTTTTTGCCGTGATAGGCTACATAAATATTTACGTAGCCTATCATGGCGAAAAAGGGAATGCAAATGGCGGCCGCCGTAGCCGCCACCATTTGCGTTCCCCCCCTCTTTTTTTTGCCGTGATAGGCTACGTAAATATTTGCGTAGCCTATCATTGCCAAAAAAAAGGGACGCAAATGGCGGCGCCTAAGGCGGCTGCCATTTCCGTCCCTGCACAGCCCAGCAGCAGCCGGATGTTGCTGCGGGCTGCCCTGGCCGGCGGATCCACGGAGTCGCCGTGGAGCGGAGCTGGCTGTCGAGGATTTTGGGGGGAGGGACGGAGTGCCTCCCCCCCCCACGGATGTACAAAACGAACCAAGTAAGTCGTCTCGTACATCCCTAATCAGCACACATCAAATTCACATTTAAGCTGGAGAGGTGAATACAGAAACAGGAGCAGAAAGCAGAGAGCAGGGATTTGCTGTGGGGCCAATGCTCCACCTTCCCAGCTTCACTCTGCTACAACACAGGTACCCGGCTCCAGAATGAAAGATGACTGAAGCATGGGAGGAGGATTGACAGGCAGGCTGTCTTTTATTTTGAGCATGTTCCCCCCCCCTCCCCCAAATACCAGGCATGGTTATCTGATTAAAACTGTGTTAGGTTTTTTGTTTGGGACAGTAAGGCTTTTTTCATCTTTTGTTCTTTTTCCAGTTAAAATTGGGTCATGGGGCGTAGCTTCCTAACAGACACACTGGCCGATCAATCAGCATTGTACACAGCCCTGCTCTGAGAATGTGGGGGGGGGGGGCATGCTGTATGATTGATGCAAGAGCCAGCCAATCAGGCCTGTGCAAATCTGGGTTCTCCTGAAATAGATTTTTAAAAGCCCCTCCCCCAAATGCTGACCCTTGACATGCATTACAGCTGGTGTGATTGTACCTCTTCAGTGGGCTCAATGTCTACCTGTCTGCAGCCTTATCTATGCAACAAGCCAGTACAACCATGGCATGTGTACACAAGGGAAAACATCAAAATGCACCCCCCCCCCTCTCACACACACGTATGCATGCAGGGAAGAACATACCACACTGTCATAAAAGTATATGCCAATGTAGGCATAAGGGTGCAGAGAGACATGATACAGACAATTCAAATTCACATCTGGACAGCAGGTTTGGAGTTTGGCTCAAAAAGAACTTCCCCTCAAATCAAACTCCAGACTCCACAGAAAGTATCACTGTTCAGCAGAACAAAGAACAAAAGTACAAACTATGCTACAAACAGCATGAAAGCCCAGCTCCCATCTGAGATGTGCCCGAGATGCCTAGATATTGTGATCTAGGGAAGGTCCAAGGTAAAAACTCCCATAATCCCTGATTGTTGACCATCATGTCTGGGGCTTATGGGAGTTGTAGTCCAAAGCACATGGAGGGCACGAGGTTGCCCATGCCAAGTCTACACTGACTGGCGGAGGGTTCACAGAGTTTCAGGAAGAGGCCTTTCTCAGCTGTACCAGAAGATGTCTGAGACTTAACCTGGGACCATCTGCATGCAAAGCTATGAGCTATGGTCTTTTCCATAACGACAGAGGCACTTGCAGTACAAGGGAGGGGAAACATCTGGTGTATGGTAAGAGCATTCTCTCCCCAGGCTACCATACATGTGGAAATTTCACCACTGCCACAAATTCTCTTGGCACAATACTATATAGAATCTATATTATAGATGATAATTAGACCAACAGAAAAGTTACATTCTCGGGGGGGGGGGGGGGTTAGTTAGGGATGGATGAATCTGCCTGTTTTGCTTTCTACAATGTAGTGTACACAATTTTTTCAAGTACAAGTTCATTCTGTCCCTCTCCTGCATCAGGTTTTTTTTTAAGTCCACATGAACGTCCACAGGCATTTTCACATGCATGAAAATGCATACACCTTTGTGTATGCAATTAAAAAAAAAAATCAGAGAACTGCATTGCAAATTTCGAAGAACTGCAGAAACTGAAGGATATTTGCATTTCAGTTCACATATTAGTTTGGGAAGTGCAAATTAGGTCAGTTTGTATTAAAATGCAAACCAAACACATTTTGCCCCCAGTATGTGAGTGTGTGTGTATATTCCAGGGTGGGGAATCTCAAGCCTGGGCACCAAATCTGGCTCTACAGGGATTCCAGCCTGACAACCTGGTATTCCCCAGAGGGCTTCAGCCCTATCCCCCTCCCCAGGCCCCACCCCCTTTCCCCTAACCAGTAGTTTCCCCAATTTTGTGCAGTTTTTCCCACTCTAAGAGGCTGAAATGCCACTCCTAAGGTATAATTAGCCAGGGCCTGCAGGAGAAGCCACCACCACCACCACCACCGGGGAAGAGGCGTGCTTGCCGCCGCTGGGCCTGCCGCTGCCGCCGCTGCCACCACCACCAGGCCTTCCTTGTGGACTTCTGCCTGGCAGACCGCCAGTCCCTGCAGGACCAGGCCCCCAGGTACCGAGCCAGCTGTGCTGCTCCACCTGCCCCTCCCTGGAGGAGCTACATAAGCTGGCCGGCTGAGGTGGCCTGGGAGAGCCAGGGCCTGCAGGAGAAGCCACCACCACCGGGGAAGAGGCGTGCTTGCCGCCGCTGGGCCTGCCGCCGCCGCCGCCGGGCCTGCCGCCGCCGCCGCCGCTGCCACCACCTCCAGGCCTTCCTTGTGGACTTCTGCCTGGCAGACCGCCAGTCCCCGCAGGACCAGGCCCCCAGGTACCGAGCCAGCTGTGCTGCTCCACCTGCCCCTCCCTGGAGGGGCTACATAAGCTGGCTGGCTGAGGTGGCCTGGGAGAGCCAGGACCTGCAGGAGAAGCCACCACCACCACCACCACTGGGGAAGAGGCGTGCTTGCCGCCGCTGGGCCTGCTGCCGCCGTCGCCGCTACCACCGCCACCAGGCCTTCCCTGTGGACTCCTGCCTGGCATTTTTAAGGGGATTTTAATTGTTTTGTTTTGTTTGTTTTATTTTGTTGGGGGGGATTTTGTTGTGTTTTTAGGGGTGGGTAGCCTGCCTGATAGGCGGGAGCGAGGGGGCATGTGTCCACCTGATGGAGGCAGTGGGGGGAGTGTTGGGGGCCAGAACATACCAAGGCTGGGTGGCAGGCGCTGGCGGAGCACTAGGGGCAGGCCATGCCTGGTAAGGGGAACAAGGGAGAGATGTGTAGTATCTGTCCCCTGCTCCGGGCCTGTCCAGAGCCAAAGGATGGCTGGGGGAGGCGTGACCCCATCTTCTGGCCTTCGTTTGCTGCTCTGCAATGCCAGGTCTGTTACCCAGAAAACCTCCCTCATCCATGACATGATCCTGGATGAGGGTGCAGACCTGGCATGTATTACGGAGACCTGGCTGGCCGAGGCTGCTGCTCCAACCCTTGCAGCCATGTGTCCAGCTGGATTTTCGTATGCACAGCAGCCGAGGGCTGGGGATCGGGGAGGGGGAGTGGCTGTTATCTACCGAGAGTCCTTGGTCTTCACCAGACCCCCTCTCCGGGAGACCAAGGTTGTTGAGTGCATGTACTGGAGGTTGGGCCCAAAGGGCAGTCTGGGGATTCTGCTCGGCGGAATTTCTGCTTTGGCAGATTTGAATCTGCCAAATTCAAGGTGTTGGTTTTGACCTTTAAAACCCTATATGGTTCCGGCCCAGCCTATCTTAAGGAGCGCCTCCAGCAACACCAGACAGGCCGCTTAACAAGATCAGCCTCGGATGGCCTTCTCTCTCTCCCATCAGCCAGGACAGCTAGACTGGTGGGGACGAGGGAGGGGGCGTTCTCTGTGGTGGCCCCCACTCTGTGGAACTTCCTCCCTAGGGAACTCCGTCATGCCCCCTCTTTAATGAGCTTCCGTCGTGCATTAAAAACGTGGTTGTTCAGGCAGGCATTTGGGGTGGGTTAGGGTATTTAAAAAAAAAAAAATTATGGTAAAATTTTATTGTTTTAAATTGTTTCATGGTGGGTTGTACATCGCCCAGAGTGGCTGGGTGACCAGTCAGATGGGCGATTAATAAATTTAATAAATAAATAAATAATTACTTGCAGAAAACTACAAAAATGCTGGTATTTCTGGTGGTTTGGTCCCACCCTTTTGCCTTTGGCTCCGCCCACCACAGGAATGCAGCCCCTGAGAGCTTCTCTGAAACTGAATTTGGCCCTGCAGCCTAAAAGAGGTTCCCCACCCCAGGTCGATCTGCCAAGCTTAGGACGCTTAGGAATAGGATTGCGCCCTTAAGACAATTATTCTTTATATTGAAGCTACAACACTCTTCCTGCCCAAACTGCATCGCTATTTGGTTGCATATAATGATTGGTTAATATAGATCAACACCATGTTAGTCTATTTTCTATTTTATAGTACTGGACTTTGTTTTATTTTTAAAAACTTGGATTAAACAAAAAACATGGATTAAACTATAATTCAAACTATTACGAAAAGAAATGTCTACCCAACGAAATAAAATTACAATGCAGATTCTAGTACATTATAGAAGAAGACCATTTATCTAACAATGGAACTGAAGTCATTTGCCATTTTATAAGACAACCTATCCTTGTTGCCTTGTATTCAGTTTGTGATTCATCAAAGACCCCGGATCCTTTTTGGCAATGCCAAAGTCTGGCTGATACTCCATTTTCTGTTTCTGACTATGAGTGTCTCTTCCCAGCATTCGTCTTTCTTGACCTTTCATTACATTATTTTAGGCTTAGTACACTTTGGATCCTCTATTGGATCTCAAAACTATGCAATTGGAACCTATTCATGTTTACTCACAAATACAACCCACTGTGTTCAATGAAGTTTACTTTGAAGTAAATGCACACAGGATTGCAGCCTTAGGCTGAGCACAGTGGGATCTACTTCTGGGTAAACAATAACTGGATTGGGCAGCATGCCTTTTTGCCCAGTCATCATCCAACCACTAAATCCTTAAAGTCCAACTTAGCATAAACGCCCAGAAAGCTAAGTGAGTGCTCCGTTTGCTTGAATAAGACATTGTGGGCTTCGCTGTTGATAGACGAGGCAGCCCAGGAAAAGATTGGGTTTCCACCAGTATGATCTACATAAAATAAACATAAAATAAAACTCAACAGCACAGAAGTCAATTCCATCTCTCAGGGTTGCAACAAAAAGCTTGAAAAAGTATCTGCAACCACAAGAGTTGCAATGGTGCTGAGAAATTCCCTTTTTTATTTAAAAGAGAAAGAAGACGATGACATGAGGTTTTGATCATGAGTTGCCCAATTTCTAAGAATCTAGCTCTACAAAATCCCAAAATTTTCAAATGAGGAAAATGCACATGTAACTTGTGCACCTCCTTTTGACACTTCAGCTGTTAGGCACAAAAAGGGAAAGTTGAGAATTCATCTGTGGGAAGATGCATGGGTACCAGATGTGTGTGCTGAGCTGCACAGCAGCCCTCTTGGCACATTGCACAAGAAGCATGAAAAGTAGACCTGTGATGAGACATTTGTAGCCTTCAACAAAGCCACACCTGACAAGTGGCAAGGAAGGCTTTGATCTTGGCAAGCAAGTATCCTTGGGGAGGGAGCTTGCATTAGAACAGCTAGGCTGCCAGAAAAACCTGGTGTAGTTTTTTGGGAGATACTCTGTTATCTAATTCTGAATGGCACCAGCAAGGGTTTCTATTCTTTCACCTTCCTTCCCTTCCTGGGTATACTGCAGACCTGATTGGTGGGCTGAGGGAGGAGGCATGGCCGCACCATTTTCAATTTCTCTCCAGTGTGGCTCAACACATTTTCCTCCCTCACCATATGCAAAGCTGCTTCCCCATGAAGTCTCTTTTGCTCCTCTCCCACAGCAGTATCCTCCTCCTGGAACTCTGTAGGAGCAGCTAAAAGATCTTTGAATCCCAGCTTCCATCCCTGACCCTACAAATGTATTCCTTCCAAGTCAACAAGCTCCTGTGCCACTTCATTTCAACTGCAGGAAGATTTCTTAAGAACAACAAAGGTTTGCTTTGTAAATTGATTGACTGGATGGGAGAAGGCAGAAGTCAATTTCAAATTTCCCCTTTACTTCCCTCAGCTTTTCTCCATTCCCCTGCCTCACTTGCAACTGGCTTCTTTCCCACATTGCTCTTCCACACTAGAAAGAAAGTAGGGTAGGGAGACCAATTCTCTTTGGTTTGTCTTCCTGAGATTGGTTAGGATAAGAGACAACAACAATAGACAGAGTTGTGAAGGGATCGGCTGCAGGGAAGGAAGAAAAATCTGGAGTAAATTCCTTTGGGAGAGAGGGAAAGACTGTGTTGTGTTTCCTAGCTTTCTAAACCCTGGTTTTGAAAGCAGATATTTGCTGTGCTATGCTGGGGCTTGCTAGGGAAGTGGAGGCAATGTTTAATTTTCAGAGGGAGAGCTGCAGGCAACTCAGGCTTAAGAAGAACAATGCCATCTGGGCTAGTAGCCTTTCTCATTAATTATGTGGGAGAAGCAGGCTGCCACTTGCTAGGTGAAAAAGGAAAGGCACTCTGCATGTGTTCAGAGACACTTTTATTATATTCTTATTGGCTAGTAGAACTAATTTTGGCTACTAAGCCCAGACATTATTTGTGAGCCTCTGGTCACTTGCACACCTTCTCTCACTCTATAATACCCAAAGCTACTCTTCAAACCCAACCTTATATCAAGTACTCAGTGCTAATGTGAAAGCCACAGCAGAGGACAGGAAATGGGGTGGGAAAAAGTGCTTCAATACCTCTTCTTGAGGTACTTGGGATTTCCCAACATCTGACTCTTTCCTCTGTCACCTTTCAGGCCATCTCTCACATTCATTACCTTCTTATTACTTTGTAACACCAAAATTAATGTCCGTGTCATTGGTAGTATCATTAAAAAGTGCATAAAACATAATGTATGAATTAAGTTAGTGCCTATTTTTCTGCTGGTACATGCTGCTAGAGCATGGCAGAGCCTCATGTTGTGAGCACACGCTTTACAGTTTACACATGATAAATCTCTGTGCACTACAATGATGCAGAGATGAAATGGAAAACATAGATGGGGAAACAAAGTGAAATGAGATGATGATCTGGACGCAGCCTATGGGGGATTATGACATTGCTATAGGAGACCCAAATTCCAGTTGATCACACTAGTGGCAATGCAAATAGCTTTGTAGTGGTGTGAACCACAGTACATATGAATGCACGCTGTTCATCTGTTCTGGGGGTCTCCACATGCCCGATTTTCTTGCTGTTCCTTCCTGTGCTGATCATCAGACCAAGAGAAACCCTCCTGCATTTTGCTTCACCGCACCAGTGGCTCAGACAGTTTAATCTTCACTTGAAGAAGCTCTCCATGGAAAAATCTGACAACCCCTGCAGTAGGGGCAAAAGCAAAATTTCTGCTCTTCTTTTGTGGCAATCGTGTGAATGGCTGGGCTGACATCTCAGCTGAATATAAGCAGTTCTGGGAGCACAGTTTCCTCCCCTCCTTCCCCCTTTACGAAAGCCAAGGGTGATTGCTAAGAGATGACCCAGAGGGAAGAAAGCTGCATAGAAATGCCAAACCACTTCCTGTGACTACATCTAGATATTCCTTTTAGTGGAGATCTCTCTTCCAAGAGTGGAGCTCGTTAGTCGGTAGCCTTCCCTAAATCGTAATGAGAGTTGGAATTTAAGACCACTGCTGCACAAGGTTACACTGCTGCCAGCCAAAATAAAGTTGAACAAAACCAATGTGATTTGACAGCAGCCTCCCTACATATACACCCTTCTAATTAATCCTTCTGAGTGCAGTTGTGGGAGGGGGGGGGGCAATGTATCAGCCTTCACACAATCCCACATCTGAAACTTTTACTGTGAATGAGAAGCGAAAAATGCTCGAGCCCCGCATTAAGTGCCAGCTTATGGAAGAAACAAGACCTCCAAGGAATCCTAAATCCTTCCTTACAAATGAGTAGCTGCCAGATTCATCACTGAGTTCATCCTCTCTGCACAGGAGATAAAGTGAATCACTTATCACAGGTAGAAAATTCCTTCTTTCAAGGTAGTTGCTTGGTCCCTATTGGTGGAAAGTGTTTGAAGAGAAGTTACTCTCCCGATGGTTGACGGCCTGTCATTACTGATGCAATTTTCAACTCAAGGGTTCCAATTAGGGAGGTTTGAAGGTTTCTAGAACTCTTGGCAGTGCCATTTGACCTCAGTCTGCCCTCCTGGCTACCTAGAGATGGATCTGGCTTTAATGTTATTCCACTTTCTTGCATTGCCACAGAGCAAAGGAATAAAAACTCCCATGTCTCTTCTGCTGCCTGTTGTCCTTAAGATTGAACCTACACCCTATGAGCTAACTGGCATCCTTCTAATGGCTCCTGTCCTGTAACAATAGAGCCTTTCATTACTAGATCACACAGGGCCAGTCAGTGGGACATGCCATTCAGCAAACTACATGAAAAGGAACTCACTTTTACCCATTTTGTTCCTCACCACAGACCATGCTGGTAGACAGAACCATCTTGCAAGGGTGATGCAGAACTGTTGACAAAGTCCTAGCTCATTGGAGATATAGAGGATCCCATCAGCCCTTTCCGAAAAATAAATAAAAGCTAGCTTGTTTCTGTTTTTCACTCTGCATTGAAAAGAGCAAGGCTGCACAACTTGCAATTAGGGATGTGTGGATTTTGTGAAATCCATCCCATCTGTGTTTTGCGGATTGTCAGACATCTTTCGTTCTGTTGTTCGCTCATTGATTGAACTCGATTTTTTAAAAACAGATCTACGAGAATTTCATTCCTGTTTGCAAATGCGCATTTCCACTAATGTGTGCTTGTGCACACTGTGCAAATCCCCCCCCCCCCAGTAAAAACCTTTTCTTCCCCCTGCAGAATTCAGGCAACTCAAGGAAAGCCAGTCTGCTGCACAGACCTCAGGTCAGATTCACAGATATCCAAACTCATTTGAATCCATTGCAGATTTCTCCAACATCCCTACTTGTAATCCATATGCCAAATGCATTCCGCCAGCCATGGATGGTGGCCCACAAGAGTCTCAGTAAATCTTTTATATTTGCTGCCTGCCTGGAAATGCAAAAACTGGACAGAGGGGCAGGGTTGTCATGCAAAACACAATACATATATTTATTTTTATTTATCATAACCTTTTTACCCTGCCTTTCAGCCCCATGGGCAGCTTACTACCATTTTAAAAAATACAGTATCAAAGCAAATAACAGAAAACAGAGCACTAAAACCAGAGCCAGCTAGAAAATATACTCCCAGGAACATCAAAGGCTGCCTTCTACTGAGACAGATGATTGGTCCATCCATCTAGCCCAGTATTATTGACACTGATTGACAGTGGCACTCCATGGCTCTGCACAGGAGTCTTTCTTAGCCCTACCTGGAAATGCCAGGTTTTGAACCTGGGATGTTTCACACACAATGTATGTGTTCTGCTTCTGAGCAATGGCTCTTCCTCACAGCAGCAGGGGCACAAGAACTCAAACAAAAGGCAAAATAAAAATGTCTTTACAGTTCACCAAAAAGCTATTAAAGAGGAGGTCAGTTAGGCTTGCTGGAGAAGGACATGCCACCATCTGGGTGCCACAACTAAAAAGACCCTGTCTCAAATCCCAGCAAAGCCTCAGATGAAGAACGCAGTGGGAAGGCAGGCTCATGTAATCCCATATTTAACATGGCTGGTGGAATGGTCTATGTTTGGCTTGGTAGGTCATAAGTTGTGGAGGCCTGATATGAAATAACTGGAATCTGTCCCCGAAATTCACCCTCTGCATTTCTTGTCTGACACTGATGCATAGCCTGCAGCATTGCCATGGGCAGCCAACTGAGAAAAGCTGCAATCCAGAGGTGGCTGCACTTAGGCACTGATTGCAATATACACAGTCCTGCTTGTCCACTGATGGCAGGCACATTTGCCAACTGCATTCAGCTTTGTACTACAGACTAATCTGTGAAAACCTGCTTTGTGCTATGACCAGAAATGTGAACATATAAGAGAACATGAGAGCAACACGATGTACTCTGGCAGCTCATGGCACTGTCTAACAGTGAAGTCCCAGTTTAATCATTTATATGACCACACTTCCTTTCTGAGGCATTCATTCCACAGAGACTGTAATGACTGTCACCCACCATTATTGAAGAAACACCCTAATAACATTACTAAAGGAGCTCTTGCCCTGGAAACTCTGAGTTTTAAGAAACCAAATCCCTCTAAACTTGGAACGTCATGCAGACGCAGATGGCAAGCAGGAGGGGAACAATCCTTAAAAATGTTTCAGCAAATGTACAGTTTCCAAGAAGAAGAAAAAGAAGAAAACACTTCTTTCTTCTCTCCAAAGACTCAGCAATATGTCTCGCCACCCAGCCAACGGTTAAGAAAGAGATTCTGCTTCTCTCTCTGTCTCTGACCATCCGCTTCAAAACCAAATTGGCACTGCTGCCGCCCACAGTCTGACACATCATATGCTCATCTAAGAAAACTGATCATAGGCAAAAGGTATGAGTTTCTAGTAAGAAACACAGGAAATACTGGTGGCTGCTCCCACTTTAGCCCAACCTTTTCCCACATCCCAGTCTTTCAAGTAAGAAAACTGTGGGGACCTTCCAGGGGCCTAAAAGTCACTGTTGCCTCTTCTTGCAACCCTTATTCTGAGAACTCCTGACTGCCTTCCATTCCCATTGATTGCAGCGGAAATTCGAGTTTCGGAGCATCTTGAAAAAAAAGAAGGGGGGGAATCCTAAACAGCCATCTCGAAGCTTCTCCTTGTTCCCCACCTTGGGATGTGAAAAATATCCCTTCTCTGTATACATGAAGTTGGAGTCTTGTGGGTAAATATCTAATCTCTCTCTCTCTGCCACACAGCAAAACATTTCACTGACCTAAGCACATTGCTGGTTGGTTGCTGATAGAATAAGGCAATAGGCACTATTCACACCAGATAAAGTAATTCCATGTTTTATGGCTGCAAACCATTAATCCTCCCAGCCAAAAGGGACCACAATAGACCCACCTCTACACAAATTAAGAAATAAAGAGGCCAATTTTTCATTACCATCTTGTCCTGAGCTCTCCAGATACTCTGTCAGATCACAGCCGAAGACGTTTGTGGCTCCTTTCCTCTTGAGTTTCGGCTTTCCTCCCTTGTTCTTCATGAGTTAGTTCCAAAAAGAGGTTTGCCCCCCTCCTTCCTTTCCCCCCCACCCCCCTCGTTTTGCACTGGACAAGTGCAAAGCTCCCCCTTCTCCTCAGACCCTTGTTGCCCGTGTTTCGTTTCCGGTCAGCGACATCGAAAGTCCAGAAGAACTTCCAGCTGAATGTATCAACATTAATCCCCACCAGATGTTAAGTGGCTGCGGCTGCGGCTGTCGCCGAAGGGAGAGGCCAGGACAATACGGAGATCTCCAGCAGGCAGCAGCAGAGAGACCATAGCCCAAGTTCAGATGGGTTCTCCAAAGAGGGAAGTGGATGGTAGTGAACCAGTGCCTCCAATGAAACCAGCAACACGGGGGCAGATATTATTTGAGGTTCTCACTTCCTTGCCGTTGGGTCCCAGGGACCTCCAAAGCCAAATCAAGCCGACAATCAAATTAAATCAAGCTGGATCTTGCTGGGTCCTTCAGAGAGTCGAGATCAGATACTCCAAATCCTTCCTTCCACGAACTTGTAAAAAGAGAGAGAGAGAAAGAAAGAAATACAAAGTGATGGAAAAGAGAGAACCAGGCAAGTCTGTGAACCTCTACTTTTTAAAGCCCTCTTGTTGTTGCAGCAACCAGACAATGTTAGGAGAGCAAGAAATGGGATATCTACATTAAGGTACTCTCTCCCTCTCACTCTCCCCTTTCCCCTGTTTTTACGAATCCTGGGATTATCCAGCTCAGGAAATGCTGGAAGGAAGTTAGCTGAGGAGGGGGCGGAGGATGGACTTTTTTGGCAGTAAAGTGTGTGTGTTTAAGAGGAATAAGGGCGGGGGAGAGGCAGAGAGAGGGGTTTCGGAGCAGGGAGGGAGAGAGGGAGGGGGACGTCCTGCCAGCTAAAAGATAACGGGACAGCCTGAAAGGAAATCATTCCACTGAGTAGGGGCCCACAGCAGCTCAGAGCTCTGACGTTTCCTGTTCCACAAATGGTCAGTCAGCTCTGAAAAAGGCCCTGGGAGGGGCTGGGGGAGGAGGATGGAGCATAACTGGTTTCAATAAATGCCCAACTCTGTTTATTGATTCATTTGATGCAACACCTCTCAACACAAACACATCTTTCTTCATACTTTGGACAGAGTGCTGCCCTCTCTTCCATAAGCAGAGTTGTGGGCAAAACAGGATCAAACAAGCAAAGAGTGATGACCAAGTACAGAAAGGTAAAAGAAGGAGGGAGATTCCTCAGCCCAGTTCTCTCTCTCTCCCCCCCCCCTCTCTCTCTCACACACACACACACACATAAACCACTCCTTCAGACCAGAAACTGATGTCCTGAATCCTGAATTTGAACTCTGGAATCAGTTCACAGACTACCCTTTGTCAGCTGAGCTGCAGAGTAAAATTAATCAGGAAGCAAAAAGAAGTCTCTGAAAAGTTTGGGAAAAAACCTGCACAGCTTTCTCCCCTGAAGTCTGCTGAACACCCAAATACTAATATTGTGTGTGTGAGAGAGAGAGATTATATAAATAAATTATATTATATATAACTTCTCTATTAGTGGATGCAACAACAATTTGCATTGGTAGAGCTGAATATCTTTACCTTCATTTCATAGTTGTAGACACTATAAGGAAGGGTAGGGTCCTACCTTACAACCTGTATTTATTGTTTATTTGATGGTTTTCTGTCCCATCACTCTTTAAAAATTAAAATCAAGGCTGTTTACAAAGTCAAAACCACCAAGATTACGAATGTTCAACACTCCCAACAATCATGAATTTAAAAACAACACAGTATAAAATGTACACACTCCATACTATTCTGAGTCACCTGCAGTCCTGATACAGACACATTTCCTTCCCATGTCAATCATTCCTCAGAAGTCAGAGATAATATGTTACAGTATTATTATTAATGTTCAGAAACAAAATCGAATGGTAGATTCTCAACAAGCATTGCCACAATCTCCCCTGGGAAACTTCGCACTAAACTTTCCTGCAGAACATGTCTGGATCCTGTATTTATTTTGAGCTTCTTAAAGGAGGACCGTGTTGGCCCATCACATGAGTTCCCTCAGACATTATGACATACAAAGTTATCACTGTGTACAAGATGGTGAAACAATATTCTAGTGGGAAGACTCATGTACTGTAACTGATGGAGAACAAGCTTCAAAAGGGTCAGATGTCTGATTCAGACAGAGGAGCCCTAAGAAGCAGATATTTCTCTAAGCTTTTTAAAAATTACGACTGGATCAGACAGTGACTTGCTTTTGTAGGAGCAGCAAATCAATCTTCCCCACTCCCCCCCCCCCACACACAGAGTGGGGAGCGAAAGAGAGAGAGAGAGAACTGCTGCCTCTTGAAAAACTAAGGAATCTTATAGCTGATCCAAAATGCTGCCCTTGTGCGGAACATATTTTCGTTGGCTCTAGCTAAAGGTGACTTTGTGTATGCGTTTATATATTATGGCCTGGTCTACACATAGACTGAGGTGGCAGAATGCTGAGTTGGGCTGAACAACTTCAGACTGCAGGTAGGAGATCACATTTTTAATGCCCTCCTATGTTACAAACCCCCTATAAAAAGGAAACAAGCACAGTAGGCAGAGGGCAGGGCAGAACATAAGAAGATGTCATAGACCCGGGATCCCCAACCTTTTTGGACCTGTGGGCACATTTGGGAATTTGAGAAACTGCTGTGGGCATCACCACAAAGGATGTGGCTAATCACATAATGACTGCTGTGGGGGCCTGGCTAGTCAAAAGTAAGCTAAAGAGGTCAGGGGGTGGGGGAGAGAAATAGTGAGGCTAGAGTCTGGGAGGGAGAGAGCAATGGCAAGGCGAAGAGGCAGAGAGAGAAATAGCAAAGCTAGTGGCTGGGGGGTGGGGAAACAGCTAGGCAAAGGGGTAGAGAAAGAGCAAGGCTAGAGGCGAGGAGGAGAAGAAACAGTGAGCTAAAGAGGCGGGTGGCATAGAAATGAGGCTAGAAAGGGAGAGGAAGAAGACTGCCCTAACATTTCCCAAGGTTTTTATTTTAAAAAAACCTCTTTTTTTGAAGGGGGCAGGGAATAGAGAACTTTATGGGCACCTTTGGAGGTATCCATGGGCACTATGGTGCCTGTGGGTGCCGTGTTGGGGACCCTTGTCATAGACCATGTTAGTTCATTGGTCCATCTAGCCCAATTTTGTTCACACCCAGCCTCTCTGACCTGACACCCTCCAAATATGTTGGGTTACAACTCCCATCTTCCCCAGCCAGCATGCCACTGGCCATGCTGACTGGGGATTATCGGAGTTGCAGTCCAACACATCTGGAGGGTTGTGACTCCAGATGCAATTACTAACAGCAATTAGTAGTGACTCTCCAGTGTTTCAGACAGGGTCATTCCAAGCCCTCTCTGGAGATGCTGAGGACTGAACCTGGGACCTTCTGTGTGCACAGCATGCCACTGAGCTACAGCTTTCTCCCTGATGCATGCGCCACCATTGCCCATTCTACCACTTCATTCTCCTGCATAGGGCAACATAGGAAGCTGTGTTATATTGTCCATCGAACCCAATATCCGGAACAGTGGTGCTCCACACGACAAGATTTTGTTGTTCATACCAAATATTGGAACAGATCCTCCAAACAGATCTATTCTCCACTTAAGGTGCAAGAGATCTTGCTTTGCTACCAGATAAAGAACACTGATAGCCAACAGAGAGTTCTAACCGTGCCAATATTACAAGATATGGTGCTAGATTTCATTGGCAAACTGGGGCCGGGGGAGAGATAGACGTGTAGTATATAAATGTGTTTTGGGGTGCTACAGAAAAGTGTATTGTTTTAGGCAGCAATCCTCTGCTTGTTTAGACAGAGAAAAGTCCTACAACTCCCAGCATATCCCAGCCAGCCAACCCTTAAAAGCTTCCAAACTCAAGTACGGCAGCTATAGGACATAGTGGCCTCAGATGGCTCCCACCACTGAACTATCAGTTTGATTCTGGGTGTGTGTCTGTGAAATCACCGAGGGGCTCTGGAAAAAAACACAGAGAAGGAATGCCTACATAGGTAGCACAATAAAAAGCAAACAAACCCTTGTCAAAGTGCATAACCGTACATTGGAATGGAAAAGCATTGCATATTGGAAGTGTTTCCAGGGATGTCTTGCCATTTTTGCCATGTTTTTGTCTTTTCTCCACCCCAACTTGGGCCCACACAGGATACAGCGGCTGCTCTTTCATTGCAACAGCGGCATATCTCCCCACCCCACATCTGGTGGAACTGGAGGATAGGAATGCTTTGTAATGCTGCAAGCCTGGAGTAAGCCCTACTGAAGATAGCAGGACTTACTTTTGAGCAAATATGTATAGCAGGGGTCCCCCAATGCAGTGCCCAAGGGTGCTGTAGTGCCCCCACGCATCTCCAAGGGTACCCATGAAATTCTCTATTCTCTGCCCTCTTCAAAATAAAAAAAAACAAAAAAACCTTGGAAAATGTTAGGGCAGGTGCTAAATTAGATCCCTCTAGGGCAGGTGTGGGTAAACTGTAGTCCTCCAGATGTTTTGGCCTGCAGCTGCCATCAGCTCTAGGAGTTGTAGGCCAAAATATCTGGAGGGCAACACGTTGCCCACCCCTGCTTTCAATATATAAACAAACAAACAAACAAACAATGATCAGCCTTCCCTATGTTGTTTATTCGTTCAGTCACTTCCGACTCTTTGTGACTTCATGGACCAGCCCACGCCAGAGCTTCCTGTTGGCTGTCGCCACCCCCAGCTCCCCCAAGGTCGAGTCCGTCACCTCCAGAATATCATCCATCCATCTTGCCCTTGGTCAGCCCCTCTTCCTTTTGTCTTCCACTTTCCCTAGCATCAGCATCTTCTCCAGGGTATCCTGTCTTCTTATTATGTGGCCAGAGTACTTCAGTTTTGCCTTTAATATCCTTCCCTCAAGTGAGCAATCTGGCTTTATTTCCTGGAGTATGGACTGGTTTGATCTTCTTGCAGTCCAAGGCACTCTCAGAATTTTCCTCCAACACCACAGTTCAAAAGCATCTATCTTCCTTCGCTCAGCCTTCCTTATGGTCCAGCTCTCGCACCATAGGTTACTATGCGGAATACAATTGCTTAACTATGCGGACCTTTGTTGTCAGTGTGATGTATTTGCTCTTAACTATTTTATCAAGATTTGTCATTGCTCTCCTCCCAAGAAGTAAACGTCTTCTGATTTCCTGGCTGCAGTCAGCGTCTGCAGTCATCTTTGCGCCTAGAAATACAAAGTCTCTCACTGCCTCCATGTTTTCTCCCTCTGCTTGCCAGTTATCAATCCAGCTGGTTGCCATAATCTTGGGTTTTTTTGAGGTTTAAGTGCAACCCAGTTTTTGCACTTTCTTCTTTCACCTTCGTCAGAAGGTTCCTCAGCTCCTCCTCTCTTTCAGCCATCAAAGTGGTATCATCTGCATATCTGAGATTGTTAATGTTTCTTCCAGTGATTTTAACTCCAGCCTTGGATTCATCAAGCCCAGCACGTCGCATGATGTGTTCTGCATACAGGTTGAATAGGTAGGGTGAGAGTATACAACCCTGCTGTACTTCTTTTAATTTTAAACCAGTCCATTGTTCCGTAGTCTGTTCTTACCGTTGCTACTTGGTCGTTATACAGATTCCTCAGGAAGCAGAGAAGATGACTTGGTATCCCCATACCACCAAGAACTTGCCACAATTTGTTATGATCCACACAGTCAAAGGCTTTAGAATAGTCAATGAAACAGAAATAGATGTTTTGCTGAAACTCCCTGGCTTTCTCCATTACCCAGCGGTAGGGGTGGACGAAAGTCACTTACCTGTCGTCAAAGCTTGTTCGCGGTGGGGGGAGGTGCTTCGCTGCTCCCCCCGCGAAGTGCAGGCCGGGGGGGGGGGGAGGCTTCCCGCCTCGCCCCGGCCGAAATTCAGGCCGGAGAGGAGGCTTCCCGCCTCGTCCGGCTGCGAACTCGAAAGTTTTTTTTAAAAAAAACAAATGCCCCCGTGATAGGCTACGTGACGATTAACGTAGCCTATCACGGCTAGATCTGCAAAGTCAGCCGTGATAGGCTTCGTTAATCATCACATAGCCTATCACGGGTGACTTTAAAAAAAAAAAAAAGCGCGTACACTAATGGCGGCCCCCATAGGGAGCCGGTCGAAATAGCGTTGCCCTTATTTTCGCCGTAGTCTATGTAAATCTTTACGTAGACTACAGCGACCAAATAAGGAACGCGAATGGTGGCTCCCTATGGGGGCCGCCATTATCCGTACGCGCTTTTTTTTTTTTTTTTAAGTCACCCGTGATAGGCTACGTGACGATTTACGTAGCCTATCACGGCTAACTTTGCAAATCTAGCCGTGATAGGCTACGTGACGATTAACGTAGCCTATCACGGGGGTGTGTTTTTTTTTTCTTCTTTCCTTGGAATGGCGGCGGTGGCAGCCGGTCGAAAGACCGGTTGCTGCTCCCGCCCCGCACGAACACCCGCTGAACCGCTGGCCGGACCCGCCGCCGGGAGGGACATTCGGCAAAGGTAAGTCCTGTCCCGGGGGGGTGCGGGGTGCGGGGGGAGTGCGGAGGATTTCTCCCCGAAATTTGTTCGGGGGGCCGAACACGTTGGTGCTCGGCCCCCCGAAGTTTCGGGGAGAAATTCTCCACCATCCCTACCCAGCGGATATTTGCAAATTGGTCTCTAGTTCCTCTGCCTTTTCTAAACCCAGCTTGTACATCTGGCAATTCTCCTTCCATGAATTGCTGGAGTCTACCTTGCAAGAACTTGAGCATTACCTTACTGGCATGTGAAATAAGTGCCACTGTTCGACAGTTTGAGCATTCTTTAGTGTTTCCCTTTTTTGGTATGGGGATAAAACTTGATTTTTTCCAGTCTGATGGCCATCTTGTGTTTTCCAAATTTGCTGGCATATGGCATGCATCGCCTTGACAGCATCATCTTGCCAGATTTTAAACAGTTCAGCTAGGATACCATCGTCTCCTGCTGCCTTGTTATTAGCAATGCTTCTTAAGGCCCATTCAACCTCACTCTTCAGGATGTCTGGCTCTAACTCACTGACCACACTGTCAAATCTATCCCTGATATTATTATCCTTCCTATACATATCTTCCATATATTCTTGCCACCTTTTCTTGATCTCTTCTGCTT
Source organism: Heloderma suspectum (assembly GCF_057233095.1). NCBI lineage: Eukaryota > Metazoa > Chordata > Lepidosauria > Squamata > Helodermatidae > Heloderma > Heloderma suspectum. The sequence continues at coordinate 42,528,951 of NC_139460.1, read as the reverse complement.
CTGTTAGGTCCTTGCCATCTTTGCTTTTGATCATACCCATTTTTGCCTGAAACTTACCTCCGATGTTTCTAATTTTCTGGAAGAGGTCTCTTGTCCTTCCTATTCTATTATCTTCTTCCACTTCCGCGAATTGCTTGTTTAAAAATAATTCCTTATCTCTTCTGGCTAACCTCTGGAATTTTGCATTTAATTGGGCATATCTCCCCCTTTCACTGTTGCCTTTTGCTTTCCTTCTTTCTTGGGCTACTTCCAGTGTCTCAGCAGACAGCCATCTTGCCTTCTTGGTTTTCTTTTTGTTTGGGACGTTTTTTGTTGCCACCTCCTGAACAATGTTGCGAACCTCTGCCCATAGTTCTTCCAGGACCCTATCTACTAAATCTAGTCCCTTAAATCTATTCTTCACCTCCACTGCATATTCATGAGGAATATTCGTGAGCTCATATCTAACTGATCTGTGGGTCTTCCCTATTCTCTTTAGTCTGATTCTAAATTGTGCAATAAGAAGTTCGTGATCTGAACTACAGTCAGCTCCAGGTCTTGTTTTTACCGACTGTATAGATGTCCGCCACCTTTGGCTACAAAGGATGTAGTCAATCTGATTTCGGTGTCGACCGTCTGGTGAAGTCCATGTATAAAGTCGTCTTTTAGGTTGTTGGAAGAGAGTGTTTGTTATGCACAGTGAGTTGTCTTGACAAAATTCTATCAGCCTATGTCCCGCTTCATTTTGTTCTCCCAGACCATGCTTGCCTGTAATTCCAGGTGTCGTTTGACTACCCACCTTAGCATTCCAGTCTCCTGTAATGAAAATAACATCTCTTTTTGACGTATTATCCAGTAGGTGCTGCAGATCCTCATAGAACTGATCTGCTTCTTCAGCATCTGTAGTTGGGGCGTATATTTGGATCACTGTGATGTTAAATGGCTTACCCTGAATTCGAATTGAGATCATTCTATCGTTTTTTGGATTGTATCCAAGCACTGCTTTAGCCACTTTATTATTAATTATGAAGGCTACTCCATTTCTTCTGTGGTCCTCTTGTTCACAGTAGTAGATCTGGTGGTCATCTGGTGTGAAGTGGCCCATTCCAGTCCATTTCAGTTCACTGACACCCAAAATATTTATATTTAATCTTGACATCTCCCCAATAACCACATCCAATTTGCCCTGGCTCATAGATCTTACATTCCAGGTTCCTCTGGTGTGTTGATCTTTAGAACATCAGATTCGTCGTTCACCACCAGCACCGTTGGCCGCTAGCCGCCCTTTTGGCTTTGAGCTAGCTGCGTCATCACATCTGGGGCTAAACTTATCCTCTGTTCCTCCCCAGTAGCATTTTGACCATCTTCTGACCTGGGAGTCCTATCCTCCGATGGTATACTGACATATCTCTGGTTGTACTGATCCATTTAGTTTTCATGGCAAGAATACTGTGATGGGTTGCCGTTACCTTCCCGAGGGATCGTATTTACTCTCTGCCATGACCTTCCCACCTTGGGTGTCCCTTCACGGTTTAGCTCATGGTGTCATTGAGGTGCTCAAGCTCCAGCACCACAACAAGGTAACCATCTCCTTTGCTGGAGAGCCTTCCCTATATGGCGACAGTATTTACACATGCACAGACACACACACACACTGCAGCCAGGTGAGATATCCCCATGGAGAAACAGTCTGTACGCTAGGTTGGTCAGGTGTCCTACTTTTCCTCCTGGAAGAAGTCCTTGCTTGAGGATATAAAACCAGGTTCTGCACATCTGTGATCTTTATGTTTTATGTTCCCTTCAAACTTCCGTCTTATTGTTTGTTCAAGTCCTGGACATCAGTCACAGCTTAGACAAAGCTGGGCAAAACCCCAAAAGGCTGTTTTTTTTCAGGCTCCAGAGAACTGAGTGAACTAGAGCGCCAGTGAGGTGTAGTGGCAAGAGTGTTGGACTAGGAGCTGGGAGATCCGGGTTCTAGTCCCCACTCAGCTATGGAAGCTCACTGGGTGACTTTGGACCAGTCACAGACTCTCAGCCCAACCCACCTCACAGGGTTGTTGTTGTGAGGATAAAATGGAGAGGAGGAGGATAATGTAAGCCGCCTTGGGTTCCTTGCAAGAGGAAAAAAGGCAGGGTATAAATGCAATCAATCAATCAATCAATCAATCATAAACTAGTCCACAAGGCACACAACTCAGGGAAGCGCTTGGGAGAACGGGAGCTGTACACTCCCTGATCTCCTCTGACCAAGCTTGGGGAAGCTACCCAGCTCCCTTCATATTCTGCATTTTGAATATCAAACTGCTGCTAGTTCTGCTCGGGTTGTATTTTTATTCTATAGCTTTATTCTATTATATTTTATATTGTATTTTCTGTTGTATTTCTGTGGCTTTAATTTCGTGAACCGCCCAGAGAGCTTTGGCTATTGGGCGGTATAAACATTAAATAAATAAAATAATAAATAAAATAAATAATACTTTACAGAGGACAGTTCTCTGTTTTGGAGAGCTGGCAGAGGACAGTCCTCTGTTTGAAGGTGCCCTCTGTTTGATGGGCTGTCTGGTCCAACTCTGGTTTAAAGTCAAAGAGCCATAAGGCGGGAGATCAGGGAAGGGCCTTGAAGTTGCCCATCCATACTTAACACCTGGACAGCAGACTGAGCAGCAGGCACAGAGGTCACCTGGTCAGTCTTCTCCACTGTGGTGAGATGTCCTGGATTTCTATTTAAATTATAGTTCTTATTTCTAAATGTGTACGTATACATATACATTTACAAATGCAGATGTTATGCAAATTGGTGCCCTCTTTCACCCTCTTTATGGGTGATGCATAAGTGGCCACCCTACTGTACACAACTTGGTGTATATGTGAAGGCCCCTTGAGTTACCACCTCAAACAACAGTGTTATTAGATTTCCAATTGCTTCCTTGTCTTGCTTGAGAGATATTCATCCAATTCCTTCAGCAGAAACCAAACCCAGATCAACCAAGCCAAATGTGCCCAGAAAGCAGCACACGTGGACAAGAATAGACAGGCCCATGAGGTTGCTTACAGTAGGTATGGCACCTGCCTACCTCAACTGCAGTGGAGGCTGGTGCCTCCGATGTCAGTGGGGCGGTGAATCTGCTCCGGGTTTCAATCAGAACCGATCAGAATGTTAAAGGAGCTATCCAAGGTGCTGAAGCTATTTTGGGGTTAGGGGTCAGCACCTTGGATAGCTTCCTTAGAATTCTGGCTGGTTCTGAGTGAAACCCAGAATGGATCCACAGCCCCACTGAAATCAGAGCCACCAGCCTCGACTGCTCAATTGTACTGCACTGTCGCCTCTCCCAGGCCATTGAGAACCACATATGGCCCCAGCCAGCAAGGATAAGGGTCAGGGATTATGGGAGTTGTAGTCCAAAATATCTGGAGGGCACCAGATTGCCTATACCTGGTCTAAGTCTTTGGTCTTGACTTGTGGCAAATAAGCCCCAAAGGCTGATGGCTTCTGAATCAAGTAAAGGATGGCCATGGCTTATGTTTTCCAAAGCAGCCTACCAGACCAGACCAAACCTGTGGATAAGAAAAGACGGTTGTTTGTTGCAGATGGCACATAAATAACCCGAGCCAGTCAAATATTCTTTTATAAGCATACCTTGGATGCCCTTTACACTGACTCTTTATAAACAGTTGGGAGAAGAAGGCCTACCTTTATCAACAGCCCAAATTGTTTCATAGACATCAAATAATATGGGTTTTCCTGTATGAATCATGAAACTGTACTTAAACCAGATTTTAGCCAAGGCAATATTATTATTCATATCAGCAACATTAATGTGTGCCGTGCTTAACATAGTGACAACAACAATGTAGAATATCAACAACTGCAGTATGCCCATACAACTCTTGAAAGGTAAAAGAGCACACTATTTGCAATAGTTTATACTAGTGGAAAGAAGAGCCTTGGATTTCACTGAATTGTAACAGGAAATTTTAAATCTAGTTTTTAATCTATTGTTACCCACCCTAAACTCTCAAGATAGGCCATGCTGTGTTTCCAGTTTGTTAGCTAAATAAAATAAGGGCTAACAACATTATACTATAGTTGGAGGGACCAATCCTAACTGCATGCCCGTCAGCCTCCAAACTCAGAGACTGATGGACATCCTGTGCAGAGCTGGAGCAGCACAGAGGTGATCTTCGCCTCCACACTGCTCCTGTTCTGCATTTTTGCTAGACGGGCAATTCTGCCCATCTAGCTGGGGCTCTGTGGAGCGGGAGGGAAGGAGGCTGGGGCAGCCCCACCCACGGTCTCTTCCTCACCCACAGAACTGCCCCCTTTCCCTTCCCTACGAGGTTGCCTTTGCAACCTCAGAGAGGCAGCTGGCGCGGTTCTCTCCACTCTGGCTGCGAGGGGGAAGGGGCGGGGAGCTTGGACTCCTGGGTCCGAGGTTGGAGCACTGTCTCCAACCTTGGACCCATGAATCCCAAAATTCCTGTGGCCCCCCATACACTGTCTAGGGGCCATAGGATTGCTTCCTTAACTTTTTAAACTTTTACATTGTATCTTAAATTGTATTTCATGGTTTTAATTGTTGTGAACCGCCCATAGAGCTTCGGCTATTGGGCGGTATAGAAATGTAATAAAAAATAAATAAATAAATAAATAAATAAATAAATAAATAAAATTTGAGTCATTTTCCATCCATTTTAAAGTGTTCAGTTTAGAGATCAGTAGCTTGCTGCAGTAGGAGTAATTGCTGTAAGGCTGTAGTGCTGTTCTGTAATGAGTAGGGATGGCGGAGAAAGCCACCACGGACTCCAATAAGGCCGGATTCTTTAGAATCCAGCCCCCCAGAGTCCATGGCGGAATGGACTACTCCCTCCCCACCACCCCGCGAAGTACGGTCGAGACGGACCGTACCTGTCACCATCTGGTTCCAGGTCCATCCTCCTCAACCTGCAGCTGTCTGCTGCCGAGCTGGGGACGCAAATGGCGTCTGGCGTAGCGGACGCCATTTGCATCCCTGCTCTTTTCATGATAGGCTACATAAATATTTACATAACCTATCACAGCAAAGGGCAGGGACACAAACGGTGTCCGCTACGCCGGATGCCATTTGCATCCCCAGCCTGGCAGTGGACGGAAGTCCGGCTGCAGACAGGCCTGGCTGGCGGTTCCGCAGACTCGCCGTGGAGCGGAGCCGGCAAGGGAGGATTCCGAGGGGAGGGATGGATTGCCTCCCCACCCTGCAGACCCCACAGCAGAATGGTAAGTGGGGTTCGTACACCCCTAGTAATGAGATTGGATCTATCATACAAGCCTAACCTGACATCCAGCTAGCTGCTTATTAGTAGTATTAGTATTAACACTTATACACTGCCTTATTTGCTAAAAGCCATCCAAAAGGCTGTGCATAATCATTTAAAACAACAAAACCTTAAAATAATAAAAACAAGAACATTAAAAACAGTAAAAACATTAAAACATGGCCAAGAAAGTGGGTGCCATTCATCGTTCTTGAGGGAGCACATAGTATGAGGGCAACACAAGAGAAACCCTTTCACCCTTGCTGGACAAACAGGCCTAAAAAGGCCTCTCCTGTAGATTTTAATTCTCAGGCAGGTTCATAGCGATACAGGCAGTTCCTTAGATAGCCTGGTCCTAAGCCATTAAAAGCTTTAAAGATTTAAACCAACACCCTGAATTGCACTCAGAAAGCAACTGGCAACCAGTGCAGGTCTTTCAATATGGTCTTGATACCATGAAGCACATTTTGCACCAATTGAAGCTTCTGCATACTCTTCAGGGTTAGTCCTATGCAGAGTGCATTGCTATAGTCTAAGGGCGCAATCCTATCAGGATAGGCAGCTGCCTCTGAACTTGGAGGCGACTGCCTATCCAATGCAGGGCAGGAGAAGCATGGAGGGGATTGTCCCCTCTGTGGTTCAGCCGCCCTGCGTTTACGGCTGGATGGCTGTCTAGCCATGGGACCTTGGAGTGTGGGAAGCGGCAGCCAGACGATATGTAGGATGTGTTGTACCGGCATTTCTGCTTTCCCTGCCCTGGAATGCCCCCAGGAACGCCCCATTCTTGCCGCTCCATGCTCCTCTTCCGAGCATGGGGCTGTTCCGCGCTGCCTACAAGGCAGCGCAGGAGGAGGTGGAGGTCAGTTCTCAGGGAACCAATCTATCCTATGGCCATCTAGCCGCTGACTAGCGGCCATAGGATTGCTCCCTCCACGTATTATATTAATTGTATTAATTGGGTTGTAGATTGGTTATTAGAACCTAATTCTTTTATCTCCTTATTTGAAAGAGCTCTGATAAAGTCTCCTGTCTATGAAACATTATGGGGAAATATTACCTGTAGAACAATTGATGCCCCCCAAAAGTTGTTAATTTCAAATGTATTAAGAGTATGGGATCAATATAAAAATTTGTTAAGCCTTCCTGTATCTCCTTTGAAATCAGTGGTAGAAAAATTAGAAGCAGGAGTAAGCTCAAATTATAAAATCTGGAAGGAATATGACATTTTGTCAGGGATGTTTCTGAGCGCAGGGAGTGGGATAGTAGTTCAGATTCTTATTTATTTATTTATTTATTTATTTATTTCATTTCTATACCGCCCAATAGCCGAAGCTCTCTGGGTGGTTCACAAAAATTAAATCCAAACAACACACAATAAAACAATTTAAAATATACAGAACATTAAAACCACAATATAACAATACAACCACAATAAAACTTAGCAGCAGTGCAGAAGTTTAAAATACAGATTTAAAACAGCAAAGATAAAAATTTAGAAGGCTAAAATGCTAAAATGCCTGGGAAAATAAAAAGGTCTTCACCTGGTGCCGAAAGGAATACAATGTAGGCACTAGGCGAACCTCACTAGGGAGCTCATTCCAGAGCCGGGGTGCCACAGTAGAAAAAGCCCTCCTCCTAGTAGCCACCCACCTCACTTCCTTTGGCAGGGGCTCACGGAGAAGGGCCGCTGATGATGATCTTAAGGTCCGGGCAGGCACATATGGGAGGAGGCGATCCTTCAGGTAACCTGGCCCCAAGCCGTTAAGGGCTTTGAATGTTAACACCAGCACTTTGAATCAGGCCCAGAAATGGACTGGCAGCCAGTGCAGCTGGAAAAGTACTGGTGTAATATGAGCTCACAGGCCAGTCCCTGTTAACAATCTTGCTGCCCTATTTTGGACCAGCTAAGTTTCTAGACCATTTTCAAAGGCAGCCCCACGTATAACGCATTGCAGTAATCCAGACGAGAAGTTATCAGAGCATGGATAACTGTAGCAAGGCTATCTCTGTCCAGATAAGGGCGTAGTTGGTATACCAGCCTAAGCTGATAAAAAGTGCTCCGTGCCACTGAGTTCACCTGTGCCTCAAGTGACAGTTCTGGATCCAAGAGCACCCCCAAACTACGAACCTGATCCTTTAGGAGGAGTGCAACCCCCTCCAGAACAGGTTGAATATCACCTAGCCGGGCAGACGAACCACCCACTAACAGTACCTCTGTCTTGTCTGGATTGAGTTTCAGTTTATTGGCCCTCATCCAGTCCATTACCGTGCCCAGGCACTGATTCAGAACAGTCACTGCCTCACCTGGTTTTGATGTAAAAGAGAGGTAGAGCTGGGTGTCATCTGCATATTGATGGCACCTCAGCCCACACCTCCGGATAACCTCCCCCAGCGGTTTCATGTAGATGTTAAACAGCATGGGGGATAAAATAGAGCCCTGTGGAACCTCATGGCACAATTGCCATGGCACAGAGCAGTAATCCCCCAGCACCACCTTCTGGAATCGGCCATCCAAGTAGGAGTGGAACCACTGTAGTGCAGTGCCTCCTACTCCCAACCCAGACAACCTATCCAGAAGGATACCATGGTCGATGGTATCGAAAGCCGCTGAGAGGTCCAGGAGAATCAACAGGGTCGCACTCCCCCTGTCCCTCTCCCGGCAGAGGTCATCCCACAGGGCGACCAAGGCAGTTTCCATTCCAAAACCAGGCCTGAAGCCCGATTGAAATGGATCTAGATAATCCGTTTAATTCAACAGTGCCTGGAGCTGTCCTACAACCACCCGCTCAAGCACCTTGCCCAGGAAGGGGATGTTGGCCACTGGCCTATAATTGTTAACATCCTCTGGGTCCAGGTTAGGCTTTTTCAGGAGTGGTCTAATTACTGCCTCTTTTAAAGCGGCAGGCACCACTCCCTCTCTCAAGGAGGAATTTACAACCTCCTGGACCCAGCCGGACAACCCCTCCTTGTTTGATTTAATAAGCCATGAAGGGCAAGGGTCAAGCACACAAGTGGTCGATCGGACTTGGCCAAGCACCTTGTCCGCATCCTCAGGCCTCAGTAACTGAAACTCATACAATAAAACTGGACCAGACGGTGCTCTGAACGCCTCTACCAATGGAACTGCATTAATGGTGGTGTCCAATTCATGACGAATCTGAGTGACTGAATCTGAGATTCTGAAGGAAAACCACCAGACATGGGGGAGGTATTTTCCCAGGCTAGTCCAGACATGACTAGGCAGGCTCCCCAGGTTTCAAAGGTCCAGCTGGTGGAGGATAAGGGTCCCTCTTCACCCCCCCCATGAGAGACAGCAAAAAGGGTGAGGGGGAGTTTGCGGAGTCTGATTTAATAGACGCCAGGTGCAGGCACAGAGCAAAGAGAGAGAAGGCAGGGACAGAACTTAGACGGTCCCCGATTGGCCTTGCGTGAAAAGTTGCACTTAGAAGCCTCACAAGATTAAGTTAGGCTAGTGAGACCACCTTCCTCTTCAAACGGCGGGCAACTTTCGTTAACTACCTTTTGAACCCCCTGAAGGCATTTCCTGGTAGACTGAGAGTCACTGAGAATTTGCATCTGTATGACCCTGTGAAGTAATGGATTAAAAGCTGTAGACTGAAGCCTCTTGGCTGTGTATCTGTTGGTGTTTGAAGTTCAGTGGGGGCACAAGGAATCCTGACACCTTTTTAGGTATAAGGGTTTTTTGGAGCAGAATAATATAATATCGTACTAAGAAATAAAAAGGAAATTAAGGGCACAATCCTATCGGGATGGCTGTAAGCCTCTGAACTCGGAGGCTGACGGCCATCCAATGCAGAGTAGGAGAAGCGGTGGAGGAAATCTTCCTTCCATGCTCCTCCTGTGCCTGTCTAGCTGGGTCGTGTCAGAGAGAGAAGGAAGGAGGCTGGGGAGACCCAAGGATACATCATAAGCTGGCCTCCCCAGTCCCCTCCCCTCTCCCCCTTTCACTCCTCTCCAAGGTCACTTTTGCAAGCTTGGAGAGGCAGCTGGCACGGTTCTCTCCTTGCTGGTAGGGAGGGGGAGGGGGGAGGCAGGGGAGCTCAGATTCCGTGGTCCAAGGTCAGAGCATTGTCTCCGACCTCGGATCCAAGAATCCAAAATATCCTATCCCCCTCCCCCCCGCTCTGGGGGCGATAAGATTGCTCCTCCATTGTGTCCCCCCATCCCCAGGTTTTCAAAGTCGATCAATTATTACTGAATATCTTAAATCAAATCAACCGCTAAGAGATATGACAGAGTTTGAGCAACTGATAATGAGGATAATGATAATGAGAGCGCTTCGGCTATTGGGCGGTTCATAGAAATGAGATAATAAAAAAGAGGATAAAGAACATTTAGTATCTAAAATATATTACTTTAAAAATATGAAACGGAACCACAAGAGGTTAAAAATTATATGATTAAGTGGGCACAATGTATCGAAAAGAATATTCCAGTGGAAATATGGGAAAACCTCTGAAGTAAGAGCCATGATATTTCATTAAATATAACAATTAGAGAAAATCTGTATAAGGTGATGATGAGGTGGTACATAACACCTGTTAAAATAAATAAAATAAACAAGAATTATCCAGTTAATTGTTGGAAATGTCAGAAACAAATAGATTTTTTTTATTATTTATGGTGGAAATGCCCTTTGGCAAAAAATATTGGAGAATGATTAATAAAAATATGGAGAAAATGTTAAGCTAAAAATTTAATTAGCTCTCTTGTTTTACCTTCTTAATTTTATGGATGGGTTTTTTATTCAACAGTGTAAGGAATTAACAGTTTATATGCTGGCTGCAGCAAGAATATTGTATACAAAAAGGTGGATAGGACAAATAACACCATCTAGGAATGAATGGTTGGAGAAAATGTGGGACTTTTCTATGATGGCAAAATTAACATATTATATAAAGACAAAGAGGGAATATATTTGTAAAAAAATTGGACATGCTTTATTAATCTCTGTAGACGTAAAGCAATATATCCAAATATTCAATTTTGTTTTTCAATAACTTGATTTAGTTATTTATAAAATTTATGGATAAATAAAGAAGAGAAAATTGTGTAATGGTAACTTTGGATTTAAGAAATGTATAATGTGTGTGTGTGTGTGTGTGTGTGTGAATGTGAAAATGTATATATCTTATTTCAATGATTCAGAGAAGGGATGTCTTATCGACTGATGTATATAATACGTATTGTATTACTCTCATTGTATGGTGGAAAATAAAGTTTCAGGATGATTGTACTGGGAGAACAACTTAATACAAATATTTTTTTAAAAAAACCAATAGTCTGTGATATAATCAAGGCATGGATAACTGTTGCCAAGTCAGACTGCCAGAGGAGATAGTCTCACCCAGTAAGCCAATGTGTCAGCCTAGGTTCCTACAGGTGAGTTTTTAAGAAGGAACCTGCTTCAGTAGTTCCTTAGGGAAAGATGATCTGTTCTAACTTAACTGAACAAAACATGGTGTATGTCTTTCCCCTTTGGAACAGAAGGACGCATTCTCCCAGACCTATTTTTGGGGAGCTTGTCTCTCCTTTTCTGAGTAGCATTTCCTTTATTCCATATCCATCTCTATGACTTGTTACGTCTTCACCTATCTGCCAGGCACCTTCTGATGCAAAAGGGAAGGCAGCGGGGAAGGGCTGAGCTACAGGAAAACAAGAGAGAACTCCCCTAAATATAGCTGTACTGCTAGGATTGTTTTCCTGTCACACACCATTTATTGTTAGACCTGACACATTAACATGACTCCCTCTTCCAACCCCTCCCACAACTTTCTTTTCTTCCTATACAGATGCCCCTCTACACGCCTCATCCAATTTCCTGTCTACTCTTGAGTCACATCATTCTAGAGTTCAACTCTACTGAAGAAGACGTGACTAAATTGAAGCCTTCTTTGTCTTTGGGTTCTAGAATGCTTTTCTGATCTTGGCCACGTTATTTTCCATGAAAGAAGAAATAAAGGGATATGTTGAATTGAAGGGCAATTTTATTCCACACTACCGGAAAACAGAAAACATGATTTATATATTAAAATCCAGCATGCATTAAAGACCAGTGAGAATGATGTATCGCCATTCCTGGCAACAAAGCGTTCATATTTCCAGCTATGACGCTCACACTATGGCAGGGATAGTGCCAATGGAGGCTTTTTAAAAGCCTCATTGCAGTGTAGTGGAACACTTGGTAGTGAGCGTTTGCTGCTGGGAAGGAAAGGCTAACTCTCCCCTCCTCGATGCTGTGACCCTCCCTTGAAAAATCTCCCCACCCCCACTGCAGTCAAGCTTTAGAGGCTTTTTTAATGCCCAATTGATATTTATTTTATTTTATTTATTACATTTTTATACTGCCCAATAGCTGAGCCTCTCAGGGCAGTTCACAATTAAAGCCATGAAATATGACTTGACAAGACATCATATAAAACTTTGAAAAGTTTAAAAGTACCACGTAAATCCAAAGTAAAACCTAGCAGCATTTATAGCCCAGGGAAAGCCTGTATGAAAAGGTGTGTTTTCAGGAGGCGTTTAAAATAGTGCTGTGCCAAAAATTTCTCCCATATTTTTTTCTACCATTCTCATTCAATTTGATAGAAAAGAAATTGCTTTTGAAAATAATTTCAAAGGAAATTTCACAGAAATTCTCATGAGCTGGGTTCAGGGTTCTTGTGCTTACCTTACTTAGGAGGTGGGCACAAGTGTCCTATCTTTCATTGTACAGTCATCTCTGTGGCAGCCTGTAGCTTCCCACACTTCAATTAAAGCCCAGAGGAAGACATAATAAAATCATTCCTCCCATAGGACTTTTTCAGATCAGAAAGCAAAGGCAGCCTGAGAGGCTGCAGAGCAATTGGGAGATGTATAACAGAAAGGAAACACACACATGTAGCACCCTTCACCACATTGCAGTGATTAGGTAAGCTCAAAAACACCACCAAAATAAATTATAAAATGCCCTGAAAAAATGATGCAGAAAAGTAGAAGCCTTAACGCCTCCAGTGGCAGCAGAAAAAAACCAAAACCCTTAGGAAAAAATGAAATAGCAGTGCAACAACCCCTGCCAATTGTGAGTCCTATCTATGAGAAACTGTTGGAGAATTTCTCCTCCCCTTGAAGAAATTCGGTGAAATTGTCCCCCCCCCCCCGCCAATTTCTCTGCCCACAAATACTCTGGAGAATTTTGAGAGGCCATTTACCCAGTCTAGTTTAAAATATCTTACATTCTCTTCCTTCCGAACTGCACGAGGGAGGGTTTTCCAGAGGATGGGTGCCACAGGGGTTGGACTCGATGGTCTTATAGGCCCCTTCCAACCCTGCTTTTCTATGACTACAGAGAACTGGGGTCTGGGCAATCATGTTGGGCACTGTATGCTAGCAGTAGGGTGTGATCCTACCTACTTTAGGGTGTGGCCCCTGACAAGCTTATCCAGAACCAATTCAGCCCTTGGGCTGGAAAATTTTCCCACTCCTGCGCTGTAGAGTCTTCTTGAATTGTCCACCTGTTATCCTCTCTGGAATTAAGTTGCTCCTCACAATGATTCTGCATGTGAAGAGGTGCTGAATCGCACAAGGCTACTGAGTAATCTTGCAGCATTTAACTTTTGATTTTTGTTAGGCTACCTGAAAACAATAGAAATATTTCAAAAATTACATTTCCATTTTTTTATTATTATAATCACAAGATTACACATATTTCTGGTTTTTGTGTTCTGCTTGTGGCACATTGTACTAGTCTAGATTACAGACTGATAGTCTACTGGATTATAGACCTCGTTTCATCTGTGGGGACCTATATTTTTCTTATATTAGAATTCCACCCCTGAGTAAGGGTGCTTCCAGATGAGGCTTTTATGGTTCACCCTTGCTCATTCGCAGAATTTTACAGGGGATCCAGACGATGTCATTATACCCTTTTAACTCTCCCATATTTTCCCACTGCTTCGTCCATCTTTTTTCTTACTGCAGAAAATCTGTTAGGGGGGTGGGGAGAGATGGAATAGCTGTGCAATGCCTGTTAGCACTAGACTGTTAGCACTAGAACTCCTCTACCTGGAAGCACCCTAAAAAGACAGGAAGAAGTATTAAAGGCTAAAGAAGCTGTTGTGCAAATCAGACACCCTTAGCCCAAGGTTGGGAAACCTATGACCCACCAGATGTTGTTAAACTACAACTCCCATCACTTCTCATCACTGACCAGGGTGACTGATGGGAACTGGAGTTGAGCAACATCTGGAGGGCCAAAGGTGCCCTAGCCCTGCCTTAGTCTAAATGAGCCCAGAAAAATGTCATACAGCTGCTAAGAAACGCAAGAAAACAAATTAAAATAAACAATTTTAACAAGAGGGATTCACATGTTTTCCACAGCAGCCTCTTGAGGCAAGGAGGCCAAACTGTTGGGAAAACAATTCCAAAATGGTCGAACAGACTACCACTTTGGACTAAGAATGAGGGATACCCCTTTTGAATGCTCCCCTTGCATTAAAACAAAAACCAGACAAACTAAAACAGGGTTTGGACTGGGCTAGCACCTTCCTTCTTGATAAGCGTGTATGTGTGAATGTTTAACTTAGAGGGAGTTTTGAGTGTGTGTGTATGTGTGTGTGCATTTTAACAGGGAAGAGCATTCAAAGGGTGTGCCCTTCATCTGTTGCATGTGTATAACCCAGAACACAACTCAACTGATTGTACTATTCGATCTGGATATAAAAAGTATATGATTGATTCTTGTTAATTTATTTATTATATATTTAAAACTGAAGAGGTCATATGACTATAATAAATAATATTAATTCAAACTAGACCTCAGCCTGATCACACACTGATCAAATAAGCAGCAGACTGGATAGTTGAAGGCAGATACCAAATACTTAATTGGTAATGGAGCTGTTTACTAAGATCTCAGAAAAATCAGCCCCATAGCAGCAGGACTGAGCAACAGCAAGTTATTCCTGGTCAGCTTAAGCCTGATATCTTACAACAGACTGCAGAAGCACCCATGTGCACGTACGTACACAAACCACACAACTCAGCAGCCATTAATTCCTCAGGACATTCAATTGAACATTACCCAGGAAACTACATGGGCAACTTTTCTGAACCTGCTGGAATCCCTGCCGCCAGTGTAAACAGACACAGGTGGATGTGGCATCTTGTTGGTCTTTTGCCTGTAAACCGTCTCAGATTTTATTAATTTGTGAGGTTTTACACACACACAAGCAAGGATAAACGTAGGGCAGTTTGTGCCAGCCATTAGACAGCAAATGTCTATTAGAAAGCCCATTAGAAGACCATTAGAAAGCACTGTGGTTGCCATGTTACTTGTCCTTCTTACACCTACAGTTCAGAAATTTGCCACAGGAAACTGTTTTGAGCCTGGAAATAACACTAGTAGCCCCTGCTTAATTTATGTGTGTTAGGCTTAAAGGCACAAGAGCAGGGTCAGTTTTAGAAAGTGTGCCAGCTCCCTTTGCCTTCTTGCTGGCACTGGCATTCTAGTCCTCTACCCACAGCATGAGAGAATGCATGGAGTTTGCCTGGGTGCTGAAGTGTTATGGTCAAGCAATGAGGCCCCACAGAAGACGCCTATCTATCCTCCTCTGTTCACCTATATCTTTTACATAGGGACCTATGTTGCTGCCTGTTGACAGGGAGCAAGTATGGGGCAGCTTAGGAAGGGCCAGCCTTGGGAGTGGGGTGAGCTGGGCAGCCGCCCAGGACACCAAGCTGGGGGGGGGGTACCAAGTTGAGCTGGGGGGGGGAACTGAGCTGAGAGGGTGTCAAGCTGAGCTGAAGGGGGTGCCAAGCTGAGCTCAGTGGCTAAGTGTCTGTAATCTTTTTTTCAAGGTTCTACAGGTTGTTTGGGTACTAATTCCTTCACTTAGCTTTAAAGTATATTTCTTTTTCAGTTTCTACTCCGATGTCATTTGCATTAGGTAAAATCAGTGGAACACAGCTTTACTTTGAGGCAACATTACCAAGCACCTAGCACATCAAATGCTGTAAACACTATAAGCACTATATAAATAATAATAACATAAAGCTGTAACCTGAAAAAGGTCAGCTGGATACCTCTTTTATCTATAGCTTCTCTTTATTACTTTTAAAGATAAACATAATGGATATTCTAAAATAATGAATGCTTACCAAAAGATAGGAACTGCTACAAAACAAAAATATTAGAAGTAAAACCTGTGATAGTTCTGCTGTGTTGCATAATACACTGCCACTGCTCAGAATGTGGCTTTTAGAACTTTAGGTTGTGCAAACTCTAGAACAGTGGCTGAGAGATGAAGGTTTTGAGCAAAGTCATTCTCAGTGGATAGGATAGCAGGTCTTCCAACCAGAAGAATGATGAGATTGTGCCCAAGGAAGCAGAAAGAAGTTCTACCAGAAGAGATTTGGGATTTGTAGGAGGAGAAACACAACCTGATCTTTCATTATCCCCATGAAAGAAAAAATGAAGCACATCTACCAATCTGCTTGATCCCAGGAAGGCGGAGCTGTAGGCGAGAATTCTCAGACGTAGTCCATGCATGCAGTAATTCTCGCATGTGATCCCCAGCTGTATACACATATGCATGGGTCCTTGTAGGGTGCAGCAGCAAGGCCCCCAACATCACACCTGCACCAGGCCCCATTAACCCTCTGGGGAGCCCTGCAAAGCTGACCGGGGCGGGGCAGGCAGGAGGCAACAAAGACACTCCTCGCCCAGGGCACTATTTATCCTATGGCCAGCCCTGACAGCAGGGAGAAAGCATATGTGTTCCCTAGGCCCAGAGATCCAGAAGGGGGCCTGCTTAAGCTGCAACCCCATTACCATAAGAAGGGGAAATGAGGCTAAGCTTTTCTACACGAGGCATTTATTGTGCATTCGTGATTCCTTACTCATGGTTGTTTACAGGTTCTTTAGACAATGTCGTGATCCTCCAGTTTCACTTCTGTTTTTAAGACCACTTTCCTGGGTTTTTTAGAGCAGGGAAAATGGGGTATTATTTCTTAAAGCAAAAGAAAGCTTCCTAATAGTGCATTTGTGCTATTCCACTATAGCACAGTGCCACCTAGAGGTTATGTAGCAGAAAAGCAGGAAAAGACAAGCTCTTTGTATAGAGCTCGGATCTAAATTCTGCAACGAAACCGAAAGTAGATACAGCAATTAACAGCCTTGTGTAGAAAAGCTGTAAGATCATGCTTATGGATATTTTGGAAATGTATCTCCCTGTATCGCTGTTCTATTACCCAGATCCTGTGTGCTTTGCTGGAGCCAATCAAAAGCAGTGTTAGAGGAGAACAGATGACAAAAAGTTATTTGTTGCCCTTCTCTAGAATAGAGGGAATATACTTGTGTAGTTAAGCTAGGCCTTGTAGTTTGTGAGACAGAGATTTGTGCTTCCCTATGTGACATGCTGTCTCAAGAACTACTAGTCCCAGAGTTCCTTCTGCATAGGTAGGAGGGAGGGACTGCTGCTAGGAGGGACAAAAGCTCCATAATAATCAGGTTACGGAAGGGTAGCCGTGTTAGTCTTGTCCAGCAAAAAAGGCCAAGAGTCTTGTGGCACCTGAAAGTTTAACAAGTTTATTATGGCACAAGCTTTTGTGGACTAGAGTCCACTTCCTCGGATGTATGAAGTGTGATTTGCGCTTGGCAGGTAGGTGACACTGATGATTTCTGCCCCATTCAGCTAAATCCGGTGCTATCCGCTGTAACAATTTCCAGACGGTGGCTTCTTACGCATTGCCCCCAAAGAGGAAATGTATCACCAAAAAACAGGAGAAAAGTTCATACTAATTTGCATAACTTTTGCATATGCAAATTTCTGCATACTGGTACAAATTTAGAAATAACTATAATTTTTAATAGAAATACAATACATCTCACCATTGTGGGGAAGACTGACTAGGTGACCCATGTCTGCTGTTCAGGTGGTAACGTTGATGGGCAACTTCAAGGCCCCTGCTGCTCTCCCTCCTGTTGGTTCATTGACTTTAGACCAGCCTTGGATTGACACCTCTTCAAATAGAGGACACCTTCAAAAAGAGGGATGTCCTCTGGAAAGGAGAATACTTGGCCACCCTAGGTTAGTTCCCAGGTACAGTGGGTGCTGGTGCTGCAGGTGGGATTTACAGACCCAAAATATTTGTGAGTAAATTGTGAGTAAATGAATTCACTCACTCACACACGCACAAGCATGCATGCATACAATACTGCTACACATTGGAGCATTGTAGCGTGGGCTACCACGTAATTTCTGAAATAATTTGGAATTAAAATAGACACTTTTCCTTCATACTGCATGGGCCAAAAAAAGGCACTTGGCATTATTCCTAGGAGGATCTAAATCTGTTTCTCTTTCCAGTGTAAGGTCCCTCCCTCTTATCAGAGCCCCCGATTTCCATCACAGGAAGCAATGCCTCTCTCTGCATTTTCAAGCTGCATTCCTGCCTTCTCCAGCTGAAACCATTTTTCTCTTTACTGCAATACCTTTGGGTTTGGGGTGAAGACCTCCAGCTGATTGCCTGAACACAGGCCAAGCTGAAGTACTACAGCAGTTTCTTCACAGAAATATCAACATCAGGCACTGCCCGAATTGCTAAAAGACAACACAATTGCGCAAGCAGGGCTCACCACCTATAATACAATGGACTGAAGACTTAACAATGCTAGCAACATTTGAAAGAGTGGCATTTAGGCATAACTTGCCAATGGACTTATATTTGGATATCTGGTCTGCTTTTACTGAAGTTTACATGTAACCTATTCTTACTCTCTTTTTTTCTCCCTAGAATATTGTAATATTTGAAATTGAGGATTTTAGAATATGTTGTTATATATTTAATTGGGGAGTATGTTTTTGTTTGTTTTGTTAAAACTCACAATAAAAAGTTGATTAAAAACAAAAAAAACCAAGCAGGGCTTAATTTGTGCCTTGGCTTGGTCCCAGAATATGTTTTCAATAGCTGAGATGAGCCCTGCAGAACATGTGGAGTAATAATAAGAATGCCTCTGAAGATGTGTGGAGTGCCTTCACCCCATCAAGTCAATAATCTTAGCCTATCCTCACATAATCCCAATACTTAACACACTTGCTCAGACTGGTTACAATGTGACTTCATTAACCTGGCAATAATTCAATTTAGAATTCCACTTTTAGGATTAAGGATTAAGGATTCCGGAGCAGGCACCATACAAATGCATCAATTGCCACGTGCTGAACTCGATTTTCAGCAAGTCACTACAAACAACCTTTAATGGGAGTTAGCAGGAGCATGCCAGAAGTTTAATTCAGGGCATAGCAGCAGGGGCAGACAACTAGCTCAGCATATGTTGGGAGAGTCTGGAGACATCCTGTTCTTCGCTTTGTTCTGAAGTGGTCATGAGAATCTGCCTTCCCTCTGTCATTTCTCGGAAGACATTGACCATTAAGATAAAAAAGCTGCAGAGCAATAAACTTTTGCCTATAATCCCACTGATGCTTCTGTTGCCGCGGATCCCCATTCACATGCATGTGTGGACACACATGTACACATGTGTAACAATGGACGTGGGACTGAAAGGATCTTTGCCAGAGCTGAGGCGTGTGCACAGCAGTTTTATGCACTATGCTTCAACAAAGCAGGAAATTCCTACTTCTTCAGTGGAGAAATCACCTCAAACAACCTTTTAAATCCAACGTTACAGACTTGATTTTCACAGATCTTGTTCTTAGTATACACACAAGCACATGCATTACAAAAGAGAAAAACAGCTTGGTTGGTAAGGATGGACAGACTCACCCCAGTCCGCCTCTTGTACCGCTCACCAGACCCCCGCCGGCCAGCTGGCCCTGTTCACCACCCCAAGCAAACTGCTAGGCAGTCCACACAAGCACCCAGCGTGTGGCCACCCATTGCCTCACATAAAGGGCCATTTACACAAGAGCACAGGTGTGGGCTTTTCAGCCCTCATTTGCATAAAGACCTTTGAGGTAAAAGAAAAAGCTCGCCACTTTTAAACAAAGTGGCTGCTCGGCAGGCCAGTGGGCCCGGCAAGCACGGTGGTCTGTGGACTGGAGTCTGGCAGACCAAGCGGGGGTGGGATCCACCATTCGTCCCCCCACCCCAGACTCCCGCGACATCCCTATTAGTTAGTATACCAACCCCCTAGCATATGGGTTGTCTTCTATTTCTAACAGGCCTAGCATGTCAGAGGTGTGGTGGTGGTATATAAAACTGCACATAGTTTAAGATTTTCTACAGATCCCTTTCTGCATGTCCCGCACCAAGAGAGATTAGGTTAGCGAGAACACAAGATAGGGCCTACTCTGTGGCAGCACCTGTGGAACTCCCTCCCCACAAAGTTAGGTTGGCCTGTTATCCTATTAAATAGGCATGCTATTAAAACTTTTTTCTTCTTCTGCATGGCTTTTTAGTCAACGGTGCAATCCTATGCATGTTAGGCAGAAAAAAAGCCCTACAACTCCCAACATTCCCCAGCCAGCCATG
Source organism: Heloderma suspectum (assembly GCF_057233095.1). NCBI lineage: Eukaryota > Metazoa > Chordata > Lepidosauria > Squamata > Helodermatidae > Heloderma > Heloderma suspectum. The sequence continues at coordinate 42,509,187 of NC_139460.1, read as the reverse complement.
TTGGCTGGGGAATGCTGGGAGTTGCAAGCATTTTCCCTAAACATGCATAGGAGCATGCCTTAAATGTACTAGGTCTGCACTATGTTTTTAAGATTCTCTCCTGCTCTTAATTTTGCTCCTGGTGATGTTTTAAAGTTTTAAAATTGTTTTTAAAGGTTTTTTCTAAGTCATGGTTTTAAATTGTCTTAACTGTAAGTTGCTATTCAGGTCCTCTGAGCTGAAAGGCGACTCATAAATGTATAGATAAATAAATAACATAGAGACAAAGAAAGAGGAGGATTGGGGGAGTTAGCATTTGCCAAATAAGGAGTGGAAGATGGTGCTATGGATATGATAAGCTGGAGACTGGGCGGCTATACATCTAGAGAAAGCTGAAGTGCTGGTGACAATGGGGCCAGAAATGGATAGATACAGAGGAGGAAAGGAAAAGAAATAGGGCATAAGTAGTTATAATTACCTGGCATAGATTAATAGGCAAATAGTAACCCCTTACAGATTGGCAGTGTCTATACTGCTTTTCATCTTATGTATTAATTCAGCTGTGTTACTTCATTTGCATGCTTAACTCTATTTCAATGAATGTCATTATTCCTTCTTGGAAATCCTTGTCTCCAACTCCTTTATTCTCCCAACAAAAGGGTGCCCATTTTCAGTAACGCTTAGTGACTCAAAATCTAAAAGATTCTTTACACGTGTGTTCAGGTAGAATGTATGAAGTGCACATATGCAGGTTAGCCAGGACGTGTTGTGACATTTTTTGTAGGAATCTCCCTATCCCCCATCCAGCAGGACCAGCCCTACCATTAAGCAAAGTGATCCGGTTGCCTCATGTGGCAGATGTTGGGAGGTGGTAGAGAGGTGTTGGAAGGGAGCGCTGTGTTCTACATGTCCTGTGCCTGCTAAGCTGGCCTGCTGCCTTCAGGTGCAGTGGAGGATCATAGAATCATTGAATAGTAGGGTTGGAAGGGGCCTACAAGACCATCAACTCCAAGCCCCTGCTCAATGCAGGAATCCAGGTCGGAGCATCCCTGACAGATGGCCGTCCAGCCTCATCTTGAATGCCTCCAGTGTGGGAGATACCACCACCTCCCTAGGTAATTGGTTCCGTCATGGGACAGGATGCTGCCCCATAGTCAATGTTGAAGGAAGATTCCACTGTCAGTCCAATTGGCTTTTGTACCTGGAATGGGAGGGGCCCCATCTTGTTCCTCACCTTAGGCAGCAAAGTGTCTTAGGCAAGCGCTGCCTCCACAGTAGCAGTAATTGGGGGCAGACAATTGGGACTACTGGACTCTGCATCCCCTTTGCCTATCAAGTGGGGCTTTGCTCCACATATTCTCTTTTACTAAGGTGAGAGTAAACCCTTACTCTCTGAGGTCTTTCACAGTCGTGGCATCTACCATACTGCCCAGAGAAGATCTCCAGGCTACACCCTTGTACTCTTTCCATCAACAAGTTAGAAGATTCATTGTTGTTTTTGCAAACAGTCCTTGCTGGAGAACATGAGTGGGAGGGTGTTATGGCACTCGTATCCTAGTTGTGGCTGCTAGTTGGCCACTGTGTGAACAAAATGCTGGACTAGATGGACCTTTGGTCTGATCCAGCTTGGCCCTTCTTATATTCATATATTTACTTAGAAGTAAATCCCACTGTGTTCAATGAGGCTTACTCCCATGTAAGTACGCATATGACTGCAGACTTAGTTGAATATGATGTTAAATTAGCATACATTGCTATATATGCTAATAGCTCTTTGGTGTTATTTACAATTGATATCTTGCCTTGATGCTCTGTTTTATTGTACTTCACTTCAGGTATATTGTAGAGTAGTGGTTAAGACGCTGAACTGCAGACTGGAAGGTCGGCAGGACAGCAGTTCGAGACCCGAGTGCTGCGTGACGGAGTGAGCTCCCGTCTTCAGTCCCAGCTTCTGCCAACCTAGCAGTTTGAAAGCAAGAAATTGCAAGTAGATAAATAGGTACCGCCTTGGCGGGAAAGGTAACAGCGTTCCGTGCACCTCGGTGTTCAGTCATGCCGGCCACATGGCCACGGAAGCGTCTTCGGACAGCGCTGGCTCTTCGGCTTAGAAACAGGGATGAGCACCGCACCCTAGAGTCGGACACGACTGGTTGGGGACACCTTTACCTTTTATAAAGAAAAACTCAGAAACTCTTTACAAATGAGAACTCTGTAATTCAGAAATATAACTGCATCATGATGGGAGTGCTCGATACCAGAGAAACCCTGTTTCAGTGAGTCCACTAGACCCTGAGAAAATTATAAAATCACTGTAGCGCACAAGGTGATTATCACCTCTAGGGTCACCTTATTTTGTTTGGTAATTGCTTGCAGTGATAAGAGAGAGTGTTCCATGATAGTTTTACATGCCAAAGTGTGGGCAATTATCAAGTGGGAAAATGTAATACATGAACTCACCCAATGGTTTGGTAGCATCATGTTCATAAACAGCATAAAATATACAAAAGTTCATATCAGCACTGTCCTACAGTGGATTTTGAGTAGGGCTGTGCATGGACCCCCCAATCTGCTTTGGATGCCACTTTGGACCCTCCTAACCAGCTCCGCTTCGACTTGAACTGATTCGGACCCCCTCCAATTCAACTTGGTTCCGGATCCGAAGTGAGATTCGGATATCCGGACCACTCAGTTTGGGCGTTTGCCCATTGACTTGCATGGGAAAACACAAATGGCCATAACGTCTTCAGTTTTCATGATAAATATATGAAACTTGGGGACCTCTCTGCTGACATGGAGGGGATCCCACATGCTGAATTTCAGACAGTTTGACCCAGTACTTTTTGTGCTAGGTGTAGCTGAACTTTGAATTTTCCCACAAAAACTCTCAAAGCAAAAAGCTATACCTCTCAGTGCCGTCTGCCGTGCTGCCGCTGCCCCCTGCCTACTCAGCTGTCTATGGCCATGTTTCCATGACAACGGAAGGAGAAGCTAATGGAGGAGTACTGGATTTTAATTTAAAAGGTATTAGCTTTGCTGCAATATGGTCCATGCAGGGCTCCATGAGCAGGTTCTCTGGAGCAGTAAAAATCGCTTCACAGAACTTGCTTCCGGGGGGGGGGGGGGAGTGGATGTCATCTGACTGGCAGGGGTTGCTCAACCAATAAGAGAGGCTTCCCCCCTCCCCCCTTTCCCCTGAAAGTCCAGATGCACCTGCAGGATGCACCTCCTTAAGGAGGCAGTAGTGCGGCCACTCCTGAAGAAGCCCACTCTGGACCCAACGGTATTAGACAACTACCGCCCAGTCGCAAATACCCCTTTTCTAGGGAAGGTACTTGAGAGGGTCATGGAGAACCAACTGCAGGCACTCTTGGAGGATACTGATTATCTAGACCCATTTCAATCTGGGTTTCTGGGTTTCGTCCTGGTTACAGGACTGAGTCAGCCTTGGTCGCCCTGATGGATGACCTTTATCGAGAGAGGGACAGGAGGAGTGCAACCCTGTTAATTCTGCTCGATCTCTCATCGGCTTTTGATACCATCGACCAAGGTATCCTCCTGGATCGACTCTGTGGGATGGGTATTGGAGGCACTGTGTTACAGTGGTTCTGATCCTACCTACGGGGCCAATTTCAGAGAATAACATTGGGTGACTATTCCTCAGCCCCTTGGCAACTGAGCTATGGGGTGCTGCAGGGTACCATCTTGTCCCCAGTGTTGTTTAACATCTATATGAAGCTGCTGGGAGTGGTCATTAGGGGATTTGGAGCTAAATGCCATCAGTATGCTGATGACATGCAGCTCTATCTCCCTGTGACATCTGAATCAGGAGAGGCTGTGCAAGTTCTGAATCAGTGCCTAGACTCAGTAATGGGCTGGATGAGGGCCAGTAAACTGAAGCTGAACCCGGGCAAGATGGAAGCCCTATGGGTGAGTGGTTCCCGGGTCCAGGAGATAGGCTCATTGCCTGTTCTGGATGGGGTTGCACTCCCTCTGAAAGATCAAGTCTGTAGTCTGAGGTTACTCCTAGATCCATCATTGTCACTGGAGGCCCAAGTGGTCACGGCAGCTCGGAGTGCCTATTACCAGCTTCGACTGGTTCGCGAGCTACAGCCTCTCCTGGACACGGATAGCTTGACCACAGTGGTACAGGTATTAGTAACCTCAAGACTGGATTACCTGAAAATCCTGCCTGGCCGGCTCCATGGAGCAGCAGGCCAGGGCCATCTGCAGCTGGAGTTCCAGCCGCGGACGGGCTGCTGCAGACGCAAATGACGGCCGCCATAGCAGCCTCCATTTGCGTCCAGCCAGGCTGCCGTGATAGGCTACGTAAGTATTTACGTAGCCTATCATGGCAGGCCAAAAAAAACACTAGCATACGAAAATGGCGACGGCTACGGCGGCCGCCATTTACGTTCCCTATTTTTTGCCGTTTTATCTTACGTAAATATTTACATAGGCTATTACAGCGGGGTGGGAAAGGGGAATGCAAATAGTGCCCACTACGCTATTTGCGTTCCCCTTTTTTTTCACCTAATAGCCTACATAAATATTTACGTAAGATAAAACGGCGAAAAATAGGGAACGCAAATGGTGGCTGCCATAGCTGCCCCCATTTGCGTACGCGTTGTTTGTTTGTTTTGCTTGCCGTGATAGGCTACGTAAATACTTACATAGCCTATCACGGCCTCCGCAGGGACGCAAATGGCATCCCTGCATTAGCCGTGATAGGCTACGTAAGTATTTACGTAGCTTATCACGGCTATGATCAGGAAGCGAATGGTGGCCGCAGGGCGGCCGCCATTCACAAGTCAGCGTGGACAGCAGCAGGTAAGTGCTCCGTTTCGCGCACCTTTCATGGGTTAGGGGCTCCGCACGCCTTTTGTGGGCTTGGGGGCGGGGGCTTTGTTCCGCCACAGATTTCAGAGGGCCGAATGCCTCACCGAGATGCATGGCGGAATTCTCCGTCATCCCTAGTCACACAGCAATGTTTGCTACAAAAGACTGCAAGCCAAACTCTACCAAGGATTGTATCCAATGTTAGGTAGACCCATTAAAATGACTGGGACTTAAGTTAGACTAACACTGGATAAAACCCATCAGACACAACCCCAAGTGCTGTCATTTGTTGTGCTCTGTCGTATATCTCTATGGACAGCCAGGCTGAGTTTGCAGCCATTTGGTACAAGGGGGCCTGAGTCTGGTTCTGAGCTTTCTTTTAGAACAGGCAGTGGGATTTTATCTGTGAAGGAAGTGACAGTCAAGAAGCTTGGCTCCCTGAAGCTGCCTTGCTATTTTTAGCCCCTTGTATGTGCCCACCCAGTGCTGTTCCCCTTGTTTGTTTCCTACCAAACAATGAGGCTTGAAAGAATTGCTTGGAAAGCAGCCAGTTTTCTTGATGGTGAAGCTGTCAGCTTCCAGACCTCTGACAGCGTTTTGTAACCCCTCCCCCCCAAGGTAGTGTGAAATAGGATTGACATGTAATCCCTGCTTCAGATTGTTACACTTATCCCTTACTAGTTCACAAGTTAACAAATGAGAGTTTAACTCCAAAGCTGTTCAGCACAAGAATAGCCTAAGACCCTGTATGGCCTTTAGTCTTTTGCTTTTCCATCAAAGATACAGGAGAAATACAGGGTTATATCCAATGTTAGTCTAACTTAAGTCCCATTCATTTCAATGGGCTTACTCTAAGTAGGACTAACATTGGATACAACCCAAGGTGTGGATAAAGACCAAAATGTAGGTATAGAATTGCACCCTCTTTTATTACTGCAATTATGGAACACCGCAGCAAATCCCTTGTAGAAATAGATTCCAGCCATACTTGAAATTGGCTACTATTCCCCCAAGGTGATGAGATACCCACCCATATCTCTCTGCCCTCTGCTTCTCCGTATTCCTGGAATCAGGGCTGATTCACAGATGCATGTTCTTCTCCACCTGATGTCTGCACCACCATCATGTGGTAGCTTGCATGTGTTTTTCAGTTATCAAAAATAAAAGCCACAAACAGAACTTCTGTATTGCCTCATATCACCTCCAACACAGTGCATTTCAGCAGATATTTCCTGGACCATTTTAAGCTTTCTCTTGGAGAAATTTCAGGGTTTGAATGAAAAATACATATTAAATATGTTGTATTTTTAGCTGGTTGGATAGTTTTATACCTCTCAATTTTATTGTATTGTTATTTAAAGTGTAGTGTAATTTCATTATGGTATTGAATATTTAATTGGTTTTAATGTACACCACTCTGGAATTCAGCTTAGGATGAATCATAGAATCATAGGGTTGGAAGGGGCCTACAAGACCATCAAGTCCAACCCCCTGCTTAGTGCAGGAAGCCTGATTCCCAGGTGGTCTCCCATCCAAGTATTAACCAGGGCTGACCCTGCTTAGCTTCCGGGATTGGATGAGATCAGGCACATCCAGCCCTTTGCAGGTGTGGTTTGTAATTTTAAATGAAGTAAGCATGTAAGGAGTCTATGCAGAAACACAGAACAGTGCTTTTGAGGCCTCCAAAGCTTGAGAGTACCCGACTCCTCTTCTTTTAATCTGTGCTAGACCTCATTTGGGAGTACAGAAGGAGTCGGGAAGTCTGCCTGAGTCCGTGAGCACACTCAAGTTCTGTATCTTTCCTACATCAGCCATGGTGGGCATGGGGAGTCTCTCTTGAGTTCCGTGGTGTTAATCACTGCCCAGCTAAACACTGCGTAGAGAGCGCACACAGAACCCTTTTGCCCTTGCCAAACTGTCTCTCCAACCCTTCCTGGTATAGCACTGCCAACGCTGGAGCTTTTCAAACTGTCCTTGGGTTTCTAGAGCCATTGTATAGAGCACAATAGCAGTGGCTTGCAAAACAAAACATCAGACCTGGGAGAAAAGCAAACATTTTAGCAGAACCCTCGTACACACTAGAAATCAGAAGATAAAAATAATTATGATAGATCCCTGACATCCTCAGGCTATTTATTAAAAATGTCTATTTTTCCTTTCATGGCTTCATCTCTGAGCTTTCTCGTTGCTATTCTGGATGTTTGTTGCTGTTCAGTCATTCAGTTGTTTCCGACTCTTCGTGACCCCATGGACCATAGCACGCCAGGCCTTCCTTTCCTGCGCTCTCTCCTGGAGTGAGCTGAAGTCCATATTAATTGCATCGGTGATGCTATCTAGCCATCTCATCCTCTGCCGTCCCCTTCTCATTTTGCCTTCAATCTTTCCCAGCATCAGGGTCTTTTCCAGGGAGTTTTCTCTTCGCATTAGGTGGCCAAAATATTTGAGCTTCAGCTTCAGTATCTGTCCTTCCAATAAGCAGTCAGGGTTGATTTCCTTTAGGATTGACTGATTTGACCTCCTTGCAGTCCAGGGGACTCGTAAGAGTCTTCTCCAGCACCACAGTTCGAAAGCATCAATTCTTCGGCGCTCAGCCTTCCTTATAGTCCAGCTCTCCTCTCAAAGCCATACGTTGCTACTGGGAAAACCATAGCTTTGATTATACGAACCTTTGTCAGCAAGGTGATGTCTCTGCTTCTTACTATGCTGTCTAGGTTTGCCACAGCTTTCCCCACAAGGAGCAAGCATCTTTTAATTTCATGGCTACATCTGCGGTGATCTTGGAGTCCAAGAAAATAAAATCTGTCACTGCTTCCATTTCTTCCCCTTCTATATGCCAGGAAGTGATGGGGCCAGATGCCATGATCCTCGTTTTTTTAATGTTGAGTTTCAAACCAGCTTTTGCACTCTCCACTTTCACCCTCAACAAGAGGCTCTTGAGATCCTCTTTGCTTTCTGCCATTAGGGTGGTATCGTCTGCGTACCGGAGGTTGTTGATAATTCTCCCGGCAATCTTAATTCCGACCTGTGATTCATCCAACCTGGCATTTCTCATGAAGTACTCTGCATATAAATTAAATAAGCAGGGCAACAATATACAGCCTTGTTGTACTCCTTTCCCAATTTTGAACCAATCAGTTGTTCCATGTCCGGTTCTGACTGTTGCTTCTTGACCCTCGTACAGGTTTCTCAGGAGACAGGTAAGGTGGTCTGGTACTCCCATCTCTTTAAGAATTTGCCAGAGTTTGTTGTGATCCACACAATCAAAGGCTTTAGCGTAGTCCATGAAGCAGAAATAGACATTTGTCATACCTTTTAGCCTTGTGATACGTTCCATGGGGTTTTCTTGGCAAGAATACTGGAGTGGGTTGCCATTTCCTTCTTCAGTGGACCACATTTTGTCAGAACTCTCCACCATGACCTGTCCATCTTGGGTGGCCCTGCACAGCATAGCTTATGGCTTCACTGAGTTACGCAAGTCAGTTACATGTGCACAGTTACAGCTTCCTTTCCATCTCATGTAATCCAAACACTAAACATTTTTTGAATTGCAACTACATGTTGGTCATGTTTCAGCAAAGATCAACAGAAGATCTTGTGGCACCTTGAAGAGTATCAGATGTTTTGTGGTATACTTTTCCATGGACTACACCCCACTTCATGAGATGAAAAAAGCATATTAAGAAGCACGCAGGTAGGGGGAGAGAGAGAGAGAGAGGGAGAGAGAGAGATCCCATGTATATATCTATACCTGCCAACTGAGGATTATACTTCATGCTTCATGCATCTGTTGAAGCAGACTCTAGTCACAGGAAGCTTATGCCACAATAATTCTTGTAGTCTTTAAGGGGGAAGCAGTTTAGGCAGACAGAGATCTTGGTGTGAGAAAGGGGTGTTATAAATACCTACAGGGTCCTGTTTTCATCTGTAAAATGTAGGAGGGTATGGTCGTATGATGAGTGAGATAAATTTTATCTCAACAAAAATGGCAATTCTTCTCAGCCATACTCACTCCGAATCACAGGTTTGTCCTGTGTTTCTCCAAATTACAGCGCCATCATGTTCCCACCAAATGTGTCCGCCTGCTATGCTGCAATGTCAGCTGCCATTCCATTCCAAAAGATTAGTCCCAGATTAGCTGGGCTGGAGTATGTTGGCTCCACAGTGGCTGATATACATAGGTCAGTCCACTGTCCCTCCATACCCTCACTTCTCCTAAAACAATTGATCATGCATTGGTTATCCTGTAAGAGCACCAACCACTATAAGATGTGCTATTATCACATCCTGGGCTCACAGCGTCATGTGGGGTGGGGACAGCAAAAATTATACCTGATTTTAACATTTTGGGGCAGAGGGTTAGTACAGCATCTTGTAGGATCAGGATATAAAGAAATCCTTGATCCGTACCATTTGTACCAGAGTGTCAGTTTATTTGCTATGCTGTTGTAGCATCACTATTATACTCATTGCAATGTTCTTTTCGATAATACTGCACTGCTGCAGGGGTCCGCAATATGCAGCCCCCATAGCCTTAAGTGCAGCCTGCATCACCCTTGAATTTGCTGCTGCAGCAGTGGCAGTGGCAAAACAATTGGTGGTTTGCCAACGAATTTCAGCAGCAAACCATGATGGTGGCCCCCAAAGGTCAAATTCAGCTTTAAAACAAGATGCCTGCCTTGTTTTAAAGCTATGTTTGGCCTTTTTAGGTCACAGTTCGTCACCAAAATTTGGCAGTAAATCACTGTATGTTTTACTGCTGTCACCAAAAAAATTGATAGCACAGCAGGGTGGGGTGTGTGTCGAAGGATTGAAATTGGCCCCCAGAGCCCCTGAAGTTGCCCCACCCCACACTACTGGCTCATATATTTGGTGAGGCAGTCAGGGTCCTTCCAGGTGGAGGGCTCCTAGCATTACTAATCAAAAGGCAATGTGCAAGAATTCCATCTTTTCTTCCTTAAAGCTTTTTTTCTGGTTAGAAAAACGGTGGGAGAAGCCGTGGGAAAATACAGGACAGTTACAAATGGAAGATGACAATCTATGCTCCCCACACACAAACAGACATAAAATTCTGTGTTTCAGGCAGGGCAATTGCAGGATAAACGCCTCATCTGGAAAAACCCTAGGATTGGGCTGCCTTATGGAAATTGAACCTTTTCACTCCTTGACATAAAGTGCAGCTCAATAGCTATATATTGTGCCTGCAATTCACTAGCTATTTATACTGGAGTAATCCCACTGGAATTACTTTCTTAAAGCCTGTTCCAAACAAAATGATTTGAGGACTGCAACTGCCTGCCAACAAATCTTTTGTAACACACAGCCCAGCTGTAACATTGCATGTGGCTACATGCATAAGTCACGTGGATTACTGTGAGAATTGCCCAAGTGTCACCCGTGTATAAGACTGGAACTATGGTTCCATGCCTTCTTCCCCGCTTTCTAGTTTCCTAAAAGTCCAGTAATAATTTGAATTAATGCATTGATTCAGCAATATTGGCTGCTGTTTTGGAATGTTTGGAAGGATATCATGTATGACTTCCCTTGTGCTTTTTATTTGAAATTACCCACAGGGGCATTTTTCTGTGTGTGCGCGTGGGAATGCTGAATGTTTGCCATTTCCTGTTTAAGCTGGCCTCCAGTTAGATTTAACTGGTTGTTTTTCTGATGAATGGGCCCTTGTGTGTAACTCTATTGGCTGGTATCTATAAATCCTCTCAGTATTTTAAAATTCACTCTCTGCAAGTAGTGTTTGTACCAGCAGACTCTGAATAGTCAAGTATCCCCAGATGGGAGTTATAAATGGACCTCAGTTGAAAATACGAGCAAAACAGAAGAGAAGCAATTGGTGGACACCACCACTTCCATTATTGTATTTATTTAAATATATCACACCTTTCAGTGTACAAAGCCCTCAAGGCAGCTTCGAAATTAATTAATTTAAAACACAAGAAAAAGTTTAAACCAAAAAATATTTTATAAACAGAAAACAGAATAAGAGAAATAACATAGGAGTATACATGATAAACTCAGCAGCTAAAACCAGATAAAAGACTACTAAATACCATTAAAAACAGAACAGATTTCTCCTGGCACCTCCAAGGTAACAATTGTCTTTGCCAGATAAACATGTCTAGAGAGAGAATTTGGGCACCACCACAGAAAAGGCCCTTTCTTTGGCAACCAAATGCTTGACATCAGAAGGTAGAGATACATGGAGAAGGATCTCTAAAAACAACTCAAGTGATGGTCAGGTTTGTATGGGAGAAGGTAGTCCTTTAGACACCCCAGTCCAAGGCTGTTTAGGACTTTAAAGGTCAAAACTAGACTGCTGAATTCAGGGCCGGCCCTAGGATAAATACTGCCCTGGGCGAGGAGTGCCTTTGGTCTCTACCCCCACCCCATAGTCAGTTTTGCAGGGCCACTCATCACTGGTGAAGGTGTGATGTCCATTGAAAATGACATTGCTCAAAACCTCGATCTCTCAGCCATTGTGCTTCAGTTTGCACAAGCCAAAGTTTGAAAAGTCACATTCTGAGCAGTGGCACTGCGTCATGCAACAAAGCAGAACTACCACCGGTTTTACTTACAATACTGTATTTTTTGTTTTGTAGCAGTTCCTATCTTTTGGTAAACATTATCTTATAATATTCATTATTTTTATCTTTAAAAACAATAAAGAAAAATTAGAAATAAGAAAGGTATCCAACCAGTTGACCTCTTACAGCATATGACTTTATTTTAATATTAATTATATAGTGCTTTCAGTGTTTACAGCATTTGAAGTGCTATGTGCTCGATAGTGTTGCCTCAAAGTAAAGCTGTGTTCCATTGATTTTGACCTAGCACAAATGAAAAGTGGAAAATGAAAAAAAAGCATGCTTTAAAGCTAATTGAAGGATGATCATTTTTGTAGTTAGCACCCTAACAACCTGTAGAAGTTGAAAGAAAGGTTACAGACACTTGCTTTTTGCCACCCTAGTTCACTGCAGGCAGTACATTCAAAAAACACAGCCACTGAGCTCAGCTTGGCACCCTCCTCCTCACCTCAGTGCCCCAGGTGACTGCCCAGCTCGCCCACCCCTAAGGCCGGCCCTGGTTGAATTAAACCTGGAGGAAGGGAAATGGGAACTTGTGAAGATTTTAAACACTGAATATTCAGAGTGGTACATGGTATATCATTTATATAGGTATCTCTCAGTCTTGTGGATAGTGTAAGACATTGGCCTTCGGCTGATGGGTTATGATAACCCACCCTGACATAACATGGGTCATGCCAACAGCACCACCCCACCAGTTTTTCTTTTAAAAAAATACAAGATGGAGGAAAAGAAACAGAGAAAGATGGGACAAGAGGGAGTGTGGAAAAGGTGGAGATGAAGAAAGACAGGCAGACATGGTCAAATATTAAAAGTTACGTACCATGTTGCAGGTTTCAATTAAAAATGGGTCCCATTTTTGTCACGCTCTAAGGCTACATCTGTAAACAGAACCCAGAGAAGTGCCACAGGGTACCTGCACAACAGTGTTTACACTAAGTGAAATAGATGAGACAGCACTGGAAAGAGAGATTAGGGACAATGTGTGTAGTCAGATGTACCAGCCTCGTACCCCTCCGTCTATATATCTATGTCTATATCTATATCTATCTTATCTATATCTAAACTGTGAGGCTGGCATACTGCAAAGAGAAATGCTGGTCTCCAGCGCCATTTTTATTTCCAGTAATGCCTCTGGGCCCTACATGGGGCAAAAATATGATTTGGGATTTGGGACTCAGGCCCTCACCTCTGCCTTGTACACAGTCTCTTGGCCAAGTTACTTGTCTCTCAGCCTCACCAGTTTGCCTTCTGGGAAATGACTATATTGTCCCTGGCCATAACTACCATGGCAGCCATTTTGTGAATGGACAGGCCCTCTCATGGCAGCCATGTTGTAAGAGTGCCCACAACACTCTCAAAATTCCGAAAGTGCCCACCGACCCAAAACATTGGGGACCCTGGTGTTCCCCAATCAGGTGTTTGTTTTTTAGTGCTTGGTAAATTAATTTTTCTTGCAACAGGAGCAAAAACAGGAGGAAAGTCATCAGGATCCCCCAATAAATAACATCTGTGCTACTCTGAGTAAAACCAATGAAGTAATTGTAGATTTTTGTGCAAAAATAATAATAATGACCTTCTGCAAAGGCCCTTTATGTCAGATGCAAGGGGGAGTGTGCTTATAAAAATGAGTCTGGAGTAACCTTCAGAACCAATTCAGCATCCAGGGTCCATTTGGCAGTGGGCATGACGGATGTGTCAGGATGTATTTAATGCACTGTGTTGGGCCAATCTAGGGTATGTTAGTGGGTGGTTTGTCTGCCCGGCTAGGTGATATTCAACCTGTTCTGGAGGGGGTTGCACTCCCCCTAAAGGATCAGGTTCGTAGTTTGGGGGTGCTCTTGGATCCAGAACTGTCACTTGAGGCACAGGTGAACTCAGTGGCACGGAGCACTTTTTATCAGCTTAGGCTGGTATACCAACTACGCCCTTATCTGGACAGAGATAGCCTAGCTACAGTTATCCATGCTCTGATAACTTCTCGTCTGGATTACTGCAGTGCGTTATACGTGGGGCTGCCTTTGAAAACGGTCCGGAAACTTCAGCTGGTCCAAAATAGGGCAGCAAGATTGTTAACAGGGACTGGCCTGCGAGCTCATATTACGCCAGTACTTTTCCAGCTGCACTGGCTGCCAGTCCATTTCCGGGCCCGATTCAAAGTGCTGGTGTTAACATTCAAAGCCCTTAACGGCTTGGGGCCAGGTTACCTGAAGGATCGCCTCCTCCCATATGTGCCTGCCCAGACCTTAAGATCATCAGCAGCAGCCCTTCTCCGTGAGCCCCTGCCGAAGGAAGTAAGGCGGGTGGCTACTAGGAGGAGGGCTTTTTCTGTTGTGGCACCCCGGCTCTGGAATGAGCTCCCTAGTGAGGTTCGCCTGGCGCCTACATTGTACTCCTTTCGGCGCCAGGTGAAGACCTTTTTATTTTCTCAGGCATTTTAGCTTTCTAAATTTTTATCTTTGCTGTTTTAAATCTGTATTTTAAACTCCTGTACTGCTGCTAGGTTTTATTGTGGTTGTATTGTTATATTGTGGTTTTAATGTTCTATATATTTTAAATTGTTTTATTGTGTGTTGTTTGGTTTTAGTTTTTGTGAACCGCCCAGAGAGCTTCGGCTATTGGGCAGTATAGAAATGAAATAAATAAATAAATAAATAAATAAATATTTTTCATCCATATGATAGCATGACATGACACTTTTTCTGAATGCATTCTTGCACTTACTACCACCTACCACCATTTAGTGTCATAGAAACATAGAATCATAGGGTTGGAAGGGGCCTACAAGACCATCGAGTCCAACCCCCCGATCAGTGCAGGAAGCTTGATTCCCAGGCGGTTTCCCATTCAAGTACTAGCCAGGGCTGACCCTGCTTAGCTTACGAGATCAGGCACATCCAGCCCTTTGCTCATCTCAACAATGTAAAGGATCTTGTACAGAATACAAAAGTGACATAGCCCCAACCTGAGGAACTAATACTCTAACTATGACAGACCGGACAAAGGTTAAAAAGAGAAATTCAAAGTGATCTTGATAGGCTGGAGCGCTAGGCAGAAAACAACAGAATGAAATTTAATCAGGATAAATGCTAAGTTCTGCATCTAGGAAAACGAAACCAAATGCACAGTTACAAGATGGGCGATACTTGGCTCAGCAATACTACAAGTGAGAAGGATCTTGGATTCTTGTAGATCACAAGCTGAATATGAGCCAACAATGTGATGTGGCTGCAAAAAAGCCAAATGCTATTTTGGGCTGCATTAATAGAAGCATAGCTTCCAAATCCCGCAAAAAGATGACAAAGATGGAGGGAAGGTTGGTGGCATCCATTATTTTGAATAATCTCTTTCCTAGTCAAATGCTTATCACACGTGCTTATCAGTGATCAAGGATACTCCATCCGAAGTAGTTGGTTTCCCAACCCATAGTACCTCTGTCTTGTCTGGATTAAGTTTGAGCTTGTTCATCCTCATTCATCCCCAAACAGCCTCCAAACACTGGTTCAAGAGTTCCACAGCCTCCCTGGGATGTGCAGATGGAAACGAGAGGTAGAGCTGAGTATCATCTGCATACTGATGACATTTCAGCCCAAACCTCCTGATGACTTCCCCCAGCGGTTTCATGCAGATGTTCAATGCAGGAATCCAAGTCCAAGTTTTTATTTTCCAATTGATGATGTTTATGTGTGTGTGTTTTGTTGGTTGTATAATACATTTTATTTTTTTTTAAGGATTTTTTATCACCCTGCGTACGTTAATTGGCTTACCTAGTGCCAAGATGTTTGTGTTATCAGGAAGTCTTGCACTGCAAATGACCAATGTTACTAATGTGATTGTCACTTTCTGCATTTAACTTCCTTCTGACCTCACTGTTTACAGTTCTTTCCCCACCACCGCCATATAAACCTGAAACTCTCTATAATACTCTGTGTATCTGTGAAATGGACTATAGTCAATGAAAGCTTATGCCAGAATACATGTGTTCATCCTGAAGGTGCCACAAGACTCTTATTCTGCAGTAAGAGAAAAGGAAGGTTCAACTGTGGGCATCAGTAGCACCTGACAATAATTCAGGGAATTCAGCAGAGACCTGATGAAGTCTGTGTTCGCCCTCACAGAAATGGCACTGGCAGTCATAACTAAAGCCGTTTAACCATATCAAACATTTTCTGCGGAAGGGGGAAAACAACATGAAATCAGCCCTTTAACTCAAAAGGTGTCAACAGAAGCGTTCGAGGAGGCTCCTCCTAATGTGTTGCTGAGGGCGAGGCATGATGGGAAACTGGGGCAGAGGTTGACATCTAGTGGTAACAAACACTGCAGGGATTACACCACATGGAGCCCAGAGAATGCATAAAGATGAGTGATGCCACAGGATTGCCATCTTGCTCTGTTAGTTCAGCCAAGAAGATCTCTGTAGAAGAGCTCAAGAACAAAACCCATTTTACACTCCAGACTAGGTCACCATGAACTGTGCCTACTTACTTTGATTCTGAAGCAGTTCAGACCCACTAATGAAAAAGAGAGCTTCGGCTATTGGGCGGTATAGAAATGAAATGAATGAATGAATGAAACCAACTGAGGCAGCTGCTTCTCAGAATGCAATCTTTTTTTACAGACAAAGGATTTCAGAGTGTGTTGTGAGCTGGGCAGACTTGTTCCCTGTTTTATCTTCCCCCTTTTAGACCCTTTTAAGGCTTTGGGGTGGCCTGGACATTGATGGATTACAAGGGACACTACTAGTAAGCACAGTTTGTCACAGCAGAAAACACTTCTGGAATGTACCTTGAGGATGGAAATTGGTTTTGCCTGGTCTGATAAACTTGCTAAGAAATTTTGGGTGGGAAAGCAGTTTTTGCATGCAAGAGAAGCTGGTGTTGCTTTCTTCCAGCTGTGGGTGGGGGGAACCAACAAGAGGGAAAGGCACAAATTATGTTGAAAAACAGGAGAGCTGATATTCTCAGGTGCCTGAAAATGCTTTAATAAGCCCAACACATTTCAGAAAGATATCTCCTTCCTCAGGGGCCACATCATCTTTTTCTGTGTATAGTTTGAAAAAGAGGAAATATCAGTAAGATTTTTCAAAATATACTTGGAGAAAGGTAAGTGGCTCCTGAGGAAGGAAATATCTTTCCAAAACGTGTTGGACATATAAAAGCATTTTCAGACACCTCAGAATATCTGCCATCCTGTTTTTTAAAAAAAATTCTTCCAATTAGCACAGTACAGGGAGCTGCGAAGGGCTGTGTGTGTGTGTGTGTGTGTGTGTGGTTTTTGAGTTTCGTCATGCTTTTAATTTGCCAGGTTGACATGATTTTATTGAAGTCTGTATTTTATCTGCCATGTCTGTCTCTATTATCTTATTATAGTTGCTGTACTTTAGTGCTGTGATTTTCATTATTGTAAGCTGCCTTGAGTAACATTTGTGTATTAGAAAGGTGGCATATAAATCTTAATTCTCAACAAATTACCAAATTGTGCACAAGCTTTTTGTACATGTAAATGTACAACGGGCTCGTTGGGTCCTAGCCATACATCTTGTGACTTAATGGTAATCTCAGGATATTTAGAAAGACATAAAATATATTTGTGTTTTGCATGCATTCTTTTTTAACTTTACAGGCACTTGCCTTTTATCCTATGGGGTTAGCTGGTGCAAGGGTCTATCTTTTGTACTGATAAGACGTAGACTTAATTCACACCCTTGCAGAGTTTCCCTAATTTGGCCAGAAGCCTTGAAAGAAAAACAATTGAAGTTTTATTCACCCACTCCCTCTGCCCTGCATCTCTGGTTTTCTGAGAACCAAGCATCCATAGTTACTAGACCTTCTCATTTATAAATACAATGTGTATCTGAAGAGAGGGATAGGGAAGGACCATGGGTATAAATTAGGGCAGGCCTGGCTGAACTAATTTTTTTAAGGGTAGGTCCAGCCCACATAGTTATATTGTTGTTGTTATTATTATTTTGGTGTCTCACTATTTAACCTTTTACATCTGTTAGGTTAAATATCAGTTCATATTGCTTTTTATGCTCACCTACAGACGTACACACACCCCATTCAATAGACTATAGCAGCCTCCAGAATGCCTCCAAATTTTTCCCTTAGGTTTGCTTGGCTCACCTCTTGGCCTGGTTGAGTGATAGTCCCAAGAAGTAATGTGCTGGGTGAAATGCATTAACTGGCAGTCCATTCACACTGATGAAGAGTAGGCAAGCAAGTTATTTAATGGCAAGAGAAGAATATTATATCATCTAGTGGGTGGGAGCGCTATATTTTTCCTGAATTAGAATTCCACCCCTGGGAAGGATAAGAACCTAGAAATGGTCATTTCTCAAATTAAAAAAAAATGTGCGCTCTCTCTCTTTCTGTCTCTGTGTGTGTATTACACGTTTATCCAGCCCTTTCTCCAAGGAAATCAGGGTGGTGCCCTTAAAATAACCTTGTGAGGTAGATCAGACTGAGGGATAATGATTGCCCTAAGCCATTCCCCCTGCTCCTACCCAGACACAGTAGCCACCATACCACTAACTGTCAAAGTTAGCTCTCAGTAGGCTGAGTTTTCTTAAGGCACAATCTTATGCATATTTAGACAGAAAAAAGTCGTACAACTCCCAGCATGCCCCAGCCAGCTATGCTATGCTGGAGCATGCTGGGAGTTGTGCGACTTTTTTCTGTCTAAACATGCATAGGATTGCGCCTTTAATGGCTGAGGTTTTGACTTAATTTGTCCCTGGCTGAAAATCTGAGGGGGTCCAGACTAGACGCAGATATAGTCTGAGAAAATGACAGTGTTCACATGTAATGTGAACACAATTGAGTGGTACGTGCATGAGCAGAAAGGAGCCCACATGAAGCACCGGGCTCACTTTGCTTTCCCCCACCACCCTCCTCCTCCTATACAAGTGGGAAGAGGAATAAACTGGAATTTAGACTCCTGGTTTGTGATGTGTATGAACTTGAGCACACTCCGGGAGAGCGGAGGACAGGAAGGCCTGGCATGCTATGGTCCGTGGGGTCACGAAGAGTCGGACACGACTGAACGACTGAACAACAACAACAATTGTCATGTGTGCACCAGGAACTGTGGTTTAAAATAAATTCTAGTTTGTGAAACAAGCCAGCAAAACAACCCAGGGCTTGTTGTTGATTTATTTAGCAATTGACTAGGCTTTCTTTTCCCCTTCATGGATCACTGCCTTGTTGTGGCGAAGGGGCTTGCGTAACTCAGTGAAACCATAAGCTATGCCGTGCAGGGCCACCCAAGATGGACAGGTCATGGTGGAGAGTTCTGACAAAATGTGGTCCACTGGAGAAGGAAATGGCAACCCACTCCAGTATTCCTGCCAAGAAAACCCCATGGAACGTATCACAACGCTAGAAGATATGATGCCGGAAGATGAGCCCCTCAGGTTGGAAGGTGTCCAATATACTACTGGGGAAGAGCAGAGGGAATTTCCAAGTAGCGCCAGAAAGAGTGAAGCGGCTGGGCCAAAGCCGAAAGGACACTCAGCTGTGGATGTGTCTGGTGGTGAAAAGAAAGTCCGATGCTGTAAAGAACAATATTGTTTAGGAACCTGGAATGTAAGATCAATGAATCAAGGTAAGCTGGAGGTGGTCAAACATGAGATGGCAAGACTGAACATCAACATCTTGAGAATCAGCGAACTAAAATGGACAAGCATGGGCGACTTTAATTCAGGTGACCATTATATCTACTACTGTGGGCAAGAATCCCTTAGAAGAAATGGAGTAGCACTCATAGTCAACAAAAGGGTGGGAAAAGCAGTACTGGGGTACAATCTCAAAAACGATAGAATGATCTCAGTAGGAATCCAAGGCAAACCATTCAACATCACAGTAATTCAAGTCTATGTCCCAACCACTGAGGCCGAAGAAGCTGAGGTTGATCGGTTCTATGAAGACCTACAACACCTTCTAGAACTAACACCAAAAAAAGATGTCCTCTTCATCATAGGCGATTGAAATGCTAAAGTAGGAAGTCAAGAAATGATCACTGGGATAACAGGCAAGCATGTCCTTGGTGTACAAAATGAAGCAGGACAAAGGCTAATAGAGTTTTGCCAAGAGAACACGCTGATCATAGCAAACACTCTTTTCCAACAGCACAAGAGGCGACTCTACACATGGACATCACCAGATGGTCAATATCGAAATCAGATTGATTATGTCCTTTGCAGCCAAAGATGGAGAAGCTCTATGCAGTCAGTCAAAACAAGACCTGGAGCTGACTGTGGCTCAGATCATGAGCTGCTTCTTGCAAAATTTCATCTTAAATTGAAGAACGTAGGGAAAACCACTAAACCATTCAGGTATGACCTAAATCATATCCCTTATGAATATACAGTGGAGGTGTGAAACAGATTTAAGGGATTAGACCTGATAGACAGAGTGCCTGAGGAACTATGGACGGAGGTCCGTAACACTGTTCAGGAGGCAGCAACTAAATCTATCCCAAAGAAAAAGAGAGGGACAGGGGGAGTGCAACCCTGTTAATTCTGCTTGATCTCTCATCGGCTTTTGATACCATTGACAATGATATCCTCCTGGATCGACTCTGTGGGATGGGTATTGGAGGCACTGTGTTACAGTGGTTCCGATCCTACCTACGGGGCTGATTTCAGAGAGTAACATTGGGTGACTATTCCTCGGCCCCTTGGCAATTGAGCTATGGGGTGCTGCAGGGTACCATCTTGTCCCCAGTGTTGTTTAACATCTATATGAAGCTGCTGGGAGCAATCATTAGGGGATTTGGAGCTAAATGCCATCAGTATGCTGATGACACACAGCTCTATCTCCCTGTGATATGTGAATCAGGAGAGGCTGTGCAAGTCCTGAATCAGTGCCTAGACTCAGTAATGGCTGGATGAGGGCCAATAAATTGAAGCTGAATCCTGGCAAGACAGAAGCCCTGTGGGTGAGTGGTTCCTGGGTCCGGGAGATAGGCTCATTGCCTGTTCTGGATGGGGTTGCACTCCCTCTGAAAGATCAGGTCCGTAGTCTGGAGGTACTCCTAGATCCAACATTGTCGCTGGAGGGCCAAGTGGTCGTGGCAGCTCGGAGTGCCTATTACCAGCTTCGGCTGGTTCACCAGCTGCAGCCTCTCCTGGAAAGGGATAGCTTCACCACGGTGGTATAGGCATTAGTAACCTCAAGACTGGATTAGTGCAATGCGCTCTATGTGGGGCTGCCCTTAAGGCTGGTCCAGCTTGGCTATTGTCGGGAGCTGCCCCTTTTCAGCATGTAACTCCTTTGCTGAGAGAACTGCACTAGCTGCCTATTCACTACTGGGCCAGGTTTAAGGTATTAGTACTAGTGTACAAAGCCCTAAACAACTTGGGACCAGGATACCTGAGAGAGCGCCTCCTTCCCTACCAATCTGCCCGGTCACTGAGGTCATCGGAGGGCACGTTCCTGGTGGTTCCACATGGACCTATGGCCCGGTTGGAGTCCACCAGGAGAAGAGCCTTCAGTGTGGTGGCCCCCTTCCTATGGAATTCCCTGCCTTTAGAGGTCAGGCAGGCACCAACATTGTGTTCTTTCTGACAACTCCTGAAGACATTGTTCTTTCAAGAGGCCTTCCTTGCATGACCAGCCGTGGGTTGTTGAATTCCACTTCGTTGGGATTTGTCTTTTTAAAAATGTTTTAACTTTTTAAACTCTTTTAACCATTGTTTTATTCTTATGTTGTTCACCTCTCTGAAATCTTCTGATGTGGAGCGGTATATAAATATTGTAAATAAATAAATAAAATAAAAAGAAATGCAAGAAAGCCAAGTGGCTGTCTGATGAGGCTTTACAAGTAGCTGAGGAAAGAAGGGAAGCAAAAAGAAAGGGAGAAAGGGGAAGATACATCCAACTGAATGCAGAGTTCAAGAGAATAGCAAGGAGAGACAAGAAGGCCTTCTTAAATGAACAATGCAAAGAAATCGAGGGAAACAATAGAATGGGAAAGACTAGATATCTTTTCAAGAAAATTGGAGATCTCGAGGGAACGTTTTGTGCAAAGACAGGCATGATAAAGGACAAAGAAGGCAGGGACCTAACAGAAGCAGATGAGATTAAGAAGAGGTGGCAAGAATACACAGAAGAACTATACAGGAAAGATCTGAATGTCCCTGATAGCCATGATAGTGCGGTCACTGAACTTGAGCCGGACATCCTAGAGAGTGAAGTCAAGTGGGCCTTAGTAAGCATTACTAACAACAAAGCTAGCGGAGATGACAGTATTCCAGCTGAGCTATTTAAAATCCTAAAAGATGATGCTGTTAATGTGCTGCACTCAATATACCAACAAATTTGGAACACTCAACAGTGGCCACAAGACTGGAAAAGGTCAGTTTACATTCCAATTCCAAAGAAGGGCAATGCCAAAGAGTGTTCGAACTACCGTACAATCGCGCTCATTTCACATGCCAGCAAGGTTATGCTCAAAATCCTACGAGCTAGGCTTCAGCAGCATGTGAACCGAGAACTACCGGAAGTACAAGCGGGGTTTCGAAGAGGCAGAGGAACTAGAGATCAAATCGCCAACATTCGCTGGATCATGGAGAAAGCAAGAGAGTTCCAGAAAAACATGAAGCTATTACTGCTTCATTGACTACGCTAAAGCCTTTGATTGTGTGGATCACAACAAACTGTGGCAAATTCTTAAAGAGATGGGAGTACCAGACCACCTTACCTGTCTCCTGAGAAACCTGTATGAGGGACAAGAAGCAACAGTAAGAACCAGACATGGAACAACCGATTGGTTCAAAATTGGAAAAGGAGTACAACAAGGCTGTATATTGTCGCCCTGCTTATTTAATTTATATGCAGAGTACATCATGAGAAACGCCAGGTTGGATGAATCGCAGGTCGGAATTAAGATTGCCGGGAGAATTATCAACAACCTCAGATACGCAGATGATACCACCCTAATGGCAGAAAGCGAAGAGGATCTCAAGAGCCTCTGGTTGAGGGTGAAAGTGGAGAGTGCAAAAGCTGGTTTGAAACTCAACATTAAAAAAACTAAGATCATGGCATCTGGTCCCATCACTTCCTGGCATATGGAAGGGGAAGAAATGGAAGCAGTGACAGATTTTATTTTCTTGGACTCCAAGATCACCTCAGACGGTGACTGTAGCCATGAAATTAAAAGATGCTTGCTCCTTGGGGGGAAAGCTGTGGCAAACCTAGACAGCATAGTAAGAAGCAGATACATCATCTTGCCAACAAAGGTCCGTATAATCAAAGCTATGGTTTTCCCAGTAGCAACGTATGGCTGTGAGAGGAGAGCTGGACTATAAGGAAGGCTGAGCGCCGAAGAATTGATGCTTTCGAACTGTGGTGCTGGAGAAGACTCTTACGAGTCTCCTGGACTGCAAGGAGGTCAAATCAGTCAATCCTAAAGGAAATCAACCCTGAGTGCTCATTGGAAGGACAGATACTGAAGCTGAAGCTCAAATGTTTTGGCCACCTAATGCGAAGAGAAAACTCCCTGGAAAAGACCGTGGTGCTGGGAAAGATTGAAGGCAAAAGGAGAAGGGGACGGCAGAGGATGAGATGGCTAGATAGCATCACTGATGCAATGAATATGAATTTGAGCACACTCCGGGAGACAGTGGAGGACAGGAAGGCCTGGCGTGCTATAGTCCATGGGGTCACGAAGAGTCGGACACGACTTAATGACTGAACAACAACAAGGCTTTCTTTTAAACCGCAATTCCTGGTTTGCACGTAATGACAGGTCAAAAATCTGTTAAACAGTAATTGAATTCTGGTTTATTTCTCCGCCAGTTGCATGGGAGAAGAGGGGACAGGGGAAGCGTGTGAGTCCCGAGGCTTCTTGCGGGCTCCTTTCTGCTCATTTAGCATTATGAGTGAATGCTTGTTATGAGTTGAATATTTTTGTAGCAATCTAATGAATAAATATGTTAGTAGCACAAGTGTCACTCTAGAAAAGAGAAATAAGAAAAAAAACAAATAAAAGTAAGAATAATTTCTCTAAAACTTGTAGCTAAGCGTATTGTTTAAAATTTATATAAGACAGAAAAGTTCTTGTGATGTTTTTATTTTTTTTTGCAGGGGTGGGGGTTCACAATTTGCAAAGATTTTGTCATTTCATTAGACAAAGTCTAATATTCATATTATAATTTGGTAGTGGTTAAATTTTAAATGCCACTTTTTAAACATGCTTATTAATAATTCATATGCATTCATGAATTCATGATACACTATTTGGTATTCATGAAATTCGTGTTCTGAACCTGTGGTTTGCTCAGGCTGCACTTGAAACGACCAGGTAATTCAGATTTTGGGGGGTTGTCCATGTAAGAGCACCATGTGCCTCTTCAATAGGCACAGGTCTGTGTTGATTTTATAGAAGTGGCAGAAGGAAATTAAATGCAATCAAAGTCACTGACATTTAGTTAAACAGTGTTGAGGGTGCCAAAGTGAATTAATTGAAGTAAAAGTTCTAAAAGGACACACTTCGGAATTCAAAACCTTATCAAAGGAAATGAATAGTCATATGTGATTTGCAAATTTGCAAAACACCTTTTTCCCTCAGATATTTTAGGAGCCCCTACTCATGAACTCTGTCACAGAGATGCACTGAAACTGCCTTTGGCGATTCACCAATCAGTTCAGTTCATTCAAGATAAGGACCTGAAGATCCCTCACCCTTCAGCACCTTTGTAAAGTCCAAAAATTTGGTGAATGCTAGCTGAGCCACACCAATGCAGGCACAAATAGACAATGGGAAAATGAGTCAAACAAGAGTTTCAGTTGAGGAAAGTCCGCTTTGACCCTGACCTTCCCTCCAATGGAAAACCACGATGGTTAGTTTAAGTTGAAAGAAAGCTTTGGTTAGGATGAGAACACACGTTATTTTTAAGAGCAAAGTGGTTTGATTATTTTGTTGTATTACAATCACACACACTTTTTTTTTTCTATCCTGCAGAGAGGAATTTTTAAAAACGACTTAACGACTGAAGTCCAAAGACTTCAGAAAAGACTTTTCCAAAGAGGAGAAAATCAAACTATGGCAGAAACGTATTGCCCAGTGCTTCTGACATCACCAACACATCTCAGTCAAGGATGGCCATGCTGACCAGGGGAGATTGGTGTTGCAAGCCAATACAGCTGGAGGGGAAGGCTGATCCATGCACTCTGAAAACCAGAAGCTTCTCTCATGTGCTCACATATGTTCTGGGGGCTGTCCTATCAACAGCACCACCTTCCACTGTCTGTGGGATCTCAATACCTGGGTTGACTATGATGATGCTTGACCCTTCCTCCTGCTGCCAGGCCCTGTTGACTCTTTCTATAGACTTATTTTTATTTATTTTATTAAATTTCTTAATCGCCCATCTGGCCAGTCACCCGGCCACTCTGGGTGATGTACAATAATACAAACAGTTTAAAAACAATAAAATTACACATTAAAACATCATTTTCTAAAATTTCCCTAGCCCACCCCAAATGCCTGCCTGAACAACCAAGTTTTCAACGTGTGGCGGAAGCTCATTAAAGAGGGGCATGGCAGAGTTCCCTAGGGAGGGAGTTCCACAGAGTGGGGGCCACCACAGAGAAGGCCCTCTCCCTTGTCCTCACCAGCTTAGCTGTCCTGGCTGATGGGACAGAGAGAAGGCCATCCGAGGCTGACCTTGTTGAGTGGCCTGTCTGGTGTTGCTGGAGGCTCTCCTTAAGATTGGCTGGGCCGGAACCATATAGGGTTTTAAAGGTCAAAACCAACACCTTGAATTTGGCCCGGAAAACAACTGGTAACCAGTGCAACTCCTTCAGCACTGGAGTGATGTGATCATGCCGGTGGCTGCTTTTAATCAGGCAAACTTAATCCCTGTTTGGATGTTCAAGTGAATGCATGAGGGCTCAACGTGGCCAGCCCCACCCTGTCAGTTCAGACCTTGCCATGTTGAACTTGCAAGATCTGAATAGAACTCTCTGCATGAGTAGAACTCTGCACGATCGTGAACCCTGCCTTAACAGAGCTCCTGATTGCACTGTTCAGACCCCAGCATTCCTGGATGCCTTCTGTCAGGAGCGCCCTAGCTGCCTCTTGCAGTCCCCTCCAGTAGCCAGCTCAGGACACAGACGACGAGGATTCTTTCCGAGGCTTTATTCCTTTATGACTCTTACAGATACTAATCACTAGCGACTAAGCAAGGAACTGCACTGGAGACAGATAGCAGAGTAGCCTAAGCTCCAGGTAAGGCAGTTGGTCCCCGTTTGAAGGGGAACCGCGGGAAGACTCTGAAGTTATGGGCTAGGGAGAGATCCTCCCTCTTTCCCTTGGGTCCTCAGGACGCGACTGTTGTTTTAGCGCCAAACGAGCGGAGCGCCTCCTCTCGGCACCCTTCATCTGTCGTCACTCCCTGCGTCTGCGCCAAGCGTCCAGCAAGCCCCCCTCCAGCCCTCTCTCACCGCCAGGGTCACTATCTATCCCAGGAATGCTGGCAGGAGGAATCTCTGCCAGCTGCTGTGCCTGTGAGAGATGAGCGAGCTCCTCTCCCACCGATTGCTGTTCCTCCTCAAAATCAGAACTGCTCTGGGGCTCTATGGGCTCAGTTTCCACCCTGACACCTTCATCCCTTCCTAAGGTCCATTTCCCCAACAAACCCTGCTATCTTCCTAAATTTGTGAGCTCCCAGCTGCTGCCCACATGCACACCTTGAATCATCACCCTCTATTCTGGGCAGAGCTGGCGTCAAGGGTAAGCACGGATGGTCACTTGCCAAGGGCCCACACCCCAGCAGGCCCCTACTGAGATTAGCCCCTTGGACTTGCTCCTCCTCATCTGTTCTCCAATATTTGCTTCAGTTCCTCAGACTTTAGTCATGTGTGTCGGTCCTACATCTTCTGCAGTGAAGACAGGCAAAAATTCATTCAGCTCCTCCTCTAGTACTCCTTTAACTCCATTGTCATCCAGTGGTCTAACTGCCTCCCTAGCCAGGTTGGTTTTTAAAGAATTCTTTATTTGTTGGCCTTGATAATATTAATGGCACAGCCAGTAAAAAGGGGAGGACCTGACTGTGTATGCATCCTTAAGGAAACAAAATCCAGGCCCCTTCTCCATCTTTGATTATTCGTTTAAGGGGGACATAACTCAGTTGTAGAGTACCTGTTTTGCATGCAGAAGGTCCCAGATTTGAGCCCCAGTAGCTCCAGGTAGGGCAGGAAAAACTCCTGCCTGAAATCCTGGAGAGCCACTGCCAGTCCATGTTACGATACTGGGCAATATGGCCAAATGGTCTGACTCAGTATAAGGCAGCTTCCTGTGTTCCTGTGTTAATATAGGAACAAAGTAGGTGCTCTTGAATGAAACTGATTATCTGGATTGATTCCAGTCGGGATTCAGGCTGACAGTTTGGGACAGAATCAGCCTTGGTCACCCTGATGGATGACCTTCTTCAGGAGAGGGACAGGGGGAGTACAACCCTGTTACTTCTTCTTGACCTGTCAATGGCTATTGATACTGTTGACTATGGTATCCTCCTGGACCACCTCTGTGACTTGGGAGTTGGAGGCACTGTTCTACAGTGGTTCAACTCATACTTGTGGGGTTGGTTCCAGAGAATAGCATTGGGTGACTGCACCCAATATTGTTTAATATCTACATGAAGCCATTGGGAGTGGTCAACAGATTTGGGGCAAGGTGTCACCAGTCTGCTGAGAACACCAAGCTCTGCTTCTCTGTGACATCTGAATCGGGAGAGGCCGTGCATGTTCTGAACCGGTGCCTGGATGCAGTTATGGCTTGGATGAGGGCTAATAAACTGAAGCTGAGTCTCAATAAGACAGAGACCCTATGGACTGGCAGTTCCCAGGTCTGGGAATTGGGGTGTTTGCCAGTTCTGGATGGGGTTGCACTCCCTCTGAAGGAGCAGGTCTGTAGTTTGGGGTGCTCCTGGATCCATCTTTGTCACTGGAGACCCAGATGGCCTCGGTGGCCCAGAGTGCCCACTACCTACACCCATTCCTGGATAGGGATAGCCTAGCCACAGCGATCCATGCACTGGTAACTTCACGATTACACTGCTGCAATGCACTCTATGTGGGGCTACGTAGATGCATGGCTCAGAAGCTGCAGTTAGTGCAGAATGCAGAAGCTAGGGTGCTCACTGGGACACCTAGCTATGCTCACATGACACCTGTGTGAATACAATAGCACTGGCTGCCTATTTGCTGCTGAGCCACATACAAGGTTATCTTACTATAATATAAAGCCCTAAACAACTTGGGACGAGGATACCTAGCAGACCGGCTTCCCTTATATGCAGTATACCTCGGCCACCTCTTAAATCATCAGAGGAGGCCTTGCTGGTCATTCCAAAATTAAGGAATGTCATCATGAAGAACCGCGATGGTGGCCCTTCTCTGTAGTGGCTCTGGAAAACCCTCCCCCGTGCAGTTTGGGAGACAGAAAATGTGGCATCTTTCAAGCGCCTCCTAAAAATGCACCTTTTCACCCAGGCTTTCCCTAGATCGTGCTTTTAAGCTTTTAAAGTCTTATATTGGGTTTTATCACATTGTATTCTATGGTTTTAATTGTTGTGAACTGCCCAGAGAGCCTCAGCTGTTGGACAGTACATAAATGTAATAAATAAATACATAAATATGAAACTGGACATCCGCTCCAGAATCTGATTTGCTTCTCCTTCCCCTTAATAGGCTCTCTTTACTGTGGGGATATGCTCTGAAAAGGTGTAGGCAGTATTTTCAAAAAGCTGCAATACTCTTACTGAAATGTTTGTGTCCTGCGTTTCTCCCTTAGCCATATTCTATCCATTGCTGCCACCGCCTTTGCTTATCCCTACCATTCCTCCTACTCTCTTTCTGTTCTTGGAGGGGAGAAAGTCTCTGCACAAAGTCAGGCTCAGGGAAAAAATGCAGGCCATATGAGCAAGAAAAGGAAATGCACATACATTTGTTGAAATGCCTCCGGACAGGATTCAAGCTTGTAGTTATTCAATGACCAAGTGGGTCTCTGCAGCAGCAACAGGGTTTAGTTTGTGCTAATTAAGGGACAAATACTGTTATTCACCATGAAATTGGCTAAGAACAGCTTCTTCACACAGTGCATAGCTAAACTATGGAATTTGCTACCTCAAGATGCAGTGATGACCACCAATTTGGATGGCTTTAAAAGAGGGTTAGATACATACCTGGAGGAGAAGGCTATCAATGGCTACTAGTCCTGATGGCTATGGGCTACCTCCAGTACCAGAGGTGGTAAGCTTATATACACCAGTTGCTGTGGAACATGGGCAGCATGGTGCTGCTCTTGCACTTGTGTCCTACTTGTTGGTTCCTGGTTGACCGCTGGGTGGCCACTGTGTGAACAGAATACTGGACTAGATGGATCCTTGGGCTGATCCAGTGTGGCTCTTCTTATGTTCTTATGTTCTAAAAGCTCCATGCTTTGTTGTTGTTGTTGAAAAAGTAGTTTGCTTGACTTTAGGCTCTCCTATCTGCTTGCATACAAACATACTGTACCGCAGTGGTGATAGTGAAGCCTTGCTACAAATAGAAGGTGTATCAGGCAATGGGGGCAGGCGAAAGAAAGAGTCAGATTGTGGTCGTGGGAAGGGAGAAAATAATGTAATGTCTTGGCTGCTTCCACTGCTCCTAGTCTTTGTCCTTTTCAGGGCTGGGCTGGGCCATGGGCAGAAGTCTGAGAACCAGGTGCCAGCAGCCACGGGACAAGCCAGTAGTCAGGGCTGAGGAAAAAGCCAGGGCCAGAGGAAAAACCAGGAGGCAAGAGCAAGACAGAGGTCATGACCAAAGACTAACCAAAGATATAGGAACACATCAGAGCTCAGGAATATTTTGATGCTCAAGTAAGGCTCAAGGGGAACAGGAAGCCCCCTTAATTATACTCCTTCCTGTCCAGTGGCCAGCTTAGGTGGGTGGAGTCAGTCTATAGCTTGAAGGTACTTCCTTGAGTAGTTGCAACCTGCAGTTTGGTGGTTCAGCACAAGGGCCAGCTGCTAGGGTGGCTGGCCACTTACACATTGCCAAAAAAAGAGGCATTGTGCCACACACAAAAAGGGCAAAAGAAGACACCAATCTGCATAACATTTGCATATAGAAATGTGTATGTATAGGTGCAAATTTAGAAATAATAACTATAATTTAAATAAAAATACAAGACATCACACTATAGTCGAGAAGACTGACCAGGTGACCTGAGTGCCTGCTTAGTTTACTGTCCAGATGCTAAGTATGGATGGGCAACTGCAAAGACCCTGCTGTTCTCCCTCCTTATGGTTCTTTGATTTTAAATCAGACTTGGACCGGGCAGCCCATCAAATACAGGACACCTTCAAATACAGGCCTGACCTCTGTAAAGTTGGGCACATGGCCACCCTAGCAGCTTCAAACAGATCCCAACAGTTCTGGACAGTCATCTGCCATCCCCTGAAAGAATGTGTGAGCTGGGTGCTCCCCTGCAACAATCCCGCCTGTTCATGTAATTTTTCCTTCTCAAAGGGGGAGATATTGCATGTCAGGGAGGAGAAACACCTAGTTCATATAGTCTTTGAAATGAATGGTGATTGCAAAGGTGCCCATTTATTCTCGCTTTGGTGAGAATAACCTCCAATGAACTGAAGCAGGGAAGTGGGAGAGGAGGGAGAGAGACGACATGGATCAAAGAGATAACGAGGAGAGAGGAAACACATGAAGTGATGTGCTGGATCAGACCAAAGGTCTATCTAGTCCAGCATTCCGTTCATACAGTGGCCAGTCAGATGCCTCTGGGAAGTCCACAAGTAGGACATGAGTGCAACAGCACTCTCCTGCTCATGTCTTTGGTATTCAGAGGCACACTACTTCTGATTAGTGTTGTGCCGAAAATTTCTCCCATATTTCTTGACCATTCTCATTCAATATGATAGAAAAGAAATTGCTTTCGAAAAGAAATTCAAAGGAGGAAAGATTTCAGAGAAATTCTCATGGGTTGGGTTTAGAATCATAGAATCATAGAATAGGTTCTATTCTTAGGTTTGAGGTTCTTGTGCTTACCTTACTTATGAGGTGGCTGAGGAGTGCGCATGAATGTCTCGTCTGTGATTGTACAATAACCTCTGTGGCAGCCTGTAGCCTCCTCGGCTTCCTGCACTTCAGTTACAGCCATCATGAGGAAGACATCATGAGGCAAAACCTCCCATGGGGCCTTTTTCAGTTCAGGAAGTGCAGGTGGCCTGGGAGGCTGCAGAGCAATGGAAAGATATATACTAGAGAGAGAAAACAGAAACAGCACCCTCGGCCACCTTGCAGTGATTTGGTAAGCTTAAAAATAACACCAAAAGAAATTCAAAATTTTTCCTCTAAACAGTGGATGCCTCAACACAGTTGATGCTGTTGCCACATACAGAAGCAGTGCAATAAACCAAAAATCTTTAGGAAAAAAGAAAGCAGCTGTGCTACAACCCCTGCCAGTAGTGAGCCCTATCTGTTGGAGAATTTCTCCTCTCCTAGGAGAAATTCGGTGAAATTGTCCCCCCAATTTCTCTGCCCATAAATAGGCTGAAGAATTTTGAGAGGCTATTGGTGCACAGCTCTGCTTATGATACTGGAGCTAACTAGTAGCCATTGCCAGCCTTATCCTCCATGAATTTGTCTAATCCCCCTTTAAAGCCATCCAAGTTGGTGATCATCCCTACATCTTGTGGAAGGGAGATCTTTCTTTGGTGTGGTGGGGGTTGTGCATGTTGGCGCTTACCAGCCAAAACATGTGAGGTTCTGGTCATTTTTTGAACTATTTCTATTGGGTAATTACTGCAACTTCACAATGGTCAAGCACCAGCATCCTGTATGTAAGAGCACAACATTCTTTCCCAAGATACTTCTGCTCTGTTTTAATTCTTGAACTAAAGTCCTAATTTAATTGGGAAAATTGAAAAGGCATACAATACTATGAAAAGCCTTTAAAGATAGGATTCTTTATATATAATTTCAAAGCCAATTTTCATAATTTATTGGTAGCAGAGCTTTTTAATATGTAAAATACGAGTCCATATCTTCCTGAGAGAACCCTGCAAAGACAGGTTTAAAAATGATGAATTCTTATTAGATGTTAATGACATAAGTACTGAAAAAGAAATTGATAAACTGTTCAGTTTCATTGGCTCTCAGAGTGGCTGGGTGACCAGCCAGATGGGCAATTAATAAATTTAATAAAAAAAAATAAAACACATTTCCTGCCAAGTAGCCATCTCTGCTGTTTGGAGTCAGCAGCATCTTTTGGACCCTTGGTTCACTTCTATCTCCCCAAACGAGTAGTGACAAATACTATTAGAAGTTTTGCCAAATCCTGGTCCAACACATTGTGATTACAGATGTCCCTGCTGTCCTTTGTTAACACCATTAAAACTCATGTTATCTTCTATGCCAGTAGAGCAACACGTCCATCACACAGAATGTCATTATCAACCATATGTTGTGCTGTGGTCCTTAGCAGGAGGGCAACGTTTCAGAGATCTGTGTGAGATGCTGAAGCAGAGAAAGAGCTGGAGGCTCACGTTGCTTTGGCTTCTTAATTCTGAGTGGTGCTGGAGTTTTGTGTTAAACACGAGACATTGAGAGATGGACATCTGGAGATGAATTTGGGAATCCATTTGTAATATAAGCAGCCAATTTATCTTCTGTTGATTTATATTAGGGGCTTTGGGCTGTATACAGACATTTTGCTTATGTTCTTTGGTTTTGATGGATTTAAATAATTAATTTTCAAAGCAAAAATATTAATTATAACGAGAAAATAAAGATAAACTTGTAATGCAAGCTACACATACCAGCTAAGATGAGAGCTGTGACTAGTGCGTTCTCTGTTACTCATTCTCTCTTCTCTATGTGTGTGATTGCTTTCAATTCTGTCTTTCAAAATATTGTACATTTATATCTGATGTATCTTTTTCTTTCCTAAAAGCTACTGTGGGTACTAATTGGTAGAAGAGCAGAATATAAATATTATCCACCACTATTACTACTACTACTACTACTACTACAAATAATAATCATAATTTTCTGCCCTCACTACTTCAGTATTTAGCAATATTGTATACATTTAGTTTCAGAGAGAACAAAGATCTTGGGTAGATGTTGTTGTTGTTTTTAATTTTATCTCCCAACCTGATTAGATCAGGGGCAGGCAACTTGTGCACCTCCAAATGTTTTGGCATACAACTCTCATCAGCTCTAGATAGCAAAGCCAGTGGTGAGGGATGATGAGAGTTGTAGGTCAAAACATTGGGAGGGCCACAAGTTGCCCACTCCTGGATTAGATAAAAGCCCTGTTTAGTTGTTTAACATGTGTTCAAATAACTTGAGTATGGGGGCGGGGGGGCAAGCTCCAGCATGACCGATTTGAGGGGGGAAACGTAGTTCAGCAGTAGAGCACCTGCATTGCATGTAGAAGGTTCCAGGTTCAATCCCCAGCATCTCCAGGCAGGGCTAGGAAGGAATCCTGCCTAAAACCCTGGAGAGCCATTGCTGCCAGTCAGTGTTGACAACACTGGACTAGATGGACCAATTGTTTGCCTCAGTATAAGGCACCTTCCTATGTATCTATGACTCATGTTTATTGAATTCCTGCCTACAGTTGTATGTCTATCAGGGCTTTCCCACACAATCAGGAATGCTAGAATGTGTGGATAGATCCCTCCGCTTATACAAGCGCATGTGCAAGACCTGTTTAGGCATTCAATGAACATATATAGGTTGGAGACAGAGCCTGGCACTGACTTACCATTTTTCTCAATGGCTGTTCATTGAACATACTTTGGTCAATAGAACAAGGCTGAAAAGTCCATACATTCGAATACTGGGCACTATTTCTACACAGTGGTGAAATGTGGTTTTTTTATTTCATATTTTTCTATGAATTATAATCCCAGGAACATGGGAAGCTGCCTTGTACCAAGTCAGACTATTGGCCCATCTAGTTCAGTATTGCCTACACTGACTGGCAGAATCTCACCAGGGTTTCAGACAGGAGTTTTTCCTGCCCTACCTGGAGATGCCAGGGATCAAACCTGGGACCTTCTGCATGCCCTCTACCACTGAGCTATGACCCCTCCCAGAGTCAGACTATTGGTCCATCTAGTTCAGTGTTGCCTGCACTGACTGGCAGCAGCTCACCAGGGTTTCAGACAGGCGTCTTTCCCAGCCATACCTAGATATGCCAAGGATTGAGCCTGGGGGCTTTTATATACAAAGTAGGTGCTTCACCATTGAGCTACAACTACAGCCTCAACTCTGTGCAAGTGTATTCTAAGTTCGGTTAAAAGAAACTCACCGGAGTAGCAGAAGGATGGTAACGATGAATATACCATCGGCATATTGTTAATACATACAGTATGTGAAGAATTACAACCGCTGGTGTCAACCCCAACATTAAATAGTTAAAAAGCAGCGCTAAAAGGCATCCTTACCAGAGCTCCTTGAAACAGGAAAACAATCAATACATACTCCATTAGTCTTTGATCTGACCTGCATAGATTATGGCAATAAACAATCCTCAGGATGAACTAAAAACCTAAATCAATGCCCAAATCTTTAAACTTTAGCCAAACTCCTTTGTAGTTTATAGAATCAAAAGCCCTCTCTCGATCAATAAAGGTAGCATAAAGCCTTTTTGCCTTTCAAATGCTTGAATTAATGGTTCAGGGAAGATAATATAAAAGAACTGGAATGTGTCCAAACTTGTCTGTATCACCACTAATAAATTGGTGTCAGATACTCAGCTTCCCAATATTAATTATTAAAAAACCAACCCTCTTCTATATTCTTTCTCTGTAGTACTTACACTAATAGGTCTAGATCTGGAGTTTTTCCACTCCATGATGCTGTTTAAAAGTAAATAACTTAATGTTTGGCACAAGCCTGAATTGGGAAAGGGGGAAGTACTAGCTTAAAAAGAATGTTACCTCAGAATTTGCAACCTTAGGGAGCATATATCATGCTGTTGGAGTGGTTTCCAGGTTTAAAGCCCAACACAAAATCATCAGCTCCGTTGATATAATATCGTAACAGTGCCAGTGTAGGCTGGTGGCTCCAATTTCGGTGGGGCTATGATCCATTCTGGGTTTCAGGAAGAACCAGCCAGAAATCTAAAGTTGCCATCCAAGGTGCTGAACCTATTTGGGAGTTGGGGCTCAGCACCTTGGATAGCTCCTTTAGAGTTCTGTCTGGTTCTGACTGAAACTGAGAATGAAATTACAGCCCCACCACAATTGGAGCCACCAGCCTACACTGGACAGTGCATTGGAAACATCACAGCTTGTTACCCCCATATTCAGCATGCCCAGTGTCATTGGCAGGCACTTTCAGGGAGCTGCCAAGGTCCCAAAGCCCTGGCTAGGCCCACCACTGCTAATGTCCGCACTGGGCCCCCGGCACTGGGCTCCCACGTCCGTGAGCTGCCATTTTAAATTATCATCATCATTATCATTATTAATAATAATAGTAGTAGTACTACTAGTAAACAGATTTTTACCCCACCCTTCAGGGTAGATACCCCCACAGGGAGCTTACACCTACAATAACAAAATACAGCAACATTTCAAAAGTATTAAAATATTTTAAATTTATTAACATAACATTAAAACAGCATAAAATACCGGCATTAACCTAACATTAACAATAATCGCAGGAGATCAATATTTGCTAAAAAAAAAAAAAAAATCTTGCCATGCTCCAGGCATAGCATCATTCCAAAGAATTAAGGTTAAAGTTAAAATACTGGTTCATGGCCTCCCACCGCTGACACCGTGCAAGTCTGCGGCCCACCGTTATAAGAGGGGACCCATCAAAGGCACTTTTCTAAGGGCTTCCTCAAACCAGGAGCCAGACTGATGATCTGCATGACTCTTCTGCTTGCATTCCATGCTAATCTCTGACATCCTACCATCTTCACTAGTGCAGATTCAAAGCAATAAAGCAGAGGCTGAGGCCATAATGGTGACCGCTGATGGGACTTGGCCTGCCTTGCCATAGAGGAAGACCTGCCACAAACCCCAGATGGCCGAATCTTGCGTGGAAATGGAAAACATTCTTATTTCACCACAGTTTAGCTATCTGTCTATCTGTGTCTGTCTGTCTATCTATCTATCTATCTATCTATCTATCTATATTTTACAGTGTTTGTATACTGCTTTTCTAACCACATTGGTCCTCCAAGTGGGTTAGCATAATAATATAATTAAACAACAATTGAACATAATCACGTTTGGCAACAATTAATTTAAAGCTACACTCAGTAACGACAACAGTGCAGAAAACAGCAGGTAAAGCAATGATACTGTGTTAAAGCTCCAAAATTCTACAACAAAAACCACATAGAAAGAATAGGTTTTTATTCCTACACAAGCACACGACACAATACACCCAAAAAAGAAGAGAGGGAGCTTGTGGAAACCTGATTAAGAGACAGGAAATTGCTTAGGATGAAATGGCTGGATGCAATTAAGCTGACTAGAATTCAGATTGTTCTATTTGTCATGTTTTTAATTATCTGGATTAGTGTATGCGTGTATATAAATTGCCATCTTTTTATCACTGTTGCCACCTGAATTACATCAACTTGATGTTGTAAAAGCTTCACTTACTGATTTCTACATACCAAGGTTCTGCTAATGGTACAGAAGCAGAGAAGACCATTTTTTTCTGGCGAGTTGGCAAACCTAGATAGATAGATAGATACATAGACACATAGATGACTTGATTCCCTGTTCACACAACAAAGGTGTTTTGAATGAATGTGTGGAGGGGGAAGTGGTGGCAACACATGCAGAGGTCTGAACAAAGCCCAGGCCCATACAGATGGGCATGCATAAGCTCTGTGGGTGCAACTAGGGACCCTGCCTTTTGCGGGGTTCCTGATCATGTGGAGAGAGTCTGTGGTAGGGCTGAGCCAAAATGCTCCAGTTATTTTTCTGCCCCATTCACAGGTAGCGAAATGAGGACCATTTCAATTATTGTGGAGGGATATGCAGGGCTGTCACTACCATTACACACTGGTTTCATTTCAGCACCAAGTTAAAACATGTATTTTTTACCAAAGACTTTGGGGGCTAATTAGATTCCCTGAGTTTGCACACTGTTTTAGCTGTTTTATTATTTTAGATTTTAAATTGGTATCAGCTAGCTTAGGGCGCAATCCTATGGGGATAGGGGGTCA
The DNA here is from genome assembly GCF_057233095.1 of Heloderma suspectum. Taxonomy (NCBI): domain Eukaryota; kingdom Metazoa; phylum Chordata; class Lepidosauria; order Squamata; family Helodermatidae; genus Heloderma; species Heloderma suspectum. The sequence continues at coordinate 42,472,567 of NC_139460.1, read as the reverse complement.
CCTCCAAACTCGGAGGCAACTGCCTATCCAATGTAGGGCAGGAGAAGCACAGAGGGGATCGTTCCCTCCGCGCTTCTCTTGCCCTGCATTTGCGGCTAAACAGCTGATTTCAGCTGTCTAGTGGCGGGAAGGTGGAGTGGGGGAGGAGGCTGCTGTACGACACATAGGATGTATCACACTGGCATTTCTGCCTTCCCCACCCCAGAACACCACCACCCCAGGAACGCCCTGTTTTGGCCGTTCCACGCTCCCCTTGCAAGCGTGGAGCACAGGGCTGTTCCATGCTGCCTGCAAGGCAGCACAGGAGCTGGGGAAGGTCGGTTCTCTGGGAACCAACCTTGGAGCATTGGTTCCCAGAAAACCACATATCCTATGGCCATCTAGCCGCTGACTGGCAGCCATAGGATTGCTCCCTCCATGATTTAATATGTTTTAGCTATTTACATTATTTATTGTTTTACACTGTTTAAATTTATTTTATCTGTACGCTGCCCTAAGATCCTAATGATATAGGGTGGGCTACAAATGTTTTAAATAAATAAGTAAATAAAATTAGGCAGGGTGAGGCAGTTGCCAGGAGGCAGCAGCAAGGCGTTCAAGGGGGGAGCTTTGTGCCTTTTAGCCTATTCTTTCCTTCCTTCCTTCCTTTCTTTCTTTCTTTCTTTCCTATACTGGCCAATAGCCGAAGCTCTCTGGGCAGTTCACAAAAATTAAAACCACAAGGTACAGCATAAAAGAATAGAAAATATGAAAGCTTTAAATTACAATATAAACGTACAACCAGAATAAAACCTAGCAGCAATGCAGAGATTTAAAATACAGATGTACAACAGCACAGCTAAAATATTAGAGTCCTAAAATGCTGGGGGGGGGGGAAGCTCTTCACCTGGCGCCGAAAGAAATACAACATAAGTGCCAGGCAAACCTCTCTAGGGAGCTCATTCCACAGCCGGGGTGCCACAGCAGAAAAGGCCCTCCTCCTGGTAGCTAGCCACCTGCTAGCTATTCTGTGCCCCTTAAGTTAACCTGCTGCCTTCAGGTTCAGTGGAGGACCTTACCTCATCATTAGTGTTAAAGACACATTCATCTCCTGTCCAGGCAGAATTTGTACATGGAATGAGAGGGGGCGCCATCTTGTCTTTCACCACAAGCAGCAAAATGTTTTGGGCTGGCCCTGCAGATATGGTAAATGGAGGTGCTTAACTTTGGCTATTGGGCAGTATAGAAATGTAATAAATAAATGCTGCCAGTGGCAAGCGGAGCTACTAGGTTGCTAGGTGGCCACTGGCCAGCAACTTAGTAGCCATTCCTCCCTTGCCCCCCTGTAGCCTCTTGGGAACAATGCTACATTATCACCCCAGCCAGCACGAAAAATGGTCAGGGGTCAGGGGAGTTGTAGTCCAAAAGTATGGAGGGCACCTAGTTGGGCATATACTCAAAAGGCAACCCTCTGCTACAATGCAGTCACCATATCTGCATGTCCTGCTGCTTTGCCATACAGCTAATCTGTAATAATTCCTTTAAATTTCCCGCTACGCTTCGGAAAGAAAAAAAACCTTTAGATTTGCTGGTTTGAGTGATTCCTCATAGGAAATGGGGGTTTGAGTCAAAAGGATATAATTAAAATATAGAAAATAGCTGAAGCAAATGCTATACATCCTGTGTGGGTTGTTTTAGGAAGAAAAAGAATTGGTGTTAGTATTTCTCTGGTAGCTAGGAAATGCGTGTTACACCCCTTGAGACTCCTGATTCTACTTTTCTGTGTGCTAATAAACAGTGCGGAGTGCATTTGGGGAACTGATCAGCAGGTTCACTCAGCTCTGGCCACCAGAGGGCAGATATCCCAAAAGGACTCTCGGCATAATTGCCATGATGGCCGTAATGGGAAATTTTGGTTAGAGAGGAGCTCAAAATTCATCAACACCACATTATAACATTAGGATTTAAGAAAGAAAGAAAGAAAGAAAGAAAGAAAGAAAGAAAGAAAGAAAGAGCAAGTTACTTTTCACAGTCAACACTTACCAACCTAAATATACTTCTAAGGTTGGATCCAGATTTACACTGGATCAACTGTACTGATGGAAGTGGACTTCCCTGCCCCCTCCTGCCCATGGCAGCTCCTTAGCTCCCTGAAAATGCTACACAGAGAGTCAGGAGATCCTGCTGAATGGGGTGTTTGTTGTGTGTGGGGGAGGGGAATTTCCCCAAACTGGGCAGATGAGAGTAAAAGCTGGTGGCTCCAATATCAGTGGGGCAATGCATCCATTCCGGGTTTCAGTCAGAACCAGTCAGAACTCTAAAGGAGCTATTCAAGGTGCAAAGCACCTTGGACAGGTCCTCTACAGTTCTGACTGAAACCTAGAGTGGATTCATCTCTCCACTGACATCAGAGCCAACAGCCTCCACTGTTGGCAGAGGGGCCTTCTATGAGCAGAACCCTTCTTCTGGCGGAAGGCAGATCCTGAATCCATCCCGTACTCTCCAGGGAAAATCTCAAGTACACATCATTCCCAAGTGATGTTATGGCTGGAAGGAACTTATCACAACCCCTGCGACAGCCATGGTAGGTCTTCTGTTCCTCATGCCAAGATCAAAATCAGAGGTTGGCTAACGTAAGACCTATTGATTCAGTGGCTTTGGTATGCCTAACCCAGTATGGGACCAGGCTACAAAGGTAACACCGCATTGCCCTGAATAGCAGCTGCCAGCCAGACAAGACAACACTGGGGTAGATAGAGAAATAGCCTGACCTGTTATAAGGGAACTTCCCATCTTCCTACGACAAGCCAACCTAACCTGGAGCCCTTCAGCTTCTCACTGTGGTGTTACCTGAAAAGTGTGTTTGTTTGTTTATTTATTACATTTCTATACTGCCCCATAGCTGAAGCTCTCTGGGCAATTCGCAACAGAGTTAAGTTTCCATTTAGGACCAAACTGACCTATCATTGGATAGGCTGGACCTGTAAGCCAACGCTCACCCCCTTTGACAAGGGGCCTCCCAACAGTGCCATAGAAGAATGTGGGGTCCACGTTGTAAGAGAAATGCTGCTCCTTTCTTCCTCTGCATTCTAAAAAGCATGCCCTACCCACAATATGCCACCCGGCCCTTGACCCTTTCCCCCTCTGCCTACCTGTAATCTCTTCATTCCAATGTAGAAGAAGCATTATCTGCTGTGTTGTTGCCAGTCATTGGACACTGGAACTAGGAATCCAGGAAATGAAGCAACAGCACTGCTTGCCACAGAGAAAGACCATCCAGGATCTTAACCTTCTCAGTTAGTTCCAGAGTCCAGAGCAGAGGCAGAAAGGAGAACCACAAAGAGTGATGCGCTAATTGGCTGATGTAGTGATGGACACTGCCGAAAATTCAGGGCCCTGTTTAAGGTGGGTTGCCAGCGTTCACTTCCCCTCTCAAAAAGTATCTCCTGTCCTCGTGTTGTTCAGCATTCACAGCATGAACAGCTTACAGAGATCCCTGAAGTGTAGAAAAGTTCTTCCAGGATAGAAGCATTGTAATGTCCTGATATGGTTTCAGAATGACTCATTTTCTCTCCACAGGAACCTTATAATTCTTTCTAATGAAGCTCGCGGCTGCTCCAGTTCCATTTCTCTCTGCTCAGCTTGAAAGTGGTTTTAGCATCCCTTTGATCTACACCCAAGGGCCAATGGGAATAATGAAGGCTGTGATCAAAAAGACCAAAATGAGAAAGGAGGGAATCTCAGCACTAAATGAACTCTCGGTGTTCTGGGCCTCCGCCCAGGTCAACATACTCTCAGGTAATTTCCTGGTCACATAATATGTCTCTTTCTTTGATGGCTGAGTGTATCTCATCCCCTCCAATGTTTTAGTATATGAGACAGTGTGTCCTTATAGTAAAACAGTATTGTAAGGGATCCACTTAATCATCTAAAAGCCACAGTAAGGAAATACCTTTATTGGGATGAATTAAAATATCAGAAATCAGTGAGCAAGCGTTTGAGTTCTGCAGGACTCTTCTTCAGCTGTTGTAAAGCAAAACAGCATTGCAGGTGTGAGAAAAGAAAAGCTTGAGCATAATGTTGGGGCCCAAAGATCTGCAGTTTGTAACAATCTAAAGAAGGAGTGTAGAATTAGGAGGTGTTAGGCCGACTTAGGCTGCAGCCTGCACTTGGGGGTACACCCCATTGAATTAGTAGGATTACTTCTGAGTAGATTTGTATGAGATTGTTAATTACTACAGGGAGCAGTCACACACGACTCCTGCAGCCCACTGACACTGTTGCCACACCACCAAAATTTGCAGCAGCTATGGCAAAAACCCTGCCAATTTCCCACTGAGAAGTCAGCAGCAAACCAAAATAAAATTTGGCCAGTGCACCATTCTGTAGCAGTTTGCCACCAAAAGCAGTAGGAAATCGGCTTCTTCTCTTTTTGCTTCTGTCATCAACCCCCCACGGAAATCCTCAAGGTGGAGCCCGGGGGTGGGGGGAGTCCTGGGAGCGAGAGCAAAAATGGCTTCTGGATCTCCCACAGTTGCCCACCCCTGCTCTACTAGGAGCAAAACACATTGACTCTAGAGACAAAGAAATGTGTTCCAGTACAAGCAAAATGGGATCAAGTCACTGCCACTTAGGAGACTCACTTCCATCTCCTGACCTTCAGCTTTTGCTGCCGCTTTGCGAAGCAGCAGCAGGAAATGCTCCCACTCCTGCCCCCAACATGCACAGAGATTTGGGGCTTCTCCACACAGAGCTTATAGCATGCGATCATGATTGGTTACTCACAGAAGTTTACGGGTTCTTTACACAATGTCGTCAACCTCCAGGGCTTCTCCCACAGTGTATGACCCTTATCCAGTCTTTGTAAAGCATGAGAAAAGTCCAATTTTTGTCTAGGAAGCTCTATGAAGCACTTTACTTGCTGGCTGTACTTCCATAATGACACTATAACAGCAGTGCCAACTAGTGGCTGTAAAACGAAACATATAGAACTTGCCGAGAAATAAAAACAGCCCATGTCAGCCCATGTAAAGGAGCCAATCTTAATCCCGCAAAAAATCCAGAAGTAGAAGCCCTGGCAAAGATGCAGGATTTTAGCCTCGTGTGGTGAAGCCTGTGGACAAAGGGGGCCAGGAAGCTTTGCAGCCCTGGCAGAACAGGGGAGATTTCATGGTCAGTGCAGCTCACCTCCCTGGATTGCAGGGATCTTCACACCAAAGAAGAGCTCTACTTCTTCCTCCCCTTGCAGGCCAATTGGAAGGAGTAGAGGAGGAGCACATCAGGAGCAATTGGGGAAGGGAAGACAGATGAAGACAATTTTGTCCTTTGTTTCTCATCAGCAGTGGGTGGGCAGGGCAGAGGGGCTGTTGGGGGGCAAGGGGCCCTCCAGCTGATGACGTAATCATCCCACCTATCAGAAAAGTTGTGGAATGGTATTTGCAACCCACCCCATTAGGACAACCTTGTTTATACTTAAGAAGTTGGTGAGCAGCTTTTAAACTAACATTTGGAAAGATGAGAGTCTGAGAGGTTCTGAAAAATATCCAGTTAAAGGAGGCTGACTCATTCCTTGAAATTATTTTATGAATACTTTAGGTCCTCAAAAGAGCAATAAAAATAGAAGCTGACAACATGTGCTTTGAAACCAGTGAGAAGCAGTAAAATGAATGAAAGTTTCCAATGAATAAAACCACACATGCATGCGCGCGCGCACACACACGGAACAATTAATGGATGGAGAAAATATATAGATGGTTTTTATGCAGAAGTGAGATGCTAAAGAACCAGTGTAGGTAATTATAATGCCTAGCATTTAGACAAGAACACAGACTACAGTAGGAATATCAGAAACCTGTTGAGACCATTAAAATCAATGGGACATTGGTATCCCGGGATACAAAAAGTAAGGGCAAAAGAAGAATAGGTTGATCTGGAGATGGTTTTACATCCTGCGTGTTAAAGAAGGTGCACAATCAAATGAGAAAGAATTAAAAATCAGAAACAAATCACACAGAAGAATCACTGTGGGTAGAGAATCCGGACTAAAACGGGAATATAAGATTAGGGATATATTAAGATGGTTAGAGTGATCTCAGATTTGGGGAGGGAGGGGCATTTCTGCAAAATTCAACTACCTGCAGGCAACTGAGAATTCAATTCTCAAAGGCAGACCATTGCTATTGTCTGATTGCCGGTATTTAATATGGATATTTATGCTGCTTAAGAAAAGAATAACAGATTTAATGCAGAAAGAAGATGGAATGGACCTATGGGTGAACAGATGTGAAAGTGACATGGATCAGAAATAGATTTGCCCATCTCTACTAAGGAAGGCTCATGAGCTTTTCATCAGAGCTATGCTTGACTTAGTGGGAATGCAAATTTGTTATCAAGGGCATGAGATATAAAGATGACTCTCAAAGGTGCTCAGAAAATGTATTAAACAATTACAGGGGCAGGGGTAGCAAAGTCCCAAAATATTCAAACTGTTTTGGGGAAGTACAGCCCCTCTTCAGGACTATATGGAAAAAAAGATGAACTTAAAATTATTGCATGAGATGAACAACATGCACATCTCAAACAACTATCCCAATGCCAGATGTACAGTAGCTACACTATATAATGTACACTCCACTTGAACAACTGCTGTGCAGTGCAACCCTGTTCATGTTGACTCAGCCTCTGAATACCAGTTGCTTGGGACCGTGAGCAGGAGGGTGTTGTTGCACTCAAGTCCTGCTTGTGAGCTTCCCATAGGCATCTGGTTGGCCACTGTGGGAACAGAATGCTGGATTAGACAGGCCTTGCGTCTGATCCAGCATGGCTCTTATGTTCTTATATTCTTACATTCTTAATTCCCACTGTATTCAATGGAGCTTACTCCCTAGTTGGTGTATTAGGATTTCAGCCATAGTTTCTAGCAGTCAACTCTAGATATCATTATAGTTTTTAGGGCTGCCATCTTTTGAATCAGCTTTCCCTTTAACAATAGTCTGGTCTGCAGCGCTTTGCATATGTTGAGCGCCATGCCATTAAAAGCTTGCTGGTTTCTGCATGTCAAGACTCTTCTAAAAGAGAAAGTAGCAGTATTGTGCAATGGTTAGAGTGCCAGACTGGGACTGGGGAGACCTGGGTTCAGATTCCCACTCAGCCATGAAGCTCACTGGGCATCTTTGGGCCAATCACTCTCTCTCTGCCTAACCTCCTTCACAGGGTTATTGTGAGGATAAAATGCATAGGAGAGAACCATGTATGTTGCCTTGAGCTCTTTGGAGGAAGGGCAGGCTAAAAATGTAATGAAGAAACAAGAAGGCCAGTCCCATTTTTTGTTTTCTGGCCAGTTGGAAACCTCAAGCTACTCTAGATAGAAACACTGTCAGTCTAACCAACAAAAGGGACCAGAGGCAGCTAACATTCTTCAGGCAAGCTGCTTGTGTTCTTTGCCCATTCATACACACACGTCTACGAGAACTATGTATTAACAACAGAAACGATCCAGCTCAAACAGCATTTGCATGAGTTCATTCATTCGAACTCTGAGCAGCTGTTCTGCTCATCCCCTTGATCTCCTTTTATCTGCTACTTCTGAGCATTCATACAAAAGTCTCTTTTGATTTCACATGAATGTTTGAGGGAACATCTGGTCCCAGCAGATTTATGCTCAAAGGGGGGGGGTGTTACTGTGACTTAATTATTTTCTTGTCCAAAAAATAGCAAGAACAAAGGATTATTCATGTGATAATTGCAGTGATCACCTGATAACGTCATCATGCCGGGTGCAATTTTTCCTCAGGGGCCTCTGGTGAGGGACTTCTTCGCAAGCCTTTCCAGTGCTGAGGGCTCTATGGCAGTTTCCATCAATCTTTTCAGACTCAGGACTCACCTTTAGTCCAAACATGCACGTGGGGACCAACTTCTTACATGTTTAGCATCTATGTGTAGTGGTAATGCTCTATTGCAACCCACCTTAGGCCGGGCTCCAGCCTCCAACCTGCCTGCTGAAGACCAATGTTTGATGGCCATGGAATCACTCTGTCCACAGGGATACCATTTGGACTGCAGACCACTTGACCAGAACTACCTATAACTCTGGGCTTCTTCACATGGAGCTTTTACCCTTCTATTAAGACTGCTCACTCATGGATGTTTGTGGGTCCTTTTCATGATGTCATCAACCTCCAGGGCACATCCAGAGGTATTTCCTGGTTATTCCATGTTAAAAAGATCTGGAGAAAATGAGGAATCAAATTATCTCAGATTTTTGCACTATTAAAACAGCCACTAGATGGCGCTGTTTCATTGAGTTCTATGGAACCTTGAAAATTAAAAGCTTCCCCTCTCAGCAATCACATGGTTGCTGTCTGGAAGCTATCTGTAAATGTGGCTTCCAATGGGAGGACTGCAGAGGGTTTCTTTAATGTAAAGGCAGCCTCTATCTTCCATTCTGAGTCCTATACCCAGAGTGGCTGAACATTGTGTTCGCTGTGCTGAAATTTGAAATGGCCACCCTTCCTGTCCACTGACTGATTAGATAACCTAAAAAAGTACTCATCTATAGATCAGAGGTGCAGAACCTCAGTCCCCAGGGGCCAAATCCAGCCCTCCAGGGTTTCTAATCCGTCCCTCTGGCATTCCCCATATTGCCTCAGTCAGCCCCTTTCCCCCAAGCACCAGCCATTTAGTGGTTTCTTGGCTTTAGTATAGTTTGTTCCCCTTTCTAAAAGATTGAAACGCCTCTCCCAAAGTGAAGCTACTGGCAGGACGAGCTTTAAGCTACAATGTGCTGATAATTTTGCACCCCTGGAATGCCCCTGAAAGCTTCGCCAAAATCAAAAGAGGTTCTGCGCCCCTGCCACAGATGAATCATGGGCCCCAGAAACCATGTGGATTGTGGACTATCAGTCTAGATGCTTCATTAATGCTTTAGATTTGATATAAGCCACCAGCCACCTTGCAGCCGCTTCCTAGTGGTGCAAACTAATGGAGAGAAATGCTATCATTTCTTTCAGAGAATGCTATCAGACAAATGGCTACTAGTCCTGCTGGCGATATGCTACGTCCAGTATCAGAGGCAGTATGCCTATGTACACCAGTTGCTGGGGAACATGGGCGGGAGGGTGCTGTTGCACTCGTGTCCTGCTTGTGGGCTTCCCGTGGGCATCTGTTTGGCCACAGTGGGAATAGAATGCTTGACTAGATAGGCCTGTGGTCTGATCCAGCACTGCTCTTCTTTTAGAAACATAGGAACACAAGCAGCTGCCTTATACTGAGTCAGACCCTGGGTCCATCTAGCCCAGTATTGTTGACACTGACTGGCAGCGGCTTTCCAGGGTTTCGGGCAGGAATTTTTCTAGCCCCACCTGGAGATGCCGAGAATTGAACCTGGGACCTTCTGCATGCAAACCCTGAGCCACAGCTCCTCCTCACAGCCCCTCCCCATATATGTTTTACATTCAACCACATTTCCCAGGAAAGGGAATCCACACACCCATATCCTTCCCGTGGTTTGGTATTACATCTGAACAGAGCCAGTGTAATAACGATTTTTAAGACTTAGCTTGACTACTTACCTAGAGCTGAGCCCTACTGAAACCAACGTTACTTTTCAAGTAAACATGCATAGAAATAGGGTGCCCGTTATGGAAGGTCTATGCGAGAGCAGTCCTATGCTTGTCTACTCAGAAATAAATCCCACTGGGTTCGATGGAGCTTACTCCCAACTAGGTGTGCATAGGATTGCAGCCTAAATTATCGAAGCCTGTTTAACACATTACAGTTGTGGGTGCGGGGAGGATGTTGCTGCGGCGATTCCACATGCACAGTATGTATATAGTAAAGGTTTGTATATGTGTCTGGTGGCTGGTATGTGTCTGGAATGATTGACAGGTGAGTGTGAGGCGGGGGTTTGGCAGAGTGTGGGCAAGAATGGGGGTGGAAGAAAGGGGGAGTGGCTGAGTGAGAATGGAATGCAGTGTGATTGGATGAGAGCTTGTCATAAAAAAGGTGGGGGGATTGCTTCTAGGGAGTCAGATCAGGCTGGGAGGAAGGCAGATTGAGTACAGCTAGAGAAGTCTGAGATGAGATTGGGAGATAAGAGTGAGATAGTCTGTGGGATAGAGAGTGTGTCAGATAGTGTGTGAGAGGTTTTTGAACAAAGTGCTAAAAGCAAGAGTTATATTGTGTAGATTATAGTGTTGACTTATTTTAATTATCATCCCTGATATCCTTTCCTCATCCCAGCCCAGTTCCTATTTCCAATCCTGTTGCACCAAATAAACCTTCTTTGTTTTCAGTTTTAAAAGCCAGTTTCCTTTTTTGTGATTAGGAAGGGTTTCATGGAATAACCCCCACGAGCTGGCTGCTTGGTCTGTGCCACCAAAAAGGAAGAAAGCAGCTCTAAAAGGCTTATTGGTGGCAGAAATTGAGAGAGTGGTGAAGCATCACAATACACAAACAGAGGGTTGTGGGCGAGAGCCTAAAGGCAGCTGAGTGAGGAGAGACACTGACCAAAGCACCTGACCTGGTGACTCGAAGTAGGATCGTGAGGTGGTCAAAAAGGCCTCAGGTCCTCACAGTTGCTTCTGAGGATCTGGGAGAAATGTCTAGAAATAATGGGAGAGGTAAGCAAGGGGCAGAGCAGAAATTTGCAAGCCCTTTATGTAGCTGGGGGAAATGAAAACTGTTTTACGGAGCAATCCTATGCATGTTTGGGCATGCTGGCTGGGGAATGTCAGGAGTTGTAGGGCTCCTTTCTGTCTAAACATGCATAGAATCACACCCTTATTCTTGCTGGTCTAAGTAGGGAATAGAAAACTAGATGCCCCCATCAGTGCATGCTCTAGTTATTGCCCCCATGGCCTCTGTGGCTCTTCCTTAGTTCCTCTTTTTGCCTATCAAGTTCATTGCAATATAGGATGGAATTTGACTCATGGGGCAGGCACAGCCACTTCTATCATGTGACATAATACCAGTAGGAGGTTAAAATTCCCATTACCATTCGCTGTTCCTTTGGGTGCACTACTGAGAAGGATCTTCAAAATGTAATGCTTGAACTAGCCCCTCGAGCCTCCGTGTCTGCAATTCAACATCATTCCCAAATGCTAGAGTTTTTTGCCTGCACTAAACTTATAATATCCAGACACATTAGAAGTGGCAGCTGTGGATAGAGAAATTACAAGCAAAGGAGGTGGAGCAGGTGGCCACAGAGCTTAAATTTTACAATTAATTCATATTGCAAGTGGTAATTTATGGGAAGCCATCTGTGAGTCCTTAAATGGTCACCATGTGTCTGTAGGGAGTGGACAGGTGACAAAACAAAATGCCTCTGTTTCAAAAAGTAGCTACTATGCCTTTGGCAGGGTCTGTGTGTGCGGAAAGTGCTGTTAATTGCCAAAGAATGGTCTGGAGGGTACATGACACAATTCTTCTGCGAATGTTAAGAAGGTCTGGCGTTGGACCCATAAGCTGCTTGGAGGGGAGACCTCCTGGGAGCTATATCTAAAGTGCTTTCAGGCCCTTAGAGGAAGATCAGGAAATAAGGATAATATATAAATAAATAAACATGGGGAAGGACCACAACTCAGTGGTCTGGTGGGGCAGAGGACAGGGTCACCATAGGCGGAGCCAAAGGGTCATCATCACAGTCAACAATCCACAGTAGCCAGCACCCATGGCACAGAAAAGGGGAACTGGGGCACATGAACTTTAAGACCGTTCCTGCAAAGCAGAGTGTTGGGGTGGGTGGGATCATCATCATCTCAGAGCAACACATAAAAGCAATCTATCAGCCAGCCAGCCATACCACAGAAACCCATACAACAACTCTCACCACATTTCTTTATAGTCCATTGCACAGGAAAGAGGAACTGAGGCACACGTGTTAATGTAAATATCAGAAGTACAAAGCAAGAGGTTTGGGGGTGCATTTTTTTTTAAATACTCCCCTCCCCAAAATAGGAAGTATCCTTCCTTCTGCTGCTGCTTTCCTAGTCTGTATTGCTGGTTGGTGCCTGGCTGATGGCCACTGAGCTGCCAGGCCTCACTCACCCTAATCACACGCTGTGTTTTGTTTATTTATTTATTACATTTCTAACCCACCCTTTTTTCCTCTTGCAAGGAACCCAAGGCAGCTTACATGATCCTTCTCTCCATTTTATCCTTACCACAGTGAGGAAAGTTAGACTGAGAGTCAGTGACTGGCCCAAACTCACCCAATGAACTTTATAGCTGAGTGGGGACTAGAACCCAGATCTCCCAAGTCCTAGTCCAACACTCTCACCTCTACACCAGAGTGGCTGTCCCACTTAATCACTCTTTCTCACTCACTTACTCACTCTCTGTGTCTCTTTCCCTCTCAAATTAATTACTTTTGAGCATAAGAACATAAGAAGATCCATGCTGGATCAGACCATGGGTCTATCTAGTCCAGCGTTCTGTTTACACCAACCAGCTGCCTGTGCGAAACCCACAAGTAGGACATGAGTGCAATAGCACCCTCCTGCTCATGTTCCCCAGCAATGGGTATACAGAGGCATTCTTCCTCTGAAACTGGAGGTAAAATAAAGTCATCAGGACTAGTAGCCATTGATAGCCTTCTCCTCTCTCAATTTGTCTAATCCCATTTTAAAGCTGTTCAAGTTGGTGGCCATCACTACATCCTGTGGTAGAAAATACCATAGTTTAACAATACGTTGTGTAAAGAAGTACTTCATTTTATATGTCATGAATATCCCACCATTAAGCTTAATTGTATAACCCCAGCTTCTAGTATTATGAGAGACAGGTAAGTTTGGTTTTGAAAAGAATTTACCAAAATTCACAAAGTTCTTCATATTAATGGTAAAAAGAACTTGAGATTTTAAAAAATTCAAATATGGGAGAAAATACAACTGACTGATTCAGCCAATCCGAATTTTGGTATGTTTAAAGTGTCAGGAATTCTTAGCAACATCTGAAGAAATGCAAGATCTAGTGGACATCTATATTCCAATCTGTACATTAGTCTGAGAGCTGCAGATCACGTCATTTCGTATAGGAACTTACATAGATCAAATTTGCCATGCATCTATAATATGGTTTTCCTTGCAAAATTATACTTTGCTTCCATTTCTTATGATATCATGACTCTGACAGTAGCCAATCCCAGCTGTTTCAGAGGGGGGGGGAAATACAGTCTCTCCATTCTCCTTATGCATCTACATTTTCAGTTGTTCTGCCCTGAGAGGAATTTTCTTCGTTCCCATCTGCTGATCAGTTCATGCCCTAGAGCAGGAATACTGGAAGACGTGGCTGAGTGTTTTCCTCTGGATGGAATCCTTGCATATGCTTTTCCTGTTGACAAAGTTCTAATGCTCACTAGATCTTTGTTGCCCATTGGTCTCTCTGCTCAGTTCACAACCTTTGCATTCTGTCTCTGAGTTCACAATATGTACAATGGTGCAGCTAGGTAACTTTAGACCCTGGACTGAATGGTCACACAGGGAAACCCTTTAAACGGCCATGTGTGCATTACTTCAGTTCTGAATCACACAACTAACATTTCTCCCCTCCTCCCACCCCCCTTTTCTACCAATCCATGCTTTACATCTGCTTCTACATTCCTGATATGTTAGAACAAAAAACAACAACTGTTTGTCAACCCTGATTTAAAAACAACAACCAGAACCACAACAACTGCGAGAGTGTGCACTTTTGCATTTTAGACTCATTTAAATCATAGCATCATCATGACTCCCAAAATAAAATTGAGTTTGCTTCTGCTGCCCTCATCACCTTTCACTCTGTGGGTGGTTATTTTGGGACCTAGCTGCACCGCTGCATATGTGGCCCTTGCACAATTTAACACACGTGTGCACACTTGCACACACTTTAACCAAGTACAGATAGCTAGGTAGAGGAATGCATTGCATCCTGCATTGCATCCTGCATTGAGCAGGGGGTTGGACTCGATGGTCTTATAGGCCCCTTCCAACCCTACTGTTCTATGATTCTATGAATGGATGAATCTGTGGTAAGATGATGTTTGTTTGTTTGTTTACAATATTTATATATCGCTCCACATCAAAGATTTCAGAGTAGTGAACAAGAAAAAAGAATAAAACACCATATTAAAACAATTAAAACCTTTAAAAAGAAACAGATTCTGAACTTAATAAACTGTGTCACTCAAGGAAGGCCTCTAGAAATAAAGAAATAGATTCTGAACTTAATAAGCTGGTCACTCAAGGAAGGCCTCTAGAAATAAAAGTGTCTTTAGGAGGCGCCGGAAGCAACACAACGTTAGCACCTGCCTGTTCTCTAAAGGCAGGGAGTTCTACAGAAAGGAGACCACCATGCTGAAGGCTCTTTTCCTGGTGGACTCCAACTGGGCCATGGGTCCATGTGGAACCACCAGGGACATGCCCTCTAATGACCTCAGTGACCGGGCAGGTTGGTAAAGGAGAAGGCGGTCTGTCAGGTATCCTCGTCCCAAGTTGTTTAGGGCTTTGTAAACTAGTGCAAAGCAAAACATAGGCAAAGCAACACCTCCTAGTGGCAAAGATGTATTTCTGGAATACTGCCTGCCCCATAATATGAATATAGAGGTAGAGGGAGGATTTAGGAAGTGAAAGTTGATGGCATACTGTTTCCAGTGCTGCCAGTAGTCTGCTGCAAAGCCCTATCCTGGCTGGGCACATTTTCCCAACACCTAGTTCCTTCTGAACTCAAAGCCAGGCTGGGGGGAAAGAGTAAACACACAAACAAATAGGATAGGAGAGAGCACATAGGCAGGGAGAATCAATGAAGACAGAATGGAATGCTGCCTCTGATCTGGCAGCTCTCTTCTGCAAATACCATTATTGTTACAAAACACAGACTTGGGAACCATGTTTCTGTTGTAGTACTCTATTGTAGTATGTAGTTCTGCCCTGAGGGTCTGATTGACTGCTGTATCTGAAATGAGGAAGATTCCCCCCACCCCCAGGTCAGCATAACTAGTAACTTCCCTGGCCTTCCGGGCATGCTTCACAGCTTGAATCACCTCAAGCCAGTTGCTCTCCAACAAGCAACTGAACTACCAGTCCTTTACCTGCTTTCTGTCATCTGGATTGCATGGGCTGATCTGTTGAGGGCCCAAACTAGGAGCAACCCAATAACATTGACTTGCACAGTAGATTCACAGTGTTCAATATCCTCCCAAGGGATGCCCAATTGGCTCAATTTTGGCTTTCATTTAAAAAAAAAAACACCTGTTAATTCAGGAATGTGGTGTAGTGGTTTGTGTGTCAGATTAGAGACCTGGATGCAAATACGCACCCAGCCATGTAGCTGTCTTGATGACCTTGTGCTACTTACTCTCCTTCCAGGCCAAAACAGACATTAGTCTAAATCTGTATCTGACAGGAAAGTCCCCCCCCCCATTTTTGCTCTAGAGTAGATGCAGGGCCCCAATCGGGACTGGAAAAGCCCCATGCCCCCCATTCTAGGGTCGCGAGCTGGTTTGGGGGCCTTACACCCACTCTAGTGTAAAAAGGGGGGGAAACAGCTGTAGCTGCTAGATCCAGATTTAAAGTAATGTCTGTTTTGGCCCTCAGCCAGACTTACCTCACAGTGTTGTTATGATGATAAAAAAGGGGTGGGGAAAAGTATATTCCTCTGAGCTCCTTGGAGGAAGGGTATGATAAACTAGTAATATATTCAGGATGGTTTCAGGGGTGGGGGATTGGGAGAGTGACTTAGTACTGGGCTGCTGTTGGATGTAAGCTTCTAGTTGTTCTTATCATGGTGCGGTGTGTTCCTCCGTTGTTAATGTTGCTGCTCTTTAACTTTAATGTGGTTTTTATATTGTTATAATGTTTGTTTAATTAAAAAAAAAGTTCTTAGAAGCCATTTTGGGGTCCCTTGAGGCCAAAGGTTCAAGGTACTAAATATCGTAAATGTATAAATAATAACATAGTACTTCTTCATACAATCCCCATAATTAAATTACATAATCCATCCTACTACCAGATGTGGAAAAAGCCACTAAGGGATTGCATCCAATGTTAGTCCAATTTAGAGAAGACCCATTGAAATGAAAGGGACTTACGTTAGACTGGATACAACCCTAGGCAAGATGGCTTTTTTAAAAAAGGCCTGGACAAATTCACAGAGGATGGGCTTTGGTCACAGCTATGAGCTGTAACAGTTGGAGCCTTCATGTTCAGAGATATTATCCCTGCAAAGTACCAGATGCTGAGGACTGTGAATGGGGAAAGGTTGTTGCCTTCAAGGTCTGCTTCTGGCCTTCCTGGGGGCATCTGGGTCGCCATTAGACTAGATGGCCCTTTGACCTGATCTGGCATGGCGCTTACCTCCTTATGACATAGTTTATCCAGGGCATGTTAACACCTCACCCTCCAGGCAGAATTTTCACTTCCTGACTTAGCTGCGGATAAGGTGACCACTTGCACATTGCCTCCAAAAGAGGAAGGGCATCACTGAAAAAGAGGACACCAGTCTGCATAACAAATTTTATACGTATCGATACACGTTTAGAAATAATAACTATATTTGCCGCTCTGCTCTTTGACGATAAGCCAGACTTGGACCATACAGCCCATTGAATGGGGGACAGGATGCCTTCAGCATAGAGGAACTTCCTTTGCCAGCACTTTGCCAGGCTTAGGGAATGCTACCAGAGCCAGAGATGTAATGTAAGTGCATGCTTATGGTAGTTCCGTTGGTTACCTTGGCTCGCTTTTTATAGACAAACTCATCGAGGTGAGGTCTTTCAAAAGTTGTTAACCATGTAAGTTAAATGTAACATCTGTCTTCAGGAGTATGTCTTTGACAACTAGATTTTGGGGACAAATTGGGGGTGGCTACCTCTATCTTGGGAGCTTCCCAAGAGCCTTTGGCTGACTCCGGTTGGCAAGAGAGCGCTGGACCAGATGGGCCTTTCGCTTGATGAAGCACAGACATTTTTTATTATCAGTCCTGCCTGGGGAGCTTGTCCCTATGGCCACGGGTTCTTTACAGGCATATAATAACATGATTATTATTATTGTCTGATTCCTGAAACATGGCAGACATTCTGTGATGCCCCTTAACACCCCAGTCATCATAAGATTTTCTTCCTGGTTGCCTTGCAAATGCTGCACTCTGCCACAGTGCCCTGTAGCCACGGCTTTGCCAGGAGACCAGATGCGCAGGAAAGATGTGGAGCCTGACTAGCGTGCACGCCTCAGGGGGAGAGCAAGGCTAAGCGAACTGCAGAAGGGTTATGGTGTCCCTGACTTCTAAATAAAGAGATCAAATCCTGCTTCATTCCATAATAACAGAAAAGTGCTGGATCCTGCAGCTATTTAGCCATCCACACGCAGTGTATCAATTGATCTCAGTACAGGTTAAGGCACTCCTCCCTTTCGGGATGGTCTTCCAGCTTGGCCTGGAGAGGTGAGGGACTGCCTCTCATTATGCATTGGCCTACCTGCACTTTGTGATGAGGCAATGAAAAGAAGGCAATGGTGAGGTTTCAAGGTTGGCTTGCTTTTCATGTTTTTGTCCTTATCTCTGCATGCTCAAGGGGCAGATATTTATCTGTACAATGCAATGAAAATCAATATCCACATCTTCTTTTCTCTCTCGCAACTGCCCCATTAGTAGAAAAGAAGCCTATAATAACCATCAATAGGCTTAACAGCACTTGGAGTTGGGGAGGTGTTTTTTTTTTTAAAGGACTTAGAAAGGTGCTTACAACACTCTTGTTGTGCTGGGCTGCCTGTTCTGGGCCCCAGGTGGTGAATTTAGAAGTGCAGGTGCTCTTCATGATGGTCCCCAGAGCCACACCCCAAATGAGAGTCCAAAAATGCAGGCGGTTGTATCGATCCGTATCAACAAACAAGTTCTAGCAATTTTATCTCCATGAGGAGCAGGGCTTTTGTGAAGCCGCTGGGTCTTAATTGCCCATTCAAGACCAAGCCAACCCAAAATACTTTGCACCACAACAGGGAACAATATAGTGCTGCTGGGAAAATTCATTTTCCACCTGCTACTGTGTGGATTGCAGGTAAGCTCTGAAGGAATAGGGAACTGTGAAGGGGTGAGTGGCAGATAAGGTTAGTGTCCCTGCTAATAAAAAAAAGTGCTATTGCCTGCTGCCCTGTGAGCCCTGGCTCCACACCACCACTGCTTGGGCCCTGAGTACGTTAGGACCTGGACTCTAGATTAAACAACTCCTCACAACCTGTCGTGTTTGCTCATGGCCAAAGTCAATAAAGTCCAAGGCACACACAGGCTGAGGTTGTTTTTCTACCCCTTATACATGCTGGGATGAAGTTCTTGTGGTTGCTCCTTGACCACTTGAAGCCTTTTGATTGCTGTTTTTGAGGAAAGCTATGACAAACCTAGACTGCATAGTAAGAAGCAGAGACATCACCTTTCCGACAAAGGTCCGTCTAATCAAAGCTCTGGTTTTCCCAGTAGCAACGTATGGCTGTGAGAGCTGGACTATAAGGAAGGCTGAGCGCCGAAGAATCGACACTTTCGAACTGTGGTGCTGGAGAAGACTCTTACGAGTCCTCTGCACTGCAAGGAGGTCAAATCAGTCAATCCTAAAGGAAATCAACCTTGACTGCTCATTGGAAGGACAGATACTGGAGCTGAAGCTCAAATATTTTGGCCACCTAATGCAAAGAGAAAAGTCTCTGGAAAAGACCCTGATGCTGGGAAAGATTGAAGGCAAAAGGAGAAGGGGACAGCAGAGGATGAGATGGCTAGATAGCATCACCGATGCAATGAATATGGACTTGAGCACACTCCGGGAGAGAGCGCAGGACAGGAAGGCCTGGCGTGCTATGGTCATGGGGTCACGAAGAGTCGGACACGACTGAACGACTGAACAATAACAACTGTGTTTTTATCACTCTTAATAGTGTATCGGTTTTATGTGTTTTATTGCTGTACACCCCCTTGGGAGGACTTCTGCCCTGAAAGCTGGCCAAGAAATATTGTTGAATAAACAAACAAACAAATTTGGGGAGCCTGGGAAACCAGCAAGCTACATCTGCAGTTAACTATTTCTTTAGAAGAGGGAGGGAGGCCATTTCTTGAGTGAAATCTGCCAATATCGTAATGCCTTTTTACAAACCTGTGGCGTGTGTCCATGTTCGAAACACTATGCACAGTCTCGTCACCTCATCTCAAAAATAATGTTGGCTGCTGGAAAAGGTGCAGAGGAATGGCAGCCCAATGAAGGGACTGGAGCACCTTTCCTATGAGAAAACTCCAAATGTGTTTGGGGCGGCGGTTTAGGTTAGAGCAGGGAAGACAACTCAGAGATATGTAGTAGAGATTTATCACAGTATGCGATAATGGCATTATCTTGATGAACTATCATGGCATCGAAAACAGGAAGGAGAGAGGCATTTTTATCCCACTCTCATAATACTTGGCAATAATGAAATGAAACTGATTAGCCATGGATTCAGAACAGAACAGAGGGCATCTCTACACCAGCCTAAAATCCTGCATTTAAAACAGGGCTTTCTGTTACCGTTTTAAATCCAGGATCACAACAACTCCCTTTTTCACTTCCCCCCTCCCCTTCCCCCCTCCTTCACCCCGTATCTGAGTCTTCCATTATCTTTAATTGATCTCGCTCCTCTTCTTGCTGCTTTTCCTCTTTTTGCGGAGGGAACACAAGCAGAACACAATGGGGTAATTTGATAGCTTATTATCTGTGATCTATTTAAAAACAGAACAAAAGGCATTTAGTGCAGGAGGGTCACGAGCCATGGCAGGGTCATGGCGTCCTGTAAAGAGCCCGCAAACTTCTGTGATGGAGCAATCTCAATTGCAGGATAAAAGCTCAGTGTGAAGAAAGCTGGACAGATAGGGCAGCTACTTACACATCGCCAAAAAAGAGGACAATGTAAAGGGATAAAAAGGTAAAGGTGTCCCCAACCAGTCGTGTCCGACTCTAGGGTGTGGTGCTCATCTCTATTTCTAAGCCGAAGAGCCAGCACTGTCTGAAGACGCTTCCGTGGTCATGTGGCTGGCATGCATATTTGCATTAAATTTGCATGTGGTGATTTAAATGTATAGGTGTAAATTTGGAAATTATCACGATAATTTAAATAAAAACACACTACATCCCACTGTAGTGGGGGAGACTGTGACCAGGTGAGATGTGTGCCCACCTGTTCTGTCTGCTGTGCAGCTCTTATTGGTTGATGGGCAACTTCAAGGTCCCTGCTCTGCCATTTTATGGCTTATTATCTTGGAGCAAGACTTGGACTGGAGAGCCCTTCAAAGAGAGGACTGGCCTCTGTAAAGTAGGCCACTCTACAGGCAAAGAAAGTATTTACTGCCACAACATGAGGGGCACTGGCTTGGGGCGTGATCTTATGCATGTTTAGACAGAAAAATGTCCTACAACTCCCAGCATGTTTCAGCTAGCCATGCTGGCTTGGGAATACTGGGAGTTGTAGGACTTTTTTTCTGTCTAAACATGCATGGGATTGTGCCCTTAATGGTTTCAAAAGGGAATTTGAGAAACCATGCGGGAATAAGTCTATAAGCCATGGTGGCTGGCTATGTGAATCCATGTTTAGAGGCAATATTCTAGTGAACACCAGTTGTTGGGGAGCAACGATGTGAGACGACTTGCGTTGTGGGCTTCCCAGAGGAAGAAAGATGCTAGACCAGGGAAGATGCTAGATCGTGGGAAGCAAGATGCTAGACCATGGGAAGATGCTAGACCGTGATGCTAGACCAGATGCTAGACCATCGGAAGGAAGTTGCTAGACCAGGGGGACGTTTTTGCCTCCCCTACCCCCATGGAACAAAATTGTGTCTATTGCCTATGGAGCACCAAAAAGATCAAACCTGTGACCATTTTGGTGCTCTGTAGTGGCTCCTACTGTTCCCCAAACTCATTTTTAAACTCGTGTCTGTAGAGATACAGGAGGGGGGACAGCAAAGGCCACGTTTTGCCCACTCCTGTGCTAGACCTTGGGTCTCATTCAGCAGGGCTCTTCTGGTGTTCTTATGATTGGAAATCATACCCCGTCATTCAAGAGCCTTGCTATCTCATTCTAATTGAGAAAGAATGGGCTGGGATAGTGGTTAAGATGCTGAACTGCAGACTGGAAGGTTGGCAGGTCAGCAGTTCGAGACCCGAGTGCTGCGTGACGGAGTGAGCTCCTGTCTTCAGTCCCAGCTTCTGCCAACCTAGCAGTTTGAAAGCAAGAAATTGCAAGTAGATAAATAGGTACTGCCTCGGCGGGAAAGGTAACAGCGTTCCGTGCACCTCGGTGTTCAGTTATGCCGGCCACATGACCACGGAAGCGTCTTCGGACAGCGCTGGCTCTTCGGCTTAGAAACGGGGATGAGCACCGCACCCTAGAGTCGGACACGACTGGTTGGGGACACCTTTACCTTTTTAAAGGAAGATCATCCTGCATATGTTCACTGCCACCGCGTCACATAATGCAGAACTGCGCAATGGTACCGAGTCCTGGGTCCAGGAGCCCTTGCTGCAATGAAACCACTCAGGGCCATAAGAAGCCAGATGGTCTGGCTTATACTGAGCCAGACTATCAGTGCATGTAGCTCAGGAGAGCTTACTGGGGGCTATACATGAAACATGGTTTGAGTGCCAAAGTTCTGTTCTGGAATAGATGATGCCATGTAGACTCTACACCAGGGGTGCAGAACCTCAGGGGTGAATTCCAACCAACCTGGGGCCCCAATACAGCTCTCTGGGATTCCCCAGATGGACACGACCCTTCTCCTTGGCTCCACCCCTTCTCCTGGCCCCACCCTCTTTCCAACGACCACCGATCATTTGGTGGTTTCCTGGTCTTCGTCCCCTCCACTCTAAAAGGTTGAAATGCCTCTCCTAAGGCTTAGCTAGTGGCGGTAAGAGCTTTAAGGTAAAATATGCTAGTATTTTTGCTACGTTGGCCCAGCCTCTTTTGCTTTTGATTCCGCCCCTTTTGCCTTTGACCCCACCCACCATGGGAATGCAGCCCCAGACAGCTTCGCTGGAATGGAATTGGGACTGAAAAAGGTCGACACCCCTGCTCTGCACTAGCTGGCAACAGATCTCCAGGATAACAGCCAAGGGTTTTTCCCAGCCTTATTTGAAGATGCCTCTGTGGGGTGGAAGGAACGATGCTTGGCAAGTCTTTAAAAGATGCGTCACGCACAAAATTCAGACTGCGCCCTATGGCTGCTCTATATACTCTAATGCCTCCACATCCCCATTTTCAGACTAGATTGCATTTTGCACATGGCAGTCCCCCACCCCCACCCCATATACACTGCAAATTATTTATCATTTCAAAAACTTGTTGAACTGAGAGAATATTTTAATTGTCCCCTTCACACAGACTCACACACACACGCAACATGAAGTAATTAACCTGAACATAAATCTCTGTAATCGTGTTGCAAGATTTGCAGATAATTAGGTATCTAGGGGTATATTTAAGCAAAAAGATTGTTGAATTGTACAAAAATAACTTTCCTGCACTAATGGAAAAAAAAATCAGGAACATGTTGCTGTGTGGCAAAACTTGAAAATATCCTTTCCGGGAAAGATTAATGTGGTTAAATTATTCTCCCTAAATTAACTTTTTAGTTAAAAAGCTTCATAATATATTACCAGGAAAAGTTTAAAACAAAACTGAAAAAGTTTGTTTGCAATAATAAAAAACCTAAGTTATGACAAGTAATGCAGGACTGCTGGGGGAATGATGGTTGTGGGGCAATGAACATACATCTATCCTAGAGAAACGTGCATTTTTTGTTAGCATTGGAATGTAGGGGGTGGGCAAAGAACATTTAACTCTGTCTCTCCCCGCCACTGTCTTGACAAATTGCCCTCTCTGAAGCTGCTATTTGCATGTCAAGAAGAACATCAAGGCATTCACACAGTTTACAAAGACAAGCGTTTGTGTGTTTGTTATGGGGGGATTGCTTGAGAGGGGGATGGAGGGAATTGGCAAGCAAGCGTGCCTCACCCATGGGGTGATGGTGCTGTTTTAAAGTTTTTCTCAATAATAATAATAATAATAATAATAATAATCCCTCAAGTATTTTTTTAGTATTCTCAAGAAAAGCTTGGGATAACAAAGGAGTTTTGTACCAAGTCAATGTGAATTCACCCATCACTAATTTAGATCAGATTTGGGAATTTTTGATTTCTGGGAGAAATATAGGATGGACAGGTGCATGGGCATGCATGTATATGGGAATGATTTTATGAACTGAGATTGTAAATTAATTGTAAGTATGTAATGAGAGTATATCCTTTTATATCTTCAGGAAAGATGTTTCTGAAACATACATAAAAGGAGATACAATGTTTACAGCACACTCCTATTAATGTCTATCAGAAGTAGATCCCATTTAGTTCAAGGAGACTTATTCCCAGGTAAGTGTGAATAGGATTGCAGCCTTGGAGGGATTTAAGTGCTTTCAAAACCTTACAAAAAGCAAAGAATGATGTAAAGACATTTTCAAAAATGTATCATCTTCTCTGGTAAAAGGATTGTGTTTGGCAAAAAGCTTGGATGTTGATGGGATAAAGATAAGCACAGTACAAAATCAATGACAATATCTGGACTTTTCTATTTACAATGTACTATCAGCTTAAATTTAAAATGGAACTGTTATAAGATGGCTGATATTTAGTACATAATATCATGGAAGTTTCAAAACATTTATAAAGACAGCTTGGGGAAGTGTTGGTGTGATGATGTACCTTAAGGCGATATCTTCCATCTGTAGTAGAAATATAAAAGGGTACAGAAAAGCTGGAAAATGGGGAGGGGGGCAGAATTAGAGAAAATATCAAAATGATAAATATAAGGATCCATTAGAACACCTGTTAAACTGTAATAAAAATGATGTATGAAGGCAATCACAAGAAATGGTGCTAACTTTATTAGTTGTGCAAGAATAATGCATACAAGCCACCAGAAAATACCAAAATGAGCCAAATAAGAAAGAATGATTCCTGAAAATGTGAGCAAATATTAAAATGGTCCTATGACAATAGCTCTATTGCAATAGAAAGTCAGGGACTTATTTTGGATTTATATATTGTGATACCCTTATTTATAGGAAAAGTTAAGGACCCTTTCAGTGCCAGCTCCTGCTTTTGCAGGACCCTTGGGCAAGACACCCTCATTGGGACCTCTCCCTCAGTGAGCCTCGCTTCTCATTGCCACTGTCTCACTGCCAGATAGCAACTGCTATTGCTCCTCCTTCCCTTTCTCATCATTGCTACCACTTGCTTGCTTGAGAGGCAGAGAAGCAGTGAGCAAGGAGGCCGTGGCATCTACCGCTCCTCCTCCTCACCACCACCGTTGTCTGGGCCAGAGCGAGAGGCAGGTGAGCAAGCAGGTTGCAATGGAAGAAGCAGCGGTGAAGAGCAGAAACAAATTTCGGGGGCTCTTGTCAGTGGGCCCCTGCTGGGGTGTGGGCCCTCAGCAGGTACCTGACCATGCCTACCCCTGATGCCGACCCTGACCTTTGTGTGTGCACATTTGGCATTTGCATTATTTGTATTTGATAGTTTTGTTTAGTTTTAAAAATTATTAATCCGCCCGGAGATCTTAATGATGTAGGGTGGGATATAAATGTTTTAATTAATTAATTAATTAATTAATTGTTTAAAATGTTAGGAACAGCCTAATTAACCCTTTCTTGCTATATACAAAAGCAGATATTATTTAATGGTCAAATTCATTTGAGTGATGACATGAAGGAACACGAGAATGTTCAGTGCTGATTCATAAATGCCTGCTCATTACTTGATGACTGCAATATCTCATGTTGACTTGCATGTATGAATCAGCTATTGCAGATCAAATACAAAACACAGGACATTCCTAGGTCCTCACTGCTATGTTGTTCAAAGGAGTTAGCCCACCCATTCAGCCATGGGTTGTCAAGAGTTAGCAAGTGATATATGCATGTGTGAGCCAGCCTCCTGGACTGTTTATAGGTCACATTATTCATGTGATAACTGCTGTTATCTTATCTTGACATCTGGAATTTGTGAAATGCCTATCCCCCAATCAGCTGTCACAGATGATTGCCTCCTAAGATATCAGCCAATTACCCCACAACATGAGAAAACCTCTAATGTGCTGATGGTTCCCTTAAGTGAATGTGTTTACCCTTAAGCCCCATTCACACATGTAGCCACACATGTGGGTGACCACTTGTAAGACAAAGTCATCCATGTGAAGCAGCTTTCCATGCTTTGTAGCCATTCCTCCCACACCACTGCAAAAAACACACAAGAACAATGCCCCTCCAAAAGAGTGTTTGTGGTGATGTGATTGAAATCACTGCAACCATCTGGGAAGCCACTGTGCACATATGATTTGCTATGTAGCATTCCACCCATGCAGTTGTCTTACAAGACATCATGCTGCAAGTAGCCCTGTTCAGGCATTCTATACCTGAATAGGGCAGCACATAACAAGAGGGAGCACTTCAGCCCTGTCCCTCTGCATCATCAAGTTTTGTAACCCTCAACTTGTGGAGGAGGACTGCCTGAAGAGGAGAACCTCCTATATTCATGGAGGCTCTCCATGTGAGTCAGAATGTTGAAAAATCTGCATTCTTCTAGCTCATGTGGCGATCCCCCAATGATACAGGAGGTTCTCCTCTTCAGTCTGTCACCCTCCATGAGTTGAGGGTGACAAATACGATGAGGGACAGGGGTGGGGCTGGAGTTCTCCTCCTCAAGTGTTGATTTTAACCCCTTTCTGAACACCTGAATAGGGCTCGTATGAATTAGGCATTGGATACTATGTTGCTACAAAGAGAAGGAATCTTTTTCAGGTAAAAGCAATGAGTTAGGTTTTGAAAGATAAGAGTCCTAAGACTAAACCCTCATGAGCTCTTTTTAAATGTTCTTCTTGTATATTTAAATATTTAAGAACATACGTCATCTCCACCACTATGGACTGGTTTGGATATAGCACTAAACCATAATTTATCATTACAAGAACAAGCCTAACCTCCCTCTGGTTCCTGCACCCCTGGCCATGAGGAGGAGTTGAAATCTTCTGATTTTGATTAGCCACAGTGTACTGTGTTGCCTGAACCCAGACAAACTGTGGTTAATCTTAGCTAGGGTGAGTGGAAATAATCCAAATTCAAATTGTGCTTTACAAAGCTTGTTTTTACTAAACAGTGAACCACCATTTAGTGTTCAGATGACATGTTAAACAGCATTTAATCTACTCCTCATGGCTGCAATGGAGGAAGAGAGGGGAAAGTTGAAAAGTGTAAGCCCGGGGGCAAGGCTTTCTTGTAATGGTAAGCCATAGTTTTGTGTTACATCCAAATGCAGCCTGTGTGTATTGAGGACAGCGCTGATATATATATATATATATATATATATATATATATATATATATATATATATAGAATCATAGAATAGTAGGGTTGGAAGGGGAATGAATATATATATATATTCATTCTTGTCAGTTAGACTACAGCAGCCAGCTTCGTCCTATAGGTGGACACTGTCTTATCTGCAATGGCATATGCCAAGACAGATAGACTGGAAACCCCATTACATCAAAAACTTCAGTTGCAAGTTTTTATAAGAGCAGAAAAATCCCAGAGTCAGCACAAAAAGTCTGCCAGCAGTTACCCGAGGGCATACACGAGGCTGCATGCAGAAACTTTGATGACCACAAAAGATGCTTTCACATGCCCTTGTTGTTTTTGTTGTATGCTGTTTGAAGATTTCTGGGGCTTCCTTGGAATCTTTCCAGTCAGAAAAGCATCTAAGGGCCAAACTTGATGATACATTAAAGGCCCAGTCCTATGCTTGTTGAGACAGAAAAACATCCTACAACTCCCAACAGGCCCCAGCCAGCATGGCTGGCTGAGAATGCTGGGAACTGTAGCATTTTTTCTGTGTAAACAAACATATGATTGTGCCCTAAATGTGTGACTGCTTTCAATGTGTGTAGATGTTTTTTCTTCAAAATAACAGCCATGTGGGGTATTGATCAGGAGTGAGGTTCACAGGGGGAGCTCCCTGAATCTCCTGCCAATGGCAGTTTCCTTCTTGTGGCAAATAGCAGACTGGGGATACTGGGAGGCTTTTGTCAGGACCTTAACAGGAAAAAGAGTTAACTGCCCTCCCGAGGTGCCACCATCCTGGTCCTAATCAAGTCTCCCCTGCAATCCCTGTAGTTGTAAATTAAAAGGGAAAACCCTGAACATGTTAAATGCAGCCATACATTCGATGTTGTGTCTAGCTCGGCCTTAAGCACCAATACTGAACTAAGCTAGGGTTCAAAATGAGCTTGAAGATCCTTTGATTTTAATGGGATGAACCCAGTGGAGACTGGTGGCTCTGATGTCAGTGGAGCTGTGAATCCACCCCAGGTTTCAGTCAGAACCAGTCAGAACTCTAAAGGAGCTATCCAAGGTGCTGAACCTATGTTGGGGACAGGGTTTAGCACCTTGGCTAATTTAGCTAATTAGAGTTCCAGCTGGTGCTGAGTGAAACCTGGAGCAGATTCACCACCCCACTGACATCGGAGACACCAGCCTCCACTGGATGCTCCTACCAGCAGGTGAAAGGGATTCAGTTGCAGTAGCATCCAAACTCCATTCCCAGAAGCAAAGGTAGGTTGACAAAGGGTTCCCACACACACATACCCGTCCCAGGCAATAGGAGATCATGCCATGGGCACTTAGTTGGCATTTGTAGAAGGGTTGCTCTAAAGCAATTGCTCCAAGCATCTGAGCAACCAGCCTCAGCTTCTTGAGTGTATGGAAGAGTCCTGTGTGTGATTATTATTGTTTTGCTTGTCTGATGTTTAAAATACATTTAAATCTCTTCTTTCTGTTGAAAGGTTCACCAGAGTTTAATCCAGTCCAATTCAGTGTGGGAGCCAGTGTGATGCAGTGAATAAAGTGTTGGAGTTGGACTGTAGAGACGCGGAAGGAAGGAAGAAAGGAAGAGTACAACGTAGGTGTTCTAAAAAGAGGAAGGGGGAAAGATCTTCCGAACAAAAGGAGGGGATTAATTTTGTAGGTGCAGTTTAGCACTGTTTTGAAAATGATCCTTAAATCAAGGGAAATGAAAACCCTGCAAGGAAAGCGCAGAAGAGAACGATGGCAATCATAAACCAAGCAATAGAAGATGCATGTCAGTTCATGTTACACAAACGTGATCTTCAGGGAAATTGATCCAGGACTAGGTGTATAGCTAGTTCTGGATGGGATAGCAGTCCCCTTGAAGTAACAGGTTTTGAGCTTGGGAGTACTCCTGGACCCGGTTTCGAACCGTGAGGTAGCAGTTGCGGGCAGGGGAGCCTCTGCACAGCTTTACCAGCCATGCCTTTTCCCTGGGGAAAGTGAATCTGGCCACTGCTAGACATGCCTTGGTCACATCCAAGTTAGCCCGCTGCAATGTGCTCTGTGTGGGGCCACCTTTGAAAAGTGTTCAGAAACTGCAGCTAGTGCAGAATGCTGCTGTGTCCACATTGCAGACAGACAGACAGACAGACAGACAGACAGATTTTTTAAAATGACATTTTATTGTTCTGATTCTTCTAGCATTGTTATGGTCCTTTTCCCCTCTGCACTACTTTGAAGGCTCTTTTGGAGTGGAAAAGTGTCCTATAAATGTCAAAATACATCCATCAATATATGCTTCCATTTTAGGAGATGCTGACTTTTATGACGTTTTAGAGTGTCAAAGGTATGAGAACCTTATAATTAGTTTTATTATGCTATGTTATAAACATAAGGTGCATATTGGTTTTATTGTTGTCATTATTGCTCCAGAGGGAAAGACTAGAACTAATGGGTGGAAATTTCAGGGAAGCAGATTTTGGCTAAGCATTAGCAGAAACTCCCTAAAATTCTTGAACAGATCATAAAGCAATCAGTCTGTAAGCACTTTGAAAACAATGCAGTGATTACTCAAAGCCAACATGAATTTGTCAAGAACAAATCCTGCCAGACTAATCTGATCTCATTTTTTGATCAGGTAACCTCCCTTCCCCCTTCATGGATCACTGCCTTGTTGTGGCGAAGGGGCTTGCGTAACTCAGTGAAGCCATAAGCTATGCCGTGCAGGGCCACCCAAGACGGACAGGTCATGGCAGAGAGTTCTGACAAAATGTGGTCCACTGGAGAAGGAAATGGCAACCCACTCCAGTATTCTTGCCAAGAAAACCCCATGGAACGTATCACAAGGCTAAAAGATATGACGCCGGAAGATGAGCCCCTCAGGTCGGAAGGTGTCCAATATGCTACTGGGGAAGAGCAGAGGGTATTTCCAAGTAGCGCCAGAAAGAGTGAAGCGGCTGGGCCAAACCCGAAAGGACACTCAGCTGTGGATGTGTCTGGTGGTGAAAAGAAAATCCGATGCTGTAAAGAACAATATTGTTTAGGAACCTGGAATGTCAGATCAATGAATCAAGGTAAGCTGGAGGTGGTCAAACATGAGATGGCAAGATTGAACATCGATATCTTGGGAATCAGCGAACTCAAATGGACAGGCATGGGCGAATTTAATTCAGGTGACCATCATATCTACTATTGTGGGCAAGAATCCCTTAGAAGAAATGGAGTAGCACTCATAGTCAACAAAAGGGTGGGAAAAGCAGTACTGGGGTACAATCTTAAAAATGATAGAATGATCTCAGTACGAATCCAAGGCAAACCATTCAACATCACAGTAATTCAAGTCTATGCCCCAACCACTGAGGCCGAAGAAGCTGAGGTTGATCGGTTCTATGAAGACCTACAACACCTTCTAGAACTAACACCCAAAAAAGATGTCCTCTTCATCATAGGGGATTGGAATGCTAAAGTAGGAAATCAAGAAATCACCGGGATAACAGGCAGGCATGGCCTTGGTGTACAAAATGAAGCAGGACAAAAGCTAATAGAGTTTTGCCAAGAGAACATGCTGATCATAGCAAACACTCTTTTCCAACAGCACAAGAGGCGACTCTACACATGGACGTCACCAGATGGTCAATATCGAAATCAGATTGATTATGTTCTTTGCAGCCAAAGATGGAGAAGCTCCATACAGTCAGTAAAAACAAGACCTGGAGCTGACTGTGGCTCAGATCATGAGCTGCTTCTTGCAAAATTTCGTCTTAAATTGAAGAACGTCGGGAAAACCACTAAACCGTTCAGGTATGACCTAAATCATATCCCTGATGAATATACAGTGGAGGTGAGGAATAGATTTCAGGGATTAGACCTGATAGACAGAGTGCCTGAGGAACTATGGACGGAGGTCCGTAACATTGTTCAGGAGGCAGCAACGAAATCCATCCCAAAGAAAAAGAAATGCAAGAAAGCAAAGTGGCTGTCTGATGAGGCTTTACAAGTAGCTCACGAAAGAAGGGAAGCGAAAAGCAAGGGAGAAAGGGGAAGATATACCCAACTGAACGCAGAGTTCCAGAGAATAGCAAGGAGAGACAAGAAGGCCTTCTTAAATGAACAATGCAAAGAAATCGAGGAAAACAACAGAATGGGAAAGACTAGAGATCTCTTCAAGAAAATTGGAGATCTCAAGGGAACGTTTTGTGCAAAGACGGGCATGATAAAGGACAAAGAAGGCAGGGACCTAACAGAAGCAGATGAGATTAAGAAGAGGTGGCAAGAATACACAGAAGAACTATACAGGAAAGATCTGAATGTCCCTGATAGCCATGATAGTGCGGTCACTGAACTTGAGCCGGACATCCTAGAGAGTGAAGTCAAGTGGGCCTTAGGAAGCATTAGTAACAACAAAGCTAGCGGAGATGACAGTATTCCAGCCGAACTATTTAAAATCCTAAAAGATGATGCTGTTAAAGTGCTGCATTCAATATGCCAACAAATCTGGAACACTCAACAGTGGCCACAAGACTGGAAAAGGTCAGTTTACATTCCAATTCCAAAGAAGGGCAACGCCAAAGAGTGTTCAAACTACCGCACAATTGCGCTCATTTCACATGCCAGCAAGGTGATGCTCAAAATCCTACAAGCTAGGCTTCAGCAGTATGCGAACCGAGAACTACCGGAAGTACAAGCTGGGTTTAGAAGAGGCAGAGGAACTAGAGATCAAATCGCCAACATTCGCTGCATCATGGAGAAAGCAAGAGAATTCCAGAAAAATGTCTATTTCTGCTTCATTGACTACGCTAAAGCCTTTGATTGTGTGGATCACAACAAACTGTGGCAAATTCTGAAAGTGATGGGAGTACCAGACCACCTTACCTGTCTCCTGAGAAACCTGTACGAGGGTCAAGAAGCAACAGTAAGAACCAGACATGGAACAACCGATTGGTTCAAAATTGGGAAAGGAGTACGACAAGGCTGCATATTGTCACCCTGCTTATTTAACTTATATGCAGAGTACATCATGAGAAATGCCGGGTTGGATGAATCAGAGGTCGGAATTAAGATTGCTGGGAGAATTATCAACAACCTCCGATATGCAGACGATACCACCCTAATGGCAGAAAGCGAAGAGGATCTCAAGAGCCTCTTGTTGAGGGTGAAAGAGGAGAGTGCAAAAGCTGGTTTGAAACTCAACATTAAAAAAACGAAGATCATGGCATCTGGCCCCATCACTTCCTGGCATATAGAAGGGGAAGAAATGGAAGCAGTGACAGATTTTACTTTCTTGGGCTCCAAGATCACCACAGACGGTGACTGTAGCCATGAAATTAAAAGACGCTTGCTCCTTGGGAGGAAAGCTATGGCCAACCTAGACAGCATAGTAAGAAGCAGAGACATCACCTTGCCGACAAAGGTCCGTCTAATCAAAGCTATGGTTTTCCCAGTAGTAATGTATGGCTGTGAGAGCTGGACTATAAGGAAGGCTGAGCGCCGAAGAATCGATGCTTTCGAACTGTGGTGCTGGAGAAGACTCTTACGAGTCCCCTGGACTGCAAGGAGGTCAAATCAGTCCATCCTAAAGGAAATCAACCCTGAGTGCTCATTGGAAGGACAGATACTGAAGCTGAAGCTCCAATATTTTGGCCACCTAATGCGAAGAGAAAACTCCCTGGAAAAGACCCTGATGCTGGGAAAGACTGAAGGCAAAAGGAGAAGGGGACGGCAGAGGATGAGATGGCTAGATAGCATCACGGATGCAATGAATATGAAGTTGAGCACGCTCCGGGAGAGAGCGCAGGACAGGAAGGCCTGGCGTGCTATGGTCCATGGGGTCACGAAGAGTCGGACACGACTGAACGACTGAACAACCTCCCTTCTGGACTGTGGGACTGCTGTGGACATAATATATCTTGACTTCAGCAAAGCTTTCGACAAAGTGCCCCATGATATCCTGATGAGCAAACTAGCTCAAAGTAGGCTAGATGAAACAACGATCAGGTGGATCCACAGTTGGCTACAGAATCGGATTCAAAGACTGCTTATCAGTGGGATCTTCTCAAACTGGGGAGAGGTAACAAGTGGGGTACCGCAAGGCTCAGTCTTGGGCCCAGTGCTCTTCAACAGTTTTATTAATGACTTGGAGGAGGAGGTGCAGGGAATGCTGATCAAATTTGGAGATGAAGTTCTGCACCCAGGAAAAAGAAACCAAATGCACAGTTACAAGATAGGGGATACTTGGCTCAACAGTACTACAAGTGAGAAGGATCTTGGAGTTGTTGTAGATCACAAGCTGAATATGAGCCAACAATGTGATATGGCTGCAAAAAAGGCAAATGCTATTTTGGGCTGCATTAATAGAAGTATAGCTTCCAAATCCCATGAACTCCTAGTTCCCCTCTACTCAGCACTGGTTAGGCCTCATCTGGAGTACTGTGTCCAGTTCTGGGCACCACACTTTAAGAAGGATGCAGACAAACTGGAGAGGGCTCAGAGGAAGGCAACAAAGATGATCAGGGGCCTGGAAACAAAGCCCTATGAAGAGAGACTGAAAGAACTGGGCATGTTTAGCCTTGAGAAGAGAAGACTGAGGGGAGATAGGATAGCGCTCTTTAAGTACTTGAAAGGTTATCACAGAGAGGAAGGCCAGGATCTCTTCTCCATCATCCCAGAGTGCAGGACATGGAATGATGGGCTCAAGTTACAGGAAGCCCGTAACACTTAGACTTGGATTGATTCAAACCCCTCCGCTTCAACTTGGATCCAGATCTGAAGTGAGATTCGGATATCTGGATCACTCGGTTTGGGCATTTTCCCATTGACTTGCACGGGAAAACACAAATGGCTGTAACTTTTTCAGGTTTCAGGATAAATACATGAAACTTGGGGTCTTCCCTGCCCTACGGAGGGGATCTCACCTGCCAAATTTCAGACATTGTGGCCAAGCGCTTTTTGTGCTAGGCACAGCTGAAATTTGATTTTTCCCAGAAAAACTCTCAAAGCAAGAGTTATACCTCTCAGCCCTACGCCTTCTCCTCCTGCTGCCTGCTCCACTGTCAAGGACCATTAGCCATCTCCTGCTTGCGAGGAGGAGATGGCTAGCTAGTGGCAGGGGTGTGTGCCACGCTGCTTGTCAGCTGTCCTTGACAGCCGACCAGTTAGGAGGAGGAAGAGGCGCAAGTAGGAGACGGCTAGTGACTGGGGCATGTGCCATGCCTCCTCCTCCTCCTGCCTGGGAGATTCACAGCAGTTTTTGCATATAAGTCTACGTGACTTATGCAAAAACTGCTGTGAATCACCCATCTACTCAAGATTCATGGCGCTTTTTGCATATAAGTCTATGTGCGCATAGACTTTCAATCGCCATGCTTTTTAAAAACATGGCCATTGCAACAGAGGTGGAGGGACCAGCAGGCAGAGCAGGGGCTGGGCAGGCAGATGTCCGGAGAACCCAGATGGGGTGGGTTCTCACATCCCTAAGTAACACCACCAGAGTGATCTCTGTCTCTGAAACGCAGCTGTTTTTCTCTAGTTATTCAGTCTTCCCCCTTCCTCCACCACTATCACTGATTGGAGATTGCTGAGTTACATTCAGCCCTGATTTGACAACTAGAGTTTCCATTCACCAAAGCTCCCTCCCTTCTCCCCCTCTCCCCTTCCCCCCTTCCTGCCTCTTCAACCACTCGCTGAACTTTCTCAAGTTGATACTTTTGGCGCCAGGCTGTCTGGGCTGCTCAGAACGAATCACTGAGTCAGAAGAGGCACTTCATATACAAGCCGTTTTGCTTTGGGGCACCTCGTTGCTGTTCTGCTCCACCTCATGTCACATGGAGGCACCTCCGAAGCAGCCTGCTTCGACTTGTTATTCGGGCTTTGGACTGAAGTGGTGCATAGCCCTAGTTGTGAGCTCTCCTTTGCTAGAGATATTTGAGCAGACTCTAGGCAGTCATCTGGCAGGGATGATGCAGTTGCATCCTGCACTGAAGAGCCTGCATTGTGCAGCGGGTTGGAACAGAAAACCACCAAGACCTGTTTCATCTCTATGATTCTATGAAGAGTCTTCTGACTTGAAGTGCCCTGGGCCATAATAAATTGTTTCAAGTACACACTTTAGAGGTCACTTCAGTGAACACTGTCTCAGCCTAGTCTAATTCCCAAAAGTATGGCAATGACAAAGTGGCATAACCCCTTGGATGCGAACCTGAGCCTCTTGCAAATTTCAACTCAAAAAAGCAAACTTCAGCAGACACACAGGGAAAGGAATGGAAATGGTGCTTTTCATTCCTTTGGTTTTCTGACAAATTGCTATTTCTTTCCAATGTGAATTGATCTTTGTATTTCAACTTTAATTGGATTTTTGTTAGCTCCTGATAGAGAAGGTCTATTGAAATTGCCTCTGTTCCACTGGAAAAAAAATTCTGAACATGAGATACAAGGGCCTTGCATCGGATGATCTCATATCCCTGGGCTGCTGCAATATATTAAGAGGACCTTCGACATTCCTCTTTTTTTTGTTTGTCTATTGCAGGATAAAGAAAGGGTGGAACAGATTCTGCCTTTTTGCCTTCTTCTGTGTTACAGAAAAATTCATTTCTTCCTCAATTAAAAAAGTAACACATTCAATGGCATCTTATGCCTTTCTTTCCAACACGATGGGAATTAATTGGGAAGATGCTAGAAAACATTGCCTTGTTATTCCTCTTTATGGGGATATAATTTTTATTACTGTTCTAGGTTTTCTATTTTGTATAACTTTTTAATGCATCTTTTGTGAACACATCTATGTATTTTTATTATTTTTGGTGGTGGTTGAAAAATTAACAGACTAAATTATAGAATATTCCTTTCCTATTGCAATAAGCTTTTAGGGCCTCACTGAGAGGTGTGAAAGGATATGAAAAACTGGAGGATGTCTGGTGGCATATAAAAATGTTCTGCACCCTAGCAGTTGAATACAATTCCTCCCACGTATTAATTGACTGTCCTCTTCTTCATTTATCTACCTAGTCATTTTGGCAATTTGTGCCCTACATAACCTCCTTAGCGTCAGGCTTTTTGTTTCATGCCTGAGCATGTATGGTGCCTTTTCTTTTCCTTTTTTACAAGCTTTGCCTTATAATATATTAATACCACTACTAGGAAATCCAACTAGTATTTTGCAAGAATAGGTATGTTCTGTCCCTGCCCCCTGGGGATCTCAACTTGCCAAACCTGCTGGATTCTTCAAGTGTGTAGCTTAAGCTATGCATTATGTAGAAAGTTCCAGAAGGCAGAATACTGTAATGGCCTGGTTAGCTCATAACACTAGCCCATGGTACGGGTTGCTGAATTCTGGGTTGTTGTGACGTGTGAACATGGTTGTGCTAACAAATCATGATTTGTTAACCATTAACAACCTAGAAAGAGAACCCATGGTTTGTTATTGAGTTGTGAACATTGGGTTGTTTAAATCATGGGTTGCCATTACATGCGAACCCAGAACTGTGGGTATTCATGGGTTGTTTTGCTAGTCTACAGAGGTAGGCAAAAGTGGTAAAAAAAAACTAGCCACTCTACATGCCAGTTCTACAGCACCCCAAAGACATTTGGGATGCAAGGAGGGAGCAGTCAAAGGAGGAGGGAAACAAACAACCCAAAGATTGAGAAAACAAAGTGCGGTTTGTTTGATAGTTTGCCAGACAAACCCTGGTAAGGCAACAAACCATAGTTAAATAAACCATAGGTTAACATTATGTGCAAACCAGTCTACCTCACATAGTAACTAGCAAGCCAAGTCACAACTCTGATAAAATGCCAAGAGGAGGGATCTCCCCCTTCACAGGCTCAAACATCACATTACATGGATTTCTATTATTCTTTCTTCTACATTTTTTAACCTAAAACAAGCTGGAGAAGGCTGTGTCTGAGCAGGACAAGTGAAGATGAATTCCTTTACTCTTTTCCTCCTGTCATTTCCCAGCTCAGAATCATCCACCACAAGGTGCTTTATCACCTGTGGAAAGAAAGATAGGGAGAAGATACAGAGACTTTATGTTTTCCCTCTATGAGTGAATGTGGAGCTTGGGAAGGCTGAGTTTGAGGTGGAAAAGGATTGTAGGGGAAAGGGTTAAGCAGCCTCTCCCCATGCACCCTTCCTCTTCTCAAATGTGCCTTTCCCAGGCTGCTTTGCCTTAAATAAAATGCGGAGGAACGAATCATGCAACTCCATGTAACATGTAATTAGAGACTGTCATGGGAAAAACCACACACTTCTCTTTGTTTTCTCGATGTTAATAAGTGTCCTCTCTAAAGATGTGTGTGCCCGCACACATGTTCCAGTCATTCCTGTAATTTTGTAGAAATGACCGTTTTATGGCCACCGGTTGCATGAAAGGCCTTTTACATAAAACAACCAGCTGCCATTTTTATGCAAAATGGTGGCTCACTGAGGGGTCAGGCAGCCATGCACCACTCACCGGGAACCCGCGGACCACCCAGTGGTTTGTCCAGGGAACCAGACAGGGGGAGGTAAGTGACGATGGTCCAGTGAGTGGCATGCAAGGCAGGCACGAGGTGGTTCATCCATCCCTACACACAGGTATATTCAAAAGGAATGTGATTTTCATTGAGGAGGAATCAAAGTAGGGATGTACGAAAGTCACTTACCTTTTCGAAGGGTGACATTCGCGGTGGGGGGAGGCGCTCTGTCCCTCCCCCTGAAATTCTGGCTGGGGGGGAGGCACCCCGTCCCTCCCCCCCGAATCCTGGCTGGCCGGCTCTGCAAATGGCGGCAGCTGTAGCCGCCATCGTTTGCATCCCTGCAGTCAGCTGTGATAGGCTATGTAAATGTTTACATAGCCTATCACGGCTGATTTAAAAGAAAAAAACCTGCGCGTACGCAAATGGTGGCGCCCATGGGCACTGCCATTTGCGTTCCTTATTTTCACCGTCTTAGTCTACGTAAATGTTTACGTAGACTAAGACGGCGAAAATAAGGGGAACGCAAATAGCGTAGCGTCTACGCTATTTGCGTTCCCCTTATTTTTGCTGTCTTAGTCTACGTAAATGTTTACGTAGACTAAGACGTGCCAAAATAAGGAACGCAAATGGCAGCACCCATAAGCGCCGCCATTTGTGTATGTGCAGTTTTTTTTTCCCTTTTAAATCAGCCGTGATAGGCTACGTAAACATTTACGTAGCCTATCACGGTGTTTTTTAAAAATCTAGCCGTGATAGGCTACGTAAATCTTTATATAGCCTATCACTTTTTTTGTTTTTGTTTTTTTTACTGGAAATGGCGGTGGCGGCAGCCGGTCAGAAGACCGGCCGCCGCAGCTGCCACCGCCGAACCGCTGCCGAACTGCCGCCGAACCGCCGCTGAACCGCCGCCAGGAAGATTCGCCCAAGGTAAGTCCCGTCCCATGGGGGGGTGGCAGACCATTTTCCACCGATTTCAGGGGGCCGAATGCGCTGGCATTCGGCCTCCCTGAGATTCGTGGCGAAATTCTCTGACATCCCTAAATCAAAGTGCTTTATTTATTTATTTATTTATTTATTACTATACTATACTATACTGGTCATTAGCCGACACTCTCTTGAAATACAAATGATTGATCACAGTGAATTAACTTGTTGCAATAGCAGCAAGGGACTTGTCCAAATTCTAATTTGATTAACAGTCCTAGGCACAACAACAGGAAAAAGAGACTCAACCATCTCAAAGTTCAAAATCCACATACATAGATATCATTTTTCTCTATTTCTTGTACAAATTCTATAAAAGGTTTCCAATCTAACATAAATTTGGTTGTTGACCCTTCTTTAATTATAATAGTAATTTTTGCCATCTCTGCCAGTTCCACTTGCTCACAGTTGGTATTGTTTCATTCTTCCACTTTTGTGCATACAATAACCTTGCAACCATTGTCATGTAGTGAAAGAGGGTTCCCCCCTTCTCTTTTACATGTTTAACTGTTAGTCCCAGTAAAAAAGATTCTGGCTTTAGTTCCATAGTAGTCTTTAATATTCTTTGAGCTACAGACTATTTGTTTCCAAAATATTTTAGTTTTTTTACAAGTCCACCATAAATGATAAAATGTTCCCTCTTGGTCCTCACATTTCCAACATTTTCCAGAAACACCTTTATACATTTTAGACAATTGAGGGTGAAAGAGGAGAGTGCAAAAGCTGGTTTGAAACTCAACATTGAAACTCAACATCATGGCATCAGGCCCCATCACTTCCTGGCATATAGAAGGGGAAGAAATGGAAGCAGTGACAGATTTTACTTTCTTGGGCTCCAAGATCACCGCAGACGGTGACTGTAGCCATGAAATTAAAAGACGCTTGCTCCTTGGGAGGAAAGCTATGGCCAACCTAGACAGCATAGTAAGAAGCAGAGACATCACCTTGCCGACAAAGGTCCGTCTAATCAAAGCTATGGTTTTCCCAGTAGTAATGTATGGCTGTGAGAGCTGGACTATAAGGAAGGCTGAGCACCGAAGAATTGATGCTTTCGAACTGTGGTGCTGGAGAAGACTCTTACGAGTCCCCTGGACTGCAAGGAGGTCAAATCAGTCCATCCTAAAGGAAATCAACCCTGAGTGCTCATTGGAAGGACAGATAATGAAGCTGAAGCTCCAATATTTTGGCCACCTAATGCGAAGAGAAAACTCTCTGGAAAAGACCCTGATGCTGGGAAAGACTGAAGGCAAAAGGAGAAGGGGACGGCAGAGGATGAGATGGCTAGATAGCATCACGGATGCAATGAATATGAACTTGAGCACGCTCCGGGAGAGAGCGCAGGACAGGAAGGCCTGGCGTGCTATGGTCCATGGGGTCACGAAGAGTCGGACACGACTGAAC
Organism: Heloderma suspectum; assembly: GCF_057233095.1. Classification (NCBI taxonomy): domain Eukaryota; kingdom Metazoa; phylum Chordata; class Lepidosauria; order Squamata; family Helodermatidae; genus Heloderma; species Heloderma suspectum. Next base: position 42,433,381 of record NC_139460.1, on the reverse strand, counting down.
GACTGAACAACAACAACAAATGGTGACATATGCCATCTATGCATCATCTTATAAACATTATTTTTAAGACTTGTACATAAAGTAAATTTTAAATCTTTTCCCCACATACTTTCCCACTCTTCCACTGATATATTATGACCAACATTTTGTGCCCATTTTATCATACAATCTTTTACTTGTTCATCCTCTGTCTCATACCGTAACAGCAATTTATACAGTTTAGCAATAACATGTTCATCATTTGTACACAGTGCTGTTTCAAACTCAGATTCTGTTTTTTCCACCATTTTTCTCATCTATTTTAAACCTTTCTTTAAGCTGCAAATATGAAAACCACTGACATACATACATGACCTTCTTCCAATAAGCTTTCCCTTGATTTTAACTTATATTCCCCTTGTGACAGTTCCAGTAAATCATATCTTATCCATTTATGCGTGCTATCAAATTCTCTTCTATGCATTGCTTCTTGTGAAGATATCCAACGTGGCATTTTTTTATAGAACCTCAATTTCTATTTATTCCAAATTCTTAATACGGCCCTTCTTATATAGTGATTCTTAAAATCTACATTCACTTTTGTTTTATCGTACCACAAATAACCATGCCACACGTATCTCAATTCATGTCCTTCTAGTTCTAAAAGACTTCTATTTTTCAGTGTCACCCATTCCTTCATCCACATCAGGCAGCAGGCAGAAAAATAGGTTTTAAAATCCGGTAATCCCAAGCCACCTCTTTCCTTTGCATCTTGTAAAATTTTTATTTTAACTCTTGGTTTTTTTGCTTGCCATATAAACTTCGTTATATATCACTGCCACTGCTTAAAAGGTAAATCTGATGCAATAATGGGTATCATTTGAAACAAAAATAACATTCTAGGTAATACATTCATTGTGATCGTTGCAATTCTTCCCAAGAGTGATAGTTGGAATTTTTCCCATTTTAATAGGTCTTGTTTAATTTCATTCCACACTTTAACATAGTTATTTTGAAAAAGCATACAATTCATATTTGTCAAAAGGACTCCCAAATATTTTACTTTCTTTTCAATTTGGAAGCCAGTCTTATCCATCAACTTTTTTTTTCTTGAACATTCATATCCTTTGTTAAAAAATTTATTTTCTGTTTATTAACTTTGAACCCTGCCACTGCTCCAAATTCTTTTAATTTTTTCATTAAAATTTCAATTCCCTTTAAAGGTTCTTCCAACATAAACACCAAGTCATCTGCAAAAGCCTTCAGCTTATATTTCACCTTTTTAATCTTTATTCCTGTAATTCAATCATCTTGTCTTATATCTCTGTTCAATAATTCTAAAACCAATTTAAACAATAGTGGTGACAATGGGCAACTTGTCTTGTTCCTCTTTGTATCTCACAAGGTTTAGTCAAATCCCCATTTATAATTATTTGAGCCTTTTGATCAGTATATACCAATTTCACCGATTTTATAAAGTTTTCTCCAAAGTCCAGTTCTTCTAAAGTCTTAATTAAAAAATTCCAATTAAGATTATCAATGAGAGCCAGGGTGGTGTAGTGGCTAGAGTGCTGGACTGGGAGCTGGGAGATCCGGGTTCTAGTCCCCACTCGGCCATGGAAGCTCACTGGGTGACTTTGGGCCACAGACTCTCAGCCCAACCCACCTCACAGGGTTGTTGTTGTGAGGATAAAATGGAGAGGAGGAGGATCATGTAAGCTGCCTTGAGTGCCTTGCAAGAGGAAAAAAGGCGGGATATATGTAAATGTAATAACTAAAAATAAATAAAATAAAATAAAATGCTTTCTCTGCATCTAAAAAGATCAGAGCTGCTTGTTTTTCTGGGTGTTTTTCCAAATATTCCACCACATTCAAGACCATTCTTACATTATCTCTCATCTGTCTCCTAGGTAAGAAACCACTTTGGTCCTCATATACAAACTCCTGCAATATTTTCTTGAGCCTTTCTGCCAAAATCGTTGCAAATATCTTATAATCATTGTTTAATGATGAGATTGGTCTGTAGCTTTTTGTCGAGGTTAAATCCTGTCCTTCTTTAGGTATGAATGTTATATGTGCTGTTTTTTCCATGTTTCCGGTATCTCCCCCTTTTCTAAAATACTGTTCATCATATTTTTCAACGGTTGTAAAATTTCTTCTTGATGAGTCCAGGTTTGCAATGAGTTGGGCTATGTTTCTGAGGAAGCTGCAAGAGCTGGGGTTTAGGCAAATTGGGTAACTGGGTGAGAAAAAGAAGAGAGAGAGATGACTAGGGAGGAGAGCTCGCAGGGTTGGGGAGGGAGAAAGAGTTCATGGGAGTTTATGACTGACCAAGGGTGGCGTGCCAAGGCTATTCCTTGCACAGCCACCATGGCGAGAGAGGAAGGAAAGGCAGATTGGATATTTGTACTAACCACACCCACACCGATTTTCAGTAACTTGTGTGCTTCTTCCAGCTCACTCTTAGGGAAACAGGGCTTGGACTCACAGGTCTGACAAAGGCCTTTGTTCCAGGGGAGGCGGCCTGGCCACAGTCCTTCCCACTGGATAACCAGGGCAAGACTGCATTAAAGTTGCTGGGATTCCAACAAAAAACTGGTTAAAGACAAACCAAATTTCTATACACACAAACACGAGAAAGAGAAAGTGGGGGGACAGGGTTGGCTGCTACAATGTGTGGGGAAACGACCTTCAGAAAGTAGAGCAGAGTTTAGAGTTACCTTTCCTGAAAAATGTCGGATTCTCCCTAAAGATGGCACTGAGAGTGGGGAAACTCCTGAGGTCACAGCAAATAAAGCCTTGAGAAAGGCTGCAAATAGAGATGTCAGTCGTTGGGAAATCTTGTTCTCTTTTAGCTTGACAGAGTTCCACAGCATGTACAACTCACTTTGCATCTGTGAGCTGCGGGTTGTTCCTTCAAGTCTGGTAACTTTTCCACCTTTTTTATTTTTGGAAGGTTCTGCAATTTGCATGAATTTCTGAGCATTCTGTGCAAATTACAGCTGAATTTGCGCAGATTACAGCCAGATTTGCACAAATCATGCAAATTGGCTATGATTTGCATAGTTTGTGACAAATTGACTGTAATTTGCATGAATTGCCCAGAAATTTATGCAAATTGCAGCATCTTAAAAAAAAACAAAAACACCTATGTGCAAAATTCCCAGAAAATCCACACTTCAGGTGCTATAGTGGGAACTGAAACAAAGTCCAGGGAGTGGTGGGGTGGGACTGAGCCCAGGAAAACTCATTGAACTCCACCCCCCAAATGGATTTCTCTGACATCTGTAGCTGCACGTAGGTCATTGCTTCTGCTAGATCGGGGACCTAGATGGCCAGAACTGGATGATCTGGGCAAAAGGTAATGATGAGGCTTAGTGGCAGAACCTTGGCGTTCTGTGGTACAAAGTGATTTGAGCAAACGAACGAGAGCCAGTGGACCCAACCAGGACAACTGAGCTTGTCACACAACCAGAGAGCAGCGCTAATGGGCCCTTGGGAGGCTATGCAACTATGGAGATTGCCAAGCACCACTTTCACAGTGTGGCATCCTGCTTTTGTGGGGGAGGCCAAGACCCAAATGGTTTCAGGTACAACATGAGAGTCAGTGGGACTGGTGGAAATAACCAGAAAGTGTTCCGGTTATTCCCACTATTCCCACTGACTCTCATGTTGTGCCTGAAACCACTTGGGTCTTGGCCTCTCCCACATCAAGCTGTCCAAGCCCTCAGCTTGGAACCCAAGGCTTTCATAGGGTTTTGAGAAAAGGATCAAAGGGAAATGTTCTGGGTCCAACTGAGACAGAACAGACAAAAAGAAGGGGAAATGGCTTTGAGCACAGTAGACAGTGAATTCAATAGGACAGATTTAGGATAGACCTAAATCCAGTCACACCAAGGACTTCTCAGTGATTGTGGTGCTTGATGGTGTGAAGCTTCTGTCTGGCCACTCCCATTAACACCTATTTCAGGTTACACCTTGGAGCTATGCAATTCTTTGCCTGGGTGTATTAAAACCCATTTCCTGATTACTACGCCATAAGCAAATTGTGAGGCATATAGCTTTGATGCTGTTTGATGAATTCATAATTTGGAATCTCTTCCTGCAGATGTGATCAGATGCATAGGATCTCAGGACAAGATTGTTTGCCAAATACTCTCCATTCAGCCCGAGATGCAAGCCCTTTAGGCTCATCTTTAAGGTCAGGCTCCACACGGAACTTCTTAAACTGACAGTATCATATCATGCCAAACAGTGCCACTTCCAGGTTTTGAAGGGCCCCTGGGCAAGATGCCCTCAATGGGCCCCCTCCCTCACTGAGTCTACCTTCTAAATGCCATTATCATCAGCTGCTGGTGCTCCTCTTCCTCTTCCTCGTCACTGCTACCACTTGCTTGCTTGACAGGAAGAGAACAAGCTGGCCTATGGCTCCTGAGCCAGAGCCGGGGCCAGAGGCAGGCGAACAAGCAGGTTGCAAGAGGAGCAGCAAGCCCAGGAGGCTCTTGTCAGTGGGCCCCTGCTGGGGTGTGGACCCTTGGCAGTTGCCCAGCCATGCCTACCCTTGACACCAGCCCTGATGCCAAATACTGGGGCAAGATGACTTTTCTGCTCTATGCCAAGCAGTCTGCCAACGCTGGCTTCTAGAGTGCTGGTTACTGTTATGAAGCAGACCATGTTGCATATTCCTGCCTTCCCGATTAAAAGACAGAGTAGATATTCATTAAGGAAATGAGTAAGTAAAAGGTTAAGACTTTTCTAAAATCAGAATGTCTTGGGCTACATTTATACCAACTCTCAGCTTTCCATCTATTGTAGAGGTATTTTGATGCTTCTGCAAACGAGTGAGTGAAGACCAACTTCGTGTGTGTGTGTTTCCCTTTCATTCATGTGAAAGGAGAGATTCATCTTTGACACTTGTCCTCAGTTAACACCTATCAGTGTTCCGCAAGTGTAATTGCCCACTTTACCACCAGAATTCTCCTCCATGGAGAAATGCCAGTGAAGGGATAGGTATGGAAAATATAACATTGGCATAAAAAATCTACATGAGGTGAGATTCTGTTCTCCCCGGATCTTCCTTGCAAAATTGATGTAGATTTTGCATTCTGATCTGACATAACCTTTTCTCCAATACACGACACAGTGGGCTGAACATATTATGTTAGATACTGCCCCCATGGGAAAAGAACTATGTGAAAGCCTCATTTTGGCCAGCAACACATCAAGCTGTCCTGTCCACTGTGATCATTCCAGAAAGAGCAACCAATTTCGGCATCACTCCAGGAGCCCCCAGATTCATTAGAAATGTGTTCCTCCTCGACCAGGCTGCTGTGAAACTATTTGCCTCTGGTGCTGCTGACAAACTGGCTGCAATTAATGCCATTCAGATGGAGCTGGGCTCTCACTGTGCCTTAATGAGCAGGCATCGGTACAGAACGCCAGGGAAACAGCTGATGTGTCACTTCCTTTGATACACTGTTTTTAAGTGCTTGACTCAGCAGAGAGGTGACCAAATGTCCCGAATTATTTTCACTCGAGCTGTTACACTAGTATCCCTCTCTTCTGAGTATTACAGTGATGCACTGAGCACACCAGTGATTGACAAAAGATACATCCTCTTATTGTTTTTTATATTATTTCATTTATTACACTTTAATTTGTCCTTCCTCCCATGATCTCACAGTGGCATACATGGGTCTCTCTGCTTCCCCTTCCCATATGCTCACAATAACCCTGTGAAGCAGGTTAGGTAGAGGGATAGTGATTGGCCCAAGGTCACCCAGTGAAACCTTGGAAGATTCCCCATTCTGAAATTTGCAAGAAAGTTTTGGCCCCTGCTTTTGCCCACCCCCCAACTTTCAACTCAGCTCTAGTAATAAATCACATTATATGATTTTAATATATAACATTTTCTCCTTTGGATGCCTCCCCAATTTCTTTTCCCAATTCAAGATCACCCTCTGTGTTTTGTTCAGGAAGCAGGCAACAGTATGACCAAGCTTTGTATTACTTCTGTGGGCTGCTCTTTCCATGCACAGCCGTTCGGTGAAGGAGTGTATTTCTCTTAAGACTTCTACTTTGTTGGACACTCCTTTTTCCTTTGACATATAGACTAACACCATCTCCAATATACCCTTCCCTGTCCTTTCTATAGCTTTTACTCCCAGGGATTACTGATGCAGCCATCTCCAACTCGTTCTGAAAATTAATTGATTCTTTTGACTGTTCAGGTTAAACATTTGGTATACTTAAAGGTCTCATTTGTTTTGATTGTTTGACTTGAAAATTCACACACACACACACACATTTTGTTCAAGTTTCTGCATCTCTAGTGGTCCCCTCCCCTGTGCTACTAATCACTTAGAGAAGGAGGAAGAGGTAACAGAGGGCAGAAGTACAGATCAGGAGTGGCCCCAAATGGTGCTCTACAGATCATGTCCTGCTACGGATCAAGCCCCATGATCCTCATAGGAAATAATGCATGCAACAAATCATTTACAGCGGAAGAGAGGCTTTGTGGGGTTCTTCTTGCCCATGCTCCAGCCTCCCTTGCCTGCTCCCCTCCCTTTCTTAAAATAAGGCTTTTTTCCTTGAGAGGGGAACATTGGCAGCACAAAGTAGGGGAGCAATGGTGGTGGAGAGATGTCAGGAAGGGGAGAAATCCACCTCTTGATTACTCAGGAAATGATGTGAAAACATACTTTGCAGCTGAGGAGAGGGGTCTGTTCTGGCTCAGTCTCCTGCCCTCCACCTTGGCTTTCCCCAGAGTAAGGCTTTTCTTGGGAAAGGGGGAAACTGGCAACAGAAGGCAAGGGAGTGGCAGAGATGGAATGTGTGCCCCATTTTGAATCCAGCCTAGCTTCAAGGGGGCTGGACCCAACTCAGAATGGGGCCAGCCAGCCTAGGGAAACAGTATCCATCCTTTCACACTACAGTAGTATGGTGACTCACCAGTCTGGTGCAAAGATAGCAGAGATAACCCCGGTACCTTTCAGATGTTTTGGACTTCAACTCCCATCAGCCTCAGCCAGCATGGCCAATGGTCAGTAATGCTGGGAGTTATAGTCCAAAACATCTGGAGGGCACTAAGTTGGAGACAGCTGATACACCTGTAATTCCCTTCAAACAGGGTCCTGTTGCTTGAAAATGTTTCCCTTCCTTTTCTGTTAGTGGTGAAACTGACTAGAGCAGAAACAGCTTGCCGTCTGATCTAGTCAGTTTCACCACTCCACTTACTTTTCTGGGACAAAGGGAAGAGGGTACAATTAGGAATTAGGAAAATGGAGCGCCATTGCAATGAGACTTCCACCAATTTCTCAGTCATTATATTTGTACAGTTATCAAGCTACAAATGCTGCTTCAGTGCTAATGCCACTGTTCCGCTAAGGAGGAAGTAGCTCTCTTTGCCCCACAGAATCAGTAACCTATACTACACAGCCACAGAATTATTTGTCATGAGAATTGTTTTTTTCTTACTTATGGATGATACACACATGTTTCAACAGATTATCAGGTGTATCACATTGAGCTGACTCTGATCTTTCTCCAGATGGAGTGGAGTGGAAAGAGGAATATGACAAACAGCTGCTTCCCTCTCTCCACTAAGAGCTCTCACTTGCAAGACTCAAACCTATACTTCATTTAAATTATTCACAGAATGGCTACCAAGCTTAAGAGAGCTAGAAGCTGACAGTGATTCCCATCCTACTGACAATCACTGACCCGTAGCATATTTTCTTTAGCAGCACCTCAGCTAGAAAGGAGAAACAGCCAGATGGAAATAAGTACAGAAGAGACAAACAATATTGGCAGAGAAGGAAATTTATACTGGAAGTCAAAACTGCCCAAGGAAATCTGATCTCAGTGTATAATTTATTAAATGGAATCAATCTCCTTCTGAATATTCGACATTACTATGTCCTGACTATGACTCAGATCTTTATATTAGTTTCCCATATCACCTCTTAATGTGTTGAAATAATTAAATGCACAGACTTATGTGCATTTAGACAGGGAAAAAGTCCTACAACTCCTAGCATTCCCCAGCCAGCCATGGCTGGCAGGGGGATACCAGAAGTTGTAGGACTTTTTTCTGTCTCAACATGCATAGATAGGATTGCATCTTAAGGGTGCAATCTGATGGGGATAGGCGGCCACCTCCGAGCTCGGATGCGACCGCCTATCCAATGCAGGGCAGGAGAAGCATGGAGGGGATCGTTCCCTCAGCGCTTCTCCTGCCTTGCATTTGTGGCTAGATAGCTGATTTCAGCTGTCTAGCTGTGAGAAGAAGGTGGAGCGGGAGAGGAGGCTGGATGAGAAGTGTCATACTGGCATTTCTGCCTTCCCCCCCCCGGAACACCCCCCCCCCGGAACACCCCTTTATGGCCGCTCCGTGCTCCTCTTCTGAGCACAGAGTACAGGGCCATTCTGAACTGCCTGTGAGGCAGCACGGAACGGGGGGAGGTCACTTCTCCAGGAACCCACATATCCTTATGGCTGACTAGCCGCTAACTAGCGGCCATAGGATTGCTCCCTAAATGAAGCAATCATGATAGGCTTGTAAAGGACAAACTATACATGTGCCTGTTCTTAATACAGCATGAATTGATATAAGTCATACTTGTAGGATGAGATGAATGGCTGCAGTATTAACACCACCACTAGGGCCATCATGAACACAAAGTTTGAGTCACAGAACCAAACAACATGTTTGATGGACTTCTATATAACTTCCCATTACTTTTTTCTTCTTCTTCATGAAAAACAGAGTCAGAATTTATTTCAGTTGTGTCATTGTGGTCAAAATCAGAAACACTTAACATATTCAGGTCGTGCTTCAGATGAGCCTTACAAACCTCACCTCACAGGCAAATCTTGTTCTGTGGTTTACTGCTTATTCTAAGGAATAAGCAGCACAGCTGCTGAGCCAAAACCACACTCAGTGCCAGTTGCATTTTATAGTGTTTACTGACAGAAAGCTAATCAATACAACTGTAGAGAGAAAATGTACAGTAGTTATAGCTAACAGAATACAGAGCAAACAAAACCATGACATACATGTTTATAAGAACCCAGCTCTCATCCAGTACTCACTCGAAGCTGCAATGAGGAGACAAAGAAGGGTGAGTGGGGAGGAGGTGGTTAACCTATTTGCCGGCCATTTCTCCTCTCAGAATTGCCCTTCAGCTATTTTTCCCCTGTGGCCGGGGGGGGGGGGGGGAGAGAGAAAAGAAAATTGAGGTGAACAATCAATTTCAGAAGAAAGTGATCAGCAGGGAAAGGGCTAAACATCTGCACTCTTTCTGCCCTTCTTGCATTCCTGGGTGCAGCCTCCACTGGATACTTTTCATTTACAAAGAAGTTGGAGAATGTTACAAGGAATGCTGCGTAGTGTGTAGCTTGGCTCCCATTTTCATGCTTAAATGAGATTGGTTCCTCCAGTTACTGAAAGAGAACGATGGGTTAGATCAGTTTCACCTCCACACCCTGTATTCCTCCAGAAAGAAGAGGCTGTATGAGCGTTTGTAAGATCTTTTAACTTAACAGCACTATCACCCTTCAGGTTTTATGTAGGGCCACCTAAACTACATGACCAGAGTCCACCCATACTGTCCATAAATCAATACTTTACCCATCCTGTTGTCCCTAGCCTTCTTCCTTTGCCACTTTTCTTTAAAGGTGCAACAGGTGGTAACTTCCTGTATTTCCTGTTCAGCACTGGGACACAAACCCAGCATGGCTTGCTGAGAAATGCTGGGAGTTGTAGGACTGTTTTCTGTCTAAACATGCCTAGGATTTCACCCTAAGAAAGTTATCCATCTTGCCCTAAATTGTCCTAGCCCACAAATGTGAATTCAGCAAAGTTCAAAAGCTGGAGAAAAAATCTTACACTTAAAGACAATGAAGAATAACGGATATGAATAATGGGGGTGTGGTGGTGGTGGTGGGTGGGATCTGTGGTAGTGAGTCTACTGGCAGACAAAATGTTGCAGTGAGTTATTTCCCCTTTCATGTACCTATGCAGCTGGAAAACCATCACCACATCACACCGTGCAGTAGGAAGGGAGAACCACTACACAGAATGCTTAACACAGAGTAACAGCACAGCAGCAGCCACCTGGAGCTGTTGGGGACAAGCTCCACCTGGTGGCCATGGGCCATGCGACACTTTACATTCTATGTGCATGTTAGGCATTACCAGGCTCAAACTAGGAGCCCTGTGGCACTGGATTAGGGTGGCCACTTACGCATTGCCAAAAAAGAGGAATTGCATCACCAAACGAGAGGACCAAAGAGGACACCAATTTGCATAATATTGTGTATGCAGTGCTAGATTTATTGGTGCAAATTGAGAAATAACTACAATTTAAATAAAAATATAATACATCTCACCATTGTGGAGAAGACTGACTAAGTGACCGGTGTGCCTGCTGCTCAGTCTGTTATCCAGGTGCTAATGGTGGATGGGCAACTTCAAGGCCCCCGCTGCTCTCCCTCCTAATGATTCTTTACATTTTGAAGCAGACTTGGACTGGACAGTCCATCAAATATAGGACACCTTCAAATAGAGCACTCTCCTTTGCCAGCTCTCCAAAACAGAGGACTGTCCTGTGTAAAGTAGGACAACTGGCTACTCTGTCTCTGTGTCATCAGACTGCTGATTGCAGAAGGAGTGGAAATTCTAGTTGAGTCATTCACTCCACAGACCATAATCCTCTTGGCTCTGGGAATCAGGTGACACCAGAGGGCCAATCTAGTGTCACTAGCTTCCAGAGCAGCTAGGCCAGGATAGCCACTAAACCATCTCTCCCTGCTGTGTCAGACTAATGGCCTTCAGGTAGGGTGGCCAGATGCAAAAGACAACAAATGTCTTGCACCTTTTCTTTTTCTTCTTCTTTTTTTGAGTTTTTTTAAAAAATATACCTACATGACTTTGTATATATCTATAGCAATGTGCATATGTGTGTGTGTGTGTGTATCAGGAATGCCCCTGTAGTCTTCTGAGCCCTCCAATAGCCAGAATCAACAGTCAGACAAAAGGGCTGCTTTCCAAAGCTTTATTTCCATTCAACCTAATGAGGCTTACAGATGCTAATTGCCTGAGACTCGGAGGAAATACAAAGGAACAGCCTACCAGGGGTTTATAAGGGTTAGGACGTCCGTCGGTTTCCATTTGGAGAAAAGCGCAGCAACTCTCTGAACTTAAGGAGTAGGAGGGGGAATTCTCCTCCTTTCCTGTGGGGCCTCGGGGTGCAGCTGCTGATGTTGAGCCAAATGGGCTGAGCACCTCAGCTTGGCTCCCACAACTTCTCGCTTGAGCCTGTGCCTGCGCCTCATGTCTAAAAGCTCAAGTTGTCCCTCCCTTTCCATGCCAGGGTCAGTATCGCTCCCAGGAATGTGAGCGGGGGGGCGGGCTCCCCCTCCAGCTGTGCCTCTGAAACCTGAGGGGGTTCCTCTCCCATGGACTCTATCGCCTCCTCAGAATCAGAGCTACTTTGGGACTCTATGGGCTCAGATCTAACCCTGACTGACTCTCTCTCTCTCTCTCTCTCTCTGAAATTCATATATTTGAAAATACAACTTACTAGCAATTATACATAGGCTTCAGCAAAAGCGGACCAGATATCCAAATAAGTATCCATTTGAAGGTGACATCTGTATGCCACCCGTTCAAATGCATGATAAGGTCCTCAGTCCATAGGAGGTGAGCGTTTATCCTTCCATTGTTGTGATATCAGTCTTTTAGATGTCAAGAGGGGAATCCATTTATGCTGGTCACTCATGGATTTCCATGAAGCAAGTAAATAATTTAAGAGAGCGTGTACATCAGTGAATATGAAAGACTGTTCCAGTACAAAATGTATTCATATAATAACCTTCTCCCAAAAAGAAGCATCTGCACTGAAAGATGTATTATATGTTTAAAAGAAGCATTAGCTCCATTGCACCACCAGCAAATAACTGAATTAGACAATCCCTTATTAAAGAGAAACAAAACAAAAGTTTTTTGCTGAATAAGACGCTACCTGAGATCTATAGACATGGCAGGTAGAGATGCCAAAGTAGTGATCCACTGATTAGACAGAATGGGACAATCCAATTCCCAATTCCATCCCAGCTTAAAACCTTGTATATTATATTTTTCACCAAGGACAAATATTTATAGAAATGGATCGTGGGTTGCTTTGCCTGACCAGCCTCAATAAGTGTTTCCAATAATGATGGAGACTCTGATGCTGTAAAAGTGGCCAGGCCAAATCTAGATATTTACAAACGCTGCAAATGCAAGTATTGCCATTCAGCCCTAGCTGGGAAGTCATATTTGGCACGCAGGATAGAAAAGGACAAGAACTCATCATCAGCACCCATCAGTTTATTTATTTATTTATTTATTAAATTTATTAATCGCCCATCTGGCTGGTCACCCAGCCACTCTGGGCGATGTACAGCATATAATAAAACAGTTTAAAACAATAAAATTCTACAATAAAACATTTTCTAAAATACCCTAACCCACCCCAAATGCCTGCCTGAACAACCACGTTTTTAGTGCACAGCGGAAGCTCATTAAAGAGGGGGCATGACGGAGTTCCCTAGGGAGGGAGTTCCACAGAGTGGGGGCCACCACAGAAAAGGCCCTCTCCCTCGTCCCCACCAGTCTAGCTGTCCTGGCTGATGGGACAGAGAGAAGGCCATCCGAGGCTGATCTTGTTAAGCGGCCTGTCTGGTGTTGCTGGAGGTGCTCCTTAAGATAGGCTGGGCCAGAACCATATAGGGTTTTAAAGGTCAAAATCAACACCTTGAATTTGGCCCGGAAAACAACTGGTAACTAGTGCAACTCCTTCAGCACTGGAATGATGTGATCTTGCCGGCAGCTGCCTTTAATCAGGCGAGCCACCGTGTTCTGTACCAGCTGCAGCTTCCAAACTGTCTTCAAGGGTAACCCCACGTAGAGCACATTACAGTAGTCTAAATGAGAGGAGACCAGGGCATGTACTACTGATGGGAGCAGATAGTCGGGAAGGGGCGCAGCCACCATATCAGATGGAGTTGATACAGCGCTGTCCAGCTCACAGCTGACACCTGAGCCTCCATGGACAGCTGAGAGTCCAAAATGACCCCCAGGCTGCGGACCTGGTCTTTCAAGGGTAGCCGTACCCCATTCAACACCAGGTCAACATCAACACTCTTGTCTCCCACAAAAGTACCTCGGTCTTGTCAGGGTTCAGTTTATTCCTCCCCATCCAGCCACTGTCTCCAGACATTTGGACAGGGATTCTACGGCCAACCATGGTGAAGTTTTGAACGAGAGGTAGAGCTGCGTGTCATCCACATATTGATGACACCGCACCTCAAACCTCCTGATGATAGCCCCCAGCGGCTTCACATAGATGTTAAATAGCATCAGGGAGTGGATGGAACCCTGTGGCACCCCACAAGTGAGTGGCCATGGGTCCGAAACCTCCTCTCCCAGTGCTACCCTCTGGTACCTGCGGGAGAGGAAGGACCGGACCCATTGCAATATGGTGTCTCCAATGCCCAACCCCTCCAGGCGGTCCAGGAGGATACTGTGGTCAATGGTATCAAAAGCCGCTGAGAGGTTGAGGAGAACAAGGAAAGTGCATTCACCCCTATCCAGAGCCCAGTTAATCCAAAGTTTTAAAAAATCACCTTATCTGTCCATGTCCACCCTAAAAAACTTTTTCTTATGATCTGGATTGCGCCATAAAGTCAATTTAGCATGAGAAAATGGATCAAAGTGTAACTGACATGACATTATATGTCACACATCTGGAAATGTAGAAACACCCTATGTGTTCTTGTATGTCTAGAACCTAATGCCATCCTTTCAGAGAGAGGAACCAGACAAAAAGATTCCGAAGCTGATCAAGGTGGAAGAGCCAATGCAGATGGAAAAGACCAAAATCAGTACAAGTACAATCAGTACCATACCTGATGATAGCATGATCCAGAAAACCAAATCCACCTTCTTTAATTGGAAGTTGCATCCTTTTCAGGGATAATCTTCACAAAAAGAACCACCACCACCACCACCACCACCACATTTACAAAACAAAGCATTGATTTCCTGAAAGTATTTGCCAGATATAGATAAGGGAATCCCACATTTTACATAAACAATCTGAGGTATAGTATTCATCTTAAGTGTACTATATTTACCTGACCCCACAAACCCAGCTTTAAAGATGACCATCCATCTAAAGCTGGAGGACTAGCCAGCTGCACCAGGTGGGCCCTGAGCCTGTTTCTGCCCCCGCCAAACAGGTACTTAAGGCGGGGCTGCCAGAGGCTGCTCGGGAAGGAGCTTGTGGGGAAGGAGGACCAGCCAGCTGCACCAGGTGGACCCTGAGCCTGTTTCTGCCCCCGCCAAACAGGTACTTAAGGTGGGGCTGCCAAAGGCAGCACCTCGGCATCGCACCAAGTGCAATGCTAAGTGCGCACTTAGCGTCGCACTTGGAGACACATGGAACAGCACATGAAGACCCACCCACCGCCTCTTCAGAGACACCAGCAGCCACAGATACCAGCAGCAAATAGCAGCAGCAGAGGGCAGCAGCTTTAAAGACCAGGGAGAAAGGGGCAAACGTAGATTTTATCTGCTCCTTCTTAGCTGCTGTTCTCTTTTATCTCTTTCATCTTTTATCTTTTATATTCTTTTATATTGTTGCATATTTTATATCTTAACATTTTAATATGTGCCTGGGAGGACTATTGAGCAACTCAGGGGGTTGGGGAGGTGCCACCATAACTGTGGTCACGGGCAGGGGGAGGTACAGCATTGGGAAATTAACAGGCCAGCTGAGGAGAAAAGGGGCTAGACACCTTACAGCTGTCCCCTCTTCTGGTTCCTCCCCCAACCTGATGGTTCCTGGTGGCCTTACCAGTCTGCCCTTGGGTCTGGTGGTGCTGCTGCTGAATGCCAGGTCAGCTCAAAATAAAATCTCCCTCATCCATGATTTGATTGTGGATGAGGGGGCTGAACTGGTATGTATTACTGAGACCTGGGTGGGGGAGCTGGGAGGGGTCACTCTCCCCAGTTGTGCCCTCCTGGGTACTTGGTGCAGCAAGTACCGACTTGAGGGTCGGGGAGGGGGGGTTGCCATGGTCTATAGGAATTCAATCTCCCTCTCTAGGCTTCCTGCTCATTCGAGTGCAGATCTTGAGTGTTTGTAGCTTGTGTTGGGTACCCAGGATAGATTAGGGATTCTGTTGGTGTACCGCCCACCCCGCTGCCCATCAGACTCCCTGCCTGAGCTGACGGAGGTGGTCTCAGACATGGTGTTGAGGACCCCTAGGATGATAATCCTGGGGGATCTCAACTTCCATGCCGAGGCTGTTGTATCCAGGGTGGCTCAGGTCTTCATGGCTGCCATGGCAACCATGGGGCTGTCCCAACATGTCATCAACCCAACATATATAAAAGGACACATGCTTGATTTGGTTTTCTCAGCTGGGCAGGAGGACAGTGATTTGAAAGTGGAGGAATTAACATCTGTCCCTTTGTCATGGTCAGATCACTTCCTGTTGCGGTTTAGACTCCTGGCAGCCTTCCCCTTCTGCAAGGGTGGGGGACCTATTAAAATGGTCCGCCCCTGGAGGCTAATGGATTCTGATGGATTCCAGAGGGCTCTGAGGGATTTTCCTGCTGGTCTGGCTGGTACTCCTGTTGAAGCCCAGGTCACTCTGGAATGCAGAGATGACTTGGGTGGTTGACACGATCGTGCCCAAGCGCCCTCTCCCTCTGAGCAGAGCCCAGCCAGCTCCTTGGTATACACCTGAGCTGAGGGCAATGAAGCAAGAGGGGAGACAGCTAGAACACAGGTGGAAGAAAACTCGTGCTGAGTCTGACCGAACACAGGTAAGAGTTCACTATCGAGCCTATTCTGTGGCGGTGAGACAGTTCTTTTCCACCAGCATTGCATCTTCTCAGTGTCGTCCAGCGGAGATTTTCTGAGTGGTTCGCAGCCTGTTACATTCTGGGCCAGGGACAGAGATGGTGGAACCCTCGGTGGCACGCTGTGGTGAGTTTGCAAGGCACTTTGATGATAAAGTCGGTCAGATTCGTCATGAATTGGACACCACCATTAATGCAGTTCCATTGGTAGAGGCGTTCAGAGCACCGTCTGGTCCAGTTCTATTGGATGAGTTTCAGTTACTGAGGCCTGAGGATGTGGACAAGGTGCTTGGCCAAGTCCGATCGACCCCTTGTGTGCTTGACCCTTGCCCTTCATGGCTTATTAAATCAAACAAGGAGGGGATGTCCGGCTGGGTCCAGGAGGTTGCAAATTCCTCCTTGAGAGAGGGAGTGGTGCTGGCCACTTTAAAAGAGGCACTAATTAGACCACTCCTGAAAAAGCCTAACCTGGACCCAGAGGATGTTAACAATTATAGGCCAGTGGCCAGCATCCCCTTCCTGGGCAAGGTGCTTGAGCGGGTGGTTGCAGGACAGCTCCAGGCACCCTTAAATGAAACAGATTATCTAGATCCATTTCAATCGGGCTTCAGGCCTGGAACGGAAACTGCCTTGGTCACCCTGTGGGATGACCTCCACTGGGAGAGGGATAGGGGGAGTGCAACCCTGTTGATTCTCCTGGCCCTCTCAGCGGCTTTCGATACCATCGACCATGGTATCCTTCTGGATAGGTTGTCTGGGTTGGGAGTTGGAGGCACTGCACTGCATCCACTTGCTTGGATGGCCGATTCCAGAAGTGGTGCTGGGGTATTATTGCTCTGCACCATGGCAATTGTGCCATGGGGTTCCACAGGGCTCTTATTTTATCCCCCATGCTCTTTAACATCTACATGAAGCTGCTGGGGAAGGTTATCCGGAGGTGTGGGCTGAGGTGCCATCAATATGTGGATGACACCCAGCTCTACCTCTCTTTCTCATCAAACCCAGGTGAGGCAGTGGCTGTTCTGAATCAGGGCCTGGGCATGGTAATGGACTGGATGAGGGCCAATAAACTGAAACTCAATCCAGACAAGGCGGAGGTACTGTTAGTGGGTATTTTGTCTGCCCGGCTAGGTGATATTCAACCTGTTCTGGAGGGGGTTGCACTCCCCCTAAAGGATCACGTTCATAGTTTGGGGGTGCTGTTGGATCCAGAACTGTCACTTGAGGCATAGGTGAACTCAGTGGCACAGAGCACTTTTTATTAGCTTAGGCTGGTATACCAACTACGCCTTTATCTGGACAGAGATAGCCTGGCTACAGTTATCCATGCTTTGATAACTTCTCATCTGGATTTGTTGTTGTTGTTGTTGTTCAGTCGTTCAGTCGTGTCCGACTCTTCGTGACCCCATGGACCATAGCATGCCAGGCCTTCCTGTCCTGAGCTCTCTCCCAGAGCGTGCTCAAGTTCATATTCATTGCATCGGTGATGCTATCTAGCCATCTCATCCTCTGCTGTCCCCTTCTCCTTTTGCCTTCAGTCTTTCCCAGCATCAGGATCTTTTCCAGAGAGTTTTCTCTTCGCATTAGGTGGCCAAAATATTGGAGCTTCAGCTTCAGTATCTGTCCTTCCAATGAGCACTCAGGGTTGATTTCCTTTAGGATGGACTGATTTGACCTCCTTGCAGTCCAGGGGACTCGTAAGAGTCTTCTCCAGCACCACAGTTCGAAAGCATCAATTCTTCGGCGCTCAGCCTTCCTTATAGTCCAGCTCTCACAGCCATACATTACTACTGGGAAAACCATAGCTTTGATTAGATGGACCTTTGTCGGCAAGGTGATGTCTCTGCTTCTTACTATGCTGTCTAGGTTTGCCATAGCTTTCCTCCCAAGGAGCAAGCGTCTTTTAATTTCATGGCTACAGTCACCGTCTGTGGTGATCTTGGAGCCCAAGAAAATAAAATCTGTCACTGCTTCCATTTCTTCCCCTTCTATACGCCAGGAAGTGATGGGGCCAGATGCCATGATCTTCATTTTTTTAATGTTGAGTTTCAAACCAGCTTTTTCACTCTCCTCTTTCACCCTCAACAAGAGGCTCTTGAGATCCTCTTTGCTTTCTGCCATTAGGGTGGTATCGTCTGCATATCGGAGGTTCTTGATAATTCTCCCGGCGGCAATCTTAATTCCGACCTGTGATTCATCCAACCTGGCGTTTCTCATGATGTACTCTGCATATAAGTTAAATAAGCAGGGGGACAATATGCAGCCTTGTCGTACTCCTTTCCCAATTTTGAACCAATCGGTTGTTCCATGTCTGGTTCTTACTGCTGCTTCTTGACCCTCGTACAGGTTTCTCAGGAGACAGGTGGTCTGGTACTCCCATCTCTTTAAGAATTTGCCAGAGTTTGTTGTGATCCACACAATCAAAGGCGTTAGTGTAGTCAATGAAGCAGAAATAGACATTTTTCTGGAATTCTCTTGCTTTCTCCATGATCCAGTGAATGTTGGCGATTTGATCTCTAGTTCCTCTGCGTCTTCGAAGCCCAGCTTCTACTTCCGGTAGTTCTCGGTTCACATACTGCTGAAGCCTAGCATGTAGGATTTTGAGCATAACCTTGCTGGCATGTGAAATGAGCGCAGTTGTGCGGTAGTTTGAACACTCTTTGGCGTTGCCCTTCTTTGGAATTGGAATGTAAACTGACCTTTTCCAGTCTTGCGGCCACTGTTGAGTTTTCCAAATTTGTTGGCAAATTGAGTGCAGCACTTTAATAGCATCATCTTTTTGGATTTTAAATAGCTCAGCTGGAATACTGTCATCTCCGCTAGCTTTGTTGTTACTAATGCTTCCTAAGGCCCACTTGACTTCACTCTCTAGGATGTCCGGCTCAAGTTCAGTGACCGCACTATCATGGCTATCTGGGACATTCAGATCTTTCCTGTATAGTTCTTCTGTGTATTCTTGCCACCTCTTCTTAATCTCATCTGCTTCTGTTAGGTCCCTGCCTTCTT
This sequence comes from Heloderma suspectum, assembly GCF_057233095.1. NCBI lineage: Eukaryota > Metazoa > Chordata > Lepidosauria > Squamata > Helodermatidae > Heloderma > Heloderma suspectum. The sequence continues at coordinate 42,414,480 of NC_139460.1, read as the reverse complement.
TGTCCTTTATCATGCCCGTCTTTTCACAAAACGTTCCCTTGAGATCTCCAGTTTTCTTGAAGAGATCTCTAGTCTTTCCCATTCTGTTGTTTTCCTCGATTTCTTTGCATTGTTCATTTAAGAAGGCCTTCTTGTCTCTCCTTGCTATTTTCTGGAACTCTGCATTCAGTTGGATATATCTTCCCCTTTCTCCCTTGCTTTTCGCTTCCCTTCTTTCCTCAGCTACTTGTAAAGCCTCGTCAGACAGCCACTTGGCTTTCTTGCATTTCTTTTTCTTTGGGATGGTTTGAGTTGCTGCCTCCTGAACAATGTTATGGACCTCCATCCATCGTTCCTCAGGCACTCTGTCTATCAGGTCTAATCCCTTAAATCTGTTCCTTACCTCCACTGTATATTCATAAGGAATATGATTTAGGTCATACCTGAATGATTTAGTGGTTTCCTACGTAAAGATTTACGTAGACTACAGGGACCAAATAAGGAACGCGAATGGCGGCTCCCTATGGGGGCCGCCATTATCCGTACGCGCTTTTTTTTTTTTAAAGTCACCCGTGATAGGCTACGTGACGATTCACGTAGCCTATCACGGCTGACTTTGCAGATCTAGCCGTGATAGGCTACGTTAATCGTCACGTAGCCTATCACGGGGGCGTTTTTGTTTTCTTTTCTTTTATTGCAATGGCGGCGGCGGCAGCCGGTCGAAAGACCGGCTGCCGCTCCCGCCCCGGACGAACACCCGCCGAACCGCCAGCCGGACCTGCCGCCGGGAGGGACATTCGGCGAAGGTAAGTCCCGTCCCGGGGGGGTGCGGGGGGCGGGGGGGCGGAGAATTTCTCCCCGAAACTTGTTTGGGGGGCCGAACACGTTGGCGCTCGGCCCCCCGAAGTTTCGGGGAGAAATTCTCCGCCACCCCTAGCTTTTTCAGATCAGGACAGGCAGGCAGCCCGGGAGGCTAACTGTGATGAGGTAAGCTCAAAAACAGAACAACAATACATTATAAAACATTCTGAATGAGGCCAAACAATGGGGGAGAATGGGGAGAGAAAACTTCCAGGAAATTGGAGGGCAGATTCTGGCAGAGCACTAACTCTACCTCATCCCTGCATTGCGGTGGATGGAAACTGGGAGCCAACTGCCAAGGCAGTTGATGTTGTTGCAGCATGAAACCCCCCAAAACCCGTAGGAAAAAAGAAAGCAGCTCTGTCAATCAGGAGCCCTACATGGGAGAAACTGCTGAGAATTTCTTCTCCCCCCGGAGATATTCAGTGAAACTGTCTCCCAAATTTCTCTGCCCACAAGTAAGGTGGAGAATTTCAAGAGGCCATTTGCGCACAGCTCTAGTTTGAACCAAAGTTGCAATAGCTTCTTGAAGTCTATCAGCTAAAATAGCAGTTCATATTTTGATATCTACATGAATTAACAAAACAGGCCAAAACTTAGCATGATAAGTATGATCCTTGCCAGGCGTAGGGATCATAGTGATATAAACACCATGTAATGAAAAAGGGAGAGAGCCAGATTCAAAAATATGGTTATAGAGAGAATGTAGTTTTGGAACTCACCTGCTGGAAAAAGTTTTATTTCATTCCATTGGAAACTCATAGGGGCCGGGTAATTTCCCAGTTTTTATACTCATAATTGCTTTCATAATTTCCTCCATATGCAAGGGAGCTGAATTTCTTCACTGCTATTGTGAAGAATCCAAACACAGGAGCTCAAAATGAAGGGGGGGGGGAGTACCCAGGTCTCGGTTGGATACTTCACAACCCATACTATACAAGTCAGAATAAAACTTTAAAAACTGTAAATGTATGTCTGCAGCAAAAGAGTATATCGTATTACTCTCATCTTTTATACCAGACATAACACTTCTAAACTTTTGCAGTATGAGACAATGTGCCAGAATCTGACCTGGACACCCACCATTTCCCCAATACACCTGGCATAAACAAACTAAAGCAAGTTTTGCCTGTTGAGGTAGAATATTATTCAGCTCATATTTAACATATTAGCACCTTTAATAGTGGTGTAGAAGAGAGAATTTCAGCAGGTGTCGCTTCCATGACAAACTAGTCCTGCTGAAATGCCTTCCCACATCTATGAAAGGTGCAGGAGCCCTTTCCCCTTTTGCATCTGAACATCCTCCCTTCACCCTGCCTGCTTCCTGCCCCAGGTACTCACCTATCATTTGGTCAGACCCAGTGGTGGCTGGTGGCCCTGATATCAGCGGGGCCATGAATCCACTCTGGGTTTCAGCCAGAACCAGCTGGAACTCAAAAGGAGCTATCCAAGGTGCAGAACCCTCTCCCAATAATGGTTTCCACTGACATTGGAGCCACCAGCCTCAACTGGCCAGAACACTCAAGAGAACATATTTGCACTATAAACAAAATGCTGAGAATTCTCTGTTGGAGATTATCTGGCCTCTCTTACCCCATGAAATCTACAATTCCCAGAGTTCCCTGAAGTAAGAGAATGACTTCACTGGGGCAGTTTAAATCTGTAGGGTAAGTATGTTCTGTGTTAGCCTTCCCCCAATGTGGTGCCCTCCAGATGGTTTGGACTTCAACTCCCATCAGTCCTAGCCAATTTGGACAATGGTCAGGAATGTTGGGCATTATTTATTTATTTATTTGCCACCCAGCAACAAATGTTATTACAAATACAATACATAATAACAAACAGCGCAGGATATATAAGAACAACCATACAGTCTAGGAACCAAGTGTCTAAAATCCATGGGATATTTGCCTGGTGCTGAAAAGATAATGGTGTCATAAGAACATAAGAATATGAGAATATAAAAGAGCCATGCTGGATCAGACCAAAGGTCCATCTAGTCCAGCATTCTGTTCACACAGTGGCCAACCAGCTGCCCACAGGAAACCCACAAGCAGGGTGTGAGCGCAACAGCACCCTCCGATCTGTGTTCTCCAGCAACTGATGTACATCGGCATACTGGCTCTGATACTGGAGGGAGCACAGAGCCATTAGGACTAGTAGCCATTGATCGCCTTCTCCTCCATGAATTTGTCCAATCTCCTTTGAAAGCCATCCACATCGGTGGCCATCACTATGTCTTGTAGTGAATTCCATAGATTCACTATGTGCTATGTGAAGAAGTACTTGCTTTTATCTGTCCTGTATCTCCCGCCAGTCAGCTTCATGAGATGACTCTGGGTTCTAATATTATGAGCGAGGGAGAAAAATGCCAGGTCAGCCTCTTTAGGGAGGACATCCCATAAATGGGACACCACAACTGATAAGGCCCTCTCTCTTGTAGCCACCGCCTAACTCCAAAAATGACTTAAGGGTCTGAACAGGTACATATGGGAGGAGATATTCCTAGACAGGGGTTGTAGATGGGAGTTGTAGTCTCAAAACATCTGGAGGGCACCAGGTTGGGGAAGGCTGCTCTATGTGTACACTTAATGAAGAGAGAATGAGCCAAATATATGGGTAATGATGGAATTATTTAGTAATTATGCCTCCTGTTAGAAATGTAATTGGCAGAGAAAAAACAAAAAAGCCAAACATAATGAGTTTTTACCAGTCCCACATCCACACAGGCTATCTGAGAACAATAAAAGACTATAGAGATCCTAAGGCTAGCTGTGGTCAAAATTCTCATGAACTAACTGAAACACTGCCCCCTTCCAGTAACATGGAAACGAGGTTGCAATATTCCCAAAAGGTACACCTGTCGGAAGTTGGGATGGGTTGTAAGTCCCTGTGGAGCATTGACTGAGAATCCAAGAAGCAAACTTGGGTTTGTTCCTATTTCATGATTAACTGGTCACATAACATGTGCAGCAGTGTACAGTACCACTGAGAAATGCCTACACAAGGGCTGTGACACTTTCTTTTGTTGACACTTTCTAACCCTTATTGTCCTTTAAGCAGATGCTGCACTCAATATTGAGACAGCGGAGGACAGGAAGGCCTGGCGTGCTATGGTCCATGGGGTCACGAAGAGTCGGACATGACTGAACGACTGAACAACAACAACAAAGCACTCAATATTGCAAACGAATCACATGGACTTTGCAGTGTCACCTCTCAGGCTGGGTAAAACTTTCATGATGAAACAAACACTTTTTTTTTAAGTTACTTCAGTTGTCTCGGGATTATTTTTCTGCCACGGAAGCATTTGTTGTTCAACTGCTGATTAGTTTTGTTGCTACTTTACTGTAAAATATGACATATACATTCCAAAAGCAACTCCCCACCACAACTACCAATAATTTAATTGGTGGTTTTGTATTTTTTAGGTTTTTTAAATACAAACAGAATGTCAGCAACAATTTCAATGGCATCATTTGCAATGTAGGAAGTGATTTTTGTCAAATTGTTTTTCTGAGAATGGCATCATTGTTTATAACCGGCACTCCTCCATCTGCTTAAGAAAAAAAAATTACAGCATTGAGGTTAGAATGAATAGATTCTGCTGTAGTTCACTATACTGATCTTAAATTTTTGAGGGAAAAAAGCCAAAGGGGGGGGGGACTTTGAATTCAGCTGCTGAATATAAATCAAACTTGGTGCATCAGCATTTCCATACAGGGTCCTCTTAGGACTATGCTTCAATTTAATGAATTGGCAACGTGCTTTTCATTCGCCCCCTCTCTCTTCCTGCTTTTGTCTTCCTCCCTCTTCAGTTTTCTTGCAGTTCTCTCTGATTGCTTAAATTTTCTCTCTGTTCATTTACTCTTTGTTCTTCATTGAATAGGTCATTCCAGATTAGCAGGATGCTTGCACAATAAACACGCAATAAATTTAATTGTTGCAGGAGATCCAAAACAGGGGTTGTCTCCAATCATGTCATTCCACCAGCAGAAGGGAACCACTGGTGGAATGGTTTTCCCCTTCCCCCCTGCCCCACAAATCTGTTCTGGAGGGTTTGCACAACACACTAACCCTCACTCAGTGGTTGAGTGTGGGTTGTTGTTGAACCGCAGGTTATTTGTTGAACTGTGGGTTAGCATGTTGTCTGAACCCAGGACATTTTCCTCAAGGGGTTTGTTAACCATGCAGCATGGCTTATTTTTCTCAAACAAGCCACCTTGAGAACCCATGGTTTGTTGCTGGGTTCTTCAGGGTAGTTAACAAGCCACACTGTATTGTTAACAAGTCACCCTGTGGAAAATATCCTGGATTCAGGCAACACGCTAGCCCATGGTTCAACAAACAACCCATGGTTCTACAGCAACCCACATTCAACCACTGAGTGTGGGTTTGCATGTTGTGTGAACACCACCAAGGGGAGTATAAGTTGTCTGCAGTGGGGAGGACAGGGAAGTCGCATCATGCAAGTGGACTTCCGCTTGTGCAAGGTAAGGAATAAAGTTCTACACTGTAGGGCCTAAAGCCAGCTCCCCTTCTTGATTTGCCCTGGTGATACTTGTGGGCCAAAGAACATTGAGGGTTAATTCATCCGTACATCCACGCACCTATATATGGCATTGCCTTCCATTAATACCTTTATGTGGTTTATATAGGCCAAGCAGCACAATCTCTATGTAAAAGGGCGAACAGGTACAAATTTGACATTAAACACAGGAACACTCTGAAACCTGTAGGGCTGGGAGCATTCCAGTCTTCCTGTCTCTTATCTCAGAGTTGCAACTTAAACAGAAGAATTTTAAAGGTCATTTGGAAAATGAGATTTCAGCACTGGAATCTGTTAACAAATCTGATTGCATTTCTCAGATTTTAATGAGGACTATCGTAGGTCTCCCACTACAAAAAGTAAATTGTCTTCCATTTGACATTTGATGGAAGGCATTTTTAGTGCTTCAGTAGTCAGAGTGGGGTTTTTTCCCTTTCTTTTGTTAATTCATTTTTTTTATGAGAGCTAGTATAATATAGTGGCTAAGATGTAATTGTCTGCTGTGAGATGGAAAGCCCCCACTTCAAACATTGACTTGGACATAAATACACTTTGGGGAGTGGGGAGGAAAGATGCAGTGATCTTTTTGCAAGACGTCCTTGGAATTTATAAAGACATAGACACAGGAATCTGCCTTTCACTGAGACAGACCCTTGGCAGTAAGGGCTGGTGGCTCTTATTTCAGTGGGGCTGTGAATGCATTCTGGGTTTTAGCCAGAACTCTAAAGGAGCTATCCAAGATGCTGAAGCTATTTGGGGGGTAGTGTTTAGCACCTTGGATAGCTCCTTCATGGTTCTCACTGGTTCTGATTGAAACCCAGAATGCATTCAAAGCCCCACCACAATTGGATCCACCAGCCTCCACTTGACCCTTGGTTCACAGATCTCAGGATTGTCTACATTGACTGGCAGAGGCCCTCCAAGTTTCCACTTCCAGACAGGAGTATTTCCCAGTCCTATCTGGAAATGCTGGGGTTGGCCCAGGGACGTTTTGCATGCGATGCATCTGCTCTACACACCTTTGAGCTACCAACAAAACATAGAAAGCTACCATATACTAAGCCAGCCCATTGATCCATCCATCCAGCAGTACTGCCCACTCTACACTGACTGGCAGCCAGGGTTTCAGGGTTTCTCAGCCCTATTTTTAAATGGCTTTTAAGTTGGGCTCTTGATGAGACAGAGCAGCCAAGAGCCAGATTCCTCTACATCTCTCTGAGCTTTTCTTCCCAGGGCTGTTAATTGGCTGTATCTACTTTCAGTTTCTTTGCAGAACTGAGATGCAAGCACTACATGACGAGCATTTATTTCCCTGCTTTTCCGCTACATAACCTCCAGTTGGCACTCTGGTATAGCAAAATTGTGCAAACACAACACACTAGAGGAAATTCTTTTGATGTTCACAATTAAATGCTGCATTTACCCTGTGGGGAAAAAACTCACTGAAAGTGCTGGTTAGACACAGAAGCAAAACTGAAGGGTCATGACACTGTCTAAAGAAACCATAAACAACTGTAAGTAAGGAATGAAGAGTGCATGATAAATGCCTCATATAGCATAAATGCTTCATATAAATAAATGCCTCATGTAGAAAAGCCCTCTCTCTCTCTCTCTCCCTCACTCTCTCTCACACACACATATACATACATGCACTTTCTTCCACATCTTCTGTATTCCACCCTCCTTTTCATGCTCTTTTTGCCTCCCATCTCTTTACACACATTCTTCTTTCTGTATATTTATATCCTACCTTCCTCCCATAAAACCTAAGACAACTTACATAGGATTCCCAGGCAGCCTGTCAGCTTGATGCTGACCAGACTCAGACTGGTTTAATTTTAGCCTGGTTGACGCATCATGTGTCTGTAGGCCAGGGATACAGGCACGGGGGCCAAATCCGGCCCTTCTGAGGTCCGAATCTGGGACCCCATGGTTCCCCAGATGGTCACACACCCCTTCCCCCAATAATCTGGTGCTTTCTTGGATTTCCCCATCCTAAAAGGTTGAAATGCATTTGGGCCCTGCTCCCTTTGCCTTTGGCCCACCCCAATTTGTTTCCAAACTAAATATAAAGTGTTGGTTCATAAAAAGCCTTACCTGGTCTAGGTCCAAGGTACTGTAGGGCACACCTCCTCCCCAGCATCCCGGACCGCCACTTAAGGTCCTCTGAGGGCTATCTGCTGCAGCTGCCTAACATGAGATTGGCAGCCACATGCAAGAGGACCTTTTCCTTTGCCACCCCTCAGTTGTGGAATGACCTGCCCGTTGAAATGCGCCTGCTGAGCTCTTTGAAGGTTTTTAAGCAGCCATTAAAGACATTGTTATTCCGGCAGGCGTCCCCTTTTGAGAACTCTTGTTCCGTTTGCTGACTCTTGCATACTGTTTTTAAGCTGTGTGGTTTTAAGCTGTTTTGTTTTATTGTTGGATTTTTTAAAATTGTTTTTAGTTCAAAGTTGTTTTTAGTTTTGTGTTATTTGTATAGCGTTTAAACTTTGTATATTGTGTTTTAATGTTTTGACTTTTGTCAACTGCCCAGAGAGCTTTGGCTATGGGGTGGTGCAGAAATGTAAATCGTCATCATCATCACCTTCAGTCCCTCTTGCCACTGGAATGCGGCCCCTGAGAACTTCTCTGAAGTGGAATTCAGCCCTTGGGCTGAAAGAGGTTTCCCAGCCCTGCTTTAGGCCATTCCTGTCATATATCATCTTTTCCTCACACCTCCTATCTTCCTCCATCCTCTTGTATTCCCATTTGCTTTGCTGTATCTTTTTCTCTTGTCCTATCACTGTTGCCTTTTCTTTCCTTTCCTTTCCTTTCCTTTCCTTTCCTTTCCTTTCCTTTCCTTTCCTTTCCTTTTTTTTCTTGTCTCCTCACAGTACTACTGAGTTCTGACATAGAAAAAGTAATATGTTACTGGAAAATAATAGAATTGTAGCCCCAAGCTGTTTAATGGCAGCCAGGAGTACACTCCAAGAATGGCTTGTGAGTCCCTGAGGAACAGGGAATATTTCGTATTAATATTTGATATCTTATTTAGGATGTGAAATCAGAAGCATGAAACCGACAGGGAAGCGGTGAAAGCAATTCTCCATTAAATAAGACAGTGTTGCAGCTGGCCTCCATATTCCCTCGCCCGCTTGCAGCCTGACCCCACTGATGGCCTTCCAAACAGACTCGATCTTGCTTCTGTGCCGCACAAATTAATGAGAATACTGTTGGTGGTTACTATAGAGGCGTTGTGACTTAAGTAGCTACTTTTATTATACACTAGCTAACCGCCTGTCAACATGACAAGCAGAGTGTAGAGAGAGGAAAGGCTTGTAAATTGCAAGGACCTCTGGGTTTACAGTGCATCTTTGTATTCATACACAGACTCACACACACGCACAATAAATCCCCTAGCAGTGAGAATCAGGCTGCCCAACATCAGGCGAAAGAGAGCAGGATACTGATTACTTCTCCTCCTCCTCGTTGTCATTGCTTTTTCCACAACAGCACACCTGTGCAGTGCTTTACTTTACCCATACATTTGACTGTGGCCAGAGCTGCTAGGGCTGGAACATGAAACCCACAGATCTACATGCTACAACTGCTGCTCCTATGTAGGGGGAGACACCAGGGTTTAGGTCAAGGCATTGCCTGGGCAGTAAAGGGCTCCTAGGCTGTGGAGGGACTCTGCTCACCAGGCCATTGCTTCCCCCCGACTAGGAATGGCTTTAGAGGCATTCTCCTCACTGCACTCCATATGTGTTTTGTAGGAAGGGGAAGCCGTCCTATTGGACCCTGCACCCCAATTTTCATGCATTCAGTGGAATGCCAGAAGGAGCCTATATGCAGAGCCTATATGTGTTGGCTCAGAACTCAGTCAGGATGCCAGAATGCACGGGGGGAGTCCCTTGTGTATACCGCTGTTCACACATAGGCTCTCCTGTCCAGCATCCCACCCGACACATGGATATTGTGACTCGAGGCATGGCCAGGTGGCGTGTGGACTGAATCCTAAAATCATAGGGCCCAAACAGGCATTTCTTTAAATCCGTATCTTTCTCTTTTTTTACATTTTTATTCTGATGTTTTATTCTAAAGTATTCACTTGAAAGTAGGTGCAGAGTCCCAATCTGGATTGGGACCCTAGAATGGTAGGTAGGAGGCTTTTGAGATCTGCACCAGGCTCCCTGCGCCTACTAACATAAATACAGATGTAAAGTATTGTCTGTTTGAGCCAATAGAGCTGGGGCTTGACGCAGTCCCTCTCCTCTCCTCTGGTGGAGGGCAAATGAAAATCAGCCCTTCTAGAGACTTCCAGTGTAGGGTTGGATTGGGCCCGGGGAACAAGTAGTGAAGGCTGGTGGCTCCGATTTCAGTGGGGTTGTAAATCCATGGTAGGTTTCAGTCAGAGCCAGCCAGGACATTAAAGGATCTGTGCAAGATGCTGAATGTATTTTGGGGATAGGATTCAGCACTTTGGATAGCTCCTCTAGAGTTCTGGCTGGTTCTGACTGAAACCCAAAATGGAGTATAGCCCCACCCAAATTTGAGCCACCAGCCTCCACTGGCAACAACAGTATTCACTGTCCTGGCTGTCCCTTGGAGACTGTGCCCCATTTTTGCCATCCCATTCACAGGTTGCAAAAGTGCAGGGAGGTCACTTTGGTGATCTGGGTGTCAAGATGCCTCTGTTGCCTACTGAATCCTCCAATAACCAGAATCAACACTCAGACAAAAGGGCTGCTTTCCAAGGTTTTAATTCCATTCATCTTAATGAAGCATACAGATGCTAATTGCCTGAGACTCAGAGGAACTACAAAGGAACAGCCATCTAGGGGTTTCTAAGGGTTAGGACGTCAGTTGATCTCCATTTGGGAAAAACACGGCAACTCTCTGAACTTAAGGGGTGGGAGGGGAAGATCTCCCCCTCTCCCATGATGCTTCTGGGCACAGCTGTTGACGTCAAGCCAATCGGGCTGAGCTCCTAAGCTTGGCTCCTGCAATCTCTCGCTTGTGCCTGCGCCTGCGCCACGTGTCTAAAAGCTCAAGTTGTCCCTCCCTTTCCATGCTTGGGTAACTGTTGCTCCCAGGGATGTGAGCGGGGGGGGCTCCCCCTCCAGCTGTGCCTCTGAAGTCTGAGAGAGTTCCTCCCCCATGAATTGTATCTCCTCCTCAGAATCAGAGCTGCCTTGGGACTCTATCGGCTCAGATACAACCCTGACATTGGGAAGCTTGGGAGGGCAATCTTCGGGGTAGGGGGAGACCTCGCCAGCAGTAGCAGCATTCCGCCATGCAGCGGCTAGTAAAGCACACACACTCCACGGCTGAAATTTCAATTAAAAATTCTCATCTGAGAATTTGCAGCCCCTGGCCCTGCTGGCTGGGCATGATGGGAGTTGTAGTCTAACACATCTGGAAGGCATCAGGCTGAGAAAGACTGCTCAAGATGTACTTCTGACAAAATGGCGTCTATTCACTTACAATAGGGGTGGGCAAAATGTGGCCTTCCTGGCATTTTTTGCATTCCCCCACCCCCACCGCTGCACTGCCAAATTTGCCTTTGAGGTTTGGTGGCAGCAGCAAGGAAAACTAGCCTGCTTTTAAAAGCCAAAAGTGTGGTTTGGCGCTGAAATGTGGCGGTACAGCAGGCGCAAAAACATGCACTGCTTGAAAGCAAAATAGGCCCCTTCCTTGCCCCTGCTGCCAAATTTTGGTGGCCAACCACAGTTTTGGCTTTTAAAAACAAGCTATTTTGCCTTGCTGCCGCACCGCCCAATTTCTGTTTCTCGGTCAGGCTAGAATGGGACAGAACGTTGGGAAGTGGCTTATGTAAATAGTCAAGGCCTAAAGCAGGGGTGCACAATCTTTTAGGCCCTGAGAACTGCATCAAGTGTCAGGTGGAAGGTCTGGGGCTGCATATGCATACGCGCGCGCGCGCACACACACACACACACACACACACACACACAGGATGGGCTACTTCAAGGTCACTGCGGGAGGGGAAAGGCTAAAGTTTCCTCATTCCTTCAGTGACACCAATAGCCTCATTAGTGGCAGGAAAGCAGAGGTTCTGGCTACTTCCAGTTTGCTAGGGAGTAGGGAGGCTCCATGATTGAGACTGTTGCGGGGGGGGGGGGCACCCGACTGGAGGAAGTGGATAGGGAGACATTTTTCTCCCTCTCTCATAGTACTAGAACCCAGGGCCATCCAATGACGCTGATTTGTGGGAGATTCAGGACAGATAAAAGGAAGTCCTTCTTCACACAGCACACAGTCAAACTATGGAATTCAATTCCACAAGAAGCAGTGATGGCTACCATTTTAGGTGGCTTTAAAAGGGGATTGGATAAATTCATGGAGGAGAAGGCTATAATGTCTACTAGTCCTGATGGCTATATGGATAAATTCATGGAGGAGAAGGCTATAATGTCTACTAGTCCTGATGGCTATATGCTACCTCCAGTATCAGAGCAGTGTGCCTTTGCACACCAGTTGCTGGGAAACGTGGGTGGGAAGGTGCTGTTGCGCTCATGCCCGCCTTGTGGGTTCCCGGTTGACAGCTGTTTGGCCGCTGTGTGAACAGAATGCTGGACCAGATGGACCTTTAGTCTGATCCAGCACGGCTCTTCTTATGTTCTTGTGATTGGGGTTACTGTTCTGGCACTGCTAATAGAGTTTTCCCCTGCAGCCCAACTGATTAGCTGGGCTGAGGTGAAAACTGGGTGGGGCACTTACTAGCTCTGCAGGCCACACAGAGCACAATGGGGGGGCCACATGTATGGGTTATGCAGCCCTGGAAGTAGATGCTTAGGACAAGCTAAATTCTGCTTCAACCCAACTTGTCTGGTCCCACATGCTGAACCCCGGCTTCCTGCCCCAGCCAAATGCCTGCTGGCCATTTTATGTGAAGGGAAGTGGAGACAGAGTAACAGACAGCAACATTCGCATATTGAACAGACGGAGCAGAGCAGCTTCACTGCGTTGTTGCTTCTTTCTGTCTTTCTGCAAGGCGTTGTTAGCTTTCCTAGTGACTTTTCTTCCATCCATCTCACTTTCCTCCAGCCTGTGGCAAGAGACGAGGCGGTTCCTAAAAGCCCCGCAGTTGTCCTGTCTGTGGGCCTAGGGCAGGAAGGAAGGAGAGCTTTCATAGCTTTGGGAGGAAGAGCTGAGAATGATTTTTCTAGGGACAGCTTGTAGGTCCAGAGGGATGCAGCGTTTGTATGTAGAGCCAGGGGCTTCAGCAGATGTGACGAGTGCAGAGAATTCTTGACTGCCAGCCATGATTGCCAGCAGATGCAAAGAGCAAAACAAAGGCATGTTCAAAGAAATAAGGCTCTTCTTATTGACATCCCCAGCCAGGGGATGCTGTGAGTTGTAGTCCAACACATTTGGAGAGCTATAATAGAAGGGACATTTATTCTCCCACTACTCATGGTTGTTGTTGTTGCTTTTTAATAACCAAACTATTTAAGGTAAAATTTAGTTGCCCAAGGCAAGCATGTACCATGCAAAGCCTAAACCTGAATAGTTCCCTGTCATCTTCACTCCACCGCCAGAGAAAAAGCAGCTGGTTGGGGTGATTCTGAGAGGAGAAACAGCAGGCCGGGGAGTTTTTATGTGCCTCCTCCCCACCTCCTCGTCTTCCATGCATGACAGCAGCCTCCTGTGGCTGGTGTGGTTGTTTTGCTTTGTTTTCAGAACTGGGGCGAAATTACTTGCAACAGTGAATCATGCCATTTGGTGCTTAGTCTGATCATGTTATAAGTCACAGAAAATTCAGTTTTCAAACAGAAGGTTGCACTAGATAACTTCATAGGCAAGCAACCCCCACCCCCCCACACCCCAAGCTTGGCAAAGGCCAAGTAACAGCTTGGTTTTATGAGCTGCTGTGCCAGCAAATAAGTGCCTAGGAGAGGGCACAAGCCCTGCACCAGCCAAACCTGTGGACCATCACAATTGTGGATTTGCCCTGGTGCTGCACAAGCCAAGGCAAGGTTCGTGCCAAATCACCAGGTACAGCATGAAGATGACTCTTGGCAGCTCTTCCCATAATCCAGCTGTTAACTGCATGAACAAATGGTGCAGTCCACGCCGCCCAACCCATGTTCCTTCACATCAGCATTTCACTGCACATTTTTTTCCTGTGAGAGCCTACCTATCAGTAAAGGGATATTACAGCCTTCCTGCAATCAGTCTGGATAGAAGTCTTATAGCACAAGTCTGTTCCTTTTCCAAGCCATTGCCATGGGATCCTAATTGATGTAGAAAACAAGCAAAGCAAAGACAGAATGTTTTGATTCAGGACAGTACAAATTAGGTCTGTTTTGATTCAGGACAGTACAATTAGGTCTGAAATGTTCACATGGAATTGTTTTTATTATTATTTTGAATTTAAATTGCAACTCAGAATGATTCACCAAGAAAAGAAGTTAACATATTTTACAAAATAGCATGTATAGTATCCAAAAATTCAAAGTTGTAAGTTTAAAAATCCCGTATGGAGCATCATTCGTATCATATTCATACAGTCTCCATTACAGTGTGGAACTGAGAGCTTATTTATTATACAGGTGACCACAGGTCTCCAGGCCTGAATTACATTTTTATAGTTGTTGTTGCTAAGGCTTGAAAAGCTGCTAGATTGACTCCCCAGACTTAATTGCGTCATTCTACTTTCTTTGGTTTTGTTTTTACCTTCTAGTACTTTACAAAGAATATCCTAGTATTATCAACATATATGAAAGAGGTTTCTGATATTTCTTGGGTATTATTATTATTATTATTATTATTAACATTTCTATATGTTTTAAGATTAAAAACATTTTTTAAAATACAGTATACAGAGATTAAAGGCCATTTACATAAAAACACAATACAATAAAAAACAAAATACAATATACACAAGAGAACATATATATAAAACAACTTCAAACAAGCAATCTCAAGCAAACAACCATAACCATAAGACAATCCAGGATCAATTAAAACTTATCATATGCTGCCGAATGCCTGGAAGAAGAGAAAGGTCTTAACCTGGTGCCAATAAGATAACAATGTTGGTGCCAGGCGGCCCTCATTGGGGAGATCATTCCATAACTGGCATGCTAGTTCTAACTCAAAGAAGACACACGTCGAGATATTTTGGGTGCTGCACCAAAGTAATTCATTTGATCCAGGGACCTATTAAGAGGCAGAACAGTCTCCCAGGGCGCTATGTGGAAGCCTTCTTGCTTTTGGACATGTGGCATTTGGGAGAATTAGGACTAATGGGATTTTAAGTTGGACAAGTGATAGCCAAGTTAACTTTTAGTAGCTGTCAGATCTAGGAACCAATTCACACAATAGCGAGGCTTACTGTAGCCATTTGAAATTGCTACATGTGTCAGGGTGTGGCCAGCTGAATGTACATAACCACTGCCACATGCTGAAGTGAACTTTGTGCAGGTTATCACAAATGGTCAGAAATATAGCATACATTAATCACTACAGAAATAATAAATGATCATGATGAAGTGGACCTATGGTGGCATATATAAAGCTTCTTTCCGCGTGTCCTTGCCACAGACATGAATATCAGTTATCAAGCATCCATACCGATACTGACAATTGCTTTAATAAGCCCTGAGTAGGTTTTTTGCTCCACTGTGAAACTTTCAGAAGCTCTTAAAAAGCTGTTACTAGTTGTATTGCCCCTGCAGTAGGCTTCGAACTCTTAATTTAGAGGTGCCAAGATAGTGATAAATCAGATCTAGGTTTACTTACAAGGAGTATTTTATTGAGTAACTTACAGCACACAGGCATACCCAATGGTTGGATCAGACAGCTTTTCCGAACCCAGAGCCATGGGGTAAAATGGGTTTTATACCATCCATGTTAGCAGTGAGGCAGCATGACAACAGCAAGCATTAATCAGAGTTCATTCTCAGCATAGACTAACAGTGCTTGTTCAGAAGGAAACTTTCCCAGCACAGACACCTGCAGCTTTAAGGCAAACAAGCCTCACTTCCCAGGCACATCCTGATAAGACCCTCTAGCTTGTTAATGTGGAATGTGCTGAGGCTGCACTATCAACCTTTGACTCATCCTGGTAAATCAAGAGGCCTGTTAGGGAAAACAGCCTGCCAACTGAACCAAAGTCAGAGAGCATTATGGATCATCTAAGCCCCGCTAAAACTACTAACAGCTTGGTTCAGGCCTGCGGCTGTACACTAGTAGAATAGCCACTTACACATTGCCCCATAAAAAAGGAAATGCATCATCCACAGACTGGACAAAAAAAGACACGTTTGCATTAAATTTGAATATGAGATTTGCATTTATAGGTGGAAATTTAGAAATAATTACTATACTTTAGTAATTAGTAATCAAATAGAAATACAATACAATGGGGGAAACTGTGATCAGCTGACCTGTGTGCCTACTTGTGACTGTGTACCCACTTGTGAGCTGACCTGTGTGACCGCTCCTGAAGAAATCCTCCCTGTACCTGGAAGATCTTAACAACTTTAGGCTGGTGGCAAATGTTCCTTTCCTGGGCAAGGTGTTGAGCAGGTGGTGGCCAACCATTTCCAGACACTCTTGGACGAGACTGGTTATCTGGATTCTTTTCAGGTTTTGGCATGGAAGGAGCCTTGGTCATCTTGTATGATGTTGGGAGAGATGGGGAGAGATTGTTGGGAAAGATGGGGAGTGTGGCCTTGTTGATACTTGTGAATCTCTTGTGGCTTTTGATACCATCAGCCATGGTATCCTTCTGGGGTGACTGAGCTGGAAGTGGGAGGTACTGCATTGAAGTGGTTCTGCTCCTACTTGGATGGTTGGCTCCAGAAGGTGGTGCTTGGAGACAATTGCTTGGGCCCATGGACTTTTCAGCATGGAGTTCCTCAGGGGTCAGTTTTGTTCCCCATGCTATTTAATATCTACATGTAACCATTGAGTTGGGTCATCTGGAGTTTTGGAGTGTATTGACATCAGTATGCTAATGACACACAACTCTACTTCTCCTTTCATCAGGTGAGGCTATGGATGTACTAAATCTGTGCCTGGCTGCGATAACAGACTGGATGAGGGCTAATAAACTGAAGCTCAAGCCAGACAAGACTGAGATGCTGTTAGTGGCTGGTTCTTCTGATTGGATACATGGTATTCATCCTGTTAGGGATGAGATTTCACTCATCCTGAAAGAGCAGGTTCATTGCTTGGGGGCTCTCCTGGAGCCATCTCTGACATTTGAGGCTCAGGTGGCCTCAGTGGCATGGAGTGCCTTCTACCAGCTTTGGCTGGTGGCCCAGCTATGCCCCTATCTAACTAGGGATAACCTGGCTTCAGTATTCTATTCTCTGGTAACCTCTAAATTAGATTACTGCAATGTGCTCTATGGGGTGGCTGTAGCTTCTTCAAACTGTGGCAGCCAGATTAATAATAGGAACCAGAAGGTCTGAGGATATAATATCAATTCTGGCCCAATTGCATTGGCTGCCTGTATGTTTCTTAGCCTGATTCAAGGTGCTGGTTTTAAGCTATAAAGCCTTACATGGCTCAAGACTGCAATACCTGATAGGGTGCCTCTTCCAACATGAATTTACCCAGACACTATGATGGACATCTGAGGCCTTCTTCCAAGTGCCTCCTCCAAGGGAGGCTCAGAAGGTGGTGACAAGGGCCTTCTTGGTGGTGACCCCCCGATTCTGGAATGACCTCCCCAGCAAGGCCCACCTGCAACTGACATTGTTATCTTTTGGACACCAGATTAAGACTGTCCTCTACTCTCAAGGCATTTGACAGTATATGATGGGGCATTTATGTCAGTTCTTTTTATCAGGTCCAGTATCTTATTCTGACTGTTTTAACTGTTTAAATTGTTTTAAGTGTTGTATGCTAAATATTTATATTATGTTTTTATTATCTTGTATTTGTATTTGTGGTTTGTAATTTTTGTGAACCTCCCAGAGAACTTCGGCTACTGGATGGTATAGAAATGAAAACAAGAAGTCTGCTGTTCTGGCCAGTTTCAAGGCCCCTGCTGCTCTCCCTTCTTAGGGTTCTTTATCTTTGAACCTGACTTAGAATGGACTGCCCTTCTAATAGAGGTCCCTTCAAATAGAGGACTGACCTCTGACATCCCTTTAAATAGAGGACTGTCCTCTGTAATGTAGAACACATAGCCATCCTATTTACCAGGTACAATGACTGCAGCAGACTACAGCAAAAATCTAGCTCTGCAAAGTTCTTTTGCATATGGGCTACCCAAGGGAATCATTTTCACTTCTCTGGCCTTATAAAAGTGATGAACATTTTCTTGGTTTTGTTTGGGTTTTTTTTCATTTTTGACTCTGCCCACTGAGATATAGAGAGCAGGAACGAGGGGGGGGGGAGAGAGGGAACACTGGAATGAGGCAGAATTGATTCTGCTTTAGTGTCTTGGCCCAAATACTCTTCTGCAGATACATAATGTAAGCAACATGTATTTACCATCCCCCCTTTTAATTGTTTTAGATACTGCAAACATCTCCCTTCACCTAGGCTAAAAAATCAAGTGTTGTCTGGATGGGTTAAGCTCTGCTATGCATTCCCCCCCCCAAAAAAAAATCCCTTAAATTGTGAATGACTGACATTTATTTGCCATAAGCTTTCATGGACTAAACCCTGCTTGCATCTGATGAAGGAGGCCTTATACCAGGAAAACCTTTACCAGAATAAATCCGCCAGTTTTTAAGGTGCCACAAGACTCTTTTTGATGTGTTTGGCTGTAGTGAACTACCACAGGTACACTTCTAGAATGTGTTACTGCGAATAGATGCCTGATCTCCAAAGGACCGGGCTATCCATTTCTTTTTCCACCTGGCATTCTTTCCACCTGGGTGTATAAGTTTCTGCTCAAATTCTTAATGATTTCTGGGTTGGTTGGTTTTTAATAAAGTGACTTTTCGTAGGTGTAGCATTTCCTGTGTGGTACTGAAAACAGGTGCCCTCTTACTAGTGAACATGTAAGAGGTTGAAGTGGGTGCAGGGGGAAGGATTGTCTGAAATCCAGATGTATACAAAGCCATTTGACAGAGTTGCTTCAAATCCAGATGTGCATCCAGCAAATATTGAACCACCCAAAGAGCTTTGGCTGTTGGGCAGTACAGAAATGTAATAAATAAATAAATGTCATTTATTTAGTTTTTATTACATTATATACAACCTGTTAGCCAAGGATCTCTGGGTAGTTAGCTCACAGAACAACTCTTGTCCGTGCCTTGCCCACAAAAGAAAAACCCAATTAACAGTTAAATTTGACATCTACTCTTTTTAAACAGGATGATACTGGACCAAAATCTCAAGTCTGAACTGAACACCAAAAATTGGGACTGAGGTCAGATGAAGCAAGACCACGTCTAGGTCATGTTTTAACAGAAACTGCTTGCTCATCCTTAGCCAAAGCGACAGAATGTAGAAACTGCTGCCAGCTTCTACCACAGACTGTCTCCCCCAAAGGCAATATCGTTTGATGCATTTAGTTCATTTACTGCAAAGCCTCATTGAGTGGGAACGTGAAACCAATTCATATCAATGAGGCTTTGGAAAAGTACAGGATTTACAAAATACCACAAAGGTAGGGACTGGCTCTTTTTGTGGGAGTCCAGATCTGAGAGATGATTTTTAAAACCGCTAATAATACCACTGTTCTCCTCCTCAGTTTGTTCCAGTTGCTGACTCAGTAACAAAATATTTATTTAATTTATTTAAACTCTTCAGCTGAAAAGAGTTTAATTTATTTAAACTCTTCAGCCAATTCCATAAAAAAATTACAAAATAACATCTAGGGCAGATCCTCCCTGCCCCCAGGCTTACAGTCCAAAAGACACGATACAAAAAGGGAAAAAAAGATGAGAAAAGCAAGCATCTCAGTATCTCATTTCTTACTATGATCAGCTGGAATGGAAACCCTGTATATATAGGGGTTGCACTACCATTAGCCCTATCCACATGTTTGCCTCCACCTATATACTGCTAGCCCTCACCCTGGTAGACACATCATGCTGGCTTTGTCCCCCACCCCCAACCTCCATGTGTTCAGCACAGCACATGTGTTTATGCACACGGGCTTTGCACATGAACCCTACTTGCGATGTAAACTGCCCTTTTCAGATGTCACTCTGAATGCACGGACATAACGGATGGTGCCAGCAGGGTGCACAACATTGAGGGTGGGGCCAGAAGGGGCGGGATCTCCCTCTCCTATTTATGCTTTTAATGTATGTCTGCAACCATGTGTGTAAGGCAATTAAGATCCCAGGGAGAGTGGAAGCTGCTGCTGCTGCTGCTGCTGCAAGGATTTACAACCAGGCCCCAGAATATATTGGAGAAAGTGAGTTAGGCCTCTGAACTGACACTACATCCCAGGAAACAGGATATACAGCCCTTGTGCATATTAATTATATTTGTGTTTAATTAATATGCATTCATGCCATACTGCCATATCTGGCTATAAATACAAAGCAGGCAACCAGAAACAAAGGGAACTAAAAGAAGCAAAGGGACACCAAGCCCCCCACTTTTTCAAATCAGACAAGGAACTGTAGGGACTAGGAAGGGCTGAAAGGGTGAGATGCCCCATGTTACAAGTTTGTACCAGGCTCGGAGAAATGCTGCTTGACGCGTGAACTGCATTTCTCAGTGGTGGGGACAATGTGCTCTACACATGCTCAGAGGCATTCTTTATTACTTCTTCACATGCCCCCAAGCTGATTGGCATTGAACCCTAACTCAAATTAAGACCCGGAGCTTCTGCTACAAACCGTCTTCTAGCCCGCCACCCCTGCCTGCCTGCACTTCACATTTCCCTCTCTCCCAGCCCAGTTAGTTTTGTTGTGTACTGAGCTGGTAATTTGGCATGTCAAACACATCCTCTTTTCAGACAAACCAATTTGATGCCTAATTGCAAGTCTGGTAATTGAGGTTTTTACTGTTTTAGTGGTTTTATTTAAAGCAGAACAGGAGATCCTTGATGGCTCATAGCCAGGTCACACATTCTGTAACCTGAATGTGTGCCAAGCTGCCATGAGCAGAAGCCTCTTCATTGCACCTTTTGAGAGGCGTGTTAATTCAGTGGTCTACTCTGAGTTCGAATTTACACCTTTGCACCCCAGTAGGTAAAGTATGCCTTGTGTAAAAGACCACAGACTCGAGATTTTAATTGAAACAAATCAATTAGTTTATTGATACAGAATGTCTAAAAATAATATTGTCTTCATATAGAAAATCATATTATTAACTTGAAGACAAATATAGTAACATTAGTATTTAGAAAATATTATAAAAACTCAGAGAAGGTCATAAGCAAGCAAGCAACAAACCAACAAATAATATAAATTGTTTATAAATGGGATAAGAATGGTATTTGAAATGTCATTAACAAAGCAATCAGAATAATAATCTTAGGCCTGCATCTCCCTCTGGACCATAAATAGTCTATTATTAGACTATTCTACTATGCTGGGCAAAATTCATATCTACCAGTTCTGTGCGATGGGCAGAGATCCTTCCATCATCTGAGTGGGTCAGTACAGTAAGGCAAAGGTCTCCAGTTGTCTCCACTCCAGCCATACCAGGGGAAGAGGAAATGGTAAATATCCAAAAGTACCCCAGAAAAGAAAGGAGTCATAGTAGCAGCAGAATAAGCCATTGTACATACCCAAAACTTCTTTTTATATTGATCAGAGACAGGAGCATATCCCTTCACCCCACTTTTACAACAATTTCCTCACGTGTGTGAACCTACACAAGGCATATATAGGGGGAAATGTAACTAGGACCCTGCTTTTCTACAGATTTCTGCTCAGTTCAGTTTGATATATGACACATCCACACATATTTTCAGCACATTATTTCATACATTCCAATCATGTTATGATTCCAAGTTTTCTGGAAGCCCATTCTGACTTCTGTTGTTAGCATCTTATTAGATATGATGCTTCATCTTCATCAGGTTGTTATGATCAAGTAAGAAGCCAAGGTTTCACAAACTGTCACTAAAATTCAGCAAGATTCCAAGCAGCCTACCTGGAGCTGGATTTTTCTATTGCCATCATCCATTTTAATCCATCTTGTTCTGATATCTGCCGAATTCAATGGTGTTCTGGACCTAGCATGAGCAGACCAACAGGGTGCTTAAAAGAAGAAGTGATATGTGTGGATGCCTTTCTCTAACAACTTACGGAAGTTTATCTGTTCCCCAGCCTGACCAGAGGCTGAATTTCAGCCAAGGAAGAAAGAAACTTTCTTTTATAAAATAGAAAACAGATGCTTCGTTCATAATTATTTCTGTGGATCATGCTAATGAGAAGTCATGAAGTACCACAGCCAGCCCTACCACTGGGCACAGTGAGTGTCAGGCCGCAGATGCTGAGGGGCAGCAGTCTCATCTCCCCAGCCATGCCTCCTGAGCCCCCCAGGCACTGTCCTGTCTTGGAGGACAGAACTGTGTGTGCCACAGAGCCTGTCCTGCACCAATAGCTCACTGTTAGGTGTGGTGGAGGTCCCTATCCAGCTGTATGTGGAATGGAGGTGGGGATGCCATGTTGCCTTTGGCAGCAAAATGCCTTGGGCCAGCTCTGTGAGGAACAGACCTAGGTTGTAGAACAGCTGTATGCCAGCAGTTTGACAGAGATAGCCAAACTGCCCCAACCAAAATGACTGTGCGAAAAGCCCAGTCCTCTGCACCTGCCTAGGAATTGAACTGTCTGCACTTTGAGCTGTTCACACCCTTTCTGGGTGCTGACTGATGGGGTCAGCATGCCAGAGTCGTGTTATCAAAATGAACCAGGCAAAGCACTCTGCCGAATATGAATAGACAGGCAGGATGATTTTTTTAAAAAAGGTATTGATCCATCAGTCCTTCCCATGTCTGGACTTGGCAAGGCTTTCTGTGTTGAGTTAAACTCCATCCGTTTCAGCTTTGCAACTGGAATCTTCACAGAATCCCCAAACCTAGGTGTCATGGGATCTGTCTGGCTGATTATGGAAGTAGCTCCTAAGAGTTAGGGGTACATATCCACTTTAGATAAAGCCTGAATACTGAACCAAAGTGGG
Organism: Heloderma suspectum; assembly: GCF_057233095.1. NCBI lineage: Eukaryota > Metazoa > Chordata > Lepidosauria > Squamata > Helodermatidae > Heloderma > Heloderma suspectum. The sequence continues at coordinate 42,392,027 of NC_139460.1, read as the reverse complement.
TGTTGTCCAAAGCAAAGCAGGTTGCTCCCAAACCTTTTGGCTCACTTCAGATGTGTGTTTCTACAGTCTTTTTCTGATCAATTGATACATTTCTGAACCTCCCCTAAGCAATCTATGAGAAGTAAACTCCAGGTGGGGGCGGGGAGAAGAGGGGGTGTAGTTTTGTGACCGACAGCTATTGGTTCCAACCAGGAAATGACTTTACCAGGGCTCTCCAATTACTGTGCTTTTGGGAAGATGCTCAAGTAACAGACCAGATGTTGTTCCAATGTTTTCAGTGCTCCTTTTCGAGTGGATTCTCCTAGGATCCATAACATTGAAAGAGTTGTGGAGTTGTTGGTTGTGTTTTCCTTGTATTCCAGTCCAGACCTTTTTTTCCCTAAAATCCAGTCCCTTGAATCCTAATTGTTACTTATTCTTGCTGGGTTTTTTCCTATTTTTGTTCTGTCTTAGGAAATTGTTTTGCTTTGATTCACCTTGCGCTGTTTCAACACCTTATGGAACATCCACAGGAACACTTGGATACTAGGATTGTACTAGATTGACAAGGATATTTTTTCAGCTGTTTCACACATTAAAACCAGCTGTTTTGTTTTATCTATATATTGGGGGGTGAGGGGAAATTATTTTGGGGCAGAAAGGGTCAGTGTGACTGGCATTTTGTTTTTCCAAGAAAGCGCTGTTCTGAGGTGCTTTTTGAATTCTGGGAAATTGAAAATGTCTGCCTCCTTTGCCATTTACTAGGGGGCACCTTTAAAGTGCACAGCAGCTGAGTATCTACAGCAAAACAAACACTTTAACAGAACAGGCAGATAATTCCTCTAGCAGCTCATTTTATCTGACAGGCACAGTGTTAAATACGCCTTCAAAGAAATGACAGTGATTGAAGCAGGTTTGTTAAAAAATATCAAGTCACAGTGTGCCATTCCATACAGCCTTAATTTTGAACCTGAACTGTGATTTAAAAAAAAAAATCAATTTCTTTTTTAATAAAAGGTCCTGCAAAAAGTCCTAAGATACTTTATTTGAAAGCAGACCCCAAAGATTCAAAAAGCATGCCATGATACTTTTGTCTGAGAGAGGGGGGAAATTAGATATTAACAGTGCAGTCCTAGGCACTTTTAATCGGAACTAAGCCCCACTGAGTTCAGTGGAATTTACTCCCAAGTAAATGTGAAGAATGAGAAAAATTATTTGCAGAAACAAAGTTGGGGGAGGGGGGTTTCACAAAAACGTTTCTCCTTGCATAATTGAGTCAAAGTCATTAATTTCTGGTCAAATCCTTGTTTCTCCCCAGCCCTAAGACACACTTTCATTATGAATGCAATTGGGACTAAAAGTTTGCAGACTCCGGAGGGGTAGCCATGTTAGTCTGTTACAGCAATCTTGCACAAAAATGCCCCTTTCATGAATGAATGCCAACAAAATGGAGAGGACAAAGCAGCTAGTGAGCTGAGTCAGTATTGATTCTGTGTCAACCACTCACACCCTTTTTACAGAGCAGCACTGCGGTCAAAGCCATATGCAGTTAGATAGGGAGCAGTGCGGGCAGCCACCGCTACGCAGATTTTTGGTGCCACTGTGGGAGGTAGGATGGGAGGGACACAGACGGATCAGATCCATGGGCCACCCTCTGCATGGTCGCAGTCTTGCATAATTCTTGGTTTGGCGGATTCCCCCAAACACCCTCAGATTCAGGCCCATGTGACTGTATTCAGTTGCCTTGTACTGAGTTAAACCACTGGGCCATCTAGTCCAGTATTATCCACTCTCACTAGCAGTGATACTCTAGAATGGGGCCACAGATCAGTGGGAGGATTCATGCTTTGCATGCATAGTGTTCAGTCCACAATATCAACAGTTAAAGGAGGAGGTAGCAGGTGCTGGAAAAGACCTCTGCCTGAGAGCCTGAATAAAGCATCCTTGGCAAGAGAGACCAGTGGTCTGAGTCAGTGGCCACATTCGGACAAACATATCTCAGCTTAACAAGCCAGAATATGTACCAGGCTTTTGGCTGTGCATGCAGCCCCTGTGCTTCTCCCTTCCCACGAGTGAGCAAACTAAGCGGGAAGTCTTCAATTAACAATAGTTTCCCATTTTGTCCAAAGCAGACAATGCTGGTTAATGGCTTCAGAACAAGCCAGGATATGAAGCCATGGTTTGGATTCGGTTTATTATGCTGGCTTGTTCCAAAGCCATTAACCATAGGTTCCCCGTTCGTGCAAAATGAGAAACTAAATGTAGAGTTCCTGTTGTGTTTGCTCCTGCCATGAAGGGAAGAGTGAAGAGGCTGCAAAGCCACAAGGCTTGTTCCTATCTCAGCTTATTAAGCTAATATATAATTGTCCAGACCTGCCTAGTATAAAGCAGGTGTGTGTGGGCCAAACCTGAGCATGTTAAAGGCTGTTTGCAGGGATTTGCCAAACTGGTAGTTAGCACTGTATGGCTAGCTCTTGAAGACTGTTAGTCTTGTGCAGGAGAGATTGTTCTAATAGATTGACTTACATGTTCATTATTGTATTGGGGTGGGGGGAACAGATTTTCCATTTCATGCATCAAAATGTCTTGAGCCAGATCTTCTTGGAAGATGCAGAGGCCTTTTATGATATAACCCCCCCACCTCCAAATGAAGGAGAAGCAAGTGGAAATAAGATTATGTGTGGAGTAAGCACATCACATCCATCCTTCCTTAGTAGTCCCTGACCTTGCACGATAGCAGCCTTTTTGCAGGGCCTGCATGGGAAAGATCCTTACCTCTGAAGAAGCCCGGTGAAAGCTGAAATGGTAGTTTCAGCTGCCTACTCATAGTGGCCTCTTTGGTACCAGAAAGAGGTTACTGGCAGGAATGATGTGGTGAAAAACTGGTACTCCGAAATGGACTGAGTTGAACCGTTATGTGTGGGGTTTTCTTTTGCATTTTATCTTCTGGCAAGTAAGGTGCCACTCACTGAGCCTGAACTGTGGGAAGACAATGCCTGAAGGAATCATAGAAAAGCCAGGAAAGTGAGAGGGGGTTCATCTTGGACCCCTAAACATTCATCCCCAGCAATTAGATGGATAAATAGGATTTTTTCCCTGCCATTTTTTTGGCAGGAAGGCAGAATATAAAGCTTTGGCTATAGGGCAACTCAGCAGTTGAATGAATGAATGAATATAAATAAAGTATAAATAATAATAGGATCCATATTAGTTCTACCAGCTTTCCATTGGCCTAGACCTTCCCATGGGTTTCCCCACCCAATGGATCCAGGGCACATGGAAAAGAAGAGACCTCACAATCTATATGAATCATTGATAGAGATTTCATTTCCAGTACACAACAGTGCTGTATAATGGCAGTTCCAGCCTTTGCATGCATGCCTGTTTGACCCTTCTTCGGTCTATTCATTCCCACCACACAAAAGGCAGTCTTGTTTAAATCCATTTTGATGAAAGTCATCAAGCAGAATAGAGACTACTTTCTCAAATCCCAGTGTAGCTGGGTGACAAGCACCCTCTGTTTGGATGCGTTCCCTTCTCACCTCCCTTTCTGAGCTATACAAAGCACATGGCATTTTCTGAACTGGGGTGAAAGGAGAATTTGGCATCTGTGCATACAACATCGTGCATGAAAAGCAGCTTAGCTCCCATAATTTCATATATCAAATTGATATTTCCTTTAATAGTTGCAGTGACAGCAAACTGCATAGAACTGATCAGTTCGCATCTAAGCATCATCTACAGCTAGGAATGGGCAATTGTATTGTCTCTCAGTTTCTCATTTTTCCAAACTTAGGTTCATTTCATCCCATTCCTGCACCAGCTTGAGGTTGTTGTTTTTAAGTCTGCATCCCCCCAAAATTGGTACGCATATCTGTATGCATTTTTCCTAATAATATGCATTTTGTTTGCGATGTTGACAAAGATATGCATTTTTGAAAGCAATTTCTGCTAACATCATGCATTTTTCATCAATAGACACATTTTGTGCATACTTTCACCTAATATACACATTTTCATATGCATTTTTTTATTGGAGAACTGCATCACAAAATTTACAGACCTGAGGGATAACTGTGTTTCAATTTGTGCATTGGTTCAGGGAGTGTAAATTAGGTAGGCTTGCATTAAAATGCAAACTGAACACATTTCTCCCCCATTCCTATCTATAGCTGACCGTCCCTGTCCCCCATTAACTTTTTGTGGTGCTTAAGTTCAAGGGCCGACACCAGCAGTAAGCTGGCATACAAGAATAGCCCATATTCTGGTGCAAAAGCCAGCCTCTTGCAACAACACATCTACAAAGCAGCTTTTATCACTAGACCAGAAGCACAGAAAGCACTCAGGAAGTGTCTTTTTGTAAAGAAAGCACTTTTCTCCTCTGGAAATTGAAATATGGTTGGGCTGACGTCCTTCTGCAATGTGGAAGGTTGCCAGGATCAACAGGGACCGGTGCAGAGATTCGGTCTCCATATATGGTTGCTGCCTGGTTTGGAAGTGCATCAAATGCTCATCCAAACCTTTTAAAAACTTCCATGTGGAGATATCCTCATTCAGCTGTTTATTTGCTTTTTGTTAAACAACTCCTAGTAATGCTGATCTGCCTGTTTTGAAAAGTTATGTAGGCTTAAATAGGGAAGAGCTGGATAGAGGAAATGATAGATGTTATCACTCTGAAATCTATATAATTTAGGGAGCAATCCTGGTCCTTGGGCAAGCGTCCCAGGGACCCTAGGATACTCTGGAGTCCTCCATCCAAGGATGGAGACAGTGCTCCAACCTCAGAAGGGGGAGTCAGAGATCTGCCTCCCTCCCCCACCCCCTCAGAACTGGCATGGTGCCAGCTGCCACTCCAAGGTCAGAAACTCAACCCAAGAGAGGGAGAAAATGGGGCGCTCCAGTGGACGGGGAGGGAGGAGACCAGAGAGACCAGGATACAATTTATCCAGAGTCTTCTGCAGCCTCTTTCCCTCCCCCTCTGCAGCCCCCTTGCTAGATGGGCTGAAAAACCCATCTAATCAAAAAGTCAGGAACAGAGCACAGGGGGCAAAGATCGCCTCCACTGCTGCTCCCACCCAACTGGCTTCAGCCCAGCAGGGAATAGGAATTTCAGAAGCCCCCCACATTTGGGACTTCTACGCAGCAAGGGCATGATCGATAGGATTGCACCCCTAATTTTGTTCCCTTTTTATATAATTATTTTAAAAATTGATTCCTAAAATTCTCCAAAGAGCTATAATATCCTAATTCTCTCCTGAATATATATTCCCCAGGGTACTGTACTGAGAATAGGAAAATTGCAGTTTTAACTACGTACCCCAGTACGTGGGGGGGGGGGAGTATACACAGGCACATAGACGCACACACACACACCAAACCCTACAGCAGTGGTTCCCAACCTCAGGTCCCCAGATCATCCCCATCCGGGGTGGACAGTGGTCAGGGATGATGGGAGTTGTAGTCCAACATCTGGGGACCCAAGTTTGGGAACCACTGCCTACCACTTCAGTTCTATACCCATACAGTTAGATGGTCTAGTCCAAATACTTATTGTATGTGGTCCATTCCCATCTATGGCCCAGAGTGGCCCATCAACTGGAGGGGGGGGAAATCATAGAATCATAGAATAGTAGGGTTGGAAGGGGCCTACAAGGCCATCGAGTCCAACCCCCTGCTCAATGCAGGAATCCAAGTCAGAGCATCCCTGACAAATGGCTGTCCAGCCTTGTCTTGAAGGCCTCCAGTGTGGCAGAGCCCACCACCTCCCCAGGTAAGTGGTTCCATTGTCGTATTGCTCTAACAGTCAGGAAGTTTTTCCTGATGTTCAGCCGGAATCTGGCTTCCTGTAACGTGAGCCCATTATTCCGTGTCCTGCACTCTGGGATGATCAAGAAGAGATCCTGGCCTTCTTCTCTGTGACAACCTTTCAAGTACTTGAAGAGAGCTATCATATCTCCCCTCAGTCTTCTCTTTTCAAGGCTAAACATGCCCAGTTTTTTCAGTCTCTCTTCATAGGGCTTTGTTTCCAGTCCCCTGATCATCTTTGTTGCCCTCCTCTGAACCCTCTCCAGTTTGTCTGCATCCTTCTTAAAGTGTGGTGCCCAGAACTGGACACAGTACTCCAGATGAGGCCTAACCAGTGCTGAGTAGAGGGGAACTAGTATTTCCCGGGATTTGGAAGCGATGCTTCTATGAATGCAGCCCCAAATAGCATTTGCCTTTTTTGCAGCCACATCACATTGTTGGCTCATATTCAGCTTGTGATCGACAACAATTCCAAGATCCTTCTCGCTTGTAGTGCGGTTGAGCCACGTATCCCCCATCTTGTAACTGTGCATTTGGTTTCTTTTTCCTAGGTGCAGAACTTGGCATTTGTCCCTATTCAATGTCATTCTGTTGTTTTCTGCCCAGCACTCCAGTCTATCCAGATCACTTTGAATTTTGTTTCTGTCTTCCAAGGTATTAGCTATCCCACCCAATTTTGTGTCATCTGCAAATTTGATCAGCATTCCCTGCACCTCCTCCTCCAAGTCATTAATACAAATGTTGAAGAGCACTGGGCCCAGGACTGAGCCCTGCGGTACCCCACTCGTTACCTCTCCCCAGTTTGAGAAGGTCCCATTGATAAGCACTGTTTGAGTCCGATTCTGTAGCCAACTGTGGATCCACCGGATCGTTGTTTCATCTAGCCCACTTTGAGCTAGTTTGCTCATCAGGATATCATGGGGCACTTTGTCGAAAGCTTTGCTGAAGTCGAGGTATATGATGTCTACAGCATTCCCATGGTCTACAAGGGAGGTTACTTGATCAAAAAATGAGATCAGATTTGTCTGGCAGGACTTGTTTTTGACAAATCCATGTTGGCTTTGAGTAATCACGGCATTGTTGTCAAGGTGCTTCCAGATGGATTGCTTTATGATCTGCTCCAGAATTTTCCCAGGGATTGATGTCAGACTGACTGGTCTGTAGTTCCCAGGTTCCTCCTTTTTACCCTTTTTGAAGATAGGGACAATGTTAGCCCTCCTCCAATCATCTGGCACTTCCCCCGTCCTCCATGATTTCTCAAAGAGAATAGACAGCAGTTCTGAGAGTTCATCTGCCAATTCCTTTATGACTCTAGGATGCAGTTCATCTTGCCCTGGAGATTTGAACTCATTCAAAGTAATTAGGTGTTCCTTGACCATATGCCTGTCGATCTCAAGCTGCAATCCTGCCCCTTCAGCCTGTACTTCGCCTTTGCCAGGGGAGTCATAGACCCTCTTTTGGGAGAAGATTGAGCCAAAGTAGGAATTGAGCACCTCTGCCTTTTCTTTGTCATCTGTTATCATTTTGCCATCCTTATTTAATAGCTGAACCACCATTTCTTTCCTCTGCCTTTTACTATGCACGTAGCTGAAGAAAGCCTTTTTGTTGTTTTTAACATCCCTTGCTAACCTCAGCTCATTCTCAGCTTTAGCCTTCCTGACGCCATCCCTGCAATTCTGTGCTTTCTGCCTGTACTCTTCCTTTGTTACTTGGCCTTCTTTCCACTTCCTATATGTGTCCTTTTTTGTTTTCAGGTCATCCCTAAGCTTTTTGTGAAGCCACATTGGCTTCTTCTGTTGTCTTCCACCTTTTCTTCTTGTTGGAATTGTTTGTGATTGTGCCTTGAGAATTTCCTTTTTTAAAAGCTCCCACCCATCTTGGACTCCTTTTCTCATATGAGTCGCTTGCCATGGGACCTTACTGATCATTGTTCTGAGTTTATGAAAATCAGCTTTCCTAAAATCCAGGGTACGCGTTTGACTACACTCGGCTTTTTCTTCCCTTAGAACCAAGAACTCAAGTACAACATGGTCGCTTTCCCCCAGAGTTCCTGTAATTGCTACTTTATCCACTAAGTCATCTCTGTTGCTTAGAATAAAGTCAAGGATAGCCGATCCTCTAGTTCCTTCCTCTACTTTCTGTAGGAGGAAGTGATCCACCACACAAGTCAGGAATTTCCTGGAGGGACCATGTTTTGCAGAATTTGTCTCCCAACAAATATTGGGGAAATTGAAGTCCCCCATTACTACTACATCATGCTTCCTTAAAACATTGGCTTTTCAAAAGTTTCATCCTTGTCTTCTCCTTGATTGGGTGGCCGGTAGTAGACTCCGACCACCAGGTTCCTTTTATTCTTTGCTCCATTTATTTCAACCCAGATGCTCTCGATGGGGCTACCAAGCTCCTCCTCCTGTATTTCTGTGCAGAGATATGTATTTTTTACATACAGTGCAACCCCACCTCCCTTTCTGTTCCTCCTGTTCTTTTTGAACAAGTTATATCCTTCAATTGCTGTATTCCAGTCATGAGAGTCATCCCACCAAGTCTCAGTTATACCTATCAGGTCATAATTTCCCTCTTGTATTAAGAGTTCAAGTTCGTTCTGTTTGTTTCCCATACTCTGGGCATATAGACATCGAAGACCATGTGCTTCATAGTCTGGCTTTCTTCCTACATGTGTCTGAAGACTATTATTGGGCGCTATCAGAGCTGTTCTCTCCATTGCAGTGCATGCGCCTATGTCCATTGTTACCTTCAACATTACATCTCCCTTCCCCGTAGGATTCAGTTTAAAGCCCTCCTGATGAAGTTCTTCATGCTGTGGCCAAACACATTCTTCCCATCCTTTGTGAGGTGCAACCCATCCCTAGCCAACAGCCCATCTTCTAGGAAGTATAGGCCATGGTCCCAGAACCCAAATCTCTCTCGTCGGCACCACCTTCGTAGCCAGTCATTCACCCGGAGTATTTTTCGTTCCCTTTCTATCCCTCTTCTAACTACTGGAAGGATGGATGAGGAAACTATCTGGGCCCCAAAGTTCTTGAGTTTCCTTCCCAAAGCTTCAAAGTCTGACGTGATCTCTTAGTAGCTCTGCTTGGCGGTATCATTTGTTCCCACATGGATGAGAAGAAAGGGATACCTGTCAGTGGGCTTTATGAGTGCTGGCAACCTTTCAGTCACGTCTCTAATCTGTCCTCCTGGGAGACAACATACCTGGAGAGTCCATGGGTCTTCGCGACATACTTGGGTCTCGATCCCACGCAGCAAGGAGTCTCCCACTACTACCACTCTTCTCTTCTTCTTCTTGTAGGCCTGGGTTTCATCGCCTCTGTTTGACTGACCTTTAGCCTCTTGCTCACTCTCATGTAGGGTCCCCTGTGATTCTTCCTCTGCAGGCTGTCCTCCAGTCTCATCTGCAAGTACCTGGAATCGGTTCCACAGCTCCACTGCTTCCACTGGTGCAGAGTGGCGTCTAGTTCTTCTTCTCCTGTCACCCTTTTCCAAGGAGTATCCTCTATTCCATTTTTCTTCACCTCAGCATTTCCCACTGCCTCATCTTGCTGTTGCTCTTCAAGCTTCTGGTCTGCCCTTTGCTGCTGTAGTTCCCCCATTCTGTCCAAGAACTCTTCGTGTTCTCTTATTCCCCGGAGGGTCGACAGTCACTGCTCCAGTCCACTTACTTTTTCCTCCAGCAGCGTGATCAACTTGCACTTGTTGCAGGTGCAGGCCATGTTGTTCTCAGGCAAGAAAACAAACATTGCACACACCTTGCAGGTCACCACCACTGGAGAGTCTTGTCCTTCCATATCCTCTTTTCCCTTTTTGTGTCTAGCTTTGTGATTGTTCTAGACTAGCCTGTGCCTGCTCCTCTACTCAGTAGAGGTTAAAAGCAGAGTCCCACTGGTGTGAAAGTGTGTGTTACAAGACAAATAAATGGAAAAAAGTTAGTTAAAATAAAAAATAAAAATAATTTTAAAAAATGTTAGGGGCCTCCCCCTTGACCTCCCCTGCCGAACTCCCGTGGCCAACTCCTGTTTGCTCCCCCTGTTTGCTCACTCTGATCACTCGCTCTCTGGGAGCTTGCTTGCTTCTGTAGCCCCTGGACCAGCTGGAGTAGCTTCCTCAGCTGGGAGGTGGGAAACAGAAGGAAGCTTCCCGCCCATTCAGCTGCTGGGAGTACTCAGGCCACACCCCTCCAATTCAGTTGGAGCTCTCAGAAGCACCTGGTGAGCTCACAGCCAATCAGAAGGATAAAGGGCAGCCCCCTGGGCTTCCTGCAACCCACTTACCTCTTAGCCTCTGTCTCCTTTGTCTCTTCAACCACTGCAACTCCCCTGGCCAACTCCTGTTTGCTCCCCCTGTTCGCTCGCTCTCTGGGAGCTTGCCTGCTTCTGAGAGATGGGATATTGCCTGTATTCTGTTCTATATTACTTCTCTAGTACTCAGAAGTATGTGATGGTTTGAGGTGTGTTTGAAGTGTGTATAATCCTGTCCCTTAGCCTACTAATCTCCCCTGTATGGCTTGCAAAGCTATGCATTGGTTAGGGAAGCCTGCCCCTATATGATGTCACTGCAGGCTTCAATCACACGGAGAAGGTCCCTGGTTCAATCCCTGGCATCTCTAGGGAGGGCTGGAAAAATTCCTGCCTGAAACCCTAGAGAGCCGCTGCCAGTCACTGTTGACAACTGTGGCCTGGATGGTCTGATTCGGTATAAGGCAGCTTCCTACATTCCTAATGAAAATTACTCTTTTTTTGTTCATGTGAACAAATTCTAACAACAGTGGTAGAAATGAAGATTTGTCCTGCTTGCTTTCTTTGAGCTCCAAACCATCCATTTTAAACCCTGTTAGGTTAAGGTTAAAGGTTAAGAAGCTGCCTTGTACTGAATCAGACCTTTGGTCCAGCTAAGCCTGGTATTGTCAACATTGACTGGCAGCAGTGGCTCTCCAGGATTTCAGGCAGGAGTTTTTCCAGCCCTGCCTGGAGACACTAGAGATTGAACTGGGGACCTTCTCCATGCAAGGCATGTGCCCTACCACTGAGCTACAGCCCCTGTCCAGTTACAAAACCCTGGGGAATGAAGAATCAAATTATAATTATCGATGTTGGTGTCTGCCAAATATAAATGAACTCCTCTTCCACTTATCTTGATGGTTCATTGTTTCTTTGAAGAGTTAATCAAGTTTGTTTGTTTGACTTCTAATTTCATGCAGAAAAGTAAGTTGTGTCCGTGTGGGGGTCCTGTTTACCTGACATCAACATATTGAGTTTTAGCTTATGGAGACATTAATTTTGCTACTCATCTGACCATGACCACTGGCTCAGGGAATCCTTCCTTCCTTCCTTCTTGCCCCCCCCCCCACTGTGAAAGACACAGTGCTTTCACTGTCCCAACAATTCAAATATAGAGGTATTTGGGGGTTGGGCATGGAGCATTGTTGGCTGCAACCGGCTGGGGAATGGAGTGGACAGACTTCTCCCTCAGTGGGTTATAGGGGCCGGGGCTGTGCCTAGCGGTGTCAGTGGTCATGGCTTCACTCAGACAGGGAGGGGACAATATGTCTAATTCTGATAACTGTGTAGGTTTGCTTGAAGGCTTTGCTGTATCAAGCTAAGGGCTATTCCAATGCATTCAAAGCCAGGTCTATTCAGTAGCATACAATAAAAATGATCATGCAACAGAGTGAGATTAAAAAAACCCTAATCACTACACAATTTTATATTCTTATGCAATGACATAGAAGAATGCAAACATGGTGGTATTTGCATGCACGCACCCTCCAACCTAAGCTCAAACGTGATTTCTATATGCACATACAAGAGACAGCGAGATGATACATAATTCATAGGTGGATCAATGACCATAAACTCCTGTGGGTTCCATTGTGTAAGCAGGTGGACACATTCATCTGACAAAGTAGCCAGAAGGAGATCTATTTTCTTGGCATTTGTTTTGCAGCCCATATGCTACTGAGAACATCAGGAGGATGCTGGCGATAGGGAACAAAAGTTGGCCTTGCCCACAAGTCTCCGAAGCTAGGCATTCTCAGCACTTTCACAGTCACACTGAATTCCCAATAAGAATAGCCTAGCCTCCAGGTTCTAGAAGAACAAGTGCACAAGCAATCTGTCTCTAAATCATACGCAGACCTTCTCCCCAATCCTTGTAGTAACGGCATGCCTCCCAAGTATTTAAAAATAGATGCGACAATAACAATCTCTCCTCATCATTCTCTCTCTCTTTTTTGTCCCTCAGGCTGTAGCAAAAAATAGCTTGATTAGTGTATAGATCTGTTGCTGCTAGGAGGCAAGGAGAAGAAATGGGAATCTTAGCTTGCAGAACTGACTGAGTTTCTGTTTAGGTTGCAGATGCTAGCTACCTTGGCAGAGTAGTGCATGCCTTTCGCAGAGTGGCAGGTTTGGAAGATCAAGAGCCAAGAAACTTAGCCAGCAAAGAGAAAGGCAACAGCACAGGTGACTGGCAATCATCATTCTGGGGTTCTATTTGTATCTCTGGCACTGACTGACTGTGTGACCTTGACTAAGTCTGTTTGCATATTTATGTGTCGTTTTTCCCTTTAAAAAATGGAAGGGATTATAGTTCACTACTTTATGTATTTTATTTAACTTCTAAATGAAGTTTAAAAGTCTAAAAACAAATATAAAAGATACATAACATCCTTGATAATGGAACTACTCTGTAAAAGGCATAAAATAAATAAATAAATGGAAATCAAATGGTGAGATACTTCAAGGTGTGAACACATAGTTAGGTTTACCCTTTAAATGTGCTTATATTCCTTATCTCGCCATGTATTTGAGTCTATAATATGAATCTATAATCTTCACCTCCTTATTCTCATAAAGAATGGTTTTTAAAAAAATCCACTAAAGGCTGTCTTTCCCAACTTGGTGTCCTCCAGATGTTTTGGACTACAACTCCCAGCACCCTGACCACTGGCCATGCTGGCTGGGGCTGATGGGAATTGAAGTCCAAAACACCTGGAGGACGCAAGGTTAGGGGAAGACTGGCTTCAGGATAAGGAGCCAGTGAACCACTACAGTTGAGATCATGTGCATATTGACTTACTTGGAATTAACTTCCACGGAAATCACTGAGGCACTTCCAAGTAAACATTCATTGGGTGGAGCTGTCAGGCTGAATCTTGATTCAGGTAGTTTCTAACATTCCAAAGCGAAGAATGTATAGAAGGAGCAGGAAGAGAGCCAGAAGGTGATATTTACTTCCTAGTATAAGCTTTGGCTGATTCCAAATCCTGGCAACACTTTCTTGAAATGTATTATTAATTAGGTTAACCTGCCTAGACCACTTAGATCAGGAGGCAGACAACCTTTTTCGGGCTCTAGGACCACATGTGATAACAGGGGCCTTGCACACAAATGCATATACACACATACCACAGATACGCCCCCACCCACCCACATGTCAGCACACAGCACACGTCTGTACGTGCTGAGATTAGGGTGTCCGCTTATGAATCACCAAAAAAGTGCATCACGCAAAAAAAAGACAACAAAAGAGGACAGTGATTTGCATAAAAGTTGCATATGCTAATTTATAGATATAGATGCACATGTATAAATAATTATTCTAATTGAAATAGAAATACAAAACATCTCGCCATAGTATGTGTGCCTGCCTGCTCAGTCTGCTGTCTAGGTGCTAACAGCAACTTCAAGGCCCAGCTCTTCCTTCTCCTGGTTCTTTTATTTTTAAACCAGAATTGAACAGGACAGTCCTTCAAACAGAGGATGGTCCTCTGTAAAAGAGGACACTAGCTGAGATCAGAGAGAGATTAGCCTTGATATGGCTTGATAGGTATAACTGAGACTTGGTGGGATGACTCTCATGACTGCAATACAGCCATTGAAGGATATAACTTGTTCAAAAAGAACAGGAGGAACAGAAAGGGAGAAAGAAACACTGTATGTGAAAAATATATATCTCTGCACAGAAATACAGGAGGATGAACATGGTAGCCCCATCGAGAGCATCTGGATCAAAACAAATGGAGCAAAGAATAAAAGGAACCTGGTGGTCGGAGTCTACTACTGGCCACCCAACCAAGGAGAACACGAGGATGAAACTTTTGAAAAGCAAATAGCCAAAGTTTTAAGGAAGCATGATGTAGTAGTAATGGGGGACTTCAATTTCCCCAATATTTGTTGGGAGACAAATTCTGCAAAACATGGCCCCTCCAGGAAATTCCTGACTTGTGTGGTGGATCACTTCCTCCTACAGAAAGTAGAGGAAGGAACTAGAGGATCGGCTATCCTTGACTTGATCCTAACCAACAGAGATGACTTAGTGATAAAGTAGCAGTTACAGGAACTCTGGGGGAAAGCGACCATGTTGTACTTGAGTTCTTGGTACTAAGGGAAGCAAAAGCCTAGTGTAGACAAATGCGTACCCTGGATTTTAGGAAAGCTGATTTTCATAAACTCAGAACAATGATCAGTAAGGTCCCATGGCAAGCAACGCTAACGAGAAAAGAAGTCCAAGATGGGTGGGAGCTTTTAAAAAAGGAAATTCTCAAGGCACAATTACAAACAATTCCAACAAGAAGAAAAGGTGGAAGACAACAGAAGAAGCCAATGTGGCTTCACAAAAAGCTTAGGGATGACCTGAAAACAAAAAAGGACACATATAGGAAGTGGAAAGAAGGCCAAGTAACAAAGGAAGAGTACAGGCAGGTAGCACAGAATTGCAGGGATGGCGTTAGGAAGGCTAAAGCTGAGAACGAGCTGAGGTTAGCAAGGGATGTTAAAAACAACAAAAAGGCTTTCTTCAGCTACGTGCATAGTAAAAGGCAGAGGAAAGAAATGGTGGTTCAGCTATTAAATAAGGATGGCAAAACGATAACAGATGACAAAGAAAAGGCAGAGGTGCTCAATTCCTACTTTGGCTCAGTCTTCCTCCGAAAGAGGGTCTATGACCCCCCTGGCAAAGGCGAAGTACAGGCTGAAGGGGCAGGATTGCAGCTTGAGATCGATAGGCATATGGTCAAGGAACACCTAAGTACTTTGAATGAGTTCAAATCTCCAGGGCAAGATGAACTGCATCCTAGAGTAATAAAGGAACTGGCAGAAGAACTCTCAGAACCGCTGTCTATTCTCTTTGAGAAATCATGGAGGACGGGGGAAGTGCCAGATGATTGGAGGAGGGCTAACGTTGTCCCTATCTTCAAAAAGGGTAAAAAGGAGGAACCTGGGAACTACAGAACAGTCCGTCTGACATCAATCTCTGGGAAAATTCTGGAGCTGGATGATAAAGGAATCCATCTGGAAGCACCTTGAAAATAATGCAGTGATTACTCGAAGCCAACATGGATTTGTCAAGAATAAGTCCTGCCAGACAAATCTGATCTCATTTTTTGATCAAGTAACCTCCCTTGTAGACTGTGGGAATGCTGTACACATCATATACCTCGACTTCAGCAAAGCTTTCGACAAAGTGGCCCATGATATCCTGATGAGCAAACTAGCTCAAAGTGGGCTAGATGAACCAACCATCTGATGGATCCACAGTTGGCTACAGAATTGGACTCAAAGAGTGCTTATCAATGGGACCTTCTCAAACTGGGGAGAGATAATGAGTGGGGTACTGCAGGGCTCAGTCTGGGCCCTGTGCTCTTCAACATTTTTATTAATGACTTGGAGGAGGAGGTACAGGGAATGCTGATCAAATCTGCAGATGACACAAAATTGGGCGGGATAGCTAATACTTTGGAAGACAGAAAGAAAATTCAAAGTGATATGGATAGACTGGAGCTGGGCAGAAAACAACAGAATGACATTTAATAGGGATAAATGCCAAGTTCTGCACCTAGGAAAAAGAAACCAAATGCACAGTGACAAGATGGGGGATACGTGGCTCAACAACACTACAAACGAGAAGGATCTTGGAATTGTTGTCGATCACAAGCTGAATATGAGCCAACAATGTGATGTGGCTGCAAAAAAGGCTAATGCTATTTTGGGCTGCATTCATAGAAGCATCGCTTCCAAATCCCGGGAAGTACTAGTTCCCCTCTACTCAGCACTGGTTAGGCCTCATCTGGAGTACTGTGTCCATTTCTGGGCACCACACTTTAAGAAGGATGCAGACAAACTGGAGAGGGTTCAGAGGAGGGCAACAAAGATGATCAGGGGACTGGAAACAAAGCCCTATGAAGAGAGACTGAAAAAATTGGGCATGTTTAGCCTTGAGAAGAGAAGACTGAGGGGAGATATGATTGTGCTCTTCAAGTACTTGAAAGGTTGTCACAGAGAGGAAGGCCAGCATCTCTTCTTGATCATCCCAGAGTGCAGGACATGGAATAATGGGCTCAAGTTACAGGAAGCCAGATTCTGGCTGAACATCAGGAAAAACTTCCTGTTAGAGCAATACGACAATGGAACCAATGACCTAGGGAGGTGGTGAGCTCTCCCACACTAGAGGAGTTTAAGACGAGGCTGGACAGCCATCTGTCAGGGATGCTCTGACTTGGATTCCTGCACTGAGCAGGAGGTTGGACTCAATGGCCTTGTAGGCCCCTTCCAACCCTACTTTTCTATGATTCTAAGCCCTTTGAAAGCTAAGATGGTGCCATGCCACCACGACCCTGGCTTCCAAAGGCTGTCCCTGCTGGAGTGGAGAAGAACAGAGCCCTCTTCACCCCTGCAGGGAGATATTGTACTCTCCCAGCCCGCTGAGGTGCTGTTTGGTGAGCATGACCTATCTGGGGATAGGACAGCTGTGTGGTGGGGGAGTTAAAGCTTTCCCCCAGCCCAGTGACCTGGCCAAAACTATCGTTTCCCCACTGCTATTAGCACTGAGAAAATAGACATCATTTCCTCACCATGCAGCTGATCAGTGAAAAGTGGGTGGGGCTCTGTGGAGCTCCACAGGCCATACAGAGAGCACCTGAGAGCTGCATGCAGCCTGGGGGCTGCCCCACATATGCAGTATGCATTCCTCACAAGAAACCTGGCCCTGTCATAGGGTGGCCTTGTGTCCTGTTTTACAGAGGACACCACCATCCTCTATTTGAGAGACTGCCAGAGGACTGTCCTTTATGTGAAGGTGTCCCGCATTTGAAGGCATCCTCTGTTTGACAGTCTGTATTCTCCAAGTCTGGTTTAAAGATAAGGAATCATAAGAAAGGGAGAGACAGCAGGGGTCCTGAAGCTACCCATCAGCCATGAGCACCTGGACAGCAAACTGAACAGGCAGGTGAAATGGTATTGCTATTATATTATAAGAATTATTTCTACATTTGCATATGCAAATTTTATGAAAATCTGTATCCTCTTGAGTTCTCTACTTTGGTGATGCATAAATGGCCATCCTAACTGTAGCAGCTATTCCTGCAACTTCCTACAACTTGAGAAAGGTGGGAGCCTTGTGTCAAGCCACATACCATCATCTCTTTAGTTCTTTGCTCAGTACTTTTATAGTGCGATTCAGCTCTTGCAACCTTGTTCATGCCCTGCCACATATGTGATTCTCCCTCAGCAAAGCAGAACGGGGGCTTAGCAATAAGTAACTAGAAATGGGAGCTCCACTCCTGCCCCCCATTGTAAAAAACTGAAACATGCTACGCAAACTGTCTGGGTAGAAGCCAGAGGAGCAGACAGATGCTGTGGTCGTAAAGGCCAGATGCAAAGATTAAGCTCAGCAGAGAAACAAATGATGGATAGCTGAATGCAGAAACACACTCAACATTTCTCTCCGTCTTTTGGTTTCATTATTTACTAGTAACCACTGAGAACCCACAATGCAGTAGTGTCCCATATGTAGGAGAGGGATTTCAGTTCTCTGTTTTCATAGCCCATCATGTATCCCAATAGACATAAGTATACACACCTGCTCCTGCCATCAGTATTCATAAAACCTCAGCCCCAACTCCCTATTCCTTCTTTATCGAGCTAATTATTGTCTTGTTTGGATTACCAGGCGAGACCACCTGGTAATCCAAACCAGAGTTCATCCACATAAGAGGGGGCCTGATAAATTAGGAGATCTACTGATGTAGTAGTCCCACCTCCCCCACACACACAGGGAAACGGAGGAGATTCCCTCAAAACTGGAGCCAGCTCTGCACAGGGTCCAACTATGTCAGAGGAAGTGCTTTTCGTTCAGGCAGGGTCTTGCCTTGTAATATAAGTAGTACATGATGACTTTGATCTGGCTGGGCCATGAGCCAATCCGAGCACCAGTGATTTTTGGGGTAATTTCCTAATTTCCAGTCTCTCCTCACCCCTCACCCCCTGTGAAGGCTTGAGGCCTACAGAGGCAAAGGGAAAAAAGGTTGGGCTTAGAGGCCTGGGGGTTTTTGCTGGGAGGGGGTATCCCTGAGAGGAGTAGTTTCATTTACCCGGTTAAGTTTCAGTTTCATTTCCCGAATTGAGTCTCATTTCTTCAGGTTTGAAGTAGTTCTTTTGGTACTGAAGGAGGAGGGTATATACAGAGACCGAGAGAGCCAGTAAGACCAGAGTCGAGGAGACCAGAGCTTGAAGACTGCCTTGTTGTTGTTCAGTCGTTCAGTTGTGTCCGACTCTTAGTGACCCCATGGACCAGAGCACGCCAGGCCTTCTTGTCCTCCGCTCTCTCCCGGAGCATGCTCAAGTCCATATTCATTGCATCGGTGATGCTATCTAGCCATCTCATCCTCTGTTGTCCCCCTCTTTTTGCCTTCAGTCTTTCCCAGCACCAGGGTCTTTTCCAGAGTTTTCTCTTCGCATTAAGTGGCCAAAATATTTGAGCTTCAGCTTCAGTATCTGTCCTTCCAATGAGCAGTCAGGGTTGATTTCCTTTAGGATTGACTGATTTGACCTCCTTGTAGTGCAGGGGACTCGTAAGAGTCTTCTCCAGCACCACAGTTCGAAAGCATCAATTCTTCGGTGCTCAGCCTTCCTTATAGTCCAGCTCTCACAGCCATACGTTGCTACTGGGAAAACCATAGCTTTGATTAGATGGACCTTTGTCGGAAAGGTGATGTCTCTGCTTCTTACTATGCTGTCTAGGTTTGCCATAGCTTTCCTCCCAAGGGGCAAGCGTCTTTTAATTTCATGGCTACAGTCACCGTCTGCGGTGATCTTGGAGCCCAAGAAAATAAAATCTGTCACTGCTTCCATTTCTTCCCCTTCTATATGCCAGGAAGTGATGGGGCCAGATGCCATGATCTTAGTTTGTTTAATGTTGAGTTTCAAACCAGCGAAGACTGCCTGGAAAAGTCTAAATACAGCTAGTGTAAAGGAACTTGCATTTTGCAACATTTATTTTCTCTTAAAGCCTTTTGCATCACTCAGGTCTATTGTGAAAATATCTTTAGTTGTGATTTGTTTGCTTTAATTTACTAGTAAACTGTTGTGGTTAAACCCTGTGTCTAGAGTGTCAATCACCCCACACCTATAGCCTAAACCCCACGTTATTGGAAAGGGGAAGGTAAAAGAAAGAAGGTGGGACTCTTAAGGAGACAAGAGATCCTTTAGGAGTTGCTCAGGGGGTCCAGGTCATAAGGGGAACCCTGACACCCCCATTGACCTATCAGATAAGGAGCACCCTGCCCCCAAATGCCTTAAAACCTCCTGTCTCTATCACATCCTCTTGTCTGTTGACAGCAACTGTCTGAATATGGGAAGAATGTCCTTAATTCTAGGAATCTGGCCTCCAAATTGCTCCCTAGCTGTTTCTCTTCTGCCAAAATACCATGGACATTGCCTTCCTTTCATAGTCAAATCCCAAGGTATGCAAGCATAGGTTCCTCCAGACAGGATGTCCTGGGGAAGTCATAGTAAACACAAAAGATAAATCCAAATTTTCACAGCATGTTTATGTAGTGGGGAGACAGATGTTATAGGAGATGAATAGCTATCTCAGAAGCAGCAGCTTTTTGCATCTCTCCCCACCCGATCCCTGTAACATTTAGTAAGTAAAAACTTTACTTCCTCTATTTCCAGTGTTCAGAGGTAAGTGCCATTGCTTATGTAGCCAAATGGCACCTTCCACACACAAGAGGGAGGTATCATCAGGCTCAGGGAAATCCTGAAGTTTGCAAAAATACAAAAAACGTCAGGGGGGAAAAAACACTAAGGTGGGGAAGCCTTCAAAACCAGCCCACTGAGGACTGAGCATGCTTAGTGGTCACGGAATACTGATTGGCTATTGTGGAGCGGCATGGAAAAATGGGGTGGGGATGGAATAGAGTATATTGAACAGGTGCGCTCCACACTGCAACATTTTGTTCTAGCTACCAGTTGTATGACATATCATTACATTTTGAGTTCTTCTGATCCTACAAAGAGCAGTCAATGAAGTGGAGTAGTGATGGAAAAATGTGAGCATGATGACATGACATCACACATTTTTACTGACTAAAAGTAGAAAGGTGGAGGGATTCCTCCCTCTCTTATAATACTAAAACTACTCATTCAGGACAGACAAAAGAAAGCGTGAAATGGCCCTCCAATACCAGGTAACCCAAGGATATATGCAGTTGGCAGGAAACTTTCTCATGCTTTTTGCTTTGCTAGCTTATAGTTACCCCTCTATCTTATGGCTTTATAAATGTCACTTTCCCTATAAAATCCTGTTTGATATCTTTGACAGTGTTCTCAATCTTTTAAGCTCTGCAGAACAGCTGGTATTAAGTCAATTTTCCACTGTTTGTTTAAAAGGATATGGAACTTAGTTTATTATCAGTCAAAACCGCGCAACGTAGAAAACCTTGTTCAAGGTCATGGCAACCAGAATTGCCATGCTTGGCCAGATAAAGGGACCCCTTTAAATTCTCTATTTTATGAATGTAAACAAACTCAAGTGTTATTGGAGCAAAGGGTTATAAGAAAGGATTGAAACAAGTAAAATAAACTGTTTAAAAAGATGAAGCATAGATTAAAATAAAGCTTACAAATACTATCATCAGATTTCCCTTTAATTAATAAGAGCCTCTCCATATAGGGATGCTTCGCAACATTTGTAGAACATGTTTAGACTGGAGCTTTAACAGGACTCAGTAGTATCTATGTGTTGGTATTTATGACAATGAGGACTAGTAAACTGGTGAATCAGCTTTAACACTGGGCTGGATTAGATCTGTAGGACTTCCAACTCCTTGTCAAAGTGTGAATTACTATGTAAAAAATGTGTAAGGGTGCAATTCTATGCATGCTTAGACAGAAAAAAAGGCATACAACTCCCAGCATGCCCCAGTAAGCTATGCTGGCTGGGACATGCTGGGAGCTGCACGTCTTTTTTTTCTGTCTAAGCATGCATAGGATTGCACCTTAAGTAGCTCTTGGCTTTATTTCTGGGGTACAAGGGACTAATGGAAAGAGTGTAACCTTTTGAAGCAGGGCCGGGCAACTTGGCTGCACATGAACCTTGGCCCAATGTCAAAAGCCTTCTGCAAACAATTAGTTTAGACATCCAGCAAAAGCAATCTATCCCTTCCCTGGCAGCCCACTGGGCAGGGAGAGAGAGAAGGGCATGCTAGAAAAAAGAGAGAAGAGAGGGCTGGCCCTGCCTACTTTTAGCTCTCTGACTCCATCCACCATTGACTTTGGCCCTGTCCACCATTGACAGATGACCCCCAAAGGAATGCAGCCCCCCAACATAAAAAAGTCCCTACCCCTTCTTTAAAGGATGTCTTGGGGGAAGGTGAAATCTAGGAACCACTTTGACAGAGGGTTGTACCAGAAAGCTATTTCCAAGGTGGCCTGGTGTCCTACTTTACAGAGGGCAGTCCTCTTTTTCAGAGAGCTGGCAGAGATTTGAAGGTGTCCTCTCTCTGAGGGGCTGTCCAGTCAAAGTCTGGTATACAGATGGAGATCAGGGAGGGGCCTTGAAGTTGTCCATCAACACTTAGCACCTGGACAACAGGTTGAACAGGCAGACAGGTCACCTAGTCAGTCTTCTCCACTATGGTGCAATATATTGTATTTCTATTTATAGTAATGGTTTCTAAATTTGCACCTATAGATTTGCATATGCAAATGTTATGCAAACTGACGTCCTCTTCTGGGGTGACCCATTTCCTCTCTCTTTTTTTGGTGATGCCACCCTAGGGGTATCATTTCATATTTCAGTGGGGAGACGGGAGGGCAGGATTTGCAGCAAGATTTAAATGTTTTAATTTTGAATATATTTAAAGTGGTATCTTTCAAGAATATTTGAGGTAGTAGACCTAACATTCACCCTTGTTCAGGCAAAAGTTATGCTGTAGTTTTCACGGGCATAGTTTGTATGCAGGCCAAAGCAACCATTTATAACAAGGCTGTTGGCCAGAAATACTGGTGCGCTCCTGAAGATCAAACTCATACAGTCTGCTACTCAGGCAGGGACTGGTATGGGAGGGCAACAGATGCCAGACCCATACAGTATCCCACAGCCTTTGCTTTGAAGGAGGCAGAAGGAGCAGATGGCTTTCAGTCAGCAGAGTTGATCTATTGGGTGCATTACAACAACACTGCCGCTCTGCATCTCCTGTACACACACATCTGTGTACGCAGTGTGACTTTTCTCCCCTGGGTAGCTGAAGCCGGCCAAGTGCATATTGCCATGTCAATTACACCTCTCTGCCAGAGCCCAGCAAAGCAAGGCCAGAGGTTAGAGACAGAGCTCTGCCATCTCATTACAGTACGCAGCTAGGATGGATGAGGATGTCGAGGAACCTTGCCCTGGTGATCCTGTGGGGAGCTGCTTTCTCCATGTGGCTTTCGCCAAGGAGTGCAAGTCCAAATGAAGCAGGCAGAGGAAAGCACACACTTCGCTCTGAGGACCAAGCCGCTAGCATCAGGAGTATCAGGAAAGGGACCGGACAGAACTGAGCCAAACACTATTGATTCTTTCTGCCTATGGATACTAAATAAGACAATTGCTTTTTAAAAGGTTTGACCCCTGTAGGTGTTCTTCTGCAACCAGGATTTCATATAAATTAATTGTTCACAGTCACAGCGGAATGCAAGTTCTAAGTAACTGATTTCCCACAGTTAGAACTAAGAAAAGCCAATCCAGTAACAAGCTCTCTCTTTGCTGTTTCTGCAACATATAGTTGTCTGATGTCAATAATGAACAGGATGAGGACGAGCAAATTTAAGCTAAATTCAGAGAAGGCAAAGGTGCGCCTGGTTAGTCAAAAGGCAGATCAGGGAACAGGGATTCATCCTGTGCTGAATGGGATTATACTGCCCTTGAAGACTCAGCTTTGCCCTAGGTTCAGTCCTTGAACCTGAATGCACAGGAGTGCATTTGCATGGTTGAGGCTAGTGCGCCAAGTATGCCCATTCCTAGAGATGTCTGATCTGGCCACAATCACAGATGCCTTAGTTCCATCCCATGTGGACTACTGTAATGTGCTCTCCGAGTGGGGCTGCCTTCAGCAAGAAACTTCAGCTGCTCCAGAATGCTGCAGCCAGACTGTTGACCAAGGCCAGTTACAGGGAACACGTGACTCCCTCGTTACAACAACTTCACTAACTACCCGTATGTTTCCAGGGCCAGGCACAATTCAAAGTCCTGGTTATGACCTATAAAGCCCTATACAGCTTGGGACCAGGCTACCTGAAAGACTGCTTTCTCGCATACAATCCTGCTCAGGTTTTTAAATCTTTGGGGGAAGCCCTTCTCTCGGTACCATTGCCTTTAGAGGCGCTTTTGGCGTAGGGATGGCAGAGAACTCCGCCATGGACTCCAATGAGGCCGGATTCTAAAGAACGGAACGGAATACTTACCTCCGCCTCCGCTAGGAATCCTCTTCGGCCGGATCTTCCGGCTCCGGATTGCCAGCGATACGGCCGCCATGCCATATCGCTGGCTGAAGGGGACTGACTGTGGATGCAAATGGTGTCCAGGATGCCATTTGCGGCCGTAAAGGCCTTAGTTTAAGGTAAATGCAGCCGTAAATGGCTGTATTTAGCTTAAACCAAGGCCTTTACGGCCGCAAATGGCGTCCTGGACACCATTTGCCTCCCTGCTTTACATTCACGTGATAGGCTACGCAAATATTTGCATAGCCTATCACATAAAACAGGGACACAAATGGCTGGATGCCTGGATGCCATTTGTGTTCCTGCTTTTCATTCACGTGGTAGGCTATGCAAATATTTACGGCTGCATTTACCTTAAACTAAGGCCTTTACAGCCGCAAATGTCATCCTGGATGCCATTTGTGTCCATAGTCAGTCAAGTCCCCTTCAGCCAGCGATACGGCATGGCGGCAGTATCGCCGGTGCTTCGGAGCTGGCCAGCAGCTCCGTGGAATCGCCGCGGAGCAGAGTCGGCCAAAGAGGATTCCGGGGGGAGGAACAGATTGCCTCCCCCCTGCGGGCGGATACCCCACGGACCGGCAGGTAGGAAATCTGCCCATCCGTAGTTTGGTGACAACACAAAACAGGGCCTTCTTTGAGGCTGCTCCCAGGCTCTGGAACTCCCTGTTAAGGAGGCTAGGTTGACTCTCTCTGTTGTCCCTTTGGCAGCGGGCAAAGATGTTTGGATTCATGTGGGCCTTTGGCATATGAGCTGCCAAAGGCAGCTCATATGCCAAAGCTTCAGCAACAGGGCAAACAATGCCCTGTTGCTGAAGGGGATTTTAATTTGTTGGTGCTGGGGGTTTCCCCCTTTTATAGTTGTGTTTTAATGTATTTGTGTTCTTATGTTTTGTTTCAACTGAGATTTTATTTTTAATCTGGATTTTATTGTTAGTTGCCTTGAATGACTTTTTTTTAGCAGAAAGGCGAAATAAATAAATGATTAATCAATCAAAACATTAATCTAACTCAGCCTTCCCCAACCTGGTGCCCTCCAGACATGTTGGACTGCAATTTCCATCACTCCCAGATAGCATGAACATTGGGATTAGGCTGGGGAAGGCTGATCTAACCAATTAAAAACAAATTCCCAATCAAGGCAGATTGTTTTTTTCAATCCCTACTTCAATTTCCTAAAGATATACTCACTGTGCCCCCATCACGAACTCTCCCCTTAGTTGGCAGTTGACAGAACAGTGGGAAGAGAGTGTTAGGAACACCATCGGCTGCAAAAGGCAAGAGAGGAGGGTGGGCAGATATGCCAAACCCCACCAAGAACCTCTCTTTCTGCTGCTGTGAGCAATGAATTGATCTGAACTCCTGGTTGCAGAGTAACACCTACAGGATGAGATGCCCTGTTCCTCTTATTTTAAAGGTAATAATGGCTTGTGAATGTTCTAAGACTGCCTTCCCCAACTTGGTTGGACCACAATTCCTAGCATTCCCATGAAGGCTGGGGCTGATGAGAGTTGAAGTCCAAAACATCTGTGGGGCACCAGGTTGGGTAAGGTGGTTCTAAGAACAGAGTATGCATTTTTCTTCAGAGTAACTATTTATTCATTTGCAAATGTATTCAAATTTAATCAATTAATTGGTGACAAATCATACGAACTGTCTGCGATTTCTTTAACTGGGAAACAGCCCCACTGTTTACCCTGTTCATATCCTGGTGTGGTTCCAAACAGATACTTTCCCCTTTACCACTTACCAGGAAGTGAGGGGGAAGGTATTTATCATCATCATCATTATCATTAATTACATTTCTATACCGCCCCATAGCCGAAGCTTTCTGTGTAGTTTACAAAGATTAAAAACATTAAAATACATTATACAAAGTGTAAAACCATTTACATAAAAACATATAAACAGACAGCTCCCATGCAGGCAACATATGTCTAAAACAATTTTAACCAATCAACCATAAAACAAATCCAGGACTGATTTTAGGAAAAGGTACTGTGCTTAGAATGGGAGTTTGGTACCACTGGCACCGTTTAGATACAGCGGTTGCTCAATAGTCCGTTTGGACTAGGAGTTATCAGCACTGGAGATCAGTTCATTTCCTATGTGCCTGTGGGCTGACACGCATAAACCATTCCATCTGGATGTGCCTGTATTCTCTGGACCAAAAGCTATCTATTAAAAGTGAAAGGAAAGCTGAAAGAAACAAAATATTTAGATATAAAGAATGACATAGGTTGAAAGTTGGCAACAGGGATCTTCAGATATCATGACTACAAAATTAAAGTTAACACCAGTATGTGTGCGTGCATGTGATTGGTACGAAACATCTGGGCTTTATAGGATTCACAATCACACACATTTGATCTGAAGGCTTTGATATATAGGGAATTCATAGAATATTCTATTTCAGCAATTCTGCCATTTCAGCTCTGTTTATACCAACCTCTTGTGTAAGCAACAGATCTCAGTGGTAGGCTGCTGGCTCACTTGCATAGGGATGTGGGAAAATGATACAGAAGGTGCATACTGAAGAGGACTGAATTGGGATGAATATAATGTTGCTTCATTTGGACAACTATGGACATTTTTACACTTCTAGTCCACCCCATGTGTCTGTAAACGTAAAAAACCTAAATGCAGTTCTGAATGTTCAAGTCAGCAGTTAATCTGACTGAATACTATGAGCAAAGATGGAGATACCTTAACACTGGTAACAGTATGAGCTCTGGTAAATTGCATGCATTTGCATATGAACAAACAATACTTCTGAAAAAAAAAAACACTTTCTTTGTTTTGAGATGATACATACATGTTCAAGGCACCATCTTAGAGGAGGCATTCTGTCCTGCATGAGGGAATGCCTCTTCTAAGCTGGTGTTGGCCACCCACAGTTTTGTACAGTTTTTTTTATTTAATAATCCTGCAATTAACTTATAAAAAAATATATCTGTCCCCTGGTTAAAGTTTTTGAAAATCTGGTCCATCAAAAGGATTTTGATTACTAATCTAACCAATTGAGAGATGTAATTGCAGCCTTCATTACAATTGCTATGGGAAACACACCAGTATTTCCTGCAAACATATTATAAAGCATGAATGTAAGGCTCTAAACACCTGCGTGCAAGCATTTACCAACTGTGTGTGCTCACGGTCCCCAGACTCATGTTTAAAGATGTATATATAACCCTGTATCCACATTCTTTTAGGGCCAAAACAGGCATTACTTTTAAACTGTGTCTACCACCATATGCCCCTTCATGGATCACTGCCTTGTTGTGGCGAAGGGGCTTGCGTAACTCAGTGAAGCCATAAGCTATGCCGTGCAGGGCCACCCAAGACGGACAGGTCATGGCAGAGAGTTCTGACAAAATGTGGTCCACTGGAGAAGGAAATGGCAACCCACTCCAGTATTCTTGCCAAGAAAACCCCATGGAACGTATCACAAGGCTAAAAAAGATGACGCCGGAAGATGAGCCCCTCAGGTCGGAAGGTGTCCAATATACTAATGGGGAAGAGCAGAGGGTATTTCCAAGTAGCGCCAGAAAGAGTGAAGCGGCTGGGCCAAACCCGAAAGAACACTCAGCTGTGGATGTGTCTGGTGGTGAAAAGAAAATCCGATGCTGTAAAGAACAATATTGTTTAGGAACCTGGAATGTCAGATCAATGAATCAAGGTAAGGTGGAGGTGGTCAAACATGAGATGGCAAGATTGAACATCGACATCTTGGGAATCAGCGAACTAAAATGGACAGGCATGGGCGAATTTAATTCAGGTGACCATCATATCTACTATTGTGGGCAAGAATCCCTTAGAAGAAATGGAGTAGCACTCATAGTCAACAAAAGGGTGGGAAAAGCAGTACTGGGGTACAATCTTAAAAATGATAGAATGATCTCAGTACGAATCCAAGGCAAACCATTCAACAGCACAGTAATTCAAGTCTATGCCCCAACCACTGAGGCCGAAGAAGCTGAGGTTGATCGGTTCTATGAAGACCTACAACACCTTCTAGAACTAACACCAAAAAAAGATGTCCTCTTCATCATAGGGGATTGGAATGCTAAAGTAGGAAGTCAAGAAATCACCGGGATAACAGGCAGGCATGGCCTTGGTGTACAAAATGAAGCAGGACAAAAGCTAATAGAGTTTTGCCAAGAGAACATGCTGATCATAGCAAACACTCTTTTCCAACAACACAAGAGGCGACTCTACACATGGACATCACCAGATGGTCAATATCGAAATCAGATTGATTATGTCCTTTGCAGCCAAAGATGGAGAAGCTCCATACAGTCAGTAAAAACAAGACCTGGAGCTGACTGTGGCTCAGATCATGAGCTGCTGCTTGCAAAATTTCGGCTTAAATTGAAGAACGTCGGGAAAACCACTAAACCGTTCAGGTATGACCTAAATCATATCCCTGATGAATATACAGTGGAGGTGAGGAATAGATTTCAGGGATTAGACCTGATAGACAGAGTGCCTGAGGAACTATGGACGGAGGTCCGTAACATTGTTCAGGAGACAGCAACGAAATCCGTCCCAAAGAAAAAGAAATGCAAGAAAGCCAAGTGGCTGTCTGATGAGGCTTTACAAGTAGCTCACGAAAGAAGGGAAGCGAAAAGCAAGGGAGAAAGGGGAAGATATACCCAACTGAATGCAGAGTTCCAGAGAATAGCAAGGAGAGACAAGAAGGCCTTCTTAAATGAACAATGCAAAGAAATCGAGGAAAACAACAGAATGGGAAAGACTAGAGATCTCTTCAAGAAAATTGGAGATCTCAAGGGAACGTTTTGTGCAAAGACAGGCATGATAAAGGACAAAGAAGGCAGGGACCTAACAGAAGCAGATGAGATTAAGAAGAGGTGGCAAGAATACACAGAAGAACTATACAGGAAAGATTTGAATGTCCCTGATAGCCATGATAGTGCGGTCACTGAACTTGAGCCGGACATCCTAGAGAGTGAAGTCAAGTGGGCTTTAAGAAGCATTAGTAACAACAAAGCTAGCGGAGATGACAGTATTCCAGCCGAGCTATTTAAAATCCTAAAAGATGATGCTGTTAAAGTGCTGCATTCAATATGCCAACAAATCTGGAACACTCAACAGTGGCCACAAGACTGGAAAAGGTCAGTTTACATTCCAATTCCAAAGAAGGGCAATGCCAAAGAGTGTTCAAACTACCGCACAATTGCGCTCATTTCAAATGCCAGCAAGGTGATGCTCAAAATCCTACAAGCTAGGCTTCAGCAGTATGCGAACCGAGAACTACCGGAAGTACAAGCTGGGTTTAGAAGAGGCAGAGGAACTAGAGATCAAATCGCCAACATTCGCTGCATCATGGAGAAAGCAAGAGAATTCCAGAAAAACGTCTATTTCAGCTTCATTGACTACGCTAAAGCCTTTGATTGTGTGGATCACAACAAACTGTGGCAAATTCTGAAAGTGATGGGAGTACCAGCCCACCTTACCTGTCTCCTGAGAAACCTGTACGAGGGTCAAGAAGCAACAGTCAGAACCAGACATGGAACAACCGATTGGTTCAAAATTGGGAAAGGAGTACGACAAGGCTGCATATTGTCACCCTGCTTATTTAACTTATATGCAGAGTACATCATGAGAAATGCCGGGTTGGATGAATCAGAGGTCGGAATTAAGATTGCTGGGAGAATTATCAACAACCTCCGATATGCAGACGATACCACCCTAATGGCAGAAAGCGAAGAGGATCTCAAGAGCCTCTTGTTGAGGGTGAAAGAGGAGAGTGCAAAAGCTGGTTTGAAACTCAACATTAAAAAAACTAAGATCATGGCATCTGGCCCCATCACTTCCTGGCATATAGAAGGGGAAGAAATGGAAGCAGTGACAGATTTTACTTTCTTGGGCTCCAAGATCACCGCAGATGGTGACTGTAGCCATGAAATTAAAAGACGCTTGCTCCTTGGGAGGAAAGCTATGGCCAACCTAGACAGCATAGTAAGAAGCAGAGACATCACCTTGCCGACAAAGGTCCGTCTAATCAAAGCTATGGTTTTCCCAGTAGTAATGTATGGCTGTGAGAGCTGGACTATAAGGAAGGCTGAGCGCCGAAGAATTGATGCTTTCGAACTGTGGTGCTGGAGAAGACTCTTACGAGTCCCCTGGACTGCAAGGAGGTCAAATCAGTCCATCCTAAAGGAAATCAACCCTGAGTGCTCATTGGAAGGACAGATACTGAAGCTGAAGCTCCAATATTTTGGCCACCTAATGCGAAGAGAAAACTCCCTGGAAAAGACCCTGATGCTGGGAAAGACTGAAGGCAAAAGGAGAAGGGGACGGCAGAGGATGAGATGGCTAGATAGCATCACGGATGCAATGAATAGGAACTTGAGCACGCTCCGGGAGAGAGCGCAGGACAGGAAGGCCTGGTGTACTATGGTCCATGGGGTCACGAAGAGTCGGACACGACTGAACGACTGAACAACAACAACAACCTACTCGAGAATGAAAATGAAAAAGATGTAGCACAGCTGGCTGTGTTGCTGGGAGTTTTAGTCTAACACATCTGGAGGACACCAGGTTGGAGAAAGCTGTGCTTGATACACATTTAAAGCAATGTCTGTTTTAGCCCTTACAGGTCATGGGACACACTAGTGTTTCCTGCAGCACTTAGAAAGTATAGAGCCAGGGCTGTCATCAGGGGTAGGCATGGTTAGCCCCTTCAGGGGGCCTACACTCCAGCAGGGCCCCCCTGAGAAGAGCCCCCTGGACTTGCTCCTCCTCTTCACCACTGCAGCCTGCTTGTTCACCTGCCTCTCGCTCTGGCCCAGAGAACGGTGGTGGTGAGAAGGAGCAGCCGCAGATGCCACGGCCTCCTTGCTCACTGCCTCTCAAGCATGCAAGTGGTAGCAATGGCGGGAAAGCGGAAGAGGAGCAACATCAGCTGGCGACAACGGTGGTGAGAAGGCAGAGTCCTTGAGGAAGGGGCCCCACTGAGGGTGTGTTGCCCAAGGGCCCCCTGCAACCTGGGGCAGGCACTATCTACAGCTGCCCGAAGTTCGGCATGTCTGAACATGGCTCTCTTCTGCGTTTCGTGCGGCATTAGCAGCATTCGCGCCCAAAGCTCAGAGCCGCTTTTCCAGCATCGGGTCTGAATCTTCCCAACACGCTTCAAGCGCGTCTTTGTTCGTGCCACCATCTGGATGAGGATTAAACGGTGTTAATAAAGAGAAAGCAGCGGCCGGCCGCTCTCTCGCTCTTCCCCGCCTCCAGCCCCCCCACGACCGTTCTTTCGCTGCACGCCGATGTGCGTGTGGAGGGTTCTCGACTCTCCAACCCGTGTTAGTGATCATGAGAACAGAAGAACCGGGGGGGCGGCCTATGGCATAAAAACACGTAAGATTTTTGTTCAGGCACCCATCGAGATGCGGGGGGGGGGGGAGAGAGAGAAAGAAAGAGAGAGAGAAAGAAGAGGGCGAATGTTCCTGTCTGCCGATGTTCTGCACTAGAAGAGAAACGACTGTACCGTTTTCTTTCTTTTTTTGGTTTCGCGTTTGGTTTGTTTTTTGTTCTCCTCTCTCGCTGCTCAACCCGCTTCCCCCCCCCCCTCTTAAGGTGGCGCGGCGGGATGCAGCGTCGTCCGCCGGCCGCTTTTTCGCCTTTCCTCCGGCAGGGTGGCCTTAAAGAAATCTCCTCGCCTCCTTCCACACACAGCTCCAAGTCCGAGCTGCGTTCCACGGCGCGGCTTCGTAAGGAGGCGCCTGGAATCGGCTTCGCCTCCAGTCGGCGGGGGGCTTTTGGAAGGAGCCATTCAGGAGCCGAATCACTCGAAAGCCGCCGCCGTCGCCGCCGCCGCCAGGGGGCACGTGCTGCACCCGCAGCCGGCAAACCTGTAGCCTTAAAGCCGGACGGACGGACGCCCGTCTTGCCATACTGGAGAGGAGACGCCGCCGCTGCCTTCTTTACTCGCCAGTACATCTCCCCGCCGGCACTTGCTGGGATGTTCTTGGGGATGCTCAGAACTGGCCCATGAAGCGAAGAGACGCATTTATTAACCCAGGTAAGACATAGACACAGATGGATAGATTTCGATTACTCCTTCACCAGATAGATAGAGAGATGGGGGGGGCGGCGGCGGCGGCGGCGGGGGGGGGGGCGCGACACGCGACCTTGTGGAGTTCTTTCTCTCTCTTCTAGACACAACATTTAAGACTAATCAATGATGTTGCCCACTTTTTCTTTTCTTTTTTGGCTAGAGATGGGACAATCTTCTGGACCACATTGAACTTTAAAAGACGCTAGGTAAAACAAACAGGTTTGAATTTGGTTCCTAGTTTGCTTGTGTTGTGTTGTTTTTTACTACTGGATCAAATAACAGCCTCATGTCTTTCTTCACCTCCAGGTATGAGTATTCCGCTAGCCCCCCCCCCCCCCCGCAAATTCGAAGGTTTAGAAAAATCAGCTTTGGAAATATTTTCGCAGAGCTGGGATGCTGCCTTTTTCTAGATCTCTACCGTATTTAATGCTCCAGTGACCGAATCCTAAGGAGTATTATCAGATCCATTGTTTAACCCTTCCATCCTCTGCCTGTGAAATATCACCTGTGTTTAACTAACATGTGGGGGTGGGAGAGAGAGAATAGATGTACTGGAGATAACTGGGAAGCTCGCCTAAGGATAAAGAGCAAAGCATTGGCAGAAAGAAGCAAGTACCCCTTGCATTCTCTAATTTCCAGCCGAAGCTTCGTCTTTTGTTCAGATTGAACAAAAGAGATTACAAGTGTGGGGAGGGGGGAGTTCACAGTACTATTTTTTAATTTATTTATTGCATTTCTATAGTGCAGATAGTAGAAGCTCTCTGGCCAGTTCACAAGAGAGAGGGGGATCCCACGATGCACAAAAAAAGCTAGTTATGACATTGTGGCAAGATACATTTATCCAAAATGTATTCAGAAATGGTGCGTGACATGGGGCACTTTTAAAAGGTAAAGTGGAAGCAAATATTCCTGATCTCTCTTATCCTTTGCCCTTGTCGTGGTTGTTTCTATTTAGGAAATATTGTTCTCCATCTCTAGGATGCAGTTTGGTTTGGAGAAACATTTGATGAAGGTAATAGCTTCACTTCTCTTGCCATTCTAAACCATTCAGACCGAACTCTTAAGATAAGGGTGGTGTCAGCAGGTGCAAATGGGGTTTGGATTCCAAAATTAGAGTTACAGGCACAGTCCTGTTCAGCATCCCCACTGTCTGACTCGGAAGCCATTATCAGGAGGTACAGGAGGACTCCAGACCAGGTGTAGTTACATTTTAGTGAGGGGAAAGCACTCAGAATGTGCTCAGAGGCATCTACATGTTCCAGGACTGAGCTGTGACATTAAAGGCAGATTCCAGAGCAAAGCCCTTGGTGAGCTGTACCTCAAATTAATCTCTATACAAAGCATGCAGTGGCAGTGAAAACCTAGAATTGTACATTCTGTACATATTGTCGCATGGAAAAGCTTGCATAGATGGCAGGTATCCTGGATTTGCACACAGCCCTGATATAATGTCTAAGGATAAATGCTGAGCTACCACCCCCCAACTTTACCTTGAAAGGTGCTCCCATGCCTAGAAAATCTGTACGAAGTTCTGCAGGTACAACTTCTGTTGCAGCGATAGAAGCTGAATCTGCTGAATATCTCCCTACCGCATGGTTTTTAAAAGCAGAGGAGACCATTTTTTATCCAGATGTTGTTATCATATAATTGGGATCTTGCCTAGTCTAAAGACCAAGTGAAGGATCATGAACGGCATTTTCAGCGCCTTTTTTCCTCCGTGGCAGTGGAGGGATGACTCCCTATATGCAAAGTATGAGAAGCAGAACTGGTTTAGTGTTTCATTTGTAGCCTGCTTCTGATCTGCTTCTCTAAATTCCAAACAGTGTTATTTCCTACAATCATGCCTTTGATCAAAAGGGCCTAGAACAGGGACCATCCCTGAAGAAGAGGCCACAGCAACTCGGAGGATACGTGGGCTGAAAAATCAAACCCCAATCAAGCTGATCTGATGTGGCTATTGAAATAAAAGACTGAGGTGTGCTCAGAGGAAGTTGCGGGGTTGTCAGCCTGTTTCATTTGAGGCAGTTTCAAAGTAGGGTGGGAAATATTGTGGGAGAGCTGTGTGGGGACAACAGAACTGGGCTGACAAGTCAGGATTAGGGGGAACAGGCAGAGCTGCATATGCATAGCCAAAGACAAGAAGAAGAGTAATAGCTGAAGAGCGATGGGCACTGGTTGATCTCTCTAGGCAGAAGCTTAGAAATATGGCTGCCAGGTCACCAGTGGCGACCATAAATTTAGTTCAGGAGATCAGCGGGGAAAGTCTTCAGCACAGGAGTAGCACATTAAAAACAAAAACAAAACTTGCCAGCAACACAGACAGAATGTCCCTTTCAAAAGAGTGCCAGACTGTCTTGTGTTGTGCCATGTGTTGGAGGATTTCCTACTAACACACCCATCACCCAGTGCTCTTATTCTGTCAAACTCCTTGCCAGGCGCTGGGTATAAAAGCGACATACTTTGCATCTGTAGAACAGGACACAAAAAGGCCAAATCTGTTTGGCTACTAGATAGTCGGCTATCCTGCCCAGCTTGAATTCATAGAGGCCATGGGCCTGTTCATATATTAGATATTTAGGGGCACACCTAAAAATGTAAAATATCAATGTGCCAAATGAGGGTTTGGAAAAATATGTGTCATTAGAGAGATGGGATTGGCTGGGGCTCTCTGAGTGTACAAATCTGGATTTGTTGCTGTATAATGTGTGGTTTAGCCCTACAAGGAGGAGAAAGGATCAGCAGAGGTCAAGGTACTCATATGTAAGTAAAGGTCATCCTGAGAACTCCCAAATTCATGCCCCTTGAATAGTTTCATGCTTGTTGGTAACACAGACGGACGGCAAACCAGGATCCAAATAGCAAAGGATTCTGCAGGTTGAAATTGGGGGTATGTGCTAATCTTTGATTGATAACCATTTGCGTGCAGAGTTAGTGTGTGTAACTTGTGTATTTTACATGGAAGGGTACCAAGTCCTGTATATGTGAGCTCTGTCCTCTGAGGCAAACCCAGGAACTGGTGTTACTTCACAAAGAAATGTACTTGTATCTGGGAGGACCTGGATCCAAAGTCATACCTTTTCCAGGGCAAACTAGACGAGACATTAAACAAGTCTTTGCATTGAACATGTATGTTTTTTAAACATGCAAATAGCTTCTAGGAGGAAGCGGCTGATAATTATCAGGGTTGTAGTGGGAGGGGAGGGGGGCTTTTAACTTTTTTAAACATACAAATAGCTTCTGGGAGGAAGCGGCTGATAATTATCAGGGTTGTAGTGGGAGGGGAGGGGGCTTTTAACCCTTTCCTGACCTGCTGTGTCCCTGACAAAAATCGCTCCTCAGAACCTGCATTTCTCATTAGCAGGAAATCTCCCATTGGCTCCAATGGGGGATTTCCTCCCAATGTAAATCGTTCAGAGGAGTGATTTTCATCAGGACTGCAACGGGGCGGAAAAGGGTTGATCTCCTTTTTCCTCCCCACTTGCTGCTGTCACAATAATTATTGGCCACCCACCAATGGCTGTTATTTGCATTTTTGAAAACGTGCATGTTAAAAGTTGCATTTAACTTCCTGTCTAGTTTGGCACAAGTTGCTACCTCTCATCCTCAGATTTCTGATCTGAAAATATGGGAATAATATTTTAATTTTTTAATAATACTTCTTTACTGCTTGACATAATAAAATATCTAAGTGGTTCACATTACAGTGATTTACCTATTTGTTTGTTAGAAGGGTAATCCAAAGTTCAGCTTGTAAAGCATTCTGAATAATAGACTGCTGGTTTTAACCTGCAGCAGCAACTGAAAATATTTCTATATTTTCCTGAAACAGTGGAAGGGAAAATTGAGTCATGGCCAGAGATCAGGGAGAAGGCCTGAGAGGGGCTGTTTACAGGGTCTGAGGGGTAGGAATGGAAAAGGTGGTATCTGTTTGGTGAGAGTTTGCCTTAGATTTCAAAATGTGCTGTTTTGGAAGACTTCACTAAAGTATTTGAAGACACTCAACAGGGAAACTGGCTTTGGAGCCAGCTTTCTTGTATCACAAAATGGTGACTATGCGAGGGAGATTTCCTTCTTGTTGACTACAAGAATGCAAAATCAGTGTCTTCGGTTACTACTCCTATATGTGGTCCTACGGCTTCTCCACATGGGGCTTTTATCGTGTGATTGAGATTGGTTACTCACGGAAGTTTGCAGGTCATTTATGTGATGTCATCACCCTCCAAAGCCTCTCTCCCGTGCTTTCCCACCATTTCCGTGGCTTTATTTGAAATGGAAATAATGAGCTAATAAAAAAACGCGATTTGAATTTGTTCGTATAAAGAGGGATTTGCGCTATAACAGCAGCACCATCTAGTGGCTGTATAATGAAATATATAGGGAATCAGGCTTCCTGCACTGAGCAAGGGGTTGGACTCGATGGTCTTGTAGGCTCCTTCCAACCCTATGATTCTATGAACTTGCAGATAAAAGCAATCCCCGGGAAAAAAGAGGAAGTGCATGTGAAGGAGCCTATCTTAATCCCACAAAGAATCCAGAAGCAGAAGCCCTGGTAAAGTTGCAGGATAAAAAGCCTGGTGTGGAGAAGCCACTAGAGATGGTGAACATTACCGAGCCTCTTCATACATTACATTTTTGGGAGTTCTCCTAAGATTTTTTTAAAGTATACCTCAAAACAGGGGTGGGCAGAAGGCAGATCTCCAGATGTTTTGGACTTCAATTCCCAGAAGCCCCTGCCAGCATGGTCAGTGGTCAGGAATGCTAGGAATTGTAGTCCAAAAATCTGGATATCTACTTTCTGCCCACCCCTGCCTTAAAATGTAAAGTATGGATGTTTGAGAATGTGTGTATGATTCAGATACTCTCATCACGGAGCTGAGACTGACTGCAGCTTCCTGGTGAATGTACAGTCACCAGCAGACCTATTTTGTTTGCTGTGTAGTATGTGAAACTGCCCAGAGGAGTGCTGACAAAGCATCGTAAGAAGTCGTTTTTGCTAGCCCCTGAGAGATTAGTGTTTGGTAGGAAGCTGGGAAAGCCAGTCCTATGATCGTGCTATGCTGGATAGCCAGACGCCAGCACTGCACCCATATAACATAGTCATGATCCATTGCACTTGTAGCAGCCAAGTCAAAAGCACAGCAATTGCCATTGATAACAAGAGTCAGCATAGCAACGCCAACAGCCACTTCCATGAAATCTCTGACAACTGCATCACCACCTAAAAACCATGACAATGCTTGCTGACAATGCCACCCCCCACCATATCAGCCATGCATGGAAGACACCAATCAACATACAGCAACAATAAGATGATGTCACAGTTGCCGTTCTGCACATGCCTCTCACATGCAGTGATCAAGCACATTCCCAGAAAAGGGTCAACAGTGTCTCCCTTATCAGAGCCTTCCCTATCCCAGTGGAGACAGGCAATTCCCATCCCCCATGCACACACATATGCACACACACCTAAGACAATGTGGTGCTCTATGGCAGTTTCCAATATGGTGCCCATGGGCAGCAGTGTGTCTGTGGGTACCTCTCTTGGCACCCACCAGGCTCCATGTCTCTCCTGATTTTTATTTTAAGAGTTTAAAAAATGTATTAAAAAATTAACGGGGGGGGGGGGCTGCAAAGTGATGGGGCCAACATGCAACTGATGGGGCCAACTGAACATCCCTTGTGCGGGAGTTCCACTGATTACATTTTTGTTACGTATTTAAGTCTAAAGCCAACAAGGGAACCCTGCAAGGAATGCCAAAAAGCCAAAAGCAAAGGGGTAGACAAAAAGGATGTTTTATTCAATGAAAGAAAAAGCTTCCAGCACATTTTGGACCACATGCAAGTCCTTCTTCAGGGAAATGAATTAGACAACATTTATAGACTTTAAATATTGCCTGTGTTTAATAGTATATACCACATCAGGGATACAATTGTTCATCACAATACAAAGATATAAAAAACTTCAAAATCTAAAGAAAAAGAGGCTCGAAGTATGCAAACTATGTACAAACATTCACATCTATTTGAGATAAACTGACTTAGAGCGCAACCTTATGCTTGTTTAAACAAAAAAGACCTACAACTTCCAGCATTCCTTAGCCAGCTGTGCTGGCTGGGATTTGTGGGATTTTTTTTCTGTCTAAACATCCATAGGACTGCGTCCTTACTTAGTATAATGCAGCAAGTGTTGTACTTAAGTCTGGGAGCTTTCAAAGGCAAAGGAACTGTATAAGAACAAAAGATGGCAATCCTACACCGGGAAACACAGATGGCACTGGCAAAGAAAATCAAAAGGGTGAACGATAAATGACCTTTCTTTTGGCCCCCAAATTCTACCCAATTTAGATCAGCATTTCATTTTTTTAAAATTTCTGGTCCATGTGAGCTTCACATATGTTCATTCATTAGTCCGTTCCATCCTGTTTCCACATCGGTCTGCACATTTTTACCAAACAAGCAAGCCAAACCACACAGAATTCACATTTTTTGTTGTATTTTCTTTTCACAGGAATATGCATTTTTGTATGCATTTTAACCTAAAAAACCATTTTAAAATACATTTTGCTACCTACCTACCTACCTGTCTACCTACCTACCCACCTACATACCGCCCAATAGCCAAAGGAAGCTCTCTGGGTGGTTCACAAAAATCAAAACCAAAAAGCACAGAATAAAGCAATATGAAAGCATTAAAACCACAATATTTCTTGGGTGAAAAACCAAATTGCAAAATCAGAGAAGTGCAAAAACCAAGGATAATTTTGTTCGGATCCACATATTTGTCTAGGAAGTGCGAATCACGCTGATTCACTAAAAAATGTGGATCAAACAAAATCCTTGCGCATTCCCAGGTTTATATATTCCTGGTGTTATATGATAAAGGCTAAAACAGACATTACTTTAAATCTTTATCTGGCAGCTACAACTTTTCTTTTTCATTTTTACTCTATAGTAGGTGTAGGGCCCTCGATCTGGTGTGGTGGGTAGGGGGCTTTTCCAACTTGGATAATTGTAGGCGCCCTGTACCTAGTCTAGAGTGCACATGAAAAAAGACGTAGTTGCTAGATGCAGATATAAAGTAATGTCTGCTTTGGCCATGATATTAGTCAGAATCGTATCTTGGGATGTGGCTGGGGATGTGGAAGGGGAGAATGGGGGGGCAGTCATATGGGGCACAAAAGTATCTCCAACAAGAGTGGCTTTTTTCATTTTGTTGGTGTAATGTTACATTTGTGTCAGGGGCAGGAGCAACTACAGAGCACGCACAGAATTCTGACCAAGTCCTGTTCTCTCCCCCAGTCTGCCTATTTTTGTCCCATGTACTGGTGAAGCACTACCAATGTAGGGGTTATGTTGGAGTAACAAATCTCTGGTGCAACGATATTGCTGGGCCAGCATGTATTTTTCCCCCA
Source organism: Heloderma suspectum (assembly GCF_057233095.1). Taxonomy (NCBI): domain Eukaryota; kingdom Metazoa; phylum Chordata; class Lepidosauria; order Squamata; family Helodermatidae; genus Heloderma; species Heloderma suspectum. The sequence continues at coordinate 42,352,980 of NC_139460.1, read as the reverse complement.
CTGGTACACAAAGGGCATTTAGTAGTAATCCTACATTCATCCAGTTTGTGCAACTCAAGGATAGATGGCACTGTTAGCTAATGGGTACATATATGGCATGCTGTCTTCCCTAAATGCTGTTCATTGAGTGAAAGCTCTGGGTCTCCCTGTGAGGTGGCCAGTAGCACAGCGAGTGTGATTGCCATCCATGTCTTGCAGGAACAGCAGCAGCCACTTAGCTTCCTTTTCAGTGCACTTAACTGTGCACTGAATAAAAGGCTAGTGGGAGTAGGAGGCAGGAGACCTGCGGCAATTAAAACTCGATATTGTGTGTTTTGAAAGTCTATTGATATTGAATTAAAGCATGCTGTATGCCACAGCCAATCAAAAGTACCAACGAACGGAATATCCATTAATGAATCATTTCCACTTTTTGAGCAATCCTTGCCCTGAGAACGTTGCGATTCAAGCTGCTTCTGGAGAGAGCACTGCTGGAACAAAATTGCAGCCACCTCTGGTAGGAAGGGAGGCAGCTGGCCATACAGAGTGTTTGCACAGAAAGGGCGCTCAGGGGAGGCACTAAGGATGTTGGCACAATGCAAAGAGGGTGAGGGGAGGAGTGATCAATATTGAAAGAGGGCAGGCATGCAAGGATACTGAATTTTTGTTTTGAAAGCTTGATGTACCATACATTCCATGCTATGGTAGTGATGGGTGAACTTTGCTCTTCAGTTTGACTAAGACAAATTATTTTCCAAAAAATATCAGTCAGTGTGTCATATTAATCTGAGCCTTTTCTGAAATTCAGACCCTGTGGTGCTTCTGGTGACATAATCAGGGATCAACAGGGGCCGGTTCCCTGGAAGCCTCTGAGCCCTGCCTAGCCATTCCCGTCCCGTCCCTTCCCTTGAGACTAACCTGGTACAGCACCAGTGGTAGCAGCAACAGGTAAGCCTCACTGAGAGCCTGTATGTAAGGCTTCCTTTCCTCCCTCTCTCGCTGAGCACATAATATTGCAACTAGGGATGGCCGTTGCAGGGAAATCCTGGTTGCTTTTGGCTTGATGGATCCCCGCAATGCTGCCGACTCGGCGCGCTTTTGTGAGCTGAGTGGTGGGTCAGCTCTCAAAACTCGGGAACTTTTCTGCTTTTTTTATAGATGCACGAGTCCTGATTTGGGCAACATCATGGCTATAACTATTTACGGAAATCACGATTTGCGCAAAATCATGGCATAGCGCAATTTGTGCAAAATTGCAGGCATAAATGGTCTAATTAGGTGTAAATGTTCGATTGTTCTTGGAGTTTTTAATGCAGTTATTAGGTGCAATAGCAGGGATCGCTCAGGCTGCAGAGCTAATTAACAGTTCTGGATGCATCAGACAGCCTTGACTGAAAATAAAGGTCACTAGCTGGGGCAGGGGAATGTTCCCTAGCACTCAGGTGGAACCAGATAATGTTCATATTGAGCCTGGGTTTCTTGTGTATAAAAATACTAGCATGTTCAGTATGTTCTGTAGGTAGTAGTGGTTTCGTTCTGTTCAAGTCCCAGAATGTTTTGCTTTGCGGTTTTATACTTCTGGCTGCTTAGCCGGAGGACTATCTGTTTATGACTCAGGAAAGTTTGCCAAGCCCTTCACTTTCTGGATTCAGTCTGCTTTATTCAGCCACTTTAGTTAATATTGGGCATGGGGGCAAACTCTTATGTTCACCATTACAAGTCTCCCAATTCTGAACTTCAGCATAGTCTCTCATTGTTACTGCAGTACAGCTGTATCTTTATGAGAAACATAACTTCACTGTAGGCAGCCCTCTAAATTGTACCTTTTCATGATGGAATGGAATATTTTTACAGTATATAATGGGCACAATCCACTAAGAATCTCTCCTGTTCAGGTGCCACTGGAGCAAATTGGAGTTACAAGAACACTGTTGTGCTGTTAGCGAACACCCCTTAGTTCCCCTTAGTTTGTGTGGGAGATGTACTCAGGGATTCTACCCAACTGTGGCATAATAACAGCAATTACCCTGCAGATTTTATGGGAAAATGGAGGGGGTTTAGTACTCATTGACTTCATTTAGAATTCATTTTTTTTCCTAACATGGAAGCAAACTTACTCCCCACACACACATTAACCTTTATTGGGATTCCAGAGACCAGTTCCCTGTGTATATATGGCCATTCGCAAACGTTTTTATTTCAAAAAGATTGCTGCAAAGATCCACTCAGAGCCTTTACAGGTGCTCAGGATTTTCCCACAGTGAAGACACTGCTTAGCCATTACTGATCCACCCAGATGTTGTTGTCCCAGTGAGCATTTTCCTTGCATGAGACTAGCTGGTTTCTATCAGCACTGACACACTAAATGCAGTTATTGGGTAAAACAATAACCCTTACCCCAGCAAGCACCAGGATTGCGCCTGTTTTGCTGTGGGATGGAGGTAACATAGAATAGTAGGGTTGGAAGGGGACTGTAATACCATCGAGTCCAACCCCCTGCTCAATGCAGGAATCTAAGCCAAAGCATCCCTGACAGATGGCTGTCCAGCTTAATCTTGAATGCCTCCAGTGTAGGAGAGCCCACCACCTCCCCAGGTAATTGGTTCCATTGTCGTATTGCTGTAACAGTCAGGAAGTTTTTCCTGATGTTCAGCCGGAATCTGGCTTCCTGTAACTTGAGCCCATTATTCCGTGTCCTGCAGTCTGGGATGACCAAGAAGAGATCCTGGCCTTCCTCTCTGTGACAACCTTTCAAGTACTTGAAGAGCGCTATCATATCTCCCCTCAGTCTTCTCTTCTCAAGGCTAAACATGCCCAGTTCTTTCAGTCTCTCTTCACAGGGCTTTGTTTCCAGTCGCCTGATCATCTTCGTTGCCCTCCTCTGAACCCTCTCCAGTTTGTCTGCATCCTTCTTAAAGTGTGGCACCCAGAACTGGACACAGTACTCCAGATGAGGCCTAACTAGTGCTGAGTAGAGGGGAACTAGTACTTCCCAGGATTTGGAAGCTATGCTTCTATTAATGCAGCCCCAAAGAGCATTGGCCTTTTTTGCAGCCACATCACATTGTTGGCTCATATTCAGCTTGTGATCGACAACAATTCCCAGATCCTTCTTGCTTGTAGTGTTGTTGAGCCATGTATCTCCAATCTTGTAATTGTGTATTTGGTTTCTTTTTCCTAGGTGCAGAACTTGGCATTTATCCTTATTAAATGTCATTCTGTTGTTTTCTGCCCAGCCTATCAGGATCACTTTGAATTGTGTTTCTGTCTTCCAGGGTATTACCTATCCCTCCCAATTTTGTGTCATCAGCAAATTTGATCAGCAATTTCATACAAATTTGAATAATATTGATAAAGGGCTTTCTGAATTGCCACATTATCGGTTAATTCTAATCCGCTTTCACTTATTTTCACAATTGTTTTCTTTTCTTTTTCCTTTCTGAGTTTATAGGCCAACCATCTTCCTGGTTTATTAGCAAATTCAAAATTTCTTTGTTTTACAAAGTTTAAGTTTTTTTGCATATCCTGGGCTGTTAACATCGACAATTGTTGGAGTAATTTAATCTGTCGTAGGACACTTGCCTTTCCCGTTTTTTTCTTCAGGAATTCTTCTTTCTCTTTTATCTGTTTTAATATATTTTGTACCTTCTCTTTTCTTTTTCAGTTGTATTTTTTTGTATAAAATAACCTCTCATATAGGCCTTACTTGCATCCCATACTTGTTCGCTTTTGTTCCCTTGTCCAGATTTAATTCAAAAAATTCTCTCAATTTCTTTTTAGCGTCATCCACAATACTTTTATTTTGAAATATCATTTCATTCAATCTCCATCTAAAAGTAGTGCTTCTTTTCGCAAATGACATAGTGGTTATGGTCTGAAAATGATCCTGGTAGGACTTGTATTTTGCCAATCTTTGTAGCAAGCTCTTTAGTTGTCAAAATCATATCAATCCTTGAAAAAGATTTATGTCTTTCTGAAAAATATGAATTTTCTTTTGAGTTTCCATTTTTATCTCTCCATACATCTACTAAAGTCAAATTGTCCATCAATTCAAAGAAACTTTAAGGTAATTTCCCTTGATTATGCTTTATTTTTTTTCTCCAATATTGTATCAATTTGAGATGCAATCACCCCATTCCAATCTCCCATTAAACACCAACTGTCAAAAGTTAGATCCACGAGTTTGGGTAAGAGATCCTCATAAAATTCCGCTTTGTGGCCATTAGGTGCATAAACCCCTAAAATCAACGTTGATACACCATTCAGTGTAATTTTAACTCCCACAGAACGACCTTGTTCATCTTACAATACCAATTCCAGTCCCAAATGTGGCTTAATATATAAAACTACTCCATTTATCTTTTTTCAGCTTGCAGTTATAAACTCTTCACCTAGTTTTTTTATTAATTAAATATTTGGTATCTTCTTTCTTAATATGGGTTTCTTGTAAGCATATTATATCTTGTTTCAATTTTTGTGAATAGTAAAATATTGTCTTTCTCTTTTGAGGAGCATTCGCCCCATTAATATTCCAAGTTAAAAATTCATAATCCAATTTTTAAGAAAATATAAGATTAAGGTACTTTCTTAATTTCCACCTGTTGCACCCTGAGTGCTGGGCTCTTGTTGTACATCAGGTTGTAGGTCTGTCCAATCTTTTCCATAAGTTCAAAGGAACTCTCTTGCTTTTTGAGCTGAGTTCAACTTAAATCTCTGTTCTCTGTAAGAGAAGACCACACCTTCTGGGAATTCCCATCTAAACATGATTTTTTTCTGTTTCAAGATTGTTGTAAAAAATGTATAATCTCTCCTTTTCCTCAGAAATCTTCCAGGAATTTCTTTCATGACGATAATCTCTTTGCCCACCATCTTCAATTTAGTTTTATAGTGTTTGTGGAGAATTGAATCCCTTGTAGTTTTCTTTACAAAATGGACAATAATATCTCTGGGTAGACCTTTTGTTTTTGCATATGTCGAATTCAGTCTGTAAGCTCCATCTATTTCCATTTCCATGGTTTTCTCTTCTTTACTCAAAAAGGCTGCTATAGTCTTTACCAATTCCGTTCTGAGATCAGGTTCTGCACTGCAATAATTTTCCATGACCCCTCTAAAATGTAATGAGCATTCCTTGTCTTTAAGCTCAAACCAAGCTAAGGCATCCTGCTCACATTCTAACTCCATAGTTACAATTTCTGCATTATTTTCCAGTACTTCCACTCTGTTTGTCATTATTTTAAATTCTTCTGTTCTTTTATTTAATGCATCATCTAATTTCTTAAATTCTTGTCTCAATTCTTCCCTCATGTCTTTAATCTCCTCCTTTACTTCCAATACTTGCCTCTCCATCCATTTTTCTATACATTGTTCAAAAGTGCCCATCCGTTGTTCTATGCATAGTTCAAAAGCCTCCATCTTTTTGCTTATAGAATCTATAATATTCTGTGTTTGTTCATCCAAGGCCATCTTTTGTATATCTTGCTTCTACTCAGGTGCTTCTTCCTTGCTTATAGATGTTGCTTCCACCGATAATTTCGTAGCTCCCATCAGAGTCTCTTTTAGAGAGCCTTTCCTGGATTTTGTATTTGTACTTGATTGTTCTGTAGGCATCTCCCAGGTATTTGCTCTACCATGCGTTATTCTGATATCCTTTGCCGGTTTATCCAAATTCATAGCACTCATTCAATTATCCTCTTCATTATTTCCGTTATAAATTAGTCTGTCTGGATATCCAGTAAGTTGTTGATCCACCAATGCCAAAAGAGATCTCTCAGTATCATCTTTCATGTAGCCCACTTTGAGCTAGTTTGTTCATCAGGATATCATGGGGTACTTTGTCGAAAGCTTTGCTGAAGTCGAGGTATATTATGTCTACAGCATTCCCACAGTCCACAGGGGAGGTTACCTGATCAAAAAATGAGATCAGATTAGTCTGGCAGAATTTGTTTTTGACAAATCCATGTTGGCTTCAAGTAATCACTGCATTGTTTTCAAGGTGCTGACAGATGGATTGCTTTATAATCTGCTCCAGAATTTTCCCAGGGATTGAAGTCAGACTGACTGGTCTGTAGTTCCCAGGTTCCTCCTTTTTGCCCTTTTTGAAGATAGGGACAACATTAGCCCTCCTCCAATCATCTGGCTCTTCACACATCCTCCATGATTTCTCAAAGATAATAGACAGTGGTTCTGGAGTCCTTCTGCCAGTTCCTTTATTACTCTAGGATGCAGTTCATCTGGCCTTGGAGATTTGAACTCATTCAAAGTACTTAGATGTTCCTTGACCATCAATCTCAAGTTGCAATCCTGCCCCTTCAGTCTGTACTTCACCTTTGCCATGGGGGTCATAGACCCTCTTTTGGAGGAAGACTGAGTCAAAGTAGGAATTGAGCACCTCTGACTTTTCCTTGTCACCTGTTAACATTTTGCCATCCTTATTTAATAGCTGAACCACCATTTCTTTCCTCTGTCTTTTACTAAGCATGTATTTGAAGAAAGGCTTTTTGTTGCTTTTAGCATCTCTCGCTAACTTCAGCTTGTTCCCAGCTTTAGCCTGCCTGACTCCACCTGTGCAATTCTGTGCTACCTGCCTGTACTCTTCCGTTGTAGCTTGGCCTTCCTTCCACTTCCTATATGTGTCCTTTTTTGTTTTCATGTCATCTCTAAGCTTTTTTTGAAGCCACAGTGGCTTCTTCTGTTGTCTTCCGCCTTTTTTTCTTTTTGGGATTGTTTGTAATTGTGCCTTGAGAATTTCCGTTTTTAAAAACTCCCACCCATCTTGGACTCCTTTTCTCATACAAGTTGCTTGCCATGGGACCTTACTGATCATTGTTCTGAGTTTATTAAAATTGGCTTTCCTAAAATCCAGGGTACACATTTGGCTACACTCATCTTTTACTTCCTTTAGAACCAAGAACTCAAGTATAACATGCTGCCTTTCCCCCAGAGTTCCCGTAACTGCTACTTTATCCACTAAGTCATCTCTGTTGGTTAGGATCAAGTCAATTACAGCCAGTCCTCTAGTTCCTTTCTCCACTTTCTGTAGGAGGAAGTTGTCAGCAACACAAGTCAGGAATTTTTTGGAAGGGTCATTTTTTTTGCAGAATTTGTCTCCCAACAAATATCAGGGAAATTGAAATCCCCCATTACTACTACATCATGCTTCCTTGAAACATTGGCAGTTTCATCCTCATCTTCTCCTTCATTGGGTGGCCAGTAGTAGACACCATGTACCTTTTATTTTTTGCTCCTTTTATTTTAACCCATATGCTCTCGATGGGGCTACCAAGCTCATCCTCCTGTATTTCTGTGCTGAGATATGTATTTTTTTTAACATATAGTGCAACTCCTTCTCCCTTTTTGTTCCTCCTGTTCTTTTTGAACAAATTATATCCTTCAATTGCTGTATTCCAGTCATGGGAGTCATCCCACCAAGTTTCAGTTACACCCATCACGTCATAATTTCCCTCCTGTATTAAGAGTTCAAGTTCGTTCTATTTGTTTCCCATACTCTGGGCATTAGTATATAGACATCAAAGACCATGTGCTTTATAGTCTGGCTTTCTTCCTACATGTTTCTGAAGACTATTAGTGGGCGCTATTAGAGCTGTTCTCTCTGTTGTGGTGCATGAGCCTTCATCCATTGTTACCCCCAACTTTACGTATCCCTCCCCCACAGGATTCAGTTTAAAGCCCTCCTGATGAAGTTCTTCATGCTGTGGCCAAACACATTCTTCCCATCCTTTGTGAGGTGCAACCCATCCCTTGCCAACAGCCCATCTTCCAGGAAGTATAGCCCGTGGTCCCAGAATCCAAATCTCTCGCGCCAGCACCACCTTCATAGCCAGTCATTCACCCAGAGTATTTTCCTTTTCCTTTCTATCCCTCTTCTATCTATGGGAACGATGGATGAGAAAACTATCTGAGCCCCAAAGTTCTTGAATTTCCTTTCCAAAGCTTCAAAGTCTGATGTGATTTCTTCATAGCTCCGCTTGGTGGTATCATTTATTCCCACGTGGATAAAAAGAAAGGGAAACCTGTCAGTGGGCTTTATGAGTGTAGGCAACCCTTCAGTCACATCTCTAATCTGTCTTCCTGGGACACTGCATACCTGGCGAGTCCATGGGTCTTCGCGACATACTTGGGTTTCGATCCCACACAACTGCAAGCATGTCACAAGTCCCTCCCTTAATTACCTACAGCACCTTTCATTTCAGTGAATGTCTCCCTTGGGTTTGTTTGCCTTTAAAATGATGGATCTTAAGCTCTTCCATTCCAGTGCTTGTATACACCACTATCTCTTCTACTCCATCACACACACACACACACACACACACACACATATGGAGAGAGAGAGCTCTGTCCATGGCAGTAAACTTAGCCCCACCATCCTCCCCATTATGTAGGGAAGGTGATCCTGTCTGATGAAATCCAAATAAAGCAGTATCTTTCACCAATTCACAAAAGGACCTTCTGCCTTTAGGTTGCCAACTTTTTAACCAGAGTCTGCAGCCATACCTTTAACAGCAGCCTGACCTGCAGCAATTAGCAGGTGCTAACCTTTATCTACATACTGTGTGAAACTTCACCTTCTAATTTCTGTATAACAAGCTGATGTAAAAGGCACAGCCAGCTGATAAGTTGGCAACCTTTCACTATGAAAAATCCTGCAGTGGCTTGCCTTCCATTGAGAATGAGCATTACATGTGCCTTTCTGAGGTCCCATTCATGAGACCCAATTTGGGGAGGCTTTTTTCTTTCTTTCTGTCCTAAAACAGGTTGACTTCTCATCCCTGTTTGAATTTGCATGTGAAGCATCAAATCACCTGAACAGTTCACATGGGGGAGCCCATGTTGGTCTGTTTGGCTTGTGACACAGAACCCCATCACAGTCAAGCTAACTTGAAAAACAAATCCTATAATGGGGTTCTTTATTTCATTTTTATGCCACCATTCTTCCAAGAAACTCTGGGTGGTGTCATCACCTCTTTTATCTTTACAATGACCCTGCCAGGTAGGTTAGATGGAGAGATAGGTACTGGCCTAAGGCCACTGAGACTGCAATGCTAAACACACTTACCAGGGAGCAAGCCTAGATCACAGTGGGACTTACTTCCTAGTAAGCATGCATAGGATTGCATTGCTTGTGAATTTCATCAGTGAGGGGGATCTGAACACAGGTTACCAAAATCCGAGCCCCACTGATTGTCACCATGCTGCATTGTGTAAATAGACTTTGACTGTCATTGCTACCACAGTTCTGTTCCAATGACATCCCTGCGCGTGGTGTATGAATGAATTGTAGATGCTCAGTCAACACTCTTGGGATTCTGTTTATCAGATCACCCACTACATCTTTACTTTGCCTTCAGCAGTACCAGTCGGCTTTAAATTGGGGATTTGCACTCTTTCGCACTGGGCACAAACTACTTAATAAATCTGCAGAGAGCATCCTGAATTAGAAGACAGAAACAGACTGCCTAGAGCTTCTGCCGTACTTCCCTTTAAAAAGAAACAACCAGGCTGGGGACAGACTGACAGTGACATATTTAATGTCTTATCTGACTTGGCCCTGACTCAGAGGGACATTTTCAACCAATGTAACCTTTGGTGTGCTTTGGGGGTGATAATGGTGGTGGTGGTGGTAGTGTGAGCATCTGTGGAACAGCACCAATTGTTTGGGAATTAGAGCTGTACTGTTCAACAGTCGCAGAATTCACGATTTCCTAGCCCCACAGCATTACTTCCTATCTTCCCCATCTCTCTTCCTTCCCCATCTCTCCCCCTTTCATCTGAAACTACAGTACCAGGCACACTGGGATGCCATCAGTGGTTATGTGTGAGTGGAAGCGACCCCTGCTTATTTTTCCAGACCTACCCCTCCCAGCATACTTCACCTCAAAATTGCTAACTGAAATAACAAATAATTCAATAACTGCATATCTCAGTTTCACAGCACGTACCAGTTTAATAACACAGAGCAACCCACCATAGGAAATGCAAAGCAGGCAGGTTGATAACATTTCAGTGGTCCAGCTTCTGACATTTTCATGTTAAGTAGATCTTTTCTTCTGGTGAAATGTAGCTAGTTCTCAGTGATTTAGGGAGCAATCCTATGGCCGCTAGACAGTGGCTAGATGGCCATAGGGTATGCTGTTATCCGGGAACCAGCCTCCACCCACTTCTGCGCTGCCTCAGAGACAGCGCAGAACAGCCCTGTCCTCCATGCTCGCAAGAGGAGCGTGGAGGAGCCAGAAAGGGGTGCGGCTGGGGACGTTCCAGGGCAGGGAGATCATAGCTGCCTGTATGACACATCCAAAGTGTCATACAGCAGCCTCCTTCCCCGCTCTGTGCTCCTGCGGCTAGACAGCCACAATCAGCTAGCAGTAAAATCAGGGCAGGAGAAGTGCAGCGGGAACGATCCCCTCCGTGTTTCTCCTGCCCTCCTTTGGATAGATGGCTGCCTATCTAGATAGGATTGCGCCCTTAGAGAATAAAGGTTGCAGGCAGGCAGCCCTAGTCTTTTTAGCCAAAGAGCATGGACTAAGCTAGATGTGGTTAATTGCATGGATGCAATTAACTAGCATGTTTTTAGAAAGGTAAATAGCTACAGGGGGACCTGAACAGAGAACTTCGGCTATTGGGCGGTATAGAAATGAAATAAATATAAATAAATAAACAAACAAACAAACAGCCCTGGGACTGCAGGGGGTGGGGTGGGAGAGTTTAACTTTCCCTCCCTTGCTGTAGTCCTGATTAAAATCCATCCCACCCCCTCCAAAAGCTGCTGTTTGCATTGGGACAGAAACCTCCATTGATGCCAATAGCAGTTTTGGGGAGGGAGCAATTTTCATCAGGACCACAGCATGGTGGGGGAAGGTAAAATTCTTCTTCCCCAGCGCCTGTGGTCCTGATGCTGTGGTCCTTTGCGGTTAATTTTTGGCTTATATTTTCATTTTTTAAAGCATGCATGTTCATTAAAAGTATTCACATGTAATTAACATCCCATTTAGTTTGGCCCTAAAGGTGGCTTCACATATCTAATTCATGTGGTGACTTTTATAGGCTTATGCTTTGGGGCTCCAGCTTTCCTTATCAAGGATGGATATGGATTGGATGTGATAAAAAAGCTCTTTTATGTGAAAGCAGATGCAATCCTTCAGATCGTCATATGGTTATGTCACACAGTGTAATCATACAGTCATTGCACTGCATTGTCTGAAAGAAATGACTCTCCAGTTCAAAATTAAATGTAAACAATATCTTAATAATAATTAATACAATTTATTAGAATAATGGATGAGATGGTTGCTGAATGACCTTTAAATTATAATGCTATGACAATGCCTTTTTTGGTTGCACACAACTGAAAAGTGATCCAAAACAGGAAGCCGTTCTTGTAGAGAGCACAGGATGGGAAGAAAAGAGATGTTTCTCTTCTGTAATGCCCCACATGCTTGAGGAGAATCTGGCACTAAATTATTATGAATAAACCGCCCTTCATCCACGAGGGATCCAGGTCAGTATACACAACATTAAAACAAACAAATCCAATATAAAAAACACACAACTACACATTAAAAGAAAAATTAAAACAACAGCTATTTAACCAGCAAGCCAAACAGAAAAACAGCAAACAATTCAGTTTAAAAATAAATTTAAATAGTAAACTTGTTTTGGACGTATGTCAATGGCTAATTCCAAAGTATGCTTCTTCTTTTTTGGCCTATGACAGCCTTGTCATCATTTTTTAAGAAAAGCAATCTAAAAATTGGGTGCTTCATCCTTTCCTCAACCCTCTATTTGTCCATTCCAAATTGTACCTCCCACCCAATGCCTTTTCCTGCTGCAGGGTTCAAAATATTATTTGCAAGGGTGTATACACCTTTGAAACTCTGCAAATGGAAAAGATGCTTGAGAGCCAGTTTGGAGCAGGAAAATGGCAGATGGAAAAGGGCTATGGACTTACTCCCAGGTAAGTGTGTATAAGATTGCAGCCTGAGAGGGAAATCAGTGAAGCAGATCGGGTTCTGGAATGGTGTAGTACACTCATAAGATTAAATCTTTTTATGTGGCAACTGCTAGGTTCATTGGTTAGAAAAAAAGAAAAGAAAAGCCAATAGAAATGAGTGAAAGGACACTGACCTACAGAACTGAAATAATTTTGTGAAAATAATGGTTAAATGCCTGTAAGTTTCAAGGTATATTATCTGGAAAAGTAGGTATCTTGCAATTAAACATAATTTATTCATGGAGGGAAACTGCCGTGTGGCATTGAATGGGAATGAATAACTGTGATCATGAAAATAACGCAGCTTTAACCATTTTGTGTCACCGCTTGTCAGTTCCATGCAGAAATGAAGCGTAGCGTATTAAAACTCTGTGCTCTGAACACTGACACAACAGGTTTCCTATAGCTTGAAAGCACAACAGTTTGGATTCGGCTGGATCTGACCATGCAGTGTGTAATTTGCACTGCCCATTGCTTATTTGAAAGGAGTCTGTAATCAGCTGTGAAGCCTGTTTGAGGCATTGTGTCATAAGCCACACTGGAATGCAAAGACCAGCTATGCTGCTCTCTGTTGATATTTTTAAAGTGATCCAAGTATTTTGTTTCATGGCCGTTGTTGCTCCCCATGTGCAGTGAGGCAATATAATGGAAAGGGAAAATGAGCATTCATAAAATGGAAACACTGTAGACCTGGGAAGACTCCTCCTAATGATGCAGAGCTGTTGGGCTTATTTGGATATGTATTACAGCATGTAAAAAAGCAGAACCAATTTTGTTAGAGGGAAGTACACTAAGTCAGTCACAAACTTCATTTGCATGGGCACGTTACCATGCCACTGTGGAAAGTGGCACAGCGGGAGACAGTGGGAGTTGTAGTCCAACACATCTAGAGGATGCCATGTTGAGGAAAGCTAATTAATGATTTTCAACCCTCTTTTAATCACTTTCATACAAGGCAGTTGCAGGGTAGGGGACCCCTTTCCCTCAGGTCTGGTTTCCTCTGTGAAGTGGCAGTGTCTATAAAGCAGAACCACATGGGCCAGGCAAATGATGGGCTTCTTTCCTATGCCATTGCTGTGAGCCCTGGAGAGGGTTGTCTCATTCTCTCTGTCCATGTGTCAGTTGCGTGGATTCTTAAGTATGTTAGCGATGCTGATAGTCATTCTGGATGAACTAACATGGGACAGAAGAGTGTAGTCTTGTCTGTGTTATTCAATAACATATTCACAAATGCTGACTTTGAGTGTGATTTCATTCTAGTTATATATATCTGCTTGTCTATCCTGTAATCCAGAGAGCTTCGGCTATTGGGTGGTATAGAAATAAATAAATAAATAAATAAATAAATAAAAATTTTCCCCATGATGCATCCCAAGGCAGTGTGCATAGAGTTTCCCATCCAGGCACTAACCAGCCCCAGACTTGCTTAGCCTCTGCATGGTTACATGGTTGTTGCATTATGTGCTTTCAGACTATAGCCCTGATTTCATATTAATCAAAGGAGCCAGTGTGGTGTAGTGGTTAGGGTGTGTGACTGGGACTCAGGAGACCCAGGTTCTAGTCCCCACTTGGCCATGAAGGTTACTGGGTGACTTCGGGCCAGTCACTGACTCTCAGCCTAGCCCACCAAACAGGGCTGTTGTGAGGATGAAATGGAGAGGAGGAGGATCATGTACGCAGCCTTGGGCGCCGCAGAGGAAAGGCGGGATATAAATGTAACAAATAAGAAAGAAAGAAAGAAAGAAAGAAAGAAAGAAAGAAAGAAAGGTGGCTTGGCTGATGTGAAACCCTAGCTATAATTAACAGTGGCGCATCTGCTGTCTTAAAAGCAAAGAAACTCTGATGCCGCTGAATAAAAACGAGAGGGGAGCCAAAGTCATTTACTACATATCCAATAGTCTCTTGGGGTCGGTGCACAACATATGCGACAGTTGCTCTGATAAGTGTATGCAGATTCCTGAGGTTCAGCAAAATGCTCAGCTTAATTGAAAGGCTTATTTCTGCTCTGATGATGGAAATACCTTCCTTGCTTAAGACACTTCCTCCTTATTTGTTCTCTGAGCATAAGGCAGAAAGAACTCTGGCTCCTGACGCTGTTCTGGTGAGCCCCCCCCCCCCACTGCTTTGGATGCTGTCCCAACGACAGACTCCCCCAGTTTGGCAATCTTCCTCGGATGAAACTCCACAATTGCTGGCTACCTCAAGCCAGAAATCAATCAGCCAGGAAATTCCTTCTGTCTGGCACTCAGAGAATCAGTAGCCTGTTTCTAACAGACTTCAAGGCAGCAATGTGATGGGTTGCGGGGGGGGGGGTTGTGCAGGAATTGGGGAAGAACACTACTTAAAGCAATTGAAAATTCAGAAATATCAGCAGAAAACAAGCACTGTTGTACTCCAGAGAACACCTCCCACTCCAGCTATTTCAGTGTGAGTGGCTCACCTGTCCGGCTAGCAGGTCACAATTCCGCATTATGCTGCTGTTGTGCTACTTGCCTTCGTTATGTGGTATTCATTCAGATGTATTTCATGCAAGTTCCATGCAGCTTTTTTTAAAAAAGAAAACTTCATGTAAGTCCCATGTGGAAGAAGAAATTCGATCCACACCAAAGGGAGCTCAGTCTAGTCCTCCCTGTGGTTAAAAACGGCGAAATTTCACATACTGCTGAGACAAACCAAGTTTGAATATTGAGTATACACTTGATGGGGAATTGCAGCCATGTACCTGTACAATATATGTCTCTGCAAACGCATTCGTCACTTTCATATGTTACATTTTTAGATGTACATTTAAAACACATTAGGGCCAATGTACGCAGAACGTGCGCCTGCAATCAACTTCATTCCAGCTTTTAAATTAAAAAGAAAATTAAACTATTTTACCTTGCTTTTCATGCCAAAGGCCCTTCAGTGTGGCCAAGGGCCCTTCAGCATGAAATTAAAGAATTAAGAATAGCAAACTAAAACAATCAAATATGCAGCAAAACAATTCTAAAAACAGCAGAAAGAGGAGAAGCTCAGCACAACAGCTAAGGGAGAAAAGGCCTTTTTACATTCAGCCAAAGGCCCTGTGAAACAACACAGACTTTACCTGACAGTGAAAGGCCAGCAGTGAAACAAATTTCCTCTAGGAGGGAGTTTCAGAGCTTTGGTGCCACTGTAGAAAAGGCCCTTGGTTGTCTCAGGTGCCAGACGTACCTGGAGTAAGGCCTCTGAGGAAGATCCTATAGATACATTTCGGAAGAGGTGGACTTTTAGATACTTCAGACCCAGACTGTTTAGGGCTTTAAAGGTCAGCACCCGCACTTTGAATTGGGCCCAGAAACTAGGTGGGAATCAGTGGAGTTGTCTCACAACTGGTATGATATATTTTCTTAGGCCTCCTCTGATGAACAGTCTGACAGCCACATTTTCTACCAGTTGCAATTTCTGAGAACTCTTCAAAGCCAGTCCCATTTAAAACATGTTAAGAGTAATCTAGCGTGGATATGAACAAAGCATGAGTTGCTGAGGTTAGGTTTCTTTCTAGGAAAGATGAAAATCAACCAAAGGGGGCTGCAGTCTTGATGAGGAGGTGGTTCTTAACCCTTTCCCCTAGGGGTGTTTCTCAACTCAAAATGGCTTCCCTGGGTTGCTTTTCTCACCATAGGGGAATGGTACAGATCCCCATAGCTTTTCCTCACAAGGAAGAAAGCAGAAGGGAGGGGATTTTAAATGGAAAAACAACTTGAGGGGGAAAGGTTAAGCAGCCTCCCCACAACTACCATCCCTCAGGACCTCCCCTCAAAGATTGTGGCCTTCACAACTGCTTTTTGTTTACAAAAAACACTGAGGCAAAGTCACATGCAACTGCATGTTATATGTAGTTTGACCCATAATTGTAACCCTCAAAGATGTGTGAAGTGGGCTACAGGTGATAAGTTACCACATAGAATCATAGAATAGTAGGGTTGGAAGGAGCCTATAAGACCATCAAGTTGTAACTTATTGGTAACTTATTACAGCTTAGTCATCTGTGGTGTTGGTTTTCAAGGTAGGAAAATAGCAGTGGGGTCACTGGTAGGAGCAGGGAAAGTCATGTTACGAAGGCATTGACTCATACAGTGACATTGGGACTGTACTCCCCTGGCCACCGTGTGGCTGTGTATAGGGTGACTACTTATGATCACCATCACCAAAATGCATCACCAAAAAAGAAGACACTGATTTGCATAAATTTTGCAAATGCTTATTTATAGCAGAGATGCAAATTTATAAATAATTATAATTTCAAATGAAAGACAGTACATCTCACCATAGTGCAGGATACTGTGACCAGATGACCTGCCTGCCTGCCTGCCTGCCTGCCTGTTCAGTCTGCTGTCCTGGTGCTAATGGTGATGGGCAACAGTTCTTAAGGTTATTTATCCTTAAAGTGGAATCAGATGGTAGAGGACAGTCCTCTGGCAGCCTTTCACATAGGAGACTGTCCCGTGCAAAAGAGGATGCATGACCACCCTAGTTGTGTATGTGAGAAACCATGGCCTGGGATTTCTTTGCCATGAGCTACAAACACAGGGGGTGGGGGCAGCATGTTTTTAATTCAGATTACAAGGAGCTTCAGATGGCCTCAGAAAAAGGATGCTAGTTCTATAAAGGAAACTCAAAGGAATCAAATATACTATTTTAACCAAGATGGCTTTTTTAGAAGCTTGGGAGAGGACTAAAGTGCCCAGCACTCTTGCTGAGCAGCTTGTATTGACTTTCTCAGCTCCGACTGATCTTGTTTTTCTCTCTTCTTTTACATCGTCCCTCCCCTGTTTTTGCCTTTCATCTCCCTGGGCTACTTTTCTCCCCCCAACCCAGCACTTTCATTTCCCCCACCCACCCCTGCCCCAATCTGCACAAAGGTGAAAAGGAAGGAGGAGTGAGGCACGGATGGCTCTCCTGTATCTGCCGCTTCTCTCCCCACCTCCGACATGAATAAAGCCCTTCATGCGCTCCTCTAGAGGAAACACAGATGCTTTTGTTTGGAGGACTTGTAGGGTAGGATGGAATTAATAAATCAGAGAGCTGATGTTGTGCTGCTACATTCTTGCAATTTTAAGGCAAGATCATGAAAGAAAACTGGGGGAGGGACTGGACCAAGTGAAATTGTCTCTAGAGAAACCACAGATGTACAGCCAAGTCCCCCCTGCTTTATTTCCTTATAATCCATTGCTTTATTTTTTCTTTCTTTCACCTCTCCCCCATTATTCATCTTCGTTTTCCCCCTTTGCACTGTTCCACCATATTACATTGCGTGTCTTTTGCCAATCTGCTCCATCGTCCTCAGGGTGGCCAGGTCTCCTACTTTGCAGAGGACAGTCCTCTGTTTGATTATTTGTCAGAGGACGGTCCTCTAGATGAAAGCATCCTCTCTTTCAAGGGGGGGCAACTTGTAGCCCTCCCAATGTTTGGGCCTACAGATCTCTATCGTCCTCCACCATTGGCTATGCTGGCTATTTGAATGTCCAGGAGAGGAGGAACCTTGAAGTTGCTCACATCGGCAGTTAGCACCTGGTCAGCAGACTGAACAGGCACACAGGTTACCTGGTCACAATCTTCCCCACTATGGTGAATAATTTAATTCTATTTAAATTATTGTAATTATTTCTAAATTTGCATCTATACATAGAAATTAGCATATGCAATTTTTGTGCAAACTGCCCTCTACTCTGTCCTTTTTTTCTTTTCTTTTTTTTGGTAATGCATGTCCTCTTTTTTCACAGGGTAGTATTCAGTGTTAGTCCTATTTAGAGTAGACCCATTTAAATGAATGAAATTTAAGTCACAACAAATGTAAATCCCATTAATTTCAATGGGTCTACTCTAAGTAGGACTAACATTGGATGCTACCCACAGTGTGTAACTCGCCACCCTAATTACTCTCCACAGGACCCTTCCTTCACCTTCTTTTGTCCTCCCTTCATAGTCTTTCCTCATAATCCAAAGAATACATCAAGGAAATGCAATTAGTGACCAAATAAATCTATCACAGCGCCAGGATCACCTGGGTTTGCTTCAGGGGAATGGCCTCCCACATTAAGGGTGCAATCCTATGCATATTTAGACAGAAAAAAAGTCCTACAACTCCCAGCATGCCCCAGCCAGAATGGGATTGTCCCCTTAGATGTTCATTCCTACAAACCAGATAAATGTTGGGGGAAACTGATCTATATTCATACATTTTCACAAACCATTCTGATAAATCTTGGAGCAGCCTGGCATGTCCATGTCTGATTTACAAGTAGCCCAGGGTGTAAATCTTGACCACGTTAATATTTGCCATGCCTATCAATGGAGCCAGGTTTGACATTCTAAATATCGTTGCATAGAATTGCTGTTTTAGGAGAAGGGTATGGTAGGTTTTTGAGCTACTTGCAACAGGGGAGAAAGTAGATGGGGATCTACTGGTAGATCTCTGAGTGATTCGCAGTGGATTGGCAAGGATTTTTGATTCCCAATTGTTTAACAAAAATGGCAAAAACAAAATGACGCCCACCCCCATCCCCATTCCTAAATTATGCTGCTGAGATGAAGAAAATGGGTTGGTGTCTGTGTGTGAGAGAGAGGAGGAGAGTGGGGGAGGGAGGGAAAGGGATCGGGTGTCGATTTTTGTGTGAAAGAACTGTGTACTCACTTTAGTTGTGGTACTCAGAACAAATTCATGGGTTAGAATTCCTTAATTCTAAGTATCTGTCTTGTTTCACCAGCATCTGTTTGGTGGATCATTGGGGTTCTAGTAAAAACAACAACAAATAGATCCCACAAGCCTGAAGTCTGCCCACCCCTGACTAACAGCATGTGTTGTAGAACATAGTATGAAGAGTGGAAGAATTCTCAAAAGTCCTTTCCACAAAGTAAAATGGCCCCAGTAGCGGAGAAAGATTTAGCAAGGTCTTGAATACGTACAAAATATTTATTCAGGTTAACCAGTGAACCGGACTCAAAGGCTGCAATCCTAAACCCACTTACCTGGGAGTAAGCTTCTGAGCAGACGTATATAAATATGATTGTGCTGAAAGAATACCATTGGTATCTCGTGAACTGTCAGCGCGGCTTGCCTGTGCTTACCTTAATGTCACTTTGGCACCACGTGAAGCTCTTTTCATTTTCTCAGGCTTTTTAAGACTGTGCCACTGCTTTTATGCTTTCTTTATAGTTGCTTTTATTCACGCTGAAGGCTTTTATACCGTGCTTTTAAATGGTGTGTAAATGAACGTGTTGTGATGTTTTTGATTTAAAATGCTTTTATTGTAATTTTAACTTTTCGTGAGCCACCCTTGGAACTTGCTGAAGGGTGGTGTTCAAATCCCTAAAATAAATAAATGCACTGTATTGGACATCAGAGATTGGGAATTTTTTACATAGTTTACAACATTTAAAGCATATTATACTCTGTATGTTTCTGTGTTTGTGTTTCTATTTAAAGTCTATTGAAACATATGTGTTGATATTACAATGCTAAACAAATCTACTGGGAAATGCACCATCTATGTGGCACAGTACATGTGAATGTGTCTTGTCAGCAACGCTGAAAGGTAAGTAGGTCTCTAATATTCCCATTTTATTGATGGGGAACTGAAGTCAAGAAGTAGTGCCTTATGCAAGGTGACTTTATAAGCCCATTGTAGAGCAGGGGGTCAGATCCAGGTTGCAGTACAACATGTTGTGTGTACAAAGATTTGGTACTCCCTATGTGACTTTGCAGTGAATAATTGATCTTTTGTGTGCTGTTCAGTTTCCCCAGCCACAAATCCTTTGTCATCTTCTGGTATTGAACAGCGGGAGCTTGAAATGCAAGGCAGTTTGGCAAATCACTGTTTTGAAACTGAAAAACCCAGAACATTCTGACTGTTCTCATTCTCATACATGACATTTGTCCGTGTTCCTGTGAGCAGAATAGGATCCTGCTGCCTCCAGTTCCCAAACTGGCAGAGATCCTACTCCTTGAAACGCAACCAAAAATGCGTCCAGGCTTTCCCTTAAGTTCATGTGATGGTGTTCAAGCAGAAGAGTTGCTAACAGTTCCATATGCTAGCATGGCAGTAAAGCAGAGCTGGGGAAGTGATTTAAAAAATTCTGCAACAGCCTTTCTGCACCTGGTGCCCTCCAGATGTTTTACATTAGCACTCCCATCATCCCCCACCATGCTGGAGATGATGGGAGGTGTAGCCCAACACATCTGGAGGGCGCCAGGTGTATGAAGGCTGGTCTATAGGGTCCAGTCCAGAAAAAGATAGCTACACATAAATCCAGATGAAATCCGTGCATATACCATGCACACACTGTGCACTTCTTTCTATCAATTTCAATGAGATTTAGCAAGCCTGATTGTATCTAGAGTGCCTTTTGCCTCCCAAAACTAGTGGTTAATTTTTTTTCCTATTCTGATAGAGCTGTGGTTTCTCTTTGGATAATTTATGGTTATTGGCAAAGAGTAATGTAATGTTGGTGGGAATAATCCTTCACATTACTACCTGAAAAGCCCAGCCTACCCCCGCAAGAGTATTAAGTCCAGTGCCTCACATTACCTACCTGCAGCACTGTCCCTAGCCTGGCCCCCTGTTCTGCACAATGGGTAGATCACCGCTTTGCTTATATGGAGTGAAAGGAAGAAAGGATTCATTCAGGTGTGGAGCTGTGGGTGTAAAATAATTCCTGCAATGTACAGGGCAGCTTTAGTGGCCTCAGACCCCATTGCTACATACCTTGAGAATATTGTGGAAAGAGCATGTCTGCACAAGCAGTCAAGGCATGCACACAGAATGCACCAGGGAAGATTCATGCAGGACTTCGGCCACTTGCAGCAGCTTCTAATTCCTCTGTAAGGAAACCCATGAACCTTGGAATTAGATTTTCAATTGGCAATATCAATCCCAACTCTAAGCCCTGCATTCTTGTATCACTTAAACTTGAGATCAATTACAGTTGGAGGCCAAGAGACTGGAAAACGTTTCGGTGCCTGATGAATCTGTTCTGTGTGATGTGTGGCTCTTTCAAAGCAATTAGCCCAACCCCAAACAGTGAATGAGTTTCAAGTAGCCTAGCCGCCAGACCGGGGGGGGGGGGGGGCTGGTTTAGTCTGTTGCAACAATAACAGCAAAGATGCTTGTGGCAATTAATATATTAACTGTGGCATAAGCCTTCATAGACAAAAAGCCCACTTCACTGTTAATGGTAACACTCTATTTTGCTTTGGTCACAAGAACTCACCTGGGCATCACAGTTAAAGAAGGATATTGATAAACTGAAATATGTCCAGAGGAGGGAGATGATGATGGGGGTGGGGTGTCTAGGAGTTTTTCTACAGAAGGCATTTATTATGTGCTTGTGATTCCTTACTCACAGCTGTTTATGGGCTTTCTAGACGACATCATGATCCTCCACTTCTGTTTCTTCAGAGCACTTTCACTGGTTTTTTAGAAGGGGGGAAATCGTACTGTGTCTCCTTGTGTATATGAACTATTCTGCTATAGCACAGCTCCACCTAGAGGTAATATAGCAGAAAAGCAGGCAAGGAAAAGCTCTCTCTGCAGAGCTCAGAGCTCAATTCTGCGACAAAACTGAAAGTAGATACAGTAATTAACAGTCTTGTGTAGAAAAGCTCTAGTTACTACGAGGAAAGGTTGAAGGAATTGAGTATGATTAACAAGGAGAAGAGATAATCAAGAGATGATTGTCACATAGATGATGGAGCAAAATTGTTTTCTGTGGCTTCAGAGGTAGGACCTGAACCAGTGGGCTCAAATTACAAGAAAAAGGATCTAGGTTAAACATTAGGAAGAACTTCCTGAAAATATGAGCTACTCAACTCATATTGAGTTGGAACAGGTAGTGCACTCTCCATCATTAGAGGTTTTTAAGCAGAGGCTGGATGGCCATTTATCAGAGATACTGTAGCAGCAGATTTTCTACATTTGCAGGGGTTAGACTAGATGACCTTTGATATACCTTCCAACTCTATGATTCTATGATCAGATGAAGTATTATTCTAAGTTGGTGAATATACATGGATATAGAGGATGGGTGTACTGTAAACAGTAAAAACATCTGAAACATTTATAAGTTAACGGTTAGTGATGCCACTTCCACCACCACTAAGCTGAATACATTTCCCCCCTATTCCAAAGTGTGGATAAGCTTGAGATATGCACATGAACACTGCAGCTTGAGCTTGTCTCTTGCTTGTTTTGGGTTAGGGCTGTTGCCAGCCCATGCTAATATAAAAGACAGGGAACCTCTTAAGCATCTGGAAGGGGACTGAATGCAAAAGGAACGGAATGTCTCTGAAGCATTTGCAAAGGGATTGAATGGGCAGTGAAGGAAAGGTTAGTTCATCACTTGCCTCTAGCTGGGGTCCCTGTCCTTGAATAAGATTGAGGCTTTTCTGCTCAATTTTGTCACGTGCCATTATTTGCAGGATGAATCTGTGTCCTGCATTGTTTCTGTGTGGTTGTCTTGACATCTATGGCTATATAGTGCCACTCTTTTCACTAGTGCCTCATATCTCTCAAGGTACTAAATAGTCAATAATGCTGTAACAGCGGCTTATAAACCCCTCCCAAGCTGCAGATAAAAATGGAGGAATCAAAGCCATGGAAAGGCAAGCTCTCTCTCTCTTTGCTACCATTCTCCATCAAGACAGAGGACTTAGTGCTTCAGGCAGTTGCTGCTACATGTTATAGCAGGGGTGTAAAACCTCAGGCCTGAGACAGAATTCTGGCCTTCCAGGGTTCCCCAGATGGCCATGCCCCCTCCCCAAGCCCCACCTTTTCCCCAAACATTGATTATTTGGTAATTTCCTGGCTTTTCCTGCCCCCCCCCCCAAAACTAAAAGATGAAATGCCTCTCCTAAGGCTTAGGGCGTCTCCACACAGGGCTTATATCGTATCATGCGATCAAGATTGGTTGCTCACAGAAGTTAGTGGGTCCTTTACATGACGTCATCAAACTCCATCGCCCCTCCCGCGGTCTATGACCTGTATCCTGCTTTTTTAAATTTCGGAGATAATACAATAAGGAACATTAATCCAATTTATTGGCTGTGTATAATGATGGTGTTGCGCTATAATTGCAGCGTCATCTAGTGGCTGTAAAATGAAACATATAGAAACATATAGAACTTCCCGAGAAAAGAAGTCCTCAAAGCACGTGTCTGCCCATGTAAAGATCAGGAGCTGATCTTAATCCTGCAAAGAATCCAGAAGTGGAAAGCCCTGGTAAGGATACAGGATTTCAGTCTCATGTAATGAACCCCTTAGTTACTGGCAATTAAGAGCTGTGAGCTATAACATGCTGGTATTTTTGGCATTTGCCTTTGGCCCTGTCCACCACTGGAATTCTCCCCCCCCGCTTCTCCAAAATTAAATTCAGCCCTCTGGCCTTGAGTTATAGCATCCCCAGGTGTTGGCAATAGGACCAGTACAAGCACTTAGAATTAGAATCATAGATAGAATCATAGAATAGTAGGGTTGGAAGGGGCCTACAAGGCCATCGAGTCCAACCCCCTGCTCAATGCAGGAATCCAAGTCAGAGCATCCCTGACAAATGGCTCTCCAGCCTCGTCTTGAATGCCTCAGTGTGGGAGAGCCCACCACCTCCCTAGGTCATTGGTTCCATTGCCGTATTGCTCTAACAGTCAGGAAGTTTTTCCTGCTGTTCAGCCGGAATCTGGCTTCCTGTCACTTGAGCCCATTATTCCGTGTCCTGCACTCTGGGATGATCAAGAAGAGATCCTGGCCTTCTTCTCTGTGACAACCTTTCAAGTACTTGAAGAGTGCTATCATATCTCCCCTCAGTCTTCTCTTCTCAAGGCTAAACATGCCCAGTTCTTTCAGTCTCTCTTCATAGGGCTTTGTTTCCAGTCCTCTGATCATCTTTGTTGCCCTCCTCTGAACCCTCTCCAGTTTGTCTGCATCCTTCTTAAAGTGTGGTGCCCAGAACTGGACACAGTACTCCAGATGAGGCCTAACCAGTGCTGAGTAGTGGGGAACTAGTACTTCCCAGGATTTGGAAGCTATGCTTCTATTAATGCAGCCCAAAATAGCATTGGCCCTTTTTGCAGCCACATCACATTGTTGGCTCATATTCAGCTTGCGATCAACAACAACTCCAAGATCTTTCTCGCTTGTAGTGTTGTTGAGCCACGTATCCCCCATCTTGTAACTGTGCATTTGGTTTCTTTTTCCTAGGTGCAGAACTTGGCATTTGTCCCTATTCAATGTCATTCTGTTGTTTTCTGCCCAGCGCTCCAGTCTATCCAGATCACTTTGAATTTTGTTTCTGTCTTCCGAGGTATTAGCTATCCCACCCAATTTTGTGTCATCTGCAAATTTGATCAGCATTCCCTGCACCTCCTCCTCCAAGTCATTAATACAAATGTTGAAGAGCACTGGGCCCAGGACTGAGCCCTGCGGTACCCCACTCGTTACCTCTCCCCAGTTTGAGAAGGTCCCATTGATAAGCACTCTTTGAGTCCAATTCTGTAGCCAACTGTGGATCCACTGGATCACTGTTTCATCTAGCCCACTTTGAGCTAGTTTGCTCATCAGGATATCATGGGGCACTTTGTCGAAAGCTTTGCTGAAGTCGAGGTATATGATGTGTACAGCATTCCCACGGTCTACAAGGGAGGTTACTTGATCAAAAAATGAGATCAGATTTGTCTGGCAGGACTTGTTTTTGACAAATCCATGTTGGCTTTGAGTAATCACGGCATTGTTGTCAAGGTGCTTCCAGATGGATTGCTTTATCATCTGCTCCAGAATTTTCCCAGGGATTGATGTCAGACTGACTGTTCTGTAGTTCCCATGTTCCTCCTTTTTACCCTTTTTGAAGATAGGGACAACATTAGCCCTCCTCCAGTCATCTGGCACTTCCCCCGTCCTCCATGATTTCTCAAAGAGAATAGACAGCGGTTCTGAGAGTTCTTCTGCCAGTTCCTTTATTACTCTAGGATGCAGCTCATCTGGCCCTGGAGATTTGAACTCATTCAAAGTACTTAGGTGTTCCTTGACCATATGCCTGTTGATCTCAAGCTGAAATCCTGCCCCTTCAGCCTGTACTTTGCCTTTGCCAGGGGGGTCATAGACCCTCTTTTGGGAGAAGACTGAGCCAAAGTAGGAATTGAGCACCTCTGCCTTTTCTTTGTCATCTGTTATCGTTTTGCCATCCTTATTTAATAGCTGAACAACCATTTCTTTCCTCTGCCTTTTACTACGCATGTAGCTGAAGAAAGCCTTTTTGTTGTTTTTAGCATCCCTTGCTAACCTCAGCTCGTTCTCAGCTTTAGCCTTCGTGACGCCATCCCTGCAATTCTGTGCTACCTGCCTGTACTCTTCTGTTGTTACTTGGCCTTCTTTCCACTTCCTATATGTGTCCTTTTTTGTTTTCAGGTCATCCCTAAGCTTTTTGTGAAGCCACGTTGGCTTCTTCTGTTGTCTTCCACCTTTTCTTCTTGTTGGAATTGTTTGTGATTGTGCCTTGAGAATTTCCTTTTTTAAAAGCTCCCACCCATCTTGGACTCCTTTTCTCATATGAGTCGCTTGCCATGGGACCTTACTGATCATTGTTCTGAGTTTATTAAAATCAGCTTTCCTAAAATCCAGGGTACGTGTTTGACTGCACTCGGCTTTTTCTTCCCTTAGAACCAAGAACTCAAGTGCAACATGGTCGCTTTCCCCCAGAGTTCCTGTAACTGCTACTTTATCACTAAGTCATCTCTGTTGGTTAGGATCAAGTGAAGGATATCCGATCCTCTAGTTCCTTCCTCTACTTTCTGTAGGAGGAAGTGATCCGCCACACAAGTCAGGAATTTCCTGGAGGGGCCATGTTTTGCAGAATTTGTCTCCCAACAAATATCGGGGAAATTGAAGTCCCCCATTACTACTACATCATGCTTCCTTAAAACATTGGCTATTTGCTTTTCAAAAGTTTCATCCTCGTCTTCTCCTTGGTTGGGTGGCCGGTAGTAGACTCCGACCACCAGGTTCCTTTTATTCTTTGCTCCATTTATTTTGATCCAGATGCTCTCTCCATGTGGGAGAGATGTCATATGTGGGATCAGAAAAGTGTTCTGATCCCACATGTGACATCTCAGCAACATGATTTCACTCCTGTTATAACAAGGCACTCCTATATTCAAGTGCCACCCCCCAGATCGTCCCCCCAAAGTTGTTGTTTCTTGCTGTTCCTGTTCCCAGTTCAGTACAGTGCACTTGTATGATGCCAAGCAAGTAAATTTGTCATGAGTGACTAAAGTTAGTCACAGATATAAATACCTTCTTGTATCGAAACCCATCTTTCACATCTTTCCTATGGTTTTGTTGTCCAGAAAGAGATTGCACTGCTTTAACCAAAATGGGATTTTGCTGCCCTTGGTTGTCCTTGATGTTGTAAGGAGAAAGTCCACTGGGAAAAATCCAAAAGAAGAGTAATATCTTCCCAGAATTCCTGGAGGCAGATCTAAAAATCAGTAGCTTTTATATTTTCAAATGGGGAACTGTCCATTCTAGTTAGATCAACCCCAGTTTGATCTAACCTAATTCAGGCTGCAATCCTATGCCCACTTACCTGGGACTAAGCCCCAGTGGGCTCAGTGGAGCTTACTTCTAAGTAGACATGTATAAGATTGAACTAACAGCTCCAGCATTACATCTTAAGACTGTTACAAACTCCATTATGTTCCATTTTTTTCCTCTATTACCACCCTCCCCACTGGTTTGGTTTGTTTGGTTTTGGAGTTTTTGCTTAATGTCCAGTCTGGTGAAGTGAAAACCTTGGTCCTAATAGAGGTATTGCTCTCCTGCTGCTTGCAGCTTCCCTTTCCCGCCCAGTGGACAGGTACCTGGCATTTTTGTGTCCTGTAGGAAAGAGAAATTCCATACTGCATATTTAAACAGGGAACGTCAAGAGTAGAGTAGTGAATTAGTGATCCAACATAGCATTCTCTAAGGTTTATACTCTAAGGATGCTTAGTGCATTCAGTATCATATTGATATGTGTTTAACGGGCTCCCTCATCACTGTGGAAAATTAAGCTTCAGACTCTCTATCCAGTAACGTTTACAGGAGACTAATAGATATCAAATCCAACAGGATACAGGAGCGTGGTGGATAAGCAGACTTAAGATATCAAAGCTGTGTTCATACATGTTCCCCCACCCCACCCCCCAGCACAGTATCATAATAATTTGAACTGCTTTAAATCTGTAGCTTTTGCAGGCATTGAGATGGAATATATGACACTACACATACTTTTTTGCAGCGGGGTTTTGAATACAGTCAAACTACCCTTTCGCATCATGAGCAGGGATGGCCTTTCCACTAGATGGCTTCCTGGGACAGCACTTTATAGGTCCCTATCTTATGCTAAAACAGCCTGATGATACAAAGAGGCAAAAAGAAAGAACAAATGGTAGCAGGAGGACATAAATGAAGAGTCTTACACAAACAAGCTATGTATGTTTACTTGGAAGTAAGTCCCACTGAGTTCAATGGAACTTACTTCTATGTAAGGGTGCCTAGAATTGCATATTCAGTGCATTATAAATGTGGTTAAAAAAATAAAGGGTGATAATGAGTTGACTGGCTGCAAACCCAAGTCCTCAGCAGCGAAGGCTGAAGTAAGAATGCCAATGTCGAAATTCATAAGGCACCACAACACCTCTATCGCCACAAGGTGATAGAGGTGTACGTAATTATCCGTAGTGTGGAGAAAGTGGATAGTGAGACATTTTTCTCCCTCTCATAATACTAGAACCTGGGGTCATCCCATGAAGCTGATCGGTGGAAGATTCAGGACAGATAAAAGGAAGTCCTTCTTCACACAGCCCATCATTGAACTATGGGATTCACTTCTACAGGATGTTGTGATGGCCACCAACTTGGATGGCTTTAAAAGAGGGTTCAACAAATTCACGGAGGAGAAGGCTATCAATGGCTACTAGTCCTGGTGGCTCTACACTACCTCCAGTGCCAGACGCAGTATGCCTATAGGAACATAGGAAGCTGCCTTGTACTGAGTCATGCCACTGGCCCATCTAGCCCAGTATTGTCAGCATTGACTGGCAGCAGCTCTCCAGGGTTTCAGGCAGGATTCCTTCCTAGCCCTGCCTGGAGATGCCAGGGATTGAACCTGGGAACTTCTGCATGTCAAGCATGTGCTCTGTCACACTGAGCTATAGCCCCGCCCATAGTTATGTACACCAGTTGCTGGGGAACATGGGTGGGAGGGTGCTGTTGCACTCATGTCGTGCTTGTGGGTTTCCAATGGGCAGCTGATTGGCCACTGTGTGAACAGAATGCTGGGCTAGATGGACCCTTGGTCTGATCCAGCATGGCTCTTCTTATGTTCTTAAGAGCCAGAATGGGAGAAGAGGGGGAATCTAGTCTGAGAGCCCCAGGATGGGAGGAAAATATACCCTTCACAACAGGGGTGCAGAACCTCTGTCCCAAGGCCAAATCCAGTCCCAGTTTGGCCCTCTGGTTTCCCTAGAAGGCCCTGCCCCTTTCCCTGGCCCCATCCACTTTCTCCAAACCACCAATTAGTGGTTTCCCAGCATTTGTGCAGTTTTTTGCCATACCAAAAGGTTGAAATGTCTCTCTTAAGGCTTAGTTACTGACAGTAAGAGCTTTAAGCTAAAATATTCAGAGGGGGAGTTGTGTGTGTGGTTTTGCCCACCCCTTTTGCCTTCAACCCCACCTGTCACTGGAATGTTGCATCTGAAAGCTTCTCCAAAATAGAATCTGGCCCTCAGGCTGAAAGGTGTTCAACACCCTTGCTTTACAAGTTTTCGGGTTTCAACTACGGCACCAAAATATCTTGGACCAACCCTTCTGTCAATGCCTATTTCTGAGGCTTGGAGTACTTTGCGTGCTAAAAAGATACAAAGCATTTGTTTCCATGTTTTTAACATGTGCTCACCATCTGCCAATTGGGCTGAGTAGACACCATGCCCTAACCAAGTAAAGAAATCTCTAGGTGAAGTGCTCCATTAAATTGAAATGATTGGGGTGTGTGTTTTTTGCCTCTCTGCAAGCTTCATTTAGCCGCTCCACCAAAAACCAATTTTGCAAACTAGGTAATAAGCTGATGTGTTCAGAATAAACCTGAGATGAATCTAGAAGGGCAGCATTTTTGTTTACCTTGCTGAGGGTTCACTGTGATGATAATGCACAATGCATGCAAGATCACTGAGCAGATGCTCCTGGACCGCAAGGTGCAACTGTATTTCAAAAGAGAAGCTCCTGCAGTTACGTGAAAGCGGGGGGGGGGCACTGCTACAGGGAGATAAATGTTTGATACAGGGTCTTATTGACCAGGCATAAACCCATTGTGAATAAGTCATAAATGACTTCCGTAACCTTTTTGAAGTACCATCCTATACTCAAGATGGAATGGTGCAATTCTGCATGGTAATAACCAGGACGTTGCATTGTGGTTGCACAGCCATGACTCCTCAGCCTGAGGTGAACTTTTACATCTCCCCTCGGGCCTTTAGATGTCTTTGATATGCTTTTTTTTTTTTAAAGGTCTTTAAACTCCAGTAAATGGTTGTTAGCTTAGAGAGTGTGCTGTTATTTGGTTCCTAGCAATAGTGAATGGCCATGCCACTGGTGTATTGTTGTTGTTTTAATATTGTTGTGTCTAGCATTTTTAATCTTTGAATGCAAGGCACCTTGGGTACACTAGAGTCTGGTTTCAGGACAGGGTATGGCACCGAAACGGCCTTCACTGCTTTGACTGATGACCTACTCCAGGTGAAAGACAGGGGAATACTACCCTGTTGACCTTCCTGGATCTCTCAGCGGCTTTTAATACCCTTGATCATGGTGTCTTACTGGATCGGCTCTCTGGGATGGGAGTTGGGGGCACTGCGCTGCAGTGGTTCTGCTCCTACCTTCAGGGCCGATTCCAGAGAGAGGTATTGGGGGATTCCTGTTCTACCCCATGGCTATTAAGCTGTGAGGTGCCACAGGGTTCTATTCTATACCCCATGCTGTTCAACATCTATATGAAGCTGTTGGGTGAGGTCATCCGGAATTTGGGGGTGGGGTGTCACCCCTCAGCTACTCAGCTCTATTTCTCCTTGTCATTGGAGTCGGCTGAGACGGTGAAGGTGCTGGACCAGTGCCTGGAGGCTGTAATGAGCTGGATGAGGGCCAATAAACTGAAGCTAAATCCTGACAAGATGGAAGCTCTGTGGATTGGTGGTTCCCGAGTCTGGGAATTGGGTAAGCGACCTGTCCTGTGTGGGGTAGCACTCCCCCTGAAGGAGCAGGCATATAGCTTGGGAGTACTCCTGGATCCATCCCTGTCACTGGAGCCCCAGGTGGACTCCATGGCCCAGAGTACTTGGGGCCAGGTTTGGCTGATCCGCCAGCTACGGCCTTTCCTGAACAGGGATAACCTAGCCACAGTAGTACATGCACTGATAACTTCCCAGTTAGACTACTGCAATGCACTTTATGTGGGGCTGCCCTTGAAGACGACTCAGAAATTGCAGCTAGTGCAAAATGCAGCAGCTAGATTGCTGACTGGAACATCTTATAAAAATCATATAACACCAGTTTTAAAGGGATTGCACTGGCTGCCAATCTACTTCCGGTAGGAATTCAAGGTTTTGGTGATGACATTTAAAGCCCTAAACAGTTTGGGACCTCAGTATTTGAGGGAGCACCTCTCCCTGTATATGCCTGCCCGAGGACTGAATCTGTTGGAGGGGCCCTCCTCTGCGTCCCACCAGTATGAGACATACACTATGGTCAGACGTGGGAGAGGGCCTTCTCTGCTGTGGCACCCTGGTTGTGGAATGCCCTCCCCTTGGAGGCCTGACTGGCAGACATTGGTTTCATTTCAGTGCTAAGTAAAAACATGGCTTTTTACCAAAGCCTTTGAGGGCTAAATGCATTCCCTAAAGTAGGAAACGCTGTTTTAACTGTGTTATTTTTCAGATTTTAATTGGTATTAGCTTGTTCATGGTTTAATATATTTTTAGCTGTTTCAATTATTTATTTTTATACCATTTAATTTTATTGGTATGTCACCCTGAGATCTTAATGATATAGGGCGGGATACAAATGTTATAGATGGATGGGTGGGTGGGTGGGGTTAAAAAGTGTTAAAGGAATATGATTGGCATGACATTTGATGACATAGCATTGCCGTTCTGACAGTGTTGACAATAGCCACTCTTTCCCCTATTTTGGAATATGTGGCCTTTGTTTTCCCCATCAGCACACCAATAATGTACAGCAGAGCTGTGTCACACAGTACAAATAATACAGGTCAATTGTGTTTCCTTGCAGAGCTGTGTCTTAACTTATTCCTAATACGGCAGAAGGCAGAAACCAGCATTCTGAAATTGATAGTCACACACATGCTTTTTAAATGAGCAGAAACACTCCAAGAGCAATCCCATCAAGTCACCTAACAACGAAAGGACAAGAAGCAGCCAAGCTGCAATTAGCAAAATCTCCAACTACTCCATACTTGGTTTCTTGATTCAATCCTATTCCAGTTCTTACAGTGATATATACCCCGTGACGAGCTGCCACAGAAAGCTCCTTTATTCCCATAGTTAACATGATGATATGGATAGACCATAACCCCAAGAAATATGTTCAAGCTGCCCTGAGGAATCTCATGTAGCCAATTTGATTCCCCTTGTTAACAATGATGCATCTCCTCTCTGCACAATGGAGGGCAAATGTCTCTGCATGTATTACTTTCCAAGTGTTGGCTGAGAAATGCCTTGCGGATTTTAATGTCAATTTGTGTCTGCTACTCCATTGCCTTTTTTCAGAATGGATGCTTAGCACTGAGTGCTATGTCACAGTTTGGCATCCCCAGTCTAATCAATTATTCAGAAAGTTTGGATTTATACTAAGCTGTGAATTTTACTTATTCATTAGGACCGGAGCAGCAGTACCGGTAGAGTTTCTGCAGCACTAGTGCCTATTCGGAGATGTTACATTGGCGTGTCTGGGCTTGCCTATAAGGCGGCTGATCTGATCTTCAGACTTAGACAGTGTTGATTCACAGCGTTAGCTCCACATTTGCACACCATGCCATCCGCTCTTCTTAACAGCTGCTAAGGCTAGGGGATACTCCACAGAAATTATGATTCTCAGCACTCCTGGGCTCGACAATATCTGTGGAGGCTCGGGTGGCAGTGGTGACCAGGAGTACTTTTTATCAGCTTAAGCTGATATGTCAGCTGTGACCCTATCTAGGGATGGCAGACCTTGCTTCAGTTACTCATGGCCTGGGCACATCAAAAGTCAACAGATGATATGGATAGATGGTAATCCCAAACAGCATGTTCAAGCTGCCCTGATGAATCTCATGTAGCCAGTTTGATCCCCCTTGTTAACAACGGCCTGTCTCCTCTCTGCATAATGGAGGCCGGAGGGCAAACATCTTTGCATGTATTACTTTCCGAGTGTTGGCTGAGAAATGCCTTGTGGATTTTAATATCAATATGAGTCTCTAACCATTTTTCTGTACAGCAGGGGTGCAGAACCCCACATGGGGTCCCCTAGATGCCCCCCCAAACCATGATTGTTTGGTGGTTTCCTGGCTTTTGTGCAGTTTTTACCCTGTTCTATAAGGCTGAAGTCTTTCCTAAGGCTTCGTTACTGGCAGGAAGGGCTTCAAGCTACAACATGCTGGTATTTTTGGTATTTTGGCCCTGCCCCTTTTGCTTTCGGTCCTGCCCACCACAGGAATTTACTGAAATTGAATTCAGTCCCTGGGCGGAAAGAGGTTCCTTTCTTAGTCTCTTGCTGTAGAGGCACTCAAACTGTTCCCAAACAACTGTCAGTGAGAAAGCATTCCTAGTTATACTTGAGTGACTCCACAAAGCACGGTAGTTATACCAATGCCCAGACTGTTTGCAAAGCTTCAATAAGAGACTTGCTACAGATCAGAGAATTTATGCAGTATACTAAATATGCACACCCCTTCATGGATCACTGCCTTGTTGTGGCGAAGGGGCTTGCGTAACTCAGTGAAGCCATTAAGCTATGCCGTGCAGGGCCACCCAAGACGGACAGGTCATGGCAGAGAGTTCTGACAAAATGTGGTCCACTGGAGAAGGAAATGGCAACCCACTCCAGTATTCTTGCCAAGAAAACCCCATGGAACGTATCACAAGGCTAAAAGAGATGACGCCGGAAGATGAGCCCCTCAGGTCGGAAGGTGTCCAATATGCTACTGGGGAAGAGCAGAGGGTATTTCCAAGTAGCGCCAGAAAGAGTGAAGCGGCTGGGCCAAACCCGAAAGGACACTCAGCTGTGGATGTGTCTGGCAGTGAAAAGAAAATCCGATGCTGTAAAGAACAATATTGTTTAGGAACCTGGAATGTCAGATCAATGAATCAAGGTAAGCTGGAGGTGGTCAAACATGAGATGGCAAGATTGAACATCGACATCTTGGGAGTCAGCGAACTCAAATGGACAGGCATGGGCGAATTTAATTCAGGTGACCATCATATCTACTATTGTGGGCAAGAATCCCTTAGAAGAAATGGAGTAGCACTCATAGTCAACAAAAGGGTGGGAAAAGCAGTACTGGGGTACAATCTGAAAAATGATAGAATGATCTCAGTACGAATCCAAGGCAAACCATTCAACATCACAGTAATTCAAGTCTATGCCCCAACCACTGAGGCCGAAGAAGCTGAGGTTGATCGGTTCTATGAAGACCTACAACACCTTCTAGAACTAACACCAAAAAAAGATGTCCTCTTCATCATAGGGGATTGGAATGCTAAAGTAGGAAGTCAAGAAATCACCGGGATAACAGGCAGGCATGGCCTTGGTGTACAAAATGAAGCAGGACAAAAGCTAATAGAGTTTTGCCAAGAGAACATGCTGATCATAGCAAACACTCTTTTCCAACAGCACAAGAGGCGACTCTACACATGGACGTCACCAGATGGTCAATATCGAAATCAGATTGATTATGTCCTTTGCAGCCAAAGATGGAGAAGCTCCATACAGTCAGTCAAAACAAGACCTGGAGCTGACTGTGGCTCAGATCATGAGCTGCTTCTTGCAAAATTTCGGCTTAAATTGAAGAATGTCGGGAAAGCCACTAAACCTTTCAGGTATGACCTAAATCATATCCCTGATGAATATACAGTGGAGGTGAGGAATAGATTTCAGGGATTAGACCTGATAGACAGAGTGCCTGAGGAACTATGGACGGAGGTCCGTAACATTGTTCAGGAGGCTGCAACGAAATCCGTCCCAAAGAAAAAGAAATGCAAGAAAGCCAAGTGGCTGTCTGATGAGGCTTTACAAGTAGCTCACGAAAGAAGGGAAGCGAAAAGCAAGGGAGAAAGGGGAAGATATACCCAACTGAATGCAGAGTTCCAGAGAATAGCAAGGAGAGACAAGAAGGCCTTCTTAAATGAACAATGCAAAGAAATCGAGGAAAACAACAGAATGGGAAAGACTAGAGATCTCTTCAAGAAAATTGGAGATCTCAAGGGAACGTTTTGTGCAAAGACGGGCATGATAAAGGACAAAGAAGGCAGGGACCTCACAGAAGCAGATGAGATTAAGAAGAGGTGGCAAGAATACACAGAAGAACTATACAGGAAAGATTTGAATGTCCCT
This sequence comes from Heloderma suspectum, assembly GCF_057233095.1. Taxonomy (NCBI): domain Eukaryota; kingdom Metazoa; phylum Chordata; class Lepidosauria; order Squamata; family Helodermatidae; genus Heloderma; species Heloderma suspectum. The sequence continues at coordinate 42,318,351 of NC_139460.1, read as the reverse complement.
GATAGCCATGATAGTGCGGTCACTGAACTTGAGCCGGACATCCTAGAGAGTGAAGTCAAGTGGGCCTTAGGAAGCATTAGTAACAACAAAGCTAGCGGAGATGACAGTATTCCAGCCGAGCTATTTAAAATCCTAAAAGATGATGCTGTTAAAGTGCTGCATTCAATATGCCAACAAATCTGGAACACTCAACAGTGGCCACAAGACTGGAAAAGGTCAGTTTACATTCCAATTCCAAAGAAGGGCAACGCCAAAGAGTGTTCAAACTACCGCACAATTGCGCTCATTTCAAATGCCAGCAAGGTGATGCTCAAAATCCTACAAGCTAGGCTTCAGCAGTATGCGAACCGAGAACTACCGGAAGTACAAGCTGGGTTTAGAAGAGGCAGAGGAACTAGAGATCAAATCGCCAACATTCGCTGCATCATGGAGAAAGCAAGAGAATTCCAGAAAAAGTCTATTTCTGCTTCATTGACTACGCTAAAGCCTTTGATTGTATGGATCACAACAAACTGTGGCAAATTCTGAAAGTGATGGGAGTACCAGACCACCTTACCTGTCTCCTGAGAAACCTGTACGAGGGTCAAGAAGCAACAGTCAGAACCAGACATGGAACAACCGATTGGTTCAAAATTGGGAAAGGAGTACGACAAGGCTGCATATTGTCACCCTGCTTATTTAACTTATATGCAGAGTACATCATGAGAAATGCCGGGTTGGATGAATCAGAGGTCGGAATTAGATTGCCGGGAGAATTATCAAGAACCTCCGATATGCAGACGATACCACCCTAATGGCAGAAAGCGAAGAGGATCTCAAGAGCCTCTTGCTGAGGGTGAAAGAGGAGAGTGCAAAAGCTGGTTTGAAACTCAACATTAAAAAAACTAAGATCATGGCATCTGGCCCCATCACTTCCTGGCATATAGAAGGGGAAGAAATGGAAGCAGTGACAGATTTTACTTTCTTGGGCTCCAAGATCACCGCAGACGGTGACTGTAGCCATGAAATTAAAAGACGCTTGCTCCTTGGGAGGAAAGCTATGGCCAACCTAGACAGCATAGTAAGAAGCAGAGACATCACCTTGCCGACAAAGGTCCGTCTAATCAAAGCTATGGTTTTCCCAGTAGTAATGTATGGCTGTGAGAGCTGGACTATAAGGAAGGCTGAGCGCCGAAGAATTGATGCTTTCGAACTGTGGTGCTGGAGAAGACTCTTACGAGTCCCCTGGACTGCAAGGAGGTCAAATCAGTCCATCCTAAAGGAAATCAACCCTGAGTGCTCATTGGAAGGACAGATACTGAAGCTGAAGCTCCAATATTTTGGCCACCTAATGCGAAGAGAAAACTCCCTGGAAAAGACCCTGATGCTGGGAAAGACTGAAGGCAAAAGGAGAAGGGGACGGCAGAGGATGAGATGGCTAGATAGCATCACGGATGCAATGAATAGGAACTTGAGCACGCTCCGGGAGAGAGCGCAGGACAGGAAGGCCTGGCGTGCTATGGTCCATGGGGTCACGAAGAGTCAGACACGACTGAACGACTGAACAACAACAACAACAAATATGCACAAGGAAAGTGATAGCAGAATATAGGCAGAGGCAATTGATTACAGCTGGTCTAAATGATACACTCACTATCAGGATCAGTAACCCCATAGCAAGTGTCTCCCCACCCTGGCCATATCATTGAGTAGAACTCATCACACAAACCTTTCCTATCATGTAATGTTTTTTTCTGTCCACCATCCATGTCAATGGTATTTTCTGGCAGTTGGAGAGAAATTCAGTAAGCGTGCAATCCTATACATGCCTACTCAGATGTAAACACCATTGACTTTGGTGGGACTTACTCCCAGGTAAGTGCATATAGGATTGCAGCCTAAGTGATTCACGGGCTTCATGTGAGGTCTACATAATGATATGGTCATGAGATCAGATAATTAATATATAAATAATATTAATCATTATTAACAACAATATCATCTTCATCATTATCATCATTATCATCATCCCATTGGGATAATCTATATGATATGCCTGGGAAGAGAAAAACTTGCCTTGGGGATGCTAAACCCCATGGTGAGTCTAACATCTAGAATCCCATGGTGTGTCTAACATCTAGAGACAAGCTCTCTATCTTGGAATTGCACATGCTATATAGTCAGTTGTCCAACATGTACATGTTCCTGCAGTTGTTTGTATGCTTTCCCTTACAACACCCCAGAGATGTAGGTGATTGATAGGGATGTACAAAAGTCACTTACCTTTCGCAGATTATGTTGATGGTGGGGGGGAGGCGTTCCGTCCCTCCCCCCGGAATCCTCGACGGGGGGGAGGCGCTCCGTTCCTCCCCCCTGGAATCCTCCGCGGCCGGCTGTGCTTCGTGGCAGCTCCACTGAGCAGTCGGCCAGGCCCAGCCAGGCCAGAGCTGTCCACAGCCGGATTTCCGGCCGCGGAGGGCTCTGGGAAAAAAACAAACAAACAAACCACGTACGCAAATGGCGGCTATGGCCGCCGCCATTTGTGTTCCTTATTTTTGCTATCTTAGTCTAGATAAATATTTACGTAGACTAAGACAGCCCAAAATAAGGAACGCCGCCATTTGCGTATGCCTTTTTTTTCCTTTTTCTTTTTTACCAAGTCATTTTAGGCTACGTAAAAACTTACGTAGCCTATCACGTCTCTGTTGAAAAAAAAACAACAACTGCAAATGGCGGCGGCGGCCGGTTGGAAGACAAGCCACTGCCGCCCGGAAGATCTGCCCCAGGTAAGTCTTGTCCCGGGGGGGGGATCCGTGGGGGGGTGGGGGGTGGCATGCCATTCCGCCACAAATTTCGGGGGCCAAATGCACTGGCATTCGGCCTCACCGAGATCCGTGGCGGAATTCTCTGCCATCCCTAGTGATTGATTGATTTACATGTTTTGCTATACTGCCCCTTAATTACCAAAGGCGATCCCAGAGTGGTATACATAAAATTATAAAAACAATATAACTAAAAATCAAACAGACATACAAAGCATAAAACCCACTAAAATACATTTAGATTATAAAATTAATTCAATTTTAAAATTTCCAAATTCTCCTCAAAACCCTGGGTAAACGGGAAAATTTTAATCTGGCAACAAAACCATAGGGTCAGGTGAATCTTGTCTCCCTCAGCAGGTATAGCAGAGTGGGGCACCACCACAGAGAAGGCTATTTTTGTAGATGCATAGGGAGCTTTCTCCAATGATGATACATGGAGAAGGTCCTCCTCTGAAAATCTCAGTGCATAGGCAGGATGGTACTGGAGGAGGTATTCCTTCAGATATTTGGGGCCCAAGCCATTCAGTGCTTTAAAGGTGGTCACCAGGATCTTGAATTAAACCTGCGCAGGCAAAGAACAGAGGCTTGGCATTAAGAGATTTCTCTATGGCCAGACAGCAACTCTGCAGCAGGTAATATTTGTCAAATATTACAAATTCCAATGTGCATATGGAGAACAGTGGCTGAGAGAAAGAGACTTGCTTAAGAAATAGACCCATGACAGACCATCCTTATGTATTCTTTCTCTGTCTCTGTCTCTGTCTCTCTCTCTCTCTCTCTCTCTCTCTCACACACACACACACACACACCTCAACAAGAGCATTACCTTGTGAAAGAGATCTCTGGATTTCATGCAGCTACTACTGAGTAACAATGACTGCACCTTTTATTGCACAAAGAAAACACCTTTTCTTTTCTTTTACCTGGGCATTTGAAGCAGGTTGGTGTTCCCATGGGGTGGAAATGGAGGGCTGGTGAACATTTCAAGTGTGCCCAGTACTAGGCACCACATCACAGCATCTGTCAGTGGTTCTGAGGAAATGGATTGCGAGGGCATGCGGGAGGCATGGACAACTGAAAGTTCCTCCCGATTTCAAGAAGCAGAAGGAGCTGCTGCCGAACGCCACAGACACCGGAGTTGGCATGAATTATGCATCGCTTGTTTAAAGAGAGGTCAGCCTCATCAATAATGGAGGGAAGGTTCCCTGCTCTGCCTTCTGCATGCACCTTCCAACACCAGCAGCAACTCATGAAAACTGCATGGACCTTTCTCAAGGTGTTCTAAGGCCTGGAAAGAAGCTCCAGAATGGGAGGCAGCTGAGCTGAGCTGCAGCTAATTCCAGTACATATTCATTACTAGGCGCTCAACTGAGTGCCGATTTAATTTGTGCACATCTGATTAGATACTTTCTGGCACAAGCCCACACAAGCGCACTTGCCTGTAATGCAGCTTACTGCAGTTCAGGCATATGTGCTGTTGGCTCTTGGGAGTTGTGCCGACTTTGTATCCATTGGCTCCTCTTCGAACTGCTGCTAAATTTCAAACTAGACCCGTGTTGACAAGCCAGCGCATACCTCGTATAAAAGGGGGGCAGTGCTACCTTCACGTTCGCTAGTGTTGTTTTTCCCCGCTCAGGGTGGGAGCAAGGGAGAGCAGGATACTTGTCTGCTGTGGTTATCCTTTAAAAAAAAACACACTCAAAAACGCACACATGGTATATCATGGTGGGCAGGGCTGACATCAAACGTAGGCATGGCTGGGCACCTGCCGAGGTCCACTCACTGAGAGCCCCTGGACTTGCTCCTCTTCACTATTTGTTCACCTGCCTCTTGCTCTGGCCCAGACAACAGTGGTGGTGAGAAGGAGGAGCAGGAGATGCCACGGCCTGCTTGCTCACTGGCTCTCTTCCTGTCAAGTAAGCAGGTGGCAGCAACAATGGGAAAGGGGATGACTTAGTGTGTATCTCAGCAACCTAATGCATTGATTTTCCCCTCCCCCAACTCCACATATATAGATATAGATAGATATAGATATACCTACGTACCAGCGGTGTGGCTGGTGTGTGGAGAAAATGGTCTTATTCCCACTCTGTTATTGTCTGTATCTCTTTCTTAGCACCATTACCTACCTGGTTTGAAATTGTTGAAATGGTGACAACTTAACCAAGATTCATTGCCAATTGATATCGTTGAAGTAGAAGCAGAGAAGTGATTTCTTTTAAAGGCCAAACTAGCCATGACACCATTTATTCAATTAGCAATGGTTGGGTTTTTAAGTAAAAAGAAGATGCCAGGGATCAATCCGGATTAGGACCTGGGGATGGGGGGAGATAGAGAGCCTTTTTAACCCTTTGCCTGCCACAGTTTCCCAATCTGGATCAGGCCACTTACATCTGCTATCTTACATATATAATTCAAAGTCAGGAGTTAATTGGTCATCCTTTTTTGACTGCCTTCCCATTGACCAATTCTCATGAAACACACCTCATTGGAAAGCTCTTGACATGCAGATTCCATGAATAACAATGGTTTTTCAGTATAATTCAAAGTCTGGAGTTTATTTATATCCATAAAGCATTTTTAAAGAATTAGGCTATCTTCAATAACAATGTAGTATCAAGTTTTATTTTTAATATCAAAAACATGTCAACTATAATTAAACAAACATAATTAATTGCAAATTGGAGCAAAATGAAATATGAACACAACAAAAGTCTATGTACACCTTAATAAACAGAGGTGCAGACCAAAGTACAATGATATGCCAGTAACATACAGCTTGTAAACAAAATCATGAAACGATTAAGAGACACCTACAGTTAAAAGTAACCCAGTCAAAGTTTAGTTATTGCTCAGAAAGGAAGTTTCTAGCCGTTAAATTTGACAAAATAACATTTAAAAGTCTCTGTACACCTTTGTAAACACAGATATAGGCCAAAGTACAATGACATGCCAGTAACATATGGCCTGTAAACAAATCATGAAGGGATTAAGAGATACCTACAGTTAAAAGTAATCCAGTCAAAGTTTAGTTATTGCTCAGAAAGGAAGGCTCTAGCTGTTAAATTTAACAAAATAACATTTAAAAGTATCTGTACACCTTTATAAATACAGGTATAGGCTGAAGTACAATGACATGGCAGTAACAAAAAGCCTGTAAACAAATCATGAAGGGATCTACATTGCCATGAGTCATGTGCACTCATGGGCAAACCTCAAAATTCAAGTTGTCAAGTTGAAGATTCTATATCGCCTCCCCCTGCACCTGCTATTTACCTATTTTTAAAAAACATTAAACAGGTGATAATTACATGAATCAGTGCCAGGTTTTGGAGGGCCCTTGGGCAAACCTTCAGTGGGCCCCTCCCTTGTTAGGTCTACTTTCTTACCACCACTGTCACTAGCTGTAATTGCTCCTCATCCTCTCTCTCATCATTGCTACCAATTGCTTGCTTGGCAGGTGGAGAGCCAGTTAGCAAGTAGGCAGTTGCTCACCATCACCATTGTCTGGGCCAGACTGAGAGAGAGGTGAACAAGCAGGTAGAAAAGGCTAAGAGGAGCAGCACCAGGGGGTCAGTGGGCCCCTGCTGGGATGTGGGTCCTCAGCAGGTATCCAAACATGCCTACCCTTGACGCTGCCCCTGATGTGAAGTCATGTCTAGTTTGGCCCTTAAAGAATCACAATTCTCTGCTTCTACTTTAGCGCTATCAATTGGCAATGAATCTGGGTTAGGTTGTCACTACTTTATCACATATTTATAACCACATAGGTAATGATGCTAAGGAAGAAATACAGATGTTAATAACAGAGGGGGCATGGGACCATTTTGTGCATACACCAACAACATTACCAATTCTATCTGGTTAAGCTTACAAGAGCATGCCTTGTACACAGGATGACAAATCTACATGGGCACAATACACAATGTCACACCTACAGCTTTTCTGCTGGTAAAATCTAGTTGCCCTATTATTCATGATCATACTTAACTGTTCAAGATGAACCTGATGAGCTACAGCATGTGAAATGGAAGGTGTATAGAGCACTGTCTTCTATTTCATATGCTGCAGGATTCATCTGTGTGCATTTATTTTAGATGGATACATTCTAGAGTGAAGGCATATCCACTTCCAACTTGAAGATTTAACTTCCAAAGATCTGAAAGCTGAGAAATAGCAGCTTGAAAGCATGTATGTTCACATTAACAAAATCTTTAAAACACTGCAGATTCCAAGGTGCTCTACTTTTTCTAGTTTTAAAATGCTACAGAATTCTTTGTAGTTTACCAAGGGCATCATTAGAAGTGGCCGACCTAGGCACGAGCCCCTGATTTTTTTGAGCTGTGCCCCAGATCTTTTGAACTGTCTTAATTGCCTTTTTTTTTTTAAGATTTTCCTGTTGACTTGCAATGGAAAACAGAAATGGCCATAACGTTTTTAGTTTGTATGATAAATACATGAAATTAGGAGACCCAGTAGCCCCCATGGTTCTGATTGAACCTGCCCAATTTCAGGCAGTTAGGTCAAGTGGCTTTTGTGCTAGTCACAGGTAAAATGTGCTATTTTCAAGAAAATCTGTCAAAGCAAACAGCTATAATTTTTTATTTCTTCCACATAGTGGGACTGGGAAGGAATTTGGGAACCTGACAGCCCTCATGGAGCTGGCTGAGCCTGCCAAAGTTCAGACAGTTCGTTCCAGTGGCTTTTTGCTAGCCATGCATAAAGTTTCCTTTTCTCAAAGACTAAAACAAAAAGTAAAAACTGTCAAGCCATACAGGGGATTAGAGATCCTAATCAAAAGGTGTTTAAGGTGACCTTTAGGTGGTCAATATCACTAATCTCGGGGGGGGGGGTGCTGAGGTGAAAAAAACTTATCTCCTGCTACGTTTCTGCTCTTACATGCCCACTGTTAGGAGCTTGCTTGCAATGATATTTTGAAGAGGGAGAAGGAAGAGCTCCATGTAAAATAGTGGTATCTCACACAGCATCTGATTTTACTGCCCCAAACCGGAACCTTTGGCTTCTGCAGAAGTTTAGTAGCTTCAGTACAGCAAAGGATCCCATCAGCCTCCACAAACTTCTTTCTCCCCCTCCACTTTCATTTCTCCTAAATAGCTGTAGGACTCAAGTTTTCCTCATAAAGGAGAACACATCATAAAGTTAATTTAAGTACAAGCAATCCTTACAAACCCTCCACAGCCTTCTAAATTCCTCTGAAGTACTACCTCTCTGAAAGGAGCCACTTGGCTTAGGGAATTCTCTCTGCCTCCCCCCCCCCCACGCATTTCCAATCACCATTCTCCTTTTCTTCTTCCTTCCCCTATCCTGTTCTTTCTTTCTCTTCTTTATTCCACCCAGAGCATATCTTGGGAAATTCTTTAAAAGAATTCTCTTTGGTGGGCAAGAGAAGTTCTGACTTGTATTTGACTTTATACAAACAGACAAGAGGGTTGGTTTTTCTCCTCATTCAAGTCTTTGAGAAAAGTGGTTCATGTGGTTGCAGAGAAACAAAACTGGGGCTGTTTTGTTTGTCAGTTGCCATTATCCAGCAATAGGAAGGCTGTAGCTCAGTGGTAGAGCATATGTTTGGTATGCAGAAGGTACCAGGTTCAATCCCCAGCATCTCCAGGTAGGGCTAGGAAAGAATCTGGCCTGAAATCCTGGAAAGCCGCTGCTGCCAGTCAGTGTCGATAATGCCGAGCTAGATGGACCCAGGGTCTGACTCAGTATAAGGCAGCTTCCTATGTTCCTATGAACAGAAAGCTTTAATAAAAATAGGAGTTTGGCGGTTGTTTTTTAAGTGGAGGGGAGATAAATACTGCTTATTTATACAAGCCTACGTATGCCTACTCAGAAGCCCCATTATGATTAATGAAGTTTACCCTCAGGACAACATGCATAGGATTCCAGCACAAGTTACTTTTGCAGGGAGGTTTGCACCCTGATGTTCTACATGTTTACTCAGAAATAAGTCCTGAGATATGAGCATGGTACTGCAGGCTTAATACAGTGCCTACCCAGTTCTGTCTAATGAATTGACTACCCTTTCAGCTCAGTCCTATGCATGTTTTGTCGTGTGTGTGTGTGTGTTTGCATGAACTCTAGCTTTGGTGGTAAGGGAAAGGCACTTAGTACATGCTTAGAGTTTCTCCATAACTTAACCCTAGTTTTGAAAACAGACTCATTGGCTGAATCCTGATGAAGTCTTGTCACAAATTAAGTTATGTGGAGGAAGATACAATGAGAACTTGTGCATAACAAGGAGGAGGTAGAGGAGAGTTGCACAAAACAAGACATCTGTTTTTATGAAGAGTTGCTGGTGGATGGTAGGATGAGAAGGAATGGTTAGAAGGAGGGGAATAGAATTGGTAGGGGGAGAATGTAAGTGTTCAGTGGTGAAAGGAAAGCATTCTGCATATGCTCAGAGGCACTCTCTATTTAAGAACATAAGAAGAGTCGTGCTGCATTAGACCAAGGTCCATCTAGTCCAACGTTCTGTTCACACAGTGGCCAACCAGATGCCCACAGGAAACTCACAAGCAGGACGTGAGTGCAATAGCACCTTCCCACCCATGTTCCCCTGCTGCTAATATTGGTGAAATGTAAATAAATTCTAATAATTCTAAATTTAAATGCATGCATATCTTTCAGAAACTGTGCAGGTTTCTTGCCTGGGGGGCACCTCTAATGACCTGTGCATTTTCATTCAAATTTACCCAAAAACTATTGAGGAAGGGGTGAAGGGAAGGGAAAGCAAATCACCCCCTCCCCAAATTGGAGAACTCCCCTTCCACATGAACTGCTGCACCTATTTGCTGGTTTCTTACTTAGGGACAATTCTAGTCTGTCTGTAATTTTCAGAACAATGGTCCACAAGGAAAATAGGGAGATAAGTATGTCCTCTTTTGGAGACCTCAAAATGTCAAGGCCACCCTTGCACAAAAACCCTTGTGGCTATCATTCTGAAATTTGGCAGACATCGAATCATAGAATAGTAGGGTTGGAAGGGGCTTATAAGACCATCGAGACCAACCTGCTGTTCAATGCAGGAATCCAAGTCAAAGCATCCCTGACAAATGGCTATCCAGCCTCGTCTTGAATGCCTCCAGTGTGGGAGAGCCCACCACCTCCCTAGGTAATGGGTTCCATTGTCATATTGCTCTAACAGTCAGGAGGTTTTTCCTGATGTTCAGCTGGAATCTGGTTTCCTGTAACTTGAGCCCATTATTCCGTGTCCTGCACTCTGGGATGATCAAGAAGAGATCCTAGCCTTCCTCTCTGAGACAACCTTTCCAGTACTTGAAGAGCGCTATCATATCTCCCCTCAGTCTTCTCTTCTCAAGGCTTTTCTCATGACCAGTTCTTTCAGTCTCTCCTCATAGGGCTTTGTTTCCAGTCCCCTGATCATCTTTGTTGCCCTGCTCTGAGCCCTCTCCAGTTTGTCTGCATCCTTCTTAAAGTGTAGTGCCCAGAACTGGACACAGTACTCCAGATGAGGCCTAACCAGTGCTGAGTAGAGGGGAACTAGGACTTCCTTGGATTTGGAAGCTATATGTTTATTGATGCAGCCCAAAATAGCATTTACCTTTTTTGCAGCCACATTGTTGGCTCATATTCAGCTTGTGATCTACAACAATTCCAAGATCCTTCTCACTTGAAGGACTGTAGAGCCAAGTATCACCCATCTTGTAACTATGCATTTGGTTTCCTTTTCCTGGGTGCAGAACTTGGCATTTATCCCGATTAAATTTCATTCTGTTTTCTGCCCAGCACTCCAGCCTATCAAGATCACTTTGAATTGTGTTTCTGTCTTCCAAGGTATTAGCTATCCCGCCCAATTTTGTGTCATCTGCAAATTTGATCAGCATTCCCTGCACCTCCTCCTCCAAGTCATTAATAAAAATGTTGAAGAGCACTGCGGTACCCCGCTTACTATCTCTCTCCAGTTTGAGAAGATCCCATTGATAAGCACTCTTTGAGTCCGATTCTGCCACCAACTGTGGGACCACCTGGTAGTTGTTTCATCTAGCCCACTTTGAGCTAGTTTGCTCATCAGGATATCATGGAGCACTTTGTTGAAAGCTTTGCTGAAGTCGAGGTATATGATGTCCACAGCATTCCCACAGTCCACAAGGGAGGTTACCTGATCAAAAAATGAGATCAGCTAGTCTAGCAGAATTTGTTCTTGACAAAACCATGTTGGCTTCAAGTAATTACTGCATTGTTTTCAAGGTGCTGACAGGTGGATTGCTTTATCATCTGCTTCAGAATTTTCCCAGAGATTGATGTCAGACTGACTGTTCTGTAGTTCCTAGGTTCCTCCTTTTTGCCCTTTTTGAAGATAGGGACAACATTAGCCCTCCTCCAATAGTCTAGCACTTCACCCATCCTCCATGATTTCTCAAAGATAATAAGACAGTGGTTCTGAGAGTTCTTCTGCCAGTTCCTTTATTACTCTAAGGTGCAGTTCATCTGGCCCTGGAGATTTGAACTCATTCAAAGTACTTAGGTGTTCCTTGACCATATGCCTATTGATCTCAAGCTGTAATCCTGCCCCTTCACCCTGTACTTCACCTTTGCCAGGGGGCTCATAGACCCGCTTTCAGGAGAAGACTGAGCCAAAGTAAGAATTGAGCACTTCTGCCTTTTCCTTATCATCTATTATCATTTTGCCATCCTTATTTAATAGCTGAACCACCATTTCTTTCCTCTGTCTTTTACTATGGACGTATCTGAAGAAAGCCTTTTTGTTGCTTTTAGCATCCCTCGCTAACTTCAGCTCATTCTCAGCTTTAGCCTTCCTGATGCCATCCCTGCAATGCTGTGCTACCTGCCTGTACTCTTCCTTTGTAGCTGGGCCTTCATTCCATTTCTTTTATGTGACCTTTTTTGTTTTCTAAGCTTTTTGTGAAGCCACATTGGCTTCTTCTGTTATCTTCTGCCTTTTATTCTTTTTGGGATTGTTTTTAATTGTGCCTTGAGAATTTCCTTTTTTAAAAACTCCCACCCATCTTGGACTCCTTTTCTCATACAAGTCGCTTGCCATGGGACCTTACTGATCATTGTTCTGAGTTTATTAAAATTGGCTTTCCTAAAATCCAGGGTACACATTTGGCTACACTCATCTTTTGCTTTCTTTAGAACCAAGAACTCAACTATAACTTGGTCACTTTCCCCCAGAGTTTCCGTAGCAGCTACTTCATCCACTGAGTCATCTCTGTTTATTAGGATCAAGTCAAGGATAGCCAATCCTCTAGTTCCTTCCTCTACTTTCTGAAGAAGGAAGTTATCAGCAACACAAGTCAGGAATTTCTTGGAGGGGCCATGTTTTGCAGAATTTGTCTCCCAACAAATATTGGGGAAATTGAAGTCCCCCATTACTGCTACATCATGCTTCCTTGAAACCTTGGCAATTTGCATTTCAAAAGTTTCATCCTTGTCTTCTTGATTGGGTGGCCGGTAGTAGACTCTGACCACCATGTTCCTTTTATTCTTTGCTCCATTTATTTTAACCCATATGCTCTCAGTGGGGCTACCAAGCTCATCCTCCTGTATTTCTGTGCAGAGATATGTATTTTTCACATATAGTGCAACTCCTCCTCCCTTTCTGTTCCTCCTGTTCTTTTTGAACAAGTTATATCCTTCAGTTGCTGTATTCCAGTCATGGGAGTCATCCCACCAAGTTTCAGTTACACCTATCAAGCCATAATTTCCCCCCTGTATTAAGAGTAGGGATGGCAGAGAATTTCTCCCCGAAACTTCGGGGGGCCGAGCGCCAACCTGTTCGGCCCCCTGAACAAGTTTCGGGGAGAAATTCTCTGCACCCCCCTGCCCCCTGCACACACCCCCGGGACGGGACTTACCTTTGCCGAATGTCCCTCCCGGCAGCGGGTCCGGCCGGCGGTTCGGCGGGTGTTCGTGCGGGGCGGGAGCGGCAGCCGGTCTTTCGACCGGCTGCCACCGCCGCCATTCCAATAAAAGAAAACAAAAACGCCCCCGTGATAGGCTACGTGATGATTAACGTAGCCTATCATGGCTAGATTTGCAAAGTCAGCCATGATAGGCTACGTAAATCGTCACGTAGCCTATCACGGGTGACTTTAAAAAAAAAAAAAAGCGCGTACGGATAATGGCGGCCCCCATAGGGAGCCGCCATTCCCGTTCCTTATTTGGTCGCCGTAGTCTACGTAAAGATTTACGTAGACTACAGCGACCAAATAAGGAACGCGAATGGCGGCTCCCTATGGGGGCCGCCATTAGCGTATGCGCTTTTTTTTTTTTTTTTAAAGTCACCCGTGATAGGCTACGTGACGATTAACGTAGCCTATCACGGCTGACTTTGCAGATCTAGCTGTGATAGGCTATGTTAATCGTCACGTAGCCTATCATGGGGGTGTTTTGTTTTGTTTTTTAAACTTTGGAGTTCGCGGCCGGGCGAGGTGGGAAGCCTCCTCCCCGGCCTGTATTTCGGCCGGGCGAGGCGGGAAGCCTCCCCCCCGGCCTGAATTTCAGCCAGGCGAGGTGGGAAGCCTCCCCCCCCAGCCTGAACTTCACGGGGGGAGCAGCGAAGCGCCTCCCCCCCACCACGAACAAGCTTCGACGACAGGTAAGTGACTTTCGTCCACCCCTAATTAAGAGTTCAAGTTCGTTCTGTTCGTTTCCCATACTCTGGGCATTAGTATATAGACATCAAAGACCATGTGCTTTACAATCTGGCTTTCTTCCTACATGTTTCTGAAGACTATTATTGGGTGCTATTAGAGCTGTTCTCTCTGTTGATCTCCTCTCATGGGGCAATGAATCCTGAAATTTTTATCCACTTCTTCAAAGTAATAAAAATGTTATTGCCTGTTCCCTTTAAAAGAAAATATAAATTTAAACCCTGCGCCAATTTTTCTGACATTGGGCAGGTGTAATCCTCTTCTTGGGGGCTATTATGCCTGAAATTATTATCCAGTTCTGACAAAGAGGAAAAAATTACTTTTTTCCCCTAATTTCCCATGGTAGTCAACAGGAAGCATAAAGACTCATTTTTCAAACTTTGAGTCAGTTTTGGTGCTGAACTGAAGTGGTCCGACTATAAATTGGCCCGAGCAGAAGCGGGATGTTTTCCAAAATGCTGAATCAGGGTCTGAGTTGAAATGGGGTGGGTGGGTCAGTGCACACTTCTTTTGTGTATGTGTGTGTGTATATATATATATATATATATGTATGTATGTAATCTAAACACACATGCAAGCACACCGCTCACACACGTGCACACGCACATGCGTGCGCACAGACATATTAGAGGTGCACTTAGACTCGTGTGTGTATGTGTGTGTGTGTGTGTGTGTGTGTGTATATATATGTATATATATATATATATTACATTATATATATGCACATTTGTGTTATGGGCTGTGCCCCAGATCTTTTAAGAATCTAGCAACGCCCCTGTAGTTTACTGCTTGGCTTGAAACCAAGATCTTGCTTTACTTAAACCTCTCCTTATGACTGGTTGCAGTGAAGACACAGCTCACTTGCACAAATGCTACCTGGCTGTGTTGGCCACAGGAGCATTGAAGTTAAAATGAGGTTTGTGTTTTAAGGCTGAAGCTCAAACTTTTAATTATGCAGCTCTGCTTTAGATAGCTCTATATGAAAGGCAAATGGAAGATTGATGGCTGAAATTAAACAGCAATGTGTATAATTGGAAATCAGCTCAAGAATCATACACACAACATATTGAAGGCATCCATCATGCACCCGGTGAATGTCGTTTTAGGTATTTAGTAATGGAGGCTGAAATAAGAATTAACAAAATAAAGGGAGCTGAGGTGAGGAAAACTCCTAAAAAGAAAGGTAACAAGGATTGATGATAACTCAATTCTGATTCTAGCTTTCAGAATCTCTTCCAAGATTCAGAAACTCCACTATTTCCTCCTCCTCTGGATTCACTTCAGTACAGCTACTGAGTTGGGTTTGCAAGAAATTGCCTTGTCATAATTTTGGAAGCATCTTTTAGATTATAAAAGGTCCAAAGCAAAACAGCAGCTAGCTGCTATATTATTATTATTATTATTATTATTATTATTATTATTATTATTATTCCCAAGCAAAGCCCTCTAGAAGGCATCTAGTGCATTCAGACATTATGAATCTGCCACCATGTATATTCAAGGAATGACCTTGGTTGTATTGTAACATTGGGAAGAAGTCACCTGATTCCAGCAATGCAAAGGTTTGCAGTAAAAAGAAAAGATATCTGGTGAAAATGTATGAACTGCTGTTTCTGTGAGGGTGTTGTATTCAGAAATACAGAATAGGGCATGAACATGTTATCTGGGCCTGCTCATTTAAATCTGTTTGCCCCTATATAGAACAACAATTCTTTGATACAATTGAAACAGGAAGTAGTTCATCATCATTATGTGGCATGAATGCGTTATCCCACTTCTTTCTATAATTAATCTGGAAAACTGTTTTGAACACAACAGCTTTCTCTGCCTTACTATTAACTGTTTTGCCCTCTGGGTGTAGTAATGAGACACGTTATATCATTGTTTGGATTTCTTTTGTTCCCACTATATTTAAATGCACACATGCAAAAGCATTTCCCTTGCCAGCTGTGGATCTTTCCATGTTGCATTCAGTTCTTTAGTCATTGTCTACATTTCCCAGTGTCTAATTTACATTAATTGTTTTCCATTCATTGGTTTTGTCACCACCTTCTCTGTTCTTCCAAACTCCTAATAAAAATTATTTCAGTTTTGAAGGATAACATTTTTATTATATAAATCTCTCCTGGTACTTGTCAATTTCCAGGTTTTTTAATGGGAATATTAAGGGTAGTGCCACATACCCAATAGGCCAAGACCACACAAAGGGTGGAAACATCCTGGCAAAGATGTGTCATGCACTATGAAAGTGCTTTTACTCGCATTCAGAACAGCCTTTTTACATGATGGACTAAAAATACAAAATGATTGCAGTCAATTGGAGAGCAGCTTAACAACAATACTTGGTCTTGCTTAAATGTCATTGTAAACTTCAGAGAGAACACTAGTCTCCCTCTGAAAGAAGACTAACTACACAAATGTAAGATGAAGAGAATTGGGCTTATAGTGAAGAACAAACAACATGAGCCAGCCATGTGGTACTGCAGTACAGAAGGCCAATGCCATTCTGGATCGTGGAACAATTCTATCCAAGGGTCAGGCAGGAATAATATGCTTTATCCATTATCCAACACTGGCAATACCACTGTGGGCACCACAATTCTACAAACGTGTTACTAAATCAGAAAAGGTTTAAGATGCTTCCAAATGAGACATTTATAGTCCTGTCAGGACCCTGGACAGCATACTGCAGGGGTTAGTTACTGAAGTGTTTCATTTTCATCACAAGGAGGACTGTGGTCCCAGCAAGGGAATACCTTAAGAAGGCTGGCAGGCCCAGAACTTTCAGAGGCCCATCTAAACGTGTTTTTTTTACTCTGGGGCAGCTGCATAGTTGAGGTCCCTTGGGACAGATGACACAGCCGCCACTTCGCAGCCATCCATGGTTTTATCCTGGAAAATGCAGATTTCCAAGGAGGACTTTTGCTGCAATGTCTTTTATTTGCTGCGTGTTTCAACTTCGCATGACTTATCAGGAAAAGGTCCCTCAGGTCCTAAAATGATTCCTTCCTCTTGGAAACATTGGTGAACACTGTGGAAAGTAGCAGTGGAGTCTGTGGGGAGTGTATTTGGCAGAAGGAGGAGAAATAGTACATTTGATTAGATTTAGGGTTTTCGAGGTGCCTAGTTTTCACATTATTGTTAGTCATTTTTTGCATTGGCTAACATAATACAACTTTTGCATGCCTTGAATTTTGAACTGCACAAATGTTCTTTTGAAACTGCACATTTTTTTCTTGAACTGCACATTTCATGTCTGGTGATTTCATATTAAAAATGCCTTGCACAAAATGCACATTTGAAAAACCTGGATAAGGCTTTCTCCAGTAAATTTAGATTGGTAGAAACTGCCTAATGCATTCCCTCTTTACTCAACTCCTGGATGAGGCTTTCAGTAAATATAACCTTGTATAAAACTGTACCCAACACAATCCACTTGCTGCAAAAAGCCTGGACAGGGGCTGCTAACACAGCTTAAACTGTCAGTCACACAAGAGTTTGGCTCATGTTGCCACTTATGCATCACCAAAAAGGAGTATAAGCACAACTGAATAAAAGGACAAACGAGGATACAAATTTGCATAAAAGCTACTTCTGCTAATTTATATGTATAGATGTGAATGTAGAAATAATTGTTGTTGTTGTTCAGTCGTTCAGTCGTGTCCGACTCTTCGTGACCCCATGGACCATAGCACGCCAGGCCTTCCTGTCCTGCGCTCTATCCCGGAGTGTGCTCAAGTCCATATTCATTGCATCGGTGATGCTATCTAGCCATCTCATCCTCTGCCGTCCCCTTCTCCTTTTGCCTTCAGTCTTTCCCAGCATCAGGGTCTTTTACAGAGAGTGTTCTCTTCGCATTAGGTGGCCAAAATATTGGAGCTTCAGCTTCAGTATCTGTCCTTCCAATGAGCACTCAGGGTTGATTTCCTTTAGGATGGACTGATTTGACCTCCTTGCAGTCCAGGGGACTCGTAAGAGTCTTCTCCAGCACCACAGTTCGAAAGCATCAATTCTTTGGCGCTCAGCCTTCCTTATAGTCCAGCTCTCACAGCCATACATTACTACTGGGAAAACCATAGCTTTGATTAGATGGACTTTTGTCGGCAAGGTGATGTCTCTGCTTCTTACTATGCTGTCTAGGTTTGCCATAGCTTTCCTCCCAAGGAGCAAGCGTCTTTTAATTTCATGGCTACAGTCACCGTCTGCAGTGATCTTGGAGCCCAAGAAAGTAAAATCTGTCATTGCTTCCATTTCTTCCCCTTCTATACACCAGGAAGTGATGGGGCCAAATGCCATGATCTTAGTTTTTTTAATGTTGAGTTTCAAACCAGCTTTTGCACTCTCCTCTTTCACCCTCAATGAGAGGCTCTTTAGATCCTCTTCACTTTCTGCCATTAGGGTGGTATCGTCTGCATATTGGAGGTTGTTGATAATTCTCCCGGCAATCTTAATTCCGACCTGTGATTCATCCAACCCGGCGTTTCTCATGATGTACTCTGCATATAAGTTAAATAAGCAGGGTGACAATATGCAGCCTTGTCATACTCCTTTCCCAATTTTGAACCAATCGGTTGTTCCATGTCTGGTTCTTACTGTTGCTTCTTGACCCTCGTACAGGTTTCTCAGGAGACAGGTAAGGTGGTCTGGTACTCCCATCACTTTAAAAATTTGCCACAGTTTGTTGTGATCCACACAATCAAAGGCTTTAGCGTAGTCAATGAAGCAGAAATAGACTTTTTCTGGAATTCTCTTGCTTTCTCCATGATCCAGCGAACATTGGTGATTTGATCTCTAGTTCCTCTGCCTCTTCAAAACCCAGCTTGTACTTCCAGTAGTTCTCGGTTCGCATACTGCTGAAGCCTAGCTTGTAGGATTTTGAGCATCACCTTGCTGGCATGTGAAATGAGCGCAATTGTGCGGTAGTTTGAACACTCTTTGGCGTTGCCCTTCTTTGGAATTGGAATGTAAACTGACCTTTTCCAGTCTTGTGGCCACTGTTGAGTGTTCCAGATTTGTTGGCATATTGAATGCAGCACTTTAACAGCATCATCTTTTAGGATTTTAAATAGCTCAGCTGGAATACTGTCACCTCCGCTAGCTTTGTTGTTACTAATGCTTCCTAAGGCCCACTTGACTTCACTCTCGAGGATGTCCGGCTCAAGTTCAGTGACCGCACTATCATGGCTATCAGGGACATTCAAATCTTTCCTGTATAGTTCTTCTGTGTATTCTTGCCACCTCTTCTTAATCTCATCTGCTTCTGTTAGGTCCCTGCCTCCTTTGTCCTTTATCATGTCTGTCTTTGCACAAAACGTTCCCTTGAGATCTCCAATTTTCTTGAAGAGATCTCTAGTCTTTCCCATTCTGTTGTTTTCCTCCATTTCTTTGCATTGTTCATTTAAGAAGGCCTTCTTGTCTCTCCTTGCTATTCTCTGGAACTCTGCATTCAGTTGGATATATCTTCCCCTTTCTCCCTTGCTTTTTGCTTCCCTTCTTTCTTCAGCTACTTGTAAAGCCTCATCAGACAGCCACTTGGCTTTCTTGCATTTCTTTTTCTTTGGGATGGATTTCGTTGCAGCCTCCTGAACAATGTTACGGACCTCCGTCCATAGTTCCTCAGGCACTCTGTCTATCAGGTCTAATCCCTAAAATCTATTCCTCACCTCCACTGTATATTCATAAGGGATATGATTTAGGTCATACCTGAATGGTTTAGTGGTTTTCCCTACGTTCTTCAATTTAAGCTGAAATTTTGCAAGAAGCAGCTCATTATCTGAGCCACAGTCAGCTCCAGGTCTTGTTTTGACTGACTGTATAGAGCTTCTCCATCTTTGGCTACAAAGGACATAATCAATCTGATTTCGATATTGACCATCTGGTGATGTCCATGTGTAAAGTCGTCTCTTGTGCTGTTGGAAAAGAGTGTACTAGAATTTAAATTTCACAGAAGGCAAGCTCATTAATTTTTCATATAAATCACCCCAAATAAAATAAATTATTCAAGTAATTTACACCCCACCACAAATCATCTGTTCCTCTTCAATGAATTTAACCACACACCCCCAATTAATTTTCCACCCAGATTCTGCCCCGGAATAATTTCCATTTAAATTAATTAGCCCATTAATCAATAAAAGTGAAGGTAAAGGTGTCCCCAGCCAGTCGTCCGACTCTGAGGTGTGGTGCTCATCTCCATTTCTAAGCCGAAGAGCCAGCGCTGTCCGAAAACGCTTCTATGGACATGTGGCCGGCATGACTGAACACCGAGGTGCACGGAACACTGTTACCTTTCCCGCCGAGGTGGTACCTATTTATCTACTTGCAATTTCTTGCTTTCGAACTGCTAGGTTGGCAGAAGCTGGGACTGAAGACGGGAGCTCACTCCGTCACGCAGCACTTGGGTCTCGAACTGCTGTCCCGACCTTCCGGTCTGCAGTTCAGCGTCTTAACCACTAAGCCACCGCGGCCCCTAATTAATTAAAAAGGGTGCCCTGCCTTGGTGTAGTTAAATGTCAGCTTAGACACTCACAGTTTGTTAATTCTTGACAAGTTTGGAGAAGTGCATTTTAGTTGTGGAAACAAAAGCTTTGTCCAGAGCCCTTCTCTTTTTTACAGTCAATAGAATGAAAATGTTGCCAGTTGTACACTTAAGGCATGCTCCTTTCAATTCATCTACATAGGATAACACTATTTCTACACCACATCCGAACAAAAGACACAGAACGTGCCAGACATACATGCACAAGGACCTTGACCCTGGACACCCATGCATCTAACCACTTTTATGTACACAAAAAAACCCCTCTCTAATCATTATCCCTTACCACTATATACCTACACAGTCCTAGGTGCCCACTATGCTTAACTACAAAATACAATGGTGGCCATGGATTCGGACTCATTTAAAAGGGGATTAGACAAATTCATGGAGGATAAGGCTATCAGTGGCTATTAGTCATGATGGTTAAATATTACATCCAATATCAGAAGCCTCTCAGTACTAGCTGCTAGAGAACACAATCAGGGAGGGTATTATTGCACTCATGTCCTGCTTGTAAACTTCCCATAGGCATCTGGTTAGCCATGGTGTGAAGAGAATGCTAGACTAGAGAGGCCTTCAGTCTGATCTAGCATGACTCTTCTTATGTTCTTAAATTACAAGCGTGCACAGTTCTACTAGTTTAACTACATTTGATGGGAAAGGAGCATATTTCCTGCCCCATCCCATGTTAAAATATTTTCTGTCGAAGTCTCTAGTGGAAGATTTATTAGGAGCCTACAAATTACTGCACATTAAAAGCAAGTGTTCTTTCCCATCACTCATATTAAAAAAGTATTTTATTTTTTACAAAAGTAAGCATTTCAGTTACATCTTTCTTTTTTAAAGTGCTCCCTGGGCTTCTTAGTAGAGTCGGATTTTTCTCATTCTTTTCTCATCCTAAATACGAAACATGAAAAAAAGAATATTTCTCAGTTACTACTAAAACATAGATTTACAGACTTGAACTGTGGTTATTTTTTAAGCAACTAGGACTATTTTCTTGAAGTTACTGGCAATATTTACCTTCCCAGGAAACTCCAGCTTTTCCATAATCCTAAGAGCCCAAAGATTTCAGTACGAGACAGTAAATGCAAGAAGGGTGGTACAAATGGGAAAATACACAAGCAATTCTGTTCAGAAGGGGATGTGGCCAGCATGTAGTGATGGTTTTCCTTTTTCTAATATGATCAGCAAGTAAGCCAGCCACACAGTGAGATCTGAAGCCTCACATGCCCTTAGGAATGAGAATCATGTCATTTGCATGGACATTGTATTGTCAGGATTGATTCTGAGCGTATGGAGATAGTTAGCAGTTCAGACGAAGAATGGGAACTGCCAGAACTGGGGGAGGCATCTTCTTGAGTGAGTTTAGATATGGATAAGCATGCTTCTGAGGACACTAACACAGAGATAGGTGAGCCTGAAGCCCCTGTCTTTCCCTCTTCCATGAAAACTGAAGAGGAGGAAGAGGGTGCAGGGTGTGACCTGAGAGATGCTAGACTGCGGCACAGAGCAAAGAGGGAAAAGTTAGAAGTGGAGCTCAGACATTCGACCCAGTTAGCTATGTGTGAGAGTCGACGTAAGGGAGCATCAGTGGAAGGGAGGGGCATCCCTCCCTAAGTTATTCTAGCCAGCAAGTTCTTGTTTCAAACTGCTGGCAAGGTCATAGTTCCCACTTGGATCCCCTGTAGCCATTCGTAAATGTATGACGCAGCTGTATTCCTTTGTAGCCTGAGAGTCTTCAAAGATTTGCATCTGTAATGAACCTGATTGATAGTAAATTAAAGGCATGAGACTGAAGCCTCTCTTCTTGTGTGTGTGCATGAGGAAGGAGGGGGCCAAGGGCATGTGACATGTACTAAAAAAGCAATGGCAACCCTAAAGGCCCATACAATTTATTATATATGATAATGGGTGATGGATGAGCGCCAATAAACTGAAGCTGAATCTCGACGAGATGGAGGCCCTGTAGGTAGATGGTTCACATGTCTGGGAATTGGGTGTGCAGGGTGCTTGCAGTCTTTTTGAAAGAGGAGGTGCATAACTTCAGGGTACCTGGAGGTGCAAGTGGCCTCAGTGGTTTGGAATGCCTTCTACCAGCTTCGGCTGATTCACCAGCTCCAGTTGGACTACCGTAATATGCTTTATGTGGGCTGCCCTTGAAGGTAATCTGGAAGATTCAATTAGTGTAGAACACAGGTGCTAGAATATTAATTGGTGAGGCCAAATGGGATGATATCATACTGATTGTAACAGAGCTGAACTAGTTGCCTATTTGCTTCTGGGTCCAATTCAAGGTGCTGGTGCTTACCTATAAGACGTAAATAGCTTTGGACTCAAATACCCAAAGGAATGGCTCTCCCTATACCAGCCTGCCTGTGTCTTGAGATCTCCAAGGTGATCAAGGATGATTTAGAAATAGCTAAAAAAACTACCCCCCACTTTCCATTCACTGCCATTTTAGCAAAGTGCATAATGGCACTGACCAGAAAAGTCTTTTTAAAAAAAATAGCATTATAATATTATACTACTATACAACCATAATGCTATGTTAAAGAAAAAGTATTATACCATTATAGGAGTATTGCACTATTCCCCTATAATGCTAATTTTCAACCATTATTATAAACCTCACCTATCCAATCACTGCCATTAACCACCTAGATAAAATGGTAATAATTGAAAAGGGTTCTTTACCCATCTCTTAAAATATATATTGCATTATGGGCATATATGTGCTATAAAACTCTTTCACTGAAGTCGTATTTCACTATTACTTTAATGTGATATATATAATCTAGCCAGAAAAGTATCTTAGTACTGCTTAAAATATTGATTATAAATAAATATGGTGCCTACTGCAAAGGTATCAGGGTTCCCCTTATGGCCTGGACCCCCTGAGCAACTCCTTAAGGAACTCTTGACTCCTGAAGAGCTCCACCTTCCTTTTTTAAAACTTTCCCTTCCCAGTAACGTCAGGCTTAGCTATGGGGTAATTGGCACTTCAGACACTTGGGTGTTAATCACAACAATTTACTGGTAAATTAAAGCAAGCAAATTACAACTAAAGGTATTTACACAATAGAGCTGAGTGACACAAGAGGCATTAAGAGAAAATAAAAGTTGCAAAACACATGTTCCTTTATCCTAGCTGTACTTCAACTCCTCTAGACTGCTTCTTCCTGCTCTCTCTTCGTGCTCTGGTCTTTCCAACTCTGCTCTTACTCTCCCTGACTATCTCTTTTTATACCCTCCTCCCCAAAACTGAAAGTACTGCTTCAAACCTGAAGAAATGAAATTTAACTGGGGAAATGAAACTGAAACTTAACCTGAGAAATGAAATTAATCCTCTCTGGGATACCCCCTCCCAACAAAAAAACTCCAGGCTTCTAGGCCTGACCTTTTTCTTCTCCTTGTCTCTGTAGGCATCAAACCTTCACAAAAGAGTATAGTGAATTTGTGCTGAGCTGTGATGCTGCCTGATTAGTCACTGCCCACATCAACATCATGCCCATTGAAAAAGACAGGAGGGTAACACTAAGAGCAATAGTATGGCCAGAATATAGTGGGACATGCACAAAAATAAAGCACAATTATCTCCTGATAGTATGGTAAGTCAGTTGCAATCATGCTTGTAGCTTACAGAGAAGAGCCATGATGTATTAGTGCTAAGAGCCATCCATCTGGAAGCAGCCTCAGAGTTCAAGAGAAACCTGTCATAAGAGGAAAGGTTTAAAGGACCTGCATGTATTTGGCCTAAAGAAAAGAAGATAAGGATGCAGAAAATATTTTAGCAGGAGATCTTTTTACAAAGAATACTGTAATAGGCTTTCGTGAGGTACGGCTTTGGAACATCAGAAAGCCAGGAAGGTGTCCAATAAGTGTATGAAGCAGCTGGATAACATTCAACTCCTTTCAAACACCCACAATTGTACATTTCATATCAAGAAAGCCCATGGCTGTACATTTCTTCTAAGTGTGTGGGAAACCATACTCTGTGGCTGCTATCCTATACATGTTTACCTGGGAATGAGTACTTTCAACAGAGTACTTTGACCTCTGTGGGATTTACTTCTGAGTAGATATAGGATTGTGCTGTGTGTCTCCATAGGTCTCCAGAGGAAGCACAACCGGTCTCTGACAGACAGGAATGTGGAAGAAGGCCTACAAAGAAGCTGCCAAATGTATGCATTCAGCAGCACCTGAGGAGAATTTCAGGGAACACCAACCCCAGCAGGTTCCAGGAAGGCCAGGGGGCTAAAAATCTCCCAGCCCAACTGTGTTCCCCCAAGGCCTTGGTGCTAAGGCATGCCCCCTCCTGTGACAGATAACTGGTGAGTCATTTGCAGCAAGACTGATAAACGTGCGTTTCCTTTAATATGAATTGCATGTTTGTACATAGAGCTGAAATCTCAGTAGAATTTATTTATTTATTTATTTATTGCATTTATACCCCGCCTTTCTCCCTCTCGCAAGGAACTCAAGGCGGCTTACATTATCCTCCTCCTCACTGTTGTATCCTCACAACAACAACCCTGTGAGGTAGGTTGGGCTGAGAGTCTGTGACTGGCCCAAAGTCACCCAGTGAGCTTCCATGGCCAAGTGGGGACTAGAACCCAGATCTCCCGGCTCCCAGTCCGTCACTCTCACCACTACACTACACTGGCTCTCTGAATTAACCAGGTTCCTTCTCTTCCCCCTGTCCCAGCCCCCCAGGGTTCCTGTATCTTTTCACACCTGCCCAAGGGGCCAAAATGCCTCAACGGAGTCTTTTCCTGAAGTGTCTGGGTGGGGATTCAATAGTGGGGAAAGTTGTACCGGCGGAGTGTTTGCCTTTTGCACAGGGGTTGAAAGTATAGGAACCCTGACAGAAAAAAAGATAAAAATCCAAAGCTTTCAGTATTTGAAGAAAGCGCTGGTCTGGGGAGGCAACAGCTTAAAAACACACACATGGTATTGTAGTTGTGCTGCAGCATCCTTTCCCAACCTGGTGCCCTCCAGATGTTTCAGACTTCAACTTCCATCAGCTCCAGCCGGCATGATCGATGGTCACGAATGCTAGTCCAAAACATCTGAAGGGCACCAGGTTGTGGAAGGTTGTGCTGAAGGATCCTCCTCCAACCTGGTGCCCTCCAGATGTGGTGGACCGCTGGCTGAGAACGATGAGAGTTGCAGTCCAACACATCTGGAGGGCACCAAGTTGGGGAAAGAAGGCTCAAGTTTCCTACTGGAGTGACAGTTTGTAATTGATTCAGGGTTGCGGGGAATGTTCTGTGTGCGAGATACTGAACTAATTGTTCAGGTTGAATTTATCAACAGTGAATGTTACTTTTGAGCATCTAGTTGCTTGGGGGTCCAGTGAGAATAATACCTAATAGTAATACCCCAGTACCCCTTGATAATTCAGAACGTTTGATAAAATGGATGGAAGTGGTAGTGCTGAAATATCTCAAGATACCGGATCTTGGGGAATAATTAGTCTGGGAACTAAACAGTGCAATCCCAGGCATGTTTACTCAAAACAAAGGGCCAAACCATACATAGGGCACACGGAGCTTTTATCCTGCGATTGAGATTGCTCCTTCGCGGACGTTTGCGGGCTCTTTACATGATGCTGTGATCATTCAAGGCGTCTCCTGCACTAAATAGATCGCAGATAATGAGCTATCAAATTACCCTGTCGTGTTCCAGTTCAGTTTCCTCCATGAATCGTTGTGATCCTGCATTTAAAACGGAAGCACAAAGCCCCATTTTAAATGCAGGATTTTAGGCTGGTGTAGAGATGCCCGTAGTGCTCAGCTATAAAGTATGTGTGTCAGGAAGGAGGTTTAGCTTTTTACACTAAAAGGACTATGTCAGAGGGACGTGAAACTTGTCCCTGTTCTCCCTGTCAGCTTATGTATGACCTCAGAACAGGGCTGGAAGAAAATGTATCAGGGAGCACCTGCAGTGCAGAAAGATTAGACATGGGACAGGGTGTGTTTTGCTCCTGTCCCCTGCACTACTTTTAGTGTTAAAATCTAACCACACATGCCATGCTTTATAGTCAAGCCAGCAAGCACATATTTGACAAACAATGCCACGTCTGGTTTTGTCCAGTGGGGCTTACTCCCTGATAAATGTGCTTAGGATTGCAGTCTGAGTTAACCACTAAATAATTCACAAACAATTCATGGTGGAGTGAATGACCCAGAGAGTCAAATGAGTCTGTCGACTGTTTTGCAGAAGTGGCTGCCTCAAGTCCCCCTGCAGAAGTTTAACAGAAAGTTCAGCTTTCATTTTGCAACAAGCATACATCTCTGCATGTGCTGAATGTTTTTTAAAAGAAATTGCTACATTGTATTCTGCTGGGTCTGCAACTTCTTAGGTTTGGCTAAGTCAGTGTGAAACAACATATAAGTACAAAAAACAAAAACATCATAATAATCATGTTTTGTTTTACTATTTGTGGACTAAATATTTGTGGACTATGTGTAGACTAAACTATGTATGGACTAAATATCTTGTTAATTGAAGGGAAATGAAGAGCTGATCATGCATTGGGTCAGGATCAGAGCAACCATCACTTTGCAGAATCAAACTAAGAACTGGACCAAATCTGCTAGATTTATGTAAGATCCCACTGGCCAAACCATTGGGTCCTCTGCCTCATCCTATGTATTCTGTGCTTGTCTTGCTTTTATAACCCATTCCCTACTTTGTTCCGGAAGGTAGGGAGATGCCCGGGCACTGGAAGTTCTCTGCAGCATGCTGAGGAGACGTAACCTTCTCACCACACTTCTGATTGCTTTGCCATGGGGTCTTCTCCTAACATTGTGGCATCAGTACCCAACCACCCGCTACCTCAGCCTTCTGAGAAGTAAGTACAAAAACTCAGAGCCTTACAAAAGCCTCTGCAACTTTTCCCCCCCATAACAAATATTACTGTGAGAAAAGGAAGAAATGGCCATTGCTCTCCTCCACTGTTAGTCTGTAATATATAGTAAAGATGAGGAACTGGTTTTCTCACCAGGGCCACATACCCTCCAGGATAGTCTGTCAGGGGCACATGCTGGTGGTAGCCAGGGCAAAAGCCAGCGGTGGACAGAGCCAAAAGTGGGTGGGGCCACCCCTTCTCTTTCTGCCACATCTTTCTCTCTCCCTCTTTCTCTCTGACACCTCCTTCTCTTTCTGTCTCTTACTGGCATCGCCTTCTCTCTCTCCCTCTTCCCCCCTGCTGAGCAGGCTGCCAGAGGAGGAGCAGATTGCTCTTCCTCAAAGTCTGAACTGATTACTTGCAGAGTGCTTTTGGAATTAGGCCAAGGGCCGCATGCAATCCTAGGGCTATGGGTTGGCTGCCCCCGCAGTAGGATTGCCAGGTTGCACACCGCAGATTTTGTTACCCTTTCACTTTCCCTGTGAAGAGAGAGACATGACCAATGTCAGAGCCCAGTTTTTTTGTCTAGATCCTGTAAACCGCCCCCCCCACACACACACACACATACAGAATGCCGTGGAGGAAGATGGAAGCCCTGTTTGCTTTAGAATGTGGAGGTGGGATGAATCTTGGGGCCTAAGAAGATACTAGGTGGGAGATGGTAGCAACATCTCCTACAGCAGCAGGAGAGTTTGAAGTGAATGAATTCTCTGGGTTGCAACCTGGCAATGCTAAATTTCTATAACTCATCAGCTTTCAAACTACCTTGCTCCCATACAAAGTATTCAACATAATTGCACGATGTGCCCACTGAAGGGGAATTGGCACCCCATATTTAAGTGCATTAACGCAAAGCACTCTGGTGAGGTTTGGATCTCTATGATGCACATTTACAAACTCTTCACAGGGTTATTCTTCAGCAAAGGCTATTTGGCTTTGATACAAGCCTGACTTCCACCATCCTCAGTGTCCTCCGTTTTTAATTAGCCTGTTGTTTCTTTGTCACTTTTTAAAAGCTGATCAAATTTTAAATGCCCAGAGGAAAGAGAATTAGAATGCAGAAGAGAATGGGGATAGGGCTTGAATATAAACTTTTGAAGAGGTGTCGCAGTGGATGTGTTATGCTTTATTCTGTTTCTTCCTTTTGCCTTAGAGGAAACAGATGAAAATGTGACGGCCAAATCTCCCTTCAATAGCACATCTCTAGCAAGGGAGGATGGGCTCTCTTCATGCGCTCGGCAGCCAGCCCTAGGGACTGCTCCCAAAATAATCCGGAGCTATGTGTATGCCAGGCCTCCCCCATGGTCAGACTCCCTGCCTGCCATATTTGTGATCACACCAACCTACACACGGCCAGTGCAGAAGGCCGAGCTGACCCGACTGGCCAACACTTTCCTCCATGTGCAGAACCTCCATTGGGTAGTGGTGGAGGACTCGCCCAGAAGGACCAACCTAGTGTCCAATCTGTTGGAGAAGGCAGGGATCAATTTTACTCACCTGAACATTGAAACTCCGAAGAGTCTGAAAGTGGGCCTGTCCTGGATCCCATCTCACACTCCAAGGGGCACGTTCCAGAGGAATCTCGGACTACATTGGTTGAGGGAAAGCTTCAGTGCCACACCACCACCAGAGGGCGTAGTGTACTTTGCTGATGATGATAACACCTATAGCCTAGAGCTGTTTGAAGAGGTATGAGATTCAAGAGTGGGGTGGCTTCATCTTTTTAGGCTCTGATTTAGACACATTGGTGGTTGCTTTGTCCTAGCCAAAGCTCTTTTGGTGCACAACAAGTCATTTGGGTGGATAGATAGACATGCCAGGCTGCCATATGACAGATGAGAAGGGCCATAGCTCAGTGGTAAAGTGCGTGGTCTGCATGTACAAGGTCCCAGGTTCAGTCCTTGGCATCTCCACTTAGGGGTGGGAAAGATTCCTGCCTGAAACCCTGGAGAGCCACTGCCAGTCAGTGTAGGCAATACTAAGCTAGGTGGACCTAGGGCACGCTTCCCCAACCTGGTGTCCTCCAGATGTTTTGGACTACAACCCCTATCAGCCCCAGTCAGCATGGCACCAGGGTGTGGAACGCTGACCTTGGCTGTGATTCAGTTCAGTATAAGGCAGCTTCCTAGGTTTTGCTTTTAAATTAAACTAAATTCAGATAAGGTAGATAGTGGTTGAGAGTGTGGTTACGATGACTGGAGACAGAGCAGCAGTTCTTAAACAGTGTTATGATCCTTCCTAGAGAGGCATGGATATTTGCCAGGCAAATCTGGAGCTTCTCCCTGACCCTTCCAAGAGGTACAATGCATCAGTGCATCATACAGAGACTGTGCTCCCATAGGGAGGGTTGTTCGGAAAGGAAAGGTAGAAAGCAAGCCAGAAGAGTGAGAATGGAAATGGAGAGGGAAAGGGGCAAGCATATGGTGGCAGTTGCAGAGAATACAAGAAGCCAATGCTTGGGAAAACAACAATGTGTGTGCATGGAGGGAAGGTTGGGGGGAATCCTAGGGGAAGCCTATAGTGCATCATAAAGGGATTCAAAATATTTCACAAACTTGTTTTCCTTCTGACAAGCAGATGCGCTACACGAAGAAGGTATCTGTATGGCCGGTTGCCTTTGTTGGTGGTCTCAGGTATGAGTCCCCAAAAGTGAGTCCCGCAGGAAAAGTGGTGGGCTGGAAGACGGTGTTCGACCCTAACCGGCCCTTTGCCATCGACATGGCTGGCTTTGCTGTCAGCATCAAGTTGATCCTGGAAAAGCCTCAGGCCAGTTTCAAGCTGGACGGAGTGAAAGGAGGTTACCAAGAAACTAGTTTACTGAAGGATCTAGTGACAATGGATGGATTGGAGCCCAAAGCTGCCAACTGCACAAAGGTCAGCATGGCTAGAGTGATTTCACAGCAGCCATTTTCCTGCCAGCCATTACTCTTCTGTACATATCTTGTATAATTTTTACACACACACACACCCCTTTCATACTGAACAACCAGCTTGATTCTTTGCATCGTAAATTGTACCTAATCTTGATACTTCAGCCAAGAACGATGGTTGAATAAATCAACTATTGGTGCCATGGGATTTGTTGATTAAAAAGTCATGAAGGTTGGCATCAGTAGAGAAAGGAGGCAAATGTACTTCTTTCCCTCACACTTACCTCTTTGGAGTATTTGGAGCTGACTCTTGGGTAATCATAGTAGAATTACAAAAAGAGACGCAAAAATTCAGAGTCCAGCTTCTAGATTAAGATGCAGGACTAGCTACACATCAGGCCTTCAGCAATCAGCCTATAGATTCCAGACAAAACTGTGTAGAGACAGAGAACAGGTGCCCTGCAAAAAGTTGGCCTGTAGAGCACATAGCTCCAGATGACTCAAGTAAGTGAGTCAAGTGATGTATAGCAGTGGAAGGCCAAAAGAGAGAAACTGCAAGGTCACAACCTTATTTGAAGAACACCCTTTCCTGGCTCCATCTGTAGAGATCAACTAGATGTCGAGTTTGAATATGACCGACATCTACCAAATCATCACAGTAGTTCCCAGCCTTGCATCCCCAGATGTTGATGGACTACAACTCTCATCATCCCTGACTATTGGCCATGCTGGATGGGGATTATGGGAGTTGAGGTCCAACAACATCTGAGGATTGACGGTTGGGAACAGCTTATCTAAAAAAATGAGTGGAGGGAGGGAGAAAAACTAAGAATAAGTAACAGTACCCAGATACTTTTCTTTCTCTAACAGCCTCTCAGGGACATTTCACACATTACACAAGAGTAGACTGGGGTTTGCCACTGGGAGATCACCCAACCAAACAAAGCTCTCTGTTGAGTTTATCAACATGACTCAGCATGGTTTCAAATTCTATTTGTCACATTTGGATTTTTCACATTTTGAGGTATACTCAGGAACATAACTACATCTTAGGAATACACTTAGAAAACATAACATCTGAGGTGCCCCTAGAAGAAGACAGAGGAGAAAACTCAAGTACATAGTAAGCTAGTGAGTGAACAAATAGTAAGAATATGGATGGTATGTGTGTCTTACCTAAGCCTGTAGCTGAAGGGGCTGGGGGGGGGGGGAAGAAGTTAGCATCAAAGATAGGAAATCTACTTCAGGTGGAAAATTTAGATTGGTAAGAAACTTTTTGAACATTTAAAAGTGCAGCCAGTCTGCATGCAAGTCAACAAAGCATACAACCTCTGCATGCAACTGAGTGCTGGATTTGCAATTTAAGTGCAACCTGAGAGGGATGGGGGATTTTTGACTGGGAATCTAAACCTGAAAAATTAACAGTGGACTGTGAGGTCCCTTAGCAGTGGCTGTAGGATGTTGGGACTTGTAGTCCAACACATCCGGAAGGCGCCAGGTTGAGGAAGGCTGAGCTATACGATAGTTTTTAAAAGCAGAATTAGAAGTACATGATTGTGTAAATATGCCCTTCCAGCAAGGCTTGGAACTCCTGTTGATTCCTATTCAGGTTCACATGTACACAACCCTACATGCTCTACGCAGGGGTGGGCAACTTGTGGCTCTCCAGAAGTTCCAGCCTACAACTCCCATCAGCCCTAGCTAGTATATCCAATGATGAGTTGTAGGCCAAAACATCTTGAGGGCTACAAGTTGCCCACCCTTGCTCTAAAGGTACTTTCATTCAGGCTGGTAATACATTCCATGGACACTACAGACTGCTCCTGTCATGTATCTTTGCTGATGCCTCCAGGCTCAGCTATGTAATTGTAATAAGGCTCACATTCCTTTGGTAGGTCTTGGTCTGGCACACAAGGACTGAAAGGCCAACCTTGGTCAATGAAGGCAAACGTGGATTCACAGACCCAAGGGTGGAGGTGTAGAGAAATCGTCCTTACGCTGTAAGTATCTATGTTTCTCTGGACTCAGTTGCAATCTTGTCAGTAGCTCTTCAACCATCTTACGTTTAAGATGCAGAATATTCAACCTTTGAACATTTAAGCACTGCACTGTTGAGCTTCTCGATCACTCTGTCTTTGATGCACTAGCCAAGTCCACACTATATACAGCAGGGGTAGGCAACTTGTTGCCCTCCAGATATTGTGAACCACACTTCCCATGAGCCCCAGCCATCACAGCCATCTTCTGGGGGTTCTGGGAATTGTAGTCCAAAACATGTGCAGGTTGCCAGTTGTATGGTTTCCTTTTCTGAGTGCAAGGGTGTGAATAACTCGTGGACTCAAATTGTCAATTCTTTGCCAAGGGTTTATTCTGCTTGTAGTACTACATGGGTAATGCCAAGATGCACTCCTGAATCTCAGCTTCAGTAATGACAGTGATGGTTCAAAATGTATCATGCTTAACCAACTCTGATAAATAAAGCACTGGTTGAATAAAGGACCCCCCATATGCTGGCCACTAGGCATGTGTAGACTGGCCATGATGTGCCAGTTGAAGGGGTTATAGCTCAGCTGTACAGCAGATGGATTGCATGTAGAAGATCCCGGGTTCAATCCCAGGCATCTCCATAAAGACCACCTCTGGGATTTTTCCTAACTCTGCTGCCGGTCAGAGTAGGGGATACCAGACTAGAGGGCCCAGTGGTCTGTTTCACTATAAGGTTGTTCATAGTGACCTATCTATATACCTTTTTGTCTTTCATCCCTTTCACGTGGGGAGTCTCCATCCTGCCGTCAGACATTTCTAATGGCAGATGCAGTTGACATGGAAACTCTCTGTGCGGTCTAGATGGCAAGCCAATCTATACTGCTTGAAACCCCCATTACTTGGAGACTATGACTTGGATCCTAAGATGAGGAAGTTCAGAGGGAAAGTTTCCCTTTCCTCCCCCTGGCTCCCTATTCCACACTGGGGGCGGGGGTGTGACCCTCTCGAGAGGTTGGTGGGGTGCTTTATATGGCTTCACGGAGAAGGAGAAGGAGTTGGGGAACTTTCCTTTTGTGAACTTCCTCAAGCTATTTTAGTATCAAAGCCCAATTGGGGGTGATTTCTGCCTCTCCCAACAACCCATCCCACATTGTTCAGGAAGGTCTGAGGAAACATAGGAAGCTGCCTTATACTGAGTTAGACTCTTGGTCCATCTAGCCCAGTATTGTCAACACTGACTGGCAGTGGCTCTCCAGGGTTTCAGGCAGGATTCCTTCCTAGCCCTGCCTGGAGATGCCAGGGATTGAACCTGGAACCTTCTGCATGCAAAGCAGGTGCTCTGCCACTGAGCTATGGCCCTTCTTGTCCCCTGACCCTCCACAATCTTTCAAAAACTTGCACAATCTTTTGTGGTATTTTGGTTGGCCCTAACAAAACATGTGTTTAAGATGCTTTTAGCCCAGGCTCATAATTGTGTTCAGAGTGGGCTAAAATAAGCTGAAGAGTGCTGGAGCACCCTGAAATGCACCATGTGGTTATTCCTTCAGTTCACAGCCTGTGGCACTATGGCTTTATGCAAGCCTGTTAAAAGTAACCCTCTGATAAAAGTCAGTCTCCGCTAGAAATGACTAAAATGTTAAGGAAAATGGCTGGCTGGATGTGCGTGGAGTTGGGGCAGTTTTGTGGGTATATATAATTGTTAATCTAGCTGCCCACAGGTTTATGCTGCCCACAGGTTTTCTTTTAGCCATGCCTATCACATAACCACAGTTCATGCCGCAAGTGAGCCAGTAGGAGAGACTCTGAAGACAATGGTGGAAAATGTTTCATTTTCTTGAATAGTTAAACTTGCCCAAAGGCAAGAATTTGAAACCACCTATATGCAGCAGTTCAGCATAACTGGTTCCTTGTTCTCCAGAATACGAGTATTCTTTTTCTTTTTGGCTACCCCCCGCCAAAGAAAGAGATAATTTGTGGGGAAAAACTGGATTTAACTGAAAGGATAAAGCCTTATTGGCCCATATACTGCCAGGGTTGTTACTCTCAGGCAATCCCATCACCTGGTGGGGAGATCATTGGCTATGAACTTGACCCTGGCTGTGCATGATCTCAAAGATACAAAAGGGATATATTGTACTTCTTTGGAGTAGCATAACAATATTCAGGGAGTTAGTATCCGCTGACAGCTCTGAAACCTAGGAGGGCTGTCAAGGAGCCTTTTGGAGACAGAGACTTCTGTTCCAGCTAATTCCAATGGGATGTACGGTGTTCTTAATAGACACCTTGCCCTAAATCTGTGCACAGATAAAACTGGGTTGAGTTTGAACAATTTGACTTGAGTTGTAGAATTAAAGAGTGAAAGCAGCCTGAAATGTGACCCAAAGAGAGAGTCAAACGAGATGCTAAATGTGGAGCATATATATCAGATCAGGCTCCTGTCCATGTAGCTCAGAATTGTCTACTCTGACTAGTGATGTTTCTTTCCCATCACCTGCTCTTTTTAACTGGAGATGCCAGGGACTGTACCTGGACCTACTGCTTGCAAAGCAGTGCTTTGCTTTGGGCTATGGTCGCCTGCCCCCAAAGTGGGACACTCTGCAAGGTGGGGACTGCCATGGAAAGCAGCAGCCGTGGATTTAGCTCCTCTCCCTCCATAACATCTGATAGTCATGTACTGATATTTTTATTTATGTATTAATACATGCTATGTCCTACCCATCAAATCAAAATGTATCAGGGTTGCTTATGCAGCATTCAATTAAAATAACATTATCAAGATAAAGCCCTGGTTAATGCAGTATAAAACTGATTCAAATTCAAAGTTAAAATTGTTTTTCTTTAAAAGGCCTAAAAAAAAATTGTTTTAAGCCCAAGAACTTTTTTTAAGCCTGAGCATTTTTTTTAAGTCTTTGCCTGGAGATTAAAAAAAAAAATAGGAACATAGACACCAGTGAGACTATCTGGGAAGAGTTCTCCACAGGTGAAGTGCCACCACTGAGAAGGCCTCTCCCTGGCCACCACCCACTGCATCTCATTCAGTAGGGCCACTCAAAGAAGAGATTCCAGTGATGACTTCAGTGTATTGGCAAGCTAATATGAAGTAGACCTTTTAGTGTACTGATGCCATGACATTCCATTTTCACCCAGCCCCTCCTCCACAAAATTGGCTGCTGGTCATGGGGGGCAGAGGGAAGCAAGGAAATACATACTGTCATGAGATCAAGATGTGGGTAAGTTTAGGGAAAGGCCCATAGTTCAGTGGCAGAGCACATGCTTCACATGCAGACAGTCCCAGGTTCAATCCATGGCATTTCCAAGTATGACCAAGAAAGACCTGTATGGAATCCTGAAGAGCAGCTGCCAGTCCATGTAGACCATGGGTAGGCAGCCAGTGTCCTCCAGATGTTTTTTGGACTACAACTCCCATCAGCCCCAACCAGGGTGGCCAATGGTCAGGTATTGTGGGAATTATAGTCCAAAACATCTGGATGACACCTGAGCTAGATGGACCCCATATAAGCGGCTTCCTATATACTTTACGTTATGGAGGGAGAAGGGAAAGTTCCTATCTTGTTTGGCACCGACTCAATTCAATTTCTTTGTTTAATATGGTTTGATGCCAGTTGGTCTGGCTTAAAACAACTATCCAGTTATTTTCTCTCTCTCTCTCTCTCTAAGGCTGCCCAATAACCAACGTTATCTGGGCATGTATAGGTAAATTAGCTCTACGCGTATCATTGTACGGTGATGGCCATCTGTAGAATTCAGCAGCTTTAATTCCTTCTTTGGCTGGTGTTTCTTATACTTAGTTGGATTGTGAGCTGCCATCCTCATTTTCCTGTTCCTTTCAGACTGACGCGTTTCTTTACAGTCACCAGGTGGGCGGGTGGCTGCTTGAAAAGCTTCCAAATTAAAACAGGAGCCCTTCTGCACTCTGCCACAGCTGCTCTACACTGTAATTCTGCACAACTATTCGTGATTCCCTGGGCCATTTTTAATCACCCCGTCCCACGTCTCTGTGGGAATTTCTTTTCATGTGTTGTTTTTTCAAGAGAAATATAATAGCAGTTCTGCAGTCATGTGTATATACTGTTGACATATGTGCACCCCTCTTCCAAGCGTGAGAAATTTCTTGTGTTCCAGTTCTTAGCCAGGATTCACTTTCCTTAGATCACTGGAGACTTCTGGCGCTTCTATGATATAAAGTTTATTTCTACATATATGCAGGCTGAGCATAAGGTAAGGGCTCACAAGACTGCCAGCTCCAGGTTCTTGAGGGTCCTTGGGCAAGGCACCCTCAGCGGGCCCCTCCCTCAGCGAGTCCACCTTCTCACCACCATTGTCACAGCTGCTCTTGCTCCTTCCCTTTCTCATCTTTGCTACCACTTGCTTGCTTGGCAGGCAGAGAGCCAGTGAGCAAGGAGCCATGACATCTACTGCTGGTCCTTCTCACTACCATCACTGTCTGGGCCAGAGGAAGAGGCAGGTGAGCAGGCAGGTTGCAATGGTGAAGAGGAGGAGCAAGTCCAGGGGGCTCTTGTCAGTGGGATTCTACCCTTGTTGCCATCCCTGGTTCACAACATTAATACTCCAACAGGTTCCTGTTCACCATCAGATGTCTAGGGAGGCCCAGAGTGCATAGGATTTCCTCCTGAGAGCAAGGCCAGCTCTCTGCCTCCTTTTCAGATCCAGTTCCAGCACATACTGACCTCCTGTTACATCCACAGACGTTACTCTCTCCACCCCTTATCTAGCGGGGAAAGAAAGGTGAGTCATCTCCGCCCATCACCTATGCCTTCTTGGGCCAACCTAGCTCCCATTGAAACTACGGCTGTGCACTGACTTGTTACAAAGTCCAAATAACGAGGCGAAGCAGGCTGTTTCAGAGCAAAAGCCTCGTGATACGAGGTGGTTCAGAGCAGTAGTGAGGTGCCGCGGGGTGAAGTGCCCCCCCCCCCACAAAGTGCCTCCTTCACCTCGTATATGCGGACCTCTACTAAATGCTTCAGCAGTCCAGACAGGCTGTCTCTAAAATGTATCAACTTGTCGATGCTCACATGGAGGGGCATGTGGAGGAGGAGGAGGATGGAGGGAGGGAGATAGGGGGAAGGCAAGCAGACGTGAGGAGGCAGGAAGGCGAGTGCAGGGGGAGGAGAGAGTGTGCTTTGGCGAATAGGAACTGACGCTAGCAGTCTCCAGTCAGAGAGAGTGTTGGAGGAAGGGGGTATATACTTTGAGTGTATTCCTAGGAGTTGTTCCTTCAGTTTATTCAATTTTGATTGCCATTAGGCTTTCCCCAGAAATTAAATTAAAAGGAAACAGCTTGGTTGTCTTGGGAGCATTCCCTTCCCTCACGCCTTGATTGTCCATCCCCGTTGGGACGGTGTCTTTTGCAGCACTTCTTCCAGCTGCTGTCTCCTATATCTTTGTACCTCCAACTCATTTGTTATTTGTATTTGATTAGATTCATCTCTCCTTTACATATTTTTTCAAACTAACATAGCTTTTCCTTGCAAGTTGCTGCTATGCTTCCCCTGCCCCAACATTCCTGTGTTTGGTTGTTTATCTCGATTTTGGACTCCAGAAAAGCCTGCGTTTGTTGTGTAACATTGAGTCTTACTTCTGCTTTCTCTGTTCTCTTTTCTTGTCATTTTTGCCAGTCAACTGTGTCTCTGTTAGATTTTTACAAACCCAGTCTTATTTAGAATTTTAAAAACAAACATTGTCTTCTGGGCATGTTCCTCCCCCCACCCTTTTAAGTCATATTCAAGCATTTAGTTTTTTCTTTCTTTCTAAATCCTTAAAGAAAGACATATTATAGCAGCCTATGTGTGTAGTGTTGCCCCCCCTGCCCCCGGCTGAAGTGAACTGTCTGTGTCTTCTCTGTGTTGATCCTCCCAAAACAGAAATTAAAGAAGGTGGTTTAGGGTTTGATTTGGCTGTTATCTAATCGCCTGCGCTATCGCCCTGTATTTCTTGAAGTTATCCTACCTTTTATAAAAGAACATGAAATATAAAACAATAAATTAAAGACACCCATCATTTGCTTAGATAGTTCTGCTTTTCTTTAGCTCTTGTGTGTCTGTGTCGGTGTATGTGTGTGTGCTAGGTTGTAGTTCCACCAACACTATACATCCAAATTTCAAGGCAGTGTTGAAAAAGCACAAGACACATAGTATTTATATTAATTATCTTCTTATTCCAGTAACAGTCCACTGTGTGGCAAAGCAATTCAGCGCAATATGAGGCATCTTCAGGGTGTTGGCAGGGGCAGAGGTGGGGAGAAGTTACAGCTCTTTGCTTTGGGAGTTTTCCTGGAAAAAATCAAATGTCACCTGCACCTTGCACACAAGCCACTGTGCCAAAGTGCCTGGAATTTGGCAAGTGGGATGCCCTCGAGGGGGGCTGGGAGGGGCCCAGGTTTCACACACATCAGTGGAAACAGGGAGAAGTTATAGCTCTTTGCTTTCTGCGTTTCTTTGGAAAACCTCAGATTTCACCAGCACCTTGCACAAAAGCCAGTGGGCCAAAGTGCCTGAACTCTGGTGGGTGGGATGCCCTCGAGGGGTGCTGGGCGGGGCCCAGGTGTCATGCGCATGCGTGGAAGCAGGGAGAACTTACGGCTCTTGGCTTTGGGAGTTTTCCTGGAAAAACTCAAATTTCATCTGCACCTAGCACACAAGCCAATGGGCCAAACTGCCTGGAATTTGGCAAGTGGGATGCTCTGGAGAGGGGCTGGGAGAGTCCTAGGTTTCACACACATCCATGGAAACAGGGAGAAGTTACAGCTCTTGGCTTTCTGAGTTTCTTTGGAAAACCTCAGATTTCACCAGCACCTTGCACAAAAGCCAGTGGGCCAAAGTGCCTGAACTCTGGTGGGTGCAATGCCCTGGGAGAGGCCCAGGTTTCACACATATCCGTGGAAACAGGGAGAAGTTACAGCTCTTTGCTTGAAGAGTTTCTTTGGAAAACCTCAGATTTTAACTCCATCTAGCATAACAACCACTTGGCCAAACTATCTGAAATTTTGCAGGTGGTCTCCTCTCCAGGGGGTTGGAGAGGTCCCCAAATTCCATGCCTGTATCCTAAAAACTGGAAAAGTTACGACCATTTGTGTTTTCCCATGCAAGTCAATGGGAAAAGGCAAAACCACATGATCTGGATATCCGAATCTCGCTTCTGAATTGGTCCGAGGCAAATCGGGGTAACTCCGGATGATCCAAAGCGGCATCCAAAGTAGATCTGGGGGGGTCTGTGCACAGCCCTAATTGAAATGCATCACCAGAATGTTACCAGCTATCAACCATCCTTTGTGAGGTCTTAAGAGTATTGCCTCAAGGCATCTACAATGAGCATTTCCACTCATTTCTGGGGTTTCTTTAGGAAGTTTCAAGAATTACAGAGTTGGAATAGATCACAAATCTGTTTGCAATCTATTCAGACCATCCCTAAAGTCATAATGTGAACTTCTAAGTCAAGAAAATAAGTGTTTGAGCTTTCCCACTTATAAGAACATCAGAAGACCAATGCTGGATCAGACCAAAGGTCCATCTAGTCCAGCATTCTGTTCACACAGTGGCCAACTAGCTGCTTATGGGAAACCCACATGAAGAACGTGAGTGCAACAGCAGCTTCCTGCCCATGTTCCCCAGCAACTGGTATACATAGGCTTACTGCCTCTGATACTGGAGGTAGCACAGAGCCATCAGGACTAGTAGCCACTGATAGCCTTCTCCTCCATGAATCTCTCCAATCCCCTTTTAAAGCCTTCCAAATTGGTGGCCATCACTACATCTTGTGGTAACAAATTCCATAGTTAAACTATGTGCTGTGTAAAGAAATACTTCCTTTTATCTGTCCTGAAGCTCCCACCAATCATCTTCATGGATTGATCCAGGGTTCTAATATTATGAGAGAGGGAGAGAAATGTCTCCCTATCCACTTTCTCCACACCATGCTGTCAGGGTGGAAACTGAGCCGATAGAACCCCAGAGCAGTTCTGATTCTGAGGAGGAACAGCAATCCGTGGGAGAGGAGCTCGCTCATCTCTCAGAGGCACAGCAGCTGGCAGAGTTTCCTCCTACCAGCATTCCTGGGATAGATACTGATCCTGGCAGCGAGAGGGGGGCTTGCTGGATGCTCAGCGCCGGCGCAGAGAGCAACGACAGATGGAGGGCGCTGAAAGGAGGCGTAGCGCTTGTTTGGCACGCAAGCAACAGTCGCGTCCCGAGGACCCAAGTGAAAGAGGGAGGATCTCTCCCTAGCCCATAAGTTCAGAGTCTTCCCATG
This sequence comes from Heloderma suspectum, assembly GCF_057233095.1. Lineage (NCBI taxonomy): Eukaryota > Metazoa > Chordata > Lepidosauria > Squamata > Helodermatidae > Heloderma > Heloderma suspectum. The sequence continues at coordinate 42,278,284 of NC_139460.1, read as the reverse complement.
ATTCTCCTTCAAACGGGGACCAACTGCCTAACCTGGAGCATAGGCTACTCTGCTATCTTTCCCCAGTGCTGTTCCTTGCTTAGTCGCTGGTGATTAGCATCTGAAAGAGTCATTAAGTTGTAAAAGGAATAAAGCCTTGAAAAGAATCCTTTTTGTCTGTGTCTTGAGTTGGCTATTGGAGTAGACTGTAAGAGGCAGCTAGGGCGCTCCTGACAGCTTGGTCCCCGTTCCTCTTTTCTCTCTCTCTCTCTCTCTCTCTCTGCTCCTACTGCCTCTGGAGGTTGCCATGGACCCGGCGGTGCAAGCTCTCGCGCAAGAGAACCAGGCTGTTCGGGATCAAGTGGCTCAACTGGCGACTGCCGTACGGAATCTGCAAGCTGTGGTTCAACCCCCACCACCTCCGATTCCCCCCCGCCGCAAGTGCCTGGTGGCTTTGCCAGAGAAGTTTTCTGATGAGAAAGGACTTTTTCAGAATTTCCGGGCCCAATCGGAGCTGTACATGCGCTTCCGACCTGAGGATTTCCTGACAGAACGGGTTCGTGTGGGCTTCATCATTAACCTACTTTCAGGCGTGGCAGCTAAATGGGCTTTGGGACTTCTTCTCGCTAATGACCCCCTGCTCAGGGACTGTCAAGGTTTCATGACAGTGATGGCTCTCTTTTTGGTGACCCCCTGTGCACACAGACAGCTTCTCGGGAGATTCGCCACCTCAGGCAGGGCAAGAACTCTGTTTCTAGCTACACGACAACTTTTCGCTTGCTGATGCAGGATTTACAGTGGAATGATGCCACGCTGGTGGCTCAGTTTTTGGACGGTTTGAACAATGAGATCTTGGATGAGTTGGCATGTACGCCTAGCCCACCTACTTTGGAGACCTCATCCAGACCTGCCTCCAGATAGATAGTCGGCTGGAGGGGTGCCGGCAGACCCGGCGGGGCGCCAGGGGCCGAGATTTCCCTCCTCCCATTCCCCCACGTTTCCTGCTCCCTCCCCCGCCCCCCACCCCTGCGGTGGGGGCGGAGGAGACCCCGATGCAGCTGGGAGCTACCCGAGCCCCACTTCCGCCGGAGGAACTAGAGTGGCAGCGTGCGGAGCGCCAATGCTTTTCGTGTGGAAAGCTGGGACATTTCGCCAACACCTGCCACGCTAGACCCGCAGCCTCACTGCCTCCCCCTCCCCTCCTTCCTCCTCCCCCTCATCCCCAGGTCTGACTAGGCTGCCCCCCAAGCCTGTTGGGGGTCTCCAGTGTGGGGGTCGGTTCCCCACCAGGTGGGTGCCTTCCACAACCCCCCCACCTTCCCATCTGCTATTGCATGTTCACCTCCACTCCTCCCAGTGGGGTGGGGTGGAGGCCCTAGCTTTAGTGGACTCTGGGGCTATGACCAGTTTCATGGATGAAACCTTCGCCCTCTTCCACAAGATTCCTACCCTGCCTCTTCCTGCCCTCTTGGCAGTGGAGACCATAGATGGGCATCCTCTTTCTTCAGGCGCGGTGACCCGGATTACAGCTCCGCTCACTCTGTGTGCCCAGTCCCATGTTGAGCAGATTCAGTTTCACTTGGCCAAGGTTCCCCAATACCCAATCGTGCTGGGTGTTTCCTGGCTCTCTAAGCATAATCCTCAGATTTCTTGGGAGCTTCAGCAAGTGGAATTTGCGTCTCCCTACTGCCGGGAGCATTGCCTCCCGATTGAGGCGCCAGTCCCAGTCCAGACCGTAACCCTTTCCTCCCCCTCCTTGTCTGCTTCTGTTAGTTCTTCAACTACTGTGATCCTCCCAGAGAAGTATGTGGCTTTTCAGGATTTTTCGACAAGAAGGGGGCCGACCAGCTTCCCCCCCCCACCGCCCTTTTGACTATACCATTAACCTCATTCCTGGGGCGACCATCCCCGCTGGCCAGCTGTATTTGATGTCGGAGCCGGAACTTCGAGCTCTGCGGGAGTTTTTGGACACAAACCTCAGACGTGGCTTCATTCGCCCCTCTTCCTCCCCCGCCTGCGCCCCTACCATTTTTGTGTCCAAGAAATTGGTGAACTCTGCCTGGTGCATGATTTCAGAGCGTTGAATTTGATCCCGATCCCCGACAAGTACCCCCTCCCCCTCATACCCGAGATGCTGGAGCGCCTGGGGCGAGCCAAGATTTTCACAAAGTTGGACCTGCGTGGCGCCTACAATCTGATTCGCAACGGGGAGGGGGATGAGTGGAAGACCTGTTTCAGCACCCGGTATGGAGCGTATGAATACCTAGTGATGCCATTTGGGCTCGCCTGCGGGGGCCCCCACCCACGTTTTCACGTTTTATGAATGCCATCTTCTGGGACTATTTGGACACTTTCCTCATTGTGTGTCTCGATGATTTACTTATATTTTCTGAGGACCCCCCCACGCCCATCAGCACCATGTCTCCACCATCCTCCAATGCCTCTGTGAGCACCATCTTTATGCCAAGCTGGAGAAATGTGCATTTGACCTAACCTCTTTGGACTATCTTGGCTACATTATCTCAGCTGATGGTATCAGGATGGATCCTGCAAAGGTCCAGGCTGTCCTCTCCTGGCAGGCTCCATCCATCTAGAAGGACTTGCAACGTTTTCTGAGGTTTGCAAATTTTTACAGAAAGTTCCTGCCCAGCTTTGCTTGGCTGACATCTCCTCTCATGGACCTCCTTAAGGGCAGGAAATCTCCTTTTCATTGGACAGCATCTACCCAACAGGCTTTCAAGGAACTTAAAAAGCTTTTTAGTTCTGAGCCGATCCTGTTACATCCCGACCCAAGGAAGCCTTTTGTGGTGCAAACTGATGCCTCTGACTTTGCGTGGGGGCAATCCTTTTTCAGCCAGATCGGGCGGGCTGCGGGTTGCAACCCTGTGCCTACCACTCCAGGAAGCTGAACATGTCTGTGAAGAATTATACCATCTGGGCGAAGGAACTGTTGGAGACCTGGCGTCATCTTCTGGAGGGGGCACAGCACCCAGTCGAAGTTAGAACCGACCATCGCAACCTGGAACATCTTCAGACAGCCCGTGCCTTAAACCAGTGGCAGATTAGGTGGTCGTTTCCCCCCCCCGGTTCCACCTTAAGATTTGCCATGTGAAGGCCTCTGACAACCTACAAGCAGATGCTCTTTCTCATAAGCCAGACCTCCAGCCAGGGGATGAGGGAAATCCCCCCCTCTCTGATTCTCCCCCCCCCCAGAGCCTGGTGGCAGCTGTGATACCTCGCTCTTGGGAGGAGCTCCTTCACTCTGCACAGGCTCAGGATGCTTTTGTCCGCACAAAAGTGGAGGAATTGGGGCTAGCCTTTGCCCCCCCCACTCTACCCCCTTCTCTTTGCGAGGTGGCCTGCTTTACCATTCCGGCCAGGTCTATGTGCCTTCTAGACCCCTTCACGAGAAGGTCCTCCATCAGTGCCACAACTCCCCCACCGCTGGGCATTTTGGCATCACCAAGACCCTGCACGGAGTGACGCAGGATTTTTGGTGGCCTCGTGTGTGTCGGGACATCAAGACCTATGTTGCCTCCTGCCCAACCTGCCAGTGGGCGAAGGCCCCCTCAGGCAAGCCCACAGGCTTGCTTCACCCCCTGCCTACCCCCTCAGGACCTTGGAAACTGCTCTCCCTTGACTTCATCACTGACTTGCCTTGCTCACATGGTAAGACCACTATTCTGGTGGTGGTGGATTTGTTTTCTAAGATGGCCCATTTCATCCCCTGCTCTGGGTTGCCCACAGCCAGGGAGATGGCAGAGCTTTTTTTGGCTCACATTTTCCGGCTCCACGGATGGCCCAAGGGTCTCATTTCAGATAGGGGGGCCCAATTCACTGCCCATTTCTGGAGGGAGCTACTTGGGCTTCTCCATGTGACGCTCCGTCTTTCCTCCGCCCACCATCCACAGACGGATGGTCAGACCGAGCGCACCAATGTGACTCTGGAGCAATATTTGCGCGGTTATGTCAATTACCAGCAAGATGACTGGTTTTCCTTGTTGCCTCTCGCAGAATTTGCTTATAACAATGCCTGCCATGCTTCCACCCGCCAAACTCCATTTTTTGCCAACTTTGGTTACCACCCCAAGGCTTTCCCATCCACCCTAGCTCCCTCTTCGGTTCCTGCAGCCCATGACTTTTTAGAGGAGTTGCGAGTGGTACACCACCTCTTACGGGACTCCCTCAAGCAAGCCAAGACAGCCTACAAGGCCTCTGCGGACCGGCGGCGCCAGCCGGGACCGTCTCTGCAACTGGGGAACTGGGTTTGGTTGTCCACCCAATACCTCCCCTCTCACTCGCCCGCAAGGAAGCTCGCGCCTCACCGCATGGGGCCTTTCCAGATTATGGCCCAGATTAACCCTGTTGCTTTTCGCCTGGCTCTCCCCCCTTCCATGAAGATCCATCCTGTTTTTCATTGGTCCTTGCTGTCCCCCCCGGTTTCTGGTGACCCTCATCGCTCGGTCGGCTCCCCCCCGCCGCCAGTGCTGGTGGAGGGGGAGGAGGAGTTTGAGGTCGTGGTGGTGATGCAGTTGAAGGCACACTTGGAAGAAACTGATTATCTAGACTCATTTCAGTCGGGCTTCAGGCTTGGGCATGGGACAGAAATGGCCTTGGTCGCCTTGGTAGATGATATGAGGAGGGCTCTGGATAGGGGTGAATGCTCCTTCCTTGTTCTCCTCGACCTCTCAGCGGCTTTTGATACCGTTGACCACGGTATCCTCCTAGACCGCCTGGAGGGGTTGGGCATTGGAGACACCGTATTGCGGTGGTTCCGGTCCTTCCTCTCCGGCAGGTACCAGAGGGTAGCACTGGGAGAGGAGGTTTCAGACCCGTGGCCACTCACTTGTGGGGTGCCACAGGGTTCCATCCTCTCCCCGATGCTATTTAATATCTATGTGAAGCCACTGGGGGCTATCATCAGGAGGTTTGGGGTGCGGTGTCATCAATATGCGGATGACACGCAGCTCTACCTCTTGTTCAAAACTTCACCAGGGTTGGCCGTAGAATCCCTGTCCAAATGTCTGGAGACGGTGAGTGGCTGGATGGGGAGGAATAAGCTGAAGCTGAACCCTGACAAGACTGAGGTACTTTTGGTGGGAGACAAGAGGAGGCTGGGGGATGTTGACCTGGTGTTGAATGGGGTACGGCTACCCTTGAAAGACCAGGTCCGCAGCCTGGGGGTCATTTTGGACTCCCAGCTGTCCATGGAGGCTCAGGTGTCAGCTGTGAGCCGGACAGCGCTGTATCAACTCCATCTGATACAGCGGCTGCGCTAAGGAGCGCCTCCAGCAGCACCAGACAGGCCGCTTAACAAGGTCAGCCTTGGATGGCCTTCTCTCTGTCCCATCAGCCAGGACAGCTAGACTGGTGGGGATGAGGGAGAGGGCCTTTTCGGTGGTGGCCCCCACTCTGTGGAACTCCCTCCCTAGAGAACTCCGCCATGCCCCCTCTTCAATGAGCTTCCATCGTGCATTAAAAACGTGGTTGTTCAGGCAGGCATTTGGGGTGGGTTAGGGTATTTTAGAAAATGTTTTTATTGTAGAATTTTATTGTTTTAAACTGTTTTACTGTACGTTGTACATCACCCAGAGTGGCTGGGTGACCAGCCAGATGGGCGATTAATACATTTAATAATAAATAAATAAATAAATAATTCTAGACTCCCACCTTTCTCGCGGCCGCCTGCAATATCTAGTGGACTGGAAGGGGTACGGGCCAGATGAGCAATCCTGAGAACCCGCGGAAAATGTGCATGCTCCGTTGCTGCTGAGGCGCTTCCACAAGCTGGACCCCCACAAACCCGGGGCCCCAGGGGAGGAGCACGAGGGGAGGCCTCATGGGAGCGGGAATGATGTCAGGGTGGAAACTGAGCCAATAGAACCCCAGAGGAGTTCTGATTCTGAGGAGGAACAGCAATCTGTGGGAGAGGAGCTCGCTCATCTGTCACAAGCACAGCAGCTGGCAGAGATTCCTCCTGCCAGCATAGGGATGTCAGAGAATTCCGCCACAGATCTCGGTGAGGCCGAAATCCATGGCAGAACAAAGCCTCCGCCCCCCCAACCCACGAAAGGCGTGCAAAACGGAGCACTTACCTGCTGCCATCTGCGTTAACTTGCGAATGGCGGCCGCCCTGCAGCCACCATCCGCCTTCATCATAGCCGTGATAGGCTATGTCAATACTTACGTAGCCTATCACGGCTAACGTAGGGATGCCTTTTGCGTCCCTGTGGAGGCTGTGATAGGCTACGTAAGTATTTACGTAGCCTATCACGGCAAGGCAAAAAAACCCAACAACAACAGCGTACACAGATGGTGGCGGCTACGGCGGCCGCCATTTGCGTTCCCTATTTTTATCCGTTTTGGCCTACGTAAATATTTACGTAGGCTATTACGGCGAAAAAAAGGGGAGCGCAAATAGCATAGCGGGCGCTATTTGTGTTCCCCTTTTTTTCGCTGTAATAGCCTACATAAATATTTTGTTGTTGTTGTTGTTCAGTCGTTCAGTTGTGTCCGACTCTTCGTGACCCCATGGACCATAGCACACCAGACGTAAATATTTATGTAGGCCAAAACGGCTAAAAATAGGGAACGCAAATGGCGGCCACTGTAGCTGCCGCGATTTGCGTACGCTGGTTTTTTGTTTTTTTTTGCTTGCCGTGATAGGCTACATAAATACTTACGTAGCCTATCACGGCAGCTTCACAGGACGCAAATGGCAGCCACTATGGCGGCCACCATTTGTGTCCACAGCAGCCCATCCATGGCCAGAACTCCGGCTGCGGACGGCCCTGGCCAGCAGCTCCACGGAGCTGGCCCAGGGAGGATTCCAGGGGGAGGGACGGAGTGCCTCCCCCCCACTGCAAATCCAAGCTGCAAAAAGGTAAGTGACTTTTGTACGTCCCTGTGCCAGCATTCCTGGGATAGATACTGACCCTGGCAGCGAGAAAGTGCTGGAGGGGGGCTTGCTGGACGCCCGGCGCTGGCACAGAGAGCGACAACAGATGGAGGGCGCGGAAAGGAGGCGTAGCGCTCGTTTGGTGCTCAAGCAACGGTCTTGTCCTGAGGACCCAAGGGAAAGATGGAGGATCTCTCTCTAGCCCATAAGTTCAGGGTCTTCCTGTGATTCTCCTTCAAACGGGGACCAACTGCCTAACCTGGAGCATAGGCTACTCTGCTATCTTTCCCCAGTGCTGTTCCTTGCTTAGTCGCTGGTGATTAGCATCTGAAAGAGTCATTAAGTTGTAAAAGGAATAAAGCCTTGAAAAGAATCCTTTTTGTCTGTGTCTTGAGTTGGCTATTGGAGTAGACTGTAAGAGGCAGCTAGGGCGCTCCTGACACATGCATAATTTTGTACACCGCTGTATGTCTCCCATCACTCTCCTTTTCTCTAAGTTAAACCGTTCCAGATGTTGTAACTTTCCCTCATAGGGGAGATGCGCCAGCCCCTTGATCATGTTAATTGCCCTTTTCTGCACTTTTCCCAACCCTACAATATCCTATTTTAGGTGTGGTGACCAGAACTGTACACAGCGTTCCAAGTGTGGTTGCACCATAGATTTGCATATGGGCAGTATGATGTTCACAGTTTTATTCAAAAATCCTTTCCGAAGTATGCCTAACATGGAATTTGCCTTTTTCACAGCAGCCACAAGCTGGGTTAAGTATAATCAATGCTTACTATTGTCTTTGCCCTAGGGACAAACTCAAGATGGAAAAAAGAGAAAAAACAGTTAAAGAAGTAAAGGGTATCCTGGTCTTCCTGAAGCGAGGAACCTAAGCTCACAGAAAGCTGTCCCAAAATAGAGGCTTTCTCACATACACCCAGAGCCCCAGCACAGACATCCAACATCAACTGCATTTGCCCCATCTACCCTTTTCTACCTTTGTCCTTCCCTCCTTCTGTTTGTTTCCCCATGGACCCCTTTAGATTGTAAGCTCCTTGGGAGAATGGACCTGTCTGCATTGCTTATGTATCTCTGTAAGGCACTAGGCCTTTGTTGTTGTTGTTGTTCAGTCGTTCAGTCATGTCCGACTCTTTGTGACCCCATGGACCATAGCACGCCAGGCCTTCCTGTCCTGCGCTCTCTCCCGGAGCGTGCTCAAGTTCATATTCATTGCATCCGTGATGCTATCTAGCCATCTCATCCTCTGCCGTCCCCTTCTCCTTTTGCCTTCAGTCTTTCCCAGCATCAGGGTCTTTTCCAGGGAGTTTTCTCTTCGCATTAGGTGGCCAAAATATTGGAGCTTCAGCTTCATTATCTGTCCTTCCAATGAGCAGTCAGGGTTGATTTCCTTTAGGATGGACTGATTTGACCTCCTTGCAGTCCAGGGGACTCGTAAGAGTCTTCTCCAGCACCACAGTTCGAAAGCATCAATTCTTCGGCGCTCAGCCTTCCTTATAGTCCAGCTCTCACAGCCATACATTACTACTGGGAAAACCATAGCTTTGATTAGACGGACCTTTGTCGGCAAGGTGATGTCTCTGCTTCTTACTATGCTGTCTAGGTTTGCCATAGCTTTCCTCCCAAGGAGCAAGCGTCTTTTAATTTCATGGCTACAGTCACCGTCTGCAGTGATCTTGGAGCCCAAGAAAGTAAAATCTGTCACTGCTTCCATTTCTTCCCCTTCTATATGCCAGGAAGTGATGGGGCCAGATGCCATGATCTTAGTTTTTTTAATGTTGAGTTTCAAACCAGCTTTTGCACTCTCCTCTTTCACCCTCAACAAGAGGCTCTTGAGATCCTCTTCGCTTTCTGCCATTAGGGTGGTATCGTCTGCATATCGGAGGTTGTTGATAATTCTCCCGGCAATCTTAATTCCGACCTCTGATTCATCCAACCCGGCATTTCTCATGATGTACTCTGCATATAAGTTAAATAAGCAGGGTGACAATATGCAGCCTTGTCGTACTCCTTTCCCAATTTTGAACCAATCGGTTGTTCCATGTCTGGTTCTGACTGTTGCTTCTTGACCCTCGTACAGGTTTCTCAGGAGACAGGTAAGGTGGTCTGGTACTCCCATCACTTTCAGAATTTGCCACAGTTTGTTGTGATCCACACAATCAAAGGCTTTAGCGTAGTCAATGAAGCAGAAATAGACGTTTTTCTGGAATTCTCTTGCTTTCTCCATGATGCAGCGAATGTTGGCGATTTGATCTCTAGTTCCTCTGCCTCTTCGAAACCCAGCTTGTACTTCCGGTAGTTCTCGGTTCGCATACTGCTGAAGCCTAGCTTGTAGGATTTTGAGCATCACCTTGCTGGCATGTGAAATGAGCGCAATTGTGCGGTAGTTTGAACACTCTTTGGTGTTGCCCTTCTTTGGAATTGGAATGTAAACTGACCTTTTCCAGTCTTGTGGCCACTGTTGAGTGTTCCAGATTTGTTGGCATATTGAATGCAGCACTTTAACAGCATCATCTTTTAGGATTTTAAATAGCTCGGCTGGAATACTGTCATCTCTGCTAGCTTTGTTGTTACTAATGCTTCCTAAGGCCCACTTGACTTCACTCTCTAGGATGTCCGGCTCAAGTTCAGTGACCGCACTATCATGGCTATCAGGGACATTCAGATCTTTCCTGTATAGTTCTTCTGTGTATTCTTGCCACCTCTTCTTAATCTCATCTGCTTCTGTTAGGTCCCTGCCTTCTTTGTCCTTTATCATGCCCGTCTTTGCACAAAACGTTCCCTTGAGATCTCCAATTTTCTTGAAGAGATCTCTAGTCTTTCCCATTCTGTTGTTTTCCTCGATTTCTTTGTATTGTTCATTTAAGAAGGCCTTCTTGTCTCTCCTTGCTATTCTCTGAAACTCTGCATTCAGTTGGGTATATCTTCCCCTTTCTCCTTTGCTTTTCGCTTCCCTTCTTTCGTGAGCTACTTGTAAAGCCTCATCAGACAGCCACTTGGCTTTCTTGCATTTCTTTTTCTTTGGGACGGATTTCGTTGCTGCCTCCTGAACAATGTTACGGACCTCCGTCCATAGTTCCTCAGGCACTCTGTCTATCAGGTCTAATCCCTGAAATCTATTCCTCACCTCCACTGTATATTCATCAGGGATATGATTTAGGTCATACCTGAACGGTTTAGTGGTTTTCCCGACGTTCTTCAATTTAAGCCGAAATTTTGCAAGCAGCAGCTCATGATCTGAGCCACAGTCAGCTCCAGGTCTTGTTTTGACTGACTGTATGGAGCTTCTCCATCTTTGGCTGCAAAGGACATAATCAATCTGATTTCGATATTGACCATCTGGTGATGTCCATGTGTAGAGTCGCCTCTTGTGCTGTTGGAAAAGAGTGTTTGCTATGATCAGCATGTTCTCTTGGCAAAACTCTATTAGCTTTTGTCCTGCTTCATTTTGTACACCAAGGCCATGCCTGCCTGTTATCCCGGTGATTTCTTCACTTCCTACTTTAGCATTCCAATCCCCTATGATGAAGAGGACATCTTTTTTTGGTGTTAGTTCTAGAAGGTGTTGTAGGTCTTCATAGAACCGATCAACCTCAGCTTCTTCGGCCTCAGTGGTTGGGACATAGACTTGAATTACTGTGATGTTGAATGGTTTGCCTTGGATTCGTACTGAGATCATTCTATCGTTTTTAAGATTGTACCCCAGTACTGCTTTTCCCACCCTTTTGTTGACTATGAGTGCTACTCCATTTCTTCTAAGGGATTCTTGCCCACAATAGTAGATATGATGGTCACCTGAATTAAATTCGCCCATGCCTGTCCATTTTAGTTCGCTGATTCCCAAGATGTCAATGTTCAATCTTGCCATCTCATGTTTGACCACCTCCAGCTTACCTTGATTCATTGATCTGACATTCCAGGTTCCTAAACAATATTGTTCTTTACAGCATCGGATTTTCTTTTCACCGCCAGACACATCCACAGCTGAGTGTCCTTTCGGGTTTGGCCCAGCCGCTTCACTCTTTCTGGCGCTACTTGGAAATACCCTCTGCTCTTCCCCAGTAGCATATTGGACACCTTCCGACCTGAGGGGCTCATCTTCCGGCGTCATCTCTTTTAGCCTTGTGATACGTTCCATGGGGTTTTCTTAGCAAGAATACTGGAGTGGGTTGCCATTTCCTTCTCCAGTGGACCACATTTTGTCAGAACTCTCTGCCATGACCTGTCCGTCTTGGGTGGCCCTGCACGGCATAGCTTATGGCTTCACTGAGTTACGCAAGCCCCTTCGCCACAACAAGGCAGTGATAGGCCTTACAGAGATACATTTATACCCATATAAATAGTAAATAATAACATAAAGGCTGTGTAAAGTTGATAACCTTGGTATTGTGGGCAACGATGGCTGTTCGGAACACATACATCCCCTTCACGTATTAGTTGCATGAAGGGTGTTCCATGCCATTATTGGAGAGCAGAGCCAGCCCTGGATGCACGGCTGGCTCCATCTCCTAGCACAGAACCTTCACATAGACTACCATGTAATCAGGACCCCTGATCACATGGGGGTCCCACTACTTTGATGTCTGTGCTAAGTAGTGGCTCACACATAGATATCCTCAATGCAGGCAACATCCACACCAATGCATGATGGTCCAGATGGGCCACTGGTGCATTTGACATAGTGGTTAGGGCCAGCAATATGCCCCACCCCCTGGTAACTGCAGGGACCACCCTCCACCCAATGTCTGAAGGGAGCTAGTTATTACGATTCCCATAGCCCCCACTTCACTTCAGTGCCCAAACATACACAGATGAGAGGCTTCAGTCTACAGCTTTTAATCCATTACTTCACAGGGTCATACAGATGCAAATTCTCAGAGAAACTCTTGGTCTACCAGCAATGCCTTCAGGGGATTCAAATGGAATTTACAAGAGTTGTCCGCTTTTGAAGAGGGAGGCAGTCTCGCCAGCCTAACTTAAGCGGGGGAGGTCCCTCTCTTCTTGTGAGGCCTCTAAGTGCAGCTTCTCACTCAAGGCCAGTTGGGTAGACCGTCTTAAGTTCTGCCCCTGTCTTCTCTCTCTTTGCTCTGTGCCTGCGCCTGGCATCTATTAGGTCAACCTCCTGTTCGCTGCCTCTCACGGGGGGGTGAGTGTGAGGAGGGGCCCTCAAGCTCAGCCATCTGTACGTTTGTAACCTGAGAAGCAGGCTTACTCATATCTGGACTAGCCTGGGAAAACACCTCCCCTATGTCTGATGGTTCTCCTTCAGAATCTGAACTGCTATCCCACTCCCTGCGCTCAGAAACACCCCTGACACTAGGGTTGCCTTCCCAATCTGGTGCCCTCCAGTTGTGTTGGACTACAACTCCCAGCATAGTTGGGTGGGGAATTCTGGGAATTGTAGTCCAACACTCCCAGAGGGCACCCCGTTTGGGAGCTAGAGTCTCTTGTCAAATCAGTTGTGGGGGTTGTGAAGTGCTTCAAACTATATCCTGGGGGGCAAAATTGTATACTCCACCCCCCCACACCCAACCCCCCGGTATCATGCCACAGTATGTGATGGTCTGGTTGTCCTGGACACTATTGGATAATGATCATGATCAGTAAAAGGTTTCCTCCTTCTCCTGCCTTCCCTCCTCCTCCCCAAGTCCTGAGCATTTTTGGAACTAGTTTTAAGATTTTGAAAACTTATTTTTAAATATTATTACTTTTAGTAAGTAAAAGGGTTAGTGCTTATCTGCATAAACACTCATGTAGTCCTCTAAAAAGAAAACAAGTAGTGCAAGACAACCTGTTCCCCATAGCAGATAATGTCATTTCAGGAACATGTTCTTTACACACACACACACACACACACACTCCAGATGGTGTGTGTTCCCTTTCTCTAGCACTAAAGTGAACATCAGGTTGTTCTCAGAGCAAACAGGGTACCACCTACCTATCATCTACAAACTGTACACAGGGATGTCCACCTACCGCAAGGCTCTTTCATTGTATTCTGTTGGTTACCAGGAAACTGAAACAAGAACAGGCAAAGTCACTCTATAGACTTCATTGTTTGTACATAGCCAAAGGTCCTTGTTTGGCACTGATTGTGCATGGTGTGTGAGTGAGTGAGAGAGAGAGAGAGAGAGAGAGAGAGCACGACGGGGTAGGGTGGGGAAAATAAGTGAGGTGCTGTTCTTTGGTTCTCTGCCTCCCAGCCCAACTGCAATATGCAGATTACAACATGTCATGGAAAAGTTTGATTTAGCCTAGTAACTGTCTGTATCCCTCTAGGGAGATTTGCCTCCCGCTTGGGGATCTCTGGGGCTAAATGAATAATTTGCAAGTCCTTCTTAATATACAGGATTGAAAATATTCATTTGCATGTTACTCATTTGGTGGCAGGGATTGCAACCTTCAAAATGCCCTGCAGAAGAATCAAAAGATGAACGCAGTTGTCGTTTTATTATTATCTCTCCCCCCCACCATCACTTCTTTCTTGTTACTTTATGCAGCAGCTCTGTTTCCATTCAACATCACTGAAGCAAAATGCTGGCTTCTGCCTGCAGCAGGCATATGTCTGAGAGCTGCCTCTGAGTTCACTGTGCATATCTTCTGTCTCTCTTCTGGGAGAAGATATTGATTGAATATACTGCATAAATAACCACCCTTAACCACGGAAGTAGAAAACATGGTTGTTTCCCTTTCTTTTTATAATATAATTTCTTCTGAGCTGTGCAGAAGAGACAAAAAGAATGTTCAAGAAGGAGGGGGGCGGGTTGCCCAGTGGCCACAGACCCACACAGACCTAACCATGCTTTTAGCCCACTGAAATTAATGGGCTTCAGCATGCCTGAGTCTGCAGTGGGTTGTGACAAGTAAGTCTAATGCAGCAGAAGCAATGTAATGAATGAAAGCTGGATTCTTAATTCAGTTCCTGTGGATCTTATGTCAGAGCCAGTGTGCTGCAGTGGGTAGAGTACATGACCTACTTACTAAAGATCTGGGTTCAGGTCCCTGCTCAGCTATGGCGCTGACCAATAATCTTAGATCAGTTGTCTTCTTGCAGCCTAAGCTCTTTCATGGGTCTTTCGTAAGAATTTTTTTAAAAAGGAGGGGGAACCAGGTACGTTACCCCAGGATAGTGCAAGCAACAATTCATCATTTACCCTAGGGGAGCCTTCCTCAACCTGCTGCCCTCCAGATGTGTTGGATTGCAACTCCCAGCCAGCATGGGCAAGGCTGAACTAAGACATAGTGATTACTAGGGAAGTCTGAGGATAGGACCATTTTGCAATCATGTATGTGTATGTATGTATGTATGTATGCATATATATATATATATATATATATATATATATATGAGAGAACATTTGTGTCATGGGCCTGTGCCCTGGATCTTTTAAGTACCTAGCAATGCCCCTGACCGTTACCTATCCTTGCTGTGGCTGATGGGAACTGGAATCTAACAACATCTGGAGGGCCACAGGTCCCACACCCCTGCTCTAGCGTCTGCAAGTAGGATTAGGAAAGACCCTTTTCTGAAACCTTGGAGAACTGCTGCCAGACCAGCCTTCCCCAACCTGGTGCCCTCCAGATGTTTTGGACTACAACTCCCAGAATCCCTGAACATTGGCCATGCCGGTTGGGTATGCTAGGAGTTGCAGTCCAACACATCTGGAAGGCACTAGGTTGGGAAAGGCTGCCCTAGGGACTGTAATAAATTAATAAATTAAATTCCCTAGAGGTTGTGCCCAGTGTTACACTGTTGTCATCCTGAGGGAGTTAAATCTAGCTGAGTAATCCATTCCCCCCCCCTTTGCTGATAAACTTTTGCTGTAGTGTCTAGTATTCATTTCAGAGTCAACTGGATCAAAACGTAACTCCAGAATGCTCGAGCAAATTATTAGAGAAAATTTAAACACTGTTTCTCTACTATCTACATCAGGACAAAGATCCAACTGTGCTATGTTCTCAGACATTTGGGACATAGCCAGCTATAGCATAGGTGGAAATGATGTTATCTGCAAGTGAAGAAACTGTTGTTTTTAAACTCAGAGATAGCTCTTTGCAAATGAGTCTACTGATAATGGCCAAGATCATCCAAACAACCAAAGAGGGCCCATGAGGGGCAATGGAGTGTCAGAGAAAGACCAGAGAGGTCCAGGTTCAAATTTCCACATGGCTGTAAGGCTTACTGGGAGCATTTCTACACAAGTGATTTATTGCACATTCATGACTGGCCATTCACAGAAGTCTGCAGGTCCTTTACATGACGTCGTCAACCTCCAGGACATCTCCGGTGCTTTCTCCCCTTTCTCCCGCTTTCAGCAAGATCAGAGATAAAGCGATCTTAAGGGACGTTAATCAATTCTATGTGTGTAATGACAGCAAAGCACTATTATCACAGTGCCATCTAGTGGCTGTAAAATGAATCATATAGAAACATATAGAACTTGCCTGAGGAAGGACTCTCCTTGATTCGGACCATATGTCCATCTATGTAAAGGAGCCGGTTGTAATCCCACAGAGAACCTGGAAATAGGAGCCCCGGTAATGTTGTGGGATAAAAAGCCTGGTGTGGAGAAGCCCTAGGTGACTTTGGACCAGTCACTCTCACTTAACCTAATGTGCCTCACAGGCTTGTTGTGATGATAAAAAAAAAAACCTGACCATATATGCAGCCTTGAGCTCCTTGGGGGAATGGTGGGGAGGATGATGATGATGATAGCCATTAAATTAGTTCCAAGGAAGCTTTGAACTTGCCTTTCTTAACTAGTAACACTCCATTCTGCATGGGAAAACTGCTTTTGAAACTGAGCAGGTTTTGAAAGAAATGTGTGTTAAAGTTTGGGGGAGTCAGCGGTTCAAAGAGAAAAGGCAGAGATTCTATGAGGCTATACAGTTTTTTGGAACCTTGCTATAGTTAAGTTAATTGAGTCCCATGGCATGGTGCATACCTGCATATATTCCTTTAAAAGCTCTTTGTTGTGTTTGTTTTGCAGATAGTCACTTTTTGCATCGCTCTACAGTTGCTCAGTAGCACACTGATGAAACAATCAAGAACAGCATCCCACTTGTGTTCATATCTACCAGCTTCCAACTTCCCTAAAGCCACGAAAGAAAGAAACAAAATGAATGTCGTACCCAGATCTGTTTGGCTTGTACTCTGACCATTTACCATACAAGTAGGAGGATGTGTCTCTGCATTTTTATTTATTTGCCAGAAGGCAAAGTGATTCGCTAAAAAAGATACCATCTGAGACAATGTGAGACAAGTCAGGTTTGCACAGTAGACAGAATTCTGTTTGCTAGTCCCACAACCCTCAATGAACGTTGTTTTGTGAAGCAGTGAGACATGAGCTTCTGCAAATCGACTCCAACACGTTGTTTAAAAGGAGAGCATCCCTGCAGTATTAATGGAATATTTCAACATTTAAAGAAGAGATGCTCTCAGAACAGCTTCAAACCTCATCCAACCTCAATCCTCCCTTTGAAGGAATGTGGTTGGGCAGTTCTTGCTCTGAAGTCCACATGTTTCTTTCTTTGGATTTGTTGCATTCTACATCAGTTCCCTTCACACAATCAAAAATGCAACACAAGCTTCCAGCCACCTCCAGTTTCTCTTGTATCTGAATGACAAACCGAGCTAGAAAGTGGGGGCAATTCAACTCCAGAGCCTCATTGTCAGCAGCTCAACAGGATCAAAGCCTCACATGCCGTATTCTTTAGACCCGGTAGAGAACATCAGGTCCTGCCCTGTTTGTCTTTGGCTCCACCCACTACTGGAATGTGGCCCCTGAGAAGCTTCTCCAAAACTGAATTAAGCCCCCAAGTTGAAAGAGGTTCTGAACCCCTACTTCAGCTAGACCTTTTTTCCAGAGAAGTAAAGGCAACCATTCCATGCCCAGTGCTTCTTAGCCTTTCTCACTTTAAGTGGGATATCTTGGACAACAACAAGGATGTGGCTTCCTAGAGGCATGTGACAAAGTGGGTTACTGCATTAAATGGATCTTTGGTCTGATCCAGCAGGGCTTTTCCTATGTTTTTGTAGCTTTGTAGATTGCTTGCACATTCTGGAACTGTTTGTGCATTTGCATGACCAATTTCAGCTCATTACCTGTTCGGACAGCTATGAACACCAACAAAACAACATGTTTGGAGTGATGTTCAGACAATGTTCAGCCAGACTGAGCCATAGACTCCGAGCTTAAGAAATGTGATTATGGGGGGGAAATGCACCAAGAAGAAGCAGCAGCAGCAGCATCCAGAAACAAAACGTGGATAACTGTAGAGGGAAATGGCTACCACAAGCCCTGGTTGCTGGGGGGGAAATACAGAACTGTTCACCCTGGCAAGCATAAATGGGAAAACAAAAGCACTACTAGCAATCAGCAATTGTATTTGTAGTTAAAGAAGTATTGTCAGGAAATCAGCAAGGCTTGGGACAAGTGTGGATTCAAAGAAAAAGAAAAATTATAGGCCAAGACCTGAAAAGGTGTAATGGCTTGATTATGCACAAGTGTTTGTTTCTATGGTGGGCTGTGCTCACATAACAAAAAGCACACCCTGGTGTTTTTATGTGTTGGAAGCTCTCACAACTGAGGAAACTGAAGGATGGTTTTTAGCAACTGAGCCAACCCTGAAAATGATTCTGAGATGGTGGCAGGACACCTATTTGTTTCTTTGCCTATTTATAATATGGGTCTTTTCTGCCTATCCCATTTGTATTAACCTGGATCATCTGGCATGTTTGTGGAGAATATTTCCCCCCATTCCACCCTGTGCTGTTCTGAATCTCAATAGGGAATAACAAATTTTATACTCACTGCTGAAATGTCATATATATTTCATGCTCACTGCATTATAGGGGTGGGGGTGGGGAAACCTGGTGTCTTAAATTAGCAAATTAATTAGAAGCACAGTAATGAGGAAAGTGTGTAATTTAAAAGAGAAAGAGACTATGTGGGAGTTAAGGTTGGCAGAAAGGGTTTGTCAAGCTTTTCAATTCCCTTACCAGCTGCTACTCTGAGGGAAACCATGGAGGTCACCTCATAATAGAACAAACACCAACAGAATCCTGGGAAGTATCTGAGAACACTGTGTGATAAAAATAGTTGAGGAACAGGGTCCATCCCGTGCCCACTGGTGTCAGTTAGTAAGTCAGTTTTATACTTTTCAATGAGAGCAGGTTGAGAACCAAGCAGTAAAAGGAAATATTTGAAGTAGAGTTGCCATTCTTCACCCGTACCCCCCCAAAGCAGGGCTCCTGTGTTTTTGAAGGCCAAACAGACATGCATATGTTTGTTAAAAATGTTCTCACCAGTTCAGCTGTAAAGTGTGTGTGTGGGGAGTGGTGGCTAATGTTTTACACTAAAAGGAGCATGCATAGGAGGGGTCTCTGAGTCAGTAAGAAAGCAAGAGGGAAGGCTAGTGGAATCCAGATATTGCTATTAATTCCTAGATCTTAGCAAGCAATCCACAACTATTTCTCATAACTAAGGATGCCTTTATATACACTGGCAAAATTGCAGTCATTTGCTGAATAACACTTCATAGACTTGCTTGAAGGAAAGTTTAATTGTTATTGAACAGCACAATGAGGTGAACTGCTGAGGAGAGGTGAAACTTTAAGGGTGTTGTCAACTCCACAGTGAGGCTCCCAGTAGAGAAGCCAGCTATTGTCAGCTGAAGCATGCAGGCAACAGACGGAAGAAGAGTGGACATGATTAAAGGTGCTAGATGACAGAGACCTGGGTTCCAATTCCTGCAGCATTTATGAACTTGAGCAGGTTTTTCACTATGGTTTTCACTTCTCCTATGCCTATAACAGCAGCTCAACACACAAAAATTTAGCAGCTGAACCTTTTCCTTTACCCCCTTCAAGACAATGCAAGGAAATGCTTCACCTGCTTAATTTCTCTCTGTTGGGTTGCTGTTAAACGGGAAATTTAAAATTAAAAGATCTAATAACTCTGTATCTCACATTTCTGTGCCTTATGATCTGATCCTAAAATGCTTGCTCTTAAGTAAGTCCCAATTAATTCAATGGGACTTCCTTCTTAGTTAGCATGCACAGGATTGTTGCTGCTATTTAGGAACTAGCTGCAGTCTCTGGATATCACTAGCCTATAGCTGGGCAACTTGTGGCCCTCCAGATGTTTTGGCCCGCAAGTCCCATCAGCCCTACCTAGCATAGACAATGATGAGAGATGATGGGAGTGATAGGGCCAAAACATCTGGAGGGCCACAAGTTGCCCTACCCAGCATTTCTGACCATTGGAAGTTGAAGTCCAAAACATCTGGAGGGCACCAGTTGGGGAATGCTAGACAATACTGGGTTAGATGAACCAATGATCTGGTATGTTCCTACTTTGTGGGGGCCACTTTCTTACCCAGAGATCCGTGGAATAGAAGGGCAGAATTTGGAACACTGATAGGATTGTGTGTGAAGATTGTGAAGTGTAGATATCAGGAAGTAAAGCAGGAAGGCTAAGAGTCCTGGATGCCTTCTACTGAGCCACAGAGTGCAAAGGGACACAGCTTGGTGATACAGCTTCTCAGTGTCCTTGCAACTGGGTATAAGTACATCTCAAATGTCCCACCTTTGGCTGAGTGCTGCCCAACTTTGTGTATGCTAAGAGGCAGGCTAGCTTCTACACAATAATAAGAAATGTGAACTTTGTGTGACTGAGGACAATGGCCTTTTTGGAGGGACTAGAACAGTACAGTGAGGAGGAGGAGGCGCCATTGCCCAGCTGAGATATCTGAAGACTCATACAGGCATACCTGAGGTCAGAGGAAGGATGCTTACCAAACTGACAGAGAAGTTTTCTGTGAGAGTTACATTAGTTACTCGAAAAGAGCTGTGTAGAAAGGCATCTGATTGGAGCCAGTGTTCCTCTCCTTGAATTTAATGAATGCTATTAACTTTCTGTATTGTAAAAGCAAAACAACACAAAAGGACCACCCCACCCCCCAGGTTTAGCATGAGAAAGAGAGAATGTCAATGAAGTAATTTTTTAATGCTTATTTATGATGGTGAGTGTGTGTGGCTATTATTAAACATGGTATGAAAACAGCACATGGAGATACCTGGTATGTGGCAGCTGCTTCCCTCCAAGAAAAATGTAACTGGGTTACTGGGAAAGGAAAATGTATTGGTACACACTCCCCCAAGTGGAGAGAAATTGCAGAAGAAGTTTACTGAGCTTAGTTTTCTTTGGAACACTGGAGACCTACAGTGTCTTTCTCATACTTGCTTCATTTACAAATATGCAAGCAGAACACATTGGAAGCAAATAGGCGCACCTTCAGAGGGCAGAAGATTCCCAGGAGACCAACTTGTGTAGCCCACCCCTTCCCAGGCTGCACCCACCAATTCCAACTAACTCTGAAGGTAGACACTCTCCATTTTGTCTTCCTACGTCTCTCTATTTCTTAATTTTAACCACACACTGTTCTTCTTTCTGCCTCTCTGCCCTCTTCCCTCAGTGGAGCTGTCTCTCCTTCTCCATGCTTTGATGGGTGCTGCATTTCAAAGTGAGATTCCCAGCTATCAGGAGATGATCTCCTGTCATCATCCCTCTTTTCATTGAAACATCAACCAATCATCCTGACTTATTAGTCAGCCATCAGCCTAACAAAGGAATGGTGAGCCTGATGAGGAAAGGTCTTCTGTTGACCTGACCCTCTGTATTTCCCAGTTTTGAAACAGTTTCTCCAAATGCTCTTGGGACTGATTTCCCTCTACACTAGATGCTAGAAACACAAAGGGATGAGTCTGTATATACAACCCAAGATCTCTGTCCTCACCAAGAGTGTGAAACCTGAGAGTGTTCTGCTTGGAAATGGAACTGAAGACAAGGATGTAAAACATCATCCCATATGTACATAATCTTCCAGTGGCAGAGTCCAGGCAGTACTGCTGCTCTCTGAATGGGCATAAGGGTGCCTCCACACTTGCCTGACCTCATCCAGGATGACAGCAAGCACCTTTCAGGCCATTTGCCAGTCTGACAGCTGTTCCAGAAGAACTGCCATGCTGCCTCCAATCCTTTGAACTCTTTGATGAGTATAAGAGTCTAACAATGCGCTATAGGAACATGCATATAATGGAGACTTGACACTGTTGTTTGTGTTTGAAAGAGTGGGATTTTGAAAGGAAAAGCAATGCAGGAGGGGGTGCTAATCCTTTTTTCATCTGCCTCCCCCCACCCTCCAGATCACACATTCTCTCTTGTGAAAAATATACATTTTTCACCCCACGCAGTTAAAAATGCATATACTTGAACACTGCAGAGGGTGGGGGAGCTTCATGGGGCAACTTGAGTTAAGCAGTTCTCCCTGCCACCACCCTGACCGGTTCTGCTCAAAATCCTGTCCCTGCCTCCAAAGCACCACGTCTTTAACAAAAAAGCACTGCCTGGTGTCTGTTACATACACTTGCATGTTAACATGTAATTCTGCTCCTAAAAAGAACTAGGAAGGGGATTTATGATGGGCGAACACCACTTCCCTCCCCCAGTTCTCCTTGGATTGGCTCAGAATAAGTCAAGCTATTCCCCCCTTCCCCCAAATCAGGAAATAGCCTGGCTTATTTTCAGTCAATCAGAATCAAATTGGGGCCCTGCCACAGACCCCTGTTGGGGCATAATGGTGTCTGATCCATCCCCCCATAAACTTTCAATCCCCCTCAAGTCTTCCTGCACTCACCCATCCATGAGCCTTCTTCCCTCCTGCCTGAGATATACACATTGACCTGGTTCAGACAATATGACAGCCCACTGTGGGTTAATTAACCCTTGGGGCACCACAACATGTTCCATGCACCATTATGAATATGCAAGCCCTAGCTGGGGGTTTCCATGGCTTGTCATGTCATCCAAACCTGGACGGCAGCGCTTGTTTGAGGGTTAAACAACCCTCGCATAACCCACAGTCTGTTTTAGGGTAATGCGAAGGTTGTTTAACCGTCAAATAACCCCTGCCACCTGGGTTTGGATGACGCAAGAAGCCACAGCAACCCCCAGCCAGGGCTTGCATATTCATAATGGCAGCCTACATGTGCCATAGCTCTTCACGGGTAAATTAACCCATGTTGGGCTGTCATGTCATGCAAACTGGCCCATTGTAATAATCCTATGCACCTCTACTGCCCCAGGCAGATGTGCATAGGATTGCACCCTCAGATGACTTCTTAAAGGGATTAAATATATTCCACAAAGGATAAATCTTGCCAATGGGTATCAGTAAGCCTTGATAGCTAAATGGAAACACTGTTTCCAGATGCTGAAGACAGTGGAGGTCTTTACCTTCATGCCCTGCTTGTGGGCTTCAGAAAAGACCTGTGGGGCCATGATGGGAAGTGGATTAGAATGTCCTTTGGTCTCTTATGTTCTCATCAAACATGAGGGCATGACTGCCTGGATAGAGAGCATGCTCTGGGCAAAGAAGACCAGTTTGTTCTATTGGGTTGTATCCAACCTTAGTCCAGCTTAAGTCTAGGGTGACCACTTATGAAGCACACCACACATACACACACACAAGGAAATGAATCACCAAGAAAAAGGGGGTGGTGATTTGCATATGCTAATGTATATACATGCACATTTAGAAATAATAATTATAATTTTAAAAATGCAGTACATTTCACCATAGTGGGGAAGGCTATGACCAGGTGACCTGTGTCCCTTCCTGTTCAGTCTGCTGTTCAAGTGCTAATGGTTGATGGGTAACGACAGTTCATTCATTCATTACATGTCTACACCACCAAAGAGCCAAAGCTTTCTGAGCATTTCTTTCTCTTTTATTTACTGCAAGTACATTTTAAAAGTCTCCTGGAGCAGCTTACAATCAGTCAGTAAAAGACAGTTGTATTTATAAGAACATAAGAGTGATGCTGGATTAGACCAAGAGCCCATCTAGTCCATCTCTTCACACAGTAGCCAACTAGCTGCCAACAGGAAACCCACAAGCAGGACATGAGTGCAACAGCACCCTCCCACCCACGTTCCCCAGTACATAGGCATACTGCTTCTGATACTAGAGATAGTGTATAGCCACCAGGATTCGTAGCCATTGATAGCCTTACCCTGCATGAATTTGTCTAACCTTTTAAAGCCAGCCAAATTAGTGGACATCACTACATCTTGTGGAAATGAATTCCATAGCTTGACTATGTGCTGTGTGAAGAAGTATGTCCTTTTATCTGTCCTGATTCTCCCACCAATCAGCTTCATGGGATGACCCCAGGTTCTAGTATTATGAGAAAAGAAGAAAAATGTCTCCCTATCCACTTTCTCCACACCATGCATAATTTTGTACACTTCTATCATATTCATGATGGAACATAATATAAAAACTTTAACATACAAAAATTTAAAGTACTTTAAAACAGTTAAAAATAATTAACAATAAAACTACCAGGACCTGATTAAAGAAAAACCCTAACATTAAAAAGCCCCATCATATGCCATCAAATGCCTGGGAGGAGAAGAAAGTCTTAACGTGGCACTGAAAAGATGACAAAGCTGGTGCCAGGTGAGAGTATTCCACTATCAGGGGCCCACCACTAAGAAGGCCTTATTGTTGCCATCTTCCAAATCTCACCTGGAGGAGGCCCTCAGAGGAGGTCCTCGGGTGTTGATTGTAATGTACGGGTAGGTTCATATTAGGAGTTCGGATGGTTCTTTATCTTTAAACTGGAATTGGACAGGACAGCCCCTCAATAGAGGATCTTTTCACACATAGGATGATCGTCTGGCAGCCCTTCACATAAATGACTGTCCTCTATAAAGGGGACACATGGCCGCTCTACGTGATTTCATTTCAACTGGCCTGCTCTAAGAAGCACTAACATTGGATACAACCTATGGCCTTACATATCCATTTTGCAGAGCCTCCTTTTTACAGACCTATGCCACTGGTTTCATATCTGCAGGGTTGTACCCTCTTGGGGAAAATGCAGGTTGAAGTTAGGCTTTTTAGACTCCAGGTGGCCAAATTGCAGCATGGATGCTGCAAGTGGCACAGGCAGCAGAGCTCTGTTACAATTTCTCTTCTAAAATGTTTTGTCTGTATACCCCACTTACATGGCCTCAGGGTGGCAATGCCTAGAAAGGTTCAGAACAAAGGATGGGAAGGGAACAAAAGCAGATTCCCGGCATTTGAAAAATACAGAAAAGCATTGAGGCCTGCCTAAAAGGGCTAAGATGGAAACATTTTTTAAAAAAACAACAACAACACCAAATTCAATATTGCAAAATAAATATGCAGTCTTGTAGAGCTGTTTTTGAAAACATGTTTATTCATGAAAATAAAGTTTTTTTAAAAAAGTAATCCAATTCCAATCATGCATACATTCATGGATTCCAAGTCTCTTCGTGAATAACAAATTCAGTTCTTGCTCTGTCGATCATATCCCCAAACGTGAAATACATATGCTACAATGACAATGGCTTTGTATAGTAGGTGTTCATAGACATCTCTGAAGCCAGAAAATGTCATAGGAAAGCCATTCCATCAAGCTCATTCTCACAGGGGCAAAGGATGTGTTAAGAAAAACTATTTCAAGGAACTTATTTGTTCGTATAGTTATCACTTATAGAACAAAAGGAGGCGGGGGAAGGAAAGCAGTTCTGATAAAGGTGAAACTTGGACACCTTTTCTCCAAAGGTCAGCTTTCTCATGGGGAGAATCAACTATTAGATAATGATTAATGAGAGGTAAACGGTGAGAGATCTGTGTGTTTCTTTAAATTAATCTCGGACTGATGAATAGCATTATCTGTGCAATCACAGCAGGAAGGAAGATACGAAGTGTACAAGAAAACAGGATTGCAATATAACCGCAATATTATATATCTTACAATAAGTCAGTCTTTAAATCATTCAAAAGCAGATCACCTGAAAACAAAACAAAAAAATTATCCCCCTGATTCTTCCGTACTAGTGTAATGAATTGGGCCTCAGAGATACAAGCCTTCTATAAAGACTAGTGGGGACCTGCAACAAAATATTGCAGTGTACCCCCAGCTCCTACTAGGCTTACAGGGAGAGAGAGAGAGGAACAGAAAAATTCTATCTCCAGAAAATGAAGTGAGTTACTCTGAATTTCTTATCTTTATAGGCAAAACTAGCACCAACATTCCTAAAGTCCTGGAAGCTCACAGAATCTTGTCAGAATGCTTTGGGTCTTAAAAAAAAATTGTTGTTGTTGTTATTCCTTTTAATTTACAACCATATTTCTGCCTTCCTAGGGACTAGTAGAAACCACAACCTTATTTTTAGGTGGCCTGTTTTCAATTCCAAACTGATAGCACCCGTGTTCAGTAAAAAAGGGTATGGTATTATAACTCCTATTTCAGACTATGTGGTTTTGTGTGTGCGTGCACACACACACACACAGAGCCCCCCAAACAACACTCTTCAATCACATTGATGTTAAGTTAGTTCATATAAATAGCAAATGCCATAGCAAAAGTGTCCCTGGACTGTTCTACTTCCGAGTGTAGGCTGGGGGTTGCATGATATATGTTCCTCTGTATCGAAGATCCCTACGCATATGGAACTAAATGTGAAAGACAAAAATCTGGTATAGCCTTCCCCTGATGTAGTAGTTTTGTATGTTCAGGGAGTCTTTTGCCTTTAGAAGCATTCATCCATGTATTCAGGGAGTCTTTTGCCTTTAGAAGCATTCATCCATGTATTGCACCCCGCATGGTCTGAAGTGGCAAAGTGCAGGAATGCTTTTAGCAGCTTATCTGTGTAAAGCAGGCTTTATTTGATTGCATGCTATTTGGAGCCCCATATGGCTGGCCAGACTGCTAAGGGATTGTGAGGAGCTCCAGAAGGGCATCTCCAGACTGGAAGAACGGGCAACAAATGCCAAATGCAGTTCGATGTAAGCAAGTGTAAAGTGATGCACGTTGGGGGGGACCCCAACTTCAAGTATAAGCTGATGGGATCTGAGCTAGCAGTGACTAACCAAGAAAGAGATCTTGGGGTTGTGGTGGATGGCTCAGGGAAAATGTTGATCCAGTGTGTGGATGCTGTAAACAAGGCAAATTCCATGAATAGAATAATTAGGTAAGGATTTGAAAATAAAACTTCCAAGATCGTACCCCCCTTATAGAAATCTATGGTGCGACCACCCTTAGAATACTGTATACAGTTCTGGTCACAACACCTAAAAAAAAGGATATTGTAGAGTTGGGGGGATCAAGGGGATGGACTAACTCCCCTATGAGGAAAGGGGAGCTAAACATCTGGGATTGTTTAGCTTAGAAAAAAAAAAAAGGCTAGTAAGGGGCGACATGATCGAGGTGTACTAAATTAAGCACTGTGTGGAGAAAGTGGATGGGGAGACATTTTTCTCCCTCTCTCATAATAATAGAACCCAGGGTCATGCCATGAAGCTGAATGATGGGAGATTCCAGACAAATAAAAGGAAGGACTTCTTCACATAGGACATATTTAAACTATGGAATTCGCTACCACAAGATGTAGTGATGGCCACCACTATATGGCTCTAAAAGAGGATTGGACAAATTGCTGGAGGAAAAGGCTATCATTGGCTACTAATCCTGATGGCTATATGCTACTTCCAGTATCAGAGGCAGTATGCCTATGTACACCAGTTGCTGGGGAACAGGGGTGCTGTTGCACTCATGTCCTGCTTGTGGGTTTCCTGTGGGCAGCTGGTTTGCCACTGTGTGAACAGAATGCTGGACTAGATGGTTCCTTGGTATGATCCAGCATGGCTGTTCTTATGTTCTTATGACTTCACTCTTCTTCTTTTCTGTGTGCCTTCTCAGCACCCTATTTGTGCTTATCAAAATAGGTCAAGTGGGATTGAGGGGAGCATATGTTTATGAAGGGCTCATGTCACCAGAAAGCATTGTTGTGTAGGGGAGAGAGAGGGCCCATCCAGATGTTTGTTTAAGTGGCCAGATGTTGCTCAGATCTCAAGACATGGTTCCTTATGGAATTCATTCTGTTGCAGAAATATTGCTGTGCCTCCAAGCTGAAACATTACATAATGGCAGGATATTAGTTCCATCACTGGTGCTGGATCAGGGGCTAGCACTAATGAAGTGCTAAAAGTAAAATCCATCTATATGATTGTCTGGTAAGGTTCATGCACCCTATGTTTTTTGTTGCAAGCTGTGCATTGCAGAGCCATATGGTCTTGAGCAAGTCATTTTTTGTACTTGTTTACACATCTGCAAAATGCCCAAATTATTTGACAATGCCCAGTATCCTAGTTGTGAGCTACTAGGAATGCTGGAGAGGGAAAAACGAGCTTGCTCATTTTGTTACACACTCCTGTTGGTCTCTTTTGGATCATTATCATGGTCCAGTGTTACCTGGATAAGCTGTTGAGAATACTTCTGCGGCAGAAGACTAGTTCCTACCCAAGTAGAAATTAAATTCTCCAAAGCATTGCAGCTCTCTGTTACATAATTGCTCTTTGCTCCATGGGATCTACTTCCAACGATTTACACGAACTCCCTATGAATATATAATTGTGTGTTCTAATGACAGGTTGGCTTGGGGTAGATCCAGCTGAAGGAAATTCCTCATAGAGATTTTATTTTGAAGTTTCCTAAGACTAAATTCCACAATCAAATCCAGTGATTAGGAAAACTCTTTCCTGCAGCACACCCAGAAAGAATGTTACTGAGAACATAATCTGGGAACACAGGCTGAATGATCCAATTAGTAGTACCATTACCATCCCCTCTGATAGCGAACTTTGGTGGTTGAGTGCTGACAGGATTGGAGCCAAAACAGGGCCATTAAGAAACAAGGGAGGCATTAGCATTCATGAGTGAACATGTTTGAAGCATGCAGAAGTACAATTTTAAAAAATCCAAAATGGCCCAATGAAGACTGAGCATGCTCAGTGGGCTTCAGGAGTCATGGAACGTTGAGTGTTGGCCTTCTTGAGCCCCTTACATCTCATATTGCTGGTTGGCTGCCTATAAATGTGAAAAGGACCACACGTGTTAGGGGGTGAGAATACACTGAAACATTTTGTTGCAGGGCCCACTTATACTGGCATTAATTAAGCTGACTCTCTCCTGCCCATTTGGCCAAGACCTCTGAGATCCTTCTGACACTTCAGATGTTTTCTAGTAAGAAACCAAACTTACAAAAGGAGGCAATGCAATGAATCTTGAGTTAACAGTACATTCCTGTCCATTTTTACCCCAAAGTAAGTCTCTTTGGCCTGGTTCAAGCCATGGCGGATTACAGTATGTGCTGGTGGCGATTGTGAATATACAAGCCATGGCGGATGGTTGCCACAGCCTGTTGTGACGTCTGAACCTGATGCAGGGTGGGTTGTTGCAGTAGTTAACAATCCACCCCAACCCCAAAACAACCCATGGGTTGTGGGTGGTTTGTTAATCAAGGCACCCTCACTGGGTTCGGATGTCACGATAAGCTGCGGTGACAGCCTGCTATGGCTTGAATATTCACAATGGCTGCTGGCATGCACTGCAACCCACTGTGGCTTAAACCAGACCAAAGACACGTTTGAGTAAACATGGATGGGATTGTGCTTGTAAGCCACAGTAGGCTGCTGCAGTCATGCGAACCGGCCCATAGAGTTCAAGGGGGGCTACTCCCAGGAAACTGGGTATGGGATTACAGCCTAAATGGCGTGAGGCATTTTTGTTGTTTCTTTCATCAAGTTCAAGGCTGATTCAAAGAGAAATTACATTTCAAGGGTATATGTAGGGGAGGGAAGCTGACACGTCCCTCAGATATCCACAGTCCTTTGCACAAACTTAATTTCAAGCTCTGTTGAAGACTGCATTTAGCTGCATTTTTTTTTTTAAAGGCATTGGCTTAATTTCTGAGGCAGATGTGTGAAAATGAGAAAGATGGACCTTTCGCTGTGAGGATCGCCTCATACTTGGTCCTTGAATGTTCAGAACAGCATTGTTTTTCCCCTCCCCCCAGCACTGCAGCTGAGCTCAGACAATGCACAGAACAGCTATCCTTGGCATGCTTCAGTGGAGACTGTTGCTTCTTTCAAGGTATTAGGTCAACTTTTAATTCAAGAAGACTGAAGTTTATTAAAAATAAATATATCTGCATTTAAAGGAAGTAAATCTGTGGGCTTGTTGAGAAATTCAGCTTGGATTGAGGAAACAAATCTATCCCTTTTTAATTGCAATTCAAAAGGATGGGAAAGATGAAAACAACACATATCAAGAAAGAGGCTTCACAGTGTAATCCTGTGCATGTTTACTCAGAGAAATTTAATGGGGCTTATCTTCCTCCCACGCATGTGTGCATGGGATTGAAGCCTAAATCTACAATTTACCTGATGCACAATTTATAGAAATGGAGGGATGTGCTTTAAATAAAACATTGACTAGGATCCTGAGTTTTCTCCTCCTGGCAGGAGTATCTCCTGAGTGAACCTCTGCTCTCTGGATGCTCCTGCCAGCTGAAGGGGTGGGAAGGGGATTTTCACTGATTTCCTTTTCCCTCAGCCCATTATGCCTTTGATAATCTGCTCAGGACAGCTAGAGAACCTACTGGAACAGGCACAGGGTGGCTGCAGGGGAAGAAGGGAATCAGCAAAAATGGCCTTCCTCTCCCTGCCCACCAGTGGGAATCTTCCCCTGGTTCCCAGTCCCGTCCATGAACAGGAGGAGGCCTTCCATTCCCAGAAGCCTATTTGGGACCCAAGGCAAACTATACAAAATGTAATAAAAAGAGATCCAAATATAATATACAGGAAAAACAATGAAACAACATCAAATAAAGTGAACAGGGCAGGAAATACATAAAATAGACCACTCACATAACCAGCTTAAAGACCCACTTTAAAATGTCTGGGCAAAGAAATAGGTTTTGACTTGGCCAGAGGAAGTTTTGACTTGGCTGGAGAAAATACGATGTCGGTGCCAGTCAAACCTCCAAGGACAGGGTATTCCTCAATTGGGGTGCTACAACAGAGAAGGCTATCATCGTTCCCCCTGAAGTCCCCAGTGGCACCTCACAGAGCAGATTCGGGGGGGGGGATAGGGAGCTGCTGGGCGGGGGGAGGAATCAGTAAAATTACCTTCTTCCCCTCCATCCACAGGGTCATCCAGTTCGTGGAGTTCCACTTGGCCCAATCCTAGATCCATTGTTTCAACTCCAAATGTTAGCTGTTATCTGCCTTTGTGAACTTTTCTTTCTCAAGTGAATTCTTATTTAGGAGACTGGTAATGTCCCGTCCCGTCCCGTCCCCACAAAAAAATGACAGAGCATGGATGAAATAAGAGAAATGCCACATTAGTAGCTATACAGCAGCCCTTCCCAACCTGGTGCTTTCCTGATGTGTTGGACTGCAACTTCCATCATTCCCAGTCAGCATGCTATATAGAATAATCCCATGGCAGTCTGTATCTAATAACATAGAAACAGCCAATATATCACCATCAGTCTTTGTGGCACCATACAGAAAATAGCTCACAATTGAAAATGCAAAGCAGAGAGAAAACCAGTCCAAGAAGAGAGATGACAACTGGTGAAGGTGAGGGACTGTGATGTCCTGTGTATCTCTTTCCAGCCTAACCATGGAGATCATTCTTATTCCCATTTTACAAGCTGAGGTCTTGGAGCAGGGGTTGGATCATGTAGCCAGATGTTGCTGGACTCTAACTCCCATCAGTCAAAGCCAGCATGGCAAATGGTCTGTGATGATGGGAGTTGTAGTCCAACATCTGGAGGACTACAGGCTCCCCAAGCCTGAATTAGAGTTAAAACCTCTTTAAGCAGGGATCTTACACTATCAACTGTTTGATGATGGGAATTGTAGTCCAACAACATCTGGAGGACCACAGGTTCCCCAACCCTTAAAGTTGAAAGTTACCAGCTTCCCCCGCCCCCCAGCTTTTAGCAGGATATTTCCGTTAACATCTGTTTGTTGACAACCAGAAAATCAGCCAGTGCATCTCTTTGCTTTAAATTCAGCTGCTCAAGGCAAAGGAAGCAGAGGGGAAATGTATCCCCATTTCAAAGGGGAAAATGTTGGCAATCCTATGGGTAGCTGATGCTGGAAGGAAAAGTAGGGTGCAATCCTATGGGGATGGCTGTAAGCCTCTGAACTTGGAGGCCATCCAATGCAGAATGGGAGGAGCAGCAGAGGCAATCTTTGCCTCTGTGCTCCCCACACTCTGCATTTCAGCTAGACAGGTGTTTTCACCCATCTAGCTAAGCATCAGGGAGGGGGAAGGAAGAGGCTTGGGAGGCTGAAGGATTCCTCATATGGCAGCCTCCCCAGTCCCCTCTGCTCCCCACCTACAGAACCACCCCCTTTCCCCCCTCTCGAGGTTGGAGCACTGACTCCAGCCTCAGATCCAGGAATCTGAACTGTCCTAGGGCACCCAGACTCTGTCTAAGGGCCATGGGATTGCTCTCCCTGTGACTTTCCCAAGATCATACAACACAGAAACAGCAAAGGTGGGGCCTGAAGCTTGGTTTCCTACAGGCCAACCTTCTGTCCACTGGTCAATACTGTTTCTATATTGGCATAGCGTTTGGGAGAGCTTTGGTTTCTTTAATAGATATTCATGATATTGAATGGATATCAGATGTGCTGAAATAAGGGGCATCCCATAAATAAGGGACTACGGACAACCATAGAAGGATTCAGCAATTTTGTGTAGTACTCACTAGAGTAATTGGACCATTTTGGTGTGCTGATTCAGTGAAAAATTAATTCAGTCTCCAATAGTGTATACACATTGGCTACGATGGAAACCAGATAAGGCTGACGGTTATTGGTTGATAGGTCTTGGGGACCAATAAAAAAGGTTATTGCTTCCAACAAATGTTTGAGTTTTGCTTCGATGTTTGATGAAGTGGTCTGAAGCTAGGTCATTCAGTCTAGAAGAGCATCCTGGGAGCTGTCTGGTATTTGCCTGTCTAGACTTCCAATTAAACTATGGCTACCTAGAAATTTCCCCTTGTTTAATGAAGCCAGTTATGGGGATACATATGGGAACTATGTGTTTGTTTTCATTACGCAAATTTATTTGGTTTGCATTTTAAACGTTAAAATGTACCCTTTGAAGAATAACAGGGAATTTATGACTCAGAGTCAGCTTAGCAGTGGTGGAGCTGACTGGGGCAACAACTATGTCCCTACACTCTGGTTCATTAAAAAAAATGCCTCTAGTCCTTATTGTTGAGAAGAAGTGCACCATAGGCTTCTTCATAGGCATAGTAACCATAGCAATAAATGAAAAGTTGACACAGAAACTAAGAGTCCACAGAGGAGTAAAGAAAAGAGACACTTTTGAGAAGGATTGGCAAAAATATATAGACTGTGTAAAAGAAGAGTCAAATGGAACAAGCTTGGTGGAAGCCTATAGAAATCTATGGGACTCATGAAAAGAAGACAATAAAGGAATGAAACAGAATGAATTAATACATTATTCTGGAACAGAAATAGAAAATAAAGGAAGAAGAAGAAACCTGAAACTGTTTGAGCTGGGGGAGGGATTGGGGAGGGATTTTGAATTAATATTAATGTGTTTTTTTGTTTGTAATTTCTTTTGGAAAAATTTGTTTTAAAAAGGAGAGGAGACCAAAAAAAAGTTTAAAAAATTGGGAGCTGCATCTTGTAAAATCTCAGAAACTCTGACAGATCAATCCTATCAATTTTTTTTCCTTGAAGCAAGTCCCATTGATTTAGTGGGGCATACTCCCAAACAAGTGTACACAGTTGTGCAGCTTGATCCTATGTATGTACCTGGGAGTAAGAATCATTGAGTTCAATGGGGCTTACTCCCATAAAGTGTGCAGTGCAACTTGAGGCTAATCTGCCACAACCCCCCCCACACACACACACAAATGCACACACAGCCTTTGAACATCTCTATGTAAATAGGTAATTGCTATTAAAGTAGACTAGAACAAGGAGGAGAGGAGAGGCATTTGTAATTCAAGTGAGCATTCTGGCCAATATACATAAGTTTCACATTTGAATTGCAAACCAATTTGAACAAAACCAGTTTGTAGACTGGTGGGAAAGTGATTGGAATCTTCAAGTGTCTGTCTATAATTATATTAGAAACTGACAATCAAATTCTTTAGCCAGTTCAATGTTTTTGTCAGGATAACTGCTATCCATTCTATCCATTTTCAGCTTTTAATACAAAGATGTACAGCAGTGATGACATTTCTGCTATAAAATATTGAGAATCTATCGGTATAGCCTAGAGAGCTGTGCAATAGATATTTCTAGTCTTTGCAACACATAGTGAAAGATACAGAAAAGGACAATCAAAATATGTATTCTGGGGGCTGGAGAAACTCCCCTACAAGGTTACATTTGGGGTTTTTAGTTTAGAAAAAGGGTGAGCAAGGGGAAACACGATGGAGGTTTATAAAATTATGCATAGGGTGGAGAAACCAGATAGGCTATATATGAGAAGCTGGGGTCATTCAATGAAACTGAATGATGGGAGATTCAGGACAGACAAAAGGAAGTACTTCTTCACAAGCACATAGTTAAACTATGGAATTCACTAGCGCAAGATTTGATTATGACCACCAACTTAGATGGCTTTAAAAGGGGATTAGACAAATTCATGGAAGATAAGGCTATCAGTGACTACTAGTCATGATGCCTATATGTACCTCCAGGATCAGAGGAAGCAGAAGCATCCCTCTAAATACCAGATTCTGGGGAACAACAGCAAGACAGAGCTATTGTGCTCATGGTCCTGCTTGTGGGCTTGTGTACAAAATTATGTACGGTGTGGAGAAAGTGGATAGGGAGACATTTCTCATAATACTAGAACCCGGGGTCATCCCACGAAGCTGAATGGTGGGAGATTCAGGACAGATAAAAGGAAGTCTTTCACACAGCACATCGATAACTATGGAATTTGCTACCAAAAGACATAGTCATGGCCACCATTTTGGATGGCTTTAAAAGGAGGTTAGACGAATTCATGCAGGGTAAGGCTATCAATGGCCACTAGTCCTGATGGTTATATGCCACCTACAATACCAGTATGGCTATGTACACTAGCTGCTGGGGAACACGGGCAGGAGGGTGCTGTTGCACTCATGTCCTGCTTGTGGGTTTCCCATGGGCAGCTGGTTGTCCACTGTGTGAACAGAACGCTGGACTGGATGGACCCTCGGTCTTATCCAACATGGCTGTTATTCTGTTCTTGTGTTCCAAACAGGCACCTAGTTGGCCACAGTGGGAAATAGGATGCTGGACTTGACAGACCTTTGGTCTGATCCAGAAGGGCTCTTCTTATCTTTTTATGTTTACTTTCATATTTTGCTGGTATTTTCATATTAAATACAGCTTTCTGTTCTTCCCATCCACCCTTTAAACAACAAGAGTAAGAATTTAGCACATAATATTGCAGAAGGATGAGGGTGAGTAGGTGGAGGGAGACAGTTTTGCACACTAGACAGTGGTCCAATAGTCCAGGGCTCCCCCAAATGACAATTTGGAGAGCAGCAGACGATGGGGGTAGTGGAAAACAGGGCTCCTTCTTATTGTTAAACGTTTTAGAGTTTGGGGCCAACTGATTGGGCATTTTATTATTTTTACTTTAAAATGTATTATTCTTTTCCACAACAAAATGGTGTTTATTCCCAAATAAATGTGTTTAGCACCAGGGCAGCAGAAGCAAACTCCATTTCATTCCTGTAGTCATAACAGTGGTTTGATTTAAGTGGGTTTAAACTGCAAAACTGCACATGCTCAGGGTATTTCTTTTCTTTTTAAATCAGGGTTGGCAAATAGGTCCTTCTTTTGTTTGCTTTAACATAGCAGGAATGTAGAACCAGGTGTGAACAATGGAACTGTGGGATGGGGAGAAGAGAAAAAGGAGTTGTGTACTTCATAACTGAACAGTGGAGGCTGCTGGCTCTGATTTCAGTGGGGCTATGACTCCATTCTGGGTTTCAGTCAGAATCAGCCAGAACTCTAAAGGAGCTATCCAAAGTGCTGAACCCTATCCACAAAATGGTTTCAGCACCTTGAATAGCTCCTGTAGAGGTCTGGCTGGTTCTGACTAAAGCCCAGAACGGATTCAAAAGTGAAATCACAGCCACCAGCCTCCACTGCAACTGAAGTAATACCCATGGCTGTCTAAAGGGGGTCGGGGAGCGCATAAGAACATTAACTCCAGAGTCTACAAGGACCTAGCTGCATTGCAGCGATGATAGCTCCTGTCAGACCGGGCCTCCCTCTGACAAGCGTCTGTGTACGGATTGGCTTTCAAGAGTGAGGGGGCCGCCATGTTAGACTCCAACTCCCAGCATGCACTGTTCCCTAGCGGGAGCGTCCTAGGCGTCGCGTTGCATCCTGGGAACTGTAGTCCTAGAAACCCCTCTCACGCAAAACACAGAGGTGTTAACTGAGAAGGGGCGTGGCCCCGCGACGGTCGTTTAGCGGAAGTGCTGAGCGCGAGCCTCCCTCAGGCGGGCAGGCGGGCGGGCAGGTAGGTGAGCGGCTCCATCTCTTTCCCCGGGCGCGGCTTGGAGGCCGGGCGGCCGGGCGGGCTGTCGCGGCGCCGAGGAGCGGAGTGGGGAAGTCGGGGCGCCACGCGAGTCGCTTCTCTTGACCGTTACGGGGCGGGCTCGAACCCAAGCCGGACGGCCGGGCGGCCCTGGGAAAGAGAATTCGAAGTTGGCCTTTCCCCCACAGAGCGTCTGTGCGACTCAAGGCTCTTTTTAGGCTGTTTTTAAAAACGTTAGCGTGGGGAGACAAGCGATGAAGAATGACATGAATGCAGATTTTAGCTTTAGTATTACTGGCAGCAGCGTCTCCCCACCCCCACCCTCCGTAGCAACTCTTCTTTTTACCTCAGGTCTTACATTGTGTAAACATTTAATTCAAGAAGATAAAACACTTACATGTGTTTATTTAATAGATTTATGTACCCATTGCCATATTTAAAAATACCTCTAAGTGGTTTACAAGAAAACTTAAATTCATTAAGGGCGCAATCCTATCCGTGTTTAGACATGGCTGGGGCATGCTGGGAGTTGTAGGACTTCTTTCTGTCTAAACATGCATAGGATTGCGCCCTAAAATACCTAATGATTGTGCCCTAAAATACCACAGCCCTTTTGCCTGCTGAGCCTTGGAGCACAAGGCTTCTGGATGCCGCTGAGTGCTGAATTTTGGCTGGGAGGGGACTTGTAACAAGACAGATTTTTGCTGAAGCGGTTTGCAGGGGGTGTTTGCGTGTATTTGTTGTTGTTGTTGTTGTTCAGTCGTGTCCGACTCTTCGTGACCCCATGGACCGTAGCACACCAGGCCTTCCTGTCCTGCGCTCTCTCCCGGAGTGTGCTCAAGTCCATATTCATTGCATCAGTGATGCTATCTAGCCGTCTCATCCTCTGCTGTCCCCTTCTCCTTTTGCCTTCAATCTTTCCCAGCATCAGGGTCTTTACCAGTGACTTTTCTCTTCACATTAGGTGGCCAAAATATTTGAGCTTCAGCTTCAGTATCTGTCCTTCCAAGGAGCATTCAGGGTTGATTTCCTTTAGGATTGACTGATTTGATCTCCTTGCAGTCCAGGGAACTCGTAAGAGTCTTCTCCAGCACCACAGTTCGAAAGCATCGATTCTTTGGCGCTCAGCCTTCCTTATAGTCCAGCTCTCACAGCCATACGTTACTACTGGGAAAACCATAGCTTTGATTAGATGGACCTTTGTCGGCAAGGTGATGTCTCTGCTTCTTACTATGCTGTCTAGGTTTGCCATAGCTTTCCTCCCAAGGAGCAAGCGTCTTTTAATTTCATGGCTACAGTCACCGTCTGCGGTGATCTTGGAGCCCAAGAAAATAAAATCTGTCACTGCTTCCATTTCTTCCCCTTCTATCTGCCAGGAAGTAATGGGGCCAGATGCCATGATTTTAGTTTTTTTAATGTTGAGTTTCAAACCAGCTTTTGCACTCTCCACTTTCACCCTCAACAAGAGGCTCTTGAGATCCTCTTCGCTTTCTGCCATTAGGGTGGTATCGTCTGCGTTTCTGAGGTTGTTGATAATTCTCCCGGCAATCTTAATTCTGACCTGTGATTCATCCAACCCGGCGTTTCTCATGATGTACTCTGCATATAAATTAAATAAGCAGGGCAACGATATACAGCCTTGTTGTACTCCTTTCCCAATTTTGAACCAATCGGTTGTTCCATGTCCGGTTCTTACTGCTGCTTCTTGACCCTCGTACAGGTTTCTCAGCAGACAGGTAAGGTGGTCTGGTACTCCCATCTCTTTCAGAATTTGCCACAGTTTGTTGTGATCCACACAATCAAAGGCTTTAGCGTAGTCAATGAAGCAGAAATAGACATTTTTCTGGAATTCGCTTGCTTTCTCCATGATCCAGCGAATGTTGGTGATTTGATCTCTAGTTCTTCTGCCTCTTCGAAACCCAGCTTGTACTTCCGGTAGTTCTCGGTTCACATGCTGCTGAAGCCTAGCTTGTAGGATTTCGAGCATAACCTTGCTGGCATGTGAAATGAGCGCAATTGTACGGTAGTTTGAGCGCTCTTTGGCATTGCCCTTCTTTGGAATTGGAATGTAAATTGGAATGTAAACTGAACTTTTCCAGTCTTGTGGCCACTGTTGAGTGTTCCGAATTTGTTGGCATATTGAGTGCAGCACTTTAACAGCATCATCTTTTAGGATCTTAAATAGCTCAGCTGGAATACTGTCATCTCCACTAGCTTTGTTGTTAGTAATTGCTTCCTAAGGCCCACTTGACTTCACTCTCGAGGATGTCTGGCTCAAGTTCAGTGACTGCACTATCATGGCTATCAGGGACATTCAGATCTTTCCTGTATAGTTCTTCTGTGTATTCTTTCCACCTCTTTTTAATCTCATCTGCTTCTGTTAGGTCCCTGCCTTCTTTGTCCTTTATCATGCCCGTCTTTGCACAAAATGTTCCCTTGATATCTCCGATTTTCTTGAAGAGATCTCTAGTCTTTCCCATTCTACTGTTTTCCTCGATTTCTTTGCATTGTTCATTTAAGAAGGCCTTCTTGTCTCTCCTTACTATTCTCTGGAACTCTGCATTCAGTTGGGTATATCTTCCCCTTTCTCCCTTGCTTTTCGCTTCCCTTCTTTCCTTAGCTACTTGTAAAGCCTCATCAGACAGCCACTTGGCTTTCTTGCATTTCTTTTTCTTTGGGATGGATTGAGTTGCTGCCTCCTGAACAATGTTACGGACCTCCGTCCATAGTTCCTCAGGCACTCTGTCTATCAGGTCTAATCCCTTAAATCTATTCATCACCTCCACTGTATATTCATAAGGGATAAGATTTAGGTCATACCTGAATGATTTAGTGGTTTTCCCTACATTTTTCAATTTAAGCCGAAATTTTGCAATAAGAAGCTCATGATCTGAGCCACAGTCAGCTCCAGGTCTTGTTTTGACTGACTGTATAGAGCTTCTCCATCTTTGGCTGCAAAGGACATAATCAATCTGATTTCGATATTGACCATCTGGTGATGTCCATGTGTAGAGTCGCCTCTTGTGCTGTTGGAAAAGAGTGTTTGCTATGATCAGTGTGTTCTCTTGGTAAAACTCTATTAGCCTTTGTCCTGCTTCATTTTGTACACCAAAGCCATGCTTGCCTCTTATCCCGGTGATTTCTTGACTTCCTACTTTAGCATTCCAATCCCCTATGATGAAGAGGACATCTTTTTTTGGTGTTAGTTCTAGAAGGTGTTGTAGGTCTTCATAGAACCGATCAACCTCGGCTTCTTCAGCATCAGTGGTTGGGGCATAGACTTGAATTACTGTGATGTTGAATGGTTTGCCTTGGATTTGTACTGAGATCATTCTATCGTTTTTGAGATTGTACCCCAGTATTGCTTTTCCCACCCTTTAGTTGACTGTGAGTGCTACGCCATTTCTTCTAAGGGATTCTTGCCCACAATAGTAGATATGATGGTCACCTGAATTAAATTCGCCCATGCTTGTCCATTTTAGTTCACTGATTCCCAAGATGTTGATGTTCAGTCTTGCCATCTCATGTTTGACCACCTCCAGCTTACCTTGATTCATTGATCTGACATTCCAGGTTCCTAAACAATATTGTTCTTTACAGCATTGGACTTTCTTTTCACCACCAGACACATCCACAACTGAGTGTCCTTTCGGCTTTGGCCCAGCCAGTTCACTCTTTCTGGCGCTACTTGGAAATTCCCTCTGCTCTTCCCCAGTAGTATATTGGACACCTTCCGACCTGCAGCAAAATAGTTAAATCACCCCGTGCACTCCTCCGGTCAACTTGGCAAAATCCTTTCCCCTCCCCTCCTCACATGCTTGCATTTCCCTGAAGAGTAAAAGAGAAGAAAACACCAGGGTACTGTATCATAATGCTGGACCACGCTGAAAAGTTGTCAGATACTATTTACTCTCAGAACTCTTCCCCATGCAATATGGGCACAATAGAATAGGGTAACATTGCAGGGCTGTCGTAAGCCGGGCTGTCGTAAACCACGCTGTCTGTCTCCCCTGCTGCCGCCCCCCTTTCAGTATGGGGATAATGATTTGTATTGGACTTGGCAGGGCAATTTTAAAAATGTTTAAAGACTCAAAGATTAAACTTTTCACAGGAAATAAGACTGGAGCTTGAGTTAGAATAACACTTTTCCTGCAGGAAGATGATGCTGATAACCATTCACAGCTATATTAAAATCCTGAGTTTCTCCATTGTTTCCTATAGAAAGCTCTCACTTTTGCCCTAGGAAAAGGTTTTTTTAAAAAATGGCTTCCAGTGTGAATGCAGAATTTCCTTATCCACACAATAGATGGATTACAATGTTATTTCAACAGTCTTGTGGCACCTTAAAAACCAACAAATTTATCTTGGCATAAGCTTTTTGGGGCTGTTGTCTACTTCATCTGCTATGTTCTTATCTCTGTTCTTTCCCTTCTGCAGCACAGTTCAGGAGGCAGGAAGATACCTGCATAGACCTCTTCCTGAGGCACCACATTAAGACTGGGCTCCTAAGCCTTAATGGGACATAAGCCTCCCTGAACAAAATGCATTTTTGTGGGTGAAGATAGAAAACCAGTCTCTTGCACCTTGTATCGCCTCCCTGCTTTTATATTTTCTATCAGTAGAAAGTTTCCCATCCCTTTCCAGAGTATGGACACTTATGGGACAGACATCTTGTTACTGGCACCTGTGAATAAGACTTGGCTATGAAAAAAATGAGGTGACAGGGCTGTCAAGCTCTTCTTTAAGGCTCTCTCACCAGTTCTGCTGGCTTTCAGTGGTTATGAAAAGACACTGTATATGCTTAGAGCCTTTCCATCCATTTATCTATATTTTTCCTCATATTCCAGGACTTATACCTAATAATATACAATTTCTGGGGCTTAACTATGAGAAACCTGGATAATCCCCTGACTTGGTGTTGACCCCTAAGATGATGGTTCTGGGTTCCATGTTGAAGCCATCAGGTCCAGGGTGGCTCAGGACTTCATGGTTGCCATGACAACCATGAGCCTGTCCCAACATGTTGGGGGACATACTCTTGATCTGGTTTCTTGATGGGTAGGAGAATAGCGATCTGAAAGTGGGGGATCTAACATCTATTTATTTACAACATTTGCATACTGCTCCACATCTAAACAGATTCCAGAGTGGGGAATAACGAGATAAAATGAACAAAAGATAAAAAGAATAAAACACAATATTAAATTATTTAAAAAACAGTTGCCAATAAAAGTGAGGCTGGTTAACCAAGGATGGCTTCCTGGAAAACAGTTGTTTCAGGAGGCACCGAAAACAACCCAGTGTTGCTGCCTGCCTGACCTCCAGAGGCAGGGAGTGCCACAGGAAGGGAGCCACCACACCGAAGGCTCTTCTCCAGGTGGACCCCAGTCAGGACTCAGTCCACGTGGAACCACCAGGAACATGCCTTCTGATGACCTCAGTGATTGGGCAGGTTGGTAAGGGAGAAGGTGCTCTCTCAGGTATCCTGGTCTCAAGGTGTTTAGGGCTTTGTACACTAGTATCAAAACCTTAAACCACATGTTTAGACTCTCAGCAGCCTTTTCCCTTTGCAAGAGTGGAGTATATATTAAAATGGTCCACCCTTGGAAGCTGATGGATTCTAGAGGGCTGTGGGGGATTTTCCTGCTGGTATGGCTGGCAGTCCTGTCCTGGTTACTCTGTGGAATACAGAGATGACTAGGGTGGTTGACATGATCACTCCCAAGTGCCCTCTCCCTCTGAGCGAAGCCCAGGCATCTCCTTGGTGTATACCTGAGCTGAGGGCAATGAAGCAAGAGGAAGGATGGTTAGAACACTGGTGGAGGAAGGCTTGTGCTGAGTCTTCTAGATCCCTTTCAATCAACCTTCAGACCTGATTTTAGAACAGAAACTGCCTTGGTCACCCTGTGGGATGACCTTTGCCAGGAGAGGGACAGGGGAAGTGCAGCCCTGTTGATTCTCTTGGACCTCTCAGCAGCTTCTGATACCATTGACCATGGTATCCTTCTAGTATCCTTCTGGATAGGCTATCCTGGCTGGGAGTTGGAGGTACTGCACTGCAGTGGTTCTGCTCCTAACTGGATGGCTGATTCCAGAAGGTGGTACTGGGGGATCATTGCTCTGTTCCTTGGCAGTTATGTCATGGGGTATGCCACAGGGCTGTATTTTATCTCCCATGCTGTTCAACATCTACATGAAACCACTGGGGGAGGTTATCCGGAGATACGGACTGAAGTGTCACCAATATGCAGATGACACCCAGCTCTGTCTCTCCTTATCATCAAATCCACATGAGGCAGTGGGCGTTCTGAACCAGTGCCTAGGCATGGTAATGGACTGGATGAGGGCCAATAAACTGAGACTCAATCCAGACAACATGGAGGTATTGTTAGTGGGCGATTTGTCTGCCCAGTTAAACGATGTTCAGCCTGTTCTGGAGGGGGTTGCCCTCCCCCTAAAGGATCAGGTTTGTAGTTTGGGGGTACTCTTGGATCCAGAGCTGTCACTTGAGGCACAGGTGGACTCGATGGCACGAAGCACCTTTTATCAGCTTAGGCTGATATACCAACTATTTCCCTATCTGGACAGAGATAGCCTAGCTAGAGTTATCCATATCCATATTCTGATAACCTCTTATTTGGATTACTGCAATGCATTATATGTGGGGCTGCCTTTGAAAATGGTCAGAAACTTGAACTGGTCCAAAACAGGGCAGCAAGATCATTAACCAGGACTGGCCAATATAATCATATTATGCCAGGACTCTTTCATGGGCTGCCAGTCCATGTCTGGACCCAATTCAAAGAGCTGGTATTGACATTCAAAGCCCTAAACGGCTCCAGGCTACCTGAAGGATTGTCCCCTCCCATATACACCTGCCCAGACCCTAAGATCAGCTTTAGCAGGCCTCTTTTGGGAGCCCCTGCCAAAGGAAGTGATGTGGGTGGCTACTAGGAGGAGGGCCATTTCTGTGGTGGCACCCCAGTTGTGGAATGAGCTTCCCAGAGAGCTTCTCATGGTGCCTGTGTTGTATTCATTTTGGCACCAGGTGAAGACCTTTTTATTCTCCCAGGCAATTTAGCATTTTAGTTTTTATCTGGTGCTATATTGTAAATGTCTTGCTGCTAGTGTCTGTTGATTATTTTATTTTTATATTGTAGTTTTAAACTTTTATATTGTATTTTATCTCTATTTTATTGTTTTGTATTTTATTGTTTTAATTGTTGTGAACCGCCCAGAGAGCTTCGGCTATTGGGCGGTATAAGAATGAAATAAATAAATAAAATAATGTGTCACATTGAACTATAATACCAACTGAGAATAGCCCCCTATGTTTCAAGTCTACTGTGTTCTGTAGTTTAGAATGTTAAGGTTGTACTGGGGTTATATTCAAATGC
The DNA here is from genome assembly GCF_057233095.1 of Heloderma suspectum. NCBI lineage: Eukaryota > Metazoa > Chordata > Lepidosauria > Squamata > Helodermatidae > Heloderma > Heloderma suspectum. The sequence continues at coordinate 42,235,514 of NC_139460.1, read as the reverse complement.
TGGGGTTATATTAAAGTAGTTCAAAACACCAAAACAATCACTCTTCTGTACCCTCATCATAATTCATGCCACTGCAAAAGAGATTGCATGATGTAATTACAGTGTAAATAAAAATGACTAATAATAATAATAATACTGAAATTTGCCTCGGGGTGACAATCACTATGTAGCCAAAACAGCATCAACCAGGCAGAAGACAGTATCAGCATGCTTGGGAGAAACTCAAGGTTTGCAACAGTTGAAAACATCTTGAGGGCCTATTCAGCAAAATTGCCCGCTCAAACCATGGGCCAGATTCAAACAGTACAGGGGGAGAGTAATTTCGCCGACTGATAGAGGAGAAGGTAGCGAGAAAGCTGGAAAGTGAAATTGGTAGGGCAGGGAAACAAATGAGGACAGATGATGCAAATAAAGTTGGATTTGTATAGGGCACAAAATGTATTTTTAAAAATATGTAAGCCCCTTCCCTGCCAAATAAGGGCTGTTCATGCTCAGTAGCCATGGTGTGTTGACTTTCGGTTGGAAAAGAGAAATGTAAAGCTGGGGACAGGTATTTGGAATGGAGTATCCTGGAAGAGGGCATGGATGTCTGCCTCAAACCCTGAATAGGAGACATCCCACGCTGCAACATTTTGTTGCAGGTCCCACTTGTATGTAATAATCTACTTGTGTTTATTTGTATCTTACAATAAGAGCTTCAGTAATGGAAAAGAACTTTATTGGCTGAAAAACCATAATTTCATCTGGAGTGTGGAGGTCTGTACAAGAGCTTACAACAGATGCCTTAAATTATTAGCATTTTGAAATTGTTCTCCCCTCTCCAATGGAGAGGAGGGGAATGGGTTGTATTAATCAATGGTGGCAACTAAATATAGCTTATCTAGCTGGCTGCCTCCATATTGAGCAATAAGCAACTTGAAAAGTTCATATGCTTATATAAATTATGGAAATGAACAGAGATTCACAGTTCCTCCACTTGGGATATAAGGAGCTGTTTGTACCTTTTGTTCATGTAGCACAGTATCATATAGTCTTGACTTGACAGCAGCTCTCCAAGGCCTAAGCAGAGGTCTTTCACAGCCGTGTTACTTGAGACTCATTAACTGTAGATGTCAGGGACCTAACCTGGGACGACCCAGAAGAGGTTGCAAGTATTGTCAGGTTTAAAATAGTATTCCTACTATAGTTTAAATGCTATGACATCCAATTTGAAGAGTCAGTTGTTATGAAGTTCTGTATTATTATCACATTTTAATTGCTTTTCTCATATTCGTTACAGATCAACTAATGAAAGAATAGAAGATGCACACAAGATGGTTAAAATCTAAAATATTTGATCTAGAATAATACGTGCATTACATGATATGCTCAGAACGTAGAGTACTTTGCAAAGATGCTAGCTTCCTTACTCAGCTGCCCAACAAGAGCATTTACTGCTGCTTTCACTATTGTACCCATTAAGTTAAAATGTTGGTGTGTCCCGAAGAATTAAAGAATTAGCAGAGTTCACTGTTGTGCATGGCGTTTGGGAGGAAGATGTCCCTTTCTCGAGTTGAAAATCCTTGCTTTCTGCTTTTCTTGATCATCTTTCAAGCAATATTCATCTTGATACTGTACCGAGGCAGCACTTCAGTTGCATTTCACAGTTTCTCAGCTGTACCTAAGCAATTGGACTATTCAGTAACAGAGGATGTCTATACAAATCTCAGTTTGTTCACTCGTGTTCCTGATAAGGCAACTATGCGATCCTGCACGTCACAGTCATCAATACATGGTATGTACAAAATGAAAACGATGCAAAATAAGGACCTTACTTTTTCTCAGTCCTGTTTACTGATCTGGGTCAGTAAAGCCAAATGACTTGACTAACACATGGAAGCCAAGGTTATCTTAGTATGTATATGTCAGGTAGTTGTTATCCTGTGACAGGCCCCCAGTTATGACTAGATGCATGAAACATCTTCTATAGTGTTAATTTCAAATTTTATATCAGTCTTTTAGCATAGATAAAACTGATAGAAGTTGACAGCCTGTTGGCTGCTTTAAAAATGCACACACAGCTAACAACCCCCCCCACACACACACACACACTGTTTTAGCTTTTTCTAACGTTGGGATTGCAAAATACCCTATTCATTAAACATTGTGTATATTTCTCTTTTGGTGCTTTGAGCCAACAGACAACAGAACAAGTTCTGTGATTTACTGTTTTGCCTTGGCAGGCGATTGTTGTCCTTGTTACTTGTTTCATATACCACTGTTTTGATGTGTGCTAGAAGACCCTTAGTTACTGCAGGAAACATTGATCTGAAACTTGATGACCTTTCAGTGGACCCAAAAGTTGTGTCTTGGGCTATTTGAAAGGATTAGTTCAAGATAAAAAAACTAAAAATAGTAGTGTGGGGCAGGGCTTTATTTTTCTGGGGAAATTTTTCCATTTCATAAGTTCATTAGTAACAATAAATGGATGGCAATTACAAATACAATATTAGGCAAGTGTGGCAGTTTCAAAGTTGTAATTAATGTTTTTCAGGTAATTATCCCTAGCAAATATGTGAGAGAATACATATATGTCACTGAAATACGTATATGTCTCAGTGTCAAGTGGAACTAATTAGAAGTGACAGAAAAACTGAATGTGCCCCAACAACCATAGTGGAAGAGAGTTGAACTCTTTTGAAATAGATGAATAGTTGTCAGTATGTCATGCACAGTATTTTGGGTTGCTAAAATTAATTAGTTCAGCCTTCTCCAGCCTGGTGCCCTCCAGATGTGTTGGGCTACAACTCCCAGCATCCCCATCAGCCATGCTGAATGACGCATGGTGAGAGGTGTAGTCCAACATATATGGAGGGGAAGGCTGAATTGGAGAGCAATCCTGTGCTCCCTGGGTGAGTGTCCCAAGGAGCATAAGATGGCTTGGATTCCCTCCTCCAAGATCAGAGACAGCACAACGACCTTGGAAGTGGGAAGTCAGAGATCCACGTGCGGCCCCCCCTCACTCACCCCTTGCTGCTGGCATGAAGAAAAACTCAGTGGCTGCCTCTCTGACGTCAGGAACATTGAACTTGGAAAGGGGGTGTTCCGGTGAACAGGGAGGGGAAGAGACCAGGGTATGATTTATCCTGAGCCTCCTCCAGCCTTCTTCCCTCTTTTCAGCTGCGCCCTTATTGTGTTAACAGTTTTCAGTACCTCTGTTTCTTTCTTACTTTTAGACAATGTAAGGGAAGTACATGATTTTTTTTAAAGTTTTTACAATTATTCCAATAAAAATGTCTACATAATATAACATTTAAATCACATTAAGTGTACTTTAATTTTCCCCTTCAAATATTTCAGGTCAAATACTTGTGGTGTATTGGGACAAAAAAAATTATAATTTGTTAAGCTTTGTTATTTATTTTACTTGTATTTAGTAACCATGCTAAATTAGATCACTCTCTAGTGATTTTCTGATACAAACAGAACATTTTCAGATGCAAAGTGAAATTTTCAGATGCAAATGACCCTATGCAAGTCAGCGTAATTTGCATAGGAAAATTTTCTAATTCAAAATTTTCCAGGAAACTGACATCACAGTAGATAGTAATTGTATAATAGATAGAGATTACTTTGTTCTGGAAGAATTGTCAAATGTCGACCCAAATAGAAAGATTATGGAAAACATGAAACTAGGGGTGGGCGAATGAGCAATGTTCAAGCTCACCAAGATTCTTGGAACATCAGCTCACTGATCATCTTTCCTCGATTTGTGTCATGTTTGCAAAAACTGTTCATTTGTTTGAACAGGAAAATTGCACAAAATGAGCAGCTATCAAATGGGGAAAGTTCTTTTAAAAATCCCCAAATCTGCACACATTTCCAAAACTGTGCAGATTTACCCCATAGACTAAAGTGTGGGTGATTTAGAAGTTGCACATTTTGAGAAAGTTGTGCATTTTTCAAGGACAAATTTTGCGAATGCAAGTTTAGGAATTTTCAGAGAAAATGTGCTCCCATTCATGCTCAGAATTGTGAATGGGGCATTTTCAAGTGTTTTACAAACTGGAATGACATGCTCCTACTTGAAATGTGATAAAGACGGTCAGTGTGACCTATCTAGTAAGGGCTTGTGAGGGTAGATTGGGCATTAATCTTTTATATATAATAATCTGGTTATATCTTCTGGAATGGTTTTGTTGGATTCCAAGATATATTTTTGAGATTTTTTCCATATTCTAGCGATGTTAAATATAGGTGCTTGTGAAGATTAAAGTACAGCTTCTGTCAGAGTTAAATGAATGGGGGAACTGGAAAGAAAACTGCTGTTTCTTGTCTATGTCAGAAATTGGATTGTTGGTAGAATCAGTGAATCGAGTCAGGCAATTGACTTGAAGAGCAGTTTCAGTCTTGTCCCCCCAAAACACAGACACACAAGCAGGTAAAAGCTGGTTGAATGTCTTGATGTCTCTTGTGTTCAGGCATTCCAGACTGTGCCTGTGTGACAGGTTTAGCAAGTGCTCCTTCCTCCCAGCTGCCGTCCCACCTATATGCCACAGAGCTTGTTGGGCGTTCTGACTTTCTGTGTAACATAGACCTTATTGGGTTTTTGTTGTGGTTTCTCAGGTCTTCTGAGACTACCCAGATATAGTTTGGTAACACCAGATATACAACTTTGACCTTGTGTTGCTTTGCTGTTAAAGTATATTCTAATCTGATTTCGGAAACATTGGAGTTTTTGTGCATAATGCCTTTGAGACTCATTCTGCATTAATCTGACAAGAGGTCATAATTGTCCTTTCAGCTTCTTGCTTTTATCGTTGAAGTTTAAGAAACTCAATGTTCGTTTGGATGGTAGACTTTATTTTTGTGCTTTGGGTTAGGTATTTTCTTTTCTTTTCTTTTGCATTTCTTTATGTAGCTGTCTTTTCCAGGAAGCAGATTTTCCTATAACAATTAACTCTCCTTCTACAGGATGTCTTAAGATGTTGTACCAATTTGCATGTGCTAGAAATGCATCCAGTAATCTCACATTAACTACTATTTGGCATGCTGCTATTTTTGAAAGTTATGAATTTCCAGTAACTACCTCTGAGTAATTGTCTGACTTTGAATTTGTTCTCATATGCTTTGCATGCCTGCTTACGTTAAACTTACAGCTGCTTCAGGATGCAAATATCCCATAATTCGTTAAGGTGCAGTTTTCTGTGGCTTTTGGAATAAGGAGCAGTCGGCCAAAGGCAATGACATGAGAGAATCAATGAGCTCTTCTTTCCAGGAGGAAGGAAATCCGAAACCTGGGAAGGTAATTTGATAACAGATATTTGCTGCTTTGGAGTTGGGGCATAGTGTGGCAGCCTGGACTTTGAATCAAAAATTAGGTTGCATAGGCTAGACATCACAGAGGATATTAGCAGAGGGACCACTGCAGTTGCTGCTGCTGTCCCAAAGCCACTGACTTGCACAAAATCCCAAGGGCAAGCAGCTTGGCAACAGCTGTGGATGTTCCTGCTAGCCATCTTCTAGAGCTAGTTTGCAGAGAGTGCATCAGTGGCTGGTGTCACTGCTACTACAAGGGAGGTCAGCATAACTGAGTCAGCTAGTCTTGCAGCGATGATAGCTAATTTCTTTCTCTTCCCTCCTCCACCAGAGTGGTGGGTATAGGAACCAAAAGGCTTTTAAAAGCTTGGGAAACATGGGTGGCAAAAAAGTAAATTAGGTTTTGGAGGCTATTATACAATATTCTACCTGTACTTATTTATTTAAAATATTTCTAGGCCGTCTTTAAAGGCAGAAGCCCTCCCAAAGCAGCTTACATCATTAATATTCATATAAAAATTTAAAAAACAACAAAAACAAAACTATGCAATAATAAGGCAGCAAACATTCTTAAAACAACAGTCACCAGCAATAAAAGAAATTACTAAAAGCGTACAAGATTTTTAGGTCATTAGGGGATTTGAATCATTAGGGAATCTGGAGCTAAATGCCATCAGTATGCTGATGACACACAGCTCTATCTCCCTGTGACATCTGAATCAGGAGAGGCTACGCAAGTCCTGAATTAGTGCCTAGACTCAGTAATGGGCTGGATGAGGGCCAATAAACTGAAGCTGAATCCTGGCGAGATGGAAGCTCTGTGGGTGAGTGGTTCCCAGGTACAGGAGATAGGCTCATTGCCTGTTCTGGATGGGGTTGCACTCCCTCAGAAAGATCAGGTTCATAGTCTGGGGGTACTCTTAGATCCATCATTGTCGCCAGAGGACCAAGTGGCCGTGGCAACTTGGAGTGCCTTTTACCAGCTTTGGCTGGATCGCCAGCTACAGCCTCTCCTGATCAGGGATAGCTTGACCACTATGGTACAGGCATTAGTAACCTCAACACTGGATCATTGCAATGCGCTCTGTGTGGGGCTGCCCTTAAGGCTGGTCCGGAATCTGGAGCTAGTGCAGAATGCAGCAGATTGACTGTTGTCGGGAGCTGCCCCTTTTCAGCATGTTAACTCCTTTCCTGAGGGAACTGCACTGGTGGCCTACTTGCTACCGGGCCAGGTTTAAATTATTAGTATTACTGTACAAAGCCCTAAACAACTTGGGACAAGGATACCTGGGAGAGCGCCTCCTTCTTTACCAACCTGCCCAGTCACCGAGATCATCAGAGGGCATGTTCCTGGTGTCTCCACATGGACCCATGGCCTAGTTGGAGTCCACCTGGAGAAGAACTTTCAGTGTGGTGGCCCCCTTCCAGTGGAATTTTCTACCTTTGGAGGTCAGGCAGGCGCCAGTGTTATGTTCCTTCCGTCGTCTCCTGAAAACATTGTTATTTTGAGAGGCCTTCCTTGTGTGAACAGCTGTAGTTTATTAAATTCAACTTTATTGGAATTTGTGTTTTTTAAAAATGTTTTAACTGTTTTAACCTGGTGCTTTCTTCTTTTACCTTTGTTATTCACTGCTCTGAAATCTTCTGATGTGGAGCGGTATATAAATATTGTGAATAAAATAAATAAGATAATTGCAGTTACAGAGCAGAACAGTCCGATAAAGCGTAGTCAGGGGAAGGCCAGAGTAAACAAGTAGGTGTTCGGGGACTTCCTAAAAGGCTGCAATGATGGGGCCTGATTGACTCCTGATGGCAACTCATTCCAGAGGTGTGGGGCCACTGCAGAAAAGGCCCTCTCTCATATACTTGTCCACCTAATTGCCCTCAAAGGTGGCCAAGTGAGATGGGCCTCTCATGCTGATCGTAAAGTGTGGGCAGTCTGATGTGGGTGAAGGCAGTCCTTCAAGTAATTTGGTTCCAAACCATGTAAGGCTTTAAAGGTCAAAACTAGAACTTCAGATTGAACTCGAAAACATACTGGTAACCAGTGCAGCTGGTGCAATATAGGCTTTATATGATTTGACCACTTTGCCCTCACCAACACTTGGGTGGCTGCATTCTCCACCAGCTAAAGTTTCTGGACTGTCTTCAAAGGCAGGTCTGGATGTCACTAGTGAGTGATTCTGGATGAGTCTGGATCCAGTGAGTCTGGATGTCACTAGTGAGTGAATAATGGGCAAGGTCCGTCCTCTCCAGATAGGGCTGCAGCTGGTGTACCAGCCTAAATTGGTAAAAACACACTCCTGGACACTGCAGCCATCTGAGCTTCCCCAGTTAGCACAGAGTCCAGGAGGACTCCCAGACAATGGATTTGGTCTTTTAGGGAGAATGCAACTCCATCTATTCCTATCCCCAATATACACTGGGGACAGGAATAGCTTTCTTGGGTGGATACCCATGCTGTTGTTCTCCGCATTTTTGTTTTTGATTTAAAATAGCTGTGTGTGCTTCCATATAGGAGTCATCATAGAGCAGAAAAGGGTACAGCTTTAAAAAAAAAAACTCAAAAAGGAAAAAAAAATCCCTAATACCAAAGGTTTATAATGGGCAAATTTGGGTGTGATGCTAAGCCATGATTTAGTTGTTATGAGAATGAGCCTTTGCTTTACCTGGGCTCATGCATGCTCCCCTCCTCCTCCAGCACAGTTGCAAGGAAGGGGTTTTGCTTCCATTTAATTTTAGATTAACCGCAACTTACCATGATGTCCCAAGCCAGACAAATTGTGGTTAATATCTTCTATGGTTAGTGGAAACCAGCTAACTTCAAACCATAGTTTATGAAGCTGGTTTGTTTTCACTAGCCATAGTTAAGACTAACCACTGTTCAGTTTTCAGATGACATGCTAAACTGTAGTTAATCTAAAATGGAAACAGAACCTTCCAGTCTCCTTGCAGTTGTATTAGAGGAAGGAATAGTGTGAGACAATGGGGTGGGGAGGCTAGTTTAGCTTTATGTCCAGACACAGTCAACACAACAACGTGGAGGTGGGAAAAAAAGAGAGGGAGTTGTGTATTGGTTTATCCTAAAGAGTATTAATTTGGTTTCCATAAAGCTTCTGCAGTTAATTCCATTCAGTGATCATAGTATCAACAAATGTGCTGGTTAACCTGACAAAGTAGTTTTTTCTGTCTATTTGACTCCTGACAGGAAGCCAATAGGTTTGCAATTCACAAAAGTGACACTTTCAGTCTTTCAATCCTTGTCTAGAAAAAGTAACGTCTTGCTCCATCCAAATGGTTTATTCAGACCGTGGAAGAGATCGTGTTCTTTGTTTTTGTATGCACAAAATGTCCAGGGTCCTCATTAGTAGTGGAAGAAATAACTTCATTTCCATATTCTTGAAGGTTAAGATCTGTAGGAGGTTGTCTGCTGCTTTTCTGATTATACTCATGATTTATACTGATGATTCAATTTGCTTAGTTAACACTGAAGTCTTCTGCACTCACCTTGACCATAACTATCACCGAGAACTGTTTCTCCTCCTCCCTTGCAATCTGTGCTGTTTTGTACCAATATCTAGTACCAAGGCTTCTATTGATTATGAAAATGAAACACTTTTAATTTTAAAATACTAATTGAAGCTCTATGACCCTAGGAAGCTGCATTGTATATTTAATCACTCTTGTTATTTAAAAGGAAATTAAGGACTGATCCCATAATTGCATATGGAAAAACATGCTGGAATTGAAAATCCATGTAGATTTTGTAAGAAAGCAATAGATGAGCCCCTTCTTGGTGCCTGTTCCATGTGGATTTTGCATTTTGACATATTGGTCTCATTCAGATGTAACACTAAAATACGGTTTAGCATTACAAGAATGATCCTGTGCATGCCTCTGGATTGCACACTTCCCTTCTAACCCCATCTCTTCTGATACAGTATACAGTTTATTGCTTTTTAGCCAATCAGGCCGTCCGCACACAAAACAAATAGAATTCTCACATCAACCCAAAAGGGAGACCAAAGTACAAATTATTAATAAAATAACTAACAAGAGCAAGTTAAAAACATTTTAAAATCCTAAAACAATATCTGCCAGAATATTATTACCATGTTTACGGATTTAGTTTTTTTATAACAGTCAATGACTTTCGCCTCTCCAGGGCTCGACTGACAAACTTAGCAGTCCTATATGATGTATAATGATCTGTTCCAGCTAATAATAATCGAGTTATACTTGCACCAGAAGCATCCTCAAGCACAGCTAATAGGGGCTCAAGATATTGCTTCCTCAAATCGATATTTCTGCTAAAAAGTGTACCATGTCCTCTACCTTGGGGCAACCAGCTGGGCAATCTGCACTCATGCCATGATGGATCCTATAACGTGCCTTCACCTCCATCAGTTGGAGTGAGTTCAGTCTACACCTAGTCATGAGCCATCTCAATTCATGTGAGGTGATGGAAATCAAATACGGGGGAGCCTTCCCCAGAGAGGTCATGATGCTTTTATAGATCTTGTTAGAGCGACTTTCAGCAGCAACAGCCATTGTTGTTTGAATATCAACATCCTGTAACCTCTTTGAAATCTCATCCCTAGCTCTATCATGGCCCCACGCAAGCAAATATGATTGTGAAAAGCCCAACTCAGAGATAGATGTGGTTATCTTGTCTGCCCATGAGCCCCTTCCCATAGCTTCATATGCTAATAAGACCAAGGGGGAGGCCAGTTGGAACACTATCTTTAACCAGAAGAAAGTGGCAGCTTTTTGAACAAGCATTCCCACTGAGTGACAAGCTGTTTCTAGTCGGACAATGGCCTTAGAAGTGGATCTGGGAACCCCAAGTACTCTGGATATAAATTTATGCTGCACTGACTCCAATGAAGCAGTGTTAGCATGGGTCCAGGCAGGTGCCCCATATAATATTTGGGGAAGTAATTTGCCCTTGTATAGCTCTATTAAAGGGGCCACCATCTTACCACCTGGTCCAGCAGCAAAATGAAGAATGGCATTACTAGTTACATTAGTTGTCAAGGCTATTGCATTCAAGAGCTCCGACCAAGATCCTGAACTTTGGAATGTCACTCCTAGGTATTTATATTTGTTGACCTGATCAAGCAGATGGTTATCCAGCTGCCATCGGTATTTTTTCCTCCTTTTGCCAAAGACTAAGATTTTAGTTTTTTCGTAGTTGACCTGAAGGGCTTCTCTCACACAATATGAGCTTAGGGCTCTTAAAAGCCTACGCATCCCCACCTGGGTGTATGACAGGAGAACAGCATCATCTGCATATAATAATACTGAAATATTCCTGTCTTTTAAAAGAGGTGGGAAGAAGTCTGGATTATATAAGTAGGGAACCATATCATTAAGATATAGATTGAATAAAAGAGGTGCAAGCAAACATCCCTGGCGCACTCCTTTGTTAACAATAATGGGGCCTGAAAGATCACCTGAAGACTCTCTCACACGCAAGATAGAATTCTCATACAGCCCCTGTATTCTCCTGAGCAATTTATAATCCACATTTAAAAGTGTAAGCTTCTGCCAAAGGCAAGGTCTAGAATAGAACCAAAGGCTGCTCGAAGGTCTACAAATGCAGCAAAAAGTGAGTGATAAGGGGGAGATGTATATTTCCCAGCCAAATATTTTAGTAGAAAACAATGGTCTACTGTAGATCTGCCACATCGGAAGCCTGCTTGTTCTTCAACAAGGAGATTCTCCCTGAGCACCCAATTTTCCAGCTTATCTAAAAGATGTCTTGCATACAACTTACTTATAACATCCAGTAGACTTATACGGCGATAATTCTTAGGGTCTGACCAATTGCCCTTTTTATAAATAGGCACTACAGTAGCTACTGCCCAATCTTGGGGAAATTTCCCAGTTCTATCAATAAGTGTAAATAAGGTTGCTAACATTGGGATCCACCAATGAGGATAATCGATCAAGAAATCTGGTGAAATGCCACTCCTTCCGGGGGCCTTTCCATGCTTCAACTTCCGTATCAGCATAGTTATTTCCTCACAGGTGACTGGGGGCCAACTAGATGATTCTGGGTCTTCCTCCTGCAACGGGGGAAGACAGGCCATCTCATCATAAAAGAGGGGATGGAAGTGTCGTTCCCATTCATGTGTTGTAATAACGGAGTCAATGGATGGAGTCCCAGAGTATCTTAAGTCTGAAGTAAGGTGCCAAAATCTAGGTCTATCATTTCTTTCGAGTGCTGATGCTAGTTCCACCCATTGCAACCTAGCATGCTCTTGCTTTTTTTCTTTAATTGTATTTTTATATAATTTACGCAGTGCCAAATAGGACTGTGGTAAAGGGACTATACCTCTGTCTCTTAGGAGTTTATATTGTCTTTTAATTTCCTGCTTAAGTTTCCTACAGTCCATGTCAAACCATGGATTACCCACTTTTGGCCTCTGGTTCTTTGACTGGCCTTTCCAAAATAAGAGAGGTTCGACTGCTGCTATAATCTGGGCATAACATTCTAGTACTACTTCCGTCTCTTTGGAAGAGGACAGAGTATTCAGCAAGAGTTGTACATTCTCAGAATGCCATAAGCGTTCCAAAGCATTTAAATTCACATTTGCCCATTTACGATGGTATGTTGCAACCCTCGTGCTTGGGACTGGGAGCCTGTTTTCTTGATTTGCCTGGGCATTTTTAAAACATTCTACCTGGACAATCAGTGGTTGGTGATCACTACATGGATATGAATCTACTCTAAAGAGCGTAATCAGCCCAAACACAGCTGGAGGAACTGCAATATAATCAATTACACTAGCCCCAAGATGGTTGATAAAGGTAAATTCCCCTGTCAAATCCTCGGACAGAGAGCCATTCAGAATGAGAAGTCCAGATTGAAAGATCATTTGAATAAACTGCTTCCCTTGGGTGTTAATCGTGTGATCCTTTGACTGTCTATCCTTTATCAGTGGGAAGTCATCCAGGGAAAAATAGGAGACTGGCTCTATTGCATTCCAGTTTGGGCCAATCCGGGCATTAAAATCACCAACTAATATCAAATGAGCTCCAGATAGTTGGGTCTGCAGGCCAAGTATGTAATCTGTAAGGCTTTCCCAAACATTTTTGCTGTGATGAGTTGATTTCCAAGGAGGAATATATACATTTACCATGATATATGATGTTAAATTAATTTTGAAAAATATAGCCAAAGCCCAGGACTCCAAATTACTGATGAGATAGCTTTCGCCTTTCAATGAAGTTGATATACAACAGGCTAATCCCCCCCACGGGTGTCCCATGCCTCTGGGGATACTTGCAGGGACTTCATAGGTTTTGTAATTACTCAGAAGAATTTCCCCCGTGCACCATGTTTCCTGTAGGAATATGATATCAAAAGATCTAAGGTACCTTCTGAATGAACCATCTGCCCTTTTATTAGACCATCCAGAGATGTTCCAGGAGACACACTTAAGTGAACTCCCCAAAGCCTTATTTTGTCAGGAGGAACAATCTAATGTAATTTGATCTATTGAGGGGTCAAGCTGCATGGCACCGCGGGAAGTGGAGTTCTGGATCATGTGTTTCCTTTGAGAATTATTTGCTATTGGGACTACTGTAGTGTTGATTTCAGCTACCACTGTTTTCTGTTTTTTTTGTGGTATCAACTGAAAGTTGTCAATATAAGAATTAACTGCAGTATTGGTTAAGAGATGTCTAACAAAACATCATTTTTGAGTGGGGGACTAGAGGGACATAAAGACCTAAAGTTTGTTCTCTGAAGGCCCTGATCAGTGGACTCTATATCAATGGTCCCAACATCTGTCTCCTGAGTTGTAAAATCAATGAGCATTTCAGTGTTAGACTGCTCTAGAACATTATGTAGTCGACTTGCTTCTGGGGCATTCTGATCTATGGGTTTCCTTCTAGATATCTGCTTAAATAGTGGTGTTAATGAATAAGTTTTAAAGACCCTTCTAGCCCTTACTCCATATTTACCCAGTTGGAGCCTCGCAGCAAAGATTTCTTTAACCAACATTGGTGAGTTAAAAGTTATTATACATCTCTGTAAATACAGAGAGCCTGGAAGTGTGTGTACAGATCTAATATTTCTTATATGAATTCTTAAGTTCAACAATGCATTAAGATTATACACAACTCGGTTTTTCCCCCACCAACTAGGCAGAACCCCATTTGATAATGGTGATATTTCAAAGGCCACTTGGTCTGGGACTAAAATTAAGTTCCCCTTAAAGTCCCAATTCTTCAGTTCTACAAGTTCTCCACAGTCTGCAAGGTTCAAGGAATTCGAACGCTGGGATACAGTTGAAGGAACCAAAGCCTGTACAGGTTGAAAAACTGGAAGTGTCATGTCTTTCTGATTTACTTCTGGATTCACGTCTTGTTTTGTTCTGGTATCCTGATCCTTGAGAAGTTGTATAATCTCATCAAGTTGTTTTGTATATCCAGTGATAGGAATTAGTTTATCATTTATAGCTCCGATTGTCCCAAAAATATTAATTAGAGTTTTAAAAATTAACAAGCACTGTTCTGCCATGGTATCAATAATTGCCTTGTTCACATCTTCAGGCTTCATCCCGGTAGTTACCTGTTTCTCCTCATTTCTCCATTCCTGGGAGTCCTCAATTTTTCCTTCCTGGGACTCATCATTTTCCCCCAAAGGGGAGGCCAGGATTGAATATCGATTAGTAGTAAGGATTGGGAGTCCTCCAGGGGTATCAGAGCTATCGAGCATGAAGCTATCAATTTTAGATTGTTTTGAAACAGGGAAAGTTGGAGACTCTAGTTGGTCTCTCCGTCTCTTTTTCTTACTACACATTGCAAACAGAGGATAGAAAAATCAGGTAGCATCACTCCGCAAGCTCCTTCACTTGATAAATGCTTACAGAAGTCAGCAAAATTGGCAAAACAATGAGGCAGGCATTCACATATGCTTCTACGGCTTGTGTGTGTATGTAAGGACTTTATCAGAAGAATTCAAAACATAGTCCAAACACTGAGAGCTCTCGCATTGCCTCCTCATAGCTGGTAAAAACTTGAACAGATTAAACCTTTAGGGCAGCCAAAACATTACAGTTGTCTGGCGTGCACTACAATAATAGAGGTTTAAACTGGCAAATTAAAACTTAAAACACATTGTGACAATTTAAAACAATTAAAATTTAAAACAAACAAACAGACCGAGGAGCCATGAAATCTACCGCTGCTCGTGCTGACCGGAACTGGAACTCCGATCTCATCTCTTCTGATGTGCCTGCATGGAGGAGTTCAGAAGCTTTTGATTCCATTTTAGACTTAACTGCGGCTTGTGATGTCCAAACCCGGACAAACTGCAATTTGTGTTAATGATGGCTTACTAAAACAAGGTAAGTTCAAATCTTAGTGTATGAAGCTGGCTTGTTTTAATAAATCATAGTTAAGCAAGAGCTTCCAGAGCCATGCCAGAGGAGAGAAGATGTAGAGAATGTTTTTGTACTGCTTAGCCATGCTTATGTCCAAACATAGCCAATGTTTCCCACATGCATTCTTTTAGAAGTACTCCTCCGTAGAAGAAAAATAGTATGTCAAAATAAACCAGCTTTGCAGAAGAGTTTATCCCAATAAATGTAAACACCGATTCTGAAACTTGTATCAGTTGACTAGGATTTCATAGTGGTCTTCTCTCTCCCTCACCCACTAACCCATCTTCTCATACAGTTGGACCCTTAACCATCACTTTTGACATACTACCCAGCGAAAGAACAATCATCAGCAAAAATCCGTATGTCCAGTCAGGCTGTTATAGCCCTCCCCACTGCTTGGCCCGTTACAAAACTGCTGTCATTGTACCACACAGGAATCGTGAGAAGCAGTTGCGTCACTTTCTCTATTATCTTCATCCCTTCCTCCAGCGTCAGCAGCTTAACTACTGTATCTACTTGATTCATCAGGTAAGCTAACCTAAAAGCATGTCACAAGGCTGTAGCTGAGAGGTCACTTGTTTGTGTTAGCATGTTTTATTCAAAACCATCGTCTGATAAGTACTGGAAATGGGAATATGCATCTGTAATTCTGCCTACTACTTTAGATGTCATAGAATCATAGAATAGTAGGGTTGGAAGGGGCCTAGAAGACCATCGAGTCAAACCCCTCGCTCAGTGCAGGAATCTAAGTCAGAGCATCCCTGACAGATGGCTGTCCAGCTTCATCTTAAATGCCTCCAGTGTGGGAGAGCCCACCACCTCCCTAGGTAATTGGTTCCATTGTCGTATTGCTCTAACAGTCAGGAGGTTTTTCCTGATATTCAGCAGGAGTCTGGCTTCCTGTCACTTGAGCCCATTATTCCGTGCCTTCCACTCTGGGATGATCGAGAAGAGATCCTGTCCTTCCTTTCTGTGACAACCTTTCAAGAGCACTATCATATCTCCCCTCAGTCTTCTCTTCTCAAGGCTAAACATGCCCAGTTCTTTCAGTCTCTCCTCATAGGGCTTTGTTTCCAGTCCCCTGATCATCTTCATTGCCCTCCTCTGAACCCTCTCCAGTTTGTCTGCATCCTTCTTAAAGTGTGGCGGCCAGAACTGGACACAGTACTCGAGATGAGGCCTAACCATATCTTAAAAGCAAATGCTGCTTTTCTTGGAATCTTCTGTAGAGAGAAAAGATGAAATGTCAAAGATAATGCAGCTTCTCAAATCAATGTTTTTTTTTCCAGATGGGAAATGTTGCGAGTAAAGCCTAGTCCAAACAATTACCATGGATCCTTCTATGAAATTAATGCCCCCTCCACGTGATCTGTTGGTGTGTTGTTGTTTTTTTAAAAAAAATAATCAGAAACCAAGTACCATAGAGAAGGTCCTTTGGAGCAGGGGTTAATTTGCTTTTGTATTTTATGTTTAGGTACGTGTGTGTGACTAATTGAAATTCATGCTTGTATGTTACAATTCAGGCTCATATGTCATTATACCAATCTGATCATTATACCCATCACTTAAGGGGCACCAAATTTCCCAGTTTCATATAGTCTTCACTTGAAAGCTGTAATTTCTTTGGTGCAACAGCAGTTCGGAAATGTTTGGAATCTCAGTCCAGAACTTGATTATTAGCCCTTTCTTGTCTTAATTCTCTCTTCTGTTCCTTTCCTCAAGTTGTGTTATCCATAGTCCATACTCCTTTAGCTATTCTGCGCCCTTCCTTCAGCCTTGTGTCTCATCCCTATACCTTTTCCCAGTGTTCAGCCTGCTTGTGTAAGGTGTTCATCCCAGCCAAACTGATAACTTCATCTTCTCTCACAGGTTCTGGACTGCAAACGGTCTAGTTTCCTCAACGTGTGATCATTCTGTGGCAACACACCAAGTCAGCCAATTGTGTCAGTAGCTTCAGTGCCACAAGAACCATTAAAATATAGGTGTTATAAGCAGACATTGCCCTCAGATAACTTCATTGGTATGTTCCATGACTGAGTTACATGCTGTCTTTCCAGGCTGGAAGCGGTCCATTTAACCGAGCAAAGCTCCTTAATGTTGGAGTCCGTGAGGCCTTGAAGGATGATGACTGGGACTGCCTACTTCTGCATAATGTGGATCTCATTCCAGAGAATGATTATAACTACTATATCTGTGATGACTATTACCCCAAACACATGTCCATTGCTATTGACAAATTACGGTACAGGTAACATCACCTGATTATGTTAAGAATCTTCAGTAATATGAGGGTAGACATTCTCATTTATTATAAACTTTTTGAAGGGAAAACAAAAGCCGTAGCATGGCATTGGATTATAAAGAGGTTTTTGTGTAACCATTTTCTAGTTCCGTAGTTGGTGTAAACTGTAAAGAATGGATGTATGGGTTTATATGTTGTCCCATTTTTTAATTGGTGTCTGGAATTCCTGTCATATTTTTCTGATTTGGAATGATCTAATGTGTAGGAATCAGTGTACCAGGCCTAAAAATCAAAATGTTGTTGGGGGGAGGGGAATCATAAATCAGTGCAAACTACAAAATATAAGTAGGTGGTTGTTGTTGTTAAGTCGTGTCCGACTCTTTGTGACCCCATGGACCATAGCATGCTAGGCCTTCCTGTCCTCTGCTCTCTCCCGGAGCATGCTCAAGTTCATATTCATTGCATCGGTGATGCTATCTAGCCATCTCATCCTCTGCCGTCCCCTTCTCCTTTTGCCTTCAACCTTGCCCAGCATCAGGGTCTTTTCCAGTGACTAAGTACGTACGTTGCCGTAAAAATGATTTTATAAATAATACAAATCTAATTTTTTAAATCAAAAAATCCAAATGTTGTTGGGGGGAAGGGAATCATAAATCAATGCAAACAACAAAATATAAGTAGTTAACATTGCAGTAAAAATGAATGTATAAATAATACACATTTCTTTTTTTAATTGCCACTGTGGTCAGTCAATCATCCCAGAACTTTTGCACTTACTGGGCAGAACACTGGAAGGTGGGAGCAGGTTTACTATTTATAGAGCAATTGGGTAGGATACTTCTACACCATGCACCCACCACTTGAGTGCAGTCCCCGAGAGCTTCTTTGAAATTGAATTCATCCCTCTTACTGAAAGAGGTTTGAACTAGAGTATTAAGCATAAGAGTGTACAGGTATCCTGTTAGAAATGTTGCTGTAGGAGCATCTTCTATTTGGTGCTCATGGGCTGCAGTCTTATACAAACTTGCTTGATAGTAAGTCCTTCTGGGCTTACTTCTGTGTAGCAATGTCTATAGGATTGCATTTTTGATTGGGTTGGTGTTTTGCTTCTCCAAAGCTGTGTTCATCTTCATGGAGTATTTCATGATGTGTACAAGCTGCATAATCGTCTTAAACTAAATAATTTTAATTGTTTTGCTTTAAGCCAGGGATGGGGAACCTCAGGCCAAGGGGCCAAATTCAGCCTTCCTGGGGTCTCAGTCAGGCTCTGTGGGATTCTCCACATGGCTACACCCACCCCCTTCCCCTTTCCTCCAACCATTTGGTAGTTTCATAGCTTTTGTGCAGTGCTTTCCCCATTCTAAAAGGTTGAAATCCCCCCCCCCCCGTCTTAGTTTCTGGCAGTAAGAGCTTTAGAGTGCAATCCTATGCATGTTTAGACAATGTCCTACAACTCCTAGCGTTCCTGGATAGCGATGCTGGCTGGGGAATGCTAGGAGTTGTAGGACGGTTTTTCTTAACATGTGTAGGATTGTGCCTTTAATCTGCAATATGTTGGTATTTTTTGTATTTTTAGTCCTATCGCTTTTGCATTTGGCCCTGCCCACCACTGGAACTCGGCCCCTAAGAGCTTCTCAGCGATTCAATTCAGCCCTTGGGCTGAAAGAGGTTCCCCGCCCCCGCTTTAAGCAGTTGCAGGGGTGGGGAAACCAACTGGCTTTCTACTAATTCTACAAGTATTAAGTACTTTTCTTTTCTTCTGTTGCAAAGAAAAGCCAGCTCCCTTGTAGTGACAATTAAAAAATAGCTACCAGTTCCAGGATGCTTCTGTTTTTTCATACAAATATTTTAGTTGAATTAAACCCTGTTTCATTTATTAGGATGGTGTCCAGAATTTCTCTTATAGGTTTGTGACATTTTTCAACTACTTTACTTTCAAATGTGGTTGACTTAAATTGTAAAAAACTTTCAGAAATGATTGGTGCTAGGACACCTTTTATGAATGCAACATGGCTAAGTTAACCTGCTAAAATCTTTGCCCAAGGTATTTACTTCAGTGCCTGGGTAACACCTGTAATACTGTAGTGGCAAAACTATCAATTTGGACAATACGATCATGTTTTGCACTCTGATATTACATGTGGTTATGCAGAAGTAATGTCTATTGGATGTAGTTCCATCTAAATATGCTTAGAATCATAGCCTTAACAATTGGATGTGAAATAGTGTAACGCTGCTTTTATCTTGAGCTTACTTTTTCCATAACTAATATTCCCATGTTTTCCATCTTGATACAATAGCAAGCACTCCATTTGCATGGATGTGAACATGTTGAATGTGTTTTTTGATTGCTGTATGTTAGGCTGAAGAAAATGATAGCATGCTAGTCTTTTAAATCTTTGTACTGCTGGTGGTTTTATTTTTGTTTTATATTGTAGTTTTAAACTGTTCTGTTTCCTCCTGCTGTATTTTATGATTTTAATTGTTGTGAATTGCCCAGAGAGCTTTGGCTATTGGTCAGTACTGAAATGTAATAAATAATCTATAATAAAGCCACTTGCATGGGCGAATCCATGTACTCTTTGTTTTCATTAGTGCTATGCAAGTTCATTTGAAAATTGCCCTAGTTTTATTTTTCTCTGTAGTATACCACACCCATCCTTTTTCGGCGGTGTAACTGCTTTGACCCCAGAGCAATACATGAAGATAAATGGATTTCCAAACACCTACTGGGACCGTGATGGCGACGATGATGACATCGCTGAGAGGTACTATTGGGGGGACAAGTATTGGAAAAGATTGGGATAACTCAAACATAAACCTGTTCAGCAAGGCAAATATTTTGCCCATTAAAAGAATGAAGCAAGAGCTGTCAATCTATTGCTGAAGAGGATCCAACCCAATTGTGTTTAAGAGGCTAGGTTTCCACAAGACCTCCATTTGTCTAACCCACCCTCTCCCACCTCTGCTAACTCAGTGTGTGTATCAAAAAGAATGTGTGAGCAGGCTGGTAAAAATGTCTGTGCGAATAACTTTTGTGTACTCAGATGCAAGGTTAAACTGCAGAACACCTTGGTGAAATGGGTGTCTCTGCAGCAGAATTAAGAACATAAAAAGAGCCATGTTGGTTCAGATCAAAGGCCTATCTAGTCTAGTATTTTGTTCCCAGAAGCCAACCAGATGCCTATGGGAAGTTCAGAAGCAGAACATGAATACAATAGCACCGTCCTGCTGATGTTCCCCAGCAACTGGTGTTGAGAGGCATACTGCCTCCAGTACTGAAGGTAATAATATATAGCCATCATGACCGGTAGCCATTGATAGCATCCTCCATGAATTTGTCTAATCCCAAATTATCAGCCATCACTACATTTTGTAGAAGTGAATTTTATAGTGTAATTACGTGCTGTGTGAAGTACTTCTTTTGTCTGTCCAGAATCTCTCACCATTATTCATTAGATGACCCTGGGTTGTGGTAATATATGAGAGAAATACCATGCATAATTTTATACACCTCGTGTCCCCCTCACCTTTTTCTATGCTAAAAAGCCCCAAACGTTGTAACTTTTCTTCATAGAGGAGTTGCTCCTGCTCCTTGATCATTTTGTTTGCCCTTTTCTACTTCTCTTCCAACTCTCCAGTATCCTTTTTGAGGTGCAGTGACCAAAACTGAACATAAGTAGTCCAAGTGTGGTTGCCCCATGGATTTGTATAAAGGCATTATGTTATTGGCAGTTTTATTTTCGATTCCTTTCCTAATGATCCCCAACCTGGAATTTGCCTTTTTCACAGTAGCCACACACAGGGCCAACATTTTCATTGAGTTATCCACCATAAACTTATTCCCCTTTTCTCATCAATCAATTACCATCAGCTCAGACTACATCAGCACATAAAGTTAGGATTTTTTTTTTGTCTCAATGTGCATCACTTTATTCTTGCTTCCATTGAATCACATCTCCCATATGTGCCTGCCCGGACCTTAAGATCATCCTTAGCGGCCCTTCTCCGTGAGCCCCTGCCAAAGGAAGTGAGGCGGGTGGCTACTAGGAGGAGGGCTTTTTCTGCTGTGGCACCCCAGGTGTGGAATGAGCTCCCTAGTGAGGTTCGCCTGGCACCTACATTGTGTTCCTTTCAGTGCCAGGTGAAGACCTTTTTATTTTCCCAGGCATTTTAGCATTTTAGCTTTCTAGACTTTTAGCTTTCTTGTTTTAAACCTGTATTTTAAACCCCTGCACTGCTGCTAGGTTTTATTGTGGATGTATTGTTATATTGTGGTTTTAATGTTCTATATATTTTAAATTGTTTTATTGTGTGCCGTTTGGTTTTAATTTTTGTGAACCGCCCAGAGAGCTTCGGCTATTGGGCAGTATAGAAATGAAATAAATAAATAAAATAAATCTGCCATTTTAATGCCCATTTCTGCAGTTTGGAGAGATCCTTTTGTTTTTACCAGCCAGAATAATTTGGTGGCATCAGCAAACTTGGCCACATCACTGCTAACTCTTAACTTCAGATCATTTATGAACAAGTTAAAAAAAACTGGTCCCATTCCTAATACAGTTCCTTGAGGGTCCCCCTATTTATACCACTCATTATGAGAACCATCTATTTATTTGTACTCTTGGCTTCCTCGTCTTTACCCAGTTACCAACCCATAAAGAGGACCTCTCCTCTCATCCCATGACTGCTAAGTTTGCTCAGGAGTCTTTGGTGTAAGGGACTTCATCAAAAGCCTTTTGAAAATCCAAGTAAACAATGTCTATCGGATCACCATTATCCAATTCTAAATTGTTAGAGACTTGCTTTTGCAAAAACCATGTTGAGCCATCTTCAACAAGAGTTGTCTTTCTATATGCTGTAAACATATTTTGAAGATTCATAGCCAAACCGTAAAATTTTCATTTGATCAAAAGTCCATATGCCAGAGCAAACTGCTTTAAAGGGTATATATTGCACTGCTTTTATCCTGAAACTTGTTAGGGCAGCCAGTGACCTACTTCAGTGATAGTTGATGAAACTCAGTGTGTAATCTGCTGAGGCTCTTGGCTGAACTCACAGCTGTTTTTCTTAAGGCTACTTATTTGGGGCATATAGTGCAAGAATCCATCATCAAGACTGTGGCCGCAATCTACTGTTCTTACTCTGTTGTATTTTTTTAAATTCAAACTCCTTGTGCTATGTGACAAGCTGCTTTTTGTTTGAAAGAAAAGGTCTCTCTCACAAGCCTTTGTAGACATCTAAAAAGACTCTTGGTTTGAGACTTGTCTACAGGACTACCAAGTTACACTATGGTTTCTTACTGGATATTTAATTAAATATCAGCCGAATTGTATTTTGACCAAATTGAAGAGCCTTTTTACGCTAAAGCTGTTCCACTAATGATTACTGTGGCAAACTCTAAGGGAAAAATGAATACAAAAGCTTCACATCTTTCTTTTATTCTTGAACACTGTTGATGAATTATAAAAAATTAAATGGAACGTTTTGTTGAAACAATAGGAGCAATTTAAAGCATTGTGTTCTAAGACAGGGAAGTTGAATGGAACACTTTTAAAGCAAAAATGTGATCAGGCTAACGTAGAAAATTAATCTTACAATATTCTTTTGAAAACCATATTGGCTTGGATCCAAAGGTATCCTAGAGCAAGTAAAAAGCACATCTGCTTGTACAAAGAAGGTTCTGATTCTCCCCTCTAGATGTAGCCCCCCATCACACTCTTTAGATTGTAAATCTGAGGGCAAGGACTGCCTTCATAAAATAGAATAGTAGGGCTGGAAGGGGCCTACAAAGCCATCTTACAGTTTTGTTGATCTGCAACCTCCTCTAGGAGCCTTCCTAGCTGAAGAACGATGAAAAAATGCTTTAAATAAAGTAGTGTGAGAGGGCTGCCAGTGAAAAGAATATATGCACCACATATCCTTAGCACATATTTTTGGTAGCAAGCTAAAGTCATATTCAAAGAGAGGTTCTTGAAGCATGGCTCCCTTCCTACCTGCTGTGCTAGATGGCAGCCTGTTGGAAAGGTTGTGCAGTCTTCTGCTGCGGTGTGTGCCGTTGCTCAAATTTACTTTACTCTGGGTTTCATGCAGAAGATGGTATGCGACCAAGTTTTTGAGCAGAAGAGGGGCAAGATTTTATTTTTTTGCGGATTCCCGCAGTAACACAAGAACACAGCTAGCCTAATATAGCTCCACCCACTGAGCAAGAGCAAATGATCCAGATCTGAAAACAGTTGTGCGCACAGAGCTCTGCTACGCAGAAAATGTTTGCCATTAGTCAGCCAGGGAGCAAACTGTATATACTGACTTGACTTGACTTTAATGGCCTTAACCATTTCATCTGCACTGCAGTCTGTCTTAGTTTGACTGTTTTCTTATTGAGAAACCTTTCTCCGAAATGCGCTGTACTTATGCTCTGAAATGACGCTTCCCACTGTGTCTTCATTTCAAAAGGATTCGTACTGTAGGAATGACAACAATGCGATCTGTATTTGGACGTTACAAAAAGGTGGACAATGGACAAGCTTCTGGCCCTCCAGAATACCCTAGAAGGTGACTACAGGTTTCTTCTTCTTCACATGGCCACAACTATGCACAGTCAGTTTGTATGCATTCTTCTTCCTCATAGGTAGGGGTAGTTCAGACCTCTAAGGCTAGCTGTGACAGCAGCATGAAATTCCTACCACCTCTAAGTGGTACAGGGTTCCAGCCATTTGTATGTCGAAAACAATGTTAATCAAACTAAATCCCAGCAGACTGGAGCAAAAGATCTTTAACACCTAATTGGTAAATATCACCAAAAGAATCAAATCTGAACATTTCTGAAAATGTGGCTTGCAGCTCTACTAGAGTTGCTGAAAATGGTGCCTGGCAATAGCATAATTTGACCTCAAAATTCTTATCAATTTCATCTGTGCGAACTGCTTATGGCTATATAGAGTTGCAGGAAAGATGGTCTATATGTTTAGAGCCATATACATTAGATCCTGTGTTCTGCTTTCAAATCAGTGTACTCATCATATACTGAAAACCACTGTACAAAGGGCCAAAGTAGACAAAATGCCAGTCATGCATGCACTTGGCAATTGCAAGATTGGCTTCAAACAAATTAATGTGCAGGTACAGAGGACCCAATTTAGATTAGGAGCCTGGTGTGGAGGATAGGGAGCATTTACCCCTTTGCCCCCACTCCCTTGCGGTCTCAATCCAGATTGTTCCCCCGCATACACACACCCTTGTAATTTGTATTGAGGAAAAAGCTCCCATTTACTCCAACGGAAGCCCTTTTTCAGTGCAAGTTGCAGGCAGAGGGCTCAATCTGGATAGGGCCCACAGGAGGGGGTAAAGGGCTGACTTCCCTACTCCCCCATTTTCAATCCAGATTGGGCCCTTCTGCCTATCATTTACTTTTTAATAGCCCATCCTGCAGTTACAGACTATGTGCTTGGTATCTCATCTAGGTTGGCCCTTAGACTCTTTGGCTGCGACCATCCCTTTGGATATTGAGTCCTTCAGAAGCAGATTTTCAGTTTGTCACTTGATTTTCTTGAACAGCCTCTTTGTGTCTTTCATGCCCTTGCTAGTAGATATAAAAGCTTTCCCAGGTGAGGCTCCTAACACTTAGAAGTGCTTGCCTTAGATCACCTCTGTCTATTCATGCTTTGTAGCACCAGAACACCTATTTTTTATTTTGCTGAAAACTCAAGCTCTTTAAAATTGTTGTTGGATTTGCATTTTTATATCTCTACTGTCCCTGGCTTACAAAGTCCACAATCTTGCTTTCCCTTTCCCTCAGGTTTGCTTCAGTGCACACTAGAAAAACATGGAAAGACGATGGAATGAATTCTCTTGACTTCAAACTTTTGTTAAAGAAGAAGCATCCTCTTTATATGAACATTACAGTGGATATTGGGGCTCCATCAGTGCTGCCTCCTCAGGGTGCAAGAGAAGGAAACAAAACTTGAGTTTATATAGCAGCATCTGACCCTTCTGATTAGAGTTACCAGAGTACAAAAGTTTGTAGGTTGGAGACTTAGCTATGTTAATAGTAAAGAAAACCAACAGGAATGAAAACAGCTGTTAGATTTATTGTAAAAAGAAGAAAGCACTTAAGGGTGCAATCTTCCAGACAGCTGAAGGGCCATAGGAAGTGGGATAAATGGGAGGCCTGCCTGTGGCAAGGTGTGGGAGGTCTCCTTCTACACTGATAGAAAGTTCTACAGGTGTAAATATACTGCCTGCAGGAGGCTAAAAGTGGGCATTCCGGGGGGGGGGGGGGTGATGGAGATCTGCAGGATCTTAAGTCCCTCTTGTTCACTCGGCACACTAATGAGAAAGGGCCCAAAACTATGCCAGACCTAGGGCTGGCTCTGTAATGTTGCTCCCCTTGGGGTTAATGGGAGGGAAAATAAAATATCCCACCCTGGCTGCAACAAGCCAGCAGGGCTAAGAAAGGCAGCAGCTCTGCTACAGAATCTCTCCCCTGAGTAGGATTGCTCTGTAAGTGTTGCAAAGTGCAATGTCTACTGAACCCTGCACTCTTTCCTTACTTGTACAATCCTTGAAGAGCAAATCTTGGGATTGTATGACCACTTACACTGATATGGATACTTGCCATTACTGTATCTTCTCAGCACCTACCTGAATGTAAGGTAAATGTGGATATTTGACCTGTTCTAGAGTATTCTCCACTGGAAATCCAGGGTTTTTTGCACCAGTGTTAGGGCTTTAAGATTACAATTAAGCATTAACTATATTTCAAAGTATTACTTTTGTAAAGGTTTATTTTTCAATGAATTTAAATAAACTCAGATGAGTGCCAACATTTTGCCTCTTATAAGAGTTCAGATGCAATTGTTATCAGCTTTTCTAAAGAAATTTCTCTCTCTTCAGTAGTGGGTAATACTGGTTGAACGCACTTCTCTGGGGCTTTACATTGTTCCAGAAGCTTTTGATATACAAATGCACAGGGCAGGGACAAAGTAGGTGTGATGGGATAGCCTTTTTTGTGTGCATTTCCTCATGTTAGAGGGAAACAGGCACCCTTACCATCTGCAGCTCCACCCCTGCATCATAAGGGGTCACCCAACACCCAGAGCAGATGTATGGGTAAGGCAGGAAAGCCCTTTTCCATGAATGTGAACCAGTCATGTGGATTTTTCTGACAGGCCTCAAAATAGCAGAACAGCAGCAACTTTCTCAAAGTATTCAGAAGCTTTTATCCCTTCACTTCATTATGGCCTGAGTTTGAGGACTGTGCTATCAACAAGTAGAAATCTTCACAATTAATTACTCCAATGGGCACTTCACATATTAGAGATGAAGTAGCTACACATCAGTTATGCACAGTATATCCAATAATTTGTACATCATCCTGTGTAGGAAAGTATGAAAGACATGTGTAACTGGCTTGCATATTGTAAGGTCTAGGTAATGTGCTTGCTAACTAACCCATGTAGTGGCTTGCAGGTAGACACCTTGACATTGTTTATAATTTCATTTTAAATATCCACACCAAAACCTAGATAGATGTACTTGACTTAAATCTTTTTTTTTCATATTCTACTTTCCTGTTTTACAGAAAAGGCCCAGAATTAGTGGGCAAGTGTAGACTGTTTAATGTCTTGTTTTAAGAACACACCACTATTGAACAAATCCTTCTAGGAAGTACTGAAACTGCCCTCTTCCCCACAAAGTAGGCTATACTTTTAGTATCAAAACCTGAAATTCATTAGCACCTAGTACTACTCAACCTACCTTTTGGCATTACTGTGCTTCCAGACCATTCTGCACAAGTGCATCATGCCTGCTATACTAGGGAGAATATGCAGGAATTGCAGTTTACTCTTCATTATCTTGCTGATCTCCTTAGACAAATACAATAAAAAGCCATACCTCCTTAGGATCATTATTAGAAACTACCTGCAGAATGAAATAACCTTCTTGCTTGTTCTTAAGCAGAGATGGTAATTGGAAAGCTTAACTAAGACAGTGGAATGCTTTTCAACAAGATCTGTCATATTTTATTGAGAATTTTCCCAATGTTTCTCATTCTCACTGGTTGTTCTTACAGGATGGCGTTATATACCTTCCCCTCAGAAGATGATTATGATGAGTTCTTAACTGACTGGCTTGAGAAAAAAAACAGCCATTATCAACATGGTTATCCTATTTAAACTGTATCCATTGGATGAAAAAGCCCTTTGTCTTTGCACCTTTGAAAATGGCAGTATTGTCTTTATATCCCTCTTTCCACTTCAGAAAGGTGGAGCTTCAACCCCAGCTATCAAAACTGATAGCTTTCAAATGGTGGAACTTAGTTTCTCTCCAAAGGATGGGATGGGAGGGATGGATATATGTATGTATGTATGTATGTATGTTTAAAGAGATGCTCCCACGTAAACCCCAATCATCAACTGACTAGTGCTGTCCTGAAGTCCACAAGAAAATATCTAGCAGAACTACTGGAAATGAAAAAAACACTATTCCCCCTGTAAAGTACTTGCTGCTGGGGATTCAGCTGCTGCAATTCTGACGTGGGCAGTTCTTTTTTCCATTCTCACAAAATTCATTAGGTACAAAAGAGTTAGTTATGAAATCTTGGTTGGCCTGCCAAAATCCACTGTGATGTTGGTGTACAAAGGGTTGTAGTCCACTGAGAGCAGCTTATAGGAGCAGGAGTTTAGTCCATCTGTTTTCCATACTCGAGATACCTGACGTAGGAGATTCATCCTAAACATATTTTTTTTTAAGTTGAGTGGTTGGATAGAGAACAGAAAACAAATTGTGGATTATAAGTCAGGAAGCTCCTGTTTTAGACTTACGTGCACTATTAAAAAACCCAAGCTTCAGCCGCTGAACATGTCTTAAACTGCAGCTTTAGAAGCAGTATAGACCAAAACAATGAATACTTCTGTGTATGGGGGTTTGTTTGTTTTTTGCCAGTCTTGGCCTCCCACAATTGATTCTAAATTTTAGAATCTGCTCTAAAGTAGTGGGTATTGGCTATGCTCTGCTTCGCTCAGGGGTAGGCAATGTGGCACTTGTGGGCACCAATGCTTCCAAGGACACCTTTCTTGGTACCTGCCGAAGTGCCCCCCCCTCGTCCCCCAAACAAATATTTTCTTACCAGCAGCTGGAATCACTTCAAAGCAAAATGAGGGCCTCTGCCTTTTACTCAGTTTGGGCATTTTACTTTGTAACTAGCCACACCTCCTGTGGCGGTCATTTTGAAGTGGTGCCCAAGACAGTTTCTCAAATTGCCAAATGTGACCACAGTCCCAAAAAGTTTGCCTACCCCTGACTTAGACAGTATGTCATGTTCCCCAATTTTCATCCACCTACTTGTGCTTCATAGCAAGAGGTTAGTCATAGCAGCACTTCCTTAACTCACCTCTGTCCGTTTGCCTCATTGCCTTGGTCTCTTGTATGGAAGATCATAGTATACTTGGCTATATTGGGGGAAGGCCGGATCACCTTCATCTTCTGCATTTCAACCCTGAAGAAAAGGTGGTAACAATTAGGCAACAATTACTTGCAAGCAAGTTGAAGACACTGGGAGGGGAGAATCTTGTAAATGAGAAACAGAACTCCCACTCTCCCCTGGCTCAAAACTATTATAGAAAACAAGCATTTGACCTACTCATTTTACATAAAATGTAAAAACCACACCTAGTCCAACACACGCACTTACAAGCCAAAGGCCTTCTTGAATACAGCAGTCTTCGGCTGCCAGCAGAACAGCAGAGATGGAGCGAACCTAGCCTCCCTTGGGTGCGAGTTCCATAGCCTGGGAGCAGACATCAAAAAGGCCGTCTCTTGAGTAACCACCAAATGCGCCTCTGAAGGCGGCAGTCTCAAAAGAAGGGCCTCTCCAAAGATCTGAAGAACTGGGCAGGCTCATATGGGAGAAGGCGGTTTTTCAGGTAGCCTGGTGACAAGCCGTGTAGGGCTTTATAGTTCATAACCATATAGTTCATATAGTTGAATTCTGCCATAAACAGACTGGTACCCAGGGAAGCTGCTGAAACAACGGAGTCAAATGCTCCCCATAACTGGCCCTGGTCAACAGTCTGACCACAGCATTCTGGAGAGCACATAACAGTAGTCCAAAAGGGATGTAACTAAGGCACATGGGACCGTGGCCAGATCAGACATCTCTAGGAATGGGCACAGTTTGCACACTAGCCTCAGCTGTCCAAACGCACTCCTGGCCACTGCCAAGACCTGAGCATTCAGGTTCAGGGCAGGGTCCAAGAGTACACCCAAACTGCAAGCCTGCGTCTTCAGGAGGAGTGTAACCCCATTTAGTTGAATCCCTATTCCCTGATCTGCCTTTCAGCTGACCAAAACCACCTCCATCTTGTCTGGAATAAGCTTAAATTTGTTTGCCCTTATCCAGTCCATTACCAACAGCAAACATCAATTTAGATGCAGAACAGCTTCCTTGGATTTAGATGGGAAGGAGAGATGGAGTTTGGTGTTATCAGCTTACTGGTGGCACCAAACCCCCAAACTCCTGACAATCTCCCAGCAATTTCATGTATATGTTAAATAGTATGGCACGTGAGATGGAACCCTGAGGGACACCACAGGCTAAAGGCCATGTTGTCAAACAGGAATCTCCCAGCACCACCTGAGATCGGCCCTCCAAGAAGGAGCAGAGCCACCCTATAATATTCCCATCTCAGACAGACACCTCAGAAGGATAAGATGTGGAAAAATGGGGAACACATGATAGAATGAGCACCTTACAAAGTCAGTTAAGTGGTCCCCATTTTGTTCTTCAAGTGAGTCTAGTGATTCCAGTCTGAAGATATGAATGGAGTTACCAGTAGAATATGGAGTACAGCAGAAGTAGACAGGCAAAGTGGTGCCTGTAGGCACCAGTACACCCTTTGACATCTTTCTTGGCACCCACCAAGGTGCCCCACCCTGCCTACCATAAAAAAAAAAAAAAAATCTTACTGGCAGCTGAGATAGTTTCAGTGCAAAGTGAGGGCCTCTAGCAGCTCCCATCTTCTTTTCCCATAAATGCCTCTGGGCCAGACGTGGGGCTCAAAGACATTAGCTGCAGGCAGATACTTTCATCTGCTGTACAGCCACTGTGCTGGTTCCCAGGACAGTTTCTCAAACTGCCAGATGTGCCTACAGGTTGCCTGCCCCTGGAGTACAGCAGTGCTTTTCAAAACTGCATACTTTACTTCTCTTAATATTCAGAGCATAAAGCAACCTTCCTCAAGCTGGTGCCCCCCAGATATGTTGGAATACAACTCCCAGCATGCAAGGAGTTGTGGTCCAACACATCTGGAGGGCACCAAGTTGGGGAAGGCTGGTATAATGAATAAACACAGCAGAGATCCAGCAAACTGTTTGTAATCTGCCCAGTAAACTGTTTGTAATCTGCCCATTATTGGGCAGATTAGAAATGTAATAATAAATATAGATCTGATGACCACCTTAGTGTTAACAAAACAATCAAGCTAGAGAACTACCATATTGATAAAGGAGCGCGCTCTCTCTCGGTCTCACGCTCCCTCCCCCCCCCCCGCTCTCTCCCGCTCCAGCTCTGTCTCTTGCGCAATGAACGTAGCTTGAATTCAGCAGAAAGCGTATATGCCACAAAAATTATCCAGAGCTGCGGGAGGACCAGTGAAAGATAACCAGTAATAAATGATTAGAAGATTACAGGCCAAAGCTTCTGATTAAGATTCTAGGGAGACATGTCAAAGGAATTAAATCCACCAAGTGTGGACTCTATCTCAGGACTATTTATGCTTCCAAGTGATCAACTAATAGAGACAAAAGGCAAAATGTAAATACAGTAGCACTGAGCAGAAATCTCATACAAACACAGACACTTCACTGCCCTATTCACACATTGTGAAATTGGGGGAGGGGATATGTGTTATTTTGGGGGAGCATCCTGAGGAGTGAAATGCTTGCCATGCTCAGTCCTGCATCTTACAGTTAGGAAGCAATGAAGAAACAGCACCAGGCCACAGCAAGGAACTTAAGTGCGAAGGAGCTGTGGTTCAGTGGCAGAGCACATGCTTTATATATGGAGAAGGTCCGAGGTTCAATTCTCGGCATCTCCAGGTGGGGCTAGAAAAATTCCTGCCTGAAACCCTGGTGAGCCGCTGCCAGTCAGTGTTAACAGTACTGGGCTAGATGGACCCAGGGTCTGACTCAGTACAAGGCAGCTTCCTCTGTTCCTAACTGCCACACAAGTAGGCAGCAGCTGCGAAAGTGGGGACAGGCATGTTCTTGTGAATGCTTTTGCCTCCTCCCAAGTCCCAGGTTCAAACCAAATTCTCAAAAGAACTTTCAGCTCAGCTCTAAAATACTACTTTGCTTGCAAGAGTATGTCAGGGCAACTGCTGCCCTCTTCTGGATTTATGGACAAAAGTATCACTGGGAATCTTTCTTTGAGTAAGGAAGCTCTCTTAACGCAAACTACTAATTATATGCAAATGTGTCCAACAATTCCCCAATTTCTATTGCTCCTAAGGAAAAACAGTTTTGTGCTTTTGTGTGCAGTAGATCTGGAGCAACTTCTCTCCTCCCAGCAGAAATCCAGATGAGCCTTTCCCCTGACAAAATGCAAGTCAAACCTTCCCAGAGAGGGCAGGAACAGCAGTGGGGGGAACTGCAGGGGAAAAGTGTGCATACATACACCATTTGCCTGCTCCTCAGTACCTCCTCCTGAAGCTGCTTTTCCCTAGGAGTCGCAGCCATCAGGAGTTTGTGAGGCATATTCCTCTGTAATGTATGGTTCTGCCCATAGCGAGCCACAAAATGAGCAATGCTGTTCACACTGTATGATTACAGGTATTGTGGAACTTGCTCCTACTCAGTATCCACCAGGCTGTACAGGCATCATGTTTTCTTGGTCCAGTGCAAGTGGCTGCTAGTATGTGCTGCTAGTATTGAATTTGATCCACCCCAAGTTCTGATGTACCCCTCTCAGGGGAAGGGTGTACGTGGCAAGGCATTGGGAATAGAGCAATCACTGCTGCTCAGCCTCTGTCCTCTGGGACAGGATGATCTACAGAGCCTCATAAAAATTAAGAGCCATTTCATTAAGTCACTTCATCTTGGAGCCAAAGTAGATGATGACTGATAATACTGGAAATGTGTGATCTTGTATTAATAAGCATTAACCTCATTTGCAAATAAACATAATTTAGTGAAGAGCATAAGGAGAAAGAGAAGCCAAGAATCTAGACAACTCCAAACTCAACCGGCAAGCCACACAGTTGAAGCGTAACAGCTTTTTAAAACTGCTACTCAACTGGACAAGATGTCAGAGCTTGTTATAATACGTAAGTAAGGAGAAAGTAAAGCAGTCTTCCTAGATAAAGGAGTTTTCAAAAGCAACCAAAGTTGGCTTATGGAAAAAGAATATTACGTATCCATGTGATCTATTTCCAAAATTTCAGCACCATGACGCTAATTAATGAAGCACAGGCATGTGGTATACGGTGGAGACAGGTCAAGGAAGTCAAGTGTCATCATTTAGTCATGTCCAGAGAAAGACTGCTTCTTCATCCCAGCATATCACTTTTTAACATACAGTAAAAAAAATGTTTCTATCTTTCCTTTTTATCACTTAGCAGCATTTATTTTCTTGTAAATGAAAGTTCTATTGACTTTCAGGGAGAAAGATAAACGGAACAGACAAGCTGTAAGGCTGCAACAAAAAGGCCCTGTAAGCAGGAGCAAATTAAATTGTCAGTAAAGCTGGTCCTTCAATGCCATCAGTTCAGAAACTGGACTTTGAGAAATTGGATATGATATTCATTTTACAGGAGACTTGATGTTTTAATACTAACTCACTAGGACGTCAATTACCTCTTTTTTTCCATCTAGGGAAGTCCTATGAGAAATTTCCCCAGCTACAAAACTCAGTAGCCTTCACCCCCACAACTGGGATGTGGCATAATAGGCTAGACACACTTGCACCACATTCTGTACCTTCCATTCCTCAGCCCAAACCTATCACGTTCCAGTGACTGGCAAATGCCTACATCATGAGTTAAAATTCTGAAACACTATCGAAGTACCTGCCCAGTTTGCTCTGAGTCCACAGCTCTTAGTGAGGATGGGCCATGTCAGGGGTAGGCAAATGGAGCCCATGGCCACCTTTCTTGATGCCCGCCAAGGTGCCCCACTCCTCCCACTTTATTTTTTAATTAACAAATTTCTTACCTGCAGCTGGGATCACTTCAAAGTAAAGCGAGGGCTCCATCTGCTGCCATCTTTATTTCCCATGAATGCCTCTGGGTCACACATGAGATTCAGAGACATTCTTAGGAAATGAAAATGGGGGTGCCTGCTGGCAGAGACTTTCCTCTGCAGTGCATCCAGCCAACAAGAAAAAAGCAGGGAAGGTGGGGACAAAAAGGGATCCCTGTCACTTTTGTCTGGTAAGCCAAAGGTGGTTTTTTGGCTCTGGGCGGATTTTTGTGAACTGCCCAGAGAGCTTCGGCTATTGGGCGGTATAGAAATGAAATAAATAAATAAACCACATCTCATGTGGCAGCCATTTTGTGGTGGTGCCCAGGACAATTTCTCAAATTGCCAAAACAGGTTGCTTACCCCTGGTCTATGTGAATAGTTAAAAGATATGCTAGAAATCCTGGCAGACTATGCTGTTGTTTGTCTGATGTGGTCCTAATCAATCAACACTTAAGTTTTGCCTCTGAGTAATCATTACTGAATAGTTGGCTTGGCCCCTGCAAGCTATAGCCAACAGAGCTTGGCTCACATTCAAAATGGGCTTGTGCCTCTCTCTTCCTGTTAAACTGGTTTTGCCCATTTGATCTCCAGCTCTGATCTATCAAGAGAATTTTCCTTCATCTTAAAAAACAAAACAAACAAAAAAAAACCCTTCCTCTGGGCCCTAGAAGTCCCTAGCTACCTGCATCACTTTGAATGACCTGCCAATATTTCAGCCCCCTCCTACGTTTAATTTCTTTGCTGGCTTGTGCTCACCAACTTTAGCATTCAAACACACACCTACTATAAATGCACTAAAGGAAATCATCATTGCCCTATTTGTCTAGGCGTAATCAAAGGAGTTGATTAAAAAGATGTAACAAGTAGCTAGTTTCTGGTTGCTAGTCAACCAGAAACCAGCTGTAGTTACAAGAGGATAGGCTTAAGGTAACAATCTCATCTAAGCCCAGTCATTGCAAATTACTGTCTGCTTCATAAAGGGAAAGACTGTCAGAGTTTCAAAATCCAATTCAGGCAACTAGCATCCCTCAAATCACCCAAACAACTTATCTCCTTCTCCTTTTGTATTTGTCATGAGTAACATATGAGTCATATCCAAGGAGCTCCCATCAGCCACAACCCACACCACCCACTTTGCCTTAGCTGTGCAATTACCTGATCCGGAGGTCATCATCCTCTCCTCCCCAGCCCCAGTAGCTGTTAGAAAATCCATTCACCTTCTCAAATTGCTCCCTTGTTAGAGCAGTTACACCCCCAAAGTATCCTTGGTAACGCAACCTAGGAACACACAAGATGGAGTAGGGAAGATTATTTTTAAAGAGCGAAATAAGCCCCAGTGCACAATTGGCCAGAAAGTCCAAACAATTCCCAACTTGCTAATACAAAACAAAGAACTGTATAGCAATCTACTTCCAGGAGCAATGCCATGTTATTCGCCTAGGGAAGACAGAGGGCAGTGACTGGAGCAGCCACGTGGCTGGAGCTTGCCTCCATCAAGCATTCCTGTACACCAGCCATCATCTCTCTAGGCAGAATTGCCGATAGCAAATCCCCATTTTCAGCCAGCAAGGTTTGAAGTCCTTTGATATCACAACAGTGGCTACACTTGTGTTAGATGTACCCCTTTGGTGATGCCTATGGTGTCAGCAAGAGGCACATCACAAAACCCTTCCCTGCCCACATGTACTGTTTGAAAACCATTTCAGCGCATGAAGCCATTTCCCTGGTGATTTTTTTGAATTCTGAAGCTGTGTGCTTGCCTCGTCCAACATCCAAGCACATACATTTCAGAGACATTTTAAAAGGCTGTCTCCTACTAGGACATGACTCTCCTCTAGCAGCGAGCCTAGCTCCTTTGTACTCCCTTTCCTCATTTGAGGTGGGGGATTATTGCTGCAAATGGTTAATGCTATCTACCACTATAACCATAGGAAAGAGCTCTCTGTCTTTAAGCAGCCTAAAGCATTAAAATGTGAACAATGTTTGAAATGGGAGTGGCCAACATCTTTCAGCCTGAGGGCTAGATTCCATTTTGGTGAAACTCTTGGACGCCACATTCCAGTGGTGGGTGGGGCTACTGGCAAAAGTGGTCAGGGCTGAAAAATCCAAAACCCCTCCCCGCTTTCATCATTACCATTTTATAGCAGGAAGCATATCTACTCAGAAGCAAGCATGAGCATCATGTCTACTCACATGTAAGCAAGGCAGGCCTCTGCAGGATATGGCTCAGAAGGAAGCAGGACTGGATCACTCGGCAGCTTCCTCCGCTGGCCTTACCCTACAGGGGGAAAGCTCTTATCTCCGATCAGCAGCTGATCAGGGTTAAGTGGTTTCCCCTACTAAATACAGAAAAATGGAGCCCTTTCCAATGTTAAGCAGGGAACAGCGCTTATCTCCATTCAGCTACTGCATAGAGTTAATACCGACCCCGCCCGCACAGTTTAAAGCTTGTTTCTTAAGAGCAATGATAGCCAAGCGGTGGCCTAAGGGACAATTACAATTTGCAGATGCTCACCAACTGAACCCATTCAGCCATGCAACAAGGAGCTTTTTAGCCACCTTCTGTATTCAGAAGCAATAGGAACTACCAGAAACACATAGCTGTATCACTCATGCATGAAGCACTTTATAAGTCAAGGACTTTCAGCCCCAGCCAGCTATGAGTACAACAGAGCAGCAAATGAGCTGATGTAAAGGGGTGGGGGGAAGAGAGAAGGCCTCTGCCTTCTACCCTAAATATTTCCCTCAGGCCTTCTCGTCACCAGCCACTATCGTAAAACGAAACAGCTGCTCTTGGAATTATACCAAGTTAAGCCAACAAAGAACAAGGGTGTGTGCTGTGTCAATAAAAGGTGCTTCCTGTCTGCTTCTGATCAAGCAAAGATCTATAAATCTTGATCAACGGCATCAGTGACTCTTGAGAACTAAATGGACAGGACTGATTACGCTTCTCAATGGAGAGTGAAGTTCGGCAATGTTACCAGACCTGTGCCTTCTTTTAAAACATCTGGGGAAAGCAGTGGGCAACTTGTGCCCCTCCAGATAGTTTTGGCCTACAATTCTCATCAGACCTAGCCAGCATAACCAATGGGAAGGGATGATGGAAGCCATAGGCCAAAACGTCTGGAGGGCCACAAGTTGCCTACCCCTGCTCTAGAGAATGAAGACATTATCAAGGACAAAAGCCAGGATGGGAGAGCAGGTGGCAGCAGCTCCTTGAAAGGTGGGAGAGAACAAGTAGGCAAGCCTCACATCTTTTCCACACACTTCTTTTAAAATTACTGGGATTTAAGTTATGACTAACAAAAGTCCCATTGATCACAACAGTGAGATTCAACCCTATATTTTATGGCTTTTTAACTATATGCCCTTAAAGGTGGCATATACATTCCCAAAATACATACATACCATCAGTTTATTCTAGGCCAAAAGCTTCATCTAAGGCTGGATACTCTGAAAACTCATCAGAGTAACAACAGGCCTCAAGACAGCCCAGGTGCAAAGAGATTTATCAAGGGCAAAAATCTCTAACTCCAATGGAAGGAACAGAAAGGCAAAATACGACTCACTTGGTATGTAAATTGCATGTAAATCAACTCTGTTTCAAAAGATGCAGGATCTCTCACTTAACTCTTCTTTTCCTACCTGTAGCCTGTGCTGTTTCTGCCCACTACCAAGTGCTTTGGCTGACTGCCACACATGTAAATGTTGAAGTCGTTCTCTGGCACCAGATCCACATCATGGAATATGAAACAATCCCACTTCTCTTCTTTCAGGGCTTCCAAGTATCCCACATTCAGCAGTTTTGCTCGGTTAAACTTGAAATTGCCAGCCTGCAAACAAGAAATTCACATCAGACCTATGAGCTTTCCACCAGGATTCTATCCTCATCAACCATGATTACAAAAATCAGAGTCTTGTGGCACCTTGAAAGGCTAACAAATTTATTAAGGCATAAGCTTTTGTGGCCCCTTCATGGATCACTGCCTTGTTGTGGCCAAGGGGCTTGCGTAACTCAGTGAAACCATAAGCTATTCCGTGCAGGGCCACCCAAGACAGACAGGTCATGGCAGACAGTTCTGACAAAATGTGGTCCACTGGAGAAGGAAATGGCAACCCACTCCAGTATTCTTGCCAAGAAAACCCCATGGAACGTATCACAAGGTTAAAAGATATGACGCCGGAAGATGAGCACCTCAGGACGGAAGGTGTCCAATATACTACTGGGGAAGAGCAGAGGGTATTTCCAAGTAGCGCCAGAAAGAGTGAAGCGGCTGGGCCAAACCCGAAAGGACACTCAGCTGTGGATGTGTCTGGTGGTGAAAAGAAAATCCGATGCTGTAAAGAACAATATTGTTTAGGAACCTGGAATGTCAGATCAATGAATCAAGGTAAGCTGGAGGTGGTCAAACATGAGATGGCAAGATTGAACATCGACATCTTGGGACTCAGCGAACTAAAATGGACAGGCATGGGCGAATTTACTTCAGGTGACCATCATATCTACTACTGTGGGCAAGAATCCCTTAGAAGAAATGGAGTAGCACTCATAGTCAACAAAAGGGTGGGAAAAGCAGTACTGGGGTACAATCTTAAAAATGATAGAATGATCTCAGTACGAATCCAAGGCAAACCATTCAACATCACAGTAATTCAAGTCTATGTCCCAACCACTGAGGCCGAAGAAGCTGAGGTTGATCGGTTCTATGAAGACCAACAACACCTGCTAGAACTAACACCAAAAAAAGATGTCCTCTTCATCATAGGGGATTGGAATGCTAAAGTAGGAAGTCAAGAAATCACCGGGATAACAGGCAGGCATGGCCTTGGTGTACAAAATGAAGCAGGACAAAGGCTAATAGAGTTTTGCCAAGAGAACACGCTGATCATAGCAAACACTCTTTTCCAACAGCACAAGAGCCGACTCTACACATGGACATCACCAGATGGTCAATATCGAACTCAGATTGATTATGTCCTTTGCAGCCAAAGATGGAGAAGCTCTATGCAGTCAGTCAAAACAAGACCTGGAGCTGACTGTGGCTCAGATCATGAGCTTCTTGTTGCAAAATTTCGGCTTAAATTGAAGAACATAGGGAAAACCACTAAACCATTCAGGTATGACCTAAATCATATCCCTTATGAATATACAGTGGAGGTGAGGAATAGATTTCAGGGATTAGACCTGATAGACAGAGTGCCTGAGGAACTATAGACGGAGGTCCGTAACATTGTTCAGGAGGCAGCAACTAAATCCATCCCAAAGAAAAAGCAATGCAAAAAAGCAAAGTGGCTGTCTGATGAGGCTTTACAAGTAGCTGAGGAAAGAAGGGAAGCGAAAAGCAAGGGAGAGAGGGGAAGATATACCCAACTGAATGCAGAGTTCCAGAGAATAGCAAGGAGAGACAAGAAGGCCTTCTTAAATGAACAATGCAAAGAAATGGAGGAAAACAACAGAATGGGAAAGACTAGAGATCTCTTCAAGAAAATTGGAGATCTCAAGGGAACGTTTTGTGCAAAAACGGGCATGATAAAGGACAAAGAAGGCAGGGACCTCACAGAAGCAGATGAGATTAAGAAGAGGTGGAAAGAATACACAGAAGAATTATACATGAATGATCTGAATGTCCCTGATAGCCATGATAGTGCAGTCACTGAACTTGAGCCGGACATCCTCGAGAGTGAAGTCAAGTGGGCCTTAGGAAGCATTAGTAACAACAAAGCTGGCAGAGATTACAGTATTCCAGCTGAGCTATTTAAAATCCTAAAAGATGATGCTGTTATAGTGCTGCATTCAATATGCCAACAAATTTGGAACACTCAGCAATGGCCGCAAGACTGGAAAAGGTCAGTTTACATTCCAATTCCAAAGAAGAGCAATGCCAAAGAGCGCTCAAACTACCGTACAATTGCGCTCATTTCACATGCCAGCAAGGTGATGCTCAAAATCCTACAAGCTAGGCTTCAGCAGCATGTGAACCGAGAACTACCGGAAGTACAAGCGGGGTTTCGAAGAGGCAGAGGAACTACAGATCAAATCACCAACATTCGCTGGATCATGGAGAAAGCAAGAGAATTCCAGAAAAACGTCTATTTCTGCTTCATTGACCAGACCACCTTACCTGTCTCCTGAGAAACCTGTACGAGGGTCAAGAAGCAACAGTAAGAACCGGACATGGAACAACCGATTGGTTCCAAATTGGGAAAGGAGTACCACAAGGCTGTATATTGTCGCCCTGCTTATTTAATTTATATGCAGAGTACATCATGAGAAACGCTGGGTTGGATGAATCACAGGTCAGAATTAAGATTGCCGGGAGAATTATCAACAACCTCAGATACGCAGACGATACCACCCTAATGGCAGAAAGCGAAGAGGATCTCAAGAGCCTCTTGTTGAGGGTGAAAGTGGAGAGTGCAAAAGCTGGTTTGAAACTCAACATTAAAAAAACTAAGATCATGGCATCTGGCCCCATCACTTCCTGGCATATAGAAGGGGAAGAAATGGAAGCAGTGACAGATTTTATTTTCTTGGGCTCCAAGATCACCGCAGACGGTGACTGTAGCCATGAAATTAAAAGATGCTTGCTCCTTGGGAGGAAAGCTATGGCAAACCTAGACAGCATAGTAAGAAGCAGAGACATCACCTTGCCGACAAAAGTCCATCTAATCAAAGCTATGGTTTTCCCAGTAGCAACATATGGCTGTGAGAGCTGGACTATAAGGAAGGCTGAGCGCCAAAGAATCGATGCTTTCGAACTGTGGTGCTGGAGAAGACTCTTACGAGTCCCCTGGACTGCAAGGAGATCAAATCAGTCAATCCTAAAGGAAATCAACCCTGAATGCTCATTGGAAGGACAGATACTGAAGCTGAAGCTCAAATCTTTTGGCCACCTAATGCGAAGAGAAAAGTCACTGGAAAAGACCCTGATGCTGGGAAAGATTGAAGGCAAAAGGAGAAGGGGACAGCAGAGGATGAGATGGCTAGATAGCATCACAGATGCAATGAATATGGACTTGAGCACACTCCGGGAGAGAGCGCAGGACAGGAAGACCTGGTGTGCTACGGTCCATGGGGTCACGAAGAGTCGGACACGACTGAACAACAACAACAACAAATACACGCAAACACCCCCTGCAAACCGCTTCAGCAAAAATCTGTCTTGTTACAAGTCCCCTCCCAGCCAAAATTCAGCACTCAGCGGCATCCAGAAGCCTTGTGCTCCAAGGCTCAGCAGGCAAAAGGGCTGTGGTATTTTAGGGCGCAATCATTAGGTATTTTAGGGCGCAATCCTATGCATGTTTAGACAGAAAGAAGTCCTACAACTCCCAGCATGCCCCAGCCATGTCTAAACACGGATAGGATTGCGCCCTTAATGAATTTAAGTTTTCTTGTAAACCACTTAGAGGTATTTTTAAATATGGCAATGGGTATATAAATCTATTAAATAAATACATGTAAGTGTTTTATCTTCTTGAAGGGGACAGCAGAGGATGAGATGGCTAGATAGCATCACCGATGCAATGAATATGAATTTGAGC
Organism: Heloderma suspectum; assembly: GCF_057233095.1. NCBI lineage: Eukaryota > Metazoa > Chordata > Lepidosauria > Squamata > Helodermatidae > Heloderma > Heloderma suspectum. The sequence continues at coordinate 42,194,792 of NC_139460.1, read as the reverse complement.
ACACTCCGGGAGAGAGCGCAGGACAGGAAGGCCTGGCATGCTATGGTCCATGGGGTCACGAAGAGTTGGATACGACTGAACGACTGAACAACAACCACAACAAGCTTTTGTGGACTATAGTCCCCTTAATAAGATGCAATGCTTACAGTATCCTTCCTGGTTCACAGCAATTGTAAGACAAAGGCAACAGAAGCTGTGAGGCTGTGAGAAAAGGTAGGCCATAAATGTTAGAAATCAATAAATAATGTGTGCTTTTGAGCCCAATCCAGCTCTAGTTGCAGACAACTTATTACACATATTTAGCTCTTCCCTCCCATCAGCCCGCCATTCTACCTGGCTGTCACAAAGGGAGACACGAGACAGCAAGACCCTCTCTATCAGCTCAGCTGGGACTGACTACCATTTAGCTCCTCCATTCCTAGAACTGCCCCCATCAGCAACCATTCTGCCTGGTCATTATGTAATACTATGAAAAAGCTAGTACCTGGATTTGATTATTTTCCTTTTCCCTTCCCACTCCTTTTTCCTTTTGTATCACATCTTTTAGATTGTAAATCCTTATTTCAAACTGTAAACCACCTTGGATGTCTTGGCAGGAAGGTGGGACAAAAATATACTAATCGATGGATAATCAGCTGCTGGCTCTGGATGGGAATGCATACTGTCATCTAGCCAATTCAAGGGGACCCATCCGACCTTTGCGATGTGCATGCAGATGCACATCGGCTACATCTACAGAAGACTGATTCTACATACAGGTCTCCTTTGCTGGATCCAGGAATTTGTCAGTTAAACATTTTCATGCTTGCCCACCACTGTCATCCAAAGCTACACATCCTAAAGCAGATATGGTATTTAATGCTTTCAGATGTAACACTTCGTACTGGTAAATCAAAGATGACCAGATGATACTATCAAGATGCTTTAGTTGAAAAATATCTCTACATCCCATGACCATGGACTACAGCAGAGGCAACACACACTATAGCAATTTAAAACATTACCATTCAGTTTCCAAATTAAGTTTAAAAAGAAAACATTTCTTGAATGATAATTTAGCATAGAATCAAACTTCAGGGTCTTCTTGCCCAGGGGTCAAGAATCTGGAATATAAAGCTGGTTACGAATCTGGGGTCTTCTAGGGGCTCTGCTTGTAGGCCTCCCCCAGATCAAATCAGCCACCTTTACTCTTTGTTAACCCTTTTAGTACCAGATTAACAATAATATTTAACAGTGCAATCCTATGCCTGTTCACGCAGAAGTAAGTCCCACTGTGTTCAGTGGGACTTAAATAGTGAGTAGGACTGCAGCCTCAGTCTTGTAATTTGCATTAAGCTAATCAGTGTTGGTTACCCTTCATTTATAAGCTTAGAAATGATTGGAGGTGGTCTCGGACTTGGTGTTGAGGACCCCTAGGATGATGGTCCTGGGGGATCTCAACTTCCATGCCGAGGCCACTGTACCCAGGGTGGCTCAGGACTTCATGGCCACCATGAGAACCATGGGGCTGTCCCAACACGTCATCAGCCCAACACATATTAAAGGACACACGCTTGATCTGGTTTTCTCGACTGGGCAGGAGGATGGTGATCTGAAAGTGGAGGAATTAACATCTGTCCCTTTGTCATGGTCAGATCACTTCCTGCTGGGGTTTAAACTTTTGGCAGCCTTCCCCCTCTGCAAGGGTGGGGGACCTATTAAAATGGTCTGCCCCCGGAGGCTAATGGATTCCAATGGATTCCAGAGGGCTCTGTAGGATTTTCCTGCTGATATGGCTGGTGCTCCTGTCGAAGCCCAGGTCACTCTGTGGAATGCAGAGATGGCTCAGGCGGTCGACACGATTGTGCCCAAGCGCCCTCTCCCTCTGAGCAGAGCCCAGCCAGCTCCTTGGTATACACCTGAGCTGAGGGCAATGAAACAAGAGGGGAGATGGCTAGAACACAGGTGGAGGAAAACTCGTGCCGAGTCTGACTGAACACAGGTAAGAGCTCACTGTCAAGCCTACTCTGTGGCAGTGAGGGTGGCAAAGAGACAGTTCTTTTCCACCAGCATTGCTTCTTCTCAGTGTCGTCCAGCGGAGCTTTTCCAAGAGGTTCACAGCCTGTTACATTCTGGGCCAGGGAGAGAGACTGTGGAACCCTTGGTTGCACGCTGTGATGAGTTTGCACGGCACTTTGAAGATAAAGTTGCTCAGATTCGTCATGAATTGGACACCACGATTAATGCAGTTCCATTGATAGAGGCGTTTGGAGCACCATCAGGTCCAGTTTTATTGGATGAGTTTCAGTTATTGAGGCCTAGGGATGTACGAATTGTGTACCTTCGGTGCCGCTTGACTTCCGCAGTTTGCGGCCAGTGCTCCATTCCACCCTTCACAAGCCACCGGAATTCTCCTCTTTTTTTTCCGCTCCAAAAATTATGAAGATAAATCTGTACCGACAACCGTAATTCCAGTGCCCAGCCATCTCCGTGAGTCTGCATAACTTCCGTAAGAATGGCTATTTTTCATAGATATTTACATATTTTTTCTCCTGCCTTGACGTGCAGTAATTATTTTCAGCCAAAACACTTCCTCTTCCTTGTAGGGGCTTCCCAAAAGAAGGCTGTCCTAGGTGTGCCTGAGCAATGCACTCTTTATTTAAAGCAACGCTGTTTTAATGAAAGAAAAAACCTTTTAAAATTCATCCAGCTCACTATCAAACCTCCTGGTATAAACATACCAGGGAAACAGCTGGATTGGGGGAGAAGCTCCACCTCACACATACACATACACACACATAATGGAAGAATATAGTTCTTTATATTCCCTGGTATGTATATTCTTCATTTTGTCCATTCCCTGAGCATGTGCAGAGTGTGCTTGTTATTCAAACAAAGAGAAGCTTGCTAATCTTTCCCTTCATGCTGCATTTGTACAAGTGTGACTGCTTCAGAAAGAACTTTCCATTATACTGTCTCTTTTTCATGAGTTTCATAACAGAAGCGTGGTGTAGTGGTTAGAGACCAGCCCAAAGTCACCCAGTGAGATAACTAACAGGAGGTTTGAAAATGAGCTGGATGTGGAAATATAAAGCTTAGCAGGGAGAATAATACCTCGTGCAGGGCTCCAGGACCGGCACGGTCATTTTAAAAGGTTTTTTCTTTCTTTAAAACAGCGTTGCTTTAAACAAAGAGTGCATCGCTTAGGCACACCTAGGACAGCCTTCTTTTGGAAAGCCCCTAGGAGGAGGAAGTTTTGGCTGAAAGTAAACGGAGACGGAGGATTTCAATTTAAAAAGAACACCCACAAACAAGGCGGTGAGCACAATTCATTTTTTAAAAAAACTTACGTATTTATCATCGGAATATACTACACTGCGTTTTTATTTACGAAAATTTCACGACTCTGTGCGGACAACGAAAAAAAAGCCGCATGACTGCTGGCTCCGCAGGACCTCGTGGTGCCGTTCCACAGAGGATTCTGTGGCATGGACTGAAGGGAATTCGATCCTATTTCAGTCCGTGGCGGAATTCTCTGACATCCCTATTGAGGCCTGAGGATGCGGACAAGGTGCTTGGCCAAGTCCAATCGACCACTTGTGTGCTTGACCCTTGCCCTTCATGGCTTATTAAATCAAACAAGGAGGGGATGTCCGGCTGGGTCCAGGAGGTTGCAAATTCCTCCTTGAGAGAGGGAGTGGTGCCAGATGCTTTAAAAGAGGCAGTAATCAGACCACTCCTGAAAAAGCCCAACCTGTACCCGGAGGATGTTAACAATTATAGGCCAGTGGCCAACATCCCTATCCTGGGTGAGGTGCTTGAGCGGGTGGTTACAGGACACCTCCAGGCATTCTTGAATGAAACGGATTATCTAGATCCATTCAATCGGGCTTCAGGCTGGTTTTTGGAATGGAAACTGCCTTGGTCGCCCTGTGGGATGACCTATGCCGGGAAAGAGACGGGGGAGTGCGACCCTGTTGATTCTCCTGGCCCTCTCAGCAGCTTTCGATACAATCGACCATGGTATCCTTCTGGATAGGTTGTCTGGGTTGGGAGTTGGAGAAACTGCACTGCAGTGGTTCTGCTCCTACTTGGATGGCCGATTCCAGAAGGGGATTATTGCTGGGGGATTATTGCTCTGTGCCATGGCAACTGTGCCATGGGGTTCCACAGGACTCTTATTTTATCCCCTATGCCGTTTAACATCTACATGAAGCTGCTGGGGGAGGTTATCCGGAGGTGTGGGCTGAGGTGCCATCAATATGTGGATGACACCCAGCTCTACCTCTCTTTCTCATCAAACCCAGGTGAGGCAGTGGCTGTTCTGAATCAGGGCCTGGGCATGGTAATGGACTGGATGAAGGCCAATAAACTGAAACTCAATCCAGACAAGATGGAGGTACTGTTAGCGGGTGGTTCATCTACCCGGCTAGGTGATATTCAACCTGTTCTGGAGGGGGCTGCACTCCCCCTAAAGGATCACGTTCATAGTTTGGGGGTGCTGTTGGATCCAGAACTGTCACTTGAGGCACAGGTGAACTCAGTGGCACGGAGCACTTTTTATCAGCTTAGGCTGGTATACCAACGACGCCCTTATCTGGACAGAGATAGCCTAGCTACAGTTATCCATGCTCTGATAACTTCTCGTCTGGATTACTGCAATGCATTATACTGTGGGGCTGCCTTTGAAAACTGTCCAGAAACTTCAGCTGGTCCAAAATAGGGCAGCAAGACTGTTAACAGGGACTGGCCAGCGAGCTCATATTACGTCAGTACTTTTTCAGCTGCACTGGCTGCCAGTCCATTTCCGAGCCCGATTCAAAGTGCTGGTGTTAACATTCAAAGCCCTTAATGGCTTGGGGCCAGGTTATCTGAAGGATTGCCTCCTCCCATATGTGCCTGGCCAGACCTTAAGATCATCCTCACCGGCCCTTCTCCATGAGCCCCTGCCAAAGGAAGCGGGGCAGCTGGCTACTGGAAGGAGGGCTTTTTCTGCTGTGGCACCTCAGCTGTGGAATGAGCTCCCTAGTGAGGTTCGCCTGGCATCTACACTGTATTCTTTCCGGTGCCAGGTGAAGACTATTTATTTTCCCAGGCATTTTAGCTTTCTAGACTTTTAGCTCTGCTGTTTTAAATCTGTATTTTAAATCCCTGCACTGCTGCTAGGTTCTATTCTGGTTGTATTGTTATACTGTGGTTTTAATGTTCTATATGTTTTATATTGTTTTACTGTGTGCTGTTTGGTTTTAATTTTTGTGAACTGCCCAGTGAGCTTCGGCTACTGGGCGGTATAGAAATGAAATAAATAAAATAATAAATATTTTCCAATAAAATGTATAGTACACGTTAGCTGTAAATTTCTGTAATGCATTACTGATACAATATTGTTTTGCCACCCTTATTCTTCTGCAACTATAATAAAAAATAGCCATTTAAAAAAAATTGTGATCAATCGCCAACTCAAAAGCCTGTAATTGGTGAGGTGCACAGACTTCTTCTGGAGAAGACAGACACAAAAGCATTCAGAACCCTTCCGGAATAGAAGCCACCATCAGGCAAACAGGAAATGAATAAAAGATGAAAAGTCTTATTTAAAAAGAGGTTGCATTTTCTTTTCTTTTTTATATGCAGTTGATTTTACACAAATGAATATTAATGCCATACTTGTAGTGGCTTTTGTTTCATATTAGCCAGCCTGCGCATTTCCTGTAAGTAGAATAGCAGACGTGAATAAGAGAGGGAGTTATCACTTTAGAACTAAACCGAGGTTTAAGGCGGGTTCATACAATTAAATAGATGTTGCCTTAAGAACATAGGAAGCTGTCTGAGAGTCCCATATCACTCGTCCCTCTAGCTCTCCAGAGTTTCAGCAGGGGTCTTTCCTAGCCCTACCTGGGAGATAACAGGGATTGAATCTGGGATCTTTTGCGTGCAAAGCTACAGCTCCTGCCCTCACTATTTATGTCAGTGGTAATAAGGAAGGCTGAGCGAAGGAAGATAGATGCTCTTGAACTGTGGTGTTGCAGGAAAATTCTGAGAGTGCCTTGGACTGCAAGAAAATCAAACTAGTCCATACTCCAGGAAATAACGCCAGACTGCTCACTTGAGGGAATGATATTAAAGGCAAAACTGAAGTACTTTGGCCACAAAATGAGAAGACAGGACACCCTGGAGAAGATGCTGATGCTAGGGAAAGCGGAAGGCAAAAGGAAGAGGGGCTGACCAAGGGCAAGATGGATGGATGATATTCTGGAGGTGACGGACTCAACCTTGGGGGAGCTGGGGGTGGCGACGGCCGACAGGAAGCTCTGGCGTGGGCTGGTCCATGAAGTCACGAAGAGTCGGAAGCGACTGAGCGAATAAACAACAATAAAGATATAAAATTTCATCTATTCATTTGTATCAGCCAATGGCAGCTGGTGGCCCCCAAAATTGGGGATGCCTTGATCCTAACTCCATCCCCTTAATACAGCCCCTCCTACCAGCCTGCTTTAACTTCATCTCTCCCCACACCCCCGCTGCCATTCCTCTCCTCCAGGAATGACTTAGTGGGCATTTCTCTTTGCAGCATCTTCCTGCTTCTGTCTTTATTCTATCAACTAATAGTGAAGTACTATTTTCCATGCATGGAATCTTATATAGCCAAGGAGAACCATCCATCCACAAGAAGGAGATAACAGAAGGCTCGGGGAAGCCCAAGGTTTGAAAAAGTACAAAAAATACTTAGGGCACCCCCCATCCACCCAGAAAAAAACAATTCAGTGAACTCAGAGCATGCTCATTGGGCATGGAATGCTGACCGGGGGGCAGAGAGAACAAAAAAACAAAGTGGTGGTAGCTGGGAACAGAATGGAGTATCCTGGAAGAGGCTGGCTGGCACCGTAAACAGGAGCACTCCATGCTGCAATGTATTTGCTTCAGGTTCCACTTGTAAAAACTAATGTGGTTTAGACACATCACTTCATTAATAAGCATGTGTGGAAATGGTGTGAAGCATCTACCCAGTTAAGCACTCCTGCCCAACTCAACTGAGCCACGCAGAATAATTGTTCAAACTTCTTTCTCTTGAGAAGAGGAAGAATAACGGGTATTTTTACAAAATAAGGCTGCCCCTCCAACTGTATCCTCACAATCCCCATTTTTTCAGGCTGAAAAAATAAGGACTATCCTCGAAGTGAAAAAAAATAGATATGTGCCTTCAAAAATGTTGCTCTCTCCAGTACTGGTGGGGCTCCTCAACCACGAATGGCCCTTTTCTCAATATATTGCTGCTGTCATTCAAGCAGCACAGGAAGCAGCTTACAGGAGCATGCTTTGCTGACACCACTGCACTGAATGGAACAAGTGCTAGCCAAGTGCACACTACTCCTAACACATTTCGAAGGCCAGTCAGTGATACACAGTACTCTGTCCAGAACGGTGCCTGTCTAGAATTTAGCCCACCTTACCTAATTAGATGCTGAATACACATGCAAAGATTTCTGCAAGGTTTCTGGGCAGAAGATGTGTATAGATTTACAAAATGACACTCTCCCCCATCTCCTGAGCATTTAAGAACAATTTGTATTATTCCAGTAGGCTTAGGAAGTGGTCACCCTTCCACATCAATGGATAGGTTGCCACTAAGCCAGAGTGCAGTTATGCACAAGAGAACTACAAATATAGCTGATGTTAACCTGATCAGTTTGCTATCCCACACACTGATGAGACCCCAGACTCAGACCTGCTTAGCTTTAGGTGACCTCAGACCACGTCCTGATTTATATAGCTTATAAGTCTAGGTGGGGGCAAGGGTTGCTGTCAGTAAAGTACTGGACAGGCAAGGGAGTTCTGGAGGGCAGGCCACATGTGTCTATAAGAAACCTAGATGCACTATCTCTAGTTCTACTTAATACTTAAAAAACGAATTAAATAGATAGCACATGACTTGGGAGACTCACCCAGGAAATACACAAACAAAATACAAAAGCTGACCACACATTCTTATCGCTTTTAACATCTACGCTGCCACATTTTTGCTCAAGGGAAAATAAAGGCCAGAACACTCTTACTTGATTCTTTACAAAACCCATCACCTCTAGAAAAGTGAGTGCAAGAACAAAAATTCTCCAAGCATAGCCACAGTCTCACACACAAACATGAGCCAAACCCCAGGACGCAAACAGATAATTATTTGAGCAAGACACATTTTTCAAGCCCGGCAGCTTTAAGACTAACAAAGCTCTAGCAACTGTGCATAAAGTTAATTTGCCACCCACTCTGTTTAATTCAATCTGCTTTAAGCTCTTGCAGCAGAAGGCATAACAAACTCATCAGCACTGGTATACACAGGGACTCCTAAGCGCTGATAACACACTGAGATGGATTTGTATTAGAGCTGGGGAAAGTGACCTGGGACTTGCCTGAGGCAGTGTACTGATCACTGGACTGGAAAAACCCCCACAACAATGGTCAAAAGAGATAGCCTGAGGCCTGGAGAAATGTCCATGATGGGGCAGCAAGATGTGGATCCAGCCCTCACCCGTAGTTGCAGGGCAAATTTTAATTCTATGCAGACTTACCTGGTGGACAACATAAATGCCGTAATCCAGCTGCTGCCGCTGCAAGAATGGGTGAAGGTACTCCAGCAGGTACAGCAGGTGCTTCTCTCGATTGCGATGTGGGATCAAAATAGCCACTCGTTGCCGAGCTGAGCAGTCTCTGGGGCGATGGCGTCCTTTCACCACCTGAGGATTCTCTCTCTGCACCTCTTCCACGGTGAGAGACGCTTTGAAGGTGAGCTTGCTAGGGCCCCCTATTACAGAAAAAGGCAAGTCTCATTTTTGTAAAACTACCTACTGTAGGCTTTAAGAACTAGTTAACAGAAATGTCTTGAAGCGATTCCAGGAAATGGACCAGTTTATTTGAAGTTTCTTTTTGAAACTTCGCACTAGCGATGAGGGTTTTCTGGAAAATTTCCCTGTACAAATTTAGCTAATGCCCTAGAGAATTATTGTAAAGCTTATTTTACTTGCATTTAGTGAACAAACCATTAAAAAGTACCCCATGATAATTGTTTTGTCCCAACACCTGAAATATCTGCGGAAAAAAATTAAAGCACACTTAATGCAATTTAAATGTTATATTATGTAGTCATTTTTATTTGAATAATTTCATGTTTTTGCAAGACAATAGCATGTATATCCCGCATATTGTTTAAATTTAAGGGATTTAAACAAAATCAGGGAGCCCTCCAAACAAGGAAGTGCTGTAATAATGGGTGACTTCAATTACCCCTACATGGATTGGATAAATGCATGTTTCAGCCACAACAAAGAGGTTAAATTTCTTGATGCCCTAAACGCTTGTGGCCTAGAACAGCTGGTCATGGAACCAACCAGAAGGGAGGTGACCTTGGATTTAATCCTAAATGGTGCTGCCCAGGACCTAGTATGAGATGTAAATGTTGCTGAACCAACTGGAAACAGTGACCACAGTGCTATCAGATTTAATATATATATTTAAGTGGAAAATTGCCCAGGAAGTCCAACAGAGACTCATTTGATTTCAAAAGGGGAAACTTCTCTAAAATGAGGGAACTGTTGAAAAGGAAGTTAAAAGGGGGAGTCAAGAGGATTAAATCCCTTCAAAATGCTTGGAGATTACGCAAAACCACAATAATAAAATTATTGTGGTATGCAGGTTAGGAAAGGTAGCACCAAGTCCATGGGGTCGCCAGTGTGTTTAACAAGCAGTGTTAAGGGAGCTATTAGAGAACAGAGAGCTTCCTTCAGAAAATGGAAGTCTTGCCCAAGTGAGGAAAACAAAAGGGAGCACAAGTTTGCACAAAGGCGATGCAAGCAGGCAGTGAGATTGAAAAAAGCATTTTGAAGAGCATATTGCTAGCAACATCAAGGCTAACAATAAAGAATTCTTTAAATATATCAGAAGCAGAAAACTAGCTAAGGAAGCAGTTGGACCACTGGATGACAATGGAGTTAAAGGAGTACTGAAGGAGGACAAGGAGATTGCAGAGAAGCTGAATGAATTCTTTTCATCTGTCTTCCTTGCAGAAGATATAGGACAAATACCTGGGCCTGAACTGATGTTTTCAGGAAGGGAGTCTGAGGAACTGAGGCAAGTACTGGTGACAAAAGATGGAGTTCTCAGCCTTATTGATAAACTGAACGCAAATAAATCACTGGGCCCAGATGGTATCCATCCTAGAGTTCTCAAAGAACTCAAATATGAAATTGCTGATCTTCTAACCAAAATATGCAACATGTCCCTAAGATCGCCTCTATACTAGACGACTGGAAGATGGCAATGTAACACCAATTTTCAAATTAACGTCTTAACATCTATTCCAGGTAATTTGGTAGAAGGCATTATTAAAGATAAAATTAGTAAGCATATAGAAGGACAAGCCCTGCTGAAAAAGAATCAACACATTTCCGCAAAGGTAAGTCCTGTCTCACTAACTTTTTAGAGTCCTTTGAGAGTGTCAATAAACATGTAGACAGGGGAGATCCGGTAGACATTGTTTACTTGGACTTCCCAAAGGCTTTTGACAAAGTCCCTCACCAAAGACTTCTGAGCAAACTTAGCAGTCATGGAATAAGAGGACATGTCCTCTTATGGATCAGTAACTGCTTAAAGAACAGAAAGCAGACAGTAGGAATAAATGGTAAATTCTCCCAATGGAAGGAAGTAAATAGTGGGGTCCCACAGGGATCCGTACTAGGACCAATGCTTTTCAACCTGTTCATAAATGATCTGGAATTAGGAGTGAGCAGTGAAATGCCCAGGTTTGTGGATGACACCAAATTATTTAGGGTGGATAAAACAAGAAGGGATTGTGAAGAGCTCCAAAAGGATCTCTCCAAACTGGGAGAATGGGCATCTAAATGGCAAATGCAATTCAGTGTAAGCAAGTGTGAAGTGATGCACGTTGGGGCAAAAAATCCCAACTTCAAGTATAGCCTGATGGGATCTGAGCTAGTGGTGACCAACCAAGAAAGAGATCTTGGGGTTGTGGTGGACAATTCAATGAAGATGTCAACCCAGCGTGTGACCGCTGTAAAAGAGGTGAACTCCAAGTTAGGCATAATTAGAAAAGGAATGCAGAATAAAACTGCCAATGTTATACTGCCCCGGTACAAATCTATAGCGTGGCCACACCTGGAATACTGCATACAGTTCTGGTCACACCTAAAAAAAGATATTGTAGAGCTCAAAAAAGGGCAACTAAAACAATCAAGGGGCTGGAGCATCTCCCCTATGAGAGAAGGTTATAACAGCTAGGTTTGTTCAGCTTGGAAAAAAGGAGGGTAAGGGGAGACATGATAGAGGTCTATAAAATTACGCATGGTGTGGAGAATGTGAATAGGGAGACATTTTTCTCCCTCTCTCAAAATACTGGAACCCAGGGTCATCCTATGAAGCTGATTGGTGGGCGATTCAGGACAGATAAAAGGAAGTACTTCTTCACACAGCACATAGTTCAACTATGGAATTCGATACCACAGGGTTTAGTAATGGCCACCAATTGGGATGGCTTTAAAAGGGGGTTGGAAAAATTCATGGAGAAAAAGGCTATCAATGGCTACAAGTCCTGATGGCTATGTGCTACCTCCGGTACCAGAGGCAGTGAGACTACCTACACCAGTTGCTGGGGAACATGGGTGGGAAGGTGCTGTTGCGCTCATGCCCTGCTTGTGGATTTCTGGTCTACAGCTGGTTAGCCACTGTGTGAACAGAATGTTGGACTGGACCCTTGGTCCGATCCAGCATGGCTCTTATGTTCTTAAGGGAAAAAAGCAAAGGTTCAGAACACATACTGACCTGGTTTGCATGACATGGCTGGGTCATCATGGGTTATTTAACTCATGATAAGCCATGGTGCATGCCACGCACCATTTTCAATATATGGGGCGATCAGGGGTGGTGTGGTGTCATGCGAACTCTGCTATTGTGGGTTATTTGAGGGTTAAACAACCGTTACATAACCCTTGATCAGTAGTAGGCTTATGTGAGGGTTGTTTAATCCTTGAGTTTGAAACTCAACATTAAAAAAACTAAGATCATGGCATCTGGCCCCATCACTTCCTGGCATATAGAAGGGGAAGAAATGGAAGCAGTGACAGATTTTATTTTCTTGGGCTCCAAGATCACCGCAGATGGTGATTGAAGCCATGAAATTAAAAGACGCTTGCTCCTTGGGAGGAAAGCTATGGCAAACCTAGACAGCATAGTAAGAAGCAGAGACATCACCTTGCCGACAAAGGTCCGTCTAATCAAAGCTATGGTTTTCCCAGTAGTAATATATGGCTGTGACAGCTGGACTATAAGGAAGGCTGAGCGCCAAAGAATTGATGCTTTCGAACTGTGGTGCTGGAGAAGACTCTTACGAGTCCCCTGGACTGCAAGGAGCTCAAATCAGTCAATCCTAAAGGAAATCAACCCTGAGTGCTCATTGGAAGGACAGATACTGAAGCTGAAGCTCAAATCTTTTGGCCACCTAATGCGGAGAGAAAACTCTCTGGAAAAGACCCTGATGCTGGGAAAGATTGAAGGCAAAAGGAGAAGGGGATGGCAGAGGATGAGATGGCTAGATAGCATCACCGATGCAATGAATATGAACTTGAGCACACTCTGGGAGAGAGCGGAGGACAGGAAAGCCTGGCGTGCTATGGTCCATGGGGTCACGAAGAGTCGGACACGACTTAATGACTGAACAACAACAGCAACAACCCACAATGGCTGGATATGCAACCCCTTTGAAGGGTTGCATATTCAAAATGGGAGTCACATGTGCCATGATGAGTCGGCTGTGTCATGAGAACCAGCCCTCTAATACATTTTAACAAACCAAGAACTGGGCATGCTATGCTGACAACCACACATCAATTTCAACAGAGTTCAACTCAGTTCCACCGAGGTTATTGGGGCACCTTTAGTTTAGCTGTCACTATGTATCAGTGACAGCTAAACTATCACACACTGAGGCATATATATATTTCAGTAACATATATGTATTATTTCTTGTACTTCCCAGGGATAATCCCCTGAAAAATATTAAAAGTTTGAAACTGTCCAGCTTGTCTAATATTGTATTTGGAATTGGCATCCATTTACTGTTACTAAAGAACTTATGAAATGGATTTTTCCCCACAGAAAAATTAAGCACATCACTGCTTCGCATGGTACTAAAATCCCTCATGACCAAATAGATTTGCTGGCAGGCTACTCTTAAAGTAGCTGGAAGGGGGGTGGGGAAAGAAGGAGTTGGACAATGTCCCTCACCCCAAATCCCTCTCAACATGGTCCTCCACCCTTCAGCCAGGTTTCATTTAAAGTTTTCCTGGGACTTTCGGTTCCTAAACCTGTAGCACCATCTTAACATACACGTAACTCCAACTGGTAACTGCTACTTGAAAACCCAAAAGGGAACACGCGAAAAGCATCAAAGACAGAGAGTGTGTGACGTTTATGGGCATGCTCATACATTACTAGTATAGTACAGGAGCTGCTTTTCAGTGGCTGGATTCCCTCTGCCTGGCAATATCTGAATAATGAAATCATGTGGGAAATGCCCTTGTTAGCACTATTGGATACAACACAGACATCGGAAGTTCCCAAATAAACTGGCCTTATGCAAATATTATTCATCCATTAATAGAGCAGCACAAGATCCAGCCACAACACCGTGATATACAAGTCACATTTTAAAATGCCACTAAAAAAGCTTCTGTCAGACACAGGGATACAATGCCAGGAAGCAGAAGAAGATCAAGGAAGCACAAAGGCCCATTTTCGCAAGCCAGATGGGTTTTTGTCTACATGCAGAACATAGATTCAACTTAAGGAGCAAGAAGTTTGGAGTTCTTAGCTCAAGCCCCTAGAACCATGAGGTCTCCCTTAAGGGGATAGGAAAATTTGAAGAGACTTACACAGATGGGGAGACGAAGCAGGACAAGGGGATGTCACGATAGGCAGTTTCACAGTAGGCATTGCATTCCTCTTTGGATCTTCATTTCGCTTCTCTGTGATAGTGGTTGGCTTCCTGAAACTTCCCACCATGCTGTTTGCCCTTGGGGTTTCATGCACAGCATCCACCAGGTAAGTGGAGGTGACCCAGCCCACCAATAAGACACACAAGGTGAAGAGCATCAGCAACTTGAGCTTGTAAGAGACGTGAAGGCTGGCATAGCTCAAGCCCATGGCCCTTCCTGGTTTACAAGCTTGTCCCTCGACACTGTCTCCGGTGTATCCCTGTTGATGCACACTTCAAGGAGAGCAGGACAGTCAAAATAAAACAAGGAGTTCTGAGGTGCTGCATTCTGACAAGTCTCCTCTGGCTTTTGAATGCATGTCTTTCTAGCTGAGCGAGAAGTGGACAACAGACATTACAAGGGTGGACCTGTTCAGAACGAGACAAAAACATGTTCTACTTCCATCCACATTTAGATCCATCACCCAGCAGTGTTCACCAAGAGCAAGTATTGTGCAAATGCTAGAAAAACTCACACTAGGAATGGTCTCTACACAAAAATCACAGGTACAACATAAGACCCAGTTGATATACAAACATAAATACATGTACCATTTATATGTATACCTTTGCATGTGTTTTTTTTCAATTACTTGGTTCCAAGTACCACGTAGCCCCATTTATAGATCAACTGGGCTTTGTGTTTGCAATTTTTGTGCAGATGCTGTCATACCGCAGACACGAGCCACAGGCAAGTGAGGCTCTCTTCCTTACACTGTAATAAAACACACACGGGTTCATAAAGATAGGGAATCAATTATGAAATTAATATTCATAACAGTTGCACATGCTTTGCATGTAGAACAGCCTTCCCCAACCTGGTGCCCTCCAGATGTGCTGGACTGCAACTCCCAAAAAGCAACGTAAGGATGGTGAGGATTGCTAGAAGAGTGCCCCCTCTCGCTGTTTAACCCATCCTGCCAGCTACTGATAAAAGCAACAAACAGGCATGGGTCAACAGGAGGATTCCCCTAGCAATACAGTAAGGCTCAGATGCTTGAAAAGACAATCCCCTCTGGATTTGGGCCTGAAAGACTAAAGAAACATGTGGCTGCATGGAGCATAACTTGTAAGCAAGCACAACTGATGACATTGCACAACATCATCACTGATCACAATGCTCATCAGTTGAGGCATCAGTCTTCGCTTCCAACTGTGTGGCTTTGTGGAGCTTGAGCCAACAAGAAGTAGCCTTAACTGTGGTTTTACACCAGGAGGTTTTTTGATAATTGAATTTCCCTGGTTTTTGAAAAGGAATTTTTTCTCCAAGGTATTTGAATCTGCTTTCTTGCAAATCAACGTATATGATACATGGAATTATAAATACTTAACTAATGGTAATTATGATTTCATTTCAAGGTGCACGCTTATTTTTTTAGGTATACACCTCAAACAAACAATAAATGCAGGTAACTGCTAAGGAGACCACATCAAAAGCATAATAGTACAGTAATACTTTAATTAGGAATGATCAAAAGTCACAGTCTAGGGAGTCAGCTTTTGAGATATCCAGAAGGCTTCTTTGTGCTGAATCATAATAAAAAAGGGAGGGTCTAGAACCTTTAATTGAATCCCCCCCTGCAATTTATAATGAAGGGCGTGGATTCCAAATGGAGGGTGCAATTCTATTCTGACTTATTAGACAGTAAGTTCCATTAAATGAAATCCAACTTGCACTGTCCAGCCCTGTCAGCAGGGCTTACTTCTGAGTAACCTGCATAGGATTATGGTTTAAAGCAGCTGTAATTCCAGCCTCCCATCCCTATTTCCAGAGGCATAGGACTTATTTCTGAGTATGGCTAATATCAAGACTTCAAAACTGATGTAGACTTCTTCAATTAAATCATAGGTGCTAAGTTTAAAATTAGCAGCTAAATAGGTGTCATTTTTATAAGAAGTAGAATGTTGAGGCTTATAAGGGCAGAACTTTTTTTGCGACTCCCTTTTAATGCATCCTGTTCAGGAAATATATGAATTGGCTGGAAACTTCATTTTAAAAAGGCCCTTTCCCTAGTGATTTAAAGCACCTTGGTTTAGGGAGTGTCTAGACATAAATACAAACAGGGTCCTACTCCTCCAGAAAGCATACTCAGAAGGAGATGTACAATCAATACATCAAGGATCAAGCTCAGGGGGAAGATGTAACAATTTGAAGAAAAAAAGGGGGGCTGTGGAGAGTGTGACTGGCTGGTTGCCTGTGGCATGAAGCACCTTCTCCCTGGAGTTTTCAAGCTTTAAAAAATCAGATGCCAAATGAGAGTTTGAATTTGGAATCTAACACAGACAAGTGAAGGTAAAGGGAAGCTAGGCTCATGCTATGCAACAAATACACACACATATACACACCTTGTTTTTATGTACATTGGAAACACCCCTAGGACACTCAACCTTGACTTCTACTGATCTGCAAAATGACACAGAGGCACCATGGGATATCATCCAAAGATGACAAAGCAGCATGAGAATAATCGCCACGTTTTTATTGTTGTTTCCAGTATCATCTGAAGCCCTGAGTACATGTAGCTTCATCCAGTACTCATACAGCAGCAAGAGAAATAGAATACAGAAGGGCCAGCAATGGGCTCATTAAAAGCTAAACACACAGAGAGACAGGTCTACAAGTTCCAGTTTCACAATTCGGTCTGCTCTCAGCAAAAGGCCATACATAAAAGAAGTAGGGATATATGACAGGTAAGACATGCCATTTTGAGGAATGCAGCTATGCTATTCTGGCCAACTGTCTGGTGTAGAGAAAATAGTAAAAACTAAATTGGGATTTTAAAAAGTTTTATATCAAATAAGTAGAAATAGATAAGTCACAAATTATAAAAAATCCAAAGTCATCAAATGTGCACTATTGTTTGAAAAATTTAGAAGACTACAAAAATGAATTCACTACCTAGAAATATAGTCACAATAGGTCAGTTCACATGTAATACAAAATAATCCCTCTTGCCCCACCCTCCCTTCACATGGTCTACCTGGCGTAGTGGATACCATTTGTGTCCCTGTTTTTTCATGCGATAGGCTACGTAGTGGACACCATTTGCATCCCTGTTTTTTCACGCGATACGCTACGTAAATAGCTACGTAAATACAGATACGTAGCCCATCGCAAGTAGAAACAGGGATGCAAATGGCATAGCAGACGCCATTTGCATCCGGATCACTTCCTGTTTCTCAGCAGCAGCGAAACTGCACAGCAATAGCAGCCATATCGCTTGCGGAATGGAGCTGGCCGGCGGCTCCCCAGACTTACCGCGGAGCGGAGCTGGCCAGCGAGGATTCTGGGAGGAGGAACGGACCACCTCCCCCCCCCCCCACAGAACCCAGGTAAGGGGATTTGTACATCCCTACATGTGAGCCCATTGTCTGTATACTAGAGCTGTGCGCATATGGCCTCTTGAAATTCTCCACTTTACTTGCAGGCAGAGAAATTTGGGAGACAATTTCATCTAATTTCTCCATGAGGAGGAGAAATTCTCAACCATTTATCCCCATTGACAGAGCTTATGGCACAGCTTCTTTCTTTTTTGGTAACGGTTGTGGGGGGGTTGTGCGGTAGCAGCATCAACTGTCTTGGCAAGCTGGTCCCCAATTTCCATCCACTGCAATGCAGGTGGGGGCAGTGTTGTGTCTAGCTCCAGAGATGAGGTAGAATTAGTGCTCTGCCAAAATCTGTCCTCCAATTTCCTGAAAGTTTTCTCCCCCTCCATCAAAGAGGCTTCCATTGTTCTGCCTCATTCAGGATGTTTTATAATTTATTTTTGTGGTATTTTAGGGCTTACCTAATCACAGCTAGCCTCCCAGGCTGCCTGAACGTCCTGATCTGAAAAAGCCCTATGGGAGGAATTACCTCAAGGTGCCTTAAAATGGGCTTTCACTGAAGTGTAGGAAGCTGAGGAGGCTACAGGAGGCCAGAGAGATGATTGTACAGTCAAAAACAGGACACTTGTGCCCCTCCTTGGCCACCTCCTAAGTAAGGTAAGCCCAAGAAACCCACACCCAACCCATGAGAATTTCTCCGAAATTTCTTCACCGTTGAATTTTTTCAGAAGCAATTTCACTTCTACCAAATGGAATGAGAATGGAAAAAATGTGGGAGAAATTTTCAGCACAATACTACTATAGACTAATATCCATGAAGGGTGAGAAAGCAATTAAAACATGCATGAACAACCTGATTCATGGTGTTACTACAAAACTGTAAGATGTCTAAAGTTCAAGACTGAAGTATTGAAAATTTGGCAGTACTAAGTGGGGTGCTTCAAGTAGAAATGCCATCAGCTTTCCAGCTGTAATCTAGATCACCTTTCATGCTTACAGTGAAAACAGTATCTTTCACAACACAGCCAAGATAAATAAGAATTATAGTAACAGAGTTGTAGAGTATTATAGGACCTACATTGGGATAATGAGACATCAGAATGTGATGCAGCTGTAAAGTAAGTACAGGATACCTGAAGCTGTTGGGCATTATTTTCTTTTCCATTATCAACAACTGACTGCAATTTTGACAGTAGCATTTATTTCTTCTTACCTATAGATAGTGATGGTATTTTTATGTACTGAAAAATAGCTACAAGTAGAAGACAGCAAGGAACCTTCTTGGATTGGCTACTGTGTAGGCCATTGAAGGAAATATCCTGGGTTTTGCTTCACTGACAACTAATTGTCCATTTAGACAAGGAGTGCTTAAGCATTTCATAAACAGTAATGTTTTCCATAGCAGAAGAGCCATGGAGAGAAATGCTGCACAGAGTGCACTAAAGAAATGTATGAAGTAGTAGATTCCCTTAATCAGCCATTTCCTGCTTAATCCGCCCCAGTAATACCTAGTTTTCTGTAGAACAGCATATTGACAACCCCTGTGAAGAGAGACCTCTCCATCTGTTGAAATGATCATAGGACATCCCAAGGGGGGCATAGATGAAGTGTAAATAGGAAGGGACATACTGAAAAGGCACTTTAGAACAGGAGTGGGCAGAAAATAGATCTCCATATGTTTTTGGACTTCAACTCCCAGCATTCCTGGCCATTGGCCATGCCAGCAGGGGCTTCTGGAAGCTGAAGTCCAAAACATCTGGAAATCTACCTTCTGCCCACCCCTATTTTAAAAGAACATCAGAAAGGCCAGGAAGGCACAGCCTGGACCACCAAGTAGTAAGCTTTATACCTGCAAACAGAATGAATACAGAGAAATGAATGTCTAAAAATGCTGGTATGTTCTTAGGTTAGTCAACTGAAAATACAGAGGCTGTGTTCAGACGATTGCAACAGGGGAAGAAGTCATCGTGGCCTCTCCCCCCGCCCCCACAACTGCCATATGCATAATCCTGCATGATACAGCGTGGCTTGGCGTGTCGTTCAAACCAGTCGCACGGTGGGGGTGGCTTCGTACCCACCCTACAGCTTCTACTGCATGTCATGGGTTTTAGGGTGGGTACAAAGGCACCCATGCTGCACTGCCTGCCCAGTTCAGACAACCCGCCAACCTGCGCTGCATTGTGGGGGATTATGCAAATGGCAGTCACGTCGCATGCATGGGGGTTGGGAGATACACCACGATGGCTTCTTCCACCATCACAATCATCTGAACCCAGTCAGAGAGAGATCATCCAAAACTGAAAGATCAACCAGTTACTAGAGTTCTATGAATACTTTTACATCAACTCCTTTCCTGTTTTTTCAGGAATTTGTAATATGGCTTCAGCTGTCAGTCCTTACTCTCTGTGCTGAAAACCTTTCTGCAGTATCATGAAAATCCAATTCAGCCTGCACCGGAGAAGAGGCACTCAAGTCAGAGATGCAACTCGCTCGTGTTTTCTTAGTTTGAGCCAAGAGAAAGTGAACCCATTAGACTTACTTGATCCTGCCGCTGCTCTCCTTCCTGTGGTGAAGCTGTTTTGTTCTTTTTGCAGCTAAGACGACTCCTGTGCCAAATAGCAGAGCACTTTTCAGTCATGAAACCTCACACCATAAAGAGCCCTCTGTTGCCTCTCACAGATCCAGGAGGAGGAGTCTGCCCCAAACTGCAGAAACCACTAAAAGAAAAGTCAACAGTTTCAGCCTTTTCCCATTAAACGCCTCTCCCTCCCTGCTTCCTATGCATTTCATTTTCCCCAGCCTTTTCCCCTTCTATCAAGAGATGGAAAGAAGGCACATTAGGGGAACTCAGAGAGCTAGATCAGGGAATCACTCACAGATGTCTATGCAAATACCCAGATGGAATCGGTTGCCAAACATACAAGTAGCCCAAGTACATTTCTGCCCTTCAGATTTCTATCCTTGTGGGAATTCTTCCCAAGGTACACCACCTATCCTTTACATCCTTCGTTGCTTCCTAACCTCCATGTTACAAGCCCCTTCTCAAATGCTGAAGTGGTTTAGCAACCACAGTGCTAACAAATTCAACATTTATGTAAGTAGAAAGCTGCCCAGGAAGTCCAACACTGTCACATTTGACTTCAGAAGAGACTTTTCAAAAACTAGGGGACTGGATGAAAAGAAGTCAAGACTGAGGCCCAGTTCACATTGTTGTGAATGAGTGAGAACAACCTTGCAACGGGTGCAATTGGGAGGAAGGAGGCAGCACACTCATTTGTTCACAACAACCCAGGCTTTAAAAATCCCTGGGTTATTGTGACATGTGAAACAGGCCTGAAAGTCAAGCGGTTCAAATCTCTCCAAAATGCTTAGAGGTTATTTAAAAGCACAATAGTAGCTCAGCTAGAATATATATCTCAGATTAGGAAAGGTAAAAACAAATCCAACAGGATACCAGCATGGTACGGTTAATAAGACTCAAGAAAGCTACAAAAGGCAAGAAGGCTTCCTTTTAAAACAAAATGAGAACAAAAATGAGCAAAACTCCATCAAAACAAATCTAGTTGACAATATGGCAAGTAAAAACAGATTTGAGAAGCATACTGCTAAAAATATTAAGATGAGCAACACATATTTCTTTAAATACTCCCAAACCAGGAAACAATTGTTTTATTGCTGGTATTGTTTGTTCTTTTTGTATATTTCTTTTGTATTGTACTTTTCTTGTGAGCTGCTTTTAACTCTATGAGGAAAGGTATGACATGAATGTTTTAAATAAATAAAGGATGAAGGGGTTTGAACATGCCATTCCAGAAATGCAAGGGCCCCTTCTTTTCATGGAATGGACTCTGACCCAGCAGAGGCTCCTGCTGAAGACGGTGGGGAGAGGCAACTTTTGCTCCCCCCTGCAGTCTCCTGCACTACCTACACTATTCCAGAGGGCCCCCCATCTTTCCTGAGTAGCTTTTTCAAGGGCAAGGAGAAATCTGTGAAAATCATCTCCCACTTTGTCCTGTTAGGAGAAGTGTCCCATAAGCTGAATTCCTAAGACACCTAAGGAGATCACAAAGAAACTGAATAAATTATTTGTATCGGTTTTCACTGCAGAAAATATTGGACAGATATCCATGCTTGATATAATTTTTTCGGGGGCAGTATCTGAAGAACTGGATCAAACAGATGTGACAAGAAATGACATAATTGTGCAAATTGCATTGTATGCAAATTTTTTAAAGCCCCAAACTCCGCAAACTGGCTCGACTTGATTCAGATCAGGTTGGGCCAGCTCGCAGGAAAGTGAGCCAAAGTCCAGGGGGCTGAGCTAATAAAAGCTTGGTGAGCTTCACCCCTGGATGGATTCGTCCGACATCCCTACATTGGCCTTCCTTCTGCAGAATATTGGCAACGATAGGGAGCAGATGCCATTTCAGATTCCTACTTAATTGGAAGTGTGACTTCAGCAACAGAACAATAGATAATACATCTATAAGCGACAGGTCAAATTAAAACCTGAGGAAGTAAGCAAACGTAAGGAACTACTACACAAGGTTTTGCAATTAATATTAAACTAATTTAACTAATACCACACACAATTACATGTAATGGTCTGAAAGGTACATGTAAAGCAACTTCTCTACATCAAATTTAATCACTGTTTAAATGATTCTTAACTCTGTTGAAAATAAAGGCAGTGATATGAGGGTGAGAGAGAAGGATCCAGGCAGAGAGGATTTCATGCTACAGAGTATGCATATGAAAAGAATCTCAAGTATTCAACTATAACTGAAAGAACAACAGCGGGAGGGGTGGAAAGCATTCTATTTAAAAAGTGAAAATGCCCGAAAGCACAGATATTTATAACAAACCAGTTGGTGTATCAGATCATTTAATGTGGCCTGGAATGGAATGACCTGAGTTTAGAAATGAATAAGCAGGACCAGAATTCCAGTACGTGGGTTCTTCCTACTCAACTTGGTGCATGAAGAACAAACTGATCAAGGATAGTAGTTCTATCTTCTGCAACATGGATGTCATATCTCTGCATACAGCAAGCACAACAATGTGCAAATCCTGAATTTATTTCTGGCACCAATGCAGCTACAGGAGCTGTCGTATAACGTTTTCATTAACACTTGAGGTTATGCACAGTCATGTGGGTTTCCCAGGAAAATTTCGAATTATAAAATTTTCCTATGCAAACTGGCTTAATTTGCATAGGGTCACTTGCATCAGAAATTTTTCAGTTTGTGTTGGAAAATGTTCTGATGCCCTAAGGAGTGATTTAATTTAGCATATTTATTTTACTTGTATTTAGTAAACAATAACACTAACAAGTATCAATAGTATGTACATCCCTTACATTGTTTAAATGTAAAAAAAAAAGAAAAAAGCAAAGGTACCAAAAACTGTTAACACACTAATTCAGCCGTCTCCAACCTGGCGCCTGCCAGATGTGTTGGACTACAACTCCTAGCATCCCCATGCTCGCTGGGGATGCTGAGAATCGTAGTCCAACACGTCTGGAGGGCACCAGGCTGAGGACCACTTATCTCTTTTAACAGAGTTCAGGTCTCTTCCACTATGGCTGTTTGGGCATAGTGGCTTCTCTTTCACTACTTATTAGCTCCACTTCACACTGCAACACATGCATTTCAGTGGCACATATGTATTCTCTTACATAGTTGCTAGGGATCATCACTTGAAAAATATTAATTATGATGTTTAAACTGTCAAGTTTGCCTAATATTGTAATTACAATTGGCATCCATTCATTATTACAAACATATATATGAAATAAAAACGTTTCTGCGGAAAAAGGAACATCGGAAAATTTTCTGCCCCACATCACTGGTTATGTATGGTCTCCTCCCCACACTGCAACTACATGATAATCATCTATCCTTTCTATTTCAGTGCTTTTTGATAAACAAATGAACTGTGGTCCAGCTAGGATTCTTGATTTATTATTATATTTATATCCTGCTTTTTCCCTCTTGCAAGGAACCCAATATGGCTCACACAGTCCTCGTCCTCTCCATATTGTCCTCCCATCAACCTTGTGAGGTAGGTTAGACTGAGAGTCAGTGACTGGCCCAAAGTCACTCAGCGAGCTTCATGGCCAAGTGAGGACTAGAATCCAGATCTCCTGAGTCCCAGTCCAACACTCTAACCACTACACCACACTGGCTCTTGTTTAATCTGGTTCATGAAGAAAAATCATTCTACCGTTTAGGATCTAGTATTATCAGTATATATATTGTACTAACTAAACTTCTGATATAACCTATGAAAGATTTTCTTCTCAGTACTTAGGCAGTCTATCACTTCAGATGTCATCTCTAACAACAAACTAGTTTTATGAGCTTCAGTCTCTCAAGGAAGAACAGTTTTTAATGCCTCCTTTTGTACATTAGGTATGATAAACCCCTTGATGTCACTTACAGCAGACAAGAGAACAGCATCAAACCTCAAAAGCTTTTTTCCCTAGAGTTTCCAGATGGAAGGGGCATACAGTGACCTCAAGTCAGAGAAAGCTAGCTGTACTTCTGCCATTGAAATCAATGGGACAAGTTAGTCATAAACTAACTTGCTGCATTCATTTCGGTGGGGCTCAAGAACAAACCCTAACTGGCTTGAGCAATGGGTTTTCTTAACTTCACGGCAGTAAGACAAATTTCTGCTCATATAGGTATCCTCCTCATGAGAGTTGGAAAGCAAAAGGTCCAGTTCATTCTGTGAACCTTGTACTATCTTTTGGCAACTGCTGCCTTGCTGAAGAGCTAGCATAGCTTGCAGGTGCCAGAGAGCAGGGCAGTTTCTATTAGCAAAAAAAAAAAAGTCAGCTAAACAATGCTCAGTGTATCTTGAGGCAAATTATTTCCTCAAGTGCTGACTGCATCCAGAAGCTCTGCTTAATTAAAAGTTGGTTTAATTAAAGAAACACTGTGCCCTGGTGCATAAAGACATATATTTCAGTGAACCTTCAGAATAAAATGAACCATGCTAGTGCTGAAAAGACACCATATTAAATAGTAACATTTACTCTTGAAAACACTATACTGAAGTGTTCTGTCAGCTGAGCAACTGTCAGCAATTGTTCGGTGTCCAAAAGCGGCAATCGCAATCACACTAATTTGGGAGTAAGCCCTGTCACACTCAGTGACACTTCCAAGTAATCACACATAGAAATGGCAAAGTGAGGAGCGCCAGCCGTAGGAAGCCCTCTCCTCATTGCAGTCTAACCCCCTGCAGCCCCCCATGTAGCAGCTACTGCTTTTAGCCACTCACCAATAACTGACCTTAAGGACAAGAGTTGCTAAATAACACGGATCGGACTTTGCTTCAAATGGTTTCCTGGAAGAGGAGCACACATTAATAGAAGAGCTTTGGCTTAAAAAGCACAACCTGTGTAACTAGTACTCCGCTGAAGCAGAGCTCACATCAGCTGTCACAACTGGCTCTGTTTACTGCAATCAGCTCCTTCAGAGGAAAATAGCGGGTGGGGTAGGAGATTTTTGGCAGGAAACTGGTGTGGAGCCCTCGATCTGGATCAGGAGCTCAAGTTGTGTAGCAGTTCCGTGTGCTTAAAGTAATACAATGTGTAATTTGGACCTAGAAAGGAAACTGCATGAGGTACAGAGAGGAGGGAGTAATTTCTCCTGTCTCCCCATGATGTTTTTGATTGCTTGGAAGAGAGTGAAAACTGAGGCTTTTGCTCTGTTGTGTTGAAGTGCTGATGGGGAAGGGAAGTCCTGTGGGAATGAATACACATGCATACACAATACATCGATATTGATATCCAAGACAATTTGTACATGCTGTGCAGTTGCTTATGGAGAATATACATGCTCACAGGGGTCTCCCCCCTCTCCCTCACCCCGCCCCCCTTAACATTGGCAATGTAGCCTCAGATCACAAAAAGATTTCTATCTCTCTGGGCTAAAGTGTGATTAAAATTATTGTCTGAAATTCTCCTTTCTTACTTGTGAAAAACACATTTCCATAATTGCACCATTTCTTCATAGCCATCTCCCCTTGTTCCACAAGAATGACTGTTATATTTCTCTATGAATTTTCTTGAACCCCCATTTTGGGGGTACTAAATAAAGTGTTCAGTTGCAGTATTTTTCTAGAGCGCTTGTCTTCAGCCAATATTGTGATCCCTAACAGGATGCAAACCTATCTAAGGAGGATAGCAAGAGTTAAAGATGGTTATTTTTTGGAGGGAAAATGAAAAAGACTAACAGGGAAAACTGAAGAAGAGAGACAGAAATTGGAGAGAGAAAGAATATAAAACTGTAAATTTGCAAAATAAATAAATAAAAAGTAAACAGCATTTGACATTACAGGGTGAGGTTCATTTCGGGCGCAATCCTATCCAGATAGGCAGCTGCCTCCGAACTCAGAGGCAACAACCTACCAATGCAGGGCAGGAGAAGCACGGGGGGGGGGGGGATCATTCCCTCCACGCTTCTCCTGCCCTGCATTTTTGGCTAGACAGCCGATTACAGCTATCTAGCCACAAGAGGACGGAGAAGGGGAGGAGGCTGCTATACAACACATTGGATGTTTCGAACAGGCATTTGCACCCTCCCCGCCCCAGAACGTCCCCAGGCACACTCCTTTTTGGCCGCTCTGCACTCCTCTTGAAAGCACAGAGGACAGGACTGTTCTGCGCTGCCTTGGAGGCAGCACAGAAGTGGGGGGAGGTCAGTTCTCCAGGAACCGAGCTCGGACTGCGGGCCCTGAGGTCGGTTCCCGGAAAACAAGGTATCTCCCTTATTTTATTGAAATTTATTATTTAAAAGTACTTATAGGCTGCCTTTAAGGGTGGACCCTTAAGGGCAAAGGTGTGTCCTGTATTTGGAATAACTGAAAGTCTCTTTCTTGAGTAGGGCCTCAGGAGTATCAAACACTAGACTATTATTTTATTTACTAAGGGCTATGCCCTAATACAAGGAAGTACATTTTGTAGGAATTAGGTGTATTGAATGTGTTTCCACAGAAGCCAACAGAAAATGAAATTAATTATCAATATTGCCCAGTTTTCTAAGTTAGTTAATGCATAACTTCATACAATTGTCAGGCACCCCTTTATTTTTAAGAGGGGGCTGCTATTTTAAAAAAGCATGTCCCTTCACAGAAAATTACTGCCGTTGCTTCCTTCAAGATAGAAGAGCTCTACAAAATTCCAGCCAGCTGTATTCCTTATGGTTTCCTCTTGCACCTTTAAATTCCCATTTAGTTGTGTTCATACACTGGGCTACTCCAACCAGGGTTACCAGAAGGAAGACAGGAAGCAGAAAGAAAGAACAATGTGTTTTGTGGAACACTATAAACATCTTGCGTCACCTGTAAGTCTCACAAATTTATTCCAGCATAAGTTTTCGTGGACTATACCAGAATAAATTTGTAGTCTTTAAGGTGCCACAAGACAACAAAGATAAGAAAAGCCTATCTTTTCTGCAATAGGCTAACATGGTTATCCTCTGGAAACTATAAAGATGATAATTTCTTCTTCCTTTTTAAAGTGTAGACCATGAACTGAAACAACACTGAACATTTGGCAGCACTCACTCCTTTTAACTGGGCTGTTTATAAGCACTTTCACCACCACTACCCAGCAACAGGATTCGGGTTTCCTTGCTAGACTATACTCTTACGAAATGAGGGCTCCTACCCAGTCCTCGTTTATTTCGGTAGCTAGTGGGGCTACTGGTACTATGCTCACCTTTACGCACATCTAGCTGAAAAGCACCCAGGCCACAGTATTTATACTCCAGTCCTAAGCCTGTTTATTCAGAACCAAGTCCCACTGATTTCGATGGAGCTTGCTTCCAGGTATGCGTGTTAAAATCGCTTCCACACCGCACAATCCTATGCGTGTCTACTTAGAAGTAAGTTCCACCATGTTCAATAGGATTTACTTCCACGTATACACAGTGCAATCCTCTACGTGCCTGGTCAGAAGTTATTCCCACTGAGCTCAATGGGGCTCACTCCCCGGGAAGTGGATATAGGACTGCAGCCTTAATCCGCCGAACAGCCCGACCCTATCCATATTTACTCAGAAGTAAGACTCTTCCTATGCGGGCGTACTCTCAAAGGAGTGTGCGGGGCGCAGGGCTGCTGCAATCCTATGCCTATTTCCCTGCGAGCGCGGTCCATCGACTGCAGTGGGGCTTCCTTCCGAGTAAAACATTCATAAGCTCCGGTGGCACCAGAGCATCACCGCCCCGCTCTCATGGGTGCCACACGGCTCCTGTAGGAAAGCGCCTCAAGAACCGACTAGCCACCGCCCCAATCCCCCACCCTCTTCCTCGCCGTCCCGCACTTACGCGTTGCTCGGCCGAATTCCTCTTCCTTTTACTTCCCCTTCTGCTCAGGACTCGGGTATCAACCCAAATCCCCCGCCAACCACGGAGATGAGGACGGAACGGCCGCCTCTAACAACCATGGAGATCCTTCCCAGCGGCTAGAGCGTCACCGGTCTTGGCCGCGCTCTACGGTTGCTTAGCAACGAGGCCAGGGACCAAATAACCCTTGCTGGCCTACGGCTTTCTAGTTACGAACCAGCGTGTTTCCCTTTCTCTTTTGCGGTTTCCCACAAAAGTGCAAATCATGCTTCGTAAACTCTTACGAGTCCCCTGGACTGCAAGGAGGCCAAATCAGTCCATCCTAAAGGAAATCAAGCCTGAGTGCTCATTGGGAGGACAGATACTGAAGCTGAAGCTCCAATATTTTGGCCACCTAATGCGAAGAGAAAACTCTGGAAAAGACCCTGATGCTGGGAAAGACTGAAGGCAAAAGGAGAAGGAGACGGCAGAGGATGAGATGGCTAGATAGCATCACCGATGCAATGAATATGGACTTGACAGCACAGGACAGGAAGGCCTGGAGTGCTATGGTCCATGGGGTCACTGGAAAAGACCCTGATGCTGGGAAAGATCGAAGGGAAAAGGAGAAGGGGACAGAGGATGAGAAGGCTAGATAGCATCACCGATGCAATGAATATGGACTTGAGCACGCTCCGGGAGAGAGCGCAGGACAGGAAGGCCTGGCGTGCTATGGTCCATGGGGTCACGAAGAGTCGGACACGACTGAACAACAACAACAACAAACACATGATCACACCATTTCCTTATCCTCACTCACCTACCCCCCGCTGTCATTCAAACACCCGGCCTTGCTTCTGTACTCACAACTGCTAATGCGAACTAGAACCACTACTTTAGGCATCCATTAAAAAAACCAAACACATAAACAGCATCCTCCGGAGTGGTTAAGATGGATATAGAGTTACCTCTCTTTTTTTCTGGCGGGACTTTAGTGGCACCAGCAGAGATGCCATATGCACTTTTCCTTGCACGGAGATGCAGTGATGATAAAGCATCACCTGCTGAATTTCTTCCTGCGCAGCAGCTGTTAAAGGTCCAGGCTGCAGTAATTAAGGCTGCAATCCTATGCACTTACTTCAGAATAAGTCCCATTTAACTAACTTCTTTGTAAGCACGCATTGGGTTCTGCAGAATTGCGCCACTCAGAAGGAGCTCCCATGTAAGTGCGCAGGAGCTTTTCACTCCCATTGTTTTTTACAGAACAGATTTGTTGTGAAGAAATGTACAAATTATGACAGCATATGTTATACTCACCACATAATGTACCATCACTGTACTGGGAACAGCTTTTCAGCAGTCTCCACCTTGGGGGCCTTAATGTTTACATCAGTCCTCAGAAGCAGCACATGAAGCTATAGCATTCTATCACTATTCCACCTCCCCACTTAAAAAACAAACAAAACCCCATATGTAGCAGCTTGCTACCATCTTGTGGTCATCCTTTCATCCCAGCAAAAACATTACCAGACCATAAATAACCATGACCTGGCATTTCTCCTCCAACAGAATTATCACATGCCTGAATTTAGCCACCAGCATAATATCAGATTAAGCCATATTCAAATAATGGAGGGGAAATGTTTTCTCTCAATGCAGTGTTATAGAAATGTCAGTTGTAATATGTCTGTTATCCCATGATTTTATAAGCTAGGCTATGTCTATTCTACCTCTGTGTGAGATTGCCACGCTAAACAAAGACACAGCGCCTTATCAGAGACTCAGGAATGCCAAGAATGTGTTTACGTAGTACACAACTATCTCTCTGCTGCCTCTCTCTAGGCATGCCTAAGTATATAAAAGGTGTTGTCTGTTTCCTGTCTCCCTTTCAGCTAGACAAAGAAAGTGGTAGAGAGCAGGCATAAGACAGCACCCAGAGACTTGTGTATATAAGCCTCTGGATCACATTACTTGATTGTGACCTTTGTTGGAGCATTAGCCCCAAGGGTTGCCTTATTCTGCAGAATAAAATCGTGTTGGACCAGATCTCTGGCTCCTCTTGTTCTTGGTAAACAAATTGGAAAGTCTACCAGGGAAAAGAACACAATTTTTGTAACAGCAGTAGCTTGTGACATAAACAAGTTGTCTTCAGCATCCGCGGTGGCTTAGTGGTTAAGCCGCTGAATTGCAGACCGGAAGGTCGGCAGGACAGCAGTTCGAGACCCCAGTGCTGTGTGACCGAGTGAGCTGCCGTCTTCAGTCCCAGCTTCTGCCAACCTAGCAGTTCGAAAGCAAGAAATTGCAAGTAGATAAATAGGTACCGCTTCGGCGGGAAAGGTAACAGCGTTCCGTGCACCTCGGTGTTCAGTCATGCCAGCCACATGACCACGGAAGCGCCTTCGGACAGCGCTGGCTCTTTGGCTTAGAAATGAAGATGAGCACCACACCCTAGAGTCGGACATGACTGGTTGGGGACAACTTTACCTTTTTTTTACCTTCAGCATCATGGCTTTTCAATATAAATTAGTGTTATCATAAACAATTGTGTAGTGATGGCCAATTTGGATGGCTTTAAAAGGGGGTTGGACAAATTCCTGGAGGAAAAGGCTATCGATGGCTACTAGTCCTGATGGCTATGTGCTACCTCTAGTACCAGAGGCAGTGAGCCTATGTACACCAATTGCTAGGGAACATGGCTGGGAGGGTGCTGTTGTGCTCATGCCCTGCTTGTGGGTTCCCAGTTGACAGCTAGTTGGCCACTGTGCGAACAGAATGCTGGACTAGATGGACCCTTGGTCTGATCCAGCATGGCTCTTCTTATGTTCTTAATTGGGAATGTGGAAACTTTCTCCCATTAAGGTTGTGTCTGCTCCAGATAGGGTTGCTAGGTTACAATCCAGAAGACACTATTGTCTCTTTAATAGCTCCCTGGAGTCACAAATAAGGGTGCTGCTGAGATGAACACCCAGTTAGGGCACAATCCTATGCACGTTTAGAGAGAGAAAAGTCCCACAGTTCCCAGCATTCCCCAGCCAGTGCATGTAGGACTCTTTTCTGACTGAACATGCACAGGATCACACCCTTAATCTCTGGGAGGTTTTTGTTACTTCTACTTGCACTGACTAGTCCTCAAAGCACTAACTTCCTTGTATATAAATTATGGTCTTCTGATTTGAAGACAATATCAAAGTCAATGTTACTCCCCATCCCTAGCAAATTGAACCTTTGCCTATTGCCTTCTCTGCCCATTCCCTGCGATAGTTAGAAGTACCATTTCCCAATGATATATCACCAGTTGCCCCTCTCATGCTATTTATGCCACATGAGAAATTTATTAATGAAAGACAAACAGTAAAAGTGTAATGGAATGTACATCCTAGCTATCCCAACTTGGTTTTTATAATTGCATTACAGACCACTTTAAACACAAACTGACTTAAGCCTCACGTCTGAATATTTGCCAAAATCGACTAGGGCTGTACTTAGTAGAAGAGATTCCAGTTTGGGGGAATGCTAACTCTCAGCATCTGGAAAACAGTGCCTCCTATTCCCCACTTTAAAATACTTTAAGGGGAACAATATCGTGTCTGTTTCTATGCAACAGTCATTTTAAATATATACCACACACACATATGTAGTATGTTCAATATGGTGACAGCATGGTTTAAATGGGAGTAAAAGGATAAGGGCCAGGGCCCTAGGGAGATAGCAGGAGACTCCAGACGCAGCTGATGTGAGGATTCAGATCTGAGACTCAAAGTACCCCAGCTTAGATCTATTTGAATTGTACCCAAAGTCACATGCACGATATTAAAAATCAAACACTAGGTGGTGCTAACAAACTGATTGATATAATCATTTCCGTCCTTACCAGGTCATCTCCTAAATATGAGGTGAATTTCAATAGACCTGTTTTGGTGAAACATCCATAGAAATTCTGAGGGAAGGTAAAATAATTTCAATAACATCAGTAGAATTTCTCAACAGAATTTCATACATATCTACTGAAAAATACTAATGTTTAAGTCCAAATTTGACACCTACATTAGATAGCATATTCTCAAACAGTTTCCAAAATTAAAACATTGACGATAAAAAGTCATGTTCTTAATTTTGTTATCGCTTCCCCATATAAGGTGAACAACTGTGTATATAAAAAGTAAATTTGTGAATTTGTTGCTGTTTGTATTGTGAAACCAATTTGTGGGTAAACCTGCATAAGATATAATTGTCCCAGAATACAAACGTATATTAAAGCCTGAGGATTACTCTGGTGATAAAACTAAATAAGACACCTATAGGCCCTGATATACCTAATCTGCATATTACACAGATATTTGTGTCATGCATTATTAGAAAATACTAACGACAAGCACAGTATTAAACAGCATGTAAATAAGTACTACATATATTAGACAGTGGTATAAAAATATTGTTAAGAATTTTTATTGTTAAGAATTGTATACCAATTGTTAAGAACTATTGAATTCCCTCGCACATGCACGCACCAGAGCTGTGAACATGTGTGCTATAGATTTCCTATCAGAGTTCTTTAAGTTGCCCTGAGGCTGTACTTCTTAAGATGACAAGAGCCTGTTGACAGCCTGTAATATTCAGGTGATGTATCTCAGGGAGAGTTAAGATGGTCCATAGAAGGCAGAGGAGATGACTCATCTTTATTTCTATCACTAGCCTGTGGGACAGGGCAAGCCAAGTGCGTGTGTAAAAGAAAATGAAAGGACAAGACTGCCATTTGGAGTGTTTAATGGTGTACCTCTTCCTAAGCTCCACCTGTATACTTGGAAATAAATGCAACTATTTTAGAATTCCAATAAGCCTCCAGTGACCTCATTCCAAAGGAAAAAAAACCCCGGGTGAATGCTGTACCCCAGAAACTTCTCACTGCTCAGAAAGCTGGGGCGCACGTAACACCCATTAGAGTGAGCATAACACATGATAACCCTTCAACTGAAGGGTTGATAACCTGAGCATAACTCAGGTTATCAACTCAGGTGCTCAGGTTGATAACCTGAGCACCTGAGTGAGCATAACACATGATAACCTGATGAGGAAACTATTGGACTGTAGAAAAAGAAAAGAAAAAAGTGGGTAACAACGACATACGTATTGTGCTCAGTGCTGCCAGGTTTCTGATAGTCCTTGGGCAAGACACCCTCAATGGGCCCCTCTTTCAGTGAGTCCGCCTTCTCACCATCATTGTTCCCAGCTCCTATTGCTCCTCATCCTCTTTCTCACCATTGCTACCATTTGCTGATTTGACAGGCAAGAGCCAGTGAGCAAGCAGGCAGTGGCATCTACTGCTCCTTCTTGTCACCATCACTGTTGTCTGGGCCAGAGTGAGAGGCAAGTAAAAAAGCAGGTTGCAAGGTAAATAAGCAGGTGAAGAGGAACAAATTCAGAAGACTCTTGTCAGTGGGCCCTTGCTGGGCTGTAGGCCTTAGCCAAGTGCCCAACCATGCCTACCCTTGACACTAGCCCTGATTGTGCTAAAAACAATTGTATGGTGAGGTCCTAAGAAAATTATTAAGTACAGCATATTGGATATAGAGGGTTGTATCCAATACTGTCTGTCTGCCAGAGGGACAGACACCACTGTTGAGGGGTGTGCAGTGGGGAGGAGAGCCAGGGAAAGTCCTGTTGCTCAAGAGGAAGCCCACTTACATGATGTTGGATGTAGCCTAATGTTTTTTGTAATGTTCTTAGTGTTTCATCATATCTTAGTCTGGTATTTTGTTTTTATAATTTTATAAAATGTTCTGGGCTTCTAAAGATTCAATAGGGCATTACAAAAACAAAAATAGAGCTGATTAATATCTGATGTGTGGCTATTGTACAGTAAACAGTGTAACATCATTTCATTGTTCTTCTGACATTTGTTGTACTAGTGCCTTGGCAGGCAATTGCTGACATTACACAGATGTAGAATTAATATAATTACAAATGCATTTCAGAACACTTTATTTCTTTCATAGGGCTTCTGTACATGAGGCTTTTATCATGCTCTCATGACTGGTCACTCATGGAAGTTTGCGGGTCACCTCAAGGGCCTCTCCCATGTTTTATGACCTTTATTCCAGGTTTTTTAAGATTAGGGAAAGTGCAGCATTTTCTCTAGAAGCAGGATCATCTACTTTAACCACTGTGTGGACTTCTGTAATTGTGCTATACCACAGCACCATCTAGTGGCTGTATAATGAAATATATAGATGTTGCAGAGACACTCCCCCCACCTCCCAACAGCCTGGGTCAGCCCATGTAAAGGAACTGATCTTCATCCAGCATCTGAATCCAGAGGCAGAAGTCCTGGTAAAGTTGTGGGATAAAACTCTGGTGTAGAGAAGCCCATAGTCATAAGATGCTCAAAGACTGTTGACTCTATCCTGTACCAAACTATGTTTCCTTTGCTCTATGATACTTGAAAACATTATAAAAGAAACAGAGAATTGCAAAAATCTGGAAATTGAAGTTTTCCATCAAGTCGATCTTGCCTGTCTTCCTGTTCTACATTTTTTTCTTATACTGTAGCATACTGAGAGCTTGGCAATACAATCCTATATTTTTCTACTTAGAAATAAGTCCCAATGAGTTCAACAGGCTCATTACTCTCAGGTACGTGGGCAAATTCACATTGCAATCCTATACACGCCTATTTAGAATTAAGTCCCAATGAGTTCCATGGGGCTTACTTCCAGGTAAGTGAATATAGGATTGCAGCCTTAAACAATCAGCAGTTTTCACCAAATTAGTAACCTTGGGTCAGGATTAGTTATGAATGTTGCAAAAGTTCAGCAAATTTGCATTTAATGTGCTGAATATCTGGTTTATTTAAAGCCCATGTTTCCGTCTCATTGAGTCTGAAATATAATATTCAAGTTTATTGCCAATTTGTCAATGTCAGTTTGTCACTTCATAATTCATAACTTAACATGTTTTGCTAATAACTAATCCTCCTCCGCCTACCAGTTTAATCCAATAATGTTGTTTTTAATTTATTTATCTCAACAGCTTCCTAAAGTAGAGGCAAGGAAAAGCCACAGTAGCATTCATAAGCCTGAAATATTCAACATCACAAAACTGTCTGTAGTTAAAGGTCCATGCAAAACATTTGGATCATCAGAGATGTGAACAAAAAGGAGCACTGCTTCCATGGAGTTAAATGGAGGCACACTGCAAATTTAAATTATTATGATTTTGACATTAGACAGTCTGCAGTAGTGCAACACGAGGCTGTACATTACATGGCACTTTAATATTCATATGCATGGATTTATATGCATGTGCAGGAGTGGCAAGAGCATCCATTACACACACCCTGCTGCCCAGAGATTTAACTTCTAGAAACATGGAGAGGGAAACAGAGATGTTTTGCAGGTTTAGCAATTGCAGCTTTAGCAATTCACACTAACAAAATGTTTTAGGGTGCAATCTTATGCATGTATAGACAGAAAATAAGTCCTACAATTCCCAGCATGCCCCAGCCAGCATTGCTGGCTGGAGAGATGCTGGGAGTTGTAGGACAATTTTCTGTCTAAATATACATAGGATTGCTCCCTAAGAGGCATTTCTAAAAAGCAAACTAGGGACAAAATAGACCCGTCTTCCCCAACCAGAAGCCCTCCAGATGTGTTGGGGAACACACTTCCCATCATACACAGCCAGTGCCTATGCTAGCTGGGGGTGATTGGATTTGTAGCCCAACACATCCCTGTTTCCTGTCTCCTAGCTGAGCAGAGCAGAGGAAGCTGCTCCAGGTGGTCTAAGGGCTATAAAAGCAAGAATGCTCCCAGAGAGAGAGCGAACAGGGAGAACAAACAGGTGTTCAGCAGGAGAGGTCAAGAGGGAGATCCCTAACAATTTTTCTTTTAATTTCTTTTTCTTGTAACACACACTTTCATACCAGTGGGACTCTGTTGTTAACCTCCAGTGAATAGAGGACAAACCACAGCCTATCCCAGTACAGTCAGAAAGCCAGAAGCATAAAGGGAATAGAGACTATGGAACAAAAAGACTCTCCAGTGGTAGTGACCTGCAAGGTCTGTGCAATGTTTGTTTTCTTGTCTAAGATCAACATGGCCTATACGTGCAACAAGTGCAAGTTGATTACACTGTTGGAAGAAAAAGTAAGAGGACTGGAGTGGCGAGCATTAACCCTCCAGGGAATAAGAGAAGACGAAGAATTCTTAGACAGAATGGTGGAACTACAGCAGCAAAGTGAAGTACAGAAGCCAGAAGAGCAACAGCAAAGCTAAGGCAGAAGAGGAAAATGCTGAAGGGAGAAAAAATGAAGTAGAGGATACTCCTTGTAAAAGGGTAACATTTAGGAGCAGAAGAACTAGAAGCCACTCTGCACCAGTAGAAATAGTGGAGTTATGGAATCCTTTCCAGGTACTTGAGGATGAGACTGGAGGACAGCCTGCAGAAGAAGAATTACAGGGGACCCCCCATGAGAGTGAGCAAGATGCTGAAGGTTAGTCAAGGAGAGGCAATGAAACCAAGGCCTACAACAAGAAGAGCAGTAGTAGTGGGAGACTCCTTGCTGCGTGGGATTGAAACCCAAGTATGTTGCGAAGACCCATGGACTTGCCAGGTATGCTGTCTCCCAGGAGGATGGATTAGAGATGTGACTGAAGAGTTGCCTAAAAACTCATAAAGCCCACTGACAGGTATCCCTTTATTCTCATCCATGTGGGAACAAATGATACCACTAAGCGGAGCTACAAAGAAATCATGTCAGACCTTTGAAGCTTTGGGCAGGAAATTCAAGAACTTTGGGGCCCAGATAGTCTTCTCATCCATCCTTCCAGTAGTTAAAAGAGGAATAGAAAGGGAAAGGGAAATCCTCTGGGTGAATGACTGGCTACAAAGGTGGTGCCGGCACGAGAGATTTGGATTCTGAGACCACATGCTATATTTCCTGGAAGATGGACTGTTGGCAAGGGACAGGTTGCAACTCACAAGTGCTGGGAAGAATATGTTTGGCCACAGCATGAAGAAATTCATCAGGGGCATCTCTACACCAGCCTAAAATCCTGCATTTAAAACGGGGCTTTCTGCTTCCGTTTTAATTTTTTAAATGCAGGATCACAACTGACTCCCTTTACACGTGCTTCCTTTCCCCCATCCCCCTCCTTCTCCCCATATCTGAATCTTCCATTATCTTTCCTTGATCTCACTCCTCTTCTTACCGCTTCTACTCTTTTCACAGAGGAAACTGAAGCGGAATACAATGGGGTAATTTGATAGCTCATTATCTGCGATCTATTTAAAAATGGAACAATGGGCATTTAGTGCAGGAGACGCCTTGAATGATCACGGCGTCATGTAAACAGCCCGCAAGCTTCCATGAAGGAGCCATCTCAATCACAGAATAAAAGCTCAGTGTGAAGGAATCCCAGGAGGGCTTTAAACTGAATCCTATGGGGGAAGGAGACGTAAAGTTGCGGGTAACAATGGATGAAGGCTCATGCACCACAACAGAGAGAACAGCTCCAATAGTGCCCACTAATAGTCTTCAGAAACATTTAGGAAGAAAGCCAGACTATGAAGCACATGGTCTTCGATGTCTATATACTAATGCCCAGAGTATGGGAAACAAAAAGAATGAACTTGAACTCCTAATACTGGAGGGAAGTTATGGCTTGATAGGTGTAACTGAAACTTGGTGGGATGACTCCCATGACTGGAATACAGCAATTGAAGGATATAACTTGTTAAAAATGAACAGAAGAAACAGAAAGGGAGGTGGAGTTGCACTATATGTTTAAAATACATATCTCTGCACAGAAATACAGGAAGATGAGCTTGGTAGCCCTATCGAGAGCATCTGGGTTA
The DNA here is from genome assembly GCF_057233095.1 of Heloderma suspectum. NCBI lineage: Eukaryota > Metazoa > Chordata > Lepidosauria > Squamata > Helodermatidae > Heloderma > Heloderma suspectum. The sequence continues at coordinate 42,157,268 of NC_139460.1, read as the reverse complement.
AAATAAATGGAGCAAAGAATAAAAGGAACATGGTGGTCGGAGTCTACTACCGGCCACTCAATCAAGGAGAAGACGAGGATGAAACTTTTGAAAAGCAAGTTGCCAAAGTTTCAAGGAAGCATGATGTAGTAGTAATAGGGGACTTCAATTTCCCCAATATTTGTTGGGAGGCAAATTCTGCAAAACATGGCCCTTCCAAGAAATTCCTGACTTGTGTTGCTGATAACTTCCTCCTACAGAAAGTGGAGGAAGGAACTAGAGGATCAGCTATCCTTGACTTGATCATAACCAACAGAGATGACGTAGTGGATAGAGTAGCAGTTACGGGAACTCTGGGGGAAAGCGACCATGTTATACTTGAGTTCTTGGCTCTAAAGGAAGCAAAAGCCTAGTGTAGCCAAATGCATACCCTGGTTTTTAGGAAAGCCAATTTTAATAAACTCAGAACAATGATAAGTAAGGTCCCATGACAAGCAACTTGTATGAGAAAAGGAGTCCAAAATGGGTGGGAGTTTTTAAAAAAAGGAAATTCTCAAGGCACAATTACAAACAATTCCAACAAGAAAAAAAGGTGGAAGACAACAGAAGACACCAATGTGGCTTTACAAAAAGCTCAGAGATGACCTGAACACAAAAAAGGACACAGACAGGAAGTGGAAAGAAGGCCAAGCTACAATGGAAGAGCACAGGCAGGTAGCACAGAATTGCAGGGATGGCATCAGGCAGACTAAAGCTGAGAACGAGCTGAGGTTAGCGAGGGATGCTAAAAGCAACAAAAAGGCTTTCTTCAGATACGTACATAGTAAAAGACAGAGGAAAGAAATGGTGGTTCAACTATTAAATAAGGATGGCAAAATGACAACAGATGACAAGGAAAAGGCAGAAGTGCTCAATTCCTACTTTGGCTCAGTCTTCCTCCTAAAGAGGGTCTATGACTCCCCTGGCAAAGGTGAAGTGCAGGCTGAAGGGGCAAGATTGCAGCTTGAGATCGATAGGCATATGGTCAAGGAACACCTAATTACTTTGAATCAATTCAAATCTCCAGGGTCAGATGAACTGCATCCTAGAGTAATAAAGGAACTGGCAGAAGAACTCAGAACCACGGTCTATTCTCTTTGAGAAATCATGGAGGACGGGTGAAGTGCCAGACGATTGGAGGAGGGCTAACGTTGTCCCTATCTTCAAAAAGGGTAAAAAGGAGGAACCTGGGAACTACAGAACAGTCCGTCTGACATCAGTCCCTGGGAGAATTCTGGAGCAGATTATAAAGCAATCCATCTGTAAGCACCTTGAAAACAATGCAGTGATTACTCGAAGCCAACATGGATTTGTCAAGAACAAATCCTGCCAGATGAATCTGATCTCATTTTTTGATCAGGTAACCTCCCTTGTGGACTGTGGGAATGCTGTGGACATCATATACCTTGACTTCAGTAAAGCTTTTGACAAAGTGCCCTATGATATCCTGATGAACAAACTAGCTCAAAGTGGGCTAGATTAAACAACTCTCAGGTGGTTCCATAGTTGGCTACAGAACTGGATTCAAAGAGTGCTTATCAATGGGATCTTCTCAAACTGGGGAGAGGTAATGAGCAGGGTACTGCAGGGCTCAGTCCTGGGCACAGGGCTCTTCAACAGTTTTATTAATGACTTGGATGAAGAGGTGCAGGGAATGCTTATCAAATTTGGAGATGACACAAAATTGGGTGGGATAGCTAATACCCTGGAAGACAGAAACACAATTCAAAGTGATCTTGATAGGCTGGAGCTGTGCAGAAAACAACAGAATGAAATTTAATAGGGATAAATACCAAGTTCTGCACCTAGGAAAAAGAAACCAAATGCACAGTTACAAGATAGGCGATACTTGGCTCAACAATACTACAAGTGAGAAGGATCTTGGAATTGTTGCATATTACAAGCAGAATATGATTTAGGTCATACCTGAATGGTTTAGTGGTTTTCCCTACGTTCTTCAATTTAAGCCGAAATTTTGCAACAAGAAGCTCATGATCTGAGCCACAGTCAGCTCCAGGTCTTGTTTTGACTGACTGTATAGAGCGTCTCCATCTTTGGCTGCAAAGGACATAATCAATCTGATTTCGATATTGACCATCTGGTGATGTCCATGTGTAGAGTCGTCTCTTGTGCTGTTGGAAAAGAGTGTTTGCTATGATCAGCGTGTTCTCTTGGCAAAACTCTATTAGCTTTTGTCCTGCTTCATTTTGTACACCAAGGCCATGCCTGCCTGTTATCCTGGTGATTTCTTGACTTCCTACTTTAGCATTCCAATCCTCTATGATGAAGAGGACAGCTTTTTTTGGTGTTAGTTCTAGAAGGTGTTGTAGGTCTTCATAGAACCGATGAACCTCAGCTTCTTCGGCCTCAGTGGTTGGGGCATAGACTTGAATTACTGTGATGTTGAATGGTTTGCCTTGGATTTGTATTGAGATCATTCTATCATTTTTCAGATTGTACCTCAGTACTGCTTTTCCAGTAGAGGTGATGAATAGATTTCAGGGATTAGACCTGATAGACAGAGTGCCTGAGGAACTATGGACGGAGGTCTGTAACATAGTTCAGGAGGCAGCAACTCAATCCATCCCAAAGAAAAAGAAATGCAAGAAAGCAAAGTGGCTGTCTGATGAGGGTTTACAAGTAGCTGAGGAAAGAAGGGAAGCAAAAAGCAAGGGAGAAAGGGAAAGATATATCCAGCTGAATGCAGATTTCCAGAGAATAGCAAGGAGAGACAAGGAGGCCTTCTTAAATGGACAATGCAAAGAAATCGAGGAAAACAATAGAATGGGAAAGACTAGAGATCTCTTCAAGAAAATCGGAGATCTCAAGGGAACGTTTTGTGCAAAGACGGACATGATAAAGGACAAAGAAGGCAGGGACCTAACAGAAGCAGATGAGATTAAGAAGAGGTGGAAAGAATACACAGAAGAACTATACAGGAAACATCTTAATGTCCCTGATAGCCATGATAGTGTGGTCACTGAACTTGAGCCGGACATCCTAGAGAGTGAAGTCAAGTGGGCCTTAGGAAGCATTACTAACAACAAAGCTAGCGCAGATGACAGTATTCCAGCTGAACTATTTAAAATCCTAAAAGATGATGCTGTGAAAGTGCTGCACTCAATATGCCAACAAATTTGGAACACTCAACAGTGGCCATAAGACTGGAAAAGGTCAGTTTACATTCCAATTCCAAAGAAGGGCAATGCCAAAGAGTGTTCAAACTACCGTACAATTGCACTCATTTCACATGCCAGCAAGGTGATGCTCCAAATCCTACATGCTAGGCTTCAGCAGCATGTGAACCGAGAACTACTGGAAGTACACGCTGGGTTTAGAAGAGGCAGAGGAACTAGAGATCAAATCACCAATGTTCGCTGGATCATGGAGAAAGCAAGAGAATTCCAGAAAAACGTCTATTTCTGCTTCATTGACTACGCTAAAGCCTTTGACTGTGTGGATCACAACAAACTCTGGCAAATTCTTAAAGAGATGGGAGTACCAGACCACCTTACCTGTCTCCTGAGAAACCTGTACGAGGGTCAAGAAGCAAGAGTAAGAACCGGACACGGAAGAACTGATCGGTTCAAAATTGGGAAAGGAGTATGACAAGGCTGTATATTGTCGCCCTGCTTATTTAACTTATATGCAGAGTACATCATGAGAAACGTTGGGTTGGATGAATCACAGGTCGGAATTAAGATTGCCGGGAGAATTATCAACAACCTCAGATACGCAGACGATACCACCCTAATGGCAGAAAGCAAAGAGGATCTAAAGAGCCTCTTGTTGAGGGTGAAAGAGGAGAGTGCAAAAGCTGGTTTGAAACTCAACATTAAACAAACAAAGATCATGGCATCTGGCCCCATCACTTCCTGGCATATAGAAGGAGAAGAAATGGAAGCAGTGACACATTTTATTTTTTTGGGCTCCAAGATCACCGCAGACGGTGACTGTAGCCATGAAATTAAAAGACGCTTGCTCCTTGGGAGAAAAGCTATGGCAAACCTAGACAGCATAGTAAGAAGCAGAGACATCACCTTGCCAACAAAGGTTCGTATCATCAAAGCTATGGTTTTCCCAGTAGTAACGTATGGCTGTGAGAGCTAGGGATGGCGGAGAATTCCACCACGGATTTCAGTGAGGCCGAATGCACTGGCATTTGGCCCCCCGAAAACCATGGCGGAACGGCCTGCCACCCCCCTGCGCCCCCGCGGATCCCCCCGGGACGAAGCTTACCTGGGGCGGATGTTCCGGACGGTGGCAGCTCCAGCGGCGGCAGCAGCAGCTGGTCTTCCGACTGGCTGCCGCCACTGCCATTTGCAGTCTGGTCTGTTTTTTTTACATTGACATGATAGGCTACGTAAAGACTTACGGAGCCTATCACATCTGGGTAGGTTAAAAAAAAAAAAGCCTACGCAAATGGCGGCGGACCACTACGCTATTTGCGTTCCCCTTTCTTTTCACCGTAACAGTCTACGTAAATATTTACGTAGACTAAGAAGGCGAAAAATAAGAAACACCGCCATTTGTGTACGCTTTTTTTTTTTTAACCTACCCAGACGTGATAGGCTACATAAATACTTACGTAGCCTATCACGGCTAAATACAGGGACACAAGTGGCGGCAGCTACGGCAGCCACCATTTGCGTCCCTGCAGGCTGCCCAGCAGCCAGATGTCCGGCTGTGGGCGGCCAGAGACGGCCAGTGGCTCCGCAGCTTGGCCGCGGAGCGGAGCTGGCTGGGCATGATTCCGGGGGGGAGGGACGGAGTGCCTCCCCCCCATTGAGGATTCCAGGGGGAGGGACGGAGAGCCTCCCCTCCCCAGCGGAAACAGAATGGAACGGAAAGTAAGTGTTCCATCCATCCCTAGTGAGAGCTGGACTATAAGGAAGGCTGAGCACCGAAGAACTGATGCTTTTGAACTGTGGTGCTGGAGAAGACTCTTACAAGTCCCCTGGACTGCAAGGAGCGCAAATCAGTCAATCCTAAAAGAAATCAACCCTGACTGCTCATTGGAAGGACAGATACTGGAGCTGAAGCTCCAATATTTTGGCCACCTAATGCGAAGAGAAAACTCACTGGAAAAGACCCTGATGCTGGGAAAGACTGAAGGCAAAAGGAGAATGGGACGGCAGAGGATGAGATGGCTAGATAGCATCACCGATGCAATGAATATGGACTTGAGCACACTCCGGGAGAGAGTGGAGGACAGGAAAGCCTGGCATGCTATGGTCCATGGGGTCACGAAGAGTCGGAGACGACTGAACGAGTGAACAACAACAAGCAGAATATGAGCCGACAATGTGATGTGGCTGCAAAAAAGCCAAATGCTATTTTGAGCTGCATTAATAGAAGCATAGCTTCCAAATCCCGGGAAGTACTAGTTCCCCTCTACTCAGAACTGGTTAGGCCTCATCTGGAGTACTGTGTCCAGTTCTGGGTGCCACACTTTAAGAAGGATGCAGACAAACTGGAGAGGGTTCATCAGAGGAGGGCAACAAAGATGATCATGGGACTGGAAACAAAGCCCTATGAAGAGAGACTGAAAGAACTGGCCATGTTTAGCCTTGAGAAGAGAAGACTGAGGGGAGATATGATAGCGCTCTTCAAGTACTTGAAAGGTTGTCCCAGAGAGGAAGGCCAGGATCTCTTCTTGATCGTCCCAGAGTGCAGGAGACGGAATAATGGGCTCAAGTTACAGGAAGCCAGATTCTGGCTGAACATCAGGAAAAAGTTCCAGACTGTTAGAGCAATAGGGCAATGGAACCAATTACCTAGGGAGGTGGAGGGCTCTCCCACACTGGAGGCATTCAAGATGAAGCTGGACAGCCATCTGTCAGGGATGCTTTGACTTAAATTCCTGCATGAAGCAGGGGGTTGGACTCGATAGTCTTATAGGCCCCTTCCAACCCTACTATTCTATGATTCTATGACATCTGGAGAACACCAGCCTGAGAAGGCTGCAATAGACAGTGACTTACCAGAGATAAGAACATGGGATACATAGGAATCATTAGAGCATGTCTGCACTCTTCCTGCAAACTTCATAGGAAGCTGACTTACACAAGATCAGATTATTTGTCCATCTACTCCATCGTTGGCTTGTCTACTCTGACAGCCGCTCTCCAGGGGCTCCAATTTCAGTGGTGGCTCCAATTTCAGTGGAGATGTGAATCCATTCTGAGTTTCAATCAGAACCAGCCAGAACTCTAAAGGAGCTACTCAAAGTGCTGAACCCTAGCCCCAAAATAAATTTAGAACTGTAGATAGCTTCTTTAGAGTTCTGGCAGGTTCTGACTGAAACCCAGGGTGGATTCACTGAAATCAGAGCCACCAGCCTCCACTGCCAAAAACTGAACCTGGGTCTTTCAGCATGCTTAGCAGGTGGTCTACCACAGGAACCCTCCAATGTGAAAACAGTATACAGGGCGGCGGGGGGGGGGGGGGGGCTACTGAACCGAAACCTGCTTTTGTAGTGAAAAAGTGATTCCATACTGTGTTCTTTGAATTAATGAATGAGAACAGCAGCTGCTGATACAGGCAATGCCTGGGAATTTATTTCTTCAAATACAGGGTGCAGTTGTCTTCCCTAGAAGTTAAAGAAACAGAGACATGACTGAATGCGGAAAGCAGGAAGTGTGCAACAACCCTTTCGGAGGCACTGGACCATCTAGTGCAGTTCCTAAGGAGAGAGATGCTATAGTCCATGAGTTTGGAATTTGTTTTTTTCCCTTTGTCTGCAGCATAGCCCAGATACAGACAGCTGAGTTTCTTCAATTTTTAAAATGCAATAAACATGAGAAGAAGAACAATACTGAAGGTCAGAATCATGTTGTGGATGGCGTTGGACTTTCAGCAGAAGGACCTGGATTCAAATCCTTCCTCAGCCATTAAGCTCAGTGGGTGACCACAGGCCACACCTGCCTAACAGGGTTGCTGTGATGATAAATGGACTAAGCCCATCTATGCCGACTTGAAGGAAGGGTGGGATACAAATGCAATAAGGGCTTTTCCACATGAGGCATTGATTTGTGTTCTCGTCATTCCCTACTCATGGTTGTTTGCAAGTTCTTTAGTTGATGACCTGATCCTCCAGTTTTGCTTCTGTGTCTGAAAAGCACCTTTGGCAAGTTTTTAGAGCAGAGAAATTGTAGAACTGAAAGAAAACACTTTTTTACTTGCGTATTTGCACCATTCCGCCATACCACAGTGCCACCTAGAGGCACTATACAAGCATGCAGGTTTTTGTTCTGAAAGAGGGCTTTACATTCCACCTTTTCCTCTCAAAGTAATTATCTAGTTCAGGGGTGAGGAACCTGTGGCCTTCTAGATGTTGTTGGACTCCAGCTCCCATGAGTCCCAGTGAGCATGGCCACAGGTCAGGGATGATGAGGGTTGTAGTCCAACAATAACCCTCCCCCCTGCTGCTCTAGTTGATCTGAGCTTGTCATGCTTCATTTGGCCAATCCAATTTCTCTCCTAGCTGGTACTGTTGTGTATTGTGAACCTCAGTGTTAAATAGTCCAATGTCAGGAGCTCCCTAGCTGCCTCTTAAAGTCCCCTCCAATAACCAACTCAAGACACAGACTAAAGGGATTCTTTCCAAAGCTTTATTCCTTTACAACTCAATGACTCTTTCAGATGTTAATTTCCAGCAACTAAGCAAGGAACTGCACTGGGGTAGTTAGCAGAGTAGCCTAAGCTCCAGGTAAGGCAGTTGGTCCTCGTTTGAAGGAGTAGAGTGGGAAAACTCTGAACTTATGGGCTATGGAGAGGTCCTCCCTCTTGCCCTTGGGTCCTCAGGACGCGACCGTTGTCGTAGCGCCAAGCGGGCAAAGCGCCTCCTCTTGGCGCCCTCCATTTGGCGCCTCTCCCTGCGTCGGCGCCGAGCGTCCAGTAAAACCCCCTACCCCGCTCTCTCCCTGCCAGGGTCACTATCTCTCTCAGGAATGCAGGCAGGAGGAATCTCTGCGTGCAGCTGCGCCTCTGAGAGACAAGCGAGCTCCTCTCCCACAGGTTGTTTCTCTTCCTCAGAATCAGAACTGCTTTGGGATCTATGGGCTCAGTTTCCACCCTGACATCCAGTGGCTTGTGATGGCAATCTCATATTTCTTGTTTAAGAGCTCATTACCCTAAATGCCTTTTAAAGGAATGGGGACAGGAATAATGAGTGTTATCAACAAAGGGGTCAGACAGGAATCTGTAAACTTTGGATGTTATTCTTGGCAGCCACTTCCGCTTTTTATCAACAACCTACAATTGGCTCATTTGTAGGTTGTTGAGTTAACCCAGACCAATGGGCAGTTTAGAAGCTAAACAACCCAGTGGTTAACCCAGCAACAAACCATGCTCCAAGTTCTGAAATACGATAAGCAGTGCAGGGATGCAGTGTCCCTGGGCTGTTTAGCTCAAGAGGAGCAGGCAAGCGGCAGGAACCAGTAGGCATATTCACTCCTGCTCACCTTCCCAACAACCATGGTTCGTTAACCGTGGATTGTTACAACATGCAAACTGAGTCAATTAGATGTTCAAGGGCATGCAATCTCACTTTTCATTTGCGTGGAGTCATGGGGGTCCTAGTACTGTTGCACTCATGTTCTGCTTGTGGGTTTCCTTTGGGCAGCTGGTTAGCCACTGTGTGAACATAATGCTAGACCAGATGGACACCGATCCAGCATAGCTCTTCTCATGTTCTTATGTAGTCATACAAACAGTCCTTTGGAACAATGATCATTTAAAGCAGGGGTGGGAAACATGTGGCCCTTCAGATGTTGTTGGAATGCAACTGCCATCATCCCTCACCATTGGCTATGCTGGCTGGAGTCCAATAACATCTGGAGAGTCACAAGTTGCCCACTCCTGGTTTAAAGAAAAGGGTACTCAGGAGAGGCAGTTTGAATTTGGAGCCTTCTTGGACTGCATGATGATTGAAGACATTAATGATTGACGACATTAAGTTGCACCTGTAGAAGTATTGTTATGAAACGGAGTAAATACAGGATGCCTACGGTGCTTCTTAACATCTTTGAGTATCTTTTTTACCTTGTGTTGGCAGTCTTTGAGTTATCTGATGTTTTTGTACACTGCTATATAGATTCTTCTTCTACACCAGGGGTGGGGAACCTATGGCCCTCCAGATGTTGCTGTGTTTCAATTCCCATTGAACTGAAATTCCCAACCACAGCTGGCATGGCCAACAATCAGGGATGAACAGAGTTGTAGTCCAAGAATATCTGAAGGGCCCTAAGTTCCCCACCCCTATGCTACACACGTGGTTCTCTTATCATGGCAATTTTCAACCGAATTGTATCAGTCAGGTTGACAGGAATGCCCATTATTATATGTAACTCTGTAATTATATAATTCAATACAGTGTTATATATTTTAATATTCAATGCCTTGGAGTATTATTTTTCTATTATTGTGTATTAAATGTACAGTTGTGTATTTGTGTTTATCTGCATAACTGTTGTATGCCCATGCGCATCTCATTGTCTGTTATTGTTACAACTGTTGCCCTTGCTTTTGTTGTTAAGTCCCATTGAAACTGATGGGACAAGTTAGTCACAACAATGCCAAGCTCCATTGATTTCAACTGGACCTAAGTGAAGCTACCTTTCTTTGGACTGAAACTTATGACTTTGGGTGGGGATATAGGCTACTGCAAGGGTGGCAACTTGTGGCCTTCCAGATGTTGGACTGCAACTCCCATAATTCCTCATCACTGGCTATACAGACTAGGGATGATGGGAGTTGCAATCCAACAACATCTGGAGGGCCACAGGTTGCTCACCCTTGGGCTACTGTATAGTTTATTTTTTATTGTACCTATCACATAAGCCAGCGTTCCCAAACCTGGTGCCCTCCAGGTGTTTTAGACTACAACTCCCAGCATTCCTGACCATTGACCATGCTGGGTGGAGCTGATGGGAGTCTAATTCCAAAACATCTGGAGGGCACCATGTTCGGGAAGGCTGACAGTAGGGATGTCGGAGAATTTCTCCACGAATCTCCGGGAGGCCGAATGCCAACGCATTCGGCCCCCTGAAATTGGTGGAGAAATTGTCCACCCCCCACCCCCCCCGGGATGGGACTTACCTTGCGCAAATGTCCCTGGCGGCGGCGGCTCCCGGCGGCGGTTCGGTGGCGGCCGGTCTTCCGACCGGCTGCCGCCGCTGCCATTTCCAAGTAAAAACAACAACAACAAACGTGATAGGCTATGTAAAGATTTACGTAGCCTATCACGGCTAGATTTTCAAAAAACACCGTGATAGGCTACGTAAATGTTTACGTAGACTACACATGCCCAAATAAGGAATGCAAATGGCGGTGCCCATGGGTGCCGCCATTTGCTTACGCGCTTTTATTTTTTTCCCCCAAAGTCAGCCGTGATAGGCTACGTAAACATTTACGTAGCCTATCACGGCTGACTGCAGGGACACAAATGGTGGCGGCTATGGCCACCGCCATTTGCGTCCCGGCCGGCCAGGAGGATTCGCGGCCGGCGGGACGGGGCACCTCCCCCCTGGCCAGAATTTCGGCCAGAGGGACGGGGCACCTCCCCCCCGGCCAGAATTTCGGCGGGGAGGGATGGGGCGCCTCCCCCCTGCCCAGAATTTGGGGGGGAGGGACGGAGCGCCTCCCCCCCACTGCGAAGCAAGCTGCGGGACCAGGTAAGGGACTTTCGTCCATCCCTAGGCCTGACAGTAGCCTTGAAGACCAGATGAACCTAAAAATACTGCCTTCTAGTGATGGGAGAAAAAAACAATGTCTACTGAAATTGAAGTAATGCCATCTAATCACAGGGTTCTTCCGTACTAGGCCTTTATCATGTCATCGCCCTGCCTCATTCATGGAATTTTACAGGGCTTCCAGATGATGCCATCTTCCTCTTATAACGCTCCATGGTTTTTCACAGTTTCTTCAATCTTTTTCCTTGTTGCAGAAAATCTGTTAAGGAGAACAAGATGGAACAGCTTCACAATACCTTCTAATTGGTAGCACTAGGAGTCCTGTGACTAAAAGCAGCCAGAATTCCTGAGTAGGGCTTAGTTAGAGGTCCAGTTGCTGGGATGCAGCAAATGGGAGGCTAGTTCAATAACAAATTAAAATCCGATGTGATTCAATCATTAAGGTTTTCCTTTGGGTATCAGGGAACTAGACGGTTTATTCCACTGGCACTGCCCAGCCCTACACTGAAGACTGGTGACAATGGCATGGGAGGTAACCAAGTCAATCAGATCTCCCATGTGATCAGTTGCTACATATGATGGCATAATAGCATGGAAATAAGCCAGGCCAAAGTGTTCCCGTGCTTACAAGTGTTCCAACTTATCAGATGAATAAGCCATACATTTGTCCAATCCACCAAAAAACTGAGGGAGACCAGAATTGCTCTTATATTGTACTGGCCCTAAGAGTAATGTGTGGTATGAGATGGAATTCAGGGAAAGGCTGATAATCTTGTATTTGTTGTGGGCATACTTAGTGATGTGGTGTATAATGTCTATCAACACAATGGCTGATAATTTTGTATTTGTTGTGGGCATACTTAGTGATGTGGTGTATAATGTCAACACAATGGCTTCACACAAATACCTGGATCCAAAGCTCCCATCCTTTCTATGAATTGACTCCTTCCATTGGAAGCTTTGTATCTAACCCATTATGTTTTATCGGCACACATCGAAAAATGTAAACTGTGAATGTGAAAAGCACATGTATCCTACAGATATATGTAGGATATCCTACATAGTTCTATCCTACAGAGCTAGGATAGGCTGCAACTCCATGTTAGATGTACAGTTGTTAGAAAATCTAGGTTTCTTGTTTTTTAATGTGTGAAATGGCAATGTCTCAGCCCTAAGCAATTCCTACTCATGACACAACAGTTTTTATAGTACTGGAGTGTCTCCATGAAGATCTTGTAAGCTTGGTGCCATTAAGCTCTGTATTGACTGTTTCGATGTATTCCCAGAAATTTCTCATAATGCAGGCTTTTGCTTATAATTCATGACACTATGCCACCTCAAACCATGTTTTAACGTTTATTTTCATTTTTAAGAAAACAGAAGAAAACAAATTAATATGAGGTAGAAGAAGCATAGAGCAAGCTCCCTAGGAGATATTTAGCTATAGGATGCAATGTCTTGGGGCAAGAGTTTGGACTTGTTGGTAAACTCCATGATAAAACATGGATTACATACTAATGGGAAATTAGCATTTGTACACTCTTCATAATAAACACATAGTACTAGCACATTAAACAGAATCTATATGATAAAACATGTTATAACCTTTGTCAAAATGTACAACCTGAACTTTAGCCCAGTAACCACAACCTGTCTTTGAATGTAGACATTGTGGAATGAGGTACTGTAATCTGTACTCTGTTAATCAATTAGGTATATAATTATTTGACCTTTAATGCTTACTTCACCTTCCAAGAGTTAGTGTAAACGTAATAACTGCACACCGAGCTTCTTGCATTACACTTGCTAGAGATTTCATTAAAACAGCAACATCTTTTGAGAATAATAGCAGTGCATTTTTATTTCCTGTTTCAGTTCAGGGCGTTTGAAGTGGAGATTCTTTACATAGCTCAGGACTGCCTTGAAAGTGCTTACTACAGAGGTCAGAAGGAAAGTGAAGTTCAGGATGCTGTTTACACTTCAACAGATGTTGTTGTTGTTGTTGTTGTTCAGTCGTTCAGTCATGTCCGACCCTTCGTGACCCCATGGACCATAGCACGCCAGGCCTTCCTGTCCTGCGCTCTCTCCCGGAGCGTGCTCAAGTCCATATTCATTGCATCGGTGATGCTATCTAGCCATCTCATCCTCTGCCGTCCCCTTCTCCTTTTGCCTTCAGTCTTTCCCAGCATCAGGGTCTTTTCCAGAGAGTTTTCTCTTCGCATTAGGTGGCCAAAATATTTGAGCTTCAGCTTCAGTATCTGTCCTTCCAATGAGCACTCAGGGTTGATTTCCTTTAGGATGGACTGATTTGACCTCCTTGCAGTCCAGGGGACTCGTAAGAGTCTTCTCCAGCACCACAGTTCGAAAGCATCAATTCTTCGGCGCTCAGCCTTCCTTATAGTCCAGCTCTCACAGCCATACATTACTATCAACAGATTTAGTGAGAGTCAATCCAGAAGCTTACCTTGGTGATGGGATCACTTTTATCTCAATACTGAAAGGCAAAACAAAACACAGATTAACAACAGGGCTCTAAAATCTTAACTACAGACAGTGTTCAGAAGAAGAATCCTGGGAAGAAGATTCTCTCATTAGTTCTATGTCACAAGTTCTTCCACATTTTTGGCCTCTTTCCCATTCTTGCATGGAACTGTCTCTATGTGCACATCAGGTGCTCTAGAGTTGAACCAGGAGCCCAGTGGATCAGTCTCTCTTTCTCCTGACATCACCAAAACAACCAGTCAGGAGATAGAATTGCAGTTCATTCCGGCTGGGAAATTCATGTCAATATCCTATAATCCTCTGTTCTGGAAGTCAGGTGACACTAGAGAGCCAGTCCAGTGTCATTGGCTGCTATGAAGACTTTCAGATCTGCTAACCTCTCAGTCTAGACAACTGCTGTTGAGAGAGGCTGTTCAGGACTCTCACTGGGCGACCTAACTTCCTCCAAAGTGTATGCCCACCCTTGGGCAGAGCAGCTCACAGTGTACCAAAGATCTTCTCTACTTTTAGCATCCTCCCCCATCCCTGTTGATTCAAAAACATGTTGGTATTTTAATTTGTTTGGGAATTAGTTTATCAGAGCTTTTATGACCTTTGGTTTGCTCTGAAAAAACAGATTTCCATCAATTCATCTTTGGGATTATCAGACAATTTTGCTTGGATACAGCTTTATCTCTCTGTGTGATTAGGTACTGCTTTAAATATAATTTAAATATTAAAATGCAGTGCTCACAGTGCCTGGCAGCTTAAAAATATAGAAGTGACTGAAGTCTTAATATTTACCATATTCCAAATGGTACGTTGCTGAAAGTAAGAGTGGTTTTTTTGTACAGTTAACAGTGGAAGAAATCATTTCTGTTGCTTTTATTAAATGCTAAATTTCCTATGCTCTACCAGCTCATCAAGATTAGAAACAAATCAGGAGAATGACAATCTCTTATTCTGTTACAATTTTTGCAAACAGACTTCCCATTAATAGAAGTTTATCTACTTTTAAAAAGTGACTATATTGACTGAAATTCCAGTTTTGTGCCTGTATTTTTGGATGATTAAATAATTTGTTCCTAAAACATGCTGCGGCTATGTGATTATTATATTTTTATACTGTCAACCTGAGGAATGGCTCCTGTGCTCTTTTGGGAGGCTGCTGAGGGACCGTTGGAGGGACCCTTGAGGAAGGGACTATAGAACTTGGAAAGGAACAACTTTTATGATAAAGTACAAGAAATGAAACTGCAGTATACCAGACCTGGTTTTCTATTCTTAAATGGCATGTCTGCTCTTTAAAAAAAAAAACAACATTCAGAGCCTTGCAAGGAAGATATACTGTCTGATCCAAAAATCTACTCTGCAAAGTGTTCCAGTGACTCATTCCACTCTGTACATGTTCAAAAGTCATTTTCTTCACAGTTTGCATGTCACAGAACAAGGCCCTGGCACAAAAATGATTGCCACAATGCTGCTCCAAATCTGAAGCACACAGCATCACACTACCTCTGTGCACAATGGCATGCCAGCACCAGCACAATGTTAGTCTCCATCCTGTCCATTCTCTCATTTAATTAGCGAAAAGGAAACATGCAGGGAGTTGGACTAGATGATCTTCAGGGTCCCCTCCAACTCTATCATTCTGTATCGGGGTGGACACCGATACAGAGTGAGTTCAATATGAGTTCGATATGAGTTCTCAGGCACATTTTACATTTTGAAATATGTCTGTGGGTATAACAAACTGCTGTCAGGAGAGGGTTGGGCACACCTTCTCCCCCTCGGGATTTCCTTCCCCCCACTCATAATTTCCTCCTACCCCCCACAGGGTTGAGGCCTAGTATGCTAAAAGGATGCCTCCATACTTTGCTAGGATCCATATACCACATTTGATTGATTGATTGATTGATTGATTGTCTATCGATTAACAATATTTATATACTGCTTCATATTATAAAACCTCTAAGGGCGCAATCCTACGGCTGCTAGTCACCGGCTAGACGGTCATAGGATAGGTCGGTTCCCTGAGAACCAACCTCCACCCCCTCCCATGCCACCTCATAGGCAGCGCAGACTGGCCTCACACTCTGCACTTGGAAGAGGAGCGCAGAGCGGCAAAAACGGGGCGTTCCTGGGGGCGTGCTTGGGCAGGGAAGTTGGAAATGCTGGTATGACACTTCCTACGTGTCGTCTGGTTGCCGCTTCCTGCGCTCCGAGGCCCCATGGCTAGACAGCCGAAATCGGCTGTCTGGCCATGAAAGATGGGCAGGGGAAACGAGGAGGAGATCCACTCCTCACCATTCCTCCCACCCTGCACTGGATAGGTGGTCGCCTCCAGGCTTGGAGGCAACTGTTGACCCAGATAGCATTGCTCCCTAAGTGGTTGAGTTCATAATCTTATGAACTCTACTGTGGCTATACAGCAGTTTAGAGCATCCAGCTGTACCAGTACGTTGCTCCTAATTTAGGAGCACAACCTGCCTCACCAGACACTTCATAAAGCTGAGTCAAACTATTGTGTTTATCATTTCTTCTCTGGTTTCCACCATGGTCAAGTTTGATTGTTCCCCCCAAACTAAGTGGCTTTAGGGGAGGATTAATTAATGCATAGATGGTTTACTTGGGCATGTCCCAATTCTGTAAACTAAGAGGTAGCAAAACTGTCTGTTACACCAATGTCCTACTCACAATGATGCAAGGACAGAGCTCCAGGGAATTATCCAGGGTCAGTACCAAAGGCAAGGTCAATAGGCTGTCTAAACACAGGAAGTTTCAGAGAAGAGCTACATTATCAGGAAAATACAAGGGAGGAATCTGGGAGCTCGATACAGCTCCTCCATGATGTTTGATTTGGGGAGGCTCCTGGTGTACCTCCAAAAAGCTTATTAGAAGCTTCCTAGTCTAAAAGCTTATTAATGTGGAAGCTTATGAATATTTTCTTCTCTAACATCAAGCAAGCTAAGAACCAAAGCTGAACATATATGACCACCAAAGCTGAACATGTACAACCACCAAAGCTCTGGAATAGTTCTTGAGTGGTGTTGCCTTTTAATTCTGGTACACCAGAATCAAGCGCACTGGAGAAGTTAATATTGCCAGCAGCAGTTCCCCAGACTTCAGGATCCTAAGTCTTTCCTCAAACTTCTAATTTCAGTGTTCTTTGTATACTGTTTTCCATGCAAAGCCAAGACATCTTGGCTGAATTCCAGAATTTGTAATAGTCAACCTGTTTCATACAGGGTTTGTGGGCACCACCTGATGGACGCGAGGTCTTCCTTTTGTGATGCAAATGCCTGTTCCAAGTTGTTTCAGGTTCTTGGTCAGATTGAAGCACAGATGATCTCGCCATTTCTAGCTAATGGCTGACAAGAACAAATTGCTACTGTGCCAGTGCTTTGCTAGCTGCTTAACTTCTACTTTTTTTGCTAAGGAACACCTAACATGTCAAAAGTCCAGGCTTACTGGGTCTGAGAAAGGCTTTCTTCACACAGAGCTTTTATCCTGTGATTGAGACTGCTCCTTCACAGACATTTGCGGGCTCTTTACGGGACGCTGTGAACCTCCAAGGCATCTCCTGCACTAAATGCCCTTTGTTCCATTTTTAAATAGATCACAGATAATGAGCTATCAGATTACCCCATTGTGTTCTGCTTCAGTTTCCTCCGTGAAAAGAGTAGAACCGGCAAGAAGAGGAGTGAGATCAAGGAAAGATAATGGAAGATTCACATACGGGGAGAAGGAGGGGGAAGGGGAGGGGGGAAAGGAAGCGTGTGAAAAAGGGAGTCGTCATGATCCTGCATTTAAAACGGAAGCAGAAAGCCCCATTTGAAATGCAGGATTTTAGCCAAAAAAGAAGAATTGCATCACTAAAAAAAGAGGACAAAAGAGGACACTGATTTGCATAACATTTGCATGTGTAAATGTATAGGGGCAAATTTAGAAATAATAACTGTAATTTCAATAGTAATACAATGCATCTCACCATAGTGGAGAAGACTGACCAGGTGACCTGCTCAGTCCGCAATCCAGGTGTTAGGTGTTAACGGGCAACTTCAAAGCCCCTGTTGCTCTCTCTCCCTATGGTTCTTTACCTTCAAACCAGACTTGGACTGGACAATCCACCAAATAGAGGACTGCCAGCTTTTCAAAATAGAGGACTATCCTCTGTAAAGGACACATGATCACCCTATTTCATATACCATTTAAACCATAAAACACACACAAAATACGCATGAGCTGATCACCCCACCCCACTCTGCATGCTCATCTTAGCTGATGAATAATTCTTTAAAACATGGAAGCTTGAGCACCATCTTTACTGGTGGGTCCAATAAAATATATCAACTCATTGATTCTGCATTCGCCATCAGCCCACGGCTAGCTTGGCCACCATCACTTTAATCTACTATAAATTGATGGAGTCCTTGAGGTTGTTAGTATGCTAGCAACCTAATTGATGTGAACAATGGTAGGGAATTTTTGGAGAAAAATTCCAGCGCAGAAATAATGCTCATTCCTCAACATCCACGTATGTTAACGTTGCTGGCCGTAGAATCTAACTTGTTTGACATAAATACTTGACAGTTTGGGGATGAAAGGCCCTATTGAAATATAAAGTACTCCTAATCTGAGAAACTGTTCGCATATCAGCATCACTGTCCCCCTCCCAGTACAACAAACAAACCAGCACTCGTCCTCCACTTCCTTCCTCCTCCCTGCCCTGATACAGGCCCCAAAATGACTTTGTATGGAACATGGTTGTCTCTAATAAGAGGCAGGATGAGTCAACCCAACTCAAATGGCAGACTGTAAGAGGACATCTAAAGTGAGGTTTCTTGAACACTGTGCTTCTTAGAGTGGCCATGTGTCCTCTTTTACAGAGGACAGTCCTTCCTTTGAAGGGCTGCCAGAGGACCATCCTCTATTTGAACAGCTGTCCTGTCCAGTTCCAGTTTAAAGATATGAATAGTAAGAACTAGAATCATAGAATAGTAGGGTTGGAAGGGGCCTACAAGGCCATTGAGTCCAACCCCCTGCTCAGTGCAGGAATCCAAGTCAGAGCATCCCTGACAGATGGCTGTCCAGCCTCATCTTGAATGCTTCCAGTGTGGGAGAGCCCACTATTTACTTACTTACTTACTTATTTATTTAATCGCCCATCTGGCCGGTCACCCAGCCACTCTGGGCGATGTACAACGATAAAAACAGTTCATACAATAAAATTCAAAATTAATAACATCACATTTCTAAAATTACCCTAGCCCACCCCAAATGCCTGCCTGAACAACCATATTTTTAATGCATGGCGGAAGCTCATTAAAGAGGGGGCATGGCGGAGTTCCCTAGGGAGGGAGTTCCACAGAGTGGGGGCCACCACAGAGAAGGCCCTCTCCCTTGTCCTCACCAGCCTAGCTGTCCTGGCTGATGGGACAGAGAGAAGGCCATCCGAGGCTGATCTTGTTGAGTGGCCTATCTGGTGCTGCTGGAAGCGCTCCTTGAGATAGGCTGGGCTGGAACTGTATAGGGTTTTAAAGGTCAAAACCAACACCTTGAATTTGGCCCGGAAAACAACTGGTAGCCAGTGCAGCTCCTTCAGCACTGGAGTGATGTGATCTCGCCGGTGGCTGCCTTTAATCAGGCGAGCCGCCATGTTCTGTACCAGCTGCAGCTTCCGAACCATCTTCAAGGGTAACCCCACGTAGAGCGCATTACAGTAGTCTAAACGAGAGGAGACCAGGGCATGTACTACCGATGGGAGCAGATGGTTGGGAAGGTAGGGGTGCAGCCGCCGTATCAGATGGAGTTGGTACAGCGCTGTCTGGCTCACAGCTGACACCTGAGCCTCCATGGACACCTGGGAGTCTAGATGACCCCCAAGCTGCGGACCTGGTCTTTCAAGGGTAACCGTACCCCATTCAACACCAGGTCAATATCCCCCAAACTCCTCCCACCAAAAGTACCTCGGAGCTTGTTCCTCCCCATCCAGCCACTCACCATCTCCAGACATTTGGACAGGGATTCTACGGCCAACCTTGGTGAAGATTTGAACAAGAGGAAGAGCTGCGTGTCATCTGCATACTGGTGACACCGCACCCCAAACCTCCTGATGATAGCCCCCAGCGGCTTCACAGAGATGTTAAATAGCATCAGGGAGAGGATGGAACCCTGTGGCACTCCACAAGTGAGCAGCCACGGGTCCAAAACCTCCTCTCCCAGTGCTACCCTCTGGTACCTGCCGGAAAGGAAGGACCAGAACCACCGCAATACGGTGTCTCCAATGCCCAACCCCTCCGGGCGGTCCAGGAGTATACCATGGTCAACGGTATCAAAAGCCACTGAGAGGTCGAGGAGAACAAGGAAGGAGCATTTGCCCCTATCCAGAGCCCTCCTCATATCATCCACCAAGGCGACCAAGGCCGTTTCTGTCCCATGCCCAGGCCTGAAGTCCGACTGAAATGGATCTAGATGGATTACTACCTCCCTAGGTAACTGGTTCCAACTGTTGCCCATCAACTGTTAGGACCTGGACCTCAGACTGAACATGCAGGCACACAGGTCACCTTCTCATAGTCTTCTGCACTATGGTGAGATGAATTGTATTTCTATTTAAATTATAATTATTTCTAAATTTGCATCTATGAACATAAATCAGTATATACAAATTGTATGCAAATTGGCATCCTCTTTTTTTTTTTTGGTATGTGATGCATTTCCTATTTTTTGACAATTCATAAGTGGCCGCCCTATGCTTCATTAGTTTGATCTATTATAATATTTTTTACAACTGGGGGCAGGGGCAGCATTTGAATGTTCTGGCTCAGGTACCAAAATGTCTTGTAATAGAAGCTACAGCTGAGATGTCAGCAGATGTGCCCTCTCCTCTAAATATATACATTAACATGGAAGCACAGAAAGCTGCAAAAGCAGATATCTTCAAAATGCAAATGCCTTTATTTGGGAGATTACAGCATGCCTCTTGCTATATGATTGGCTTATGCAGAGCACCCCAGTGTAGCTCTGAGTTGCTGGTGTGACCAAACTGTAGCAATGGATATGCACTAGATGTACGTGATGAAATACATATCCTTACAAAGGATACAATGAATGTTCAGGTCTTTGTCCACCATACAACATCCAGCCTCACTCAGGGCTGGCATCAGCGCACCTCGCATCCTTAGTGCAGCTGTCAGGGTCTCTTGTGCTCCAGTACGACCCACTGCTAGGGTCCCCTTTAACAAAACGAAATCCAGCCCAGTGGTCCAAGCAGCCCTGGGCTGCTGGGTCTAGCCATCATTTAAACTTCCCATAATGCGCACAATACAGTGTTGCTATGGAAAGCACTGTGAGAAATTAAAATGGTGGCTAGACCCAGCTGGCTGGTACTCTTTGGGGTGTTGCTGACTGTGGCCGGGTAAGCCTATCAGAGGAGACGGCTCACCAAAGGGCACTATGCCCAGCCCCCCAGCCCCCAATCCTGGAGCTGGCCCTGGGAATGCCCTTATCAGAGAGGCCTGCCCAGTACTAAACCCCTTTCTTTTTCTGGGCTTTCCAACATGTCAGCTAACTGGTTTTAATGGCTGGCTGTCTGTCTTTCTGCCTGCCTGCCTTTGTTCCTTCCTTCCTTCTTTTCGCTCTTCTGCTATTTAAATTATATTTTTATTGTTCTACTGTGCTATACAATTTGTATCAGTGTTGTTTGCTTGGTTTTGTTGTTTCTTAATTTTATTGTCAAACTGTTAGTCACTGGTTACCAGGTGGCAAAATGGTAACTAAGAGTGCATTGGTAGGTACTCATTGCCTACCCAGTCCCCTCAGCACATGACTCATGACATACTGTTGCTGTCTGTCTACATCTCAGCGCTGGTGGTGTTCATTATCAGAGCTGAGCTTCACTTTGGGGTTTAATGCATGCAGGGAAGGCAGTACCGCAGTAAAGTGATATTAACTTTGCTGCTGTATCCCCTGCAAGCTTGTCTCTTAAAATTTGATTGTGTGTTGGCAACCTATTAACCAGTCTATTAATTCAAGCATTCTTACCTATGAGCAGTAAACATTAAACACCCCAATCTGGAGACGGGAGGAGGGATTCTCCAAATCTCCTGGTTTGGTGCTAAAAGCACTAAACTGGACTTGAGAGAAGCTTCTGCACAAAGGGCCCAAGCATCATTTTTTGAGTGGAGGGGCAGTCCAGACTTGTAACACAGAGCCTATCCTATATACATACCATGACCTATCACATCCATACCATGTCATGAAATTAAAGTTTATATTTTAATTTTGAAATCACATTTTCTACATTTCTGAAATTACACCATGGCCCACATTTAGGGTGGGCAGTTGTCTGACTTTATAGGGGTTAGTCCTCTATTTTGGAGACCTGGCAGGGATTAGTCCTCTTTTTTAACGGCATCCTCTGCTTGATGGGCTGTCCATTCCAAGTCTGGTTTATAATCAAATAACTATAAGGAGGGAGAGCAGGGAGGGGCCCATTAAGACTTAGCACCTGGACAGCCGACTGAACAGGCACACAGGTGATCTATCTATCTATCTATCTATCTATCTATCTATCTATCTATCTATCTATCTATTTATAGTATTTCTTGGCTGCCTTTCAGGGCAGAAGCCCTCCCAAGGCGTCTTACAACAATAAAATACAAAAGACCTACTCAGTCTGCTCCACTAGTTCTGTTTAAATTAGAGTTATTAATTATAAATTTGTATTCACACACACACACAGACACACACACACACAGACACACACACACTTGCATGTGTTCTGCAAATAGGTATCCTCATTTGTCCTCTTTTTTGGGCGATGCATAAATGGCCAACCTACGCACACTGGGCTTTTCTACCATGCCCCAACCTTCCCCATCCCTTTTTGTTATTTTCGTTTAACATAAACAACATCTCGCTTAAAGAAGAGTCCTACAAAACTTGCTGACTATTTTGTAAATTTTTGGTTGGTCATAATAAACGTATTATCCTATTGAATTTTAAAAATTCTTTTATCCTAATGGAACACCATGGCAAACATTTTCTGAATAGACCAATTCATTTTAACGCTTTTATCTTTCTGGCCTCCTTCACTGCAAACTTCTGAATATTTCACCAATGTCAATTTATCTTGCTTGTTCACACTCAAGAGACGAAATAGCTAGGCAGCCTAACTATTCTTACCCCATAATATAACTCTAGTAGTTTTTGATGAGGGCTAGCCTGCTGAAACTTCTGTCAGCTTCTGCCACAGTCACCGGCAGTATGCTAAAAACCTGTAAACACACCACTTAAAATTACTTGCAGGGTTTGGGGGTTGTTGTTTTTGTAAATCTCATTTATAGAGCAATCCCATGGTCCCAGGGTGAGTGTCCCAGGGACCATAAGATGCCTCGAGCAACTGCTCTGACCTTGGAAGGGGAGTTGGAGATCCAACCCCAGACCCCTCCCCCTCACAGCTGGTGCAGAAAGAACTGTGCTGGCTACTTCTCCAAAGTTGGAAAAGGGACCATGGAGGAGGAAAGGCTGTGTTCTCATAGGCAGGGAGGGTGGAGACCAGGGAAGCCAGGATATGAGCGTCCTCCAGCCTCCTTCTCTCCCTCTCTGAAGTACCCTTGCTAGATGGTTTGAAAAGCTTGTCTAGCAAAAATATAGGAGATTGGAGGGCAGGGAGACAAAGATTGCCTCCACCTCTCCTCCTGCTCCAGTTCGGCAGGGCATAGGAATCTCAAAAGCCCCCTGAACAGTGACAGCACATTCTATAGGATTGCACCCTTAATAATATAAATAGGGTTAGTTCATACTCTTTTCCAAAAGTAAATATGAAGGGTTTTTTTTCAGATGCAACATTTCACAAGCAAAATTATCAGAAAACTCTGAGTTGTATTTATACCTAGATGATGCAGTATTATGTGTGCGTGGAACTCACAGATATTTTGGGCCTGTAAAGACTATCAGAAGCACTGGCTCCCACAGCCCTTGGGATCAATGTCCCTGATTATTATGATGCTTTGTCCTCCCCAGCAGTTGTTCCTCCCTCCTGCCTACACACAAGGAATTCTGTATCTGGTAATTCCTGAGAAAGTATATCACTCACATGTAGGGAAGCACAAATCTCAGTGTCTCTCAAACTTCAAATCCTGGTGTAACTACACAAGCATACTATCTCTTCTGTGTAAAAGTACCTGGGGTAGTAACTCATAGTTCAGAATTGCTTGTCCTGCTCTAACTTTGCTTCTGATTGGCATTAGCAACTCTCACAGTAGCTGGCCAATAGATACAGGGAATGAGTTTCTATAATTACAAAATTATACATGGTGTGGAGAAAGTGGATAGGGAGACATTTTTCTCCTTTTCACATAATACTAGAGCACGGGGTCATCCCATGACACTGATTGATGGGAGATTCAGGACAGATAAAAGGAAATACTTCTTCACACAGCGCATAGTTAAGCTATGGAATTTGCTACCACAAGATGTAGTGGAGAGGAACACTGCCCTGCGACTGTAGACCAGCCTTCAGAAGGACGAAACTAGAGCTTGGCTTGCTATCTTCAATTCTTGGCTGAAGCTACTCTTTTTTCCAACTGGTTTAGCTCTGCTAATTCCACAAGATGATTTTCAGTCTGTTTGGAAGCAAACTCTGCCTCAAAAGCTCCAGACATTTGGACTCTCCTGGGGCTTCTTTGCTGCTCTGGGATATGAGAAGTCCAGTGTGATCCTCAAATAATGTACTGCAGATGTTGAACACCACGTTACCTAGGCCTAACCTTGAACCACTTTTTAACTGACAGAGCATTTCAGCCAAATAATCTGGCAAACGATCTATCTGTGATTCTGGTCCAGGAGCATTGTAGAGCTTTTATACTAGGACACTTCAGTGTCCTCCCCTCAGCAGTTCTGGAGAGAAGATATTGTAAAATCCCCTAACATGAATGCAAATGCCCCTGTGACACTGGAGAGGTCGAATTGGTGACTCATGTTCTTCTGTACTGCTCCTTTTACTGTGAGCTACGCAAATATTTTATTGAGTCTTCTTTATTAAAACTGCCAGGTTGTTCAGATGCTTTTGATGTCTTTTTGTTTCTTTCTGATCAAAATGCAGCCACCACTCTTAGCATTGCCAAATTCTGTGCTGTGGCATGCAAAACCCGCCAGGAACTGGCACTACGCTACATTTAGCACCTTCCTGGGCGAGGGGCTTGAGCGGGTGGTTGCAGAACAGCTCCAGGCACCCTTGAATGAAACGGATTATCTAGATCCATTTCAATCGGGCTTCAGGCCTGGTTTTGGAACGGAAACTGCCTTGGTCGCCCTGTGGGATGACCTCTGCCGGGAGAGGGACAGGGGGAGTGTGACCCTGTTGATTCTCCTGGACCTCTCAGCGGCTTTCGATACCATCGACCATGGTATCCTTCTGGATAGGTTGTCTGGGTTAGGAGTTGGAGGCACTGCACTGCAGTGGTTCCGCTCTTACTTGGATGGCCGATTCCAGAAGATGGTGCTGGGGGATTATTGCTCTGCACCATGGCAATTATGCCATGGGGTTCCACAGTGCTCTGTTTTATCCCCCATGCTGTTTAACATCTACATGAAACCGCTGGGGGAGGTTATCCGGAGGTGTGGGGTCTTTCTCATCAAACCCAGGTGAGGCAGTGGCTGTTCTGAATCAGGGCCTGGGCACGGTAATGGACTGGATGAGGGCCAATAAACTGAAACTCAATCCAGACAAGACGGAGGTACTGTTAGTGGGTGGTTCGTCTGCCTGGCTAGGTGATATTCAACCTGTTCTGGAGGGGGATGCACTCCCCCTAAAGGATCACGTTCGCAGTTTGGGGGTGCTGTTGGATCCAGAACTGTCACTTGAGGCACAGGTGAACTCAGTGGCATGGAGCACTTTTTATCAGCTTAGTCTGGTATACCAACTATGCCCTTATCTGGACAGAGATAGCCTAGCTACAGTTATCCATGCTCTGATAACTTCTCGTCTGGATTACTGCAATGCGTTATATGTGGGGCTGCCTTTGAAAACGGTCCGGAAACTTCAGCTGGTCCAAAATAGGGCAGCAAGACTGTTAACAGGGACTGGCCAGCGAGCTCATATTATGCCAGTACTTTTTCAGCTGTGCTGGCTGCCAGTCCATTTCTGGGCCCGATTCAAAGGGCTGGTATTAACATTTAAAGCCCTTAATGGCTTGGGGCCAGGTTATCTGAAGGATCGCCTCCTCCCATATGTGCCTGTCCGGACCTTAAGATCATCCTCAGTGGCCCTTCTCCATGAGCCCCTGAGTGCCAAAGGATGTGAGGTGGGTGGCTACTAGGAGGAGGGCTTTTTCTGCTGTGGCACCTCGGCTGTGGAATGAGCTCCCTATTGAGGTCGCCTGGCACCTACATTGTAGTCCTTTTGGCGCCAGGTGAAGACTTTTTTATTTTCCCTGGCATGTTAGCATTTTAGCTTTCTAGACTTTTAGCTTTGCTATTTTAAATCTGTATTTTAAATTCCTGCACTGCTGCTAGGTTTTATTGTGGCTATGTTGTTATATTGTGGTTTTAATGTTCTATATATTTTATATTGTTTTATTGTGTGCCGTTTGGTTTTAGTTTTTGTGACCCGTCCAGAGAGCTTCGGCTATTGGGCGGTATAGAAAATAAATAAATAAATACATACATACATACATACATACATAAACACAGAAACAAATAAATAAATAAATAAGGTCCTCCTCTGAGTGCCCCCTCCAAGGGAAGCTCGGAAGGCAGCAATGAGGAAGAAGGCCTTCTCAGTGGAACAAGCTCCCTGATGAAGTCCACCTGGTGCCAACATTACTTTCTTTTCTGCACCAGGTCCTGGGCCCAGTGCTCTTCAACATTTTTATTAATGACTTGGAGGAGGAGGTGCAGGGAATACTGATCAAATTTGCAGATGACACAAAATTGGGAGGGATAGCTAATACTTTGGAAGACAGAAACAAAATTCAAAGTGATCTAGATAGACTGGAGCGCTGGGCAGAAAACAACAGAATGACATTTAACAGGGATAAATGCCAAGTTCTGCACCTAGGAAAAAGAAACCAAATGCACAGTTACAAGATGGGGGATACGTGGCTCAACAACACTACAAGTGAGAAAGATCTTGGAATTGTTGTCGATCACAAGCTGAATATGAGCCAACAATGTGATGTGGCTGCAAAAAAGGCAAATGCTATTTTGGGCTGTATTAATAGAAGCATAGCTTCCAAATCCCGGGAAGTACTAGTTCCCCTCTACTCAGCACTGGTTAGGCCTCATCTGGAGTACTGTGTCCAGTTCTGGGCACCACACTTTAAGAAGGATGCAGACAAACTGGAGAGGGTTCAGAGGAGGGCAACAAAGATGATCAGAGGACTGGAAACAAAGCCCTTTGAAGAGAGACTGAAAGAACTGGGCATGTTTAGCTTTGAGAAGAGAAGACTGAGGGGAGACATGATAGCACTCTTCAAGTACTTGAAAGGTTGTCACAGATGTTAGAAAAAGTTCTTGCTTCTGGTCAAATGAGAGGCCAGGCAGGCGACAGTGAAGCCAACAAAGTTTTATTAATCGTTTTGCAAAACGGGTACAGAACAGTCTGGACCCAGGGCGTGGCGCGCTCAACCTTTTTATACCCACCCATAATGGCTCAGTACTTTTCCATCAGCTCTCTTACACATGCTCTTGGCTTAAGCTGACTCATTGGTCACATGGCATGCCTACGTGACTGAGTCACTAGCTACTTATGGCGTCCTTTTTATCTAACACAGAGAAGAAGGCCAGGATCTCTTCTTGATCATCCCAGAGTGCAGGACACGGAATAATGGGCTCAAGTTACAGGAAGCCAGATTCCGGCTGAACATCTGGAAAAACATTGTCCAATATGACAATGGAACCCATTACCTAGGGAGGTGGTGGGCTCTCCCACACTGGAGGCATTCAAGACAAGGCTGGACAGCCATCTGTCAGGGATGCTCTGACTTGGATTCTTGCATTGAACAGGGGGTTGGACTCGATGGCCTTGTAGGCCCCTTCCAACCCTACTATTCTATGATTCTAGATTAAGGCCTATCTCTTTTCCGAGGCATTTGGCAGCACATGATGAGTTTTTCATCGGCCCTGGATGGGTCTTTAGTTATGACTGACAGTTCAAAGTTGTTTTTAGTTATATGTTGTTTGTGTATATTGTCTGTACGCTTTTATGTAAATGGCTTTTTAACTTTTTATATTGTATTTAATATTTCAACTTCTGCAAACTACCCAGAGAACTTTGGCTATGGGGTGGTATAGAAATGTAATAATAATAATAATAATAATAATAATAATAATAACTGACATCAGAGACTCTGTAACCCTCCTTGGGAGATTGCAGTATGATCACAAACTTTATAATATTGTTGCCCTATTTCTCTCCCCATTTTATATAACCTTATGATTTTATCTTATTTTATCTCATGTATCCTACGTATATTTTATGTGTTTTATGTATTTTTATTTGCTATGCTTGTCATTGACCGTAACAATCAATCATTCCTGATACTTCTTCACACAGCGCATAGTTAAACTATGGAATTCACTTCCACCAGATGCAGTGATGGCCACCAATTTGGATGGCTTTAAAAGGGGATTGGAAAAAATCATGGAGGAAAAGGCTATCAATGGCTACTGGTCCTGATGGCTCTATGCTACCTCCAGTATCAGAGGCAGTACACCAGTTGCTGGGAAACATGGGTGGGAGGATGCTGTTGCACTCATGTACTGCTTGTGGGTTTCCAATGGGCAGCTGGTTGGCCACTGTGTGAACAGAATGCTGGACTAGATGGACCCTTGGTCTGATCCAGCGTGGCTCTTATGTTCTTAAATATCTTCAAGTGTACAATTTAAAATTCAGCCTCAACTCCCCCCCCCCCCATGGTAATGGGTTTGCAGCCTGGGCTGGGTCCCTCTGGATCTCCAAGCCTTGGTAACGTGTACCTTTTCCCCTCCTCCCACGCTGGGTCTCTTTCCACACAATGCACCACTATATTTTCCAGGCAGATGGGTCTATAATTTGATGTACAATGATCACTGCTACTAACTAATAAAGGTATTTGGCTTCTGTAGATTAAAACTAGAGATTTTTAAAGCATGTGCGGCTTAAAACATTTTGTTTTTAGACAAAGCTACGCACTGATACATGTCGTTCTTTGGTTCTGTTCCTGGACTTTTAATCTTTCTCATAATGCAGTTACTGAGGTTGCATTTGAAATGGAAAATCTGTGTGGGAGAGGAAAGGGCTTATTAACCCTCTCTACTCCCTTTTTTCCCTGCTGAAAATCAACCATCCTGCACACATCTGGTTTTAGTCCTACATAACTTAAATGTTCAACCTACATTAGCTGCCACATAAATTCAAGGCTCCAACACACAGGTGGAGAATTCCACATCAATGCTGGCTCTTTTCCCATCCGGTTTCTTTCCTTCTCACGGGGTGGTGATGCCGCTTGGGGTGTAGCAATAATTGCTCCCTGGTTCCTGCCCCTTTCCCTCCCCCTGCACGTTACCGGTGGATGGGGACTGACACGCTGCAAGTCTGCAACCCTCGGCACACTTACTTGGGAGTAAGCCCCATTGAACTTAATGGGGTGCTCTGAATCAGTTGATTCTGAGCTTGGTGGGGTGGGGGATCAGATCTGTCTCC
Organism: Heloderma suspectum; assembly: GCF_057233095.1. Classification (NCBI taxonomy): domain Eukaryota; kingdom Metazoa; phylum Chordata; class Lepidosauria; order Squamata; family Helodermatidae; genus Heloderma; species Heloderma suspectum. The sequence goes on along the minus strand of NC_139460.1, from coordinate 42,128,384 downwards.
CTTCGTTGCAGGGAGGCATTTTACCCTCTTCTCCCTCCAATCGAGAAATGTGCTCAAGCATTTACATGGCAGACACATGGTTTGAGAGCAACCTTCTTTGGTGCTGTCTGGTGCTGCTGTTGCCGAGTGGGCAGCACACTGCACTACGGCCAGGATTTGGGCAGTTTGGCAGGGGAGTCGCCTTGAAGCAAAGGGGACAATTGCCAGTGGGGGAGGGAGGGTGAGACGCAGATCTTTCCTTCCTCAGCAAGACTTGAGCGGAGGCAGGACTCACCCTCAAATGGTGTGCCCTCCTCTCCTTGCAAGGAAGGGAGAGAGCACAAGCCCTCGTGCCTGTCAAATATCCTCAGTCTCCTTCCATGCAACCCCACTCAGGATCTCCCGAGTGTGACACACCCCGCAGCCCATTCTCAACGCCTTCGTCATCCTGACCGTGTCCCCAACAACTGAAAACAGACACCCACAGCTGGTTTCTTCTGCTATTGGAGAATTTCATGGGGAGGTCATGGCACTCCTATTCCATGGGATGGAAAAAATACCACATTTTTTGCTTTTGGGGAAAACACAGGATAGGCTGGTGGAAATGGCAGGAGCCACCCTGGAGGGTAACGGCGTCATCTAAAGAGCCCGCAAACTTCCATGACAGACCAGGATAAAAGCTCTGTGTGAAGAAGCCCTCAATTTCTGGTCTAAATTCTTTCCCACATTCACAAAATATAGGACACAAAAGTGCGAGACAGTGTGTCATATGAAAATGCTCTCGATTTCTGCAGAAGAGGATTATAAACGTGAATGTAGGCCTGGCGTGCTATGGTCCATGGGGTCACGAAGAGTCGGACACGACTGAACGACTGAACAACAACAACAAATTTCTGAAGGGAGGTTAATAAAAGAATATGTTTGCTGAGCCATTTCCATTTGGACTCAGCAAGCATAGAGTCTCAAGAGTGTTGAAGTCTTTAATGCCGAATGCTGGCATTCGCGGATTTTGGCAACCCTTTAGGCCAAAAAGAAGGATCACTCTCCTTCTCAATTATTCTTCAGTTTCTTTGAGTCTCCTTTGGAAATGGCTGGTGTGAGTTCAGTTTAACAGTTAAACTAAAGTTTCAAAAGCCAAAAGACTTGATGCCAGTTAGACCTTTTCTCAGCTTCTGTGAATGCTCTGGCCGAGAGATTCTCACAATTTGTCAAGACTGAGGTTCTCTAAGGACTTGATGACTCTGCAGTTTACAAACACTCTGATTTACCTGCTATTGTTTCACCTTTGTACCTAACCATCTGAGCTTTCAACTGCTAAAGCTAAGTACTTATTACATTTTTTATCTCAGATTACATTTTTTAAAATCTCCGGTGTGTCAGGATAATAAACATACTTCTCCCTCCCATTTTCTCCTGTGTTAGGCTAAGAGAGAGTTAGTGACAAGAGGGCACTGAGCTAGCTTTATCCCTGAATGGGGATTTGAACCAAGAACCTGGGTCTCCCTGGCCTTAGTTCAGCATCCTAAACCAGTCTTTCCCAGCTTGGTGCCCCCAGACATTTTGTGCATCAACTTTTGTCAGTTCTAGCCAGCATGGGCAATGGTCAGGAATGCTAGGGGTTGTAGTCCAAAACATCTGGAGGTTGGAGAAGGCTGCCCTGAACACTACACCACAGTAGCTCCATAAAGACTTTGCTGTATTCCATACAATATGGCAAAGACTCCATAAAGGCTTTGCTGTATTTTTTCTTCCTATATTCTGCTCATGGAAGAATCCCAACCCATCTGTCCTTCAAGGAGCTTTGATCAGGGGTCCTCGTAGTCTTTCATCCAGGTGCTGGATGTCATCCTCATGGATTATTCTCCCCCCCCCCGCGCACACGCACACACACACACACACACACACTCCAGCACCATTTTTCCATGTTTAAACAAATCTGCAAAATCAATGGGACAACATTCATGAAGAAATATCATTGGAAAACTGAGCAAAATGAAAATGTAGTATGTGAACCTAGTAAAGAAAATAACTTGCTTTGTACACAATTACCTTTTCATGCCAAGAGGAGTAGATAGACTAGAGTCTATTGGTGGTAATGCGATAAAGGCCATAAGGATAACTGGTTCAGTCAATTCATGGCAACCATGATGGAAGAGATGAGTATGAAGGTAACTCAGGGAAATTCATACGCACTGGTCCTGTGGTTCCACTGAATTTATGGGGCTCTACATGAGGAGGAGCTTCCTCATTCAGTTCTGTGTTGGAAAATGCTCCACAGTACAGAACATTTCCCCAATATTGAAGTGGAAACCATATTTTATGTAGAGGCCCATGTGTACATGGGAATCCCATTAAGCTTTGACTTGAGATCATACTGTAGACCAGCTTTCCCCAACCTGGTGCCCTCTAGATGTGATGGACTACAACTCCTATCATCTCTGGCCAGAACAGTCATTGAGTGTGATGGCTGGGAATTATAGGAATTGTAGTCCATCACATCTGAAGGGCACCAGGTTGGGGAAGACTACTTAGACAATCCCTGCAGGCAGCCATCATTCAATCCTTCCGAAGTTTAACAGGAAAAGATTCCCCCTTTCATACATATACTATGTAATACTATTGAAATTGGTTTGATAGCTTTGCCTGGTCATGCCTAATCTTTTCCTCACTCTGTTGTAACAAATAAAGGGAGTGAAGTTGCATATTCTCAGCTATGCTATGTGGTCCCTGAGTAACTAACAACAGATTAATGACTGCAATCCTAGATGCACTTACATGGGTGTAAGCCCTATTGAAATCAATGGGGCTTAATTCTGAGGAGGCATGTATAAGATTGCTCTAATAAGAATTCAAACGGTCTGCAGACAAAAAGGGTGCCCTAAATGACCTCCATCTTTCAACACTGGGAACCTTTAATCAGGAAGAGCTGGAATAAGCTGCCATTCTGTATCCTAGTCTGACTGAAACACCTAATTGGAAAGGCCAGGGAAGCCAGTTCATTCAATGCTTATGGAAAAAACATATAGTTGAGTCCTGCTCATTTCATGCCTGTTAAGAAAACCTGATACTGTATTTTGCAGCGTTGCTTGTATTTCTGCATACAATTCACATGGCTTTTACTTCCCTGGTATATTATTTGTTTGCTTCTTTTCATTTATTTCATGCATCATGTCATCTTCTGCAGCCCCTTGTTAACCGTGGTGTTTATTTAATTTTTATGTATTCTAAATATTTTAGAATAAAAGTCATGTTTAGACATTAATAGGATTTTCAGAGACCAGCCTAACATTCCTTGTCTGTTTGATCCCAAACTTTTCTGTTTTAACTTGCTTTTTTCAACAGTAATGGGAAACCGGGTATTCCTCTTTCCCCTCAAAAATGGATCTTCTTCCAGCTTAAAGAGGGTGAAAAGTCCATGAGCATTATCTGCATTTCCAGTACTATAAACCTGTCTCTGGAATAACCAAGTTTGTCTTCATTCTGCATTCCGATAAGATGTTATTACAATAGTTATTTTAATCAAATCTCTAGCTATTAAATTAGTACATACTTACATGGGGTTTCTCTTAGCTGGGGGGAAAAGAACTGTTTCCAGTAGATTACGGTGCCCTTAAGTCTTGTGACAGAAACAGGCGAAGCCAAGGCTGGAAATTATTTTATTTTTTGCTACAAGACTGGATGAAACTATACTCTCCTGGGAGTCTGGGTTCTTGCATTGAAGCTCGATCTAGATAAAATAGAATTAATGATAATGGGAGTGGGACACTTGTGTATCATAAAAAAACAGGAAATGTACCACCAAAATAGGGCAAAAGAGGATATGGATTTGCATTAAAATGTACAGTTTCAAATTTAGCTATAATTCTAAATTCTAGAAAAAAAATTTAGACATGATCACCACAATTTAAAGAGAAACACAATACATCTCACCATAGGGGGGAACAGTGTGACCAGGTGACCTTCTGCTCAGTCTGCTGTCCAGGTGCTAACTGCTGATGTGCAGCATCAAACCCCCTGCTCTCACTTCTTATGGTTATCTTTAAACCAGACTTGGTCAAGATAGTATTTCAAATAGGGGACTGTCCTCTGTAAAGTAAGACACATGGCCACCCTAGTAGTGGGCCCATTTATTAGGGAAATGCATGTTTTAGGTAAGAGCTTTCCTAATGAGCAAATTTATAGTTCAGGGGGTAATCCTGGCTGTAACCTTTCTAGGGATTTTCCAGGTGGTAGATAGATAGCTGTGGCCCACGGTGCTCTATTTTCAGCTTTGCTCAACTGTGGACAATTCTGAAAGCTGCTAGAGACCAATTTGGCCACTGTCATTCAGGCCTTGCTGACCTCCACGAAGGGCTGATTTGATTTAAATCAAATTGATTTAAATCATGATTTAAATCACTTATCCGAATGACTCAATTTTAATTATTTAAATCACAGTTTAATCACCAGTGAGAAAAGTCTCTATTTAATCATCATTTTTAAGTACAAGTACATTATAGTTTAATATAACCTTAATGCATATTTGGAGATGTAGTTTTCATTAGAAGGTAGGTACACAGTGGAGGATACATGCAGCAGAAGTTTCTTCCAGAATCAGGACTGCATGAATATGTTCTGTTCACGTTTGGTTTCACTTTCTATTCCCTCTCCCATCCCTTGTATTTATATCCAGACTCCTCCTCCTCCTTGTTTAGATCGACTCCATCTCCCCAAATTCTCTAGTCATGGACCTTCTCTGTCTTTGCACTTAAAGAGAGGCAAGGCCGAGAGAGAGCGAGAGAGCGCGAGAGAGCGCGTGCACTTCTGTACACCACCTGCAGTGCGGAATAGGACTGATCAGGTTATCTCCCATCTCCATAAACTGCTGTTAACATATTAATAGAATATAATTAGAAGTTGTATAATTAGTATTAATGACGATATCTTTGACCTATGCACCTTTTTTTACTAATTTTTTAAAGAAAATTTCAAAATCTGATTAAAATTTTAAAATTCAATTAAAATTTTAAAATCTGATTTTTAAAATTAATTTTGTAAAAAAAATCATTTATTTTTTATCAATCCTGCCTCCACTTTCTATGGGGCTTCCTTTGAAAATGGTTTGTATGTCTGTAGTGTTTTTAACCCACCTTTTAGCTGAGAAGGCTCTCAGAGAAGCTTTCAGATCAATAAAAAAACAAGATAGTTGCTGCCCTGAGGCTTACAATGTAAAAGACCAAACACAAAAGGAAAGAGGGATGGGAAGGCAAGAGACAAACAAGAAAACTCAGGTACCAGTTCTTAAAAGAATGCTCTGGCCCATCCATTGGTCAAAGGAAAAGGAGCCACCAATTACTACTCAAGTAAGAACACCAGCAAGGGAAGATCAGCCTGACCTGAAGAGCATTTAAATACAGCTCAACCATCTTCTTCTCACTTTGAAAAATTAATCTTCTGCCTCTTCGTTTTCCTTCCCCTCCTTTCCTCGTGTGCCTTGTCATTTTAGTTTGTGAGCCTGATGGCAGGGCCTCTCTGTCTTGATGTGAGCTGCTTTGGGAGAGAATAATTGTCTGAAAAGTAGGATAAAAATGCAGTAAATAAATAAATACAATTTACAAAGTTCTTATAATAACAAGCTGGGGTGGAAACAGTTCAGGGACAGGAGGAACAAAAAGGAGCTGGTTTCTCAACAGGATCGATCCAGGGGTGGAGGGATGATTTTTAGTCAATTAAGATGAACTGATTAAACGCTGCAGCCCGTTTTACTGTTGTATTTTGAAAATGTTTTATTGCTTGTGAACCACCTTGACACATTTTTGTTGCTTTTAAAAGTGGCATAACATAAATAAAATCCAGTGGGGAATCATCCCTTTTCTGAAACAACAGAGTTCAGGCACTTTTACCATTTTGCACACTGCACCACTGACTCCTGCCAATAAACAATTCTTGTCTGTGAAAAGATCTCACTGATCTCAGTCTCCCCCAGGCTTTCAGCAAGGGTTATCTGTACAATTTGATTTTTTTTAACCTTTTGGAAGTTTTTCCCAGTTAGAGAGAATTGCTGCAACTGGTAGGGTGAAGAGTTCACAGCGTCCTTACAAACATATATGTAGGGGCTGATGGTTCATCTTGATTTTTTCTAACATCATGAATGTAATTCAGAAAGAAGTGCAGAATGTTTGAACCAATGCCAGATGACAGTGTGAAACACACAGACATATTAGGCTAGTTTTTGTTAGTTTTTAACAGACCTTTAAAATGCATTTGTTTCAAACTCCATTCTACTAAAAGTGTTGGGAGCTGGATTTTAAACTGCTGCTGTTTTTTTGTGGGGGGGGGGGGTTGGTAAATGGAGTATTTTATTTGTATTTTTAAAGAGTTTGATGGTTCTAATTATCTTTTCTAAGCTGCCTTGAGATACCTTTGTCCTGAAAGGTGGAATATAAGTATTTTAAGCAACCAAATCTTTATCCATAAATGAGCATACCCGTGTCTCAACTTCTACATATACCAAACCTGCAATTCGATGTAAAACCTGCATTGGCTACCACATGCATTCAAATGAAAAATGGTTCTCTTCTGATTTCTTTCCTGCATTAACAAGATTCACACAGGCACTCAAACAGGGTAAGTGAGGTTCAAATGGCTTCTGGTGTCATGTATGAAAATGCCCTAAGGGCACAATCCAGTGCATGTTTTGCCAGAAAAAAAGCTCCCAGCATTCCCCAGCAAACTATGCTGGCTGGGGAATGCTTGGAATTGTATGACTTCTTTCTTTCTAAACATGCATAGGAATGTGTGCTAAAAGTAATATATGAAGACACCTTAGGTTATAAGTATATAACATGTTGTTGTTGTTGTTCGGTCGTTAAGTCGTGTCCGACTCTTTGTGACCCCACGGACCATAGCACGCCAGGCCTTCCTGTCCTCCGCTCTTTCCCGGAGTGTGCTCAAATTCATATTCATTGCATCGGTGATGCTATCTAGCCATCTCATCCTCTGCCGTCCCCTTCTCCTTTTGCCTTCAGTCTTTCCCAGCATCAGGGTCTTTTCCAGGGAGTTTTCTCTTCGCATTAGGTGACCAAAATATTTGAGCTTCAGTCTCTGTCCTTCCAATGAGCACTCAGGGTTGATTTCCTTTAGGATTGACTGATTTGACGTCCTTGCAGTCCAGGGCACTCGTAAGAGTCTTCTCCAGCACCACAGTTAGAAGGCATCAATTCTTCAGCGCTCGGCCTTCCTTATAGTCCAGTTCTCACAGCCATACGTCGCTACTGGGAAAACCCCAGCTTTCATGATACGAACCTTTGTCGGCACGGTGATGTCTCTGCTTCTTACTATGCTGTCTAGGTTTGCCATAGCTTTCCCCCCAAGGAGCAAGCGTCTTTTAATTTTATGGCTACAGTCACTGTCTGCAGTGATCTTGGAGCCCAAGAAAATAAAATCTGTCACTGCTTCCATTTCTTCCCCTTCTATATGCCAGGAAGTGATGGGGCCAGATGCCATGATCTTAGTTTTTTTAATGTTGAGTTTCAAACCAGCTTTTGCACTCTCCACTTTCATCCTAAACAAGAGGCTCTTTAGATCCTCTTCACTTTCTGCCATTAGGGTGGTATCGCCTGCGTATCTGAGGTTGTTGATAATTCTCCCGGCAATCTTAATTCCGACCTGTGATTCATCCAACCCGGCGTTTCTCATGATGTACTCTGCATATAAATTAAATAAGCAGGGTGACAATATACAGCCTTGTCGTACTCCTTTCCCAGTTTTGAACCAATCGGTTGTTCCATGTCCGGTTCTTACTGTTGCTTCTTGCCCCTCGTACAGGTTTCTCAGGAGACAGGTAAGGTGGTCTGGTACTCCCATCTCTTTCAGAATTTGCCACAGGTTGTTGTGATCCACACAATCAAAGGCTTTAGCGTAGTCAATGAAGTGGAAATAGACGTTTTTCTGGAATTCTCTTGCTTTTTCCATGATCCAGCGAATGTTGGCGATTTGATCTCTAGTTCCTCTGCCTCTTCGAAACTTTGCCTCTTCGAAATGAATAGATTTAAGGGATTAGACCTGATAGACAGAGTGCCTGAGGAACTATGGACGGAGGTCTGTAACATTGTTCAGGAGGCAGCAACTCAATCCATCCCAAAGAAAAAGAAATGCAAGAAAGCAAAGTGGCTGTCTGATGAGGCTTTAGAAGTAGCTGAGGAAAGAAGGGAAGCAAAAAGCAAGGGAGAAAGGGAAAGATATATCCAGCTGAATGCAGATTTCCAGAGAATAGCAAGGAGGGACAAGAAGGCCTTCTTAAATGGACAATGCAAAGAAATCGAGGAAAACAATAGAATGGGAAAGACTAGAGATCTCTTCAAGAAAATCGGAGATCTCAAGGGAACGTTTTGTGCAAAGACGGGCATGATAAAGGACAAAGAAGGCAGGGACCTAACAGAAGCAGATGACATTAAGAAGAGGTGGAAAGAATACATAGAAGAACTATACAGGAAACATCTTAATGTCCTTGATAGCCATGATAGTGTGGTCACTGAACTTGAGCCGGACATCCTAGAGAGTGAAGTCAAGTGGGCCTTAGGAAGCATTAGTAACAACAAAGCTGGCGGAGATGACAGTATTCCAGCTGAGCTATTTAAAATCCTAAAAGATGATGCTGTGAAAGTGCTGCACTCAATATGCCAACAAATTTGGAACACTCAACAGTGGCCACAAGACTGGAAAAAGTCAGTTTACATTCCAATTCCAAAGAAGGGCAATGCCAAAGAGTGTTCAAACTACCGTACAATTGCACTCATTTCACATACCAGCAAGGTTATGCTCCAAATCCTACATGCTAGGCTTCAGCAGCATGTGAACCAAGAACTACTGGAAGTACACGCTGGGTTTTGAAGAGGCAGAGGAACTAGAGATCAAATCACCAACATTCGTTGGATCATGGAGAAAGCAAGAGAATTCCAGAAAAACGTCTATTTCTGCTTCATTGACTACACTAAAGCCTTTGACTGTGTGGATCACAACAAACTCAGGCAAATTCTTAAAGAGATGGGAGTACCAGACCACCTTACCTGTCTCCTGAGAAACCTCTATTTCTAATAGACTTGAATTACTGTGATGTTGAATGGTTTGCCTTGGATTTGTACTGAGATCATTCCGTCGTTTTTGAGATTGTATCCCATTACTGCTTTTCCCACCCTTTTGTTGACTGTGAGTGCTACTCTATTTTTTCTAAGGGATTCTTGCCCACAGTAGTAGATATGATGGTCACCTGAAGTAAATTTGCCCATGCTTGTCCATTTTAGTTCGCTGATTCCCAAGATGTCGATGTTCAGTCTTGCCATCTCATGTTTGACCACCTCCAGCTTACCTTGATTCATTGATCTGACATTCCAGGTTCCTAAACAATATTGTTCTTTACAGCATCAGACTTTCTTTTCACCACCAGACACATCCACAGCTGAGTGTCCTTTCGGCTTTGGCCCAGCTGCTTCACTCTTTCTGGCGCTACTTGGAAATTCTCTCTGCTCTTCCCCAGTAGTATATTGGACACCTTCCGACCTGAGGGGCTCATCTTCTGGCGACATATCTTTTAGCCTTGTGATACGTTCCGTGGGGTTTTCTTGGCAAGAATACTGGAGTGGGTTGCCATTTCTTCTCCAGTGGACCACATTTCGTCAGAACTCTCCGCCATGACCTGTCCATCTTGGGTGGCCCTGCATGGCATAGCTTATGGCTTCACTGAGTTATGCAAGCCCCTTCGCCACAACAAGGCAGTGATCCATGAAGGGGATATAACATATATAACTCTGCAAATTAAAAAAAAAACCCTACTGTAACTAGAAATAGTAAAGGTGTCATTTTTCAAACTGCACATTAAGAAAGAAAAGAAAACCACACTGAATCAAAATAAAGAAAGGAATTGTTCAGAATGAACGAGGAACTGCAAACAATAACAAACCACACATGGATTGGTTTGAATCAAAAGGGATGAAAGAAATTCTAGTGTCATTAGACTCTGTTCTATAATTCAGATTAAAATATGCCAAAATCATAAACATGAGCACCCACAGGAAAAGCAAAGAGTTTAATTTTTTAAAGGATGAAATAAACCCAAAGATCAGATACTCTAAGTCCATAATCTAGATCATTTCACCCTCTGGTCAAGATAACATGCAACACCACTGCCACTACTGTGATGCAATTTCCCCCTATATAGAAAAAAAGTACTAGATTGTGCAATGTTTCTCTTCCAGTGACTTGAATCTGGTACTAAAAGGGGTCAGGTCAGGGACGGGAAAAAGGAAGTATGGGGTGACTAGAGGTGCAACTTTATACTCTTGTCACCCTCCTGGCACCTCATGAGGACAGAGGATACGATCCTAATAATGGACCAGGCAATGAGATTCATCCTATCTCAACAACACCACACCATGCAGCAAGTCAATACTAGCTGAAATAGAGGTGAGTTCACTTGCTTTACAGAATGGCCTGTAATACCCCAGTACCACATGGGCTCTGAGGTTGCTGGCAATTGTAGCTGCACTGTGGACTTTTCAGCCTTACCTGTATAGGCCTCCATGAGTATAAAGAGCTTTTCCCCAACTTTTAATCACCAACAGATCCTGAAATAGCTTCTCCCATTTTGCATGAAATAACTGAAGTATGGATGAAGTTGGCAAGAGGCTAGAAATTCATTTTTTTGTTTTTGTTGTTTATTCGTTCAGTCGCTTCCAACTCTTCGTGACTTCATGGACCAGCCCACGCCAGAGCTTCCTGTCAGCTGTCGCCACCCCCAGCTCCCCCAAGGTCGAGTCTGTCACCTCCAGAATATCATCCATCCATCTTGCCTTTGGTCGGCCCCTCTTCCTTTTGCCTTCCACTTTCCCTAGTATCAGCATCTTCTCCAGGGTGTCCTGTCTTCCCATTATGTGGCCAAAGTACTTCAGTTTTGCCTTTAAGATCATTCCCTCAAGTGAACAGTCTGGCGTTATTTCCTGGAGTATGGACTGGTTTGATCTTCTTGCAGTCCAAGACACTCTCAGAATTTTCCTCCAATACCACAGTTCAAAAGCATCTATCTTCCTTCGCTCAGCCTTCCTTATGGTCCAGCTCTCGCAGCCATAGGTTACTACGGGGAATACCATTGCTTAACTATGCAGACCTTTGTTGTCAGTGTGATGTCTCTGCTCTTAACTATTTTATCAAGATTTGTCATTGCTGTCCTCCCAAGAAGTAAATGTCTTCTGATTTCCTGGCTGCAGTCAGCGTCTGCAGTAATCTTTGCGCCTAGAAATACAAAGTGTGTCACTGCCTCCACGTTTTCTCCTTCTATTTGCCAGTTATCAATCAAGCTGGTTGCTATAATCTTGGTTTTTTTGAGGTTTAACTGCAACCCAGCTTTTGCACTTTCTTCTTTCACCTTCGTCAGAAGGTTCCTCAGCTTCTCCTCACTTTCAGCCATCAAAGTGGTATCATCTGCATATCTGAGATTGTTGTTTCTTCCAGCGATTTTAACTCCAGCCTTGGATTCATCAAGCCCAGCATGTTGCATGATGTGTTCTGCATACAGGTTGAATAGGTAGGGTGAAAGTATACAACCCTGCTGTACTCCTTTCCCAATCTTAAACCAGTCCGTTGTTCCATGGTCTGTTCTTACCGTTGCTACTTGGTCGTTATACAGATTCCTCAGGAGGCAGAAAAGATGACTTGGTATCCCCATACCACCAAGAACTTGACGCAATTTGTTATGATCCACACAGTCAAAGGCTTTAGAATAGTCAATAAAACAGAAATAGATGTTTTTCTGAAACTCCCTGGCTTTCTCCATTATGCAGCGGATATTGGCAATTTGGTCTCTAGTTCCTCTGCCTTTTCTAAACCCAGCTTGTACATCTGGCAATTCTCGTTCCATGAATTGCTGGAGTCTACCTTACAAGATCTTGAGCATTACCTTACTGGCATGTGAAATAAGTGTCACTGTTCGATAGTCTGAACATTCTTTAGTGCTTCCCTTTTTTGGTATGGGGATATAAGTTGATTTTTTCCAGTCTGGTGGCCATTCTTGTGTTTTCCAAATTTGCTGGCATATGGCATGCATCACCTTGACAGCATCATCTTGCCAGATTTTAAACAATTCAACTGGGATACCGTCATCTCCTGCTGCCTTGAAATTAGCAATGCTTAAGGCCCATTCAACCTCACTCTTCAGGATGTCTGGCTCTAACTCACTGACCACACCGTCAAATCTATCCCTGATATTATTATCCTTCCTATACAGATCTGTATATTCTTGCCACCTTTTCTTGATCTCTTCTGCTTCTGTTAGGTCCTTGCCATCTTTGTTTTTGATCATACCCATTTTTGCCTGGAATTTAATTTACCTCCGATGTTTCTAATTTTCTGGAAGAGGTCTCTTGCCTTCCTATTCTATTATCTTCTTCCACTTCCGCACATTGCTTGTTTAAAAATAATTCCTTATTTCTTCTGGCTAACCTCTGGAATTTTGCTTTTAATTGGGCATATCTCCCCCTATCACTGTTGCCTTTTGCTTTCCTTCTTTCTTGGGCTATTTCCAGTGTCTCAGCAGAAAGCCATCTTGCCTTCTTGGTTTTCTTTTTCTTTGGGATGTTTTTTGTTGCCGCCTCCTGAACAATGTTGCGAACTTCTGTCCATAGTTCTTCCGGGACCCTATCTACTAAATCTAGTCCCTTAAATCTAAATCTTCACCTCCACTGCATATTCATGAGGAATATTCGTGAGCTCATATCTAACTGATCTGTGGGTCTTCCCTATTCTCTTTAGTCTGATTCTAAATTGTGCAATAAGGAGTTCGTGATCTGAACTACAGTCAGCTCCAGGTCTTGTTTTTACTGCCACCTTTGGCTACAAAGGATGCAGTCAATCTGATTTCGGTGTCGACCGTCTGGTGAAGTCCATGTATAAAGTCATCTCTTAGGTTGTTGGAAGAGAGTGTTTGTTATGCACAGTGAGTTGTCTTGGCAAAATTCTATCAGCTTATGTCCCGCTTCATTTTGTTCTCCCAGACCATGCTTGCCTGTAATTCCAGGTGTCATTTGACTACCCACTTTAGCATTCCAGTCTTCTGTAATGAAAATAACATCTCTTTTTGGCATATTGTCCAGTACGTGCCACAGATCCTCATAGAACTGATCTACTGCCTCTTCAGCATCTGTGGTTGGGGTGTATATTTGGATCACTATGATGTTAAATGGCTTACCCTGAATTCAAATTGAGATCATTCTATCGTTTTTTGGATTGTATTCAAGCACTGCTTTAGCCACCTTATTATTAATTATGAAGGCTACTCCATTTCTTCTGTGGTCCTCTTGTTCACAGTAGTAGATCTGGTGGTCGTCTGATGTGAAGTGGCCCATTCCAAATTCATTACAAAGCCATTTTTATATAAAAAGCCTTTTTATGCTTTACTTCAGACATTACAAAATCTGCTTAAATTAGATCAATTTGGCTAAACACAGAGCTGCCCGAGGCTAATTTTGATCAATATGAACTGGTTACTCAAATGCCAATCCAGATTATGCTTATTAAAGGCTAAATTATTTCAAACAACACAACGTGACTATAGACATGCGTTGTGTTTAGCAAGTGGGATATGCAAATTTCTATCTAAATGTTCTAAGTCAATGATGTACTCTGGATCAGCAGCAATCTGCCTGCCACCCAGTCAACACACACTGCCATGGGTTTGCTGTGTAATTACTGACTGAATGGAATCACTCTTTGCCAGCCTTTCGTTGAGCTGATATCAGGCCAAATTTGACTGTTGGGGCTTTTTTGGAGTTATCTGAAAGTGGCTTTGTAGATTCTTCTTTGTTTCATAAACTACCACAGTTAGAGACGATATCCCTTTTGCTTTTTAATCTTATCTAACAATTGGTAGTTTGCTTTGGTTTTGTTCAGCTTCACATCAAGGAACAAGAATAGGAAAAAGCTAAGCAATGTTATTGGCAAATAAGATAAGGGAAGCCTACAAGAGCTGAGTTGCTGGATAAAACCAACTAAGGTGACATTTACCAGATCTGTGCAAGAACTTTCTGTTAGGATACACAAGATGCGTTTTCAAGACCTCAACAGCAAGTCACATTAGAATTTACCAACACACCAGAGCACAATTGACTTAAATCTACTACTGTTCATTCTCAGAAGACAGTGCCCTGTTTTGGGGTGCTTCCAGACAGAGGGCTTCTAGTGCTAACAATCAAGAAGGCATTGTGCAGCAATTGGTGTTTTTTTTCTTTCTTAACATACTTTTTTAGGTAAGGAAAGAGATAGAAGATGTGGTAGGAAAACACAGGACGGTTATGACTGGAAGGGCATCTCTACACCAGCCTAAAATCCTGCATTTAAAACGGGGCTTTCTGCTTCCGTTTTAAATGCAGGATCACAACTGACTGCCTTTACATGCGCTTCCTTTCCCCCCTCCCCTTCCCCCCTCCTTCTCCCCTTATCTGAGTTGTCCATTATCTTTCATTGATCTCGCTCCTCTTCTTGCAGCTTTAACTCTTTTCAGGGAGGAAACTGACGGGGTAATTTGATAGCTCATATATGCGATCTATTTAAAAATGGAACAAAGGGTTCCTTAGTTTAGTGCAGGAGCACTTATTTAGTCCAGGAGGCTCACGGCAGGCTCACGGCGTCATGTAAAGAGCCCACAAACTTCTGTGACGGAGCAATCTCAATCGCAGGATAAAAGCTCCATGTGAAGGAGCCTGAGGACAGTATCATCTTTGTTGTTGTTCAGTCGTTCAGTCGTGTCCGACTCTTCGTGACCCCATGGACCATAGCACGCCAGGCCTTCCTGTCCTGCGCTCTCTCCCGGAGCGTGCTCACGTTCATATTCATTGCATCCGTGATGCTATCTAGCCATCTCATCCTCTGCCGTCCCCTTCTCCTTTTGCCCCTGTAAAATTCCATGAATTAGGCACGATGATGGTGTGATAAAAGCCTTGTCTGGAAGCAGCCTTACTATTTTGGCTAGCATTTATTCAGCAATGTAGTATGAAGGAAACCAGTGTTTGAATATCTTACGCAGTTTCATTGGACACAACCCCACCAAAAAGTTATCCTGTGCAAGACCCATTAAAATGAATGGGAGCTGCACAAAGGCACTGCTGTGGTCTTGTACAGTTTCCATTTATTTTGATGGTGCTTGAACCAATGGATTGTGCCCATTTGTTTAATATTCCTAAATCAGGGATAATTTTTGAGTCACAAAGTGTTGGGTGTGATAGAAGATTTCTAAGTCTGGAGAGGGGTCTAAATTGATCTCTTATGACTCCTGACAAAAATAAACAAATGCACCAATAGTCATGCATAATTTTGCCTTCAATACCCTGCTATACCTTCACAGCCACTGCTGCTAAGGGTTGTCAGTGAGATGGTTTAGGATATGGATTAGTCTTCTAGGGAAAATTGCACTGCTTGCAACATACAAAAGCAGAGATCATGAATACATCTGATGAACACTATGGTATTTGTCAGGACCTAGACCTGGTGATCTAGTTAGAATCTATTGTATCTTGTTTCCTACAAAGATATGCCCAAAATCCAGACTGTGATTTGAATCATACTACAAAAGAGACATTTTTTAGCAAACTGTCCAGCCACCCACATCTACTTCCTTGTGGCATTAATACCAGAAAAAGGACCTGCATGATTAGTTGACCATAGTGCAAAAACTAAATAACTTGGATACTGTTACAGAGGAGCTGCAGACGTGCTGGCTCTCTGTTCATGTGTATTTTGTGCCCTTGGATTTATTGGACATTGCTCTGACACCTTGGCTCTGGAATCCATTTCGTTTCGGAAGACAAGGTTAGGGTCAAACTACACATTACATTAATTGTGTAGGGTGTAGCTGAGAATAAGCTTTCATTTTACTCTGTGCACAGTCCTGATTTGAATTGGGACCACCATGTGCAAGGAGGGTAAGACTAAACCTCCCCCTCCCCCGCAACACGAGCTTGAAAAGAGGGGAGGAAAGTATCTATTAGCATCAACAGAGGCATTTTCTTCTTTTTAACACCCACCCCCCACGGGGGTTGGATAAGATTTGAGGGAAAAGGGGGGGGGTAATCCTCCCCTCCAGGTGCACAGTGGTTCCAGTCCAAAACAGGGCCATGCACACTTACTCTAAAAAAGCTTTTTAAAATCTGCAGCTACATGCTATGCATTTAATGTAACATGTAGTTTGGCCCTTAGTATAGCACGATTGATAAATGACCTCTGGAATGCTGGCACAGTGAAACGCCACCTTGAATACATGTCTGTGCTTTGATTAAATTAAAGGAACAGTCTCTGACTGGGGAACTCCTGTGAATGCCTGCCCAGTTATCTTGCCATCACCCACCTTATGATTACCCATGAGGGTACCTTTGAATTGGCCAATTAAATGCCTTGGTGGGAAAAATAACCCAATCCTGAAGCACAGGTGTCTCTCTACCATGTCAGCGAGGTCAAAACTCAGGCAACCCTACTTTAACTGTCTTTAACTACTCCTTTTGTTCTAAGTACTGGGGTAGGCAACCTTGAATAACTAGTCAGAAGTAAATCACAAGGCAGGGACCATCCCTGTACCTTCCATTCAGGGGTCCGAACCAAGCCTTTGTCCCCTTTATTTAGACCAGCCCCTGAGCAATCAAGCCTTTGTATTTTTTGTGCAAAACACTGTAATTGCACTGAAAGTTGTGCAGCCTTTTTTCACTCCCACCCTCTGCCTGCCTTGCTTGGACATTTACCAACGTCTCAGCTCTGAGGGTGAATGCGGGGTCCAATTAGGCTTACCATATCATTTCTCATTACTCCATTTTTCAAGCGTGCTTTCCTACCCAGGGACCAAGGCCACATTTACCAGGGGAGGAGTCCTTTACTCTTTCATTCCAAACCATCTCATTGTCCAAGAGAGATCCATTTGCCCTGCACTCCCAGAAAAAGAAGGCTTACCCTCCTGGTAAAGTGCCCATTGAACTGAAGGTCAGCTTCCTTACATGGCACAAAGCTGCCCGCTCCTTGAGGCTTCACTCAGTGCCTGGTGGAGGCTTATGTCCCACTGTATGAGATGCTTTTCTTGAGCTCCACGGTATCATTGTGGTGGTTAAGAAATTAGCTCAAAGTTTTGGGCAAGGGTGGGCAATTTTGGGAGTTCTGGAGGCCATTTTCACTCGCCAGACCCCTCTTCCCTACAGCCCCCACCCCCCAAAATGGAAAAACACACACAAACAAAATGGCATCCAGAGCTGCTAGAGAGCACCAAAAGGAGCAAAATTAGCTTGTTTGCCGGCTAATTTTGACCCATTTGGTGCTCTGTAGCCGTTCCAGATACCATTTTGGTTGCAAAAAAATTATTTTGGGGTTCCCCTGAATTTCAAGGTGGTGGCAGGGGCCACATCGGGGGCTCTGTGGGCTGCATGTGGGCTGTGGACCTCTTGTTGTTCGCCTCTGGTTTAGGGAAATGGTTACCCAACAGTCTCAAGAAACACTAAAATCTTTAGTCTATTTGGGAACATGCAGAAGCACCACTGGCAAGCCTCTCCATCTATATCTATGTTTAACCAAATTGCTGTGGCTTCAGGTTCCCTAATAATGGTTTAGGGCATAATTCTATGCATGTTTAGACAGAAAAAGGTCCTACAACTCCCAGCATTCCTCAGCCAGCATGGGAGTTGTAGGACCTTTTTCTGTCTAAGTATGCATAGGATTGCACTCTTATTCTCTGTTTGATCTCCCCATCCTCATCCTGATAGCTAATTATCCTTGGACTGCCATCAGGTGCTACCTTCTGACTTGGATAACATAGTTCTCAAGGGTGATCAGGTGGCCAGGGGCAAATGTCCCATATTTTTTGTACTCTGGAACTAAGACACAGACAACTAAGGGTGCTCTGTGTCCACAGCATTTTTACAACTTTTGGCAACCCAGTCCGGAAATGAGGTTTCTAGGTAATAATAGCTATTTCATGCTTTATTCCTTTTTCCTTCTCTTCCAAATCTATCAATTTTCCCCCATTGCTCCCTCATTTCACCAGCATCTTCGCTTCCTCTTGGCATACAGGCCTCCAATCCTTTCTGCCATTTCCCTACTGCCACCTCCTCTCCATTTTCGGCAAACGTTAATTTTCCCAATGTGTGTCTTTTCTACGTATTAGTGTTATGCCAAACCTTTTTTCAGCAAACTAATTTTTTTGTTTGTTGGGAGAGGGGACGTTTTACTGTTGCCATTGGTAGACAATTGGGGGTCAGAAACACTTGCTGATCTACAGCGAATCAACCAGAGATAGCCCACCCCTCCTCTATGCAGATCATGTGGAGAAAATAAGAAGCCATCTTGCCTGTATGGACCAGCAGTCACAGCGAAATAAGCACAGTTATGTCAAGTGCTTTAGCCCTACTCCTGTCAATGGGACAGCACTTTTTCTAGGTTCCCATTATCTAAGCTTCAAGAAATTAGAAGTAAGGAATGTGGGAACGGACAAGTACTTCATATGGAGTTCTACAGCACTTTTTAAAAACTTCTTTCTTTAAAACAACTAAAACGTAACTAAACAAGACTGTTTGGGCAACCACTTTCAACTGTGAAAAAGTAAATAATTAAAGAATCAGGAATAAATTAAGAAAAGGGCCAAAAAGGAAAGAGTTAGCAAAAAAGTTTGGACTGCTAGATTAAAAATGGACATGCACAAGTCTCCACTTGTATTGTTTGTTACAGACAGCTGTTTAAGCATTTACAGAAATAGTGTGTGACTTGATACTCAAAGATGCTTTTAGCATCATGTGTGAAATCACCTTTATTAAATCTTCTTGCAGAATGTAAATCACAGTGTACCACTTTTATCTGCCAAATATTGAAAGGAATGCAGATATTTAAAAGGAACAACGAAAAGAAAATCTCGCAAAAGGCTTTAGGCTTGTTCCATCTGTAACTGTGAAATCCTATACACGTTTAACTCTGAAGCAAGCTCCACTGAGTTCAATGGGAATTATTCCCAAGTAAATGTGTATAGCAGGGGTAGACAACATGCAGCCAATGGGCTGCATGTGCCCCTCTGCCCATTGTTGCTAAATTTGCCATAGCAGCAGTACCAATTTTGCAACAAGGCCCTTGGAAGAGAGGGAAACTCCATACAGCATGTCAAGGAGAACAGTTCAGCCTTGCCTTTTCATGGCATACTGTTTTTCTATGTGCAAGGCATTTCTCCCCCATGGACAAGCATTAAAATTGGTGTCTAAGTTTCTTTTTCTTCTTCTACCCCCCTCATCCCTTTTTCCTTTTGTATCACATCTTTTAGATCTGGTTTGCACATAATGCTAAGATATGGTTTATTGAATTCTGGGTTGTTGTGATGTGTGAATCCAGCTGCACTAACAAACCATGGGTTGTGAACCATGAACAATCAAAAAGGAGAACCAATGGATTGTTGTTGAGTTGTGAACTCTTGGTTGTTTAAACCATGGTCGTCATTACATGCAAACTCAGGCTGTGAGTTGTTCATGGGTTGTTTTGCCAGGCTATAGAGGCGGCAGGCAACAGCGGTTAAAAAAACCCCAGTCTGTCTACATGCCAGTACTACAGCACCCCAAAGGCATTTGGGATACAGGGAGGGAGCAGGTGAAAGTGGAGGGAAACAACCTTGGGACTTAGAAAACAAACCACAGTTTCTTCAGTAATTTGCTAGGAAAAACCCTAGTTAACCATGGGTTAAATAAACCATGGGTTAGCATTATATGTGAACAAGATCATAGACTATATGCCTGTGGGCAGGGACTGTCTTGTTTGTACTGAACTTACGTAAGCCTCTCTGGGAGACCTTGGCTGAAGAGCAGGGTAAAAATCCTTTAAAAAAATTATCTGTTTGTGGGCTTCCTGGAAGTATCCAGTTGGTCACTGCAGGAAATAAGATGCTGGATTAGATGTATCTTTGGTGTTTTTCAGTGGAGGCTGGTGGGTCCTATTTCGGCGGGGCTGTGCATCCATTACAGGTTTTAGTCAGAACCAGGCAGAATTCTAAAGGAGCTATCCAAGGAACTGAACCTATTTTGGGGATAGGGTTCAACACCTTGAATAGCTCCTTTAGAGTTCTGTCAGGTTCTGACTAAAACCAAGAAAGGATTCACAGCCCCAGTGAAATCAGAGCAATCAGCTTCCACTGATGTTTTTATTAATTTATTCACATTGCTTAGGTAAAAGAAGAAAAACTATAGCATCATAAAGACTAACGAATTGTAGCATAAACGTTGACAAGCCAGAGCCCAAGTTGGCAAATTATCTTATTATTTATTTATTTGTTCATCTAAATAGTGCCATCAATGTCTATGGTGCTTTGCAGAGTACAAGAGGACTGGTTTGTGCCCCAAAGGCCTTACAATCTATAATTCGAGACAGGAGAGATAACAGAGGAAGGGGGGGGGGTGCAACAGGGGGAAGGAGGCCAAGAAAGAATGTTTTATTTCAGTAACACATACTTAGGTTTATACCTTATCAAGATGTTTAATTCTATCACCTGTGGCCTGAATCTAGATAAGAGTCTTTAGTCCACTTAGGGCACAATCCTATGGGTTGCGTTCTTGATGCACAACAGAGGCGATCTTAGCCTCCCCGTCCTCCCACCTTGTGTTTTCACTAGATGGGCTTTTTTACCTGTCTAGCTAAAGCATTTTGGAGGGGGTGGGGCAGAGGCTGGAGAAGCCACAGGATAACTCATATCCTGACCTCTTCAGTCTCCTCCCCACCCGCCCAACAAAACACCCTCTTTTCCCTCTCTCCAGCCCAGTTCTTCCACGCTGGCTATGCAGGGGGGAAGGGGGTGGTCAGAGCTCCGATTCCCAGCTTCGAGGTCAGGGCACCGTCTCCGACCTCAGAGCTGGGAATCTGAAATATCCTATGTCTACAGGCCATAGGATTCCTCCCTAAATGTGTTATCATTAGATTATCAGGATGTGTGTGTTGTCATCAACACAGCTTTATGAATGGCCACTGCAACAGTTTTTTGAAAACATAATTTAGACTTTAACTTGATGGTCACAGTCGGTCTTTTTTGCATGTCATTTCCCTCTAACTCATTGTTTACAATTCCCACTCCCCACAACCATGTCTAAATAGCCAGTCAACACTTCATGCATCTGATGAAGTGGATACTAGTCCATGAAGGTTTATTATAAATGTATTAGTCTTTTAAAGTACCACAAGACTATTGTTTTTGCTTAAAGAGATTAACAATGCTATCCCTCTGGAAATACTTAGGTTTAGTTCCAATAGGAGGTGGGCAGAACGTAGGTTGGGATCTACTCAATGATTTGACTTAGATCAGAAGTGGTTTCTAAGCCTCAGTTGTCTAAGAATGGGAATAAGTAAAAAGCTTCCCCCTCTTAAATAAACAAGGTTGCTAAAAAGAACGCTGGGGGTGTGGGGGGATACCAGGAATGGATATTTGTGTGAAAGGACTTGCGAGCTTGGCTTTAGTACTGATCACAAATTCCTAGGCTGAGCATATGCTCAAAGTCACCCTGTATCTGTAGCAGGTACTGCTCCAAACCTTTTGCTCCCTGAGGCCGAACAGCAAATGCTACCCACCCATCTCCCAATGTCAAAGTGCATAGTACCAAAAGCTGCCCAAGTTATTCTGGCACCTGAGAGAAAAAAATCCCACAAATCTCTCTCTGGAAGTAAAGATAAAATAAAAATAAATTAAATAATGAAATCTGCTGCCCTTTCATGACACCAAAAATCAGCTCCTTGAAATGGTGGCCTTACTCTGCTTAATGGTAGGTCCGGCCCTAACCATTAGGGTATGTCTCCTTGCCTGAACTACTATTTGCTCCTGGCCCCCGTTGGTAGAACTCCGGGTTCTAGTAAAAAACAAAATGGATCCTACAAGCCTGATACGTCCCCAGATGTAAAGACTAAGATGGTCTGCTGCTTATCTACCTTTTTATTTTCCCAGGCCTTTTAGTCCTTTAGTTTTGTTTTTTAAGGGCGCAATCCTGTGGGGATAGGCAGCCGCCTCCGAACTCCGAACACCTATCCAATGCAGGGCAGAAGCACCAAGGGTATCGTTCCCTCCGCACTTCTCCTGCCCTGCATTTGTGGCTAGACAGCTAATTTCAGCTGTCTAGCCGCAGGAAGGCGGAGCGGGGGAGGAGGCTGCTGGACGACACCATGCCAGCATTCCTGCCTTCCCCACCCGTAACGCCCTATTTTGGCTGCTCCGTGCTCCTCTTCCAAGCGCAGAGGACGGGGCTGTTCCGCACTGCCTGCAAGGCAGCGCAGAAGCGAGGGAAGGTCAGTTCTCTGGGAACCTATCTCAGCGCACAGGCCCCGAGGTCGGTTCCCAGAAAACCAGGTATCGTACGGCTGTCTAGCGGCTGACTAGCGGCCATGGCATTCCTCTCCCTGTGTGTTAACTGTATTTTTAGATCTTGACATGGCTGCTGGCTTTATTTCTGGCTTTTACTTTGGTTTTATTCTGTTTGTCATGTTATATACGAAGGTTTTCATTTTTGCAAACAAAAAAACCCAGAAGGGGAAGCACCAAAATAGGGCAGAACTTGAAAAGCGAACATATTCGCAACGGTGCCAATGAAAAGCTTTTATTGAACCATGGATGGTGGAGTAAGAAAGACAGCCACCATTTTTAAAAAGCTGTTTCCAGAATCTGGGTTTTGTAAGATTGCCCCTGGCGAAGGGACTCCTATTTCTGAAATGCGTTGGATTCAATAAAAGTCTTTCATTGGCACCTTCACGGATATGTTCTCTTGGCACTCCGTTTTAATTTTGGAGACCTGCTATTAGGGCAGTATAGAAATAATAGTAAGGGTAGCATCCTACGTATGCATAGACGGGAAGAAAAGTCCTACAACATGGTGGCTGGGGAACGCTGGGAGTTGCAGGCCTTTGTTGCAGGACTGTCTAAACACGCACAGGATTGCGTCCTAAAGAAATGAAATAAAATCTATCCATCTACGTGGTATGGACGATCTAAACAAATTAAAAATAAAACAGCTCTCTTCCTTCCTCAGGGTCGGGCAGGAGCGACCTCCTCACCTCCGCCTCGCCTCTCAGGCGCGAAGGGGTTCGAGGCACGCGCGGGGAGGCGCGCGCTCCCGGGCAAGCGAGACTCGGTCCGCCCGCCAGCCAGCCGAAAGGGATTCCTGGCCACGTTCCAGGTCGGCGCACTAATACAAGCTCTGAGGCTCCCGCCTGACTGACGCCGGCTGGGGCTGCTTGCTCGCTTGCTGCTGCTCCAGCTCTGGCCCCTGCCGCCGCCGGGTTATTGCAGCCGCGTCCTTTTGCATGATAAAAAAAAAAAGAAAAAAAAGTGTGCAACTCGCTCCAGAGAAGTTGGCGCAGTAGCGGCGGCGGCAGGAGCAGCGGGGAGACGGCGGGGCACCCGGCGGGCAGGGCGGGAAGGAGAGACATTCACCCCACGGGCAGGTAAGAGGTTTTTATTGTATTGTGCCTGTTGTTGGCTTTTGCTCTCCCACGTCAGAAATTTGGTTTGGCTTTTGGAGTTCGCCCTTCCAGCCTGAAACGTTCGGGTTGGGTCTGAGCTCCGCGCTTTCTGCAGCAGCCCTCAGTAGACCTGCTTGCAAACTTTTTGTTGTTGTTTGCATCGCAGGCGTCAGTTTTCTCAGCCGGCAGCTGCATCATGCCAAACCTTCCGCGGAAGGTGCTAAGCCTTGAACCAGCCTCTCGGGGGGACTTTGGCAGCCGTCAGTTTCCTTTTGGCAATTAGCATGGCCGGGCTTTTACATTCCCCCAAACTACATACTCTGCAATATATATATAGACACACATTTATCACACACACACACACACACACACACAGTTTATACTGGGCGATGCTTAGCCTGCTGTTCTTCTGCATCTATCTTGTGACAATGAAGCTGCCATTCTCCTGGCACTTACTTGAGAGTAAACTCCATTGAACTGAATGGGGCTTACTTCGGAGCAAACCTGCATCGGATCTGGCTGTCAGGCAATCCCCGAGGTGTAATCAAAAACAACAACAAGCAAAAGGGTGCCCAAAGCTATCCCCGTGGCTTACTAACCCATGATTTTGAATCATTGACAAATAATATAGTAACATTGACCGTGTGATGACATCGCCCTTGTCTGTTATTCACTTCCTTACTACTGTTGGCTATTGGCATTTGCTTTAAAAGTTTGAAATATTTATACCAACAAACGGGAAATTGCTGAGGACAATTCTCCTGACGCTGAAACAGTTCTGCCCCCCTCTTCTCCCTTCGATGTTCTTAGCTTACAACGCCAGATCCTTGCAGAAGGGAGGGAAGGAGGGTGGTGGTGGGGAGAATAGATACAGGAGACAAACTGACGCCAGTATTGTGATCGGAAGGAGGGGCGCAAGGCAAAACGTTTTTATGGCTAGTTAAACGCTGTGAAGCGCTCCTCAGCCTCTATTTTGATTTCTTTTCTTGCTTTCTAACTTAGAGAGACAGACTGAAGGGAAGAGTCTAGCTCATTCTGAAAAAGCTTTCATTTCTTAGATTGCCTTATTGAACGTCTGGACCTGTCTATGAAATAAGGTCATTTTGCTTAGGGGGAAAAAAAAAACTACACAGGCATAATATTTGTGACTGTATAATCACAACAATCTATATTACCTAAAGAAACAAGAGTGTTGTGATGCTTTAAAGACAAACAGACTTATTGTGACATAAGCTAATAATCATTAGGGTCCCACCAGACTCTCTTGAGTTTGTTTTAATGGACTGGTGGTATAATCCTGTACGTGTCTACTCAAAACGTACACCCGGCTAAATTCATTGGGATTTACTCACAGGTAAGTGTGTGTATAGGATTGCAGCCTCTGGAATTTATCACCATCTAAACAGAACCATTTTGGACATCAAAACAACAGTTATTGTCATTAAACAATGATTTCCATCATAGAATAAGCCACTGGCAGTCACAGATAGCTGAAATTCACAATTTGTTTAATTCCAGAAGTAAGTTGTAGTTGGGTAGTAAGAGAATTTTAGGTAGTTATCCAACTTTATGTCTGAAACATTCAGTTTCACAGTAAATTAGTTTTCCTTATAGGTGTCAAAGAACCTCTGTGGATAGAGAAACGACACATATGTAATTAAAGTCAAACATTTACATTCTAAGGGATAATTATACTCTGAGATGGGGGGACGAATTACAAGCCAGTAAAGATCTCTCAATGAATGAATTTTCCCAATAGCGCAGAGACATAGGAAATGATACACAGGTTCTTGGAATGTAGTCAAGTTCGTGGCTGACCAGGAAGGACATTGCTGATAAGAGAAAGATGTAATATTTTGTAACTGAGAAGCACGTAAATACATGCTTTAAAAAGGTGGTCTTTAGGGATAATACCTTATTGTCTTCCACAATGCGATCTAAAGGTAGCGTAGTAAAATTCTTTTAAAGAGCAATAAATCCCAGAATAATGAACAACAGTCATCATTCAAATAAACTTCATCATTCTAATTCACCCATGCAGTACTTAGAAAGATTTAATAATTAGCCATTGCCAGTCGGTGCCATTGTTGGATTGGGTTGCATTTGTCTTTTTTTAAATGACGATGCTTCCATCCAAATTTCTCTGCACTTTGTGTATTGTATCAACTAAAAGAGGTAGCTGTGAGAAAATGTTCCTTTCATCAGCTGTTGAAAAATGTACATAAAGGCAATTTCAAATACTAAAGATAAGTTTTAGAGTTTCATTTTGGGCTTGTCATTGTTGGGTGCTGATCTGTGTACCTGCAAAGCTGACATTGGGTTGGATCCAGACTTAATCATACTTACTGTAGACCCACTGAAATCAATGGGGCTTTAGTTAGTTTTGACTAACTTAAACCCCATTATTTCAGTGGGTCTATTCCAAGTATGACTAAATCTGGATCCAACCCATTAACTTAAAATGGTCTTGTGCAGGAAACTTTCCAATGGATTCCCAAGAAGAGCCCTGCTGGATCAGACCAAGAACCTATCTAGTCCAGCATTCTGTTAGCTCAGTGTCCAACCAGATGCCCATGGGAAGCCCACAGACAGGATGTGTGTGCAATGCACTCTCCCATCCATGTTCCTGAACAACTGTTATACAGAGGCATACTGCCCCTGATAGTGGAGAGTCATCATAATTAATAGTCATTGATAGCCTTATCCTCTTTCCTTGTACCATCACTACATTCGTTTCAAAGCAGCCAGCAAATGGGTTTTTCAGAATTATTGAATAACAGTGGAATCTAATTATAATTCATCCGTTCTATGAGGGCCAGCCAGATTGTATGTTGCTAAAACAAGAAATGGGTTTTTAATTTTCTTTTGCCAAAGTGGGAAAGAGAGGTTAAACTATACAATATTATAGATTTTAGCCACAAATAGGGACAGCTTGTTCAGTACTAAGAAATGCTATGGAAACATATTGCAAACTTGAGGTTCATGACTACATTGTGTGGTGAGCACCACACTGTGGTTAGTTGGATTATTATGTGATGTTTCAGCTGCAGGCCAGACAAGAAAATGGGTCTGCTGAGCATTTATCCTGCTGATGACTTAACTGGATGGAACTTTTCCAAGCCCTGCGTTACTGGCATGATGACTTCTTTTATGGTACTGGTTTGGTTCTAGTCACTGCTCCTTGACGAAACTGGGATGAAGGAACTTGCTCTTGATCTCACCTGGCTGTTAGGTGTCAGCCAATCCTGAATTGTAAGCAAGCTTCTTTCAGAACTGTTTGAGACATGATGATAAATGAAGGGAGCAAAGGGAGTGGGAGGTACAATTGACTTGTACTCCCTGTTCTTGCTCAGGGCAACATGTATCCCACATCATTTTGTCCTCACAACAACCCTGTGAAGTAAGTTAGGCTGAGAGGGAGAGTGACTGACCCAAGGTCACCCAGTGAGCTTTATGGCTGAGTGGGGATTTGAACCTGGGGCTCCACAGTCTTAGTCCAGCACACTAATTGCTACACTACACTGGCTCTCAGACTTGGCTCTGCTCCCTGCAGAAGTCTAACACTTTCCGTCAGGAAGCCAGAGTCCATCAAAACATGTAAGAACAATGATAAAAATGTCACGGCTCCCCAAAACTCAGTGCCTCACCTACAAACCACACAACATTTAATCCCACTTCAGGCATTCCAGTTTTGTAAGTGTGGAGGGTGAAGTGTATGCTTCCTCTACCTGCAACTTCCCCGAGTCAGCGGGAAAGGTCTGTAATGGCACCGTAATTGTGTTCAATTTACAGAGCTTAAGCTAATCATGTGGCTGAAACTGATCGGAATCCAACAACATCTGGAGGTTCTCCACCCCTACGGGTTCTTCACCCCTACTGTAGACCTATACTATGGTTCAAAGAAAGGAATTAGCGTCTTAGGGAGCAATCCTGTGGCTGTTAGACAGCAGCTAGATGGCCATAGGATATGCTGCTTTCCGGGAACTGACCTCGGAGCCCATGCTCCAGGGTCGGTTCCCAGAAAACCGACCCGCCCACACACATCAGCACTGCCTCGGAGGCAGCGCGGAGAAGCCCCATCCTCCGCGCTCACAAGAGGAGCACGGAGCGGCTTAAATGGGATGGGGCTAGTAGTGTTTTGGGGCGGGGAGAGTGGATCTGCCCATATGACACATAGGATGCAGCCTCCTCTCCTGCTGCCCCCTGCCCCTGCGGCTAGGCAGCCGAAGACAGCTGTCTAGCAGAAAAAGCAGGGCAGGAGAGGCGCAGAGGGAACGATCCCCCCGGTGCTTCTCCTGCCTTGCTTTGGATAGGTGGTCACCTCCGAGTTCGGAGGTGGCTGCCTATCCAGATAGGATTGTGCCCTTAGAAGCCTTTTTGGCTGCCTTTACACTAAAGAAAAACCACACAGTCTTCCCATTGTGGAGCCTTTCTGCATTTACAGGGGGCTCCCAGATGGCGACCACATGACTGCTGAGAGGGGAGGTTTTTAATTTTCAAGGTTCCATAGAAATCTATATAACAGTGCCTAGTGGAAACTAGTGGCTGTTTTTAATAGTGTAACAATCCGACTTAAATAGATAGTTCATTATTTACGGATCTTTTTGAGATGGAATAACCAGGAAATAACTTCTGGATGTGCCCTGGAGGTTGGCGATGTCATGAAAAGGACCCGCAAACTTCCATGAATGAGCAATCCCAATAGCAGGATAAAAGCTCTGTGTGAAGAAGCCCTTTCTATCTCTGTTCTATCCAGTCTTTGTCTTGCTGTACCTTGTTGATTATGGGTGGGATATACATGGTTTTCTCACTCCAAAAACCAGTTGTCCTCCCCGTTTTATATTAAAGCCATTGTTAATATTCATATTTCGATGCTCCAGAAAATGCAGGTAACGATTAGATTTGGTATCATATTTCATGTCCAGCTACCAGGACTATTACTTGCATTCTTGTTATCTTTAGGTCTCACTCTGTTAACATGCCTTTCTCTCCAGCTTAGTCCATGTGTGTATTCACCTACTGTCTTCTCAATCCTTTTTGTTTTTTGATGAACAAGGCCCACACAAGGTATTATGAAAGTCCGGACTTCGTTAGGTGATGGTAACAGCAAGCTTCCCAGGGGATCTCAATTCACTTACAGAACGATTCAGGGAGAGGTGCTTACGCCATTCTAGTAAATTAGTCTTTAAAGTGCCACATGAGCCTCTGGGCCCAGTCCACACACACGTTCTCTTGCATAAGCCCCCATAGTAATGAACAGGAGTTGCATAAGATCACATTTACTTGTGTTTTTGCTATTAGTTTCAATTGAGAGAACTCCCCTATGGATTGTGTCTGATGTCTTTGTGCTGTAAGTCTTGAAAAAGAAACCTTATTATCAATCCTTCTCTCATAATAGCCTCTCATGTCGTTTTTTTTTTAATGGCGCTTCCCATATTTATGCCTTTCTTTTAATTACTTGGTTGTCAAGACACCACCATTATTCTATTTTGTGCTACTTTGTACAGAAACATAATTTTTCTCCACTCAGCAATCAAAAGTCTGCTTCCGAAGTTTGCCGCTGCTTCAGTCATCAGCAATTACTGCAAAGTACATTAGCAACTAATGTCCCAGAACTGAACATCTGAGCAGGCATAACTGCTTGCATTGTTATGGTTTGTGACATTGTGGTATCAGAGCATTATATACTTCCTAAGCACATTTTCCAGTGAGCAGTTACTGGGCTGTAGTACCATATTTGCAGTTTCAATAAATAGCCAGATTTCAACACAAATGATCCCCTGTATTTTCGGTTGAAGACAGAGGGCCTCTGGCTTATTATGTCCATTTCTTCATTTTTTCCTGTTAGGGAAACAGCCCAAAGACACAATCGGACACCATTTGCTAAAATACAAAATATGTTGTGGTACCTAGGAGAAGGTTGCATACAGACAATTGTTCAAACTTGAAGATGATATTGTAGAGCTGTTGTTGCATGGGTTGGGTCCAAATCTAGGTGTGTACAACTGGGCTGGGGAAAGTGGACTTCCCTGCTCCTTCCTCCCCACAGCAGCCCTTCCAAACCCCTGAAAACGCTACACAGAGGGTCAGGGGACCCTGCTGAATGGGGTGAGCTGTACTGCAGGGGTGAAGGGGATCTCCAAAGATCTGGTGGAGGCACCTTCCATGATCAGAGCCTTCCACCAAATGGAAAGCAGATTCTGGATCCAACCACACATGTTTAGGATTCCAATTCAAATAGGGTTTGCAGGGTTTTTTGCACTTCAAGCATGACCTGGGAAATGACAAAACTGGCTTCCAGCAGGACAATATTAGAGCAGCACAGCATCACTGAAAGAATTGTGTACATATTTGAGGGTAACTATCATGAGAAATGAGAACTGATCTTTTAGAACAGGGTTAGTATTTAAAAATTACATTAAGTGCATGAAAGGATCAATTCTTACTTGCATTACACACGTGTCTCTGAAAAGCAGCCTTCCTCAACTTGGTGCCCTCCAGATGTTTTGGATTGCAACTCCCATCATTCCCAGGCAGCACTGCAGTCCAGCTGGAGAGCACCAGGTTGGGGAAGGCTGCTGTAAGGGTTACTCTCCAGCAATGTCCTGTCACAATTATTTCTTTTTCTTGAGTATGAAATTGTTTTTATAATCTGTTCTAATCAATTTCATAATATCATGCAGTTGTATGAAACTAGGGGATGTTGCTGCAATTGGGAATTAGGGTAGAAATGTGAATGGGCTTTTTTCTTCATAGCAAGCCCCCTTTCTCAATACGATTTTATAGTTATCAAGCTACCACTGTTGAGCTGGTGCTTATGCCACTGCAGTGTTAAAGAGTAAGTGGCTCTTGCCATCCATATTGAGCCTGATTTATTTTGGTATGAAATTCATTAGGCAGCAGTTTACTTTCTCAGATGCTGTTTCATGAGGTAACCGTGTTGTTAGGGATGCACAAGCTGAACATTCAACCACCCCTCCCATTTTTGTGCATTTGCTATGAATGTCCAAATTCCAAATTGATTTTCTGTTGATATTCCCCTTCTCTGTCAGTTTTCTTCCTTCCCTGAGACCCAGACAATTTATCTTGGGAAGTGGGAAGGGAATTCAACTTCCTTTCAGACAGGAGAAGACCTGTAAGGCCTCTCTTTATCTATAAATTATGTGTGGACACGTTTCTTGCTGGGGTTCAAAGGACTTTTTGTTTCGTAACTACAAATTCCATGATCCCTGTCAGGAATTGACATGCCACATGTCATTTCCTAGCTAAGGAGTGGTCTTGCGGGGCGTAACTGCATTTATGTGAGCCTTCTGTTTCCTGTTACCTCTTCCAAACAATGAAGGGATCTGGAAATCAAGTTCTAGGATGAACACATTTAGCACAGAGAAGAGAAGATTAAGGGAAGACAATGAGGGTTGTCTGGCAGTGGAATAAACTGCCTTGGATATTTAAGCAGAGGCTGGGTGGCCAACCTTGCAGAGCCTTCAGTATATTGAGTAGGGGGTTAGACTAGATGATCTCCAAGGCACCTGCTAACTCTGTGATTCCCCCAAATAAAGCTTTTTTTGGCATGGGGGAAGTGGGATGACTAACAGAGAGAGGGAGTTAGTGTGATAGTGGGGGCATGAACACCATCAAGTAAGATCCAGCTGGAAGGGTACTGGAATGGACTCGGAACGAAGCCAGACATCTCAAGTGGAGGGAGTTCTCATTCTGAGACACACACCTTGTTGAAGACTCATACCATCTCTTGTTATTGTTTTCCTTATGACAAAAATTGAGAACACTTTAAATATGGAACCAACATAGCTTTTAAGAACACTTTCAGACTGTCTTGTTTTATCTGACATTTTCTCCATTGACTCTCATTCTAATGGTAATGTTAGAATTTACAACCAATGCAATTTTTTGTCTAGCTGAAGGTTAAAGTGCTGTAATGCAGAAGAACACTTTGTGTTCCTAGCAAGCTTCAATCATTGCTACTCCTGTTCTGTCATCACTTTTAGGCCTTGCCTGAAACATGCATGGCCTCTGTCCCAAAAGTGCTGCCATTTCAAAGGCACAGTGACCCCATTGCTGCCCAACTGCTTACAGAGATGGGTGGAACTATGCGTTTTTTGCTGTGATATCGCCCATCTGGCATGATGTTAAGATGCCACATGACACCATGGGTGGGCGTTACAGCTGGTCTGATACAATGCAGTACTGGCTGGGGGAGGGGAAATCTTATTTCCTAATGGCTTCTGCTATATATTGCAGGCCGAAGGCAGCATTTTTTAATAGTTCCATTTGTGCTGGAATATTTGGCTTTAGTTCTCCAGCATGTGGTGTGGAAGCCCTACTAGCTGCCAAGATCCAGAAAAGCACGAAACAGTTACATTCCACTGTGGATTCACATGGCATATATATGCCATTATTACTGAATTATTGAACTCTTTTTTCATAGAAAAATCACCCTACAGTCTTATCCACACTTACTCCTAACCTCCATTGTAGTCAGTGATACTAATTCATATAAAAGACTGCAGGATTGCAGCCAAAGCTTTGATCAAGGGAACCAATGGACCAATTCCCATGTATTCAGCAGGGGAAGTTTTGAGTTTTCCCCTCAAATGGCTCAACAACCACATCCCCCCCCCCTTTCCCCAAACCTGCATTACAGACCTAATGAAACTCAGGGGAGTTTTGAAAGCAGTTTGTAATACAATATGGGAGACTGCTGTTCAGATTTTTAAAAAGTCCACTGGGGAAGCACAGTCCCTTGGGTTTCCCTTTAAAATAGCTTTTTAGGTATGTTGCCTAAAATGTGATGTACTTTGTTCCCCAGGGATGGCAATAAGGCAAATAGAGGTTATGCTGTGGAGTTCTACTGAACCTTTAGAATCTGTAGAGGTGTGATGTTCTGCAGCATTTAGGAATATGCTTTTTAACTTGTGGAGAGTTAGGAATTGTCCAGTTGTGATTTTCACCATGCTTCCATCTACTCTTGACAGCAGGCTGAGTGCGTGTTATACAAAACACCAGCACCATATGGCTTTGTGGATGGGGATTTAGCCCCCAGTACACATGGTGTGTCCTGTCCTCAGATATAGAGTCACTGTGATACAGCATAGTATTTTACAGCAGCATGTAGAAGGGCATCCATCTTTGTCTTTATGGGGAAAATGCAGTAAAATAGCAACTCAGGATGGGAGACACTTAAGGTGGAAATTCACAAGCCTAACAAGAGTGCATATGGTTGTGATCAAATAATAAAAAATACTGTCATTAGCATGGGATCATGTGCTTTTACAGGCAGACAGAAATTCAACAAGTACAGCTTTTCTTGGTATACATACTTACTGTAAAAGCTGTACCTGTTTCATTCTTGCTATTAATACAGCTATTTAAAAGCAGAGAGGCACCTTCTAGTAAAACAGTGGCAATCTTAGTAGTGCTCATGGATTTTTCTAGTGTAAATTGTTGTTGCCACCCTGTAGAACAGAATGGTTTATTCCCCAAATGAAAACTACAGTAATACTAGATAGCGTTCTGCAAAGTACTTCGTTACAGTTGTTTGCAAATGTAACTTCTAGCCACTTCGTTGTCTAAATTATTTAGGGCAAAGTCCAAGAAACACAAGTGATTTCATGGAAGGAGTAAAGGAGCAGATTAGTGTGCAAATTGAGTCTAATATTTCAGAATTAAAATTTGTTTGTAGTCCTCATTTTCCTTTTAGTAATATGCCTGGAGGAATGTAGATGTATACTTTGCTAGAGAATAGCTGGTGTTTGTTTTTGTTTCTTGAAAATAATGGGTTTGTTTTTGTCAAGCTTTTCATAGCTCAGTTATTAGGATCTAGATTCAAAGAATTCTTGTGCAAACAACAATAGAGGTTGAAGGGGCAGACACTGGAAAAAGGGTCTTGCTTCAGAGTAAGGGGGAATGGTAAGGTTGAGAACAGAAGAGGAAGGGGCATCTGGAGCTTGTCGTATAAGATTCAGTTCCTTCATTCAGGCTAGCACCTTCTGTGAACTCGTCAGATGGTAGATTATTTATGGTATTTCTATGCTGCCCTATAACCAAAGCTGTCTGGGTGGTGTACATAAAAAGTGATTAAAATACAATAGTAACAATAAAAATACAATTGAAGTATAAAACACATAGCTAAAATTAAGCAGAGAGGGCCTTCTCAGTGGTAGCCCCGCACCTCTGGAATCGACTTCCATTAGGGGTTCATCAGGCCCCTTCTTTGCAGATCTTCAGGAAGCCTCTGAAGGCCTTCCCGTAAGTCTGGGCTCTTGATTTTTATTGGTACATTTTGTTTTTATGGCTTTTAATTGGCAATCTCTGTTTTTATAGATTGTATTGAATATGTTTTTTATGGATTTTTATTGTAACCTCTTTGTGTGGTTTTTATCTTGAATGC
This sequence comes from Heloderma suspectum, assembly GCF_057233095.1. Taxonomy (NCBI): domain Eukaryota; kingdom Metazoa; phylum Chordata; class Lepidosauria; order Squamata; family Helodermatidae; genus Heloderma; species Heloderma suspectum. The sequence goes on along the minus strand of NC_139460.1, from coordinate 42,094,537 downwards.
AGCCTTAAGAGGCTTCCACTCTAAAAGGCGGCCTAGAAATAATTTTAAATAGATAAGCAATAAAATTAAATATGGACAGGTCTTAAAACATTAAAAAGTTAAAACTTCAGAATCAATTAAAACTCCCCTAAAAAGCCTGGGAGAATAAGGGTGCAATCCTAGGCTTGTTTAGACAGAAAATAAGTCCTAGCATGCCCCAGCCAGCATGATTGGCTGGGGCATGTTGGGAATTGTAGGACTTTTTCTGTCTAAATATGCATAGGATTGTGCCTTAAAAGACTTTACCTAGTGCCAAAAAGAATACAAAGTAGGCACCATGTGAACCTTGTTGGGGAGGGAATTCCACAACGGGGATGCTATCACAGAGAAGACTCTCTCTCATAGCTTCCTACTGGATTTCACTTGGTGGTGGCGCTCGGGGATTTCGTGCTAGAAACCTTTTGTGTGGATCTCCTCTGGGGATCTTTCCACCCCTCTATCACATGGCTCAGTCTAGAAATCAGGAACTTCCTTCAGGACTCTTCTAGAAGCTGGCTCCAGCCCCTTCTCTCTGCCCATACCTTCCTCTGTCAGTCAGCACCCAATCTTCTTGTCCCTTCACCTGCATTAAAGCTTAGAGGGAAGCAAAGGAAGGAACAGTTTAAGAAACATTACTGCAGCCTTCCCCAACCTGACGCCCTCCAGATGTTTTGGACTTCAACTCCCATCGGCCCCAGCCGGCATTCTGGGACTGTAGTTCAAAACACCTGGAGAGCTCCAGGTTGGGGAAGGTTGCATTAAGGGTGATAATTTTATTTTTTTTGCTGAATTAGTGAAGCCTCTTCAGGTACAGTGAGACAAAGATGGGCTAAAACAGAGGTAGAAAAAGACTTCTAAGATGCTTATTCCTCTCCTTGAATAGTACTGTAAGCCTACAACAGGGGTGGGGTTGTAGCCATGTGGGTGGGGGAGAGGAGGGCTGCATCCTGCTGGTCCTGTTTCCTGCTATCCATCTGTTGGGGCGGGAGCACCTGGACAGGGGAGCCTGGTGTATGCAATAGGCTCCCCGCATTATTTAGAACCATAGAATCATAGAATAGTAAGGTTGGAAGGGGCCTATTAGACCATCGAGCCCAACCCCCTGCTCAATGCAGGAATCCAAGTCAGAGCATCCCTGACAGATGGCTGTCCAGCCTCATCTTGAATTCCTCCAGTGTGGGAGGGCCCACCACCTCCCTAGGTAATTGGTTCCATTGTCCTATTGCTCTAACAGTCAGGAAGTTTTTCCTGATCTTCAGCCGGAATCTGGCTTCCTGTCACTTGAGCCCATTATTCCGTGTCCTGCATTTTGGGATGATCGAGAAGAGATCCTGGCCTTCCTCTCTGTGACAAGGACTTGAAGAGCGCTATCATATCTCCCCTCAGTCTTCTCTTCTTAAGGCTAAACATGCCCAGTTCTTTCAGCCTCTCCTCATAGGGCTTTGTTTCCAGTCCCCTGATCATCTTTGTTGCCCTCCTCTGAACCTCTCCAGCTTGTCTGCATCCTTCTTAAAGTGCGGTGCCCAGAACTGGACACAGTACTCCAGATGAGGCCTAACCAGTGCTGAGTAGAGGGGAACTAGTACTTCCCGGGATTTGGAAGCTATACTTCTATTAATGCAGCCCAAAATAGCATTTGCCTTTTTTTGCAGCCACATCATATTGTTGGTTCATATTCAGCTTGTGATCTACAACAATTCCAAGATCCTTTTCACTTGTACTGTTGTTGAGCCAAGTATCGCCCATCTTGTAACTGTGCATTTGGTTTATTTTTCCAGGTGTAGAGCATGACATTTATCCCTATTAAATGTCATTCTGTTATTTTCTGCCCAGCGCTCCAGTCTATCAAGATCACTTTGAATTTTGTTTCTGTCTTCCAAGGTATTAGCTATCCTGCCCAATTTTGTGTCATCTGCAAATTTGATCAGCATTCCCTGCACCTCCTCCTCCAAGTCATTAATACAAATGTTGAAGAGCACTGGGCCCAGGACTGAGCCCTGAGGTACCCCGCTCGTTACCTCTCCCCAATTTGAGAAGATCCCATTGATAAGCACTCTTTGAATCCGATTCTGTAGCTAACTGTGGATCCACTGGATCGTTGTTTCATCTAGCCCACTTTGAGCTAGTTTGCTCATCAGGATATCATGGGACACTTTGTCGAAAGCTTTTCTGAAGTCGAGGTATATGATCTTGTAGTTTTCAATATCATGGAGAGAGTCGGTGCATAGAGCAGATTTCCCACTACAGATGTCCCTCCACAACACTTGGATGGCAGGGCCCAACTCTCCCTCTCCACACAGTTACAGTCATTTAGAGAATAACAGTTGAAGGGTCCTGGACCACCTATGTAAGTCTATTCAACGCTATACTGCCTACTCCAAATAAGTATCATTCAGTTCAGTGGGACTTATTCTGTGCTAAGAATGCCAGTGTGGTGTAGCAGTTCGACTGGGACTTGGGAGATCTGGGTTCTAGTCCCCACTCAGCCATGACGCTCACTAGGTGACTTTGGACCAGTCACTGACTCTCAACCTAACCTACCTCACAGGGTTGTTGTGAGGATAAAATGGAGAGGAGGAGGACCATATAAGCTGCCTCGAGTTCCTCGCAAGAGGGAAAAGTGCAGGATATAAATGTAATAATAAAAAGTGGATAGAATTACTAGTCAACATTATCACCAGTACGGGCTAGTGGATAGAATGTGGACTAGGAGTAGGAAGACACAGGTTCAAATCTCTTCTCGGCTATGAAACTGCCTGGGTGCCCTTTGGCCAGCCGCCATCTCTTAGCCTAACCTAACAATACCATAAGCATGGAAGAAGTTGAGAAGAGATGAAGCCATGCAGCGGTCAAATACTGTCAGAACTGCCAGCCCCTCCCACTGTGCAATCACCAGGCAGAGACCCAATTATCAAGTCAATAGTCCTTCAATATGTTAACAGCTAGTCTTTCAGACAATACAGACTCAGTACTTGCCCAGAACTGGGGTGGGTGGGGAGTGAACTAATCCTGAGATCTCTAACAGAGAAACTTCAGTGAAGTAAGAGAGAGTTGCTGCTAAACTAACATTAAGTGACCTACACAGAACTTGGAGGGCGTCCTCCATCCCCTCCCTCAGGGAGGGTCCTCCAGCTGCTGACTCCAGTGAGTGGCTAATCTGGCAGAGCATCTCAATTCCCTCATATGTTCTGACCCTCTTGAGCAACAGCGGGGGCTCTTGTGTCTGCCAAGTCTTGCCCCTCCCTTTCTGTGGGTACTTGCTTTCCCATAGAAGGGAGAAGTGGTATCTGTGCATGGCCCAAATGATTATCGTGACCTTGGGAAGATTCTTCCCTGACTCCTGGAATCTCTTGTGGAGTTTCCTCCCCAGCTGTCTGACTCAGCTCCTCTCCTCCTAACTCTGCCTCTGATTCTGATTCAGAATCTTCACAGGGAGCCTGGGCCCAATCCTGACAAATATGTAGATAGCTTTAAGATATTTTTTCTATGGTCACCTGGGATAGGACAATCTGGGGATTACCACCCCCAGTACATTACTAGTGTGCCTGGGTGATGGTGTAAAGTGTGAAGCATTTCTGGAAATTGCCTCTTCTTGTCTTGCTTGTAAGTTGCCTGTAAGGCAACTTTCTGCAGTCTTAGTGCAGAATTGGAAGTGTGGGCAACATCTCTAGGAAAGGCCAGTACTGGCTGTATTGGGACAACCTTGTACTACTATTAGAAAGCAGGCCATACAGATTGAAAAGGCTGTGTTGGATTCCAGTGTGGTGCATGCATACATCTCTTAATTCATGTAAGTACTGTACAAACAAGGCTTGTAATAAAAGTATAGAATAGGTGCCACTAATAGGCTGGGACTAGTATCTTCACAGGCATTAGTTCTTGTGGTGGTCTAAATTGCCATACTTTAGATTCTAGTAATAGGACTGTCACCATGTTTTCCCCCTTGCTTAACAGTATATAAGGGGTTAGTGTGACATCTGTCTAGACAGCTGTCTCTTGAGCCTCTGGATTGATTTGGCACTTTCGGTGATACTGAGACCAATGACATCATCCAGCAGCCTTTTTCTATCCTGATACTGAGGTCACTTGTTGCACAGCCATACAGACTGAATAAAAAAACCTTACTAGTCCTGTAAAATACCCATTAGCTCACATTTAATTAAAGAAAAGAACACCCTGTGCCTTAAAAACTAAAGCTTCCCATTACCTTTTATACAACACACCAACTACTTATCCTCATACACAAATAAATTCACCACTTGCACACTCATTGGCAGTGCAGTCATCATCCTTGCACATTTTTTGTTGTAAATCAGCCTTGTATTCGTAAGAACATAAGAGCCATGCTGGATCAGACCAAGGGTCCATCTAGTCCAGCATTCTGTTCACACAGTGGCCAACCAGCTGGGGGAACCCAGAAGCAGGACACCGGCATCAGCACTCTCCCACCCATGTTCCCCAGCAACTGGTGTGCAGAGGCGTACCGATTCTAGTACTGGAGGTAGCACATAAGCATCAGGACTAGAAGCCATTGGTAGCTTTCTCCTCCAAGAATTTGTCTAATCCCACTTTAAAGCCATCCAAATTGGTGGCCATTACTACTTCCTGTGGTAGCTAATTCCATAGTTTAACTATGTGCTGTATGAAGAAGGACTTCCTTTTATCTGTCCTGAATCTCCCATCAGTCAGCTTCATGGGATGATCCTGGGTTCTAGTATTATGAGAGAGGGAGAAAAATGTCTCTGTATCCACATTCTTCCCTGCAAATGTCCACCCAACTGCCTCAAATAATACATCTCCCAGCTGTTATTCAAAACCAGAAATAAACCTGGCTGAATGAAAAACAGGTGGGGTTGGGTGATGAGAAGGGGAGGCAAATTTGCAGAGGAGAATCAGCAGGCATGGGAATATTTAAGCCCCTTTTCCTCCTGCCCTGCCTGCCAGTGCTTCCCTACAGATGCTTCCTCCACCCCTGAATTTGTGCTACTTTGCCAAAGGTAGGTTTGGGAGTCTGCGTTTGCAGGGGTACCATACCTTGTTGTTCTCAGGAGGCTCAAAGACAGTTTTACAGGTCAGTTTCCTCTAAAGGAAAGAGCACACAAGATTTGTGCTTTTGTTTCTTGAAAGGTTTTATTTTTGTGGAATGTGTGTGTTGTTATAAATCTGAGCAGGCAAACTGGCAAGCAGTGCCTGTATCCCTAAGCAGCTTCTGGTCCCAAACAGCAAAGCACCCTTGAAACCCCGACTGCTTCTACCAGATAGCACCAAAAACATGTAACTGCTTTTTTCTCTCTCTTTCTAAATGCTAACTGCTTTTTTAGACCTCTTGGTACACAAACATTCATAGGCAGGGGACTGGTCTCACACCTCCACCTTGGCATGTTGGTGTACCTTGCATTTCTCCTACTTGGGGAAGCTGATAATAAGTGAACTTACCAATGGCCAATGTGAAAGATCCAGTCATAACAAGGTGCCTCTCACAAAACAGCATGCCTATAACACTTGGATTTATTTTTAATTTACAGGGACATTTTCAACGTAAAATATTGGTGCCTACAAATATTTTTGTAATAGTTTAAATATTTTCTTGTTAGTATCCCTCTCACAGTCTGTGATTGTAGTGCAACATATTTCCTGAATATTTCTGTCTGGCTGCAGAAGTAAACAAGTTGACTTGACACAGTCCAGAGGATGTTGAGACTCTCATTTGGGCCAAGCAGAGCTGGCAGGGTGTGTGTGTGTGTGTGTGTGTGTGAGAGAGAGAGAGAGAGAGAGAGAGAGACTTCTGCCTTAACTACCTTTCTCCTTCAAGCTACTTGTCCCTTCCTTGTATTATGCAATCTGAAAGAACTGTAGTGTACCCTAACCTTAGTCCTTTTGCAAGTATAATCAAAGCCTTTGGGACCTTCAAGATTAACAGATTTATTGTATCAATAGATTTCATGGATGGGAGCACACTTTATCTAATGCAGAAGTTTCATCAGTTGGGAGATTATATGTACACGCAGAGAAAATTATAAGCAGTGGGGTCAGAAGGCCATGAAAAGATAATGGACTGTGACATTTCTGTGTTTGCTATAACAAACTGTGGAGCACCTGGCTTGGGATGTTTGTGAAAATAGGGTGAATGAGGGTGAAAACAGTTCTGATCATCCACATGGAGATGGGATAGGACTAAGCAATGAGTGTACTTAGGACATGACAGCCAGAATTGAATCTGGGACATTTACATTGCCTGTGCTGTACCACTGACCAGTGGCCCTTCCTCAAATATAATGCCATGCCTGTGCAGTCTCTTCTCCTAGCTCCCATATGAGGCAATAACAGATACTGCGATGATTACACAAAATCTGTCAGCCAGGAATTGATCCATACAGTAGGCCATCTGGTAGAAACGCAGATACAGTGAGGTTCCGACCATAACATGGTCCTCAGCGGTCCTTCTCCATGAGCTCCTGCCAAAGGAAGTGAGGCGGGTGGCTGCTAGGAAGAGGACCTCTTCTGCTGTGGCACCCCAGCTGTGGAATGAGCTCCCTAGTGAGGTTCGCCTGGCACCTACATTGTGTTCCTTCCAGCGCCAGATCTTTTTATTTTCCCAGGCATTTTAGCTTTCTAGTCTTGTAGCTTTGCTGTTTTAAATCTGTATTTTAAATTTCTGCATTGCTACTAGGTTTTATTGTGGTTTTATTACGGTTGTATTGTTATATTCTGGTTTTAATGCTTTTATATTTTTATATTGTTTTACTGTATGCTTTTTGGTTTTAATTTTTGTGGACTGACCAGAGAGCTTCGGTTATTGGGTGGTATAGAAATAAATACATACATACATACATGACACAGTGTGCGTATAGGTAGTAGTTGTGAATGTAGATATCCATGCATGTCCAGTACAGATGTACATCATGCATTTGATCCTGTCCCCACCACTTAATACGCTAAAATGGCTGACTGTATCCTCATATTCATTCTCCGTAAACACAGAATAATTTCTATTTTCCTGAATGGATATGACTTGGACTATGGAGCTCAAGATTTGTTTTGCAGTTTACAGCTCATATATGCAAAGGCTGAACTCTGTGCATGCAAACTATAGTATCGTGTCATTCATTAAGTTCAAATGAGTAATGAAGCAAAACCATTTGTTCTTCTAGGGTCTTGCATCATCTGCATGAAAAAATAATCTCTGGAAGCACGTCCGTAACTCGTGTTGCTTAAGGTATCTAATATAGTTCAATTTCTTACTGCTGTCATTTCTTTCCCACAGGGACTATTATGCACATAGTGTACTTTGCTCAATTCTTGCTGACTCATTTTGGTAGCACAGTGTATCCTGAATGATAAGGGCCTTTTTACTAAAGGTGTTGATAGTGTAGAATTCTGTCACCCTGCCAGTGGCTGCCCTCGATGGCCTTCAGGATCTTTCTGGTCCTGCACTTTTACATTATGCTTGATGGATATTCCTGTCTTTACATCACCCAAGCAGAAATGAGGGCTAGGCACGTCAAAACAGAACAGCCGCTCCTTAGGGATACCTAGGCTAGACTGCTGAGTAACGTGTTGCATTATGCAATTTAGAAGCTACAATATGAGAATCTTCCAGTTATTGTGGCTTCAGCACAAAGTGTTTTCACTTTTATTTATTATTTATCACAGTTGCATCCCACCCTTCACCCAAAGAGCTCAGGGTGATCTTATATGAGCAATCCTATTTTATCCTTGTAGCAACCTGGTAAGGCAGGGGTAGGCAATGTAATGTCAGTGGACACCAGTGCACTGCTGGACACCATTCTTGGTGGCTGCTAAGGTGGCTGTGTGTGTGTGTGTGTGTGTGTGAGTGTGTGTGTGAGAGAGAGAGAGAATGTCTATGAGTGATGAGCTAGGGTGAGAAAGAGAGTGTATGGGTGGTGTTACCGAGTGAGAAAGAGAAAGAGATGGGGAAAATGTGATTGCTGCCGGACAGGTGGGGGAAGAGAAAAAGAGTTTGCCTTCTTTGAAATAGGGTTTTATCGGCACTGAAAACTGTGGGTTCAAAGGAGTTGTTTTGGGTGTTGGGGCTCAAACCCTTTTTGGGCAGGTTACTTGTCCTTTGTGACTAGCCATTTTGTGGTGGTGCCCAGGACAGTTTCTCAAATCACCAAATGTGCCCATGGGCTCAAAAGGTTGCCCACCCCTGCTGAAGGTAACGATAGCTGGGGATGGGAAGGAGAGACTGTCAATGACATTCAAATTGAGAAGGGATTTGTATCTGGGATCCTCACATCAAAACCAACAACAGCATCACACTGGCCAGTGGCAGGACTTTTGAAAAATGCAACCTGATATTACTTCTGACCTTTCTGAGAGGCTCCTAAATCTATTTATGCTTTAGATGTTACTGGGTAACCATTGTGGATTTTTGTTTTAAAACTAGAAAATATACTTCCCTTTGACTTCCATCAAACAGCATAGAATCATAGAATAGTAGGGTTGGAAGGGGTCTATAAGACCATCAAGTCCAACCCCTGCTCAATGCAGGAATCCAAGTCAAAGCATCCCTGACAGATGGCTGTCCAGCTTAACCTTGAAAGTGGAGGCCCACCCACCTCCCTAGGTAATTGGTTCCATTGTTGTATTGCTCTAACAGTCAGGAAGTTTTTCCTGATGTTCAGCTGGAATCTGGCTTCCTGTAACATGAGCCCATTATTCTGTGTCCTGCATTCTGGGATGATCGAGATCTTGGCCTTCCTCTCTGGGACAACTTTCAAGTACTTGAAAAGTGCTTCAAGAAAGCACCTGCCACCAGGGAAACAATTCTACTGAGTAGGACTGGAAACCAGCCAAGTAGCCATACCATTAATTTATTGTCAAATAAAACACAGAAATATTATGACTCAGTAGCTATGTTTATTAGCACTGAAAGGCTGCAAACTTTAATACATTTAGGGAGCAATCCTATCAACATAGGTGGCTGCCTCTGAACTCAGAGGTGACTGCCTATTCAAAGCAGGGCAGGGGACGCACGGAGGGGATTGTTCCCTCTGTGCTCCTCCTGCCCTGCTTTTTCGGCTAAACAGCTGATTGCAGCTGTCTAGCCACGGGAGCATGGAGCGGGGAAGGAGGCTGCTGTATGACACATTGAATGTGTCATACGGGCAGCTACGATCTCCCCCGCCCTGGAATGCCACCAGTGAAGCCCCTTTCCGGCTGCTCCATGCTCCTCTTGCAATTGTGGAGGACGGGGCTGTTCTGCGCTGCCTCAGAGGCAGCATGGAATTGGTGGGAGGTCAGTTCTCCGGGAACCGACCTCAGAACACAGGCTCCGAGGTCGGTTCCCGGAAAACACCGTATCCTATGGCCATCTAGCCGCTGTTCCAGCGGCCATAGGATTGCTCACTCCGGCTATAATCCTACACTCAATGGCACTTTCTTCTGAGTAAACATAGGATTGTGTTGTTCAGCTGCAATCATAAACACATAAATCTGCATGCATGCCTAGTTTTATTTATTATTGTTGCATAAATGCCTACGTCCTTGGCTTTTTGTCTCTCATTAGAAATAGCAATATAACTTTGTAAAAAGCAGAGTTATATTGTTTCCAAGGTGGTAGCCATGTTAGTCTGTGGCAACAAAAACAACGAAGAGTCTTGTAGCTCCTTGAAGGGTTAACACATTTATTCCGCCATAAACTTTTGTGGACATTGGCCACTTCATCAGATGCATGAAGTGTTAACCCCCAATTGGCAGATTTATATGCAGATCCTGGGGTGTGTGTTTATGCAGAGGTAAACTGTGTTGTCAGAGAGAATTAAAGTGCAAAGGTACAGACAGTGATGATTACCTTAACAGTTACCATTGTCTGTGTTATCACCCAACAACATCATTGCAACTGTGAGCCAATGAACATATGTAGTGTGATTAAAACACACACAACATTCTTCTTATTCAGACCACAGGAAATAAGAGCTGAATCTCTTGGTGAGCTGTAGTTCCACAATTTTGTGTTGATAACAGCTTTGGATATTCTAGAATTCATGTCATGCTGATGTCACCGCTGACATTTAATCTGGCTGAAAGAGATAAATATGTTTGTTTAAAACCTTACTGAAAATAGGAAGGGAGAGAAGCCTCAGGACTCTTAAATGTAAATGTTAATTTTAAGATCTGCTGATTGCCTGGCTATGAAGTTAGGTTATCTTATCAGGAAACCTAGTATAAGTATATTTAACCATTGTGTAGGTCCCTACAGGTCTTCCTCTTCTGCCACCTGGTCCCTTGCTCCAGGTAGCACCATACTTCCCCCGTTTTTTCCAGTTTGCTTGCAAAACAACATTTGCAAAGTGACCTCTTTTTCTAGGGTTGAGGGAAAAAAAGAAAAATCTCAGATATTTTCTCAGAAAAATACCTGCTGAATAATTTTCGTCAGTTTTACGCAGACATCCTCCCCAGGTTCTTTATTTAGATTTTGTGAGATGAGGCGTAACTATAACTAGCTTATAGTGGTTTACATAACGAGGAAAATTTGTTTTGCAGCAGCTGCTATCCTTTTCCTGTTGAATGTTGCTTGAAAGTCTGGTTGTGATATTAATTAGTCACTGATTTGAAAGATAAGGGTAAAAAATGGTGGTGGTTTTTTTTACTTAAAAGAACAAAAGGTCTCTGTTTCAAGGAGAGTTTAAGAAAAAGAGCATCTGTATTAAGTCTGATCAAATACTGTTATTTTATTGCAGAATTGCTATATATTTGGAGACACTTGAGAGGAAATATTTCCAGCAACGGCCAGGATATGTGTGGAAGAAGCTGAATCTGAAGGCAGCTGCCCTCCCGATACTGAGATTCAGGCTTAGTTTAAAAAAGGAGTGAGAGAGAGAGATCTGGTATCTCACTTTGCAGTAATACATATAATCTCCAATTCATATGCACTCCAGCACCCCTATCAGTTCTTTGTTCTCCTTCACCAGCCCAGCTGTCAAGAGACTGCTGGGCTGGAAGCAAGGAGATGAAGAGGAAAAGTGGGCAGAAAAGGCCGTTGACTCTTTGGTAAAGAAGCTGAAGAAAAAGAAAGGTGCCATGGAGGAACTGGAGAGGGCACTCAGCTGTCCTGGGCAGCCCAGTAAGTGTGTTACGATCCCACGCTCTTTGGATGGAAGATTGCAGGTGTCTCATCGCAAAGGTCTACCACATGTCATTTACTGCAGAGTCTGGCGCTGGCCTGATCTACAGTCTCACCATGAATTGAAACCACTGGAATGTTGTGAATTTCCATTTGGCTCCAAGCAAAAAGAAGTGTGCATTAATCCTTACCATTATCGGCGCGTGGAAACCCCAGGTAAGCAAATCATCTAAGTTATCTAAAGATAATTTCACACTGCATTGGGTTCATATCTTGTAATTATTCCCTTTGTAAAACCATGTGAGAGAGAGAGAGAGAGAGAGAGAGAGATCTAGGTGAAGAAATGAAACGGATTCAGCTCTGATTCTTATATTAGATTGTAACAATAGGGTTTTTTCAGCAGTCCAGTGGTCCAACTAGCTCGATCTGATTATTCCAGCAGTGGCCAGGAAATGTACAATAGTACAGAGCATTAATGAATAAATCCTGTGTTTGCTAACTCCTGGCAGCTTCAAGCTTAGGGATCCCAAAATAGACACAGCAGTACAGGCTTGATGGATGAAGAGGATAGGTTCGCCTAGTTTATCATGGCTCCATCTCCTTTGCCAGGCTTTATCTCCAGAGTGCTTTTTAACAGCCTAGGGTTGCAGCTGGCAATCCAGCCTATCTCAGGAGGACGGACCTTGCTTCAGTTACCAATGCTCTAGTGACATCCAGGCTGGATTACTGTAATGTGGTCTACATGGGGCTGCCTTTAAAGACTGTTCGGAAACTTAAACTCTCACAAAATGCAGCCACGTGAGTACTGGTAAGTGCTAGCAGTCAGACTGTTTGACACTAATAACGCATCAGCTGCGCTGGTTGGCAGTGTGGTTCTGGACCAAATTTACAGTGTTGGTATTGGCCTTTAAAGCCATGAAAGGTTTGAGCCCAGGTTACTTGAAGAACCATGTTCACACATACCAACCTATCCGCACTCTTGAGATCAACATCAGAAGCTCTGATTTTGTGCCTAAGGAATTGGGAAGGCAGGCATGATGGATAGTGCCGTTGCAGTGGAACTTAGAATTATGGAACTCGGAATTGATATCTGCTGGGCCTATCATTTAAGGGTTTCAAGAGGGCCCTAAAACAGGGATGGGAAACCTCTGGCCATGGGCCTAATCCAGCCCATACAGTCTCCTTGGATTCCAAGCAGACATGTCGGGACGAGAGCAAGCAAATCAGGGTCCAAGGAGCCGCAAGCAGGGGGGTAGTCCAGACCAGGTTGAGAATCGAGATCTAGAGAAGACAGCACAGAGATAGCAGCAACTATTGGTGCTACTCAGTATCAAGTTGCTCAGACTGATAGGACAGCCCTGATGCAGGGTTTCATAGGCCTTGGTGAGTAGGGATTGGCCTTTGGGGTCAGCTGACAATTACTGCAGCCTAGGTGACGCCCTTGCATTGCAATGTTTAGTCAGGTTTGAGGAGGAGGACAGTGATGCAGGATAAGGTGCCAGGTTCTGACTGCTGGGTGCTCTTGTTCATGAACCCTCACATTGCCTTAGAGTGGCCCTGAAACTCTTCATGGCTGGGGAACCTATTATGATGACTTGCTCTTAAAAGCTGATGGATCCAATTGGTTTATTGAAGGGTATAGGAGATTTTCCTGGTTCTGCTCACGATCTGGTTGGTCTCTGGAATCGGGAGATGAGCAGGGTGGTTTGTTTTATTTATATCCTTCCTTTCTGCCAAAGAATGGTGCTCAAGGTGGCTAACAGTAAAAGCCAGATTAAAAATACAATTTTAATGGTTGACACAATTGATCATAGATACCCTTGCTTCCTTGATAGGAGGGGGAGCTGGAGCAATGAAACAGCTGGGGTGATGACCGAAGTAAGAGTGGAGGAAAACTTGTGATGTCGAATCCAACTAAACATGGCTTAGAACTCATTTTAGAGACTACTCCAAACCCTCTCTTTTTAATAAAGCCTTCAGGTTAAATTAGCTGTGTTGCTGTAGTGTAAAGTTTGGCTGTTGAGATTTGTCCTTCCATTGGCTATTTTTATATTGCTTTTTACATTATTTTTATATTGGCTTTTCTATTTTGTTAATGTGAGCCACCTTAGCACCATTGATGGAAAGGCAGAAATTATTTATTTATTTCAGGGAATTTCTATAATGCTTTTCATTAAAAAAAAATAATCCCAAAGTGATTTACAATATACAATTATGATGAAATACAATAAAACCAATCATTAAAACAGTGAAAAAAATAAAATCTCATTAACCCCCCCCCCCAACAATAATAGTTAATAACAGAAGAACTTACCAAAATTAGGGACAACCCAGACAAGATGTTGGAGATCCATAAACAGGTCTTCCATCCATTCAAATATTTTTTAAAAGCAAAAGCTGGGGGGGAGATTGGATTGGAACTAGCACTGTGGGAGAAAGGGTTTAACTATTCTCCTCTGCTCTCTTATCCTAGTCTAAATCACACACCCCGCAGCTGATATTTCCCCCGTAAGAGTAGCTGTGATTGCTATGAGCACAACTTGCAACTCATCTCATACTCACTATGCAATTGCAAAACTACTGTAAATAGGTTCAGATGTGCCATGGCAAATTTGGATTGAGCTCTGAGTTCTGCTGTTCTTAGTGAAGCAAACAAATAATCTATTTGCTGCAAGTACAACTCAGCCCAGAGGAACGTAGCCCACATTCTTACCTTGTCATTTGGTCATGTAAAATGGTCTGTTGTCATTTCCTTTGGCTACCACCATAAGTCAGGGCTTAACAAATCAGTTGTGCACTGTGTGTGTGTATGGCGGGGAAACACTTGCTGTTGTTTGTTTGAAAGCTATTGTGATATTGGATATCTGGACTGTAGGTGTAAATAGTTGTTCTTCATTTGCTTTTTCAAAACGTGTGTTATTGTGTATGCCTGTCTTACAGCTTTCCTCATATTTGTAGTTGTCCAAGGTGCTGAAATGTTAGTGGGGTGGGTTTTTTTAGCTCTTTACTTGGGGCCAAACAAGATGTTATGCTGGAAATACATGATCAGATCTCCCGATGTATATATTTTCAATGAAAAACACCCATGGGGAACTCCAAGTCGGAGAAAGCAGCAGTTTTGAGGGAATGGGGTATTTAACCCTTTACCCTGACAACATTTGCCCAATTTATATCCTTCTTCCCCAACTTCAGTTGCTGTTCACCTTCCTGGTTGCAAGTGGGTGCCCAGGAAAGTGGGAGAAGCTCCGGAAAGCTTCTTCATTGTATTACAGTCTTGTTGCACCCCTCTCTGAAAGGATTAGAGAACCCTAGTCATGATTTAGAGAAGAGAAAGTCCCAGATGGTCCAATTTGAGCATTGCCCCTCACTCACCTTCTGTAAATGCTAGGATAACTGGGTATTTACATTGTTAGCTAGCCTCACCCTATGAAGCCTGGATACAAGATTGGTTCAGAGATGTGGCTATCCCAGAATTGCATACCTGAACAGTTCTGCCATTAGAATGGTCTGGCATTAGGACGCATCTGCCAATCAGCTCTTGCTCCTTCTTTTGTTGGTGCATCTTATTCTTTCTTCTTAGAGAGCACTGGAAGAGCATAAGAGATCAAGCATCGAGTATACCTGGTATCTGGGACTATGCACTGAGGTTATGGCCCAATCTAGAAAAGATGTGTTATGAATCAACAAATTGTGTGTATTTTAAAATGGATCTTGAGCTCCCCTCTTGAGAATTCAGCCTACTGCAGGGGCCTCTGCAATGCTAAACCTGTTTTCCTGTTTACTTGCAGCTCCTGATTAATCTCTTCCAAAGTTATTTGTCTGTCAGGTATCAGCTTGTTGAAATCTAATCTAAGTTCCTTTCTGGAAATATTTTATAATTAATATATACACAGACATTTCCCTCAGCTAATCACCGTTGATTAAGATGATAAAAGTACACCCTAAAATTGTGAAATCTCAGATGTCCTTTAGGTCAAATGCATAACATATGATGGTGGGGAGAGAAAGGGAGGTGTGTTCATAACATCACTCTGATCCTCCTAGGGGCTATACATGAGCAGGCTTCTGTGCATCCATTCCTAGCTGAATAGGGAACTTCATAGGCATGTCTTAAGCTTTTGAATAACGCAGCTCTCTAAAGGGTGCAATCCTATGGCCGCTAGACAGCAGCTAGATGGCCACAGGATAGGTCTGTTCTCTCACAACCGACCTCCACCTCCTCGTAGGCAATGCGGATCGGCTCCACGCTCATAAGAGCAGTGTGGAGCAGTGAAAACAGGGAGGACGGAAATGCCTTTCCGACGCTTCCTATGCATCGTCCAGTGTCTGCTGCTCCCCACTCCGATTTCCTGCAGCTAGACAGCTGAAATCGGCCGTCTAGCCGTAAATACAGGGTGGCTGAAGCGCAGAGGCGAAGATCCCCTCCGTGCTGCTCCTGCCCTGCATTGCATAGGTGGTCGCCTTCGAGTTTGGTGGTGGCCGCCTATCCCGATAGGATTGCGCCCAAAGTGAGCATCCCTATTCAAAGTCTGGCAAGCAGGGCCCTGCTTGTCTTGATCCTGGAAGTGCTGCTGCTTCCTCCAGCAACTTACCTGGCCTGGTAACCGGGTGGCTGAGGGTTTGAGACTGCCACTGTTTCCCCTTCCACCTTCTCCACTGCCATAAGTTGTTGGGCCCTTGGGGAGTAAGGGGAGGGGGCAGCATTCAGCAAAGGTGGACACTTTATGACCACCTGCAAACGTTTTGCAAGCATTCAAACTGAGTGCTTACAAAACCTCAGCACCCTTTGGGGCCAGCACTGGGAAGCTTTCCTGTCAGAGGAACATAGGAATCTGCCTTATACTGAGTCAGTCCATTGGTCCATCTACCCAAGTATTTTTGACACAGACTGGCAGCAGCTCTCTGGGGTTTCAAGGAAGAGTTTTTCCAACCCTATCTGGAGATATGGAGATTGAACCTGGGACGTTCTGCATGCAAAGCGTATGTTCTACCACTGAGCTACGGTATCCCTAGAACCAGATGCAGAAATGTTTGCTCAGTGTGCAGATCCTCAGTCCAATCCAGCAACCACTACTGTGCGTGACTAGCCCTTTGTTGAAAGCTAAAATCCTGCCAGTAGGTTGTTTGGAAGGGACAGTGTTCCCTGCTTACCGAACAGGTGATCCATGCATTTATTCTTAGATCCAAACCTCTTTTGTCCAAGCTTATGAAAGTATGTAATTGATACTAGGGGCAGGGGGGATCTTATTTCTCCTTCAAAGCTAAATGTAATGAGTTCAGGGATGGTTTTGCATGGCTGAATACTCTTTATGATACAGCAGGTAGTTCTATCCATTGTTCTTCTTTGAGTTGGTCCCAGGGCACATGAAATGGCTGAGCAGGATTGAGTCTGGTTGGTGCCTGCATACCTTACACATGCTTCCCTTACATGTGCCTTACATGTGAAACTCTGTGAGTTTCCTCACAGAGGAAAGGCAGTACATAAATGAATAGATGGAAACCGGATTTTTCTGTTGTTTGTATACCTGGGTGGTTGGAAGTATGTGTAGGAAATATGTATAGCCATTTCTGAGTGTTTCTTTCTTTTAGGAATGCTGATGAGTGGTAATCAGATTAGTTCAGGGCTGGGTTTGATCAAAGAGCAGCTTGTTGCCTACCACTGTGCTCTCTTGCAGCTCTAGATAAACAGAAAGACATAAAAGAGCATCATAAACTTGTACACACACACAGATTCAACTATTTAGAATCTCTTTAGTACATCACAATATTGCATCATCAACTTTTCACATCAAGTCATAATCAACTGTTATGTTCTGCTCTTTTACTTCCTCAGTTTAAACAATCCAAAATGGGGGCTGTTAATCATATATACCCCTCAGGCACTTATTTTTTATTTGGACTTGATATGGAATTAATGTTGCCATTAATTGTTTCTTTCTCTAACCATTTGTTTTTATGGTGGTATTGTGCTTGTTTTCCAGTACTTTGCACATATTTATATATTTATTACATTTTTGTAATACCTACTTAGCTATCACAAAAAGATCTCTTTTCTCACTACAACAGTCCCTCATATAATTTAACAAACAGATTCTAGATCATTTGATATAGAATATCTTAGTATGTTTCAGTGATCAATCCTGAAAACCTTTTGACTTCATTATATTCCAGCACAGATATATGAAAACTTTTTTAATTGCTTTACATTACCAATATCTTATTTCAGTTATACCATAAATCTTGTGTAATGTCTAGAGTGTAAGGTGGCATTATAAAGCAATTATCTCTCATTGTGAGACATACAGAGTATTTGGAACCTTTACCGAACAAATAGACCCAGGTATTGTCTGATAATTGCACTTGCAGATCTTCCTTCCATACATACAAAACTGAATTATACTGCAATCATCCTTAAATAGTATCTGATATAATATAGAGAAAATTCTGTTTCTTTTCAACTGTATGAGGTGCTCAAATACAGTAAGCTCTCTGAAGATGTTTGAACTCCTCGCTCACAGTGTGACCCTTCTAATTCGAAGATGTTGATAAAACATAATTGATCTACTGCTGATGTTTGCATGTTTCTCTCTGTAAGATTTTATGACTCCATTGTAATGTATATCTGTTATGTATCCTAAAGTGCTCCCATCTTGAAAAGTCACACAATTAGTTGGATGTCTTCCTCTTCCCTCCCCTTTCCTTTTTCCTTGTGTTTCTTCTTAGTCCCTGCACACAGGCTTACAATCTATCTTGTTTTTAAGATTATAAGTAAACCTCTCCAGGAGCCTTTTTGGCCAAGGAATAGATAAATAAATAAATATTGCTGAAGCTAAAGATGAAATCTCAGATCACAACTTTTCATTGTACCTACCCCACATTTATAATAGCGATTGAACAACGAAATTGTCCAGTCAAATGTACCTTTGTAAGACTTCTTCCAACATTTTGTTAACGTTGTTAACAGATGTAATGCAAATACATTTGAGAAAGTAAGATTTATTGATTAATGGGCCAAATAAACATTACACCAGGAGATCCATGATTAAGCCCCCAGTTTGTTTGTTTTTTACGAGATGCAGCTGTGGAGGAAGGATGTTAACTTGATCAGGGAAATGGTGTGAGACCTGGAGTGGTGAATTTGGAGGAGGGGGCATTCCATCTCAACCCTATTGTCATAATTATTTTAAACCTGCTTGCTAATACTTTTGCCATCACCTCATAATGTAGGAATGTCCATCATGGGCATCCGGCCCTTTGGGGGCTTGTCAGATTTCCCCCTTGTCCCTGACTCGGCTTGCATTAGTGAGCTGAACTGTGGGCTTTTCCCCAAAATCTGGAAAGTTTTCTCCCCCCACCCCAAGAGATGGCATCCGACTTAAAAATAAAATAAAAATCCAACTTCTGCAAATTGCGGCTGCAGTATGTGTAATTAGTGCAAATTTCACCTATAATTTTCTCAAATTGCACCTGTAATTTGCTCAACTCACATAAATTATGATTGCAGTTTGTGCAAATTGCAGCCACAATTTATGTAAGTTGCTATTTATGGGGGGGGGGGAAATCCATGAGCTGTCCTGACTCAATGCGATAGAGTTGGGCCAGCTTGCGGGGATGTGAGCTGAAGTCTGGGGGGCCAAGTTGCTGAAAGCTTGACGAACTCCACCCCACCCCCCTGACAGAGTCCTCCGACATCCCTATCATATTTATAATGGAAAAAAGCAGCTTGGGGGGGGGAGGTGTGATTTAGATTGGGAAATAATTCAGGGAAGGGTTGAACACTCCAGTTCCCACCCACTTCCCTGATCAAGGTAATGCCCTTTCCCCATGGCTGTATTTAGTTATTAAAAAGAATGGGGGCTTAATTATGGATCTCCCAGTATAATGTTTACTTCAGCCCACTAGTCAATAAATCTTTCCTTCTCAAATGTATTTTTATTACATCTGTTAACAGAGTTAACACAATGTTGGAAAATGCTTAATCATATTCTGTGGGTAGCTCCAGCTGGCCCTAGAGATTTATTGCCCTTTTAAGATTTAATAGTTTCTCTGACATCTGTGATAGCTGATCTATCAAATTTCTATCATATTCTGATAAATGTGATATAGATAGGTTTCTTTTGGAATCCTCCCCCCCCCCACCCCCGCTTTCTGTCTGGCTCTGTAATGTATGTAATTGTAAAATTCTGCAAATACACGCAGAGTTTCCGGACTTACTTTTTTTTAAAACCATAGTATGGTCTCTCTCTCTCTTTTTCTGACTGCATAGATGTATTAGACTTTACTCGCAATTTTTTACTAGTGCAAAAGCTAATAGTTTCCCAGCCTCATTTGCCAATTCGACATACTCCTGCTTCATACAACATATTTTTGTGCATTCTGTGTATTTGTGATTTGAAACTTGACATATTAGCAGTAATGTATTTATAATTTTACCTTAATCAATTTGTTGAAAATGGTAACAATTACAAGGAACACATTTTCTGAATGCTTTTAATAATTGGACATCTGGAATTGGTAGGTCTTTGTTGTTGGAGATTTTGTACCTAAATCTATAAGGGAGCAATCCTATGGCCCCTAGTCAGTGGCTAGACAGCCATAGGATACATTGGTTTCCGGGAACTGACCTTCCCCTCCTCCCGTGCTGCCTTGCAGGCAGCTTGGAACGGCTCCGTGCTTGGAAGAGGAATGCGAAGTGTGGCGAAAACGGGGCGTTCCTGGGGGCGTTCCGGGCTGGGGAAGGCGGAAATGCCAGTATGACACATCCAGCATGTTGTCCGGCAGCCACTTCCCCCACTTTGCCTTCCTCCGGCTAGACAGCTGAAATCCCCTCTGCTCTTCTCCTGCCCTGCATTGGATAGGTAGTAAGATTGCTCCCTAATACAGTTTTTTTTTAATTATGCAAAGGTAATGAAGATTCCATGCCAATAAAAGATGAATTCTGCAACTTGCATAAATTATGCAAATAAAATAAATTTGCAGATATCAACTTATTTTGCTTCTTTGCAGTCATAGGGCGAGGTAAATATCTGTGTAGAACATCAAAGCCTTTCCATCTGCACTACTGAAAATTCTTCTCATCTGTCTCTGGTTTCTGCGAGATCCACCACATATTTTCAGGCCATTGTGGCCTTAAGGCAGATGTGGGGAACCTTTTCCAGTTCAGGGGCTGAATTTCAGTCTGGTCCATTTGTGGGAGGGGCCAATGGCAAAGTAGGAGGGGCTAAAATATGGTTCTTATTGATTTTAAGTCTACTCAGAAGTAAGCAGGATAAGCTTTTGTCTGTTCATAAGGTTATCTGAGAGACCTCCTTCTTCCATATAGAACGCCTCAATCACTATGTTCTAAGAGGAGGCCTTGCTTATTTTACTCTGGCCTGCTGAGGCTTGTTTAGCCATGGTAGGCTTTCTCAGTTGTAGTGCCTACCACGGGGAATTCTCTTTCTGTTGAGATCAGGCGGGCTTCTAGCAAGTAGTGCTTCTGCCAACAATTTAAGACACAAAGGTTCCCCCGACCGCTGGCATTGTCAGCTATCCCTGGTTATTTTCATGTGTTTTTTTATTGTTTTATTACTATTTTATTTTAATTATTGCTTTCATTGTATTTTATCATGGTTTTACCTTGTAAACAACTTTGTGGGGTTTTTTAAATGAAAAGCAGTATAGAAATCCTCTTAAATAAATAAGCAAGATGGCATCACTCAGCAGCACTTTAAACAGCGTCCCCCATTTTAAACAGCATCCCCAAGTTCTGCATGTCTACTCAGAAGTAATGATGCACATGAGCACCATATCTACTCACAAGTAAGCAGGGCAAGCCTCTTTATGTCTACTCACTAGTAAGCAGGACTGACTCACTTAGAAACTTCCTCCCCCAGCTCCACCCCCTCTCCCCTACACGGTAAAGCTCTTATTTCTGATCAGCTGCTGATCAGATATAAGAACGTTTTGTCACTGGGTGCTGAGAAACGGAGCCTTTTCCAATGTTTAGCAGGGAAATGTTCTCTCTGATCACCTGTTTACTGGAGGTAAGAGTTTTTCTTTGCTGGGAGAAGAGGCACGACCTGGGGAAGAAGGTGGTGGGCCAGATGGGGAAGTTTCTCAGGCCAGATCCTGCCATAAAGGCTAGAAACCTATTTTTACAAAATTCGGCCGACAATAGCAACTTTTACTGCTTCTGGCTACCTCCACTGAACTAGGGGTTAGAATGTCCTGGTTGTTGTGGTGAGGTCACCATACCCCAGAGTCATCTAGGATTGAGTGGCTATGAGGCAGTGGCTGCTAGTGCAACATATCATGAGGAAGCCATCTACTCTGCTATGAAGAATGACAGACTGAATCGCTTCCTGACAAGTAGATGCATGTGTTTGCCTGCCTGCCTATCAGAGAGGGCATGGACTGGTTATGCGGAGGGGAGGTAAGGGACCTAGAACCATGAAGATGGCAAGGGATAGAGGAAGTTATAATCAGTCAAGAGAAGATATAACTGAGGGAGTGTATAGAATCTATGAGTTTTCACAGGTCTCCATTTGTGTAATTCCTAATATGTACTTGGAGGATCTTTAATTTGAGTTAACTTGTTTGTGTCCAGCAT
Source organism: Heloderma suspectum (assembly GCF_057233095.1). Classification (NCBI taxonomy): domain Eukaryota; kingdom Metazoa; phylum Chordata; class Lepidosauria; order Squamata; family Helodermatidae; genus Heloderma; species Heloderma suspectum. Next base: position 42,072,839 of record NC_139460.1, on the reverse strand, counting down.
TCCAGCAATAGTGTAAGATGGAATGATATCTGGATAATGTGGCTGATGTGCTGGATCTCAGAAGAAGCACAGCATGTAATTTTGGAGAAGTCATAGCTCTAGGGATGTACGAAAGTCACTTACCTTTCCGCAGATTATGTTGATGGGGGGGAGGCGTTCCGTCCCTCCCCCCGGAATCCTCGACGGGGGGGAGGCGATCCGTTCCTCCCCCCGGAATCCTCCATGGCCGGCTTTGCTCCGCGGCAGCTCTGCGGAGCAGCCGGCCAGGCCCAGCCAGGCCAGAGCTGTCCACAGCTGGATTTCCGACAGCGGAGGGCTCTGGGGGAAAAACAACAACCGCGTACGCAAATGCTATGGCCGCCGCCATTTGCGTTCCTTACTTTTGGCCGTCTTAATCTACGTAAATATTTCCGTAGACTATGACGGTGAAAATAAAGGGGAACGCAAATAGCGTAGCGGGTGCTATTTGCGTCCCTTTTTGATTCGCCGTTTTAGCCTACGTAAATATTTACATTTGCGTACGTGGTTTTTTTGTGTTTTTTTTTAAACCCAGCCATGATAGGCTACGTAAATCTTTACGTAGCCTATCACGTCGTTTTTTGTTTTTGTTTTTTACAAGACTGCAAATGGCGGCAGCCGGTCGGAAGACCAGCTGCCGCCGCCCGGAACATCCGCCCCAGGTAAGTCTCATCCCGGGGGGGATCCGCGGGGGGGTGGTAGGCCGTTCCGCCATGGAGTTCGGGGGGCCGAATGCACTGGCATTAGGCCTCACCGAGATCCGTGGCAGAATTCTCTGACATCCCTACATAGTTCAGTGGCGGAACGCTGCTTTGCATCCAGGAGATCCCAGGTTCAATCCCTGGTATCTCTAATGAAAATGCTCAAGGTAGCAGGTGATGGGAAAGACTGCTGCCAAAGTCTCTGGAGAGTAGCCAATGTTGGTCAAGATGGACAAATAGTATGACTAGGTAAAAGGCAGCTTTCTGTGTTCCTAATGACTTTTAAAACTGCACATTTTTGTTCTCATTCTAGTGTTGCCTCCCGTACTGGTTCCAAGACATAGTGAATTCAACCCACACCTCAGCCTCCTTGCCAAGTTTCGAAACACATCCCTCCACAGTGAGCCGCTGATGCCTCACAATGCAACCTACCCTGATTCTTTCCAGCAACCTCCCTGCACTCCTTTCCAAGTATCACCCAACATGTTCTCTCAGTCACCTAACAGTATGAGCTACCCCGACTCCCCAGGAAGCTCTTCTGCACCAGGAAGTCCTTATCCACTCACAGGTAAGAAATAACATGTCCCTGAACCACCTTTACAATGCCGATGAATTGGCTTCTACACCAACTACTCTCTATGGAATGTGTGATTCTGCATCAATAAATTGCAGAAACCAACTTTTTATGCTACTCAGATTTAGTGATGTGCATTTTCCGGAAAATTTCGAATTGGAAAATTTTCCTCTGTAAATTAGGGTAATTTGCATGGGATACTTTTCTGTTTGCATCACAAAATTTTCTGGCACCCTAGCATGTGATTGAATTTAGCATGTTTATTTTATTTGTATTTAGTAAACAAAACAAAAAGTACCCCGTGTTAAATTTTTTTGTACCAATATACTACAAGTATTTGATGTGAAATATTGGGTGGGGGGTTATTTATTTATTTATTAATAGCTGAAGCTTTCTAGGCAGTTCACTTAAATTAAATTAAAGCACACTTACTGTGTTTTGAATGTTACATTATGTAGACATTTTATTAGAATACTTGTAAAAAATTAAAAATAATAATATGTACTTGGCTTACATTGTTAAATTTAAGAAAATGCAAATACACTGAAAACCGTAATAAATTTGAGCTACCCAAACAAATGTTTATAATAAAATCTGCTGACAGCCACTCATCTATTTCTACAGGGTTCAGATCTCTTCCACTGTAGTTGTTGGGACACCTTCAGCTTCACTGTTGCTGCATATTGCATTTCACACTGAAACATATGTATTTTAATGACATATATGTATTCTCTCACATACTTGCTGAAAGTATACCTGCAAATATTAATTGCAACTTTCAAACTACCAATCTTGCCTAATACTGTATTTGCAACTGGGATCCATTTGTTGTTACTAATGAACTTAGGGCACAATCCTGTGGGGATAGTCGACTGCCTCCAAACCTGGCAACCAATTATCCAGTGCAGGGCGGGCGGAGCCCGGAGGTGATCTTCTCCTCCCCGCTCCAGCTGCTTTGTACTTGTGGCTAGACAGCCAATTTTGAGGTGGGGGGGAGGCCGGATGGCTCATAGGAAGCATCGTAAAAGTGCTTCTGATGTCTCCCCCCCCCGCCCCCAGGAATGCCCCCTTCTCCCCCACTCTGTGCTGCTCTTATGAGTGCAGAGCAGGGGGTGAACCACACCACCTATGAGGTGGCGGAGCAAGGGGCAAGGAGGCGGTTTTCAGGGAACCAACCTCTGAGCGCTGGCTTCGAGCTCTGTTCCCAGAAAACAAAAAACCCTATGGCCATCTAGCCACTGTCTAGCAGCCATAGGATTGCGCCCTTATGAAATGGATTTTTTTTCTGCAGAAAAATTAAGCATTGGAAAAATTCCCACCCCATATCACTGCTTGGATTATACAAAAGTACCCAGTGCATGCAGTTTTGGCAGTGACTATTATGTTACTGTGATAATTTTAGGTGAAGAGGGCTGTCGGGGATTATGGCGATCGTAGGCAGCCTGGGGAAACATTAGTAACAAGTGTTCTTGGAGGACAAAATGAAGATCCTGGGCTATTCTGTGTTTATGCCTGTAAAATGAAGAATTCTAAGCTTCCAGTCAATGTACTGCAAGTGGCTAAGTGAGAAGCTATGGCTTGCATCTCTCAGACCTTTCCTTAATCTAGTGAAGCTATTAGAACATAAGAATTGCTTTCTTAGATTAGACCAAAGGTCCATCTAGCCCAATATTCTGTCTCCAAAAGTTGCCAGACATTCTCCTGGGAAACACTCAAGAAAGGGCATGCCAGCAGTTGTCATCCCTGTTTGTGTGTTGCTAGCATTGGGTGAACAGAGGTTTTAAACATTGGAGTTAATCGTAGTATATATCTTTAAAGGTGTTAATTGCCTGGCACTACTGGCTCAGTAGTTAATGTAGCTGTTTCTGATAGGCAAGTGGGATTCATTGTTGGGAGGAAGCTGGGCCGTTGACATAGATGCATGTGCAGGGGAGGATTCCACTGCATACTTCCCTCCATTGTGCAAATTGTCAATTCATCTCTATCTGTTTCCTGTTCTTTTACAAGTCATTGAACTAGAAGAACATCCATTTATGCATTTGATAACTGTTAAAGTTTACTTAGGGCACAATCCTATGGCCACTAGTCAGCGGCTAGATGGCCATAGGATACGTCAGTTTCCAGGAACCGACCTCGGAGTCCTCGTAGGCAGCTCAGAACGGCCCCGTGCTCTGCGCTCGGAAGAGGAGTGCGGAGTGGCAAAAAAGGGGAATTCCTGGGGGCGGAGGAAGGTGGAAATGCCGGTACGACACATCCAACGAAATCGTCTGTCTAGCTGCAAATGCAGGGCGGCTGAAGCATGGAGGGGATGATTCCCTCCTCGTTTCTCCTGCCCTGCATTGGATAGATGGTTGCCTCTGAGTTCAGAGGCGGCCGCCTATCCCGGTAAGATTGCTCCCTTAGGAGTGTTTGGTGAGGGACTTTGTCAAACATTTTTTTGGAAGTCCAAGTCTACTAGTTTGCCCTACCTGTGTAATTTGTTACACTCAAATAATTTAAAAAAAGGTTGGTGTGGCAGGACTTAGCTTTGCAAAAGCCATCCTTAACAAGGCTTGTTCTTATATGAGTTTAACAGTTCTAATTTTCATAATGCTTTCTGACAGTAGATTTACCCGGGATAGAAATTAGGCTGACAGGTCTGTAATGTTCGAGATACCTCCTGGATTCCATTTTAAAAGTTGGTGTTATGCTGGCTATCCTCCAATCCTCCATTCAGGAAGATTATTTTAATGATGAATGTATTTTTGTTAACAGTTCAACATTTTCAGATTGAAGAACACACAAGTGAATGTCCTTTAGTCCCCAGTGCCGTTTTAATTGCCAGTGTGTTAGCTCTGAAACGTCATCCAGTGTTGCCTCTAGTTATCCATGGTATGTAACCTCTCATCCATTTTTCATTCTAGGAGGCACCTCCGTTAGCAATAATGCTTCTGCCACATTTTGCAGTATCGAAGGAACTTGGAGGTGGATAGATGTTTCATCGGCCCCTTCAGCTGAAACAAACTTTAAATCCATCCTAATCCAAACAATAAAGGGATTCAGGTCAATTCAGAACCAATGTTTGGGTTGGAGTTTTTCTCCAGTGAACTTATGCCAGTCAGTGAATGAAATGCCAAGCCCAGTCACTTTCTCCTTTTTTCCTTCCCTAGTTGAAACACCACCTCCACCTTACAATGCAAGAGAAACACTGGGAAACCACAATGGACGCCCTATACATGCAGTTGCAGACAGTCAGTTAGTGCTGTCTTTGCCTAATGGAGGTAAATCTGCCGCTGAAGAACTTAAAAGTATGTAAATACTTGCATTGTTTTCTAGTGGGAAAGACATGAGCAGTGCTTCTGACAAAGAAATATTTACTCTTTATTAAAGGTGGTCATGACCTGAAGTCAAATCACAGATTCCACAGTATTCTTGGATTAGTTCTATCAACATGACTGGACATTGTTGGTATTGCTGTCTCCAAACTTATTTGGAGACCTGAGGGCCAAAATTAGGGAAAGCGGAGAATTCCACTGTGGACTCAAATGAGGCTGGATTCTTTGGAATCTGGCAGATTCTACACGGATCAGCACACCAGCTCCAGAGCACAGGCGATATGGTAATGGCATCCGCCTTTACTGTATAGCTGTGAGGAATACAGCCGCAAATGGCATAGTGGATGCCACTTGCGGCCGTAAAGCGCTTAGTTTAACCTAAATGCAGCCGTAAACGGCTGCAGTTAGGTTAAACTAAGGGCTTTATGACCGCAAGGCTAACCTACCGCAGGAAAAAACACAGATGCAAATGGCGTTGTGGACGCCACTTGTGGCTGTAAAGCCCTCAGTTTAACCTAATTGCAGCTGTTTACAGCTCTATTTAGGTAAAAAACAGGGCTTTGCGGCCCAAGTGGCGTCCACTACGCCATTTGCGGCTGTATTCCTCCCGGGGATACGGTAATGGCAGCCGCCATTACCGTATCGCCTGGGGTATGGAGACGGAGTGCAGCTCCGCGGAATCCTCCTGAAGAGGAGGCACTCCGGAGGATTCGGGGGGGGGGGGGAGGAACGGATCACCTCCCCCCTTGGCGGATTCCCCCACAGACCGGAAGGTAGGGAATCCACCCATCCCTAGCCAAAATGGACATTACTTTAAATTTCATTTATTATATTTCTATACCAGCCAATAGCCAAAGCTCTCTGGGCAATTTACAAAGATTAAAGCCCTAAAACATAACATAATGTGAACTCATTTATGTAAGAAATACAAAACAATTTAAACAGTCATCAGTAAAAATCCAGCACCCATGTAAAACCTTATCATATGCTTTCAAATGCCTGGGAGTAGAGGAAGGTCTTAACTTGGCACTTAAAAAACAATAGTGTTGGCACTGGGTGGAGATCTCACTGGATCTCACTGGGGAGAGCATTCCATTGGGGGGGGGTCACCACCAAGAAGGCCTTCTCCCTTGTTGCTATCCTCCAAACCTTCCTTGGAGAAGGCACTCTATCGAGCAGCTATGACTTCCTCACTTTTTATTCTAGAGTAGGAGCAGGGCCAATCTGGATCAGGCCCCCTGCACCTATTCTAGAGTAAAAATGGGGCAGGGGAGCTGTAGCTGCCAGAAATGGATTTAAGGTAATGTCTGTTTCAGCCCTCAATTTGCTAATTCTGAGTTTAGAAAGCAGATTAAACCTACCAGCCATTCAGCTGATAAATGAAAACCCAAGGAACCAGAAAGACTCCAGTTCAGCTTTTGGTCATGCCCTATAGAGCTGTGAGGAAAAGGCTTTCTAGCAGATTGGGCTCATCTATGTGTGCCACAGCCGCTGATCCTATTACTTAGTTACATGACTGCATGAATAAGAAATGACATGGAAAAAAATATTCACAAAAATGAAGGCAGACCAGTGTTCCATCTCTGAGTATGGAGGCTCTGCTGCCATGACTAGTAACCTCTGATAGAGCTATTGGCCAGGATCCAAAGAGCTACTGTAGGCATGCATCCATTGGGATATTTCTTTTTAAAAGAAGAAAAAGAAATAGCAGGCCCCATACTGCTTTTGAAACTGCCAGCATTTTTAGAAGCAGTTTGCCATTTAGTATCATGGAGTTGCTTGGGAAAAACAAGCCCAGAGCCCACTTAAGCTTGTAGGAAAGCCATGTAACATCCTGTGCTGGTGAATTTCTCAAATTATTCTGTGAAGAACTACTTTCTTTTATTTGACGGAGAGAGCAATGGTATGGCCCGCTAGACACCGTCTAGCGGGCCGTTGGATATGCTCATTTCCAGGAACCGACCTCGGAGCCCGCACTCCGAGGTCAGTTCCCAGAAAACTGACTGCCCCTCTCGTCCGTGCTGCCTCTGAGGCAGCGTGGAGAAGCCCTATCCTCCGTGCTCGCAAGTGGAGTGCAGAGCGATTAAAAAGGGGCGGGCGGGGCTGGGGGGCATTCTCGGGCGGGGACAGCGGAGCTGCACATACGACACATCCAATGTGTCATATGGCAGCTTCCTCTCCTGGTCGCCCCCCCCCCCCCGCCTGTGAAAATGGCTGTCTAGCAAAAAATAGCAAGGCTGGAGAGGCGCGGAGGGAACGATCCCCCCATGCCTCTCCTGCCTTGCTTTGGATAGGTGGTCACCTCCGAGGTCGGAGGTGGCCGCCTATCTAGTTAGGATTGTGCCCTTAAACATCCTGGGATGGATCCAGATTTAGTCATAGTTAGAGTAGACCCATTGAAATCAGTGGGACTTAAGTCATGACTGGTTTAATGGGATCCAGCCCATTGCTTATCAGCTTTATTGCAGTCTCTTGCATGTTGAGAGAGTGAAGAATAATTGTTCTGCTTGCTCTTTCCGTATTAACTTGTTTTCCCCTTCCCCCCCCCCCCACAAGTTAAAATGCCTCTGATTTCAGCCTTTCTTTCCATGTTCCTGATTATGGAGGTGGTTTTGAAGGATATGTTAAGGCTTCAATAAGGTGGAGCTTAAATAAGTTATTTAATTGTCCTTTTCTTTACTTACCCTTGCCATCTCTAACATTATTTTTTGAGATATAATGATCAGAGCTGCCCACAATATTTGATATATGGATCCTCTGGACATAGCGGTTTATACTTAGGATGCCTTCACATTTCAATAACACAAAGGAGGAACCAGGTACAAAAGTGCACATGCTTTTCCGTTTATTGCCACAGTCATATCTGAAAAGGGAGTTGTTTTTCTTTTTTGGACATCGCATTGACAACATGCAGCAGAAATAAATGCAAGGATGCATGCATTCACTTGGTTTTCACCTTTTCTTATAGAGTATAAAGCTCCTATGATACTTTATGTTTCAGTGTCCATCGCTTTTCCAAGAATTTTAAAAGTTGTGTTTGCCCTTTTCCTGCTGCAGCTCAGCAAGTTGATATTTTCAGCATGCTTGGTACTGTGATCTCAATATCTTTTTCCTGAGTTATAACCAAAATCAGACCAGAATTATTCCAACTGCCCTAGGGCAGGAGTTGCTGCTGTTTTTGCCATTCGGTAGCAATTATATGAAATGGTGACTGATGAATTTGAGTCATAGTTAAACGCTCTTTAATAGTGTCAGTACTTAAATATAATTAATGCCAGAGTTGTTAACAATTAATAATAAAAGTAATATATTAGCTTAATATGTACAGGGGAATCAGATCCATTTTATGACAAATGAGTTTAACACGCATCATGCAAAGTTAGGGAGCCACATGGAAGCTGAATAAAATAGGAACATAGGAAGCTGCCTTATGCTGAGTCAGACCATTGGCCCATCTAGACTAGTATTGTTGACACTGACTGACAGCGGCTCTCCAGGGTTTCAGGCAGGATTCTTTCCTCGCCCTACCTGGAGAAGCCAGGGATCGAACCTGGGACCTTCTGCATGCAAAGTATGTGCTCTATCACACAGAGCTACAGCCCCTCCCCAACTTTACCGCATGGTTCCTGGAACCACATGAGGGAGGTGATTGGAGGCCTTCTCAGATGGTAACACCCAGCACTGCTACCTCTATATAACCACACAGAAATTCAGGGAAGTTGTGGGTGGTGATGCCTGGATTAACTGCTACAGAACTCTGCTTGCCTATACAGTAATCAGCATCACATGATACATTTTTAAGCAGCTACTTTGTGGCTCCCAATTGTCAGAACGCACACTTAACAGCAGCGTTTAAGAACATGCCATGGAGGCATATTCTGAGAGCTCATGGAACTGGTCGTATTGTTGTGATGAAAAGATATCACAGTTCTTTTTTCTCCATTACCCCTGTATTTTTCTTTACCCTTGGGCTCTCCTTCCAGACTTCCGACCTGTTTGCTATGAGGAACCACAGCACTGGTGTTCGGTAGCATACTATGAACTCAATAATCGAGTAGGAGAGACTTTTCAGGCCTCTTCTCGAAGTATACTTATAGATGGCTTTACAGATCCTTCGAACAATAAGAGCAGGTTCTGTCTTGGACTGCTGTCTAATGTAAACAGGAACTCTACTATAGAAAACACCAGGAGACACATAGGAAAGGGTAAGAGCAAACGCCTCATTGTAGTGATAAAAATTGTGCTTGGAAGCAATTATGTGATGTGGAAGAGTATACAGTTCAAACCTGCTCATCCATATGGCCTTGGGGTTGTTGTAAATGTTTACATCAGAATGCAAACCATCTAGCCTGCATGCTACATGAAACTCACCAGTGCACCTCTTGGGCTTAAAGCATGGGTGCAGAAGCTCAGACCCAGGGGCCAAAGCCAGTCGTCCTGGGCTCCCAAACTGGCCCTCTGGGATTCCCCTGGCCCCCACAACCCAGATTGTATGCAGTTTTTTCCCCATTGTAAAAGGTTGAAATGGCTCCCCTAAAGTTTAGTTACTGGCAGTAAGAACTTTAAACTAAAATATGCTGGTATTTTTGGTCTTGGCTCTATTGCCTTTACCTCCCCCCCGGAATGCAGCCCCCGAGAGCTTCTCTGAAATGGAATTTGGCCCTCGGGTTGAAAGAGGTTCAACACTCCTGGCTTAGAGAGAAAGGCCTGATTTATACAGGACACAAGTGACAAGGGGCAAGACCATAACTGACTATGCCTTCCAAATGTGCTTGGTGAGGTTTCATTGCACTTAACAGATGTGTTGGCCAATTTGCTCGTTAATGTTAGTACACCTTCAATCGATGGTCCAGCCATGTATGGCATAAGTGCATTTCAAGGTGACCAGGCTTGTGTGGAAAGCTTACACAAGTGAGGGTTTTCTGTGTGGCATGTGACCTAGATAAATCAGGCATCATTTGGAAGTACTTTCTCTTTGGCCTGCAGGCATATCAGTGAAAATTCCACTCACTTTCAGCCTCACCCCTTTGTGCACTGACATCACAACTTTAGTCAAAGTGGGAGGAACTTTCTAATAGAAATGAAGACATATGCAAGGAATTGAGAGAAAATATTATAGTTAAGAACTTAAGAAAAGCCGTGCTGAATCAGAGCAGGTGTCCATCTATTCCAGCATTCTGTTCACACAGTGGCTAACCAGCTGCCCAAGTTCCCCAGCATTGCCGTACCTAGGCATACTGCCTCTGATACTGGAGGTAGCATATAACCATCACGACCAGTAACCATGGATAGCCTTCTCCTCCAGGAATTTGTCTAACCCCCTTTTAAAGCCATCCAAATTGGTGGCCATAACTACTTCTTGTGGTAGCAAATTCCAGAGTTTAATTGTGCACTGTGTGAAGAAGTACTTCCTTTTGTCTGTCCTGAATCTCCCACCATTCAGCTTCATGGGTTGACTCTGGATTCTAGAGAGAGGGAGAAAATGTCTCCCTATCCGCTTTCACCACACCATGCATAATTGTATACACCTCTGTCATGTCTCCCCTTACTTGCCTTTTCTCTAGCTAAACAATCCTAGCCATTGTGAAGGCTAGATTACAGTGTTAGATTTTGGGAAGGGGACAGGGAGTGAAAGTAGCCTGGCTAGCAGGAGCCAATCACTGATTTAGAAAATCAGAACTTCAGAGATTCTGACAAAGGCTCGTTGGTTATGGCTTCTACATAAGGAGATATAACTGGGAGCACTTCCCTACCCAGAGAGTGAGGGACCTATAGCAAACCAGCTGTTTCAAGTCTTAGATGTGGAATGTCTATCACACACCTAAACCTCACTCCCAACCACAGAATTTTTTTTTTCTAAACTATAATCCGTCTTGCAGTGCCGGTTTTTGTGTATGTTCTCTATGTCACATAATGAAATTCATGGCAAATCTGGCTTTAATCTGTGTTGAAGACTGCAGAAAATTACCGTTGGGTTTCCCTCCGTCCTTTTAAGGTGTTCACTTGTATTACGTCGGGGGAGAAGTATATGCAGAGTGTGTGAGCGACAGCAGCATTTTTGTACAGAGCCGCAACTGTAACTATCAGCATGGCTTCCACCCAGCCACTGTCTGCAAGATCCCCAGCGGCTGCAGCTTGAAGATTTTCAACAACCAACTCTTTGCCCAGTTGCTTGCCCAGTCGGTTAACCATGGCTTTGAGGTGGTGTATGAGCTAACCAAGATGTGTACTATCCGGATGAGCTTTGTTAAAGTAAGCACTTCTTTTCTCTGCTTATGATTGTGATCTGCAGAATGGCATAATTAGTCTCTTGTTGGAGCATTTTCGAAATGCAACAAATAGACACAAAGCCCGGGTTATTGGTGTAAGCAATTTAGGTGGTCCCTGTACTTACTGGCCATCACTGCCAGGAGGCAATCAAGGAGGGATGGTTTTAGTTCACCCAGGTAAAGACTGCTAGGCCAGTACAAATCTGCCACCCTTTTATCAGCTGTCAGTCAGCCAAAGAGCTCTGGATCCATGTAGCAGGGACAGGAAGCTGCTCCAGCCATTGTGGATCAAGTGGTTGGTGCTGCTACACCTGAAGTAGTTTAATTGGACTGGTCTGCACAAGGTTGGCTCAGACCATAGAGCCATCAGCCTGTGGACGGTGTCAGAAGAACAGTGCAGAAGAAACCAAGATGCCTGTTGGCAGAATTATCCAACAGACAAGGAATATGTTGTCTAGTTAATAATCCCAGCAATCAAGATTTGTTGGGTAGTACAAAAATAAGAGTATTAAGAGCTTGTTCCACCCACTCTCACCATTTTCTATTTCAGAAAGATTTTGAGGCCTGGAAGTTAACCATGTGTTTGTGATGTCATAATTGTGTTTATTTATATATTTTATTTATACCCTGCCTTTCTACCGAAAATGGCATTTGCAATTTATAAACAAGAAAGATTTTGTTGTGCAAGCTGCTTCTTTTTATGTAAGGAGAAAAGGAAGCCTATGAATTTGCACTGACTGAAACTAAGGGTTGGTTCTCCATCTTGTTATTCCCCTTGATTCTCTCAACCTGTATGACACTGTACAAAGGGGCTCCAGGCACAAGCAAGTTTGAGGGATTGGATCCCTCAAGGGTTTCTGTACATGGCCTTGATAGATAACTTTAGGCAAGCTGCTTCACCTTAGCACCTCGTTTTCCCCTCTGTAAATTCTAGGTTTAATGGCATCTGTTGACCATTGGATTCAGTAGACTATGAATGTATTCCCCCCCCCCCCATGACTATCTATGCTAGCCTACTGACCATGAGGTTCCATGTAAGCTCTTGAGACTAATGTCTTGCTGTTGGTTGTTGCCATTAGGCAATGTTTGACTCACTGGTGTGAAGAAAAAATACTTTTTGTTTGAAAACGCATTAATAGGCGTGTTAGCGCTATATAAGTGTAGTTGGCTTCACCACACCTACCTTCTCTGTCTCAGCAACGCTCTCTGATAATAAATATTACTAGAGATGAAACCAGGAGTAGTGGTTCACCTGTTAATTCACTCTGCTGTTATCTGGTACTTCAGAAATAGTTACAAACTGTGTAACTCCATGATAGACACCTTTCTCCTTTTTTGTTGTTATTCTTAAATGTCACTCTGCTTGTTGTCTCATGGCCACTTGTCTATATTTATGACAAAATATTTCTCCATATACAGGGAGATAGCTATATATCTTTCATTCTAAATAAACTTGTTTTCCGTCTTACACTGCAAGAGAAGTGGTGAATGCTTCATTCTTTCCTTTGACTAGAGTAGAATGCAGGACAGGATTTCAGCCTACTGAATCTGAGAGAACTACAGTGCTCAACAAATGCCATTAAACCTAGAATTTACAGAGGGGAAAACGAGGTGTTAAGGTGAAGCAGCTTGCCTAAAGTCATCTATCAAGGCCATGTACAGAAACCCTAGAGGGATCCAATCTCCCAAACTTGCTTGTGCCTGGAGCCCCTTTGTACAGTGTCATATAGGTTGAGAGAATCAAGGGGAATAACAAGATGGAGAACCAACCCTTAGTTTCAGTCAGTGCAATTTCTGTTTGTGTGCCGCTATACAAAAGGAGGATCTAAGTGTGCACAGCCCCCAACATTAATTTTCCCGTTCTGTCACCCTCTGTTGTTTCAGCCCTTAAGGCCCAGACAGAGATGCAAGAAGGGTGTCCCTTGATGCTCCATAATTGGGGTGGGTGGGAAATATGATCTGTGACATTGACCCTCCTGTGGCACTGCCATTGAAGACAATATGATCCTGAAACCTGTGGGATGGTCCTAGCAGCAAGGACTGGGAATAGCGTTTATGCTTTGATCTAGCATACACGTAAGGAATCCGAGCTCCATAACATCTCCTGATATATAAGAACCTGGTTGCTACAATGCGGGCCTGGTCTGTCATACACATTCTGGGGCTCAGGCAACACCCGTAAGCCAGTTTCAAGAACAACCCTCTATTTTTGAGCACATCAGTATCTTTGGATGCCTACAGATGTACCTGGAAACAAGAGCAGGTGTGAGTTTGTGTGCTGTGACGTGAGCTCTGCTTCCTCCTGCCTTCATGTCTAAACTGACACACACACACAGGGGCTGTTCACACAACACTTTAACCCACACTCAGTGGTTGAGTGTGGATTGTTTTGAGGCATGGGTTGTTCGTTGAACCGTGAGTTATCAGGTTGTCTGAACGCAACCAGGGTGGCTTGTTAACGGTGTAGTGTGGCTTATCTGTCTCAAAGAAGCCATGTTGAGAACCCATGGTTTGTTGTTGGGTTGTTCAGGGTGGTTAACAAGTCACACTGCATGGTTAACAAGCCACCTTGGCTGTGTTCAGACAACACGACAACCCATCCTGCGGAAAACGTGCTGTGTTCAGACAACACAGTAACCCATGGTTCAACAAACAACCCACAGTTCAAAACAACCCACATTCAACCACTAAGGCCGTTTCTACACAAAGCATTTATTGTGCGCTCATGATTAGCCACTCATGGAAGTTTGTGGGTCCATTACATGACATTGTCAGCATCCAGGGGCCTCCCGCACTATCCTCGGCTCAATTTAAACCTCTTTTAATTGGGTTGGAATAAGCCACGCGACGTACTACTATTTTTCATCTTGTTGGCACTGTTTTTCATTCAGTGATATGGGGGCTGCTGAGAAAGGACATTTGGTCGTGTTCACCATCTGAAGAACTAATTGTCAATGCACTGTGGAAAGGGAAGTAAAATGCTCCGCAGGGCTCCTGATTTTTTCTTTAATGTAAAGGAGCCCTAAGTGTGGGTTAGCGTGTTGTGTGAAAAGCCCCACAGCCTTTCAAGTGAATGCTGGCCTACTGTTCCTCTTTGCTCTTCCTCCCATGCTTCAGGTGGGCTGTCTGCTATTCCTTCCCATTCCCCAAGTGCCTTGCATGTCTCATTCCTCAAATATTTGTTCAACAGTGCTGTTAAAATAATTTTTGTACACTTTTCTTGTATCCTGTTCTTCCTCCAAGAAGCTCAGCGTGTTGTTCCTGGCCCTGTTTCCCTCCCTCTGCCAATTTGATCCTCGCAACAAACTTATGAGGTAGTTTAGAATGAGAGATTGTGACTGGCCCAAGGCCATCCAGTGAGCCTCATGGCTGTGTAGAAATTTGAACCTGGTCTTACCTGATCCTAGACCAAACCACTACAACAGCTTGTTGTCTCTTTGGGGCGGGGGGGGAACATTCCAAGAAGAGGGATGTTGGTGTTGTGGTTGACAAAAGAACCAGCCAAAAAGCGCTGTGCATGGCCTCTTCAGTTGCAACCTGGATGAACAAGTTTCCTCTGAGCTTGATCCAGCATGTGTGCTTTCACAGTGGGCTCACTGTTCAAATTATGTAGTATGCACTCTTTAGTCTTCAAGACACACCTTGAAAACACGAATCAGGGATTCCATTTGACCCTCTAGGAGTCTGCATGGTAAGGATTGTCACCCACAAGAGTAGCAGTTAGGTTCTCAAAAAGAGACATAAAGTCCCAGTGACTTGTGCAGAGAACAAGATTAATACAAAGTTAACCTGAAACTGTTTCCAAAATACCACCAGAGGGGGATGGAGAACCATTGAATGAACCAAGAATTTGACAGATGAGATGCTGTGCTACCCATGGTTTCATTTATACAAAGTCAGATGTACGCTATGTGCAGCACAAAGCAACTCGTGATTGACATATTACACTGTTTGTAACAAATGGAAGAATCTTAGAATGTAAATTGTGAGTGATTTGTAGAGGAGTGGTTACATGGCATCAATTGAAAATGTAAAAATTCAAAATATAAGTACGTTCGAGATTTACACTTTACAAAAACAAAACAAAACCCAGCAGTGTCTGTGAAGATATTTACTTGATTAGGACACAGCTCTTACCTTACTTCCTTTTGCAATCTACATGTTATTTAAAAAAAACCCTTTAGCATTAGATTTGTTAGCTGGACTGAAATGTTTCTAGAGTGCTTCTGGTCTTCGTGTATGTATCTTCTAAATACTGAATGCTGTCTGTCCTAAGAGTACCAGTTACCTGTTGCGTGATGCGAATAGAGAACTGGGGTGTGTGTGTGTGGGGGGGGGGAGCTTCACCAAAACAAGTAATTGATGCTGAGTGGTAACTGTTTGTTAGGATGGGTAGGCAACTGTCAAGAACAGGAGGCAGGTTACAAGTTTCCCCTCTGGTTGCCTCAGCCACTGGGCCAGGCCGAGTTGCCACGTAATGATGTAACCACCTGTGAATGTGCTGTTTCCAGGCAGCTCCCATGCTCAAGGCCACAGCTAGGCTCTGCTAACTGGGATGAATTATTGCAGCTGGGCTTTGCCAAGAAAGTGCATCTCCCTACAGGGTCAGGGGACCACGTTGGCACTGGCCCGGGATTGGCTGCCTGAGATCTGCCCTGAGTTGCCAGGGTCTGAGAGATAAAAGGCGTGATGGAGGATGGCTAAGTTGTCTCCCATCCTTGTGTGTCAAGTTGTTTTGAGCTGCTGCGTTCTTGAACCCTGGCTGGGACAGTGTCCTGGGATATCCTTACTCTGGTAATGTATAGGATAGGTCAGTTAGTGTTTTATTATTTTGCTTGGGATAGTGTAGCAAAGGTTCTGTGTAACTTTTTGTATAACTTTGATTTCCTTTCCCTTTCTCCCCTTTCCCCATCCTAATAAACTACTGACCTGCCTCTAGAGCTCAGTGTGCTTCCTTCAGGGTAAACCTCAGTGCTAGTTTAAGTGCCTCTTGGCTGAGTGACTGGCTATGTTTGGGCTTGGGGGCTAAAATAGATGGTGTCAGCATGAGCCTTCAGTGGTCCCCAAGCATATCCAAAGGTCTGAGAGTCCCCTAACTTGGGACTGGACTGGAGGAATCGGGGGTAGTGGCAACCTATTGACTTTTGAAGATTCCTGCCTACCTTGCAGGGAGTCTGGGATAAAACTCATTTTCCCTTCCCAACAACCTTTTTTGCCCAAAGGGCTGCATACAATGCTGGGTGGTGGAACAGGGCTGCACAGACACACACACATGCACACGCACGCACAGAGACATCTCGGCATGCAGGGATGAGGAGATTCTGTGATCAGGAAATGGCAATTCGCCCCAGGAACGCTGGGAAGCTGGTGAGGTTAAAGCTTCTCCCCAGCCCCCTACTCCACCCCAGTAGTCCTGATACAGATGTCTGTTTCCTTGCTGCTAATAGTAGTCAGCACCAGGATCTCTGGGAGGGGAGTGTTACCTCACTTTTATACAAAAAATATCAAAGCAGCTTACAAATAGATAAAAATACATTACAAAATAATGTCTGACTCAATATAAGGCAGTTTCCTATGTAGGGATGGATGAATTGACCCCTGTCTGGGACTGCCCCCAACTCAAGCCCCCCTGGACCTGCACTCAAGCCCCCATTTATGCCTCTAATATTGCGTAGATCAGCCTTTCCCAGGCTGAATTTCCATATATTTAAATATGCACATTTTTAATGACCTTTTTTTCAGTAAAGATAAGCTCGGCAAAATGGCAGGTGCTCACGGAAGGGTCCCAGTGAGGGCGAGGAACATCCAGGAGGGCATGAGTGGGGGCGAGTGAGGCCAGAGGCTCAGTGGGTGGGGCAAGGAGAAGGATTCCCAGACCCAGTTGGGCGTCGGAGCCATCCCTCTTCCTATGTTTCCTCTGTTTCCTAAGCTTGCCGCATACATCAGCCAGAGAAGGAACCACTGCAAGGAGCTTGTTTCACACTTCCCTGCCAGAAAGAACACCTATAAGAACTTTGAAACTAAGAACTAGTGCCTGTTTTTCCTCCTCCCTCCCAATTCCTTTTCCTTTTGTGTCATGTCTTTTAGATTTTAAGCCTGAGGGCAGGGACTGTCCTATTGTTAATCTTTGTAAGCAGCTCTGGGAGCTTTTTTGGGCTGAAGAGCAGGGTAAAAATGCTGTAAATAAATTATATATAGAGAGAAGGACACATAGACAAGTGAAGACTTGTCTTTGTGAAGCAGCCATCCACAACCAAATACCACAGAGAGAGGTGTGTTTTTTTGTATTACTTGCTATCACCTCAAAACACAACGCTTCTTGGTGAAGGCAGTTCATGGATGTACTTGCAATGTTTTTTAAGTGATGTACCTGCACGGATGAATCGCCCCTCAGTAAGTTCAAAAATCATTCTCAAACCTATAGCACAGAGGTAGGCAACTTTTGGCCCTCCAGATGTTTTGGCCTACAAATCCCATCAGGCCTAGCCAGCATAGTCAATGCTGAGGGGTCATGGGAGTTGTAGGCCAAACGTCTGCAAGGCCAGAAATTGCTCACCCCTGCATATACCACACGAACTACAAAACTATGGCATTATAGACAATGACTGATGCAAGTGTAAGTTCTGTAGAATACAGAGCCAGTGCAGTGGGCCTTAGGGCCTTTTCCTTTATTGCAAAATTGTCTCTGTCTCTAGTAAACTTCCTTGAATGAACAGTTCTGATTCATTTTATGCTTTGCTGTAGCCAATGGCCAAGCAATAAACTTTTATTACTACTGTTTTCCTGGATGCAGCAGAAGTTTTCCCAAAGGATGCTGCAGAATTAGACTTTCTTTGATAGGATGAAAAACAAGGCAATCTTTTTGACCCATTGGCATTTGTTCATTTCTTTTGTAGGGCTGGGGAGCGGAGTATCATCGTCAGGATGTTACAAGTACTCCATGCTGGATTGAGATCCATCTGCATGGACCGTTGCAATGGCTAGATAAGGTGCTGACACAAATGGGTTCCCCTCATAACCCAATTTCCTCCGTTTCTTAAGAATCATCTCCACAATCTACCTATGGGACGAACGCTCTTGCAGGCTGTGGCTTATAGAATTCTCACACGGCAGCCAACCAGAGATTCTGTATGTAGCTGTAAATATCTGAATGCATATGTACATAGTATATTATCGGGGGGGTGGGGGGGTGTCATGTTGTATTTTATGTTTTTTTGGTTAATTGTGTTCTGTCTGCTGACAAAGCTATAGAAGTTTGGGCTTTGCAAGCCTGTTTTGGGGTATGGAATAAAGCCAGTGTTGTTTGCAAATATATATATAACACACCAAGCAAAGCTAAATTCTACAACTTATATACATTTTGCAAATTGAGCAAGTTGACATGTTAAATCATAAGAATTGTCTTGCTACATCAGGCCAGGGTCCATCTAGTCCACATTCTGTTTCTCAACAGCAGCCAGAAATTGTGCTGATTCTACACACAAACACACATGCTATTTCTGAGATTTCACCATGTCTCCACAATTTGAAGCCTTAAGGTTTAGAATTGTGCTTTAGTGGAAGCTGAGGCTGGAACTATGCATTATATTAAATAATTCTCACTTACTGCTCTGTAATGTCTAGGACAACTTATCCATTTCCTGATATTACAGCATTGTTCATTTTCACAGCTCCACCCCACATCATTCAGTGTTGATGAGAGAGGGAGTGGAGGTAAGGCACGTGCAACTACTGCTAAAAATGGCAAGTGTGTTTGTATTTTCTCCCTCTGTCTTAATACCAAGGCATCGTACATCTCCTCTACATGCACTTCATTTGCTTGTGGAAGCAGGGAAACATGCAACATCTTGACAATAGGGCATGTTAACATCTTGGATGTTAAAAATTTACAGTTGATGGTTTTGGCAGCATGGTTTAATATAATATGTAGTTCCTTCTTCATATTCTCAAGATGGTTAACTTTTCACCCAAAATATCCAATCCTGCACTTGCACTGTGTAATCATGGAATACACACAGTACTGAACATGATTTCATGAAATAAACTTGTCACATCCATAAAAACTACTGAACATTTCTAGTAAAAAAAAAAAATCCTTCCAGCCAAACCCAGTGACCTACATGCATCTTAGATTAGGAAAGGGGGGGCTTGTCATCTGCAATGACCCTGATTTAACTGTTGTGTAGAAGTTAATGGATTACACTGGGTAGATGTGCTAATTCTAGCATCAACATGTAGCCTGTTGCTTGCATGAGAAGTCACTTTGTACGTGGATGTAAAATCATAGAAACTATAGTAAACATCCGAGTTACATGAGCCATTGCACACAGGCTGACCCTACCATGAGGCAGAGTGATGCAGCTGCCTCAGGCATTAGATTTGGGCTGTCATGAAAGGGCAGCAAATTATTATTTAATTTATTCTTCTACTGGGGAGGGGGAGAGGCGATTATGGAATTTCCTGCCCCAGGTGCCAAAATAACGCAGGTGCCTTAGGTACTATGACTTGGTGGGAGACGGGGTGTGTATCATTTCCTGCTTTGCTTCAGGCAGAAAAGATGACACCTTAGAAGACTTTAGGCAGAAAGCAAGAGTTTTGGAAGTGGGCTTCCACCGCAGGGCAGGCAGAGCCAGATGACTGTACTGCAACAGTAGAACACAGTGTCTGTGCCACTGTATTTCTGTACAATTGGGCTGTTGGTGAGTCACATTAGTCATCCATTTAAGCTCACCGTCCTGTCTCTGAGGATGTTCACTCCCAAGTTGAACAATAATCACCAGTTTATTCTAGCTTAGGGATCGGCGGCTGGATGCCCCTGATCAAATCCAGCCCTTTGAAGGATGCTGATGTCTCCCCATCCCAGTTGCTAGCCTACAGACAAAAGATGTGTGGGGAAAATGTGAACCAGTTGCTCAACTAAGTCCTAGTTCAACTACTTGCTGCAAGTGAAAAATGTGAGACATCAAGAGGATACACGTCCCGCATCTTGCTTGGATTTCTGCTACAGTTGCTGAACGTTGGCCTCTATTTGAGTGTTAAAGATGCAGCAGAAGTGAGCCATAGCAGACCATTTTGGGGCATCCCAGTTACTCATTCTAAACCCCTGATTTGGTACTGTAAGCCTATAGTACTGTTATCAACAATTTCATTAAAATATTTATATTTCATGTTTTAATACTGCTTTTTAGAAGGAACCAAAAATAGTTAAAAGACTACTTCCAGAGAGGTAGCCATGTTAGTCTTCTTCATAGCAAAACCAACAAGGGTTCTTGTAGCACCTTAAAGGCTAACACATGTATTACGGTATAACCTTTTGGGGACTATAGCCCACTTCATCCGATGCTTGAAGTGTTGCCCTCAGTTTGCAGATATATATACATATGGATGTGGAGTGGGGGTGGGGGAATATAAACAGAGCTGAAATGGTAATGAAATACAAAAGTACAGTTTTAAGCTCCGATGGAATTGTCACAAATTGTACTTTTGCATTTCATTGCCACTTAACTCCACCTTTTAATAAATGTATGTGCAAAAATTGATGGTACGTTTTAAAAGAGATAAACTGATTCAGAAAAGGGAAGGTGTATGTATGTATGCATTTGTCATAATGTGAAGCAGCACAGTATTTATCAAGGGATATTCCCTATAGTAAGTTCCTGGCAGAATTGGGAACAGCAAAGGGTGGTAGGAATAATGTTCCAGTTAGATGTCTCTGATACAGTGTGATGTCTTTAAGCAGTATATGAGTTAGAAATATGCACAATTTTCAAATCCTTATAGATTCTGGAACAAATAGATGATTATTATTATAGCCACATGCATGGCTCTCCACTCTCTGCTTGTTGGGGTTTTGAGTGAACAAGAGAAAATAACAAGGGTATTGAAAAAAAATTGCCATGGACAATTGTATGCATGATAGCACATAATTCACACTACATCTCCGTAAGTTATGACTAAAGTTGCCAGTCCCTGACCTCAAGTTTCATGCCTAAATGTTTGTAAAATATCAGGAGGGCTTTGGCTATTGGGCAGTATAGAAATGTAATAAATAAAGGAGCCAGTTTGCTTTAAAGAATACAAATGTAAGAGATAACTTCATAGGTTCCTGCATTTGATCCAAACACAGGGCTCCTTCACAGTGAGCTTTTATCCTGCGATTGAAATTGCTCCTTCGTGGAAGTTTGTGGGCCCTTTACATGATGCCGTGATCATTCAAGGCCTCTCCTGTACTAAATGCCCCTTGTTCTGTTTTTAAATAATGAGCTATCAAATTACCTCATTGTGTTCCACTTCAGTTTCCTCTATGAAAAGAGTTAAAAGCAGCAAGAAGAGGAGCAAGATCAATGAAAGATAATGGAAGACTCAGATACGGGGAGAAGAAAGGGAGAAGGGGAGGGGAGAAAGGAAGCGTTTGTAAAGGGAGTCAGTTGTGATCCTGCATTTAAAACGGAAGCAGAAAGCCCTGTTTCAAATGCAGGATTTTAGGCTGATGTAGAGATGCCCACAGGTGGTTCTTTCAATCCCTTTCAATCATCGCACAGTGTCTAGGTTACCTATTTCAGTTTAATTAGTAAAGGAAATATTTTCTGAAATCTTCACATACCCACTGCGTTATGCTCTTTTTGTACCTTCCAAAAGCCATGTTGACAGTGACAATAATGAGCACAGTCTCTGAAATTTCAGTGAACTGCCAACTTCCTTAGTTTCTGATGTTTCTAATACTGGATTAAAAATCCAATTTAAAATCTATTAAAAATCTGTAGCTTGTAAGTCAAGAGTTCTATTCAGCCACCAGGAGAAGAAATAACTAGACGCAGCACACAGAGATAAACAATGCTGTCAAAGTGCAGTTGAAAAATTCATGAAACAGACAATTGCCTTCAATATTCAATTCAGGGTCCTCATAAAAATGGCCCACTTCAATTGAACATTTTTGTGGCCAGACGTTTTGGTGTAGCTATCAACTGGTATTAAATTTAAAGCTTTTAAATGTGCTCGTAAATATGCCATCCTTTGAGATAGCCTGCCTGAAAGATTTAAAAGCTGTTTACTAGAAAAGCTATTTATTGATGGCCAGTTTAAGGAAAAGAAGACACAATTTCTATGTGTGTCTACAACTCAAAGCAGATTCAAGCCTTTGTGGACCATCTTTCTGTATCATTTGGGAGTTATGAGTCTGCCTGTGTCATTAAAAATTAAATAAATCATGTACCATAGTGTTTGGGACTGCTATTTTCCTATTAAGGAATATGCTTGTAGACTAATACCCACAGGAAGAAGGTGGATCAGTTGCTACCAGTATTTTATTGATGTTAATTGAATCTTCCTGGTGATTCTAAAGGATCCTTATAGGTCATTTATTCTCAGGTATATTTCCATTAGTTGCCTGTCATGACTCCGTAAACTAGCTTTGCTGAGGCAGGGAGAGAATTAAACCTGTCATTCATGAATGATCCAGATGGATGTTGTTATTGATATTTCAGAGAGCTGTCAGACAGCATGAAGTAGCTTGTTTGTGGGATCGTGCGATGGTAGAACTTAAACATTGTATTATTAGTCTTGAGAAAAATAGAGGCTTGAAAAAAGAGACAGCTGTGGCTAAGGCAGTGTTGACAGCACAGTTTGAACCCGTGCTAACACTTAGCCTTGGGACAAAAGGATTAGTGATAAAGGAGAGTGCCTTTGGGTATGTAAAAAGAGTCTTTTTCCTTCGCCTGTCAGTAACCACAACTAGCCACATACATTTGGGATTAGGGGCAAAAGGGTCGACTGGTCAGAAGGTGCGACCTTCATACAGGTTTGAGGCCACACACTTCACACATGTTGGAGACCACACATTTTAGCCTTGACTGACATTGGGCTTCGGAGAACACTGTGTTTGGCCACAACATGAAGAACTTCATCAGGAGGGCTTTAAACTGAATCCTACACGGGAGGGAGATGTAAAGCTGGGGGTAACAATGGACAAAGGCTCATGAACCACAACAGAGAGAACAGCTCTAAGAGCGCCCAGTCATAGTCTTCAGACACATGTAGGAAGAAAGCCAGACTATAAAGTACATGGTCTTCAGTGTCTATATACTAATGCCCAGACTATGGGAAACAAGCAGAACAAACTTGAACCCTTAATACAGGAGGGAAATTATGACTTGATAGGTGTAACTCAGACTTGGTGGGACAGCAATTGAATGATATAACTTGTTCAAAAAGAACAGGAGGAACAGAAAGGGAGGTGGAGTTGTACTATATGTTAAAAATGGTGGTCGGAGTCTACCACCAGCCACCCAATCAAGGAGAAGACGAGGATGAAACTTTTGAAAACCAAGTTGCCAGTGTTTCAAGGAAACATGATGTAGTAGTAATGGGGGACTTCAGTTTCCCCGATATTTTGTTGGGAGACAAATTCTGCAAAACATGGCCCCTCCAAGAAATTCCTGACTTGTGTTGCTGATAACTTCCTCCTACAGAAAGTAGAGGATGGAGCTAGAGGATCAGCTATCCTTGACTTGATCCTAACCAACAGAGATGATTCAGTGGATAAAGTAGCAGTTACAGGAACTCTGGGGGAAAGTGACCATGTTATACTTGAGTTCTTGGCTCTAAAGGAAGCAAAAGCCGAGTGTAGCCAAACGCATACCCTGGATTTTAGGAAAGCCAGTATTAATAAACTCAGAACAATGATAAGTAAGGTCCCATGGTAAGCAACTCTAATGAGGAAAGGAGTCCAAGATGGGTAGGAGTTTTTAAAAAAGGAAATTCTAAAGGCACAATTACAAACAATCCCCCAAAGAAAAACAGGCAGATGACAACAGAAAAAGCCAATGTGGCTGAAGGGGCAGGATTGCAGCTTGAGATCGATAGGCATATGGTCAAGGAACATCCAATTACTTTGAATGAGTTCAAATCTCCAGGGCCAGAGGAACTGCATCCTAGAGTAATAAAGGAACTGGCAGAAGAGCTCTCAGAACCACTGTCTATTATCTTTGAGCAATCATGGAGGATGGGGTGAAGTGCCAGACGATTGGAGGAGGGCTGATGTTGTTCCTATCTTCAAAAAGGAGGAACCTGGGAACTACAGACCAGTCAGTCTGACATCAGTCCCTGGGAGAATTCTGGAGCAAATTATAAAGCAATCCATCTGTAAGCACCTTGAAAACCATGCAGTGATTACTCGAAGCCAACATGGATTTGTCAAGAACAAATCCTGCCAGATGAATCTGATTTCATTTTTTGATGAGATCAGTCTTTGTGGACTGTGGGAATGCTGTGGACATCATATACCTCAACTTCAGCACAGCTTTTGACAAAGTGCCCCATGATATCCTGATGACCAAACTAGTTCAAAATGGGCTAGATGAACCAACGGATCAGGTGGAACCACAGCTGGCTACAGAATCGGACTCAAAGAGTGCTTATCAATGGGATCTTCTCAAACTGGGGAGAGGTAACAAGTGGGGTACTGCAGGGCTCAGTCTTGGGGCCCAGTGCTCTTCAACATTTTTATTAATGACTTGGATGAGGAGGTGCGGGGATTGCTTATCACATTTGCAGATGACACAAAATTGGGTGGGATAGCTAATACCCTGTAAGACAGACACACAATTCAAAGTGATCTTGATAGGCTGGAGCGCTGTGCGGAAAACAACAATGAAATTTGATCGGGATAAATGCCAAGTTCTGCACCTAGGAAAAAGAAACCAAATGCACAGTTACAAGATGGGCGATACTTGGCTCAACAATACTACAAGCGAGAAGGATCTTGGAATTGTAGATCACAAGCTGAATATGAGCCAGCAATGTGATGTCGCTGCAAAAAAGGCAAATGCTATTTTGGGCCACATTAATAGAAGTATAGCTTCCAAATCATGTGAAGTACTAGTTCCTCTCTACTCGGCACTGGATAGGCCTCATCTGGAGTACTGTGTCCAGTTCTGGCCGCCACACTTTAAGAAGGATGCAGACAAACTGGAGAGGGTTCACGGGGGCAGCGAAGATGATCAGGGAACTGGGAACAAAGCATTATGAGGAGAGAGTGAAAGAACTGGGCATGTTTAGTCCTGAGGAGAGAAGGCTGAGGGGAGATATGATAGCGCTCTTCAAGTACTTGAAAGGTTGTCACAGAGAGGACGGCCAGGATCTCTTCTCGATCATCCCAGAGTACAGGACACGGAATAATGGGCTCAAGTTACAGGAAGCCAGATTCCAGCTGACCATCAGGAGAAACTTTCTGACTGTTAGAGCAATAGGACAATGGAACCAATGACCTAGGGAGGTAGTGGGCTCTCCCCCACTGGAGGCATTCAAGAGGAGGCTGGACAGCCATCTGTTAGGGATGCTTTGACTTGCATTGAGCAGGGGGTTGGACTCTATGGTCTTATAGGCCCCTTCCAACCCTACTATTCTATGATTCTATGAACTGTTGTGTCTTTGGTCACCACCAGAAAGAAAGGCGTCTAAAAGAGTAGTAGACCTAGGGCAATATCCAACTATGTAATTCATCTAGCACAAATGGCGTTGTGCTAGTGAAAGCTAAGTTCCAAACTATGTGCGAGAGGAGAATCCATCTAAAATTGTGTTCACGCAAGCACGGTTGTGCAGCTGTTTGGGCAAGCGTAATGCGCAACCACTTGCGCAATGGAAAGATTTGGTGGACCTCTGCTAGTGCTACGTGGCTTTGTAGAATGATGCCATTCAATACTACCCCTGCTACATGCAACCACTGGGTTCGTTCCAGTAGTCACATGCAACTGGGTTGGTGGAAGCAGAATTCCCTACCCTCTCCAAGTGTGACTCCAGTACCTTCCATGAGCTAGTAAAAATCCACTGTTGATTTTTAATCAAGTGGTAATTAGACCTGATTAATTGTCCGGAACAGGTAACACATGCCAGCTTTCATGAACAGAACTTTAATGTGCCATCATCAAAGACACATTTTTCAACAACTTGTGTAAGAACATAAGAGCCCTGCTGGATCAGGCCAAAGATCTGTGTAGTCGAACATCCTTTTTCCACCAGCGGCCAGAAGAAGTCCATGAAGGCATCGTTTTGCCCTGTTTGATCGCTCCCCACTATCTGGTATTTGGAGACATGCTGCTTTTGAACATGGACATTCCATTTCATGGCTAAATAGTTCTTGGTAGTCCTATCTTTCATGAATTTGTCCAACCCTTTAAAAATATCCATCTGTGCTCATGGCCATACCCACATATTGTGGTAGTAAATTCCCTAAGTTCACTGAGTATGGAATAGTACTTCCTTTTATCCCATCGAGCCCATAGGTCAGGAGTGGCGCATGTGCAGCCCTCCAGATGTTGCTGGACTGCAACTCCCATCAGCTCTAGCCAGCGTAGCCAGTTGTGAGGGATGATGGGGGTTCCAGTCCAACATTTGGAGAGCCACGTTCTCCATCCTTGCCATAGGGACAGTCTATTTCAGAGTGTCTTTGAGTTTTTAAAAAAGTCACAAATAGAGACATTAACAAAGCAGTCCTATGGGGAGCAGGGGTAGGGGAGGATTGGAGACCTGAAGACAGTAAAACCGCCTTATTCAAAGCCCTGCTGGGCTCACGCCAAGAGGGAGGGAGGAGCAGTCTGCGACCCTCCCGGTTCAGTGTTTTTCTTTATTGTTACGCTTTCCTTCCCATTGGTTGCAATGAAAGGTAAATTGTGTACACCAGCCCTGGAGACATGTCTCTAGAATTTCCCTCCAATTCCAGAGACATGTCAGGGAGAATGGGAAGGCTGTGGATCCAAGTCTTCCCTCAAGTCACCTACGGAGCAGCCCCTTTTTGCCAGTCCTGACATAGGAGCTCTAATGTCAGAGACACAAGGGCCACGGATGTTTCTGCAGCAGCTGGAAGGGGGTTTGCGAGGTTGGAGCTCCCTCCTGAGCTTAGACTCCCTCTCTGCCTTGGAGAGGGAGTTCTGAAACATCTTAAGACCTCTGGAGAGCCCTACCAGGGTCATAGGATTGCAGCCTTAAAAAAAACTATATTGGACTGCCACCCACAAATTATATAGGAGATTTCCTTTGGTTTAAGTGGGTCTTACAGCCCAATCCTGTGCCTGGATGCTGAAAAGTAAGTCCCTCTGAATTCAGTGGAGTTTACTGTCAGGTAAGTATGCATCAGATTACAGTCTTAACAATGGGGTGAATCTAGACTTCAGGCACAACCATATGTTGTCGCTTGTTAGACGGAAACCTCAGATCTCAGAATGGACACTTCTCCATCCTTCATCTCAGTTTTTCCACTAGATGGGCCTTTGAGCAGAGTCATGGTGGCAGGGCTGGCTGAGGGCTGAGGTGGGGAATCCAAGAGATTACAGGCTGGTTAATCTGTTCCGGGCAAATTGGTAGAAAGCATTATTAAAGATAAATGAGTAAGTATGTAGAAGAACAAGCCGTGCTGAAAAAGAATCAACATGCCTTCTGGAAAGGTAAGTCCTTTCTCACTAATCTTTTAGAGTTCTTTGAGAATGTCAATAAACATGTAGATGGGTGATCCTGTAGACATTATTTACTTGGACTTCCAAAATGCTTTTGACAAATCCCTTAACAAAACCCCCTCAGCAAACTTAGCTGTCATGGAATAAGAAGAAAGGTCCTCATATGGATCAGTAACTAGTTAAAGAACAGAAAGCAGGGAGTAGGAATAAAATGTAAATGGTGGAGGGATGTAGACAGTGTGCTCCCACAAGGATTTGTATTGGGACCAGTGCTTTTCAACTTGTTCATAAATTATCTGGAATTAGGAGTGAGCAGTAAGGTAGCCAAGTTTGCTGATGACACCAAATTATTTAGGGTGATTAAAACAAAAAGGGATTGCTTCAAAAGCATCTCTCCAAACTGGGAGAATGGGCAACAAAATAGCAAATGTGGTTCAATGTAAGCAAGTGTATGTTTGCATGCGATGCATATTGTGGTGAAAAATCCCGATTTCATAGATATGTTGATGGGATCTGAGCTAGCGCTGACAGACAAGAGACTCTGGGGTTGTGAATAGCTCAATGAAAACATCCACCCAGTGTGCAGCAGCTGTGAAAAGAGCAAGTCCATGTTAGACAGAATTAGGAAAGGAATTGAAAATAAAACTGCCAATATCATATTAGAACCTGGGGTCATCCCATGAAGCTGATTGGTGAGCAATTCAGGACAGATAAAAGGAAGTACTTCACACTGCACATAGTTAAGCTCTGGAATTTGCTACCATAAAATGTAGTGATGCTGGCCACCAATTTGGATGGCTTTAAGGGGGATCAGACAAATTCCTGGAGGATAAGGCTATCAATGGCTACTAGTCCTCATGGCGGTATGCTACCTCCAGCAGTATGACTATACAACAGTTGCTGGAGAACATGATTGGGAGGGTGCTGTTGCCCTCATGTCCTGCTTGTGGGTTTCCCATGGACGGGGAATGTTTGTTTTAACATTTGATAAAACGTTTGGCCATTGTGTGCACAGAATGCTGGATGGGGTGGAACCTTGGTCTGATCCAGCATGGCTTTTACAGTCTTCTGGTACTATGGTTGAGCAAGGCTGGAATTAGCCTCTATTTTTCAAGCACTTTCCCTCAGTCACATTACAGTAGCCTTGACTGGAATTTTGTTAACGGAAGAGTAAAAGGAAGAGTATTTCTATGACAGAGCCCTACTCTAACAATGATGGTGCAATTGTATACATATCTACTCAAAAGTGTTGTTGTTCAGTCGTTCAGTTGTGTCCGACTCTTTGTGACCCCATGGACCATAGCACGCCAGGCCTTCCTGTCCTCCACTCTCTCCTGGAGTGTGCTCAAGTCCATATTCATTGCATCAGTGATGCTATCTAGCCACCTCATCCTCTGCTGTCCCCTTCTCCTTTTGCCTTCAATCTTTCCCAGCATCAGGGTCTTTTCCAGGGAGTTTTCTCTTCACATTAGGGGGTCAAAATATTTGAGCTTCAGTATCTGTCCTTCCAATGAGCAGTCAGGGTTGATTTTCCTTTAGGATTGACTGATTTGACCTCCTTGCAGTCCAGGGGACTCGTAAGAGTCTTCTCCAGCACCACAGTTCCAAAGCATCAATTCTTTGGTGCTCAGCCTGCCTTATAGTCCAGCTCTCACAGCCATACGTTGCTACTGGGAAAACCATAGCTTTGATTAGATGGACCTTTGTCGGCAAGGTGATGTCTCTGCTTCTTACTATGCTGTCTAGGTTGGCCATAGCTTTCCTCCCAAGGAGCAAGCATCTTTTAATTTCATGGCTACAGTCACCGTCTGCGGTGATCTTGGAGCCCAAGAAAATAAAATCTGTCACTGCTTCCATTTCTTCCCCTTCCATATGCCAGGACGTGATGGGGCCAGATGCCATGATCTTCGTTTTTTTAATGTTGAGTTTCAAACCAGCTTTTGCACTCTCCCCTTTCACCCTCAACAAGAGGCTGTTTAGATCCTCTTCGCTTTCTGCCATTAGGGTGGTATCGTCTGCGTATCTGAGGTTGTTGATAATTCTCCTGGCAATCTTAATTCCGACCTGTGATTCATCCAACCCGGCGTTTCTCATGATGTACTCTGCATATAAATTAAATAAGCAGGATGACAATATACAGCCTTGTCATACTCCTTTCCCAATTTTGAATCAATGAGTTGTTCCATGTCCGGTTCTTACTGTTGCTTGTCCCTCATACAGGTTTCTCAGGAGACAGGTAAGGTGGTCTGGTACTCCCATCTCTTTAAGAATTTGCCACAGTTTGTTGTGATCCACACAATCAAAGGCTTTAGCGTAGTCAATGAAGCAGAAATAGACATTTTTCTGGAATTCTCTTGCTTTCTCCATGATCCAGCGAATGTTGGCGATTTGATCTCTAGTCCCTTTGCCTCTTTGAAATCCAGCTTGTACTTCCGGTAGTTCTCGGTTCACATACTGCTGAAGCCTATCTTGTAGGATTTTGAGCATCACCTTGCTGGCATGTGAAATGAGTGCAATTGTATGGTAGTTTGAACACACTTTGGCATTGCCCTTCTTTGGAATTGGAATGTAAACTGACCTTTTCCAGTCTTGTGGCCACTGTTGAGTGTTCCAAATTTGTTGGCATATTGAGTGCAGCACTTTAACAGCATCATCTTTTAGGATTTTAAATAGCTCAGCTGGAAGACTGTCATTTCCGCTAGCTTTGTTGTTAATAATTCTTCCTAAGTCCCACTTGATTTCACTCTCTAGGATGTCCGGCTCAAGTTCAGTGACCGCATTGTCAAGGCTATCAGGGACATTCAGATCTTTCCTGTATAGTTCTTCTGTGTATTCTTGCCACCTCTTCTTAATCTCATCTGCTTCTGTTAGGTCCCTGCCTTCTTTGTCCTTTATCATGCCCGTCTTTGCACAAAACGTTCCCTTGAGATCTCCGATTTTCTTAAAAAGATCTCTAGTCTTTCCCATTCTATTGTTTTCCTCGATTTCTTTGCATTGTTCATTTAAGAAGGCCTTCTTGTCTCTCCTTGCTATTCTCTGGAACTCTGCATTCAGTTGGATATATCTTCCCCTTTCTCCCTTGCTTTTCACTTCCCTTCTTTCTTCAGCTACTTGTAAAGCCTCATCAGACAGCCACTTTGCTTTCTTGCATTTCTTTTTCTTTGGGATGGATTGAGTTGCTGCCTCCTGAACAATGTTACGGACCTCCGTCCATAGTTCCTCAGGCACTCTGTCTATCAGGTCTAATCCCTTAAATCTATTCCGCACCTCCACTGTATATTCATAAGGGATATGATTTAGGTCATACCTGAATGGTTTAGTGGTTTTCCCTATGTTATTCAATTTAAGCCGAAATTTTGCAATAAGAAGCTCATGATCTGAGCCACAGTCAGCTCCAGGTCTTGTTTTTACTGACTGTATGGAGCTTCTCCATCTTTGGCTGCAAAGGACATAATCAATCTGATTTCAGTATTGACCACCTGGTGATGTCCATGTGTAGAGTCGCCTCTTGTGCTGTTGGAAAAGTTTGCTATGATCAGCGTGTTCTCTTGGCAAAACTCTATTAGCCTTTGTCCTGCTTCATTTTGTACACCAAGGCCATGCCTGCCTGTTATCCCGGTGATTTCTTGAGTTCCTCCTTTAGCATTCCAATTCCCTATGATGAAGAGGACATCTTTTTTTGGTGTTACTTCTAGAAGGTGTTGTAGGTCTTCATAGAACCGATCAACCTCAGCTTCTTCGGCCTCAGTGGTTGGGGCATAGACTTGAATTACTGTGATGTTGAATGGTTTGCCTTGGATTCGTACTGAGATCATTCCGTCGTTTTTGAGATTGTACCCCACAACTGCTTTTCCCACCCTTTTGTTGACTATGAGTGCTACTCCATTTCTTCTAAGGGATTCTTGCCCACAGTAGTAGATATGATGGTCACCTGAATTAAATTCGCCCATGCTTGTCCATTTTAGTTCGCTGATTCCCAAGATGTCGATGTTCAGTCTTGCCATCTCATGTTTGACCACCCCCAGCTTACCTTGATTCACTGATCTGACATTCCAGGTTCCTAAACAATATTGTTCTTTACAGCATCGGACTTTCTTTTCACCACCAGACACATCCACAGCTGAATATCCTTTCTGCTTTGGCCCAGCAGCTTAACTCTTTCTGACACTACTTGGAAATACCCTCTGCTCTTCCCCAGTAGTATATTGGACACCTTCCGACCTGAGGGGCTCATCTTCCGGCGTCATATCTTTTAGCCTTGTGATACGTTCCATGGGGTTTTCTTAGCAAGAATCCTGGAGTGGGTTGCCATTTCCTCCTCCAGTGAACCACATTTTGTCAGAACTCTCCTCCATGACCTGTCTTTCTTGGGTGGTCCAGCACGGCATAGCTTATGGCTTCACTGAGTTATGCAAGCCCCTTTGCCTCAACAAGGCAGTGATCCATGAAGGGGCTGATCAGAAGTAAGTCCCATTAAATTAAATGGTGCTTTTTCCCAGGTAAGTGGACATAAGATTGCAGCCTGAAACAGGTTTTACACGTGATACTTTAAAGGGAAAATATATTGAAAGCCTTGACTAAATGGTCTAAAATAAGAAAAAGAACATTGTTCTTCCAAACAATGGGTTGTGCCAAAAGCATGTTGCAGGTCCTCTTTCTTCAATCATTGACCCAGTTTGCAGAATCAAACAACTCATGGTTTATTAACCATGGGTTGTTTTGGATCACATACAATGAGGCATGCTGGCTCCTGACCACTCACGCACTTCTGCTTCACTAAATAACCGAGGAACACCCCAGTCCTGGGTTCTGCTCTGTGATGTCCGAACCCGGACCTGCGTTGTCGAGGGAGAAACAACTGTAGTTGTTAACAGCCCACAGTTCCGGATTCAGACGTCACAGAGCACAACCCAGGAACGATTCTGGGTTGTTTAGCAAAGCAGAAGTGGGTGAGCAGTTGGGAGAGAGTACACTTGTTTGCTCCTAAGCAACCCGCCGCTAACAAACCATGGGTTGTTTAATTGTACGAACTGGGTCATTCTCTTGTTCCTACAGAAAAATAGACACTGCTGTAGTTCTTGTCCCTAAGCATGGGAGTCAAGGGAAAGGTCATTCTTGCATAGCCATTCCTGCAGTAGGTAGGCCTCTGGCCAGTCATGCGTGCTCTTTCCTGTAGTAACTCTGAAATAGAGGCTGGCATCACTGACAATAGTAGCCAATATTTAATGGCCCTAATGATGCAAGAACTGCAACTGTGGTTTGTACTTAAACCAAGCCAAATGTAAATAGACCATTACTCCTTCAAACATTACTGTGTGAATCATTGTTAATCTGTCTTGTGGTTCTGGTGGTGCTTCTATTAATACCAGTATGAATCTAGACCATTATTTATGAATATTTTTAATGTGCATAATTTTTCTTGTCCACCTTGCTGATTCTGTTCCTTGAATGAGATTAAAGATGTAAATAATCTAAATTCCATAGATGTTAAAACATCTTCCCTTTGCATCATCAAATAAGTTTATAGTGGCTGGCTATCAGTAGCAAATATTTCCATTGTAGCAGAACTTCATTCACACAGCCTCAATATACTTTGCTGATAAGTAAACAATTTAAGGTAACATATCACCAGAAAGATTATCTTCATTCTGGCTATGAATAATGAATTGTAATAAATACTTTGTAAGGGATGTGTAGATGTTCTCTAGTATACTTGGTAGCGTTGAGTCTGAGTGCATATGACTTATGTAATATTGAGATTAAATCTCTTTTGGGGTGAACGCTAAAGCATACTAACACCCCATATGAAAACTTATCTACATCTATGCATGTGGCTTTGTATGGTTCTTGTCATAGCCAAGTTGAACAGGAAATAGACAGCAATTAAAAAACAATGGTATATAAAATTTGCTTTCTTAATACGCTTCTTACTACATCTTTTTTCCTCGCTATAACAGTGAGCAAAGCTGCTACAGGAAATGTTTTGTTCAGGTGTTGACAACATGTTGCAGATGACTGTATATAGTGTCACTAGTATCTTTGCCTCAGGAGATTGTCAAACGTTATTTTTTAATCCAAGAATTTGAAGCCACTCTTAAAATCTGCAGCAGGCACTGAAAGTCTGCAGTATGCCACCAACTCTTGCTGTTACCATAAAGCAACTAGACTGAGTAACAAAGATGTTTGTGTTAGCTGTAGCTTGGTGTCTAATGTCTAACTAGTTAATAAATTTGACATGCTGCCATAAGCAAACAAATGTATTTGGCTAGAATTACCCATACCCTGTTGTAACAGTGATAATGTGTTTCCTGCTAATAAAGTTATTCCATAAATAAGTATATTAGTTTTGCTTTAGTTTTCATTTCTAGACTTGGCAGATATCCAGACAGGTATTTATTCTATTGGAGAAGCAGTAACATAGCACATATATGGGTGAACTACAGCATTAGAGCAGGAGCGAGCAGCTCCAAACAACTAAACTCAAATGCTGCTATAGAAAAATGTGTTTAAAGAGAAGACCAAGAACTATAGTGACAAGCTGCTTATGCCTTGTCACTGTTGATCAGAGGACTGTTACTTAGTAGGACCAAGCTTATTTCAGCTTCTTTCATACCTGAAGCCACTAACAGTGATGTCTGCAAATGTTGCTTGACTGCTGTATGTGAAAAAATTGCTCTAGGACAATACAGCAGACAGTTTATGACATTTATGTAAGGAAAGTAATAGGTTAGTTATTTGTGACAACTTTTGCTGTCATCATAAGGCAACTGGATTAGTTTGAGTAAAAAAAAGATTGTGTTATCTGACTGACACACATACAGAGAATGTGAAATATTTAGTGCTTCTTCCCTCAGAAATCTTACATAAAAAATCATTTTTGGTTTAATATTCCTTTTTTGTTTGCAGTAGTATAAAATTTCAATTTTAGTTGTAGGAAGCATTTATAATGGCTTTGCCACATTGTAATGGAAGCCTGTCCTGCAAGGACCTCTTCACAAAATTGTATAAAAATGTAAAACTAATTTTCAAATGCACACAACTGGAATAAACAGGTTTCTTGCTCGATCAAACACAATCCATTTTAAATCTGATCAACACTTGACTTTTTCTAATGAATTGGAAATAAGTTGTTATTCAGCTGGATAATAAATTTCAATACCATTATCTAAACCAGGATTACAGAACCTCTTTGAGACCGAGGGCTGAATTCCATGTAGGAGAAGTTCCCAGGGACCACATTCCAGTGGTGGGCAGGGGCAAAAGGCATGAAGCCAAGATACCAGCACATTTTAGCTTAAAGATTTTACTGACAATAATGAAGCCTTATGGTACAATCCTATCTAGATAGGCGACCGCCTATCCAAAGCAGGGCAGGAGAAGCACGGAGGAGATTGTTCCCTCTGCACTTCTCCTGCCCTGCTTTTTCTGCTAGACAGCTGATTGCAGAGGGGCACAGAGCGGGGAAGGAGGCTGCTGTATGACGCATTGGATGTGTTGTACAGGTAGCTACAATTTCCCCACCCCAGAACACCCCCAGCCACGCCCCTTTCTGCGCTCTTGCAGGTGTGGAGGACAGGGCTGTTCTGTGCTGCCTCCAAGGCAAGCACAGAAGTGGGGGGAGGTCAGTTTTCCGGGAACTGACCTTGGAGCACAGGCTTCAAGGTCAGTTCCGGAAAACAACATATTCTGCTGCTGTCTAGCAGCCATAGGATTGCTCCCCCAGAGAGGCTTTCCAACCTTATAGAATGGGGGAAAACTCTACAAAAGTGAGGAAACCACCAAACAATTGGTGGTCAGGGAAGGAACATGTAGCCTTCTAGGAAACCCCAGGAGGCCAGATTGGGACACCATGAGGGCTGGACTAGGCCTGAGGTTCTGCACGCCTGATCTAAACAGCTTTTACAAGTAGAAACAGAGTAAGGATCTAGTTACAAATTTGCTTTATAGGGACCATTTCTTATAATGGGGTTGCTGTATGGATGCTAGTTAAAATGGACAACCATCCTTATGGTAGCATACTGGTAAACGGGTGAGAACTAATCTGAACAACTTTTCTCTATACAGTAAACAGTACCTCCTTGGAGAATTTTCCAGATCAGGGCCTAATGCAGCTGCTTAAAAAATAAATCATTAGCTTAAGTGTGCTTTTCAAAAACTATTTTAATGCAACATGTAGTTTGGCCTTAAGTCGGTCCATAATGCCTTCATTACGTTATTCTTTTGACCTTCATGAATTGTTTATCTGTTTCTACTTTAACAAGTAGTTTAAGCAGTGATGGTAGCCATTGCCCTCTTCCAGCATCCTTACAGGCAGACACTCTAATGTCCGCATAGAGGTTCCCTGCACACAATGAATTGACCATTAATTCCTTTGTACAAATGACCTTTGAAATGAATGGAGAACCATCCACACAAATGAGCCATGCAGGCTTGTAGCACATATACATCTCTGGAGCAAAGCACATCACTATAGGTAGGTGGGTGTTCAATACATTTTTAAGTGATGCATTTTTATCCTGCCCCCATCTGAATAGTGGACCGCAGTGGCTTAGTGGTTAAGATGCTGAACTGCAGACTGGAAGGTCGGTAGGTCAGCAGTTCGAGACCCGAGTGCTGCATGACGGAGTGAGCTCCTGTCTTCAGTCCCAGCTTCTGCCAACCTAGCAGTTCGAAAGCAAGAAATTGCAAGTAGATAAATAGGTACCGCCTCGGCATTCCGTGCACCTCGGTGTTCAGTCATGCCGGCCACATGACCACAGAAGCGTCTTCGGACAGCGCTGGCTCTTCGGCTTAGAAACGGGGATGAGCACCGCACCCTAGAGTCGGACACGACTGGTTGGGGACACCTTTACCTTTTACATCTGAATAGTGACCCTCACTAAACTCCGAAATCTATCTAATGATTACCTCTCACATTTCCAGATCAAACGGGCCTCTTAATTTTCACCTGCACATCTGCTCCCAGATAGCTTCTTGACAAAAGTTGCCTTTCTTGGAAGCCTCCTTGAGTAGCCTGTTAGTTCCAAAGTAACTTCCATTACAAGTCTGACACCTCTCACTAACTGTAGGAGTCTGCAAGAGGTGTATGCTCAGCAAATCCCACTCAGTAGAGGAAATTAATTATTAGTGAGGGAGCAGCTAATCTTGCATGACATGACTGCAGGGTACAAACTGCCAGTTCTGACCAGTTAAGACACACACGCAGGGACATTTATGGGAATTAGACCCAGTTTTTAGCAGGAATAGATACAACTTAGCAAAATGTTGGAAAGCTTCACTTACTCTTTATCACACAGCAGGATAGACTCTTGTTATGTGCCCCACTATATAGTGAATGTGACAAGGCAGGGAAGCAGAAGGTTGCTGTAAACAACAGTTGTATTTAACTATTCTCTTCATGAAGAATTGGAAAATGTTACCCAAATTGTAAACATTTAATTTACATATGAAAGAACAGACGAGCACCATGTATATTTTAAATCTGCATCTCTTAGCACAGCTTAGAATTGTTTCCCTATAAAGGGCAGTAGAGTAATACAACAAGGGTTATTTCTGCTTATCCACAGCTAGTCATGATAATAGTAAGAAAGAACAAGACAGCAATTATATACAATAGGTTGGATCCAGACTAAGTCATACTTAGTCATACTTGGAGTATAAGTCTGGGTCCAAACCCAATATGCACAACTCAGAAAAGTTTAAAGAATCTGATGTACAATAGTTAACTGAAATGATATTTTCCAAGGTTAAAAAAT
The DNA here is from genome assembly GCF_057233095.1 of Heloderma suspectum. NCBI lineage: Eukaryota > Metazoa > Chordata > Lepidosauria > Squamata > Helodermatidae > Heloderma > Heloderma suspectum. The sequence continues at coordinate 42,035,763 of NC_139460.1, read as the reverse complement.
CCCAAACGTTTCAGAAATAGCTTGAAAATTACAAAGCTACAAAAATGATGCTTTATATCCTTGTATGAACTATTAGTACAAATAAGTCATTAAAAATATAAAAATAATATAAATATGTTCGAACAGATGCCTCTTAATGAACCATGCCAGTAATATACTGAAACACCCACACAAAATATTTAACCATGTTTACAAAATTAATACCAACCTGGGACACATTATTTTATAATGCAGTATAGAAACCGCTCAACTAGATTGGCCAGAGGGACAAATCTACAGTGTTTGAACAGTAGGCCAAACCTTGCTGAGCTTCCCCCAGAAAACTAAGCCGAGTACTCTCCCTTCCTACATCCCTGAGCAATATAGGCTACTGGAGTGGCTCAAAGTTTACTATTTAAAACTTCCATAGAAAGTAAGTATTGCTTTCTTCAATGATTGTCATCAAATAATAACTTTATGCAAGATATTAAAACTTCACACAGCAAAAGATTTAAGCAATTAATCCAATTACTATTTGATCTATTAATTCAGTCTTCCCCAACCTGGTACCCTCCAAATGTTTTTGACTACAAATTCCCAGGATTACTGACCATTGGCCATGTTGGCTGGGGCTGATAGGAGTTGAAATCAAAACATCTGGAGGGCATCAGGTTGGGGAAGGCTGTGTTAATTTATCTCTGTCCCCCCAAAAGCTCAATGCACCTTCCAAAACTTTAACAGAAGACTTCAATGGAGGGAGGATTCATAAAGCTAATAAAAACAATTTCAAATAAATACAAGCCAAATGCCATTTCTGCCAAAAAACAAACAACCAAATAGATCTCTCCAGATTTCACAGTCTACAACTGCTATAACAGTTCAATGGTTTTTGTTATCCAAGTCTTTCTTTCATCCATCATTTCTGACATGAAACAAAGCTGAGGGTCTTTCAAAATATGCCACCATCACACAGGTGCTCCTGAAAACTGCTGCTGTTTTTGCTCCAAAGCTTGTTGACTTAGCAGTTGCTGTCGTTTTTGAAGGAAGTGTACAACTTCAGGACTTCTCAGAAGTGACTAGAAAGACAAAAGACATCAAAGTAGGCACTGGCTGCAACCTTGCCAATCCACTGAGTACAGGGCATGCAAACAAGGGCTTTTCATAACCACAACGTACAACTCCACTTCCCAACATGTTACAGATGAGCTGAACGTGCAACACACCTAGCCAGGCACCCAAAGGTCAGGCTCTCTGCTCTTCTTTGGATGCATTCAGCATTCCCAGGAGCTAGACTCAAGTTCCACGTGTGGGTACTGAAAAGTAGGGTAAGCTAGATATGCTAAAAGAAAATATGCTCACCATATGCATAGTTGGATGTACCGCTGTACAGCTGCTATATGACAGGGAGAGGCAGGATTGTGCATTATGGCTACAAAAGGTCCCTCTGCATTATGGTGTAATGAAGCATAACACGGCTTCCGTTAGTCTTAAGGCAGAGACTTAAGGCAAAATTTGAGAATTTTGCATGGAAACATCCCTATCCTTTATTTTGTGAGAAACAAAGACCCAAGTACCTCAAAGATCTTAGTCAGTTCAGTGTGATAAATCCAGTGAAGTAGTTAAGGCCATTAGTTTTGTTTTCCTGTTTTACTTATTTCCTACTTTCCCATTTTTAAAATTTTGCTTATATATTTTGAAATCTCACGATGGTTAGATGCTTTAAAAATGTTAAGAACTACTGGTACTCTGAACATTTTACAAACTCCCCAACAAGTACTTCAGGCTGTATGCCGCCCACCCGTATCTTAACGTTTGAAATTTGAATCTTTGAATCTCTTCTACAGCATTACAAGATGCATTGTGTTTATTGACTGAAGGCATATAACCAAACCCCTTTCCTCCTACATGTACTGCAACAGTACATATTATGTTACTATTTAATACATTTATGGACCACTTACCATATTTTGAAAAACAAACATCTCTAAGTGGTACATAAAGTAACTTCAGAAGGTGTGTGCGTACACGCACTTTTTTTTTTTTAAAGCACTAAGTACGGTAAAATAAAAACATGCACCACACAGCAATCTTGTACAGACATTACTGAGGTCAACACTAATTCCAGATGTTTAAAGTATACAAATGAAAAATCTTACTTAGTTTTGTTTTACAAAGCAGGAAATTATTTCTATAATAAATCATCACGTAGCAAAGGATCCTCGTTGAGTCTCTCTCCTTCAAAGGCCTGAAGTACTTACCAGTCTTTTCTGGTTTAACACTTGTTCCAAAAGTGTAGGCTTTGCTGGCCGATCTCCAGTGTTCCCTGTTCGTTGTTTTGATACAGAAACGGAACTTTCAGTGCAATCCTGAGCACAAAGAGGAAAAAAATACATTGTTCTTGTTTAATAGAAAGTGGGGGAAAGCCTCCTTACAACGTAACTCCACTGGGCAGTATCTAACATTCTGGTCCTAGTAAAAATGATATTGCGCTAGCAGAAACAAAGTTCCAAACTATGGGTAATATCCAATGTCAACCAGGTGCTAGCACTATTACAAGTCCAATGGGAAAAAGTGGCAATCTGCTGCTAAAATTTGGCAACAAAAAGGGAGCAATTTTTCTTCAAAACAAGGTGCACGCTCCCTGAATTTCAGCAGCAAGTCACCTTCTGTGCAGGGGGAGAATCCAACTAAAATTCCACTTGCAGAATTTAAGTTTACAAAGTGGTCTGCTGTGCTTGTGCAATGGGGAAAGGCAGCTAAGCTCCACTACCACAGCAATTTCTTCCAATAATGGTATGTTGTGTTTAAGCCACTGTCTCTTACTGAAAGGTTTAGCACAATGAAATTCCTTTGTGATTCATTATTACAGATCTCTCTTATCCCTAGAATATCCTACTGAAGTTCTAAACATAAAGTAAATAAAGCCTTAATCCAGCTAATTTAATATTAAATTTTAGATTTCAGCTACTAATATGATACTGCCTATCTCTATCAAGCCACTATTAAAGGACAAAACAGAATCGTAATTGTTTTACTGCAAGTACGTTCATAATACTGCCTTGCAACAATAACTTAGGGCAAGACTACGCTACATTCTTAAACCAATTAAAAATCAATTCAACCAGCATAGCTCCTGAATAATAAACTCTGGGAATTGTGACAAAGTCAGAATCACTAATAGGGATCTCTCAAAGAATTCTGAGCAGCTTCACAAAATACCCAACTTTCTTTCAGGAGAGCCATGACAAACTGGTTTTATACCCATTCCAAGCTAGTTGTAATCTGTAAGGCTGAAGTGCTTTGGGGAAACTAAAAACAACATATCTTATTAAAAACAACCACAACCACATGTCTATTGTAGCAAAGAAGCTGCAGTTATACTTGTCCATCCCCAATAACATTTCAGCAACTTAATACTATTTCATTTACACAACTTCCTCCAAACTGCTGTCCTTAGCCTATAGTTTCACATTCTGATCAGAGTCAATGTTTTCTTTATGCAAAACACTCAAATAAAGAGCTACTGTCACTGCAGCGGAAATCAGAGTTCAAACGGTCCTGTGTCAGGAGGACAATTTTTGGCCTAATCCTAGAAGCCATTGGAGAAAGCAAAGAAGGATCCAGAGCATGAGCGGCATCCTTGTGAATCTGTAGGATAGCTCCCTGTATGTAGTCCCAAGTATTTGGAGCTGTATGTCTCCCCTTCACAACTTGTGTGTTTACCACAGCAAATAACCAATGTCAAGAGAATTATAACTGTTGCAAATATGATTGCCACAAAAATGTAAAATGAATTTAAGATATAAAAACTGATATGGTTGTTGCAAGCTAACAGGGTGCTACACCGGTGGATTGGCACTATTCTATTACCAGCTAGCAGCACACCAATCTATCATCTAGAACAGGGGTGGGCAACTTGTAGGCCAAAACCTCTGAAGCGCCACAACTCCCATCAGCTCTAGCTAGCAAAGCCAACCGTGAGGAATCATGGAAGTTGTAGGCCAAAACAAACAAAAGTAGCATTCTAAAGGTATTTCCACAACCACAAAACGTACTACTGTATTTCCCCCTGCCAACTTTCAGGGGTGGGCGTGCTATCCTACAGATATATACGTAAGCTCTGGACAGTATACCTTATAAGATAAAGCAGCAAGCCGTAAATAGTATGAGGAATCTCTTCCAGTGCCCCAACCCAGCATAAATAAAATCTCACAGAAAGCTTCATATGCAGCTCAAGTTACACTTTTCCATTTTTAAAAAACTATGAAAATTTATGTTCCTGCCATATTCGTCACTTGAGGCTCAGGTGGCCTCAGTGGCACAGAGTACCTTGAACTTGTTTGTTTGTTTGTTTATTGCATTTATACCCCACCTTTTTTCCTCTTGCAAGGAACCCAAGGCGGCTTACATTCTCCTCCTCCTCTCCATTTTATCCTCACAACAACCACCCTGTGAGGTGGGTTGGGCTGAGAGTGTGTGACTACATCCCTATTTGGACAGAGATAACCTGAGTTCAGTAGTCTATGCTCTGGTAACCTCCATGTTAGATTACTGAAATGCGCTTTATGTGGGGCTGCCTTTGAATACATTTTGGAAGCTGCAGCTTGTGCAAAATTCAGCAGCCAGATTGACAGCTGGGACCAGGAGGTCTGAGCATATTACACCAATTCTGGCCTGCTTGTGCTGGCTGCCTGTACATTTCTAAGCCCAGTTCAAGGCACTGTTTTGACTTACAAAGCCTTACACAGCTCTGGACCATAATTCCTGACCAAGCATCTCCCCCAATATGTACCTACTAGTTCACTACAATCATCAACCTACCTATACACTACAAGCACCTCCTCTGAGGGAGGTTTGGAGGATGGAAACAAGGGAGAGGGCCTTCTCGCTGGTTGTCCCCTCCCTTGTAGAACATCCTTCCCAGTGAAACCTACCTGACACCAACATTGTATTCCGTTTACCATCAGATTAAAACTTTCCTCTACTCCCAGGTAAGGATGGGGGAGAATTCCGCCATGGACTCCAATGAGGCTGGATTTCAAGATTCCAGCCCCAGTGGGGCCCGTGGCGGAACGGAGCACTCACCTCTGCCTCCCCCCGGAATCTGTGCAGGTCGGCTCCCTTGTAGTGCTAATCCTGCGGAGCTGGCCGCCAGCTCCGCTTCGCTGGTGACACTACGCCATTTGCGTCCCTCTTCACGCAATAGGCTTCACAAATATTTGCGTAGCCTATCATGGGGAAAAATAGGGACGCAAATGGCATAGTGGACGCCATTTGCAGCTGTAAAGCTGGAAGATTAGCCTAAATGCAGCCGTAAATTTAGGCTAATCTACCAGCTTTATGGCCGCAAATGGTGCCTGCTATGCCATTTGCGTCCCTGTTTTTCCCCACGATAGGCTACGCAAATATTTGTGAAGCCTACTGCGTGAAGAGGGACGCAAATGGCATACTGTCACCAGCGAAGCGGAGCTGGCGGCTAGCTCCACAGGACCAACACTACAACGGAGCCGACCTGCACAGATTCCGGGGGGAGGCAGAGGTGAGTGCTCCGTTCTGGCGGGGGGGGGAGGCGATCTGTCCGTCCCCCCACAGAACCCATCCGGGCTGGCTCTGCGGCAATTCTGTGGAGCCGGCCGCTGGCTCCGCTTCACTGGCGATACGGCCAGCCAGCATTACCGTGCCGTATCGCTGAGGTAGGGTGAGTCTCTGGCCGCAGACCCCCTGCTGGACCTGGAGGTAAGTACATCCCTACTCCCAGGTATTTGACAGCATAAGGGTTTAGACTGGGTCTTGCGATTGTTATTGTTGATAGCTTAAAAACTGGTTTTATATTTTTGTATGACTTTATATTATGCTACCATTTATGTATAAAGGTTTTTACATTAGGTCATATTAAAATTTGGTGGGTTTTAAGGTGAAATCCTCCCCTTCATGGATCACTGCCTTGTTGTGGCAAAGGGGCTTGCGTAACTCAGTGAAGCCATAAGCTATGCTGTGCAGGGCCACCCAAGACGGACAGGTCATGGTGGAGAGTTCTGACAAAATGTGGTCAACTGGAGAAGGAAATGGCAACCCACTCCAGTATTCTTGTCAAGAAAACCCCATGGAACGTATCACAAGGCTAAAAGATATGATGCTGGAAGATGAGCCCCTCAGGTCGGAAGGTGTCCAATATACTACTGGGGAAGAGCACAGGGTATTTCCAAGTAGCGCCAGAAAGAGTGAAGCGGCTGGGCCAAAGCCGAAAGGACACTCAGCTGTGGATGCATCTGGTGTTGAAAAGAAAATCCGATGCTGTAAAGAACAATACTGTTTAGGAACCTGGAATATACGATCAATGAATCAAGGTAAGCTGGAGGTGGTCAAACATGAGATGGCAAGACTGAACATCGACATCGTGGGAATCAGCGAACTAAAATGGACAGGCATGAGCACATTTAATTCAGGTGACCATCATATCTACTACTGTGGGCAAGAATCCCTTAGAAGAAATGGAGTAGCACTCATAGTCACTAAAAGGGTGGGAAAAGCAGTAGTGGGGTACAATCTCAAAAACGACAGAATGATCTTAGTACGAATCCAAGGCAAACCATTCAACATCACAGTAATTCAAGTCTATGCCCCAACCACTGAGGCCGAAGAAGCTGAGGTTGATCGGTTCTATGAAGACCTACAACACCTTCTAGAACTAACACCAAAAAAAGATGTCCTCTTCATCATAGGGGATTGGAATGCTCAAGTAGGAAGTCAGGAAATCACTGGGATAACAGGCAAGCATGGCCTTGGTGTACAAAATGAAGCAGGACAAAGGCTAATAGAGTTTTGCCAAGAGAACACGCTGATCATAGCAGACACTCTTTTCCAACAGCACAAGAGGCGACTCTACACATGGACATCACCAGATGGTCAATACTGAAATCAGATTGATTATGTCCTTTGCAGCCAAAGATGGAGAAGCTCCATACAGTCAGTAAAAACAAGATCTGGAGCTGACTGTGGCTCAGATCATGAGCTTCTTATTGCAAAATTTCGGCTTAAATTCAAGAACGTAGGGAAAACTACTAAACCATTCAGGTATGACCTAAATCATATCCCTTATGAATATACAGTGGAGGTGACAAATAGATTTCAGGGATTAGACCTGATAGACAGAGTGCCTGAGGAACTATGGACGGAGGTCCGTAACACTGTTCAGGAGGCAGCAACGAAATCTATCCCAAAGAAAAAGAAATGCAAGAAAGCCACGTGGCTGTCTGATGAGGCTTTACACGTAGCTGAGGAAAGAAGGGAAGCGAAAAGCAAGGGAGAAAGGGGAAGATATATCCAACTGAAGGCAGAGTTCCAGAGAATAGCAAGGAGAGACAAGAAGGCCTTCTTAAATGAACAATGCAAAGAAATCGAGGAAAACAATAGAATGGGAAAGACTACAGATCTTTTCAAGAAAATCGGAGATCTCAAGGGAACGATTTATGCAAAGACGGGCATGATAAAGGACAAAGAAGGCAGGGACCTAACAGAAGCAGATGAGATTAAGAAGATCTGGAGAGAATACACAGAAGAACTATACAGGAAAGATCTGAATGTCGCTGATAGCCATGATAGTGCAGTCACTGAACTTGAGCCGGACATCCTCGAGAGTGAAGTCAAGTGGGCCTTAGGAAGAATTACTAACAACAAAGCTAGCGCAGATGACAGTCTTCCAGCTGAGCTATTTAAAATCCTAAAAGATGATGCTGTTAAAGTGCTGCACTCAATATGCTAACAAATTTGGAACACTCAGCAGTGGCCACAAGACTGGAAAAGGTCAGTTTACATTCCAATGCCAAAGAGTGTTCAAACTACCGCACAATTGTGCTCATTTCACATGCCAGCAAGGTGATGCTCAAAATCCTACAAGATAGGCTTCAGCAGTATGTGAACCGAGAACGACCGGAAGTACAAGCTGGGTTTCGAAGAGGCAGAGGAACTAGAGATCAAATCGCCAACATTCGCTGCATCATGGAGAAAGCAAGAGAATTCCAGAAAAACGTCTATTTCTGCTTCACTGACTACGCTAAAGCCTTTGACTGTGCGGATCACAACAAAGTGTGGCAAATTCTTAAAGTGATGGGAGTACCAGACCACCTTACCTGTCTCCTGAGAAATCTGTACAAGGGTCAAGAAGCAACAGTAAGAACCGGACATGGAACAACCGATTGGTTCAAAATTGGGAAAGGAGTACGACAAGGCTGCATATTGTCGCCCTGCTTATTTAACTTATATGCAGAGTACATCATGAGAAACGCCGGGTTGGATGAATCACAGGTTGGAATTAAGAATGCCGGGAGAATTATCAACAACCTCAGATACGCAGACGATACCACCCTAATGGCAGAAAGCGAAGAGGATCTAAAGAGCCTCTTGTTGAGGGTGAAAGGGGAGAATGCAAAAGCTGGTTTTAAACTCAACATTTAAAAAAATACGATCATGGCATCTGGCCCCATCACTTCCTGGCATGTAGAAGGGGAAGAAATGGAAGCAGTGACAGATTTTATTTTCTTGGGCTCCAAGATCACCGCAGACGGTGACTGTAGCCATGAAATTAAAAGACGCTTGCTCCTTGGGAGGAAAGCTATGGCAAACCTAGACAGCATAGTAAGAAGCAGAGACATCACCTTGCCGACAAAGGTCCGTCTAATCAAAGCTATGGTTTTCCCAGTAGTAATGTATGGCTGTGAGAGCTGGACTATAAGGAAGGCTGAGCGCCGCAGAATTGATGCGTTCGAACTGTGGTGCTGGAGAAGACTCTTACGAGTCCCCTGGACTGCAAGGAGGACAAATCAGTCAATCCTAAAGGAAATCAACCCTGATTGCTCATTGGAAGGACAGATATTGAAGCTGAAGCTCAAATATTTTGGCCACCTAATGCGAAGAGGAAACTCTCTGGAAAAGACCCTGATGCTGGGAAAGACTGAAGGCAAAAGGAGAAGGGGACTGCAGAGGATGAGATGGCTAGATAGCACCACCGATGCAATGAATATGGACTTGAGTACACTCCGGGAGAGAGCGCAGGATAGGAAGGCCTGGCGTGCTGTGGTCCATGGGGTCACGAAGAGTCGGACACGACTTAACGACTGAACAACAACAAGGCGAAATCCTATCAATGTTTAAACAGGGAAAGAGAAGTCCTACAACTCCCAGCATTCCCCAGCTAGCACTGCTACTTGTACTTTTTTTCTGTCTAAACTTGCATAGATTTGCGCCCTTAATCTTTGTAAATCTCCCCGGGAACTTTGGATATTGGCCGGTACAGAAATGCAACACGTGAAATGAAACGGCCTGAGAACGGCGAGCTGGGCCCCGGTGCTCTTCCGCCTCTCACCTCAACGCGCCCGCTGCCTCCCGGGACGCCGCCAGCCCCAGACTGCGAGGCGGCAGAGGCAGAGCCGGGCCCGCCTCCGCCAGCTCCTCCGGCGCCGGCGCCGCCTCCCAGGGCCTGGTCGCTCTTCTTGCGCTTGTACTTATCCTTGTACATCTTGTTCCGGTGCCTCTTGCACATCCAAGGCTTGCGCTGCTTCGCCACTTGCGTGGTGGTCTCGCTGCAGCCCTGATACGTGCAGCTCTTGCACCCGCCGCCGCCGCCGGACTGGGCGCTGCTCTCGTCGTCGTCGTCCAGGTCCTCCAGGCCGCCGCCGGGGCTGCCCGCGCTCTCCCCGACGTCGCCGTCGCCCTCCGCCTCGCCCGCGGGGCCCAGCTCGTAGAAGAGCATGAGGCCGCCCTGAGCGGAGGGCGCCTCCGAGGCCGACTGCGTGGGCTGCACCACCTGAGGCTGCAGCATGGCGCCCACCGCCTCCCCGTCCCCGCCGCAGGGCTGCATCACCAGCAGCGTGAGCGACTGCGGCGGGGATGGGGAAGGGGAGGAGGATAAAGCGGCGGAGCTGCCGCTGGTATTCCCCGGAGCCTCCGTCCCGACAACCGAAAGCCTCGCAGCCAGGCCTCTCGAGGCGCCGGCTGCCACAGCAACGGCAAACGAGCGGCGGCGCGAGCGGTGACAGCTTGGCAGCGACTACGCAGGCGCAACGGCGCGCGCACGCGTCCCCTCTTTCACCGGAAACTCAGCGATTGCCCAAGCGCAAAGGCGGCGTCGCGCATGTTCAAAAACGAGGAACCAATAGAAAGAAAGCGCGCGCGCACAAAATAGCGAGCGCTACCGTATTGAGTCGAGTATAAGGGCGCTAGCTGGAATCCTTGTCCGCGTTTGTTTCTCAGCATGGAAAAGCGCACGCGCTGGTGCGAAGGTCAGGTTGCCAGCTGGCTGGGAGGTTTCGGGGTACCTGGGAACGTTGATGAGAGGCACCAGCCTCTGTGCATGTTTACTCGGGAGTAAGTCCCATTGAGTTCCATGAGACTTCCAAATAAGTGCGCAAGACTCAAGCTTATGCTTTGTTAACACAAAATGTGATGCGTGCCCGTGAAACGGTGGAAGTAAATGCAGTTAAATTGGGCGAGTTGGCTGGTGCGTATCCCATTAATTTATTTTTATTTATTTATTATTAAATTAATTTTTAAACCACCCACAATGGATCACAGGGCAGTGTACATACATTATAAAAACATACAATGTAATAATAAAATGACAAAGTAAGAGGCATAAACACTATTCAAGCAGCAAACAAAGAAAACAATTCAAATAAACATTGAAAAGTTTAAAACGCCTGGACAAACTGAAACATATTAACTGGGTGCTGAAAAGAAAACAAAGTCTCCACATCCTTGGGTGGGTATTCTAAAGCCGGGCACCACCACAGAGAAGGCTGTCCCTTTTGTACATGCATAATGTATTCCTTCTGCTAATAATTCCTGGAGGCTGTCTCTGAAGTTCTTAGTGCACAGACAGGATTATATGGGAGGAAGCACTCCTTCAGATTTTGGGTCAGAAGCCATTTAAGAGTTTGAAAGGTAATAGCCACTGGGCCTGGTAGCAGGTAGGGAGCCACTGTAATTGTTTAAGAATTGATGTAATGTGCCTCCATCTAGGTAAACCAGTCAGAATACCAGCAGCCTAATTGTGTACCAGTTAGAGCTTCCAAACCATTTTCAAGAGCAGCCTTTTGTATAACACATTACAGGATCCAAGCTGGAGGTTACCAGATTATGGATCACCGCAGAAATGGTAGTAGCTGGAGAACTGCCGAAGCTGATAAAAGCTGTTCCGAGCCACTAAGGCCATTTGGGTCTTGACTGACAATGTTGGGTCAAGGAGCCCCTCCAAAAGGCACACCTGATCCTTCAGGGGGCATGCAACCTCATCCAGAACCTGAGATGAGGAATAGTAATTGTCAGTCAACTGAGCAATAGGGGCCAAAGGTCTGGCCCTGTATAAACAGATTCATAAGTGAAATATTGGGAGGGGCCATTGCTCAGTGTGATAGAGTACATGCTTGGCATGCAGAAGGTCCCAGATTCGATCCCCGGCTTCTCCAGGTAGGGTGAGGAAAGAATCCTGCCTGAAACCCTGGAGAGCTTTTGCTGGTCAGTGTTGACAATACTGGGCTAGATGGGCCAATGGTCTGACTCAGTATAAGGCCGCTTCCTATGTTCCTAACATTTCTTTTTGTAAAATAAAATGTTCTTTTAAATTTATCTATAAAAGGACTATTACATTTTTTCTCTTATTATTGTAGTTTTTATTTCACACAAAGGTATTTTTTGCTGTTTTTGTCCATCAAATTTAGCACTAAAAATTCACTGAAAAGCAAGGCTAAGAAATATCTATATACAATGACATGTTACTTACAGAGAAAACAATCTAAATGCCATTTACCATATAACCTTATTGAACTAGTATAAACCACAAACAAAACGCATTAAGAGTATTGGGGATTTTAAAACACTGCTTTGAAAGATATGTGAAGAAGTGATGAAATACAGTGTTTGTAGCATTGAGAACATTTCTACAGGGCAATCCATTGCAGAGTCAAGGCACACCTAAATGCATACCTAGTTAAAATTACATTTCACAAAGGTTTTCAAAATACTCAGTCTTCTTATGTTTTTTTTAAATTCTGAATCTATTATTAAGAATCACTGTACTAACATGACCTTGGATTCGCTTACAGTGTAGTTGCAAAACCTTAGTAATTCTTTCATTTTATTATGTGAAATTCACTCATCACATTAAGGTGGTGGTTATACAGTGTGTCTGATTCTGTGAAAAGTTAGGTGTGCCTAAGCACACCCCATGAACCTCAAAAGGTATAGGTACTCTTAACTACATAGGATTGCAACCAGCTTTAATTCATTTTGCAGAGATATAATATGCTATACAGAAATCACATTTCCACATAAGGGTTAAAAAAAAAAACTAAAAAAAGATAGGGCTGCAAGCTGAAGCCTATGTTATTAGAAGTCCCACTGGAAACAATGTGGTTTACTTGAATGTAAATATGGCTAGGATAAGGCAGTCAAGGAGGTCATAGATTTCAGTTCTTCCTGAATGGACTAATTTTCTTTGCTCAGTTTGGGAAGACTGGTAAAATGGCTTAATTACTATTATGCTTTGCTCTTCATAGGCCTTGTTCTTAGAAATGTTGTTTTTATATGTGCATGTATCGACCATGTATTTTAGTTTTTATTCTGTAATAGAGATCTACTTGAAATAAGTAAAAGACAGAAAGACAAAAGTTTGGTCTCAGAGAACTGGTTTAGAAGTCATGGCCAATTCCTGGGTTGTTTAACCCAGGAATTGGCGGAGGTGCACAGGAGCGAGTGTGTGGCCTCCCTCCCGCTCACCACTTCTGTTTTTAAAAGTGACCCAGGAAAGGGCATTCCTGGGTTTTTCGGAAAGCAGAAGTGGGCAAGTGACAAGGAACCAGTTCGCTCAGGTGTGCTCACAAACAACCCAGAGTTTGCTAACCATGATTGTCCAAACCGGGGCAGAGAGTTGTTTCTGAAACATAATATCTGTGTGCCTATAATCAGGATTCATTTAAACCTACCAATCCAGGAGGACATTTTGTGCTCGGAAAAACTGAGTGGGAGTGGTTACTTGGAGGTCTAGAGCCAGCTAAATACTGAAATTCTGGCTGGGTTCAGATGTAATGCTAAGCCATGGTGGGTAAGTGGCCTGAGCTGCCCATGATGAGCTAGCATGTCGTGGAGAAGATGTTTTTCCTGCCCATGATGGGTTAATTCCGCTGGTTGAGCCACCTTCAGAACCCATGCTTTGCAGTAAGGGTTATTTTACCTATGGTGGGTTAAGTGTGTTGTCTGTCACACCAGCGTAGGTTACGGAGATCACCTACAGAGCTGCTCAGCAAGAGCGGCCAAAAACGCTGCTGCCGCTCTGCTCCTCTCAAGCAATCTCTATTCCTGCTGCAAAGGAAGCTGGATACCTGCCTGGTTGGGCAGGAGGACTACAGGAGGAGGAGGGGTGAGGGGGGGTGAAATAAACTACTCAGTGTAGCTTATTTGCCCGATTGACTGGGAGCACAGTAGGCTGTTTGTATAACCACCTACCCAGCGTAGCTTGCCATCCAACATGGATTAGTGTGATGTGTGAACACATCTCTGTCTCTTAGAATCCCTGGCCAAAGACAGATTTGTCTCACCCTGACAATCTCTCTTCCCCTGAAACTCCACCTCACTTAGCTGCTTCTTGCACCAGTGTGCTTGCAAACCTGGGTCTGGAACAAGGTGGAGGGAGGGGAAAACAACTGGCAGGGGAAGGATTAAGCAGCTGAGGATGCCTTGTAATGGAGAAGGGACTGATGCCCTAATGTTACATGTGACTGGAGTATAAAAATCTAGTTCTTCTTCGTGGTCTCTGTGCATCACACCTATGGGCTCTGCACCTGCGCAGAGCCTCGAATCGGGAAACTTCTAAAGCTGAGGAGTTTTTGTGGGAACCCCTCCCCCACCATCCAGCATATGTATCCTTAGTGGGTTCCCGCCTCTTCCCTCAGTTCTCTTTCAACCACCCTTGCATGCGCCTTCTGGGGAACTTCTCTTCGTTCTCTGGATAGTAGTTGGAGAAAGCTGAGGTTTTATTCAATCTTTTCTCTTTCTCTCATTGTTCTGTCTTTCCTTATTTTTACTTTTATTTGGTTTATTTTCATGGCCTTTGCGATAGCCGTGAGAGTGTATGGCCCTCCAGGCACCTTTCAAAAAGTGCACCAGTTGTGGGGCTAAGTTATCTCACAAAGATGGGCATAGTTTATGTCTGTTCTGCCTGGGGAAGGGCATGTTGTGGGAACTTGTCTACACTGCAATGTCGTCTCAAAGCAGGCGAGGAAAAAGAGATCTGATCCGCTTAAAGCTGCTTTGTGGATGAGGGCTTTGGAGTCCATCAAAAGCCCTAAGAAAATGGCAGAGCCTGTATCAACCCCAGCCAGGGGCAATAGAACCTGTATCCTCGGGGTCCAAATCCCCACAACGTCATGCTCCAGGCATCCAAGACCCTCCAACACTGGGTTGGTCTTTGACGTTGACACTTGCAAAATGAATCTCAAAGAAGGCGAAGCCTTCTGAAAAATCTACCCTTTCATCTTCTGATCATAAGGAGCAAAAGAAGACTGCCAAAAAGGCTCAGGAAGTCACTTGGGACCGAGTGAAAGATCAGAAGGCTCTTGCTCCTCCTCAAGTTCAACCAGTGCTGGAACAGTCACCAATTCGAGATGAGCCTCCTGCCTCTATCCCGACAACAACTTGGCATCGGCGATTGGTGATAGAGCTGCTGTCAGTACCAAAGTCCATACTGAAACTACCACTCCTATCCTCGCCTATTCTGAGAGTGCCTATTTACCAACGGGAACTTCCCCCATTAACATCTGCATCAGAGAGTGAGATCGGGTTGCTCTCACCTCGACAACCACCTCATCCTCTGCGGTCCAGAGATACTTATCATGATCCTGGCTGGGATAGGCGTCAATGATCGCCTGAATCGGTGTACTCTTTGCATTCATCTTGCAGAGCTTATACACCTGTTCATGGAGACAGAGGTTGTTACTGGGAATGGTCTAGATCCCCACAGTTGGACTGGGGAAGGCATCAGTCTTACCATAGGCATCCCAGGCCAATGCAGTGCCCTACGTATTATGACGAGCCAGAATGGCAATATCGCTGCTTGCCAGATCGCCCGAATTTGGAAGAAAGTCAATTAGGGATGTCAGAGAATTCTGCCACGGATTTCAGTGAGGCCAGAATCCGTGGCGGAATGGCCTCCTGCCCCCCCCCCCGCGAAATCCCCCCGTGACGGAACTTACCTGGGGAGGATGCGGCGGTGGCTCCGGCAGTGGCTCTGGCAGCAGCGGCGGCTGGTCTCCCGGCCGGCCGCGGCCAGGCTGCTGAGGCTGCCATTTGCATCCTTGCAGCCGTGATAGGCTATGTAAGTTTTTACGTAGCTTATCACGGCAAAGAGCAGGGACGCGAATGGCGGCCGCTACACCATTTGCGTGGCTGCCTTTACTGTGATAGGCTACGTAAATACTTATGTAGCCTATCACGGCAAAGAGCAGGGGTGCAAATGGCGTAGACAACAACTTGGCATCAGCAATCACAATTTCTTGTGTAGCCTCAATACTTACGTAGCCTATCACGGCTGCTTGCAAGGACACAAATGGTGGCCGCTATGACGCGGAGCGGAGCAGGCCAGGGAGGATTCCGGGGGGAGGGATGGAGCGCCTCCCCCCTGCCACGGATGCCCCTGCGCGGAGCCAGGTAAGGGATTTGTACATCCCTAAAGTCAATCCCAAACAAGGCCATCATCTATGGTGTTGAAACCACCAGATCAATCACTGCTACCGGGACCAGTGTCATTACAGCCCCTTCCACAGGTGGCCTTGCTTCCTCCTGTGTATAGGTCGACAGAGTCTAGTACAAACTATGTTTCAGACTCAGCCATCTCTCCCTGAAGTGGTGTCCAGGCCACAGCCTACCCCACAACAGACAGTACAACCACAATTGTCTGAGACGGAGGGCTGTGAATCTGACTGTACTTCCTAGTCTTCAGGTCCACTTTCACTTTCTTCACCTGATGCTATGATAGGCGTGAGTGAGGCCATCTCTCCTTCTGAAGATTTGGGTCAATTTGCTGACCAAGTCCTCAGAATGGCACAGGTGCTGGGGCTTGTAATGCAGCAAGCTGCCCCATCCATTCAAGACCCGGTCTTTGATGCTGTAAATGCAGACTCATATAAGCCAATGGCTATACCTTTGTTGCTGACTCTTAATGTGACCATCAAACAGTCATGGGGTGCCCCCTCTATGGTACTGTCGATATCAAAGCACCTAGAGGTATGTACCATCTGCAGAATACTGATGTGGAATATTTGTTTAAGCACCCGGCATTCAATTCTATGGTAGTCTAAGCAGCGCAAGGCAAGTCGAGGAGAGTACATTCCTCATCTGCAGACAAAGAAGGGAGAAGGTTGGACTTACTTGGCAGGAGACTTTACTCTTCTGCTTCAATGGGTTTGAAGATTGCTAACTATCAAGCTACAATGATAGGTTATCAATTGCTGTTGTGGGCAAGCTGCTAGATCGTTTGCCTGAAGATAAGAAGGAAGTGGCTGGCTCGTCTTTTCAGAGTGGAGGCTGTGAAACTGTCAAGGCAACAGATTAACACATCTCTCCATCAAACAGATTGCAACTCTAAAGTCCTATTGGGTTCAATTTCCCTTCGACACCATGCTTAGTTTTGGTCTTTAGGTCTTCCTAAAGACCAAAAGAAACATGAGCTAGGATAGAAGACTTACCATTTGATAGACACAGCTTGTTCAATGCCAAGATGGACGAGGTATTAGATACAGTACAGAAGGCGCGCACCATGGCCCATCAGATGGGTTTTCTCTCACACCACAACAGCAGCAGTCTAGATGTCATCGCTGGTTCTAGTCTTCGGTCCCTAGGTACCAGTCTTATAACTCTGGGCTTGATCAGCAGCAGCAACGGCCACACACAAGCTGGCAGGAGAGTCTTTCCAGTGTTGTAAGTTCCAGGATTACCACAAGAAGCAGGAGGTAGAGGCTAGCAGCAACTTTGACTTGCTACCCATTTCTCCATCAGCCTACCACCAGCCTCCTCTTTTTGGGACACGTTTGTCGAAATACCATCTAGCATGGAGACACATCACAACAGATTCATGGATCCTAGCCATAGTCCAGAAAGGATATTTGATTGAATTCAACGCCATCCCTCCCCTCAGTATTGTGAAGATTACAGCTCAATCTCCAGTCCTCCTTACCGAGGTTCAGACTCTCCTTGACAAAGGGGCAATCCAGCAGGTCCCACACAACCAACCAAAGGACGGTTTTTATTCTTTGTACTTCATGATACTGAAGAGGGATGGAGGTCTTCAGCCAATAATAGACCTCAGGCAGCTCAAATACATTTTGCCCAGAAAATTCTGCATGGTTACTCTGGTGTCTATTTTTCCCCTCCTCTTCCAAGGGGTTTGGTTCGCCTCCGTTGACCTCAAGGACGCTTACCTCCATGCAGCCACAGAGCAGTCTCACCAGCATTTCCTGCACTTCGCCATTGATACCGACATCTATCAATTCAGAGTTCTACCCTTCAGTCTTGTCATCACACTGAGGGTATTTACAAAGTGCATGGCAGTCATGTGAGCCCATCTTCAGTTGCAGGGGATAAAAGTTTATCCTTACATCGACGACTGGCTTCTGGTAGCATCAACAAAGTCACAGCTCCTGAGGTCGATAGAGGTGACCTGCAATCTCCTCCATGCTCTTGGGCTGTATATCAACCTCGAAAAGTCTCACCTGCTGCCTACTCAGAGCATAACATTCATAGGGGCGTTATTGGAGTCCAAAGTGGACAGAGCTTTCCTACCCAATACCAGACAGAAGACACTAGTCACCTTCGCATCAAATGTGCTGGCAAGCAAATCCACCACTGCATACAAGACACAACACTTACTGGGGTTTATGGCAGTTACTACAGTTGTCATCCACTATGCACAGTTGCAGATGAGACCCTTACAGAATTGGTTCTTCCAAAATTTCAACCACAAGCTCAATGCTTACCGGACCAGGCTGACACTCCCATCCAACATCAGGGATTCTCTATGGTGGTGGTCGGTACCTACCAACTTGAATCGGCGGCTCCCATTTATCCAGCCATCCCCATTGGTGGTGTTAACAACAGACACGTCCCTCTCGGGATGGGGAGCCCATTGCTGGACTCTGATGGTGCATGGCAGATGGTCCACCAGCGAAGCCACTCAACACATAAACGTTCTAGAACTGAGGGCAGTAGACAAGGCACTTCAGGCCTTCGAACTGGACCTGACAATCAGGCAGGTCCAGGTGACATCTGACAGTATGATGGTGATTGTGTATTTGAACAAGCAAGGAGGTACCAGGTCCCTTCCATGGTTAGCCCTTATGCTCAGGATTTTCAAATGGTGCATACCTTGACAGATATATTTAATGGCAACTCATGTCGCAGGCGTGGACAGTGTTCTGGCAGATCAGCTTAGTTGGACAATGCAGACATCCCATGAATGGGAGATGGACAGGTCAGTTCTAACCAACCTCTTCAGGCATTGGGGAATGACAGAGATCAGCTTATTTGCCACTGCGAGCAATGCTGTCTGCTACTGTTTTTACACAAGAGAGGGACAGGGTCCGGGCTCATTGGGAGATTCCTTTGTTTTTCGATGGGACAGGACTCTGTTGTACATTTTCCCGCCATTTCCATTAATAACCAAGGTCTTGGCGAAGATCGCAATGAACAGTACCGACTGCATCCTGGTAACACCTTGGTGGCTGCGCCAGCCCTGGTTTGCTCTGCTAATGTGGATGGCGCAGGGCCAGTATCAACAGCTCCCAATGACTCCGTCTCTCCTATCTAGGGAGGGAAGTTGGATTCGACGCCCAGACTTATTGATTCTCCACATGACAGCATGGAGAATCCAATGATGGACTATCCTGTAGCCCCGGATGCGGTACAAATAATACTAGACACTGTGCGTAGACCCTCCACGCAACAGTACTATTCAAGGAAGTGGGATAAATTTGTGACATTTGCTCATCAGCAATCTTTCCACCCCAGGGGATGCTCAATTCATAATCTCGAATTTTTCCTTTCACTTTTTGAGAGGGGACTTAAACTGTCCTCCCTCAAGGTTTACCTGTCAGCTGTTTTGGTTTTTCCCCCTCCTGGTGAGGGTTTTTCAGTTTTTTTGCATCCAATTTCCAAAAGGTTTTAAAAGGGGATAAGCAATTTAGCACCCCGTATCAATCATTGGTACCTACCTGGAGCCTTTCTGTTGTACTAAAAGCACTTTCATCGAAACCATTTGAGCCTCTCACTACTGTGGAGTTACACCTCCTTTCCTGGAAGGTGGCATTTCTACTAGCCATAACATCTGCACGTCGGGCTAGTGAGCTTTGTGCGCTTAGAATTGATCAGCCATATCACAGAATCATAGGGTTGGAAGGGGCCTACAAGACCATCGAGTCCAACCCTCTGCTAAGTGCAGGAAGCCTGATTCCCAAGCAGTCTCCCATCCAAGTACTAACCAGGGCTGACCCTGCTTAGCTTCCAAGATCAGACAAGATCAGGCGCATTATCTTGATTTCATCATGATAAAGTGGTGCTGTGTCCTGATCCTGTTTTTCTGCCTAAGGTTGTTTCCGAGTTTCATTGGATTCCGGACCTGCTTTCTTTGGAATACACCTTCAGAGTCAACATTACACACACTCAATGTGCGTTGTGCTCTTGCATTTTACAAAGCAAGGAGTGAACAAGTTCGTTTATCACCTCGCCTTTTCATTTGTTATGGCAGCAGGAGGAAGGGCCAGCCTCTGTCCACTCAGCGCCTGGTGTCCTGGATTGTTAAGACCATTGAGTTCTCATATGAGACTCAAGCTGTCTACCCCAGTTAGCGCTCACTCTACTCATAGCGATGTCCGTCACATTCAACAAAGGGGTTCTTATTCCTGAACTGTGTTGTGCAGCCACATGGTTGACGCCATCCACCTTTGTCAAGCATTACAAGTTGGACTCTCGGGCGAGAACAGACTGTGTTTTGGTCATGCTCTCCTGTCATCTCTACTGTAATGGGACACCAACCCACCTCCTGTGTAAGTTAGCTTGCTACTCGCCCATATGTGTGATGCACAGAGACCACGAAGAAGAAATGCAGGTTGCTTACCTGTAACTGTAGTTCTTTGAGTGGTCACCTGTGCATTCACACAACCCACCCACTGTCCCCACTTTGGTGTCATACTCGAGTTCAATATTTGGTACTGAAGTGTTCATTTTCTTGTTTACGAGGCCACGGTGTCGGTCTCAAGGAACTGAGGGAAGAGGTGGGAACCCACTAAGGATACGTACGCTGGACAGTGGGGAGGGGTTCCTGCCAAAATTCCTTAGCTTTAGAAGTTTCCCAATTCGAGGCTGTGTGCAAGTGCAGAGCCCATATGTGTGAATGCAGAGAAGACCCCTTGAAGAACTACAGTTACAGGTAAGCAACCTGCATTTTCTCCCTGAGTATGTGAAGTTGCCCTGTGTTAGTTGCTTTAGGGTGCAATCCTACATACCCTTGCATGTGGAAGTAGGTTCCATTCAGACCAACAGGTTCTTACTTCCAAATGCTTAGTTGTCTCAAGACATTTTGGAACCTAATGAAGAGAATCCAAATATTGATTTGACTATGATAATTTGTGCCTGAAATCTGCCTAATGAGGCAGTTGCTAGTACACTCTGCCTCATGGTGAGGCTCCCTGTTAGAACTGGGGTACTGAACACCCCAAGACACAGGATAGATCTGCCTTTAGATAGTATAGACCTTTTGTCTGAAGCAAGGTCGGTGTGAATGCAGGGCATAATTGCCATGTATTCCCGTGGTCTCCCACTTTTTCCATTGTTTTAATGATAAATGCTTCCTCCAGTGACCATTTTCCATAGCCCCACCTCTCAATCCCCCACCCCACACCCCAGTTTATCTTCCTGCACAACTTGCTTAGCTGGTCTTTGTGATAACACAGTAATCTAGTTTACATGTAACAACAACCCAGAGTATGGGTTGTTGCCTTCCCCAGACTTTACCCATGATTTATCTGCCAGACGATTGCACAAAGTGCAGGTTGTTTTTTTTAATTCCTGGGTTGTTTGTTTCCAACACCTTTGTTTGCCCCTTTCTGTATCTCAAATCTTTTGAGGCACTGTAGCACTGGCATGTAGAGTGGCTGTTTTTGTTTTTGCTTTTTACTACAGAGGCAGCACTCTATAGCCTGGTGAAACAACCCATAGTTAAAACAACCTAGAATTCACAGTCCAGCAACAAACCATGGGTTCTCTTCCTGGGTTGTTCGTGGTGGTTAACAACCCATAGTTAACCCATAATTCCAGGTTAGGGATGTACGAAACTCACTTACCTTTTCGCGGAATTTTTCGCGGTGTGGGGGGAGGCGATCCGGTCCTCCCCCCTGGAATCCTGCCCGGCTGGCTCCGCTCTGCAGCGGCTCCGTGGAGCAGCCGGCCAGGGCCGTCCACAGCCAGATTTCCGGCCGCAGACGGGCTGCTGCGGACACAAATGGCAGCCACTGTAGCGGCCACCATTTGCGTCCAGCCAGGCTGCCGTGATAGGCTACGTAAGTATTTACATAACCTATCACGGCAACCCCCCCCCAAAAAAATGGCATACGCAAATGGCGGCGGCTACGGCGGCTGCCATTTGCGTTCCCTATTTTTCGCCATTCTAGCCTACGTAAATATTTACGTAGGCTATTACAGCGGGGAAAAAAGGAACGCAAATAGCACCCACTATGCTATTTGCATTCCCCTTTTTTTCGCCATAAGAACAGCAAAAAATAGGGAACGCAAATGGCGGCCGCTGGTTTTTTTGGAGGGGGGTTTAGCCGTGATAGGCTATGTAAATACTTACGTAGCCTATCACAGCTGCAAGGACGCCAATGGCGGCCGCAGCAGCCCAGCCACGGCCGGCCAGGAGACCAGCTGCCAGAGCTGCCACCGCCGGAACCACCGCTGCTGCCACCGAATCCACCACATCCACCCCAGGTAAGTTCCATCCCGGGAGGATTCCGCGGGGGGGCGGGGGGCAGGAGGCCTTTCCGCCACAGATTCCAGGGGAATCCTCACTGGAATCTGTGGCAGAATTCCCTGCCATCCCTATTCCAGGTTCACACGTAACAACAAAGATTCAGCAAACCATACTCAACCCATACTACATGTTGTTGTTACTTATGAGCCAGGTCTTGATCAGTTGTTTTCATGTGTGCACATCATATCAAAATCTTAACGTTTTGTAGTAGGATTCTCATTTCTGCTACTTTACCCCAGGCACCTGGATTTTATTTGCTCTGTCTGCTTAAAAATTCACAATAACATGCATAAAACATAAATATGCAGGCTGATTACACATCAAAACAGTGTAAATCTGCCTACTGCTCTAAAAAAAAAAATCCATCAGCGATTATGATCCATCCTAGTAGTGCCATGTTTTATGCACTCCCAATCTGTATGGAAAACAACAAACTACCAGAATAATTTCAGTATTTGAAAGCGCTTCATGAATGTCAGTGAGATTATACTTGATCTTTCTAATTAAACTACCACTTGGCAGAGTCATGAAAGAATTTTCTCCCAAACAAGAAATTGTGATTGCTGAAGGCAAATTCTTCTAAACCCAGAATCTAACAATAGCAGCCAGTAAGTGGTCCCAGCACGTATCTTGGCTTTTGTGCCAGGTAATTAAAGCTCCTTAGGAAGCTGTTTCCAGCTGAGAACCATAAAGATTGGCACTAGATATCCTTCTGATTCAGTAAATTAAGAATAAGCCTTCAAATCACAGCCTTTGAAATGTCAGAAGGCACCTTAATGTAACATTCCACAGTTCTACCTCATTCATTGAAGTGTTTGTTTGGATTAGATAGATGACATTATTTGTTTCCTTCAGTAAGAGCAATGCAAATTACCTACAGCAACTGTGGACAGAAAGTAATCTCCAGATGTTTTCAACTTCAACTCCCAGCATTCCTGACCTTTGGCCATGCTGGCAGGGGCCTCTGGGAGCTGAAGTCCAAAACATCTGGAGATTTACCTTCTGCCCATCCCTGATCCACAGAATGTGTACTGTGTGTTTGTGTGTGTATCTCTATGGATGAGAGAGGGTTTTGCCACTGGGTTGAATCTAATGTTAGTTCTACTTAGAGAAGACCCATTGAAATGAATGGAACTTCAGTTAGACTAACATTGGATACAACCCCTTATGATATACTTTCTACTTCATATTTAAGTGGTATAGTGTAACAGTGTGAGGAGGAAAGACCTGGTCCAAATTTCACCTCTGTAATGAATTCAAGAGGTGCCCTTAGGGTAAACCACAATTCCCTGAGTATCAATCATCAGTCTGAAATATAGGAAGGGAGGCATGCAGCAGTAGAGTACATACCCTGCACATAAAAATCACAGGTTCAGTCCTAAACATTGCCCCTCACAATTTAATGCCACCAGCTCACTTTCCTTATATAGATGGGTGTGGTATATAAGCTGCATCACAGAAATGTGAAGTAATGATTAGCTGTGAAATAAGGAATGCCCCCATCATCCTTAAACTGGGGTTACAGTCTTATTGCTGTTCAGGCTTTCCTCTGATTTGCCTGGCTGAATCTCCATCAGGGCACCTATCCTTTGGAATATTATAAATACTCTACACAATTAGATGGGGGCGGTAAAAGCAGCAAGAAACTAATTTGTAGCATTTGTGGGGGGGGGGGCGTTGTGGAAGCACACATCAAAGATGTGCAATTGTTACTAAAATTGCTTCCATCTGCTCATTTTGGCTCTAAATGTAAGACTGGTGTTTCAACACAATAGCACTATTTTATTTCTTCTTTTTTGGCTGAACAACTGCAGTAAAACAGTTACTGTTATGCATGCTGTCCCATCTCTCTCAGTGCTTAAGAAACAAGCCAGTCATATCAATGGAGTTTTCTCTATCATATCAATGGAACTTTCTCCATCATAGCATCTATGGAAGGAATTTCGGGCAGGGTGGACATAACATGAAATAATTTTTAAAGAACAACAACACTACATCATGATCTTATTTATGCTGTGCTGCAGTTTGTTTTGTTTAATATAGGAGATATCACCTCTTTTCATCAGAATTTTGTTTTTATTGATTCTTTGCTTTAAAACAAGTCCGAGGAGCATCACTTCACAGCAGCAGAACCTAGCTTGGGGCATTGGAGCCTTGTTTTTAAAAAGCCCATTTTAGAAAGGAGAAGAAGACACTGCTGTTATGACACTTAGGTTTCCTAACTGTATAACAGACGAGTTATCTGCACATTGTCACAGGCTTTAAAATTCAGCCACTTCTGAAAATGAGATCGTGACAAGGTAATTTGTCCTCCATCTGTTTTATTGTAAAATATCTAATAAGCTGTTGAGCAAAGATGTTGAATTTGGCATGGAGAAATTTGGAACCAGCTGGGCACTTTGATCTTAGTACTGCAAATGGTAAAGGAACATCCCTTACCAATTTCCAGAGGGGTAGTCATCTTAGTCTGTGCAGCAAAAACAGCAGACTCTTTGTTATTTTCCCTTGCCAATGTGACCCTTTGCCCTGAGTTCTTACAACAAGGAAAATGACATCCATGCTTATGTGAGCTTTCTTTTTCTAAATATGTTTTTATATGGATAGAGTCCTATGCTAGCAAGGGAGAGAGCAGCTTTTAACATTTCATTATTATTCATTTATACAGCATCATCCTTGTGCATGGTATTTTACAAAGTACAAGAGGATAAGTCCCTGCCCCAAGGGGCTTACATCTGACATTTGACACAGGAAGCGGCTACAGAGAAAGGGCAGAAAAATTGAGGCAGAGGTAGATGGGAAGAAGATGCATGTATCTAAGTTATGCATACTGAGCCTTAGGTAAAGTATAGTATGGGGATTGTTGTTGTTGTTGTTGTTCAGTCGTGTCCGACTCTTCGTGACCCCATGGACCATAGCACGCCAGGCCTTCCTGTCCTGCGCTGTCTCCCGGAGCGTGCTCAAGTTCATATTCATTGCATCCGTGATGCTATCTAGCCATCTCATCCTCTGCTGTCCCCTTCTCCTTTTGCCTTCAGTCTTTCCCAGCATCAGGGTCTTTTCCAGGGAGTTTTCTCTTCGCATTAGGTGGCCAAAATATTGGAGCTTCAGCTTCATTATCTGTCCTTCCAATGAGCACTCAGGGTTGATTTCCTTTAGGATGGACTGATTTGACCTCCTTGCAGTCCAGGGGACTCGTAAGAGTCTTCTCCAGCACCACAGTTCGAAAGCATCAATTCTTCGGCACTCAGCCTTCCTTATAGTCCAGCTCTCACAGCCATACATTACTACTGGGAAAACCATAGCTTTGATTAGACGGACCTTTGTCGGCAAGGTGATGTCTCTGCTTCTTACTATGCTGTCTAGGTTGGCCATAGCTTTCCTCCCAAGGAGCAAGCGTCTTTTAATTTCATGGCTACAGTCACCATCTGCGGTGATCTTGGAGCCCAAGAAAGTAAAATCTGTCACTGCTTCCATTTCTTCCCCTTCTATATGCCAGGAAGTGATAGGGCCAGATGACATGATCTTCGTTTTTTTAATGTTGAGTTTCAAACCAGCTTTTGCACTCTCCTCTTTCACCCTCAACAAGAGGCTCTTGAGATCCTCTTCGCTTTCTGCCATTAGGGTGGTATCGTCTGCATATCGGAGGTTGTTGATAATTCTCCCGGCAATCTTAATTCCGACCTGTGATTCATCCAACCCGGCGTTTCTCATGATGTACTCTGCATATAAGTTAAATAAGCAGGGTGACAATATGCAGCCTTGTCGTACTCCTTTCCCAATTTTGAACCAATCGGTTGTTCCATGTCTGGTTCTTACTGTTGCTTCTTGACCCTCGTACAGGTTTCTCAGGGGACGGGTAAGGTGGTCTGGTATTCCCATCACTTTCAGAATTTGCCACAGTTTGTTGTGATCCACACAATCAAAGGCTTTAGCGTAGTCAATGAAGCAGAAATAGACGTTTTTCTGGAATTCTCTTGCTTTCTCCATGATGCAGCGAATGTTGGCGATTTGATCTCTAGTTCCTCTGCCTCTTCGAAACCCAGCTTGTACTTCCGGTAGTTCTCGGTTCGCATACTGCTGAAGCCTAGCTTGTAGGATTTTGAGCATCACCTTGCTGGCATGTGAAATGAGCGCAATTGTGCGGTAGTTTGAACAATCTTTGGCATTGCCCTTCTTTGGAATTGGAATGTAAACTGACCTTTTCCAGTCTTGTGGCCACTGTTGAGTGTTCCAGATTTGTTGGCATATTGAATGCAGCACTTTAACAGCATCATCTTTTAGGATTTTAAATAGCTCGGCTGGAATACTGTCATCTCCGCTAGCTTTGTTGTTACTAATGCTTCCTAAGGCCCACTTGACTTCACTCTCGAGGATGTCCGGCTCAAGTTCAGTGACCGCACTATCATGGCTATCAGGGACATTCAGATCTTTCCTGTATAGTTCTTCTGTGTATTCTTGCCACCTCTTCTTAATCTCATCTGCTTCTGTGAGGTCCCTGCCTTCTTTGTCCTTTATCATGCCCGACTTTGCACAAAACGTTCCCTTGAGATCTCCGATTTTCTTGAAGAGATCTCTAGTCTTCCCCATTCTGTTGTTTTCCTCGATTTCTTTGCATTGTTCATTTAAGAAGGCCTTCTTGTCTCTCCTTGCTATTCTCTGGAACTCTGCCTTCAGTTGGGTATATCTTCCCTTTTCTCCCTTGCTTTTCGCTTCCCTTCTTTTGTGAGCTACTTGTAAAGCCTCATCAGACAGCCACTTGGCTTTCTTGCATTTCTTTTTCTTTGGGACGGATTTCGTTGCTGCCTCCTGAACAATGTTACGGACCTCCGTCCATAGTTCCTCAGGCACTCTGTCTATCAGGTCTAATCCCTGAAATCTATTCCTCACCTCCACTGTATATTCAGAAGGGATATGACTGAGGTCATACCTGAATGGTTTAGTGGTTTTCCCGACGTTCTTCAATTTAAGCCGAAATTTTGCAAGAAGCAGCTCATGATCTGAGCCACAGTCAGCTCCAGGTCTTGTTTTTACTGACTGTATGGAGCTTCTCCATCTTTGGCTGCAAAGGACATAATCAATCTGATTTCGATATTGACCATCTGGTGACGTCCATGTGTAGAGTCGCCTCTTGTGCTGTTGGAAAAGAGTGTTTGCTATGATCAGCATGTTCTCTTGGTAAAACTCTATTAGCTTTTGTCCTGCTTCATTTTGTACACCAAGGCCATGCCTGCCTGTTATCCCAGTGATTTCTTGACTTCCTACTTTAGCATTCCAATCCCCTATGATGAAGAGGACATCTTTATTTGGTGTTAGTTCTAGAAGGTGTTGTAGGTCTTCATAGAACCGATCAACCTCAGCTTCTTCGGCCTCAGTGGTTGGGGCATAGACTTGAATTACTGTGATGTTGAATGGTTTGCCTTGGATTCGTACTGAGATCATTCTATCATTTTTCAGATTGTACCCCAGTACTGCTTTTCCCACCCTTTTGTTGACTATGAGTGCTACTCCATTTCTTCTAAGGGATTCTTGCCCACAATAGTAGATATGATGGTCACCTGAATTAAATTCGCCCATGCCTGTCCATTTTAGTTCACTGATTCCCAAGATGTCGATGTTCAATCTTGCCATCTCATGTTTGATCACCTCCAGCTTACCTTGATTCATTGATCTGACATTCCAGGTTCCTAAACAATATTGTTCTTTACAGCATCGGATTTTCTTTTCACCGCCAGACACATCCACAGCTGAGTGTCCTTTCGGGTTTGGCCCAGCCGCTTCACTCTTTCTGGCGCTACTTGGAAATACCCTGTGCTCTTCCCCAGTAGCATATTGGACACCTTCCGACCTGAGGGGCTCATCTTCCAGCGTCATATCTTTTAGCCTTGTGATACGTTCCATGGGGTTTTCTTGGCAAGAATACTGGAGTGGGTTGCCATTTCCTTCTCCAGTGGACCACATTTTGTCAGAACCCTCTGCCATGACCTGTCCGTCTTGGGTGGCCCTGCACGGCATAGCTTATGGCTTCACTGAGTTACGCAAGCCCCTTCACCACAACAAGGCAGTGATCCATGAAGGGGAGTATGGGGATATTCATCATTATTTAGGATTTCTTTAGAAAGTCATCATCCCCCCACACACACACACACCGCCTCCTACACACATATGCATACACCCATGCAATAGTGAATGCAATAGTGCTGTGGTACAAAATTCTCTAGGCAGACTCATAATGGGCTGAATCCAGGATCTGTCTTCTGTGAATGGAAGAGCTCCACTCATGAAAGGTGCCTGTACCTGCTTCGGGGGGATCCCCCCCCCCGCACAGTTCACCCCATCCAGCAGGGTCCTGCAACATTCTGTGTAGCATTTTCATGGGGACCGAAGTGCTGCCATGGGGAGGAGGGGGCAGGGAGGGCTGCTTCTGCCAGCCTAGTTGCATACAAGGAAATCTGGGTCCAATCCAATGTGTGCATATCCATCTTCACCCCTAGGCCATGCCAGCTTTCCTTTGATTCTAGTGAAAGAAAGTTCACTAGGAGATTCGATATGCAGGTGGATCACCATTGACCCATCTCTTCTTTGGCCCAGTGTAGGATGGCCACTTAGGAACTGCCAAAAAAGAGGACAACAGAAGATTTTATTTTTTATTTTTATTTGATTTCATTTCATTTCTATACCGCCCAATAGCTGAAGCTGTCTGCATAAAAGTTGCACAAAATCAGTATAAGCTAATTTATGTGTATAGATGCAAATTTAGAAAGTATTATAATTAAACAGAAATACAGTGCATCTAACCATAGTGGGGACAGTCTTGTATGCCTTGCTCAGTCTGCTGTCCAAGGTACTGTTGATAGGTAATTTCAAAGCCCAGCTCTTCTTTCTGATGGTTCTTTATCTTTACACTGGACAGGCCTTCAGATAAAGGACACCTTCAAAATAGAGGGCAGTCCTCTAGAAGCCCTTCAAATAGTAGACTGTCCCCTATAAAAGAGGACACATGAGCACCTTAGAATACACAAGCACCATCAGGATCCCACAAGCCATGTTGTGTTTCCGTTGTTATCCCAGGTTCTCTTCACTTTAATTTTTCTGTTCTTTTAAAAAGTTGCTATTCTATGCAGTTGGGAGTAAGTCCTATTTAATTCAGTTGGACCTACTACCAAGTAAACATGAAGAGAACTGAGCAGCACACCTATGGTTAGAAGGGGGGCAAACTGCAAATGTGTCCTATATATTTCTAAACACACAGCCAAAGATTACACAAATGTTGCTTTGTGATGACAAGTTATTGCATGCAAGAAATTGTAAAATGCAGCTGCTGTCAAAGGATCCTGCTCTTATGAATCCTGCAGTGAGCCCTGAAGTCTGGCGGTAGATTATAATTGCTGATCATTTTTCCTTTGGGTACCTCAGCGCTTTGAATTTGAACCTGCAGAGATTTTGTCTAATGCCATGGCAAATTAAAATCACCCACTTTCACATTCAGCTCGCTCTCAGATGATGGCCTCTCACGCTTTCACAGGCAGAGAAGTACTTCTGAGCCAATGAAATACCCATCCCTGGAGGACTTCTTTTTTTTCTTCCAAGACACCATCGCTGAGTAAAGCACTTCATTAGCAAATGCGGTCTGTTTTGTTGCCATCATCCATCCCAGGATTCTGAGCAAATGTCACAGTTGGAAGATGGAATCAACACGGATGAAAAGCTTGCAGACTGGGCAGGAAAACTCCAAAGGGCTGGGTCAATGTTTTTATTGCCCTAGGCAAAGATGAGTGGGGAGGGAAGCTGTTGGCAATGGCATGTCAAGGGAAGCATTTGGGTGGGAGGAGAAGAAAGTAGTAGCTATTTTTCCAGCCAAACAAAAGCATCCTTAGTCCCTGTTGGGTTCCCCAACACAGCTGCTTTCCCCCCTGCAGGGGAATAGATATGAACACACAAATCCTTTCCCACTCAAAGAAAAGCTAGTGTGAGGATTTTGAGTCGGAAAACAGCCTGACAAGAATGGGTTAAGTACCTCATTCTGTCTGGCAGTTTTCCACCTAAGAAGAATACAGCTTCCTGTGGCTGCTTTTCTTTTTTTAAAGTCAGAACAATGTTATATGCAACTGCACATCAGGTATAGTTTCACCTCTGTTTGAAGGGCAGCCCTGTCCTGGTTTAAAGATAAAGAACCATCAGAAGAAAAAACTGGACCTTGAAGTTGCCCATCTGCAACACCTGGACAGCAGACTGAATTGGCAGGCACACAAGTTATCTAGTTATAGGGCTTTTCTACATGAGGCATTTATTGTGCACCCATCATTCCCTCCCCTTCATGGATCACTGCCTTGTTGTGGCGAAGGGGCTTGCATAACTCAGTGAAGCCATAAGCTATGCCATGCAGGGACACCCAAGATTGACAGGTCATGGTGTCCAAAATGTTCTGTTCAGTTCCGACAAAATGTGGTCCACTGGAGAAGGAAATGGCAACCCACTCCAGGATTCTTGCCAAGAAAACCCCATGGAACGTATCACAAGGCTAAAAGATATGATGCCGGAAGATGAGCCCCTCAGGTCGGAAGGTGTCCAATATGCTACTGGGGAAGAGCACAGGGTATTTCCAAGTAGCGCCAGAAAGAGTGAAGTGGCTGGGCCAAAGCTGAAAGGACACTCAGCTGTGGATGCATCTGGTGTTGAAAAGAAAATCCGATGCTGTAAAGAACAATACTGTTTAGGAACCTGGAATGTCAGATCAATGAATCAAGGTAAGCTGGAGGTGGTCAAACATGAGATGGCAAGATTGAACATCGACATCATGGGAATCAGCGAACTAAAATGGACAGGCATGAGCACATTTAATTCAGGTGACCATCATATCTACTACTGTGGGCAAGAATCCCTTAGAAGAAATGGAGTAGCACTCATAGTCACTAAAAGGGTGGGAAAAGCAGTAGTGGGGTACAATCTCAAAAACGACGGAATGATCTCAGTACGAATCCAAGGCAAACCATTCAACATCACAGTAATTCAAATCTATGCCCCAACCACTGAGGCCGAAGAAGCTGAGGTTGATCGGTTCTATGAAGACCTACAACACCTTCTAGAACTAACACCAAAAAAAGATGTCCTCTTCATCATAGGGGATTGGAATGCTCAAGTAGGAAGTCAGGAAATCACTGGGATAACAGGCAAGCATGGCCTTGGTGTACAAAATGAAGCAGGACAAAGGCTAATAGAGTTTTGCCAAGAGAACACGCTGATCATAGCAGACACTCTTTTCCAACAGCACAAGAGGCGACTCTACACATGGACATCACCAGATGGTCAATACTGAAATCAGATTGATTATGTACTTTGCAGCCAAAGATGGAGAAGCTCCATACAGTCAGTAAAAACAAGATCTGGAGCTGACTGTGGCTCAGATCATGAGCTTCTTATTGCAAAATTTCAGCTTAAATTCAAGAACGTAGGGAAAACTACTAAACCATTCAGGTATGACCTAAATCATATCCCTTATGAATATACAGTGGAGGTGAGGAATAGATTTCAGGGATTAGACCTGATAGACAGAGTGCCTGAGGAACTATGGACGGAGGTCCGTAATACTGTTCAGGAGGCAGCAACTCAATCCATCCCAAAGAAAAAGAAATGCAAGAAAGCCACGTGGCTGTCTGATGAGGCTTTACACGTAGCTGAGGAAAGAAGGGAAGCGAAAAGCAAGGGAGAAAGGGGAAGATATATCCAACTGAAGGCAGAGTTCCAGAGAATAGCAAGGAGAGACAAGAAGGCCTTCTTAAATGAACAATGCAAAGAAATCGAGGAAAACAATAGAATGGGAAAGACTACAGATCTTTTCAAGAAAATCGGAGATCTCAAGGGAACAATTTATGCAAAGACGGGCATGATAAAGGACAAAGAAGGCAGGGACCTAACAGAAGCAGATGAGATTAAGAAGATCTGGAGAGAATACACAGAAGAACTATACAGGAAAGATTTGAATGTCCCTGATAGCCATGATAGTGCAGTCACTGAACTTGAGCCGGACATCCTGGAGAGTGAAGTCAAGTGGGCCTTAGGAAGAATTACTAACAACAAAGCTAGCGCAGATGACAGTCTTCCAGCTGAGCTATTTAAAATCCTAAAAGATGATGCTGTTAAAGTGCTGCACTCAATATGCTAACAAATTTGGAACACTCAGCAGTGGCCACAAGACTGGAAAAGGTCAGTTTACATTCCAGTGCCAAAGAGTGTTCAAACTACCACACAATTGCGCTCATTTCACATGCCAGCAAGGTGATGCTCAAAATCTTACAAGACAGGCTTCAGCAGTATGTGAACCGAGAACTACCGGAAGTACAAGCTGGGTTTCGAAGAGGCAGAGGAACTAGAGATCAAATCGCCAACATTTGCTGGATCATGAAGAAAGCAAGAGAATTCCAGAAAAACATATATTTCTGCTTCATTGACTATGCTAAAGACTTTGATTGTGTGGATCAGAAACTGTGGCAAATTCTTAAAGTGATGGGAGTACCAGACCACCTTACCTGTCTCCTGAGAAACCTGTACAAGGGTCAAGAAGCAACAGTAAGAACCGGACATGGAACAACTGATTGGTTCAAAATTGGGAAAGGAGTACGACAAGGCTGTATATTGTCACCCTGCTTATTTAATTTATATGCAGAGTACATCATGAGAAACGCCGGGTTGGATGAATCACAGGTCAGAATTAAGATTGCCAGGAGAATGATCAACAACCTCCGATACGCAGATGATACCACCCTAATGGCAGAAAGCGAAGAGGATCTAAAGAGCCTCTTGTTGAGGGTGAAAGGGGAGAGTGCAAAAGCTGGTTTGAAACTCAACATTTAAAAAACTACAATCATGGCATCTGGCCCCATCACTTCCTGGCATGTAGAAGGGGAAGAAATGGAAGCAGCGACAGATTTTATTTTCTTGGGCTCCAAGATCACCGCAGACGGTGACTGTAGCCATGAAATTAAAAGACGCTTGCTCCTTGGGAGGAAAGCTATGGCAAACCTAGACAGCATAGTAAGAAGCAGAGACATCACCTTGCCAACAAAGGTTTGTATCATCAAAGCTATGGTTTTCCCAGTAGCAACGTTTGGCTGTGAGAGCCGGACTCTAAAGAAGGCTGTGCGCCGAAGAATCGATGCTTTTGAACTGTGGTGCTGGAGAAGACTCTTACGAGTCCCCTGTACTGCAAGGAGGTCAAATCAGTCCATCCTAAAGGAAATCAACCCTGAGTGCTCATTGGAAGGAGAGATCCTGAAGCTGAAGCTCAAATATTTTGGCCACCTAATGCGAAGAGAAAACTCCCTGGAAAAGACCCTGATGCTGGGAAAGATTGAAGGCAAAAGGAGAAGGGGACGGCAGAGGAAGAGATGGCTAGATAGTATCACTGATGCAATGAATATGGACTTGAGCACACTCTGGGAGAGAGCACAGGACAGGAAGGCCTGGCGTGCTATGGTCCATGGGGTCACGAAGAGTCGGACACGACTGAACGACTGAACAACAACAAGAACATCATTCCCTACTCACAGTTGTTTATAGGTTCGTTAGATGATGTCATGACCTCCAGTTTCACTTCTGTGTCTAAAGAGCAGTTTTGGCAAGTGTCTTTAGAGCGGGGAAAGTGCGGTATTTCATTGTAATAGTAACTGGAAGAAAACTTTTTTTAAAAAACTTGTATATTTTCACTATTCCACTATACCACAGTGCCCCCTAGAGGTTATTTAACAGAAAAGCAGGAAAGGAAGCACTCCTAGTGTTGTGCTTGGATCTCAATTCTGCAATGAAATCAAAAGTGGATCCAGCCAATTAACAGCCTCGTGTAGAAAAGTTTAGTATCTTACACGTTATGGTGAGATAAGCTGTGGTTTTATTTACATTATAGTAATATTCATATGAAATAATTCATATTTCAAAATTCATATGAATTAGCATATGCAACTGTTATGCAAAGCAGTTCCTCCTTTGTCCTCTTTTTTAGTGACACATTTCCGCTTTTTTGGCAGTTCACATGTGGCCATCCTACCCAAGGCCCATGTGGTCATCAAACAAGATGAATGTGAACAAAAGATATGCATACTGTCAGGGTGGACACTGAGCCCATAGAATCCCAGAGTAGTTCTGATTCTGAGGAAGACCAGTCACTCCTGGGAGAGGAGCGCGCTCCTCTTTCCCAGGGCCCACAGCTGACAGAGATTCCTCCCACCAGCATTCCTAGATTAGATAGCAGTCCAGGGAGTGACCGAGCGCGGGAAGTAGACTTGGTGGACGTGCGATGCCGATGCAGAGAGCGGCGCCAAATGGAGGGTGCAGAAAGGAGGCATAGTGCCCGGTTGGCGCGCAAACAACGGCTGCGCCCAGAGGATCCAAGGGAAAAGGGGAGGGACTCTCCCTAGTCCTTAAGTTCAGAGGTCTGCCAGTAATTCCCTTTCAAACGGGGACCAACTGTTCCAACTTAGGGCATAGGTACTCTGCTGCTCATATCTAGTTGCTAACAACTTAGAGTTGTTAAGTTGTAAAAGAGGAATAAAGCTTTGAAAAGAATCCCTTTGTCTGTGTCTGGACTTGGCTACTGGATTAGACTGAAAGAGGCCTCCAAGGAGCCCTTGACACATGCATGTGTGACAGAGTGAATGAATACTTCAGATCTGCAAAGAGGGGCATTGTCTCCTGGAACAAGGCCCTTGCAGTTGTGCTCAAGAAGAATTCAAGATGCACTGTGTACTGAAATCAACTCATTGTGCAATTCATTAGCTAAACACCATGAATTTAATTTTCAGCTATAAACGCTCATTTTCCACAAACATTGTTTTGAAACATGTCCAGCTGTCTCTAGTGTAACAAAATATGAATTTTACCACAACTTAAAAAAAGACGCATATCTCCTGCCCCAACATCATTACCATATCAAAAGTCTAGACAGAATGTGGAACAGTGGAACGCCTAATGGGAAGATGACTCAAAGCTTTGAAGCAATTTCGTTTAGTGAAGTAGGCATTACTGGGAGGGTGGAGGGACTGAAGAGGTTTATAGCAATGCAGGCTCATTGGCTAAATTACTCGGCAGAAAGTCCATCAGCTCCATAGAAGGAAAACAATGAAAGATATATCACTTTAATAAAAGGTTCAGTTGTGTACGTGTTTGGGAAAGGAAATAAACCCAGTAGAATTGTCTATTTTGGGATGCTGGCCTGTGCAGTTGTCTTTTAAAATCACTTCAAGTATATTCAACAAGGACACAATTACTATTAGAGTCTGGGGTGCCTGACAAGCCTTCTGGTGGCTCCCTCCCTCAGAAAGCACTTCCTTCCAGAACTCCATTAATTTCATTTTTTTCTCCCTCTCTTATAATACTAGAACCCGGCTTAACCACGAACAACCCACAGTTCACAACAATAAACCATAGGTTCTCTTCATGAGTTGTTGATGGTTAACAAATTATTGTTTGTTAGTGCAACTGAGTTCAGACAACAGGATAACCCACCTTTCAGCAACAATCCACAGTTCAACAACAACCCACACTCAACCCTTGAGTGTGGGTTATCATGTCACGTTAACCCAGTGTCTCTTCACCAATGGAAGTGTGGTTGGCGTGATTCCTAAACTGTGGAATAGCTTCCCAAAAGAATTTCATCAGTCCTCCTCTTTCTCTGATTTTAAACAGGTCTTTAAGGCCAGTCCTAGCATGTTTAGACAAAAAAAAGTCCTGCAACTCCCAGCATTCCCCAGCCAGCATGTAATGGCTGGCTAGAGAATGCTAGGAGTTGTAGAACTTTTTTCTATCTAACATGCATAGGATTGCACCCTAAGCCTATTCTATTCAGGAGGACATATTTTAGTCATGCCTATGGTACTTTTGTGTGTTGTGACAGGTATTTTTAAAAATTATGTTGCTTTTTTATTGCTATTTGCTTGTTTTTTTAATTGTTAGGTTTGATTAAAATTTTTATTTCACTTTTGTATTTTTATTTGAAGCTGCCTTGAACTGGATTTTATCATTAAAAGATGGAATAAAAGGTAAAGGTAAAGGTAAAGGTGTCCCCAACCAGTCGTGTCCGACTCTAGGGTGCGGTGCTCATCCCCGTTTCTAAGCCGAAGAGCCAGCGCTGTCCGAAGACGCTTCCGTGGTCATGTGGCCGGCATGACTGAACACCGAGGTGCACGGAACGCTGTTACCTTTCCCGCCGAGGCGGTACCTATTTATCTACTTGCAATTTCTTGCTTTCGAACTGCTAGGTTGGCAGGAGCTGGGACTGAAGACGGGAGCTCACTCCGTCACGCAGCACTCAGGTCTCGAACTGCTGACCTGCCGACCTTCCAGTCTGCAGTTCAGCGTCTTAACCGCTAAGCCACCGCGGCCCCCAAAAAGATGGAATACAGCAGCCCAAATAAAGAAATACATAAATGAAATATTAACCATGAACTTATTGTACACCTATGCTATGACAATGAGGCATTTTAAACAATAGGTCTTGTGACATTTTGCATACTAACAGGTTATACAATCAGCAGAATGAAGTGGCAAAACTTCCCTGGGACTGTATGATTTAAGGCTGCTGGCCGCGGGGGTGGGAGCGGGGGTGGGATTCATATTTGAATGCTCTCCCATTGGGTGGGATCTCTCTCTAGGCAAAAAACTAACCTTTCCCCAGACATACTGTATTTTATATGTACAGGCAGTTTGCCCTTGCCCCAAACGTGCAACTTCAGAGCTGCAGGCTCCCTACCCAAAGATATACTGATTTTCCGTATCTTTGATGGTTGCAAATGACAGCACCAAAAGTCGAATCCTTTGGTGCCACCCTTTGGGAAAGCAGCATACTTGTCAGTATCACAGAACATCCGATTCTACTCCCTGCTTTCCCTGCATAGCCCCATGCTGCAGAGAGTACTGTCATGTTTCAGCAGCGGAACACTTGACTTCTTGAAGCATACTCATTTTGGCTTTACACAGCTGAGTGATATTTCAGTTTCACTGAATATAAATGAGAAGCAATGCATGGGGGAAATCATGGCATTTGTAACCAAGATGAAAACGTTTGTGTCCTATTTACCTTTTACTCTGGCTCCAGAGCTTCTGATAGAATTTCATTTCACTGTTTGGTCTCCTCTGATTAGGTTTGCTTTGGGTGCTTTTGTGTGACTAGTCTGATGGGATTTGAAAAACAATCAATAACATAATGGTGATAGATGTAGCCTGCCCCCCCCCCACAGGGCAGTAGCTTCTATTGGTTACAGAGTCCAGACTTTCCATAGCACTGCTAGTTGCCACCACCTACTGATTTATAGAGGGTAGTAGGACTCTCCTCTTTACATCCTTAGCTGTGTAATTCAAAGCTAGCACATGGGGTGAGATATACCAACCTTCAGCATAGGAAGCAGCCTTATACTGAGTCAGCCCAGCAGCCCATCTAGGCCAGTATTGTCAACACTGGCAGATAGCAGCTGTCCAGGGTTTCAGGCAGAAATTTTTCCAGCCCTACCTGGAGATGCTGGGAACTGAACCTGGGACCTTCTGTGTGCAAAATATGTGCTCTGCCACTGAGCCACAGACGCTCCCTAAATCTACCCCAGACCTGAACATCAGCATTTAAAAGAATAAACATATATTTCTTTATGGAACAGTGTGACATTCAGGACAAACAGTAACTGATAAAAAGTTGTAAATAATGGCTCTTAAAAACCTACCATCACACCTTTGCTTTCAATACCTTCTCTCCCTCTCTTCTCAATCACACCCTGTCTCTGATTCTGCTTTCCAACTTAACTAATGCTGGCCCCTAATTCCTGTCACTGTCTCTCCCCATCCTCTCATTCTCTGTCCTGTTTCTAGCTGACTATGTCCAACTAACTCCATCCATCATTCCATTCTGGCTTCTGTCAGTCATTCCTCCGCTCAGTCTTCTGTTACAATAGTGTTAAGAAAGACCACATTCTCCCATATGAGCCTGCTTAGGTTTTACTGTCTTCAGGGGAGGCTCTCAGTGCTGCCACCATTAGACCCATGTTTGGCGGGGATGCAAGAGAGGGCCTTCTCAGTGGCCGCTCCCAGGCTCTGGAACTCCCTGCTGAGGGAAACTAGGTTGGCCCCCACTCTGTTTGCCTTCTGCCAGCAGGCATAGATGCTTCTATTCAGGCATGCCTTTGGCATTTAAGCTGGTTTGTTGCTGAAGGGGTTTTTAATTGGTTGAGTGCTGTTTAATTCTTTTATTGTGTTTTTAATTTATTTGCTTTTTATGTTTTAAGGTTTTGTTTGTAATCTGTATTTTTATGTAAGCTGCCTTGAGTACCATTTTTGGGTGGAAAAGCGGGATATAAACAAATAAGAAATAAAGATAGCAGCAGTGGAGCAGAACCATAAAGCAGCAGCAGCAGGATGCAAATGAAAAATGACTGTTAGGCCACCCCAAACACCTGCCAGAAGAGCACCACCTTTACCAAATGCCTAGCAATGAACAGGGATGGACCAACAGGTTACAACATCTGGGATTTTTTAGCTTAGAGAAAAGGCGAGTGAGGGCAGACATTATAAAGGTGTACAAATTATGCTTGGTGTGGAGCAAGTGGCTAGGGAGACATTTTTCTCCCTCTCTCACAATACTAGAACCCGGGGTCATCCCATGAAGCTGGTTGATGGGAGATTAATAATAGGACAGATAGAAGAAAGTACTTCTTCACACACTGCATAGTTAGTGGAATTCCCTTCCACAAGATGTAGTGATGGCCACCATTTTGGATGCCTTTAAAAAGGGATTGGACAAATTCATGGAGGAGAAGGCCATCAATGGCTACTAGTCCTGATGGTTCTATGCTAACTCTGGCATCAGAGGCAGTATGCCTATGTACACCAGCTGCTGAGGAATACGAACACGAGGCTGCTATTGAACTCATGTACTACTTGTGGGTAGCTGGTTGGCCACTGTGTGAAGAAAATCTTTGGTCTGATCCAGTATGGCTCTTATGTTCTTAGCAGCTAGAGGCCTATTTATACAACCTTTGGGTGCATGGGGGCCAGTGCTGGCCCTACCATTAGGTACAGTAAGGCAGCTGCCTCAAGTAACAGATACATTTCCTTTTCTGTCTAGTACTCCCTCCCCCTGCCCCAAACACAGAATTTGTTATGCATTTTTTTTCCTGGACAAGCATTTTCAGTTCATCACAATTCAACAGAAGCAGTGAATTTCATTAACACATCGTTTATTCCTTAATACAGGGCATAACAAAGACATTAAGGAAGACAAAACTTAAATCTGGGATTTCCTCACAGGACTTCAAGTGCTCCAGAGAATATTTTTCTACTGAACATGTGTGAATACACTAAAAGTAGGGGGGTGCTACCCACCAATAACTGCTGGTTTGGATGCTGTCTGTCAGAACAATAGCCAAATTCACCGTAGCATCTTGTCTCCTGTACCACCATAGTTTTGAGGGAAAATTATGACAGCACGGTTCTGATGGGGTATTCCAATCTCACTTGAAGAGTTCAGTTTCTGGTAACATAATCTTCAGGATATCCTCAGCAGCAGAACATGACAAACCTGGTTAAAAGGAATCTTGTGGTTGTCCTGGGGTTTGTGGGAGAGGTGAAAGCTATTTGGGACATATTTGGGGCATATTTAGAGTACCTGTTTGTGGCATATTCAGAGTACCTCCCCTTCCAGGTGTGCAAGATATATATCAAGGGTGTTGAACCTCTTTTGGCGTGAGGGCTGAATTCCATTTTTAATTATTTATTACATTTCTATACCACCCAATAGGTGAAGCTCTCTTGAGTGGTTCACAACAATTAAAATCAAATACAACATGATAAAAACATAATTTAAAAGTGTAAAACTACAGTCTAAAACCAAAATGAAAAATAATGAGAAGTTCGGGGGGGGGGCATTCCAGTGGCAGGTGGGGCTGAAGGCAAAAGCAGAATATTTTAGCTTGAAGCTCTTTCAGCTAAGCCTTAGGAAGAGCATTTCAACCTTTTAGAATGGAGAAAAAAATTACACAAAAGCTGGGAAACCACCAAATGATTGGTGGTTGGGGGAAAGTAGGTGGGACCAGGGTAAAGGGGGTGTGGCCCTCTGGGGAGTGCCAGATTGGGAGCCCAGGTGGGCTGGATTTTGCCCCAGGGCCTGAAGTTCTGCACCCCTAAAACCCAGGCATGACCAGAACACATGATACAGCAACCTTGCCAAAGGTAAGCAGTTGACTTAGAGACCACTTGGGAACCTCATCCACAATGCCTAGTGCTTCCTTGAGGAAAGGTAGAAATAAAATATAACTTTTAAACCATTGTATTTGACATTTACAGAAGCACCCTTATGGAACCAACATTTATGAAGGCAAAGTGAACCCTGGGCCTTCACATAGTAGGTTGCCATTTCCCAACCCCAAAATGAATTCTTCTGCCTTTCCCTGCTGGATGAGAAGCATAAGATGGTCCTGTTTGATAAACGTAGTCTTGTGGCGAGACTACAGTGTTGTGAGAAGCTACTCATGGTGAATTTGACTCATCCACAGCGATTTGTTTTGCAGGCATGTCTGAGGTGCTTGTGGCAGACCAAATTGTATCAGGATGGTATTTCTTGAGCTGTAGGGATCTGATGTGAGGCGAGTCTGACAGGACAGCTGTTTTATCCAGTGGTGGCTGGTGACTCCAGTCCAAGAGGGGCTGTAATTCTATTCAGGGTTTTAGTTACCACCAGCCCAAACTCTAACAGTGCTATCCAAGGTGCTGAAAAGTGCTATCCAAGATGCTGAACCCATTTTGGGGATAGGCTTCAGCACCTTGGATAGCAGCATTAGAGTTTTGGCTGGTGGCAACTAAAACCCTGGATGGAATCACAGCTCCTCCAGAACTGGAGTCTCCATCTGCCACTTATTTTATTCCACTGTCCATTGGGGAAGGGAATACTTCAGCTGGAGAAATGGTGCAGTCAGAAAGAGTTAACCCTCAGTGTCCTGGACTCAATCCAAGTAACCCCCTTCATGCCAACTTTTAACTAAAGAAAAAGACATGAGACAGATCTCCCATGTCACTAATAATTTGGCACTGAGTGTTGAGGAGAATAGACTTCCCCCTACCTCTGATAAATAGTGCCTCAGCTCAAATCTTGTTGGGATTTGTATTATATATAAAATATTTTTGATATCTACTTATTTATTATTTTGTCATTTATTACAGCATGGGTTATTGTTTCAGCTCATTTTGCATATATCAAGAATAATGCTTGTATTCTTCAGTACCTCTTACAGTATTATCTAATGATTCATCTTTATTCACAGGAATATCACCTACATTTACATTTTATTTCCAGCCCCTCTTTCATAATCACTATCAAAGAACCTAGAAACATATTTCCAATTCAGAAGCAAATACCACCACCTAGAAAGTTATGTAATTCTACAAGTCTACAAAATGCAGTAAATTTGATATGAACTCGTACACATATTTATTATAATTGGTTAAAATAAAACAAGCATGTCAGACAATACATGCGAGCATATACAGGAAAACATACAAGTGAATCTCAGCAACACGGTTTTGAACTAAAATTTATATTAGCTTTTCCCCCCTTAAAATTGCTTTAAATTCTGGAACTATGACACAACAACTTCTTTTAATGGCCAGGCCAACAGCTTTCAGTGAACCAAGGAATCTATTCTGTATAATATAAATGGTGTTTCTGAGGAAGGCAATTAAAAGTCCCAAACCTTTGAGTTCAAAAAACCATAGGCAAGCAGATTATTCCCAAGTTCAGATATTCAGTTTAAATACCTGCCTGGTCTTTGGAACAGGGTATGGTGGGGACGACGACACTATAAACATAGCAACACTATTGCAGGCAGGTGTTCAGAGATGAAAAGTGCTATTAATAAAAAGGGAGGAAATGAAGACCAAAAAGAGAAAGAAAAATCAAAGCAAACATTTACACGTCACTTCTTTTATAACTAGTAGTCCTCCAAGGCAAATATTGCATGCATAACCTTCCCCCACAAGAGTTAGATAAAGTTGTTTTTCCATCCCCAAAGAAACCATCCATTTTTTTTCATGAGGAAAGGTTTGAAAAAGCAGACCTCTGGGAAGAAATACTACAGACTTCTAAGTTAGTGAAGGAACTCCCAGCATCGCTGGTGTATTCTGGGTAGGAAGAACTGGAAGAGATTATGTTCTTCAGCCTCTGGAGCGCAATGATCAATAGCAAAAGAAGAAATGCCAAAAGGCTGAGGAATATCGAGACATAGACATAGACATTAGACATGTGTCCAGAAGATGAATCCATGGATGTGGAGAGAGAGGTGGGATACAGCTCCAGAAAAGTTCCATTTTCCATATTTGCTATTAATCCAGATGTGGGGTTGAGTTCTGACATTATTTTTATTTGTGAGTTGTATAATAAAACTGAAGACACCTAGTAGTCAGCAACAGCTTTCCCTAAAATCATTGGCATATTGAGACATCCTGTGATGACAGTTATCCTTCACTTCTTAGGTCAGAATTAATCTGTGCTGTGTTACCTTTTGGTGCTGTAAGGAAATAAAAAGATGAAAAATCAATTAGACAGTTGTGTCTAACAGATAATTTCTAATAACAATTTACTCGATGCAATACTGGTTGTTTTTTTTTAAGCCAATGATTTCTGCTTCACATTTTGATCATTCTCATAGGTGGGTGATAAAAGAAAAATTGGCACATCTGATTTTAAATGGAATTTTAAAGTAGAAACTGCCAAGGACAGAAACGAAGAATAAAAATCTTTCTGTGAGCTTTCTGTACTGTCATATCTCTTGAAATCAACTCACAATAAGGCTGAGGTCTTATACACACTTACCTGGGACTAGGTCCCATTAAATTCAATAGTACTTCTGAGTAGACATATATAGGACTGCACTGTAAGTAGCCTTTTGCTGAACTCGGCTGTTTGTTGTGATTTTATAATTTGCTGTTAAGTTTGTAAATATAGAGCTGCTACTCAGTCAATAAGTTCCCTCTCATGTTTGGGGAAGGCCATGATGGCTGGGGGAGGATGGAAGTTGTAGTTAAACATATCTGGAGGGCTCAGCTTTGAGGGGGTACCATTCCTTCAAAATGTAGGATCGCCCCCCCCCAAAAAAAACCAAATCCCAGATCATTATCTTATTGATTCTGAGTGGGGGTGGGGGTAGGCAGAATAGTACCCAATAAATCCTGGGGGGGGGGAAGCTTAGAATGCTTTTTGATTCTGGACAAAATCTAAACAAGGAATGAAAAATTACCTTCCAAAAATTACCTTCCAAGTGTTAAGCCCTTAAGCCTCAGGCAAGATTCATTTGTATGGCAATGGATGTCAAATCTACCACCAGGATGTACAGTTTTTATAACATTTGCTCTTCTTTCTAAAGTAAACAGAACCAAGGTTTAGTTTGCATTTGTAAACAATGCATGTTTTATTCCTCTAACTGCTAGCGTCTAACAGCAAACCACAGTCAAAATGCAAACATGAATTACTCAGAATGAAATACCTTGAGTGAACTACATCCCTCATTCAAAATCTAAGAGGAAGTTTACACAGCCTTTTTTTTTTTAATGTGATTTGCGGTGAAAACTCACGTAATGACCTGGTTTGCACACAACGAGAAGCAACCATGGGTGAATTTCTCACAGGGCTTTTTGTTGCAGTGGAGGCCAACATTTTGAGCATTCAAGC
This sequence comes from Heloderma suspectum, assembly GCF_057233095.1. Classification (NCBI taxonomy): domain Eukaryota; kingdom Metazoa; phylum Chordata; class Lepidosauria; order Squamata; family Helodermatidae; genus Heloderma; species Heloderma suspectum. The sequence goes on along the minus strand of NC_139460.1, from coordinate 41,992,030 downwards.
TGCAGCGAGGTCGTGCTGTAGCTTGCTGTTACATATGAACCCAGTGAGTCTGTGTTGTTGGGGTGGTTGACAAGTCACCCAGAAGCCTTGGGCTGTTTTAGGGTTGTGGGTGAACCTCCTCAGGTTTGCACATAATGAGAAGCTATGGCATGCCCCTGCTGCACCCAGATATTCAAAATAGCAGCCACCATCACAACAAAGAGCCACACGGGGAAATTCACTCACAGCAGCTTCCCATCACATGTGATCTGGGCCAATCAGATCCCATCATATTTTGAAACAGCTTCCAATTAAGTTACACACTCAAATCCCCTAAATAGGTTTATTTTCTTTATTTTGGGGGCGCTTTGTGTTAAAATAGTAGCCCTTCAGGCATTCACCCTACACATTATTAGAATAGCATGAGGGGAACCCAACCCTCTTCCTCACATTTGTGTCCCTTAGGGCCATCATCCTCCATCATGCAGGGTTCCAGACTGTGCAAAGAGCTTACATGAATACAGTAGGCAGCATTTGCTCTCCAGTGCATGAACAAGGCAGCCACTTACACCCAAAAATAGAATGAAAGAATACACCATTTGCCTAACATTGGCATGGGCAAGTTTATACGTAGAGGTGCAAATGTAGACATAATTACTATAAAAAATACAATACATCTCACCATAGCGGAGAAGGCTGACTAGGTGATCCATATGGCTGTCCAGGTGCTAAGTGTTGATGGGATCTTCAAGCCCCCCCTCTGCCCCCCCTTATGGTCCTTTGACTTTAAACCAGGCTTAGATTGGACACCTCTTCAAGTAGAGGACACCTTCAAATACAGGACTGTCCTTTCCCAGTTCTACAAACTTCAGGATGCTCCTCTGTAAAGTAGGACACCTGGCTACCCTAGGAGGACAGTGGAACTAAACAATGGGAAAGCAATGAGAGGATGGGGTCCAGTGAGTCCTGCTTTCCTTCTCACATGATTCTAATCATGGGGGTAAACACCTGAACAGGGCTAGTGTTGTCCCAAATTTTCACGGTGTTTTTTTCCCCCCTCATGAAAATTACCATTGTAGAGGACATGAACATGTTCACTCTAAAACTCTAAGTTTCACTGTTTCATACTTTTTTTGCACTTGTTTGCAGTCATTGTCCCTCCAATCTGCTGCTCCTTTAGCACCTTAAAGATTTTTTTGACAGGACTGCATCTAGAGGAGAAGAGGGAACACAACCCCATTGCCTAGGCAACCAGGCTGATGCTCTCTGCCTTGCCATGCTGCACTTGCAATTTCATTGCCTGCCCATGCTGCACAGTGGAGCTTTTGTCCTAATCTAGCTCTGCTCACATCAACAGTCTAGTATCAATTTATTCCCAGGGTCTTTAAGTTCAGTCCTCTCATTTCAGCTGAAGTGTTCAAAGTAGAATGGAACAACAAGATAGAAAATGCAACATTGGAGTTCTTGGGCAAACATTCCCAAAGTCTATCTTGTCCCAATATGGCCAAACTTTGGAGCAAGTGTGACAATCACAGACCCAAATATTAGATAGCTTGCTGCATGTCAATGTGACATGCTCCAACTCTATTCTGCTGAAGAGCAGACCTTCCCAAGATGTATAGGACTACAACTCCCACTGTTCTCTGCCCACATGGCCACAGAGGATTGTGGGAGTTGTAGCCCCACACATCTGAAGGGTGCCACATTAGGGAAGGCTGCCAGAGGTCAGAGGTTATTGTGCTTCTATCCATATCACAATCCAAACTACCTGGGCCACTTGTTCACTTTGCCATTCAGTCACAAAGCTCACTGTGAAACTTTGGGCCAATCACACTCTCTCTCGGTAGGGATGGTACGGGCGCCCGATTCCATCCGGGAATCTGGCGGAACCCCCCTTGCCTACACTCCTGAGCCCCACTCACCAAACTCTTCCCCCCACTTCCCCCCTACCTTTGAGTGTCTTGCACTCACCCCAGCAGCCTTGTTGAGCTCCGTGGTCACCATTTTTTGAAAAATAAAATGGCGATTGAAAAAATGCACATATTTGTGTATGCGCAAAAATGCACATATTTGTGAATGCACATATTTGTGTATGGGAAAATGCACATTTTGTGTATGTACATATTTGTGTATGTGCAAAAATGCACATTTCCACAAAAATATGCTTTTTCACACATACACAAATATGCGCATTCACAAAAATGTGCGTTTTTGCGCATAGCAAATATGCACATTTCTGCGATAGCCATTTTATTTTTAAAAAAACTGGCGACTGCAGAGCTCAACGAGGCATAGGGGTGAGTGCAGGCTGCTTGCCAAGCGTGGGAGGGGCTCAAGCACAGTCCGGGGACTGGTGAGCAGGGGCTGGGTGGGCGCCTGGAGAACCCGGATGGGGGTGGGTTTGCATATCCCTATCTTTCGGCCTAACCTACCTCATCAGATTGTTGTGAGGAAAAATAGGATAAAAACCTTGTAAGTCATCCCGAGCTCTCGGGAAGAAAAATGGGCTAAACATCAACTAAATAAAGTCAAAACAATCCTTCTATGCCTCCACAAAGATGTGCCAACAGTGCAACCCATAATGCTCCACCTTTGTGTTAATTGTTTAACACTGTTATTTCCGGCTGGTTCTTTAAGGGTGAGGGAAGGGTGGCCTGCAACTCTCATCAGCCCTAAGCAGCATAGCCAATGGTGAGGGATGATGGGATTTGCAGTCCCACAACATCTGGAAGGAGACATGTTACCCACCCCTGTTCTAACACAAATTAAGGATTTCATTCTTCAAGATGCCAACACTTTCTGTGACTGTGAGAAAAGCAAGATTCTACAAATAACCAAGAAGCATGTTTCCTGCATGCTTTTGCTCATGCCGTCCCTCCTCTAGCAGACAAAAAGATGCCTCACCTGACACCTATTGAGAGTGCTAGAGAATTTACCCCACCATCTCCATGTTGTGTGCATAAAATAACCATCCTCTTGTAACGGTCATCTAATATCAGGTTCCCTGGCAACAATCTGTAAATAGCTTCAGACGCAGTGGTGTAGAAGTAAATTTTGAAGTTTAGGTAGCCATCATGAGAGTCTCCATAGGCACCCCCCCCCCCCGCAGGACAGTCCAGAATCACAGGCAGCCATGTTGATTCATGTCAGCAAACCAGTTCTAGTGGTTTGCATCTGCTAGGAGCAGGTCTTTTGTAAAGTGAATGGGTCTTAACTGCTCAAGACACCACAAAATACTCTACATTACAACAAAGAACAATATATTTCTCTCCAACTTCTAGATGATTGCAGCTAAGCTCAGAGGGACCAAGGAATTGGGGGGGAGGGATGGGGGAGTGGCAGATGACATCGGTGTCCCCGCTAATTAAATAAAGTGCTTGCACTGCATCCCTGTGAGTCCAGGCTCCACTACACCACCGGTCAGATGTCATTAAAACTGCAGCTAAATAATTTATAGCTAAGGTATATGTGAAAAATCATTATTTCATTTCTGTTCACCTCATACATGCCTGGACTAGTGGAAAAGGAAGTAACTGTGCAATGACGTGAAGCCTGCCTCATGATAAGTGCAGGTATTTTTTATTCTAAGGATAACAGCATAGTTTAAAATTTAAATGCATATGCCCCAATTCAGGTCTAATTGCACATTTTAAAAATACTTACAAGTGATTAGTTGCCTTAGACAAGCCTTCCACAACCTGGTGCCCTGGACTTCAACTCCCATCAGCCACAGCCAGCATGTCATTTATTTATTTATTTATTTATTATTTCATCTATACTGCCCAATAGCCAAAGCTCTCTGGGAGGTTTATAAAAATTAAAACCAAATCATACACAGTAAAACAATATAAAATATAAAAACATTAAAACCAGAATATAACAATACAACCAGAATAAAACCAGAATAAAACCTAGCAACAATGGAGAAATTTAAAATACAGATTTAAAACATCAAAGCTAAAAGTCTAGAAAGCTAGAAAGCTAAAATGTCTGGGAAAATAAAAAGGTCTTCACCTGGTGCTGGAAGGAATACAATGTAGGTGCCAGGTGAACCTCACTAGGGAGCTCATTCCACAGCCGGGGTGCCTCAGCAGAAAAGGCCCTCCGCCTAGTACCCACTCGCTTCACTTCCTTTGGCAGGGGCTCACGGAGGAGGGCCACTGAGGATGATTTTAACGTCCAGGCAGGCACATATGAGAGGAGGCGATCCTTCAGGTAACCTGGCCCCAAGCCGTTAAAGGCTTTGAATGTTAATACCAGCACTTTGAATTGGGCCCAGAAATGGACTGGCAGCCAGTGCAGCTGAAAAAGTATTGGCATAATATGAGCTCGTAGGCCAGTCCCTGTTAACAATCTTGCTGCCCTATTTTGGACCAGCTGAAGTTTCCGGACCGTTTTCAAAGGCAGCCCCACGTATAATGCATTGCAGTAATCCAGACGAGAAGTTATCAGAGCATGGATAACTGTAGCTAGGCTATCTCTGTCCAGATAAGGGTGTAGTTGGTATACCAGCCTAAGCTGATAAAAAGTGCTCCATGCCACTGAGTTCACCTGTGCCTCAAGTGACAGTTCTGGATCCAACAGCACCCCCAAACTATGAACGTGATCCTTTAGGGGGAGTGCAGCCCTCTCCAGAACAGGTTGAATATCACCTAGCCGGGCAGATGAACCACCCACTAACAGTATCTCCATCTTGTCTGGATTGAGTTTCAGTTTATTGGCCTTCATCCAGTCCATTACCATGCCCAGGCACTGATTCAGAACAGCCACTTCCTCACCTGGGTTTGATGAGAAAGAGAGGTAGAGCTGGGTGTCATCCACGTATTGATGGCACCTCAGCCCACACCTCCAGATAACCTCCCCCAGCAGCTTCATGTAGATGTTAAACAGCATGCGGGATAAAACAGAGCCCTGTGGAACCCCATGGCACAATTGCCATGGTGCAGAGCAATAATCCCCCAGCAATAATCCCCTTCTGGAATCGGCCATCCAAGTAGGAGCAGAACCACTGCAGTGCAGTGCCTCCAACTCCCAACCCAGACAACCTATCCAGAAGGATACCATGGTCGATGGTATCGAAAGCCAGGAGAATCAACAGGGTCGCATTCCCCTGTCTCTCTCCTGGCAGAGGTCATCCCACAGGGCGACCAAGAGAGTTTCCATTCCAAAACCAGACCTGAAGCCTGATTGAAATGGATCTAGATAATCTGTTACATTCAAGAGTGCCTGGAGCTGTCCTGCAACCACCCACTCAAGCACCTTGTCCAGGAAGGGGATGTTGGCCACTGGCCTATAATTGTTAATGTCCTTTGGGTGCAGGTTAGGCTTTTTCAGAAGTGGTCTGATTACTGCTTCCTTTAAAGAGGCCAGGACCACTCCCTCTCTCAAGGAGGAATTTGCAACCTCCTAGACCCAGCCGGACATCCCCTCCTTGTTTGATTTAATAAGCCATGAAGGGCAAGGGTCAAGCACACAAGTGGTCAATCAGACTTGGCCAAGCACCTTGTCCATATCCTCAGGCCTCAATGACTGAAACTCATCCAATAATATGTCCAATAATAATGTTATATTCAGGGATGTTGAGGATTGTAGTCCAAAAACATCTGGAGGGCACCGGGTTGGAGACATCTGCCTTACACTGTGTGTGGGGATGCACATTTGAATGTGCATTTCACTGAAAGCAATGTAGTGCCACGGACAGAAGGCATCCACACTTGGATGTGCATTCCAGTACACATTCCAATGCACATTTAACTTGCACCTACGGCTCCTGAACAAGCCAATGATATGTGTATGGAAGCTTGTTATAGGCATATATCTCCTTGGCTGCACTGGGATATTCTTTTAAAGTGTGAGTTTTGTTTCCCTAGAAAGAAAAAAATAAGTTGTTGTTCAGAACAATGAGCCAATGCAAAGGCCATTTAACACCATCTTGTATCCTTAACCTTTCTGACTTGCTACCCTTTTTGCTGCTCCACCACCCAGCCTTGTGTAAATCAGTTTCAGATCCTTTTGTTCCATGACTGTCTTTATACATCTTATACAAAAATAAGAATTCTCAGGTTGGATCAAACAGAGGTTCATCTCTGTTGTGCTTCCAAACATGGCAACAGGGATTGTTCTGGCCTCAGCATATGCTGGGATATGTATCTATCCAGGCAGATAAACTCACATCTAATCCATTTTTCTAACTCAAATCTTCACTTTTATTTAACTTAACATAAACAGTAAACAACTAATAAATACAGGAAGAATACTTCATAGTCGAAGGATGAGGTGGCTGGATGAGATGAAATAGATAGATGAGATTAAGTGGATTAAGTGAGGTGAAAAGACAATACAAGGCTGCAGTCCAAAGCAGCAGCAGAGAACTAGGCCTGAGGGAGGTTACTTCAAACTGAGGAAGAGCTGGTGCAAACCACATAGGAAGTTCTCCTAGGGACAACTAATCAGTGCATAGGATTAAGGCCTCATCAGTTGTTAACAGATACATAGGGGGTAAACCAAAGCAATGGCTAATGCAAAACCTAAGGCCAACATAACAAATAACCTAAGGCCCAATTGGGGCAGAACAGGGATGCCTCTAGGAGCTCAAAATCAAGGAATGGTGGTGGTAGCTTTCTCCTGTTGTTTATTATTTATTAGCTTTATTTATTTATTTATTTATTTGCTTATATAATTTATTTTATTTATATCCCACCTTTCTGTCCAAAAATGGTGCTCAAGGTGGCTAACGGCATCTATTATGCCAAGGTATACTGCCTCTATATGTGCATGCTTCATTTAGTTGCAAGCCATCGACAGACTTGATGTCGATGTCCATAATTTGATGCTAAATCCTTCTTTTAAAAAATCTACCTTAAGCTAGCGATCATCACCATATCATGTGGCAGTGCGTTCCTGCTGTCATTCCTAAACCTACCACTGATCATTGTATGATATGACAGGGACAAAAAGAACAAAAACAAAAAAAATCCCTGTCCCCTGTGACTTCAACTTGGCACCTTTCGTTTTTAGAAATTAAGATACTGGCAACATGGAAAAAACAGATTCGTATAATCAAAGCTATGGTTTTCCCAGTAGTAACATATGGCTGTGAGAGCTGGTCTATAAGGAAGGCTAAGCGCCGAAGAATTGATGCTTTCGAACTGTGGTGCTAGAGAAGACTCTTACGAGTCCCCTGGACTGCAAGGAGGTCAAATCAGTCAACCCTAAAGGAAATCAACCCGGACTGCTCATTGGAAGAACAGAAAGTGAAGATGAAGCTCCAATATTTTGGCCACCTAATGCGAAGAGAAAATTCTCTGAAAAAGACGCTGATGCTGGGAAAGATTGGAGGCAAAAGGAGAAGGGGACGGCAGAGGATAAGATGGCTAGATAGCATGACCGATGCAATGAATATGAACTTGAGCACACTCCGGGAGAGAGCGGAGGACAGGAAGGCCTGGTGTGCTATGGTCCATGGGGTCACGAAGAGTCGGACATGACTTAACGACTGAACAACAACAACAAACATGGAAAAAGATGGGGCCATTTTCAAATCTTCAGACCAGGGCTCAGCAGGGGGCACTGTGCTTGGCTGGGAGACTATGTTACCAGGCTCTCCAGAGGCCTCTCTTCATCATCTTACCTCCTGTGCCACCAATATTCTGGGCCTTCAACAAGCCAGTCAAGCCAGGCTCTGTAGGGCACAGCCTGAAGATGGTCAGCTGACTTTCCAACCCAATGAAGCACCACACCCTATAAAGCTCTTTTTTTAGGCAAGCCTGACAATATGAGAAACTCATTGCACTGAGTAACAACAAAGACTCTTGCTCAGTTTGCCTGCTACCTCCTTTGCCTTGCCCTAGTCCTGCCTCTATCCAATCTGGTATTTGATTTCCAGTCTATCAATGACTATGTCTCCAGCCTCCGATGCTCTGTAGACAAACCTGTACGAGACCTCACAACCATGCCTCGGACCCACCTAACCTTTGCGTTACCTGTCTAAGACCCTGACTCCCTTGCAGTCTGTCACAATAACAGGCCTGACAGCCTGATACAATCTACTCAATTATTCACTTAACTTCTGAAACAAAAATTAGTACAGATAATTCATCTTCACTTGTAAAACTGGCCATACGGAACTGTGTGGCCAGCATTGCATTAATGGTTTGTTTGTTTTGAATTCATGTGAAAGTGTACAACAACAGTGCCTATTCAATAAATGGTGTGTGTGTGTGTGTGTGTGTGTGAGAGAGAGAGAGAGAGAGAGAGAGAGAAACAGAGAGAGAGAAAGAAACACTGATCAGATCCATGCATGGAAATTTATCATCACTGATAAATCATGCATGCAAGTTGTGCATCATGAAATCTATCAATGCAATAAAATGCTATCAATGCAATAAAAAAGGTATTTGAAGAAATGCATGCATATGCATGTGCACATGTGTGCAAAAGATGCTTCTCATCTGGGGTGTCATTTGGTCTAGGGCGAATGTATCTTCTGTTTGCCTTTGTAAGTAGAACTCTTTACATAGTATATCCAGTTCACTGAAAAATTGCCTTATTTAAATAATTATCTAAATGACATCTGTTAGAATGTCTACTTATTAAGAAAAAAAATAGAACAAACTGTTTCAAAATAATGTAGATGAGTCGAGTCTTCTGACTTAGTCAAACTGGAGAGGGTGAGCAGCATTTAAGAGCCAGACATGATTCCAGAAAACAGAGTCTCATATAAGCTACTGATGGGATCACGTTGATCGCAGCTCTACATACTGCAGAAAATTGAGTGTTCTTTCAGATAACCTTGGTTGCACACTGTTATAAAGTCCCATACATTTTCACTGCCTGTGGTTCTTCTCTATGCATAACTTGATTGTATCACTGCATTTTATCCACCAGTCTTTGTGAAAAATGCAACTGCAGAGGCTTTATTTGCAGCTCATAGGCTCTATGAATTATATCAAATGCAGAAAAACAAAGATCTTAGGATCATTCCTGGCAAATGATTTTGAGTCCAATAAATGTGCATGTCCTACAGCAGGAGTAGGCAACCTGAAGTCCTCAAGATGTTTTGAACTTCAACTCCCATAAGCCCCAGACAACATGGTCAATGGTCAGGGATTATGGGAATTGCAGTCTGGTTGTCTGTCCATGCGCTTCAGAGCCCTGTCATGGTCCACTGCCTTCTAGTCAGAATTAAACCAGAACTGAATGAGACCTCAGGGGTGGATTCCATCACTACCTCTAGTTCCTAATCAAGGACAGTAGCAAAGACTAACACCCCAACCCTGAAGATCACTACTCAGGGAAGTGCCCCATTTGGAGAAGGCTGAACATTTGGGGCCCAACTAACTGTTCTTATCCTCCCAGCTCCAGATCCAGTACCTAAGGAGCAGAGACAGCAGTGAGTCAAAGAAAAGGCCCAGGCCAGAAGGTGCAGGGTCCATCTGGCATTTTGAGGCCTTCCTCCCCCAAACTCTACTTGGGACAGAGAAGTCAAAACTAACACATGCTCTAGATAAGGGCCCTCCTAATGTTCTAGGAAGGGGTAGGGCAGGAAAGATGGCTATCAAGCTGTTCTTTTGGTGCCTAGCAATTGCTGGTGCAACGTCTTATCTAGCTTGGCTACGAGTTCAGTGCAACTCTGTAGCTGGACAGCTCCCTTGATGTTTTTGGAAACCTTGTTGGAAACCTGTCGGATAGCTCCCTAGACTAGCTCGCAAAATGAGACTATGAGGGCAAAACTAGATGAGGCTTTTAAAAAAAAAGTTACATGTGGTCTGGACTGCAGATCAAGAATGCAGCGGGGGGCAGAGTAAAAGTTCCCCCCAGGTCCTAATTGAGGCCCCACATCTGTATTTTTAAAAGCCATTCACACTATTGCTAACTGCATGAAAGCTGTCTCATCTAGTTTGGACCTGGGCCACACAGCAGTGATGACAGGTGATAATACACAGGGGCTAGGTGGTTGTTTGGCTTGGGAGTCTCAAGTTGTGTAGGCTTGATTTAAGACTAGGACATTGGCTTATATTTTAGTTTCTTTCTAAACCTATTGGGGCGCTGTAAACAGGAACAGACCTTGTAGCACTGCTGGATATTTGTACACTCACACAAAAATTTCCCAAAGGCCCCAACTGGAAACTAAGATATCTAAATAACAGCTACAGTCCTATTCCTGCCAAATGCTTTACTTTTGGGAGTCTGGCAAAACGTCTGGCACAAATCTAACCATGAGTTCGGAACAGCTTCTGCATATACATTTCTGTCTTTAGTCAGCTGTAACCTTCTCAGGTATAAATAAAATGTCTAAATTAAGTGCAGGTTAATTAAAACTAGGCACAATATCTATAGTGATAATTTCTGATCTTAGACGTGAGGAAGAAAAGTGCAGCAAATTTACAAGGCAAAAGAACTGGCATCTCTTAGATCAGCCTTCCCCAACCTGGTTCCCTCCAGATGTGTTGGAGGACAACTCCCAGGATCCCCAGCCAGCCATGCTGGGGATGCTGGAAGTTGCAGTCCATTTCCAGCACTGGTTGGGGAAATCTTTTTTAGATAATGTGACTTTGACTTACGAGGCAGCTGGGGATGTCTAACATTATGGATGGTTTAAAGCTAACCTCAGAGAGGACAGTCCTCTGTTTGACCTTGAGGCCCAAGCCTCCTGCAAATTATCTTGTGCTGTTACCTCCAGATCGTGCTTTCAACTCTAGGAGCTGTTTTGCAGAGCCATATCCTCACAATTTCTTTATCTGCTAGACTTCTCCAGGATCTCCATGGGCTTCAGCACCCTGAGCTTCACTTAGCTATGCCCACTGACTCTAGTAATAACCAGAATTCAGTGGCAGTTTGAATTCAGCACACAGAGCAGGCTGGTTTATAACAATGGAGAAGCCTCCTCAAATCCCCCAGTCTACCAGAATTCGTTGAATTCCAGCATGTTTGGTAATCAAAGACAGATTCTTGGAGGGAGGGACCATAGCTCAATGGTCAGGGGAGGCTGATGGCTCCAGTTTCAGAAGAGTGGAGATTCCATTCTGGGTTTTAGTTACAACCAGCCAGAAGTCTAAAGGATCTATCCAAGCTGCCCCACCTATCCCCCCCACAACGGGTTCAGCACCTTGAAGAGCCTCTTTAGACTTCTGACTGGTTGTAACTAAAACCCAGAATGGAACCTCCACCCCTCCGAAACTGGAGCCACCAGCCTCCTCTGTCAATGATACAGCATATGCTTTGCATGTAGAAGATCCCAGGTTCAATCTGTCACATCTCCAGGTAGGGCTAGGAAGGAATCCTGCCTAAAACCCCAGAGAGCCACTGCCAGTCAGCATCAACAATACTGGGCTAGATGGACCAATCTTCTGACTCAGTATAAGGCAGCTTCCTGTGTTCCTGTTCTGGAGTGAGAACCAGAGATTCAGGGGGCAGCTGACAAAATAAAAATCTAGTTCTGCCAGATTTATTGTAGAGCAGAACCAAAAGGTTCTGCTTATCTCTCGGATAATTTTGGGGAAACTGCAACCTCCTTGAGGCCCACCTTAGCTTCCTCTGTTTTAGTGATGAGATTAGTAGGATGGCAAGCAATGTCTTTTAATTTTCAGAAAATACTATTTTTCTGCTCCAGTACTGCAGAATACCTGGTCACAAATATGTGGTTGTTGCCATTTAATGTGTGGAATGACCCTATTCTAGTGCATGGAAGAATTAATGATGAATTTTAGACCCATGTATCAGCCTAAAAATCTCTCTCTCTCTCTCTCTCTCTCTCTCACACACACACACACACACACACTTATACCTGGATATGCAGTTCTAGACAATCCAGATTGAATCAAGAGATCAATTTGCTTTCAGAAAGATCCTTCCAATGAGAAAGACAAAGCCTTGTAGAATTCTCTGTGTGTTTCAATTTACCATCCTCTAAGCATATTTAGATGGAACTACATTAGATAAACAATTCTCCAGGGCTGGATTTGAATCATTCATTATGTTACTTTTATCCCTCCCCATCTTAGCATCACCCAACCTTGAAATCGGTCCAAATGTAATAAGGAAAAGCACCTAATGCAACTAAAACTGCTGCTGAATACATCATTAATATCAAAAACTATCAATAATTACATTTATTACACCAGTGTTCAGTGCCAAAAAAAGATAATGGAAGCCGGCCACACCCTCTTTTGGAATTGCGAGTCGATGGCACGTTCAAGTTTAATTACAGAAACCGAACTTGATATAATGGAAACTTATAAGCAGACGTTCAGTCTTCTAAGTACATATACAGTCTGCTCCCCAGAGACTGCAGGGCAACCCCACCTCCCAACTCATTCTCCACCGATCCTACTTGTGTGTGTGCATGGGGTGGGGGGAATCTCTGTAGAGGATGAATGTGCGGCATTGTCTTCAAATGAGACAAATATAAATGATCCCGCTTCTGTTCCGATTCTCTCCTATTGCCCAAGGAGTCCCTTTAACAAATTCTTTTCACACGCTACACTGCATTTGATGATATCTTCCCAAAATTGCATGCAGTGCAGCGGTTCTCAATCACAGCTGAGGCAACAGTGCCTAGAGAATCCTTGAGCGATTAAACACACTGGCCCTGGAAGCAAAAAGAAAAAAAGAGGGGGTGGGGGGACAACATCTCTTGGCATAAAACTCTGCTCATTTGCTACAGCTGAAATGCATAGGATCATAGCATGCTTTCGGAATGGAACTAAGATTTCACAATGAGATGCAATGAGATCAGAAGAAGCAAACCAGAGTTTGTTGCCAAGTAAACACTCAGCAAGAAAGCTGCATCCAATCAAAGTTTTCTCCCATACACATTGTTTATTTATTCATTTATTTATTACATTTATATCCCACCTTTTTTCCTCCTTAAGGAAGCCAAGGCAGTGTACATAATCCCCCTCCTCTCTATTTTATCCTCATAACAACAACCCTGTGAGGTAGGTTGGGCTGAGAGCCTGTGACTGGCCCAAAGTCACCTCGTGAGCTTCCATGACTGAGTGGGGACTAGAACCCGGATCTCCTGACTCCCAGCCCAACACTAGCCACTACACCACACTGGCAAACACCACTTGTTTGCAAATATGTTGTTTGTTGCATTCACACATTACATAGTGCAGATGTATGTCCAACATGATTTACATGCACACCAAAAAACACATTACTTTAGTTAAGGAACAGTAGTTTTTTTCTGAAATCCATTGCCCTTAAAAGAGCCATGCTCACAACGTCCCATATATTAGGTGCCCATGTGCAGCTACATGAACTGGGAGCAGCCAACAAGCATACTCTGAGTGAGGGCAGAGTCCATAAACCTTTATGGAGGCCCTAGTGAAGCATCCTAATGACTAGGTCAATATGTATTAAGCTAGCTTCTACTTAAAGGATTAGCACACCTTGAGAGAATCGTACTTCAGAGTTTGGTACTCCTGTCCACCTTCTTCCCTTCAGATTTCTTATTGCCCTGCTTCTAACAAGAAAGGAACCCCATCTCATCATACTGCAGTGCACTGTAAAGGGGCTGTTGTTGTTGTTCAGTCATGTCTGACTCTTCGTGACCCCATGGACCATAGCAAGCCAGGCCTTCCTGTCCTCCGCTCTCTCCCGGATTGTACTCAAGTTCATAAAGGGGCCCTACCTTGGGTCAAAAGATCACTCACAGACCCATTCCACGTCAGCTGCATTGCACAGTCTCTTCATTTGTCAAAAATAAACTAACATTTCAACAATGCTGTTTTCTATCTGCCTCTTTTGACAGAGATTAGGCTGACAGCCATATGAAGCATGGCCTTCTCAGTGGTGGCACCACAAATGTAGTATTCCTTCCTCAGTTTTTAGAAAGGCTGTCATAATGTTTTATTGCCACTAAGCCCAGGGAGCATGTTATTTCCTCCTGTATTTTGTTGTTATTATTATTATGAGACATGTTAACAGTGGGTTGGAGCCAACAACAAAAGTATTCTAAGTCATACTTAGAATAGGTCCATTGAAAATAATGATGTCAATGTGCCTACTCTAAGTATGACTAAATATGGATTCAACCCATTGTGTTAATGTCTGTATATTTAACATGCCTGGGTGCCCTTAATAGGTACAAGGGTTGGATAAGTTTAAAAAATATATACAGTTCTCCTAACGGAGTCATTTACGCAAATTTTTGTTGTTGTTCAGTCGTTCAGTCATGTCCGACTCTTCATGACCCCATGGACCATAGCATGCCAGGCCTTCCTGTCCTGCGCTCTCTCCTGGAGCATGCTCAAGTTCATATTCATTGCATCAGTGATGCTTTCTAGCCATCTCATCCTCTGCCATCCCCTTCTCCTTTTGCCTTCAGTCGTTCCCAGCATCAGGGTCTTTTCCAGAGAGTTTTCTCTTTGCATTAGGTGGCCAAAATATTTGAGCTTCAGCTTCAGTATCTGTCCTTCCAATGAGCACTCAGGGCTGATTTCCTTTAGGATTGACTGATGTGACCTCCTTGCAGTCCAGGGGACTCGTAAGAGTCTTCTCCAGCACCACAGTTCCAAAGCATCAATTCTTCGGCGCTCCAGCTCTCACAGCCATACATTACTACTGGGAAAACCATAGCTTTGATTAGATGGACCTTTGTCAGCAAGGTGATGTCTCTGCTTCTTACTATGCTGTCTAGGTTTGCCATAGCTTTCCTCCCAAGGAGCAAGCGTCTTTTAATTTCATGGCTACAGTCACCGTCTGCGGTGATCTTGGAGCCCAAGAAAGTAAAATCTGTCACTGCTGCCATTTCTTCCCCTTCTATATGCTAGGAAGTGATAGGGCCAGATGCCATGATCTTCGTTTTTTTAATGTTGAGTTTCAAACCAGCTTTTGCACTCTCCTCTTTCACCCTCAACAAGAGGCTCTTGAGATCCTCTTCATTTTCTGCCATTAGGGTGGTATCGTCTGCATATCGGAGGTTGTTGATAATTCTCCCAGCAATCTTAATTCCGACCTCTGATTCATCCAACCCGGCATTTCTCATGATGTACTCTGCATATAAGTTAAATAAGCAGGGTGACAATATGCAGCCTTGTCGTACTCCTTTCCCAATTTTGAACCAATCGGTTGTTCCATGTCTGGTTCTTACTGTTGCTTCTTGACCCTCATACAGGTTTCTCAGGAGACAGGTAAGGTGGTCTGGTACTCCCATCACTTTAAGAATTTGCCACAGTTTGTTGTGATCCACACAATCAAAGGCTTTAGCATAGTCAATGAAGCAGAAATAGATGTTTTTCTGGAATTCTCTTGCTTTCTCCATGATCCGGCGAATGTTGGCGATTTGATCTCTAGTTCCTCTGCCTCTTCGAAACCCAGCTTGTACTTCCGGTAGTTCTCGGTTCGCATACTGCTGAAGCCTAGCTTGTAGGATTTTGAGCATCACCTTGCTGGCATGTGAAATGAGCGCAATTGTGCGGTAGTTTGAACACTCTTTGGCATTGCCCTTCTTTGGAATTGGAATGTAAACTGACCTTTTCCAGTCTTGCGGCCATTGTTGAGTGTGCCAAATTTGTTGGCATATTGAATGCAGCACTTTAACGGCATCATCTTTTAGGATTTTAAATAGCTCAGCTGGAAGACTGTCATCTCCGCTAGCTTTGTTGTTACTAATGCTTCCTAAGGCCCACTTGACTTCACTCTCGAGGATGTCCGGCTCAAGTTCAGTGACCGCACTATCATGGCTATCAGGGACATTCAGATCTTTCCTGTATAGTTCTTCTGTGTATTCTTGCCACCTCTTCTTAATCTCATCTGCTTCTGTGAGGTCCCTGCCTTCTTTGTCCTTTATCATGCCCGTCTTTGCACAAAACGTTCCCTTGAGATCTCCAATTTTCTTGAAGAGATCTCTAGTCTTTCCCATTCTGTTGTTTTCCTCAATTTCCTTGCATTGTTCATTTAAGAAGGCCTTCTTGTCTCTCCTTGCTATTCTCTGGAACTCTGCATTCAGTTGGATATATCTTCCCCTTTCTCCCTTGCTTTTCGCTTCCCTTCTTTCCTCAGCTACTTGTAAAGCCTCATCAGACAGCCACTTGGCTTTCTTGCATTTCTTTTTCTTTGGGATGGATTTCGCTGCTGCCTCCTGAACAATGTTACGGACCTCCGTCCATAGTTCCTCAGGCACTCTGTCTATCAGGTCTAATCCCTGAAATCTATTCCTCACCTCCATTGTATATTCATCAGGGATATGATTTAGGTCATTTGTTGTTGTTGTTGTTCAGTCGTTCAGTCGTGTCCGACTCTTCGTGACCCCATGGACCATAGCACGCCAGGCCTTCCTGTCCTGCGCTCTCTCCCGGAGCGTGCTCAAGTTCATCTTCATTGCATCCGTGATGCTATCTAGCCATCTCATCCTCTGCCGTCCCCTTCTCCTTTTGCCTTCAGTCTTTCCCAGCATCAAGGTCTTTTCCAGGGAGTTTTCTCTTCGCATTAGGTGGCCAAAATATTGGAGCTTCAGCTTCATTACCTGTCCTTCCAATGAGCACTCAGGGTTGATTTCCTTTAGGATGGACTGATTTGACCTCCTTGCAGTCCAGGGCACTCGTAAGAGTCTTCTCCAGCACCACAGTTCGAAAGCATCAATTCTTCGGCGCTCAGCCTTCCTTATAGTCCAGCTCTCACAGCCATACATTACTACTGGGAAAACCATAGCTTTGATTAGACGGACCTTTGTCGGCAAGGTGATGTCTCTGCTTCTTACTATGCTGTCTAGGTTGGCCATAGCTTTCCTCCCAAGGAGCAAGCGTCTTTTAATTTCATGGCTACAGTCACCGTCTGCGGTGATCTTGGAGCCCAAGAAAGTAAAATCTGTCACTGCTTCCATTTCTTCCCCTTCTATATGCCAGGAGGTGATAGGGCCAGATGACATGATCTTCGTTTTTTTAATGTTGAGTTTCAAACCAGCTTTTGCACTCTCCTCTTTCACCCTCAACAAGAGGCTCTTGAGATCCTCTTCGCTTTCTGCCATTAGGGTGGTATCGTCTGCATATCGGAGGTTGTTGATAATTCTCCCGGCAATCTTAATTCCGACCTCTGATTCATCCAACCCGGCATTTCTCATGATGTACTCTGCATATAAGTTAAATAAGCAGGGTGACAATATGCAGCCTTGTCGTACTCCTTTCCCAATTTTGAACCAATCGGTTATCCCATCTCTGGTTCTTACTGCTGCTTCTTGATCCTCGTACAGGTTTCTCAGGAGACAGGTAAGGTGGTCTGGTACTCCCATCTCTTTCAGAATTTGCCACAGTTTGTTGTGATCCACACAATCAAAGGCTTTAGCGTAGTCAATGAAGCAGAAATAGACGTTTTTCTGGAATTCTCTTGCTTTCTCCATGATGCAGCGAATGTTGGCGATTTGATCTCTAGTTCCTCTGCCTCTTCGAAACCCAGCTTGTACTTCTGGTAGTTCTCGGTTCGCATACTGCTGAAGCCTAGCTTGTAGGATTTTGAGCATCACCTTGCTGGCATGTGAAATGAGTGCAATTGTGCGGTAGTTTGAACACTTTTTGGCGTTGCCCTTCTTTGGAATTGGAATGTAAACTGACCTTTTCCAGTCTTGTGGCCACTGTTGAGTGTTCCAGATTTGTTGGCATATTGAATGCAGCACTTTAACAGCATCATCTTTTAGGATTTTAAATAGCTCAGCTGGAATACTGTCATCTCCGCTAGCTTTGTTGTTACTAATGCTTCCTAAGGCCCACTTGACTTCACTCTCTAGGATGTCCGGCTCAAGTTCAGTGACCGCACTATCATGGCTATCAGGGACATTCAGATCTTTCCTGTATAGTTCTTCTGTGTATTCTTGCCACCTCTTCTTAATCTCATCTGCTTCTGTTAGGTCCCTGCCTTCTTTGTCCTTTATCATGCCCATCTTTGCACAAAACGTTCCCTTGAGATCTCCAATTTTCTTGAAGAGATCTCTAGTCTTTCCCATTCTGTTGTTTTCCTCAATTTCTTTGCATTGTTCATTTAAGAAGGCCTTCTTGTCTCTCCTTGCTATTCTCTGGAACTCTGCATTCAGTTGGGTATATCTTCCCCTTTCTCCCTTGCTTTTCGCTTCCCTTCTTTCCTCAGCTACTTGTAAAGCCTCATCAGACAGCCACTTGGCTTTCTTGCATTTCTTTTTCTTTGGGACGGATTTTGTTGCTGCCTCCTGAACAATGTTACGGACCTCCGTCCATAGTTCCTCAGGCACTCTGTCTATCAGGTCTAATCCCTGAAATCTATTCCTCACCTCCACTGTATATTCATCAGGGATATGATTTAGGTCATACCTGAACGGTTTAGTGGTTTTCCCGACGTTCTTCAATTTAAGCCGAAATTTTGCAAGAAGCAGCTCATGATCTGAGCCACAGTCAGCTCCAGGTCTTGTTTTTACTGACTGTATGGAGCTTCTCCATCTTTGGCTGCAAAGGACATAATCAATCTGATTTCGATACTGACCATCTGGTGAGGTCCATGTGTAGAGTCGCCTCTTGTGCTGTTGGAAAAGAGTGTTTGCTATGATCAGCATGTTCTCTTGGCAAAACTCTATTAGCTTTTGTCCTGCTTCATTTTGTACACCAAGGCCATGCCTGCCTGTTATCCCGGTGATTTCTTGACTTCCTACTTTAGCATTCCAATCCCCTATGATGAAGAGGACATCTTTTTTTGGTGTTAGTTCTAGAAGGTGTTGTAGGTCTTCATAGAACCGATCAACCTCAGCTTCTTCGGCCTCAGTGGTTGGGGCATAGACTTGAATTACTGTGATGTTGAATGGTTTGCCTTGGATTCGTACTGAGATCATTCTATCATTTTTAAGATTGTACCCCAGTACTGCTTTTCCCACCCTTTTGTTGACTATGAGTGCTACTCCATTTCTTCTAAGGGATTCTTGCCCACAGTAGTAGATATGATGGTCACCTGAATTAAATTCGCCCATGCCTGTCCATTTTAGTTCGCTGATTCCCAAGATGTCGATGTTCAATCTTGCCATCTCATGTTTGACCACCTCCAGCTTACCTTGATTCATTGATCTGACATTCCAGGTTCCTAAACAATATTGTTCTTTACAGCATCGGATTTTCTTTTCACCGCCAGACACATCCACAGCTGAGTGTCCTTTCGGGTTTGGCCCAGCCGCTTCACTCTTTCTGGCGCTACTTGGAAATACCCTCTGCTCTTCCCCAGTAGCATATTGGACACCTTCCGACCTGAGGGGCTCATCTTCCGGCGTCATATCTTTTAGCCTTGTGATACGTTCCATGGGGTTTTCTTGGCAAGAATACTGGAGTGGGTTGCCATTTCCTTCTCCAGTGGACCACATTTTGTCAGAACTCTCTGCCATGACCTGTCCGTCTTGGGTGGCCCTGCACGGCATAGCTTATGGCTTCACTGAGTTACGCAAGCCCCTTCGCCACAACAAGGCAGTGATCCATACTGAGATCATTCTGTTGTTTTTGAGATTGTACCCCACTACTGCTTTTCTCACCCTTTTGTTGACTATGAGTGCTACTCCATTTCTTCTAAGGGATTCTTGCCCACAATAGTAGATATGATGGTCACCTGAATTAAATTCGCCCATGCCTGTCCATTTTAGTTCACTGATTCCCAAGATGTCGATGTTCAATCTTGCCATCTCATGTTTGACCACCTCCAGCTTACCTTGATTCATTGATCTGACATTCCAGGTTCCTAAACAATATTGTTCTTTACAGCATCAGACTTTCTTTTCACCACCAGACACATCCACAGCTAAGTGTCCTTTTGGCTTTGGCCCAGCTGCTTCACTCTTTCTGGCGCTACTTGGAAATACCCTCTGCTCTTCCCCAGTAGTATATTGGACACCTTCCGACCTGAGGGGATCATCTTCCAGCGTCATCTCTTTTAGCGTTGTGATATGTTCCATGGGGTTTTCTTAGCAAGAATACTGGAGTGGGTTGCCATTTCCTTCTCCAATGGACCACATTTTGTCAGAACTCTCTGCCATGACCTGTCCATCTTGGGTGGCCCTGCACGGCATAGCTTATGGCTTCACTGGGTTACGCAAGCCCCTTTGCCACAACAAGGCAGTGATCCATGAAGGGGTTTACGCAAATAGTTTGTGGCAATCCATCTTCGCACACCCCTCCTGCCCAACCTAGAAGTAAGCACAGTTCTTGAAATGAAACACACTGACATGGAAAGGGAATGAGTGGGATGTTTTATCTTGTGGTAAGCTTGTAGGGTTGCTGAATTGGAAGAATTTTAGGAATATACGTCGAGGAAAGACACTAGACAGGCTTGGGGGTTGCATGTAGTAACCGTTCATGCAGAATGGAAACTGGGGAGGTTGGATGAGAATATGGTGCATACCTTTGGTCATCTTTCTATGGCCTTGCCTGGGACTGGTGCCAACACTCAAGTTGGGCCTTCCTGCCCACCCATGAATTTACCTGAATGACAATAATGGCTGGTTAGGAAGCCACCATTCCAAAGTTTCCATGATGTCCCAGAGCAATGCTATGCCAGGGCACTGTGGGAACATCAACATGCCAAGAGGCTGTCTGACGTGTGTAATTGTGGTAGTGTTGCTACTACTGCTTACTGTGGTACAGCAACTGTTTACTGCAGTGTTGCCACTAGTAAGTCTCTTGGCTTGGTGAGGCCATGCTATGTGTGCGTGGGCACTCCAAACCTGGAGCTGGCCCCAAAGCAGTCAATGTAAAATATGTCCTCAATGGTCTGGTGAGTCACCAACAACAAATGACACTGAGCAGGATAATAAGAGTTCTACTTGATCTCACAACATCAGAGAGAGAGTGAACAAAAGCTCTGAGGGGGATCAGTGCTCATCATAGAGGTTGCTGCAGAAGCAAATTCTGCAGGCATAACTATGCAGCCATATGGCATCTCCTTCAAGCATGTGTAACATCCACTCCATTTATCACTATTAAATTTCATTCTGTTGTTTTCAGCCCAGCGCTCCAGCCTATCAAGATCACTTTGAATTTTGTCCATAAGGGTACCTTTGAATTGGCCAGTCAAAAGCCCTGGTGAGAAAATGGTCCAATCCTGAAGAGTCCCCATCTTCCAGACAGGTCAGTAAGGTCAAGCACAACCCAAGCACCCTTGGTGACACCTTTGTTTTGAATATTGCACTACACTACTCTGTATAGCCTGCTGGATATAAATTAATCAGAGGGCAAAGAACTTTCTTGGTCTCTATTCAGTTGCCAGAATCAAACTATTGCTCCGCTTCTTTTGACCCATCCTGGATCCAGTCTCTGAGCCATCAGGCTCTTTGTACCCTTTGTTTCAAATGCTACAACTCAGGGGTGAGGAACCTCTTTCAGCCCAAGAGCCAAATTCAATTTTGGAAAAGCTCTTGGGGGCTGCATTCCAGTGGTGGACATAACTGAAGGCAAAGCAGGAGGATCCAAAGCAAAAGGAGTGGAGCTAAAATACAAAAAAAAAGCCAGCATATTGTACAACAGCTGGGAGATCACCAAACAATTGGTGGTCAGGAGAAAAGGGGCAGGGGCAGGGGAAGGAGGCATGTCCATCTGGGGAAACCTGGATGGCTGGATTGGGGCCCCAGGTTGGGTGGATTTAGCCCCCAGGCCTGATGTTCCACACCCCTGCTATAACTACCTTGAGATTTGGGCACCTCCCTCATGCTGGTGTACCCCAACTAAAACCAATCAGGGTCTGACTGGCTTGAAGATCATCTTTGTGACTCCTTCCAAGCACAATTCTCTGTTCTATTCTGGTGCCAGGTTCACGTTTCCAGGCCACTTTCCTACTGAGCCACCTTTGTGGCATTTGCCCAGAGAGACCTTTTACCCTGTACACCAGGGGTGGAGAGGCATTTTTGGCCTGAGGGCTGAATTAGTCATGGGCTGGGACATCGGGGCCAGATGCAGAGCCAATGCTGGCATGCAAACCCACACACAGACACAACACTTTCCAGACCCCAACCCTCAGCTGATCCATGCAGATCAGCTGGGGCATGTGTTTTCATCCCTATCATGGCATGCTGAGGACAGAGATTGGGACCTCTCTGCAACTCAGGTGAGTTGCAGAGAGGTCCAGCTCATAATCCCCAGCATGCCATGATGAAAGGTAAGGGGGTGGTGTCACAGGAAGCAGGTGTTCCTGGCCAGGAGCTCTTTGTAGACTGGACCAGGGAGCCTTGTGGGCCGGAGGTTCCCCATGGCTGTTCCACACCCAGAGAGAAGACTTTATCAACCCTGGTAAAGTGTCCACTGTGTCCCAAGGCCAGGTTCCATATGGGCAGGAATGCAATTTGACCTGGGAGGCCACACAAGCACTCTGTAATCCCTGTTTGAGCTGTCAGCTTTGAGTCCAAGGGAGAAATAAAGAAACAAGCCTATGGTATTAAGAAACAGCTACTGAAAAGAGCAGAACACATGGTTTTTGAATCTTACTGGAAAGGGAGAAGCCCCATTGCCCAGGCTCTCCATCCGAATCCATGATTGGCCCAGCTGTGGTGGTTCCAGAGTCCCTAATAATAATTCAACCTTCCCATCATCCCTGTGAGTGCTACTTGTCAGTGGAGGCTGGTGGCTCTGATGTTGGTGGAGGGGTGACTCTGCTCCATGTTTTAGACAGAGCCAGTCAGAACTCTAAAGGAGCTGTCCAAGGTGCTTCTGCAGAAGCACCTTGGATAGCTCCTTTAGAGTTCTGACTGGTTCTGACTGAAATCCAGAGCAGATTCACCATTCCACCAACATCAGAGCCACCAGCCTCCATTGCCAGGTATGTCAGGACTACCTTTGGATCTTTCATCTATTGGTTGTCCCTGGACAACTTAGCACTCAATAGTGATTAAGCAGCTTGAGACTATTGCCCCATATTTGAATGTGGAACTACAGTTGAGAACCCCAAGAGTAATCTGCACCCACATCATTTTTCTAACTTTTGGCAACCAATAAGGAAGTGAAGTCCTTTGGGTTCCCCTTCCTCTTGAAGGTAATTATAACTACACCTGCTCCATTTCTTTTTCTTATCTCTTAAATCCATCCATTTCCACCCCACAGACCACCATTTTCACCAGCATGTGAGCTTCCCTTGGACGCTTAGTCTTCCAATCCCCTGTTCAGCCATTTCTGTAGCACTGGCTCCACTCCTGGCAAATGCTAATTTCCCCAGTCTCCATTTTTATCTTTTAGCTAGGCCTATTAGATCTAGTATACCAGACAATGTGAGGGAGGGGTATACTAACCAAAAGCCATTTCTCTCCTCTAATGAATGTGCATGCGTGTGTTTGGGGGAACAAAAATGTGTAAAACAAACAACAACAAAAGATAAAAGTCTACATTTTTGGATGTTCAATGAGTGGTTGAGCTAATTTCCCCTTTTTAGAAGTAGCCATTTCCCACTTTTAGCAGAGTAAAGTGCATAAATCCATTGTGTGCACATCACGCCACTGGCTAAAGGCCCCTTTAGACCTGCATTGGTCTTTCCTCTCCTGTGGATCATCCCAGCACTCCTCCCAACTCTGGTCCCAAGCCAGCTTCTTCTTCAGCTACTTAATTGGCTGTCTGCCTACAGTGCTGAGACACAAGCAGCTTTGTGTGTGGCTATTCACTTACCGGCCCCTTCATGGATCACTGCCTTGATGTGGCGAAGGGGCTTGCGTAACTCAGTGAAGCCATAAGCTATGCCGTGCAGGGCCACCCAAGACGGACAGGTCATGGCAGAGAGTTCTGACAAAATGTGGTCCACTGGAGAAGGAAATGGCAACCCACTCCAGTATTCTTGCCAAGAAAACCCCATGGAACGTATCACAAGGCTAAAAGAGATGACGCCGGAAGATGAGCCCCTCAGGTCGGAAGGTGTCCAATATACTACTGGGGAAGAGCACAGGGTATTTCCAAGTAGCACCAGAAAGAGTGAAGCGGCTGGGCCAAAGCCGAAAGGACACTCAGCTGTGGATGTGTCTGGTGGTGAAAAGAAAATCCGATGCTGTAAAGAACAATACTGTTTAGGAACCTGGAATGTTAGATCAATGAATCAAGGTAAGCTGGAGGTGGTCAAACATGAGATGGCAAGATTGAACATCGACATCTTGGGAATCAGTGAACTAAAATGGACAGGCATGGGTGAATTTAATTCAGGTGACCATCATATCTACTATTGTGGCCAAGAATCCCTTAGAAGAAATGGAGTAGCACTCATAGTCAACAAAAGGGTGGGAAAAGCAGTAGTGGGGTACAATCTCAAAAACAACAGAATGATCTCAGTACGAATCCAAGGCAAACCATTCAACATCACAGTAATTCAAGTCTATGCCCCAACCACTGAGGCTGAAGAAGCTGAGGTTGATCGGTTCTATGAAGACCTACAACACCTTCTAGAACTAACACCAAAAAAAGATGTCCACTTCATCATAGGGGACTGGAATGCTAAGGTAGGAAGTCAAGAAATCACCAGGATAACAGGCAGGCATGGCCTTGGTGTACAAAATGAAGCAGGACAAAAGCTAATAGAGTTTTGCCAAGAGAACATGCTGATCATAGCAAACACTCTTTTCCAACAGCACAAGAGACGACTCTACACATGGACATCACCAGATGGTCAATATTGAAATCAGATGGATTATGTCCTTTGCAGCCAAAGATGGAGAAGCTCTATACAGTCAGTCAAAACAAGACCTGGAGCTGACTGTGGCTCAGATCATGAGCTGCTTCTTGCCAAATTTCGGCTGAAATTGAAGAACGTAGGGAAAACCACTAAACCATTAGGTATGACCTAAATCATATCCCTGATGAATATACAATGGAGGTGAGGAATAGATTTCAGGGATTAGACCTGATAGACAGAGTGCCTGAGGAACTATGGACGGAGGTCCGTAACATTGTTCAGGAGGCAGCAGCGAAATCCATCCCAAAGAAAAAGAAATGCAAGAAAGCCAAGTGGCTGTCTGATGAGGCTTTACAAGTAGCTGAGGAAAGAAGGGAAGCGAAAAGCAAGGGAGAAAGGGGAAGATATATCCAACTGAATGCAGAGTTCCAGAGAATAGCAAGGAGAGACAAGAAGGCCTTCTTAAATGAACAATGCAAGGAAATCGAGGAAAACAACAGAATGGGAAAGACTAGAGATCTCTTCAAGAAAATTGGAGATCTCAAGGGAATGTTTTGTGCAAAGACAGGCATGATAAAAGACAAAGAAGGCAGGGACCTCACAGAAGCAGATGAGATTAAGAAGAGGTGGCAAGAATACACAGAAGAACTATACAGGAAAGATCTTAATGTCCTTGATAGCCATGATAGTAATGTTCTTGATAGCCATGATAGTGCGGTCACTGAACTTGAGCTGGACATCCTAGAGAGTGAAGTCAAGTGGGCCTTAGGAAGCATTAGTAACAACAAAGCTAGCGGAGATGACAGTCTTCCAGCTGAGCTATTTAAAATCCTAAAAGATGATGCTGTTAAAGTGCTGCATTCAATATGCCAACAAATTTGGAACACTCAGCAATGGGCGCAAGACTGGAAAAGGTCAGTTTACATTCCAATTCCAAAGAAGGGCAATGCCAAAGAGTGTTCAAACTACCACACAATTGCGCTCATTTCACATGCCAGCAAGGTGATGCTCAAAATCCTACAAGCTAGGCTTCAGCAGTATGTGAACCAAGAACTACCGGAAGTACAAGCTGGGTTTCGAAGAGGCAGAGGAACTAGAGATCAAATCGCCAACATTCGCCGGATCATGGAGAAAGCAAGAGAATTCCAGAAAAATGTCTATTTCTGCTTCATTGACTACGCTAAAGCCTTTGATTGTGTGGATCACAACAAACTGTGGCAAATTCTTAAAGTGATGGGAGTAACAGACCACCTTACCTGTCTCCTGAGAAACCTGTATGAGGGTCAAGAAGCATCAGTAAGAACCGGACATGGAACAACCGAGTGGTTCAAAATTGGGAAAGGAGTATGACAAGGCTGCATATTGTCACCCTGCTTATTTAACTTATATGCATCATGAGAAATGCCGGGTTGGAAGAATCAGAGGTTGGAATTAAGATTGCCGGGAGAATTATCAACAACCTCCAATATGCAGACAATACCACCCTAATGGCAGAAAATGAAGAGGATCTAAAGAGCCTCTTGTTGAGGGTGAAAGAGGAGAGTGCAAAAGCTGGTTTGAAACTCAACATTAAAAAAACTAAGATCATGGCATCTGGCCCCATCACTTCCTGGTATATAGAAGGGGAAGAAATGGAAGCAGTGACAGATTTTACTTTCTTGGGCTCCAAGATCACCGCAGACGGTGACTGTAGCCATGAAATTAAAAGACGCTTGCTCCTTGGGAGGAAAGCTATGGCAAACCTAGACAGCATAGTAAGAAGCAGAGACATCACCTTGCCAACAAAGGTCCGTCTAATCAAAGCTATGGTTTTCCCAGTAGTAATGTATGGCTGTGAGAGCTGGACTATAAGGAAGGCTGAGCGCCGAAGAATTGATGCTTTCGAACTGTGGTGCTGGAGAAGACTCTTACGAGTCCCCTGGACTGCAAGGAGGTCAAATCAGTCCATCCTAAAGGAAATCAACCCTGAGTGCTCATTGGAAGGACAGATACTGAAGCTGAAGCTCCAATATTTTGGCCACCTAATGCGAAGAGAAAACTCTCTGGAAAAGACCCTGATGCTGGGAAAGACTGAAGGCAAAAGGAGAAGGGGACGGCAGAGGATGAGATGGCTAGATAGCATCACCGATGCAATGAATATGAACCTGAGCACACTCCGGGAGAGTGCGCAGGACAGGAAGGCCTGGCGTGCTATGGTCCATGGGGTCACGAAGAGTTGGACACGACTGAACAACTGAACAACAACAACAACAACATTCACTTACCGGGGAAACAGAAATATGCAATCTCTACAGAGAGAGAGAGAGCCCCCACATTGGTGCCCGAGAACTGTGTGAGTTTGGGCTAGGGCAGGAGGGTTTCTGTTATGGCTGAAAGTGACCAGAAATTGCTTTAGCAAATATGCAGACTTTGTTCAGGAGGCAGCAAACATTCCTTTTGCTTCCTGCTATTTCTATTGACCGCCGAATCACCCCTTATTCCTTATACAAAGTATAACTGAGAACCCCACGGAAGTAGGCCTGATTGGCATACAACTATCCATTTCAGGAGGAGTCTGCAGAAGAGGAAATGCAAATGCTGATATTCACTTTTGGTGAAATCAGTAGGAAAATTTCCTATCACGTAACTCCCTCTTCCCTAAATAGTGGGAAGATCAGTGCCAGTCTTTTAAGGAGGGAAATGCTGGAGATGTATGGCATCTTTGAAACTATGATGGAGAATGTGTGTGTTTTTATACACTAGCTATGACTCAGAAGGTTTACATTCATTCTTTGCTGTATAACTCCAAATCAAGGCTTGTCCTGCATAATATATAAGATGGACACAGAAACTGGCTTTCATGCAAACAGGTCTACCTACCACTGAGCTCTATCCCTAGCCACTTTGTGCACAAACACTGTCAGCTTTTATAGATCGGTCATTGGCTGTTGATCTTATAAACTGAAATTATGGCGAACACTTGCTGTACTGAATAAGCATAGATGCTTAATTTTATTAATTAGGTCTCTTTATTAAAGTCCTGTTAGGAGGACAAATCTGAATGGTGCTTTAACAGAGCCAGTAAGTTCTTCAAGAATTGTTGGGATGCTTTGCTTAGCAACTGTGCAAGTCAATTTGTATGTGCACAATATACCAAAAGCCTTGTTACATCACACATGTTATTTCCAGAAAACTGGTGATACAAAGATCTCTTTCTTCATATATGCTGATGACACAATCCTTATTATTACAAATGCAAATAGGACAGTGACATTCTTTGTTCTTAGGATCATCTTGAAATTAAACAGAAAACAAAACAATGCCCTTGGCATGCTATACTCTAAACACAAATGGATAGTATTCCAATCACACAAGTTAGAGCCGTTAAATATCTGCAAATCACCACCACCACCACCCTGGCTGCTTTCTTTCACAGAAAGCTGGAAGTATCAGATGGACTGTATTAAAAGCTCAGTGGTCAAGAAACTCACAGGCTGCATTGAGATGCCAGCAGGACAAAGGGTTTCTTAGCCAAAACAATTTTATAACTGTTTAATTTTTAGCTCTGTTTAATTTTATAACTCTGCTTAATCTTAGCCAAAACAATTTTATAACTCTGTCCATTACTGCCTGTATTTCAGAAACAGGCAATATTTTGAACAACTTTTAAAAGACCACTTCTGTTGGGTCTACCTTTTTGCAACCCTCATTTTTGAGTCTAGAAACAAGTTTATTTGTTTGGAATATGAAATCCAGAGGATTCTAATTGATTATTGGCTTAGGCTTACCAGAATGGATGATTCTAACTTTGCAGATTTTAGGGAAATTGGCAGTTTGGACCTCAAATATAAATTCTGCAAATTTGCAATAGAGATGTATATCTGCAAGACTGGTATAATCAAACAAAATACATTTTTTTCAGTGCAGTGAAGAGAGATTTCCTTTCCTTACGCTGGACTCCAACATTCCCAAAATACTTTGCAACTTCCAGTATATAATTTGTTTATAAAATGGCCTTATGCCCCAGTACTATAGTGGTGGTTAGATGTACCCTGGATAATTGTCTATGGCAATCTGAGCATAAAGGAGGCATATTCTTTAAGTTAGAGTGTGAAAAACCTCATGTATCATTTTTGGGTAACTTGTATTCAGCCGTAAATATTGCCTGATATTTGTTCTTTAAATGAGGGGTAGAGAGCCAGTTTAGTGCAGTGGTTAGAGTGTTGTACTAGGACTGGGGAGACCTGGATTCAAATCCTGACTCAGCCATGAAGCTCACTGGGTGATTTTGGCCCAGTTACTGACTCTCAGCCTAACCTACCTCACAGGGTTGTTGTGAAAATAAAATGGAGAGGAGGGTCACCATGTAAGCTGCTTGGGGCTCCTTGCAAGAGGAAAAAGGCAGCATATAAATGTAATAATAAATAAATAATCTTGATATCCTAGTTATCATTGTCAAAATTATTCAGTAAAAGCAAATCTGGGTCCAAACATAACATCTTTTCATTTTAAGCCAAATTTGGCATAACTTATTGGATTTCTAAAGTGCTTTGGAGCAATGTAAAATGAAACAAAACTACCATTTTATGCAGCAAAAGTTGTTTTTACATCTCATTCTCCACGCTTACATGAATGCAGACAAGAAGCATTTTTAGGAGGACCAAACAAGAAAAATAAGCATCTTAAAAACATTATTTCCAAGTCTGCCAAATATTCTGCTTCAGAATATTAGCCAGATCCACCTGGATGACAGAACCACTGGAAATAAAAATTTACAATATACCTAATTTTAATTATGATCTCCTCACTCCTAAAAACTATATATTCTGTTCAGCCATTGTCCAAATGGGACTTTCTCAGTTGCATCCTAAAATATTAGAAATAAAGCCACCTGTAGGAGAAGTTCTTATATCTACATTCAACACTGGATAACTGCCGGATCAAGTTGTAGCACATGTAACCCGCACATGTGAAACAACCTTCAGAGGTCACACAAGACAGAATTCATTTCCATATCACCACCAGATAGCATCTCAAATACAATACTCTTAAATATGGAGGCAGCTCACACAGCCTGCTACCAGATACCGAATGAAGCACATCCATGTGTTAACCAGCCCTTAAGCGTTATTCATTCTAAACACACTTGCTGTGGAAGAAGCCCCATGGATCGCAGGGAGGCTTACTTCCAAGTAAGCATGCATAGGGTTGTGTTGCAAACACACTTTCGTTTCAACAAATGAGGAGAGACTTTCTATCAGCAAGGGATCCCTTTTGCTTCTTCTTCCATCACCCCTTCCATTAAAATTATACCCTCCCCTCCAAAAATCATCTCTTTATTAACCTGAATGAAAGACAGCTTCCTCTAAGGTCCCACTCACTACATTTCGAAATGTACACTCCTCCCACACTATTATGGGATACACTGCCCAATTGGTTTATACATTATAATAGGTAATTCATTTTGTAGGAGGTGGTTCATGCTGGGGAAAGCAGGTCTTTCTCCGAGTGTGTGTGTGTGTGAGAGAGAGAGAGAGAGAGACATCCGTATTTGTTCACAACTCCCTAATCTGTGCATGATGCAGCAGATGCAAAAATACCTGCCAGAACTCTTTGCCCTCTAGACAACAGCCAGAGGGCAAATTATAGAGCTCTGTTCTTTGGCAATGGGATGCAGTTTGGTTCTCTAGGCTGAGAGGTGGCAATGATGCTATTACAACCTGGGTCAATCAATAATATGAATGAAGAGGATGATGTCTGTGGGCATTTTTGGAGGTGAACAGTTACGGGATATAGAACCTCACTAAAACTTACCCAGCCAAACCCTTCCACATCGTAAGAAAATCGCGCTTTAAAAACACAGACAGCGAACGAGAGAGGAATCCCATTCTTCCCCCAGTTTTAGAACCATCCTATTATACGTCTACTCAGAAGTAAGCCCCGTTGTCGTCAATGGAGCTTCCTCCCAGGTAAGGGTGTATAGGATCGCAGCCTAAAGGGGCCGTTTCTCCGTCTAAAGGCGTACTTGGGAGTAACCCTTGCTGAACTCTGCGTAGGACTTGCTGCCGAGTAAACAAAGAGGGAGGATCGGTCTCCTCCGCTACAATTCCTGTGCCACTTACTTTACCTTGAGGCTTACTTGCGAGTCAATCTGCTTTGGACTACTAGGGGATCGTACAATCTGTTCGCACTTCGGTTCCGCTGGGCGGTGGGAGAGAGGCTGCAGAAATGCCAGCTGCGTCCTGGGCTATCCCGGGAGATGGCAAAGGCAGGGATGCCGCTGCTCATCTCTCCGGACTTTGAGCGAGCGAGCGAACAAAATGCCTCTTTTGCGGGAGGAGGGGAAGGGGATGCAGCATGGGCAAGGAAGAAGAGGGCGCCAGCCCACCACCACTGACCTGCTCGGGGGGAATTCTGCCTTGCCGCCCCCTCCGGAGGGAAGCGCCAGCCAGGGCGAGACCAGCGCTCCTCTCCCTGCGCCGCCACGAGCACCGCCGGGCCGGCGACACGCTCCGCACACCGCGGCGGGTGCCAATAGCGGGGGGCGTGGCCGAGCTGCTGGCCCTGCCCTGGGAGGGGAGAGGCCGCCGCCGCCGCCCAATCAGCAGCCTGCTCCGGCCCTCATTAGAATAGACCCGCGACCGATCCCCGGTACGCCTCTGGGGCGGCGCGCGGCAGCCGCTTCGCCTCGCCTTGTCCGCGTTCCAGTTGACTGGTCCTCTTTATATTGCAGTTCGGGGTCCTTTTAGACCCGCTGTTGGCAAATTCCGACCTCCCCATCTGAGCCCAAGTTGACACAATAAACCTGCTAACATGAGGATAAGGCTTCCTGGATAATGTTTTCTTGCATAGCTGGGGATAATGGGAGTTGTAGACCCAACGCATCTGGAGGAGGATACCAGGTTGGCTATCTCTTTGTCAACTGGAACTCCCATATGAGGGAAGGTCACAACAGCTGGGATTGTTTAGCTTAGAGAAAAGGTGAATAAGGGGAGACATGATAGAAAATTATGCATGGTGTAGAAAATGCGGACAGGGAGGCATTTTCCTCCCTCCTAATGCTAGAACCCAGGGGTCATCCTATGAAGCTGGTTGATGGGAGATTCAGGACAGACAAAAGGAAGTCCTTCACACAGAGGGCATATTTAAACTATGGAATTTGCTACCACAGGGTGTAGAGATGGCCACCAATTTGGATGGCTTTAAAAGGGTATTGGACAAAGTCATGGAGGAATGGCTATCAGTCCTGATGGCCATATGCTACCTACAGTATCAGAGGCAGTATACCTCTGGGGAATGTGGGCGGGAGGGTGCAGTTGTACTCATGTCCTGCTTGTGGGTTTCCCATAGGCAGCTGGTTGGCCACTGTGTGAAGGGAATGCTGGACAAGATGGACCGTTGGTCTGATCGAGCACAGCTCTTATATTCTTAAGGCTTAATCAGATGTGTTTGGACTACAAGTCCTATTAGTCCAGCTGGGGATAATGGTACTTGTAGTCCAAACACATCTAAGGAGGGCGCCAGTTTGGGGAAGGCTGAAAGTGATGCTAGACGCTTTTGTGGGCTAGAATCAGCAATGTTTCGTTTTCTTGTTTGTTTTGGGAGCATTCTCAGAAATATCACTTGCCTTGGCCCCAAAAGCCCAGTTTCTTGATCCCAGAGTTGCCTGTTGCAATTTATTCATTTATATACCCTGCCTTTTAGGGCAAAACCAACGAAGAAAAACCTCCCAAGGCAGGTTACAAAAATATCAAAGAAAAATGTAATAAATGCAATTAAAAACATTTCCTCAAAACAGCCGCTACTAGCAACCAGCATGTATAACATACCAAGAAAAGGCTGAATGAAACAAATATTTTGAAGTCTGTTTAAAGACAAATACAGCCCAGGCCGATATGTACTTTTTCAGAGAATTCTAGAAATCTGGGGCTACCACAGATAAGACTCCGTTTTGGTACCTACCTTCCAGTTTGATGGAACTTGATGGCTGACGGAGAGAGCAGAACCTCCAAAAGCAATCTCAGGCAGGTTCATATGGGTACAGCTGGTCCTTCAGATAACCCAGTCCCAAACTATTTGAGGCTTTTAAAGACCAAAACCAGCACTTTAAATCATTCAGTTATGAGGGAAACATACTTTGCTCATGCTCAGAGAGTGGACTTTATATGAACGAGGCTTGGATTTGGATATAAGTTCCTGGCTTAAAAGGTGACAATCTTAACTTTTTTTTACTAGGAAAAGTGAGGGGCAATTTAAATGTTACCATTCCAAGATGCAAGACCCTGAAAAGTATGTCCAGGAGGTGGCAGTATTATTCAAAATCCCCTAATTATGCATTAATGTTTAAATTTTACTTATTTGAATACTTTTATTCTATGTTTTTGCCCAGATGGGCCCCCAAGGTAGCTAGTAATATCACTGTATAACAATAAAATGCAAACTACAAAAATGCTATAACTAATGAAAAGTAGATAGCTAAAACTAGGATCACTAAAACATTTCACAGCCAGGGAACAGAAACTCAGCCTAGACCAGAGAAACAAAAATGCTTTTACAACCTGCTGAAAATACATTTAAGGAAGGATGCAGTCGGGCCTCCCTGGGAAGTGAATTCCATGATATGTCATCTGGGTCACATTCAGAGTCTGAGGCACTTCTGCAGAGACACTGGGTGCTCCCAGATGGAAGAGTCCTAACACTTTTCCTTCTTAATGAATTTTCCACAATAATTCCACTGTATAATTCCGTGAATGAGGCTGGGCAAATGGCACAATTAAAACCTCATCTGGAAGCATCCATCAAACACAGCTGAGTTGATGTCTGTGGAAAGATACTTTGAATCACTAATGGTGCGACCTGTACATGTCTACTCAGAACTAAGCCCCGCTGAGCTCCGTGGGACTTACTCCCAAATAAGTGTGTTTAAGATTGCAGCCTAAGGGCATAGTCCTATCTTACCTGGGAGTAAGTGCCATTCAACCCGATGGCACTTACTTCTGAGTAGGCGTGTGCAGAATTGCACTGTAAGTATGTCATATGGAGCTTCAGTACATGGCAGTGTTTTACAGCAGCTTCGCCATGGGAGTGGGAAGACTGAAATTGGCTCTGACCTGACATAGTGAAAGGGCTGCCTAGGAGCATATTTGACATGTATCTGTGGAAGAATGCTGTTGTACATTTGAAATTCAGGTGTGTTTGATTTATCAGAGAAAAAGAAGAAGCAGAAGGACTTACCCAGTGTCTAATCTCTAGAACTAGCAGCGACTGGAAGCAAGACAGCTAGAAAACTACCATTTCTGACCTAGAACTCTTCCCCTCTCCTGGATCCTAGATTTGAGAAGTCAGACTAACTCAGTGGTACTTCATTCTATAAGGGTGCAATCCTGCACATGTTTAGACAGAAAAAAGTCCTACAATTCCCAGCATGCCCCATCCAGCTATGCATAGGATTGTGCCTTTAATCTACGGTGTAGCCACATTTGGGATACTATGGCAACCTGACCTTAAAAAGGATATTATTATGATGGAGCTGAAAAAAACATAGAATAGGACAACCAAGGAAGGCTGGAACACATTCCTCATGGGGAATTCCTTGTGATCAGCTGTAGTAATTCTTGAGCCTAGACATTTCAGAGTTCATTCAGTCCAGCCATAGTTCATATTAATTCACCCAAGAACCTTCCCAGCCAGAGCAATCTCATGGGATGCAACATTTTTAACAAGAGCCCTCCAAAATACTGGACACCTCATTATCCTTAATATCATTTGTATTATCTTACATATACTCATAGAAAATGCAAGACCCATCACTCATTGCATACATATCTGTATAAAAATATTAAATGCTGTGATGCACTGGATTATTCTACTAGGGTGCCATCCTATGCATGTTTACACACACACAAAGTCCTACAACTCCCAGCATGCTCCAGCTTGCCATGCTGACTGGGGTAGGCTGGAAGTTGTAGCACTTTTTTCTGTCTAAACATGCATGGGATTGTGCCCTTATTTAATGAAACATGTCGAAAATGCTTTAACATTCAGGGTATCAGTCCATACCAGCTGTCCCCAACCTGGTGACCTCCAGATGTTTTGGACTATGACTCACAGCATTCCTTTCCATTGGCCATGCTGGCTGTGGCTGCTGGGAGTTGAAGTCCAAAACATCCGGAGGGCACCAGGCTGGAGAAGGCTGGTCTATATCCCATATCACATTCTGTACATAAAAGGAATTTCTGACGGTTAGCCTATGGATGAAATGTTTCAAGTTTAATTACTATATGCAGAATAACTGGTGCTTGCAGTGTCTCATTTCTGTAAATTAAGGGCAGTATCCAATGCTACAGCTGCACCTCCACTAGTTCTGTTGAGTAGAACTACCATTACAGATTCCACCATTAGTGTAATAAGAATTCACAGTTCCTGAAACAACCCTGGAAACACTTGTTTCCAGATTGGGGCAGGTCAGCAGAGCACAATTCTTTGAACTCCACTGACCTGCTCCATTCTGCAACTAGTGTTTCTGCTTATTTCTGGCTCTTTCAGGAACCACTACTTCCCGTTGAACTAGCAGTCCATCTCCTTAGCATATGGGCAGCTTAGGATACTGCCCAAAGCCTGCTGTCCTATGCACACTTGCTTGGTAAGAAGCCCCATTGAATACAGTGGTATTACCTTCGGAGTAAACATGCACAGAACTATAAGAGACACATGGAGGCAAATAGGCTGCCTGAAACCAATCTGCCAACATAGGGCCAGATCTTCATTCTTGGGCCTTCTTCCAGATACAGATAATCTTGACTAAGTTCCTCATAAATCCCATGGGATTTATTCATGGCTATGTTTATCTGGACTGGCATCTTTGTGATAAATTATAAGGTTGTCTTTGGAATAAAACAAAAACTGCTGATTCAGTATTCCATCTTTGCCAGTGGCTGAGTGCTAAATGCTTCAATGGAAGTCAAAGGGCAGTGATGCAGCGATCCAATTCCTGGTCTTATGTTTCTGGCAGTGACAAACTGAGGCACATTGTGGGCATTAACTTTCACACCTAACTCTCCTGAATAATAAGAAAAACTAATGATGTTGTCCTCTGTGAATTTCTTAACTTCTTTTTAGAGGCCAATTATGCTTCTAAACACTCAGGGCCATGCACTACGGATCCCCAATTTGCTGTGGATCCCTGGCATGGACCCACTGTCCTTCACAGTTCATTAGATTGTTGCAGAAAACACCACACAACACTGCTGCAGCTGTGGCAAACACAGTTGCCATGTTCAGGGTGAAGTGGCTCTCAGTTCTTATGACTCTGAGTGGACACATGCTTGCTTTCCTCTCTGCTTGTCATATGAGTCTCATAAAACAATGGTGGTGAAAGGGAAATAAACATAAAGGCTGAAATCTCTGGACAATGCAACAATCACCTGACCATTGCAACATCCCTGCAGCCGGCCTATGTATGTATGTATTTATTGCATTTATATCCCACCTTTTTTCCTCTTGCAAGGAACCCGGGTGGCCTACATTATCCTCTTCCTCTCTATTTTATCCTCACAACAACAACCAAGCATGTTTAGCCTTGAGAAGAGAAGACTGAGGGGACATATGATAGCACTCTTCAAGTACTTGAAAGGTTGTCACAGTGAGGAAAGCTAGGATCTCTTCTCTATCATCCCAGAGTGCAGGACACAGAATAATGGGCTCAAGTGACAGGAAGCCAGATTCTGGCTGAACATCAGGAAAACTTCCTGACTGTTAGAGCAATACGACAATGGAACCAACTACCTAGGGAGGTAGTGGGCTCTCCCACACTGGAGGCATTCAAGATGAGGCTGGACAGCCATCTGTCAGGGATGCTCTGACTTGGATTCCTGCATTGAGCAGGGGGGTGGACTTGATGGCCTTGTAGGCCCCTTCCAACCCTACTATTCTATGATTCTATGAACCCTGTAAGGTGGGCTGGGCTGAGAGCCTGTGACTGGCCCAACGTCACCCAGTGAGCTTCCATGGCCAAGTGGGGACTAGAGCCCAGATCTCCTGGCTCCCACTCCAACCCTCTCACCACTGTACCACACTGGCTCTCTCTATGTAGCTTTGTCAAAGGCATCATTTCATAGAGGAACATCTTTCTCTCAAACCATTGCATCTCAACATTTGAATTCATTGCACACCCTACATTTGCAGCTAGGAAAAGCTTGCCAGTAATAGTAGAAAGAAAGAGGTTGGGGTGGGAAGTCATTATAATTGGAGAGGTTTTACCTATGTGTAGACAGATCTATCTATCTAGGCACATACACATATTCACATCATACATAATTTTATCATTTGAAAGGTCAACTGATACTTCTTTCCTATTCTTCTGATGCTAACCTTTTATTATCTAAGGATCTCTTGGCCATATAAAAATATAAGACAAATATCTCTATCCTACCATTGCCATAGCATGGAACACTGCAGCTGCATCAAATATAGTGGCACCACTGTTGGCATTTAAAAAAAAAAATACAATCAAGTTAAAGCCTCCAGAGATTGCACTAGCAGAGGCCTAGCCTGGGATTATGTAGGCCACTTCCCCTCAAGAGATTCACGTCTTCTCTCAAGCCCAAACAATAATGTGGTTTGTGTCATCAGCTGAGAATGAAGGAATAATAAAAGTTCATATCTCCTCTTGTGATTGCATGGCATTCTTAGCTCAAGAGGACTCTGAATTTCCATTCAGACTCAGAGTCTGAAAAAGCCTAAGTTTAATAATGATGGAGAGATGGAGAATGTTGATATTACGTTTTCTCTCCTGTGGGACACAAAGCCCATAAAGGAAGCACAGAGACAACCTCAGTAGATTGCCAACAGCTTCTGCAAACTGCCAGAGCGGTACTAATAGTTTTGGATAATGTTTTCCTGATTTTTAGTTAGACATTCTTTAACATGATCTTCATGGTGCTGAATGAACAGCTCCTATGTCATGCCTTCAAATTCCCCCTGGCATCCAATCTTTACTAATGCATCATTCATTTACTACAGGATGCCCGAAAATCATGGTAATTTGCAGTTAATTCTCTACATATTAAATGAACAGGGACTTTAACATCTTTTCTAGATATGTGTCCAGTATGATGGGTTATCAGGATGAACAAAATTATGTTTCTTTATTTCAGTAAGTAAATATTGTATCAGCATTGCATTACTTATACCAAACATATTTTATGTGTATTATGAATCCTATATCCTTCTCATGTCTGTTCATTTGTTCCTTCAATTCAATTCAATTCAGTTCAATTTATTGTTTATAAACAATAATTTAATTATTGTCATCATAATATAACAGAGACAAAAATATCCAATGTATTGCAAAAGTATTTAGGGCACAATCCTATTGAGATAGATGGTCGCCTCTGACTTCCTCTGAAGTCGGAGGCGACCACCACCTATCCAATGCAGGGCAGCTGAAGCATGGAGGAGAAGATTCCCGCTGTGCTCTGGCTGCCCCACAGTTTGCCTTAGACGCCCAATTTCAGGTGTCTAAGGGTGCAATCCTATGCATGTTTAGACAGAGAAAAGGCCTACAACTCATATGCACAGGATTGCGCCCATAGTGCGGCTTTGGGGAGGGGACAGGAATGGGGCTGGAGAGTGCCTAGGAAGCTGTCTAAAACAGCTTCTGCAGTCTCCTCCCCTCCCCACCCCCGGGAGCGCCCCCTTCTCGCTCTGTCCGTGCTCCATGTTCCCAGCACGGGCAGCCATGGAGGGGCAGCCACCA
This sequence comes from Heloderma suspectum, assembly GCF_057233095.1. NCBI lineage: Eukaryota > Metazoa > Chordata > Lepidosauria > Squamata > Helodermatidae > Heloderma > Heloderma suspectum. The sequence goes on along the minus strand of NC_139460.1, from coordinate 41,953,743 downwards.
TGGTTCTCTCTGCCCCAGCTACAAGTGGGAGCGGGTGGGGAGCACGGTTTCCCAGTGACAAGCTTGCTGTCTACAAACCTGCAGCTGGGAAACCGAAAAAATCCTATTTTCCCCAGAAGCTGTCTAGGGGATATAAGATTGCTTTCTCCATGTTTCAATGTTTGTTTGGTAGTGGTGGTGGTGGTGGTGGTGGTGGTGGTGGTGTGTGTGTGTGTGTTTTACTGTTTTTAATGTTCTTGTTTTTAATGTTTTAAATTGTTGTACACCACCTTGATGGCTTTTTAGCAGATAAACAGATACGTATATAAATGTTAATAATAAATAAGTAAAAGTGAACAAATTAAACATAGATCAGAGAAAATGATAAATACATCTAAAAGTTAGAGTGCAATCCTATCGGTTGCACTCTCAACAGACATGAGCCAGGCAGGGCAGAAAGAGGATGAAGGCAATTTAGCCCCCATTTCTCCATTTAAAATACAAAAAGCAGCTAGATGGGCCCCTGAGCCCATCTAGCTGACTTACCTTTCAGTGGGTGGAGAAGGGCCTGGAGAGGTCATAGGATTCTGCATATCTCCTTTCCCCTCCCTTCCCCTCCCCACCCACCAGCATGCCCCCTTTTTTCCCCTCTCCATCTTCTCTTATGATGTCGAAATTGTGACCACATAAGAGAAGTTTTCCAGTGTTTTAGAGATGGGTGAACTTACTGTAGCTCACCTCATGTGCTGCTCACCAGCCTGTACTATTAAGTAAATGGCCTGTTTATGGTCACCATTTGCATAAATGGTTATTTATGAAAAAGGCCAAGCCGCCATTTTTATGCAAAATGGCCTCTTGGCAAGGGAGTGGGTGGTCACACACTTGCCCAACTTGGCACGCACCAAGTCAGGCAAGTGTGGGGATCCACAGACAGGTGTCTGGGGGGGTCGAGCTAGTGAGAAATCACCAAGCTTTGAGCCCCAACTGGATGCCATCCCTACTCTGTCTATTGGCACAGAGGAGGAGATCTGAAGTATTTAATGAGGCCCAGATGTTGTCTAGGGGCCATAGGATTACTCTCTTAACCTAAGGGAAAAAATCCATAATACTGGTTTCCAATTTTTATAAAAGTGGCTGTTAACCAAATGAAGGAAAAAATATACAAGGCTACAATAAAAAAGATGTTAACAATCAAACTTCTCTTGTGCAACCTTTGTTCTTCCAAACCCCCTCCTGTGGACTGAATTAACAAGATAATTGTGGTACATGATGACTTTCCATTATTTTTGGTTTTCTCCAAGTAGTTCAATCATGTGTTATGAGACCTGTAGATGAAGATTTAGCTGGTTATTTTGACCAATACAGTCAGGGCCAGAAATATTGGAATAAGGATAACTGTTTTGGCAGTTGGCCTCTGTACACCACCACATTGAAGTTGAAAGGAAACACACCCAGATGGGAGTGAAGTCAGGACTTTCAGCTGTATAGAATCATAGAATAGAATCATAGAATCATAGAATAGTAGGGTTGGAAGGGGCCTACAAGGCCATCGAGTCCAACCCCCTGCTCAATGCAGGAATCCAAGTCAGAGCATCCCTGACAAATGGCTGTCCAGCCTCGTCTTGAAGGCCTCCAGTGTGGGAGAGCCCACCACCTCCCCAGGTAATTGGTTCCATTGCCGTATTGCTCTGACACTCAGGAAGTTTTTCCTGATGTTCAGTCGGAATCTGGCTTCCTGTAACTTGAGCCCATTATTCCGTGTCCTGCACTCTGGGATAATCAAGAAGAGATCCTGGCCTTCTTCTCTGTGACAACCTTTCAAGTACTTGAAGAGCGCTATCATATCTCCCCTCAGTCTTCTCTTCTCAAGGCTAAACATGCCCAGTTCTTTCAGTCTCTCTTCATAGGGCTTTGTTTCCAGTCCCCTGATCATCTTTGTTGCCCTCCTTTGAACCCTCTCCAGCTTGTCTGCATCCTTCTTAAAGTGTGGTGCCCAGAACTGGACACAGTACTCCAGATGAGGCCTAACCAGTGCTGAGTAGAGGGGAACTAGTACTTCCCGGGATTTGGAAGCGATGCTTCTATGAATGCAGCCCAAAATAGCATTTGCCTTTTTTGCAGCCACATCACATTGTTGGCTCATATTCAGCTTGTGATCGACGACAATTCCAAGATCCTTCTCGCTCGTAGTGTGGTTGAGCCACGTATCCCCCATCTTGTAACTGTGCATTTGGTTTCTTTTTCCTAGGTGCAGAACTTGGCATTTGTCCCTATTAAATGCCATTCTGTTGTTTTCTGCCCAGCACTCCAGTCTATCCAGATCACTTTGAATTTTGTTTCTGTCTTCCAAAGTATTAGCTATCCCTCCCAATTTTGTGTCATCTGCAAATTTGATCAGCATTCCCTGCACCTCCTCCTCCAAGTCATTAATAAAAATATTGAAGAGCACTGGGCCCAGGACTGAGCCCTGCTCAAGTCCTGTAATTCAAACCCCTTGTAAACCCCTTGTAATTCAAGGGGTTTGACAAAAGTGGGGCACTAACCATTCAGGAAGGACAGCCAGTGGCATACACACACACCCATCATTGGTGGCTCATAAGTAATGGAACAAACCAACATCATTTCAACCTTGTTGTTCAATCGTTAAGTCGTGTCCGACTCTTCATGACCCTTTAATACCTGGAGGAAAATCCTTTGCAGTCAATGACTGCCTGAAGTCTGGAACCCATGGACATGACCAAATGCTGAGTTTCCTCCCTCGAGATGCTTTGCCAGGCCTTCACTGCAGCTGCCTTCAGCTGCTGCTTGTTTGTGGGTCTTTCTGCCTTCAGTCTGGTCTTCAGTAAGTGAAAAGCATGCTCTATTGGGTGGAGATCAGGTGACTGACTTGGCCAGTGAAGAACATCCACTTCTGTGCCTTGAGAAACTCTTGGGTATCTTTTGCTGTATGTTTTGGGTCATTATCCATCTGCAATATGAAGCGGCGTCCTATCAGTTTGGCAGCATTCGGCTGAATCTGAGCAGAAAGTATAGCCCTATACACTTCAGAATTCATCCTGCTGCTTTTCTCAGCAGTAAGGTCATCAATAAACACCAGTGACCCAGTTCCATTGGCAGCCATACATGCCCATGCCATAACACTGCCTCCACCATGTTTGACAGATGATGTGGTATGCTTTGGATCATGAGCTGTTCCTTTCCTTCTCCCGACTTTTCTCTTCCCATCATTCTGGTACAAGTTAATCTTGGTTTCATCAGTCCAAAGAATCTTATTCCAGAACTGGGCAGGCTTTTTTAGGTGTTTGCTGGCAAAGGTTGATCTGGCCTTTTCGTTCTTGAGTGTTACCAGTGGTTTGCACCTTGTTGTGAAGCCTCTGTATTTACATTCATAAAGGTGTCTCTTGACTAGGGATGTACGAATCCCTTACCTGGTTCCGGTTGGGGCATCCACTGGGTGGGGGAGGCGCTCCATCTCTCCTCCCAAAATCCTCGACGGGGGGGGGGAGGAGATCCAGTACTCCCTCCCCGGAATCCTGCCTGGCCGGCTCTGCTCCGCGGCGGCTCCACGGAGCAGCCGGCCAGGGCCGTCCACAGCTGGACTTCTGGCCGCGGACGGGCTGCTGCGGACACAAATGGCGGCTGCCATAGCAGCCACCATCTGCATCCTTCCAGGCTGCCGTGATAGGCTACGTAAGTATTTATATAGCCTACCATGGCATGCCCCCCCCCAAAAAAACGGCGTACACAAATGGCGGCGGCTACGGTGGCCACCATTTGCGTTCCCTATTTTTCGCCGTTCTAGCCTACATAAATATTTACGTAGGCAATTACGGCGGAAAAAAGGAACTGCAAATAGCGTAGTGGGCGCTACTTGCATTTCTTTCTTTTTTTTGCCGTAAAAGCCTATGTAAATATTTACATAGGATAAAATGGTGGGGGGGGGGAGAATACAAATAGCGCCGACTACACCATTTGCAGTTCCTTTTTTTTCCGCCGTAATTGCCTACGTAAATATTTATGTAGGCTAGAATGGCGAAAAATAGGGAACGCAAATGGCGGCTGCTGTAGCCTCCGCCATTTGCATACGCTAGGTTTTTTTGAGGGGGTAGCCATGATAGGCTACGTAAATTCTTACGTAGCCTATCACAGCTGCAAGGATGGCAATGGTGGCTGCAGCAGCCTGGCCGCGGCCAGCCAGGAGACCAGCTGCCACCGGAGCTGCCGCCGGAGCCGCCACCGCCGCCGCCGCCACATCCGCCCCAGGTAAGTTCCATCCCGGGGGATTCCGCGGGGGGGGGGCGGGAGGGCAGGAGGCCATTCTGCCACGGATTCTAAAGAATCCGGCCTCACTGGAATCCGTGGCAGAATTCTCTGCCATCCCTACTCTTGACTGTAGATGTTGACAATGACATGCCTACCTCCTCAAGAGCTTTCTTGACCTGGCTAGATGTTGTGAAAAGGTTGCTCTTCACGATGAGCAGAATTCTGCGGTCATCCACTTTAGTTGTCTTCCATGGTCTTCCAGGCCTTTTGCTGTTGCTGAGCTTGCCAGTTAATTCCTTCTTTTTCAGGTATGTTCCACACTGTTGTATTGGCCACTCCCACTGTTTTTGCTATCTCTCTGATGGGTTTATGTTGTTTCCTCAGCCTAATGATGGCCTCCTTCACTCGCGTGGACACCTCTTTGGACCTCATGTTGGGAGTTCCAGTGAACAGCTACCAAATGCAAATGTAACACTCAGAACCACCTCCAGGGCTTTTATCTGCTTGCTTGGTCATGGGGTACCCAGGAAACAGGCCACACTTGGCCATGCAGCTGCTTGTCAGCCATTTGTTCCATTACTTATGAGCCACCAACGATGGGGGCGTGTGTATGCCACTGGCTGTCCTTCCTGAATGGTTAGTGCCCCGCTTTTGTCAAACCCCTTGAATCACAGCTGAAAGTCCTGACTTCGCTCCCATCTGGGTGTGTTTCCTTTCAACTTCAATGTGGTGGTGTACAGAGGCCAACAGCCAAAGCTGTTATCCTTCTTCCAATATTTCTGGCCCTGGCCCCTGACTGTATATGCAGTTTAGTTATTCTTATCTTCCCTCAGCATTTCTGTCCTTAGGTCTAGTGTAAAATTGTCCCAACCCACCAGTTTCTATGGGCTCTCCTCCCTTTATCTCCTCATCCCCTCTACAGTATTCAGAACCCATCTGCTCTCATCTATAAGGCATGATGTGAAGTTTCCCTCCATTTCTGTCCTGCCTCTCTGATCCCTCAGTTCCATATCCCTCCAATACTTAGCTCCCCAGACCGCCTACCATTTCTTTTCTTTACAGGCTCCCCCCCCCCGCCCCATTCCCCCAGTGAAAACTGGCCTTCAGATTCCTTGACACCATTTTTGGTCAACAAATAACTAACCCTTTCCCCTCAGCAGTTAGAATATTTGTCAGTGTATATAACAATTATCTAAAGCACAGATGGGGAAAATGCATCTTTTCTTTTTTTTCTTTTCTTAAGAACATTTTATTACAAACATATAAAAAGTACAGGCATTTATATACACATGAAAATCACATTCATCATTCAAATATTATGGGTTAGATCGAGACTGACATAGAGTAGACCCATTGAAATCAATGGGACTTAAGTCAGTCATAACTAACTTTAGTCCCATTGATTTCAATGGATCTACTTTAAGAATAACTATGGGCATAAATACTGTGCATGTTTAGACAGAAAGAAGTCCTACAACTCCCAGCATTCCCCGGTCAGCCATGCTGGCCAATGCCTTCTATGTGAAAGATTTTCATCTGGCATAATCCTGTTCTATTGTCAAATAAATGGAATACATTGTGTCAGCAAAGTCACACTTGACTTGATTTTCTCATCCCAAAGATGGTTAATATAGATCAACTTACACATTAACATAATTTTCCAGTTTGTTTTTTTCATTTCCACATCTCCATATTTAGCACTTGGTCTTGTTTCCAATTTTTAGTCAATTAGATCTTGCCTTTAAACAAAATTAACAATTCACTCTCTGTGTTCAGGTTTAACATAGGCTTTCACGTACAGTTATAGGCATCACTGAGATCTTGTCTTATATCCCATACTATTCTTGATACACAAAATAATGTCCTTTCAATATTTCCCGGTGGCCTCCCAATCCCACCAAAATATAAAACACACCCCCTTGAATCCATTTAGCCTTTCCAGTTCTTTTCCTTAGCACAGTGTTTAACCCTTTCTATTCTGTCATCCAGCTCTTTGTTATTTCACAAGGAGGACAAGCAGTGAGAACGCTGTAGAAGCAACAGCTGATTCAATAACACTGAGCATTGGGCGAGGCCTGGGGAGGGGCCTGGGGAAGGGCTTAGAAGAAGAGCTGGTGGCCCAGATGAGGAACCCCTGTGGGATGGAAGTTCACCATCCCTGACTAATGCCTGAAAAAGAACAAGAGTATTTTCAGAAGGGTTTTGAAAAACAGTGCTTTCGAACTGTGGTGCTGTGGTGCCGGAGAAGACTCTTACGAGTCCCCTGGACTGCAAGGAGGTCAAATCAGTCCATCCTAAAGGAAATCAACCCTGAGTGCTCATTGGAAGGACAGATACTGAAGCTGAAGCTCAAATCTTTTGGCCACCTAATGCAAAGAGAAAACTTTCTGGAAAAGACCCTGATGCTGGGAAAGATTGAAGGCAAAAGGAGAAGGGGACGGCAGAGGATGAGATGGCTAGATAGCATCACCGATGCAGTGAATATGAACTTGAGCACACTCCGGGAGAGAGTACAGGACAGGAAGGCCTGGCGTGCTATGGTCCATGGGGTCACGAAGAGTCGGACACGACTGAACAACTGAACAACAACAACAACAATTGAAAAACAAACACACCCTTTTTTCCAGTTGCTCACTAGAAATATCATGACTGGACATCAACTAAATCCTGTGACAGTAGAGTTGCATTTGGATCTCATATTATAGATTGTATGAAGTACTTTTTTCTTTCCTGCATATTTTGACAATCAATTTCTTTGGATGACTCTAGGCTTTAGTGATATGGGAGAGGGAGGGAAAAAACAAACACCTCAGTTCACTTTCTCCACACTGTGTATACTTATATAAACCATGTCCCACATAATGCATCCTATGGATGTCTATGGATGTAAACCCTACTGAGTTCAATGGGACTTAATCCCAGGTAAGTTTGTAAATGTTTTCAACCTTAGTAAACCTGTTTCTAAACTAAAAAGCCGCAAATGCTTCAGCCTTTCCCTAATCATTTGAGTTACCCTTTCCATTACTTTTTCCAACGCTACAATACTCATTTTGAACCAGGGTGACCAAAGATGTATACAATATTCAATCAAAAACAACAATGAGTCATATGGCACCTTAAAGACTAGCAAGTTTATTCTGGCTTAAGCTTTCATAAACTAGAACCCACTTCATCACATGCATGGAATATTATGGAGAGTTTTTGGTTTATAGACAATACATGTCCACGAAAGCTCATGACAGAATAAATTTGTTAGCCTTTAAGGTACCATAAGACTCTTAGTTGGTTTTGCTACAATAGACTAACATGACCACCCTCTAGAAATTGTTACAATATTCTATGTATGGACATATCATAGATCAGTCTTCCTCAACCTGGTGGTTTCCAGATGTTTTGGTCTACAACTTCCCCTATTCCTGACCATAGGCCATGCTGGGTGGTATAGAGTTTCCCTCTTTGTTGTGGGTTATGGAGAAGGATACTCACTTTCGGAGACCTTCAGTAGTAGCTGCCTGAAGACCAAGAAGCAACAGGATTCTGGAGTTCAACAGGAAACTTTATTAAGCTACAGCAGCGGAACAGCAATGAGGTGTTCACCATCTAAAAGCAAAAACAGACTGGACCATTCTAGCCACCCAGGAAGGGGAGTAGCTCCAAGAAATCACATGTCTCTTAAAGACACAGGCCATATATACCACAGGTGGGGCTGATGGGAGTTGAAATGAAAAACATCTGGAGGACACCAGATTGTGGAAGGCTGCAATAAAAATGTAATGGTACTGACCATCTCATTTTCAATTCCTTTCCAAATCATCTCTAGCATGATATTTTCCTTTCCACCACCACACACTGATAGCACAATTCTGTTCATGTTTACTTGGAATTAAGTCCAATTGCATGCAATTGGGTTTACTTCCAAGAATATATGTTTAGGACTACAGCCTGAGTTGGTAGTTTCATTGAGCTATCCACCAAGGGTATTCTACGCATTTGCCAACATGGACTTCTCTGAAAGATGAAACACGAAGCATCACTTCCTCTGATGCCACATCAGTTGTTGTTGTTCAGTTGTTAAGTCATGTCTGACCCTTCGTGACCCCATGGACCATAAGACAGTCTGATTTATTTTCCTCCCATGTAGGATAACTCTCCATCTATTTTATACAGTTCAAGGAGATATGTTACTCCTTTCCAACAGACTGCTTTTGGCATGTGTGCAAAAGCTCTCTATTTCCCCCCCAGCCCTCAGAAGTAATTTGGGCTTACTCTTCACTGTCTGCATTACTGCCATTTGCTTTTTCCCTTTCCTGTTAAAAACTTGCTTAATGAAAGAACCAGAGGTTACAATAAGGTTGCTGTTGTCAAATATGTTATCAAGTGTTTCATCTTCAGTTCCACTCAAGTCTAGTATTATTATTAAGTTATTAATATATTTCAGCCAGAGGCAGCAGACAATTTGCATACGTGAATAAACTATCAGTCTGACATATATATTTTTCTTATGTTCTCCTGTGTCTCAACTACCCGAAATGAATAAAATCCTCCTGGACCCAGAAGCAGGTCTCCAGACTGGAAACCAAAGCCTCTTTCATTAATTGCAACCTTGAAAGAAGGAAGAGAGCTCAGTGCCTTGTCTTATAGGATAGCATTGATAGGGTATGGTGGTCTTCCTGGGTTATACATGAAGTGTGGTTCCCTGTAGGATGTCTGGAACACAATCCTTTTAGACCAGAGGAGCTGCTGCAGGGGACAAATAGTACAAATCTATATATTTCTTCTCAGAAGTAAGTCCCATTGTTTTCAATGGGGCTTGGTCCCAGGTAAATGTATACAGGATTCCAGCCTCAAGAGGACAGATGAAATGCCAGATGATTGGAGAAGGGCTAATGTTGTCCCTATCTTCAAAAATGGCAAAAAGGAGGAACCTGGGAACTACAGAGCAGTCAGTCTGACATCAATCCCTGGGAAAATTCTGGAGCAGATTATAAAGCTATCCATCTGTAAGCATCCTGAAAACAATGCAGTGAATGATTACTCGAAGCCAACATGGATTTGCAAAGAACAAATCCTGCCAGACTAATCTGATCTCATTTTTTGATTAAGTAACCTCCCTTGTGGGCTGTGGGAATGCTGTGTACATAATATACTTGACTTCAGCAAAGCTTCAGACAAAGTGCCCCATGATATCTTGATGAGCAAACTAGCTAAAAGTGGGCTAGATGAAACAATGATCCGGTGGATCCACAGTTGGCTACAGAACTGGATTCAAAGAGTGCTTATGAATGGGATCTTCCCAAACTGGGGAGCGGTAATGCGCGGGATACTGCAGGGCTCAGTCCTGGGCCCAGTGCTCTTCAACATTTGTATTAATGACTTAGATGAGGAGGTGCAGGGAATGCTGATCAAATCTGCAGATAACACAAAATTGGGCGGGATAGCTAATACCCTGGAAGACAGAAACAAAATTCAAAGTGATCTTGATAGGCTGGAGCACTGGGCAGAAAACAACAGAATGAAATTTAATTGGGATAAATGCCAAGTTCTGCACCTAGGAAAAAGAAACCAAATGCACAGTTACAAGATGAGGGATATGTGTCTCAACAATGCTGCAAATGAGAAGGATCTTGGAATTGTTGTAGATCACATGCTGAATATGAGCCAATAATGTGATATGGCTGCAAAAAAGGCAAATGCTATTTTGGGCTGCATTAATAAAAGTATAGCTTCCAAATCCCGTGAAGTACTAGTTCCCCTCTACTCAGCACTGGTTAGGCCTCATCTGGAGTACTGTGTCCAGTTCTGGGCACCACACTTTAAGAAGGATGCAGACAAACTGGAAAAGATTCAGAGGAGGGCAATGAAGATGATCAGGGGACTGGAAACAAAGCCCTGTGAGAAGAGACTGAAAGAACTGGGCATGTTTAGCTTTGAGAAGAGAAAACTGAGGGGAGATATAATAGCACTTTTGAGGTACTTGAAAGGTTGTCCCAGAGAGGAAGGCCAGGATCTCTTCTCATCATCCCAGAATGCAGAACTTGGAATAATGCATGCCCCAACCCCTGCATTTACCTCAGGTATGCTAGCGCTGCCCAGGGGTGTGCTTTTCACTGTGACCCTGCTCAAGGGGTGTTTCCTGTCCCTGTGTTTCCCAGCACAGGCCCACTAGTGTCTACTCAGAAGGTACTCCCATTGTGGTCAATGAGGCTTGTCCCCTGAATGCTCACTTCGGAATTTACAGAATTTACCTCAATCAAAATAGCACATTTTAAAGCACTCGTTCCCTAAAGGCTGTAAACTGCTATCTCGAAGCTGTGATTCTCCATTGTTTGTTTTATTGTTGTTTGGAAGTAACTAATTCACACCTTTGAACCTGTACTGCATCAGGTTAGAAAAGGGGCTGGTTTCCCATCCCTGTCTTTCCCAGCACAAACATAAGTGTGTCTACTCAGAAGTAACTCCCACTGTGGTCAATGAGGCTTGTTCCTGACATGCGCACACCAGAAGTTATCGAGATTCCCATGCATCGAAATAACATATTTAGGAGACTTAATGTCAAAGCTGCAGGTCTTTGATGTTTGCTTCCTTGCTTTTTGGAAGTAATTAATTCGCAGCTTTGATCCTTTGCAGCATCCGGAGCTTCAGCAGAAAGGAGTAAGGGGATTAGAAAGGGGACTGGTTGGAGCCACGGTGCTTCAAGTGTTCAGAGATGATGATGATCATTTCTATAACGCCCCATAGCCGAAGCTCTCTGGGCGGTTTGTTGTTGTTGTTCAGTTGTTCAGTCGGTCCGACTCTTCGTGACCCCATGGACCATAGCATGCCAGGTTTCCTGTCCTGCGCTCTCTCCCGGAGCATGCTCAAGTCCATATTCATTGCATCGGTGATGCTATCTAGCCATCTCATCCTCTGCCGTCCCCTTCTCCTTTTGCCTTCAGTCTTTCCCAGCATCAGGGTCTTTTCCAGGGAGTTTTCTCTTCGCATTAGGTGGCCAAAATATTGGAGCTTCAGCTTCATTATCTGTCCTTCCAATGAGCACTCAGGGTTGATTTCCTTTAGGATGGACTGATTGGACCTCCTTGCAGTCCAGGGGACTTCTAAGAGTCTTCTCCAGCACCACAGTTCCAAAGCATCAATTCTTCAGCACTCAGCCTGCCTTATAGTCCAGCTCTCACAGTCATACGTTGCTACTGAGAAAACCATAGCTTTGATTAGATGGACCTTTGTCGGCAAGGTGATGTCTCTGCTTCTTACTATGCTGTCTAGGTTGGCCATAGCTTTCCTCCCAAGGGGCAAGCATCTTTTAATTTACATTAAAATACAATATACGAAGTTTAAAAACCTTTTACATAAAAACATATGGACAACACAGACAAACAACATATAACTAAAAGCAACTTTGAACTAAAAACAATGTTTTTAAAATCCAACAATAAAACACTGCTTAAAAATAGTATACAAAAGTCAGCCAAAACGAACAAGAGTTCTAAAAAGGGAAGGCCTGCTGGAATAATAGTGTCTTTAATGCCTGCTTAAAAACCTTCGACAAGGTCAGCAGGCGCATTTCAACAGGCAAGTCATTCTACAACTCAGGGACAGCAAAGGAAAAGGCCCTCTTGTGTGTGGCTGCCAATCTCACATTAGGCAGCCGCAGCAGATAGCCCTCAGAGGACGTTAGGTGGCGGACTGGGATGTAGGGGAGAAGGCGCTCCTTGAGGTACCTTGGACTGAGACCAAGTAAGGCCTTAAAGGTAAGAACCAGCACTTTATAGTTTGCTCAGAAACAAATTGGCAGCCAGTGTAAAGATTTTAAAACCGGTATAATATGATCTCCAAGGGGTGTCCCAGAGACCAAGCTGGCTGTCATATTTTGTACCAGTTGAAGTTTCCGAACTAAATATAAAGGCAGCCACAAATACAGCGCATTACAGAAATCAAGCCTAGAGGTTACCAGCGTGTACACCACCATCCACATATTCCAGGAATGGGCGTAGCTGGCTTATCAGCCAAAGCTGATAACAGGAACTTCTCACATTGCCTCCACCTGGGGTGCCAGAAACAGCATTGGGTCAAGAAGCTCCTGCAAGCTACGAACTTGCTCCTTCTGGGGGAGTGCAACCCCATCCAGAACTGGTTGATATTCCTCAGTTCCTGAATTAAGACCCTTCACGTAGAGCACCTCTGCCTTGCCTGGATTCAACTTCAGCTTGTTCTCCCTGATCCAGCCCATTACTGACTTCAGGCAGTCCTTCAGAGGAGTCATGCCTTCCTTGAATAAAGATGATAAGGAGAAATAGATTTGGGTGTCATCAGCATACCAATAACACTCAGCCCCAAACCTCCTGATGATCTTTCCCAGTAGTTTCATGTAGATATTAAATAGAATTGGGGATAGATGCTGTTTAATAGTTAACTCTCCTAAAGGCTGTGAAGTGCTATGTGTGAAGCTGCTCTCTCGGCTGTAAGGGAGTAATTAATGCAAAGCTTCAAAGCTTTGATTGTTTGCAGCATTGGGAGCTTCAGGGGAGAAAGCTGCACCTGTGTTTCTTTAATGTTTGCTTTGAAGTAATTAATGTGAAGCTTCGATTGTTCACAACTTTGTCGCATTTATGTATGTATGTATGTATGTATGTATGTATGTTCTATACCACCCAATAACCGAAGGTCTCTGGGTGGTTCACAAAAATTAAAACCACAAGGTGCGGCATAAGGACAGGGGAATTCTCTCACATTGGAGTGAGGGGTGGGGAAGCCTTTCACATTGGTTGATCAGCCCCTGCCAGTCGGATGACGTTCACTCCAATCCCCCCACCCCACCCGGAAGCATGTTCCTGTGAAAAGACTTAGAATGGAGTGGTGCACTCGTTTGTGGAGCCCTGCATGGACCAAAGCCACCTCCTTGAAAAATCTGGGTAAGCCATCATTGGGTTCTCCTTCTGTTGTCATGGAGACACCCTCCCAGTCACTGACTATTAAAGAACATTTGCAGTCACTGGCAGCTGGAATGTTACTAATGAAGGAGGTAGAAACTTGACCTAACATAGTGAGCTACATTTCTATAAATTTACATGGCTTCCCACAACTCTCTTGCCCAAGGTTTCCAATTTTCACCCTTGTACAGGGCAATCCTATGCATATTTACTTGAAAGTAAGTGCCATTGTGTTCAATGGAGCATACTCCTTTGTAAGTGTGCTTAGGGCTGCAGGCCTAGTCTTGCTGGTAGGCACCATTCTAGCTGAACTGAAGATGTCAGGCACCACCCCCCTTACATTTGAGATGTATTGCAAATGGTGCACATGCTCATCATCATTTCTTCCATGTTTTGCATGGTTTTCACACACTATTATTATGTTTTTTCAGGGGATTAGAGGGCTACACTCTGATGGAGGAATACTTGCATGAATTCCTTTTGCAGTTACACCTTTTGCCAGCTTGTTCTGAGCTGATATCTGCTGACAACTGATCAACCATGAGAGGCCTTCTGAGAAGCTCACTCCTTCATGCCAGTCAATGTTCAATTTGTTTGCATAGCCTGGGAAAATAAGCTTCCTAACTAGAAACATACAAATAATAAACTTCCACTGTTGCTGTCTACATTGAGGTGGTATTGCATTGCCAAAAAGTCTAAAGGGAAGGTAATATCTGAACCTCACCAATGCCTAAGTCAGCTTTCCCCAACCAGATGCACCCCAGATGCATTGGACTACCACTCCTATCCTCCACAGCCGGCAGTGGCTATGATTTAAGCGTGTTTCCGATCTGGTCTGAAGTTGGCCAAACAATCATGCCAAATAGAAATGGATGAACATGGTACAATATCATTAAGACGTGAGCGCTGACATAAATGATGTCATGCTAGCGTAAGGGGCCAATGGCATTAGCTGGCATTATGGGATTACCTGGAAAGCCCACGACAGCAGCTAATGTTATTGGCACTGCAATAGAGGTCCCTTACACTAGCGCAGCGTAATTTATGTTAGTGCATGTGTCTTATTGAATACTGCCCATAAGAACAGCCTGACTTGATCTAACTAAAGTCCATCGACTCCAGCATTCTGTATGCAGGAACAGTGGCCAGCCAGTTGCCAAGTGAGGCTCACAAGTAGAAAGACATGAAGGTGATTATTTTCACTAGTTTTCTCCCAGCACCTGGTATTTCAGAAATATACTGCCTTTGTTCATGGAGGTTCCCAGAAGCCATCCTGCTGCCAATAGCCATTGACAGACCCATCTTCCCTGAAACTCCCATAATCCCTCACAATTGGATGTGCCGTCAAGGGCTGGTGGGAATTACAATCCAACATTTGGAAGGCCACAAGTTGCCTATCTCTGCTTTAGAATAAGGGTATTGAAAATAATTATTTATTTATTGTACTTTTAAATTGCCCAATAACCAAAGTTCTCTGGGCAATGTACAATACATTAAAACATAATACAAACATTAAAACCAAAACAAAACATAAAAACAGGGCAGAATAAAATTAAGATAAAACCAGGAGCAAAAGGTAAAGCCATCCCAGCACACAAAACCAAATTAAAACCAGCAGCAACATAAAGCGCTGAAAACACTAAAAAACAGTTCTTAAATGCCTGGGAGAATAAAAAGGTCTTCACCTGCTGCTGAAAAGATTATAAAGTAGGAGTCAGGCTTTCTGGGGACAGCCTTCCACAAATGGGATGCCACCACTGAAAAGGCCCTTTCTCTCGTAGCCATCCTCCTGACCTTATTTGGCAGGGGCACCTGGAGGAGAGTCTCAGAAGATTATCTTAATATCCAGGTAGGTATATATGGGAGGAGACATTCCTTCACAGAACCTGGCCCCAGTTTTCCACAACCTAGGTCCCTCAAGATGCTTTGACTACAACTCCCATTGACCCCAGCTGGCAGGGCCTATTGTCAGGGAGGATAGGAGTTGTAGCCCCAAACATCTGGAAGAACCCAGGTTGGGAAAGCCTGCAATATATAATAGTGAACTCATTATCTGTGTGTATTTTGGATGCTGCCAAAATGGCAGCATCCCCACACAAAAGGGAGGTACCAGCAGGCTCTGACAAAAACCAAGGTTTGTGGAATTACAAAAAATCTTCAAGAAAAAATCCCTAAGGGGGTGGGGACAGCAAAACAGTCCAGTGGGAACTGAGCATTCTCAGTAAGTATGGAATACTGACTTAATTGGCTGGGGAGAAATGGAACTGGGTGTGTGGGGGGGGGGATGGAATAGAGTCTCCTTGAAGAGGGCATGGCTCACTGGCTGGCTGGAATCTGAACAGGACCACTTCACACAGGACCATTAATAGAATCATAGAATAGTAGGGTTGTACCCTACTAATAGTAGCACCCCCACCAGGGGAAGTGAGTAGGGTTGTACCCTACTAATAGTAGTACCCCCACCAGGGGAAGTGAGGTTGGTGGATACTAAAAAGAGGGCCTTTTCTGCTGTGGTATCCTGGTTGTGGAATGAACTTAGAATGATAGAATAGTAGGGTTGGAATGGGGCCTATAAGACCATCAAGTCCAACCCCCTGCTCAATGCAGGAATCCAAGCCAAAGCATCCCTGACAGATGGCTGTCCAGGCTTGTCTTGAACGCTTCCAGTGTGGGAGAGCCCACCACCTCCCTAGGTCATTGGTTCCAGAAGATTTCCTGATGTTCAGCTGGAATCTGGCTTCCTGTAACTTGAGCCCATTATTCCATATCCTGCACTCTGGGATGATTGAGAAGAGCTCCTGGCCTTCCTCTCTGTCACATTGCAGGTCCCACTTGTAAGAATTTTAATAAGAACATTAGAAATATTTTGGGTCACTGAACACAAAGTAATATCTGACTAACCTTGCTTGCTCTCACTTCTGAGCTTGCTAAGAATAATGTGTCTGTTATTCACACCTTTGTTTAGGATATTTGAAAGAGCACCCTCTTGTTTCAGGCTTTCCTTCTTTTCAGGACCTAATGACATTCATGATATACTGTGGAAATCTTGGGATTGTGCTGCTTGATTAAATACTTAACAAATTAATTCTTCCTATTTTTTCTTCTTCTTCATTAGATACTCATGACAGGTTTTCAATTTGCCAGCTGGATTATTTGCATAAGCTTCTGTTGGCTGGCTGTAAACACACTGCAAGACTTGCTGTTTATGTGGCACGTTTACTGGAGACAGTTCCTTTTGTGCAGGCTGTCTGCTATTTTTACTTCATGATTGCATACACAAAGCTAAATATTGAGGTATAGGAGCCAAAGAAATGGTGCTAGATTGCCAAGTCACCAGCCAAAGGCTCTCTAAATCTCTGGGCCTATTCCAATAGAAAACCTTGTGTGTCGTGCATGCACGCATGTGTGTGTGAGACAGAGGGCGAGAGAGAGAGAGAAGCTGGAGACAGGTTAGGACTGGGACTACAGCATGGAGAAGAGGGTTCAACCCTTTCCTCCTGCACTGCTAGGGATGTACAAAAGTCACTTACCTTTTCGAAGGCTGACATTCGCAGTGGGGGAGGGGGCGGAGGCGCTCCATCCCTCCCGCCGAAATTCTCTCCAGCCAGCTCCGCTCTGTGGAGATTCCACAGAGCCACCGGCTGGGGCCGTCTGCAGCCGGACATCCAGCCGCTGGGCAGCCTGCAGGGACGCAAATGGCGGCTGCCGTAGCCGCCGCCATTTGCGTCCCTGTATTTTGCCGTGATAGGCTATGTAAATACTTATGTAGCCTATCACGGCAAAAAAGACACAAATGAACAGCGGACGCAAATGGCGGCGGCTATGGCGGCCACCATTTGCGTTCCCTTTTTTTCACCGTTTTAGCCTACGTAAATATTTACATAGGCTATTATGGCGGGGAAAAAAGGGAATGCAAATGGCGGCCACTACACCATTTGTGTTCCCCCATTTTTTTTCCGCCATAATAGCCTACGTAAATATTTACGTAGGCTAAAACAGCGGGAAGAAAGGGAACGCAAATGGCAGCCACCATAGCCGCTGCCATTTGCATCTGCTTTTTTTTTTTTGCCGTGATAGGCTACGTAAATATTAGCTATAATGAAGAAGCAAATGGCAGCCACAGACGCGGCCGCCATTCGCAAGTCAGCGCGGATGGCAGCAGGTAAGTGCTCCGTTTCATGTGCCTTTCGCGGGGTGGGGGGGTGGGGGGCTTCATTCCACCACAGATTTCGGGGGGCTGAATGCCAGTTCAGCTCACCGAGATCTCACCGAGATCTGTGGCGGAATTCTCTGACATCCCTATGCACTGCAATCTCAGCAAAAATTGCCCACCCTAAACATGCTCTTTGCCACAGCAGGGGAGTTCCTTGAAAGCCAATAACAGTTTCCCTGCTGAAGAAAGAGGGGAAGCAATTTTCATCTTGGCACAGGGGGAAGGGATTAACCCACCTCCCTGTGCACCGCAGTCCCTATCCTGATTGGTCCCTTTTTGCTATTTAACAAACAAACAAAAACACAGTTTCATGTGATCATGCATATTATGCAATGTGTCGTTTGGAATAACCTCAAACACTGGCCTGTGGTGTTGGCCAACCTTCTGCACACTCTTTAAATTATGTGGATTTGAGGCACTTTTGTAAGGTACTGTCCAATCTGCAGTTAGCATATTCTAGAAGCTTCTGTGATCTCTTCTTCCAGCTGGATGCTGGAAGCATGCAGAGACCTCCTTTTAGTAGATTCTGCTCATTCAGACCTCCTAAGGGGATGTGGGCTGAGGTGTCATCAATATCCAGGTGATACCCAGCTCTACCTCTCACTTTCATCTAATTCAGGTGAGGTAGCAGCTGTCCTAAATCAGTGCCTCCATGGGGTAATGGACTGGATGAGGGCCAATAAACTGAAGCTCAATCCAGACAAGATAGAGGTGCTCGTTAATGGGTAATTTATCTACCAAGTTGACTGATGTTCAACCCGTTCTGGAGGGGGTTGCACTCCCCCTGAAGGATCAGGTGGTGTGCAGTTTGGGGGTGCTCCTGGATCCATCATTGTCACTTGAGGCACACACAGGTGGCCTCAGTAGATTGGAATGCCTTTTATCAACTTAGGCTGATAAACCAGCTGTGACCAGGGATGTCTGAGAATTTTGTTTCTGTTTGAAAATCATGCAAACACATCCTGTTTTCAACCCTGAACATGAATGCAACCAGGAGCGCAATTCTCAGGACATTTTCACAATTTCCCAAACTTGTGTTCACAAATGTGCACTCCTCCCTTTGACAATACAAAATACTGCAGTTTATTCTTTTAAATATTTGTAATGCATTTTATATTTTTAACTGTGGCATATTCATTTTTAACTGGTTGGAATCTGCCCAGAGAACATGAATTATTGGGTGGATTCGAAATGTACTAAATAAATAAGTCCGCATTTTCATGCTTTAGCCTATGGGGAAAAGGGCACATCTTTGGATGCGCACTTTAAAAAATGCTCACTTTTCCCAATCAGAAAAAAAAGATGCTGGCATTCGGGAACGTGAATGAGGCAAACTAACCTTTGAGGAGGAATTCAGAGAACCCCCTAAGCTCAAACGTTGCATGTTTGCCTATCTCTAGCTGTGACCCTGTCTGGACAGAGACAGCCTGATGACAGTTATCCATATTCTGGTAACCTCCCAGTTGGATTAATGCAATGTGTTGAAAACGGGTTGGAAACTTCCATTCATCCAAAACAGAGCTGCTAGGCCTCTGACTGGGACTGGTCAATACAATCATGTGACACCAGTGCTTTGTCAGCTACACTGGCTTCCAGTCCATTTCTGGGGCCAGGTCAAAATGTTGGTGTTGACCTTCAAAGGCCTAAACGGCTTGGGGCCAGAGTGACTACAGGAACATCTCCTGCCATATATACCTGTCTCGGTCCTTAGACCATTTTCAGAAGGCCCCATTGAATGAAGTTAGGCAGCTGGCTTCAAGAGAAAGGTCCTTCTTGGTTGTGGAACCCTGTTTACAGAACACCCTCCGCCAGAGGCTTCCCTGGCAACCACACTGTCATCTTTTTGGTACCATGAAAAGACATTCCTTTTCTCCCAGGCATTTTAGGTTTTAGATTCTTAAAGGTATAGCTTAGATTTGTCCATACAGTGCTAGAGTGGCTGCTGTTATATACTGTATATTGTATATTGTATATTACTGTTATTGCTATACTTATTGTGTACATGTTTTATTCTTTTATCAAGCAACCCATCCAAATAACTTTTGTTATTGGGTGTACTAAAAATATAATAAACAAATAAACAAAGGTGGGGACAAGCAACTACATTATGCAAATCAGGTTCAGAGGGAAGTAGTGACACCCAGCTCTACCTCTCTTTCTCATCAAAACCAGGTGAGGCAGTGGCTGTTCTGAATCAGTGCCTGGGCACGGTAATGGACTGGATGAGGGCCAATAAACTGAAACTCAATCCAGACAAGACGGAGGTACTGTTAGTGGGTGGTTCGTCTGCCTGGCTAGGTGATATTCAACCTGTTCTAGAGGGGGTTGCACTCACCCTAAAGGATCACGTTCGTAGTTTGGGGGGTGCTCTTGGATCCAGAACTGTCACTTGAGGCACAGGTGAACTCAGTGGCACGGAGCACTTTTTATCAGCTTAGGCTGGTATACCAACTATGCCCTTATCTGGACAGAGATAGCCTAGCTACAGTTATCCATGCTCTGATAACTTCTCGTCTGGATTATTGCAATGCGTTATACGTGGGGCTGCCTTTGAAAATGGTTCGGAAACTTCAGCTGGTCCAAAATAGGGCAGCAAGATTGTTAACAGGGACTGGCCTGCGGGGTCATATTATGCCAGTACTTTTCCAGCTGCACTGGCTGCCAGTCCATTTCCGGGCCCAATTCAAAGTGCTGGTATTAACATTCAAAGCCCTTAACGGCTTGGGGCCAGGTTATCTGAAGGATCGCCTCCTCCCGTATGTGCCTGCCCGGACCTTAAGATCATCCTCAGCGGCCCTTCTCCGTGAGCCCCTGCCAAAGGAAGTGAGGCGGGTGACTACTAGGAGGAGGGCTTTTTCTGCTGTGGCACCCCAGCTCTGGAATGAGCTCCCTAGTGAGGTTCCCCTGGCACCTACATTGTATTCCTTTTGGTGCCAGGTGAAGACCTTTTTATTTTCCCAGGCATTTTAGCATTTTAGCTTTCTAAATTTTTAGGTTTGCTGTTTTAAATCTGTATTTTAAACTCCTGCACCGCTGCTACATTTTATTGTGGTTGTATTGTTATATTGTGGTTTTAATGTTCTATATATTATAAATTGTTTTATTGTGTGCTGTTTGGTTTTAATTTTTGTGAACCTCCCAGAGAGCTTCGGCTATTGGGCGGTATAGAAATTAAATAAATAAATAAATAAATAGTGTGCCTCTGAATACCAGTAGCTGGGGAGTCCAAGCGGAAGGCTGCTATTGTGTTCATGTCCTACCTGCCAAGGGGAACTTGACATCTGGTTGGCCGCTGTGGGAGCAGAATGCAGGACTAGATAGGCCTTTGGTCTGATCCAGTGTGGCTCTTCCTATATTTTTGAGAGCAAACCCAATGTCACAGATTGGTCCATCCTTGTGTCAGGGTGAGGACACAACTCTGGTCTCTCTCAAGGGTCCTCAGGCACCTGGACTCATGCTTCAGTCAGTGGTAGACTCTCTCATTGCTGGGACAAATGCCTTTAACAGCCTCTCCCAACCTGGTGCCCTCCAGACGTGTTGGACTTCAACTTCAAATTGGCTGGCTGGAGGATGCTGGGAGTTGTTGTCCAACACATCTGGAGGGCACCAGGTTGGGGGAGGCTGGTCTAAAGAAGGAAAAGTGGATGTCCCACCCAGTATTAGGACTCACCCAGCTGTCCCCACAGGGCAGGCTTGGCAATGAGCCATTGAGAGGGCTTCCCAGTGCTTCTCGTGGCTGGGTGTTGTTTGATAGCACAACCACTCTCCGTTTTTAGTTCCAGCCATCTGGTCAGCTTCCCCCAGGAGTTGGAAACAGGTCACCCTTAGGTGCCAAGACCCTTCATGTCACCTTCAGCCTTGTGGTAACTATTTGTAGTCTGACTGATCATGTCCTGGAGGTGGAACCACCCCCACCCCCACCCCCACCACTCCCAGTGTGGTGCCTCAAACCAAATTAGTAACATATGACCATAACGTATAACATATGTTCACTGACAGAAAATGGTCTATTCCACTTTGGACCAGATGAGGTAATTGTTATTAAGAACCTTAGGGTACAATCTAGGCAATGGTAAGCACATTAAGTCACACTGATTTCAGTGGGAGAATTAAGCCAATGTAGTCTAATTCTTAGAGGGTTGACATAGACTGGCAAGACCCAAGTTCAAATTCCTGCTTGGCCATTATGCTTACTGAGTTCTTTTGAGAACATATGAAGCTGCTTTATCCTGGGTCAGACCTTTGGTCCATTTAGCCCAGTACTGTCAACACTGACTGGCAGCACCTCTCCAGGGTTTCAGGCAGGATTTTTTTTTCCTAGCCCTAACTGGAAATGCCCGGGGTTGAACCTGGGACCTCCTGCATGCAAAGCTTCTGCTCTACCACTGAGCTCTGGCCATTCTCTGTCAGTCTAAATTACTTCACAGGATTGTTGTGATGGTAAAAGAGGGGACCATGTACACCACCCTGACCTTTCTAGAATAAGAGTGAAATAAAGAAAAAGTAATAATAAAGTGTAGGCTTGACTCAGTCCAAGTGGTTGGCTGTGAATTGTGCCTTTAAGATTTTCAGAGCTGCTGTTTGAAAGGTGACAGAGGAGCCAGTCCTTTCTGAATGCTGTCTACATACATCGTGATTCAGAGCTTAAGTAAGGTTAGACCAATCAGAAATTCAACTGGCATGAACTTATCTAAATATCCCCCGTCCTTTGCACATTAGTAATGGAAATCTCTGTAAGGTTATAACCCAGTTAGGCATATTAAATTCCATTAGAATCACAAAGTTAAGCATCCCTGACTTTGTGTTGGATTTTGTGGCCTTTGAGTCTTGACATCACAGTGACAAGTAATCCAATTCTTAACCCCCCACCCCCAATATAAAACCACCGATGGAAATGTTTTAAGAGTTAAAAAGAGGCTTACTGCCTGTGGTGATAAAGGAATCAGTGACTATAACATCAGCATTAGAAAAAGCATACAGCAGATTAAGGGTCAACTTAGGCATTTGGGGTGGGTTAGGGTATTTTAGAAAATGTTTTTACTGTAGAATTTTATTCTTTTAAACTGTTTTATTGTACACTGTACATCGCCCAGAGTGGCTGGGTGACCAGCCAGATGGGCGATTAATAAATTTAATAATAAATAAATAAACAAACAAACAAACAAACTTATATATTGGATCAGGAAAAGAACAAACCATCTGTCAAGCATTTTTTAAAAAGATATTGGAAAGACAAAGTATTCTGGATTTGCGTTATATGTAGGAGGCAAAGCAGTACGTCCTTAGGAGACACACACAATAATTGTGCATGTTGCCAAGTGCCATGGAGGTACTTTTCTTCCAGCCACACAATCTTTTGTACATGTTATTGGTGATGTTCTGGGCCTTAGTCACACTGCTGTGTTAACATCCATAGACGTTTTCTTCTAAAATATTGTCACACTCAAAATGCTATGTTGAAAACTCAGGTTTGTTTGTGGGTGATGTCACAATGGAAAGGGGAATAAATGACCCATTGTTCCTTTTCCATCATTAAAAACAAAATCCATATAATTTTAATGAGAGCTATGGGGACTGTTCATAACCATGTTACAGAAATCAAACATAAATGTTTCATATTGAAGGGAAAGAAGAGGTGCCTTTGTCCTTCCACCAGCAGGTGAAACCATCCCCATCCCTTTTTTTTAAAGCTTCCTCAGACTGAATATATTACACCCCAGCCTTGTATCATTGGCAGTGGCTACCAATCTGTTTCTGGGCTCAATTCAATTTTGCCACTGCTGACCTATAAAGCCCTAAATGGCTTGGGGCCAGGATATCGGAAAGACTGCCTCCTCCCCAATGAGCCCGCCCATAGTTTAAGATCTTCTTGGGATCCCATTTTGCTTGTCCCACTATTGAGAGAGATTAGGCTGGTGAGGACAAGAGACAGGGGCTTCTCTGTGGCAGCACCCCACTTTTGGGACTCTCTCCCAAAGGTATCTATTTGTTACATTTCTATACCACCCAACTCTCTGGGTGGGTCACATCAATTAAGACCATAATATTCAAGACAATAAAATACAATATAAAAGTTTAAAAGTTCAAACTACAGTATAAAAATTAAAATGATAACCAAATAGAACCCAGCTGCAGTACAAAGATTTAAAATACAATACCAGATTTAAAACAGAAACCAAAAAACTAAAATGCCTGGGGAAATAAAAAGGTCTTCATCTGGCACCAGAATGAGCACAGTGTAGGTGCCAGGCAAGCCTGTCTGAGAAGTTACAAGAAGCCAGATTCCGGCTGGACATCAGGACAAACTTCCTGACTGTTAGAGCAAAACAACAGTGGAACCAATTCCCTAGGGAGGTGGTGGGCTCTCCCACACTGGAGGCATTCAAGATGAGGCCGGACAGCCATCTGTCAGGGATGCTCTGACTTGGATTCCTTGGATTCCTGCACTGAGCAGGGGGTCGGACTCGATGGTCTTATAGGCCCTTTCCAATCCTACTATTCTATGATTGTAAGTTCATTCCACAACCAGGATACCACAGCAGAAAAGCACCTCTTTTTAGTATCCACCAACCTCACTTCCCCTGGTGGGGGTTCCCAGAGAAGGACTGCTGAAATTGATCTGACAGTCTGGTCAGGTGTATATGGCCCCTTCTTTGTTCACTTTTAGGCAGGCTGTTAAAACTGTTTGGTTCCACATTGTTTTTTAGTATTTTCAATATATTAGCACCACACTGTTTTTAAGATTGTTGATGTTTAAAAATTTTCAAATTGTTCTTAAAGTTTTTAAGTTGCTTTTATAGTTTTTAACATTTTTAGAGAGCAATCCTATGGTACCCTAGACAGAAGCTGGGGTGTCATAGGATGCTGCAGATTTCCTCCTTCACTCCTGTAGTCAGAACTACGAGTGCGGAGGAAGAAATCCAATCAAGGATCTTCCCTCCCCACCCTTCCAGCTGCCCTGGAAAACTGCTACCTCATAAAAGAAGTTGGAGAGGGAGAAAAGGGGGCATGCTGGTGGGCAGAGAAGGGAGGGGAAAGGAGAGGCCAGCATATGCAGAATCCTATGGCTTCTCTATGGACCTATGGCTATGGTCTGCATAGTTAAAGCAATTGTATTCCCCATAGTAACCTATGGCTGCGAGAGCTGGACCATAAGGAAGGCTGAGCGAAGGAAGATAGATGCTTTTGAACTGTGGTGCTGGAGGAAAATTCTGAGAGTGCCTTGGACCGCAAGAAGATCAAACCAGTACATACTCCAGGAAATAAAGCCAGACTGCTCACTTGAGGGAATGATATTAAAGGCAAAACTGAAGTACTTTGGCCACATAATGAGAAGACAGGATACCCTGGAGAAGATGATGCTAGGGAAAGTGGAAGGCAAAAGGAAGAGGGGCCGACCAAGGGGAGCTGGGGGTGGCGACGGCTGACAGGAAGCTCTGGTGTGGGCTGGTCCATGAAGTCACAAAGGGTTGGAAGCGACTGACCGAATAAACAACAATGGCTTCTCCAGTCCCCTCCCCACCCACCAAAAGGTAAGTTAGCTAGACGGGCTCAGAGGTCCATCTATCTGCTTTTTGTATTTTAAATAGAGGAATGGAGGTAAATCACCTCCATCCTCCTCTCAACCTGCCTAGCTCCTGCCAGCAGGACATAGGACAGGTGGGGGGCTCCAAACTCAGAGCCCTCTGCCTATTCGAAGCACAAGCCATAGGACTGCACCCTAATTGTTTAAATTGTTTTAAGTTTTAATTCTAAGTCACTTTGGTTGTTCTATTTACTGATACATTTATAAAGAAAGAAGGAAAATAAAGAAACATATTAGTGAGGTCAGAGGGGAATGAAATGCAAGAAATACAGACTGTGATAATTCCATTAAAGTTTAGAGGATGATATCCGATAGATACATCTGATGAAGTGGTCCCTGGTCCCCAAAGGCTATGCCCCTATAAATGTGTTAGTCTTTGTTTTTGCTGCAAGAGACTGACATGGCTATCCATGATATGATGAAAATTACAAATTCTATCCAATGAATGCTTTGTCAATGATTAAGAAGATAAGAACATAAGAAGAGCCATGCTAGATCAGACCTAGGGTCCATCTAGTTCAGCATTTCATTCACACAGTGGCTAACCAGCTGCCAACAGGAAACTCACAAGGAGGACATGAGTGCAACAGTTACCCTCCTGCCCATGTTCCCCAGCAACTGGTGTACATAGGCGTACCTGATACTGGAGGTAGCATATAGCCATCAGGACTAGTAGCCATTGATAGTCTTCTCCCCCGGGAATTTGTCTAACCCCCTATTAAAGCCATCTAAATTGGTGGCCATCTCTATGTCTTTTGAGAGCAAATTCCATAGTTTGACTATGTGCTGTGTGAAGAAGTACTTCCTTTTATCTGTCCTGAATCTCCCACCAGTCAGCTTCATGGGATTACTCCAGATTCTTGTATTATGGGAGAAGAAGAAAAATGTCTCCCTATCCACATTCTCTATGCCATACATACCTCTATCACATCTCCCCTTACTCACTTTGTTTCCAAGCTAAAAACAGGCAGAAGGTGATAACTGGGAGGTGTGCAGCTAATACACTCGGTCTTCCTATAACACAGTTCTACCACTCAATTTTTTGAAGATACAAACTTTGAAAGAAATATGGTAGCTTTCTTTTTGGTCTGTGCCTTTATCTTCCACCTTATTTGAAGCCAAGATCGATTTCATTGCTCATTTCTTCTCTTTGCATTTATTGGTGATCTTGCTTTTGTTATTCTTGTTGCATTCCCAAGTCCACCACGTAGTTTTCTTCAGTTTTCTTTCCTTGGGTCTGCAATACTGATCAGCTTGCTGGTAATCATTCCAAGATGCCAGAAGAAGACTCATAGGAATGGCAGGGGAACCAAACCATGTTGTTGAGGGAAGTCCAAATGTTTCCTTTATAGGACCTGGCAATGGTATTTAATTAACCATCTGTTTATCATAGCTGTGCTAGGGAGACATCTCCTCTTACTGGACGAGTAAGGTCTGGATGCCTTCTCAGTGACAGGTATGTCTTGATCCATATGCAGACTGCCAACATTGCATCTACATCCAACATAATGAATAGCAATTTGGGCTTCTCCATGGAGAAACTCCTTACAGCACCTATGATGGTTGCCTTTAAGCGAGGAAGAGAACCTGAAGGAGGCCATTGGCATCACAAGTGGCAGGACAAGTTACTTTGAGATTTCTGTGAATGGTATCAAAGCCAGCACTGAACACAGGTGGAAATAGCTTATCAGCTTAGGCAGGATGGGAAACCTCCCACAGGGCCTTTCTCCCATACTCTGTCCCTTCTCCCAGTGGTAGAAAAAGGCAGTGATTCTCTAGTGCCAAGGGGGAAACCCGCTGTTATATCCAGTCACTGATCAGAGATAAGAGCAGGGTTTTCCCCTCAGCACTAGAGAAAGGCATCATTTTTCTAACTTTGAGAATCCCTCTGTGTGCTTGGAGGAAGGGACTCCTCAGTGCTAGAGAAAGGTTGCCTTCTCTAGCACTTAGTGGTTCCTTTCTCTGATCAGGGATAAGAGCCAGGTTTCACCACTCAGTGCTAGAGAAAGGCAGCATTTCTCTAGCACTGAGGACACCCTTTCTCCATACAGAGAGGGGCATGGAACAATCACTCCATGTCTCTCTGTGCATGGAGAAAAAGAACCCTATGACATCAAGGGTGGGGCTTTGGGAAAAATGGGTGGGGCTTTGAGAAAGAGGAGACTCTACCCCTGACATCGTCTGGCCCCTTGGAAGCTGACCAGCAAGCAAAGCTGGGCCCTAGTGCTGGAACTGTTCCCTAATCCTGGCCTAATAGTGTGAAGGAGGCAAGTGAGAGCTCCTAGTTTCAGGAATCCAAGACTGGACTTAAGGCCATAGAGCAGTTTTTTTAGGCTGACCTGTGTTGGATGAATGTAGGGTGTACCTTTTGGGGACCTGTGCAATCATTAGAGTAATCTCTGCAGGGTAGCTAGTTTCCCACCTGCAGCTACCTCTTTTAATGTGCTCCTGTCACCTTCATTTGCAAACTAGGAGCAAAGAGCCTTCAGCCTAAAGAGCACAAGTGTCCTGGACCAAGGAGCCCTTGACAGGGAAGTACTTACTTAAGGACATAAGAAGAGCCATGCTAGATCAGACCAAGGGTCCATCTAGTCCAGCATTATGTTCACACAGTGGCCAACTGGAAACCCACAAGCAGGGTATGAGCGCAACAGCATCCTCCCACCCATGTTCACCAGCAACAGGTCTACATAGGCACACTGCCTCTGGTACTGGGGGTAGCACATAGCCATCAAGACTAGTAGCCATTGATAGCCTTTTCATCTAGGAATTTGTCCAACCCCCTTTGAAAGCCATACAAGTTGGTGGCCATCACTACGTCCTGTGGTAGTGAGTTCCATAGTTTAACTATGTGCTGTGTGAAGAAGTACTTCCTTTTATCTGTCCTGAATCTCCCACCAATCAGCTTCATAGGATGACCCCAGGTTGGCACTTAAAATGCCAAATCTCCCATGTCCGGTAACTTGAGGTTTCATTAAGAGTCTAGCCCAGGGGTGCAAAACCTCAGGCCCGGGGACCCAATCTGGCCCAACTGGAGTCCTGGTCCAATGCTCTGGGACTCCCCGGAGGGCTGTGCTCCCTGGTTCCACCCCTTTCTCCAACCACCAATCATTTGGTGGTTTCCTGGCTTTTGTGCAGTTTGTTCCCCATTCCGTAAGGCTGAAGTGCCTCTCCTGAGGCTTAATTACTGTCAGGAAGAACTTTAAGCTACAATATGCTGGTATTTTTGCTATTTTGGCCATGCCCCTTTTTCTGTTTGTAGGAAAGGGTTAAAATGTTGCTTTTGCATTAAATAGGTCGCAAATGCTTTTGAGCGATAGCTGAGCTGAGACAGGATATGGAAACAGGTGTCTAAAGTACGTTTGTGGTCAGAAACTTAGACTGAAGTTAGAGTGTGGGTAAGCCAGGCAAAGTAGATGCCATAAAAGGAGAGTTGTAAACATGGGCAAGGGGCCTTAGAATTAGAGCAGCGGGAGATGTAAACAGAGGCGGGACTTCCGTGGGCTTGATTAGGCGCTCGGGATAGGCTGTGAACTTTGGAGTACCCAGCCAATGGGGAAACAAGGGAGAGACTCAGCGGCCGGGGAAAGGGAATAAAAACTGTGTGCTTTGATTACCAGGTGTGCCTACTCAACTAGGACACCCACCTTTGCAAATGTGCTTAATAAACATAGAGTGCTGCTTGAACGTGTGTCATGAAGTTATTTTACAGGTAATGGTTGGACAAACGAGTTTCTAACAAATTTGGGGGCCCGCCCGGGATCCAGGCTCATTGTTCGGGGGCCGCTGATGCCGAAGTCTGGGGAGACATGTCCTGTTGAATTTAACAGCTCTAGGGTTCATCATCAGGGACTTCCCTGATGTGCAGTCAGAAGGATCCCGAAGCGTGACATGGTGAAGCAGACAGGGTGGTGATCGTAGGCACCGGCTAACCGTGGCAACCAGGCAACTCCATGCATGGACCAAGGTAGGAAAATTGGACTGTTAAGTACTGCCTTGGTGGTTAGGCATCGAGACTGATTGTGGAATGTGTGAGACGTGTCAAGGGACATGAAGTGAGTGGGGAGTCCTAATCTGCGGTTCTGTTACATCCACGAGGAGTATGGCCAGAGCTGGACGAAGTGACAAAGGGGAAGGTTGAAAGGTCTCGATGGGGAACAATGGTTCCAAGGGGGGGTGGGGTCAGGAAAGACCCAGGAAGAAAAAGTGCCTAGGGAAAAGGACAACATTCTGCCAAATAGTCCCTTAGGGCAGATGTTAAAATTTTGGAAGGACATTTCATGTACCAAAACAAAGGACAAGAAAAAGATGATTAACTTTTGTTGTTTTGTTTGGACTCGGGAAAGTATCAAACCACCTGCTATTTTCTGGCCCAAATTTGGAATGGAGGAAGCATGGTTGTGTCAGACTTTAAATCTCTATGTGAATGATAAAAGACCATTTTCACAAGAGGAGTCCAATTATGCTAGATAGGGAATGAAGTAGTGACACTATGTCCCCTGAGGTCAGGGAAAAGTAGGAAGGAAGAAAATCCCCCTGAGAATAATGGGAGTCATGGGATCCCCTATCCCACCTCCCATCCCCTTATGTTCCTATGGCACAAGAGCCAAATATTCCTCCTTTGGTGGAGGAGGAAGAAGACAGGGAAAGAGGGCAGGGGACCCAGACAATGACATCAACAAGGCCCAGTGAACTGTATGGGGGACTGAGAAGAGAATTAGCCCAATTAAAGAGAGATACAGTAAATTTCCCTATCCCTCAGGGGGCCTGAAGGAAGGTCAATAGTACACCAAAAGGAACTGACAGTGATTCTGAGGTAAACCAGGAATATCCCTCACCAGATGTGACACTTGAGGGAGCAAAGATGTACCCTTTACGGGAGGTCCCAATAGGACAGGGACAGGTGGGGTTTGTAAATGCCCCACTCAATAGTTCAGAAATGTTAAGAAACGTTAAGAAAGAGATGAAGTCTTTAATGGAAGATCCCGTAGGATTGGGGGAGCAATTTCTGGGACCTAATATATATACCTGGGGGGAATTAATGTCCATTCTAGCCATCCTGTTCTTGGGAGAAGGAAGGGCCATGGTTAGGAGAGCAGCAATGGCCGAATGGGAAAAAGAGCATCCCCCTGGGCAGGGAGTGGTCCCGGCTGATCAAAAATATCCTAACTGAGATCCAGGCTGGAACCACCAAGATGACCAACACCGGATTAATATGCAAAACCTCAGGGTGTTGATAATCAAAGGAATCAAACTCGCAGTACCCGGGTCCCAGAACTTGACCAAGCCTTTGAAATTCAGCAAGGCAAGGAGGAACCACCATCTGATTTCCTCCAATGATTAAAGGATCGGATGAGAAAGTATTCTGGCATGAATACTGAAGATCCAGTAAGTCAGTCACTATTGAAGGTTAATTTTGTAACAAAATCATGGCCAGATATTAAAAAGAAGCTAGAAAAGTTAGAAAACTGGAGTGATAAAACCATAGAAGAATTATTGAGAGAGGCAAAGAAGGTGTATGTTAAGAGACAGGATGAGAAGCAAAAACGGACCATCAAAATTATGGTCAATACAGTAGACCAGGTTGTGGAAAAAAAGATGGGATCTACTGATTCAAAAGGATGGCAGGGACAAGAATTAGGAGCAGTGGAGGTAGAAGAAGGGAAGTGGATACTTTCAGATGGCAAAGAGATGGTCAACAAACCAATTATGAGGGAAATTATGGCTATTTTACATCAGGGAAGTCATTGGGGGATTCAAGCAATGTGTGATCTAGTGCTTAGAAAATATGGGTGTGTAAGAATGTACACAGTGGCCAAACAAATATGCGAAAGATGTCTAATTTATAAAAAGATTAATAAGAAGGTATTGAGAAAACAGCCCCAAGGAGGGCGTAAGCCAAGCTTGCATCCCTTCCAAAGTATCCAGGTTGAGTTTACAGAACTCCCTCTGGTGGGTCGATTAAAGTATCTTTTGGTTTTAGTAGACCATTTGACATACTCGATAGAGGCATACCCAATGTCAACTGCCACGGCTGTAGGAGTAAGTAGGGTAATCCTGGAACACATTGTGCCCAGGTAGGGATGTATGAAAGTTCCGCCACGGATCTCGGGGAGGCCGAATGCCAACACATTCGGCCCCCCCGAAATCGGTGGCAGAACGGCCCCCCGCCCCCCCGCCCACCCCAGGATGGGACTTACTTGGGGTGGATCTTCCTGGCGGCGGCGGCTCCGGTGGCGGCGGCTCCAGCAGCCGGTCTTCCGACCGGCTGCCGCTGCCGCCATTTCCAAGTTAAAAAAAAAAAAAGTGACAGGCTACGTAAAGATTTACGTAGCCTATCACGGCTAAATTTTAAAAAACACCGTGATAGGCTACGTAAATCTTTACATAGCCTATCACGGCTGAGTAAAAAAAAAAAAAAGCGCATACGCAAATGGCGGCGCCCATGTGCGCCGCCATTTGCATTCCTTATTTTGATATAGAGTACATTAAGTAAATTAATCCTAGAAACCAGGCTGCCATTGACTAAGTGTTTACCCATAGTATTACTGAGAATATGGACGGCCCCACGGAAAGATGTAGAAGTATCTCCAAATGAAATATTATTTGGTGTCCCATACATGGGTCAACTCGGAGAACTGCCTCAATATGAAACCAAAGACTGATTTTTGAAGCAATATATACTTGGGTGTCGTCTTCTCTATCTCTCTTCAGGGAAAAAGGATTGTTGGCACAAACACCGCCCCTGGAGTTCATGGTCCATAATATCCAGCCGGAAGAATGGGTGTTGATAAAATCGTGGAAAGAAGCCAATTTCAACCAAGTTGGGAAGGACCCTTCCAAGTGCTGTTGACAACAGAAACTGCTGTCTGAACTGCTGAGAAGGGTTGGACCCACCACACCCGTGTGAAAGGACCTGTCAAAGAACCCCAGAAGGGTGACTCCTGGGCAGTAACCAAAACAGACTCTCCCAGTAGATTGATTTTGAAAAGAACTTAAGTTAAATGGACATTGCTGCATCCATTCTGGGGTGGGACGCTGGGCTGGAGGACAATCCTTCCTAGACCCCAGAAGAGCAATTTTTCAGGTTAGTCCACCCTCTGGTGGACAGCTGGACTACAGGTCCAGGCTCATCTGTGGTCTGGGAGGGACCCCTGTGCTCCTATTGGGATGTGAGGATAGAAAAAGGAGATATAGCACTCCCAAAGTTAGGGGGGGCTGGAGAATTGGTCTGGTTATATGTGTCCAGACAATGATTGTCCAGTTTGGGAGGACGTTTGGTGGACAACCGAACCACGAGGATGGACATTCTCAACTCCCTCCTGGAAAAAGCAAATTATCCAAATCATAAGGAGCTAGTTTAATCCTAATTGCCAGAATAAGCAGTGCAACCAAGTCTATATGACAATCCAAGAGACTGAATGGACAGAGGAAATTAAAGGGTCTACACTGAGGGTCAGTATCAACAATACTAAATTTGGAATGGGGATATCAATATCAGGAGCCGATCCTTGAGCATGTTGCTTCCAGACAAGAGTAGTCCCCCAAATAAAGAGTCAAACTCCAGAAAAGCCCACTGTGATGCCTGAAGTGAAACCCTTCGAACCACATAATGATCCAAAGGTAGTAGAGATTATAGATGTTCAGGACCTTAGGCAGACTTTTGAAATAGAAACAGGATATGGAAACACAAATGCCTGGCTGGAATGGATAAAATATACTGTTAAAAGTTTAAATAAAAGCAATTGCTATGCGTGTGCCTCTGGGTGACCGGTAGCCCAGATTGTCCCTTTTCCTGTTGGCTGGGAGAAAGATGCCTCTGGAATGCAATGCATGTTGGCATTTTACCAAGATACCACAGCATGGGGTAACAAGACCTGCAAGTCCCTGTCACTTCTGTTCCCACCATTAAAGAATGAAGATATACAGGTACCTCCAGTGTTCTCCTCTCCACTGCTATAGGAAACCATACTCCTTGTCTCTCACGACAGGGAGGAAATGGTGCCAAAGAGCTGGGAGAATTGAAAACCTGTACAATGGTGTTAAACATAACTGATGAGACGGGAGACAATTATACCTCGCTGAACATCCCTACAGCGGATTCATGGTGGTATTGCGGAAGTAAGATCCTAAGACCCACTCTACCTAGGAATTGAGGAGGCATTTGTGCAATTGTTCAATTGGCTATACCAATGATCTTGGCACTTGAAAAAGAAAAAATAACTATCCCAAAGAAACAGAGTCGACAAAAGAAGTCGCTTGGGGTCTCCTTTGATGAACGAATTTATATAGATTCAATAGGAGTCCCTAGAGGAGTTCCAGATGAATTTAAAGCAAGGAACCAGGTAGCAGCAGGGTTTGAGTCATTTCTCTTTTGGTGGGCCACAATAAATAAGAACGTAGATTGGATTAATTATATATATTATAACCAACAGAGATTTATAAACTATACCAGAGATGCAGTCAAAGGAATTGCCGAACAGTTAGAAGCCACTAGTAGAATGGCCTGGGAAAATTGAATGGTCCTAGATATGACATTAGCAGAGAAAGGTGGTGTGTGTGTAATGTTAGGAGGTAAATGCTGCACCTTCATCCCTAATAACACTGCCCCAGACGGTACAATCTCCAAGGCTCTTCAAGGACTCACAACCCTAGCTGAAGAGATGGCAGAAAATTTGGGGGCAGATACTTCTCTCACTGAGTGGTTAGAATCCTGGTTTGGAAAGTGGAAGGTAATGGTAATCTCTGCTCTTACCTCTTTAGTCATAGTGGCAGGAGTACTCACTGCCCTGGGGTGTTGCATCATTCCCTGCATAAGAGGCTTAGCACAGAGATTAATAGAAACGGCAGTTTCAAAGCAGATGCCCTTAGAACCTCCACCATACAGTGACAATATGATGCTAATGAATTAAGTCAATTCTGAAGACGAACAACACCAGGAAGGAGAGAGTGAAACTATGTTAGCAAGATTTGAAGCTTCATTGAGCTAGATGTGCAAAAAGCAACGAAATGGTGTAAAAGAAAAAGGGGGGATTGTAGGAAAGGGTTAAAATGTTGCTTTTGCATTAAATAGGTCGCAAATGCTTTTGAGCGATAGCTGAGCTGAGACAGGATGTGGAAACAGGTGTCTAAAGTACGTTTGTGGTCAGAAACTTAGAGTGAAGTTAAGAGTGTGGGTAAGCCAAGCAAAGTAGAAGCCATAAAAGGAGAATTGTAAACATGGGCAAGGGGCCTTAGAATTAGAGTAGCGGGAGATGTTAACAGAGGTGGGACTTCCGTGGGCTTGCTTAGGCGCTCGGCATAGGCTGTGAACTTTGGAGTACCCAGCCAATGGGGAAACAAGGGAGAGACTCAGCGGCCGGGGAAAGGGAATAAAAACTGTGTGCTTTGATTACCAGGTGTGCCTATTCAACTAGGATACCCACCTTTGCAAATGTGCTTAATAAACATAGAGTGCTGCTTGAATGTGTGTCACAAAGTTATTTTACAGGTAATGGTTGGACAAACGAGTTTCTAACACTTTGATCCCACCCACCACTGGAATGTGGGGCCCCCCAAACTTCTCTGAAACGGAACTTCAACCCTTGGGCTGAAAGAGGTTCCACACCCCTGACGCAGAGGGAGCTCTCGGTAACACAGCAGGCTGCTTTTGTCCCGAGGCCGATAGAAGCTCCTTGGCATACAGATAGGTTCATCAACTCTGAGGTGTCTATCCAGGTGTGAGAGCCAAGGCTATG
Source organism: Heloderma suspectum (assembly GCF_057233095.1). Classification (NCBI taxonomy): domain Eukaryota; kingdom Metazoa; phylum Chordata; class Lepidosauria; order Squamata; family Helodermatidae; genus Heloderma; species Heloderma suspectum. The sequence continues at coordinate 41,919,039 of NC_139460.1, read as the reverse complement.
AGCTCATCATGTTCTGTGCTTGCGGGAGTTTTCCACAGCCTTTGTGTGGTCGTCTACTGCTGCTTCTATGCCATCTGGCGTACTTATTTACAGCTAGCACACCTTTCCTCCTACCCTAGAAATCTCTAGCAGAGCTGGCTGGTTGAACTAATGGCTTGCAATGCTCACTGATGGTAATTTGAACTAAAACCCTGAATTGATGTATCATGAAAACTATCTACCTCCATTTGGATTTGTGAGGCTGTTCAGTTTCAGAGATTCTTTTCAAAAGCTGCAAGATGCCATCACATTGCTTATCTCCCGCTGACTTGCATCCACCATCAGAATATTCATGGGGAAGGGGCGAGGGGGGGAATGAAAGCACTAAGTGCAGCTATTTGGAAGAGTTCTTTTTGCCTCTTAGTTTTCCTGCCTTTCATCCTTAGAGCCAGTGCTAATAACCAGGGATGCTGACTGCCTCTGAAACAGGGGTAGGCAACCTGTGTCCCTTGGCCTAATTTCAAAAACCCTCTGCAAACGATAAATTCAGACCTCTCAAGAGCAATCTGTCCCTCCCATCCTAATGGACCGGGGGGGGGGAGATGGGGGTGCCAAAAAAGAGAAAGAGAAGCACACAGAGAGATAGATGGGGGTGCTAGAGAGAGAGAGAGAGGTAGAAAGATAGGTGAGAGAGAAAGGATGGCAGAAAGAGAGAGAAAGAAACAGAAAGTGGGTAGGAGAATGATAGAGAGGGCTAAACTACATACTATGTTCAATGGATAGCATGTAGCTGATCCTTTACCTTTTTTTACTTTAGTGTAAAAGGATCAGGACCACTGTGTGTGTATGGGGGGGGGGTTTAAACATTACCACCCAGCTGCTTTCTTGCCCTAAATTCACACACCACCACCACCACCCCATGCACAGGCTAAAAAAAAGAAAAAAACCTCCACTGGCACATTTAATGTAGTACTGTAGTTTAGACCAGAGAAAAGGGTGGTTTTGGCTCTGGCCCCTCCCACCAACAGCATGCAGCCCTCAGCAGATTATCCTGGAGGGAATGCCACCCTCGACAGAAAAAAAGGGTTCCTTGACTCTGCTCTAAGAGCATGCCAATAGGACAGAGACCTCCTTGGAACCTCTTTTGATATACTACTATAGGACAGTGCCTTCCTGTACAAGACATAGTTCTCCCTACTTTTTTCCATGTAGTTAACAACAACAAAATGGGGGTGACAACAGGGTCAGAGCATGAAATGGAGGAGGAAGGGGAAAAGCTGTGCAATACTAAGACTAGGCTGGTGTGCATTTTGATGCAATACTTGGGAAGGAGGAGGGAGGATCCAGGTTGGGCGGCTCCATGGTGCTGTGGTGCTCCAGGGGACAGGCAAGCCAATTGGGACGACTGGTGGGCTGAGGGGAGAGACCGGACCCACAGAATGGACCAGAGTGAAGACTCTCCCCCACTGCTGTCTGCTCGGGGCCTATAAAAAAGGCTAAGTTATTAGGCTTCAAATTTGATCACTTCTGGTATTTCGACAAGGCTATGCCGATGGGCTGCTTGGTGGCTTGTGCCGCCTTTGAAACCTTCAGCTGTGTTGCATAGGTAGAGGGAATGACTCTAGACTCAGCAGGCCTCAAACACAAGTCTTTTTATTTATCACACACAGAACTGCAGAACTTAGCAGAACTTTCAGAAGCTCCACCTGAAGCTGCTACTTCAACTCTACAGGAGCTGCCAAGGTTCAAAACAATAACTGACCCACAGTACCCCCCCACCCTCCCAGAATACATAACAAGCTCCTTTCTAGAACAGGTAATGAAGGACAGTGAAGGCCACCCCCATGCCACACACTGTCTAGATGATTTCCTATTCGCGGGCACAGCCAGGACTGGGGAATGCCTAGAGTTTCTCCAGGCCTTCCAGGACCTAGCTCAGGCACTTGGGTTCTCCTGGAACAGGGTAAGACAGAGGGCCCCACTGCTAGGCTTGTTTGTCTAGGAATTCAGTTGGACCCGGCAGCCTGCATGTCTTGCTTCTCAGCAGACAAGCTAGATGCGCTGAAGGACTGGATGCAGGGCCTTCTCCTGAACAGCAAATCAGGGAGACACAGACACTACTAGGCCACCTTAATTTTGCATGTCGGGTTGTGAAGGTTTCAGCCTACAGAGGCAGAGGGGGAAAAAAGGTCCGGCTTAGAGGCCTGGAGTTTTCTCAGAGTTTTCTAACCCTGAGAAAAGTAGTTTCATTTCTCTGGTTAAGTTTCTGTGTCAATTCCCCTGTTAAGTTTCATTTCTTCAAATTTGAAGCGGTACTTTCAGTTCTGGGGATGGAGGGTATAAAAAAGGAGAGTCAGAAAGACCAGGAGAACCAGTGCATACTCAGAAGACCAGAGCAGGAAGGAGCAACCTAGAGGGGTCTAAGGACAGATGGGTAAAGGGCAGCTAGGGTCCCAGGGCATAGTCTGAAGGCACGTGAGGCAGCCACCTTGCTAAAACTAAGCAGGTCTGGGTCTGGTCAGTATTTGGGGTGGGGACTACCTAGGAACCAAATGTAGCCATCTTGAGTTCCATGACAAAAGAAAGGTGGGATATAAATATAATAAATAAACAAAAAAAAAATCCTTGTGTTTTGTAACTTTTATTTTCTTGTAAGGCCTTTTGTATCACTCAGTTCTATTGTGTAAATGCCTTCAGTTCTGATGGTTTGCTTTAAATTTACCAGTAAACTGTTGTGGTTAAACCCCAAGTGTCTGGTGTGTCAATCACCCCACGCCTACAGCTGAAACCCCACTTTATTGGGAAGGAGAAGTTTAAAAGAAGGAATGTGGGATTCTTAAAGAGGCAAGAGGAGTTGCTCAGGGAGTTCAGGTCATAAGGGGAGCCCTGACACAGGTGGTCTCACCAGGCACAGCCTTTTGCACCAACTTGACATGGTCCACTGCCAGGAATCCTTCCCCACACCACCACCTTAGAATAACTAGGGGCATGAAGGAAGAACTGAGGGCAGGGCTAACCACCTTAGAAAGGTACAATGGAGATTTCTTGGATCTCCAAATCCATTCAGATGCATTGGGTTCCTGCAGAAGATTAGGAACGAGTAGGCTGCTGCTGTGTAAGACTGCAGCCTGGCCCTCGATACCGGGTTCAATACTCCCTGCATTATTGCTTGTTCCCAAGTGCCCACAGCTCCTCCTGGAATGCATCCAGGTTGATTCCCAGCCTTGGAGCCAGGAACTGGAACCTCTCCTGCAGAAATCGAGACAAAACGTCTGCAATATTATTTTCCACATCCAGAACATGTTGTATGGTATATCATGTGTTAGATGACAGGCATGCTAAAAGGAGGCCATTGCATGGGACACCACCGACCCCAAAAGCAGATCCCAAGCCCCTCAGCAACACTCAGCAAGGATAGGAATAGGGGCTACACCTAAACATTCATCAAGGGCTCTGGATGACGTGGTTGTGCACAAGGGCACTGCTTTGGATGGGTCTCATCATGGTGATGCGAGAAGCTGTAGCTCACGGATGCTCAGGCGCAATCCTAATTCAGGCAAGGGAGAATGACCTGGCCCTCTATTAAAAACTTGGTTGTAGCTGAAATAGGTTTGGCAGCGAGTCGAGGGTAGCTCCTCTCTCTTGTGGCAGGGCATAGGCCTGGATCCAAAAAATGGGGTGGGGGATGGGATTGCGAGAGTAGAAATCAGAGTAGAAATCCACTTAAGGGATTGCGAGAGGTGTGACTTTAACACCCACCCCAACATTGGGCGGGGGGGGGGTAGTTAGCTGTCACACAGGGGGCACAGGAAGGGCTCAAAATGGTTTGCTCCACTCTGAGCCTGACACTGGAGCTTCCCCACCAGGCCTCTGGTACGCAGGCTGGGTAGAGGTGTTCAGCCAGCAGGTGGGCTGGCCAGTGGCCAAAGGATGGTTCCATGCCCTATGCCTGCCAAATGTTCCTATTTTATGCTGCATCCAATAAAGCTGTGGCTATTTGTCAGTCCATATCAGTCTCTGACATTTTGTCATCATCCATACTCTTCCGCCCTGCGTCCTTCTAGGTACTGCCAACACAAACAGAATTCTTTAGGGGTGTTTCATTCTTCCCTTCCATTAGCTCCATGTATAGATCAGTTCTATAGAAGCAAAGGATCAAGAATGTGGGCACACCGAAGTTAAACATAATCTGCAAAGTTACTAGTCCATATACATGCTCACCATTAGGTGGGCATTTTACCAATATGCCATTAGACATCTAATTACTCTGTGCGTGTGTGTTTTTCTTCCTTTGTCCCTGAAAGAAGTTATTTTTTCTCACTTTCTTTATGTCCATTTGCAAGAAAAAGACATACAACAGGAATGTTTATTAAATGTGACAAACCTCAGGATATCTCAGTTGGACTAATATATTAAAAAACAGCTTTTTGCACTGTAGATATGCTAGGCTGTCACCTGATTAATTATAAGACCCATGAAACACCAGCACTGAAGCAGTGTGAAAAATGGCAATTATTCTCCCTAATAATTGTTTTAAAATGTATTTTTTAAAAGGATGAGTAGAGTATTCAGACTTCCCATCAACTGCATCATCTTTTAATATGGCATGTTCAAACTTTGCATGTTCTTTAATTAAAACTTCCAATAAAATTTTCCAGGGTGGCTTACACAAAAATTATCAAAAGCAAAGGTTTGTTTTCCAGAAACAACCCTTGAATGTAGTGAATTTACAGTGCAATTTTATACATGTATGCTTAGAAGCGAGCCCTATAGCCTTCAATGGGACTTTTGTTGTTGTTGTTGTTGTTCAGTCGTTCAGTCGTGTCCGACTCTTCGTGACCCCATGGACCATAGCACGCCAGGCCTTCCTGTCCTGCGCTCTCTCCCGGAGCGTGCTCAAGTTCATATTCATTGCATCCGTGATGCTATCTAGCCATCTCATCCTCTGCCGTCCCCTTCTCCTTTTGCCTTCAGTCTTTCCCAGCATCAGGGTCTTTTCCAGGGAGTTTTCTCTTCGCATTAGGTGGCCAAAATATTGGAGCTTCAGCTTCATTATCTGTCCTTCCAAAGAGCAGTCAGGGTTGATTTCCTTTAGGATGGACTGATTTGACCTCCTTGCAGTCCAGGGGACTCGTAAGAGTCTTCTCCAGCATCACAGTTCAAAAGCATCAATTCTTCGGCGCTCAGCCTTCCTTATAGTCCAGCTCTCACAGCCATACATTACTACTGGGAAAACCATAGCTTTGATTAGACGGACCTTTGTCGGCAAGGTGATGTCTCTGCTTCTTACTATGCTGTCTAGGTTTGCCATAGCTTTCCTCCCAAGGAGCAAGCGTCTTTTAATTTCATGGCTACAGTCACCGTCTGCGGTGATCTTGGAGCCCAAGAAAGTAAAATCTGTCACTGCTTCCATTTCTTCCCCTTCTATATGCCAGGAAGTGATAGGGCCAGATGCCATGATCTTCGTTTTTTTAATGTTGAGTTTCAAACCAGCTTTTGCACTCTCCTCTTTCACCCTCAACAAGAGGCTCTTGAGATCCTCTTCGCTTTCTGCCATTAGGGTGGTATCGTCTGCATATCGGAGGTTGTTGATAATTCTCCCGGCAATCTTAATTCCGATCTCTGATTCATCCAACCCGGCATTTCTCATGATGTACTCTGCATATAAGTTAAATAAGCAGGGTGACAATATGCAGCCTTGTCATACTCCTTTCCCAATTTGGAACCAATCGGTTGTTCCATGTCTGGTTCTTACTGTTGCTTCTTGACCCTCGTACAGGTTTCTCAGGAGACAGGTAAGGTGGTCTGGTACTCCCATCACTTTAAGAATTTGCCACAGTTTGTTGTGATCCACACAATCAAAGGCTTTAGCGTAGTCAATGAAGCAGAAATAGACGTTTTTCTGGAATTCTCTTGCTTTCTCCATGATGCAGCGAATGTTGGCGATTTGATCTCTAGTTCCTCTGCCTCTTCTAAACCCAGCTTGTACTTCCGGTAGTTCTCGGTTCGCATACTGCTGAAGCCTAGCTTGTAGGATTTTGAGCATCACCTTGCTGGCATGTGAAATGAGCGCAATGGTGCGGTAGTTTGAACACTCTTTGGCGTTGCCCTTCTTTGGAATTGGAATGTAAACTGACCTTTTCCAGTCTTGTGGCCACTGTTGAGTGTTCCAGATTTGTTGGCATATTGAATGCAGCACTTTAACGGCATCATCTTTTAGGATTTTAAATAGCTCGGCTGGAATACTGTCATCTCCGCTAGCTTTGTTGTTACTAATGCTTCCTAAGGCCCACTTGACTTCACTCTCTAGGATGTCCGGCTCAAGTTCAGTGACCGCACTATCATGGCTATCAGGGACATTCAAATCTTTCCTGTATAGTTCTTCTGTGTATTCTTGCCACCTCTTCTTAATCTCATCTGCTTCTGTGAGGTCCCTGCCTTCTTTGTCCTTTATCATGCCCGTCTTTGCACAAAACGTTCCCTTGAGATCTCCAATTTTCTTGAAGAGATCTCTAGTCTTTCCCATTCTGTTGTTTTCCTCGATTTCTTTGCATTGTTCATTTAAGAAGGCCTTCTTGTCTCTCCTTGCTATTCTCTGGAACTCTGCATTCAGTTGGGTATATCTTCCCCTTTTTCCCTTGCTTTTCGCTTCCCTTCTTTCCTCAGCTACTTGTAAAGCCTCATCAGACAGCCACTTGGCTTTCTTGCATTTCTTTTTCTTTGGGACGGATTTCGTTGCTGCCTCCTGAACAATGTTACAGACCTCCGTCCATAGTTCCTCAGGCACTCTGTCTATCAGGTCTAATCCCTGAAATCTATTCCTCACCTCCACTGTATATTCATCAGGGATATGATTTAGGTCATACCTGAAAGTTTTAGTGGCTTTCCCTACGTTCTTCAATTTAAGCCGAAATTTTGCAAGAAGCAGCTCATGATCTGAGCCACAGTCAGCTCCAGGTCTTGTTTTTACTGACTGTATGGAGCTTCTCCATCTTTGGCTGCAAAGGACATAATCAATCTGATTTCGATATTGACCATCTGGTGACGTCCATGTGTAGAGTCGCCTCTTGTGCTGTTGGAAAAGAGTGTTTGCTATGATCAGCATGTTCTCTTGGCAAAACTCTATTAGCTTTTGTCCTGCTTCATTTTGTACACCAAGGCCATGCCTGCCTGTTATCCCGGTGATTTCTTGACTTCCTACTTTAGCATTCTAATCCCCTATGATGAAGAGGACATCTTTTTTTGGTGTTAGTTCTAGAAGGTGTTGTAGGTCTTCATAGAACCAATCAACCTCAGCTTCTTCGGCCTCAGTGGTTGGGGCATAGACTTGAATTACTGTGATGTTGAATGGTTTGCCTTGGATTCGTACTGAGATCATTCTATCATTTTTAAGATTGTACCCCAGTACTGCTTTTCCCACCCTTTTGTTGACTATGAGTGCTACTCCATTTCTTCTAAGGGATTCTTGCCCACAATAGTAGATATGATGGTCACCTGAATTAAATTCGCCCATGCCTGTCCATTTGAGTTCGCTGACTCCCAAGATGTCGATGTTCAATCTTGCCATCTCATGTTTGACCACCTCCAGCTTACCTTGATTCATTGATCTAACATTCCAGGTTCCTAAACAATATTGTTCTTTACAGCATCGGATTTTCTTTTCACCGCCAGACATATCCACAGCTGAGTGTCCTTTCGGGTTTGGCCCAGCCGCTTCACTCTTTCTGGCGCTACTTGGAAATACCCTCTGCTCTTCCCCAGTAGCATATTGGACACCTTCCGACCTGAGGGGCTCATCTTCCGGCGTCATCTCTTTTAGCCTTGTGATACGTTCCATGGGGTTTTCTTGGCAAGAATACTGGAGTGGGTTGCCATTTCCTTCTCCAGTGGACCACATTTTGTCAGAACTCTCTGCCATGACCTGTCCGTCTTGGGTGGCCCTGCACGGCATAGCTTATGGCTTCACTGAGTTACGCAAGCCCCTTCGCCACAACAAGGCAGTGATCCATGAAGGGGCAATGGGACTTACTTCTAGGTAATTGTCTATAGGACTGCAGCCTTACAGTGCAATCCATTATATGTCTACTCAGGAGCAACTTCCATTGAGTTCAGTGGGGGAGGTTAGTGGGTACAGGATTGCAGCCTAAGTGTAGGATGTAGACTAGGGCACCTATGACTCAAATCAGCACTTTCCATGACACTCACTGGTTGATCTTGAGCATTTGCTAACTCTCAGTCCACCCTGCAGCGTTGCACTGAGGACAGAATAGTTTAACCTTTGTCTGCAAGCTGCCCCCAAGCTCCTTAGCAGAACAGTGAGATATACATAATTCATTTCTTTACCAGGTGGGTTTTTCTTATGATCAAAACTAATGATATATTTGCTCTTGTGTTTGGTTTTCACATTGTCTCTATGTTCTGATAGGAAGGAAGTCAACCATAGTCAGCCATTGACTATACAGTTTTGTGAGGAAGCAGAGCTCTTTCACAATTTTTGCCAAAATATATGTAAGGGAGGGGTGGGGGAATAACAGGCATGATCCTGCTCCTTCCTCTGCATGCATTCATTGTACATTTTTGTAATGTGTGAGTGTATAGTCCATCCTTCTCCAGCCTGGTGTTGGCCAGATGTCTTAGACTACAATTCCCATCATCCTCTGCCAGCATGGTCATTGCTGTTCCCAAGAAGGGAAATTCAAACTAACCAGTCCACAGCCTGGGAGGACCTGGTCATGCATTCTTCTGGTGATTTCTACTGTACTTCTTTTACATAAGCATAGTTACTGAGCAAGGGAAGGGGAAGCTGGGAGACAGCCTGGAACGTATAGAGATGTCACTGTGGGTTTCTAGGCTGGCCATATTCTTTGTTCAAAGATATTCCTAGAAAGATGAGGGGGGGCGGGGAAGGTTTGGTTTGTCACACAGGGGTGCACATCCTTTTCAGTTCTGAGGGCTGCATCAGATGTCAGCTGAGGGTGCACATTCACTTCCCGCACACACACACACACACACATCTCAGAATGTACAGATAGGGAGGTTTACACCTCCCCAATCTGCCTGCTGAAATCTAGGAATTGGGGGAGGTGGGGATGAAAACCTCTCCCATCCCACAGCGATCACAGCTGAGATGACTGTTTCTCCTTTGTTCCCAGTAGCAATATCAGAAGTGGAATCGGTGTCCCAGTGCTGCTAATAGGAGCACCAGAACAGCCATCCCTGGTCTATACACACACACACACACAATGCAGGTCCCCATTCGCACCGAGAGAGCCTACATGCATAGCCTCTGTGCACACAGACCTCATCTACATGTGGACTCCGAGGCCAGGACAGCGGGTGGGGGCAATCCCACTGCCATCACCATACCTTGAGTCTGCACAGACAGGCTCTAAGGGCCTGAAAGGGCTTCTGCAGCTTCTCAGTAGCAGCTAACTAGCACCTCTGTTTATATTTACTTTATATCTCCGAGGGTTGAGCCCTGGCCCTGGAAATCAATGCCAAGACTGAGCACCCTGGTGAAACCCAGTCCTGTCTTTTCTATATTGTGTGAAATGGCACTGGGGTAGACCTGATCTCTGGTGGCTTAATGACAATGGTGGCATCTGTCTGTCGCCTTCTTTGTTCTCAATATTCTCTCATCTCCCCCCCCCCACCAGACAGAACCAAGAGGGCTGAAATGCACACACCTGCCACAAAGACCAAAACAGCTAGGAATGCTGTCTCACATCAGCATTGCATGGGAAACAAAGCATTTCTCTGTGGAAGCCTAGCTAGTAAAAGCTTCACTGGGTGGAATACACACACACACACACACACACACACACACACCTTTTTGCCTTTTCAGCTCTTTCCTGGAGGAAGCTTTATCGCCAAGTGCCTCTGCTACTTTTGTCCTGATTCTGTCACATTGGCTCGAACATGTAGTCCTCAGCAGAAGGACGGAAAGGTAATAGCACCGTCTTGCAGTTTGAGTCTAAGATAAATTAGAACATAAAGGTTAAGAAGCAAGAAACTGGCTGGGAATGATTAAGTCCTGAAGCGACACATTCAGAAGTCTTCATGTGCTTTGCGCACAGGGGTTCTCAAGGGATGGTATATCAGTGCCCTGCAGTTCATGCTGTGCCAGCGATGACTTCACACCCTTGGTTCATTTCCCATCTGTCCACACTGCAGGAGAGAGTGACTGCAGCATGGCACCTTGGCCAGTCTGCAAAGCACAAGCCTCCCTCTAAGACTGCAAAATAAAATGAAGCCTGCTTCTCAAAGTGCCTACTCTTTCTCAAGGGTGGCCACTTCTAAACCACCAAAAAAGGAGGACAAAAGAGAACTCTGATTTGCATAACATTTGCATATGCATATAGGTAGGTAGAGGGCCGCGGTGGCTTAGTGGTTAAGACGCTGAACTGCAGACCGGAAGGTCGGCAGGTCAGCAGTTCGAGACCCGAGTGCCGCGTGACAGAGTGAGCTCCCGTCTTCAGTCCCAGCTCCTGCCAACCTAGCAGTTCGAAAGCAAGAAATTGCAAGTAGATAAATAGGTACCGCCTCGGCGGGAAAGGTAACAGCGTTCCGTGCACCTCGGTGTTCAGTCATGCCGGCCACATGACCACGGAAGCGTCTTCGGACAGCGCTGGCTCTTCGGCTTAGAAACGGGGATGAGCACCGCACCCTAGAGTCGGACACGACTGGTTGGGGACACCTTTACCTTTATAGGTAGGTAGGTAGAGAGAGAGAGGAGGCTGGTGGCTCCCATTTTGATTGAATTTTTTCATTTAAAATTATTTTTAGACCACATTTCTTGGGCAACAGTTCTTATGGTTTAATTGGAATCTGGGTCTTTAATCTTTAATCAGAATGGGACAGGACAGCCCTTCAAGTAAGTAAGGTCCCATGGCAAGTGACTCTAATGAGAAAAGGAGTCCAAGATGGGTGGGAGCTTTTAAAAAAGGAAATTCTCAAGGCACAATTACAAACAATTCCAACAAGAAGAAAAGGTGGAAGACAACAGAAGAAGCCCATGTGGTTTTACAAAAAGCTTAGAGATGACCTGAAAACAATAAAGGACACATATAGGAAGTGGAAGGAAGGCCAAGCAACAAAGGAAGAGTACATGCAGCACAGAATTGCAGGGATGGCATCAGGAAGGCTAAAGCTGAGATCGAGCTGAGGTTAGTAAGGGATGTTAAAAGCAACAAAAAGACTTTCCTCAGATACCTGCATAGTAAAAGACAGAGGAAAGAAATGGTGGTTCAGCTATTAAATAAGGATGGCAAAATGATAACAGATGACAAAGAAAAGGCATAAGTGCTCAATTCCTACTTTGGCTCAGTCTTCTCCCAAAAGAGGGTCTATGACCCCGCTGGCAAAGGCAATGTACAGGCTGAAGGGGCAGGATTGCAGCTTGAGATTGATAGGCATATGGTCAAGGAACACCTCATTACTTTGAATGAGTTCAGATCTCCAGGGCCAGATGAACTGCACCCTAGAGTAATAAAGGAACTGGCAGAAGAACTCGCAGAACCGCTGTCTATTCTCTTTGAGAAATCATGGAGGATGGGGGAAGTGCCAGATGACTGGAGGAGGGCTAACGTTGTCCCTATCTTCAAAAAGGGTAAAAAGGAGGAACCTGGGAACTACAGACCAGTCAGTCTGACATCAATCCCTGGGAAAATTCTGGAGCAGATGTTAAAGCAATCCATCTGTCAGCACCTTGAAAACAATGCAGTGATTACTCGAAGCCAACATGGATTTGTCAAGAACAAATCCTGCCAGACGAATCTCATTTTTTGATCAAGTAACCTCCCTTGTGGACTATGGGAATGCTGTAGACATAATATACTTCAGCAAAGCTTTCGACAAAGTGCCCCATGATATCCTGATGAGCAAACTAACTCAAAGTGGGCTAGATGAAACAATGATCCAGTGGATCCACAGTTGGCTACAGAATCGGACTCAAAGAGTGCTTATCAATGGGATCTTCTCAAACTGGGGAGAGGTAACGAGTGGGGTACCGCAGGGCTCAGTCCTGGGCCCAGTGCTCTTCAACATTTTTATTAATTACTTGGTGAAGGAGGTGCAGGGAATGCTGATCAGATTTGCAGATGACACAAAATTGGGCGGGATAGCTAATACTTTGGAAGACAGAAACAAAATTCAAAGGGATCTTGATAGACTGGAGTGCTGGGCAGAAAACAACAGAATGAAATTTAATAGGGATAAATGCCAAGTTCTGCACCTAGGAGAAAGAAACCAAATGCACAGTTACAAGATGGGGGATATGTGGCTCAATAATACTACAAGCGAGAAGGATCTTGGAATTGTTGTCAAAACCTGAATATGAGCCAACAATGTGATGTGGCTGCAAAAAAGGCCAATGCTCTTTTGGGCTGCATTAATAGAAGCATCGCTTCCAAATCCCGGGAAGTACTAGTTCCCCTCTACTCAGCACTGGTTAGGCCTCATCTGGAGTACTGTGTCCAGTTCTGGGCACCACACTTTAAGAAGGATGCAGACAAACTGGAGAGGGCTCAGAGGAGGGCAACAAAGATGATCAGGGGACTGGAAACAAAGCCCTATGAGGGGAGACTAAAAGAACTGGGAGTGGTTAGCCTTGAGAAGAGAAGACTGAGGGGAGATATGATAGTGCTCTTCAAGTACTTGAAAGGTTGTCCCAGAGAGGAAGGCCAGCATCTCTTCTCAATCATCCCAGAGTGCAGGACACGGAATAATGGGCTCAAGTTACAGGAAGCCAGATTCCGGCTGAAGATCAGGAAAAACTTCTTGACAATAGGACAAAGGAACCAGTGACCTAGGGAGGTGGTGGGCTCTCCCACACTGGAGGCATTCAAGACAAGGCTGGACAGCCATCTGTCAGGGATGCTCTGACTTGGATCCCTGCACTGAGCAGGGGGTTGGACTTGATGGCCTTGTAGGCCCCTTCCAGCCCTACTATTCTATGATTCTAGAGGACACCATCAAATAGAAGACTGTCCTCTGGCAGCCCTTCAGATGATGACTGTTCTCCATAAAAGAGGATCCATGGTGAATCCACGACCTTGCCAACAAACACTTGAATGAGAAAGCAGGAAGTTGCTATCTGAAAACACCTTTCATCTGCGGACTGGGCCCAGTTTGAGGTGTCCATATAAATCAACATATAACAAATAAAGAAACACACAGCACCAGGACCTTGACCACCCTGTCCTCTACAATCCTTTAAATTTATCATTCCCTTGGACTCATTTCCCTATCTTTTAGTCACAGTTGATCCACAAATCAGTGGAAATACCACCTTTAGAAAGTGCAATGCGTGGAGCCCTGTGATGAGCAAGGTGGTTCCTCTGAGGTGAATACAGAAGATATTGTCATAAAAGAAAAGAAAACAATTCCTCATTTTTTATTTGTAGCCATATTGCTCACATAAAATGGTTTTTCCGCCCCGCCCTCCCCCAACCCAATTATAAGGCTGCCAGCTGGGTTATGCAAATATATGTGACATTTTCAGTAACTCGGAAGTATGCCAACACCTTCCATAGCCAGCTCATTTAAATGATACATTATACTAGTTATACAGGACAGACAAAGAAAACTGGGGGTGGTGTTATGTGTCTCTCAAAGTCAGCCCTGCGCAGGCTTGGCTTATGTATTTTTAATATTTATTCCCACAGCCCTGTGTGATGTTAATGTCCAAGCACCAGATAACGATGGCTTAGTATCTATACTATAAAATGGGAAGCTTGGAGCAATGCTTGACGTTTTTAAACAAAATATGATCTGGGCAGAAGAGACTTGGGAGGACTTTGAGGACATTGGTGTAGCTAGTGGAGGCTGGTGGCTTGGATGTATTTGCATTGGTGAATCTGCTCTGGATTGCAGTCAGAACCAGTCAGAACTCCAAAGGAGAGCGCCTTTAGAGTTCTGACTGAAACCCGGAGCAGATTCATCGCCCCACTGACATCAGAGCTGCCAGTCTCCACTGGGTTGGAGTTGGACCTTGGGGCTAAAATCCAGGGCCTGTCCCAGCACCTGGGCTGTGGTGGACATGTTTGGTCCCACCATGGCTGGCACTGCTTGCCACTGCCTCCTTTCTTCTTATTTTTAAACATTTTAGAGTTAGGGGTGGCCAACTGGGCATATACATGGTTACAGATGCTCATGTTAATTCTTTTTACTTTAAAAATGTATTATTCTTTTCTACAACAAAATGGTGCTTATTCCCAAGCAAATGTGTTTAGCATCAGGGCAGCAGAAGCAAACACCATTTTATTCCTGTAGACATGACAATACTATTGTTTAAGTGTTGAAGGACGCAATCCAATGCATGTTTAGACAGAAAAAAGTCCTACAACTCCCAGCATGCCCCAGCCTGCCATGCTGACTGGGGCATGCTGGGAATTGTAGGACATTTTTTCTGTCTGAACATGCATAATTTTTATTCTCACTTGCGCCCTAAAATGCAAGTGAGAATAAAAATTACACACTTAAGAGTATTTCCTTTTTTGTCAGGGTTGGCAAGCAGATTTTTCATTTGTTTTGTTTGCTGGAACGTATCAGGAATGTAGAAGTAGTTGTGAAGCATCGAATGGTGGGGTGTAGAGGAGAGAAGAGACATGTTAGTTCTGTGCTTCACAACTGAGGTAACCCTTGCCGGCTTTGCACGACACAATAAGCCACAGTCATAGCTTGAATGGGCAACCTGGCGCCCACATACACCAGGGCTCATTTTGACTTACATAAGCCGCAACAAGCCGCAGCGATCATGCGAACCCGGTCAAACTCTCTGTCTTCTGGGTGAGAGCGCTTCACGTTTAAAGATGAACAACAGAGACAGCAATCTGTCCACACAACAGTTTGCCATAGGAAATGGTAATTGTGGTTATTTAAATTATGGTGAAATTTTAGCGAGAGATGTCACAGACATCTGGCTGGGGCTTGAGGCCCAGCAAGAAAATGCCAGCTTGGCCCCCGCATGCCAGTCTACAGATCCCCACACTTGCCCAACTCAGTGCACACCAAGTTGGGCAAGCACGGGGATCCCCAGTCTTTTGCTGAGCTGCAAAATGGTGGCTTGGCCTTTTTCATAAAGGCTGATTTTACACAAATGGTGGCAGTAAAGCAACCATTTATGAAGGATTACCTCCATAAATGGCCATTTATGCCTGTAATCTTGCCTAAATGGCTGCTTTATGGCCACAATTTGTGTAAAATCGGCATTTATGAAAAAGGCCAAATTGCCATTTTTATGAAAAATGGTGGCTTGGCGACGGATCCAGCAGCCTCACACCACCTGCCAAGCTGTCACAGACTGTCCAGCAACTCACTGCATGCAGCAAGCAGGTGCAGCCAGCCGGTGGGGGTCCAGGAAGTGGTGCATGACCTGGACACAGTGAGTTCACCCATCTCTAATTTTAACACTCTCTTCAGGTGTCAGAAGCCCTATGCAGGCATTCATTATCTGTGTGGACTCTACACTTGAGAAGGGAGAGCAGGGATGAGCATGCTAGCTTCCCCCACCACCGCATCACCCTTCTCATGTTCAGGATGAAACACCTGCATTTTCCAAGGCTCTACATCACATGAGAAGCCTACAGAGATCCAGAAGCTTCTTGCTGCAGATGTTCATCCTGAACATGAGGGAGGTGGAGCTAGAATGCTCATCCCCATTCTGTCTCCTTGCATACAGAAACTACATGGCAACAAACTCCTGGGTAGGACTAGACCAGGGTGTGTGGCGGGGGGGCAACATGCCTTTTTTGTGCAACCCCACCCCCACCCCTTGCTGCTGTATCACCAAATTTGCCACTGAAATTTGGTGGTGCGGCAGCAAGGAAAACTACCCTGCTTTTAAAAGCTCGAAGTGTGGTTTGCTGCCAAAATTCTATGGTTGGAAAAGGGGCTATTTTCAAGCAACATAGCTCCTTTCCCTACTTTGGCAGTTGCTAGAGACCCATCACCTGATGGAGTCTTATTTGAATGTCTGCAGAGCCTTATTCCTCCATTCCATCTCAAGGGTCTTATGACCTAAAAGTCATGACTTCAAGCCAACTTTCCTCCTCCCTTTTCCCTCACGCCATAACCTGCGTTTTTTGTAGCATGTTGCCTGAGCCACTATTTGTGTAAAATCGGCCTTTATGAAAAATACCAACCTACCACTTTGTGGCTCAGCAAGGGATTGTGGATCCCCGAGCTTGACCGATTTGGGGCATGCTGCGTTGGGCAAGCATGGGGATCTGTGGACTGGCATGCAGGGGCCAAGCCAGAGATTTCTCACTGGCCTTGAGCCCCAGCCAGATGCTTGTGACTCACTAGAGATCTGGAGATCTTGAAAGCTTGCACATTTTTGGTGATGTTTTGGTTGGCCTCATCAAGGCCTCGCTAATATGGATTTTGGAATTCTGTTTATGGCAAACATGGCTACCTTTGCTTTTTGCACATCTCTGCAGTGGACCATGTGCTTTGTACCACAAAGCCTCCCATTCAATCCCCAGCAGCTCCAGTTAAAACATCTCAGGTAGCAGCATTGGGAAAGAGGCACTTTGAGGAGAAAGTTGCTCATATTCTCTCAGAACTTGATGCCACAGTGATCGCAGAGTCTGGGGAGGTGTCCAGTGTTCTGTCTGGTTGTGTTTCCTGGGATCAGTTTCAGTTGTTGCAGCCTGATGATGTGGACAAGACGCTTGAATCAGTCCGGCCCACCGCATGTAAGCTTGACAGTTGCTCATTTTGGCTTATACGATCTAGCAGGGGTGGATTGGCTGGGTGGATCCAGGGAGTGGTAAATGCTTCGCTCTGTCAGGGAATGGTTCCTGCTGCCTTGAAAGAGGCTGTAACGCACCCTCTCCTGTAGAGGCCCTCCCTGGACCCAGAGGTGTGTGAGAACTATTGCCTCATTGCCAATATCCCCTTCTGGGGCAAGGTGCTTGAGTGTGTGGTGGCTGGGCAGCTTTAGGTGTTCTTGGAGGACACTGATTATCTGGACCCATTTCAGTCTGGTTTCAGGCCAGGGTATGGCACTGAAACAGCCTTGGTTGCTCTGACTGACAACCTACTCCGGGTGAAAGTCGTGGGAGTGCTACCCTGTTGATCTTCCTGGATCTCTCAGTGGCTTTTGACACCATTGATCATGGTGTCTTACTGGATTGGCTCTCTGGGATGGGAGTTGGGGGCACTGTACTGCAGCAGCTGATTCCAGAGAGTGGTATCGGGGGATTCCTGTTTTATCCCATGGCTTTTAAGCTGTGGGGTGCCACAGGGTTCTATTCTATCCCCCATGCTGTTCAACATCTATATGAAGCCATTGGGAGAGGTCATTAGGAGTTTGGGGGTGGGGTGTCACCAGTACACTGATGATACTCAGCTCTATTTCTCCTTGTCATCAGAGTCGGCTCAGGTGGTGAAGGTGCTGGACCAATGCCTGGAGGCTGTAATGAATAGGGATGTCAGAGAATTCCACCACAGATCTCGGGGAGGCCGAATGCCAGCACATTCAGCCCCCCGAAATCGGTGGCGGAACAGTCTGCCACCCCGCTGCCAACCCCGGGACAAGACTTACCTGGGGCGGATCTTCCTGGCGGCAGTGGCTCCGGCGGCGGCGGCGGCAGCTCCAGCGGCTGGTTTTCCGACCGGCTGCCGCCACCGCCATTTCCAGTTTAAAAAAAAAACAAAACGTGATAGGTTACATAAAGATTTAAGTAGCCTATCACGGCTAAGTTTAAGAAAAAAAACGTGATAGGCTACGTAAATGTTTATGTAGCCTATCACGGCTGACTTAAAACAACAACAACAACAACGCGCGTACGCAAATGGCGGCGCCCACGGCCGCCTCCATTTGCGTTCCTTATTTTGGCACGTCTTAGTCTACATCAAGATTTACGTAGACTACGATGGCAAAAATAAGGGGAACGCAAATAGCGTAGCATCCACTACGCTATTTGCGTTCCCCTTATTTTTGCCGTCTTAGTCTACGTAAATCTTGACATAGACTAAGATGTGCCAAAATAAGGAACGCAAATGGCGGTGGCCGTGGCCGCCGCCATTTGCATACGCACGTTGTTGTTGTTGTTGTTTTTAAGTCAGCCGTGATAGGCTACGTAAACATTTACGTAGCCTATCATGGCTGACTGCAGGGACGCAAACGGTGGCGGCTATGGCCGCCGCCATTTGCATCCCTGCTAGCCAGCAGCCAGATGTCCAACTGCTGGCAGAGCCGGCTGGCGGCTCCACAGAATCCCTGCGGAGCACAGCCGGCCGGCCAGGATTCCGGGGGGGGGGGAGCGCCTCCCCCCCATCCAGGATTCCGAGGGAGGGACGGAGCTTCTCCCCCCCCACCATCAACATAATCCGCGAAAGGTAAGTGCCTTTCGTACATCCCTAGTAATGAACTGGATGAGGGCCAATAAACTGAAGCTAAATCCTGACAAGATGGAAGCTCTGTGGATTGGTGGTTCCTGAGTCTGGGAATTGAGTATGTGACCTGCCCTGGGCGGGGTTGCACTCCCCCTAAAGGAGCAGGTGCATAGCTTGGAAGTACTCCTGGATCCATCCCTGTCACTGGAGCCCCAGGTGGACTCCATGACCCGGAGTACTTGCAGCCAGCTTTGGCTTATCCGCCAGCTACAGCCTTTCCTGAACAGGGATAACCTAGCCACAGTAGTACATGCACTGGTAACTTCCCGATTAGACTACTGCAATACACTTTACATGGGGCTGCCCTTGAAGACAACTCAGAAGTTGCAGCTAGTGCAAAATGCAGCAGCTAGACCGCGGACCGGAACACCCCATAAAAACCATATAACACCAGTTTTAAAGGAATTGCACTGGCTGCCAATATGCTTCCGGTCAGAGTTCAAGGTTTTGGTGATGACATTTAAAGCCCTAAGCAGCTTGGGGCCTTGATATTTGAGGGAGCGCCTCTCCCTATATATGCCTGCCCGAGAACTGAGATCTGTTGGGGGGCCCTCCTCTGTGTCCCACCAGTACGAGACATACACTATGGTGGAACGTGAGAGAGGGCCTTCTCTGCTGTGGCACCCTGGTCGTGGAAGGCCCTCCCCTTGGAGGCCTGATTGGCACAGACATTGGTCTTGTTTCGGTACCAAGTAAAAATGTGGCTTTTTACCAAAGCCTTTGAGGGCTAAATGCATTCCCTAGCACATTATTTTAACTGCTTTAGATTTTAATTGGTTTTAGCTTGTTTAATAGTTTAATATGTTTTTAGGTGTTTAGATTATTTATTGTTTTATACTGTTTACATTGATTTTATCTTATGCTACCCTGAGATCTTAATGATAGAGGGTGGCATAGAAATGTTTTAAATAAATAAATAAATAAATCCACATAAAGCCCTAAAGAGGTCCTACCAATCAGTGTAGATAATATTGACCTAGATGAGTCAATAATGAGCCAGTGTTCTGATTCAGTATAAGACAGCTTCATGCTGGGTGTGCAAATGCTTGCACGCTCTTACACCTTGAGAAACTGATCCAACATACCACCTTTATATATTTTGTATTTCTTCTCATCATGACGCAACCTGGCAAGAATTGTCTTTCACCTGCTTGCCTGACTGGCAACTGTAGAGGAAATACACCATATGGTTTTTAGAAGTCTTTGTGGTGTTGGGAGAGGAATTGAGAGAGAAGCGAGAGGGAGGAGGATGCATTGTCCCTTCCCTTCCCACACAGCTTTTCCTGCCCACTCACATGGACAAAACATAGCAGGACATCTGTTCACAGAAACACTGTCCCTGGTAGGGTGAAATGTCCATTGCAATTCTGCTTGCAGCTTACAGCAACTTACATTGTACTCCTTCCAGTTCCAGGTGAAGACCTTTTTATTCTCCCAGTATTTTAGCATTTTAGCTTCCTAGTCTTTTAGCTTTGGTGTTTTAAATCTGTATTTTAAGTCTCTGCATTGCTGCTAGGTTTTATTCTGGTTGTACTGTTGTGGTTTTGAGCTTTAATATTTTATATTGTTTTATGCTGCGCTTTGTGGTTTTAATTTTTGTGAACCGCCCAGAGAGCTTCAGCTATTGGGCGGTATACAAATGAAACAGATAAATAAGCAGGAGAGCATTGATTTTGTAGTGCTAGGAACTCCCCACCTGGAAACACCCATGCATTTTCCTTTGTTTAAAGCAGGGATGCAGAACGTCACAGCTAAGGCCCCAATCTGGCCCTCCAGCATTCCCCAGTTGACCCTGGCCCTGCCTCACTCCTTTCCATTGATTGTGGCTTCCCAGCTTTTGTGCAGTTCCCCCAAATATCCCCATTCCAAATGGCTGAAATGCCTCTCCTAAGGCTGAGCTGATGGCAGTAAGAGCTTTAAGCTACAATATCCATCCCCACCCACCACTGGAAGTTGGCCCTCAGGCTGAAAGAGGTTCAACACCCTGGATGTAAAGACAAGTCACTCATCGGAGATGATATGCTTTCTTTGTGATCCCAGTCAGATCCTGACATTATAACTCCATTCTTCCTCCTTTGGAAGTATTTTGAATTTTGCTGTTTGGTTGTTGCTGAACTACTTAGTCACACTATGCAATTAGCAATTAAGGGCTTGTGAAAGTTCTGTTTCTGGTGAGACAAATGCAAGTTGAGACACCCATCTCGCTTAACAATCAGTCAGCATAATGAATCATGACACCTTGTGCCTATTGCAATCTGTACTTGGCCCACTGAACTCCGCTGTGAATTTGCATCGCAGCTGTTAGTGAGGCAGGCCACATCACTTGAAGGCAGAAGCTTATTTGGAAACTGTGGGATACAGACTGAGTAAACAGTCATTAATTAAACAGTTTAGGGTTTTTTGTCAACACACAATTGTTGGGAGTCTTCCTAAGCACAAATAGTCATGATGGGATGCTGTTAGCAGGGAAGGTTCACAATGCTTATTCATTCATTCATTCACTCACTTATATAAAAAAAGTTTATTTTAAAAAATTATATATTGCTTTTCAGCCTGAAAAGGGGTCCCACAGTGGTTTACAGCAATTAAAATCTAATTACAAGCAAAAGTAATTGTAATTAGAGTAATTGAGAGTGTGCCTTCTCCTTGATCCACCTGCCCAGTCACTGAAATCATCAGATGGGATGCTCCTAGTGGTTCTTCATGGACCTAAGGCTCAACTGGAGTTCACTCGGAGTAGAGCCTTCAGTGTGTTGGCTCCCTTTCTGTGGAACTTCCTGGCTCTGGTCAGGCAAAGACCAACATTGTGTTGTTTTTGGCACCTGCTGAAAACATCTTTATTTCAAGAAATCTTCCTTGATTTCTTGTTTTTTTATAAAAAGCCATGGTTTTTATTAGGATTCTGTTTTTTAAAAAAACTTTTTAATATGTTATTTTACATTTATATGTTTTAATATGGTGTTTTATTCTTTTGATCTTTTATTGTTCACCACTCCAGAATCTGTTTAGATGTGGAGCTGTATATAAATATTGTAAATAGATAATTAATAAAATAAAAAGCCAGGATAAAGACAAATAAAATAGATCCAAACAGGTCAGTTCAAAATATGCTAAAAAGCTGGTGAAAAAAGATGTCATAAGCACCCACCTAAAAGTCAATAGATAAGAGGCCAGTCTTACTTCCGTTGGGAGGGAATTCCACAATTGGGGTGCCACCACTGAAGTGCATCCCTGTCCTGCATCCCTACCAAATGCACTTCTCTTGGTGGTAGAATGCAGAGCAGGGCCACTAAAGATTACCCCAGCTGACAGGCGGTTTCATCTAGGAGGAGATGGTCCTTTAGATTTCCTGGCCCCCAGCAACTGAGGGCTGTTGAATAGGTAATAACCACACCTTGAATTTTTCCTGCTGCAACATGGCATCATACCCATCCACAGTGCATAACTTTAGCATGTTGGCATGTGAGCCATGTTGAAACCACCTTAAAACCTGTTTGACTCTTGTGACTCCCAACCAAAGAAAACCAGGGAATTGTTCTGTGAAGAGGTTAGGGATTGCTGGTGAAGAACTAATTATATCAGCACCACTGTCAAACTCCATTTCCCAGTGTTATCTGGGGCAACTCATGAAAGTTAATCTTTTTCTATTTCACAATTTAACATTGGTTGGGTAGATATATCCATGGTTTGCATTGAAAGAAGAATCCAACACCGCTTGGAATCATGGTCTAATAATTGACCACAATTTCATTTTTTAAACCTTGGCAAACGTGTTCCGGTTTAAAATTCCAGTGCATACAGAACTCCTGCAAACTAGTTATTTACTTACATTATGTTTTTACTCTGCTCTTCCTTGAAGGTGAACAGGACAGTGTACATGGCCTCCCCATGCCCCATTTATCTCCACAACAACTCTGTGAAGTAGGTTATCCATGCTCTGGATACAGTTATCCATGGTCTAATAACCTCTCGCCTGGATTACTGCAATGCAGTATACGTGGGGCTGCCTTTGAAAATGGTCCGGAACCTTCACCTAGTCCAAACTGGGGCAGCAAGATTGTTAACAGGGACTGGCCAGCGAGATCACATTACACCAGTACTGTGATCAGTACCAGTACGAGATCACATTTTCCAGCTGCACTGGCTGCCAGTCCATTTCCAGGACCGATACATAGTGCTGCAATTAACATTCAAAGTCCTATAGTGCTGCAATTAACATTCAAAGTCCTAAACAGCTTGAGGCCAGGTTATCTGAAGGATCACCTCCTCTGATATGTACCTGCCCGGACCCTAAGATCATCCTCAGGTGTCCTTCTCTGGGAGCCCCTGCCAAAGGAAGTGAGGTGGGTGGCTACCAGGAGGAGAGCCGTTTCTGCTGTGGCACCCCATCTGTGGAATGAGCTCCCTAGAGGGGTTCGCCTAGTGCCTACATTGTACTCCTTCTGGCGCCAGGTGAAGACCTTTTTATTCTCCCAGTATTTTAGCATTTTAGCTTCCTAATCTTTTAGCTCTGGTGTTTTAAATCTGTACTTTAAATCTCTGCACTGCAGCTAGGTTTTATTCTGGTTGTACTGTTATATTGTGGTTTTAAGCTTTCATATTTTATATTGTTTTATGCTACACTCTGTGGTTTTAATTTTTGTGAACTGCCCAGAGAGATTCAGCTATTGGGCAGGAGAGACAGAGACAGAGACAGACAGACAGACAGACAGAAATTGTGCTAGTGACTGACCCAAGGTCACCCAGTCAGCTTCATAGCTGAGCACGGATATTAACCTGGGTCCCCGTGGTGCTAGTCTAACACTCTGCTACACCACACTGGCTTTCACTTTTGCCTCCACCAAGAAATTTTGACTCAGATTGAAAACGAATTCATTTTGTAGTTGTGCACATTGCACTTAGGGCTTTTCTACATGAGGCTTTAACCTGCACCTTTACTTAGGCTTCTACTTCTGGATTCTTTGTGGGATTAAGATCAGCTCCTTTATATGTGTTTATTCCTGGGCATTTTCTTTCTCTGCCTTTCTATATGTTTCATTACACAACCACTAGGTGGTGCTGTAGTATAGTGGAATTGTGCAAATACACCAGGGTTTCATGCAGCCATTCACAGAAATACCAGATTTTCCTCATTAGAAAAAACCCTGCTAGAATGGTTACGAAGTACAGGAAAGGCCCTGGAGGAGGACAATGTTGTGTAAAGCACCTGCAAACCAGCATGAGCAAGGAATCGCAAGCACACAATAAATGCCTTGTGTAGAAAGGCTCTTAATTGCCAGCTTAATTGACTGGTTATGTGTGTCAAATTATATGTTGTCAAAGGTCAAAATAGGTGAGATGTGGCAGATCCTTGATCAGATCTCCTACTATTTTCATGGGGTAATATCCAATGTTAGCCCTACTTAGAGTAGACCCATTGAAATGAATGAGACTTAGGTTAGCCATAATGGGTCTACTTTATGGATGACTAACACTGGATACTACCCTAGGGTTTCTTGAAAGCTCTGAAGCTGATGAGATCAATGGTGCTAGAGGGATGATTAACCCTTTCTCCCAATGTTTTCTCCAGTCCAGCAGCGCAATCTTATGCCTACTCAGAAATAAGTCTCATTGAGTTCCATGAGACTTATTCCCAGCTAAGTGTGTAAAGGATTGCAGCCTAAAACACTTCCCTGAAGCTGCTGCTATTAGCCCCATAGAGGAAAAAATTAGGTATTTCTTGTTATATAATCCCTTTATGTCCTAAAGACAACATTTTCTAGGCATAGATTCTTAGGACGTGAAATAAAAACAAGCAAAGGCTCTGAGAGTGGTTGATGAAGGTATCTCCATCCCCAGTATCCAAAGGTCTATCAATGTATAATGATGAATTATGAGATAAATGCACTGAGAATGTTATTTCCCCAAACCTCTGCAGCCTCCTCAAAGCGGAGCAAAGAAATGATTTCATTGCGGTGTGACCTTCTCATAGGCATTCATTAAGAAGTAATCGCTACGTCTGAAAAACACTCTAAAAACTCAGCTATTGCTATTCCGCAGAGAGGAGGTCCAATAAAACACTCAGTCCTGATACTTCAGAGAGTTAATGATCAGATTTATGGCCATCATTGACTGTTGTGTGTGCACACAAAGAGACAAAATGAGTGGGTGCTGAGCATTTGCAGGAAAGAGAGATGAAACAGACCATTAGGGGTTCTACCGGGGATAGAGACATCGCAGTCAGAAGCTCAGAGACTGACAAAAGGATACAGATTAAATATCACATTATGCACTGGCAACTCATCTTTCCCCAAAAGAGGATGCACAAATATCCCAGCACTGTCCATATCACCAATATGCAGCTCTAAATTTTCCTAAGTACAAACACACAGTGACTGGGACAAAATAGATATGCAGCAGGACAATTGCATGTATGGTAAACACATGTTTGCATGTTCACAGGTACGGGGGGGGGGCACAGAGCAGAGCATGAGAGGAAGCAAAGCAAAGCCCACCTCTACCTCACCTTGTTGTGCTCTGCAGCTTTTAGGCAGCTTTTCGGCAGCTTGGAAGGTGGTGCCGATAACAAACTTGAGCACTCCAGGAAAAAAAATGCTTAATGCTATGAAGCACAGCAAGGTAAGGTCAAAGACAGGGGGCAGGTTGTGATCCAGATCCCCTTCCCTGCATGCTCCATTTTGTGTAAAGAGTAGGCCCACAGTCCCGCTTGATATGTGACCAGGGCAAACGCGTGTCTTCACATTAACACGCAATTGTCTCACATGTCTAGGTTGACCCATAGATAGTACCATTACACACATCAGCTCTAAATCTCCAACTCTGTCAGGTTATCACCCGAGCATTATTTCCTTCTGTTTTATTCAGTTTATAGTTCATCCCATTCCAGGGGCTTAAGATGGATAATAGGTTAATTGCAAAATCCTCAGTTACATTGGTTTGGATCCAAAAAACTGTGAACACAAGGAGAAAATGTATTTGTGCCATTCTGTGTACTAGTGCAGTTCCACAATAGATTGGGAGTCATGTTACAGTATCAGAAACATGGTGAATAAGGAAGGTACAGTGGGCCATAAAACAGTCTTGAGAAAGAGCTTGCACAAAGGGAAGAACCCCTCTGGATTTGGGGTGTCTTTTCTCATGAGCTGGCTTTGCTAGGCTGGAAACAGGTCTTCCGTGAGCGGGCAAGTAGGTAGACACAGCAGCATCAACTGCTCCTCCTTCTCACCACCACTGTTGTCTGGACCAGAGCAAGAGGCAGGTGAACAAGCAGGTGGTAATGGTGAAGAAGAGGAGCAAGTCCAGGGGGCCCTTACTGGGGTGTGGCCCTTGACAGGTGCCCAACCATACCTACACTTGATGCCAGCCCTGCCTGGCATCACCAGTTTAAAAACGTCACGTATCAGGTGATGGGAAAGCCCTCTGCCTGAGCCTCTGGGGGGCCACAGAGTGGACAATACTGAGCTAGGTAGACCAGCAGCTTCCTGTGCTGTGCCTACAAGATCTACCAATGGGGGCAAATTTCAGCTTGGGGAAAGATTTTCACTGGGATAACTGTGTGGGGAAATGTGTTAGCTGCTCCTCTCTGCACAGCATGATCTTAGTTCAGAGCGCCCTGTGGCTGCTTTTGTAAAAGAAAGAAATGTTGAGAATTGTAATCGCAGAACTACATGGTTTCTTTGGCCTTAACAGAGTTCTTGTTCTTCTTGTGTCCACAGTTGCTGGGTTATATCAGCAAAGCAGGACCAACTCATTAGTAAGTTTGGGGAAGATTTATTTGTTACTCTCCCAAAGCAAAAGTTTTTTTTAAGTATCTCATACTATTTGAGTTATTTCATATTTTTGAGACTACAGATCAAAGCTTAAAACCAAGAGAACTGGGGAAAATAGACAGTCGGGTTGATGAGCAACCGGTCTGTAGGTCTCCTGTTCCTTAAAACAACTGCACCCATTTTCCCTTGCTGCCCCCTCTGCCAGGAACTGCTGTCAAAATACCTGCACACAACAATCTCCTTTATTTCCTTGAAAAAAACCCTGAAACTCTCCTCTTCTGGGAAGCCTTTGGATCACTCCCTAGTCCCTATACCATATAGTATCTAAGCAAAAATACATGTATAATTGAAGTAATCAGATATTCTTCCTCTGCTTACCTGTGCCTCCATTTCCCCCTTCCTTCATTGTTTCTCAGTGGCCCTGTTCACACGTAATGTGAAGCCATGATGGTTAGGGAATTTGCACAACCACAGTGGCTAAGCATGTCATGGGGGGAGAAAAACCTGCTAACCATGGTTCTGCAACCGCCCCAGGTAATCATGCCCCTGCAGCAGGGTTAAGGGGCCAGTGTTGGCTTACCGTATATGTGGTGGGCTCTCTGGTGGTTAGAATAGGCTCTGGGTGGTTTCTAGGCTGTGACCATAGAGATGGTGGCCTAGAGCATCCCACACTTCCAATGACGCTCTAGCCAGAGTGGACTTTCTCTATGGTTGCCATTACATAGCGATGGATGGAGCAGCCATTGCACATGTTTTTGTGGTGCAAGGGCCCCTGGGATCACTGATGGCAGCAGTGGGAGGATGGTTATGGTAGGGCTGGCCCTGTTCACTTTGGGCTATGGCTATTGGGTAATATGTTGAAAAGAGGATTAGACAAATTCATGGAGGATAAGGTTATCAATTGCTACTAGCCAAGATGGCTATATATTGCCTCCAGTATCAGAGGCAGAATACCTTTCCCAGTTGCTGGAGATTGCAACAAGATGATGCTGTTGTGTCATGTCCTACTTGTTGGCCTTGCAGGGGCATCCAATGGCCACTGTGGGAAAAGCATGCTGGACTGGAGAGGTCTTTGGTCTGGTCCAGCCTGGCTCTTTTTCTCTTCTTATTACAGGCTTATTATCCAGATATCAAAATGTAACATTACAAGAGATGATAAGATCTTGTGATCATAAATAGATGGCAGGAGGTGAGAAAACCGTTTTCGATTCCCACTATTTTTTGTCTCGGGCAATCATAATATTGTTCAACTGTAAACTTTATGGAAATATTACATTTGCTATTTCCATGTATATTAACATTAACAAAACCTTAGTCAGAGTCAGTATTCTACTTTGCTGTCATCTCCTCTCAGCTTTCTCCCATGTATCTCCTTACTATGTTTTTTTTCTTTCTGCAATTTTTCCTACAGCAACTGTTTTCTCCTAGAACCATCCCTCCCCTAGCACCATCCCTGTTTCATTGTACCTTTAATTTATCATGTGCCATTGCTTAGACTGGCAGAGTCTTGCAACTGACTAATTTATGCAAGCAGGCTTGTCTCTACTGATGCCTCTTTCTTCCTCCCTCCCCGTGTTTATCTGCTCATGCACCTTTTTATGCAATCTCTATATCCTGTGGTGTGGATTCCCTAAGGCAGCAGTTGTTTTCACATTATTTACTTATTCAAAGTTTCTTCCATAATGCAGCCCTATTTAAGATCTGTAAGCCTTCCCACCAGAGAGAGAACGATTCTGCTGATTTACAATGCAATCCTGTCCGGGAGGCAAACCCTATTGTTTTCAATGGGACTTACTCCCTGGTAAGTGAGAACCTATGGCTGCAATCCTATAACCACTTAGCTGCGAGTAAACTGGGAGCAGAGCTTACTTTTCAGTAGACATGTATACGATCGCACTATTAATGTGTTTTCTCCCTGGATTATTTTTCCTCCCTGGACATGTTTTCTCACACCATTTCCTGCCTTATTTTATCACACCCTGCAAGGATATCACACCCTGGAGCCCTGCGATAACCCACCTTAGCCCCAGTGTCAGTACAGCGGCACCTAGATGCAGAAGCATAGCCTTCCAATGACTATACTTTACATTTGCTGAAGAATTACATTGCCAAGAACCAGCTCCTAAAGGATCCCATTTGAAAACTTCTGCCAGTCTCATGTTTGTGCCTTTAGTAAATGGATCTTGGAGTGCTGGTTGTCAGCCAGTCACCTTCATCATCACCTTCATTAGTGAGCTTGTTGAGGTTACAGAATTAGAAGAATGTGGACAAGAACAAATGACATTGCAAACAGAAAAGCCTGATTCAGACATAACACTAAACTAGAGGCAGTGTACATGGGGATCTTTGGGTGATTTTCAGATGGGCAAGGGTCTCTTACTCCCAATTATTTAACAATAGGAACAACTTAAAAGCCTCCCCCACCCCAAATAAGGTTGCTGAAAAAGAGCGCTTGGGGGAAAATCAGGAGTGGATTTTTGTGTGACGGGACCTGTGGGCTTGGTTCTGGTACTGATCACAAATTCCTGGGCTAAGCACATGTTCAGAGGGACCCTTTTCCTTCCTTCTTACCATACATCTCCCTGCCTTTGCATTTGGCTCCAGCTGGTGGATCTAGTAAAACCCAAAGTAGATCCCACAAGCCTGAAGTCTATCCATCTCTGTACTAAACCACAATTTAGGCTTTCTTCACACAGAGCTTTTATCCTGAGACTGACATTGCTCCCTCACGGTTGCGGGCTCTTTATATATGCCATGACCCTCCAGGACATCTCCTGCACTAAATGCCCTTTGTTTGTTTTTTAAATAGATCACAGATAATAACCTGTCAAATTACTCCGTTGTGTTCTGCTTCAGTTTCCTCTATGCGAAGAGGAAAAGCAGCAAAAAGAGGAGGGAGATCAATAAAAGATAATGGAAGACAGATACGGGGAGAAGGAGGGGGAAAGGGGAGGGGGAAAGAAAGCACGTGAAAAAGGGAGTCATTGTGATCCTGCATTTAAAATGGAAGCAGAAAGCCCCATTTTAAATGCAGGATTTTAGGCTGGTGTAGAGATGCCCATAGTGTTCCGTGCATGACCTGCTCTCTCCCACTGCCCCCCCAGTATGTGCCTAAATAAAGAACCTTTGCCTGGTTTCTCTACCTATCTTAAAATAATGAAGATCAAAATTGCAGGTGGCTGGCAAAACACCCACTGCTGAGAATTTGTACCTAAGAAGCCAGAAAGCAAGCAAGATGAGCTTTTCACAAAAGAAAACCAAAATGAATTCATCTGTGAATCTTGCTCCTGGGTGTGCTGTTCCATCTTTATCCCATATGAATCATATCTGGGAGGTATGGAACAGATGATGAGATAAAGCATTGGCAGTTTGAATCATTCATATCAATAGCAAAAAATGTCTCAGATGCCACATCTCTGGCAGTCTTCTCACTACAATGCCTTCTAATTCATTAAGGGCACAATCCTATGCATGTTTAGACAGAAAAAAGTCCTACAACTCCCAGCAGTCCCCAGCTAGCCATTCCTGCTGCGGAATGCTTGGAGTTGCAGGCCTTTTCTCTGTCTAAACATGCATAGGATTGCTCCCTTAGTCATCCTTGGCAGGATTTTTTTCAAGTCACCAGTTAGATTTGTCTTTCAAAGGAATGGACACTTTCATCCAGGATTTGTGCCAGTTTGCATGAAACGAGGGTGCTTAATCAGACATAGTGTCTTGTTAACCATAGATCATAGAATCATAGAATAGTAGGGTTAGAAGGGGCCTACAAGACCATCGAGTCCAACCCCCTGCTCAATGTAGGAATCCAAGTCAGAGCATCCCTGACATATGGCTGTCTAGCTTCATCTTGAATGCCTCCAGTGTGGGAGAGCCCACTACCTCCCTAGGAATTGGTTCCATTGTCATATTGCTCTAACAGTCAGGAGGTTTTTCCTGATGTTCAGCCGGAATCTGGCTTCCTGTCACTTGAGCCCATTATTCCGTGTCCTGCACTCTGGGATGATCGAGAAGAGATCCTGGCCTTCCTCTCTGTGACAACCTTTCAAGTACTTGAAGAGCGCTATCATATCTCCCCTCAGTCTTCTCTTCTCAAGGCTAAACATGCCCAGTTCTTTCAGTCTCTCTTCATAGGGCTTTGTTTCCAGTCCCCTGGTCATCTTTGTTGCTCTCCTCTGAACTCTCTCCAGCTTGTCTGCATCCTTCTTAAAATGTGGTACCCAGAACTGGACACATTACTCCAGATGAGGCCTAACCAGTGCTGAGTAGAGGGGAATTAGTACTTCACAGGATTTGGAAGCTATGCTTCTATTAATGTAGCCCAAAGTAGCATTTGCCTTTTTTGCCACCACATCACATTGTTGGCTCATATTCATCTTGTGATCAACAGCAATTCCAAGATCGTTCTCGCTTGTAGTGTTGTTGAGCCACGTATCCCCCATCTTGTAACTGTGTATTTGGTTTCTTTTTCCTAGGTACAGAACTTGGCATTTATCCCTATTAAATTTTATTATGTAGTTTTCTGCCCAGTGCTCCAGTCTATCCGGATCACTTTGAATTTTGTTTCTGTCTTCCAAAGTATTAGCTATCCCATCCAATTTTGTGTCATCTGCAAATCTGATCAGCATTCCCTGTACCTCCTCCTCCAAGTCATTAATAAAAACGTTGAAGAGCACTGGGCCTGGACTGAGCCCTGCGGTACCCCACTAGTTACCTCTCCCCAGTTTGAGAAGATCCCATTGATCATAGAATCATAGAATAGTAGGGTTGGAAGGGGCCTACAAGACCATCGAGTCCAACCCCCGCTCTTTGAGTCCGATTCTGTAGCCAACTGTGGATCCACCTGATCATTGTTTCATCTAGCCCACTTTTAGCTAGTTTGCTCATCAGGATATCATGGGGCACATCATCAAAGGCTTTGCTGAAGTCAAGGTGTATGATATCCACAGCATTCCCACAGTCCACAAGGGAGGTTACCCGATCAAACAATGAGATCAGATTAGTCTGGCAGGATTTGTTCTTGACAAATCCATGTTGGCTTCGAGTAATCACTAGGGATGTCAGAGAATTTCTCCACGAATCTCCGGGAGGCCGAATGCCAATGCATACGGCCCCCCGAAATTGTTGGGGAAATTCTCCGACACCCCCACCCCCCCTGGGATGGGACTTACCTCTGTTGAATGTCCCTCTCGGCGGCGGGTCCCAGCGGCGTTTCGGCGGGGGCGGCGGCCGGTCTTCCGACCGGCTGCTGCTGCCGCCATTTCCCAGTAAAGTGAAGGGGAAAAAAAACGTGATAGGCTACGTAACGATTTACATAGCCTATCACGACTAGATTTTCAAAGTCAGCCATGATAGGCTATGTAAATCTTTACGTAGCCTATCACGGCTGACTTTGAAAACAAACAAACAAACAAACACCCGTACGCAAATGGCGGCGCCCATGGGCGCCACCATTTGCGTTCCTTATTTGGGCACGGGTAGTCTACGTAAAGATTTACGTAGACTACGGCGAAAATAAGGGCAACGCAAATAGCAAAGGAGGCAAAAAAAACGGCAAAGAGGAGGAACCTGGGAACTATAGACCAATCAGTCTGACATCAATCCCTGGGGAAATTCTGGAGCAGATTATACAGCAATCCACCTGTAAGCACCTTGAAAAGAATGCAGTGATTACTAAGGATGGACGAAAGTCCCTTACCTGGTCCCGCAGCTGTTTTCGGTGTGTGGGGGGAGGCGCTCCATTTCTCCCCCCAAATTTCTCCCCCGAAATTCAGGCCGGGGGGGGAGCGCCCCGTGTCCCCGGCCGCGAAATAAAAAAGTAAATTGGGGGGGAAAAAACTTGATAGGCTACGTAACGATTTACGTAGCCTATCACGGCTAGATTTTCAAAGTCAGCCATTATAGGCTACGTAAATCTTTACATAGCCTATCACGGCTGACTTTGGGGAAAAAAAAAACCCGTACGCAAATGGCGGTGCCCATGGGCGCCACCATTTGCATTCCTTATTTGGGCACGGGTAGTCTACGTAAAGATTTACGTAGACTACGGCGAAAATAAGGGCAAAGTTTTTTTTCTTTCCAATTTACTTTTTTATTTCGCGGCCGGGGAGACGGGGCGCTCCCCCCCGCGGCCTGAATTTCGGCCGGGAGGGGCGGGGCGCCTCCCCCCCGGCCTGAATTTCGGCCGGGAGGGGCGGGGCACCTCCCCCCCGCCAAGAATTTTCAGACACCATGAGAAGCCACGGTGGAGGGCTTGAATCAGCATCCTGGTGCCACAACGGTGATCGTGCAAACCAGGTCTTGGAGTCCTGACTGGGTTTGCACAATCAGCAGGGCGTTATCAAGGGTACCGGTCATATGCCGGGGGGATTTGCATAATTATTTGTAATGTCATGTGAACCCAGCCAGAGTAATTTGCTGCCATGGGTAACAAGCCACCCAAACCCCTACAACAGCACTGTGGCTTGTTAACTGCCTGCCAATCGTGCAAACCAGCTCACTACATTCAGAGGCCTTCCTCATTTAAACATATGCTTATTTGGAGACATGTGTAGGATATGGCTGTAGAAAAGCATAATAATATAAAATGCCTGTTTGTGTGTGTACATATAAATATATTTTTAGATATGATATTACTTAAAATATACAAATGGTTTGCTTTTGTTTTTTATTTTTTATATTTTTCTGAAATTTCTTTTTCTTTTTATTATTATTATCATTATGGGATTATGATTATTACTATTCCTTGCTGGCTAAACCTTTAATGTTTATTAATATGCATTAATTGAATGGTAATATATGCCCAATGGAAATGGATTGTGTGCTCTTGTTTCTTTGCTATAAGACTGAGATTATTACACTGAAAGATAAGGTTTATCGTTTGTGGTGCAGTGGATTGAAGATTTAATAATACCTGCAATGTTTGGAAGAGTGCTGTATAGGTATAATTTGCAACTGGATTTATATTTGGATATTTGGTTTGTTCTTACGGAAGCTTAATATAATCCTTTTTTCTTTTCTCCTTTTTTTTGCTATCTTCCTTTTTTTTCTTCTCTGAATACTGTAATGTTGGAAACTGAAGATTCTGATTATGTTGTTTGTATTGTTTATTTCATTTATAAAAATAAAATAAAAATAGATTTTAAAAAAGCATAATAATAAAGCTGAACCGGATAGCTTTTAATTCAAGTTTTCTGTGAATGGTTCCATGGGTTTTTAACTTTTGTGTATGACATTCTTTAAAAGACCATCATGGATACTTTTTGATACCACACAAAAAGTGGATATTTTCAAGTTCCTGAATGAAAACTGAAACTTCTAAGAAAGGGTTGTTTACAGTGCCATCCATATTTCTTGTAATGCTCAGTCAAGAACTGCCAGAAGGTGGAGTACCATGGCCAGTTCTGGGCATTGCAGCTTAAGAAGGATAGCAACAAAATGAAATGTCCAGAGGACGGTGATAAAGACTATGAAGGGTCTGGAGCCCAAGTCCGGTGAGGTAAGGCAGAAGGAGTTGGGTGTGTTTTGCTTGGAGAAAGGACAGTTAAGGCACAATCCTATGTAAGTTTCGACAGAAAAATGTCCTACATTGGCCGGGCCATGCTGGGAGTTGTAGGACTTTTTCTCTCTCTAAACATGCAGAGGCTTGTGCCCTGAAGAGACAATGTGGCCGTCATCTTCGAATATTTGATGGGCTATCACATAGATGATGGAGCAAATTTGTTTTCTGTTGCTCCACAGGGTAGGACCTGAACCAAAGGACTTAAATTACAAGAAAGGGGACTTTGGCCAAATATTATTTCCATGGAAGATGGTGGACTCTCCTTCATTAGAGGTTTTTAAGCAGAGGCTGGTTGGCCACCTGTCAGGGATGCTGTACCTGCAGATTTAATATATTGGTACAGGGTTGGACTAGATCAGGGATGGAGAATTGGTTGCCCTACAAATGTTGTTGAACTGCAGCTCCCATCATCCTTCACCACTGTCTATGTTGGCCAGGGCTGATAAAAGTTGCAGTCCACCAACATCTGGAGGGCCACACATTCCCCACACCTTTGAGGTACCTTCCAACTCTGTTTTTCCATGAGACAGTACTAGAAACAGGTATGGCTAACTACTGGGAGACCTATTGTCCCTTCATCCCAGTTGAGGCTGGTGGGTCTAATGTCAGCCAGGCTGTGAATCTGCTCTGGGTTTCAGTCAGCTATTCAGTCAGCTATTTCAGAGCTATTCAAGGTTCAGCACCTTGGATAGATCCTTTAGAGTTCTGACTGGTTCTGACTGAAACCCAGAGCAGATTCACAGCCCCACTGACATGGGAGCCACCAGCCTCCACTGCTTCATCCCAGTGTACCTCTGAAAAAGTTAAGATCCAATCACATGGCAAAGTAATGGCCTAATGATGTCTGCAAGAACTCTGTCCATTTCCACCACAAGACTAAGGCACAGTTTGTTTTTGCTGCATGGCAACCAACCACTAACCCCTCCCCCCCTCAATGGCTGGGCTCACACATTGCTTGAGAAACATGTCAAAGTGCCAATCATGTACGTCACCCAGGCGATGTGATTATTTCTCATACCAATGTCAACAGCTCCGCTGGAGGTGTAGCTCTAGCATGTTAAGTATGATTCACATGATGAGTAGTTTTTGGAATGACTGATGCTATGTGAGAACTCAAAGCGATGAGGCTGGTTTTTTTTAGCAGCTCTTGGAGCTCAGACATAATGTATAAGTCAGGCGTCATAGAGTCATATAATCATAGAATAATAGGGTTGGAAGGGGCCTATAAGCCTCGCTAACCTCAGCTCATTCTCAGCTTTAGCCTTCCTGATGCCATCCCTGCAATTCTGTGCTACCTTCCTGTACCTTTGTTGCTTGCCTCCCCCCACCATGTGCTGTTGTTGCTCTTCCTCCTTATTCTGGCTTCCCAACAACCCTGTAAGGTGGGCTAGAGAAGAGATAGTAGCTTGCTTGCTTCCCAGTCGTATGGATGTTTTCACAGGCGTGAGTGCAAGTCCATTCAATGGCTGTATGCATGTACATGCCAACCCTGTGCAGTTGTCTGCCCCACCTTCTTCCATGCCATCCTAGATGGTTGCCATTCAGAAGACATGATTTGAATCAAAGGAGCACCTCCCTGCCTCCCCCCCCCAGCATATGTGCAAGGGGGGGGGTGTCTTGTTTTTATCTCTTAACTTGTGCTGAACTGTTTCCTCGCAGTGCCCAGGAAAGCGATGACTTACTTCTGAGTAGACATAAGATTGTGCTGTAAGTCTGCAACCCTAGGCACATTTACTTGATAGTAAGCACCATTGAAGTCCATGGGACTTACTTCTGAGTAGACATAAGATCACGCTGTAAGACCGCAACCCTCAGCACAGTTACTTGGAAGTAGGCCCCACTGAAGTTAATGGGGTGCTCTGAATCAACAGAGGACGTTGATTCTGAGCTTGTGGGGTGGATGATCAGATCTGTCTCCCTTCCTTGAAGGGAGGCATTTTACCCTCTTCTCCATGCAATCGAGAAATGTGCTCAAGCATTTACATGGCAGACATGTGGTTGTTTGAATCAAGGAAAGTCCTTCCTCAGCAAGACTTGAGCAGAGGCAGGAGTCACCCTCCAACTGTGCGCCCTCCCCTCCTTGCAAGGAAGGGAGAGAGCACAGCTGATGGGCAATTCCTGCCCTCACAACTGTCAAATCTGCTCAGTCTCCTGTGCAAGGAACCCTCCTGCCTGTTCTTCCCTCCTTGCCAAGAGGATCCCTGCTCAGGATCTTGCAGGTGCAACACACACCCCTATCTTATCCGCAATGCCTTCATCATCATGACCATGCCCCCAACAACCGAAAACAAACACCCACAGCCTCCCCCAAACAGCAGTTTCTTCTGCCAGAGGAGAATTTCACAGGGAGGTCATGGTGCCCTTGTTCCAAGGGCTGGAAAAAATATCGTATCTTTTGCATTCAGGGAAAACACAGGATAGGCTGGGGAAGATGGCGGGAGACACCCTGGAGGTTCACAATGTCATCTAAAGAGCCCACAAATTTCCGTGAGAGAGTAGGGATGTATGAAGCTCACTTACCTTTTCACGGAATCTTTTGAGATGGGGGGGAGACGCTCCGTCCCTCTCCCCGGAATCCTCGACGGGTGGGGAGGCGATCCGGTCCTCCCCCCAGGATCCTTGACGGCTGGCTCCGCTCCGCGGCCAGGCCGCGGAGCAGCCGGCCAGGGCTGTCCGCAGCCGGATTTCCATAGCGGCCATTTGCTTCCAGCCAGGCAGCCATGATAGGCTATGTAAGAATTTTCATAGCCTATCACGGCTAACCCCTAAAAAAAAAAACAGTGTACGCAAGTGGCGGCGGCTACGGTGGCCGCCATTTGCGTTCCCTATTTTTCGCCATTTTATCCTACGTAAATATTTACGTAGGCAAATACGGCAAAATAAAGGGAACCGCAAATAGCATAGTGGGCGCTATTTGCGTTTCTTTTTTTCGCCGTAAAAGCCTATGTAAATATTTACATAGGCTAGAATGGTGAAAAATAGAGAACGCAAATGGCGGCCGCCATAGCCACTGCCATTTGCGTACGCTGGTTTTGGGGTTTTTTTTAAGGGGTTAGCCATGATAGGCTACGTAAATTCTTACATAGCCTATCACAGCTCGAAGGACAGCAATGGTGGCCGCAGCAGCCCAGCCGCGGCCGGCCAGGAGACCAGCCGCTGCCGCTGCCACCAGAACCGCTGCCGCCGAATCCGCCACATCCGCCCCAGGTAAGTTCCAGCCCGGGGGATTCCGTGGGGGGGTGGGGGTGCAGGAGGCCGTTCTGCCACAGATTCACTGGAATACGTGGCAGAATTCTCTGCCATCCCTGTGAGAGAGCCATCTCAATAGCAGGATAAAAGCTCCATGTGAAGAAGCCGAAAGAGAGAGAGAGATTGAGAGAGAGAGAGAGAGAGGAGACTGAGTTTATAAAAGGCAGGAGCAGACAGTTGGTTAGTTAGGACTTTAGGGAATGTAGAAGCAGCACTTAGTTAGTGGGGTTTGTGTGTAGGATTTAGAAGGGGTAGAGTAGGCAGGGTAAGACTGAGAACTGAGTGATTATATAACCTCTCTTGTATTTAATAAACTTTTATTTGTTTGTTTTTACATTATAAAATCCTATGTATTGTTCATCTTTCTGCACTATCAATAGTGAACATATTTCCTGGGTTAAGTAAAGGGAACCAATTAGGCATATTGGGTGTCTCTCTTGCCTGGTGACACTTGCTGGACAGTGGGTACAGTTGAACCAAAGGGGAGGCAGATGGACCTGAGGGACACTTACGTCGAAATAGGCTTTTTTGCCTGACTAGCTGGGGCACTTTAGAGGGGCAGGGGAAGGAGGCTGGAGTTGCTTCAGGATAGCACATACCCTGGCCTCTCCAGTCTCCTCCTCTCCCCCGCCAAACACCTCTTTTCTCCCCTCTCTGAGGTCGAGTTCCCAACCTCAGACAGCAGCTGGCACAGTTCTTTCTGCACTGGCTATGAGGGGGCAGAGGAGGGCGGTCAGATCTCTGACTCCCCCTTCTGAGGTCAGAGCACTATCTCTGACCTCAGAAAGGGGAATCCAAACAATCCTATGGGTCCTCAGATGATGTCTAAGGCCCATAGGATTGATCCCTTAGTATATATTAACCAAACTCCACTGAAACTGGAAAATTGCATGAGTTTATACTACCTGATGAGGTAGTACAAATATCTAAGAAATAATTTTTAAAGGGTTTTAATAACAGGATTTTAAGCTTCAGTGGTATTTAATCATATATTACAGTTTTAATGTACATTTTATACCCAATATTTAAAACGTAATAAAATCTCTGGACTAGAACTGGACATTACTTTACAGGTCTAATGTGAAATTTATGATGGTAGGAGACAGAATAATACAGATCTGTCTCAATGAAGCCTAATCTGGCCGAGGAACGTATCTGCAGGGGCGCCACTGAAGAGCAATGGCTGCCCTGCAATTTCCCCCTGTCCACTCAGCTGTATGCTGGACCACGTATTATCCCTTAGGACAGTCTTTCCCAACCTGGTGCCCTCCATATGCACTGACCATGCTGGCTGGGGATGATGGGAGTTATAGTCTAACACATCTGGAGGGCAAAAGGTTGGGGAAGGCTGCCTTAGAAGCGCCTATATGTTTGGACAACTTGCTAGTTCTGCCCTTTGACTCCTAGATTTTGTAGAATCCATTCCACCTGCATTTTGCAGAGTCAGTCACCTTTCATTCTGTCATCTGCTCATTGGTGGAATGGGATTTGTTTTCCAATTTCCCTAATTTGTGCAAATTCACACTTGCCAAAATGCACAAAACACCCCAAAATATGCATTTTCACACTGTAGCCTATGGGGGAAATGCATATTTTCGGCTGGTTTTTTTTATTTTATGTATTTTTCTATGACTAAATATGCATAACATTCTGGAAAGTAAAAAAAAAAAAAAAGTCTGCAAGTCCATGGAATCCATGCAGCTCAGGAAAAGCCAGTCCGCTGTGAAATCCCCAGATTTAGATTTGCATTCATCGAAATCTGAACTCATTTGATTCCATTGTGGATGTCTCCAACATCCCTACCTCTTACTGACTCTGTAATGTATAAACCATTACATGGAGCTACTTAGAAAGGGAAGCATGCCAAATGCACAAATCCTTTTCTCTTAAGAAGGGGTGTGTCAGAGTATTTGACTGGTATTGATAACGCTACTATAGCTATTATGAAGTATAAAAAAACCCCACAACAAATGAAACCACACTTTATTCTCCCTTCTCCTTGTTTTGTTTTGCTTGGCAATTTAGATGCCATCTGTATACACTTACCTGGGGGTAACGCCTATTGAACTCAGTGGGACTTGCTTCTGAGTAGACATGGATAGGATTGCACTGCTGAAGTTGAATATATCCAAAAGCAATCCTTTAAAACTTACTGCACTCTCATTGCCCCATATCTGTGTCCTGCCTGCTGCTTCCACAGGGACAAAACTCCAGATGTGGGAGACCTAGGTGAAAAAAACATTACTTGCCTAATTCCTAGCATGTGGCATTGCACTGTGAACCAGCACAAAATAGCATGAAAAATAAAGGACGGTTCTCTCTCTAAGCTCTCCACCCCTCACCCCATATAATCAAGTATCAAGGCAAACTGAAGTCCACCAAAGGTGACGTTATCAGTGCACTTCACCTCCTGTAATTTATTCCCATTCTCTCTCTCCCTGCATGACTTTTAAGGGTCCAAATCATTCTCCTACTGCCCCTCTGTGTGGTCTACACACTGTCATAAAAATTCATTAGAAGCTTCTTTATTTCACAGAGTAATAGCATAACCACATATTATAAACCATGACAGCTAAGTAATTTCAATCAAGGGGCTGCTGTGAGAGTAGCTGAACTGAATGCACTGATCCTGGAAATGTCCTTTGAGATCTGCATTTCAAGGTTACTGCACAGGTACATAAATGGTGCAATGAAGAAGGTACAAAATGCAGCTTTTCTCAGTTATTGTCTCATCTATCTTCCCTGCAGATTATACCTAGATGGATCAGTGGGCCACCCTGCATTGAATTGGGATATGTGTTAATGACATACTGTAGACTGAATGCCTTTATTTCCCATTCTTCATCCCCCTCCCCCACCATCAGAGTTTGATTTTAGCACACAGAAAAATTGCTTTTTCCCCCATTAAAGGTTTTGCAATATTTCTTTAAAAAACACAAATATTGACACTCATGAACAACACATTTCTTTTCCTAACAGCTGCATTTCAATATGAATCAACTAAACATAGTCCCTTACCCTCCAATTTTGTTTTAATCTGCTCTTGCTGTTCAAAAAGGTATCGGAATGACTCACCTGTACTCTTGGTTTCTTTGAGCGGAAAGCTATGAGCAATTTTGATCATATACCCAAAATGCATCTCAAAAGTTGTTTTTTGACTATGAAAGCTCATCCTGCAACAGATTTGTTAGTTGTTAAGGTGCCACAAGACTATCTTGTTATTTTTGCTGTAACGCATGGGCATCCATTGGTTTAAGCCCACCTAATTCTGAATTGGATTGTGGTATTTATATTCAAACATAATAAGGTGGGCACATGACAAACATGTATTTTTATCAACTTGCATCATACATGTACATGTGTTTGGGAACTGGGATATGCCACTGCATGCATCAGCCTTTTCCAACCTGGTGCCCTCCAGAGGTGTTGAGACTACAGCTCCCATCATGTCCATCCAGCATGATGGGAGTTGTAGTCCAACACAGCCAGAAGGCACCAGGTTGGGGAAGACTGGCATACATCCCGGCTGGAATTGTGCAGCAATGCAGACAATTCTCAGCGAGAGGGGAGAGGAGTCGCAAGAGATCAGGACCTCGGCCAGCTCCCATGATCAGAGGCTGAATGCCAGGAAACTCTTAGAAGCAAATACAGGTCTGCAAAGTGCTTTGCAAAAGCCGTGCTGTATAACAGAGTAGCTAGGACTGGGGACTGGAAGATGTCCAAGCCTTTTGCAGGAGTTCGCTGCACAAGGAGATAAGCAGATATGGCCCCCATGCTTGACACATCTGGTGGAGAGAAGCAGAAACAAAATGACCTAGAACAGAGCACAGAGGAACAGCTGCAGAGATGAGAGAAGGAAGCAAAATTACTCCCCTATGAATGCTTACAGGCTGTTCCTTCCCATTACTGGACCCATCTCTGGGAAAATTTCAAAAAATAAGCTGAAGCTGAATCATTATTGCAGCTATTGTTCCCGTGGCAGAGGAGCCATTCCAGTTCATTAGTCTGGGCTACTTCGATCCATTCCCTGTGTTTTTGATTCTCATTCTCTCTCTCTCTCTCTCTCTCTCTCTCTCTCGGGGCCACCTGTTGTCACCCAAATGACTTGTCTCCCTCACACTGACAAAGCTCCAAACATCCTTGCTGTTTACTGCT
The DNA here is from genome assembly GCF_057233095.1 of Heloderma suspectum. NCBI lineage: Eukaryota > Metazoa > Chordata > Lepidosauria > Squamata > Helodermatidae > Heloderma > Heloderma suspectum. The sequence goes on along the minus strand of NC_139460.1, from coordinate 41,877,927 downwards.
TGTAGGAATGAACTACCCCTCTCCGGGGAGCAGCCACATACCTTGCTCAGGTATGTGTTCTGCCAATGGTGGATTTGCTTTCATCAGTGAAACAGTGGACAGGGTTAAAGTGAGAAGAAAGTGCATGGGATAATAGCAGAAGACCTCACCATAATTAGCTGACACTCACGAAACCCACCGCTAAATGTTTGCTGGAAAAAAGTGAGTTGGTAGATAAGAATTCAATTAAAGGAGTTCAGTGCGAAAATGTAACACAGGTGGGTTATAAGGTGGGCTTTGCTGCTGCTGCTACACTTTACCTGGGAATACAAATAAGAAACTAGTTCTTGTCTTTTGATAGGATTAGCATTCAAAAGATATTCTCTATGCAGATTTATGGGATCAAATCACTCAATTATTGGGTCAAATCACTCAATTCAGTGCAGAGATTTGATAATAACACGGCCCCAATCCAGCAAAAGATGGAAGCACCTTCCATGTGGATCTACACTACACGTGCAAGGAGTTGTTCAAAGGCATGTACATTCCCAATTGCTAGAAGCCCAACTTGTGCAGATGTCCTCCCCTCAGTCCAAAGAACCACGAACGGCCTCCCCTTTCCCTCATGTGTGATACTCCTTGTTCTGTTTGTGGGGAAGGCAGAGCTCACAGACAGCCAGGTGGTCCAGTCAGCTCTCTGAGAGGAGCTGGAAAGGAGAAGCTGGACAGTCTGTAATGGTGAACAAAAGCAGGAGGACGAGGGCTGTGGAGTCTTTGGACATGCACAAGTCAAGAAGCAAGATGTCAGTCACCCAGGTCTAAGGACTGGAGAAGCAGGATGGTCAGGCACAAGGACTGGGTTCATGCAACATGCTAACCCACACTCATTGGTTGAGTGTGGGTTGTTGTTGAACTGTGGGTTAGCAGCTGAACCTAGGTTGGCTTGTTAACCATGCAGTCTGGCCTATTTTTCTCAAACAAGCCACCTTGAGAACCCATGGCTTGTTGTTGAGCTGTTCAGGGTGGTTAACAAGCCACCCTGTGGAAAATGTCCTGGGTTCAGGCAACATGCTAACCCATGGTTCAACCTATTGTCTCCCTATTTGCTACTGGGCCAGGTTTAAGGTTCTAATACTAGTGAACAAAGCCCTAACAACTTGGGACCAGGATACCTGAGAGACCACCTTCTCCCTTACCAACCTGCCCAATCACTGATGTCATCACTGAAGTCATCAGAGACCATGCTCCTGGTGGTTCCACATGGACCTATGGCCCAATTGGAGTTCACCAGGAGAAAAGTCTTCAGTGTGGTGGCCCCCTTCCTGTGGAATTCTCTGCCTTTGGAGGTCAGACAGGCACCAATGTTGTGTTGCTTCTGGCACCTCCTGAAAACATTCTTATTTCAGGAAGCCTTCCTTGACTGGCTGCAGTTTTATCAGAACTTGGTTTTATCAGAACTCTGTTTCTTTTTTAAAATAGTAATTATTTTAACATGATGTTTTTATTCTTTTATCCTATCTGCTGTTCACCACTCTGAAAACTTTTGGAGGTGGAGCATTATACAAATATTGTAAACAAGCAAACAAACAATCCACACTCAACCACTGAGTGTGGGTTAGTGTGTTGTGTGAACAGCCCCAGGGTCTGCAGTACTATGGACAGATCATTGGGAATTTAACCTGGTCCAATAGAGTCCTAGCTCCAAATGAAGCCTTATCTCTTTTCAAGCCCTGACTTTCCCCCAGACCCAGCCTTCTTGCTTGTGGAGTGGAGATCCTTAAAGGGGCTGCCCTCTGACTTGGAGCCAAGCACTCCATCACCTCTCCACTACCAACCGCCAGCTGCATTCACTGCATCAATGAGCAGGAACAGAGGAGCAAGAGGTGCCTCGTGTGCTGGGGTTTGGTGCCTAAGGGCTGTAAGGCTCCAGAGGAGAGGCCTCTGGAGATCTTGGTGCAGGGTTCTTGGGTTCCAGAGGCTCCATGCTGCCAGACTTAGGGAGTGGTTCTTGCTCTTCAGCTGGTGGCATGGGCTCAACTAGCTCCTTCCCTTCCATGTCCAAGTCCTGGCTGTTGCTTGGGGCCAGTGGTGTAATGGTAGATTCTGAAGTGCAGATGCTCTGTCCCCATAGCCACATCCCCAAGGAGAGTCCAAAAATGCAGGAGGCTTTGTTGATCCATATTAACAAACCAACTCTAGCAGGTTTAATCTCCGGTTTTAATTAGCTTTGTAAAACTAATGGGTCTTATTTGCCCATTCAAGACCAAGCCACCCAAAAATATATTACAACAGGGAGTAATATATAATTGCTGGAAAAATTCACACCACCACCACCACCACCACCCCCCGGAAACCATGAGGATTGCAGCTAAGCTCAGAGGGAACAGGGGAGTCTGAGAGGGGTGGCAGATGATGCAAGTGTCCCTGCTAATAAAAAAAAAAAAAAAGTGCTGGTGTTGCATTCCTGTGAGCCCTGGCTCCACTACCACTGCTTGGGATTGGGATCCCTGCTCCCTCCCCGCTTGAGTTGGCAACAATCTTTTTGTCAAGGGAAGCAGGGAAATCCATGAATTCTAATGCTGTGTTGGATCTCTGGATGGGGGCACCTACTTGTATGTATTTGAGGTGAGATGGCGACAACTATTGCAAATCAAATAATTTCGCTAGTTTAGGAAAACCAGAAAAAACAAGAGAGTGTTTCAGTGTAAAGCAACATGGGGCAAGGGGAGGGGGAGAATTGTGAGGCTTTACATGGGCAGCTGCTTGAAGCATATCTCAATGTCATAAATTATGGAAGCAAAGCAACACTGATGTGCAAGAAGAGGCCCAGTGGGGTTTCAGATGACAAGGTGCGGCTTTGATAGGCAAAGCTACTTGATGCCTCTTCAAGTGAACCATGCTCATTTGGTGTGTAAATTTTATTAGCTGCCGCATTGCCATCCTCAACTGTATTAGATTAATTTCATTATGAAGAGCATGTTGTAATGAAGATGACAGTCGTCCTCAATTCTGCCTGCTATGCTTGCAGGTTGTGTTGGATCCTCCCCAGCTTTGCTTGATTTGATTTCTCTCTTCACTGATTATGTCATTTTATGTATTGCTTTGTGGAAAACATTGATTAGCTGCCTTTTCAGCCCTCAAGGCAGCTTACAATAATGAGTAACAGTGGAGGCCCGTGGCTCTGATGTCATCCACTTTGCATTTGCTCTGGGTTTCAGTCAAAACCAATCAGAAGTCTAAAGGAGCTACCAGTTGGGTTCAGCACCTTGGACAGCTCCTTTAGAGTTCTTCTGACTGAAGCCCAGAGTGGATTAGCAGGCCCACTGACATCAGAGCCACCAGCCTCCACTGATGAATAAAAATAAATTCAAAGAGCCAGCCAAAAAAGACAAGAGAACTGCACTGGCAAAGAAAACAAACCAGCCAGCCAGCCAAACCAAAGGCCAGGTGGAAGTGATGCATGGTGCTTCAGCTTCTCCTCTGGAAAGCCAGTTAGGAGGGGGAATTATATCCTTCTGGGAGAGTTCACTCCACAGAGCAATGGATGAAAATACCCTACTTCTTGCCACAAAGGGCTTTTGTCACTGCTTTTAAATGCTGCTGGATGTCAGGTTTTTGAATTTTTTAAAATCCTTTTTACTATTTGATATTGTTTTTAACATTTCTTGTAAGCTTCCCTAAGGATTCCCTTGGGGGCCAAAAGTGCAGAGTATTAAGGCCACAATCCCGAACATGTGTACTAGGTAGCAAGCACCTCTGAACACAGCAGGACACAGAGTAAACATGCATAGGATTCCACTCTTATGGTGTAGTCCAACACATGTCGACTGAGAAGTAAATTCCATTGTGTACGATGGGGCTTGATCCGAGGAAAGGGTGCATAGAATGTCAGCCTGAATATAGGAAGGGTGCAATTCTATGGACCAGGGAGGGTGTCCCAGGGCCCATAGGATTTTTCAGATCTTCTTCTCTGAGAGTGGAGAGAGGTTTGCCCTTGCGGGGGGGGGGGGGAAATCTGACTTTGCAAGCCTCTGACAGAAAAGTCTGCAGCTAGTGTCCAAGCTCCAGTGTCCAAGAGGCCAAAAAAGTGTGGTGTGCTGGGAAAAGCTGTGCATCCACCTCTGGAATGGGGGAGGGGGAACATTGCCAGCCTTAGAACTGGTTAGCTTATTGCTCCCAGTGGGAGGGATCTTTTTTTTAAAAAAAACTCAAATGGATGAAAGAGGCCAAATAAAAAAGGAAAATACTGCACACTTTCCACCTCCCACCATGCCAGCTCAAGGGCACAGAAAAATGCAGTTCCATCACCTTGGTTTTGCTGTCTCTCCCCCCCCCCATAGAATTGTTCTGCCCACCAATCAATAATAGACTGAAAGTTGACCACAGCAGTGCAGTCTTCCCTTTGGTCCACCCACATTTATTTCATTTTTTTAAAAGATGAAGAGCCAAAAAAATCACCCCACTTTCATGGCCCGCATTGCGGGCCATGAGACTGGGGCAGCAGGTCAGTGGTGGGCAGGAGGACGACAAATTCTAAATATTTTTCACCTCAGTGGGATTACCCAGATAATGTTGGCTGCAGCACTGACTTTGGGAGAGGGACATTTCCTCTTTCAGTACTTGCTCCATGTTGTTAGTGGTGCCAGTCAGCAAGACTCCTGCTCCCTGTAATCCTCTGCAAGGCTTCTGTTGACTGAAGCTACCTCAGGATGTAGCCTCATTGCAGAGGCATTACTCTGGGACAGGGGGATACCACTGTGGAGGCCACCAGCTTTTTTTCCAACAGAATCTCTGGAACAAGGCTATGTTCTGTCGCAGCATAGTTCAACGGAGGCATTGCAAAGGAGTGCAGTCATTTGCCAGGTCTCCGATTGCAACTCCATTGCCACTAACGGCAGTGGAGCGATTAGCCAAAGACAGGAACCACTCCAAATAAAAGCTACTGCCGTTGCTTACCTCCACATTAAGGCAAACCCACAAGTGCCTCTCCAGTAAAAATGCAACAATGATAAGTTAAGTAACTAACTATGTGCTGCCTTTTTATAACACCGAAAAACAGAAGCCTGAGGCAGCCGCCTCAGTCTACCTAATGGTAGAGCTGGCCCTGTAAGGAATGCAATTGCTTGATGAAATTATATTGAGGCCTTCAGCATTTTCCACCTGACACAGTCCAGGCTCTGTTCTGGATGACTCTACATATGTGAAACTCTCCGAATCACTCTTGACTAACCAGATTTTGTTCTAGAGGCTAATTCTGGTAGCTGTCAACATTGCATTTCTTTCTTGACATTTGGAGGGAAGTGATGGAAGAGGTTCCTAGTGATCAATAAAGTAAGGCTGGGGAATTATGGGGGTTGTGGGACTCTTTTTCTGTCTAAACATGCATAGGATTCTAACTTTAGCTAATGTAGGATTAGGCAGACATTATTTACCAGTGGCTTTCTAATTTAAGACACAATCCTATGGCCACTAGACAGTGTCTAGACGGCCATAACATTTTTTGTTTTCTGGGAACCGAGCTCAGAGCCAGCATTCTGAGATCGGTTCCCAGAAAACTGACTCCCTGCCCACTCCCCCACCACTTCATAGGCGGCATGGTTCGTCCCCAGCTCCACACTCAGAAGAGCAGCACAGAGTGACTGAAAAGGGAGCATTTCTGAAGGTGGGGAGGGGACAGCGAAGGCACTGTCATGACACTTCCTATGTGTCATCCAGCCTCCCCCACACCCTGCTCCAAGGTGTCCTGACTAGACAGCCAAAATTGGCCCTCGAGCTGCAAATGCAGGGTGGCTGGAGCACAGAGGAGAAGATTCCCTCTGCACTCCAGCCATCTGACATTGAAGAGTCGGTCGCCTCTGAGTTCAGAGGCAGCCAGCTATCCCCATAGGACTGCACCTTTAATGGTTATCTTTCCTCTGTAATAAATCAAATGTAAAACATTGCAACTAATTGTTGGAACTTGGTAGTTATGAAAAATAAGATCACTGCAGTAATGCTTTCCATTAGAATGGAAGAGTGCATCTGAATAGAATAGAATAGAATAGAATAGAATAGAATAGAATAGAATAGAATATTCTCTGAAACACTTCAATACTCTTTATTAAAACAACTTTCATCTGATTACACAAGGGATCATCAGCAACATATATAAAAGCTCAGTATGAGTATCTCTTCCTTGGAGCACTTCTGGCTCTATTTGTTCAGGAGACCATCTAGGATGAAGAATTTGCTGGCAAGAGGATTTGTGAAGTGTTAATCGTTTGTCCACATCACTTGCCAACTTTGTCATCTAAGAGCTTTGGATAGTTTTTGTCAGGTCATCTGAAATACCTTGAGGCTTTGAGACATCATGTATTTAAAAAGCTGGAGTTAAAATTATCATCTAGGCCTGCCTTGAATATATCTGCAAACTCTTACTGCTCAGGTACAGGAGCCTGAATAAAAAATACACAAATGGAAATCTATAATTAGTGCTAAGTGATGCATATGTACATGAATTCCTGCTTTTCATAGCAAAATATAAGAAAGAGGGATGCCCAGTCCTTTCCTGATCACTGCTTATTTATTTTCCCAAGAAAAAAACTAAATGTATGTACACCATGTTAGTCCTATGTAAAGTAGACCCATTGAAATGAATGAGATATGAGTTAATCACAACTAATTTACATCCCATTCATTTTAATGGGTCTACTGTATGTATGACTAACATTGGATACTAGCCTTATGAGTATTTGGCTATCAGTACACTGCATGGGTATCCAAACTATTTGTATGTTTCTATGGTGGTAAGCCAACTTCAGAGCTCATAATAGCCTAAAGAAGATGAAAGAAAGGATAATGTAAAAAATATAAATATAAATGCAATGCCCTGAAAAGCAACCCCAACTTCAGAGCTCCTTTAAGATGGAGTTGAAAACATCTGGGAGATTTTCCATGATAATTTGGGGTGGAAGTGCAACTGGACAGGGCAGACGTAACAAACACTGAGTCCAGGTCAGAGCAGAGGTACTAATAACTGCTCAACCTATAAGTATCTACATACATGGGTATGCATCATAAGATCCAACAGCCATAGTACATGAAAAAGGGTTGCTTTCAAACTCATCCATTCCTCACACCAGAAGACATATACACACAACAAACAAGTAGGGAGATCCTTATTAAAACAGTTGTGAGAATGCTTAAGAAAGCTTCACACCAAGTATGATTTGATTATTTTTTTTTAATGGTCTGGGGATTGTAGCTCAGTCGTAGGGTGCATGGTTTACATGTAGAAGGTTCCAGGTTCTGTCTCTAGCATCCCCAGTTTTTGTTTTCCTTTTAAAGATAATGTGGGAGATGACGTGAAAAACCTCTGCCCGACACCCTGGAGAGCAGCTGTCAATCAGAATAGACAGCACTAGGATAGATGGACAAATGATCTGGCCTGATATTAGGCAGCTTCCTTGACACTCTCTGTGTGTGTTCTCTGTGTGTGTGTGTGTGTGCATTGTGTGTGTGTGTGTGTGTGTCCATAATGGTAAACATCTGGTTACTGGTGCTGCCAACATGAGCACCTGCCTACCATGAAGTTGCCATTTGCTTTCAATTTTATTGCTTAGAACATCAGTCCTGATTTTGAAGCTAGATTCATTATGTGATTCAGCCTCCTGCTAGTCATTGACTAAAGGTTAATACTTCTTTCTTCTGCCAAGACTGAAGCCTGAACGTTCCACAGAAAGCTCAACAAAATCTTAAGTTGGAAAAACTAGGTTTAAAAATGAATAAAGGCCTGCTGAATAGTTATACAGCAAACACTTGCTCACATAAGACAGGAAAAGTGTGAAGAGCTTATAAATATTGCAGCTGCTACAGTAACACATTTAATTCAATTGTCTGTCTTACACAAATGGAAAACAGCTACAAGAAGTCAAATTATGAGGCTGGAGACAAAGATGTTCTATGCTCTGTATGCTGTGATTTGCTTTCTCACATATTATCCAAGCATGCACACAGTATACACAACATCATGGAAAACAGGATGCACATGAGGGGTTTCTGACATTTAGGAAAAGATAAATAGTAACACAGGACCACTACAAGGCTACTGAACAATAAAAGTACCCCCCAAAAAAGTATCTACACAAACACACACACAGATTTCAGAGTGGAATTAGGTGGTTGCCTAAGGAGTTTGGAGGATTTTTCTTTAATTGTAGTTTTTGCTTACTCCATAATTGGCCACAAGAAAATTAACTGCTCTCTCTCTCTCTTTTCCTTATTCTGCACTCCCATACGGTCCAGGTTGGTAGCTGATCTGACTTATGGGGTTGCCTATTCTTTCATATTAGCCCATAATAGCTAATTTAAGTGCCAGCTGGGGTGAGGGAGGAGGGGAGGAAGACGTAGGATGCACTAGTGAGCACCACATGGCATTAGAATGGAGCAGGAACACTTACCTTAACCAGTGTCTGGAGGGAGTGCAACAGGGAACACTTTTGGCCTTGAAGGACTCATTAAGCCCAAGGTTTATTGCTGGGGTGGGGAGATACTGGCCCTCCCTGCACAACTTTCAGGTATGTAGGGCACTGAAGGGCAAGGCAGAGTCTGGGTTACTGCTCTGATGCTTTGATCCTTGAGTGGATAGTCACCAGGTATGGTAGGAAGGAGAAGATGCACATACCTGCTACCTTAGTGGCTGTGTACCAATTGAAAGGAAAGTTGGGATCTAACTAATTCAGCCTTCCCCAACCTGGTGCCTTCTAGATATTTTGGACTTGAATGCCCATCAGCCCCAGCCAGCATGGCCAATGGGCAAGAATGCTGAGCGCTGTAGTCCAAAACATCTGGAGGGCACCAGGATGGGGAAAAATAAAGTACCTGACATAGCTCAGTTAACATATAAAGTTGTGGGCCCTTTGTTTTATCCATTCATCTGTTTTCATTTCAGGACGTAGGGTGGGATGCAATAATATATGCTTAGCAGAGCCACTGCAATTTGGAATGCTGTTAGGATTGCTGTTGGGCGGATTTTATGGGCACCTATTGGATAGTGCCTGTAACGTCAGGGGTGATCAGGGATTGTGGAAATATTACACTGAAGCCGTCAATAAATGCTGGCTCGATGAACAAACAGCCAGCAAACAAAATGAGCAAGGAGGACTCTGGGCAATATCCCCCCACCCAAAGTATTACTTATAACCTCCAGACCAGGTGAACATTCAGCATAGCCCTACTTAAAATAATTTAAAAATAATTTAAATTACATTCTTCATGGAAATTAATGCCATGACATTTACTGAAGCATTAAGCATCCAGGGAAAAAATGCACTTTCATTTTTAGGAAGTGATTATAAAATTGCTTTGAAATACAGTCTGGCATGTAGTACCACCCAATCTTGTTCCACCCTTCTGAAGTGTAATTCAAAACTGAAGAAGAAAAATCCCCCCAGATTACTCTAAGCATTAACTTTCATGGAACAGGGCTGCTCTCGGAGTAGCGATATGTAAGGGTGCCAGTCTTTGAATTCTTCTGCTCCTTAAAAGGCTGTGAACCTAAATCCCAACAACCACCCTAGCTAAGCTACCTAAAGTATGTAGATTTCTAGGGGCAAATGTTTTAAAACACAGATTGCACACAATCCAGGAAGAGATCATGGTGACAATAACTACAAGAGCAAGGACACTTCCAGGCAGAGGGCTCGTAGTGCTACCAATTGAGACATTGTGCAGCTAATCCATCTCTTCCTCCTTGGTCGTTTTTTTGTGGAAAGAAAAAAAAAGGGAGGAAGCGGTGGTGAAACATGGGAGGATTACAAGTGGAAGACAACACTGACTTGACCTCCCTTAGAATTCCGTGAGCAAGAGCTAAACTACACAATTCATCAAATTCATAGCATGTAGCTGATCTTCACCATTTTGTTTCCCTTCGTATAAGCACATGGGGGCCTGATCCAGATTGGGTCCCATGCATGGGTAGAGGACATTTAAAACCTTCCCACCCTGCCCCTTTTTTCCTTCCAACCCCCTCCCCCCAACTGCAGGAACAATAGCAAGGAGAAAGATTTGCACTGGTGCCGATTGATTGCACAATACAAGTCTCATCTGGAAGCACCCTGAGTTTGCCTATTGATACACAGCTCGACAGGATCCGAAAACAGAGTCGTTGGCAAAATTATTGAAAGGTGCTCAAACAGGACCATATGCACACAGCAAATAAGCACAGACTGCATGGGCACAAACTGGGCATAATAAGATGAGCAAAAGGTGCCACGAATTGGTATTCACTCGGAAGAAAATAAAACAGGCTCCTTATGGGGTGTTTATCTCAATATCACCAGCCAAGCCACCTGTTCTTTGGCTCATCCGTCTTCAGTAGACTGAATACTTGCAAGGTTTCCGCTTTGACTCCTCTTGTGAACCATGAGAGAAAACTCAAAGTTGTGTTTACCAGCGGTCCAATGGCTGTATGTTGTTGACAGGCAATCTCAAGATTAGAACGGTTTTAATGTTCCTGTTGATGGCAGAGGTGCTGCTACGCACTTAAAAGATTCAGGGCACAGGTCCATGGGATATAAATGTGAATAACGTTCGCATATGTTGAATTATATCTATATATATAATGAAGCTCCAATATTTTGGCCACCTAATGCGAAGAGAAAAGTCGCTGGAAAAGACCCTGATGCTGGGAAAGATTGAAGACAAAAGGAGAAGGGGACGGCAGAGGATGAGATGGCTAGATAGCATCACCGATGCAATGAATATGGACTTGAGCACACTCCAGGAGAGAGCGCAGGACAGGAAGGCCTGGCATGCTATGGTCCATGGGATCACGAAGAGTCGGACACGACTGAACGACTGAACAACAACAACATGCAAATGTAGAAATAATTACTAGGATTTATTTACATTTCACAGGAGGCAAAGCCAGCCAATTAAGCATGTGGGAAGGGGAGAATTAACGTTTCCCTTCACAGCTGCAATTCCCATTGAAAATTGCCCCCCCCCCCATAGCAGTGGAGTTGAGACAAAACTTTGCATTGGCACCAATAGACACTCAGGGTGCTGGGGAATAGATTCAAGGCCCTAGGAAATAGATTCAGAGCCAGGTCCCCATGGGCCCAAGCCTAGCAACACACTTGGTTGGTAGCATGATCATGTTACACAATCCTATATACGTATTTACACAATCCTGTATATTCATAACAAAATAATTATCTGAGCATGGATCCTTAAGGAGCCCAAACAGCACTGCCCATGCACAAGAGGGGAGTGTCAGGAGGCTCAGGGAAACCTTGGGGTTTGCAGTAATAAAAAGTCTTTAGGGGGAATCTTAAAAGGGGGATCCCCCAAATAGCTCAGTAAGGCCTGTGTATGCACAGGGAGCATGATGGAACGCTAACTGTTGGGGGGGTAGAAAACGGGGGGAAGAGGATGCAGTGGATATCCTGGAGAAGGACATGGCTGGGTAGATGGAACCCTGAACAGGAACATTCCACTCTGCAACATTTTGCTGCAGGTCCCATTTGCGATACTGATTTAGCTTACAGCATTCTTGTCAGGATGACCAAAAATATATCTGCCAGTGGAGGCTGGTGGCTCCAATGTCAGTGGGGTGGTGCATCCGCTCCAGGTCTCAGTCAGAACTCTAAAGGAGCTATCCAAGGTGCAAAGGAGCTATCCAAGGATTCACAGCTGGGATAGCTCCTTTAGAGTTCTGACTGAGACCCAGAGCGGATGCACCACCCCACTGACATTGGAGCCACCAGCCTCTGCTGATATGTGCTACATAAATACTAAATATTAACAGGCTACAAATATTTCAGCGCAGAAACAGTTCTGTTTGCATAGTCTGTGAAACTTGCAATGCACCCGTCACTAACAGAAATGCTTTCTTGCATTATACCAGGCTTCCCCTTAGTTTTCAGCGCAATGGTGTTTTGTCAGTGACCCTTCAGGGTTGATGCTTTGTGCATTCTTGATGCAGCCAGTTCATTTCAGATGCGCTAAGAAAATACATAGATTGGAGTGAACAAGCAGCTTGCACCAAAAAGCAGTAAAACATAAAATTAGTCTTCCTATTCTTGGTGAAACATGACTAGAATGCTAAAATGACACTTGGGCCAATGAAACTGGGTAATTATGCGGCAGTGTGCTCTGTAACCACCGCTCAGCAGGCTGTGTGTCTTGCAGCTAAGCTTATCTGGAGTCTCTTTATCAAGAAAAGGAACATGTTCAGACTTGTGTATCATTGCTAATCGGCGGATGCTCCTCCGAATAAGCCAATGTTTCTGTAGGAAGAACTTCAAAATAACAGGCTAAAACTTACTTAATTTCAGTCTCTCAGCTATCTCCTTCCAGATCTTACCTTCTAATAGATACTATAGTCATTACCATGTCTACATCTATAATAAACAAGACATACATAATAAAAAAAGTCTCATCTGTGCTCATAAACCCCCTTTCCTCTGGCTGTGAGGCTGTACCCTTGCTGGAGTCTGGGCAGAGGCCACCTACCCAACCCCTGACAACCACTGTGCATGCATGGAGGGGGAGGGGGTAAAGGTTCAAGGAAGTGGGAACAAGGAAGTGTCCAGATGAGAGGCAGAGGTGACAAGAATCAGAGTATGCACTGAGTGAGCAGAAAAGAAAGCAAGCATTTTCCCAGGCTACTAACTGGGAGCAGTGACAAGGACTGTGTATGCTTGAATTTACCAGCTGAAATGTTGGCTGCAGCCCTCAAGGTCACACCTACTAGACAGACGGATAGAGATATGATACAGCCTAGGGATGTACAGATTGTTAAAAAAAAAAGTTTAATCTGCATTTTGTGGATTGTCAGGCACCTTTCGTTCCATTGCTCTCTCATTGACGGAATCAGATTTTATTTTTGCATTTCTGAATTTGTGCAAATTCACATTTGTGAAAATTTTTGTATTACTACATTTGCACAAAATTCCAGAAAGTTAGAAAAACAATTTGTGAATCCGCCCAACTGGAGAAAAGTCAGTTGACTGTGGAATCTATGAGTCGTATTCATAAAAAACTGAATGTGTCCGATTCCATAGCAGACTTCTCCGACATCCCTAATACAGCCCCCCCATTTTATGGCTTTGGTATGTTAGTTGCAGGTCTTAAACAACTCTAGTACTGATCAGAATTTAGACAGCCAAACTAAGTGAAATGTAGTTTGATTTAAAATCATTGACTACAGACTTGGAGCTTGAAATGGTATAACACCCAGCTCTCGATAGCTTCTTTTGGAATTCTTAGCTCAGTTCATTAGTCTAGCCCTACAGTGCAATATTAGAATCAATCGCCCAGTTCTACTATGGCAAAGAGACCTCTTCATATCAGTATTCAAGTCAGCAGTGGAAAGAAATCCGACCCACTCCTGCCAAATCCTACTTGCCTCCTGAAGATATATCTACACTACAAATAATCATCCCTTTTACTCTCATGGCTTTCGAGCACATATTAAAAATGGTGGGTTGGTGAAGATGCTGAGAATTTGTGATAAGATCTCTACCCGCCCCCACCTCTCACAGAAGTGGGGGAGGGAATGACTGTTAAGCCAATATAACGGCACAGATATGTTCTGTTCAAGTCTCTCCACCATTATTCCCTAGGTGACCATTCCTAGTTTTCATTTTGCTGGCCGATTTAGCATTCATTCTGCAGTCTGCCACCATTCAGAACTGACATCCAAAATAATCAAGATGTGCAGGTGTGTTTTTTTAAAAGATGTTTATTAAAAAGTGCTTTTAGTTTATGCTAAAACTACAGTCTTGAGTCCTCGTAATACAGTAAAGGGGGTCATCTAAAAATGGTTTAAGCAGCATGTTAGACACATGACCTGCAGTGCCTATGAAAAAAACAGTAACAAAAGGGGCCAGATCAACTCTATTGATCATGAGGCAAGTGCTTCAGCTTCTGTGCAGTTCATTGTCATGCTGCAGCTCATTGTAGAGGTAGAGCAGCTGGCGGCTCCAAAAGGGATACTTGCATATACCTGCAAAAGAAAAAAGCTGCTCATTATAAAGAGTTCATGATCTCCAGCTGAGACGCCCTCAGCTGCCTCTTAAGTTCAGGAGCTTGAAATCAGTGGATTATTGAACCCTGATCAGGAACTCAGTGCGGGAATAAACGTTAAAGGGCAGTATGCAATGGGGTGCTTACGCCCTCACCAATCCCATTGCACAAGTGGCCTGCACTGCTTGCACAACAGCAAACGAGTGCTTCCGGGGGGCAACCCGAAACGAGCAGAAGCACTTGTTTCTGTAAGGGGGCAAGTCAGCAGAGCTTGTGTAATGGAGCTCCGCCGACCTGCCCCCTCACAGAAATGAGCATTTCCACTCATAGTGGCAAGAGTGTTGGACTAGGAGCTGGGAGACCCGGGTTCTAGTCCCCGCTTGGCCATGGAAGCTCACTGGTGACTTTGGGCCAGTCACAGACTCTCAGCCCAACCCACCTCACAGGGCTGTTGTTGTGAGGATAACATGGAGAGGAGGAGGATAATGTAAGCCACCTTGGGTTCCTTGCAAGAGGAAAAAAGGTGGGGTATAAATGCAATAAATAAATAAATAAATAATTTCAGGGCTTGCACCCGGAAGCACTGATTTGCCATTGCGCAAGCAGTGCGGGCTGCTTACGCAATAGGACTGGTGAGGCTGGCCGCACGCGGAACAAAAGCAGTGGTGGGCCCCACAAACAGAAGGGAAGGATTGGATACTGCCCTTAGATTCACATTCATGGATTGAGAGCATTCTGCCATTGCCAAATACACCATACAAGAGGAGAGATTTGACTCTGGCTGTGGAGTTCAGCACGCAAGGAATCCTTGCAGAGTTCAGCATGCATTATTGTATATCACTTGAAGCAGATGTATAGTGGAAAGCCATTCATAAAGGTGTGTATTTTTTAAAAATCTGCAGAGAATTATAATATGGGCATTAGTAGGTGAGATCTTAGCAGAGAGTGTATCTTAACAGTATACCATCACTGGGGGAGCTTTGTTACCCTGAGGAGTTATTCTTCCCATGACGATGAGAGAACAGCTTTAGAGAGCAATGCTGTGGTTTCTAGGCAGTGTCCCAGGGGCCATAGGATTGGTCAGGAAAAACCCTCTGAATCCACAGACAGAACTATGACCTTGGAGGGGTTTTTTGTTTTGTTTTTAAGGTCTGAGGCCCTCTCCTGGCTCCTGCCAGCAACCACGGAGATTTCCACAGTGGCTTCCTCTAAGAGGTTGGAACTTGGACCTCATAGAGGGGGAAACCAGGCATTTCAGTGGGCAGAAAATCCAAAGGATCCCAAGTCTTCTGCTCTTGAGAAGCATTTAGATGCACTCAGGAACATGTCTAAATGTCCGTCCCCCCCATGGACTTTTCTTCCATCCACAGATAAGACTTGTATTTTTCTTCCACCTCCCTCCTGACTCCCACCCTGCCGGCAAGAGCTGACAGAGCATAGGAAGGAGCAGAGCCACTAAGACTGGAGGCTCCACTCTCAGAACATATGATTGCTCTCTTATCGAAGTAAGATTACATATGTTAGACAGTTTCATACTTGTTACAGAAAGCAGCTGTTCCTAGGACCAAGTTTAGGCAGGGTGTGTGTGCAGTTACTGACCCAGAACTTACTTAGTTCGCTTGTATTTCTCCCTTATCGCTTGCTGCTGTCGATGAGGAGCATCAAGGCATGCTTTGTGCAGGTCACTTAGACAAGGCACTATTGCACTTAGCGAGTATCCCGTGAAAGCAGCAAGTGTTTCTGGCTGATCAGGAGAAGAGATAGTTACAGCTTTATTACTCCATTCAGACAGATGCAATGTGCTGTGTATACCTGCGAAGAGACTTGCATGTCAAGCCAATCATTAATTTAGGATAGGCCTTCTCCCAACTTCAGTTAGCAACAATGCCGGCTCCAGGATTTGGAGGGCCCTTGGGCAAGACACCCTCAATGGGCCCCCTCCCTCAGTGAGTCTGCCTGCTCACTGCCGATGCCACTATTACTCCTCATCCTCTCTCTCAGCATTGCTACCACTTCCTTCCTTGACGGGCACAAAGCCAGCGAGCAAACAAACAGCGGCATCTACTGCTCTTCCTTCTCACCACCACCGTTGTCTGGGCTACAGCAGCAGGCAGGCGGACAAGCAGGTTATAATGGTGAAGAGGAGGAACAACTCCAGGGGGCTTTTGTGAGGGAGCCCCTGCTGGGCTGTCAGCCCCTGGCAGGTGCCCAGCCATGCCTGTCCTTGACACCCACCCTAGTTACCAGGCGTGTTTCAACTGGAGAGCAGAGGTATGGCGAGAAATTGAGTAGGGCTGCTCAAACAGGCAAACAGCCTCACTCAGTTTCTAACAGCAAATACTGGAATACTATTTTAAATTTTGTGTTACATTTTTTTAAGACTGTTTTCATCATACTGTTGTCTTCTGTAATGCTGTTGTTGTATTTTTTTGTGAATTGTTGTAAACTGCCCAGAGAGCTTTGGCTATGGGACAGTACAGAAATGAAATCATTTTTTTTTTATTATTAAGCACAGTTCTCATCAAGCAGCTCTCCCACACAGTTATGCTCAGACAACCTTAGGTTTTCTGCCACTCTACATGGTGGGTGGATCCCTCCATGCCAAGCTGCATTGCACTGCCATGAGCACTTTGGGGGGAAAAATGTTCTTTGCTAGTACCCATGCTTTACCTTGTAACATGCCCAGCAAGGAAGTAATTAACACATTCCCTAGTTTGGGAGAAATACTGGAGGAAGTGCCAGTGAAAATTTTGTTTAAGGCAGTGAAATAAATAGATTTCAAATTGGAGCACCAAAAAAACCAATACCCACCAACAACAACACCCCACACATTAAAGGTCAGCTGAACCACACTGACAGAACTGTTTTCAACTTGGCACAAGCTCTCTTGTTGAAATTAATAGTCCTGTTAGCTCTGCAGAGTTATAGTCTAACTAAGAAAAATTGGAGGTAGCCTTGTCAGATATTTCTGTAGCATCAGCCATTTTTGAAATTTGTTGCTAAAAAAGAAGATGCAGGTAAAGCAAGAGTGAGAGGCTGTGCCATCTTATGTATATACAGTTTCACTATTTGAAGGATTTACACCCAGGTTAGGCCTTCTTTGGTATTCAAGAGCCAGGCTTACCCAGAAATGCCTGTTCACAGTGTAGTTTGCTAGACAATAAGCAGCCGCCGCCATTTGTGAGGGAAGGTACTTCAGGAACGGATCAGCTTCGAGGAGACTCAGCTCTGCTACATACTGAGAAGAAAATTGCACACCATTTTAATCAGAGGGAAGTCAGCAGAGATGCTAGAAGATGACCCATCTGTATCGGAAGACTGGGGGGTGCAAAGCCTCTTTCAGAGCAGCTCATGGGGGCTGCATTTGGCAGGTGGAACTGAAGGGAAAAGGGGAGTGGAAAAGAATACCAGCCTATTTTAACTGAAAGCTGCCAGTAACGAAGCTTGAGGAAAGGCCTGTCAACCTTCTAGAATGGGGGGGGGGACACTGCACAAAAGCCAGGAAACCGCAAAATGATCAGAGGCAGAGGAAAGGGGGTGGGGCCACGGGAACAGGGCACGGCCATCTGGCCAACCCAGAAATCTGGACTGGGACCCCACAAGGACTGGATTTGGCCTCCAGGCCTAAGGTTCTGCAGTCCTGCTATAGGCCACGTTACCCACAGTAGGGATGTCCGTCGCTGGGAGATCTGGTTCTTTTTTCACTCAACAGAGTTCTGCAACGTACACAACTCAATTTGCATCTGCAAGCCGAGCTGCGGGCTGTTCACAAACTACGGGAACCTTTTTGCACATGGGGGGGAGTTTCTGCAATTTGTGTAAATCGCAGCCAAGTTTACACAAATGTCCAAATTTGCATAATTTGCACAAATTGAAGAACCTTCCTTCCCTCAGCAAAAATGTGCAAAATTCCCAGAAAATCCACAAACTGGCACGACTCGTTTCAGATCAAGTCTGGCTCTGCAGTGGGAACTGAAAGGAAATCCAGGGGGCCAAGCCTAGGAAAATTAATTGACCTTCACCCCCCAAATGGATTTCTCCAACATCCCTAATCCACAATTCAATATAGAGTTAAGTGTCCCTAAACCCATTAACGCGCAATCCTATGCTTGTTTAGACAGAAAAATGTCCAACAACTCCCAGCATGCCCTAGCAAGCCATGCCTGCTGGAGAATGCTTGGAGTTGTAGGACTTTTTTCTGTTGAAACATGCATAGGATTGCACCCTTATTCTGTTTAGCAGACTGAGATAATGTTTAAGTCTAAGCTCCTGTTTTGTTGTGAACGGCTTATGGCTTTTAGCAAAAAAAACTTTGGTTTGGCTGCCGCCTTTGCCATGTAGACAGAAGGTACGCCCTCCCAAGTTCTCCCTATCCCATCTCAATCTCTGGGATAGAAGACTGTCGTGGGGTTTTACTGTCCATTACTTCAATTTCATAGAATCATAGAATAGTGGGGTTGGAAGGGGCCTACAAGGCCATTGAGTCCAACCACCTGCTCAATGCAGGAATCCAAGTCAGAGCATCCCTGACAGATGGCTGTCCAGCCTTGCCTTGAATGATTCCAGTGTGGGAGAGCCCACCACCTCCCTAGGTAATTGGTTCCATTGTCGGATTGCTCTTAACTGTCAGGAAGTTTTTCCTGATGTTCAGCCAGAATCTGGCTTCCTGTAACTTGAGCCCATTATTCCATGCCCTGCACTCTGGGATAATTGAGAAGAGATCCTGTCCTTCTTCTCTGTGCCAACCTTTCAAGTACTTGAAGAGCACTATCAAGTCTTCTCTTCTCAAGGCCAAACATGCCCAGTTCTTTCACTCTCTCCTCGTAGGGCTTTGTTTCCAGTCCCCTGATCATCCTCGTTGCTCTCCCCTGTACCTTCTCCAGTTTGCCTGAGTCCTTCTTAAAGTATAGTGCCCAGAAATGGACACAGTACTCCAGATGAGGCCTAACCAGTGCTGCGTAGAAGGCAACTAGTACTTCCCGGGATTTGGAAGCTATACTTCTATTAATGCAGCCCAAAAGAGCATTTGCCTTTTTTGCAGCCACATCACATTGTTGGCTCATATTTAGCTTGTGATCTCCAACAACTCCAAGACCCTTCTTGCTTGTAGTATTGTTGAACCAAGTATCCCCCCCCCACCTTGTTACTGTTTATTTGGTTTCTTTTTCCTAGGTGCAGAACTTGGCATTTATCCCTATTCAATGTCATTCTGTTGTTTTCTGCCTAGCACTCCAGCCTATCAAGATAACTTTGAATTTTGTTTGTCTTCCAGAGTATTAGCTATCCTGCCCAATTCTGTGTCATCTGCAAATTTGATCAGGATTCCCTGCACCTCCTCCTCCAAGTCATTAATAAAAATGTAGAAGAGCACTGGGCCTTCTAGACCAGGATGGGGAACCTGTAGCTCTCAGCGTAATTTCAGAAGCCTTCTGCACACAATCAGTTCAGACCTCTAGAAAGTGTGATCTGCCCTCCCTTGGCAGCCCAATGCATGGCTAGCCCCACCCACCTTTGGTTCTAGCCCCACCCACCACTGGCTTTGGCCATGCCCACTACTGGCATTTGGCCTTTAAACAGATTACCCTCCCTCACTATGGCCCTTGATAGAAGAAGAAGAAGAAGAAGAAGAAGAAGAAGGAGGAGGAGGAGGAGGAGGAGGAGGAGGAGGAGGAGGTTCACCACCCCTGTTCTAGATTCTACAGCAGGGATGGGCAACTTGAGATAGACCAGGGGCCAATTTCAAGCCCCTGGACACCATAAGGACTGCACTGCTGCCACCAGAATTCAGCTGTGCAGCAGGGAGCAGGGAAATTGGCCCTTTGCCAGTAAAATTCAGCAGCAAACCACTATGGAGACACAAGAGGGCCAGGTTTAGCTGGAAAACAAGCTATGTTTGCCACTGCTGCGACATTTCTGCAGCACAGCGGCGGAGGTGGCAGGGGCCACATTCAAGGCCGTGGGGGGCTGCATGCAGTCCACAGGCTGTCCATCCCTCCTCTACAGAGAAGCAAAGATAGTCAGACAGGCTTGGCATGGTACCAAAGGCAGCAAGCCTAAAGTGAAATTGTACTAAGCCCCTGTTAAAGCATCCGTTTGCTATATTCTTCAAGAAGTCTAGTTTCTGCATGGCAGACCAAATATCCTTCTCTAGAGCAGATGCCGCCCTAGTCCTTTTTTGTCCAGGAGTCCTTCAAGGTTTTAGAAGATAAAGTATCTCCTTACCCTTGCAAAGTTCTCAGTCTTAGGACTGACACCATGCCTCTGTAAATACTGAAGGAGAAACTGGTTGACGGTTGGCACGGTCAAGTCAAAAGCAAGCACTTTGAGGAGTAGGTGCTCCATTCGTAACAGCTGTTTT
Organism: Heloderma suspectum; assembly: GCF_057233095.1. Classification (NCBI taxonomy): domain Eukaryota; kingdom Metazoa; phylum Chordata; class Lepidosauria; order Squamata; family Helodermatidae; genus Heloderma; species Heloderma suspectum. The sequence continues at coordinate 41,857,580 of NC_139460.1, read as the reverse complement.
TTCGTGTAGGTATCATCTGTTATGTACACAAATTCTTCTACTTCTGGTGGATAGATTTCTTCATATTTCCTGGAAAAAGAAAGAGTGGTATGGAAAGCTTCACTGTATATACATCACATTTTAATTCCATTAATTTAGACGATCACTTGACACCATCATCCCTAGGTAGTTCAGCTACAGTTTCACTACTGAAGAGATTATACTTTTCACTAGCCACCATTCATCAAGAACTTTTTTAGCTAGTAGCACACCCTTCCCCAACCTAGTGTTCTCCAGATGTGTGGACTACAACTCCCATAACCCCCAGCCAGCATGGAGTTATAGTCCAACACATCTGGACGGCACCAAGCTGGGGAAGACTGAGCAAGATGTTCTAATGGACAACTGTATTTTGTTCATATTAAGTCCTAGACAAATAATGTGTTTTTGTGACCCTACTTAAACCACAATCCTGTGCATGTTTAGACAGAAAAAAGTCTTACAACTCCCAGCATTCTGAATCCCACAACCCTAGAACAGCCCATGGGTTCCGAGTGGCTTGTCAACTACTCCAACAACCCACCCTCCCTGGGTTCACATGTAATGACAAGCTATCGTGCACTCCTGCAACAAGAAATGCCATAAGGAAATTTCACCATGGTAGCTTCTCATTACCCGAGAACCAGGTCTGCAGCCTCATACGTTCCAATCATTTGCTGGATATGAGCATTCGAAGCAGGTATTTTCATGACCTCACCCAGCGGCCCAAAGCACTTGGAATGTGCCAGGTTTATTCATTCATTCAAGCAAGCATACTTACGCAGCCAGGAGAACTGCTGCTGTTCCTACAAGTTGCAGTTTTCCTCTGAGGACAGACATGCAAGAGAGAAACCTGTCCAAGTAGTTTACAGCAAGGTACAGTGTCTCTGTCTGAAGCTTGTATTCTTCACCAACTTCTGCCAACCAGTCCACTAAGATGGCACGCATACCTGAGGTGATATCAGGCTGCTTCCTCATGTAGCATGGTTTGGGCCTGTATTTTACCTACATGGAAAGAGTTTAGTCCCAGAATGAGAGAGATGGGGGGAAAACTGCCCTGCAAGGTTCTTCACAGGAAGTTTGAACTCAGAGGGTACACCAGGGGTGGGCAACATGGACTTTGATTTGAACCCAGGCCTGAGATTCTCCACCTCTGATTTATAAGCAAAACATGCAAGGTACCATTATGAATGTTGCCCAGATTCTATCAGGCAAATTACTTGTTAATGACTCAGGATATCCAGGGAATGGTTGCTTGATGGAGACCAATCCAGAATCCCTGGCATGTGAGAGCCATTGGGCAAAGGTGACTCATTCGTGCCTTCCTCACCCCACCAGTTAAGGGTGCATCTTAAAGAGGTATGTGTCTGTGAAAAAGTATTAGGTTTGGGGACAGAGAGGCATGTGTGCGCACACACAGTGTCCTGAAAGCAAAAAGCATCTTGTAGTATTTGGGTTGACGTATGAATACTATGAGGTGTAGCATTCCCACAAGCAACAAATCCGCTGCCCCGCCCTTGAGATCTCCAGAGAGGCAGCCCCTCTGGAGATCTCAAGGGCGGGGCAGTGGATTTGTTGCTTGTGGGAATGCTACACCTCATAGTATTCATACATCAACCCAAATACTACAAGTACACTATAAGCTTCCAGTGATTTCTCCTTCCTAAGGGACCCAAGCTCAGTTACGTGCTGCCCCTGAAGCTCCTCACTGCTTGTGAAAGTGCACAACAGTACTTCTTGCTCACTATCCTACCCAGAAGGCTTTGCAGCAGTGCTATATTCAGTGCTTGTCACTTTACTTCAGACAGAGGAACTGGGAAGCATTCAAAGACTCAAGAAAAACTAAGGTCTGGAGGGAAAGACCTGAGGAAAAATGGAAGACGTTGCTGGTTAGCGTGAAAAGAACAGTGAAGGGGCTTATTGAGAAGTGTTCAAGTGCAAGAAGAGCTGCCTTAGAGGCAGCGAGACAAGTACCTGGCTGGATAAAGTTGTCACTTAAGCTTGTAAGTATATGGGCCCCAAGTACAGAGAGAGAAAATAGTTACAACGAGATCAACAGTATAAGGAATACAACAGAGCAGGGGTGAGGAACTTTAGCACTCTACATGTTGTCAGACTCCAATCCCCATCATCCCTGACAACACCTGAAGAGCCACAGGTTCCCCAGCCCTGGTTTAGATAGAGCAGTTAATGTGTCACTGTGCTACCATGCAGAGCACAAATGAATACAGAGATCCAAATGCATGAGCGTGATCCACTCCCAACTAGCAGCCACCGATGATAATCGGACAAATCGAGATCAGTACTGTCAAACCTAAAATAACTCAACATTATCCCACACTTAAGTCACACTGAGAGATTCAATGTCAACACCAAGGCTGGTAGAGCAGGAAACATACTATAATAAGGTTCCATGAGAACGAGCGTAAAAGGTGAGGTTTAAGACCATCTCATTAAACAAAGTTTAGAGTTTGTACAGAGTGCATGTTATGCAGCCATTACGCAAGGATCAACATTGCAGCGAGCTTGTTAAAAGTGCTACTCACTTCAGCCTCTCTCAAGTAGCAATGAATATCTTCTGCATATTCTACGACACTCATTACATCCATTTTATTACCCGGAAGATCTTCATTTTGTGACTGCAACGACTTATCCACCAACATTGGAGATCCTAAATTACCAAGGAAGAATAGCCAGGAAGAATTTGGTTTTCTTAAGTGAGCCTTTGACTGGCCATTTGTTTCAGTGTTTCCTTCCATCACTAGGGATGCAATCCTATGGCTGCTAGACAGCGTTAGACAGGCATAAGATTGTTCAGTTTCCAGGAACCAACCTTGGAGCCCATGCTCCAAGGTCGATTCCTGGAAAACTGCCTCCCTGCCCCCTCCCCTGCATAGGTCCCTAGGCTCCGGGCTTGGATGAGCCGTATGGAGCAGGGCAAAAGGGGGCGTTCCCGGGGATTGAGAGTGCAGAAGTGCTGGTACGATGCTTCCTATGCGTCATCTGGCCTCCCCCCCCGCAACAGTCCTGTGGCCAGATGGCCAAAATCGGCTATCTAGCTGCAAATGCAGGGCGGCTGGAGCACGGAGGAGAAGATCCCCTCTGCGCTCTGCCCACCCAGCATGGGATAGGAGGTCACCTCCGAGTTCTGAGGTGGTTGCTTATCCCGATAGGATTGCTCCCTCAAAGGCATTAAGGGTGCAATCCTATGCATGTTTAGACAGGAAAAGGGCCTACAACTCCCAGCATGTTCCAGCTGGAACATGCTGGGTGTTGGGGGCCCTTTTCCTGTCCAAACACGCGTGGGATTGCACCCTAACTCTCACATTCCTAACAAGTTGTTTGCTTTCACAACAGGTGCCACACCCTGCAAGAAATTAAAACTTTGGCCGTGTTAAGACCACATGACAACTTACCTGTACTTAAGTTCAACAGCAGGTGAAGGTTGGGATTTAGCATGCTGGTGTCAATTTCACACATGCTGGGTTCCAACTCTTCTACAGCCACACAGCTATACCCGTTCCTTTCTTCCACTTCATCTATGTAAACAGCAAAGCTTTGCTTGGATGACATGCAGGTTGGCAACATACTTTTGCCAGTAGCAGGACAGACATTTTCGGATCCAGAGGGGCACCGCACTAGAGTTGCTCCCTGAAAAGGAATCATCTCATTGGGAGGAACAGACTATAGTTAAAATTCAAGCAGGACAGGAACAATCTGCCTTTAGACCACCCTTTCCCAAACTTTGGTTCCCAGACATTGCTGGACTACATCTCCCATCACTCCCAACATGGTCCATGCTGCTTGGGGATTATGGGAAGTGTAGTCAAACAATGTCTGGGGAGCCAAGGTTGGGGCGTTCTGCTTTAGGTGACAGCTCTGGGGCCAGGGTGGTCTGGGATTGCATGATGCTGGCGGTGGTTCCAGGTTTTGGAGAGCCCTTGGGCAAGACACCCTCCATGGGCCCCTTCCCTCAGTGAGTCTGCCTTCTCACCACCATTGTCACAAGCTGCTGTTGCTCCTCATCTCTTCATTGCTTCTCATCATTGCTACCACTTGCTTGCCTGACAGGCAGAGGCAGCAAGCAAGGAGGCCGTGGCATCTACTGCTGCTCCTTCTCACCACCACCGTTGTCTTGGCCAAAGCAAGAGGCAGGTGAACAAGCAGGCTGCAATGGCCAAGAGGAGGACCAAGTCCAGGGGGCTCTAGTCAGTGGACCCCTCCTGGGCTATGGGCCCTCAGCAGGTGCCCAACCATGCCTGTCCTTGATGCTGGCCCTTCACGAAGCTCTTTTAATTATCCGGCCATATCACAAGGAACAAGTCAGAGGCCTTTCCCAGATCAAGCAGTGACAGATGCCAAATGAAGGCTCCTACTGCATTTCAGTGCAGCTGTACTGAACATGCAAGACTGCAGCAAAAGGGCAGATGGAAGGTACACGTCGGTTTGCACACATGCTCTGACGCTGTTCTATCAGTTAGTATGCTAAGAGTGCTTTGATGGGTCTGTGGCTGCATAATAAAATGATGATACTAACAGAAATTTTAATTCAAGTGCTTTCTTATGTGGTGACCACAATATAGAAAAATGTAGTTGTCTGCAAAAGAATGGACAGCAGTCCACAAAAACAATGAAGAATCGCTACCATCAGCCATGCTGCATACATGTTGGTTAATGAACATCTTTTGCATTTACTTAAGCAGAAGCAATGGGTGAACAAGAAATTACTCCCAAGTACTCCACAGTGTGCTTGGAGTACTCAGTATCCACAGTGATACCAAGTACCCCACCCCATGCCAGGAATGGCTATAGCTCAGTTGCAGAGTACATGAATAAGATCCCATATTCAGTTCCTGCCCATCTGGTTAAAAAGATCTCCAGTAGCACAGCTGGGAAGTATTTGTACCCAAAACTTTGAGGAGCTACTGACAATCAGGGAAGATACTAACTTAGATGGACCAATCATTTAAGGCAGCTGCTTATATCTGTTATGTTCAATTATGTCTTGTAAACAGGGCAGGGTTGCAGCTCCTTCCTTTCACTGTGTTATAATGAACAAAATAAGTACACCACTGATTCTCAAGCACACCCATTAGAGGCCTCCAGTCTTTTGGGCTCATGGGCACACTTGGAAACCTGAGGAACTGTCATGGGCACCACCATGATGGGGCTGCCTAGTTAAAAAGGACAAGTGACTTGCCCAAAAGAGTACAAAGCAGAGATTGCCAGACCACAAAGCATAACAAAATATCTATTTCAACAGAAGGAAAAAAACGGTGCTGCTCAGAGAAACCCCATCCCCAAGAAACACACAGGCAGACCCAACCCCAAACACGCAGGCACCCCCCCACCCCCACCCCACCCCCCCCCACACACACACACAGAGAAAGAACAAACCCCAGGCAAAACACATGCAGCAAAGCACCCCTGGTCGCCGACTCTCCCACACCTTCTCCTTGCTTTCTTCCAGCACCCAACCTCAGCGGGCAGCTGCAGGCTCCCTTTTCTTACTTTTTTTTAAAAAACAACAACACAGTTTTAGCTAGCTGGCAACACTGCAAGCCATGGAACCCGCCCCTAGCTGCCCTTCCCAGAGGCTTTCTGCGGAAAGGACCAGTAACCTGCTTCCTAGCCAGTTCCCGATCTGGAGGCCAGTAACCTGCTTCCCAGCCACCCAACATAATTTGTTCATTTAAAAAAAAAATCAGGAGGGTCGGGGAGGGGGGAGCAGCATTGAAGCATTTCCGACGCCAGCAGTACAAACAAACTTCAGGCTCAATTTCAGCTTAGCTCATTCATACTGAAGGGTGCCACAGGTCTGTTTAAATCACAATCTAGTAGAAATGCATGTTAATAGATTACAAGAGAAAGCGGGCAGGGAAAGCAGAGAAGCCTGAATCAGAAGACTGTGGGTGAGCTAGAGGACTCCAACCATTCTAGTTAGCAATTCTATGAAGAAACCAAATGGGGAGAGATGTTAAGCCCAAGTCAGTATTCCAGGTGAGCCTTGGACATTCCAGGCCCAGAGCTTTTGTTACACAAGGCTGTTAAATCACTGTATCTACTTTCAGTTTCGTAGCAGAACTGAGATCCGCGCTCTACATAAAGAGCTTTTCCTTTCCTGCGTTTCTGTTACATAACCTCTAGGCAGAGCTGTGCTATAGCGGAATAGTGCAAATGGAAGTAGACAAGTGACAAGTAGAGGAATCACTTCCAGAAATACCCCATTTTCTCCTTTCTAAAAAAATACATAAATGGAAAAGTGTTCTGAAAAAACAGAGGCAAACACGATGTTGTCTAAAGAACCCATAAACAACCACGGGTAAGAAATCACAAGTACACAATAAATACCTTGTGTAGAAAAGCTCCCAGAAGATGAACAGTTTGGTTTTAGAGCAAACAACAGTAATGCACCCTATCAGTATATAGTATCCTTACAGCAGCCAGTCAGTGTTGTAGAAGTACACACTGTATGTTCCTTTTCAGAAACAGGAATATACCAGACTGAACACCAGTTTTTTTTCCAAACCACACACAGCCAGAAACACAAGACACCATCCAGAGTAGCAGCCACACTACTCCTTACTCTGTAAGACTCCTTACAGAGTTTAACTCCTTAAAGCAGCCATCCCCACCCTGCTGCCCTCCAGATGTTTTGGACTCCCAACTCTCATCAACTCCAATGGTCAAGAATGCTGGGAATTGAAATCCAAAACATCTGGAGGGTACCACAGTGGGAAAGGGTGTTTTAAAGACTTTGCAGATGTATTATGGCAGAAGCCTTCAGAAACTTCAAATGTATTATCCTCAGTTGCGGGGGTGGGGGGAGATATTATTATACAAAATTCACGCACACCCTACAGAAAAAACAATAGGGCCAAAAGGCCACAGAGCACAAGCGAAACAGTCCAAGGCATTTGTATGTGTCATTCAAATGTACACGAGATGTAAATGGTCACTGTACTTGCAAACATTTGAGCTCTGCATACATATGTCACAGACTTTTGTATTTCATGGCCTTTGGGCCCCAAGTCTTTCACAGTCCTCCCTATACCCATGCATGATTGATATCTCTCCCATGTGCACCCAGATATGCCAACTGGGATAGCACTTGCTAAGGTTCACTGGAGCTTAGTTACAGCCAATTCCCAAACATTTAAAAATTGAGAGTATGGGCATTGGGTAAGGAATCCAGATTGATACTAGATATATAAATGTTGTGGATATATAAATGTTAAGGACAGTGACCCATAAAGAGCTATTTAGTCATACAACCCATCTTTTCCTGCCAGCACAGCAGCAGCATAGGGCAAATGCTAAAGTCTCCATCGAAGCAGCAGAAAGAGTCTCTCTTGATCACTGGTTGGTTTGTTCCTGATAAACTGTAGCTAGACGACGGAACCTTTCAGCAGTAGTTGACCACTGGCAGTTAAAGAGTGCATGCATTTCCATTGGTGCTACATTCCATAGCTCATGGCATGAGCAAACCCTTTAACGGTTCCCCAGTACTCTGTATGCTATTGAACCCAAGGATCTTGGCCGTACTATGAAAATAAAAGGTGAGTCAATATCTTATAGTACTGAACTGCTCACTAGCAATTAAAGTATACCCTGTAGTTTATGAGAGCCCCGTAGGTTATGAGTTCATGGTAGCTGGGACTATGGGAATTGTAGACCCAACACATCTGGAGACCACCAGGTTGGGATCTATGAGCTGAAACACTCATTCAGCTTATTTTCTAGTTGTGCAGTTGATTACAACTTCCATAATAATTTCCAATCTACAACCTTATCCACAAGATGCAGATTATAGTTACCAAGAGGTCAACGCATGTATGACACTACCACCACCACCAGAATTAACTATATGCATCTTGTGAAGTGTTCCGGAAGAGCCCCCACTCCACCCCACATGTAAACCACATGTAGCCTTCAAAATCTGTTAAGTACTCATATTAGTTATTAAATAAATGCCTAACCTTTCAATTAGAGTTAAGTCACAGGCATCTCTAAAAAAAAAAATGGTGGTCTAAACCTAGAGTATCACAAGCCAGAATACATTGATTTTAAAAGAAAATAAATATGGGGGGGAGGGGAAAAGAGAAGAGAGCCTCTTATTTAATCAAACACTTCTATCTCTAATGAGAACTAAAAACTAGACAAAACCATAAGATTAAGGGCACAATCCTATGCATGTTTAGACACATTCTGGCTGGGTAATGCTGAGAGTTGTAGGACACAGCATCACTACCACAGGATATAGTGATGGCCACCAGTTTGGATGGCTTTACGAGTGGATTGGACAAATTCCTGGAGGAAAAGGCTATCAGTGGCTACTAATCCTGGTGGCTATACCAGAGGCATACACCAGTTGTCGGGGAACACGGGTGGGAGGGTGCCGTTGTGCTCGTGTCCTGCTTGTGGGTTCCCGGTCGACAGCTGGTTGGCCTTTGTGTGAACAGAATGCTGGACTAGATGGACCCTTGGTCTGATCCAGCTGTGCTCTTCTTATGTTCTTATTTTTATTTTTATTTTATTTTATTTTATTTATTTCATTTCTATACCGCCCAATAGCCGAAGCTCTCTGGGTGGTTCACAAAAATTAAAACCAAACAACACACAATAAAACAATTTAAAATATACAGAACATTAAAACCACAATATAACAATACAACCACAATAAAACCTAGCAGCAGTGCAGGAGTTTAAAATACTGATTTAAAACAGCAAAGATAAAAATTTAGAAAGCTAAAATGCTAAAATGCCTGGGAAAATAAAAAGGTCTTCACCTGGCGCCGAAAGGAGTACAATGTAGGCATCAGGCGAACCTCACTGTCATGTTTCTGACCAACTATGCATAGGACTGTGCCCTAAATAACAGAACAAATGGAACAAATACCAGCTAACATTATTGAACATAATACCAGCTAACATTATTGAACCTCTACTGAGGCAGACCAGTGGTCTATCTACACCAGCACAGTTTGCCTAACTGTAGCCCTCCAAAGCCTCAGACTTCACAAGCCTTGCTACCAGGGAGCCTTGCTAAGGCCGGGGTCCAAGTCCTGTGGGCCTCTGACTGTCCCCCAGAAAGCCACGTCCCATTTCCCTGGGCCCACCTATGTGGCGATCTCCCGGCATTTGTGCAGTTCCGTCTCCATCCTAAAACATCGAAATGCCTCCAAGGCTTACGTAGTTACTAGCAGTTAGAGCTTTAGGGCACAATCCTACACATGTTTAGACAGAAAAGGGGCCTACGCTTGGTGTTTTTAGCCTCACCCCTTTTGCCTTTAGCCCCACCCACCACTGGAATGCAGCTCCCCCCCCCGCCGCTTCTCGGAAATGGAATACAGCTCTTGAGCCAAAAGAGGCTTTGTGCCCCTGTGCGAAGGACTTAACCAGGGGCAAGGTAGATCCTCTGCCACTGCACGACCACCCCTTCCTCTTCATCTGGTCAGCTCAAACCATGTGAGCCATGTGGTCAGTCACCCAAGAAGCCCAGTCCGCCATGATTTACCTGGACAGAGGGTCTCAGACACTGCCCATTTTCAGTCAGCTCCCCAAGAACAGCCCTCTGGTGAGGATTTTGATTGGCCCACGGCTCAGCAGCAACAGGCAGGGAATCCCGAAGCTCAGCCTTCTCATCGCCCTTGTTGCTGCGATGCATTTCCTCAAGGTCAGCAGCTGATGCTGGAAAAAGACAAAAAAACACCCTGTAATTAAATTAATCCTGCAGCTCCATCTTACTGCTCCGTGTATTGCTTTTATGTTGTGATTTTAATACTGTATTTTAAACGTGATTTTAATACTTGTATGCGAAGTGCTTAAGGATGTTACTATATATTTAGAGGTATATCACAAATAAATAATGTGCATTAAGTTATTTCCCATGACCTCCTCGGATTGACTCCTTTCAAGCACAGCCCATCTCTGCCAGTGCTTCCGACACTTAAAATGAAAATCTTCCCGCAAGTGGCAGTTTGCATCTGCAAGGCTGCTTTCTGCTATCCTAGCTGTCTCACTAGTCACAGCCTCGCCCAACCTGGTGCCTTCCAGCTGGGGGTGATGGGAGTAGCGCTCCAACCCATCTGGAAGCCTGCTCATGTTTCATCAACAATCTATGAAACAAACGTAAGAAACTGCTACAGTGGGTTCCAATACTTAGCATGCAGGTCAACTACGCATGTAGCTAACAGCCCATGCCAAAAGCTCAGGCTGAGGAAAATGTTAGTAATAGTAATAATGAAATCCTGCAAATGTTAGAACTGAACTATCATACTACCCTAACGATGGCCAACAAAGAAGCCAGTCACAACAATGAACATTTGTGAAAATGAAGTTGCGGCATTACACACATCACTTAAACCAAGGGTGGGCAACTTGTGTTCTCCAGATGTTTTGACCTACAAATCCCATAATCCCTCACCATTGGCTCTGCTGGCTAGAGTTGATGGGAATTGTAGGCCAAAACATCTGGAAGGCCCACCCCGACTTAAAGCAGCGTTCTTCCCTTTCTCTCAGTGGGAGCCCAACACATCTAAAGGCAATCAGGTTGAGCAGGGCTGTGCCTGGTGAGATAACTGGGATAACAGGAGGCCGGCTTGCAGACACAGACCGCAGCTTGCAGAAGGGTTTTCATTTGAAACCAATGGGACTGGATTAGCTGAAGTGGCCGGCAGCAGAAGATCCTAACCCAAAGGGCATGCACCTACTTGGAACAAAGCCCCACTGAATCCCAAGCCAACATGCCAAGGATCAGGATGCATTCCCTGAGCCAGAAGTACGCCCTGCTGAATTCAACAGATCTTATTGCCAAATATGGCATTTGGGATTGCAATTCCAGGCTCACACAAGCCTGCTTTGGGATAGGAAAAAAAATTATTTACTGGTATTCCGGAACAAGGGCTGTATCCCCTGTCAGTTCTAATCAGAGTAGACGCGTTGACATTAATGCGGCTTACGTTAGCCATGACTTCAGTCATGATTTCAACGGATCTGCTCGAAGAAGGGCTAACACTGGATACAACCCCAAACGTTTCACTCAGAACGCAAGAGCCTCTTGCAACTTGAAGGAGCCGGTGGACAGCGGGCTCTGGAAACGGAGCCGAGACCCCAAGCGGTGGCATCGCAGTCAACCCAGGTCGGGGGGGGGGGGGAGGACGGGACAAGCGCGCAGGTAACCCCGACCAGAAAGGCTGCGGGAGCAATCCAGGGGGGCTCCTCGGGAGGAGCCAGCGAGGGCTGCGGCTGGCGCGCAGCAAAGGCTTCCGAGAGGCGTTTGCCAAGAGCAAGCCCCAGCCCTGCTTCCAAGCAGCCCGCCCGAGGAGACCCGCAGAGCCACCCCTTCCCTCCAGCACCGACCCCAACGTCTGCGCCGGGATTCCGCAGAGCCTGGCGGCGTCCTTTCCCCCAGCCGGCGCGAAGGCGACACGGGCAGCCGAGGGCTCCGCCCTACCCGCTTTCCCCCACCTCGGCGGCGTCTCCCTGCCAGCGGCGCAGGCAGGGGCTCGGCAAGGGCTCAAAGCGACCACCCCGCGCCCGCTCCCAGCCTATATAGGCGGCCGCCAATCCGCGCTCGCCGTCGCGCCGCCCCCGCCTTCTCCTCGGCCTCGCCGTGCGCTCTAATTACTTTCAAGCCGCCCGCGACTGTTGAGACCGACCAGTTGGAGCTTGCGGCTGCCCGCCCGGCCGCCCTATCGCATGCGGCAGGCGGCGCCCGTGGCAACCGGGGATCTCCATGGAGATCTTTTGCCTGCTGCTGCTGCTGCTGCTGCTGCTGGCGACGGAGATCCGTCTCCCCCCGTCCAGTGCCCACCCTGCGCTTGGTGCGCCCGAGGGGGCAGGTCAGGCCCCGCGCCTCCTTGAGCTGAAAAGCAAGAGCGGATCACCCGGGACGTGGCTTTCTTGGTGGCTTTCAGCTCAGAATTACGAACTTCCAGCGCGCTGTAGCTGGATTTCCGGGACTTTCCGCCCCCAGCGGGCCAGAAGGGCAACAGCTGCTGCTTCCGCGACCATCTGCCCCCCGTCCAGCCGCCCCCGCCCTCTTAGCCGCAGAGACGCGCTTGCCTGCGGCTGTTGCGCAGCGCAGATCTCCGATGGCCAGCTGAGTGCGGAGGAATCGTCGGCCCAGGAATAAAATCAAGAACCTTCCGAAGAGGAAGTTCCAGCGTTAAACCTAGCAACGGCTTCCTCTTCCCTTGCAGGAGATCTCGCACACCCCTCTGGCCATTGGAAAGGCTGAGGGCTTTGCTTTTTGCTATTTGGGGAGGGGTTGCCCTGTTACGCTTGGTGCAGGAAAAACAACAGCGAGTCTTGCGGCACCTCAGAGGCCACCAGATTTAATTGTGGCATAAGACCACTTGGTCGCATAGGCCAAACTATGAGTGACATTAAGGCCACAATCCTGTGCCTGTTTATTATTATTTAGACAGTTTAGACAGACAAAAGTATGTTTGTTTATACAGACAAAAAGTTCTACAACTCCCAGCATGGCTGGCTGGGGAATGCTGGGAGTTGTAGGGCTTTTTCCTGTCCAAACATGCATAGGATTGCATCCTAAATGTGTTACTATCGTGTTTGGTTGTGTGTGCCTTAAGTAGCAGCTGGGGGAACGATCTGTTTTGGGAACACAACGGATTCCAAAGAGTTTGGATTTCTGTGAACCTGACCTGAGGATTCCACAGTAGGCTGGCTTTTTCCAAGTCAAACAGATTCCGCAAACTTGCAGACTGAGTTGAAAAGTAAATTCGAAGTTATAAAGTGCAAGCCCACTGCAAATGTTACTCCATCTAAACTCATCAGTTTACTACAGAGTGGTTGACATGAGAGATGTAAATGCAATAGAGTGAGGTATTTTATGAGATCAAGCTCTTCATAAGGGAAGTTGTACTCTTTGCTTTTGGCTTATTTTTAGAATTGAGCAATCAACATCTGTTCATTGCAGATTGATGCAGGGTGTTCCCATTTTATCCTCACAACAACCCTGTGAGGTACATTAGACTGAAAGAGTAAGAGGAAGTGACTAGTCTAGAGTCAATGAGGGAGAGCTTTACTTAGCCATCCTTCATTTGAACTGAGCATCCTTTGCTGGCTTCACTTAAGCCTCTGACTTTTTCTTACTCTTTTTTATGGCTTCAAAGTCAAGCTTTGGTGTTTACCTGCCAACGATTGTTCAGGAGTTTGATCATTTGTGAAATTTAAGTCATGGGAAGGAGGGCATGCACAATTAATTTTGTTTATTTGTTTAGACCATTTATTAGCCACTTTAGCCAGATCTCCCACAGCAACTTACATAAAAATAATTTAAAACTTAAGGGCACAATCCTATGCATGTTTAGACAGAAAAAAGCCCTAAAACTCCCAGCATTCCCTTGCCAGCTTGACTGGCTGGGGAATGCTGGGAGTTGTAGGATTATTTTCTGTCTAAACATACATAGGATTGTGCCTTAAGTGTAAAATATATTCAGTTGCCTCAAATCCATCCTTAGTATTTTGCATGTGCAATTTGGGGCTGCCTTTACATTAAGGAAAACCCCTGCAGTCTTCCTTCCTGGAGCCTTTCCACGTTTATTACCTCCTTCCAGACAGCGACCCCGTGATTGCTGAGAGGGAAGCTTTTAATTTTCAAGGTTCCATAGACCGCAATGAAACAGCGCCATCTAGTGACTGTTTTAATCATGTAATATTCCGAGTTTAAAAAATGGTTCATTACTTCTGGATCTTTTTGTGACAAAATAAGCAGGAAATACCTCTGGATGTGCCCTGGAGGTTAACGATGGCATGAAAAGGACCCGCAAACTTACGTAAGTGAGCAATCTCAATGGCAGGATAAAAGTTCGGTATGAAGGAGCCCTTGGTCTCCCCTCTCTTTTTTTTCTTCCAGTTTTGGTTTCTGTATGTTGGTAAAAATAGCACCCATATCCTTCACATGGCACGAAATTCCCATACAGAAATTTTTAGAAAGCCTGCAACAATGGAAGCTGCCTCTAAATATAAAAAAACTAGATGATTATTTACAAAAATCTCCTTGAACTGTGCAAATTCTAGGCTAACTCCTCCCTTTACCAGTTCTTCCATTGGGGGAAAAAATTGTAGGGAATGAGGGTGAATTGTGATCATCAAGTCCTTACTTTCCTTTTAGTAAATCCTCTGAATATTGCAACCACAAAGTGCTATCCTTGTTCTAATTTCATAACCATATTATTTGTGTATCAACTGCAATCCAGATAATTTACTCCATAGTAGACCAAGAGATCTAAAAAGAATTGCTATGGCTTAATTGGTGGGTGGGTTGTAATCAATACTTACCCTTTTATACAATGGGTGTATGAACCTTAAAAAAAAAAAAAGAATCTACAGATCTCTGACCCAGGCCCTTAATATCACACTGATGAATACTATTTGCAGAAAATATTGGTGGTTTATATAGGGCTGAGCAACTTGTGGCCCTCCAGATGTTTTGGTCTACAACTCCAATCAGCCCTCACCATTGGCTACACTGGCCAGGGCTGATGGGAGTTGTAGGCCAGAACATCTGGAGGGCACATGTTGCTCACCCCTCATAGAGTCATCTTCTAAGTGTGCCATTCTTTTCTTATTAATGACACCATAAGGCATTGTTTTAGGAATGTCTGTGAATGTGGTAAACCTTTTGAGTATCATTCTGTCTAATTGCAAAGTCAGGCTGTGAGTGCCAAAAGAAATGCAGCCAAAATGGGGCCACTGAAAATAAGATGGAAGTTTCAGCATGCTCAGGCAAACCGGAAGTTTAGGGTGCAATCCTATGCGTGTTTAGACAGAAAAAAGCCCTATAACTCCCAGCATTTCCTTTGCCAGCATGGCTGACTGGGGAATGCTGGGAGTTGTAGGACTTTTTATGTTTAAACACACATAGGGTTGCACCCTTAGAGAAGTACACCCACAGCGGGGTGGGGAACAGCTGAATGAGAACTGAGCATGCTCAGTAGCCACAGAATACTGAGTGTCAGCTGAAAAAGAAAACTGGAGGAGGTGGAAGAGTAGAATGCTCTGCTTGGAAGGAACAGCTAGCTGGAACCCTGAATAAGAGCGCTACAGTTGGGAGCTGACAATTCACAGCAATGTTTTGTGGCTAGTCCCATTTCCCCCTCTGTAAAGATGACATTTCTGTGTACTTCTATGCACACAAATTGGCCATCTTCACTGAGGAACCACTACTTTTCTGGTATGGTGTAAATATATATTATACATTTGAGTATATTTAGAAGATGCACGTACATTGATGTGGTGGGGTTAACTTGCTTGTTCATATACTTTTTGCATACAAATCTCATAAGGAAATGAACAGTACTAAAGATCCCCAGAAGGCATCTTTGTAGAAAATATTTCAAAGTGTGACTCAGTGCTAGATTGAGAGCAGTAAAGTTTTACCATTTAATCTGTTAGTTATAGCAAACATTAAAAAACTGAGCCGTAGGGCACAATCCTATGCATGTTTAGACAGAGAAAAGGCCTACAACTCCCAGCATGCCCCAGCCAGCAAAGCTGGCTGGGGCATGCTGGGAGTTGTAGGCCTTTTCTCTTTCTAAGCATGTATAGGATTGCGCCCTTAAACATCTAATTATTCCCCTTCCCTAGTTTCCCCCTCTTGTGTTTGAGAGGACACTCAGGACCCTCTGCTTGAGATCTTTGGAGATCTTCTTTGCATTTACCGAGATGGAGGTGGTCTCGGACTTGGTGTTGAGGACCCCCAGGATGATGGTCCTGGGGGATCTCAACTTCCATGCCGAGGCCGCTGTATCCGGGGCAGCTCAGGACTTCATGGCCGCCATGACAACCATGGGGCTGTCCCAACATGTCATCGGCCCAACGCATATAAAAGGACACACGCTTGATCTGGTCTTCTCGACTGGGCAGGAGGATGGTGATCTGAAAGTGGAGGAATTAACATCTGTCCCTTTGTCATGGTCAGATCACTTCCTGCTGAGGTTTAGACTCCTGGCGGCCTTCCCCCTCTGCAAGGGTGGGGGACCTATTAAAATGGTCCGCCCCCGGAGATTAATGGATTCCGATGGATTCCAGAGGGCTCTGGGGGATTTTCCTGCTGGTATGGCTGGTGCTCCTGTCGAAGCCCAGGTCGCTCTGTGGAATGCAGAGATGACTCGGGCGGTTGACACGATCGCGCCCAAGCGCCCTCTCCCTCTGAGCAGAGCCCGGCCAGCTCCTTGGTATACACCTGAGCTGAGGGCAATGAAGCAAGAGGGGAGACGGCTAGAACGCAGGTGGAGGAAAACTTGTGCTGAGTCTGACCGAACACAGGTAAGAGCCCACTATCGAGCCTACTCTGTGGCAGTGAGGGTGGCAAAGAGGCAGTTCTTTTCCACCAGCATTGCATCTTCTCAGTGTCGTCCAGCGGAGCTTTTCCGAGTGGTTCGCGGCCTGTTACATTCTGGGCCAGGGAGAGAGACGGTGGAACCCTCGGTAGCACGCTGTGACGAGTTTGCGCGGCACTTTGAGGATAAAGTCGCTCAGATTCGTCATGAATTGGACACCACCATTAATGCAGTTCCATTGGTAGAGGCGTTCAGAGCACCGTCTGGTCCAGTTTTATTGGATGAGTTTCAGTTACTGAGGCCTGACGATGCGGACAAGGTGCTTGGCCAAGTCCGATCGACCACTTGTGTGCTTGACCCTTGCCCTTCATGGCTTATTAAATCAAACAAGGAGGGGTTGTCCGGCTGGGTCCAGGAGGTTGTAAATTCCTCCTTGAGAGAGGGAGTGGTGCCGGCCGCTTTAAAAGAGGCAGTAATTAGACCACTCCTGAAAAAGCCTAAACTGGACCCAGAGGATGTTAACAATTATAGGCCAGTGGCCAACGCCCCTTCCTGGGCAAGGTGCTTGAGCGGGTGGTTGTAGGACAGCTCCAGGCACTCTTGGATGAAACGGATTATCTAGATCCATTTCAATCAGGCTTCAGGCCTGGTTTTGGAACAGAAACTGCCTTGGTCGCCCTGTGGGATGACCTCTGCCGGGAGAGGGACAGGGGGAGTGCGACCCTGTTGATTCTCCTGGACCTCTCAGCGGCTTTCGATACCATCGACCATAGTATCCTTCTGGATAGGTTGTCTGGGTTAGGAGTTGGAGGCACTGCACTACAGTGGTTCCGCTCCTACTTGGATGGCCGATTCCAGAAGGTGGTGCTGGGGGATTATTGCTCTGTGCCATGGCAATTATGCCATGCGGTTCCACAGGGCTCTGTTTTATCCCCCATGCTGTTTAACATCTACATGAAACCGCTGGGGGAGGTTATCCGGAGGTGTGGGCTGAGGTGCCATCAATATGCAGATGACACCCAGCTCTACCTCTCTTTCTCATCAAAACCAGGTGAGGCAGTGGCTGTTCTGAATCAGTGCCTGGGCACGGTAATGGACTGGATGAGGGCCAATAAACTGAAACTCAATCCAGACAAGACGGAGGTACTGTTAGTGGGTGGTTCGTCTGCCCGGCTAGGTGATATTCAACCTGTTCTGGAGGGGGTTGCACTCCCCCTAAAGGATCAGGTTCGTAGTTTGGGGGTGCTCTTGGATCCAGAACTGTCACTTGAGGCACAGGTGAACTCAGTGGCACGGAGCACTTTTTATCAGCTTAGGCTGGTATACCAACTACGCCCTTATCTGGACAGAGATAGCCTAGCTACAGTTATCCATGCTCTGATAACTTCTCGTCTGGATTACTGCAATGCGTTATACGTGGGGCTGCCTTTGAAAACAGTCCGGAAACTTCAGCTGGTCCAAAATAGGGCAGCAAGATTGTTAACAGGGACTGGCCTGTGAGCTCATATTACGCCAGTACTTTTCCAGCTGCACTGGCTGCCAGTCCATTTCCAGGCCCGATTCAAAGTGCTGGTGTTAACATTCAAAGCCCTTAACGGCTTGGGGCCAGGTTACCTGAAGGATCGCCTCCTCCCATATGTGCCTGCCCGGACCTTAAGATCATCATCAGCGGCCCTCCTCCATGAGCCCCTGCCAAAGGAAGTGAGGCGGGTGGCTACTAGGAGGAGGGCTTTTTCTGTTGTGGCACCCCGGCTCTGGAATGAGCTCCCTAGTGAGGTTCGCCTGGCACCTACATTGTACTCCTTTTGGCGCCAGGTGAAGACCTTTTTATTTTCCCAGGCATTTTAGCTTTCTAAATTTTTATCTTTGCTGTTTTAAATCTGTATTTTAAACTCCTGTACTGCTGCTAGGTTTTATTGTGGTTGTATTGTTATATTGTGGTTTTAATGTTCTATATATGTTAAATTGTTTTATTGTGTGTTGTTTGGTTTTAGTTTTTGTGAACCGCCCAGAGAGCTTCGGCTATTGGGCGGTATAGAAATGAAATAAATAAATAAATAAATTACCATTTTGTTCAAGCCTGTTGTGGTTTAAAGGATGGTGAGCAGCAGCAATAGTTGCTGTAGTGGTGAACGTGGCTTATCTATAGGATTACCTTACAAGCTGAGGTGGGAGGGATAATCTTTCAGCTGAAGTCTAAGAGCCTTTCTACACAAAGCTTTTATTGTGCGCTTGTGATTGCTCACTCATGGTAGTTTGTGGGTCCTTTGCAAGACATCGTCATCCTCCAGGGCCTTTCCCATGCTTAGCAACCATTATCACGACTTTTTTTCCTAACAAGCAAAGTCAGATATTATGTAGAAATGGTGGAATGAGAGTCTTGTGTAATTGTGTAATTCCACTATACCACAGCACCGTCTAGTGGTTGTATAATGAGACATATAGAAAGGCAGACAAAGAAACCCCCTGGAAAAAAGCGCATGTAAAGGAGCCATCCGTAATCCCTCAAAGAATCCAGAAGCAGAAGCCTTGATATAGGTGAGGGTTAAAAGCCTCATGTAGAAATGCCCTAAGAGAGGAATCCTAACACTCCATTATTGATGGCTGGAGTGGGTTAGGATGTTGCAGAAGTTGTCCTCCATCAGCAGAGAGGAGAGCCAGCAATAGGCAGCAGGCAGGGGGCTCCACGACAGCAGAAGCCCCCACTGCACCTGCAAGGGCAGAAAGACATGACTAGTGATGCTCCTGCCAGTGGTAGCAGGCAGAAAGACGCCAAATTGGGTGTTCCTACAGCAGGACATTCTGCTGGCAGGTCACTGGATCCAAAGCTTCCCAATCCCTTTCATTGTGTCTCGTGCCTTTTTAGGTATTGTAAGTCTGAGAGCAGGGACCATATAATTATAGATTCTTGTAAGCCACCCTAGGATCCTTTGGACCGAAGAGTGGGAGAAAAATGCTTGGAATAAATAAGTAAAGCTATTCTGTTCCCCTGAGAGGTGTTCCCCCTTTCCCTGCTGTTGAGACTGATGGCAGGAGGAAGAAAGGGGGGGCTTAGCTCCCCCATCTTCTGTTCAGGCCAGAGCAAGCCAGGAGGGCTGTGGATGAAGCACAGATCCACCTCATCTTTCCCCCACCCCTGACCCAATTCCCTAGCCTCACTGTCTGCGGATAGCTCATTTTATTTATTTCTATAAAAATGTCCTTCCCCCGAAGGAACCACTCAAAGTGGCTAACAAAATATAAAAACAAGCACAAAACAAAACATAATACTCCCATCATTAGAACAACTAAATAAATGGCAAACACAGTCCCAGAGCAGGGGCTAACAATTAACCATCATTGCCTTTATGGTTTTGATTTATGAGCTACAGATGTTGGTGTTTCTGCTCTCTTGGGGCGGGGGGGGGGGTGTTTCTGTTTTAGGGAAGGATCTTGCAATCCAACCCTTAATATGTTTACTCAGATGTGACTCCTGTGGAATGCATGTTCTGAGCAATATATCCTTGGGAGTGTACCCCAACAAACTTGGAGAAAGGCCCTCCAGATGTGTGTTGCACTACAGTGTCTGTGACCTAGGGTGATCAGGAGTCCTCTTTTACAGAGGACAGTCCTCTATTTTGGAGAGCTGGAAGAGGACCATCCTTTATTCCAAGGTGTCCTCTATTTGAAGAGGTGTCCAGTCCAAATCACGGGCCTTGAAGTTGCCCATTAAGACTTGGCACCTGGGCAGCAGACAGGTGACCTATTCTGTCTTCTCCACTATGATGGGCTATCTTGTATTTCTATTTAAATTATAGTTATTATTTCTAAACCTGTACGTATACATTTGTAAATGCAAATGCTATGCAAATTTGTTTCCTCTTTTGCCCTCTTATTTCTGCAATGCTTAAGTGGCCACCCCATACCCATCATTATGGTGTGTGCTTGGTGGGAATGGTGGGAGTTGTAGTCCAGTACATCTGGAGGGCACTGGGCTGGGAAAGCTGGCAGAAGCTTTTATCTGTAGAACATAATGTATAGAACAGCTCAGTGCCACAGCATCCTATGTTGTTTACTTAGAGATAAGTCCCACTGTCTTCAATTAGGCTCCCTCCCAGGAGGGATTGCATGGATTGCAGCCATGCAGTCTGTGCCTATATTTGTTTACGCAGCTGTTCAGAAGTAAGCAGGACAAGCCTCTGCATGTCTACCGAGAAGTAGGGATGTACAAAAGTCACTTATCTTGAACGAAATTTGATTCGCGGTCGGGGGGAGGCGCTCCATCCCTCCCCCCCCGAAATTCTGGCCGGGGGGGAGGCGCTCCATCCCTCCACCCCCGAATCCTGGCCAGCCGGGCTGCAAATGGCAGCAGCCATAGCCGCCGCCGTTTGCGTCCCTGCAGTCAGCCGTGATAGGCTACGTAAATGTTTACGTAGCCTATCACGGCTGAGTAAAACAAAAACCTGTGCGTACGCAAATGGCGGCGCCCATGGGCGCCGCCATTTGTGTTCCTTATTTTGGCACGTCTAGTCTACGTAAACATTTACGTAGACTATGGCGAAAATAAGGGGAACGCAAATAGCGTAGACGCTACGCTATTTGCGTTCCCCTTATTTCGCCATAGTCTACATAAATGTGTACGTAGACGAGACGTGCCAAAATAAGGAACGCAAATGGCAGCGCCCATGGGCACCGCCATTTGCATACGCGTGGTTTTGTTTTGTTTTGTTTTGTTTTTACTCAGCCGTGATAGGCTACGCAAACATTTACGTAGCCTATCATGATATTTTTAAAAAATCTAGCCATGATAGGCACGTAAATCTTTACGTAGCCTATCACGTTTTTTTGGTTTTGTTTTTTTTTTACTGCAAATGGTGGCGGCAGCAGCCAGTCGGAGGACTGGCAGCCGCCGCCGCCGAACCGCAGCCGCCGACGTCGCCAGGAGGATTCGCCCAAGGTAAGTCCCGTCCCGGGGGGGCGGGGGGGCAGACCATTTTGCCACCGATTTCGGGGGGCCGAATGTGCTGGCATTCGGCCTCCCCGAGATTCGTAGTGAAATTCTCTGACATCCCTACCGAGAAGCAGGAAAAGGGCATGATCCGGCAAAAATTAAAATCACACATTTTGGACACAATCCTATGCATGTTTAGACAGAAAAAGTTCTACAACCCCCAGCATTCCACAGCCCAGCCATGCTGTCTGGGGAATGCTGGGAATTGTAGGATTTTTTTCTGTCTAAACATGCATAGGATTGTGCCCCTAATTTCCTATCGCACTTTTACATCCGATTGATTTCAGCAAAAGAATCAAATGCTTACCTAAATCTCTCCCTTTAATATCAATGAGACTTAGAAGGGCTGTAGTTTTGCTTAGGGATGTTAAAGAATTCCGCCACGGACTCCAGTGAGGCCGGATTCTTTAGAACTAAAGGGAATCTTCTTTAGAATCCGGCCCCCTGGAGTCCATGGCGGAATGGAGCAATCCCCACCACCACCCCCACGGATCCCCCCGGGATGAAGCCTACCTTTGTCAGCCGTCTGCTGACCCGCGAACTGCTGCCCTGGTCTGCGGCCGCCATTTCCATTCTACTTTAGCCATGATAGGCTACGTAGGTATTTACGTAGCCTATCACGGCTAACACATGGATGCCATTTGCGCCCCTGCGGTAGCTGCGATAGGCTACGTAAATATATACATAGCCTATCACGGCTACCGCAGGGAAGCAAATGGCGTAGCAGCCACCATTTGCGTCCCTGCAATAGCCGTGATAGGCTACGTACATATTTACATAGCCTATCATGGCAAAAGGCAGGGATGCAAATGGCATAGTGGCTACCATTTGCGTTCCTGCCTTTTGCCGTGATAGGCTACGTAAATATATACGTAGCCTATCATGGCTACCGCAGGGACGCAAATGGCAGCTGCTACGGCAGCCGCCATTTGCGGCCGCAGCCCAGCAGCAGATGGAAGTCCGGCTGCGGGAGGCCCCAGCCAGCGGCTCCACAGGCTCCCCACAGAGCGGAGCTGGCCAGGGAGGATTCCAAGGGGGAGGGACGGATCGCCTCCCCTGCCCCAGTGGACGGCCCCAGCGGAACGGGGTAAGTAATCCGTAAACCCTAGCTGGATTGTGGCCCATTATATAGTAAAAAAAAAACCCGGGTATATCTGACAGTTCATAATTACTCAGGTCATACTTCATACACTTACTTCTCCCTGGTAATCTACCATATGTTCCTTAATAAATTTCAGCCTTATTTTAGATGCAGCTACAGCAATAAAGATACATTGTACCTTACGTGTGGTCAGACCCCATTAGTATGTATCTATACAGCAACCTTATCCAACCTGGTGTCCTCGAAATGTGTTAGTTCAGAGCTCCCATCATCCCCAGCAAGCACAGCAAATGGCATTGATGGCTGGGAATGGTGGGAGTTACAGTCCAACACACCTGGGGGGCACTAGGTTAGGGAGGGTAATATTTTGGGGACTACATCCAAACACTAACAAAACATTGACAGTGATTGTCTCCTACACATAGGTATATACTGTACAATTCACTACTTGGATTACTAAGCAGTTGCTTTAAACTTAATAGTAAGTGCTTAATAATCCAGGTAGCAAATAACCTTTATTTGTTCCAAGTGGTCCAGAGCCTGGTCGGTCCTGTGGCTCCGGAACCACTGGAGCATTCTAAGGCCTCCTGTGAGGCCTTGGCAAGGCACTTTGCAGATAAAATTGATCAGATTAGGTGTGTTACTCTGCACGCTGTGGATACAGTTAGTGAGCAAGAGGCGGCCTGTGGCAAACCGGTTTTGTGGGATCGGTTCCAGCTTCTTCCTCCTGATGAAGTGGACAAGGTGCTTTCATCTGTACGGCCGACCACCAGCTTACTTGATCCTTGCCCATCTTGGCTCATTATGGGCTGCAGAGAGAGACTGGGTGAGGGGATCAGGGCGGTGGTGAACGCCTCCCTTGAGGAGGGAGTGATGCCATCAGCCCTCAAGGAGGCAGTGATAAGACCGCTCTTAAAGAAGCCCTCCTTGGATCCTCAAGTTCTGCACAACTTTCGCCCAGTCTCAAATCTGCCATTTTGGGGCAAGGTGATTGAGCGGGTGGTGGCGGTGCAGTTGAAGGCACACTTGGAAGAAACTGATTATCTAGACCCATTTCAGTCGGGCTTCAGGCTTGGGCATGGGATAGAAACGGCCTTGGTCGCCTTGGTAGATGATATGAGGAGGGCTCTGGATAGGGGTGAATGCTCCTTCCTTGTTCTCCTCGACCTCTCAGCGGCTTTTGATACCGTTGACCACGGTATCCTCCTGGACCACCTGGAGGGGTTGGGCATTGGAGACACCGTATTGCGGTGGTTCCGGTCCTTCCTCTCCGGCAGGTACCAGAGGGTTGCACTGGGAGAGGAGGTTTCGGACCCGTGGCAACTTACTTGTGGGGTGCCACAGGGTTCCATCCTCTCCCCGATGCTATTTAACATCCATGTGAAGCCGCTGGGGGCTATCATCAGGAGGTTTGGGGTGCAGTGTCATCAATATGCGGATGACACGCAGCTCTACCTCTCATTCAAATCTTCACCAAGGTTGGCTGTAGAATCCCTGTCCAAATGTCTGGAGATGGTGAGTGGCTGGATGGGGAGGAATAAGCTGAAGCTGAACCCTGACAAGACTGAGGTACTTTTGGTGGGAGACAAGAGGAGGTTGGGGGATGTTGACCTGGTGTTGAATGGGGTACAGCTACCCTTGAAGGACCAGGTCCGCAGCCTGGGGGTCGTTTTGGACTCCCAGCTATCCATGGAGGCTCAGGAGTCAGCTGTGAGCCGGACAGCGCTGTATCAACTCCATCTGATACGGCGGCTGCGCCCCTTCCTTCCCAACCATCTGCTCCCATCGGTAGTACATGCCCTGGTCTCCTCTCGTTTAGACTACTGTAATGCGCTCTACGTGGGGTTACCCTTGAAGACGGTTCGGAAACTGCAGCTGGTACAGAACGCGGCGGCTCGCCTGATTAAAGGCAGCCGCCGGCGAGATCACATCACTCCAGTGCTGAAGGAGTTGCACTGGTTACCAGTTGTTTTATGGGCCAAATTCAAGGTGTTGGTTTTGACCTTTAAAACCCTATATGGTTCCGGCCCAGCCTATCTCAAGGAGCGCCTCCAGCAGCACCACACAGGCCGCTTAACAAGATCAGCCTCGGATGGCCTTCTCTCTGTCCCATCAGCCAGGACAGCTAGACTGGTGGGGATGAGGGAAAGGGTCTTTTCTGTGGTGGCCCCCACTCTGTGGAACTCCCTCCCTAGGGAACTCCGTCATGCCCCCTCTTTAATGAGCTTCCGTCATGCATTAAAAACGTGGTTGTTCAGGCAGGCATTTGGGGTGGGTTAGGGTATTTTAGAAAATGTTTTTATTGTAGAATTTTATTGTTTTAAACTGTTTTATTGTATGTTGTACATCGCCCAGAGTGGCTGGGTGACCAGCCAGATGGGTGATTAATAAATTTAATAATAAATAAAAAAAATAAAAAACCTTCAACTAAGCCTTGAGGGAATGTTACAGTGTAGTAACTAAAAGTAACACTCTAAAGAGATATAATATTTTCCTTTAAACATCAACAGGACTAACAAAGCGTTTAGTATCTTCCATTGAAAGTTAATTATTTGGCAGGGTGGACAAGTTTGGACTTCTCATCTCTATGCATAAGGTCAAGCGTAACATGATATCACATGTATGAGTCAGAATATATTAGCTGAATACTGTAAAGTTTAATATTAGCTTTGTTGGACTTTTAAGAAGTTGGACTTTTTTGTTGGACTTTATTTAATTCTGCAGATTAGTTCTGTTTACTATAACCTCTGGAGATAATTCTTGCAACTACTGCTCCTGCTGTAATTTTTTAATTTCTGATGTCATTTTGATACTGGTTTTGGTGTTAAGTCTTCTGAAGTTTTATTCTAGTGTTATTGTTTCCACTGGCTGCTTTGAGACTTTTTTGTGGGACTAAAAAGCAGGATACAGACTGAATCAATAGTGATTACTTCAGAATAATCTAATTAGATACTTTCATATCTCCTGAAATCATTGATTCTTATAGCTGTTTCCTTTTGTTTGCTTTTGCACAGTTGCACAAAGGACTACAGGGATATTTTCCTGAATTGGGCCCTGATTTATAGCATATGTTGCTCAACTGTTTTTGACAGCTGGTGTTAATCTCCATTCAGTGGAATTCATGTTTCAGCTCAAGAGGCCTATGAAAACTCAGTCCCTGGGTTCAATTCTCAGGTTACAACTCACTGACAAGTATATGTCACTGTGCTGGCTGCATCTCAGCATTTTAAAGCAATTATATCTCTTTAATTCACATACACTCAATATCATCTCTTACTTGATTTTGCTGTGTTTTAGCTTGGACTATGAGTATGAATATTTTGAAAAATGGAAAATTGGTTGACCTAAAAATAATAGCTGGGGTGGGATGGGGGAGTTTATGAGATCAGCTGATGAAGGTCCTGATCCAAATGTGCACTTAAGCACGTTTTTAGTTGTAAGCATGTAACTAATCATATGAAGTTAACTGAGGAAAAAATAATAATCAAATGCTGGAGTTTATTCCCAAACTTGGTCAGATCAGGGCAAAGCATAATACACTGAACATTGTGTAACTACGTCTAACTTCTCTCTCTAAAATGTAGCACTTTGCATTCCTTTATATAGCATGTTGTACATGTTCAAAGCATTTCAGATGCATTATCTCAGACAGTAATCCTGACAGCCTTTCCCAGAGACCTGGTGCCCTCCAGATGTGTTGGACTGCAGCTCCCATCATTCCCAGCCTGCATGGCCAGTGATGTGTGGTGGGACGTGTTGTGGTTATGCACATCAGTGAGGGGAAGATGTGGCCAGCCAGTGACCTGGTTCACGTGATCACCACAGCCCACCATGGGTTTTAAAGCCATGGTGGGCTGTGCTGCGTGCCAGGTGGTTTTTGAATATTCAAGCTACAGACAGGACTTGTCGTGTTGTCTGAGGTTAACAACCCTCACATAACCCTAGAACAAACATGCGTAATGTGAGGATTGTTTAACCCTCAAACAAGCCCCACTGCCCAGATTCAGATGACACAACAAGGCATGGCTGTGGCTTGAGTGTCCATAATGGCCGCTGCACACACCACAGCTCACCGTGGCTTAAATAAACCACGGTGGGTTATTTTGATTTGTCAAAAACAAGTCCTGCCAGACAAATCTGATCTCATTTTTTATCAAGCAACCTCCCTTGTAGACCGTGGGAATGCTGTAGACATCATATACCTCGACTTCAGCAAAGCTTTCGACAAAGTGCCCCATGATATCCTGATGAGAAAACTAGCTCAAAGTGGGCTAGATGAAACAACGATCCAGTGGATCCACAGTTGGCTACAGAATCGGACTCAAAGAGTGCTTATCAATGGGACCTTCTCAAACTGGGGAGAGGTAACGAGTGGGGTACCGCAGGGCTCAGTCCTGGGCCCAGTGCTCTTCAACATTTGTATTAATGACTTGGAGGAGGAGGTGCAGGGAATGCTGATCAAATTTGCAGATGACACAAAATTGGGCAGGATAGCTAGTACTTTGGAAGACAGAAACAACATTCAAAGTGATCTGGATAGACTGGAGCGCTGGGCAGAAAACAACAGAATGACATTTAATAGGGATAAATGCCAAGTTCTGCACCTAGGAAAAAGAAACCAAATGCACAGTGACAAGATGGGGGATACGTGGCTCAACAACACTGCAAGCGAGAAAGATCTTGGAATTGTTGTCGATCACAAGATGAATATGAGCCAACAATGTAATGTGGCTGCAAAAAAGGCCAATGCTTTTTTGGGTTGCATTAATAGAAGCATAGCTTCCAAATCCCGGGAAGTACTAGTTCCCCTCTACTCAGCACTGGTTAGGCCTCATCTGGAGTACTGTGTCCAGTTCTGGGCACCACACTTTAAGAAGGATGCAGACAAACTGGAGAGGGTTCAGAGGAGGGCAACAAAGATGATCAGAGGACTGGAAACAAAGCCCTATGAAGAAAGACTGAAAGAACTGGGCATGTTTAGCCTTGAGAAGAGAAGACTAAGGGGAGATATGATAGCACTCTTCAAGTACTTGAAAGGTTGTCACAGAGAAGAAGGCCAGGATCTCTTCTTGATCATCCCAGAGTGCAGGACACGGAAGAATGGGCTCAAGTGACAGGAAGCGAGATTCCACCTGAAATTCAGGAAAAATTTCCTGACAGAGCAATACAACAATAGAACCAATGACCTAGGGAGGTGGTGGGCTCTCCCACACTGGAGGCATTCAAGAAGAGGCTGGACAGCCATCTGTCAGGGACTTGGATTCTTGCATTGAGCAGGGGGTTGGACTCGATGGCCTTGTAGGCCCCTTCCAACCCTACTATTCTATGATTCTGTGATCATGCACAATGGGTCAGTGTGACTACCCCATCATATATGCTTTCAAGTCGGGGGGGGGAGCAGTGTCATGTCTATTTCCTTGCAATGAAAATATTTTTTCACTTTCAAACCTGCCCTTCCTTGATGGAGCTGAGGGTGACATATATGTTCATTCCCCCTCCTCACGTTTTATCCTTACAACAACCCCTTGAGGAAGGTTAGGCTGCAAGATGGTGCTTGATTGGCCCACAGTCACTAGGTGAGTTCCATGGGGAATGGGGATTTGAACCAAGTTCTAGTCCAGCCAGTAGAGGCTGGCAGCTCCAATGTCAGTGGGGCAGTAAATCCACTCTGGGTTTCAGTCAGAACCGGTCAGAATTCTAAAGTCAGAACATTTCACCTTGAATTTTGTTTGTTCATTGCATTTATATCCCGCCTTTTTTCCTCTTGCGAGGAACCCAGGGCGGCTTACATTAGCCTCCTCCTCTCCATTTGATCCTCACAACAACAACCCTGTGAGGTAGGTTGGGCTAAGAGTCTGTGACTGGCCCAAAGTCACCCAGTGAGCTGCCATGGCCGAGTGGGGACTAGAACCCGGATCTCCTGACTACCAGCCCCACACTCTAGCCAATACACCACACTGGCTCTCCTTTATAGCTCCTTTAGAGTTCTGACTGATTCTGACTGAAACCTGAAGCGGATTCACTGCCCCACTGACAGCCCTCAACCCCCTGATTACTACACCATGGGATGATTTCTGCAGCTACTAGATGTTGTTTGGCCTACTCTCTAAGAAATTGCCTAGTCCCATCATCATCACCATCACATCAGTGGGAAATAAATACATCAGCTCAGTTTAGCTTTATATTAAGAAATCCTTTGTGTTGTCTTAAATTCAAAGTATATGTTTAATAAAAGCCCAGCAGTAAAACTTGCAGGGTTGTATCCACTGGGGTCACTCCACTAAAGTTTCTGTTGTTTGCAGAAGCCCCATTTTTAGTCTGGCACAAGCGTCAAATCCAATCCTGTGGTTCCACTTGCACTAGCACTTTCACAACCCATTACGGCTTCATTACGCCACACACTGCTTGTGCTGATTGTGTGACTGGTTCCACTAGTGCTCACAGAACAAACAAGCACTAGTGCTGGTATGGGGAACCTCCCTATCCAGCCCACCAGCTTCTTCTCCAGGCCCTAACCCCTCTCTCAACAGGGAAAAGCTCTTCTCACTGACCAGCAGCTAATCGGAGAGAAGAGTAGGGGTGTCAGAGAATTCCGCCACAGATCTCAGTGAAGCCGAATGCCAGTGCATTCGGCCCCCCAAAATCTGTGGCGGAATGAAGCCCCCCGCCCCACCACCCCATGAAAGGCGTACGAAATGGAGCACTTACCTGGCGCCATTCACGCTGCTTTGCTTTGACGCAGCCACCATTTGCTTCCCCATTTAGGCCGTGATAGGCTACGTAAATATGTAGCCTATCATGGCTAACGCAGGGATGCCATTTGCGTCCCTGCAGAGGCCGTGATAGGCTACGTAAGTATTTATGTAGCCTATCACGGCAAAAAAAGGGAACGCAAATGGCGGCCACTGTAGCCGCCGCCATTTGCATTCCTGTTGTGTGTTTTTTTGCTGTGATAGGCTACGTAAATATTTACGTAGCCTATCATGGCCAAAAACATGAACACAAATGGCGGCCACTATAGCCACCACCATTTGCGTCTGCAGGCTCCAGTCGCCTGCGAATGCACCCGGCCGGCAATTCTGCGGAGTTGCCGCAGAGTGGAGCTGGCCAGGTTAGGATTGCACCGCAAATCACCCCTGCGAAAAGGTAAGTGACTTTCGTACATCCCTAGAGAAGAGCTGTGTCTGCCGAACACTGGAAAAGTCTCCCTTTCTCAGTGCTCCAGATTGGAGATAAGAGCTTTTCCCTGCCAAGGAGAGCAGGTGGGGTCCGGGGAGGAATGATTCCTGAGTGATTCCATTCTGCTTGCTTGTGAGTAGACATAGAAAGTGTTGTTTGGTTTACTTGTGAGAAGACATGCTGCTCATGGTTATTTGTGTGTAGATTTGCAGAGCCTGGCATTTGGGATGTTATCTGAAATTGCTGCTGAGTGAATCAATCCATCTTACTTTTGAGTAGACATCCTGCTTACCCTTGAGTGGGTTTAAAATAGATAAGAAACCCATTTTGGACCTGCCCACTCCACCTTTGCCCCAGCCTACAGATGGAACGCAGCCCTCAAGACCTTTCCCAATTGGAATTTGGCCATACCTAAAGTACAGTGTGGCTTTATTGCTGTAACTGCATCTAAAATAAGACTGAAAATTATTACGATAGATTACCATGGAGAAGTATGTATGTGAAGTATGACCTGAGTAATTATGAAGTGTCAGATATTTTTTTTACTATACAATGGGCCACAATCCAGCAAAACTACAGCACTTTTAAGTCTCACTGATATTAAAGGGAGAAATTTAAGCAAGCAATTAATTCTTTCGCTGAAAACAATTGATGTAAAAGTGCAATAGGAAGTTATGGGTGCAATCCTATGCATGTTTAGACATGTTGGCTGGGGATTGCAGGACTTTTTTTTGTCTAAACATCAATGGGATTGTGCCCTAATGTGTGCTTTTAATTTTTGCTGGATCGTGCCCTCTTCCTGCTTACTTCTCAGTAGGCATGCAGAGATTTGTCCTGCTTACTTCTGAGTAGGCTTAAAATTGGTAACAATGACATGTGATGCCACCCAGGGCTATAATGCAGACCATGAGACCTTTCTCAGATTGGAATTCAGACCAAGAACATCTCTACACAGCGTAAAATCTCTCATTTAAAATGGGGCTTTCTGTTTCCATTTTAAATGCAGGAACACAACAGACTCCTTTTACAAGTGCTTCCTTCCCCCCCCTTCCCCCTCCTTTTTCCCCGTATCTGAATCTTCCATATGTTTCGTTATCCAGCCGCTAGATAGTGCCGCGGTCTAGCGCCTCTTATTGTGGGTTTTCCTCTTTTCATGGTGGGAACTCAAGTGGAACTCAAGCATTGCAATTTGATAGCTCATTATCTCTGATCTTTTAAAAAATGGAATAAAGGCCATTTAGTGCGGGAGATGCCCTGGAGGTTGGCAACGTCATCTAAGGGCCTGCAAACTTCCCTATGTGAGCAATCTCAATAGCAGGATAAAAGCTCCATGTGGAGGAGCCCTGAAAAAGGCTCCTGAGCCCTGCACTAGCGGACAACGCCACCACTTTCCACTAGCATACAACCCATATAGGATATGTTATTAGTGAAAAAACATCAAAGTTGCCACTCGGTCTAGCCAGCTATAAAAGTAGTGATAGCTGAGCGGGAATACAACTATTCATCAAGTTTCTAAATGAGAAATAGTAATCAAAACCATTTTAGCATCAGTTCCCCTGATTGTTTGTCTCATGAATTGTTGGGCCAATGTCTCAGAGGAGGACAGTCATCTATCAGAACTCAAGATGAATAGAATCTAATCCCTTATGAGAGCTCACCATTTATTGACCAATATAATTTTTAAAAATAACATAACAAGAAATAATTTATTGACCATGTCTTCCCTATTCATGAAAGCCTGATAATTGGTCTTATTTTTAGAACACTTGTAATAGCAAGTATGTGCCTTACGTGCAAATGCCCAACAAGAAAATAATGTCCTTTTGAATGGGAGAATTGCTTCCTGGAGCTTTTAGGGATGATGCGTGGGCTTTAGCACAAAATAAAATGAAGTTCCAGATTTGACTACTGCAATGCACTGAACATGGGGCTACCTCTGAAGAGTACCCAGAAACTTGAGTTAGCACGAAATGCAGCTGCCAGGTGCTTAACCTGGTTCAGCTATCTGGATCACATCTCACCAGTTCTTACAACTACAATGGATGCTAATTCATTTCCAGGCACAATTCAAAGTGCTAGTGATTACCTATACAGCCCTGAGTGGCTTGGGAACAAGGTACCTGATGCCTTCTGCCATGAAACTTTTCCTGGGCCTGGCTTTGTGTTTATAATCTGAGGTCATTTTCTGGGTCCCCCTGCTATCTGGGTTAGGCTACGGCTCAGAGAGAGGGCCTTTTGGGTTGTGGCACCCCTGTCTGTGCAGGGCTCTCCCCAAATAGGTTTGCCTCTTGCTAACTTTGCTATCATTTCTATGCCATGGAAAGACCTTTTTATTTGCCTCGCCTTTTCCACATGTACTGTAAGGTAAGCTAGTCGCTAGTTTTGATTATGGTTCTGCTGTATTTTATAGGTTTGTTTTAATGGCCTCTGCTTTCTGCTGTTGTATATTTGTAGTGCTTCATTTATGTACAGTTTTATTGTTTTATTATGCTGCTGCCCTGAGAATTTACGGGGAGGGGGGCATTGGAAGTGTTTGAAGAAACTTTCCCCAGCATGGAGCACTTCAAATGTGTTGTACTGCAATTCCCGTCATTCTCAGCCAGCATGGCCATTGATGGGAGTTGCACTCCAACAAATCTGGAGGGCACCAGGTTGTGGAAGGCTGATCTTAAACACACACACACACACACACACACACACACTGTGTCTGCACCCCAATTTCCAGTTGTTTGTTTCCTCCCCTATCTCTTCCCACGCTACAACGTATTAAACAACTATTACAGGGATCGTTCAGATTTGTAGCAGACCAAAATGCTAAGCATAGAAACCATTTATATTTTACCATTTTACCTCAGCCCGTTGCAGCTCTCTATTCATGGGAAATGCATTTGCTTCATACCACAAGCAGAAGCTGCAGTGTTGAACTCAGCTGAGTGGCGGTGGCGGGGACATGGTTGAGCACTGAGGTACGGAGGTGCTGTATCTGAATCAATCAGATTGCCCTGTTCACACTGCAAGCAGCGCACAATCCATGAATGGAAGGGGGAAAGGTGGCTTTTCCTTGCAGGCTTCCATAAGCGTATTTATCCTGCTGGCAAACATACTTTTAAAAACCTGTAGGGGGGAACCACCTGTGGGAGTGGGAACATGATTGGGAGTCAAAGAGTGGCAGGGGAGGAAACCGCCTCTTCTCCACTCTAAATAATCCTTTTCCAGGGAAGCCGTTGTCAGAACTCCATAAGCTGTTGCACATTGGCTCATACTCCATTCCTAACAGATCCTCATCTGTGCTAACTCCTTACTCCAGGGTTAGGCAACATGTGGCCTGTGGCCCGTGGGCCCCTTGTGGTCCTTGGAGGCCACCTATGCAGCCTGCTGCAGGTGCCCAGCACCCCCTTTTCCCCCCTGCCTCCACTACACCGGGCGCACGAGGAGAGTCGTCCCTGCATGCCTATTTCCCAGCAGAATTGGTCCCTTGCCAGCCTGCCAAACATCTGTTGGACAGGCTGATGGGAGCCTGATTTTGCTGGAAATCAGGTGTGCAATGATGTCTCCAAACAGCACCCAGAGTGCTAGCAAAGAGGGTGGACAAGGAGAGCACACACACACACTTTCTTTCCCTGTTGGGAGGAGAGCAAGGTTAAAGCCTGTCCCTCCTCCCAGCGATCATGAGCAGGCGCTCCAGGATGTGGGGGAAGCTTTAAACTTGCCCCCATCCCAGAGACCTGGGTCAAGATCACTAGGAAGAGGGTGAGTTTAAACTGTCCCTCCTCACAGCGATCTGGAGCAGGATGTGTGTGTGTGTGTGTTGTGGGGGAGAGTACTTGTGCATATGTGTATGACTGTGGCCCTTACCCCATGTAATTCTCAGGGTACATTACCACATGTAATTCTCTGGGCCATACATGTTGCCCCTCCCTGCCGTACATGCTTGAGTGGAAGAGAATTCCACTATTTTTGCAGGCGATGTGATCAGCCCGCACACATGCGAACTTGTTCAAGAGGTTTGCAGCTCTACTTTCAAGGCTGTTCTCTCTGTTTCCCTGCCAACAGATGGATGTGGTAAGTGACCAAGAGAGGTGGGTCTGGCCCCTCCATTGCCTGCTTTTAGGTGGTCCTTGAAAACACTTTTATTCCAGCATGCATTTTTCAGACATGGCTTCCCTTGACAAGTGCTGCTTTTCTTTTCTTTTCTTTTCTTTTCTTTTCTTTTCTTTTCTTTTACCACACTTGACTATACTTTTAAATTATTTGATATGCCATTTTTATTGTTTACTGTTGCAGATTGTGAGCTGCCTTGGGTATATTTAGGTTCAGACAGGCAGCATAAATTATTGGGATAAGTAACACATAAATGGACTCACCAACAGAATTCAGTCTTGCTTGGGAGCCACCTGTTGGTAGGGTAGCCACCTTTGCATTGGCAAAAAAGTGGAAATGGATCGCCAAAGAAGAGGACAAAAGAGGACATCCATTTGCATAACATTTGCGTATACTCACTTATATGTATAGGTGCAAATTTAGAAATATAATTTAAACAGAAACACGAGATATCACACCATAGTGGAGAAGACTGAGTAGGTGATCAGTGTGCCTGCTCAGTCTCCTGTCCAGGTGCTAACTGTTGATGGACCACTTCAAGGCCCCTCCCTGATCTCCCCCCTTATGGTTCATTGACCTTAGACCAGGCTTGGACTGGACAGTCCATCAAATAGAGGACATGTTCAAATAGAGGACTATCCTCTGCCAGCTCTCCCAAACAGAGGACTATCCTCTGTAAAGTAGGACACCTGGCCACCCACTGTTGGGCTCAATCCCTAGCATAGACATCACCCCGGTTTTGCCCTTTTGTGACACACATTTTCCCCAGGGCCTACACAAATTCCAACTGCCCAACTGTGCTTGTAGTGTAGACTTCTGCTGATATTCAGTCAAGATCGGCATTTTTCTGCTATCTAAATCCATTGTCTCTTGCCTACTCAGAAGTAAGCCCCACTGAGTTCAATGGGACTTGTCAAGAATGAGGGTAGTAGAAGCCATGATTGCAGATCGGGTCCAACAGTCCTTCACAGGACTTTTTCCCAGGTAAGTGTGTATAGGATTGCAGTGTAAAAGTCAACATTCAAATTCTAATATTTTGCAGGATTTCTTTGAATATGTGCAAAGGTCTACCACTTCAACAAACCACTTCCATCCATTATGTTCCCAGCCTACCTTTTCTAGCTTTGGGGGTTGGCGGCTTTGGGGTGTGTTCCTCTGTTGTCCACCTGCCATTCTTCAGTTTGGCCATCTGCCCTCAATTACATCCAAAAGCAGAAAAGATTGTTCCCTCAACCAGGCACAAACCCTGTGTTGAATACTTAATTCAACTCTCAAGAGATATGTGAAAGAGGAAGGAACCGTCACAGCTTCTGCAGAGTTTTCCATCAGTTGAGCAAGCCAAGCCTTGTAGTATCCATGTGAACTAGACAATCACCACTGTTTGCCTCTA
This sequence comes from Heloderma suspectum, assembly GCF_057233095.1. Lineage (NCBI taxonomy): Eukaryota > Metazoa > Chordata > Lepidosauria > Squamata > Helodermatidae > Heloderma > Heloderma suspectum. The sequence continues at coordinate 41,822,490 of NC_139460.1, read as the reverse complement.
GCATTCAGGCAGGCATCAGTGTGTTTATGAGATAAACAGGAACAAACAAACGAATGCCTTTTATGTGATACAATTCCAATTCACTTCTTGTTCTGGGTTTTCTTATTTACTCAGGGGATGGATACTATGACTAGGTTAGTGTTATGACACATTTTTGGCAATACACACACGCACACACTAGCACGCACACACTGCAGTCAGAAAGTGGACTTTATATATAGCAGCATAAAATTCTCCAGGGATCCTATCTAGCATGGCCAATTATACATCTCCAAAGAAGACGAAATGCATCACCAAAAAACAGTGGTCAAAAGAGGACATATACGCTCATAAAATTTGCATGTGCAAATTTATATGTAAAGATGCAAATTTAGAAATAATAATTCAAATAGAGATAAAATACTTCTCACCATAGCGAGGAAGATTGTGACCAGGAGACCTGTCTGTCTGCTCAGTCTGCCATCCAGATGCTACCTATTGGGGGCAACTTCAAAGCCCATGCTGCTCTCCCTTCTTAGGGTTCTTTAAACTGGACTTGGACTGAACAGCCCTTCAAATAGAGGATAACTTTAAATAGAGGACTGTCCTCTTTAAAGTAGGACACATGGCCACCCTAAGCCTCTTTCACAGACTTCAGTAATATATCAGAGCCATCACTTTTCTAATATGTTCCTGAATGTCCAACATTACATTTGCTATTTTAGGTGCCTCCTTAGCACAGGGGTGGGGAAACTTTGTCAGTCACAAGCCTCTGCATGTTTACTCCTAAGTAAGCAGGACTGTAACACTCAACTGCACTTTCAAATAGCATCCCAAATACAAAGCCCCTGCATGTGTACTCAGAAGTAAGGATGAGCAAGATCACAAGTAAGCAAGACAAGCCTCTGCATGTCTAGTCAGACATAAGCAGGACAAGCCTCAGAAGTAAGCACGACTGAATCATGCAGCAGCTTCCTAGCCAGGTTTTGCCCCCTGTCCCTGGCAGGGGAAAGTGCTGCTGATCAAAGATAAGAGATTTTCCCTGCCAGGAAAGGGGAAATCCTGCAAAAGAAGCTGGATGTCAGGGGTGTTTCTGAGCGCAGGGAGTGGGATAGCAGTTCAGATTCTGAAGAACCGCCAGACATGGGAGAGGTGTTTTTCCAGGCTAGTCCAGGCATGACTAGGCCAGCTTCTCAGGTTACAAATGTCCAGCTGGCTGAGGATGAGGGTCCCTCTTCTCACACACATACACACACACACACCCCGTGATAGGCAGCGAACAGGATGAGGTGGGGTTTGGGGAGTCTGACCTAATAGACGCGAGATGCAGGCACAGAGCAAAGAGAGAGAAGGCAGAGCCGGAACTTAGACGGTCCGCCCGATTGGCCTTGCATGAAAAGTTGCACTTAGAGGCCTCATGAGAGAGAGGGACCTCCCCACTGTGAGTTAGGCTAGTGAGACCGCCTCCCTCTTCAAACGGCAGGCAACTCTCGTAACTTCTTTTTGAATCCCCTGAAGGCATTCCTTTGTAGACTGAGAGTCACTGAGAATTTGCATCTGTATGGCCCTGTGAAGTAATGGATTAAAAGCTGTAGACTGAAGCCTCTCATCTGTGTTTGTTTTCAGCGTTGAAATAAAGTGGGGGCTGAAGGAATCCTGACACTGACAGGCTGGATGGGGAACCCCACAGGCCAGAGGTTTCCCATTCCTGCCTTAGCAAAGTAGCCTGACATCTTCTCAGGCACGTGCCATCTCCTTTCCTAGGCCCATGCTTCTCCTCATCCTCTTTCTCTAGCCCTACAAGCAGCCTTCCCTTCTGTAGGATCTTAACAGGACTCTTCAGCAGGCTATGAACAGCTCAGACAATAGCAACCAGAGATCCTTGGGATGAAATCACATAAGCCATCTCAGCCAACTGTCGCCAGAGAACCTTCCTACCCAGTGGAGGCTGGTGGCTCCGATGTCAGTGGGGTGGTGAATCCACTCCGGGTTTCAGTCAAAACTCTAAAGGAGCTATCCAAGGTGCTTTGATTGAAACCTGGAGCGGATTCACCACCCCACTGACGCCGGAGCCACCAGCCTCCACTGTTCCTACCTGACCCTACTGTAACATAAAAGTAACTCAGCCAATCACCATCAGAGGCTTCACCATCATGTCAGACCTGCTAGTGCATTACAGTGATATTTGTGGTTGATCCTTCAATTCTTTTTAATCAGGCAGGAATCTTTGACATTGTACTTTAATTTTGTTTAGTTTGGGTGATAGCAAAGCAATCTGCCATAGATCAATTGTTCCATCCTTTTTTTCTTTTAAAAACCCCTTTGGGTTTGAAAGCGCATTAAAGACAGTTCTGAACCTTTCAAAACCTCCATGAAGTTAAGTGGTAATACTTGTCTTTCCCAGTATTTGTGTACTTGTTTCAGTGACAAATCACCAATCAAAATTGAAGCAAGATGAATTATTCTCTCTCTATCTCATTCCCTCTCTGGCTGAAATTTATTGAGCAGATTAGAAGCAATCCATCAGAAGCTTTTCCAGACAACTCAGTGTCCCAGGACATGTAAATTTAGTGTCAGGCAATTTTGCACTACAACAATTAACTGTTGGATTAAGTATACTCTCCCATGTTTCTCTAGACTTGCCTGAAATAGACATAAATCAAGTTTCTAGTCCACAGTTTCCAGGAGTGGTAAGAAGCCACAACTCCAGACTGTCATGGACCTTTTTTCCATTTATGTGCAAGTTTATTATATGACCATCAGTTGGCTTAAGTAAACCTTTAAGTAAGCCAGTCCTATAGACCAGTGGCAGAGCATATAGTTTGCATGTGGAAGGTTTGAGATCCAGTCCCTGGTATCTCCAGTTGGAAGATATCCATCACCAAGGCTGTGAAAGTGACCTCTGCTTGTGACCTCCGATAGCCACAGCCAATCAGAGAAGGCAATAGTGAGCTAGGTGGACCAATGAGCTGAGTAAGTCTGAGGCATCTTCATATGTTCAAGATGGAGCTTTTCAACAATGCTCACGTGGAGACAGTTTGATTTACCTTCATTTTTAAAAGTGACATGTACAGATTATAGACTCCAGATAAAAGAAGATCAAAGGACATGGAAATTAACAGCACTTAATGAGGCGGATAAAGAAATTTCTGATTTTATTGGCTATGGCCTTACACAATTTAAGAAGCATTCTGTTTGATAACATATGTTTGCAGGTTAAGAGAGTACACACTCAAGGGGCAGTACACAATCTCCCAATAGGATATGAAGCCTACTATCACTGATTAAGGCAAGAACTGTAAAATACATTGAGTAGACAGTGGAATGAGTAGAAAGATTAAGGAAGGATGGGTAGGAAAGGCCTACGGGAAGAAGGGCAGAGGAGACAGACAGTGGCTGAGAGAAGGAAGAGCTCGGGTGAGGTGAAGGAGATCAGTAAATCCCCAACCCAGACAGGGAAGGATGCACAACTTTTTCAGCCCTGAGGGCCGCTTGTGATGCCAGTGTGGGGGGTCGGGGGCTGCATGCATGTACACACACACGTACGTGCACACACACACACACACACACACACAAATGCACATACACACGTATACACATGTGCACGCTCACACTCACGTAACAGCAATCGTGATATAGATCGCTCTTTCATCAGTGCTAGTAGCAGAAAAAGCAATCTGTATGAGGGTCTCTGAGTGGAGAGCAGAGGCCGGGGGGCAGGGGCGGGGGGGGGTCGGAATTCAGCAGCAGTGGGAGAGTCAGGCCACCCTTGGGGGGCGACAGTAAAGGAGTTGGGGACCACAGCTTGTATTAGACTAATGAAACAAATGTATTTAAAAAGTTCACAAAAGGATATAGCTGCAGCTGGTTATATCATTTCAAAGTCTTCCTTGCTAGCTCAGCCAAGGGACCTTATGGGGTATTGTTGACTTTCATAGTACCTACAAAGGATGGTTCCAAAACAAAGTTCTACTACCCAATACTCTATATTTAATCTGTGTGTGTGTGTGTGTGTGCACGCGTGCGCGCGCGTGTGCAGAATCACTCCCTCTTTAGCCATTTCCCAGCAACAGTAATCATAGTTTAAGAAAGAAATATTAACTCATCTTTTAAAAATGGGTAGGTTATGGTGCTACAAGAATACTGTAGGCATATTTTTATTCATTTGTGTTTTTTAATTTAATAAATGTATAGGCCACTTAACCATATCTCAAAGCAGTTTACAACATAAAAAATAAAATACAAAACATCCACAGTTAAAACATTTAAAAACAGAAAATACAAAATATCTCAGTTAAAAACTTTTAAAATCAAAAGATTAACATCCATAGTTAAAACATTCCGGGAAACCCTGGGTGAAAAGGTACATCTTTGGGCATCTCTACACCAGCCTAAAATCTTGCATTTAGAACGGGGCGTTCTGCTTCCATTTTAAATACAGGATCACAATGACTCTTTTTCATGTGCGTCCTTTCCCCCCACCCGCTTCCCCCTCCTTCTCCCTGTATTTGAGTCTTCTATTATCTTCCATTGATCTTGCTCCTTTTCTTGCTGCTTTAACTCTTTTCACGGAGGAAACTGAACTGGAACACAACGGGGTAATTTGATAGCTCATTATCTATTTAAAAATAGAACAAAGGGCATTTAGTGCAGGAGATGCCTTGAATGATCACGGCGTCATGTAAAGAGCCCGCAAACGTCCGTGAAGGAGCCATCTCAATCGCACGATAAAAGCTCAGTGTGCAGGAGCCCTTTAAGTGGTGCCTAAAACATGCCACAAAGCGGGGGCTGCCGCAGAGAAATCCCACTTCCAGGTTGCCACAGGATGACAATGAACAAGTTGCAAGCAAGTCCTCCTCTGATTATCTTATCAGTTGTACAGGTTATCAAGGAAGGTGACCCCCCAGGTAATGGTGTTAAATTGTTCAGAGCTTTGTATGCCAGCAACAAAACCTTGAACTTGGCTTGGTAGTTAGTAGGTAGCCAGCGCATTTGCTTCAACACTGGTGTAATATGTGCATGGCCAGGCGCCCCACTCAGCATCCCGGTCACCATGTCCTGCAACAGCTGCTCCTTCTGGATCAAGCGCAAGGGGAGCCCCACATAAAGTGCACTACAGTGATCCCAGCATGAGCTTTCCAGTGCATGGACTACAGGGCCAACATATCCCTGTCCAGGAAAGGGCATAGCTGGCATACCAAAGCTGGTAATCATAGAATCATAGGGTTGGAAGGGGCCTACAAGACCATCGAGTCCAACCCTCTGCTCCATGAAGGAAACCTGATTCCCAGGCAGTCTCCCATCCAAGTACTAAGCAGGGCTGACCCTGCTTAGCTTCCGAGATCATAGTCGCTCCTCGCCACAGAAGTCACTTGGGCCTCTAATGACAAAGATGAATCCAGGAACACCTCCAAACGTCATACTTGTTCTTTCTGTGAGAGTGAACTACCTAGAAAAGGCAAACTCCTGAATTCCCATACCTGGAAACTGCCCACCCACTGAGTCTCCATTTTGTCAGGATTCTCTATCTGTGTGTGTGTGTGTGTGTGTTTTGGTGTGTGTATCTTGCTATGGTCGATCCACATGATATAGCTGAGGGGACAGTGTTGTTCCATCCCCTTTCCACAAACCTGTTTGGTCATCATCAGAAACATCCTTCTCCTGACGTTTTGAAGTGGGTGCTTCTCAATACCTTGTTTACTGTGTGAACCTAAGGAGTGCTGCTGCTTTTGATGTAATCTACCAATTAAATAGTTAATTGATGTGTTGAAAAAACCTCATTCCTCAAAGGAAGGAATTAAGCCCGAGAGCCAGCAGATCAGGCTAAAAGATTTGTGGTGCAGGACATGAAATGACTCTGAAACCAGAAATGCATAGCAAGCAATAAAGAAAGGGGACACGTCATCCACTTTCCCAAGGATACGCAGACCAACGTTAAGGTAATTTATCCAGGATTCATCTGTCTTAATGGGGTGGATGACTCCCTAGCCACATGGATTAATGAAATTGCACACTACATTTTTAAAGTCCTTTGTTGTTGTTGTTCAGTCGTTCAGTCGTGTCCGACTCTTCGTGACCCCATGGACCATAGCACGCCAGGCCTTCCTGTCCTGCGCTCTCTCCCGGAGTGTGCTCAAGTTCATATTCATTGCATCGGTGATGCTATCTAGCCATCTCATCCTCTGCCGTCCCCTTCTCCTTTTGCCTTCAGTCTTTCCCAGCATCAGGGTCTTTTCCAGAGAGTTTTCTCTTCGCATTAGGTGGCCAAAGCAAAAGATGCCACAGCAGTGTGCTCCACGTGTCGTCCTTATATTGCACATGAAAAATCACTGCTTTTCCAGTTAATGTAAGTATGTAAAATCTAAAATGCTGCTGGTTGTGTGCCTCTTCATAAACTTGCCTTATTGCATAACTTCACTGAAAACAGAATTAAACATTTTTAGGTGCCCTAGCCAATTTTACAAAGTAACTCTCCCCCAAGAGTTTATTATGAATGCAAATGTATGCTCTTGCCTTTTCCACAAAGCCCTGATTTTAATTATTGTCAGAGAGACACCATTTCTTTACTAATGCATGTCCTGTTAATGAAGTCAGGTTGCTTTTGGCACGTAGAATATTGAGTGCTTCTAGGTATTAATGCGTTTGGCTAAGCAAGGACATTACATAATGGCAAAAATCTTTGCTGTCTGCTAGGAATACACTGAAGGGCTTTTATTGGTACTGCCATTGACAATATGGGTACACAGGCCATGTTTGTGCATGGTGAGAAATTAATTGCAAATGCAAATTGTAGTGTTGAGTATAAAAGCAAATGAAGGTTTCTAACTTAGCTCGCAGTCATTGTTTTTTTTAATTTAGTTTATTTCCTAGCATGTTTCAGCTTTGCTTTTATTTCACATCAAAAATTAATATGTTACAAATGGTGGCTGTAGTCTTTGTGCAAATATTCCACAGACGTTTTTATAAACTCAGTTTTTAGAAACCACAAAAGTTTTATATAAACTGGTGGTTAGGACTGAGTTGTTCCAAAGAACTGTGCAATCAGTTTTATGCTCCCAAAGGGCCTTAAGATGTATGTTTCTCAAATAGCATTGCCTCATGCAACATGACAAACGACTTTTGAAAGTGAGGCGACTTGTGAAAACAGTTTGTGATATAGCAAGGGGGAGCAGCTGTTCAAAGAAACTGGACAGGTAGTAAGATTCCATGCACAGGTAGATACACAGCAATGTCAGAGAAATCCAGAATGGATTCAAAGGAGTTTCAATTTCTATGAATCTGAGTTGTGGACTGTGCAGATTCCGCAGACTTGCAGACTGGTTTGTTTGTTTTTACTTTGGGGGGGGATTTGCGCAAATGCACATTAGCACCAATGCACACTTGCACTGATGTGCATTAGTGCAAGTGCAAATTAGCACTAAGCACAATAGTGCAAGTGGAATGAAATTCTTGTATATCCCTAAAAATAAATCTGATTCTAGCAATGAGCGGACAATGGAACAAAAGATAGCTGACAATCCGCAAAATACAGACAGAATGGATTTAACCAAATCAGTGCATTGCTAGGGCTTCTCTACATGAGGCTAAAACCCTGCAACCTTCCCAGGGCTTCTGCTTCCGGATTCTTTGCGGGATTAAGCTCGGCTCCATAGCACATGCTTCCCCCTTTTTTTCTAGGGTTTCCTTTGTCTGCCAGTTCTATATGTTTCATTATAGATGGCGCTGCGATATAGTGGGATTATGGAAATACAGCAGCCATTGGATCACAATTTAAATTTATTACCGCATTTCCCTTGATCTTAAAAAAGCTGAGATAAAGGTTAAAAAAGATGGGAGAGCCTCTGGAGGTTTACGACGTCATGTATGTAAAGGACCTGCAAACTTTGGTGAGCAACCAATCACGAGCGCATGATAAAAGCCTCGTGTAGAGAAGCCCCTAGTCTGGGCCAGTGAGAAGCAGGGAAACAAGCAGATTGCAATGGTGAAGAGGAGGAGCAACTCCAGGGGGCTCTTGTCAATGAGCCCCTGTTGGGATGTAGGCCCTTAGCAGGTGCCCAACCTTACCTACCCTTGCTGTGGGTCCTGGTTGTAGGGCAGCCACCCCAACCTGGTGCCTTCCAGATGTGCTGAACTTCACTTGCCATCATTCCCAGCAGCATGGCCAAAGAATGTATACTGGAGGATCATCAGCGGCCTGAAGCACTAGAGAGAAAGAGTATGACGTGGGGTGGGGAAGAATCCACAATCAAGGTAACTAGTTCAGGGGCAATTACTCTAGTTGTATAATCCCAGAATCAGAGGCCTGGGACAACAGAGATTATTAGTGTCAGTCATGTTTCCAATGATAAGGAATTCTGTATAACAATTCACAATGCAGTTAAAGAAGCCACTACAGGGAAAGCTGTAGTAACTGTACTTGTTGACTCCGTAAATAAAAACATGTCTGAACAACGGACACAATGAAAGCATGCTCTGAATGAGCATGATCCAAGAATGAGAAAATTATCAAAGACAACACCAAAAGCTTTGAAATGGACAGAAGGTTTTGTTGTGCTTGTTGCTAAGGTTGTTGTTGTTCAGTCGTTCAGTTGTGTCCGACTCTTCGTGACCCCATGGACCATAGCACACCAGGCCTTCCTGTCCTCAGCTCTCTCCTGGAGCATGTTCAAGTCCATATTCATTGCATCGGTGATGCTATCTAGCCATCTCATCCTCTGCCGTCCCCTTCTCCTTTTGCCTTCAGTCTTTCCCAGCATCAGGGTCTTTTCCAGGGAGTTTTCTCTTTGCATTTGGTGGCCAAAATATTGGAGCTTCAGCTTCATTATCTGTCCTTCCAATGAGCAGTCAGGGTTGATTTCCTTTAGGATTGACTGATTTGACCTCCTTGCAGTCCAGGGGACTCGTAAGAGTCTTCTCCAGCACCACTGTTCGAAAGCATCAATTCTTCGGTGCTCAGCCTTCCTTATAGTCCAGTTCTCACAGCCATACATTACTACTGGGAAAACCATAGCTTTGATTATACAGACCTTTGTCGGCAAGGTGATGTCTCTGCTTCTTACTATGCTGTCTAAGTTTGCCATAGCTTTCTTCCCAAGGAGCAAGCGTCTTTTAATTTCATGGCTACAGTCACCGTCTGCGATGATCTTGGAGCCCAAGAAAATAAAATCTGTCACTGCTTCCATTTCTTCCCCTTCTATATGAAGTGATGGGGCCAGATGCCATGATCTTCATTTTTTTAATGTTGAGTTTCAAACCAGCTTTTGCACTCTCCTCTTTCACCCTCAGCAAGAGGCTCTTTAGATCCTCTTTGCTTTGTGTCATTAGGGTGGTATCATCTGCGTATCTGAGGTTGTTGATAATTCTCCTGGCAATCTTAATTCCGACCTGTGATTCATCCAACCCGGTGTTTCTCAGGATGTACTCTGCATATAAGTTAAATAAGCAGGGCGACAATATACAGCCTTGTCGTACTCCTTTCCCAATTTTGAACCAATCAGTTGTTCCATGTCTGGTTCTTACTGTTGCTTCTTGACCCTCGTACAGGTTTCTCAGGAGACAGGTAAGGTGGTCTGGTACTCCCATCTCTTTCAGAATTTGCCACAGTTTGTTGTAATCCACACAATCAAAGGCTTTAGCAAAGGTCAATGAAGCAGAGATAGACGTTTTTCTGGAATTCTCTTGCTTTCTCCATGATCCAGTGAATGTTGGCAATTTGATCTCTAGTTCCTCTGCCTCTTCGAAACCCCGCTTGTACTTCCGGTAGTTCGTGGTTCACATATAGCTGAAGCCTAGGTTGTAGGATTTTGAGCATAACCTTGCTGGCATGTGAAATGAGCGCAATTGTACAGTAGTTTGAACACTCTTTGGCATTGCCTTTCTTTGGAATTGGAATGTAAACTGACCTTTTCCAGTCTTGTGGCCACTGCTGAGTGTTCCAAATTTGTTGGCATATTGAGTGTAGCACTTTAACAGCATCATCTTTTAGGATTTTAAATAGCTCTTCCAGCTGTCATCTCTGCTAGCTTTGTTGTTAGTAATGCTTCCTAAGGCCCACTTCACTCTCCAGGATGTCCGGCTCAAGTTCAGTGACTGCACTATCATGGCTATCAGGGACTTTAAGGTCTTTCCTGTATAGTTCTTCTGTGTATTCTTTCCACCTCTTCTTAATCTCATCTGCTTTTGTTAGGGTCCTGCCTTCTTTGTCCTTTATCATGCCCATCTTTACACAAAATGTTCCCTTGAGATCTCCGATTTTCTTGAAAAGATCTCTAGTCTTTCCCATTCTATTGCTTTCCTCGATTTCTTTGCATTGTTCATTTAAGAAGGCCTTCTTGTCTCTCCTTGCTATTCTCTGGAACTCTGCATTCCTTTGGATATATCTTCCCCTTTCTCCCTTGCTTTTCGCTTCCCTTCTTTCCTCAGCTACTTGTAAAGTCTCACCAGACAGCCACTTTGCTTTCTTGCATTTCTTTTTCTTTGGGATGGATTTCGTTGCTGCCTCCTGAACAATGTTACGGACCTCCATCCATAGTTCCTCAGGCACTCTGTCTATCAGGTCTAATCCCTGAAATCTATTCCTCACCTCCACTGTATATTCATAAGGGATATGATTTAGGTCATACCTGAATGGTTTAGTGGTTTTCCCTACGTTCTTCAATTTAAGCCGAAATGTTGCAAGAAGCGGCTCATGATCTGAGCCACAGTCAGCTCCAGATCTTGTTTTTACTGACTGTATGGAGCTTCTCCATCTTTGGCTGCAAAGTACATAATCAATCTGATTTCAGTATTGACCATCTGGTGATGTCCATGTGTAGAGTCGCCTCTTGTGCTGTTGGAAAAGAGTGTTTGCTATGATCTGTGTGTTCTCTTGGCAAAACTCTATTAGCCTTTGTCCTGCTTCATTTTGTACACCAAGGCCATGCCTGCCTGTTATCCCGGTGATTTCTTGACTTCCTACTTTGGCATTCCAATCCCCTATGATGAAGAGGACATATTTTTTTGGTGTTAGTTCTAGAAGGTGTTGTAGGTCTTCATAGAACCGATCAACCTCAGCTTCTTCAGCCTCAGTGGTTGGGGCATAGACTTGAATTACTGTGATGTTGAATGGTTTGCCTTGGATTCGTACTGAGATCATTCTATCATTTTTGAGATTGTACCCCACTACTGCTTTTCCCACCCTTTTATTGACTATGAGTGCTACTCCATTTCTTCTAAGGGATTCTTGCCCACAGTAGTAGATATAAAAGTCACCTGAATTAAATTCGCCCATGCCTGTCCATTTTAGTTCGCTGATTCCCAAGATGTCGATGTTCAATCTTGCCATCTCATGTTTGAACACCTCCAGCTTACCTTGATTCATTGATCTTACATTCCAGGTTCCTAAACAATATTGTTCTTTACAGCATCGGACTTTCTTTTCACCCCCAGACACATCCACAGCTGAGTGTCCTTTTGGCTTTGGCCCAGCCGCTTCACTCTTTCTGGCGCTACTTGGAAATACCCTCTGCTCTTCCCCAGTAGTATATTGGACACCTTCCGACCTGAGGGGCTCATCTTCCGGTGTCATCTCTTTTAGCCTTGTGATACGTTCCATGGGGTTTTCTTGGCAAGAATACTGGAGTGGGTTGCCATTTCCTTCTCCAATGGACCACATTTTGTCAGAACTCTCTGCCATGACCTGTCCGTCTTGGGTGGCCCTGCATGGCATATCTTATGGCTTCACTGAGTTACGCAAGCCCCTTCGCCACAACAAGGCAGTGATCCATGAAGGGGTAAGGTAAAGTACCTTGCTCATAATTCCCTGGCAGGGGTGGTGCTAGGCACCTTGAGTGAAATGGCCGGCTTAAATTGTATGGGATGTGTAATCTTGATGGGCACTGAACTTTGATCTCTTGACTGTAAAATAATAGAAAAGCTTGAAGTAGACACTTGTTCCTGTGGACTTTAAAGATCAAAAAGGACCTGTTAGCACCGAAACTTCACAACTATTGATTTTAATCAACTTCCAATACACTAGACTTTGAACTGAGTGTCTCTGTTATGAATGTTGCCATCAGTGCAAGAATGTTCAAGCCCAGTTTTGTATGCATTGGTGACAGAAGGAGTCTTTGCCATCAGGTTCAGCTGACATTGGATCAGGTCTTGGAGGATGAGTAGGTGAACAGCTCTCATCTTTAAATTTTAAACATGCTTTCCATGAATCCATGTCACTAAAAGGAACTCTGGATTAATCAGCATGCCGTGGGAATTAACCTCCCTGCACCTGCAGCTGATACCTGCTTTGGGGACAGATTAGCAAACCCCACGGTGTTAGATGCTGATCATGTGGTTGTTGTGGGCAGGGCCATCTCAGGGCGGGGCTTGTCAGTGTGTTCTACAGACCCCATTCACACATTCAGTTCCCACAGGTACCAAATGACTGAAGAGAGCTAAAACCTGTGAGGCCTATAGAGAAAATACATAGGGGTGGGGTTTGGGTGAGGGCTCTCTTCAGATAGCCCATTCATATCATATGTTTGGAGCTTTCCTCTTCCTGCCTTTGTTGAGCAGAGAGGAAAGAAGAATGGGGTGGTGTGTGTGTGTATGTGTGTGTGTGTGTGTTTACTTCCAGAAAGATGATGCCCTGGGGCTGGTGGCTCCAATGCTAGTGGGGTGGTGAATCCACTCTGGGTTTCAGTAAGGATCAGTCAGAACTCTAAAGGAGATATCCAAAGCACTGGTTCTGACTGAAACTCGGAGTTGATTCACTGCCCCACTGACATTGGACCAGCCTCCACTGCCTGCAGCAACAGGCATCCCCCGCTGCCTTCTTTGCAAATCCTGAATCCTAACCTGGGTTTGGGGTTCGATAGCTTTGGGGGCACACAGACACGAGCTTTTGATCATTAGCTCCTGCAAGGCTGAACATTTCATAAATTGCTCATTCAATACACAGCTGGGTCCTGAATGGCATTTGAAAAATAAAATATAAACATCTGTGTCTTTTATTACAAATCTTGTGTTGGCAGCGCTCTCTAATTTTGTTTTACTTTGAGACCTTGTGGTAGGGCATCTAGTGAATACTTCTTTAAGCCTCTGTTTGAGCTAAAGGAACATCACGGTATGAGGCAATGAAAGTGATTAAAACTTAACAACACCGTTAAGTAAAATAAAATGATTTCTTCACAGAAATGTGTGCTTGCCAGGTGCCTGAATTGGAACGGGTGGAGAATCCTTTCATCCATTGGTGTGAAAATGCTTTATGTCCTGCCCGAAATTATACTTTGGTTTTTGCACATAACATGCAGAGTTGTTATTAAAAGAGAGGGGAGGGAAAGATGCACAGATTTCACAGTAATAAGTGAAGAGGAAGAAAGGGGAGCTATGTAATAAATAGCGCCACTTAGGGACCATTCCTATGGCCCCTAGACAGCGTCGGGGTGTGGTGGGGTGTGGCGTAGGATAGTTTGGATTCCTGGATCTGAGGTCAGGGACAGCGCTCCAAACTCGGACACAGGCGTCTGTTTTCCCCTCCCCCTCGCAACCTGTATGGAGAGAACTGTGCCAGCTGCCTCTCGAGGTCACAAAGGTGACCTCGGGGAGGAGGAGAAGGGGGTGGTTCCATGGGCAGGGAAGAGGGCTTATGAAGAATCCTCTGGCCTCCCCAGCCTGCTTCCTTCCTGAGCCCCAGGTAGATTGGCAAAATAGCCCATCTAGCAAAAATGCAAAGCGGAAGGAACCTGAAGGTAAGATCACCACCACGCTCCACCTGCTCTGCATAGGATGCCCATCAGTCTCCAAGTTAGGCCTCCCAATAGGACTGTGCCCTTAAACAGTGCTTTCTTCATTCTTAGCATATTGTTGTCATTGTACCAAAAGAAGAACTCAATTCTCCTTGGCTTCCTGTTTGTGCTCTGGACATATTGACATGGCCTCCAGCTCCCTGGAAATGCTGCACAGAGAGTCAGGGGGTTTCGCTGAATGGGGTGAGCTGTGATGCGTGGAGGGAGGGGGAATCCCTTCCATGAGCAGAACCCTTCTGTCCACAGAAAGCGGTCCCAGATCTTTTAGGAAAAGGCACAGGTTTTATGTATGGTTTCAAATGCCATAATATAACTGGGCAAAGCTCTGGTCCAGGGAAACCTCATGGAAATCTTTACTGTTGGCTTTTGCAGATGCCCGCTGTTTTCCCATTGGGCTTCTTCACATGGAGCTTTCATCCTGCTGTTGAGATTGCTCACTCACGCAAGTTTGTGGGTCCTTTTCATGACATCGTCAGTCTCCAGGGCACATCCAAAGGTATGTCCCAGTTATCCATGGTAAAAAGATCCGGAGAAAATGAAGTATCAAAATTATCTAGGATTGTTGAGCTATTAAAACAGCCACTACATGGCGCTGTTTCATTGATCTCTATGGAACCTTGAAAATTAAAAGCTTCCTCGCTCAGCAATCATGTGGTCGCTCTCTAGGAGCTCACTGTAAATGCAGGAAGGCTCCAGAATGGGAGAACTGAAGATTTTTTCTTTAAGGTAAAGGCTCTCAAGGTCTCTCTATAAGCACTGCTCTGTCTCTAGCAATGTATCACCTACTGGAAGGGAATGGGGTCTTACTGCATGGGCATAGCATTTTTTAAAAGTGAAAGACATACTCAAGCACTCGTAAAGGTGAGTGCACAATGCCTCTGAGGGGGAAAGAACAAAAATACAGCACAGAAATACAGCACAGAAGTAATCGCTTTGCTACATGAGGCTGTTAATCCGTTGTATCTACTTTAAGTTTTGCTGCAGAATTGAGATCTGAGCCCTACATGAAGACAGTCTCCTTTCCTGCTGTTCTGCTATGTAACCTCTAGGTTGCACTGTACTACAGCAGAATAGCGCAAATACACAAGAGGAAATCATGCTTTCTTTCTCCATCAGAAATAATACCCCATTTTCCCTGCTCTGAAAAAAAACTTGTGGAAAGGGCTGTTTAGAAACAGAAACTGGAGGGTCACAATGTTGCCTAAAGAACTGTAATCAACTGTGAGTAAGGAATGATGAGAGCACAACAAATGCCTTGTGTAGAAAAGCTCCAAGTTCATATCATCAACAAGGTTACAAAATGCTACAATTGATCAAAGACATTTTAAGCAATTGATTTTGATTAGTTTTTAGCTAATTAATTTGATTAAATCTGTAGACATTTGCATATGGATTAAAACAATCTTTCTGAAGCAAGAAACATTGTTTTTGCTTTTACATTATGCACGCATGTGTTGTAGCAGTTATTGGGCTCCTTCACACTGGGGTTTTATCCTGCAATTGACATTGCTCCTTCATGGAAGTTTGTGGGCTCTTTACATGACGCAGTGACTCTGCTGTGGCCCTCCTGCACTAAACGCCCTTTGTTCCATTTTTAAACAGATCACAGATAATGAGCTATCAAATTATCCCATTGTGTTCCGCTTCAGTTTCCTCCCTCACAAGAGTTAAAGCGGCAAGAAGAGGCATGAGATCGGTGACAGGTAATGGAAGGCTCAGATAAGGGGGAGGAGGGGGAAAGGGGAAGGGAAAAAGGAAGCACGTGTAAAGGGAGTCAGCTGTAATCCTGCATTTAAAATGGAAGCAGAAAGCTCCATTTTAAATGCAATATTTTAGGCTGCTGTAGAAATGCCCATCATCTAAGAAGAGGCAGTACTCCTATGTGTGTGACTGACAACAGACAGAATCCCTCTTTTAAGATGGGAGAGCACTCTGAATATCCTGTGCTCCACAGACAGATGGGCCCTGGAGGCATTCTTAGAAAATAAAAATGGTGGGTGGCTGCAGCCCAGTGCTTTGTTTTGAAGTGTACCTTCCGTGAAATAGGTGTCAAAGCACAAAACTGTGGGTTCAAAACAATATTTTTCTGTTTCAGAACTCAGAACCCATCTCTGCCTTGTACTTAGGTTCTTGGGCAAGTTGGTTTTCTTTTAGCCTCACCAGTTTGCCTTCTGGAAAATAGGTGTTTTGAGATTGGCCACACCCACCATGGCAGCCATTTTGTTAATGGGCAAGCCTCCTCCGCATGACACACTCTCAAAATTCCAAATGTGCCCATTGACCCAAAAAGGCTGGGGACCCCTGATCCTATTAACAGATAAAATGTTGCAGCCCTGCCAAACACAGTATCCTCATCACTCTTGCTTCTGAATGGGTGTAGCTGGGTGTTAGAGTTTGGTTCAGTTTCCACGTCTTGAAAGCCACTTGGCCAATAGCACTGGGTCTTTTTCCAATTCCAAACCATTAAGCTGCATGTGTTTTGTGTATTATTGCTACAGCCCTGCTTTCTATTATGGCAAGGAAAGGCACCATCCCTACTATTCTTCGTTCTTGTTTATTCTGCTGGTGGTGTTTCCTTAAAAGCCACTAATGGTTTCTAAAGTTTTAATTAGGGCTGGATGAGGACTGAAAGGTTTTAGGCAACCATCCATTTACAGAGGCAACTAGAATAATAATGAGATAAAGCTCATGTGTTTTCTTCTTTTTCTCATGTTTCTTTTGCTAACACCTTTCAATGCAGTATGCGGCATAATATATTCAGTGTTTCTGCAAATGAAAAAGCAGACCTTTGGGGCAAAATACAGGGCAAAATACAGCTTTCCCCAGCACAGGCTGGCTAAGAACCGTCAAGTCAGAGTGGTAGCATTTTCTCCTGAATTATGTGCTTTGGTTCACTTGCTCAAATAAACTGGAATCATTAAGGGTGCAATCCTATGCATGTCTAGACAGAAAAAAATCCTACAACTCCCAGCATGTGGTGGAGTTGTAGGACTTTTTCTGTCCAAACATGAATAGGATTGCACCCTAAATCAGCCTTCCTTTTGGACAAATAGCTATTCAGATCCTAATGACAGGTGTCGGGTAATTATGCAGTTATATTCCAGAAACTTATGCAGTCATCTGATATTTTATTAGTTTTTGTTTGTTTTGGATGTCTATGTTTTATTATGGAACTTTTAACAAGAGCATTAGCTCTTTTGAGTAGAAATTAAACAGTATATATAACAAAATGTACCATCACACCTTTTGTAATCTGCCCGTGTTTTCCCGGCAATTCTCCTGACTTTTAATGCAGAAAATCCATTAGGCAGGGGAAGAGCAGAACAGCTGCACATTTTCTTTGATGGTGTAGACAGGAAAATACAGAATAGAAGCAGAGTGAGAGCAGTTGTCCCTGGGGAAGGTGGAAGATGTCTTGCAGATGCCCCTCCCTTCCTGATTGCTTGCTGTATATTTCCTGCTTCCTGTAGAGCCATGTCCCTCAGCTCTTTTCAGCTCTTCAAAACAGCATTAACAGCCACTTAGAGAGCAATCCGACAGCCCCTAGAGCAGAGCTTTCCAAACTTTTCATGTTGGTGACACACTTTTTAGACATGCATCATTTCATGACACAGTAATTCAGTTTTACTAGCAAACTGGAGGTTAAATTAACCCATTATAAGAGATACAGACACATACATAAATTGTAATAACGAAATGTATGGGGATAGAACATATCTCATGAAAACCTTTCATTTATATTTTTAAAAATATATGATATATATTCACAATGTATAATAACATACACTGTTGTCATTTATGAGTAACAGTTTGTAAATAAGTGCAAGAAAATGTGAAAAATAAACAAAATTAACTAAAGTATTTACAATACGTATTAGGACACATAGGCCCAGGTAGGCGCTCAGCTGCAAAAACACATGAAGTAGAGAAGCAAAAGTCCAACAAAAATGGTGTAAATATATATGTCTCACTACAAGGCTATATTGCTGTAAATATCTGCAATGCCTATGTCCAGAATCCAGTTCCAGCACTCTCTGGTGGTATACTGCCAGTGGGTGGTTAATCCACAATTACAGCAGAGTGAAAATAAAAATAAATGGCAGAAATCAAATTATAAGTGCCACGTGGTGGGTGGCTTGCTGTTTGCCACATTGGGTTTGGGAGGGTGGCCACCCTTCAGCCAGCAGCAGGTGGGTTGACTGGGTGACAGCCTACAGCTGCGCTCGCCTGGGTGCACACTGATTCTGAGGCTTCTGGCCTCCACTGAGATCCGTTCCAATTGGCCAAGATGGGGGACGGCCCGCTTGGTGCAGTCCCAGTCCCAGGCGGCGTTTCCACCTGTGCGCTACTCTGGCCTGGCCGCGCAGGAACGCAGTGCAGAAGACCGTGAAGGGCGCGCTCGAAATCTCGCAGGCCTGGTGGCCGCTGCCACTTCGCGCCGGTGTTGGCCAAGCTCTGCTCCCAGTTGTCTCCCTTCCCCTCTCTTCGCCCCGCGCCTCTACCTCGCCCGTACTGCTCCAACACCGCCAATCACGTGCGCCCTACGTCAAGACGCCACATGATCCTAAAGCAGCTAATGTTAAAGCAGCTAAGCCTTAGCTGCTTTAACATTAGCTGCTTTAGGAAGTTCCAGGGGAGGGGCCAAGGGAAGCAAACGTGAGTAAGGGAGCTCTGCGTTGCCCTTCCGCACAATTTTCTGCATTTCGCGCGACACACCTATACACTGCCGCCGACACACTAATGTGTCGCGGCACACAGTTTGGAAAGCTCTGCCCTAGAGGGCTTCACCACACCAGGACTTTTATCCCACAAATTACTGGGGCTTCTGCTTCTGGATTCTTTGCAGGATTAAGATCCGCTCTTTACACAGGCTGACATGGGCAGTTTTTCAGGGGTTTTCTTTCTCTGCAAGTTCTATATGTTTCTTTTTACAGCCACTAGATGGCACTGCTGTTATAGCACCATTACAGATGTACACAGCAAGTAAAGCGCTTCATAAGCACTTCCTAGAGAAAAATTAGACTTTCCTCATGCTTTACAAAGGCGGGATAAAGGTCATAAACCATGGGAGGAGCCCTGGAGGTTGACAACGTCATGCAAAGGACCAGCAAACTTCCATGAGTAACCAATCTTGATTGCACAATATAAGCCCTGTGCGGAGAAGCCCAGAGCCTGTGGGGGCCATAGGATAGTTTGGATTCCTGGATCCAAGGTCAGAGACAGCATTTCAACCTCAGACCCAGGAATCCAAGCCCCCTCCCCCTCCCCCTCCATGCTGGTGTGGCAAGAACTGTGCTGGCTTCCTCCTGAAGCTCGCAAAAGGGACCTTGGAAGGAGGGGAAAGGCGGCATTCACGTGGGAGAGGAGGGGACAGCTTAGGCTGTATCTCCAGACCTCCCCAGCCTCCTTCCTTCTCTCTCCCCAGTGTGTCAGCTGGACACCCATCTAGCGAAAATACAGAATGGGAGGAGCACAGAAGCGAAGATCGCCTCTGCTGCACCTCCTGCTCTGCTTTGGGTGGCCGTCAGCCTCTGGGTTTGGAGGCTGACAGCCATCCCCATAGGACTGTACCCTTCCAGAATGCAGTGTGTTTATCACCAGTACTGAAATCACCTGTTTAACTTTGTAGTTTGCTTTGGTACTTAAAAAAAGGGTGGGTTGTTGGTGGCATTCCAGAAGAACAGACTTCCTCAAGGACTAGAAATAAAAATTACCATTTTAAATGGTGAGAGAGAGCTTTGCAATGGTGATGATGGAGGGAGTGGAGACAAGGCTTTCTTTTTACATTGCAGCAGTGGGGAGGAGAACACACTCAGTCCTTTAAGAAAGAAACTGGTGTGATCTCCTTTCAGCTCTTCAAAATGGCATTAGCAGCCACTTAATTATTGGTCTCCTTGGCTGCTTTACTCCTGGAATGCAGTAATACTGAGATAGCTTGATTACCTTTGTAATTGTTCTTTTAAAAATCAATATAAATGTACACTTTTGGTATTCCAGAAGAACAGAATTGCAGAAGGACTGTACATACAAAATATTTAAAACTGTGTGAAACAGCTTGGGGGGGGGGCGCTGAGGTTTTTTTTCACAAAGCAGGGAGAGGGGAACCTGCTCTCAGCTGCAAGGCAGTAGGCTCCCTTTCTAGCAGCCATGTTTTTGGGAAACCAAGCAGGAAGTTAGCATACGCAAGAGCTCCATATTTCTAACTTAAGAAATTCTGAAATACCGTACTTCCGGGAAGGAAGGAAGGAAGGAAGGAAGAAAGAAAGAAAGAAAGTGCAGCATGCTTGGGCTAGTTACACTCACTCATGCCCAGAATGAAGAAAAGGTACTATAAGAGAGGTACAGAGCAAGGGGGAGGGAGAGGCACACAACACCTGGCCATATTCTGTTCCAGGGCAGAGTCTGAAGGCACATGAGGCAGACACCTCGCTGAAGCTAAGCAGGTCTGGGTCTGGTCAGTGCTTGGCGGGGAGACAACCTGGGAACCACATGTAGCCACCCTGAGTTCCACAATAGAAGAAAGGTGGGATATGAATGTAATAAATAAATAAATAAATAAATTCTATCATGGATGGGAAATCCTGCTCTGCTCACCAAAAAGAAGGGGCTTGGTGTGGATCAGGGATTGCAAAATCACAAACAACAAAACCCGGTACAGATACTGCCTAACCCAGATGAGACTGGTGACTCCAGTTTTGGTGGGGCAGAGATTCCATTCTGGATTTTAGTTACACCCAGCCAGCAGGCTAAAGGAACTGTCCAAGGTGCTGAACCCATTTGGGGGATAGAGTTCAGCACCTTGGATAGCGAGTCTGCTGGTTGTAACTAAAACCCAGAATCGAATCTCCACCCCACCGAAACTGGAGCCACCAGTCTCCCCTGGCCTAACCACAAAAAGGGGCTCTGTGTGGAAAAACCCTTTGTCTAACAACCCTTTCCATTCAGACTGACAAAGAGCTGTAAACAACTCAAATAAAAAACCTGCATAATCATGTCCCAACAAGACGTGGAAGTTAAAAAAAAAAATGTTTACAGCTCCTATGACTGAATGAGAGATTCACAATGCTTGAAAGAGATCCGGAACCATACAAATGAGTTTGTGATGAATGAATTACACATGCCCTTCTATCTAAAGCAAATAGACTGTGTCACTGACTCATAGTGTTAACATTTATAAAAGCCATTCATGAGAAACTGTTTACCCAAAGGATTTTTCTATGTTCATTTGTTGGCCTTTGTGAACTAGATTGAGTATTTGCACACGGCTGTCAGCTGGAAAAATGCTACACTCCAAAGGGGTACACTGGTAAGTATCCTTATCGTTAAGGCCTTCAAAGCTCAAGTATTGTGTTTGTCCAGATAGAATTCTCAAAAGCAGAGATCAAATAGATCAGCCTTCCCCAACCTGGTGCCCTCCAAATGTTTTGTATTACAACCCCCATCAGCCCCAGCCAGCATGGCCAATGATGGGAGTTGTAGCTGTAAGTTGGGATGGGCTAACACAGTTCATGCAGATTTTATAAACTAAATCCAAAAGGTGACGGCGACCCGGTGCTAAAGCTGGATTCTGCTCTGCAAAAGCCACCCTGCTAAAATCACTTATATTTTCTGTTCTACAAACCATTTTAGCCAAAGTAATTGGATTGAAACTGATTTGGTCTCATTTACTTCTATGAGACCAAATCAACTGAAAATCCAAGTACTTTGGCTTAACTGGGTTCTGTACGGAGCTGCCAGTATCTCTTTGTGTCAGTTTGCCTCTTGGCACAATGGGAATAGTAATACTTCCCTGGCTCAATCAGCTGTTTGTCAGGCCCAGATGCAAAACTGCTACAGTAATCAAAGCAACAGATGTGCAGGAGGCTATTACCCACCTAATGAAAGAGAGGCTGCAGCAATCAGGCAACTGGGTGTCTAGCTCTGTAAATGAGGCTTCATGCCAACAACAAACAGTGCACGTTGCTTGGACAAGAAGAAGCAACATAGAGGCCACAAGGCTGCATTTGCATAGTGACTGCACTGCTCACAGATTCTTCTACATTACAACTTTAAACTGGTTTCAAACCGGTTTATCTAAAGGGATCCTGCAGTTTCATGAGGGTACTGAGAATTCTTTGCTAGAGACCTCTGTCCCCTGCCCAAGTGGCCCCTCTTCCAAGAGCTACAATTCCCGGAATTCCTGTATTTGGTGGCCGTAATTACTAAAAACAGGTCTGAAACCAGTTTAAAGTTGTAATGTAGATTGCCCCAGAATCTCCAGTGTCATGGAAGGCACAGAACAGGGATAGGCAATCTGGTGCCTCCTAGACGTTTTGGACCACAGTTCCCATAAACTGTAGCCAGCATGGCCAATGGTCATTGATTCTGCTCATATCATTCCAGTGTTCTCCCTCTTTAATATCTCTGAAGGCTGGCCTGGTCAGAAATCAGGGCGCTACCACTGCAGAAAGGAGATGACCCATTTGAAGTAATGTCTGTTTTGGCCCCAAGACTGCAATCCTATGAACACTTCTTTAAGAGTAAGGCCCATAGAACTCAGTAGGATGCCTAAGTAAAGATCCTTAGGGTGAACGCTGGCGTTACTCACATTCCTTATTGGAGGGCTTTGGGGACAACATGCTAGACAACGTCTCTTCTATTTTCACAAGCCACAAAGAAAAATGTAAGTTCACTGAACAGCATCTCCGGCAAGCTGGGGCCCTGACATCAGCTGGTTGAATCTATTTTGAATTCTCAAAAAAGTAAGATCTTGTTTTGTCTGAAACAGATTGACAAATGACCAGAGGCAGCCTCAGAAGCAGAGAAAGCTATGAACTAGTGCGTAGATAGCCTGCAGGAAAAGTCTTATGCAAACCTAAGCTTGAGAAGGAGGCTTCAGCAGAAAAACAGTTATCCCAAAACAGGACCGTGTCTCCACAACAATGGAAGGAGAAGCGAATGGAGTCGTTCTGGATTTTTTTTTTAAAGGAATCAGCTTTGCTGCACTTTAGTCCATGCAGGGCTCCATGAGCGAGTGCTCCACACCAGTAAAAAATCACTTCACAGAACATACTTCCTGGTGGGGGTGGGTGTTGAGGTGAACGTCATCTAAATGGCAAGGCTGCTCAACCAATAAGAGAGGCTCCTCCCACTCTCCCCCCACTTTCTCCTTTCCCCTGAAACTTCAGATGCACCTGCATTTCAGGAGCAAGCCTTATTGAGCACAATGGGAGTTACTTCTGAGTAGACAGACATACGTTTGTTCTGGGAAAGAACACAGGGATGGGAAACCAGCCCCCTTTCTAACCACAGGATCTCTATAACAATGGTGTGAAGTAGTTACTTCCTAAGGCAATAAAACAAGCCACAGAGAATTGCATGTTTGGTAAAGTGCTTTACAGGCTTCAGGGAATGAGTGCTTTAAACTCTGTATTCAATTGAGGGGGCTCTCCGTAAGTTCTGATGTGAGCATTCAGGGAAGAAGCCTCATTGACTACAATAGGAGTTACTTCTGACTAGACACAAATTGGTTTGTACAGGGACTGGACACACACAGGAGACACCCCTTGACTGGGGTCAGGGTGAAAGGCACACCCCTGGGCAGGGCTAGCATACCCAAGGTCATTGTTGGGGTTGGGGCACACAGCAACTATACCGGGGAGAACCCGACTTAAGGAAAAGAATCGGTTTTTAAGCAGCCTCAGGAAATCCAGTTTTTCCCTGATAAGCTCTGGGGTGGCTGCTGGATGGCCATGATGTCATATATCCCTAACAACCTGCAAACGCAGCCAGCTCAGAGTAAATCGCTCATGGAGACACACCCCAGGTTATACATATAAGATTTCCTGGGATGATTTTGTGAACAAGATGCTTGCTAAATCTGAGAGAACGAAAGTGTGGCTAAGGTATTTTGATGCATGGAATCATTTTGAAAAGTGAATGTAGAACATATTATACCAGAAATCAGCTCATGAACAATTTGCGCAAGCTACATCCACTAGAGTTGCCAACCAACTGGGTTAACCAAATGACGAAGCCCTTCCTCTCTTCATCCAGACTACAGTCCCACAAGATGAGGGGGGTTGCAAACCCCCCCCCCCAGGACACAGGGTTGAGAGCCAGGGTGGTGTAGAGTTTAGAGGGCTGGACTAGGACTTCAGAGACCTGGGTTCAAGTCCCAACTTAGCAACGAAACTTACTAGAAGTATCCAGACAGCTGCTGCTGATTGTGCCAGTTGCAGCAACTGCTAGTGCAATGGGGAATTAGTGGTTCTAAGGGCATCTCTACACTAGCCTAAAATCCTGCATTTAAAATGGGGCTTTCTGCTTCCATTTTAAATGCAGGATCACAATGACTCCTTTTTTCATGCGCTTCCTTTCCCCCTCCTCCTTCCCGTAGCTGAGTCTTCTGTTATCTTTCATTGATCTCGCTCCTCTTCTTGCTGCTTTTCCTCTTTTCACAGAGGGAACTCAAGCGGAACACAATGGGGTAATTTGATAGCTCATTATCTGCGATCTATTTAAAAAAGGAACAAGGGGCATTTAGTGCAGGTGATGACCTCAAGGATCACAGCTGTTAATCTGGTACTAAAAGGGTTAGTAAAGAGGTCTGACTTGATCTGGAATAGTAGAAGGACTTGAGTGAGGGTTTTGGGGAGGCCTACAAGAAGAGCCCCTAAAAGACCCCAGACTCATAACTAGTTTTATATTCCAGACTCTTGACCCCTGGGTGAGAAGACCTTGAAGTTTGATCCTATGCTAAATGATATTATTTCACTAACTGAGACTTTAACTAAGACTTTGCAGGACTACCTTTGAAGAAAGGGGGAAAAATGCAGCTGTCTTTACAAGCGGCTTCACAGAGCTTGCTCAAGGCCACGATGTGCTGGCAGAGTGTCTAAGTGAGATGAACAGCAGAACTGAGCATGCTCAGAGCCTACTAAGAGGAGGAAAAGTACTGTTTTGACATCTTGTGGTGTACACCTGCTGATAAGCAAATGTCCTTACTCGATGCTATTTGGGTGGGGAAGCTGTAGTCCTGAGCACGAGTGACAACCGGGAGGAGGTGTTCGGGCAGATATGACCAAAAATGGCCAAAGATGACCAGGAGTTCAAAGAAGATATACCAGGGAGTAATGTGTCAATCAAGATAACATGCCCAGTTGGCAGACTTTGGGTCATATTTTGGGACATTTCAAAGTAACCCGTTTGTAATGGTGCCAGATAAGTTCCCCAGATACATGACATTGCAGGAGATAGATGAGACACTTTGCTTCTGATTGGTGAGCAAATGTTCTAACCACATGCACCCCATTTTGATTGGAAGCTGATTGTCTCATTGCTCCTTGGGCCCCACCATTGACCAGAGCAGGGGTATAAAAGCACAGGGAATGAGAGCTCCTGGTGGCTCTGGTTCCTGCTGCTACTTAACTTCACTCTTTCTGCCGTGCCACCAGCCCCAAAGATCTGGGTAACTATGGACCTCTTTAGACTCTTAGACTTTGGAACTTAGGATATTTTCTGAAAGTAGAACTTAGAATTATTTCTGAGTTTAGGACTTAGAGTGCTTTCTAAGCTTGGGACTTGAATGTCAATGGAATAATTTCCAGGTCTTGGGTTTTCCTTTCACGCTAACTCCTACCTCTATTCTTCATATGCCTAGAGGAACTTAGTAATGCTTTAGCACAGCATAAGAAGCAGGAGGAGGTAACAGGAGGGTTAATGCTTAGTTTAGGCTGGTTTAGTCTAGCTTTGAATCGCAAGTAGTTAACAGGAGAAAGTTGGAAGGAGGAGTCATAACAACGATAGAAGCTCATGCCGTTATCTTATTAGTCAAGTTCATAATACCAGCTTTGACAATTGCAATTCTTTAATTAATCTTCTATTTTTCTTGTGTTCTCTTTCCCTGTAATTGTAGAGAACATTTCTAATGCTTATATGACCACCGATGGCACTTTCTCTATTTTGTACTTTTCTGAAATAAAGCCTTGAATAGATTTTCAACTTACAATTTTGTCTGTGGTAATGTTTGTCTGTTTGGATTAGCTTGGTTACCCTGTGGGGTGCTTCGGACCCATTTGGTGCAGGTTCTGAGGTTAAACAGGGCCAAATTTACAACAGAATCATATAAAGAGCCCACAAACTTCCATGAAGGAGCAATCTCAATTGCAGGATAAAAGCTCCATGTGAAGAAAGCCTAAAACTAACCCTGGAAACTAGCAGAAACACTTGTTCATAGAGTTGTCCATAGAACTCCCTTCTGCAAGCTCTGCTGACCTGCTCTGTTCTGGAAATGAGTATTTCCACTCATTTTGGGCTGCTTTTAGAATCGTTAAATCCCTGTTGCACCAGCGGTTGGTCCTGCTGATACACGGGCACAACAGGATACTACCCTGGGCGACTTTGGGCCCAGTCACTGACTCTCAGCCTAACACACCTCACAGGGTTGTTGTGAGGAAAAAATGGAGAGGAAAGGGATCGTGTATGATACCTTGACCTCCTTGGAGGAAAAGGAGGGATATAAACGTAATAAATAAATAGTGCACCTCACCATTGTGGGGGAGACTGGCCAGGTGACCTGTGTGCCATGTTTGGACTGCTGTCTGGGCGCTAATGGCTAATGGGCTACTTGCAATGGAAGGGAAATTATGCCAGCTCAGGGCTGGTCTAAATTTCCCCCTATGTTGGGGACATGTTTGGTGACTTGGGGGGCTTTGGATCCCACTTTGCCCAGACTGCACACTCTAATCCATCTGGGTTTTCCCCCTCTCCAAGGAGGGATGAGAGCTGCGGAGGTTTCTGCAGAGGCTGGGAGAGACGTTCTGAGATTGGATCCACACTTCCAAGGTCAGATCTCTCTCTCCACCCTGAGAGGGAGAGATCAGATCTATTCTATTGCCCCTGGGATCCCAGGGGCCATAGGATTGCACCACATCTCTAGAAATCAAAGCATTATTCCAAGATTTCCCCCCTTAAATTTACATTCCTGTTTTAATTTAATTTCACGTCCTTAATTTTTGAAAACTCAACCCAGTTACTTACTTTTGTTTGATTATAACCGTTCCAATACTGGAAAAATTGAGAGTTTGCACTGATAGAAACCTCTCTCTTACATCTCACCTTTTACCTTCTCTTATAGGCATGTGAGTTTCATCATATGTTTCTTCCAGTACTGCACTATTAAAATCCTAGGTGCCATAAACAAATGGAACGTCATCTCAACTTCTTGGACCAAATATCTTTTAGCTAATCCAAAATTATAATGATTGCATTATTATATGATATCTGTATACCAACCATTAAAACAATTTTTCTGATATCTGATTCCAGAATTTTTGAATCTCAGCATTGACTGATTTTTCACAGATGCATCTCCAGTTCTGAGAAGAAAGCATCAGCTTTCTTTAACTTTGCTGTGGATTATTTCTCCAGCTATAAGAGCAACTCCAACTGCACTAGCAGTTCTCCTCACCTAGCCCTTCCCACTTTCCCCAGCATGTTCCTGTGTCTACAGTGGGATCATTTGGGGTCTGAATCCCAGGTCGGCCATGGCCTCAATAGGTAATCATAGACAAACGACTCTAAATTCTCCATCTGTATAATGGGAATAATAGGGAGCACTGTTTTGCAAAGATGTTATAAGGGTAACTGACACAGCCATGTCTCTTCCCTGGCTGTGCAGCCCTATTGAAGTATATTATAGATTACTTCACAGCCAAGCAGTCATCCAGTTGCTCTGCCATGTTGCCAGATTGCTTTTCAACCCACAAAGAAGTGGGTAAGAAAAGTAACTGTGTGTGAATTGTTCTAGAGGTAAAGATGACAATGCCCTTGGCACAGTTCTATACAGTGATTATAATAATAATATATACAACAAGCAATTACAGGGGCCTAACAACACGCAAGGATACAAATTGGATGTGTTCTTTACTATAGGCAGGATCTCATTGTCTGCTACAAGAAAGAGACCTACATTCAAATCAAACTCTTCCTGCATTCCTGAGAAATGAATCAAAAACAAAAGCTGCCTTTCCATCACCAGTTACTGCTTTTGATTTCTGATATTTGTGCAGAGATAGAGTGACTGGCATTTTCTACACAATACAAAGCCGACCTCTTGGTAAACAGGTTCTCTGTTCTATACCAGATGCTCCAGGATACAAGTATTTTGTATTTTATACCCCACACACCTTGACACAAAATCATTCAAAGAACTTGCAATAAATCACTTCAATGTTCCATATACTGCTGTTTTGCATGCATAAATGTCTGCTAAATGCCTCATGTACTTTATATCATAAATATAACTATTGATTCCCCACAACAGTTGCATAAATTCTAGGAATTTGCATTCATCCTTGAACCCAACCTAGGGAATAATAAACTATTTCTCAGCAGTCATTTAAGGATCTAGCAAACACCTCAAGCTGTAGTTTAAACCGGAAGATTAATCTTCCAGCTATTATGTGCATCTGCAAAAGAAAACAGAACCTTGGAGACATTATTTATGTCAGCCATGCTATAAGAAAAGAATAAGCGACCTGAACTTTAGGATCAGGAAACTGATGGCAATTTCAGATAATACAAAACTGAGCCAAACTAACTCCTCCAAAACACCGCTGAAACCCTTGCCACCTAATATGTTGTTAGCCTGGGTTTCCAGCTTTCAACCCAGAAATTGTGTGTATACCTTTAAAACAGGAGTGCAGACCTGAGGACCCAATCTGCCCCTTCTGGGATCCCACACAGCCTTCCCCTGGCCCCATCACCTTTCCCCTGACCACTGAACATTTGGTGGTTTCCTGGCTTTTGTGCAGGTTTTTCCCCGTTCTAAAAGGGTGAAATGCCTCACCTAAGGCTTTGTTACTGGAAGGAAGAGCTTCAAGCTACAATATACTTGCATTTTGGTCCTGCCCCCTTTGCCTTCACCCCCACCCCCCACTAGAATACAGCCCCCAAGAGCTTCTCCAAATTGGAATTTGGCCCTTGGGCTGACAGACGTTCAACAACCCTGCGTTAACGGCTTGGGGTTCGGTTACTTCAGGGAACATCTGCTCTAGCATGAGGCATGAGCCTATCCATCAGTCAGAGGTTCTATTCTTGGTCCCACCCCTATATGAGATTATACATAGTCCCAGAAAAGTCCTATTCCATGGTGTTACTGAAGTTGTGGAATAGCCACCTTGTAGAGCTGCCTAGGCCCTTTCTTTTTTGGCTGTAGATGTTTGCTGAAAACCTTTTATTTCAGCACGCTTTCAGCGTTCAATCTTAATCTTCCAACTTGCTTTCTCTGCTTTTTATATCTGGCTACTGCTTTTCAAATTTCCCTTTACTGTTGTTTTGTGAGTATTTTCCATTATGTCTTTATTTCTATGGTATATTTTAGACTTCTTGAAAGCTGCATTGTGCATTTTTAGTAGAAAAGCAGGATAAAAAAGAATAATGATAACGGCTTCCACATGTGAAATGGCTATCACAGATCAAATGCACAAGCAGCCATGATCCGTGCTGGCTCCAGGGTTTTGTGGGCCCTTGGGCAAGACACCCACAGTGGGCCCCTCCTTCAGTGATTTTACCTTGCCATGCCATTGTCACCAGATGTTATATCTCCTGGTCTTCTTTCTCATCTTTGCTACCAATTGCTTGATCGACAGGCAAAGAACCAGTGAGCAAGCAGGCAGTGGCATATACTGCTCCTCCGTCTCACCGCAACCATTTTCTAGGCCAGAGTGAGAGGCAGGTGAACAAGCAGGTTGCAATACTGAAGGGGAGGAGCAATTGCAGATTATCTTTGGCCCTGTTGGGATGCGGGCCGTTGGCAAGTGCCCAGCCATGCCACTCTTCACAGATTGCATTCTGTTGCCTTCAATTAATTTCATTTATGATAATATCATGACATGCAGGCACGCAAGCAGGGATCAGAAGCATCCCTGGCTAAGCGTCACCGGCTGAGCGGCCCCAGCCATACCTGCTGATGTCATTAAGCCCACAGATGCCTTGGTGGAAGGTCATCTCCCCCCCCCCCCCGCATTTAGTTGCCCATCCCTGATTTATAACCTTCTTTTCTTCTATGGAACTCAGGTCATAGGGACCCAAGAAGGTCTCGCTTCTCTAGTGGAACTTTCGATAGCAAGGACATTCATGCAATTTGTCCCAGAACTCTCACAAACACATCTGTGCATGACAGGGAGGCAGCTCTCCTCCAGGGTAGGAAGTGTACAACAGCTGCAGACCCTCTGGGAGACTTCACAGGACTCCAGATGAAGTGAATTATGTCTCCTTCTTAGGCACAATAATGGCCCCAGCTAACTTTACTTTCAGGTCTTTGAACTTTTTTGTGCCTTTGAGGGTGCTTTTGCCTAGTTCTGCCATGTATAGCACTGACTCAACCATGAATCAGAAGAGGTATAAACCTTAAACCAGGATTTCTACATTCAGTATCTGGGCCTGAATGAGTGCTGAAAACCTATAACTGGACTGAATGGTATGTGAACAGTTTACACTCTTATTTATTAGTTAAAATATTTCTAATCTGCCATTTAGCAAAAGATCTCAGGGCAGGATGTTGTTTATTCGTTCAGTTGCTTCCGACTCTTCGTGACTTCATGGACCAGCCCACGCCAGAGCTTCCTGTCGGCCGTCGCCACCCCCAGCTCCCCCAAGGTCGAGTCCGTCACCCCCAGAATATCATCCATCAGGGCAGGATACAATCAATCAAAACGATTTGACAAAAAAATCATAAATCTGCAGCAAAAACTCCCTAAAATCCAGCGTAACATCAGCAGTGGTAAGTCAAAATCAAGCCATGCTCACTAAGACCCAAAAGCTCAAATGAATAGCCAGGTCATAACATGGCGCCAAAATGAAGCCAGAGTGGGTACCAGTGAGGCCTCTGGGAAAAGGGCACTCTGTAATTGGGGTACCACAGCCAAGAAGGCCCTCTATTGTGTATCCATATTAGATACTTCTCCCAGCAGTTGAACACAGAGGAGAGAACCTTTGGCTGATCTTAATCAAGTGTGATATAGAGAACACAGATTTTCATATGGTCCTGTGGTCCCTTTAAGACTAACATTGTGGCCTGTAACATTCACATTATATTTATTCGTCTTTAAGGTCTATAGAATTCTTCATTGTTTTATTACATAAAATTATAGAGACGGGGTGTATATATGTATAAGTAGTATGTATACACACACACACACACACACACATACACCAGTTGTGTGTGTATGTATATGGTGCTAATATGTTTTCATTCAAGCTCTTATTTAAAAATAATAATACATTATTTGCCCACAGAACCAGAGTAGCCAATGGATGTTCAGTTCATTGGATAAATGTACATTTTATCCACACATGTTCATGCAAGAGAATACATTGGAGAGAGCTCAGCTGTGATTCCCGAGAATACAGCCATATTTTCAAAAACAAATTATTAACCCTGAAATAGTCCTTTTGCAGGATACATTAAGTCATGTACATTGAATGAGATCTACATTAGGAGTGTGGGATAACAATGAGCTGTATCTGTACAAGTCACAGGAGACGTTGGACAGAAATTCAGTCCTTGTGGCCCATAGCAAACCTCTGTTCAGTCCATGCACAGGCTGTACTAAAATGACTAGGACCATTTCACCCACCTCAAAATCAACACTTTTGTTTCAGCTTTTGAGAGTGAGGCAAAAAAAAATTGAGGGGGGCGGGGGAGAGAGAGAATCAGATTGGCCGCCATCTTGTTTTCCCCAGAAAGCACTGTTCTGAGATGATTTAGGGAAATTCCAAATGACTGCTTCCTTTGCAACCTGCTAGGGCCCACTGTTAAAGTGTGCAGCAGTTGAATATCTGCAGAAAAACACACACTTGTTTTACAGAGTAGGTAGATCATTGTCCAGCAGCTCAACTGAAAGCAGCTCACCAGAACAGAATAGTCTTAACAGACCATTTAAAATGGGGGCAGGCAACTTCCAGGGACCAGGGAACCAATTCCTGCCCAGAACCCACCGGGGGCTGCACCCTTACTGCTGCTTTGCTGCCAACATTTAGTGGCATGGCAGCAAAAAAGGGCCAATTTTTCCTTTAAATTTGCCCTTTTTCGTGGTGTGACACCAAATTTTGGTGGCCTGCTATTAGCTTGCTTTATTGAAAATAAGGGGAAACCAGCCCATTTTTGATGTTGTATCACCAAATGTTAGTGGCAAATTAGTTGGTGGGGGTGTAGGCAACTGCAAAAAAAGCCACAGGGACTGCATGGGGCCCATGGGTTACATGTTGCTCACCCCTGATTTAAAAGTAGCCAAAGAGTGGGGCTGATGAACCGCTCTTTGGAGTCTATTCCTTAGTTTAGATGCCACAACTAAAAGGCCCTTTGTCTTGTCCCCATCATCTTAATTTCTGTCGACAACAGAACAGCACGGAGGGTCTCAGAAACTTGAGTGCAAATCTTGAGCAAATTTATTTGGGAGGAGGCAGTTCTTGAGATATACTGGTCCTTGGCCAAAGCGACCCCTCTGAATTGAGCCAGGAAACAAATAGGAAGCAAATGCACTTGGCCTAATATGGTCTATCTGCCAAGTCTGGTTGCAGCATTCTGAACTGATTGAATTTTCCAGACCATCTTCAAGGGCAGCCCCATGTGGACAGCATTATGCACATCCAGTCTGGATGTGATCAAAGCATGCCTGACTGAGACTAAATAGTACCAAACTGTGTCCTTCCAAAACTAGCCAAGCCCCCCCCCGCCCCCCATAATTTAAGCACTGAATAAAGTTCACAATTTTATTTTAAAATGTTTCTTGCAAATATAATGGAAATGAAAGCATTAATACATATGCACATATTTATCATCAACAACATTTGTGTTGGCACATTTCATTCACAGTTTCTGGGGATGAGAATTTTGCAACTTTATAGATAACAGACAATTTTGCAACTTTACAGATAACACATTTCTATTGATTAGACAGAAGATTAACTTTCTTTGTTAGTCTCTAACAGCACAATCCTGTGGATTGTTCTGTCGATACACAGAAGGTTCAGAGATCAGAGCCCTCTGTCTATCCTATGCTCTGCTGTGAAGAGCCAGGCAGACCTGGAGGAGGATGGAGGTGATTTCATCTCCCACCTCTCTTTAAAAATAAAATGTTTGGCTAGGCAGGCCTCTGAGCCCATCTAGCTGAGCTATCTTGGTGTGGGAAGGGATGGCAGTGAAGAGGCCACAGGATCCTGTAGTTCCTGGCCAATCCTCTCTCCTCCCTGCCAACAGGAATGCCCCCTTTGTGACCTCTATGAAGTCGTCTGAGGTTGCCGTTGCTTTCCCTGGCAGCTGCGAGGAGGAATGGGGAAGGATCCAATCTCAGATTTCCCTTCCCGAGGTCCTAGGAGTGTCTAAGGCCTCAGGAGGGGGAATTAAACATATCATATGGTCCCTAGGATGCTCTCCCGGGGACCATAGGATTGCTCTCTAAGTTCCTCCTTGAATTTTGGAACATAGGAAGCTACCTTATACAGAGTTAGACCATTGGCACATCTAGCTCAGTATTGTCTACATGGACTGCTCAGAAGTGGTGTACTGGAGCCAGGGCTTGCAGTAGTGCAGCCCCAGCAGTTTTTTATTAGCAGGGACGCTAACATCATCTGCCACCCTCTTCAGACTTCACTGCTTCTTCTGAGCTCAGCTGCAATCCTCACAGTAGCTGGGGGTGTGGGGCAGAAATGAATTTTCTCAGCAACAATATATTGTTCCCTGTTGTAATGCAAAATATTTTGAGGTGGCTTGGTGCTGAGTGGCAATTAAGACCCACTAGCTTTACAAAAAATCTGCTCCGGGTGGAGGTGAAAACTGCTAGAACTGGTTTGTTGATATGGATCAAGACAGCTGCCTGAATGTTTGGACTCTCCTTGGGGGGCGTGGCTATGGGAACTGTCATGATGACCACCTGCACTTCAAAATTTACCACTACATCACTGTTGCCAATGGCTTTCCAGAGTTCCAAACAGGAGGCTTTCCCTGTGTTATCTGGACATTGAACTTGGAAACCTCTTCTGTGCGCAAAGCATGTGCCCCACCACTGAGCTTCAGCCCTTCCCTTTGGCCGTAGGTTTTATACACATTGTACAATGGAATACATATAACAAATAGTGTCCATTTCACAAGCTATTTCCAGACGTATTGATTCTGTTCTATCTGAGTTTTCTGGTACTACTGTTCAAAATATTAAAAGGGCATAATCTGGAATCTCATTGTTAAAACAACAACATAAGAGCCTTACAGAAGATATAAAGATTAAATTTGTAATCCCAGGAATACTTTCCCAGGAGTAAGTTCTACTGAACACAGTGGAACGTAACTCTGAGTAAAGATGAATTTGTGTTGCACATTGTGAAACTGTCAACGGCATGATCATTCTTAGTAAGGAAGGTGCAGACATGATGCAAACAAAGAAGTCTGACTTGGCTTTAAGTCTTAATTGGGAATTGCTTAGTGTATATATCCTGCTTCAGATTCTAATGTCTTAAATGCCAAATGTCAAACGTCTCCATTTTAAGTCTCTGCTGTCATATGCAATTATGTATAGATTTATCCTTTCTTTTTTGTTGCTGTTGCTCTATGAAACATTTTCCGGTAATGTTGTTCAGTCGTGTCCAACTCTTCGTGACCCCATGGACCATAGCACGTCAGGCCGTCCTTTCCTGCGCTATCTCCCGGAGTGAGCTCAAGTCCATATTCATTGCATCAGTGATGCTATCTAGCCATCTCATCCTCTGCCGTCCCCTTCTCCTTTTGCCTTCAATCTTTCCCAGCATCAGGGTCTTTTCCAGGGAGTTTTCTCTTTGCATTAGGTGGCCAAAATATTTGAGCTTCAGCTTCAGTATCTGTCCTTCCAATGAGCACTCAGGCTTGATTTCCTTTAGGATGGACTGATTTGACCTCCTTGCAGTCCAGGGGACTCGTAAGAGTCTTCTCCAGCACCACAGTTCGAAAGCATTGATTCTTCGGCGCTCAGCCTTCCTTATAGTCCAGCTCTCACAGCCATACGTTGCTACTGGGAAAACCATAGCTTTGATTATACGAACCTTTGTCGGCAAGGTGATGTCTCTGCTTCTTACTATGCTGTCTAGGTTGGCCATAGCTTTCCTCCCAAGGAGCAAGCGTCTTTTAATTTCATGGCTACAGTCACCGTCTGCGGTGATCTTGGAGCCCAAGAAAATAAAATCTGTCACAGCGTCCATTTCTTCCCCTTCTATATGCCAGGAAGTGATGGGGCCAGATGCCATGATCTTCATTTTTTTAATGTTGAGTTTCAAACCAGCTTTTGCACTCTCCTCTTTCACCCTCAACAAGAGGCTCTTGAGATCCTCTTCACTTTCTGCCATTAGGGTGGTATCGTCTGCGTATCTGAGGTTGTTGATAATTCTCCCAGCAATCTTAATTCCGACCTGTGATTCATCCAACCCGGCGTTTCTCATGATGTACTCTGCATATAAATTAAATAAGCAGGGTGACAATATACAGCCTTGTCGTACTCCTTTCCCAATTTGGAACCAATTGGTTGTTCCATGTCTGGTTCTTACTGTTGCTTCTTGACCCTCGTACAGGTTTCTCAGGAGACAGGTAAGGTGGTCTGGTACTCCCATCTCTTTAGGAATTTGCCACAGTTCGTTGTGATCCACACAATCAAAGGCTTTAGCGTAGTCAATGAAGCAGAAATAGATGTTTTTTGTTAAAAGGATTTACAGTAATATATAAAAGGTAACATAGAGAGGACAAAACTTTATAGCCATAAATCCCAGCTCCATTATAACATGATGTACAAAGCAGGGCATCTTAGAAGTTTGTTTGCGGTATTTCCAGCTGTTTCTACTTCAAACACCAAATAAGACAGCTGGGCACAGTGTTTCTCTGGATATACTGTTAGAGCAACCTAGTTTATCTGGGAGTTGTAATTCAACACATTTGGTTGGGGAAGCCTGCTCTAAGAGTTGGGGGAGATCAGATTTTCTCCTTCTTGCAAAAGGGAGAACAACTTCAGAGATTTCAAACCTTTTTGCTTTGTAATAGATAGATGGCATTAACTGAAAGTACCTCTTTCTGAAAATACAACACCCCCACCCAGTAAATAAAACTGCAAGCTTGTTCAATATCCTGGCCATCAAGTAACCAAGTTAGAAATGTTCATAGCCATCATTCCATCTATTTCTGAAGTTCAGAGGTGAGTCCTTATGTAGCCAAAACAACACCATGCACGCACAAGAGGGCCTTATTAGCAGGCTTGGGGAGAGCCACAAGCTTTGCAGAAGTACAAAACAATCTTTAGAAAAGAAAAGAAAAAACACTTATTGGGCGGGGGGCAGGGACTCCAAAACAGCCCAGAGAAGACTAAGCATGCTCAGTGTCTAGAAAAAGTTGCCTGTTTGGAGTGGGGGTGGGGAATGGAACAGAATATCATGGAGGAGGCTATGGCTGACTGACTGACTGAAAGAGTGAACAGGAGCATTCCATGCTGCAGCATTTTGTTGCAACACTTACTTGTAATTAGTAATACACACAAATTATTACTTCATTATGTCACATCAGGTTAAATGAGTGGTAACAGTTGATGTCAAGGTTTTATCTGTCGTTCATAAAATTAATAAAGGGAGACCATGCATCTTGAAAAGTATCTAAATATTTTTTCCTGTCCCACAGCTGAATGCATTCTGTCATTTTTGCCATTACCACTATGTCCCAGGTTTGGGTTAGAACTATTTCTACTTATTATGTAACAGTAACATATAACCACCAGAGGCTGTCATACATACATATTTGCTAGAGACTGCACTGCAGTAGAGGACTTGTAGTGTTTAAAGTGGCAAGACTTGTTGGCATGAAAATATTTCAAAGAATATCACCTCAATTCAAATACAAGGGGAACCCGGAATGCACTTGAGACCAATTTACATGACATCCATCCAGGACCAAACCAGAGGAGATGGCAGGAAGTCTGTAACCGGATTCTCTGCTGAATGGTCTTTAGCTGCTGAAGAGGACCACAGTGTTGTGAGCGGGGAATTCCCTTTCCCTCATGCTGTCATGCTGATTTAAATCACCACAACCACCACGTAAAGCTGCTATTTGCCTAATGGGCATCTGAATGTTTTCTATCCTGGGGCAAACAACAGTTTCAGGGGGGATTTCAGTCTGTAAGAAATTGGGGGGATAGTGCTAAACGGCCCTCCTCCAGCATTACTGTTCTAGTCTGTTGAGCCCCCACCCATCAGCCCCTTTTAACTTTAACTAAATATGTTCTGATCTCCTGCTGTAGTCAGACTAAGTAGCCTCATGCAGTCTCATGCTTCATGTTCTTGCTGAGCTCTTTCTCCCTTGAATATATTGTTGTAAGCTGACGAGACAAGGAATTCCTTATCTTGTCAAAGGTCATACAACTGTATATCTTGTTCTCTGCTGTTCTCTTCTGTTCTCTCCTTATCATGGCTACCCTATAACCCAGTTCTTGTATTATAAACAATGGTGCTAAGAGAAGAAATGTTGAGGACTGCAACCCCACGCGGGAGGGGGGGGAGGAGCCGTTTCATATGTGTCACAATGTCTATAAAAACAATGTGCTGATGTATTTCGGGGCTTCTGGCTCTTTGGAAATGATTCCAGCCTTAAGCCCGCGCGTTAAATAAAGAATCTCTTTTTCCTTCACTACGTCGTCTCTCTGACTCTGAGTTCTGCAACATAAATGGTGCCGTGACTCGGATGTGGCAGGCTCTGAGCCAGACAGGTGGCATTTGCCTGCTCTTGATCGCCGCACCGGGAAGACGAGCTCGGCGCATGCCTCCCTTTCTTGGCGCCACCGACCTTTTTGTCGAGTGAATGGGAGAAAGCCTGCACCGGGATCGCCCAAACGGCAGCGAGCAGCAAGAGAACCTTGGGAAGCGGAGGAAGGAACTTGAGCCCTGCCTGTATCGCAGCTGCAATTGAGTTGAAACCCACATTGGAAGCCTTCAGGAGAAAGGCAAGTATATGGGAAAAAGAGGGCCCCGCCTTTAGGGAAAAAGGCCACTGGGCAGAAAAAAAGAGGGCCCCGCCTTATGAAGAAGGTCAGTGTTGGTGGTATACGTATACAAAAGAACCTACTCCTTGCGGGTAGAAGGGGGGCCTGATCACACCCCCGAGTGGGCGCCAGTACCCAGCACGCCAGTACTCAGTAGGAAGCTGAGGAAGCTGGGGAAGCTGCTTTCCGCTCTGGTAAAAAGTGGGAAAAGTGGGTGGCAGGGACATATGGATGCAGTGGAGAGAATGATGATTGTGTGAGTGGCTACTGCGGTTTCTGACGCATACCGTTGACCGTCCGGTAGCAAAGTGCTAGTAGCAAAGTGCGTGGTGTGTAAAATCCTCTTGTGTCGGCCAGTGAGACCCCTTACTCACTGACCAATTCCCATTCCCTAATTGTGTCTGTCTTCAATTTAGGAGGGAGGCTATGGGTGGTGGGGGAAGCAAACCTTGCAACCCCTTGGGATGTATGCTAGCAAATTTTAAGAAAGGTTTTAGTGGAGATTATGCCCCCCCCCCCCCATGAATCCTCAGCGGTTGCAGACTTTGTATAAAATAGAGTGGCCGTCTTTTGGTGTAGGATGGCCTACTAAAGACTCTTTAAAGCCCAGCAAAATCAGCCGTGTATATGCCATTGTGGTTGGGAGACCGGGGCACCCTGACCAATTTCCCTACATAAACTCGTGAGATTCCATAGTCTGCGCTTCTCCTCCATGGCTAAAGAAATGCCTCGAATCCCAGGCAAAAGTTTTGGTGCTCAGAAAAGAAAAATTGGCCAAAAAGAAATTACAACCAGTGTTAGAAGCCCCATGTGAAGATCTGGCAGAGCTAACGGCGTTTCCACCTGCTTATGCCCTGCTTCCACCATGAGCCCATGTTACTGTGAGACCGCCCCGTCGAGATCCGGATCCTGTGGCTCCTGAGCCCCTGCCATCCCCCCTACAGAGGCATTGCCCCTCGCTTTGACTTAGAACTGTCGCCATCAGTTTCAAGCCCCACCGGCAGTAATTCGCCGATTTCAGCTATGGTCCTCAACTCCCAGATATTGTCTGCCGAGACTTTCATCTCTACGGGATCGGGAGGTTCCCCTCTTATACCTCAATCAGCATTAATAAAAGAAACTAAAAAATTGAAGTGTGGGGCAGAAGATTTAATAAAATCGGTGGTAACCCTTAAAAAGATGTGTTCTCACAAAAAAGGGGAGGCGAGCTCGTCTACTGCTCAAGACTTGCACCCCCTTGAGATGTATGTCAAACAAAGAAAGAAAAAAGTTTTTTTTAAAGATTCAGAATCGAGAGAGAAAACAGCAAAAAGCTCAAGGTCGAGGTGAGAGGAAAAAAAGAACAAGATCTGAGGCTGTTAATTAGAAAAATGTTGCAGGACAGTCTGGCTTTTAACAAAGCGTGGGAGCGTGAGAGTGTAAGGCCGAAGAAGTAGCTGTTAGCCTAGCGCGCCGAGGGGGGGGGGGCAGGAAAATTGCCCACAACGTTCTGAGTTGTGCAACATCATCACCTCGCCTAATTGAGATGAAATCCCTAAGAAATGAAAACTGAAAATGAAGACCCAGAAGATGAAGGCAAAATAGAAAATAAAGGTGAAGAATCAGCCCCCAGAGCACAGGCTAGACCCCTCTTCGAGTGAAAAGTGTGCCATAAGACTGTCCCAAAGCAGAATGAAGCAGAAAGACCATGTTGAAGATCTCTGTCAAGGTAACCGTGTTTAGCTTTGAACTGTGTTAGAATTGCATAGAGCCTGTAGCTACTGACCATCGGCTATATGATTTCTGAAGAGCGTAACCATTAAGCTTTTGCCGTGGGATTCCCTGCAATGAAGAAATCTCACTGATTTGAGTGTCCAGTGTTACACTGCCTAAGTGTGTGTGCTGGAGAGACCGAGAAACCAGACATCATGTTCCTGGCCAAGCCAAAATCATGCTACTACCATGCTCCTAAAAGCTTCAATAAACTGTGTAAGCTGAGAGACCCAACCTAATTGAGAAGAAAAGAAGATATTGGAGCAACTGTCTTAAAAAACAATGAGATCTGTGTACCTAGCTGGCTGACACTGTCAGTGATGTTACAACTTTAAATTAAGACTGTTTTCCTGTTTGAGACCCCAGCGAAGAAAGCTGACCCGAGTTATTTGTTGCCCGTGCCAAAGCAAAGATTTAGCTGCCCTGTATCTCATCATGTCCTGTTTTGAGCTTGGGATTTACAAATACAAACAAACTGAGAAGCTTGCCTTTGAAGTCCTGCAAATCACCCCACCGCCTCCCCGAAGATTAATGGCTGCCTGAAAAATGCAAGTATAAAGCGATGCCCGTCACCCCCCAGCGTCCTGAGTTTCGGCACTCAGTGTTTCAGTGCTTTCGTGTACCAGGTTAGAAGAAAAGAAAAAAAAGAGTAAGTTTTTAAAATGTCTGTGAGAACCTGACAGAAGTAAAATAGAATTTACAAAAGAGTTGCCCAGGTTAAAGCGTCACGGCTAGAGAGCTGAGCTGTGCCGCTCTGTTTAGACAGAGGCCTTGCTAAAAAGTTAAAGGCCCTTGTCTGTCAGAAGGGGTGTAGGGCCACACTTCCCCTTTTTAAACTGATGCAAAAGTGGAGAGCCTTTGCTAGAAACATCGCATCTTCATTGCCCAGAGCCTTCTCTGTTTGCCTCCATCATCATCTGGGCTTTTTAGAGACACTCTGCACATGAACTAAAATTTTAAATTGTCAAAGACTTGCCATGGACAGTGCTATAAAGCTTTGGATAAACTTGAACTCTCATCGCTGTGGACCGTGTGTCTGTGTTTGTAGTCAGCTCAGTGTACAGCAGGCTGAGTTTGATCTATGACTTTTAGATTTCCTTCTGCCAGAACTCATGCAGCATAGAGTTGCCGATGCAAAAATGGTGACCTAGAACTCTTTGCGTGTGTGGGTATGCCCGTCCCTTGATTTTAATGGGCCCTGAGCTTTCAGCCAGAAGAGCAGTATGATTGCTGGATCTGCTCCATCATGCCTTACCATGCAAAAAGTGTTTTCCATTCATTGTATTAAATTGCAAAAAAAAGTTTGTTGTGTATATTTTATGATTTCTTAAATATCATAAAATATATGTGATATTTGCAGATTAGTGTTAGTTGCAACTCCAAATAATACTAAGTGTGATTCCCGATGGATGACAAGGAGAAAAGACAAAAGCAAGTAGAAAAGAAGGAATAGAGAAAGTAGAAGACAGATAGAAAAGAGAGAGAAAAAAGAAAGAAAAGGCAAGAGGCAAAGAAAAAACATTTGTAGAAAAGAAGTGTGGCCATAGTTGCCCCCAGGGTAAATTAAAAGCAGCTGATTGTGCCTGGAGCTTATTACCTGGGGTAAAGTAGCCACAATAATGTAATAGTTCTTTAAGATGAAAAAAATGTAACTAGAAAGAGAAGAACAGCCTATCCCAAATGTGTGTCCTTGAGACTAGTGTAAGGCAGAAAGGTTTAAGTAAGTGAGTTTAACTTGAAAAAGACAAAGAGACAAGGCTGGTGCATGGAGCAGAAAGTTTTATGTAAAAAGTTTGAAACATGATCTGCAATACAGGCAGATCAGCAAAGAAAAAGAAAGCAAAAGAACGAAGAGAAAAAATTTGTCTTCCCATACTAATGAATAAAAGTGTTATCAAGCACTTTGGGAAGCGAAGTTGTTTACAGGAAGCTGTGCCTGAGAACCAAACACTTCTAGCCTATGCTGAAAATGCTTGCTAGTGTTGTGTTGCCTCATGGGTAACATGTATGGTATAAAACCCATTTAGCCCAATAGCTTGTGGTTCAGAGAAGCTGTCTGATCCAACCATTAAGTACGCCTGTGTGCTGTAAGTTACCCAATAAAGTCTCCTTGTAAATAAACCCCCCCGCTAGAATCCCAAAACACAAGTGGGGCTAGAGTGCCTCACCCAGTATCAAACCCTGCTGTTAGAAGCCATGAAAGCAGGTATGAAGAAGTCAATTAATATGACCAAAGTGTCTAAAGTGCTGCAAGGTGCCACCGAGGCCCCAGAGCGTACTTAGAGCGTCTTTCAAATGCCTATTGCCAGTATACCCCCCTCAACTCAGAGGCCCAAGAAAACGTGGACGAAAGAAGAAAAGAAAAAGACCCGGCAGAGGCAGAAGATTCTTAAAAAAGAACCAGTGTGCTCAGTGTGGACAAGATAGACATTAGTGGCATGAATGCCCAAATAAAATAAATCAAATACACAAAGAAAAAAACCAAAGGGTCCAGAATGGGCGAAAAGAGAGACAGCTTGAGAGGGGCCGTGACATTGACTTCATGATTGACACTGGAGTGGCATCAAGAGCAAACAAACGTTAGCCTTAAACAAGAAGTCCAAACACTGAGCAAAGTTCTTCAAGCCCAGCGTCGCTTTGTCTTAAAAAATAAGGCATTCCCATCACAGAAGTTCATCCTTTCCAACCAAGAGTTAAAGTATGAGTTAAAGAGAGAAAAATAACCCTTTGACTCCCAGATGGAGAGGACTGAAAACTGTCATACCTTCCACCCCCGCAGCTATAAAAGCAGCTGGAGTTAAACCCTGGATACATTGGACACGAGTCAAGAGAGCGAGAGGGGGAGAGTAGACTGTAAACAGAAATCCTGAAAATCCTTTAAAAATCATTCTGAAAAAGCAGTAAGAAGACTCAGGCTAGACCTTACTGTGGACACCCCAGGAGACTGTCCCCCTGCATACGGTCAGACCTGCAACTGGAGAATTGAAGAAGGGGACTAGACCCTACTGCAGCTTGCCAGGTGAATAGCTGCCCAGCGTACGGTCAGATCCCAAAGAAGATCAAACATGCGTGTTGTAGTGTTAGTAGTGTTGCATTGTGTTTCCTTAATAAGGTGCAAAAAGGGGGGTCTGCCCCTGGAAGGAGAAGTTTGTCCCAGTGATTTGCTGATAATTACTAGTTTCACCTGGCTAACATCACAAGAGTAAAACATTTTTGTTTGCCAAGAGGTATACCTGCAAACAGGCTTAGCTCTTGCCTAATACCTGTCTGTAGACATCCTGGGAAAATTCAAAAAGATACCATGTTAAGAGTTTATGGTGTAAGTTTAACTTATTCCCAAAATGCTAATTGGGGCGTGGTTGCAAAGATCCTACCCCCTACAGAGTTCACTCTACGCACCCCCATCATTGCTGAAACAAATGCTACGTGTGCACGAATGCTTAATT
This sequence comes from Heloderma suspectum, assembly GCF_057233095.1. Taxonomy (NCBI): domain Eukaryota; kingdom Metazoa; phylum Chordata; class Lepidosauria; order Squamata; family Helodermatidae; genus Heloderma; species Heloderma suspectum. The sequence continues at coordinate 41,779,512 of NC_139460.1, read as the reverse complement.
GTCAAAAATTTTCCAGAAAATATAAAGCTATCCCTGGCCCCCTTCCACTGTAATAAAATTCAAAACATATCTTTTAATGATGCCCACATACTTTTGCCTCATGGATGGTTTTAGACATGTGGTTCCCGCACTTGGTCATTCATTCCTGCCAACTTGTCTAATAACCACCCATGTTGCCTCAGCCGCCAATTGAACTTGTGCCAATTCTTCCCCTGTGGCCCGAGAAAATCCGTCGACGGCAGCCTCGAGCACTCCAACTAACTAAAAATTGTAATAGTCATGTGCAGTTATATTCTGACTCAGAAAAATTAGCCTTAACAATGTCACTGGTTGGGGTTCCAGGTTTAGCCTTGGCTGATGGTCTGGAGATCAAACGGTTAGCTTGCAGCTTAGCCAAAAGCATAAATGCCACCTCACGAGCATTGTCATTGTTAAATAAAGAGTTGCGTGATCTAAGAGGTGCAGTTCTAGAAAATAAAGCTGGTATAGATTACCTCTTCCTTCTTCATCATTTAAGTTGTGAGACACACCAAAAGCTCTGTTGTTTTAACTTAACTGATAATGGCAATGCTATAAATAAACAGATCAACAAGCTGCACAATATAGTAGCTAACAAAACAATAAGACAAAACAATTCGCTAAATTAGTTAACCCCTTAGCTTCCAAATCTTAGCTGGCTTAAAAGCATTGTTCATCCTAATTCTACCAGTGTTGCTCATAAAAGTTCTGTTATGTCTCTGCGTTCCTTGTCTTATGCGCTGTTTAACCAATCTGTTTTATGTCTCAGCTAGTAAAACTGCTGCCCTCTACGCTCTAATAGCCCAACAAGAGGCTAAGTAATATGTATGTCACAAAAAAGCTTTGTATAGTTATCAGAAATGCTATAATTGCAATGAAATTATGCATTTAAGGGAGGAATGTAGCAGCCATATCGGGGGTCAGACTAAGTAGCCTCATGCAGTCTCATGCTTCATGTTCTTGCTGAGCTCTTTCTCCCTTGAATATATTGTTGTAAGCTGACGAGACACAGGAATTCCTTATCTTGTCAAAGCTCATACAATTGTATATCTTGTTCTCTGCTGTTCTCTTCTGTTCTCTCCTTATCATGGCTACCCTATAACCCAGTTTTTGTATTATAAACAATGGTGCTGGGAAAAGAAATGTTGAGGACTGCAACCCCACGCGGGAGGGGGGGAGGAGCCGTTTCATATGTGTCACAATGTCTATAAAAACAATGTGCTGATGTATTTCGGGGCTTCTGGCTCTTTGGAAATGATTCCAGCCTTAAGCCCGCGTGTTAAATAAAGAATCTCTTTTTCCTTCACTTCGTGGTCTCTCTGACTCTGAGTTCTGCAACACTGCTTTCTCTTTGCTTCTGCATTGCACATGAAAGCATTGCAGATTTCAGCAAAGCTGCTAGTAATTTTGAAAGAACATGTAGGGTATTCTGATCAGGAACCTAGCGTGTGGAGGGCATGGGGGCCCTGTGCCTACTCGAGAGTTAAAATGAAAAAAAGACGTAGCTGCAAGACACAAATTTAAAGTAATGTCTGTTTTGGCCCACAGTACGTCTGATTTTGACTGAACTTTTGTTTCTTGCACATTTTGGTAGCATACAACTGCAGTGATCCCTAGACTAAAACTAATCGGTTTTAAAATTCAGCATAGTGTTTATTCTCCTTGTACCTCTCTTTATCCTCTGTGTTATTTATTCCAGAGCAGAAGGAACCTCACATCATCGTGGGTATACTTGTTTGCTACAAATCTTAAAATGCAGAAGGCTAGGCTAGGACATAGGTGTGTAGTTTCTGCATCCTTAGCAAGCAGTGTTAGCAAATGGACAAATTCCTATGAATCCAGGCTGCCATAGAAACAAAGGCTATATCTTCCCAAACAGTATGTTGTGCAGAACATGTTTTAGCATGTTACAATATAGCACAGAGCAATAATTTGCTGCTGTTGAATAGTAGCAGTGCAGCAAAATGAACAAATACAGTGCATCAGTTGTTTTCCATAGCCTTGTATGTGATGTTTTCTCAGTTAAATAGGTTTTGACTGACAATCAGGCAGCCATTTTACATGGTTGTAAAATGATGTGATCAGGAGGTGACTTGGATTACATCAGAATACTTTTCCTACACTGGACAGAAAATCAGGTTAGTTGTACTGGCCTTACATGGAAGCAATGAAAAGTCTGCCATCTAGTGCCAAAGCGGTATTAAAACTCTAAAAAATATGCAGCTGCTGCTGTGAATTATTAATTTGTTGTGATGTTATGCTTACTTGCTATTTTATTGCTTTTATCATAATTATTTTAACCCTAGAGGCCCAGTTTTGTAGAGGACAGCAGAATCAAAAGGCTTTTGATGAACACATAACAAAACTCTCAGGCTTGCCCCTGCCATGCAGCAGGGTGAAACCACTTTCTTCAGGCGGCATCTTGGGAGGGCAGGAGGGGGCATGTACATGAAGGCAGGAATTGGTTTCTGAATGATCTGCTTCAGGCACCAAACTGTCTTAGTGACCCAAGACAATTTGCGCAGAAAACTCTGCTTTACCAAAATATAACCTGCAGTGAAGCTAGATGCAAACACAGGACTGGCATCTCCAGGTAGGGCTAGAAAAGCTCCTGCCTGAAACCCTGGAGAACTGCTGCCAATCAGTGTCAGCAACACTGGGCTAGATGGACTAATTGTCTGACTCTATATGGGGCAGCTTCCTATATTCCTATGAATCCAGGCCGCCACGTCTCCATTGCAAAAGGCTATCAATGGCTACTAGTCCTGATGGCTATGTGCTACCTCCAGTACCAGAGGCAGTGAGCCTATGTACACCAGTTGCTGGGGAACACAGGTGGGAGGGTGCTGTTGTGCTCATGCCCTGCTTGTGGGTTCCCAGTCAACAGCTGGTTGGCCACTGTGTGAACAGAATGCTGGACTTAGATTCCTGCACTGAGCAGGGGGTTGGACTCGATGGTCTTATAGGCCCCTTCCAACCCCACTATTCTATGATTCTATGACTAGATGGACCCTTGATCTGATCCAGTGTGGCTGTTCTTATGTACTTTGGGGAGGGGACACATACCATTTGTAGGGTAGAAGCAACAGTGGGTATTGCTTAACCTTCCCCCTTCAAGCCACTCTTCTCCCAGCTGAGGTTCCCAGAGATGTTTGTAATTTTAAGTGTGGGAAATGCAGCCTGTTGAAGAAAATACAGAGTGAAAGAGGGGTATATGGGAAGTGTTAAATGCCCCTCCCACCACTTCTTTCCTGCAAATCACGTGCACGCATGCGCGCACGTGCACACACACACACACACCATGCCATCTTGCATGGAGAAACAGTAGCCCAGGTTCCATGACCTGTGTTCACCACTGAACATCTGGTTTCACCTGTCAGATTTCACTTCATATCTTAATTTTAAAACAAGGATGGGGACCATGTGGCCTGCCAGTCAGTGGACTTCAACTCCATCATCCCTCTTCATTGGCTATGCTAGCTAGGGCTGATGGGAGTTCCAATCCAACAACATCTGGGGTGTGTTTCCACTAGCGATTTACTCTGAACTGGCTGTGAGGTTGAGGTCGCTAGGGATATATGACGTTGTGGACATAAAGAAGCCACCCCAGAGCTTATCATGGAAAAACCGGATTTCCTCAGACTGCTTAAGTCTGATTCTTTTCTGCAAGTTCGGTTCTCCCTAGTGTAGTTGCTGTGTCCCCCAACCCCTGCATTGACCTCAGGTATGCTAGCCCTGCCCAGCAGTGTGCCTTTCACCGTGACCCCGGTCAAGTGGTGTTTCCTCCCATTGTTCTGAATGAGGCTTGCCCTCTGAATGCCCAAAGAACTTACAGAGAACCCCCTCAATTGACAGGGCACAGCGCGATCTCAGGGCTCTGATTCTCTTTTGTTTGGTTTATTGCCTTAGGAAGAAACTTCGACCCTTCATTATAGAGATCCTGCAGGTTAAAATGGAAGCTGGTTTCTGTCTTTGTGTTTACTGCTCTCTTTTCCAGCACAAACATATGTGTCTACTCAGAAGTAACTCCCACTGTGCTCAATGAGGCTTGCTCCTGAAATGCAGGTGCATCTGGAGTTTCAGGGGAAAGGAAAAAGGTGGGGAGTGGGGGGAAGCCTCTCTTATTGGTTGAACAGCCCCTGCCAGTCACTCCAGCCCCCACCCCCACCAGCATGTATGTTCTGTGAAGTGATTTTTACTGCTCCAGAGAACCTGCTCGTGGATCCCTGCATGGACCACATTGCAGCAAAGCTGATTCCTTTTTAAAAACCAGGTACTCTTCCATAAGCTTCTCCTTCCGTTGTCATGGAAACAGGGCCATGAAGGGACACACATTCCCCACCCCTGTTTTAAAAGGTCATTACCAAAATAAGTTTAAATAAAAGGCCAGGAGCACAACTTTACATTGGGTCACATCCCTTCTCTACAATCAAATGCGAGCTCTTCAGAAACTCATCATCAAATATCTGTACATCCACGTTCACTGCCTCTCCAGTTCAGCCATGCTGCTAAGTGATTGCCTATTTAATTTACTACCTGGAACGCATTTACAGATGTGATTCATTTCACTCTCAGTCTGAGTTTTGCATCGGCAGTGCTCTGTCTTTCACAGGTGCAATGCTGTAGACAAGATGCCCTTATTACTTAAAAAGACTTTCCACTTTCTGCTTATAGATTTCCCACTTTAGCAAAGTGCTAGAAGTCAACTTTAACCTTTCATTTATTCTGAAAGAGGAACTTAGATCTTCAGACAAATTACAAAACAAATGTCCTGGTAATTTTCCCATATTGCTGTAGGACAAATCCATAAATGAATAGGTTTGGCTGTTGCTCCCAGGTGAAAACAGAAAAGATTTCTTACATAAGATTTTGCACTCTTGTAATTCAAACCTTTTATCCTGCAATAGCATCAGTCATCTGCTGGCTTTTATTCTGAGTTTCTATGAGCCCCATTTTTCCCATACTGTACTTAGCATGGCTACTTTTGTTCTGGAAAGACTTCTGTCCTTTTAAGAGCTGCATGGCAGGCAGAAAATCAACTGGAGCAACATTTTTCTGGGAACTCTAGGATCTGCTCATACTCAGACTAAGATATGAGAAAAATAGCAGCTTGGTTTCTGCTCCTGAGAAGATTCTTATCCCTTTTTTAAGAGTACCAAGGAAGGATAAACGGTGCTGGATGTAGCTTCTTGTATGATGCAGCACAATCCTCAGCCCATTCTCTAGCAAGGCTGGAAACTTATATACCTGGGGAGTAAGTCTTATTGAACTCAGTGGGATTTACTTTGCAGTAAACACAAGCAGGATGGCACCACATATATGTTTGGATTTGTAGCTGTACAGCTCACCCTTATGCATTTTTACTCAGAAGAGCAGGCTCTTTAAAGACACTGAGATACCACCCAGGGGGGACAGCTGAAATTCATTTGAGGATCCCCTTCTTTCTCTTCTCATTTGAAGTATACTGTTTCCACTACTTCTTCACGCAGTGCATAGTTAAGCTATGGAATTCACTACCACAAGCTGAAGTGATAGCCACCAACTTGGATGGCTTTAAAAGAGGGTTAGACAAATTCCTGGAGGCTATCAATGGCTACTAGGCTTGATGGCTATGTGCTATCTCCAGTACCAGAGGCGGTGTTCCTATGTACTCCAGTTGCTGGGGAATATGTGTGGGAGGGTGCTGTTTCACACATGTCCTGCTTGTGGTTTCCTGGTGGACAGGTGAACAGAATGTTTGACTAGATGAACCCTTGGTCAGATCTAGCATGGCTCTCCTTATGTTCTTATGACCCTACCATTAGTTTTATTCTATGGTTTTTTTCTATTATGTTTTACTATGTCATTGTATTTTGTGGTTCGAAGCTGTGTTTTGTGAACTGCCCAGAGAGCTTTGGCTAATGGGTGGTAATACATGCATACATAAGACAGAGTGAGGCAGTGGCTGCTTCAGGCAGCTGGTTTGGATGTTATAAAAGAGCAGAGAACTGTTAGTTACTTCATTTATTGTTATGGAAAGTTTATCATGAGGGACAGAGAGAAGTGCTTGTGGGATTTTCTGCGTCACATGTCAAAACAGTTCGGCTACTATGCACCATGATGTGGGGGCGGGACAAGCATTAGCTGCCTTGAGTGCCATTTTTGGTAGAAGGGGTACGAATCAAATAAAGTTCCTACACCATAGGCAGCAAAATGTCTTGGGCTACCCCTGTGTTTGCCAGTGCTGATGTGATTCTACTTCAGTCTTCCTCAACTTGGTGCCTCCCAAGTATTTTGGAATACAACTCGCAGCATTCTTGACCATTTGCTATCCTGGCTGGGGCTGATGGGAGCTGAAGGGTACCAGGTTGGGGAAGGCTGCTCTCTTTTATGTAAAGCCCAGGGGGAATAACCCTCATTGCTCAGACTCTAAAACAAAGGGAAGAGGCCTACTTGGAAGCAGTACCACAAGGTCAATGGGACTTACTCCCCCTGGCACATAAGAGAGTGTGTGTGTGGGGGGGGGGGGAATAGTTGCTGCTGTTCCTGTTTTATGTCATTTTACTGTTGATTTCATGTGCGATGTGTGTGTACACATATATACATACACACACAAATATATATACGTTTGTTGTTGTTCAGTCGTGTCCGACTCTTCGTGACCCCATGGACCATAGCACACCAGGCCTTCCTGTCCTGCACTCTCTCCTGGAGCGTGCTCAAGTTCATATTCATTGCATCGGTGATGCTATCTAGCCATCTCATCCTCTGCCGTCCCCTTCTCCTTTTGCCTTCAGTCTTTCCCAGCATCAGGGTCTTTTCCAGAGAGTTTTCTCTTCGCATTAGGTGGCCAGAATATTTGAGCTTCAGCTTCAGTATCTGTCCTTCCAATGAGCACTCAGGCTTGATTTCCTTTAGGATGGACTGATTTGACCTCCTTGCAGTCCTGGGGTCTCGTAAGAGTCTTCTCCAGCACCACAGTTCGAAAGCATCAATTCTTCGGCGCTCAGCCTTCCTTATAGTCCAGCTCTCACAGCCATACATTACTACTGGGAAAATCATAGCTTTGATTAGACGGACCTTTGTCGGCAAGGTGATGTCTGTGCTTCCTACTATGCTGTCTAGGTTTGCCATAGCTTTCCTCCCAAGGAGCAGGCGTCTTTTAATTTCATGGCTACAGTCACCGTCTGCGGTGATCTTGGAGCCCAAGAAAGTAAAATCTGTCACTGCTTCCATTTCTTCCCCTTCTATATGCCAGGAAGTGATAGGGCCAGATGCCATGATCCTCGTTTTTTTAATGTTGAGTTTCAAACCAGCTTTTGCACTCTCCTCTTTCACCCTCAACAAGAGGCTCTTGAGATCCTCTTCGCTTTCTGCCATTAGGGTGGTATCGTCTGCATATCGGAGGTTGTTGATAATTCTCCCAGCAATCTTAATTCCGACCTGTGATTCATCCAACCCAGCATTTCTCATGATGTACTCTGCATATAAGTTAAATAAGCAGGGTGACAATATGCAGCCTTGTCGTACTCCTTTCCCAATTTTGAACCACTCGGTTGTTCCATGTTCTTACTGTTGCTTCTTGACCCTCGTACAGGTTTCTCAGGAGACAGGTAAGGTGGTCTGGTACTCCCATCACTTTAAGAATTTGCCAGAGTTTGTTGTGATCCACACAATCAAAGGCTTTAGCATAGTCAGTGAAGCAGAAATAGACGTTTTTCTGGAATTCTCTTGCTTTCTCCATGATGCAGCGAATGTTGGAGATTTGATCTCTAGTTCTTCTGCCTCTTCGAAACCCAGCTTGTACTTCCGGTAGTTCTCGGTTCGCATACTGCTGAAGCCTAGCTTGTAGGATTTTGAGCATCACCTTGCTGGCATGTGAAATGAGTGCAATTGTGCGGTAGTTTAAACACTCTTTGGCGTTGCCCTTCTTTGGAATTGGAATATAAAATGACCTTTTCCAGTCTTGCGGCCATTGTTGAGTGTTCCAAATTTGTTGGCATATTGAATGCAGCACTTTAACAGCATCATCTTTTAGGATTTTAAATAGCTCAGCTGGAATACTGTCATCTCCGCTAGCTTTGTTGTTAGTAATGCATCCTAAGGCCCAGTTGACTTCACTCTCCAGGATGTCCGGCTCAAGTTCAGTGACCACACTATCATGGCTATCAGGGACATTCAGATCTTTCCTGTATAGTTCATCTGTGTATTCTTGCCACCTCTTCTTAATCTCATCTGCATCTGTTAGGTCCCTGCCTTCTTTGTCCTTTATCATGCCCGTCTTTGCACAAAACGTTCCCTTGAGATCTCTGATTTTCTTGAAGAGATCTCTAGTTTTTCCCATTCTGTTGTTTTCCTTGATTTCTTTGCATTGTTCATTTAAGAAGGCCTTCTTGTCTCTCCTTGCTATTCTCTGGAACTCTGCATTCAGTTGGATATATCTTCCCCTTTCTCCCTTGCTTTTCACTTCCCTTCTTTCCTCAGCTACTTGTATTTATTATTTTTTTTATTATTATTATTAAATTTATTAATCGCTCATCTGGCTGGTTACCCAGCCACTCTGGGCGATGTACAACGTACAATAAAAACAGTTTAAAACAATAAAATTCTACAATAAAAACATTTTCTAAAATACCCTAACCCACCCCAAATGCCTGCCTGAACAACAACATTTTTAATGCACGACGGAAGCTCATTAAAGAGGGGGCATGACGGAGTTCCCTAGGGAGGGAGTTCCACAGAGTGGGGGCCGCCACAGAAAAGGCCCTCTCCCTCGTCCCCACCAGCCTAGCTGTCCTGGCTGATGGGACAGAGAGAAGGCCATCCGAGGCTGATCTTGTTGAGCGGCCTGTCTGGTGCTGCTGGAGGTGCTCCTTAAGATAGGCTGGGCTGCAACCATATAGGGTTTTAAAGGTCAAAACCAACACCTTGAATTTGGCCCGGAAAACAACTGGTAACCAGTGCAACTCCTTCAGCACTGGAGTGATGTGATCTCGCCGGCGGCTGCCTTTAATCAGGCGAGCCGCCGCGTTCTGTAGCAGCTGCAGTTTCTGAACCGTCTTCAAGGGTAACCCCACGTAGAGCGCATTACAGTAGTCTAAATGAGAGGAGACCAGGGCATGTACTACCAATGGGAGCAGATGGTCAGGAAGGAAGGGGCACAGCCGCCGTATCAGATGGAGTTGATACAGCGCTGTCCGGCTCACAGCTGACACCTGAGCCTCCATGGACAGTTGGGAGTCCAAAATGACCCCCAGGCTGCAGACCTGGTCTTTCAAGGGTAGCCGTACCCCATTCAGCACCAGGTCAACATCCCCCAGCCTCCTCTTGTCTCCCACCAAAAGTACCTCGGTCTTGTCAGGGTTCAGCTTCAGCCTATTCCTCCCCATCCAGCCACTCACCGTCTCCAGACATTTGGACAGGGATTCTACGGCAAACCTTGGTGAAGATTTAAACGAGAGGTAGAGCTGCGTGTCATCCGCATATTGATGACACTGCACCCCAAACCTCCTGATGATAGCCCCCAGCGGCTTCACATAGATGTTAAATAGCATCGGGGAGAGGATGGAACCCTGTGGCACCCCACAAGTAAGTGGCCACGGGTCCGAAACCTCCTCTCCCAGTGCTACCCTCTGGTACCTGCTGGAGAGGAAGGACCGGAACCACCGCAATACGGTGTCCCCAATGCCCAACCCCTCCAGGTGGTCCAGGAGGATACCGTGGTCAACGGTATCAAAAGCCGCTGAGAGGTCGAGGAGAACAAGGAAGGAGCATTCACCCCTATCCAGAGCCCTCCTCATATCATCTTCCAAGGCGACCAAGGCCGTTTCTGTCCCATGCCCAGGCCTGAAGCCCGACTGAAATGGGTCTAGATAATCAGTTTCTTCCAAGTGTGCCTTCAACTGCACCGCCACCACCCGCTCAATCACCTTGCCCAAAAATGGCAGATTTGAGACTGGGCGAAAGTTTTTCAAAACTTGAGGATCCAAGGAGGGCTTCTTTAAGAGCGGTCTTATCACTGCCTCCTTGAGGGCTGATGGCATCACTCCCTCCTCAAGGGAGGCGTTCACCACCGCCCTGATCCCCTCACCCAGTCTCTCTCTGCAGCTCATAATGAGCCAAGATGGGCAAGGATCAAGTAAGCAGGTGGTCAAGCCGTACCGATGAAAGCACCTTGTCCACTTCATCAGGAGGAAGAAGCTGGAACCAATCCCACAAAACCGGTTTGCCACAGGCCACCTCTTGCTCACTAACTGTATCCACAGTGTGCAGAGTAACACACCTAATCTGATCAATTTTATCTGCAAAGTGCCTTGCCAAGGCCTCACAGGAGGCCTTAGAATGCTCCAGTGGTTCCGGAGCCACAGGACCGACCAGGCTCTGGACCACTTGGAACAGCCTCCTGGGACAGCACTCTGCAGACGCGATGGAAGCAGCATAATATTCCTTTTTTGCTGCCTTCACCGCCACGAGATAGGCTGAAGATACAGCTCTAGCCCGTGTCTGATCGTCTTTGGAGCGAGACTTCCGGTGCTCTAGCTGTCTCACCTCCTGCTTCAGAGCTCATAACCGCGGATTGAATCATGGTGCAGTCCAAGCCCTGTTTAGGGAGAGAGGGCGTTTCGGAGCCACCTGATCTAATGCCCCAGTGATTGCGGCATTCCAGCCACCCACCAGGGTCTCGACCAAGTGGCCGTTGGCATGCCCCAGAGAATCCCCAAGCGCATTCAGGAATCCATTTGCATCCATAAGACGCCTGGGGCGGACCATTTTAATGGGTCCTCCACCCCTGCGGAGGGGTTGTGGAACCAAGAAGTCCAACATCACCAGATAGTGATCTAACCATGACAAGGGGGTGGTGGATATACCCCCGACTTCCAGATCACTCCCCACTTCTCCAGAAACAAACACAAGGTCTAGTGCATGACCGGCTACATGGGTGGGCCCAGTTAGAATATGGTGCAGCTCCCAGGAGGCCATGGTCTCCATGACGTCCCGAGGTGCTCCTATGAGGATGCTGCCGCCGCCGCCGCCACTGCTCCTGCCACCACCACCAGGCCTTCCCTGGAGACTTCTGCCTAGCAGACCGCCAGTCCCTGCAGGACCAGGCCCCCAGGTACCCAGCCAGCTGTGCTGCTCCACCTGCCCTCCCTGGAGGGGCTACATAAGCTGGCTGGCTGAGGTGGCCTGGGAGAGCCAGGGCCTGCAGGAGAGACCACTACTACCACCGGGGAAGAGGCGGGCCTGCTGCTGCTGGGCCTGCTGCTGCTGCTGCCACCGCCACCGCTACCGCTACCACCACCACCAGGCCCAGCAGCAGCAGGCCCGCCTCTTCCCCGGTGGTGGTAGTGGCCTCTCCTGCAGGCCCTGGCTCTCCCAGGCCACCTCAGCCAGCCAGCTTATGTAGCCTCTCCAGGGAGGGCAGGTGGAGCAGCACAGCTGGCTCGGTACCTGGGGGCCTGGTCCTGCAGGGACTGGCTGTCTGCCAGGCAGAAGTCTCCAGGGAAGGCCTGGTGGTGGTGGCAGTGGCAGTGGCGGTGGCAGCAGCAGCAGCAGGCCCAACAACAGCAGGCCCAGCAGCAGCAGGCCCACCTCTTCCCCAGTGGTGGTAGTGGCCTCTCCTGCAGGCCCTGGCTCTCCCAGGCCACCTCAGCCAGCCAGCTTATGTAGCCCTGTTAGATAAAAAGACTGTCCTCTTATTCTTTGGCTGTCAGCTCTTTGCTAGACCTTTGAGCTATTAGTCATAATTATTGAGCCCACCGGACACATGTCCCGTGGGAATGTACATTTGTTAAAAAGGGAAGTTGTAAAACATGGTTAAGACAGGCACATAAGCATAATCACAAAAATAAACATGCCGACATTATCTCACTGTACATCTGCAGGTCATGCTTCTGCTGTGTCAGCTAGTAGCTTAGTCGGTTAAAATATCTTATCACTAGCAAAAATGTATAGGGGACGGAGGTATAAAAAGACTTATGCTTGCTTAGCTCGGGGTCCAGACTGCTCTGTACCCGTTTTGCAAAACGTTCAATAAAATAGTGTTGGATCCACTGCTGCCTGCCTGGCATCCTTTCTTTCAACCAGAAGCAAGAACTTGTTATCTAACAGCCCCTCCAGGGAGGGCAGGTGGAGCAGCACAGCTGGCTCGGTACCTGGGGGCCTGGTCCTGCAGGGACTGGCGGTCTGCCAGGCAGAAGTCTCCAGGGAAGGCCTGGTGGTGGTGGCAGTGGCGGCGGTGGCAGCAGAAGCAGCAGCAGGCCCAGCAGCAGCAGGCCCGCCTCTTCCCCGGTGGTGGTAGTGGCCTCTCCTGCAGGCCCTGGCTCTCCTGGCTCTTGTAAAGCCTCATCAGACAGCCACTTGGCTTTCTTGCATTTTTCTTTGGGATGGATTGAGTTGCTGCCTCCTGAACAATGTTACGGACCTCCGTCCATAGTTCCTCAGGCACTCTGTCTATCAGGTCTAATCCCTGAAATCTATTCCTCACCTCCACTGTATATTCATAAGGGATATGATTTAGGTCATACCTGAATAGTTTAGTGGTTTTCCCTACGTTCTTCAATTTAAGCTGAAATTTTGCAACGAGAAGCTCATGATCTGAGCCACAGTCAGCTCCAGGTCTTGTTTTGACTGACTGTATGGAGCTTCTCCATCTTTGGCTGCAAAGGACATAATCAATCTGATTTCGATATTGACCATCTGGTGATGTCCATGTGTAGAGTCGTCTCTTGTGCTGTTGGAAAAGAGTGTTTGCTATGATCAGCGTGTTCTCTTGGCAAAACTCTATTAGCTTTTGTCCTGCTTCATTTTGTGCACCAAGGCCATGCCTGCCTGTTATCCCAGTGATTTCTTGACTTCCTACTTTAGCATTCCAATCCCCTATGATGAAGAGGACATCTTTTTTTGGTGTTAGTTCTAGAAGGTGTTGTAGGTCTTCATATAAATGATCAACCTCAGCTTCTTCGGCCTCAGTGGTTGGGGCATAGACTTGAATTACTGTGATGTTGAATGGTTTGCCTTGGATTCGTACTGAGATCATTCTATCATTTTTAAGATTGTACCCCAGTACTGCTTTTCCCACCCTTTTGTTGACCATGAGTGCTACTCCATTTCTTCTAAGGGATTCTTGCCCACAATAGTAGATATGATGGTCACCTGAATTAAATTCGCCCATGCCTGTCCATTTTAGTTCACTGATTCCCAAGATGTTGATGTTCAATCTTGCCATCTCATGTTTGAACACCTCCAGCTTACCTTAATTCATTGATCTGACATTCCAGGTTCCTAAACAATATTGTTCTTCACAGCATCGGACTTTCTTTTCACCACCAGACACATCCACAGCTGAGTGTCCTTTCGGCTTTGGCCCACCTGCTTCACTTTCTGGCGCTACTTGGAAATTCCCTCTGCTCTTCCCCAGTAGTATATTGGACACCTTCCGACCTGAGGGGCTCATCTTCCGGCGTCATCTCTTTTAGCCTTGTGATACGTTCCATGGGGTTTTCTTGGCAAGAATACTGGAGTGGGTTGCCATTTCCTTCTCCAGTGGACCACATTTTGTCAGAACTCTCTGCCATGACCTGTCCGTCTTGGGTGGCCCTGCACGGCATAGCTTATGGCTTCACTGAGTTACGCAAGCCCCTTCGCCACAACAAGGCTGTGATCCATGAAGGGGACATACACACGTACATATATATATATTGAGGATATGTATAAATTGCCCTTCAGTATAAGCTCTCAGAGTAGCTTACAGTTATATATATATATATATACATATACACGTACATATATATATATATATAAACTGTAAGCTACTCTGAGAGCTTATACTGAAGGGCAATTTATACATATCCTCAATAACAGAAGAAATGTTGTAGCCCTAAAAGATCCTAGAGGACTTAGATCTGGCAACCCTCCACGCCTTTTAGGGAACGGTTATATTTAATTACAAGCCCCTGGGGAACAGAGTTGCCCAGCTATTTGATTATGGCCCTGTAGCTGTTCTTTTAGCAGCAGTTTTCCATGCCATGAAAAGCTTCAGCTGAGTAACTTGGACCAGGAGTATTTTATATAGATTTGGATTTTGTTTTGTAATTATTTGTTATTGCACATGTATGTGCCTATACATATCTGTAGTTTTTCTTTCTTTTTTCTTAATGGTATGTTTTGTATTTTGTGTACGAGAGTTTGGCTGTGTGTGGAAACGTAACAGTTAAATAAACATTGTGAATATTCGAACACGGAAACAACCTCCTGGGACAGGCACAGAAGCAGCCAGGCGAAGTCCCTCCCTCCCTCCAGTCGATAAACCTGCCTGGGAACCGCCTTTTTGCCTCACGGTGTCTACGCTTCCCTCAAACTACGCTTCCCAGAATTCCTGGTAGAAGGGCAGCCATGACATTAAACTCGGATTATAGACGATCGATTCAGATCCGCGGCGTATTTATTTATATTAGGGCTGGGGCACGCCAGGAGTTGGAGGGCCTTTTTTCTGCCTAAACCTGCGTAGGATGGCGCCCTCGGAGCATAAGCAGAGCGCCTCAGGCCGAGCCCCGGCGGCGCCCCCTGGCGCCCGGCGGCGGTTGAGGAGCGCTCAGAAGCTTCTAGCGGGAGGAAAGGATCGGCTCGAAACCAGCGGCGGCTGGCTGGCGACAGCCGCTCACGTGACCGGGCGTGCGCTGGAGCACCAACAGCTGAAGCAGCTGCAGCTGCAGCAGCCACAATTCGAGGAGGGTCTTTTTTCCGCGTGCGCCCGAGCGGGTGCTTGTTTCTCTTTTGCCGAGCCCGGAGGAAGGTCGTCGCCTCCCGGGTCCCGTGAGTGAAGGGGAAAGCGGGGGAGGGACCCAGCGGCAGTAGCAGAAGGAAAGAGCAAGAAAGCGACAACTTCCCCGTGGTGCAGATTCGCTTCTTGAGGTGCGCTTTCTGCCGGATCCCCCCACCCCACCTTCTTGATTCCCTATGCGTGGTAGCCCGTCATTGCTGCTGAAAATGCAGTCTGTGCATGGCTAGAGGCCCTGCTTCTGAAAGAGATGCCCTGGTGTAAAGAAAAGAAAAGAAAAGAAAGAAAAGAAAAAACCTCCGGGGATTGCGCCCTGGTAAATCCAGGCTCAGTTTAAGTCTTGGGGACCTTTCTTGTCGTGTGTATGTGTGTGTGCACGCGCGTAAAGAGACATCTTTGAATATAGCAAGCAGCCGATCGCCCGGCTGGTAGTGTAGACAGTCAACGTTTGCTCTTAGCGGCACCTTTTAAGTGCGTTATTGATGATTTACTGTTATTTCGCAGCCTGATTCTGTGGCTGTTCAGTAAGAATTAAGCGACTTCGTCCAATGGTATCTTGTTCCAAGTAAACGTGTGTAGGATTAGGTTGTTCTGTCTGTTTATTCAGAAGCAAGTTCCATAGAGTTCGACAGGATTTGCTTTTAAGCAGCCTTCCCCAGTCTAGTACTCTCCACATGTTTTGGCCTTCAACTCCTATCAGCCCCAGCTAGCATGGCTAATGGTCAGGAATGCTCGGAGTTGTGGTCCAAAACATCTGGAGGGCACCAGGTTGGGGAAGACTGCTTTTAAGTAAAATGTGCACAGGATTTCAGCCATAGTTTGGGGATGGGGGAGTAGTTAAAGTTAAAGCCGCCATAGTACCGTGTTGCTGTTGTTTTCCAAATCGTACAAGATATTTGATTGCCTTGCTATGAGATATATTGTCCATAAGTAGTAGATTTGGAAAGGGGGGGGGGTCAGTATTTATTTAGTACATTTATATCCCGCCTTTCTTCAATCATAGAAGTAAAGATGGTATATATGGGGTTCCCAAGTGATCTGCTATGTGGGCACTGAGCAGATCCAGGCCGACCTAGGAACATAGGAAGCTGAGTAACACCATTGGTTCTCCTACACGGGTATTGTCTTCGCTGGCGGTGCTTCTCCAGGGTTTCAGGCAGGATTCTTTCCAAACTCTATGTGGAAATGCCAGGGATTGAACCTGGGACCCTCTGCGTACAAAACATGTGCTCTACCACTGAGCTACAGCCCTTCCCTAGCTTCAGCGAGGTGGTGTATCATCTGCCTTCAGACCATGCCCTTTGATAGTATTCCAGGGGGCTTGCTAACTGTCTGAATGATTCTGCCCAAGTGAAGTTGAGGTTGAACTTTAGAGCCCTAAAGCTGGCTCCAGTCCACCAAAAGCTGGTGACCAGAATACTTCCTCTCTCATGTGCCCTGCTGATGATCGCTATTTAGCGGCCCAATCTGTTGCATATTTATTGCTGTTAGAGCAAACACCAAAGAGCACTTTGGCCTGAAATATCATGTGTTTACAACTGTATTTGTGGCAGAACTCTCACACTCTCCAAAGCCATCTTTCCCCCTGAATACTCCTAATGTTTGTTTTTCTCAAAACTGACACTTTCATGTTTTTATAGTTACAGTTTTTGAACTACTATCTTTATTTCTAGGGGCTTTTCTTGTCCCAAAAGGACTTTTGGGCTGGGATTTAGCTACTCTAAAAATCCAAAGCACAATTGTTGTTGTTCAGTCGTTCAGTCGTGTCCGACTCTTCGTGACCCCTTGGACCATAGCACGCCAGGCCTTCCTATCCTCCACTCTCTCCTGGAGTGTGCTCAAGTTCATATTCATCCAAAGCACAATAGGAAGCCCTATTGAACTCAGTGGGACTAACTTTTGAGTAAACATGCTTAGAAACATGCTGTACATTTGAATGCTTAGAACACGATAGCACAGCTGTGTGCTACTATGAACAAGGCAAATTCTGTGTTGGCCATAATTAAAAAAAGGAATTGAAAATAGAACAATACAAATCTATGACGCAATGATGTATGAAATACTGTGTACAGTTCTGGTCACCACAGCTCTTAAAGGATATTGTAGTGCTGGAAAAGGAGGAGAAAAGGGCAAGCAACATTATCAAGGGGCTGGAGCAACTGCACTATGAAGAAAAATTACAACATTTGGGGTTGTTTAGCTTAGAAAAAAAGGCAAATAAGGGCAGACATGATAGAGGTGTATGATGTGGTGAAAGTGGATAGTGGGAGGAGTTGCAGTTACACCCATGCCTATGGGAAGCCCACAAAGAAGACAGCTGGAGAGCCACTGTGCAAACAGAATGCTGGACTAGAAAGGCCTTTGGCCTAATCTAGCATGGCTGCTCTTCTGTTCTTATGTGTCTCAAGCTGCATGCGTCCTTCCTATTTGCATTAATCTAACGTATGGAAGTACTGGTGGCAAGTAATATTTCTTATGATCAGTGTAAGGGCCAGTTTAAAAATCAGCAATATCATACAGTATTTTTGTGTGTGGACTGTACCACTTCAGGCTATAGCAGGGAGGTAGGCCCCTTGATGGGGGCAGGGGGGCTTCTATAGTGAGCCTCTCACATACTTTTAATGGGTATCAAGCAAGCGCAGTTTTGTATATCAACGACTGTGCATATGCCTGGTTACCTCAAGAAGGACAGCTTGTTTCACAGAGAAGTGGGGAGACTCCCCCACCTGAAAGGCAATTAGATTCTCAGGCTAAATGTTTTGAGAACCTTTTGGGTAAGAGAGAGGCTCCCCTTCTCATGTTTGTGTGTGTGTAAGCCTGTTAGTTTGAGAGAGGAGGGGGAGAGGCGTTGCTCATGGGCTAGAAGGAGGCGTCTAGCAGAGAAACTTATAAGATCCAGCTTGCTGGCCTGCCCTTCAGTCTTGCTCTAAGGAGGAATATGCGTGCTACCATCCTAGAGAAATGCGCAGGGTCCTAAGGAACGGTTTTTGTCTGTCTTGGGGACTCAGACATTCAAGGTGTGGCAAAGATCTGCCTTGTCACCTGAAAGGAGGTATGAACTTCCTTTGCATGTATCTATTCTGCATCCATTTTCTATCAATAAACTGTCATCTTTTGCACAAGTGGCTTGTTTCATCTTGGTGTGATGACTGAATGTCATCAAAAGAATGTGATGACTGGGATCTGACAGAATCAGACCCCAAATCAGTACAAACCCTTATGAAGGTGCGTAGGTTTTTTTGTTGTAAATTCAAAGGTTAATTAGAAACGCACAACAATAAGAAGAGGCCAGTATCATAATTCTGCAGATTGAGGTAATATCCCTTTAAAGACAAGGAAACCTGTTCTTCAGTAAATTAGGATCACTAGATATCCTTGATGCTTAATTCAAGACTTTACAGCCTCTTATACCCAACATTGTAGCTTCAGTCTTCCCACCCCCCCACCCCTCTCTCTCTCTTTCTCTCTCTCTCTCTCTCTCACACACACACCCATATAATAGGTATACTCTAACAGACGTGTCCTCTTCTACCTTATGTCTCCAGCTATTCATGCTGTGTTCCAGTTTGCAGTAATGGATCAAGAGCAGGATTCAGCTATGCAAGAAGATGTGCACGTGAAGGCAATCAAAGAAGAATATAAGAAAGCGTTTGTGTTTATTAATAAAGCCCTGAATACAGATGAAGTGGGACAGAAGGAAGAAGCCAGGAATTATTACAAGAAGGGTCACAACCACTTGCTCAGGGGAATTAGCATTCCATCCCAAGGTCCTGAATGCATGGGGGCCCAGTGGGAGTCTGCCAGGCAAATGCAGCAAAAAATGAGAGAGACTCTACAAAATGTCAGTGCTCGCTTGAGCATTCTGGATGAAAATGCGCAACCTAATCCCATTGCGGTGTGTCCCCCTAAAGAGATGCCTCGGTTATATCCAGCAATTCCACCCAAAGAAAATCCAGAGAGGCCTCCTGTACCAAATTCACTAATGTCACCATCTCAGCCGCTTGCAGCCAGTGGATCTACAAGTCAAGGGCAGTTCACTGTGATGAGTCCTTCATCTTCACTGTCCATTGAAGCACCTCCTGCTTATACCCCTGAAGCCACTGATGGGCACTACACCGTCTCATATGGGACAGATTCTGGAGAGTTCTCATCCGTTGGAGATGATTTCTACACCAAGTGCACACAGCCGCCTCCTGTTCAGAGTCTTGGAGTAGATGCTGATGAATTGATCCTCATTCCCCATGGTGTGCAGATATTCTACGTGGCCCCTGATGGACAAGTCAGTGCTCCGTCATATCCTGGATACCTTCGCATTGTGAAGTTCTTGGACACTGATGCTGCAGCAGCCCAGAATCGCCCCCCTGCTTTCCTTCAGGTAAGGCCGAGAGTTCTGCTTGTGCTACAGCCATTTGGCGGGTTCTTTAAGGAGGTACCAGTGACCTGGTTTGCACATAACACTAACCCATAGTTTATTTATGTTGTCCCACCCAAGATTTGTCTGGCAGATGATCAAACAAACTGTGGTTTGTTTTCTCAAATCCCTGGGTTGTTTGTTTCCCTCCTCCTTTGCCTCCTTGCTCCCTGTATCACAAATGCCTTTGCGGTGCTGTAGTACTGGCATGTAGAGGAGCTGGGATTTTGATTGCTCTTGCCTGCCTCTATAGCCTGCTGAAATAACCCACAGTTCTGGGTTCACACATAACAACAACCCATGGTTTAAACAACCCAGAATTCACAACCCAACAACAAACTGTGGGTTCTCTTTTTTGGTTGTTTGTGGTTATGTGTGCATGTGGCTGCATTCACACATAAAGACAACCCAGAACTCAACAACCCAAACCATGGGTTAGTGTTATTAGTAGCTGTTGGGATGCCAAAGCTCATCTACTTGTACTGTTCAAAAACGGTGATTTTCAACCTGTGTTCCATGGAAGCTTATGGAAGTTCCTCAGTGAGAATATTTGTAATGCCAGACAAGCTGCTGAAACCTTGCCATCCGTTGCCAATCATCCCCTGCACTGCACAGCTACTGGAAAGTGTTCTGAGGTGCACTCTCCATTCATGCAGGATCACAGTGAAGCCCCAAATGGCTGGTCAGTGCTCAGTTCAAACACAGTGTACAATTCAGAACATGCCCCACAGTCATATACATTTGTGCAGGGGTTTCATGGCAGAATTAATTCTTGCGTGCCAGGTGTATGTTGGATTGCCATGAGATCATCATTGACAATTAAAAAAAAAAATCTTTAATAAAGAAGCAGATCTATTTCTCCAAAATTTCTTAATTTTTTTCATTCTTTTCTTTTGAGGTGGGGTCTCTTTGGGCAACGAGCTAACATGTATGTGATAGCTCCTTTTAGATGTGTGAAAAAATTGTGCAGTCACTTGTGTACACTTTTGCTATGTGCTTGGTTCAGCTTTCATTGTGCATTGGGAAAAGCTGGAGAAGTCCTGTTCATGCTGGTGTGCTTAAAGCTGGGTCTGTGGGCAGAAGAGTATTGACTTAATATAAAGCAATTCCTTATATCCTTATAAGCACAAAACACCCATATGTGTTTCATTAGCTTCAGTAAAAACCATTACAGTATGAAAAACTGCTCCTAGTAATTGGGTCCTCTACTACAAAAGTCTCTCTTTGGAAGACACTCCCTGTGTGCCTGTACATTCACTTACAAGGTTCCCAGTATTAATGGCATAGAGCTGGAGATGTGAAGGCCTGGAAAAGAAAAACAGAAGAGGGGGGGGATCTTTAAAAAAAAATTATTTCCCAAGTTTTTTTTAAGATCTGGGGGAAACTCTTTTTTCTGAATTTTTCTGAATTTTTTTCTGAATTTTTCCAGGGTTCCCCCCCACAAGCCTTCACATCTCTATGAGCTTTTCCTCACAGGGCTTTTATCCTGCAATCAAGACTGGTTACTCACGGATGTTTTTGGGTCCCTTACATGACGTTGGCACCCTCTAGGGCCCCTCCTGTGCTTTCTGACCATTTCTGCAGCTTTATTTGAAATGGAAATAATGAGCTAATAAAAAAACGCTATTTGAATTGGTCTGTATAAAGAGGGAGTTGCGCTATAATAGCAGTGCCATCTAGTGGCTGTATAATGAAACATATAGAACAATCCCTGGGAAAGAAAAGAGGAAACTCATGTGAAGGAGCCATTATTAATCCCACAAAGAATCCGGAAGCAGAAGCCCTGGTGAAGTTGCAGGATAAAAAGCCTGGTGTGGAGAAGCTTTACATAGGACTTTAATAGTATAATTCAAGAATTGAAGGCCCATGTTCAGGGTTGGTATCCAGGCTGCAAGGAGTCTTAACCACAGCATGTTCCTAAGTGCTCTTGAAGCTACATTTTGTACAATGAAAGCTTTATTTTGCAGCAGTCTTTGGAGCTTCCCCTTCCCCCGGGGAAAATAGCAACACACCAAAACTATAACAGTAGTTCAGTTTTCAATGGTTAGGTTTGTTTGTTTACAACTCCACATACTGGTTCTTTAATGCTTGCTATTAAACTTGAAAACTCTGAAGTACTAATGTATTATTCATTATAAAGGGCAGTGTTCAGTTCAAAATGTCCTTTTGGCCTTCTCTCTTCCAGGTTTGTGACTGGCTGTATCCCCTTATGCACAATCAGTCACCTGCCCTCTCCTGTAACACTGGAGTCTATATGTTCCCTGACATGATGTCTCAGGTGTCAGGATCATATGTGGGAGTAGTCTTATCTTCGGAACTTCCAGCTGCTGACCGAGAACTATTTGAAGATCTGCTAAAACAGATGTCTGATCTCAGAGTGCAGGTAAACACTAGCATTATGCCATCCAGCAGAGTAATTTAACACACAACAATGCAAAAATGACACTGGTTAGCCCTGAAATTGTCTGGTTTGTGGAGCACAATAAATGAATTTCATTATCACCAATGCAAGGACTTGCCTTTGGAAATCTCCTTATAAGATCACAAGGAGGCAGCTTGATCACGGTCTAATCTTGAAATATAATGAAAAGTTATTTGAAGGTCCATCACTCTAGCAAACAAGGTCACTGTTAAGGAGGTGGGAAATCTAGCTGGTAGAGTTTGGGAGGCAAACTTCCAATTAGAAATGCAGATTTTTAGCAGTGAAATTAAAATAAATTGCCAAAAGAATTGAAAGCCTGTCATTTGTTTTAATGACTTAAATCATACTATCCTCTTTCTTAAAACATTGGCTTCAGTCAGCTGGAGAACTAGCTATCAGATGGTGAGCAACCTGATCCTGCAATTACTTGTTCACATATTCTACAAACACATGGAGATCTTTACTAATGCATGAGTCCATCTGTATGCAGTTCATAAGAAGGATAACTCCCTGCACTTTGTGATATTATTACCTGTTACTGTGCTATAGTGCAGAACAGATTCTTTGTTGAGCCTTCACTTGTGAATCTATTAATGTCCTTGATATGGTACCACAGGTTCCAGGATCCCATGAGGGAATAGGGTTACCGTCAGAACGCTCAAGATCTTACAAAGAGCTTTTTGAGGATCTGTTAAAACAGAGATCTGATCTCAGAGCCAAGGTAAATTTTAGGGCTACAACTTAAAAGAGGTGGCAAACTTTTACTAAGTGAGCACATGTTAAATTTAAGAAATAGAAATTGCCTTTGTTTGTGATGTGGGAAGTTTATTTATTGTTAAATGTATATGCCACCAACAATGGCTCTCATGGCACCAACAATATTGAAACATTGAAAATATTGTGTATATTTCTAAAAATAAAAAAGATTCAGAGTTAACTCTTGGCAACCTACATTAGTATGACAAGTATACAAAAATACATGTATCCATTTATCAGGGAAGGAATAGATGAGCTGAAGGACGTAAATTATGAGATGGCCCAAGGTGTAGGTAAAACTCAGTGCGGGCACATCTTCAGTTCTTAGCGAGATCATAGAAACCAGGTCTGAACTGGAAACTAGTTCTGTCAGTAATTCTGGGGGAATTTTTTTTATGGAGGATTGGCATGATTATTGTTGATGCAAGAATGTCGGTCTTTGTTCATGGACATCTACAACACTGGCTTGGTTCAGATGTAACTATCTTAATCTGCTATAATCAGTTTATTGGAGTGAGAATTAATTCTTGTGCCTCTGCACTCCATTCTCTCATCCTGTCTTCCCGGCTTCGAGAAGATATAGTCCTTTGTTAAACTAGTTTCCTGTGATGGTCCAAACTGGGAAATGGTGGTTGAAGTGCTTCTTACAAACCAAGAACCAACATTTTAAGACTTTTAAATAGTTGAACAATTCAATCTTCGCAGGAATCATGAAAAAGTTCTAGAAGAAAGATGGCCATTTAGTTCTTTACTTATTTGCCCATGTTTTTTTTTTTGAAGATTGTGACATTCTGGGTTGAGAGATCTTTAGTGCTGTCAAACATTCTAATCAAATGTCTTAATTTTTAAAGTGTATTGTCACACAGCCAAATTCAGCATAATGTAGCTTATTTAGATAAATTGATTTTAAAAAGGGAATAATATTACAATTGATCTTGTGAACTCTAGATAATAGTCCTATACAGAACTCTTCTAAACATGCTTTGGAGGATATACTTCGCAATGGTACAACAACGGCATGACTTAACAAAATTGATTGAGCTTTAGTCCGAGTTATCAAATACCTATTTCTGTTTCACAGTGACTCAATTTAAGAGCTTGTAGAGGATTAATTAGAAATCCACATCAGTTGCTTATATTTAGTGCTTGCTGTTCACATAAATGCAGGCTATTTTTAACTGATAAGCATGTAAAATGTAGGCAATATACACAAAATAGGTGGCAACTCAGCATTTTTAGGAAGTGACTCATATTTGCTTTTGTTCACTACTGTACAATATACCACCCTGTTCTACCAAGGGTCTGATCTATAATATAATACGTTTTTTCACATGTTCATGGGAAAATGTTGGAACTCAACATCCATGTAGATTTTGCATTCTATATCCCTATGCATCTGGTTGAGTGAAATTTTTGACACAGAAGAAAGGTATTGTATCAGAATTGAAGCTTACTGGTGTCAAAATAATATAGCAATTCTGAAGCTGTGAATTTACATACTCATGATAATAGCTTGGTTTCACTCTCTTCTCCCTCTCCTCGCTAATAATAATGCAATGTATTGTTAAAATAAGATCTTGATGCACTTGTCGACCCATCTTTATTGTTGCTACTTCTTCAACTATGGGTTGATGTCTAGTTTCTGATCCAAAATCTTTGGCTTATAGTGGGGCTGTCCCCTCTAACAAAAGCCACCATCACATGCTCAGCTTCGTCCTGTTCATGGCTGTGCCAGTGTGCAAAGCCACAAGAACAAAGAAATGAATGCACTTCTGTTTGTAAATTAGGAAAGGGAAAACATGTAGGAGTAAATCCACCCTTTTTCTCCCCCTGCCCCCCTGCATCATAAAAAAAGCTTTATGCTTGTAGTCCTGACTCAGTGAACAAAGAGATGCAGTGTAGGGGATGCTTAACAATACCAAATGAAGAAAAAATGGACTTCCCTTTAAATTGAAAGTGAAAGGTTGACTTGAGCCCCATTCGTTTTTGCTCTTAAATGTAAATAATTTGTGTATAACCTGCATTT
This sequence comes from Heloderma suspectum, assembly GCF_057233095.1. NCBI lineage: Eukaryota > Metazoa > Chordata > Lepidosauria > Squamata > Helodermatidae > Heloderma > Heloderma suspectum. The sequence goes on along the minus strand of NC_139460.1, from coordinate 41,755,121 downwards.
TATTAGTTTAAAAAGCCCCAATTTGGCTAATAAAATCATACTATATTTTAAAAACGCATAATTAGAACTAAGTAGAACTAAGTAGCTGGATTAATTGGAGCAAAAGAAATGGGGGTGGGGGGTGGGGAAAGGTAACTGGTTAATCCCAATTCACCCTCTAGAGCCGGGCTGCCTTGATCTGACATCTAAAAGCTGGTTAGGCAGGAACAAGATAAATGTTCCTATTCATGTAAAATAACTTGGAATACTGTTAATCAGGCACGACACTTCACAATTTAGCTGTCCTCAAGTGACCTAAGGGCACAATCCTATGGGGATAGTTGGCCGCCTCCGAACTTGGCAGCGACTGACTATCCAATGCAGTGTGGGCAGAGTACAGATGGGATCCTCTCCTCCATGCTCCCACCGCCCTGCATTTGCGGCTAGATGGCTGATTTTGGTTGTCTAGCCGGGGCACCACAGAGCATGGGGGGAGGTTGGATGGCGCATAGGAAGTGTCATAACAGCACTTCCACTGTCCCTGCCCCATGAACATCCCCTTTTGCCCCGCTCCATGCTGCTTACAAGTGCGGAGCCGGGGACGAACCGCGCCACCTAGGAGGGGGAGTGGGGAGGGAGGTAGTTTTCTGGGAACCGACCTCAGAGCTTTGGCTCAGAGGTCAGTTCCCAGATAACGAAAAATCCTGTGGCTGTCTAGCCACTGTCTAGCAGCCATTGGATTGCACCCTAAGAAACTCTGTGAATTTTTGGTTGTTGTAAATATTATAATAGAAACACAACTGTGAAAAGATGACTGAATCCCTTAATTGTAGCAAATAATATACCAGTGGTCAAATTATTCAGGGTTGTGGGGAGATAGCAGGCACTTCATTAGATCCACAAGTTCCAGCCTCCCCCAATTTAAGCCAAATGTAGTAGCCTTCTAAAAACAGTAGCTTGTTTAGCACAAAATGGGAGACATGCTAGTTGCAACGTTAATGTTTTTGTTGGCCAACTTGGGGACTAATTTACACTTCATGCTTTGGCTTTTGATCTTGCAATTATATTTTCCTGGATATGTATTTCATCCTTTTAGCCTGCAGAAGCTTCAAGCGATGTCATCAACCTGGGTGAGACTGTAGCTATTCATCCAGTGCCTGAAGAAAGAGAGAGAGAGTTGCCTGACTGGAGTGAGAAAGTAGCCCATGGAATCTTAACAGGTACCCTCAGAATTGATAGTATAGATGCTTAATGTAGTTTAACTTCATTATGGCAGTATGATAAAATTGTTTTCCATCCTAAAAGCATAGTCACAAACTATTGATTCCAGCCGCTTATTCTACAATAGAACTTTTTGGAATTTGTATGTGAGATTATATGTGTGTGTGTATACACATGCACACACACATTTAATTATATTCTCTGATAATATCTTATTAGCACTGGGGTGACAGAAAACCAAATGGTTGAAAGATAAGGTTAATTACATAAATAGTTGACCTGCAATCCAGCGCTAAAACCCAGGGATGCCATCTGTCAATGGAAACGTTTACCACTTGATAGTAACAGGATGTTAATGTTTGTTATTAGGGCTATACTGTATGTCTACTTTACCTGGACTATAACCTGTTTGTTGGGCTGCTTAGAACTGAATTGAAAAGTTCTTGAATGGCTTGGCATTCTCTCTGGGCAAAACGTAGTGTACAGGGTGAACAATTTTTCTCTGGTTCTGTTTGGCTAGTTCTCATTAGATGAAGATCTACATTGTTTCTTTGATCAACATGGTTTTGGACCAGGAGGAGAGTAAAAGAATGAGAATTGTGATTTTGTTTCGCATATTACACAGTTCTTTACTTCTTTAAACTTTGTATTCCAGCCTCCTTTTTAAAAACCTGAGAAAAATACTTTTAAAAAGATAAATAAGCTGAAGTAACACCATGGCAGGTTGGTGCCTGAAAAACAAATTGTAACCTCATAGGTTCTTAGGCTTCATCGAGTGGATATTTTGGTCTGTCAAATCTCCAGGGACTGCCAATTCAGTAATAATGCTACTGAAACAACCTCATATATCTACTTATTTTGTAAACCTGGGGTATATATGAGGATTTCTTGGTGGAACTTAGGAATTACAGTGGTATTTAGGAAAAGAGATGGGTAGCCTCCAAGGTGTACAGAGCCAAAGCCATTTTCATCTTTTTGATCTTAATGATGCAGGTGGATGAATAAACTTGAGGACACCTGACCAGAGTACCTTAAAGCCTGTTTACATCTGATATAGACTAAGGTGGTAGAATTCTGGACTGTACCACTTCATGCTGCAGGTTGGGGGTGGCATACTTCTGAATGCTCTCCTACATAAAAATCTTACCTGTATGGAGTAAGCCTACTCCTTTTTCTGCTTTTTTACTACATGCAGTGAGCTTCTGAGTGACAGAGCATTAAAAAATGACATACCCACCACCAGCAATCTGAAATGGTGCAGTCCAGAATTCTACTGTCTCATTCATGTGTAGAACAGCTCTAAACCAACATGGTGGAGATCATGTCTGCAATTCTAGTTCCTTTCCAAACATGATCAACATTTTCTTCTGAGCATTTGCAGTAGTGCTTCCTAATGGCTGCTGTATAAGTCTTGGACCAGAAGTAACATTTGGCATTGGGGGAAACCATTAAAGTGCTATCACAGTTGCGCTGTGCAGCCTCTCCTGACCTGAGGATGGGAGAGATGGCATGCTCTGGTACGATACTGCTGCACCAGTTCTCTAAGGCATGATGCCTTGTTTAAAGGGGTGTGTGGTGGTGGGGTTCCCAAAGAGGAGTGTCATGGTGGAATAGTCCCTGTTCTTTGAGCAGAGACAAAAAAGAGCTGGGTGAGCTCCAATGCTAATCTTGCTCACAGAGCACAATTCCACAGATCCCACGTCAGCAGCAGCCAGTGGGTGCATTTCCAAGAAGGTAGCGTTTGTTATTAGGAGTGTTAGAGGCTCTTCTTTCATCTGACTCTCTACCAAGGCAGGCAAAGATTTGCTGTCATCACCATCACGCTCCTGTCTGCGGAAGATGGGATTGTGCCTACTGAAGAAGATATGGGCGATGCACTAATATGTGAGCTCGCAACTCATTTTTCAAGATACTAAACTGGACTTGAGTAGTGAGCGGGAAGGAAATGCTATCCTGGGTGCTACTTCTTGATGCTGCAGCTGCTTCATCACTCTGTTATTGGTTGGTTTTTTAAAGGAGCATCCTGGGTGAGCTGGGGCCTGGTCAAAGGAGCAGAATATACTGGGAAAGCAATCCACAAAGGAGCTTCTAAACTAAGAGAACACATTCAGCCGGAGGAGAAGCCTTTGGAAGTCAACCCAACTGTAGCAAAGGGGCTACATGTAGCAAAGCAAGCTACAGGGGGAGCTGTGAAAGTCAGCCAGTTTTTAGGTAAGACGTGGATATCTGATTTCCTTGGGAAAAGTTATGAGGTAACTTGACATGCTTTAATTCTTCCGTCTGTCGTTTGGTTTTTAAAATGGGCATGCAATAATTTAGATTAAAATCCACGGTCCTTTTGAGAAAAAAGGGTCTATACTAAAGGATTTGCATGAACTTGGAGGGTGTGAAACCATAGATAGACCTTCTGCATCTCTAACATGAGGCTATTTATGGCAGTTTTCAATGAGAGATTAAGTGTGCAATGGTATGCATGTTTAGACAGAAAAAAAGGCCTACAGCTCCCAGCATGCCCCAGGCAGCATGGGTGGCTGGGGCATGCTGGGAATTGTCGGCCTTTTTTTCTGTCTAAACATGCATAGGATTGCAACTTAAAAGTCCTTAAATTTCACTACTCTTTTCAAAACATCCTACAGTCTAGCAGCTGCTTGCTCACAAACATAGATACTGCTAGGCATATTTAACCCATTTTCATCCTTTCCTTCTCCCAAGTAGGTTATGGGAGCATTAATGCAAGTCATCCCACTTTATCCTTACAGTGGTCTTGAAAGGTACATTAGGCTGAGAGTTGATGGCAGGCTCACGGCCACCCAGTGAGCTTCAAGGCTAAGCAGAATCTGAAGAAGTTGACATAGCCTTCTCTTGCCTTAGTCTTGCATCCAGGTGCCTGAAAGATGACTAGCATAACAGTGTTTTCATCGCACTTTTTAAATGGCTGGACGTGTCTACATAAGGGCTAAGCTTAATCGGGGCCTCTGGTAATCAACAATGGCATTCCAAGGAGTTTGAAATTGCAAAGTCAGTCTTCCACCCTAGCCGAAATGTTATCTCGGGCTGTTGCAGTTCAGCTTGTATAGCAGGGTCCCCAGTGCGGTGCCCATGGGCAGCATGACACCTTTGGGGACCTCCAACGGCACCTGCGAAGCGCTCCACTCCCTTCCCCTTTCAAAAAATTATTTTTAATAACTTGAAAAACATTAGTGCACCAGGTTCTCTTTCCTACCTGCCACTGATCAGTGGGCAGGAAGAGAAGGAAAGGGTTGCTTCCTGGCCCCACCCAATCTTCTTCCGTCCACACAGACCTTTCCCCTCTCTCTATTTCTCCACCCAACCCCTTTCCTCACTATTTCTCTCTTCCCTTCTTCTTTCTTGCCCTTCCTAGCCCCTAGTTTTGCTCTTTCTCTCCCACTCACCCCTTTATCTTGCTGTTTTTCTCCACTCCCAGCCTCTAGCCTCACAATTCCTCTTCCCTCACCTCTTTATCTTGCTGTTTCTCCCCCTTCCTCATCTCTAGCCTCGCTCTTTCTCTCCCCTCTGCACCTCTGCCTTGCTATTTCCCCCTGCCTTCCAGCCAGAGGTAGGGAGGACAGACATGATATTTCTGTCCTCCCTACCTCTTTTGACTAGCCAGGCTCTGATGGCAGCCATTATGTGACTAGCCACATCCTCCATGGGATCCATTTTGTGGTGGTGCCCACAGCAGTTTCTCAAATCCCCAAATGTGCCCACAGGTCCAGAAAGTTGGGGACCCCCTTTGGATAGTGTTGAGGGATATAGGAATCTGCCTTATACCATGTCAGACTGTTTGCCCATCTAGCCCAATATTGTCTATTCTGAGAGGGCTGAGAGGTCTTTCCTATAACCAACTACCTGATCCTTTGAACCTGAGATGCCAAGTGCTGAATCTTCATGCAAAGCATATGCTCTACCACTGAGTTATGGTCCTTTGCCCTGTTGATAGTTGGATGGAGATGAAAGTGATCTCTGTTCATAGTGAAACTTTTCAGATGGGGAAGCTTGTGATTGTCTGAAGCAGTTGTGTCTGATAGGAATGGGATTATTATTATTAGTAGTAGTAGTAGTAGTAATTGCATTTCGATACCGCTCCATAGCTGAAGCTCTCTGGGCGGTTTACAAAAGTTAAAACATTAAATACAATATAAAAAGTTTAAAAGCTATTTACAAAAAAAACACATAAAAGCACACAATATACAGAAACAACATATAATTAAAAACAACATTGAACTATCAGACATAACTAAAGACACATCCAGGACTGAGTAAAATTCATCATGTGCTGCCAAATGCCTGGGAAAAGAGGTAGGTCTTAACCTGGCGCCCAAAAAATAATAAAGTTGGCGCCAGGCGGACCTCATCAGGGAGCTTATTCCACAGATGGGGGGCCACCACTGATAAGACCCTCTCCCTTGTTGCTGCCTTCCGAGCTTCCCTTGGAGGAGGCATTCAGAGGAGGGCCTTAGATGCTGAAGGTAGTGTACAGGTAGGTTCATTTTGGGAGAGGCGTGCCGTCAGGTATTGCGGTCCCAAGCCGTGTAGGGCTTTATAGGTCTATTCTGTTGCTAGGTAGAAACTGTGGCATTGTCTTTCAGAAGCCTTAGTTATCTGGGCTGCACTAAGAACCAATGGAGATACTTTGCTGAAGTGTCACAGCATCTGCAGCTGCCTCCACAAGAAAAATTGTTAGGGGAAATGAACCATTCATGCAACACTTTTTTTTATGAGACTCAACAGATCCCTGAACTGAATGGCTCAAGTATCTAAGGAAATTAAAATGTCAGTTTCAATCATGCTTTCTGTTTTAGTTGAAGGTGTGTGTTCTATAGCAAGTTGTGTTGGAAGAGAGTTAGCCCCTCATGTCAAGAAGCATGGAAGCAAGCTGGTTCCAGAATCCCTTAAGAAAGACAAAGATGGAAAGTCTACATTTGATGGTGCTCTGGTTGTAGCAGCAAGTGGAGTTCAAGGTAACTCGTCTTAAAATAACTTTTCCTCAACGTGTGATATAAGTTGTATTAAATGTTGTTTGTTCTCTGTCTTCTGGTTCCAATAAGCTGACTTGTTTTGCAGGGTTTTCAACAATATGGCAGGGTTTGGAAAGTGCTGCAAAATGTATTGCTAAAAATGTATCTAAAGAGACGGTTCAGACGGTCAAGTACAAGTAAGTTAACTTTTGCTTCTGCTTGGCCAATATATTTTGATCAAGCTTGAATATTAGGAAATTGTGACCACATCAGTCTTATTAAACAATAGAAATGCTTTGCTTTAGTCAGAGCCAAACTAGACATGAGGGTGGCAGTTACATTTATCTAAATAAGGAACTTACCCAGTTGCATAAAATTTAAAATAAAGAAAGGGTTGTGTTACTGAAGAGGCCTCCTTCATCCTTAGCTTACTTTCCTGCAATCCCTTTCTCTCCCCAAGCACTTTTCTCCTCAGATGAGCTGCAGGACCAGAAATGACTTTGACTGGCAGAAAAGCACTTCAGCAGAGGGGCTTCAGGGAGGTAAATGGTGGGCAAGGGTTCTGCCTGCATGTCCTTTTATTGTAATTGGACCTCCCACTCCCTTTTTCTGTGTAATTGGAGCAATTCTACTTCTAAACACAACTGCTGCTGTCATGTAAAGGCCAAGGAGGATGCAACAGGTCACTTCTAAGCAAGCCATGTTCTCTACCTAAATTGGTTTCTCACTGAATAAATCTTCTCCCGTTTGTTTTTGGGTTAGCCTAGTACAGAATGGGATTCAAATACTGAAATTGGATGTATTTCAGTGGTAGAGACAAATTGTGTTGAGGAAAATGCCTGTATATATACATAACATAAGTGATCATCTGTGACTGCATGCAGTTTCATTCAAAAGAAAATGCAGAGGAGACGGAATGGCTAAGGTTTTTTTAATGGACTGTCCTACACGAAGAAGTACTTAATGAGATAGATGACTTGGGTGTTGTCAGATGGGAGTAGCAGGATAACATGAAAAGAGATACAGTGCAAAACATTAGGGGAGGGTTGTGAATAGCCACTCACATAACCTAAACTGGGTTTAGTTTGAGTTGATTCTGATTTTCCTCAGTGGTACCCATACCAGGCATAACATATGTGAACAGGCAGGCTAGTAAAAACACAGCCTAGAAGCTGAGCTGGGCAAGTGGCTAGAGCAGGTAAAATCAAATTATTGGCAACAGTTATGACCAAAGTGTAAAGTGAGAGAAGGTGGCACTGCATATTACTGACATGAAACAGAGAGACAGAGAAACAGAAGAAAGAATAATGCAGATACTGAAAAGATGATAAAATAGAGGTAAGGCTTGAACAGTGAACAAGCTGAAATCTGGAAGGCAATTGGAAATATTAAACTTGTTAAATATTCTTTCATTACTTAAAATAATAAGACTACAAAAAAAAAACAGAGTTCATGAACAAAAATGGCATGTAAGTGAACAAGGCTGAAAGTCAATCTCCGATGTGATGGATAAAATGAAGTCTAGTTTTGGAGTGCTTTCCAGTTCAAAATTCTTTTGGGGTTAAAGAAAGAGATGACTTTTGAAATGAGCTGGCAGTCAGTATGGGGCAAAATAGAGAACTGTTGGGAAATGTCTGTGCCAACTTGAAAGATTTTTCTGAAATATCACTTCTGATTTGTTCTACCTATAAAGATGACTAGCAAGGCTTTACTTGGAAGTCCCCTCCTTAATTCTACCAGTGTGGAGTCTACCTAATTTGTGCTGTATCATTTTGTGCCAAAATAATGGCACATCTCTGAAGTATTACTGGAAAGGCTGAAGAATATATTCTATTTCTGCGCTACAATTCATGTTAATCTTCTTATTTTAGATTTAAAAATAGGAAAAAAGGAGATCAGCCTTCAATGGCCACTAAGAGTGAAAAGCAATAAGTAACTTGCAGTTATCTATAACTAACAATTGTTTTGATAACTTTCTTTGAGTATTCACCCCATCTGTTTGTGTAACACTATAAAATCATAGAACCTGGAAGAACTCGCTCGGAGTTAATCCCCAACTCTGGGCATTTAAAGGGTTCCAGAAATCAGGCAACAGTAATGTGATTTTGACCTAAACAGCTACAGTAGTATATAACAAACACCCTCAAAATAATTTAGAGAAAAGTCCACAGTAGAATATCTTGCTGCCTCTCACTTGATCATTCTACAGTGTAGCTCCTTGGAGAGGCTGCTGACAGTTTCAGGTTAACAGTTGATTAGCTCACTGCTAAAATTTTACATGATACGCTGGGGGTGGGCAATTTATCCCCCGAATATATTGGGTATTTTCATTTTGTGAAATGGCTTGGATAAATCAGTATAATAAATACTTAGGACTCTTCTGGACTGAAGACTGATAATTTGGACTAAGCATCAGTCTCCTTGCTACTATATCCCAAGGTGTCTTCATTCTTCCCAAACTTTCTGGTGCCTTTAATAGAGGTAACCTCCCTCTCTTAAACTCTCTCCCTGCCTTAGGCTTCGTGACTCTGTTAACAGCACTTCCTTGTTTGAGATTAGGGGTGCTATGCCAGTAATGTTAAATGTTAACCTCACCATTATACGAAGTATTTAAAGTACCTCCATTAATGTTAATTCTTGTTCTTGATCTGCTTTACTATCAAATATTTATGTACTTGGTTGTTTTTTACCCTCCCACATTAAATATAAATATTTAAATTATGCAAACGTCTAACTGCTGTAGTATAGTTACAGTTTTGAGATGGTGTGAATACTCTTCTTTTATTATTGGTACTGCTTGAATCAGTTCTGTTATCTTTTAATACTGGTGCATTTGGCTTATTATATCATGGCGAAACTAATAAATTTGGAAATATTTTGATATCCAATTAATTTGATCAAATTTGCTGTGTTTGGCAAATATTATTTTATTTATTTATTACCTTTTTCTACCGCCCAATAGCTGAATCTCTTTTATAGTTCTAATTATAAGGCTGCTATGTTGTTAACAAGAAACTTTTAAGGAATATAGTATTGGATCCTGCTCTCTACCATTTGGTTCTAATGTGTGTTCTGAAATAAGCCGTTCACTACTGAATTTGGTCATGACCTAGATTATTTTGATTATTCTGACAACAATAAGTTTCTTCATATGGGAGTTCAAAATTTTGACTTCAAAATTCAGTTGGCCACCCTGGAAGTCTAGCAAAGGATAGCTTGCTTGTGCGCTGCTAGTATTACTGCAGCTACTTACAGGGTTGATCCTTTGTAGTGTGTTTTTCTCAGTTTGGTTAAGTAATAGTTTGCCCTCTCATGGTAATGTCTAAAATTATTTGTTAGTATTTTTAGGTTTGTCTCAAAACTGGCATGTGAATAAACGTAAGCTAAACTGGACTGCAAACCTTCACAATGAATCCTGGCAGCTAAAATGTCTTTTCTAGTACATAATCACTGGAGTAGGGTTGTAATGCTTCCCTCCACTGTTGGGAATAATTGAGAATATCTTCTGTACGGGGGGAAAATGAAGCAGCAGCAACGCTAATCAAGGGAAATACCAAGAACTGAAAAGGGACCTGTTCAGTCATAATTCATGCATATACTAAGAACATACAGCGAACACTCTTCATAGTAGGAGAGGGCTATTCCCACTATTATAATAAGAAAAAAATTCCCTTAACTCACTCTTCAGGGCAAGAAAGTGGACTTTGATGCTGCTATTTTACAATAAAGTTTATTGACTACTGGAAAAACTGGGCAGTATCTAACTGTTCCCCGGTACTAGCACTAACGAAGTTGCGCTAGCATAAACCAACGCTGGCACAATGTAACTAGCTTTTGCTAGGGCAATGGGGGGAAAGCAGTGATTTGGTGCTTAATTTCGTTGCCCATTGCCCTAGCAAGAGGTAGTTACGTTGCACAAACATTGGCTTATGCTAGTGCTGGAGCATAAGATTTCTTAAGGGCACATTCCTATGGGGATGGCCTTAAGCCTCCAAACTTGGAGACTTAACAACCATCCCATGCAAAGCGGGAGGTGTGGCAGAGGCGATCTTTGCCTCTGCGCTCCTCTAGCTCTGCATTTTCACTCACCTAACTGAGGCGCTGGGGAGGGAAGAAGGCTGGGGAGGCCGGAGGATTCCTCCTGCTGCAGTGTCTCCTCCTCTCCCTGCTCATGGGAACATTCATAGAATTATAGAATAGTAGGGTTGGAAGGGGCCTACAAGACCATCGAGTCCAACCCCCTGCTCAATGCAGGAATCCAAGTCAGAGCATCCCTGATAGATGGCTGTCCAGACTCATCTTGAATGCCTCCAGTGTGGGAGAGCCCACCACCTCCCTAGGTAATTGGTTCCATTGTCATATTGCTCTAACAGTCAGGAAGCTTTTCCTGATGTTCAGCTGGAATCTGGCTTCCAGTAACTTGAGCCCATTATTCTGTGTCCTGCACTTTGGGATGATTGAGAAGAGATCCTGGTCTTCTTCTCTGTGGCAACCTTTCCCCTTCCCTTCTGTCTGAGGTCACCTTTGCTACCTTGGAGAGGCAGCAGGCACGGTTCTCTCCACACCAGCTGTGAGGGAGGGGGCGGGGAGCTTGGACTCCTGGGTCCGAGGTTGGAGCGCTGACTCTGACCTCAGATCCAGGAATCCAAACTATTCTCGCCCCCCGACACTGTCTAGGTACCATAGGATTGCTATCCCCATTTCTTTTTTTTAACAGTTCATAATCCTTTATAAATTAATGACCCTGGAGCTTTTAAATTCATCTTATTCAGAGTATTTGGTATAACATAAATTAGTTAAGAACTTCAGTACAAATCTCAGATCCTACTTAACTTTTATTTTGGAGGGAACAAAACTTTTCTTCTAGCTACCGTGTATAAGGACAACTTTGGGGTCTGTAGCTAAAAAGACTGAGGGAAAACTGATTCTCTGAAGAATTAATTAAATCTGGGACAGATTAGCAGCCCTATAAAAATGATTGTCTTAAATCATCCTCTTCTGTGTCACTTCTGCTCTGGAAAGATTTCAAGAGGATATAAAGCCAGTCTATATGCTTATTGATTTCAGGTTTTTCAAATGAATGTTGAGCTGTCATTTGGGAATGGGGGTGTGCATATAACAGTTTTCCTTAGTTATACAAAATATTTAGATCTGTTGACATGTTCCTTATTTACATTAAGGTATGGGGATGAAGCTGGCCATGCCACAGACAACGCAGTAAATTCCGCCATCAACGTTGGTGTGACAGCTTTTAATATTGACAACATTGGAATCAAAGCTATGGTGAAGAAAACTGCGAAGGAAACAGGCCATGCAGTGTTGGATGAATATAAAATTATAGGAAAGGATGAATCAAAAGCTATTGAAAAGAAAGAGAGAAAAAATGGACACTGAAGACACTACGTGAATGAATTGCCCAAAGCCTTAATGTGTGGTGTAAATTATTTAAAAAGAAATATTAAGTAACAGATGCTGTATTTTTCTAATTCTTAAGACTCAAAATTGAAATCTAGCTGCTTCTAATATAAATGGTTTCAAGTATCCATAACTTCTATATTACTGCAATATCTAGAAATAAATTTGCAGTAGCATTAAGTCTGCACAAGGAGACCCAAATGCTGTTTTCTCAAATTAAAGTAGAAAATAAGAATCTCGTTTTGTGTATAGTGGGGCTACTTTTGTAACAATGTAGACAAAACATATTGTAATAACTAATAATTTTAATAGTTACTGAAACTGAACTGCCTAACTGAAGATGCTACTTCAGCTTTACACAAACTGGCAAAGCTAGTAGGTCCTTTCTTGAAACTAGGGGCAGTGTCCAGTGCTGCCCGTCTGCTAGTGGGACCCACCACGGGTGCAGTGGGGAGCTAGTGGTTCTAAAAACAAGCTGAAATGAGCAGAAATACTCATTTCTGGAACAGCGCAGGCCAGTGGAGCTTGCACAAGAAAACTCCACTGACCTGTCTCAATCTGGAAACAAGAGTTTCCACTTGTTTCCAGGGTTGCTTTTTGAACCACTAGCTCCTCACTGCATGAGCAAACCAAAAATTGAAATAAAAAATTGGAATGTATCACTAATCCATTCTTTCCTGAATTAGTGATACAAAATCATTAACCAAACTTTGTGAAATCCTGGATTTTATTGGAATAGGTGGCAAAATTCTTGCCAGCTTGGGTAGGTAGGATGTATAGTTGGCATTCTCCAGCCTGTTTGTGGGAACAGACTTTCTCTTTAAGAAAAGGTTGGCCTCTCTAGCTTTAATTATGCTCTGTATTTGTTGTAGGATCACCCGATTATAAAATGAAAGCCTGTATTATTCAGAAGTGAATCTTGCAGCCTTGTGATAGAATGCCATGCATTTCATATGTTGGATGTTTACTCCACTTCAGTATCTAATATAAATGTTCAGTTGCTACGATAAAACTTATTGTGAGGTTTCACAGATGCTAAAATCGATAGGGTTGATAAAATCTACAGCAGAAATATAATGCCACTTAGTAGGAACACATCTACTGTTTAAGGAGCTAACCACTTGAAATGTCTTATAAATATTAAACAATCAATAAACATAAGATGCATGTTTTGGTTACCTGCATTTTTATTAGTATAGAAAAGCTACAGTGGCAATTAGTTGAGTGGTTGTGTAAGGATATTGTGAAGCATTTGCAACCTCTTTTTGTGTATGTGGACTAGATTAAGGGTGGGCGAACTTCAGGGTTGTTTTCACTAGAGCAGGAACCAGAGTCTGGTGCAAAAGACAGGAACTCACAGTCCTTCCACACACACAAATCATGCCTGTTTCAGCAATATAATTTAGGGCAAAGGGGAAGAGAATCACTTCATTGCTGCTATTTCTAAACAATTGGGAGTCAGAAATCCTTGCTGATCTAGTGCAAATCACCCAGAGATCTACTAATAGATCCTGGGGTGTGTTTCCACACTATCAGCTTCACTTCGTTTGCAACTTTGTTGCGATGTTTCCCCAACCACATCTTCTTTCCTGTTTCCACAGTCCTTAAAGACCAGGCTTATTGCTGTAGCCTGGGGTTCTGTGCTGTTTCCACTGAGCTCTGATTGAATTATTTTCTTGATGGTTGGGTGGAGTCTGGGTTGGGTCTGATTACCTCATCAGTGTTCCCACCTCCTCCTCTTGCCAATTCCCCACTCCCTCACCCCCTTCTGCTCTGCTCCAGTTTCCCGGCTCTGGCCAGTCTCCTCCATGCCTTCTGAGCATTTTTGTTTTTTCCTTTAAGCAGAGTCGTGTGTGCAGACCCCCCTCTTTTAAACACTTCCCCCCTAAAAATGGGACTTAAAGCACAATTTCATTTTAGTGAAGGAGCGAAAAAGCAAAGTCATGTGTGCAGCATCCCCATCCCTAGTGGGCCCCCCTGCCCCCAGCAACTGCTTCACAGAGACACAGAGCCAGTATGGTGTAGTGGCAAGAGTGTTGGACTGGGAGCTGGGAGATCCGGGTTCTAGTCCCCACTCGGCCATGGAAGCTCACTGTGTGACTTTGGGCCAGTCACACACTCTCAGCCCAACCTACCTCACAGGGTTGTTGTTGTGAGGATAAAATGGAGAGGAGGAGAATAATGTAAGCTGCCTTGGGTTCCTTGCAAGAGGAATAAAGGCAAGAGATAAATGCAATAATAAATAAAATAAATAAATTAAACCCAGCTTGCCCCTGCCCCACCAGTGCTGTTGCTCTTCTCCCTTACTCTGGCTTCCCAACTGCCCTGCAAGGTGGGCTAGGAGAAGAGGTAGTAGCTGGTTGGCTTCCCAATCAAAGGCACTTTTAATACCTATTGAAATCCTAACTGTCAAGCCTTTCTCCTGCATGGCTGAGAAGGGAGACTTCCCCATCACCTGGGAGGAAAAAAGCCCATCAAACTGGTGAGCAAAAGGGAGAAGAAGCAGTCAGTGAAGTCAATGGGAAGGGGAAGTTCCAAGTAAATACATCGCAGGGGATTGGAGACTTTAAGACTGCTACACTAAGTAGACTTACAATGCACTCCTATGCATGCCTACTCAGAAGCAAGCCACACAGATTTCAATGGTGCTTACTCCCAGGAAAGGAAAGCCTTACAGCCAATGAGCTTACTCAGAAGTGACACCCCCTAGCACACGTCCGCACAAAGCAGGACAAAGTGCTAAAGGGGAAATAAATACACAGGGAAGAAATGGGGAAGAGAGCCAGTGGATGATATACTAGTTGTGCATCTCTTCATCTTTGCCTCCCTCGCCCCCTTCTGCTCTGCTCCAGCCCTTTTGTTTTTGTCCTTTAAAGTGAGTTTTAAAGTGCACTTTTGCTTTAACAAAGGAGCAAAAAAGCAAAGTCATGTGCAGCATCCCCCCTTTTAAACCCCCCACCAAAACAGGGACTTAAAGCACACTTTCACCTTAACGAAGAGGAGTGTAAAAGCAAAGTTGTGTGTGCAGTATTCCCCCCGCCCCTTAAACCCTTTCTTCCCCTAAACCAGGGATGCGCCTTACCAACTCTCTGTGAAGCTGTCTTTGCGGCTCTCCTGATTTCCCTGCCACCACCTTGACTGGGAACTTCATAGGGATACCCGGGAGGGCGGACACTGCACTTGTATGTCAGGGGTACATCTCTTCATCTCTGCCTGACTGCTCCCTCCAGTATCATCTCCCCCTCTCCTTCACACACTGTTTCTGATGAGGTCACGGGAAGGTGAGCAACACGCCCCATGGGCAGGACTATGATACCAAACAAAAAAGCAAAATTGGCTTTTTAGTACTCCTAGGGCAGAGATGTATGTGCATGGTAGCTTTGTGAATGTATAGTCAAAGCAAAACCCAGAACATAAAGCTAACCCTGAATGTGAACTTACATGCATCCATTTATTACACTTGGGTCACTAAGGGAGCAATCCTATATCCCCTAGACAGCATCTGAGGGACATAGGATTTTTTGGTTTCTGGGCTCCAAGGTTGGAACCAGGGCTCTGATCTCAGAGCCCAGAAACTGTGCTCCCCACCCCTCAGAGCTAGCATGGTTCTCTCCACCCCAGCTACGTCTCTGCACTTGGAAACAGAGCACAGAGATGGGGAAAAGGGGGCTGGAGGGGGGGAAACTGCGGAAGCTGTGTTACGCAGCTTCCTATGTGCCGCTGTGAAACTCCCCGGCCAGACAAGTGAAATCACCTGTCTAGCCAAAATGCAGGGCAGCCAGAAAACAGAGGGGAGGATCACCGCTGGGTTCCAACTATCCTGCATGGGATGGTCATTTGTCTCTGAATTCAGAGGCTGACTACTTTCTCCATAGGACTGTGCCCTAATATGCATTAGGCATCCAACAAGGAAGCTGACACAATTCTAATGCCCCTCTCATGAGAACAGGTGCTTGGAAGAAGGGTAATAGTGGCAAGAGGCTTACAGAGCACTCCTATACTTGTCAGAAGTACATCCCACTGAGTTTAATGGGGCTTAGTCCTAGGTGTGTATAGGATTGCAGCCTTAGCAGGCTGGCTGACCTACTCGACAGGATTGGGTACAAACCAGTTTGCAGTTGTATATGCTGCCTAGTCCATAAACAGTCATGCTAAAAATGGAGTGCTCTATTTCCTATTTAATCTAAAACAGGAGTTGCACCTTGGGCCTATAGGCTGCCAACTCCCAGGCTTCTCTTGGAGGGGGCACACACAGAAGGCATTTGAAGCTGATCTCGGGGACTGGGTAGGTCCATATGGGGAGACGCAGTGCTTGAGGTATTGGGGCCCTGAGCCATGTAGGGCTTTATATTTGAAGTCTTGTCTTCATTGCAAAAAATCCACAGAACACTTCATAGCAAAATCCCTTAATTTAAATATTAATCTGAACATCCTAATACATGACCTTCATTGTATTTTAAAGAATATTAGAGAAAAGGAACCAAATGATTCAGACTGTAAACTCAAAATAGTATTTGTGTGCTTTGCGTATTTTATATTTTTTAATGGACTCTTGCTTCAAATATATGGGGTCACTAGACCCTTTGTAAATTCAGGTTTAGGTTTTCCCAAGAATTGGTTAAGCCATTAGAGTACTGAAATGAGTGGTGGTGACACTGCCTGCTGCGAGTTGATGAATCTCTCCATCAGACATATTTTTAAAGTTCTTAGTCCTTATGGCTGTTTGCTACAATACTGTGTAGCTATTGCATTTAAAAATTACATAGATTCATGTAAGACAGTTTGCATGCAGTAGCCTCCCATCCATAGGTTTGGGATGGAGAACAAGAAATCATCCAGCAATATGGTAACGTTTAATTTTTATAATCATAGGGACAAGAGCGGGGCAAACGCATTTTTCTTCCTGACGCGGAGCTGAGCCACTAAGGGCTTAATCCTATGCATGTTTATACAGGAAAAAAAGTCCTACAACTCCCAGCATGCCCCAGCCGGCATTCCGCCATGGCTGGCTGCGACATACTGGGAGTTGTAGGACATTTTTTTTCTGTCTAAACATGCACAGCAACGCTTCTCTCCCAGCGCGCTCCCGAGATATCCCTTTACTGAGGCGCTTCCAACAGACCGGCCCGCGCTTGGGCCCCGCCCCCTGTGAGAGGGAGAGAGCCAACGCGAGCGCCCTCTGCCGGCTCGCGCGGACACGGGCAGGAGCGCGGCTTTGTGCCGTTCGACTTTCCTCGGGCGGAGGCCGTGACGTGACGTGACAGGACAGGGGGGCGCGGGAGCGAGCGTTCCAACGGTTCCTGTCACGTGAACCCTTTCCTCCTCCCTCCCGCTTTTGCCAAGGCGATTAGGACGCGCCGTGGCTGCGCTGGGGGTGGCGGCTGCGCGGACGTAACCATGGGAGAAGGGGGGGACCGCGGCGAACTGGTGGACTCAGAGGGAATCGTGCTGGAGCTGGGGCAGGAGAGGCAGATGAGGTGAGTCTCCTTTGCCCAACAGGACTGCGGAAACCTTGCGTACATGGCACCAATGCCCTCTTTCATTTCTGACGGGCAGGCGGATAGACCTCCCCCCCCACACACAACTCCTTAGTGGTACGCGGGGGGGGGCAGGCGGCCCCCTCCCTGACAGTAGCTCCCCTCCCCCAGTGGCTTCACGCCTGCAGTTGAAAGAAAAGCGCTTTGCACATGCTACCCACCCCCTGAAATACACCGGTGCTGCCACCGTTTATATAAAGAGCACCGATGTAATAGTTTTTTTTGGTTCGTATGGTTTTATTATACGTGGGGGTAAAAAATATTTAGTATTTAATTGGTGCCTTAGGGCGCAGTCCTGTGCCTGTTTAGACAGAAGAAAGCCCTACGGCTCCCAGCATACCCCAGCCAGCCTGCTGGGAGTTGTATGGCTTTTTTCTGTCTAAACGTGCAAAGAATTGCGCCCTGAGGACACAGTCCTGTGCCTGTTTAGACAGAAGAAAGCCCTACGGCTCCCAGCATACCCCAGCCAGCCTGCTGGGAGTTGTATGGCTTTTTTCTGTCTAAACGTGCAAAGAATTGCGCCCTGAGGACACAGTCCTGTGCCTGTTTAGACAGAAGAAAGTCCTACGGCTCCCAGCATACCCCAGCCAGCCTGCTGGGAGTTGTATGACTTTTTTCTGTCTAAACGTGGAAAGAATTGCACCCTGAGGACACAATCCTGTGCCTGTTTAGACAGAAGAAAGTTCTACGGCTCCCAGCATACCCCAGCCAGCCTGCTGGGAGTTGTATGACTTTTTTCTGTCTAAACGTGGAAAGAATTGCGCCCTGAGGACACAATCCTGTGCCTGTTTAGACAGAGAAAAGGCCTACAACTCTGGGGAATGCCTAGAGTTGTAGGCCTTTTCTCTGTCTAAACAGGCATAGGATTGCGCCCTAAGTAAACTTTACGACAGCCCTCTAGGGCAAGACAGTAGTAACACAGTGTAGGGCAAGCAGAGTGGGGCTGGAGTTGGAGTTTGCCTAAGATTTGTTGAGTTTATGGCAGAAAGAGAGGCTAGAATTTGGGGCTTCCAGGCTATATACATTCAGCCGTTCTTGACATTGACACAGCCAGACATTTAAGACAATGTTAAAATATTGATGGTTGATTTATTAGTAGCAGCAGCAGCAGCAGCAGGGCCACCCCTTGACATTCTTGGTGCGTGAGGCACAATATTCAAATGGCATCTGTACAGACATATTCAAGTTAACAAATATTGGGCCCAGTCCACTGGAGAAGTTAGTTCTCCCTATGCAAGCCTTATTTGAAATGAGCACCAATGTGTTTTTAGGCAGCTCCTGCTCGTCTAAGTGGGGCTTGTACTGGATAACTTCACAATGTATAGTGGTCTGTGGGTCGGATGCATCTGTTTTCCAATCTGTTACTATTATTTGTACCCACAATGTGCTGCCTGAGTTGGCTGCCTCACCACATGATAAGTCACATCATGTGCAAGAGGAGGTGGTACAGATGGGGACACAGGAGAGTGGACTTGGAAGTGCATGACTGCCCCTGTGTATAATTATTTACACAGCTGTTACAGGTTGCTGTGACGTAACCTTCCCTCAGGTCCATCTGCCTCTGCTTTGGGACAGCTGTCCTCACTGTCCCACAAGCTTCAGTCCCTAAATTCACCAGGTAAAGGAGACACCCAATATGCCTAACTGGTTCCCTTTACCCACCCAGGGGAAGTACCCAGGAAGTATGAACACTATTGGTAGCGCAGAAAAATGAATAAGACATCGGATAATTCAAAAACAAACAAATTAAGGTTTATTTAATATAAGATGTTTTAATTAATCAGTTCCTGGTCTTACACTGCCTACTCTACCCCTTCTAACTCCTATTCTCACAACCCCACTATCTAGATGTAGCTTAATCAAACCCGAAGGCCCTGTCTCCATTCCCAAACCCTATCTAACCAACTGCCTGGTCCTCCCTTTTATAAACTCAGTCTCCACACACATACACACCCCTCCCACCTTTCACTCACTACCAAACAGTTAACCCTGACTTACCTGGGTTCTGTTTAACACAGCAAACACATATAAACATTAATAGAGACTCCACATGGCAAACATTGTGATTTTATCACAGTTGCTTATTTATTTATTTTATTTTATTTGTTACC
Organism: Heloderma suspectum; assembly: GCF_057233095.1. Lineage (NCBI taxonomy): Eukaryota > Metazoa > Chordata > Lepidosauria > Squamata > Helodermatidae > Heloderma > Heloderma suspectum. Next base: position 41,735,879 of record NC_139460.1, on the reverse strand, counting down.
TTTCTGTCCTGCTTTTCCTCCAAGGAGGCCAGGGCAATGTACACAATCCTCCTCCACCATTTGTCAATGGTAATTTGACATTTTGACAATGGCAGTGTCAAAGAGTGTTCAAACTACCGTACAATTGCGCTCATTTCACATGCCAGCAAGTTGATGCTCAAAATCCTACAAGCTAGGCTTCAGCAGCATGTGAACCGAGAACTACCGGAAGTACAAGCTGGGTTTCCAAGAGGCAGAGGAATTAGAGATTAAATCGCCAACATTCGCTGGATCATGGAGAAAGCAAGAGAATTCCAGAAAAACATCTATTTCTGCTTCATTGACTACGCTAAAGCCTTTGATTGTGTGGATCACAACAAACTGTGGCAAATTCTGAAAGAGATGGGAGTACCAGACCACCTTACCTGTCTCCTGAGAAACCTGTACGAGGGTCAAGAAGCAACAGTAAGAACTGGACATGGAACAACCGATTGGTTCAAAATTGGGAAAGGGGTGCGACAAGGCTGCATATTGTCGCCCTGCTTATTTAATTTATATGCAGAGTCCATCATGAGAAACGCCGGGTTGGATGAATCACAGGTCGGAATTAAGATTGCCGGGAGAATTATCAACAACCTCAGATACGCAGACGATACCACCCTAATGGCAGAAAGCGAAGAGGATCTAAAGAGCCTCTTGTTGAGGGTGAAAGTGTGTACTGCAAAAGCTGGTTTGAAACTCAACATAAAAAAACGAAGATCATGGCATCTGGCCCCATCACTTCCTGGCATATAGAAGGGGAAGAAATGGCAGCAGTGACAGATTTTATTTTCTTGGGCTCCAAGATCACCGCAGACGGTGACTGTAGCCATGAAATTAAAAGACGCTTGCTCCTTGGGAGGAAAGCTATGGCCAACCTAGACAGCATAGTAAGAAGCAGAGACATCACCTTGCCGACAAAGGTTCGTATAATCAAAGCTATGGTTTTCCCAGTAGCAACATATGGCTGTGAGAGCTGGACTATGAGGAAGGCTGAGCGCCGAAGAATTGATGCCTTCGAACTGTGGTGCTGGAGAAGACTCTTATGAGTCCCCTGGACTGCAAGGAGGTCAAATCAGTCCATCCTAAAGGAAATCAACCCTGACTGCTCATTGGAAGGACAGATACTGAAGCTGAAGCTCAAATACTTTGGCCAGCTAATGTGAAGAGAAAACTCCCTGGAAAAGACCCTGATGCTGGCAAAGATTGAAGGCAAAAGGAGAAGGGGACAGCAGAGGATGAGATGGCTGGATAGCATCACTGATGCAATGAATATGAACTTGAGCACACTCCGGGACAGCGCAGGACAGGAAGGCCTGGCGTGCTCTGGTCCATGGGGTCACAAAGAGTCGGACACAACTTAACGACTGAACAACAACTCCCCAGTCCTAGTTCAGCACTAACCACTGTATCATACTGCTTAAATCCCTGGCATCTCCAGATAGGGCTGGAAAAATTCCAGACTGGAACTCTGGAATTAGGTGTTGACTGTACTGGGCTAGGTGGTCCAATGGTCTGACTCAGTATAAGACAGCTTCCTATGTGTCTACGGTTTAAACGACACTTATTTAGAAGTTTCAGTGATGCAGAACATGGGCAGCCTGTTTCCTTATATGGACTGGTTGCTCGGAATAAAATCTCGAAATGCTCCTATATATCTTCTGGCTACTTGCTGCCTTCTATGTACAAGATGCAGGTTTTCCCATTTTTCACCTTACAGTGCAATTCTATGCATGCATACTCAGAAGTAAATCCTATTGTGTTTAATAGATGCTTACTACTAGGTAAGTATGCACAGGGCTACAACTTTAAGGTTGCAATCCTATCCTCACGTATTTGGGAGTAAGTCCCAGTGAATTTCATGAGACTTACTTCTGATGTGCACGGGATTGCACTGTAAGGGCGCAATCCTATGGGTTGTGCCATGGGTACTTGTCATAAGCCCCCGAATTTGGAGGCTCTCTCTATTTTAGCTAGATCGGCAATTTTGCCCATCTAGTGGAGGATGAGGGAAGGAGGCTGGTGGAGCAATAGGAAAAGTCATAAGCCAGCCACCCCAGCCTCCCCCCGCTCCACCGGCTATGGGGGAGGGGCTGGGGAGTGCAGTTTCCTGGCTCGGAGCTTGGAGCCAGGAAACCAAAGAGTCCTATGTCCCCCAGACACTGTCTAGGGGACATAGGATTGCTTCCTAAGTGACTTACAGAATTGCTTCCTAAGTGACGTATAACTTACTAAGTTCTACTAAATATATTTCATCAGTATTGATACAGTTTTCCAAAAGTGATTTCCTTTGTGAGCTCTCCACCGATCAAAAAGGAACAGTGAGATAATTTATAGAACTGTTGTAACTTGCTGTTCCTCAGCAACGTTGGTTTTGGGGTCCATCAGACTTGGAGCTACAACATTACCTAGAAGCAATGAAAGGCCTCCTTATACAACATGTAATTATCTGTTTAATAGCTATGAACAGGCATGGAAATATTGTTAGCTTTGTATTTATCTGTATTTTAATATGTGTTAATAAATGTAATTTAAATTGAGTGGTTCCTGTCCTGCAGCCAAAAGCGTAAGATAAAATAATAATAACAAATTAACCTCCTAGTATTGTGAAAGTACATAGGGCCTCAGCAGGAGTGGGGAGCTCAGAAATCCTTAAGTCCTGGGATGTGCAAAGTCTTGATATAGTTTTGCTCAACAGCATGACCTCATATTACCATCTGTCTGTTTATCTTAACACCTGTAAGTCCATTCCCAGTAAAGGAGGAATATGTTGTTTGTGATGATATCTTCTTCACAGTTTTACAGGCTTTACAGATTAAGAGTATTGGGCAAGTGCCTGAATGTGCGTTTAGAAATATTCAAAGAATCCTTTAGAAATAATCTGTTAAAGAATTTATATTATAAACATTTTCATATGCTTATGAACATCACATTTTTATTGTCTGCTGGGATTATTTAACTACTTTTTCTCTCTGTAATGCAGAGAAGTGCTAGAACTCTCAGTATTTGAAATGAAAAATACAGTAGCAGAACTGGAGAAAAGACTTAACAGTGTTGAGGATGAAGGTAAGAGACTAAGTCTAGAGTTCTGTACATTTAATTGCATATCAATCCAACAAGAGTCTTCAGGCATTGCTGTTAAAATGTATTTTAAGTATACATAGAGCTGTGCATACTGATCAAAACGTACTCTTATGAGTCTCATACTTCCCTGACCAGTGAGAAGCTCCACGAGTTTGGGGTTCCTTGGAGGAGAGTGCACTGGAGACCTAAGGCGCTCTTGTAATATTTGCTTTAATTACAAATATACAAGTAGAACAAAAGTGAGGGCAAAGTAGCTCTCCTCCAAGGCAGAAGAACTGCTACCACACATCAGATCTCCAGAGAGAGAGAGAGCATGCACCAGAAGGGGTCTTCATGCCCAACTATTAGCGCTTTCTGCCTCAGTCTTTTATCTATTTCAAAAATTGCCAAAATGCTTCTCCTTTTCTCTGTTAACCAGCAAACCAGATTAACAAAAGAAATCTGTCAACTAGCTGTAATTTTAAAATGTTATTTATTAAATTTATATCCTACCTTTCCATTAAAATAGTGCTCAGAGAGGCTAACAGTAAAAACAGAAAAAATAACAGTTATGATTAAAGCATTAAAACTTATCAATTAAAAGCACATCCAATAAGAAGCACATCAAATAAATCGCCAAAATAAAAATAAAAGGCAAATAAAAGCACATCACTACAAGAGAAAAAAACTTAGTTCAGACGGAAATCAGCTTAGATGCCAAAAGCCTGCCAGAATAAAATGTCTTTGCATGTTGGTGGAAGGATAACGGAGATGGAACTGGAGTGGTGTTTCCCGCTGTTTTTGAAGGTAAATATTCGCTTTCCATTTACAGCAGAGATAGGTAACTTGTTGCCCTCCAGATGTTCTACAACTCCTAGCATCCCAACCATTGGCTCTGCTGGCTAGGGCTGATGGGAGTTGTAGGCCAAAACATCTGGAGGGCCATACATTGCCCACCCTTGACTAGCTGCATTCTGTGGTAGCTGCTACAACTCAGGCTTGTGGGTCATCAGCAACATGGCTCTGTAGAATCTGGCTGCCAAGCTTACATTAGAGTTGGGGTCTGGATAACAAGGTAATAAACAAGATACTATTCTAAATGTTCCATAATGCCTTCTCCCCCCCCCCCTCCCCCAACACCTTGTTCCATCAATGAGTACATAGAGAACCTTAAACACAAGAATAGATCAGGACATTTCTAAGCCCTTTCTAAAATCATCGACATGGAAATATTAGAACAAAATAGGAAGTCTTCCTGAGCATCCTTCCTTTTAAGACCAGGATGGTCTTTGTAAACTGTCCAAAGCGCTTCGGCTAGTGGGCAGTATAGAAATGTAAGAAATTAAATGAAAGGATGGGGCAATGTGCAGCTACCACCACAGATACAATACAGGTCAATAAGGATACTCTATCATGAGACAGTCAACCTGCCCAATTCTCAGCCAGGAAAAGGTTCTGTTCTTCCTTCAGGTGTTCCATGTGCTGCCTCACAGGGTGAGAACCTATGAGGCTGTGATCTATCAGATTATGGATTTAGGTAATACTATTACTTTATGTTAAATATGAAAGTGTTAGCAAACATTTTCAGACGGTACTACTTGTTCGGAGTTTTGTAGGTAAATGCATGCTTCTTGATTTTAGATGTGAACACTGCAGTTTTTAGAAGCTTTGAGATATTTTAGTTTACAGAATCAAAGGACAATAACCAGAGTAATTTATTTTTATTTTAAGACAATGAATGGAAAACCAGATATGAAACCCAAATAGAATTGAACAGACAGATAGAAAGGCAAATTGGACTTCTCCAAAGAAAGATGGATCATGTTCGTAGCAGCCCAGCAGGTATGACTTGAGGGGTTCTTAGCTGGCATTGACAATTACTGCACACAGAAATCCTCTGTATTTGCATATTATTTATCAAAAGGCTCATGTATATTTCTTACTTGTAGACAGATTGGCTTCTGTTCGCTCCTTTGATCAAATGCACATGGTAAGTAAAATGACATTTAATTAAACAAATATCTCGTATCTGCTATATAAGGGAATTTTATGTTTTGTACCACAGACAGATGTAAGGCTGGCAATTCTGAAACTCATTTCCTCCCCCCCATCTCCCACCTCTCACTCCTTTGTAGCATTTACATGTAATTCTGCATAATGACTACCACTGAATAGTTATGCTGTTTGTAACTAACTATCCCAGCCACTATGTGCTCACTGCTATCTATACAATTTTGCTTTAATTATGCATTGACAAATGCTGGGAATAAGCCCTGTTTCTCAGGACAGCTTCATGCATTTTAGTGGGGGGAAAGATTTCCTGTTTGCCTCTTGGCTGCCTCTACTGCAGTGGCCTTCATGGTTCTTAAATCCAAGCCACAGCAGACATCTGCCAGGAGCCCATGGTTGCTATCTCCCCATCTGTATGTAAAGGCGGCAAATTGTGGTTTAATTAACCCATGTTTTGCCACAGTGTGTGCCCAATGCCTGCTGCCACCATTTTGAATATGCAACCTCCAATTGGAGGTTGCTCTGTGATATGAGAACCTGGAAAGTATGGGTTAATCATGGGTTAAACAACCCACAGTTAACCTAAAAACTAATTGTAGGTTAACAGGTTCACAGGTCATGGTGGTGGTGGTGGCGGTGCAGTTGAAGGCACACTTGGAAGAAACTGATTATCTAGACCCATTTCAGTCGGGCTTCAGGCTTGGGCATGGGACAGAAACGGCCTTGGTAGATGATATGAGGAGGGCTCTGGATAGGGGTGAATGCTCCTTCCTTGTTCTCCTCGACCTCTCAGCGGCTTTTGATACCGTTGACCACGGTATCCTCCTGGACCGCCTGGAGGGGTTGGGCATTGGAGACACCGTATTGCGGTGGTTCTGGTCCTTCCTGTCCAGCAGGTACCAGAGGGTAGCACTGGGAGAGGAGGTTTCGGACCCATGGCCACTTACTTGTGGGGTGCCACAGGGTTCCATCCTCTCCCCGATGCTATTTAACATCTATGTGAAGCCGCTGGGGGCTATCATCAGGAGGTTTGGGGTGCAGTGTAATCAATATGCGGATGACACGCAGCTCTACCTCTCATTCAAATCTTCACCAAGGTTGGCTGTAGAATCCCTGTCCAAATGTCTGGAGATGGTGAGTGGCTGGATGGGGAGGAATAAGCTGAAGCTGAACCCTGACAAGACTGAGGTACTTTTGGTGGGAGACAAGAGGAGGTTGGGGGATGTTGACCTGGTGTTGAATGGGGTACAGCTACCCTTGAAGGACCAGGTCCGCAGCCTGGGGGTCATTTTGGACTCCCAGCTGTCCATGGAGGCTCAGGTGTCAGCTGTGAGCCGGACAGCGCTGTATCAACTCCATCTGATACGGCGGCTGCGCCCCTTCCTTCCCGACCATCTGCTCCCATTGGTAGTACATGCCCTGGTCTCCTCTCGTTTAGACTACTGTAATGCGCTCTACGTGGGGTTACCCTTGAAGACGGTTCGGAAACTGCATCTGGAACAGAACGCGGCAGCTCGCCTGATTAAAGGCAGCTGCCGGCGAGATCACATCACTCCAGTGCTGAAGGAGTTGCACTGGTTACCAGTTGTTTTCCGGGCCAAATTCAAGGTGTTGGTTTTGACGTTTAAAACCCTATATGGTTCCGGCTCAGCCTATCTTAAGGAGCGCCTCCAGCAGCACCAGACAGGCGGCTCAACAAGATCAGCCTCGGATGGCCTTCTCTCTGTCCCATCAGCCAGGACAGCTAGACTGGTGGGGACGAGGGAGAGGGCCTTTTCTGTGGTGGCCCCCACTCTGTGGAACTCCATCCCTAGGGAACTCCATCATGCCCCCTCTTTAATGAGCTTCCGTCGTGCATTAAAAACATGGTTGTTCAGGCAGGCATTTGGGGTGGGTTAGGGTATTTTAGGAAATGTTTTTATTGTAGAGTTTTATTGTTTTAAACTGTTTTATTGTATGTTGTACATCACCCAGAGTGGCTGGGTGACCAGCCAGATGGGCGATTAATAAATTTAATAATAATAATGATGATGATGATGATGATGATGGAGCAGCCTCCAATTAGGCCAGTCAGAGGTTGCATATTCAGAATAACAGCAGCACGCAACCCTGGCAAATCATGGATTAATTATCCATTACATGTGAACCAGGTCGATGTGATTTCATACATGTCTCATCCCTTCATATGACATGGTGGTCACTGTAGTCAACACACCCCAAAGGAAATGGGATTCTCCCTCCCCTGACTCCCCCCAAAAATGCCCTTTATTGATGCCAACAAAACTCATGGGGCAGTATCTAATACTGTTGCTCCTCTTGTGCTGGCTCCATTGTGCTTGCAGGATCCACCTTGAGAGCAACAGGAATCAGTGCTTCTAAAAGGAATCCCAGAAATGAGTGGAAATTCTTCATTTCGGAATGGGACTGGTAGCAGAGCTGCATTTTGTGATGTCTGTTGACCTGCACCGATCTTGAGACAAGTGTTTCCACTCATTTCTGATTGCTTCAGGAACCACTAGGTCCAGCTCGTGTGCTAGCAGTATTGGATAGTGCCCATAATTAACTGGTTTGTATCAAGGACTTGGACTAAGAGTAAGTAACAATTTAAAACAATTTAATATAGCATAACCAACATTGTGAGTTAATTTAGAATTCTTGAAGGGAAAGCATTTTTTTCTGAGAGTTCTCTAAGATTACTCATTATTAGTGACACATTTCCTAACCAAACTCAAGGCAGTTAGTTGATCATTAGAGACAACTGTTCGTATTAGAACTTGGCTTTTCCCAACATTTTTATTTCACCTGCAAAAGTTAATATGTTTGAGTTAAAGAAATACGGTATGAGTTTAGGTATCATGGGGATGGGCGTATTGGAATCATAGAATATTTAATGGTAATGAGAATGCTTGGATGATGAATGAGGGAGCAAATTAGATTTTCAGTGCACAATTGCTGCAAAAGGTCAGTACTGTTTGGTCTGTTGAAAATACATTTTTCTGAGAGTTTCTTGCTCTGTGACTTTTACCATTCATTCTTATCTGAGTATACTAAGGATTTCTAAGGATCTCCTTTTGGCATGGTTTCTTCCCCAAAATGGTGGTGGAGTAGAATTGACGAGCATGATTAGAGGCAGTGGGGGAGACGAGAAAGCCATAACAGTTTAGGAGAATCTATTTCTGCTTGTTAGTATTGGACAGTGAAACTGCTTCTTAAAATCAAGGGCAACTCAATGGCATCCCTGTTGTGAGCTCTGTTTAATTGGTAAGTTCTTTTGTGCCCCATATGCTTTATTTTATGCTAGCACTAATTATTAAGCAATTGAAATGCAAGCCCTTTGAAGCATGCTTTACTGCATTGTGAATTTTGCTTTCTGCAAAATTAGCCAGTGTCCTTTCATTAAAAGAGATTGCAGGAAATGTACAAAAGTTTTCTTTAGAAATTAATTTTCTACATTAGCACAGGGAACTTTCATCTTTTTCTATCATGTTGCTTGCAATAAAGCAACCTAATAGAGAAAGTCTGATATGCAAATATACTGATGAATATTGTATAGACACATACAGTTTGAACAACCATTCTTGTTGGGATTAGCTGAGGAAGCCGGCTACATGCTATAAATTATAGGGGTGATATATTCTCTGAAACAGTAGATTCCACATTTATTTATTATTACATTTATATCCCACCCTTTTTCCTCTTGCAAGGAACCCAAGGCAGCTTACATGATCCTTCTCCTCCTCTCCATTTTATCCTCACAACAACTTTGTGAGGTAGGTTAGGCTGAGAGTCAGTGACTGGCCCAAAGTCAATGAGTGAGCTTCATGGCTGAGTGGGGTCTAGAACTCAGATCTCCCGAGTACCAGTCCAACACTCCAACGACTACACCACGCGGGCTGTCATCAGCATTGCTATGGGGCAGCTGTGGGACCTGGGTTTCAAGATGAAGGGGGATGGGTGTGGGTAACTAGCAAGCTCACGTGTAAGGTTTTGGTGTTTCCTGTCCTTGAACTTGCTTGTCTCCTACTTGTGAAAGTACCAATGAACAAAGAATATACGGTGGCAGAATAGGTAAATCTTACCTGTATAAACTTGGGATGTAAATTATACAAGACTAAAGGAATTTCCTCAGGCAAGGTCAGGTGATGTTAACAGGATGGTCCTTGGCAATAACACTCCTTTAAGATCACACACTTTTCGAGTTTCTCTGGAACTGACACAGATGTCAACAGCAACTTTAGTAGATGGAAGGCACTTCAATTTAGAATAAGGGGCTTAGGACGAGCTAGACCACATTATACTAACCAGTCAGCAAGCTTAAAACATAATAGTTAACAAGTATGGTATTGGGTGCAATACTTCGCCTAGAGGGGGTCTGTTGGGTTCATAGAATCATAGGGTTGGAAGGGGCCTATAAGACCATCGAGTCCAACCCCCTGCTCAGTGCAGGAAGCCTGATTCCCAGGCGGTCTCCCATCCAAGGTTGGGTGCTGTTTTAATAGTATTTTCCTGTAATTGTTATGTTTTTATTGTATTTTAATGTATTGTTTTATTCAATTTTCATTGTAAGCCACCTTGAGTACGATCTCTGGTAAAAAGGAGGGGTACAAATAAAATTAAATAAATAAATAATAGAACTAAGAAGTATAAAAGGAGGTCTCACCATATAGGTGAGGACCTGCCTTCTATCCTGACTCTAAGAATACTTCTCAGGGAAAAAGAGAGGACAGAGCCCCTGCCAGCAGATTTGTTGTAAGTCTAACTCTTTTTCTGTTTCTGTATTAACTATGAAAAGTGTGTGAGCATGTTATTTTGTTGTAATAAAAGCATTTTATTCTATTATAAGCTGTTTTCTGTAGGAGAAGAAGTCAGTGTATCTCAGTGTCAAGGCAGCCACTTCTCCGAGGCCACGCCAGATTTTAGTAGGAACCTGTCATAAATGTAAACAGGTGGTTTAAGGTAAAATCATAAATAAATCGCCAGTAAACTCTAATTTCCCAACTTCTGTCTCATGAAAGCCAGGGTGGTATAGTGGTTCGAGTGTTGGACTGGGAGCTGGGAGACCCGGGTTCTAGTCCCCACTTGGCCATGGAAGCTCACTGGGTGACTTTGGGCCAGTCACAGACTCTCAGCCCAACCTACCTCACAGGGTTGTTGTGAGGGTAAAATGGAGAGGAGGAGGATTATGTACGCCACGTTGAGTTACTTGGAGGAAAAAAGGCGGGATATAAATGCAACAAACAAATAATGAAATCCATAGGCAAGAGGCATATTACAAGGCTCTGCCAAAGTTTGTACTTTTGTACAAAACAATAGTCTTGAGGTTACTGTACACCATCATCCCTCTGTTGCAGTTCATGTTGCTTTGCCTGTCCTGCCTTAGTCTTTGAATATATGCCACATGTACATGAAGAGGGCAGTAAAGGAACATTAAAGGGCAGAAGGGATCATAGTAACAAATCCATATACTTTTAAGAAGCTATACCAGCTTGCTGATTCAGGTGGCCACTTGCCATTTTTACAAGTAAATCTCCTTTCAGGTAAACTGTCTAGTTTCCCAAAGTGGGCTGCCTTACTTGCATATTTTCATGTGGGTTAGCACTTTGGCTTATTTTGAAGCTGAGGATAATGTTCCTCACAATGTCACAACAGACATCATGAGAGGAACACTGGGAATAGTGTCTCTTCCGAGGCACTGACTTTCCTGTGATAAAATCTTGAATTGAAGCCCGAATTAAGGACACCTTGTTCCTTTTGCTGACTGCAGACTGCTTCAGCTGTTCCCAGTACATTGTGGGAAATACCCTAGGTAAACCAGCTGGTAGTAGAGAATAGCCACAGTAATAAAGATTTACTGTAAACTTTTAAATTAACCACCAGGGGGCACTTCATATATAAATATGCTTCAAGCTCTTAATTTTGGAGTTTTTATCTCCTGACATAGCTTAGTGAGATATTGAACATATTGGACACAATCCAGGCAATGATAAGCACTTGCAGTCCCATTAGTTTCAATGACAACAAGGGGGCTTAAATTGCTTTGCTGTGTATTTCGTGTCTAATTGAAGAACATCTCTTCAAGCAGTACATAACAGTATAAAAATTCAGTAGAAGCAGAAAAGATGCATTCCCTCTCGTTTCCTTTTATTTCTGCTAAGCAAAACTAATATAGATTGCAAATTTAACTGCTGACATCATTTAAGCACCACAGTCATGGCCGTAATGTTAAAATATGTACTGTCACTAGCTGATAGAGACTGCCTGTTGGGTGTTGAAAGGAGGGGACATTTTCCTGTCTTCTGTGACACGATATTTGCATTCACTTTCAAATGGCAGGTTGAATAGATTACAGGGTCTTCGTGGTGGCTGTCTCTTTTCATAACTTGTCAGACAAGTAGATCACATCTGTGCCTCTACCTGATGAAGAAAGTCAAAGGGAATTGAGGCTCAAATGAAATGGCACTACCTCAGCAGTTAATGTGCCAAATTCTGGGGAAAAGAAATTTGCAATCCATTGTGGGGCTTTAAAAATCTATTGTGAATACTAGGGGCTAATTAATTAGAAATGCTACTTGCATTGGTAATTATGCACTATGCTATTTTACCCAGAATATGATTACTGTGTGTGTTTTAAAAACTAGAAGCTATGTGCAACAAAATAACTTAAATTTATTGCTGGGAAACTGTTAAATTGACAATATTGTGGAAGAGAAGAAATGGGGATTTGATGAAGCTACTATCCCCTGACACATTGCTTAATGTCAAAAATAGAATATGAGGCCAAGGGAGCAGTTCACCAAGTTAAGATGCTCCATTTGTTTTAGGGTGCATTGTACGCGGGGCTACCTTTGAAGACTGCTTGGAAAGTTGTTAGTTCAAAATAGAACTGCTAGACTACTGCTGGGCCTGGATGATGTGATCATGTGACACTAGTGCTCTGTCAGCTGCACTGGCTTCCAGTCCATTTCTGAGCCCAGTTCAAGTGTTGCTGTTGACTTTTAAAGCCCTAAACAGCTTGTAGCCAGAATACCTAAAAGAACATCTCTTCCTGTATGTACATCATGTGGGAGGCATTCCTCTGTATTCCCCCACTGAAGGATGTTAGGCAGGTGGTTACAAGAGAGAGGCCCTTCTCAGATGTGATGCCCCATATATAGAGTACCGTTCCCAAGGAGGCTTGCCTGGCACCTGCATTGTTACCTTTTTCGTGCCGGGCAAAGTCCTTTCTGTTCTCTCAGGCATCTTAGGGTGTTGGTTGATGTTTTTCTATATCCTGACTATTTGTTATTTTGTATTTATTGTATTTTTTAACCATTTGTATCGTATTTTTTCTTTTAACCATTTGCAATCTGCCCAGAGAACATTTGTTATTGGACAGATTAAAAATGTAATAAATTAACCTGGGAATAAGCTCAATTGAACATAGTGGGACTCAACTTCTCAGTAAACGTGTATAGGATTGCACTGTTAATCATCTTATATACTCCCAACTTCTCGAAACCATGTGAGGTTCCAGGGGCTTGGTGTCCTTTGGAAGGAGGAATCACTGCAGATTTAAGGGGTTACAAATATACAAGGTGAGCTAAGGTGGAGGCACACAGCTTTACACTCCTACCAGGAGCAAATTCCACTGCCATACATCAGATCTCCAGAGAGACATCCATGTATCCCTGGATGGTTTCAGTTTATAGCTCCTAGCTCTCTCTGTCTCATTCCAAACCTCAGTTTCTCTGTCTCAAAAACTGATTCTGTTCTTTTCATTCTTATGCATAGACCCAGATTGCATTATGCTTAGCTGGGCTGGAGGAGACCAGCTTTGTCAAGAATGGCTCTAGAGGTGTATACAGCTATTTCCTAGTCATGGTGGGCCTTTTGCCTATAATTTCCACAACAAAAGATGTTCCAGGCACACTGAATATTAGCGGACCTCTTTTGGCCTATTAAGCCTCTCCTGTCCAAACACCCAAACTCACAACAATATAATTTATACAGGAGAGCTGTGCAAGCTCCACTGATAGGGCTGAGTTTCCTCAACAAAAGCAGGGGCTAGCGTGTGCTACACATGGATTTTTGGTCTTTGCGGAGAGGAAAACTTTGCTTGCAGTTTTTTGAGTCAGAACAACATCATCTGTCTATGAAGCTGTTAATGCAATGCATCCCACATTACTTGCTTAAAATGTGTTGTGTAAGTTTCTAACCCACTTGGTTCCTTTTGACTTTGCTGGGCAGGCATTGTAATAAGTTTATCAGTATTGATCCATAAAACAATTCGGAACCAGCAGGACTAATAATGGCAACCCTAAATGCCTTAGATGGTTGTTTCTCAATCTTTTTCCAGCCATATTCACAGAATCATAAGCTACAGCTTGAGAGTATCACTATTTTCAAGAATTTGATTATGGATCCATGTGCCAGTCTGTATTAAGTGGAGAGGCTAGATTTTACTGCTGTGACCTTGCTTTTCTGATTCATATGCAGAAAGAATTTCACAATACAGAATTTGATGTTTGATAACTTCACCAATAGAAAATTGCATAGGAGTACTTGGCAAATGAGTATACTACCTCCAATGGAACTTATATTGACAACTTGGCAACATTTTGGGCAACAAAATACTACTGTTCTTCAGGTCTTTATTGTTTATTGTCTTGGAAGTTAAATGGGATGCTCATTGTATTTATATATGTCATTTCTAAATGCCGGTTTAGTTTTGAGGTGATATTCACAGTTCACCTTGTCAAAACGCAAAAGAGTTGTATGACAGATGAGACTTATCACTCCTGACGTGTTGATGTTCTGTCTGCGCTATTTCTTTCTCTCACTTGGTTTGCAGGGGGAAACACTTTTAAAAATCAACTTTGACTACAGGAATCTTATTTTGACAATTAAGGGCATTGTTCAGGTATAATAAAATACATGAGACAAAAGCTAATAATAATACAAAAGCTAATAATACAGTTACAAATTTTTAAAAAATAACAATTGGTAGCACCAGAAAACAAGATTGAGGGATAGTGAACTGATTCTAAAACCTTTACCACCAAGGATCCTGTTTCTGCCCTGGGCATAGTACTGACTATCAGACTATGCTGGATCCTGCATTAAACAGTTATTTTAAAAACAGTTAATTTTATTATCAAAAGTTATTTCCAGCATCAAATATACTTTAGCTTCTCATTAATTCCTATTGTTTTAATTTTTGTGAACCACCCAGAAAGCTTCAGCTATTGGGCGGTATAGAAATGGAATGAATGAATGAATGAATATTGTAATCGTAGTGAGAGAGGAGTTAATAAGAAGTACCCCTCCTGGCCTGTTCATTCATTTGACAATTACAGAAGTGTGGGCCCCCGTCTACAAATTCATTATGCTTTATGATTTTTTATTTATTTATTTATTTATTTCATTTCTATACCGCCCAGTAGCCGAAGCTCTCTGGGCGGTTCACAAAAATTATGATGCTTTTTCCAGAGTCAAGAGAAGCAGTCTTGTAGTAAAATTAGATCCTGAGTAATATAAAACAATATATGAGTCGATGTTTTCCATAGTTTGAAATGCATGCAAATTGCCATGCTGTGTTGGACCAAGTTTCCACCTAACCCAGCCTTCTGATGGTGGTCACTCAGAGATGCCTTGGGTAAGCTCACTGGCAGGATATGATAGAAACAGATGCACCTGATATTTTATCCCCAACATTTGGTAGTTGGAAAAGCATGGTGTCTGCTCTGAATAGTTGGATTCTTAGCCTAGAAAAGATTATGGTTTGCTTGCTTGCTTGCTTGTTTGAAGATGCTAGAAAAAGAAATCCTTGTATGTGGTATGTACACTACTTTTAAAAAATCTCTGGTGAAACAGATTTTGTAGGCTTTTGTTTTCAAAACTTGCTTGACCAAAGGTGAGAATGGTAGAGAAGAAATGCACATATAACGTGGGAAGTGAAGCTTCTTTCAGTCCCATATTTGTGTCTCTGAAAAATGGTATCTCTCCAACCATAGCCATTATAATTAATAGCCAAACATTGACTTATTCATGATTGTTTAAAATACATTGATGACAGCTGTGATCACAATATGCTGTGGCAATGAATTCCTTCTGTTTTGTTTAAAAGATTTATATACCACCCTTCATCATAAATTCCAAAGCAGTTTACAATATGAAAAAACAATAAAACAAAGAATAATTAATACCAAAACAATAACAAAAATAAAACAGTGGTTTAAATAGCAGCAGACAAGCTTACAAAATCTCGTGCAATCTCAAAAAATACTGAAGTTCTTAAAAGCACCTTAAAAGGCCAGGGAGGAAGAGAAAGTCTTTGCCTGCCTAGCACCTAAAAGATAAAGTGGGTGCCAAGTTAGCTTTCTTGAGGAGGAAGTCCTATAGGCAGAGCCCCAAAAGCCCTTCCCTGGTTGTTACCCACCTGTCCTGTGATGGCAGTGGTCCCTGGAAGAGAGCATCAACAAGCAACCAAAGCAAATGGACAGGTCAATATGAGAGCAGGCATTCCTTATGAGTAGTTATGCAGTGTGTGTGTGTGTGTGTGTGTAGAGGTACTCCTATTTGTTTCATCTAAATCCACCGCCATCCAATTCCATTGATTTTCTAATCTCTCTCTGTATACTGTAAAAGGGGAGCATTCTGTTTTATTCAAGCAAAAATCATATGTAACAGAGGTGTGCATGTATTGTTTTGATTCTGATTTAAGACTAGCAAATGGACCTGGCCTTTCATGGGTTGGGAATGGTCCTTTGTGTGATACAACGAAGTCTTACACACCGGTCTTCAAACTGTATGAACTGCAGAAGTATCTCCTGCTTAAGAAAGTCTGCCATGTAGTGAGTGAATATGGTACTGCAGGCTTCAACTTCACAGACACATTTAAAGTAATTATAATTAATGTGTTTTGTTCTTCATCTCCTGAAGGCTGTCCTGAGCTTCCCTCTCTGTCAGCCATGACTCCCTCCTTCTCCACTCTTCCTTCTCTCCCCCTCCCACCACATCAGCTGCCAACACTCTTCCATTATCTGGGCAACATGCTCCTTTCCCCGGCCCCTGCTGTATCTGTCTGATAATACAGGTTGAGTATCTGATAGCGGGCAAAAGTTTCACCATGCCTAAAACCATCCCAGATAGAGGTACAACAAATCCTGAAAGTTTTTTTAAAAATCGGATGTACGGTTTTCGAGTTCATCGAGGACATACAGACAAACACTTCCATATACGAAGACGAAAAACTAGCTGTTCATATTTCCATGCTGTGTGTTAGTCCCTCAGTCTAGAAGATTGAGGTTACAAGCTAGCTACCCAGCCATGGGAGAACTCATCTTGAAATCTGTGGCTCTGGTGTCAGTTTCTGACTTTTAAAATCAGCAGGGGATTTATTGCAATACGCCAGCATCTTTTTAATAACATGTCACCTTTGTCCACTTCACTGTAAACTCTGGTCTCTGATTTTAAAACAATCCTTTCTAGGAAAGCTCAAAAATAGGCAGCTCTCGTGTGGAGCTGGTGGGAACAAGGTTTTTATGAACAAATCGAAATAGCCCTTTCCACCATGTCTACTGTGCCTATATCATATAACCCATAAAATAGCTAGCTTGAACTTGCAAAAGAAAATCCTGCCATGGGCTTCCTGCTGAAGTCCCATCACAGCAAGAGACTTATAGTGTAATGTGTCTGCTGTCCCACTGTATTCAATGGTGTTTACTCCTGGGTAAGTATATATAGGGTTGCTGCATTAGGCTACAATCCCATGCACATTTACCTTGGAGTAAGTCCTAGTGAACTTACTCAGTGGGGATTACTTCTGAGTAGACATGTATACTATAAGATTGCGCTGTCAGGATACCTTTTGTGAAAGCTGATTCCATCCAGTTCCACAGCGGTAATGGGGTGACCATATTGCCTAATAATCCAAACGTTTCTGACACTTGAATATCACCATCTTCATTTTAAAATGTTGGGGTTGGAGCTTAGCACATTAGAAATGTAATCCTATTAAACTTCCCATTCTGCCCCGCGTGCTACTTGTCAGACTTCATATCTGTGTCTCTGATAAGTAGTTGCAGCCAGGAATGGCAATTATCCCTTAGTGTTGACTCTTCAGGCCAGCCTTTCCCAACTGTGGGCCCCCAGATGTTGCTGAACTACAACTCCCATTATCTTCAGCCAGCATGATTGTCAGAGACTATGTGAGTTGTAGTCAACAACATCTGGGACTTGCAGTTGGGAAAGACTGTTTTAGGGTAAACTTTAAGGATACATGGTTTTTCAGAGTTTAATACAACTTACAAATTTATTTTTTCCATGGGGCTGCATTTGGTTGCTAACTGTTAAAGGCCTGACAGCAGTGGTTCAAAGTTCTTTCTGAAAGGAGAGACACTGGCGCTACTGCATGCCCGACTGAGTGTTCTGCCGGCTTGATATCCGAGGAAAGAAGGGGTGTGTAGATAACAAGTCAGCCTTCTCATCTACCAAAATAACCACTGTGCTGCTCTTTGACAGACATCAGCCTACCAGTGGCCTTGAACAAGCAAGCACGATCCTTTCTGTTTACTTTCTGTCCTGTTTACTTCGCTCCCTTTTCCCCCTCTTTCACACCTGCAAGGAGATTGAAACCTTTTCCTTCTCATTTTAAACGAAGTACAGTTCCCTGCGACGTCTGAACTCATCTGAGTTAATTTAAACTATGTGAGAATAAGCCAAGATAAAACTGGTGTTTCAGTTGCTGGCTTGTTCTCAAACCATTGTTTAAACAAACCACAACTGCCCAAGTTGGGATGCCACAGGGAACCATGGTTTGTTTAAAATCAAAAGTAAAAGCTTCCAATCTTCTCCTGGTGCATGAAAAAGGAAGGGCAGCATGTGAGTCCAATGCTCACAGTGGCTTGTTCTGGTAGTGAGAACCGTGGTTTCCCATTACATCTGAACTGGGCCATTGCATGAGGAATTTGAAAAATGAAAGGACCGAGGCAGAATTTTGCATATGGTGATGAAAATCCTGTTACTGAATAGGCAAGAAAGTTGAAAACAAAGTAGGCTTATGCATCTGTACTGTGATCTTCTCTACCCATTGCATTTACCGAAATTAAATCTATGAAAAACTCCACAACTTGTGGAGGACAAAAAACAAACTGAGCTAAAAATCATCACGTTAAGACATGAGATGGAAATTTTACAGTGCAGAATTGATATGAACATATGGCTTGTTTTGTCTCTTTGCATCTCCTTGAGCAAGTCAGCTGGAAACTTGTAAACAGCAGGGAGATGACTGACCGCAGTCGCTCAGCATTTAAAGCATACAAACACACATCTGGGTTGTGGCAATTATACTTTTCTAATCTAGTAGAATAGCAAGGAAACTATATATAAACCTGTTGATTTTATTTTGTTTATGTACCTAATGGCAGGATTCTTTAAATCAGTTTCTTAAAAAACTGGGAGAGGAGAAGGAAAGTCTCCAGAACCAACTGAAGGATTATGAGCTGAGATTGGAACAAGAAGCAAAGGTTTGTATTCTGTGATAACCACCACCTCAAGCAGTTTTGAACTATCTCCTTTCCTTTGTTATCTTATCTGACACATTGTTGCCTACAACAATGCTGAAAAGAATGCAATAACTGCAATATATATATATGTATGTAACAACAATCCTGAGCTATGCTTGTTCTCTAATCTTCTGTTAGTTCTTCTATTGTAACCACTTATTTGTTTGGAATTTAGGCTTACCATAAAGCTAATGATGAACGTCGTGCATACTTAGCAGTGATTTCACAAGTAAGTCCAAAAATCTCCATAGTCTGATGAGAAAACATTTTATCCTAAGCTGATCATTATTCTTTTCCCACTGGACTTTTCTATTTTAAGTTGATTTACCTCCAAGCTAGAAAACTCTGCAAAGCTAAGTCTGACTCAGCTGGAAAGCTAGAAAGAGATGTTAATCACTCATGCCATCTTCTTGCCCTTGTCAACTTAATGGTTGAATCTGTGCTGTAACAAGGCTTTTGCTCTTGAAAGCCAATTGACCACTCTGTTCCTTTTCCCAGCCCCCTTTCTATATTGCATTATGTTTTAGTGCTCATAGACTGGTTCTCCTTCTTCCCCAAGCCCAATTCTATTAAAAATAAGCCAAAGCATTGTATCTCTTTGAGAACATCATACTGTGGCAGATTTTCACTGATATATTTTCATTTCCCATATCTTGTGATTTATCTCCGTCAGGTTCTGAGAGCCAGTAGGGACAGCTAGATCAGTCTATTTTATGTGATTTTCGCATGTATTCATTTATAAGTCCATTCCATTATCAGACTGGGTTGTAGCTGCAGCTGTCTGTTCTAAGTTTTATTTTATGCTGCTGTTTGATATTTTTTAGAATGTTTGCTGCTGTTGCTGTTTTCACTGTGTTTTTATTATGTGTTTTATTGTTGTACCCCTCCTTGGGAGGGCTCCTGCCTGGAAAGGCGGCCAAGAAATACTTCAAAATAAATAAATAAATGTCACCTTGGCGTTAATCAGTATGAAAGTTCATATTTAAGATTTGCCCAGGATGGGAGACTGTTCTGAGTAACAGTTGGATTTTATATATTTTTTTAAAAGGGCGATTAACCATTTTTTTCAGTCCTTGGGTGAAACGTGGGACTGCTGTATCACCTGGTAGATCCCAATTTGAATGTCTACAAACCCTGCTCCCCCCATTATATCTTAAGACTGACCATGATGCAGACATCATGACTTAGCATTTCTAAATGTACTTTATCCATAAATTTGCATTTTATATGCATTTTGGTGTTTTTTGAGCCAAGAATTGCATCACAAAATTCAGAAAAGTGTGGAATCTGAAGGGTAACTGTTGTCTGTTCCCCACATTAACTTGGGAGGTGCAGAGCGAGCAAAACCCTTGAGCATCCCTAGTAGCTAATGGCTTTTGTTGCCCTTTTGGAT
This sequence comes from Heloderma suspectum, assembly GCF_057233095.1. NCBI lineage: Eukaryota > Metazoa > Chordata > Lepidosauria > Squamata > Helodermatidae > Heloderma > Heloderma suspectum. The sequence goes on along the minus strand of NC_139460.1, from coordinate 41,715,851 downwards.
GGTTCCATAACTTGAATCTAAATTAAACTTTGAAATGTAAATGTCTCCTATCCTTCACAAAATGCTCTCGAGATTGACTGCTTGGAAGTGAGAATGATGGATCCCCTTTTCCAAGGCATTCTGCTGTCTGTAAAATAGGGGTGAGCAACTTGTGGCCCTCCCACTGTTTTGACCTACAACTCCCATCAGCCCTAGCCAGCATAGCTAATGGTGAGGAATCATGAAAGTTGTAAGCCACAATTTGCCCACCCCTGCTGTAAAGTGTCGTAATGCTAAAAATACCTGGAGACCAGCCAGTAACCTGTCTACAGACGTTATTGAGTATGTTAACTTGTTTTTAAAAATGTCTGATATGCTGCCCTAATATAGGCATACAAGGCAGCTTACAAAACAAATCTATATAAAAACGTAAGTAACATCATAACGAGAGAACAAAATATCTTCCAAAAAAATAAAACAGCAAGCAAGCAACATGATAAGAGGCTCTGAATAATCTAGTATATATAGTTTATAAAGTATCATATATTTTGAAAAAGATACTCTCTTTAGCTCCTTGTATAGTGGAAAAGAAGCTGTTCCTTAAATAGTATAAAAGGTAGTAGTTTGGCATAATACTTTCTCTACTACAAACAAACAACTGTCATTCAATTCATTGTGTACCAGTGTAGAGAGAAAGGAAGGCTGTAATTAGCAGTATTCCCATGTATTTAGCAGGCAAATGGTTCATGCTGTATAATTATCTCTGTCTTATGAAATGAGGTGCAGTTGCTGGAGAATATTTCCCCTTGCTAGGCCAGCTGATACTGATGAATTTGTAGTTTGCAATACATACACAGTGTTAAGGAGACTGGAGAGGACAAAGGGGTAAGAAATAAGAGGTATGTGTCTGCTCATGGGCACTTTTTTGTTTAAATTCTCTTATTCAGAAAGACACTTAAAGAGCAATCCTGTCATCCTCGGGAGGGCATCCCAGGGACCCCGGGAGGGCATCCCAGGGATTCCACCCCACCCCAAGGCTGCAGACACAGCAATGACCTCAGGGAGGGAAATCAGAACGCAGACTTCCCACCCCTCGCAACTGCCATGGAAACCTCTGAGGCAGCTTCTACTTCAGGAGAGGCGGGGGAGAAGGGGAAGGAGAGGCCACAGGTCCACAATATCCGAGAATCTCTCTATTCTCCTGCCTGCCCACTGAAAGTAGGCCAGCTAGATGGGCCAAGAGGCCCGTTTAGCTAAAAATGTTAAAAAACAGAGATAGGAGGCAAAAAAGCCTCCATTGTTCCTTCTGCCTTGCTCGCCAGGGCTTAGGATAGATCAGAGCCTTCCCTCTATAGAGCATCAGTCCCTTAGGATTGCCCTCTTAACCAGCTTTAGATATAGTCAGGCAATCTATATATTGATCAAATAAATAAATACAACTGGTGCAATATCCGTGTCCCTTAGATATCAATGAGACTTCAACATTTAAATGGTTCAGCATTTAAAGAGGGAGGAGCAATGTTCAGCTCTTGAGATTAATTGCTATGGCTGTTGTGATCTAAATAGATTCCTACTTATTTCTATTTGTATTGTTTTTTCCTTCACAAAGTGTTTGTAGATTTTATTGTTAGAGGGCCCTCACGTATGGCAATTGCTTCTTTGTACGAAACAAAGAAAAGTTTGCTATTTTGTCTGCACAGGCAAAGTATTGCTTGTGCTTGCCCTCCAAATCAGATTTGAAAACCATTGTTTCCAGGGGGAGGAGGTTTCACCTTCAAGGCTCATTCTGCTTGTCTGAAATTATTATTTGGCATTTTGTTTTAACCAGGCTTTGCTATTCTTTAAAACAAATATGGACGTAGTATTTCCCAGCACGCATATAGAGCAGGCTTCCCCAACCTGGTCCTCCAGATGTTTTGGACTCTAAATCCCATTAGCCCTGACCATTAGCGATGTTGACTGGGAATGATGGGAGTTGTTGTTGAAAATATCTGGAAAGCACCATTTTGGGGAAGGCTAATGTAGGCTTAGGAATGAACACATATTTACTTTTGCAGATATCAGGATCGCTGAAACCAGGAGAGAGGCAGAAAATAGATACAGTAGAAACGAAGAGGGAAAACCAGCTTCTGAGGTAAATAACATTCATTATTTATCTTTTTTTCTACCTAGCCCTTCCTTTCAAGGAGCTCAGGGCAGCCTACATTGAGATTTGCCATTTTATTACCACAGTGTTGTATAAGGTAGGTTAGGCTGACAGAGATATTGGCCCAAGGCCATCCAGTGGCTGAACAAGGGATTGAACCCAGGCCTCGACTGGAAAACTCTAACCCTCAGTTCATTACACTGCACATTTTATTTATTTATTTGGTTTATTAACCGCCCATCTGGCCGGCTACCTGGCCACTCTAGGCGGCGTACAGTACGAACAACAACACTGTAAGTTCTGTTACTCAACCAAAGTCCAGGGGCCATATGGGCTGATGGTGTATATCTTTCCCTGTCTTATTGGCACCTTTGTCAGCTCACATAATGTAACCAGCTTTGAACTGCCTCATGTACACATGCAGGTCATACCCAGTCTTTTCACATCCCTGATAAGTATTGCTTACTAGTTAATGGATCTGGGTTCACATGGGTTGGAATAGCCCTTAATTTGATACGGCAAAGCCTTCAAGCAAACATAGGCAGCTGTCACAGTTGGAGACACTGTGCCCACCCCATCTGGGTGAAGCCGCTAACGCTCCTAGACATGGCCCTTGGCATGATGCACCCCATAACCCCCTGAGGGAGGGGTCTGCTCATTCCATTCCCCTGCAGGGGCTTGCCCCACAGCAGTGGGGAGAAGGCAGACAAATGGCCTCAGCCTGCTCTCTCCTGGCTTAAAATTGGAAAGCCACCTTGCGTGCCATTTTTGGTAGAAAGGCAGGGTACAAATCAAATAAATTAATTAATAAAATAAAGCTATACACTGGTTAGGGAAGTCTGCCATCTAGCGACTGACAGTGGTATTGAAGGCATCAAACACCTGGACACATATAACTTAATTAAAATTAATTGGGGAGCAATCCTATCGGGATAGGCGGCCACCTCCAAACTTGGAAGCAACCGTCTATCCAGTGCAAGGCGGGCGGAGCGTGGAGGGGATCCTCTCCTCTGCACTCTTCCCACCCTGCATTCGCAGCTAGACGGCCCAATCTCGGCTGTCTAGCCACGGGATTCGGAGCAGGGAGTGGGGGCTGGACATCATATTGGCACTTCTGCACTTCCCATCCTTCCCTGGCCCTGAGAATGCCCCCTTTTGCCCTGCTCCTCTCTGCTCGTCCGAGCCTGGAGCCCGGGGACCATCTGTGCCACCTACAAGGCAGCAGGGAGGCAGCATTCCTGGAACTGACCTGAGAGTGCAGGCTCCAAGGTCAGCTCCCGGAAACCAAACAATCCTGTGGCTGTCTAGCGGCCATAGGATTGCGCCTTTAATGTGTTTTAAAAACAAAATAATCCTGCACATCTGTACAGTCCCCTTAGTATGCATGCCAAATTTCAGGTGTCTAGGTTTCACATTCTTGGTGCTATGGCACTGAAAGACAGAAATCCTCTTTTATTATTATAGATTCTACTAAACTATTCCACACAGCTTTGCACTGAGTTTGAAATAGCTTATTCCATTGTATACATTTTCAAACAACACACAGTGTTCACAAATATAAGCCAGATGATCCTTTGAGCTTGCAGGTTTGGTTGCATGTCTACTTTAAAACTTTTTTAAAATTCTTCTTTATTTGAACCTCCACACCCCAACATCTGAGCAACAATTTCTACCTGATCTTTAATGTTTTTTAAATATGATACCATTCTTTTAGGCAATGGTGTTGATAATTTTAAGATGGCATTATGCCACCTCCTAGTTACTTCAGGTAGATCTGTAAAAGTCAAACTCAGTTTTTTAATTATACAGGTATTATAAAAAGCTTTCCATATTATTAAATGTTCACAATGAACAGAGAGCCAATCCATTTGAGCGGACTGAGAATATAAAAGTGTTCTGCAGTATGGTGTTTGCATGCCAAGTTTGAATTTAGATAATTTTTAGATAATAATTTTAAATAATGGTTGCATTAACAATCAGCCATAGATCTAGAATAAAGCATCCCATTATGAAAACCAATTCCAGCGATCTCATTTTTAATAACTCCATAGTTTAGCTGTTCACAGATTAAGGGCTTTTTAATATAATATATATATACTGCCCAATAGCTGAAGCTCTCTCGGTTTCTCTTTCTATTTATAAATAGATAGGTTTCTATTATAAATAGGTTTATCTGTCTGTCTGTCTGTCTGTCTGTCTATCTATCAGTTACTTAGTTAATAACCCTCTCACCCACCGACTATCCGGACTCGTTGCATGGGTCTTTGGATTCTGACCCATATCACAACTCTATTAATCACATGAATTTATCAAATAATGCTTTTGGCTTTGCTATGAATGAATTACTGGGTAATTCTCTTTTGTCCTATGCTTAGTTTCTATTTTTCTGAGGTGGCCTCTCTCAATTTAATAGCAGCTACCATAATTTTATTAAATTTCCAGTCCTTTGCTTTCATGGACCAATTCACAATATCAGAGAAATCCATGCGGCAGCTGTTTCTAGAGATCTGCCAAGTGTATTCGTGGTCAGGCACCAGGCATATATATTGAAGCAGTTCATAAAACTAATTTTAATGTCAGTCGCTACAGCACAGGGACTGAAAACCTCCTCAACAGTGGTCTGGATTGGCATCATAAAAGAGTTTTAGGAGGTGATAACATGCTTTGGGCAAATTTGCATATCTGCTGTTGATAACAATAAGCTGATGTAATGAGCATTAGGGAAAGTTCCATAGGCAACATGCAGGCCTTGATACTTGTGAGCACTGTATGTGGGCAGCTGCTCAGGCCAATCAGAACAAGTTCCCTGGCTCACTTTTAAAGAGGAGCTTCTGCTCCCACACAGTTCATTGGGAACAAATACCACCTCTTGGTTTTGTATTTGCAATCATTGGCATCAATTAGAATCCCCAGATAGAAAAGGTGCTGGGGGATCCTACCTTTATACTCTTTAACTCCATTGATCAGGCAATTAAAAAAGGATATCAAAAGATGGCCTTTTGGGTACATTTTACAATTGTGAGTAGGATTTGTTCTCTAAAACTGGTAGCAATGCCAAAACTAATGCCCAGAGAATCACAAACATACCTACACCACAACCCAAAAAAGATCCAGGCAACATACATGCACAACCCAGGAACGATCTTTCAGCCTGACATACCTCACAAGGTGGTGGTTAGAAAAGCCCAGTGTGAACCCCTAGCTCTGTTTGCCCCTTGCACCAAACTTTGGAGAAAGGCAGAAGCAGGGTCTCTCTTGCTACTTCTGGCTTTCTCCAAAACTTGTTATGAAAAGGACAGGCGACCCTGCCATTCCCTGAATTTATTTTATGATTACATTTCTATCTGGCCCCGTCCTCCAAGGACCTTGGGGCAGTATACGTGATCTCCCATCTTATCCACACAACAGCCCTGTGAGGTAAGCTAGGCTGAGAGACTGTGACTTCTTTGTGCATAACAGAGGACTTTGGGTGGACTTCTTCTCTTGCTCCTGGCATGAAGTGAGACATCCCACCCAGGTTCTCTCTGATGCTGGGAGCAGTGTGGGTTTCTCATGTCATGCTGAGGGTGGGGGGTGGAGGGAGGGAGGGATGGATTGGCAGAATTAAATGTAAGGTCATCATCAACTCGCTGTCTTCTCCCCACTTTAGTATCTGACCCAAATCTGTCAGGTTGCTGCTTTTCCCTCAAAGCAAACTGTGAGTGTAAAATCCAGAGGAATGCTTCTCAGTGGGATATAATGCAATCTGCTGATGGGCCCATTTAGGTTTTGTGAAGGCAGCATGCTCCCTGGGAAGAGAACAGAATATGGCTAGCCAGTTACCTTATTCTGTATGTAAGGGCACAGAATTGAAGACTGATTCTGAAGAATACTTCCTGCAGAGAATTCTTAATTAGAGGCATAGGAAACAAGTTTTGTTCAACATCCTGTTGATGTTCTTATAAATGAGAGATGTGCAGCCTCCAACCTGTGGAGGTTCCACATCTGGCCCACACAGCCTCCTTGGGTTCCTCCAGAGCTGGGGTCTCCAACATAGTGTCCATGGGCACCAATGTGTCCATGGACACCTCTCTTGGCAACTGCCAGGCTCCCTGCCTTTCCTGATTTTTATTTTGTTTAAGTGATGATAATGGTGATGATGATGATTTTAACTGAGAGGCCAGCATGCTGCTAAATGACGGGCTGCCCTCCATCACCACCTTTATTTGGGTTCAAAAGAGTAGTTTTGCGTTTTGGGGCTTAGACTCCACCTTTGCCTTGTACATAGGTTCTTGGGCAAGTTACACTTCCTTTGGTCTCACCAGTTTGGCCTTTGGGAAGTGTGTCTTTTGTGAGTAGCCATGCTCACCGTGGCTGCCATTTTATGAAGGATCAAGTCCCACCCTCATGGCAACCATTTTGTGAGAGCACCCACACAACACTCCCTCAAAATTCTAAATGTGCCCACCAACCCAAAAGGATTGGGGACCACTGTTCGCTACCCCTGGAGGAATCCCTGCTGTTAACACTGGGGATGCGGGTGGTGAGGAACTCAGGTGGTGCTGGGAAAAGTCCCTTGCTGGGAAGAACGCTGTGCCTCTCTCAGCATGGTGAAAGGGGAAATGGGAAGGGAAGGGCAATTATGTTCATGAGCATGGCCACACCCACTGACATCATCTAGCCTGCAGAGAGCCTGGTGAGGAGCAATTTGGCTCCCCAGCACATACATACATACATACACACATTTATTTATTTGTTTGTTTTATTTAAGCCAGATTTAAGGGTAGAACCCTCTCAAAGTAGTGAGCCTTCTAGTTCTGTACCTCTGCTATAAATTGCATAGTATTTGAATGATTGCAATGGGTTGGGAATAATGATTGTTAAAACAGAACGTTCTGTTAGTCTCTATCCTTTCTTATATATTTATTAACCCTATTTTTAAAAAAAGATTTATATCCTACCTATTCCGCAGAATCTAGGCAATCTTTTTATATAATAATTAACTGTGGCAGCATGTCATAAGGCTGTTGGGAAACCTCTCAAAACTGCAGAGATGCCCAGTTTGGGGGAAACCCAATTTTGGAGAGGAGGGAAGATTTGTCTGGGTTCGTGGGGAAGGGAAGGAGCACTTACTGGTGCAACCTTGGTAACTTGCTCCTTTTTTCCTCTTCTTTGAAACTTTAAAAAACACTGACAGCAGTGGAAGCATTCTCTCTCTTCCTCCCTCCCTCCTTCATTTTCTTTTTTTACTATTTAAACCACAGCCAGAGCAAAACTCTGGATGTCATGTTTTCCCCTCAGATTGCCTCCCGCCTGGAGTGCTAATATTGCCCTATTAGCCTTATTCCAGGATGGATATATGCCATGGGGAAAATATTGTGATTGGAGCTCTGCTGTGACTACTGCTACCTGTAGTTTAAACAGTAAAAGATGGTGAGGAGAATAAGGTGCTTCCGCTGCCACAGGAGATGTCAGTTTTAAAGTTTAAAAGAAAAAGAAGTAGTCACCACTGCCATGCCGGCAAGCATCCCCTCCCCCCAAACCATCAAAAACTATTTCGCCCCCGACCCCCAAAATGGAGTGACGTGCCCTCATCCCAGTTCTCCATCTGCAACTGGGATTGCAGCATTCTGCTGCAAGCCTAGCTCCTAGTAGCATTGTGATTACCAAGCAATCTCAGTTTCTGCAGCACCTCAGGCAAGTGAAATTGTATTTTCTGAACTCTCTTTACTTTTCTTTGTATTTCAGAGGAAGGTGTAATATTCCAAGAAATCAGAGAATATTGGACCCAAAGAAAGGACCAATTAAAAAGACTGCAGGAGTGAAGCATCTTCCAAAACTGAAGCTCTGATTTTTTATTCTAGAGTTTTCTGTTAACTTATTATTCCTTTCCCAATAGGAATTATAGTAAAGGGGAAAGTATTATTTCAATACAGAATATATTAAAGTAAGGCCCCTCGTTCTAACCATACTAAACAAGTCTCATTGACTCTGTGTAGTTTTGCATATAGAGGTATGTCTGCACTATCTCTCTGATGTGTGATATATTCATCAGTGTACTGAGAATACCTGATGAAATCTGCAGTTTGTTGTGGGTTCACTTCCTGGTTGATCATTCACTTCCAGGTGATGTTTCCAGACATGGGTGATTGAGCAACAACAAACCATTCCTGTTCCACCTCCTGCTGCAAGCACAACAGCAACTGATCCCAGATCTCTAGAACCATTATTACATTCTGTACTGGGCAGACACTCCACCTTTCCCTAGCCCCAAATGTTTGGGGGCAGGTGATCTTTTGTTGGGATCATAGCATGGGAGGGGAACCTCCAGCCCACAGAGGTTCTCCATCTGGCCCGTAGAGCCTCCTTGGATTCCTCCAAGCCCTGCCTGATAAAGAAATCCCTACTGTTACCACCAGTCTCAGATCAGAGATAACAGCAGGAATGCAGGCGGCTATTCCCTCCCCACCTCTTGCAGGACCAATGTACACAATTTCCAGGCCCAAGATGTCTCATGACTGTTTCAACACATATGTGCAGCTTGCTGCACTATTTTTAAAGAGGGAGGGCCAATGAGCTGTGCTAACAGTTTTTAGCCCCTTTAATTTTTTAATTAAAATTTAAACAATGTAAAGAACTGTGTGTCATTTATATGTCACATTTTGGAATATTCACCAGTATTCCAATAAAAACACTTTCCAAGTAAAGTTTTGAATTTATTTGATTATAACATATAAACTACATTTAATGCACTTCATTGATTTTTCTTCTTAACTACTTTTGGTTATTGGAAAAACACTTTTGAGACAGTGCACAAAATTAACACAGTGTATGTTTTTTAGTTTTGTTTACTAAATGTAAGTAAAATAAACATGTCAATCCCCAATCCATTTAGGGCAGGGGTGCACAACCTTTTTGGCTCCATGGGCCACATGAGATACTGGATCAGGGGCTACACACTAACTCTAGTAATCCTGAAACAGATCACTCTTTTCTCTCTGGAAAGAGTGATCTGGGGGAGGAGTAGAGAGCCTTCTCAGGGTTGAGAGGAGGAGATTTCTCCAGGGGCAAAATTTGGCGGCAGTGAATTGCCAGAACACTCTTGGGGGGCTCCAATTAAGACCTTGCTGGCGGGGGGGCATATGCACCCACTGGGATGCAGGTATTGTACCTCTGATTTAGGCCACTGGAAAAAATTCCAATTAAAGTTTTTTTTCAGAAAATCCACATCACTGGTGAGCTGTTCACTTCCAGCCTAATCTATCTCACAGAATTGTTGTAAGCATAAAAAGAGAGAACCTCCTGTATGCCACCCTGAGCTCCTTCAAGCAAGGGCAGAAAACAAAGGTAATCAATTCCTCATTTGGTGATACAGTCAACGAGTGCCCAACATAATGTGAGCAAGCCCACAAATAGTGACAAAGGATGCTGGTGCAGGTATTCCTAAGGCTGCAAGCCTTCAATTTTGTGTGTGCAATACCACGGTAACGTGCCAAGGAAGAAAGTGTTTTTAGAACTGCATATTATAGAGAGAGGAGGGTTGCCATTTTCAGTGGCAGCCCCATGTTCATAGTCTAGTTCCTGACTCAGTGGTACGTAGTAAAATATTCATAGGATTGGGCTGAAAATCTATACTGTTGGAAAGAGCAGTGTATTTCCTGGCAGATACAGAATTACTTTACCATGAAACATGTGTGCCCCTCTGAGCTTGTGAATGGCCCAGAAGAGCTGCCCTCTTCATTTTGGTACCATCTAATGAAACATTCTAGTGTAAAGTGCTAATTAAAGAAGGCTGTGACATTATACAAATTAAAGGAGCCAGCTCTATCGCAGGCTGTTTTAAATGTTCCCTGTGTCTATAACCATTCAAAAGTATTCCTGAGATTTGTATACCAATAGAATATTGAGCCCCTTCATGGATCACTGCCTTGTTGTGGCAAAGGGGCTTGCGTAACTCAGTGAAGCCATAAGCTATGCCGTGCAGGGCCACCCAAGACGGACAGGTCATGGCAGAGAGTTCTGACAAAATGTGGTCCACTGGAGAAGGAAATGGCAACCCACTCCAGTATTCTTGCCAAGAAAACCCCATGGAACGTATCACAAGGCTAAAAGAGATGACGCCGGAAGATGAGCCCCTCAGGTCGGAAGGTGTCCAATATGCTACTGGGGAAGAGCAGAGGGTATTTCCAAGTAGTGCCAGAAAGAGTGAAGCGGCTGGGCCAAACCCGAAAGGACACTCAGCTGCGGATGTGTCTGGTGGTGAAAAGAAAATCCGATGCTGTAAAGAACAATATTGTTTAGAAACCTGGAATGTCAGATCAATGAATCAAGGTAAGCTGGAGGTGGTCAAACATGAGATGGCAAGATTGAACATTGACATCTTGGGAATCAGCGAACTAAAATGGACAGGCATGGGCAAATTTAATTCAGGTGACCATCATATCTACTATTGTGGGCAAGAATCCCTTAGAAGAAATGGAGTAGCACTCATAGTCAACAAAAGGGTGGGAAAAGCAGTACTTCGGCTATTGGGCGGTATAGAAATGAAATAAATAAATAAAATCTTTAAAATGATAGAATGATCTCAGTAGGAATCCAAGGCAAATGATTCAACATCACAGTAATTCAAGTCTATGCCCCAACCACTGATGACGAAGAAGCTGAGGTTGATCGGTTCTATGAAGACCTACAACACCTTCTAGAACTAACACCAAAAAAAAATGTCCTCTTCATCATAGGGGATTGGAATGCTAAAGCAGGAAGTCAAGAAATCACCAGGATAACAGGCAGGCATGGCCTTGGTGTACAAAATGAAGCAGGACAAAAGCTAATAGAGTTTTGCCAAGAGAACACGCTGATCATAGCAAACACTCTTTTCCAACAGCACAAGAGACGACTACACATGGACATCACCAGATGGTCAATATCGAAATCAGATTGATTATGTCCTTTGCAGCCAAAGATGGAGGAGCTCCATACAGTCAGTAAAAACAAGACCTGGAGCTGACTGTGGCTCAGATCATGAGCTGCTTCTTGCAAAATTTCGGCTTAAATTGAAGAACGTAGGGAAAACCACTAAACCATTCAGGTATGACCTAAATCATATCCCTTATGAATATACAGTGGAGGTGAGGAATAGATTTCAGGGATTAGACCTGATAGACAGAGTGCCTGAGGAACTATGGACGGAGGTCCGTAACATTGTTCAGGAGGCAGCAACTCAATCCATCCCAAAGAAAAAGAAATGCAAGAAAGCCAAGTGGCTCTCTGATCAGGCTTTACAAGTAGCTGAGGAAAGAAGGGAAGCGAAAAGCAAGGGAGAAAGGGGAAGATATATCCAACTGAATGCAGAGTTCCAGAGAATAGCAAGGAGAGACAAGAAGGCCCTCTTAAATGAACAATGCAAAGAAATCGAGGAAAGCAACAGAATGGGAAAGACTAGAGATCTCTTCAAGAAAATTGGAGATCTCAAGGGAACGTTTTGTGCAAAGACGGGCATGATAAAGGACAAAGAAGGCAGGGACCTAACAGAAGCAGATGAGATTAAGAAGAGGTGGAAAGAATACACAGAAGAACTATACAGGAAAGATCTGAATGTCCCAGATAGCCATGATAGTGCGGTCACTGAACTTGAGCCGGACATCCTCGAGAGTGAAGTCAAGTGGGCCTTAGGAAGCATTAGTAACAACAAAGCTAGTGGAGATGACAGTATTCCAGCTGAGCTATTTAAAATCCTAAAAGATGATGCTGTTAAAGTGCTGCATTCAATATGCCAACAAATTTGGCACACTCAACAATGGCCGCGAGACTGGAAAAGGTCAGTTTACATTCCAGTTCCAAAGAAGGGCAACGCCAAAGAGTGTTCAAATTACCGCACAAATACGCTCATTTCGCATGCCAGCAAGGTGATGCTCAAAATCCTACAAGCTAGGCTTCAGCAGTATGCGAACCGAGAACTACCGGAAGTACAAGCTGGGTTTCGAAGAGGCAGAGGAACTAGAGATCAAATCGCCAACTTTCGCTGGATCATGGAGAAAGCAAGAGAATTCCAGAAAAACGTCTATTTCTGCTTCATTGACTACGCTAAAGCCTTTGATTGTGTGGATCACAACAAACTGTGGCAAATTCTTAAAGTGATGGGAGTACCAGACCACTGTAACTGTCTCCTGAGAAACCTGTCTGAGGGTCAAGAAGCAACAGTAAGAACCAGACATGGAACAACCGAGTGGTTCAAAATTGGGAAAGGAGTACGACAAGGCTGCATATTGTCACCCTGCTTATTTAACTTATATGCAGAGTACATCATGAGAAATGCTGGGTTGGATGAATCAGAGGTCGGAATTAAGATTGCCGGGAGAATTATCAACAACCTCCGATATGCAGACGATACCACCCTAATGGCAGAAAGCGAAGAGGATCTAAAGAGCTTCTTGTTGAGGGTGAAAGAGGAGAGTGCAAAAGCTGGTTTGAAACTCAACATTAAAAAAACTAACATCATGGCATCTGGCCCCATCACTTCCTGGCATATAGAAGGGGAAGAAATGGAAGCAGTGACAGATTTTACTTTCTTGGGCTCCAAGATCACCACAGACGGTGACTGTAGCCATGAAATTAAAAGACGCTTGCTCCTTGGGAGGAAAGCTATGGCAAACCTAGACAACATAGTAAGAAGCAGAGACATCACCTTGCCGACAAAGGTCCGTCTAATCAAAGCTATGGTTTTCCCAGTAGTAATGTATGGCTGTGAGAGCTGGACTTTAAGGAAGTCTGAGCACTGAAGAATTGATGCTTTCGAACTGTGGTGCTGGAGAAGACTCTTACGAGTCCCCTGGACTGCAAGGAGGTCAAATCAGTCCATCCTAAAGGAAATCAACCCTGAGTGCTCATTGGAAGGACAGATACTGAAGCTGAAGCTCAAATATTTTGGCCACCAAATGCAAAAAGTCACTGGAAAAGACCCTGATGCTGGCAAAGATTGAAGGCAAAAGGAGAAGGGGACGGCAGAGAATGAGATGGCTAGATAGCATCACTGATGCAATGAATATGAATTTGAGCACACTCCGGGAGAGAGCGGAGGACAGGAAGGCCTGGTGTGCTATGGTCCATGGGGTCACGAAGAGTCGGACACGACTTAATGACTGAAGAACAACAACAACTGTTAGTAGGTGTACTTTTGCCTGGATGAGTGATATTTGACCTGTGCTTGAGGGGGTTGCACTCCCCCTAAAGGCATGGGTGACTGCAGAAAGGGGGCAAGGAGGTACAGTTGCCCCCCCAAACCCAGATGTGCAAGGATCTTTAGCCCTTGTAGAACCTGAGACATGAGCAAAAACTTGCAGCCACTATTCTGCCAATTCATTCTGTGAGAAACTAGCCTGCTCCTGCCTTTCAGTGTTTTTAGCCAATGAATGAAGTCACAGCAATGTTTAACACCCACTATCCGGGTGTGTTAACCCTTCCGGGTATGGTAAGCCTTTTGGGGGTCTTCTCTGTTAGAAAGTAATTGCAGCCCCATTTAAAAAATTGTTTTTTCTAGAAAGCCAGGAGTGTAGCGCAGCTGAGCTTGGGCAGTAGTGTGTCTACCAAAAAACAAAAGGTAGCAATAGACAGGAGTTTATGGTCTAACTCCTGTCTTAATATTTTAAGGACAGGAGTTAGACCATTAAATATTTTAAATGTATTTAAATATATTAAATATTTTAATATTTTTTTATTGGGAGAACCAAGAGATTGTGATTTCCCTTGGGATCCGGGAAAGAGGTGGTGGGAGAGAAGGAGTTTTAACTGTTTCCTCCTGCAGCCTTTCTCCAATCTAAATATTCTTGTCCCGTAACTGAAAGTGTAGATCATGTTCCTGCTCCACTCGCTCAGGATTAATAGAGGGGTGGGGAGATTTATATCAAGAAAAAACATGGAAAGAAGGGGTAAGCATTCTCTCCTGGAGTAATGCTTCCCTCCTCTTCAAAGCAGCTTAGCAATGCTCCTAATTAGCAAAACAAAAACCATGGGAGATCCTAATCAGTCTATCTGCCTCTAACTATGTCTGTGATAATAGCTGACTGTTTCTGCCAGGGGAGAGATCACATCTTGTCTATATAATGGCATCTAACTTGCCCATGTTGTATGGATTGTACTATAAAATCAATAGGCTCTGCAGCATGTTTTCTTTGCTGGAATGAGTCCAAACTGTTCTAAAAATAACTTAAAATATTGTTCTAAACAAAAACACTATGATGTGAAGAATGCTTTTGTTGTACATTTTTGTGAATGAAGAACCTTCTGTTTTGAAAACGCATTGGTATAATTTTTCTTTCTTCTGTGTGTATTTTAGAATATGACTTCTAAATTCTTGAATTGTTGCCACACAAGAGCTCCTCTTGTAGGCTGTTCATATAGTACAAAGAGCAACGGGATTATTCAAGACGGTATGTCTGCCATACATATTTTTCACATGAGTACAGTCAACCAGCTTACCACGTAGGAAACATGGGGAAATGTGCCCATATCTTAAATGTGCTAAATTACAGCAATACAGACTCCCATGGCTGCTTTTGAACTATTCTAGGGATGCTGTTGCTTCATCCTTGGTTACTGACTAGTTCTGTTGCTATGCTAGGAAGACGCTAGTCCTACTTATCCATCCATGCATTGTTGTAGTGTTTCATAACTATTTCCCATTTTTTGTTTATGGAAGCAGCCAATTTATTTTGGCTTAAAAGTTTACTCATACTGGTAATCATGTTTGCATTCATGTCCAGATATTGTATGCAATGTTATTTTTTCTGGCTGGGTTCCTGTGCCTTTAATAGCTGCCACAAAAGCAGAAATTCAGCAGGTGAAGCTTAACACCTCGCTGAATCTGCATGCTGGAAAATCTTCACCTGCTGAACTTTGGCTTCTGGTAGGTAGCTGTCAGTAAAAGACACAGGAGCCATGCTAGAAAAAAGGTAGCAACCCAGTTCAGAGGGGTGGGGGCAGTTAAGCTAGCAAAGCCCGTTGCCCTTCAGATGTGTTGTGCTACAAGTCCCATTATCCCCAGCCAGTATGCAAATAGCCATGTGATGGCTTGCGGTGATGGAAGTTGTAGCACAATGCAACATCTGACAGCAGCCATTTAGGGGAGAACTGAGCTAGCGTATTCCCATAATTCATTGTGCTGTCCTGAGTACAGATGGGGCTGCAGGCTGGCCACATTTGTAGCATCTAGTTTGCATGTGTGGAGAAGCCCCAGCAAGAGGCTACTGAATCTCCTTTGCAAAACAGAGTTTACTACCACAGCTTTGAAGGATCTGTTTTGCATTGTGTCTTTTCAGGCAATCATTTTTCTTTACCTACACTAAAATTATTTCACGTTAAAGCTTAGCAGCCTTTTCCAAAATGCTAACAACCAAGGAACTGAATGACTTGGCATTTAACTTCCCAATTCCAAGGTTAAACTTAGCAGTGCAAACCTAATGGATGAGCTGTCTTCAAGCATTTTAAGAGCTTCTGTGGAGGAGTATTTGTCGTTGTTGTTGTTTGTCTTATGAAGGGCAACGTTAATAGGGCCGCTTCTTATTACTGGTAGCATTAAAGAAAGGTTGCAATTAAAGTACAGGAAGAGGATGATGTCACTGCTCCAATGCAAGACAAGAAATGATAAGGACATAGAATATTTTGGAAACACTGGACCCTGCTATTTGTTTAGGAAATAATTGGTACCATTTCTACACTGGATCAAACAACTAATAGTGCCGTGGTATTTACTTGGTGGCCCTAACAGCTTATCATGCTCACACAAACTTCCCCTGACCTTGCACTAACATCATAGCACAGTAAATACAACAAAGGGTGTTGTGGCACCTTAAAGATGAACACGTTATTGTGGCAGGAGTCCACTTCATCAGATGCATGGAATGTGATCCTAAATTAGCAGGTATATATATAGGTGTCTGTAGCCTAAAGAGGGAGAAACGTTTGCAGTGAGGTCAGGGGGAAATGAAATGCAGGAAATCACAGGCTGAGACAGTTATGTTAAATCTTAAATGTAAAAATAATCACAATCACCCACACACACATGCCAAAGGAAAACATTTCATGCATCTGATGTAGTGGACTGTGGTCCATAAATGTTTATGCCATAGTACATTTCCGTCTCTTGCTTCAAACTGTGGCAAATTCTTAAAGAGATGGGAGTACCACACCACCTTACCTGTCTCCTGAGAAACCTGTATGAGGGTCAAGAAGCAACAGTAAGAACCGGACATGGAACAATCGATTGGTTCAAAATTGGGAAAGGAGTACGACAAGGCTGTATATTGTCGCCCTGCTTATTTAACTTATATGCAGAGTACATCATGAGAAACGCCAGGTTGGATGAATCACAGGTCGGAATTAAGATTGCCGGGTAACCTCAGATACGCAGATGATACCACCCCAATGGCGGAAAGCGAAGAGGATCTAAAGAGCCTCTTGTTGAGGGTGAAAGTGGAGAGTGCAAAAGCTGGTTTGAAACTCAACATTAAAAAAAACGAAGATCATGGCATCTGGCCTCATCACTTCCTGGCATATAGAAGGGGAAGAAATGGAAGCAGTGACAGATTTTACTTTCTTGGGCTCCAAGATCACCGCAGACGGTGACTGTAGCCATGAAATTAAAAGACACTTGCTCCTTGGGAGGAAAGCTATGGCACACCTAGACAGCATAGTAAGAAGCAGAGACATCACCTTGCAGACAAAGGGTCATATAATCAAAGCTATGGTTTTCCCAGTAGTAACGTATGGCTGTGAGAGCTGGACTATAAGGAAGGCTGAGTGCCGAAGAATTGATACTTTCTAACTGTGGTGCTGGAGAAGACTCTTACGAGTCCCCTGGACTGCAAGGAGGTCAAATCAGTCACACTCCGGGAGAGAGCGGAGGACAGGAAGGCCTGGCGTTCTATGGTCCATGGGGTCACGAAGAGTCGGACTTGATTTAACGACTGAACAACAACAACAACATTTCTCTCAGTCATTAAGGTGCCACAAGATGCTTTGTTTTTGCTGCAACACATGAACCCAGTGATCTGTCTGGAAATGGAAGCACAGTGGCTCACAATGAGCAGGGGGGGCACCTCTTGGGCAGGGCAATGGAAGAGCAGGAAATACCAGCTGGGGGAGTACCAAATTCCAGACAGAGAGAGAATACTAATCCAAGTGGAGCGTTTGTCACCAACCAAGGGATGAGTGGGTTGCATGCCTTCTAAGAGAGACCTTGTTCTATTCTCCTTTGTCATTACACTGTTTGATTAGTGCCCCCCCATCCATAGATTTTTACACAACAGAGTATGTACAGGGGTCTTTCCATATGCTCTGTCATGGAACAGACAGATGGTGCTGGTTTGGGAGGGCTACAAGACAGAATTAGTTTAGAAGAAGGGGCAAGCTCAAAAAGTTTGAACAATGGGAGTCAGTGATGTTAGGGTAGCTACCGGCTTGCCAATCCTGATTGCTTGTTAATGGCCCAGGATGGTCATTTGATTGAACTTTATGGGAACTTATACTTTGTGGATGGTTTGGGAGAGTTAGCAATCTCTTGAGTGTTTTGAATGGGAAAACGACCATAACATGGCTTCCACCTTCATCAGTAGCTGCGATGTTAAATGGATACCAAGACTGGCAGTTTGGGAATGCTAGAAGATGAAAATTCCTAAGAAGAAGAAAAAAAAACCAGAGGTGTGAGTGGTATAAAACTTATGAATTGTCCCCCAGGTTAAGGCCATACAGACTAAGAGTCCTGACTTCAACTCCCATCAGCCCCAGTCAGCAGAGCCAATGGTCAGGAATGCTGGGAGTTATGCCCCCAAACAGGTTGGGGAAGGCTGATGGAGGGTAACAAAAGATGCAACTTTGGAAGAGAGGAGAGCGAGAGGTGTGCGTTGAAGGCATCTTGCGGTTGTAAGTGTTGCTTTCTCTAGATATCTGGGGTAGCATTCAATGTTAGTCCTACTTACAGTAGACCCATTACAATAAATGGATCTTAAGTTAGTCATGACTAACTCAAGTGTCATTTATATCAATGGATCTACTCTAAGTAGACTAACACAGGATCCTACCCATGATATTTGGTAGGGGATCTGTTGTTTGGTACGGGCATATGGTAAAGGCACACAGTACGTAGGAAGAGGATAGCCCACAAATGATCATAGCTTTGAAACTCCATGAACTAGCCTAACAAAGAGATTTAAAAAATTATGTATCCTTAGTGCATCACAGCACTTATTTGATACAAGGCTTGACATAACTGCAGGACTTGTTGCTGTTCTATTCCCAGGAACTGGTGCTTTTATATTTCCCCTTCAGCTGCTGAGCTCTGCAATTGCTGTGACAGTTTCCAATTTCCATTATTGGATGGGCAGATGTATTCCTAAAAGCTTAAACTAGCTTCTTGGATGTGCCAGATCTGAAACTGCTGACACTTTAATTTCCTTAGTTTCTATTGTATTTATTTTTTTAGAATGTTGAAAAAAAAATCCTCTATGTTGATTTAGTGAAAAAAATATGCCTTTAAATTTGGCAGGGAAAACCTGGCGACGATGACTAGAGGTGGGAAGTGCCTCTTAGATGGTATTGAGGAAGCTTTGCGTAGCCTTCCTAGAGCTGTTGCTCTAGATGCCTGAGAGAGTGCTAGTCCAGAGCACTCTCTCAGGCATCTAGGAACCCTGTACACAGCACAAGTGCCTGACACCATGTCGCAGGCATTTCACCCTGCCCTGAAATAGTGCCCACCTCAGGGGATGGCATGGCTGGGCACCAGCCAAGGCTCATGTCCCATCAGGGCGTTGGCCACCTAGAGTCCCCTGGCTTTGCTGCTGCTACTTGCTGTTCCTGCCTGTTTTATCAGAGAGGATGAGCAACAGCAAGCAATCAGCTAGCTGCAGTGACAATAAGAATAGCCCTGCTGGATCAGACTAAGGTCCATCCCATCTAGCATTCTGTTCACATAGTGGCCAACCAGCTGCCCACGGGAAACCCACAAGCAGGACATGAGTGCAGCAGCAATTTCCTGCCCATGTTCTCCAGCAAGTGGTGTACATAGGCATAATGCCTCTGATGCTGGAGGTAGCATACAGCCATCAAGACCAGCAGCCATTGATAGTTTGGGGTTGGATCCACTGCCACCCTTGTGCAGACAACCCAGGCCTGCTGGCGGTGGCGTGTGGGTGCCCAGTGAGCCCTGCCAGCATCAGCATGTGTGCAGCCCCTACTGCTGGCAGCCACGATATAGTGCTTCTGGGGCAAAGTGCCGAAATGCGCGGAAACACTTGTTTCTGGAAGGGGCATGACCTGCCCCTTCCAGAAATGGTTTTTCCACTCATTTTGGCACTTGCACCCAGAAGCGCTACATCGTGGGCACCAATGATAGGGGCCATGCACCTGCTGCCACCACTGGGCCTGGGCTGCCCACGCAAGGGTGGCATCGGAGCCAACCCTATATTCTCCATGAATTTGTCCAAACCCATTTTAACGCCATTCAGAGAGGGGGGCACTTTGAATGGCTTTGGCTCTGGCTGACAATAAAGAGGGTGAGGGCCCACTGGAGGAAGGCCCCCCAAATCTAGAGAAAATGGAGATGCTTCCGCCATTTGGGATTGCCAAATCTCAGGGTTTGATATGAAGCTGCAGGGTTTTAGCTTCTTTCTCGGGGTCTCCAGGAGGAGGAGTAAAATCTCAGGGCCTGGAGCCAGAAGCCAGGAGGAAGCTATGTTCCATAGGGCCCATCTCCAAACTTCCCTCTCCCATTCTCATGTTTAAATTGCCCCCTCCCCCAAAAGAGCATAGTGGTTAAGAGACTGAGCTACTAATCAAGGAAGTCCCCAATTCAAAATCCCACCTCTGCCATGAACTCCCTAGATAGGAAAGACACTCAGGCTCCCCATCTGCAATTCAGGGTAGGGTGGCCAGGTGTCCTACTTTATCAAAGACAGTCCTCTATTTTGGAGAGCTGGCAGAGCACAGTCCTCTATTTGAAGGTGTCCTCTATTTGATGAGCTTTCCAGTCCAAGACTGAGCAGCAGGCACACAGGTCACCTGGTTAGTCTTCTCCACTGTGGTGAGATGTCTTGGATTTCTATTTAAATTATAGTTATTATTTCTAAATTTGCACGTATATATATTGCACCTATACATATACTCAGCACTGGTTAGGCCTCATCTGGAGTACTGTGTCCATTTCTGGGCACCGCACTTTAAGAAGGATGCAGACAAGCTGGAGAGGGTTCAGAGGAGGGCAACAAAGATGATCCGGGGACTGGAAACAAAGCCCTATGAGGAGAGACTGAAAGAACTGGGCATGTTTGGCCTTGAGAAGAGAAGACTTGATAGTGCTCTTCAAGTACTTGAAAGGTTGTCCCAGACAGGAAGGCCAGGATCTCTTCTCGATTATCCCAGAATGCAGGACACGGAATAATGGGCTCAAGTGACAGGAAGCCAGATTCTGGCTGAACATCAGGAAAAACTTCCTGACTGTTAGAGCAATACGACAATGGAACCAATTACCTAGGGAGGTGGTGGGCTCTCCCATGCTGGAGGCATTCAAGATGAGGCTGGACAGCCATCTGTCAGGGATGCTCTGACCTAGATTCCTGCATTGAGCAGGGGGTTGGACTCGATGGTCTTGTAGGCCCCTCTCAACCCTACTATTCTATGATTTGCATATGCAAATAATATGCTAATTGGTCTCTTTTGCCCTCTTTTTTTAGTGATGCAATTCCTCTTTTGGGGTAATGCATAAGTGGCCACCCCAACTCAGGGAACAAAAAGCACTGACCTACCTTAAAAGGTTGTTGTAAGGATTACAACTAGATAATGCAAGTGAAGCACTCTGAAGCTTGAAAGCACACAATAAAATCATAATTATAATGATTATTAGCAGCAGCAGCAGCAGTAACAGCGAACGGGCCTGGTTTTGCATGGGTTGGAATAGTCCTTAGTCTGATTCAGAGAAGCCTTCAAGCAAAAGTATGCAGCTATCAGAGTTGGATACTTAGACTTCCCTGTCTAAGTGAAGTCATGCCTGCTCTCAACCCTAGGCAAAGCCCCTTCCATGGTGCACCCTTATAGACCCCTGCGAGAGTTGAATGCCTCCCATAGGGGGCAAGTGTGTAACTCTGTTCTTCAGCCTAGTCATCTCCCCTGGTTTCAGACTTGATGGACTGTAGCACTATGTACTGGTTAGCAAAGTCTGCCCTGAGTGGTTGAAGGTGTTACTGCAGGCTTGAATGTCTAGGTTTCACTGACTTGGCACTATGGCGCAGACAGACAGACATCCTCTTTTATTATGGCATTTTCCCTTATTCTTAGTACTTCTCTCTCTTTCTGTATAGAGCAGTGGCAGATGGGTGGATAGATATAATATGTTTTGAAACCATATGGGGTGTGGGAGAGCGAATAATACTGCGCTGATGGAGAAACTTGAGATCTCCCTTTATTTATTTATTTTAAAATCATCAAAAACTAGCAGGCTCTTTGACAGGAAGAACCACCCCTTAGTTCCTAGGCTTTACTTCCTGCATGAAGCAGAGAAACCCAAGGAGGGAAAGCACCAATAACAGGAAAGGAGGTGGGGAGATGGTATCTCAAATTTGCATGAAACAAGGATTATTTGACCCAATGCATTGCAAAACGCTCTTCCTCCTCCTTCTCCTCCTGGGACACTTCAAATACACCACTTTTCTTTAGCTGCTGGTGACGAGGATGTTGTACTTGTTGATAATGCTGATAGGAATAACTTGGCAAAATTTGCCTTTGCTTTAAAGACTTCGACTGCTGCTGCAAATTAAGGGGATTAGCTTGGTCCAGAATGTAAGTGGCAACCTAGTCTTTCATCATAAGGGTATTATATGAGGCAGTGCACATTTTAGCTCAGGCTTCTTTCCTTGATCTCCTTTCTGCTCCCCCAACCCTTTGTTGCCCTAAATCAGGTGTGGACAACTGCTTTGAAGTTGAGAGCCACATTCTGTTAGGGGAAAGTTGTTGGGGGCCACATACCTGCGGCAAGTAGGACAGAGGTGGGCAGGATCTTGGACAATTCCCCTTCCCCCAGCAGCCCTCCATGCCCATCCCACATTGTTCAGGAGGGTTCCTTGACCCTCCAGAGGCCCAGTGACTGCAGCAGGATGGAGGGGACAGCAAATATCCCCTATTCCTTATTTTATCTTAGGATTCAAGCCTTTGTTTGCCCTCTCTGCCACTGGAGCATTCTTTGAACGTGGATCCTTACAAAGCCAAAACAGCCCTGTCTATGCACAAGAGGAATAGTATGGGGGGTGGGGGGGAATCTTTAGGGGAAAAAACCCTAAGAGGGTAAAACAAAATTTTTAAAAATCCTCCAAATCAGCCTAGTGAGGACTGAGTATGGGCACTGAATATGGGCTGAGTGTGTGGAGGAGAGGGGAAAGGAAAATCTGGGGGAAGCAAACGAAATGGAATGTTCTGGAAAAGTCAATACTCAGTAGCTGATTGGCTGAGTACTTTGCAATGTAATTTGTTGCAGGCCCCACTTCTCACTATAAAATCGTGTGACTAACAATCATGGCAGGCATCAAGGGTCACATGGTTGGACACCTGCTGAGGGCCCACACCCCAGCAGGGAGCCTACTGATAACAGTGTTCTGGACCTGCTGCTTCTCTTCCCCATTGTAACCTGTGTGTTCACCCTCGTCTTGCTCTGCCCTAGACAACAGTGGTTGTGTGAAAGGAGAAGCAGTAGATGCCACTACCTAGCCACTGCCTATTTGTACACTTGCTTTCCCTGCCCGGTAATCAAGCTGGTGGTAGCAATTAGGGGTGCTGTAGAAATTTGAGATGAACTAAAATGGGTTTGGAGTTCTAAGAATGTGACCTGTGGAATCCGCTGCAGAGCAAGCCCCTGAGGCGGCACGGAGTCTGTGCACTTTCAGATTTTTTTTTTTAACTTTCCCAAAATATATGCATATTTATTTGTAGGAATATACGCAAGTTTCTGCTGAGGAAAAGTTGAATGGAACGGGGGACAATTGTCAGGACCCAGCTTCAGTACTGCAGTAGGCCTTGTAGGTTATAGCTAGGATTTTAGTAGAAGTAGCCTGGAAGGGCTTGGGCCTATTCAGCCTCTGGAAGGTCAGAATCTGTGTGAGCGTATCTCTGTCAGTGTTCTCAGAGCAGAGCCGGGGGAGTCACCCAACTCCCTGTCCACCTGCTGGTCTGGCCTTGGCAGATTGCCTGAGCATGTGCGCTGGGGGGATCAGGAATCCTGACAGCAATAGGCTAAATGTTACATACTAAGGTGAATTATGTAAATTTTTACAAAACCTCTTACATAATTATTTGAGTATTTTTCCGCATGACGAAAAAAATGGCATCCGTCTGTGAGCAGACAACGGAACAAAAAGCGCCTGACAATCCATGAAACACAGATAGAGCAGATTTACATGTCCATGCTAAGAAGGTAGTTCACTTAGGTAGGGAGTGCCTACTGAGGGTGTTTTGTTCTCCAAAACCTGGAGCTGTCACTTCATGTCGTTCCAGCCTGAGTGTGATATGAAGTCTGCTGTGTCCTCATCTCAACTTTCTGCATTGTCTTGTTCTTGTCCCTTCTCCTTCTTCCTACACATATGTCCTGTCTTTCACTTTTTCTCAGATCCCTGATTTCTGACTCAAAATGCCTCCAGGTGGGTAGCATGCCAAGGTGTTAAAAGCATATGATTGTCAGCTTGGAGAACAATGACAAAAAACGAAGTAGGCATGCTTTTAAAATGTTTCCTTGTTTTTAAAAAGCTTCATGGAACAAAAACCCTGCAGTTTTCTTATCAAAATGCTTTTGGACTGAAAGCTGCTTACAATAAATTGTGTGTGCTTATTGTGTACTCTCCATAGACTTCTGCGAAGTGGTGCGAATGTCAACTTCTTTAGTTTAACACTTCTCTCTCTCTCTCTCTCTCCCTCCCTCCCTCTCCATAAATTAAACAAAAATCTTCACGGTCTCAACATTGCTCTGTTTAGTGAGATGCGTAAGTATGCCTTTTCATTCTTCAAGGATGACATTTCCCAGAAATTGTGTTCCCTTGTCTCCTAGGGTTCAGAATCTAGGTTTGGGAACTCTTAAAGACAAAACCTTGAAATGTGTGTCTTCTTTGTATGCATTTTTTCAACATGAACTTTGAAAATGAATAATCATATGAAACATGTCTACTGTTTTTATCATTTCTTTATTCTGTTGGAATTGCTTTTATTAATCTAAGATTTTAAAAGAACACTACAACGGCTTACCATTTATTTAGCACCAAGAGAAAGCTGTACTGGATGCTGTACAGAACATGGAAGGGATCCATACAGCCTTTGTCCAGAGGGCTTATAGTCTAAACAATTTCAAAACATTGTTGAGCATTGTCATGGGACCACCTACACCCTGATCCATATGTGGAAGGGATACCAGGCCAAATGGACTGCCCCACTCCTGTTTGCCCTTCCCTTCCTGATACTTTTCCACTGCTGTCAAGTGGAGTTTTGTATTTTCCCTGGCTGTCTCCACCAAACAGCCTTGCAATTTCTATCCTTGGCTAGAAATTAGCCAAACTTTGCAGCTGAAAAGCAAAATGTTGCATGAGCTGTCTTTTGAAGCAGGTGCATCTGGAAATGCATTTTTAAATCATTTAGCTCATGATCTGTTTTGTTATAATGCTCTTAAGAGCATAAAATACCACTATAAAGTACAAGCATTGTGATTTTTTTCCTGCAGCTGTCTGATGCTAAACCTGCTGCAGGTGTGCCATGGATTGGTTCTCTGCATGGCAGAAAGATATTAATGGTGCCCCACTTCATCGTCTGACTTTCCTCACTGAAAAAGTAGGAAAAACAAGATTAAAATGGAAGGACTTTGCCATGTGCAAGCTTTGGAACTGTGATGATACCTCAGCTGCTAATTGTGGAAATAAAAATTGATATCTGCCCCCCAAATACAATGTTGGCATCTTTTTAAGTTTTTTTTTTTTTATCCTACCGTTTTTTAACTACGAAAGTTTAAATTATATTCAGAGTAAGGTAAAGACTGCTGAACGAGCTTCTAACTGTTGAAGGCTACAACACTAAACACTTATTAGGTTGTAAACCTCACTGAACACAGTGGGAATTATTTCTGGGTTGCTTTAAAATGCGTTCATGTCAATCTACATAGAAGCTCCGAAAAGGGACCCCTTTTAACTATATTTTTTTTTGAGCAGGCACAGGCAGAGCTAACCATTGTGTTAGTGGGGAGCAGTGCAGCTAAGGATGCTGCAACCAAAGCTTTGCAGAATGTTTCTGAAAACAGCGGTTTCCACCATTGTGATGAATGATGTTTGTAATGCGGGAGCATTCCTGGAGAAGTGCACATATAACGATATTTTCTTTAAACCTGTATTCTTTGCCACACCAACCACTAAAGCACAAGAAGCTCTTGAACTAATGACAGTTTAAATTATTTTATTTAAGTAAGCATCTCGGACCAAAAAAAACTTCTATTGTGGCTTTGTTTTAATTCCAGGTTGTATGTACTGGCAGTACATACAACCTGAAAGTTTTCTGGAGCAGATGATAAAGCAATCCATCTGGAAGCACCTTGAAAACAATGCCGTGATTACTCGAAGCCAACAGGGATTTGCCAAAAACAAGTCCTGCCAGATGAATCTGATCTCATTTTTTGATCAGGTAAACTCCCTTGTAGACCGTGGGAATGCTGTAGACATCATATACCTCGACTTCAGCAAAGCTTTCGACAAAGTGCCCCATGATATCCTGATGAGCAAACTAGCTCAAAGTGGGCTAGATGAAACAACCATCCGGTGGATCCACAGTTGGCTACAGAATCGGACTCAAAGAGTGCTTATCAATGGGACCTTCTCAAACTGGGGAGAGGTAACAAGTGGGGTACCGCAGGGCTCAGTCCTGGGCCCAGTGCTCTTCAACATTTGTATTAATGACTTGGAGGAGGAGGTGCAGGGAATGCTGATCAAATTTGCAGATGACACAAAATTGGGAGGGATAGCTAATACTTTGGAAGACAGAAACAAAATTCAAAGTGATCTGGATAGACTGGAGCGCTGGGCAGAAAACAACAGAATGACATTTAATAGGGATAAATGCCAAGTTCTGCACCTAGGAAAAAAAAACCAAATGCACAGTTACAAGATGGGAGATACGTGGCTCAACAACACTACAAGCGAGAAGGATCTTGGAATTGTTGTCGATCACAAGCTGAATATGAGCCAACAATGTGATGTGGCTGCAAAAAAGGCCAATGCTCTTTTGGGCTGCATTAATAGAAGCATAGCTTCCAAATCCCAGGAAGTACTAGTTCCCCTCTACTCAGCACTGGTTAGGCCTCATCTGGAGTACTGTGTCCAGTTCTGGGCACCACATTTTAAGAAGGATGCAGACAAACTGGAGAGGGTTCAGGGGAGGGCAACAAAGATGATCAGAGGACTGGAAACAAAGCCCTATGAAGAAAGACTGAAAGAACTGGGCATGTTTAGCCTTGAGAAGAGAAGACTGAGGGGAGATATGATAGCACTCTTCAAGTACTTGAAAGGTTGTCACAGAGAAGAAGGCCAGGATCTCTTCTTGATCATCCCAGAGTGCAGGACACGGAATAATGGGCTCAAGTGACAGGAAGCCAGATTCCAGCTGAACATCAGGAAAAACCTCCTGACTGTTAGAGCAATACGACAATGGAACCAATGACCTAGGGAGGTGGTGGGCTCTCCCACACTGGAGGCATTCAAGACGAGGCTGGACAGCCATCTGTCAGGGATGCTCTGACTTGGATTCCTGCATTGAGCAGGGGGTTGGACTCAATGGCCTTGTAGGCCCCTTCCAACCCAACTATTCTATGATTCTATGAATAACTACTTGTGCCCTCTTGTGATGAAATAGTGGCTTTCCAGGCCCATGTTTCCACAACAATGGAAGGAGAAGCTAATGGAGGAGTACCAGATTTTTTAAAAAAAGGAATCAGCTTTGCTCCTATTTGGTCCATGCAGGGTTCCACAAGAGTGTGCTCTGAACCAGTAAAAATCTGGTCCAAAAAATGTTCACAGAACATTCTTCCTGGTGGGAGTGGGGGTTGGAGTGAATGTCATCTGACTGGCAGGGGCTGCTCAACCAATAAGAGAGGCTTCCCTCCCTCCCCCCTTTTCTCCTTTCCCCTAAAAGTCCAGATACACCTGCATTTCAGGACCAAGCCTCATTGAGCACAATCGGAGTTACTTCTGAGTAGACACACATATGCTTGTGCTGGGAAAGAGTGTGTGTGGGAGAACACAAAGACAGAAACCAGCCCCCATTTTAACCTGTACAATCTCTATACTGAAGGGTGGAGGAAGTTTCTTCCTAAGGCAATAAACCAAACAAAGGACAATTGGAGCCTCGAGATAGCGCTTTACCGCACTCAGGGAATTGGGCTTTAAACTGTGCAATGTCAGTTGAGGGGGATCTCTGTAAGTTCTATGGGCATTCAGAGTGCAAACCTCATTCAGCACAATGGGAGGAAACACCCCTTGACTAGGGTCATGGTGAAAGGCATACCCCTGGGCACAGCTAGCATACCCAAGGTCAATGTGGGGGTGGGGGCATACAACAACTATACTGGGGAGAACCCGACTTAAGGAAAAGAATCAGACTTTAAGCAGTCTCAGAAAATTCTGTTTTTCTGTGATAAGCTCCGGAGTAGCTGCTGGATGGCCACAGCGTCATATATCCCTAATGACCACCACACTCAGCCAGCTCAGAGTAAATCACTGGCAGAAATGGGCCCTGCTCTTGGCAGCGATCTTTCCCATAACCTATAAAGCCTTACATGGCTTGGGGCCACAATACCTGATGGAGTGCCTCTCCCAACACAAACTTACCCATATGACGCTCAACATCTAAGGTCCTCCTCTGGCTGCCTACTCCAAGGGAAGCTCAGAGGACAGCAACAAGGGGAGGGGGCCTTCTCAGTGGTGGCCCCCCAATTTTGAAATGATGCCCCTGATGATGCCTGCCAGGTGCCACCTTTGTTATCTTTTTGGTGTTCCAAAGGTGCCATCCAAGGTGCTGCACCCTGTTCCCAAAATGGGTACCTCTCCCCCTCCATGGAAGTAGAAATCCAATAACAACAAGGTAAATAACTGACAATTTTCTATTTTATGACCCAAAATTTGCTGCCTGAGGCAACTGCCTCACTCGGCCTCATGGTAGGGCCAGCACTGCTCTGTCCCCAGTAAATGCCCTATACTTGTTGTTGTTGTTATTTATTTATTTATGTAGCGCCATCAACGCACATGGCACTGTACAGAATAAAACAATAAAACAACAAATCCCTGCCAAAAGGCATATATTCTAATAAAATCTCAATATAAAACCAAAAGGAAGGGAATGCACCAAACGGGCACAGGAAACACTACAAAAATAACATGCCCAATACCAAGCAATGAATAAAATCTAAGCTATAGTTCCAAAAGCTTTGGAAAAGAGAAAAGTTTTTAACTGAGATTTAAAAACAGTAATTGAACCAACCATCCGCAAACCCTCTGGAAGAGAATCCCAGGAATAGGGAGCAGCAAGAGAGAATGGACAGAGCCGAGCAAGGGAAGTAGAAACCTTTGGGTGGGTAAGAAACATCCCATTCGAGGAGTGAAGAACACAAACGGGGCTACAATACGAAATAAGGGCTGAAAGATATGGAGGAGCTAGCCCATGACTGGCTTTAAAAGTCAGAAGAAGAAGCTTATACTGAATCATAGAAGAAATAGGAAGCCCGAGAAGAGAGTTCAGGAGTTGCAACTAAGCCTAAGGGCAGCCATTTGCCCATTGCCCCAAAAAGAGGAAATGCATCAAAAAAGCAGACACAAATCTGCATAAAAATTCCATATGCTGATATATATGTACAAATATGACTTTAGAAATTATTGCTATAATTTAGTAGAAATACAAGACATCCCACTATAGTGGGTGCCTGCTCAGTCTGCTGTCCAGATGCTAAGTGTTGATGGGCAACTTCAAGGCCTCTGATGGTTTCCCTTAGGGTTCTTTATCTTTAAACCGGACTTGGATTGGTCAGCCCTTCAAGTAAATGACACCTTAAAACAGAGGACTGGCCTCAGACAGCCCTTCAAGTTGAGAACTGTCTCATACAATGTAGGACACATGGCCGCGATAATTAAGGCTGAGATCCTGTAAGCCCTGTTGAACTCGGTGGGACTTACTTCTCAGTAGGCATGTATAGGTTTGCACTGTCAAGCTTTGTTTTTTGTAGTTTATGAAAGGATAATCTGATGACTATGCCGACGCTCGCCTTAACCGTCTTGCACTTATTTTTAATGATTGTTTCCTTTCACAGGCAGGCTTTCTGTCTGTAGAACGTAATAGGTAACTTAAATAGCTCGATGCGCTCACAGGGCCTCTCCCAATCCCTGTTTCTGGATGTGGGTGCAGCCATCCACCCACTTGAAGCAGCTTTTAGAACAAGAGCCTTCTGCCGCAGCCGTCTTGATTGGAATGTCAGCCAAACCACCCATATGGATCCTCCCTCCATTCTGTTAGCAGCAGTATTGAAGATGGAGGTGGGGCAAGGCAGGGGGAGAGACAATTATCTACCAAGTGCTTTTGGAGGTTTTAGAATAAGACCTTGTCCTTTTACATCCAGTGGCACTAAATGCAGCTTTCGTTTGTGTTTGTGTGCATATGCTGTTGTATAATTTTAGTCCTCAGCCAAGACACACGCGCACACACACACACACACACACTTGCTACTTTCCCAAGAAGATTTTGACATTTAAAGTTCAAGTAGAAATTCTGTATGCACTGAGAGAATGAGATAAAAAATAAATGGATACACATGTGCAATGGTGAGAGCAGGGAAACAAACAGGCCATTGCAACCATTGCTTCTTGGAATGGGATTGGCTTCTGTGCTCGATTTTATATCTTGGACGGTCATTAGGTGTGAAGTAATATTAGAAGCAGGATTTTAAATTGTCCTAAAACCTGGCATTGCATTTAGCATCTCTTCCAAACTGGAAAAAGGCTTGATGTGTGAAAGAGCAGAATTTTTACATGCATGGAGTCATTTATTGAGTTTAGAATCCTTACTGGGTCAAACCAATAGATAGCCTAGGTCAATATGCTGTCTCCAAGCTAACTATTATGAATGCTTTAAGATATCTTACCCCTCAAAAATCACCTCAAGGGCCTAATTTAATTGCATCCAATAATCTAACGTTTCAGGTCATCCTTGGTAAAAGGCCACAAGCCTGACTGTCTCAGCTAATAGTGATTGATATTCTGTGTTTCATTAACATTTCCTTTAACTTTAATACTTTGGGCCTTTGCCTCAGTGGGTAGCACTGAAACAAATCAATCAACTCTGGTTTTGTTTGCAATATTATTTATTTCTCTTCTTTATACTTGCTGTATGCTAACCTTGGTTACAACTTTATCTGGCTCTTCCTTAAGGGAGGTTGTTGTTCCTTATTCTCACGACAACTCTATGAGGTAAATTAAGTTTAATGACTAGCCCAGGATCAGTGCCTTCTAGTTCTTGAAGTTAATTAGGGTCTTCTAGTTCTTGAAGTTAAACAATAAACCTTTGTTGATTTCCCAAAACATTAATAATTTTAATGCTTCTGTGGTATTCCTTTTTCCTCTCTGAGGTGAATTGACTTCCACTTCGATTCAGAGCATGTTCATTTGGAGGTAAGTCCAACTGACTTCCATAGGACTTACTAGGATGGCCATGTGTCCTACTGTACAGAGGGCAATCCTTGGTTTGAAGGTGCTTTCTGTCCAATCCAGGTCCAGGTGAAATATAAAGAATCACAAGAAGAGAGAGCAGGGGCTTTGAAGTTGCCCATCAACACTTAGCTGTTTCGTGTAGATCTGAAATAGCATGGGGGATAAAATTGAGTCCTGCAGAACCCTGTAATTGCCATGGAACAGAGCAGTAATTCCCCAGCACAGCACCACCTTCTGGAAATGGCCATCCAAATAAGAACAGAACCACTTTAAACAGTGCCCCCAACTCAGAACTCAGATCCAGAAGGATACCATGGTTGATGGTATCGAAAGCTGCTGCATTGCCCAAGAGAACTAAATTTCACATGTTATGCTCTAGAATGTATATCTCTTCCAGTTTTAATATATTCTTTTTGAAATTAGTGGCCAGAGCTGTAAAACACAACCGAAGGTGTGAAGTACTCTTGCTTTGGACAAGTGTATTATGAGTCAAGGGAAGGGGGGTTCTGGGGGGGCTTGTATTTCATAATCCCTGACCATAACACCCATAATCCCTGACCATTGGCCATTGCTGGCTAAGGCTTTCAAGAGTCGCAGTCCAAAACATCTGGAAGGCACTAGGTTGCCTCCCTCTGTTGTCTTGTGTGAAACAGCTACACTATGGCCTGTTTCACATGTAACTGTTGCAGAACTCAGAGTCAGAGAGACCACGGAGTGAAGGAAAAAGAGTTTATTTATTTAACGCGTGGGCTTAAGGCTGGAATCATTTCCAAAGAGCCAAAAGCCCCGATTTACATCAGCACATAGTTTTTATAGATATTGTGACACATAGGAAATGGCTCCTCCTCTCCCTCCCATGTGGGGTTGCAGTCCTCAACATTTCTTCTCCTAGCACCATTGTTTATAATACAAGAAATGGGTTATAGGGTAGCCATGATAAGCAGAGAACAGAAGAGAACAAGATATACAATTCTATGACCTTAGCCTTTGTTGACAAGATAAGAAATTCCTGTGTCTTGTCATCTTACAAACATATATTTCAGAGAGCAAGAGCTCAGCAAGAACATGAAGCATGAGACTGCATAAGGCTACTTAGTCTGACCCCTGATATGGCTGCTACATAACAACAACCCAGAGTATGGGTTGTCATTGAATCATAGGTTGTTGTTGAATCATGGGCTGTCTTTATGTGCAAATCCTGCACTATGGCTTAACTATGGTTAACTATGTTAACTATGTTAACCACGAACAACCCAGGAAAAGAACTCATAGTTTGTTATTAGATTGTGAACTCTTGGTTGTTCATGGTTAAAAAAAAAAAAAGAAAGGTAAAGGTGTCCCCAACCAGTGGTGTCCAACTCTAGGGTGTGGTGCTCATCTCCATTTTTAAGCCGAAGAGCCAGCGCTGTCCGAAGACGCTTCCATGGCCATGTGGCCGGCATGACTGAACACCGAGATGCACGGAACGCTAGTGCTGAGTTCAACAACAACCTATGATTCAATGACAACCTGTACTCTACCCGTACTTTGGGTTGTTGTTACATGCCAACCATGTCATTGTCTCCCCTTCCCCGCTGTGTTTACACAGTATACTACTGGGAACTGCAATTAATCCCAAAGCAGGGTATGGTATAAAAAGACATGGGTGCCAGATCACATTGGGAGGTAGAAGTATATATGCACTAAAAAAAATTAATGGTTGCCTGCTTCTACTCTAGCTTGTGAAACATCCCATAGTAGACAAATGCAATGAATTCTTATGACAGTTCACATGGTTTTGATTTGTACTCAGACATGATAAAGCACAAAGAAGACAGGGACCTAACAGAAGCAAATGACATTAAGAAGAGGTGGAAAGAATACATAGAAGAACTATACAGGAAAGATCTTAATGTCCCTGATAGCCATGATAGTGCAGTCACTGAACTTGAGCCGGACATCCTAGAGAGTGAAGTCAAGTGGGCCTTAGGAAGCATTACTAACAACAAAGCTAGCAGAAATGACAGTATTCCAGCTGAGCTATTTAAAATCCTAAAAGATGATGCTGTTAAAGAGCTGCACTCAATATGCCAACAAATTTGGAACACTCAACAGTGGCCACAAGACTGGAAAAGGTCAGTTTACATTCCAATTCCAAAGAAGGGCAGTGCCAAAGAGTGTTCAAACTACCGTACAATTGCGCTCATTTCACATGCCAGCAAGGTGATGCTCAAAATCCTACAAGCTAGGCTTCAGCAGCATGTGAACCGAGAACTATTAGAAGTACAAGCTGGGTTTTGAAGAGGCAGAGGAACTAGAGATCAAATCATTCGCTGGATCATGGAGAAAGCAAGATAATTCCAGAAAAATGTCTATTTCTGCTTCATTGACTATGCTAAAGCCTTTGATTGTGTGGATCACAACAAACTCTGGCAAATTCTTAAAGAGATGGGAGTACCAGATCACCTTACCTGTCTCCTGAAAAAACCTGTACAAGGGTCAAGAAGCAACAGTAAGAACCAGACATGGAACAACCGATTGGGTCAAAACTGGGAAAGGAGTACGACAAGGCTGCATATTGTCACCCTGCTTATTTAACTTATATGCAGAGTACGTCATGAGAAACGCCAGGTTGGATGAATCAGAGGTCGGAATTAAGATTGCCGGGAGAATTATCAACAACCTCAGATACGCAGACGATACCACCCTAATGGCAGAAAGCGAAGAGGATCTAAAGAGCCTCTTGTTAAGGGTGAAAGTGGAGAGTGCAAAAGCTGGTTTGAAACTCAACATTAAAAAAAAAACGAAGATCATGGCATCTGGCCCCATCACTTCCTGGCAGATAGAAGGGGAAGAAATGGAAGCAGTGACAGATTTTACTTTCTTGGGCTCCAAGATCACCACAGACGGTGACTGTAGCCATGAAATTAAAAGACGCTTGCTCCTTGGGAGGAAAGCTATGGCAAACCTAGACAACATAGTAAGAAGCAGAGACATCACCTTGCCGACAAAGGTTCATATAATCAAAGCTATGGTTTTCCCAGTAGTAACGTATGGCTGTGAGAGCTGGATATAAGGAAGGCTCAGCGCCGAAGAATTGATGCTTTCGAACTGTGGTGCTGGAGAAGACTCTTACGAGTCCCCTGGACTGCAAGGAGGTCAAATCAGTCCATCCTAAAGGAAATCAACCCTGAGTTCTCATTGGAAGGACAGATACTGAAGCTGAAGCTCAAATCTTTTGGCCACCTAATGCGAAGAGAAAACTCCCTGGAAAAGACCCTGATGCTGGCAAAGATTGAAGGCAAAAGGAGAAGGGGACAGCAGAGGATGAGATGGCTAGATAGCATCACCGATGCAATGAATATGAACTTGAGCACACTCCAGGAGAGAGCAGAGGACAGGAAGGCCTGGCGTGCTATGGTCCATGGGGTTATGAAGAGTCGGACATGTCTGAACGACTGAACAACAAAAAAGCTTAAGTGCATTTCACCCATCAACCCCTTTTCCCCCCACACTCAAATTTGCTGACACTCTGAGACACAGATATTTTCCTTCCAGCTGGACAAAAGCACAGTTAAAATTTTCAGTAATAGAAAGAACTAGATGCAGCTGTCTTATATAGATGAGTTAAAAATAACTGCCACATGTATACCTGTGCACCATAAATACAAGGAAAGCTGACAATGACCTGGTTTGCATGTAATGAGAAGGCACCGTGGGTGAATTTCCCCTCAGGGTTTTTTTGTTGTGGTGTCTGCTGCCATTTTGAATATTTGGGGGATGGTCGGTGCATGCTGTAGCTCCTAATTCTGTGCAAACCAGTGAGGGTGGGTTGTTGGGGTGGTTGACAAGCTACTCCCAACCCTAAAACAGGCAATGGGTTCTGCATGGCTTGTCAACCACCCCAACAACCCCCCTCACCAGGTTGCCATTGTGCCCCGTGGGGAAATTCACCCACGGTGGCTTTGCGTTATGTGCGAACCAAGTCATTGTCAGCTTTCCTTATACCAACTGACTAAGTTTTGTTCTTTGATTTTAGATGAGGATGACATTTACAGAGCAGGCAGTCTTATGCTATACACATGATGACTGGTAACAGAGGAAGCATATCCAAGTAAGGTTGGTTGCTTTGTGTACTTATTTTAAATTGGGGATGGTAGATCATCTATTTTTATCACAAGCTCTAAGCCTGGTTTGAGAATTTCAAGCAGTGCTCTGAAATGCTCTACTATTCCACTAAAATCCCTGAGATTTCAACTAGGGAGGGAAAACAGCCATTTTCTCTGCTATGTGAATATTATTATTTATTTAAGTATGTATATACTGTCCTCCTGCTTAACTTGCCTACACAGTGGTTCAGAGCAATAAAAGTAATAAAATACAACTTCACAAAATCCTAAAAAGTGATTATTATTACAGCTGTAAAAACAAGAAGACAGGCAGCAGCAATAAACGAAAGCTGCTACCATCATGTAAAACTGTGCTGTTCAAGTACATCAAATCAACTATTAAAAGCCTTGGTGAAAGATGTAAAGGTTTAACCTGGCACTGAATTATGCTAAAACAAGAGCCTCCCTCACTCGTCAGGGAAGGACATTTCATAAGCAGGGCGCTACCACTGAGAAAGACCTCTCTACAGTCACCACTTACCTCACATCTGAAGGCAGGGGCACATGGAGAAGAATCTTTGGTGCAGCTCTCAAGGATTGGGCAGATTCATATAGGAGAAGGTGGTCAAAGAGCCAGGCCTCTAGCTCTGGTTAAAGGTTAAAACCAGTACTTTGAACTGTGCCTGGAAACAAGCTGGTCCATAGGAAGTTACCTTATACTGAGTCAGGTCCATCCAGCCCAGTACTGTTGACCCTGACCTGTTTTGCATGATCACTGCAGCCTACCTTGGCTTATTAGCCATGGTGGGTTGTGGCGCCCGTAGGCAACAGGTTGCTGATCCAAGCCCCTGCGAACCTGGTGAGGGTGGGTTGTTAAGGTGGTTGACAAGCTCCCCAGAACCCATTGGCTGTTTTAGGGTTGCAGGTGGCTTGTCAACTACCCCAACACCCCACCCTTGCTGGGTTCACATGTAACAGGAAGGTATGGCACAACCCCACCGCACCCCAAATATTCAGAATGGAGGCTGCCACTGCAAGGAGAAGTCCTGCAGGGAAATTCACTTACAGTGGCTTCTCATTACATGTGAACTGGCAGCAGCTCTCCAGGGTTTCAGGCAAACATCTTTCTTAGTCCTACCTGAAGATGCCAGGGATTGAACCTGGGACCTTCCGCCTGTAAAGCACTTGCTCTACCACTGAGCTACAGTCCTACCAGAAGGTGCAAGCCCTGGTGGCAGGTGCAGATCTTTCAAAACTGCCAAGCCTCTATCAATGGGCTGGCTACTGTATTCTGAAGTTTTCTAAGCAGCTTTAAAAGGCTGTTTCATGTATAATGCATCAAAGTAACCGAAATGTTTTGAAACAGGTGCTCAATTTCAGGGGTCAATATTGCTGACTTGTGGTTTGCAACTTGTATACAAAGTTCTGCTGCTGTTTTTTCCCAACATACTGAATGCGGCATCCATGGTTTTACATTCAGTAATATACATTACATTGTTAGACTTGCACGTGATGTTCTGTTAAATGAAATATATACACAGTTCTGCTATTATTTTGCCTAATGTGTATTTCAAAGCAAACATTTATTAAAATAATATTTTTTAAAGACATGTGGAGACAATAATTTGTTCTGAAAAACTTTCAGTAGGGAACAGTGAGGAATTCCAATATTCTGAACAAACCAAGGGAGCCCCTACAGTGTCTGCTATCAGAACACTTTTCTGGAAGTCCACAACACAAAGATATCCTGCCTTTTGTTCCCAAATGTACAACCTTAGGTTAATCCCTTTTTTACAATAACCCATCTAGTCTAAACTGCCTGAGTCATTTATAATGTAAGTCAATAATCATTAAAGAGGAGGAAGCAAC
Organism: Heloderma suspectum; assembly: GCF_057233095.1. NCBI lineage: Eukaryota > Metazoa > Chordata > Lepidosauria > Squamata > Helodermatidae > Heloderma > Heloderma suspectum. Next base: position 41,679,045 of record NC_139460.1, on the reverse strand, counting down.
CTCTCTCTCAAATTTGGTCAAAACAATGATCCATCTCAATCAAGGAGCCGGTTTTTACTGGTCCCAAATTCCCATAAATAGTTGAAGTATCACCTCATTATTTTGTCAGTTGGAATCATCCAACTGGGGGATCTTCATGACAACGGAATGAGAAGCACGTTGAAATATTACCCAGATTTTCATGGTATCGGCTTTGCTCCATCAGGGGCACATGAAGCAAGCTGAGTGTAGCGTACCTTTAAAATCTAGTTTTCAGCACTTGAAAGTAACATACTTCCAGGTGGGGTGAGTAGAACTGAAAGTCATCAAACCGGCAGGGCCAGTTACCTGGGTGGGGGAACTGGGAGGGGTCACTCTCTCCCAGCTGTGCCCCCCTGGGTACTCGGTGCAGCACCAACACCGACTTGAGGGTCGGGGAGGGGGGGTTGCCGTGGTCTATAGGAATTCAATCTCCCTCTCCAGGCTTCCTGCTCATTCGAGTGCAGATCTTGAGTGTTTGTACCTTGTGTTGGGTACCCGGGACAGACTGGGGATTCTGTTGGTGTACCGCCCACCCCGCTGCCCATCAGTCTCCCTGCCTGAGCTGATGGAGGTGGTCTCGGACTTGGTGTTGAGGACCCCTAGGATGATGGTCCTGGGGGATCTCAACTTCCATGCCGAGGCTGCTATATGCGGGGCAGCTCAGGACTTCATGGACGCCATGACAACCATGGGGCTGTCCCAACATGTCATCAGCCCAACGCATATAAAAGGACACACGCTTGATCTGGTTTTCTCGACTGGGCAGGAGGATGGTGATCTGAAAGTGGAGGAATTAACATCTGTCCCTTTGTCATGGTCAGATCACTTTCTGCTGAGGTTTAGACTCCTGGCGGCCTTCCCCCTCTGCAAGGGTGGGGGACCTATTAAAATGGTCCGCCCCCGGAGATTAATGGATTCTGATGGATTCCAGAGGGCTCCGGGGAATTTTCCTGCTGGTATGGCTGGTGCTCCTGTCAAAGCCCAGGTCACTCTGTGGAATGCAGAGATGACTCGGGCGGTTGACACAATCGCGCCCAAGCGCCCTCTCCCTCTGAGCAGAGCCCGGCCAGCTCCTTGGTATACACCTGAGCTGAGGGCAATGAAGCAAGAGGTGAGACGGCTAGAACGCAGGTGGAGGAAAACTCGTGCTGAGTCTGACCGAACACAGGTAAGAGCCCACTATCAAGCCTACTCTGTGGCAGTGAGGGTGGCAAAGAGACAGTTCTTTTCCACCAGCATTGCATCTTCTCAGTGTCGTCCAGAGGAGCTTTTCTGAGTGGTTCATGGCCTGTTACAGTCTGGGCCAGGGAGAGAGATGGTAGAACCCTCAGCGGCATGCTGTGATAAGTTTGCAAGGCACTTTGAAGATAAAGTCACTCAGATTTGTCATGAATTGGACACCACGATTAATGCAGTTCCATTGGTAGAGGCGTTCAGAGCACCGTCTGGTCCAGTTTTATTGGATGAGTTTCAGTTACTGAGGCCTGAGGATGTGGACAAGGTGCTTGGCCAAGTCCAATCGACCACTTGTGTGCTTGACCCTTGCCCTTCATGGCTTATTAAATCAAATAAGGAGGGGATGTCCAGCTGGGTCCAGGAGGTTGTAAATTCCTCCTTGAGAAAGGGAGTGGTGCCTGCTGCTTTAAAAGAGGCAGTAATTAGACCACTCCTGAAAAAGCCTAAACTGGACCCAGAGGATGTTAACAATTATAGGCCAGTGGCCAACATCCCCTTCCTGGGCAAGGTGCTTGAGCGAGTGGTTGTAGGACAGCTCCAGGCACTGTTGAATGAAACGGATTATCTAGATCCATTTCAATCGGGCTTCAGGCCTGGTTTTGGAATGGAAACTGCCTTGGTCGCCCTGTGGGATGACCTCTGCCGGGAGAGGGACAGGGGGAGTTGATTCTTCTGGACCTCTCAGCGGCTTTCGATACCATCGACCATGGTATCCTTCTGGATAGGCTGTCTGGGTTGGGAGTTGGAGGCACTGCATTACAGTGGTTCCGCTCCTACTTGGATGGCCAATTCCAGAAGGTGGTGCTTGGGGATTATTGCTGTGTGCCATGGCAATTGTGCCATGGGGTTCCACAGGGCTCTGTTTTATCCCCCATGCTGTTTAACATCTACATGAAACCGCTGGGGGAGGTTATCTGGAGGTGTGGGCTGAGGTGCCATCAATATGCAGATGACACCCAGCTCTACCTCTCTTTCTCATCAAATCCAGGTGAGGCAGTGGTTGTTCTGAATCAGGGCCTGGGCACGGTAATGGACTGGATGAGGGCCAATAAACTGAAACTCAATCCAGACAAGACGGAGGTACTGTTAGTGGGTGGTTCGTCTGCCCGGCTAGATGATATTCAACCTGTTCTGGAGGGGGTTGCACTCCCCCTAAAGGATCAGGTTCGTAGTTTGGGGGTGCTCTTGGATCCAGAACTGTCACTTGAGGCACAGGTGAACTCAGTGGCATGGAGCACTTTTTATCAGCTTAGGCTGGTATACCAACTACGCCCTTATCTGGACAGAGATAGCCTAGCTACAGTTATCCATGCTCTGATAACTTCTTGTCTGGATTACTGCAATGCGTTATACATGGGGCTGCCTTTGAAAACAGTCTGGAAACTTCAGCTGGTCCAAAATAGGGCAGCAAGATTGTTAACAGGGACTGGCCTGCGAGCTCATATTACGCCAGTACTTTTCCAGCTGCACTGGCTGCCAGTCCATTTCCGGGCCGATTCAAAGTGCTGGTATTAACATTTAAAGCTCTTAACGGCTTGGGGCCAGGTTACCTGAAGGATCGCCTCCTCCCATATGTGCCTGCCCGGACCTTAAGATAATCATCAGCGGCCCTTTTCCATGAGCCCCTGCCAGAGGAAGTGAGGTGGGTGGCTACTAGGAGGAGGGCTTTTTCTGCTGTGGCACCCCGGCTCTGGAATGAGCTTCCTAGTGAGGTTCGCCTGGCACCTACATTGTATTCCTTTCGGTGCCAGGTGAAGACCTTTTTATTCTCCCAGGCATTTTAGCATTTTAGCTTTCTGAACTTTTAGCTTTGCTGTTTTAAATCTGTATTTTAAACCCCTGCACTGCTGCTAGGTTTTATTGTGGTTGCATTGTTATATTGTGGTTTTAATGTTCTATATATTTTAAATTGTTTTATTGTGTGCTGTTTGGTTTTAATTTTTGTGAACCGCCCAGAGAGCTTCGGCTATTGGGCGGTATAGAAATGCAATAAATAAATAAATAAATAAGCGCTGCTCAACCAATGAGAAAGGCTTGTTTCCCTCCCCTGTCCAGGCTCCCCACTTGCTGCTACATTATGAATGGAGAGCAACTAATTTTCCCCATGTGTGCAGATTTCCCTGAAGAAACCAAAATCCCCAGTTCTCTAGTGTAGCATCTGAAGGCTCCTGAGAACTCCCATCCACCCCATTTTTGCTGCATCCCAGCAATCTGCTGCAGAGTTATTGCTCCTACCCCATTTTTCCCCATGTGTGCACTTCTGCCTATTGCGTTGAACCCTGCCTTCCAACTCCCCCTTCTCCCTTTCTCCTTCTCCCTGCTCAAAGTGAGAAGCTCCTGTAAACCCAAAAGATCATTACTGCGATAAAGTGGAGAAGGGACTTTACATAACTACAGAGAAACTACAGAGCATCAAAGAAGCACCACATCGCAAGCGATTTAAGAGAGAGAGCATGGAGAAGTGAAAGAGTGCTTTAGGGCGAGTTACTCAAGTTAGCCTTTAACCCTTTCACTTCAGAAGAGTGAGATTTATTTCTTACTTCTGAATTAACATGCACAGAAGTGGGGATATGTTAAAGATTAAAAGCAAGCTAGCTAAGGTGAATGAGTGTCCCCACTACAGTGGTAATGTGAGGGGTCGCTGCTGTGCTCCTGGGGATCTTCTCAATGGGAAAAACTACTTCCATTGGGGAAACAAGATGGAATGGGGCATCCCACCCCCTTGACCACATCACTGCCAGGTCACAGAGGCATGCCCAGGATTTAATGTGGGGGGACATGGCACACTGTGGTAAACCTGCCAGGGAGGTTTCAATAAAAAAGTCGGAGTAGAAGGAGTTTCAGAAAATGCGGCTTTTCAGGAGGGAAGTGGCTGGATGGTGATGACATCATCTGTCGTGAAGGACCTCAAACTGCTCTAACATTGCACTAAATCACTTGTGAAGACAACCCCCAAGAGTCCAAAGATCCTACTGTGTCAGATCAACTGCTCTGCAAGAAATTCTGCACAGGCTCTGAAACACAAAAGTCTACTCATATAGGTGAAATGTACTTGCTAAATGAGATTTAATTTGTTAATTTTTATTTGGAATTCTGTGCAGTTGTTGTTACCTTCCCTTTTTCTCCTCCCCCCACCCCCATGCTTTCCCCAACTAAACTCCTTTTTATACTGTAACTTGACATTTTGCTGCACTTTTTCGAAAGGGAATTTCTCACTAAAATCTTCCCCATGAACATAAGAACACCTCACTGGATCAGACCAAGGGTCCATCTCGTCCAGCATTCTGTCCACACTGTGGCCAACCCACCTGTCTGTGGGAAACCCACAAGTAGGACATAAATCTGCATTGGATTTGCAGATTCCTGCACTGAGCAGGGGGTTGGACTCAATGGCCTTGTAGGCCCCTTCCAACCCTACTATTCTATGATTCTATGAAATGCAAGAGCTTCCTCCCACTCATGCTCCCCAGCAACTGGTATACAAAGGCATACTGCCTCCTATACTGGAGACAGCATAGTGCTATCAGCATTGATATAGCACACTGATGTGCTAAGACTGCATAGTTATTAAGCTTCTACTTTGTGTGCTAAGGATAGTTCATAGGATTCTGTAAGATTTGGCTTGTCTGGGCTTTGGGAAAGTAAATCCAAAGCACTTCTCTTTTTCTTCTTCTTCTAGAGCTGGGCTGAAGGGAGGGCTTAGACAGTCTCAAAGCAGCTGGACAGCCTAGAGTGTTCAGGTGAGGATCAGCCTTTGATGGTAGCCTCTCAGGAATCCATTTCAGGGAACACTTGCAAAAGGGTGGGGGCATCCATAAGGAGATGTTCTCCTCAGCCTTGATCTGTTTGAAAGCAAATAAAGAATTGCTGTGAACAGCTGTGGGCACTCCTGTCATATGAAGAAGGAAGGAAGAATGATATGACACCTGTCCTTGAGGCAACTGTTGTGTTGACTCTGTGAATTATCTTCAAGGAAGTTTTAATGTTGTAAAGCTGCGTTGAGTCCCAGTATTGGGGGAAAGGTGGGATATAACAACAACAACAACAACAAAGGATTCCTCAAGATTTAGCAGCCTTTCCCAACCTAGTGCCCTCCAGATGTATGGGACTGCAACTTCCATCATACCCAGCCAACATAGTCAATGGGAAAGATGGGAGTTGCAATGGATAAGCATTCCACTCCCTGGCCCCTTCATGTGAAAGTTTGTTAGTGGCTTAAAATGATCGTGCTATGATGTCACTTGTTCATGTTCAGCCAGATGGCACCAGTCATGTAGTGGAAGGAGGGACACTGCACCAGCACTTTCTGATTAGTGGGCCTGCTGATGACATCTGCTGACATCATCTGCTGCTCCCTCAGAATTCCCTGGAACCTTTGAGCTTAGCTTCAGTCCTTGCAGTGGCGTGTGTGTGCGTGCGTGTGTGTGCATGTGTGCGTGCATGTGTGCGTGCGTGTGTGTGTGTCCCCCAGCAACAATATATTGTTCCCTGTTGTAATGCAAAGTATTTTGGGGTGTCTTGGTCTTGAATGGGCAATTAAGACCCATTGACTTTACAAAAGACCCACCCTTGTTAGAAGTAAACGCTGCTAGAACTGTTTTGTTCATATTGTTACAGTCAATATGGGGACTGTATCATGGGACTGGAATCAGGGGACTGGAAACAAAGCCCTATGAAGAGAGACTGAAAGAACTGGGCATGTTTAGCCTTGAGAAGAGAAGACTGAGGGGAGATATGATAGTGCTCTTGAAAGGTTGTCACAGAAAGGAAGGCCAGCATCTCTTCTCATTCATTCCAGAGTGCAGGACATGGAATCATGAGCTCAAGTTACAGGAAGCCAGATTCCGGATGAACACCAGGAAAAACTTCCTGACTATTAGAGCAATACAACAGTGGAACCAATGACCTAGGGAGGTGGTGGGCTCTCCCACACTGGACTTGGATTCCTGCATTGAGCAGGGGGTTGGACTCAATGGCCTTGTAGGCCCCTTCCAACCCTACTATTCTATGATTCTATGAAATAAGGCAAGGGGTGTCCAAACAGGTGTAACTTTTACGCATGATCTTTCCCAATCTTCTGGAGCTGTTTTGTTTGCATTGCTAAACAAGCCATTAAAAAGTCACGAAGTGTGTGAAGTTCTTGACAGATGTGCCTTTTCTGATGGCATCTCTGAGTACTCTTTAATTATTCCTAAGGTACTTCTAAAGGGGGGGGGGTGTCTGTCTAAGTTCTGACAGCTCAGTGCCTGTGCATTATATTCTGTTCTAAGGATTATCTATCATTTATCTTAATATGTTCCAATAAAACTCTGACACTTCAGAGTGATTGCTTTTCAGGAACCCTGGAGGGACAGTGTCTCTTGACAAGGCTGTGTTAACAAATTAATGTTTTTTTACATATTGGGATACTCCTGAAGAAAGGAAACACAAGAAGGAGGGGGAAAGCAAAGAGACTGGCAAGTTCTGAATGGCATCTTCCTCCCTGCTTACATAATTAGTTCCCTGTTGCCACCGCCAGACACATGGATAGTAGTAGGCATGCAAGGGTAGGCATGGTTGGGCTCCACACCCCAGCAGGGACCCACTGACAAGAGCCTCCTGGACTTGCTCATCCTTCTGCTCTTCATCATTGCAACTTGCCTCTTGCCCTGACCCAGACATGGGTGGTGGTGAGGAACAGGAGCAGTAGGTGCCACTGCCTGCTTGCTCTCCCTGTCAAACTAGCAAATGGTAGCAATGATGAGAAAGAGGAGGAGGAGCAAAAGCAGCGGGAGACAATGGCAACGCAAAGGTAGAGGGAGGGTCCCATTGAGTGTGTCTCATTCAGGGTCCCGCAAAAACCTGAAACCAGCACTAGCCAGACATAAGTTCTTATAGAATAGGGGTGGGAAATCTGTGGTCCTCCAACTCCCATCCACCCCAGCCAGCATGGGCAATGGTCAGGGATGGTGGGAGTTGTAGCCTGGCAACACTTTAAGGTGTTCCCCACCACTATTATAGAACTTCACCTGACCACAGTAGTTCTTTGTGAACAGAATCCAATCCTAGCTTAAACTAATGAAGTCTGCAGAATTCTTGAACTGTAGTATAAGAGTCTGAGTTCTAATTGTGCATTAATGCTGCTGGGTTGTATCCAATATTAGTCCTACTAAGAGTAAATAAATGGGATTTAAGGTAGACTAACATTATACAACCCATACAATGTACTTCTTCTAAGAGGAATAATGGGCCCTGGGACAACACAGTATCAGCAGTGCTTCAAACATGGAGCTAGCACCTATGCATTAGGCTCAGTTGAACAGCACTGTGTTTAAAGTATGCATGTTTTCATGTGTGTCCATAAACTGGGAGACTGAACTCATGTTATTTCTTCTGTCAAATTCACACACTTGATGGGAGCAGTTGTGTGAGTACTCACAACTGCTCCCATCAAGTCTGTGGTATTTTTCATGTTGAACTTTTTAGGGCCATGCCAGACAATTCAAGACATTAGTGACTGCATTTCACATACCTCATTTTTGTTTGCTTGTTTTCATTTTCCAGTATATAGTAATGTAAACAGGGTGCAAGCAGGATTGGGACCATGGGACAAAGGGGCATCACATTTCCCCCCTGTGGTGCAGTCGTGATTAAAATCCTCCTGCCTCCCTGAAGCTTCTATTTTGTCTTGGAGGCACAGGTGGAAACTCCCCCTCTCTGTATACCAGGGATCCTAAACCTCATTGGTTTCTCCAGACTGCTATTTAATTTTTTTAAAATCCATACACATGAAATGTATTTCCACATGAGTCATGACTCATATTGTGTAGTTTTCCCCTCCTTGTTGGTACTGGTGTTCTAGGCCCTAGAACCAAGGAGAAAGGGTTCCTGCCTGTTTCAGGGATGTTTCTGCACTTTCAGTTGTGTGCTTAAAATGAAGAATACCAGAAGGTGCCGTGCACACCATGACCATACCAGCCATTGCATCTGTCTACAGTCCAGATTGCATGGGTCAGTGGAGCAACCAGCCTTTGGGCTTGTGCTTGTGGAACAATCGCCTGGACTTCATGGACAATGGGTTAGGTAGATTTTCCCTTCATCACCCAGTTCCAAAGTTATTCCTGTCCGTAATGTTATTGTATTAGATTATGCTCCTTAAGAAAGTAGATCCACATTTCATTACATATGACCTGTTAAAACCACATCCGAGGCAGTACAGTGCCTGCTTGTGTCGCAAGCAGTGCCTCCTCCATAGAATCATAGAATAGTGGGGTTGGAAGGGGCTTACAAGGCCATCAAGTCCAACCCCCTGCTCAGTGCAGGAATCCAAGTCAGAGCATCCCTGACAGATGGCTGTCCAGCCTCGTCTTGAAGGCCTCCAGTGTGGGAGAGCCCACCACCTCCCCAGGTAAAGGGACATGTCCATCAGAGAGGACATGTCCCTTTCTCTTATTTTCATCCCACACAAACAACACGACCACATAAATGCAGCAACTGTAGGATGTATTAACCCTTGTCATAGCACAAGATTGTTCAAGTCAGTACATGCAGGATCAGACTCGCATCTTAGTGACTGTAGTAAGTAGTTGCAGGATAAGGCGAAAAGCCCCTGGAGCATTAATGGTGACAAGTAACTGCGGGACTACTTGAATGCTCATGGAGTGGGGTATGCAGCTACAGGACCAGGCTTAATGCTGCAGGGCAATAGAGCTAAATATCAGGCTGAATGCCTACATAATGGTGCCAGCCAGAGATACGTAGTTGTAGAGTCAGGGTGAACAGGTGCCAAGTCTGCTGTGGAAGTGAGGAAGTCTTTATTTGTCCACTTGTTCTTGTGTTTTCCTGACTGCACTGGAAGGTCTCTCCTATCTTTTCTAGCAGCCACTCTTCTGCTCAGGGCTGGCTCTCCCATGCGGTGGGGTGAAACACCCACTTCAGGCAGTGGAGCAGCAGGAGTGGGGATATGTGGATGCTCTGGAGCGCCTTGCTAGTCGCTCCTCTGCTGTAGTATTTGCTACAGTGGAAGAGCAGGGCTGGCAGGGCTCTCCAGAGCAGCCGCCTGCTTGGTGACACTAGCAGACACTCTGGAGGCCCCGCCCCCATGCTTCCAAGGTGGCAAATCCCACAGTGAGAAAGTTGCCAGCAGGACTCTCTGGAGCAGGCACCCACACTCTGCTTCATTCTGAGGGGATTCTCAGAGCGAAACAGATGGTGGGAAACCCACACTCTGGCTCGCACTGAGAATGCTCTCAGCAAGAGCTAGACAGTAGCTGGGTGGGCTCTTGCAAGAGCCATGCCAGCCACTTCTTCCGGGCACGCAGCTCTCCAGAGAGCCAACGTGCTGGCAGTGGTAAGGGGAAGGTGTGGGGGGGCGTGCATGATGAGAGAAGGGAGAGGGGGCATGAGGCAGATGCAGAAAGGGGGTGGCATAAGGCGGCAGTGGTAGCACATGAGCGCTCAAGCCTCAGGCAGCAGGACAGCTTGCACTGGGCCTGCTTCTCCTTCAGCTCTTGGGCTTTCTAATGAGCCAGCTTCCCCTTTTCCATTCAGCTACCCCCTTTTTGTGCCTTCTGTCCTTTGTTCCTTTCCTGCTGCTCCCTCCAGCCACACTTCCTTAGCCTCCTTGCTCTAGCTCTCTTTTTCATCCCTCCTCCCTAAGCTTTCAGCATTCCGGTTTTTATCCTATCCTTCTTCCCCACCGGCTCCTTCTCCCTCCGAGTCCTTGAGCCATTTAAAGAGCCCTTGTGCAGATTCCCTTTCCTTCTGTTTAACCACCCCTAAGGGGGGTTTCGAACTGTGGTGCTGGAGAAGTCTCTTACGAGTCCCCTGGACTGCAAGGAGGTCAAATCAGTCAATTCTAAAGGAAATCAACCCTGACTGCTCATTGGAAGGACAGATACTGGAGCTGAAGCTCCAATATTTTGTCCACCTAATGCGAAGAGAACACTCCCTGGAAAAGACCCTGATGCTGGGAAAGACTGAAGGCAAAAGGAGAAGGGGACGGCAGAGGATGAGATGGCTGGATAGCATCACTGATGCAATGAATATGGACTTGAGCACGTTCCGGGAGAGAGCGCAGGACAGGAAGACCTGGCGTGCTATGGTCCATGGGGTCACAAAGAGTCAGACATGACTGAACAACAACAAGGGGGGTTGGCTACTGCTGCCGGGTAACCAGGGAAACCGGGGAGCTTGCACAGTGGCCTCCAATGGCTTCTCGTGGTTTGTTAAATAATGGGGGTGGGGTGGGGTGGGGTGGGGTTACCTATAGGAACAACATGGCATCAATTAAAGTCCTCCAACCAAGGAAGAGCAACAGCATTGGATTGTCTGCCAACAAAGCTAAGATATCCTCATGTTCTGTTACAGCAGATTGCTATCATGGAGAGAGAGCAAGTCAGGCAGCTGCAAAATCATGATAATTCTCAACTATTTATTGTGCCACAAAAGCTATAATATAAGTGAGACTTCCACACAGGTAGGCATACTTATGGAAAAAGCACCAGGTTTATATGTTCTTGGAGGGGAAGGCAGAGTGCATGGCTGCAGCCAATGTATTAGGGCACAATCCTACACATGTTTAGACAGAAAAAAGTCCTACAACTCCCAGCATGCCCCAGCAAGCCATGCTGGCTGGGGCATGCTAGGAGTTGTAGGACCTTCTTCTGTCTAAACATGGGTAGGATTGCCCCCTTAGCGTCCATTGAGTCCCTGCATCTGCTTCCTAATGCATGCACTGTTTGTGACGGGACTTTGCCATCACAAGCAGAACACAATACAAAATTTATGAAAAGTCAACTTGTCACATATGCTGCTGTTGATATAACTAAGTAATTTCCTTTTCTTTTAGGAAAGGCCATAAATGATCATCATCTAATAAAACTGCAAGTGACATAAATAAGTAGATATATTCAGAGCCTTTGAATGGGTAAGTAGTATAATGTTTTCACTTCTGGATGACAGCCTTTCTATTTCTGCAGTAAGCTTTCTGTTGCCTTCCTCTTTCCAATTTGGCAATACTTTTAGGGTGCAATGCTATGCATGTTTAGACAGAAAAAAGTCCTACAACTCCCAGCATTCCACAGAATTTTCTGTCTAAACATGCATAGGATTGCACCCTTAGTAGTACTTGTCTATATACTACCTACTAATGTAGTTTAGAGAGTAATCCTGTGTATGTTTAGACAGAAGAACAGCCTACAACTCCCAGCATTCCCCAGCAGGCATGGCTGGCTAGGGAATGCTGGGAGTTGAAGGACTTTTTTGTGTGTGCTCTTATTAATGTTGCTCTGCATTTCTTATGTTCTTGTTTAACATCTCTAATATAAAGTGTGTGTGTATAGAAATTAAGGGCTCAGTCATGTTTTTATTGGCTATTTTTTCAGGTTTTAATGTAGGAGAAATTACATTCTAACAGCCTGATCCCATGCATACTTGTGTGAAGCAAATCCCTTTAAATTCTTTGTGTTGCAACTGAAGAATTTCAAGCAACAGCTGAAGTAGCTGTCATTGCTGGTGGAAACTGTATATAGTTACAGTCGGCTGTCCAGAAGCATCTTTAATGTGGAGCTAGCTGCTGTTATAGCAGGCTGTGCTGCGTAAGCAAGACCCATTTACTTTAAAGCGATTATGCCTATGTTGATCTGATATGATCATATTACTATACTACAGTGTGAGCAGCATCTTACACCAAATTGGCTCCAGCATATGTTCTATTTTTATTATTATTTAGAACTTCTGAAATGGGACAAAAGGCCTCCGGGCTGATGCACATAGGTATAATGAGCAATGCAAGGCAAAGTGAGAAGAGGTGCGTAAGAGTGAGCTACAAAGCTCTACACACAAGCATATCCTGGCCTAAAACAACAGGCCATACTTAATCTCCTGAAAGGCCATAGTCTTCTATAGAAAGTTGCAGCTAGCCTAGGGTCTGGTGTAGCTTTCCCTCATTAGTGCATGTTCCCTTGGGTTATGCAGATTAATTTGTAAATTGGGCCCTTACTTAATGGCAGATTTATTGCTTTGTATCTGAAAATGCTGTGGATGTGACTTTTTTCAAATAGTCTTCCCCACTCTAGTTCTCAGCTCCTATTCCTGAGCCCTAGGCAGTGGAGGCTGGTGGCTCTGATTTTGGTGGAGCTGTCAATCCATTCTGGGTTTCAGCCAGAACCAGACAGAACCCTAAAGGAGCTATCTAAGGCACCGAACCAATTTTGGGGATAGGGCTCAGCACCTTGGATAGCCCATCTAGAGTTCTGGCTGGTTCTGACTGAAACTCAGAATGGATTCACAGCATCACCAAAATCAGAGCCACCAGCCTGCACTGGCCCTAGGAAGGTGTGTCTTACTGTGGTGTGCAAATTGCCAGCTCTTTGCCTGCCTACAATGACATCCTCACCATTCAGGCTTCTGCTTTTCTGCTGCACTGGAGTCGCAGTCCAGAACAGCACACAATTCATAGGGTATCCAAATAACTACTCAAGCTCAGTTAGCTTATAATCTTGCAGTGAATCTGGCTCTTATAACATTGATGACCTGGCAGTCTCCCTTTCACATCTCTCTGCATAACACCTGCTCTCTCCTCATTTCTGTAAGTCTTCATTGGAACCCAAAGTACTGCTGAATTTTCAGATACACAAATCAGCTACAGCCAGCTTTGTTGCAGCAGACTCCCTTTTGGCCACAAGCTGAAGTGTGGTCAAAGACCTGCTGTTCGGCATTTGAAGAGGGACACTGTGAAGTATGCAGCTCCACAGGGTGTTTGGAATATGCAGAGATGAATTTGAATAAAATGTATGAAACAGTTGGTTATGATCGAAAGAAGTAATTTACATGTGAATAAGAGGGCAGACACAGCTTCTCTTCTGTTTTTTTCTTCTTCTGGAGCAGTTTACACTTCCCAAACAGGTGAGCTGATCTTGCCTCCTCAGGATTGGGAGTTATTATAAAGGAAGCCCCAACTTTTCACACACTGCCATTACTCAAGCATAAGTGATTGCCTTAGTTTGCGGTCAATTGAACTGACAAATCATCAGATTTATTAACAATACAGGTGGGTGATGTGCACTTCTTGATTTCAAACCAGCCAAAATGTGGAGATTCAGTGTTGCAGAACAGATATCACCGTGGTATTTGTAAGATCTATTCAGCACTGAGAAGTCTATGATGCGACTAATGCCACCCACCCTCACTGCTGCCACTGCTGTCAAAATCCCAGCAATTCTGCTGGGAAACAAGGCACACAAGGAGTTCATGTCCTGGGTCTGACCAGAATTGTGCTTTCAACAGCTCTCCAAAGCACAATTATTTTGGGAAATATGGTGTGTGCTTCCCATGCACCTTGTTTCCCAGCAAAATCACTGGGATTGTGGCAGCGGCAGCAACTTCTGGCAGTGGGCAAGGGCTGTGATCCCCACAGAGTTCTGATAGCAGCAATGCAGCCCTCCAACACCTGGAAGTTGCTGATGTATATAAATGCTCACGTTACAACATTCATGTGTGCAAGCTGTTTGCCTCACATCCAGCGGGGTTTCTCCATGACAACTGAAGGAGATGGAAGGAGAAGCCAATTGTAGCTTACCCGGATTTTTCAAGGAGCTGGCTTTGCTCTGCGCAGGGCTCCATGAGCAAGTGTATCACAGTTGCTTCACAGAACATACTTCTGGGTGGGGAGGGGGGTGGGAGTGAATGTCATCTGACTGGCAGGCACTGCTCAACTAACAAGAGAGGCTTCCCCCTGCCCCCCACCCCTATCCAGGCTCGCCCCCCTTTCTCCTTTGATAAAATCCTGGGAGGTTTCCTCCCCTGTATCCAGAGAAATCACTCTCTTTCTCTCCCCCCTCCCCCAACAATAATGAATGACATTAAGGCTCTCTAAATGCCTTATTTCTATTCATGGGAATCTCGAGAGTGTGCAGTTTGGGGACAAGCCTCATTGACCACAATGGGAGTTACTTCCAAGTAGACACACATATGTTTGTGCTGGGAAACACAGGGAGGGGAAACAGATGGGAAACCAGCCCCATTTCTAACCTGGTGCTGCACAGGATCAGGTTGATCGAAGGTGGAAGTAGTTACTTCTGAACGATGATAAACCAAACAAGGGTCAAGAAACTTCAAGAAAACGCTTTACAGTCTTTAGGGAATTAGTGCTTTAAAATATGCTATTTCAGTTGTGGGGGATCTCTGTAAATTCTGATGTGCACATTCAGGGGACAAGCCTCATTGACCACAATGGGAGTTACTTCTGAGTAGAAACTAATTGGTTTGTGCAGGGACAGGAAACACACAGGGAAACAACACTTGACCGGGGTCACGGTAAAAGGCACACCCCTGGGCAGGGCTAGCATACCCGAGGTAAATGTGGGGGTTGAAGCAGAAGCACACAGCAACTATACCAGGGAGAACCTGACTTAAGGAAAATAATTGGACTTTAAGCAGTCTCAGGAAATCCAGTTTTTCCCTGATAAGCTCTGGGGTGGCTGCTGGATGGCCAGACATCATATATCCCTAGCTACCTGCAAATGCAGCCAGCTCAGAGTAAATTGCTCACGGAGACACCCCCAAGATGATTCCAGCCTTGCAGGTCTCTGCCAGCGTTCTACACAGGCATGCCATGTTAATCCTAGAGGGTGGTACCTAATTGGTGTCTCTCTGCCAACTGGTGAACAAAGTTATCCAAATGTGAATGGCAGATGACTGTGATGTGTATTTCTCTTATACCTCCTTAACTCAAAGCATGGTACTGTAGTTTTTAATGTGTGCTTTTAAGTTAATACATTTTGTTCTCAAAAAGTGGCCCTCATTTCATTCCTCTGTTTTTATTTTTCTCCACATGCTTTATGTAGGCTTGTTTCCGGCCTTGATTAAAGACTTCACTTGCTTCCCTATTCAATGCCCCACTATAAACATTGCATTTTGTGTTTGAACATAATAGAGAGAACAAACCAGCAATGTATTGGTAGTTTAGCTTAAAATGAGGTTATGAAGATAGGAACTGCTTTTCAAAAACTATTAAAAGCACTTCATTTCTCCAAATACCCATGATCGAAATCCATGCATACAGCAATGTTAAATGATTACTTAAAATATTTAGTCAGATTTCATCTCATTTAGCTAATACATTAATTGGCAAGTTCAAATAGTTACAGTTCAGGCTATTGGGTGAAACCATTTAAAATGCTTTTAGTACTGTAGGCAGTTCTTACTCTAGGCTTAATCTCCTATTACGCTGTTAATTTGCCAGTAATTACACAGCAGACAGTGTGTGTCATACAAATGCAGCAAACACATTTGAAGGTTGCTTGTGTGTGTATTTTGTGGTTTGTTATACTTCAATCTTCTCTATGCAATATTACCACTGAATTTATTTTAGAAGGTCAGACATATTGTCAAGGGCTCCTTGGAGGCCTCTCTGTCTAATCCAGTAGCCAAGTTCAGACCCAGACAAAGGGATTCTTTTCAAAGCTTTATTCCTCTTTTACAACTTAACAACTCTACTGTTAGCAACTAGATATGAGCAGCAGAGTACCTATGCCCTAAGTTGGAACAGTTGGTCCCCATTTAAAAGGGAATCACTGGCAGACCCTGAACTTAAGGGCTAGGGAGAGTCCCTCCCCTTTTCCCTTGGATCCTCTGGGCGCAACCGTTGTTTGCGTGCCAACCGGGCACTACGCCTCCTTTCCGTGCCCTCCATTTGGCGCCGCTCTCTGCGTCGGCGATGCACGTCCATCAAGTCTGCTTCCCGCGCTCTGTCACTCCCAGGACTGCTATCTAAGCTAGGAATGCCGGTGGGAGGAATCTCTATCAGCTGTTGGCCCTGGGAAAGAGTCCCAGGAGCAACTCCTCTTCCTCAGAATCAGAACTACTCTGGAATTCTATGGGCTCAGTGTCCACCCTGACACATATATATAAACAAATAGTGAGCAGGGATGACAGTTGTCCTCTGTCCTAAGTCTCTGGATTGGTCACCAACTGTTGTAGTTCCAAATTGTCTTTGAGTTTGTGACTGTTCTCACTGTCTTCCTGTGCAACACAATTTGCAAACCTGGTATTTGTGTCAAACATCCTAGGGACAGCTTGCAAAGTGCTTCCCAACTCTTTGGATCAATAGCCTACTCATTTGATTTGGCAATTCAGAATGTAATTTATTACTGCTACTTGGATGCTTCCTTGTACAATGTACATCCTTTATTTCCCCAAAGATGTTAAAATAAAAGATAAATCATGTTAGGGCATTAGGCCTTCGCTACCTGATCACCCATTTCTCTGCATGTAATGCTTGACTCTCTTAAAAACTCTAGAGAATTAACAGTGCCTGATTGTTAAAGGTTTTAGTAGTTTAAGGCTAAAATCCAGAAACCCAAGCTGGTAACTCTGAGTCTCCCCCAACTCTGAGAACCATAGAATCATAGAATAGTAGGGTTGGAAGGGGCCTATAAGACCACTGAGTCCAACCCCCTGCTCAGTGCAGGAATCCAAGTCAGATCATCCCTGACAGATGGCTGTCCAGCTTCAACGTTGAACGTGTGTTTCTCCGAGTTCAGAGGCGGCCGACTATCCCCATTGGATTGCGCCCTAAAGTAACACTGGATCGTGCTCTGACAGATTAACCTAAATATTTAAATATGCAATCCTATGTATGTTTAGAGAGAGAGAAAAGTCCTACAATCCCCAGCTTTCCCCAGCCAGCATTCCATATATTAAGATAGTGGTATATTATGAATTTTGAAATAGCAGCAAGGAAACAACTATCTGGCTCAGGTTTGCTGGAGCACTGGCATGGAGGCTTCAACCTTGGTGCCCCCCCCCCCCCCCCGTGATCTGGATCAGGATTGTTGGTAGGGAGAGGCTTTATCCCATGTGAACCTATCCCATGATCTCAGCAGGCAGGGAGGGGAGGTTTAAACTTCCTTATCCCTGTGAGCTGAGATATGGGGGGGGGGTGCATGTGCATGCATGGGCAACCCCTGACCCAACCTGCACTACATGCTGCCCTTGGGGCCAAAAATGTTGCCCTCTCCTGATATATTGCAATTAAATTGCAAAACTGGAATCTTGAACTTCATACATAAGCAAACTGTACCTTTGTGAAACAATGATATAAATGGGGAGGCAGCAACAATTGTAGGGGTTTTTTTTGTTTTAAATAGTGACTTTAGAAATGAGCTGCAATTTCAACAAGCAAAGGCTGTCATAGCACAATTGTTTAAACTGGACTAATAATAATAATATAAATTTCTGCACTGATCTTTTCTTCACACCATACATTATGTGCATGGTATGGAGATGAATCGGTAGCTCAGTGGTAGAGCACATGCTTTTCATGCAGGAGATCCCTGCTTCTATCCCTGGTGTCTCTAGTTCAAAAGATCAGCAGCAGGTGATGGAAAACACCTCTGCCAGAAACCCTGGAGAGCTCCTACCATTCAGAGTAGACAATGCTGTGTCAGGCAGACCTACAAACAGTCCAGCCTGATACAAGGCTGCTTCTTATGTTCCTTTGACCTGTTATTTACTAGCAGCTTTTCTCTGGTGGTTGAAGACCAGAGCACCAATATCGCATTTGATGACAAGAGTGTAGGTTGGAGGCAGCCAGCATAGAAGCACATAGATGTGAATCCTCATTACCGCCCTGCAGGCATGTTGAACCTATTTCTGCTCAAGGGCCAAGTTCTGTTTCAGAGAAGTTCTCAGGGGATGCATGTCAGTGGTGGGTGGGGCTGGAGACAAAAGGGGCAGGCTAAATATCAAAAAGATCAGCATAGCTTGGCTTAGGCCTTTACTTCCAGAAACTACTAAGCCTTAGGAGAGGCATTTCATCCTTTTAGAATGGGGAAAGAACTGCATGAAAGCTGGGAAACCACCAAATGATCAGTAGTTGCGGGAAACGGTGTGGGGCTGGGGGAAAGGGTGTGACCATCTGGGGAAGCTCTGCAGGATGGGATTGGGACCCCAGGAGGGCAAAATTTGGCCCCTGAGCCTGAGGTCCTGTACTCCTGCCTTACTTTCGCATCTCTTTAACCAGTACCACAATCCTGGTTTGGGAGCTATAATAGTTCTAAAAGCCTTCTCTCTTTCTGTTGTATTGTGGGTCTACTATTACACAACAATTCTGTTCTTTTAAAGGATTTATTCAAACAGAGGAGTTATTTGCCTAAGGAAGTTTTCAAAGAACTCCCAGTTTCATAGCAGTACTTCATGGATTATTGAAATATCACCATTGTTCTAAAATCCTGGCCAACAAAAATGTTTGCTGCAGGGCAACTTAATTTAGACTGCAACTGGGACAAGTCAATCAGTATCAGTGATTTGCAAAGCACTTGCCTTTTTGCTGAAACAAATTGTCTGATGTGTTCTGTTAGTTCTTAGAGTTTTATATAATAGTCGGGGCATAAAATCCCCTTAACGAAAGGAAGTCTCTCTTTGACAATCCAGCAGTTGCTGAAGAAATATCCAATGAGAGCATAAAAAAGACTTGTCTTGTGTAATGGTTTATCCCTTGATAATGTGAATGAAATTTGTTCTGCTAGGAGTTGGTTCATAAAAGCTTTTTCAGAACTGCCAAATATTCAACAGCTACAGCCTCATCATGTTGGCCATGGTTAAACTGTGTTCCAAAATCAGAATGTGTTCCTCTGAATTATTTTACTGGACATAAGCAATGTGCATGTTTGAGACCATTCATCTCCCTCCAGACAGATGCTTTTTCTTATTGCATCACACCACCAGGATTGACACATTTTGTTGCTGTTGTTGTTTGCACTGAAATGCATGCACATTTCTTCCGTTATGTGGGTTTTGTGGATGTATTTCCCACACTTGACTCACAGGACACACACAGATAAAAGGAGCATTGTCGCAATTAAGGCAGGGGATTGAAATCCACATCTCCAAAGTCAGTTGTAAGAAGTCTGGCAGGAAAGTGAGAGGCTGCGACTCAATGGTAGAGCACCTGCTTTGCATGCAGAAGGTTCCAGGTTCAATCCCCAGCATCTCCAGGTAAGGCTAGGAAAGAATCCTGCCTGAAACCCTGGAGAGCTGCTGCCAGTCAGTGTTGACAATACTGGGCTAGATGGACCAAGAGTCTAACTCAGTATAAGGCAGCTTCCTATGTCCCTAAATCCAAAATAAATAAATGCTAGCATCTCCATTACTTGCAGTCTCATGGAGATACCCATAAGGGGATATGATGACAAACATACCCCTAGAATAATTATAAAGTTCTGCAACCATTGGATATAGCAGAGAGCCTGAGTGTTTAAAAATTTCACAGGGAAAAACTGGCCATCTAAACTGGCTGCTTGTATGTGTTGAAAAGGTTTGTGAGACATTTTTTAAATGGCCTTGTTTACAAATTCTGCAGAATGAGTAGGTAGAGTTCTCAGGTGGAAGAGTGGATTGTAGAGCTTTAGACTGTGTAGGTGGGGGATAATATAATCCCTTGTGATAAAAGCTCTTGCAAGCATAATACATGCACAGCAAGGAGCAAGCTAGGTTAAAGCAGCTTTCCCTGATAAGTTTAGTGCTGGTTGTATTTTACACTTACAGGTGGGCTGGGTATTTTAAAAACATGACCTATCATTAAACAAAATGCTTTTCCCCATCTGATGTGGTGCAGACTGCTCTACCAACTCATTGACTGGATTTGCACAACACGCTAACCCACACTCAGTGGTTGAGTGTGGGATGTTGAACTGTGGGTTAGCGTTTTGTCTGAACCCAGGACATTTTCCGCAGGGTGGCTTGTTAACCATGCAGTGTGACTTATTTTTCTCAAACAAGCCACCTTGACAACCCATGGTTTGTTGTTGGGTTGTTCAGGGTGGTTAACAAGCCACACTGAATGGTTAACAAGGCATCTTCTGGAAAATGTCCTCAGTTCAGACAACACACTAACCCACGGTTCAACAAACAACCCATGGTTCAACAACAACCCATACACAGCCACTGAGTGTGGGTTAGCATGTTGTGTGAAAAGCCCCATTGATTGGGTTCAGATGATATGCCATGGCGCATCATGGGTTATTTAACCCATGACAAACTGCAGTGCCCACATACACTAAGTTGAATATTAAACCCCCACTTGGGGGTTGTCATGTCACGCAAACCCGGTGACCATGATTTTCTTAAAACAGACGATATGCAGGGGTTGCATATTCAAAATGGCAGTTGCATGCACCCTGCATGCACCGCAGCAGCCTCACTGTGGCTTAAATTAAATAACTCACGGTGAGCTGTCGAGTCGTGTGAACAGCCCCATTCTGTTGAACGTGTAGACAACCCATTGACATGGAAAACTCTGAATCTTGTGGAAAATCTACTCTCTGGTATTTGAATCAAGTCTTGGTTCTTGTTGACCAAGAAATGAGACTTGTTAACTAGAAATGTGGTCATTTTTAGCCCCCTCTCCCTCCTCTAACAGTCCAAATCTATGCATTTCTACTCAGAAGTAAGCTTCAACCGAGTTCCATGGGGCTCAGTCCCAGGAAAGTGTGTATAAAATTGCAGCTTAAGCTGTGGAATGAGCTCCCTAGAGAGATTTGCCTGGTGCCTACATTGTACTCCTTCTGTGCCAGGTGAAGACCTTTTTATTCTCCCAGTATTTAAACATTTTAGCTTCCTAGTCTTTTAGCTCTGGTGTTTTAAATCTGTATTTTAAATCTCTACATTGCTGCTAGGTTTTATACTGGTTGTACTGTTATTTTGTGGTTTTAAGCTTTCATATTTTATATTGTTTTATGCTGCCCTTTGTGATTTTAATTTTTGTGAACCGCCCAGAGAGCTTCGGCTATTGGGCAGTATATAAATAAATAAAATATTTAAAAAACATTCCTGGAATGTTGGGCAACTTGTGTCTGGTGTGGGTTGTACCACCCTATTCACATGCTGCCTCTTCAATGACAATGGACTGAGTTGTGTCATTAGATGTAGCTGTAGTTGCCAATGCAGTTTTCTTATCAGGAAAATGCTGCTGTGTAAACTCCTTTGGCTGATCTCACTAGCTCGGGATGCACTCCATGACATGTCAGTTTATCCTGAGCTGTTCCTATTGGGTCTGTATGAAAGTACCTTAAGGAAGATCAGTTTTTTAAAATCCACATCTACTGCTACATAAAATGCTGCTCTTAGCTTCTTTATCTGATAGTTGGTTTGGCATAGTGGCTATAATGTTGGTCTAGGATCCCAGGAGACTTGGGTTCATATCTCCACTCAGCTATCACACTCATGTCCTGCTTGTTGATTACCCCATAGGTCTCTGGTTGGACGCTGTGGGAACAGAATGTTGGACTAGATAGGCCTTTGGTCTGATCTGGCACAGCTCTTCTTGGCTCCTCAGTTCTCATTGAGGCACTTTGGGTCAGCCACTGTTGTAATGCTTGCCTCTTAAAGGCCTTGGAATGTGGCCTGTGTAAAGTGGGAGGGCCATGGAAAGGAAAGAGAGAGTTGCGAAGTGAGTTTAAAAAATGGATGTTGGTGTGTGCAGCGGGGGTGGGGGGAGGAAGAAGGAAAAGAGAGGGGAGAAACATTTGGAGAAGAAGAGAAGGCAGCAGCAGAGTGAAGCAGCCCAGAAGGAAGTTCAGGGAAGGCAGCAGTGTAGTGAAGAAGAGAAGAGACAGATAGAGCAGCCCTCAGCAGAGGAGAAGAGTGAACCTTCACAATCAAAGCTGGCAACAACGGTCTGAAGAAACGGAGATAAGCAACTGTTACTGAGTCACATCATACTTTGTAGTGAACTGTAGTTTAAAATTAGAGTTGTTCATATTTGGTGGATATCATTCTATTTGTTATTTCATTAATATTTTATTTACCCCAAACTCCTAAAGTTAAGTAAATACTGTTACATATTTAGTTGTTTGCCTTTTGCAATCTGCCCCTCCTCATCCTAATTATAGAAACCTGAGACATTACCCTATGTGTCAGGCTAACCCTAACCCACCTCATGGGCTTGTTGTGATGATAACAGGAGGGGAGATTAGGCTGCCTTGAGTTCCTTGAGATAGATGTGATGATTAATAAACAAAATGTATTAACTTGTCAGTGTTTAACCTTGCTGGTTACCTGTGAAAATTAATTGAAAAATGTTTTCTATCTTTTATTGCCTAGCACACTTTCACACCTGTGCAGTTTCTTACTGATGTTTAGTTCAATGCACATTATTCTCAGGCCATTACAAAATTGCAAGCCCGTTTTCTAGCTTCTGCCTTGCCATTGCCTCTCCCTCTGCTGAAGACCCTGTTCACAGCTCAACAGCTCAGAGAATCTTGGCTGTCAGACATGGCTGCTGCTTGCCATCCTGAGCATAGGCCTTCTTTGCCGTGGTGGACAGTGCAGCAGAGCTCTGTCCATGTATGCTGGTGCTGAGATACTCTATTCAGCTTTGAAGCTATCCTTGGAAGGCAAGCTAAAGGAAAGCGATCAGCCAAAGACTATAAACCAAAATGTGGATGGTTATCTCTCAATGAATTTATGAACTTTGGCCCACTGCTACTTCCCCCACACTGCAACACTTTATTATCCATCCATCCATCCATCCATCCATCCATCCATCCATCCAAGTTTATTATACAGTCACAGAGCATTCAAGGAACAAAGACACACCCCAAACAGTCAAGTTTAACATCAGATAAATTACAGTAGGTGGACTGAAATAAATAAATAACAAAGTACTTTAAAAACACCACAATAAAAAATGTAATATGCTAAATTAAAATATACATACTATGATATACAATGCAATAGATTAAGATATGTGAACTAAAATATATAGGATAGTACATTAGAATATACAGTCAGGGCCAGAAATATTGGAACAAGGATAACTATTTTAGCAGTTGGCCTCTGTACACCACCACATTGAAATTGAAAGGAAACACACCCAGATGGGAGCGAAGTCAGGGCTTTCAGCTGTAATTCAAGGGGTTGGACAAAAGTGGGGCACTAACCATTCAGGAAGGACAGCCAGTGGCATAAACACACCCTCATCGTTGGTGGCTCATAAGTAATTGAACAAACCAACATAATTTCAAACTTAAGGATCGCCTTTAATACCTGGATAAAAATCCTTTGCAGTCAATGACTGCCTGAAGTCTGCAACCCACGGACATGACCAAATGCTGAGTTTTCTCCCTTGAGATGCTTCGCCAGGCCTTCACTGCAGCTGCCTTCAGCTGCTGCTTGTTTATGGATCTTTCTGCCTTCAGTCTTGTCTTCAATAAGTGAAAAGTATACTCTATTGGGTTGAGATCAGGTGACTGACTTGGCCATTGACGAACATCCTACTTCTTTGCCTTGAGAAACTCTTGGGTAGCTTTTGCTGTATGTTGTGGGTCAATATCCATCTGCAATATGAAACAGCGTCCTATCAGTTTGGCAGCATTTGGCTGAATCTGAGCAGAAAGTATAGCCCTATACACTTCAGAATTCATCCTGCTGCTTTTCTCAGCAGTCAGGTCATCAACAAACACCAGTGACCTGGTTCCATTTTCAGCCATACATGCCCATGCCATAACACTGCCTCCACCATGTTTGACAGATGATGTGGTATGCTTTGGATCATGAGCTGTTCCTTTCCTTCTCCATACTTTTCTCTTCCCATCATTCTAATACAAGTTAATCTTGGTTTCGTCAGTGCAAAGAATCTTATTCCAGAATTGGGCAGGCTTTTTTAGGTGTTTGCTGGCAAAGGCTAATCTGGCCTTTTGGTTCTTGAGCATTATCACTGGTTTGCACTTGTTATGAAGCCTCTGTATTTACATTCATAAAGCTGTCTCTTGACTGTAGATGTTGAAAATGACATGCCTACCTCTGCAAGAGCATTCTTGACCTGGCTAAATGTTGTGAACGGTTTTCTCTTCACCATGAGCAGAATTCCGCGGTCATCCACTTTAGTTGCCTTCTGTGGTCTTCCAGGCCTTCTGCTGTTGCTGAGCTTGCCAGTTAATTCCCTCTTTTTCAGGATGTTCCAAACTGTTGTATTGGCCACTCCCAATGTTTTTGCTATCTCTCTGATGGGTTTATTTGTTTCCTCAGCCTAATGATGGCCTTCTTCACTGGCATGGACACCTCTTTGGACCTCATGTTGGGAGTTCCAGTGAACAGCTAGCAAATGCAAATGTAACACTCAGAACCACCTCCAGGGCTTTTATCTGCTTGATTGGTCATGGGGTACCCAGGAAACAGGCCACACCTGGCCATGCAGCTGTTTGTCAGCCATTCGTTCCATTACTTATGAGCCACCAACGATGTGTGTGTGTGTATGCCACTGTCTGTCCTTCCTGAATGGTTAGTGCCCCACTTTTGTCAAACCCATTGAATTACACCTGAAAGTCCCGACCTCGCTCCCATCTGGGTGTGTTTCCTTCCAGCTTCAATGTGGTGGTGTACAGAGGCCAACTGCTAAAACAGTTATCCTTGTTCCAATATTTCTGGCCCTGACTGTATGGTAAATATATAAGATAAGGAAGAGACAACACAAGTTGACTTTAAGCAGAGATAATCCTTTTATGGGCCTTCGTAGCTGAGGAAAGAAATCTGGCCACTGTTTCTGTTATTATTTTTGCATCTGTTAGTAAATAAACCAGATACCATTCAAAAGCTCTACCTGAGTATTTCAATAGGATAGAAGTTAATAATATATTTGGGTTATCTTTATAGAAGCTGTACACAAAGAAACATGGGCTAATGTTTCTATAGCCCCATACCTAGTCCCCACTCAGCCATGGAAGCTCACTGGATGACTTTGGGCCAGTCACAGACTCTTAGCCCAACCTACCTCACAGGGTTGTTGTTGTGAGGTTAAAATGGAGAGGAGTATTAAGCACGCCACCTTGGGTTCCTTTAAGAGGAAAAAAGGTGGGTTATACTTGTAAATAAATAACAAGGTGGGTTATACTTGTAAATAAATAAATATTTATTATTTATTATTATAAATATTATAAATATTATTATTTATTATTAATAAATAAATAAATAAATAACCCACAAGGGAAAAACCATTCATTAAAAGGAGTACCTGAGAAACAGCCATCTAATACAGTGGAAGGCAGACAGTTAAACCTAGCCCTTGAAAAAAAGAAATCAAATGGTATTTGGGGACAGTTACATGCCCCAGATAGTTAGTATGACCCTTTGGACAGAGTGTAGAACAAGTTTTCTGGGCTGCAGGCATAGACATACTGTTTGTCCATATCCATAATCTGGCATTTAACAATAGATTTTGCAAGACAGGGGCCCTGTACACTTTACTATCTCTTATTTGGGCCAAACAGAGATGACCTTAAGGGATAATGAGGGAAGCAAGTGGTTCCCCTAAAAGATTTCCCATTTCCCCATTCGCTCCCCTAAGTTTCAGTCACAGTATACTAAAGTCCTATATTTATTTATTTAAGAAATGTCTTATCTGCTTTTCATTATAAAATAATCCCAAATTGAGGTAGAAACAATACCCATATACAGCATGGAATAACAACAACAACAACAACAACAATTTATTACACTTCTATACCACCCCGTTGCCAAAGCTTTCTGGGTGGTTTACAGAAGTTGAAATATTAAGTACAATATAAAAAGTTTAAAAGCCATTTACATAAAAGCGGACACACAATATACACAAACAATATATAACTAAAAACAACTTTGTTTTTAATTAAAAAATTAAATCCTTGCCCTTCTAATTATGGTCTTTGCTACTCATTTGATTCCTCTAAATTTTCTTTAACCAAGTTTTTCTATACTCTAGTTTTCTTTGTCTCTAGTTTTCCTAGAGTCATCTCTGGGTCAAAGAGACCCCCCACTCTCAGCTTAAGTCGTAGATGGCTCTGGTTATTTTTAAAGGAAGATTTATTTTACAGTGGGCCAGATCCAATACAGCCAATGTACTCCTGCTCATCGTGTTACGCCAGCGGGGCCCACCACTAGTGCAACGGGAAGTTAGCGCTTCCGAAAGTAACCCTGGAAATGTGCAGAAACACTTGTTTCCGAATCAGGACAGGTCTATGGAACTCCCTTCTGTGAGCTCCGCTGACCTCCCCCATTCTGGAAACAAGTGTTTCCACTCACTTCCAGTTGCTTTATTTAAAATATTTCTTGGCCACCTTTCAGGGCAGGATCCTTCCCAAGGTGGTGTACACCAATAAGACACATAATAACATTAAGACCTGCTAGCTCTCCATTAGCAGTGACCAGCCAGATGGGCGATTAATAAATTTAAAATAAATAAATAGCAGTGGACCTCACAGGCCCATAGGCAGTATAGCATACTGCACAGCTACTCCAATGTAATGTTAAAATATGCAGTTGTGTTCATATGGATGATATCTGGAGTCGGTACTGTCATGTTAATGCCTATGGGGTTTATTAACTGAGAGCCACTGTGGTATAATGGTTAGAGTATTGGACTGGGACTCAGGAGATCCTGGTTCTAGTCCCCACTCGGTCATGAAGTTCACTGGGTGACTTTGGGGCAGTCACTGACTCTCAGCCTAACCTACCTCACAGGGTTGTTGTGAGGATAAAATGGAGAGAAGGAAGGTCTTGTATGCTGCCTTGGGCTCCTTGGAAGAAAGGCAGAATATAAATGTCATCATCATAATTATCCATGCTTTGCCATTATCCATTAAACTACATGCCATCTCTGAAAAGTCAGCTTGGCATCATTTGTTTTAATCAAATTTATGTTGCCTTGCTATGATAATAACCCTATTTTCCTTTAAAAGGCTTTCCTTTGTGTTACTTGTTATAATAAATTTTTATCCACCCTGCAAAATGTGATTCCTGATAAAAGGTCAATATCTTTTTCATAAAGCAGATAAAAGCATGTTTCTGCCAGCTGAGTATGTGGGAGAAATACTAATTTGGGTATGGCGATTACATTATTACATGCCCACCATATTAATAGAGATTAAACCATTGTGAATATAGCACAGCTACGGTAATTAGCTGTATCTGCCTAACTTGAGTTCTGGATTTCAGCAGAAGCTTCATATCCTGACCACTCCCATTCCCCCCCCCCTTAACATGGACATCAAATCAATAGTGAGCTTGTATAACAGACACTGGGCCTCTCCCATATATGACCATGCAAGGCACATGCCTGACAAAGGCAATAGTGCAATGTCCGGCAGACAATTACAGCCATTGTTTACATATGTTTTGCTCCTTTTAATGTGGTCTAGCAGAAGACTGCTACACCATGTGACTGAAGAGTTTGCTGTGATGGTGGCAATGGTTTTGGATGGGCTGAAGGAGCGTGTGTGTGTGTGTGTGTGTGTGTGTGTGTGTATGTGGATGTATAACAGCTAGGGAATACTGGGAGCTGTAGGACTTTCTTCTGTCTAAATACACATAGGATTTCACCCTACTTTAACTAACATTAGAATACACATGCTAAGGTCTCCCCAGTCTCCCTTAGCCACAGCAACAAACTTCTAACATCAGAGCAACAGTGAGCCTGCAGCCAATAGAAGCCCACTGAGCGTGAGATATCAGAGCAGACCAAGCATTTGCTGCTGACGACATCCACGGCCTGTACATTTCAAAGCTGATATGCATTATGAATTGGCCTTGATATGTGTAAATGGTAACTGCTCAGATGCATTGTGTGAGCTGTATGATGTCAGAAGATGAGCATTTAGAAGACATAGTGGCAGCTTCTTGCAGTGGGGCCCACTGTAGGCAAAGGAATGTTGCTAGTAGAAAATCCAGTTATGTCTTCTGTGAAAATGTTTCGTTAGTGTCCTGCTTGCAAGGATAAGTGTAACATTTGTGTGAATCATTTATTTGTGCATGTCATAATTAATTCATAATGTGTGAATTGGCTCTCAGAAGGAGTCGGGACATCCCGCTTGAGCTGGCACCCAGATATTTATTGCAAAGACGATCCCCAAGTTCAAACTGATTTCAGCAGGCAGATCTCCACCAGAACAAAGGCAAATGGAGGATGCTGTTAGAAGAAAACATTCAGCATCCGACACCTGAGGATATGCATGTAGTGCTCCTAAACTGATATGTACTGCCTACTAGATTTGGGGCGGGGGGAGAGGGAAGAGAATATGACCTTTCCAAGCACTTTCTTCTCTGTGCTCTCAACCACCTAACAGTTCTATAGGCATAATGTCTAGACATTTTGTAGCCTGTGCTAGAAGCATTTATACAGTCCAAATAGATGTATATAGAACTGTGTCTATCTATACACACCTAGTTGGAAGTAAGTTTCCATTGAGTTCAATGGGGACTTGCTCTCAGGGAAGTGTGTATAGGATTGCAGACAAAGAGGAAAATATTCTTTATACAATTTAACACCTTATGATCATCATCAGCATTTTTAAAAAAATTGTATCCTGCTTTTCCACAAAATTGTGCCCAAAGCGGCTCACAACATAACAAATGAACAAAAATAAGTATAATTTACAAAATATCAAACAATAAATATAACAATATTAAAAAATACAATAGAAACAATTACAAATAACTATCATGTTGGCCCCCTTCATGGATCATTGCCTTGTTGTGGCGAAGGGGCTTGCGTAACTCAGTGAAGCCATAAGCTATGCCGTGCAGGGCCACCCAAGACGGACAGGTCATGGCGGAGAGTTCTGACAAAATGTGCTCCACTGGCGAAGGAAATGGCAAACCACTCCAGTATTCTTGCCAAGAAAACCCCATGGAACGTATGACAAGGCTAAAAGATATGACGCCAGAAGATGAGCCCCTCAGGTCAGAAGGTGTCCAATACACTACTGGGGAAGAGCAGAGGGTATTTCCAAGTAGCGCCAGAAAGAGTGAAGCGGCTGGGCCAAAGCCGAAAGGACACTCAGCTGTGGATGTGTCTGGTGGTGAAAAGAAAGTCCGATGCTGTGAAGAACAATATTGTTTAGGAACCTGGAATGTAAGATCAATGAATCAAGGTAAGCTGGAGGTGGTCAAACATGAGATGGTAAGATTGAACATCGACATCTTGGGAATCAGTGAACTAAAATGGACAGGCATGGGCAAATTTAATTCAGGTGACCATTATATCTACTACTGTGGGCAAGAATCCCTTAGAAGAAATGGAGTAGCACTCATAGTCAACAAAAGGGTGGGAAAAGCAGTACTGGGGTACGATCTCAAAAACGACATAATGATCTTAGTACGAATCCAAGGCAAACCATTCAACATCACAGTAATTCAAGTCTATGCCCCAACCACTGAGGCCGAAGAAGCTGAGGTTGATCGGTTCTATGAAGACCTACAACACCTTTTAGAACTAACACCAAAAAAAAATGTCCTCTTCATCATAGGGGATTGGAATGCTAAAGTAGGAAGTCAAGAAATCACCGGGATAACAGGCAAGCATGGCCTTGGTGTACAAAATGAAGCAGTACAAAGGCTAATAGAGTTTTGCCAAGAGAACACGCTGATCATAGCAAACACTCTTTTCCAACAGCACAAGAGGCGACTCTACACATGGACATCACCAGATGGTCAATATCGAAATCAGATTGATTATGTACTTTGCAGCCAAAGATGGAGAAGCTCTATACAGTCAGTAAAACAAGACCTGGAGCTGACTGTGGCTCAGATCATGAACTTCTTATCGCAAAATTTTGGCTTAAATTGAAGAATGTAGGGAACACCACTAAACCATTCAGGTATGACCTAAATCATATCCCTTATGAATATACAGTGGAGGTGAGGAATAGATTTCAGGGATTAGACCTGATAGACAGAGTGCCTGAGGAACTATGGACGGAGGTTCATAACATTGTTCAGGAGGCAGCAACTCAATCCATCCCAAAGAAAAAGAAATGCAAGAAAGCAAAGTGGCTGTCTGAGGAGGCTTTACAAGTAGCTGAGGAAAGAAGGGAAGCGAAAAGCAAGGGAGAAAGGGGAAGATATATCCAACTGAATGCAGAGTTCCAGAGAATAGCAAGGAGAGACAAGAAGGCCTTCTTAAATGAACAATGCAAAGAAATCAAGGAAAACAACAGAATGGGAAAAACTAGAGATCTCTTCAAGAAAATTGGAGATCTCAAGGGAACGTTTTGTGCAAAGACGGGCATGATAAAGGACAAAGAAGGCAGGGACCTAACAGAAGCAGATGAGATTAAGAAGAGGTGGAAAGAATACACAGAAGAACTATACAGGAAAGATCTGAATGTCCCAGATAGCCATGATAGTGCGGTCACTGAACTTGAGCCGGACATCCTAGAGAGTGAAGTCAAGTGGGCCTTAGGAAGCTAACAACAAAGCTAGCGGAGATGACAGTATTCCAGCTGAAATATTTAAAATCTTAAAAGATGATGATGTTAAAGTGCTGCATTCAATATGCCAACAAATTTGGAACACTCAACAGTGGCTGCAAGACTGGAAAAGGTCAGTTTACATTCCAATTCCAAAGAAGGGCAATGCCAAAGAGGGCTCAAACTACCACACATTTGCGCTTATTTCACATGCCAGCAAAGTTATGCTCAAAATCCTACAAGCTAGTCTTCAGCAGCATGTGAACCGAGAACTACTGGAAGTACAAGCTCGGTTTCGAAGAGGCAGAGGAACTAGAGATCAAATCGCCAACTTTCGCTGGATCATGGAGAAAGCAAGAGAATTCCAGAAAAACGTCTATTTCTGCTTCATTGACTATGCTAAAGCCTTTGTGTGGATCACAACAAACTGTGGCAAATTCTTAAAGAGATGGGAGTACCAGACCACCTTACCTGTCTCCTGAGAAACCTGTACGAGGGTCAAGAAGCAACAGTAAGAACCAGACATGGAACAACCGATTGGTTCAAAATTGGGAAAGGACAAGGCTGCATATTGTCGCCCTGCTTATTTAACTTATATGCAGAGTACATCATGAGAAATGCCGGGTTGGATGAATCACAGGTCGGAATTAAGATTGTCAGGAGAATTATCAGCGACCTCAGATACGCAGATGATACCACCCTAATGGCAGAAAGTGAAGAGGATCTAAAGAGCCTCCTGCTGAGGGTGAAAGTGGGTAGTGCAAAAGCTGGTTTGAAACTCAACATTAAAAAAATGAAGATCATGGCATCTGGCCCCATCACTTCCTGGCATATAGAAGGGGAAGAAATGGAAGCAGTGACAGATTTTATTTTCTTGGGCTCCAAGATCACCGCAGACGGTGACTGTAGCCATGAAATTAAAAGACGCTTGCTCCTTGGGAGGAAAGCTATGGCAAACCTAGACAGCATACTAAGAAGCAGAGACATCACCTTGCCGACAAAGGTTTGTATAATCAAAGCTATGGTTTTCCCAGTAGTAATGTATGGCTGTGAGAGACCTGGACTATAAGAAAGGCTGAGTACCGAAGAATTGATGCTTTTGAACTGTGGTGCTGGAGCAGACTCTTACGAGTCCCCTGGACTGCAAGGAGGTCAAATCAGTCCATCCTAAAGGAAATCAACCCTGAATGCTCATTGGAAGGACAGATACTGAAGCTGAAGCTCAAATATTT
The DNA here is from genome assembly GCF_057233095.1 of Heloderma suspectum. Lineage (NCBI taxonomy): Eukaryota > Metazoa > Chordata > Lepidosauria > Squamata > Helodermatidae > Heloderma > Heloderma suspectum. The sequence continues at coordinate 41,647,355 of NC_139460.1, read as the reverse complement.
TGGCCAACTAATGCGAAGAGAAAACTCTCTGGAAAAGACCCTGATGCTGGGAAAGATTGAAGGCAAAAGGAGAAGGGGACGGCAGAGGATGAGATGGCTAGATAGCATCACTGATGCAATGAATATGGACTTGAGCAGACTCCGGGAGAGAGCAGAGGACAGGAAGGCCTGGCGTGCTATGGTCCATGGGGTCACGAAGAGTCGGACTCAACTTAACGACTGAACAACAATAATGTTGGCAGATAAATACATTGTAATACATAGTAGAAATATCTGTCTATATATATAATATCCAGTAAAATAGTACAAATAAACTAAACTAATTGAACAGATGAGCACTAAATAGAAGACAGAATAAAGCCCAAACAAAAATATTAATAAATATAAATAAATCTCCATTCCACATGAGGGTTCTCACAATTAACCTACAGCCACAGGCTGGCAGTTATACCTCTCACTTGTAACAGCCTTCCTCTCTCCCAGCTCTCACCTGTACCTCCTCTCATAGTTCCTTCCCTATCTCTCACCTGGGCAGGTAGAGATTGCTAGTCGTTCTTCAAGCCCCATACACCCATAAAGTTTTGACATTACTCAGACTCTCTCCACCAAGCACCCCTTCCAGCACTGATCTTCAGGAGGCTTTATCAGGATCCAAGATGGTGGATGGGGTGAGACTGGTGGAAACGCTCAACCTTTTGATGTTAATCCCTCTCCAGCAAACACTCCTATATGAGCTTGCCCTTTGCTGGGCCATAATAGTTGCTGAGCATTCTCCAGTTTGGTTATCTATGTGCCAGCCAGCCTTTGTTCTGAACTGCTATTGCTCATTCTTCCTGACACTAAAACAATATAGCATTCAAAGGCAAGCCAACAGTACTCCTAGTTCACAGGGAATGCAGGTTACTTTGGTTGTCCCATCTAATGCTGTAATTCTTCTCGAGACTTTTACAATGAAAAAAGAGAGAGAGAAACAATCTATAAGGATGACAGAGAAGCCGAAACACAGCCATCAGGGGTATGGGGGAAAACATTGCTGACAAAGCTTTAGAACTGCATTTTGGACACAGAGTAAGCTGTCTGCTGTGTAAAACAATGCTCACTTATTCGGCAGCTGTTAAAAGAGTAGACAGTCAAACAAAGGTGGTGTAGGGCCTACAAACCAACCACCCATAAAAAATTTTTAGCTGCAGTTCCAATATCCAAGTACGAAACAGACATGTACTGCATCACCTAGGAAAAGTGTGCATGCACATCTATAGTGTACAGTGTTTCCTTTTCAGAATTCTCTCTTCTATTTCTTTATTTCAATTATTTGCTATACTACCTTCTCAGGGCAGCTCACAGAAATAACAAAAATGATTAAAAGATATAAAATAGACATCTAAGAAATTAAAACTAAAACAGCTGCATAAAACATCTCAAACCCAGATGAGCCATCTATAGAAAACATAATATAAAACAAGAAGTAGTGGCAGTTTAAAACTCCAGCCCAATGTCATTAATTTAAAGTGGATTGAACAAAAAGGTCTTGAAGGACTGCTAAAAAACAACAACAGCCAATGCGGAAGCCATATGTACATTCCGTTGGAGGGAGTTCCACAAACTTAAGCATGGCTCTGTGAGCAGGAGGTCTGCAAAACTGGAAGAACTGCTGACTGCTGCCCCCATTTCCTGACCCATGCTACTGCAGGCTCTCAGGGAAGAACCTTCCAGATCTGGCCTGGCTCCACCCACCCAGGCTTGCCATTGAGTCCTCCTGGGCAGGAAGGAGTAGAAAGGACTTCCTTTGCCAGTTGAGCCTTGCTGGAGGAACAAGGTCTACATGACCTCTAGCATGTCTGGTCATGCTCTTGGGTTGTTCCCTGGTCTGCCCTCTGTTCATGATTTTTCTTAGGTCATGACTCGTGGTCTGTTGTCTCCTTCTGCTGCCTGGATTTCCTTCTGATCCTAGAGTCCAGGCAGGATGGTAAGAGTGCAGGCAGTCCAAACCACTTAAGGCCTTAAAAGTAACCAACAGCATTTAAATTGGGTGCAGAAATGCACTAGCAAACAGTGTACCTGGTACAGAATAGGTGTTATATATTCTGATCACTTTGCCTCCACAAACAATGAGTTCCATACCAGCTGAATCTTCTGAACTGTCTTTAAAGGCAGCTCCACGTAGAATGCTTCGTAGTAGGCTTGAGCCTTCCTGATGAAGCCTATGTACATTTTAAAGGGAAAAGTTGCCAATTACACACATGTATGCCCTTCATAAATGATTTGGTGTGTATGTATGGGCAGATCCCAAATACAAAGTATAGTTGGCCCTTAGCAAGCTAACCAATACGTACGGCCGGGTCACATCTGCATTCTCATCACCCATGTTTTTCAGTGGTGTCAAGGGTAGGCATAGTTAGACACCTGCTGAGGACCCAAACCCAAACAAGGGCCCACTGAAAAGAGCTCCCTGGCCTTGCTCCTCTTCACCATTGCAACTTGCTTAGAATCATAGAATAGTAGGGTTGGAAGGGGCCTATAAGACCATCGAGTCCAACCCCCTGCTCAATGCAGGAACCTAAGTCAAAGCATCCCTGACAGATGGCTGTCCAGCTTCATCTTGAATGCCTGCAGCATGGGAGAGCCCACTACCACCCTAGGTAATTGGGTCCATTGTCATATTGCTCTAACAGTCAGGAATTTTTTCCTGATGTTCAGTCGGAATCTGGCTTCCTGTCACTTGAGCCCATTATTCCGTGTCCTGCACTCTGGGATGATCGAGAAGAGATCCTGGCTGTCCTCTCTGTGACAACCTTTCAAGTACTTGAAGAGTGCTATCATATCTCTCCTCAGTCTTCTCTTCTCAAGGCTAAACATGCCCAGTTCTTTCAGTCTCTCCTCACAGGGCTTTGTTTCCAGTCCCCTGATCATCTTCATTGCCTTCCTCTGAACCCTCGTTTGTCTGCATCCTTCTTAAAGTGTGGTGCCCAGAACTAGACATAGTACTCCAGATGAGGCCTAACCAATGCTGAGTAGAGGGGAACTAGTACTTCACATGATTTGGAAGCTATACTTCTATTAATGCAGCCCCAAATAGCATTTGCCTTTTTTTGCAGCCACCACATCACATTGTTGGCTCATATTCAGCTTGTGATCTACAACAATTCCAAGATCCTTCTTGCTTATAGTGTTGTTGAGGCAAGTATCCCCCTAAGCTTGTTCACCTGCTTCTTGCTCTGACCCAGACATTGGTGCAGAGGAGGAGCAGGTGATACCACTGACGTCTTCAGGCCAAATCAAAACAAAAAGGATCTGTGTGCTATTAGGTAAAACACTTTTTCATTCTCATTTATGGCAATTTCCTTCTAGGCCCAAGATACTCACATTGTAAAAATACATTAAGGCTATGCATAGGTACCTGAGAGTTCAAATTGAGCCCGGTGGGACTTAAGTATGCACAGGATCAGAACGCACAGTATATATTTTCACTACTTAAGGTTCATTTAAACCAGATGTGGGGAGTCTCAGGCCCCTGGGGGCCAAATCCAGCCCTCTCGAGATTCCCCAGATTTCCCCAACCACTGAGAGTTTGGTGGTTTCCTGGTTGTCATGCAGTTTTCCCTGCATTCTAAAAGGTTGAAGATGCATTAGAAGATGCATTCCAACCTTTTAGAATGGGGGAAAGACTGCAAAAAAGCCAGTAAACCACTGAATGACCAGTGGTGGGGCCAGGGGAAGTGGGTATAGCCATCTGGGAAACTCCAGAGGGCCAAATTGGGACCCCAAGAGTGGGGTGGGCTCCTCCCCTTTCCAGCCATTTTTGGGGGGGGCAGGTCACCCTTTCCCCCACCTCTTTTGAAGTCAATGGAGTAATATCACCCCCCCCAGCAGCTTGCAGGGGTGGGGGAAAAGGTGAGAACAGAATCCAGACTGGAGGCAAGGAAAGTCAGAATCCAGAGAGGGAAAAATTAGAATCGGTGTGTGTGTGTGTGTGTGTGCTCTCAATATTTTGTGATTGGCCATCCCCCCCACCCCACCCCGGGCAATTTGTGGTGGTGCCTAAGGACTAAGCATGCCCAGTAGCCAAGGAATGTAGCATGTCAGCTGAAAAAGAAAACTGTAAAGATGGGGAATGGGTGGAATGGAATGGAATTCCCTACTTGGAAGGAATGCCTGCCTGGAACCCTGCATAGGAGTGCTTCTTTTAGAAGGGAGGATATGCTGCAACATTTTGTTTCAGGTCTCACTTGTTTATCATAACCCAGAGAAGCTGAATCATTCCCATCTTTCATTCAACCAGCTGACCCTGTCAAGAATTTCTACAATTTGTAGAACAGTTGCAAATGTAATGGGCATACTCTGGCATACTCTGTTGTTGTTGTTCAGTCATTAAGTCGTGTCCGACTCTTCGTGACCCCAAGGACCATAGCACGCCAGGCCTTCCTGTCCTCCGCTCTCTCCTGTACTGTAAGCAAATTCTCTGGGGACCCCTGCCAAATGAAGACCAGCAGGTGATTACTAGTGAGAGGGCCTTTTGAGTGTTGGCATCCCAGTTACGGAACACCTTCTCTGAAGAGGCTTGCCTAGTGCCAAGGTTATAGTCTTTTTGGTGCCAGATGAAGACCATTTTTTATATTTCCAGGTTTTTCAATCTCAAATATTTTAAAGGCTTTTAAGAGTTGTATTGCTGCTGCTTTCGTTCTGGTTTAGTTTTTATATACATGTTGTAGTTTTGTATTTTATGGTTTAATTTTTTTTTTACTTGTAAGCCACCCAGAGAATGTTTGTTATTGCTCTATATGAATAAAGGTAAAGGTGTCCCCAACCAGTTGTGTCCGACTCTAGGGTGCGGTGCTCATCCCCGTTTCTAAGCCGAAGAGCCAGCGCTGTCCGAAGACGCTTCCGTGGTGTGGTCATGTGGCCGGCACTGAATACTGAGGTGCACGGAACGCTGTTACCTTTCCCGCTGAAGCGGTACCTATTTATCTCCTTGCAATTTCTTGCTTTCGAACTGCTAGGTTGGCAGAAGCTGGGACTGAAGACGGGAGCTCACTCCGACATGCAGCACGCGGGTCTCAAACTGCTGACCTGCCGACCTTCCAGTCTGCAGTTCAGCGTCTTAACCACTAAGCCAATACTGAACAATAATAAAAGCAACAGTGCTGTCATGTGATGCCCAGTCAGTGCATTTTAGGGCATGACACCACAGGCTGGAACTCTATTGTATCTATTTAGGAGGTTATACAGGTAGTGGTTAATAGAAGTGGGGAGGTGTTAGTATTTAACCCAGAGTAAAAGAATTAAACTCGTGGGTGACTATGAGCATATACTGCCTTGCTTCTTGTGTTACTCAGGGGCAGTGCTTGTGTTCATTAGCATTTGTGTATCTGTTTCTATGGAGATACCAGGATACAGACATGCCTGGAAGTCCATGGCAGCTCGTATCCCACATGTCATGTTCTGTGGGTTGGTTAGGATCCCCTTCTGGTGGAACAGAAAGCTCCTCTGCATATGTTCACCTGCACTCCCTCCCCAATTATTCCCCATGTTGCAGGGTTGGCCTTGGAAGAAAAGTGCCGAAACACTTTGCTGACGCCTGGCTCTCACCCAACCAACGCCATTCGTGTTAAGCACACACTCTTCACATGCTCAGATGCTCTCTTTATTATGACTTGGCATGTTCCAGCTAGGGCGGAGGACAGCGGCTACAACCCTATGCCCGCTGAACTGAGAGCAAGGGGCCCCACTGTAGGACCTACTTCCGAGTAGGGAGGTCTGGGATTGCGCGGGAAGCTTCGTTGCGTCCTGAACCGGGGGCAAAGAGGCGGGGCAGACGCTCGCCACGGCGCTGCCTCGGCTTCTGGCGGCTTCGCCCGGCTCCCTGGCCGTCCCACCCCCTGAGCCAGGACGGGAGCGCGCGGCCGGGGCACCGCCCTCCGGGTGCCGGCAGCGTGCTACATTCTCCCAGCCTGGTGTGAAGCGCCGCATTTCATGAGGGACGGGCTAATGCAAATCACTCCCCTAGGCGGCACGAGGAGGAGGAGAAAGGCGAAGGCGTTTGGAGCAGCGACTCAGCAGCGGGTTGAGCCAGAGCCAGTGGACGGAGAGGGCCGGGAACAGACGCGCGCAACAAAGCCACCCACGCCTTCTCTTGGGCGGCCACGGTTGCCAGGCTCAGCCAGGGGTAGAAGCGAGGAGGGTAGGACCAGGCTGTGGAGTCGGGCTTTGTCTGTGGAGAGCCGGAGGCGGCGGCACCCTCCCCCTTTGCAGCAAACAAGCCACACTGCCTGCAGTTGCGAGGAAGGCACGCGTTGAAATTTCCAAGGCACAGGTAAGCGTTTGGAAGGAAGCCCCGAGTCCTCAGGGCTCCCTCATTCGTAGCAAGCCGAGGCAGTTTGTCTCTGCCCCCCCCCCCCCGTTTGTAAGGCAGAAGACTTTACGTGTGAAAAGCGTGCGTGTTTCTCTTACCTGCCCCCCATTGTTTCAGCGATGCACATCTTGGAAGGATATGGTTTGGGTGGGGGGCTCTTTATTTTCCTCCCCGCCTCTCCTAATGTGTATCTGATACTCTGTAAATTTTCTTGCACCATTTTGGGCTGCTGAGCTTAAAAGCAGAGATGGGGAGGAAGAGGTTCCCTCTCTGTCTAGGAGGAGAGCAGGTTCCTGTCATTGTGTGGAAGGCTCTTGTGGGGAGCGAATTCAACATATTAAAAAAAAAAATTCTGCTGCTTTGGCTTTCTTTTCTAGTTGCCTCATTTGGCAAACAGACCTCCTGTACTAGGAGCTAGTCTGTATTCTCTTCAAAAAATAAAATGAAAATAAAATCCTGCTTTGTGTGTGTCTGCTCTTGCATTTGAGCCATGCTGGAGAAGACCATTATTTTATGCATTGATAGCTGCAGCGTTTTTCAAAACGTGCAGGCAGTGACCGGGAAACGTGCCCCATCTGCTAATACAGGGGCAGATGGTGACACCTCTCTTAAAAAAAACAACAAAAAACAGAAAAAGGAGAAAGGTGGCAAGAATGATTCTCTTCTTCCCCCGCTACTTGGCCATAAAGTCCATTATCATCTGTGTATCTAGGGTGGCTTATTCTATATTTAAAACAGTTGTACCACATTTTAAAGGATGTCTTTAAAAAAACCCCATACCGTTATATAACTGAGGACAAGTTCTTTTTTTCTTTTTCTAATGACTTGCTAAACTGAGGCTATTGTTCAGTCTCCTCCGAATGATTTGTTATTGATTTGTGGTACACATTTGGGTCTGCATTTGATTGCTTTGTGAAATTACCCACCCTCATTTGCAGTATGTGTAATCTGCCCATAATAGATGGATGTGGTGTGAACTGTTGGGCATTAAGGTCTTAGCAGGGTGTGTCCCTTTATACAGTAACCTGTGATCAGAGTCTTTGAACTGATTTATTGCCTACAAATTTCAGCTGTTAATGTTGTCACCCTTAAACCATTTCCTCTGAACTAAATTTGTTGAAGCCTATGGATCTTCCCTGGATTACATGGTTTGAGGGCTGTGGCCTGTTCCACATATGATGGACACATGGATTTGGGAATGACAGGCCCACACTCTAGGTAGAACAGAATCTTGTTTCCATTTTAACCGTTCCTATTGAAATCAAGCTATTTGTGTTAGGAGGAGGTGATCTCTCCTACCATTTCTTCCATAGGTATTTTGTAAATCTCTGATTAGACCCAAATGTTAATCCCCTGCAGTTTTCTGCTAGTTTTCTCACTACAGTCTTACATACACTTCCACATGCAGAGCTATTGTTTGGACTTACAGTTATGATACTAGAATGGCGTCAGGTTGTTTTATATATTCTGCTTTTTGGATTTAGGAACCAGTTTGCTTTGAAAATCCTGGTGTTTGATCTTGGGCCTGAACTGGCTCTCTAGCATCTGTTCAAATGCCATGTCATGGCTATTGCAATACATCACCACAATATCTAAGTAGATAGGACTTCAGACTTGTAGCTTTATTTTTTTGAAAACATATGTGTTTTATGACATGCAAATTCTAAAGTAGATTATCTCCATATGCTAGTGTATGTTCACTAGTGTAGCTCATTGCCTGATTTGGAGATAATGGAATATTCATGCTAAGCAGATATGAACTGGAAGCTATAAGAAGGGTGAATAAGAGCCCTCCTAAATAGTCTGCTGCTCTCATACAAAGGGTTAAGGAGCTCATAAGCACACATTTAAGGACCTCTACAAGATGGGGTGGTTGCCTCTAGCATTAAATGGCTTTAAAAAGCCTTTAGATCAGGGATGCAGAACCTCTTTCAGGCTGAGAGCCGAATTCCACTTCAAAGAAGCTCTCTTGGCAGGTGGGTGGGGGTGGGGAATTTCAGTGGTGGGTGGGGCCACACTGCCAGCATATTTTAGCTTAAAGGTCTTATTGCGAGCAACTAACCCTTAGGATCAGCATTTCAACCTGGGGAAAAACTGCACAAAAGCCAGGAAAATCCCAAACAATTGATGGCTGGGGAAGGCGGCGGGGCCTTCTCAAAATCCCCTGAGCCTGTGTTTCTGTATCACTGCTTTAGACAAATTCATAGAGGACAGCTCTGTCACTAGTTAACTGTAATAGTTAAATGAGACCCCCATGTCCAGGAGCAGTGTACCTTTGAATGGACCATGCTGGGCACCACCAGTGGGGCAGGACTGTTGCCTTTGTGCCATGCTTGTAAGCTTCCCAGGAGCACCTGGTTAGTTACTATACATGCTACACTAGAGCTTCCTTTATGCAGCCCCCATTATGTGTGAAGGGGGCTCTACCCATTGAGCAGGCAGTGAGGCCGTGCTGCTGATCCCAGCCTATGATGGTCATGCACTGAAGATGGGTGTCAGCAGTGGGGAAGCCTGTGAACGTAGACCTGCTTTCCCCACCCTGGTGCTCTCCAGACTCCCAACATCTCCCAGCAATGCTGGATTTGTAGTCCAGCACATCTGAAGGGCACCAGGTTGGGGAAAGCAGATGTAGACCTTGACAAATGTAGGCTGCTGTGCTGCAGGCATCCATGCTCACTGTGAGGATGTTTGGGACCAGCTAGCTGTATGCCCCACTGTGCTCTTCAGCATGTGGCTCCCGCCTCTATGTAGAGGATGAGTGAAGGGGGCTTAGGTGGGCCAGTAATCTACTCCTGCAATGCTGCTCTTATGTCCCTGATTACTTGTGTGATTAAAGTTAAGCTGAGTACATATATACATAGCTTCAAACCTGGGCCCTGGGCACTATAGGTAACTTTTACATGCATAAAAAAGGCTGTCATTCCAAGCACAGTTAAGAGGAAGCAGATCTTGTGGAAGGTAGATAGCCTTTCAAGGAAAGATATTGAGGTTCCCAGAATGTAATAGTAATTCCCTTCCTTCTCTCTACCCCAAAAGAATTGTCACCCAATGATTAGTGATGTTGCAAGCCTGGTTCTGCTTCTTTCTCTTTCTTTTATTGGAAATCAATGCTATAGAGAAACCGCTTTTAAATTAGGTTTCTATATTTATGTTGTAAATACACTGGCTCTGCTTTATTTTTGCAACTTTTTTTTTTAAAGGTACAGATCTAGGCTACAGCTCTGAACAAAAAGAAATAGTCTTAGATTTTTTTTTTAAAGGGGGCTTTGTATTGCTGTAAAGATTACTGCAACACTTTGTATGTATTGATGCACGTTATCAAAATGTATTCTTTGTATCTCTGGCAAAAGAACAACATATAGTAAAGTGGTTGCATTGTTTTATAAAAAATGGTTTAAGGTACTTGCTATATTAGGAAAGAGAATGGTTCACTTCTGACAAAATGTTCATCATTTTTGCTTTTATTACTGACTTGGGTGTTCTGACTTCAGCTCATTCATGTTATAGTTCTGAAGCAGTCCATTGGCAAATAATTTGCACCAATCTAAATTATTATTTCTCATCCCAAAGGAAAAACACTAATGGCTAATATTTGATCCTTAAATCTCTCAAGATATTTAATTTATAGTCCTTTTACTATAGATACTTGTGCTTTATTTGTATCTTCAGACCCTATCCTGTATTTGTCTACTCAGAAGTAGGTCTCACTGAACCCAGGCCCAATTTATACAAGCAGTAAAATCAAATGCTAAGCTTTTCTGGATAATACCACTTTAGGCCACAGGTGAAGAATTACATGTTTGAACGCCCTTCCACCCATAAAAAGACTCTTCGCATGTAGAAAGGAGAGAAAGATCAGCTTAGACTCTACCCTGGCTTGGTATTTTTTGTAGTGAAGGGGTTTTGCACCTGCTTTGCACACAAAATGCCCCAGGTTTAATCCCTGGCATCTCCAGGTAGGGCTGAGAAAGGCTCTTGTTTGAAATCTTGGAGAACTAGTTGATATAAGCCAATACTGAGCCAGTTCGCATGTAATGATAGCCCATGGCTTTAAATAACCTATGAGCTGTTGGGGATGAGTTGGAGAGAGCAGACAGGCTGCCTGTAGCACACTCGTCACTTCCACTTTTACTCAGCAACCCATGAGCGGCTCCTTCGTAGTTGGTGAGCATGACATGCAAATCTGGACCACTAGGTTGTTTAGGGGCCAAACAACCAGTGGCTAACCCAACAGCAACCAATAGGTTAACTGCTGGGTTGTTTAGCCCCTAAACAAGCCAGCGGCCTGGGTTCTCATGTCATGCTCAGCAGCCTACAAAGGAGACTCTCTTGGGTTGCTGAGTAAAAGCAAAAGTAAAGGGCCGCTCTCTCCTGCTTGTTTAACCCATGGGCTGTCATTACATGCAAACCAGGTTATAGTGTGAGGTAAACCAGTGGTCTGGCTTGGTATATAGTAGCTTCCTATCTGCTGTTGTGTGCCCCATCTTTTTCATATATTTCCGGTAATTCCAGGGAAATGGTGTGGCGAGCGTATGGATTATGTGTCTGATGTTGCGTACCATTGTTTTGTGGTTGTGAATCTCACTCAATTAAGAGCAAAATGCTGGGAGAATCAGGAGTGCAAATCTACATTAAGTGGTCAAGATCACATGATACCTACTCCTTGAAAATGCAAGAAGTACTTTATAATTGGCCATTTAGGATCATCTTGGATTTATAGTCTACATGGTCTTATTTGTTTGTTTTTAAATATATCTCCCTTCATTAGTGCTTCCCGGGATGTTTAGCAAAACAAGCTAAAATACAAATAATTATAATTATAATGCAAAACCTAACTATAGAGCATAATGAAATAAAAAGACATTAAAAAGTCTGGGGAAAATAAAAATACCTTCATTAGGAAAAGATGTTGGTCCCAGGTGAACTTCTTTGGGGAAGGAGTTCTCTAAACAGGGCACCATAACAGAGGAGATTGTCCTCTTTGGTTACAACCCACCTCACTTCAAGGTGGTGGTGGCCGCACCAGGAAGAGAACCTCAGAAGATGACCTAAATACTCAGATTGAAACAAAAGCAAGATTCTCTTTTATGATATCAGAATGGTTACTCATAATTACTTCTCCTAATTTGTCTAGAGCCAATTTTCTAGGCATTTTAGGCTTTAAGCCAGCTACTTTGACTGGTAGACTGGGAACTAGGCAAATGATCTAAACAGTCAATGAATCCTTGGGCTTAAAAATGGCAACAAATACAACACCTTGCCGAATGGTAAACTTAAACAAAATTGATGTGTGCCTATAGGTTACCCCTAAAATAAGTCAAGATCAACTAATAACACTGCAGCCCTATCCCCACTTACCTGGCAATAAGTCTCATTAATGGTGCTTATTTCTGAGTAGACATTTGGAGGATTATGGTACAATCCTATTGTAAAATAATGGCAGCAAACAGGAAGAATGTGAATGGCTGCTTCTATTAAATTGACCATGGGCGAAATGCATCACTATACTCTTATACTCTTATGTGCATATTCAGTGGGGCTTGTGCAGGAGAAAACTCTGCTGGATTGTGCCCTGTCAGACTAATCCCATTCGTACTGAGCAGTTCTGGAGAGGAAAGGCAGGACTCTTATCTGGAGTGTTTCTAGTTGTTGTTGGCTCATTGGCTGGTGACAGTACTCACAATTTGCCAAGTGACAGTGTGGCTGGGTTCACACAACACACTAACCCACATGCAGTGGTTGAGTGTGGGTTGTTGTAGAACTGTGGGTTATTGTTGAACCGTGGGTTAGCGTGTTGTCCAAACCCAGGACTTTTTCCACAGGTTGGCTTGTTAACCATGCAGTGTGGCTTATTTTACTCAAACAAGCCACCTTAAGAACCCATGGGGTTTTTTGGGTGGTTCAGGGTGGTTAACAAGCCACACTGCATGGTTAACCCACAGTTCAACAAGCAACCTGTGGTTCAGCAGCAACCCACACTCAACCACTGAGTGTGGATTAGCGGGTTGTGGGAACCCAGCCCTTGATGGTTTATTTCTGGTCAGATCTGGCTTTTCCAGACCATTTTTTAAAAAGATATTTCCTTTAGTTAAATTACTTGCTCTAATCCTGATCAAGTGACAGAATCATGATACCCTAAATATGTCCACATATAACAGATTGGATACCCTTGCTTGGGGAGAAGGAAGGGAAATAATTTTCGAAGTGGCAAACAGGTTATATTGTGAATGAGAAGGGGAACACACATTTCATTACTGGTGGTGCTTGCTTTTTATTTTAAAGGGCTTTATGCATGATCCTGTGCTGGAGTGGTACAGTTCTGGAGTGCTGAGCTTCAGTTAATACGTTAAGAAGAAAGAAAAAGATATGCAATGCCACAATGGCAGAGGGGAAAGGATTGCTACTGTACTCCTTTGCCATCTGGTTTGCAATCTACTGATGCTGTGGGCATTAGCTTTGTCACTTGGTCCCTTGACACTTGGACAGCCATTGCACATGTGCTGATTGTAAGAGCATTGAATGCACTAGTTTTGTGAAGACTCACACTTTCCCAGTGATGAAAATGTGCTCTTATGTCTGGGAAAATATGGCATTCCCTTAACAGAACCATTACAAGTCACTGCAGTGCAAGAGTTAAATCTGTGTATTGATTGTGCTGCAGATTGATTACCTAGATAAGTCCTTGGCTGAGCAGAGATGAAAGAGTGAAGATGTTTTATCCTAGCATCATAGAGTTGGAAGGGATCTTTGAGATCATCTAGTCCAGTGCCCTGCTCAGTGCAGGCTCTGCAATGCAGAACACAGCTACACCATTCCTGACAGATGTCCTTCTAGTATTCTTGAGAGCCTTGTTTAGCAAGAATGTCAACCACTGATATACATGGGTTATTAAATAGCAGGGAGCTTAAAGTGAGACTCTGATTAGCAGACATTGTTTGTGTGCACCTGAGGAGAGGGGGGATTAATTTAAAAAAACAAGAAAAAGAGAATACTAGTTCTTACACCATAGCTAAAAAAAAGAGTGACCTCCACCCTTCTTTCTGTATGCAACGTTTGTTAAGAACATAAAAGCCATGCTGGATCAGACCAAGGGTCCTTCTAGCCCAGCATTCTGTTCACACAGTGGCCAACCCGTGTCACGTTCCTTTGTCCTCCCCCTTCACAATCAACACGCTTCGGGATCCCAAGCTTCCAACACGCTCCGGGATCCCAAGCTTCAGGCTCACTACTTTATTAGTTCATGGCCAGCTTCCTTACAAATGCAAATTCTAGGAAACTCTCAGACTACAATGGAAACAGCTACTGCACACAATTATGAATATCAATAGAGGAGCTAAAGGAGAAGTTGCCAGAAGTTTGAACAAGAACTTCTCTGGCCAGACTAGCTTATGAGGGATGCCCCTCCCTTACAGTGGCTCCTTCCTACATAGGCTTTCACACATAGCCAACCTGGTGGAGTGTCTCCACCAGTGCTGCCTCTGACTTTGCCTACTTTGCTCTGCGACAGACCTTAGCATCCCGCAAGTCATGCCCCTCACTCTCCTCCTCCCCCAAAACTTGGATTCTCATGGTGGAGGAAAGCCCCCCCCCCCCTGCCAGGCTGAGCCATCTGTGTGCCAAGGTCTTGAGAAGCAGGCCTTGCCTTATCTAAGCTCTCTAGGGAGGGAGCCTCCCCCTGTTCTGGCTGTTCCCATTCTGAATCTGAGCTGCTAGACATCTCCACACACTCAGATTCATTCCTGACAACCAGCTGCCCATGGGAAACCCACAAGGAGGACGTGAGTGCAATAGCACCCTCCCACCTATGTTCCCCTACAGCTGGTGTACATAGGCATACTGCCTCTGATACTGGAAGTTGCATATTGCCATCAGGACTAGTAGTCATTGGTAGCCTTCTCCTCCAGGAATTTGTCTAACCCCCTTTTAAAGCCATCCAACATGGTGGCCATGACCATGTTTTGTGGTAGCGAATTCCATAGTTTAACTATGCGCTGAGTGAAGGACTTCCTTTTATCTGTCTTGAATCGCCCACTAATCAGCTTCATGGGATGACCCCGGATTCTAGTATTATGAGAGAGGTTTATAGTTTATTTATTTATTGCATTCATATCCTGCCTTTTTCCCTCTTGCAAGGAACCCAAGGCATCTTCGATGCCTCTCCTTCTCTCAATTTTATCCTCACAACAACCCTGTGGAATAGGTTCGGCTGAGAGTCAGTGACTGGGCCACAGTCACCCAATGACCTTCATGGCCAAGTTGGGACTAGAACCCAGATCTCCTGACTCCCAGTCCAACACTCTAACCACTATACCACACTGCCTCTTTGACCACACATTGGCTGCTTAGCTGTCTCTGTTGTCCTATATGACTACCTTTTTCTGGTAAGCAAAATCCTCCAACATCATTGAAAGAGTTGGATGAATTCTGGTTGGTTGTAGCAGAGCACTCAATCTTCAGTGTTTAATATGGTAGCTGCATAATTACAAGGTGTTTTGATCAGCTTCTGCTGTGTCTCTTCTCCCCCCGCCCCCCTTCCAGATTAACATTCAAGATGTCCTTTGTGAGAGATATGGAGCTGGAACACTTTGATGAGCGTGATAAAGCACAGCGATACAGCCGGGGGTCACGGGTGAATGGCCTGCCCAGCCCCACCCACAGTGCCCATTGCAGCTTCTACCGAACCCGCACTCTACAGACCCTCAGCTCTGAGAAGAAAGCCAAGAAAGTGCGTTTCTATCGCAATGGGGATCGGTATTTCAAAGGGATTGTATACGCCATCTCTCCTGATCGGTTTAGATCTTTTGAGGCCCTGCTGGCTGATCTGACCCGAACTCTCTCTGATAACGTCAATCTGCCCCAGGGTGTGAGAACAATCTATACTATTGATGGAACAAGGAAGATTACTACCTTAGACCAACTGGTGGAAGGTGAGTATTAAGTGAGACAAGGACAAATGTTGCAGTGTGGACTGCTCCTCTTCACTGTTCTTGTCAGTCTGCTCTGTCTCTTTCATGACACTCCATTCCACTCCTCCTCCTACCTGACTTTCCATCCACACCCCTCACGGAGCCCCCCTCCCCCAGTCTGTCATAATTCCATGCACTGAGCACACTTAGTCCTCATTGGCTGATTTTGGGGTCCTCTCTTAGTGTTTGCAGAAGTACAAAAAATCTTCAGAAACAAACTTTGGAGTTCCCCTGAGCCTGTCATTGGGGCTATTCACACAACATGCCAACCCACACTCAATGGTTGAGTATGGATTGTTGTTGAACCGTGGGTTAGCGTGTTGTCTGAACCCGGGACATTTTCTGTCGGGTGCCTTGTTAACCATGTAGTGTGGCTTGTTGAACAACAAACCATGGGTTGTCGAGGTGGCTTGTTTGAGAAAAATAAGCCACACTGCATGGTTAACAAACCTGCCTATGGAAAATGTCGTGGTTTCACACAACATGCTAACCTACAGTTCGACAACAACCCATGCTCAACCACTGAATGTGGGTTAGTGTGTTGTGCATACCCAGTTGTTACCTCCCTTTTGTGTGCAGGTGGTGCTATTTTGGCTCCGTAAGCACCAACACTCATGCTTGAACATCAGAAATAGAGGGAATGATGCTACTGTGAAGGATCCCACATCTACTGCTTCTCTACCCTTCTGCTGTGCACATACACACATATATATTTGCACTTACATTTTTCCAGTTTGTCGGTGTATGAATCATCGTATGTAGTGCTGTTCAGCACAAGCAAAAAAACAAGCCCCTGATTAAAGAAGGTTACAATTTAAAAGAGTGACGGTGGGGAAAGTATAATGGAAGACAAGATTAACAAGAGGTGAATGTAAGCAAGTGCAGTTTATTAGTAGCATATCATCTATCTATCTATCTATCTATCTATCTATCTATCTATCTATCTATATATCACTGTTACACATACTTAGGCGACAGTTCTAAATGCATTGGAGGTGCTGGTTGTTCATACCATGTATATGCTGCTCCTTCACAAGAAGTTCTCTGGGTGGCTGTGAAGTTCTTCATGAATAATCTTTCACAGTGGTGGATTGAATGGAAGTGTCATAGCTCGGCATGGCTTGGTGATTTTTCTTTTCCATAGGAAAGCTCAGATTAGCTTGAATACAGTTTTATATTCTGTTCCTATAAAATGAAATGAATTTTCATTCTATACTGAACTCATGTGTTTGGAGCACTAAGAACTAACTGTACTCTTTCTTCGCTTCCCAATTCCTAAATGCTAATCCATAAAGTAATCTGAAACTGCAAAGGTGGCTAAGTCAGTTTAGTCTGTTTATGTAAACATTTTAAATAAAAATAAATGCCAATATTTAACTTTTCTGCTTAGACTTTGGATGTATGGGAGTTTCCAGATTTACCTTCAGTAAGAAGGAAGCTTAAACAAAAGGGTTTTTTTTAACTCTTATGAATTGAATTCTTAGCTTCCAAAGCAACAACCTCCACAAAATACCATAAAAACACAATAATTCAGAATACAGTAACAGAATGATCAATCATAAAATCATTGTGCACAGTACCCAAAGCTAGGTAACTTACTTTTGCATCTGATACAGAAAATCCCACAGGCCCATCTTCTAGCAGTAAACATGCAATAATAACAAATTAAATAAGTAACAAGTTCCTGCCCTTTCATGACACCCAAACTGCTGCCTGAGGTGGCCACCCCACTCAGCCTAATGGTAGGGCTGGTCCTGTGTGGAGCTAATGGAGTGGCAAATATATATTAACCACTGTAGTTTTGGGGCAGTGGATGCTGTGCAATGCATGCGGATCTTGCTAGTCTAGGCTAGCAGTGATCGGTGTGGGATTGCTATAGATGTGTGGTTTGTGATTGTCTGCTATACGGATTGAGCTGAATGCTGGTCACCAATAGATGGTTTTACCTGGAAGTGCCCTAAAATAGCCTTTTATTGGTTTAGATCAGCTGTCTACCTAACACAGTGTCCTGGCTCTCAGATTGGTCTGTACAAATGTGGAGGATATGCATCGGATCAGACCCTTTGATTGCAATCCTATTACCCTAAACGCACTTTAATGGGAGTAATTCTACTGAACTTGGTGCAGCTAACTTCTGAGTAGACATTTGTAGGATTGCTATGCTTGTCTACTTGAATGCTTTAGAGCATCTGTAATGGAGACTTAAATTTCAAATTTAGTAGGACCAGGTGTACATTCTTTTAAAGAATTATTAATATTAATAATTCGAATAATAACTTCAATTTTCATGTAACATCCTTCGTAAAGGTGGGTAGCATCCTTCTGCAGATCTGATAGTAGAGAATCTTCCAGTTCACTTTTATGTTTTTTATAAATCTTACTGTGTGTGGCTGTTCATCCCATTTTTTTAATGCCGTCTCAGTATATTTTTGAGTTTCCTAAGTTTTTAAGATTCCTTTATCTCCTCTTACTATTTAATGAATATATATGTCATCGTTCAGTAGGTATTTCCAGGGCAATTATCTTTCTTAAGCAGATACATAGACTTCCCAGTACTTTCAATGCTAAATTGTTCCTTAGAGCCATGTCCCGGCTTGATCTTTGGCTGTGTTGAGGCAGTTGATCAGGCAGATAAATCTCTGTGAATGATACCACTGGTCCCTTTTCGTCAGAGCTGGAACCAGTCTCTGCGTGTAGTGCAGCCTTAGCCATTGGTACAGCTGCACCAGCACTTTGCATGCTTTGGCTGATTTACCAATAAGGCTAGCTTGGGGCAAGGATAGGATTGGATCTGACAGCTGCTTCTCCAGGATTTAAAGTGGACGTCCCTCCCTGATGATGGTGCAATGTTGAACTGCAGAAGGATTTGACCTGAGTTCTTTCACCAGGGCTGTTTGCTATGCGTCTATGTATTGCTTCATATCAAATCAGACTGTTTTTCTGTCTGACTTGCTGTTGTCTTTCCTGATAGTCAGTGTATCTCCAAGCATTTGGGCCAGTTCTGCTGCATTAGGTTCCTTTTATCTGGAAAAGAATGGGAGCTTATGCATGCAAAGTGTGTTCTACCACTGAGCTATGGCCTCTCATCAGTACACACAGATTTTAATGCTTTGCTCAGGATAAATGGCATAAATAGTTCTGAAATGTCTGATGTGCATAATTCTAGCAGTTTGGAACATCTCCTGGCCAGGAGTGGAAAAGCATAGGAAGAGATGTGGCTGAGGGGTAGAGTAGGAGTTGAAGAATGGAAGCCAGGAAGGATTGAGATTGGTTCATTATATATAACTTCTTCTTTATGCCCCACTCTTCCTCCGCAAAGGTCCAAACACCTTGCATGTCGTTCCCAGACAATCTTCTAGAGTTCAGGACTACACCAACTTGGCTTCAGTAGGAGAACTGCATCGTATCATCCTGTGATAGCTTATGTTAAGTCCTTAGCAGATACTGTGTTCGTTTTTTGTGACCACTGCATGAGGGTTAGAAACTCGCTTAGAAGTGGAGGTTCTTAGGGAATTTCATTCTGTGCCAGTATCAAGACATTGACCAGGATTGCTCATCATGTCCCGCCACCAAGGTCTGTAAATCAGGAAGAATAGGTAATCAAAATACAGCCTTCCCCAACCTGGTGCCCTCCAGATGTGTAGGACTATGACTCCCAGGATGCCCCATGCTGGGGGTCCTTATCCAGTGGGCCCCCTGTGCCTGTAATTTATACTGCCAAACACTGATCCATTAAAGCAAATGGACCACTGTTTGGCAATATAAATTGCAGACATGGGGGAGGGGGACAATCCACAACAGCAATATGGGAGGAGTGGAAGGGTTAAAGCCACCCTACCCCCATGCTAGGGTTCCAGTCGAAATGGGGAACCTGCGCTTACACTAGAGTAAAAAAAAGTAATATGTGCTTTGGCCCTAAGGAAGGATTACAAGAACTTTGAGTAGTATTGGTTCATCTGGTGGGCAGAAGTGTGGAATTAAACCCCCTTTAAGATGCAAGCTTCTAGTGTAAAAAAGTAAAGCTTAGATTTATTAAGGGGGTCAGAGATTTGACATTTGAAAGATGAGAAGAGGGGGAGAAAAGAAAAAGTTTCAAAGCAAACATGGGAATTTCTCAATGCTTTGGCAGAACTGGTGGGTTCAGAGTCTTCGGCTGCAGAGAAAATAATTTCAGAATCGTAGGCCATCTTGAACAAAGTAGGATGGATGCTGGCCTGCCACCTTCTTCCTCTCTGGGCCTTCCCAGCAGAACAGAAGAACTCCTTCAAGAGAGATCTGTTTTGTTGGTTAAAAACAAAGGGCGGGGAGGGGGGGAAGGCGGGAAAATCTGCATAAGAAATACTCTAAACCCATGAAACTTTTTTTGGCTACTGCTGGCTATCACAGGAGAGGGCAAGCACTGATAACTATCCCAGAGTAATGAACGACATTGCACTTGCTGTAGAATAAAGGGTGAGGTTTGGAAAGGTATGAGATTCCAAGATTCCCAGTAAAGAAGCTACAGTTTGTGCATGTATGCTAACCGGAGCAGCAGGGTGCATCTAAAAAAAAGTGACTTAGCCTGGCTTTCCAAAGCGCTTTCTTAACCAAGGTTTTTGTAAAAAATGAAATAGGGTTTCTCCAAATGCAGGCTCAAAAACCAAACTGCCTCATGAACAAACTGAGCCATCAAGAAAGCCATTCATCCGTCACCCCCAAATATTCTGCCGCCTTGGTCCCTTCCCTCATGCAAATGAGACTGCTGCTTCGTACACGTGCTTCACAAATTTGATAGATTACTTGTTCTTATAGGGTTGTATCCAATGGGTTGAATCCAATATTCATTTAACTTAAGTCCCATTCATTCTGATGGGTGTAGTCTAAGTAGGACTAACATCAGATACAAGCCAAAGTCACAAAAGACTGACGTCTTAAAACTTGCAGTGATGTTGTGTTTCTCTACAAAATCCTGAGAATATACAATGGCGCAAGCATAATACTTGATCAGTAAGAAGTACCTGTGGACACAGATCAAATGGATTCCAAAATATAGCCTCTCTCAACAGTCTGTAACAGCCTTCCCCACCTTGGAGCCCTCCAGAATTTTCAGACTACAACCCCCAGCATTGCTGACCAATTGGCTATGCTGGCTGGGACTGATGGGAATTGAAGTCCAAGACATCTGGAAGGCACCATGTTTATTTTATTTATTTACCATATTTATATACCGCTCCACATCAGAAGATTTCAGAATGGCGAACAACATGGTAAAAGAATAAAACAGCAGGTTAAAAGAGTTAAAAACTTTTTTTTAAAGACAAACCCCAATAAAGTGGAATTTAACAAACCACGGCTCGTCATGCAAGGAAGGCCTCTTGAAATAACAACGTCTTCAGGATGCGCTGGAAGGAACACAATGTTGGCGCTTGCCTGACCTCTGAAGGTGGGGAATTCCACAGGAAGGGGGCCACCACACTGAAGGCTCTTTTCCTGGTGGACCATGGGTCCATGTGGAGCCACCAGGAACTTGCCCTCTGATGACCTCAGTGACTGGGCAGGTTGGTAAAGAAGGATGCGCTCTCTCAGGTATCCTGGTCCCAAGTTGTTTAGGGCTTTGTACACTAGTACTACTACCTTAAACCTGGCCCAGTAGCGAATAGGCAGCCAGTGCAGTTCCCTCAGCAGAGGAGTTACACGCTGAAAAGGGGCAGCTCCCAACAACAGCCGAGCTGCTGCATTCTGCACTAGCTTCAGCTTCCAGACCAGCCGGACCATGTTGGGGGAATGCTAGTCGATAATAGTCTGTAGCCCACACTGGTTCCTCTTTATTTTGCCCACGCATATGCTGTTTTCTGTTCTGCTCCAATGAGTGAGTGACGTAAGTCTGGGATTCATGGTAATGGTTAGTGTCACGTTTATGGTCTATCTCAAAATGCCTAAAACATGCAGACATTTTGTGCAGCAATCAATTGAAACAGGCACGGTCAGCTTCTGAATGGTGTAACAGAATGTTATCTGCAATAACTTCCTCAAATTACTGGGAATTCTGATCTGATATGAAATGGATTTGCCTTGAGGGACCTTGTTAGGCCAAAAAGTGGAACATAAATTACAAAATAACATGATAGCTGTTGGAAAATAATTAAACACACAAATGTTCAGGGAGAAAATTGTTGGGATATCACCATTATTGAATATTAGGGGATCAGTAGAATTTCAGCCTTCTAACATTTAATCATGCAATTAGATTTAATGGGACTAGATGTCAAAAGTTTTTGGTTGTTGTTTTTTAATTAATTTCTGAACCCTCGCTATTGAATCTTTCCTGTTCTTATTGACTGGCTGCCAAAATCTTTATAAAAGCTTGATGTTCAGAGGAAAGAAGTGAGCGCAACAGGGTATGGTAATCCAATTAGAATATAATTGTGAAACTGATCAGCGGCAATGCGTGGTCAGTCACCACCTCGAAGAGTCGGAATGCAATAAACAAGCCAGCTCTGAAAACATACATATTCATATATTTGCAATTGATCTTGAGAATTCTGTTCATCTAGACAGAAAATATATGAAGCTGCCTTGTACATTGGCCTGTCTTTGCCTACCCTAACCTTCAAGGTCTTAGCCAGAGGTAGGTTTTTTCCCCCTCGCTATCTCTTAAGAATTTCTTTTAACAGGAGATTCCTGGGACCATGGACATGCAAAGCATGGGGCCTACCACTGAACCATGCCCCCAAGGCCTGTGTGTCACTCTGCTAAATATGCAAGGCGTAACTGTCTTATGTTGCAATCTTGTACATGTCTACACAGAAATAAGGCCCATTTAGTTCAATGGGACTTACTCTCAGGTAAGTGCATGTAAAATGTCAGTCCTAAAGAGTTAACTTTAATATCAATTACCAATACAATCTACTGGGTTTAAAAGGGGCACATTTTTCTTAATTGGAAATCAATTTCTGGCCTACCCAAATGGAATTTATATATTTAGAACAAACAAAATGCTTCTTTCAGAGTACGGTTTGCAAGCTGACAGTTCATGGCAGTGTCCTTCTCCTCCCACGTACTCAATTTTTTTAAAACTGATACTGCAAGTTTATTATAGATACAATTAGTTTGAAGCTGTGTGTTGTGTCCAAATAGCTAGAACAATCACTCTCCCTGTTGCAATATGTATCTGGGAGAAGAAGCTGGCTTTTCCAAAAGGTTAAGCCTCCCACAAGGAGATCAACTCTTCAGTGGTCTTTTTGCTGTGACCCTCTTCCTCTGTTGTCTAAGGCAATTGTTTCCATACGTTTAAACTATGTTTGGGAGAAGGGCAATTGACAGCAAAGACAGTTCCAGATTTTTCTTGGACCTTGCCAAGAGCCTGGAGGAAGTAAGAGGGACATCCTTGTCTGGGTGGGGTCTTGGGGATCTGGCCCCGTATGACCTCAGATGCTGAGTCTAAACAGTGGATCTTAGACTGCAGTAGAGCAGATTCAACGCAGATATTAGAGAGGGATCTTTTAGCCATAAGAAATACTAGACACTGGACAATTGCTATGGATTGCATGTGGGCTTAGTTACATACAGTAGACCCATTGAAATCATTGGACTTAAGCTAGTTAATGTACGTTTCATTGATTTCAATGGGTCTAAATCCGGAGCCTCCAGTGTGGTGCCCATGGACATCAGTGTGCCCACAGAGGGCACACTGACCCTCCTTGCATCTAAGTATGACTAAGTCTGGATCGACCTCTGTGCCTTTGTCTGTCTGTCTGTCTTTCTTTCTTTCTTTCTTTCTTTCTTTCTTTCTTTCTTTCTTTCTTTCTCTTTCTTTTGGGTGAGCCTTTAGGAGTGATTTTGGTCTAGGGAATCGTGCCATCGCAAGACGCTGCAATAGATAGAATACTCAAGAGGTCAAACTCTGATTCCAGGAATCTTTGGAATGTTATGTAAACATGAAAATACAGCAAACGCTTGTGGAAGAATCTTGATGTGTTCCTGGAGTGGTGAGAGAACTGACAGAGTTGGGTCTGCAACAATACCAATCTGACAAGGGACATCTTTCCCCTGCCTTAAAGCTGTTTGGGTTTGTCTTCCATGCAAGACCGCTCTCTTCAGGCTGGGCACTGGTGTTAGGAACATTGGTGAGGGCATTAGAGGACTGGTCATCAGTGATGTTATGGACACTATCCAGCGGGTGCCTATGATGCACCTCATTCCAAGCAGTATTCTAAACTGTAAGGCACCACTAGCTGAACAATATACTACAGGTTTAATGCTGGGAAAACGTGCTATCTCTGACATCTTTAAAAAAAAGAAAGATAATCGCCTGGCTCCTGTGCAACAAATGTGAAATAGCTAATCATTTGTGCCATAAACTGATAATTTTGAGATGCCCTTACCCTGTTCTGACCGTCATCATGAAATCTGTGACATTGTTTGATCTAGTTTATCTCCTAGTTCAAGATCTCTTGCACTGGACACGTTCCACTTGGTGTTCTTAATTTGATGGGAACTGTTCCTCCTTGCATATTCTCTAAGGAAATCCTTTGACTGGCAGAAAATATAATAGATGTGAAACAAAGAAGACAAAAAACTTCTTTAGACAGCAGAAAGGAGTGATGTTCCATTAAATATTGATTAGCAAAGCATTCTAATGGCTGCCACATCATTACTGCATAAAAAACACAAGAGACTACTCAAATCTTTCTAATGGTATCCAATTCCTTCCAAACAAGACCTAACCTATTGGACAGCTGCTTAGAGATACTGCTGAAAAGGTTTGGAAATGTGTGCTCTTCCATGGTTGGTGAGCATGCTTCAGTGTTACTCCCATAAATGTAATTATTAATTAATGGTTCTCTGGAGATTGCGGTTGCAGGTGTTTAGAGTTATTATTTTTTTTAAGCCAGACAGATTGGCTGAGCATAGTCGGAAATAATAAGCTGCATCTCTTGATGGCTGCACTCTGGGAGCCTGCTATGTATAAGGTTGAAGTCTATAATAAAATATTCATTTACTGAAGAATTCCAACTTTTTAATTTTTTAAACTCTCAGTACCATCAATATATAATTATGGTAGTGGATACCCAGAATGATTTGACTGTTTGTAAAAGGATGAAAATAATAACTAGCAGCTTCTGGTGGAAAGTTCTATGTAAATTCAAATGCTCTCATTCTTCTCCTTGGGTGAATTTTCTGCTGGTGGAAGTATTGTATCCATTTGTGTGTCTCACATGGGTGACAGGGTAGACAGAAAAAATAGCTATTATATTGTATTTTTATGACTGTTTATAGTCATACTTGTTGTACACCATCATATTATCTGTAAGCATGAAGGGTGGTTTACAAATTCCTTTAATAAATGAAATATGAGCTATTAATATTCTAGTCAAAAGACTTGATTAGCAGCTAATGAATATTCAGTTGACTTTTCCTACCTTGGGAAGATATTCTATGCCTATATTGCCAGATTTCCATTATCAATTGAAATCTTTCTTTGCATTCATTGTGGGTTGTAATTTAGATGCTGCATATGTATACCTTGCCAGGAAGTGGAGTATAAACAAGTGCTGTCCCGAAAGTTTCTCCCATGTTTTTTTTACCTCTCTCATTCAATTTGATAGAAGATAAATTGCTTTCGAAAGAAATTCAGTGGTGGAGAAATTTTGGAGAAATTCTCATGGGCTGAGTTTGGGTTTCTTGGGCTTACCTTACTTAGGAGGTGGCCGAGGAGTGAGCACAAGTGTCATATTTATCATTGTACAGTCATCTTTCTGGCAGCCTGTAGCCTTCTCAGCTTCCCACACTTCAGTTAAAGCCCAGTTTAAGGCACCATGAAATAATTCCTCCCATAGGGCTTTTTCAGATCAGGACATGCAGGCAGCCTAGGAGGCTAGCTGTGATTAGGCAAGCTCAAATAACACCACAAAAATACATGGAAGCCTCTTTTATGAGGGGAGAAAACTTTCAGGAAATTGGAGGATGGAGCACTAACTCCACCTCATCCCTGGAGCTAGACACAACACTGCATTGTAGCAGCTGCAGACTGGGGGCCATCCTGCTAAGACAGCTGCTGCCGCTGCAGCTACCCCCCCCAACCCTTCGGAAAAAAGAAGCTGTGCTACAAGCCCTGCCAATGGGGAGCCCTGTCTGGGAGAAACTGTTAAGAAATTCTCCTCCCGCTGGAGAAATTTGGTGAAATTGCTTCCCAAATTTCTCTTCCCACAAGTATGGTGGAGAATTTCAAGAGGCCATTTGCGCATAGCTCTAGTATAAATGTGCTGCAAAGTATGACACACACATACACCCCGCACACATGTACAGTTTGCATCCAGGCGCAATTCATGGTGACACTGCTAACCTCCTAAAGCCCTGAACAGCTTGGGTTTTGCATACTTTAGGGGAATACCACCACATATATGAGCCCTTAAGACTGGCAAGGGATAGCCTGTAAGGACTATTACTTGCATGTCAGGTAAGATCAGGAAGAGTGTGCAGCGAGGTATTCTCAGTGATGGCCCCAAAGTTATGGAAATTCTTCCAAAGGGAGACCCACCAGCTGTCTTTTATCCAAGACTTAGAAGGGCTAACTCCAAGTTATAGTCCACTTTCAGGTTTGTTTATTTTAGAGGTGGCTGCTGCTATAGCACAGGGAGCCAAAGCAGTAGTTATTTATTGTATTTTTGTACCATAGCCGAAGCTCTCTGGGCATTTCCAAAGCTTTCTGGGTAGGGATGGGGGAGAATTTCTCCCCGAAACTTCGGGGGGCCGAGTGCCAACGCATTTGGTCGTCCGAAGGTTGTTCGGGGAGAAATTCTCCGCCCGCCCCCCCCCCAGGATGGGACTTACCTTTCACGAATGTCGCTCCCGGCGGCGGTTCGGCAGGTCATCAGGGGCGGGGGCGGCAGCCGGTCTTTTGACCGGCTGCCGCCGCCGCCATTACAAGGAAAGTAAAAAAACCCAAAAAAACGCCCCTGTGATAGGCTACGTAACAATTAACGTAGCCTATCACGGCTAGATTTGCAAAGTCAGCCGTGATAGGCTACGTTAATTGTCACGTAGCCTATCACGGGTGACTTTAAAAAACAACAACAAAAAACGCGTACGCTAATGGCGGCCCCCATAGGGAGCCGCCATTCACGTTCCTTATTTGGTCCCTGTAGTCTACGTAAAGATTTACGTAGACTACGGCGAAAATTCATGGATCACTGCCTTGTTGTGACGAAGGGGCTTGCGTAACTCAGTGAAACCATAAGCTATGCCGTGCAGGGCCACCCAAGACGGACAGGTCATGGTGGAGAGTTCTGACAAAATGTGGTCCACTGGAGAAGGAAATGGCAACCCACTCCAGTATTCTTGCCAAGAAAACCCCATGGAACGTATCACAAGGCTAAAAGAGATGACGCCGGAAGATGAGCCCCTCAGGTCGGAAGGTGTCCAATATACTACTGGGGAAGAGCAGAGGGTATTTCCAAGTAGCGCCAGAAAGAGTGAAGCGGCTGGGCCAAAGCCGAAAGGACACTCAGCTGTGGATGTGTCTGGTGGTGAAAAGAAAGTCCGATGCTGTAAAGAACAATACTGTTTAGGAACCTGGAATCTCAGATCAATGAATCAAGGTAAGCTGGAGGTGTTCAAACATGAGATGGCAAGACTGAACATCGACATCTTGGGAATCAGCGAACTAAAATGGACAGGCATGGGCGAATTTAATTCAGGTGACCATTATATCTACTACTGTGGGCAAGACTCTCTCAGAGGAAATGGAGTAGCACTCATAGTCAACAAAAGGGTGGGAAAGGCAGTACTGGGGTACAATCTCAAAAACGACAGAATGATCTCAGTACGAATCCAAGGCAAACCATTCAACATCACAGTAATTCAAGTCTGTGCCCCAACCACTGATGCCGAAGATGCTGAGGTTGATCGGTTCTATGAATACCTACACCTTCTGGAACTAACACCAAAAAAAGATGTCCTCTTCATCATAGGGGATTGGAATGCTAAAGTAGGAAGTCAAGAAATCACCGGGATAACAGGCAAGCATAGCCTTGGTGTACAAAATGAAGCAGGACAAAGGCTAATAGAGTTTTGCCAAGAGAACACGCTGATCATAGCAAACACTCTTTTCCAACAGCACAAGAGGCGACTCTACACATGGATATCACTAGATGGTCAATATCGAAATCAGATTGATTATGTACTTTGCAGCCAAAGATGGAGAAGCTCTATACAGTCAGTCAAAACAAGACCTGGAGCTGACTGTGGCTCAGATCATGAACTTCTTATCGCAAAATTTTGGCTTAAATTGACAAATGTAGGGAAAACCACTAAACCATTCAGGTATGACCTAAATCATATCCCGTATGAATATACAGTGGAGGTGAGGAATAGATTTCAGAGTGCCTGAGGAACTATGGACAGAGGTTCGTAACATTGTTCAGGAGGCAGCAACTCAATCCATACCAAAGAAAAAGAAATGCAAGAAAGCAAAGTGGCTGTCTGGTGAGGCTTTACAAATAGCTGAGGAAAGAAGGGAATCGAAAAGCAAGGGAGAAAGGGGAAGATATATCCAACTGAATGCAGAGTTCCAGAGAATAGCAAGGAGAGACAAGAAGGCCTTCTTAAACGAACAATGCAAAGAAATCGAGGAAAACAATAGAATGGGAAAGACTAGAGATCTCTTCAAGAAAATCAGAGATCTCAAGGGAACGTTTTGTGCAAAGACGGGCATGATAAAGGACAAAGAAGGCAGGGACCTAACAGAAGCAGATGAGATTAAGAAGAGGTGGAGAGAATACACAGAAGAACTATACAGGAAAGATCTTAACGGCCCTGGTAGCCATGATAGTGCGGTCACTGAACTTGAGCCGGACATCCTAGAGATTGAAGTCAAGTGGGCCTTAGGAAGCATTACTAACAACAAAGCTATCTGAGATGACAGTATTCCAGTTGAGCTATTTAAAATCCTAAAAGATGATGCTGTTAAAGTGCTGCACTCAATATGCCAACAAATTTGGAACACTCAACAGTGGCCACAAGACTGGAAAAGGTCAGTTTACATTCCAGTTCCAAAGAAGGGCAGTGCCAAAGAGTGTTCAAACTACCGTACAATTGTGCTCATTTCACATGCCAGCAAGGTTATGCTCAAAATTCTACAAGCTAGGCTTCAGCAGTATGTGAACCGAGAAATACCAGAAGTACAAGCTGGGTTTCGAAGAGGCAGAGGAACTAGAGATCAAATCGCCAACATTCGCTGGATCATGGAGAAAGCAAGAGAATTCCAGAAAAATGTCTATTTCTGCTTCATTGACTACGCTAAAGCCTTTGATTGTGTGGATCACAACAAACTGTGGCAAATTCTTAAAGAGATGGGAGTACCAGACCATCTTACTTGTCTCCTGAGAAATCTGTACGAGGGTCAAGAAGCAACAGTAAGAACCAGACATGGAACAACCGATTGGTTCAAAATTGGGAAAGGAGTACGACAAGGCTGCATATTGTCATCCCGCTTATTTAACTTATATGCAGAGTACATCATGAGAAATGCCGGGTTGGATGAATCACAGGTCGGAATTAAGATTGCCGAGAGAATTATCAGCGACCTCAGATACGCAGATGATACCACCCTAATGGCAGAAAGCAAAGAGGATCTCAAGAGCCTCTTGTTGAGGGTGAAAGTGGAGAGTGCAAAAGCTGGTTTGAAACTCAACATTAAAAAAACTAAGATCATGGCATCTGGTCCCATCACTTCCTGGCATGTAGAAGGGGAAGAAATGGAAGCAGTGACAGATTTTACTTTCTTGGGCTCCAAGATCATGGCAGACGGTGACTGTAGCCATGAAATTAAAAGACGCTTGCTCCTTGGGAGGAAAGCTATGGCAAACCTAGACATCATAGTAAGAAGCAGAGACATCACCTTGCCGACAAAGGTCTGTCTAATCAAAGCTATGGTTTTTCCAGTAGTAACGTATGGCTGTGAGAGCTGGACTATAAGGAAGGCTGAGCACTGAAGGATTGATGCTTTCGAACTGTGGTGCTGGAGAAGACTCTTACGAGTCCCCTCGACTGCAAAGAAGTAAAATCAGTCCATCCTAAAGGAAATCAACTCTGAGTGCTCATTGGAAGGACAGATAATGAAGCTGAAGCTCCAATATTTTGGCTACCTAATGCGAAGAGAAAAGTCACTGGAAAAGACCCTGATGCTGGGAAGGATTGAAGGCAAAAGGAGAAGGGGACGACAGAGGATGAGATGGCTAGATAGCATCACCGATGCAATGAATATGGACTTGAGCACACTCCGGGAGAGAGCGGAGGACAGGAAGGCCTGGTGTGCTATGGTCCATGGGGTCACGAAGAGTCGGACACGACTTAATGACTGAAGAACAAAAATGTCAATTCAAAATATATCCACATCCCTTTCCCGGTGGCTTCTGAATTTTGCTGTTTGGTCACTCGAACAATGTGTATTAGGTTGAATGTGAAAAGTACATCTGACTTCCATGTATGTTTGGCCATATTATTTGACAGTGTGGCCAGTAACAAAATTTTCAAGTGATTAAAATATACAGGTCAAGGTGGACTGTCTGACCACCTCACAGTGGCACACTGACGGTTTGATTGCTTTATTTACTACATTTCAATACTGCCCAGCAGCTGAAGCTCTCTGGACAGTTGAAACAATTGTAACCATAAAATAAAACATGCTAAAATACAATATAGAAGTTTAAAAATACAGTATATAAAAAATAAAAACCAAAATAAATCCTAACAGCATTAGACATCATTGCAATATTTAAAGCAGTGTTTATTTATTTATTTCATTTTTATCCCACCTCTTTTCTCTTGTAAGGAACCCAAGGCATCTTAGATGCCCCCCTCCTCTTCATTTTATCCTCACAACAACCCTGTGAGTTAGGGTAGGCTGGATGTCAGTGTCTGGCCCAAAGCCACCCAGTGAGCTTCATAGCCAAGTGGGGACTAGAACCTGGATCTCACAAGTCCCAGTCCAACACTCGAACTACTATACCACACTGGCTCTTTTTAGAAAGAATTCCTGACAAAAAACAAATAATGGTACTTTAAAAGTAATGAAATGGGTGGATGAAGCATTTTTATACAAAGAAGGGAGCACTTATGTGGTTTTTGACCTTGTGACAATTGAACTGCTGCTGCTAAAAATATTGGATGGAGATGCAGATAAAAGGGAATCTGTCCTGTTTGATCATTTGTTGATCATTTGCTACAGTTCATCACTTGGCCTTTATGTTGAACAAGGTGTCTACCAGAGTAAACTGATTGCCTTCCATAAATAGAGCTGTTAATAGAAACTTACCATCAGTCTATATTGGGACTAAAACTTTTCCCCTCAAGTTTTTTCCCCTCTATCCTATGTTAATTAAAAAGGTATGACTCCTGGTGAGGTTAATTCATTTTTTTCTAGCATTTCTATACTAGAAGTTGGAAGAGATACCAGTGGTTCCATTCTTCTCCCCATAGTTTATTACGAAGTTAAAACTTTTTTCCTCACTCTTCTTGGAAGCCTTCCTGTCAGTGTTAACAGCTTACACCTCACTCTTGCCAGAAAGATGTATATTTATTTATTTATTTATTTCATTTCTATACCGCCCAATAGCCGAAGCTCTCTGCATGCGTTCTAATTTAAAACTATATACTGTTTATCGTCACAAATACTAATGTATGTACCAGCTTTCCCCAATTTGGTGCCCTCCAGATATTTTGGACTACAGCTCCCGTCATTCATAACCATTGGCCACGCTGGCTGAGGCTGATGGAAGTTGAAGTCCAAAACATGTGGAAGGCACCAGGTTGGGGAAGGCTGGTATTTACTAAAATTTTATTTTTATTTTTTATTTTTAATTTTTTTTAGGTCGCCTTTGAGGGTAAAACCCTCTCAAGGCAGCATCAAAAATTTTCAAACCCATATAAAAGTATATAAATATGCAATAAAAATACAATAACATTCTTATAAAACACTATAAAAACAGGTTACACCAATAAAACCTGCAGCCTGCAGATTATGGAAAGGCCAGTAAAAACAGGTGGGTCTTCACAGCCTTCCTTAGGACCTGCAAAGAAGGGGCCTGATGAACCCCTGATGGAAGCTGATTCCAGAGGTGCAGGGCCACCACTGAAAAGGCTCCTCTTCCTTGTACACACCACCCTAACCGCCCATGATGGTGACGATTGAGAAGGGCTTCTTTTGGTGACCTCAAAGGCTGGTACAGGAGAATGAAGTCCTTCAAGTAACCTGAAGGGCCCAAACCATCTAAGGCTTTAAAGGTTAAATAAATGGGCTTGGAAATGTAGCTGGTGCAGTACAGTACTGGTGTTATATGATCAGAACTCCCAGCCCCCACCAATATACAGGTGACTGCATTCTTGCCAACTGATGTTTCCGAACTGTCTTCAAAGGGAGCCCGCATGTAGAGTGCATTACAGAAGTCAAGTCTGGATATCACCAGAACACGAATGACTGAGGCAAGATCCTCCCTTTACAATTTACTATGGTTCCATTTGCTTTCATATTATACTAATTATGGTCTTTATTCAAATTTAACATATTAACGTATGTTTTTAACTCTTGAGTTTTTGAAACATGTATATTTTAAAATCTTATAATATCATCATCATGATGTATATCCAAAGTAACTGAATTATTGCTTCTCAGGAAACAGTGCATTAATAAAAGATTATACTATACATAGCTATCCCAAGACCACATATAGCATCTGTTTTAGGAAAAGTTTTAGGACTTTTCTCCCAGACTCCATCCTCCCCTCCCTGCAATAATAGGATTCCATGAATTTAAATAAATATGCACCTTCATTTTCTTTTTCAAAACTTCCAGGGAAATGCAACATTTCTTGACAATTTTTTTTAAGGTTAGATACCCAAGACATGGCAAGTAGTAATATACCTGCAACATCATCTTAGGATGTCATAAGCAAAACTGAAGCAAGCTTGTAGGACTAGTGACATAAATGGGAGAAGTATGAGGTAACTGGACTTATTTAAGCTAATGATTTGAAACTTCTTTTTTCTTAGGAGAGAGCTATGTGTGTGGTTCAATAGAGCCCTTCAAGAAGCTGGAGTACACGAAGAATGTAAATCCTAATTGGTCGGTGAATGTTAAAACCACCTCCGCTTCCCGCACAGTGCCGTCTCTTGCCACGGCCAAAGGAGGCCCTTCAGATTCAAAGGAGAATAAGGATTTCATTAGGCCTAAACTGGTCACAATCATCAGGAGTGGTGTAAAGCCGCGTAAAGCAGTTCGGATTCTGCTCAACAAGAAGACAGCACATTCATTCGAGCAGGTTCTCACTGATATTACTGATGCCATCAAGCTGGATTCTGGAGTAGTTAAACGCTTGTACACACTGGATGGGAAACAGGTAAGAGGATTATTTAAGCTGCTGTATACAGAATAATACAAAGGTTTAGATTTGATGGCTGTTTTGATGCAAGCTACCACTTCCCTGGCCAAATGTTGATGTATTATAATGAAATATAATGAAATATAATGAAATATAATGAAATATAATAAGAACAAGATTCTATGCTTTACAGATTAGTTGAACCGTTTTTTAACATTTGTGGAATTTTTTTAAAAAAATTATTTATGAGTATGATGTAACATAGTGAACACTCAACTTATATTTCAAGAATTATGTAACCAGAATCCATAAAATAGTCTTCAAATGACATTATTTTAATAAGGCATCTATAAGAAACTTGCCAGTGTGGACATCTGCTATACTATAATTGGAGTTTTTGATGAGGAGGACTAAGGGGAAGCTGAACCCTGACAAAACCGAGGTACTTTTGGTAGGAGACAAGGGGAGGTTGGGGGAGGTTGACCTGGTGTTGAATGGGGTACGGCTATCCTTGAAAGACCAGGCCTGCAGCTTGGGGGTCATTTTAGATTCCCAGCTGTCCATGGAGGCTCAGGTGTAAGCTGTGAGCCGGGCAACACTGTACCAACTTCATCTGATACGGTGTTGCGCCCCTAACTTCCTGACCATCTGCTCCCATCAGTAGTACATGCCCTGGTCTCCTCTCGTCTAGACTACTGTAATGCACTCTACGTGGGGTTACCCTTAAAGACGGTTCAGAAGCTGCAGCTAGTGCAGAACATGGCAGCTCGCCTGATTAAAGGCAGCTGCTGGCGTGATCGTATTACTCCAGCACTGAAAGAGTTGCACTGGCTACCAGTTGTTTTCTGGGCCAAATTCAAGGTGTTGGGTTTGACCTTTAAAACCCTATATGGTTCCGACCCAGCCTATTTCATGGAGCGCCTCCAGCAACACCAGAGAGGCCGCTCAACAAGATCAGCCTCAGATGGCCTTCTCTCTGTCCCATCAGCCAGGGTAGCTAGGCTGGTGAGGACGAGGGTGTCAGGGTGGAAACTGAGCTGATAGAACCCCAGAGCAGTTCTGATTCTGAGGAGGAACAGCAATCTGTGGGAGAGGAGTGCGCTCATCTCTCACAGGCACAGCAGCTGGCAGAGATTCCTCCTGCCAGCATTCCTGGGATAGATAGTGACCCTGACGGCGAGAGAGTGCAGGAGGGGGGCTTGCTGGATGCTCGATGCCAACACCAGGAGCGATGACAGCTGGAGGGCGTGGAAAGGAGGCGTAGCACTCGTTTGGCGTGCAAGCAACGGTAGTGTCCTTAGGACCCAAGGGAAAGAGGGAGGAACTCTCCCTACCCCATAAGTTCAGGGTCTTCCCGTGATTCTCCTTCAAACGGGGACCAACAGCCTAACCTGGAGCATAGGCTACTCTGCTGTTCCTTGCTTAGTCACACTGGTAATTAGCATCTGAAAGAGTCATTACGTTGTAAAAGGATTAAAGCCTTGAAAAGAATCCTTTTGTCTGTGTCTTGAGTTAGCTATTGGAGTAGACTGACAGAGGCCGCCAGGACGCTCCTGACAGAGGGAGAGGGCTTTCTCTGTGGTGGCCCCCACCTTGTGAAACTCCCTCCCTAGAGAACTTCACCATGCCCCCTCTATAAATGAGCTTCTGCCATACATTGAAAACTTGGTTGCTCAGGCAGGCATTTGGGTGGGTTAGGGTATTTAGGAATATAATGTTTTAATGAGTAATTTTAATGTGTAATTTTAATGTGTAATTTTATTGTTTATATTGTGTACTTCGCCCAGAGTGGCCGGGTGACCGGCCAGATGGGCGATTAAGAAATTTAATAAATAAATAAAATAAATAAGAAACTAATGCTTCCCTCCCTTTGCCCCGGGCTGCTTTCTAATTCTACAGCTCTGAGCATGTTGGCAGTACCTCTCTCAGCAGGCTGGACGAAAATAAAGAGCAGAATACTCCTATAATTTCTAGAGGCAGGCTTGGGAGTAAGGGCAAATTTAACTGTTATTCATACTGCTTCTGAGTGTTTGCTTGGGGTTCCACACTGCTGCAATAAGGCGCAGAATGACTCTCCACCTAGGATAACAGGATCTGTGAACTGTTTTGCGGTAATAGCTGCTTTGTTTGTATTTTATCTTGTGAAGATTTTAAATGTGTCAAGAACCAACTGAACAACAAATGAATATTGAAGAAATTATGCTAACCCATTTGAAACTAATACCTTTCTGCACCCCATTTGGACAAATCAAACCAGTTACGATGACAGTGGCTCTCTATATTCCCTACTAGAGTAACAGTTGTCATGGAGGTGATGGACAGCTGACCTCGGGCAGTGATGGAGACAGCACAGGTTATGTCCAGTGGTTCCTTGGGCTTATGCCAGGACCAATGCAGCCTCGTGAAACATATTAGCTTGCTGATAGCAGAATACATCAAGAATTTCCTCACATTAAATCTCCATTTAAGGTGAACTTGTATGACATCTTGCCTTGGGTGTTTGACTTCCAAGCTTCTCTCCTCATTGGGGAGTAATGGCTTGCAGTTTACTAAAGTGTGGCTGATATGGGTTGGAAATTCTATGTGACAGTTATGACCACCAAGTGAATCTGTTTTTGTGAGGCTACTCTTAATTTGGGTTATCAGGTTTGTTATGGTGTATGTGTGTGTGTGTACTTGAGGACCAGTTAAAACATTTTGGGGCCTCATGTGGAGACCACAAAAATGCTTTTGTGTGACAGAGCTGATTGATGGGCTGTAGGAACACTGATGCTGTGGAGTACTTCATAGCCCAGCCATGTGCAATGGTAACCCCAATGTTATGACCCAGGCTGAAGACTCTGAAGAGAAACTGGGGAATCTGCTGCTGGAGGCCTCTCTTCTTGACACACTTGCAAACCCTAAGACTTTCAGAGAGGACGGGGTTGTGCTGATTGTTTCTGACACTGAGTCACATTGTGACAGATCACAATGATTTAGGACCCTGATGACTACCTTACCTTCAAGATAGTGGCTGAAGAACATGCTAATCAATTCTTTCCAAATAGCTGAATATTAAAACTGAAACACACTGTTTTCCCTTGTCCAAAAGCACTTCAGGGTAGCCCCATGCGGAAGTGTCCTATAGACCACAAGAGCTTCCTGTACCGTTCCCCATTGCTTACAAGGAGCTTTCTGTATTGTTCCCCACCATCCCCAACAAAACAGTCATGCTATGGCCGTGATTACCAAATAATTGTGATTTGGAAGTAGTCCGACACTTCCCCATCTCTAACTGAGGGAGAAATAACCAGACTTTGCAGACCTGACAGCAGGCTTCAGTAATTCCAAGGGGATGCCTTCAGATCAATGTTGAGACTACAATTTAGTTTTTAAAAGCTCTGGAAACTTCTTGTCTACTTGAGCTGCTGCGAGACAATTCTCCTGATGCACATTTTCCTCTCTTGCTTCTTGTATGCTGTTGAAGTGGCAGGGTCTACTGCATAACCATAGCAGGCAAGGGAGGGGGAGAGTTGCACCCCTTTGTCTTGAACAGAGATTACTGTGTCTGGGGAGTAAACAAAGCCGCTTAGCAAGCAGAAACATCAGGCAGTGATTTTGCACTCAGCAGGAGTCACCTGTTGGTCAGCTCTGTTTGTGTGTGTGTGTGTGTGTGTGTGTGCCTGTGTTTGGATGTGTGTAGGGGAAGGCATTGATTTCCATGTGACTTAAGAAATTGCTGTTCTGATTACTTTGCCAGGGTCCTTTTTTTTTCTTATGCAGCATTTTAAGTACACGGATGGATTTTTTTTCCTCCTTGTTGCTTGCTAAACTTCATGCTGTGCATGATTAAAGAGAGGACATCCATGGTAAATCCAAAAGTTTGTTCCACTTCTGCAGGTGTTTAAATTCCCATCTGTGGCACTTTTAGAGCATCTAGAAAACTACAAAGCCCTGCTCTGAGTGGCTAAGCCTTAATTGGAGATTTCTTAGATTGGACTTTAAGGTTTTTAAGCCTTCTTGACTAGAAAGTGTAATTTTGTTTTATGAGGATCAGAGGATAAGGCTTTGCTAGTACAATTATTCTCCTTTTAAATACAGATTTGACTGTAAACTTTTAGAGTAAGTATTTAAATGCTACCACCCCTCTTTGCTCTAGGTCATACTGAAGTCAGTTTAGTATTTTATTGATCAATTCCAACCTCCTTGAGAGCAACAAACTCCCCCCGCCCCACTGCTTCCACCAGTAATACTTGCACACAATATGTTGGTTTTTATGTGAACCTCAAATACGTCTTTTATCCCTGTCAGCTTTTAGATGATTTTAGTGTTTGTTTTATAGCTATTTTATCTGCTGATTATTTTTCATATTATGTGGTTTTAATTGTATTGGTTATTGTCAGCTGCCCTGTGAGCGTAGGCCCAGGGTATAACATAGTCTTAAGTTTTGCTGCCTTTACTTAAATTATATTGGCTGACCTGTGTTTGATGCTCTGTTGCTTCCTCCACTTCCTCAAACACAGATCCTATCTATTTTGGAGTGATCAACAAATATTTTCTGGGGTGACTTATAGGTCAAGACAAACAAAATAAAATGTTAAAATATACAAAATACCATGGCTTCAAAATTTCCAGAAATTTTACATTTCTGTTCCTATGTGCTGCCTCTGTACATGGAAAGCAAAAATAGATGCTTCATGATTCTAGGATTTGTAACTTTCATAATTCGTTAATGAGCCAGCATGGTGTAGTGGTGAGAGTGCTGGACCAAGAGCTGGGAGATCCAGTTTCTAGTCCCCGCTTGGTCATGGAAGCTCACTGCGTGACTTTGGGCCAGTCACAGACTCTCAGCCCAACCTACCTCACAGGGTTGTTGTTGTGAGGATAAAATGGAAAGGAGGAGGATAATGTAAGCCGCCTTGGGTTCCTTGCAAGAGGGGAAAAAGGCGGGATATAAATGCAATAAATAAATAAATAATCAATCAATCAATCAATCAATTCTCTACCCCAGTTTTCTCTAGGTGCTCCCTTTAAGCTTTAGCACTGCTGAACTCCTTGCCATGGCTAACCGATCTAATCTGACCTAAGGTTTTTTCTCTACTCCTAGTTTAATTGATTGGTGACATCAACAACAAACCCCTGTGGGCTAAAGGCCTCTATCTTTGTGAAAGTAGATGAATTTGAAAATTCACTTTTTGACTAACTTAGGAACAAATGTGTATTAAGAGTGCCTGTCTCTTATATTTGTGTCCCCTCCCATCCCAACATAATTTGTTCTGATTATTATTTTTTGCAGATGATACACATTTTCCTTCTCCTACAAGCCCCAGAAAGCATCTTTGAAAGTTAATACATTTGCTATAGGGATACTTTTCCTCCTTGATGAAATTTTGGCTTCTGAGACTTTTAATCAGGATTTTCAGTAGGAGTGAGTCCTTGAAGTTCAGATACAGGACAACATATTCCTTGAGGACTGTGGCTTTACAGCAGACCACAAGCCCTCATGCATAGGGTGGGCAGGCAGGGGGTGGAGAAAGAGCTATAAATAGAGAGTGTGAAATTGCCAGAGATATGAGAATTTCATAATTTTGGAGACGGTGGCAGAAGGCCACAGCATTTTCAAGACTGGTGGAAGAGGAGGTCAACATGAACTCCTTAGGCTGTTTTGACCTTCCTCACTCTCTCTCTCGCTCTCTGGTTATGGAGGATTTGGTTTTTCTATTAAGTGCTGCATCTCGGAAGCTTTGACTACGCAAAATTCCTCTGAGGCTTTAGGACTTAATGATATAAAGATATTTAGTCATCAATTGAATGGAGAGTCAAACCTCAGTTTGAACTTTTTTTAATTATCTTTTGACTTGGGTTAAGCAATCGTTTTTCTTAAAGCTGACAGGCTGGAAGGACCCAGGGGCAGATAATGGAGCAGTAAGTCATGTCTTAGGGTAGAAGGCATCATTGATCAATTTACAAACACATCTGGCTGGATCCTCATCCTAGAAATAGTAGGCCTCTCATCTTTGGGCTAAATTGGGGCCCACTTCATATATGTGATCTTCTTTGCAGGTGCACATGAAACAGCTTTATTCATTTTGTCCACCAGCCATTCAGGTTATAGGCTGCCTTTCAGAACCACAGAACCATAGCGGCATATAGTTCAGGTTCAATAGATGAAATGCAGTAAAATTCAGAATGCAAACAATAGAAAATCGTAAATGTAGCTGCCACAAAGTCAGTAGCATTGATAAAATCCAGCAGAGCCATAACATGATAAACTACAATCAGCTACAAGACATGCTAGAATGCCTGGTCAAATTAAAAAA
Organism: Heloderma suspectum; assembly: GCF_057233095.1. Classification (NCBI taxonomy): domain Eukaryota; kingdom Metazoa; phylum Chordata; class Lepidosauria; order Squamata; family Helodermatidae; genus Heloderma; species Heloderma suspectum. The sequence continues at coordinate 41,608,384 of NC_139460.1, read as the reverse complement.
GTCTTCACCTAGCCCTGGGATACTGGTTTTGGCACTCGGTGGAGGGTATTTTATATGTAAGGCACCGTGTCTGAGAAACCCCTCTCCCTGCTTACCACCCACCTAAGTTCAAATGGTATGGTAACCTGGATGAGGGCCACAAAGTGTAGGGTTCATATAAACTCATACGGTAGCTTCTTGATATTTCAATGAAGAACAAGATATAAATAACCAGATAAATAAAAGCTGGTCTTTCAGATAACCAGGTCCTAAATAATTTAGGGCTTTGTAGGTAACAACCCAATCAGACCTGTGCAATCATTAAGGTCATTGGAGGAGGTCTTGCTGGTTGTACCACAATCTGCAGACTGCCATTTTGCAGTGAGCAGGAAGCAGGCCTTCTCTGTGGTGGTGCCCAATTTATGGAATGATCTTCCCCCTGGTATCTCAGAGGCACCAACTATAACATGTTTTAGGTGCCAGTTAAAGACCCATTTCTTTATTGAGGCCTTCCCTTAGTGAGTGTGCTGCCCAGTCTGTTTGTTTGTAATTATGTGTTGTAGTGGTTTTAAATTGGTTGTAATATTTTTATTGTTTTATATAAATCTTTTAGTAATTGGGTATTTTAATTGCATTTAATGCATATCATAATGTATTTTAGGGCACAATCCTATGGCCACTAGTCAGTGGCTAGAAGGCCATAGGATAGGTCAGTTCCCGGGAACTGACCTCAGAGCCCACGCCCCCTCCACCCCCTCCCATGCTGCCTTGTAGTCAGCGTGGAATGGCCCCATGGTCCGCTTGAAGAGGACCGCAGAGTGGCAAAAACAGGGTGTTCCTGGGGTGGAGCAGGCAGAAATGCCGGTACAACACATCCTATGTGTCGTCCGGCTGCCGCTTCCCCTGCTTCGCCTTCCCACGGCTAGACAGCTGAAATCGGCTGTCTAGCCAAAAATGCAAGACAGCTGAAGTGCGGAGGGGATGATCCCCTCTGCACTTCTCCTGCCCTGCATTGGATAGACGGTCGCCTCCGAGTTCAATAGGATTGTGCCCTCCATGTTTATAATTTTCATGTAAACATCTTAGGGATATTTTTAAGTATGGACAGTGGTATATAAATCTGTTAAATAAACTAAACTAAACCAGTACTTTGAATGTTACATGGAAATAGACCATCAGCTAGTATAGTTCTGTGAGCATTGATGAGATGTGCTCACTGTAGTGTTCCAGTTAGTACAATATAGAGGTATCAGGTTATTAACTGAAATTTGCAAGAAATCTTCAAAGGCAGTACCATGGACAGCGCATTGCAAAAGTCCAATTTAGAAGTTACTAGGGCATGGATAACTGTGACCAGGCTATCTCTGTGCACTGTGTGAACAGTGTAACTTATGAGGAAAAAACTTGTGCAAAACTTCAAATTATCTCGGGATGACACTCAGCTCATGAAAATTATTTATTATTGTTGTTGTTATTACTACTATTACTACTGAAGCTCTCTGGGTGGTTTACAAGACAAAGCTTAAAACCATAAGATACAATGACATAAGAAAACATAATATACTGTAAGTTAAAAATAGAATAAAACCAAAGTAGTAACCAAGATAAAAACCTGGCAGCAGTGCAAAGATCTAAAAATGCACCAACACAACATTTAAAACTGAAGGGCTAAAAAGTCTGGGAAAATAAAAGGTTTTCACCTGGTGCCTACAAGACCACAATGTAGACACCAGACAAACCTCTCTGAGGGAGAAATGACTTGCTATGATTTATGTTCCCTATGGGCGGGAAACAGGTCTGAGGCCACTCCACACAACAGTGGACTGGGGTAATATATTAAAAATTATCCATTATAAAAATTTAAAAATGAAAGTTGAGTGGCAAGATTGCATGTGCACCCCCTGCTTGTCCAATATCATTAAGATTTGCAGAAGTAGAATACTCTTGTATGTATAACTGTTAAGTGCCCAAGGAAGCAGTGGATTTGTATAATCCTGAGGCCATCTCCACCGTAGTGTAATATAATTTAGCCATGTCAGTACTCAAAATCAGGAACATTAATTTCCCTTATATGCAAATTAGCCATACTAAATTATATCTAATTTCCATCTTTGCCTCTTCTGCTCAGTATCAGCAGCAGAAAGAGAAGGAGTAAATGTGAACAACCCAGAGAGCTTTCTGTTAGGCAGTATAGAAACATAGTAAATAATAACTTAGCACAACTTAAAACCTCTATTAAGCAACTGCTCACTTAAGCAGTTGTTTAATGGTATGGTCATTCAAAAAGGTTAGCAGCAGCTAACAGTTTAGATGAAAAATGCATGAAATACCATTCTCCTCCACTTTATTGGGACAGTTTCAGTGTGTGAGTGATTGGTCTGCATGGATGGATTTATTCAGCCTCCATTCAAAGATGAATTTACTAGAGTTTAGGCCAAATATTCTTTTAGGCCGCTGATGAAAATTGCTGTTGGAATGTGTTTGGCCTGTTACGTTATAGTTTTTAGGTTTTACACATTCAGATTTTAATTTTTTAATATTGATATTTTTGTCATTGCTATGTTATTATAAGATTTATATTCATGTGTATTAAAGAATACTGCTTGGAGGTATATATTTTCCTTAATGTTAGCTTTTGTAGATGGAACATTTGTTAAAAATTATTTTTGCTCTGTTCATTGCATCACAGTATTAATTGCACACAAAAACTGTATCTTATTCTTAATAATGTTTGTAGCTTTAATAGCATGTAATTAGCTTTTAGAGCAATTTCTTATTCTTGTTTGGTTTTAAGAAAAAAGTGTGCCATTTTCAAAGTTTTTTAAAGCAATGTACCATCTTGTTGTTGTTTAGTCGTTAAGTCATGTCCAACTCTTCGTGACCCCATGGACCATAGCACGCCAGGCCTTCCTGTCCTCCGCTCTCTCCCAGAGTGGATGTACAATCTAGTTGCATTTAAAATAGTATTGATTTTTTTTTAAGCACGTATCCTGCCTTTTGAGCCCCCCATACAAAAACTAGTTAAAAATAAGGTTAAAAAACCCCAACAGCAGCTGCAGAATTGAATCAACAGTCAAAAACCCTTTGAATCAATATTTGTTGGCAAAAAGATGGCAAGGAATGGGTCATGTGTTCATGCCACAGTATTGGGGCTGCAGGGGAAAAGGCACTGCTTCTAAATGAAGCCCAACCTAACCTCCATGCAAGATGGAATCTGAATCAGCACCTTACTTGTAGATGACAATTTCTGAGTCCCAGGCTGTTTAGGGCTTCAGAAAAACCAGCCTCTTGAATTGTCTTGAAAATGAACTGTCAGTTGTGTAGCTGTTTCAGAGTGGGCAATGGTTGTGTGGACTCAAGCCCATCAAGATGCAAGCCCCATTTTTACCCCAGCTGAAGTTTCTGACCCATTTTCAAAGGCAACAGCACATAGATTTCACTTCAGTTACGTAGTCTAGAAGTCACTGAGGCATAAATGACAGTGGCTGGTTCTCTATCTGCCAGATGTGGGTGCAGCTGTGAAGAGGTTGGGTTCGGACACTCTACCACAGCTGCAACATAGGCATCCAGGAGTTGTGTTTGAAGCACCACCAAAACAGTCTTACAGGAAATTGCAGTCCTGTCTCCAGCCAGCTAGCCTATTTAGTAAAACTTTCATCAACTCTAGCCCTCTTCATGCATTTTCTGAAATGCATTGAGGGCCAAAACTGGGGACAGGGACAGGGCTGTGCATCGGGTACCTTCCCAAGTGACCCTCCCCCTCAGACCCCGTCCTGGCTGTATTGAGTATCCAGGTCTGCAGGCGAGTTCTATTCACATTTTCCTGAACTGAGTAGAATTCTCCATGTGATTGGTCACCCAGGGTCCCCAGTTTTAGCCCTCATGTAGCATGTGGGAAGAGGGTTTCTGTCTTATCTGGAACTACAATAAAGACCGTGTGTGTGTGTGTGTGTGTGTGTGTATACTCTGTGCTGTTCACATGTATCTCAAGAACATCCTTCATCTTCGGATAAAGTACTGGACAACTTCTGCAGGATTCTGCTAACCACCTACAGGAAGAAATACATTTCTCAATATTGCTAGAAATGCTAGGTCAGCTTTGAAGTGCAAAAACTCGAATGTAGTTCCCTTGGAGGTTTATATTCCCAGAGTCAGCAGGAGTTTATGGCTTGGACAAGCTTGTTGAAAGCAATCTGACATGGTAATTGCTAAGAGATGGAGGTCAATTAAAAGGCAATTTTACTTTGTCAGCTTGATATTGCAGCTTTTACTAACTTGCCGGAAAGTCTGAACTTTAGAGTGCTTCAGGAATGACTTACTTCTGTTTGGCTGTTTTGTTTATCTTGGACTTCTCCATGAAGAAACAGCACAATTACTTAAATTGCTTATTTTGCCAAACCAGTGATTCAGGTGATTATAGAATAAATGTCTGTAGTCAGTTGGGGGTTGGAAAAAATGTTGTTTGTGCTGCATTAATAGAACCAGTTTCCAGGTCACAAGTAATAGTGACATGTTCTGCACCAGTCAGACCTCATCTAGAGTGCTGTGTCCAGTTCTGGGCATCACAATTTAAGAAGGATCTTGACAAACTGGAACAGGTTTAGGAAGGCAACCAAGATGGTAAGGGGATCAAAATCAAGTCTAATAGGAAAGGATGAAGGAGTTGAGTATGTTTAGCCTGGAGAAAACTGAGGTTAGGTGAGAAAGGATAGCACCCTTCAAATACCTGGAGGGCTTCCACTTAGCAAAGGGCTTGTTCGCTGTTGCCCCAGAGGGCAGGACAAGATAAAATAGGCTTAAGTTATAGGAGGGCACATTTTGATTGAACATTGGAGGGCATATCTTAATGGTAAGAGCAGTTCAACAATAGAGTCAATTATGGTGGGGATTAATTAGGCTGTCCATTTCTGGAGGTCTAAAAGAAGAGGCTATATAGCCATCTCTGTTGGAGAGCATTAGCTCTGGATTTCCTGCGTAGGGTGGAAGTTTGACTGGATGGTATAGAAGTCCCCTCCAACTCTGATTGTATAGAACTTCGGTTCCTATCTCTGCTTACTCTGTTGTTACCTTCTAAAACGTTCCTAGAGATCATAATAAAAATAGCTGTCAGCATAGAATGAATCCATAAATACTTTTCTGCTCACAGAAGTGCTATTTTGTGAGGAAGAAAGTAAATTCAAAGATAATTTTTAGCTCCACGAGGGGACTTTCAAAAGCCTTGTTTTGTGGCACGGGAATCTATTGTTCAAAGGGAAGAAAAATTATACATCCCACTGGGTGTGTCCAATGCCTTGGGCACACTTGATTGCAGCCAATAGTTGGGTTTTTGGAATAGGTAGAAAGTTCTGTTTTTATATATAAATGTGTAGGAATATTTGTCATCACACACAAAAATATTCCTAATAAGGTAAAGCACTTTCCTTAAGCCCAGTATTAGCCCAATTTAAGATGGGAAATATTTTATTGAATTCAGTACAAAAATGACAAGGAGGTAGGGTGCGTGTGCGGTTTTCTCTGCTGTTGCTTTCTTTCATACTTTTTATAAATGTCTTTCACATTTCCTTGGCAACACAGTTGTCTGCATTGGTTGCTAAGGAACTAGCTTCTTAAGCACAAAGGACTGCAAGGTTGGTACTGCTACCAAAGGATTTAATTCCTGGCACTGTTAAGACAGTGGAAGATTTTAATATTATTTCAAATGAGCTGTCTGTATTGATAGGTGTATACAGTATATGTATGCCTATAGGTGTGAGTAATATATTACACACATGCACACACACATCCTATCCTCAAACCCCTACCTTTCCTCTGAAAATTTAAAATATAAAAAATGACGCAAATTTAGATAACTTGCATAACAAGCAGTAGTTATAACAATAGAAAGAAATGCTGGAATATTAATTACTGTTTGTATATGGAGAGGAGGGTGTCAGTGTGTGAGAGAATCTAATTTTTGGCAGAATGAGTAAATGCCATAGATTTTTTTTTCAAATTGATATGTAGCTTATAACAAGCATAGCTAAGATTCTGTTGTGAATGACAATGTCAGAGCAAGCATGCTTGCTAGCTGTTGCATTAATTGTACATTTTTCTTTAGGAATAAGCTGATGAAAGCATTCTCTCTCTAAATTAGTCAAATTATTTGGTACTGATTAACATCACATTTTATAAAAAAATAATATTCCCTTCCAAATGGTGAAAGGGGTTTTTATAATCTTTTCAGATGAGGCACCCACATTGACAGCCTCAAAATAAATAAGCAAAATTCAATATTTAAAATACATGGGTCCTATTGGCATCAGCTGTAATGACTGTTTTAGAAGAAGGTATTTGTTTGTTTACATTGCTTGGATTGATGAAATTAACCCTCACTGCTTCAATCCATTCAAATGTCTTATGATTAACATTGGGGTAAAAAGATGCCATAGTGTGGGTCATATAAGAAAAAGTAAAATATTTGTAGTTGTCAGCCATGCATGTCACTATACATTTTCAGTGATTAACTTGATTCTAGTATGCATCTCGCAAAGGAAGAAAATACGTATGCTGCTTTCTGCCATTTTGCATGGGAACAATAAAAATGAGCCTGTGGCAACATGTCTAAAGCTTTATGAAGTGAAGCAATACATACTACTGTTTTGTTTTATTTTTAAAAATCTTTTTTGGTTGGCTGAAATGTCAATATTTTGTTGCCACTGAAGCAGCTTAGTTGATGTCATTTTGAATGAATGCCTATCTACGCAAAACAATCTGGATCAAACTGGACTTCTCTGGGGAAGAATAAATCTTTTAGTATGCAAATACATCTGCCTTGATGCCCCACTATGATCTGCAGCCATGTTCTAACAACACAAATATGTTTTGACACTCAAGACCTCTTGCTAGATAACATCTTATTTGGCCATCGCTGAAATGCAGCTACGGGGGAAAGAAAATGGCAGCAGTTTTGTGGTTAGAGCAAAGACCTTAGAAAGAGTTGACTTGAAAAATGAAAGTTATCCTTTACTACCAGTTTTAAAGTGGTAGTGAAATCTCAACTGTCCTCATCCTTTTTGACCAACCTTCCCCAATCTGGTACCCTTCAGATGTGTCAGACTGCACATGGCAAATGGCCCTGCAGTCTGGGGATAATGGTGGTTGTAGTCCAACACATCTTGAGGGTACCAGATTGGGGAAGGCTGTCTTTAATGATTCTGCTGTCTTTGATTCAGTTTAATCAAAATAATAATAATAGGCCATCTTCTTGTCCTTGACTAGGGATGCTGGCAAAGTTCTCATAAGCTGGGCTTGTAAAAGCAAACCCAACAGAGGGTGACCATTGAAAGCCTTCAAATTCTTCTGCTTGAATGGATACTGGAGCAGGGGAACAATTACTGGCTTTCCTGGCTGACAAAGGAAGAGCCAGGGATTTGGGGGCAGTGGTGGCAGCCTTGGCTACCAGAGCACCCACAAATTTCTTAAAATTGTCCCTATAATAATATAATAATGATTGTATTCTTATATAATAATATTGTACAATATAATATTATATAATAGTTGCTCTGTTACATTGCATAGGGCTGATTTTAAGAGGTTTGGGAGTAAAGGGTGGCCTTTACCTGTGGATGACTTATGGGGGTGCGGTGGCTTTTGGCCCCTCCAACATCTAATGACTCCATTGCTATGTGGGATGGGAAAAAGCTTCCTGAGACAGGGTTAATTCTTTCTGAGCTTTCAGATTGTCTTGGGGAAATTACCGGACTTCTTTTAAAAAAAAAAAAAAAAATCCAGGGAGAACTAAAGTAATTTTCAGGTTACTCTCTGAGGGGAGCTTTGGGAAACTCACCCATCTCTGTGTTTCAGAGGAGCTTCTGACATGCTGTTAGGGCTTTGTAGGTTATAACCAGGTTTTGATTAGAAGTAGCCTAGAAGGGCTTCGGCCTATTCAGCCTCTGGAATGTCAGAATCTGTGTGAGCTTATCTCTGTCAGTGTTCTCAGAGCAGAGTTAGGGGGAGTCACTTAACTCTTTGTCTACTTGCTGGTCTGGCTTTGGCAGGCAGGGAGGCTGGAAGCTGTCCATGAGAACCTGACGGAGGTAGAGTGGGGTTTGCAGAAGGGTCACCGAGGTTGAAGCGTCACTGCTGGAGGGCTGAGCAGTGACACCCTGTTTAGACAGGGGCCTTGTTGACAGGCTAAAGGCCTTTGTCTGTCAAGGGATCCGGAGGGGGTGTCTTATAGTCACGCCTTCCCTTTTAAGCTGATGCAAAGTTGAAGAGCCTTTGCTACGAACATCTCATCATTGCCTGAAGCCTTCTCTGTTTGGATCCATCATCATCTGGGCTTTTGGAGGCACTTTGCAGATGGACTAGAACTCTGGATTGTTAAAGACTTGCCATGAAAAGTACTGTGAGGCTTTTCATAGACTTGAATTCTCATTTGTTGTGGATTGTGTGTCTGTGTTCGTAGTCAGCTCAGTGTAGAGCAGGCTGGGGTTGATCTATGACTTTTGGACTTCCCTCTGCCAGAACTCATGCAGCGTGGAGTTGCCAGCGCGAAACCAGTGGCTCAGAACTCCTTGCATGTGTGGGTATGCCGTTCCCTTGATCTTGATGGGCCTCGACCATGCAGCCTGGAGTTATCAACGACAGATTTCAAGTTAGTCTAACTCTTTATGGGTGTGGTTTTGTTTTGGCCTTTTCAAGAAGTTATCCCTTGATTGCCCGATGGGTTCATTCCAGGAATCATTCCCTTTCCATGTCCGGGGTTGGAACCCTGTGTAAGGGTTGCCTGGCTTAGGTATGCCAGGCATCCAGAGTCTCTTCCCTTGTGTTCAGAGCTGTGGAGATGGCAACAGAGAAACCACGTTGATGAAGATCTCAGTCACGGTAGTAGTGTTTAGCTGTGGACTGTTCTGGAATTACATAGAGCATATATCAAAGCAATGGTTTTCCCAGTAGCAACGTATGGCTGTGAGAGCTGGACTATCAGGAAGGCTGAGCGCTGAAGAATCGATGCTTTCAAACTGTGGTGCTGGAGAAGACTCTTACGAGTCCCCTGGACTGCAAGGAGGTCAAATCAGTTCATCCTAAAGGAAATCAACCCTGAGTGCTCATTGGAAGAACAGATACTGAAGCTGAAGCTCAAATATTTTGGCCACCAAATGCGAAGAGAAAACTCTCTGGAAAAGACCCTGATGCTGGGAAGGATTGAAGGCAAAAGGAGAAGGGGATGGCAGAGGATAAGATGGCTAGATAGCATCACTGATGCAATGAATATGAACTTGAACACACTCGGGGAGAGAGCGCAGGACAGGAAGGCCTAGCGTGCTATGGTCCATGGGATCACGAAGAGTCGGACACGACTGAACGACCGAACAACAACAAATGGCTACTGACCATCAGCTATATGATTTCTGAAGAGTGTAACCATTAAGCTTTTGCTGTGGGATTCCCTGCAATAAAGAAATCTCACTGAATTGGGGGTCCAGTGTCCGATTGCCTGAGCATGTGCACTGGGGGATGCTAGTTCTCTGACGTGTGTTGCTCAAGAATCCATGTTAGTTCTGGAAGCAGCAGCATGAAAAATTGCCAGGAATATCATTAAGGCTCCAGATGGCCATTGGGGTACAGGAGACTGCAGTGTGTGCATTCTTCCTCCATTCATTAGATTAAAGGCACTTGCTCCCTGTAACTTAAAAGCATGCAAATGCTTGCCTCATTGCCATGCTATCACCCAGCCGATGACTCCATGAAAGTGACTCCACTTTCAACTGGCCAGTCCAGAGCTTTGGTGGGAATTTTTTTCCAACTCAGACAGTCCACACCCTAGACAGGTCAACAGGTTCAGTTACCATCTGGCTGACCTTAATGATACCTACCTTTTGTTTTGAATATCAGTAGCTAATTGTCTTCCCCAGTACCATCAGATCTAAACCATGTGTTATATAAGTAGTAGAAAGTGAGCCAAAGTATCATGCTTGTTCAACAGGCTAGACAGACTGTAAATAGAACTTGATGAACCTTCACTGACCTGGTGCCCTCCAGATGTGTTCTGCACCCTGGAGGGTCCCAGGTTGTGGCAAGCTCATCTAGAGATTAGTGATGCCACCTTAAGTAGAGAGCTTCGGCTATTGGGCGGTATAGAAATGAAATGAATGAATAAATAATAAAATAGAAAGTGTTTCTTAAGTTCGTAATCCTCACATGTACAACAAGTCTCAAATTTCATCGTCCAAACTTTAAAACATCTGTAACTTAAACCTCCCCTTCATGGATCACTGCCTTGTTGTGGCGAAGGGGCTTGCGTAACTCAGTGAAGCCATAAGCTATGCCGTGCAGGGCCACCCAAGACGGACAGGTCACGGCAGAGAGTTCTGACAAAATGTGGTCCACTGGAGAAGGAAATGGCAACCCACTCCAGTATTCTTGCCAAGAAAACCCCATGGAACGTATCACAAGGCTAAAAGAGATGACGCCGGAAGATGAGCCCCTCAGGTTGGAAGGTGTCCAATATGCTACTGGGGAAGAGCAGAGGGTATTTCCAAGTAGCGCCAGAAAGAGTGAAGCGGCTGGGCCAAACCCGAAAGGACACTCAGCTGTGGATGTGTCTGGTGGTGAAAAGAAAATCCGATGCTGTAAAGAACAGTATTGTTTAGGAACCTGAAATGTCAGATCAATGAATCAAGGTAAGCTGGAGGTGTTCAAACATGAGATGGCAAGATTGAACATCGACATCTTGGGAATCAGCGAACTAAAATGGACAGGCATGGGCGAATTTAATTCAGGTGACCATCATATCTACTATTGTGGGCAAGAATCCCTTAGAAGAAATGGAGTAGCACTCATAGTCAACAAAAGGGTGGGAAAAGCAGTACTGGGGTACAATCTTAAAAATGATAGAATGATCTCAGTACGAATCCAAGGCAAACCATTCAACATCACAGTAATTCAAGTCTATGCCCCAACCACTGAGGCTGAAGAAGCTGAGGTTGATCGGTTCTATGAAGACCTACAACACCTTCTAGAACTAACACCAAAAAAAGATGTCCTCTTCTAGGGGATTGGAATGTTAAAGTAGGAAGTCAAGAAATCACCAGGATAACAGGCAGGCATGGCCTTGGTGTACAAAATGAAGCAGGACAAAAGCTAATAGAGTTTTGCCAAGAGAACATGCTGATCATAGCAAACACTCTTTTCCAACAGCACAAGAGGCGACTCTACACATGGACGTCACCAGATGGTCAATATCGAAATCAGATTGATTATGTCCTTTGCAGCCAAAGATGGAGAAGCTCCATACAGTCAGTAAAAACAAGACCTGGAGCTGACTGTGGCTCCGATCATGAGCTGCTTCTTGCAAAATTTCGACTTAAATTGAAGAACGTCGGGAAAACCACTAAACCGTTCAGGTATGACCTAAATCATATCCCTGATGAATATACAGTGGAGGTGAGGAATAGATTTCAGGGATTAGACCTGATAGACAGAGTGCCTGAGGAACTATGGACGGAGGTCCGTAACATTGTTCAGGAGGCAGCAACGAAATCCATCCCAAAGAAAAAGAAATGCAAGAAAGCAAAGTGGCTGTATGATGAGGCTTTACAAGTAGCTGAGGAAAGAAGGGAAGTGAAAAGCAAGGGAGAAAGGGGAAGATATCTCCAACTGAATGCAGAGTTCCAGAGAATAGCAAGGAGAGACAAGAAGGCCTTCTTAAATGAACAATGCAAAGAAATCGAGGAAAACAACAGAATGGGAAAGACTAGAGATCTCTTCAAGAAAATTGGAGATCTCAAGGGAACGCTTTGTGCAAAGACGGGCATGATAAAGGACAAAGAAGGCAGGGACCTAACAGAAGCCGATGAGATTAAGAAGAGGTGGCAAGAATACACAGAAGAACTATACAGGAAAGATCTGAATGTCCCTGATAGCCATGATAGTGCGGTCACTGAACTTGAGCCAGACATCCTCGAGAGTGAAGTCAAGTGGGCCTTAGGAAGCATTAGTAACAACAAAGCTAGCGGAGATGACAGTATTCCAGCCGAGCTATTTAAAATCCTAAAAGATGATGCTGTTAAAGTGCTGCATTCAATATGTCAACAAATCTGGAACACTCAACAGTGGCCACAAGACTGGAAAAGGTCAGTTTACATTCCAGTTCCAAAGAAGGGCAACGCCAAAGAGTGTTCAAACTACCGCACAATTGCACTCATTTCACATGCCAGCAAGGTGATGCTCAAAATCCTACAAGCTAGTCTTCAGCAGTATGCGAACCGAGAACTACCGGAAGTACAAGCTGGGTTTCGAAGAGGCAGAGGAACTAGAGATCAAATCGCCAACATTCGCTGCATCATGGAGAAAGCAAGAGAATTCCAGAAAAACGTCTATTTCTGCTTCATTGACTACGCTAAAGCCTTTGATTGTGTGGATCACAACAAACTGTGGCAAATTCTTAAAGTGATGGGAGTACCAGACCACCTTACCTGTCTCCTGAGAAACCTGTACGAGGGTCAAGAAGCAACAGTAAGAACCAGACATGGAACAACCGATTGGTTCAAAATTGGGAAAGGAGTACGACAAGGCTGCATATTGTCACCCTGCTTATTTAACTTATATGCAGAGTACATCATGAGAAATGCTGGGTTGGATGAATCAGAGGTCGGAATTAAGATTGCTGGGAGAATTATCAACAACCTCCGATATGCAGACGATACCACCCTAATGGCAGAAAACGAAGAGGATCTCAAGAGCCTCTTGTTGAGGGTGAAAGAGGAGAGTGCAAAAGCTGGTTTGAAACTCAACATTAAAAAAACTAAGATCATGGCATCTGGCCCCATCACTTCCTGGCATATAGAAGGGGAAGAAATGGAAGCAGTGACAGATTTTACTTTCTTGGGCTCCAAGATCACCGCAGACGGTGACTGTAGCCATGAAATTAAAAGACGCTTGCTCCTTGGGAGGAAAGCTATGGCCAACCTAGACAGCATAGTAAGAAGCAGAGACATCACCTTGCCGACAAAGGTCCGTCTAATCAAAGCTATGGTTTTCCCAGTAGTAATGTATGGCTGTGAGAGCTGGACTATAAGGAAGGCTGAGCGCCGAAGAATTGATGCTTTCGAACTGTGGTGCTGGAGAAGACTCTTACGAGTCCCCTGGACTGCAAGGAGGTCAAATCAGTCTATCCTAAAGGAAATCAACCCTGAGTGCTCATTGGAAGGACAGATAATGAAGCTGAAGCTCCAATATTTTGGCCACCTAATGCAAAGAGAAAACTCCCTGGAAAAGACCCTGATGCTGGGAAAGACTGAAGGCAAAAGGAGAAGGGGACGGCAGAGGATGAGATGGCTAGATAGCATCACGGATGCAATGAATATGAACTTGAGCACGCTCCGGGAGAGAGCGCAGGACAGGAAGGCCTGGCGTGCTATGGTCCATGGGGTCACGAAGAGTCGGACATGACTGAACAACAACAACTTAAACCTACATTGATTATGAATTAAATTATATTTTCTGTGCCTGCACAGTCTGCATGACTTAGCAGCCAAATTCCACTGTCTTTGTGCATTGTCAGATATTGGTTGCTGTAACGCTTTGCTTTCCAAAGGAAATGGAGAAGTTCAATTTGCAATGATATGTGCATGAAATATTTTTCCTTTAACTCTTTAATTACTGTTTCTCTGGACAGTAGCACAGGTCCTGCCATGATGAACAGGTATTTTTGTACCTGACACTTCGTCTTCCTCTGCCTGTGGTTCTGTATTAATATTGTAAACAAAGCACATAAGGTAATAGCCAGTCAGACAAGGATGCATCATGATGACTAGGGATGGGCGGACATGCGATGTTTGAGTTTGTTGCGGTTCTCCAAATTCCTCTTTGAAGCTTGGTTTGCCTCATTCACATTCCTGAATGTGAGCATCCTTTTTTCTATCAAGAAAATGCCTGTTTTTGATCACAGAAAAAATGCACATTTTAAATGTGCATACCCCAAATGTGCACTTCCCCCTCCCCATGCTAAAAGCATGAAAATGCAGATTAGGTGTGTGTGTGTGCATATCAACAATTCTGAAATTGTGCAATTGCACAATTGCAAACATGAACACAAGTTCAGAAAATTGCAAAACTTCCCTGGGAAGTTCCCTGGCTCCTGTTCATGTTCAGGGTTGTGAATAGGACATGTTCGCATGATTTGCGAGCAGGAATGAAGTTCTCGTATATCCCTAGTCATGACGCACAATATGATGATGCACAGGGTGGGAAAACAATGCCAAAAATTCTGTTCAAAGACCTCCATAGAAAGCTGGATGCCAGAGAGAAGGTGTATGCTCTCCCTCATGGAGCAAGTTATCAACATTGCAGCCAGACTTTAATGGGGCCTGGGGAAAAGAATTAAACCCTCCCAATATGCTTCATCTCTACCCCGCTTCCCAGCTGCTATTAACATTTTAAAACAAACTCTGGGAGATCTTAATTATGGAACCCCTTATAAGTTTTACCTTGTTCCTTGTTAGTGTGGTGGCCGTTTTGAAGCTAGCAGTGCTATTCTTGGCTCAAAGGATTGCTGAGGGAAGGGCAGCTTAATCACTGTGAAACGTTATAGAACTTGGTTTAAGAGATGTTAAGTGAGTTACTGGACTGTAGTGGTATTGGTTTTTTCCCTTTCATCATGAAGAAGGAAGAATACAAGGGGTCTTTGTACTATGGCAGTCAAATAATCCAGCACTTGCTTAGTTGTCATTTCCTTGTAAGGAAATTTACACGGCACCAGCTGTGGGAAAATCTGCTGGAAATGGAACAGGAGGAGGCCAGGAATGCTTGAGTCTTATGCCTTAGATTCTAGAGTTTGTTTCAGATAACTTGCTACTTTTGGTAATTAAAAAAAACACCCTATGTTGAGTGGTACGCTGCATTTTGGAAGTACTTGGATTTGTACAGTAAGCAAAAAGGAAATAGTTCCTGTTCAGTTTAAGAACATTAGAGGCCTGACAAAAGATGGGATGCAGCAGGAAACTATTATTTTAATCTCGGCTAGATATTTGTATAATGATTGTGATAATGGTCCGTTTGACCACTGGGTATGTTTTCAGAAATATTTACCAGGCACTCATTTTGAATGCTTCAGGAAGAGTGTCCTGTCAGTTTTTCAAACTTGTTGTGTCTCTTTCACAGACGGTTGCAGCACCGCACAGTTCATTTGACATGTGAGCACCTAGGCCTCCTTGTTTCAAGTTGGAAATATGGAACTCTATAATCCTAATAGTGAGTTTTCTTTAGACATACATTGATAATTCAGCATGCTCCCGTCTGTTCACTGACTCTAGTCTTGTGCAAATGGAGAGCAAATGATATGCTGATCAGAGAGGCTGTCCCTTTCTCACTTAATAAAGAATTATATCTGCCGTATTTATAATCCTGAATCTTTGGTAGTAGATAGTGTAGCACTGTCTACTTCTTTTTAACTACAGAAAAAGAAGAGAAATGACTCTAGAATGCACAACCGGTAGAGTCTTTAAAGCAGTGGAGGCTGATGGCTCCGATGTCAGTGGGGCGGTGAATTCACTCTGGGTTTCACTCAGAACTAGTCAGAACTCTAAATGAGCTCTCCAAGATACTTTCTACTCCTGGATAGCTCCTTTAGAGTTCTGACTGAAACCCGGAGGGGATTCACTGCCACACTGACATTGGAGCCACCAGCCTCTGCTGTTTTAAAGCAGGGGTGGGGGGCAACTTCTGGCCCTCCAGATGCTTTGGACTGCAGCTCCCATCACCCCTCACCATTGGAGATGCTGCCTAGGGCTGATGGGAGTTGTTGGCCAAAACATTTGGAGGGCCACAAGTTGACCCCAGCCCTGCTTTAAAAGAAAGTGCTTAAATATATACTTAAGCAGTGTCCAGCATTTAGTGTAATTGGCTGAAGACATCATTCATGTTTTATTATACAAATTAATATTCAAGAACAGTGAGTTGAAAGGACCCAGAATATTAATTTATTTCATTTCATTTCTTAGTATCTTAATAAAAATGCTGATTGTCAGTAGTGCCCAGTCGTCAAGTTGTTTCTCTTTCTCTCTCTCTCTCTCTCTCTCTCTCTCATATCTATTAAATAGTATGTGCAAACAGAACTGCTGTTTTGAGGAAAGGCACTGTTAAATTTGGTGTTCCTTTTGTAAAGTAAATTTAATTAAACAACTAAAAAGTGATTTCTCAGCATATAACAAATTCTAGAACAGACATATTGCATTTTTTAAAAACAGCATTTGAAGATACCTCATCCAGCAGCAAACCGCAATTCAAATGTACAGATTAACAAGGGAAATACAAGAGAATCTTCTGGAATGTATCCAGTGCTTACACCTACTTAGAGTAGATCAATTGAAATAAAATGGGACAAGTAAGACTACCATTAAATAAGATTACAACCCTCTGTTCCTCCCCCTTCCTTGCTGCCATCATGATATGAATTAATGTAAATATTCCTATATATTCTGACTTAAGAGTAGTGAATATAATTGTTGTCTGTGTATAAAAATTAAAGTACTGAGATGTTAACTTGTTTTCTTTTAAATCCCTCACTTTTTGAACTTGCTCAGTGAACTTGTGCATAATGGCAAACAGAAGCTCTTTCCTTTTGAAAGCGTAATTTCATTGTAGGAACTGTTGGGATTTTCCATTGTTATACTGTGTGGAGCTTTGCTGCAAATATCATCTGCCTGTATTTCTTATTAGTCAGAGAGCTTCTTTCCATCCTCTGTTGCAGCCTTCTGCAATTTGGTGCCCTCCAGAGGTTTTGGACTTCAACTCCCATCATCCCTAGCCAGCATGGCCAATGGTCAGGAGTGCTGGGAGCTATAGTCCAAAACATTTTAGGGCATTTTTAGGTTGGGGAAGGCTGCTGTATTGAATAACATAACCCGAGGATCCAAAGGACTAGTGTACACAGTAATTAAATAACCTTAATAGCTTCCTGTCACAAGGCTTTGCAGACCATCAGACATCCATATACATGCCTAATTCCCTCCCCACCTATGACTAATCTGTAGAGGAGTCTGTATACTACCTAGATTTAGATCTGTATTTGCTCTGCTCAATCTAGCTACTCAGTGGAGGCCACAAAAATCCCTGTGGCCTGCAAACCACGTTGCCCAACTCTGAGCTACAAAGTAATAACTTTGAATTGATGTACCGTCTTTCTCCCTCCATTCATTCTTGCCATTTACCCATACATGACATATTCATCCAACGTTAGAGCTAATAATAGTCTGTGTAAACATGGCATTGCTCTTTTGTTGAAGACATCACTGGGCCTCAAAAGACCTTCTAATGGTATAAGATAAATCCCTAAATTCAGATCTCAAAATAATAGTGATTGTTATGAAGTGACTAGCTGGAAGACACTGAAGCTGAAGATGAGCGTGCTCCCCTTAACTTTTTGAACAAGTGATAATACGATCAGATCCAGATATCTATACGTTTTAAGTTGGTACCATCTAACAAAGAAATGCCTGCATCTTTCTCCAGCTTAAAAAGAGGATGCACATTAAAAATGTGCAAATGGTGCTTTAAAAAGAGGGTGCACATTAAAAATGTGCAAATGGTGCTAGATCAAATGCAGTCCTCCTTCCCCAAATATCCCAGCAGTATTAAGTGTGTTGCTGTAAGAAAATTTACCAAGCATCCTGCTAGTCTGTCTCATCTATCACACTAAAGGAGATCTGCAGGAGAGTATCTCTGCACCAGAGCATCATCCATAAGCCCCCAAAGCTTGTCAATAGGTTGTTTTTTAACCCACTCAAATGGCCATTTCAATGAGGATGCAAAATAATGAATGCTTAAGTTAGGCAGTTCTATTTCCATATGATTTAAAGGCCTGTACATAGTCTAGACTTTAACTCTGGTGGTTTTCTTTCTTTTTTTCTTCTTGCCAGTCACTAGTTCCTTCCACTGACTGATCAGTTTTGGAGGCAAACAAAACAGTATATAAAAACAATAGCCCAAGCAGTATATTTTATCATTTTATTTTATTTACAATATTTATATTCTGCTCCACATCAAAAGATTTCAGAGCAGTGAACAGCAAAGGTAAAAGAATAAAACACCATGTTAAAAGAATTAAAACATTTTAGAAAGAAACCAGTTCTGATAAGACCGAATTTAATAAACCGTAGCTCAAGGAAGGCTTCCTGAAATAACAATGTTTTCAGGAGGCTCTGGAAGCAACACAATGTTGGCACCTGTCTGACCTCCAAAGGCAGGGAGTTCCACAAGAAGGGGGCCACCACACTGAAGGCTCTTTTATACTCAGTGGTATTGTGGCAATCCTGCTTTAATACGAGAGATCACTCTTGCACCATTCTCTAAATCTTTATTTTAATATCTTCCAACAATTGATAATGATTTATATGAACTGAGTGGTTTAGTTGTGGAATGATAATTACTATTCCAAAGTGGAACTCCCTCCCTAGGGAACTCCGCCGTGCCCCCTCTATAATGAGCTTCCGCCGTGCATTAAAAACGTGGTTGTTCAGGCAGGCATTTGGAGTGGGTTAGGGTATTTTTTATGATGTTTTTAATGTAGAATTTTATTGTTTTAACTGTTGTTGTACATCGCCCAGAGTGGCTGGGTGACCAGCCAAATGGGCGGTTAATAAATTTCATAAATAAATAAATAAAGTGCTCTAAAGGTTTTACCAAGCCACTTAAAAGAAACATCATGGCACATGAGCCTTAGGGTGGGGGAGGTTCACTCATCTTGTAGTGTAGCCATATGTCCTACTTTATAGAGGATTTGAAGGGTTGCCCAGTCACAAGTCCAGCTTAAAGAACCAAAAGGAGGGCAAGCAGGGGCAGACCTTGAAGTTCCCTGTCAGCACTTAGCACCTGGACAGCACACTGAGCAGGCACACAGGTCTTCCTCACTATACTGAGATACAGTCTATTTATATTTAAATTATAGTCATTATTTCTAAACTTGCATCTAGACATGTTTGATTGTATTTCTATACCGCCTTTCTGAAGCCAGCCGAGGTGGTTTACCAAAGTTTCAGGAAATAAAAAACATAATAAAAGAAAACAGTAAAACATTAAAAACAACCCTAAAAAGCCATAACAAACATAACAGAAGATATTTAAAAGCCAAGTTAAAAAGGTATGTCTTGACTTTCTTCCTGAGTGCAGACAGAGTGGCACACATGCACATTGTATGCAAATCTGTATCCACTTTTGTCCTCATGGTTTGTTTTTTGGCAGTGTGTAAGTGGCCACCCTACCATTACTAATGGTATTTTGGTAATATTGATTTTATTCGCAAATATACAAGCACAGCATAGTGGAGGTAAATGGGCTTCTGGGGAGGGCAGAAAAGCTGCTAAGGATGCAATCCTATGCATGTTTATACAGAAAAAATCTGAGAACTCCCAGCAAGCCCTGGCCTTCTCCCAGCACGAGTGTGCCCTAATATATGTTTGGGCTTCCCAATGCAACAGCATAGATTCCCTTAACTGCCTCCCCGCTGCCCTTGGTTGTTTCCAGTCAAGCAAAACATGCAGACTGCTCTCTTTGTTTCTCTCTGTTTCAAAATTAAATAATGCATTTTTTCTCTTCCCTTATCCCTGCTCAGCACTTTGTGTAAATTTAAATTTAAATCCTTGCAGGGTAAATTGCCAGTTCAGGAAGACATCTCCAATTGTTAGCTCATACTGAGCAAGCCTCAAGCCATTGTGCATGGTCACACAGCATCTGTGACAGTCTAAAATACAAGTGGGACCTGTACCGAAATGCTCCTGTGGAGTGCTCCTGTTCAAGCCATGCCCTTTTCCAGGATGTTCTGTTCCATTCCACCTCCCCACAGGTTTCCATATTCCCCCAGCCTTCTGCAGCCACTGAGCATGCTTAGTCCTCATTGGGGGTTTTGGGTTCTATTCCCTTAGCAGGGCTGGCCCAAGACATTTTGCTGCCCGAGGCAAAGAGCAAGATGGCACTTCCTCCCATTCTATGTACAAAAGTTAATTGGAGTGGCAGTTGAATTTTTCTTCAGCACTGGTGAGTGGGAGAGTGTCCTTCACTGCATCTGAATGTGTCTGGCTAGCATTGGAATACAAGGCAGGCCACGTCACACACAGCTCTGTCCTCCAACACCTTGCTGCTGTCTCCCAGCACCTGCTGCCTGAGTCAACTTCCTCACTCTGCCTAATGGTAGGGCTGGTCCTCCCCTTAGGGTTTTTTCTCCTAAAATTTTTGTTGTACATCTGCAAACCTTGGTGATCCCCAGAATTTGCTGATGCCTCCCTCTTGTGTGTGGATGGTGCCGTTTTGGCTAACATAAGAATTGGGAGTTGGATAGTGAGTTCACTAGCAAATTGGCACTATTCAGATCTTACCTTATTATATGATAATATATGATTTGGGCCCATTCTGGTCAGGGTTTGGAGATAGGTTTGGCACCAAGACTATATATGAAGCCCTGGATGAGCTACCTCTTCAGGTAGATAGAGAAATCACAACCTACTGATCCTACTATAATTCTCAAGAGAGTTTGATCTTCGAAAGCGCTGTAGTATTTCAGATACAGAAAATACAGATAGATATCTGTATTTTTGTACATTGAGACTAACTAGGAAAGCTTAGAACAGCCCCAATTATTACAGAAAACAACTTAATGCTGTACTAAACCTTTGGTGTCCCTGTCATCAATTTGCTTTTTATCCTTTATTTGAGATGGCTGAATTACAAGAGTAAGCAAGGCAAAACAAATTTTAAATTAGTAGATGAATCTTCTCTAAGGAGTCAATGAGGTTCCTTTTTTAGGTTCCTTTCAAAGTTGGTGACAGAAATTGGAATAAGGGATTGGCACAACAATTTCAAATGCTAAGCACTAAATGGCACTTTTGTGATGAGCAAGGGCAAACTGTGTGTGTTATGATTTTGCAGAAATCCCTTGTGGGAGATTCTTGAACTGTAATGTACTTAACGATGGTTAAAGCTTTGAAAATATGTGCCTCATTAGAATAATTATTTTCACTTATTCAAGAAAAGAAAAGATCAGAATGATGTATTCAGAAAAGGGTGTTCTCTAAAACTGAGTACCATCTGGTAGAAGGCCAATTCATTTGCTCATATTTGTTTTGCTGCATTGAAGACCTAGAATGGCTGCTTTACTCCTCCCTGCAACGTTGGGAATGTAGTGCTGCATCTTGAATATGTTGCTTATTCTTGTTGTTAGTGCTTTTATAGAGTGAACTTAAGGTGAATCCCATTCTATTAGTATAAAACCAAATTAAATGTAATACAAGAGGATGTAGTTCTTCACAAAATGCATAATTAAACTATAGAATGTGCTACCAGAAAGATGTGTTGATGGCTACTGATTAGCTTTAAAAGGGGAATAGACAAATTCATGGAGAATAAGGCTATTGATGGCTACTAGTCATAATGGCTATATACTGTCTCCAGAAACAGAAGCAGTATGCCTCTGAATGCCAGTTATTTGTTTATTATATTTATATCCCACTTTTTTTCTTATTGTAAGGAACCCAAATGGTCCTCCTCCTTTCCATTTTATCCTCACAACAAACCTGTGAGGTAGGTTAGGGTGAGAGTCAGTGACTGGCTCAGTCACCCACTGAGCTTCATGGCTGAGTGGGGACTAGAACCCAGGTCTCTGAAGTCCCGTCCAGCATTCTAAAGACTACACCACACTGGTTTCTGGGGAACAATAGTGGGAGGGGGCTATTATCCTCAAGTCCTGGTTATGAGTGGCCATCCCATAGGCATCTATTTGGCCCCTGAGGAAAACAGAATACCGCCCTAGAGGAGCCTTTGTCTGATCCAGTAGGGCTTCTCTTTATAACATTATGTATCTTCCTACGCCTTTTTTTTAATTAACTTTTGATAACTGATTCTTTATGCATTATTTAGAACATAGCATGTTTGATGTTGTGATTATGTTAAATATGCATTTGTAAATTCATAATCCCATAAATGGAATCCAGCAGTTTCTTAGATATATTTTGTTGGCTACAAGTGTACTCTTTTTTTTTTCTTTTAAGAAAATACTATGTAGAGTGCCTTAAAACATCAGTAATGTACAGCTATTTCAAAAATGGAAGTTTCTGTTTCATACATCATTCTGAATGATCAGTTGTTGTTTGATTGGAATACAGTTCTTCCATGACAGTTGCTGATCTGCACAATACTTTAAAAAAGAAGAGACATTTCTTTACTTTAATGTGTGTCCTACTTGTACACGAGGTTTGCAGAGGATTGATTGGTCTGCACCTGCTTAGTTTCACTGATGCGGCAACATCAGGTGATCTCAGACAACCTGATCAGCAGGGTGCAGTATCATGTTTTCTACCATTTTACATCTATTAAAAACAAAATTAAAATAATTTCACCATTTGAAGAGACTAGTTCATTGCATAAAAGAAGATTGCCAAAATGCACACCACTATGCGCACTAGCGTTTGTAGCAAGGAGCTAATATTTGCTCAGTGTGTGTTCAGTGACTTTATGTTCATTTTGACACATGAAAGGGGAGGAATCAATGGCTGTTAATGAAGTTGGGCTTAGTAGATGTCCTCATGGCCAAAGTGTTCAAGTATTCAATTCAATTTCTGGACGAAATAATCAAATACCTCTAGTGGTCTTGTAGATCCCTTTAATTGTGTTCTCTAGCAACTTTCTCTATTGGTGCACAGTCCTAGATTATACAAGGACATGATACAGGGCTAGGTTCACCAATGACCCCATGCAGCCAGCTACCGATTGATTGTTTAAAGCTGTTTTTCCCCTGCTCCTCAGCTGAAAAGGATCCTAGAGTGCCTTACAAAAGATCAATAACAAGCAAGATAGTCCCTGTCCTTGGGCTAATCTAAAAGACTTGACACAAAAGGAAAAAGGGGTGAAGAGGTAAACAAGTAAACTTGAGTACCAGTTCTTTAAGTTACAAAACTCCTATAATGACCAGCTTGAATGGAAACAGCTGAGGTACTGTTTCACATGAAGTACTAGTTCCCCTCTACTCAGCACTGGTTAGGCCTCATCTTGAGTACTGTGTCCAGTTCTGGGCACCACACTTTAAGAAGGATGCAGACAAACTGGAAAAGGTTCAGAGAAGGGCAACAAAGATGATTAGGGGACTGGAAACAAAGCCCTGTGAGGAGAGACTGAAAGAACTGGACATGTTTAGCCTTGAGAAGAGAAGACTGAGGGGAGATATGATAGCACTCTTCAAGTACTTGAAAGGTTGTCACAGAGAGGAAGGCCAGTATCTCTTCTCTACCATCCCAGAGTGCAGGACACGGAATGATGGGCTCAAGTGATAGGAAGCCAGATTCCAGCTGGACATCAGGAAAAACTTCCTGACTGTTAGAGCAATACGTCAATGGAACCAGTTACCTAGGGAGGTAATGGGCTCTCCCATGCTGGAGGCATTCAAGATGAGGCTGGACAGCCATTTGTCAGGGATGCTTTGACTTGGATTCCTGCAATGAGCAGGGGGTTGGATTCGATGGTCTTATAGGCCTACTATTCTATGATTCTATGAGGGAGAGTAGGATCATTTAGTGTCCAGTTCCATACCACTTAAGCACTACAGTTCATTTTTCCTTGCTCTAATCCAGTGGTGGTAGTTCAGGATTGCCTAATATTAGGCACTGTACATAGTGCCTAATGAATGTATAGTGAATGCAATTCACCCAAGAGTATGAAGAGAGCTGAGCTGGGTCTCCCTGGAACAAATCCAGTACTCAAAACATTTGAACCACATTGACTGACCTTGAATTTCCTTAATTTTAATATTGGTTTGTGCTCATGCCTAGAGACTTCATTCTAGAGTCTGGACTTCAGGTGGGATGTTTTAAATACAAGCCTACCTCTTAAAGCAGCCTTCCTCAGCCTGGTGTCATGGCCCAGGACAGGAAGTCTTTGAAGACTGAAACCTCCGGTGACAAGGATTCTAAGGATTCCAAGTCCCTGGTCCTTCTGACGTCTGGGGCCAATGCCTCAGATCTCATATCCTATCCGCATGACCCCTAGGAGGTGTCACTAGCCCCTGACTCTGAGGATTGGACATTGGACACCTCTAACGAACAGGGAGACCCTGAGGAGCAGGCCCCAGTTGACTCCTCACTTCTCCAACCGTCACTCCCAAGGAGAAGCCAGTGCCTACAGAAAAAGGCTGCTGGTCTTTAACAGCCAGATACAGCACTTGAGGGGGTGGAGCTTACACAAAGACTCTCCTGGCCTGACCAGAAATCCCTGCCAGTGCTGGGGTAACTTGCTGGGCTGTAGCTGTGGGACCGCTCTCCACGGTACTGAAATCACCTCCAAGCCCCGAATTGTACCTGTGGTGCTATCCATGGCACTAAAACTGCTCCTGATTCAGTTGCCTGAGCTGCTGCCTAGGAAAGGTGATCGAATCTCAGATGAAGCAGGGCACCTGGGCCCCCCAGATGTTTTAGACTGCAATGTCCATCTGCACCAGCCAGCATTGTTAATGGTCAGGGATGATGAGAGTTAGTCAAAAACATCTGGAGGGCACCAAGTTGGGAAAGCTATCAGTCACAGCATGTGATAGTTCCAACAAGAAAAGGTGATTTGGGCTGGGAAAAGAAATGGACTATATCAGATAGAAGCTTTGTAAAAAGTAATTGTAGGCACAAGATGGGAAATGAATAACTCGTTGTTTCTCAAGGTTTATGAAAACCTGACTGCGCCATTCTTAAATAGAGTAGTGGCCTTGCTTGTGCTCTATCCTCCTCATCCCCCCAAACTCATTGTGTATATTCTAGTTCCCCACTCATGTGCATTCGCACTTCTCACACAATTGCACATCTTCTGCTCCAGTCTAACTGAGTCATGAGCAATTAGGGACTTGTAATTGCTCCCAGTTCAGCACCCCTAATAGTGCTGCAAAGCACATTGTGAGACCCTGAGTGCTGACTGTTTATCTGTTCGTTTTTGTTTGTTTGTTTATTTTCTATACCGCCCAATAGCCGAAGCTCTCTGGGCGGTTCACAAAAATTAAAACCAAGAAGCGCACAATAAAACAATATAAAATATAAAAACATTAAAACCACAATATAACAATACAACCAGAATAAAACCAGAGTAAAACCTAGCAGCAATGCATAGATTTAAAATACAGATTTAAAACAGCAAAGCTTAAAGTCTAGGAAGCTAATATGCCTGGGAAAATAATAAGGTCTTCACCTGGCGCCAGAAGGAATACAATGTAGGCTCCAAGAAGACATGCAAAAATAACTAGGTCTGCCTGCTACTCCTGCTACCCAGTTTGGGAAACACTACTCTTAACTTTGGTCTGATTTGACCTAGTGTAGCATATTGGCTAAGAAACTGAAGTCCTTCATTCATATCTTGCCTCAGTCATGAGCTCACTAGCTGGCCTTAGTCCCCCCCGCCCCCAGTCTTCAAGGTGGGATAATAGTACCTTACATAGTTATTTGCAAAGTTTATGGAGATAATGTAAGTTCTTTGAACATGTTTAAAGTCCCATATAAATGCTAAACATTCATTACAGATGCTTCCATGGGTGTACTAGGCAGTCTGCCATCCAAGCACTAACTAGGCTGACAGCTGTTTCACTTTGGCAAAGTAACACCATCATGTTCCTTCAGAGTGTTCTCTGGGCATATTATGTTGCATGTTCATTGAAAATCTTAATGGGTCCAGTTATAAAATATTACAGAGCAGAATTATTGGTATGCTGCTTACAATTTCCGCTTGAGTGGTAGACAACATGCCTCACATGTAGAAGGTTCTACATTCAATTATTGGTGTCTCCAGTTTTAAAAAGTATCAGTGGCAGATGTTGTGAAGACCTCCGCCATAGACCCTGGAGAGCCACTGGTAGTCAGAACAGGCAATACTGGGTTAGATGGACAAATCTTCTGATCTGGTATAAGGCAGCTTTGTATTTGAAACCATAAGTACGAGGGCAAACATTCCACTTGATACAGGTGAATCTAGCTTTCATAGATGGAGTTCTATTTTTTGTTGTGGTAATGTGACTGCATGCCTCCTAAATAAATGATGTCTTCTCCTGGAAACGGTCTAAGGGCTAAGATGTGGATAAATTCCTTCGAAGCCTTTTCTATTATTTGAATATTTAGTACTTTCTATTCATGTTGTCTAATATAATTGTCAACACAGAAGTCATGCTAATGTCATTATCTTCACTTTGGTCTATGCTGTTTGTGAATGGACAAAGAGAAATCAATATCGCTCAAACAGAATTCCCGTTAAGAGTGCCTAACCTGCAAACACTGGAAGTGTTCTGTGCTAATGAAAAAATCATATTAGAAGCATTGATGGGAGTGTTTCATTGAGTTATCCAATAAAAGTCTTCAAACAGTATGATATATAGACTGTTATGTGCACCTAAATCTATGAGCACACAAAAGGAGATGGACTTGATTGTTGCTATAATTAAGTCTTGGATACATGAAGCTATTCTTCCAGGTGATAAAATGACAAGCAGTTCTCACAGAATTAATAGTTGACTTTTATAATGAGCAAATCTACATTGTGAAGTTCTTTAGTTCTATAAAAAGCTACTTCTCTCTTTTGTGAAAACAGTCTCCTAATTAAATACTTTAATTATGTAGATTCAGAAAGGTTTGAAATAAGATAGAGAATTACATTTTTTTCTGGCTAGTTCCAAAAATTTTACTGTCAGGCTTGCATGTACTGATGTCTCACAGGGTAGTTTGGGAGAGGAGGCATTTGGTAAGCATATGATAGATCTGGTAAGTTATGAAAGGAAAGACTGCTTGTAGAAAGCAGCATTATAGGGAGCAGCCTTACACTGATTTTGATTAGTGGTCCAAGACTATTGACTCTGGTAATGGTTCCTTGGTTCTTTCCCAGCCTTGCTGTCTGGTCTCCTACAGCTAAAAATGCCCAGGATTAAATCTAGGCCCTATTACATGCAAAGCATGAAACCTGTTACTGAGCTTTCCCAAACTATACAGCTTTATGTAGGGAAAATATATATGCATTAGTTTGGGACTAGGGAATGTAAAGCCAAGACTATTAGTAGTCTTATATAACTTCAGTTAATATAATAGGCATGAAAGTGGCTTTGTGTGTGCATGCTAAGTAGGGGTGTGCATGCCCTGCTTTGGTGCTTCACACAGGAGGCTGCTCTGGTTTGGGCAAGGCCCACTTTGCTTTGGATCAAAAGCCCAGGCTCACCTCAGTTTTCCAAAGCTTCAGCTGTCCTCTAATTGAACGATGGTATGACAGCTACTAGTGTCAGTGCAAGTAGGGAGTGCTGTGAAGGTATCGAGGCCTGGATATGTGTCTTCAGAGCAGTCCCTGCTTGCACCAACAGCAGCAGCTGTCATATAATCACTCAGTAGAAGGGGAAAGAGGGGCAGCGACTGCTCTGAAGGCATGCTTTGGAGCTTTGATAAATGCCCTGGTTTCTTAGGAAGCTCTGAAGCAAGTCTGAAGCTTCAGGACTAGTCTGCTTCAAGGAGATTCGAATGCTAATGAAGCAGCCTCCTTTGGTTTGGTATCTGAGCTTCATCCCAGATGGATGCACAGCTGTAATGCTAAGGCACATTCATTGTATATATTTGCTGTTAACTTTGCAATTCCATTTTTCTCAAGGCAGCATCTCTAATATAATGAAACTAGCTGTAAAAACCATGACACCCCCACCCCACACACACATAACGAATTGCCCACTTTCTTCAACTTCTGGACCCAGGTTTTATAATAATTATCATGTTGTGATCCTTTTGAAGTTTGCCTCTGCTAGGTTTGTGCCAGATTTCCCATGTGATCTGAATCATCAAATACTGTAGTCTTTGGCATGTCTTGGGTGCTCAGCAAGATATATATCTCTCATGGGGGAACTTACTGAAATATCCCCATGTAGTTCAGTGTTGGGCTCAGGTTAGCCAATGTGTGCATGCCCTCCCGTTTAATAGTCATAGGAAGCTGCCTTATGCAGAGTTGGACCATTGGTCCATCTAGATTAGTATTAGGTGATATCCAGTGTTGCACAAACAGACTTCCTCTCATGCAATGGATCTTTCCTTTCATCTTGTCCTCCCTGCAGCACCCCCCTGCTCCCCAAAGTCTGCTCTGGAGGGTCCCCCTCTAGAACAGATTTTGGGAGGACATGGGGGATTGCAGGGGGGAGGGTGAATACGTTCCACTCATCCGTTGGTGGATGGATACTGTCTCCACTGACTGGCATCTCCTGAATTGCAGACTGGAGTCTTTCCTAGCCATACCTGAAGATGCTAAGGATGAAGATGCTAACCCTAACCCTTTTGCATGCAAAGCATGTGCTCTTGTCACTGAGCTACAGCACTTCCCATTCTTCTCTGTTGTCTTAGGAAAAGGGTAAAGGGTAACTTGAAGATGATGGCACTCTTGTGCAGCCACATTTAAGATGTATATGGAGAGTTATGATAACAGGGCACATAGATTGTGAAAGTTATTGGCAGCCCTTAGCACATCAAAATGAGGGTTAGCATATGGAGGTCAGGTTGTTTATAATCTTACAAAATCTGCAACTTGCAGGTATAGTGAAGGTGGTGCAGGAGTAACTTATGTGGAGCCAGGCCTTGGAGAACAAGCCCTTCAGTTTTTAACATCAAGAGATTTGAGGCTCATCCAACCATTGTAATGGTGTAGTATTTAATAGGCACACCACATATTCCATCTGAAGGGCAGTATGCTACATTTTAAGTACCACCCAGCTGGCTAGCAGGCTGAATTAATAATACATCTGTGAGATCTTTTAAAAGGCGTTTCATAAAAAAGCAGACTTGAATGCTTTTTATATAAGAATGCCTTTTCTAACTGTTCAGATGACCTCTTTAGGAATGTAAAATTATCTGTCATACAGGCATGGGGCCTGAAACAAATAACCAGTTGCTATTCTACTAAGATATGACACAAGCATTTTTCTTTTTCTTTGCCATGTTGGTGTTTTATAGCAGGTAAGTATTAGAATCAATTGTGTTGCTTTATTTTGTCAGCTGGCATATGGTATTTGCAGGCTTTAAATTGGTTTAAAACTTAGATCCTCAGCTGTGCAGATAGCTAAATCTGATTATTCAATGATCTGGCTTTCCCCATAAGATAGCAGAATTAAGTTAGACAGTGTGTTTTATTGCAACATGCATTCAGATGGCATTGGTGTATCCCTTAATAAAGATTTTGGGAAACAAACTTTGTGGGATTAAGTGGTGTTAGTGAGGTTTGTCTGTTCCAGTAGATTGACATGGTAAGACTCTGTAAGTCTGTTGCTTTAAAGTATGGGAGAGAACTGAGGTGGGGGCTGGGGACAGGAAAGCCTTTGGCAATGTTATTTCTCTTAGAGCAGAATTGGCTTTTAGAATAATCACAGAGAATTTATTTTATGTGGATATTAAATCCGTAGGAGTCAGGGCTGTAGCCAAATATAGTAACATGTTTATTAAAAAAAAAGTTTGCTGAAATATGTATGGTTATCCTTTCCCTAGGAAGACAATTCAGGAACTAGTAGGTGCATATAGGATTGCAGCCTTAGACAGGATCCAATCCTATGTGTATATGAAAGGCCCCTGAAATGAGGCCTTGTCACTACTTTCCCTTCGAAACATAGGTCCTGAAGTCATAACAGTAGGTTGAATTCCAACATGGAGCAAACCAAGGTGTATTGAGGAAGGGCCCATAGTATGAGAGTTCCTGCTTTGCCTACAGAAGGTCCCAGTTAATTCCCCAGCCTCTCTAGGTAGGGTTAGGAAAGAATCCTGCCTGAAACCCTGGAGACCTGCTGCCAGTCAGTGTTGACAGTACTGGGCTAGATGGGCTAGATGAGATCCGACCTCAGTATAAGGCAGCCTCTGTTCCTATGTGCAAGCCACTTTTCTAGGATAGCATCCTCTGAAGATGGGAGCTACATGTGAAGGGCAGATCATGTGGGTATATCATGCAACACAATGATGAGCAGTAAACCAAACCCAGATTTGGGAACGGGGACTTTGCAGTGGCAGTCAGGAAAGCAAATCTCAAAATGACTTGTTCCCTCAACATGGTTTCTGACTTCCCTGACTGGGAGGAGGGATAAATTTCCACTGGCAACAAATAACATACAAATACTTGCAAAATATGAACTGCATTGATTAGTGACTTATAATGTCGTCCTATAGTTGTTATGGAAACTTAAATGTGATGGTAATAGAAAAATCTTCTGAATCTTATTTGATCAGACTGTGTCTTTTAGAGTAATCTAGTTCGTTTGTTTTACATGATTTTGTGTTGGAATGATACATATTGGAATGGTAGATTTATATTTTTATAGGATTTCTGGCATATTCCATCATTAAGACATGGGAAGGATACCATTTAAAAATCCTGCAGAATAAAATGAAAACACAGGTTTCAAGCATAGACAGCTGGAAAAGCACTAACTCCTTACAAGGATACAAATTTTATTTATATATCTATATAGAAATATAGTAGAGCAAGTGGGTAAGTAGAATTAATTATTTCTAAGATCAGGTTCCAGAATAACTTGCTGCCAAACTGACAATCTGCATATTCCGCCCACATGCTGATTGTCAAACACAGATATGTGGAAACAAAAGGACAGAAGCTGGTAGAAATTCTGCTCTTACACCGTACATGCAAAGCTAGTGTTCTTAAGCTTCAGTGCTATTTGTGGTTCTTTCCTCCAGATAAACAGCATCTAGCCTTTCTATGCACCATTTATAATCCCAACTGGAATGCTTTATCAGAATTATTTTTTACAATAAATTAAAACTATGTACCATGACAAGTTTACAGTTCCAAGGAGGCAACTCAGGTGCAAAGGGAGATGGAGGTTGGGACATGTTTTGGTTGGCAGCAATGCGTCTGCTTAGTCTTTTCATGTAATGAATCTCATTGATCTGGATAAAGTACAAAACAAGGCAAGTAACGTTTTCATGGGATTGGTGCATCTTTCCTGTGCAGAAAATCCGAAGACAAATAAGTGAGAAGGCATCCCAAGGTATACTTGTGATAGAGGAAAGCACTTCTTTGCACAGTCCCTAATTAACTTATGGAAATAATTACCCAAAGCTGTGCTGCTGACTGAGTGAGATTTTAAAATAATTAGGCAAAGATTAGGCAAAAGTATTGTTATAGCAGTAGATATTGGCCATTGTAAATAAATTAAACCTCCATGTGTAGAGGAAGTATACGTATGAGTGGTGGATGCTGGGGATGAATAGCAAGCTACAGCCAGCCAAGGTTTGGTAGCTGGAAGTAGACTGATTGTGCGTCTTTGACTTTTGGTGATTTGCAGACGGCAGACTGTCCGCTTATATATTTGGGAACATTTCACTAGGTGGAGTTGACTCCAGCCTGTGACAGACTTGTCCCATACTTGATGTCGTGCCTTCCCCTGATGCTGCTGTTTGAGGAAATGTAGCAGCCATATTGGGGGTCAGACTAAGTAGCCTCATGCAGTCTCATGCTTCATGTTCTTGCTGAGCTCTTGCTCTCTGAAATATATGTTTGTAAGATGACAAGACACAGGAATTTCTTACCTTGTCAACAAAGGCTAAGGTCATAGTGATATGTATATCATGTTCTCTGCTGTTCTCTGCTTATCATGGCTACCCTATAACCCATTTCTTGTATTATAAACAATGGTGCTAGGAGAAGAAATGTTGAGGACTGCAACCCCACACGGGAGGGAGAGGAGGAGCCGTTTCCTATGTGTCACAGTATCTATAAAAACAATGAGCTGATGTAAATCGGGGCTTTTGGCTCTTTGGAAGTGATTCCAGCCATAAAGCCCGCATGTTAAATAAAGAAAAACTCTTTTTCCTTCACTCCGCGGTCTCTCTGACTCTGAGTTCTGCAACAGAAGAATCTGATTCAAAGATAGAAGAATGTGATTTAGGGATCGTCAACGTATGGAATGTCAGGGTGCTGGGAGTTCATTTCTGCCTGGTTTCACAGAAGAATGCAGTCGGGGGGAGGCAGCTACTCCTTCTCAACTACAGCCAGAGCTGGCTTTGGAAAAAGCACCCAAGTCCCCACAGTCTGGGGAGCATTCTTGGATAAGGGACCAAGAGGCAGACTCAGCCCAGGAAAAGGCATGCCCAAGGATGTCTCCTAGGCAGTATCAGCAGTGAAAAGGCAAGAGAAAAAATGCCCCATTAGATGGAATTCTCAACTCTAGGCTAAGATTTCCCGTAGGGCTAGATTGAAAATAAGGAACTCTGGTTGCCCACCCCTGAATAATTGCTGGTGCAGAGGCAAAAAAGTTTGTGAATACAACATTGCTGGTACCGGACACTTCTTATCTTGGACTGCTCATGAACCCTGAACTATTGCAAGCCCTGAATCCCATGTCTTTGGATCCTGTATTGGAATATACTGCTGGACTTTAATCCCTGTTTCTGGATCCTGTTTGGATTATCTAAGTTTATTTGAACTTGGGCTCACTAAGGACTCTGAGCTGTGGAATCATGTGGGGGGGGGGCTGTTTTTGTGTCCTGCTGTAATAAAGGAGTACACTGTTTCTTTAACATGAGCATTGTTGTCTTCGTTGAGCAATATGGTGCATGTGCCAATCTGTGTAGAAGACCCATATTTCTTCAATATATCAAGAACTAGGTTTTAAGAAGCCAGACTACATGAGCACTGCTATAGCATTTACTTTAGTAATGTAGCATCGTCCATCATTCGGCCTGTAGATTGCAAGGGGTCAGTAATACATTTTGGTTTCTAAGTTGGTCATCTTGGACCCATTTGTGGCTAATAACACTCTCTCTGATGTAGTTGGTCTGTGAACATAATCCTCCATAGTAGGATGTGAAGGTCTGAGGCCAATCAGAGGTAAGGGAAAAATAGTCAGGCTTGGAAGCCTGTTTTTTTTTGTTGGGAGGAGGTATCCCTAAGAGGAGGAGTTTCATTTCCCCAGTTAGGTTTCAGTTTCATTTCTCCAGTTAAGTTTCAGTTTTTCAGGTTTGAAACAGTACTTTCAGTTTTGAGGGAGGAGGGTATAAAAAGAGTGAGAGAGACATTAAGAGCAGAGAGAGGAAAACCAGAGCCTGAAGAAAGAGCAGGAAGAAGCAGCCTGGAGAAGTCTAAGTTCAGCTAGGGTAAAGGAACTTGCGTTTTGCAACTTTTTTTTTCTCTTAGGGTGCAATACTATGGCTGCTAGACAGCAGCTAGATGACCATAGGATAATTCAGTTTTCGGGAACTGACTTCGGAGCCAGCGCTCCAAGATGGGTTCCCAGAAAACTGCCTCCCTGCCCCTGCCTCCTCTTAAGAGGTACGGTTGTTCCTCTTAAGAAGAGCTCTGCGCTCGTAAGAGTAGCATGGACGGGGGGAAAAGAGGGCGTTCCTGGGGGCAGGGAGGGGAGGCGATAGTGGAAGCATTGTTATGATGCTTCCTATGTGCCATCCATCCTCCCACCCCCTGCTCTGACCTGCTCCGGCTAGACAACTGAAATTGGCCATCTAGCCACTAATTCCGGGCAGCCGGAGCATGGAGGAGAAGACCCCCCCCCCCCGTGCTCTGCCTGGCCTGCATTGGATAGTTTGTCGCCTCCAAGTTCAGAGGCAGCTGATTATCCCCATTGGATTGCATCCTCCACACCTTTTGTATCGCTCAGTTCTATTATGTAAATACTTTTAGTTGTGATTTGCTTGCTTTAATTTACCAGTAAACTGTTGTGGTTAAACCCTGTGTCTAGAGTGTCAGTCACCCAGGTCTACAGACTAAACTCCAGGTTACTGGAAAGGGGAAGGTAAAAGAAGGAAGGTAGGACTCTTAAGGATGCAAGAGATCTTTAAGGAGTTGCTCGGGGGGTCCAGGTCATAAGGCTGGAACCCTGGCATAGACATTGCTGCATTTTGGGTGAACGTTCAGAGGACTGGCCAAGAAGCAAGACCTCCTTTGTTTCCAGGCAGGTACTTTTCAGCTGTGCATGCCTTATAAGATATGACCAGGTATCCCCATCACTCTTTAAACAGACCAGCCTCCTCAGTATCATCATCAGTCCTTTAGAACTCTTCCTTTTATTCCCTCTTATTTGTACCTCCTTCACTTACTTTGGAAAATTCATTCATAGAGAACCCTGGAGACTCATTAGGAAATGAAAGCTTTGAAAATTTCCTGAGTTTGAATAGCAGCCCAACTGAGTGAGATCAGCAAATAAACATTTGTTGCTGCTCTTGCATTTACTGATATTTTAATAATACATTACTGTCAATGATGTTGGCTTCCTGCTGCAATTTTCTTACTTGATTGTACATCTTTTTCCAAGCACCTTTGTAATTCCCCCTTCTTGAGAGTGAGTGAGTCTAGATCCATACGCTTCTTCAAAAACATTGGTTGAAAAGCAATATAAATGCCCAAACAACTATAAATTGTCAAACAAGTAAATTATTCAATTTGTCTAGCTATAAGATGTTGTCAAGAAAACATCTTATAGCTTAATAGTCTAAAATAAGATGGCAACAGTAAGTAATGTCCGCCCTACACTTCTAGAGGATGTTTGGCAGGACATAAATGTGAAAGTGTCTCAGGTTAATAAAGCTTCACTGAAAACCAAGGTAAAACCAGACACATAGAATGCATCATATTGAAATAATTTAAGGAGCTATGAAAGCAGAAAGGGAAATAACTCATTGATACTAGGGAAGACACTGATGGAGGGAAAAACCACCAGGTGATGACTTTTGTCAACAGGAATGGTTTGTGCCTGATGTTCTATCTGGCCAAATACAAACTGATCAAAGGGTTCCTCCCCAAAGAGGACAGCCAACAGTTCTTCCTCCATTTGTTCATCTCTTCTTTCTGTTTCCTTCTGCTAGGGATGGGCAAATCTGTCAGTTTTGCTTTCTCCCACATTCAGATTTTTTAAATCTCAAGTTCTATCTGTCGTGAATATGAAGCACTTTGTGGATATCAGAAACAAACTTAAACAAAATTCTCGCCCATCTGCCTTAGCCAAATTCAGTAGATACAGCTAGTCCCAGCATGGAGAGGATCGTGATGTACTTGATTGCTATTAAAGATGAGACTGTCAGAAAAAAGAGGCGGCAATCCTAAATAAGCACTAACATGGTTGAATGCTTAATGGATTCAACCCAGACTTTGAAAAGCACTGTCAGTTACAGTTTCTCCTACATCCATTTTTTTTAAAAGTCTCAAGTTCTTTTTCTCCCAAATATGGAGAACTTTGTAAATTTTGGTAAATTCTTATCAAAACTGGACTGAAATGAAGTTCTCACCCATCCCTAGACAGGGCTTTACTAGCAAATGCGGTTGGTGCTGTCTCTGCAACAGGGCACCTGCTAAACCCATCTCAGATATGGCACATTGTAACACCAGCTAGTCACCCACACCGGTGTGGTTCAGTTCAAGGCTCTTGGCTATTGTGTCCTTACCTTCTCTTGTATCCTAATCTTCTCAAATGCCTGCTGATTATTCTCTGACTATGCCCACTCCACTCCCTATGTGACAGCTATCAAAGTGGCTCTCAGTAATCTACTCGCCTTCTACAAAACTATGACATTTTCAGAAAAAAATGTACTCCTTTCACATACACAGGTCTCAGCATCTCCTGAATGGCTTTTATGTTTCCAGAATCCTCTTTCAGATCCTTTGTCAGCAGGATCTTTAGATGTAGCCTGATTTACCTGGATCTAATATTACATTGACCTGGTTCATAGCTTTACTCCAAAAGAAGACATAATTTGCTATTTCAGTCTCTCCTTCTCTCCTAGTTAGGATGCAACCTGCAGTTACTGTTATGGTTGGTATATTCTTTTGCTCTTGTTACAGGATTTGATTGGGACACTTATCAGCTATTTTGGCTGATTCCTCCCTGCACCCCCCAGCCCATTCCCTTAGCAGCTCCCTGTAATCCATCCTCATTGTTCAGGAGAAAGTCTCCCCACCCTTTGGAGAAGTTTTTTGATGAGTGCAAATGGCTGAAGTGTGGAGGTGGGGAAGGGGAACTTTCCCACTGAATTTCTTTCTGTTCACTTATGTTAGGATCTGAGCCAACGTATGAAGAGGCCCTAACTGTACACATCTTTATTACAAGCCCCACACATAATCCAGGAAGAGGTAAATAAAACCCTTTTAGGGTGCAATCCTATGCATGTTTAGTTAGAAAAAAGTTCTACAGCTGGGAGCTGTAAGACTTTTTTCTGTCTAAACCTACTTAGGATTGCACCTTTAATTGAACAAAGGTATTGTGGTGTCCAAAACTCCTGTACTTAAATATGCTTGTTACGTAGTGTGAATGTACATGTATGTACACACACCCGGTAGCAATTATGTTTAAATTCAGGTTTAAGTATTTCAGGATTACAATGTTTGCAGAATGTCTTTAAAAAAGAGAAATTTTGCACATACTTAATTTTTTTACACTGTGTGCAGGAAGTGTTATTTCAGACCTTCAGACTCTGACAGTTGCAGTCCTTATTGTAATGTAGCTGTAGCCAAATCTTGTTAGAGCATGCTGCAAATAGACACATGTTAAATTAATTTTATATCTCACTATTTTGAAGATGCTAGCTTCAGCATATAAAGAAAGGACAAGACAATTTCACTTCCATTTTGTTGATTTCCTATGCCCCTTCCTCTCTTTCAATCCTCCAATACAAAAAAGTTAGTTTGCTGCAAATATGTTTGTGGCAAGACAACTGAATATACTAATACCCACACACCCAACCCCAAACCATAACCTTTATATATAGATGCATGGCAAGAGCAACTTTAAAATGTAATTTGCACATATATGGCCAGAACACTTAATATGGAATTATTTATCAGAATTTTCTTGTGACAAGGATTGTGCAATGTTTAATTCAACTTGGGAACATTTGAGAAGCTGTGCCCTATTGCTTTTTGATCACACTAGTTTCCAAGGCAACATTTCCTCATGCCATCATATAGAAGTGTTTTTAAATCCACGAGAAATTAGTGCCTGAAAATGTATCTGCTGGATTACAGAAACGTAATGAGTAAAAAAAAAATATTCCTTTCTAATAACTGGATATTTTTGGTATCTTTTTAAAAAACCTTATAATTTGAAATTCCTTGCAATACATTAAGGTTTACTACATTGAAGAGAGTAAGTTCTGGCACACACGTCGTGGCTACCCAGGTTTTAAGGAAACCCTGGGTAGACGTGAGTGAGCAGAAGTAAACAAGCATGCTGACTCCTGGCTGCCCACCTGCTCCTGCTGACATAAAGAACCCAGGGATTCCCGAACCTGGAATTCTGGGTTGTTGTGGGAGAACAACCTGGACTTGTAAGTAGGGATGTACACATTTTGTTGTCTGTTCCGTCCATGTTTTGCAGATTGTCAGGTGCCTGTCATTTTGTTGTCTGCTCCTTGACAGAATCAGGTTTTTTCCCCCCGATTTCCCAAATTTGTGCAAATTTCCACTTGGAAAAATGTGCAAGTGCCCCCCCATGTGCATTTTCATGCTTTAAATTATGGGGGAAATGCACATTTTCAGATGGGTTTTTTTATTTTGCATATTTTTTTACTAAATTTGTGTAAAATTCTGGAGAGTAAAAAAAAAAAAAAGCGGTCTGCGGAATCTGTGTGACTCAAGAAAAGCCAGTCCACTGTGGAATCCGTGGGTTAGATTCATAGAAATCCAAACCGATTTGATTCCATTGTGGGTTTCTCCAACATACCTGCTTGTAACCCATGGTTTCTTCTTGGTTTATAAGTCTGGATTGCTCCTCAAACAACATCCCATACTTTGGGGGTTGTATGTCACAGACAGCAACCCAGGAATAACATGTCCGTGGATTGTTTAGTTCAGTAGGAGTGGGCACGCAGCCAGGTGCCAGCACCCACTTCATTTACAATAGCCCACAGATTAACAAACTGTGGGTTGTTGTGATGTGTGAACTGGGCCTGAGTGTGGGAGAGAATAGTGCTTAGACTTAGCAGGGAGATCCCAGTTCACATCCCAGCTGTGCATGGACTTCACTGGGTGATCACATTAATCCTGAACGGTTTTAAAATCTTCTTGCCCAAAGTTATTTTGGCATAAGGACAGTAATTTTCTTTTTACTACTCAGCAAGCTAGGTCCCTTTTATTTTGTCATATACTAAAGACAGATTTATGCCTGTTACGAATGTCCTCTTTCTAAACATTTTAAAACTTGCCTTCTATGGACTGGTTTGCATTGGGCTTAATAAACATCAGGCACATCTAAATTTATGTGCCAAGGTTTAAGATGAGAAACATTATAATGGGTGTAATGCTGCAGCTGAAATGCAGAATATGGATATCTGGAGTAGTTAAGGTTGTGCTGTTTCTTACACTATGTTACCTGTGTTGTCCTGTGACTGATGGTCACTGCTATACTTCCAGAAGGCCAAACTGACATTGAGGAAGATTGCTTTCAATTACATCTGGATGTTGGCTTCTAAGAAGAATGGCTTTAATTTTCTTTCCTGTGAACAAGCTCCCCCTGTGATGGGTGAGCTGTAAATTAAAACAAATTAGGAGCCTTAGCCTCCCACAAAGTTTACATAATTAAAAAAAGCAAGTTCATAATGCAGAGAAAGCACATGTTTATTCAATGCCTCTGGGAAAAACAGGGTCAGGCAAAGTGAGCTAAAATTATCTGGCATTACACGAAAGGTAGAAAGACCACATCAAGCACAGAAGACTAGTTCCAGGCAACTTCTTAAATATTAATGGGACACTAAATACCTTTACCTTAGTCAAATTTGAATTGCTGTGGTGTCAGGTCTGTAAATAGTGAGCTTTTACCTAATTCAGGGGGAAAAGATGTCTGTTGGGTACAGAAGCAGAAAGAAAAGGGGCATCCTCAAGTTCTGAAGTTCTGAGAGCCAGTCTGATGTAGTGTTTAGAGTGTTGAACTGGGACTCAAGAGATCCAGGTTCTAGTCCCCACTTGGTCATGAAGGTCACTGAGTGACTTTGGGCCAGTCACTGACTCTCAGCCTCCCTACCTCACAGGGTTGTTGTGAGGATAAAATGGAGAGGAGGAGGACCGTGTGAGCTGCAAGAAGAACAAAGCAGGATGTAGGATTTGTGGAATTATCACTTTTTTTGCCAGCATGGACAGAAATAAACAAACTTACTTCCGCAGCAGTTGTACTTAGGTCAGCCATAGGGAATAAATATGAAGGGTTTAGGAGCTGCAGAATGTTTGTATCCTTGACTTACCGTTAAATATTTAATTTATGGATCTGTAATGGTTCCTACTGAAAGAAATAGTGCAGATTCCATTATAAAAGCCCTATTTTACCAACTGACTTTGTGTGTGTTTTTAAAGACAACAACTTTGGAATTGAATTGTCTTCTCATTAGAGCAACTCCAAAGATCATAGAATCATAGAATCATAGAATAGTAGGGTTGGAAGGGGCCTACAAGGCCATCGAGTCCAACCCCCTGCTCAATGCAGGAATCCAAGTCAGAGCATCCCTGACAAATGGCTGTCCAGCCTCGTCTTGAAGGCCTCCAGTGTGGGAGAGCCCACCACCTCCCCAGGTAATTGGTTCCATTGCCGTATTGCTCTGACACTCAGGAAGTTTTTCCTGATGTTCAGTCGGAATCTGGCTTCCTGTAACTTGAGCCCATTATTCCGTGTCCTGCACTCTGGGATGATCAAGAAGAGATCCTGGCCTTCTTCTCTGTGACAACCTTTCAAGTACTTGAAGAGCGCTATCATATCTCCCCTCAGTCTTCTCTTCTCAAGGCTAAACATGCCCAGTTCTTTCAGTCTCTCTTCATAGGGCTTTGTTTCCAGTCCCCTGATCATCTTTGTTGCCCTCCTTTGAACCCTCTCCAGCTTGTCTGCATCCTTCTTAAAGTGTGGTGCCCAGAACTGGACACAGTACTCCAGATGAGGCCTAACCAGTGCTGAGTAGAGGGGAACTAGTACTTCCCGGGATTTGGAAGCGATGCTTCTATGAATGCAGCCCAAAATAGCATTTGCCTTTTTTGCAGCCACATCACATTGTTGGCTCATATTCAGCTTGTGATCGACAACAATTTCAAGATCTTCTCTTATAGATGCTTGCTATATG
The DNA here is from genome assembly GCF_057233095.1 of Heloderma suspectum. Lineage (NCBI taxonomy): Eukaryota > Metazoa > Chordata > Lepidosauria > Squamata > Helodermatidae > Heloderma > Heloderma suspectum. Next base: position 41,568,359 of record NC_139460.1, on the reverse strand, counting down.
TATGCTAGTGTTTTCTGCAGCAAAAACATAAACTGTGGACAACATAATGTAAAGACGCACGTCTGGGGACACTGTCCCAATCGTGGTTTCTCAGACACATGTTGTACTTTATTTATTTATTTATTATTAAATTTATTAATCACCCATCTGGCTGGTCACCCAGCCACTCTGGGCGATGTACAACATACAATAAAACAGTTTAAAACAATAAAATTCTACAATAAAAACATTTTCTAAAATACCCTAACCCACCCCAAATGCCTGCCTGAACAACCACATTTTTAATGCACGACGGAAGCTCATTAAAGAGGGGGCATGACGGAGTTCCCTAGGGAGGGAGTTCCACAGAGTGGGGGCCACCACAGAAAAGGCCCTCTCCCTCGTCCCCACCAGTCTAGCTGTCCTGGCTGATGGGACAGAGAGAAGGCCATCCGAGGCTGATCTTGTTAAGCGGCCTGTCTGGTGCTGCTGGAGGCGCTCCTTAAGATAGGCTGGGCCGGAACCATATAGGGTTTTAAAGGTCAAAACCAACACCTTGAATTTGGCCCGGAAAACAACTGGTAACCAGTGCAACTCCTTCAGCACTGGAGTGATGTGATCTTGCCGGCGGCTGCCTTTAATCAGGCGAGCCGCCGCGTTCTGTAGCAGCTGCAGCTTCCGAACCGTCTTCAAGGGTAACCCCACGTAGAGCGCATTACAGTAGTCTAAACGAGAGGAGACCAGGGCATGTACTACCAATGGGAGCAGATGGTCGGGAAGGAAGGGGCGCAGCCGCCATATCAGATGGAGTTGATACAGCGCTGTCCGGCTCACAGCTGACACCTGAGCCTCCATGGACAGCTGGGAGTCCAAAATGACCCCCAGGCTGCGGACCTGGTCTTTCAAGGGTAGCTGTACCCCATTCAACACCAGGTCAACATCCCCCAGCCTCCTCTTGTCTCCCACCAAAAGTACCTCGGTCTTGTCAGTGTTCAGCTTCAGCTTATTCCTCCCCATCCAGCCACTCTCCATCTCCAGACATTTGGACAGGGATTCTACGGCCAACCTTGGTGAAGATTTGAATGAGAGGTAGAGCTGCGTGTCATCCGCGCATTGATGACACTGCACCCCAAACCTCCTGATGATAGCCCCCAGCGGCTTCACATAGATGTTAAATAGCATCGGGGAGAGGATGGAACCCTGTGGCACCCTACAAGTGAGCGGCCACGGGTCCAAAACCTCCTGTCCCAGTGCTACCCTCTGGTACCTGCCGGAGAGGAAGGACCGGAACCACCGCAATACAGTGTCTCCAATGCCCAACCACTCCAGGCGGTCCAGGAGGATACCGTTGAGAGGTCGAGGAGAACAAGGAAGGAGCATTCACCCCTATCCAAAGCCCTCCTCATATCATCTACCAAGGCGACCAAGGCTGTTTCTGTCCCATGCCCAAGCCTGAAGCCCGACTGAAATGGGTCTAGATAATCAGTTTCTTCCAAGTGTGCCTTCAACTGCACCGCCACCACCTGCTCAATCACCTTGCCCCAAAATGGCAGATTTGAGACTGGGCAAAAGTTGTTCAGAACTTGAGGATCCAAGGAGGGCTTCTTTAAGAGCGGTCTTATCACTGCCTCCTTGAGGGCTGATGGCATCACTCCCTCCTCAAGGGAGGCGTTCACCACCGCCCTGATCCCCTCACCCAGTCTCTCTCTGCAGCCCATAATGAGCCAAGATGGGCAAGGATCAAGTAAGCAGGTGGTCAAGCCGTACAGATGAAAGCACCTTGTCCACTTCATCAGGAGGAAGAAGCTGGAACCGATCCCACAAAACCGGTTTGCCACAGGCCGCCTCTTGCTCACTAACTGTATCCACAGCATGCAGAGTAACACACCTAATCTGATCAATTTTATCTGCAAAGTGCCTTGCCAAGGCCTCACAGGAGGCCTTAGAATGCTCCAGTGGTTCCAGAGCCACAGAACCAACCAGGCTCCAGACCACTTGGAACAGCCTCCTGGGACAGCACTCTGCAGACGTGATGGAGGCAGCATAATATTCCTTTTTTGCTGCCTTCACCGCCACGTGATAGGCTGAAGATACAGCTCTAGCCCGTGTCTGATCGTCTTTGGAGCGAGACTTCCGCCACCGGCGCTCTAGCCGTCTCACCTCCTGTTTCAGAGTTCGTAACCGCGGATTGAACCATGTTGCAGTCCGAGCCCTGTTCAGGGGGAGAGGGCATTTCGGAGCCACCTGATCTAATACCCCAGTGATTGCGGCATTCTAGCCACCCACCAGGGTCTCGACCGAGTGGCCGTTGGCGTGCCCCAGAGAATCCCCAAGCGCGTTCAGGAATCCATTTGGATCCATAAGACGCCTGGGGCGGACCATTTTAATGGGTCCTCCACCCCTGCGGACGGGTTGTGGAACCGAGAAGTCCAATGTCACCAGATAGTGATCTGACCATGACACGGGGGTGGTGGATATACCCCCGACTTCCAGATCACTCCCCGCTTCTCCAGAAACAAACACAAGGTCTAGGTCATGACCGGCTACATGGGTGGGCCCAGTTAGAATATGGTGCAGCTACCAGGAGGCCATGGTCTCCATGAAGTCCCGAGGTGCTCCTGTGAGGATGGCCTCCGAATGTACGTTGAAGTCCCCCAACACCAGTAAGTTAGGGGACTGCACACGCACATCAGAGACTACCTCAAGCACCTCGGCCAATCAGTCATGCAGCGGTGTGGACGGTACACAAGCAGAATCCCCAGACTGCCCTTCGAGCCCAACCTCCAGTACATGCACTCAACAACCTTGGTCTCCCGGAGAGGGGGTCTGGTGAAGACCAAGGACTCTCGGTAGATAACAGCCACTCCCCCTCCCCGATCCCCAGCCCTCGGCTGCTGTGCATACGAAAATCCAGCTGGACACATGGCTGCAAGGGTTGGAGCAGCAGCCTCGGCCAGCCAGGTCTCCGTAATACATGCCAGGTCTGCACCCTCATCCAGGATCATGTAATGGATGAGGGAGGTTTTCTGGGTAACAGACCTGGCATTGCAGAGCAGCAAACGAAGGCCAGAAGATGGGGTCACGCCTCCCCCAGCCATCCTTTGGCTCTGGACAGGCCCGGAGCAGGGGACAGATACTACACATCTCTCCCTTGTTCCCCTTACCAGGCATGGCCTGCCCCTAGTGCTCCGCCAGCGCCTGCCGCCCAGCCTCGGTATGTTCTGGCCCCCAACACTCCCCCCACTGCCTCCATCAGGTGGACACATGCCCCCTCGCTCCCGCCTATCAGGCAGGCTACCCACCCCTAAAAACACAACAAAATCCCCCAGAAAAACAAACAAACAAAATTAAAAATCCCCTTAAAAATAATGCCAGGCAGGAGTCCACAGGGAAGGCCTGGTGGTGGTGGTGGCGGCGGCAGCGGCAGCAGCAGCAGCAGCAGCAGCAGGCATGCCTCTTCCCCGGTGGTGGTAGTGGCCTCTCCTGCAGGCCCTGGCTCTCCCAGGCCACCTCAGCCAGCCAGCTTCTGTAGCCCCTCCAGGGAGGGGCAGGTGGAGCAGCACAGCTGGCTCAGTACCTGGGGGCCTGGTCCTGCAGGGACTGGCGGTCTGCCAGGCAGAAGTCTACAGGGAAGGCCTGGTGGTGGTGGTGGTGGTGGTGGCAGCAGGCCCAGCAGCAGCAGGCACGCCTCTTCCCCGGTAGTGGTGGTGGCCTCTCCTGCAGGCCCTGGCTCTCCCAGGCCACCTCAGCCAGCCAGCTTATGTAGCCCCTCCAGGGAGGGGCAGGTGGAGCAGCACAGCTGGCTCAGTACCTGGGGGCCTGGTCCTGCAGGGACTGGCGGTCTGCCGGGCAGAAGTCTACAGGGAAGGCCTGGTGGTGGTGGCGGCGGCGGCAGCGGATGTGGATGACTTGCACGTATGTCATCCACACTGTATCTGTTTGGTACAGGAACCACCCATTTATCCACAGGAAACACACTTGCCACACGAGTTGTGGACCTGCCCTTTTCCCCTTGAGTAGTTGGAATGTCAGTGTCTTTAAATCGGGTGTTGAACCTCTTTCACCAAATTAAATTTTGGAGATGCTCTTGGAGGCAACATTCCAGTGGTGGACATAGCCAAGGCAAAAGGGGCAGGGGAACCGCCCACCCCCCAAACCGGCATATTTTAGCTTAAAGCTCTTACTGACAGTAATTAAACTATTCCAACCTTTTAGAATAGGAGAAAAAACAAGCAAATGTTGGAAAACTACCAAATGATAGGTGGTCTGGGAAAAGTAGCTGGGTCAGGGGAAGGGGTGTGGCCATCTGGGCAGCCCCAGAGGGTTGGACATGGTCTGCAGGTGGGCCAGATATGGCCTGAGGTTCAACACCCCTGCTTTACAGCTTCACCTGCAAAATAAATGTATTCTAGGCAAATTTGGCCTCTGATTTGACACTTGTAGTCCCCCCATTCCCCATCCCTCTGTATGTGTTGATATTATACCCAGTGTCTATCATCCTATGACTTGATAACAGAGTGGGTTTCTGTTTCTGATGGTGATTGATATAAAGATGTCTGAGAATCTTTGAGTGGAGTTGACAGGGCAACCTGCCATTTTGTGTGCTCTTGACATGTCGTAGGCACGTGATGAGATAGCAGCTTGCCCTATCCTGATGCAGCCTGCTTTTAGAAGGAGGAGGGGAGCTGCTGTCTTGCCACACACCTGTGACATTTTGAAGACCCAGACTGCGCCAAAAAAGAAATCCCCTTGAGATTGTTTCATGTCAGTCTCCATTTCAGACTATCCTTTGAATCCACCCAGAGTTTGTTCTTTATACAAAGAGAAAGGTCTTGCATGCCACATTACCAGCTTGCTACTTAAAAAACACACACCCTAGTTTCCCTTTAGCTATATACTAGTCTCTTTTTAGAAAAACAGGAATCTCTTGCTTGAAATGTTTAGTTACAGCCTGCTTCTGGCCTCAGTATGCATACATTTCTCAGATAGGTGAAGATGGTTGTTCTTGCTTTCCCCCCATTCTCCTTTCTACTCTTTTCCAATCTATGTGCACCTTTCTCCTGCATGGAATTGATGTGTCCGTGGCGAACTTTCACATGAATCAGCTATCCTGAACTGAAATCACTAGATTTTCAGACACAAATTACCTTGCAATTGCTAATAGCTTGTGCCTCACAGCGATGGTTTGCACAGTCAGTTGACAACAGGTATAGCCAGTTCATGCAGAACAAAATTCTGCATGGTTTTGCTTATTTTAAATATTTTTTATTCTCCTTTTCCAAAATTGTTTTGTTTTCAGGGAAGATTATAATCCAAATTCAAAAGTACCATAAAAACACATGAAAACCATTACATAATCCAGCAGTGACATAAGAACCTTTCCCAGCCACCACTAATCCTAATTGTAATGGGCCATACAAATTTTTGTAATAGGTAAAAATCTTTCAATGCCTAAATGCTTTCCTAAACACATTTTACATTGCTACCTGTGAAGGTCCATCACTACCTGTAAAGCCAGGAGAATGATGCATAAAAGCACACATGGTTATTCCATTGTCTCAATGCCGCATCTGAGAAGGCTCCGATCCTTGTCAGAGATGTATTTACTGCCTCGACTGAGAAAACTTGGAGCAGTGTCCTGAAAGAAGACCTCAGGAGGGGCACTTTGCCTCATATAAGTCAAAGTGCCATTTGAAATACGTTGTTCCCAGGCCATGAAGGGGGTTAAGGTCAGAACTGGCACCTTCAATTGGGCCCAGACCCAACTGGTAGACCCCAACTGCACAGGCTAATTAATACACATTGCAGTTTGTTTTATCTGGATGTTGTTATTGATTTTTATGTCGTTTTTTATGTTTTTTATTTTGTATTTTATTGCTGTTTTTATTATATGTTGTTGTGTTTTTATATTATACTGGTGGGAGATTCAGGACAGATTGAATGAAGTACTTCTTCACATAGCACATAGTTAAACTATGGTATTTGCTACCACAAGATGTAGTGATGGCCACCACTTTTGAATGGCACTAAAAGGGGATTAGAATTCATGGAGGATAAGGCTATCATTGGCTACTAGCTCTGATGACTATATGCTACCTCCAGCATCAGAGGCATTATGCCTCCATATACCAGTTTTTGGGGAATATGGTTGTGTGTGTGTCTCTGTGTGCATGTGCACGCACGCGCTATTGCTCATGTCCTCCTTGTGGGCTTCCTGCAGACAGCTGGTTGACTACTGTGTGAACAGAATGCTAGACTAGAAGTTGTGGAAATACTGGCATACCTTTGACATTTTGGGTTGTTGTACATTGTGTGTCAAGGTATACATACATTCCCTTTTCTTGGTTTGGTTTGTGATGGTAGACTAAATAGGCCTTTGGTCTGATTCAGCATGGGTCTTTTTATGTTCTTACTTATGAAGTGTTAGTCCTTGCCAGTAACTTAAAATAATATACAGGGTTTGACTAGGTGCTTGTTTACTTTCTGACAAATACAATAGAAGGTTTAAGAATAGTGTAAAGGGGATTACCCCCCCCCCCCCGATGTATGAGCTGAAGTTTGGTCAAAAGAGAAGACATCAAGTTGCTATCACTATTATAGGCCAAGAGATCTGCAACATCACACACAAAATTCATTTGCAGTGTTACTCTCTTCAGTCTTCCCTCCATTCAAATTAGGCTGGTGGATAATTTCAAGACCTTTCAACAGCATGGCAGACAAGCAATTATTCTAGCGGCACTCTCAGTTCTCAGTTTGCACAAACTGTAATTAACCAGCCTGCAGATGAAAGCAACAGGTCATAAAGATCAATATCCATAGGGTAGAGAAGCTGATGGAGGAAAAGGCACACCTAGCTGAGAATTAAAAATTACCAGGGGCAATAAAATGAGAACAGGATTTTTGCTCTGAAGCACAACTCTGAATATAAATTAGAATAAATGCCACCATCTAGACAAGGAAGGAGCACATGGAAAGACTAAGAAAAATAATTAAAAGTACTCTGATCCTGAATACCCTAAAATGGGGGGTGGGTGAGGGACATGGAGTGGAGGGCTAAATTCCCTTCCTCCCTCTTTCACCAGTAGATTGCCAGAGAGGCTGCAAGTGTGATTTTTCACTAATGCGCTCCCTGCCCATCAGTTCAACCTCAGTCTGTATGATGGCTGTAAATTATCTCCAAATCCTATTCCTGATGGTCACTGCCCATGGCAAGATTTTTCAGGCCTTGGAGTATATGACAAATAGGGTAACGCTGCAAGAGAAGGGGGAGAAAAAAAGAAAAAAAAGAAGGCTTTCAAAGAAGATGCACTCCAAAACAAAACAAATGACCACTAGTAGCACATCCAGTTTATAAATGTATAGATTTAAAAAATTAAAATTTATAGATTTTAAAATTTAAAATTTATAGATTTAATTTTTTAAATATACACACACAGAGATTTTAAAATGTGAAATGTTTTGGTATAAAACACATTCAGTCACAAATAAAAATATTCTACAATACCACTTATAAGCTGAGCCAGAACCAAAGGAGGCAACTATTGGGCATTGCCAAAACATATGGTTGAAAGAAGCATTACATGTACTACATCCCCAGCACTTATGCGAATTAGACAAACCCGTATCAAAGAGACGTTGTGGAGTCCAATAAACCCAAAACAAGATTTTTTGCTGAATAAGACATAGCCTAAGACCCTGATGCTGGGAAAGATTGAAGGCAAAAGGAGAAGGGGACAGCAGAGGATGAGATGGCTAGATAGCATCACTGATGCAATGAATGTGAACTTGAGCACACTCCAGGAGAGAGCGGAGGACAGGAAGGCCTGGCGTGCTATGGTCCATGGGGTCACGAAGAGTCGGACACGACTTAACGACTGAACAACAACAACAAAGATCCATAGATACTACAGGTACAATGATTCCATTGATTAGCCAAAATGGGACAATCTAATTCTGTATTCCATTCCTGTCTTAGATCATGAATATCATATTTATTTACTGATAAGTATTTATATACATGCATCATGGGTCAATACGACTGATCAGCTGCAATAAGTGTTTCCAATAACAATGGAGACTCTGAAGCTGTAAAAGCGGCTGGACCAAATCTACATTCTGACAAATGTTGCAATTGTAAGTATTGCCATTTAGCCATTGCGGGTAAATCATATTTGGCACACAAGTCAGAAAAGACAGAAACTCATTGTCAGGACCCAATAATTGATCCAGGGAAAAATCAACTTATTCACTCAAGTCCGCCACAAAAACATTTTCTTTCCAATTTTTAAATCTGGATTTCCCCATAGAGTCGATTGAGCATGAGAAAATGGAGCAAATTGTAACTGATGTGACATTATATGCCTCACCTTTCTAACAGCCAGAATTGGGGAGAAGGTCAATCCATCCTAATACGCCGAGAACCTAATGCTGTCCAATTAGAAAGAGGGTCCAGACAGAAAGATTCCAAAACAGACCAGGTGGAAAATCTAATCGGACCGGAAACAACCAAAATTTAGTACAGGTCAACAAATAGGCCTGATGGTATAAAGCAAGGTCCAGAAAGCTAAACCCACCTTCAGTTGAAAGTTGCATCCTTTTCAGAGTTATTCGTGGTGAGGAGGACCCCACCCCCAATATTTATGAAACAAAGCATTGATTTTTTTGGGATTTATCTTGCACATGTTTCATTAGGCTGAATATCAGCCAGGTGCCCCTTATATCTTTTTATGAGAGCTCTTCCAGTTTCACCAGTGAAAAAGGAATTACATTCCAAACACTCAATTTTATAAAGCGCACCGTTAACTGTACACTCTCCTTACTGTGCACTGGCTGGTTCTGACTAAAACCCAGAATGGATTTAAAGCCCCACTGAAATTGGAGTCATCAGCTTCCACTGGCAGCTCTCAAGCAGAGATCTTTCCTGTCATCTACTTACCTGATGTCAGGGACTGAATGTGGTACCTTCCTCATGCAAAGCATGTATTCTACCACTTAGCTGCTAAGTTCTTTCTAGCAGGACAATCAGTCACCAAAGATTTATTGTCTGGAAGCCTAAAGCACCAAACTCCATGATTCCTATTATCAAGCATCTTTCCAGTGTCGTTTGAAAACGTTGACTATCTGGAGGTTCGGCAGCCTTGGAATCCTGAGCCTTATTTCATAGTCCATTTCCAAAATGGCATACTTTATTTCAGGAAAACAGTGTACTGCTGCTCTGTAATTAAAATAGCATCTGCAAAAAGGATGTTTTCTGATCTGGTATGCAAACATTTAATAAAGGAGGTGGGGAGGAGCATTCGCAGCCCAAAGGGAACAGGGCTACCTATGAAAAAGTAAAAAAGGTGTCCCCAACCAGTCGTGTCCGACTCTAGGGTGCGGTGCTCATCCCCGTTTCTAAGCCGAAGAGCCAGCGCTGTCCGAAGACGCTTCCGTGGTCATGTGGCCAGCATGACTGAACACCGAGGTGCACGGAACGCTGTTACCTTTCCCGCCGAGGCGGTACCTATTTATCTACTTGCAATTTCTTGCTTTCGAACTGCTAGGTTGGCAGAAGCTGGGACTGAAGACGGGAGCTCACTCTGTCACGCAGCACTCGGGTCTCGAACTGCTGACCTACCGACCTTCCAGTCTGCAGCTCAGCGTCTTAACCACTAAACCACCGCGGCCCCTTATGAAAAAGTACTGCATATTAAATATTTCTCTTTCATATTAAATATTTCTCTTTCATTGCAGTTTGTCTCTTAAGATGCTTCTTCCCAAGTTCCCAAGATTTATTTAATATGCAGTATGAAAAAGTACTGCATATTAAATAAATCTTGGGAAGAAGCATCTTAAGAGACAAACTGCAATGAAAGAGAAAGAATCGCCTTTCTTCCTCATCAACAGTTTACCTTCTAAATGTTAATGGGTGCTGGGGGAGGGGAGATTGTGTGACTGACTCACATCTCCTTGGAAGCATAAAAGATTTTTCAGTGTTATTAGTGATGCACAAGCTGTAATGCTCTGAAACATCCTGGTATGAAAAACAGACCAAAATGCTCGTCCTTATCAAAAAGGATACAGTGTAGCAGATTCAGAAAAAAAGAATGATTGAGACTGGTGAACAGACAGAGATTGCATCAGTTACTCACCTAATATTGATTTTATGAACTCTTCTCACTTTCATTACATACAGATAAACCATGATGCAGTTATTCCATTCAAGAATTCTCTATTTAATCAAGTACTGTTCCAATGAAAAGAGCCTTCCCATTTTTCTGCTTTCTTATCAATACTGAAATCAAATTTAAGAATAGTCCTTGAGGTTTGCAAAGCTCTTTAGACTGCGGTGCTATAGACACTTTATTTGGCAGTCCTATTGAATTCAGTAGGGACTTCATTCTGAGTAGGCAGGCATAGTAGGACCGTGCTGTTAGGATGCTGCTTTTGTCCTATTTAACTAGTCCTACAGTTCTTGAACCTCAGTAGGACACTACTTCCCATGACATTATGATTATCCCTTATCCTAGAATGTGGATAAGGAATGTGGTCAGCTATCCAGAGCACATTTGGGGTGTTCGGGGGGATGCTGCAAGGGGCAAGTGGAATCCATTCCGGAAATGGAATCCATTCTGCTGGCAGACACTCCACATTGGATACACCTTTTAATCCAGGCGGCTGCTGTTCCACCCTCATTAAAATCAGTTTGTTTGACTAGCTGTACTTTGGCAGGCTGGGGAGGAACTATTCTTTGATGTGTTGGCTGTTCTTATAATTTCTCACAACTAAATCCTACCACACTTGCTGCTGCAGAGCCAGTTTACAAATCAGCTAATATAGCTTAATTATTTTATTTTTATTTATTACATTTCAAATCCACCCAAGAACTAATGTTGTCTTACTTGGTACTACAGTAGGAATATGAGTATAATTCTCTCAAACCATCTAGCACCTCAAGATGCTCTAGACCAGAATTATGACCATGTAAAGGCCATCAGAAAATTGTTTTCTTTGACTATAGCACTTCAGGATTTTTAGCTCTGCACCTGCAGCCTGAACACTCCCTTGCTCGCTCAGATAAAACTAGCTTTGCATAGAAAACTAGTGCATCAGGGAGGTTAGACTGAACCCTTCTCCCTGATATATTAGTTCTCTATACGAAGAGACACCCTCCCCATTTTTCAGATTGTGGAGCACCATTCAGTCTGGCAGCCACAACCTGAAATAATGAAATCAGGGGCAAGCTTTACCACTTGATTCTGCTGAATATATAAAAATGGTTCTTAGGGTCAAACTACAAATTACTTACAGTGGGCTGGGTGGAGATCAGAGCCCAATCTGACACATGCAGGTGATGGTATATCTGGAGATTAGCCCAGAGGATATGGAAGGTTCACTCCTAGGTCCTGGAATGCTCCTCTTCTGCAGCAACCGTATGAAGTCCTGGCCTCTGAATACAGGACACGGTCTCCTCCAGTCCCATTAATTATATTCATGAGTGGCAGTTGATAATGAATAGTTGTAGTCTGTCCTAAGGTGAGCATGGGGCCATCACCACCACTGCCACTGTCATTTCCCCTAATTAAAGCATTTGTACAGCACTATACTGTTAACATCTTGTTATGTAAAAGTTCACAAGTTGTATTTGGGAAGACCAGATTTTAGTACATCTCCTACTTGTATTTTATCCATCTACTACACCCCACTTGTGCCCCACTCTTCATATTATCCACTTCTTGAAATAGCTCTAAACTCCTGGATGAACATTGACCTATGTTGCACATGACTTAAAATACTATAGGTTAGAGATTCTAGGGGTGCTTCCAAATGGAGGGCTCCTGGCATTATCAGTCAAAAGGCATTGTGTAGCTACTCTGTCTTTTCTTCCTTAACAGATTTTTTTTCCCTAGTAAGAAAAAATGGAAAGAAAAGTAGGAAAATGTGAGAGGGTTGCAGAAAGGCGTTGTTGTCTTCTCTTCCACCCCCATAAAATTCTGTGAATCAGGCAGAGCAATTGCACAATAAAAACCTCATCTGGAAGCTCTCTTTGTGATGGCAGGACACCGCTCTCAATAAGACAGTTCAATAAAACCATATAGTAGAAACACCTTTCTATACAGTCAAGTTCTTCCAGCTAAATGGAAGTGCACATACACAAATGATTGCTAATCAAGTCACCATAAAACTCTTGTCAAAATCTACAGATAATGTTGTCCTTCCATATCTATTCCTTATCCATAATTTTTTACTTTTTTTAACTACTTAAGCATCTGGAAGAAAACTGGAAATGGTCTGTCTTTCAAAGCCTTTGATATATTTCAACACAAAAGTACACTCTGGACAGCCTTGCAAGCAGTTTCTTTGGAATAAAAAGTAGAGGACAAGTATTTTATTTGGGCAGAACCTTTTTATTTAGAGGTGACCTTCAAAACAAAACTAAGAAACCAACAAAACAGAAAAGAGGGAATGCTCAGTGATTGAACTCTTCAGAAAGTATGCATATTACTCTTCAAGACTCTGACCTGAGTAGGACTTTTAACCTGCGCTTATTGCATACCCCAAATTCAAATGCTACATCAGTTCTGCCCATATTCTGTGCCATGAATGTGCACTGCAAGAAATAAATGATTTCAATAATTAAAGGCTCCCTATTAGTCCAAAGGACTCTGAGGAGGCAGCCTTCTGGTGTCTGCATGAGTAACTGCTCTGGCCTTTCTGTCTCCTTTATTATTTATTTAATTTATACCCTACCTTTCTCCCAAGGAAATGGCACTCAAGGTGGCTGTTTCCAAACATTCTCTGTTGTTACTGTTTTGTTCATTTGATCTTGCAGAAATGGACAGACAACAAAATTACCTGCCCTCGGAGAAGGCATGAATGCATGCATGACTGGGTGGGATTGGGTGAGATGCTAAGCCCAGGAATCAAGATGTATGCCAATTCAAGTGAATTATGCACAACACAAGGGCAGATTCCTCTAAGACAGGAGAAGGTAACCTGTTGTCCTCCAGATGTTTCAGACTACAACTTCCATAAGCTCCACCCAGCATGGCAAATGGCCATGAATTATGAGAGCTGTAGTCAAAAACATCTGGCACTAGGGCACCAGGTTGCTTGAAAGGAAAGGTTCCTCCTGTGCAAGCACCGGGTCATTACTGACCCCTAGAGGGACGCCGCTTGCGCTGGCGTTTTCCTGGCAGACTGTAGCGGGGTGGTTTGCCATTGCCTTCCCCAGTCGTGACCTTTCCCCCAGCAAGCTGGGTACTCATTTTACCGACCTCGGAAGGATGGAAGGCTGAGTCGACCTGAGCCACCTACCTGAGACCTGGCTTCCACTGGGATCGAACTCAGGTCGTGGGGAGAGTTTCAGCTGCAATACTGCCGCCTACCACTCTGCGTCACACAAGCCTCTGTGCTCACACGAGGTTGCTTACTCCTGCTCTAAAAGGTACTCTTAATGCTGCAAAGAAAAGAAATGGCTGAATCCTTTCCAATGGATGTCATTAACAATTTGTGCTGCTGCTGGAGAGGAAGAACATTCCAGGACCTGGGAATCAAATGCTACATATTTCTTGGGTAGATTTCCAGACACACCGTTGCCACCATGCGGGAACTGAGCAATTGTTCTAAGAATTTTATAGAATTTATGCCTGTAGTATATATCATTTTATATAGTTTGTGATATATGGCATGCTTATTTCATTTGGCCTCCTTTTATTCCCCACTCCATTTAATTACTTAGACCGTAAGCACCTTCAGAATAGAAGTGTTTGGGAAACCTTCTGTAAGCAACTCTGAAGTCCCAGGATAGAGTGGGATACAAGTCTAATAAATAAAAATGGTATCTAGCCCCTAAAATATGCTTCCACATTTAGTGGGTTTTAGTCATACTTAAAGTGGACCCATCAAAATAAATGGGACTGAAGTTAGACTTATGTCACATTGATTTCAGTGGGTCTGCTCTAAGTTTGGATCCAGTTCTTTATTCTTATAGAAGTAAGATGGCAGATCAGGAAGACATTATCTAAGATTAGATTGGTTGAAGTGCTACAGCAGTATGAAGCCAGTGGTAATGTTGCATTAACTATATGCTACAGACATCAATGAAATATTTAATGACGGCAATAGAATAATACTTGTTCCTAATTTCTACCTGCTGCTTTTGATAATACTGCACTGTCACTCAATGGACAGGCACAACTGACAAAATAGTAAAATTCAAAATCTTTACTAGAGCCAGATAAAAAATAAAACAGGATGCTGCAGTGACACTGAAATAAGGTACAAGGCAATACAGGATTTAATTAATGTCCCTACCACATACAGGTACAGCAGATAAATCCCTAATGGATAATTCCTCAAAAGGAGAGACAAGAGTCAGAGATATGCCTTGGCACTAATTTGTACGGGTGCAAAATAACTCTGGCATAGAAAAACTTGCACCAGCTGCAGATATGCACAGAGAGCAAAGTATAGGACATATTCTTTCAGTGTATGTGTGTATCATGCAAGTTTAAGTAAGCACTCTAAAATAATTCTAAACATTGTATCTCTGTCCTTTCTGAAATAGTGTATTCCCAGTCTCTGAAAATGGGAACACTAAATACACAGAACACAGGCAATGAGCAATAGGGTGAAACTGGCTCTAAAGGTCAAACAGCACCATGAACTAAGCATTACTTTATCATGGGACCTATACTTCCTTATCTATGCTGATGCCATATTTTGGACACCTGCCCAGAGTACCCGTGCTATTTCCCTGGATATCTCAGACGCTTAAACTGCACACAGCACTCTTAGTTCATTATTTAAGATTATATCAAGCAGTTGAGGATGGTGGGGGGACACGAAGGGCTATAGATCTGTTATCGTTTCTACCCGTAACATCTCTAGTCACGGTTCCATAGAGTTAAAACACAGGTGAATGTTAACATGACAATTGAACCTCTGTTACCCATGGACAGGCAGACGGTGACATGGGTAGATTTGGTTCAAGGAACATGGGATACCAGTCTCTGTGATGCACCACCCAATGTGTTTTAGCTTGAGGCAGTAGGATAGCTTTCAGGGAGACAACCCCCTATGAGACCTTGATGCAGGACATTTCCTTTAAAGGATTTAGAAATACTCTGATTTCTGTAAACTGGCACTCTGTTCAGAACAATGTGCATTATGAGACATATGTGTAAAACAAGCTTGAATTTTAAGTACACCATAGTAAGAGACCTGTGTGATTTCATTTTAAATGTTCTTTGGTGTTAAAAAAATCCCATGATTAAATTACAACACAGCCTCTTTGCTGTCAAGCTACACCAACAATAAGGGTGCAATCCTATGCATGTTTAGACAGAAGAAAAGGCGTATACCTTCCAATATGCCCCAGCCAGCATGCCAGGAGTTGTAGGCCCCTTTTCTGTCTAATCATGCATAGGATTGTGCCTTAATACTATTTAAATATTTGCAATTCCCAGGTCGGGTGTATACTACCCTGCCCCATGTGATCTATATTTTGCATAACTGAGACTTTAGAACAATTGATTAAAATGGTAGAGACCAAATAACTCATCTGTGCAACTGGCATATCAAATCTCCAATTTTCAAGCTAGTTAAAAAAGGGGGGGTTGTGATTGTCCTCCCATACTTCCTACCAGCCCTACGGTTCATAATAAAATTGTTTACAAAGCATCCAAGTAAGTGAAGGAAAACCCCATGTAAATAATGGCTAGCATTTTAACAATTGCTTTCTTAAAGATGACATTTTAGCAAAAGAGTATCAAATGTAATCCCAAATGCTAGACGAGAGAATACAGTATTCCAACGTATTAGGGTTGATCAGAACTGTGTGTGTGCATCTAGAAAATGAAGACTTTCCCTAGAAGTATAAATAGTACATTCAGGCAGTTTGTGTATCTGTGTGTCAGGTTTTATATTTTGTTTTTCCAATGTGAGTATCTGTACATAGGGGATGTTTAAAACTGTAAGCCACAATTTGGGTCTGCTAATTTGATAGATTTGGAAGGGGAATATACTGTCATAACTCTTTCCACATTGCTACCAGTTTTAAGAATTCACAAGGCCAAAATTAGTCTTCAATCAAATACAATCAAATCGGCACTCGTTGCACTCACTATAGCATGTTCAAAATGTTTCATGGACATTATTTCAGTAAGTCTTGCAACAGCAACCCTGTAAGGTAGGTCAGTGTTATTATCTCCACGTATCAGATGGGGGACTGAGGGACAAACTGGATGTGACAAGGATCCCACAAGAAGTAGCTTAGTGCTTGTTTTTGTTAACGTATATGGCAGCTGTGAGATTTGTGTGTGGTTCAGGACTGTGGGAGAGGGGCTTTAACCCTTTGTCCCTGTATGAGTCCCTGTCTTTCACTCCACTGAGCTGCCATTTGCTTTTGTTAACATCATGAAATTTCTCCTTGTGTGGTTTCTTGTCATGCCTGATTTGGCCTTGAGGCACGGACAGAGTAGCCTCCCTAAGGCTACCTAGTTCCTGAAGAAAGTGAGATTTGAAACAGGGACATCCTGGCTTATAACACAGCCTCTTTGCTGTCAAGCTACACAAACACTTGGCATTGGGTTTTAGATTTATTTATTTATTTGATTTATGAGCCGCCCATCTGGCTGGCTACCTGGCCACTCTAGGCAGCGTACAATACTAATAACAAATTTACATAATCAACTGAAAAAAAAACTGCTCTAAAAATCCCTAACCCACCCCAAATGCCCTCCTGAACAGCCATGTTTTTAAAGCCTGGCAGAAGATCATCAAAGAGTAACGAATGTAGTAGCAGTGGCTAATGGCTGTGGTTAACTTCCCCCCTCAACAGATCTGTCATATTTCTACCCCACCCCCAAATAATGCAATAATTAACATGAGAAAGGCTAACCTATGTACACACCCTTAACATTGATTTAATGAGAATAGAATTATAGAATTGGATGCTATTGAGTCTAATACCCTGCTCAGTGCAGGAAATCTAGAGTTCCAGCATCCCCAACAGATGGC
Source organism: Heloderma suspectum (assembly GCF_057233095.1). Classification (NCBI taxonomy): domain Eukaryota; kingdom Metazoa; phylum Chordata; class Lepidosauria; order Squamata; family Helodermatidae; genus Heloderma; species Heloderma suspectum. The sequence continues at coordinate 41,551,379 of NC_139460.1, read as the reverse complement.
TGTCCAGGTTTTCCTTGAAGACATTCAGTGGGGGAGAGCCCACTATCCTCCAGGTAATTGGCTTGATTGTCAAACTGCTCTGATGATCAAGAGGTTTCTCCCAATGTCCTACCCAAACCTACCTTCCTGTAACCTAAGCCCTTTAGATCCCATTCTGCTCTCTGGGGCAGCAGAGAATAAGTCTTTCCCTTCTATGTGAGAGCCCTTCAGGTATTTGGAGGCGTCTGTATTAAAAATATTTTAATATACAGTGTTGTTGATAGCGCAAATAGTGGCAGGAACCCTGCACACCATATAAGCAGAAGCTGTCTACATTATGAGCGGGGGTTGGGGGAACGGGACTTGGGGCTGGCTAATAAAAGGAGAGAAGCAGGCAAGAGACTGGCCTCCTATATTCCAATGTTATTTCTGAACTCTGCACTCAGATGGTGAACCAAATAGTTAGGGCTATTTATCTTTTTAACAGGTCTTTGCCATGACTGGACATAGGAGAAAAAAATATTCTCCCTCACACCATGTATTTGATGCCTCTCCAAAGCACAGTTTGGGAGAAGTATTCTGGCTGGCAACCAGCCCAGTGGAGCCAGGCTAATCTTTGCTTTGATGTTGTGAGTCTGTGTACAAGATTGGCAACTTCTTTGCAGACAAACCTACTCTTATTCCACTTGACCTGAGGGGCTGCTAATTTTGAGTACTAAGTCAGAGCTGAAACATGCCATGGGTGCAGTTAACTCTGGATTGCTCATGGATGGGTGTAAATATTCTGGCCACAGCACAGAAGTTTGGGTTTCCCACAAGGACAACTGTATAAACCTGAAATAGAAAGCTAGCAGTTGCAGAGAGATGTGATGTTCCTTGAATATTAGATGGAACCACTTCCTCCTTCATAACCCCATTTGCTTTTGTTCTGTCTCGTCTGCCATATGGATACAGTATAAGATTTCCAGTTCCTATTATTGTTTCATCATATTTAGTTTGGAGCTGCAAGCTTCAATCAATACAATAAATCAAAAACATTTTTAAGAAATATCCATTGGCGAATTCTCCCATGCAGGCTCCAAATGAGTGGGAGAATGTATTAATTTCAGTGGGGCATGTGCAGACGGATTTCTTAGTGGACTGAGCTCTTAATTAATTGATCAGTTTCAGCTAAATGAGTGGGTGGATATTAGTGTGTGTGTGTGTGGAGGGGGGGCAGTGATTTCACAGTACACTTCCTTATTTCTTGAAGCTGGTTTGTTTCTGTCATGTTACTGTAATAGGGAACACAAACCAAATCATTTCTTGAGTTTCTTATCACAGTCTTGTGAGTAGAGATATCAGCGTGGGTCCTCTTAGACAATACCTGTAGGGGTGGTGGAGAAATCTGCAAGGGAACCAAATGAGTTCAGTTTTTTTATGAATTGGATCTGCTGATTCTGCAGTAGACCAGCTTTTCCCCTGTTGGGCGGATTCTGTGGACTTGTGGACCATTTTTCTAACCTTCAGGAATTTTGTGCAGATTTTGTTATAGAAAAATACACAATTTTTTAAAAAAATGTCTGAAAATGTGCATTTTCCCCATAGGCTGAAGCATGAAAATGTGCATTTGGGGGGAATTTGCACATTTTGGGGCAATTTGTGCATTTTTGAATGTGTGAATTTGCACAAATCCACATTGCACAAATGCAAATTTGCACAAATTCAGAAACTAAAAATCTGATTCCATTGATGGACAGACAGCAGAATGTAAGGTGCCTCACAATCTGCGAAACACAGATGTAATAGCTTTTACACAATCCGTACATCCCTGAATACCTCTTAAGACCTGAAATAGGATTATTAATCTTGAAGTGATGTGTTTCAGTGGGAACTGAGATGACCCAAGAAGGTATACATGATGGACAGAAATTACTCCTATTTCTTTCCAGAAGATTGGGGAGGGGGGCAAATCAGGTCACTGTGTGTAAGCAGGAAGCAAAAGGACAAGCTTACAGTTTTTGGAGTAAGACTGAATGAGACAAACATTCTTGTTCTCTGCAAGAATCCTATGATGGTGGTGGGATCTGCAAGAAATCTGGTGGGAGGAGAAGTATCTTTTGGGGTGTTAAGCTATGAAACGTTCACTTGTGTTCAACCTGATTATTTGTAAATAAATGCAAATATGACAAAATAAGTCTCCTGTGACCTCATTTAAAAGAGACCAAAACCCTTGGTCAAAATGTTTGCATCTCCTGGAATTTTCACAGCACAGTGAAAGGGGATGCGAGGGTGTAGCAATATTAAAGATGGTGGAACCTTCTATGAGTGAATGGTAATTTTCAGTTTATTGCATTCGAACCTATATCACACTTCACTATATCAAAACACCTTTTTGGGATTTTCATAATATATTTATTTAAAATATTTTTTGTCCGCCTTTCAAGGCAGGAGCCCTCCCAAGGTGGCATACAACAACAAAACACAATATGCAATGTTATTTTAAATTAATTGTTTATTTAGTTGCTTAAGAGATGATTATCAACCAAACATTCTTTAAGCTCTGATTTTATTTTTATCCTGCCCTTCCCTTTCCAAGCTCAGAGAGGCTGGCAAAACAAAGCATTACACACAAACCAAATAAAATCTAAAAACACTAAAAGAATCATAAAACCTATAAGTGAAAACAGCACCCAGCACATTTGCCATATAAAACCTGCCATATAAAACCTCAGCTTCAAATACTTGGCTGAGCAGATGCATCTTGTATTGCTCATGAAAACCTAGCAGAAATGCATGCTTTGTGCACCTCCCTTGCTGGACCATTCTGCAGCTTCCATTGAGAGACCCTATTCTGACCTACTGCTATCTCCTCTTCTTTCTCAGATGGAGACTTTTTAAGTAGGGCTGACTCCATAGCTCATGTGTGCATGTTTGGATGGGACAAAAGAGGCAGTGTCTGAATCAGAGCTCTTACATAGTGCACATAATTTGCAAAGTACGCTACCGTTGCTTCCATGCTACAGTCATTAAGCGCTGCTGATGCATTGCTTTTCTGCAACTAACTAGAATAAGAATTAAAATGGAGGTTCCATACAGCCACTTAATATATGTTACATTATTTGGAAGTTCCCTGCAAACTTTTAACAGCTTGGACCCCTCTACCGAATTCATTAGCTGTCATTTGAGGTGCAGACATGCACAGAGCAAAAGAGCAAAAGTATTTTCTCTACAATCCCAGGTTCTTTCGCATTTTGAAACCTTGCACTGAAGTTGTCTTTCTCTTGTGTATCTTGCTTTTTGCAAAAAAAGGAAATGGGTTGGATCCAGACTACGTTAGTTGAACTTCATTCCCACTGAAATCAATGGGACTTAAGTCATGACTAATTTGTCCCACTGTATTCAATGGGACCTAAGTTCAGCTAAATTAGGCTGCTATCCTATATACACTTACTTGGGGGTAAGTCCCATTGAACTCAGTGTGGCTTCCTTCTGATAGGATTGCATCATTAGTCTGGATCCAACCCATTATTTCAGAGCTTTGAAACAGTTTTCCTTAATTTTTGTTTGATTGTTACATGCACCTGATTAAAATTATTTTGTCTTTGGTGGGATGAGATTTGGAGGGCTAGCACAATCTGGCAATTGCAGCCTATGTGTCTGGGAGTATTCACCTTCTGTTTTTATTGGGTCTATTACCTCCTTTTACACTCTCAGACTTTTATTACACTGATTGTTTAATGCAGTCTTTCCCAACCTGGTGCCCTCCAGATGTTTTGGACATCAATTCCCATCAGCCCCAGCCAGCATAGCTCATGATCAGGAATCCTGGGAGTTATAGCCCCAAAAATCTGGCAGGTACCAGGTTGGGGAAGGTTGATCTAGGATGATGCCTAAGCTTCCTGCAGCTGTTTTTGACACATTCAGACAAATACAGCTTTCACTTGGCATAACTTTGTATTATATATAGTTGTCAATTGTTATCATGCTATGTTTAGGAATCCTTGGAAGTGTAGTCCAAAAAGTCTGGGGGGCACCAGGTTGGAGAAGACTGATAATGTGCAGTTTTAATTGTAAGTTGCCTTGGGGGCCCTTGTTAGAGCTCCCATGTGGGGGATATAACTTTTAGAATAAATTTTGTATACGCATGCATGCATGTCTCTTCATACACTCATACACTTATGCACACTTATAGAATCTACTGATACATACTACTTTGCATATAATTAAACCTTTCCCATTTTATAGAAGCTTCATTCTATGTTTGATAGCCTCATCTAGATACCAGTATAAAAGCCATTTCCCAAGGTTCTGTCACACTCCAGCGTCATACACAAGTAATGGAATCCAGGACATGGATTGGGGGTTGGACTTGATGGCCTTGTAGGCCCCTTCCAACCCTACTATTCTATGATTCTGTGACATAGATATGTAGATTTATGTAGAAAGCAAATTCAGGCACTAGATTATTAAAGAGATGGGGCTATGCAAAAAGGGACTGGCTCGGACACTTAATGGTTCCTCTTGAATCTCTGGAACAAAGTTAATGGGTTGCAATGCAACTCATGGATGTGAGGGGAAAATAACTGACCGTTAGCTAGAACAATATCCCAGAAAACATCTCTCTTTTTTCTTCCATTTACTCCTATGGTGGGGGAAACTACATGTTACACTAGGTTGCATGGCTGTGATCGGTGCTAAATCTGCTCCTAATGTTGGTTATCCCAGTCTCCTCTGGATTGTGCAGAAAGCACAATGTGTCTTTGTAACGGGACCCACAGAGGGTTATGGAGTCTTCCTACCCTAGTGATGGGCATTTGGGAGCACCACATAAGGGAGGCACACCCAGCGGTAATTAAGCCTGTCTCTTTCCTTTGAACTGAACATGAATTTAGGCCTGATGCTCAGTGACAGCAGATTAGAGATGAAAATTAGTTGTGTTCAGAGCTCATTCCTCTTTTATGCACAGTTCAACTCTTTTTGGATGTTAGCTGTTTTCACTGGCACAAAAATCTTGCAAGAGCTCAGTCAAGCAAAGAGGAGAATGAAGTAGAAGCTGAGTCCTTGGGAGAGGGCAGAAGAGAACATTGTTCAGTGTAGTGGAAGGTGGGATTTAAAAAATAGCAGTTGAGATATGGCCTGATTCTAAAGAGATCCCCAAAGAGTCTGTGCTCTGAGGTGACTGGGAAGGCAGACAGCCAAAAGGGCAAATGAATGCAATATACACTGAAATGTCATAACCATCATAAACAAATCTGGTCTAAAAATAAATGCATTTCATGTTCTGTTGTCTAAAATGATGGGAGAAGACTGGGGAATGAACAGAAAGTTGGTTCTCAAGGGAACTTCTGGATGAGTGTTCATAGCACCTAATGAATTCATCTTTCATTTTTCATCACATGCTTTTTATGTGTCTGCTTCTACCAGTTAATGATGAAATAAGGCTGCAACTTGCCCTGATTTCACTTGCTTGGAGAAATCTCTGAGCCCTGTTCATTTGCCTGTGTTCAGAAACAAAATCATGTAAACATTCACTTACCATGCAATCCCATACATATCTACTCAGAACTAAGTCCCACTGAATTGAACTGGGATTACTCCCAGATATGTAGGTATATGATTGCAGCTTTAACAAACTATGTGAAGACGTTTGGTTAGCGCGGTATTCCATCTGTCTTATTTTTTTTCCTCACCTGTCTGAGACCCTTGGAAAGCTGCAGATATATTTGAAATAGAGCCATGCTGCCTCTGTTTTTTTCAAGATAATGCATATAACCCAATACTGGAGGATGTGAGAAGCTATTAGCCGTGACAGCCAGGTGAAACCCATAGGAAATATATCTCTGAGTACTGGAGACTGGAAACATCAAATGACTGCTATGCTGCCTTCATGCTTTGTTAGTTTTCAGAGGCAACTGTCTAGCCACTGTTGGGAACAGCATTGAACCCTTGGTCTGATCCACCAGGGTTGGTTGTTATGTTTTATACCTGGCCTTTCCACCAAGGACCTCAAACTAGCATAAATAGTTCTATTTCTTGCTCCTTGTGATGCACAAGAACCTTTAGTGATGTACAAGAATTTCATTTCTCTTCACAAATCATGCGAACACGTCCCATTCACCATCCTGAATGTGAACGTGAGCAGGAACACTTTTTCCAAGACATGTTTACAAATTGCTGAATTTGCATCATGTTTACAATGATGTTGTTGTTCTTCTAAATGTGCACTTTGAAATGTGTAGCAGTTTCATGCATTAGTCAATGGGGGAAAAGTATGCACTTTTGAAAAATATGCATAGGAACGCGCACTTTCCCCATTCAAGGGAGCTGAAAACAAGTCAGAAACAAAACTTGGCAGCAAGCTGAAACAAGCTTTAAAGTGATTTTTGGAGAATTTAGGCGAGCTCAAAAATCACTGGTTTTCCCTACCTCCTTGTAAGATAGGCTATGCCCAAGCCATCTAGTGAGCTTTATGGTTGAGTGGGCATTTGAATTTGGGTGTCAGGGTGGAAACTGAGCTGATAGAACCCCAGAGCAGTTCTGATTCTGAGGAGGAACAGCAATCTGTGGGAGAGGAGCACGCTCATCTCTCACAGGCACAGCAGCTGGCAGAGATTCCTCCTGCCAGCATTCCTGAGATAGATAGTGACCCTGGCAGTGAGAGAGCGCTGGAGGGGGGCTTGCTGGATGCTCGACGCCAATGCTGGGAGCGACGACAACTGGAGGGCGCAGAAAGGAGGCGTAGCGCTCGTTTGGCGCGCAGGCAGCGGTCACGTCCTGAGGACCCAAGGGAAAGAGGGAGGAACTCTCCCTACCCCATAAGTTCAGGGTCTTCCTGTAATTCTCCTTCAAATGGGGACCAACAGCCTAACCTGGAGCATAGGCTACTCTGCTGTTCCTTGCTTAGTTGTTGGTGATTAGCATCTGAAAGAGTCATCAAGTTGTAAAAGGATTAAAGCCTTGAAAATAATCCTTTTGTCTGTGTCTTGAGTTAGCTATTGGAGTAGACTGAAAGAGGCTGCCAGGGTGCTTTTGACAGCGGGTCTCCCAAGCCCTGATCTGCTGCTCTAACCACTGCACTATACTAGTTCTCTTTCTTTCTGCAATTCATGTGTTTTTATGAATTGGTACTACCTTTGTGGTTGTGATATTCATACTCGCATGATAGCATAGATAGCACTATAAAGAAACTGTTCACATGCAGCTTGGTCAAAGTGAGAAAAAAGTCTTTGCCAACCAGCCATAGTTCTCAAATGGTTGTTCATCAATTGTGTTTTTAAAAACACATTATCTCCCCCAAGGAGATGATCAGTTTTACAAGTGTTCATTTACCTTTGCACATCATTGTAAAAGAGCTAGGTATTCCTTTGACAAAAAGAATATAGGAACAATATTTTGCTTCCACAATAAATGATATCTCTCCTGGGGTTGTTAGTTGTCTTCCAGTTTGTAATATTAGCAGGATGGAATTTTATTTATGTATTTATGTATGTATGTATGTATGTATTTATGTATGTATTTATTTATTTTATCTATTTACAACATTTGTATACTGCTCCACATCTAAACAGATTCTGGAGTGGTGAACAAGAGATAAAATGAACAAAGATAAAAAGAATGAAACACAATATTGAAATTATTCTTTAAAAAACAGAGTGCCAATAAAATGAAGGCTGGTTAACCAAGGAAACCTTCCCGGAAAAGAGCTGTTTTCATCCGGCGCTGAAAACAGCCCAGTGTTGGTTTCTGCCTGACTTCTAGAGGCAGGGAATTCTATAGGATGGGAACTACCACACTGAAGACTCTTCTCCAGATGGATTCCAGTCAGGCCAAAGGTCCATGTGGAACCACCAGGAGCATGCTCTCTGATGTCCCCAATGACTGGGCAGGTTGGTAAAGGAGAAAGCGCTCTCTCCGATATCCTGGTCCCATGTTGTTTAGGGCTTTGTACACTAGTACCCAAACCTTGAGGACAGGAAGGCCTGGAGTGCTATGGTACATGGGGTCACGAAGAGTCGGACATGACTTAACGACTGAAAAACAACAACCCAAACAACAATAGGCAACCAGTGCTGTTCCGTCAGCAAAGGAGTTTGTCAGAGAGAAACAGTTCCCGGAAATAAACAGGCCCTGCATAAAATTCTCAAATAAAGGCCTTTTTCTTTATTATAAGAAACACCATACCAAATGATGCTCCCCCACCATTGTAGGGGATTTGCTGCCTAACAGCGGTGTCCAGCTCTGCAAGGCTGCCACAAACATATTTACATTGTGGTATATAAAAATATTTAATGGCTTTTCATTCTCTTTTAAATATTCACATAATGTTTTTGCAAAAGTTGTGCATCTGAACAATCATTTTCTGGAGAGAGAGAATGGGGTGTAATTTGATTTGTGTTTTCCCATCCTTGTTCTCCTTGCTGTAATTTTTTGTAATTACTTCTTCCTTTTGAATTTATCAAAGGCATTTATTATTGGAAGGACACATGAAGATATTAATTTGTCTAATGATGTACAGTCAGAAAGGTTTTAAAAGAATCATAACAGCATTGCCCTGATTTCGAAGTTCAAACATAGTGTGATAACAATTGACAACTGTATATAATAATAATATAATAACAAATGTTGCATTTGTCTGTCTGTGTCAAGAAATAGCTGCAAGAAGCCTGGTCATCATCCGAGATCAACCTTCCCCAACCTGTCGCACTCCAGATTTTTGGGGCTACAACTCCCAGGATTCCTGATCATTAGCTATGCTGGCTGGGGCTGATGGATGTTGAACTACAAGACATCTGGAGGGCACCAGGCTGAAGAAGGCTGTCCTAGTTAGTCAGTGATAATGAAGGTGGGACATGAACTAGACCAGCTCTTACTTGCTTATGTAAGAGTCCTGAGGTGATCAATTTGCTCAGAGTATAATGTGCAGGGCTGCCATTGACCCACATACATTATTTCCAGACAAGTAACATAACTTTGTGTATTGCGTTAAATTACACTAATTTTTGGCCTACCTTTTTCTTCTGTCATTTGATTACTTTTGGTGCATTTCCTAGTACTTGGTGGCTACTGGAACATATGCACTATATCTGCATTATATAATTTCAGTTCATTGTTCAGTGCTATCAAGTGCCTCTTAGTAAGGTTCAAGAGTAAACGTAGTGCCAAAGAGGAGCAACATGTCTAAATGCTTTGTGTCCAAAAGGCTGTCAGAGTTCTAGCAGTGAAGATGCTTTCTTTATATGAGAACCAGGGGCTGGCATTTGTTTGGTCTAGAAGGGGCATAACCAACAGTGCTGCCATGTTACAGGTTACCATGGGTGTTTTATTGGGACAATAGTAATATAATATATTAATAATAACACTTAGCATTTATATGGTGCTTTTTTTAGAGTTCAAAATGTTTAATGTACATGTGCTAATGTGTGGCTGCTGGCAGTGCACACTGTCTAGAATGCTCAAGGATATAAGTCTGTGTTAGAGCACAGCATTGCATGTAAAAGGGTCCAGAATCAACCCAGTTGAAAGAATCTGGTAGTGGGTGGTAGAAAAGATGACCAAGACCTTGGAAGAGCCACTGCCAGTATAAGTAAATAACATTGGGCTAAAGCAGCCTTCTCAAACCTGGTCTTCTCCAGCTGTATTGGACTACAACTCCTACCATCCCCAGTGAGCATGGGCATTGGCCATGCTGGTTGGAGGTTATGGAAGTTGTAGTTCAACATGCCTGGAAAGCGCCAGGTTGGGGAAGGGGAGGCTAGAAGAACCAATGGCCTGACCTCAGGACCAGACATTTGATCTGACACGTGCATATAGTTGCCCCGGAAACGTTCTTTGCATAGTAATTGGCACTGCTGGAACGAAGAAGAGTTTTGAAAAGAAAATGCCAGCAAATTTGTGTCGCAATTATCATCATAGTGGGCTTTTTTGCCTGCTGAGTGCTGTTCTGTAATGGTTTTCCCTTGATGGTGCAATGAAATTGATGGCAATACAATGTGGGAAGCTTGGAAGTTCTAGCTAGTTGGCAAAAAAATTCCCTGACTTGGTTGTAAACTAAAGCTTTTGTATCTGACAACAGACTAAGCTGTTCTAATAAATAGCAATATTTCTATTTTATGTTGTGCTTTGAAAACTTAGGTGCTTCATAAGAATATAGTTACAAATTGAATATGAAAATTAAAATATACTGTACCTATTTTAATAACTGCATGAGATTATTGGAGCCATAATCCAGTCATTCTTTGCATCCTCCCTTTCCAATCTGTGTACTGTGTGGCTTGCAGAAATTTCCTGCTGCTAACCAGATTCTGGCTGAACATCAGGAAACACTTCCTGACTGTTAGAGCAATACGACAATGGAACCAATTACCTAGGAAGGTAGTGGGCTCTCCAACACTGGAGGCATTCAAGATGAGGCTGGACAGCCATCTGTTGGGGATGCTCTGACTTGGATTCCTGCATTGAGCAGGGGGTTGGACTCGATGGCCTTTTTCTATGATTCTAACCCCCTCCCTTTCAGCAACCCTCCTGCAAGCAGACAGAACTGCACTCCTGGGGTAGGTGCATATACATAAAGGACCAACTGGACTGGCATTTTTGAGTTGGTTGCATGCCTTGCAGTTTTATGCAATGCTTGCATTTTGCTTCCATGTTGAATATTCTCCTATAATTGTGGGTGAATCCGATTGGCTACAATGAGGTTTCCCGCTCTCAACAACAACTGTTATGTAATGCATCCAGAGATATTTCTTTCCTCTTATTAATAGCACCATCTACACACACACACACACACACACACACACACACCTGTTCTACCTGAAAGAGAACTTCGTCCTAGTTGTTCTTTAAGCCTCAAGAATTTCTGGAACAACTGCAGAGTGGAAGGCTACTTTCGCATAGTTGAATTCATTCCTGGATGACTGGATGGGTTAATCTGTTTGGAGTGTAGTGGGAGGGAGACAGCTGGCCAGACCAAAGATTGCTTCTTGACATTTTTGCTGAGCTTTGTTTGAGTCAGTGTATCCACCAGTCAATATAATCTATGAAATAATAGCACCCTTATAGTACTAGAGAACAAAAAGACAACTTAGTGATGATTGGGAGAATTTTCTTCATATGCAAATTACAAACATGCCCCCCTCCAAATCAAGACCTCAGTGGGAGGCAAAGGGTTAAAGCCCTCTGACCCGACCCTCTCTAGAGTCCTGATCCAGATCAGTTCCCCTGCGCTTACTTTTGAGTAAAGAAAAAGCACTGACTTAACTGCATTCTACGTATTAAAGGTAATGCGTCATTTGGATCTCATAACATCTGAAATGGTACTTCATTTCATGTTCTTTCTAGAAATGGAATCCAGAAGACCGCTAGGAAATGCAGTTAAATAAGATCTTCTCTTATCTTCAGAAGTCTGTGCCTTTCCTCTCCTAATCTTATCCTGTGTTGTATTTGAATAGATTATGTTCTGCCTGCCTTCATCAGACCAAAATTAATTTCATATGTAGATAACGGTCTCCCATTAGCAGTTACTACTTATAAATCATTATGAAAACTGCCTTGTACTGAAGTAGTTAGAAAATCTTTTCCTGATGGGAATGTGTGGGAAGAACACCTGCCTTTGTGGCTGATGGTTGGTTCCAACTGTTGGTTCCAACTGTCACTCTGATGAGGAGATGTGGGAAGGAGGGGAGAAATGGAAAGCGTGGGGAGGTTTCTATATATAAATTACTGATAAAGTCTGTCCTGACAGTCCAAGAAAATGCACTGTGGTAAGAAAATGAACAGCAGGACTTTGGCCTTTTTGCACCTCTTGTGAACTGATTGCAGGTGCTGGAATCATGAGGTGATGTGACAGAATGAAGGGCCCTGGAGTGTGTTCATTTTTTTTCTCTCTCTCTACACACACACACACACACAAACACCACCAAATAAAGCAATGATATCATATTGGCATTGTGGGCTTCCAACTTGGTCCCATACGTTTAAAAGTGACCACTGAACTTTTATGGTAGAATTAGTATTATTATTTATTACATTTCTATACTGCCCAATAGCCAGAGCTGTCTGGGCAGTTTACAAAGAATGTATTTTATTCAGCGGAGTAGTGGGGCTCACAGGGTTGGAGCACACAGACTTTTTAATTAGCAGTGACAATGACATCATCTTTTCCCCTCCTCAGTCTTCCCTGTTCCCTCTGAGATTTGCTGCAATCCTCTTACTAGCTTAGGGAGAAATGGATTGTCCCAGCAACAGTATATTGCTGTGAGCTATCCCTGTTGTAATCTTTTGTGTTGTATTTTGGGGTGGCTTGGTGTGACTGGGGAACTAAGGGCACAATCCTATGGAGAAAGTTGTCAGCCTCTGAACTTGGGGGCTGACCACTATCCAGTGCAGGATGGATGGAGCATGGAGGTGATCCTCACCTCTGTGCTCTGGCTGTCCTGCATTTTTGGCTAGACAGGCAATTTTGCTTGTCTAGCTGGAGAGCTTTGGAGTGGGAGGCTACACAGCACATGGTAAGCTGTGTAATGCAGTTTCCACAGCCTCTTCCCCTCTCCGCCTATAGGACCTCCCCCCTTTCCCCATCACCACACTCTGTTTCTGAGCACAGAGATGTAGTGGGTGTGGAGACAACCATGCCAGCTACGAAGGGGCAGCAGAGGGGCAGGGAGCACGATGTCTCAGCTCCAAGGAACTGGTTCTGACCTTGGATCCCAGAAACCAAAATATCCTATGGCCCTCTAGACAGTGTCTAGTGGCCATAGGATTGTACCCTAAGACCCATTAATTTTACAAAAGACCTGTCTGTCTGTCTGTCTGTCTCTCTCTCTCTCTCTCTCACACACACACACACACACACACACACGGATTAACACTGCATTTTTGGACTTTCCCTTGAGGCATGGCTGTGGGGGACTGTCATGATAAGTATCAGAACTTCAAAATTTACCACTATACCACTAATTTTAATCATTTATTACCATGTCTAAGGAGCGAAAGGTGATGTACATGGTTCCACCCATTTTATCTACAGAATGACTGTGTGAGGTGGGTTAAGCTGAGAGATAGTGACTGACCTAAGGGTACTCAGTGAACTTTGTGACTGACTGGGGATTTCAACACATCCCTGTTTCTCATAGTCCAGCATTCTTAAACTGCTACACCACACTGTCTAGAAAATCTGTAGCAGGAAGTGAAGGCTATGAACCAGGAAGTTGCCATTTTCAAATATCTGCTCATGGACTCATAGTGGCCTTCTAGCAGGGGTGCAGAACCTCTTTCAGCCTGAGGTCTGAATTCCATTTTGAAGAAGCTCTTGGGGGCTGCATTTCAGTGCTGAGTGGGGCCAAAGGAAAAGGGGTGGGGCCAAAGGCAAAAGGGGTGTGGCCAAAATACCGGCATATTTTAGCTTTTAAGGCTCTTACTGCCAGGAACTACTAAGCCTTCAGAGAGGCATTTCAACATTTTAGAATGGGGAAAGAACTGCATAAAAGCTGGAAAACCACCAAATGATCAATGGTCAGAGAAAGGAATCAGGGGAAATGGCCATCCAGATTGGGACCCCAGGATGATCAGATTTGGCACCCAGTTCTGCACCCCTGTCTTATAGGGTGACCCCTGGCAAGAATCCACTTCACTGGGTAGCTTCTCTCCTTATGGGGTGGGACATAGTGCGGCGATAAACAATGGAATTTGCACATAGAAGGCCCTAGGTTCAATCCCTGACATCCCCAGGTAAAAGGAAGCCATTTGCCTTTCAGATTGCCAAATCTTGTCATTGTCTCCCTCCCAGTTGCAACCTGTTTCCAGCTTTTGGGGAAACTTGTAGGCTCTTCCTCCACATTTTCAAGCACAAAAGAAGCTGCCTTAAACAAAACCCACTTTTCACTTGGGCTTTTGGCCTGGAAAGAAATTACACCTGGAGCTTTATGAGACTCCACAGCTTTGTGTCTGGAGGATTGGGCAGCTGGGATGCAGCTTCCCACAAGTGCCACAGCACTGCCTGCTTTTTGCCTTCTTCACAGCTACTTTCCTGAACTTTGAAACAGTGGAAAAACATATATATTATTTGAAATGATAAAGCACTAAAGGTGTTCAGATGTGATAGGCAGCCGAAAACTGGCATACATCCTTGTCTGAACGTGTTTAATGACACTATGAATGTCTGTTGCTTTGCAGTGGCAGTGTATAGAAATGGATAGACAGAATGGAAAAGAAATAGAGCAGGAATGGCTATAATTACTTGATGTCAGCGGAGGGGGAACACAAAGGACTTCATTTCCTGGTTGGTTGACAAAAATTAGAAAAATGCTATAGGCACAGACTACCCATGGGTTTCTCGCCTTTAGGTTCAAATTAAAAAATGGGGGAATGGCCTCATACCACCTTGGCCTTGTTGATAATGTGCTGCACCATGTTGTCCACAGACATCCAAAAGCTTATAGATAGGCAACAAAGGGGAGACCCCACAGAGGCTAAGCCCTTACTGGGGACCCTGAAGCCACCACAATTTTGGTTAAAACAGATTTGGATGGAGAGCCTCGCCAATGGGGCTTCTCCTTAGAGTCTCTAATAAAACTCAAAGATTGTGAATCCAGCCCAAGACATTGGTAGCTGCTTCACTGTGCTCTATGTTCCCTGCCAGACCAATTCCACCTTTGGACTCAGAACCGACAACTCACACAGTCCCCTAAAAGGCACCAAGCAGTTCAATAGAGCTAGCTGGTTGTGCTATGTTGTGCATGAAACCCATCTCTGGAGGCAGGGGGCACGATACCAGGGGGTAAATCTTTCTCTCTGGATATACAAGACAAACAGATCTATTTGTGGCAAACAAGGCAAGAAAGCAAGGGACTCTGGCCCTAGAAACACGGGGTAGGCACTACAGTAGAGTGGGGAATCTCGCTAGGAAAGAGTCACGAGGATTCATATTAAGAGTCAGTCAGACCCTGGGAAATTCACAGAGCTGAGACACACCAGCAGGAGGGATGTTGAAGAAGAAAAAAAAATCAACATTGACTGCCCCAAATCTAAGGCGGTTATAGGGTTTGAGACAAAGTGAACCAAGTGCTCAGTGACTTAGAGCAGGATTAGGGAATCTTTCTCAGGTCAAGGGCTGAATAAGAGAAGCTCTTGAGGTGCATTCCAGTGGTGGGTGGGGCCAAAGGCAAAGGGGGTGGAGCAAATTAAAAAAAACCCAACATGTTGTAGCTTAAAGCTCTTACTCTCAGTAGCTAAGCTTTAGGAGAGGCATTTCAACATTTTAGAATGGGGAAAAAACTGCACAAAAGCTGTGAATCCACCAAATGGTCAATGGTTGGGGGAAAGGTGATGGGGCCAGGGGAAGGGGAATCCCAGAGTGCCATATTAGGATGTCAGGAGAACCAGATTTCACCCCTGGGTCCATGGTGCCCCACCTCTGGCTTAGGGGTTGGACTCTGGATGGGTTAAAACAAAGGAAGCAAAGTTTTGTTCTGGCAACTGAATAGAAGGCTCGGGGAGACTCCTTACCTCTTGATTAATTTTTCATCTAGCTGGCTATACAGAGTAGCATCCATAATATTAAAACAAACATGTCATCAAGGGAGTTCAGATGGTGCTTGACTTGTCTGACCTGTCTGGGAAGTTTAGATGCTTCAGGATTGGACCGTTTTTCCAACAAGGGCTTTGGATTGGTTAGTTCAAAGGCACCTTTATGGGTTAGTCAGCTGGGAGGTAGTATAGGAATCAAGCAGATATTTGCATGTTTCCTGAGTTGCAGGAGAAAACCTTCTTTAACTTAATCAAGAAGGAAACAAGTGTATTCTATGGACCCTTTGTTTTTGCAGCAGTTCCAGTGCCTTAACAGCATTCCTGGCAGCTTCTCAGGTTGTGCCTTCAAGGACAAAATAGGTTCTTCAACCAAGGTGTCAGGGAAAAGCCAATTAAATCCATACCTCACAATACATATGTCAGAGAGCCAGCATGTCTGAAGCTCCTCAGTAATAACTGCACCTCTCAGACTCATGTTTGGGATGGAACTTAATTATCCACCAGCTTTTGTGCTTCCCAAATACTCCAGTGAAGTTCTCAGCTCAAAAAATGTATCACAACAATTTAGAAATGCATATTTTAAGGGAGACTATGTTTAGAAATATTATTTAAATGCGAATTTGAATGTGGGCTTTCTAAATGAAATTTGCAGATTAATGTCGAAATGTGACAGAACAGACTTGTGAAAGGGACACAAACTGAAAATAGATTGATTCATCCATCCTTAGGTAAAACTGCTTCTCCACAGTCTTAAACCCTCAGGAAAGCTATTCATCTCCCACTTCAGTTGGAAAATTCTGTCCTCTCAGCTCCTCCTCTTGGACTGAACCTTATACAGATTGGCCCGCTGGCAGTCAAGTGCGATCCAACAGGAGTGAAGCACTTTCAAGTTCACCTCTCCTACTGCAGGTGTTTATATATACACTAGTGTAAAGCCTGTGTTGCCATGGGCGCTAGTAGTCTGAGAATGATTGGATGAAAATATGTTTGGCTATTTCCCTTGCAACTGGAACAACTTTCAGGGGGTATTTCCTTCTTTCCCTCCCTCTCCCTCTCTCAACTTTCCAATTATGTCCTGCATCAGCTTCACTTCAGTGAGCATCCCAATAATATGACCTCCTCCCACTAGATTAAAGCAAGCCTTCCCCCACCATAGCAAATGGGGTCTTCCAACCCACCTCCCTCCCTCTCATTCACCCACAGAATTAGCCTCCTCCTTCCAATTAGAACCCCCCCATTCTGCAAAAGCATAAAGAGACCCACCCTCCTCTGTTGCAGGGAAAGGGGGTGTTCCAAGGCCCCACCCCCATCTTCACCTGGGCCTGAAAAACAAAACGTGAGATGGGAGAGAAGAAAAAATGTCGCCTTTCTCTCACCTGTTCTGAGCCAGAGCCATCCAATATGGCACCAGTCTTACATTCCACCCACTCCTGCCATGTCACCCCATGCACTATCCCCCCCCACACACACGCACACATACGCACAAACATACACACAAATACACAAATCCCACTCACACGCAGGGCATCACGGGAGGAACAGCAGCAGTCCCTCCCTTCTCAGTCTCTGATTCATCCTGTTTGAAACAATAAAATCGGGGGCGGGGGAAGCATGGCCGTTACTCCTAGCAAGTGCCCTGAGGCCTAGCAGTGGCCTGTGATGCCTGCCTGTGAAGCAAAACGAATAAAAACAAACCCAAACATAAACAGAAAAAAAGGAAAGCAGGAGGATGCAGGTAATGGAGGTCGAAAACACATGACACTGTTTGGTACATTCTCTTTTTAAAATATCATTTAGCATTTCTTTAAGTTTCACATTGAAAACACATGATGTCAGATCAGGCACTGTTTGGCACAGAACAAATAAACCAGCACTGAACCATAGAGCAAGAAGAGACTGTTTGGCGTGGCACAAATAAACATACTGTTTTGCTATTAAGGCTCGAGCTTTCAACTTTTTTGAAGTTTCATTTTTTTCTGCATGAAGCTTCAGTTTTTAAAAAATGAGCAAAATTGGTTTGGTACATCTCTAGTAATAAGTGTTATATTAACGTATCAATGTTTCACCAAGGCTCCACAAAATATGTGTGTATATGTGGGGCTGAAATGTGCCTTAATTTTAGATGTTGCTCTCTTTTTTCTGTTCTTTAAACCAGCATTCTGACCAAGAAGCCCTAGGTGCAAAGGTCTGTAGAAGCGATGGTTTTGCAAATGTAGCCTTGCTGTAGTGGAAGAGCTGACAAAGTCTGCGTGTGACAGGATGCACTCTGCTGTTCTATCTCCCTTGTTGAGCAGTAGTCTGCAGAGATTTTGCTGAGTGCTGTCAGCTACACTTGGTTGATTTTTTACCCTCTGGGCGCTTAACCGCAGTTGCTTGGTCGGGTGGAGGAGGGCAGTCTGGGAAACTCTTAGTTGCTGACATGCTGTTCACAACAACCATGTTCTATGGCATCTCCTGTCTAATGCATTCTGAACAGCAATATGCAGTAGACATTTCCCCCTACCAGGCTAGGTGAATTAGTAATATAAATAATTTTAATAGTTTTGCAAGTCTTTCCATTTATTCTCCAAAGCACAGAGAACAGAGGAAATTCTGCTCTTGAAGGTACCAATGGAAGGCTATCACTGAGTATTGTACTCAGGAGATCAGGCACTTGGACGTGGGAGGAAGCAGGAGAGGAGTCAGTACTGTGTACAACACTGATGTGCCAAAGTCACTGGCAGGGAAGTAACAGAGACAGATAAGTGAGTGGACATCCCAATAGTAAATACAGTAGTGGTCAGTAGGAGTCACTGTGGTGATGGCTGAAGGAATGCTGACCACTCAAACCAGATCAGTCACAAGAGCTTTCAAGAGTGTGGCCATGCCCTCATACGAAGGCCTCTGTTTGGGTGGGAGGTCAAAGAAGATGGTGCTGTGGAGGATGGTCCCATGTGCTGCCTGGATAAGGTTCAAAATACTAAGGTCCTTCACCATAGGAGTACTGGAAAGATTGCTGTCCCATCTCTGAGGGCAGCCACAATCCCATATGTGCAAAGGGATTGGGAATAACAGTACCGATCATGCTCTCACCAAGTCGATCCCCAACCCTGTCAGTCTGAGTAGAAGCAATCAGAATATCAAGAGGAACAGGAATCAGGTGATACTCTGTAAGAATCTGGGGAGTGCACATTAGCTGGAGAATACAGACTTGGAGAGCAGTAGCAGGACAAACCTCAGTGACCTGCAGAGGAGGTATGGGTGAATGTTCACAAATCTCCCCTTCCAAAACTGATAAAATCACCTGGATTCCTCTGGTGGTAGGAGATCCAATGCCTTTTGCATCTTCTGCAGCACTGGGATAGGAAAGTTCAGAGGAGGGAAGGCCAATGGCAAAGTGGACAGTACCTCAGGCACCGATACTGACGAAGTCCCAGCCAATGGTACTAAAGGAGAGTCATTGCAATCATGGATCATGGCCACAGAGGCAGGAGCCTTAGAAGACGCACTAGTCACAATTGCATTCAGTTTTTTTCTTTTTTTTTCTTTGGCTCTGCTGGCCCAACTGCAGAAGATGGACACTGGCTTTGGGCTTCTTACCAACTGATCCAGACAACTGGATTGATCAACCTGGTGTTGGTGGAGGAGATGGGTCTGGCTGAAATGACCGTACCACTGGAGAGGAAGTTGCAGGAAAAGCTGGGTCAGATGATGGAGACACCATCAATAGCGAGGGTCCTGGTGAATGTGTCATGCAGGAGACCAGAGTCTCACCTTCCTGAGTCAAAAGCAACGTTGAAGGAAGTGGTTTGAATCAACTGGTAGCATCGTTTGGGTGTTAAGCTCTTGTTTAGCCACTGAAGCAGCCACTTGCAACACCTGTTCCTAGAGGACCAACCTCAGATGGGAGGACCAATTATCAATCACTTCCTGGGTGAAGATCTGACAATGTGGGCAGGTCTACAATGTGCCCTTCTGTTAGGCACAACAGGAAAAGGGAATGCCTGTCAATCTGCAGCAGTTTCCTCCACATTTGAAGTACTACCTGAATGGGGCCTCAAGGCGACAGGGCCAAAGGCCTGTTGAGAAACACTACAGGCATGAATAAGCAAAAAACACTAACCAGAAAGAAAAATAAAAAGTAAGTAGATGCACTTAACACTTCATCTTCAGGCACAATGAGACAGAGAAAGTTGTCAGTGCTGCTCTTGCTGCTCCTGCTCTAGCAGTTGAAGAGAAACTGAAGGTTTGGGGTCAGCCACATCCTTTGAGCTCACACAGTACTACAAGTGGGGTGGGGAGGGGCGGGCTTCCCATCTAAAATCTCAGCTCTGAAAGGTTCCTGAATGCAGTTCTGTGCAAGTGCAACCTATATGTGTGATGTGCAGAGACCATGAAGAAGAACCTTTGATAGAAGTTGTCACAGCTGGGGTTTTGTGCATTAGAGTATAACTAAGGATGTGTCCAGATGTACATAGTTTTAATAGTGAACCCCCTACAGAAATGCACACCCCTCTTTTGGTCAGACGTGCAATCTTTTTCTGGATTGAGTTCAGAGGAAGGCCATTCTTCCTGTTTTCATCTGAAAGGACTGTGTGTATCATTGATTACCTGACCCTGCAGGATCATGAATCCATCCCTGCCTCCTGAAACTGTTTTCCACATTTTAAAAAAATGATTAGGGTTTTAAAGAAGTACCAAACAAAAGTTTGATCAAATTAACCTTCAAGGACTTGGAGTAAAAAGGAGGATCACCCTCCCTGATACATAGGAGAGGACAGCGGGGTGAAAAAGAAATGACTGTTGGATTCAGAGGAAATAAGTGTAATTTGAGGAGTGAACTTGGAAGGAAGCTGAGCTTACTTCACCTCAGGAAAAATACCAGTGTACCCTGTTTGTACATACAGCTGTATACATCTTTCATTGATGCTAACTTGTGTTGCTGTAAGAGAAGTAACCTTTCAAAGAAAATCTTGGCCGGGCAGCTGAACCCATTTTGGGACAGTACATTCAAATATGCCCAGGGTGGATTCTCCATGGTGTTCCTTTATATTTTTTTTCAAAGCTTGAAAACTTGGCACTTGGAATTAATGGGCAGAGGTCCTAAATGGAATGGAATAGACAACTATGGAATGGTTGGAATAGACAACTATATGGAATGGAATAGACAACTATACTTGAACATTTTATCATTAGAATCATAGAATCATAGAATAGTAGGGTTGGAAGGGGCCTACAAGACCATCGAGTCCAACCCCCTGCTCAGTGCAGGAATCCAAGTCAGAGCATCCCTGACAGATGGCTGTCCAGCCTCATCTTGAATGCCTCCAGTGTGGGAGAGCCCACTACCTCCCTACGTCATTGGTTCCATTGTCGTATTGGTCTAAAAGTCAGGAAGTTTTTCCTGATGTTCAGCCAGAATCTGGCTTCCTGTCACTTGAGCCCATTATTCTGTGTCCTATACTCTGGGATGATCGAGAAGAGATCCTGGCCTTCCTCTCTGTGACAACCTTTCAAGTACTTGAAGAGCGCTATCATATCTCCCCTCAGTCTTCTCAAGGCTAAACATGCCCAGTTTTTTCAATCTCTCCTCATAGGGCTTTGTTTCCAGTCCCCTGATCATCTGTTGCCCTCCTCTGAACCCTCTCCAGTTTATCAGCATCCTTCTTAAAATGTGTTGCCCAGAACTGGACACAGTACTCCAGATGAGGCCTAACCAGTGCTGAGTTGAAGGGAACTAGTACTTCCCTGGATTTGGAAGCTGTGCTTCTATTAATGCAGCCCCAAAGAGCTGTTGCCTTTTTTGCCGCCACATCACATTGTTGGCTCATATTCAGCTTGTGATCTACAACAATTCCAAGATCCTTCTCGCTTATAGTATTGTTGAGCCACGTATTGCCCATCTTGTAACTGTGCGTTTGGTTTCTTTTTCCTAGGTGCAGAACTTGGCATTTATTCCTATTAAATTTAATTCTGTTATTTTCTGCCCAGCACTCCAGTCTATCAAGATCACTTTGAATTTTGTTTCTGTCTATTAGTCATCTTAATAGATTAATAACCACTCTAGTCCATAGGAAGTTTAGATATCTGTTTTTTTTTCAAAATACTATTGAGCTGAATTTTTTCTTCAGCTGAATTTCCATCACCTTTTCAGTATCGTGCCCTAAAAATGAGAGGTTAGAGATGACAAAAGAGGGTTTTGAGAACAGACACACATCTGTACATTTTAGGCTGACTGATTTCTTTTCCTACTTAAAGGAGGCATTTAGAATGGCTATTGAAGATGCTACAGTTACTTCACTTCAGTAACCAAGTTGGGCATTGGTTGCTTCTACAAGCACTCAAAGACACAAGTGTGTGTAAATATCTCAGTTGTCAGTGCCTATATCACAGCATTGTGGCTGGGGGGAAGAGAAGTGGCTTATTGGGGAGGGGCGTTATAAATCATAATGGTTTAAAACTCCTAAACACTGTAAAAAAACAAAAAAAACAAGGCTTTCTCTTCCTTATTTGACAATAAGTTGTAAAGTTCCAGCAAAGTCTTTGCCTTTTATAGGTTACTTTTTAAAAATGAAAGTGCTTGTATCAATTTAAATTGCTCAATATGTCATTAAACCCTCGAATATTATAGAGATGATAAATAAGGATAAATAACTGTATCCAGTTTATGTAGAGAAAGGTAAGTAGTGCCAAATCTGTCCAACAAAAGTACTAAAAATGCATGTAGCCTTAGTCAAATTCACTATCTCCAAAATTATTTTGCTTCTAAAGAGGGTTGTTACTGAAGTGAGACGATTTCCACTGTGTTGTCACCTTATGTAATAGCTCATTCGCTCATTACCTGACAACGACCTTACACCTCAGCATTAAACCAATTATGCATGTCACAGATGAGTTCTTAATAGGCAATAATTCAAATGAGGGTATATAATATGATCTCATTTAGACTGAATGGTGGTGATGGTGTGTGGGCATATGTGTAGCCTATCAGAACTAAAGCATGACGACAGATCTTTCACAAATCAGACATAGGTTCTTATAAATTAAATCATACGCAAAACAATTTGGGTTCTTGCTGTTTTGCTTGGTGATATCAAAGCTTCTAGGGGAATGGTGGCTCTCAAAAGAAGGTATTAGTTTAGTCCTGTAACTCTGCAGAAGTTTGGGGAAATAGTGAACATTTTTTCTAGTAAATAATGTGATTTTAAACACACACACACACACACACACCCCTGAGATGTTTTACTGAAATCGATTATTTTAGAAGATGAAATCCAATATTCTGATGGCAGTTCTGAAAGACTGAAGTGAAGTTGTTCTTTTGGAAGAAGAGAATCAAAATGGGGTTTACACTTTAAAAAAAACAACCGAACCGACAGCTAAAATCTGAATACATGTTCGTTTGCTACTTTTCTGTTCCCAAACCTGCAACATATCAAAGCCACATGTTAGATGAACCATTCTGTAGGTAATTTATACTGAAATACCAGCTCAGAGCAAAGAAACACACTTATAGGCTTGAACTAGAATAGAATCATAGAGTCACAGAATCATAGAATAGGAGGGTTGGAAGGGACCTACAAGGCCATCGAGTCCAATCCCCTGCTCAATGCAGGAATCCAAGTCAGAGCATCCCTGACAGATGGCTGTCCAGCCTCATTTATTTATTTCATTTCTAAACCGCCCAGAGAGCTTCGGCTATTGGGCGGTATTGAAATGAAATGAAATGAAATGAATTGAATAAATAAATAAATAAATAAATCTTGAATGCCTCCAGTATGGGAGAGCCCGCTACCTCCCTAGGTAATTGGTTCCATTGTCGTTAACAGTCAGGACGTTTTTCCTGATGTTCAGCCGGAATCTGGGTTCCTGTAACTTGAGCCCATTATTCTGTGTCCTGCACTCTGGGATGATCAAGAAGAGATCCTGTGACAACCTTTCAAGTACTTGAAGAGTGCTGTCATATCTCCCTCAGTCTTATCTGCTTGAGGCTAAACATGCCCAGTTCTTTCAGTCTCTCTTCATAGGGCTTTGTTTTCAGTCCCCTGATCATCTTTGTTGCCCTCCTCTGAACCCTCTCCAGTTTGTCTGCATCCTTCTTAAAGTGTGGTGCCCAGAACTGGACACAGTACTCCAGATGAGACCTTACTAGTGCTGAGTAGAGGGGAACTAGTACTTCCCAGGATTTGGAAGCGATGCTTCTATTAATGCAGCCCAAAGTAGCATTGGCCTTTTTTGCAGCCACATCACATTGTTGGCTCATATTCATCTTGTGATCGACAACAATTCCAAGATCTTTCTTGCTTGTAGTGTTGTTAAGCCACGTATCGCCCATCTTGTTACTGTGCATTTGGTGTTTTTTTCCTAGGTGCAGAACTTGGCATTTATCCCTATTAAATTTCATTCTGTTGTTTTCTGCCCAGTGCTCCAGTCTATCAAGATCCCTTTGAATTTTGTTTCTGTGTTCCAAAGTATTAGCTATCCCACCCAATTTTATGTCATCTGCAAATTTTATCATCATCCCCTGCACCTCCTCCAAGTCATTACTAAAAATGTTGAAGAGCACTGGGCCCAGGACTGAGCCCTGCGGTACCCCACTCGTTACCTCTCCCCAGTTTGAGAAGATCCCATTGATAAGCACTCTTTGAGTCTGATTCTGTAGCCAACTGTGGATCCACCGGATCGTTGTTTCATCTAGCCCACTTTGAGCTAGTTTGCTCATCAGGATATCATGGGGCACTTTGTCGAAAGCTTTGCTGAAATCGAAGTATATTATGTCTACAGCATTCCCACAGTCCACAAGGGAGGTTACTTGATCAAAAAATGAGATGAGATTCGTTTGGCAGGATTTGTTCTTGACAAATCCATGTTGGCTTCGAGTAATCACTGCATTGTTTTCAAGGTGCTTACAGATGGATTGCTTGATAATCTGCTCCAGAATTTTCCCAGGGATTGATGTCAGACTGACTGGTCTGTAGTTCCCAGGTTCCTCCTTTTTGCCCTTTTTGAAGATAGGGACAACATTAGCCCTCCTCCAGTCATTTGGCACTTCACCTGTCCTCCATGATTGCTCAAAGATAATAGACAGTGGTTCTGAGAGTTCTTCTGCCAGTTCCTTTATTACTCTAGGATGCTGTTCATCTGGCCCTGGATATTTGAATTCATTTAAAGTAATTAGGTGTTCGTTGACCATATGCCTATGGATCTCGAGCTGCAATCCTGCCCCTTCAGCCTGTACATTGCCTTTGCCAGCGGGGTCGTAGACCCTCTTTTGGGAGAAGACTGAGCCAAAGTAGGAATTGAGCACTCCTGCCTTTTCTTTGTCATCTGTTACTATTTTGCCATCCTTATTTAATAGCTGAACCATCATTTCTTTCCTCTGATTTTTACTATGCATGTAGCTGAAGAAAGCTTTTTTGTTGCTTTTAGCATTCCTCGCTAACCTCAGCGCATTCTCAGCTTTAGCCTTCCTGATGCCATCCCTGCAATTCTGTGCTACCAGCCTGTACTCTTCCTTTGTAGCTTGGCCTTCTTTCCACTTCCTATATGTGTCCTCTTTTGTTTTCAGGTCATCTCTTAGCTTTTTGTGAAGCCACATTGGCTTCTTCTGTTGTCTTCCACCTTTTCTTCTTGTTGGAATTGTTTGTGATTGTGCCTTGAGAATTTCCTTTTTTAAAAGCTCCCACCCATCTTGGACTCCTTTTCTCATTAGCGTCGCTTGCCATGGGACCTTACTGAACATTGTTCTGAGTTTATTAAAATCAGTTTTCCTAAAATCCAGGGTACGCGTTTGACTACACTTGGCTTTTGCTTCCCTTAGAACCAAGAACTCAAGTATAACATGGTCGCTTTCCCCCAGAGTTCCTGTAACTGCTACTTTATCCACTATACATTCCAGAGGTCAGAAATATATTATGTTCCTGTATTGTGCCAAACCCTTCTGCTTTTAAAATGCATCTGATATTAATTGTGTTGTAAAAACCTTTAAAACATGTTGTTTTACAAACAGCCTGTTGTATTTTGGATAGATCAGTTTAACTTGCATTGTGTGCACTCCTTAAACAGAATGGATGATGTGCAGGAGGCAAAGAACAATCTTTAAAAAGAAAGATTACTTGGACCCACTGCATCTTGGGTTCCTCCCACCCCAGCCTGTGTGAACAGATATGAATCTGCTGCAGTGTTTTAGGTTCAGCCATTTCGTTACTGCTAATGAATAATGAATGAACTGTGGCTTGACAGCTAATGGTTCAAGATGAAATCAGAAGCTCATTGCAACATGGGTAATATTCATTTGCCATCTCCATGGAAACAGCTGTTTGTCAAGATACTGCAGTTTAACACTGTTGCAAGAAAGTACCCAATTGCTCCGTTTTTGGGTCTTCTGCAAAGAAACAAAACAGATTTAGGCAACACAAATTGCAGATAAAAACAAAATCAAGCAGCAAGGTGGATGACAACTTCCGTCCAGTCACCTTGTTGTCTACACCTGCAAAGGTTCTAGAACAAATCATTAAGCAGTTTCTGAGCTTTAGAAAATATGTTTTGTGATCACAAAGAGGATGGGTTTCTCATGAACAAGGTATGCCAGACTAACCTTTTCTCCTTTTTAAAAATAGCATTACAGGGATCAGGGGAATACTGTGGACATAGTATATCTTGATTTGAGGAAGGCTTTCAACAGTTTCTGACAAGAGATTGTTGATAGCAAGTCCAGTACCCAAGGAGTGTGCATCAATGCTCCTTGTAGTAAGCCTGACTTACTTGAAATCTGCCTTAATTGAAATTTGAGGCAAGTTGAAGTCTGTTCCTAATTATATGGACTATTTGGTGGGTGTTAAATAAGTGTCCCATCCTTGCCATGAAGGCCAGTTTCTGCCTTACCAGAGCAGTCCTGTGGTTCCAGGAACAGGAAGATTAGGCTTTCAGGGGAGCTGTCCAGCAGAGAGCACAGTAAGAAAAGTGTTGTCTTAGCAAGCACTAGGTTCCACTTGAGCACCTTTATAGTGGATGCTGATGCCACACCCCTTCTTCACTTGTCATTAGGGCCCTGATCCAGAGCATGTTTCTTCCTCACAAGTAGGACTCAAAGATATTTGACGTGCTGCCAGATGCACTGCACCTCTGCTTTTGGGCTTCTGTCTGGATGTGCTGCCTCCTTTCTTCCTGGAGTCCTGGGGGTGATCTGATGGTCCAGAGCAGGGTGATTGGACCAGTCCAGGTAAAACCATGGCTCCTTGAGTGGGGCATTGCTCCTGGTGGAGGTCTCAGGAGGACTATCAACCTGCTCAGATTTCCCTTGACCCTCACAAGCACTAGGACCAGTGACAGGATCCTCCTCCTCAGAGGTCCCTCAAGTTCTAGGGTTGTTCTGCCAGGAAGGCAGTGGGATATAACACTAAGGAACAATACTTTCTCTCTGTAGCCTTGTACAGGCATTCAACATCCACACAGTTATCACTACATGAGGGGAAGACCAGGGCTGCACTTGATGGTCTGGCACCAGCGTCACATCCTTGCTAGCCTTGCCTCCCATCATGTATGCATCATTTCAAACCTACAGATGAAGAATGGGCTCCCTGCTTCAGACCTCTTGCCTCAATGCATGGATGTCAGGGGGCAAGACCAGCAAGGACATGGAGGCAAGGACAATGGGCATAGCCCCATTCTTTCCCTCATGCAATGGTAATCTTATGGGGGGAGTACAGGACTTCTGTCTTACAGTCAAAGAGGGTGCAACATGACTAACGCTGTATCCTACAGACTTTGATTTCCCATGTCATTAAGAATCAGCAAGAGTTATTTACATTTCTTTCTTTCTGGATAGTGGCCAGGCTCAAAATTTGCCTGTTCTTGGAAATCAGCCCCCAAACTTCCAATTACACTATAGTCAAATAGACTTTGGACTCTTGCACCCATGGGAAAGCTAACAAAGCAAGTCAGAAAAAATTAAAAAACAGAAAATTTCTATGATATATGGCATAGGTTCATAACATGATTCTTGAACCAGAATAAAGTACCCCTGCCACAAACACATAGCTCACCCCGAAGAGACTTGCTAGGATGCATGTTTCTGACATTCTCTGGCAAAATGACACGGATCAAAGATTCCAATGAAGCTCTGTATGGCAGTTGATCAGGTTACACAGATCATCCTTCTAGAGCTTGTGGCAGAGCTTATCATGTTTATAGACCCCAATAAATCAGATAGCCTAGGCAGAGGCTATCGGCACATTGCTTTGTTCAAGAGACAGTCCCAAGGAGTTGCAGTAATAAATTGCAAGTCAGTCTTAACAATACAAGATTCAAGGCAGTCAAGAGTTCAAGTTTCACAATAAGCCTAGGCAAGAAAGTCTTCAGAGCATTTAAGATGATGTTGTCCTCAGCAAAGGCTCTTCAGCCTTAGCACTGGTTTAAATTCAGGGGAGAGGCTGCTAAAGCTTCCCATGTGACGATCTCACTTGACCTATACATAAACAATCATTTTATCTGAAGGGGTGTCTCTGTTCTGCTCTTTTCAGTTGGCACTGTAACCTGGATTACACCCCTGAGCCCTCCACCCCCCTGCGGACTCTTCCTGCTGCATGGTTCTCACACTCCCAGGCTGTAAATGAGAGACCTCCTTCAAGGCCACTTCTTGCAGTTGGGGCTGATATGGAGCATCCTCCTCCTTCAGCCTGCAGTTAGATTGGAAGCTAGGCAGAGCTAAGCTCCCAGGTCCTGAGCTTCTCACAAATGAACTGGGATCCTGTTCCCCGTCTGAATCAGATTCTGGCTTCAAAGCCATAGAGCCCACAGTGGCACTGGGGCTTGGCCTGACAGTTAGCAGTGAACTGGACTAAGTACTGCTCAAATGACTGATCTGTATTGGGATCAATGAATCTCCCTACTCTCTTCATATAGAAAATAGATGACTGATTCTGACTAACTGCATCTCGCTGTACTGTGTTTTTTAATGTTTTGAATTTTATTGTAAATATGATAATGAACTGTTGTAAAGTTATATTAGTGATCTTTATTTTCCTGAAAGCATTAAAAATATTTTTTTAAAAAAAGAAGACTCAGCTGACTATTAAAGGCATTCTGAAGACAACTGTACAGTAGGGTACTGAACAGGACTTGATGAATATAATCAAATTGCTAATGATTAGAGCAATAAATCCAGCTTTATGGATATGTCAGTAAATGACGAACGCAATTTACCCAATGTATAAGTTTAGAGGTGCTCAGTATGTTTAGGCTTCTAGGTTGCATCTATGACATTTGACCATCCCTAAGATTTAAACAGTATGTCTGCTACAACATCACAAGACAACATTTTTATTCTAGTACAACACTGTTTGTCTACATACCTCAAAGAAATAATGTAGCCTAGCTGCAACCTTGAAAGGGGAAATTAGACTGAGACAGAGACTTGCCTAAGGCCTCACAGGTCAGCTGGGACTTGAACTTGAGTTTCCCATATTCAAGTGCTTTGCATTAAATCCATCAAAACAATAGAAACATGCATTGAAATCTGCAAAATAAACCTCTCCAAAATCACTACCTAGGTAAGTCTTTTTTGACAGGGAGGGGTTCATAAATAAACATAGACTATTACAACTCAGAATAGAGTTTTTTGTGCCAGTTTTAATTGATTTTGCTGTCCTTTTATTGGTTGAAGTAGTTGCATTTTGTGTTTGATAGACGAGCATCTTGTAAAGGGTTGTTAAAGTTTGACGTTTATTTGCTATTTTTTTTTACTCTTGATATTTTTTATAAATGTCAGTTTCTTTGAGAACTTTAGACAACAAGGATGGATAGAAACTTAATAAACACTAGTTATTTAGCAGCAACATTGGCCCTGCCAATGGGCTTTTATTCTACATTAAATGTTTAAGACTGAGGGAAACAAGGGAGTACCAAGTGTCATGCCCCACTGGAAGACCCTTCAGAGGAGGAATTGCTGGAGGACCAAGAACCACCAACCAGCAGCAATGGCCAGGATCTGCCAGGAGATCAGAAGGAGCCCAGGCCCTCAGGGGTGACTACCATGAGGGTATCCCCTGTGGGGGACAAGGACAGTGCCTCAGAGGTAGAAACAGTGAAACCCCCACGCCCTCAGGAGAGATGCCCCCTGAAAAGACAGGAACTCAAAAGGAGTGCTAGACAGAACCAGAGGCTTCCTTGTGGAAAAAAAAAAAAAGAGAGAGAGAGAGAGATCTATTTGCATGTAGGAGGCTTGCTTACAAGGAGAACCATTTCAGCTGCAGTCACTAACAGCTCACAACTGAAGATTGGGTGTGGCTCTGACAGCTTCTCATAAAAACAGTGTAGGGCTGAAAAGAGTTGCTGGAAAAAAAGTTGGCCAGACTTTCCTGAATTGAGCTTTACCTTGCCTTTGGACTGCTTCCTTGACTGATGCCTGGTATCTGGACTGATGTATGACTATTCTTCTGTCTGCTGTGTTGCCTTGGAACCTTGTTGCTGGAGACCTGGACTGTAGAGCCCTTGCCTTTTGCCTGATCCTTGTTTGTGCTGACCATGTTGGAACTCTTCGACCCTTGAACCTGCAGCTGCCAGGCTCATCCTCTAGAAATGTGACAGTAAAGAGGGGAGAGCCAAGATGCAATACAGTTGTAGACAAAGTAGCAGATGGTTTAGCAAAGCAGTGCTAAAGAAGATAATAGATTTTGAGAAGGGATTCGAGGAGGAGAGACAAGTGTTTTGACAAATAAAAAGGTAAGGCTGTTCCAGGCATGCTGGTCAGTATGGTAAAAGCCCTGGGTTGTAGGGGATAGTCATAGATGAATGGTGGCAGTTTTACATCAACGTAAGCCAGTTGTATGGAGTGTTACCTTGTAGAAGGGGTTTTGGTGTCCTCCATATGGGCAGGATAACATTTGAACTGGCCCAGAGCGTTTTTTGTAAAGAACAAAAAGCGCTTTCCCTCAGGCAGTAGCAGTTTCTTCACAAGCTGTTGTGAAGATAAAGTTGAGGGTGGGGAAGAACCTTTTCAGATGCACTGAGTCCCCTGGAGGAAGGATGTGATAAAAAATGTAAAATAATGCATAATAATACCTATAATTTATTTGCCTGCCCTAAAGTATTAGAACTGGGATCCAAGGATAATGCAACTTCTGAGTAAAAATGCAGTGATGTTAAATCTCATACACACAAACATGCATATGATGTACTACAGGAACTTCTTCATCCACCCCTTCAACTGAAGTCTCATGGATAGATCTCTCTCCAGTGCTCCCCCCACACTTCATTCATCGGCATACAGAGATTAATCAGCCCCACTGTACACAAGCATTGCCCATTGATCTGCTCCCAACTTCTTCACATTCCCTTTTTCTCTTCCCTTGCTGGGATGGAACAGAATGGGACATATTGGGGAAAGGTTGGTTCCGCCACCCCCTGCGCGCATGCGCGCACACACCCACACACTTAGAAGTTCTCTATACAGCAAATCCCCCTCTCAGTCACTCCCTAGCCTGAAGTGGTTAGAAGTCAAAATTGAGGCCACCCAACATACCACTCACCGTTTCTCCCGCCCTTTTTTCCAGCACCAGATCTTGTTTTATTTTAAAAAGCACAAGTAAGGCTGCTGAGAGAGAAGAAAAAAATGGCTTGGGTTGGCTAAAGCAGCAGAAGCAGGTCGTGCTCCTTGTGGAGCCATCTGTGTGTGCCGAAAGAGGCACTTGCGTGGTCCTCCGCTTCCATTCTCCCTGCCCATCCACCAGTCCTGGTGATATGTGTAGCTACTGCCAATAAGAGAGACAGCCATAAACCACAGCAAGGTTTGACAGGAGGGAGTCACAGCTACATTGTGTCTGAAATCCTGGATGTTTAATAGTCAAGCAAGCTTCCAGATCCACCTACCTACTTGTTGGTGGCCCTGGGGCTGCAGGAAAAAAAGTGGGTTGGGGAAACCAGTAAAGAGTGAGGTAAATAGAGATGGGTGTGCAAATAGAAGAGAGCATATCCTTTTTGGTAAAGAGCAAAAAGAGGTTCAGAGAGACCTCTTATTTTGCAGGGGGAAAGACAACGAGCTTGCTATGGGGTGTAAAAATATGGGGGGTCAATCAGAGCATGGGTTAAATAGAAAGAAATGCTTATAGGTGGTTAACTTACTGATACTGCCTTTTAAAATTAATAAAAATGTTAAAGTAATCCTCTAGTATTTGGGATTGTGCACCCCAGTGTGAAATTCATTGGATATGCATTGTGTACTTTGTGGTCTCCATGAGATACAATGTATTCATACTTGATATAAACACAAACAACAGGAGTCTAGATTGTTCAGGCATTATATGATATTGGAATGAAAGCAGAAATGCCACAGTAGTCCTCTATATATGTTTGTGCAGTTTGCTTGCATTTTGTCCTGTTGACAGTTGCAAATTCTGACTGTCACCTCACCGTTGGCAACATATGTGTCCTCGTGCTGAAATCTGTCAGTACATTGTTTGATGGCAAAAGCCAACTAGTTTAAGCATTTTGCAGCAGCCTCCATATTGTTGACAGGAATGATTATCCTCTGGGAGAAAGCTAGAGAGAGTTCCTGTGTCATTCCTTGGCAGTGAAATGCTTCCAGATTCAATCACTTTTAAAAACAAAATTTGCTAATGAAGCATACCTTATTTCCCCAACTCCTCTTTATTCTTATTGTATATGTTAAAATTCATGGAATTCTGGGTTTATTCTCAGAGATTCATAATAGTTGTATATGAGGATATTTTCGTAGAATGCCCTGACTGTTTGTAAAGTGTTCTATTTGAGAGATTAAGTATTGCTGTGTTATGCAGAAGTTGAAGAACAGTTGTATTTTGTGAACTCGCAGCTCCACCTTGCGTGCAAACAGAAGATTGCAACAAGACAGAAATGTCTTTACTGAAACCTTAATAGCTATGCTTCTTTCTAATGAAATAACCATAGCTAAGATTTCTCCATGAAAT
This sequence comes from Heloderma suspectum, assembly GCF_057233095.1. Classification (NCBI taxonomy): domain Eukaryota; kingdom Metazoa; phylum Chordata; class Lepidosauria; order Squamata; family Helodermatidae; genus Heloderma; species Heloderma suspectum. The sequence continues at coordinate 41,518,974 of NC_139460.1, read as the reverse complement.
TGTGTGACAGACTTGCAGCAAACAAAATATTAGGTGTACTAAACAAAATACTTGACTTCTTTAGACATAAAATCAATTCTTATTAAGATTTACCTTCCTCCCTTGACCACTTATAACAATGTTAATAAAGCAAAGGATTAGAAAACTCTCCATGGTTGACAACTATTGGGCTTAGATCAGACAGTGGACTGTCTCATCTCCTGAAGTTCACGGTGACACCTCACCAAACGAGGCAGTATTGAATATAGTTGCAGACAGTAGTTCTTCCCATGAAGATTTATTATCTCCATGTGAATATATTATGGTTTCAAAACTGTGACACCAAAATGGTAATGTATGAGAAACTATTCCAGAGCAACTGTTTTTTGTTGCAGTGTTTGTTTCAAATTTTGCTTTACTAACAAATACTGATGAACAAACCTCAAAAGCATTGCAGCTATGTTAAGCTATTATTTGGAGAGTTTTCTCCATTCTAGAAAATCATGGCTGAAAGCAAAATACTAGTGAGTTGTCTCTTCTACACATATCAGAATAGTCTCCTGCCAGGTTTAGAATAATTTGCCTTCCTGGGTATTATATGTTGAGGTAGGTGTAAGGTCGGAATTCCTGAAATACCACCTGGGTCATAGCTCCAACAAGGCAACATGGGTGAAAGATTCTCTCTTTCTTGAGAAATGCAGAATTCAAGAATTCAGACACCAAGTTTAGCTTGATATCTTAGCAACAGGTACATTTCTATGAAGGGCTCTAAGAACATATTCAATACTATACTATTATAGCTGACTGTCTTGCTAGGAGCTAGTCTTCCCTGTGCCTATGGTGGCTACCTGCTTATCATGGATTCATTCTCCAGAAACATGCTGCCATTTTTTGCATGTTGCCAAATCTTGCAAGCGTAATTTCTGCTACCCAAGATCTTCCTCCTTCTTAGCCTTGCATAAATCGCTTCAGGAATCCCCTCCATCTTTTGACTACTTTATGGGTTTTACTGCCATATTCCATTTACCCATTGAGCATTAACCAATAAGACTGACATAAGAATGTCCTTCTAAAAATGTGTTGGAAGGAAGTATGTATTCAGGGCAGGCAATGTTGAGATGTAGGATGGAGGGATGACTGAGGTTGGAGAAAGAAAAGGAAAAGGATCTTTTCACTTAAGGGATTATTGTAGTGAGAGAAAGGCATACATTATTATTATTAATTACATTTCTATACCGCCTCATTGGGGCCGCGGTGATTTAGTGGTTAAGACACTGAACTGCAGACTGGAAGGTTGGCAGGACAGCAGTTCGAGACCTGTGTGCTGCGTGACAGAGTGAGCTCCCGTCTTCAGTCCCAGCTCCTGTGAACCTAGCAGTTAGAAAGCAAGAAATTGCAAGTAGATAAATAGGTATCGCTTCGGTGGGAAAGGTAACAGCATTCCGTGCACCTCGGTGTTCAGTCGTGCCGGCCACATGACCACAGAAGCATCTTCGGACAGCGCTGGCTCTTCGGCTTAGAAATGGAGATGAGCACCACACCCTAGAGTCAGACACAACTGGTTGGGGACACCTTTTTTACCGCCTCATAGCCGAAGCTCTCTGGGTGGCTTACAAAGGTTAAAAATATTAAAAATACAATATGCAAAATTTAAAAACACAAAAAACACACAGACAGTATACACAGAGACAACACATATCTAAAAACAACTCTGAGAAATCAGCCAAACCATAAAACAAATCCAGGATCAATTGAAACTCATCACATGCTGCCAAATGCCTGGGAAAAGAGAAAAGTCTTGCCTGGTGCCGAAAAGATAACAATGTTGGTGCTAGGCAAGTCTCACCAGGGAGATCATTCCATAATTTGTGGGGGGGTTACCAGCAAAAAGGCCCTCTCCTTTGTTGCTGTCTTCTGATCCTCCCTTGGAGTAGGCACCCGGAGGAGGACCCTAGATGTTGAGTGTAGTGTATGGGTATGTTCTAGCCGGGAGAGGCACACAGTCAGGTATTGCAGTCCTGAGCCATGTAAAGCTTTATAGGTCAAAACCAGCACCTTGAATCAGGCTCAGAAACATATAGGCAGCCAATGCAAGGGGGCCAGAGTTGGTCTTTTATGTTCAGACCTTCTGGTTCCTGTTCAATCTGGTTGCCGCATTTTACATGAGCTGCAGCTTTTGAACCATCTTCAAAGGCAGTCCTATGTACAGTGCATTGCAGTAATCTAAACTGGAGATTACCAGAACGTAGACAACTGAAGCCAGGTTATCCCTGTCCAGATAGGGCCATAGCTGGACCACCAACTGACATTGGTAGAAGGTACTCCATGCCACTGAGGCCACCTGAGCCTCAAGTGACAGAGATGATTCTAGGAAAACCCCAAGCTACAAACTTTCTCCTTCAGGAGGAGTGCATTCCCATCCAGAACAAGTTGAGCACCCTCCGTTTGGTCAAAAGAACCGCCTACTAACAGCATCTCAGTCTTGTCTGGATTGTTTCAGTTTATTAGCTTTCATCCAGTCCATTATTGCAGTCAGGCACTGATCTAGCACATTCACAGCCTCACCTGCTGAAGATGAAAAAGAGAAGCAGAGCTGCATGTTATCAGCATTCTGTTGACAATGCACTCCAAAACTCCAGAAGATTACACTCAACAATTTCATGTAGATGTTGAATGGGGGACAGAATGGACCCCTGCGGAACCTCATAATGGTGAATCCACGGGGCTGAGCAATGTTCCCCAAGGACATTGGAGGGTTCTGGAGCCAACCCTCCAAATAGGAGCAAAACCACTGCAGTGCAGTACCTCCCACTCCCAACTCAGACAGTTGTTCTAGAAGGATACCGTGGTTAATGGTACTGAAAGCCGCTGAGAAATCAAGGAGAATCAACAAGGGCACACTTATCCTGATGTGTTCTCCCAACATTGGTCATTCTATGGGGTGACCAAGGCTGTTTCCATGCCAAAACCTGGCCTGAACCCCAACTTAAATGGATCCAGATAATTGGTCTCATCCAGGAGTGTCTGGAGTGGGTTTGCACCTACCCACTCAAGGACCTTGCCCAGGAATGGAACATTTGCCATCAACCTGTAATAATTAAGGTTTTGGGGGTTCAGGGAGGATTTCTTCAGGAGTGGCCTCACTGCTGCCTCTTTCAGGTGGCCCAGGTTCACAGAGAGGTATTAACCATTCCCAGGGCCCAGCCAGCTGTTCCCTCCCTGTTGGTTTTTATTAGCCAAGAGGGGCAAGGATCCAATATGGAAGTGGTTGTATGAACCTGTCCAAGCACCTTGTCAAAATCCTCAAGCTGTACCAACTGAAGCTCATTCAACAAAACTGGACAAGTCTGTACTCTAGATACCTCACCTGATTCACCTGCTGTAACACTGGAGTTGAAGTCCCTGCAGATGCAAGAGATTTTATTCTGGAAGTGCCTAGCAAATATATTACAGCAGGTCTCCGATGGATCTACAGTGTCCTTGGGGCTGGCATGTAATAGCCCCCAGACAACTCTGAAACGTTGTCTGGACAACTCTGGGCGGCAGATAGATGAACCAATAGAGGCAGCAAGATATTGGGGTTTTTGGCTTCCCTCACTGCCCCTGAATATACCTTACCGTAGGCACATACCAGCATTCGACTGCATCCACTAGGAGTTCTTCTCCATCTGCACTCAAGTCTTCTATTTTGATTCATCACTCTCAGCTCTGGGGTATACCACAGAGCAGTATGAGCTCTACTCAGGAGAGGGCACTCAGGAACAATTGTGTCCACTGCCCAGGTCATTTCTGCATTCCACAGATCAATGACAGTTTTGACAGGACAGCCAGTCGTGTCAGCCAGAAATCTTCCCAGAACTCTCAGGAAACCATCCAGATCCATTAGCCTCTGGGGAGCACTGTCTTAATAGTCTCCCACCCCTGCAGAGGGGGAAAGCTGTTGTAAAGCTAAACCTCAGCAGGCAATGATCTGACCATGACAAAGGGTCTGATGCAAAGTTCCCACCTTCAGATCACCATCTCCTTGTCCAGTTGAGAAAACCAGGTCTAGACTATGCCCCAATATATGTTTTGGGCCAATGACATGTTGGGACAGTCCCATGGTTGTCATGCAGACCATGACCACCCCAGACAAGGTGCCCTCAGCATGGATGTTGACATCCCTCAGAATGAACAGTCTTGGGGGATCTCAACAGCATACCCAAGACCACCTCAGTCAGCTCAGCTAGGGAGTCTGTTGAGCAGCAGCGTGGGTGGTACACCAACAGAATCCCAAATCTGTCCCACTAACCCAACACAAGGTCAAATACTCCAGACCAGTAGTCAGCAGAGGAAGATGGAATTCCTTTAGACAACGACAACAGCAACACCCCCCCCCCCGGCCCTCAAGTATACCCTGATGCTGAACCAAGTACCCCAGTGGGCGTGAAAGTAGATTAATAGGAAAAGAAAGGTCTTCATGTTTGTCCATTCTGGGTTTTCTGTGGCTTTTATATAAGTAAGCTCAGAGGTCTGCCTCCTTCAGTCTTGTGTGTTCTATTTTTGTTTTTGAAACTAGAATTCCTATGGTCTGCCAATGTTAAGTTTAAAATATTAGAGGGTACACTCAGGATGTAGTAATGCTAAAGGCATAACCAGTCTTAAGTGAAACTGAGTATGTACTTGTTTTTAAAGAACTAGTGCTGAGTTAAATTTGCTAGTGAATATTTTTTCCATAAAAACAGTGCTTATATAGGGGATTATTTGTTTATGACATTTATATGCTCCCATTAACAAAAGTCCTTGAGATGGCTTACAGTAAAAGAGAAATGATATGTAAGCTGTAATTTTACAAATGGGTGCCTATGTTTATCTAGGGATGTACGAAAGTCACCTTTCCGCGGATTATGTTGATAGTGGGGGAGGGGAGGCATTCTGTTCCTCCCCCTGGAATCCTCGATGGGGGGGGAGGCGATCCGTTCCTCCCCCCCCCCGGAATCCTCCACAGCTGGCTGTGCTCCACGGCAGCTCCGTGGAGCAGCCGGCCAGGCCCGGCCAGGCCAGAGCCGTCTGCAGCCGGATTTCCAGCTGCAGAGGGCTCTGGGGAAAAAACAAAACAAAAACCGCATACGCAAATGGCGGTAGCCGCCATTTGTGTTCCTTATTTTTGGCCATCTTAATCTACGTAAATATTTATGTAGACTATGACAGCGAAAATAAAGGGGAATGCAAATAGCGTAGCGGGCGCTATTTGCGTCCCTTTTTGATTCACCGTTTTAGCCTACGTAAATATTTACGGGGGGTGGGGTGGCAGGCCATTCCGCCATGGAGTTCAGGGGGCCGAATGCACTGGCATTTGGCCTCACCAAGATCCGTGGCGGAATTCTCTGACATCCCTATGTTTATCTTCCTCTTCCCCTTGTCTCCCATCATCTCCTTCTCCTTTTGCATTGTGTGTATTAGATTGTAAGGCTGATCATTTATTGGTCTGGAAGTCCGGGAGTTTTTTTCAGCTGAAAAGCAGGATAAAGGTGCTTTAAAGTGCAATTGCATACATGTCCACTCAGATGTAATCCCAAGTGAGTTCAGTAGAACTTACTCCCAGGTAAGTGTGCATAGGATTGCAGCCTTAAATTAAAACAACAACAATGAACCATTGTTATGGTTTATACTCAGCCCTATTAAGAACAAACAGTAGTTAAGATTGATCGCAGTTTATGGTTCTGATGATACACCAAACTGTGGTTAATCTAAAGTGGAAGTGGAAACTTAGACTCTCTGTGCGCTACAATAGGAGATACGAGGGGGCGCTCAAAAGTGCAAGGGCTACTGCAGTTCATCCTCATATTGCTAAATGATAGTGCAAACTCTCCTGTGACGTAGGAGAAATCTATGGTCGGTTTTGGAATGTTCAGCCAGCACTGACCTTTCTCTGGCTCTCTTTTGTTGGACAGGCTGGCAAGGGACCAGTGCAGCCTCAGTTTGGATCACATGTGACTTGACAGGGGGCAGAACAATTCATGAGTGCTTCTGACCTCCTGCTGCCCCCCCCCCAATTGTGAGACGTCTCTGTTTTCATTTTCCTTGAGTAGAAAAAGGCCTGAACGGATTTACTGTACAGTCCCAAGTGGTCTTCTTGGAATCTGAAAAAGGTGTCTTATAGTTCAAGGGTTCACACTTTAAGCTGCTTTTATTGCCCTTATCATTCCATGAAATGCAACATTATCACCACATGTGTGTTGCTTTTGTACTAGTTCCAGCTGTGGATGGTGTGCTATGACTTGTTGAAACCTTGACATCTGTGTTCCGTTTTCTTACCCTGTTTCTGTTAACGGGCCCCGGTTGCTTTTTGCTATTGTTGCATTCTGATTTTTAACTTGGAACAGAGAGACAATGGAACAGTTAGATGCTAGATAGCATGTTAGGCTCTTCTTCAATGGCTAAGCTTGAAAGAGATGAAATTTACAAAAGTATTACCAAGATAATATTCCTCGAAATTAACTGATATTGAAATGTCAGATCTTGGACTTTGTAATAGTTCTCCTGGCCTTTGTAGTAGTTCTCATATTCTACAACTCAAATTTCTTTCTAAGGAGAGAAGATTAATCTTTCAAAATGTGTTTGCGGGCATATAAGGTATCATGTGAGCCTTGCGGTGGCCATGTTTGAAGCTTCCTTTGTCTGAAATCTAGGTTTTGGTAATCAGCCGTCATTAAATGTTGTGCAACAATGTTTCTTAATATTTCACTGCTGTTAGCAGTTTCCACGATCAGGAAGAATAGTACTATACTTAAATACACATGCCCTTCACAAAGTTTAGATGACACATGCTGAGTGATTCATTTGGATCCAGTGTTGTGGATTTTCCATAAAATTTTGAATTGGAAAATGTTTCAGAAAATTTTCCAGTTCAAATTAAGTTAATTTGTCAGGGTCATTTGCATAAGAAAATTTTCTGTTTGTATCAGAAAATGTTTTGGTGCTCTAGAGAGAACTAATTTAACACGTTTATTTTACTTGTTTAGTATACAAAGCTTTTTTAAAAAGTGTAACATGTTGTTGTTTTTGTCCCAATATACCACAAGCATTTGACCTGAAATATTTGAGGGAGGAGGGAAATAAAGCACACTTAGGGCACAATCCTATTGATTGCACCCTTGATGATCATAAGCCTACAAACATGGAAGTTTACTATCATCCTGTGTAGGGTGGGAGGAGCAGTGGAGCCGATCGTCCTTGTCCTCCCACCCTGCGTTTTTTGCTTTTTTGCCCATCTAGTGATGGAGCTTCAGTAGGAGAGGGAAGGAGGCTGGAAGAGGCTCGGAACAGCTCATATCCTGGCTTCTCCTGTCTCCTCCCCTCCCTGCCCACTGAATGCCCCCCTTTTCCCCCTATCCAAGCTCATGTGGTTCTTTCCAATTCCCCGCTCTGAGGCCAGAGTGCCGTCTCTGGCCTTGGATCAGGGAATCCAAACTATCCTATGTCTCCTCAGATGCTGTCTAGGGGCCATAGGATTGCTCCCCCCATGTGAGTTAAATGTTGTATTATGAAGAAAATTTTATTAGAATACTCATAACAATTTAGAAACAATAGCATGTACTTCCCTTAAATTATTTAAATTTAAGAAAACACACACAAAAGTACTGAAAAGTGTTGACACACTAATTGATTTTAGCAGTCCAAAGAACTGGGCATAATATGCTGACAACAACTCATTTATTTCAACAGAATTCAACTCTCTTCCACTAAGGTTGTTGGGGTACCTTCAGTTTTGCTGTCACTGTTTATTAGTCATATTCTCTCCCATACCTGCTAAGGATAATCACCTGAAAAACATTACAACTTTGAAACAGCCACGCTTCCTTAATATTGTATTTGCAATTGGCATATATTCATTTTTACTAATGAACTGATGAACAGACAACTTTCTTCAGAAAAATAAAGCACTGGAATTTTTTTCCAGAAACTATTCTGCCCCACATCACTGGTTGGATCCCAGTAGCAAACTCCATCTGACCTCATCTGCAATGTATCTCTTTTCAGACATTCAAAGGAGATATACTAAATATACATGTGTAGGCTTGCTTCAGATGTTGAAATGAACACATGCAAGTCCAAGTGGAGCCTGCCACCGCAATGCTGCCCCCCCTTACAGTCATTATACCTAGATTGAACATATGAAAAGGGCTTGTGAACAGTCTCCGTATTACATATGATTGTAATACCCTTCACAAAGCAGGGTTTGTATGCACCTAGGGGCTGTATGTGGTATAGAAGGAATGTGGAGAGGTTGTAGCCTCTCCTCCCACATGCATTGAACTGCCTTGCATGTGTTGTCCGAAAAGGGCTACAGCAGGGGTCGGGAACCACCAGCCCCTGGGCCGAATCCAGCCCATGGAGTGTTCCCATCTGGCCCACTGCCTCCCAGTATCAGCCCTATCCCATCGTCCTGAACAACAGCCTGCTGTGTTTCCATGCTGAGCAGGCAGGAAGCCTCTTCCTCCTGCCCAGTCATGCAAGTCAAAAAAAGAAAAAAATGGGAACGTAGCATTTTCGTTGATAATAGGATTTGTAGATCATCTCCCGGGTGTCTCAGATATTTCCTCAACTGTGCTTTTTATTTCTTCTGGAATTCTCTCCAAAGAACTCTGTCAATCCTTCCTGACAAATAGATGGACTCATACACTGAGAAATGGATAGGAACACTTTGGTGCAACCTTTCCAGAAGGTGTTTTGTCACAGAAAGACAGAGAGATCTGTGGCTCTGCCCAGTTTTGACTGTGATGCCACCCACCACTGGTACGCAGCCTCCAACAGATTACCCCCCCCAAGGGAATGCATAAAGGGGGGAGGGAGAGAGAGAAAAGATTCCCCACTTCTAAATTATGGTCTCAAATCTACCCACGTTAATATAAACCAATCTTCCCCAATCTGGTGTTCTCCAGATGTTTTGGACTTCAACTCCCATCAGCCCTAGCCAGCATGGCTAATGGTCAGCTATCTAAGGAGCTGTAATCCAAAACATCTGGAGGGCATTAGGTTGGAGAAAGCTGATATAAACATTTTGCAAGGTAATTTTTTTAAAAACCGCTTCCAAAAATGGAGTATTTTAACTATCCACAGGTTCTGAATTAAGAACAAAGTGAACCCAGGCAAAGATACAATTGTACAGCTATTCATTTAACTTTATTTCTTTTTTTTGCTATAAGTATTAAACATCTGTTTTTAAATGGCAATGTACTGTTACAGACCCAAAGTACAAGATAGTGGGTAGTATACAGACATAAAGCAGATCTATTCTACAACTAAGTACAATGAAGTCTAGATCCAACACAGTGGTTCTAAGAAATAAGTGTCACACTATTTGAAATGAGTGTGAGTAAAATCTTTAATTTTTTTTAAAAAAAAGAAAAGAAAAAAGACTAAATTAGGTGATGCACGAAACCATTAGGCCATATGCAAAACTAAAAGGGCTTATTTTGGATATTAGTGCACGTGTTTTGTTCTGAAACATTTCATGAATAGATGTTGTTTTATTAACAGTTACTGAAGGAATTTATGTTTTGGATAGACTAGGTCTTACCACTTTGAATGTCTGGCCACCAAATGGCAGTCTTGCACTGCACTTCAAAGCACAGCAAAGTGTGAATCTGGCAGAAGAAAAGTATTTGAAATGGAAGAGAATATTAATGCCACCTATTCAGAGACATTAGCACTGCGCAGCCTGTGATGTTTTGCACTGTTATAACTAATCCATTCTTAAGAACAGATTGTATTGAAATACCATCTTGTAGCTGTGTGGTATTTTGCTCTTCCTTCCCCTTTTATTGTTTAGGTGTGTGAATCTCAGTCACACACCCATACGTTGATGAATTGCCAGGTTGCTTAGGTATTGAATTGCAATGAAATGAGCATACTTTATAGCATTTAGCCTGGTTTCAGTTTCCCCATAATGCAGAGGAACTTTGTGATGGACATGGCCAAATGGCTCACAATTGGGAGGAAGCGTTTAGCAGTTCAGTTGTAAGATTTTATGATGGCCATTTGCCTTTTTTTTAATGACTCTTTCTTAAAAGGAATCTAAGCAATGTCTGTGGGATTAAAAAGGAAATATCTGTTGGCACAATCCACAAAGTGCTGCTGTGGCAATAGGCTTTATTTCATTGTGGTTTGTTCAGGAGTTTGTGCAATCCTCACTGAATTGAATGGGGGCTGTGGAGCAGCAGTGACTCCTAGAATTGGTCAAATATTTATTGAGGGAGGCGGGGAGAGAGCACAAAGGGCTCTACTTTAAGAATATACTAAGGCCTGATGAAAAACCCTTACTTAGTTTTGTGGCTGCCTCCCAAAAAACATATTTGTGTAGGGGGGTCATCACAGGGGTCATCACAGCTGAGACAAAATTTGGATTCAAATTAAGAAACACAGGGGAGAGATGGGGGTTGGGAGGAGAGAGAAACGAACAGCAATAACGGGACATCATAAAAGTCTTGATGACACTGTTAAGTTCATTGGAGGGGGTGGGGTGGAGAACATAGAAGCTGCCCTACACTGCATAAGACCATTAGCTCATCTAGCTCAGTATTGCCAACGCTGCCCTGCCTGGAGATGCCAGGGATTGGACCTGGGACCTGCTGCATGTAAAACATGTGCTCTGCCGCTGAGTTACAGCTCCTTCCTAGAGAATGAGAAAGAATGAAAATGAATTATTCTACTCTGACTCCACTCTTGATTCTGTAAACCACCTGATTCTCCAGTGTTTAATTATGGTATGCATTTCCTGATGTAAAACATAGCAAGATTGTAAGTCCTCCACACTATTTTCCTTCTTTACATACTGTGTGTAACATTGTGTAACTTCCTATAAAAAAAGGGAAAGATCTGTATACGTTTTAATAAAAGTTGTAGGTACTGATTTTAAGACAATGTGTTTTTAGTCCAACTGTGGGGTCCTTTGCTGTCCTTGAAGCACAGACAAGTGGGAAAATATAACATGAAAACCAAGCAAACTCAGAATTGGCAGCAAACATTTCTGCAATTGTGATGCAACTTTTTCCAGGTACCACAAACGTGGGAATTGCTACCAGCCATATTTGTGATTTTGAAGTTAACGCATTACATTTGTCCACTTGAATGCATACATAAGAACATTAGAAGAGCCATGCTAGAAACCCATAAGTAGGACATGAGTGCAACAGCACCCTCCTGTCCACATTCCCCAGCAATTGCCTCTTATACTGGAGGTAGGATATAGCCATCAGAACTAGTAACCTTTGATAGCTTTATCCTGCATGAATTTGGCCAGTCCCCTTTTAAAGACACCCAAATTGGTGGCCTTCACTACATTTTGTATTTATTATTTATTTATTATTAAATGTATTACTCGCCCATCTGGCTGGTCACCCAGCCACTCTGGGCGATGTACAGCATACAATAAAACAGTTTAAAACAATACAATTCTACAGTAAAAACATTTTCTAAAATACCCTAACCCACCCCAAATGCCTGCCTGAACAACCACGTTTGTAATGCACGACGGAAGCTCATTAAAGAGGGGGCATGGCGGAGTTCCCTAGGGAGGGAGTTCCACAGAGTGGGGACCACCACAGAAAATGCCCTCTCCCTCATTCCCACCAGTCTAGCTGTCCTGGCTGAATTGTGTTGGCGAATTCCATAGGTTGATTATGCACAATGTGAAGAAGTACTTCCTTTTATCTGTCCTGCATCTCCCACCAATCAGCTTCATGGGATGAACCTGGGTTCTAGTATTATGAGAGAGGGGGGAGTTTGGAGTTGGACTACCTGAAGGCAATCAAGATTACTTGTGTGGAAGGCCCCATGTAAATTGAACATGAGAGGAAAAACCCATATGGGTCTCTTTGATTATGTGAATCCTAATGCTCAGATGTTAACTTCATTTGTATGCAAGATTACTTGAAATTAATACACTTTCCAGAGTGCAGGTATTGTCTAGATAAATGATTGTGATACAGCTTGAAGGAACATTTCATGTTACTCCCTCATGTATGAGTATATCAAAGTAATATTATTGAATTGGGGGAGGGGTGGATCTGAAATTTTCTGAGGGGTTTGAGGGATTCTGGGGATTCTGAGGGATTTTTTTTCTTCAGGACATTTCCCCCTCTCATAGAACAGCTAAATACTATTTGTGTTGAAATAATTAAACTTTTTAATGATTGGGCATTGAGAAAGGCACCTTTAAGTAGATGGAAACAGAATACAATAGGAACGATCATGTTCTTCCAGATAGCTTTTCTGTCCCTTACCAAAATGATTAGCATCACACTAGCACATTTTATTACCTCTTCCACAAATGGTAATAAAAAATAGTGATCATAGACCATGTTAGCTAATGCCTGAAATGAATACACAACACAGACACGAGTAACATAAATGAAATGTGATCTTCCGTTAGCTTTCAGGTATTTAAAAGATGTAATTGTTCATGCAGCTAGTACACAACATAGAACACAAGGAAAGATTTAAAGTGTTCTTTTGGACCTCTGAAGCTGCTTTTCTCCTCATGGTATATTGCACCATTTGTTTATCCTAGTAATGTAATCTCTTTGTGCAGCTTCGTATGGTGCCCAAGGCTTATGATGGCCAGGAGTCTGGTTTGTGCTGAAATAAATTGTGCATGCTGTGCAACTCTGTGCTATTTTGGGGTTATTAGGCCCAAAGGTAACACATGAATCTGATTGAGACACAATTGCTGTATGGTTTCTGTCAGCTTGAACTGAGCAGAACCTCCTGTTCACTTACAGAGGGCACTCTTGTAAAGACAATCTCCATCAGTTCTTTCCCTTTTTAAAAAATGAAAAACCTTTACTGCACTGAAAAAACCTCTCACAGCTTGATGATGCAAATGTCACCATGGCAATTCCCTTCCAACAGAAAAGAATGAATTTTCTGCAGTTCAGTTTTTTGGGTTGGTTTTTTTTCTTTTTTTGTGAAATGTGTAAACAGTGGATAACTTCTAATACCTTTGACTACATCCCTGTCTGGTAATTTGGACCGGAAACGAAAAGAGGAAGTACATATTTGTCTATGGCACATTGATTTTATTTTTGTAGGCACTCTGATCTCCAGGGATGCAGTGTGCGTAATGACAGATTAATGAAGTGGGTGCGAATGAACGACTTTGAGCCAAAGACAATAAGGCGGGGATGTGTGATTTGTTGAATTTGAGAGAATGATTCCATCTACTGCCTCTGTAATTTTTCAAGTGTTAATAAGTTAATATCTCTTTATGGACATATGGCTCATCGTTATTTTGCTGTTCATGTTACATGAAATATTATTTCTTAAAGTGTGTTTTAAGTGTTTCAGAAACAAAACAGATTCACCCCCTTTGAAGATTTTGTCAATATGCTTGGCTCTCTTGAGTCAAAATGAATCAAACACTGCAGAAAAACAATCCTGGATATGAAACAAAATCTAATTGTTTCCTCGGCCTTTCCGCAGGATGATTTCCACAATTAAATGATAGCTCATGGCTGAATTAAACAAATTTCTAGCAAATATATAGCGGGGATAATCCAGTGGGGGCTATGTTTTCTGACCCAGGACTTTTAAGGGGCTGGCAAAGGTTTTTGGATATGATAAGCAGGGGATCCAGATCAGGAGAAATTGTAGCACTTTGGGCCTCTACATTCAGTTCTCGAAGTCATCAAGAAAAGGATGGAAGGAAGGAGGAGGATGACATTTCAGATTAGGTCAGACTTAATGTAGCATGTGGCCTATTCTCTGTCTTTATAACTGTGAAAACTATTTCCTAATGAACTAGAATTAGTCCACTCATATTCTGAATAATGACATTCATTTATCAGTCATGACGATGAAAAGAAGTTACATAAATAAAGGCACAATTATTAATGAATGTGGCTTAATACCAGGTTTTTTGTTGGTTTGGTTTTTTATTATTCTTTATTTAATTTTGACAATATACATAAAATACCATAAACAGTAATCAACAAAATCCATCATATAAAATAAAACTAATAAACAGAAAAAGGGGGGGGATATCCCCCCCCCAACAATAATTCAAACAGCATAAGGAATCATAGTACAAAACGTACTCACAAAAATAAGTAGGAGTCTTAGGGGGATATTACAAATATAAATATAAACATTATATTTGAAGGAGGTTTTCACCTTAAGTAAGCGATGTATTACTAAAGGCTTTTAGGACTGAATGCGTATTACTATCTTTATTTATATATGCAATAAAAGTCCACCACTCAGCAGCACAAGTATCTATTTTCTTTTGTCCTTTTGCTATGCATAATTTTTGAGTCAATTTTTCTATTAATGCTACTTCCCATACCTTGTTATACCACTTAGCTAGTGAAATTCCTTGTAAATCTTTCCAATGTCTGGCAATAAGCGCTTGTGCTACTATTAAAAGATATCCCACCAGTTTAGACAGTATAGAGACCAATCGCATAAGAAATTGGTGGGATATCTTTTAATAGCAGCACAAGTGCTTATTGCCAGATACTGGAAAGATTTACAAGGAATTTCGCTAGCTAAGTGGCATAACAAGGTACGTTGGTTTGTTTTAATCCAGATGGGGGCTGTTTCCATCTAGTCTTGCCCAAGCCAGCCCTGCTTTGTGGAGCTAGGAGAGGCAGGCACTTGGACAGACAGCTTCCTCTTCCTCCAAGGCCTAAAACTAACAGTGGCTCAGTTGGACATGGGGCTTCATTTGTTAGAGGAAGAGGAAGCTGTCTGTCCAAATGCCTGTCTGCCTCTTCCAGCTCCATAGACAGCTCTGGCCTGGGTAAATTGCCTTTTTTGCCATTCTGACATAACCCCTCTCTGTGTCATATCCTGGGCTAGGTTTACAATGAAAAGAAAGAGGGTGGTTTTAGGTTGACCTGAAAAGAAGTGGAATGCCATCTCCCCTCACTTTGAGCACTGTCTATGTAGGGATGTATGAGAATTTCGTTTTTGCTCACAAAACATGCCAGCGTGCCCCGTTTGACACTCCGAATACGAGCATGAGCACGAGCACGTGCCTGCCAAAAATATTCACAAATTGTTGAATACATGCTAGCTTTCATCTTGTTCCTGATTCCCAGTTCAATTTGTGCAAATTTTCTAAGTTGCGCACAGTTCCTCAGACTGAATCAGCTCCACTTTAGTTTATGCAGCAAACTTGCACAAATGTGGAGGGATTTGTGCAGCTTTGGGTAGATTTGAGTGAATTTCTTTGATCTACACAAGTTTCCTGTTCATGCAAAGCGAGCAGCAGTCGCAAATGGGAATCAGGGATGAGATGAGTGGTGAGACGTTGTTTGGAGAATCCTAATTCCCTCAAACATCAGTTGTTCGACTATCCCTAACTTTGTTACACATGATTTCAGTTGAGAGACAAGGCTGTGCATATTCTATCATGTCACTGGGTAGAATTAAATGCTCAGTGCATCGGGTGGCCTCATTCCTTAGCCACTCTCCGCTCCTACATTAAGTTTTAGCATGGGGCCTGATTTTATCCTTGGTGCTGCTTTATTTAGTCCCCCTAACCTGGCAGTGTGTCCTTCCTCTGTTTGAAGGCATCAATCCAGGGCTGATTTAAGGCTAAAGAACCATAAGAAGGGAGCGCAGGGCCCCTAAAGTTGCTCATCATGAGAGGACTGAGCAGGCTCCCAGTAAAAGGCTTCCCTGCTATGGTGAGATATATTGTATTTCTATTTACATTATAGCAGGGGTGGGCAATACGTGGTCTGTGGGCTGCATGTGGTCCCTGCCATCCCCTAATGTGCCCCCACCACACTGCCAAATTCAGTGGCAGTGAAAAAAATTATGTTTTTCAAACGGGGGGGGGGGCAGATTTAGCACTACAGATCACTAAAAGGGTCAACTTTTGTTTGTTTGCAAACAAAAGTTGACCCTTTTAGGGCTCTGTAGCAGCTACAGAGTACAAAAAGTGTTGAATTTAGCTTGCAAACAAGCTAAATTTAACCCTTTTACTGTTTTCCACTCCATAGCACTAAAGAGCAAGCCACAAATTGCCAAACTGCCAATTTAAAAATACTTTTATTACTGTTTTTTGGGTGTGTGGCCTGTGGGGGGAGGGCAGTCCAGGGGACAAAAATGGCCCCTGTACCTCCCTCAGTTGTCCACCCCTACATTATAGTAATTGTGTCTACATTTGCATCTATACATATAAATTAGCACATGCAGGTTTTATGCTAATATATGTCTCATTTCCTCTTCTTTGGTGATGCATTTTCTCTTTTGTTCCAATGTGTAAGTGGCCATCCTGTGTCAGGATCAGCTTCTATCACAATCAAGAACTATTCTCCACCTCCCACTGGAGGGAAATGGGCCTATTTCCCTCCAAAGAAAAAGGAGAACGGTTCTTGATTATGGCAGTAACTGATCAGACGTAGGGTGGCCATTTACACATTGGAACAAAAGAGGAAATGCATCACCAAAAAAGAAGACAAAAGGAGATGTCCTGAGATGTGCTTTGTCTTGTTTTGTTTGTGTCTTTGTGGACTAGTGTGAGTCTAAGCAAAGAAAAATTATTAACTGTGCTTTATGAAGTAGTCTAGATTACATTGGAAGACTCAATGAGCATCTTGAAGTAGTATTCTGGAACTGTTCATTCTGACAAACATATGGTGCATACTACAGCATACAGGTTTGTCACAGTTTCGTATTGATGTAGGTAGGGCTGCACCTTAGGGCCATGGTCCAGGACCCCTGGACCGCAGGCCCCCCCCCCCGATGACTACATAGAGAGTGGAAGGTGATGGGAGCAGCGATGAACAGGTCCAGTGTCAGCAGCTGGGACAGCTTGGACATGCTGGGCCCCCCAGGAACTGACACTGCTCACTGTAGCATCCTTTCCTCCCGCCTGTTTTCAAAAGAACATTTTCTTCTCATTTCATAGCATTTTATGGGGAAAGATGCATCTCTAAAACTTTATTTTTTACCTAGCTTGTGATTGTATGCATGCTGGATAGGGGCATGAGAGGTGCACATAGGCCACCAGTTCCCTGACATGGCTTAGTGGGATGCCTCTGTGTGTGTACCAGGGCACAGAGGAAAGACACTGCATTGAGTTTTCTCTATGGGAATCCCATCATGCATATCTGTGCTTTATTGTATCAAGCCCTACATGTTATCTTCAAAATTGATCCGAATCAGCTTGGACATTCCCACTGGTAACTGCAATAGCCCCATTACAAAACACTGGTCCAAAGGTCATTTCTTTCCTTATTCATTTTTGCTTTTGTCCCCTAAATATTATTGTGGAACTAAGAAGGAAAAAAAAATTTGATTGCACTTTGCTAGCATAAGTGCCAAACCTTGTATATCCAAAACAATACCACCCATGCACAAGAAAGAGGTATCAACAGGCTTGGAGTTTTCAGAAGTACAGAAAAACAGAAAATTAAAGGAAAGGAAAGACACACCCCCCCCCCCCGCAAACCAAACTCCATGAGGAATGAGCATGCTTAGTCATAGAATGCTGATTGGCTGGTGGGGGAATGGAAAACCAACAAGGAGGAAGAATGGAATACAGTATCTTGGAAGAGGGAATGGCTGGCTAGAACACAGAACAGGAGACCTCCATGCTGCAACATTTTGCAGCAGTTCCCACCTGTAAAATACGTATTTGTCAAACCTGTCCACAGATTAAAGAATTTTCAGTTGATTAATTATTTGTTTGTTAGGGTGCAACCCTGTGGGACAGGCAATCTCAGAGCCCTCTGTCCATCCTAAGCCCTGCTGGTAAGAGCCTGGCAGGGCAGGAGGAACGGCAGAGGCTTTTTTTAGCCTCTCTGTCCTCTGAAGATGCCTTTTATTTTAGCCAGGCCTCTGAGTCCATCTAACCCACTCACTTTGCTGGGGGTGGGAAAGGCCTTTGGATTCAGCAAATTCATGCCCCCCCCCTCCTGCCCACTGGCCTTCCCCCCATTTCCTCCACTCCTGAGGTTGCAATGCCAACCCTGGGAGCGGGAGGTGCAGAGCTCTCTGCAATGGATGGGGGGTCTGGGTGAGAGCCACAGTCAGATCTCCTCCAAGGAAGAGCTTTGACACCAGTCCTGGAGGAGGAGAACTGCATCATCCTATGGCTCCCTAGATGCTGTCTAGGGGCCAAAGGATTGCTCTCTTAAGGGACTATTTAAATAAATGTGCATGTTACAGACAATATCAGTATGTTTTTAAGGATGCAGATGAAGGTAGGAAACACTACAGTTTAATAAACAAAAGCTACCACTGATTCGTAAAAGGAAAAGTGATCTTTTATCTTATTTCCATTGCACTTTGGAGGAACACACTGGGAGTAGGGGTGAGGAATGGCTTGAAAAATCTGTTAGAATGTTAATCAGTCTCACAATTGCAATTAAATTATTAAATCTAATAATGAATCTATTTAATTGATAAATTATTATTTGCAGCCCTATATATGGGCCTTATATGGTGCTATTGTCTTCCATTTGCTCAGAAAAAAAGACAATAGAGAAAATTGTCTAGAGAATCAAATAAAATGACTGTGGGATACAGTTGTTCTGTATGCCTAGATGACACATCTAATCTAATCTGTATTTCACACTTTAGGTGTTTTCTTTATTTTTAGTAAAGTTGACAGATTTCTAATCTGTTAAGGCAAACTGTCAAAATACAATCAAAAGCCCAAAGAATATATTGTCTTCTATTTGTACCAGTTGTGCAGCAATCCATTAAAGAAATATTAACTTGTTTAACTCTCTCTCTCTCTCTCTCTCTCTCTCTCTCTCTCTCTCTTATACAAATAAACCAAACTATTACAAAATAACTGTCATTGTATATAAATATATAATATAAATATATAAAACTGTACTCACAAAGCCTTTTGTTCATTCAGGAATTGTTTCTATTCCTTTGGAGACTATATTTTTATTTCTTGACCAGGCCTGGCCATTTTTTCATGTATTGTTTATCATAACAATATGCTAACTTATAATTTGGTAATACTACAAGTAATTGCTTGGATAGAAAGAAAGGTGTTTTCTGAAATTACCTCATCTGTCTCTGATAAAATCTAAGAATGACTTCACTTTGCATATAAGTTGGTATGTTGGACTTAAGGATAGGTGTCTGGCTGTGGCCTGATATTTTTACCTCCCTTTTAAAGATTTTATGGAGTTTTTTCCATCTCTTTTGGAAGCAGTTCTTGGACCGTATTGGATGCTGCTTCTGAAGTCCACACTCCAATTTTGGGAGAACTTTGTCCAGTGGCAGTAGCGTCTATTTTCAAAAGCAACATGTTCAGAAGCCCCACTGCTTAGCTCATAGTTTTGTTTGGTTTTTTTGGACTGGATCCTGTTCGCTTCCCATACATTTCCTTAGGCTTTGTTGAATTTATCGCTATATATTTTGCCAACAGGAACTGCATTCTAAGCATTTCTAAAACCCACCAGGTACTAAAGAGATATTGTATGCAAATACCAAAACACAAAGTTCCTACCTCAGATCTTCTGTTGCAGAATTGTAATGCAGCATGATAAAGTATACCATTATTGAATCAAGTTTGCATCTTATAGTGTTCGCTGTAAAAATGTTTCATGTTTTAAAAAGTTGTTTAAAGCAATGATCTGGAATGTCCCTGCAGTAGGATCTCTTTTGTACTGAAGCCATTTTTCTGTAAGTTTTCATCTATTAAATGTCAGTTTCATTACGCTTTTTTTGTATTGCAGGTGATGTGCCTTCAGGACTTTTTTGGCGATGATGATATATTTATTGCATGCGGCCCTGAAAAGTTTCGTTACCAGGATGACTTCTTGCTAGATGAAAGTGGTAAGAACATCACTTTTTTTATATGTGCATTGCCATCTGTATAAACCAGTCCATACTCCAGGAAATAAAGCCAGACTGTTCACTTGAGGGAATGATATTAAAGGCAAAACTGAAGTACTTTGGCCACATAATGAGAAGACAGGATACCCTGGAGAAGATGTTGATGGTAGGGAAAGTGGAAGGCAAAAGGAAAAGGGGCCGACTAAGGGCAAGGTGGATGGATGATATTCTGGAGATGACGGCTCGACCTTGGGGGAGCTGGGGTGGTGATGGCTGACAGGAAGCTCTGGCGTGGGCTGGTCCATGAAGTCACGAAGAGTCAGAAGCGACTGACCGAATAAACAACAACAATCTGTATAAAACAGCAGTTCTAAGATACATTTTGGATTTCCTAATTATGCATATATGAACGATGATCATCTGGGCCAAGAGAGTTAAATCAAGCTGTTAACCTAGAGTTGGGTACAAAAGTAGTCATTTCATGTTTCCTTCAAAATCCTTGCAAATACTGCTAGCTATTAATTAGATGAATATTTAGGAACATGAGCTAGGAGAGGGTTGAAAAATTTATGGGCTCTTAACTTACTCCATTGGTGCAAAAACTGCTGAAGTGTCCTATCCCAACTTGAACCAGTGGAGTAATTGTGAAGCCCTGGAGCCTGTGGGAGGAGTCCACACTATGGTTGTGCTCCACACCCAGCCTTCTATAACGATAATACTTGAGTAAGGAGGAGCCATGGTGTGGTCCAGTTTATCTCATGTTACCTCAGTGTGCAGGTAGGAGCTACACGGCAACAGACAAGAACACCATGGCTCTTTTGTATCAACTGAGCTAGAGAACTCTATAGAACTCAATAGAGAACTCTATTGATGGCTGTTAGGATGTTGGCTATATGTAGCTTTCATGTTCACAGAGTCAGTATAATGCCACTTAAGAACACAAGAAGATCCTTGTGAATCAGACCAAAGACTAGGCCGGCATCCTGTGGGAAGCCAACAAGTAGGACATGAGTGCAATAGCACCCTCCCAGTCATGTTCCCTAGCAACTGGTATACAGAGGCAGACTGCTTCCAATACTGGAGGTAATACATAGCCATCATGATGAGTAACCACTGATAGCCTTATCCTCCATGAAAACTATGAGCGAGGGCTATTGCCTCCATACCCTGCTTCTGAGCTTCCCAGAGGCAACTGGTCGTCCACCATGGCAAGCAGGATGGTGGTCTGATCCAGCAGTAATGCTCTTACATTCTTAAACCTGCATTTAAAAAAAAGTACTCTAGGCTGCAGGTCCATGCACAGATACATATCCAAAACTCCTGAATAGAATTGTAGCACAAGAACAGAACAAACACTGCTATTAAAGGAAAAAGAGAAGTACATGATTATTTTGAGAGAGATTGGAATCTCTGAAATCATCTTAATTTGCTGGTATGTTGCCTTGAGCTCTGCTTCCTTCTGCCAGTGTTTTTTAGTACACTCTCTGACTGGCAACTGACAATGCGCCAGGAAAATCTGATTCCTTTTGCAACATCTAATGTATTAAGGTTAGAAGTGTCATGTTTAACTGTCAGCTTTCTGTAACCTTGATTACTATGCCCCAATGGTGAGGCGTAGAGAGGGGAAATCGCTCATAATTCCCATCTGTTGTGATTTATAGAACGTTGGCTAATGTGTTAAGCAGCTTTTTGGCTATGCTCTGGGAAGCAGACACTGCCAGCTGACTTGTTCTTCTCCCCACATCAGGAGGAGGCACTTTTACAGTAGAGACATTTCTGTGGGCATCTGGGAAATCTTTCAGATTATGCCTGATCTCAAGAAGTGGGTAGAGTCTTAAGAGTTTTGTCATAGTCTCAGATCTGAGAAACCTACATTCTGTATGAAATGTAATAAACTAGGACATGATGAATTAATTTCTTTATCATGCCACAAGGAGGCTGCCCAATGAGTCTTTGCATGAGTCATTGCTCTAGGCCTGTTTTCATTTTTTTTCATTCTCAAGGCACACCAAGGACAGTGGCTCACACAGAATTATGGGGTGGGGATGGAATCTACCAAGGGTGACTAATGCTTGCTTTTAAAGATTCTGCAAGAAAGATGTAAGACTGATGAACATTCCCTCACAGTACCACTGAAGATTTGCTAAAGTATCTCTTAAGAACATTAAGAAGAGCTCTGCTGGATTAGACCAAAGTCCTATATAGTAAAGCATCCTGTTATCTATCATGGCCAACCAGATTCTATGCCTGTAGGCTTCCTATAATGTGAGGTCAATAACCTTTTCATGCTACTTTCCCCCAGCATCTGGTATTCAGAGGCATACTGTCTATGGTCCTGGAAATACCATACAGTCACCATGACTAGTAGCCATTGATAGCCTTAACCTCCATAAATTTGTCTAATCCCCTTTTGAAGCCATCTAAGTTGGTGGCCATTAACGCATCTTACAAATCCCAAATGAGGCACTACTATTTAATTTGTTCTTTGTTATGTGGACAGATTTTAAGTAATATTTAAACTCTCCTAAGTAGAGAAGTGTTCAGCTGCTTAGAACTCTTACTCATTTTTCAGGTTTTTGTTTTATTTTAGCATGTATTTGAAGATTTCCTTTTTCCATTTTCTAATTGTAGAGTTTTTAGTTTTAATACACAATTGATTTTGTAGTTAAACAGGGAAATACTTGTTTATTAATTTTTATTGTAAATTTGAACAAAACAAAGCAAAACAAAAACATTATTGTAAATTTGAACAAAACAAAGCAAAACAAAAACATTATTGTAAATTTCAACAAAAGAAAGCAAAACAAAATCTTAAGAGAAAAAAATAAAATATCAACATGGAACCAATTACCTAGGGAGGTAGTGGGCTCTCCCACACTGGAGGCATTCAAGACGAGGCTGGACAGCCATCTGTCAGGGATGCTCTGACTTGGATTCCTGCATTGAGCAGGGGGTTGGACTCGATGGCCTTGTAGGCCCCTTCCAACCCTACTATTCTATGATTCTATGAACATGATTAATACATATGAAGTGTGTGTGTATGTGTATCTATCTGTGAAAGTACAGCTTTCTAGAAAATTAAAGAAATTCTACATAGGCCCTGTTCAGACACACATTGGGAAAGGGTGGTTAGTCTAACCATGGTACAGAGTGGCTAGCACTAACCCTGCCATATGTGCAGGCAACCATGACCCACAACATGGTTAGCCTAACCACTCACTAACCAGCATGGTTACTGCAGACTTCTGAACAGGCTGCCATGCATCCCAGCGGCTTCAGCAGAGGAAGCTGCTGTAGGTGGCCATTTGAGGGCCTCAGGAGAGGAAGCCGCTGTGGGTGGCAGCCAGCAGCCATCTTGGGGCTCGGTGCCGTGGGTGACCACTTCATGGGGGCTGGGGGGTGCAGGTTTAGGGGCAGGGGCGCTGTTTGAGGCAGGGATGACACTACTTGGCCAGCTGCCAGCAAGCTGGGGATGTTTTCCCTTATTGCAGCAGACACAGGTGTTTGTGCCTGGGAGTGCTAAGAGCTCAAGGTCACTGTGCCAATAACAGTGGCATGGGATCAAAAGCATCTTTTCTCCTTGTGCCCTTCCCCAGTTTTCATACTGTGGGCGGGGACAGAGAGTGACGAGGTTGGCTCTCCGCTGCCATGTCATGTATTGCTAGGCAGATTTTGACCATGGAGCTCTGGAGCACTGGCAGGAGCAGCTGGGCTGATTTCAGCTGCTGTTTCCACGGAGTTGTATGGTAGAACTCAGTTAACCACAAGGGCTTGTTCAGACATCATGCTAAGCCATGGTTAGGGTTGCAAACCATGTTGCAGCATATGGTTAGTGAGTGTGGCTAGTCCATGGTTAATAAAAGACCATGGTTGGGAAAAACGTTATTCAGACTTCACGCTGAGCACAAAAATGCTAACCATAATGGCTTAGCATGATGTCGGAACAGGCCACTAACTTCAACAAAGGCAGACCAAATATCCATATCAGTGGGGGCTGCTGGCTCTAAATTTGGTGGGGCTGTAAATCCATTCTGGGCTTTAGTCAGAACCAGCAAGAACTCTAAAGGAGCTATCCAAGGCACTGAAGCTATTTTGGAGACAGAGTTCAGCACCTGGGATAGCTCCTTTAGAGTTCTGGCTGGTTCTGACTGAAACCCAGAATGGATGCAACGCCCCACTGAAATCAGAGCCAGCAGCCTCCACTGAAATATGTATGCATCCATTTGCAAATGATGCCTATATACCACCCATTCAAATACACCCTCACTCCATTGTGTTATAGGAGGTGAGTATTTATCCTTCCAATGTTGTAATATTAACCTTTTAGCTGTCAAAAGAGCACAGAAAATCCATTTATGCTGACCTCCAGGTAGATTAAGCAGGTAGAGTAAGAGGATATGTACATCAGTAAATACTAAAGAGTGTTACAGTACAAAATTTATCTGTATAATAAGCTCCTTCCCCAAAGAGGCAACTATTGGGCATTGCCAAAACATATGACTGAGAGAAGCATTAGCAGTATTACACCTGCAGCAATGAGCAAAACAAATTCTGTAGCTCAGCAGTACCTGTACTGATTGGCAGTGGCTCCAGGGTCTCAGATGTGGTGGTCCTTCCCAGCACTATCTGAAGATGCCTGGGACTGAAGCTATGGCCCCTGGCATTCAAAGCATATTTTATTATATTATATTGTATTATATTATATTAGGACTTGAGCACGCTCCGGGAGAGAGCGCAGGACAGGAAGGCCTGGTGTGGTATGGTCCATGGGGTCACGAAGAGTCAGACATGACTGAACGACTCAACAACAACCACTATATCTATCTATCTATCTATCTATCTATCTATCTATCTATCTATCTATCTATCATCTATATCTATATCTATATATATCACCTTTCCACCCAAAAATGGGGCTCAAGGTGGCTAACAATAAAATCTAGATTAAAAACAAAATCTTAATTAGAACATAACATAAAAACAAATACAGTAAAAACATAAAAACACAAGAATAAAATAAACGGCGCCAACCAATTAACCCACTTACCCCTTTCAGAAGCCGATGAGCTTATATGCCAAAGGCCTACCTAAACAAAAATGTATTTGCCTGCTGGCCGAAAGACAACAGGAAGGGGGCCAACTTAGCCTCCCCCAACAGGGAGTTCCAGAGCCTGGGAGTAGCCCCTGGAAAGGCCCTCTCTTCTGTCCCTGCCAAACATGCCTCTGCTGGCAGCAGTGCCAATAGAAGCTTTATGGCTAGAAGCCTTCAGATATCATTTGAGGAAACCAGTGTCCAAGCAACTTGCAAATGGGGACATGTCTTGGTGATTACATTCACTGAACTTCCATTTTGTCCTTGCACTATATTTGTGTAATGTATTTGGGACATAAATGGCCCTGCTTGCAGCCTCATTCTTTAGGTTGAAATGCTGGGTGTATGTGGATCTGTTAAATGAATTAAACATTTCCTTGAATGAGAGGCATGCCTTTTGTGTTAGTGTGTTATGCTGACAAGCAACTGGTACCCTATACCACTTATTAGGTACATATTATATGTGCTAATGCTCTGGATAAGCTTCCTGAAAGTGTCTGCACATTTTCCTATAATGGCAGTATTTTTTCTAAAGAGAACTTTAATTATTCAACATCCATAATTCATTAGCTTTAGGAAAGTGCCAAACTTTCCTGGAGGCATTTGAGGATAATATATTCATTCTTAATATTCATTAAGTCCTTTTTTAAAGGAAAAAAAATCTTATAAAAACAAACCACAGTACACCAGCTGAGAGGAGTGAAGAAAAACCTCACTGGAAAAATGCTTCAAAATTGATTAGTTTTGAAATAGTGTAATAACCTGAAATAAATTGATGAACATTTCATAAGGCCTGGAGATGGGATTGGGTGGGAGAGGGTAGAAGAAAATTGAGAAGACAGCCTGCAGGATTTTGTTTTCTTAATATGAGATAATGTTGCATGCCAATGCAATGTCCTTTAAAATCAAAGTACTGATGCAATCTGTATGATTTTGCAGCTCGGTTGTGCTTTGCCTAATCGCTGAAGAGCAGAGACCTAAATACCAGTTTGTGGAATGCTGTTGTTATAGGGGGTGTTCCTATAAGGTGCTCCGGCATTCCTGCTTTTAGAGGAATAACTGTGCCTAATCTTGCCCCCACTATGTGTTACTGGCAGCAAAAGATGCATAAATAGTCAAAGTAAACATGTTCAAAATATATCCCTTTACATTTGCATTTAAGCTTATTTATTTATCCATTGATATTTATGAAGCGCTTACATTGAACAAAGTTTTAAAGTCATATTCAAAACAATACAGGATAAACCCATAATAAAATACTGTATATTATTACGGGATGCTGAAGACAAGGTCACTGTTTTTGGAAAGCTTGCTGGAACAAGCATGTTTTCTGTTGGTACTGGAAACTCAGAAGGTTCAGGGTTGTGCGTATCTAACTTACACTGTTAATGGAGTTCCAGAGTGAATGCTATGATACTAAAGGCCCTATTCTGACCCATCATGGACTAGAGCTCCAAAATCTTAGGCACCACCATGAGGTAACTCCTCATGAGCACACCCTTCTATGCACACACACCCACCCCCCAGACCTAACTGTAAAGATCCTATGTGTCAGGGGTGTTTCTGAGCGCAGGGAGTGGGATAGCAGTTCAGATTCTGAAGGAGAACCACCAGACATGGGGGAGGTGTTTTCCCAGGCTAGTCCAGACATGACTGGGCTGGCTTCTCAGGTTACAAACATCCAGCTGGCTGAGGATGTGGGTCCCTCTTCACACACCCGCCCCGTGATGGGCAGTGAACAGGAGGAGGTGGGGTTTGTGGTGTCTGGCTTCATAGACGCGAGACGCAGGTGCAGCGCAAAGAGAGAGAAGGCAGGGGCGGAACTTAGACGGTCTACCCGATTGGCGTTGCGTGAAAAGCTGCGCTTAGAGGCCTCACGATAGAGAGGGACCTCCCCCGCTTAAGTTAGGCTAGTGAGACCACCTCCCTCTTCAAATGGCGGGCAAGCTGTCAGGTTTCCTTTAGCCCCCACTTTACTTCAACGCTGAAAACAAACACAGACAAGAGGCTTCGGTCTACACTTTTTAATCCATTACTTCACAGGGTCATACAGATGCAAATTCTCAGTGACTCTCAGTCTACAAAGGAATGCTTCAGGGGATTCAAAAGGTAGTTACAAGAGTTGCCCGCCGTTTGAAGAGGGAGGCAGTATAACTAGCCTAACTCATGGTGGGGGAGGTCCCTCTCTCTCGTGAGGCCTCTAAGCGCAGCTTTTCACACAAGGCCAATCAGGTAGACTGTCTAAGTTCCGCCCCTGCCTTCTCTCTTTGCTCTGCGCCCGTGTCTCGCATCTATTAGGTCAGACTCCCCAAACCCCGCCTCTTCCTGTTCGCTGCCTGTCACGGGGGGGGGGCGTGAAGAGGGACCCACTCCTCAGCCAGCTGGATGTTTGTAACCTGAGAAGCCGGCCTAGTCATGCCTGCA
Source organism: Heloderma suspectum (assembly GCF_057233095.1). NCBI lineage: Eukaryota > Metazoa > Chordata > Lepidosauria > Squamata > Helodermatidae > Heloderma > Heloderma suspectum. The sequence continues at coordinate 41,491,682 of NC_139460.1, read as the reverse complement.
CTAGCCTGGGAAAACACCTCCCCCATGTTTGGCAGTTCTCCTTCAGCATCTGAACTGCTATCCCACTCCCTGCTCTCAGAAACACCCCTGACACTATGGTATACAGGGCTTGGGGCCTGATGGAATGCCTCCTCCCATATGTATGTGCCTGTACCTTAAGAACATCCACAGAATCTCAACTGCACCCTCATTCTGTGGCACAGAGGATAGCAATGAGAGGGCTTTTTTGATAGTGGCCTGGAATGCTCTCCTAGTGCCCTCCCAAGCTTATCATTGGACTTTTCATTAAACAGTAGGAGAGGAGGCAGCAGAGGTGGCAAGATCAGTTCTCTCTCCCATCTCCACCCCCAGCTCTGTTTATTTATTTATTTTATTTATTGCATTTATACCCCGCCTTTTTTCCTCTTGCAAGGAACCCAAGGCAGCTTACATTATCCTCCTCCGCCCCATTTTATCCTCACAACAACAACCCTGTGAGGTGGGTTGGGCTGAGAGTCTGTGACTGGCCCAAAGTCACCCAGTGAGCTTCCATGGCTGAGTGGGGACTAGAACCCGGATCTCCCAGCTCCTAGTCCAACACTCTTGCCACTACACCACACTGGCTCTGTTCCTTGGTTGCCTGGCTGGTGCCCCCCTATTAAGTGTTGTTGGCAGACACTACCTTCAGCAGGAATGGGTATTCTGCCCTGCCCTCCCCTGTACCAGGCAGCCAATGTGAAAGTGCTGGAGGAGCTTAACTCAGCTTGTAGGGACTCAATGTCAGCAGGCAGTAGTGGGGAGAAGCATTGACCACAGGCTGTCAAGCCATTCTTGGAAACCCATCGCACTGCAGTCGCCTCTGCTACCACAGGCTGCAGTGAAAATACCTCTGCTTTTCACAGGCTGCAGTGAAAATACAAGAGATGTAGAAGGGACTCTGATAAGTCCCTTCTACATCCCTCCACAAAACATTATGATTGGAAGTTAAAAAAAGGAGAGCTCTTGTTGGAAGACAGAGCTGTCAGTCACAAAACTATAGCCTTCCCTCTTCCTTCCCCTCCCCACACCCTATTTTCCTTATATGGACAGCTTGTTTGTGTGTTGGGGTGGCAGATATATCAGTTTTGGCAGACGCACTGTTGGTGTCTCTTTGCCCCTCCAAATGGCTTGTAAAGCTTTGGAAGGAGCCAAATTCTGTTCAGACGGATTCGGAGGACATGCACTTCGTAGGCACGTCCCAATTCTTTCTGAAGCAGCCTCATTCAATTCAAGATTCATCCAAAGTGAATGTAGCCCCTAGTTAGTACCCTGTTCTGCTAAGGCAACCTTCCCTATTTATTATTACATTTATAGCCTGCCATTTTCCCTCTTTTTAAAAAACCCAAGGCGGCATACATAATCCTTCTCTCCATTTTATCCTCACAACAACAACCCTGTTAGGTAGGTTGGGCTGAGAGTCAGTGACTGGCCCAAAGTCACCCAGTGAGCTTCCATGGCCGAGTGGGGACTAGAACCCAGATCTTCTGGCTCCCAGTCCACCACTCTAGCCACTACACCACGCTGGTTCTCAATTTGGTATTCTCCAGATATTTTGGACTACAGCATTCCTGACTGTTGGCCATGCTGGCTGGGGCTGATTGGATTTGGCCCAAAACATCTGGAGGACACCAAGTTGTGGAAGGCTGAGCTAAGAGCACTTTTTAAAGTATCCATAATAGGCTGCCATCAAAGAATAAGAGTCTCTAGCAACCAGCTAAAGAGCTTCTTGGATAGTACTGCTTGCAGTAGGATAAAGTGTCCTTTTTGCAGGTATTATGCCTTGACATAAGGATGACTAATTACTGGAATAATTTTTGTTGCCATGGTGCTAAGGTGATGTATGTGATAGGTCATAGAGTGGTGATTAGAACTTGATAGTTTTTGTAAATTTAAGAGTGAGGTCTAACACTTTTTCTATGAAAAGAGAAACTTATAATGTTATCTGTGGACTTTCCACTAACATGAGGGAGGTGACAGTTGGGCTTAGAAAAATACATGAAACATAGAACCATAGAATCATAGAATCATAGCATAGTAGGGCTGGAAGGGGCCTACAAGGCCATCGAGTCCAACCCCTGCTCAAGGCAGGAATCCAAGTCAGAGCTTCCCTGACAAATGGCTGTCCAGCCTCGTCTTGAAGGCCTCCAGTGTGGGAGAGCCCACCACCTCCCCAGGTAATTGGTTCCATTGTCGTATTGCTCTTACAGTCAGGAAGTTTTTCCTGCTGTTCAGCCGGAATCTGGCTTCCTGTCACTTGAGCCCATTATTCCGTGTCTTGCACTCTGGGATGATCAAGAAGAGATCCTGGCCTTCTTCTCTGTGACAACCTTTCAAGTACTTGAAAAGTGCTATCATATCTCCCCTCAGTCTTCTCTTCTCAAGGCTAAACATGCCCAGTTCTTTCAGTCTCTCTTCATAGGGCTTTGTTTCCAGTCCCCTGATCATCTTTGTTGCCCTCCTCTGAACCCTCTCCAGTTTGTCTGCATCCTTCTTAAAGTGTGGTGCCCAGAAATGGACACAGTACTCCAGATGAGGCCTAACCAGTGCTGAGTAGAGGGGAACTAGTACTTCCCGGGATTTGGAAGCGATGCTTCTATGAATGCAGCCCAAAAGAGCATTGGCCTTTTTTGCAGCCACATCACATTGTTGGCTCATATTCAGCTTGTGATCGACAACAATTCCAAGATCCTTCTCGCTTGTAGTGTGGTTGAGCCACGTATCTCCCATCTTGTAACTGTGCATTTGGTTTCTTTTTCCTAGGTGCAGAACTTGGCATTTATCCCTATTAAATTTCATTCTGTTGTTTTCTGCCCAGCGCTCCAGTCTATCCAGATCACTTTGAATTTTGTTTCTGTCTTCCAAAGTATTAGCTATCCCTCCCAATTTTGTGTCATCTGCAAATTTGATCAACATTCCCTGCACCTCCTCCTCCAAGTCATTAATAAAAACGTTGAAGAGCACTGGGCCCAGGACTGAGCCCTGCGGTACCCCACTCATTACCTCTTCCCAGTTTGAGAAGGTCCCATTGAGAAGCAGTCTTTGAGTCCGATTCTGTAGCCAACTGTGGATCCACCGGATCCTTGTTTCATCTAGCCTACTTTGAGCTAGTTTGCTCATCAGGATATCATGGGGCACTTTGTCAAAAGCTTTGCTGAAGTCGAGGTATATGATGTCTACAGCATTCCCATGGTCTACAAGGGAGGTTACTTGATCAAAAAATGAGATCAGATTTGTCTGGCAGGACTTGTTTTTGACAAATCCATGTTGGCTTCGAGTAATCACGGCATTGTTGTCAAGGTGCTTCCAGATGGATTGCTTTATGATCTGCTCCAGAATTTTCCCAGGGATTGATGTCAGACTGACTGGTCTGTAGTTCCCAGGTTCCTCCTTTTTACCCTTTTTGAAGATAGGGACAACGTTAGCCCTCCTCCAGTCATCTGGCACTTCCCCCGTCCTCCGTGATTTCTCAAAGAGAATAGACAGCGGTTCTGAGAGTTCTTCTGCCAGTTCCTTTATGACTCTAGGATGCAGTTCATCTGGCCCTGGAGATTTGAACTCATTCAAAGTAATGAGGTGTTCCTTGACCATATGCCTGTCGATCTCAAGCTGCAATCCTGCCCCTTCAGCCTGTACTTCGCCTTTGCCAGGGGGGTCATAGACCCTCTTTTGGGAGAAGATTGAGCCAAAGTAGGAATTGAGCACCTCTGCCGTTTCTTTGTCATCTGTTATCGTTTTGCCATCCTTATTTAATAGCTGAACCACCATTTCTTTCCTCTGCCTTTTACTATGCACGTAGCTGAAGAAAGCCTTTTTGCTGTTTTTAACATCCCTCGCTAACCTCAGCTCATTCAAATAAAAATACATTTAAAAATGGGGATGAACAGAAGGCAACTGAGTTAACATTCTTGATTGTCTGGTTCAGGGTAAAATGGAAGTGGTGTGTGTGTGTGTGTGTGTGTGTGAGTGTGTGTGTGTGAGAGAGAGAGAGAGAGAGAGAGTTTAAAAAACATGTTCTTTTTTTCTCCTTTTAAAACTTTTTAAAATACAATAACAACAACAACAAAGCAAAAAAAGGGAAAAATCCATATCATAAAACATGTAATACAATAATCATTAACATCTCCCTTAATACAGGAAAATGAAGAGAAAGAGAAAGTAACACAAGGGGCGCAGTCCTATCTGGTGGACATCCTATGCAGAGTAGGCGGAGCTACGAGGGGGAGGGGGCTGGGAGCTTGGACTCCTGGGTCCGAAGTTGGAGCGCTATCTCTGACCTTGGATCCAAGAATCCGAACTATCCTATGGCCCCCCAGACGCTGTCTAGGGGCCAGAGGATTGGTCTCAAAGAAGCATAGACACTTCCAATTCAAATATATATGTTAATACAAGCAGTCTGTATTTTTAAACAAGCATCCATACGACTTCAACGGTTGTAGGTGATACACTCAAATGTAGCAAGAGCAGTGAGATCTTCAGTCCATTGAGTAATAGGTGGTGAGTGTTTTTCCATTCATGTTTGGGAGTATAAGTCTCTTTGTAACGTAAGGGCTCTCAGTATCTGGTTTTGCTGTCCATCTGTTAATCCTTACATCACAGGGATATAATTTAAAAGCATATGTGCATCTGCTATTATCACAGATTTTTCAAGAACAAAATTTCAAGAACTTCCAACCAGAAAGAAGCCTCTACAGGATATGCTCACATCTCCCTCAATGAGGCATTGTCCTCATTACATCGCCAGCATCTAGCAGAGCTAGCTAGCTTCTTCTTAACAAGCCTCTGTGGTGTCCAATGTATGTGAAACATCAATTTGTGTTGAATCAGTCTTAGGGCATCCCTACACCAGCCAATCCTGCATTTAAAATGGGGCTTTCTGCTTCCATTTTAAATGCAGGATCACAACGACTCCATTTTTCGCGTGCTTCCTTTCCCCCACCCCCTTCCCCCTCCTTCTCCCTGTATCTGAGTCTTCCATTATCTTTCATTGATCTCACTCCTCTTCTTGCCACTTTCCCTCTTTTCACAGAGGGCATTCACGTGGAACACAATGGGGTAATTTGATAGCTCATTATCTGCGATCTATTTAAGAATGGAACAAAGGGCATTTAGTGCAGGAGATGCCCTGGAGGGTCATGGCGTCATGTAAAAAGCCTGCAAATTTCCGTGAGGGAGCCATCTTAGTCACAGGATAAAGCTTCATGTGAAGAAAGTCTTAGTTTTAAGTCTACAAAAATATTATAAACTTTTTCTTGACTATTTTGTCAGGTTAAGAAGTTTGGATTGCAGCTACTGTAGGATCCTTGGGGACTTGAGGAAAAGTGGGAAGGAGACGGGTGCTGATTCACTAGAAGCAGACAGCTCAACTTTGTCTCAGCTGATTATGTCCTCTCCCCCCCACCCCCGCTCCTTGCTTTGAAAAGGGAAGCTGAGGGACAATTCATATACTACGGCTGCTATGTGGGAGGTTACTGGAAGTGTCTGCACAAGGAAAGTGGCCACACACAAAAACAGCTGTAGCATGTGAAAAACACCACATCGATGCTTGAGTTATGTTCAAGAGAGCAGCAAACAGCTTGGTATGCACCTCCACTTTCTTGCTAAATCTGTTCTCTAAACCTCCAGCCTTTGAACTGATTTCTTCATGTCCAAGCTTCAGAGTGCTCTGTAAAAAGTTACTTGAAAAGACTATACTCTTTTTTTTTTTTTTAAGTCAAGGTACCCAAGAAGGTGGTCGTGTTGCTATATCTGATCGGTTTTTACTTCCACAGCCCATTTCATCAGGTACCCGTTTAGTTCAAGTTGACCTGAGGCAACCAACTCCTGTGGGATTAAACTGAGCCTGAAATTTCTAACCACTTTCAGGGGGAACAGCTGTCACCATTTGGTAGTTCTTGTTTTTGTTTTGTTTTGTTAAGGCTGCCTTTCCCCAACTTGGTGACCTCCAGATGTTCTGGACTACAGCTCTCTGCATTCCTGACAATTGATCATGTGGGCTGGGGGATGATGGGAGTCCAAAACATCTGGAGGGCACCAAGTTGAGGAAGGCTGTGTTAAGATCTATTGTGAAGACAGGTTCAGTGGGAAAAGGCAGAGGCTGCTGCTCTGTGCCTGCCCTATTGCATAATCTGGGTTCAAGGAAAATATGTTTTCTAGCTCAGAGTTGCCACTGAAAATCCCTTGCTTCTGCTGGTGATCCATAAGCAGGCTATATTGTGTGAATTTATTCCTCCTTCCTGCCACATTGCATGCAGCATTAGCATACTAGTGTCAGCTGTATCTGAGATCATGTGGCACTATGCGAATGCCTGCACATGATTGGGTCAGTCCATGCAGTACCGGCTCCAGGTTTTGGAGGCCCTTGGGCAAGACACCCTCAATGGGCACCCTTTCTCAGTGAGCCTACCTTCTCAGCGTCCTTGCCACCAGCTGCCGTCCATTCTCATCCTCTTTCTCATCTTTGCTACCACTTACTTGCTTGATAGAAGGAGCAACTCCCGGGGGCTATTGCTAGTGGGCCTGTGCTGGTTTGTGGGCCCTTGACAGGTGCCGAACCATGCCTACTGGCCCTGAGTCCGTGGGAGAAGTAGTAAAAGGCCTTGATAAATTAGGTCCATGGGATCTGTATTATTGTTTTCTATGTGAAGTGTCTGAAGGATTGACTAAAATACATGTCCATCAACTGTGACTTATGCTTGCGCTATGCTCATCAAAATCCAATGCTAATTTATGCATAACTAGATCATGCAAATTTGTTGCTGTTCATGATGTAGCTGCATTTGAAGACATTTTCCTCCCTTGTGTTTGTTGTCTTCTCTCACTTCAGTTCTTAGGAACTTGTCAATCCAGAGGGCTTTTCAGTATCCCAAAAGTTTTTACTAAGGGCTACATAGTTATGCAGTTCACGCTGATGACATTTTGTGAGAACCAGGCAGAACTATGAGATCTGACATCTTCTTTAATACAAAGTGAATCGGAATGGATACCATATAGTTTGCTATTTCTATTGGCTCTTCTTACAGGAAAATTGGCACTTGCTTTGTATTTATGTTACGTGGATTATTAACCTTTGCCAATGATCTCACCCTTCTGTCCGACAGGACTGCTCCTGCCATATCTCTATATGCATAATAGATCTGTGTATAACGGAATGAAAAATATATCTATTATGGGAGAGAAGTGATCGAAAGAGCCTTTCATGCCATATTTGGGTTGAAATTTCATATTGCCAACACATCCACTCCATGTTAGTAGTTCATTGGTTTTTATGCTTTGTTTTGATTTGTTGTACTCATTTTAGTTTTGAAATGGCAGTTGGAATGCCAGGTCCATCTCGCTTTTGACCTTTTTCCAGGATGACTCATCTCTGGCTACTCTGGCATTATCCAATTAATAAGGAAAGTGCTTAATTTTATGAGTCAGAAAATGTATAGGGAAAACATGTTGTACCTGATTCTGAAGACAACCTGGATTGGATCCAAATTTAGTCATGCTTAGAGTAGATCTATTGAAATAAATGGGATTAGTCATGAGTTACCTGTCCCACTGATTTAAATAGGTCTACTGTCAGTAAGATAATCTGGATCCAACACCCCAAGTTTATGAGAATAGAACACCCCTCCCCTGATCAAATTCAGCAATGGAAACCAAGAATCCTGCCTCCCTCCTGAATTAGGGATCGTCAAACAAGCAATGTTCGCGATTGCTGGGATTCTTGGAGCATTGTCTCACTCAGGCCCCAATTTCCGTTCGCATCTGTGATCGCTGCTCACTTTGTGGGAATCGGAGATTGATTGGAGCAGTGATCAAATGAGAGATTTTAGCAGATTTCCCCAAATTTGTGCAAATTTCCTAATTTGTGCAAAATTCCTCCACAGACTAAAGTGGGGCTGATTCATCAAGTGCGGAAATTTGTGCAAATCAAAGTGAGGACTAGGAATGAGACAAATGTGAGCACGTGTCTGACAATTTGAGAATATTTTCAGTGAACACATGCTCGCACTCCTGTTCGAGGCTTCGAACCGGGCATGCTCGCATGTTTGGGGGAGGGAAAGGGAAGCCCAGAGAAAAGCAACTAGTTGGCTGAGATATGGGAGGAGCTAGGGGGGAGAGAAAGAGGGCATGCATAGGGCAATCTAGAGCCTAGTGCTAGGAAAACGAAATGTACAGAGACTTGTCCAGGCTTAGACTGTGCCACGTGTGTGTGACTGACAACTGAGAAAGGTCGGGCAAAGTCTATGGTGGGATATAGGGTCTGGGGCAGAGCCTTGGGCTCAGTGTTAGAGGAAGAGCTGGGGCTCGTGCCGGTGGCAGTGGCTGCTGCTGCTAGAGTCATCTGGGAGTCAAGCCTAGCGTTCTGGTCCCTGGCAGCAGCTGGGCACCAGGTGTGGGGAGGAGAAAGAAAAGGAGAGAGAGAAGGGCGAGGCCTCATCATGCTGCTTCTGGGGTAGACTGGGAATAGACAGGTGGAGGAAGAGAGGAGGCTGAGAAGGGGCCACTGCTCTTTGAGTTGGGGTTGGGTTGGGACATGGAGGGAAATGAGAGAAGCTGCGGTAGACCTTGCTTACGCCCGCACTGAAATGGGGTTGGTTGGGAGTCCTCCTCCTCTCCCTTTTATAATCACAACAACCCTGAGGTAGGTTAGGCCGAGAGTCAGTGACTGGCTCAAAGTCACCCAGGGAACTTCATGACTGAGTGGTGACTTGAATCTAGGTCTCACCAGTTCCAATCCAACACTCTTAACCGTTTCGCCACACTAGTTCATAAAGTGGACAGACCTCTCTTGCGGTTTTGCAGGGGGAAAGTGATTCAAAAATGGTTTTGCATTTACATACAACAGTTGGGTGGGGTAATTGATTTGGGACAGGACCTGTGTGGGAATGAATTGTGCAGAAACCGATTTGGGTGAGTATTATCTGGTTAGGATATTAATTTGTGAAAGTAAATTAAGATAAATATTAGGTAATGTGGGAGTAACAGAAGGACAATTGAATTGACTTGAACAGTAACTGTTTTGGGGTGATCTGAGGAACTGTTTGGGGGTTCAAGTTGAAGCATTTGGAGTGATTTGGATGGGAAGTTGGCTTGCCTTTGTAAAACGTAAATACTTTTAGCTCTAAATTTGCATACATCCGTACAAATTAGCATATGCATATTGTATGCAATAATTTGTATTTGGGTACCTAGGAACACCCCTGATTGTGATTAAGGTTTTGGATGCAAAAGCTACCTAGTATTGTAGAAATATTTGTCTAGACTAGCCACTGAAGTGGTGCACATAAAATACTTTATAGATCTTCTCAATCCAGAAAATTGAAATCCAACCTAGACTATATGTTCAAAGTGACTTTGCATGTAAAACAGGCCTCTGTTTATTTTAAATTGCCCTTGACGTGCTAGCACATTAATTAAGAGAAAATGAAACAAATGAATAATTCCTTGAGGATACATGTGTTAGCAGCTAAGTTATGCTACAGCTGTAATTAACATCTCAGACTCAACAAACCAGTCTTGGGGGGTAAAAATCTGTGGAGAATTTAACTAAGGGCCAATTGGAAGGTGGCAAAAGGACAAGGATTATTTAAAATGCTTTTGTCGATGCCACACTCAAAATTGGGCTAGTAAGCAAAATTGACTTAATTGCATATATCTTATAACTTTGTACATAGCATACAAGATATGCCTACATATTAATGATTTCTGAGTTTGAGTAAAAGATTATTAACTAGGACCCATTACAGCTATGTGCTCTCATAATCAATCATTTTGAATCCAGTTAGAAAGGGCAGCTCTGAGTAACTGTTTTTTTTACTCAGATTATCCAGCCTTATGATGCACTTCATCTTTAAAGACATTGTGATACTTTCTACACAAACATAGTATGTAATCGGTTTTTTAAAAAGATATTTGAATATACAAAACCGCTGGTTAAACTATTTGTTGTTAAAAAGCCCATGCACACGCTCGCACACGCACATACCCTGAGCAGTTCAACAGGTTTTCGTTCCCGTTGATGGTGAGAGAACAGTAGAAACATACTTATTTTACTGATTATCAGCATTTCTATCCCTCAAGATACAAGAACTATCCAAGGTGGCTAATAATATAATATGAAATTAAAACAACATTATAAAAATCTCTAACATTAAATTAAGAGAGTAGTTTAAAAACATTACAGATCAAAATAAAAACAGCAGCAATCAGTGAAACAACTTACAGTGTAAACACCTGCAAAAGCCCATTAAAAGGTATAGTTTTCTTGTTCATTAAAAGACAAGCAGTGATGGGGCCATACAGATTTCCTTTGGCAAGGCATTCTGTTGTCTTCTGTCTTGGGGTCACTACAGAAAAGTCCCTGTCCCTTGTGCCAACCCTCCCTGTTACTGACAGTGCAGGGCCTCAGTAGATTCTTGACACCATCTCAAGGTCATCTGCTGGGCACTTTCATAGGAATAGAAGAGTAATTACGCACAAAAACGAAATGTAAGAAAACTGCTACAGCTGCATATCCCCTTATAGACTGATCCATGAATCTTTCACCCAGTTTTATGCCCATTTGTCCCCAACTTTTTACCCCTATTCCTGAATTTTGAGCTGGAAATTTTCATTTGAGAACTAACTCAGCCTTTGTATTGATTCTTAAGTCTGGAACTATTTTAGCCTGTTAAATCACTAACCACTCATCATATTTGTTGTGCCATAGCGATAGGATAATTCACAGTAATCAAATCAGCCAAACTCGATAACAATATTATATATTGCAAACTTCTAGTTTCATGGCCCCCAATCCCAAGATGGGCATAACTATATCTGTCTCCCTTGACATCAAACAGATGGCTAGCACTGGCAGTGCTGAACAGTGGTTATGGAGAGAGATTCATTCTGCAGATTCACATTCTCCATTTGGGAGCAAAAATGTTCTCAAAGCTGACAGTGTTGGCCATTTCTTTGGTACTGTGTGCGTGGTCAAAGCTGTCAGCTGAATGCAGATAATCCCTCACTGGGAATCATGTACACCAGGGGTGGACAGAAAGTAGATCTCCAGATGTTTTGAACTTCAACTTCCAGAACCCCTGCCAGCTTGGCCAATGGTCACGAATGCTGAGAGATGAAGTCAAAAACATCTTAAGATCTACTTTCTGCCCACCTCTTATGTTTCTGATCTATGTAGGTATGTGAATGGTCAAGCCTGCTTTTTTGCATATGACTGCCCTTGCTGGGTTGGCATGATAGTATGGAAGCCGTTAAAACATGAATACATGAAAAATGATACATATGAGTTGAGGTTTGTTTTTTTTTTACTGGAAAGATTCACTTTTGTATATGCTGATCTAGCAGTTTTCTCGCTGTTAACATTATGGAATATTTTAAAGATTTTAAGGATGCTCCAATCAGAATGGCTGTTCTGCAGGAGATGGGAGGACAAGGACTTTTGTCTGAAAATTTATGGGTACTACTCTGCAAGAAAAAAATGCTTCTTAAATCAGAAATTTATTGATTCCTACATCCTTTCTCCTTAATGAAACTAGAATTGGATGGATGTGTTGCCATTCTGTTGTTCTTCATGCAGAACAATTTTGTTAATTAAAAATAACACTAAAGACTAAGATTCTGGCTTGCAACCTTGCTTGGAGTATTACTTTTGCTGGAATTTAAGGTTTGCCATCTCCTGTGGCTCCTTATAAAGAGAGCACACTGTGTTCACTAGAGAAAGGGAAAAGTTTAGTTGACTACCTTCGTTGCCTTGTAAGATAGTGGTTTGGATTTTTAAAGCTCATAGGAGGCTTTGCATGTCCCAGCTGGACTGTAGAATCAGCTGAACTGAAAGATCAGGTGACTCTCTTTGGGTGGGAACTAATGAGCTAGGGTGCATAAGTCAGAATCCAATGAGGTGCTTACACACACGCACACACACACACGCGCACACACCAATTCCCTTCAACAAGGGGAGGGTCCTGCTGATTCCACTGCACAAGTGGGACACACTGCTTACGCGAGGGAGATGCAACACTTCATAGGTGAGGCCCTGAAACAGGCGAAAATGCTCATTTCTGGAAGGAAGCAGGTCAGTGGAGCTTCCTTATGTGAACTCTGCCAACCTGCCTCCTTGCATAAGTGAACATTTCTGCTCATTTCAGGTTGCCCCTGAAGCACTGAATTGCCGTTGTGTAAGCAGTGGGGACTGCTTGTGCAACAGAATTGGTGGGCCGGAAGAGAATCGGCGGGGGCATAAGTGCCCTGTTGGATTCTTCCCACAGATTATATTGACTAAGAAGATCTAGAGTTGTATGATTGATTGATTGATTGATTGATTGATTGCATTTATACCCCACCTTTTTTCCTCTTGCAAGGAACCCAAGGCGGCTTACATTATCCTCCTCCTCTCCATTTTATCCTCACAACAACAACCCTGTGAGGTGGTTTGGGCTGAGAGGATGTGACTGGCCCAAAGTCACCCAGTGAGCTTCCATGGCCGAGTGGGGACTAGAACCCGGATCTCCCAGCTCCTAGTCCAACACTCTTGCCACTACACCACACAGTATCCAATAGTGCCTCTCACTGACAGAACAGCCTCCACCAGTAGGACAGGGAGGTGACCATTCCCTTTCCTCTGCACACTCAAAACTTGCCCTAGAGTGTTGGTGGCCCCTCTGGAGCAGATTTTGGCGGTGCAGCAGGCTGCAGGGGGGAAGAGAAGGCACAAGTGGAGGTCTGCTGGTGCAACATTGGATTTCACCCAATACGTTTATATAGAGAGTGCACATACATCTTCTGTGCATCTGTTGTGCGAGGTTAAGCTTTATTTTATGTTTTGAACTGGGCAGCAACACCAGACAATCAAGGTCAAATGCCATAGCTACTTTCGTTCCGCCTTCTACAAGTTTCTTGTCCCAGGGAGAGCAACTAGGGAGAGACAGGGCAACCCAGGGGTCCTAGCAAAATAAGTTCTGCTATCACAAGTCCTAACACTGTCACCCTGATCCATAACTCTATGGTTATGATAGAGCCCATAGTATGATTCTATGGGCTTCAGGACTCAACTACACATTACATTAAAGATGTAGCTAGAAGCCCTGTTGTTTTCTTTCTTTTTCAGCTGGGAGCAATGCAACCCATGCATTAAGAATTCTCCAGTGTCCTGTTTGTTTTTGTGTTTTCAAATTTTGAACTGTGCATGTAGGGTTTGCTGCAACTGTCGGTTTTTTCAGGTCTTTTCCTCCAACACAGTTACAACTACACATTGATAAAAAAGTGCAAAAAGCAATCTTGATGTGGTTGCACTTTTAACCACATCGAGATTTTGTGTGTGAGGTGTTTTACTGATGAGAAGAAGTGAATCTGCACATTGGTAAAACACCACACAAAAATAATCTAGATGCAATCATATATGAGTATCACATCAAGGTTGCTTTTTTGTACCGTTCCATCAATGCATACATTCACATAAATAGCATATATTGGAAAAGGAGATCAATGGAACAGTGCCAAAATCTCTGGCAAATTTAATCTTTGAAATTCCCTGGCTGGGGAATGCTGGGAATTTTAGGACTTTTTCTGTCTAAACATGCTTAGGATTGCATCCTTAAACAGATCACTGTTGAAAGTTTAACATTCAGAAAATGAAAACACTGTGTGACTTCTATGTCTTTTGAAAAAGTTGAAAAGCAGGGAGTGGAGGCAAGTCAGGTATGGTGCAATGAAGTTGGGAAGGAGATACAGAGTTATTTCAGCCTTACTCCTGAGTGATAGGAAAGGGAAGTCCTTCCTTTAAAATGAAAGAGGGTTTTTCGGCAGCACATATACTAAAATTGGAACGATACAGAACAAAACAAAACCCAACCACCTGCTCTTTCCCTTTTGTGTACCTAAATCACTTCTTTGCTTCTGTGGATGTTGTGACTGATTCTAAGAAACTGGCAGTAAAATGTTAGATCGCAACCATGTGGTACAAGAAGATTAATTTACCCTTTGGCCTGTGGCTTCCCTTCCCGTGGGGGGCTGGCAGTTAGGGTGGGGGGTTTGGATTGTGATAATTTGTCAAGTTCCTTTCCCCCCTGCCATCAGTGTGCTTGCAGTTCATCTAGTATAAGGATTTTAGAGTGAAAAACTCTCAAGATGTAATGAAGATAAATCAGACCCCTTGTATTCACAATATGGATTTTTAAAAGACCTGCTGTTTATTTCCACTAGTCTTTATCATGGGGATTTTTGTAACTTGTTTGCAGAAGAAGCCTTTCTCCATTTTTATTATGTGCTGAAGCTCAATGAGTCCCATCTGGAAACAGATGTATTAGCACAGTCTGTTTTACAGCTTTGTTCCTTTCGTTCATTTCCTCCTGCATTGCAGCAAATTTTGAGATAGTTATGATATGAAGTAATTAAAATGAATAAATGAAATAGCATCTGATAACAAAGCAGCAATCTTTTGTCATGTTAAATCATTGATTGGAGGAAACTGGATTTTGGTGATGATGATGTCTTACTTTTAGACTGGTTGTTAGTAGTTTTGGAAGCTTTTTGGCTGGAATTTCCCATTGGCTATACATTGGCAGCTAGACAAAGACAGCTCATACACTCTTAAAAAGAATTATACCTTCTAAAATCAGCGAAGGCTGTCCTCAGCTTTTGCTGCATTTTGAATGAAAAAATGCAAATGAGCCAAATTTGCTTTTGCAGATAAGCAGTTGCATAATTATACCACGTTGTAAGAACAGCTCTTGTTTCTTTTCCTTTTAGAAATTGTAAAGAAAAGAAAAGCCCTTTTTATAATACCTAGTAATACTAGATGAACCCTTATGGAAAATGTGTACAACATATATATCCCATTTTTAGTTGAGATGCTTTCCTATAACCACAACCATTTTTTTTTAAAAAAAAGCATGTAGTAAAAAGTAAGCTCTTATTGGTCAGTGCTAGTTTTAGGGAGCAATCCTGTGGCCACTAGACAGCAGCTAGACAGCCATAGGATATTGTGTTATCTGGGAACTGACCTCCCCCCCTCAGAGGCAGTGCGGAACAGCCCCGTCCTCCGCACTCGCAAGAGGAATGTGGAGCGGCTGAAAAGGGGTGTTCTGGGGGGCGTTTCTGGGATGGGGAGGGCAGAAATGCCTGTACAACACATCCAATGTGTCGTACAGCAGCCTCCTCCCCTGCTCAGCCCTCCCGGAGCTAGACAGCTACAATAGGCTGTCTAGCCGAAAATGCAGGGCAGGAGAACTGTGGCGGGAATTATCCCATCCATGCTTCTCCTGCCCTGCTTTGGATAGGCGCCTCCAAGTTCGGAGGCGGCCGCCTATCTGGATAGGATTGCGCCCTCAAGGTTTTCAGTTTTAAAAGAAGACACCTAATTTGAGTTTTCCAAAGTCATGCTGGACTGCATCAACCTTATTCATTGAACCAGTTCACAAGAGCAACTTCCAAACAGACTGCAGAAAGACTTCATAGCCAGTAGAGGCTGGTGGATCCAGTGTCAGTGGGGCCATGAATCCGCACTGGGTTTCAGTCAGAACCAGTTAGAAGCACCTTGGATAGCTCCTTCAGGGTTCTGACTGAAACCTGGAGCAGATGCATCACCCCACTGACATCGGAGCCACCAGCCTCCACTGCTCATAGTGGATTAAAGAAAAGAATACCTGAATCTACTCACTGAAGAATTATAAGGGAAAATGTATTGCATTCATCATTTGCTTTATATAACATGGGCTATTGCAAGATTATTGGCTAATACTATTATTTTATTTTAAAAAAAACCCACTAGCACATATTCATGTGGTTTAGGGATCTGGTTGGCAATAACAGTGGGAAGTGAGAGCTGTATTTCTTTAAGATCATGAATGGAAAGCAAGGGGGAATCCACAGAGCCACACAATAGCATTCCTTTGGACTCACGTTCTACTGTTTCAGCAACAACCCTCATTGCACAGAGAATCAAATGACTGTAAGACTGTGGGTGCAAAACTGTGGGTGGGGTGGAGTAATCCACACAGCCACACAAAATGACGATCATGTTCCATTTCAAGCATTGCTAACGGGACAATGAAGCATGGGCTGGAGTAGTTGCAGCTGGGAATCGAATGATCCTGCCCCGATCATGTAATTCAGCCCATGGAGGGATCGTGGGGGGAGGGGAGGTCATCTGCCCCAAACCCAGAAACAGCTTCTCACCCTTGTGCTAAACTATGGGTTCATACTATATGTGACTACATAAACATAGGGACTGTCTAAAAAAGCCATGCTTCTTCTTTTGCACATATAGGCATTGCTGTGGGAGGAAAGAGGCACACACCAACAAATGGGAATAAACAGGTCACAACTTTATTGAAGGCACAAGATGTGCATGCATTAAATAAGTGTGGGGAGGGTACTTCTAACCCCTCCCTATGTGATGCTTAGGGAGACAGGCATGAATTGCCACTCACAATGTCCCATGGTACCACTAGGTTCAAGGATGAGCTTTACGTGATGGATGGTAGCCTGTTCCTCTTGAAGAAAGAGGCAGGCATGAAGTGGTCACCCATATTTGCTGCTTCTGGCTCTGCTGGGTGTAGTCTGCCTTTACAGACCTAGGCAATAGCCCCACTGCAAGAGCTGCTCCAGCCGTGTGAGTGGCCTGCTACCTCCAATCTCAGCCAAGGTGGACCTCTTGGACACCTTCCCACTCTCCCTAATATTGGTGTCTTTATCCACATCCACACTGGTCCTTCTGCCAAAGTTGTGATAAACAAGAAATTAAAGGCACAATCCTATGCATGTTTAGACAGAAAAAGTCCTATAACTCCCAGCATTCCCCAGGCAGCAATGCTGGCTGGGCAGTGCTGGGAATTGTAGGACTTTTTTCCTGTCTAAACATGCATAGGATTGTGCCCTTAGAAGGCCTAGCCAATTAATCCCATATGAATAAACCTCACTCATGAAAAGTAACCATAAATGAAACATGTAAGAGTTCATAATTACTTCAGGACAAATAGAAAAGAGCAGGGAAAAAGAATGAAAAGGACAAACAAGTAATCTTGCACAACAATAATGGGAACCACCTCCTGAGTCAAGATAAAAATTCAAGGGTCAGCAGTGGAAAGGAGAATTGAAGCCTGGTAGAATTTAGGACATCAGTGTGTGTGTGTGTGTGTGTGCGCGCGCGCATGTGCATTTCTGCCAGGGTTCAATAGCATATGTTATACATTCAGCAGCATATATAACTGAGAATATGGGGCTGGGAGTATCAAGCTTGAAATGTATCCCCCTGAATTAATTTCAGTTTAAGAATAATATTTGAAATAATGGCACTGGAATAGTGACAGCGATGAGGAATGTCATTATCCCACGCTAACAACATTGTGTAAATCCATAATTGTCTTCCTGAGGTACAGTGGTTCTCTAATCTAACATGTATAGAAATCCAAGTGTAATTCCTGTGGATTTTTAGTTTTAAAGTGAAGTAAAAGGATGGAGTTGAGGATTTTCTTGCTCAAGCTTCACTTCTTGCTTAAGCTTTGCTGCAAAAACACCCCTTTAATTCACAAAAAGACGTCTTGTGTAGCTAATAAATTTGTGAAGCACTCTTCCAGGCATCACGTGCTTTGTCGTTGGTAGTGACATGTTCTTATTTTGTGGAAGGTTGCCAACTTCAAAGAGAGCACTGTCTTTTACCAACTTTCCCCCACAACTGAGCTCCAGTATTTCTTATAGAAAAGTGGCTGTTCTTTGAAAGTTGGTCTTCTCCTCCATATCACTGTCAGTGTTTATACCACGACACTTTCTACATTGACTGGTATTGTGCATCATGAATACTAGTGTTCTTATACCAAACAGTCCCTCTAGTTATTCTGTTCCAAGTGATGGCCATAGAAGTTCAGGCACAAGCAACTGGCACATGGCAAAGTCCAGGTTTTGGCAAGGCAAGAGTTCAGGATGCAAAGAGCACCTTGGAGGCTTCAGCAATATCCAGGAGGCAGACTCAGACTGGCTCATAAATAGATTTGCAGCTCTATCTGGGTGGCTGACTCTGCCTCCAGTGAGAGAAGCCTCTTCATTTAAAGGGCCCCTACCATGCTTCAGCAGTGATTGACACTAATGGGGTTTCTCTCTCTGGAGTTTCTGGGGCAGTAGGAACATGCAGGGGCAGCTCTGAAGGCAATTCCCTATCCTGCTCTGATACAGCCTCTGAAACTATAGCCTCGTTCCCTGAAGATGAGGTGTTGGGATCTGGGGTCACGACACCAGTGTTGCTTTAAAACACGGGTAAGGAACTTGTGGCACTCCAGTTCTTGTTAGAATCCCCTCAGCCATGGCCAACATGGCCTGTGGTCAAAGATGATGGGAGAAGCTCAGCAGCAGCATATAATAAAACTAAAAGTAAAAACAGCAGGAGAGACAAAACAGTGTAAAGATCTGAAAGCACTATAAACAGTTCCTAAAATGCTTGGGAAATTAGAAAGGCAACACTGAAAAGACCTGGCACAGAAAAGACCATAATAAAGATGCCAGGTTAAACTCTCTGGGGAGAACATTGCATAGATGGGGTGCCACCACTGAAAAGGCCCTCTCCGTTGTAGCCACCCGCCTTGTCTCATTTGGCAGGGGCACCTGGACGGCTTTCAACAATGATATTAGGGCCTAGGAAAGTAAATATTTTTATTATTTTTTATTTTATTTTTATTTATTTCCTTATTACGTTTTTATACTGCCCAAAAGCCGATGCTCTCTGAGCAGTTCACAGCAATTAAAACCATAAAGTACAAGATGATAAAATCCAGATGATAAAATCCAGTATAAAATATAAAAGTATTGTAGTTTTATAATACAAAAGTAAAAAAATTAATAACCAAATAGAAGCTAGCAGCAGTGGAAAATTTTAAAATACAATACCAGATATAAACAAACTGAGAAACTAAAATGCCTGAGAGAATAAAAAGGTCTTCATCTGGCACCAAAAAGAGCACAATGTAGGCCCCAAGCAAGCTTCTCCGGGAAGCTTATTCCACAGCTAGGTTGCCACGGCAGAAAAAGCCCTATTCTTGGTAGCCACCAACCTCACTTCCTGATTTTAGGGCTCCGGGCAGGTGTATATGGGAGGAGATGATCCTTCAGGTAGTCTGACCCAAGCCATTTACAGCTTTGAATGTTAGTACCAGCACTTTGAATCAGGTTCTGACATGGACTGGCAGCCAGTGCAGCTGGAAAAGTGCTGGCATAACATGATCGCACTGGCCAGTTGCTGTTAACAGCCTTGCTGCCTTTTGGACCAGCTGAATTTTCTGGACCATTTTAAAGGCAGCCCCACGTATAATGCATTGCAGTAATCCAAATGAGAGGTCATCAGAGCACAGATAATTGTAGGGAGGAGATGCTCCTTTTCAGGTATCCTAACTCCAAGCTGTTTAGGGTTTTAAAGGTTAAAAACAGCGCATTGAATTTGGCTTGGAAAAGGACTGGGTGCCTGTTCAGATGGCGTAACTTGATTGTATCAGCCGTTAAGGATCTGAGGGTAAGTGCTATGCAACAGAGAAGTCCTACAACTGGTAGTTGTAAGATTTTTTTTTGGTGTAAGCATGCATAGGATTGAGCCCTACCTGCACTATTTTGGACTAGCTGAAATTTCTGGGCTGTTTCCAAAGTCAGCCCCATGTGTAATGTGATGCAATAATTCTTTTTTTTTTTTTTACTTTTAGCTTGTAACTCATTCCACAGCTTTGACAGTTTTTTACCCTTTTAGATTTTAAAAACTATTCGTTTTGCCTAACCCACAATTATGTATCTTCTATATAAGCTCAAATATTAAATAAAATTTATATTTTTTTTTCTGATACAAACCTCAAAAAAACATGGGAACATGTGGACTTTGGCTAGCACAATGTCTGTGTTAATTTTCTGTTTAAGAAATCTTACTTTAAAAAGGAAGAATGATCCATTTTTCAAGAAGGAGTCCTGTGACACTTTAAAGGCTAACCTTTTTTGTGGCATGACTGCAGTCCTATGAAGAGGGGGGGAAAGGAATTAGCTCTGTTCAACTCAGTGGCTGTGTTTGAATGATCAAATCCTGACTTAACTGCCTGTTGTGCCCATTACACAAGTGTTGTGTACCTGCATGCAGGCCCTGTGCTGCTGTTTCAGTTGTCCCTTTGCACAAGCTGCAAAACAAACCAGGAAGCCTCAGTTAACCATAGCTTCCTGTTACTTCCAGACCAAGAACTATGGTTAATGGCTTCCAAGCAAGCCAGGATTTGGAAGCCAAAGATGGATTTCAGCCTGTCATTTCTCTTTTATCTTTAAGATGAAGTTCAGCGCTGTTAAGTGGACATTGGAACAGGAGGTTCTATCACATTTAAAATGTTGTAGTACAGTGAAATAATTACTGCATGTCACATATATCACAATAAGTGGATGTTCATGGTTCATTGCTACCATACCATGGGTTCAGGAGAGCAAGTCCTGTTACTGCAGGAGCCCCATGAGACAGCGAGCCTGCAAATACCAAAGTTCAACTGCTGATTGCTGGGTGGCTGGGATGTTTATCTTCCCAGAAGGGAGTATATGTGTGTGTGTACACATGAATGTGTTTATTCTCCCCACCCATAACAGATTTTCACACTGTTTCATAACAGCTCACGCTATGGTGCAATAAAGCCTTGTAATAATGATGTTTCATAAAAGCCATTAAAGTAAATAAAATAGTAGGCGTTATCAGAAATTGCTTCCTGCATTTGCTAATGGTGTGTGTATACATGTTGCTTAGCACCCCACCTTACTGGCCACCATGATACATATGTTCATAAATGGCCACTGTCCTGAGCAGTGACTGAAAAGGAGGGGAGTCCTGCCCCTAACTGGGAAGAGCTTTTTGAGACAGCTGAGGCAGGAAGTATGTCACACTGCTGGGTGAATGGTAGAAATATCATTTGTGGGCATTGCTAACCATTCGTCAACAGTACATCTGCACAGTGCTGTCCACAATTTTTCTTACTTCTGCTGCCTCCAAGAACTGTCTGTGATAACTGAGCACCCCCCCCCACACACACACACACACACACACACCCCTCTCAACCAGCACACAGTAGAAATTTTGCTTTCTGCTTCATCTTACTGGCTGATTCTATTTATATACGATGTACATGTGTGTTTGTTTGAGCGAGAGAGAGACAGACAGACAGAACAAACACAGTGGTGCAACTGTGAATTGGTCAAGTGTCTGTAGGTGTTGACCACTTACACTAGCATCAATAGATAATTTGACATCAATGGAATTAAAGATAAAGCACTGCTGAATTGACTTTGGCAAGCCTTGTGTGTTTGGGTACTTCATAGCTGCAGATACAAAAACTAAACCACTTTGTGTGGAGGTAAATTTGAAAGTGTAGGCGCTCATTATGACAGTTCCCACAGCCATGCCCCCAAAGAGAATCCAAAATTGCGGGCAGCTGTGTTGATCCATATCAACAAACCAGTTCTAGGAGTTTTCACCTGCTAGAGCAGGTCTTTTGTATAGCTAATTGGTCTTAACTGAACATTCAAGACCAAGCCATCCCCAAATAATTTACATTTCAACAAGGAACGATATATTGTTGATTGGAAAATTAATTTTCCCCCAGTTACTGTTAGGATTGCAGCTATGTTCAGAGGAAACATGAGACGGGCGACAGATGATGTCAGCTAATTAAAATCTCTGCTAATAAAAAAAGCGCTGGGGCTGCATCCCTGCAAGCCCTGGCTCCACTACACCACTGATGTAACTGCACCTTATTTGTTTATTACATTTATATCTGCCTTTTTTCCTCCTTAAGGAACCCAGGGTGCTGTATATCATCTTCCTTTCCATTTTATCCTCACAACAACAACCCTGTGAGGTAGGTAGGGCTGAGAGTCAGTGATTGGCCCACAGTCACCCAGTGAGCTTCCATGTCCGAGTGGGGAATAGAATCTGTATCTCCCGACTCCCAGTCCAGGACTCTAGCCACTACACCACACTGGCTCACCTTAAGGTCTTGTGAGAAACAAACTGAATGGAGTGAACCCCATTTCATTCCCAAGAAAATGCCATGAAGGAGCTGTGTTGCAATTCTCTGAATGGCACTGCCATTAACAGAACATCAATTTATAGGATTTGGCTGTGGGTTATTTATGACTTCTGCTCCTTTTTCAAGTAGTAAAATGTGTCCTTTCCAATCCTATGTCACATTTGAAAACTTGGTAGTAAGGGCTACACTTACGATGCAAGGCTGCCAACTAGAGATGAGGGACAAATTTGTTTGTACTTTTGAACCAATACGTGAATCAAAATTCAGCTATCCTTTGAAATTTGCAGGTTATGAATTTTGTAATAGAGTTCTCCAATTTCATAAATGCATATAAACGTGTGTATTAGAGAAAAGTGCATGCAAAATGCATATATTAGTGAGAATAAAGTTCAAAATGCATTATATCAGAAAAATTGCTTGCAAAAATGTGTATATTAGACAAGATTGTGTACAAAACTATGTGTATTAAGAGAAATGCACACAAAAATGCATATTTCATGCAAACTTAAAACACATTCTCAAAGTTCAGGATGAACCAAATTTAAGACTGGAAAAATGAGAAACAGAGAGAAACTGAAATTGACAGATTTGCCCTTGCCTACTGCCAACTGATCAGAAAAACAAAACAGACAGGCTGTTTTTGACTGAATTTGCTTGCTTGCATTCAGGTCACTTGCCAGAAGAACAAGGGGCAAGACTAGGGTTTTTTTTTTATCACTTCTGTTTCTTTAGCTGGACTACATAGGCGAATAGATACATTTAATGCTGGAGTCCAGCCTGGCCCTGCTCTGGGTGTCGGCTTTTGAACCAGAGCTCTCTCCCCACAGGCTCTTCCAAGAACGTTTCCTGTCAAGAGCTGGCAACCTTATTATAAATAGTTTTTCATAGTTTATAGAATAGTGATATGAAGGTCTCCGAAACCAGTTCTCACAGACCTCGTAATTGATATTTTTTTCTAGGTCAGCATGTAGAACTACTTACTTGAATTTGGGAGGCAGTTCGAGGCTCTTATGGCATCTTCTGAATAAAGGAATATACATTTTACAGCATTTGTAAACATTTTGGTTGGGTGTGCTGTCAAATTCAACCATTTCAAAGTGGGACAATGTGTGTGTTTTATAAATGGTCTTCCTGCTCTGTTACAAAGAGGTGAATAATGTCTGTCTTAAGGTCAAAGAGAATTATACTTGATTAGATTGAAAATATTTGCAACACTTAGAACAGTCATTGTACTATCCATAGCTTGCTATCCATGGGTTGGATCCAGTCTTAGTAATACTTGGACTAGACCCATTGAAATCAATAGAACATAAGTTAGTCATAACTAGCAAGTCCTATTGATTTCAACACGTCTACCCTTAGCATGACTAAAACTGGATCCAACCTCATAGCTTTACGTACACTGGAGTTAGTAGCATGTACTCTACAGCTCTTCTTTCCATTGGCTATAGACCTCGACAGTCTCAGTTCTGGAAGTGTCACAAGGTTGCTAAGGAAATATACAGTACTGTGCAAAAGTCTCAGGCCACCAGCAGCTTTGTTGTTTTAGCAAAGTTTTAATGACCATCCATAATTATTTTTCGGTCTCTGTATTAAGATACAAACAGAAAATACAGGAAATATGTACAGGCAAAAGTCAGTATTTAGTGTGACCTCCCTTGGCTCTAAGCACATCTTGAACTCTTTTGGGAAGACTGTCCTGAAGTTTTCTGAAGTAATCTTCTGGTATATTATACCAGGCTTCTTTCAGCACTTCCCAGAGTTCTTCTTTAGATGTAGGTTGTCTTTTATTTATTTCTCTGTCCAAGTGATCCCATACTGCCTCTATAATATTCAGGTCTGAACTCTGTGGAGGCCAGTCCATGACTGTCAGTGTTTTATCAGCTGTTTTCCTCGCTAAATATGATTTCACCACATTAGCAGTGTGCTTGGGATCATTATCATGCTGAAAAATGAAACCATTCCCAATCAGGTGCTTTCCAGAAGGAATGGTATGATGAATTAAAACCTGTCTGTACTTTTCAGCATTCATGATCCCATCAATACAGACAAGATCGCCAACATCATTGGCAGAAACGCAGCCCCAAATAGGGATGTACAAAACACTTACCTTATTCTGCCCAGTGCAGAGTGGTGGGGGGGAGGTACTCCATCCCTCCCCCCGGAATCCTCCCCGGCCGGCTCCACTCCATGGCAGCTCTGGCCACAGCCAGAGTTCCAGCCGCAGCCAGGCTGCTGTGGCTGCAAATGGCGGCCGTCATAGCAGCCGCCATTTGTGTCCTTGCAGGTGGCTGTGATAGGCTATGTAAGTATTTACGTAGCCTATCGTGGCAAAGAGCAGGGACGCAAATGGCGGCCGCTATGCCATTTGCACCCCTGCTCGCGGCCGTGATAGGCTACGTAAGTATTTACGTAGCCTATCACAGTAAAGGCAGCCACACAAATTGTGGCCGCAGCAGCCATGCATTTGTGGTCGCAGCAGCCTAGCAGCGGCCGGCCAGGAGACCAGCTGCCGCTGCCGCTGCCCCAGGTAAGCTCCATCCTGGGGAGATTCCGCAAGGGAGAAGGAGGCCGTTCCGCCATGGATTCCAGATTCTAAAGAATTCGGCCTCACTGCAGTCCATGGCGGAATTCTCTAACATTCCTAGCCCCAAACCAGGACAGTGTCAGGGTGGACACTAAGCCCATAGAATCCCAGAGTAGTTCTGATTCTGAGGAAGAGCAGTTGCTCCTGGGAGAGGAGCGCGCTCCTCTTTCCCAGGGCCCACAGCTGACGGAGATTCCTCCCACCAGCATTCCTAGATTAGAAAGCAGTCCAGGGAGTGACCGAGCAGAGATAGCAGACTTGGTGGATGCGCAACGCAGACGCAGAGAGCGGCGCCAGATGGAGGGCGCGGAAAGGAGGCGCAGTGCCCGGTTGGCGCGCAAACAACGGCTGCGCCCCGAGGATCCAAGGGAAAAGGGGAGGGACTCTCCCTAGTCCTTAAGTTCAGGGGTCTGCCAGTAATTCTCTTTGAAACGGGGACCAACTGTTTCAACTTAGGGCATAGGTACTGTGCTGCTCAGATCTAGTTGCTACCTGTAGAGTTGTTAAGTTGTAAAAGAAGAATAAAGCTTTGAAAGGAATCCCTTTGTCTGTGTCTGGACTTGGCTACTAGATTAGACTGAGAGAGGCCTCCAAGGAGCCCTTGACAGACAGACCCTCCATCATGTTTCACTGAAGGCCGCAAGCACTCATTCTTCCACCTCTTTCCGACTCTCCTTCTCACATATTGTTGAGGATTGGACCCCAAAATTTCAAACTTGGATTCATCACTCCATAATACTCTTTTCCACCAATCCTCATTCCAATCTTTGTGAGCTTTAGCATATCTTAGTCTTTTCACCCTGTTCCCCTTCCGCAAAAGTGGTTTCTTGGCTGCTACCCTTCCACGAAGACCATTCCTGATCAAGCTTCTTCAGACTGTAGAAGGGTCAACTTGGCATCCCAATGCAGCTGCCAGATGCTGAGCCAGGTCCCTGCTGGACTTCCTGCGGTCTCTCAAAGAAGAAACTATGAGGAACTTCTCGTCAGACTTTGAAAGTTTTCTTGGCTTTCCAGTCCTTTTTTTGTCCTTGACCTCTCCTGATTCTTCATATTTCTTTATAACAGCTTGAATACCACATCTTGAGTATCCAGTTCGTTTGTGGATTTCCCTTTGAGAGTGGCCTTGCTGATGCAAAAATATGATTTTATGTCTGCCCAATTCTGTGATCTTTGGCATTTTGACTGGAATGATGTGATTGAAAGTTGGTCTTACTAGCAAGCTTCCAATGAATTATACTCATACAACATGTGTATGTACTGTATGTACTGCTCAAGCATGTCTTGCACAAACCTGGTGTAAAAGACCTTTTTCCACACTGTCAGTTTGCCATGAAATAGTAGGACATATACAGGTGTTAGCAATGACAGTAATTAGGGTTCCATTCCATTTAGGTTTAGGGGAGCCAGGTGCCTGCTGTCAGTCTAGTGTAAGGGGAGGTCACACTAAATACTTGTCACTTTAGCCTATGGAAGCTGTTTTTTCTGATTTTTTTTTTCTGTTGTTGAATACTGCGTACAAATTTCCTGTATTTTCTGGTTCTATTCTAATGAAGAGACTGAGAAATAATTATATATGGTCATTATACCATTGCTAAAACAACAAATCTAATGGTGGCCTAAGACTTTTGCACAGTACTGTATTTTAATTAAAAGTGTGCTTTTTAAAAACTGGAATGAAGACAACTCTTTTTTTATAACCAGTTGTTCTGCCTTAGTAATTTATTTCTGATTGTCCTTCAGGGTCTGCAGATGCTGCAAAATATTGACCTATTGTTGACGCCATTTCAACAATAGCAGATATGCCATTCTAACACTTTTAATAAAATGCCTTTTCAGCAACCAGAGACATCTTTGATCCTCTTCATGGCTTATCTTTATAGTGCAGATGTTTTCAAAATCAAGAGAAAGTAACCATCTTTCAGAAATCAGCTTTTAATAACCTTGGGGACATTCCAAAAATTAATCCCTGCCGCACAAACAAGTTCACACAAAAACAGCAGGAGATGGTTGAGGATTAGGTTTTAGCTCAGCAAATGCTCTGTGACAAGTTCTGATCAGGTTTACAAATGAGAATTCTTGTTCCACTGGTAATTCAGATAACAGTTCTCAGTGGGGGTGGGGGTGGGGTGTCAAAATCTGCTAGGCTTCTTCAGTTCTTCCAGCAAAGTTACATTCTGCGTATTTTACATTATATGGTCTGTTAGAGAGATGCTACGCTATTCTAATATTTCAGATAGAGGCAATGCAGAGGGAAAGGTCAGTAGGATTTTTAGCATTTTCTAAATTACTGTGCATTTATTTATTTAAAACACTGGCAAAAAGTAGTAATGTTGGAAAGTGTTCCTATTTTGCTACCGCTGCTTACATTATTTTTATGCTAGCTCTGACACCATATTATAGACTTGGCGTCTTTTCTATGTGTTGTCTTTGCTATATTTTTCATCTTCATTCCAGTATAATGGTGGTTAATATTCTTCAGTGATTTCACACATTTGAACTTTGGTTCTTTACAAGGTCAGCATTATGAGATGACTTGGAACATTGCTGTTTTGCAATTCACTCTATTTTATATAACATCATGCAGTTGGTTCAATAGAATACTTACTATATGGTATCTTTATTGTTTCCAGTTCTTTCTGTACATCCTTTGAATGATAAATTTCTCCCTTGCCTTTTTGTGGGAAAAAACACTGTGTTTTGCATCAGTCTTTATGTGCTATAAAGTTTTCTCTCTATCCCCTTCAGGCTGTGTGAAGTCCTTCTTCACACAGTGCATAGCTAAACTATGGAATTCAGTACCACAAGATGTAATGATGGCCACCAATTTGGATGGCTTTAAAGGGGGATTAGAAAAATTCCTGGAGAAGAAGGCTATCAATGGCTATATGCTACTTCTAGTATCAGAGCCAGTATGACTGTGTACACCAGGTGCTGGGAAACATGGGCAGGAGGGTGTTGTTGCACTCATGTCCTGCTTATGCATTTCCCATGGGTAGCTGGTTGGCCACTGTGCGAACAGAATGCTAGGCTAGATGGATCCTTGGTCTAATCCAGTACGGCTCTTCTTATATTTTTACATTGTGCAACTTTTTGTCTCTGATTTTCAACCCCTCTTTAAAGTTGCACTCCCCCCCCCGCCCCCGTGTTGGGCATGTGGACAGGCTTGTCAGAAGCAGAGCTAGGCAGAAACCAGGAAGGAATGGCCAGAGGGAGGATGATTCTAGGAGAAGTAAGAGTGCTGAATGGGGAGCCAGAGTAGTTTGCAAATCTAAGTCATGGTTTTCACAAAATTAGAGAATGAACTAAAGCCAACTGAAATCTCTTTCCTGGAACTGGAGCCAAAGAAGGATTTAAGGCACACCAGAAGATCAGTAAGAGAGGAAAAGAGAATCAGGAAGAGCAAAGTGGGGAAGAGCAAATTAAGGACAGTTCAATAAAAATTGTCGACCCCGTGTGCAGCTACTGTGAAAATGGCAAACTACCTGTTGGGCATAATTAGGAAAGGAATTGATAATAAAATGGCCAAGATCATACTCCTCTAATACAAATCTATGGTGCGACCACACTTGGAATACTGTGTACAGTTTCGGTCACCGCACCTAAAAAAGAAATTGTAGACTTGGAAAAATTGCAGAAAAAGACAACTGATATGATCAAGGGGCTGGAACAGCACCCCTATGAGGAAAGGTTGCAACAGGTGGGACTGTTTAGCTTTTTTTAAAAAAGGTGAGTAAGGGGAAACATGATGGGGTGTACAAAATTATGCATGGACTGGAGAAAGTGGATACGGAGACATTTTTCTCCCTCTGTCATAATACTAGAACGTGGGATCATCCCATGAAGCTGATTGGTGAGAGATGCAGGACAGATAAAAGGAAGGACTTCTTCACACAGTGCATAGCTAAACAATGGAATTCACTGACACAAGATGAAGTGATGGCCACCACTTTGGATAGTTTTAAAAGGGGATTGGACAAATTCCTGGAGGAGACGGCTGTCAATGGCTACTAGTCCTGATGGCTATATCCCACCTCCAGTATCAAAGGCAATTTGCCTATGTACAACAGTTGCTGGCGAACATGGGCAGGAGGGTGCTGTTGCACTCATGTCCTGCTTGTGGGTTTCCCAAGGCTGCTGGCTGGCCACTGTGTGAACAGAGTGCTGAGCTAGATGGACCATTGGTCTGATCCAACATGGCTCTTCTTATGTTCTTAAGGTTTGACAGAAACAGGTCTGAGAGATGTGTTTCTTAGATGTGTTGTCTACTGTGACTGGCAGCAACTTTTAGGGTCTCAGGTCTTTCCCATCACCTGCTACCTTATCATTTTACTAGAGGTGCCAGAAATTGAGCCTGGGACCTTTGACATGCAAGGCATGTGCTTTACCACTGAACTATTATCCCTCCCATGAAAAGCATCAAAAATCACCCCTCCTTCTGATGATCTTTCAGGAGGCTGGCCATAGGAGCAAAGGTGTGATGTTTTCTGGCTTATGTGATCTTAATGGCATAGGTCTGTTCCTATAAAGTTACAATATATGGCTCCCATGCTCAACCACTCTCATGCTCCCACCACTTGTTTGGGCCAAATGTGGTAATCCAGTTGATAAGGCATTCTCAAAAGCAAAGAAATCCATTGAGGCCCCGCTTTCCTTTTTGCTATCAAATATATTAGAGCTGAAGTTCACACTAGGGTTCATTTGTGTATTTGACAGGAAAAACAGTAGAACTAAAGCCTCTCAGAAACTGTTGAGCATAAAATAACCATTTTGCAGGTTAGTGAATGGTGTAATTAACAGCAGAGCACAAAATTTACAACCTGTTCTCTCACCCAGGACAATCTATGCAGCAAAAGAATTTGCGACTCAAAATACAATGACCATTACAAACCATAACTTCTATCTATTTATTGGTATTATTGAATTCGTATTCTTAAAAAAATCAAATACTGTGAAGTAAAAAGCTAAACACATTTTGATTGTGCTAGACACATTTGTATTCATTAACAGCTTTATTTTATACAAGTGGGGCCCTGCAATAAAATGTTGCAGCATGGAATGCTTCTGTTTGGGGTTCCAGCCACTCCATTCCATTTCTACTCCCTCACTTCCTGTTTTTTCTCTCTTCCAACAGTCTGTCAACATTTCATGCCCACTGAGGATGCTCAGTCCTCAGTGGGCTGTTTTGGAGGAGGAGTGAACACACTGGTGCCCAATCCCACCTACATTAAAATCCTGAATTTCTCCAGTATTTGCGGGTCTACTCTCATCCCTGGTGACCAACAAAAATAAGTTCTCACTATGAACCAGTAAAGGACCTATCCAGACAATACCGTGGTTCTCTCTACCCTTTTATATCTATATGTCCCATCCTCCATTCTCCTTTTCCAGGATGTTTCATTCCATTCCCCTAACTACCCAGTTCTCAGGTTTTTCAGGCAGCATTCTCTGTGGACTGAATACCCTTAGGGAATTTTTTCTTTTAAAAACTATGACTCCTGCACACTTTTGGATTACAGAAAATTTGATAATACATCCCTCTTGTGCATGGGTGATGCTCTTTTGGCTACATAAGTGCAAGCACTCGAAGACTTGAGATTGGTGTTTATGTGTATGTGTATGTATATGTATATGTGTGTGTATACACACACACACTCTCACACACACTTGCTAGGTTTCAAAGCAGGATTAATTTTATTTCTCCAGGTTGACTATAGTTTAAGAAAAAATAGAGTTTATGGTTGAGCAAATGTGGGGGTATGTGATTGCAGTGCAGGTCTTTCCCTGATGCCAGTTCATGCTGAAGGTAGTGCTTTCTACCTCCGAATTGGCTTTGTGATGGCTTTGTGATGGATAATTTGCCATCATGCTAAATCCGTCTACATGGTTTCATGACACCATCATATTCACAAGATGATCTATAATTAATTTGGGTCAAAGTCCCAAGAATGAGAAAAGTTCATGGCTCGGTGGTAGAGCACATGATTTACATGCAGAAGGTTCCAGGTTCAATCCCTGGAATTTCCAGGTAAGGACTAGGAAACCCTAAAGAGCTGCTGCCAGTCAGAGTGAATACTATTGGGCTAGATTGACCAATGATCTGACCCAGAACCCATGGCCTGCTTTAGCTTGGTAGTTTGTAAACCACTAGAACCACCTGCCCTCCCTGGGTTTGGATGTCACAACAAGGTGCACTGGCAAGGGTAATTATGTAAATCCAGTTGGCATGTGACTGACATGCACAGGTTGGTTAACAAACCATTGTGGCTTATTAACCACCCTCAATCATGCAAACCGGCCCAGTATAGAGTAGCTTCCATTGTTCATAGTGAATTAGACTGGTACTTCACCACCAGTCTAGAGGGACACAATTACATTGACCAGGCATAAAGAAATGTAAAATATTGGGGTTCCAGAAACATTTTGACAAACAAAAACCACTGAAAATGTTCCTGCAGATTGAAAATATTTGCACTGAAAATATTTGGACAATACTAAAGTATTTCTGTTTCCATTCATGCAATCATGTTTGTAGATTCTCTTATATAGTATAGGTACATTCCAGCTCTTGATCTTCACTCTTCTAGCTGCATCCTCCTCCAGTAGAGGCTGGTGGCGCATATGTCAGTGGGGCTGTGAATCCACTCTGGGTTTCAGTCAGAATCAGTCAGGACTCTGAAGGAGTTATCCACGGTGCTGAACCCTATCCCCCAAACGGGAAGGAACTATGCACTCCAGTAAAGAACTATGCAGACATTCAGGTTTACTCAGTGAAGTGCTAACTTGGCCAACATGTAGTCCCTATTGTAGCTAGTAAGTCTTAAGTAAGGAGAGTAGGGAGTC
Organism: Heloderma suspectum; assembly: GCF_057233095.1. Classification (NCBI taxonomy): domain Eukaryota; kingdom Metazoa; phylum Chordata; class Lepidosauria; order Squamata; family Helodermatidae; genus Heloderma; species Heloderma suspectum. The sequence goes on along the minus strand of NC_139460.1, from coordinate 41,460,230 downwards.
TTGAGTAGGGAGAGATACTTTTTTCTGATTTACTGCTGTTGTTGCCCCAACCATGGGCTAGATATCTGGATGAAATTTGTTTGGTTCACATTTTACTGTGAACCTACCTAATCCACACTTCTTCAGTTAATATGCAAAGCAGAACACAATTATTCTTTGGTTTTTGCACTTTCCATTTGTGTTGCAGTTCTCCACTTTAAAAATGTGTACAAAAATGTGTACATTAGATAAAATAGTGTGCAACAACGTGTCTCTTAGGGAAAATTGTAGATAAAAATGTGTACTAATTTTCATGCAGACTTTAAAAAAAATCATAAACCTATTTAGACATGAACCAGAATAAACATGTTCCTGAAGAAAATGTGAGTGTTATAGAAAGAAAAACGGGCAGACATCTAACCCTAGTATGGGCACAACTGCACACTGTATCACCAACCATTGCTATACACCATATCAGAGTCTGAGAGTGGGTATTCCTTTTCTCTCTCTTCTTCCTTGGGTGGTCTGTGCCAGGCGCAGGAAACTTCTCCTAGTGTGGAGGCCAGTTTGCCCTTCCTGGATCAAGCTGGTAGGCTGGATGATGCCAAAGGGGCAGGGTCCCGTCCCCTCCCATAATATTATCCCACACTACCCATTTCTTTCTTTCTTTCTTTCTTTCTTTCTTTCTTTCTCTTTTCTTTTCCTTATGCAGAGAGAGGCACAGACCTCTCTGCACAGAGAAAAGGACTCAGCCAGCTCTTGCAGGGGCCAGCTCCTGCAAGCCCCAGCCAAATCCAGGGGAATCCCTCTGTTATCTCCAGTCTCTGGTTGGAGATAACAAAGGGATTTCCCTTCACACTGCTCACCTTCCCATTAGAACCACTCTTCCATTGGAATCCTCTTATTATGTCTGATCAGAGGTTGGAGATAACATGGAAGTTCAATCCAGGTGGTGGCGCTTAGGGAAGTGAGGGGAGGAGCTTTCCCTCCCCTAGTCTATATGGATCACAAGCAGAGCTGCTGATGGTGAGTTGTGTGCATGTGTAAAAAGAAGGCGGGTGGAGAGCAGAGATGAGAGGAGGCAGGGACTCCGCATCCTCTTAAAGCCCCAAGCCTAGGGCCAACTCTGTAAAGTCTGGCTTCACCATTCAGACGCCAATTCTCACCTACTTCCATTCCCAACTTTTGGTGCTGCCAAAGCAGATTGCTCCACCCTGCTGTATTATATTACAAAGATTAGTTAAAATAAAGGAAAGCCTTCAAATGTTCCCTCAACATCCACTCCCTGACATCTATTCCCTAGACTGATTTCAAAGATTCCTTTGACGCATGCCCTTGTAACTTAAACATTGTGTTGCATTTATCCAGTCTTCACCATTATAGTTATAAATGTCCAGAAAATTTAGAAAAGGAGCACCATTTTGTGTGGGGGGGAATTATTTCTAGAATCCTTGAGCTGTGTGTACCAGGTCTGTCAGCCTTTGCATAGTTGCTATGCGGATATTTGTCCAATGCAAAATTGTAGGTGTTTGAGCATCCTCCCAGTTTGGGGCTTTGCTACGATTAGTGTGCTAATTAAAAAATCTTTACAACTATAGTAATCTGCTTCTTTCCATCCACCATTTAACAGTATCTCAGACATCACCTTAAGTGGAATGTCATGCCCTGTTAATTTTTTGGATCATTTCTTTTATATGTTTCCAAAATCTCTGAATCTTTTAGCAGAAGCACCATACAAGTGAAAATGTGCCATTTCCAACACACATCCTTTTTTCTTATTTTTTGGCAAATACTTTTGAGTGTGTACTGGAATGATACACTCATAATTTTGTAGGTAATTTTATTTAACAAGCTACTTAGCAAAATAGACGCATCGTGTAGTCTTTGCGACCCAGCCACCACGTGCTTGTTGTCAGACCCCACAGGAATAGAGAATGGGTTATTGGAGATCAGGACCTCTGGTGGTTGATGCAGGGAGTCACACAATGATTTTAAATCCGTATCTGTTTATTATATAGATTCTAGACATCTCCGAGTATCCTAATTAGGAGAATATTCAGCTCTTGTGATGCAAAAAGGTCCAGTTTTTCCCGCTTAAATACAGTTTAGCATAATCAAGTCCTAATATATTCTCTTACAGTTGCAGACAGGGAATAAGCTATATCTTAATCTGATCGTGATCATTATGTGCTGATTGATTCAGGTGAGGGTAGGGTATTACAGAGCAGCTTGAGAGAAGGATTTCAGAAGTGCAGATCAGGAGGTGCCTGATTCAGCACTGGGAGTTGAGGGTTTTGATAATTTCATCCCCAGTATGTGTGCTTTTCAAAGCAGCATGTTGAGGAATTAATCAATTGGAGAGGATGAGTCATGGTGGCAGGCTTTAGGAGTCAAGAATGAGAGACCGTCCAGGACAGAGTCAAGGGTTCAAAATGGAACTGGGCAGACTTGGACCAGTGATCTCCAGACTAGTAATTTCTACCACACAGGCTAGCATGTATTGTTGTTGTTGTTGTTCAGTCGTTCAGTCATGTCCGACTCTTCGTGACCCCATGGACCATAGCACGCCAGGCCTTCCTGTCCTGCGCTCTCTCCCGGAGCGTGCTCAAGTTCATATTCATTGCATCCGTGATGCTATCTAGCCATCTCATCCTCTGCCGTCCCCTTCTCCTTTTGCCTTCAGTCTTTCCCAGCATCAGGGTCTTTTCCAGGGAGCTAGCATGTATACTTTACCATATATCTCCCCAATCTTCTTCTTCTAATGATTTATCCAAATCCATCTCCCCAAATGCATATCTCTCCCCCCCCTCCAGTTTTCTATCTGATTTGCCTGCTGATTATTTTAGTTTCTATTATCTGTTGGCTTTCATGAAGACTTAATTTCTTAAATCCTTAGTCTAAGAACTATGTGTGTGCATATATAAACTTTAATCTGAACTTGTTCTCAGGTAGGAGGACAATTTCACTTACTCATTGATTTTACTGATCTTTCTTATGAACAACTAGAGCAGTTTCTCTCTGCCCACATGATAGATTCTATGTGCTTTGTTGTGAGCTGCAACCCACCAGAGAATTATGTAGGAAAAACAAACCTGTTTCACTTTCCTCAAAACCTTTTATGACTGACATGATAGGGGTTTGCATTGCCTTATGTTACCTTAAGACTTTTTGATATATAGAAACAGACTCTGGTATATCCTTTAAGACACACTTACTTATACTGACACATGATTACCATAGAGAGTGATGACCTGGACTGGGAGGGAGGGGATGAGTAGTTTATAGAGACAGAGAAATAGGCAGCCTGGTGCTGTCCAGATGTTTTAGACTATAACTCCCATAATCTCCAGTGGAGGCTGGTGGCTCCGATGTCAGTGGGGCAGTGAATGTACTCTGGGTTTCAGTCAGAACTCCAAAGGAGCTATCCAAGGTGCTGAATCCTGTCCCCAGAATGGGAAGGAACTATGCTCCTTTAGAGTTCTGACTGAAACTTGGAGTGATTTCACCACCCCACTGACACTGGAGCCACCAACCTCCACTGATGATCTCCATTGATAATCCCTTACCATTGGCTATGCTAACTAAGGTCAGTGAGTTAGTCCAAAACATCTGGAGGGCACCAGCTTGTACCTCCTATATAGTGTTTAACATTTATAGGAAGTTAGGTTGCCATGATTTAAGAGTTAATTATTCCCCTTGAGCATAGGAAATATGCTGTGTACTCCCCCCCCCCCAATCACATTAAGATGACATCACAAATGAAAATTCACATTCAGTTCACAATTTGCTAACCGATCAGCATTTCTTTGTCTTTCAGAATGTCGTGTAGTGAAATCCACTTCCTATACCAAAATAGCATCGACATCACGTAGGAGCACTACCAAGAGCCCAGGGCCATCTAGACGCAGCAAATCTCCAGCATCTACCAGCTCAGGTAAAGCTGTTTATATAAACTGAAGTACATAAACTCTTGAAGGCAAACTTTCAAAGGACTGGTTTTGGTGATAGTTCTAGGCTTCATAAACTACTTTGCTACTTCGTTTCTGGCTTGCTTTAAGTTAGAGTTCTCTCATTACGTCCAAATGTTAGTTAAGCCAGAATTTAAGTACTGCTTGAGGGGTGAGCGCTTGCTGCAATACATACACTTTGGTCAATGTGAACTGGTCCATTGTCTCTTTGTTGTCAATGTATGAAGGCTTTTGACAGGCTTTAAAGCAATCTTAGTATGTATGTATGTATGTATGTATGTATTACATTTTTATATTTATTTATATTTACTTATATAAATGTTTGTTTATTTTATTTTTAATCTGCCAAATAACAAATGTTTTCTGGGTGGATTACAAAAATCTAAGGGAATAAAATAATTCTACAAGAACAAAATGAGATTTAACTGAGATTGCTTAGAAGTTTCCTGTTGCAACACGGTAACTGAGTAATTGATGACTTTTCATTATTTGAATGTCATTATGAATATTTATTGGCGACTGAACAACAACAACAAAATGCATATATACCTAAGAATGGGACCTAAAGAGGACATATGGGTATATGTTGTTATTGTTTTTAATGCAGAATAATAAACATTTCTTGCCTACTATGGACAGTGAAATATAGTCATAAATAATATTTTTTTTTCTTAAAATCACTTAGTGCTACATATAATAGAAGTAAAGTTTAGGGGAGATACAAAACTATCTTCTGGATTTTGAGTGGTGTGCTTTTAATCAGAATTTTGAGCTCCTTGCAAAATTCTGGAAAATGTTTCCTCGGGCCACTCTTCAGCCTGTGGCAACATGATGTTTTGGCAGTGGACTTGGGCTAGAATGGAGACGTTTGCCTCATTCTGATAGAAGTATTCATAAATAGAAGTATTAATAAAAGTGTATGCTGCAATAGGGTTGCCTTTTCTTTTTCTCCTCTCCCTTTAACAGGAATCTGACACACACAAATTCAACAGATGACGCTTTTTCAAGTGTAGTACGTGATAAAAAATGCTTCCCCTGCTGAATTTCAGTGGTGGCTGGTGGCTCTGATTTTGGTGGGGTTGCCAATACATTCTGGGTTTCAGTCAGAACCAGCCAGAACTCAGAGAGAGAGAGAGAGAGAGCAATCCTATGGCCCCTAAACAGTTTCGGGGGGCATAGGATTGTTTGGTATTCTAGGTCAGAGACAGGGCTCCAACCTCAGAGCCGGTAAAACATGCTCCCCACCCCCTCCCCTCATAGCCAGCATGGAGAGAACTGTGCTGGTTACCTCTCCACGCTCAGAGATGGGGGAAAGGGAGTGGTCCCAGGGGCGGGAAGGAGAATGGGGAAACTGCATTATGCAGCTTCTTCAGCTCCTCACACTAGCCTTACACCTTCTTACGGCGGGCTTCTTACACTAGCCTCCAATCTGCTCCAAACTGTTTGTAAGGCCCCAGGCCTGTAAGCAAGTTACCAGTAGTTTTAGAGAGACTTAGATATCCATAATGCTCTCTGCTTTGGTTCATTAGCTGCAGTTTTCTTGCTAGTGGGCATCTTAGCTTGTAAGATGAGTCAAAGGTTGATATCGCCGCCACAGCACATTCCATGCTAACGAGCTCTGGTACCATTTATCTTAACAGAGCCGAGGATGTGCCTGAGAGGTGAGGCTATGTAGATGCTAAGCTACAGGTGTCTGTGGTGGGAAAATTCTGATTGCTTTCCTCCTCACCAAGCACTGTTAGTCTATGCTGGGAAAGTTGCAGATGAATGCTAATTAACTCTTTTTCCTGTCATGCTGCCTCACTGCTAACATGTATGGTATAAAACCCATCTTACCTCATGGCTCTGAGTTCAGACAAGCTGTCTGATCCAGCCATTGGGTATGCCTGTGCTCTGTAAGTACTCAATAAAGTCTCCTTGTAAGCAAACCTGGATCTGGCTTATCACTATCTCGGCACCTCTGAATTCTGGAAGCCCACTGCAGGGGCATACACTGATGCAGCTAGATGGGCAAAACACTTATCTAGCAAAAATGTGGGGCAGCCAGAGCATGGAGGTAAAGATCGCCTCTGTGATCTGGCTGCTCTGCATTAGGATACTCAGCAGCCTCTGACTTCAGAGGTTGCCAGCTATCAACATAGGATTGCACCATGAGCTATCCAAGCTGCTGAGCATATTTTGGGGATATGGACAGCCCCACCGAAATCAGAGCCACCAGCCTCCACTGCTGAATTTGTCCATTTGTTAATTTATATTTATTTAAAATATTTATACATATTTATTTATTTATTTAAAATAAAATAAGTTCGTGACAGTGAAGGGCCGTGAAAGCGGAGTATAGTCAGACATTTTCCTGTTGGATAGGATCCCACGGCTAGAAATTCTGAATGAAAAAACAGATCAAGAGGGACTGGAGATTTTGAAAAATGTATTACTTAAAGTACAGTCACAAATGATTCTAATGAGGAGGAAAAATAGGAGACTTGTAAAGAACCCTGACTGGCTATACAGGACGCTCTCCAAGACTTTTAAAGGATATATGTACAGGAGATGAAAGTGGTGTCCTATAACAAAAGAGAAATACAACCGAGTAGCCCCAGCCTGTAAGGACTGTGTCAAGAAGGCAAAGTCCCAGAATGAGCCAAGGTTTTTTTGGTGTGTGGGGGGGGGGGTGCTAAAAACAACAAAGGGGTTATGTTTGGAGCAAGAATAAGAACAAGGATGAGTTAGCTCCGCTGCTTAAGGAAGATGGTGACATGTTAAACAGATGATGGCGAGAAGGCGGAAATAGGGATGTTGGAGAAATCTGCAGTGGAACAAAATGAGTTCAGATTTTTATGAATCCAACCCATGGATTCCAACGGACCGGCTTTCCCCCTATCAGGCAGATTCCACAGACTTCACTTACAGACCTTTTTTCTAACTTCAGGAAGTTCATCTTATAAAAATATGCAAGGATTAAAAAAAAAACCAGCTGGAAATTCCCCCATAAACTAAAGTGTAAAATGACCGGGGGTGGGGTGGGGGGAGATTGACACATTTTGTTGGAATTTGCGCATTTTTGCACATATGAAGGTTTCCAAATTGCACAGATTCGGAAACTAAAAAAAATCCAGTTCCATGGATGGATGGACAATGGAACGAGAGGCACCTAACAACCCACGAAACACAGACAGAATGGATTTTACACAATCTGTACATCCCTGGGTGGAACTACTCCACTCCAGTTTTGCCCCAGCCTTCTCCCACAAGGGAAGTGTGTTTAACCTAAGACCAATAGAACAGATCATATAAGGAGCAACTCGCAGCCTAGGATAGGTTCGGAAAGGTTAGAGAACACCTGTTGTTGTTCAGTCGTTAAGTCACGTCCGACTCTTCGTGACCCCATGGACCATAGCACGCCAGGCCTTCCTGTCCTGCGCTCTCTCCCGGAGCGTGCTCAAGTTCATATTCATTGCATTGGTGATGCTATCTAGCCATCTCATCCTCTGCCGTCCCCTTCTCCTTTTGCCTTCCATCTTTCCCAGAATCAGGGTCTTTTCCAGGGAGTTTTCTCTTCGCATTAGGTGGCCAAAATATTTGAGCTTCAGCTTCAGTATCTGTCCTTCCAATGAGCACTCAGGCTTGATTTCCTTTAGGATGGACTGATTTGACCTCCTTGCAGTCCAGGAGACTCATAAGAGTCTTCTCCAGCACCACAGTTCGAAGGCATCAATTCTTCGGCGCTCAGCCTTCCTTATAGTCCAGCTCTCACAGCCATACATTACTATTGGGAAAACCATAGCTTTGATTATGCGGAACTTTGTCAGCAAGGTGATGTCTCTGCTTCTTACTATGCTGTCTAGGTTTGCCATAGCTTTCCTCCCAACGAGCAAGCGTCTTTTAATTTCATGGCTACAGTCACTGTCTGCAGTGATCTTGGAGCCCAAGAAAATAAAATCTGTCACTGCTTCCATTTCTTCCCCTTCTATATGCCAGGAAGTGATGGGGCCAGGTGCCATGATCTTAGTTTTTTTTTAATGTTGAGTTTCAAACCAGCTTTTGCACTCTCCACTTTCACCCTCAACAAGAGGCTCTTGAGATCCTCTTTGCTTTCTGCCATTAGGGTGGTATCGTCTGCGTATCTGAGGTTGTTGATAATTCTCCCAGCAATCTTAATTCCGACCTGTGATTCATCCAAGCCAGCATTTCTCATGATGTACTCTGCATATAAGTTAAATAAGCAGGGCGACAATATACAGCCTTGTCGTACTCCTTTCCCAATTTGGAACCAATCGGTTGTTCCATGTCTGGTTCTTACTGTTGCTTCTTGACCCTTGTATAGGTTTCTCAGGAGACAGGTAAGGTGGTCTGGTACTCCCATCTCTTTAAGAATTTGCCAGAGTTTGTTGTGATCCACACAATCAAAGGCTTTAGCGTAGTCAATGAAGCAGAAATAGACATTTTTCTGGAATTCTCTTGCTTTCTCCATGATCCAGCGAATGTTGGCGATTTGATCTCTAGTTCCTCTGCCTCTTCAAAACCCCGCTTGTACTTCCGGTAGTTCTCGGTTCACATACTGCTGAAGCCTAGCTTGTAGGATTTTGAGCATCACCTTGCTGGCATGTGAAATGAGCGCAATTGTGCGGTAGTTTGAACACTCTTTGGCATTGCCCTTCTTTGGAATTGGAATGTAAACTGACCTTTTCCAGTCTTGTGGCCACTGTTGAGTGTTCCAAATTTGTTGGCATATTGAATGCAGCACTTTAACAGCATCATCTTTTAGGGTTTTAAATAGCTCGGCTGGAATACTGTCATCTGTGCTAGCTTTGTTGTTAGTAATGCTTCCTAAGGCCCACTTGACTTCACCCTCTAGGATGGCCGGCTCAAGTTCAGTGACCACAGTATCATGGTTATCAGGGACATTCAGATCTTTCCTGTATAGTTCTTCTGTGTATTCTTTCCACCTCTTCTTAATGTCATCTGCTTCTGTTAGGTCCCTGCCTTCTTTGTCCTTTATCATGCCCATCTTTGCACAGAACGTTCCCTTGAGATCTCCAATTTTCTTGAAGAGATCTCTAGTCTTTCCCATTCTGTTGTTTTCCTCGATTTCTTTGCATTGTTCATTTAAGAAGGCCTTCTTGTCTCTCCTTGCTATTCTCTGGAACTCTGCATTCAGTTGGATATATCTCCCCCTTTCTCCCTTGCTTTTCGCTTCCCTTCTTTCCTCAGCTACTTGTAAAGTCTCATCAGACAGCCACTTGGCTTTCTTGCATTTCTTTTTCTTTGGGATGGATTGAGTTGCTGCTTCCTGAACAATGTTACGGACCTCCGTCCATAGTTCCTCAGGCACTCTGTCTATCAGGTCTAATCCCTGAAATCTATTCCTCACCTCCACTGTATATTCATAAGGGATATGATTTAGGTCATACCTGAATGGTTTAGTGGTTTTCCCTACGTTCTTCAATTTAAGCTGAAATTTTGCAAGAAGCAGCTCATGATGTGAGCCACAGTCAGCTCCAAGTCTTGTTTTTACTGACTGTATGGAGCTTCTCCATCTTTGGCTGCAAAGGACATAATCAATCTGATTTCGATATTGACCATCTGGTGATATCCATGTGTACAGTCGCCTCTTGTGCTGTTGGAAAAGAGTGCTTGCTATGATCAGTGTAGAGAACACCTAGCTACTTTAAATGAGTTCAAGTCTCTAGGGCCAGTTGAGTTACACCCTAGGGCGCTGAAAGCATTCCTGGACGTTACTTCAGAGCTCTGAGCTGTAATCTTTGAGAAATCTTAAAGAACAGGTGAGTTGTGGGAAGACTGGAGATGAACAAATGTTGGCCCCACCTTCAAAAAGGGGGGAAAGCCAGATCAGGGAAACTACAGACCTGTAAACCTGACATTGATACCAGGCTAGATTCTAGAACAGATTATTAAGCTGTTAGTCTGTGAGCATCTAGAAAATAATTCATTGATTCCCAAGACACAGCATGGCTGTCAAGAATAAATCCCTGGGTCAGTAGCCATTTAAAGAAGGTGTGGGGAACACATGTGCTGCTACCATCACACAGGGCACATGAGAAGAGTTGTCCCTGCACGCTCTGTTTCCCAGTAGAATTGTGCTCCCACCAGTCCACCAATAGCTGAGCTGTTTGACTGGCTGGTGGGAGCCTGATTCTTCTGGGAAACAGGCATGCAAGGATCACTCCCCTCAAGCGCCCCGTTTCCCAGAAGAACTTGGGAGAGTGCTGGGGGAAAGGGTGCATGAGAAGGGTCATCCCCATGCGCCTTCTTCCCTTGTAGGATCACTGCGAGGAGAGTCTTAAAGCCTCTCCCTCCTCCCAGCAATCGTGAGTGGGATCACTGGGATAGGGTGGGTGGATTAGGCTTTAACCTTGTCCTCATCCCAGAGATCTAGATCGAGTGTGTATGTATATGCGTGTGTGTGTGTGTGTGCATCTATGAGTGGGTGTGGCTGTACCCGACCACCCACCCAATGCCACATTCGGTCCCTGGGGCAATAAGGTTGCCCATTCCTGGTTTAAAAGTAGACAGAAGCACTTTGAATTGTACTCAGGAGAGAACATGCAGCTAGTGAAAATGCAGGTGAGATGTGTTAAAGTGCAGGAGAAGACCAGCAAAAATGGTGCCATCCTTAACAGCAGAATTCTTGCTGCGGAACAGCCCATTGCTTGATATTAGGTAGGTATGCTGAATTGGTGCAGCAGGTTTGGTGAGCTACCTAAACAGCACCTCCTATTCCCTTTGTTCAGATCCTTGGTGCTTCTGTCCCAAGGCGAGATATGGGGAACAGGACCTCCTTGTCTCCACTATCTCTCTTAGCCTGTAATTCCTCTTTTTCCCCCTCTCTTCCCCATTCGGGATTTTCATTGACATAATTTCTTGATGAGTTAAATATTGCCAAATAACAGTGTTATAGTATAATAATATTGTGCTTAATCTAATATAGCCGATTACTGAGTTTTCATCACTTCTGTTTTATCATGTGGTTTTGTGTTAAGGAAAAAAACAACAGCAGCAGAGAAAGTTTCTGGAAATTTGAACGATTCGCTCCCATAAGTATTGTGAGACTGGGAAGTACCCAGTGGAGGCTGGTGGCCCCAGTGTCAGTGGGGCAGTGAATTTACTCTAAGTTTCAGGCAGAACCGGTCAGAACTCTAAAGGAGCTATCCAAGGTGCTTTGCTTTGCACCTTGGATAGCTCCTTTAGAGTACCAGCTTCCACTGGTAGTACCCAATGTTGTCCTGATGCTTACTGCCAGTGATGTTGCTCTAGCGTAAACCAATGCTTCTGCAATATAATTAACGCAGTTGGAAAACTGGTGATTTGCGGCCGAATTTCAGCAGTGTAGCAGCAAAAAAAGGGGCAATTTTTCCTCAAAACAAAGCTCTGCTTCAAAACCTTGCTTGGAAGAAAAAATGCCCCGTTTTGCCACCTTGACACTCAATTTTGGTGAGCGGTCAACACTTTTTCCCACTGTGCTAGTTATGTTGCTAGTTACATTGCACAAGCATTGGTTTATGCCAGCACATTATTAGCATTAGTGCTGGGACAACAGTGTGTAACCATGAAAACAAAATTCAGAAAAATATGCAACTTCATGAGTATGATGAAGGAGTAACTGTTGGCACTCTTCATATTAAAGTTGCACTGGTTTCTTTAAAAGCACATATTTATTGATTTTCAGACCATCGTCAAATGCCTCCCTCAGAATATAACTCTGGTAAAACAGTTCTGCTGTTCTCATCCCTGCCACCGCCACCACCCACGCTGCACTTGCACATATAAGCTGCTTGTGTTGTATACAGTCTTGTAATAAGTTGACTTACAAATACATGCGTATGCAGGCACAACTCAGCCTCCAGGCTAGTCCCCAGATGGCTGTGCCTTTTTCCTGCACACATCTCCTTTCTTCTACCCACCTATTATTTGGTGGTTTTCCAGGTCTTCCATTCCATGCCCCCCTCATTCTAAAAGGTTGAAATACTATTGGCAAAAAGACCTTTAAGCTAAAATGCTGGTATTTTTGGTGCTTTGGCCCCATCCCTTTTGCTATTGGTCCCACCCACCACTGGAATGCAACCCCCGAGGGCTTCTTTGAAATTGAATTTGGCCCTTTGGCTGAAAGAGGTTCCCCACCCCTGATGTAGAGAGATAGGGAATATAAGGAAGAAAATGTCCAAAGCAACTGCTTCATGTGGAAGCTCTGTGGTAAGGCCAGTCCTGATTGAGTTTATGTTTACTGACATTCTGCATTGTCCTGAATAATAATCTCAGTGCAGCATGTATCACAATATATGGCAACATATTCATTTAATTGATTATGAGATGCACATTGTCATGGAATATGTTGAACTGATTGCAATGATTTCCAGATTCCTAATGTGGGTGAATAATTACATTTAAATATGTAATTTTTAATTTAATTAAATTTTAATTAATTTTATAATTAAATGTATTTTAATTATGAAATAATTTTCATAATAAATTAATAAATAATAAATAAAGAATAACTTTTAAACAGGGTTGTAAAACTATTATTGGTTTGTCCAGTTGATTTACATCTGCTATTTCAGTTGATTAGCTGATCTATAAAACCCAATCCTACATAATCTATAGCAATTTCTCCTCGTATGGTTGTTTTTCACCAATTCCCACATTCTGGCCTTGATCCAACTAAAGTTCATCATGGCCAAGTCCCATTGGAACCAATGATATAAGTCATTACTTTCAGTAGGACTTAGTCACAAGCTTTTAGCTGAATCCAGACCACTGTTATTTTTTCTGCAGCAACGGAAACTCTGGTAGTGCAAGAACTGTGAGTGTCAAGTGACAGTTGTGTTAAAACATGTTGACTTTGAGTAATGAGTCCTACTTTTCATTTAGAACATTTAGGAAAAAATAATTTAGAAACACTGCAATCTTTAGAAGGAAGAGGGATTATCGGAATTGTCCTTAGTCTGCAAACAACAGGGCCAGCCCTCCCATGAGGTGGAGTGAAGCCCCCACCTCAGGGAGCTGAGTGGGAGGAGTGACAAACTGCGCCATTTCCCCTTACCCTGCCAGGAGGGCCTGCCATCGCAGCCTCCCACCAGGTGTTCTTCTGCTGTGGCATTTGCCACAGTGAGAAAGCAAGACCAGCAGGGGTCTCCGGAGCAGCCCCCTGCTTGGCGATGCTAGGGCTGTGGTCAAGGGATGGCACAGCAGCAGGAAGTGAGTTGGGATGGTGGGTGAGCATGTGCCGGAGCTGGCAAACAAGGGCCTGCCTTCCCCAGTAGGTGGTCCAAGCCAAATGCCCAAAGCAGTAGCACAGTACATACAGGACTAGAGGGAAGAAGTTAGTCTGTGTCATTTAAGATAATGCTTGTTGTTCACTTCATTTTGATTGTTAGATGTTTTTGAATTCTTGTAAATTTATTCTCTTAAACACACTGTAGCTTGTTCCCTCCAGTGTCCTCCCCAGACTGCATCTCTATTATGTCTGGCAAACCATTTGGGTAAATAAACCATATCAACCAAACATGCAGGTTTTGTAGAGTACAAAATGTTCTCACTCTTACCAGCAGTTTTTAATGAACAATATAATCTCAGTACAATGTGTTGCCAATTGCTATTACTTGTTTCTCAAAACTGGCAAGATAATACTTGAATATAAATATGTCCTACTGTATCCCACTGTGAAGGCTAAGGTATCACTATTTTGGAGTCTATTTGTCATGATAGATAAATAGTTGCAACGTTGAATTAAAACTTGCCACAACAAGGAAAGAGGCTGTCAAGTTTCTATTTCAATATCATCCTCCATTTGTTCTAAAAAATGTTAGAAACCCAGAATGATCAGAAGTCAATATACATGCTGGGTGAAATCCAATAATAACATAAGGGTGGCTCAGAACCAGAGTCCATCTAGTCCAGCATTCTGTTCACACAGTGGTCAACCAGTTGCCTGTAGAAACTCACAAGTAAATGTATTCAACAGCACTCTCCCTCTCATGTTCCCCAGCAACTGGTGTACACAGGCATGCTGCTTCTTACAGTGGATGTAGTATATCACCATCCTGACTAGTAGCTATTGACAGTGTATGTTTTATTGCTGAGCTATTGGCCTCACCTGAGAGTGGAAAGACATGTCTGGGGAGAATGTTAGTCAACTGGAGGCCAACTTTAACGGACAGCAAAGCTGTATTGTAATCTTATTCAAGGTCCTTAAAGACACATTAGTGGTTTTATACGTGCAGTTGATATGTATTGCAATATGTGAAATTGTTTAGAAGCCAAGGAGTTGATCACCTTAGTATTAATGTGCCATTGGCTCCAACCCCATTACCAGCCCTCCTTTACCAGAATACCCAGTGGCCTCTTATAAATGATCCATGGGCATGCGCTTCCACCTTAAACTGTTGATGAATGAGTCCTGATGGTTCACAAGCCCTTGTCCTTGGCATGAATACACTCCAAAGATTATTTGAGCAATACACATGCTTGTACAAACAATAGGCCTTCCGAAGTACAGGTTAACCCTTTCTCCATGATTGTGGCTGACATCATCTGTTAACGCCACACCTTTACCTGATCCAGTGCATTGCCAGAAATAGCTTTCAAAGATAAACTTAACATACATCAGTATTGTAATCATTAGCTGCCATACTATATAATGTCCTTCTTCTTTGAGATGACTAAAGAATGCATGTCTATAGGTATCTGGGCCAGGTTGTTTACCCTTGTGAATATTTGGCAGATGAGAGGAAATGCTCTTCCTACCCCACAAAGCTCTAACATCCAGTTTAATGGCTTTAGCAGTTGTGAGACTGCCAGTCAGCTAAGGGTTTTCAAGAGTTATTGTCATTGTGATTTTCAGATGAGTCATTTGGTATATTGCCCCCAAAGGCACCTCATTATGATTCAGTGTGTGCAGCCGCATATAAGATTGCTAAGGCTTTGGGGGCTTCATAGATCAGAGTGGGGGCTGCAGTTGCTCAGCATCCTGAAGTAGCGGCATTGTGCTTAATTGACACCTTTGATGTAGCCCCTAAGACAGCACCTGCACCTCCCACTGCTGCTCGGAAGACGTCAGCCTTACGCAGAAAAGGCTTCAGCTTATGAATCCTGCATCTCATTCAGCTCGCTCTGTGAGCAGCTTTGGCTATCCTTAATAATCCAGCGCTTCCCATTTCTGCTAGTGCCTAGCTATAGTACAAAGGCAAACATTTTCCTGCTTGGCATTATCAGGTTAAAAACTAAGTCTGTGTCCATGTTAGAATTCATAGAAGGTAAGTTAAATGTCTTATTGCTATCCTGACATGTAAATATGAATGCAAGGCAGAGAGTTCGGATGTCTGGTAGCTGCTGCTTTTTTTCTGTGGCTGATGAATATGGATTGTAACCTAGCAGTGGTGTGTCTGAGGAGACATTTTATTTTGTAGCATTTTTGTGTCTGTGTGTGCGCGCGTGTGTGCTTTTCAGTACATTGTTAGTACCCTTTGCTTAGTTTCTCTATGATATGCCTCACTGCTGTTCGGTTTTTACTCTTAATTTTACATCAGATATTATGTAAATGCAGAGGATGCTTGTAACAAGTGGATACAATTTAAAAGAACCATTCATATTTAGGAGAGTAACTGAGATCTGACGGGCAGTGATGTTGGAAATAGCAAAGTCCATGAGAGTTGCTTCTGAGTTAATGCTTGTGTCAAAGGTGCCATGTAGCTATCTTTGCAACAAGTGACCTATTAATATCAACACTGATTTTTTTTTCTCTTTTAAAATGTCGGTTTTCTATATAGCAGTGATATTAAATTTCATCCCCCACCCCCTTCTCCCCACCCCCAACCCCCAAAAAGGAGTGGAAGAGATTTTATGCAAAGTGCAGCTGTTAAGGCAGAAAAAGCATATGGCTCTGCATCTTTTTGCAGGCACAAGCACTCCACGGTTGAAGACAATAATTTCAATTTCATCAGCGTTATGGCCACACAGTGAATACAAATTAGTTGATCACTTGTTTGAGCACAATGTAAGGCAAGCCAGTTTTGAGAGGCTCATATTGTAGAGATCAGTTGCTTAAGAGCTACTGTATTGAATGCTCATTAGGAATGTGAAGACCATAAATGGTAGAAATGGTTGTCTAATATGAGCTATGTCATTTACATGTTTTGTTTGGGTTTATTCCAATGACACACAGGTCCGATGTCATGCTTGTTTGTTTGTCCTTCTAGTTAATGGAACTCCTGGTAGCCAGCTTTCTACTCCCCGCTCTGGGAAGTCTCCAAGCCCTTCTCCCACCAGCCCTGGAAGTCTGCGGAAACAGAGGGTAAGGAAACTTGGTTTAAGAGTGGCCGAGAGAGAAGCCTTGACACCAAGTAGCTTTATCTAATGCAGTGGTTTTTGAACTTTCTGCCTTCAGGGAACCCTTTCCACATTAAATGAACAGCCAAAATGGAGATGGGGAAATGGGATGGGGAATTTCCCCATTGTCCTTTGTAAGTTATCTTCTAATTGGCTTTGCCTGGTCTCCTGCTCCATCCTGTTTCCATTTGTTTATCCGTATAGAGAATTTGTACGATTATTTCCAGAATTAGAACATGCACAGACAAGTTTGTTCATTCTGCAGCCTTCTATTTGTTCATATTAATTTTCTCCCCATGCTGGTAAGCGTAAGCAGTTGCGTGTATTGAAATACTGGGTGTAATAATTTTGAGCATGTGATCATGTATACAAATGCCTGCTAAAAAAAACATGCACCTATATCCGTGTGCATTGTTCATATGCATTGCTTATCAGTAAGAAAAAACAACAGTACAGTAAATGAATGGAAGGCGCCGAAAGCTATGGCAAAAGTTTATTGCACATTTGTGGTGTTCGTTATGAAGTCCAGAATCAAATCCAAAGTAATGGCAGATAGCTAATGCAATGGTACCACAGTTCAGCTAGTACCTGGTAATTTTGAACCTGTGTATCTCCACCATGGAATCCTGGTACTTTGCAGAAAAACATCTTTATGCAGTGTACTGGCCTCACCAAATCTGTTAGGCCTCACTATTATCCTGCATGAACAGAGTTCAACCTGGAAGACACCCAACAGTTTCTTGTGGCCACACATTGCAGGGCAGTGAAGGACGAGTTGTCTTTCAGGGAATCTTGGTAGCCATTATTCATGTTATCATTGGGGAGTCCCTGAAAAGCTTACAAAGGACTGTAGGGTTTCCCAGAACACTGTTTGAAAACCACTGTTCTTAGGCACATAGCATGCCTAGGCAAAAGGCTTATCCACAGTTCTTGTTAGGAAGCTGTTGTATGAACTCAACAGCAAATAGAAACTTCCACCATACATGGCATTTTTGAAGGACAGTTCTTTAAAGTAACTTTTTAAAATCATAATATATTTTTAATAAATTTATTGGAAAATACTTCACTGCTGGATACAAATTTTAGACTTCTGATGACCTTCCTACCATTCATTCCATGTTAAATTGGCTAAGGGGACCAAACCAATGAATTCAGAAACAGAAACAACAGTTGTTTATCTCAAAGCCAGGTACAATAAACATAAAAAAAATTGGTTATCAATGGAGGAAAAGTATTCAGTATAAAGACATCAGTACACCACATTAGCCATTAGAAAGATCTATGTGGTTTCCTATGAGTTCTCCTTGATAAAGCAGCAATACAATGTACGTACATAGATCAATCATCAACCTTGAATAATGGTACTAGATATTTTCATGCTTTTAACATATATTAAAATATATATTACAAAACACTATTGGTTGTACTGATTATTATAGGGCAGGTCAAAGAGGTACATATTTCAACATATAAGTTCATACTAGCAGGAAAATGTGTCTCTGTTACTTACCTGAATTCTACACACTCCAACCAAGTCTCCCTTAAGGCAGCACACTCATGTCTCATTTCTGCTTACTAATATGTTTAGGTCCATCTTTTCTCTGTGTTTTGGCTGAACTAATTTAACAATCCAGTACATGGGCTGATGGCGCATGGTGCAGAAACGTTCCAGAAGTTCCAGGTCTAGGTCTGATCAGTGCCTAGATAGGAGACCACTTGGGTATCTTGTGTATGTCATCTAGAACTGCCTTGATGAAAGATGCAAAATTAATGAATTAAAAAGCTTAGCTCAGGGGTTCCCAATGCAGCACCCGTGGGCACCATGGCACCCGTGGGGACCTCCAGTGGCACCCACAAAGCTTTCCTCTCCCTTCCCCCTTCAAAAAAAATTCTGTCAAAATCTTGGAAAATGTTAGGGCAATCTTTTTTTTTCTCTCCCTTTCTAGCCTTGCTCTTTCTCTCCTCTCTATCCCTTTGCCTTCCTAATTTATCCTCCCTCCCAGCCTCTAGCCATACTATTCCTACCTCTACCTCTTTAGCTCACTGCTTCTCCCCCTCCTGGCCTCTGTCCTTGCTCTTTCTATACCCCTTTGCCTTGCTGTTTCCCCCTCCTTCCCAGCCTCTAGCTTCACTTTCTCTCCCCACCTCTTTACCTTGCTGTTTCTCTCCTCCCATTTGCCTTGCTATTTCCCTCATCCCAGCCACTAGCCTCACTATTTCTCCCTCCCCTGCACCTCTTTAGCTCACTTTTGACTAGCCAGGCCCCGATGGCAGCCATTTTGTGACTAGCCACACCCTCCATTGGAACCATTTTGTGGTGGTGTCTACAGCAGCTTCTCAAATTCCCAAATGTGCCCACATGTTCAGAAAGGTTGGGGACCCTTGACTTAACTTACCTGTGAGTTGCGGAAGAGTGATATAAATATGATGCAATGCTGCTATGGGAATTCCATGACAAAAGCCAGAGTAGGGCGCGCATCAAGGTCATCATTCCACTCTACTGGGCCCATTTCCAATCCTTGGCCCTGCTTTTTCACCTTGTTCTTATAGCCTGTTATCCTTTCTGGGCAAGCAGCTCCAAAACCTGGAGCCAGCACTGTGCTACTGTATAGATGAGCCAAGTGGGATCAGAAGTTAGAGGGCAGAGTTCAGTCATTTTAAGTCACAAATAAGACAGATTCAAGGAGGTTGTGATGTCTCACTGCCAGCTTCAACTCCTCGAACGTCAACTCCTCCATGTGGAAGGTACTGAGAAATTGTCTGCTTGTAGTTTGTTGCAAACCACAGTCAGGAGCTTCTTATCTTCTTCCCTCATGCTCCAAGGATGAGGAGGAACAGAGCTTGTGCCTGTTCCAGTGGAGGTTGGTGGCTCCGATGTCAGTGGGGCGATGACTCCACTCTGGGTTTCAGTCAGAACCAGTCTGACTGAAACCCAGAGCAGATTCACCACCTCACTGACATCATAGCCACCAGCTTCCACTGGCCTGTTCATTCTTGTAGCAACAAACCATGGTTTGTTCCTACATTTGAATGTGGCCATTTTTTATCATTGTATGGGGTTTTTATTGTATGGTTTTCATTGAATGGGATTTTATTGTGTGAGCCACCTCGGGAGGGCTCCTGCCCTCAAAGGCAGCCTAGAAATATTTTAAATGAAATTAAATAGATATCTGAAACTAAGGAAATGGATCAACATGAAACAGGAATATAGCATGAGAGAGAGGGAGAGAGAAAGAGAGAGAGATTTATAAAAAGAGAGAGAGGGTATTTTGTTTAGAGAGTTTAGATTAGGAAGGTGGTACCAGGAAATTGAGATTGGGTTGGCTGCCTGGAAGGCAGGCAATAGATGTAGAGAGCCATGTCCAAGGTACAGGAGGCTTTCTTATGGGTTATCCCTTCTGTTGTGGTTTTATACATCTCTTGCCACCAAGAGCAGACAACAGCAACCAGTTGGAGGATGTGACATGGAAACATAGGACATTTAGACGTAATGAACCTCAGGCTCATACAGTCCCCTATCTCCTCTCCTGCACTGCAGGTATAAGCTTTAAATTCAGTTAACCACAATTTAGCATTATGTCCGAAGCCAGACCAACTGTGGTTAGTCGTAAGTGTGGTCTAGGGAGACCTCTCTAACCTGATGCCCTCCAGATGTTTTGCACTACAATTGTATCATCCCTGAGCTTTGGGTGTGCAAGCTGGGGTTGATGGGAGTTAGAGCCCCAAACACCTAGAAGTCATTAGGTTGGGTGTGCCTGCTTATGTAAGGCCACTACATAATGTAAACCTGTCAGCTTCATAAATCATAGTTTGGAGTTGGCCTCTTTCCCTAAACCATCCTCCCCGAACCTGGTGTCCTCCAGATGTTTTGGATGTCAACTCCCAGCATCCCTGGCCACTAGCCATGCTGGCTAGGGCTGATGGGATTTTATCTGGAGTAAACAAGGTTGGGGAGTACTGCCCTAAACCATAGTTAAGACTAACCCAGTTTGTCCATGTTAGCATACATTGAGACTCTCTAAGGATCAAGTGTGTTCTAGAAGAGTACAGGTAGAGTTCATGTGACTGTACAGACAAGCATCTGCCAGACACTACAGTTCAAGAGGAGCTCACTACTAAATGGCTTCTGGCACTTGGCATCATTGCTCTGCCAGTTCTGCTTGTTTCTGTGCCACAAGGCAACATGAAAAGTCCATGACCATGCCAAAGTAGCCGATGCTTCAGCTCCATCAAGAGGAGCTGATGTCAGGAGGAGCTGCAGCGAGGGCTCCTCTTGTGTGGTCCAGGGTTTCATTATGTTAATTTAGTGGCACAGAAAGGAGCAATATGGCTGCCAGATATGCTGTTGTAAACATGAGCTCTCCTCTTTCTGAAGTAAACTTGAGAGTTATAATATGGGAGAATGGCAAGAAGTATGTAGTGCTGTCTCGGATGAGTGATGATTGGTAGAGAGCAAGAGGAGTTGGAGGAGGGTGTAACGTAGGTCTCAGCCTTGAAGGATGGCTGGAAGAGGCTGTTTAATGATGTCTCACAACCTGAGCCAAGCAGCAAAAGGGCTGAGGGAGTCTTAAAAGATATTCCTGAGGAAAAGCTTCAGCCATTGTAATGTCACACAAATGATTTCCTTCTCCAGCCTTTGATGTTCCAAAAAAACAATACATCTAAAGATTTCGGGGAACTGGGGAAGAAGGTAGCAAGGTTCACCTAGGACTTGACCTAGACTTTTTGCTAAGCTCCCTCCCTACCACACACACACCTCGGGTAGTTTAATCCAAACTGCATGGTTTTATTTTTCCACTGTTAAAAATAGAAGGTTTTTAGGCTGCATTTTCCTGTGTGTATTGTATTTTAAATATTGGATTGTATTTTATTCTCAGTTCTGCAAGCCACCCGGAGAACATAGGTTGACAGGCAACCATATAAATATGGTACATTTAAAAAAAGGATTGGGCCCTTTATTTTCCCTTATCTTGGATGGACCACCTTCTATTCCCACCCACCCCTCCCATATCTGCTTCTTTGAACTTCCACCACCATTTGCAGCCACATTTTCTGGTTTCTAATTTGAAAAACATTCACCTGAGAATTGGTGTAGGGTAGAAAGATTAAGAAATAAATTAAAAGAGAGTGAAAGGAGGATGACAAAAGCAGAAGGCAGATAGGTATTGGCTTTCCCTTCAATAAGTTGATACTTTAATCAGGTTTTTTCATTTTTCATTTCATTTTAAATTTATATATATCCTTATTAATTAAAAATGTTAGAATTGGGCTGATAGTCCTCAATGTTCTTCAGGTTTATATTTGCTGCTGATTGTGGAAGTTCCACATGTGCTGTTCTTGTGGGCTTCCTGGAGGCACAGAATGCTAGGTCCAGAAGGGTCTCCTCATCTGTTATAATGTAGTATTGTACCACTTCTGTTGAGTTTTTTTTTCCCATTTCTTCATTTTACAGTAGAACAGCCTCCCGCAACCTGTGTCCCTCAACAGCTACAGCTCCCATCAGCCCCAGCCAGCATGACCAATGGTCAGGGATGATTGGCGTTACAGGCCAAAACATCTGAAGGGACCCAGGTTGCTGTAGAGGTCTTCTCTGGTACCCATTCCAATATGTCATTGGCATGTTGTGGATTTAAACAATATTAGAGGAGTCAGATTAATTACCATGTTGCATAGGAGGCATGGCAACACACTACCCTGTATTATCTCCATTCCCTCTAAACAAACACCTCCATGTAATTCACCTTGGAACAATGCTGCTATCACTCTACACTTTCTGCTTCCTGAACATCCTCTTTATTTTTCTGTACTGTATATCTCTGAGACATGTGTTGTGCTGTTTAGATTGAATGAGGCCACCTATTATACTCCCACACCTCAGGCATTTGTAGATTATTTGATCAGTCAGAGGATGCTAGCAGTAGGAGTAGAAAATGAGTGGAGATACATAGTCTTAACACGCACACACTCGTGCACATGCTCTTTTTCCCTCTGCTGATATGAACTGGTTGCTTGGCTACCATCAGTAAGAGCATGGTAACAATTCCCCCCCCCCCATTCTGTCATTCTATCAAAGCACTTCCATTCCCTCATATAATTCAAGAAGAAACAAGCAGTAGAAATGTAAAGGCTTTCATTATGGCACTACCAGATTGCAATGTTTTAAGAAACCTTCACAAAATAGATGCTGAAAGGTGTAAAATGTCAGAGTAAAAGAAAAAATATAATAACAACATGATACATATTTGACTGACAAAGTACAGCTGTGTTAATTTAAGAAAAGCTGCTATAAATCACAGGAACACTATTCATTTGTTTGTTTGTTTGTTTATTTGGTCTTCCTGGAAGGCAGTAGTTGAAAATGTAAGAGTTAAGTTACAGTGCAGCAAATCATACACAATAAACAAATCTATACTGCCCTTCATCTTACAGGACCTGTATCGCCCACTCTCTTCGGATGATTTGGATTCAGTAGGAGACTCTGTGTAAAAACAGAAAATGGAACAGTGCTTAATGGTTTGTGAATGGGTGAAGGTTTAACACTTCTTAAGAATGTAGTTAGTTGCTAATTGACATTAGTGCATTGCACAAAAGGTTTTTGCATATTTTAATATTAAAACACTGGCATTTGTTCATATACATTAACTGTACTGGTAATATGTGCTTGTGCTGTTTGATTTCTTTATAAGGGCTTTAGGTTACAGGATGCTTAAACAGTAAATTGTGCAAACATTTTGAGATAAAATCGGGTGGAGTCAATTTAATGCAAAAAGGTGCTATTATTTTCCTAAGTGCTCCACATGGGTTGCATCCAAAACTAGTGTGTGTGGAAGGGATCTTTGTGCAAGGGATTTCCTGACTTCCTCCTCGCCCCTACAGCGCCCTGTATCCCCCCCCCAAAAAAGCATCAGGGGACCCTCAATAAAGACCTGGGGTGTGGAGCAGGGGATTGCTGGAGGAGAGGGAAATATTCCCAAATCAATAGAGGCATTTTCTTTGAACATACTTTCCTCTCACCCTAGTGTTGGATACAAACCCATATCTTTATTACTGCTAAACAAAGAAATCTTTATTAGGAAAAGGACACTTGCAAACTTTCTGGGAGAGCCATTGATAGCTCGTAAAGCTTTTTAGAAAGAATAGTCAGTTAGGACACAATGCTTCTCTCTTTGTTGAACATTGGTAGCTCTAGAATAAGCTACCAAAGTTGAGTAAGTTTGTTCTTACTAAAAATAAGAAATGGTCAGCATAAACTGAATTGGGGGGAATAAAACAACATGATTAAGAAGCTTATAAGATCATTTAAACTATACAAAGCAACAGTTCTCAATTTGGGATTTTCACTAGGAATTTTTACATTTTCCTTTCTGGGGTTGTTTTTTGGGGGGCGGGGTGTAAATATGGGAACATGTTTTTCAGGCTCAGACACAACAAAAGTGAGCTCAGCTTTTCCCCCAGTTACTTTATTAAAAGTGGACATCTCCATGGTGATTGAAGTACCTTAACTGTAATATGCTATTTCTCAGTTGCTATCGTTTTCCTTCTCATGTTGACTTTTATAAAAAATGGATATGCACAGCTCATTCTAGAGTAACATTCTCTGTGTATGTAATTGGTAAATTTGTTATTATTAAGATCTATATAAAGGCATTACCCAGTGAGATTCTTTTCTGTGTAAGCTCCACTGAAGTAAATTTCCACTGGATTGATCCATAAGTACATCTTAATAACAACTAGTTTATCACAGTATAGGTATCCTGTTTGTGTTCTGCTATCACATTTTGGAAATCAGTGCTTTTATTACAAATCGTTATGTCTTACAAATTGCTTGCTCAATTTTAAATTAATGTTTGTTATCCAATATGTAAACTGCAATATCCTAGCTGTAACATTTTAAACAATGTATTTACTTCTAATACTTCACACACATTGTATGAATTAATGTTAAATTATTAATCTTTACTATGGATTCACAGTTCAACATCACCTTACAAATCATTGGGCATCATAAGAACAGTTGTAACTACAACTAAAAGCATCCTTAGGATATTAAGTGCTATGCTGCTACCCTTTTATGTTAAAATATTTAGCATTTTTTATTTGTACTAATAAAAATGACCAACCAGGAAACGATGAGCTATATTATTATGAGGTGAATTCTGGTATGTTACCCTGGCATGAAGGACAGCAGAATACAACTCTTGCACATGTTAAATATGTTCTTATGTGGGAAAGATACACTTATTCGAGATGCTTTCTTTGTGCTGCTGGATTCATTCTTCTCTGAAAACCCAGACTACATTATTGGCTTTTAGAGTTCTTGATTTAGACGTCTTGATTAGACTGTCCTGAATTAAGAAGAAAGCTAGGAATTTAGGGTGCCATTCTGTCGATTGCACTCTTGATGATCATAAGCCCTCAAACTTGGAGGCTTACAATTATCCTATACAGCACGGGAGAAGCAGCGGAGACAATCTTCACCTCCCTGTCCTTCTGCCTGCATTTTTCACTAGACGGGCTTTTTTGCCCATCTAGCAAAGGCGTTTCAGAGGGGGAGGAAGGAGGCTGGTAGAGGCTAAAGATAGCTTGTATCTTGGCCTCTCCAGTCTCCTCCCTTCCCTGCCCACCAAAACACCCTGCTTTCCCCCTCTTAGAGGTGGGGATGCTGGAGAAATTCGAGAAGGACTAAAATGAGCTTGGATTTCTAAGAATTCGACCTGCAGAATCTGCTGCAGAGTGATTCCCCTTAGGCTGCACAGAGTCCGTGGACTTCCAGATGATTTTTTTACTTTCCCGAAATTTACGCATATAAATTCATAGGAAAATATGTAAGTTTCTGCTGAGGAAATGTTGAATGGAATGGGGGACAATACACCAAATGTTACATACTAAGGTAAATTATGTAAATACTTACACAAATACTTGTGTAATTATTTGCGTATTTTTCCACATGACAAAAAATAATTCACATCCATTTGTGGGCAGACGACAGAACAAAAGGCACCTGACAATCTGCGAAACACAGACAGAACGGATTTCACACAATCCGTACATCCCTACTTCAAGGTCGTGTTCCCAGCCTCGGAGGCCAGCCATCATGGCTTTTTTCTGCTGCTGCTGTGAGGGGGTGGAGGAGGGGGTTGGATCTCCAACTCCCCCTTCCGAGGCTGGAGCACTGTCCATGGAGAGGGGACTCCGAGTTTCAGGGCTTATGATCATCAGGGGTGCAATCAATAGGACCATTGAGGGGACTCAGAAGAATCCTATGGCCCCTCAGACACTGTCTAGGAGACACAGGATTGCTCCCTAAGCTACTTTAACCAAACCAAACAAAATAGATTATTATATCTGAAATAGGCAAAGGGAATAGAATACACTGGGTTTGTTCCTTTTTAGGTTAGTTCTAGTACATGAAATAATACTTTAATTCACTGGAGACTATGTTAGGCTCCTGTTGTGTTGGCACCACTTATCCAAAAGTGGGGAGGAAGTAAGGAAACAACTCTTCCATTCCATAGGATTTTGGGGGTGGAGGGATGAAATATTTTAATTTCATTTTCTTCTTTTCTATGAATTTCTACATAAGGACTACACAGAGGATTCATATTGCCACTGAATTTAAATTGCATAGCTTTGTTTTTGCTGTGGGGAAAAAAGTATGTTAGAATTATTATTTGGCGGGTACCTTGGCAAGTTTTCTATCTGAGCTCTTTGAAAGGATATGCTAGGCTAGCCTCCACCAACCCGGTGCCTTCCAGATGTGTTGGACAACAACTCGCATCATCGCCACACAACACAGTCCAACACATTTGGAGGGCACCAGGTTGGCAAAGGCTGTACAAGGGCATACCATCAGTTTCACAGAACATTATGGCTGAAGAGTCTATGGGAGATACTGTTCATTTCACAGAAGCACCTTAATTATTGGAAACAGATACTATCATACATAGTAAGGACGCAATCCTATCGGGATTCCCGTCAGCTTCCAAACTCAGAGGCTGATGGGAATCCTATGCAGAGCAGGAGGAGCACAGAGGCAATCTTCGCCTCTGCGCTTTTCCTGCTCTGTGTTTCAGCAAGACAGGCATTTTTGCCTGTCTAGCTGCAGTGTTAGAAAGGGAAGGGGGTTGGGGAAGGCTGGGATAGCTCCTATCCCCACTTTCCCAGTCCTCTCCATGCCCATGGGAATGGCCCCTTTCTCTCCTCTCCAAGGTTGCCTTTGTGGCCTGAGAGGCCACTGGCACAGTTTTCTCTGCACCAGCTGTGGGGAGGGGGAGCTCAGAATCCTGAGACCGAGGTTGGACCACTGTCTCCAACTTCAGATCCAGGAATCCAAAGCATCCAGTGGCCCCACAGACTATGTCTAGGGGCAATAGGATTGCTCTCCCAGATATACTTTTCTGTGGATAGAATTTGCAAAATGCAGAAGCTGCAACAAAAATCTTTGGAAAAAGGCTAGAGGATTCCCATCTGAGTGACGATAATGACATTATGTAATATGGTCCTGCACCTTCTTGCAGATTACATATTTTGACCATTTCATTAAATTGCCAGAATTATTTAATGTTTATATTGCTTTAGCCAAAATATGCTTATCACACAACTTAATCCGCTATTACTCTGACACTGAAGGCTTTTACTTGTTTACAAAAGGTGTTATTTGTTTCACCCATGCTTCCAGCATCTCCCAGATTTTTTTTTTTTAAATAAGGAACAGGATATTCGCATATCAAACTAGGTCAAAGAGTTAAAGGCTTTGCTATTAATTGATTTTTATCTTTTCTAACTAATATTTGAAAGAAATGGTGGGATTTTCACATTAGGGATTATTTAGGTCCAGAGCCAGGGTTCCATTTCTGCATGTATTAAGAAGCTTTCAAATGTAAGGAAATAGTTTTTCCTTGTCAACCAAGTTCCCCTTGTATGAGGGAAAGGTGACCTGCATCCAGAGATCCCCTGTCACAAGTCCTTCCACAAGATACACATTCAGGTCAGCTAGGTATGCATATCACTTGTGCGAGAATGTGTTTATTTGCATGGAGATGATATTTGTTCCTTTGCCCATAGTACTTTGGAACTTGGCCAGTGTTTCAGAACATCAGTTCCAGAACTGGACACATCACTGTATCGAAACAATTGTTTCAAAATGAATTGAAATAAATTAACTCAAGGCACAATCCTAGGCATGTTTAGACAGAAAATGTCCTACAACTCCTAGCATTCCCCAGCCAGCTGGCTGGGGTATGCTGGGAGTTGTAGGACTTTTTTTCTGTCTAAACATGCCTAGGATTGTGCCCTCAAAATATTAGTTGACTACCAATACTTATCTAAAGCAATGTTGCTCCCATTGTAAATTGAATCACATTTTTTTCAATAAATTGTAGATGAGTGAGTTTGGGTCCCACATTATTGTGTCAAAAATTATTTCAAAAGCTAATCAAGACCAATTCTAAATAATTTTATCCCTGTGTATTGGTATGGTATGGCATATAAGGTTGCAGAGATGAATACTAATATAAATATGCCTTGTTCATGTGTGTGCATGAAATATAATATATAAACAATAATAAGCTGTGTTTACAATGGCTGCATTTGGATAAGCTATGGTTTATCATGACTTGAATGAGTCTAGTTCCCCACTTCTGCATTGCCTGTCTCCCATTTTCTTGTCCGGCCTCAAGGAGGACTTTGGAACATTTTGCTTCCATTTTGTATTAACCCAGAGAACTCAACAAACTGTGGTTAATCTTAACTATGGTTTGTTTAAAACAAGCCAGATTTCAAAACATGAAACTGGATTGATTTAACAAATCATAGTTAAGATTAAGCACAGTTTAGGAATCAGGTGTAACACAAAACTGTGGTTGATTGAAATCAGAAGTGAACACCTCCAGCTTCCTCCTTGCAGCCTCACCAGAACAGAAGAGGGGAGGGGAGAGTGCATGAGGTTGTGGGAAAGCTATGCTTTTTCCCATCATGATAAACCATAATTTATCGTGCCACCTGAACACAACCAGTATAAACCTGTATGTCTTAAAGAGCTCAAACATTTGTAGATCCAGCATCATACAAGGAAAAAAGTAGAAGCCTAATATTGGTGTTTTTCTGTCACATACCAAACATCCAAAACTTCTCCACAGTCATGTAAGCAGGCATCTGACTACACGGTCAAAAACTAGTCTGAACAATGCAGTATACATGATGAGCTAAAGGTGTCTCTATGTTTTGAGCTATAATTTTTGCCAGCACCTGCAACTGAGATTGCTACAGATTGGTTCACCACATGTGTGTCTGGTCCACACCTGTCTTCCTCAATGTGGTTGCATACTTGTGTACATGATTGCATGGATAACACTTCAGGCACGCTCCTATGGGTGTTCAGACAGAAAAAGTCCTACAACACCCAGCATTCTCCAGCCAGCATATCTGGTTGGGGGAATGCTGAGAGTTGTAGGACTTTTTCCTGTGTAAACAACCATAGGATTGAACTGTTGGTCATGAGACCTGGCCCTTTGGGATGCAGGATTGTATTCTTTAAACCTGCTTTTCTTTCTACGCACACATATACACAGTGTGCATGTGCAGATTTGTATACCTATTGCTGTATGTAGTTGCACGTTTTTGTTTGCATTTGTTTAAATTATCCCTGTGCAGCAAGGTATGGGCAAGAATGGACTAGATATATTGTTTATTCATCTCATCTGATGTGCTGTGATATTAGAGAGTGATAATTGTTGTTTCCCTTATATAATAATCTTCATTTGGTTTATATCATCCAATGAAAGAAAACTGCAGTATTGTGAATACTTGTTGATGAAATAAGTTTACAATTTTATTCAATTTTCTTGGAACTATTTTACTGGTTTCATTTGTTTTTCTTGGTTTGTTTCAAAGCGACTGTTAAATAAACAGTAAAACCTGTAAAACATTTTAAAGTAGCTGCAGCGGAAAATAGTTTTGTTTTTCTAATAAATCAAGCAAACTGCCTTCATTTTTTGTACCATCAATGCAGTGCATTGTATGCGTGTTTTGTATTTGACCTTGCCATACTTGATTGCCTTTGCTGGATTTTAAGCTGTAAGTCATATAATAAATAAATGGGAAAATGTATTCTAAAAATTCAGTGAACTTCTTTTGAAAATGAGAAAACCAGACAAAAGTTAATCTCTACTGTAGCATATTCTATCTATCTATCTATCTATCTATCTATCTATCTATCTATCTATCTGTGTCACTGAACTATGAAATTCATAAATCGTAATGGGTTGGTCTAAACATAAATGCATGCAGTGGCCTTTAAAATGTAAATTGTGGGTGCTGAAGGAAGAGGATAAATGCAGTTGAAGAGAGAATTTCTAATGGGTTCTCTGGACAGTGAATTTACAAAGCCATAAGGCATATTTTTGAGTGTGTGACAAGGAATAGACTTGAAGCATAGAATGAGAAATTGGTTTGGTATATTCTTATGTTTTATTCTACTATCCTATGAACTTGCTGTTAGAAGCACTGTCTTTAAGTCACCTATTAGGAAATCTAGTAAGACTGAGCTTTACAAATGTCATTGGGGTGGGGGGGACATGCTTCAGGATATTTTGAGACACACTTCCTAGTTTTTCCAATGGAAAACATAGCAAACAGATGGTATTTCATATCTTGCTAGTTATAATTGCCTCTGTTTGTGTGAACCAGATTTGGTAAAAGCTCTGAAACACTGGTAATCATTATTTAGGCTCATTCTGATGCTGCGTGTTTTTGTCAAAATAAAACCATACTAGACACTTGCAGCGAAAGATTTGGCTGGTTTTCATTCACATCAGTTCCCCAACCCCACCATGTACTTCATTTAGCTTCATTGGTCCCTAGACTTCAGCTCCCTTACCAGTTCCATCCTTTTTTTCTTTTACAGTTCACAGTCTTCCTGTCCCTGTAACTGAGGAAGTTTTTCTATCCTTCTTAGTGGTATTTCACAGCCTTCACAGAAACTGTTATAAGCATTCTATTGCTGATCATTTTACCCTGAGCATTTAGAATGTTCAAGAAGCTAGCTAGTAGCTGCTGGGCTCACAGATGAGAATGAATTTTAGCTCATTAATCATATGCATATATTTTAAATGTTAAAGGGCCAAAAGAGATGTGACATGGGAGATCTGTAACTGGGTCTCAGTCTTAGTATTATTAGTAGTAGTATTTTCAATGCTGAGACAGGTGTCTGCAACAGCTCTGGAATGAGAGTGGGTTTAATACTATCCTCCCTCCCTCTTTTCCAGATTTCAGTTGTCCTACTGAAGGTGATAATACATATTGTATTAGCTGGAGAAGAAAAATGCAGGGGTGATTGTTACAGATCTTTTCCTCTGCAGTGCTAATACCAGCTACAGGGAGGGGTGGAGATTGAGACTGGGAAAACAGAAGAGGGAAGACGGGTTAAGCCTCTCTCCCCAGGTGCTGCTGCTTCCATCAAAATCATGTGTTTGGACCCTTATGTGACTAATCACTGAGGATATGCCTATTAGCAACCATCCAAATACAGTGTGATTGGGTTCAGGCAAGAAATGAGAGAAACATCCTAGTATAATACAGTATTACTTTAGGGACAGAGGACCTCAGAATCCTAGGAGACAAAGTATGGCAACTGCTAACAGCTTGCTTAGGCAAAGAAAGAAGGTAAAGAGAGGCAGGCTAAAAATCAATTAAAGAAGCTAATATTGTGATGGGAGAAAATAGGAACATTTAAATTGTAATTTTGTATCTCTCCCCCCCCCCCCGATTCCTGGAGTGAAGTAAGACAATAGAATCACAATAAAATGCATTTCCTGGCTTGCATGGCAAGAACACTCAGCATAAATGATACCCCACGTTTTTCCCTTGAAGAGCGCCAAGAGTTGTATGGATTTAGCCTGGGTTGGATTTATAGTCTGTTTTTGGAATTCTTAATCCACATAGATCCTATTACTATAGCTTTAACCATATATTCAAAAACCTTCCTTTCACACCCCTGCCTGTTTCTTGAACTGGTATCTTGCCATCCGGTACAGAAAAAGACAAAGGTGCACAAATCAATATTTTATTTATATAGTGTATGGAAAATACTGTTCAGATTGACAAAACAGAGAAGCAAATCTTTAGGGTGCAATCCTGTGTGCACGGCTGGGTGCAAGCCCCATCGAACTCATTGGGTCTTATTTCTGAGTAGACATGTACAGGATTGCCTTGTTAAGTGAGCAAAATCTCGCCCCTTTAATCTACCGTCTACATTGAGCTGCTGTCCTTAATGTGACTTTATGCTGTCAGTGGACATGATCTCTACTTTATTGTAAAATGGAGATCACTGAAAGGAGCTGTTTTGCTTGAGTTAACTGAAAACTGACCGAAGTACTATCTTGGGACTTGCTAGTCATTGGCAAAATCGTTTAATCGCCCTTTAAAATATTGTTCATCGCTTTACTGGCATTTTCAGATAGCGTGTTTATGGAATGCTGATAAATGAGAATTGCTTTTCCAGTGTGTACATTTTAGGTGTTGGCATTTTTAAAAGATGAGAGATTTAGTACTGTGTGAGACTTCAACCACCATGCCTGGTTTGCTAGTTTTTATTTCCCAAATACACAGTTGGATTATCTGAATTTTCAATATCTGAATCTAAAACAATAGCTTTACACTTCTGCAGTTTGCCCTACTGTTTTCATTACACTAGGGAAAATATAAATTGTGAGGGAACTTTGCAAGCCTCATAAGCACAGATAAAATCCCTTAAATTACATTCATTTTCATTGCTTTGATAACAAAAAGTGTGGAGAAAAATGACACTGACCAGATTCCCAAACATTCTGCTTTACAACATTTCTCTCTCAGCTCCCTGATACCAAATGAACCACCGTAAATGGCTCCCTGCAAGGTCCAAGTATTGTATACAAGAATAATCTTCAGAATGAAATAATATGTATTATTTGAGCATTGTATGCATTGTAATACTTTCAGTTTGAGAAATGTCACTGGATTTCCCTGTTTAAAATATTTACAAATGAACTGCAGAGAAAATCTTTCAGTAAGATGTGGTTGAAACCCTATAGCACTGATCTTCCCTTTCCCAACGTGGAGAAATGGTGGTATGTTGGCCATCTGTTATATGAACCTGATCTGGATGTGAAGTACTTACACCAAAGACCCAATCCTCCTTTTATGCAGCCACTTTCTTTTAATGTAGGTGTGTCATAAAAACAGCCAGGTGGCCAGAAACTGAAGCAAGAGCTCCCTCTTAAAATTTGTTTAAGGGTGATGACATTTCACATGGTACAGACTGAATTAAGACAGGTCATTTATACTGAGCACTTCAGGTTCCAGGGAGGCTTTTTGTTATGGAATTCTCACTTTGTAGTGATCCTAATGTGATCTACAGCTGTGTTGAACTACAGTGTGTACAGCTCCACCACATCAGTCAGGATTGTTGTCAAGCCTTCAGTGGCTATGTAACATGAAGGACATTTCTACAAATGTGAAATAGTCATTAATGGAAGTCTTTAAAAGTATTTGACATCCTCTAAGCTTTGGGGGCCATAATGGCCAATTCCAAAAATCTCTAACGAAGAGAAATGAACATTTCTGAGAATGGGGAGAATTTATAGAGCAGTGTGCAATACGGCTTGTGGTCTGCTGTTCAGATATTAAAATGCACCACAGAAAAACAACAGCCAGCTTCACTTAGCTCATTCAAGCAACAGGAACTCCAGGAAATGAGGATCAACTTAACTTACAGCAACCACTGGTTCTCACTTCATATATTCTGATTAAAATCCAAATGCCCTTTTCCAATGCTAATGTGTGTGGTTTGGGGGGTTAATTGCAGGGGAAATTAGAAGGTAGGACAGGATGCGTAGTCCTTCCCACACCTGTTTGTTCTCCTCTGTAAATATTTCACCACTTTGTCATTTTTAAAAGGTCTTTCTCCTCAGCCAGATTCTTGAAGTAGAAATGAACCTCATTAGAGAAACTGGTGGGGGTGGAGAGAGGAATTGCTTTTTGTGGTGAGAGAATCCATATTCACAGATGGGGTCAAGTATCCTGCTCACCTGCCAGGCTTCCCTGAGCCACTCTTACATTCTTTGTTATTTGGCAAATGCAGGGTCGCAACTATGCATATGCTGAGAGAACATCTAGTTTGGCCCTAAGAATAGCCCAATGGGCAATATCCTGGCTAGCCAGCCTGGAACAAGGGTGAATGCCTCTACAATGCAATTCTCAAAAGATGAACTTTGGGCAGAATCTTAGATAAATTTAATTTAGATCCTTTGCCAATGCTCTAAAAACCAAGAGCTTGAATGGAATCCTATCATTGTGTGAGATAACAGCAAGTTATTCTAGGAGTGTTGTCATTCTTAATCTTCCTCTTGAAAAAATGAATACAGTAGAGAAACACCTATTAGTCCAAGACATTCTCCAAATGAAAGTGGAACTAATAATTATATCTGTAATTAAATGAGGTCTGTACAGTAAATGCTATAGAGCTAAACATCTTCTTTTAATGATGGTATCCCATCTTTAAGAGACTGACATTTTGAAAATGTAGGAAATGCATCTGTGGAAAATAATAGAGAACCTTCAGAAAAATATTTAAAGGTTGTAAAATAAAGCCAGGCCTCAACAAATATAAAAAACAGGTTCTGACTGGAATTAGAAATGGTCAGTTTTATCCATAAAGAGAAAACTGAAGACCAAGATGGAGGATAGCTAATGTGGAAAGCTGTAACCTGAAGCATTTTTGGTTGTATATAATTATGTTCAGAAGAGTCCTAAGTGGGGTGGGCTAGTTATGAGGTGGATAACTAATCACTTCCAAAGACCATCTCCAAGAATGCTTTGTTTGATCCCTTTCCTCCATCAGGAACATGGCTGGTGGTAAATCTGTGCCTCAGGAAGCTCATAAGTAAAGGAAAACTACCTATTATTCTAATCTTCACAAATCCTATTCTCATATCCATTTTACTCATCTTTTGATGTTTAAGACATAACGCAAAAACCACTTTAACTCATGAACAAAATAAAGACAGATTTTATGTTGAGCCTTCTTGAGCAATATCAGTACTGGATTATGAATATAAAATTTTCATTACAATCCTCATGGCAAGTCTGAATAAAATAATTCCAGATTTTATATTGATGTGGATCAAAATAATTTCCTCCAAGGTGGGAGAAAGCTAATAATACCACGAAAGATCTAATTAACCATTTTTAAATCTAAAAAATGCTATTTTTTATTTATTAATGGAGAAAAGGCATTTGATCACTTCAAATGGGTATTTATTAATTTGGTGCTGGTGTGGTTTATACTAGAAGCTAAGATTATCAAGTGCTTAATAGTGCAATCCCGTGCGTATTTACTCAGAAGTAAGTCCTACTGGCTTAAATGGGACTTATTCCCAGGTAAGTGTGTGTAGGTTTCAGCCAGGTATTATTTATAATACAGATTTTCAGAAACCTATTGATAACTGGCTGTTGATTCGAATAAACAAGATTAGAAAGAGGAATGAAACAAAGATGGCTCTCATCTCCCCTACCTTTTAATCTTTCAACTGAAATATTTACTTTAGACGTAAGATCAAGTTCTGATATGAATGATATTTGAATTGGAACCGAGGATCATATCACCAGATGCTGATGATGCTATTTCAGTAATCATTCCAGTGTGATCTTTTATATCAAATTGATTCTAAATTGAGATTTTTGGATAAAATTAACTATATAGAAGACTGAAATAAAGGGACAAATACTTCTCCTGATTGTCAAACAAATTGGAAAAAGAGGAAAGCAAGAAATTGCGAATGTATTTGCCATCTTATCCAAAAGAATTGTTTATTCATAACTGCCAACCCTTATTCAAAGTACTAGTCAAAAACTGACTGTATCATGATTTAGGAGAATAGCATTGTTAAAATGAATCTTTTGCCATATTTCCTTTTTTGTTCCTTTTTCTTTCTATAGCAGTTTCAGCTCAACTTTTGAGATGATGTACAAGCCAAACCTGAATAATTTATTTGGGAAAAAGTCCTGCTAGAATAAAAACTGTTCAGGAGGATACTATTAAAGGCAGTCTTGCAACACTTAGGGTGCAATCCTATCTAGATAGGCGGCCACCTCCAAACTCGGAGACAACTGCCTAGCCAAAGCAAGGCAGGAGAAGCATGGGGGGATTGTTCCCTCTGCGCCTCTCCTGCCCTACTTTTTCTGCCAGACAGTCGATTGCAGCTGTCTAGATGCGGGGGGGCCAAGCGGGAGCGGAGGCTGCTGTACGACACATAGGATATGTCGTACATGCATTTCCGCTTTCCCCGCCCCAGAACACCCCCCCAGCCACACCCGTTTTTAGCCACCCTGTGCTTCTCTTCCGAGTGCGGAGGACAGGGCTTCTCCACGCTGGCTCCAAGGCAGCGCAGAAGTCGGGGAAGGTCAGTTTTCTGGGAACCAATCTCAGAGTGTGGGCTCCAAGGTCGGTTCCCGGAAAACAGCATATCCTATGGCCATCTAGCCACTGTCTAGCAGCCATAGGCTTGGTCCCTCTCGCTGCAATCCTATACAGACTTACCTGGGACTACATCTTATTGCACACAATGGAACTTACTTCTGAGTAGACAGCAATAGGATTGCATTATTAAATACTACATGCATCTCATCTAGTAGCCTTAACTTATTGGCTTATCTTTGACTATACTGTTATTGAGGTATATCAGTTGGATATTCCATTATCTATATTGGGAAGAAATGAAAAAAGATCACTTCATATAAACAAACAGTCCCTAACTTATTTGAAACTTGGAATAAGTATAAATGTAAACTATATCCTGATTTATTGCCAGTAATCTTCATTTTATATCTTCCTTAGTTTGATATAATAAGAACATACAGAATATGTCATTTGGGGACAAAAGGTTTTTTCCCCCCCTAGATACTTGAATTAGATTAGTTTTCAAAATGCTATAAGGAGCAAATCAAAGACTGTCTGTCTTACAATACTTACAATTTAAAATACTGATAATGGATGCATTTTTGAATGAAAGGGAAATTCAGGAATTATCTGCTATTCAGCAAATCTGAAAAGAGTTGAAGGATTGCTATCCAGAATATATCATGTTCTGATGAGTTTTGGTATGGGATCAGATAAATAAAACTCACTGTACTGAAGAATTGTTTTGTTTATGTAAGATAGGATATTTTAGTTCAGTATATTTTATTACAGAACTTTTCAAAAATTCTGCACCAATGGTATTACACACAGGACAGATTAAGTTACATTTTCTTAACATCTCTTGGAGGTATAATACAAATGGGCCAGTTTTTGCATATTTGGTTATGGTGTGTTACAATTTGACCTTATTGGGCAAATGTGTTAGACAATATTCAGATGATCTATTGAGTGCAGTTTTCATGTGCTGAAAATAATTATAAAGCATTTGCTAAAAGGTCATGGATTGGAGCCATACTACATTAGTGGCACTTAGATCCCATTCCAGTGAATTGGACTTAACTTAGTAGTCATGAATAACTTTTCACATTGATTCCCGTTAGACTTGACTCAGTAGCCATAATGACTAACTTTTCACATTGATTTCAACTAGTTAAAAAGGACCATTGTATTTTCATATGGCAGAAGGTAGATCTACAGATGTTTGGGACTTCAACTCCCAGAAACCCCTGCCTGTATGGCCATTAGTCAAGAACGCTTGGAGTCCAAACACCTGGAGATGTACTTTCTGCCCACCCCGCCATAGGGAAGCTTCTTTGTATCACTAAGTGGCCTAAATGGCAGATAAAATATATTCTAGGCTAAGTGTAATGGTTGATTAAAGTTTGGGATTTCATGTTTATAGATAAACATTTGTGTGTATTTGCAAGCAAGAAGATGAATAAAGCAATCAGTTGTAAGTTTGACCTCTTTTTGTACCTTTTTGAAAAGATCAAGGCAAGACATTAATTTTTTAAAAATCATATTGTTTTATTATATAACAAAACTAAGCTTCTTTTATGAATGTGTAATTATTACGATTATGAATAATTTATTGTGGTCAATGACCAGTATAATAATTAATGCATTAGTCATTATAACTACAGTATATTTATTCACATTGTTAAACTGTTGAGGGTAGTCTTTAATTTTAATGGATCCATAACAGTATTTACTAGTAGTATAAACACAGATGGGAACATCTTTTTCAGAGTATGGCATTTTTCTTCTTTCATATGCATAAACCCCCTGCCCCCAAAGCAACACAGGCTTAATTTATGTTAGATACTTACGTGCTTCTCATGTCTGAATGCTGTTAATAGGCTCACTTACAGCAATAAATAATACATAGCTTTGTAACCAAAACAGCTTAATATGAAATTTGGTAATTAAATTCCATGATTAAAAAGTAATTTACAAAATACTGTTTAAATGTTAATGTTTTACCCAAATCAGAGAGCAGTGGATTATCTGACTCTGAAATGGTATTCAAAATGTTAGAGATGTTCTTTATCTGCTAAAATGTTCATCTTCCTATTACAATACGTGAAATCCATTTTTTAAAAAGTGGTCTAAATAGATTATTGCTGTGGCAGTATTACAAATTATTGCAGCAAAAGATCACAACATGTAATTAGCATACATAGATTATGGTGTCTGTTATTTGAAAAAGAATATTTGGCAGCAGTAGCAACAAAAATAAATATTAGCAATGTTCTTCTACTGAGAGACTGTTTTGTAATACCTGATATCTTTCCTGTGTGGGGTCATGAAATTCCTGCTGTAGGCTTCCCACAGCTGAACGAACAGCTGAAACTTTGAAGTAAGTGTTCTTTCTCCCCCACCACAGTATTCAGCATCATGTAAATATAAGTAGCAAATGCCTATCTCCTTGCTGCAAAAACAGCCAATGTGTATACTACTGTCAAGGGCGTAATGAGAGTTTATGGGCCCCAGAAATCTTGCAATGACCCCACTCCGGGCAAGTCCTCCTACTGTTTTGGTCATTTTTGTCACATCTGTCCCCAGTGTCTTACAAGAAGTGGGAGAGCAGTAGAGATTAGGGAATATGGTGTCTTGTTGACCAAGAGGCCCATGCCATTAATCAGCCACCTAGCAGTCCTATGATCATGCCTGGAGTAGGGATGTTGGAGAAATCTGTTTGGAGGTGGAGTTCGATGGGTTTTCATAGGCTCGGGCCAACACCCCCCCCCCCAGACTTCATTTCGGTTTCCACTGCAACACCGGGCTCAATCTGCAGCAAGTTGGGCAGTTCATGGATTTTCCAGGAATTTTGCACTTTTGGGGTGGGGGGAGGTTCTGCAATTTGCACAAATTTCTGAGCAATGCTCAAATTACACAAATTATGGCCCAATTTGCATAATTTGCACAAATTCATCCATAATTTGCATAAATTCAGCTGTAATTTATGCAAATTGCAGAAACTTCCCCAAAAGCGGGGAGTTCCCAAAGTTCGGGGAACGCCCCGCAGCTCAGGTCGCAGACGTGAAGCGAGTTGTACACACTGCAGAACTCTGTCAAGCCAAAAAAGAACCGGATTTCCTAGTGACGGACATCCCTAACCTGGAGCCAGGTCTTAGAAGGTCTTAGAAGTGCTTTCTGCCCCCCACTCCATTCTGCCAATGGGGAGTAATCCGCAGTGCCTGGCGCCAAATGTGCGGGTGAATTCAGGGTTCCATCTCCTGTCTGGGTAGGAGCTGCCTGATGTTTGCAGGTCTTGGCAGCCATCTATCAATACAGTGTGTTGTATAAATGCAATTGGTACAGATCTGTCATTAAAAAGTAGAAGAGAATGCAGCGATGAGTGAAATGTTACTTTTCAAAAGAAGAAAAATGGCCCCATGAATCAGAAGATTGCAGAGATTAAAGGTAAACAAAATGAATGTGGACGTAGAATTTCTTGTTAGTGGGCAAGAGTGGGTTTAACGATTATGGTAAGTATGCTATGGAGTTAGATACCCAGCCTGATCTTGGCTGCTTTTGTAGTGTAATTATCTGAGGCTGTAAGAGGTTGTGTGCAAAAAATGACCTACATTGATCTCTTAACTTAGAACCCAGTTCCCTTAGTCTCATGAAAAAAAGGGGAAAGGAGATAACCTAAGTAGAGCAGCACGAGGGAGAAGGTTTATTATGTTTATGAAAGCAGATTTCAGCTGTGTGAGATAGCCAGAAAAGGATACAGTTCTCAGCCTCTGTGTGAGTATAAGGATAAGGGGAAATATGGCACATGGATCAGAGATGTGAAGGGCCTTAGAAGAGGGTGAGCCATATTCTTTACCTGGCAAACAAACACGGTTTGAAGAATACAGTAGGCAAGAGCTTATCGTAATCTACCAATCACATCCCAAGACTTCCTCCAGTCTGTACAAACAGTTATGCCAGCACAGTGTCACGTTACATGCTGTTAGGATGGTGGTACACAGTGGCATATGCCAGGGTCACAAGCAGATAGGCTGGTACAAATGATTTATGATCTGCCTGACAATATGTTAACTGCAAGCTAAGCAGAATTCACATTATATTCTTACTTTAGAAGGCTTCAGAATAAATATCAGTGTGATTTCAAAATAAAAAAGAAAACAGAATGAAATTGAATGCGGGTTCATCTGGATCTCCACTGTCAGTTTGACACTCCTTTAGTTGCTACAGCAGCCTCCCTGAGCTTGGTGCCCTCTAGTTCTCCCAGCATTCCTGACTGTTGGCCATGCTGGTTGGGGCTGATGGGAGTTGAAGTCCAAAACATCTGGAGGGCACCAGGTTGGGGAAGGCTGTGCAACAGGATAAGAGAATATTTGAAAACTGGCTCTAACTTAAAGGCTGTAAGTTGGTATCTTAGGCTATGACGTTGTTGAATCAACAGCAGGAGACATATAGCAAAGGGTTTGTTCTTCAAGCATGGCAAAGCTGAAATATAGAAAGCACATCACTGAAGAAAACAGAATGCGTATAGATGGTCACAGGTGACACACACACACACAGGCGCACACAAATGTTTCAGTGCTTGTACACTTGATGTAAACACAGCTGGGAAGTCATAGCTACTTGTGAATTTTCAGCACATCTCAGCACCTGCAATAAAACATGTGTAAGTATGTTCACACAGGTGGCACACTAAGTGCATAAAGGCCTGGTTCAGACATAGCATTAAGCCTGCCTTCCTCAACCTGGTACCCTCCAGCTTGGACTTCAACTCCCATCAACCTCAATCAGCATGGCCAGTGGTCAGGAATGCTGTAGTCCAACATATCTAGAGGGCACCATGATGGGGAAAGGTAAGCCATAGTTTGTTTTAACCATGGTTTGCTGAACAAGCCAGGATCAGGCTCACAGACATTCAAAGAAACCGCAGTTTGTTTTGCCTAATGTTGATTTGTGAATAGCCAACTATTAAACTGCAGCCCATTCCATTGTCCTAAGATGGGCACGGCCTGACTGCAGTACCAGTGCTCATTCCATTGGCAGGCTGCAGAAACACGGCTGGGAAAATGAGCACTCTCCTCCCTGGAAAACTTTGGCTGCTCTCCGCAGTTCCCTGAAGAAAAAAAACAGTCCTGAAGCATCCCTCCCTTCCCCAATTCCTAGATACTCACTGTGAAGGCCCAATAGCCGTTCATTCATCTTTTCCTCTGAATTCTCATAAAAAGCCTTTCTGCTATGGCCACCTTTTCAATGATAACGCAAGAGGTTTTTTTCAGAACTGAAACTACCTGTAAGCAAGCAAAAGGAGCAAGTGTTAGCATTTAGGTGGAGATCTTTAAACATAAGCAATAAGGAACTTCCCAATGAAGATACTTTAAGAATCAGTGTGATGTTCTCCAAATGGCAGAGGGAAAAGGGATCATGTTCTCAGAAATGTACCTAATCATTTGAAGAGGCTGGGGAGGTGGAGAGGAAGGGCCATAGCTCAATGGCAGAGCACTTTCCTGACATGCAGGAGGTCCCAGGTTCAATTGCCAGCATCTCCAGGTAGGGCTAGGAAAGAATCCTGCCTGAAACACTGGTGAGCCACTGCCCAGTGTTGGCTATACTAGACTAGATGGACCAATGGTCAGTATAAGGCAGCTTCCTCTGTTCCTATTAGAGGAGAAGCTGGCGGTAATTTACAACAAAAATAATCAAAGGATGTTTGAGAGTGTTTTAGAAGTTAGGTGCTGTTTTCTCAATTGAAGGTTTTTAGAAACCCAGCAGTAAATAATGAAGCACATTGACCCTAAAGAGATAAAAATGCTACTTGTGCAATTAAAAAAAAACACACTATTTTTGGTGTTACCCCTGTATGTTTGTTGTATTGTCTAGCTTTGTTGAAACCGCTTTTTAACAATCCTTCCTCCCATGTGTCTTCCCCTTTCCCCGACCCTGTATTTCCAGAGCTCTCAGCACGGTGGTTCCTCTACCTCACTAGCATCTACCAAAGTCTGCAGCTCCATGGATGAAAATGATGCTCCTGGTGAAGGTAAAAGAAAAGAATAAAATAAAAATGCATTTCTGTTTGAAAATTGACATATACATTCTGAACAAAGATAGTAACAATATGACTGCCAGTCAAATAGGTCACTTGTAAACAGTGCAGGCTCCAGGTTTTTGAGGCCCCTAGGGCAGGGCACACACAGTGGGGCTCCTCCCTCAGTGAGTCTGCCTTCTCACCGCCATTGTCACCAGCTGTTATTGCTCCTCATCCTCTTTGCCGTCATTGCTACCACTCTTTTGCTTGACAGTGAGCAAGTATGCAGTGTCATCTACTGCTCCTAGGGGTATTGTGGTAGTCCGAGCGGGCTGTGGAGTTGAACGGACTGCCCCCCTGCTCAGCCTCCCAGACCCCATTTGCCGAACTGCCACATGCTTACTGGACCCATTCGCAAGCACCATGCTGTCCGTGAGCACCCAGCAGCTGCCCACCCCTTAGCAAGATGTCATTTTATGTAAAAATAGTGGCTCAGGATTTTCCAAAAATGCAGCGTTACATAAATGGCAGCCATAAAGGGGCAGCCATAAAGGGGCCATTTCTGCAACATTACATTTCTGGAAAACCCCAAACTGCCATTTTTATGCAAAATGACAGCTTGCTAAAGGGAAGGGCGGCCCCGTGGCACTCACCGAGCTGTGCAGTGGCGAGCACGGGATGGCAAGCAGGGACAGGAGGTGGTTCAGCAAGATCTTGGCAAGCACGGATGGAGGTGAGTCCATCCATCCCTAAATGCTCCTCTTCCTCACTACCACCGTTGTCTGAGGACGGACAGACTCACCCGTGCCTCACTTCGTCTGGCACTTGCCATCCACTGTCGCTGCCCACCCCTGCTTGCTGTGCTGCGCACACTTCGTCATAACCCGGCCTGTAATGTTGCATGAATGGCTCCTTCATGGCTGCCGATTACGCAACAATACCTACCCGGAAGCACTTCAGCCACCATTGTTGTGCACAAAGGCAGCTCACTAGGGAGGATGGGCAGCTGCTGGACGCTTGCCAAGCCATGGGGTGTTCACAAAGTGGATCTGTGAGCGCCCGGTGGTTCAGCAAGCAGGGTCCAGAAGGCCAGGCAAGCATGCTGAATTCAAACTACAGAATGGGGGCCTTAGATCTACAATACTGTGTAAAAAGCATAATGAAAGAAATGGAACTTGAGAAATCCCTTAATTTTTTGTTAAGTTTCTCCTCCCAGTGCAGAACCAAGATCTGGCAGCTAAATGAAGGTCTGTAGACATTGGGTGGGATCCAAACTAAGTCACAGTTATGTCCCATTGAAATCAATGTGAACATTTAGTTCTTACCTAAGTGGGACAAACTTAGTATGAATCCAACCCATTGGCTCAGTTTGGATGTAATCTCACATACGCCGCCCCTTTCCTCTGGTATTTCCACTTCCATTTTAGGTTAACCACAGTTTAGCATTACGTCTGAACCCTAAACTGTTGTTACTC
Source organism: Heloderma suspectum (assembly GCF_057233095.1). NCBI lineage: Eukaryota > Metazoa > Chordata > Lepidosauria > Squamata > Helodermatidae > Heloderma > Heloderma suspectum. The sequence continues at coordinate 41,417,015 of NC_139460.1, read as the reverse complement.
TTAACTATGGTTAGTGAAAACAAGCCAGTTTCATAAACTGTGGTTTGAAGTTGGCTTGCTTCTACTAACTGTATTTAAAACTAACCACAATTTGTCTGAGTTCAGACATCACAACAAGCTGCAGGTAGACTAAAGTGGAAGTAAAAGTTTCTGAACTACTCCTCACTGCTATGCCAGTATGTGTGTGTGTTGGGGGGAGAAAATACATGAGCTATAGCTTGCTCCAGTTCATTCTTGTAACGCTAAGCTGGAGATCTCCAAAATGGTGCCTGTGGGCACCGATGTGTCCTTGGATACTTCTCTTGGTGCCTACTAGGCTCCCTTTCCCCTCCTGATTTTTTTAAAAAAATGTAAAATATTAACTGGATGGCTGGCATGTTGCAAAGTGAAGCTTCCGCTCCAGTTCCATCTTTATTTCCAAGAATGCCTCTGAGTCCCACGTCTCTCAGCCTCAACCGTTTGCCAACTGTGAAATAGAGCAGAAAAATGTGGCTTTGTGTTTTTGAGCTCAGACCCCACCTCTGCGATTTTGTAAAAGGGCAAGTGCCCCCATGGAGCCATTTTGTGAGAGTGCCCATGATACACTATCAACATTCCAAATGTGCCCACAGACCCAAAAAGTTTGGGGACCCCTGTGCTAAATCATGTTGAACACAGCCACTGTGAGTACATGCATGTACACACCTACGCAGAAAGATGTCTCTCCCTGTCTTATATGGCATATGATAATTGCCAGCATTTTATGTATAATGTGTACTACATGTTATAAATGAAAGTGTACAACAAACTCTAAGATGAAATAGAGGAGTGCATGTTGATCATTGCTATGCAAAATTGATCACGCTGTCTTGGTTCCATTCAGGGCTGGCATCAGCATGCTGGGGCAGCTGCTGGGCTCCAGGATCATGGCTGGGGCCTACTGCTGATGCCTGCCCTAGCCCCCATTTAAGTCTAGCCACCATTTAAATTCCCCACAATGCTCCTGCCACAGTGGAGGCTGGTGGCTCCGATGTCAGTGGGGCGGTGAATCCGGTCTGGGTTTCAGTCAGAACTCTAAAGGAGCTATCCAAGGTGCGAACGTCTTTAGAGTTCTGACTGGTTCTGATGGAAACCCAGAGTGGATTTACCACCCCATTGACATCAGAGCCACCAGTCTCCACTACCCTCATATAATGTCACTGTGTGGCATATAATGTCACTGTAAGATGGTGGCACCTGACATGCTTGGAACAGCATTACCCTCCACTACATGATCATTACACCAAGGTCCACTGATGGAGAAGGAAGCCCACCACAGGACACCTTGCCCAGGCAAGCCCATTCAAACTGTTCCTGGTTCCATTGCTTTAAGGAGCAGGATGTTATGGGCAGGGGGAGATAGATGTTACTATTTGAAAAGGCTGTTCCCAATATTGCAGTGGACCAAGCACAGTTCATGTAAGTGGGGGTTTATAGCTCCAGCTTTTTAGAAAATGTTATTAGACACTTGCAAACTGTGTCTTTGAGTCCTGTTTGAAGAATAATGGTACTCTAATGGCTACTAAAATACAATAACTAGAAAACCCTTTTCTTTATTGTTTTGACTTACTGTGATTTTTTAAAGCATCTGGTGCCCAGGTTGTATATTTTGGTGACATTATTGAGAACACTTGTTTAAAAACTAAATATTCAGTACAGCAGGGAAAATAGCACTTATCACATGAGCAATTTTATGGAAGTCTCAGTTTACAGGATGTAATAAAAGAAGTCCTCGAGTGTTAGGCTCCTTTTGTAGATAGATTTAATTGTGGTGTGTTGAACTAATCCAGTGTTCCCTTGAGATTGGACTTCTCCTGAGCAGATCACAAAAAGCATCTGTTTTTTATTTAAAAAAATTAAAAATGGGTTATACATGCAGCAGGATTTTTGCAAATGTGTAAAACTGGGTCTAGTGTCTAGAGGCTTAACTTTTCATACTTTATGTGGTGAAACTTGTTGAGTGTATGCAATACCCGTGGTATGATTTCTCTGTTAAGCAAAATGTGAATGTTGATTCTGAATGGTTTCCAATTGTCTTAAACCCTAATAGAGGTAAAATATGTATTATGTGTCACATCTGTGTTGCCTTCTCTACCAATAAAAATGTACTAACGATTCTTTTCAGAAGTGTTGGAGGAAGGCTTCCAGGTTCCAGCCTCTATAGCAGAGAGATATAAAGTTGGCCGGACTATAGGAGATGGAAATTTTGCCATTGTAAAGGAGTGTATAGAAAGGTGAGAGAGATTTCTTGCTTATTACTGTTAAAGCAGTCACTAATGTTAAGCTTCTCCTGGATCACATCTTCATTTGCCGCACATATGGAAGAAAGTAATGTCTTAGCTCCATATGTACAAAATGGAAAAACAACTCTAGCTGTGTCTGAAAATAAGAGTTCTGCAGGAACAATCTATACATTTAATACTTTGATTTGTCCCATCCCTCCTGCCCATTCCTTGACTCTGCTCAGCACACTCCTTCCAGGAGATTGTTAAATCTTTCTCATTGTACTAAAATAACACATTAGAAGTTTGTTTTCTTGCAATTGGAAAACAAATGCCTGCAGCTTTCTCTTTTGACTGCTCAGTAGAGGCTTCAGTCTGGTGTAGACCTAGAGTTACAGACATCGATTCTCATTTCTCTAACACGTTAGGAAAATGTTACCTGCACATATCATGGCAGCATGGGATGCTGCCTTATACATGGTCTAATTCTTTGTCCATCTAGCCCAGTATTATAAACTCTGACTGCTGCTGGCTCTCAGGCAGAGGTCTTTCCCGTCAGCTGCTATGTGATCCTTTTCACTGGAGATCCCACAGACTGAACTTGGCAGCTTCTGCATGCAAAATCTGTGCTCTGTCTTTGAACTATGGTTCCAACCACAATAGGAATGGCATAAAGTTTCTGAAATGTTGACCTCCCTGCAGAACAAACAGTATTGCTAATCGACAGAACAGCTGGCTTCAGCATCATGGCAAAACAGGATGCCACTTAGCACTATTTAGTCTCTGCTTCAAAGTGAACAATGAGGTCCATCCTGAAGGAAACCCCTATGGACGCACCCTGTCTAGCTGTGTGACTATACAACTCAATCAAGCTGAATTTATGCCAGTCAGCTGGTAGAGAAGGGAGAGTCAAAACTGAATCCAAAGCTCCCCTTCCTAAACTGCTGATCAGAGTTATCTGTTTTCTAACAGGGTTTCAGCATGCACAGTTCCAGCAGTTTGGTCAGGAGGGGGACTGTCCATGCAGCATCCATTTGCATGCACAGTTCCATATCCAGTTCGGAATTTAAGAGCATAAGAAGAGCCATGTTGGATCAGGCCAAGGGTCCATCTAGTCCAGTATTCTGTTCACACAGTGGCCAACCAGCTGCCCATGTGAAACCCATAACTGGGACATGAGCGCAAGAGCGCCCATGTTCCCCAGCAACTGATCTACTACCTCTGGTACTGGAGGTAGCACATAGCCATCAGGACTAGCATCTATTGATAGCCTTCTCCTCGGGGAATTTGTCCGACCCCCTTTTAAAGCCATCTAAATTGGTGGCCATCACCTTATCCTGTGGTAGCGAATTCCATAGTTTAGCTATGTGCTGTGTGAAGAAGTACTTCCTTTTATCTGTCCTGAATCTCCCACCAATCAGCTTCATAGGATGGTCCTGGGTTTTAGTATTGTGAGAGAGGGAGAAAAATGTCTCCCTATGCACTTTCTCCACACCATGCATCATTTTGTACACCTCAATCATGTCTCCCCTTACTCACCTTTTTTCTAAGCTAAACAATCCCAACTGTTGTAACCTTTCCTCCTAGGAGAATTGTTCCAGGAGTATGTGTGTGGAAGCTCAAGCAACTTGGCCTTTGCAGACATAGGTCAGCACTGTTTCTAGAATCGAATACTGGGCAGTATCCAATCTTGCCACTGTGCTCCTGCTTGGTCTGTTGCACAAGTGGGACCCACCCCTCACACAACGGAAAGCTAGCAGGTCAAAAAGCAACCCAGGAAAAAAGCAGAAATGCTTGCTCCAGGTCAGGACAAGTCAGCAGAGTTTCCTTTTGCAAGCTCCACTGATGTGCCCCATTCCATTCATTTCAGGTTGCTTTTAGAACAACTAGCTCCCTGTTGTGCTAGCAGTGAATCCCACTGGTCCTCAGGCAGGCTTGGATACCGCCCACAACATGCAGTCTATGTACTGTGCATGTATAAAGGATAAGAAGTATTTAAAAGGGTCACCAGTTGTTTTTTCAGTGGGCTACACTGAGGACTTTATTCATTTATTACCTTTACCTTGCTTATTACCTTTATCTTGCCCTTTCTCCAAGGAACTCAAGGCAGTGCACGTGGTTTCCCGTCCCATTTTTATTCTGATAACAAGCCTGTGTGTTAGGCTGAGAAGAAGTGTCTGTTCCCCAGGGAATTTCATGGCTGAATGGGCATTGAACCTGGGTCAGGCTAGTCAAAGACCCTGGCCACTACACAACATTGGCTCTCTAACAGGCAATAGATTAATTATAGAGGAGGAGGGGGAGGGGGAGGAGGAATGCCTCCTTTTATTTTTGATATGCACCTTCTCCATATCTATTTCACAACTGAAATGTAAAGTTGTGTATTTGGTGTTTAAATAAAAGGGGTCATGCTCAGGATTGGTTATATAAGTTTGAGCAAGCTTATAGCCAAATATTTTGTAGTGAGGTGGGTTTATGGGGGAGTGGAATTGTTGCAGAATTGGCAGTACATAAATTCAACTAGCATAATACATTTAACGTTATTTAATTGTGTTTCTGCTTAGTGAGCAAATAGGTAATATAGCACTTGCATGATTTTCCTTATAGCTCCGCAAGTGAAAGATTTCCCTTTTTAAAAAATGACACCTGAACATCCAGGAAGGGGATCTAGAGTATGTGGCAACAGTTTGGAGCTTAAGTGGCATTACTGGAATCTTAATATGTCTGTAGTCTAAGGGCACAATCCTATGCATGTTTAGACAGAAAAAAATCCCACAATTCCCAGTATGCCCCAACCAGCATGGCTGGCTGGAGGGATGCTGGGAGTTGTAGGACCTTTTTCCTTCTAAACACATATAGGATTGTGCCCTAAAACTTTTTTTTTAATATGTTATCTTTTGTATTTTTCACTGTAAATGATAGTCAAGTTATGCCTCACTTATTTAATAACTACTTGTATGGTGGTGTTCCTAAATTTCCTAAGAGGCATGTAAGAACAAAAGTTTTCCATTGCTATTGGTGATAAAAACATGTGAAGAAAAATTTATATAATTCCTATTATTTTTGGGATTCTGTTGTAAAATGTGAGTCAAACCTAAAAGCAATTAAGTCATCATGTGCTTTTTGGGATAATTGCATATTAATTCCTGTTGTATCTGAGTTATTCCTTTTCTACAGTATATTTTTAGTATATAAAAACCTCCCATTTTAAATACTGGTTTTTAAAGTATGAGTTAATCTTTCTAGCAAGTAGTCATTCCCAGCCCAGCTAAAAAGCTCATTAGTTTGCTTTTTGTGACAGAAAGGATAACAAGGGTGTTTAGTTCACAGAACTTAAATGATTCTTAAAGAATCATATTTTATATGAATGTTTTCAGAATAAGTTGCATGCTTATAAAGATAACATAAAGCTGTGTGAAGAAGCCCTCTAGTGGATGAAACATATGGATGGCTAAGACCAAATATACCATTGAGACTTTTTGGAACAGCCATCCATGTTGCTGCAGCTTTTGAAGAACATGAATATGGCAAAGTACATGTGATTCTCCCCTCCCCCCTTTTTGTGCTAAGTCATCACTTTAAATCTTGAATTTAATCTGCAGAGGTTTAATCTTTAAAGTTATTGCTCCACTGCTGTTAGGAAGCAGAACACTGAACATTTTAAATTCATTGAAGCCATTATATACTCTGCCTCTCCAAAACTTGAAGTGGCTTCTAACTAGAGTAGAGTCAAAATTGCTCAGAAGACATTTTCTTTTTTTTCACCTGCCTAGAAATGGAGGTCACCAGAATTTCTTTAAATATTCTCCCTGCCTTTGGAGGTCAGGCGGGCGCCAGTGTTGTGTTGCTTTCAGCGCCTCCTGACAACATTGTTATTTCGAGTGGCCTTCCCTGAGTGACCAGCTGCGGTTATTAACTTCCGAATCTGTTCTTTAACATGTTTTAATTGTTTTAATTATGGGGGGGGTATTCTTTTATCTTGTTGTTCACTGCTCCAAAATCTTTGATGTGGAGGGGTATATAAAATATTGTAAACAAACAATAAATAAAATGGGAGGGGGCAACCACCATTACTCCTATCCTCATAATGTCTTAGAACAGCACTATATTCATGGCATTGTGGAGAATGCAAAATGGTGGTCAGGCTGACAACACAGTTGTTACTGCCGCCACTTGCAGGGGGAGCACACACAAAAAACACCTTAGGCTGCATTGTAGTAGAGCCAGAACTCACAGGATTGAAATGCTGGGATTTTTTTGATTAGTAGGATGATAGGGGGTTTTTTGCCACCCCCCTCAGGCTTCCCTGTTCCCTTTGAGTTTAGCTGTAATCCCCACAGCAGCTGATGAGTGGGGTAGACTTTCTCAGGAATGATATATTGTAAGCTATCCCTGTTGCAATGCAGAGTTTTTGGGGTGGCATGGACAATTAATTGCATGGACAATTAAGACCCTTTGGCTTTTTTTTAAAAAAAGACCTGATCCTGGTGGAGGTGAAAACTGCTAGAACTGGTTTGATGATGTGGATCAACACAGCTGCCAGAATGTTTGCACTGTCCTTGGGATCATGGTTATGGGGACTGCGATGTTGAGCACTTGCACTTCAAAACTTACCAGTACACTACTGACCTTAGGAAATCGGAAGGAAGCTCTGCTACTGCTAATGGTGAGCCCTACTCCAAGGAAGTGTTGGAGAGTGATCTCGGAAGCTAAGCAGGGTCAGCCCTGGTTAGTACTTGGATGGGAGACCGCCTGGGAATCAGGCTTCCTGCATTGAGCAGGGGGTTGGACCCAATGGTCTTTTAGGCCCCTTCCAACCCTACTGTTCTATGATTCTATGATTCTAGTTTCTCCTTCCTCTGGAGAAATTCAGTGAAATCCCCCCGCCCCATTTTTCTGCCCACAAATAGGGTAGAAATTTTCAAAAGGCCATTTGGGCGCAACTCTACATTCCAACTGTAGCAAAGCAGTAATGTTGTAACATTCTCATTTATTTCCTACCTCCAGTACCAGAGGCAGTGAGCCTATGTACACCAGTTGCTGGAGAACGTGGGTGGGAGGATGCTGTTGCACTCATGCCCTACTTATGAGTTCCTGGTCAACAGCTGGTTGGCCACTGTGTGAAAAGAATGCTGCACTAGATGGAGCCTCGGTCTGATCCAGCATGGCTGTTCTTATTTTCATGTTGGTGGCTTTTCCACTGGTTTCTCCCGAGCTTAAGAATGGAATAAACCAGCATGCAAATAAAATCATTTTTATAAGATCACTTTGATTAAAGCTAAGAAGCACCATATGGCTGTTGCTTCAAAACAGTATGATTCCATCTTTTATCGTTTTTATTTTTGTTGTTCAGTCGTGTCCGACTCTTCGTGACGCCATGGACCATAGCACGCCAGGCCTTCCTGTCCTGCGCACTCTCCCGGAGTGTGCTCAGGTTCATATTCATTGCATCAGTGATGCTATCTAGCCATCTCATCCTCTGCCGTCCCCTTCTCCTTTGGCCTTCAGTCTTTCCCAGCATCAGAACTTTTCCAGAGAGTTTTCTCTTCGCATTAGGTGGCCAAAATATTTGAGCTTCAGCTTCAGTATCTGTCCTTCCAATGAGCACTCAGGGTTGATTTCCTTTAGGATGGACTGATTGGACCTCCTTGCAGTCCAGGGGACTCGTAAGAGTCTTCTCCAGCACCACAGTTCGAAAGCATCAATTCTTTGGCGCTCAGCCTTCCATCCAGCTCTCACAGCCATACATTACTACTGGGAAAACCATAGCTTTGATTAGACGGACCATTGTTGGCAAGGTGATGTCTCTGCTTCTTACTATGCTGTCTAGGTTTGCCATAGCTTTCCACCCAAGGAGCAAGCGTCTTTTAATTTCATGGCTACAGTCACCGTCTGCGGTGATCTTGGAGCCCAAGAAAGTAAAATCTGTCACTGCTTCCATTTCTTCCCCTTCTATATGCCAGGAAGTGATGGGGCCAGATGCCATGATCTTCGTTTTTTTAATGTTGAGTTTCAAACCAGCTTTTGCACTCTCCTCTTTCACCCTCAACAAGAGGCTCTTTAGATCCTCTTCACTTTCTGCCATTAGAGTGGTATCGTCTGCATATCGGAGGTTGTTGATAATTCTCCCGGCAATCTTAATTCCGACCTGTGTTTCATCCAACCCGGCATTTCTCATGATGTACTCTGCATATAAGTTAAATAAGCAGGGTGACAATATGCAGCCTTGTCGTACTCCTTTCCCAATTTTGAACCACTCGGTTGTTCCATGTCTGGTTCTTACTGTTGCTTCTTGACCCCCATACAGGTTTCTCAGGAGACAGGTAAGGTGGTCTGGTACTCCCATCACTTTAAGAATTTGCCAGAGTTTGTTGTGATCCACACAATCAAAGGCTTTAGCGTAGTCAATGAAGCAGAAATAGACGTTTTTCTGGAATTCTCTTGCTTTCTCCATGATGCAGCAAATGTTGGCGATTTGATCTCTAGTTCCTCTGCCTCTTCAAAACCCAGCTTGTACTTCCGGTAGTTCTCGGTTCGCATACTGCTGAAGCCTAGCTTGTAGGATTTTGAGCATCACCTTGCTGGTATGTGAAATGAGCGCAATTGTGCGGTAGTTTGAACACTCTTTGGCATTGCCCTTCTTTGGAATTGGAATGTAAACTGACCTTTTCCAGTCTTGCGGCCATTGCTGAGTGTTCCAAATTTGTTGGCATATTGAATGCAGCACTTTAACAGCATCATCTTTTAGGATTTTAAATAGCTCAGCTGGAATACTGTCATCTTCGCTAGCTTTGTTGTTACTAATGCTTCCTAAGGCCCGCTTGACTTCACTCTCTAGGATGTCCGGCTCAAGTTCAGTGACCGCACTATCATGGCTATCAAGGACATTACTATCATGGCTATCAAGGACATTAAGATCTTTCCTGTATAGTTCTTCTGTGTATTCTTTCCACCTCTTCTTAATCTCATCTGCTTCTGTGAGGTCCCTGCCTTCTTTGTCCTTTATCATGCCCGTCTTTGCAACAAAACGTTCCCTTGAGATCTCCAATTTTCTTGAAGAGATCTCTAGTCTTTCCCATTCTGTTGTTTTCCTCGATTTCCTTGCATTGTTCATTTAAGAAGGCCTTCTTGTCTCTCCTTGCTATTCTCTGGAACTCTGCATTCAGTTGGAGATATCTTCCCCTTTCTCCCTTGCTTTTTGCTTCCCTTCTTTCCTCAGCTACTTGTAAAGCCTCCTCAGACAGCCACTTGGCTTTCTTGCATTTCTTTTTCTTTGGGATGCATTGAGTTGCTGCCTCCTGAACAATGTTACGGACCTCCGTCCATAGTTCCTCAGGCACTCTGTCTATCAGGTCTAATCCCTGAAATCTATTCCTCACCTCCACTGTATATTCATCAGGGATATGATTTAGGTCATACCTGAATGGTTTTGTGGTTTTCCCGACGTTCTTCAATTTAAGCCGAAATTTTGCAAGAAGCAGCTCATGATGTGAGCCACAGTCAGCTCCAGGTCTTGTTTTGACTGACTGTATGGAGCTTCTCCATCTTTGGCTGCAAAGTACATAATCAATCTGATTTCGATATTGACCATCTGGTGATGTCCATGTGTAGAGTCGTCTCTTGTGCTGTTGGAAAAGAGTGTTTGCTATGATCAGCGTGTTCTCTTGGCAAAACTCTATTAGCTTTTGTCCTGCTTCATTTTGTACACCAAGGCCATGCCTGCCTGTTATCCCGGTGATTTCTTGACTTCCTACTTTAGCATTCCAGTCCCCTATGATGAAGAGGACATCTTTTTTTGGTGTTAGTTCTAGAAGGTGTTGTAGGTCTTCATAGAACCGATCAACCTCAGCTTCTTCGGCATCAGTGGTTGGGGCATAGACTTGAATTACTGTGATGTTGAATGGTTTGCCTTGGATTCGTACCGAGATCATTCTATCATTTTTAAGATTGTACCCCAGTACTGCTTTTCCCACCCTTTAATTGACTATGAGTGCTACTCCATTTCTTCTAAGGGATTCTTGGCCACAGTAGTAGATATGATGGTCACCTGAATTAAATTCGCCCATTCCTGTCCATTTTAGTTTGCTGATTCCCAAGATGTCGATGTTCAATCTTGCCATCTCATGTTTGACCACCTCCAGTTTACCTTGATTCATTGATCTGACATTCCAGGTTCCTAAACAGTATTGTTCTTTACAGCATCGGATTTTCTTTTCACCACCAGACACATCCACAGCTGAGTGTCCTTTTGGCTTTGGCCCAGCCGCTTCACTCTTTCTGGCGCTACTTGGAAATACCCTCTGCTCTTCCCCAGTAGTATATTGGACACCTTCCGACCTGAGGGGCTCATCTTCCAGCGTCATATCTTTTAGCCTTGTGATATGTTCCATGGGGTTTTCTTGGTAAGAATACTGGGGTGGGTTGCCATTTCCTTCTCCAATCGTTTTTATGGACAATCTCTAATAATGTTAATAATCATTTGCCCTTTTGAGGCAAAACAAAACATGAGAATGGAAACTCAGCATTTTGGGGCCATTTGGTTTCCCACATAAGAGATGTGTGTTGCAGTCATAAAGTATACTAATTTTGTCTCACAAATTTAATTTGATATCTTTAATGAAATACTTATTAACATCTATTCTTTTAAAATCTTTTCTTCCAGCTGAGATGTTTTCTACACAAATACAGTATCTCACAAATAAGTGCACACAACCCTCCCCCCAAAATATGCTTATAATCTTCAGAAGCTATGATGCCAACTAATCTGTTTCTAACTGTGTAAAACAAGGCTAATATTATGTCAACAGAGTTTTAGAGCCAACTTAGATATGAATCAGCGGATCTGGTGGGGGGTTGCTTTGGAGCCTGGTGAGATGGTGTTCTGGGAGATGGAACATAACCCTTTCTTCCTGTGCCCTATTAGGGGGTTTCTGGGGTGGGGGGACAGGTACAGATGGTGTAGCTATTGTTGTTTTTTCCTTTGTGACTAATAGAAATTCAGAGGGAGTGGTTTAGAGTGGGAGAAGATTCAACATTCTCTCTTAGGCCACCCCCAATCCTTGAAGCAATCAAATCGGGCTGCTAATTAATTGGGGAGGGGCACCATGAGAGATCCTAATAACAGATCTCCTGCATCCTCTCCGGTTTGGTTCCTAGTTAACCAAACTTTTGTCCTTTGATGTTACTATGTATCTTAGACGATTCCTTAAGACTACTCAGTAGAATTATCTTAGGTTCTTCTGGTAAAATGAAGCCTGTTACTTCCTTGTATTCTTTTTAACACTCCCCACCCCACCCCCCGCCGCGCTGCCCCAAGATTTTGCCATGCAGAAAGCTACCTTCCTAGACACATTGCTTCCAGTCTTTCCCTTGAAACAAGTCTGAGTAATTGCTAGTACTGTATTTGGTGAAGGTAAATACAGTAATCTGTTTATTTGAAAATAGAACTCACTATTTTATCATCCTTTACTTGTTTCTCTTTCACCTCTCATTAGGTCAACTGGTAGAGAATATGCGCTGAAAATCATCAAAAAAAGTAAATGTAGAGGAAAGGTAAGTACAGAAGCTCCACAGAGGGTCATAATATTTATCTTAGAAAATTCGTGTTCAATTGTGTGTTGGGGGGAGTTTAGCTAGTCTGCCTTGTTGGTAGCATTTGAATGCACTCTGGCCCCACTTCAAATGAAATGCTGAGCCACTCCCAAGAGGTGAATAAGGCCATAAGCCTATGGAGGCCCAATGCCATGCCAGAGACTACCCTGATTAGCTCTGGAAAGGAGATTGTTGGGCAGCAGAGCGTATGGTTCATCAACAGAATCCCTAACCTTTCCCAGTCACCAGTGGATACACTCAAAGGATGAAGTTTATTGAATGGAATATTTTGATGAATCACTGCAGCACTGCCTGCTGTGCAACCCTACCTTATACATATATGATATAATTGGTCTGGATGTTAATAGTTGTATAACAATGATTTTAAAGAATAATATAGTTACCATTTCCTTTCTGTTTGAAAACAAATATATTTTGCATTAAGAGAATCTGTAATGTACTTATTTATTTATTACATTTCTATACCACCCAATAGCCAAAGCTCTCTGGGCGGTTTACAAAGAATGAAAACCATTACAATTACATTATATGGGGTAAGGGGTAAAATGACTGACAGTGTAGTCCTGTACAAGTCTACTCAAAAGCAAGTCCCATTGAGTTCAGTAGGGCTTACTTCCAGGTAAATGGGTATGGGTTAGAAACCTGAATGACTCTTCTGTGCACTGAAAACATGATTCCTTCCCCTGTTTCATATTCATTTTCCTCTACCCTTGGAGCAGTCATTGTAACAAGGCCATTGTCAGATTTCTGGTACTGGCTCTGGCAGTGATGTGTAGGGCAGAGGTCACCAACCTTTTTGGGCCCATGGGAACATTTGGGAGTTTGAGAAACTGCTCTGGGCACAACCAAAAATGGCTCCCATGGAGGATGTGGCTAGTGACATAATGGCTGCCTTGGGGGCCTGGCTAGTCAAAAATGAGCTAAAGAGGTGTGTGGGGGGGGGAGAGTGAAATAGCATGGCTAGAGGTGGAGAGGGAGGGGAAAATAGCAAGGCACAGGGGCAGAGAAAGAGCAGGGCTAGAGGCTAGAAGGAGAGAGAAAGAAGACTGCCCTACCATTTTCCAAGGTTTTTATTAAAAATTTATATTTGAATGGGGCAGTGTGTGGAGAGCTTTGTGGTGCTGCTGGAGGTCCCCACAGGTGCCATGTTGGGGACCCCTAGTGTAAGGGTTTTAAATGACCCAATATACATGTAGCTGTATTTTCCATCAAATAGTAGAGGTGGAAATGGAACTGGATGGGTTTCTTCGTCCATTCACATTTTTCATGTGTCTTTTTGTTTTCTTTTCTTTTCTTTGTGGCAGGAGCATATGATCCAGAATGAAGTATCTATTTTAAGAAGGGTCAAACATCCCAATATTGTTCTTTTGATTGAAGAGATGGATATGCCCACTGAGTTGTACCTAGTCATGGAGCTCGTAAAGGTATGTATATGTAAGAGAAAGATTGCCTGCTTCCCCGTAGTTAGTCAACCATGCACGGGGCTTCCAATCCTGTGTGGGACCAAACTACACAACACTGATACGCTGATGTGGCTTTCTGTGGTCTTGGAAGTCAGTGAGGCCCTATTTCCTCCTTGGAAGCATGTCGCTGGGGAGGGCAAGAGCCTAAGCCCTAAGGGTTTAGCCCTGTAGAGATAGACAGGATGGGGGGAAAGAACCAGGGGTGCTCTCTGCATAGCAATATAGAGTTTAGTTTTTTGCTTGGTTGCTGTTGCCATTCTAATCCTTTGTGGTGGAGGTTCGTTGTAGCAGGAAATATGTATATAGTTTCCACTGGGGATGCACAATCAATCAGATTTCTGATTCTGTAATTTTGGGCTGATTTTTTAGTCTGGCCAGAAGTGGGGAACCAAGAGTGTTGGACTATATCTCCCATCATTCCTGACCATTGGCTGAGGCTGATGGTAGTTGAAATCTAACAACATTTAGAGAGCCATAGGTTTCCACCCCGGCGCAGGCCATTCGCCACAGCTGGATATGATTATCCAGCCTAGGAGATAAAATCCAGATCCGTCAAAGGGATCTGCGCGTGCAAGCCACATTCTACCTTCTTGCTGGATCTGTTTGCAGGGAGGTGGATGATAGAAATGTTAAACCAACTTCACTTCTTATGAACAGGCATGTGGAATGGAAACCATATGAAACTTCCTTCTATTGCAGGGGTGGACAACTTGAGGCCCTCCAGACATTTTGGCCTACATTTCCCATCATCCTTCACCATTGGCTATGCTGACTAAAACTGATGGGAGTTGTAGGCTAAAACACCTGGAGGGCCACAAGTTGCCCACCCCTGTTCTCCTGGCTCTCCGATGGATAGACAAATTCATGTAGGGTAAGTCTATCAGTGCCTACTAGTTGTGATGGCTATATCAAAAGTTTCGGTTCAGAGTAGGGATGTACGAAAGTCACTTACCTTTTCGCAGGGGTGCTCCGCGGTGAGGGGGAGGTGCTTCGGTTCTCCCCCCGAAGTTCAGGCGAGCGGGGGAAGCCGTCCCGCCTCGCCCGGCCGAAATTCAGGCCGGGGGGGGGAGGCTTCCCACCTCACCCGGCCGAAATTCAGGCCGGGGAGAAGCACCCCGTCTCCCTGGCCGCGAAACAAAAAGTAAAAACAAACAAACAAACAAACAAACCCCCGTGATAGGCTACGTAACGATTAACGTAGCCTATCACGGCTAGATTTCCAAAGTGAGCCGTGATAGGCTACGTAAATCGTTATGTAGCCTATCACGGGTGACTTTGGAAAAAAAAAAAGCGCGTACGCAAATGGCGGCGCTTTATGGGCGCCGCCATTTGCGTTCCTTATTTGGTCCCGGTAGTCTACGTAAAGATTTACGTAGACTACGTAGACTACCGGGACCAAATAAGGAACGCAAATGGCGGCACCCATAGAGTGCCGCCATTTGCGTACGCGCTTTTTTTTTTCCCCCAAAGTCACCCGTGATAGGCTACGTAACGATTTACGTAGCCTATTACGGCTGACTTTGGAAATCTAGCCGTGATAGGCTACGTTAATCGTTACTTAGCCTATCACGGGTTTTTTTTTAATATATATATACTTTGTAATGGCGGTGGCGGCAGCCAGTCGGAAGACCGGCTGCCGCCCCCGCCCCCGACGAAAGGCCGACGAACCACCGCCGGGACCCGCTGCCGGGAGGAACATTCGCCAAAGGTAAGTCCCATCCCAGGGTGGGGCGGAGAATTTCACCGCCGATTTCGGGGGGCCGAATGCGTTGGCGCTCAGCCCCCCGAAGATTCGGGGAGAAATTCTCTGCCATCCCTAGTTCAGAGGCAGAATATTAAGAAATACCAGTTGCTAGGAAGCAACAGTGGGAGAGGGCTACAGCCTTCATGCTGTACTTGTGGACTTCACATTGGCACCCAGTTGGCTACTGTGAGAAACAGAATTTTGAACTAGATGAATGTTTGGTCTGATCCAGGGCTGTTCTTATGAAGCCATTAGTTCATCTAACCCAGGGTTGTCTATTTTGCTTGGAAGGGATTACATACCTCGCTACCAGAGACTGTAAATGCCAGAGATTCAACTGGGAGGTTCTGCAAGCAAAGTTCTTCAACTTCCCTCCCCAAAATAATGTTTGCTTGTAACTGAATTGTGTGGGGGGTTTGCGGGCAGAACGGGGGTGGGGCAGGCAAGCCTGGGGCAAGTTTCAGAGAAATGTGAAACTCAAGTTTCAAGTTGATACAAGTTTACAACTTGAAACTTGTATCAAGTTTCATATAGTACTATGAAAACTGTAGCAAGTTTTGATAGTTATGAACAAACCCAAAATGTCTGGGTTTAACAGGCCCTTTGCTGTAATAAAAGACAGTGGGAGCTGTCCCAAACTGCGTGACAATTTTATTCTGAATTAGTTGAATTAATAAACTTTTAAAGTTGAACAGACCTTGTTACATTTTATTTGTCAAATCTTGCAGCAAGTATGTTTGGAAGGATTTTGAATCAACAATTCACAACTGCTGCCTGTATCCATTGCACAGCATGCCCCTGTACAATTGAGTAGCCGTCTGCTATCAACTGGCTTTTGAAGGCCTTAAGTTTAAATCATGTTCAAGTTCACAGATGGGAAAGATATTCAAGAGGAAAATGCTTGAGGGGGTAGAGCACCAGTTTTTAGCTAATAGCACATTGCACTAATTGGCAGAAAGAAGTTTGATAGAAGTGGGTGCCATTGCTGCAAACACATTCTCATTGCATGGCAGGCACATCACTCGCTGCTGGGTACAGGGGCTCGAGTGTGAGGAAAGCACTTCATAAATACAAATAAAAACACGTTGCACGCAGTGCATGTGAAAAGGAGAAAAGACGTGGTTGCTGGCTAGCTGCCATTGTACATAGTGAGACCAAATTTTTATTCAAGCCTAGCACTGGTTTAGTTATTTTAACAAGCATGATTTATTATAGGGTTTCCTCCTGCTGTTCGAAGGATCTAATTTCAATTTCACATGAGAAAAAGAATGTTAAAGCATTTATGTTGCAAGCTAGTAAATAAATAATTGGTTACCGTACTTCTGGATTTCAGTGCATTATGCCTCTAGGTGGTAAGGTTTGGTTTTTAAAAAAGAAGAACATTCAGAACTTGCTGCTAGCCTGTCTTGATTCTAGGAAGGTGGGGGTGGGAGTGTGATGATAAAACTGAAATAGCATCCTTGAGCCACCCTCTATAATGCTGCAGTAATGACGGGTGATCTGTTATGTGAATTAGTAAGACAGAAACTGCCAAATTTCAAGAAGCTTTAAGAAAAAGTAAATCGTTGAATTATACTATCTCCCTGTGAGTTTCCTGTAAAGTTAACTCTTTAAGCCTTCACCCAAATCCCTATGTTCAGTTTAAAAAAGCCTGCCTGCCTGCCTGCCTGCCTGCCTGCCTGCCCGCCCGCCCGCCCGCCTTCCTTCCTTCCTTCCTTCCTTCCTTCCTTCCTTCCTTCCTTCCTTCCTTCCTGTTACTGCTGTTATGAGCATTCTCTTCAAGTACTGGCAAAAGCCTGAGGACTTTTGTGTGTACTTAAAGTAAATGTTTGCCAAAAAAAATCATTCCCCTCCCCAAGTGACAGACAACTCCTGGGAAAACTAGGAAAACCAGAGTGTAACAGGATGTTGGTTGCTCCCAAACTTCCTCCCATATCAGAGAACCTGAGTAGCCCTGGTGATAATCCCCCTAGGTTGAAGGTACTACTGCTGAATGCCAGGTCAGCAAATGGGGAAACAACAGCCACCCAGGACTTGATCCTGGATGAGCATGCCGACCTGGCCTATATCACAGAGACCTGGTTGGATGAGATTGGGGGAGTAAATCTATCCCAGCTTTGCCCACTTGGGTTCTCCGTGTTTCCTGGGGGGTGGGAAGGTGGTGTTGCAGTGATCTATCATGATTCAATCCCCCTGTCCAGGTGCCCCATCCCACAGTCTTCCAATTTTAAGTGTGTGTCTCTGAAGATGGGTGTTTGGGACAGAACAGGTATTCTGTTGGTGTACTGCCTGCCCCACTGCTCAACAGTCTCCCTTCCTCAGCTAGCCAAAGTGGTCTCAGGTCTGGTACTGGAATCTCCAGCAGAGTGGCTTATACAAGGCTTATTACAGAGGTCTACAGAGCCCCCTGGCATGAGCCATGAAAAACGGCAATCTGGCTTAGTGCCACCTCCACCATTCATTCATTCATTCATTCATTCATTACATTTCTATACTACCCAACAGCCGAAGCTCTCTGGGCGGTTCACAAAAAGTAAAACCGAACGGCACACAATAAAACAATATAAAATATATAGAACATTAAACCACAATATAACAATATAACCATAATAAAACCTAGCAGCAGTGCAGGAATTTAAAATACAGATTTAAAACAGCAAAGCTAAAAATATAGAAAGCTAAAATGCCTGGGAAAATAAAAAGGTCTTCACCTGGCGCCGAAAGGAGTACAATGTAGGCGCCAGGCGAACCTCACTAGGGAGCTCATTCCAGAGCCGGGGTGCCACAGCAGAAAAAGCCCTCCTCCTAGTAGCCACCCGCCTCACTTCCTTTGGCAGGGGCTCACGGAGAAGGGCCGCTGACGATGATCTTAAGGTCCGGGCAGGCACATATGGGAGGAGGCGATCCTTCAGGTAACCTGGCCCCAAGCCGTTAAGGGCTTTGAATGTTAACACCAGCACTTTGAATCGGGCCCGGAAATGGACTGGCAGCCAGTGCAGCTGGAAAAGTACTGGCATAATATGAGCTCGCAGGCCAGTCCCTGTTAACAATCTTGCTGCCCTATTTTGGACCAGCTGAAGTTTCCAGACTGTTTTCAAAGGCAGCCCCACGTATAACGCATTGCAGTAATCCAGACGAGAAGTTATCAGAGCATGGATAACTGTAGCTAGGCTATCTCTGTCCAGATAAGGGCGTAGTTGGTATACCAGCCTAAGCTGATAAAAAGTGCTCCGTGCCACTGAGTTCACCTGTGCCTCAAGTGACAGTTCTGGATCCAAGAGCACCCCAAAACTACGAACCTGATCCTTTAGGGGGAGTGCAACCCCCTCCAGAACAGGTTGAATATCACCTAGCCGGGCAGACGAACCACCCACTAACAGTACCTCCATCTTGTCTGGATTGAGTTTGAGTTGAGATGATGGTGATCTGGGTCTGGGTCTGGAGGAACTTTCTATAGTTCCATTGTTATGGACAGATCACTACCTGGTGGGATTTAAAGTTGCTGGGATCTGTCTGTCCATCCATCTGTCATAAGAGAGTATTAAAGCTTCCAGGATGGGCAAAACATTTTTTCCCCGTTATTTCTTCTTCTCTTGCCACTGCTATGCTGATAGGTCAGCTTATCCTAAAGATGTTGCCTTCTTTTTCAACATCAGTCCCTTATAGGCTTCTTGATCAAGTTGCTTTGTTTATTGCATGCCACCAGATTCTTTTGTATGACCTCTCAGAAGTTCAAGTATTCCCCTTTTGCTTATGGATTCCCTCACTCCACTCCCAGTGCTTTTTCATGGGGCTTTTTTTTTTTTTTTTAACTCAGTCATGGCTCAGCCTGCCTCAGTTTGTAGATAAATAGACTGATCTGATGCAGTGGAGGCTGGGAATCTGCTCCAGGTTTCAGTCAGAACCACTCAGAAGTCTAAAGGTGCTCTCTAAGGTGCACCTTGCATAACTCCTTTAGAGTACTGACTGAAACCTAGAGCAGAGTCATTAACACACTGACATCAGAGCCACCAGCCTCCACTGATCTGATGATTGTCAAAATGTTATTGGGGAAGAAAACCCTTTTGAAGATTGGGATAAGGGGTTTTGCTTTGTTAATAATATTGGATTGGATCCAGACTTAGTAATGTTTAGGGTAACCCTATTGGAATCAATTTTCTTTGAGGACAACCTCTTCGTTGTCCTCAAAGAAAATGATACAGTTTGACATTATGAAACTTCTCTGTAATCTCATCAATATTCCTCTCCATCTTACTAGAATGGTATTAATATGTGACAATTACTTGATTTCAGGGCGGAGACCTTTTTGATGCCATTACCTCCACAAACAAATATACAGAACGGGATGCCAGTGGGATGCTGTACAATCTGGCCAGTGCCATCAAGTATCTTCATAGCTTGAACATCGTTCATAGGGATATCAAGCCTGAGAATCTACTGGTAAATAGAATATTCAGCGCATCTTAGACATTTCTGTTCATATAGTTGATAATCTGTTATTGTTGTATCTTTTATTCTGTTTTAATGCATTTGTTTTAATGCATTCATTTTATAATTGATTTAACCAAGTTTTATTTATGATTGTAAGCCACCTTGAGTTCCATTTTTCTTGGTAGAAAGGCAGGGTACAAATCCAATCAATCAATAAATATCATTCACCTATCTACAGACTTCATTGAAATGTGGAAATTTTCATCATAAAAATATTTTCAGAGCCTAGCCACTATTACACACTCTATATGCCTGTAGAATACATATAGTTTACTTCTCTTTTATAGATAAATGGATTGGGTATATGCAACATGGCTAAGATGATGCCACTGGACAATTGCGCTGCTGAATCTTAGCAAGTAGTTCAGCATACCTTGTTTAACCTGTTTTAAAAGACAGTATATGAAATGTTACGCTGTCCCACTGCTATTCTCATTATGATTATTCACAGATATAGAACTGTGTTGTATATCAATTGCATGAGAAACCACTTTGCTCTTTATCCCCTTGTGTTGTGGGCACTATATATGTTACATAGTTAGTAGTTTGTAACTCTTGCAGTTATGAACCTCTTTGGTAACTCTGGTCTGATTAGCCAACTACTCCGCAAAACCCACCCCAAGCAAGTACATTTACTAGCCACTGGGCATCAGGACTCTTCCCCGAGGCATTCCATGGTGCAAGCCAACTTTCTCAGGCTTTCACTGGCTTTGTCTTTGCACCCTTTGGGGCGTTTCCCCAAAACACGTATAATAGTACCTGCCTTAAAACCAGAGCCCTTTGAGGTGTTTGAGAAGACTTGGAAAAAGAATTGCTTATTCCATAGAATCCATAGTTCACGGTTGAGTATTTACTTCACTGATCTGCTCAACAACCATACAGCACTTCATCTCCAGTATTACGGGGAGGGCTCTAGCTCAGTGGTGGTAGAGCATGTGGTTTGCATCCAGAAGGTCCCAGGTCCAATCTTCGTCCTCTTCAGATAGGACTGGAACTGAGATCCTGGATAGCTGCTGCCCATCAGAGTACACAGCAGATGGAACCACGGTCTGATTCGGTATAAGGCAGCTTCCTATATTCCTCTAGCGAACTACAGATGAAGTTTGTTAAGGATAGGGTAGAAACAGTCAGCTATGATGGTGAAGATATGCAACAAAGGCTGCAGTCCCAAGAGCTACTTCAGGCTTGCCTGAGAAATTGGGCATGGCTAGTGGAATTTTTTAAAACTTAATGTTGTTTGTTTCATTGGTGGGGGCTGAATACCAAAGCCACATGCTGTACCACGAACTTCTCTCAGTTTCAAAAGTGGTTTGCCCATGTAGCATGTGTGACTGCTGTTCAAGAAACAGAAGACCAAAGTGCTGTTGGGTGCATGGGAACTGATCATGCAGATGTGTGGATGCAGATCATGTCTATTCAGCGAACAAAATATATGTTGTTTCTAGCTTCCGATTGTATTTCTAGAGTAAGGATGTAGTTGCTGTCTTCCAGTATGATCAAGATGTGGTTACTGGATTCTCTCTTTCATAGTAAGCTGCCTGTCATAGCATCTCTATCTCAGGCAAGCAGCTATAAGTATATCTTCAGCTCCACTGTTACCCCTAAAAATAACAATCTCTCCCCTTTGAGATTGACACCCTTTCATTCTTTGCTCCCATCCTTGGGAAACTTTTATTTATATGTTTATCATTTAATTATATGCCACCTTTTAGGGAAACCCTCCCAAGGCAGCACACAGAACTTAAAATGACAAAAGTAATGATAAAAACAATAAAACAATAATAACATCAAAATTAACCATTGAAACCAGATAACACCACATACAAGGGCACCAATAAAGTCTTGACTCGGTAAATAAACAATTATTTAAGGCCTTGAAGGGTTGTAATGATGGGGCCTTACGTGCATCAATTGGAACAGAATTCCACAAACAAGGGTCCACCACAGAGAAGGTCCTATTCCTCATGTCTGCCAACCTAATTGTTTTGACAGGTGGGTGTGCACCTGCAGGGTTCCAGTCACTTGATCTCAAGTGCAGGCAGGTTAGTATGGGTGAAGGCTTCCAGTAACTTTGTTGCTTGTCCCTTCCTAATGACTCCAATGTAGATTCATTCTGCTAGGACTAAACTTTCCATCTAGGTATATTCACAAGTATGACAGTCCATGATGTTGCTATGGTTTTTCTTATGCAGGCTCCTTTCTTACCTGGGCTGCTGCAAAGCATATCAGATTAGGGGAGAGGTTGAGGGTGAAACCAGATGTGATGGTGGCAAATTTCTATTTAAACACAGACATGCCCCAGTTATGTAGAATGGGCTTGGGTCCAACTTTAAAAGAAAAAGGAACATACAGGTAAGGAACCTAGTCAGCCACTCTTCCTGCTGGTTTTACCTGAGGGAAAGGCCAATGGAAGAGATTAGGTTTAGTTGCAGTATGGAACTAATATTTAAAATAATAACCTTTGCACGATGCATTCTTTGCAACATAGAAGACTTCATGTTAATTGTAGTGCTCTGCTGCATATATAAGCTTTAGCAATCATATGTCAAGATTCATTAGAATCTTGTTCCCTACAATGACAGAGATGGTATCATGGGAAAATGCTTTTCTAGTCAGAGTTTCCTAGAGCTGGAAAGCAGCAGCAGCTGGCCTGCAGTATTCCACTCTCCGTTTGGATTTTCCCCCCTCTTAAAATAGATCTTGTTGGCCTAGCCTGAGCAATTGCATTTTTTTTTATTTTGTTAGTATATTTTTGCATTCCAGTCACATGCAGTAGTTCTGATCTATTGTTCACTTTTCATAGTGATTTTTGATACATTTACCTAATAAGAAACTTACACACACACAAAACTTACACACTTAAACCAGGCAAAAATATATGAGAGCTTGTTGAAGATTTATTTATTTATTTGCAACATTTGTATACTGCTCCACATCTAAACAGATTCCAAAGCAGTGAATAACAAGAGATAAAATAAAGAAAAGATAAAATGAATGAAACATGATATTAAAATTATTCTTTAAAATAATTCTAAAATTATTCTGTAGATAGTTTTCTAAACATCTATCAATGGCAAGTTGATTAGTATCACACTCTAAATGCTAGTATGCTTCTGCATTCACTGAATTGGGCTGCTCAGATAGGCATCCTTTTAAAACAACAAAAACAACCAGAAACAAAATGGATACTAGCTAAAATCATACTGTTGCCTATACTCCAGTTCTAAACACATGGCATGGAAATAGGGTTCAGTAATTTCAAACAGACTCACTTCAAAAGGAGTTCTCTTAGAATCACAGCATTATATATCTATGTAAGACCAGTTCACACATGTTAACAGTCTACACATAATCTCTTCCCAATCATCTACTGGTACAAAGGTTGCGTTGGGAAAGGTATCTTCTGAACTGGCATTCCATGGGGTCTCTCCCACTGCAATTTGTTGTGGTGGTAGTTTTAAATATAAGATATGGGGCCTGACCTGATATAGGAGGAGAGGAATACAGCTTTCAATTTTTTTTTCTCACACTCACAATGAGAAACAGACCCCCACCCACTTTAAATTAATTTGGAGTGGGTGTAAATATGAGCAGAGATATTGGCCAAACATTCTTTCCTTGACATCCACTTTCAGAGTAGTGATGGATGAGTTCTCCCAGCCTTGAATCAAATTGGTTTGTATAAAGACAAGCTGTATCTGAGTTCGAGGAAATAGGTCAGCAGAGCTATGCGTGATTGGTTTATTTACCTCAGTGTAAACATGCACTGGATTTGGATCAGGATCATGGTGCTTCAGGAGAGGAGGGTTTAAGCTTCCTCCCAAATTTTATCAACCCACTGCTGTTTAGTTGGTTGCTTTGGAGACTTCCAATTATGTGCTATACGTGACTTTGCAGCTCAAGCAATTGCTTAAGAAGGTCTTTCTACAGGAATCCAGACGTGTACAAAATTATGTATGATGTGGAGAAGGTGGATAGGGAGACATTTTTCTCCCCCTCTCAAAATACTAGACCTGGGGTCATGCTATGAAGCTGATTGGTGGGAGATTCAGGACAGATAAAAAGAGGCCTTCTTCACACAATGCATACTTAAACTATGGAATTCATTACCACAGGATACAGTGATGGCCACCAATTTGGATGGCTTTAATTAGGGGTTAGACAAATTCCTGGAGGAGAAGGCTATCAATGGCTACTTGTCCTGATGGTTATATGCTACCTCCATTATCAGAGGCAGTAAGCCTATGTACACCCGTTGCTGGGGTGTGTGGGAAGGAGGTGCTGTTGCACTCATGTCCTGCTTGTGGGTTTCCTGTGGGCAGCTGGTTAGCCACTGTATGAACAGAATGCTGGACTAGAAGGACCCTTGGTCTGATCCAGCATAGCTCTTCTTTTGTTCTCATGTAATCCAGGGTCATTAGGTTCAAAATGATGAAAAAGCATAGCTTTAGCACTTACTAATGGTCTAACAGTGAGAAATTCCTGACAGTAATCAGAAACCATGTTTCAAGAACTCCTGCACTGTTAAACTTTCCACCAAAGATGAAAGTATGAACCTTTTTTCTGATGCTAATTGTTGGGGGTGGAATATATGCTGAGAAATCTGAATGGGCTGCATCTGGCCTGTGAGCTGGAGGTTCCTACTCCTGCTGTTTAGCATTAGGACCTCCTTTGTTTCAAGGAGAGAAATAGAGCAGCCATTTGTGAACCACCAAAAAAAAGGCTAAAAGAGGACACCTAGTTGCATGAAATTTGCATGTTCTAATGTACATGTATTGCTGCAAATTTAGAAATAATTATTCTAATGTAAATAGAGATGCAGTACATCTCACCATCCTGTGGAAGACTGTTACTGGCAGGCCTTGCTGTCCAGCTCCTAACTTTTGAAGGGCAACTTCATGGCTCAGGCCCTCTTTGTTATGCTTTGTTATCTTTATACTGGACTTGGAATGGGCAGCCCTTCAAATAGTGGAGGCCTTCAAACTACAGGACAGTCCTCTGGCAGCCCTTCAGACAGAGGACTCTCCTCTGTAAAAAGGGACACATGGCCACCCTAAGCAAGGAGCACTTTCTTCCTCTGTTTTTCCTCTGAGCAAAAAGCACTGACTTGCTCCAATTTTTCTGTACAGTGTGACATCTCATATACAATATCACACTTGTATTTTACCAGTTACTAATCTGGATATTTACTGTCCTTCATTCCAGTCATTCTTCTGGATTAAAACCTTAACATCATCTCTAAGGTTGTGTTGAAAGGGGAATGAAAAAATCTATACTTTACCACACTGTATATGTTACCACACTTAAATTATACAGACTTTGAGTGTACTCCCTAACTATCCTGTCGTGCTCAAAACTATGGACAATTTTGACCTGGATGAAGGCAGAGGTTGACACATGTTGGTGTACAGGGGTTACTAAACTGTGTAACCCCTGTACAACAACAGTTTTATTGCTTAGTTAAAACTATTTTGATTAGGCACCCTATTTTGACTTGGTCACACCTCTTTGTTGATTTATCCTGCATGGTATTAATATCAAATTCCAATACACGTGCTGTTAATCAACTAGCTATTTTGCTGTTTTACTGAACCAAGCTTAAAAGGCCTTAGTAGATGGAATACTTTGCATATAGAAAGGCTTTAATATTTCACCACTACATTCACTTCACGTGGTAACTTCAAGGCATGCCTTTCCCATTTTAATCGGAGCATATTTTCATAATTGCTGCTATTTAACATGATTATTTTGTCAAATCACGGGATAGCTTTATAGCCATATAATAAGCCCAGGAGAACAACTTCTCTGACTGTTGCCATCTGCAGCGATCACAAGAGCAGCTTAGAAAATATGGACAGTCTTTAGAGTAATAGGATACATATGGTAGCACACAATTATGTGTGGCTGGATTCAATTAGTGTTGTACAATTACACAGTTTTATTGCTTAGTTAAAACAGTGAAAGCACTACACAGTGGGTAATTTGCACTAATCCACATCTCTTTAATTGCCCTTCAGGGCTTAAAGGAAAATAGAACTTGTAAAGAGCTTACTTTCTGAGTAAGATGAGCTTTAAACGATCATGTATATTCTTTGTTCTTGGCAGGGCAGAGAGTTAAAATATTACTGCTTCAAGTTGGAGTCTTATTTATGTCTTCATTTTTACCAGCTAGGGGATTGGGAGGGGATATTGCCTGTTCCCCAATGTTTCTTTGTTTTCTTGTTTACAGAAAGAAATTGAGGGTTTTTTTTAAGAAAATAAACTCTAAGGGTGCAATCATATGCATGTTTAGAGGGAGAAAAGGCCTACAACTCCCAGAATGCTGGGAGTTGTAGGCCTTTTCTCCATCTAAACATGCATAGGATTGTGCCCTAAGAGAATTTAAGCAGAGAAAATACCTTCTTGATAAAAATCCTAGCAAAAGGATAAATTGGTTCTCTTAATTGGCCTCCCGTAAACTTATTCAAATTATGATTCAAGTTTCCAAACTCTTTGCTCAATAACAATTTCCCCCCATGCACCCCTCACCCCCAGTAACACATGTAAATGCTTTTAAAAATAGCTGAGATTATTTATTAAGAAAGTTGACATGCTTCCTAATGTAGGTTCAGCCACTGAAGTCCAGCTTTGCTGTATGTGTCCCTGTCAGAACAACTTTAAAATGTCTATTGTGAAGCACATAATTCAAAGTGTTGTTGAAATATAATTTATTGCTGCCACTTCAGTGAACACATTCTTGAAGTATTATAAACCAGGTGTACTTAACAACCCATGTTTTTAATAATGGTGCAATTACACTTTTAAATATCCTTCTTCCCTGCCCTTATACATTTTGGTGCTGTCAGAGCCAATGTGTTGAGAACTTCAGATTGCTGGTTCTTTCTGAAGACAAGTTCCAGTTATAAGAGCTCATTGAAAGCCAAACTAGGTCTCCAAATTTTAAAAATTTTCTCAGAAAATGGTGCTTCCATTGCCATGCATTTAAAATACAGTGGCTTAGACAAAGGGATGATCTCATTTTTATTTTTAGTGTAAACACATTAGGAAACATTCTTTATCTTTGCCTCACTGCTTACAGTGGGTTTGGGTGGCTGCCTAGCTCACAATTTAATGAGTAAAGGAATGTCCTAGAAAAATGGAGAATCATGCGGGAAGCTGTTAAAAATCTTGTACATCTTTCCAGTGCTGTCAGTGGTCATGGAAATGCAGAATAATTGGATTGGAAGCGCCTTATGGCATCCAGTCTATCAGCATGCTAAAAGCGGGTATTCATCCCTAAGGCAGTCAGAAGTAGTGAAAATACTACTTACCCTTCAGTCTCAGCAATAGACAACCTCTAATGGACAAGTGATGGACAAGCTGGAAGTTCCTTCAACTTTTTAGAACAAGTCTACCCAAACTAAAATGTTCCTTGAAAGTGCTCTCCCTTAAAAAAAATTATAGTTATGAATATTCTATGACCCAATCTGCATGTTCAGAAAAAAGGCATAAAGCCCACCCTTCCTAGGGAGAAGTCATGGGCAAGGACCCCAAACCCTCATCCTCAGAGGATCCCAACCCCTTGTCCTCCAAGTAGGCTCCAGAGTTAATGGCTGAGAGCGATAACTCAGCCATGGAAAGGTGTCACGAGGCTTCCACTTCCCCAGGAGCCAGTTCACCAGGAAGGCCCAAGGAATTAAGCTCCCCTGTGTCCAGAGGAGGTTGCATTACCATCCCTCAGACTCTTAGGAGTCAGGCCCTGAGGATCCTTAGGCCATGAGGACACTAGCATATCCCAGTCACTTCCACATCATCACAGCCTGAGATTGCTAAAATAGGCCAAGCCCCTTTAGGAGGCCAAGCCTTAGTCAGCATGGAGGTAGGATCAGAGGTCAGACTAAATCCGGCAACACTCCTGTTTAAGCCTCAGCCTTACTCTGCTCCTTGTAGACACAGACAACCCTGTCTAGCTTCCAGCCCAGCACTACCTGTAGCTTTCTGTAATGCTAATGTCTTTCCGGCTGGGTTCAGACAACATGCTAACCCACCATGGGTTGCTCCTGAATGTGAACCATGGTGGTTTAGCATGTTGTGTGGAGTTTATTTCCTTTTTTACAGTTTCTAGCTTCCACACACACAATCGGTAAGTTACCCAACCTCATTACCCACCCTCTGCAGAGTGGGTATGAGGTCCCAGGGTGGCTTACTGTGTCATGTGTTGGGCTTACTGTGGATAAACACTCTCATGACCATAGAGACAGCCACCTAGAGCACCTGGAAATGCCAGCGAAACTCTAGCCTGTGTGGCTGAACTTGATGGTCACATAGCGATGGCTGGAGCGGCTGGTGCGATCCTGTTACCATTGTGGTGGCCGCTGGGATACACATCTGCAGTGGCAGGAGAACCCTGCAACCCAAACTACATCACAGAGCATCATCAGAACCTACAGCCTGAAATGGTCCCGGAGCTTTGAGACATTTGAGGATTCCACATTCTGGAGAGAACCTACCTATCTGCAGCTCCTGAATACACCCTGATACTGTTCCAGAATCCACACTTCTCAGAATTATATGAGGTTTTTCTGAAGGCCATCTTTTAAAAAAGTTTATTTCATTTTTTACAGTTTCTAGCTTCCAGGAGCCACTATAAAGTGTGGTGCTTCCTGTGTGCTTCAAAAATGTGTCTAAAAATACCCTCGAAGTGGAGATGCATCATGATGTCCTGTCCCTTCCTTGGTAATTGTATGGGGGAAAAGATGGCTGCCTCCATTGAAACATGAATATCTTTACATACTGCTGCTTCTAGGGCATTTTCAGATGCATGTTCAAGGTGCATGGGATATTTCAGACTTCATAATTGCTCCAAGCAGCTACAAACTGTAAAAGAAAGAAAAAAGAAAAAAAAAGGCAGCTTTTCAACTACCTTGTAAGTAGTTTTAAAAAATCTTTCAAGTTTAAAAATAGGTTAACGTATGCAGATTTTTAAGAAATGGCCTTGCCCATCAAAAAATGGCTGCCATGGTGGGCATGGTCAGTCACAAAACACTCATTTCTCAGAAGGCAAACTGGTGAGACTAAAAGGAAATTAACTTGTCCAGGATCTTAAGTAAAAGGCAGAGGTGGGGTCTGAGCTCCAAAACACAAAACCACTCTTTTGAATCCAAATAAAAATGGAGCTGGAAGGCAGAACTTCACTTCGCAGCATGCCATCTTCCCAGTTCTTTTTAAAATAAATAACTTAAATAAAATAAGGATCTGAGGGGCAGGGAGCCTGGTGGACACCAAGAGAGGTGTCTGTGGGCACATGAATGCCCATGAACACCACGTTGCAGACCCCAGCTATAATGGCTGTAGGCAACCTGTTTTAGGGTTCCAGCGTCTTTACAGATAGAACACTGTGCTTTATATTCAACCAAAATATTTTGGTTACTGTTTCATGTTCACTAAGTACAAGTTTAGTTCAGGTTCAGCCCCTTAATTCCCTATATATGTGTTCATCTCTGTTACTCTCCTCTTGTTCCCACCACCCAGGTTTCACTGTCACAATCGCAATAGAATGTAAGATTGAGTATTAGAGAATTATCAGTTTTCTGTCATAAAGAAGGCACTAAATTGGAAGTCTCTTTGTTTGTTTAGGTTTACGAACACCAGGATGGAAGCAAGTCTCTGAAGCTGGGAGATTTTGGACTGGCCACCATAGTCGATGGACCTCTTTACACAGTCTGTGGGACACCTACTTATGTAGCTCCAGAAATCATTGCAGAAACTGGGTAAACCAGTTTGTAACATTGGATCGCATCAGTATGAAAATGAAATGTATTAATACTTAGCAAATTAAATCTCAAGAAGGTCACTGATAAATTAGGACCAAGGCAACAAAGAGTTATAATGTTTCTAAGGTGTTATTAATTATAACTGCCCACTGTTTATTGTTTATAATCTCCCTTCCTTCATCTTCTGTTCTATTTTACTTAGCACCTATTGTGTAGAGTTAATATAATCTGGTGTAAGAGATCCAATATGTACCTGAGTTCTTGTGAATACTGGATGTCCATTTGGATAAAAATCATGCAATACTTGAACGTTTTATATCTTAGATTTAGTTCATGCTCCTCTAATTTCTGTAGCTTTGTCCTAGTATCATAAAAATGTGATATAAAATGCATCTCTTATTCAAATGAGATTATTTAATTTAATGACGGTCTTTGCCATCATACAATTTTCTTTTGGTTTTATTCTGTATAGGTCATACTAATCGTAATATCCTATCACTTTTAGATATGGCCTGAAGGTGGACATCTGGGCAGCTGGTGTGATTACTTACATCCTGTTGTGTGGTTTTCCTCCATTCCGTGGGTATGAACTATGACATTCTGTTCATCTCTTAACAATGCACCTCTGTTCTGTCAGTGGCCCATATGTTTTATCTCTCTGTATATAACACTGGTTGCTCTCCTCCCCCTGCCCTGTCACATGATATAATTTAATTTTACGTAAACATCATTGTAAAAGATGAAATGGCAATATCATGGGCTTATTTTTATTGATACAATTCTACAGTGGTAAAAAAAAAAAATCTCTGTCCTTTCCAGAATTTAAATACCATGTTAAATAATTTTAGAATTGTATAAAATGTAAATCTAGTATATGTTTAATGAAAGACATGGTCTGAACGCACATGAGGCAGCCACCTTGCTGAAGCTAAGCAGGTTTGGGTCTGGTCAGTGCTTGGAGGGGAGACCACCTGGGAACCATATACAGCCACCTTGAATTCCACAAGGGAAGAAATACGGGATAAAGAATGAAAGAAAAATAGAAGCGCAGCACAATGCAGATGATGGAAATAATCTGATATGATGAATTAACAAAGGCAACCATTCCATGAAGCCCCTTCCTTCCTTCCTTCCTTGCTTCCTTCCTTCCTTCCTTCCTTCCTTCCTTCCTTCCTTCAGATTTTGAATTCATGTTGCTTGGTAGACCACACTTGAGGCACTACAACAGGGGAAGGCAGTCTCTGGCCTAGTGGCCTAATCCGGACCACGGGCCTAATCCAGCCTGCCATGGAGCCCAATCTGGCCCACAGAGAGTTGAGGACCCTCCGCAGGCTGACCCCGACCTCCCCAAACCCCACCCCTTTTCAGTGCAGCACATCAGAGAAAAACTGGAGATTCCCCCATACCACTCAGCTGGGGATTGCAGAAGCCTGCAAGCCCCAATCAGGATGTGAGCAGTGTGGGAGAGAGCAGTACAACTCAGCCAGTGTTTGCAGGAGCCTGCACCTGTGAGCCCCAGCCAAGTCAGACTCCTTTTTCCTGCCCTGATCACACCCTGACTGAGCCCAAGTGGGGTGGGAAGGAGCCAGTCGACCTGGCTGGCACTTGTGGTAGGTGGTCGCTGCATGTGCCAGCCATTCCCTTCCTGCCCTGCGGAGCCCTGTGTCTCTCTCTCTACACAGAAAAAAAGAGAAAAAAGTGGGTGCTGCAGCACCGAGGATGTCTTGGGGGGGGGGAGGGTTTCAGGTGGGCCCCCACCTCCTTGTTGTCATCTGACCCACCGGGCTTGGTCCAAAAGATGCCCCCGCCCCACATGGGATAAACAGCTTTTCAGGCACTTGACTTTAAGGGCAGAGTCTTATCATTTTCTGTTTTTTTGCTTCTGTCAGTTTAATAGAAACAGTGATGGAAAATGATGGTTTTGTTTCCTTGTTATGCAGAAGCGGAGAAGACCAGGAAGTCCTTTTTGATCAGATCTTGATGGGACAAGTAGACTTTCCATCTCCATACTGGGATAACGTTTCTGACTCTGCAAAGGTAGATGTACAGAGTTTGCTGTTCTTTTTTTCTTTCTCTTCTGTCAGAGATCCCATTTATACACCTTTTCTGAGCATGCACACACTTCTGCGTTTTCCATTGCAAACATATTGGAAAGGTTTAGCTAGCACATATAGTACATGTCATCCATTTTATAAAGTAAGAAGAGTACACAGTTGCGTATAACATAGTTGCGTATATCACCATTCCAGTTCCAGCACTTCAACAGCAAGTAGACTCCAAATCACTAGTACGGCCAGGTTAGTTTTTCTGTCAGTGCTAATTCCCATAGTTCATTCATTCATCCATCAGCACCAAGTACTTTTGCTGATTTTCAGTATATGCCCAGAATTTAAAGGTATTGTTCACGTAGCTGCATTTGTGCATATCCCCAGAATTGCGAAGGACATGCTTTAGGACAGTCATGAGGTGTTTTGGACTTCAACTCCGATCAGCCCCAACCAGCATGGCCAATGGTCAGGAATGCTGGAAATTGTCATCCAAACCATCTGGAGGACACAAGGACAGGGAAGGCTGCTTTAGAAATCAGAATCAGAATAACTATGATTATAGTTATGTTTGGGGTTATAGGCAGAATTATTTTCCTTTTGAGGTATGATCAATATAATTCATCCATAGAGTATAAGAGAATAACATTAGTTAAGAAAAGAGCAAAAAGGTTTGTAAATTTTGTTCTCATTGATGACATTTTGGAGACTGGTTCTGCTGTAACCTTGCATTTTGCATTTCTTGAAAGCTGTAAATAAAGTAAAGTGATTTATTGTACCCACCCACACGCAAGTCTGGCTTGAGAGCACTTGATCTTTCCCAGTGCCCTACAAAATATGAAGATTGTATGGAGGAGTATATTGACACTAAAATAATCATATGAAGGACAAGCCACATAGGAACAAAGTACATGATACATGAAATATGTAGCTAGCAACTTAGCCTCTCTGTTTTTTTATTTACAAGTATGTGTATGAACCCCGATTTGGATTGGAACCACTGTACGTAGGTAGCGGAGGTTTAAACCTTCCCCTCCCTGCCCCTTGTTTTCCTAAATTTGCCAAAAGCAAACCACCATTGGCACCAATAGAGGTTTTTCTCCCTTTTTTGGCCCCCACAGGGGCAGCAGAGGGGTGAATATAGGAAAACAAACCGCTCCGAGGGGAAGGTTTAAACCAGGCAAGAGTGGGGGGCTCCAGGGGCCATTTTACCCATCCTGGACTCCCCACCCCCATGGGTCTCACTCCCACTAGCACCCTGTGGAATTGCCCATGTGTCCTGTGGTGGCAGCAAAAAAACCTGCTATGGAGTGATTATTAGGTCAAATTTAGCCTGTTCTCAAGCTACATTTGACATATTTACCATTCCGTAATGGTAAGCATATGGAGATTTTTTAGCCGCTGCCATTGCCACACATTTCAGTGGCAGGGCCACTCATGGGCCACATGTTGCCCACCCCGGTAAACTTGTGTAAAGAACTATTTCCTTTTATCTGGCCTGACTCTCCCATGAAGCTGATTGGTGGGAGATTCAGGACAGATAAAAGGAAGTACTTCTTCACAGACCATATAATTAAACTATGGAATTTACAAGATGTAATGATGGCCACCAATTTGGATTCATGGAGGAGAAGGCTGTCTGTCAATGGCTACTAGTCCTGACGGCTATCAGAGAGTCAGTATGCATGTGTACTCCAGTTACTGGACAACATGGGTGGGAAATTGCTGTTGCACTCATGTCCTGCTTGTGGGCTTCCCATGGGCAGCTGGTTGGCCACTGTGTGAGCAGAATCCTGGACTAGATGGACCCTTGGTCTGATCCAGCAGGGCTCTTCTTATGTTCTTAAACCTCCCCTACCCACATATAGTAGTCCCAGTGGGCATAGTTGTAAAGAAAAAGAGGCTAAGCTGCACACTACATATTTAACTTATTGAGTAGTTTGACCCATAGACATTATCCCAAGGTGACTTGTGTTGGCATTTCCCTGGATAGGACTTGGAACTACCCACATTCGACTGTACAAGTTAGTTAGAAACTGAAACATACCATGCTGGAACTGGTGGTTTTGTAATGAATGTTTTAAAAAAAGTTTCAGTGTGATGTTGGGTCCTTGGCATGTCACCTTGTGAAATGAATGAGCAGCTCCTGTGTTTTATTTGAAAAAGCATCTTTCTCTAGACTAGAGATAGGTGAATGCAATCAGCGTAAATTGTTACAAAACATATTTGACTATGCTTAATTGACTGAAATACAGTTTTGAATTTGTCAAATGACTTCCCAATGCCACTGGCAAACTTGTGTCATGAATTAGCCTTCTCCTTAGCAAGCTTTTTCAAAATATCCCCTTTTGAAGCAGAATCCCAATTATCACCAACAAAAATGGACGTTTATACTTTATTGCCCCATTACCATAGCTATTTGACAATGAGGCAGTTAGTGGAAAAAGAAATGTATTCACTTCATTGTTGAGAAGACAGAGAAAACTGTGGACTACTTAACTCTAAGATGGTAACTGAGTCTTAAAAAACTAGAAGTTGATTTTTAAAATATCTGTTATTTTTATGGAGAATCCAAGAGTGAGCCAAAAGCTAGGATTTCATGCTGCTTTCTATTAAAACAAAAAACCCTTGTTATTTTACAAATTGGAAGATCATGTTCCCTTTTATTTACTATATTATGTAATAATTCCTTTCTGTGATATTTTAGGACTGCCATCTGACTCTTTAAAGTATTTTAAACTATTGGTTTATGAGTTAGACTTAGAACATCTCCCCTTTGGTTATTGTTCAATGTATTAAACCATGTATTTTGCTGCACTAAGTTGCACAAAAATTTTTCTTAATGGATCCTGTTAGAATGAACTTATTGGGCCCAACTTTTTCATTCCACAGGAACTTATTACTATGATGCTTCAAGTAGATATAGATCAGCGATTTTCAGCTTTGCAAGTCCTTGAACACCCTTGGGTTAATGTAAGTAACTTTTAGGGCTGCAGGTTTTATTTTAGCCCTGATATCTTTTATTCCTTAGCTTGTCAGGTCTTTTGAAATGCTCTTTGGGAAGCAGAACATTTTAAAATATGCCACAAGTAAATGTAGACCTATTTTCAGTAATATTTTTTCTCTCCTTGTATTCTGAAAATGCATCAGGAATGTGGCCAGAAAATGGCCGTACTATGACTTTGGAATGTATTACTAGCTTTCTGGAGCTTTGCCAGTTCCAAATCTCAGACTTGTCACAGAGCTCTGATTCAAGACACGCTTTTCTCCATTAAATATTAACTTCTGACATGGGCTTCTAAATATGCTCATTTCAAGTGCACTTCACCTACATCAGCAAGAAAGAGCTTGATATACAGTTGTACAACTTTAAGTCTGTATTGGATCTTGTACAACTTTAGGGCTGTATTCAATCTTAAAGCCTCTGCATTGCAAGTCTTGTGACGCTCTCCCAAATCCTGAAATTATTAATGCATGAATGGGTATAATGTATCATACGGTCATGCCACGCCAAAGAACAGTAATGCCACAATACAATAGTTGGAGTTTGTATGTACAGCAAGGGTTCAATTAAGATCCATCCATATTAGCTATATTAATGTATATACATGGCATTAAAGGAGTTACCAATGCGGGGGGGGGGGGCATGTTGTTAAATTTTACTTGGAGTAAAAGAAGCCTTGATTTCCAGTAATATTGATAGAAGATACTGGGGACCATACCACATATGTGTAACTCTGCATATTAAAATTTTGATCTTTACCTCTTGCCCATTCTTTGTCTCACCTGACACTTCTAAGTTTACTAGGGATATAATACATGGACACACGGAAGATTATATAAATAAGTACACACACACACACTGAGGTGGCTTCTAGACCCACTCAGGTTACACCCACCAAGTACCATCAAACGATTATCCCCATGCTAACACCGTGCTTCCAGAGCTTGATGTGATCTCAGCCTTCTGACAATACTGGATCTGCCCCTGTCCAAAATATTTTTGATAGTGGTCTTTTTGGATTTTTCCATAAGCAGATCATGGTGTTTTCACCCTGGAAGTCACATTCAAAGCTGTATCTGGAATTTTTCAGTATGTTTCTGTGACAGGGAAGAATTCTTGTAACTTCGTACTGGAACAATTCAGAATTCCTTAAATCAGTATGCATTACTGAGCCAGTATTCCATGCCCCTTGACCCTGGTCTTATTCTGTAGCATTTTTTGAACTTATGTACTATATCTTTCTCAGTTCAGTATTTCACTACTGATGCATCCAGGAGATTTTGAAAATCTTGCCTCCCTCCAACTATAGACTTGAAACTATAGGTACTGTGTGAGAGCACAGGGGAAGAGAGGGGAAGACAGAAGCTGGCTTTTGGTCCTTGATCTTGTTATTTATACCTGCTGTTTACTTCATAATTCTATAAACATGTCTATGGGCAGTATCCAATGCAATTGGCATAGCGCTAGTGTAAGCAACCTCTAGTGCAATGCCAATAGTGTAAGCTGGTGCAATGGGTTTTCCAAAGAACGGCAGCACTGGATACTGCCTGTTGTCTCTAGTCCATTTCAGTGCAACAGAAAATTATTGTTTATAATGGGATACACCAAGAGGGTTCTGTGTTTTGGGTTACCAAGCATAATGTTACTCCAATGTTATAGTATACTGGTGCAAATGTTGAGGATCATGATGTTGGAGTGTTGTTGCTATCTAAAGATACATACATGTCCAAAACAGCTGAGAGAGGTCATAATCCTCAAACTTCTGTGGGACTACTCCAGTGCAGCTATTTTTAAGACTTCAGGTGTAGTTACAGGAAAATGAATCTATGTTACATATCACAGGGTTTTAAAGTGTGTGTGTGTGTGTGTGTGTGTGTATGTGTGTGTGTGAAATCTTATTGCCTAGTCGACAAGAAAAGGGGCAAGGTTGGGAAATCCAGAGTGACTCTAACAACCACCATGGCCATTCTGTCTTGTATCTTGTTTATTAATTACATATCCCATGAAATCATCCTTGTGTTAGGATTCTCCAGGGCTATCTTAATAGCATATGAAAGTACCCAATAAGTTGATCTTATGATGCCTTACTTTTGGGTTAATGCCAGTGTGTGCAGGCTGTTAAACTTCATCAGTGTCAACTTCAGTCATATTGGTGAAGCTAAGTGGTAATTCTTAAATACCATATAAAACTTGAAAGGCGATCTAGCCATCCTAATATTTCAATCACTTCACATGGGGTTCCAATCAGAAATACTTCAGTTTGTGATAATAAAAGGTGAGTCAACTATCTGTAATTTGCAGATTCACAAAGCCAATTAAACAACTTCCTCCTAGTTGTGAATGTCACGTTAAATGGTGGTTTGGAAAGGTGTTACCAGAATTGTTCTTCAGTTCCTTATAGAAAGTTACTTATAATGGCATGTTTTTGCTTTGCAGGATGATGGCCTTCCAGAGAATGAGCATCAGCTATCAGTAGCTGGGAAGATCAAAAAGCATTTCAACACAGGCCCTAAGCCCAATAGCACAGCTGCTGGAGTGTCCGTTATAGCAGTAAGCATCTGAAATACAATGCTTAAATTCCCCCCGCTCCTCCGTGTCTGTAGTATGATGATCTGTGTCGAGAAGGTGCCACCCAATACTCAACAGATACATTCAGCTTTAATGCAGCATAAAAACAAATCTTCTATTATCCCATCAGTGACCTTTTTTCAATTGCTTCATACTGGCCATTGCTCTTTCACCCTAGGATGTTAGACAGCATGCACAATCCTATATCTTACTGAAACTCAATCTGTCAGTGGAAAAGCCCAATCTACCTTCACTTGCTCAATGACCATTCCATAGATTGGACCATTATTGTGTTAACCTGCAGGGAGGGAAACAACTCTGATTAGAAGCAGAACTATGAGCAAATAAAACATACAAGAAGCACAATCACTTCTGGCATGCCAGTGGCTGCCTACACCAGCTGGTAGTGCCGTACTGCATGAATCGACTGTATACATGCCACTGCAAAAGCGCCAAAATGCCTGCTTGCTGTGAAATGTATAAAGCTGATCCATGCCGATTCTGTGTGTATGACTGGCAGCTGCACAACCAGTTCAGCTTAAGGTATGAGTCCCGATATATGCGTAACAGTTATCATGCCGGAGGTGATTTTAGGACTTGGCCTTAATTTACAATAACTGTAGTATAATTTTAATAGCCTTAATGAAT
The DNA here is from genome assembly GCF_057233095.1 of Heloderma suspectum. Classification (NCBI taxonomy): domain Eukaryota; kingdom Metazoa; phylum Chordata; class Lepidosauria; order Squamata; family Helodermatidae; genus Heloderma; species Heloderma suspectum. Next base: position 41,379,448 of record NC_139460.1, on the reverse strand, counting down.
TCTTTTTTAAAGGACACTAAAGAGATTTGTGATTTTATTTATTTATTTATTTATTTATTTTTAAATTTATTAATCGCCCATCTGGCCGGTCACCCAGCCACTCTGGGCAATGTACAACAATAAAAACAGTTTATACAATAAAATTCAATATTAAAACCATCACATTTCTAAAATTACCCTAGCCCACCCCAAATGCCTGCCTGAACAACCATGTTTTTAATGCGTGGCGGAAGCTCATTAAAGAGGGGGCATGGCGGAGTTCCCTAGGGAGGGAGTTCCACAGAGTGGGGGCCACCACATAGAAGGCCCTCTCCCTCATCCTCATCAGTCTAGCTGTCCTGGGTGATGGGACAGAGAGAAGGCCATCCGAGGCTGATCTTGTTGAGCGGCTTATCTGGTGTTGCTGGAGGTGCTCCTTGAGATAAGCTGGGCCAGAACCATATAGGGTTTTAAAGGTCAAAACCAACACCTTGAATTTGGCCCGGAAAACAACTGGTAGCCAGTGCAGCTCCTTCAGCACTGGAGTGATGTGATCTCGCCTGCGGCTGCCTTTAATCAGGTGAGCCGCCGCGTTCTGTACCAGCTGCAGCTTCCGAACCGTCTTCAAGGGTAACCCCACGTAGAGCGCATTACAGTAGTCTAAACGAGAGGAGACCAGGGCATGTATTACTGATGGGAGCAGATGGTCGGGAAGGTAGGGGCACAGCTGCCATATCAGATGGAGTTGGTATAGCGCTGTCCGGCTCACAGCTGACACCTGAGCCTCCATGGACAGCTGGGAGTCTAAGATGACCCCCAAACTGCAGACCTGGTCTTTCAAAGGTAACCATACCCCATTCAACACTAGGTCAACATCCCCCAAACTCCTCTTGTCTCCCACCAAAAGTACCTCGGTCTTGTCAGGGTTCAGCTTCAGCTTGTTCCTCCCCATCCAGCCACTCACCATCTCCAGACATTTGGACAGGGATTCTATGGCCAACCTTGGTGAAAATTTGAATGAGAGGTAGAGCTGCATGTCATCCGCATACTGATGACACCGCACCCCTAACCTCCTGATGATAGCCCCCAGTGGCTTCACATAGATGTTAAATAGCATTGGGGAGAGGATAGAACCCTGTGGCACACCACAAGTGAGCGGGCACGGGTCCGAAACCTCCTCTCCCAGTGCTATCCTCTGGTACCTGCTGGAAAGGAAGGACCAGAACCACCGTAATACGGTGTCTCCAATTCCCAACCCCTCCAGGCGGTCCAGGAGGATGCTGTGGTCAATGGTATCAAAAGCTGCTGAGAGGTCGAGGAGAACAAGGAAGGAACATTTGCCCCTATCCAGAGCCCTCCTCATATCATTCACCAAGGTGACCAAGGCCGCTTCTGTTCCATGCCCAAGCCTGAAGCCCGACTGAAATGGATCTAGATAATTGGCTTCTTCCAAGTGTGCCTTCAACCGCATCGCCACCACCCGCTCAATCACCTTGCACAAAAAAGGCAGATTCGAGACTGGGCGAAAGTTGTTCAGAACTTGGGGATCCAAGGAGGGCTTTTTTTAAAAGCGGTCTTATTACTGCCTCCTTGAGGGCTGATGGCATCACTCCCTCCTTGAGGGAGGCTTTCACCACCGCCTTGATCCCCTCACCCAGCCTCTCTCTGCAGCTCATAATGAGCCAAGAAGGGCAAGGATCAAGTAAGCAGGTGGTCGGCCGTACAGATGAAAGCACCTTGTCCACTTCATCAGAAGGAAGAAGCTGGAACTGATCCCACAAAACCAGTGTGCCACAGACCACCTCCTGCTCACTAACTGTATCCGCAGTGCATGGAATAACACTCCTAATCCGATCAATTTTATCTGCAAAGTGCCTTGCCAAGGCTTCACAGGAGGCCTTAGAATGCTCCAGCTTGCCATCACTGAAAAGAATCTCCCACTTTCCATTCAGAGATACAGCTGTGCCTGTGGATTTATTCAGTTTGCATATCACTCTTCTGTGCACAATTTGGCTAACTGCTTCCCTCCAGGCAGAAATTAAACTGGCCTGAGATTTAAACAGAGCTCCATACAAACCTTCCAGCATGCTGCAGATGGAGTGTAGCACTTATTTGGGGTGGGAGAAGATTTTGGAGAGAAGCTCTGTTAAAATTTCAATTGCATATCATAACACAGATGGAACCACGTCAGGCATCCCCTCCCCCACATGGTTCCAGCAAGGTGACCAGAAATATATAAGAGTTAATAGTAGTAAAAATGTATTTTTTCTACCCAAAAAAATGGCACTAAAGGTGGCTTATAGGCACAATTAAAACTGATTAAAAATAAAACAAAATATTCAAATAAAATACAAGCATAGCAATTACAGAATGAAAAAATGAAAAAAGCACCTAACCCAACAGTCACATTTATAGGCCAAATGTCTTCTTGAATAAAATGGTCTTTTCCAACTGGCAGAAGGGGAGCAGAGAAGGAGTGAACCTAGTCTCCCTTGGGCTGGAATTCCACATCCTGGGAGTGGACACCAAAAACGCTCTCTCTTGGGTAGGGATGGCCGTTGCTGGGAAATCTAATTCTTTTTTGGCTCGACGGATTTCCATGGCATGTACAACTCACTTTGCACCTGCAAGCCAAGCTGTGGGCTGTTACCAGAACTCTGGAACCTTTTCGTGCATTTTTGGGGGAAGGTTATGCAATTCGCACATATTTTCTGAGAAATTTGCACAAATTATGGTCAAATGTGTGCAAATGTGGCTGAATTGTGGCTGAATTTGCGCAAAATCCCTGGAATATCTGCAAACTGGCCCAACTCACTGCAGATGGAGTCAGATGCTGCAGCAGAAACCAAATGAAGTCCAGGGGGCCAAGCCTAGGAAAACCTATTGAACTCCACATCCCAAACAGAATTCTCCAAAATCCCTACTTTTGGGTCACCACCAAACGTGCCTCTGAAGCTGGCGATCTCCAAAGAAGGGTCTCTCCAGAAGATCTTAAGAACTGGGCAGGCTCATATGGGAGAAGGCAGTCTTTCAGGTAGCCTGGTGCCAAGCCGTATAGGGCTTTATAGGTCATACATAACCAGCGCTTTGAATTCTGCCAGAACCAGACCAGTAGCCAGTGAAGCTGTTGTAACAAGGGAGTCACTTGCTTCCTGTAACCGCCCCCGGTCAACAGTCTGGCTGCAGCATTCTGGATCAGCTGAGGATAGTAGTCATTTTTTTTTAAAGGTAGTAAAACATGTTTTTTCATTCCCCCTGCGCATATGCAGAAAACATTGCATTTCTATTAATTAATATAATTGAGCAGTCACTTTTTAAAAAGTACACATCTTCTCCTTTCTTTATGTCTGTGTTTTAAGCTTTCTTCCATAAATGTGCCTCTTAGTCATGCTCCAGAGAGAGCCATCAGAATGAACGTAACCATTTACTATATCAGATTAATCAGTGTTTGTTCCCAACTTCGATGACCAACTGCAGGTGGTGCGACTGCCAGCGTGCCCTTTCTGTGTAGTTCTCCCACTTTCATGGAATGGATTTTGACAGCATGAAGTCAGTTCAGCTCAGTTGGCCCAGTCTTGTCTGTCTGGATGCTTGCTCCAGAGCTCTTCAGTACTGCAAGTGTTTCATTTCAAGCTGTGCCTCCCTCACCCTCTCTCATCTTTTATTTCTTTAGCTGTTAAAATCAAATAAATAAGCCCTGCCTTGACATGGAAGCTAATCTTTCCCTCATGCTTTCCTTAGGTTTGCTTTTTCTTTGTAATGTCATCAGCTAACATATGGTCAGCATTGTTTTTATTTTCATTTTTTTAAAGCAATAACAACTACAATAGCGTTCCCACCACTAAAACATCCCATTGTATGCATTCTTCATATGAAACGCCAGGTATGTTCTCACCTGCCCAGCTGAAAAACTTTTCAATTGGACTGCCAGCACGCTTGTTGTCCATGAGAAGAATTACTCAGGTCCTCTACTATACAAGGGGTTTCATAGCTTTTAATAGCTCTTCCAAATGCTTTGCTAGCCCTTTTTGCACCCATTCTTTGCCTCCTGTAGTTTTCTTTTGTTTTTGTAAAAAAAAAAAAAATACTTTGCACCAATTGCACTGGAAGTTGATTGCTTTTTGTAGCTGTAATATTTTACTTATTTTAATTGAGAAAAGACATTGCAGTGCAGCTTCTCACTGAAAAACAAAAATGATATAGAAATATGAAACAAATATGCAGATCTTTGCATTGGGTTTAGCACTGTATTATATCTACTGCGTATTGGCACCCTATCTGTTTGCTTCTGGAGCTTTGCATTATCCTGCTAGTATTCCAACACTTTCATTGATTATAAAATTGAACACAATCCCTGCCACTTCATCTAAAATGTAAAGAACTCATTTCCTTTGTGCACATTTTAACAGGCCAGATAATACTAATAAATCTATACTATGCCATTCATCAACTTTACAGTGCAGAATCTCAATAGCAAAATCTCAGTAGCAATAAAATCTGTATCACTTTCACTTTAAACTTGATTAGCAGTTCAATCCTATATGTGTCTGCTCAAAAGTAAGTCCCATTGAATTCAGTGGCTCTTACTCCCAGAAGACTGGGTATAGGATTGCAGCCTAAATCTAAGTTTAGAAAGGCCAGCTGCTAAAATTAAAATGCAATGCTAGGGATAATTGATTTAAAGCTAAAGAGGGTATTGTTTATATATTTTAACATTTTAAATATTCTATAGGTGCCATAATTTAGTGCTAAAATAAATGAATTAATTGCTCCCTTTTTTGTTAAAAGAGTATGTGCATGAATGATAAGTTTAGGAATGAATGTTAGATAAGTGTTTAAATGTTGACAAGTTCTGTGCATGTGTTAGAAGAATGAGTATATATTTATCAGCTTTAGACAAAGTGGTGCTGAATTGAATTGGCTAAACCAACCAGGGTAATATACAGTATTTAGTGTCCAGTTTAGCCTTACAGGCATAGGCTGCAGTGGAGCACCAGACATACGAGATGCAGTGATTGCCACTGACAGAAATGGCTTTTAAATGAGGGATTGCATACATTCATAGGGCAAGCATCTATTAGCCATTATGGCTGTATGGAAACCTCCATGTTCAGAGGCCGTCAAATATGCACTGCTGTGGATCAAACAGTGGGGAAGGGCTGTTGTTTTCATCTGGCTAGCCCCTGCTGAGAACAGGGTGCTGGACGAGATGACTCCCCGGTTCTCCTCTGGCAAGTCTCATGTGTTCTTAATTAAGAGCTATGCATCATCTCTTTTGTAATCGAAAAGGCCTTACATGTGTATGGAGTTTCATAGGTTGCAGTGGGAGAACCCTGCACATGGTGGTGTAGTGGTAAATTTTGAAGTGCAGGGATCTATCATGACAGACCCCATAGCCATGTCCCAAAGGTGGCGAGTCCAAAAAATGCAGGTGGCTATGTTGATTCATATCAACAAACCAGTTCTAGCAGTTTTCATCCCCACCGGGAGCAGGTATTTTGTAAAGCTAATAGGTCTTAACTGCCTATTCAAGAACATCCCAAAATACGTTTCATTACAACAGGGAACAATATATTGTTGGGAGAATTCATCCCCCCAACAGCTACTGCATGGCTTGCAGCTAAGCGCAGATGGAAATCAGAGATGGACGGCAGATGAGTCAGTGTCCCTGCTAATCAAAACAATGCTACATCCCTGCAAGCCCTGGCTCCACTACCCCACCTATTGGGTCCTGGGCCACAGCCATAACAGCCAGTCCAGAGCTCCATGACCACTGTTATATGCTCACTCAGAGCTTGCCCACCCACAAGAGCTTCTCTATTCCCTCCAAGAGATGGGGCAGTTTTGCTCACTTATTCCCTTGTGTGCAAAGTTTTGCCATCTATTGAAGTGAATAGTGAGCCCTGGTGTGGGGTTAAAAGCCCAATGTGCACTGTGAAGTAGGGACGTATGGGAGATTCATTTCAGTTCATTTTTTAATCAGGATGTACCCAGTTTATACCTTACAAACCAAACACAGAGTCCAATGAAATCTGCAGTAGAAATAGTTCCGAGCTTGCTGTGATTCGCAGACACCCCCCAAATGTGTTCGACAGCATGTGTTCATTTGAAAATGTACATGAAAATGGTGTACTTTTGAATACATTTCAGAGAATGCACAAAAGTATGTATGGATTTTCATACATGAAAAAAAGGGGGGAAGCTTGCAATTTGATATGGATTTGAGTCGGACCGAGCTTCAGGAGGGAATTTGGAGAACTTTGGCGAACTTGAATTTTGCTGATTCGCCCATCCCTACTGCAGAGCTCCTGCATGCTCAAGGAACTATGGGATCAAGGACATGGGGTTGTTTCAGGGCCCTAGCAGGTGGGATAGGGGAGCTTTTAAGATCCAGATTGGGCCCTCTGAGCCTGCTAAAAAAAAAAAATGTAGCTTCTAGATGCAGATTTAAAATAATGTCTGTTTTGGACCTCACTTGGGATGGAAAGATGTGCCATGTCCAGTTCTGTGGACCTTCTGCCATTCTTCACTCTCAAATGCATTCCATGGTGGGCTTTGTACGGATTTGTTTGGCTCACATAAATCTGTACAGAATTTTTAGCAAATTTTTAAGTGTGCATTTTTGGTCCACATTTTTCAAATTGTACGCATCTTTTGTGAACATCCACCGATCAACGAAAGCATATTTATGCACATTTTAAAAATGTATGCTTTTTTTCTTTACACACTTTCAAGAGGGAGTATCTCATCAGACACCAGGGTTTTGTTCCACAGAACACATTGCAAGTCCTGAAATGTACAGATTTTCAGACAGAAAATCATTCGGTCTGTGTTGGTTTCTATGGACTGCAGAATTAAGAAATCTGTAAAAAATAAACAACTAAGAAAAACAAACAAACCATCAGTCACAGCAAATTCCTCCCATATTTCTAGCCCTCACTCATGAAAGAAATCCCAACAGAAAATATCAGGGAACCCTGTGAGTAGATTGTCATTTTGACAATCATGCACGCATCTATTGCACTGCATGCACACACAGTGGGAAGCCAAGATGGCCTGAAGATTCCTAAATAGATATATACACTGGATGTATATGCAGCATAGTGCTCATCCTTGATTTGTTGCCAGAAAAGAGGTCTGGCTCAAATTAGCATTCTCTTTAATTCAAGCAAAACAAACAAGCTAAGGACAGATTTAAGGATACCTGGCATATTAGATACAAAGTTGAAAGCTGCCTTTCCACATGGCCTTTGTAAAGGGACCTTTTTGCTCATGCCTTTAAACTCCTCTTGATACTTAAAAGAGCAAGACGCATTTTGCCCAGTGAGTGTTACCCCTGGGGGAGGGGAAAGGGGAGGGAAGACAGTTGACATTTCTGGTGTGTTATTGGCGAGTTTTGTATCTCTCAGATCCCATACGCCAGTTTGAAACATTTAAAGGAAAAAAAGAGTGACAAACTTTGATGACAGTTCTTGCTGTTGATACTTAGGCACTTTTCACTTCACATGCTATTTGAGTAAATAAGAATTGATTATTACAGATGGTTTTAAAAATTTCTTTGGAAAATGAAATACCAGCTTTCAAACTTAGGGAGAAGTATGAATTTTTATAAAAGAAGACTGGACCCATACCCATCCTAATCTTAATTTTGTGTGTGATGTAGTTTGTATATGACACTCATACAATCTTCTCCCTGAGAGTTGTAGTTATGATTTGATAGATAGGAAAGAGTAGGCAGTATCAAATAATGGTGCTTTCTTCACTTCATTGTTTACACTCTGAAGCCTGAAAAATGCTTTAAAAATAAAAGTAATTGCTTCAAGTCTATAAATGGATTTCTACCACTTTGTGGCTGTTTTCTTTGTGTGTTTCAAACTGGTGGCTTGACTGCACCCTAGAAGTGACGCCAATCACTAAAGAGGAGGGCTGGCAATTATGACTTAACTGAACACAGATGTCTTGAAAGAGTTGCAGCAAAATGGCATTACCCTACAGATTTGACTAACAACAAGTTTCTGTTTGGAAATTAATGAGACCTCTTTATATATTAAAAATGCACAGCCAATTCAGTGTTCTAGCTAGGCATAGTTCAATGTATGTTCATGTTGTGGGTGTTAAAAGTGTTCTGTTGTGTGTGTCTTCAGATACTGTTGTGTGTTAGAAAAGGCTAATGATAACATTTTGCTTAGATTATTTGAGCTCCCTCATTTAGATAAATGAGCAAATGGCAATATGAGGTTCACCATAACTGATGAAAATGTGTGTCCTGCAACTGTCTAGAGAATCACTCTGGTTTACAGAAAAATTGATTCAGTAAAACTAAAAGTGGTAGTTAGTTATTAGTTATTCAATTGTATTCTTAGGAATACAAATTAGTTATTTGTATTAGTTATTCAATTGTATTCTTAGGAATACAAAGTAATATGGTAAAATGCGTAAAAGGAAAAGCTAAGCTCTGTCCAGATCATGAGCCACAAATTGTGTAAACTAGAGATCCTTTCTCTGTTTAAGTTGTATGACACTCAGGTCCAGCTAAACCAATTATCCAACTAAAGCTGAGACCCTATGCACACAATGGGATTTATTTTTGAGTAAATGTGCATGGGATTGCCCTGTAAGATCCACTGGCACAGTTACATCCCAGGATAAGGCCCTGGGGCAGTGCTCTATACAGTTCTCTCGGTGGCTTACTACATGGACAACGGTGCAAAGAGCCAAGGGTTCCCACTTCTAGCTCTAGCAGCTTCTCAAAGGCTCTGGAAGTGCAAAGTCAGACCTCCATGTATGGAGGTTGTCCCTTCCTCTTGGAATGTTTCCATACATACTCATGTTGCAAACTGAACATGGGGTGAATGGGGCACCTCCTATATGCACAGGGCTCCATCTGTCATGGAGCTACTGGACTGATACAAAATATGTTCAGGAGAAGGGTTTGAGGGTGTAATAAGTCTCAAAGCACATTGACTTCACAATAACTCTCAACGTCTTCAGTAAAAGTGGGAAGTATACAAATGTGCCCCACCGCTAGAGCTAAACCAGTGCTTGCTACAGCAATGGGAACAGGCAGCATTTTGCCAACAAAATTTGTCACTGCTGCTGAAATTGGGTAAATTTCAGTTGTAAATCACTGCTTTTCTCATCGCCCTAGCCAGCTCTCGTTATGTCACCTTAACCTTGAAGTCTCACTGATTCAATTGACCCTTACTAATTAACTAACCAAATGCAATTTAGTTGACTCATAAAAGCTTGCAGGCACTTCTGTCTACACAGTCCCTCCTGACTCAAACCCAGGTAGAGAACTGCAGAGAGAATGATGCTGTAGCGTACTGCATGATTAGGTGACCTAGTGCCCTCCAGATGTTTTGGATGACAACTCCCATAATCCCTGATCCTTGGCTTTCTGACTGGGGCTTATGGGACTTGTGGTCCAAAATATCTGGAGGGTACCAGGTTGCCTAGCCCTGCTGTAAACAGGTTAGCAGTAGGCAAGCAGCATGGGGCCCACCCCCAAAATCAGTCAGGATCTTTGAAAGACCCTTGTGACCACTCAAAAACATTTCAGGAGGCCTGATTCCCTCCTCCACCTGCTATCCCACAACCTCTGCCAAGCAAAAATATTGTTCACCTTGGGGAAGGGGTTGATGTAGCAGGTGGCAGAGGACTCCATCCTCCTTCCCAGATAGAAGTGATTTAATAACTGGCAGGAGAATCTTGTGCCACCAAGGTTCATGGGGACTTGATCCCCAGCAGCAAAAGGCACTACCTACTTCTCTATGGGAAGGAGGAGATGCCAGAGGGCCTCTGGAGTTCTCTGCCACCTACTATACCAGCCCCCTCTCCCAAGGTGAGATCTTCCTCTTGGATGAAGGAGATGGCATAGCAGAGCTGGGCAGCAAGCTGAATCAAGGCTTGGTCATAGCAGGCTCTGCCTACCTTGATTGTGCTCACAAGAATTCAAGCAATAGTGCAGCGTGGTCAAGCACCCCTGCTTTGAATTCTCACCCTATCATTAGTAAGTGTCATGCTCCCTCAGGGAATCCATCATCTGTCCTGGGTGATTGCTCAGGCAAGGAGACTCAGTGGGGTCAAGATGGCTGGGTCAAGTCTGGAACTGCTGTTAGGTTTCAGGACCTTGGTCAGCAATCCAAAAGCTAGAAAACTAACAAGTAACTCAACAGAGTTTGGAAGCAACTGGCAGGCTTTTATAGTAAGGCCAGGAAAGTCTGGAAGCTCCACCCCTTCAGGTGCTGCATCTGGCTGTTAAAGAGCCAGCAGCCTTTTTCTGCAGGCATTGAATTCTCCTAGGGAATGAAGGTTGGAGAAGGGGGGAGCCAACTGGGGACTGCTCCTCAGGGTCTCCCTGTTCACTAGATGAGTCTGAAGTCCACTCCTCAGAGTCAGAGGGTAGTGGCACTTCCTGGGGGTTGTATGGACAAAGCACTTCAGAAGGACCAGAAACGGGCTCTGATGCCTCCCCAGAGTCGCAGTCACTGGAAGCTTCATTCTCTGAGGGATGCGAGGCCTGGGCCATGACAGTACGGGTACATTCTGCTTTGGTTGCAACTAACTCAGAACTTCCAAAAATGTTGCTGTAATTGCAGACATATCAGGAAATCTTCCTTGAGTATTTGTCATTACTCACTGCCGGCTCACAGTTTACATTTCTCTTTGACATGGATGGAGAATGCATATCCCTCCAGATGCTGTTGGAGTGCAAGTCCCATCATCCTTTACTATTGGCAATGCTGGCTGGAGCTGATGAGAGTTGTAGTCTACCAACATCTGCAGGGCCATGCGTTCCCCACTGTTTCTATGCAGATACCTTACCCTGGGTACTGCTGAAAGGGATCAAATAAAAAAAATGCAGAGAACTTGTTCACGTGAATTGCCCCTAGTGTGCAGCCTAAAGTGAACTGGGAATTGCCCCACTCATTAGGAGCTATGGGGGGGAAATCAAGCTGTTGCTTAGGCTCCTCATTTACTGTTTGGTTTTCTGCTTCCTTCTAGGTGATATCTGTAATCTATTTCTTTCGCTTACAGGGCAGTATCCAATGCAACAGTAACGCCAACATAAATTACATTGTGCTAGCATAAACGACCTCTGGCGCAATGCCGGTACAATCAGTTTCCTATTGTGCCAGCAAGCACTATTGGCATTATGCTACGCTAGCACAACATAATTTACGTTAGTGGTAGTGTCACATTGAATCCTTCTCATGTTGTTTCAAGTAGCTCAGATATTGAATTTAGCAAATAGAGAAAAAGTATGTGTAATATCTAACGTCAAATTCTTCTCCCCATTAAGATAATTTGAAAATTCAAATGATGTTTTGGTTTGAAATCTCTTAGAAATTTGGCTGTTCTGTATTACAAGCTCATTACACTAGTGTGCCAGTAGATGGCAATAGTAGATCAGTCTTCTTGGGAAGAACTGACAATAATAAGGGCCTCACATTTTCAACAGGAAGAGTTCAATAATTTGGGATATTTTAAAATATAAGACAAAACATGGATTGGTGAAACAAAATAAACAAAGCAAAATTTTACTTCATGCCTTGTCGATTCAGAGTCAAGATGTGTGCTACATTAAGTAAATAGCTGCTATTTGGAAATGTACCAAACTGCCTCTTGTAATTTAAATTATAAACTTTTGTCACTATGTCATTGCGTTATACTTCTAATGCAGCAAACAAAAAGAAAGAGTTCCCTGCCCCAATTTTTATAGATTTAAATGTAAACACTATGGCAGTCTACAGTATTAAACTGCAAAGGGTGCCCCCCCTCTGAAGGACTTTCTGCACTAAAATAGCATTTAATTACCTGTTAAGTGGTCCCCCAGCTATATGTCAATACACTGTGGAAAGGTTAGAAAAATAACACCCTTTGTTGCTATCCCAATCTCAGCGCAACTGCAAAACTAAATAGAAGATATGCTTCCTTCTTCAGATGCATATATAACAAGATATCCCCCCTTCAAAAATAATAATAATAAAAAATTAAGATAATGGCTTGAATTTTGGTACAAGTTAGAATTATTTTTTTGCAATGCAACCTTGTACTCATTTATTTTTATGGTTAATGTGTACAATGCAGCAATACACAGTTATCTAGGACTTCTAAGTAGCTCTTGTCTGTAAGATTAAAGCCATTTTTTATCCAAAAGTCTGAGTTACAAAGATTGATGGGAATGTCAAAATGTGATTCTTTTCATCTTTGTACATTTCCACAAATATGAAGAAGCATAACTTAATCACTGTGTAATCTGGTCTATTCTGGTGCTTGGAATGCTACAATTGTTTTTTAGTTTTTTTTTTAAAGAAAGAAACACCCTTTATTACAAAACATACTTAAGTGGAACCTAAGACCGCCTACTTGTGTTTCACTACAAGCAATCTATTTGTCAGAGTTTGAAATAAATGCATTCTGCTGCAAGTAACTGTTGAAAGTAAATGAGATTCTAATTTAGCCAGGTAGACGATATTAGAGCTAGTTTCTTCTTTATTATTTGTTCATTTTCTTGTTTTCCCATTTCCAGTCCATAGATTTTATTTTTTATTTTTTTAGAATGTTAGAGTACTACCTTGTGAAACTGAACAATAAATGTGCACTAAATAAGGAACAGTTTGGGTCTGGAGGTCTTAATTCTTTAGCACAATGTCGATCCACTGAGTTGCCCCGTTTCTCTCTGCTCAGCTGGACCACGGGTTTACCATCAAGAGATCAGGGTCTTTGGACTACTACCAACAACCAGGAATGTATTGGATAAGGTATGAGATGGTACAGCTCCAACAGTCAGTGTTTCCATGGCAACGTGCTGGCAGTCTCCATTAACCAGTTCCTTCAGTGAATAAACATGTTTTTTTTTATTTGTTATCCAGTCCATATGCTGCTTTATCAGTTTCATTTTAATCTTGATTGAGATGCCACCACCACCCCTCATTCCCTTTCTTCACCCATTATTCACACTGACATTGCAAGCTTTTTCCTCATTGCACATGATCAGTATCAAGTTATCCCTATAGTTAAAAGGACAGTGTATACAGAAAAATCAAATGGACCTGCTCAAGCAATATTTTCTTTTACGTTTATGGTGTTCAGGCATCTACTATCCTGTGCTGTTCTGCTTTTGGCACATGGAATAGCAACAGGATATCAGTAGCTATGTATATACATTTATATTTCTTTTCTCTATGAGATCTGAAATTATATACTGTCATTTTAAATTCCTCCCTCCCAACCACAATCCTTACCTTATAGATTGAACAATGCATTGACATAACATAGTACTTAAAAGCTTTTCCCAGTTCAGTGAAATATAATGCATTGTATGTGTGCTGGTAAGCTTTTGTTTTCAAAGTATGCATATTTTTGTTACCTTAAAAAAAAAAAAAGCTGTAGAATTTTTAAAACTATATTGCATGGATCTCCCTCTCTCCTTAATATTATCCTACCATGTATAATGTTGATAGGATTGTGATTGTGAGTTCTTATCAACTGGAAAATGGGGTGCTTACTTGCAATTATGTTTTCTATTAAAAAGGTATCATTTGCTACAAAAATGGACGTTAACCCTTCCCTATTTAAATCCATCACTTGTTCATCTATTCAGTGGTTGTTTAGTATAATTTAGTCTATATGTTCATCAGGTCTGGTTGTGATTTTTGGAAAGATGCAACGGGTTTTAACTGAAGATTGTCAAATGCATTTCCTTTAAAGGATATACTTTCAATGGAGTGCATTAAAACGGAATCTTGCAAATGTTACCTTCATTAGCATACTGGTGGCAGCAGTCATTGCAAGCGTTTTCAGTAAATTAGATATCTTCCTTCATATAATTTAACTGCAGTTCATAGATCAGACTGCAGTAGACTAGGCCAGAAGAAATAGTGTTTCTCCTAATACTTATTCAGAAGTTGCTGCTGCTGCTGCTGCATCCTCCTCCTCTTCCTCCTCCTCCTCCTGTTCCTCTCTAAAAAATCAGAGTGGGTGCTTTGTAATGGAGTAGAAGAAAGACTTAATTTTCCTTCATTGGTATAAGCCTTTCCACTGATACTTAAAATGCCATCTGTGTGTCCGATATTTTAAGTCTTTAATTGGCATTTTTCTGATTGCATATGTTAGAAATTGATCATGCACATTTGTCTGGAAGAAGAGTCAAGACTTAAAAATGTTTTACACTTCTGCAAAGGGCAACTGCTAATACCAGATAAAATTATTAGCTGTATACTAGTGATGGCAGTGACCCAAGCGACTGCTATAACCATAAAAATGTATTTGCACCATACGTACGAATTTATCACCTGTTGTATACTACTAAGCACAACATAGTTGTATTTTTGTATGAAATTAAAGAGTAAATTAAGATTTAACAGGATGTCAGTCTACACTCATTTAGGTACTGATTCTAGTACCTAAGGAGAAAGAAACTATATTTCCAATGAACATAGAACAGGACTGTGAAAAGCATTATTGTGTGAATATGCAAGGGCATTTTGTGTGAATATTCACACAAATAAGGGTATATTGTGTGAATATAGTGTGAATATGCAAGGGTGAATTGAACATTCTGTTCTGTTACTGTTCTAATTTATGAAAACTGTGGCCTGGTTCAAATGTAATGACAATTCCTGGGTTGCTTAATCCAGGAATTGTCAGAGCTGAGCAGCAGCAAGCAAGCGTGTTGCCTCCTGTGCGTTCAGCGCTTCTGCTTTCGATCAACAACCCAGGAACGCCATAACCTGGAATTCTGGGGTTGTTTAGGGTTCACGTGATAATAAGCCATGGGTGATTGTTGGGTTACCTCTGGGTTGTTTAACCCCTAAACAAGCCAGAGTTCCAGGTTGAAATGTCATGGTAACCCAGGAATGAAGCGTGCCTGGGTTGTTGATTGAAAGTGGAAGTAACAAGCACACAGGAGGCAGATCATTCGCTTGTGCTTGGCCCCAACAATCTCTGGGTTAAAAAACCCAAGAATTGTTCTTACGTGCAAACCAGGTCTATGTTTGTTTGTTTGTAGAAAATAACTGCATGCTTCCTACTAACTGAATCCAGAGGTGTAGCTGTGTCAGTCTGTTGCAACAAAACCAACAAAGAGTTTTGTGACACCTTAAAGACTAACGAATTTATTAGGGCATAAGCTTGCATGGATGAAGTGTACTATAATCCATGAAAGCTTATGCCGTAATAAATCTATTAGTTTTTAGGGGGCCACAGCACTCTTTGTTGATTTTGCTACTAACTGAAGTTCTCGAGGCAGCTAACACTGTATTTGAAACACAATAAAATAGTCAGGATGGTAGGGTCCATTACTGAGCAGGGCTTCCTGCTGATGTCTCCTGGCTCCTCCTCAGACTCCTAGCTCCTATCCCTCAAGGGGAATGGGGAGGAGAAAGACACAGAAGTTCCAAGTCATCATCTCAGCCCCACTGGCCTCAGATATTTGACCTGCCCCTCTACTACCTAATCTTGGACCACAGGTATGTTTTAGAGATAACCTGCTCTAAAATGCATTTGAAGTGTATACCCAGTACTGGCATTAGCTGTGAATAAAAGTGATAACATAGATCCTCCTTCTCACAAAAAATGCATGTTGCCCATTACTTTCCATGAATCATAGTAGCAATATGATCATGGGATAAGTAGAGTAGGTAAAACAAAACGAGGAGAGAGTCAGCACTTGAAGCTAAGCATGTATCAGGGCCTTGCAGTACACGTGTTGTAGCAGCTGGGTCAGAACATTAAAGAACTACTACATGGAAAGGAAATCTCTGAAGGCATTAACATGCAACTTACATGTAGCATGCTGTCCACATAACAGCTATGCCTGTTAGCTTGTCACTCCATGCATACGCCATGTGGATGGCCTTGGGAACCATTGCCAATGGTTTCCCAGTGTGTGTACACAGTATGTGCACAGCATGAAAAATTGAAGCGCGTGATCATCTTCTAGGTTCCACAGTGCATGAAGATGGTGACCAATTGTGGCTTCCCGGATCGCGCACACAGAATTGGCTAAAATATGGGCACCATTGCCACGTTAATCCCTACACAGGATTGTCTCCCATGTAGGGATTTTATAACACATGAACACATGAAAAAATGTGGACAAAAAGGCATATATTAGGGAAATTGTGCAAAAGAATGCATATGTTGGTAAGAATAACATACAAAAATGAACTGTATTCTGGAAAATTGCTTGCAAAAATGCAATTAGGAGACATGGATGAAAATGCATACAAATTTTTGGATTTTAAAAAGAATCCCAAACTGGTATGGAAACTTACAAAATGAAACTCAAGTTGGAAAAATGAGAAACTCCGTGAAATAAGCCGTGCCCATGATTTAAGGCAAAAAGTCATTTTATGTCTCTGCCCTTTTTTTACTTCCTTTTTCGGGCTTTCTGTGCTTTATGTGTGTTTCTTGAACAACGGGCTTTGCGTTATGGTAAACCGCAGTCTTTATGAAGTGCTGTGTCTAGTATAACCAAATATAACTGGTTACAAGCAGTGATCAATAAACAAAGCAAGTGCCTTTGGTATTTTAAGTAAAGTAGCCTTTCTTTTCATAAGTAGCTGCCTTATATTGAGTCAGACCTTGAGCCACCTAACCCAGTACCGCGTATTATGCTCTGACTGGCAGTGGCTCTCCACTCCCACCGCTCCTACTTGAGATCCATTAACTGGAGATTCCAAGGAGATATAAATATATAGTTACCACTAAGCTGTGGGCCCTCCCCAAAATGAGAAGCATTGGGCTTGGAGGAAGAAGTGCCATTAAGACCACTGAATATATATTAACTAAACATTTTAGGATTGCAATACGTTACTGTAAAAAGATGCTGTGCAAGTAGTATATAACTACAACTATGTAGCTACATGCAACTGTATTTTTTAATATGGGAAACAGACTTTGGGTGCAATCCAATGCATATTTAGACAGAAAAAAGTCCTACAACTGCCCCCCATACTGGAGGCCGTCAAGACGAGGCTGGACAGCCATCTGTCGGGGATGCTCTGACTTGGATTCCTGCATTGAGCAGGGGGTTGGACTCGATGGCCCTGTAGGCCCCTTCCAACCCTGCTATTCTATGATTCTATGAACTTCCAGCAATCTGCATGCTGGGTGGGGAGTGCTGGGAGTTGTAGAACTTTTTTCTGCCTAAACATGCATAAAATTTTGTCCTTAACTGCTTGATAGTTAACTTTAAAAACTGTTGTTGACATCCTATTTAAACATCCTATTTAAGTCTCAAACATTACCAAGTCGTCCTCTACAGTCGTCCTCTACAGTCGAGTGACCTGCTTTGGATGCCAGAGGTTTCCTGCATTAAATTATAATAGCTTCCCTGTCATTTCAGTGGATCTATAGTTTCCATTGAAATGATGATTACTTTCATGCAAACTGGAATTTGATATATGTATCAAGGTTCATGCAGAACTTTTGGAACAGCTAAATCAGAGCTAAACTGCACATTTAGAAATACCCTTGCAGGATTTTACCACTACAGAATATAGGAAGGGGACCAAAAGCTCTCCCATATTAAAATACCCAGCTCATTAGGAATTGGGGAGAAATTTGTTTGGTTCACATTTTAACACAAACTTATATAAGTTGCACTCCCCAAACCAATCTGTGACCTGGAACTTCAATATCCACACTTTTCTGAATGTTGTGATGAAGCTCTCCAATCAAAAAATGTGGACAAAAAGGCATATATTAGGGAAATTGTGCAAAAGAATGCATATGTTGGTAAGAATAACATACAAAAATGAACTGTATTCTGGAAAATTGCTTGCAAAAATGCAATTAGGAGACATGGATGAAAATGCATACAAATTTTTGGATTTTAAAAAGAATCCCAAACTGGTATGGAAACTTACAAAATGAAACTAAAGTTGGAAAAATGAGAAACTCCGTGAAACTAAAATTGACAGATTAATCCATCCCTACTCATCATAGCCTAGCATTTTGGGGGAGGGAGTGGAGAATTTTAGCCTAACCTTCTGCCCGATATATTTGATTTCTGTGTGCAGAGAAAATTCTGTTCTTTTCCAATGTAGGGAGCATTTCCAAAGTGATGCAATATTGGGAGACCCTTACCATTCATGATATTTCTGAACACGTTGTTTGCAACGATTTAACAGATATAGAACTGCTTTTGTGCTGATACACACTATTGCCCTTTTTAGGAGGCCAAAAGGCACAGTAAGAAAGCTAAACATGGGGAAAAATAAGAGAATGAAGGAAAAGCATTGTTCTCTTGAGAAAAAGAACTGACAGTATTTTTGTAACTCTTCACATTTTCATTGTATTTCCTACACCTCACTAAACAAGTATATATCAGTATTTAACCATCCTTGAACAACCTTACTTTTAACATATTTAACATCTGGATTTTAAATTCACTTTGACTTCATTCTGATAACCTCGTTCTATTGTTTTCATGAATATTAGCAGCAAGTACAGATGTGCAGTGACTTATTTCTTAAAGAGTGGAATGCTTGCACTGTGTTCTGTTAAGTGATCTTCCCTAAAGTGTAATGAAAGTAATATAATAAGCAAATGTATAGAAAGCCATTACACTTTCTGCTATAAAATGGCAATGACAGCTCTACTGAGTAATTTAAAATGCAATCTTAATTGTGACTCTAAATAGCAATTACTACAAATTCTTTCTCATAGGCGTGTGTGTGCCCTATGAGAGCCAAGGAGATCTTGGTGAAGACTCTACATGATGGTTTTGATGCAAAGTTGAATAAGAAAGCTTACCTTTTATACCCTTTTTGGACTTAAGTGAGAGTTCTAGCTCTCTCTAAACCAGCAGTAGCCAAGCTGGACCTGAACTGAGCGATTTTATCAGCAAAGAAAAAATAATTACAGCAGGCACTGGAATTTAGTGGGTTTTATTGAGACCTACTAAAAAATCACAAAATAACAAACAAGATTTTGAGTTCTCCAGAATTCTTCTTCCAACTAGATATTAAGCAAAACAAGGAAGGGAAAGAGAAAGAGACTGCAAGCTGTTGATATTCCAGGGTCTGCAGTTGGTAACACTCTTAAGATGGAGTGAAGGAAGTGTTAGGGTCACTAGATGAAGTTTCTTAGTGATAAGATGCATAGTTCATAGTCTCTGGTGACTTCCCAGTCTTCCTTTTGCCAACCCCAATGCCTCTTCCTATAGCAAGTCTGTACCCAAACAGTGGTTCCCCCCTACTATTTATGTTCACTGCTGTACCACTGGATAATGAGTACAGAGTATCTAGCATAGCTTGGGCGGAACTATTGTGATTAAAATGATTACCACTTCTGTTGCTGCGGAATAGAATTTGTGTCCACAGTCCAGTGGACATTAATTACAGTTGCATGATATAGTCTGCTGATGGACATCTTGCAGAATATTTGTGTTTTGCCATGCAGTAACCACTGAATATGATTCTGTATTCTACATATGTTCTGGCAAGGGGAGCTTAATTTTAGCCCAGCTTAAATGCTAGGGTTGAGCCCTGAAACACTGTATGAACTAATCATACAGTAGGAGAAATGTCAATGAGAATATGCAGATTGCCTTTTCTTCACCAGTTAGGAACTGGGATTATGCACATCCTGGATTTGGGAGGATGACATGAAAGCCAGCCAGGCTTGAGCCCTGATCTGCCTCATTTTAAAAATTAAGCTCGGGAGCTAAGTTATATGGGAAACAGGGGCTGGACACTTGGGAGCTGCTGCGATCTGTTCCACTGGTAGTCATTTGCCATTGCAGTATATGAGGTTATCAAATTGGTGCTAACAGAAGTTGAATAAAATGATACGATGATGGATATTTTAAATATTCAAACTTAATATAACAATAATGCATAATATATTACATAGTTCAAGCAAAGATGTTGATTGCTAGTGCTGCTAACAGAGCATCTCCAAAGTGGCCCACAAACTGTAAAGACATAGATTGAGAGGAGGAAAAGAAAAGGGCTGTGTTAAATTAATGCATGAACAGCTGCATTTCCTTGCTGGCACTGCCCTCACTCCAGTCCTGGAGCTAATATGAATAATGGATGTTCTAAGAGGCAAAATATTCACCAATATTCTTTTATTAATGAAATGAATATTGTTGTATGTGCATGGCTAGCATTAAAGTAGAAGCAGCAAAAAGGAGAAAGTCACTGTCCATAAAAAGTGGCTGTTTTAAATCTAGTGATTACTGAGCTGACATAAAAATAGCACCTAACAGCTAAAATGCCGCATGTATTTCAAAGTAGATGCCTTTGGCTGGGGGTGGGGGGGAGATGTCCTAAGCCACAGCTGTCACCATTTCACAGTGTACCAACAATAAAACCCTGCAGAACAGCCATGGTAATGGCAAAGCTCATTGCTGGTTTAATGTCCGCATAAGGATGTTGGTGCAGTCAGTGGTGCTTTATGAAGGAAGGTTCAGGTTCATTAGCACCAAACTATGAAAGACCTTCTGATAATCAGATGCACAGTATGTAGCTGTATGTTCCCTGTAAGGATCTTGCAGTTTTAATAGATTTCTACCAATATCTCCTCATCTGTACACTCTCAATTCTTGTTGTTCAGTCGTGTCCGACTCTTCGTGATCCCATGGACCATACCACGCCAGGCCTTCCTGTCCTGCGCTCTCTCCCGGAGTGTGCTCAAGTTCATATTCATTGCATTGGTGATGCTATCTAGCCATCTCATCCTCTGTCGTCCCCTTCTCCTTTTGCCTTCAGTCTTTCCCAGCATCAGTGTCTTTTCCAGAGAGTTTTCTCTTCGCATTAGGTGGCCAAAATATTTCAGCTTCAGCTTCAGTATCTGTCTTTCCAATG
The DNA here is from genome assembly GCF_057233095.1 of Heloderma suspectum. Lineage (NCBI taxonomy): Eukaryota > Metazoa > Chordata > Lepidosauria > Squamata > Helodermatidae > Heloderma > Heloderma suspectum. The sequence continues at coordinate 41,358,644 of NC_139460.1, read as the reverse complement.
AGCACTCAGGGTTGATTTCCTTTAGGACTGACTGATTTGACCTCCTTGCAGTCCAGGGGACTCGTAAGAGTCTTCTCCAGCAACACAGTTCGAAAGCATCAATTCTTAGGCGCTCAGCCTTCCTTATAGTCCAGCTCTCACAGCCATACATTACTACTGGGAAAACCATAGCTTTGATTAGACGGGCCTTTGTCGGCAAGGTGATGTCTCTGCTTCTTACTATGCTGTCTAGGTTTGCCATAGCTTTCCTCCCAAGGAGCAAGCGTCTTTTAATTTCATGGCTACAGTCACCGTCTGCGGTGATCTTGGAGCCCAAGAAAGTAAAATCTGTCACTGCTTCCATTTCTTCCCCTTCTATATGCCAGGAAATGATGGGGCCAGATGCCATGATCTTCGTTTTGTTAATGTTGAGTTTCAAACCAGCTTTTGCACTCTCCTCTTTCACCCTCAACAAGAGGCTTTTTAGATCCTCTTCGCTTTCTGCCATTATGGTGGTATCGTCTGCATATCGGAGGTTGTTGATAATTCTCCCGGCAATCTTAATTCCAACCTGTGTTTCATCCAACCCGGCGTTTCTCATGATGTACTCTGCATATAAGTTAAATAAGCAGGGTGACAATATGCAGCCTTGTCGTACTCCTTTCCCAATTTTGAACCACTCGGTTGTTCCATGTCTGGTTCTTACTGTTGCTTCTTGACCCTCGTACAGGTTTCTCAGGAGACAGGTAAGGTGGTCTGGTACTCCCATCTCTTTAAGAATTTGCCACAGTTTGTTGTGATCCACACAATCAAAGGCTTTAGCGTAGTCAATGAAGCAGAAATAGATGTTTTTCTGGAATTCTCTTGCTTTCTCCATGATTCAGCGAACATTGGCGATTTGATCTCTAGTTCCTCTGCCTCTTCGAAACCCCGCTTGTACTTCTGGTAGTTCTCGGTTTGCCTACTGCTGAAGCCTAGCTTGTAGGATTTTGAGCATCACCTTGCTGGCATGTGAAATGAGCACAATTGTGCGGTAGTTTGAACACTCTTTGGCGTTGCCCTTCTTTGGAACTGGAATTTAAACTGACCTCTTCCAGTCTTGTGGCCACTGTTGAGTGTTCCAGATTTGTTGGCATATTGAATGCAGCACTTTAACAGCATCATCTTTTAGGATTTTAAATAGCTCAGCTGGAATACTGTCATCTCCGCTAGCTTTGTTGTTACTAATGCTTCCTAAGGCCCACTTGACTTCACTCTCTAGGATGTCCGGCTCAAGTTCAGTGACCGCACTATCATGGCTATCAGGGACATTCAGATCTTTCCTGTATAGTTCTTCTGTGTATTCTTGCCACCTCTTCTTAATCTTATCTGCTTCTGTGAGGTCCCTGCCTTCTTTGTCCTTTATCATGCCCGTCTTTGCACAAAACGTTCCCTTGAGATCTCCAATTTTCTTGAAGAGATCTCTAGTCTTTCCCATTCTGTTGTTTTCCTCGATTTCTTTGCATTGTTCATTTAAGAAGGCCTTCTTCTCTCTCCTTGCTATTCTCTGGAACTCTGCATTCAGTTGGAATGCAGAAAGTTTCTTCCCCTTTCTCCCTTGCTTTTCGCTTCCCTTCTTTCTTCAGCTACTTGTAAAGCCTCTCAATACTACTTTCCTTTAGCTGAAAAATGTCCTTCCCATCATAATGTGGGCTTTGTTGGACTGTGAATCATTCTTATTTATTTAAGGGTAACTTAAAGTAGAATGGCTGTGGAAATCCATAATGGGCCAGTTCAAGCACTGGTGAGCATCTAGTTTGAACAGCAGATGGGGAATTAAAATTCTACTGAAGCAATGCTGTACTTGCTAAATACCAGGGCATCATACATCGGGGAGTGGGGAGCTACTGACTTCTGCCCCAATTCCATCACTTAAGCTCCATTAAGTGAGTACATTGTGTGTGTTTTTAAAAAAAAAATGCACAAGTATTAGCATGCCCTCCCATTCTATATAATTGCACCATGGGAGTCTTGAGTCAAAGTTGGAATGCAAGAGCATTTTAACCCATTGATCAGTGATGTTCTTTCCTTCCGTTGCCTTACGGTGAGATTCTTGCAAAATTCCATTTTCAGAAGGGTTCACAAAGTACTGGGCCTGGATGAATTCAGCAAGGGTGACCATGAATACCACCAGTCTTGATCATCCCAACTAGCAAGTGGGGATTTCATGCACATCTCGAACAAACCAACAGGCATTTCCTGAGAAACCAATAGCCATGCGAAGCAAGACACAAGCTTTCTTTAAGCAGTTTGGTAGAGAAAAACCAGAATGTGGTAAGGCGTGCACCACATTTGGGTAATTTTATTGCAATAGAATTATAGGAAATTAGTAGTGACCCTCAAATGTAAGAATTGTTCTTAGCCTTGAAAGGTTTTTCATTCCTGCACTATTAGACAAATCATCTTTCTTGGCAGACAACAAATGAATTGATAGGATATCTTTGGTCTAAATGGAATCCATTTTTAATAATGAAGAATTCCATTCTCATTTGAAGCTGGTCACAACACAAGATCCTCAAGAATATTGGTTTCTAAGTTAATAATTCCAATAGGCTAAAATCCTGCATCCTTCCTCATATTGGCACCCTCCAGAAGTTTTGTACTACAACTCCCAGCATTCCTGGGAGTTGGCCATGCTGGCTGGGGCTGATGAGGGTGGAAGTCCAAAAGGCATCAGGATAGAGAAGGCTGGCTTAAACCCATTGGCTCTGATCCTGCTACAGCACCAGGCTGCTGCATACATAACCTAGTTCTGATCATACACACAACCCAAAACTCATCATAAAAGGGCCAGTCACCTGAATGGGAGTTGACAGAAGTAAATCCAGTCTTTGTCTCTCCCACCATCACTGAATTAGTAATCACATTTGTGAATATTTTGCAAATATTTGATTTTTTAAAATTATTCTCCTGCCTTTTTCCATTATGGAACACAAGGCAGCACACTCAGCTGGCACCGAATCAGACCTAGACCTGTTTACTGCATCACTTGTCTCCAGGGAATTTATTTATTTGTTAAGGCGACAGTCCTACGGGATGTGCTCTGGGTACTCGTAAGCCTCCAAACTCGGAGGCTTACGTGTATCCTATGCGGAAAGGGAGGCATGTAGCACCTCCTGCCTTGCATTTAAGCTAGATGGGCATGTTGCCTGTCTAGCAGAAGCTTCAGGACCGGGGAGGAAAGGAAGCTCAGGCGGCCATAGAATTCATTGAATGGCTGCTGCCTGGTGTCCTCTCCTCCCCACCCCCAGAATGTGCCCTTTTCCCCATCTCCACGTTCCATTTTTGCGAGCTTAGAAACATAGCTGGTGTTGTTTTCTCCGTGCCAGCTACAAGAGGGAAGGGGAAGGGGCAGGGAGTGCGGTTTCCTGTCTCCGAGCTTGGAGCCAGGAAACCGAACCATCCTTTCCCGTCCCTGACACTGTCTGGGGGGACATAGGCTGGCTCTCCCCAGGTATAAATTGCACTCTCCACCTATCAGCTGTCCGAGACAATATACAACAGAAATATGGTTAAAACATATGCCCAGTCTAGGCCTGTGCATGAGAACCTCCTAGAAATAAATGGCTCAATGAACTTGGGGATTGCACACACAGCACCTTCTTGCACATGAACTTCTGCATGCAACTACTTCTGTCTGTGGACCTGCATCTGGATGTGCGTGGCCCTAGCTGGATCAGAGCAACGGCCTTTCATAAGACTAGCAGGATGCCACTCCAGTGGCTGGATTGCTGTTTTCATATTCGAAATCAGACTGTCATACCAAGGGGAATTTGTTTTTATGCGTCTGGAATTAATATAATAATGATGCAGTCTGACTTAACCCTTTAAATAAACTCCTTTTGAGCATTAAAACATTTTAAAATGCAAATCTGTATGTCATAGAATAGTAATATATGCCATTCCCTCCATTTGTTACAGAAAATGATATACTGTAAATGCTATATTTGTAATGTGAATATGGTTGCAAATGCCTTCTGGTTCATATTAACATATAATCATAAAGTTGGTTTTAAAGCTAAGCAATGCACAAAGCTTTGAAAACTGTTTAGGTTTTTTTCCCCCAAGGATCATCAGTAAACAAAGAACCTTTGGCAAACCATAGCAATTGGATTTTAGCATCTTTATTTAAAATTATTATTATTGTTTAAAACCCAGAGATGAACTTTTATTACCACTTTGTATTAGTGCTTTAAAGATTCCAGCTATAAAACTATTAGGAGAACAATTCAGCCTAACTGAATCCATTTGCTATAGAAATTCTGTCCATCTTCTGCCTTTATTACATCATTTTTGAGCCCTGATTGCATTATTTTAAAGCATGGATTGCTATAATAGTGTTCTGCCCTAACCTGATGGATTTAGTTTTCATCTTGTTCTCAAAAATGCCCAGTCTATAAATACATCTTCTCTAACTAGGATCACAGTATAACTGGTAAATTTTCCAGAAGAAAAACAGTTGTGCATGTCCCAAGAGAAAATAATACATCCTTTGAAGTTTAATAACCTCTTGATTGCATTATTTTTTTTAAAAAAGAGGCCATCATGATAAAGAGAATTCTTTCCAACATTTCTGACTTAATACTTAGATTCATTTGGTTTCTAAACAATCCAGTCATTTTTAGCCCCCCTTACTCCAAAATGGGTATATTTGCAGTTTAGAGGCTAAACCTTTATCCTGTTTGCACCTGCAGGGAACTCACCTTAAATCTAAGTGCCACCCAAATTAACAAAGTTTAGACATGCTCTGAAAATCAAGCGCATGGTTAAGCCCTGTATTAAATCAGACTATAACACAGATTTTGAGATCCTGTGGTCATAATGAAAAAATATGATTGTGGGGCAGAAGAAGACTTGCCACAATTATTCCTTCTGTCAAAGAGACAAGCCGCTTCTTGAACTGAACGTTACTTGTCTCTTTGGCAGTGGATCAAAGAAATGGTTCCCCCTGTGACTGGTTCTTCCCCATGTACATATAACACTTTTTTAGAGGGAGGCTCATTGCTGCCTGTTTTGTTTTATTCATTCAGGAAAAGAGTATGAGGAGAATACTGAAATAGCTGTCCTTCATAGTCTGTGGAAAACCTGGCTTAATAAACTGACATATTTCGGGATATAGACATATATGTACTATAGGCATAGGTTACACTAATTCCTTGGACTAAATACTGTCTCTACTTGCTGAAGAAAGTTGAACCGTGATTTTATGTCTGAAGAATGTTTAGAAATTTACATTCCTCTTTCTTTCTGTGACTATCTTTTCTGACAGCATAGTCATGATACAGATTTTGAGTGGTGGGTTTTTGGGGGGGGGGCAGTTTCACTGTTTTGAACACTGGCAAATATTTACCTCCCTCATTTGATCAAATCACTTTGAATCTCTACTTTTCTTGTCAGAATAGAGGCCAACTTTGGAAAGGGAATGGCACGGTCAGTCTGTATTTTGCCTGAAACCTGAACCCATTACTCTAAGAAATTAATAGCATCCAGAAGTTTAACATATGGCATCTATATATATAGATATAGCTATATAGATATAGCTATAGCTATAGATATAGGTATAGATATAACTGTATATGCTTAATGATGTTATGCTGCCTTTTAATAGTTTGGGGTATGCACTTGCACTTTTGTGTGAATTTAGCTATGTTATGAGATAAATCCTGCAAAACTGGCTGAAACAGGCAGGGGGGAGAGGGAGTTTTCACTTGACCTGGACAGTTTTTAGTCCCAATACAGGGGAGAAGGAGGAATGAGGAACATATGGGAACCAGATTTGCCATTTCATACATAGCCTAATTTCATTTATTCTCATTTTATGCCCCTGCCAGACCACCGCTCTTGATAAGGAGAGGCAGGTTTTCCGACGAAGACGCAACCCGGATGTGAGGGAACGTTACAAGGCACAGCAAGCACCTCCTGAACTCAACTCCGAATCGGAAGACTATTCACCAAGTTCATCTGAGACTGTTCGCTCACCTAATTCACCCTTTTAATAAAACACTTCTGCTGAAGGTCTTGGCTTAACCCTTTGAGATTCTGAAAAAAAAATCCTCCAGACCTGTGTGCAACTGTTTCATTTGATTTTGTCTATATCAGTTGCTTGACGAAGGAACCAGAAAAGGGGTATTTACAGTATCTTTGTAATAATAATTTCCTAAATGACTGAAATGATTTTTGTTCTCTGCCTAGATTGTGACTTGCTGCTAATATGATCCTCGAAGGGTTAAGACTATTTTGCTTTTTTTAAATATATATATATATATATATATATATATATATATATATATATATAAAAATTTTCAAAAGGGGATAGAAGCAATGAATGTTTTCAATCAAGCCAGGAGCTACAATATGTGACTTAAGCATATGTTAACCCTCTGAGTGCATAATCTTAAATAGTCTTCACTTGGCCAGACCAGAGCTTTATCATCACTTATGTTCCTAGATGTCTTTACTCAGTGGTCTGACCAAAGTGTTATATCGTTAAATAATATGGGCTATGATTTTTTTAAAGTCTGTTTTTATGCTCTTATGTAGGGGTACAAACAGTCACTGGCACCTAAAACCTGGGCTTCATTACAAGCATACTGCCGTGCTGCAGCGGTCAGGAAGCAGGTTATTGATTCTGCAGAATGTCCCTGGCTCCTACATTTTGCTTACAAAATTGCACCCTGCTCTTAAGCTATTGTAGTTAGAAAAACATCTAACCATTCCTAAACTGGATTACCATTTGAACTTATTCCACAGGCAGTAGAGCTACCTAAGATCTATGTAGGGTGGTGTCGCAGTCTCCAAATCGCTGCCTGCAGTTCCCTGGTTGTTGGATGTAAACTAATTTCTTGAAAGTCTAGTTGAAAGAATGTCCCAACATTGGCAGCATATAGAGTACTACTATCTGTACATTCTATCTATGTATATGCACAGGTACATGCAGAGGGCACATTTGGGAGGCAGCAATAAACACAATCAATTTTTACATACCATGGATTTTTCCTCTGGACGTTATTGTGGTTTTACTCCTATGGTGAGAGATTCTGTTCACAATGACTGAAAAATATGCTGTAAAGAGGAGATCATTATTCTACAGAAACTGTAAATTAAGGAAGAAGCTTGAAATTCTAAATGTAATAACCTTTGTTCTTAAAATTAAGTGACTAGCACTTATTCACCTAATGTGTTTGTACAAATATATTTACTAGAGTCTAGTGTGAGAGGGTATGTATGAGAGACAGTGAGTGGGACAAAAATCCCAAAAATAAATGTTGTTCCTTCAGTGTTTTGAAAACACAGTTGAATTACATGAAGCATTTAATTTTTATAGCTTTGGTTCCAAAATGTAATCATGTTTGTAGAAATGGTCCCTATTCATTCTCCTATAATTTGAGTTGATTTTGTTTTGCGTTGATAATTTTTGTTTTGTAAAAATTATTTTTAAAGCATGATTCTCAAACGTGTTATTCAGAAGGCTTTAGCAGAAATATAGGATACTGAGATTTCACATGTGGTGTTTTTAGAAATTTTGCTGAGATTTGAAATACAAAATAACCAAGGTGGGGAAAAAAATCACAAAGGCTGCAATCCTGTAAACACTTAAGGTGTAGTCCTATGGAGATAGATGTCAGCCTCCAAACTCAAAGGCTGATGCCTATCCAATGCAGGATGGCCAGAGCATGGAGGGGATCCTTGCCTCTATGCTCTGGACACCCTTCATGTTCGGCTACATGTGCAATTCTGCGAGTCTAGCCGGGGACTTTGGAGCGGGGCGGGGGAGGCCGTTGGGGTCATAGGAAACCTTGTCCCCTCCCCACCCCCAGGACCGTCCCCTTTTTGCCCTCTCCACGTTCTGTTTCCATGCATGGAGATGTAACTGGTGCAGAAAGACCTGCGCTGGCTGGGAGGGGGAGGGGAACCAGGGCTCTGACCTTGGTTCACAGAAACCGAAAAATCCTGTGGCCCTCTAGACAGTATCTAGTGGCCATAGGACTGCTCCCTTAGGCAATTTAAATCCTGCTGAAGTTAACAGGGTGTAGAATGCAAACCACTTGTCTATAGAAATTTAGTTCATTGCAGCATAATTGATGTAAAACCTATTGGCGACATCTCTGCCAAATAGCTTGTCCATTTCATCATAGGAACGCATTCAGAAGGTGATCCATACGTGGCCCAAACACATAGGTTATCCATGCATGGTGAGTGAGCATTAGGACAGTTCTCACAGTGTCCCCCATTGTATGACATTTAATGACCATTGCTGCTTTTGAGAATAAGTGCCAATGCAAATCACCCACTGCAAAAAAGACAGACAAGTAGCACAACCCAGGCCAACCCACATGCCTAGTTGTCATTAACTGTTACATTTATGGTGGGAAAGGCAGTGTGAGCCTGAGGTTCACTCCCCACCTCACTACATGGATAACCTAAGTGCCTGGACTATGTGTCAAGAAGCCCTAACTTCCACAGCGTATACATTTTCCCCATAGGGCAGGCAATGCAACAGAATCATATTGGTTGTTTTAATAATGCAAGTAAAGACCACTCTTGTCTGCTGACGTATTGTTTATATTATTTCATTTTCACACTTCTTCACATTATCAACATTTGAATGGATTACAAAACCGTGATCAGACATTTGGACAGCCGTCGACTAGCCAAAACATCTAGAATTCTCTTTTATCTTTCTGATCAGTATATTCTTAATTTTTATTTTGATTGAGTCCAGTATGTTTAAATAACTGGGATTTTCCCAGGGATTTAGGTGGTGGGCAGCCTGATCCCATTTACCACCTTTTGCTGTAGCGGCGCAAGCTGTCAAACCAATCTCAAACGTGCCAGACCGTGCAATGCTTGCATTGTAATCACTAGTCTAACTGTAAAGAATGAGCATCACAACTTTGTGCCAGCCTCCAAAACTATTGTGTGGTACCAGGAGTCCTGAGGAAATTCTGCCTCTGGGAGCGTCTGATGCCCCTTTTGAGCAGCACAGTTGTCAATGCAGAAGTCTAGTTAGACTCCTGTGGTGGTGCTGGGCTTGACCATTGCAGCCGATACTATGATCTTCTGGTTTACCACCTTGATTCGTTAATGGCAAATGGCAGTTAAGTTCAAATAGGGATGGTATACATTTACCTCTTTAAAATTCATAACATAGAAGTTGCACAATAATATGCACAAAATGAGAAAGTGTAGCAGTTAAAAAAAAACTGGTCAATAATTGATTGATTAGGATTCCTGTGGTGTATTGCCTATTTATGGACTATTTAAAACAAAAAAAAAACCAGGTACAATACCCAAATGCACCTTTAAAGTGCATCCACAATCAGCAAGGTATGAGGTTTATTGATTCTTCTAAGCAATCTAGCATATTTATCATCAGGGTTCTTTCTATATAGTTACCTTTGTGTGTGTTTTTTTAAATCCCCGAAATATGAGAATTCTGCATGCAATATGATCTTTATACAACAGCATGTGAGAAATGAGACACTAAGAGCTATGAAGAGCTTGAAACTTTGTCTCGTGCACCGGCAAATAATTGGTCCAATAAAATAATTCATATAATTCCAGAACAATGTACACTTTTGTCAATTTCTTTGGCTTCCCCTATTCTCTCCCTGCTTAAAGGAGACTCGTTTCAAATACAGTCACCTTTAAGAGAAGAGGGTTTAATATTCTTCTGTTTATTCCCCCCCACACACACACTTATTTTTTGCATTGAGACTTCAGCATACACTTTTATTCAAACAAAGAAAACCCATTGTTTTAATCTAGACTGGTGGGAATGAAACTGAAGAAGGATCTTTCTTAGATTACAGTATCATTGCTGGTGATGAATTTCATCCCTGAACGCGATGGTTGGTATCCTAATTCTGCTAGATGCTGGAATTTTGTCTACTAGTGTACATGTTGATTCCACAGTAGGTTATAGTTTGCCTCAGTATTTAGCAGGTGACCATCACAAAGTCAATGAGAAAGGGAAATAAGGTGCAACCTCACAACCACCTGTCAAGTTTGAAGTTTTGAATTATTTTTATTACAAACTTAGCTTACAAACTTAGCTTACAAACCCTAAATGACAGCGCAAGCACAGATGAACCCTGAAGCCTATGAGTGGATAAACTTGTAAAATGGCAATACCACTGGAATTTTTGCAATTATTATGTTGTTTTTAAAGAATGTAATGACATATACATAATATTTATACATATCAATACATGATTTGGAATATATTCTTAGGGCATCAAATAGTTGCTAGGTTAATCAACTAAAACGAAATCCAACGTTGCATGAGCAGACTGCTGCTCATGTAATGGGACTTTCCTCACCTTGTATCCCCCCCCACCCCCCAATTGCTACAGAGGGTTCCACAACCTTCCAGAGCAAATTTTGAGGATGTTCCGGGACCTGCAATATGGAGGGAGACTCCCTATACTTCCCATACTACTTCTGGAAGCCTTTCTGTTGGAGGGACAGGTTATCCCTTGTGTTTAGTCAGTGGGGGACAATTTTAATGGGTGAAGTCTAATTTTAATGGATGGGGCTAACATTAAATGCAAAAGTTTATTTTTGAGGCTGAGGGATGATTTTTTATATTAAGGATGCTCTTCTAACAAGTAGTAGCTGTTATTAAATTGTATCTGACACTTCAGTATCTCAAAAATACACCTATTATTTATGTTATGTAAAATACAGATTTATTTAAATATAGATGATTGGTTAAAAGATGACTAATCAAATTGGTTTATTTTAATTAGCTGACTTGCCCTACTTCTAATAGAAAAAGATCTATCCTTTAACATTTTATCACTGCTTGCTATTCCTATTGAATGGTCAATAAGATTTAGGAAATCAATTATAACTGTAATGTCTGACCCTGTGAAACAAATTAGACTTTGTACACATTGATGATTGAAAGAAACATTGATTTATGGCCAAAGGGTGTAGCCCACAGGGCTGCATGAGTGTTGTTATGACAAGTCACATAATATTCTTCCTGCTATAATAAATGCAATCCTGTGACGTAAAGTGCCCATTAATCATGTGAATTCCTTGACTTTCTGGGGGAAAGTGGCACTTTGAAAGCAAAGAGATTCATTCGTCTTGATTAGGGAAAGTGAGCTGAGAGAAAAACAGGCCTAAAATGCTTTATATTATGGCAGTGCTGCATCACATGAAATCTATGCAGAGTTTTTCCATCACCTCCATTTTTATTTGGTATCCAGAAATAGCATTTTAAAAAGATGTCTGAATATCTTTCATCCTTGTGCCACATTATTATACCAATTGCAGGCATATCCCATCCCCCTCATGTCAGCTGACAATCCCATGTAAGTGTTTGATTGTTGGCTTATGTTGTATTGGCGCTAACTCTATACAATCTTGTAGAAATCATTTCTGGGTTCTGATAGGATATGCTTTGCAATTTCAAAATCCATCAATGGGATAGTTCTAATGTTCCCAAAGCAAGCAAGCTGCTGAAATGTCCATTGCCAAAGCTGGTTTGTAGATGCTGCTGTGTACCTGCACTGATAGCATCACCGATGCAATGAATATGAACTTGAGCACGCACCGGGAGAGAGCGGAGGACAGGAAGGCCTGGCGTGCTATGGTCCATGGGGTCACGGAGAGTCGGACACGACTGAACGACTGAACAACAACAACAACCTGCACTATGAAATCCATAGTGAAAGTCAATTGACTAATTCATATGTCTAATGCAGCTTTCTCCAACATGGTGCCCTCCAGATGTTTTGCATGACAACTCTCAGCATTCCTGACCATTGTCCATGCTGGCTGGGGCTGGTGGTATTTGAAGTAGGGATGGTGGAGAATTTCTCCACGAATCTTCGGGAGGCCGAGTGCCGATGCATTCAGCCCCCCGAAAGTGTTGGGGAAATTCTCTGCCAGCCCCCCGCCCCCCCCGGGATGGGACTTACCTTCAGCAAATGTCCCTCTCGGCGGCGGGTCCCGGCGGTGTTTTGGCGGCGTTTCGGCGGGGGCGGGGGCGGCGGCTGGTCTCCCGACTGGCTGCCGCCGCCGCCATTACAAAATAAAGTACAGTAAAAAAAAACAAAACACCCGTGATAGGCTACGTGACGATTTGCGTAGCCTATCACGGCTAGATTTCCAAAGTCAGCCGTGATAGGCTATGTAAATCATCACGTAGCCTATCATGGGTGACTTTGGGGGGGAAAAAAGCGCATACGCAAATGGCGGCGCCACATGGGTGCCGCCATTTGCGTTCCTTATTTGGACAGGGGTAGTCTATTTGCGTTGCCCTTATTTTCGCCGTAGTCTACGTAAATCTTTATGTAGACTAGATGTGCCAAAATAAGGAACGCAAATGCTATTTGCGTTGCCCTTATTTTCACCGTAGTCTACGTAAATCTTTACATAGACTAGACGTGCCAAAATAAGGAACGCAAATGGCAGTGCCCATGGGGTGCCACCATTTGCGTACGCGCTTTTTTTTCCCCCCGAAGTCACCCGTGATAGGCTACGTGACGATTTATGTAGCCTATCATGGCTGACTTTGGAAATCTAGCCATGATAGGCTACGCAAATCGTTACGTAGCCTATCACGGGTGTGTGGTTTTTGGTTTTTGGTTTACTTTTTTTTTTGCGGCCGGGGAGACGGGGCGCTCCTCCCCAGCCTGAATTTCGCTGGCGAGGGATGGGGCGCCTCCCCCCCGGTCTGAACTTTGGCCGGGTGAGGCGGGGCGGGGCGCCTCCCCCCCTCGCCTGAACTTCGGGGGGAGAACCGAAGCGCCTCCCCCCCCACCGCGAAGCAAGCTGCTGGACAAGGTAAGTCCCTTTTGTCCATCCCTAATTTGAAGTCCAAAACATCTGGAGGGCGCCAGGTTGGGGAAGGCTGGCCTAATGGCTGGGGTTTGTTACACAAACGTGTAAAATGAAATTTTAACTTAAAGATTTTTATAACACTATTCATAGTATGACAAAATTCAGCAATGATATTGATCAGAGTTACAGAAAATTATCAGACAAATAAGAGCTAAAATCACGTCACCATGTGGGATTTACTCTCTCAAGTTCTATTCACATATACATGTTTGCTATTTGATGAATGCAACTTCAAGTGATTACTTGCATGTGTGAACGAGCCAGCATAGATAAAACCACACAGAGATGTTTCATATAGCATCAAACACAACAGGTGAAAACCAGAGTTACACAGAGATAGAATAGACCCATTGAATTGAACCAGCAACTGTGACTCAGTCTGGATCCAACCCAATGCTTTTCAGTGGAGACAGTTCACACAATCATCTATGAATCAAGTGTTGAGTGAGCAAGGGATGTGTGTGTGTGTCTGAAGTGGCACTGAGTAGCAGGTCATACAGGTGCTAAATAAAATATGAAAGAAAACATATGTGAGTTGAATGTGTGTAACTCATCAACTTTGCTCCCACTGCTACTTATCAGTCTCATAACCCCAGCGTTACTATACAAATGCCTATTACATTCAGGGCTATCCATGTCCATTACATTCTGTTTCATTCTGAGTACTAGGACCTGAGTAAGACTGAATCTTATTGATATAAATCAGCAAATCCATTCACAAAATATGTATTTGTCAGTGCTTATCTGCAAAAAATGTTTTGATTACTTGTACTCAGAGGGTTAACACAAAAGCACAAGGCAAGCCAATTACATTTGGTGTATTCAAACTGCTTTGCTGTTTTAGCAGGTGTGTGCTATGTATTATTATTATTATTATTATTATTTTGTTCAGAATGTTCTTTCAAATTGAAAATAACAAGTTGTGGTGTTTGAGGATTTCTATAACCAAATTTATTTTAGTTTTGATTTCTCACAAATAATATGCACCATTAATGCAGTGTAAGTCTGTAGTTATAAATTTGATTAATATTACAAGTGACTCCAGATATCTTTTCCTTAAAGTACTTAAACACAGAGTTAACTAGGGTTGCATAGGTTACAGGTGATCCAATCCTATGCATGTTTACTTTGAAGTGAGTTTTGCTGAGTTCTGTGGGATTCCTCACAAGTAAATATGCACAGGTTTGAAGTCTGGAACCATCTTTTCCTATTGATAAACTAACACATTGTATTTTTGAGAGAATCCTGAAAACCAGCATTTTGGTTGAGTAGAGCTACTAGTTAGGGAAAAGCTATACCATTACATGCATTGTAAATCATATTTGTAAACGAGACATATTCAAACTCCATATTTCATTAACTTCCCCGCCCCCTTTCCTTGACATTGTAGCAGAAACTTGTTATGATCAACCAATACATAGATTTGCTTCAGACTGTTAGAGGGGAAAGTAAGACTTCAATCATTGATAATGTTACTACTCCGCAAGTAGCCTTCATCTAATTTCAATGTGGTGCATAATACAACATGCCAAGCCAAATCCGTCAATAAAACTACTGGAAAAAAGATGGTGGTTCCGTATTCACTGAAGCAGAGGGACAGCACAAAGGACTCTTTATATGAAGGCTGCATTGGTACAAATAAAAGTAGGGTTGGACATTTATTTAAAGGAAAACAAGATGCTTCTGTGGTTAAAGAAAAATTGGCTCAGGAGGGTCACAATGCTACCCGTATGACCACAGGTCAAGTACATTAAAGCACTGTTGTTTTTGCTGGCCTGCAGTATGTTTCTCTCTTGTATTTTCTTTACTTGGCCTGCTGGGGCTTTCCTTCACATTTATTGCTGCTGCTACGGCTAAGGCCCTGTTGGTATTTCCATTATAAATTCCTATTCTCAAAGGTTGTTGGGTGTGTTTTTTTAATAGTGTAAAAATGTGCCACAGGCAAATGTCTGGCATGCAGTTTCTCAGCCCAGAGTGACTCTTTTCATGAAATTCAAGGCAAACTGGCTTGGTCATTTTGACATTTATTCTGTTCAAAATACAATAGAACAGGACCAGTGTGGGTGAGGCCAATGTAAACAAAAAACAAAAAAAGAGTGGCTTTGTTTTCATTTAGAAATCTTTCGAGAATTCTATGAAACTGACAACTGAAAACTTTAAAGACCCGTTTCTTGAGAGACTGTTACTGAATTCGAAACAAACTCCACAACCTTGCAGCATATCTTCGGGAATTATTGGGTACTGCATTGATCCCTTCTGGGTTACCGACAGTTCACCCCACAGTCCACACATGAGAATCAAGCAAGTATCACCAGCTATACATAACCATGACTGGTTTTCTGACTTCAAAGAGGCAGTGCACATATTGAAGTCAGACAGCATTGCACGTGCAGTGATGCAGCAGGCCTGTGTTTACGTGCCTACCTTGCATATAAATGTAATGTGGAACATGGTCATATGCATATTCATACAGGCTGCTGCAAATAAGGCAAATTCCATGTTAGGCATAATTAGGAAAGGTATTGAGAATAAAGTTGCCAACATCATGCTGCCCTTATACAAATCTATGGTGCGAGTTTGGGTCACCACACACAAGTGTGCGCACATGCATGCACGCGCGCGCACACACACACACATGCACACATATATGAATGAGTTGGAAAAAATGCAGAAAAGGGCAACTAAAATTATCAAGGGGCAGGCGCAACTTCCCTGTGAGGAAAGGTTACAACAGCTGGGATTGTTTAGCTTGGAAAAATGGAGGGTAAAGGGAGACATGATAGAGGTGTGTAAAACTATACATGGTGTGAAGAATGTGGATAGGGAGATAGTTTTTCTCCTTCTCACATCATACTGAACCCAGGTTCAATGCCCATTCAGCCTTGAAACTCCCTGGGGAACAAACACTTCTTCTCAGCCTAACACACAGGCTTGTTATCAGAATAAAAATGAGAGGGGAAACCATGTGAACTGCCTTGAGTTCCTTGGAGAAAGGGCAAGATAAAGGTAATAAGCAAGGTAAAGGTAATAAATGAATAAAGTCCTCAATGTAGCCCACTGAAAAAACAACTGGTGATCCTTTTAAATACTTCTTATCCTTTATACATGCACAGTACATAGACTGCATGTTGTGGGCAGTGTCCAAGCCTGCCTGAGGACCAGTGGGATTCACTGCTAGCACAACAGGGAGCTAGTTGTTCTAAAAGCAACCTGAAATGAGTGGAATGGGGCACATCAGTGGAGCTTGCAGAAGGAAACTCTGCTGACTTGTCCTGACCTGGAGCAAGCATTTCTGCTTTTTTCCTGGGTTGCTTTTTGACCTGCTAGCTTTCCGTTGTGTGAGGGGTGGGTCCCACTTGTGCAACAGACCAAGCAGGAGCACAGTGGCAAGATTGGATACTGCCCAGTATTCGATTCTAGAAACAGTGCTGACCTATGTCAGCAGGTGATGGGCTCTCCCACACCGGTGGTGGGCTCTCCCACACTGGAGGCCTTCAAGACGAGGCTGGACAGCCATCTGTCAGGGATGCTCTGACTTGGATTCCTGCATTGAGCGGGGGGTTGGACTCAATGGCCTTGTAGGCCCCTTCCAACCCTACTATTCTATGATTGATATGATATGTCAGCAAAGGCCAAGTTGCTTGAGCTTCCACACACATATTCCTGGAACAATTCTCCTAGGAGGAAAGGTTACAACAGTTGGGATTGTTTAGCTTAGAAAAAAGGTGAGTAAAGGGAGACATGATCGAGGTGTACAAAATTATGCATGGTGTGGAGAAAGTGCACAGGGAGACATTTTTCTCCCTCTCTCACAATACTAAAACCCAGGACCATCCTATGAAGCTGATTGGTGGGAGATTCAGGACAGATAAAAGGAAGTACTTCTTCACACAGCACACAGTTAAACTATGGAATTCGCTACCACAAGAAGTAGTGATGTCCACCAACTTGGATGGCTTTAAAAGGGGGTTAGACAAATTCATGGAGGAGAAGTCTATCAGTGGCTACTAGGCATGAGGGCTATGTGCTACCTCCAGTACCTGAGGTGGTATGCCTATGTACACCAGTTGTTGGGGAACATGGATGGGGTAGGCGGGTGTCCTGCTTGTGGTTTCCTGGTCAACAGCTGGTTGGCCACACTGTGAACAGAATACTGGACTAGATGAACCCTTGGTCTGATCCAACATGGCTCTTCTTATGTTCTTATGTAGTGATTGCCATCAATCTGGATGGCATTAAAAAGGGGTTAGACAAATTCATGGAGGGAAAGGCTATCAATGGCTACTAGTCCTGATGGCTATATGTTACCTCCAGGGTGGTGAGCTTAATGTCTGTTCTGAGTAAATTGGTTGAATGCATTATTAAAGATAAAATTAGTAAGCATATAGAAAGACAAGCCCTGCTGAGAAAGAATCAACACACTTCTGCAAAGGTAAGTCTAGTCGCACTAACCTTTTAGAGTTCTTTGAGAGTGTCAATAAACATGTAGATGGGTGATCCAGTAGACATTATTTACTTGGACTTCCAAAAGGCTTTTTATAAAGTCCCTCACCAAAGACTCCTGAGCAAACTTAGCAGTCATTAAATAAGAGAATGGGTCCTCTTATGGATCAGTAACTGGTTAAAGAACAGAAAGCAGAGAGTAGGAATAAATGGCAAATTCTCCAAGTAAATAGTGGGGTCCCATAGGGATCTGTATTAGGACCAATGCTTTTCAACCTCTTCATAAATGATCTGGAATTAGGAGTGAGCAGTGAAATGGCCAAGTTTGCGATGACACCAAATTATTTAGGGTAGTTAAAAAAGGGGGGGGGGATTGTGAAGAGCTCCAAAAGGATCTCTCCAAACTGGGAGAATGGGCATCTAAATGGCAAATTTGATTCAATGTAAGCAAATGTAAAGTGATGCATGTTGGGGCAAAAAATCCCAACTTTAAGTATAGCCCACTGGGATCTGTGCTAGCGGTGACTGACCAGGAAAGAGATCTTGGGGTTGTGGTGGACATCTCAATGAAGATATCTATGAAGATACCAGTATGCAGCTGCTGTAAAAAAGGCAAACTCCATGTTGGAGATAATTAGAAAAGGAATTGAGAATAAAACTGCTAATATCATACAACCCCTATTCAAATTTGTGGTGCGACCACACTTGGAATACTGTGTACAGTTCTGGTCACCACACCTAAAAAAAGATATTGTTGAGCTGGAAAAAGTGCAGAAAAGGGCAATTAAAACAATCAGGGGGCTGGAGCATCTCCACTATGAGAGAAGGTTACAACAGCTGGGATTGTTTAGCTTGGAAAAAAGGAGGTTAAAGGGAGACATGATAAAGGCCTACAAAATTATGCATGGTGTGGAGAAGGTAGATAGGGAAATGTTTGTCTCCCTCTCTCAAAATACTAGAACCCAGGGTCATCCTATGAAGCTGATTGGTGGGAGATTTGGGACAGATAAAAGGAAGTACTTCTTCACACAGTGCATAGTTAAACTATGGAATTCGCTACCACAGGAAGCAGTGATGGCCACCAGTTTGGATGGCTTTAAAAGGGGAGTTAGACAAATTCCTGGAGGAAAAGGCTATCAATGGCTACTAGTCTTGATGGCGATGTGCTACCTCTGATACCAGAGGCAGTGAGCCTATCTACACCAGTTGCAGGGGAACATGGGTGGGAGGGTGCTGATGGGTTCCTGGTTGCCAGCTGGTTAGCCACCATGTGAACAGAATGCTGGATTAGATGGAACCTTGGTCTGATCCAGCATAGCTCTTCTTATGTTCTCCAGTATCAAAGACAGTATGCCTATGCACACCAGTTGCTGGAGAACATGGGTCGGAGGGTGCTATGGCACTCATGTCCTGCTTGTGGGATTCCCATGGGAAGCTGGTTGGCCACTATGTGAACAGAATGCTGGACTAGGTGGACCCTTGGTCTGATCCAGCACAGCTGTTCTTATGTTATTATATGTACTTCTATATGCACTTGCTAAATGTATGTTGTACGCACCCTGGAAGTGTACTTGTCAGCTCATTTCCTTGCCATGCATAGTTGGATTCCAGATGTGTGGACCATTCCAAAGCAGAGACAAGGAACTCTACCCATGCAATTTTCTGAGTTGTCCATTTTATCACTAACGTGCTAAATTGTGCAGTATGCTGCCATGAGGATCTGTCCTACTTTATTGTTCAGCAAAATATTTTGGGATTTTAGGTCAAAAGACTTAAACTCGGGCCAAACATCACCAAACTGCTGTGTGCCTCCTTGTGTTGAGGGAGCGGGCACCCCCCCCCCAATCTCTCCAGTCATCTTCCATAACAAGGAATGGGAGGGCCCTGCTTCTTGTGCTGCGTCCCCTTCACATGGGGAAAACAAAATGGGCCATCACACCTATGGTCATACAGTTGAAGCCCTTGTGCTATGTTACAGTAAAGCAGCAATAAATATATACAAAACAACCAGCAAATAAAAGCACAATTAAAAGTCAGAGCATTTAGAATGCTTAAGATAGTGCAATGGTGTTGTTGTTGTTTTTAATTCCTGGGTAAATATAAAGTTGCTGTGAAAGACTCCAACTGGCAAGCCACTTCCAGTCAGAGTAGATGGTACTACACTAGATAGGCAAATTTGTTTCATCTGTATAAAGCAGTTTCCTGTGTTCCTTGCTTTCTTTCCCCTGTTCATAGAAAAGGGGAAAAGCGATGCTATGGCCCCTAGGGAGCAGCTGAGGGGCCATAGGATAGTTTGGTTTCCTGTATCTGAGGACAGAGTCACTGCTCTGACCTCAGACTCAGGCGTCCGAGCTCCTCACCCCATCCTTTCCCCCTGACAGAATATCTGGGTGGAACGAAAGCAACCTCAGAGGGACTGTAAAGGGGGCATTCTCGTGGGCAGGGAGGGGAGGGGACTGGGGATGCCGCCGAACCAGGAATCCTCCAGTCTTCCAGCCTCCTTCTCTCCCCTTGCCCAATGCCTCAGCTAGATGGGCAAAAAGGCCCATCTAGCTGACATGCAGAGCGGGGGGAGCACCAAGGTGAAGATCACACCTCCCTCTCTGCATTGGATGGCCGTAAGCCTCTGAGCTCCCAGAGGATTGTGCCCTCAGAGACAAAAAAGTTATTTTGATCTAGCTCCTAAAAGGAAGGTAGGCACACATCTTACAACCCCCATCATCCCTGACCCATGCCCATGCCAGCTGGGGCTGATAGAAGTTGGAGTCCAGCAATATCTGGAGGGCCAGAGTTCCCCCACCCCTGTCCTAAGAGATAAGATGGTACTTGCCTCTAGCCAACATTTTGTAATCAAGGTAACAATATTTTCCTTTAATAAATGAACTCAACATAGGAAGCACAGAGTTCAATGTCAAGACTATGGCCCTTTAAAAAATGTGTACTTAATTTTTAATGTCTGTTTCTATGTCCAGGCATAGGGAAAAACATCCTCCACTCAGAGATGAATATTTGGCAGTAATGATGCAGGCCTCCCCTCCACCCCGCCCCTTCAGTTCACTGTGGTTTAAATGTCACTTATTTACTGTAACTCTTAATTAAATCAAGGCTGCATAATATCCCTGTGTGAGAACTCTTTTGGTATCAGAATCTGAAAAACAAAATCTGTTGAATGAATGAGTGATTTGAAAAGGTGCCCTGAGTCTCGCTGATTCATTTCCACTGCAATGTGGTGCAAGAATGAGCCAATAATCCCTAAAGGGCAATTTATCACTAACTATCAACACTGATATCTGGTTATTTTCTCGGGGGGGGGGGGAGGGGCGGAATTGAGGATAATCCAAGGTTCAAGGTAACAGTCTTTCTAACTTATTATTTTATTTTATTATGCAACTAATAGACTTTTCTGTTCAGTGTAAAAGAAAATAATTAAAGGATTAGCTGAGTGTGAAATTAAATAGCATTTTTCTACCGCATAAGAGTCTTCTGAGAAAGTAGCTGAATTGAAACAAGCTTCCAAGTGGTTTTGATTCTGTACAAGAAAATGAATTCAATGTTTTCTTTAAACAAAAAACAAACAAACCCTCCTTCAAATCCTGCATTACCTATTTGGCTTAAATGGCAGAGGGTTAATCTCTAATGTTCAGGGTAGTAATTAAATAACCTTCAAAATGATATGTATCCATATATAAAACTAGAGTTAGGTCACATTTTTATTTTAAAAAAAATCTACCAGTTTATGTTAATAAATAGGGTTAATATGAAATGAAAACTGATATATTATGGTAACTTATTAACTAAGTGTATGCAATTTAAAAGAAATGTAGACATTTTCCTTTTAAATCAGGGGGAGGGAGGGGACCTTTTTCATTACAAGTAGCTGAAACACATCTTTCCTGAATAAAAACTGAGCAAAGACTCCACTCTTCTTAACCTTGAGAAGGTAGTTTTTAGTGTATCAAAGAGCAAGCGTGATCTGTCCTCGGAGGAATCACAAACACGCTGCATGCTTCTGTGATAGTGCCTGTTCCAGTTAGGGATGGGGTGCTTAAGGGAAAGGAGAATGTGAGACCTGTCTAACCACACTGCTTCCATCTTGTCATGGTTCAGTTTCAGTTTTTTAGCCCTCATCATCCAGCCCATTACCATATCCAGGCACTGGTGTAACACCCAAACTGTGTACAAGAAATAACTAAATAAAACAATTAAAGGTTCATGTGAGCCCAAAGCTCTCAACCACAGGCACATTTTGCTCGTTGTGTATCTGCACAACGCTCTGCTCTGAATAGGCCATCTTCCAATTAGGAAGCACTATTGGAACTAAAGATGGGTGACAATCCCTGTCCACTCCCCAAACAACTGGGTTTTTAAATACTTTGAAACCTCAAGGGGTTTCACCTGAGGTAAGGGATTGGGAGAGAAACACAAGCTCCTTATGTTACATCTTGCCAGCCTAGATGCTAAACTTGAAATGATATTTCTAAGCATGCTCACAACAACTGCAAGGATCACGGAAATTGTAGTTTTAGAAGACTACAATCCCTTTGATCCTTATAGAACATGACATTTCTGAACATGGTCAAAAACATAATTTCATCTGCAGCTAGCAGGTGGGGCAGAAAATGAGTAGCCACGTTTAAGGTCCAGTCAGGACTTAAATGAGTCTGGACTAGACTCAACATGAGGTCCAAGTATTCAAGCAGGTGAGCTCTTATTCTCAGTTCCAGGACACTGGTGGTAGCCCTGTTTTGGACAGGGCTGTACACTGAAAGAACAGGTGCAGAGGGTGGGGCTACTCTCAGATGCAACTTTGTCAGTTCGGGTCCAGCCAGAACCAATAAGGATTTGTATCCAGCTGGATTGGAGAGGGTTTTTTTTAAAAAAAAAATTCATGTAGCTTTTTAAAAGAAAAGGAAAAAAAAGTAATGAAACCACAATGTTTGCTCATATAACTCTTATATCAAAGGGAATCCTTGATGAACAGGATTTGAAAAACAACTATTCTAAAAGTTCCTGCTTCATATATTAATTTTTCCAGCTGAAGAAGTGAACTTGAATCAGCATGTGGAAACTGAATAAAGCCAGTGATGTTTGACAGTCTTTCTGATCTCCATGCGCTCTCCCATGAGAAATCTTAGTGTTTCATAGTTAAACTAAGTTTAAATGCCCATGAGTCTGGCAAGATCCATTGAGAATTACAGGATTTGTAGAATTACTATGAAAAGGCCACTGCAATATGTGTGCGTGTGTATTCCCCATCTAATCATCCTGTACTATAAGTAATTGTTGTAGTGTTAGACAGGGGAGGATTCAGTGAAAATTGAAAGTCCTACTGCTCTTTCTAAAAAATTAAAATAAGTAATGGGATTCTTGTAAAACTACAATGGCATCTGCAAATTGTGTACATTTAAGCTGAAATTCTGACTTTCCACATATGATCCATTCATCATCTGAAGGAATAATAAAATATTATAGCAACAGTTCGTAGGAAAACTAAATACTGGTTACCCCCATTTTAACAATGGGTTACTGAAGTTGGGAGATAGAGGGCTTCATCGCACCGAGCTTTTATCCTGCGATTGAGATTGCTCCTTCAGGGAAGTTTGCAGGCTCTTTACATGATGCCGTGACCATCCTGCACTAAATGCCCTTTGCTCCGTTTTTAAATAGATCGCAGATAATGAGCTATCAAACTACCCCGGTTGTGTTCCATTTCAGTTTCCTCCATGAAAAGAGTTAAAGAGGCAAGGAGAGAAGAGAGATCAATGAAAGATAACGGAAGATTCAGATACGGGGAGAAGGATGGGGGAAGGGAAGGGGAGGGGGGAAAGGACGTGCATGTAAAGGGAGTCAGTGGTGATCCTGCATTTAAAACGAAAGCAGAAAGCCCCATTTTAAATGCAAGATTTTAGGCTGGTGTAGAAATGCCCAGAGTTCTAGAGCTGCCAACTGACCAGGGAAAAAAACTCTGTCATGGTCTGACCTTGTGCCTTTGAACTACAGTAATCAACTGGTGACACTTTTTGCAGCATAGAGATAACAAGTTCACCTGCTGTTAGCTGCAGATCAAGCTACTGTTGATGGCACTGGTCATGCTTAGGGCAGACATTTATGTGTCGCCAAAAAGGAGGGCACAGATTTGTGCAAAAAGCGCATATGCTAATTTGCATGTCTAAATGCAAATTTAGAAATGCTTATTATAATTCAAATAGAAATACAATTTCATAGTGAGGAAGACTGTGACGAGGTGATGTGTGCGTCTCCCAGTTCAGTCTGCTGCCCAGGTGCTAATTGCTGCCACTTTCTGCTGTTTTGACTATTCTTATTTTACCAAGAATTGCTACATTGCATCTTAAATACTACAGCATGGACCTTCCAGATGCAAAGCACGGGCTCTACCACTGAGCTAGGACACTTCCCTAAAGGTCAGCACAGCACTGCACCATTCTATCAGTCCTTAGTAAAGAACAGCTAGATCCTAATTAACAATAGATCCATAATCCCCCAAACATTTGCATTGTACTAAATTCCTTTTAAAACAGCTGCAGTATCTTTGACATTTAAGGACAAATGTAATAGCTCCACAGCATACTTCAGCTTTGTTCTGAGGGATCGGCCATTACTCCTGAGTTGTTGAAACCTGACCACTGGCTGGTGGTTTTCCTGCTTTCCAAGACAGTTTTGCCTATACCAAAGCACATGTGAATGTCAGTGACAAAGAGATGTCCCCCCCCCCGAGCCTAATATGGGAAACATCTGTATGACGTACCTCTTGCAGTCGTCTTTTTGCAATACATTTAGCAGGCGATTGTTGTCTTACAATGCAACTGGGACAGAAGTAAGACTTCGGGATTTAAATCTTTGTCTTCAAAGAACTCTTTCCACATTGATTTGTCTTCTGAAGAGCCCCTGGGTCTGATCCAGCCTTAGTCATACTTAGAGTAGACCCAGTGAAAACCCAATTGAATAGCTGTGCATTGATCTTTAATGGCAGGGAAGCTGAATGATGAAGTCATAACCCTGTTACCCTGTGGTTACTGGTTACCCGGTGTTACCCCCAGGATTGCAATTTTCAGCTAATTGTAAAGTGCTTTTTAAAATTAAAACTGTACCAGCTAGAATGATGTTTCCCCCTATAGTTATTGACTGAGTAACTATTGAAAACACAATGAAATTCCTCCTCCCCGCTCCTACCATGACCATAGTGAGGTGGCAAGGCTTTGGATGTGGTGGTTTAGGGTGGCCTCTTGTGAATCACCAAACAAGAGGACAAAAGAGGACATTGATTTGCATTGATTTTGCAAATGCGAATTTACATGTATAGATCCCAGTTTAGAAATAGTAATTATAATATAAATAGAAAGACAATACATCTCACCACTGCATGGGAGACAGTGACCAGGTGACCTGTGTGCCTTGCTCAGTCTGCTGTCCAGGTGCTGTTGATGAGCAAATTAAAGGCCCAGGTCTTCCTTCTTTGTTATCTTTATACTGGACTTGGACTGGACAGTTCTCCAGACAGGGGACACCTTCAAAACAGAGGAAGTCCTCTGGCAGCCCTTCAAATAGAGGACTGTCCTCCGTAAAAGAGGACAAATAGCCACCCTATGTGGTTGCTCAGCTATGGAATCTCCCCACCATGATAGGATTACACTGTAATTTCCTGTGTGCAAGGATGTTTTATAGGAATTTCTTAGCACAGGAAGCTGTTTCCATGATCAAGTCTTGAAGGACAGGCCATTTAGGTACATGATAAAAATCCATCATCATGAAATACATTGTCCTTTTTCTGAAAGTTTTTAGGATACAGTAACGTGAGCTTGCAATGTATGGTTCCTTTCACAAGACTTCCTATCCATCTAAGCGTTGAGGGAGAATGTACCTTATGGTGATTCTTCATAAAAAACTAGATTGTTCCTCGTTCTTCTGAAGCAGAAGGCTTTGGATATGCAGACTAAAAGACGTTCTTCTCATTTGTGAAAAGATAAATCCATTGACCCTGAAAATAGATCTCTTACTTCTGGCCACATTCATAATCCAATTATTCTTGATCAGTGAAATGTAAGTCCATAATTAATGTGCCACCTGAGAGGTTTTGTTATTTTCTTTAAATTGCCTATTAATTTATTAAATTGTCCTGATTAAGAAATGTGTTTGACAGTCTTGGTTCCTTGTTAAGAATATTAAATATGTTCTTATATTGAATGTGCGATATTAAACTGAGGCCTAAACAATGATGATACTTTTGCATATAGTATTGTTCAAGAAAAGGCCTCTAAAACTCTTGCTTATGACCAAATTTAGTTGGGAAGCCAAAAAAAATCATTTGGAAGAATGACAGAGACCTTTGTAATTAGGTAATATAGCATGCATGCTTCAGCCATATTTAAAATGTTGTGGGGAGAGACCATAATCCAGTGTGTCAAGTGACAGAGCACAGAGTTGCATGTGGAAGGCCCCAGGTTCAATCCCTGGCATCAAAGGTAGAAAGGATCTCAGTAACCAGGTGATAAGTAAGACCTTCTAGAGCAGTACAGCCAGTCAGAAGAGGAAATACTCAGTTGAACAGTCTGATTCAGTAGAATGCAGGGTCATGTATCCAGCCATAAGTTCCAATATACTATTGCAGAAAGGCCACTGACAGAAGCAGATCTTCAAAGGTGGGCATCATTCTCATTAGCAAATTACACAAGGTGTGTTCATTTAAACACCCCTCAAATGTTGAGAGGGGGAACAGGTTCTCATCTACCATCCCTCCCCCACCACTGACATGAGTGCAGTCCATGCTCCCCACCAGCTGTACATTTAGTGAGTGTCAGAAGGGGCCATATGCATGCATAGACCTCCTCCAGGATTCCTAGATCATGTGGAGGAGCTCTACACTCATATGTGGTGACCAGCACATGCATCAGCAGCAGGGGGAAGGGCTACCTTTATAGCCCCCTCATTCTTGCTTTGAATGCATAAAGAGGTTCATCTGAGTAGACACAGGGCCCCTGAACCAGATCAGGACCCTGGCAGGAGGAAAGGAAGCTTTTAAGAGATGGACTGGGTCCCCCTGTGTCTATTCTAGAGTAAAAATGGGGGAGATGTAGCTGCGCGCACACACACACATTTAAAGTAATGTCTATTTGAGAGCCAGCATAGTGTTGTGGTCAGAGTGTTGGACTGTGACTTGGGAGATCTGGGTTCTTGTCCCCACTTGGCCATGAAGGTCACTGGGTGACTTTGGGCAAATCACTGCTGTTCAGCCTCACAGGGTTGTTGTGAGGATAAAGTGGAGAGGAGGAGGACTATGTAAGCTGCCTTGGGTTTCTCGTCAGAGGAAAAAAGTGAGATATAAATGTAATAATAGTAGTAAATTTTGGCCCTATGAATTATAATTAGTTTATTTATTTAATGAACTTGTAATATTATTATGTTAATTCTTTTATTTGTTGCCTTTATTTTTTAACTTTATTTCAAAGTAAAATAAAATTTCATGGAAAAATAAAGACAGTCTCATTCATGGCTAATTGGGGAGGGAAAGAGAAAGACAGACAGATGCAGGGGGCAGGAATATAGAGAACATTGTTTTGGCCATGCCCAGTTTGGGCTTTAGCCACATCTACCGCTGGCATCCCATACGGTCCCAGAATGTTATGTTGGAAGAAATGCATCCCCCTGGCTCTAAAAAGTTCCCTCCCCCCCGCTGGACAATCTTGAGGATGGTTTTTATATTTCCTTTTTGAATTGTTATTTCTTTTCCCTGCAGAAATTGCCCTGTACAGAATTCTCAATGTTAATAACATGTTGCTAAGCTTCCTGTGTTGTCAAGGATGTTGCCCTCCTTCAAAAATGTGTCGGGAAGATATTCTATTGTTTCCACTTTTATCTTTAGATGATTACAGTGTGGGCTGATTTTTTACATTGCATTTTTCTAACTGAAAAAAAGAACTGCAAACATATGTGGGGTGCACCATTATAATCTTTGTATTCAACATTGTGTCTCTGCATATTAGACAGCGCCATCTTGTTTTCATTACACGCCAGAGGAATTGTACTTTCCTCATACTTTCTGTTCTCATTTAGATTGTGGAAGAAAAGGAAAAGCAGGTTCTGTAACCACTTTCAGTGTAGTTGTGAAGGTCATGGGGGAGGGAATTATGGGATTTATTTTATCTATTATTTATTATTATATTTATATCCTGTCTTTTTTCCTCTTGCAAGGAACCCAAGGCGTCTTACACGGTCCTCCTCCTCTCCGTTTTAATCCTCATGACAGCCCTGTGAGATAGGTTAAGCTAAGAGTCAATGACTGGTCCAAAGTCACCCTGTGAGCTTCATGGCCGAGTGGAGACTAGAACCCAGATCTCCCAAGTCCCAGTCCAACACTCTAACCACTACACCACAGCTGGCTGTCTGGATTGCACAAGTCCTCATGCCCACGCTCCAGGCATTCATTTGATATACCTGCCCTAAAATTGTTTTCAAAGGCCCTCCTCTGGGTGCTCCCGCCAAATATAGCAAGTTAGGTAGCTACTTAGGAGAGGATCTTTTCAGTGGTGGCATCCTGGTTATGGAATTCCTTCCCCAGAGAGGCTCACCTGGCACCTACATTGCAGTCTTACAGCACCAGGTAAAGCCCTTTTTATTCTCCCAGTCCCAGGCCTTTTAGTCCTTCCGTTTTTTAAAAAAACGTGTTATTGTGTTTTTAGATCTTTATACTGTTGCTGGCTTTTATTCTAATTTACACTGGTTTATTCTGTTTTAAACTTTTAAATGTTTTTATACTGTATTTCATTATATTGTTGTATTTTATGGTTTTAAGTTTTGTGAACCACCCAGAGACATCTTTGACTATTGGGCAGTATAGAAATGTAATAAATTAAATGTCTGTTATCAGGGGTAGGCAACCTGGTGTTTTGGACTGCAACTCCAGATGTCTTGAAGTTCAGCCCCCATAAACCTGAGCCAACATGACCAAGGGTCAGGGATTATGGGAGTTTTAGTCCAAAACATCTGGAGAGCTCCAAGTTTCCTGCCCCTAGTCTATACAGAGCCTAGGCACATGATGCTATTCTCTTTCTCTGTGGCAACTGGGAGCCCTGTTTTCCCAGGGTTCCTGGCTGTTCGGAGGAAGTACCACACCTATAAAGCTCCTAAAAAGTTCCATGTGCAGATGAACACAGAGATACCAGGGTTGGGGCCTGCTGCTACAATCACATGTGGCTGCCACCTTGGACTGTTCGA
Organism: Heloderma suspectum; assembly: GCF_057233095.1. Lineage (NCBI taxonomy): Eukaryota > Metazoa > Chordata > Lepidosauria > Squamata > Helodermatidae > Heloderma > Heloderma suspectum. Next base: position 41,330,096 of record NC_139460.1, on the reverse strand, counting down.
AAAAGGGGATCGGACAAATTCATGGAGCAGAAACCTATCAATGGTGATATCGATATATCAATATATCAATACATAGTCATGATGGCTATATATTATATCCAGTATCAGAACAGGCATTATGCCTCTCAATATCAGTTGCTGGGGAACACAAACAGGAGGGTGCTATTGCACTCATGTCCTGTGTGAAGGGTTTATATGGTATAGCTGCCTCTTGTTAGAAAGGCAGTTTGCAGAGTAAAAACAAAGCAAAGCAAAGCAGAATGAGCGTTTACCAGCCCCACATGCACACACATGAAAGAGTCCACAGCTTTCTTTTAGTGAAGAAAGACAAAGGCTTTACTCATGAGTATTCCTGCACATAAGATAAAGGCACAGCATAGGATTTCAAAAACTGTGTTTGTTCAGTCCATTTCTTTGCCTTCCATTACACAGGCAGCAGCGAGAAAGAGCAAGCCATGTGTGCTCCCAGCAATGGAGGAAGGTGGAGGGTGGGGGGAGAGCAGGAAGGAGGAAACCACATGTAGGCTATAGAGATCCTAAGGCTAGCTATGCCCCAAATTCCCATTCATTAACTAGCTAACTGCCAAACTTCCCCCTTCCTGTAACTTGCAGATGAGGTTGCAATATTCCCAACAGTGTTTGCGGGCTTATTCCCAGAGGCATCTGGCCAGTGTGAGAACAGAATGTTCAACAAGAGCAAGACCGGCCTTGGGTGTGATCCAACCCGGCTCTTTTTATGTTCTTATGTGTGTTTGGTAAACATATTTTGAATGTCTGAGAGACCTGTATTTGTATGATGGAGAGCCATCATAGTGCACATAACAGGGCTGTCGAACTTTTGAGGAAATCCAGGTTCAGATCATGGCCTAGCCATGATGCTCACTGAGCTTCCTTGGAGCAGTCCCTCTCTTTCAGCCTAACCTGTTAAATAGATGTAATCCACAATATATCTGTATTGGATAGGAGAAGTGGGCAGGTTCAGTCTTTTCTGACAGTGTGATTCTTATCCATATTTGTAATAACAAAGAAAAAAGATCAAACTTAAATGTATATTGAAATGAAATAATTCTCATTGTTACTCAGAACAGGTAAGTGATAGTAATACTCTTGATATTGTTGACAGTGTAGCTGCTATTGCTTCATAGAAGCAAAGAAGTCACTGTTTCCTTCAGCTATTAACAGGGTGTATAGAAGGAAAAAACAAATGAGCTCACAGTCCTTTTATAGTTGTTGCAGTTTTCTTGTACAGGAATCTATATTTTCATTCTTAGTTGCTTGTATCCTAAAAACAAGTAAAGCAGGCCTGTGAATAACATAGAGTCTGCTGCCCTTCCCTCTGGGGCTGCTTTCTCTTCTTGGGCAAGGCTGGAATCTTCTCAAAGAAGCCAACCCACCCAGAAGAGTACCTACTGAGTATGCTGAAATAGCTGGTTCTAGAGAGATAGGGGTGGAGGGTAATAACTCCACCCAGTGCCAGCAAACACAAGCGTACTAGTCTTACCATTCTTTTAACAATGCTGGGAGCAACAACTAAAGTATGGGTTACATAGAGTTGTTAGGGTTAAGTGGAATAATGCCATGTACGTTCCCCTGAGTTCCTTAGAACCTGGGTCTGGGAGCAGAGACCCAGTGAGGTGGAGTGTAGGGCTAAGACTGGGGAGGCTCAGGTTCAAACCCAGGTTCAAGGTCATTAAGCTTCCTGGGTGACCTTGGGCCATTCATTATCTCTCCACCTAATGTACCTCAGCGGATTGTTGTGAGGATAAAGTGGTGGTGAGGAGGAGGATCATGTACGCTGCCTCAAGCTCCTTGGAGGAAAGGAAGGATATAAATGTAACCAATTAAATAAAGCAATCAATAAATAACATCATGAACAAGGTTTTGACATGTGCACAATAATTAAAGCGTTGGCATTTGATTAATAAGTGATTCTGTTTGCTCTGAGTGCAAACCCAGATACGTTCCTCCCCCGAAATGAATGAGAGAGTGGTTTAAACACACACCCTGCTCTTCCATGGGGTTTGCAGTGGCCTCCCATCCAAGACATTGGCGAGGTCCACACCTGCTTAGCTTCCTGGTGTTACTGCAGCACCAGGAGGTGCTCAGCCACTTCCAGGCCCACCATATGCCTACAGAGTTCAGAGTGATTCAAGGTTCTTTGGCCAGCAGCATAGTTCAGGGGCAAGCAGCACATAACACATACCTCCCTCCTTACTTTAGTGCCACGTCCATCTGAGATTAATGGATGCTGGCGAGAGTGCAACAACATCCCTCTTGTACATCACTGTACACTTTGCTTGGCACAGCAGAGAGGACACCGCAGCTGCTTCTGTTCCACAGATGAGGGGTTGTGCCCCATCTGTGGAACGAGCTCCCCAATGAGGTTTGCCTGGCTCCAACACTGTTATGTTTTTGGTGCCATCTCTTTTCCCAGGCATTTGGCAGCACATGATCAGTTTTAATTGGTCCTGGATGTGTCTTCAGTTATGACTGACTGTTCAAAGTTGTTTTAGTCATATGTTGTTTGTGTATATTCTCTGTGAGCTTCTATTTAAACGTTGTATATTGTATGTTAATGTTTTAACTTCTGTAAACCACCAAGACAGCTTCGGCTATGGGGTGGTATAGAAATGTAATAAATAAAAACAATAAATAATAATTTTCTGAAGAAATTGCAGCAGTAAGGTAGTCAGATCCTGGGTATAAACAGCTGACCCATTTCTTAGGTGTCTCAGAGCCAAACTAAACATTATGTTAATCATGTAGCTGAAGGTTAGCTTTTTATTTATTCTAGTGTAAGCGTGTGCACCAGTGGGGGAGAATTAAACTTTTTCTCTGCTACCATTTCCCCCTAAAATCTCCCCCACCCTGCCACAGCAGGGTTAAAAAAGAATGAAAGCCTCAATTGATGCTTCTATTGGAGTAGGGGATGGGGGGTGAGAAAGAGGGGAAAGTTTAATCCTCCACTTCTGATGCATGGTAGTCCTGATCCAAATTGCATGATTACACTACAATAAATAAAAAGCTAAGCTTTGCTGCATGCTACACTATTAGCATAATGTGTAGTTTGTCCCTTAGAGCTTCCAGAGCCAGTTTGATCGTACAGTGTCTAAATACGGGAAGAAAACCCTTAAACTTATAAGAGTTGAGCGGGAGAAATATCCGTATGTGAAACTCAAATAAGAGAGAGCCAAGCCACAAATAACCATGTGACACAGATTCCTTTCTGCAACTGTTCACAAATCAAAGGAACGTATCCAGCACTGACAAACTCAGAAGGCAGAGGCAAAAAAAGAAACACAAAACAGAATTGCAAACCAAAGATGACATTCCAGGCTTCCCATGCAGTCTATGAGGTTTTGCAGTTTAGGCATTGTGGAAGTGTGGGTTTTACCCTGACAGAAGCAGTCTCTGGCTCACAGATTTTAATGATTTGGCATATCCTAGCAACATCTCAGTTGCTAATATGCTGCTGTTTGAGCAAAATGAGCCCCAAATCACACAGTTTTAACATCGTTGTGCAGATTTAAATGTAATGATTTCTTTGGTTTTCTTTTTTAAATTTAGCTGGTAAATTAAACAAAGGCAAAGAGAAGTAAGTCTTCCCCATTATTTATGAATAACACAAAGAGCTGTATGCTATGTCACCTTTTAAACTCTCAGGTCTACTCCCAGACATATCTTTCCAGTGGCTCTGATCCTGTAGTCTCTGATCATAGACTGTATGGTAAGCCTGGAATTTCATCTTCAGTTTGCAATTCTGTCTTTTGTTTTGTTTTTTGCTTCTGCCTTCTGCCTTTGTCAATTATTATTATTGTCAATTATTATTATCATTATTGTGCCATTTATCTCAAGGCAGCTTACAAAGCAATGGATAAAACAACAATATAGTATACAAACTATTTAAAGTAATTCCCATCTAAAGCACTGGAATTTAAGTTAGTTGCTACTAATCTGTTCCAATAATTTCAGTAAGGTCAGTTACAACTAATTTCAGATGGATGGCTTCATGTCTATAAATATAGTTTAGGAAAGGTTTATATACATATTGGCTCCAATGCAGGGAATGATAATTGCATTTTAATCCCTTTGAGATCAGTGAGATTTAAGAGTACAAACTCTTAGACCTGGTTTGCACATAACGCTAACTCATGGATTATTTAACCAATGGTTAATCCATGTCTCCCCCCCCCTTTTTTTTTTGCCCTACCCAGGGTTTGTCTGGCAGACAGTCAAACAAACAAACCACGGCTTGTTTTTTCAATCCCTGGTTTGTTTTCTGACTCCTTTGCAAATTTCCTCCCTGTATTCCAACTGCCTCTGTGGCACTGTGGCTGTTGTTCTTTCCCCCCCACTCTTGCCTGCTGCCTCTGTAGCCTGGTGAAATGACCCACAGTTCTGGGGTCACACATAATGACAACCAATGTTTTAAATGACCCAGAGTTCAGAATCCAACAATAAACCATGGGTTCTCTTTCTGGGTTGTTCGTGGTTAACAAAACCATGGTTTGTTATCATGGCTGCATCTGCACATCACAACATCCCAGAATCCAACAACCCATGGGTTAAATAAATAATAAAACATGGATTAGCATTATGTGCAAACTGGTCTCCAAAGATAATGGGATGGGTCCAGATTTATATTGGATCAACTGCACTGATGGAAGTGGACTTCCTTGCCCTCTCCTTTGTATGGCAGTCCATCCAGCCCCTTGAAAATGCTACACAGAGTCAGAAGACCATGCTAAATGGGGTGAGCTATGGTGCAGGTGAAGGGGGGAACCCTAAAGATCAGGCGGCGGGACTTTATGCCAGTGGAGCCATTCCTCCTGTGGAAGGCAGATTCTGGATCCAACCCTTGTTTTGGGCACGCTCTTTGTGATGTTGACTTTTTGCATTTCAATAGCTGGTGCCAATGCTATGTTACAAACTGCTTTTAAAATTCTCCTCAGTTTCAAAAGAGTTTTGCCATACAGCATAGAAGAGGTGCTGTCTGATAAAAATGCTTCCAAAAACTTCTTGAGCATACAGGGCTAGTTGTGTAGCTCCTGATTCAACTTTAAGCACCATCTGTTTCAATAGAACTTAGGCATGTCTTAAGTTCTTTTGAGTGTGCTAGTAATACCCTTAATAAAGACATGCATATGTCTTTACCACAAGTTCCTGACTTGTGGTAAGTAGGTCAACATAGGTGGCAATCCTATGCAAGTTTAGACAGAAATAAATCCTACAACTCCCAGCATCCTTCAGCCAGCATAAGATTGCAACTTTGCATGCTCTCCATGAGTAGAAGCTTCTAACTGCACATCCCATTTCAAACCCTCACCTCAGTGTGAATCACTGTTGTGCACTAGTTGTTGTTGTTCAGTCGTTAAGTCGTGTCCGACTCTTCATGACCCCATGGACCATAGCACGCCAGGCCTTCCTGTCCTACACTCTCTCTCAGAGTGTGCTCAAGTTCATGTTCATTGCATCGGTGATGCTATCTAGCCATCTCATCCTCTGCCATCCCCTTCTCCTTTTGCCTTCAATCTTTGAAGCTCTAGTTAGAAACTGCCAGATGGCGTAAAAAGTTTACAGCTTCTGAGTCATACAACCCATTCTCCATAAGTGTTCTACTTTTGAGTTTCTGAACAAACAATGGGATGTTCTAAGACCAACAGTCATGTAAAATGGCCCTGGGTCACCATGAATACATCCAATTTTTATCAGTGTCTGAAATTGAAGTCTGTGGTTTGGTTGGGCATTCAGGTATTTTAAGATCAGCTTTCAAGGCTATGTCCATTGTCCTGCCACTGAGATCAGTAACGTAGGTGGGCATTAGAGCAAAAGTGGGCAGCTTGTGGCTCTTCAGATGTTTTGGCCTACACTCCCATGATCCTTCACCATTAGGGTGGCCACTTGTCAACTTCCAAAAAAGAGGGCACATATCCCCACAAAAGAAGTCACAAGATGACACCTATTTGCATAACATTTGCAATGCTAATGTATATGTATAGATGCAAATTTAGAAATAAGTATGATAACATAAGCAGAAATACAATACATCTCAGTGTATGCGTACAATACGTTCCACAGCGTGGAAGACTGTGTCCAGGTGAACCGTGTGCCTTGTTCAGATTGCTCTCTAGGTGTTAAGCCTTGATGGGCAACTTCAAGGCCCAGCTCTTCCTTCTGATGGTTTGTTATTTTTATACCAGACTTGGTCTAGACAGCCCTTCAAACAGAGGACACCTTCCAAACAAAGGGTAGTCCTCTGGCAGCCCTTCAAATAGAGGACTATGGTGGTTGCTCTGGCATGGAACCTCCCCACCATGATAGGATATCTGCAATTGCCTTTGCTCAAGGACATTTTATGATAATTTCTTGGTATAGGAAGCTGATTCCTTGAAGATGTCTTGAACAATAGGCCATTAAATACATAATGAAGCTCATCATCACTGCTTAACTCTTGTTTGTGTTGCTGAACTCATCACACTGGTATTATTTATTTATTTAGACTATTTTATTACTGCCCTTCATCTACCGATACCAGGTGGTCTACAAAAATATAATTCCCCCCCCCCATGCAATATAATAAATACAATAAAACATCAAATACAACAATCAAGGGCAGCAAATGCATAAAACAGACAGCTAACATCAAACAACTTAACATGCCAGGGCAAACAAACAGGTTTTACTCTGGGACCAAAAAGAAAACAGTGTTCATGCCCATTGTACTACCATGAGAAGGGGATTCCACGACTGGGCACCATTAGTTCTTCTCACATGCACCAATTGTAGTCGAAGAAGAGCCCCATTTTCATGTTGTTACTTTCTTTGCATTTGAATAAAAGTATTTGGGTAGTATCCAACGTTAGTCATACATAGAGGAGACCCAGTGAAATGAATGGGACTTAAGTTAGTCACAACTAACTTAGTTCTCATTAATTTCAACAGGACTGCTCCATGTAGGACTAATATTGGAAACGACGCTTTGATTTTTACACCTCAGGCATTTTCACCCTAATATGGCTCGAGCCACAAGGAACAGCAGATAGAAGACCATTCTTTGACCCTTACATTTTAGCTCTAATATAAGGGTAACCAAAATATATTACAGGAAGAGTAAAATAGAGCTTAATTAACTATTTTTCCTGTCCCACAGCCTCATTTCTCTTCATCTTCCAGCTGCCTCACTGTGCCCCTCACTTTACTTTATGACGCATTTTCTCTTTCTGTTTGACAAAGGCATTGCTTTGGCTTTCTTTCTTTTCCCCACCTCTCATTTCATTTTCTTTTTTGTAGCTTAGTTAGCTATTAGCGTGGGTGGTTTAGGCTTGGAAGTTTTCAAAATATTGCAAAAGAGACCACATTTAAGCTGAACTTGACCCCATAAGATTTACTAACATCATATTTAATTATGCCCAAGACATCTAAATAAGTGGTTAAAGCAATCTCAAGGGGATGCTTTCAGGGCTCTTATGTGCGCTGCTTTTCATGGTATGTTACAAGTTTAAACAAAACCATATTCCACAGCACACTGTGCTGACATGTTGCTTCAGATTGGGTACACTGGCCTGGGAGCCATTAGTTCCAGTTTCACTACTGAACGATGTTTGTGTTCTTGTGCATTTTCCTTACTCAAAGTGATATCACATTCTTCCTTTGATTCCTTGAGGAATCAAAGTGTTGGGCTAGACTGACCTTTTGGGGGAGGGGTATGTTTATTGGGAAAACATGAGTAAAAATGGCAAGAACTATTGATTGTCATATAATGTAATATTTGGTGGCATTTCAGAAAGTGTTCTTCACCACCCTTTGTGAGAGTGAGTTTTCAAGGGAGTGCATTTTTTGTATAACCTGCATGCAGATCTTTGGAAAACATGGCAATGATTTTGGAGGCTGAGTTAAAATACATCCACAAATACTTAACAATGAGAACCTTAGGCCTTGTTCCACAAGTCCTAACTACACTGAAGAGAACTGGATGTTCTTTCAATGGTAAAATGTGCCTCAGTACGATGAGATGTAAGAATTGTTTGTCTATCAATACTATAACTTCTCTCTGTGTGTGTATATGAGAGAGAGAGAGAGAGAGAGAGAGAATCAGTGTGACTGCTGGTTGGGGCAGAAAACACTATTTTAACCGAGGAAAAGTATAAGACCTAAACCAAGGCCAAGATCCTCTTCTGTTTGTCAGAAACTGGGAGCAGCAGCCTGTGTTTCATCTCAGGAATTATATACAGAAGATACTTTTCTCAGGGGGAACAGTGTTTATTACTCCTCTCTCTCTCTCTGTCTCTGTCTCTGTCTCTCTCACTCACACACACACACACACACACACACACACACGAATGGAGAGCAGGGGCCTTGAAGTTGCCTATCAACAGTTGGCACATGGATAGCAGACTGAACAAGCACACAGGTCACCTATTCAAAGTCTTCCCCAGAACAGTGAGATGTATTGTATTATTTAAATTATTATTTAGTAATTATTTCCAAATCTGCAGCCATAGATATAAATTAGTATATGCAAATTTATAGCAAATCTGTTTCCACTTCTATCCTCTTTTTTAGTGATGTAGTTCCCGTTTTTTGGCAGTGCGGAAGTGGCTACCCTACTTTACTCTAAATCTCCAGATGACCTCACTGAGAGACTTCACGTGGACATTGAAGAGCGTGGAAAACAAGGTAGAGTCCTGCATTACACCTCATTACAAAGGCCATGGGACAGGGCAACAGTTCCCCAGCACAACCTTCTGGAAATGACCTGCCAGGTAGGAGTAGAACCACCAGAGCATGTTGCCCCCAGTTCCCACCCCAAGGTAGGTGGTCTAGAAAGATACCATGTCTGGTGGTATCAACTGCCACTGAGAGATTCAGAAGAATTAAGTAGGGTCCAAATGATATCTTAATTCCTCTCATCTTTCCTGCACAGCTCATCCAGCTGGGTAACCAAAGGAATGTCAGTGCCAAAACCAGGCCTAAGGCTGGATTGAAATGTATCTAGATACAGTGTCAAGAATGGTGGTAATGTCTCAAGCTATCATAACCCTAAATTAAAACAAAGAGATGTCCAAGTTGTAGCAACCTGCAGTCTTAACCTATTGGGGTTCTTTCCCTAAATTCACACAGAGCTTATAATTTATCACCAGTGTATTTAGCTCCGATCACATACTGAAGGAGAGGTGGTGGAAGCTCATTCCCTTCACCATGCCCCTCAAATAATATGAAGAAGGCACCCTATGGTGATGATGCTTACTTGTGTAGAGGCCTTGCTGTCTCAAAAATGTGTTTTTTTTTTAAAAAAAAAAACGAAAATAGGGTCTTTCCAGGCAATGTTCTTTGAGTGAGGGCTGTCAGCGCTGGTAACGTATGAGCAGAAATAATTTCATTGTGATATTTTTCATCCCAAAAATAGTTTGAAACTTTTAGAGTTTGAAAACAAGTTATCCAGGTTATTTCAGAAATCACATTCCTGTTGGACTTGTGAGTATTGTATTGTGTTTGTTCTTAATAAACATTTTAAAAAACATTTAAAAGCAGTGTACACATAAAATGGTTCACTCTGAAAATTTAGACTTGTGGCCAGTGTACATCTGCATTGGCTGAAATGTGTAAACTTACATCAGGCCCTGCCAATCCATGCTGAAAATGTACTTGACAGGAAAAATACTAATAATAATTGTTTCTTAAAGAGAATACTTTCGACACATTTAAAAATAAACCACCCAGGGCGAGCAGGAAAAACAACACTGTTTTCCAAATCTGCATGAGCAGTCATTTGGAGAAAGACCACTCCATCTTATAAATGACATTGCTCAGCCAGGAGTCAGCCAAGCTGTATTGTCCCCCTCAGCCATATGGCAGTGGAAACTGGTATTTGATTCTGGCACCCAGATCAGAAAAGCAATTTGAACCTGCTCACGTGGCTTGGCTGGGATAATTCTGCATTTATGACCTTTAATGATGCATGCCGAATAGCAGCAACATATCCTGCCATACTCCTGTAAACCTTGCTTGTTATACGAGTGCACACATCTTGTAACACTTACATGGAAGAAACTCATCTCCAGTTTGGGAGAGCATTCTGCTTATGAGACATTAGTGAAAGCAGTTGTTGATGTGGAAAAACAATAAGACAAGAATGCCATGTATCTGACTTGTCAACTCCACACCTTGTGGAAGGAGGAACATTTCCTGAACAAATATGTTAGGGGTCCTTAGGGACTCATCTGATTACATTATTTGATCATTTTATTTGGATTCACTTCCTTTGGCAGCCTATTCCATAACCATTACACATAACAAGAAAAATTGTGCAGAGAGCCAGTCAGGATTTCTTTCCCTTTTTAAGATTTCATAGGGATGTGCCTGAAATGGAGCAGGCCACTGGTCTTTCTAGCTCACTGTTGTCTACACTCACTGCCACTGGCAACAGTTCTCCAGTGCTTTAGACAGGTTGCCCTCCCCCCAGCTTTCTTAATTTCAGCAGTATAACTTTAGGGAGAGTCATTTTGCTATTGTGTTGTTAAACAGTTGAGTGAGAAATCCTTGGTGATCTACTGCAGATCATCCAGGGATCTACCAGTACATCCCGATCTACCTTCTTCCCAACTCTGCAGTAAAGGATTCATAAGTATTGGAGTGTCTCTGCCTATCCAAGCTTGCCGCTGGCTATCCAAGCTTGCCAAAGACTACAAAGGCTTCCTATTCAGGCTGGGATTTTTACTGGCTCTGCCTCATTTGCTGTTTCTGTCTCTTGATTCCTGGTCCCAACTCACCAGCTGTGAATGGCCTCAACCGTGACACTTGATGTGGGTTTATAATGTTTCCTGAACACCCTTGTCATTTTTATGTCCTCCACATCCTGGGTACAGTCAGCTACTTACATTTAAACCTTGCCTTTAATTAACTAGATCTCTACATCTTTTGGTAATGTGTTACATAAATTAATGATGTGAAGAAATGCTTCTTTCTGATGGCCTAAACCTACTACCAATCAATTTCACACAACAACCCAGTTTCTAATACTTTATGAGAATAATTTGTCTCTCTTCTTTCTTCAAATATTTATATTTTGTTAAAAAAAACACTTTAAGAAAACTTCATAAAATGTTGGCTTTCCTTCTTAGTCACCTTTGGAACTCTGAAAAAATTTAGTGCAGCACTACTATGAAGTATTGGAGTTGATCATAATAGTTATACACACATATAAAACTGCTTCATAAATTAAAACCTTAAGGGCACAATCCTATGGCCGCTAGTCAGCAGTTAGACAGACATAGGATAGGTCGGTTCCCAGGAATTGACCTCGGAGCCTGCGCTCCGAGGTCAGTTCCTGGAGAACTGACCCCCCTCCGGTGCCACCTCATAGGCAGTGCGGATTGGCCCCATGCTCTGCACTCGTAAGAACAGCACGGAGCAGCAAATATGGGGCATGGGCGGGGCGGGGAGGTTGGAAATGCTGGTACAACACATCCTATGTGTCATCTGGCTGCCGCTTCTGCTCCCCGAGGTCCCACGGCTAGACAGCCAAAATCGGCTATCTAGCCGCAAAAGTAGGGCAGGATGAGCAAGGAGGAGATCCGCTCCTCACCACTCCTCCTGCCCTGCACTGGATAGGTGGTTGCCCTGGGATCGGAGGCGACCGTCAACCCACATAGGTTTGGTCCCACCGGCTCTCCTCAGTCCATACTGGAAACATCTCACTAATGGAAGGAAGGTTTATTGAGAAGAAACTTTGCACTGAGCAAGTTAATACAGTCCTATTCTCTTCACAATTCTGTTAGCTTTGCAGTGTGTCAAAGGCTCATTCCTCAAAAAGAAGCCTTATCAGTACAATGTGGCTTGTATACAATAATGTGGGAAGTGAATGGTAAAATCTGGACCTTGCAGTGTGAGGTGGTGGATCTTGCAGAAATTCTATGTCTCTTGGCTTGAATAGACTACTCCTGCTCTTCTACAATGAGTCAGCTAAGAAGCCATTGAGCAAAAACCTTCTTGCTGCCCAATGAGCAGCCTCTGGCCAAAGTCTCCAGATATCTCATCTTCCCTAAGGAGTCCATTACTGGGTTAGGCTGCAGATTCATCAGTAGAGGCTGGTGGCTCCAGTGTCGGCTCCAGTATCCAAAGCTTTCCACCTGGATAGTTCCTCCTTTAGAGTTCTGACTGGTTCTGATGAACCAAGAGTGGGTTGACCGCCCCACCGACATTGGAGCCACCAGCGTCCACTGGGATTCATGCCCCACTGTGATAAACAGTATAATGGTAAACTAGTGATCTGTACAACCCCAACCTCCAGGATGCAGAACCTAATCCAGGGGTGCAAACCTCTTTCAGCCCCAGGGCCAGATTCCATTTTGGAGATGCTCCCGGGGCCATAATCCGGTGGTGGGTGAGGCCGAAAGCAAAAGGAGCAGGACCAAAAATGCAAACAAACAAATTCCAAAGACACCAGTCTACTTTTGCTTAAAGGTCTTGCTGCCAGTAACTAAACCTTAACCGAGGCATTTCAACCTTTTAGAATGGGGAAAAAACTGCACAAAAGATGGGAAACCGCAAATAATTTGTGGGTAGGGGAAATGGGTGAGGGAAGTGGTTGGGGCCAGAGAAAGGGGACATGGCTTTTTGAGGAACCCCAAAGGGCCAGATTAGGGCCCTGGGATGACTATATTTGGCCACTAGGTCTGAGGTTCTACATCCCTGACCCAACCCATCAGAACACATAGCAAATGACAAAGAAAGAACGAGCACAACCCTGAACCAGCAGCTTAGAGCATTTCTGCACAAGGCTTTTCTTGCACGCTTGTGATTGGTCACTCATGGAAGCTTGAAGGTCCTTTACATGATGTCCTCAACTTCCAGTGTGTCTCCTGCACTTTCTGACCTTTATCCCAGTTTTTAAAAGATCGGAGATAACCTGATAAGGAATGTTAATCTGACATATTGGCTGTGTGTAATGACAGAGTTGGGCTATAACCACATTGCCATCTAGTGGCTATAAAATGAAACATAAAGAACTTGCCGAGAAAGGAAGTCCCTGATTCAAAGCACGTGTCCACCCATGTAAAGGAGCATATCTTAATCCCGCAAAGAATCCGGAAGCAGAAGCCCCAGTAAGAAGGCGGGATTTTATCCTTGTGTGGTGAAGCCTTTATTCTCAAGACAGGCTGAATGGCAGAAGTAGCTCAAACAGTTGCTTAAAGGTGCAATCCTATGCATGTTTAGACAGAACAAAGTTACACAATTCCCAGCATTCCCCAGGTAGCATGGCTTTTTTTCTGCCTAAACAGGCATAGGATTGTGCCTGAAAACAGCAGCTATTTTAAGAGTGTGAATGAAGCATACTATAATCCCAGAGGAGGGTGAAAGCTCAGTGGTAGACCACATGCTTTTGCATGCAAAAGGTCCAGTTTCAGTCCCTCATATCTCCAGGTAAGGCTGAGAAAGACTCCTGTCTGAAAACTGGAGCCAGTTTTCTCTTTCATAAAAACTACTTTTTAATCCTAACACTATTCTTAAAAGTGCAGTGGGAGGGGGATTAAAAATTAATTGGGAGATCATCATTTGCTAAACCATTCTATTCTATTTCATTCTATTCTCTCTCTTTGCTAATAGAATGCTTTTCAATTAGGAGGATGAGACCCTGGCATGAGAAAGCGACATCTAATAGTGAATAAAGTGAGTATCATCATTAATGAGAGAAATAGTTACTCATCATGATTTGCAAGGTAAAATTCATTTTTGTGAAATATACAACTTGGAACTATTTGATCCTTGTTTTCCAGTTTCACTTAAATGAAGTAGACTTAAAGGTTTCATATTTCTTTTCTTTTTAATTTAAAAGCCACTGGATTTCAAGATGTGATCACAAAATCAATCTAAGAATAGCAGCGTGGTCATATTCACCCTTGAGATGTGTTCTACCCTGTCAGACAGTTAATTAATATACTTCAGTTCTGCCATAAAGTTAATCTCTTTTCCGTATTTATCTAGGCTGATGTTGAGGAAGCGTTTGACAGTGAATGCTGCTTTTCTATTTATAACTTTTAAGCCCATTTAATTTCAGAGCAATGTTTTGTTACATGAAGGGCAAGACCATCAATAGCTACTGATGACAGCTGGTCATGAGACACAATCTTTCATTCAGAATGTTGCTGCTAGGTTTCTGACTGCTAAAAGCTGAGAATGAATAACTGGGGGCTCTGCTCCTCCTTAATTTCTATATGCTGATGGGATATGAGCTGGCAGTGGCTGACCAAGAAAGAGGTCTTGGGGTGGCAGTGGTGGGCAGCTTGATGAAAATGTCAACCCAGTGAACAGCTGCTGTGAAAACAACAAATTACATGTTGCACATCATTAGAAAAGGCATTGAAAGCAAAATTTCCAATTTCATAATGCCCTTATACAAATCTATAGTGCTGTGTACAGTTCTGGTCACCTAGCATTTAAAATACACCTCAAAAAGGATATTGTTAAGAGCTGGAAAAGGTGCAGAAAAGGCCAATCAAAATGATTTGAGGGGCTGAAGCAACTCTGTTATGAGGAAAGGTTACAGTGCTTGGGGCTCTTTAGCTTAGAAAAAAGTTGAATAATGGGGGACGTGATAGAGGCTATGTAAAATTATGCATGGTATGGAGAAAATGGATCTCTAGATATCTGATTGGGAACAGGAATCTGTTGGAGTGTCAGTGCTACTCATGCCATATAGATGTGTAAATCAACCTTATATTGCAGAAACACCGTACGTTTCCAGTGACATCCTTCTAAGGAAACTGAACCCTGAATAAGTGCTGGAACCCCTGAAACTTCTCAAAGCTTGGAAGTGGGGTGCAGGCGCGTAACAATGTCTTTTTAGAGATGGAGATAGGATGCCAAGCACTTGCAGCCTGAACAGCTGGAGATAGGATGCCCACCCTTGTTGACATCACTCTTATTAATATATGATTCTTATGGTGAGTAACATAAGTGGCCCATGTAGCTTTGAATTCTATTTCCACCAGCAATGGCCAATTCAGATGCCACCCCGCACCAAAAACACACACAAAAACCCTTCAGAAAGAGGACACAGAAATGGTATCCACTTTCAGCAGAGATGCAGGAGTGGTGGCAGAATAAATCCAGTCCTTGATTCCCTTCCCATTATGGCAGATAATATGACTGGGCAAAGTACTAGCCTGAATGATGAATCAGGCCTGGGATCACTTGAGTAGATACAGCAAGGAAGCCAATAGCTGGATTAGGATGATTATGTTTGTTTGAATAACACTGTGTTATTCTATTCAAAGAGTAACTATTTTTTCTTATTCAAAGGTTGTAGCCTAAACAAATATAGGCTAATTGTTTTAGTTGTTCAGATTTTTTAATAAATTAGCATGAGATACCATCAAGGACCTAATTCAGAGTGGCAGTTCTAAAGAAATTGAAATCAGAGGCTCACTTGGAACGTGAGATTGCAGAACAAGAGATGATAAAGA
Source organism: Heloderma suspectum (assembly GCF_057233095.1). Classification (NCBI taxonomy): domain Eukaryota; kingdom Metazoa; phylum Chordata; class Lepidosauria; order Squamata; family Helodermatidae; genus Heloderma; species Heloderma suspectum. The sequence continues at coordinate 41,314,632 of NC_139460.1, read as the reverse complement.
AATTTGTGTTGATCAGGGACTCAGGAGGAACTATGGTTTCTATGCACATTATAAAGATTCTTAGTGCATTGTGTGGTTGTAACTGCTGCTTTAAGAGAACGGGATGCTTGCTGAAGATCTCCCTGTTTAACTGTCTTTTCAAACTCAAAGCTTCCAGTTCCACTTACAGCATCTGATGAAGTGGATTGTAATCCAGGAAGACTCATGCTGATTTATTAAAATATCTCAACTACTAAGGATACAATCCTTTGAGTTGTGCCCTAGGTACTCAGAGGCATATGAGTATCCTCTGCATTTTAGCTAGATGGGCGATTTTGCCTGTCTAGCAGAGGCTCCAGGGAGGGGGAGGAAAGGAGGCTGGGGTGGCAATAGGAAAAGGAGTAAGCCACCTGCCCCGGCCTCCCCACTCCCCAGGAACGCCTCCTTTTCCCTATCTCCACGCTCTGTTTACCAAGTGTGGAGTGGCAGCTGGCATGGTTATCTCCCCACCGGCTATGAGGGGGAGGGGGCAGGGAGCGCAGTTTCCTGGCTCCGAGCTCCGAGCCCTGTCTTTGAGCACGTAGCCAGGAAACTAAAAAATCCTATGCCCCCCAGATGCTATCTAAGGGACATAGGATTGCTTCCTAAAATAGTCAGTCTATATGTGTGCTATACTTAACCCTTGAATTTGTACACAGAAGGCTAACAGGATTATACCATAATAATTTTTCTTTACTCATTACCTAAAATATTGAATGGCAGCTAGTGCCTGTAGAATCTTCCATAGCTTTGGATTCACTGCAGCAACTGCTAGACCAGCTTTCCCCAACATGGTGTCCTCCAGAGGTTTGCTGGCTGGGGATGATGGGACCAAAATGGCTGATGTTCCAAAATTTTTGGAGGGCACCAGGTTGGAGAAGGCTGTTCTAGACCTACCTAGCTGCTACATCAGTGTAGACCTAGAACCTCCCTCAACCTAGTGTCCTCCAGATGCTTTGGACTTCATCTCCCATAAGCACCAGCCAACATGGCCAATAGTCAGGAATTTCGGGAGTTGTGGTCCAAAAGAACTGGAGGGCACCAGAATGGGGAAGGCTGATGTAGCTTGTTGAAAAGATTTATGTCATGTGCTTTATTGTGTAATGGTTTGGCTAAGATTGTTAAAATAGGTGGCACTGGGGAAAATTCCTGTATTGCCTTCAACCTGTTCTCTACTGCAAATGTGCCTTGAACACAACTTGTGTGGCCCTCCAGATGTTTTGGCCTACAACTCCCATCATTCCTCAACATTGCCTGTACTGACTAGGGCTAACAGGAGTTGTGGTTCTCCAAATCTCTGGGTCTGCAAGTTGCTCATCCCTGGCCTAGAAACTGTAATGACATTGCAGATTTGCTCAGAAGAAGAATGGAGAAGTTAAACTTCACTTAATAAACACAGTGCCATGTTTCAGCACTATGTTCCATGCATGCAAGGAATTCTGTGCATAGGACATTCCCCACAGGACAACAGGGAAATTCACAATACGGGTCACACCTATGGAGAAAATGTTAGCAGTAAAATGAGCAGCTGACTTTAAGGAAGCAGTACTAAGTGACTGGGAAATCCATCAATACAAGTTGGAGAAGCAGCTTGACAGAAACATGAATGATTAGCCACCTTGAGTACCACTTTCTTGATGGAAAGGCAGGGTACAAATCTAACAAATAAGCAAACAAGCAGAAAGGAAGCAACTAATTTTGGAGCTAAGACAAAGGAGAAGTTTCTTCAGACAGATACAGCACAATCTTTGATTTGTTCTTAATCAATACCAGTTCTTCTTGGCAATCACATAATGGAAAATAGGGCAAACCTCCCCAATCTCCACCCTCCCGCCACCCAGAAAATATTTTCTCAGTATTACATGAATTTGTTGTTGTTGTTCAGTCGTTCAGTCGTGTCCGACTCTTCGTGACCCCATGGACCATAGCACGCCAGGCCTTCCTGTCCTGCGCTCTCTCCTGGAGCGTGCTCAAGTTCATATTCATTGCAATTACATGAATACCTGCTTATTAATGGGAGTAAGCCCCATTAAATTCAATAGGGCATACTTTTGAGCAGACTTGTATATTATTGTGCTCTAAAAGAACTACATTTAGAGTGCAGTCCTAAAGAACTGGCACTCTTTAGATGGAGAGCTCCAAGGCTGGAGCCCTCTGCCCATCCAAAGCCCTGCTGGCAAGAGCTAGGCAGCATGGGTGGAACAACAGAGGTGTTTTCGCTGTCCATTCTGTTAAAAGCATTTTCAGCTAGACAGGCCTCTCAGCAAGTCTAGCAGACTTACTTTGCTGTGGGCAGGAATGGGTGATGGACAGGCTTGTCCATGTCTCTCCTCTCCCCTCCCCTCCCCTCCCCTCCCCTCATCCCACTCCCCAACCATGTTCCAAGGTTGCTGTTCTGACCTCAGAAGAGGAGCTTTCTGCTCAGATGTCCCTCCACCCCCGAGGTCATATGTCTATGGCCTCAGGCGTGTGCGTAATTTCCACCATGCTATGGTCCCTGGGATGCCCACCCAGGGACGATAGGGTTGGTCTGTTAAAGAAAAAAATCTTTGGAGATCTGTGAAAAACAAGAAATAGAAAAAAATATGTATAAGTGGATTTTGTCCATTCTATTATAGATTCATAGGGTTAATAAAGTGGAAATGACACAGACAGTGTAAATACATTAGCTTTTTGTGTAAAATTCAGACTACAATCTTATTACACACTTACCTGGGAGTAAGTCCCATTGAACTCAGTGAGGCTTACTTCTAACTAGACATGTATAGGATTGCACCATCAGTGCTAACAAAAAAGTTAAGGGCTTCCATTAAAAAAGAAATCCAAAAGCTTTAAAGATAGTAAGAGTAAAGTAAATTTCTCGTACCATAAATAAGTGAATTGATCCTTCATCAGGCAATCAGAAATCAGTGGAAGAGTACATTCCAATAGGAAGTAAGTAAAATTCATTTCTTGCATTTATGTTGATTGCAGAGGTTTCTACTAGAGAGTCTTGTTCCAAGGGCACGCTCTATGAGAAATCAGTGAATGGCCAAGAGAGAGAGCACGCGAAGTCTCTGAGGAGGAATTAACTTGAAAAAGTAAAGAGCAGTAAATTGCCAGGAGCATATGGTATTCATCTGAGGACTGAAGGTAATAAAGTGTGAAAGAGACTTGGGATACCAGTGAGCCTGTACAGTATAAGTCATCACTAAAGTGATGTCTATCTTCCGAGAATCAAAGGAGATACCTGGAGAGGCTCTGCTGTAACTTGATATTTTGAATAATTTGACATTCTGACAAAGAATGATCTCTAAACGCAGGAAAAGATTTTCATCATCATCATGTGATGACCACTCTCACTAGGGAACCCGGTGTTATGTTTGTGTACCCCACTTCTGAGTCGTGAGAAGTTTCAGGGGTTCCAGCGCCAACCCAGTGTTCAGTTTCCATGGAAATAAGTCAAAGGGGGCTTAAGGAGCCATCCTATGGCCCCTAGACATTGTCTGAGGGGCTATAGGATACTGAGGATTCCCCTCTCCAAGGCCAGAGTCAGCATCCTGAACTCAGAAGAGGGAGTGAGAGATCCGACCCCCCCTACCCCAACCACTTGTAGCCAGCACAGAAAGAACCACGCTGGCTTGCCTCTGAGATCAGAAAATAAATTCTGGTGGGTGGAGAGGGGATTGGAGAGGCCAGGGTACGAGTTAGCCTCCTGAGCCTCTACCAGCCTCCTTCCATCTCCTGCAAAGTGCTGTTGCACGGTGGGAGCTGCAGGGTAGGAGGACGGGGAGGTGAAGTTCGCCTCACCACTCCTCTTGCCCTGCATCGGATGATTGGAAGCCTCCAAGTTTGGGGGTTCCAATCATCAAGGGTGCAATCAATACGACTGCACCCTTACAGTGTTTCTGTGGGGAAAAGAGAGGCTTATTTACACATATACACAGACTGGGTATATTGGGTTTAACAAAATTTTTCCTGCAGAGACCAAAGTCTACACTCTTTTCCTTTAAAGACCTCCTTCCTGCACTAACTGCTTAAACAACAGGATAAGCTAGCCTCCTGCTCTTGGCCTAGTAGGACAATAGGATGGGAAAGTCAGGTAACTCTCAGATATGGCCAGGCTGGCCACATCACATTCCTTGCATGGGGTGGAGTGGGGGAAGATGTCCTAGTAATATCCTGAATCCTTTTACAATCAGAGCCACTGGCCTGTAAGGAACCCCTTGGTCAGTAGACATGCCCCATGTTGTCCTAGTCCTGTATTGCCTTATGAAACGTCTCACCTTACTGGTAGAAGTGTGTCCCCTCTCATTGTTTAGCCCATCCTCACAGCTGCTGATGTAAGTAACAAGCTGTCATGGGTCAACTCACAGGAGGAGTCCTCTAGTTAGACAATAAAGCTCAGATGTTTCATAAAGCAATACAGGACCAGGACAACATGAGGTAGTTTTGCTGGTCCCAGGCTTGGGCCTGAAAGACCAAGAAAAAGTGTTGATGCACGGAGGGTAAGTTGTAAGCGAGCACAATTTGTGACATTGCACAGCATCATCACTAATCATGGGGCATGTCAGTTAAGGCATCAGCATTAGCTTCAAGTTTCCTGACTTTGGGGAGCTTGAGACAACACAAGATGGCTTTAATTCTGGTCTTAAATTGGCAGGTTTTTGATAATTGAATATATATATATATATATATAGAGAGAGAGAGAGAGAGCGTGTGAGCGAGCGAGTAAGGCAGAATTAGACTATTTCCACCCCCACATTCCCCCTTCCCCTGTAGCACCTGGAGGTGGAACAGTATAAGCCTGGGTGTATAAGGGAATTGGGGAGCAATTTAACTGCTGCTTTCTTGGACTCTTTTCTGTCCGCTCCCTGTTCCAAGGGCTAAACTATGTTAAATACTATGTTAAATGTAGGTGATCCTAACTGTTTTTAACTTCAGTGTAAGCATGTGGGCCACAATCCAGATAGGGACCACCATGGCTGGGTAGGAGGAGGTTAAACCTTTTCACCCAGCCACTCCCCCCCTCATGTTTGTCGTCCCCGCACCAGCTAAAGAAATAAAATCCCATTTGCACCAATGGAGTCCCCCCCTCCTTATTTAACCCACACACGGCCGGGGGGCGGGGATTTAGGGGGAAAGTGGCTGGAAGGGAAAGTTTAACACCACCCCCACATCTGTGTGCAGTAGTTACTATCTAGATGGAGGCCTGCATACTTATACTAAAGTAAAAAGAAGAAGAAGAAGAAGATAGGATCAGCTACATCCCACACATTTAATGTAGGGTGTAGTTTGGCCCAAGGTAGAAAGTTATTCAAGTGGGCAGTTAATCAAGTTTTCATCACATTTAACATTAACAAATCAAGACGGGCAGAGGAACACAGAGACCTTGCTCAGAGGTAGGAAAGAGAAAGGAATAGTAGCTTTATTTTTAGTCTACTTCCCAGTTATCACAGCCATGTCATGAGTTTGGGCAGGGAGGGTTTCCCCACTACTTTTTATAAGAATTGCCCCGCAGCATTGTTCCCAAACGAAGTCCCATACCCTTCTTCTCCTGGGAAATGTATGGTTTGGTTTCTCCTGCCTCCTACCTTACCTACTATGGTAGCTTGTGCAGGTTCTCTTTCTGGCTGGCTGGCTGAGTGCTGTATTGGTATGTGTTTGTACTGGTTGGCTGAGATCCAGGGGTCAGTCAAGGCCAAACTACACTTTTTGCTAATCACACATAGTGGAGTTATGCATGATAGTTTTCTTTGCCTTTGTCAGCCGCCTAGAGTACTATTTTTTGGTAGAAAGGCAGCGCACAAATAAAATAAATAAAATGAAATGAAATAAATAAGCAAGCATGGCCCTGATTCAGATCAGGACCATGGCACTCCAGGAGGAGACTTTTCTTTTTTTAACCACCCCTGTGGGGGTGGGGGGATTTCAGTGGAAAAAATCAGGTAGGGAGGAGATTTAACCTTTCATCTCAGAGCACCATGGACTTCACACATTTACACAAGAGTAAAGAAAACTATCACACATAGATCCACTATGTATGATAAGTCAAACATTTAGTTTGGCCCACAGTGCCGCAGTGTGGTGTAATGGTTAACAATATTGGACTGGGACTGGGAACATCCAGTTCAAATTCCCACTCAGCAATAAAGGCTAACGCTCACTAAGGGAGCAATCCTCTGGCCGCTAGACAGTGGCTAGACAGACATAGGATATGCTGTTTTCCGGGAACCAACCTTGGAGCCCACCCTCCAAGGTCAGTTCCCGGAAAACCGACCTCCCCGCACTTCCGTGCTGCCTCCAAGGCTTGCAAGAGGAGCACGGAGTGGCTGGAAAGGGGCATGGCTGGGGGCATTCCGGGGCGGGGAGAGCGTAGCTGCCTGTATAACACATCCTGTGTGTCGTACTGCAGCCTCTCTCCCCGCTGCGTGCTCCCATAGCTAGTATAAATATTATATGTTTACATTTTTAAATGCATAAATATTATAATAATGGGACAATTTTAAATATGAAATATGGCTATATTGTACTGTAAAGTCACAAATCTGTTATTTTCTAGTTTGTCTTTGAGGACTGAGTTTTAAAAGCATATTCATATTTGACTTAAATCTTTGAGGCCTTTCCTGAGCCAAACATTTTAATGACTGTTACATACACCTTGTACCGTGTATGAGCATATCTCATAAAAAAGGCTGACTGTGGCTGAGGGAAATCTCTTGTTCTGCAGAAAAATCCTCTTTTCAGCAGAAATTATTTCACTGCACAACCTGGAGTGTATATTGTGATCTCAGCTGAGTCAGAAATAACCATTTGAATGTGAGCCTAAACTATCATGTGGGCAATCTATAGGTAAGGGAAGACTTACACTATGGACAGAAAATAGCAGGGACAGTCTTTTGGTGGTTTCCCTGACAACATGTCGTCACATGGTGAAGAACTGCCAGCTCGTTTCCTCTTTCCTCACTTTTCACTTCCTTTGAAAAGTCCAGTTATTCAAAATATTTTTAAGTGCTTTACAATGTGTCCATTTGTATATATTAATCCCTGTCTGTTAAGACGTGACATGCGAAAAGGGAGTGCACATTAAAAATGCTGAAAACCAATACATGTATTTTACGTATATAAGAGGTGGCTGGGACCTGAGTTCTAAAGATACATGGCTCATAGCACTGAGCTTACCACAATAGCATCCTTTACAAGACAAAGGACAAAATAGCCCTCCATGTTGCATATAAGTTCCACTGCTACTATGTCAGGTTGCCACTATATACAGGCCTTAATGGTCAGTAAAGGGTTATTCAAAGAAAAGGAATTTGGCTTTAACATTTAAAGGGATAGGTAATATTAAATATCAACAGGAAATGCCTTAATGGATGTAATATTTGCAGGTGATAGATGTTACCATGGAAATTCTGTGTGTCTTAACAACAACCAAAGTTTTAAAGCAACAACAATTTGTTTAACCATTATTTCCTCTTCCCAGGGAACCCTGGGAAATGTAGTTCTGTGAGGAAGACTAGGCTCTTCAAACGAGCATTCTCAGCACCTGCATTATATCCCAGCACAGTGAATTAACTGGGCCCTGCCATCCAAAGCAGAACCCAGCCTTCATCTCTTCCCAGGGACTAGTAGAAAACCTGTTGCAGGCCTACTGTGTGACATTTGAATTCTATAAGTGCAGCAGACAGCACAGCACCTGTGGTAATCTGACCATTATGGGGTTAAATTTAGAACATATTATGGGCTGGAGCAAGACTCCAGCCTTAAGACTTTTCTTTCTAGGTGTTTCCTGTTTCTGCCTAGTCATTCAGAGCTGGCCTAAGATATTTTGCTGCCTGAGGCAAAGAACAAGATGGCTCCCTCTCCCATCCCATGTACAAAAGCCGACTAGATTGGCAGTTGAATCACCCTTCAATACTAAGAATGGGACAGCATCCTGCACTGCACCTGAAGACAGTAGCCTTGCTTAAGGGTGCGAGGCAAGCTGCATGGCACACTCCTCACTCCTCCAACACCTCGCTGCTGCCACCCAGCATCTGCTGCCTGAAGTGACTGTCTCATTTTGCCTAGGGCCAGCCCTGGTGTTATTCCATCAATTAACTGCATATAAAGTGAGTATGATTTCTTTAATGGATATGTGCTCCTATAGAAAAGCACCAAAATAACTATGTTAACAGGGTTCATCTGGGGAAGTAATTACTTTTAAACTGGTATAAAACCAATATAGATTTGTAGTGTTGATACACCTGTGGGGAGGAGGTCCACAACAATATTTCAGAGAAAGAACTGATATTAATAGAAATAAAAATATTTACATATTTTGGATTATCTGGATGCTATATTTACTTACTCATACCTTATCAGTTTTAATTTGCCAAAATTGAGAGATTAAGTGCAAAAGGAAAAGATGGAAGAGATGGAAGTAGCAGCACAGGAATCAACGATTTGGTCTCTAGTCCTGATGTTCCCCAACCCAGGGTAACCCCCTGACCAACGTGCCTGCTTAGTCTGCTCTCCTGGTGCTAATTCATCTGACCAGTAAACCTTATATCAGGCAACTGGTATTTGGAACTGAAAAGCCTATGAAGTCCAAATTTTGGGAAGCTCTGCTTATAAATCTGACCCACCATCCTGGCTTCACTCATGGCCCCACCAGATTCTGCCCCAATTTATGAGATGTCTCAAGGCCTCATTCTGGCTCTGCCTCCCCTGGCTCTTCCAGTGAGTCATTGTTCTGACTGGAAGGACCCAAGGAGAAACACAGCAGACAGGTTCCTCTGGTGTAGGTAGGGATGCTGGAGAAATTCAAGACGGACTAAAATGAGTTTGGATTAATAAGAATTCAACCTTCGGAATCTGCTTCAGAGCAACCCCCTCAGGCCACATAAAATCTGTGGACTTTTGGATTTTTTTTTTTTATTTTCCTGAAATGTACACATATTTATTCATAGGAAAATATGCAAATTTGTGCTGAGGAAAAGTTGAATGGAACAGGAGACAATACACTAAATGTTAAGTACTAAGGTAAATTATGTAAATTGTTATGAAACCTCTCACGTAATTATTTGTGTATCTTTTCTGCATGATGGAAAAAAAATTCGCATCCATCTGTGACTAGACGGTGGAACAAAAGGTACCTGACAATCCGCGAAACACAGACAGACTGGATTTTACATAGTTTGTGCATCCCTAGGTGTAGGTAATTATTACCCTTTTAAACTCTAGAAACAAAGTGAAGTGTACTTCCAGTTTTCATTCAGAAAAAAAGTATCAGAAGATTGGAAAACACTGTTCTATTTCTACTCTCCTTATTAGTTAACACAGTGTAATAGAGAATATATTTTTGTTTTAGACCAAGGTGGGGGAATGCCAGAAAGAAACTGCTAATTCTACCCTGCTAGTATAATTAAACTATGCATTTAGTAAAATCTGCAAAATTTCCCAGCCATTCGGTTCAACCTTAAATTAATCTTTGTCAGAACACCCATCAGCAATAAATTCAGGCTGCAATCCTTTACCCACTTACCTGGGAGTAAGTCCCATTAAGCTTACTTCTGAGTATACATGTATAGGTTGTGCATGTTTCAGCATGTCACTGCTTCAGAAAGGTGCCTTAACTGTTGCTACAGTCAACATAAAAGCAAGAGTTGCATTAGAGTAAAGCTAAATTATGTACAAAAATGCACAGTGTAAGCAATGCGGAGTAGTAAGATTGTACCTTGAACTCTAAACAGCTGCCTTGTAAACCTCTTGAGTAAGAACTGACCTGAGGCTGGATGCTGTCACTGCTGCAGCTCTGGTTGAATGAGTTCCAATTTGACCCTCAAGTGACAATTCTACAGGGAACAGCAGTGAGAAATGCAGGAAGACAACCATTTTAATATAGTTCTCTTGAACACAGGCAGACCTAATGTGCTGGTGTCACAAGAAATAAGAGATGGATGGACTTTCTTAAAAGGCTTTATGTTCTCTGGATAAAAGCTAAAGACCTGTTTAGATGCCGTTGGAGACAGAAGGAGCCATGTGAGCTACACAAAGATTGTTTGAAAAGGACTCGGATAATTGTCTGAATTTGAAGTCCACTTCCATGCATTCCGCCAGCATACAGGGATCAGTTACAGCACCTTTGTTAACATTGCATTATTGCTAATCTCCTGGTCTCTCTGTGCCTTCCAGCCTTCGCACTAATTTTTCTGGTAGCCGCAAGTGTTAACTTGCTACACTCTCCTGACCACTGCTGATGGAAGTATTGCTGCCATTATATTACAGGTCTTCTCACTGGGAATAAAAAACACACCAGTCCCCTTGGGGCAAATAGTGTATTATTAATATCTTAGGAATCTCATCCATTTGGACCTCGGGTAGCAGGTGGCCTGAGATCACCATCAAATCCATATCTTCTACTTGCATTAGTATATAGATATTATGAATGCTGGCCAGCCAATTCTGCCATACCTGTTGTCAGACAAATAGCTTGGTAACGGCTCAGAATTTCTGCTAGATGTTTCCTCAAGGGGAGCTATTGGCTAGGAAATAGTTGGGGATCTGTCTGTCTGGAATATTTGGAAGAGATATTACACACCACAAAGCATCCTTCCCCAGCCTGGTGCCCTCTAGATGCCATTGGCCATGCTAGCTTGGGAAGATGGGAGTTGTAGTCCAACACATCTGGAGAACACCAGGTTGAGGAAGACTGCTATAAAGGCATTTATCCCCATAAAGAGGTGGCGCACCCTTCTCCACTCCCCCCACTGTGTGTGAAACAAATAGAAGCAGTTTTTGAGACAATGACAAAGAGAGACAGAGAGTTAACTAAAGGCTGAATGCATCTGTAGAGGGTGGATCTGGCCACAATGATACATGCTTGAATCATCTCCTATTTAGATTACTGCAATCTGCTGTATGTGGGGCTGCCTTGAAAAGTATTCAGAAACTGTAACTAGGGCAAAATGTGGCATCCAGATTGTTTTCTGGTATGTGCTTTGTAGACCATATAACACTGGTCTTATACAAACTATACTGGTTCCTAATTAGTTTCCAGGTCCAGTTCGATGTGTTAGTTCAAATTCATACAGCTTTTAATTAAATGGTTTGGGACCAGGATTTTTTGACCATATTGTGTAATCTTCTTCAGAGGCTCTGTTATATGTCCCACCACAGAGAGAGATTAGGTTGGCAGGGAGATGGGACAGGGACTTTTCTGTGGCAGCACCCAATTATGAAACTTCCTGCCCAAGGAGGTTAGATTGGCGCTATCTTTGCCTAGCTTTAGGCAGGCCATAAAAAAAGTTAAGTGGCATTTGATGGGTTTTAAAGTTTTATTTTGCTGTCTGGATGTTTCAAAGATGGCTTGCTCCATTCTTAATTAGTTTTTTTAAAAAGTTGTACATCACTTTGGGGACTCTTTGGGGCAGAAAGGCGACATATAAATATTTTAATTTATAAATAAGAATAAAATATTAGGATGCCTCTTTCCAGGGTTCTGATGTAGCAAACAGATCTACTGCTTGCTCCATGAATGCAAATGTTACTTGCCTCCACTTGTATATTTGTAGATAAACCAAATATTACAAAAACACTATAAGTTTCCAGTGATCTATCATCCAAATGGATTTTATTTATTATTACTTATATCCCACCTTTTTTCCATCATAGAACTCAAGGTGTCTATATGGGATTCTCAGGTAGTCACCCCTCCATGTACTAACTAGACCAAGACCTGCTTAGCTTCAGCAAAGTGGCTCAGACTATCTCAAGTGCCTTCAGACTATGCCCTGGTAGGGATTCCTGGAAGTTCTTCCCCAGTACATCCTATATAACAGCCACCCCCAACCTGGTGCCCTCCGGATGTGTTGGACTACATTTCCCATGAGCCCTAGCCAGCATAGCCAGTGGTGTGGGATGATGGGAGTTGTAGGCCAAAACATCTAGAGAGTCACAAATTGCCCACTCCTGGTCATACTGATGAACAAGTTATCAAATGATGCAATCCTGTGGAGAGCTAGTATAATGAAACATACTGCCACATGGTGAGGATAATTCAGTAAGAACAAGGGGCAGGGACATATTTACTATACTATAGCTTTGGAAAGAATAGACTTTGAGTGAGTTGCTTTAACTGATGTACAAGAGTAAAACTCTTTGTCTCTGAGGAGCGTCACTGGTCAAAACATATTGACTAGTCTTCATTTAATTAACTGCTACTTTCAAGGAGCAGCTTGAGGCCTGCCTCTACCTTGATGGGTGAGTGGGTTGGGGGGGGGGATACACTCCCTCTGGTTCTCCTGAGGAGAATTCAGTAACACCCTCACTACTGGTTGGAAATGCAGGAGATTCAGGGTACTGTAAAATTCTCCTCTGTGCAGAGCCAGCCCTACTATTAGACAATGAGATGACTGTTTTAGGCAGCAAAATGTCTTGAGCTGGTCCTATCTCTGTGTGTGAATGGTATAAATGACTGGCACCTCCCCACATGGTTGTATGGAGACTGTGATGAGTTGCCACTTGGTAAATGGTCACCTATATTCATCATATATCCTATTATTTTTGGTGGAATGTATTGCTATGTAATTTGTTTAGAGCCAAGGCAACCTTATATTCATTTAAATCCAAGCACTATGACATAATACATTTATTAGCCTTTAAGGTGCCTCAAGATTCTTCGGGTGCAATCCTATGCATGTTTAGAAAAAAGAAAAGTCCTATGCATGTTTAAACAGAAAAAGTCCTATAATTCCCAGCATTCCCCAGCTGGGAGTTGTAGGACTTTTTCTGTCTAAACATGCATAGGATTCTGCTCTTACAGTGCAATCCCATACATGTTGACTTAGAAGAAAGCCCCATTGAATTAAATGGGGCTTACTCCCAGGTAAGTGAGTACAGGATTGCAGCCATAGGTGTTTTGCCTTTTCTTTCTTTCTTTCTTTCTTTCTTTCTTTCTCTCTTTCTCTCTTTCTCTCTTTCTCTCTTTCTTTCTTCCTTCCTTCCTTCCTTCCTTCTTCATATTCTACCATAACAAGCAAATAATGGGTAATGGCAGCTAATCACCGGCTAAAAGGAAGAATATGTATTATAGTAAAATTATGAGATCCTCTTTCACATTCGCTCTCCCTACACTTTAAAATATAAAAAACTTAAATTGATGCTGTTTATAATATTTGAGCATGTGTGTGTGTGGGGGGGTAATTTTGATTTATGCACTAACTTAATTATCACATGTACACAAAGGAATTTGTGGTTGGCTATCTACGTGTTTGCAAGAGGGATCTAGCATAATTAAGTCGAATTCCCATGATTGAGAAGTTGCAGCAGCTGCCATGTGCTAGTGGGACTGGAGATATTTCTTAAAACCGAAATTGAATCGTCACAAGAGTCCTTCATTAAATATATAATGGCTGCACAGTACTCACTCTCTTGGTGTATCCGTTTTTGCTAATGGCCCTTGCAAGTTCATAAACTGCCTCGAAATACGAGTGTAATATGCAACCAATTTATCTGGGGCATAAACATGAATGCCTGATGACACTAAGGGGGTTGTCCTCTGCTGACAATTAAGTCTTCCATGCAAATACCATTGCGGACATTGGCTTTGTTAACCTTTGAATGGGAAACTGGGTTTGTGCCTTTATAAATGGCTGCCTCTCTCCCAGTGTCTCTGTTCTGCTTCTTCCTTCCTCCATGTTGTAATTTTAAAGTGAAAACATACGAATGCAGTGCAGCCTGCTGTGCATTTATTCAGCTGCACCTACTTATTCAATTTAAATTGGAAGGGGAGTTTACTAACTTTCAAAAATAAATCCTGGACCAGCGCAAAATATTGTATAAACACAGGTCTGATTTCATTTCTCCTTTTTTTTTTTTTTTAAGAATTCATGTAAGTCGAGGAAGTGGGTAGGGCAGAATAGGCAAAAAGTTACAAATGATATTTTTCTAGTGGGGACGGCAGGCATGGGGAAAACATACAACCCAGGACATGGTTGTTTTTAACTTGGAAGCTTTGCCTTCCTTCTAAGGGTACCACAATATTAACAGGCCCTGAAACAAAACGGAGAGTTTAAATTAATGGTTTCTGGCAAACTGTCAAGTGGCATTAGCTCTATCATTCAACACAACGTCAGTTTGAAAAAACTCCAGATAGGGCATTTGAATGTTAGAATCCTGATTAACTGATTAAAAGAATTCCACTTTTATCTTTGGACATACTCCTTTAAACTAAGATAACGGACTAGGATAATGCACCTGGCATAAGCTTCATGTTGGAGAGATTCATAAGGCATGCTAAAGGATTAATGGGGGTGATATTTGGAATACAACAATATAGATCTTTGGTTGGATGCAGGATCTGCCTTCTGTTGATGGGAGACCCTGTGCATAGAAGGTTCCTCTGCCCAACTGGGGGGGATCCCCCTGCCCCCTGCCCCACAGCCCACCACATTTTCAGGGGGCTGGAGGGTCTGCCATGAGTAGGATGAGACAAGGAAGGCTGCTTCTGCCAGCTCAATTGCATGTTTGTAAAACTGGACCCAGCTACACGGACCTAAAATGTACGTTCTTAAAGGCCAATTTTAATTCCCATGAAACGGTAAATGTCTCAAGTCAAAGTACCCTGGATCTGGACTTTTTCAATGCCATGCACACATTAAAAAATAATTTGGCATGGATTACACAGTTGCCATGTTTTCCTGACAGGAATCTTATATCTCTAAGAACTACAAGAGGCTGAAGGTTTTCCTATCAATCACCATGCTAGAAAAAGTTATTTCAGGCACAATCCTATGCATGTTTAAACAGAAAAAAGCCTACAACTTGCAGCATTCCCCAGCCAGCATAGCTAGTTGGGGAATGCTGGGAGTTGTAGGACTTTTTTCTGTCTAAACATGCATAGAATTGCATTCTAAATGTATAAAATATAAGCACAGTGACCCTTCACAGCAGTAGTAATTGGTGATAACACAATAACCTTAGCATTGCAGAATAAATTAGCACCTGTGATGGAAGAGGAAGCCATTGTCTCTATTCAGACCAAATGAATAGAATCGAACGTCTTGATAGGTTGTAAATCAGCAGGTTCATGTTGGAATTTTCCTTTGAAGTTCCTTTGTTGAAAGGTTGGTCACCTTAAGGTCAGTAAAGTGTCTTGGGAACTTTAAATGTTCTCCTACTGCTTTCTGGATATTGCCATTCTGATGTCAGATTAGAATGCATTTATTCTTTTGAGTAGGGATGTTCTATGTAGAATGCAGAAGGGCACTGATGGCAGATGAGCAGATATCACATTGGAAAATGGGCATGTGGGTGAACCACTGATGTCGTGGCTGACAGTAATGGCCCTATATTGGGGTTGCCTAAGTGAATATGGGGACAGAGTTGGCATCTGGGTTTATTGCAGGGTCTGGTCCCTGTATTTGTGTCTTTGTTATGTGGCCTGTTTTGGATCTGTAGCTGTTTTAGGTTAGGGAGCTAAATGGTAAGAGATTCAGGACAGAGAAAAGGAAGTACTTCTCCACATAGCACTTAGTTAAACTATGGAATTCACTTCAACAAGATGTAGTGATGGCTGCCAACTTGGGTGGCTTTGAAAGGGGATTGGACGAATTCATGGAGGATAAGGCTATCAAGAGCTACTAGCCAATTTACTAGCTAGGTAAATAAATACGTTATGTTGGGCCTGCTTGAAGGCCTTTAGTGATGGGGGCTCACAGATATAAACTGAAACACAGTTCCACAAGCAGGGGACCTGCCAGCCTAATTGCTTTGCCAGGTGGACACACAATGCTGATGTCAATGTTGATTTTGGAGTGTGGGCAGGTTGATAGTTACATCCAAGGATTGGTCATATAAAGAATGCACATAGAAAGACCACATTGTGTGAACCAACACTGACTTTCAAAATAATTGTTGCTGCCTGTTAGCCACTATTCTTCTCTATCTTGTTAAAACAGAGTATTAAAAAGAAATTGTAAATAACTATGAGGTCAGCCAATTAGCTGGTATTGATTTATTGGAAAACAGAAAGAATAACTTTACCTTGTTCTATAAAGTGGCTTTCCGCTTCCAAGCATCCATAGTGTTCTTCAGGGGCTTTCTGTTCTTAGATCTAATTCTCCATACTCTAAAAATGGCAATGTCTTGTACCCAGATTCCAAAAGCTTGGTGAATAAGGCAAAAGAATAACTGTGGGTTCTTTAAAAAAAGAAAGAAAAGAAAACATCCCTGCACTTTTGCTAAAGCAAATACTTTGATCTTGGGTCTGTCTGACTAGGTAGTAAAGATTTTTTCTATATGACTAACTTCTGTCAGCACATAAACCTCCGTTTCTTCCACTGTTTTATGCTCCCTTCTTTTTTATTTATGCTCCCTTATTTTTCTCCCTCTTCTTCAGTCTCAAGTATTTCTCCTAATGTTTCTCTTAGTTGGTTACATCTTTGGTGATAGGAAATCCATAAGTAAGTCCTTATTACTTGAAGAGTCCAAGTGCAGCTATTCTGCCTTTTCCTCCTTAAGAGATATTTTGTGGAAAGAAAGAAGTTGGAAGAAGCAGTGGGAAAACATGGGAGAGTTACAAGTGGAAGATGATGTTATCTGGACACATACATACCTGTAAAATTCCATGACTGAGGCAGGGTGATTGCATGATAAAACCCTTGTCTGGAAGCTCCCTTATAGAATGGGCTTCTCTTTCATTAGAGACTCTGGAAATTTAAGCAGTTTGCAACCATTTTGTTCTAGGACCAGAGTTATACTTTAGTAAGAAGTCAGATAAATTGACATTTACTCCTCCTAGTAACTACAATAGGACGGTTGATGGGTAACTTGGCTTTCCTGTGACTTCCGTGTTTTGGCACTAGAGCAAACATGAAGACTGTCTGGCATTGCAACAAGTGTCATGTGTAGCAATTCCCATATGCATTGGAATTTGCTATGTTTCCATCTATATTATTTATTCATTTTTATTTATTTACTTAAAGCATTTCTTGGCTGCCTTTCAGGGCAGAAGCCCTCCCTCCCAAGTTGGCTCACAGCAATACAATACATAAAAACAGTTAAAATATTAAAAACGATAAAACATAAACTCAATAAAATAGCAATAAAAGCAACAATAAAAGCCGACAATAAAACCAGCAGCAGCAACAACAGCAGTCATATCAAGAGAAAGCCACGATAAAATAATATGTTTTCAAGGCCTTCTTAAAAGCCTGCAATGATGGAGCATGGCGGACCACAGATGGCAGCTTGTTCCAAAGGTGTGGGGCCACTGCACAGAAGGTCCTCTTGTGTGTGGTCACCCACCTAACTGCTCTCATGGGTGGGCAAATGAGAAGGGCCTGTCTTTCTGATCCTGAAGTGCGGGCAGGCTGATATGGGTGAAGGCGGTCCTACAAGTAACTTGGTCCCAAACTGTTTAAGGCTTTAAAGGTCAAAACCAGCACTTTACATTGGTCTTGGAAACACACTGGTATCCAGTGCAACTACGGCAGTAGAGGCATTATATGATCAAATCACCTCATCCCCACCAACACTTGGGTGGCCGTATTCTACACCAGCTGAAGTTTCTGAACCGTCTTCAAAGGCAGCCCCACATACAGCACATTATAGTAGTCCAGCCTGGATATGACTAGTGTGTGGATAACTGAGGCAAGCTCAATCCTCTCCAGACAGGGCCATAGTTGGTGTACCACCCTAAGCTGGTAAAAGGCACTCCTGGGCTTCCCCAGTTAGCTCAGAGTCCAGGAGGACTCCCAGGCTGCGTACTTGGTCTTTTAAGGGAAGTGCAACCCCGTCTAAGACCAGTTGTAAACCTCCATCCGAAGTAGTTGGTTTCCCAGCCCACAGTACCTCTGGCTTTTCTAGACAGCTTGTTCACCTTCCTCTACCCTAAAACAGCCTCCAGACACTGGTTCAAGAGTTCCACAGCCTCCTTGGGATGTGCAGATGGAAATGAGAGGTAGAGCTGAGTATCATCCACATACTGATGACATTTCAGCCCAAACCTCCTGATGACTTCCCCCAGCGGTTTCATGTAGATGTTAAAAAGCATGGGGGACAAGATAGACCCTTGCAGCACCCCACAGGCTAATGGCCATGGGGTGGAACAGAAGTTCCCCAGCACCACCTTCTGAGAGCGCTCCTCTAGAAAGGACCAGAACCACTTCAAAACTGTGCCTCCCAAGCCCAATCCAGATAAACGATAATGGAGATGTGGTTTCAAAAAGCCCATTGTTCATAGGCCTTCCAAAGTGATTTTGGAGAAGTAGGAGGGCATACTGAAAGACATGACCATTGTTCACCTGTAGGGATGGACGAAAGTCACTTACCTGATCCCGAAGCTTGCTTCGCGGTGGGGGGGAGGCGCTCCGTCCCTCCCCCCGAAATTCTGGCCGGCGGGGGAGGCACCCCGTCCCTCCCTGCCAAAATTTGGCTGCGGGGGAGGCGCCCTGTCCCTCCCCGCCGAAATTCTGGCCGGGGGGAGGCGCCCCGTCCCTCCGGCCACGAAACGTCGTCTCCTGCCGGGACGCAAATGACGGCGGCCGTAACTGCCGCTGTTTGCGTCCCTGCAGTCTGCTATTTGCGTTGCCCTTATTTTCGCCATAGTCTACGTAAATGTTAACATAGACTACACGTACCAAAATAAGGAACGCAAATGGTGGTGCCCATGGGCACCGCCATTTGCATACGCGTTTTTTTTTTTCAAAGTCAGCCGTGATAGGCTACGTAAACATTTACGTAGCCTATCACGTTTGCTTGTTTTTTTGTTTTTTTTTACTTGGAAATGGCGGCAGCTGGTCGGAAGACCGGCCGCCGCCACCGAACCGCCGCTGGAGCCGCTGCCGCCAGGGACATTTGACTAAGGTGAGTCCAGTCCCTGGGGGGGGGGGCGGGGAGTGGCAGACCGTTTCGCCACCAATTTCGGGGGGCCGAATGCGCTGGCATTTGGCCTCCCCGAGATTCGTGGAGAAATTCTCTGACATCCCTATGAAGGCCTGGGGAATATCCAGAGCTGGGGATTTCTGGGAATTCATACATCAGGTGAAACATTAAGAATAGCATGTCACTGACAAGTTATTTCAGAGGAGAAGACGGGCTCACAGTAGAAGCTGAACATAATTGGTTTAGAACAGCAGGATAACTGCATGCCTCAGTTCAGGATGCATTGCCACCTATGGCTTGAATAGCCACATAAAAGCTCCCCAACCACTGTCATGGCTACAAAGGCCATCATACAGTGCATCATGGTTGAACTATGCAATTCAACTGCACAGCTGAAAAAGCATCTGAACAGTATCATGAATAAAACTGATCCGGTTACTTTAAGGAGCCAATATGCTATTGGAATTAGGATCTAACCTGACATTACAAGAGACACATTGGCCCTGTTCTGGTGTTCTGTATCTGGTGATAATAAACACACGAGGAGAGGGAGTGCACTAGCCCCAGGTTTGTTGCTCTCTACTTCTGGAGGGCAACTTTCTGATCCCATGTGATCTTGACCACTGATTTTCCTTTCATCTTCAGAAAGTCACCCTCCACGAGTAGAAGGCAATGAACGTGATGATGGAGATGAGTTGGATTAGTGAGCTCCCTCTCCTCATGTGCTTATTTGCCCCACATATAGAATGTCTGAATAGGGCTAGAACTGCCACTGCTCTGTATCTCTTCCCCTCACCTCTTCCTCATAAAGTCTAGTATAACTCAAAATAATACATGTCACCATCATGTTGTGCATTGTGAAACCTCCATTCTCACATCATTCATTGGCTGTCACATCTGGGGCAGGACAAGTGCAGCCCAGTGATGTTACATTACATGTTGCGTTCAGTTAGATATTGCAAGAAAGACAGGGGGAGGAGGTACAGAGTGGGAGCTCTGCATCTTTCATAATGTTTATGTGCTCCCATCTTGTGTGTGTGAATTTCACTCCAGAGAGCATCAATCATGACCTGTCAGAAACATCATTGTCAACAATCCCATGTTACTCAGTGCCACTGAGTATGTCATACTAAATTTTGCCTCACTGTAACATCCACAGAAATGGGCCCATTTCCCCCTTTACTTGTTTTATTTGTAAACGTTATATTCCACTTTACAACCTGCTCAAAGTGCTTCACAAAATCATGATGCAACTATAATTACAACTGTTCAACTCATGCAAATCACAGTCTGAATGTATTTATATAAAAGGTATTCCATTGTTAGTCTTTAGTGTATTAACTGTGAAATCCCTTTTTGTCTGTAGTTCTTTCTCATTTCAGTTCTGTACATATAGGGGGAGGGGGCAGGTGAGAATGAGAAGCTAAGGGGAGATTTAGCTTTTAGTCAAGCTCCTGAATTAAAGTCTTTATTACGTTATATATCAACAGAGTAAAATTGCCTCTGAAATGTGTCCGACCTCAATATCTATTGCCCCCCTTTTCCCAGCAAAATCTAGTGAGGCTGGCATGGGGGTTCTAAGGCCAGAGGGAATGGCAAAACTGTGGCTTCTGCTGAGACGCTCATGGCTGGGTAAATATTGATGGTTTGTTATGCTAGGGAGGAAGGTTTATGAGCGCCTCTGGTGACTGGTGTTGTGACCTGTGCTAATATAAATTTGGAGTTAGAAGTAGACTGCATTATGTGGCTTTGCTGTCATACAAAGAATTTCCTTTAGTGAGCGCCTGAGGTAATTCTCAGATGGAAGAGCCAAATTGTTCTTCCTGAGCTATAGCTAATAAAAGGACCTCATCCTGGCTACCATTCTACCAAGTGTTTACCAGCTGGGTTCATGTAATAAAATGTAAGTTGTGCAGCTCTGACCACATTCAGTAATGTTGATGAATTATCCTTTGTTGATGACATATTAAAACCACAATTCTACACTGGATAAGATTCAGTGAATTTAGTTGCATTAGCAGAGGGTAAATGGCCTCAAGAGCCCAACACAAGTGTGTGAGATTGATGAGAGTGTGAGATTGATGAGTTGTAATATTTCCATGAAATTATAATCTGTCAAGGCTAACTATATGACAGCTGCTATTACAATGATGATACAGACATTTCTGATCCGTTTATGTGATTGCCTGTTTTAAGGTAACAACCCCTTAACTTGGCTCTCCATTGCGTAAACAAATTCAGTCAGAGTACCTCAGAAATGCTTCTGAGGTACTCTGACTCATGCAAGGAGGAGAAGAACCTTAAAATAACAAATTGCTCTTTTCTCACTTTTTTTTTTTTTAAAGCTCAAGGTTAATTAACATAAAAACCCAGGCAGTCCCACACATATTTTTGGGTCAACTTCTTCCATACCTTTAGGTACTATTTCACAACATAAAGCCTCTTTTCACCCCTCTATACATAACTTCCCTGGTTTTATTGCTGCTATGCTGGTGGCTCCTATGCTGCTCTGGGTAAGGACTTCTGCCCATGTGTGTTGACCTGATATGCTGACAAAACATGCAAGCAATGGACCCTGGGCATTGCCCTTTTCCTAATATTAATATAATATTTGGGTAGGGAGAAGAAATCTATAGACAGATTATAGAGATTACTATGAGAAAATAGTAAAAGAAATCTATAGAGAAATAGAAGAAAAGATAGAAGAAATCTATAGAGAGATTATAGAGGTTACTGTGAGATCAGATCTAGGGTATTTGCATGTAAAACCTGAAACATGTATTGCATGGTTAGTGGCAGACTAGGTCTCGGAAGCCCCTGTTCAGCTGTGAAGCTCTGCCTAAACCTCCTCACAGAGTTGTTGTGCAGACAAAATGGCAGACAGAGGAGCCTTGTTCATAATCCTGAGCGCCTTGGAGAAAGGGCAGGATTAAAAAAAAAAAATGTAATTAAGGGTGTTAGAAAAAGACTGTCCTCTTATTCTTTGACTGTCAGCTCTTTGCTGGACCTTTGAGCTATTAGTCATAACTATTGAGCCCACCGGACACACATGTCCAGTGGCAGTGTACATCTGTTAAAAAGGGGAAGTCTGGTGAGACAGTCACATAAGCATAATCAGAAATAAACATGTTGACACAGTCGTGCTCTAATGAGTCAGCTAATGGCTCAGTCAGTTGACATGTCTTGTGGCTAACAGAAAATTGTAAAGGGGAGGGGGTATAAAAAGACTTATGCTTGCTTAGCTCGGGGTCCAGACTGCTCTGCACCCATTTTGCAAAACGTTCAATAAAATAGTGTTGGATCCACTGCTGCCTGCCTGGCATCCTTTCTTTCAACCAGAAGCAAGAACTTTTTATCTAACAATTTGGTGCCGTGACTCGGATCCTGCTTCGGGGCGCGTCCCCTTCGCACTGAACCGAGGGGCCGCGGAGGAGAAGTGGCCACAGGCGGTTGTTTTACACTGCCTTCTCCTCACGACGGCGGCGGTGAAGGAGCTTGGGGACCAACACCAGAGGAAGAGGGAGACGTGATCACTCCTTTTAGGCACCGGCAGTGGATCAATAAGCAGCTGGACGCAGCTGCGGGTGGGACAGAAGAGGCTTTTGGGGTAAGTGAAACAGCTTACATTAGGGGATAAACGTGGGACGGTGGTGTGTTTGTGATTGTGTGAGACGCCTACGGGCGAAGCGAGTGAGGAGCCCCGATCTGCATTTCCCTACCCCGGAGACGGGCTGGGTCAGAGGAGGGCGAAGCGCGAGAATTGTTGATTAAAATCCCCACCGTCATGGGCGGGTCCCAATCCAGGCCTACAGGAGAGTCCCATATGCCCTTGGAGTGTTGTTTGCGCAACTGGTCACATTTTAAGCAAGATTATGGAACTAAGATGACAAAGGATTGCCTTGTCCTTCTTTGTGCCCAGGAATGGCCGGTAGTAGAACCCAAATGGCCACCCGAGGGGTCTTTTGACCCAACCCTGGTATCTGCTGTGCGTATAATAGTAACACAGAGGGGAAGTTGAGACCAGTTCCCCTATATCGATTCATGGGCGACCTGCGTACCCCTTGGCGGCAAGCCCGCTCCGTGGGTTGTCAAATGCATGTCTCTGGCCCCTCCTGTGATGATCAATAAGAAACCAACCATCCTTGCGGGGGCACGGGCCAGGTTTAGAGAGGAACACCCCCAGCCAACTGAGGATGAGACGGCAGCGGCTCTGCCCACAGGACGGCCCGATTGGGAGGTAGCCATGGCGGCACAGAGACAGCTACATGCTGAGTATTTTCGGTTCGTTTTAGCGGGCATGAAGCAAGCCGCGCGGGGGGCCCCCAATTTGCAAAAAGTCTTGACTTTAAAACAAGACAGAAACGAACCTCCTGCCGTGTTCCTCCAAAGGCTAAGGGAAGCCTTTGCCAAGTATACTGATATTGACTTGAAGGACCCAAATAATTTAAGGATTCTCACGACTCAGTTTGTGGGAAATAGTTGCCAAGACATCAGAAAGAAGTTGCAGAAAGTTGAGAGAAGATTGGTGGCTGACCTAAGTGTTTTAGTAGAACTCAGAAAGTTTGTGAAAGACAAGAGGCAAGCGAAGCTCCTCGCTGCGGTTCTCAGACCCAACAAAGGAGGAGCTAAGAAGAGAGGAAAAGGAGGGAGGAAGGGGTCCTCCCTGAGAAGAGACCAGTGTGCCTTCTGTAAGAAAATTAGGCACTGGAAGCGTAACTGTGAAGCCTTGAAGCAAAAAGAGAGAGAGGAGGGTGTGGAGGGGGGGGGGCAGAAAGGATTTTGCATGAACAAGAAAGAGACTAAGGCAGACCGGGGCCCAGTCCCCTCTGAGCCGTCTCTGAGGCAAGACGGGACCCCATAGTCAAAATTAAAGTTGGGGGCTGCTCCTATGATGCCCTTGTAGATACAGGGGCTGCCCTGTCCATCCTCCCCCCTTAGCTGACCAGCAACGGGAAGTGGGGGATCTACCACCATAATGGGGGTCGAGGGAAGGGCAACCCGAGTGCCCCTTTCTCGTCCCTTGCTCACCAAGGTTGGGAAAACACACCTAGAACATGCATTTGTCTGTACCCCCTCCTGTCCGGTGGCATTGTTAAGAAGGGACTTATTGACTAAGCTCCAAATTGAGATTGCTTTCACTTCTGATGGAAGGATAGAAGTACGGCTCCCCAAGCAACAGAGCAGTAACTATCAAATGGCCCTTTCAAAGGTCGCAGAGGAGCCCGCCCCAGAGGCAGACGAGGACTGGTACTTAATAGAAAACAGAGTCAATCCCCTAGTTTGGGCCGGGGTTGGAAGGGCCTCTCGTGCCAAGTTGGCAACACCGTCAGCTGAAGTCCCTACAAGATAAGGTCTCCAAGAAGGAGTTCATCTGCTTAGCACAGACCCTCAAGTATTACAGCTATCTCAAATTTGACCCCTACATCACAGACTTCCCTGAGAAGGGCTGCCACGTCATTGTGGGGGCTGAGAATAGTAAGCTGAACTTCCAGGTCAAGCTGCCCAATGACCAGATCAAGGAGGGAAGTTTCAAGGTGACCCGAATGCGCTGCTGGTGGGTCACTTCCTCGGTCCCCGTGCACAACGAGACATCAGGTCCTACCGCTGGCAAGTCAGAGGTGAAGCTAGAACTTGCCTTTAAGTACCTGATAAATAAAGACTGCCTACAGTGGGTCACAATCACCAGCCTGCAGGCCATAACGCTGAGCATCTGCCTGCAGTCTATGGTGGATGAACTGATGATGAAAAAAAAACCAAGAGGCAGCATCCGCAAGATGTTCCGCAGGCGAGTCAATGGAGCCCTGCAGCAGCCAGGCAGCCAGCAAGCAGTAAAGGCTCCCCCTCTTTTGGATTCTCCTGATGCAAGCAGGGAGTCTATTGCAAAAGTCTCAAGCAAATTGGGCTCCGTCAGTCTGCATGCCATTAGCCGTTCCAGCTCTTCTGCTAACATTGGGGCCAACGACTTCTATGGCAACTACACCTTTGAGGGCATGTGCCTCAACCCCAGCCAGCTGCCCACCCTCTTGTCTACATAGATGGGGAGACGGCGCGACCGCTGTATGAGGCACTGCAAAAAGATAAATTAGATAAATGGAAATGGACTAAAAAGATAAATAAGTCTTTCCTCAGTCTCAAAGCTGCCCTTGTGTCGCCACCTGCCCTAGCCATACCAAATCACAGTCGACCATTTAGACTCTATGTGCATAAAAATAAAGGCGTAGCCTCGAGAGTACTTTGCCAGCGAAAGGGCCCCTCCTGGAGGCCGATGGGATATTACTCCAAGGTCCTTGATGTCGTGGCAAGAGGCTGGCCGAGTTGCTTAAGGGCAAATGAGGCCGCAAAGAGGGCAGCCAAAGAAGGAATCCAAGAGACATTTCTCGTCTTACCCAGAAGAGAGGAGTCCCCACATACTCCCCTTCCGAGTTACAGATGGCGCAAGAACACAGAGTAAGTCCCCGTGGCGACGGATGGATCCAGATGACAGATGGGAGACTGCTCCTACCGCAGACCCTGCAGGGAGCTATCTTAGAACAAGTGCATCACTCTCTTAGACATCCTGGGGCATCAGCTATGATTGACTATTGCAAGAGGCTGTTCGTCTCTCCTGGCCTAACTGTACGTGCCCATCGATTAGCAGCAACATGTGAGGTTTGCCAGAAAAATAATTCCCCCAGGGCACCCCCTCCACCAAAGGGAGGGCGACCATGGGCGTATTATATCTTCCAGAGGGTGCAGATTGATTTTGCTGAAATGCCACCGTGTAGGGGTTGCAGATACTTGCTTGTAATAGTGTGTCAAATGACAGGGTGAGTAAAAGCATTCCCATGCAGAAACTGTCAAGCAAAAACTGTAGTTGATAAGTTGTTACAGGAGGTGGTGCCCCGGTTCTCCCTGCCTGAGGTTGTAGAGTCCGACCAGGGCTCACATTTCACCTCAGCTGTTACGCAAGGACTGGCACGAGCTCTGGAGGTAGAGTGGCACTCACACTGCCCTTAAAGACCCCAGGCGAGTAGGCAGGTTGAAAGAACCAATCGGAGTCTCAAGGAGACTCTAACCAAGCTCCAGCAAGGGGTAAGACTCACTTGGGTAGAGGCTCTGCCAATAGCTTTGACAAAGCTTCGAAAAATGCCAAGAAAAGACATAAAACTGTCCCCCTTTGAGCTAATGTTTGGATTCCCGCCTCGGGTGCACTGCAGAAGGAGGGAAGAGGTCAAATAGGAGATGAAAGATCAAGTGTTAAGGGGCCAGTTGACTTCTCTGCAGTCTGTTCTTTCACAGCTACGAGCTTACTCCATCCTGTTCCAAAGATTGCCGCTAGACGCACCTATCCATCTCTTCCAGCCAGGAGATAAGGTGTTGCTGAAAAAGTAGAATAAAGAAGCTCTAAAAAAAAAAAAAAAGGCTGGGAGGGGCCCTACTTGGTACGACCAACCAGCCATTCATGTGTAAAACTTGTAGGTTCTAGCAAATGGACACATTGCAGCTAGTTAAAGCCATTTAGACGGGACCCCGCCTCCTCCTGTCACCCGGAAAGAACAGAAGGACGCGGGCAACGGTCCTCTGCTCCCTGGCACCCCACTGGAAGCTGCCAGGGACACAGGCGAAGAAACCATCCAAGAGTCACAATCACCTCTTGTTTATAAATCCCAGCAGTTAATTGAAACTGCTCTGTCAAAACAGATGCTCTTGCTTTATTGTGCTGATAAGAAGACTCCGCTTTAAAACGCTTTAAGACATGAGTAAAGACTTAAAGGAGGGAATTGTTAGAAAAAGACTGTCCTCTTATTCTTTGACTGTCAGCTCTTTGCTGGACCTTTGAGCTATTAGTCATAACTATTGAGCCCACCGGACACACATGTCCAGTGGCAGTGTACATCTGTTAAAAAGGGGAAGTCTGGTGAGACGGTCACATAAGCATAATCAGAAATAAACATGTTGACACAGTCGTGCTCTAATGAGTCAGCTAATGGCTCAGTCAGTTGACATGTCTTGTGGCTAACAGAAAATTGTAAAGGGGAGGGGGTATAAAAAGACTTATGCTTGCTTAGCTCAGGGTCCAGACTGCTCTGCACCCATTTTGCAAAACGTTCAATAAAATAGTGTTGGATCCACTGCTGCCTCCCTGGCATCCTTTCTTTCAACCAGAAGCAAGAACTTTTTATCTAACAAGGGCACAATCCTATGCATGTTTAGACAGAGAAAATGCCCAGCTCCCAGCATTCCCCAGCCAGCCTTGCTGGCTGGGGAATACTGGGAGTTGTAGGCCTTATCTCTGTCTAAACATGCATAGGCTTGCACCTTAAATGTGCTATAGTGGGGAACCCCAGGTCTTAAACCCTGGAAAGCTGCTGCCTATGTCAATAATACTGGGCTAAGGTGGACCAATGGTCCTACCCATTATACGGCAGCTTCCTATGTTCCTATGCTGCCTTGGGCTCCCCGGTTGGAAAAGGCAGGATATAAATGTAACTCCTACTCCTTCTCCTCCTTCTTCTTCTTCGCAATTACTACTACGAAAACACATGAACGTGCATTAGCACTCATTACTAATTCTCTATAATGTGAAGTTTAATAATAAGATCTTTTGTCTGAATATATCATCTTACATTATAATCTTCTATATGTCTACTCAGAAGTAAGGCCCATTGAGTTCAAAGGAGCTTATTCCTGGGTAAGTGGGTGTAGGATTGCAGCCTTGGGAAAGTTATATTAGACCACAAAGTAGCCACTTTGGGAGGTGATATATATTCAGTACAAAATAACGTAGCGTTCTGATTCTGATTCACATGTATAAGACTTTTATATCTTCAGTATTTTCTCCCAAGCTATCTAGTTTCAAACCAATCCTCAAATATATTTCCTATGCAGCTTTTTATTTCATATGCAGCCTGCGAATCCATGAAAGAAATGCTTTAAATATTTGCCAAACATAGTGGTTGAAAGATGCGGGTTATTCTGTTTCCCCTTCCCCCAGATCTTATTGAAAGATTACACTTTAGGCTTATTTATAATCATAACAAACACCACAATTAGCAAGCGAAATGCTTGCTTGTCAAAGTTTTTATGAATGGGCTCACTTAATTCTATGAATAGTGCTAATGAGTATATTTTCCCACATTCTGAATGTTAAACTCTGAAGAGTATATCCAGTTCTAATTTAAATATTAAAGAGAAAGATTGAATAAATGGAGAGAGTTTTGGGATGATCATCTGATTTATAGTTCAAAAACTTTGTGTAAGGTTTTGAAGAGCTTTGCTTTGTGGCTATCAGACAGTGACTGTTCTTTGACTTTGTTGTACCAGATAATATAATCGAGTGTGTAGTACAATATGGTCTACTTCAGCGGTAGGCAACCTTTTTGGGCCCATGGTCACTTTTGGCAATTTGAGAAACTGTCCCAGGGACCACCACAAAATGGCTGCCATGGGTCATGTGGTTAGTCACAAAAGACAAGTAACCTGCCCAAAAGACTGGGTACAAGGCTGAGGTAAAGGCTGAGCTCCAACACGCTAAACAACTCCTTTGATAAACAACCCTGATAAATGGCACTTTACAAGTCTCGCCTAAATGTCACTGTGCCATAACTACCCTAGTACACATATTTATTTTGTTACATTTATATTCCACCTTCCATTCATCGTGGAACTCAAGGTGGCTACATCAGATTCCCAGGTAGTCTCCCCTCCAAGCACTGATCAGTCAGCAAGGTGGCTGCCTCATGTGACTTCAGACCATGCCCTGGGGCCTAGACTATTCTCCAGTCTAGCAAGGAAGATCCAGATATAGACATACATACATACATACATACATATATATATATATATATATATGCATGTGCAGATGTGTATCTTGCTGTACATCCAGGTCTGCATCTGAGTCACATTGAACTGGCTGGATGCATCTTTTCTTGTCCATCCTCACTTTGGACTCTTAAAGGCCCTCTTAGTACAATGGTGGTTACTCATCGGTTGCTGGGAATTTAGAGACTTTTTTTTCCTCAATGAAGCACTTTTATTGCAGGGATATTGGATTTTCTTGGCACTTAAACTACAATATTTTATTTCTGTAAAACGTTCCCCGTATACTAGCTAAAGTAACATTTAAAATGCATTTGAAATGCAGTTGTGTAAGTGTGGCAGGCACCTACTGGATAGTGTTTGTTTGTTTATAATATTTCCTGGCTGTCTTTCAGGGCAGGAGACCTCCCAAGATGGCATGCGACAATAAAACACATAATAAAGACCAATATGGTAGTAAAAATGCAGTAAAACACACACACACACACACACACACACTGAGTAAAAACAGCAACAGTAGCAAACTTTCTAAAAACAACAGCAAACACCAGCATAAAATAAACCTTACAACAGACAACTGAAGCTATAACCCAGTCTGATAATACATAATCAGAGGAAGGCCAGCATAAAATAGTATGTTTTCAGGGCCTTCTTAAAAGCCTGTGATGCTGGGGCCTGACAGACATTATTTTTTGATTTGGAACAGCTTCTTTCCCTCAGTGTTTGCCCCAGTTTGGGTCCTTCTGTCATCTTCTTTTTTTGACATTAATTTTCATAACTGGTAACAGATGCATGAAATGGAGAAAGAGAGAGGCATATGTACATATATTCAGTATGGTAAGCTGGAAGATAAAATAACTGTGTGTCCTGCATATGAATAGAGGGCGCAATCTGCTGGAACCTGCTGCCTGAAATACACTGCTTCATGAAAAGACTCCCAAACTACAGGGTACTTGTCTGGAATTCGTCACCTAATATTCTGTGGAACAAGTAAGATCCACAAACTAACTTTAGTTGTGCCTCTGCATTCTGACAGTTTTTAAACATAAAACCAAGGCTTTTAGATTTTTTTTTTAAGTTCTCCTTGCACTAATTATATACTTTGGAGAAGAACTGTCTTTTCCATTAAGTTGAAAAAGAGACATGCTGTGTGATCTGCAATTGCCTGTAACTGTTTTATCATCAACCATATGGACTGCATGACTGTTATACAAGAGCATTCCTTTTTGTCTACACATAATAAATAGCGTATAACAGAGGTTTTTACATTTCCAGTGTGTATGTTTCCATGGAATGAGGAATTCTGTGGGTCTGTTGTTAAGGATTAATGGCTGGATCACTTCATAAATATCACGTAGGCTCCTAGGAAACACAACAGCTAGTACTGAGACTATGATGAGTGTTGATTAGAATATTTTTGCAGTTGGTTCATTGCTCCAAGCGCTAATTAGGGCTGCATCAGTGAACATTCCTATTTATTTTTTGCACAAAAGCCATATTTTGTTCGCAGTATATTCTGGAAGGCTAAATTCAGGGCTACCACATTTATTGGTCTATACAAGAGAGAGGAATGATCTTAGATCATATTTTAATTCACTGTTTTTTGGGGGTATGATGAGTAAGAACCACCTTTGATGTTTAGAACAGGGATGGGGAACCTATGGCCCCCCAGACATTGTTGGATTCCAACACTTTCTGCTTTCTGTTCTTTAACCAGTTACCAATCCACAAAGGACCCATCTTGTGACAGCTAAGTGGAGCAATCCTATGGCCACTAGACACCGAGAGCCATAGGATTTTTCGGTTCCCGGGAACCGAGGTCAGAGCCAGGACTCTGAACTCACTTCCCAGAAATCATGTTTCCCTCCCCCATCCTCCTAGTGTCTGGCATGGTTCTGTCCATGCCAGCTATGTCTCCATGCTTGGAAACGGAGCGTGGAGATGGGGAAAAGAGGGTGGTCCCGGGGTGGGGGAGACCACAGAAACTGCATTATGCATCTTACTATGCGCCGTGCCACCTCCTTCCTTTCCCCTCCTTGAAGCTGTGGCTAGACAGCCCAAATCAGCTGTCTAGCCAAAACTGTGGGGCAGCCAGAGCACGGAGGCAAAGATCGCCTCTGTGATCTGGCCACACTGCATTGGATACTTGGCAGCCTCTGACTTTGGAGGCTACCAACTACCTCAATAGGATTGTGCTCAAGTTTGCTCAGGAGCCTTTGGTGAGGGCTTTTGACAAAATGTTTTGGAAGTCCACAACCACATGTTTGTTGACACAATCAAATAATTCCATATATCAGGCAATCAAATAATTGGTGAGGGAGGATTTACCTTTGCAGAAAACAGTTTTATTTCTTTATATGTTTAACAATTCTAGCAATGCTTTCCATTAAGTTAAATGGGGCAGACACTGGGCTAACAGGCCTCCAATTTCTTGCCTCCTCCCAGGATCCCTTTTGGTATTATGGTCTTATTAGAAGGTATTATTACCTTCTAATCCTCAACTGGGGTGGGGGGGTAATTTTAGTGACAAATTGCATACTGTTGCAAGAAGATCAACAATTTCACATTTGAATTATTTAAGAATTCTTGGATGTAAGCCATCTGCTCCTGGTTGTTAATTTTTAACTTGTAAATCATTTAAATCTACCTCTTGTCACTTCTGTTTGACTTACTTAGTTGGAGCCCCACCTCCACCACTGGTTCAAGTGTGCATATCTGCCTACCATCTTCTGCAGTGAAAATTGTTTCATTTGGCTTGTCTGCAGCCTCCCTAGTCTCCCTCAGTAACTGACCTATGGACACCTATCACCAAAAGCTCCTATCACCTCCATGACTAGTTCACCGTTTGTGATGTATTTAAATATAGCCTTATTGTTTGTTATAAACAATGTCATCCTCAGGCTTTTTATTTTCTTGCCTTCTTGTCAATTGACATTTGTTTTGCTTGAGTATGTGCTCCTTTTTATTCTCACTTAGCAACATGCCCACTTTTTAAAGAGAGCCTGTTGATTTTGCTTGTTAACCAACCTGAACTTGCTGCTCTCGGACTTTGTACTTTCCTAATATTTGGTATGCATTCTAGCTGAGCTTCTATTATTGTGGTTTTGAATAACTTCCAAATGCCCTGAAGAAATCTGGCCCTCCAAGTCCAGCCTCTCCACTGCGCTCATCTTATGAAATTAAATGTGACCATCTTGGACTTTCTGGGCAACTTTCCACTTACATGAGTTGTTTGCTAGGTAAAAAATCAAACAAACAGACAGGTAATAGAAAGCAATTGATAATAGAAGACCTATGTTTTTCCAAGACAACTAGTCACCTTGGATATGGTCAGTGTGGATTAAATTTTTGAAATACTAAATAAACTATGATTACATTATCCCTTAGCCAGTTTTAGGAAGCTGCCTTTTCACAAATCAGACTGCTGTTCCATGTAGCTCAGAATTATTTACAGTCACTGCCAGCACCTGTCCAGAGTTTCAGACATGAGTCTTTTCCAGACCTACCAGGAGATGCTGGGGATTGAAACTGGGATCTTCTGCAAGCAAAGCTAGCAGTTCCAGGCAGCATGGTACTATGAATAAAAGTTTGCTGATTTGAGTAGCGCTCTCTCTCTCTCTCTTTCACACACACACACACACACACACACACAAATTCTTTGTTTACATATTTTGTCATTTCATGAAAAGTCCAGTATCACTATCCCCTCCTTGTGCAGCAACATCTAGAAAAGAAGCAGTGGGGATATGGGGAAGTGATGTGCCTGTGATCAGTCAATACAGAAGGTTTCCCGTAGGTGGAAGTATTGCAACCGAAACTCTCCCCTCGACCTGAGTTCGATCCCAGCGGAAGCTGGGTCTCGGGTAGCCGGCTCAGGTCGACTCAGCCTTCCATCCTTCCAAGGTCGGTAAAATAAGTATCCAGCTTGCTGGGGGAAAGGTAGTCACGACTGGGGAAGGCACTGGCAAACCACCCCGCTATAGTCTGCCATGAAAACAGCAGCGCAAGCGGCATCCCTCTAGGGGTCAGTAATGACCCAGTGCTTGCACAGGAGGAACCTTTCCTTTCCTTTCCTTTCCTTTCCTTTCCTTTCCTTTCCGAGAAGCCACATGCTAAAAGTACACATGGTTGGGTGAGGATGCGAACTTATCAAATTTGCACATCCCAAACCTAAACACAAACCAGAGTTCAGTCTAAATCTGCACATTTCTAAAGTTTGCAGTTCGCAAAAAAGCATACTTTTTGAAACAACATGCACAAAATGCATACTTTTGAAAAATGTGTACAAAATGCACAAACATTCTTTATTCAAAGAATAGATTGCATGAAAAATGCATACATTTGGAGAGGTGTGCATGAAAATGCATGTGATTGGGAAAAATTTATATATAAAATGCAGATTCTTAAAATTGCCCATGAAAATCTATACAAATTTTCATGTATGCTAAAAAAAAAAAAAAATTCACAATCCGATGTGGAATTGTGATGGAATGAACTTAGCACTGGAAAAACACAAACCTGAGTAAAATCATGTTTGGTAGATTTGCCCATTCCTAGATTTCTTCATTACTATGTCACATGACAGAGACTTTTATATACAATGATTGGTCAGCAACAATTGAATATACCCTGTACTCTGCAGATTCATTTTATTTAAGTTTCCATGAACCAGGGCAATATTCCCCTTCTGTGGGAACAGATGTCTGTATACAAGGTATTGGATGCCATAAGCTGTTCTTTCACTGCCACAAAGATATTGTTAGGCAGGTCTAAAGAATGTCAAAGGGAATGGTTTTGTTGATATCCTTAATAATCACAGCACTAGTTTCGAGATCTGTATGTGAAAAATAGACACACGCCAAGTGCTAGTATGTCCCATTGAATTCAATGGGAGAGAGTTAGAGAACATGCTGGTACATCCCACTGAAATGATTGTGAGTTTAAAATGCTTGACTAGATCATAATTTAACAGCAGTATCTAATTTCCTGACTATCAACTTCTGCTTCAGAACAAAAGCATATTGGAAGATGTAGCTACATGCTGCTTACCAAGTTCTCTATATATGTATGTATAAAGGATGTGATAAATGTATTTATTTTTATGCACTAGTTCTCTTGCAGGAAGAAGAAGGTCTCTTGAAGCTATCAAAAGTCCCCTTTATCTCTGTGAGTCTGTTACAGATGCTATTATCCCTGCAGCATAAGGGCTTGCTTCAAACATTCTGCTTCCCTGTCAGCAGGCTGATACTGTATATTATAACAAGCACCCTCCATAACAACTGTTCACAGGCAGTGTTCGTAGCTTTACATGTGCAGCCTGTGAGAATTCTCGCCAGCATCATGATGCTTCTGCAATAGGTGTTTCAATAAACTGGGTCTAATTAGGCTTTCTCCCTTACAGTCTCTCTTTTCTCTTTCCCATCTTTTTCTCCTGTGCAGAAGAAGGCAGGCACAGGAAAGCAGGACTATGTGTGGAGTAAATGGTAGAAGGGAACAGGTGACTTGCAAGTCTTAAACTTGCTTTTTAAAAAACTCTATATTATAAGTAAAAGTAAAGGGTTCATGCAGCTTCCTCCAATATTGGTGTAAGAGAAGAGTGAATATATCCTCATTCCTCTTTTCTTCCTTGCTGTTTCAGCCCCTTTAAGCTGTAAGACAAAATTTGAGGACAAGTATGATCCCTCATTGTTATTTCTATGCTCTCTGGACTACCCTATCAAAGGCACAGGGAAATATTCTTCGCTTGTACTCAGTGGAAAGGAGAAAGCCCTGCATTTATTCTTATGAGAATCACAACTTTTGAAAGGTTAAATTTTTCTTCTCACCAAATTTTTCTTAAATTTGAATGGTAAATTAGGAGCAAAGAAAGTTGCCTTTTACCAGACTATTTGTTCATCCAGCCCAGTCTTGTCCAGCCTGACTGGCAATGGCTCTTCAGGGTCTCAGGCTGAGTCCCATCACCTGCTTCCTGATCCTGCGTGTGCTAACTGGAGATGCTGTGGGCTGGACCTAACATTTCTGTATGCAAAGCATGTGCACCATCTCTGAGCTGTGGATGGGTTGCATCCTTCTGAGCTAATTTTACAGGTGCTGCATATGACTGTAAATTCACATTTCCTTTTCGAGCAACAATATGACTTTTGGGTCAAATTTCAATAAAATGAGAAACAATCCATGAATTCTTTGCATATTTTATTTTTCATTTTGATTTCCAACTCACACACATCTGGCATATTTTACATCTTTGCAATAAAACATGGTTACAATAGCTTAAGGAATTTATATATCCAAAATATTTCACCATGATCTTGAGATGAAATGAACGTATCTTCCAGATGTTCAATATTCTCCCAATTCTAAGCTACAAACTCAAGATATTGCTTACAGACTGATGATGAATAACTTAATCATTACATTGATTCCCCATGATTTCAGAATCTTATAAATACAAACAACAATGAAGAAGGTATTTAGTGCTAAAACTTACTAATACAAGGTGGATAGCAAATAAGAATCACATCAATAAATAATGATATGTTTCTGGTGCAAAGTGCCAGTACAAAGAATCCATTACCTTGTTTTTATCTTTTTTAAATAAATGACTGCAAGTGAGTGTAAAGTCTGAGAAAATTACATTCCTGTTACATGCCTCATAGCCCTACCGACACAATATGTACATCTATGACAATACAGTCACCAAATATACAAAGAAGAAACATGAAGTGAAGTGTATATACCCCAGGGTATGTTACTTGATCTGTAGAATGTGCGGCAAATTATCCTGATAGTCATCAATACGGTATTGTCGAACAAGAAGTGCCTTGGACAGAGAATGTGACTTTAACATGTGACTTTCAGAAGCATGTAAAAGAACGACCCCAATGAAGCTAAGGTTGCTTTTAACCAAGCTTTATTTCCAAGGAAATAAAGAGAAAACCTCAATTGCTCTCTTCCTGCAATGTACAGTATGCCAAATGTGATGAATCTAGAAGTCTAGCACTCTTGCTTTGGTGGGAGTCATTAAGCACTGTAGCATGCCATCTCTTCTGTGCTCCCACCTGTCTATCATATTATTAAATTATTAAGGGAAGAATTTTCTTTTATTTGTATAATGCATAAATATGGCAAACAATGGCTTCATATCCAAATGCTTCATGTCATGAGCAAAATTCCACTTAGAAGGGGTGGCTTGAGATTGAAAAGTGCAAACCATGTTTCAGTGGCAAGGACAAAATTGCAGTTTGCACCCCATTACAACCTTTGAATACAAGCTGGGCCCTTAGGCAGCTGTTCAGTTCAACCTGTGAATGTGGCTGTTTCATCAAGACATCAGGTTTAAAGTTCATGCAAGTTGTAAC
Organism: Heloderma suspectum; assembly: GCF_057233095.1. Taxonomy (NCBI): domain Eukaryota; kingdom Metazoa; phylum Chordata; class Lepidosauria; order Squamata; family Helodermatidae; genus Heloderma; species Heloderma suspectum. The sequence continues at coordinate 41,278,609 of NC_139460.1, read as the reverse complement.
TCCACAATAAAATTAAGAAACATTTTTGTTCTTTATACAAGGTTTTACTTTTACAAAAGTATCCCTTTAAAGTTAAGATGTGTATCTGATGTACAAAATATCAAATGTAGTTTTTTTAAGTTATTTTTCAGCTTGAAAAGAGGCTGGAAATGGGAAATGGATGCTAGGTTCATGGCCCAAACAATATAACCAGACACAAGGTTCCTCAGAATATTCAAAAGTCTCTTGTGTTGTGTTATTCTACCTTTTCTCAGTAAACAAAGGTATATGAAATAATTACCAAAACATCTCCTAAGTCATTATAATTTACATGATACAAGCCCGCTTCTGCAGCAGCTGGTGTTCAGTTGTGAATAAACACACAAAGTAAAATGGTTGCTGACTACAATGTACAGCTATTGCTGGGTGTGATGGAATGTACAACAGAGGTCAATGCAGATTTGTTTTTCCACCAGAGATTATGCCTTTCAGTAGCACTTGTGCTCTCAGTTTCACCTTTGCTTTCAGTTCTTCAATCCACTTCAGTATCTATTCTGATGCTCATAATGCCACCGATTAAAATCTATGTTAAAAGCTACAATGCTACCAGAAGCCATGCCAGTAATTAGAGTCCTGAAAAAGAGACAGAGACATGGACCATTTATATGGATTTTTAAAAATCATCTTAGTCAGGTGTTCATGGCCCCAGACTATTCCAGGAATGGTAGACACACGAAAACACTGGGGGAAATTCTTCTGAGGCATCTAGCATAGTGCATAATGTCATAGACATATTCCCCAGTAGACTTTCATTGGGCAATATCAGAAGCTATACAGATTAACCCAAAAATCATGGAGAGAATTGTATTGTGCAGTTCAACAAGGGGATGAATTACTGGGTGGGGTGGGGGTGACGTAAAATGTACAAGTTCACACAGGCTCATACTTCTCAGATTGCAACTTACCTCTGATCGTGGGACAGGTCCATTGCCCTAATGCCAGCATCACAGCCAGGGTAAATGTAGAGCTGCTTGAAGTCACAAGCCTGCCATACTTCCACTACTCCATTATCACCACCTGTAACCAGGTTCTGCCCATCACTGCTCAGGAGGATAGCCTATATAGAAGAGCCAAAGGCAAAAACAACAGTAAATATTGTAGAAATTACTATGAGTAACTCAGTTTTTATGAGTGGGGCATTTCCTTGTTTAATGGGGTTTTTAAAAAGAGCAATATAACCTAACTGAAAGTCCCAAAATGTTGAATAATAAAATGGCCATTTTGTTACAAACAGGAGCAAAGAAGGATTCGCTCAAGTCGGCACACATAATTTCTGGCTTTGCCCTGCAATACTAACACCCCTTTATTCTCCTTGAGGTGCTGGTGATGGATTTGACTCCTGAAGGCTCTGTCTTCATGACTTGGCTCTTAGTCAAAGGAGGACAGATGTCAAGCCATATAAGTTTTTAAAGCACAGGCACTTAAAAAATCTTTATGTGTAAAATAGATATCCAGGAATCATTGTGGATTAAGCAATTTGTCAGTGTACCATCTAAAAACAGAGAGTTCTGTTCTATGTTAATTGGAACTGAGACATTTTCCTTGAGAATGTGACTTTTCCAGGTGGCACTAATTTTATGCTAATTTTTTTTAACCACTAATACATCCTAAAAGGTTCTAAGAGGAAAGATTCACCCTGGTTGAGTCGTTGATCTCCATCTGAGCCAAGAGTTTGCCATTAATGCTGAAATTGCTGAACCTGCCTCGTTCATAGTAGATGATACAGTGGCCTTCACTAGACACTGAAATTAAGCGAGGATACAAACAGTTTTCTGTTCCTTCAAGTGCTCGCAGCAAATCTCCAGTAATTGTATGCACCAGGCAAGGTCCTTCTGTGTATTGCAAAATAAGACAATATATTACAGAAATTCACATACTTTAGATAAACCATGCAAAATGAGATGGAGCCAGATGAAGTTAATTAAACTTAAGTCCCTTGAAATTTTTGGCACAGGTTAATCCTTACTTGTTCCATTAATTTCAATAGGAACAAACAGTGCATTCCTAACCCCCTCGGATGGTAGGGAGATGCTCTGCTGGCAAATATGTGGCTCCAGAAGCCCCTGGAACACCTGCATAAAGCTCTGTGCAAGAATTTTGTTTCTGTTTGTTAAGAACAGAACTTGCCCTATTTGCACCCCCAAACATGAGTACATTTTAGTGAACAAAGCTCACACATTCCTGAGCTTGCAACATTCATTTGCAAAATGTGCACTTTAAAAATGCACATTTTTTCATGTTTGAGTCAATGTGTGTTGGGGGCGAGTACGCATTTGGGCGCACACTTTAAAAAGCGTGCACCCACATGCAAACTTTTCTCATTCAAACGGGGTTGGAATGGGGAAGTTTGCAACTGGAAATGGGAACGAGGTAGAACTCGTCGAACCTTGACAAGGTCGACCCTTGCTGATTCTCCCATCCATGCATATGTTTATCCTTAGTCAAGTTCTTGCCAGCGGCAAGCCCCCAAATAGGCCAGGACAGAGGTATCTTTGGATCTGCTAGATCTAAAGTCCCTCCATTCCCCCAAGAGGCCTAAGGATGGGCTACTTGTCAATACCAGCCTGAAGCTGGCATAGCTATCCCCCCCCCCCCGATCCTTGGAAAAGACAATTCAATGGTCTGAAAAGCCTGGCAGAGACACCTCCCCCCGATAGTGAGCCCCTCCACTCCCCAATTAGGATTGCTCTATAAGTGCAACCAACTTTGTCTGGCTCCAACTCAGTGTGTATAGGGATGGCAGGTAAATGGTATATTCGCAGTGAAAATGCACAAGCAGGAAAACAACCTCTTTGATTTAAAGTGGCATCTCAACAAACTGGAAAACACATTTAAGCAGTGAATTGCTTTCAAGTACTGGTGTGTGGGGGTGGGGCTGTTTCACAGCTCTCATTATCCAAATGTTTAAAATGATCTATTCACCTAATAGGTCAGAGGGATTATCACAGAATCATAGAATAGTAGGGTTGGAAGGGGCCTACAAGACCATTGAGTCCAACCCCCTGCTCAATGCAGGAGTCCAAGTCAGAGCATCCCCGACAGATGGCTGTACAGCCTCGACTTGAATGGATTAGTATTGTTGGTTATGATACGTGACTGTCATTTCATCCTGTCCATAACTATCAAAGGTGATCTCTAGGTGATCTGGCCCTCTTCCCTCAGAAGCATTGCTACTCAGCTTCCCATCCCTCAAAACATCTTCCTGTCATACGGATTTTTGAAAACCAAACTGACTTCCTAATTTCCTCACATAAGGTGAAATATTCACAGACACTGAATTACTGAATTTACTCTTCAGCAGTTGGAATATTTGTAAATAGCAGCCAATGGTAGCTGAGGGCAGGGGCTGAAGTTCACAGACAGCCAGGCTTGTGACAGATCAAGCTCTCTGGAGGGTTCAGAAATTAAAATATATAGCTTGTAGGATAATGACAGGATAATGCAATTATACTTATCTTGAGGCAACTCTCACTGATGGAGAGTTTCAAATTTGTAAGGCTAAAAATGACAACTGACCTTTAGCGCCACTTATGACAAGTCCCAGCTCAGCGCAAACTGATACACAGACAACTTCATGATCATGACCCGTTAGAACAGCTCTGGGAGCAGGATAATCGCCTAAAACAAAGCAAACGGGGGAGGGGAATGTGCTAAATCCAAAATAAAATATACTTCAGTCGCAACAAATTAGATTTAAACTGGCTTGACCTTCGCAATTGTGGGAGTCTTTGTACTTTTATCTTTGTTTGAACCACTGTTTTTGCACTGCTTGGTTCACTTTTGGTTTTGCTTGAGTGTAAGGGCAGTATCTTACAGTGTCATTCTGTTAGTGCAAATGATGTTGCGCTAGCAGAAATTAGGTTCTGAACCATGTGCAAGAGAAGAATCCAATAAAACATTGATTTTTAAAAGAAGATAAAAGAAATATAAGCTTTGTTGTTACTGTCATTGTTTGAAAAACAGTTATTTAAAGAAATATTAATTTTCAGTGTGTATTTATATGATACTAGCAGGGCCATTGCTAGGCATGGGCCCATGGAGCCCCAATCTCGAATCTATTCCACAGAGCCCTGAATGTCCATTGGTATCAACAGAAGGGTTTTTCTTCTCAGCTTAGTTGCCATGTAGGGGGCAATTTTCAAAGGGGATTGTAGCTGGAGAGAAAAGGATTAACTTTCCCCTCCCCACATGCTGCAATACGCCCCCACCCAAAAAACTTCCCCTGCATTAAGCTTATAAAAAAACTATTTCCATTGGTTTGGGATGATCTGGAGAAGGGTGAAAACTAACTGAAGAATTTTTTTTATTTGAGATTATCTGAATGTGAAATTAAGTGGCTGGCTTTGCCTCTTGTGCAATTCAAATAAAAGCTAGTAATCATTTCTAAATTTGCATATATAGATATAAAGGAGCATATACAGATTTTATGTTTTCTATGGGCCCCAAATCTTGTGTGCCTAGCATCTCCACTGGATACTAGGTCTAGATGTTTTAGAGAAATATGAATTAAAAACCTAATCAAATTTTGCCTACCCTAATTTGCACCACATATATTGCATATATGGGGAGGGTTGGTCCAAGAAATATTGGCACTCCAAGGACTTGCAATATTCTGGAGGATTCTGGGTTGCAAATCTGAGATCACTTGCAATCCCTGCACTTCTGGGACACACCTGTTAGATTGCCCACAGTCAGACAGCTGACTGCTTGGGTGCCCCATGCTTGTGTAGCCATGATTATGGATAATGCCAACATTGGTTCATAACACCATGGACTGTAAGAGGTAGAGCCACTAATTACTACTATTTAGTCATATGAAATTCTGTTCACATTTTGGTGTGTTTCATACTGCAAACCCCTGCCATTTCTGTTTGCAAGGACAGCTGTATATTTGAATGAATAGTTTACTGTGGTCACGGACCAATAAAAGGTAATACAATTAGATCACAATAAAAGTTACTATAAGAAGTTAATACAGCATAAGGACACAAATAAAACCCAGCCTAAGAATCTCATAGAATCATAGAATAGTAGGGTTGGAAGGAGCCTATAAGACCATTGAGTCCAACCCCCTGAGTCAAAGCATCCCTGACAGATGGCTGTCCAGCTTCATCTTGAATGCCTCCAGTGTTGGAGAGCACTGTGCCTCCATAGGCAATTGGTTCCATTGTTGTGTTGCTCTAATAGTCAGGAAGTTTTTCCTGATGTTCAGCTGGAATCTGGCTTCCTGTCACTTCAGCCCATTATTCCGTGTCCTGCACTCTGGGATGATTGAGAAGAGATCCTGGCCTTCCTCTCTGTGACAGCCTTTCAAGTACTTGAAGAGCGCTATCATATCTCCCCTCAGTCTTCTCTTCTCAAGGCTAAACATGCCCAGTTCTTTCAGTCTCTCCTCATAGGGCTTTGTTTGCAGTCCCCTGATCATCTTTGTTGCCCTCCTCTGAACCCTCTACAGTTCATAACCTATTTTCACCAAGTAAAAAAGGAATCAGACTAATAAGTGAATGTAACTAGAGCAGGTGATCAATTTGTAACTAGAGCCCTCCAGATGTTTTGGCCTACAACTCCTATGATCTCTCATCATTGGCTATGCTGGCTCGGGCTGATGGGAGCAGTAGGCCAAAACATCTGGAGAGCCATGAGTTTCCCACCCCTGAACTAGACGGAGAAGTAGAAAATGCAAATGTAACCAGTTTTTCAGGGCATTTATCCAAACTTTACATTCAACTAATTGTAGACCCAATTCCAAATATATAGGGTGGTAAATCCAAAATCTTTCTAAGGGAGCTAGATTGAACCCTTTCTGTTTGAGACATAAAGCCTGAAATCCATATGGGAATGCCAAAGGTAAATTGAGCCAAAGGCTTAGCTATATAAGCCTGAGTAGTGGAAGCATAAAACAGTTACCTTGGAATAAGTTATATATCATTTTCCAACCCAAAAGAAAAAAAAACTTGTTTAAAAACAGGTTTTAGTATTAGTTATATGTCCCAGATTATCCACCACTGGAAATAAATCAAGCTCTATTTTAAAAAAAACCTTTATTTTAAAATAAGCAGATGCATTTTTGCTGTGGAGAACAAAGAGCCATATGTATGTAGGATAGAGCCAGAAAAGGTCAAAGTTATTACTTTGGGCTAAATCCAATATTACACCGGTGGATTTCCATTCTTGCAACCGGAGTTTCCCTTCCCTTCCTCCCCTCTGTAGTAGGGATGTATGAGAAATTTGTTTCAGTTCATTTTTGATCAGGATTTTACCCAGTTTCCACCTTCCAGATTGAACATAGATTCGGATGCAATCTGCGGTTAAAGTCTGTATGTTTTCGAACTTGCAGTGTGATTGTAGACTCTACCTCTCCCCAAATGCATACAACAGAATGCGTACATTTGAAGAATAACCATTAAAAATGTGTACTTTTGGAAAATTTGCACAAATACCCTTTCATCAATGGGAGAAGAATGCATAGATTTCAAAGATGCACAGAGTAGATGCATACATTTGGAAAAATACGCATGAAAATTTGCATGGATTTTTGTACAAAGAGAAAAAAAAATGAAGCTTGCAATCTGATATGGACTTGAGTCGCAATGAGCTTCAAGATGGAATTTGGAGAACTTTGGGAAGCTCAGTTTTGCAGATTCACACATCCCTACTCTGTAGCTCCGTGCATTCCCCACAAATCTTTTCCAGAGGGTCCATCAACCCTCTGGAGCAGATTGGCAGGAGAAGAAATTTGATCTGGCAGCGGTGTCTGTTCCGCTGGTTGGAGGACACCACCAGCGGAACAGATACAATCCAGAGTTTGGGGTGTTCCTGCTTGGCTGGATATGGAGAGGCTGAGGAACGTTGGCAGATAAAGGAGCTGCACAAATTGCAGTAGCACAGTCTGCACTGTCAGAGGTAGACAGAGAGAGGAAACTGGGAAAGACTCTGTGATACATCTGTTCTATGTCTCTGGGCAGGATGTGCAAGGTTTGGCTATTAAGGGGCTGTTTCTCTGGTTTAGTGCATAGTTTGATTCTGTTTGTGTTGCTGGGAGATGGAGGTGGAAAACAAAAGTTATCTAAAGGGGTCCCATCCTGTGAAAGACTTTTGCATCCTTTCACCCTTCTAGACACAACAGTCTGTTGCAGTGAAGCAATGAATGACTACAATTTTTAAAAGACTTTCGGTATCTGTGTATATGCTACATGAAGCATTAGATTAGGGATGGGAAACTTTTTTAGCACAAAGAGCCATATTGAAAATGCATCAGGAGACGAAGGGCCTCAGCTAAATTGCATATTTCTGGAAGATGCTAAACTATAGCTGGCAGAGGGCTTGAACTTACTCTCCAATATTCTTATTTTGAAATTGCTATTCTCAAATGCGAATTACCTGACTTAGCCCTTGAAAAACCTTGAGAGTTTTTCATGACAGTTGAAAAGAAAGCAAAGGAAGGCAAAGCAACCTATTATTTCTATTACACATTATTCTGGAATACCAAACACACAGTATTCACTGAAGCTGCAGGTTATCTATAATTAAATTGAATCTGTACTGTGATCCACTTCATTTGCTAAGGCAAATGCCTATGAGGACCAATGCTGGCCCTGAAAGCAGATTTTTAAAGAAATCCTGGCTATACTGTACTTCCAAACCCTTTAGAATCAATCATAGCTTTGCAATAACAGTGAGTATCATTTCACCCTTTAGGGACAAATGAAAGAAAATACAGTTTTAATCAGTGATATATTCTTCCGGCAAAGCTGCCATATGGGGAGTGAATCTCACCCCACATTACATTTCCCTGCAAAAGGCAGAATGTCATGGACCTTAGCAATCATTCAAAACCTAGCAAAATATTCTGTCACCATCACATCACCACTGATAGATGCAGTGTGAGGTTAAAGGCTGTGGCACCAAGGGAGCTGCAGGTGAAACTTGACCACCGCGAATTGAAACACCGTCACTTTGAACTCACAGTAATTTCCCCAGCGTGGCACCTCTGTATCTGCAGTAGAATCACTTCAGGGCAAAAAGATGAAACATACAAGATAGAGCTACCAACTACGTTCCTGCAGTGCAGTTTAAAATAAGAAGCTAGCTTTTGTTCTCCACAACATATCCAATTTGTGATGAATTGCCGTGGAAGAAAGTATGTCTTCTGATTTTAAACAAAGTAGAAATATTAATAATCTAATTGTTTATTCTGATGCCTCCTGGCTTCCCTGCAAACTAATATTTCATGTGAAATGGAAATATCTTTTCTCAGTTTTAGATGGCATTGTGGTACATTATGAATAGTACAATGTGGGTAGTCATTTTAAAAAGTAGGAAATATCAGAGCTTCTCATCCTTGGTAGAATTGTTTTCTTATCTGAAGAGAACCAGGAATACTGGAAAACAGGGCGGTGTTCCCTGTTCTTCCCATTCTTCCCATTTGGTTTCCTCCATTCCTCACTGTTTACTCCCATGCTTCCCAGACATACAGGAAGGGGCAGATACCTGTTCAAATTTCCTGTGAGTGTTTTTTTTTTGGGGGGGGGGTGTTGGCAGAACCCACAGTAGGACTTGCTGCTACCACCAGCTCTCTTCTGGGAACTTCTTTCCTATTTTCATTGTGACCATTGAGACTGGAAGACGAAAACTCATCTGAAAAGAAATCTAGCAATTAATGCTAGGAACAATACTTTGTTCCTTGTTACAGGCAATGATTTCACAGTCGCAATGTGGCTATTTCATGGGCTCTAGTAGGAAGCCCTATTAGGCTCTGGGATGTTATTTTATTATGTTTCTGGATCCCTGTAATTAATAAGCTACAGGCTCCCACAAAATATGGGACTGCATGTGCTCCTGGAAATAGTATTAGAATAACTAATTCTAATACTTAAAGGATTCAATCCCATACTGTTCTCAAGAGATTTTCTACCATATATTATATCCTCTCAGATTCTCAAAGAGGTAAAGGGCTGGGGTGGATCAGGCATAAAGATTAAACATAGGCAAAAGGTCAGCAATGGTCCCTAAGTGATGTTTTTGTGGGAAGAAGCAGTGGAATGTGAATGGTATTCAGGCTTCAAAAGATTGGTGTGTATCCATATCAGGGATGCACAGCCTTTGGGGCTGCATCCTGAGGACTGCATCAGGTGTCTGCTGGGGTGGCAGTGGCAAAGGGCTGCACATACCCATACAACTCACACATACACGCTCACACACCTAACACCCCCCACACACACACATGTGTTGCTGTTTGGGAGAGGAGGCTGCAGCCTGCTCCCCATCCTAGCCATCCCAACCTAATTCCTGGGATCTTTTAGACAGGAAAGAACACTCTAGGAACAGGCTCTATAGTTCCTGCTCTATGGTCATGTAGATTCTATATGAAAATGGGTATGAAGTCTGATCTCACACACACACACACACACACAAATCTGTAACTGTGTGGATCTTTTTTATCAGGGGTGCTACAGGTTTTAAGTACAAATTTGCATGCCTTAAATGTATTTCAATGGCATTTAAACTAATCAGCCGCGCTCTTGATCAAATACAGCTTCAATGTGATTTGAATGAAATTACACGCTATGCACATGTCCAAATAACGTGCAGTCTGAAGGAGTAAAATGTACAAAGGCAATGGAATTTCTATGTCTAATGACCTCCTCCTTTCAATTAATTTAGAGAGGCTTTTAGATTTGAAATATTTACCCAGAAGTGACTCAAAATGCCTTCAGAAGTGTTATTCATAAAATCAATACAACTCACTCCCAGGAATTCTTTACAGACACATTTAGTATTTTCAGTGCATAGGGCAGTTTATGACACTCACGTATTGAAATGCTGAACATTCCCTTTAAGCATATGTAAAATATGTCAAGGGCGACAAAATGCACTTTAGTGCCTTTAAGGGATATTTGCTGTAATTGGTCCACAAACTGAGCTTTGGGCTGGTCAACACAATATGTTCATAGTGCTCAGTGCAAACATGGCCAGGAAAAGCAACGTTAACTCACACCTCTGGTGACTATCTGGTATGTAATGAGAAATGTCAAGTCCCAAGATCAATGAAATTTCAGGCTCTGGGGACACAACAGGAATAGCATTGATCCTTTTAAAGAAACCAGTCAAAGGCTGAGTGCAATATATTGCACAGATAGGCTCAAGAGGATAAGCGGCCAAGTCCAGCATACCTACATGACAAAAAATTCAATCAGCTCTTAGCACAAGCTGCTGGCTCTATTCTCCTTCTTTTCATGCAGGGAGATGGTTCCAATTAAAGTGTGCAAATTAATTTTTATCACTTCCAAATTAGTTTCTGAATTTGTGTCCATTTCAGAAGAAAACATCTGTCTTCTCATTTTCAGAAGAAAACATCCCCCCCCCCCCCAATTTTAGCTATTTAGGTATTTGTTCAAAGATTCAGATTTTTTTCGTAATCCTTGTTTGAAAGAAGAGCTAAAACATATTTAACTATAGACAGGAAAAAAGCAAGTAGACTACATTATGAGGGGTAGAAGTGCAGAAGAAATGATGCAATTCATGCTTAGCCAAAATAGGATCTGCCAAGGTGCTGGGGTGGGGAAGAGCAATTTAGTAAATGACATAATTAAAAATCTACTTTCTGTAACTATGGGCATTATCCAATGCTGCTGCTGCTTTAGCAGGAACAATTGCTAGTGCAATGGGAAGCTAGTGCTGGCTAGCACAACTGGAAACTAGCCAAAACTACCATTCCTAGAATGGGACGAATTATGGAAGGGAACTCATGGAAGGGAGTTCCACTGGCTTGTACCGTTCCAGAAGCTGTAGCTTCCTGGTTTGCACTAGGAACTGCAAGCTTCTTGTTGTGCTAATAGCTGTTCCTACTAGTTGTTCCTGCTAGCGCAATGTGTTTAGCTCTGGCAGATTGCCAGCGCTCAATACTGCCATGTGAATTTTTTCACAACAGTATCGATCTCTGGCACAGTGATCCAGGATATCAGTATAGCTTGTGCCCCAACATCTGCAGTCAATGGGCCTCATTCCAGATTTGTGTCTTCTTCCATTCATAGAACCTCAAAGTTGCAGTCTGTGCACAGGGAGAAAAATGAAAACAGAGCAGCTGAGAATCTAAGCAGAGCAGCATATCATGTCTTGGTATATGCCGTAACGTTGTCACAAATTTGTGAGCCCTATTGTGTCAGCTAATGTAGATTCCTGGTTGGCCACATGGCTTGTGGTTTGCATGCAGCTCTGTTCATACAGTATCTAATTTTCAAATGTAAGAAGTATATCAAGTTTACTTGGAGTTTAAAATATTACTAGACTGCATGTGTAAGCATGTGTGTGTGTGTGAGAGAGACAGAGAGCACTAATATGCCTCAGTCACATGAACTGCAGCAAAACTAACAAGGGGGCATCTCAACAACATATTTTCAGCTAATTTGGTTATTCTTTTAATAATTATCAGAACCAAAAACATTAAGGTGAAGTGTGTGAGAGCATGTGTATATGCACATGAAAATGAAATTTCAAAATATATGATTAGCAAGTGTTGATTAAAAAATAAGGAAAGGAGAGGTCCTCCTTTATATGATTTTCTGAAACAACTGAAGTTCCTTTTGGTAATTGGATGCACTGAAGCTGAAATTGATAATTAACTGTCTTTCAGCTTAAAGGATCATTAGAAAGTCAAGCACCTAGCCCACATAATTACTATAACCTGAAATTTTTTTCTTTTGAATTCCTTATCTCCTTATGCTCTGTGATATAAAATATCTTATCTGTGTCTCCAGATGACAGCCTTTGAGAAACTAATCCTTTTCTGAAAATATCATCTGCATCTTCCAAGAGATTCATTTTAAAGATGTTAACTAATTGGATTTAACCTACACTGTACATCTCACTTTCATTTTTCTTACATGATAAGCCCTAATTTCCTGGCAGTAAATGTACAGGAATTGTAGATGTTACAAAGAAATATTTCTTAACATAACTTTTTAGTTGACTTAACACTGTGCTGTCCAGCTAAAATGTAAGATTTGAGGGATAAGCATGCTGCCAGGTGGTGGATAGTGGAACAGCCTCTAGGGGAAAGTGGGAAACCCAGTGAATAAGCAGCCATGAGTCATAAGAACATAAGAAGAGCCAGGCTAGATGAGACCCCTGGTCATCTCGTCCAGCATTCTGTTCTCACACTGGCCAAGCAGCAGCCTGTGGGAAACCTACAAGTTGGACATGAGTGCAATAGCACCCTCCTACTCACAATCTCTATAAAACTGGTATACATAAGCACACTGTCAACAGTGACAGTACCAGAACGGTATAGTGACATCAGTTGAGTGGCACCATTATCTTCATGAAGTAGGAGGATCTTCCTGGCACTGTGACATGGCCTGTAAATGCCAACATACACACAGCTCCTGCACTCATGGCCTTGTGGGTTAATTGCTGGAGAGATTATAGCTAAGACAGTACATCCTGAGAAAAACTGGACCAAGGCCCCATCAGTGAGAAGACGCATTGGTCAGTGTCCTTATCCTCAATGTTGTCAGTAAGGTCAAGAGGGTGACTCAGATGTTTGATACATTTGATTCCGCATACTGCTGCCCAGACTTTTACAGTGGACTATGGAGAGGACATTTCATCCTTGCTTTCATCCAGAGGAACGTTGCACACCCATCTTTTCATGAAACCCACACATTTTATGAAAATAATCTGCAGATTCTGCAATTGCCTGAACAGAAACAGAGGTAATTGCTCTCTCCATGGTGGGGCACAATTCAGCCAAAGTTAAGCATTTATAAAATTAAGCATGCACTTAACTTTCCTGTTAAAGCTTATGAGATGTAAGGCTTCACCACACGAGGCTAAAATCCCCCATCCTTACCAGGGCTTCTGCTTCTGAATTCTTTGTGAGATTAAGACTGGCTCCTTTACACAGGGTGACACATGCTGTTTTTATTTCTCTGCAAGTTCTATATGTTTCATTTTACAGCCACTAGATGGCGCTGCTGTTATAGCACCATTATGAAAGTACAGTACACCCAGCAAGTAAAGTGTTTCATAGTGCTTTTAGAGAAAAATCATACTTTCTTCATGCTTTACAAAGGTGGGATAAAAGTAATAAATTGCAGGACGGGCCCTGGAAATTGACAATGTTGTGTAAAGGATCTGCAAAGTTCTGTGAGTTACCAATCTTGATCGCATGATATAAGCTCAATGTGGAGAACCCCTTAGATGTAGTTAATTTTGACTGGATCATGTCATAATTCTTCTAACAGATTGGCAGATGTTAAAAATATTGGGAAGCAAGCATTATCATGACACCATGTTTTAGGCCTCCTCCCAGTGGGCTTTCAGCAGTAACAACGAGCAATAAACTTGGAGGTGTTGATACTTGTAAACCCTACTGAGCAAAATCAGAGGTGGGACTTTTGAGGCAGTTACATGAATAATAATAAAATAACCACAACCAGGTCTTAATAGTGACTTGGTATTAGAGTGACTGTATGGTCAGTCACTCCCACCAAAGGCAAAAAGGGGTGCCAAAAAGTCAATACTGAAACAGATTCCAATACTATAATGCTCCAAATGCTTCAGCTCAAATAGTGCCCAGTGAGGCCAGATGTATGAATTAGTGAACTAAGAATTGTGGCTTTATGAAGTATGCCTGGGCACAATTTGGGAAATGGATAAAAGCTTTCTCTCAGACTCTGTTGCTGCTTATTTTGTCCTCCCCGAAGCCACAAGCTATCTGATAATCCACATATTATTTCCAACACAATTGTTTCTAACTTGTATTTCCTGATTGCTTTATAATTAATTGCTATAAACAAACTTGCAGCCTACAATAATTTATAATAACTATACAATTCTACTTACAGACTATAAAGACCATTTTCCTTGAAATTCTAGATGTCAAGATTGAAGTGTAAAGGATAAACGCTACAGAAACAAATAAGGGACACATACAGAGAAGTTTATGAACTTACTGCTATTTGGATTGTCACCAATTATATGATGCCGGCCACTCCAATACCATAGCAGTAATGTAGCATCACGAGAGCCAGAGACTATGTAGCAATCCCCACCGATATAAGATTCTGATCTGGCAAGGCAAGTCACTACGTCCCAGTGGCCAAACACAATCTGAGTTAGTTTACCTACAGCAAAGAGATGTTGAGTTACTGATTTTTGTGTTTCGGAACATTGTGAATACAAACTTAAGCAAGAAAGTCTAAAGACAAAACACCAATACAAATTTGGACTTAGGGATGTACGAAAGTCACTTACCTTTCCGCGGATTATGTTGATGGTGTGGGGAGGAGGCGTTCCGTCCCTCCCCCCGGAATCCTCGACGGGGGGGGAGGCGATCCGTTCCTCCCCCCCAGAATCCTCCACGGCCGGCTGTGCTCCGCGGCAACTCCGTGGAGCAGCCGGCCAGGCCCACGCCAGAGCCGTCCACAGCTGGATTTCCGGCCGCGGAGGGCTCTGGGTAAAAACCAAAAACATCGCGTACGCAAATGGCGGCGGCTATGGCCGCCGCCATTTGCGTTCCTTATTTTTGGCTGTCTTAGTCTACGTAAATATTTATGTAGACTAAGACGGCCAAAAATAAGCAACGCGGGTTTTTTCTTTTTTTTTTACCCAGCCATGATAGGCTACGTAAATCTTTACGTAGCCTATCACGTCTTGTAAAAAACAAAACAACCCCCCCCCCCAACAAGAGTGCAAATGGCCGGAGCTGCCGGAGCCGCCGCCACCTGGAACATCCGCCCCAGGTAAGTCTTGTCCCGGGGGGGATCAGTGGGGGGGTGGGGGTGGCAGGCCGTTCCACCACGGAGTTCGGGGGGCCGAATGCACTGGCATTCGGCCTCACCGAGATCCGTGGTGGAATTCTCTGACATCCCTATTTGGACTATAAAACTGACATCAGTGTCTGTCTGCAGGCAGCATACGGAGGGTCAGGCGTACAGCTGTACTAACTCCCTGCAGGATGGTTTTGTGCAAAGACTATACCAAGTATTATCAAAGGCAATCCCAAAATAACTCACATTTTCACTGATTGGACCTGAACACTGCGGTTTTATATTACCACTTTTTATTTCACTTAGAATGGCACTTGAGATTCAGATAATAGATGGCATATACAGTCAGGGCCGGAAATATTGGAACAAGGATAACTGTTTTGGCAGTTGGCCTCTGTACGTCACCACCACATTGACGTTGAAAGGAAACACACCCAGATGGGAGCGAAGTCAGGAATTTCAGCTGTAATTCAAGGGGTTTGACAAAAGTGGGGCACTAACCATTCAGGAAGGACAGCCAGTGGCATACACATACACACATCGTTGGTGGCTCATAAGTAATGGAACAAACCAACATCATTTCAAACTTAAGGGTCGCCTTTAATACCTGGATGAAAATCCTGTGCAGTCAATGATTGCCTGAAGTCTGGAACCCATGGACATGATCAAATGCTGAGTTTCCTCCCTTAAGATGCTTTGCCAGGCCTTTACTGCAGCTGCCTTCAGCTGCTGCTTTTTTGTGGGTCTTTCTGCCTTCAGTCTGGTCTTCAGGAAGTGAAAAGCATGCTCTATTGGGTTGAGATCCGGTGACTGACTTGGCCATTGCAGAACATCCCACTTCTTTGCCTTGAGAAACTTGGGTAGCTTTTGCTGTATATTTTAGGTCATTATCCATCTGCAATATGAAGTGGCGTCCTATCAGTTTGGCAGCATTCAGCTGAATCTGAGCAGAAAGTATAGCCCTATACAGTTCAGAATTCATCCTACTGCTTTTATCAGCAGTCAGGTCATCAATAAACACCAGTGACCCGGTTCCATTGGCAGCCATACATGCCCATGCCATAACACTGCCTCCACCATGTTTGACAGATGATGTGGTATGCTTTGGATCATGAGCTGTTCCTTTCCTTCCCCATACTTCCCCATCATTCTGATACAAGTTAATCTTGGTTTCATCAGTCCAAAGAATCTTATTCCAGAACTGGGCAGGCTTTTTTAGGTGTTTGCTGGCAAAGACTAATCTGGCCTGTCTGTTCTTGCGCGTTACCAGTGGTTTGCACCTTGTTGTGAAGCCTCTGTATTTACATTCATAAAGCCGTCTCTGGACTGTAGATGTTGACAATGACATGCCTACCTCCTAAAGAGTGTTCTTGACTTGGCTATATGTTGTGAAAGGGTTCCTCTTCACTATGAGCAAAATTCTGCGGTCATCCACTTTAGTTGTCTTCCATGGTCTTCCAGGCCTTTTGCTGTTGCTGGGCTTGACAGTTAATTCCTTCATTTTCAGGATGTTCCAAACTGTTGTGTTGGCCACTTCCACTGTTTTTGCTATCTCTCTGATGGGTTTGTTTCCTCAGCCTAATGATGGCCTTCTTCACTCGCATGGACACCTCTTTGGACCTCATGTTGGGAGTTCCAGTGAACAGCTATTAAATGCAAATGTAACACTCAGAACCACCTCTAGGCCTTTAATCTGCTTGATTGGTCATGGGGTACCCAGGAAACAGGCCACACCTGGCCATGCAGCTGCTTGTCAGCCATTCATTCCATTACTTATGAGCCACCAACGATGTGTGTGTGTGTATGCCATTGGCTGTCCTTCCTGAATGGTTAGTGCCCCACTTTTGTCAAACCCCTTGAATTACAGCTGAAAGTCCTGACTTCGCTCCCATCTGGGTGTGCTTCCTTTCAACTTCAATGTGGTGGTGTACAGAGGCCAACTGCCAAAACAGTTATCCTTGTTCCTGTATTTCTGGCCCTGACTGTAATTTGCACTTAAGGGCCTGCTTCTGTACCATGTATGAATGTAAAGGAAAATTGTTCCTCCGCCAGAGATCTTTCCCTGCGTTCTAAAAGCTGCTTTCTGTGAATTGGCTTTCACATCCCCTGGGTGTCATGCTGAGACAGCATCACCAGCTGACTTGTTGTTTTCTTCATGGGAACATAGGAAGGTACGTTATAACAGGTCAGACTGTTTCTCCAACTAGCCCAGCATTGCCTACTCTTGACTAGCAGCAGCTCTTCAAGGTATCATGCAGAGGTTTTCCCATCACCTGCTACCTGATCCTTCTAACTGCAGGTGCCAGATATTGAATCTGGGACTGTCTGCTGGCAAAACATTTGCTGTTGTGCTCCACTTCTGTTGTGCTCCACCAAAATGCCAAACTACTTTGGCATTTTATTATTTATTTATTTATTTCATTTCTATACCGCCCAATAGCCGAAACTCTCTGGGCGGTTCACAAAAATTAAAACCAAACAACACACAATAAAACAATTTAAAATATATAGAACATTAAAACCACAATATAACAATACAACCATAATAAAACCTAGCAGCAGTGCAGGAGTTTAAAATACAGATTTAAAACAACAAAGATAAAAATTTAGAAAGCTAAAATGCTAAAATGCCTGGGAAAATAAAAAGGTTTTCACCTGGCGCCGAAAGGAAGACAATGTAGGTGCCAGGCGAACCTCACTAGGGAGCTCATTCCAGAGCCGGGGTGCCACAACAGAAAAAGCCCTCCTCCTAGTAGCCACCCGCCTCACTTCCTTTGGCAGGGGCTCACGGAGAAGGGCCGCTGATGATGATCTTAAGGTCCGGGCAGGCACATATGGGAGGAGGCGATCCTTCAGGTAACCTGGCCCCAAGCCGTTAAGGGCTTTGAATGTTAACACCTGCACTTTGAATCGGGCCCAGAAATGGACTGGCAGCCAGTGCAGCTGGAAAAGTACTGGCGTAATATGAGCTCGCAGGCCAGTCCCTGTTAACAATCTTGCTGCCCTATTTTGGACCAGCTGAAGTTTCCAGACCGTTTTCAAAGGCAGCCCCACGCATAACGCATTGCAGTAATCCAGACGAGAAGTTATCAGAGCATGGATAACTGTAGCTAGGCTATCTCTGTCCAGATAAGGGCGTAGTTGATATACCAGCCTAAGCTGATAAAAAGTGCTCCGTGCCACTGAGTTCACCTGTGCCTCAAGTGACAGTTCTGGATCCAAGAGCACCCCCAAACTACGAACCTGATCCTTTAGGGGGAGTGCAACCCCCTCCAGAACAGGTTGAATATCACCTAGCCGGGCACACGAACCACCCACTAACAGTACCTCCGTCTTGTCTGGATTGAGTTTCAGTTTATTGGCCCTCATCCAGTCCGTTACCGTGCCCAGGCACTGATTCAGAACAGCCACTGCCTCACCTGGTTTTGATGAGAAAGAGAGGTAGAGCTGGGTGTCATCTGCATATTGATGGCACCTCAGCCCACACCTCCGGATAACCTCCCCCAGCGGTTTCATGTAGATGTTAAACAGCATGGGGGATAAAACAGAGCCCTGTGGAACCCCATGGCACAATTGCCATGGCACAGAGCAATAATCCCCCAGCACCACCTTCTGGAATCGGCCATCCAAGTAGGAGCGGAACCACTGTAGTGCAGTGCCTCCAACTCCTAACCCAGACAACCTATCCAGAAGGATACCATGGTCGATGGTATCGAAAGCCGCTGAGAGGTCCAGGAGAATCAACAGGGTCGCACTCCCCCTGTCCCTCTCCCGGCAGAGGTCATCCCACAGGGCGACCAAGGCAGTTTCTGTTCCAAAACCAGGCCTGAAGCCTGATTGAAATGGATCTAGATAATCCATTTCATCCAAGAGTGCCTGGAGCTGTCCTACAACCACCTGCTCAAGCACCTTGCCCAGGAAGGGGCGTTGGCCACTGGCCTATAATTGTTAACATCCTCTGGGTCCAGTTT
The DNA here is from genome assembly GCF_057233095.1 of Heloderma suspectum. Classification (NCBI taxonomy): domain Eukaryota; kingdom Metazoa; phylum Chordata; class Lepidosauria; order Squamata; family Helodermatidae; genus Heloderma; species Heloderma suspectum. The sequence continues at coordinate 41,259,828 of NC_139460.1, read as the reverse complement.
AGGCTTTTTCAGGAGTGGTCTAATTACTGCCTCTTTTAAAGCGGCAGGCACCACTCCCTCTCTCAAGGAGGAATTTACAACCACCTGGACCCAGCCGGACATCCCTCCCTTGTTTGATTTAATAAGCCATGAAGGGCAAGGGTCAAGCACACAAGTGGTCGATCGGACTTGGCCAAGCACCTTGTCCGCATCCTCAGGTCTCAGTAACTGAAACTCATCCAATAAAACTGGACCAGACAGTGCTCTGAATGCCTCTACCAATGGAACTGCATTAATGGTGGTGTCCAATTCATGACGAATCTGAGCGACTTTATCCTCAAAGTGCCGTGCAAACTTGTCACAGCATGCTACCGAGGGTTCCACCGTCTCTCTCCCTGGCCCAGAATGTAACAGGCCGCGAACCACTCGGAAAAGCTCCACTGGACGACACTGAGAAGATGCAATGCTGGTGGAAAAGAACTGTCTCTTTGCCACCCTCAGAGTAGGCTCGATAGTGGGCTCTTACCTGTGTTCGGTCAGACTCAGCACGAGTTTCCCTCCACCTGCGTTCTAGCCATCTCCCCTCTTGCTTCATTGCCCTCAGCTCAGGTGTATACCAAGGAGCTGGCCGGGCTCTGCTCAGAGGGAGAGGGCGCTTGGGCGCGATTGTGTCAACCGCCCGAGTCATCTCTGCATTCCACAGAGCGACCTGGGCTTCGACAGGAGCACCAGCCATACCAGCAGGAAAATCCCCCAGAGCCCTCTGGAATCCGTCGAAATCCATTAATCTCCAGGGGTGCACCATTTTAATAGGTCCCCCACCCTTGCAGAGGGGAAAGGCCGCCAGGAGTCTAAACCTCAGCAGGAAGTGATCTGACCATGACAAAGGGACAGATGTTAAGTCCTCCACTTTCAGATCACCATCCTCCTGCCCAGTCGAGAAAACCAGATCAAGCGTGTGTCCTTTTATATGTGTTGGGCCAATGACATGTTGGGACAGCCCCATGGTTGTCATGGCGGCCATGAAGTCCTGAGCCGCCCCGGATACAGCGGCCTCGGCATGGAAGTTGAGATCCCCCAGGACCATCATCCTGGGGGTCCTCAACACCAAGTCCGAGACCACCTCCGTCAGCTCAGGCAGGGAGTCTGATGGGCAGCGGGGTGGGCGGTACACCAACAGAATCCCTAATCTGTCCCGGGTACCCAACACAAGGTACAAACACTCAAGATCTGCACTCGAAAGAGCAGGAAGCCTGGAGAGGGAGACTGAATTCCTATAGACCACAGCAACCCCCCCTCCCCGACCCTCAAGTCGGTACTTGCTGCACCAAGTACCCAGGAGGGCACAACTGGGGAGAGTGACCCCTCCCAGTTCCCCCACCCAGGTCTCAGTAATACATGCCAGGTCAGCCCCCCCATCCACAATCAAATCATGGATGAGGGAGATTTTATTTTGGGCCGACCTGGCATTCAGCAGCAGCACCACCAGACCCGAAGGCAGACTGGTAAGGCTGCCAGGAACCATCAGGCTGGGGGAAAAACCAGAAGAGGGGACAGCTGTAAGGTATCTAGCCCCTCTTCTCCTCAGTTGGCCCCCCTGCCCGTGACCACAGTTATGGTGCACCTCCCCGACCCCCTGAGTTGCCCAATAGTCCTCCCAGGCACATATTAAAATGTTAGGATATAAAATGTACAACAGTTTAAAAGAATATAAAAGATAAAAGAGATAAAAGAGAACAGCAGCTAAGAAGGAGCAGATAGTCCATGTTTGCCCCTTTCCCCTTGTCTTTAAAGCTGCTGCCCTCTGCTGCTGCTATTTGCTGCTGGTATTGTGGCTGCTGGTGTCTCTGGAGAGGCAGGTGGGTAGGTCTTCCTATTTTGGATAGGAACTACTGAAAAAAAAACCTGCCACTGGTGTGCACCAGAATCCACTCCTCCCCCATGCACAAAAGATGTTCCTTTCCACAGCTCTCAAACCAAACAGTCCAGGATATGACTTCCACAAGGAGAAGGGCTCTGTTCACAGAAGGTTTCTCCACACAGTTTTTGGGGATCTCCCCTCCTCCCCACATCACAGCTCACCCCAGGATCAGAGTCTCCTGATTTTTTTTGTGCAGCATTTTCAGGGGGCTGGAGGGGTTGCCATGGGAAGGAGGGGGTGGGAAGTCCACTTCTGTAAGCTCAGTTGATCTGGTGTACATATGGATCCAATCCCCACATTACTTTAAATATCAGGGATGTGTAGAAAGCAATTTGGAGGTTGGTGTGCTCAAAAGATTCATAGGCATCATCAAAGTAGATTTGCTTTTATTTAAGTAGGTATTTTCATGATTTGTGTACACCACTTTGTAATCTGTAGATGTAAACAGTTGATAAATGCTCATAAATAAATAAATACATAAATACATAAATAAATTGCCTTTTATTTTCTTCATATGCAAGTTAGCAAACTAATTCTTCACAACCTGTGTATAGAACAGTATTTTCTATACCACTTTTAAACATAACCAGTTAGACGATAGGCTCTATATTATAATTTGCATGACATAACAGCATGGACATTAACTTTCTATATGCAAAGTTTACCTGTTTCTGTAGAATAAACTCGAAAGCTCTTATCCCAGAAACCACAGATAAGAATATAGCGATTATCTGCTGTGACCACAAAACAATGAGCATTGATCTGAATGCTTTGGTCCACAAGGTCTGTGATCTGCCGTTTGTTCACACCAGAGTTATTGGCTGCAAAAAAAAGGGGGGTGGGGGAGTTTGTATAAGCAAAGTCTTTCAGCAGCTTTTTATCTTGCAATATCTGGAAGAAATTGAAACATTTAACTTGCACTGAATTGTGGATTTGAATAAGACTGCATTTTAATGCTAATATGGTTACGACAGCTTTCAGAAATATAAGCACATTTTTAGGCTTTGTGTTGAATTAGAAAGAACCATCCAGAAATGGGATGACAAAATGGCCATCCAGTTCAAAAGGCAGGACCATCCAGCCTCACAATCTAGATCAAATTAACATACCTTCAGAACATCCTACAGGCTCAAAGGAACACAAAAACTAAGGGCCACTGATCAATCTGTCCCAGAGGAAATGGCTGCCCTATCCCAAAACCCACTCCCTGAGTTATCCCATGGAAATTTCCTATCCTACACAACCTCTTATGTTCAGGAGTGGAATCATATGACCACTTACTTTATAGTTGGTGATTTAAAACATTCTGCATGGTAACTCTAACCATATGGAGATATGGCCATCTGTTGTCTCCGGCCAAATGGTAACCTGGAAGTGGAGGGCATGGTAATACTTGGCTCACTGCATGGCCAGGGGTGTGGGTGTGGGGGTGATGGTTTCTCCTTGGGATTAGAACCAGCACATGAGCACTTTTGATGTGTCCACTATGTGGTAAAAAGTTGTGTGACTCCATCCCAATTGTGGTAGGTTTTGATCTTCCAGATAAAGTGGGATGCGGGGAACAACCCTTCATTTGCCCAAAGGAGGCATCAAAGTGGATTTTATAGAATGCAAACATTTTTAAAATTTCCATCACATACTGCAATATGCTCTCCATATTTAAATAATTCAGTTTAGAGTCAATAATCCTTTTATGATACATGGTTCCTCATTTTTTCCCATGTGAAGTCTCCTGAAGAAAAAGAAAATACACCAGCGCAATATAAATGCAAAAGTCTTTATTGATGGGTCAGGTCTGTGTAACTACGTTAATTAGTTGAGGAGGCTGGATGGCAGGGGCTGACTGAGAAAAAAATTATGATTTATTGACCTGTTTATACATTGTACCTTTCTCCAGTGATATCTACCTCTGTTTTCTCACAGCTACATACCTGTACTTTGGTTATCCGCTTGAGCCATTTGTGTTGTGATTTTGGTTTATTTGTTTATATAGCCTATTTGTTATTTTTCCTGTATTAAATGTACTTATTGACATGTACCTTTAAAAACACTCAATAAATATGTTGTTGTTTTGAGCATGTTCTGGCATCCTAATCCTAAAGATGCATGTGGGGCCAACATGACTAACAGAGGCATTCTGTGGAAGAAAAGGTTTGTCCAGAGAATGGTCTGAAGGCACATTGTGAAATTCTACTGTGACACAGGTCTGAACTTATCATCAGATATGATGCAACCTTTCTCATGCACCATAGCCATTAGAATTGCGCATGAGAAAGTTGTCACTCCTTCCCAATATACCCCATTTTAAGTCACTTTGGTTTCAAATAAAAATACTTACTCCCACTTATGGCCAGAGGGAGTGCTGTTTGTGTAACAGCACTAATGCATGCAGCTGGGCATAATCAGTTCACTAGACTAGTGTAACCCCACAAAATGAGGTGTGCTCAATCCTAGAAATGTTTCACCAATTTCACAAATACGAAATTGTTGATGTTCTAACAAAAATGAGATTTGCTGTACGTAAGTGCAAAGTGATGCATATGGGTGCAAACAAAAAATGAATAAATCCTAGCTTCACGTAAGTGCAAAGTGATGCATATGGGTGCAAACAAAAAATGAATAAATCCTAGCTTCACGTAAGTGCAAAGTGATGCATATGGGTGCAAACAAAAAATGAATAAATCCTAGCTTCACGTATACATAGCTGAAACCTGAACTGGCTGAGTCAGCCAGGAAAGATACCTTGGGGTCGTCACTGAAAGCATCAGCCCTGTGCGCTGCAAGATTCAGGACAGATGTCTTCACACAATGCCTATTTAGCTTATGGAATCCACTGTCACAAGATGTGGCGATTGCCACTGTCTTTAATAGCTTGGGGGCGGGGGTGACAAGTTCATGGAGGGCGGGTCTATCAATGGCCATTAGGCTTGTCAGCTATGTGGAACTTCCATATTTGGAGCTGGACACTTCTGATCCCAGATGCTAGAGACCAACAACAGGGGAGAGGTGATGACTACGTGCTCTTGCTGAAGTGGATGGACCCTTGGTTCTGCTCCAGCAGGGGCCTTCTTATGTTGTTCTGTTTTGATTTCTTTGCTATCAATAATTGCAGCTTTCCATTCTGTGAAACTAGGAGTAGACAGTAATTACTGTTCTTCACTTTGAATTCTAATACATAGTGTAGCACATCATTAAAATGTAGCATATTGAAACACTGCCCAACACATTTTTTTCTAACAAATGGCTATTTTTTTTATTCTCTGACATACCGATCAATGGATCCATTTCAATGGGAAGATGATGAGCTTGATCCAAAGAATATCCTGGGGCTCCCCGGAGGCCTAAATAATAATTAAAAAATAATGCCAATAAGGACTATACAGGTATTATTTTATCTCACTAAAATATGAACTGTACTGTGGAATGATCATATTCTTAATCTTTACTCCTTCAGCTTTCCAGGTGACAAAATAGTTCTTCCTCTGTTTAACCTATACCCAACGCACACACACAAAAGGATCCTGTGTCCTTTTGTGTGTGCGTGCGTGTTGGATATAGTTTCAACAGGGCAATACAAGACATCTGAATGTGCACTGGGGGCTCTGGTTTGGCAAAGTAAAACGCTTACCACATACATACAAACCCCTGCATCCCACGTAAAAGGTTTTGCTATATCTGAGGCACAATATCTAATTCTGATGTATATTTCTGCAGAACTCCTCATTTCAAGTTACAAATGTGTTCACTGACATGAACGTATGATGCTACAGAGAAAGATGTGGAGTCAACCTGACTCAGCTCTGCCCACCTGGGTACTCAGTGCAGCACCAACATAGGTTGGAGGGCCGGGCGGGGGAAGTTGTTGTGGTTCATAGAACTTCCATCTCTATCACCAGGAGACCACTGCACCTTGGAGTGGGCCTTGAGGGGTTGCAACTGGTGTTGAGCCATAGAGACAGATTGGGGATGCTGCTGGTGTACCACCCACCCTGCTGCCCAGCATCCTCCCTGACTGAGTTGGTGGAGGCAGTCACAAGTGTGGTGTTGGAGGAACCCAGGACGGTGGTTCTGGGTGACTTCAACTTCCATGCTGAGGCTGTCTCCGGAGCTCCAGCTCAGGACTTCATGGCTTCCATGACAGCCATGGGGCTGTCTCAGTATGTCATCGGCCCAGCACACAAAGCAGGGCACACCCTTGATTTGGTTTTTGCTCCATCGGTAGTCTGAAGATTGGGGGGGGGGGCTCCAAGTAACCCCATTGACATGGTCAGACCATTTCCTGGTGAGATTTGAGCTTAGGGCATTACTCTCCTCCCGCAGGGGTGGGGGACCTATTCGGATGGTCCGCCCCAGGAAACTGATGGAATCCAATGGATTTCTGAATGCTCTTGGAGATTTTCCAGTGGAGAGAGCTGGTGATCCAGCCGAGGCCCTAGCCTCACTGTGGAACAGTGAGATGCAGAGGGCCATCGATTTGATCACACCTGAGTGCCCTCTCCGGCACTGTAGAGCCCGTTCTGCTCCCTGGTATACTGGGGAGCTGCGGTCAATAAAACAGGCTGGACGCTGGCTAGAGCGCAAATGGCGCAAGACTTGAAGTGAAGACGACCGAGCACGCTCTACAGTGCATAATCGTGCCTATTGCGTGGCAGTGTGGGCAGCAAGGAAGGTTTATTTTGCTGCCTCCATTGCATCCTCAAGTAACTGTCCAGTGGAGTTCTTCCGGGTGGTCCGGTGGTTGTTAACATCTTCCCCAGTAAATGGGGCCCTGGCCCATCGATGACCCACTGTGACCGTTTTGCATCGCCCTTTGAGAACAAAATCGCTTGTCTCCACAGTGACTTTGATGTTGTTGTTAGTGCAGAACCAGTCGAGGTGTCTGATGCCACCATCTGCCCGATTTTGTGGGATCAGTTCCAGTTGTTACGGCCTGATGATGTGGATAAGAAGCTTGCAATAATGCGACCGACCATGTGCCCTCTTGTTCCCTGTCCCTCCTGGCTAATAAAAGCTAGCCAAGGGGGTATGACTGGGTGGGTCCAGGGAGTGATAAATGCTTCCCTACGGGAAGGGGTGGTCCCTGCTCTCCTTAAGGAGGCAGTAGTGCGGCCACTCCTGAAGAAGGCCACTCTGGACCCAATGGTATTAGACAACTACCGCCCAGTTTCAAATACCCCTTTTTTAGGGAAGTTACTTGAGAGGGTCATGGCAGACCAACTTCAGGCACTCTTGGAGGATACTGATTATCTAGACCCATTTCAGTCTGGGTTTCGTTCTGGTTATGGGACTGAATCAGCCTTGGTCGCCCTGATGGATGACCTTTATCGAGAGAGGAACAGGGGGAGTGCAACCCTGTTAATTCTGCTCGATCTCTCATCGGCTTTTGATACCATCGACCATGGTATCCTCCTGGATCGACTCCGTGGGATGGGTATTGAAGGCATTGTGCTACAGTGGTTCCAGTGCTACCTACGGGGCTGATTTCAGAGAATAACACTGGGTGACTATTCCTCGGCCCCTTGGCAATTGAGTTATGGGGTGCCGCAAGGTACCATCTTGTCCCTAATGTTGTTTAACATCTATATGAAGCTGCTGGGAGCGGTCATTAGGGGATTTTGAGCTAAATGCCATCAGTATGCTCTATCTCCCTGTGACATCTGAATCAGGAGAGGCTGTGCAAGTCCTGAATCAGTGCCTAGACTCAGTAATGGGCTGGATGAAGGCCAATAAACTGAAGCTGAATCCTGGCAAGACAGAAGCCCTGTGGATGAGTGGTTCCCAGGAACGGGGGACAGGCTCATTGCCTGTTCTGGATGTGGTTGCACTCCCTCAGAAAAATCAGGTCTGTAGTCTGGGGGTACTCCTAGATCCATCATTGTTGTTGGAGGCCCAAGTGGTCACGGCAGCTCGGAGTGCTTTTTACCAGCTTCGGCTGGTTCTCCAGCTACAGCCTCTCCTGGATAGGGATAGCTCGACCACAGTGGTACAGGCATTAGTAACCTCAAGACTGGATTACTGCAATGTGCTCTATGCGGGGCTGCCCTTAAGGCTGGTCCGGAAGCTGGAGCTAGTGCAGAATACAGCGGCTCGGCTGTTGTCAGGAGCTGCCCCTTTTCAGAGTGTAACTCCTTTTCTGAGGGAACTGCACTGGCTGCCTATTTGCTACCGGGCCAGGTTTAAGGTATTAGTACTAGTGTACAAAGCCCTAAACAACTTGGAACCAGGATACCTTGGAGAGTGCCTCCTTCCTTACCAACCTGCCTGGTCACTGAGGTCATCAGAGGGCATATTCCTGGTGATTCCACAAGGACCCATGGCCCAGTTGGAGTCCACCAGGAAAAGAGCCTTCAGTGTGATGGCCCCCTTGCTGTGGAATTCCCTACCTTTAGAGGTCAGGCAGGCGCCAACACTGAGTTCCTTCCGGTGCCTCCTTTCAAGACATTGTTCTTTCAAGAGGCCTTCCTTGCATGACTAGCCGTGGTTTGTTAAACGCCACTTTGTTGGGATTTGTCTTTTTAAAAAAACGTTTTAACTCTGTTAACCATTGTTTTATTCTTTTATCATGTTGTTCACCGCTCTGAAATCTTCTGATGAGGAGCGGGATATAAATATTGTAAGTAAGTAAGTAAGTAAGTAAGTAAGTAAGTAAATAAATAAATAAATATAAATGTTGCCGTGTGCTTAACGGCACAGAAGAAACCAAGAAAAGTGCATCAATTTTTCTTTTCTTTTTTGCAAAATGCACACGATTTTGCACAGAGGAGTTGGAGGCCTTCCTACCCAAGTCCAGTCTGGCTGCCTGTCTTGGTCTGCACTTAGCTTTGGAGTGCTGATCTGAACTGAAGATGGGACCAGAGTAGAAGGAGGGAGAGGATACCCTGCTGGAATGCGTTGGAGCAACCTATTAGGATACAGTTTCTCATCTTCTACCTTTTACTAGACTTTGAGAAGAAAGGAAGGTCATGTTCCACCAGGCCACTGCACGGGCTGATGGGAAACAACCTTTGAGGGCTCCCTTTCCCTGGCATGCTCTAGAGCAAAGGTGGGCTGGTGTTGCTCCCCACTCACCTCTGCTCTGGACAGAGTGCTGGTGATAGGGTTTGATGCTTTTCTTACCAAGATTGTAGCTTGCACATATCTAGATTACATCCCAAATGCAACTTTAGAACGAGCTAGAAAAGGGATGAATGGCAAGCATGAGGATAGAGCTGTATGAGGGTGTCTGTTACACAGGGATGGGTGTAGGCTAGCTTCAGGGAGGGTGAGGGTAGGCAGGCATGTCCTCTCACTCTACCAAACTAGATTCCTGCCTTCTCTTTCCATCTCCTCCTCCTATTTTGCTGTGCATCTCCCTGTTTCCTCTTCTCACTGTCCTCAGTGGTGTACAGCTTTTCTACATGAAGCTGTTAATACGCTGTATCTACTTTCAGTTTTACTGCAGAATTGAGATCCGAGCTCTACACAAAGAGCTTTTCCTTTCCTGCTTTTCTGCTACATAACCTCTAGTTGGCACTGTACTATAGCAGAATAATGCAATTACACAAGTAAGAGTGTTTTCTTTTGCTTTCAGAAATAATAATCCATTTCCCCAGTCTAACCCCCCCCTACGAAAGTGCTTTTAAAAAACAGAAGCAAGACCGGAGAGTCACAACATCACCTAAAGTATCACCATGAGTTAGGAATGACAAGCGAACAGTAAATGCCTAGTGTAGAAAAGCTTATAGTGGTAAATTTTGACAGGCAGTGCTCATCCTGAAAGTTCCCATTGACTCCTCCCAGGAGAGCCCCAAAATGCAGGCAGCTGTGTTGATCAATATCAACAAACTAGTTCTAGAATTTTTTATCCCCACCAGGAGAAAGTCTTTTGTAAAACTAATGGGTCATAATTACTAATTCAAGCCATCCCCAAATACTTTGCATTACAACACAGACAGCTGGCAATACATCGTTGCTGGGACAATCCACCCCCACCCCAGCTACTATGAGGCTTGCAGCCAGGCTCAGAGTGAACAGGGAAGCCTGACAAGGGGGGCAGATGACATCATCATCCCTGCTAATAACAAAGTCCCGGTGCTTCGACCCTGTGATCCCTGGCTCCACTACACCACTGACTGTCCATTGTTAGCATGTTCCCTGTCTTAATCTTCAGTTCATCTTTTTCTCCCTTCTCCATCTTATTTCCTCTCTCTATTGTTTTTTGCTTCATACATTTTTTCATCTGTGGCCAAGCTAGACAAGATGGAGGCCTCCATGTTGTTGTTCAGATCTCTGCCCAGCTCACACATCAATCAGGGAGATGGAGCTGAATATCTCATGTGCATATCAAGAGAGGCATGAAGGTGATGGGAGTTGAACCCTCCCCACATTCCATCAACTTCAAGCACTTTATCCTGAGCCTAATTCTGGTACTGGAAGTAAGCCAAACTGAGTAGTGACAGAGCGCAGGGAAATAAGGCAGGGAGGGTTCATCTTCTTTCATCTACCCTCCTCTCCTGATGTTAAAATCAGAGGCCTCTGCCCCACTATCACTCTTTACTTGCACATAGCTGACACGTTAATAAGCAAATATAGCTGACCCTTCTGTGTACACTACAAGTATACTATGGTTATCCATATGCAAGCCACTGGAAATTCTACTACCCAATGATTGAGACTGTAAGATGGCATTCAAAACAATACTAAGCAGCATGTTTAGAAGAAATCATAATATCCTGAGATGGCAGCTAACTGTACCAGTGATGCCTTTAGGGATTGAGCAATGTGGCAGAATTTTTTTTAAAAGCTCTCTGCTGGTCTACATTGTTTAAAGCGTTTTGTGGAATGAAGTATGAGACTAGCCCAAACCAAATCTATTTGAAATGAAAACAACTCACACTTTGTAGAAATTCAACACAAAATCTCTATAATAACACATACCTACTGTGTTGTGCCATCTATTCACTGCAAAAAGCCGGCTGCAAGTCACAGTTACCACGGCAGGAATGGTAAGGTGGGGAAGCGTGTTGGCTGCCACATGTGTGACAGGAGAATTTGATGGAAATTTGAGAACCATTATAACATCCTGCTGCATCTGATCTTTAAACATAAGTGGACTCTGTGGAAGGAAACACTGTTGAGTAGAAAGGAGAAGAGAGCAGAAGAAAACAGAAGGGATAACACAATTAGTGAAGAGGTCTGAGGGGAAAATAAGGTTAAGACAGTCAGGAAGCATTTGTACATACAGGGGAAACAATGCTATCTGCACATCTAACACTACAAATACAAGACAGCAAAATTAGAAAAGCTATTGCCAGAGCATTACACAAGTGCAAATAGAGAAGAGGTATGGTAAAGATCCAATAGGTTATTATTACAGGGTGTGAAATGATAAAGTCAGCATTAACAGAAAGAAAATCTTAATGAAATGGTTATAATACTTCACAGTAAAGAGGTCAGTCAAACAGAAGCACCACTTAAGTCATCCATAAGGTTTACATTATATTCAATACAATGGTTGAAAAAGTTAAATTGGAGGAACTCAGTTAACAGTTCTATAGAAGCCAACAGCAAAATTGAATGTAATGACAGAAGAAGGAGAACAAAACCTACATACGATAACAAGACTGGCATGCTGCTGATAATGGCAGTCCCATGAAAAGCTCTCCCTGCCATAAAATGTAGTACAACTTAACTTAATATCATTGTGCTGGGCATGTCCCTGACCTGCTAGCTACAGACAATGATGTGGAATGGAGCGGGGAAACACACAGTCTAATGGCTTCCAGACACAAAGTAAACAGTACTATATGTAGCAGGAGAGGGGGGAGTCTGAAAACAGCGGAGCCATGTTTCTTAGGATGGGTCATTCTGCCCTCAGCTGAACCATACTTTCTCACAGTGGTGGCAGTCAGTGATGCCCTTCAGCATACAGGATAAAAATCACAGCCCCCAATCCAGAGGTGTGTATGGGTCAAGCACAGTAAGCTTTTACATTTCTTTCTCAAATAAGACTTGTGCCACAGTGCATCCCAAGTTATTGTGTAAACTCCGGTGAATTTAAATAGCAACTTGTCATGTGGGATGTGGCCTGTGTGGCTGCTGTTTTAGAAATAAAAGGGGAGGATGCCTGCCTAGCCCATTCACTTCCATCAAGGGGTTCTTTGCATTGGAGTCACATGAGTGGATAATTTTATAAATAACTCTTTTTACTTTTGTATTATTTTACAATATTATAAATTTTTTGAAAAATAATGCCAAGTTAAGAGGGAGGAAGAGGAAGACACTATGAAACATGTTTTTGGGGATTTTATGATATTGAATAGTGCAGTCATATACGTGTCCGTAACATTGTTCAGAAGGCAGCAACTCAATCCATCCGAAAGAAAAAGAAATGCAAGAAAGCAAAGTGGCTGTCTGAGGAGGCTTTACAAGTAGCTGAGGAAAGAAGGGAAGAGAAAAGCAAGGGAGAAAGGGGAAGATATATCCAACTGAATGCAGAGTTCCAGAGAATAGCAAGGAGAGACAAGAAGGCCTTCTTAAATGAACAATGCAAAGAAATCGAGGAAAACAACAGAATGGGAAAGACTAGAGATCTCTTCAAGAAATTCGGTGCTATCAAGGGAACGTTTTGTGCAAAGACGGGCATGATAAAGGACAAAGAAGTCAGGGCCCTAACAGAAGCAGATGAGATTAAGAAGAGGTGGAAAGAATACACAGAAGAACTATACAGGAAAGATCTTAATGTCCCTGATAGCCATGATAGTGCGGTCACTGAACTTGAGCCGGACATCCTCGAGAGTGAAGTCAAGTGGGCCTTAGGAAGCATGACTAACAACACAGCTAGCGGAGATGACAGTATTCCAGCTGAGCTATTTACAATCCTAAAAGATGATGCTGTTAAAGTGCTGCACTCAATATGCCAACAAATGTGGAACACTCAACAGTGGCCACAAGACTCCAAAGAAGGGCAACGCCAAAGAGTGTTCAAACTACCGTACAATTGCGCTCATTTCACATGCCAGCAAGGTTATGCTCAAAATCCTACAAGCTAGGCTTCAGCAGTATGTGAACCGAGAACTACCGGAAGTCCAAGCTGGGTTCCGAAGAGGCAGAGGAACTAGAGATCAAATCGCCAACTTTCGCTGGATCATGGAGAAAGCGAGAGAATTCCAGAAAAACGTCTATTTCTGCTTCATTGACTACGCTAAAGCCTTTGATTGTGTGGATCACAACAAACTGTGGCAAATTCTTAAAGAGATGGGAGTACCAGACCACCTTACCTGTCTCCTGAGAAACCTGTATGGGGGTCAAGAAGCAACAGTAAGAACCAGACATGGAACAACCGATTGGTTCAAAATTGGGAAAGGAGTACGATAAGGCTGCATATTGTCGCCCTGCTTATTTAACTTATATGCAGAGTACATCATGAGAAACACCAAGTTGGATGAATCACAGGTCGGAATTAAGATTGCCGGGAGAATTATCAACAACCTCAGATACGCAGACGATACCACCCTAATGGCAGAAAGCGAAGAGGATCTAAAGAGCCTCTTGTTGAGGGTGAAAGTGGAGAGTGCAAAAGCTGGTTTGAAACTCAACATTAAGAAAACTAAGATCATGGCATCTGGCTCCATCACTTCCTGGCACATAGAAGGGGAAGAAATGGAAGCAGTGACAGCTTTTATTTTCTTGGGCTCCAAGATCACCGCAGACAGTGACTGTAGCCATGAAATTAAAAGACGCTTGCTCCTTGGGAGGAAAGCTATGGCAAATCTAGACAGCATAGTAAGAAGTAGAGACATCACCTTGCCGACATAGGTCCGTCTAATCAAAGCTATGGTTTTCCCAGTAGTAACATATGGCTGTGAGAGCTGGACTATGAGGAAGGCTGAGCGCCGAAGAATTGATGCTTTCGAACTGTGTTGCTGGAGAAGACTCTTACGAGTGCCCTGGACTGCAAGGAGGTCAAATCAGTCCATCCTAAAGGAAACCAACCCTGATTGCTCATTGGAAGGAGAGATCCTGAAGCTGAAGCTCAAATATTTTGGCCACCTAATGCGAAGAGAAAACTCTCTGGAAAAGACCCTGATGCTGGGAAAGACTGAAGGCAAAAGGAGAAGGGGACGGCAGAGGATGAGATGGCTAGATAGCATCACTGATGCAATGAATATGGACTTGAGCATGCTCCGGGAGAGAGCACAGGACAGGAAGGCCTGGTGTGCTATGGTCCATGGGGTCACGAAGAGTCGGACACAACTGAACGACTGAACAACATATGTGTCTTCTGAGAAGTAAGTCTCGTTAAGGTCAATGGGGCTTACTCCCAGGTAAGTGGGTAAAGGAACACAGACTAAGATGATTTCTAGGGTAACCTTCTAGCACTGCTTTTTAAAAATATGTTCATATTTTGAAGATTTCAGACAATTTTGACCAGTATTTTTTATGTTCAAAGAGGAAATAAAGTTCAATTGCCAGATAAATTATTGCTTATATTATCTTGCTTCTAGTTTCTGCGGGAACTGAGATGAAACCATCCAAAAATGCTGTACTTTGGAATTTATAGAAAATTCCTAATAGATGTTGCAAATGAAGAATAAAAATGGAAACAGTCTCATTGTTTCCAATTTAGCTGAATCTTTTTTTTTTTTCCTCTGGAATAAATACAATAATGGATTAGGAATTATTTGTGAGTTCAAACTGAAGTTAAAGTGCACGCTTTGTCTTCTCTGGAGAGTGGACAGGAGGTTTCCCACAGGATTTGAACTACAATTTCTCACTTCTGACAAGTAGCCAATGTTCATAAATCACATAAATCATTTCCTAATGCTTCCTTCTCTTCTTGCAATATGGTATCCGCCATAAGAAAATCTTTCAGGCTTTTTATTTTACACAATGGTATTCATCAAATATGTATTTATGATGATAGGAGGTTGTTAAAAAAAATAAAATGAAGAAACTGGCAAAACAAAGTTAGTGACAGTCAAAAAGCCACAAATTCACCTAAACACTGCAGCATGCAATTTTTCTGCATAGAGGAAATGCACAAGTGTTTTGTGTGGAACTTAGGGCATATAAACAGAAAGTGTTACTTAAATTGGTAGTTTATGACCTATAAAAGGATCCTCAGATTCAGAGGAAATAAATTCCCAACAAGCAGTTATATCTCACCAGGTGCATGGCAGAGCTCCGAGGCGGATGTGGCTCAATAAGCAACTGAGATGGCGTCTGTCCAAAGTTCTGTATCTGTGCCTCCATGGCCTGCAGGGAAAGGAGAGTGATTGTCATAATCAATATGCATCAAAGAGATAGGTCAACACACTCCTTGACAATGCAAGCATATCCCAAGTCAGCCATGAAAAAGTCCAGAAAATTTGCCCGGTGCTCTTCTCCCAGGCTGCAGACTCATCCAAGTGTTAGTATTTTGTAGACAAGCTTTGCTTTTCCTTTCAAGCATGCTTCAGTTAACCAACTAACCACTCCTATTTCAAGTAGTTGAAAATGCATGTGAAAATGTTAACCTGTGAGGACATGCAGCTAAGCAGAGATTTCTCTGCACTAAGCATGTATACCTTAATAAAGTCCTTTGTAAGGAGGAAAGTATGAGGATCTCTAATAAAATAAGCCTCTGGGATCTTGAATGGAAAAAAGAAAGAAATACAATTCACAGAGAATGCAAAGAAAATGCCAGTTTACATCAAATTAACAATTATAAATTATTAATGCATCAATATCAAGGCATACATGAGATAAGAGATAAGGCATGCTGCTAAAATTATCTGACGTACTTGCAGATTACATAACATTCGCATATATCAAAATGATTTGTTTAAATGCACTTTTTTCTCTTAAGTGCAAGTGTTTCTAAGAATATTTATTAGTGCCTATGATGAGAAAAAGGGGCTACAGCTCAGTGATAGAGGCCTTATTTTGCATGCAGAAGGTCCCGGGTTCGATCCCTGGAATCTCCAGGCAGGACTGGAAAAATTCCTTCCTGAAACCCTGGAGAGCTGCTGCCAGTCAGTGTCAACAATACTGGTCTAGATAGATGGATGGTCTGACTCAGGATAAGGCAGCTTCCTATGTTCCTTAGATTTGGTCCATATTATTTTAAAATATAAACTCCAGTTTACCACACAACAAACCCTGGCAAATTCTTACAGAGATCGGAGTACCAGACCACCTTACCTGTCCTGAGAAACCTGTACAAGGGTCAAGAAGCAACAGTAAGAACCAGTCATGGAACAACCATGGAACAAGAATATGAACTTGAGCACTCTCCGGGAGAGAGCGGAGGACAGGAAGGCCTGGCATGCTGTGGTCCATGGGGTAGGGATGGCGGAGAATTTCTCCCCGAAACTTCGGGGGGCCGAGCGCCAATGTGTTCGGCCCCCCGAACAAGTTTCGGGGAGAAATCCTCCGCACCGCCCCCGGGACGGGACTTACCTTCACCGAATGTCCCTCCCGGTGGCTGGTCCGGCCGGCGGTTCGGCGGGTGTTCGAGCGAGGCGGGAGCGGCAGCCGGTCTTTTGACCGGCTGCCGCCGCCGCCATTGTAATGAAAGAAAAAAACAAAACAAAACGCCCCCTGATAGGCTACGTGACGATTCACGTAGCCTATCACGGCTAGATTTGCAAAGTCAGCCGTGATAGGCTACGTGAATCGTCACGTAGCCTATCACGGGTGACTTTAAAAAAAAAAAAAAAAAGAGTGTACGGATAATGGCGGCCCCCATAGGGAGCCACCATTCGCGTTCCTTATTTGGTCGCTGTAGTCTACGTAAATGTTTACGTAGACTACGGCGAAAATAAGGGCAATGCTATTTGCGTTGCCCTTATTTTCGCCATAGTCTACGTAAACATTTACGTAGACTACAGCGACCAAATAAGGAACGCGAATGGCGGCTCCCTATGGGGGCCGCCATTCGCGTACATGCTTTTTTTTTTTTAAAGTCACCCGTGATAGGCTACGTGAATCGTCACGTAGCCTATCAGGGGGCGTTTTTTTTTTTTTACTTTCGTGTTCGCGGCCGGGCGAGGCGAGGCGCCTCCTCCCCGGCCTGAATTTTGGCCGGGCGAGGCGGGAAGCCTCCCCCCCGGCCTGAATTTCAGCCGGGCGAGGCAGGAAGCCTCCCCCCCCGGCCTGAACTTCACGGGGGGAGCAGCGAAGCGCCTCCCCCCCACCGCGAACGGCCTTCGACAGGTAAGTGACTTTCGTCCACCCCTACCATGGGGTCACGAAGAGTCGGACATGACTTAACAACTGAACAATAACAACATATGTGTGATGATGAGGGCACCCAAAAAAGGACTTCTGGTGAAGGTCTTAATGACGTTGTGATGGGAGTTGTAGGCCAAAACATCTGAAAGGCCATAAGTTGCCCACCCCTGAGCCCAAATCATTTAGGGCAGAGATGGGAAATGTGTGGCCCTTTAGATGTTGTTATCCCTCAGCACTGGCTATACTGGCTAGGGCTGATAGGACTTGCAGACCAGGAATTTCAGGAGGGCCACACATTCCATATCCCTGATTTAGGGCATTAAAGGTTAAAACCAGCATACTAAATAGCGCCTGGAAACCAACTGGATACCAGTACAGAGAACTGGTATTATACGTTCCAAACAGCTGCTTTAGTAGTTAGTATTGTGGCAGCTGCATTCCGAATCAGTTTTCATTTTTCTTCAAAGGCAGTCTCACATAGAACACATGGCAACAGTCTAATCAAGACATTACTACAGCACAAATGACTGTGGCAAGGTCATTTTTCTCCAGACCTGGGTGCCACTGGTGACTTGGCCTAAGCTGGTAAAATGAACTCCTGACCACAGGAGAAGAACTACAATATAAATTCTGTAGTGCAAAGTGTACCTGGGGTAAAACTTACTCCACATACATAAAGAATTCCTATCAGATATCCTTCTATGAGGAATGTCGAACACAAGTACATAGAGCAATAAGGGAAAGGTAGCCATGTTGACTGTAAGCGAAATATCCAAAATCCATATTTGTGTAATACCTTTATTAGGCCAGCTGAGAGATTTTTTATGATCTTTGAGTTGGCCTAATAAAGGTAGTATACTAATATGGATTTTGGAATGTACAGTAATAACTTCTCCAGAATTCAAATAACAGAAAAATTGAAATTAAAAATATTTTTTCCCAGAAACATCTTTTTTAGACAATAGCATTTTATCATGCTCATTCCTGTGTAACTGGCCTTTTTCTGTGTTAAATATTTAATCGTAAGAATGTGGAAGGAATAATACAAATGTTTAATGCCAAACAATGTCTATTGTGGATGCAGAGGTTTCCAAGAAAAGCCCTTTTGATAAACAATTCAAGCAAATAACCCTTACTTTTTCAGTATTTCTGAAAACATTGAGGCAATTTTCTTGTGCTTTTAAAGCATCATTTTGAAATAAAAATGTTATATTTAGCAGCTATATTAATCATTATATTTAGTAGCGATATTAATCATGGACATTCATCTGCCACTTTTTACAGCAATGGCTTAAGCAATGTTCCTGTTCTTTTGCAGATGCTGCAGAGAAATGAATTAAGTCTTGTATAGTGCTGCCGGGTTTTAATTTACACATTTGCTTTCAAGTTGACCAGTCTCTGGCAAATTCTGATTATACAGCTACAAATTCAGTTTATACCACTGCTATTGATTTTACCTCCCACTTCAAGCAGATTTATGTTAACAAAGAGGGAAGTTGAAAACAACACTAACTTCTAAATAAGATGGTTTGTTTAGATGGTAAAGAATGGGCACTTAAATTTCTTCTGTCAAAGGAAACCATTATTTTAAGCTAAATACATCTTATTTAGTACATACTCAGTGGCTGTTTTACCAACTAATCTTACACATATGGCAATCCTCTGAATTTGCAATACCCATACAGGCAGCAAATTTGACTGGACATAGCTATCAGCTTCTAATTGTAAAACTATTAAGTAAACCGCTTCCGAAATGAAGTAAGCTAATATTTCTCCTCCCCCAATCTCCATATAAGTTAATCCTTTTCTGTTAAAACACCAGTTTAAAATATTAGTGAACGTAACAGAAAATTAATGCACCAAAAGCATTCCTTTAAAAAGCATGTAATAACTTTATGTTAACAAAAGTTACCACTAGAAATTATTATTTGTGGTTCTTTATCTCTTATTTATTTATTTATTTATTTATTTATTTATTTATTTATCTTAGGGGCCGCGGTGGCTAGGGGCCATGGTGGCTTAGTGGTTAAGACGCTGAACTGCAGACTGGAAGGTCGGCAGGTCAGCAGTTCGAGACCAGAGTGCTGCGTGACGGAGTGAGCTGCCGTCTTCAGTCCCAGCTTCTGCCAACCTAGCAGTTCAAAAGCAAGAAATTGCAAGTAGATAAATAGGTACCGCTTCGGCGGGAAAGGTAACAGCGTTCCGTGCACCTCGGTGTTCAGTCATGCCAGCCACATGACCACGAAAGCGTCTTCGGACAGCGCTGGCTCTTCGGCTTAGAAACGGGGATGAGCACCGCACCCTAGAGTCGGACACGACTGGTTGGGGACACCTTTACCTTTTTATCTCTTATTAACTATCAAGAATTCTCAAAATGCATTTGAATTACCATTCATAAGAAAGGTAAAATGGCAGGGAGAGGCAATCTCAAATTTAAATACACTTGCCGAATTAGACAAAATACGATCATTCCTCCAGTTCTATGGAAGAATGGGCTAGATCCCCTACATAAATTAGAGGCAGGAATACATCCAAATTCGTTAGCCCTTCAAAACATACATGTGTGGGAATATTGAAGAAATGTATTGTTTATCATTCAGGAAGAAAGAAAAGGTAAAATTATTAGTTAAAGACTGTGTTTCCATAGCTGGGGGGTCTCTAAAAGGTGCATATTTGTAAAACATACATATTTTGTACAGTTATCGTTGAGATGTCATATCAAGTCACAGCTGCACTTAGTCTAAGTAAATATCTACAAAACAACTCTTAAACACATCCTTTTTTAAATAATCACATCCCTGGTGCTTGCACAGTTTATACTGGAATTGTAATGACTTTATGCCACATTTACACATGACAATTAATAATGTATTTTGTTTTGTTTATACGCTGCCTTTCTACCAAGAAATGGTGCTCAAGGCAGCTAACAACAATAACAGCCAAATAGTAAAACAATCATAAGACAAATACATTAAAAACACAACAATAAAAGAATAAAAACAGAATCTTTTCACTTGGCTTTACACATACATTATCTCCAGGGCTTAGGGAAACTTCACACATGATGTGGAGCCAAACGCCTACAAGCCATCAAGTGTACATGAAGAATGGAGGTGCAACCAATCCTGTACCTGTGTGGCACATGCACTTGAAAACACACATATCACACTAATGTATTATGGATCAGATCTAGATCAAGTTAGCAGCATTTACATCCCATTGAAATCAAGGAAATCAAATCATGTTAGTCATTACTTGAGCTCCATTGATTTCAATGGAAAGTAAGTGGATCCAACCTATGTCTTTAGATACACGTGTGAAATGCTCTACTGGTGCACCTTAAACATGCAAAATGTGAAGCAGCTTGAAATAGATGTTCAGGTAATTTCTGCCAGTAATTCAAATATCTATTCCTCCTTTTTTTTCACTTGCCATGCCTAGTGAACAGTTGGGGCAAAACACCACCTGTGAACTCCAGGGGAATACTCCTTCATTGTAAGCAACAGAAGGTGGCAACCATATAGAAAGCCCTTGGGAGTTCCATCCAGCCTTGATATTATATCAAAATTTCACATATGAATTGATTGTTACTTAATAAGAAATAGCAGAAAATCTATCTGGCAAATAGAACTCCATTTCTGGACCAGATTCAGAGTGCTGGTATTAACATTCAAAGCCCTAAACAATTTGGGGCCATGTTATCTGAAGGATTGCCTCCTCCCATCTGTGCCTGCCCAGACCCTAAGATCATCCTCAGAGGTCCTTCTCTGTGAGCCCCTGCCAAAGGAGGTGAGGTGGGTGGCTACCAGGAAGAGGGCCTTTTCAGGGTAGGTGCCCCGGCTGTGGAATGAGCTCCGTAGAGAGGTTCCCCTGGTGCCTATGTTGTACTCCTTCCTGGGCCAGGTGAAGACCTTTTTATTCTCCCAGAATTTTAGCATTTTAGCTTCCTAATCTTTTAGCTCTGGTTTTTTAAATCTGTATTTTAGATCTCTGCATTGCTGCTAGGTTTTATTCTGGCTGTACTGTTATATTGTGATTTTAATCTTTCATATTTTATATTATTTTATGCTGCATTCTGTGGTTTTAATTTTTGTGAACCACCCAGAGAGCTTCAGCTATTGGGAGGTATAGAAATGAAAAATAATAATAATAATAATAACAACAACAAAACAACAACAACAACAACAATACCACCACCACACACACCTAAGATAACATCTGTACTTCAAGCACTTCAGGGAATAATCTGCTTTACCCCAAGGCCCCATCTATGTGGGGTTTTTACTCCAGTTCTACTCCATCCCCAAGTCGATAGTGTCAGATGACGCACACTTCTCTGTAGCTAGCCCAGTGTTTCTTGCCCTAAATCCAGTTTTTTTTCAAACTAATTTTGTGTCAGATTTTCCTGTCACAGTGCCTTCAGTGCTGTTCGGGAGTTCGTGTGACCTCAGCTGGCTTCGGCGCAGGCTGGTGGAAGCAACTCTGGTTGGCAAAAGGGAAATTCGTATGGGGTGGGGGCATGGGGCAGAGCAGAGGAGTAAACAAGTCTACCTGGAAGTAACTCATTGCCTTTGCTGAGTACAGGAGTAGCCCTGCTGCTCAGAAACTGCGCTGTTGTGAACATGGGCTCAGTCGCTGCCTCTCACTTTAAATAGTCATTGAGCTTGGGAGTGGAGACGGGAACCAGCTCTAGTGTTTTGAAACTATGCAGCTACGAAAGAGCACAGCTGAGAAATGGCGAACGCCTGTTGATTTGAAGCTGCGCAGCTAAGAAAGGGTGGATGCCAGGCTGGATGATTTTCATGAACATGTACTCAGAAGCACTTCATTGAGCCCTGTGTTTGTGGGGTGGGGAGCCTGTTGATTGGGCAGTTCATACACATCAAAGACAATGTGCGAGTTGCTCTCTGCTCTCAGCACCTCTTGCACTCCTGCTCATTCCGCTCAGTCTCTGGGCGATGGTGGCTGCCTGCTTGCCTGCCTCATAAATGTGTTTCTGTATGTGGGGTATACAGAGTTTGTCATGAACGTCTACTCGTAAGCAAGTCCTCCGTTGAACACGCAAGGGAGGGGGAGCAAGCCGCCGCTCATCGGCTGCCCCACACCTACGCAACTGCTGATGTTCATTTCCACTTATGGCAGGACTTGCCTACCCCACCACAACTAATATAGCTTCAGTTCCCGTATATACTGCAAAAGCGGATGAATACAGCACTGTGTGTACCATAGAAAGAGGTCATTCAAATCTATGAGAATATGTATTTTGCCCAAATTGCTTCACAAAGCATTTCTGTTCAGATTGGCCCCAAGGAAAAAGAACTCCATCTATCTCTCTTATCCTCTACATCTGCCAGTCCTCCTGTCCTTAGCTTCCTGCTGTCCTGGCCTTCTCCTCTGTTTTTCATTTTTTTCCCTACACTAGTTAGTAGCTCACTCAGACCAGGATTTTACTGAAATGGGAACAATACAGCATTTCAAAAATTATGGAACACCCTTCCCTAGGTTATATTCACAGCCAGGGAAAAACAGAAACACTAAGGGTTATATCAAAGATTATGCTATATGCTAATGAAAACATTGCAAGGTTTGGTGTTCTTCTGCTAGCAGAACTGCTAGCACAAGTAGTGCAAGAAGCACCTGGGCTAACGAAGCAGTGATGCCTTGTGCAATGCCTTCTGAAGCAACTTACGCAACACCTTGCGCAGTGCCTTATCTTAGCAGAATCATAGTACTGGATTTGACCAGTGACTGGGCTCAGGGATGACGACATCATCTGCCACCCACCTAGACTTCCCTGATCCCTCTGAGCTTGACTGCAATCCTCATAGTAGCTGGTGGCGGCGGCAGGGGTGGGGGATGGATTTTCCCAGCAACAATATATTGTTATGTGCTATCCCTGTTGCAATGCAAAGAATTTCGGGGTGGCCTGGCCTTGAATGGGCAATTATCACTAGTTAGTTTTACAAAAGTCATGCTCTTGATAGAAATTAAAATTACTAGAACTGGTTTGTTAACTCTGAGATAGAATGTTTCTCCTTGGTCCTGGGAAAAGAAACTTTTGAAAAATCTTGAGCTGGTGGTCTTAAGCGGTTTGGGGATATGTTGTGTCTCTCTCTTTCTCATGCAGTCTCAGATCTCTCCAGCCAAAGTCCAATACACTAACCACTACTGTCCTCTGCCACTCACTATTCTGTGACTGTTGGCTCATCCTAATAAATTGGGTATTATGTGCTTTACTGCTGCTCATGTGTGTGTGGACATACACATGTAGATATGTATCACCACAGCTGTCTGCATTTTTGGACTCTCCTTGGGGTTGTTGCTCTGGAGGCCATCACAATGAGCATCTACACTTCAAAATTTACCACTACACCACTAGATTTGACACTTGCGCAAGGATAAAAATGGGTTTCTGCCAGCAGAAGAAGTGTTGCGCCAGTGAAATGACACCACTGGATCCAACCTTAAGCTCACAAAGTCTCTGTGGCATTAGAGAGAACCATATCTGCAATATCCTTTTTTCTGTTACAGCAGGAGCACCACACCCACTGGCTCATTTTATTCACATTGTAGCTACAGAGGACAACCATGTTCAAGAATTAAGTGTGTGTCCATTTTACCTCATGACACAGAAAAGCCAGTTGACTACAATCCATAGAACAGGAAGTTGTTGCATAGACAGACCCAAGGACTCTTTAACTTTGCAACTATACTGTGCAGTCACCATTACTTTCAGTGTGGACGTGAACAGAAGCAACATTAATATTTACACATGCAACATCAAAGCCTTGGGCTGGGGCCTTTATATCTAGCACAGGAGCAGATCAGAGGCAAAAGTTTCTGTATCAGGTCTTCTCCCAACTTCCTGCCCTCTGAAGCTACCCAGCTCAGCTGATTTATTCCTGGAGCAGGGCCTGGACCACAATGTAGCCAAGTGGAAAGCCCCAATCAAACTGTGGCTGGCCATGCAGAGCAAGAAAATGTTCTATGCTCTTTCCCCACTACTATGCAACACCATTGGGGCGGGGGGGAGGGAGTGTGCATCCAGGGCTTGTTATTTTACAACAGATGTCCAAAATTTCAGGAACGTCACCATTTGCATGTGAACGCTCAGACATTCTCAGACAAATTTTGTGAATGTGTGAAAGCTCAGTTATATGCCAATGAATCACAGTCACCTTGGCATTTACTGATGTACATTTGAGAAGTGGGGAAATACATATCTATTTTCAGACCTTTACAAAACTCACATGGCATCTCCAGCATTTATTAATTATACAGTATGCACTGTAACACAGAGAAATAGAAAAGTATTAACGAAAGCCATTCTCTTAAACCACAAATCAGTAGTATGCCATCTCACCATTTTTTTTTAGGACTGTTCCAAATATTCACCCACAAAAAAATAGGTCATGGAGCAATGCCAGAAAGAGATTTAACATTTTCAGAGGAATCGGTATTGAGCTAGATCGACCAGCCTTCTGACAGCTTCCTATTTTTGGGACCAGACACAACTTTTTTTGAAGAATTACCTTTGCAATTTCTGTGGTAATTTTACACCTCTGGGTATGACAAAACTCCTCCTCACTTCCTGCTCCACATATACCCAACCCACAGAAAATCCACACTGTGCTATTACAGTATACAGTGATACAAAAACAGAATATATTCTTGGACAGTATATTAGAAGCTGTTTATCTTTACAGCTTTGAGAATTAAGGGCGCAATCCTATGGAGATAGTCGTCAGCCTCCAAACTTGGAGGCTGACAACTATCCAAAGCAGGGCGGCCAGAGTATGGGGACAATCCTTGCCTTCATGCTTCTTAAGCCTTGCATTTTTGGCTAGACGGGTGATTTTACCTGTCTAGCCAGGAAGCTTCAGAGCGGGAGAGGGGAGGCCACGCAGTGCAAAGGAAGGTGTGTAACACAGCTTCCGTGGTCTCCTCCTCTCCCAGGACCTCCCCCCCTGTTTCCGCACTCCATTTCCAAGCATGGGGACACAGCCAGTGCAGAGGGGGCTGGAGAGGGGGTGCGGACAGCGCAGCTTCTAGGAACTCCAACCTCAGTTCTGAGAAACTGAAAAACCCAATGGCTCTCTAGGAAGTGTCTAGTGGCCATAGGATTGCTGCCTAAGTGGCACATACTTCTTTCCCAGAAATAAAGGGGACTAGGGTAGAAATATAAGCATAATTGCGAGCCAATGTGGTGTAGTGGCTACAGTATTGGACTGGGAGTTGGGAATCCCCACTCAGCCACAGAAGCTCCCTGGGTGACTTTGTGCCAGTCACAGACTTTCATCGAAGCTATCTCACAGGGTTGTCATTGTGAGAATAAAATGGAGGTGCAGGATTATGTATACCACCTTGGGTTCCTTAAGGAGGAAAAAAGGTGGGATATAAAATAAATAAATAAATAAATAAATAAATAAATAAATAAATTCATTCTTGCATTAATCCAGCAACCTGAAGTACGGTTGGAGATGGAAGAACTACCTTGGGCATTTTTAAGTATATACCATTGTGAATTGAAATCTAGGCCCTAAAAAGCAATATTAAAACAAATGTGTCAACATAGGGATATTAACCTCTACGGTTTTATTTTTATGAAAGTTTTTTTTCTTGTGCTCAAAGAGAAGTGGCAGTATAATTCTTAATGCTGTTTCACATACAAAGCCCACATGATTAATAGCCCTTAAGCACTCTGTTCTTCAGAACTGACATGACTGACAGCCCTCTGGGTATACAGCATATGCAGTTTGAAAATGTTATTGTTTCATACTAATGGTGTGAGATATTGCTTTTTTATTTGTGTTTACAGCTGTTAAATAGCATCAATATCCTCAGGACTTGTGATAAGTTGGCTGAAGAATATTGATTTCAGTTTGATGTTTGCATGTGTAAAACCTTGGAAGAGCTTTCTTGGAGATGCAATAACCACAGCTAGTCAGAAGCCTTCAGTTGCAGTTGTTAGGATATGGGATATATTAGGATATGGAGACGGAATTATAAATGCTATAAAAGCTCAAAATCCTTTTCTGTTTTGTAAGGCTATTTGATACAAGTGGTATTTGATTGTTGTTGTTCAGTCGTTCAGTCGTGTCCGACTCTTCGTGACCCCATGGACCATAGCACGCCATGCCTTCCTTTCTTTCGCTCTCTCCCGGAGCGTGCTCAAGTTCATATTCATTGCATCCGTGATGCTATCTAGCCATCTCATCCTCTGCCGTCCCCTTCTCCTTTTGCCTTCAGTCTTTCCCAGCATCAGGGTCTTTTCCAGGGAGTTTTCTCTTCACAGGTATTTGATACAAGTGCTAAATATTTTTTTTAGTTCCTTTTCAAATGTCACACCAATTCTACAATATCTATAGAGAAAATTTAAAAGCACAAGTACCCAATTCTAGGACTTTTTGAATTATTTTGCTCCACTATTGCAAGAGATGCAAACATTCAAGAACATATGTATCTTTGTCCCATAGTTTGGGGACACCAATGAAATTCGATAGCTTTTAAAGAGCCATGGCCTAAGACAGGCACCCCAACTCCTACCACCTATTCCTAGTTTATCCTATTTAGGTGTAACACTTATTCTTCCGAAGGAGTTGATGACAGTTAGCAGTCTATGATAGTGTCTGATGACATCATCTGCAGGTGTAAGGAACTGTCTGTGTCAGACCCAGTGGTTTATTTAACAAAATGCTGTTGACCTTAACTTGCAGTGGATTTCCTACCCAGCTATGTAGGGTCTAAGGCAGAAACCTTTCCCTGTCCTTCTACCTATGATCCTTTACTCACTGGGTATGTTGAATATGTTGTTGTTGTTGTTCAGTCGTTCAGTCGTGTCCAACTCTTCGTGACCCCATGGACCATAGCATGCCAGGCCTTCCTGTCCTGCGCTCTCTCCCGGAGTGTGCTCAAGTTCATATTCATTGCATTGGTGATGCTATCTAGCCTTCTCATCCTCTGTCCCCTTCTCCTTTTCCCTTCAATCTTTCCCAGCATCAGGGTCTTTTCCAGTGAGTTTTCTCTTCGCATTAGGTGGCCAAAATATTTGAGCTATCTGTCCTTCCAATGAGCACTCAGGGTTGATTTCCTTTAGGATTGACTGATTTGACCTCCTTTCAGTCCAGGGGACTTGTAAGAGTCTTCTCCAGCACCACAGTTCGAAAGCATCAATTATTCTGTGTTCAGCCTTCCTTATAGTCCAGCTCTCACAGCCATACATTACTACTGGGAAAACTATAGCTTTGATTATACTGTCAGGAGCGCTCTGGCAGCTTCTCCCAGTAGATTCCAATAGCCAACTCAAGACACAGGCGAAAGGATTTCTTTTCAAAGCTTTAATCCTTTTACAACTTAATGACTCTTTCAGATGCTAATCACCAGCGACTAAGCAAGGAACAGCAAGGTAGCCTAAGTTTCAAGTAGTCATTTGATGCCTGTTTGAAAGAGAGCCACTTGAAGACCCAGAACTTATGGGCTAGGGAGAGATCCTCCCTCTTTCCCTTATGTCCATGGGAGGCGGCTGTTGCTTGGGCGCCAACGGGCGCTACGTCTCCTTTCTGCGCCCTCCATCGCTTGTCACTCTTTGCGTCTGTGTTGAGCACCTAAGAAGCCCCCCTCCCTCATTCCCTCACTACCCGGGTCGCTCTCTATTTCTGGAATGCTGGCAAGAGGAATCACTGCCAGGTGCTGAGCCTGTGAGGGATGAGCTGGCTCCTCTCCCACAGCTAGCTGTTCCTCCTCAGAATCCGAACTGCTCTGAGGCTCTCTGGGCTCAGTTTCCACCCTGACATATACGGACCTTTGTCGGCAAGGTGATGTCTCTGCTTCTTACTATGCTGTCTAGATTTGCCATAGCTTTCCTCCCAAGGAGCAAGCGTCTTTTAATTTCATGGCTACAGTCACCGTCTGCGGTGATCTTGGAGCCCAAGAAAATAAAAGCTGTCACTGCTTCCATTTCTTCCCCTTCTATGTGCCAGGAAGTGATGGGGCCAGATGCCATGATCTTAGTTTTCTTAATGTTGAGTTTCAAACCAGCTTTTGCACTCTCCACTTTCACCCTCAACAAGAGGCTCTTTAGATCCTCTTTGCTTTCTGCCATTAGGGTGGTATCATCTGTGTATCTGAGGTTGTTGATAATTCTCCCGGCAATCTTAATTCCGACCTGTGATTTATCCAACCCCGCGTTTCTCATGATGTACTCTGCATGTAAGTTAAATAAGCAGGGTGATAACATGCAGCCTTGTCGTACTCCTTTCCCAATTTGGAACCAATCGGTTGTTCCATGTCTGGTTCTTACTGTTGCTTCTTGACCCTCGTACAGGTTTCTCAGGAGACAGGTAAGGTGGTCTGGTACTCCCATCTCTTTCAGAATTTGCCAGAGTTTGTTGTGATCCACACAATCAAAGGCTTTAGCGTAGTCAATGAAACAGAAATAGACGTTTTTCTGGAATTCTCTTGCTTTCTCCATGATCCAGTGAATGTTGGCGATTTGATCTCTAGTTCCTCTGCATCTTCGAAACCCCACATGTACTTCCGGTAGTTCTCGGTTCACATGCTGCTGAAGCCTAGCTTGTAGGATTTTGAGCATCACCTTGCTGGCATGTGAAATGAGCGCAATGGTGCGGTAGTTTGAACACTCTTTGGTGTTGCCCTTCTTTGGAATTGGAATGTAAACTGACCTTTTCCAGTCTTGCGGCCATTGTTGAGTGTTCCAAATTTGTTGGCATATTGAGTGCAGCACTTTAACAGCATCATCTTTTAGGATTTTAAATAGCTCAGCTGGAATACTGCCATCTCCGCTAGCTTTGTTGTTAGTCATGCTTCCTAAGGCCCACTTGACTTCACTCTCGAGGATGTCCAGCTCAAGTTCAGTGACCACACTATCATGGCTATCAGGGACATTCAGATCTTTCCTGTATAGTTCTTCTGTGTATTCTTTCCACCTTTCCTTAACCTCATCTGCTTCTGTTAGGTCCCTGCCTTTTTTGTCCTTTATAATGCCCGTCTTTGCATAAAATGTTCCCTTGAGATCTCCGATTTTCTTGAAAAGATCTCTAGTCTTTCCCATTCTATTGTTTTCCTCGATTTCTTTGCATTGTTCATTATACCAATCATCTGCTTTATCCCTTTATTATAATGAAACTTGTTGGCACAGCCAGCAAATAGCCTGCACCCCTCTAAGAGAAGAGCAGTTAAAAATAGATCAAGGATGGTAGAATAATTTAGAACAGTAAAAGGTATCAAAGGCCATTTTGGGGGAAGCCAAGACAAATATAAACTCAGGGTATAACTGGAATGAGATGGTGAGGAGGAAGACAACAAAGAACTGGGCATATTTAGCCTTGAGAAGAGAAGACTGAGGGGAGATATGATAGCACTCTTCAAGTACTTGAAAGGTTGTCACAAAGAGGAAGGCCAGGATTGCTTCTTGATCATCCCAGAGTGTAGGACACAGAATAATGGGCTCAAGTTACAGGAAGCCAGATTCTGGCTGAACATCAGGAAAAACTTCCTGACCGTTAGAGCAATACGACAATGGAACCAAGTACCTAGGGAAGTGGTGGGCTCTCCCACACTGGAGGCGTTCAAGACGAGATTGGACAGCCATCTGTCAGGGATGCTTTGACCTGGATTCCGGCATTGAGCAGGGGGTTGGACTTGATGGTCTTATAGGTCTCTTCCAACCCTACTATTCCATGATTATATGAAAACTACTAGGAATAACTTTGGTTTTGTTGCACGTAAACTGTACCACAGTAGTACAGCTTAACTAATCAAAGGGCATCCCTTTAAAAGGGGTGGGGGAGCTGTCATTTAATTACATGTATTAAACCTATGAAATGACTGGTTCTTTCCCTTTCATTTTATTTGTCTTCAGACATGTCAGAAAACTTAAAATAAAGTGTACTTCACAGAAGTTATGCCTTACGGCAAGACACACAAAAAATTTCCACCGTGCTTTTCAGGAGTTGCTAATGGGACTCCTTTTCATGAATGGGTCTCATGTATTTCCTTTTGCCCACCCACCAAGTGCTCAATATGCCTTACTTTTTATTTGTATAAGGAGCAGCATTGAATTTAATTATATTTTTAAGGAGCCTAGAGGCCACTTGCCAAACAGAATCTTATCCCCTTCAAAATTAAATGTTAAACTGCAAAATGCAATTTTGAATAACTTGAAAGACACACTTGAACATGAATTTGAAACTGCCCCTTTTCACCTGATAAAAATCCTTTTTGGTGCTCATGAAATTTGACAGCAATTGCTTACAGCTGCCTAGTTAAGTTTTTATTTAAAGCGCTCAATAGTGGGTTTTAAAAATTATCATCCTATAATAGACTGATGTATGCCATGTTTATTTCTGAGGATTTCACTTTCTAGGCATACATTTTGTTCAATGTTTGGGTTGCTTTGATTTTACTAACACTTGGTAAACTCTTACACCTTTTATATTCAGTCTTGTTGTTGTATGCACCTTGCCTGCCCACAGCTTTGGATCATGGTGAAGGCGCTCTCGTGCAAACCACAGGTTTGTTAAAGATACAGAGAGGCATGCAGTACATAATTTCAGCTCTTAGAAAAAGATTACATTACAGTACCACATTTACATAGCCATGGATAACAACTCACAGGATTGGATCCAGGCTTTGTCATACTTAAGAGCAGACCCATTGAAATCAATAGAACTTAAGTTAGTTATGATTAACTTAAGTCCCATTGATTTAAGTGGATCTACTCTACATATGACTAAGTCTGGATCCAACCCACAACCTCCTGCAGATTGCTCTGGCGAACCTATAAAATACATATGTATTGGAAAACAAACAGACTGCCAGCCTTACCAGTCCAGTGTCATGCTTGAAATTTTAGTATACATGTATATTTGTCAGGCATGACACTAAATGATGATTTTCCTATAAACAAATTCTTCTGAATTATTTGATATTTAGGGCATAAAACATCAATTCCGTACATTAACAGAATTAACACAACATTCTTTTTAAAGAAAACTCTTAATGCCAATTTAATATCATTTCGTTCTATCAATATTTTTGAATATTTGAACAAATAAACAATAACATTTGCTACGTTATTATTTATTTGGAACCTGTCTTTCAATCTGAATAACATCCTCAAACAGGTAACAACAATATTATAATACAAACAACTATTAAACCAAAGACTTAACAGTAACAAATCATAAAAGCAACATATTAAAACCGCTAAACAAAAACAGAGACAGTATAAATTGATACATAAATTATGCAATTTTTGCTTTCTTCTGGTTCATAAGATGGAACTATTTAGATTAACATACTATTGATCGTGACATCTTGACCTTGACCATGCCCCTGTTTTTGGATGAACAATGGCCTTTGAGAAATCCTTACATCCCAATGCTCCCAATTCATTCCTGCTTACAAAGTCTTGCAATTGCAATGGATCTCCAGGAAACCCCAGGGAATCTAGCTTCTCATAATGAGAAGAAGAGTACTTGGTCAGAGCTGATGCTCCCACAGCTACAAAGTTAGCGGAACATTTAACTTTTGTAAACCACCCAGAGAGCTTCAGCTATGGGGCGGTATAGAAATGTAATAAATAATAATACTTTCTCACCACTGTTGCTTCATTGAAACCACCTAACCAACTTTTCCAGCAACTGGAGAGTCTTTGGGAGTCATCCCACCTTATCAGGTAAGCATCCTACAACTATACTGGAAGTATATAAACATTTCCAGAAGTGGAGATTATAGTTCTAGCGCCTATTATTTCTCTGATGTCACTGCCTAGTCCTAAAGAAAGAAAAAAAGAACATATTGTATCTGAAGACAAGAAGTCTCTAAACTAGACAAGAAGTGGCAGATGTGTGAACAATCTATGTGTGAACCTACCTGAACACTACAATCAACATCTAAGGCCTTCCTCCGAGTGCCTCCTCTGAGGGAGGTTCAGAAGGTGACAACAAGGGAGAGGGCATTCTCAGTGGTGGCCCTCCGATTATGGAATGCTCTCCTCACTGAGGTCCACCTGGCACCAATACTGTCACCTTTTTGGGAACAGGTTAAGACTGTTGTGTCCTGTATTCTTGTCTTGACAGCATGTGATGAGGCATTTATGTCAGTTGTTTTTATCAGGTCCAGTATCTTTTTGTAACTGCTTTAGCTGTATAAATTGTTTTTAAATGTTGTATGTTAAATATTTTAAATTATGTTTTTATTATCTTGTGTTTGTGATTTGTAGTTTTTGTGAACCGCCCAGAGAGCTTTGGCTGTTGGCCGATATAGAAATGATGATGATGATTAGTTCTTTAAAAACACACACCCAGAAATCCTGAAATGCAGTCAGAGAATCCCTATATCAGCCTTCCCCAAGATGCTGCCCTCCAGATATTTTGGACTATAATTCCCAGTATTCCTAAACATTGGCCACACTTATGGGAACTAAAGTCAAAAACATTTGGAGGGAGTGAGGTAGGGGAAGGTTGCCCTATATCCTTTTCCCCACAAGTGGGAAAGAATCTGGGAGAAATTGACTGGAAATACAGGCTGTGTGGAGGAGGATTAACCACCTGCTCTCCCCTACAACTGTTCTAATCAAATTTGCTGCCCCCTCCTGCCATTACGTTGTTCCCACAAAGATCAAAATTAACTAGAAATTAACATTTAGAAATCAATTGAAAATAAACAGGCTAGCAATTAGATGTAAACAACCGACTGCTACCATGTCATAACCCCCACACCCACCAGAATAAGTATGAAAACCTGGACCATCTCCTTTTGCACTAATAGCATTGAATAGGAGTTAAATGGACATTTGCCACTAACAAAGGAAATTTCTCACAAAGTGGATACAAATTGCTAACATATGCTCTAATGTTCTTTTCCTGTATAAATTAACTTAACATACACATTAAATAATAGTAGTACAGCAGATAAACACAATTTGGTATTTTGTTCCCTTTGCTTTACAGCAACTAGGAATACTTTCTGTGGGACAGATCATAAGAAGAAACACGGGCGGGGGAGAGAAGGAAATAAACCAAACAAACCCTGGAGAGACACTTGATCATGAAGGAATGTATTTTAATGGTGGCTTTTTTGTTGTTCTGGTTTATTACAGAAATAAAGTATGAACATGCAAAGCATTATTTTTAATGCCTGGAATACAGAAACAGACACACTCAGTAAATCAAAGTATCTAATATCCATATTTTTCTTAGTTTATATACATAAAACTATATTAAAAATTTAAATGTGAATTTATGTTCACTCAATCCATGGAGCAGGTTAGAGAAATGTTTAGCTGTATAGGAGAAAGCCTCTCTCTCTCTCCCCCCCCCCCATATTCTATAGTGTTCTATAAAATCCATTGCACAGTTTTTCCTGCTAAATATTTTTCTTAGTTTTGATTACACAGAAATGAAAGATCCTACCAGAGTGAGAATGGTCCAGATTTTTAGGGGGGGGGGGTACAGCTGTTATGCTATTAATTTTGAGATCTACATACTTAGGAGAGAGGTTCTGTGTAAATTTGAAGAAACTGTATTTACTTGAGGTATAACTTATATCTGTTCACTTGTGATATTTTGGGACAGGGACTGATATGAGAAGAGTTAATGACAAAGAGCGAAAAAACAGTGTATTTTTCTTTGGTGGGGGCCAGAGACTGATACAAAGTTTGAATGTTATCCTGGCAGTCTGCCAACTGATGAACTGCCATTTTGTTTCTTGTTGTTACCAAGTAGGTGGCTTTGTTAGCTAAGGTTTCTATCTTTTTATACCACAGTATGGAACAAAATGTGGTTAGCTTGTGAATATTCTATTCAAATCTATTCGTCTGTTATTAGAGTCCAGGGAGAAGGCCTTCTACCTCAAAATGAGGTTGGAGCATCCTGGCTGGAGGGAATATAAAGACAGGTTCAGCACTGGCACAGTCAGTCTGAATCTGAAGTCAGTCATTGTGCAGTGGAAGCCTGAAGTGGCAGTAGGAGCTAACAGCTGAAATAAGCCTGAAGAACAACACTGAGGCTGAAATTACTTGAGGCAAGAGCTGGAAAAATTCTGTGAGTGGGAGACTCAAGGACAGCAGCTGAAGATGAAGTGACAGCATGGTGGGTTCCTGGTCGACAGCTGGTTGGCCGCTGTGTGAACAGAATGCTGGATTAGATAGACCCTCGGTCTGATCCAACATGGCTCTTCTTATGTTCTTAGGGTGCAGCAAACCTGATGCAACAGTGGTTGCTGGAGAACCCCTACTTGAGAGAAAACTGCATACTAAGCCCTCAGTACAGCCTGTGAGCTAACTGGGATGGAGCATAGTAGGGAAATTGGCTTAAGGTTGGATAGAACTAACTAAAGCTAATACATGGGGCCTGTTCAGACATCATGCTAAGCCATGATGGTTAGCGTTTTTGAGCTAATCATGATGGCTTAATGTAATGTCTGAATGGTGTTTTCCCCAATCATGGTAGTTTATCAACCACAGACTAACCACACTCACTGAGCACTTGCTGCAAGATGGTTAGTGGGCTCTACCATGGCTTAGTGTGATGTCTGAACAGCCTCTATAGTTAATTGCCAGCTGCCATAGAGCTCTGTGGCAAGAGCGGCCAAAGAAAGTGTAGCCGCTCATGCCTGAGTAGCAGATCTCTATGGTCGAGATCTACCTAGCAGCAAATGACATGGCTACCATAAGCCCACCAATATGCCACTCCCAGCAAAAGCTCACTGCACACCAGCAGAGAAGCGAGCATAGCGCTGCGGCTCACAGCTTCTTGTGCCCTGGCCCACTGCTGCTATGGGCATGCTATGGGCATGCTATAGGCATGGCCAGGCACCGCTATGTACGATGGCGCCTGTTACAATGCAACTGCAGAGGCAGCATGGACTCTGGCTCTGTGCCTGCAGTGGCATAAACAGTTGGCGGAAACACTGGAAGCTGATTCCTGAGGGCCCTCTTTGTCCTTTTGCGCTGCGGGGGACACTTGAATGTGCTGTACATCAGGACGGTAGATTACAGTGGTGAGCAGCAATTATAGGTCTCTGGAACAGGAAAGACAGATCTCAGATCATGTGAGTCCATGCTGAGGAACTTGCCCGGGGGTTGTGTGCCTCGGCACAGGGGGCAGCAGGCTGCTGAACCGCTGAGCACCAAAATGGCTGGCAGCGCAAAGGACACTGGAATGCATGGCTGCCCATCCTGAGAACTACAGGTTCCTTTAGTTAGTGGTTAGAGAATGCTTAGTCTGACCACATTGCGGAACATGGTTACTTGCATGTGTGGCAGTAGCACTCGTGGTGGTTAGCACTAGTCCTCATCAAAGTGGCATTCTAGGAGTGGCATAGCCTATGTGGTTTCTCCACTTTTGGTGGCTGTATTGGTAGAGTTCAGATTTAATGGAATAGACAGAGGTTTGTGTGTACGCGTGCGCGCGCACACACACGACAGAGAGAGAGAGAGAGAAAGAAAGAAAGAACATTTAAATGGAAAATGTTTTTACAGTTAACATCCCAAGACTAGAGGTGAAAAGAGAGAGGAAAAATGGCTGAATACTTAAATGGCTAACGGGGTGCTAAGAATGCCAGGAGAAAAAGCTCTCTTGTGGTGGGAAATCTGCGAAAGATCCAAATTAATGTTAATACATACTGATGATTCAACTGTTCCCACTGTTAACCCAATCTCCTTTGCCAGTGAGATACAGCCATGTCCTGAATACATCCATTTGGAAGAGAAGTGACTACAAATTGAGGATGAAGACTGGGAGAAACAAAGGCAGATGGAGCACAGACAAGCTCACTGGAGCTGGTGGGACTGAGGGAAGGGTTAGTTCACCAGGGGCAGAGTCAAGGGATCTCCAGAGGTGGAGTAGTCTTTTGAATTCCCAGCAGCCAGGAACCCATAACACAGAAAGGGAGAACTGAGGCACATGCACTTTAAAATGATGAGTGAAAAGCAGAGGAGAATTCACAGAACCATACAAAAGCACTCATTTGGACCCACATTGTTCTGCTCCAGAAACAAACACCCATCACATAGGAAATCCAGTGACTTTAAGATCACGAGTGAAAACACTAGGGAGAATCCACATGCCCACACAAAATGATGATGATGATGAAAAGCCACTCAGAAAAGTGATCTTTGGAACCCAGCAGCAAGTACTGAAAACATCTAGCATCCACCTCTTTTGTTTGTTGTAATAATTTTTGAAATAGTAACAATATCCTCATAGCCACACAGAAAAGCATCCAACATCTACCTCTTCCACTGAGCATCCCCACAGCCATCCTTCTCCATAACAGCTCAGAAGTAAGTGAGAAGCAGCACAGTACAAAAGTCCATCTTATAAATTTCTACTCACAAGTAAGAAGGACCGGATTATTCGGGAATAAGCATGGCCAGCAAGTTCTGAGCATCCAAAATCTACTCCTTTCCACATCCCCCCCAAAGGTATAATGTTTAAAAATTGAGGAACCAGTTATTAGGGCAAAGCAAAGGCCTACGGAGGGAGGGGGTTCTTTGACCCAAACAGCAGCATTAAAGCAGTTCTTTTGAACACACATCAGTCTGCACAGAACTCAAATCCCAAAGCATAAGAAAAAACCCTGAAGGACTTGCAAGGCATATCAGTGCGCACACGCGCGCGCGCGCACACACACACACACACACACACACAACTCAAATGCCACAGCAAGGCTTTAAAAAAAAGGAGAGCTCAAACTCCAAAGAAGACAGATGTTAAAAGCACATTTTAAATAAAAAAAATTAAAAGGAGATTAAAATAATACACACCCTATAGCCATTTTTTTTTAACCTACCTTCTGGCTGATGATGATGAGGGTCAGGAATAAGCAACAGGAGTGCATCTACCCCACCCCACCCCACCCCACCCCACCCCACCCAGCAAGGCAGCTGAGCTCTGTGCATATTTACTCAAAAGCAAGGAGGCACAGGGAACTCCACACCATTTTTTTTGTGCTAAAAGTTTCAGCAGCTGAGAGAGAGGTGGCAGAAGCTCAAACACAAGTGTAGTGATTTAACAGAGGAGAATTTCCATTCCCCCACTCATAACGTCTTTCCTCTCCATTCCCTCCACCTCCTTTCACACTTTCTTAAGTGAAACTTACAGCAGATGAGAGATCAGACACAAAATACAGCCAATCGGAACTTCCAAGCCCGCCCCACATCAACACTTTCATCTCCAGTACCCCCACCACTACTTTCACTCTTTCTTATTTAACACAGGGCCTGAGAGGTGAAAGAACCTTCAGTGAAGTGGACAGAAGTGAGAGTTTTTCCAGTAGCAAATGATCTGGGGACAGGAGAACTTGATCATTTCTCCCACACACAGGTTCTGGTTCTAAACTTTCCCACCCAGCTTCTTCCCCACCCCAAATCCCCCCTTCCCAGGAGGCTTAAAAAGGGTGGGGGGACTCCATTGGGAGGATTTGTGGGGGAAAGTGGCTGGGTGGAAAGGTTTATATGTTCCCTAGAGTCGGACACGACTGAACGGCTGAACGAACGACCCATGCATGGAGGTCCAAGTCCAGATTGTTAATGATGAAATGCTAGTTTGCAACACATCAGAGAGGCTGCTACAGATTTGGAAGCTGAAGTGACGGAGCACTTTCTGTGGAAAGAGGGTCCAGGTATCCAGAGGCTCTACAGAAGCAGCAGTAGCTGCAGAAGCTTTCAACATATTGGGCTGAATTTAGATTTGCCCATCCATAAATGGAAGCCCCCTCCTCTTGTGAAGGCAACTGGGATCCAGCGGAAATTTTCCACTGGATGAAGAGGGGCAGTGCAGTGATTTTTGTTGACTCCCCCTTGCCCCTGAAGCCCACAGCACTACTTCCTACGGTGTTATGGAGGGGAGAAAATCCCTACCTGCCCTCTTCCTCCAGACCCGAATTTTGATGAGTGTATGTCTTGATCCAGCCCATTATAATGCTATACTATCTACTGTAAAAATTTGTGTCCAGGATCTTCCCAGCTGGAGACGCATTAGGGTCCTTGCACTTTTCAGTAACTGTGTAGGCTCCACACAAAAGGGAACCCAACACTTCATAATCCAGCCATGACAACGTAAGTGCAGGATTTCTGCTTCCAGTTTACTCCTTTGCTTTTGAAAGGAACAGGAGGAACCACTCAGAATCCACTTTGGTATTCTGTCAATTAGGCATTGGAAAAGACAAAAGCAGATGGCCACACCCTCACTTACTCAGAATATGGTTCAGTTGCCTGCTAGCCTTTGTTGGTACAATACTAGAAATTCTTTATAGCCTTAAAGTTACTAAGGAAAATCCGGACCTCTTTGGGAAAAAAACCACTTTTGAAAATTTGATGATACATAATCAGGAAAACCTATTAAGCAAGCTCTATAATGTTCTATTAGATTTAGATCCTACAATTAATAATTATCAGAAAAGCTGGGAAAGAGAATTAACTTGTCTGATTCCAGTAGATACCTGGACTTGGATCTGGAATAATATCTCACAGCAGATTATTAGCACAAGCCTGAAATATTTTTTTTTAATTTATATTCCTCTGGTATTTAATGCCTGTAAGGCTTAACTGCATTTATCATAAGAGTGATAACAGGTGCTGGAGACGTAAAATGCCTAGGGATGGAGGAGAATTTCACCACGGATTCCAGGGAGGCCAAATGCCAGTGCATTCGGCCCCCCGGAATCCGTGGCGGAGCAAAGCCCCCCCCCCCCGCGAAATGCGCGTGGAACGGAGCTTACCTGCTGCTGTTTGCCAGTGCTTTGCGAATGGGGGCCATGTCTGCACCTGCCATTCGCCTCCCCACGAATGCCGTGATAGGCTACCTAAGTATTTACACCATTTGCGTCCCTGCAGAGGCCGTGATAGGCTACGTAAATACTTACGTAAATACTTACGTAGCCTATCACAGCAAAAGGCAGGAACACAGATGGCGGCCACTACGCCATTTGTGTCCCTGCCCTTTGCCGTGATAGGCTACATAAGTATTTACGTAGCCTATCACGGCAAAAGGCAGGGATGCAAACAGCGGTGGCTATGGCGGCCGCCATTTGCGTCCCTGTGCAGCCCAGCAGCGGCTGGATGTTGCTGCGGGCAGCCCCAGCCGGCGGCTCCGCAGAGTCACCGCGGAGCGGAGCCGGCTGGTAAGTATTTCGGGGGGAGGGATGGAGCGCCTCCCCCCCACCGTGGATGCCACAAAACAGTAAGTGACATTCGTACATCCCTAAAAATGCCTAATGCAGATATAGCCCATGTTTTTTGGTTTTGCCCAATCATTAAGGAGTACTGGCTAAATTGAGATTATATCAGGATATAGACTACCTTTGGATCCAATAATTATTCTTTTTGGTTATGTCAAGGAAGTTGTTTTATCTGATGACATAGAGATGATAGTGCATTTATTAACAGCCACCAGAATGCTGATATCGGCAAAATGGAAAAAACTGAAAGCCCCTACAGTTGATGACTGGATTATTAAAGTATGGAAAATAATATACATGGTTAAGTTAGCTAATATAGTAAGGGTTAGAGAGGGAAGACAGCAAAATAATAGATTTATAGAAAAGTGGTCATTATTTGTAATGTATTGGTGTAATAAGAATCAAGAGAATGTACGGCCTTTTGTGTTATTGGGAACTTTGTGGTATTTGCTGGTTTTATTGATCAGTTTGATGATATTCTATATTGTTTGAACTGTTGTTGTTGTTGATGATGATGATGATAATAATAATAATAGAAAGAAAGAAAGAAATTCTTACTCTACTGCTCCAACTCATACCTTGTAAGCTGGAAAACCTACTCCTTGCTTCACTTTTCCTCAAGGTTACTACCAAATATGTTAGACAGACATATCTTGGATAGATGTCCTGTATTTGAACTGTCGTTTATACTTCTGCTGTTTGTCTGATTGTACTAGACTCTAGATACTTGTCTACCTGTGGTGATCTGACCCTGAACTCGTGGGTCCTGTGTTTTTATATTACACATAAATTTGCCTACAACCACTGCCAACTCTGGTTCTCTATTCAAGCTCTCTTAGTAGAATCACTAACGTGGGATGGCATATGAGGTAATCATCAATATTTCCTGCAGGCAACGGGGTTGTTGCTCATGAAACTCTGAATCATTGGCTACCTATTTGATTAATTATTTCTTCCTCTCACAAGTTTCCTAATACACCTTGGCTTCCATTGTCCCCTCCAGTCATATTGGGCAGTGCAGCCGTAATGCTGGCTTTGTGCTAACCAATTTCACAAGCTGGATTCCACCTGCAGAAGTTAAATAAAGCCGTTCTCAAGATCCCCCAGTTCAGGATCTTAACCCCACTTGAAACTGCAATTTCAAATCCTGGTTATTCTCAGTCATGTTTAACAATGCTTCCAACAAACCTTACACATAGTTAAGGAAAAAAGCAGCCATTTGCTCAGAATAGGGGTGGGAGTGCATGTGCCTGAAGCTAGTTTGTGGATGGTGGTTAGGAGTGTGACAGCCATTCTACCCCTCTGCAAAGATAGTTGGGGTCATTGCTGAAGTTCCAAAGTGAACAACATTTGCAATACTAACAAAGGGCAAGTCATTATTTGGCTAGAGCAGTATGATAAAGGGTTAATAAAAACCATTTTGCTATTTTGTGTTTTAAAAACAAAATCATTTTCAGGGAATTTAAATATTAGAACACACCATTTTATGTTATGACAAAATGAAACATCATGAACATATTGCGTATACTGGCTTTACAAGGCCATTAAAGAGGCATATTATCAATATGCTGAAAATGGTTAAAATGATCAGCTTCGCTAT
The DNA here is from genome assembly GCF_057233095.1 of Heloderma suspectum. Classification (NCBI taxonomy): domain Eukaryota; kingdom Metazoa; phylum Chordata; class Lepidosauria; order Squamata; family Helodermatidae; genus Heloderma; species Heloderma suspectum. Next base: position 41,218,927 of record NC_139460.1, on the reverse strand, counting down.
TTTCTAAGAGAAATACGTAAATTGCTCAGCAGTCTTCATTGCAAGAAGTTGATGAATGCAAAACATTGTAGAAAAATAGGTAATTTATTCTGAGGTAATGACTGTAATATAACTGGAATCTGTGCTAATAGAGTAAAAAAAAAGGCTTCCAGCTATTTCTGCTATAAACAGCAGTCAAGTAATTTTCATCTTTCTTCCCTAGAGCAAAATATTACTTTAAAATGAATGCTAAAATGTTTGCTACTAATTTCTGAAAATCAAAAATTACTACCTGTAAATGGAATGCAATAACAAGTAAAATATAGAAGCAGCTTTTGCAAACAAGACCCATTTTCTTCCTATTTTTAAAGTAGCATATGGAGAAGAGGCATTGCAATAGCCACCAGTAGTATCTATAGGCCGTAATGACTACAAAAATATTTTTCAACAATATTCTCTTGTGGGCCCCAGTGAACATATGAAATTAAAACTTGAAGCTATATTTTGAATTGATATATCTATACATTATGGGTGTAATTACAAGTGAGGCCATATCTGTTGTTTTCCAAATACTAGAACAAGGTCAGCAAATGAAATTGATTGGCAAGAAGATCAGGACACAAAGAAGACAAGAGATTTCCCGTTGCTCATAATGATGGCCACTAAACCTTTAGGTTACTTCCAGACAGAGGGTTCTCTTAGCACTCCTAATTAGGGCTGTGCACCGCCTTAGTACAAAGCCCGAATAATGAGGCAAAGCAGGCTGGTTTGGAGGTGCCTCGTCATGATATGAAGTGGATCAGACAAGCGCCTCATCCACCTCATATATTCGGAGCTCTTATGCCTTCTGAGCAGCCTAGACAGGCTGTATCCAAAATGTATGAACTTCTGAAAAATCATGAGGAGGGGGAGGAGGAAGGAGGGGGAAGGCGAGAGGATGTGGAGGTGCCAAATGTATCAATTTGAGAGAGATCTGGCCACCAGGAGAGGTGGGGGAAGGGGAGAAGAGAGAGAGGAGGAGGGAGTGAGTGAGCTTTGCTGTAAGCCAGCCTCCGTTTGCTCATTGTGAGAGAGGTGGTGTTACTGGAGAAGAGTAATGTACTGTCTGAACATTATTTGGCTAGAGCAGTGATCTCCAAAGTGGGGTACATGCACCCGAGGAGGGCACAAGAAGATCCATTGGGGTGCGTGAGCCACCTGATAATTGAGCAGCCTCTTGTTGCCCTGACAAGTTGCCTTTGTGTGCAGTGATGGTGGTGGTTGCAGAGGTGGCAGCAGCAGGATGAGTTGGAAGCTGAGAGGGAAGCTCCACGGCATGTCTCTCTCTGCTCCAGTCCTAGCCACTGGAAGCAACTGCCCTAGTCTCTGCCAGGTAGAGGAAGCCTTAACCCTTCCCACTCTCCTTTGGCAGAACGACGCCAAGAAGAAAGTGCGTGCTATGGGGACTGGGTAAAACGAGTATCCATAAAATCAAACAGGGATTCTTATGATTTCATATGATTTTTAAAGGGGAGACCCACAAAACCACCGTCCAATCACAGAACACATCTGCCTCTGTGGACTGAACCAGAAAAATCACGGATCCACCACTTCTGGGCACAGCCACGGTGCAAAAACATGTATCCTTGGTAGGGATCCTCTTGATTTCAAAGGATTTTTGCAGAGCAAATCCCCCAAACCACCAACATACACAGACTGAACAAAAAAAAATCACGGATCTGCCACTTGCAGGACAGCCAGAGCGCAGAAACAGGGGGAAATGGCTCCCCTCATTCCCCAGAACAAGACGGCTTCCAGTGCAAATCCAGAGACCTAGGAGCTGGTGGCGGCAGCAGCGGCAGCCTGCCCTCAGGAGTTGGCTTCCAACCGGACGCCCTCCCCTCCTTCCATGGAAGGGAGAGAGTGCACTTGGAGGGCGACTCTTGCCTCTGCTGCCTGACTTATGCCTTCACGGACTCCTTGCAAGCAAGGAACCCATAAAGGCTTGAGCAGAGGCAGGAGTTGGCCTCCAACCGGGTGCCCTCTGCTCCTTCTAAGGAAGGGAGAGAGCACAGTTGGAGGGTGACTCCTGCCCTTGTGCCTGTCAGCAGTTGGTGGGCTGTGATGGGCAGCATTTTTCCCAGTGGCACCAGCAGCAGTGGCAGCGGTGGCTTCCTGGCGGTGGCACCCCCACCCCCATGGAACAAAGGCCCAGGTTGCTGGGGGCTGTGCGGAATGTTGGCGGGGACGAAGCAGGATTCAGATGTCCAAATCCTGCTTCGGCTTTGTAGGCTGAGGTGGGTTGCCCCCCCCCGAATCAGCCTGAGCCGAATTGGGCCCGTCTCAGAAGCCCTAAAACGGCTTCTGAGTCAGATCGGGGGGCCCATGCACAGCCCTACTCCTAATCACAAGACATTGTGCAGCTATTCTAACTTTTCTTCCTTAACAGGTTTTCTGCAGTAAGAAAATGAAAGGAAAAAGTGGTGGGAAAATATGGGTTACAAATGGGAAACCATGTCTGGACCCCTTGTAAAATCTGTGAATGTGGCAGGGCGATGGCATGATAAAGCCTCATCTGGAGGCATCCTTAGATAAAGCACCCCAGCTTTGAAGAGTATTCTCCTAACCATCTCATAGAATGGGAATTTGTGAAATGAAAAAAATCCCTGTCACATATTGCTCAGCATCATTACAGAAATTTGAAGGCATTATGTAGCAAAAGAAGCAGATTAAACTCTTAGACAACTAGTAAATAAGGCAGTCTAAACAGATTCTCTACAAACTTATTTCTTGGGAAATAGTCCTTGAATGGATTATTTGCTTGGGAATGGATTCGTCAATGGATCATTTGCTGTGCAAAGAACAAACTGAATCTTGTTCAGTAGCAATTACTACTCACATAGACTGCAATCCTGCACCATGAAAATAAAATAGTTTTGATAGAGATTTTTTTATAGTGGAAGACTATATATAACACCACCCTCAGTAGATCAATGCAAGTCCATCAAATCTAGGATGCCGTTTCCAAGTGCAGGAGGCCAGAAGACTCTGGAAACTCACAAACAGGGCATGAAGAAGATGGCCAAGCCCTGTAGTTTGTCCCAAGCATCTGGACTTCATAGATATCCTATTTTGGTACATGGAGGCTCCATTTAATTGTCATTACTTATAACTGCTGAGACACCTATCATCCATGAATCTGCCTTAATCCATCTTTTAAAACCATCTAAGTCAGTGGTCATCACCACCTCATCTTGTGGCAGTGAATTCCACAAATTAATCATGAGCAACGGGAATTATGTTTTTCTCTGCTCTGCTCTTCCTGTTAATCAATTTCATTTGCTGACCCTGGTCTGATATTATGAGAGAGGAGAGGAAAAACAAGGTTCACAATATTCTGATTTCACTGGGGCCGAGCATCCCGTGTCTTGTTGCTTTTATGGACTCTTGTGCAAATCTTGCATCTGGATCTAGATTACTTGTCCTAGGGGTGGCACCCCTATTAACTCATCTGCTAGGCTGGGACCAACCTGTCACAACCTGTCTTACCTATCACAAGAACACACTGACCCGGTTTGCATGACTTGATAGCCCACCATAGCTTAATTTAGCTGTGCAGGCTGTCATGTTGTGCCGGCACTCACAGGTGCCCTTTTTTCATGGTGCCCATGGGCACCCCGTTTGCTGTGTCTTGCAGACACAGCAACGTGGGTTGTTTGAGGGTGTAGATAACCCTCAAATAACCCTAAAACAAGCTATGGCTTATTTGAGGGTGGTCCCTCAAACAACCCACAATGCCAGGTTCACACAACAGGACAAGCTATGAACGCACTGCCACCACTGCTTGCATATGGTGGCTGGCACACTCCGCTAAGCCCCACGGGAACATTAACACACAATGGTTTAGCATTACGTGTGAACAAGCCAAATGTCTCCTCACGATTCTAGGGTTAGGGTGGTGGAAGGGAATTGTTTAGGTAGACCGCTGGTGCTCATCTCCACTAGTAGTCAGGAAATATATGATGTTGTTGTACTTCGCCTGGTCCAAGATGGCAGCTGTTCCCTGGACAGTGGCACTACTTGACTCAATCTTACCTACACTGCAAAGGAGAGCTGTGAAACAGGTGTGTGGACTGCAGGCTTCAGGTTTTTGGGAGCCCTTAGGCAAGATACTCTCAACGCCCCCACCCCTAGGTGAGAGAGGGACCCACCATTGTCACCAGCTGCTGCTGCTCCTCATCCTCTTTCTCATCATTGCTACCACTTGCTTGCCTGACAGGCAGAGAACCAGTGAGCAAGGAGGCAGTGGCATCAACTATTCCTCCTACTCAACACCATCGATGTCTGGGTCAGAATGAGAGGCAGGTGAATAAGCAGGTTACAATGGTGAAGAGGAGGAATAACTCCAGAGAACTCTTTTCAGTGGGCCTCGGCTAAGATATTGGTCCTGGCAGGTGCCCAACCATGCCTACCCTTGATGGTGTCCCTTGGTGTGTGTATGAAGACAGGATATCTTGGCGGAAAATTCAGACTGTGCTCTCTAAGTGCAGGAAGAGGAAAGCTTAGGCAGCTGTCAAGCTCCAACCAGGATCATTTCTCTCTCCCCCAATGCTATCTCAGCCAAAGATGGAAAACATGGGAATACTCTTTTCATGCTTCCTGTGCAAAGAAGTCATAGTGACAGCAAATAAGAAAATCAGAATCTACATCCTCCCTGCTATCTTAGCTTGCCCTAAGTGAGAGGAGAAAGAAAAGGGGGAAGAGGTAAAGGTTTTCATGAGATCCTGTGGGGCTCACCCACATCCTAACAAATAAATACGGCTGGTTTGAGAGCAAGAGCCCCTCCTCCTATTGACATCCAGAACATTCTGACTTTGCCTTCTCTGTTTTAGAACCATGAAGGCAGCCCTGAGTAGCTTCTAAGGTAGAATGATAGGCATATGGTTTCACAAGGTTTAGTTGTGAAGCGAAGGCTTAGATGTGAAATTTAGACTCTTAGAACAGAAACAGAATGAAGTCTTGCCCAAGAAACAGACACCATTCAGGAGATCATTCCTAGCCACCTGGAGAGAATCTGCCATGATCTGGGTTTCAACACCAGTCATACTACTGAGGAGCTTATAAGGAGGTTTGGGGAACTAGAGGTAGGAAGAGTCTGTTTATTGCTGTATTAAGGATCACTCCCAGGTCAGAGTCTGTGATGAAATCAGGATTGACAACATTGGGAATGAGAAGAAGAGCAAAATAGGAGATTGTCAATTTACTAGTGAACATTCATCATTTGGTTCTGAGGAAAGCCACTGAGGCTAGCAGGAAGTCTGTGAAAACTCTGGGGTAGGCAAGAGGCTGAAAGGAAGAATGTGGAACTGGAAATATGTAGCAGGATGGGGTCCCCTACAGTAGGCTATCTCTCTCTTCCATTCCACCACTGGGAGAGTCGGCTCTCGTCACTACTGCGTTGTTCAGCTCTCCTGTGTCCTGACATGGGAACTTTCCTGGAGTCTGCCTGCCAGCTACAAAACCAGAAGGTCATCTCAGGGTCAAAAGGGGAGGCACTGCCACCTCTGGAAATGACAACTGGAGACTATTTTCCTGGCCCTGGAAGAAAGGCCTGTCTCCACAGTAGCTCTCCTCCTCCACTTGAACATAGAACTTTACAAAAAAATCATCCATTTTTTTAAACAACAATCCAATGCTATGTAGAACAACTACTCTTTGACAGGAGGCCTGTCTCTGTGTACAGCAGCATCTCAGCAACAGCAAACATTTAAGTGAACCATTTTACAGACACAGTTCCATTGAAGAAGACCGTGGGGGGGGGGGGAGAAAGAATTTTGATATTCCTTTCAAATGAAAGTGATAATAAAAGAAAACAAAATCTATTAAGTGTATACAAAAAGTTCATCACGTTCTTAACAATTAATAAATGCAGTGGCTAGGTTTACTTCATGAAATACTTGTATTGATTTTTTATGAACGAGCGTTGGTCTTTTCCACATATATTTTCTAGGCCCTGCTATCCTCCACAAGAGGCGAGCATTCCATCTATTTTGTTAAAGATATATCTGTCTTGTTGGGTCTTGACAGCCCTATCATGTCAACCCTCTGTAGCGCCATAGATTTTTTCATCAGCAAAGGGAAGAAAAAGTAAAAATTGTGCTTCCTGTGAGCATATTTCACTACTGCAGATCCTGAGGGATGATTTGTTATTCCTGTCAGATCAAAGAAAGAGATAAGAGAAGAAAATAAAAGATGAAAACTAAAATCCAGAAATGAGGGCCACTGAAAAAAAACATCAAGGCCACAACATTATGATGCCACTTAAAATAATTTAAATATGCTGGATATCAAACACCTTCAAAATAAATTAATATTGCATAGGCCATATGCTCTGAGAGCTGACAGCAAAACCTGCTTTTAAGGTTTAGGAGATGGTCATGGAAAACAACTATCAAACTGCTATTCATTTATGGATTTTCCCCCCAATTGGCCATGCTGCCAATATGTTCAGGTCTTTTGACAGGCAAATGCTTGAAACAAGTAACTGAGGGCAAATTACCAGGCATAGGCCCTATTTCAAATGCAAGGGCATTTGTACAAGAGAATTTCCTGGTGAATTGTGTCATGAACTTCTTAGTTCCTAGACTGTGCAAACTCAATCCTTTGGCTTAAAAACCCAAGGAGCTATCTTTTTTTTATTTCTTTCTTTAAAAAACTGAATCTGCACCACATCATAATTTGAAATTATACAGCACAGAGCTGTACTATATAGAACTGAGTATGAAGAAGACAGCCTACAAGGAGTGTACAAAGAGCAATTGTCCCATATTTCACTAGATTTAAAAACATTACTAAGGATAAACAGACTGCATCTAACAAACATAGATGAAGGTTTGGCAAATATCTGAAGCAAGAAGAATAAGTAAATAAAATAAACAGAGCACTTGAAATACTAACTTCTTGTAAGCATACACAAAAGGTCTGCTTTTAATGGTGCATCTGACAAATATAATTACATTTGGGGCATCAAACCAACTATTGCCATTTAGCCACTTTAATTGTAATTTGAGCTGGAGTAATAAACCATTACTGATATATTGACATCACTGTGTTAAATTAGTGTTGTGTAAACAAATGTCATGTCATTTTTTTTCCAGAAAGAAAAACAACAACAACCCAATTTATGTATTGTAGGAGTAGGTGTAACCTTTGCAAATGGTATCCAATTTCTTGGAGCCTATTTTGCAAAAATTGAATTTTATAGAACAAGCCCCTAGTAAACCAGCAAATCTAAACATGTCTCATGTATTTTATATTCTACAAGACACTCCAAATAATTTGAAAACATTTAGAAATTTAACCTTTAAACCAAACGTGTTTAAATAGCTATAGACAATCCAACAGTTTTGTATGGGCACGTACAGTTAAACTCGTGAAGTAAATTTTACTTTTGTAGTAAAATACTACAAAAGTTATCTTGATAAAAAAAAGTCCAGCTGTAAGGTATCTACAATCAAATAAAATAATGGTGAAACATATAGAAACAATTTGGGGATAATTAAGTTTTAAATGCCTTTGTTTTATGAATTAGCGTTCTTAACACAAGCCCTCTGAAGACAGCTGAACCAGTCTAGAAGAATTGGTTTGGATTATGATGTACACCAACAGTAAAGACAATTCCAAACAACATCTATTGTCCAATATAACTGCTGTTTACATATTAAAAAGAGATACAGGCTTTGTACCAGGGATGTTCTGTCATGTTTCTCCACAGGAGAAGGCTGTCATGGTAAAGTTCATTATCAATTACTGCTTTACAAGTGCAAGATGAGTTAAGCTGTCATAATTTTCTCCGCTAGAGATCCTGTGCTGTCAAAGAATGTCAATTTTTAATCTGACACGAGGAAGAAAATTATCTCTTATTCTGACCTCTAATTTCTTGACATTTTAATGCAATAATTGCTATGGTTAGTGCTGCAACCATGATTTCACCTGTCAAGGAAGAATGAATCAATATCCTTGAGCTGTTCATTAAATTTTAGCTTTTACTTTACTAAATTTCTTGGTTTGGGGACAGGGGGTTGAACCAGTACTATATAGGCAAGCTTGTAAATGTTATATGCTGAAACTACAGCTTGTAACATTTCCCATTTGTTTTCGCATATGATGATAGTTGGGGTTTTCTTCTATGAATGGTTTCATTACACTATGAACAAAGTTTTGACATATGCAGAATAATTAAACTGATGCCATTTGATTAGGAACTGATTCTGCTGGCACTGATGGTGCCTCTCCTAATGTGAACAAACATAAACAATAATCTGCCCTGTCAGGAATCTGTGTGTGCTTAAATATGGGAATGCAGAGACTGGTCAGTTCCTCCCTTGAAACAAATCGGCAAGCCATTCCAGGAAGAGTACTCTTCTTCAGAACTCGCACCATCCAAATGGACCGGTGAAATGGGGCAATGGCATGTAGCTAACAGAGCTGATTTGGCCCATCACTTCTTCTAATACATTACTATAATTTAGGAATATTTAAAATATACAAAAACTATTTAGATTTACAAAGAAAAGCATAACTCTTGAGCTTTGAAGTTGAATGACAAGTGAGGCAGGGGAATTAAAAAATATATAGATAGAAACCCCAGAAATACTAACAAAAACACAATGACTACAATTCCTAAAATTCCTAACATTATATATGTATATAACAGTTATGCTTCTTTGACATTTTAAACATGGCAACTCCAACATCCAAAGAAGAAAGCTGATTTCAATTGAACAGTGACCTGCCTATTTAGCAGGGAGAGGTACTTTAAAGAAAACATTTCAGGTTCTTCCCTATGAGTGCAAAGAGTCTGTGCCCAAGCTACAAGTAATATTAATAATCATATTTGTGAACTATTGGATGAGAGAAGTAATGCTGATAAAGAAGTGTAAGCAAACATAGGCTATGTTCAGATCTCAGGATATAACCATGGTCTAGTGTGATGGGAACAAGTCACATTGAGCCTTGGGCTTGCGCACATCTCCCTTTCCTCTCCTCTTCTTGCTCAGCCGTTTTTGATTAACTGCAGCTTGTCATTTTGTCTGAAGTTGACAAACTGTGCTTAATTTTAGCTATGGTTTGTGTGAAACAAAATATGGGTTATGAAGCTGGCTTGTTTCAGACAAAACATGGTAAAGATTAACTACAGTTTAGGGTTCAGGCATAATCAAGTTAATAAAAAATGGAAGTGAAAACTTCTGATCTCCACACAGCTCTGCTGGAGAAGGCGAGGGGAAGGGGAACCACCCAAGCCCAAGGTTTGTTGTAGCTCATTCCCAGCACAATAAACCATGGGTTATCATGCCATCCAAATACAGCCCAAGTGTTGAGCAGGTTTCATTTTTATCATGCTATCAGTACTAAAACTGTAGTTGAATCTTCTGTACTTTATGTGATAAACACTTAAAAAAATTAAAAACCCTAGCTCTAATGTACAGGGGTTTTTGTCATCCCTCTTTGTAGAACTAATGGAGATGTGAAGAATTTTGTGTTTTTCAGTGAGCAATATTTTGCCCCAAATTGGTAAATAAACCCCCCCCCCTGTGTTGTATCATCATAGAGGATACTAAAAACTATGTTGTATCATCAAAGAGGAAGCTAAGTTGCACAATGAAAAATAGTAAAGCTGAGTCTCTAGAGAACGTTTTTCTAACATTTTGGGGATTTGTATTGGCCCCAGGAGCGTAACCAAGTCATTTGTAGTGTAAGCGGGGCCTAGAGATCCATAATGCTTGCTTAAGTTCATTATTGTTGCAGTTCCCTTGCTAGTAAGCCTCTGAGCATGTGAAGATGTTTCAAAGGGCTGATACCGCGGCCTAGCACATTCCATACTAATGAGTGAGAGTGTTATCAAGCACTCTACCTGGGAAGCATAATTTATTTACAGGTGGCTGTGCTTCAGAACCAAACACTTCTAGCCGATGCTGGGAATGAACGCTAGGGGTGCTTGCTAGTGTCGTGCTGCCTTATTGCTAGCATGTATGGTATAAAACCCATTTGACCCAATGGCTCGTGGTCCAGAGAAGCTGTCTGATCCAACCATTGGGTGCGCTTGTGTGCTGTAAGTCTCCTTGTAAGTAAACCTTTGAATCTGATGTATCACTATCTTGGCACCTCTAACCTAAGAGTTCAGTGCCCACGGCCAGGGTGACACAGGATAGGGGAGGACAAAGGAAGCCCCATTCCCCCAACCATCCCTAGCTTGCTTTTTTCACTGCTGCCTGTTGTGGTTATGGTGCTTCCCTTTGCAGCTGATGGCCGCCATTATAAAACAACCAAACTCTACATACATTGGGTTGGATCCAGACTTAGTAACACTTAGTGCAGAACCACTGAAATCAATGACTGTCTTAAGTTCCACTGATTTTGGATGATCTACTTTCAATATGAAAGTATTGCACTCCCCCTAAAGGATCAGGTTCATAGTTTGGGGGTGCTCTTGGATCCAGAACTGTCACTTGAGGCACAGGTGAACTCAGTGGCACGGAGCACTTTTTATCAGCTTAGGCTGGTATACCAACTACGCCCTTATCTGGACAGAGATAGCCTAGCTACAGTTATCCATGCTCTGATAACTTCTCGTCTGGATTACTGCAATGCGTTATACGTGGGGCTGCCTTTGAAAATGGTCCGGAAACTTCAGCTGGTCCAAAATAGGGCAGCAAGATTGTTAACAGGGACTGGCCTGCGAGCTCATATTACGCCAGTACTTTTCCAGCTGCACTGGCTGCCAGTCCATTTCCGGGCCCAATTCAAAGTGCTGGTGTTAACATTCAAAGCCCTTAACGGCTTGGGGCCAGGTTACCTGAAGGATCGCCTCCTCCCATATGTGCCTGCCCGGACCTTAAGATCATCGTCAGCGGCCCTTCTCCGTGAGCCCCTGCCAAAGGAAGTGAGGCGGGTGGCTACTAGGAGGAGGGCTTTTTCTGTTGTGGCACCCCGGCTCTGGAATGAGCTCCCTAGTGAGGTTCGCCTGGCGCCTACATTGTACTCCTTTCGGCACCAGGTGAAGACCTTTTTATTTTCCCAGGCATTTTAGCTTTCTAAATTTTTATCTTTGCTGTTTTAAATCTGTATTTTAAACTCCTGTACTGCTGCTAGGTTTTATTGTGTTTGTATTGTTATATTGTGGTTTTAATGTTCTATATATTTTAAATTGTTTTATTGTGTGTTGTTTGGTTTTAATTTTTGTGAACCGCCCAGAGAGCTTCGGCTATTGGGCGGTATAGAAATGAAATAAATAATAATAATAAAATAATAATATGACTAAGTGTGGATCAAACCCATTTTAAAGACAACACAGAAGAGAAAGAGCAAAAATATCTCCCTACATTCTCCAAAATTTGCATGAAATTAGGTGCGGTTTGTGGAATTCTGCTATTACTATGAATGAGGATTTTACAATCACATCGTATATAAAACCATATAAAAACTGGGCAAATGTTAAAAAAACATTTTTTATTTAAGAATGTATTTCTGGACACTGCTATATGATGAGCTATATGTTTTCTGATTTGAGGATTTAAGCAAAAAATGCCACAAGTATTCCACTGGCTGGCAATGTATAAATTATTACTTGTTTTGCATACAACAGATGGCAGATAGCATGGGGCATGGAAGCTTATGGATGTAGCTTCAGCACAGCAACACTCATCTTGCAGCTGTTGCATCTTCACACTTTTCAACCAAATTGAATAATTTTACAGACTGCTTTAATACTTATAGTCATCTTTAATACTTATAGTCATCTTTTAAGAATTATATTACTATGATGGATTGACAAGATTAGGACAACACATGGAAGAATGAGGTGCATCCTGTATATACCAAATATTTTTTAAAAGTATGCTATAAGAGGCAACACTCCAATGCAGACACACATAAAACCAATTTCATTTTTTCTATTGTTTAGCCATTGTTTTGTTCCTTAGAATTCCTTGTAACTTCACTTATTAACAACAACAAAATCCCAAATCTATATTGTAAAAATATAAATATAATACACATGCTTACTTAAGGATCTGAAAAGAAGTCTTAACTATTCTAGTAACTCAGTAAATCTATATAGAATGTGATTAGTTTGTGATGTATATTTTAGCTAGCAATCCTATCCACAATTACCTGGGAGTAAGCCACATTAAACATAATGTTTACTTCCAAGTAGATATGCATAGGATTGTGTTGTTAATCTCACTTGTTGATTAATAAAACACATTGGGCGAGATCCAAAAAACTACTTGTAATGCCAGTTTGGGAACGAACTTGGGGTGGAGGGAGGTTCAGATTGGTTCAAAGAAGAGGTGAGCTTTTAAGTCTCACCCCCTTCATCTCCACCTCAGATCAAAATCCAAGTTGGAGAAGAATCCTTGGCTTCTCCCCTTTCATCCCCCAGAACCAAGGTCTACTCTTGGACCAGTCCAAGACTGCCACTGGGCTTACAAAACTATTCCCATGATTCTTTGGTACTTTAATTTAATTAATTTTAAAAACATTCAATTATAATTTTCATTTCATTTCATTTAAAGTAACTGATTTCTGTTTATGTGTATTTTGGCACTGTTGTTCTCTTTTGAAGCATAACAGTGGATCCCATGTTTTGAGTAAATAACATAATAAATGAAGGCATTTTACATTTAAATTTAGTAGTGCTTGAAGAAAGGGGAGTCAGAAACACCTACCTCCCTGAGCACAGGATCGGTGATACTGTCAAGGTTAACAGAACCTTCATATGTCAGGTAGTGGAAAACATTAAGTGCTCGCACAGCTTCTGGTCCTCGTTGCTTGTAGCCAAATATAAGATCAATCCACTGGTGAAGTTGACAGGATACAAACTCGCTTTCCAGAGCCTGGAAATGAAATTGAGAGGATGGAAGACATTTTGTTTCTCACATTGTACATTTCTTTGGTGTTGCATCACTTTCTTTTATTTTCCTTTTTTTTAAAAAAAGAGGGCCTTTCTCAGAGGTAGGGCCAGCCCAAGCCATACTGCTGGCTAAGGTGAAGAAAAAGATGGTGCCCTCCCTCCCATTTTATGTACAGAAACTGATTGAATTGGCAGTTGAATCTAACATCAATATAACTCCCAACACGGGCATTCTAACTTTGCATGGTTGTTTTTAACACTTTATATGGATTACTGCTATTGCTTTTTAAAGTATCTTCTTTATTGCTTTTGTAGTTAATCTGTCTTGATAACAAGGAAGCAGGATATAAATTCTGAAAATAAATAAATACATATATACGTACATTCAAAATATGTTTATTTTATATTATTTATTTTAGGGTCATCAATTTTGAAGATAGCAAATGGTAAAACAAAGCAATAAAGTAGTATAAAGTAGAAACAAAAATAAAAACAGCAGGCAACATATGTTTATATATTCTGCTGCTACTGTTAACATCAGAGTTTCTTAAAGGTTTGTTTGGTTTTTGGTCTGATATTTGAAAATACTGTTGGACTAGGAGTCAGGAGATCCAGGTTCTAGTCCCCGCTCGGCCATGGAAGCTCACTAGGTGACTCTGGGCCAGTCACAGACTCTCAGCCCAACCCACCTCACAGGGTTGTTGTTGTGAGGATAAAATGGAGAGGAGGAGGATAATGTAAGCCGCCTTGGGTTCCTTAAGGAGGAAAAAAGGCGGGATATAAGTGTAATAAATAAATTATTTACTTTGGATCGCCTTCGTGTAAGAAAGGTGACATATCAATCTTTTAATAAACAAAAATATAAATAAATAACACTACTATCTTATAATATTATCATAATATTATAAAATTATTTTATGTTATAATTATTTTATTTATTGTAATGTTATAATTATTTAATATTTATAGTATTATTAATATATTATTTTATAAAATATTATTTTATAGCATTAAAAACAACATTATTATTATAAGGCTCTTGCTCAGCCTTATAATACAAATTATGAGGTAGGTTTATACAACCTACCAAGTTTACTTATGACAAGTTTTAAAGGGAAGTCTTATTCAAGTTTCTCTTCAAGTACACCAATTATCAATCCAAACGTGATTAAATAATTTGTGTCAGATTTTTGTTACCTTCTTTAGGGGAAGGGAAGGAGCAAAATATTATCCCTAAGCTATTCTAGGAAATGCAAATTAAATAAAAGAAAATAGAAAAATAGACTTATAGCTCTGAAATACCCCTGTATATACAAAGAACAAATATTTTCTATGCCTATTTAAGAGATTTCTATCCTGTCTATCTTTAAAACAAAGGCAGCTTACAAGGCTAAACACACTGTTGAGGGATGTGGCTTCTTACCTTCCCATGTAATCCCTCAAAAGCAGCAAACACCATGTCCTAACCACCCATTTAATCTACATTAATACATTAGAATATTTGTCAAAACCAGCCACTTGAATCAATGGGTCTAAATCATCTTAAAACCTAGTATATCAGATTAACTGGTTGTATATTATGCTATAAGACTGTGATCCTTTTGTTCCCGTAGCAAATTAAAATTTTCCATATGTGTTGTTCCATACTGACAATGTACAGTCTTTCTACTCTTAAAGGGGATTCAAAAATAGTTGTGTATGTAAACTAATCACTGATTTATTATATAGACTATCTTTAAACTTTTATATAGAATTTTAAACAGTTTCAATATATACGGTTATGAATATCACAACAGGGAACTTAGGTGGGTAGTGGACAGCAAGATTTTGAACTCTAATGTTTTATTCCTGGCTCAGCCATTTTTTTTCAATATTTCCAACATCTTATTAACTATTCTATACATAGAACATGAAAATACTGAGGCTTCAGATGGAAATGATTTAGAACAATAACATTGTCTTAGGTCCAGCTTATCTGTCGATATATAGCTTTCAGTACGTCAAAGTAGGCCAATTTATCTGGAAAATTATTTTGCCAAGTAGACTAAATATCAGCTAGGAAAAGTGCATTCTTCAATTAACTCCTCCTAATAAAGCCAAAAAACGTACAGTCTTGAAACATTAACAGCAAAATCCTATACCTACTTACCTAAGAAGCCTCAATGAAATCAATGGAACTTCCTTCTGAGTAGACATGTATAGGACTGGACTATTAAACTGTGATTGTCTCTTAAGTGGGAGTAAGCCCAACTGAGCCCAGTGGGACTTACTATCGAGTAAACATATATAGGATTGTGTAGCATGGCTTCAATCCTATACACATTTTTTAAATTTCTATTATTTATTTGTAAGGACATTTCTAGACCACCTTTCAGCAGTAAGAACGGCTCTTGAGATGATTTGACAACATTAAAACCAGTAAAAACTGTGAAAACAATTTAAACAAACAAAGCTGAGATCAGAAGGAGAGAGAAGAAGTTAAATGTTCAATCTCATAATTAAAAACAAAAGCCAGGGGAAATAAATATGTTTTTGGCGCCTAACTAAAAACCAGCAAGGATGGGGATCAGTCTAATGACTTTTGGGGTGGAGTTTTTCACTCTAGGTGCTGCCACAGAAAAGGCCCTGTCCCTATTTCTCACCATGTGAACCTCCTTTAGTAGTTGGGTATGAAGTGGGGCCTCAAAAGACAGTGGCTCACATGGGAAGGCAGTTTTTTCAGATATCCTGGCCTCAAACCATTTAGGGCTGTATAGGTAAGAACAGCTTGAACAGCACCTTGAACAGCACCAAAGCTAAGCAAAGGCATTTTTGACCATAACAGCCATCTGAGCATCCAGAAGCAATGCTGAATCTAGGAGCAGCAGCTGTGAACCCGACCCTTAAGAGGGAGTACAACCCCATCCAGAGCAGTTATCCTCTCAAACCGGGATCATCTTGTCTACTGACCATCAGTATCTCTGCCTTGACTGGACTGCACTTCAGCTTGTTAGCCCTCATCTAACCTATCACTGCATCCAGGCATTCCACAGCCTCCTTGGCATAAGTTGAAAGAGAGAGAGAGCTGTGTGTCATCCTCATATTGATGGCACTGCACCCCAGAATTCTAGATGACCTCTTACAGTGGTTTCATGTAGATGCTTAAAAGCATAGGAGATAACATAAAACCCTGGGAAACTTCATAGGTCAGTGGTCAAGGGGCTGAGCAGTAATCCCCCAGCATCACCTTCTGGGAGTGTTTGGCCAAGACAAGAATGACTAGACTCACCGTAAAACAGTGCCCAGTCCCATACTAGCCAAACATCCCAAGAGGATAGTATGGTTGGTTGTTGATATCCAATGCTATTGAGACATCCAGCAGAAGCAACAGGGACGTATTCCACCTAACTAGCTTCTGGTGTAGGTTATCCACTTGGGATGTGCGTTGGATGTATCATTCATTCATTCATTACATTTCTATACTGCCCAATAGGTGAAGCTCTCTGGGGAGTTCACAAAAATTAAAACTAAAAGTGTAAAGCTACAGTATAAAAATAACATTAGAATAAAACCTAGCAGCAATGCAGAGATTTAAAATACGGTGACAGATTTAAAACAGCAAAGTTAAAAGACTATAACGCTCAAATGCTAAAATACTGGGAAAATAAAAAGGTCTTCACCTGGCACCTGAGAGAGTACAAGCTAGGTGCCAGGGGAACCTCTATAGAGAGCTCATTCCACAGCCAGGGTGCCATAGCAGAAAAGGCCCCTTTTCTGGTAGCCACCCATTTCCCTTTGGCAGGGGCTCCCAGAGAAGGACCCCTGAAGATGATCCTAGGGTCTAGGCAGCTACATATGGGAGGAGATGATCCTTCAGGTAACCTGGCCCCAAGCTGTTTTGGGCTTTGAATGTTAATACAACCACTTTGAATTGGGTTGAGTGACTGACAGCTTCACCTTCTAATGACAGGGGCTCTCCAATCACTGTGCTTTGAATGAAGGCAAAGTTGGGACTGTGAGATGGCTATTCTTTCAGTCACTACAAAAAACCCTTTAAACTGGTTTTCAAGTGTTGTAACACCCTACCCCTGTACCTATCTCTCTGAAATGTTGCAGGTTTCTTGATGGGAGAAATGAGGTGTGCTATTTTCATATGCTGTAAAGAACAATATTGTTTAGGAACCTGGAATGTAAGATCAATGAATCAAGGTAAGCTGGAGGTGGTCAAACATGAGATGGCAAGATTGAAAATCGACATCTTGGGAATCAGCGAACTAAAATGGACAGGCATGGGTGAATTTAATTCAGATGACCATTACATCTACTACTGTGGGCAAGAATCCCTTAGAAGAAATGGAGTAGCACTCATAGTCAACAGAAGGGTGGGAAAAGCAGTACTGGGGTACAATCTCAAAAACGATAGAATGATCTCAGTACGAATCCAAGGCAAACCATTCAACATCACAGTAATTCAAGTCTATGCCCCAACCACTGAGGCCAAAGACGCTGAGGTTGATCGGTTCTATGAAGACCTACAACACCTTCTAGAACTAACACCAAAAAAAGATGTCCTTTTCATCATAGGGGATTGGAATGCTAACTTAGGCTTTTCCAACAGCACAAGAGGTGACTCTACATATGAACATCACCAGATGGTCAATATCAAAATCAGATTGATTATGTCCTTTGCAGCCAAAGATGCAGAAGCTCTACGCAGTCAGTAAAAACAAGACCTGTAGCTGACTGTGGCTCAGATCATGAGCTGCTTCTTGCAAAATTTCGGCTTAAATTGAAGAACATAGGGAAAACCACTAAACCATTCAGGTATGACCTAAATCATATCCCTTATGAATATACAGTGGAGGTGAGGAATAGATTTCAGGGATTAGACCTGATAGATAGAGTGCCTGAGGAACTATGGACGGAGGTCCGTAACATTGTTCAGGAGGCAGCAACTCAATCCATCCCAAAGAAAAAGAAATGCAAGAAAGCCAAGTGGCTGTCTGATAAGGCTTTACAAGTAGCTGTGGAAAGAAGGGAAGCGAAAAGCAAGGGAGAAAGGGGAAGATATATCCAACTGAATGCAGACTTCCAGAGAATAGCAAGGAGAGACAAGAAGGCCTTCTTAAATGAACAATGCAAAGAAATTGAGGAAAACAACAGAATGGGAAAGACTAGAGATCTCTTCAAGAAAATTGGAGATATCAAAGAATGTTTTGTGCAAAGATGGGCACGATAAAGGACAAAAAAGGCAGGGACCTAACAGAAGCAGATGAGGTTAAGAAGAGGTGGAAAGATTACACAGAAGAACTATACAGGAAAGATCTTAATGTCCCCGATAGCCATGATAGTGCGGTCACTGAACTTGAGCTGGACATCCTAGAGAGTGAAGTCAAGTGAGCCTTAGGAAGCATTAGTAACAACAAAGCTAGCGGAGATGGCAGTATTCCAGCTGAGCTATTTAAAATCCTAAAAGATGATGCTGTTGAAGTGCTGCACTCAATATGCCAACAAATGTGGAACACTCAGCAGTGGCCACAAGACTGGAAATGGTCAGTTTACATTCCAATTCCAAAGAAGGGCAATGCCAAAGAATGTTCAAACTACCGCACAATTGCACTCATTTCACATGCCAGCAAGGTGATGCTCAAAATCCTACAAGCTAGGCTTCAGCAGTATGCGAACCGAGAACTACCGGAAGTACAAGCTGGGTTTCGAAGAGGCAGAGGAACTAGAGATCAAATCACCAACATTCGCTGGATCATGGAGAAAGGAAGAGAATTCCAGAAAAATGTCTATTTCTGCTTCATTGACTACGCTAAAGCCTTTGACTGTGTGGATCACAACAAACTGTGGCAAATTCTTAAAGAGATGGGACTACCAGACCACCTTACCTATCTCCTGAGAAACCTGTATGAGGGCCAAGAAGCAACAGTAAGAACCAGACATGGAACAATCGATTGGTTCCAAATTGGGAAAGGAGTATGACAAGGCTGCATATTGTTGCCCTGCTTATTTAACTTATATGCAGAGTACATCATGAGAAACGCCGGGTTGGATGAATCACAGGTCGGAATTAAGATTGCCAGGAGAATTATCAACAACCTCAGATACACAGACAATACCACCCTAATGGCAGAAAGCGAAGAAGATCTAAAGAGCCTCTTGTTGAAGGTGAAAGTGGAGAGTGCAAAAGCTGGTTTGAAACTCAACATTAAAAAAATGAAGATCATGGCATCTGGCCCCATCACTTCCTGGCATATAGAAGGGGAAGAAATGGAAGCAGTGACAGCTTTTATTTACTTGGGCTCCAAGATCACTGCAGACGGTGACTGTAGCCATGAAATTAAAAGACGCTTGCTCCTTGGGAGGAAAGCTATGGCAAACCTAGACAGCATAGTAAGAAGCAGAGACATCACCTTGCTGACAAAGGTCCGTCTAATCAAAGCTATGGTTTTCCCAGTAGCAACATATGGCTGTGGGAGCTGGACTATAAGGAAGGCTGAGTGCCGAAGAATTGATGCTTTCGAATTGTGGTGCTGGAGAAGACTCTTGAGACAAGTCCCCTGGACTGCAAGGAGGTCAAATCAGTCCATCCTAAAGGAAATCAACTCTGAGTGCTCATTGGAAGGACAGATACTGAAGCTGAAGCTCAAATATTTTGGCCACCTAATGTGAAGAGAAAACTCACCGGAAAAGACCCTGATGCTGGGAAAGATTGAAGGCAAAAGGAGAAGGGGACGACAGAGGATGAGATGGCTAGATAGCATCACCGATGCAATGAATATGAACTTGAGCATGCTCCGGGAGAGAGCGCAGGACAGGAAGAAGGCCTGGCGTGCTATGGTCCATGGGGTCACGAAGAGTCGGACACGACCGAACGACTGAACAACAACAGCAATTTGAAAAGTGCTAAAATTGACAAATTTACCCTTTATACTCCCATTTTTAAATAATTATGTCACATATTTCTTTCACGTTTTGGTATAAACTACTGATGTACTTTATCACACAACACGTTAACCCACACTCAGTGGTTGAGTGTGGGTTGATTAGAACCTTGGGTTGTTTGCTGAACCATGGGTTAGCGTGTTGTCTCAATGCAGCATATTTTTTGCAGGATGGGTTATCGTGTTGTCTGAACGCAGGCAGGGTGGCTTGTTAACCACCCTGAACAACCCAACAACAAACCATGGTTTCTCAAGGTGGCTTGTTCGAGAAAATAAGCCACACTGCTTGGTTAACAAGCTCCGTTGGCTGTGTTCAGACAACATGCTAACCCAAGGTTCAAAACAACCCACACTCAACCACTGAGTGCGGGTTAGCATGTTGTGTGAACAGCCCCAGGGTCTTGTTTAGGAAGGTAATCCTTCATTTATTTGGTGATGTTCTGAGCAGCGATTCAAAAGTTATTAAGGTTTTCCTGTTTCATTAAGGCCTACTATGGCAGCAACTGCTGGCAAAGTTATATCGTGTATGTTCAGTCTTTCTTTCTTTCTTTTTTCTTTCTTTTTTTGCTACTTACCTTAACTAAAGGGGCATTCCTATGTCATTCATAAACAAGCCGCTGTACAAGAGGCAAAGCATGGGAAGGGTTTCTTGAATATAAACACCAGCTTTTGTGTTGGTGTATCTGTAAATCTGTGAACTCTGTATTTTTAAACAACACAGAAACCTAGTATATTAGGTGGTAGAAGCCAGTTTCTGAATATGAAAGTATTATTAGGTTACTTGTTTCACACAGCACTATAAACTATAATGCATTACAATGTGTATGCTTAATAATTAAAATATTAGCATAGTTAATCTTGGATCATGCAGATCACATTTTCAAATTACAGAATGTTTATTATACCGACTGCGCAGTGGCTTTTCACACTACAGTTTTTGCCTCAATTTAACATGCTTGGCTTGTTGGCTGAATGCTTTCTATTTCTGGCTCTCAGGGTAACCACAAGTCTGCTGGGATCAAAAAGCTCAGCAAGACTACGAAGTCACATCTGTGGAAGGCTCCCCCCACCCTTTTTTGTAAACCGGCAGATTATGATTGATGAACCCAGCATTAGGGTAATGTTAGCGGGGACACTTACTGCTTCTGTCCTCTGTGACATCACTGAGGTCAGACCATAATCATGTTAGCATTGAACACAATGCTTTATTAATGTTTCATGGCTATGTCAGTAGTAATCAGTCTAGCTTGCTATGGATAAATTAAACTGGGCCAACAATCACTGATGTATAAATTGAATGCTCTTAAAATCTACTGAAACATCTCCTAAAAGTTACCCAACTTAATCACTTCTCCAGCCTTTCTAATGAGACCAATTTTCACAGGAATTTCTTTCAATGAGAGGCTATTTCTCTCTCACAGCATATATTTATAAAACCCAAAACATCCTCCCATTTACTTGGCAGTAATACGTCAAACGCTTGTTTAATTCTAAATTCGGCGGGAGTCATTTATCATGCAATACTACAGTGTTTCTGTTATATAAAGCTTCTATGAATGTATAAACAGGTTGAATACACACACACACACACACACACCATTAATTTATGAGGGGAGGTACTGAGTCAGTAATCATCAACATGTGTTATTTCTCACATGCAATAGCCTGCAAAATCACAGAGGAACCAAATGAAGATTTCAAATGGTGTGGGTAAACAATTGATTAAATGCACAATACCCTTTTTAAAAGTGTTCTGTATTTTTCTCCAAGGTCTGTTATCAACATTTCAGCTCTTGATAAAAATGTAATAACATTAGAAATTATAGCACTATAACCACAATGGTAGGTAACTCTCCAAAGTTCATTCAATACTTAAGCTTTCTCCTCTTTTAAAATGGCTTGAATGTGTCATTATAGCATTATTTTTATGCACAGCACCGTAAGGACCATTGCATAGATTCTACAACCATAGTAACTACTATTATTTGTAACATCAACCATGGTCATAATTATAATTATTACCATTATTATTATTCGGCTGCTGATGTGAATGCTTTTTGTTGTGAAGAATATTTTAAGTGACTTGAAATGCTAGATTATCCCAAAGATATCCAGGGGACAAACAAACCAAGAAGATGCTCTTGTGGCTTAGCTGTCTACTAAGTTTTCAAAATGGGGGAGCCACAAATTCCAATTTCATTGTGATGTGTACAAATTTATGATGCAAACCATACGACCTAAGGCAGTAGATGAGGATAAAATTGCTACAAAATCCCCTTGCGTTATTGTCACTCCAAGTTACACTGACATAGTGAAGTTATGACAACATAGTGATATTGTTACACTAGTGGAAACTACACTCAGCTTAAGTTGTATGCCATCATGATGACAATTCTGCAAAGACGGGAAATGTGAGGTGTTGGGGACATGGTGTGTGGAGTGGCGGAGAAGTGGCCACTTAGCCCAGATCCTATTTTTCACAAGGACTTTGTCTTAGCAGCCAGCAAAACACCCACTGGAGTCCACAACAACAGCCCTGTCCCAATTCTGCCTTCTCTAGCCACACTGGGAGACAAGAGTTCATCTAACCCGAAAGACACTCATGGAACTAGGGGTATAAAGGATCTACCCATGAAACACAGAACACATATATCAATACATATGAAATTGGTGTCAGGGGACTTAAATGATGGGACATCTAGCACAAGTGGAGCACTTTGCACAAATATCCAACAGACACGATAACCTGAAAAGTGCAGATAAATAAATAATACAAAATAATTTTCTAGAACTTTAGATGTACCTGGACTCACAATTTCAGATACTAACACCCACCAGGAATCCAGACTCCACCGTTGCAATTGGAACTGGAAGGACAAAGCACCCTACACCACTAAGCAAAGGAGGGGTGCCTCACCTCGGAGGGTAGACTATACCTTAAAGCAGTATTCCTGAATCTACTCCATCCATTTCCCCCTAGCCACTCAAGAAAAGGGATCAGAACACTTGAAGACCTGTGGCCACTGTGTCTTTCCCAGTTTTTTCTCTGCACTAAACTGTGCACTGGTTTAACAACTATCCCTTACTCAACAGGTGGTAGCAGTCTTCCCCACAAAACAAGGATGCAGTTTAGTACAGAGGGGATTGGTTTAGCCACAAAAGTACCATCATGCACTTGTGAATGTGGAGCACAGGCATTTTTGGTGAACACTGAACACTCCAAACATCTACCTATGAAAATCCTAGCCAAAGAAAATCTCAGGGGTTGTATCATTCACCTCGGTATTCTGCTCTTCAGAGAAAAGAATATAGAATTATACCCAATGCTTCTAGTACATAGGAAGCTGCTGTATACCAGGGCAGGGCAGGGCAGGCCAGTGGACCATCTAGCCCAGGTACTGTGTGTTCCCACTGGCAGCAGCTCTCCAGGATTTCAGGCAGAAGAGGATCTTCACATTACCTGCTTCTTTAAAAACAACAAAGAACTGGAGATACCTAGGATTAAAGCTGGCACTTGCTGCATGCAAAACATACACTCCACCTCTACTACTGAGCTTCAGTCACTCCTCCAATTCTGGTGTCAAGCACACAATCACCTTGCAAGGGACATTTCGACATGGAATAGCATACTGAGAACAACAGGGACAGCTCCCAGTGCCAAGTAGCATTGCATTCTACTTGCTAATGCTGTTTTCCATAGGATGCCATGATTACTGTTTCAGTCCGTCACAAATGTATTGCCTGAATTTCACAAAATAACTGTGCTGCTTAGTGAGAAGCTTGCAAGATGAATATTGCGTGTTAACATGTAATATTTACATGAAAATCTAGTAATGACATAAAGGTACTTAAGAAAGCACTTTCTTTTACAGAAGAAAATGTGTGTTAAGGGTTACACTGCTGGATACATTGTGAAGAGGCTCTCAAATGTGTTGATTTATGCAGAGAGAAAGCAGCTCTGAGTTGTTGAAGTGCACATTAATGAGCACTTCTAAATATTCTTATTAAATGCTAGTGCCCACAAATTCTAATTTAGATTATATAAAAATGAATGCTAATATGATGTTTTTTTCTTTAAAAAGCTCAGAGTGACATACATGGGGCACCCAATGGTCTCCTATCCAGGCACGGATCACTATTTCATTATTCATTCATTCATTCATTAAATAAATTTCTGTCCCGCTTTTTACAGATATGCCCTCACAAAGCAGCTTCCAAATGATAAAAGGCATTTTGTACAAGCCCATATAAAGATACAAACAAAGCACAATCAGAATTAGGCGTCTCCAGTAAAAGAAAATCCATTAAAATCCAGTATGTATAATGGAACATTGGGTGCTTCCAGACAAGGTTTTTATTCTGTAATTGCCCTGGCTCATTCACAGAATTTTACACTGTTTCCAGATGTCATCATCTTCCATTTGTAAACCTCCTGTGTGTTCCCAGTGCTTCGTTTGTGTTTTTTCTTACCAGAAAATGTCACTTGAGGAAAAGATGGAATAGGTACATAATGCCTTTTGATTGGTAGTGCTGGAGCCCTCCATCTGGACGAACCCACTGTCAGTTATAGAATGAAGGCAATCAACCACCTCCATCATCTGTTTTTTCTTCCTTACGTTTTCAACTATTGCCCGTAGAGATAAAGAGCTAGTGATATGTTAGTGTGTTAAATCACTTAACTAGTTTGAAAGCTTGACTAAAATCCTTCTTACCATCCTATTGATACGCACGAAGTCTTCAGGCTTCTTTGCCCAAGGGGGAAGCTCAACGTCATTTACAACAACTTCATCTTCTCTGACTCCGAGGTTATATCCATTACTGTTGACAAACATTTCTGGTAGATAGTAAAATTCTGGAATTAACTCCTGTAGTGGAAGAAACAAATGTTATTACTAGATAATCACTTAACTGACTTATGTGGTATTACTTTTCAAACTCATTTCTGTATTATTTGCGCAGACAGAAGTTGTTCAAGAACTTTTGCAACCTACCTTTAAATGGAAAAAAATGCTATTACATTGTTAAGGCTTGTTTATGTTATATTTTAAATTTAAATCACTGATATATTAATAAATATAGGAACCATATCAGTTTAAACAGAAATTTGCTTAGACATCTTTCATGGAAATAAATGAGTAATATTCAGAAATGGGTCATTTTCATAAAAACCCTGCCATTGGTGGTTTGTTTTCAAGGTATGGGATGTTTACATTACACTCCACTGCCTGGCTGGGACTCCCAGCCTTCAGTGTCATCACCTGTGGAAACCAGCCAGGAGCTAGACGTATTTTTCAAACCTAAAGAAACAAGACCTTTAGGTGACAACACAAGCAAGTTGGCCAATATCATCTTCAGCATACCAACTTTTAACCATAATCAATCTGAAAGAAGTACTTATTATCACTTATTTATTTATTTATTTATTTATTCATTCATTCATTTCATTTCTATACCGCCCAATAGCCGAAGCTCTCTGGGTGGTTCACAAAAATTAATCATGAAACCTGTTAATTTCCTACCATCTTCATTTGCATCCCAACAGTAAAACTGGTTGTATTGGTGAAGCTTTGTGTCTCCTCCAATGAGAGTTGTGTCACAAAACCTACACTTCCATTTAGTAACCACATATTTTGCCCCACTCCCACTGTGGTACTTTTTATTTTCTGCAGGCCTTCTTGCATCAAGTGATTAGTCCATTCATTCATTCATTCCATTTATATCTCGCCTTATTTATTTACTTACTTACTTACTTACTTACTTACTTACTTACTGACTTAATCACCCATCTGGCTGGTCACCCAGCCACTCTGGGCGATGTACAACAGTACAATTTACAACAGTAAAAGTAAACATTAAAACATTACTTAAAAATACCTTAACTCACTCCAAATGCCTGCCTGAATAACCAAGTTTTCAGTGTGTGGTGGAAACTCATTAAAGAAACTCATTTTCTTCCTTAAGGAACCCAAGGCAGTGTACATAATCCTCCTCCTCTCCATTTTATCCTCACAACAACAACCCTGTGAAGTAGGCTGGGCTGAGAGTCTGTGACTGGCCCAAAGTCATCCAGTGAGCTTCCATGGCTGAGTGGGGCCTAGAAGCCAGATCTCCCAACTCCCAGTCCAACACTCTAGCCACTACACCACACTGGGTATGAACCACTTACTGGTTCATACATTCTCAACTTAAAGCCTCCTATTTTTAATCTGCATTTTTCTGTCCAAGTCCAGCTCCTTCTTCCCCATACCCAGCTTGCCATTCCAAGCCCTTTCCTATTCCTTGTTTTTCATAGCGCAAGCTTTTGAGAAAAGGGGAGAAAGGCAGCTGTCATCTCTGCCTCTTTCACCTTCTCTCCAGCATAAGTTTTATGAACTGCCCAGAGAACTTCAACTATTGGGTGATATAGAAATGTAATAAATAAATTGTCTACTGCTAGGGCTCCATCTGGAGTCCTGAAAGACTCATCTCTGACTGCCCTTGTCTTTGGGATTCCTGTTCCTGACTGAACTCTGGGCCAATCTACATTGCGCCCGCCATCGTAATGAATTTGGTGTCCTGTTGGGTTAAACGCTCTGGCATTAAAACGTGATTATCCACACTTACCCATTTTCCCCGTTGCGGTGCTTCATTGAATGCGCGAGCTTGGTTTACACTCAAGCGCTGTGCTGTTCTCCTGCTCTTAAAGACGGAGGCTCTCATTGGAGGATCAGAAACTCTTCTTGTTTCTGCTGATTCCACGCCCACCATGCTCACAGCTCTCGACGGCCCCATGTTGTCTTCCGGCTACTGATTGCATAGCTTCCTCAGCACTCAATGTTTCCTCAGCAATGAGCAAAGGGCTGAATGTGCGCGTGCTTGTCTGATCTTGGAAGCTAAGTGGGGTCAGCCTCGGTCAGTAGTTGGATGGGCAACCGCCTGGGAATCAGGCTTCCTGCATTGAGCAGGGGGTTGTTCTATCCCTTCAAATGAGACTTAAGTTTTACGCCCTCCT
Source organism: Heloderma suspectum (assembly GCF_057233095.1). Lineage (NCBI taxonomy): Eukaryota > Metazoa > Chordata > Lepidosauria > Squamata > Helodermatidae > Heloderma > Heloderma suspectum. Next base: position 41,192,136 of record NC_139460.1, on the reverse strand, counting down.
ATCCCCCACTTCGGATTTTTTTTAAAAAATTAAGGTGTTATCTTCGAAGAATCGTGGTTTCTCTGCAATGTTTTTTTTTTTCGTAATTCAGGCATGATCTTCGAAGATTCGAAAATTCGAAGATTTGAAGCTTCAAAACGCGCGCACATCCAGCCCTTTGCTTGTTGCTGAGGAAACATTGAGTGCTGAGGAAGCTATGCGATCAGTAGCCAGAAGACGACATGAGGCCATTGAGAACTGTGATTGGACAGGAGGGAAATACAAACACAGTCGTATATGGACAGGCAGGGGAGGAGACTACGACCAGATATGTTAGCGAAAGTGGAAAATCAGAGCACATTAAGAGGAAATACTGGGATATCAGGGTATGGAAAGAGGGAGCATGGAAGCGCGAAATTCTGGTTCCAATTCGAGGCAGGTACTGCGTAGTATGAAAGACAGGCGATGAAACCTCATTGGAAGCAAAAAAACCCGTAAGTGTAGTTCAGCCCTCTGTCTTCCCCCTCTGCTCCAGACCACTTGCTAGACCTGCCTGTGGGCTCCACTTCACCAAGACCAGGCCTGCAAATGATCTCTCTTTCTTCCTCTTCATTCTTCCTTTTACCTTAATTCTGATGCTTTCTCCTGCTCTCTGCTGTATCCATGATTTTTACCCCATTCTTTTCTTAATGAATAGGTAGAGCTCCACGCTCCTAACTAATTCTCAGCAGTTTCCTATTATTTAGCTGGTACTGAAAAACATAAAACTCTACACCTTTAAGCTTATTATCTGTTAGATAAGGTCTCAGGAGTGGGCAACTTTGGAGTGGCTCCCCTGGAAGCTGTGCCCTTCCGCTGGCGGAAGTGGTCACACCACTGCTGAAAGTGGCTGTGGCACCAGAACCCAGCAGTTCTGTGTGGAAACAAGGTGCATGGGGTGTGCATACCTCGTTTCCCAGAAGAATCAAGTTCTGACAGCCCACGAACAGCTGCATTGTACACCAGAGAATGTTGGTTAGTGGGTGGTTTAAAAGTACAGTAAATAAGGGCGCAGTCCTAACTAAATAGGCAGCCACCTCCAAACTCGGAGGTGACCGCCTATCCTAGGCAAGGCAAGAGAGGCACGGGGGAGGATTGTTCCGTCCGTGCCTCTCCTGCCCTGCTATTTTTTGCTAGACAGCAAAACTAGACAGTTTTCGGCTGTCTAGCCACGGGGGGCCGACCAGGAGAGGAAGCTGCCGTATGACAGATTGGATGTGTCGTACGCGCAGCTTTGCTCTCCCAGCCCCAGAACGCCCCCCTGGAACGCTCCTTTTCAGTCGCTCTGCAGTCATCTTCCGAGCGTGGAGGATGGGGCTTCTCCGTGCTGCCTCGGAGGCAGTGCAGACGAGGGGGGAGGTCAGATTTCCGGAAACCGACCATATCCTATGGCCCTCTAGACAGCATTTAGTGGCCATAGGACTGCGTCTTAAAATAATTAAATAAATAAATTAAAGTTAAGTGAGCAGAAAGCCTCTCACACAATGTGTTTCCTGATCCCTCTTTCCTCCACTGCAGTCCCCACAACTCTCCCTCCCCAAATAGCCTCTCCTGAGGTTCGGCACAGGGGTGTGTTAGGTAAGGCCTAGGATGTGGCACAGAGAGCTAGAGTGAGAAAGAAAAATCTGAGAAAATTGAGCAGAGTCAGCAATAATCTGGAACACAGCTGAGAGAGACCCAAATCTGTCCCTCAGTATAGGCATTGATGTCACACTGAAAATCCTTCGATCCCATGTACCACTTTACTTTCTCTCATATAATGAATGGCAGCCATCCACTTAAAAATGAGGGGCAGCATTTGGGACACTGCTGTGGGGAGAGCAGACCTGCCCTGTCACTGCTTGCGCTAGTGCTTGCATGATCAGGGGGAAAGACGCGGGGGAGGGGAGCTAATTGATCCCATAAGCCTCCAACTCACCCCTCCCCAATTTTAGCCAAATTCTGCCTCCCCATAAAGACAGTAGCTAAGGAGACTGTCACAGCCTGTAATTTGAGCACTGCTTTATACTGGGTGATGGAGATCTACTGACAGTGATCTTGTGGTGAGTATGTGGTTTTCTGTGAGTGGCCATAGCTCAGTAGTAGAGCACATATTTTGTATGCAAAGCCTCTCAGATAGGCGGCTTTGGACAAACCTCTGCTTGAGACCTTGGAAATCTGCTGCCAGTCAGTGTAGACCACAGGTGCAGAATGTTAGGTCCCAGCTGAGGTTCCCCAAGAGCCCAACCCCTTTCCCCTGGCCTTACTCCAACCACTGATCCCCTGGCCTTTCTCCAACCCTTTCTCCAACCACTGCTCATTGGGTGGTTTCCCAACTTTTGGGCAGTTTCTCCCCCCCCCCATTCTAAAAGGTTCAAATGCCTCTCCTAAGGCTTAGTTACTGGCGGCAATAGGTTTAAGCTACAATCTGCTGGTATTTTTGGATTTTGGGCCCTACCCTTTTTGCTTTTGGCTCTGCCCACCATTGGAATGCAGCCCCCAAGAGCAATTCTGAAATGGAATTTGGCTCTTGGGCTGAAAGTTGTTCTGCACCTCTGGTGTAGACAATGCTAGTAAGGCTAGATAGACCAATAGCCTGACTCAGCATGAAGTAGCTTCATATACTGATATTTGTGCACAGAGATGCTCAACATTTGTAGAAGGTCCCTGCAATATGCAGGACTAGAAACATGCACTGTGTCCAGATTGAGCCGAAGTTCAATGCTATTGTTGTTGTTCAGTCGTTCAGTCGTGTCCAACTCTTCGTGACCCCATGGACCATAGCACGCCAGGCCTTCCTGTCCTGCGCTCTCTCCCGGAGCGTGCTCAAATTCATATTCATTGCATCGGTGATGCTATCTAGCCATCTCATCCTCTGTTGTCCCCTTCTCCTTTTGCCTTCAGTCTTTCCCAGCATCAGGGTCTTTTCCAGAGAGTTTTCTCTTCGCATTAGATGGCCAAAATATTTCAGCTTCAGCTTCAGTATCTGTCCTTCCAATGAGCACTCAGGGTTGATTTCCTTTAGGATGGACTGATTTGACCTCCTTGCAGTCCAGGGGACTCGTAAGAGTCTGCTCCAGCACCACAGTTCGAAAGCATCAATTCTTCGGTGTTCAGCCTTCCTGATAGTCCAGCTCTCACAGCCATACATTACTACTGGGAAAACCATAGCTTTGATTAGATGGACCTTTGTCGGCAAGGTGATGTCTCTGCTTCTTACTATGCTGTCTAGGTTTGCCATAGCTTTCCTCCCAAGGAGCAAGCATCTTTTAATTTCATGGCTACAGTCACCGTCTGCGGTGATCTTGGAGCCTAAGAAAGTAAAATCTGTCACTGCTTCCATTTCTTCCCCTTCTATATGCCAGGAAGTGATGGGGCCAGATGCCATGATCTTAGTTTTTTTAATGTTGAGTTTCAAACCAGCTTTTGCACTCTCCACTTTCACCCTCAACAAGAGGCTCTTGAGATCCTCTTCGCTTTCTGCCATTAGGGTGGTATCGTCTGCATATCGGAGGTTGTTGATAATTCTCCCGGCAATTTTAATTCTGACCTGTGATTCATGACATTCATCCAACCCGGCGTTTCTCATGATGTACTCTGCATATAAGTTAAATAAGCAGGGTGACAATATGCAGCCTTGTCGTACTCCTTTCCCAATTTTGAACCACTCGGTTGTTCCATGTCTGGTTCTTACTGTTGCTTCTTGACCCTCGTACAGGTTTCTCAGGAGACAGGTAAGATGGTCTGGTACTCCCATCACTTTAAGAATTTGCCAGAGTTTGTTGTGATCCACACAATCAAAGGCTTTAGCGTAGTCAATGAAGCAGAAATAGACGTTTTTCTGGAATTCTCTTCCTTTCTCCATGATCCAGCGAACATTGGCGATTTGATCTCTAGTTCCTCTGCCTCTTCGAAACCCAGGTTGTACTTCCGGTAGTTCTCGGTTCGCATACTGCTGAAGCCTAGCTTGTAGGATTTTGAGCATAACCTTGCTGGCATGTGAAATGAGCGCAATTGTGCAGTATTGCTATTACATTTCTGGTAATCAGAATGTGAGATATTCCATGGAAGATTTAGTCTGCAATCTTGTGCGCACTTACCTGGGCATAAGTCCCACTGAAGTAACTGGAATTTACTTCTCGGTAAATAGGTTTAGGATTGTATACTAAAGCTCAATTCTTCTATTTAAAAAAGGGACTTCAAGTGTTTACATTAAGTAAATCATGCCAAAGTGTAATTTCAAAATTCATGTGGTATGCACTATTTATCGTTGAAGTACATATTCTAGAATTTGAATGGTTAACAGAACAATCTAGATTTCTTGATGATAACCTTTTACGACGGCTGTTTTTAGGATATGTTCCTAAAGAGATTATTTCTCTTGGCCTGTAACATTAATATTATTTTCTTATCGTTGTTTTAGGGATTGTTCTTTGCTACATATGTTTTATATATTGTATGATGTTTTATTTTGTAATCCAGCCACCTTGAATTCATTTTTTGAAAAAAGGCAGGATATAAGTTTTTAAAATAAGTAAAATTAGAAACCCACTATGTGAGTTTTCAGAAGTTGGTACTTCTTTTACTCCATGAATTCCCCAAATGCCAGGTTAGTTAAGATTTCTATTACTTCATTAGCAGCTACTTTTCATGTAGTCTTAATAGCTTACATTGCAATCCTATACTTGTCTACTCAAAAGTAAGTCTACCAAGTTCAATGGGACCTACTCTCAGATAAGTGGGTATAGAATTGCAGCCAAAGGCTTTTTATATATATATATATATATATATTTCGAAATAAGGAACAATGTAATAAAGCTACCAGTGAATTTTAAAAGGACAAAAAAGTATATTATAACAGACACCTTATGCCTTTAAATATGATCTCTAGTTTATTTTAATAGCTATGCTAAAACCCAAAGGTATTGTTAATAGCATTACACGTGTTATGTCTTTGTATGAGGAGGAAAATGCCAAAGTACATTTTCTAATTTACAAGCTTGGGACAAATTCAAGCTGCTGAAAAATTAAACTCTAAAAGTATGTCTTGGTGTTATAGAAGACTACTATTAACACTATAATAATTGTATACCATAAGCCTCAAATATGACATTTCAATGTAATATGTTTTGCCAGTAGTACACCATTTTATGGCCTCCCTCTGAAATCAAATCCAATACAGACATTTTCAGTTTTCTAATATAATTCAGTGCAAGATTTTAAAGCTTCCATTTCCCCTACTCGTGCCTGTTTCTTTTTTCCCCAAAAAAGCTTGTCTCCAGATATCCATTAATTCAACTATCACCTTATATTGTTGGGATGTGGGGAGGAGAGGGTCATTCAGTTATAAGAACCTCCATTAACTGTATTAATTTACAATATGTCACCTTAATGACATTTTGTCATAGCTACCTTTCCTGACATCTACACACTCTTGTCCAAGAGTAATATAACATGTTTGGGAGGCATTCAAGAAGATTAGTTTTTGAACACTGTACTCTTTGGATGCCAAATTTACACAAATTGAACGGGAAGGAAAAAGGAGGTGCTAGAAAAAGTGAAAAATGAAAGGACCAAGTTATGGTCATTTTCAAGTGGTTTGTTTGCTAATGGATCATTCCACTAGTATTCATTTTTCACTTTGTACTGATTACTACAGGAAAAGGTCAATGTTTAAAAGAAAAGACAAAAAATAAATTCTTTCATCCAGGTTTCTCCTTTGTGTGCTACTATGATAATTTGTCAAATATGGCATTATGATTATGTGACTTTTGTTCACAACAGGGAATTCCTGCATTTGAAAACGAAACAGTGCAAACACACTGGCCCAATTCAGATGTAATGGTTTGTTATGAGAATGAGCAAGTGTGAGTCTCAGTCTTGGATGCAACCTCCTTGCTTCCCATGCAAAGGGAGGAGATGAGAAGATTCTGATTGAGTATGTGGACTGTTTTTAAAACCTGGCTGTGAGTGAGTGACCTCCCCAGCTGCTCCTATTACAAGTGGTAGCAGCTAAACAACCCAGGAACTCTGGCTTGTCAGGGGAGAGGGCATAGTGTCTCTCCCCTCATAAGCCAGAGTTCCTGGTTTGTACACAATGCTAAACAACCCAGGGACAAATTGTCCCTGGACTGTTTAGTTGCTGCTGCTTGTAGCAGGAGCAATTGGACAGTGTGCACTTGCACACTCACAACCCAGGGTTGTTGCGATGTCTAAATGGGGCAATGTCTGGGTTGGCTTATAGGTTACAGCTGACGTTCATCAAGCTTCTATGTCTTCAGCATGTGGACACAGTAGAAGCTGAGAATAAGCATATGGAAATTAATGAGAGCCAATAATGGATGGATGGATGGATGGATGGATAGATAGATATGAGAGTAAGTGATAATATATTAATTTAAATTCATTCTTGTTTTGCTGTCTAGGCTAAGTATGCAAATATACTTAAATCTATAATATTGATCACGAAGATGGACTCTGAGTAGTTCTAACACATTTTATTATTACAGGATCAATGTGCACACTGTAACTAGTTGAACAGCTTACGTTAATATGTACTTATATATGGTCAGGGTGATTTTAACTAAAACAACAGATGGGCCAACAAAAAATTCTGATCAGAAACGTTTGTATTTTGTTCTTTCCGAAAGGGACAATCTTAATAACTTTAGGCTGGTGGCAACAGTCCTTTCCTGGGCAAGGTCCTTGAGCAGGTGGTTGCCAACCAACTCCAGACTCTCTTGGATGAGACCGATTATCTGGATCCATTTCAGTTGGGATTCAAACTGGGTTTTGTCATGGAAACAGCCATGGTTGCCCTGTATGATGGCCTATATCAGGAGAGAGACATGGGGAGTGTGACCTGGTTGATTCTCCTTGAGAGTCTCAGTGGCTTTTAATACCATCGATCATGGTATCCTTCAGGGATGATTGTCTGAGCTGGGAGTGAGAAGTACTGCATTGCAGTGGTTTCGCTCCTATGTGGATGGTCAGCTCCAGAAGGTGGCACTTGGGAATATTGCTCGGCTCTGTGGATTCTTCAATATGGGGTTCCACAGGGGTTGGTTTTGTCCCCCACACTATTTAACATTTACACAAAACCATTGAGTGCAGTCATCTGGAGTTTTGGAATGTGTTGTCAGCAGCTCTATTTCTCCTTTTCATCTTCATCAGGTGAGGCTGTGGGTGTGCTAGATCAGTCCCTGGATGCAACGATGGACTGGTTGAGAGCTAATAAACTGAAGCTCAATCCAGACAAGACTGAGATGTTGTTAGTGGGTGGTTCTTCAGACTGGATGGAGGGTGCTCAACATGTTCTGGATGGGGCTGCACTCCCACTGAAGAGCAGGTTTGTAGATTGGGTTTTTTCTCTGGAGCCATCTTTGTCACTGGAGGCTCAGGTGGCCTCAGTGGCACGGAGTGCTTCTACCAGCTTCGGTTGGTGGCCCAGCTACACCCCTATCTGGACAAGGATAATGTGACTTCAGTCATCTCTGTTCTGGTAACCTCCAGATTAGATTATTGCAATGTGCTCTATGTGGGGCTGCCATTGAAGACGGCTCAGAAGTTGCAGCTTGTGCAAAATGCAATGGCCAGATTGATAACAGGAACAAGGAAGTCCAAACATATGACACTGATTCCAGTCAACTTGGATTGGCTGCTTGTATGTTAAGAAGCCCAATTCATGGTGCTAGTTTTGACTTATAAAGCGTTACATAGCTTTGGACCACAATAGCTGATGGAGTGCCTCTCCTGGCAGGAACCTACCCATATACTACCCATATAACATTTAAGGCTCTCCACTAGATGTTTCCTCTGAGGGAGGCTCGGAAGGTGGCAACAAGGGATAGGGCCTTCTTGGTCGTGGCCCTGATTATGGAATGATCTCACTAGTGAGGCCTGCTTGTTGCTAAAACTGTTATCTTTTTGGCACCAGGTTAAGACTTTCCTCTACTCTCAGATGTTTGGCAGCACATGATAAGGTGTATAATTCGGGCCCTGGATTTATTGTTGATTGTTAACATTGTTAGATATCTCTGTGTGCGTGTGTGTGTGTGTTGCCTGTTTATACATTGGTATGTAAACTGTTTTTATATTATGTACAATATTGTATTTTAAAACATTGTATTTTATGTACAATATTGTATTTTAATATTGTATTCTTTGTAAACCACCTAGAGATCTTTGGCTATTGGGCAGTATAGAAATGTAGTAAATGAAGTGAAATGAAATGACTGAGATGTCAAACTGCACTTTCACAAGGGGCGCACACACAACCATAAGCACTGCCTGTCCTGAACACAACAAACCACAGACCTTTGGTCTGTGGTTTGTTTAGAATGATGTGCAAACCTGGACTTCTGGTTTGTCTCTCCCTTGACAAGGCAGAGAAATAACCCAACAACAAGCCACGGGTCCATGGTTTGTTTAGCCGCTGCAGCATGCTGCTCATACATAATTAGCCAGGGTTCTGGAGGAACTCTGGCTTATTGTGATGCACGAACTGGGTCTATACATCTGCTATAAAATAAAAGAACTGTAAAAGGTGTTGGCTATTTTTCACTCGAAAAACTAAGTGAATTATTTAATATGTATCCAGACATTGGTGCTTCCTGGCCAAAAGGCATTGCTTTCTTTGTAATGCATATTATATATCAAATGACATTGATTTCCAATGGAATCCAAATCATACAAGGACCTAGTACCAGTTTATGAGTTCACTGTTTCTTTGTCCAACCAATTATTTCTCTCCTCTAAGTCAGGGCAGAAATTCAATACATAAATAATGTAACTCCTAGTAACATCAGTATAAATGGATTTTGAGATCATAAGTGCCTATAAAAAGACTCTAGCAATATGCATTTTAAAAAGATAAATAGAGGTCTGTTATAAATGCAGAGGAGTAAGTTTAAATATCTTTTCTGTTTCAAATCCAAGTGGGTATCTGATGACAATGTAACTTTAATTTTTTAGAAAAATATTTAACAATGACACACAATCATGAATGATTTAAAATCAAACAACAATGTATTACTAGCATTTTTCATGCAGTTTGGAAATATTACGGTAATTGATAAACGGGAGAGGATCTTATTTTTTAAAAATAAAGCAAGAACACAGGGTTCACTTTGATAGTCCTGTGTAAACATAGAAAAACATTTATATACTGCAGTGGTGCATAGAAAACATCATAAAATTATCCTGCTCTACGGCTGTTTCTATGTATTGTGTAGATATTGGTTTAATCTAATGTGTACTGTTGCATAATATCCTCAGGCATAGTCAAGTAAAAGCTAAGGCTTACAGAAAAGCATACATTTTAAATGTGTCTTGTCATTAATGCTTTATTAATTGCCCCAGGCAATGCAAAGCCAGAGCTCGGCAAGCTATAACAATATGACACTTTAAGGTCAAATCCAATCTTGCTGTGTTTATGGAATGGGCCAAATACAGAGCAAACAGCAGGAAAGAACAATCTATTGGGCTTTTCTCTGTCTTGTGTTTATTTGATTTAAATTAGGACAGATTTTATTTTTTTCAGGAACAAAAGACTTTTTAACCATTCAGATATTGGAAACGTCTTTTTTTCTCATTGTATGTAAAATGTAGCTTTTTCAAATAGCGATGCCCAGTGCAACTGCACTTTTTGCTCCTATGTGAAACAAACATCCGAAGTACAAATGAGTCAATGGTATATTTTTAGCATGTAATAGTAGTAACAGTTACTCATTTATTTTGCATGCATGTGTGTAAGATGTTATTCCTACCTTCACATCTGAAGTGTCTCTTTGGCTGTTTCTCCAAGATCTTGCCACTGAAGAGAAGGTTCGATCCGGATGATCAAATTTTCCATCATTTGCATTAAGGAAAAATGTTGTAAAAGGCTCCTACAACCCCCCAAAATGAATATATATATAATGAGCAAAGGGATCACACAACAACTTCCTAATTTGACTGCCTTCTAAGCTTAATATTTAAAATTAATTAAAGAAAGAATTAATAAAGAATTAATCAGCATGTTGCACTAATACATTGCTTATGCTTAATCTCTTTATGCAACCATCACTACTAATGTATTATAGTACAGACCAAAAGCATCCTAAAATGGAAGGATTACAATAAAATGATGTACTGGCTGTATATTAAGAATACTGTCTTCAAGAGATTGGTGTAGCACAATTTATTTTACATACATAAGCATTCAAAATAATCCAATGATATTTCTATTTATTTTATTGGCCAGACTGCATAATAATTTTTGTAAGGCTGCTCTTTGGAGAACTTTCTATTTACTTTATTGCATGTAATATTATATATACATATACATATACATATACATATATATTCATTCTATTTTCAGAAACATGGTGAAGAGTGAATTACTGCATGTCCGAATCTATCAAGCCTCTGACAAAGACATGAAACAGCAAAAAGTAGGTACTTTTAGGTTCCCTTGATTTCAATGAGAGAGATTTAAGCATGCACTTAACTCTCCCACTGAACAGGACTTGATAATGCTTAATTTTGGCAGGATCCTTCCCTAATTAAATATGTCATTTAATGCATTTTAAAATATTATCATGCTACAGTATCACAAAAACCTACTGTTTGAGATGTTCAATACGAAATGAAAGCTTTGTTCTATTAGTAAATTATTTACAAGGGCTGCACACAGAAATTAAATTACCATACAACTTTATATATAGTAAAAGGTAAAGGTAAAGGTGTCCCCAACCAGTCGTGTCCGACTCTAGGGTGCGGTGCTCATCCCCGTTTCTAAGCCGAAGAGCCAGCGCTGTCCGAAGACGCTTCCGTGGCCATGTGGCCAGCATGACTGAACACCGAGGTGCACGGAACGCTGTTACCTTTCCCGCCGAGGCGGTACCTATTTATCTATTTGCAATTTCTTGCTTTCGAACTGCTAGGTTGGCAGAAGCTGGGACTGAAGACGGGAGCTCACTCCATTACGCAGCACTCTGGTCTCAAACTGCTGACCTGCCGACCTTCCAGTCTGCAGTTCAGCGTCTTAACCACTAAGCCACCGCGGTCCCTTTTTTATATATAGTACATCCCTTAAAAAAAAAACCCTGTAAAGGTCAGATTCGGTTATCTCCCATAAGCACAAACTTCTGCTTGCCAAGAGCCGGAAACAGAGAGAACATTTTGATGGCACAAAAATCCTATGCAAAGATCAGGGCAGGGAGATGGGTGAGGAGGATGCAAAGGGTGATTCAAAGATGCCCTCACCATGTCACTATGTAGAATGAGATGGTAAAGTCTTCAATGAAGGATTAGAACTAATGTGGTTTCGGCCTACTGCCTATTTTAATTTCCACGAAAAGAATAATCTTATACTTAGCTTCGGTTATGCAGGAATCTTGCTTGATATGCCCATGCCAAAAATATTCTCTAAATTCATATTCTCTTAAATTCTCATCCTCCCAGTAGACTACGCTTTCCTTGCTTTCAGATCCACCAGACGAATTCAGAACTAATCTTAAACTGAAATCACTTCCGTGGTATGAGGCCGAAACACGGTAAAATCTACAGAATTACACCCTTAGAAGAAAATGATTTGCAACACAATCCTACACACACACACACACACACACACACACACTCAGAAGTAAGCCCTGCTAACTTCAATGGGTCTTACTTCCAGGTAAGTATGTATAGGATTGGTATACACTAAGGGTGCAATCATATGCATATTTTGACAGAAAAAAGGCCCACAACTCCCAGCATGCCCCAGCCAGCTATACTGGCTGGGGCATGCTGGGAATTGTAGACCTTTTTTCTGTCTAAACATGCATAGGGCTGCGTCTTTTATTTGTTTAGTTATGTGGACAAATTCATAGTGATGTATTCTACAGCATTTCTAATATCAAAAGTTCTTGGGTGAGGGGAGGTGAATAATTATAGTTCTTTGCATCATTAGATTAAATGCTATGGAAGCTATTAAGTTCTGTTAATAACAGCTGCAGACATAAAAAAAGAAAAGGAAATGTGTTCCCTAAAACCCAACATTTGACAACTGCAGTAGAAGAACTCTATAGTCTGGTCTGGAAGGTAAGTTTTATAATGAATGTGAAACATAATGCCAAACAGAAAGTAACATGGAACATGATTGTATTTGATCAGTGTGAGTAGGCTCACATTACCTATACCCAAATGCAAGACTTTATTGTTAGGCATTTTCAGCTAAGAGCGGTAAATATGGGTTGTTGGCAAAACCGTCATGGCTAAGGTTCTGAAAGTGTTTCAAAAATGTTACTGAATATATTAAAGGAGCCATAATTGCTCATAGATACATTCAGCACTGGGGTCTCCAATGTGGTGCCCATGGGCACCAATGTGCCTACAGACACCTCTCCTTGCATCGGCCAGGCATCCTACTTCTCCTGATTTTTAGTTTATTTCTTAGGTTGTTACAGGTTTTTTTGAAATTGGGATGCTACAAAGTGAAATGCCACCCTCCAGCACCAAGAGTGGCTTTTTGTTTTGGACCTCAGACCCCATCTCTGCCTTGTATTAGGTTCTTGGGCAAGTTACTTTTCTTGTAGACTCACCACATTGCCTTCTGGGAAATGAGTGTTTTGTGACTGGCCATGCCTACTATACTACTGGCTGTCATTTCAAGCCAGCACGATGGCAGTCATTTTGTGAAAGTGCCCATGACACTCTCAAAATTCTCATTGTTCCCCTCAGTCCAAAAGGGTAGGGGATCCCCGAGCATATAAGCAGCATATGCTGAAACCTATATTGTTCAGAGAAGCAAAATCACTTTCCTATTTTAGTAGAGAGACAAAGGACATGAACCACTTACACCATGGGCAAGTAATATTGGTAGTGTTCCCCCCTGCCCCCATTTTCCTGCTTCTCCAACAGCATGGTGGGACTTTAGGGAAAGCGTGGGGCCTGTAAACAACTCCCTTGTTTTTATTGTGCCATCCTTCTTGCAAGTAGCATCTGCTCTGAGCATGTGTAACATGCACTGGGCAAAGGGGAAGTCTGGAAGGGAATATGGGAGATGAATCCAGACCTCCCATTCTGCTTAACATCTGATTACACTGCCTGTGTGTCTGTGTACTCATGTGGGGTGGATGGAGGAGAAACAGTCTACCAAACTCTATAAGGATTCTCCATGTGTGAATGCTATAACCATTGTGTGACTTGACCATGCCAAAAGAATATTTAATCTTAGATGGCTGAAATATATTTTGGTTGGAAGGGGAGAACTCTCATCTTCGTCTTTCCCTTCTTTGCTCCAAAAATCTACTTGTTCAAGCAAAACAGAGATAAATGCCTTCCACGACTGGTTAAGGGAGCAGGTGATTAAAGAGGTTGATAGAGGAACAACAGCCTTTGCTAACTGTCTCCTGAGCTTGCAAGAAGCAATCCAATTTACTGTCTCTATTGCCTTATTAGCAGAATAGTTCTTGAATATACAGATTCCAAGCTCTGAAGAATTCCAGACCTTGATTACAGGTCAATTCACACCAAGGCAAGATTAGGAACATGCCCAGTAGGATTCATTGGTCCTGCTTCATGATGCCAGGAAGGCTAAATCAAAGAGAAGACATTACCCAGAAATATTATTTCAATAAATATTGGCAGAATGTATTGCCACTGTCAGGGTGAAAACTGAGCCCAGAGAGCCTCAGAGAAGTTCAGATTCTGAGGAGGAACAGCTATCCGTGGGAGAGGGAACAGCTCATCCCTCCCAGGCTCAGCACCAGGCAGGGATTCCTCCTGCCAGCATTCCTAAGATAGATAGCGACCCTGGCAGTGAGGGAATGCGGGAGGGGGGCTTCTTAGATGCTCGACGCAGACGCAAAGACAAAGAGCGACGAGCGATGGAGGGCATAGAAAGGAGGAGTAGCGCCCGTTCGGCGTGCAAGCAACGGCCGCCTCCCATGGACCCAAGGGAAAGAGGGAGGATCTCTCCCTAGCCCATAAGTTCTGGGTTTTCAAGTGGCTCTCTTTCAAACAGGGATCAACTGACTACTTGAAGCTTAGGCCACCCTGCTGTTCCTTGCTATAGTTGCTGGTGATTAGCATCTGAAAGAATCATTAAGTTGTAAAAGAATTAAAGCTTTGAAAAGAAATCCTTTCGTGTGTGTCTTGAGTTGGCTAGTGGAATCTACTGGGAGAGGCTGCCAGAGCGCTCCTGACAGCTTGATCCCCGTTCCTCTCTCTTTCTCTCTCTTCTCCTCTTGCCAAATGGAAGGTGCCAGGGACATGGCAGTGCAAGCTCTGGCGCAAGAGAACCAGATCCTCCGTGATCAAGTGGCTCAACTGACTGCCATACAGAATCTGCAAGCTGCGCCACCTCCGATTCCCCCCCACACCGATTCCCCCCCCCCACCGCAAATGCCCAGTGGCTTTTCCAGAGATGTTTTCTGGGGAGAAAGGACTTTTTCAGATTTCCTGGGCCCAATCAGAGCTGTACATGTGCCTTCGACCTGAGGATTTCCTCATGGAACAGGTTCATGTGGGATTCATCATTAACCTACTTTCAGGAGTGGCAGCTAAATGGGCTTCGGGACTTCTTCTCGCTAATGACCCCCTGCTTGGGGATTATCAAGGTTTCATGACAGCGATGGCCAGATTTTTCGGTGACCCCCTGCGCACGCAGACGGCTTCTCGGGAGATTTGCCGCCTCAGACAGGGCAAGGACTCAGTTTCCAGCTATGCAACAACTTTTCGCTTACTGATGCAGTATTTACAGTGGAATGATACCGCACTGGTGGCTCAGTTTTTGGACGGTTTGAACGACGAGATCTTGGACGAGTTGGCGTGCATGCCTAGCCCGCCTATTTTGGAGGACCTCATCCAGACCTGCTTCCAGATAGTCGGAGATAGCCTCCAGATAGTCGATAGATAGTCGGCTGGACGGGCGCCGGCAGACCCGGCGGGGCGCTGGGAGCCGAGATTTCCCTCCTCCCATTCCCCCCGTTTCCTGCACCCTCCCCCACCCCCCCACCCCTGCGGTGGGAGCGGAGGAGACCGTGATGCAGGTGGGAGCTACCCGAGCCCCACTGCCTCCGGAGGAACTAGAGCGGTGGCGCGCTGAGCGCCGATGCTTTCGGTGTGGAAAACTCGGACATTTTGCCAAAACCTGCCGCGCTAGACCCGCAGCTCCTCTGCCTCCCCCTCCTCTCCTTCCTCCCCCTCCTCCTCCTCGCCCCCAGGCCTGACTAGGCTGCCCCCCAAGCCTGTTGGGGGTCTCCAGTGTGGGGGTGGGTTCCACACCCGGTGGGTGCCTTCCGCAACCCCCCCACCCCCATCTCCTATTGCATGTTCACCTCCGCTCCTCCCAGTGGGGTGGGGTGGAGGCCCTGGCTTTAGTGGACTCGGGGACTATGACCAGTTTCATGGATGAAACCTTCGCCCTCTTCCACAAGATTCCTACCCTGCCTCTTCCTGTTCCCTTGGCAGTGGAGACCATAGATGGGCGTCCTCTTTCTTTGGGTGCGGTGACCCGGATTACAGCTCCGCTCACTCTGCGCACCCAGTTCCACATTGAGCAGATTCAGTTTCACTTGGCCAAGGTTCCCCAATACCCAATCGTGCTGGGTGTTTCCTGGCTCTCTAAGCAAAATCCTCAGATTTCTTGGGAGCATCAGCAGGTGGAGTTTGTGTCTCCCTACTGCCAGGAGCATTGCCTCCCGACCGAGGTGCCAGTCCCAGCCCAGGCCTTAACCCTTTCCTCCCCCTCCTCATCTGCTTCTGGCAGTTCTTCAGCTACCGTGATCCTCCCAGAGAAGTATGCAGCTTTTCGGGATGTTTTCGACAAGAAGGAGGCCGATCAGCTCCCCCCCCCAACCGCCCATTTGACTGTGCCATTAACCTCATTCCGGGGGCGACCCCGCTGGTCGGCTGTATTCGATGTTGGAGCCGGAACTTCGAGCTCTGCAAGAGCTTTTGGACAAAAACCTCAAACGTGGCTTTAATCGCCCTTCCTCCTCCCCTGCCTGTGCCCCTACCTTCTTTGTGGCCAAGAAATCTGGAGAACTCCACCCGGTGCACGATTACAGATTTTTGAATTCAGTCTTGGTCCCCGACAAGTACCCCCTCCCACTCATACCGGAGATGCTGAAGTGCCTAGGGCGAGCCAAGATTTTCACAAAGTTGGACCTGCATGGCGCCTACAATCTGATTCGCATCCGGGAGGGGGATGAGTGGAAGACCTGTTTTGGCACCCGGTACGGAGTGTATGAATACCTAGTGATGCCATTTGGGCTCGCCTGCGCCCCCCCCCCCACGTTTTCACATTTTATGAATGCCATCTTCCAAGACTATTTGGACACTTTCCTCATTGTGTATCTCGATGGTTTACTTATATTTTCTGAGGACCCCCACGCCCATCAGCACCATGTCTCCACCGTCTCCAGCGCCTCCGCGAGAACCATCTTTATGCCAAGCTGGAGAAATGTGCATTTGACCTAACCTCTTTGGACTTTCTTGGATACATTATCTCAGCTGATGGTATCAGGATGGATCCTGCAAAGGTCCAGGCTGTCCTCTCCTGGCAGGCTCCATCCACCAAGAAGGACTTGCAACATTTTCTGGGGTTTACTAATTTCTGCAGAAAGTTCCTGCCCAGCTTTGCTTGGCTGACATCTCCTCTCACAGACCTCCTTAAGGGCAGGAAATCTCCTTTTCATTGGACGGCATCTGCCCAACAGGCTTTTGAGGAACTTAAGAAGCTTTTTAGTTCTGAGCCGATCCTGTTGCATCCCGACCCGAGGAAGCCTTTTGTAGTGCAAACTGATGCCTCTGACTTTGCGGTGGGGGTGGTGCTTTTTCAGCCAGATCGAGCAGGCAGCAGTTTGCAACCCTGCGCCTACCACTCCAGAAAGCTGAACGTGTCTGAGAGGAATTATATCATCTGGGAGAAGGAACTGTTGGCCATCAAGTCTGCTTTGGAGACCTGGCGTCATCTGCTGGAGGAGGCACAGCACCCAGTTGAAGTTAGAACCGACCATCGCACCTGGAACATCTTCAGACAGCCTGTGCCTTAAACCAGAGGCAGATTAGGTGGTCGCTTTTTTCTTCCCGGTTCCACCTTAAGATTTGCCATGTGAAGGCCTCCAACAACCTACAAGCAGATGCTCTTTCTCGTAAGCTGGACCTCCAGCCAGGAATCCCCCCCTTTCTGATTCTTCCCCCCCAGAGCCTAGCGGCAGCTGCGGTGCCTCACTCTTGGGAGGAGCTCCTCCACTCTGCACAGGCTCAGGATGATTTTGTTCACACAATAGTGGAGGAATTGGGGCTAGCCTCTGCCCCCCCACACACTCTACCCCCTTCTCTTTGCAAGGTGGTCTGCTTTACCGTTCTGGCCGGGTCTATGTGCCCTCTAGACCCCTCCATGAGAAGGTCCTCCATCAGTGCCACGACTCCCCATTTTGGCTTCACCAAGACCCTGCATGGAGTGACGTGGGATTTTTGGTGGCCTCTTGTGTGTCAGGACGTCAAGATCTATGTCACCTCCTGCCCAACCTGACAGCGGGTGAAGGTCCCCCCTCAGGCAAGCCCACAGGCTTGCTTCACCCCCTGCCTACCCCCTCAGGACCTTGGAAACTGCTCTCCCTTGACTTCATCACTGACTTGCCTCCCTCACACAGTAAGGCCACCATTCTGGTGGTGGTGGATTTGTTTTCTAAGATGGCCCATTTCATCCCCTGCTCTGGGTTGCCCACAGCCAGGGAGACGGCAGAGCTGTTTCTGGCGCATGTTTTCCGGCTCCACGGATGGCCCGAGGGTCTCATTTCGGATAGGGGGCCCCAATTCACTGCCCATTTCTGGAGGGAGCTACTTGGGCTTCTCCATGTGACGCTCCGTCTTTCCTCCTCCCACCATCCACAGACAGACGGTCAGACTGAGCGCACCAATGCGACTCTGGAGCAATATTTGCGCTGTTATGTCAATTACCAGCAGAATGACTGGTTTTCCTTGCTGCCTCTCGCAGAATTTGCTTATAACAATGCCTGCCATGCTTCCACCCGCCAAACTCCATTTTTTGTTAGTTTGGTTACCACCCCAAGGCTTTCCCGTCCACCTTAGCTCCCTCTTCAGTGCCAGCGGCCCATGACTTTTTAGAGGAGTTGCGAGCAGTACACCACCTCTTAAGGGACTCCCTTGAGCTAGCCAAGACAGCCTACAAGGCCTCTGCAGACCGGTGGCGCCAGCCGGGTCCATCCCTGCAACTGGGGGACTGAGTTTGGTTGTCCACCCAATACCTCCCCTCTCACTCACCTGCAAGGAAGCTTGCGCCTCGCTGCACGGGGCCTTTCCAGATTATGGCCCAGATTAACCCTGTTGCTTTTCACCTGGCTCTCCCCCCGTTCATGAAGATCCATCCTGTTTTTCATTGGTCCTTGCTGTCCCCCTCGGTTTCTGGCGACCCACATTGCTCAGTCAGCTCCCCCCCGCCGCCAGTGCTAGTGAAGGGGGAGGAGGAGTTTGAGGTTGCGGAGATTCTGGACTTCTGCCTTTCTCGCGGCCGCCTGCAATATCTAGTGGACTGGAAGGGGTACGGGCCAGATGAGCGATCCTGGGAACCCGCGGAAAATGTGCATGCTCCATTGCTGCTGAGGTGCTTCCACCAGCTGTACCCCCACAAACCCGGGGTCACAGGGGAGGAGCCCGAGGGGGGGCCTCATGGGAGCAGGGATGATGCCAGGGTGGAAACTGAGCCCAGAATGCCTCAGAGCAGTTCGGATTCTGAGGAGGAACAGCTATCTGTGGGAGAGGGGCCAGCTCATCCCTCCCAGGCTCAGCACCAGGCAGAGATTCCTCCTGCCAGCATTCCTAAGATAGATAGCGACCCTGGCAGTGAGGGAATGCGGGAGGGGAGCTTCTTAGATGCTCGACACAGACGCAAAGAGCGACGAGCGATGGAGGGCGCAGAAAGGAGGCGTAGTGCCTGTTTGGCGCGCAAGCAACGGCCGGCTCCCATGGACCCAAGGGAAAGAGGGAGGATCTCTCCCTAGCCCATAAGTTCTGGGTTTTCAAGTGACTCTCTTTCAAACGGGGATCAACTGACTACTTGAAGCTTAGGCCACCCTGCGGTTCCTTGCTTTAGTCGCTAGTGATTAGCATCTAAAAGAGTCATTAAGTTGTAAAAGGATTAAAGCTTCGAAAAGAAATCCTTTCGTCTGTGTCTTGAGTTGGCTATTGGAATCTACTGGGAGAGGCCACCAGAGCGCTCCTGACAGCCACCTCATCTGTTATATTTTCATGTATATGAACATATCCATGTAAAAATATGTGCAAGTACTTGAGTGTTTTCTAACGGTGGCAAGGTAGCATTGTTGTTGTTGTTCAGTCGTTAAGTCGTGTCCGACTCTTTGTGACCCCATGGACCATAGCACGCCAGGCCGTCCTGTCCTGTGCTCTCTCCCCTGGAGTGTTATTCATATTCATTACATCAGTGATGCTATCTAGCCATCTCATCCTCTGCCATCCCCTTCTCCTTTTGCCTTCAATCTTTTCCAGCATCAGGGTCTTTTCCAGTGACTTTTCTCTTTGCATTAGGTGGCCAAAATATTTGAGCTTCACCTTCAGGATCTGTCCTTCCAATGAGCACTCAGGGTTGATTTCCTTTAGGATTGACTGATTTGACCTCCTTGCAGTCCAGGGGACTTGTAAGAGTCTTCTCCAACACCACAGTTCGAAAGCAACAATTCTTCGGCGCTCAGCCTTCCTCATAGTCCAGCTCCCACAGCCATATGTTGCTACTGGGAAAACCATAGCTTTGATTAGACGGACCTTTGTTGGCAAGGTGATGTCTCTGCTTCTTACTATGCTGTCTAGGTTTTCCATAGCTTTCCTCCCAAGGAGCAAGCGTCTTTTAATTTCATGGCTACAGTCACCGTCTGCAGTGATCTTGGAGCCCAAGAAAATAAAAGCTGTCACTGCTTCCATTTCTTCCCCTTCTATATGCCAGGAAGTGATGGGGTCAGATGCCATGATCTTAGTTTTTTTAATGTTGAGTTTCAAACTAGCTTTTGCACTCTCCACTTTCACCCTCAACAAGAGGCTCTTGAGATCGTCTTCACTTTCTGCCATTAGGGTGGTATCATCTGCGTATCTGAGGTTGTTGATAATTCTAGGGATGTACGAAAGTTCCGCCATGGATCTTGAGGAGGCTGAATGCCAGGGCATTTGGCCCCCCGAAATCGGTGGTGGAATGGCCCCCCGCCCCCCCCGGGACAGGACTTACCTTAGGCAGATCTTCCTGGCGGCGGCGGCTCTACGCTATTTGCGTTCCCCTTATTTTCACCGTCTTAGTCTACGTAAATGTTTACGTAGACTAAGACATGCCAAAATAAGGAACACAAATGGCGGCACCAATGGGCGCCACCATTTGCGTACACGCGTTTTTGTTTTTTTAAAAAATCAGCTGTGATAGGCTACATAAAGATTTACGTAGCCCATCATGGCTGACTGCAGGGACGCAACCGGCGGCGGCTATGGCCGCCGCCGTTTGCGTCCCTGCTAGCCAGCAGCCAGATGTCCGGCTACTGGTGGAGCCGGCCGGCGGCTCCGCAGAATCCCTGCGGAGCGGAGCCGGCCAGGATTCCGGGGGGGGGGAGAACAGAATGCCTCCCCTCCCAGACAGGATTCCAGGGGGAGAGACGGAATGCCTCCCCCCCAGCATCAGCATAATCCGCGGAAAGGTAAGTACCTTTCGTACATCCTTAGATAATTCTCCCGGCAACCTTAATTCCAACCTTTGATTCATCCAACCCAGCGTTTCTCATGATGTACTCTGCATATAAGTTAAATAAGCAGGGCGACAATATACAGCCTTGTCGTACTCCTTTCCCAATTTTGAACCAATCGGTTGTTCCATGTCCGGTTCTTACTATTGCTTCTTGACCCTCGTCCAGGTTTCTCAGGAGACAGGTAAGGTGGTCTGGTACTTCAAGAATTTGCCAGGGTTTGCTGTGATATCCACACAATCAAAGACTTTAGCGTAGTCAATGAAGCAGAAATAGACGTTTTTCTGGAATTCTCTTGCTTTTTCCATGATCCAGCGAATGTTGGTGATTTGATCTCTAGTTCCTCTGCCTCTTCAAAACCCCGCTTGTACTTCCAGTAGTTCTCGGTTCACATTCTGCTGAAGCCTAGCTTGTAGGATTTTGAGCATAACCTTGCTGGCATGTGAAATGAGTGCAATTGTGCAGTAGTTTGAACACTCTTTGGCATTGCCCTTCTTTGGAATTGGAATGTAAACTGACCTTTTCCAGTCTTGTGGCCATTGCTGAGTGTTCCAAAGTTGTTGGCATATTGAGTGCAGCACTTTAACAGCATCATTTTTTAGGATTTTAAATAGCTCAGCTGGAAGACTGTCATCTCCGCTAGCTTTGTTGTTAGTAACGCTTCCTAAGGCCCACTTGACTTCACTCTCGAGGATGTCTGGCTCAAGTTCAGTGATCGCACTATCATGGCTATCAGGGACATTAAGATCTTTCCTGTATAGTTCTTCTGTGTATTCTTTCCACCTCTTCTTAATCTCATCTGCTTCTGTTAGGTCCCTGCCTTCTTTGTCCTTTATCATGCCCGTCCTTGCACAAAACGTTCCCTTGATATCTCGGATTATCTTGAAAAGATCTCTAGTCTTTCCCATTCTATTGTTTTCCTCGATTTCTTTGCATTGTTCTTTTAAGAAGGCCTTCTTGTCTCTCCTTGCTATTCTCTGGAAGTCTGCATTCAGTTGGATATACAGTCAAGGCCAGAAATATTGGAACAAGGATAACTGTTTTGGCAGTTGGCCTCTGTACACCACCACACTGAAGTTGAAAGGAAACACACCCAGATGGGGGCAAAGTCAGGACTTCCAGCTGTAATTCAAGGGGTCTGACAAAAGTGGGGCACTAACCATTCAGGAAGGACAGCCAATGGCATACACACACACACACACACATCGTTGGTGGCTCATAAGTAATGGAACAAATGGCTGACAAGCAGCTGCATGGCCAGGTATGGCCTGTTTCCTGGGTACCACATGACCAATCAAGCAGATAAAAGGCCTGGAGGTGGTTCTGAGTGTTACATTTGCATTTGCTAGCTGTTCACTGGAACTCCCAACATGAGGTCCAAAGAGGTGTCCATGCGAGTGAAGGAGGCCATCGTTAGGCTGAGGAAACAAATAAACCCATCAGAGAGATAGCAAAAACATTGGGAGTGGCCAATACAACAGTTTGGAACATCCTGAAAAAGAAGGACTTAACTGGCAAGCTCAGCAACAGCAAAAGGCTTGGAAGACCACGGAAGACAACTAAAGTAGATGACCGCAGAATTCTGCTCATGGTGAAGAGGAACCCTTTCACAACATCTACCCAGGTCAAGAACGCTTTTGAGGAGGTAGGCATGTCATTGTCAGCATCTACAGTCAAGAGACAGCTTTATGAATGTAAATACAGAGGGTTCACAACAAGGTGCAAACCACTGGTAACGCTCAAGAACAGACAGGCCAGATTAGCCTTTGCCAGCAAACACCTAAAAAAGCCTGCGCAGTTCTGGAATAAGATTCTTTGCACTGATGAAACCAAGATTAACTTGTACCAGAATGATGGGAAGAGAAAAGTATGGAGAAGGAAAGGAACAGCTCATGATCCAAAGCATACCATATCATCTGTCAAACATGGTGGAGGCAGTGTTATGGCATGGGCATGGATGGCTGCCAATGGAACCGGGTCACTGGTGTTTATTGATGACCTGACTGCTGATAAAAGCAGTAGGATGAATTCTGAAGTGTATAGGGCCGTACTTTCTGCTCAGATTCAGCTGAATGCTGCCAAACTGATAGGACGCCGCTTCATATTGCAGATGGACAATGACCCAAAACATACAGTAAAAGCTACCCAAGAATTTCTCCAGGCAAAGAAGTGGGATGTTCTTCAATGGCCAAGTCAGTCACCTGATCTCCACCCAACAGAGCATGCTTTTCACTTCCTGAAGACCGGACTGAAGGCAGAAAGACCCACAAACAAGCAGCAGCTGAAGGCAGCTGCAGTAAAGGCCTGGCAAAGCATCTTGAGGGAGGAAACTCAGCATTTGGTCATGTCCATGGGTTCCAGATTTTAGGCAGTCATTGACTGCAAAGGATTTTCATCCAGGTATTAAAGGCGATCCTTAAGTTTGAAATGATGTTGGTATGTTCCATTACTTATGAGCCACCAATGATGGGTGTGTGTGTATGCCACTGGCTGTCCTTCCTGAATGGTTAGTGCTCCACTTTTGTCCAACCCCTTGAATTACAGCTGAAAGTTCTGACTTCGCTCCCATCTGGGTGTGTTTCCTTTCAACTTCAATGTGGTGGTGTACAGAGGCCAACTGCCAAACCAGTTATCCTTGTTCCAATATTTCTGGCCCTGACTGTATCTTCCCCTTTCTCCCTTCCTTTTCGCTTCCCTTCTTTCCTCAGCTACTTGTAAAGCCCCATCAGACAGCCACTTGGCTTTCTTGCATTTCTTTTTCTTTGGGATGAGTTGAGTTGCTGCCTCCTGAACAATGTTACGGACCTCCGTCCATAGTTCTTCAGGTGCTCTGTCTATCAGGTCTAATCCCTTAAATCTATTCCTCACCTCTACTGTATATTCAAAAGGGATATGATTTAGGTCATACCTGAATGGTTTAGTGGTTTTCCCTACGTTCTTCAATTTAAGCTGAAATTTTGCGATAAGAAGCTCATGATCTGAGCCACAGTCAGCTCCAGGTCATGTTTTTACTGACTGTATAGAGCTTCTCCATCTTTGGCTGCAAACTACATAATCAATCTGATTTTGATATTGACCATCTGGCGATGTCCATGTGTAGAGTTGCCTCTTGTGCTGTTGGAAAAGAATGTTTGCTATGAACAGCGTGTTCTCTTGGCAAAACTCTATTAGCCTTTGTCCTGCTTCATTTTGTACACCAAGGCTAGGGATGTACGAAACTCCCCTTACCCGGCTCTGCCGGGTTCCGCTGGGGGGGGGGAGGCACTCCGTCCCTCCCCCCAGAATCCTTGACATTAATTCAGTAATTCAAGTCTATGCCCCAACCACTGAGGCCAAAGAAGCTGAGGTTGATCGGTTCTATGAAGACCTACAACACCTTCTAGAACTAACACCCAAAAAAGATGTCCTTTTCATCATAGGGGATTGGAATGCTAAAGTAGGAAGTCAAGAAATCACCGGGATAACAGGCAAGCGTGGCCTTGGTTAGGGATGGCAGAGAATTTTATTTATTTATTTATTCATTTCATTTCAATATCGCCCAATAGCCGAAGCATCGATGTTCAATCTTGCCATCTCATGTTTGACCACCTCCAGCTTACTTTGATTCATTGATCTTATATTCCAGGTTCCTAAACAATATTGTTCTTTACAGCATCGGACTTTCTTTTCACCACCAGCCACATCCACAGCTGAGTGTCCTTTTGGCTTTGGCCCAGCCGCTTCACTCTTTCTGGCACTACTTGGAAATTCCCTCTGCTCTTCCCCAGGAGTATATTGGACGCCTTCCGACCTGAGGGGCTCATCTTCCGGCGTCATATCTTTTAGCCTTGTGATACGTTCCATGGGGTTTTCTTAGCAAGAATACTGGAGTGGGTTGCCATTTCCTTCTCCAGTGGATCACATTTTGTCAGAACTCTCCACCGTGACCTGCCCGTCTTGGGTGGCCCTGCACGGCATAGCTTATGGCTTCACTGAGTTACGCAAGCCCCTTCGCCACAACAAGGCAGTGATCCATGAAGAGGAAGCAGCATAGAAATAATAAATAAATCATAACAAGTGGGACCTACAATAACATGCTGAAGTGCAGAGTTCTTCTGTTCAGCGTTCCAGCCAGCCAAGCCTTTTCCCAAGATATTCTATTCCATTCCACCTCCACTTACCTACTTTTCCATTCCCCATGCCCCCTGCCCAACAGACACTCAGCATTCAATGGCCACTGAGGATACTCAGTCTTCATTGGGCTGTTTTGGGGACTTTTTGCCCCTTTAATTTTTTCCCCTAAAGAATTTTTCTTTATCTGCCAGCCTTGCCGATTCATCCTTCTGGTTTTTCAGTAGTCTAGCATGGCTACATAACTGTTATAACTCAACATTTGAGTTTGCTGTGTATAATATAATGTGTAAAGTGGCCCATATATACACAGTGACTACTGATGGACAGAAATGTCAAGTGACATCATCAATATCTCAGTTGTTCAACCCTACATTCCATAAAGAGGCTTAAACTATGGAAGCCATACAGTATAGTATATAGCAGTGGGACCTGCAACAAAAAGTTACAGTACTTAGTGCTCCTGTTCAGTGTTCCAGACAGTCAGATCTTCTTCCAGGATATTTCATTCCATTCCCCCTCCTTCACTCCCCAGTCCTCCTCCCCACCAAGAGACAGTAAGCATTCGGCGGCCACTGAGCATACTCAGTCTTCATTGGGCTGTTTGGGGGTGGGGATTGTCCCTTAAGTCCCCGCCCCCCGCCAGTGGCTTGTACTTTTGCAAACCCTGGGGTTCTACCAAGCATATACTCGTGTCACTGCCATCCCCACATTATGATACATTGCTACACATGTACTTCTAATATCCCTCCACCTATATTATAAGAATACCATTATAATATGTAGGAACCATGGTTAGTATATGTACTGCTACAAGCCCTCATACTGTGCTGCCCACAAGGTGTAATATATACTATTATTATTGTAACACAGTACTGTTATAACGTGTGGGAGGTTGACAGGACTCTTTACTATTCTTTATTATGCGTCTAATACTAAACTACTCTTGTTGATTCTTTACAAATATTATATTAATACCTTATAAAACATTATAATAGTATTATATTTGGCTACAAATCCTCTTCTGACAATCCCTTCACATATGTTACATGAATACTATATTGGAACAATTATATAATTGTAATTATATATGATTATATATTAGTATACATGTACTCCTGAGCAACCGCCATATATAGTACATTAATAGTAAATAATACGTAATTATTTTATTATAGGGGATTGTTGTGGAATATATGTGTAATCAATATAACATCATAATTATTATAATATATTATGATATTGCTACACATGTAGTCCTGAAAATCTCTCCATCTATATTAGAGGAACAGTATAATAATGTGGGACCTGCAACAAAATGTTGCAGTGTATCATCACCTCCTAGCAGGTGTGCTCCTGTTCCTTCCTTCCTTCCATCCTTCCTTCCAGCCAGCCATGCTCTCCTCCAGGCTACTCCATTCCATTTTCCCACATACCAGTTTTCCTTTTTATTTTTTCAGCTAACGTTCAACATTCTACAATCTGGTCCTCATTGGGTTGGTTTTTGTGCTTTTTTGTCCCCTTTGGGGGGTTTTTAAAAGTTTTTTTTGTACTTCTGAAAAAATGAAGGTTTTGGCTACATAGCTGTCAGCACTCACCACCTGAGTTCACTATTACGGAACTGAGTTCATGATTAGAGAGGAGGGAGGATGTATACAAGACTAGCATTCTAGTCTTTTAGTTATGTTGTTTTAAATCTGCGATTGTATTTTAAATCTCTACACTGTGGCTACGTTTAATTCTGGTTGTACTTTTATACTGTAGTTTTAAGCTTTTATATTTTATACTGCATTTTATGCTGTTTTTGTGGTTTTAATTTTTGTGAACTGCCCAGACGGCATCGGCGATTGGGTGGCATATAAATGCAATAAATAAATAAATAAATAAATAAGACAAACAAGTATCTAACAACATGTAGCTAATATGAGCACAATGTACACTGTACAATCATGTTTGGAAATATGTCTTTTCCTGTGTATAATATAATGTGTAAAGTGGCCCATATATACACAGTGACTACTGATGGACAGAAATGTCAAGTGACATCATCAATATCTCAGTTGTTCAACCCTACATTCCATAAAGAGGCTTAAACTATGGAAGCCATACAGTGATGGAAAAGGATGCACACCTACTCTCCAGTGTGGGAAAGACTGTTACCGCCTGGTAAAACAAGCGGCTGAACGAGGCTACAGGTAACTACACAGAGGAGTATACTGCCAAATATGGAAGTTAGTAATGCTTGATGGTTTAATTATGACTCATTCCAGTTAAAAAGAAGACATTCTGCATATACAACAAACTGAAGATTTAAATAAACAATTAATTTTACTGATAGTCTAAAATGAAAATCCTATTAGTTTAAATAAATATGACTTGAGTTTTTGAGACTTACATTGTATTTTTAAAAACACAACAAAGCCCTGTACACCATTACTTCAGTTTGAAAACTGTTTTGAAGCTGCTTATTGGTGGAAGCTGAGATACCAAAGCAGAAGCAACTGGGGATTATAAAAAGCAGTAGGGAAATGTAATTAGAGTAAATTATGTTAAAGCATAATCCTAAATTCCATGACAACACTCTTTAAGACTCTGAGACAAACACAAAAAGCAAGAAGATCCATAGCGAAGGATTAAGCCTTTCATAGTTGAGCACTATAGGGTGCCCCATTATACCAACGTATGGTGTCTATCTTTTGGATTTTTAATCCTTAACTGCAATGCCTAGTCTCTTCTACATTTACCACACAGCCTCTGCATTATTAAAAAGCATTTCTTACCTTCAAAAGAATTTTATAAGCATATCAACATGCACACAGTGCTTTCATCCAATTTTCTTTAATTTCAAAAAGGTTATTCTATATGCTATATCATGATATTCAGATAAAGGTGTTTGGAGGCTATAGGTACAGTAATGGATATATTTTGTTAGATGTCTGCTTCCACCTCCCTTTAATTCTGTTAAATGCATCTCTTAGTCACCATGAAGGAGATTAATGTTCATCATTGATGACTGTATGGATCATAACTAGGGATGGATCATTCTGTTTCCAGTCCATGATAGTTTTGTACGTGTTCAGATGTCCATTTCATTCCATTTTCTGTAAATTTGTTTGTTTGTTTTAAGTACAAAATTTGCATTTCAAATATACACATGTTTTCCATGCATTTGCAAGCTGAGAACGGCAATGCAAAATTCGGAGAAGTGCACAGTCAGAAGGATAACTGCATTCCCATCCATTCCAATCCTGGAAGTGTGAATTAGGTTGAATTGCTTACAAATGTGGAGCAAATGAAATTCTCCAACAACCCTAATCATAACCAATTGACATTTTCTCTTTCAGGATCTGTTTTCCTTTTGTTTTGTTTTGTTTCTGGCTGTCTTCCATGATTATATCAGCACAGAAGAACTTGTAGAAGACTTTCTAATATGCAAATGCTATTCTGTCTGCCTTCAGTGGTGCAGGTAAGGCTGGACCACGGGACCAAAGTTCAGGGCCCTGCAGCCCAGGCCCCCCTGCAAATGACCATCAAGAGAGCAGCAAGCGTTTTTACTCCTATAGTCGCAATCAGTGGAGGCTGGTGGTTCTGATGCCAGTGGGGCCATGAATATGCTCTAGGTTTCAGTCAGAACCAGTAAAATCTCTCAAGGAGCTATCCAGGGTGCTTTTGACCTTGGATGGCTCCTTTAGGGTTCTGACTGAAACCTGGAGTGAATTCACCACCCCACTGACATTGAAGCCACCAGCCTCTACTAGTCACAAGGGTGCTATGATTTAAGTGCACTTCAAATGTACATGCTTAGAGGACTTTTTCAATATCAGCATTGGCAAACGGTTTTGTTGTTGTTTTTCTAACACATCAGGAATGTAGCAGCAGTTTTAAAGCACAGAACAGCAGTTAAGAGGTGGAGTGGGGAAGAAATGTTAGTTGTGTGCTTCACAACTGAAGTCATACATATGGTAATACACATGGCCATCTAAAGCCCCCAGCCCCCATAAGACCATTAAGTACAGGGTCTAAAATTACCTAACTGCACAACTGGGCAAATTTATAAGCAGTATCCAATGCAGTCACAGTGCTAGCGCCAATGTCAGTAGCACTTCCTAAGCAAAGACACTAAGCAGTAATTTGCCATCAAATTTCAGCAGAGCGGCTTGCTGCTGAATGTCAGTGATGATTCACAGCTTTTCCTTTTGCCAGCAAGCTCTCATGACATTGCCTTAGTGCTGGTTTACACTAGTGCAACATCGTTAGTGCTAGCGCTGCGACAGCATTGGATAACGCCCTGTATGTCCTGAAAGGTATTAAGATTGCAATGAACAATTTCGTATATCCAGTTGCCAAACCTGTTCACTCTGCAAAGTTGTACAAAAGAACTGTGAAATCCTGCTTGATCGCTATAACAGGCCTAGCAAAGGCATGTCGTGGCCCCAAGCAGCTGAACTGTAAAAAGGGAGAAGTATACCCCAGGATCCCTTGCAATGACACAGCAAATGTTGGCCTACAACCCCCAGATCAAGTGCAAGGGATACTAAGGTGTACTCCTCAGATCTGCTTCCCAAGCTGCTTCACTGGCACCACAAAAGGAACTGGTGTCAATGAAGTGCTGCCACATTAAGTAACCACCTGGGTTGCTCATGCAGTTAGATTGGCCCGACAAGAGCATTTGCAACCCTAAACATACAAAGGTGGGGACATCAAAGGGCAAAGGATATCTCTCAGAGTTATCAAACCTACATATTTTATTCAGTTATGAGAGGCTGTATATGTCCACTTTTAAAAATACAGAATATGTGGTTGTAACATGAGCAATTTAAAGTTGCTCATATTAATTTAGAACCAGATCCTACACATGAAAATAAGAGGAACTGCTCTTCATCAAAAGCTGACGTCATTGCATTGAGTCCTTAAGCGTTAAGGTTGATGGATGGAAGGTGCTGTCAAGGCCTATGAGCCCCCAGCAAAGGAAGGTAGATACAGGAGACAGGAAAAGTATTTATCAGGTAGCAGTTCTATCCATACTCACTTGGTTCACACAACATGGCAACCCATGATGAAACAAGCCACGGTGGGTTCATCCTGCCTCCCTGCTCCCTCTTTCAGTTCGGCGGTTCTCAGGAAAGCGCTTCCCACAATAGCAGTGGGATGTTTTTTGCGTGCAGCCAAGCTGCTCATATCTGAACTGTGAGACTTTGGAGGAAGGTGGCTATTCCTTCATATTTAGATATGTCTGCATCCAAAACTGTCTCTAAACAACCCTGTTCCTTTACCCATGCCGCACCTCTCCCCAATGTCCCATGCTCAGAGAAGCCTTGTGCTGCCATTCTGCCTTAGCAAACAGAACTGTGGTATTAATCTAAGGGCAAGTCCAATGCCTCCTTCTTCTCAGCTTATGGGAACCAATGGGCGGACAGCTGCCTCTGGACCCGTCCACTCCGCTTCTACTTGACTCTGTAGCCAATTCTGCATTACTTCCCGCTACTAGATCTGGCTAAGAGAATTAATTATAGAATAGTAGGATTGGAAGGAGCCTATAAGACCATTGAGTCCAAAGAGCTATATCTGGCAGATGTCATAAAGGTGAAGAGAAGAGAAGAGAAGAGAAGAGAAGAGAAGAGAAGAGAAGACAAGAAACATCCAAGGTTTCCTTGAGCTTCGATTTCTAAGCTTGGGTGAATCATAGAATCATAGGATCATAGGGTTGGAAGGGAGGGGTGATTCATCCCATATAAGAATCCTCGCTCTGAAAGGTAGGGGGCTGGAGTTCTATAACCAAAAGTGGTTCTACAGCATGATTTTGCAGGCAGTTGTAGATGCAAAAGGCAGGTTCATGGACATGTATGCAGGTGTTTCCAGAAGAAGTCACGCCACAACTATCTTTTACAATTCACCAGTGGCAGATAAATGAGCCACAGGCACATTCTTCACTGTAATGGTGAATGGGGTCCCTGTGCATCTACTCATCCTGGGCAACCAAGCTTTCATGCTTCAACCTTGCCTCATGGCACCGTGCTGTGCTCCAAGAATGTCCAGAGAAAAAACTTGAATTACTACCATGGCAGGATGCGACTACCAGGGGAGACAGCATGGGAGCAACTGAAGTGGCACTCTCTATATGTGCTCCTGGATGTTGAGGAAGACCTAGTAGCAGATGTTATTGTCATGTCCTACATTCTTCACAACATCTGCAAACGAAGCAGTGATGTGTTCTTCAAGGAAAACCCCCACCTTTCTGGACCTGGGGCAAGAACAATGCCATCCCCATCGATCCCCAGCGCCAGCAGCCCTCCAGATCCCTGCTCAAAAAGAGCGTCACACTGTGAAACGTGAGCAATAGGAGCAGCTATAGCTGACTTCATCTGGGACCATTATCCGCACATTATCTGTGGCTAAGTACTGTGCGGCTAAGTGCTCTGCATGGCCATTAGGTGCTTCCTTCCCCCTCAACTAAACGAAGCACTTTCTTGCCTCCTCCTATACATATATCCAGTACAACCTTTTAGTAAAGAGTATTTTGTAATCCACGCCACTTGCGCATTTTGTGTGTGTGTGGTCTAAAATAAATGAGGGGGCCTGCAAGTGTTTTGGAATGGTGAAGGCACCAAACAACAGAGAGGATGGAGGAAGACTAGGAAGTAACAGAGCCATGGACGCTTTGATGTGTGAGAGGGAGGTGAGTACAAAAGAGGAGGAGGAGGAGGGGTGGAGGGAAGCATCACAGCAGGAGGAAGGAAAGCGGCTGAACAAAAGGGGCTTGACCAGCTGGCGTGGGAAGGCACAGGGATAGGGTGGAAAAGGGGTAGAGGCAGGGGTGAACAAAATGGGTTTGTCTGGCCGGAGCAGCGACTGAGTCCCACAGTCCTTCTAGCACTGACTGAGGGCGGCAAGGATATTTCACTGCTCACACAAGGTCCCAATGGAAGCGGGTAGCCCGGGAGTGGGGGGAATGTTCTTCCACTAAAACAAGGCTTCAAGGTGAAATGGGTGATGAGGGAGGGGAAGGGTTTCATCAGCAGCACAGATGAGCAGCAAAAGTGCTGCTGCTTAGCGAAGCCTTGCTAGCACTTGCCCGCCCTTCTGTGCCACAAAGGCTCCAGGGATATGTGCTGGGAGTGAGCAAGGAGGTTGGAGGAAAACAAGCTACAACCTGCAATAACAAGCCACACAGCAATCCATCATCTGGTGGTGGTACCATGGCTTAGTTATGGGTAAAAACAACCTACTATGGCTTAATTAGATCAAGGTCTGGTGTGTAGATAAACTGCTCAGACTGAAAAGACTGGGGAAGGCAAAATCCTGCTGGCCTCTTGTGTCACCTGACAAACTGCTGAGTTGGCTTGAGCATGTCAAATTGCAAGCAACAGTGTTGGCATCTGTCCAGCTACATTGGCATCACCAAAGAGCTGATAAAGCTAGTTTAGGGCACCAGGATTTTAGACTTTGTATTAAATGCCAATTCTAATATTTAACTAATATTTGCTAAGAATAAGTTTATTAATTTGTTTCTACATATATACACACATACACAACTTTTAAAGCAACAAGAAGCACTGCAGACAAGTTTACAGAAAGATGCAAAACAGGAATTACATTCTGAAGCAAAATGTTTCAGCTTCCCCATTCTTCAGTTTCTCTGATGTGACATGATGTGTGCTTGATTCAAATTAGAGCAGCTGAAGAAGGCAGAAGCCAAAATGTTTTGCTTTAACAACGTAATGTTTCTGCTGTATTTGTCAGTGTAATATATATGATTAGACTTTTAGCAACTGTGTACTCCTTTTCTTATAAAGACAGTGAACAATCTGACTAGGAGTTTCATCAACTTCTTGACACAGATATAGATCTACTGTAGGGCTAGTTTACACTGTTGCTCAAATTCATGTGAAATCAGTGTGATGTTAGCTGACTTTATTTAACTACAAATCATTTGGCCATAAATAAATAACAAGGAGAAAACCTATTCTGCCATCTCAGATCAGTTTATAAGTCAAAAGAGCATTTAGTCCCACAAACGGTATTCTGTATGAGCGGCTATTAATATCTATTTTAGTCTCTGTTTTTTTTAAAAATCCCCTTAAGTTAGAAGGACAATGTGTTATATTAGTTATTTATTTGCTACATTTGTATTCCACCCACCCCCCTTCAACCCCTTCAAACAAGGAGTACAGAGTGATATTTTCCCTGACCTTAATCACCCCTCAAAGCTAGTCTTTGCCCACAGGGGAAAACATGTGGTTTACCTGTATGATTTCCCCTACAAGGCAAATACCAACTGGGAGTATTCAGATCAGGAAAATGGGGCAGAGGAAAAAGGTGAAGCCCTCTTCCACAGCACTTTGCCCTCAAGCTGATTTTGACCCCATTCACCCAGCTTCTTAAAATGTGAGAGATCCTGGTCACAGATCATCCATGTCTCATCTACTTGCACTCTACATTTCATAGCTGTGTGGGTGTCTGAACTTGCTTTTTCTCTCATCCAAGTCCAGCACTCTAGTCACTATATTGACTGAGTGATAACTTTTCATCCTACTCATCTTGGCTGTCCTTTACATTCTTGTCAAGTACAACTTTTTTTCAGATAATGACTCTAAGCAAATGCTGATACCATTGTTTAAATACATTGTTTTCCTGCATTAAATTCCTTCAGATTCTGCCAATTGTTTGCAATTTCACTGTTTAAGTCTGAAAGATGAGATGATGGTTGCACTGGAACACTAGGATCTACCCAGCTGATCTTCAGACTGACTTGTCAGATTAGTGACTTGATCTACTTGCTTCACTGCAATTTCAGTTTTATCATTACCCCAAAGCAGAGAGACTCGGCCAAGTGATTACAGTAGCAAATACACCACACATAAAGATTTTATAAGTTACTGTGTTCTTGCAGATGCAAAATACCCAATTTTATTAAAGTAAAGACTGAATACAGGATTATGGGTGAAGTTACTAAATAAAAAGGAGGAGGCAAAAATACTTACAATGCGGACAAGCCACGATAATGTACAAGTAGATGTTGAATAGTGAGTGTTATAATGATA
The DNA here is from genome assembly GCF_057233095.1 of Heloderma suspectum. Classification (NCBI taxonomy): domain Eukaryota; kingdom Metazoa; phylum Chordata; class Lepidosauria; order Squamata; family Helodermatidae; genus Heloderma; species Heloderma suspectum. Next base: position 41,158,256 of record NC_139460.1, on the reverse strand, counting down.
AGGTGGGGTCTGATCATCTTCCCATGTCTCATAGCGCTCTGCATAAAATACTGCTCTCTTTGGGTTCAAAGCACCAATGGGCTGTAAAGAGAATAAATATGTATAAATATGTATAACTTTATACACAGCAGGAGAAAATATCTTGGTAATCTATATCACACTTTTAGTCTGCATCCTTCAATAAAGATGCACAATATATGACATGCAGCAGCCAAATATTGATAACTCATTCTGTGTTACTGTAAACTGTTTAGACTGTTTGAGAATTTTATTTCAGAGGCTTCCATTACTAAACATATGACTTCTTTTAAAAGCTGAAAAATGTATGTGGTATACGTCTGCAAACTTTGTGATTATCTTGAAGCAAAAACAAAAACACAAAACCCCAGTTTCCTGGTTAATTCAGCAATATTCTTCTGGAAGTATACATTTAAACCTACATTTCAAAAGCTTTCAAACCAAAGTAACATTGCTCTTGTCATTCAGTATAATGACACAGCTAATGAAATGTGACTTCTGTTCAAGCAGGGTACTTTGTAATGTACATTTCATGATGAAAAGATTTTACACAGAAGGCCTGGTGGTGTTTGGTGATCTTAAGCAGAAATTCTTGAATATGTTCACAGTTGGAGAAGACAGCAGCTACTTCCAAACACAGTAAGTTTTTATGTAAAGAAACATTCTTAAGAGTAGGGAGAAGAATAGAAACCTCTTATTTTGGCCCATTTGGTAGACAGGAAAGAACAATTTTAGTTCTTTGTATACCCACTGGAGTGCGCTACTGGGATATATAGGGCAGCCTTCCTCAACCTCGTGCCCTGCAAATGTTTTGGTGCAGCACCCAGAATTCCTGATCATTAGCTATGCTGGCTAGGGCTGATGGGAAATGAAGTCCAAAACATCTGGAGGGCACTAGGCTGGGGAAGGCTGATATGAGGTAAACAGCGGAAGATCACTCCCTCTAAGACGTTCCACTAGTCATCTCAAACTCACTTTTGCTTCTGTCATAATTACTCCAAATTTTTTACCTAAAAAGGAGCCTTCAAACTTGCTATGCAAATTCATGGCAACACTAATCACAGACTACAGTTACCCCTTTGAGTGGCACAGGATTAGGCTCTTAGTAAAAAGTTAGGAAATATTGGGAAGTGATGGAGGTATCCTGTTTATGGATGTGTTCATTATACCTTCATTTCCCATGTATTATAATATATGTATCTGCTAAGGCTACTTGTCTATATGGGGATATTTCCAGATTATGATAGCCTTAAAGGATAACGAAAATATAAGGAGAATATTCATCAGTAAAAAAACCATGAAAAATATTAATTAACCACAATACTGGAAAATCCGCAGGGGATAATAAAGTCCTACATCACATCCCTCCCTCTCCCTTCAGCACATGGGATTCCCTTCTGCTGGTCCCTTCCTCCATCCACAGAGCTGCATTCCTGGATTTCTACATTAAAATGGACTAGATCATTCCCTCCGTTTAGTAGTCAAATAAATAGAAGTAAAAATATTTTAAACACTTCAAAGAACCTATAATGCTACACAGTTATTCTATAGTTTAAAATTGAAACTATAGCCACATATGTCCATATTTATAATTCTAGTAGGGCACAGTCCTATGGGGAAAGGTGGCCGCCTCCGAACTTGGAGGCGACTGCCTATCCAATGCAGTGCAGGAGAAGCACGGAGGGGATCATTCCCTCCGCACTTCAGTCACCCTGCATTTGTGATTTCGGCTGTCTAGCTGCGGGAAGGAGGAGCAGGGAAAGCAGATGCCAGACGGCACATAGGATGTGTCGTACCGGCATTTCCGCATCCCCCGCCCTGGAACACCCTGTTTTCACCACTCCGCGCTCCTCTTCTGCGCGCACAGCATGGGGGTCATTCTGAGCTGCCTGTGAGGCAGCATGGGAGGGGGGGAAGGTCGGTTCCCGGAAACTGACATATCCTATGGCCGTCTAAGCTGCTGACTAGCGGCCATAGGATTGCTGCCTAAAGGCATATAATTACTACTTTATTTTTTATACTGTTATCTCTTACACAGAGTGTTTAGAATAAATTCAGAACCTATAAATATATTGCATTCTGTAAACTGCACACTGGAGTACATGATTTTTTATCTGTTGTAATAATTTCCTAATAATGTTTGTATACCACCAACCTAAGCCAATATGAAGGCTATAAAATAGATCCATAAAATATATTCACATGGAGAATGAGACTGAATTGAATATTTGTTTCATGAATTCCAGATTCTTAAATGGTAAATGATTGTTAAATATTAAGCAAGGTATCTTTTATTTCATAATTCAGAAAAAAACAAATGTCTACCATTTTATAGATGCTCTACCTTGTGGATAATTATAACTTAAGTCAATGTTATACCAGGATTTTGGTTTCCCTAAACATTCTGATTGTTTAATACTTTGCTGTGTCAAGGCTATGCTAATAGCTTTCTCATGTGTGTAAAATATTTTAGTAATCCCTCAGGATCAAGCTTATCTGATGCAGATTGCACTGCAAGACCTCACAAAACATTCTTGAAAAGAAAGCATGACCCATTTCTTAATCTTTTCCAGGCATCTTCCCAACTACTGGAACAACAATAAAATAAATATTTACATTTTCATTTTATTCAGGTTTCATAGGCCACTCAACCTTTTCAGTCTTCTATAGTTCAGCATCGGGTATGACAAAAGTAGTCCTTAATTCTTTGAGTGTGTGTGATCCCTTCATTACTAATCTATGTTTAAATGATTATTTATTCTAAATCATACCCATAGATTTGAAAAGTGCAACATAGCCATGAGTGGATACAACAGGATTTTGTAGTTTTCATATTGCAAAAGTTGATGTAGCATTCACTATAGTTGCCAGAATAGCTGTTGAGGTTAAAATAATAAAGTTTGGAAGAACAAACTAAAGTTTTATTTTAAATATGTTTGTGATTAGTCTTGACAGGAAAGGAATGTTGTCCAGTGATCACAGCAGAAATCGGCATTATGGGACGTGAGTTTTACTCCTGTCTTTGATGGCACACAGCCTTGCACAAAAAGAGTAGCATGTTTCCCTCTCAGTTTCACGGCCTCTAAAATAGATATGAGTTCTTGATATGGGCTGGTTTTAATTGCATCTTTTAATTGCTAGCTTTTATTGTGATATGTTTTAGTCTGTTTCATTGGACTGGCTTTACTGTTTTTATATTTTGTTTGAAAACTGCCTTGGGAACCATTTTGCAAGAGAAGCAGTATAGAACCATTCCAAATAAAAAAAATAAACATGGAAAGTAATGTTAGCTTTAAATAATGATTTTAAAATGTGTTGAAATCTTACTGGGGCTATGTCAGGACAAAAATGTAGGGAGTGAAGAGGTAGCCTAATCCACTGCATTAAAGTACCTTCAGGTCTGTAATCTTATATACACTTACTTGGGAGTGAGGCTGTAATCCTATACCCACTTATTTGGAATTAAGCCCTATTGAACTCAATGGAAATAATTGCTGAGTAGACATGTATAAGATTGCACTTAGATGTAAGATTCAGAACTATGTTCAAGGCTCTTATTTAATATTTGACGTCCAATGCATGGCTCCTCACGTGATTTCTAGCTTCTGTTAGCCTTTTGGCAAATGGTCAAGGCATTCTTATTTGGCTAGGCTTTCAAATTGCATCCTCTGTTATAAATGCTTTAATGTTGCTCTTGTTTTTAAACTCCTGTTCCTTTCATATTTCATTGTAAAACTATTTTGATTTATTGCAAATTTTTATTGTAAGTTGCCATGGAGGGGGTCTTGTAGCCAAAAGGCAGGATATAAATCTTCTAAATAAATATATAAACTAATAATAATAATGAATAATGAATAACTAAAGTAGAGGATCCAATGAGCTGACATTGGATTTAGGGAAACAGGTGCTTCACTTCAAGGATGATCTGTTCTCAAAATTCATAGAGGCCTGTGTCACAGATGAAGTGGGCTGCAAAGAGGGTGAGTATACATACATAGGGATGTATACACCTCAGTTGATGAGAGCCATGCCCAGAATAGGTCTGACATATGTACTAATTCCAACACAACATTATCATTTGTATGCAGTATGCCACAGGTTATCTTGGAACGTGAACAAAAATACATAAGCTAGTGATCAACTGGTGACAAGATTCTCATAACTAAGAAATAGCAGGACACAAAGCAACGTTAACATCCTGGCCCTGTCCTTGTCTCAGCAGGTTAAATTCAGCAAATGCTCTGCAGGACTTTCAGCTTAGGTTGAGGAGAACCCAGCCTTCTTGCAGATCTCATGAGTTCTCTGTAGAGGTCTCCGAGCTTGCCACTCTCTATTAAATCTAGATTGGTCCATGATATCACCTTTGTGATGCTTAGAATAAAGTGTGGCAGATTCTGATCCTTCTGTATTTCAAATGCAACTGCAAACATGATGTTTCAGAAAATATCAACTATTATTATTGCCATATGAGGGCAACAGGATGCCTTGACAGACCCTTCTCAGTTTTTAGTACCGTTGATAGTTCAACCTTCTTTCATATAGAATATGGCTCTGTTATTCTAGCTGAAATCGCTACATTCCTTACAGGTTTTAAATCCTTCTGTATTTCAAATGCAACTGCAAACGTGATGTTTCAGAAACTATCAACTATTATTATTGCCATATGAGGTCAACAGGATGCCTTGACAGACCCTTCTCAATTTTTAGTACCATTGATAGTTCAACCTTCTTTCATATAGAATATGGCACTGTTATTCTAGCTGAAATCGCTACATTCCTTACAGGTTTTAAATCCTTATTAGAACCTGGCCTTTAAGATAACCCAACTCCTTTGGGAGGAAGTTGTTATACGGATAAATTTTGTATTGGAAAGCTCTTTAATATTTACTGATGTAAATGTTCTTTTAAATTATTTATCTGCTTCTTGGAATGTAACACATGGTCAGCATAAATGGATTTTTTGCAACCTTTTGGTTGCTAAAAGACTGATATTACGATACTGGAAGGATAAAAGCCCACTGCCTATAACGCAATGGACTGAAGGCCTAACAACACTAGCAACGTTTGAAAGAGTGGTATATAGGCATACCTTGCAGATGGACTTATATGTGGATATTTGGTCTGCTTTACTGAAGTGTATGTGTAACCTATTTTCCCCCTTTTTTTCTTTCTCAAATATTGTAATATTTGAAACTGAGGATTTTAGAATATGTTGTTGTATTTCTTTTAATTTCTTTTTGGTTTTGTTACGTTTTTGCTTTGTTAAAACTCACAATAAAAATTGGGGAAAAATATTACCCAATACAAATATCTTAATAGACAATTTCCTTAATTACATTTGGTACAGATTATATTGAAATAGGTTCATATCTCCAATAGAATGATTTTAGGCCGATGTAGTGGAGACAAACTACTTCGTACTTTTACAGCACAATCCTAAAATTTCTATTCAGAAGCAAGTCCTAGTGAGATAATTGGGTACAGCCATTTGCCCCTCCAACAATATCCATGGAAGGATGCTATGTTGTGATGTAGAGGCACTGTGGGACAACATGGAGAGCCCTAGGAGTGCCACTACTACTTGCCACAGTGGCAAAATGTGTTTAGAAAAGAAACAAAGAGAGAGAGAGAAGGGGAGGGAAAGAGAAGCCTTTACTGCTGGCCATTATAAACTTAAGTTTCCTACTCCTGAAATTTTGAAGACTTTACCAGCCCACCAAAGACTGTGAGCTTCTTTGCTCCCTCACTTCTTTTTTGTCCCACCCAGCCCCTATGAATGTGCAAAAAAAGTTCCATTTGGAATGTTCAGCCAATCCCTAAATTATTCACTGTAGGAGACGGCTTTCAAAAATATACTGCTATTATATTAACAGACTGTTTCTTCCCCAAAATTACAGGTTCTACGCACTGTAGAATAGTTTTATATATATGTACCAAGTTCCAGATGATTATTAAAACTAGAATAGTTAACTGCTTTTTTCCCTGGAAACCCTTCCATGTTGATATGACATGAGATGATTATTGTTATTTACTCCCAGACATTTCACTTGGCCAGACTCCCTAGTTTTCTGCTGAGAAATATAGGCAACAACACAGTGATGTACTTTATTTACTTATTTACAATGTCACTGGCTAACTGATGGTAGGAGCAGACCACAGACCATCTAATCCAGTATTCTGTTACCAAAATAGCAAAACAGATGCCCCTAGGTACTTATAAGCAAGGGATCAAGGGGACTCCTTCACTTGCTGTTTGTTCCCAACATCTGGTATTCGGACATATGCTGCCTCTATACATCTATAATTCCCTCTTATAGATATGACAAATAGCACCCCTATTTCTTTATTGCTTCAAATGTCCCTATTTTGGGGACTACATCCTTGAGGATCACTGCTTCTTTCAGCATGGCATCTAGGTAACAAGCAAATCTGGTTGCAAGAGACTTCCACTCACTTTAGATCAAGCAAGTTAGCATGTGCTATTGCAGCACAACTAGCTCATACCTTTGACACTGAAATCTAGTGCAATACTTTGTTGTACAAAAGACACATTTGAAAAGGCCAGGGGCAAGGGGGACTTAGATAGAAATTTTATTTAGTTCCCTGTTAAGAACAAAAACTCATTTAAAATAAATGAAAAAGGATTCCATTGCTGTAGCCAGACTGTTGCTTAACCAAAAACATTTTGTTATATGAAGAACTGCTTGCTTGAAAAATTCACACTTCCATGCATTCATCTGTGTTATTACATTTATAAACCTTAAGGCATTATCACTTCCTTTTCTTTAAAGTGGCACAGTAATTTAAGAAAGTGGTTATGCTTATCATCATTATGCTTATCTGCCAGTCAAGCACCTTGTGCATTAACAAAATATAATTTTTCCCCTTGGCGGATGGGCGTGTGTGATACATTTCATATATGTCAATATTAGTAGGACTCCTCAGTTGTTGATGGAACTACTTTATTTAGCAGGGTGCATGACTGGAAGTAAAGGGGAAAAAACCCATTTACACTTTAATGAGCAGGGACAATACCACATGTCAAAGTCATGTACTCTGCATCTTAGTAAGAAGCATTATACAATTTTACACAGGAAAACCACATTAAAGTTCTACTCCTAAAGGAAATCTAGCATGCAATAAAGGTTGCAAAATATTCCTTGTATGAATGGTTTGTGGTATTTTGTACAGGAAGATGCAATCAAGGTGAAAATAAGCAGATCACCTGATGGTTTGTTAGTGCAGAGATAATCTATGTATCTATGACAGTCTCTTTCATTAGCTTTTCAACTTGTCAGACAATAAATACAACCTTTGACCTTCTGTATGTCTTGAATAAAACTTGAGAAGCCTGAAACATCTTACTGATAGAACACCTTGATGGATACTTTGCTTCTTTTTAAAGGTTCAATTAAAATACGTAAATAAATAGGAAGGAGGGAACTATGACAAATGCTACATTAGAAAGAAAATACAGTACGCTAATTGACAACTAATAGCATTGCTTGTTAAAGTGGACAATTGAGTATATTGGAGAAAAACAGAAACAAAGCTTTATAGCTGCCAATATTAAACCATTTCTTTAAAATGACAGTGAACTGCCTTGCATATTGTCCTGCTTTCTAGGTCCAGCGTTCCAAAGATTTGTTCCTGGGGCTACTTTGACTAATTACAGAAATAATTATCAACTTTAAAAGTACCTTTATAAGTGACTTCCTAGAAAAGAAGGGGAAGGAAATTCCTTATTTGGGGGCAAAAGTGCATAAACACAACGTATGTGCGCGCGCGCGCATGTGTGTGTGTGTGTGTGTGTGTGTGCATGTAAAAATTTGAATTACTGACTGCACTGTATTGTACTTTAGATATTTTGATCAGGCCAATTTTTCAATTTGCAATGCAGATTACTAAATATTTGTTGCATTTTAAAATTAGCTCTTGGGTTTTAACAATGAATTACTCTTTTAAACTAAATTTCTAAAATTGCCAAGGCCACTTAAATCATTTGGCAGAAGTCTGATTTATGGTTGCAGGCATTTGCTGAAACGAAGAGATAAAATTGACAACTAGTAGTTAAAATGTATATTCCTCTTAATATGAGGCAAGAGCTACCCACACTTAGTGTACTGAAGACCCTGCGTTAAAGTGCAATTTAAATTAAGCTGCTGCCTTTTGACAACTAATTAGCAATTAATTCATTATCAACAATGGTCTCTAGAAATATATTAGGAAGGATACAAAAAACTGTGTCCAGTTCCATGCATCCAGGGATAACTTGAACTTGTTTCTCTTGAACAGCAGTCACTCGTCTTACATGGCAAATTGCTTTTAGGCTACAATCCTATGCGTGTTTAGACTGAAAAAGGTTAGACAGAAAGAAATCCTATGCCTGTTTAGATATGCTGGCTGGGGCATGTTGGCAGTTTTAGGACTTTTTCTGTGTGAACATGCATAGCAGTGTGCCTTTAGAAGAGTTTCAAACTGGAGGGCAGCCTTTGCTCTTCAGAGAAAAATGTAACACCATTCCAGTGACACATGCAGACTCTTGGATGTGCTTCACGTAGTGTCTTTTTGGGGGGGGGGCTGTTTTTAGTCTAGCCATTAATATAACAATAATTTCTGCATTAATACAGGTTTTTTTAAGTCTTAAAAGTGCTTCACATACATTAACTCACTAATCCACACTGTAGGGTAGCCAAGTATTGGTATATATGGATGGAGGAGAAATAATAGATTGTCTAAAGGTAATTGATGAATTCATGGCTGATGTAAGATCTGAATTTTCTGGTGCATAACTCACACTCTTAGCCAAACACACACTGGCTCTATTGTAATATACTGGATGCAGTCCAATATAGCCCTTCCTCTCTGCCCCATCAGCAAAAACTTTGGTCCATCCTCTGGTAATCTCTTGCCCAGGCTACTGTAATCCTCTCCTCTCTAGTGTCCTGTTGTCTCATCCTGTTTTCCTCAAGTCTATCTGGAACTCTATTGCCAAAATCATTCACCTCACTTGTTGCTCTGTTCATGTGACACACTTCCTAAAATCCCTACACTGGCTTCCTGTCTGCTGCTGGATTCCACACAAGCTCCTTGTCCTTACCTCCAAAGCCCTCCATTGACTTGCCCCTCATCTCTCTGTTCTTATACCCTAATACATCCTTGTCCGTTATCTTTGTTCCTCTAGCTCTACTCCATTTAACTGCCTGAAGGACTCTTGCTCTCTCAAAAGGTTGTTCAGAAATAAGACTCACTTATTTCAATGAAACTTCTTTCTAATAATTGTATGTAGGACTGCAGCCTAAACCCAGCAGCAGCACACTAAAATCAGCCAACTCCAAAGCTGCAAAGGACTTGGAGGAAAAGAAATGTCTTCAGTAACTACAGAATCAGCTGAGCAGGCCTGTTGGATCTTCCTGGGGGAGGGAATCTCAGAGCTCAAGTTTTGTCATGGAAAAGGCTCTATTCCCAGAAGATAGTGGTGGCACGTATATAAGCATTTCTCCCGATGACCTTAAGTCCAGGATGGGGATAGGGAGAATATATGAAATGTCATTCACAAATGATTAAAATAATGAGAAACATTACCTTTACCTTCCATATGCCAGGCTATTTGTGTGTGTGGCAAATGTGCCACATATGCAGCCACATATGATTGCTAAAGCAACAAAAAGGCTTTCTTCAGCTACGTGCATAGGAAAGAAATAGTGGTTCAGCTATTAAACAAGGATAGCAAAATAATAACAGATGACAAGGAAAAGGCAAAGGTGCTCAATTCTTACTTTGGCTCAGTCTTCTCCCGAAAGAGGGTCTATGACCCCCCTGGCAAAGGCAAAGCACAGCCTGAAGAGGCAGGATTGCAGGTCGAGATTGATAGGCATATGGTCAAGGAACTAATGACTTTGAATGAGTTCAAATCTCCAGGGCAAGATGAACTGCATCCTAAAGTAATAAAGGAACTGGCAGAAGAACTCTCAGAACCACTGTCTATTCTCTTTGAGAAATCATGGAGGACGAGGGAAGTGCCAGATGACTGGAGGAGGGCTAATGTTGTCCCTATCTTCAAAAAGGGCAAAAAGGAGGAACCTGGGAACTACAGACGAGTCAGTCTGACATCAATCTCTGGGAAAATTCTGGAGTAGATGATAAAGCAATCAGTATGTAAGCACCTTGAAAACAATGCAGTGATTACTCGAAGCCAACATGGATTTGTCAAGAACAAATCCTGCCAGACGAATCTGATCTCATTTTTGGATCAGGTAACCTCCCTTGTGGACTGTGGGAATGCTGTGGACATAATATACCTCGACTTCAGCAAAGCTTTCGACAAAGTGCCCCATGATATCCTGATGAGCAAACTAGCTCAAAGTGGGCTAGATGAAACAACGATCCGGTGGATCCACAGTTGGCTACAGAATCGGACTCAAAGAGTGCTTATCAATGGGACCTTCTCAAACTGGGGAGAGGTAATGAACAGGGTACTGCAGGTCTCAGTCCTGGGCCCGGTGCTTTTCAACATTTTTATTAATGACTTCGATGAGGAGTTGCAGGGAAAGCTTATCAGATTTGCAGATGACACAAAATTGGGTGGGATAGCTAATACCCTGGAAGACAGAAACAAAATTCAAAGTGATCTTGATAGACTGGAGCACTGGGCAGAAAACAACAGAATGAAATTTAATAAAGATAAATGCCAAGTTCTGCACCTAGGAAAAAGAAACCAAATGCACAGTTACAAGATGGGCGATACTTGGCTCAACAATACTACAAGCGAGAAGAATCTTGGAATTGTTGTAGATCACAAGCTGAATATGAGCCAACAATGTGATGTGGCTGCAAAAAAGGCAAATGCTCTTTTGGGCTACATTAATAGAAGCATAGCTTCCAAATCATGTGAAGTACTAGTTCCCCTCTACTCAGCACTGGTTAGGCCTCATCTGGAGTACTGTGTCCAGTTCTGGGCACCACACTTTAAGAAGGATGCAGACAAGCTGGAAAGGGTTCAGAAGAGGGCAACGAGGATGACCAGGGGACTGGAAACAAAGCCCTATGGGAAAAGACTGAAAGAACTGGGCATGTTTAGCCTTGAGAAGAGAAGACTGAGGGGAGATAGCATAGCGCTGTTCAAGTACTTGAAAGGTTGTCACAGGATCTCTTCTCTGTCATCCCAGAGTGCAGGACACGGAATAATGGGCTCAAGTTACAGGAAGCCAGATTCCGGCTAGACATCAGGAAAAACTTCCTGACTGTTAGAGCAATACGACAATGGAACCAATTACCTAGGGAGGTGGTGGGCTCTCCCACACTGGAGGCACTCAAGATGAAGCTGGACAGCCACATGTCGGGGATGCTTTGACTTAGATTCCTGCACTGAGCAGGGGGTTGGACTCGATGGTCTTATAGGCCCCTTCCAACCCTACTATTCTGATTCTAACTCTAAGAACTTTCAGAACAAAATATTTTAGATTCTTGGTTTCATAAAATCACAATGTTTAGGAATGAAAGGACCTCACTTTAAGCTAGTCACCACTCAAAATGTACAGGATACAATGACTAAAACTGGAAACTGTATGGGATTTTCCAATGTACTCAACTTCTTACAAATAGCAGGAACTCTTTCTAAACTACAATGGTTAAATGATTTGGCTCGATACCATCCTTCAAAGGAACAGCAATATACAAACCATGTACTCTACCACACCTGCACAAGTGTCAATTCAATGAGTCAAAGGTGACTCATAAATTGCTAAATTATTTATTTCCTGTTACACCTATTATTCTTTTAGTTGGTTTCCCACCCAATTTTAAGTTAGGCAAGCCTTACTAGCTGATGAAAACTTGTAAGACCACATTCAGGAAAACAGTTAGGGCACTACTGATCTATTTTTATAAGAAGGATCTTATCCATCCTTCCCTTGCCCACCCCCCCCCACCCACCCCCCACACACTGATGATGGGAAAAAGTATTCTTATTTGTTTTTGTGCCCTGCAAAAGTGTGCTTCTCTATGCCATTCATTCTAGTAAAAAGTATCATTATGGATCCTTTATAGCATTTTTACACTAGTTTTTTTACACTATGTGACTATTGTTATACATGATTAAATTGAATGACCCAATGTATGTATGTATGTATGTATTTATTTGATTTGTACCCCACCTTTCTACCAAGAAAAATGGCACTCAGTGTACTAGGTATTTATGACAAATGCATACATTCGATTGCTTATTGAAAAAAATGTGACGTGTTGATGAGATTGCTATATTTATTAAAGGTACAAAAAAGTACAAATATTCTTACAATACACTGGGTTTGATCCATGACAGAAGGGCTCCACTCATGGAAGATGACTTCACCTGATTTTGGGGGATTCCCCATGCCCATCACACCCCATTCAGTGGAATCCTCCAACTCTGTATATTTTTAGGAGCTAGAGAGCCTGCCATGGGGAGGAAGATGTGGGAAAGTCTACTTCTGCCAGCCCAGCTGCATGTCCCTAAATTTGGATCCAACCCATTGTCTGGGTGTAGATTTTTCCATCAATTTGTAAAGATCACTGATTATATCCAAGAGTAGGTCTTTAAACCTTGCTGAGAATCTTGTCTGACATACTGAAATGTATCTCCACCTAAGAAACTGAAATGATGAACTGACATATTATAACAGTTCTTGCATTTTGTTTGTTTGTTTGTTTACAAATAAACTATCAAATCAAGGTTTTGGGTTTGATTCCTGGGCTTGATTTATCTGCTAGGCTGAGGGTTCAAAGGCAAGCCATATAATTCAAAACTCAATGGAATTCTGTTTTTCAGTGGAAGGGCTCTTTTAATGGGTTGGCATCTTTATCCTCAGCCAGACCCTGAGTACATCTGCAGCTTCTTCTGCCTGTTCCCCATGGATGGAAGAATTTGAAACTAGGATTAAGACATCAACTATTAGGGAATAGAAAACTCTGCAGCAAATAGCTCTACATATCCCGGATAAGGTGTACTCTTTTATGGATTTTTATTGTATGTTGCTCTGGAAGCACAGTATGGCTGAAAAGTAGGGTATACATAAATAAACCAGTTTACAACACCAACTCAATAGATAATGTTTAGTGACATAAGCTATTCAAACACCTTCCATACAAAAATTACACACGTGCACACACACCATCCCCTCCATGGATCACTGCCTTGTTGTGGCGAAGGGGCTTGCATAACTCAGTGAAGCCATAAGCTATGCCGTGCAGGGCCACCCAAGATGGACAGGTCATGGCAGAGAGTTCTGACAAAATGTGGTCCACTGGAGAAGCAACCCACTCCAGTATTCTTCCCAAGAAAACCCCATGGAACGTATCACAAGGCTAAAGAGCGCAGGACAGGAAGGCCTGGCGTGCTATGGTCCATGGGGTCACGAAGAGTCGGACACGACTGAACGACTGAACAACAACAACACACACCATATGTATCTAAACAACCTTTTAAACTAAGCTTATGCAGGTCCAGAAGGGTGGTTCAGACAGATATGCAACAGGCTATCTCCTCTGTTCTCACTCTACATCAGAGGTGGTTTAATGAGCCAAATCACACCCAATACAGAGAAGTGGCTAGGCTCAGTTGGTCAGACTGTGGTGCTAATAATGTAAAAGAGGTAGATCAGAGCTCCGTGCAGGCCATGGCAGGTCAGATGAGGGCCTTGTGTTTGTGTGTCTTTCTTTTTTGGCTTGCACGATGGAGCCAGCTGGTGACTGAGTGCTGTGCCTCAGTGTCAGAGCACATGATTTGCATGCAGACATTCAAACCCCAGCCCCCCCCCCCCCATTAAAAGGATCCAGGGGGAACAGCACTGTGAAAGATTTCTGTGAGTAGGCAACACTAGGCTAGTTAGAGATCTGACTCAGGATAAGGCGGCTTCATAGATGTTCAAAATGAAACACAGAAAGAAAACACGGGCATAGAGAAAACTGGCCTCTTAGCTACTACATCTTTTAGCCAAGTTACTTGGAGTCATTAAAGATATTTTGAAAATCAGAAGACTGCGGGATGAATTTGTAATAAGGAAAGATAGGATTTCTGGGAGCCATATGATCACATTACTCATCTCTCAGTATGGTCTTAATCATTGGCTCTCGGAATCCTTGCACATTGTGTTGAATCCCTAAGCACACACGGAGTACTTCTCTGCATGTAAGAGAATGAAAAACCTCAGCAGATGTGGTATCATCATGCCCCGTATGTGCACTCTGTTTATGTGAATACAAATACTCAGGTACATTTGAAAGACCACCTTCTGCCATATAGGCTGCCGTGGTCTTTACATTCAGAGGAGGTGGCTTTGCTTACCGTAACAAGGCCTACTGATGTTCACTTAGTTGTGGTGTGGAAGAGGGCCTTTTTAAGTGTGGCGACCACCATGTGGAATGATCTCCCTATCAAGATCAGATGGGCTCCTAATGTGGAGCGTCTCCGCCATCAATTAAAGACATATTTGTCTGGGTGTTTTCCTGACAGCTAGCAATGCCAACTACCCTTGGTTAATTTAATGAAGTATTCTATTGTTTTAATCATGGTTTTATTGATGGGTTGTATTGTATTTTATTACAATTTTACTTTGTGAACCCTTGGTTCCCAGAAACCGCACTCCCTGCACCCTCCCTCACCCCCTCGTAGCTGGCATAGTTCTCTCTGAGCTGGCTACATCTCCACGTTTGGAAACGGAATGCAGAGATGAGGAAAAGGGGGCAGTCTTGAAGGCGGGGAGGAGACCATGGAAGCTGCTGTACAGCTAGCTATTCGGTCTCCAGGCCCCTTTCCTCCCCCTCCTTGAAGCTGGGCCTGGATGGGCAAAAACATCTGTCTAGGCAAAAATGCAGGGCAGCTAGTGCATGGAGGAGAGGATCTCTCCGCGCTCCAGCTGCCCTGCATAGGATAGTCGGCAGCCTCCGATTTTGGAGGCTGGTGACTATCCATATAGGATCGCGCCCAAAATAATTTTAAATCTCAAGTACATCTACTTGTTTGTAAGTTTCACTGCAGCTTATGTGACTTCTGTCCAAGTAAACCTGTTTGAGATTGGAGAGTACAGGTTTTTATTCAATATGTGTATCATGTATGATTTAGAATTATGAGAAGAAGTGGACATTGAATTAAGTGCACTTGACATAACTATGTCGATCTGAGCCCATGCAAAGCAAATTGCATTGGTTCAGGTTCCTAAAGTACTGAATAAAAAGCTGCCATTTTCCAAAGTCCAGATGTCCCCTCTGAACCTCTCCTTATCCTTGGAAATCTTGAGTAGGGCTTCTTAAGCACCTAGAAAACAGATGCCTTGGGCTCTGTAGCACCATCTTGAATCATGCCAAAAATCTGTGCTTTCCATATGGCCCTAAATAATACAGATCCTACCATACCTTATATTTACTTAGAAATAAGTAATGTTACTTTTTCCCCTAAGAAGGATAAGCTTTTTCCTTTCTTATAATATTAACAATGATAACCATCAAGTAGTTGAAACATACCTT
Organism: Heloderma suspectum; assembly: GCF_057233095.1. Lineage (NCBI taxonomy): Eukaryota > Metazoa > Chordata > Lepidosauria > Squamata > Helodermatidae > Heloderma > Heloderma suspectum. The sequence goes on along the minus strand of NC_139460.1, from coordinate 41,142,737 downwards.
TGAAAGATCTCTGAAGTTTCCTGGCAAGGTTAGATCCAACTCCTCTGATTCATAATTCGTTAACACCCATGGAAATACAGGATATTGGTTTAGATCATTATATGTACGTCCTGATAAAGACAGAATATTGTAGAATATATGGACCGGTTATTAAACATGACAATTTTACAACTGATAAAAACAGCAGTAACGGAATAATTTTTTTTACAACAGTATGATATCATATTTTGAGTTTCACCTGTTGGTGCGAAATAGCTATCCAAAACGATAGGTTGCCAACTGCATGCATTCTGTTTGTGGCCCTTTTGTGTAGAGTAAACATGTGTTCAGGGGAAGGGGATCATAGTGGCAGTCCCAACTCACCACTTCAACGTATTTGTCAACTCTTCTATGCATAGCCATTTCTCTCTGCTCAATCAGGAACGCTGGGGTGCCTAGTTCTGCAGAACAGCCAATGAACACGTGGAAATCAGGGTGGGTCCTGCCACTGTGATTCTACTTGCCTTCCAACACACATTCACTCAACCCCATTCAGTCACCTGCAGAGGACTTGAATGGAAATCCCAAGACATAAGACTTATTGCATGACTTAAAACTCGTGAACTCATTCATGAAGTCAAGCTCAAGAAAGTCGGCCATCCAGCCTGCCAGAACCGGCATCTTCTGCACACTTCTGCAATCCAAGCGTCAGAAACAGAGGAATTTCCCACTTGGTGGGCCACCAGATGTGACTGTGTCCATCTTGATAGTCTCAAATTATACAGCCCTGCCTTACCCAGTCTTTTCCTACCTTTAGCAATACCTCACACATTTAGGTAATGTGGCAAATATTTTAGCACTCTTGATACCCTGCAGGTCAGATGTGCAGGTTGTTTCAGCTTCCAATAGTCTCTGCCAATGGAAGAAGCAGTTGAAAGGAAGAGGTGCAAGATCAGAATATACACAATGCAATCTGCATTGCTTACTTCTCACATTCCTGTGTGTGTGCGCGTTTGTGTGTATGTGTGTGCATATGTGTGTGCGTGTGTGTGTGTATGTGTGTGCATATAAAAGAAACCTGCTTTTTCCCAGGAGACTTCTTGCATTTCCAGTTGCAGGCTGCAATACAGAGCCAGACAGGAGTCCAGAAAGGCACTGCCTGGGTGAGGCCTAAAAAGAAAACTGCTTTTGCCACACAGTCCCTGGTTGCTTGTACACAAGAATTTCTACAACGTTATCTCTTAGCTAAATAATGAACTGCATAAATGTATGCTGTTACTAGTGTACGTTTTACCTTTACTGAAGGAGCAGATTTTCTTCCAACTAGGCTTATAGAGATTAATGTTAAAGGCTGAATATTAAATATTGCAAGCCTATGACACTAATCTACTTGAACAATAAAAACGGAGGCACAGAAAATGAAATCTCAGAAATACTGAATATGTTTCTTCATTAAAAATAACTTTTTAATTAAACCATCCAATTTAATGTTTTTATATGGCACTTTAGTTTTGAAGGTAAAGTGATGTAGAGACAGCTGACAAAGAAATTATAACTGCAATTCCTTGGTGAAAATGTTAATGACAGCAAAATATTGTTTAATTAGATGATTGCAGCATCTGGATTAACACTCTTTAAAAGCGATGTTCCTGTGCTTGTCTGCTTCTTCACACTTTACAGACATTTTGTCATCTCTAGGTCATTAGGAAAGAATTTTTAATGGTTTTTCTAGAAGCAAGCAGTTCGAGTTACATCTAATTAGATGACAATAATAAGCCCAACACATGCAGTAGCTAAATATATACATAATTAACCAGTGAGGGCTTGTACATCACAGAGTAAAAATGTGGAAAATGCTAAACAGGAGGGGGGTGGGAGGAGAAGTGGGGCTGAATTCATTACCTGAATATGTCAATTTTCCACTAACATTTAAAACTACTTTCCATCCTAAATAAAGAAGGAATAGTCCTCATCTTTTATAGTGTATGATTTCCAGCTAACTAGATGTGCAAATATTATTTTTTTTTTACTAATTAGAGCTTTGACACTTTAGATGCTTTAATAAAGAAATACTTTCCATCTTTTACAGGACACGCTTTCCAGTCAAAGTCCATATAGTATTCTCCCTACTTCATATTTTCAGTTATGACAGATCAGGTGAATTACATTTTAAATACATTTTATTTTAAATATATATTGGTATGGAACATAATTAGCCTGCTAACTAAAAATAGATTTAAGAATTGCATAGAGACATAATTGTGGATTCTAACTTCAACCACTTGGCTTTTCCACCTTTTTCTGATTCTTGTCTTTTATTAAAGTGCATAATTATTAAACTTTAAAGTGATCATATACTGCTCGCTACTCTGAACATGAGAATTTCTGTTTGTATTTATTGTCTTTCACTACCTAGTGAGAAAGGTGACACTGCATCAATTAAAATAATGATCTCTCCTTCTCCTCCCTATAAACCAAGGAATCCCAGAGAATTGAGCGTAGAAAGACAACAGGCCAGTCAGGAAGTCTTACATCTACAAAAGGAAGACAAAAACCAGGGCAGGCAGAGTATAAAACTTAGCCTGACTGATAAGTAGCAGAGTGCCATGTTTACCTTTGGAAAAAAACACACAGAGCTGTAAACATGATGAAATATGTCCAGTGACAAGAGGGGCAGGGAAGAGGTGAAGACCTTAGGAGCAGAACGAAGTGGTGAGAAAGCAACTGGGTATGCTTGTCAAGATGAGAGTTCTCAGACTCAGAAGGACAATTTTGATTATAAACTGCAGATACAGTTAGGGAAGTGATGAGACTTTTGCATTAGAGAAGCCCTCACTGGTTACTAATTATATTTTTATTGGTGAATAGACTTTTGCAGTTTATTGACTGAATGAAGTTGCAATCCTATGCTCATTTACTGGAAACTACACCTCACTGAACTCAATAGGGCTTACTTTTGAGTAGACATGTACAGATTTCTTTTTAAGTGGATAAGATTAACAGCTGAGCAAGGTCTTCAAATCCATGACAATACGAAACATTTCATAAATAATACTGCAGATGTTTTGAGGGTGGTATGGCTCCACCAAATTCTATCATTGCTAGACTTGGAAAAGACAAGGGAGAACAGAGATCATTAAAGAAGACTAATAACGCTACCAAGCAAGGGGTTTTGTGCAAGGAGATATATTAGTCAGTCTTATGTGATACTGCATTCCCATCTTACTTCGTTAATAGACTAGAAGCGACTAATACAATGAATCCCATTTACACATCAATAATTTTGTTGAGTTTACTAAGTGCAGATTTAGATTCTCTCCCTAACCGTTATTACCATGCATGTAGGACTGCCGTGAGGGTTTATGGAGTTTCAAACAAATGTGGTGTTGGGGGCCTTACCACTAGGCCCTAGAAGGACCCATCCTCTTGTAAGCAATGTGGCAGGGTTGGGGCCAGGGCCAACAGTAACCTCAGGAAGCTCCTGAGGCAGAGGCAGGAGGGCAGGTGTTGGTTCAGTATCCAATGGGGTGCTTCTTTTCTGCCCCACTGATTCTGTCGCATGAGTGGTGAATCCCACCAACTGTGTTGTGCAACTGGGATCGACCACTTACCCAAGGAGGACTTAGCGCTTCCTAGGGGAAGCCCTGAAATGAGTGGACATGCTCATTTCTGGAAGGAGGCGGGTCGGCGGAACTCCTTTATGCAAGCTCTGCCAAGCTTCCTCATTCCAGAAACAAGCATGTCTACTTGTGGTGGGGGCTGCTTGTGCAACACAACTGGCAGGGAAGAGAATCGGCTGGGGTGGAAGCGACCTACTGGATTCTGCTCTTGCTTTGTGGGAGCTTCAGTTAAAGTGCCCCAGTTCCTTCCCCCTCTGGGCAGCCCTGTCTCCATGAGTGAAATGGAAGACCATGATGGTATATTAGCTCAGCCAAAATGAAAAAGAAATTACATAGACAAACAAATTGTACAAAGGATTAGGTTTTATGTTGATTTAGGAGCATCAATTTCAGTTAATTTAACTTCAGGACGTGGACAAAGTGCTTGGAGGGGTGCAGCCAACCATGTGTATTCTTGATCCTTGCACATCTTGGCTATTAACAACTAGCCAGTGGTGGGGTGGAATTGACTGGCTGGGTCCAAGAGGTGGCCAACTCTTCTTGAGAGAGGAGGTGACACCTTGAGAGAGGTGGTTGTGCATCTAGCCCTTAAGAAACCCTCTTTGCACTCAGGAGACTTTAACAACTGACATCCAGTTATTAATAGTTCTTGGGAACTGTCTTGGAGACCAACATCATGGGTCGCACTGATGGATGACCTTTGTTGGGAGAGAGACAGGGAAAGTGTAACCCTGTTGATACTCCTTGGTCTCAGCAGTTTTGTATACAAATGACCATGGCATCTTACTGGATCACTTCTGCAGGTTGGGTGTCAGAGGCACAGTGATATAGGGATTCTCTCCTATGTGCAGGTTCAGTTTCAGAAAGTGGCATAGGAAGGGTTTGCTCAACTCCATGACATTTGAGCTGTAGGGTCTCAAAATTGTCCGTCTTATCTCCCATGTTCTATAACATCTATATAAAGCCCCTGGATGAGATCATCAGGGCTTTTGGAGTGAGGCACCATCAGTATGCTGATAACACCCAGTTCTATTCCTCTATATCATCTGACATGGTGAAGCTGCACAGGTGAGGCTGTGTAGGTGCTGAACCAAGGTCTGGAGTCAGTAATAGGCTGAATGAGGGCCAATAAATTCAAACTGAATTCCAACATGAATTCCAACAGGCCTTTTTTGTAGGTGGTTCCCATGTCCTGGAACTGAGTGTACAGCCTGTTCTAAATGGGGTTGCAATCTCCCTGAACAAGCAGATGTGTAGCCTGAGGGTACTCCTTGATCCAGCATTGACACTTGAGCCTTAGGTAGCCTAAATGATTAGGAGTGTCTTTTAATGGCTTGGGTTGGATTATCAGCTACGGTTGTTCCGGGATGGGAATAGTCTTGCCACAGAAGTTCATGCTCTGGTAAACTCTCAGCTTACTGTGGTGTGTCATATGAGGGACTGACCTAGAAGCTTAAGCGAGTGCAGACTGTGGAGGCCAGAATAGTAACTGGTATGGACAGATGGAGTCATATTACACCAATTCTGAAAAAGCTGCATTGACTGCCTATTTGCTTCCAAGCCCAATTCAAGGTGCTGGTAGTTCCCCTTAAAATCCTAAACAGTTTGGGTCAAAATATCTGCAGCCTGCCTATATATTAAGACAGTCAGGGGTGGCTGCTCCCCAAGTAACTTGAGTATATTATGTGACAACAGAGAAGAGAACCCACTCTGTTGTGGTGCCCTGATAGTGGCATACCTTCCCCCATGGAGGTACAACTAGTGCTAAAACTGCAATTGTTTTGGTGTCAGCTCAAAACCTTTTTGTTTACCAGGGTATTTTAATGGGTTGTTTTTGTCTGTTTTATTGCATTTGCTGCCTTTTTGTCTGTAGCACGATGATGTGGTTCTACTGTGTTTCTACTGTATTATCTATTATTCTAGTAATTTTTGTACACTGCCTTGGTATCTGCAAAGATGAGAGGTGGTTTTAAAATGTATCAATCAATTAATCAATCAATCAATCAATGGGTAATAGCTTTGAAAACAGCATTGTTTGTACTAATTTGTTTCCCCTGGGAACAGGTGGAGCCATTCACACTGAATTCTGGGAGGAGTCATTGGCCAGTGTTTCAGTTATAGCTTTGGTCACAGGAAATGGAGGTCCTCATTAAAGATTAATTTTAATGGAGATCCGGAAGAGCTTTGCCTTCTGTCATTGAGACAGGCCTTGCCTGTGGAAAGTGCTGGCTTCTCCACCTGGATGTCTTCTGTCAGGAGGAGGTGCATTCCCAGGAGTCAAGTGCCCCACTAATACTAGGGAGAGAATATTACTCCTTCCCCACCAGCACTTTATTTGATGAGGAGGATGGCTGCTGACCTTCTTCAGAAAAAGATCTCCTGGGAAGGAGGAAGGAAGAGGGCAATTTTGGTCCATCATTGTCCACTATTCATTTCTGAGAAAGGACGGCTTTATGCAGTCTGCCTCCTTTTCAAAAGATCTGCCAAAGCAAAGCACTGTAGCTCTGACTTATGTCTCAGTCTCAGCCCTCCACTAGTGTAGATAGAGGGCTGAGGCTGAGACACAGTAGCTTAGCTAAAGCCACCCAGTGAGTTCAAGGCTAAAGCAATCTATGAACCATGGACTTTTTGGCTCATTTATTTAGGCTAGGGAAATCACAGAAATGAAACCATTGCTGTTTGGAGAGTTCTTTCATCTTAAAAAGAGTGGAATGGGGAGAAGTGGGGGTAAAGAAAACAGCTTGATAAAATGGCACTCTTCAATAATACTGGGCTATCAAATGGGCTTGTTAGGATTACTCATAGGAAGATAGTATATTGGGTCAGCTCATTGGTCCATCTAGCCCATTACTGTTGACACAGACTCAGTATATGAACACTCTAAAGTATCATATAAATGATAATGACGATGATGATGATAATAATAGTAATCATAGTAATCATCATCTAACACCTAGAAACATATGGAATGGGATATATGGTTGTATATAGTACTGTAGTAAATCCTTCACTATCAATCAACAAATTAATCATACTGACTCATTTTAATAGAACGCTGTCTAAAGGAAGTTAACATCATTGTATTCACTATTACGGTAGGTGATACTAATACCCAAAAATAAATTTAATGATATAGTACTATAAGAAATCCCTCATACTGAGGGATGTCATACTGATACTGATGAGTCATACTGACTCATTTTCAAGCGGAAATGTATCTTGTTTCCAATGTTTGCCTGGCCCAAGCCTACACATGACTTACTAACCGTGCGTTTATTGAATATGATGCAAAACAAATACCAATATATTTGCTCTGGCTTTTTTTCTTTCAGCAACCACTTAAAGCTCAGAAGACATTGAATGGAGTTTTATTCCACCTGAAAATTTACCTATGGTAATGTTTGTGTTATTTTCATATGCTGTGATGATATACTAACAGCGCAAAAGTCCTTGAATAAAATGTGGAAGCCTTCTATATGTCAAGCCACTCAGTGTGAGGAAGTTACAGTATCATGCATTAATTAGTGAAAAGCACCAATCAAATTGACCTCTCTTATTAATACAGAGAGAATGTTTTGAATTGCATGCCTAATTGTAATAATGGGATCTCATGCATTCCAGTTCAAAGTACTAAAAAAAGGGAAAGGTGCTGCAATTTAATCATAACACCACCCAAGTGACAACTGTACTAGGCAGAATACTACTATTATTTTGCTGTCTAGTTGCTGTAGCTAAGAATGACGAAGTAGCAAAATTACATTTTCCCATTATTATTTCCAGACACACACTGGCAATGGTTTGTTGACTCTAATAAAGCTTCAGACAAAGCTGTCAGCAGAGGAAATGGCAGAAGGAAAGCAAAGAACCACCACCACCACAATAAATAATCCTGAAGCCTGGGTGATAGGTTGTGCATTTTTTGATAAAATTTAATGTGAGTTTTTCAGAATCTATCATAGAGCTGCAGCTAAATTCCAGAGGGATAAGTGTATTCTATCAAGTCATGGTACTCAAGATTTTGACAAATATAAACATATTATGAAGGATTAAAGAGACAGAAGACTTACCTGCTATAGTATTCAGAAACATCAAGTATTCAAAGTTTGAAATCTCCCTTCGCTGCCACCGCTGAGTCATGTTGGAAGATTTATAAAGTTGACGGGGAGTGGCCAGAGAAATTCTCCTAGGAATTTAAGGTAAAGAATATATTCTAAGATTTGCTTCTATATTGAGACTTAATAACATTTTCAAACTTAAATTGTCTATTCTTTGTTCATGTTACCGTTGAAAAATACTAGCATGCTTCTTAGAAAAACCCTGTCATTATTAGAAAATGGTTATTAGAAGTATAATTATAAAATTGAATGTATTATATCAACATATAAATACAATAACTCTTTTTAATTCAATATAATTTACATAACTGTGCGTAACTGTGCAGAATTGTGACCTGGGCTGCAATCCAGCCAAATTAAAGCTAGTTCTATGGTAATTTAGTCTAACCCTCCATATTTATTGCCCAAGTTAAGGGGTTTCACTCTCATGATTGGCCTGATTTTGGCTCTCATGTGAATTTAACCTCTCATGAAAGTGGTCTACTCATGTGAACTAAAGTCAGCCCAAGACAGTTCACTGCCTGAGGCAGAATATTTAGATTTTACTCCACCCCCATTCCTGGTGCAGCTTCCCATCATTTTTTTTTTACAATAAATCATGAAGATCAGAATTAAAAATCAATACAATGGTCTGGGAATTCTTTCCTGCAATAGCAATTGTGAATATGCAATGGGGCACGTCCAAAATACATAGCATTTTGTAATTATAGCATTTTGTAATTAGCCAGAGAAAGTGCTATCTGGGCTAAATTTGCTCCAGGGCTCAGACCTCAATCTGTGTGTCTGTAGTCTCTTTCCTTCTCTCTCTTTCTCTGTCTGAAATCTTTCTTCCAACAACCTTCCATTTACCTCAACTATCTGTTCCCTTCCCTGGAGTTGACTTGCCTGCTCTCAACACCCTTCTTCCACCTCTTCTTTTGTCCTTCCATCCCGCTCCACATTTACTTGTTCCCTTGTCTTTGGTCCGCTCCTCACTCTTTATCCACTGCCTAGCTGGCTAGAGAAGGGACTATGAAGACAGCATGCTAGAGCAGCTGGTAAGGGTTCTTTAGGTCAGTGCATTATGTGTAAAGTGGTGGCTGGATTAGGCATATGGCAGTGAATGTAGGAGTGTCTGCCCTCTGGACAGCCTGGGAAGAACAGCCTACCATGCTAGAACTCTAGAAAAACTGATAAGGTTTTTTTTTTAGAGTTGTGCCAACTTTTGAAGAGAGGCCTTACCAACCTCTCTATAAACCTGACACCACACCACAGACTCTTTCTAGCCAGCCAGCCAGCCAGCCAGCCAGCAGAAATGAAGTAAGGAGACAATAGTGTGGGTGGCAGCAGCTGGGAGCAGAAGGTATCACTCTTACTGCTGGCCCAGCTCGGATTGCAGTCATGGTGAGGGGTGGGGGGAGGCTCTAAAATCTGGGACACCCTTAGGTCATCTACTTCATCATCTGGCACATGCTGGGAAGTGAAGACATTTCTCTTTAAGGAAACATTTGACTTTACTATTACTATTTACTATTAAATTTTATTTACTAATTACTAAAGTTTGGCAGGGGGAGGGTTCTGCTGCTTTTAACTTGTTATTGTGCTTTAATATTTATATTTTTAAATATTTTTATATTTTATAAGCTGCTTTCAGCAACTCCTTTTTGGGAAGGGAAACAACTTTGAGTGATTCCTTTTTGGGAGGGAAAAAGTGGGGTAAAAATTACTTTAATGAAATAAATAAATAAAAAACCCACAAATCTTTGCTCACAGAAGCTGATTTGTGATCTTCCACAAATTTTCTCCTTCAACATTACACTGATCTTGTGACCAGTCTGTATCCATGAGTACTTAAATGTGCAAGAGAATAACTACTCTTTGCCAGATTATACCCTGAATAAGTGAATACCCTAAAGTACGCTATGTTACAAAAACATGTAAAGACAGATATTCAACAAGAAAATTGTGTTCTGATCTCCTCAACCCAAACAGCCCACTCCTGTATTGATCTTTCTTATTATAGTTTATTCTCAAGATAGATGCATTCATTTATTTATTTATTGGGAAGATGTAACGCAAATCACAGGCATGATAAATTAGGGAATCTTTTCTATACATGCTTGAATTATTGCAACTCCCAACTTTAAAAATTTTAATCTCCTCTTCTCAGTTTATATGCAAAATCACTGCTTGGTTTATATGAACGCGTAAGTGGAGGCCATTCCAAAATATTCCACAATAGCAAAACCAAAAAATGTGGAATTCTTGGAAGTACAGCATAACTCACAATTTCAGAAAAATAATTCCTTTGACTTAATTCACAGTCATAAAAAAATTAATTCTGTTTCTCCATAAGTGAAATAAAGAACTAAATCTACCACAGTTGAAGAACCTCTGATTCCCAGTCAGCTGGAAATAATCTTATGGTTACCATAAATACGTTACAGAGGCCATGAGATTAACTTTACTGAAGGAAATACTGCACTACTTCCTCAAGCCAAGTACAAGCTCGATTTCAGTCAACAACGTTTTGCAGAAAACAAAAGTAGTATCTCTGATTTCAGTAGAAGAATATTCCTCCCACCCAATACAAATAAAGTAAATTGTTCCATTTTGCACGGCACTGGCAAATCTCAATAGGTTTTGTTTCAGATTTGTAATACAGCCTTCAAATAAAAAGTTGACTGCCCTGGAGGTTCAAAGGACAGTGGTGAAAATGCTACATTATGCCATGTGAAAGACTGCAATGAAAAACTAAAACTACTGTGCATGTTTAAGACTCGTGCCCATCCAAAAAGCTTCATGGTGGCCAACTGAAAGTGTATCCTATATACTCATAGCAAATTCATCCTCTGACTATAGATCCTGATGTAGCCAAAATAGCACCATCCACACTCAAGAAGGAAGTATCAGTAAGCTTGGGAGAATCCAAAGGTTTTCAGAAATACAAAAAACGTTAGAACCCTCCCTAAGTGGAAGGACCCCCCAAAACAGCCCAATGCGGATTCAGTATGCTCAGTGGAATGCTGGTTGACTATGGGGTGAGTACAGAAAAGTGGGGAGAGAGAAGGGATATCCTGGAAAAGGCCATGGCTGGCTGGCTCATTTTGTTGTAGGTCCCACTTGTTTCCAAAGGAATATTCATCTTTACTTGGGATTGAGAGGATGGGGCAGTATGTCTACAACAACTATGGGCAGTTTCAAGAATATAAGATGTTTAATCTGTATGTTTGATTTGCATACTTTGCATGCAGATTTCTCATTAGACAAGTGAAAAAACAAACATTTGTCTTTGCATGGAAGAAAAACTTACAACTACATAAATACTTTATTACAAATATCAGACTACTGAACAGCACACATTGGTTACTTGGCTGTTCACAAGACTGGTCTGAGAGTGACTCAGGCAGGAGACAATGGTCCATCTCCTGATGGAGATTAATTGGATGCTTGTGCTTACTGGTCTTCACTGCCTTCCTATAGGAAGGGAAGGGTATAAATCTTGTTATACCTTTCTGGGCATAACAAGATTTTCTTCTGAAATAACATAGACTATGTGATAAAGAATACCTCCTCCATATACCTTCAAGATTTTTCAGTAAGAGTCCTCATGATACAATCCACATTCAAAATTTGTACATCAAAAGGACAGAGAGAAGCATTATTCATGAGCTGGTATAGCCTTGAGGCTGAGACTGAGCTATGAATCAGAAAGTCCCCAGTTCTGATCTCACCTCTGCCATAAACGTACTAGGTGGTCTTAGGCAAGCCACTTACTCTCAGCCTCAGCCCTCCTCCCATCTGCAATATAGAAACAATAATACTGGCTTCCTTATAGGGCTGTTGTAAGGATTGCAACGAGATAATGCATGTGAAGTACTCTGAACATCTGAAAGCACTATCCAAGTGTTAAGTGTTGTTATCATCAACACTGTCACCACCATCACATATTTTATTTAAATTATTTTAGACACTGGGACTGTTTGGACATCATAGTGGCTTTTAGCGCCAATTTGTGGGTTAATTAACCCAAGAACAAGCCATGGGTTAACTTGGAGTTGTTTAATCCACAAACAACCGCAACTGCCCGGGTTTGGATGTCACAGAAACAATCCCTGAATTTGGCATTTGAGGATTGTGAATGGGAACAGGAAATGGCATAGGGTGTTCATGCATAGAGTGCATCCCCACAATTTGTGGGTTTATTAATTAGTTAACAATTTGTGGGTTAATTAATTATTTCATGAATTGGCACTGAAAGCCACTGTGATGTCCAAACAGTCCCACTGTTACCCATCCTGGCCCTTCAGGGTAAGGTGGGAGGGAAAATAACTAGACAAATAAAATGTTAGGATGATATTTTTATTTCATCAGCTTTTGGGTGCAAACTATCATTATCCAGCAAGCTAAAAATCAAAATTAAATAAAGGAGACAGTGTGGTATAGTGGCTAGAGTGTTGGACTGGGAGCCAGGAGATCTAGGTTCTAGTCCCCACTCAGCCATGGAAGCTCACTGGGTTACTTTGGGCCAGTCACTGACTCTCAGCCCAACCTACCTCACAGGTTGTTGTGAGGCTAAAATGTAGAGGAGGACCATATAAGTCACCTTGGGTTCCTTGTAATAGGAAGAAAGACGGGATATAAATGTAATTAATTAATTAAGGAATTATAATGTACAAAAGAATACCATCAAAATTATATATGTAATTCAGGGTGCAAATTTATGCATGTTTAGAAATAAAAAAAGTCCTACAACTCCTAGCATTCCTCCAGCCAGTCATGCTAGCTGGGGCATGTTGGTAATTGTAGAGCTTTTTTCTGTGTAAACATGAATAGGATTGCACTCTTAATTACAAAGCTATGTAGGCTTGATAGCCATAGAACAGAAAATAATAAATATTGCTCCAGTAGAAAATAATAAATATTGCTACACTCACAACATAAAAGTATTAGGGCAGCCCACTTATTTTTAGGCATAACTTGCATCCTTTAAGCAAGTTTATTTTTTGTATATTAACTTCTGATTTGATGGAATATATTGTAAAACAAATTTCTTCAGAAAGCTTCCTACTGGTGAGATAGCTGAAGAGATTCACAGAGTGTGAATTACTTTGGCAGAGTCAAATAAATTATGCATAGTAAATTGGTTCCATGTCCGTATGTTTCAGATAATGTAGGAAGGATACACTACTATGGTGTTTTGCTAAATCTGCCCAGCTTTGATGAAGTCATACCTTTTGGATATGCTACCACAAATGTGCATATGGAAATGTTACCTTTGTTTATTAGAGAATGACAACATCTTAGCAGACCAAGGAAGCAATTCCCTAAGCACTTACATGCCATTATAACTAGCATGCATTTCAAAAGGACAGGAGAGAGCATTGGTTGATAAAGTGTGTCCTATGAAGCTAGGGAGTTAACAAAACCTCCCAACTAACAAAGGTCTCTTCCACAGTGAACATCTTTATTATCTGTGTTTATGAATTTGTTTTCCTAAACAAAACAGTAGAAGATCCAGAATGTGCAAGGTATTACCTCACAAGTGAAACATTTTTTTTTCTCCTGTCAGTGGAACATGCTACCATACACAGTGGGAATTCCTGGTTTGGGTTTTTTCTAATTAAACGTTTAAAAAGAGAGTGTGTGTTATAAGCAATTCAGGCTGTAATCCTGTAGACTACATGCGCACAGTCCGTAGCCCCCAGACACCTGTTGTGCGGCACTCATGCTCATCTAGGTCACTGGGACGGAAGGAGTGTGAATTCTTTAGAATTCTTTAGGATTCTAAAGAATCCTCCTTCCACCAGTGACCCCGAAGCAGCTAGCATCACTGCTTTCATGCCACTAATGGTGGTGCGGAATCAGTAATGCCTGTTGGGAATGCTGGGAGGGGAGGGGGGTCTAGCCTCTGTCTCCCTCAGTGACCCTGAAGCTTCCTCAACATCACCTCAGTCATCTTGTACAGGATCACTGTACAGGAATGGGGTGAATGAGGTTAAAGCCTCCCTCCCCACTCCCCATATGTGTATGTGTAAATGTGTGTGTGTATGCACACACAATTGAGGGCCCCCAGGGCCTCCACCAACACTGGATATGGACCTTGGAGCTGAAGAGATTGTACACCCCTCCTGTACACCTTACAAGACTGTACACCCCTCCTGTACATTCCCTTACCTGGGAATAAGTTCCACTGAACTCAACAGAATTTACTTCTGAGTACATATGTAAGCATTGCTTGCTCGTCTATGACTGTAATAAAATTGATTGATTGATCTTGATTGATTGATATGTAAGCATTGCACTGTTAAAAATCCACTCAGCTAATTCCAAACTGCTGACAGTTCCAAAACACCTGGCAATAATCCTATTTACCAATCACAATCAAATGAAATATTTTTGAATAGGAAGCCATTTGAGGGTGAATTCACATGACATCCAGAAACTCCATTTAAGTTGCTTTACTTAAAATTAATCCCGTGATTCTGCATATGTGATAACTGACACACGATAAATGTTCAGCATAATTAGGCTTTCATGCCTTATCATCACATGACAATCTTGTCTGAAGCTATCATCACACAAAACAGAAAATAAAGTATATTGCAATACCTTGCTTGCGGCAAGCCATAGCTGGTTCCCACTCCAACACGGGGTAAGCTGTACACAACTTTTTTTACGGTTGCTTGGTCAGGAAAATTGAACATTACAGAGGCTGTAGAACAAATAGAATTGAGAAGTTACAGAACATGTTTTTTGTGTGTGCAAAACCTCAAATATCCCCTCAAAAATCAATACTAAAAATGTATTTTAAGAGGTAATCTGATGACAAGATTACCCTTCCGTAGAACAAAGACTTTTTAAAAGGTGCTTCTGAAATTTGATATACAGAGAGGAATATCATTGTCTTGAAACAAAAAACAAACCCAACCACCCTCAAAGTCCTAATCCAAAATGCTGAGGGATCTGATAGAAGCAAGGGTTTCTCTGTTGACTTTAATATTGGGAAATGTCACACTGAAACAAATGGGAAAGCCTTGCTGATGTGGAGTTCACGTATGCACTTTAACCCCATACACAGAACATGTAAATACTGGATATCTTGCAGGAGAAACAATGTTCTGGAAGAAAGGTACAAATTTAGCTATTCAACCCTGCAGCATATTGAATGGAATTCTTAAAACATGCTTTAAAATTCACAAGAACTGGTATTAAAAAGAGGGATGCTCTGCATATTGACTAGTAATGCTATTTATATGTCAAATATATATTTGCTGGATCTATTTAAAGGGAACATTTACTTGTTTTAGAGAATTGCTTATTTAGGCATAACCATTATTTGTTGAAGTATTACTTCCCGGTGTACACACCACTGATTCTATAATGCAGTAGAGAATTTTCTCCTTAAGAACTTAAGAAGAGCCATGCTGGATCAGACCAAGGGTCCATCTAGACCAGCATTCTGTTCACACAGTGGCCAGCCAGCTGTTAACCGGGAACCCACAAGCAGGAGAATAGTGCATCAGCACCCTCCCACCCATGTTCCCCAGCAACTGGTGCACATAGGCATACTGCCTCTGATACTGGAGGCAGCACATAGCCATCAGGACTAGTAGCCATTGATGGCCTTATCCTCCATGAATTTGTCTAACCCCCTTTTAAAGTCATCCAAAGTGGTGGCCATCACTATGTCTTGTGGTAGCGAATTCCATTGTTTAACTATGCGCTGTGTGAGGAATGACTTCTTTTTACCTGTCCTGAATCTCCCACCAATCAGCTTCATGGGATAACCTCAGGTTCTATTATGATGAGGGAAAAAAATTCTCCCTATCCACATTCTCTACACCATGTGTAATTTTGTACACCTTTATCATGTTTCCCCTTACTTGCCTTTTACAAGTTAACAACCCCAGCTGCTGTAACCTCTCCTCATAGGGGAGTTGCTCCAGCCCCTTGATCATTTTAGTTGCCCTCCTCTGTACTTTTTCCAGCTCTGCAATATCTTTTTTTAGATGTGGTGACCAGAAGTGTACACAATATTCTAAGTGCAGTCGCACCATAGATATGTATAGAGGCAGTATGATATTGGCAGCTTTATTCTCCCTTCATAATTATGACTAACATGGAGTTTGCATTTTTAACAGCAGCTGCACACTGGGTTGACATTTTCATCGAGGCTGACATTTTCAACCCCAAGATCTCTTTCTTGGTCACTCACTGCTAGCTCAGATCCCATCAAGTTATACTTGGTTGGGATTTTTTGCCTCAACATACATCACTTTACACTTGCTTACATTGAACTGCATTTGCCATTTGGATGCCCATTCCCCATCCACTTGGCCACTTCAGTGTTCACTCCTAACTCCAGATAATTTCTAAATAAACTGAAAAGCATTGGTCCTAATACAGATCCCTGTGGGACCCCTCCGCTGGGAGAATTTGCCATTTATTCCTACTCTGTGTTTTCTGTTCTTTAACCACTTACTGATCTATAGGAGGGCCTTTCCTCTTATTCCATGACTGCTAAGTTTGCTCAGGAGTCTTTGGTGAGGAAATTTATCAAAAGCCTTTTGAAAGTCCAAGTAAACAATGTCTACCAGATCACCCCTGTCTACATGTTTACTGACACTCTCAAAGAACTCTAAAAGGTTTGTGAGACAGGACTTACCTTTACAGAAGCCATGTTGATTCTTTTTCAGCAGGGCTTGTCCTTCTATATGCTTACTATTTTTATCTTTAATAATGCTTTCAAGAAACTTACCTAGAGCAGACGTTAAGCTAACCAGCTTGTAATTTACTGGATCCCCCCTAGACCAATTAAAAATTGGTGTGACATTGGCCATCTTCCAGTCCTCTGGTACTGAGGCTGATCTTATGAATATGATGCATATTTTGGTTCATATTTGAGTTCTTTAAGAACTCTAGGATGGATACCATCTGGGCCTGGTGATTTATTTACTTTCAATTTGTCAATAAGGTTGAGAACATCATCTTTTGTCATCACTATTTGCCTCAGTTCCTCAGACTCGCTTCCGGAAAACATCAGTTCAGGCACAGGTATCTTCTGCAGTGAAGACTGATGAGAAGAATTCACCCAACTTCTCTGCAATCTCCTTCAGTACTACTCTGTTTCTGATATATATATATATATATATATATATATATATATATATATATATTTCTTCATTGTTGGCCTTGATGTTGTTAGCGATATGCTCTTCAAAATGTTTTTTTGCATCTCTTATTGTCTGCTTGCATCTCCTTTGTGCAAGCTTGTGATCCCTTTTGTTTTCCTCATTTGGGCAAGACTTCCATTTTCTGAAGGAAGCCTTCTTTTCTCTAATAGCTTCCTTGACACTGCTCATTAACCATGCCGGTGACCTCTTGGATTTGGTGCTACCTTTCCTAACCTGTGGTATACATTTTAGCTGAGCTTCTATTATTGTAGTTTTGAATAACCTCCAAGCATTTTGAAGGGATTTAACCCTCTTGACTCCTCCTTTCAACTTTCTTTTATCAGTTTCCTCATTTTAGAGAAGTTTCCTCTTTTGAAGTCAAATGTGACTGTATTGGACTTCCTGGGCAATTTTCCACTTAAATATATATTAAATCTGATATAGCACTGTGGTCAGTATTTCCAATTGGTTCAGCAACATTTACATCTTGTACTAGATCCTGGGCAACACCACTTAGGATTAAATTGAAGCTCCTTCTTTGATGTATGACTGATAGATGTTCTATATTCACTGGAATATGACATGGCTACATTCATCTGGGGCAGGGGACAGGAAGGGAATCAGTTTACTTGGTGGAAACATTTAGTCTACTTGATGATAGCAGCAACAGTTTTCTTATGAACTGAGAGTTCCAATAGGTACCTCAAACCATTCCAAGGTGGAATTAGGATAGCCTTACAATACAAACCTACTCACATTTACTCAGAAGTAAGTCCCACTGAAATAAGGTCAGTGGGGTTTACTTTCAAATAAGTGAGCATAAGACTGCACCTCTCTAAGATACAGTATATTTCTAAACCTAATAATTTTAAAACATTATGCTGCAATTTAAGTAATGCAGCATATCAAATTCTGGGCCAACATTTACTAAAAAAAAATTACATGGTAAACATACTTCTGTTTGCCATAAACACCTCCAAGGCTGTATTCTGAAGAAGATAACGTCTTGAGAAAACAGCACGAATTTCACTGAACATCCATTTTCCATGAAGGCCTTCTGTATAAGCAAGAACCTACAAAAGAAAAAGAACACTTATTGAAAGCTGATTTTTGTGCTATTAACAAAAGCCAATTTAACTTAGGATGTATTTTCCCATATTCTGAAGAATTTGCATGCTGTGGTGTATTATCTTTCCCAACCTGTTTGATGAGCAATGTGTGGCTGATCACAGCTCTGCAGCTGTGTAGGTATGCATTGAAAAATAGACACATACACACAAGTCACGGATTTCCTTCCTACAAATTGCATCAATATCTTTGCAAGGAAAAAGCAAGGAATGGAAGGAGGAAGAAGAAAAGATGTGTGGGAGGGGGGGAAAGGTGGGTGGAAATGTTGCAGAACAGATTTTGCAGCCTGAAAGCCACTCCCACTGTTATAATAGCACTAGTTCAAAAGTTATAATACCTCTAGACTGGAACACACATTACTTTGTAGCACATGGAAATGGCAAGAACTGACATAGTAGTATGAAAAAAATCAGATTATTGAGTAAGGAATAGCGTCAGGACAATGAGTGCCTTGTTGGAGTCAGACATTATAGAACCAAGATATAATCTTAATGTAGTTTGGCCCTAGGTGTGAAAGGCCAAGCAAGAGGAAATATACAAAAATGTAACATGCAGACTATATTTGATTTTGGCAATTGGAATAGCAGGAAATTGTTATTGTAGCAACTTGCTGGTTTTAAAGGCTACAATGAGATAAAAATAGAATATATAGATACTTTAAAGCAAAATATTTTGTTACTATCAAAAGGCCTTGAAATATTATTAAACCTCAACTTTTGAGTCCGTTTTTTTTAGCTTCCTACTTTTTAGGAAGTAACTAATGATATGAGTTAATATCTGAGGCTACAATCCTGAGCACACTTCCTAGAGTGTCATCGAACTCTATGGGACTTAATTGAGTCCTCTATTACCTCCCATTGCCATTTCTGTTGCCCTCTATACCTGGAGGGCAACTTTCTGAGCGTGGGAATACCTGTATCCATGGAAGCTCCCCACACAGTTTTGAATGCTGGAAATTCACATTCAAAACAGCAAGGATTGACCCCACAGATACAGGAGGCTCTCCCCTTCAGAAAGTCAGCCTCCACAGGCAGAGGGCGATAGAAACAGCAACAGAGGGGGGCTTACATGCCCCCCCTCACGTATTTGGTCTATACAATTCCCTAAGGCTTTAATAGGGATGCACAGTTGTTCACATTAAATGAATACTTGATTTTTTAAAAAAGTTTTTTAAAAACATAGTCATGTTCTTATTTACAATCTGAAGTATATTTCAGAAAGGAAACTACTATGAATGAGATTCTAGGATTTTTTATGGAGGGCATTTCTGTTAAACCCTAGAAGGTGGCTGAACAGAAAAACACGGGGAATTATTGTGATCTTCTATTTTTGTGAATTCGCTCCAAGTCTAACAGGAAACAGTTGCAGTCATCAGTGAATGACTTAATTCTTCTAGTTCAATGGTACTTGATGCTGGTGATGATGCATTTTTTTAGAGGAATGTTGGAGTTTCAAAATGTTTGCAGATGGAACAGCTCCCCCTCCCTTCTTTTTTCATTACTCAGATGGAAATAAAAAAAACTACTTCAATTGTCATGAATGCTTTCAAGCCAGTTGCCAGAAAAACAAGGAGCAATCTGTCCTTCAGCTGGTTGTTTTTACACTGTGAATATACAAATTTTGTGCTGAGTTCTGCCCCTGATGAATCCATCCCAAAACTTCTGGGCTCTATCTCCAGACAAACTCTATGTTCTGTCCTTGACCCAGAAGGCCTAACCCACAATTAAGAACCAACATTTTTATTTGGCAGCCTTTATTTTCATATACATGTATAAAGCGTAGCACTGGAACAGAGCCTACTGCTGCAGTTAGCTTGACCTACTATCTTAAAGGTTGATATTGTGGGTGTTCAGAACAGAGAAAAGGAGTAGGGGAAAAGCATGGAAGCTAGTCATACATCCCTACACTCAACTTAGTGTATCAACAACCCTAACTGGCTAACAACCACCGAACTCTGGTGCAAAGCTTACATGCATAGGTAGAAAGACCAAAGGGTCTACAAGGATCTCTTCTATTTGAGATTGGTCATTCCTTATACAGTTTAACTATCTGCACATCACGTAGAACATGTCTTGTACTAAAGCCTCCAGGTAATGATGAATTTACTAGATATATTCCAATGATTGGAAGAATATATATATATATATATATATATATATATATATAGACACACACAGGCACAGACACTTCACTGTTGTTTGATCAATGCAGCTTATTCCAGAATGAACTTTCCTGATTGAACATCTAGCTACTAGATCTTGCAAGGCCTTTGTTTGCCAGATTAAGGAGATTTCCAGCATCAGATGTCTTCTCCTCTGTGTGTAATTGCACACTGATCAAGTCACCTCACTGTATGCTTTGATAGCCTTTTAGTGTTTCCTTTGATATATGACAACTTAATACCATATACCTTTATGTAAAACTTAAGTTAATCAAAAATAATAACCCTTGCAGTTATACCAGTTTCTGTATACGGTATTTTTGTTAATGCGAAGTATACAATATGCTTAGAGGAAATTAGACACAAATTGATAGATTTTAAATGCAAAGAATATGGGTCTAAGAGCTTGGACTTATTGGGCAGTATAGAAATAAATAAATAAATAAATAAATAAAGTAAGTGTATAATATTTTGGGTGTCTTAGCAGCAAAATACTCTTAGACGTTTTCTTCAAAATAAGTTATGTTAGAAGGGAAACTTACCTATCATGCAAAGTGGGCCATATAAGTAATTTGTTCTAGATACAGATTTAAGCGAATACAAAATACAACATATCTGAAAAGCTATGAAGGAAAAAGCCATAAATATTAACAACAAAGAAGTGCGAGTCTGTAGATCCAGAATCAAAACGGGATGTATATTCTTTCTATATATGAAGTTTATGTGAAATAGCATTTTTGGTCATAAAGGGAAATACATACGTTCACACACAACACAACAGCTCACTGTGGCTTAATTTACCCATGGGGGCTGTTGCATCATGCTGGGGGCTCTCGCATTGCGCCATTTCCACAGGCACCTATCTTGTCATGTTGTGCAATCCCAGGTAGCCGTTGTTGTTTGAGAGTGAGAAAACCCTCAAATAACCCATGGCTTGTTTTATGGTTATTTGAGGGGTGTCTAACCCTCAAACAATCCATGCTGCCTACGTTCTCATGATGCAAGCTATGGCAAGCTGGGCACCCGTGGAGCACCGCGCAAAGATGCTGCCAATGAGCACCTGGCACACTGTAATGGCCCCTGCTGGTAAATGGAGCTATGGAGGGTTGTTGTGTCATGCAAACCAGGTCTTTATTTAAGACAGCGAAATATAATTAAATAACCACTTGAGATCTGATTGCCACTGTTGGAGTCAGGATGGGATTTTCCCCAGGCCAAATTAACAGTGAATCTCACTTGCTTTCTGTTTTGTACAGCAGTGTTATGGCATGAAAGTGAGCCATTTTTCCAGTGAACAGCTTTTTTTTTTCATAGAACAGAGTTGGAGGGGGGATTGTACACCATCTAATCCAATCCCCTACTTGAAGCAGGAAATCCAGAGCTAGAGCATCCCCACTGTAGATGGCTGCCGAGAGTCTCTGCTTGAAGACTTCCAGCTAGGAACAGCCCACCAGTCCCCTAGGTAATTGATTCCATTGTTGAACAGCTCTTACCATTAAGAGGTTTCTTCTAATGTTCAACCCAAATCTACATTCCTGTAACTTAGAGCTATTAGATCTGGTCCTGTCCTCTGGGGCAGTAGAGAAGAAGTCTTTGACCTCTTCTATGTGAGAACCCTTCAGGTATTGGAAAGGTGCTATCATGTCCCTGCTCAGTCTTCTCTTCTCCAGTCTAAACATTCCCAGTTCCTTCCATACAACTTGTTTTCCATACCCCTGACCATCTTTGTTATCTTCCTCTGACTTTCCTCTGACCATCTTTGTTCCAGTTTGTCTACAGCCTTGTTAAAATGCAGTGGCCAGGACAGAACATAGGGTTGTATCCAATGTTAGTCTAACTTAAGTCTCATTCATTTCAATGGATCTACTCTAAGTACGAATAACATTGGATACAACCCACAGTGTTCCAGATGAGGCCTGAGAGTAGTGCAGAATTAAGTAAAATGATTACTTCACATGATTTGGAAACGATGGTGCTATTAATGCAGCCTAAAATTGCATTAGCCGTTTTTGTAGATGCATCAAACTGCTGCCTCCTGTTCAGTTTGTGATTGACTACAATCCCAAGATGCTTTTCACATGCCAGGCATCCCACATCCCATATCTGTGCATTCCCTCACTACATGCAGAACTTTGCATTTGGCTCTTTGAATTAAATTTTATGAGTTTTCCATTCTTTCAAGCTCATTTTTAATGTTATTCCTGTCTTAGGTATCCCTCCCAGTTCTGTATCATATGCAAATTTGATAAGGAGTTCCTTCACCTCGTCACTTAAGACATTGATAAAAGTGTGGAAGACTACTGGGCCCAGGACAGAGCCCTTTGGCTCCACTCTCTCCAGTTTGATGGGTAACTACTGATGAGCACTCATTGAGCCTTTCTACATGAGGCATTTATTGTGAGCTCATGATTCCTCATGCACAGTAGTTTGTGGGTACTTTACATGACATTGTCATCCTCCAGGGCTTCTCCCGTTCTTTGCAACCATTTTAGCGTGTGTGTGTGTGTGTGTGTGTGTCTAACAAGGAATGTCTGGTAAATCTGTGAATGGCAGCATGAAACCCTAGCATATTTGTGCAATTACACTGTACCACAGTGCCACTTAGTGGTTGTGTAATGGAACATATAGAAAGGCAGAGAAAGAAAATCCCTGGGAAAAAAGCATGTATAAAGGAGCTGAGCTTAATCCCCCAAAGAATCTGGAAGCAGAAGCCCCGGTAAAGTGGTAGGTTAAAAGCTTTCTGTAGAAAACCCCACTTAGTAAGGTTTTGGAAGTAGCTGTGAATATGCCTGATAGTATTATCATCTAGCCCAAATTTAACAAGTTTGCTGACCAAAATATCATGGGGGACTTTTTTCAAGTGCTTTGAT
Source organism: Heloderma suspectum (assembly GCF_057233095.1). Lineage (NCBI taxonomy): Eukaryota > Metazoa > Chordata > Lepidosauria > Squamata > Helodermatidae > Heloderma > Heloderma suspectum. The sequence goes on along the minus strand of NC_139460.1, from coordinate 41,119,709 downwards.
GAAATCAAGATAAATTACATCCACAGCATTCTCACAATCCTCTACGCTAGTAACCTAATCTAAAAAAAAGATAAGAAAAAAAGATTAGTCTGGCAGGATTTATTTCTGACAAACTGATGCTGGTTCCTACTAACCACTGCATTGTTATCAAGATACTTACAAACTGATACTCTTCAAGTATCTTCCCCAGTATTGAAGTCAGACTGACCTTTTCCCCTTTTTGAAAATTGGGATATCTGCTCATCTCCAGTCCTTCACCACCTCTTCTGTAGAACAGGTGTAGGCAGAAGGTAGATCTCCAGATGTTTTGGACTTCAGCTCCCAGAAGCCCCTGACAGCATGGCCAGTGGTCTGCTCTAGGATTTCTCAAAGCTGATATACAGAGGTTCTGAGAGCACATAAGCAAGTTCCTTTATTACCCTAGGATACCATTCATCTGGCCCTGAAGACTTGAACTCATTTATGGTAGCTAGGTATTTCCTGACCAACTTCTTATCAATCTCAACTCCAAACCTGGTATTCTACTTATGTGAGGTTGAAGTCTTTGGGGAGAAGATGGAGGTAAAATAGGCGTTGAGCAGGTCCTCTTTCTCATTGACATTCATTAACATATCACTACATTTTCCTTACTAAGTCTTCTACTTAGTTACTTCAAACATACTTGAAAAAGCCCCTTTTCTTGTTCTTAGCATCCTTTGCCAGCCTCAGCTTGTTCTGAGCTTTAGCTTTCCTGACATTGTCCCTACATGTCTGGGCTACTTGTATGTAGTAATCCTTGGTTACCTTTGCTTCCCTCCATTTCTTCTTCATGTCCTTTTCCTTTTCAGCTCATCACTAAGCTTTTTTGTGCTCCCACCTTGGCTTTTTTAGATGTTTCCCACTTTGCTTTCTCATTGGAGTTATTTGTGGTTGTACCTTTAAGTAATTCCTTCTTCAGGAACTCCTAACCACTTTTCCTTGCTAGTATATCCAGCCATGGAATCCTACCTAGTATATCTCTAAGCTTATTAAAATCAGCTTTCTTAAAATTCAAAGTGCATATTTGACTATGCTCACCTTTAGCTTTACATGAGATCATGCCTTTCAGAATTACATATCCACTCCCCCACCCCCAAATTTCTACTACTTTAATCTCACTGTCTGCTATTGGTTCAGATGAAGTCAATCCCCTCATCACTTCCTCTGCCTTCTGAAAGCAGAAGTTGTCAGCAAGTCATGCCAGGACTTTGTTGGAGATACCATGGTTATTGGAGTGTGTCTCCCAGGAGATGCCATGATGGTGAAAGTCCCTCCTTCCCCATTACTACTAGTTCTTTCTTTCTTTCTTTCTTTCTTTCTTTCTTTCCTGAAACCTCTGTAATTTGTTTCAGGAAAACACCATCTACATCCTCTCCTTGGTTTGGCAATCTGTAGTAGACTCTTACCACAATGTGCCTTTTTTTTTTTTAATTTCTCCACTCTTTTTACCCTGACCATTTCCACAGGGCTATCAGGTTCACTCTCTTGAACTGCTATGCAGGTGTACACATTCTCTACACCCTCTCCCTTTTTGTTATATCCTTCAATTGCTACACTCCAAACATGTGAGTTGTTGTTCCACTAAGTCTTTCAAGTTGTATTTATCTTAATTGTTCTTCTCCCATAGTTGTGGCACATTTAGCTGGAATTGCAAAGATTGGGCAGTATCCTACACTGCTCCCGTGCTAGCGGAATGAACTGCTAGTGCAACAGGAACTAGTGATTCCTGAAACAACTGGAAAAGAGCAGCAATGCTTGTTTCCAGAATGGGGCAGGTCAGTGGAGGTCACAAAAGGGAGCATTTCTGCTCATTTCCAAAATTATTTCAGGAACCTCTAGTCCCTGTTGTAGAAGTGGTCCATTTCTCTGGAGCAACAGAACCAGGGGAGGTGTATCAGCAGTATTGGATACTGCCTATTGATTAGTAGGAGATGGGTGAATAAATGGTTCTACTTTCTGGGCAAAGATTAAATTATATGATCTTAAGTTACATCAAACAATATGAGCTAGTGCAGATGTAACACTGCTTTCCTCTTAACCATACTTAAGAAATTGCAACACCCCAGGAACACATGCTTCTTCTTTTGACTGAATTCTTGACTGAATTCTTCCCTTAACTAAGGAAGAATGAAGCAATTAAGGGTGCAATCCTATCAAGATAGGCGGTCGCCTCTGAATTCGGAGGCGGCCACCTATCCAAAGCAAGCCAGGAGAGGCACAGGGGGATCATTCCCTCTGCGCCTCTCCTGCCCTGCTATTTTCCACTAGACAGCCATTTTCAGCTGTCTAGCTGCGGGGGGGGGGGGGGAACCAGGAGAGGAGGCTGCTGTACGACACATCCAATGTGTCATACATGCTCTCCCAACCCCGGAACGCCCCTTTTCAGTCACTCCACGCTCCTCTTCCAAGCGTGGAGGATGGGGCATCTCCGCACTGCCTCCAAGGCAGCACGGAAGTGGGGGGAGATCGGTTTTCAGGGAATCGACCTCGGAGTGCAGGTTCCGAGGTAGGTTCCTGGAAAACAGTATATACTATGGCCCTCTAGACAGTGTCTAGTGGCCATAGGATTGCTCTCTAAGGAAGCCATTGGAACTGACCTTAATGATCATTCATGGTAAGCTCCTTCATCACGGATCTCAAAGATACTTTAAACAGCTTGGAAAAGCAATTCCTACGACACTGAGGATACTGAGATAATATGAGAAGAGATTCCTAAAGTATACAGGATGGGATAGATATTTCTGTATATAAACTATTACTGATGAACTGTTGTTGAGTCTGAAATTCAACTGCATTTGAATACTCTGATTTAAGTATGAATGACAAGCAAAGACACACAATAAATTACAGGGAATATTGGGATAACTAGATGGAAGAGGGAGACTCTTCATCCCTTGTTTTCCTTTCACTCCTTCTTGAGGTAGGTCTCTCTCTGCAAATCAACTGCATGGAAGTAGGAAATACCACCTCAACAGTACTTGGTCCATTTCACTTTTCAAGTCATGCCCATGGAGATGGCTAACAAAAGGACCTGGTGTTCCCAGAAGCCTGCTTCACTTGAGGGGAAAGAGCACCTTCATTTTGTGACATTATTGTATTACTCCTCCCACTGTCCTGCTTAGTCCAGGTAAGGGCAGCCTATAGGGCAAAACCATATTGCAAGGTCCAAAGGCAGGCTGAGGTCAGAAACAAAGTGTTACAGTCAGGAAGAGAGGCAGTTCAAAACAGGGTCTAAGGCAAAGCTGAGGTCAAGCATGGGTGAGCAGTCTAAAACAAGCACAGTCCAAAAGAAACACAGCTCAAGGAGCAGGGACTTAGCAGGAGTCCTCAGGTCAGTAGCATGAGAGATCAGCCCAAACAAGAAGACAGGTCAGGAAAGCTAGGTTGCAAGGTACTGGGAGCTGAAAGAAGGATGCTGTTCCAGCAGCTAGCAGGTCTTAACAGTAGCTGGAGCTTCCAGAGCCCCACCTTGGACTTAGCTGCGGCAGGTCAGAGGCTTCTGAAAGAAGGTCCCTCATGAGGAGCCTTCCTTTGCAAATGAGCACTCCTCCTCTCAGGGGTTCATCTGCCCTGCCTCTTGAGCCCCTGCCCTCTCAGGGCCTAGGTGGTTGCTGAGCCTCTGTCTCAGAGGCACAGCTCCCCACCTCTTGTGATCATGGACCCACAGCCATCTCCTCTGAGGGCTCAGGTTCTTCCTGGTCTTCTGGCATGGGCTGCTCCTCAGTGTTGTTCATTTCTGGGAGTTCTAACTCTTCTGAGCAGAATTCCATCAACGAGGGTGTGATAGCTACTAGAATATAACTTTATTTCTCTGAATGCTTCCACAAGAGGGTAGCAAACCTCAAATTCAGCAGCTGAAGGAGGGGGTGCGTGCGCACGCACATATGCACACAGAGTTAGTGGATACAGAATGCTAAATGTCGTGTCAGAATGCTGACAGAAAACCAAGGGATAGGTGGAATGGAGTATCCTGAAAGGAAGCATGGCTGGCTGGCACACTGAACAGGAACACTCCACATTGCAGCATATTGTTTCAGGTTCCACTTGTGATGTCTATTATCATCAAATAATACATTACAATATTACAGTTCTTACAAATCCATTGTAAGCCTTTCAGGGGGTAGGGTGGTTTACAAATATGAATAAATGTATTAATAAATAGCATGGCTATAGGTCTCTTTATTTGTACTCATGTTTGAGTATCCCGCTACAAAGACAAACAATAATAAGCACCGTCTTACGTACCGCTAGTCCTAACCATTGTTTCCCATTTCCCTCTTTTGTGGCTTCTGACAGAACTGTGTGCCCTCCATATCTTGAGGGTTGGGTTGTGCATGTTATAAGCAACTTTGAAAGTTAAGACCCAAGAACTAAAGCAGCCACATTTGGGTTCCTTTGGGTCTTATCTAAATTTCCACACATGGTCATAGTTAATATTAGAAACTGAATAATTCAGCCAAGGCAATGAAATAAAAATGATTATTAGAATGAAGACAGACTTCTTTCAATGTCTGCAATCTGTTAAAGAGCTTGCATTCCTTCCTCTCCAACTATTATTAGTCAATATCAGTCTCATTGTTGATTGCCATTCCCCTGTGGCTGTTCTCTGCCTCTACACTGTTGGCAAACAAGGATACTCTGTGCATATGTCTAAAGATGGTTTTCTTAACTGATATACACATCCTCAAATAAACTAGTATTCACACACTTGCATGGGGAAAAATGCTTAAGTCCAAGCTAAAAATAACTGTAATATCTAATCTTTAACTTTTTAGCATCAGGCTAGGTTGCTTTCATAGAAATCTTACAGCAAAAATCCAGCACATGCCAGATGACAATTGCAAACTAATCCCTCTCCTGCTTTCTATTTCTTTTTATGAACTGCAAAGCAAGGTCCAAGAGACTGCCTCTGATGCATCTCAAGTCCAATACATGCCTTTCAGACCTAATCAAGAGGGTGTAAAAATGCATATAGAAAGATGAAAGTGCCTTTGCCTTTGTAACATATGGCAAAAAAGCAGGAAAAGGCTGAAAGAGATGTTCCATAGGGGAAGGTTAAGTCTGATGCTAATGCTTATTTAAAATGGTGACAGTCTGGAGTAGTGAAGCCTTGCTGGGCTGCTTTAATTTCTCTCTGGAATAGCTCTCTCCCAACCTTCTGCAGCACATCAAAGTCTCTGGAGCTCAATTAAAATTGGATTATATTGAAATGCTCTATCTATGGGACTGTGTGCTCACTAACACTTTTCTTTCGGTAATACTCCAGATGACAGTTGCCCATCCCAATTTAAACAGTTGTCATAGAGACCACAAACTAAAGCAGCGGTAACTAACAATACAAAGGAAAGGTAAGTGCTCAGATTTCTGTGAATGAAGGGGTTGGCTTTCAGCTGCATTGGACAGAACACAAGCCGTTAAATGCAGCTAACATAAAAGGCTGTAATATGCCAAGCAGCTTGGCGCAAAGAAGCAAAGTAAATGATTCCAGTAAAGAATTTCATTTGTGTCTTGATAGCAACCCTGTAATTAGACAAGCATTTTGCATGTGGCCATTCTTTCACTACTTAAAATATCCAAAATTAATAGGCTCTCTCTAAGGATCAGTACTGAAGGTAATATACAGACAATAGCCAGCATTCAGTAAATTGAACAAGTCAATAATTACTTTCTAATTACCAGTTTAACATGATTGGAATAATTACTAGGCACAGTATTTCAATAAGGGATTATTCAGTTATTTAATGAATATAGAAATGGGAATGTTTTTATACAATTGCATGAAAACTGTGATATAAGGGAGATTAGATCCATTTATATAATTGTATTAGTAAAATGTCCACTGAGAAAACAGAGGCATTTGCCATATACTTATTTTATTTATCTGAAATTATGTCCTGTCCTATTTCATAGGCTCAGGTCAAATTACTATGTTATTCAACATAAGATAATGTTCATGACATGCAATAATTATCCACGGAATAGACTGGGCTATAAATCTGATTACGAAATCATACATTTTAAAATAACCCATTTAAATGGGCACCATGACCAGTCCTAAATAATTATTAAACAATAATCTTGTGTAATTTTATTATATTGCCTCAATTTTTTTTTTTTAACCCAGTTCTGGCACTTTTCAAGAAAGCGAAATGTTTTTATGAAGACAGCTTTTATTTCTGGCAGCACCACAGCACAATACATTTGACAGCGTAGATTGCTAGTAATGATATCATGTACTCATGTAAATGGCATGTTTCTGGCACCATAAAAACTCTCGACTTTTCTTGTAATTGGCTTACTGAGAGTCCCAAGGTTTTCTTCCCCTTGTCATTGTGCTGATCACCATGGAAATGAACAATTATTGTTAGTTTACTGTATGGCTCTATTTTTCTTTAAAGCCCTGGGTAAGCATGCTCCATGCTCTCTTGGGGGAGTCTGTGCTAGGATTTTGAAGCAGCAACAAGGCAGAGAGCACAAAGTGCAGGCCAAAGGGGAGGGAAACAAAAATGTGTCAGAAAAATCTAAAAAGTGCACAGATCAAAATTTGTCAAAACAAGTACTAGGCTTAAACCAACAAGAAAAGCCCCTACAGCTTGGGTCTTGACAAACCATGGCCTTTTTATTTATTTTATTTTATTTTAAGCCCAGCTGTAGAAAACACCATCTAATGAACCTGTCTGGGGCTGCTGTCCCCATCCTGTCAGGCATGTCAGGAAATGACAAGCACTGGGGACAGGCCGCCGCCAGTCATAGACAGGCCTGCCAGCTGGAGAGTTCAGCCCCAATCTAATCACACCACCAGAAAATAACTTTTCATGCTTTCAGTCTGAAAAGATGGGTTCAAGACAAGTGAGAGAGAGAGAGAGAGAGAGAGAGACTGAAACAATGCTATTTTGTTCAATTACGCATTGTTCTCCAGACAGACATTTTAAAAGAAGTCATCAGTAAATATATTTCATGGTAATTCATATTAACAGGGCCTTGAACAATCTTTTCTAAGATAACTGCAGAGGTGGACCAACATAATAAACCATATCCACCTATCTGGTCTACACAAATAAATGGCTACTGATTCTAAAGTAATAAAAATGGAAGTTCTATTGTATAATATTTTAACACTGTCACAGAAAATAAATTTTAATTATGATTTATATGAAGTCACATATTGTTTTACACCAACTTGCTTTTTGAATGCATTGCATCTACAGATCCATTAATTAATTATGCCAGAGCATATAGCCTCTATCACACTTCAAGGAAGCTTCCCTATGGCAAATGAACGTTTTGGCTAAGAAGAACTGTAAAATCCCTCCCTTCCCTGATCCTCATTAGTTCATATAATCTACAAGGCCACATATCCAAAAATCAGTAGAAAACAGTAACCTTCTGAAGACATGAACAAGTATAACAAACAATGCAACGGAAGTATACATTACAAAGGAAATACAAACAGAAATGCTTCCTAGGACAAAACCCCAAATGCTGCATGAAGATAATGCTGCATGAAGATTATGCTGTACCAGACAAAGCTGCTAGCAAGCAACAGTCTTGCAAACTCTTCCAATGTAATTAAGAAATTATGTTGCGAGAATTTTGAGCCTGGCTTATCAAAAACACAGGCACTAAATACTACCAGATCAACATTCACCATACCACCCTAATTTGGCCTCCAGTGCATATGTACAGTGTTTAGGCATATAAGCTTTACTTAGTTTAATCAGGGCCAAAACAGATGCATTCTGTGACTGGATCTCCCAAATTTGCTTTCTTTAAAAGCTGCTATGGAGAGGGGGTTTTGATTGGAGCATTGGTGCTTGAAGTAGGGGTGTCTGAGCGTTTCCTTAACACCTTTTGCCCCAATTGAAATTGCTCCCTTCCCACACTGCTATTAGCTCTGCTGGGGGTCTGGGCAGGTTGGAATACAGGTATGATATTAGTATATATCTTTTCCCCCAAGGAGCTTTGAGGGAGGGGTGTTTTACGTTCAGGTTGTTTTCATTCTGGTGTGTTACTGTAATACGGAAAGAAACATTTTAAAATAAATAAATGACTCTTCTTTTCCACAGTAACATAGCTTTTGTTTATTGAATTGTAAGTTATTTTATGCTTCCTTCAATAACCTATATAGCTTCAGACCCTAGGACATGGAATATTAACATGAATAAATTCTATCATATCCATCTTAAACAATCAAATACATTTTTTCTTACAGAATCCTTCTATCATTCATTGCACATAATTATGCTCCAAGACCTAGTTACTAAAAGGGGATGGTGATAAATGTGCCTCATCAGTGGGTTTCATAACTATATGCTGTCAGCAGGAGGATGCAATACATTAGAGAATCCTAGTTTCCTTTTTAGATTTAGGAGGGAAGCATACCATACTTGGTTTGACTCTCTTTTTTCTCCCCTTCCCTTTTTGATACATTTTGCCTATACCACCTCCAAATATGTTCATGTTCCTCCCCAAAATAACTTTATTTTATTTTTTTACTACAAGTATTTTATATCTCTCAGATGGTCAGTTATACTGGTCAGGATATAGGTTAATTAACATATAGTGGAATGTTCCTAATGATAAATGCAGGCTCTCCACCAGGGACAGAAACTTTGCAAAATAAATGTAAACAAATTGTCCAAATTAAAAGCAGAATATTGGCTGAGATCCTGAGTTTTTCCCCACTGGTGGAAGCATCCCCTGGGTGGAGGTCCATTCATGGATGCTCCTCCCACAAGAAGTAAGGGTGACTCTCACCAATTCTTCCTTCCTCCTGCAGCTTCTTGTACTCCCACAAATCTGTTCCAGAGAGCTGGAGGATCCTCTGGAAGGGGGGGGGGGGCAGGTACAGGAAAAAAGGAGAATTGGGTGAAAATTGCCTCCACACCTTTCTGCCAGTGCGATCTTGTAGTTTAGCCAGATTGACACTTTTGCTACAAGAACAACAGAGAGATTATCTCTAATACAGGACTGATTGTCTGCCAACCTTCAAGTAGTGGATGTAAAACTTGGACCCCTCAAGAAACAGCTCAAATTAAACAAGAATAGCTAAGGGGAGGGGGAGTCCTGTCTCATCAACTTTTCGAGTTATCTGAGAATGTCAACAAACATGTGGAGAGGATTGGTCTGGTGGCAGACATTATAGGTTAGAGCCAGACTTGGTCATACTTAGATTAGACCCATTGAAATCAATGAGACTCTAAGTATGACTAAGACAGGATCTAACCCTCTATACTTGAACTTCCAAAACGTTTTTGAGAAAGTCCTTCACCAAAGGGTCCTGAGTAATTCTGATCAGTCCTCCTATAGTAAACCACAGGAAGCAGAGGCTAGGGTAGCTGCCAGTTCTCACAATGAAGAGTACGCAGTGGGGTGTCAGACAGATCTGTATTGGGAATTTGGGATTGGTGTTATTTAAGTTACTCATAAATGATCTGGAGTCAGGAATGAGCAGTGAGATGGTCAAGTTTGGGGATGGAACCCTTGTGAAAACGCAAGACAGATAGTATTATAATGCCCTTATAGAAATCTATGATGTAGTCACATTTGAAATATTGTGTACAGGTCTGGATGTCCCATCTGAAAAAGGATATCATACCTGAAAAGGTGCAGAATGGGCAGCCAAAATTATCAAGGAGTTAAAAGTACCTTACATATGAGGAAAGAATAAAGTATTTGGGACATTTTAGTTTTGGGGAAAAAAGACTAAAGGGACCTGTGACAGATGTTTATAAAGTTCTGCATGAGTGGCGGAAGAGGATAGAGAACTTTTCCTCCCTGTTCACCAAGTTAGATGGCTTTAAAATGGCCCAGGCAGTTGACATGATCACTTCTGAGTGACCTTTCCCACTGAGGAGAGCCAAATGAGCTCCTGGTTTTCATGGGAGCTGGGAGAAACGAAATGAATGGGATGAAACTTGAGTGAAATTGGCAAAAAAAAACTCAGAGCAGGTCTGACCAAACATGGACTAGAAGCCACTTGAAGGCTTACTTCATGGTAGTGATGGCAGCAAAATAATTCCTCTCTGCCATCATTGTGTCTATCTGAGCCTTTTTGGGTAGTGAAAGACCTATTACATTCTGGAATATGAAAAGAAAATGTTGACTGCTCGATAATCTCAATTAATTTCAATCTGGTTTCAGGGCTGGTTATAAGACAGAGACCACTTTGGCTGTCTTGGTGAATGATCTATGCTGGGAACTGGGCAGGGGAATTGTGTCCCTGTAGGTTTTACTGGATCTCTCTGTGGGTTTTGATACCATTAACCATTGTACCTTCTGGACTGCCTACCTGAGATAGGGCTTCGAGGCACCACTGTACAATGGCTCTAGTCCTTCCTGGAGGGACACTTTCAGAAAGTAGTGCTGGATGACTCCTGTTTGATACCATGGCCATTGGCCTATGGCGTTCCTCAGGGATTTTACCATGTCCCCTTTGCTATTTAATATGTACATAAACTTGTTGGGAGCTGTCATCTGGAATTCTGGGGCTTGGTGCCACCAGTACATTGTCAACCAGTTATTCGGGTTGCACTCCCCCGAAGGAGAAGTTCATAGCTTGGAAGTGCTTTTTGACCCAACCCTGCTCCTGGCACCCCAGGTGGAGGCAATGGTGAGAAGTGCCTGTTATCAACTTTGGCTGATATACCAGCTATGCCCATTCCTGGAATATGTGGACCTGGTAATGATGGTGCATGCGCTGGTAACCTCTAGGCTTGATTTCTGTAATGTGCTGTACTTGGGGCTGCCCGTATATTTAGTCCTGAAACTTCAACTGGTACAAAATATGGTAGCCAGGCTGGTCTCTGGGACATCCCATGGAGACCATATTACACTGGTTTTAAAATCTTTACACTGGCTGCCAATTAGTTTCCGAGCAAAATATAAAATGCTGGTTCTTACCTTTAAAGCTTTACATGGTCTAGGTCCAAGGTACCTTAGGGAGTGCCTTCTCCCCTATGTCCCAGTCCGCGACACACACAAAAGGACCTTTTCCTTTGCTGCCCCTCAGTTGTGGAATGACCTGCCAGTTGAAATGCACCTGCTGACCTCTTTGAAGGTTTTAAAACAGGCATAAAAGACTCTATTATTCCAGCAGGCCTTCCCTTTTTAGAACTCTTGTTCCCTTTGCTGACTTTTGTATATTGTTTTTAAGCTGTGTTGTTTTTATTGTTGGATTTTTTGTAAAATGGTTTTTAGTCCAAAGTTGTTTTTAGTTATATGTTGTTTGAATATATTGTCCATACGTTTTTATGTAAATGGTTTTTAAACTTTGTATATTGTATTTTAATATTTTAATTTCTGTAAACCGCCCAGAGAGCTTCGGCTATGGAGCGGTATAGATGATGATGAGGAGGAGGAGGGTAATAATAATAATAATAATTGATGACACCCAACTCTATTGCTCCTTTCCATCTAAATCCATAGAATTTGTTCCGATTCTAAATTAGTGTCTGACATTGGTAATAGACTGGATGGGAACGAACAAAGTGAAACTGGTGTTGTTGTTTTTGCTTTTTTGATGTGTTTTTAATAATGTTTTACATTTATTTGGTTTTATGTTTTAATTCTAATTCTATATTTTAACTGGGTTTTATTAATGCAAGCTGTCTTGAACACTATTTTAGTGGAAAGGCTGGATGTAAATTTAGTAAGTAAGTAAGTAAAAGATTAGACAAATTCGTGGTTACTAGTCATGATGGCTACTAGTTATGATGGCTATATATTACCTCCAGAATCAGAGGCAGCATGCCCTGAAAACTAGTTGCTGGGGGAGCAGTGGAAGAGGACTATTGCCCTCATGTGCTGCTTATGGACTTCCCAATGGCATCTGGTTGGCCACTGTGGAAAACAGGATGCTGGACTAGATGGGCTTTTAGTCTGATCCACTATCTCCCATCTTATATTCTTAATCCATGAACTGGAGGTCAAGCAACAAAAATGATTGGCAGTAGATTTGAAACAAAGTACTTCTGCATACAATACATGATTAAAGTGTTTGATGTTCTGTTGATAAGAGTTATTTGTTTGGTATATAGCGATGTTTGCAGTTAAGGGGAATACACAGTAACAAATTGGGCATACTTCTTTACCAGGATATGTACGACTGGAGGAATTTTGGGTTATCACTGAAAGAACAGGAGGATCTTGACTTGGCAACTTCAATCAGAGCCAAACAAAAAGAAAGAAAAGGTTTTTCCCCAGGGATGTTGAACTTCTTCATACAGTGACTTGATAAAGACTTGGCATAGTCAAAACAGAATTTTACTGGTACTTTGCAGTTATTGAAGTCTGAGACATGAATTTCTGTTGTGTATTTTTGCCTATGTATTGATATATTCTGATATTTCTGATATAGTCATTTTAATGTGTATTTCACTTTTGTATTGTATTTGTTTCTATATATTGAATGGAGAAAGTAAACATTGTGTATGTATGTTGTGACTTTGTTTTGATTGGATTGTTTCTCAGAAGACCTATATTGTATTTTGGAATTGGATCTGATCCACCAGGTCCCATCTTGTGTTCTTATAATACAAGAAGTTGATTGAGGTTGACCAACAAAAATGATTGCCAGTAGATTCAAAACAGACAAAATACTTCTTCATACAACATATAATTAATGGATGCATTCACTGCCACAAGGTATAGTGGCATAGCATAGATGGCTTTAAATGGGGATTAGGAAAATTCATGAAGGATACATCTATTCTTCATGGCTCTTAGCCATTATGGCTAAATGGAACCTCCATGTTCAGGCAGTAAGTTATGAGTAAGAGGTGGGGAACAATAACTAAGGAGAATTATTATTGCCTCCATACCCTCTTTGGGGGTTTTCTGGGGGGTATCTGGTTGGTCACCATAGTGAACATGATGCTGAACTAGATTGCCCTTTGTCCTGACCTAACATTGTTTTGTTCTTATCATTCTTGTCAAATTAATTTTTTTAAAGAAGTGTTTCTGAAGACCGTCCACTCTGACACATAGAAAATTTCAGCCCTAATTATTAAAATTATTTTCAAAGCAATGAGATCTGGGTTTTTAAAACATTATTATTATAAGTGGTGAAGAAGGGGGAGACAGGCTCCAGGGCTCGAGAATTTTTTTTTATTGTGTGCAATGCATTTCAGAATACTTCCTTCCTCAGGAGCTGTAAATCAAACCAAACATTGACATTAATGGTTTTAGGTGGTGGAATTTTAACATTTTAATACAAAAAGGGTTTTGAAAATTTTATAATTTAAGAATAGGGTGTTATCTGTAAGACAATATTTTTAATGTCAATATTTGGTTTGATTTATAGCTCCTAAGGAAGGAAGTATTCCGAAACATGTTGAGCACAATAATAAAAAAAAATGTCTCAAGCACTGGAACTGTCTCCCCGCTCTTCACCATCTATCTATGGTGCTCTTTCTCTCTTCACTTCTGCTTACCCGTTGGGAATGGAATGGGATAACACTCACAGCATTTCCAAAGAGCATATAGATAAGCTCCTTTCCAGATGTTCTATTTTTGAACAAACACTGCCTTCTGAGCTTCCATCATGAAACAAATTAATGAAGTTACATAAAAATAAAATCTAGAATGAGCTTCACACTTCAACTCGTATAGAATATTGCAGACAGCAAAGGATTCAACAGGGACTCAGAATTCATGAAGATCCAGGCATGTTTTGAGATGATCAAGATTTCATAGGAAAATGGTGTGCTGCATTAAATAAATGTTCCCAGAATTTAATGATTTTATTGACAGAAACATCCACAAAGGCAAATGAGCCAATACAGATTAATATAGAAAAATAAATCAACATTCTCAAAACACGTTATAGCTCCAAATCATAAACTTGCTTCCATGGATCAAGAGCTCAAAAAGCTCCATGAAGAACTAAAAGTTTTCAAATACAAAAATTTCAATAGAGATAAAGAGGACTATGACAATAATCATGTGTACCCTTGGTTACATCGCCCAGAGTGGCTGGATGACCAGCCAGATGGGCGATTAATAAACTTAATAAAATAAATAAATAAATAAATGATTCATCAATGGACCATACAGAATGGGAATCATCCATGGGAGATAGCAGTGATGCATCAATAATTTCAACACGGCACCATCCTTCTCAGAATTTTATAAGAAGGACCAGTCAGCCAGATACATGTTAAAGGGGCCAAAGGAGACATTCCAGAGAATGTTCTCCCAGATGGCTAAGGAGAAGGAAACCCTAGTAATTAATTTATCGAATAAAGTCCTTTCAGGTCTAGAAAAACAGGTATTAGAAAAAGGACTGTCGTTTTTCCCAACTCTGAAACATGACCTAGTACAAATATGTTTTGATTTATTCAGGTTTTTTTTGTAATATTACATTGAAGTGTTATTTTCCAAAGCAGGGCACTACACACCATGAGTTACAACCTAAATTTAGGATTCCATCTGTATTTATGCCGCCTGGACCAGTAGATCCAGCTATACAGTTATATGAATGTCGTATTCTCCAGCTCTAGAAGCAGTAGAACAATGACCATGGCATAACATGATTGGAGCCGAAATGAATGTGCTACAACTATCCCCAAACCCAGACATTCTCATCAAGCAGGCGTACAAGGGGATGTGCAATCATCATTCTGAATTGGAACGATTATGAAGCAGAGGTCCTACATCAATTGCAAGATCAGACTTTGTACATTCCAGCCACATGTGATCCTAAATAAAGTTTGCAAATTAGTCACATTTTGGAAGATTATGGGGTGGATCCGCATTTCTGAATTTAATTTCCTGCTCAAGAAAAATCCCGGGTGCCCCTGCTTTATGTTCTGCCAATGATCCACAAGGGAATTAACCCTCTTCTGGGCCGCCCCATAGTTTCGGGGAACGATTCAGTACTAGAACCCATATATCAATTTGTTGACCATTTTTAAAGCCTTTTATCCCATCTATGCCATCATATATTTGAGAGTCCACACATTTTTTTTTTACAGAAGATAGGGTGCATCAAGGTACAGCAAGAAGACATTCTAGCCATTATGGATGTTAGGTCCTTATACGCTAGCATTCCGCAAGACCAGCCACTGGATACTGTCTTCAGTATGTTGCAAAAATGTGAAAAAAGAAATCCATCAACCCATTTCTTGACCTCATTGGCTGATATAGCTTTGCAAAATAATTATTTTTCATTTAATAAGAACTTCTTTTGGCAAGTCAAAGGGGTAGCAATGGGATGTCCCATGGCCCCAGGAATTGCCAATTTATATATGCAATTTTTTAAATAATAATTCATATGGTTGCAATATAATTACATGGTTAGGGGAGCAATCCTAGGTGGATAGACGGCCACCTCCAAACTTGAAGGCAACTGCCTATCCAATGCACAGCAGGAGGAGCACAGAGGGGATTGCTCCCCTAACCACCCTGCACTTGTGGCTAGACAGCCAATTTCAGCTGTCTAGCCATAGGATGTTGGAGCATGGGGTGGAAAGGCTGGACGACACATGGGAAGTGTCATACCAGCACTTACTAACTCCCCACCCCACCCCCCGGAATGCCCCCTTTCCCCCTGTGGTGGTGGGGAGGCAGTTCTCCGGGAACCAACCTCAGAGTGCGGGTTCCGAGGTTGGTTCCCGGAAACTGACCAATCCTATGGCTGTCTATCCACTGTCTAGTGGCCACAGGATTGTGCCCTAAGATACACTGACAATGTGTTTATGATTTGGAGGGGTGCACATGACAAGCTGGAAGAGTTTTCCCAGTGAGTGAATGCAAGAGATTCAAATCTCAGTTTTGAAACAAGGTACAATATGAAACAGGTAAATTTCTCAGATGTTGTTGTAGAAAAACATACACATGATCTTTTGACTACCATTTTTCATAAACCCACAGACAGAAACATTTTTCTAAGATATGATAGTTACCAGCCAGGACACCTCCAGAATAATTTACAGTCAATTTTTTAAAATAAAGTGCATGCCCTGTAAATGAGACATCTTATTAGGTTCCCCCAAAAGAACAGCAAAACAACAAATTGAATAGCGAGCAACATGTATTCTTCCCTTCAACCCGGTCACAAAAAAATTACAAATGCATATTTTTTCCAACTGGCATATGATTCAGGATCTACCAGGTCTAACTACAAGACCCAGAGTAATGTTTAAGAGAACAAAAAATCTCAAGGACTTGTTAGTGCATATGGAGCACACATGGAATACAAAAAATCCATGTGGCCATTGTGCATACTGTTAATTCAACAACAACAACAAAATCTTTTGTTAGCCCAAACTCTGGAAACCTTATCCATATCTCTGACTTTCTAATTTGCAAATCCTCAGGAGTAATTTATGCAGTTGCATGCCCCTGCCAAAATATCTATATTGGTAAGACCTTGAGACTTATAAAACTCCAAATAGGGCAGCATCTGTGTAATTTAAGACATCAAAGGGCAGAAGCACCAACGGTGAAAAATAACATAAACCAAACGACATCATTTTGGGGGCTATTGATAAGGTGAATGGGCATAAAAGATTATTAAGTCAAAGATAACTGTTCTGGATCATCTCCTTAAAAAGTATGTGGCCCATGGGACTTAATGAGGATGTGGATTTCTCTGGGCTTAAATAAAGACAGAAATAGAATTAGAATTGAGACCACCCCCACCCACCCCAGGACGGGTCTTATAGGCCCTTTCCAACCCTACTATTTTATGATTCTATGACAGAATCAGCTAAATGATGCATTATATGAAATAATAATATAAATGGAATAAAGAAGATTGCAAGAATGTGTAATACCAATTATAAATATCATGCACAAAATGTTATCTCTAAGTTACAATAGGAATAGCATATGACAGAAGATACAATGGGGTGTTGTGCAGCTTTAAATCACTGTGGATATATAAGACACACCTTCGGCTCTGCACCTGATGAGAGAGCAATAAACCTCAGTAATAGTGTTCGCAAGTTTCCAGAGGAAAGAATACTTGGGTATTTCAGAACAAGAGCTAAACCGTTGTTAAGAGGTCAATTTTTGCCCCAAAGATAAGAGTTGATATAGTGACTATTCATTCATATGCTTGCTAAAAAGCCATGAGAAGGCTAACACTTATGTTACCTCTTGAGTTAGAAGTTAATGTGTGGGAGTATTTTATACTATGTGTAAATGGGAATTTTTTTTTCTGTGTGTGGTTTTAGGTAGTGGAATTTTAACATTTTAATACAAAAAGGTTTTTGAAATGTTATAATATAGGAATAGGGTGTTATCTGTAAGACAGTATTTTAAATGTCAATGTTTGGTTTGATTTATAGCTCCCAAGGAAGGAAGTATTCTGAAACAAGTTGAGCACAATAATAATAAAAAATTTCTGGAGCACTGGAGCCTGTCTCCCCCTTCTTTAACACCCATCTATGGTGCTCTTTCCCTCTTCACTTCTATTATTATAAGTGCTCAAAGAATTGGCTGAAATTATTGCATAATTTTCATCAGTAATCTTGAAAATTATGAATGTTGAGAGAAGTTCTAGAAGTCTGGAAAAGAATTCATTTTAATATAGAATGGAGGAAAGAAGATGCAGAGAACTACAGTTCAGTCAGTCTCACTTCCGAAACAAATAAAAAAAGAGGTTAGGAACAAATAAACAAAAAGTTTATAGATGAATACTCTTATGTAGTAATGGAATAAGGATTTTCAGAAAATGTATCAAGCCAACTTAATTCTCTTTTCTATAAAGTCACAAACCATATTGATAATGAAGATGCAATAAATGTTATATGCCTAGATTTTAGTTAGGGTTTTTAAACACTGTCTCACATGACATGGTGTGGAGGCTCCTATAGAGTCTTCCTGGTCTGGTCACACACACCAATGAGTCATATCAGGACATAGACGAGTAACCAAGAAAATTATCAGAAGTTTGGTGATGAAGACATGAGGTAAAATTTGGGCTTGCTTACCTTAGTAAAGAGAAAACTGGGACTGCAGTTGCCTTGGGACTGCAGAGCTGAAGGGCAGCACTCTCTATCCCCTGCCCTTGGCCAGGGGACAAAGCACCATGTGGAGGTTCCACTCCTGCCTCCTAGAAAGAACATCATGGCCAGGGGGAGACCAGCCTGGCCCATCTGTTGGCTAAAGAAGGAGCAGCTTCTTCCAACTGCCAATTGCCCTGGACCTGCAGAGCTGAAGGGAAGCACACTCTGGCTCTATCCATCCAGGGCACCAAGGGCTGTTGGGATGTGTGTGTGTGTGTATGTGCACAAGCATGTGTGTTTATGTGTGTGAGAGAGATGACAATCTATTGCAAATTGTCCTGTGGATCCTTTGATCAAAAGGTGAGATACAAATCTTCCAAATAAATAAAACAAAACTGAGTGGGGACTGGATAATTTCTTCAAATATATGGAGCATTTTCTTAAAGTAGACAGGGATAAATTGATATTCTTGCTACTTTGGATAATGATCAAAAAGAAATGATCTATAAGAAATAATGATCTGCAGACAAAAAGATTTGGGCTGGACATAAGGAAGAACCTTCTAACTGTTGAAGTGGCAGAACGGCAAACGCTGGATCAGGTTGCTTGCGTATTCGACTGTCAATGAATGTGGAAAATTAGATAGGTAGTTATGCAATTGCATGCCCCTGCCATAATGTCTATATTGGTAAGACCTCGAGACTTCTAAAACTCCCAGTAGGGGAGCATCTGTGTAATTTAAGACATCAAAGGGCAGAAGGTAGATTCAGTCCTTAAGGATAAACAATTGATTTGAAGTTGCTCCCAGCCATATATCCAAGAGAATGCATCAGTGGAAATAGAGATGCATAACCTGTTAACCAGGTTAGCTTTGGAGGGATTCCTGCTGCTGGCAGGGGGTTTATAAACAATGAGATGATGTTGATGATGATGATGACAATGACGACGACGACAGTGTCAGAAAGGTTTATCCACATGTTTTGGAATATCTATTCCAAAGTTATAATTTGGTGAAAACAAGTCCAGGAAAAATCCAAGATTATCAATGGTTAACAAGGGAGAATTAAAACAGTAAGAATAGGGAAAATAGGAAGAATACAAAATGGACTCTGATTACTGGAGCATGAAGTATTTCAGAAATACTGTACACATACAATTGGGAGACAATTTACTTTTTGTAGTACAAAACCATCCATGATACCTTTCAATGGTTTAAGTAAAATCAGTGTTTATGACTGAAGAAATTGATTGATAATTTACCAAAGTCAAGGGATCACTCTATTCATTATCATTATTATTATGTGACATTATTGATGGCTATTTCATATGTAACATTTTTCCTACAAAGTAGAATATCTATATAGGGAAAAGTGCATACACCATAACATATACAATGCCGTGTGAGAGTGTATGTCGTTATGATTACATGGATTGGGCAAGTAATGCAAGCACTAATCACACTTCCCCAATGCTGCTCCTTGAGGCATTCCCTCTTTTATCAACCACAGGAGCAATCAAGACGTGATGATAATGAAGAGA
This sequence comes from Heloderma suspectum, assembly GCF_057233095.1. Lineage (NCBI taxonomy): Eukaryota > Metazoa > Chordata > Lepidosauria > Squamata > Helodermatidae > Heloderma > Heloderma suspectum. The sequence goes on along the minus strand of NC_139460.1, from coordinate 41,100,198 downwards.
GGAAATTTGTAGGAGAGACCAAGGTGTGGTCTGAAGGCACATGATGAAGCAACCTTGCTGAACCTAAGCAAGTCTTGGTCTGGTCAAGGCCTGGATGGGTGACTGCCTGGGAAACCTATGCATGCTATGTTGAGAAATGTAAGAGAATTCACATTTTTAGTTGTGTTCAAAATTTTTTGAAACAGATTGTGCACATGAGAGTATTTGTTGCAGGGTACTGACAAATTTATAAAGCTTTTCCACACTGCTGACATCATTGTGTTGGGTTAATATGACAATGACCTTCTTTTTGGTCACCGTTCAACACAGAGCTAAGCATGCTTAACGCCACACTGAAACCAAATGGCTTAAGCATACTTAGCTCACTCTTGGACTGTGGCCTTTAGATATTAGTTTGATGCCTATCTTGCTTTTGGATTGTAGGAACTGGACAATCTGCCCTTCATTTGAATTGTGATGGATTTGACCATTGGAAGTATCCCTCAATGGGGTTCTTTTCCTCTAATAATAAAATATAAAAAGAGAGCTTCGGCTATTGGGAGGTATAGAAATGAAAATACATACATACATACATACATAAAATCCATTAGGAAAAAAAATCAACAATGGAAACAAAGGAATATTAGTAACCACAAATGAATGGAAAAGTTATTTTATCTTCTGTTTGAAAAATGAATCAGACACATAAAGTAAGTGGTTAAAATGTTTATATGTACCATATAATTTTGTCATACACTATCTGTATTCAAACTTCTATTGTACTGTTTTGTCATTAGCTTACATATTGCTGGCTTACAGTGGCATTATTCAATTCATTTTATTCATCTAGAAGCAACGAAAGCTCTGACCTCCTAACCCCAATTTTCACTTAAAGAAACAAATTTCTTTTTGCAAACAAATTCAATTTTTCTCCTGTCAACCTTTAGCCTTGCTTTAAAATATTAACCTTTTTTCCATTATAGTAAGCAATCAGATTTCTGCTATCCAAATTTAACATTAATCTCTACTTTATAATCTGTTGGGAACATTACCTTCATTTTACCTAGCTACTGACAACACAATACAAATACGAATGTATAACTTTTACAGCTGAGAAATATTTCAACAATCCAGCATACACTGGATACTTCTCATTGTGAAGTTATAATTTTGAATTGTACTGCTTTTTCATATTCTGTATGCTAAAAAAATAAATCAGCTAGAGGACACAGCATCCTGATAAAAGGGGTGAAAGCAGGTACATGAAGAGTCTGCCTAGGAAATGTAAGTCCAAGAAATATAAACCTGTTCCTAAACAGATGGTTCTTTTGTAGGGCCGCTGTTACAATGAAGTTGTTGTTTTGGGCAGGAGATTATAGAGGCAATGTGTTTTCCTGCTTACATCCACCACTTTCTATCATTGAGATGATTTCTGGTTTGGAGCTTGAAGGTGGGAAGCAAGACAGTGTCATTCTGACGTTTTCTTCACAGCAAAAATCTTTTAAGACAGTTATGGGATGGGAATTGCTTTAAAGAAAAAAGGTAGAAATGGGAAAATAATTGGGTCTGGATGCTAAATTATATTAGATTTTTAACTCTATCCAGCAGGTGCTAACTTAATTAAAGGGAGGGAGGATAGAACTGGTTCAACCAACAGTTCTGATGAATTTTATGTAAATTAATGTCAAACTCTTGTGCTTGTGGCATAAAATGAATATACAGTTAACATGAGAAAGATTATACATTTTTTAAATATGTTGGCTGGAATTCAAAAAGCCGATGGAAGAAAATTCCACATGAGCCCAATTCCACGAGTACCATAGCGGCTCTCCTTCCTACTGCAGCCTCCAAAAGCTGCTCCTCAAAATCAAGAGATTCACCAGAGTAGCATCTGATGTGTCATGATGAACTGCAAGTGTAAGATGAAAACAATGCTCTAATGTTTCATGGTGTTTCTTAGAGGATCTGTGGATTCCAGGTGTCACTGGCACACACCAATACCATATCCTTTAGAAGTCTTATTTATCTATTGGGTTAACAAAGAAGTTTGGTTCAGCCATCAAATCATGGTTTGGTGCTACAAGACCCAACCTGGAATGAGACTCTGGCTCTCAGATCCAGACTAATTGAGATACTTCCTGATTTGTGGCAAACCATAGTTGGCTGTTACTTCTGAACTGGTAAACTCTGTTTGACACCTGCCCTGAAAACCAAGATTGCAAACCTGGATCAACCCATGGTTTTAGATTTCATTCTTTTTTCTCTCCAAGTAATGAAGAATATTTTTGCTTTTATTGAGATAAGGCTAATTAATTAAAGTATCCAGAAAGGGACTTTCTGCCCTTAGGTATTAACAAGTGTCATTCTGATTCTTCATCACCTGAACTAGCCATAATTTCTTGACTGAAAATTAATCAACACAATTTTTAATGTGGAATATAAAAAGTTAGAAATTTGAGAGTAGCCCACATTTTATTTTATTTTTATTAGATTTGTAGACCATACCTAACTTGTTAGGTTAATCTTAGCTTGTTCTCATCTAAGAGAAGGATTATGTACCTGGGTAAAGGTAAATGCAGGAGACAGAGAAAGCCAGTCCCAGAATTCTCTATCTTGTTTCTCCCTCTTTTCTTCTCGAGAAGCTTCCTTGGAAATACACAGTCTCTACCTGACTGGAGGAGACAGAGGCCTTTTCCTACTACCCCAACATAACTACTTGATAGTACCAGAATAATGAGCCACTTACCTTGAAATGGTTCCCAGAATTTTTTTATTTTGAGAGTTCAGTTCTGGTTAAGGTTCAAGCCAACTGAAAGATGTTACTTTTGAGCACAATTCCAGTTCACTGAAAATAAAACATGGACATCACCAGATGGTCAATATCGAAATCAGATTGATTATGTCCTTTGCAGCCAAAGATGGAGAAGCTCCATACAGTCAGTAAAAACAAGACCTGGAGCTGACTGTGGCTCAGATCATGAGCTGCTTCTTGCAAAATTTCGGCTTAAATTGAAGAACGTCGGGAAAACCACCAAACCGTTCAGGTTTGACCTAAATCATATCCCTTATGAATATACAGTGGAGGTGAGGAATAGATTTCAGGGATTAGACCTGATAGACAGAGTGCCTGAGGAACTATGGACGGAGGTCCGTAACATTGTTCAGGAGACAGCAACGAAATCCATCCCAAAGAAAAAGAAATGCAAGAAAGCAAAGTGGCTGTCTGATGAGGCTTTACAAGTAGCTCACGAAAGAAGGGAAGTGAAAAGCAAGGGAGAAAGGGGAAGATATACCCAACTGAATGCAGAGTTCCAGAGAATAGCAAGGAGAGACAAGAAGGCCTTCTTAAATGAACAATGCAAAGAAATCGAGGAAAACAACAGAATGGGAAAGACTAGAGATCTCTTCAAGAAAATTGGAGATCTCAAGGGAATGTTTTGTGCAAAGACGGGCATGATAAAGGACAAAGAAGGCAGGGACCTAACAGAAGCAGATGAGATTAAGAAGAGGTGGCAAGAATACACAGAAGAACTATACAGGAAAGATCTGAATGTCCCTGATAGCCATGATAGTGCGGTCACTGAACTTGAGCCGGACATCCTAGAGAGTGAAGTCAAGTGGGCCTTAGGAAGCATTAGTAACAACAAAGCTAGCGGAGATGACAGTATTCCAGCCGAGCTATTTAAAATCCTAAAAGATGATGCTGTTAAAGTGCTGCATTCAATATGCCAACAAATCTGGAACACTCAACAGTGGCCACAAGACTGGAAAAGGTCAGTTTACATTCCAATTCCAAAGAAGGGCAACGCCAAAGAGTGTTCAAACTACCGCACAATTGCGCTCATTTCACATGCCAGCAAGGTGATGCTCAAAATCCTACAAGCTAGGCTTCAGCAGTATGCGAACCGAGAACTACCGGAAGTACAAGCTGGGTTTAGAAGAGGCAGAGGAACTAGAGATCAAATCGCCAACTTTCGCTGCATCATGGAGAAAGCAAGAGAATTCCAGAAAAATGTCTATTTCTGCTTCATTGACTATGCTAAAGCCTTTGATTGTGTGGATCACAACAAACTGTGGCAAATTCTTAAAGTGATGGGAGTACCAGACCACCTTACCTGTCTCCTGAGAAACCTGTACGAGGGTCAAGAAGCAAACGTAAGAACCAGACATGGAACAACCGATTGGTTCAAAATTGGGAAAGGAGTACGACAAGGCTGCATATTGTCACCCTGCTTATTTAACTTATATGCAGAGTACATCATGAGAAATGCCGGGTTGGATGAATCAGAGGTCGGAATTAAGATTGCTGGGAGAATTATCAACAACCTCCGATATGCAGACGATACCACCCTAATGGCAGAAAGCGAAGAGGATCTAAAGAGCCTCTTGTTGAGGGTGAAAGAGGAGAGTGCAAAAGCTGGTTTGAAACTCAACATTAAAAAAACGAAGATCATGGCATCTGGCCCCATCACTTCCTGGCATATAGAAGGGGAAGAAATGGAAGCAGTGACAGATTTTACTTTCTTGGGTTCCAAGATCACCGCAGACGGTGACTGTAGCCATGAAATTAAAAGACGCTTGCTCCTTGGGAGGAAAGCTATGGCCAACCTAGACAGCATAGTAAGAAGCAGAGACAGCACCTTGCCGACAAAGGTCCGTCTAATCAAAGCTATGGTTTTCCCAGTAGTAATGTATGGCTGTGAGAGCTGGACTATAAGGAAGGCTGAGCGCCGAAGAATTGATGCTTTCGAACTGTGGTGCTGGAGAAGACTCTTACGAGTCCCCTGGACTGCAAGGAGGTCAAATCAGTCCATCCTAAAGGAAATCAACCCTGAGTGCTCATTGGAAGGACAGATAATGAAGCTGAAGCTCCAATATTTTGGCCACCTAATGCGAAGAGAAAACTCCCTGGAAAAGACCCTGATGCTGGGAAAGACTGAAGGCAAAAGGAGAAGGGGACGGCAGAGGATGAGATGGCTAGATAGCATCACGGATGCAATGAATATGAACTTGAGCACGCTCCGGGAGACAGCGCAGGACAGGAAGGCCTGGCGTGCTATGGTCCATGGGGTCACGAAGAGTCGGACACGACTGAACGACTGAACAACAACAAAGTGAGTATAGAATTACAGCCTACTTTGGGTCCAAGGTTCTCACAGACAGGCTTGCTTAGGCTCCCAGAATGAAACAATAGTAGTAACCTCCCAGCTTTGACCTTTCTGACTAATCTTGCATTATAATTGATTTAATATAATAATTTGTAAACAAATAATAAGGAGGAGACACCACATTTACATGCATATTCCTTATAATTTTCAGTGGCTGCATAATGTTATCATCCATACTGAGTCATCCTTAGGACTGTAAACAGGTAAGGTTGGCTATTCCATTCTTGCCTTTCAAATGTCATTAGCATTAGCACTTTGGAGCCCAAACTACCTTTACGTCAGGCAGGAGTGGCCATTCAAGAGTAACAGGCACAGACCTTGGAGCTACATTTACAAGGGTATAGACCCTAAGCAAAAATACACCCCTCTCTCACCCACCAACACAACACATATAGAAGAGTTTTGTATGAAAGCCTATTTAAGACAGGAGAAAAAATAAAGACAATAAAGAAAAAGTCTACAAATAGCTTTATGATAGTGCTGCAGGAGTAGGCTTATAGAAACTGAGTGGTGTCTAAAAAGTGCCCTGTCAGTTTTGTGCTCCCTCTTGCCAGCTGCATTAAAATGCGGCTCTGGGCAATTTTTTTTGTCTGGAATTTCAAGAGCACAGAGTACAAAAGAGCTGATGAGCAATGAATGCTTCACCCTTCCTCAATTAATCTTGTCTTTCTACCTTTGCTTTTGCTTTCCCTCTACATGAAGGTAATAATGACACCCTCATCCATTATCCTTTTATCCCTGTTATTCTCGTGAAATTGCTTAATAATATGTTACAGATTCGTCTTCACTCACATAATTCTTCCTGTCATTTGCAGTATATCATCCTGCAAACATACAGCCCACTTTCACTGGCCGTTCTTTGAAGATTATTGTCAGTGACATCTTGAGGATGCGTTTGGAATCTGGAGCATCATTTCCGTTGCGATGGGGAATTACACTGACTTATCTGTCATTGCCAAAAGCACAACAAGCAATTCAGTGTTAATGCAAAGGTAACACAGGTTTTTATCATGCCGCCAGAACAAGAGCTCTTGTGAATTTATGCTAATATGGCCCTTTTATAGTTTAATAACCTCCTCTCCTACTGGAAAAAAGTATTCATGCGTGCGTGTGTGTGTGCGCGCACACACACATGCTGGTAGTTTGATAATCTATGTCATAGCATGGTAGGTAATTTTTAGATGATCCTCTTGTAATTATTTATTGCAAATCTTTTTATGAATGCTAATCTCATAGAGTTACAGCAGATGGCTAGTTCCATTAGATATGGGGAAGTCGCAAGAACAACCAGCTCTTATTTCTCATGGCTAAAATTATCACTAAATTGTTCTTGTTGCACTACTTCTGTTTCTTTGTCCAAAAAGAGGACAGGATTAAACCAAAAACCAAAACCAAAAAGCAACCACCCCAAACCCTCTGTATGGTTGCTTATTTAGTTTGCTTTCCTCATCAAAAGATCAGCAATACTACAAGCGAGCAGTTTGCCTTGATCCAGGGTGGCATTCCAGAGAGACCAAGGCTATCCGGCGTGCACGCCAAATCTGACAACACATGACAAGCTGGTCGGCGTGCAGTAATTTGACTAATTATACTGGATTAGAGCATATTAATGCAAGCTGTTTTCTCCAGAGTTAATGACCTGCTGACTGGGTTCTGTAAGGCCCCACTAGGTCTATAGACAGCTAAAAAACAAAACCTTGCTTTCTAAGCCCTCGTCATTTCACATCAGCAAATGAGTATATCAAACTACTGAGCAGCAAAATGCAAGCGACATTTTGTCTGCTACAAACCCATGTATCCTCCCCTATCTTTCCACCTCAAGGGTTTCTTTGATATAAAATTAAAATCTGCTTTACGCTGTCCAGAAAAAGAAGAAGAAATTGCTTTCTAGATTTTTTTTTCCAGTTAAAGGAAGAGAGAAGAATGTTGAATATACAGAGAGAAAAATAACCAGAAGTCATATATGTATGTCTGGGTTATTGTCTATATCTTTCTTTTACACAATATTATTTTTTAAAACACAATATCAATCTGTTACCTAGATATATCAGCTAACAAGGAAATGGCTTTTTCAGTTATGATACTTTCTGTTTAGTTACTTATCAGTTTGTTTGTTTTTTAATAATTTGTAGCTGTGATTTTCTTGGCTTTTTCTTTTGTAAGAATTGAATTCTTCGTAAATTGTTGGCAATTATCATATTCTGATAGCATAATGCCAGGAATAAAAGGTATTGTCATATTAACATGTCTATTGATTAATTTAGATTTTTGACCAAACCTGTCTCTAAAAGTTAAGGAAAGGTAACCTTTAAAGTGATAACATTTAAAATGTAAACAAAATATCATAATAAATGAATAAATAAAAGTAACCTTAGTGCTAACAGAGTCTCTTGATCACTAAATAATCATCCTACTTATAAACCATTCTTCAAAGTCAGCTTCATTTTAAAATACGAAACAAGCTTGATGGAAAGAGGTTTTTTTTCAGATTTTAGAAATTTAGTTTCAAGATGTTTCAAAAACTTGGGAATGCATGCCTAATCAAAATATCTTCTGAAAACATGAAGAAATGCACACGTGTACCCACCAAATGGATGGGTGGTACAGCTAGCTTTCAGAGCATCTGTCAGCTGCGGGGAAGAGGAAAGCCTGGATTCAGTTAATCAAAACAGGTGGTCAGAACTGTCAAAGGCGGCCATGTTAGGGAACATGCATTTTGGCCCATACATGTGCTCTATTGTGATTGCTAGACATTAGAGCAGGCCTTGAGAATCACAAAGTTGAACACAGCTCACCAGCCGTGAATGGCAGCCACCATGTTTTACTACATCTCCTTTTGCTGCCTGCCGGGGAGATTGTCTTGAGGGATTGTCAAACACTTAGAAGGCCACAATACATAGCTTGTGAGCTGTGTTCAGCATTGGGGCTCACAAGTAGCACAGGCTTGCATTTGTGAAAAGCAGAAGTACTGAGTTTGTAAGGATGTAAAACAGATCTTAAGCTTAATATAAGCAAAACACAATCCACTTCCTCTCCACTCATACATTTTGCTCTCGCTTGTTGTTGGCAAAAGGTGAATTTATTTAATTCTATTTTTATTCCACCCTTCATAAAAATCCAAGGGTCAGTAACAACAATGTTACAACAACAACAATGCAACAGCAATAAAATATAGTAAATGTAAAATGAAACCAACAAAACAATCTGCAGTGAGATTTATTGCAATGACAACTATGCCCTCATGAATGCCTGGGTAAACAGATGGATCTTAGCCGGTTGCCAAAATGTGAGTAAAGCTGGTGTATCTCTCATGGGAGGGCATCCCAATGTTGGGGTGCCACCATGGATAAGGCTCTTTCATGTGTCATCACCTGATGTACTTCCCCTAATGGTGGGATGACACAGGCCTCCCCTCCAAGAGCATGGGCAGGCATTTGACCCAGAAAAAGATAGGCTACTAATGCAGCTCTTTCAGGTTCTGTGTAATTTGCTCCCTCACAGCTGTTCCTGGCAGCATCCTGGCAGCAGTATTTTGCATCAGTTGTAATTTCCAGGCTGTTTTCAAGTACTACAATAATCCAAATGACAGGTTACCAAAACATGGGTCACTGTGGCTAAGTAATCTGTGTCCAGGAATGGCCATAGATGGCACTCGAGTTGAAACTAGGCAAAGGCACTCAGTGCCACTGAGGCAACTTGGGCCTCCAGAGACAAAGCTGGCTTAAGAAGTATCCCCAGGCTATTCATCTGCTCTTTCAGGGGGAGAGCAACCCGATCTAGAACAGGCTGCCTACTCAATTCCTGGATCGGAAAACCATCAACCATAGGACCTTGGTCTTGTTGGGATTCAGTCTACATTTATTGGCCCTCATCCAACCTTTATTTATTTATTTATTGCATCTATATCCCACCTTTTTTCCTCTTGCAAGGAACCCAAGGTGGCTTACATTATCCTTCTCCTCTCCATCGTATCCTCACAACAACAACCCTGTGAGTTAGGTTGGGCTGAGAGTCTGTGACCGGCCCAAAATCACCCAGTAAGCTTCCATGGCTGAGTGGGGACTAGAACTCGGATCTCCCAGCTCCCAGTCGAACACTCTAGCTACTACACCATTACTGCCTCCAGGCACAAATTCAGTACCTGCATGACCTTTCCTGAGTCAGATGACTGAGAGAAATAAAGCTGGGTGGCATCAGCATATTGCTGGCAGCTCACCTCAGATCCCCTGATAACCTCTCCCAGTGGCTTCATATAAATGTTAAAGAACATGGCGGGACAAAATAGAACCCTGTGTGATACCATCACACAACTGCCATTGGGTCAAGCAGAAGTTCTCCCATAGCACTTTCTGGAAATGATCCTGCAAGTAGGAGTGGAACCACTGTTGAGTGTGCACCCAATCCCCAGCTCGCAGAGTCGATCCAGCAAGTTACTATGGTTGATGGCATCCAAAGCCACTGAGAGATCAAGGAAAATCAGGACTGCTCCCCCGGTCTCTCTCCCAGCAAAGGTCATTTATTACGGTGACCAAGGCAATTTCAGTGCCAAACTTGTGTCTGAAGCCAGATTGAACTGGGCCAAGTTAATCCACTTCCTCCAAGTGTTCCTGGAGCTGTTCAGCCACCAACTTCTTGAGAACCTTGCAACTGGCCAGTAGTTATCACAAACCTCCAGGTCCAGGAAGGGCTTTCTTAGAAGTGGATGCACCACGTTCTCTTTCAAGTTTATGTGCACAACCCCCTTCCTTGAAAAGGCATTGCACCCACCCAGAGTTACAGGAATTCTGGGGGAAAGCGACCATGTTGTACTTCAGTTCTTGGTTCTAAGGGAAGCAAAAGCCGAGTGTAGTCAAACGTGTACCCTGGATTTTAGGAAAGCCAATTTTAATAAACTCAGAACAATGATCAGTAAGGTCCCATGGCAAGCGACTCTAACGAGAAAAGGAGTCCAAGATGGGTGGGAGCTTTTAAAAAAGGAAATTCTCAAGGCACAATTACAAACAATTCCAACTAGAAGAAAAGGTGGAAGACAACAGAAGAAGACAATGAGGCTTCACAAAAAGCTAAGAGATGACCTGAAAACAAAAAAAGGACACATATAGGAAGTGGAAAGAAGGCCAAATAACAAAGGAAGAGTACAGGCAGGTAGCACAGAATTGCAGGGATGGCGTCAGGAAGGCTAAAGCTGAGAACAAGCTGAGATTAGCGAGGGATGCAACAACAAAAAGGCTTTCTTCAGCTATGTGCATAGTAAAAGGCAGAGGAAAGAAATGTTTGTTCAACTATTAAATAAGGATGGCAAAATGATAACAGATGACAAAGGCAGAGGTGCTCAATTCCTACTTTGGCTCAGTCGTCTCCCAAAAGAGGGTCTATGACCCCTCTGGCAAAGGCGAAGTACAGGCTGAAGGGGCAGGATTGCAGCTTGAGATCGATAGGCATATGGTCAAGGAACACCTAATTACTTTGAATGAATTCAAATCTCCAGGGCAAGATGAACTGCACCCTAGAATAATAAAGGAACTGGCAGAAGAACTCTCAGAACTGCTATCTATTCTCTTTGAGAAATCATGGAGGACGGGGAAAGTGCCAGATGACTGGAGGAGGGTTAATGTTGTCCCTATCTTCAAAAAGGGTAAAAAGGAGGAACCTGGGAACTACAGACCAGGCAGTCTGACATCAATCCCTGGGAAAATTCTGGAGCAGATGATAAAGCAATCCATCTGTAAGGGCCTTGAAAACAATGCAGTGATTACTCGAAGCCAACGTGGATTTGTCAAGAACAAATCCTGCCAGACGAATATGATCTCATTTTTTGATCAAGTAACCTCCCTCGTGGGCTGTGGGAATGCTGTGGACATAATATACCTTGACTTCAGCAAAGCTTTCGACAAAGTGCCCCATGATATCCTGATGAGCAAACTAGCTCAAAGTGGGCTAGATGAAACAACGATCCAGTGGATCCACAGTTGGCTCCAGAATCGGACTCAAAGAATGCGTATTAATGGGATCTTCTCAAACTGGGGAGAGATGACGAGTGGGGTACCGCAGGGCTCAGTCCTGGGCCCAGTGCTCTTCAACATTTGTATTAATGACTTGGAGGAGGAGGTGCAGGGAATGCTGATCAAATTTGCAGATGACACAAAATTGGGCGGGATAGCTAATACTTTGGAGACAGAAACAAAATTCAAAGTGACCTTGATAGACTGGCGAACTGGGCAGAAAACAACAGAATGACATTTAATAGGGATAAATGCCAAGTTCTGCACCTAGGAAAAAGAAACCAAATGCACAGTTACAAGATGGGGGATACGTGGCTCAACAACACTACAAGCGAGAAGGATCTTGGAACTGATGTCGATCACAAGCTGAATATGAGCCAACAATGTGCAAAAAAGGCAAATGCTCTTTTGGGCTGCATTAATAGAAGCATAACTTCCAAATCACATGAAGTACTAGTTCCCCTATACTCAGCACTGGTTAGGCCTCATCTGGGGTACTGTGTTCAGTTCTTGGCACCACACTTTAAGAAGGATGCAGACAAACTGGAGAGGGTTCAGAGGAGGACAACCAAGATGATCAGGGGACTGGAAACAAAGCCCTATGAGGAGAGACTGAAATCATCCCAGAGTGCAGGACACGGAATAATGGGCTCAAGTTACAGGAAGCCAGATTCCGGCTGAACATCAGGAAAAACCTCCTGACTGTTAGAGCAATATGACAATGGAACCAATTACCTAGGGAGGTAGTGGGCTCTCCCACACTGGAGGTGTTCAAGACAAGGCTGGACAGCCATCTATCAGGGATGCTCTGACTTGGATTCCTGCATTGAGCCAGGAGTTGGACTTGATGGCCTTGTAGGCCCCTTCCAACCCTACTATTCTATGATTCACCCAATCCCCTCCAGCTAGATGTCACAAACCATGAAGGGCAAGGGTTGAGCATACATGTGGTCAGCCAGATATTTCCAAGGACCTTGTCTACATCATCAGGCTGCAACAACTGAAAATGATCTCACAGCATGACTTGACAGTGTTCTGAATGCTAGTCACTGTAAGCATCCTGTTGTGATCATGTTGATAGCCCTCTCCATCTCACCATTTCACAGTAACAGCAGGGCCTTGACAGGAGCACTGGCAATGTCAGTCAGAAACGGAATCCCTCAGATTCCATTAGACTCTGGGCCAGACTATCTTAAAAAAATCCCACATCCCTGCAGAGAACAGTCATCACAAGAGAGTCCAAACCTTCCCAGGAAATGGTCTGACCATATCTTTTCCTCCTACCCACTTAACCAGCACTCCATATACAAACACATAAAGTGTGTCCGGAATTCAACCTTTTAAAAAACATGAAGTACGTTTTTTATTTCTTAAAGGTAACATGCAAGCTCCGAGAGGTAAATTAACTGGTGTACATGAAATTAAGGCACAAGTAGGCAACTTCGGGAAGTCCAAGGGCCATTTTCAACCCCTGGACCCCCCTGTGGGCTGGACACCCCCCCCACACACACACAGGTGCTGAAAAAAAAACCCAATTTATTCTAATGGCGCCCTTAGTGGCTATGGAGTACCAAAAGGGTCAAAATTAGCTTGCAAACAAATGTTTTGGTTTTTTTTAGAATTTGGGGCAGCAGGGGCTGCATGTGGCCCATGTGACATGAGTGGTCCATCCCCATCCCTGAATTAAGGGCTTTCCAAGGATTGACAGAAATGCATGCTGGTAAATTCTTGGGTTGTGTGACAATAAAGTGTACAATAAATAAATATTATACTTTAATATTGGATGTTCAGCACTTGTACTTTTGGCTTATTTATTGCCTGCTTTAATAAGTCCTACATGAAAAAGCACAAGCACATATTTATTCTAATGGCAACCTATTAATCACTGCAGTAAAAGAGAGGAAGAGAATAGAAAGGGAAAGAGATTCTCCTTACTGCCCATATTTCTCAAAAGGAACAGGGAAAGTATGTCCCTTTCTCCTTTTATTGTTCCTCCTTGGGATGGGGAAGGGCTAAAGATGAAAGGATGAAAATAATGATGGGAACCAGAGCTAGCGATAGTGAAGAAATAGTGTCACTGATGCAATTCCAATGGCTTAGTGTTAAGTTCCTTCTAGCCCATTGCTAAACATAGACAGCCTTCTCCAACATGGTGCCATCCAGATGTTTTAGACTATAACACCCAGCATTCGTGTCCAAAACATCTGTATGGCACCACATTGGGGAAGACTGGCCTAGACTATTAGGCTGTGGGAGAGGTTAAAGGCACTATCAGTAACTCCTTCTGAAGAGAATGTTGCAACTTGAGAGACTAATGCACAGTCATTACTACTAGAGGTCTGCTCACTCAAAATGTGAGCCACTGCATTCTGGATACTCATTTGAACAGGGATCATATGCATGCATGAATCATTCCATGAGTTGGGAAGAACTCAAGAGAAATTACACCATTGCTGCACAATCCTCACTAGTTCTCACTAGTTTCTGTTATTTTCCAGGCCCTATTTAATGTTCTGGCCTTGTCCTATAAAGCAAATATCCTGAGCCTAAAAAGCTGGAAAGGACTGGGATGATCACTATGTAGCTCTAAGGCAAATCATATGAGGAAATGCTGAAAGGCAGAAGAATATTTCTAAAAAATAATTTGAAACCAATTATTTTCTCTATCAGTAAGGGTAAGACAAAAACAATGAAAATTTAAACTACAGGAAATTACATCTAGTTTAGAAATATGAGAAAACATTTAAAACTGTAATACTGTGGGACAACTCATAGGTTGGCTGTAGAGAGCACATGCTTTCTATGCAGAAGGTCCCAGATTAAATTTCTAAAATCTGTTAAAAAGACCAGGTAGCAGGGGATGTGAAAAACCTCTGCCTGAGGCCCCAGAGAACTTTTTCCAGTTGGGTAGACAATACTGGGCTAGATGAACGAAAAGTCTGCCTTAGTATAAGGCAGCTTCCTATGTTCCTATAATGTTCTCACTATACATTGAAACCATGGGATTGATTGCACAATAGGAAGGCTCTGATGGCTGTTCTTCAATGAAATATGTTGCCCAAGGAAGCTGTACTATCTCTTTCTCTAGCAGTGTTTAGGAAAGGTTGGACAGAATCTGTTGAAGGAGCTTGAAGTATAGGATATCCTTGTTTGGGAAAGAGTGTTGGATTAGAAGGTGCAACTGAGGAAACATAGAGAGGGAAAGTATACTGATACTTATATTCTGTTGTAGCATCTGTTAGCACCAGAGGCTGATTAGCTCATGGAGGCACTTCCCCAGTGATAGTCATGTGGCTAACAGGAAAGCAAGTCAAAGGCAATGAGACTAAGAGACAGGATAACTGAAGGTAAGTGGGCATTACCTACTCGCAGTGGAGTCATGCTAAAACTCAGGCCTGTAGTTCTTCTCTCTCATCCCTGAACACTCTCAATCCTTCCTCTATATTCCCTATCCTGGTCCTGTCCAGTCAGACAAAATCCAATGGAAGTGGGAGAACAGTGGGGATAAGCAAGAAATCAAGGCAGGTGTTCCCCTTAACGAACAGGTAGGAGTATCAATTGGCCTGGCTGGAACTTCTGCAGATGGAAGAAAGAGCTCTGGGGGAAATAGTGGAGTGCAGAAATAGGGCGCAAATTTGCAGAGTGGGTATCTGATGCAAACAGATTCTGTATTAAGACCTGATTAATGTTATTATTACTGAGAAACCTTTTACTGAAACAAGGGGGCTCCTCAAACCATATAACACAAAAGCAAACTTGAGTGCAAAAGTAAATATCCAATGCAACATTGAAACTTCCCCCAAACACTGTTTGTCACCTTCCTCTTCCCTGAATGACAGATAACATTATTAGTAGCAGCAGCAGCAGTAGTAGCATTACTATATTATCTAAAGCACCTATAATTTTCTAAGTGCTGTACAGAAATTAATAGACAAGAGAGTGCCTGCCTGCAGGACTACAATTAAAGCTATGAATTATCTATCCATTCTAAAAGTGAATTTGTGCCACTTTAACTATGAATCCATTCACCTACGTGCTCAGAATCTCAAGATTTCCTTTCCCTTTTGGCCAACTGGGTCAAATGTATCAGGATAAATGTAGGTACAATTGAGCAAAACTGTGTGTGTGTGTGTGTGTGTGTGTGTGTGTAATGCTGAACTCACAATTTCTGGTGAAGTATGCATAGATTTGTTCAAGAGACTTCAAGAGAGTGAAGGAGCAATAATAAATAGAAATGAAATACAATAAGGCTGCTGGTCTGGATACACCCTTAACACTTAAATTCCATTAACTACAGTGGGGCTTAAGGTTGTATAATTGGGATCCGGAATGCAGCTTAAATGCGAATGGATCGTCTACTAGGCTTTCATCCCTAGAGTAGACTATGGGGTCCACCAGGTCAAGGAAGGGTGAGGCATATCAACAGGGCACAGTGAGAAAGCCTGCCTTGCTAGTGCTCATGCATAAATAAAAGCCCTTTCGTTTTCAGGGCTGTCAATCCAGATCTAAATTCTTCTCTCTCTCTCTCTCTCTCTCTCTCACACACACACACAGTCCTAAAATGTTTAAATGGTTGGGTAGCCATAGTTCTTCATTTGCAAGATTGTAAATGGTAGTAATAAATATGGTAATTATATCAGTAGTGAAAGTTGCCTAACCATTTATTATTTTCACAACTTAATTTACACTCATGTCTATAAAGTTTCTAAAATTGAGCATTACGCAATAATTGCACTATCTTTAATTATTAGATATAAACAATGACATTATGGACCATAATTGTCATTTATATATTCAGAATTCTGACACTAGTCCCAGATCAAAAGTGCATATTCCTGACTGAGAATGACATATTTTAAAATTGCCATCTTCCGCCTTGTTATTGTATAGACAGTCTGGCTGGAAATAATATTATTTTCAAAAGTAGCAAGCAGGGCCAGTACTGGCAAGCTGCCAAGAGACCCGACATTTGCCTGGTGTTTTAAAAACTTTATTCAATAATAAAGGAATATTAATATAGGAACAGCCTTGTGCAATTATTTCTGAGTTTGGATTATCCTTGATAAACATAAATGAGCTAAATTCCTAACGTATCTTTTGATGAAAGATTATGATAACACTTCACATCTGTATGGCACTTTCAATTGTTCAAAGCACTTCACATGCATTATCTAGTTGTAATCCTTACAACAACCCTGTAAGGTCAGTCAGTATTATTATTGCTCAGTCACATAGGGCACAGTCCTGTGCATGTTTAGACAGAAAAAAGTCCTACAACTTCCAGCATTCCCCAGCCACCATGACTGGCTGGGTCAAGCTGGGAGTTGTAGGACTTTTTTCTGTCTAAACATTTATTATTTATTTACATTTATATCCCGCCTTTTTTCCTCCTTAAAGAACCCAAGGCGGTGCACATACACTCCTCTTCCATTTTATCCTCACAACAACAACCCTGTGAGGTGGGTTGGACTGAGAGTTCGTGACTGGCCCAAAGTCACTGAGTGAGCTTCCATGGCTGAGTGGGGACTAGAACCCGGATCTCCCAACTCCCAGTCCAACACTCTAGCCACTAAACCAATTGCTCCCTTAGCCAAAATGCTGAATGCCAAGGAATATTTTATCCCAGAAGGGCTATGCAACACTTTTTACGTGTTGCATAGTGTTAACACTGTGTTAACACTGTCTAGTATTAACACTGTCAAGTGTTAACACTGTCTAAACACGCATAGGATTGTGCTATAAATGCATCATAAAGAACTACATTAGGTATTAATTTAATAATAGGTGTGCCCTTACTGCTCAATTTCTATCAGATGGTAGCATGCAGGGAGGGGAAATTTAAATCTTCCCTCCTCAGCTGCGATCCTGCTGAAAATAATGGCATAATGGGACCATTTTTTCCTGAGCCTCATAGCCACATTGTGTGTGTGTGTGTGTGTGTGTGTGTGTGACTGTGATTTTTTGTTGGGATCTTAGCTGGGAAGGGAAAAGTTAAGCCTCCCCTCTCCACACAGTACAGTCCTGATGGAAATTGCTCCCCCCATGCCTCTTATTTTAAATAATCTAATACAGTTCCTAACAATGTATTTAATATCACAGGTAGTTTGACCCTATACTTACCTGGGAGTAAGCCCCTCTGAACACAATGGGGTTACTCTTGAGTAGAGATGAACAGAATTGTGCTGTAATAGTGACCAGTGTCTGTATGTGGAATCAGTCAATAAACAAATTAATTAATTAACTTGAGGTTTCAGTTACCACTCAGAGATCTTATCAAGACTAATATAGCAAAAACTTGAAATAAGATGTCGTTTTTAGTTAATAAGAGTCACTTCATTTTCTAACTTTTTACTATTTTTGACACTGGATTGACATAACTGCACTCAGGAAAACAAAGAAAAAGCAAACTTTTCTAAAATGTATGTTCAGATTTGAAAGCTGTGATAGTCTATAAGGTAAGAAAGGTGTTCTGTTTATCTGGGAAAATATTTTTGGTCCTCATAATGAGGTTTTCCATAACATAAAGTTTCTTTATTCACCTAATGTCCGTATCCAGCACATCCACAGCTCTTTAACAGCATAAAAATATCCATTGTCAAACTGAGTATTTCAATGTGAAAATGACACGGCTAAAATCAAGAATTTTCTGTAGACTTGCATTTGTTTAAAGATTCAACTTTGGGGGAATAGCAATCATAGCACTTTGTCTTCTGAAGCTGTCACTAAATAACACTCATTTACTCAATCTGACTAAATTCTCTAGACATGTTACCTAACTGGACTAAAAGTGTTGAGACACATTAATCAGGAACTGCTGCTCCTCTTGTAGATGCCATTATATGTCCACTGCTTTCAACTTTCAACAAAACAAAAAAATGTGAAATTTTTAATGTTAAGAATACAGAAAATAGTTACCCTTTCAGTGAAAATGTTAACAAGTCAGGTTTAAAATTATTTTATCATTTCAGATCATTATCAAGACAAATGAATAAACTCATATTATTTAAAGGTATTCAAAGCTAGAATCACCTTACTCCAAATATATGGAAAGATCTGTAGGATCTTGATGAATTCACGTTAAAAAAAACCTATGGTTACTAAAGTTGTATCAAATCTTAAAAACAACGCTCTAAGTAGCAATAAGTAAATCAAGACATTAGTGAATGACACATGTTTAATCCATTATAGATTAACTCATACCAGTAAATTATATAAAAATTAACAGCAAAAAGTAACAGCATCTGACTGTGAATAAAGGTTTGCAGCAGAGACTCCATTAAACATTTAGCTGGTGTTGTCTACACCCAGCTCCAGTGGAAAAGAGTAAGCTGCAAAAATGTGCTTCTGAGAATTTCAAACCATATTGTACAGAAGTCACATCAAATTAATACTGAGGACCATTTACAGCTTTTATTCTGAAAAGCTTTTTGAAAGGGGATTAAACTATGAAAACTCGCATGATACTAAAGTACCTATTAATGGGTTTAGAGAGGGGGGAGGAACAATGAAAGTGTTATTTTTAGATAAATCGTTACTTTGTATGTAGCAGCACAAAGCATTTGCTAAGGAGATACAGCAACAGTTCTCTGGCAATATCCCACACATCTGAACACTGATTAGCAGGGGGCTTTTTTGTTGTTGTTAAGAATACTCTTCTGTGAAAATGGGGTCTTACGCATTCACCCCCTTTTTATGCCAATAACAATTTTAGGAGTTTCACTTGCACTCTTGGGCAAAACATGAATAAGCCAAGGCAATGTAGCTACTTACTCTGAGACAAAAATGCAACCAGATATAAGTATGAGATGGGTATTCTGATTATATACGTCTCCCTCATCCTACCAACACAGTTGGCCCAATTAAATACATTATCTGAACCAGTCTGGATCCTATCTATATATCTCCCCCAGATCTCAAAGTACCATTATTTTAAAAGTTCCGATTGTATGATACATTTAATGTGCAGAAAAATGTTTTTTTTAAAAATGCCAGAAAACAACATAAGCAATGAGAACAAGGAAGCCGGGTAGTTGTCATCTCGTCAAAAATAATGAATTCTCAAGAGATTTCTAACTTCAACTCTTTGCAGTCATTTGTCCAATAACAATAGGCTACCAGGACAGAAATAAGTAGGCATAGAGCACACACTTCTTCATCAGCTCTGGCTCACACCTGTAACCTCTGAACAACTATGTACCAGCTGAAACCTACAAGACAACAGGCCCAAAAGACAACTGGAAATGTTGTTCCTAGCCTGCTGTGCCTCCATTCAGTTAAAGGATGCACCACATGGTGGATGACAGCTCTGTGTCTATCCCATCTTGTAGCCTTCCCTCCCCCGAGCCCCCTTGACAGTCATGCACACAGAAAACAGTCTTATGGCTAATGATGCAAACATGAAGTGCAAAGTCTCCTTAATTTGACCCTTGTTAAACTCCTAATTGGATTGAGGCAGGCTCTGAGTGGAAAGCAACCCCGGATTATTTAAGAATGCTTTTGCCAAACGAAGACCAATTTACAAAAGGCTTCCCACTCTGGCTGCAGGACACCAAAGAAAAAGCAATGAACTGCAGCTGTCACTGAAGTTAAAAATCTAATCAGCTGCTTTTTCAAAGAAAAGAAAGAAAGGTAACTTTTTGAACAGCTTCTTCATTGTGAAACTCTTTGCAGTGTGTTTGACCCAAATTTAATAAGCTGTTATTAAAGTAGAAGAGCAGCTGTACAGCAAACCCTGTGGAATGATACTGGTATGCGCAGCGTCTTAATTATTTTAAAATGATTACAACCACTGCTTCATTCAAGAGGCATAAAGCTTAGAGCTCTTTGCTCAACAATGTCTTAACACACACTGTCTGAACAGGCAGCATTCATTCGTCCTTCATGAACCCCAAAGGTCAGCTGCATTGCTGAAAACATCTCAGCAGTTTAATTGTGTTTCTTCTGAAGGAGGAGAAAGCGGGGCGGGGGGGGGAATCTTGAGGATACTACTAGCCTCTATGAAAACTAGCCCCCTTTTTTTTATTTGCAAGGAAATATACACCTTAGGTACAGAGACAAGGGGTGCATGATATGCAGACAGGTGTAAAACATGAAGTAATTATAGAAGCTCAAATTAGTTCCTAGGCCTGAGGCAAAAAAGAGAACAGTGCCTTGACAAAAGGGAATAGCAAATAAGGACAGCAAACAAAAAATGGCTTGAATGTGTAAATTAGCAAGAAAAATGAGACAGAAAAGCAGCTTTACTCTACTATTATTCCCCACATGAGAACAGAGCAGCTGAACATGATCAAGAGGGCTTTGGAGGAGAGAGGCAGGCATCAACACTGAAACGAAGCCAAGGAGTGGCAGTTCTGCACTTTCTAGTCAGTCACTCATTATGTGGTGAAGTGCTCTTGAGAAGTGCCTCTTATACTTGACCTATCATATTACTTCTTCTGTAAACATATAATCCCTGCTTGTTAGGTGGTGTCAACACTTGCATTCATTCCTTGTGGTAGTCCTTTTGTGCATAGGCACTTTAGAAGTGCTGCCAAAACCAAGGAATTGACACCATAATAAAACAATTTGAATTTCAACCAGGTAAATACTAGGCATTCTGTAAAAAAAGAAAAGGGGAAAAAAAATACAGTGTAGAGCATTACATCTATTTTCTCTTATTTAAGACAAAGCTGCATGACTCTGGCTTGAGACTACAGTAAGCTTATTTTTCTCAGCAAAAGTCTCTTGGATGCCATAATGACAGCCAGCTAATTAATATGATTTAATGAACAAGATCTAAGGTCAGGAATAATAACTAAACTGTTCAATACATTTCCACTGAGTATATTCATTTAGAAAGAAAATTCTATGGGTGGGAAAAAAGTGAAAGCCACAACAAGCCGCTTATTCAAAAGCTAATTTCTATATGACATATATAATTCATGATAAGACAAGGAAATAAATGATTGGGCATTTGTTTTATTCTTATTTTATCAGATCGAATTGATTTAACTTCTAATCCATCCTTTCCATCAGGCTGAGTTTGTAACAATACTGAAATGACTACTGTAGTTATACAACAAATAATGGGTGGAATCCAGAGAACTCCTTGCATGAGTAGAAGGAATTTCTATTGTGTAAGGGAGTGTCTCCTATTTCTCTTGTTTTCCTGTTCCAGATAAAATCACCTGCACCACACCCTATGCTGTTTTGAAAGATCCCCCTAATCCTTTGTAGTGGCTTTTTGGATGGAAAGCAAAATCATTTTGTGTGTGGATGCGAGGTGCAGTGGGAAGGAGGAGACAGGAAATCCCTGTTGTATGAGCAGAATGCTGCTCATGGTTCTCCAACTGGATCGGCTCAAAAATTATATAAATCCAAATATCTCCAATTACAAAATGCCTTCTTAAACAAAAAAAGAAAAGATCTTACACTGTATTTGGAATATGTCCAGGTCTAGATATGACAAATCCCCAGACCTCTGATAGATATTCTTCTAGTAATGGACAATAAACTGAAATTCAGACCAGACAAGATGAAGGCTGGGAGTTCTTCTGGACCAGGGGATGGTGTTCAACCTGTTACAGATGGGGATGCAATCCCCTGAAAGATAAGGTCCACAGTCTGGGGTGCTTCTAGATCCAGACCTCCCTAAGTGGCCATTGTGGCACAAAGCACCTTTCACTAGTTTGGGCTGGTCTGCCAGCTGCAACCTTTTTGGACAGACATAGCCTGGACAAAATTACCCAAGGTTTGGGAACATCCCACTTACGACTGCAGTGCACCTGTTAGGACTGTTTGGAAATTATCATTTGTGCCAAATATAGCAGCTTGTTTATTAGCAGGGAAGGACACATGGGAGATATATCACCAGTTCTCAATCATCTATAGTGACTTGTGGTTTGTTTCTGAACACAATTCATTTTGCTGATAGTCACTTGCATCTGCTCTGATTTAGACTCCACAAATGGAAACAACACTGAGATGACTGAGGTAACCATGCCTCCAGTTGTGATGGATAAATTTCAGTTTGTATTACCTGAAAATGTGAACAAGTTGTTTGGAGAATAAGGCCAACCTTTTCAGACCCATGTCCATCTTGGCTTATAAAAGTTGCTAGAAAAGGGCTGGCCAAGTAGGTGGTAGAAGTTGTAAATGCCTCCT
Source organism: Heloderma suspectum (assembly GCF_057233095.1). Lineage (NCBI taxonomy): Eukaryota > Metazoa > Chordata > Lepidosauria > Squamata > Helodermatidae > Heloderma > Heloderma suspectum. The sequence continues at coordinate 41,077,907 of NC_139460.1, read as the reverse complement.
TGAGAGAATGACATGTTCTAGTTTCTCTAACAGAGGTGGTGGTAAGACCTTTATTAAAGAAATCATTGACTTCCACCACCCTAGATAATTACCAGCAAGTCTCAAATCTGCCTTTTTTGGATAAGGTCCTAGAGCAAGGTAGTGGCCTCACAACTCCACATTTTCTTGGATGAAGCTGATTATCTAGATCCCATTCAATCTGGGTTCAGGCCCAGTGTTGAGACAGAAACAACGCTGGTTGTCTTGACGGATGACCTACACCAGGAGTGTGTCCCTGTTGGTTCTGCTAGACATCTCTGTGGCATTTGATACCATTGACCATGGTATCCTTCTGGGACATCTGGCTGATATGAGACTTGGGGGCACCATTTTAGGGACATGCTGGTCCTATTTGGCTGAGCATTTTCAGAAAGTGGTGCTGTGGGGCTATAGCTTGGCCCCTTGGCCTTTGATTTGTACAGTTCCTATGGTGCAGTTTTGTCCTTTTTGCTCCTTGACATTTACATGATGCTACTGGGGGAGGTCATTTGGAGTTTTGGTGTTGCTCTATTTCTCTATTGGAAGGTTTGTTGAGCTCTATTTCTCCTTTTCAACTGATGCCAAGGAAGCTGTGAAAGTTTTCAACCATTGCCTGGATGCAGTGAAAGATTGGATGTGGCTGAACAAACCGATGCTCAGCTCAGACAAGACTGAGGTCCTGTGGATCAGTAAACATTAGACAACCTAACCTGGGATTGGGGGTACACTCTGCTTTGTACAGGGCAGCAATCCCTCTGAAAGATCAGGTACGCAGCTTGAGGGTGCTCTTGGATCTAGTACTTCTCCTGGACAGTCAGGTGGTAGCGGTAGCCAGGAGTGCCTTTGTCTAGATTCTTCTGGTTTGCTAGCTGCACCCTTTCTTGGGGAAGGAAGATCTGGCCACAGTGTTTCATGCCTTCACTAAACCAGGGGTGGGCAACCTTTTTTGGGCAGAGGGTAGCATTGGTTATAGAGGGCACAGCTGTGGCCAACAGCCAGCAGATACCCTTCACATAAACATTCCCCCCACTGCCAGCAGACACAGATACACATCCTTACCCATCACACACACACACACACACACACCCCTACACCTTCTCTCTCTCTCTCTCTCACGCACACACACATGCATACACAGGGGGGGAGAGATGCCCATGCTTCCCCCCTCACACACATTATCTAGCAGAAGCTCCAACAACCAAGCTCAGAGGGCCAACTATAGAGGGTGTGGTTGCTTTAGCATTGTACTCTCCAGGATGATCCCAGGGAGGATCCTAGCAGCAGCAGTCTGCAAATCAGTGAGGGAGGAGGGGGAGGAATTTCAAGGGATGGTTAGGACACATTTGGGGTTTCCCTTGCAGCCTGTGGGCCACACATACATGAACTAAACTGTGCAGAAACTTCCAATCTCCTTGAAGCCATGCTGGAGGATGAGAGGGAAGGGGGCGGGGGAAGTGTACAAGTTCAGTAGTAGGCTAGCTCATTCTGTCATAACAAACCATGGTTTATCATGATGTCTGAAAGAAGTCAAATGTGGTCTTTAAAGTGTGTGAATGCATAATTCTTACACTGTTCTAAGAGGGAGAGAGATTTGCAAACCACACCCATGCACCCCAAGGGGAAATCCAACTACCCTTCCATGAACTATCGCATTCGACCTATTAAAAATGCAGCTACAAAATGTTCTATCAAAAAAATAAATAAATTAAAGTCAGTATTATGCATAACACCCGATGCCATTCATCAGGAGATTTCTAATATGAAATATTTAACTCCATAGACTTTAATACAATGTTTAACTCCATATATTCAAAAGTTAACAAACTGAACAAAAACAAACCTGAAAGAACACAATACTACAGGAAACAATTGCTGTAATTTAATACAGTTCCCCAGGAGAATTAAAATTATTCTCTATGAAAACTACTAGAATGCCCTTTTAATGAGAATATATTTTAGTGCTCACCAGTGACATCATAATTCAATTACCTCACATCATATGCTTTTAAATAGAGAATAACTCAAATGTCAAATGTTTATGGAAAATCATAAACTACGGTTTTGCCTGTAAAGTGAGATGGTCAAGTATGTCAGTGCTTACTGAACTGAATCTTCAATGATTTTATGTACTACTGAATTACTGAATCACCTTGTAATACAACCTACTTCACCTTTTGAACACTTCCGTGTTCTAGACACCTGTTTAAGTAGGTAACTTGAGTCTTATCCCCCAAAATGGAAAAAAAACCCAAAACCCTATCACAACTGTGTGGTCAATGTGAACCAAAACTAATTGAGATTTCAAACCAAGCACAATATTATTGATCATCTCAGATCAAAAAATAAAAGTTTAAAATAATGATTTAAAACAAAGTATTTGATTCATTTTTAATTATGTTCATTCTGTAAACTAATTCACCATGTTAATGATATTCATAAGAATATCACATTAAAATATTTACAATATTTTTAAAATCTAGGAACTGTTGAAAACTTTACACTTCAAAATATTGTTATAAAACTCTACTGATGTACTGGTTAACATCATAATTTGCTTGCAGTTCCCTTTAAAACCACCTAATTTATTGTGCCATGAGCTTTGTAAGCACTAGTCTAACTTTGTCAATTACTCTACAAAAACTCTTATTTTTTTGCTGCTCTAGACTAACATTATTCCTTGTCTGGAATTATAGTTTATGCAGGATTTCTGCCTCCTGAATGAGAGGTTAATGCCTCATGCGTAACCTTTCCTTGCCTTTCATATGTATAATTTAATAAAACACAAGGACATTTCTATAAATGGAGCTTTTATACACTCTTATTATTTTATTATAATCTGGAGATTTTATGTTGCATAATAAAGTAACGTTGCACCACAACTTCTCTGTATTCTTTTTAAAAAAAGGCATGTTGAGCAGATTAAATCTCATAATTAGTTCTTTGGTTTCTAAAAATTAAGTTGACTTCCATGTGCCTAAGGAAACAAAATGGTGTCAGGCAGCCCCAGGCATGTCCAAAATACTGTGCATCATACAGCAATCTTACAACAACTTTCAAAAATCAGACAAGAGACGAATAAATTACTCAGTGAACAAGCTGTGTTCCAGGCTTCATTAGTTGTAATTACACCCCAAATATGCTCAGCACAATGCACACATGTCAGCTGGAAGTGACACACAATAGAGGAGGCAACTTATAAACTCCTTTGAGCACAGAAAGGAGTCCATAAAACAACTGACTTTGTGCATTTGGATTCATGTGATAACACCTCCTCCCGCATAAACCACCAGATCACACAGATGGGGCAAATCCAAACATGAAAATGCTTCTTTTGTTTCGGCATTGATATCTATTCAAGCAACAAACTGCAGAAAGCTATGGACAAAGCACTACAATCTTTGCTCTTTTTACACCCCAGACAGTGTAACTGTTGCATAAAATAATGTGTCATAATACACCTGCGGCTTGAGAGGGGTTTAAACAAACATTAACTGTTAATTGCATGTTTTAAAATCTTACTACAACAAGATAGCATTGGATTAGAATGCATGAATCTCGTGAAAACAGTAACATTTGTCCATATTATGAAACATCCAAAAATGCACTTAAGCTTCCTTAACTTTATTTTATTCTTTCATGTATTCCAGCTTAATTTAAAAAAATTAAAAATGCCTTGCCTTATGCAACAGCATGTGCTTAATTTTAATTACTCAAGTAGTTTCACCTAATTTAAAGACTAAGATCATAGACCAATAATATATATGCCTGGGTCAAATAAGTTTTGCCTTTCTGGATGATGGAACATTAGGTATGTTGCAACAGTTATTCTGGTGAAACTATGGAATTGTAGCTTTTGGATCACAGTGGTCTCAAGTCTCAGTTTTAACTGGCTGTTTGTGCTTAACTGTCAAATAGAATGTGAGGATACCTCTCATAACAGTTTCCTCTCTGCTACATAGTCCTGTCTAGTAGTAAAACCATTCTCCTTTTAGTGTAGATCCCATTTTCCCATCTCTGCTCTGGTGATGGTTGTTGTTGTTGTAATGCTGATGATGATCGTAGCAAATTTCAATTAATATTGAATTCATTTCATTAATATGTTTCCTGGCTTTAACATATTTTTGTCTTATGACTAGATTCTTGAACTTGCTTGTTATTTTCTAGTCCCAGGATAACTCATTCTGTTATGGCTTGTGAACCTAATTCAGAAAAGTCCACTCACAGTTCAGAGCTCTTAAAACCATGCATTGGAAGTATCATACTTCTAGTAATGCTTCCATTTGGATTTCCAGATCTTCCATTCCCAAGCAAGAGCAGCCAAGCTGCAAATTGGGTAACTCCTGAGGGGCGGGGAGGGTTTACTCTCCCCTCTCCCTCACTTCCACAGTGACTATCAGCAAGTTTTTCCTGGAAAACCCAAATAGAGAAGGCCTAGTCAACTAGGAGATTTTGTAAAGGGTAAGGAAAGCCTAGCACACAAGCTTGCAGATCCCTTGCATTCCATCCTTCTGACAGCAACCATAGTGGATATAGGACTTTGAGTCTGCCTCTCCTTCAGTGTGATTACTCCTGGGCACCAGAATGTTCAGCCTGAATCACTTCTAGGCAGATCATCAAGTGAAGTCTTTCTGGCCTTGGAAAATTCTTTCTCCATCTGGAATGCTGTCAAGACCTGTGGAGTTTCCCCTGTAGTCTGAAGATCCCCTGAGGTGGTGAATGGCACTCTAGCAAAAGGCAGGAGGAGTGGGATCAGAACCCACATTAAGGATGTATTGAAGTCGCCAGTTAAGTCAGCTTTGAGTATGTAAGCACATTATAGTACTCTTTCCCTAAAGAGAATCCTTCCATAATCATTGAAAAAGCACTTTGGCTCTCCAGCTATACACCAGTCTGATAGTAACCAGATTTCAGTTTGAATCCCTTTCTTGTATTTATAATTTATTTTTATGCAAACACTTGTTGTGGTAATTTACAATAGAAAAAATGGATCCTACAACAAAATGTGCAGTGCAGAAAGCATCTGTTCAGGTTCCAGCCAGTCGGTCATGCCCTTTTCCAAGCTACTCCATTCCATTCCCCCTCTTTGTTGGTTTTTCATTTTTTCCTCCCAACAGACAGTCAGCATTCTTTGGCCACTGAGCCATGTTCAGTCCTCACTGGGATGTTGTAAGGATTCCCCCCTCCCCTAAAGTTTGTTGGTACATCTGCAAATGTTGGATTTCCCTCAGCCTGGTGATACCTCCCCCTTGTGCATGGATGGTGCCGTTTTGGCTAAATAAAGATCTACACTCAAAGAATGAGTTCACTAACCTCAACAAGGGTTCCCAACCAGATGTTTTAGACAACATCTATAATCCCTGACCATTGACCAAGCTGGCCAAGGCTGATGGAAGCTGTAGTTCAAAACATCTGGAAGGCACCAAGTTGGGGAAGGCTGGTATATAGGATAGCATTTTATAGCAATATATGCCCATTATATAAATTTCACTTCAAAATCTGCAAAAGATATTTGACAAAACATTTTGCATTTGAAAGCTTCTATTAAGAACAAAATATGTACAAAGGTAGAAACTCACATTTTAAACCTTACTCTTTCAACTCCTCACTGAATTAAATGCAAACATTCATACATATAACACTCGGGAACTTTTAGATACCTTGTTGAACTGAGGCCTAGGGCCTAGTTCAAATGAATGAATGAAATCTGGATTAGTCTACTGAATGTTCCCAGGCATGGTCACAGTATTAACATACAACCCCCCAAGAAGATTATTTTAAAACTTCAGGCAAAATTCTGCACCAGTCACATCTGTGAATGCAAGGATGCTGTGAGGCTCTCTGATACCAGTGGGGGCATAAATGTAGTCCTCCATGTTTATATCAAATAGTACAGACAAGCTCTGTCCAAGGTCACTTTAAGAATTCATGCTGGCAAAGTCCATTTACTGCTTATAGGCATTATTATGTCAATTTCCTATACTTACAGCACAACAGGAATGTGAACTAATTGTGAATATATTCATGTATTAGCTTAAAAGAAAAAGGAATAGTTATTGAAAATAACCTAGCTAATAATTTCATTCTGACACTTGAGTTTAAAAGGTTAAGTTACTATCTGAGGAAAGGTAATCTGGCTGCCTTTTAGAGCAGCCTGCAAACTCGGCAATCTGCATAGAGAGGGGTATTTGTCATCATTAGTTGAGCCGTGACAGCTGGTACCCAGGGTGTCCCAGATTCAAGAAGTGGCAAAGGCACTCTCTTTCTTTAACTTGCCATTAGGTATAGCATGTTACATAAGCAACAAGATATTTTGCAATACAGCATGAGACAACAGCCCTGAATACATCTGCATTTTCTATAGCATAAAAACACCCTGATGCTGCATAAACAGTATTTGCCTCTAGGCTGCAAGATGCAAGCTGAACAACCAGTGCTTGCCCCTGAAAAATGACTGGACCTTATTTCACAAGAAAGGCAGTGTGCTTTTTTATGAAGAATGTTTTAATAGTTTTAAAGAGAAATTGTGACTAAATTCCAATTTTTAAATGCAGGTTGAAACCAGTAATGATCACATTTAAGGGGACATGTTCTACGCTGTGAGGGGGGGAAATCCACCAAATTTCTTTTCATGTTTCTGTTTAGTGATAACGCAGTAACTGAAAGCTTTCAAGAAAAGCTTCAGATAATATCACATCAGTAGTGTTATTAGAAACTTAAAATGTGTTCTCAATGTGTATTTTACAAGCAACAATGAGCTCACTTGTAGTGTTGTATTAAAATATGTAAATAAAGTTAAAAAGCACAGATCAAATTTACCATGAGTTTTTTTCAAAATGGATTTAAATGGGTTTAGGAAACAGAAGCCCAATTTATTCCCCAAAAGTGTTGCTTGCTATGAAAGTCTGGATGGACTATAAAGATCCCAAACACATTTCCTTTTAAAAAGAAAAAAATAAGGTTAAAAATAAGGGCTTATAGGACTTGACCTAAAAAAACAAAAACCCTTCACAAGATTTTCTTTAATGCACAGGCTTCTATAGTTTCTTTCTCTAGGTTAATAAATATAATTCATACTACACTTTACATTATTATGTAAACTACTTTTTCACAAATAAACTAATTTTTGTTAATGTAAAATCTATGCAAATACATGCAGTCATTTATCAGGAAAGCTGACAAGCATTCCATATTGGAAAGGGAAAATGAAACTGCCTAAAGAATAGAGGCAATTAATTATTTCTGTATTTTCTCTTCCTTTGACTTAAGGCACAAAAGTTATCCATCCAGTTAAAACAGCAAATGAAATAAAGAGGATTTAAATTTTTTTAAACACATATGGCTTTTGCCTGAAATACTGATCACCACGAGGTCTGCAGATGCCCATGGCTAAATTTGCACACTGGCAGATGGACACAGGGGAAAACCGTGCTAATGCAGTATGGTGAGCAAAACAAATGAAGAACTGAATTTGTTGGGGGTGGAGGGGGAGAGATCTCTTTCACCATTGATATGCGATTTGCTTATAAAGTGTAAATTAGGTCAATAATAAATTTCATAAGATAAACATTCTACACCTACTCCATCAAAATAAATTTAAGAAATGTTGTGTAAAAAAATAAATAAAAGGTGGAGATGCGAACACCAGCTATAGGGAAGATGGAACAGCTTTGCCAAAATAAATTACTTACAGTTTTATTCTCACTGTTAAACACTAATAGCACAAATAATGAACATGTTTAATGAGTACAATGAGGCAACTGTGTCCTATGTATGTTCTGTTATTTTACCTTGGTAAGAGGCAGTCTCTCAAGGTGCAGCTGAAAATTGCAAACATTACGGAACAATCTAGCAAATGTGATATTACTTACATATACTTCCTTCTGCCAATGAGAAGTCTGTATTTATTAACTGTTTTGTTTTACAAGTTTATTAAAAAAACATGTAGGGGCCTATGTTACCCTTTGATATATTTGAGAAATGATTTGTAGGGGAGAAAATGTGCATAGGGTAGAATATTTACTAGAAATGGCTCAGTATTATTTATCTAGCAATAACTTTTCTGCTAATAGGCCTGTAAGCATTCACAAAGTTGACTTGAAATTACTTTTCAATTACTATGGTAAGTATAAAATAAAGTATATACTCAATTTACTGTTTTCTACTCTTCAGAGAGAATGTAGGAATTTCCAGAATGCTTTATTCAAGTAAAATTTCTTCAAAACATTTTAGTGATAGCACGTAATAATTTTAAAATATCTAGGTATTTCTAATTTAACTTTACAAGTTACTTATTTGTGGTCAGTTCTAAAAAGAAAGCATTTATCACAACATGGTAGGAGGATTTTTTTTTCTTTTCTGTTTGCTGTAATCAATGTATGTTTCTTTTTTAAACTGACCATAAATAATTAGTTTATCCAGTTAAAGCAGAAACACCATCATAAAACATAAGCACCATCATTACACATAATTAGAAACAAAGGAAAGGAAAACATTGATAAAAAATGAACAAAAATATTCCTTGAGTAAGACTTTTTAATGGAATCTATCAAATGATGGTATCACATTATCTAAACCAGTTTTTCCTTTAATAACTACAAAATTTGTAACTCCGTTCAAACACGTTATTATAAAAATGTAACTGGTTGGTTTCATATTTCAAACATGAATGCTTTTTGAAAATCACATTCCTCTCTTCAATTGGCTGTCTGAAAACCTGTACACAGGGCTTCCTAACTGGGAATCTGCAAAACCTTTCTGTGAAAATGTGATTGTCTTATCAGAACATTTGTGACTTCCACTGAAATTCATCTAATGTTTTGCCAGAGAAATAACCACCAAATTTCCTTAAAATTTAACTGTAGACTTCCTGTTCTTTTCAACAGAGCAATTTTCTACACTCACACAAGCATTTCCTTTTGCATGTGCTGAGAATTTCTCTCTCATGGAACACAATGTATTACCACCTGCATCATTGGAATTATGACTATGAAATGTGTTCAAGATAGGTATATATCACTAGCGATTATCTAACAATAAGTTTTTCAGAATTTGAAACATATTTATCTACTGTTTTCTTATTTTAATATGCTATGAGATGTGATGCAACATCATTGTCTCCTATCTTCATCAATCTGGTTCTGCTATTGCTACTCCCCTCTTATTCATAGAGACATGTTATATGTATTGTTAAAACTTTCTTAAAAAGATTTGGAGTTAGTTAGTTCCTGCAATTATTTTGTCCTCTTAATAGAACAGATGATCCAACTCTCAGATGATCCAACTCTAGTCTAGAAATTAAACTAGGTAATTTTACTGAATAAAGAAAGTCATTTTTTTTTTGTCGAAGGTGGATGCTCAACATGTGTTCCATTCATAATCCATTGTGGTATCAGTGTGTGCTCTGCAGACCCCTTGGACTATTTTCACTAGACTAAGGCTCATTGAGATATCTACCACTAGGCACCATAAGATGACTTCACAGATCACGCCACGCTAGGAACAAATAATGTGATATCTATGGCCATTTTTGCCAGGTATGACATAGCAGCGTAAGTTGTGCTGGTGGTAGGGTTGCATATGGTAAACCACTTCACAATAATGGGTTCCATGCAGCTGTCTGCAATATAAGGACTGCCTGAACATTACTTTCTAATGGAAAAAGAGTAATTCTAGTTGATCAAAACCTTTCCACTTATGGCAGCATGTGGCATCTTAACCACTACGGACATCACTAAGACCTAATTCCTTCATTGTTTCTTTCATTATTCTGTTGCAACATGACATATTCAATATATAGGATTTAGCATACACCAAGAATACCCATTTGGCAGGAAGGTACAAAGCTAGCTCTAACATACACAAAATACTTCAGTGGTAGCACTAACAATAAGTGGCAATGAGAGACAGCTTCCAGAGGGGACAAAAGTTTAGTGGCTGGTCAATTCCTCCCCCTGCTAAAAAAGTTATAATTTATTTTTAACTAAAACAGAGTTTTGGGAACCTCTGTGTGTGTGTGTGTGTGTGGGGGGCATTTTATCAATTTAAAGTCACCCAGCATGCTATATCAAATGTCAGGAATACTGATTCCATTGCTCCAAATTCTATTTCTCCTATGACGCAAAGAGTCACATTCAGGGATGGGAGGACATTATCTATTATTAAAACTTACTACTAAAATTATTTAACACTTACATCTTGCTAGGTACTGTTCAGAACACAGAAGTAACAGAACCCTTGTGCAGAAAACTTAGGTGTACAAGAAAGGAATCAACGTAAGGACAGCCATGCTGGATCAAGCCGAAACTGCAGCTCAACCAGCAGAATCTCCAGCACTGGTCAGCTTATGAGCAATTGCTTATCCATTTCCTATACCCAGCACCTGATAATATCCTGCCCTAAACACAGAGGCGCCATTCATAGTTAGTGCTCTAATAGGTCTAGCCTCCATGCTAGTGGTTACCACAACACTCTATGGCAATTCTTTAAGCTGGTTATTATGTACTGCTGTTTGTCCTGTACCTTCTCCTGCTCAGTTCCAGTGTTATGAAGAAGAGATCATTCCTCTCTCCATACTATTCATCATACATACATAATACATATCTATCACGGCCCTTTCAGTCGTAGTTCTAAACTAAAAAAAAAAAAGGAAAACACAATTTTAATATTTGTCTTAATGAGGAAGATTCTACATGCACACACACCAATAATTTCAGTTGCCTTTTCCAGTATTTTCTACAGCACAACTATATACTTTTAAAAACTATCTATGAAGCAATAAAAAATGATACAATATTCCTTCAAGAGGTTTTGCTGAGGGGCTTTGTCAAAAGCCTTTTAAAAATCCAAGCTTACGGTCCTGATTGGATCTTTTCTGCATCCATCAGTGGTTACACCAGTGGAAGCTGGTGGCTCCGATTTGGTGGGGATGTGAATCCATTCTGGCTTTCAGTCAGAACAAGCCAGAATTCCAAAGGAGCTATCCAATGTGCTGAACCTATCCCCCAAATAGGTTCAGGACCTGGGATAGCTCCTTTAGCATTCTGGCTGGTTCTGACTGAAACCCGGAGTGGATTCACCACCCCACCAAAATCAGAGCCACCAGCCCCCCCCCGGGTTACACTCAGCCCTCAAAGAATTCTTAGATTGTGTGTCTGTGCACCACACTATTTGTTTCTGGGGCAAGGAAGGACAAGCTCTCTTATGTTGTCTCTCCTTGGCCAGGTAAAGCCCTGTGCTATTATTTGCAAACTGCATACCCTTCCTACCAGATCTGCTTGGGAAGATGGACTAGCCTGAACCCCCATATCTATCTGTGGGCAAAGAACTGTATCTTGCTGCATTAACATGCAAGCTGGGAGAACCTTTCATCGCTAACAGATTTACATGCATATATTCTCACCTGCTGCTTGATAGGCTTCCTGAGAAACACAGCAGGTAAACTCTCCCAGTAATTCTCCCCTTGTTCCCCAAATCAAACCTAATTAAGGATATTACCAGTGGAGGCTGGTGGCTCCGATTTCAGTGGGGCTGTGCAGCCATTCTGGGTTTCAGTCAGAACCAGCCAGAACTCTAAAGAAGCCATCCAAGGTGCTGAGCCCTATCCCCAAAATGGTCCTTTAGAGTGCTGGCTGGTTCTGACTGAAACTCAGTCTGGAATCACAGCCCCACCGAAATCAGAGCCACCAGCCTCCAGTGGATACTACTGTTGTGATGAAGTACATAACTGTTCCCAAGGAAGCATCTGTAAAGAAAAGCAGCTGGTGTGGATGAACCCTAAAAGGTTAGTGAGACAAAATGTCCCTTTGCACAAGCCATGCTGATTCTTCTCAAACATGATTTGCTAAACGTTTAACAATTCTAGTTTTCATACTACATAGTTCTTAATATTGGTGTTGGTGATGTTTTAAATATTTGCTTTTGACATTTTAAAATGGTTTAAGTTTTGATTGTAAGCCACCTTTGAGGTCCTATTTGGGCCTAAAGGCAAGTCATAAATTTATAAACAAATTCTGCCAATTTGCCTGGGAGTATGGTTAGGTTGCCAGCCCTGGAGCTCCCTTTAAAAGAAGTATTATACTAGCCACGTTCAAGTATTTTGGTGAGGTGGCAGTTTTTGGTGGCATATTTCTTCAAAAGTTCAGATACTTATCTTTGATAATTTTGAGGTATATGCTATTCAGCCTTTAGTTCGCAGTTACTTTTAAACTACATTCTTGGTAACCTCTATCTGACATGCGTTTTCAGATATACTACTAAATATAAATGGTTCAGTCAAGGGTACACCTTTCTGACATCTTTGATGGAAAATTCTAACAGATGCAGTAATTTCCAAGGTTTATCTATACTATTGGGGACTGGGGGAAAGGAGAAAGAATAAAAAGGGGAAAGTGTAAAATAGGTGGTATATGAGAGTAAGTGAAAAGTGAAAGTGGACATTAAAGACCATGAAAATGTATGCTACAATAAATCTATAAAACTTTAAGGTGCCAGGGGACTCTTTGTTGTTTTTGCTGCAAGAAATTAACAGGTCTAACTCTGGAAGTTATAGACCAGAGAAAGATTGAGAGGAAGTTTTACCAGCAGAAAGCAGCAAAAAAGGAACTAAAAATGGAAGCATGATACAACTAATATATTGACAGTGTAGCTATTATATTAGCATTCGTAGTACATTCAAGTAGCAATGACATTTAGGAATGGATTCCATATTCTGTGGAACTTTAATGAGCAGGGATAGGGGAAAAAAATGCTAGATACCAGCTTCAGATTTTTATAAGGCAGTATCAGTCCATTAGATGCCACCCTAAGCCAATGTTTCAGATTCCTAGAACTAGTACCACATTTTTGATGCCCCTAAGCAGCTGCCTACAGTCCTCTTTGTGAACTTCAGTGTGTTATCCTGACACACTGAAGTTCAATGTGGACAGCTACTTCACCCAGTCGGTAAAAAAAAAGGGGGGGGGAGATGACATTCCACGTTTGTAATCATATTTTAACTTGATTTAAAATGCAATTTGGGAAGAGTGTTTGTTGAATATCAGTTATTTGGATGATCCAAAATATCTTACTCCAGTTGAAAGTAAGCGTTTGGATTTTGTTTTTAATTCTTGAAAATATTTATTTGATAACAGCATTAAATAATATGTTCTAAAAATCATTCCTCAAAATAATTTTTACAATAGTCAGTATGGGGAAAGACACTTTTAAGGATACAATTTGGGTGAAGTATAATAGACATTTATTGTATTCTCCATCAAATTGGTAGAGGTGAAATTACTGAAGGAAATGCTGAACGACAAGGCTGTATATTGTCGCCCTGCTTATTTAATTTATATGCAGAGTAAATCATGAGAAACGCCGGGTTGGATGAATCACAGGTCGGAATTAAGATTGCCGGGAGAATTATCAACAACCACCGATACGCAGACGATACCACCCTAATGGCAGAAAGTGAAGAGGATCTAAAGAGCCTCTTGTTGAGGGTGAAAGAGGAGAGTGCAAAAGCTGGTTTGAAACTCAACATTAAAAAAACAAAGATCATGGCATCTGGCCCCATCACTTCCTGGCATATAGAAGGGGAAGAAATGGAAGCAGTGACAGATTTTACTTTCTTGGGCTCCAAGATCACCGCAGACGGTGACTGTAGCCATGAAATTAAAAGACGCTTGCTCCTTGGAAGGAAAGCTATGGCAAACCTAGACAGCATAGTAAGAAGCAGAGACATCACCTTGCCGACAAAGGTTCGTATCATCAAAGCTATGGTTTTCCCAGTAGCAACGTATGGCTGTGAGAGCTGGACTATAAGGAAGGCTGAGTGCCGAAGAATCGATGCTTTCAAACTGTGGTGCTGGAGAAGACTCTTACGAGTCCCCCGGACTGCAAGGAGCTCAAATCAGTCCATCCTAAAGGAAATCAACCCTGAGTGCTCATTGGAAGGACAGATACTGAAGCTGAAGCTCAAATATTTTGGCCACCTAACGCGAAGAGAAAAGTCACTGGAAAAGACCCTGATGCTGGAAAAGATTGAAGGCAAAAGGAGAAGGGGATGGCAGAGGATGAGATGGCTAGTTAGCATCACCGGTGCAATGAATATGGACTTGAGCACACTCCGGGAGAGAGCACAGGACAGGACGGCCTGGCGTGCTATGGTCCATGGGGTCACGAAGAGTTGGACATGACTGAACAACAATGTCATCTAAGTCCATAAATAATTACAAGGATCCAGAACATTTAAAGAAACATTAATAGTACAATCCTATGCATATCTAATCAGAAGTAAGCCCCATTAAGTACAATGAAGCTTATTCCCTGGTAACTACACACACAGCATGAGTCACTTCTGAGAAAACATGCACCGAATAGTTTCTTTTGGAGAATACACAGCACAACGGAAAACAGTGCTTTTCTTCACAAAGGGTAGATATTCTGATATCGAAGCTTTGTATATTAAAGAGGATTTGGCTAGCTGTACTTAAGTTTCAAATTTGGAGGAAGAAAGGATTCATAAAATACTCTCAGTCCTTCTGTTCTCCAGATTTCAACTAAAGAAATACTAGATTGCACGTAGAAGTTATGAAAGTAAAGCTGCTGTTTTAATATTAGTTCCTACTAAGAGCAGCTCTATAGTACAAGTATACATTGTGGTCCATAAACAGCTGCGCTGCAGTGACACTTCCCCTTATAATACCAATGCAGACAGCCAATACTCCTCATTCTCTAAGCATATCTCAGCTCTCAGATACTGCAATGTCCACAGGCCAAATAATTTCCACTGCTACTGCAACACTACTGAGAAAAGTTTTAGCAATTTCGAGTTTGACAGAAAGGGTGTGCCAGGGTTTACGATACCTGGGTGTGTACAGTAGACACATTTCCCATCAGTCACAGCAGTGCCAGGGTTTTTCTACTGCCTCTGGACCTTAGCTCAGCTGAACCCAGATATATCTTCAGTTTTCCAGGATAGCAAGTTTGTTGATTATGTCCATGAGGAGTAGCCATATGGAGGTGACTAGTGATAGAATGCTTTTGAGTTTGCTTTGAACTGAACACTAAATCCATGACACTTCTAAAAATCAGTTATACAACCATTTAGCACCTTGCAAGTTTTCAGTACGTATGAATTTTAGAGCTTGACAACATAATCCCAAACATCTATTTAGAAGTTCTACAGAGCTCAACGGGAACTTACTCCCAGATAAGTGTATTTGCAGCCAAAATGAATGTAATTTTTTAAAGTTCAAAACAGCAACATAAAAACATAAAATGAATACATTTGTAGGTTTCATGCTACAAGATACAGGTTCATCATACAATGCAAAAATTTCAACACAGGTCAAAAATGGCTTTGCTTCTGAAACCCAGATGCTGTGTGATAAATAACCATTTGCATACTTTTGAATTAGAAGATCTCAGATAAGTAACATTTAGACTAATTCTTGCAGTGTTAATGAAAAGCATACACTGGTTCACATGACATAACAGCCCACTGTGGTTTAATTTACCTGCAGAGGCTATAGTGTTGTGCCAGGCACCATTTTTGTGTGGTGCCCACGGGCACCTGGCTTGCCATTTATTTATTTATTTATTTAATTTATTAATCGCCCATCTGACTGGTCACCCAGCCACTCTGGGCGATGTACAACCCACCATAAAACAATTTAAAACAATAACATTTTACCATAATTTTTTTTTTTAAAATACCCTAACCCACCCCAAATGCCTGCCTGAACAACCACGTTTTTAATGCACGACAGAAGCTCATTAAAGAGGGGGCATGACGGAGTTCCCTAGGGAGGGAGTTCCACAGAGTGGGGCCACCACAGAGAAGGCCCTCTCCCTCGTCCCCACCAGTCTAGCTGTCCTGGCTGATGGGACAGAGAGAAGGCCATCTGAGGCTGATCTTGTTAAGCGGCCTGTCTGGTGTTGCTGGAGGTGCTCCTTAAGATAGGCTGGGCCGGAACCATATAGGGTTTTAAAGGTCAAAACCAACACCTTGAATTTGGCCCACAAAACAACTGGTAACCAGTGCAACTCCTTCAGCACTGGAGTGATGTGATCTCGCCGGCGGCTGCCTTTAATCAGGCGAGCCGCCGCGTTCTGTACCAGCTGCAGCTTCCGAACCGTCTTCAAGGGTAACCCCACATAGAGCGCATTACAGTAGTCTAAACGAGAGGAGACCAGGGCATGTACTACCGATGGGAGCAGATGGTCGGGAAGGAAGGGGCGCAGCCGCCGTATCAGATGGAGTTGATACAGTGCTGTCCGGCTCACAGCTGACACCTGAGCCTCCATGGACAGCTGGGAGTCCAAAATGACCCCCAGGCTGCGGACCTGGTCTTTCAAGGGTAGCTGTACCCCATTCAACACCAGGTCAACATCCCCCAGCCTCCTCTTGTCTCCCACCAAAAGTACCTCGGTCTTGTCAGGGTTCAGCTTCAGCTTATTCCTCCCCATCCAGCCACTCACCGTCTCCAGACATTTGGACAGGGATTCTACGGCCAACCTTGGTGAAGATTTGAATGAGAGGTAGAGCTGCGTGTCATCCGCATATTGATGACACTGCACCCCAAACCTCCTGATGATAGCCCCCAGCGGCTTCACATAGATGTTAAATAGCATCGGGGAGAGGATGGAACCCTGTGGTACCCCACAAGTAAGTGGCCATGGGTCCGAAACCTCCTCTCCCAGTGCTACCCTCTGGTACCTGCCGGAGAGGAAGGACCGGAACCACCGCAATACGGTGTCTCCAATGCCCAACCCCTCCAGGCGGTCCAGGAGGATACCGTGGTCAACAGTATCAAAAGCC
This sequence comes from Heloderma suspectum, assembly GCF_057233095.1. NCBI lineage: Eukaryota > Metazoa > Chordata > Lepidosauria > Squamata > Helodermatidae > Heloderma > Heloderma suspectum. The sequence continues at coordinate 41,061,088 of NC_139460.1, read as the reverse complement.
GCTGAGAGGTCGAGGAGAACACAGTTGTCATGCGAACACAGTTGGCAAGGGTTGTTTCAGGGTCAGTCAACCCCCCAAATAACCCTAAAACAGGCCATGTTGTCTAAACCTCAAGCAGCCCCTGCTGCCTGGATTCTCATGACATGACAAGCTATGGCAAACTGGGCACCCATGGGCACCATGCATAAATGCCACCTATGGGCAGCTGGAACAATGTGACAGCCCCCATGGGTAAATTAAGCCAGGCTGGGCTGTTGTGTCATGCAAAACAGGGATGTTTGCTCATCAGTGTCAATAATCTGCGTTGGGATCTAAAGAGCTAGCTAGGCACACACAAGGAGCTTATTATGCTAGCCCTGTGGAACGTTTTACTTTTTACATTTAATAACTGACCCTCTTGCCATCCCACAAACTATACTAGAAACTTCCCTATCTTTCAAAACCAGTTTGACATGCAGCATTGGGGATGGGAGGAAGGATTACTGTTAGAGAAAGTAAGTGAAAAAGCCCTCTTGGGCTCACTGACCTAGCTGCAGTGTTTCACCCTAAAAAAGTCAGTGATATCTATATTGTTCATGCGTGTGTGTGCGCGCGCACACACACACACACTGCTTTCTTGCTTGACCATGCCCTACACACAGTACCCTGCCAGCCTGCCCTACACACAGTAGAATCAAAGTGGCTTACAAAAAATACAATTAAATAAAAATAGTCATAAGAATCACAATACTGGCACCAATAAACCTAGAACAAAGTTACACAAACCTTGCTTTTGCACTTGAGTGTGGAAGGCAAAATAGCATGATACCAATAGGCTACTTTAGAGAGGAAGTTCCATAAACCTTGAGGATATGCTAAAAGGACCTCCTCTCATATCCTTGTAGTGTGAACAATGGACAAAGCTCTCTAGTCAATCTTAATAAGGGGAGAGTTCATAAGAGGAGGGATATTTCCTCAGGCACATCGGTTCAAGGTTGTTTATTGCAATATCATCACCTTGAATTGGGACTAGAAATTAGTAGGAAGCCAGTGAAACTATTGTAATCTCACTCTTATATTTCCCCCCCCCAAAGGTTCAGTTCAGACAAGCCGACATATTCTCTCTGTACCAGCATATATCATAGAAGACCAAGCCATAGCACAGTTAAACTGAAGTACTTGGATTTAAGCACACCAAGGGTGAAATCCAGAGAAAACTATCTATTGAAATCTATGGGATTTCAATGGGACTTGATTCACACATAACTTTCTCTGGATTATGCTCAGAGCCTAGTTGATTTCAGTAGCACTGGACTTATTTTCAAGTAATTATGCTCAAGATTGTGGTTTTGAACATGCACTTATATATCAGAAACCACAGAGTTTGGCGATGAGAGTTGAATGGAAATACTTAGCATTCATCCAGAACTTATGCATCTGAATATTTGTGGCAGTGCCCTGAAGAATACATGCCAATGTAAGAAAAGTCACTGTGCTTTTGCACTCATGGGGTTGTGCTCAGCAGCATGCATGCATGAAGAGTGACTTTGGATGTGAAAAATGTATGTCAAAACTGTCCTTACTTGGAGGCAAATGGAACTGAAATCAATGGGACGTACTTACAAGTAAATGTGTTTACAGTGAGGTCAAAATCGATTTAAACAGCAATTAGTGCGAGCTGTGTATCAGGTTAACAATCTGAATTACACCTGATAGTAAATGAACTTATATTTTAATATTATGAACTTTTACTTATACCCACTTCTAGTAAATCTATACCTTCTATCGAACAATGAATCTCTGTTAAACAATATATTTTAGAAATCTTGTTTATAAGAGAGATTACGTTAAGCTTTCAAAGCTGTTTGTCCAACACATGCTGCTTTGTTTTCAAGGTCAGTATTGAATATTTTACTCGTTTAACTATATACAACATGAAACAGTAATGAGAGTTCTGTGGGATGACCCACTACAGATGCAGTAGATTAAAGGGAGCTAATCCCTTCTGATTCCATAGACCATTCTGGGTTCAGAAAAAAGAGCATTCTCGAAGTAGAATTCTTAAAACGTCACTGTTGGACTGCTTAACTAAAATCTGGCATGCTAAGAATGTCTGCTTTTGATACAGTTGATATAGAAAGAAACCACCCAAATAAGGCAGGGCATTTCCCTGTTCTCTTTATGCCATTTATTTGCATTTATTTGTTGTGCAAAAAATGTGTGTTTATCTTAAAAAATTAATTCTTCAAACAACACAGGCTGTTTTATTTAAAACAAGAAAAAACATGTGGATAACTGAGATATCTTACTTGTTTTCAAGTGTCCCAAACAATAGAATATAGTATAAATACTATATTTAAAATATATTGAAAGAACGGGGATACAATTATCCTGTGAGAATGGAAATGGCATGATTCTTTGGACCTTATCCACAATCAACACACACCTGAAGTTCTGAAAGTTACACTGTCCATGTATTATTTTTTCTTCTTGTGTTTTAATTATTCCTTTTCAAGGATCATAGCATTAGATTATATGTCTGGGGAAAGCAGTTAGAACTTGTGCTTTCAGGAAATAAAAAAAGTGCATTTCAAAGATACAGAAGAGGCGGGGGAAGCAGCAGCCCATGGCAACTACTCTGGCCCCAAAGAGCTGCTGCAGAAATGCAGGTTAACAGCACAAACCTATACATGCCCTACTCAGAAGTAAATACCATTGCTTTCAATGGAGCTTACACCCAGGTATACGTCACTTACCTAGGAGTAAGTTCCATTGAATTCAACTGGGGTTATATCTGAGTAGACATAGACAATCACTGCAAGTAATTGTTTTTTTTTCTCCTCAGACATGCTGTGATGGTCAACAAAACCTAGAGTAGGGGGAGCAGGGGGAGTAGGAAGAAAGGCAACAGCCAGCCTGAAGCATCATTACGGTATTTCAGCTTGGGGCACAGGAGGTGAAGGTACTTCTCAGCCAGAGTACAGGGGTGGCAGGCCAAGGACTAGAGCACCATCTCCACCACTGAACTGCATATCTAGTCCACATGTTCACTGTGAAGACAGCTCAGTTCATCCTTTTTTCAAAGCTGAATGGCATCACTGAAAGTTTTGCAATACTTTAATGCTTTGGGGAAGGGGAGAGCAATGAGCGAACAGAGCGCTTTCTGGAGTATAAATGGTTAAAAGCCCTGAGATAGAAGGATGACTGTAACCATGTACAGTTCTGTGTGGGCAGTCTTAATTTATACAGGACAGTAGCCTTATGGATCTTACCTTTAGATATTCCTTTCCAAGCAACTGTTAACTGCTTACAAACACCAAATGTACAAATGTATGAGTCATCTGTAATACAATAATGTATATTAACTGCAAAGTGTATTTTTCTTTCAAAATTATAAACCTAAGAGGTGCTGAGGAAACTACTCAAATTAGCCTTTTAAAATTACTTTTTCTCCTTTTATTCAGTCCACAGTTTGAAAAATCACAACAATTAAAAAAAAAACCCCAAAGCCACCATCAATCACAGTGGAAAGAATATTTATTTTATTTTTTTAAAAGACAATAAAAGTGAGCCTTCTGCAGATATATATGTTCAATTTCTCTAGTGCAAAAAAGAAATTTATTTTGCCTGGCAGGATGATGTGTTATGAAAAGGAGAAATAAATTGTTAGAATATCAGATACACTGAATGAGCCTTCAAACTCACTCCTACAACAGGGATAAATAATTTAATAATATCCACTTCATAGTCTGTTTCCCCAGTGCTATAGACAGATATTAAAAAAATAAAACTTTAAACTCATGAACAGTGTGAAGAATCACAACTATATAAGAAATGAAATGTGATATCTGTATAAGCACTTACACAAGTATATGCATGCTAATCAGTCAATATTTTTTTTCTAGCTATAATGGCAGTTTTAGTGACATTTTAAAAAGAAGTTACCAGTTTATAAATTAGGTTTATTGAAACACAAAAATATGTGTATGCACACATTTCTTTAATTGAGATAGCCTTCTGGAGTAACAACAGAATGATTTAGCACAAAATACCCTTATATAAATGTCTGGGGGCCATAGTTCCAATAGAAGTTATAAAAGTGAGCAGGGCTAAGCAATGGGAGGGCTTTGTTTTTTAAAAAAGTAAGTCACGTCTTAGTCTTTCCTACACCTTGGTTCCTTACACAACGAATTATCAACCATTAATTTGTTTAGATTATTTCAATCTTAATCTACCAATAAAACTTTAAACACAGGACCACAGACAGAGCGTGACAATTACTCTCAAACAAGCATCTCAATTTATGTATTTTTACCAAAAGTTAGACTATTTTATGACAATGAAGTTGAAAAAATGTTTGCTGTTACCATTCAGAACAATCTACCACCTAATTAAGGAGGAGTATTGGGATTCATATCAGTTTAGTTCCATTTCTATTCAATCCTAGAAAGTCTGGCTAGATAGCCAGGTGGATTAAAAAAAAAAAAAAAAGTTCACATTGAACTTTGCTGCTAGACCTGTTTTAAATATCCTCACTACTAGTGAATATTAAAAGCTTCCAAATGCTAACAAAAACAATGCTTTCTAAAATGTTGAAACCTAAAATTTTAAATCTAATATGCTAAATTCTATGTCTTATACATTCATTACCCTACACTGAAAATGATTAAATATTCTCTAAATAATTTTCCTTCATATTAATTTTATGGTTCATAAGTTTAAGTTCAAATATTTCAAAGTCATCTGTACCATTTGTTCTAATTTTTGAATTACTATTTTTTAAATCAAGAAGTTTAGCACTATGTGAAAAGCAACCTGATCTACAAACCTATAAAGGATGACTTAATATGGCTAAATCTCGATAAAATCAGTGGGATGTGTTACTAGGTCCTATGCATATTTATTCAGAAGTAAGTCCCACAGAGTACACTGGAGCTTATTCTCAAGCATGTAAAGATTGCAGCCTAAGGCATGTCAGAATCTTAGCAAACCAGTTGAATTGGCCAGGCCTGTAACTCACTGGAATTGTTTTCTATTGCATTATAATAGTGATGTACTTACTCTAAATTTTCTGTAAGAAACGTTTATATAGATGAGTCATAACAGATCATTCAGCTAATTTGCAGCCCAATCAGAACCATCTTAGTCAGAAGTCCCACGGATTTTAATGGGGCTTAATACTACTCCTTCATTTAGGATTGCACCTTCCCATTATGAAACAACCTCTAAGGGCTTCACTGTATACACCATCTCAATAGCTAACCAAGTAACGGCGGCAGAATTACGAAGACTCCTTTGTCTGAAGACTTTCCATTACTACAGACGTGTTTCGTTGCACCTCGTTGCTACAAAGCGCGTTTCAATTCCGGATGCGTTTGCCACGTACTAGGCCATTCATAATTCATTGTACGTTTCCAGTTAAATGTATGTATTGGGACAGAAGCTTTTCAGCTGCTGTTACGTTACGAAATAAAGCCAGGACCTGCAGGGACGACGAGCACCGGCTTCGGTGGAAGCGACATCGGGACGCCAACTTCAGTTCCCCAGGTCCGGTCCCGTCTCTCTCCAACACCTCCCCGCAGCCCCCCGGGTCTGAAGCCTCGGCAGAACTCTCACGCTCAACCCGCCGCTTTCACTGTGGCCCACAGCGGGCGTAAGATGGAGGCGAAGGGCGCGTCCTCTCGGTAAGGCCCTTTCCGTCGGCCTGCTCCACGCCTGGCCGCGTGGCAGGAAGGCCGAGGCAATGGGAGGCCGAGAGCAGCGGGCTTGCCCTCCTCTCCTGTCCAGCGGCTCCCGGAGCGGGAAGGAAGAGCGTCTCCCCTCGGCCGGCCCTCGGCCGGGAAGCGGCCTCTCCCGCCGCGCCCGCCTCCAGCACCTGTTGGCGAGGCTGCGCCTGCAGTACTCGCGCGCGCCGCGGACGTCCCCTGACCTCAGCCGCGGGCAGCCCGCTCCTCTGCAGGGGCAAACCGAGCGTGCTGGGCCGCTGCCTGTCCCCCCGGCTCCCGAGCTCGTTTTGTTCTGGCCAGCCGAGCACGGGCAAGGCCTCCCTCTTCAAAACGGCTGGCTGGGGAGATCCAAAGCAACCCCCCCAGGAAGTTCGGGGAGCTGCCTGCTGCCTCGAAGGGCCTGGGTGCCGTCTGCCGGCCCGGCCCGGCCCGGCCCTACGCGGCGAACTAGCGGAGGGCTCTGACGGAAGCTCCGTCTTCAGTGCATGGGCGCAGAGAAAGCTCGTCCGCCATCCGCTCGCGCCCGGCAAAGCCTCGTCTGCAGCCGTCGAGGCGCACACGGCTCCGCGGCTCCCAGCGCCCTGGGCGGCTGCTCCGGTTCTCTGCACTTTCGCCGCCGCCCGATTAAGAGCACGGCAGAGCACGCATCCACGCACGCAGTTAGGCCAGCCAAAACGTCGATGAATAACGATCTGCTTCGATGCTCGAACCAGACACAACAATGCTTCCGTTCTTGAAAAGACCCATCCTAAACATCCTACTTGCAGCAGGAATGTTCCACGGAATCCACAGGACTGGTCTTGAATTGAACGAGGTTAGGGGAGGAGTATAATAAGGCTACCGATAGCAGGACTTTTGGGCTGCAATCCTGGATGCCTGGGAGTAAGCCCCGTTGAACTCGATGGGACTTACTTCGGAGTAGACAAGCAGGGGTAGCACTGTTGATCAATACACCTAAAGTGCGAATTCTGGCACTCGGCTCCCAAACAACTTAGGTAGGAGCGAACTAATGTATCTGAGATCTGTGAAAGGCATTCGAAGCTGAATGGATGTTAGGACAGAACATGGCCCTAATTCAGAGCAAATTAAGCACATCTGTATTCCACTAAAATCGATGGGATTTGAGTAAAACCTTAAGGCCGCAAGCCTGTACCCATTTACTTGGAGGCAAGTCCCACTGAACTTAATGGGACTTACTTCAAATTCAGGGTAGACATGTATAGGATTGAGCTGCAAGCAAGTGTTCAATACCCCCCACTTCTAAGCTTATATTTTGGAAGAACCTCCCACTGATTTCGAGCTTTATCTTTAGGATTGAGGGCACGCTTGGCTTCCACTGGAAGGCACCCAATTAATTTTAAAATTAAGATGATCCTATCTATTTCTTAAAGCTACTCAAGGAAGAAGACTCCTCCAGGTCCCCCACCCCCTTACAGTTTTGAACTGTGTTTTGTCCTCAGACTAGTAGGAGATGAGGGAGCAAAGCGTAATGATTTCTTGTTGCAAGCTCTATGCAGCAAGCAGCTCTGCTGGGGGGAGCTGAAGGTGATCTTGGTCCGCTGGTGCAGCCCTTAACCTGGAACGGCCATATCGACAGGCAAGCTGTCTGTCTGCCGGCGTGAGTGTGATCCGCACTGACCCCCTGCTCCTCCTCCGCTACGCCGCGTGGCGTGCCCATTGATTAAAAACCCTTCCAGGCTGCAAATACAGTTCACACGCAAATAAACTGCCCACTTCGGACCATTCGTAGACATTTATTTTGCAAGAATGCAGAGAATGACAGCGACTGCGGAGAGGTACCTGCGTAACACGTGCACGACATAAAGAAGGCAACAATGCAACGAATTACTAGTACACGCAAATGATGCTGACCACCAGCTGCATGGCTTCGGAAACTCAATCCGGAAAACTGTCAGAGCTGGTCGCCTCATTCATCTGCTACCAATCTAAGAAGCCAGGTAGAAATGCGACAACATTTGCATCCAATCGATTAAGACCCGTCAGATCGCCCTTCATGCTATTTAATTAGGGAGGAGGAAGAAGGGAGGCTTCTCCTGATATTTTCGGTCACAAGATCGGTGACTTTCTAACACTAGACTAGCCGGCTGGCGAGAGGAAAACTTCTGCCTGGCTGCTTCCAACGTTCAGGTGGCAGGCAGCGCCAGTTGAAGCCAAGTTTTAAAACGTTAGGTCTCCGCTTTCTTTCCCCAAGAGCGAAGCGCCTCTCTCCAGCTCGCTAAAGTCGAAGGATGCCGGGTTAATGTCCCTGGCGGTCCCGTTTGCGCCATGGACAGGCTGTAAAAGTCGAGTTTGGCGAAGTCCTTTCACAACGGCAGCGCGCTTAAGAGCCTTGCTCTTAAAGTCGAGAGCTCCTCCTCGATTCCCAGACGGGTAGGTGGCCTGGCTGTGGCTGGTGGGTTTCTGCCATCAGCCCCCTACCTTTAGTTTGTGTGTTTCTCTCTCTATCTCCAAGAGAGGGATTAATTAACCGGGCTGGAGCTGAAAAAGGCTCCCGTGACGAGCCCAGTGGCGATTGGCCGCCCGCCTGCCTGGCCCTGCCTTTATAATTTCCACACGAGTGCATCTGGGCTCTTATACAAACCAACAGTCAGCTTCTTCTGACATACACACACACACACACACACTGAGCGAGAGAGAGACAGACAGCACTTTCCCCACCATCGAACAACCCTGCACACGCACAGTGGCTACTCCAGGAGAAACACAAATAAATACACATCCCCAAAGGTGTTACTGTTTTGACTCGTGGGAGCCTTGCTCTATCTCGCTTCAAACTTTGATCTTTTATTTTTGTGTCTTTAACTACAGATCTCCATGCTTTCCGCTGCTCACTCAAGGATCCTCTAAACACAACACAAAACGGGCTGTTGTTTCGGTTTTGTGGGGGTGCTTTTTTCTGTTTCTTTTCTTGGGTGTGTGTTTTTTTGGTAACGGCTCGCAGATCTGTCCAGGGCTCAACTATCCACCTCCACCCAGCAAGAACAGAAAGCAACTGAGTTAAGGAGAAGCGGAGAGGAAGCCGCCGCCGCCTAGCGCCTCTCGCAAGTCTCTGGTTACGTTTCCGAGTGTCAGGCAGCCTGCTTCTCCTCTGAAGTTGGCTCCAGCCTTAGCAGCCGCATTGGATCCCACCGCCTACTGCGAGACTCCGGTCTATAATCCGGATCTCTGCCCCAACATGATCGCGGCCCAGGCTAAGCTGGTGTATCATCTGAACAAGTACTACAACGAGAAATGCCAAGCCCGGAAAGCGGCCATCGCGAAAACCATCCGCGAGGTCTGCAAAGTGGTCTCGGACGTGCTGAAGGAAGTAGAGGTCCAAGAGCCGCGCTTCATCAGCTCCCTGAACGAGATGGACAACCGCTACGAGGGCCTGGAGGTCATCTCGCCCTCCGAGTTCGAGGTGGTCCTTTATCTGAACCAGATGGGCGTCTTCAACTTCGTGGACGACGGCTCCCTGCCCGGCTGCGCGGTGCTCAAGCTGAGCGACGGGCGCAAGAGGAGCATGTCGCTCTGGGTGGAGTTCATCACGGCCTCGGGCTACCTCTCGGCCCGCAAGATCCGCTCGCGCTTCCAGACGCTGGTGGCCCAAGCCGTGGACAAGTGCAGCTACAGGGACGTGGTGAAAATGGTGGCGGACACCAGCGAGGTGAAGCTGCGCATCCGGGACAGATACGTGGTGCAGATCACGCCGGCCTTCAAGTGCACCGGCATCTGGCCCCGGAGCGCGGCCCACTGGCCCTTGCCCCACATCCCCTGGCCGGGGCCCAACCGCGTGGCCGAAGTCAAGGCCGAGGGCTTCAACCTCCTGTCCAAGGAGTGCCACTCGCTGGCGGGCAAGCAGAGCTCGGCCGAGAGCGACGCCTGGGTCCTGCAGTTCGCCGAGGCCGAAAACAGGCTGCAGATGGGCGGCTGCCGGAAGAAATGCCTCTCGATCCTCAAGACGCTGCGCGACAGACACCTGGAGCTGCCCGGGCAGCCGCTCAACAACTACCACATGAAGACGCTGGTTTCCTACGAGTGTGAAAAGCATCCCCGGGAGGCGGACTGGGACGAGTCTTGCCTGGGCGATCGCCTCAACGGGATTTTACTGCAGCTCATCTCTTGCCTCCAGTGCAGGCGATGCCCGCATTACTTCTTGCCCAATTTAGACCTTTTCCAGGGCAAGCCGCACTCCGCCCTCGAAAACGCAGCCAAACAAACGTGGCGGCTGGCGAGGGAAATACTCACCAACCCCAAAAGTTTGGAGAAACTTTAGAGGGCGATGGAAGGCAGCCTTGAACTCTTCGAATGGCTTTCTGTATTGCGAGGATTCTGTTGCAAAAGGGCGGGTGTTGCCAGCCGATAATGCAAACAGCACCCTGCGTTAAAGGAAGAGGCCGTCCACACGCGCACAGACACACACAAAGCCAACAGCAAGTATGACTTGTCAGTAACACGATGTTAAAATCCCGTCCGAAAAAAAAAGTGTATTATTATCACCTGGGGAAATGCAATATCGGCTGTAATGTAGCCAGATTGTGACCACTCCACCTAGAGTAGAAACCAGACCAATGGATTATAACAAGAAGGACGGGTTTTTGTGTGAGAGTAAAACCTGACCTGGAGATGCTATCTGAACAAAACAACAACAAAACAAACAAGTCCACAATGCCTCCCCGTGTAGATTTTTTTAATTTGTATGGAATATTGTGATCTCACATTGTCTTTGAAGTTGTGGATGTTAGTGTTTTGTGATTTGGTGAAAAGAAGTTAAATTGCCATTTTGGATACTTCAGGACATTTCTGCTCAAGAAGATACCATTTAAAAAGGTAGATTTTATCATGGTACTTTTGTTAATTGTCTTTTGAAGTGTCTAAACTTAAAAGTTTACATTTTTTGTTTCAAATATATTGCTTGTTCTATTTCTAACATTCCATAAATATACTTGAAATGTTATTTAAATATATTCAGAAGAAATTTGGATTTTGCTTATATAATTGTGAATATTGGAATTATATATTGGAAAAAATGCACTTGAAATACACTGGATAATTACTTTTTGTGATTTAAATTTCTGTTGCTGATTTTATTTAATTACAAGCTAATAAATAAAAGGAAAATAAATATGGTCAAGCGTTTCAGTGCTGGATTCAATTTGGGTTAGTGCTGCTGTGTTTTGCATTATGAGTCAACTGTATTGGGGGTGGGGGGAATCTCCAACCCCCTGTTTAAGTAGTTTCCTTAAGGTAATCTTTTTAAAAAATCAGGGTAAGGTATCCTGAAAATTGGGTCCTGGAGGTCATCAAAATCTGCCATACAGGGGTGTGTGGTAATTAACCCAGTAACATTTTTACAACCACTAGAAAATAAATCTACTTTTCAAGGATTTACTGGACTAGGTTAACGCCGCTGTCCGTTTTAAAAGACGCCACAATCACGTCTGTGGAGCAAGCCTAGTTTGCAACAAAATTAACACCTCTGGAGAAGGGAAGGCAGCCAGCGAAATTTATAGATTGAAGTTAACAGTCCTAAGGTGAAGAATAATGTTACCTTTGCCCTAAACACCACTGGCCTTGCGATAAGGTTGCTGCCAGCCAGCTGCACTTGGGGAAAGCAAGCCCAGCAGGAACAAACGGGCATCCAGTCCTGCACTTCCAATTCCGGATGCAAAGCATTATTAACCTAAAGGGCAAATATGTGGGCAGATATATAGGAGAGTCAACAGGGTTCAGATTGCCCAAATAACGTTATGCTTTGCACAGAATTCTGCCCATGCTTGGTGGGCTGTAGCAAAACTCTTAGAACCACCATGTTACCAAATCAACATAATAATAATCCAGGATGACACTTTTCATTCCTATCTTCCAGTCAAAATGACAGGGAGACACCAGGCACAATAGATATACCACAATCATATATTTAAACAGAGTTACTAAAAATAAAATAAAATTAACCCCCCATCAATTAAGACTGCATTAAGGTAATATGGATTTGACTTTCAAATATATCATTCCCTCTTTCACTTTCCTTTGACTGCCAACTCAAGAACAGAATCTAAATTATATATGCTTTACACAGCATGTGTGTGGAGTGTGTGCATCCAAATGAGTGAGATCTTTCTGTTTATATAGAAACAAGGCATGTTTTTAACGCCCCATGCCGCACAGGCCTAGGTGACAGCTGTCTTTCTTTTCCCACCCCTAAAATCGAACATGTCTCTTCCCACAGTTTCAAATGATGCAACATCCCCTCCCCGCTCCCGACATACACATCGGTAGAAACTGAAGTCCTTGAAATCGAGCTATTTCATTTAACTCAGATCAAGAGGAAAGCCCCCCTGTCTGCGGTGCGCGCGCGAGCACCGAGGCTGAAGTGTGGGCCCGCCATTACCTCGAGGGATTTCAAAGCAATTGGCTTAACTGCTAAATCTGCCCACGTTCATACAAAAGCCTTCAGGAGAGGGGGAAAAAGACGGCTAAAAAGAGCGCGCGCTGGAGTAATAGCGGATTTTACATCATTAGCGCGGGGGGGCTTTTTAATAACACAGAAACAGAGTCGGGGGGGGAGGGGAGGGGAGGGGAGCCGGGCGGGGGGGTTGCAGGCGCTGATTCGCATTCCTCCGCCGGTCCGCTGCTCAGAGCCAGCCCCCTCCCTCCCGCCACGGGCCCAACACTCACTTTAGGGTCGATCTTCTTGAAGGCCGGATCATCCTCGTCCACCTCGAAGTAGATCTCGGTGGTGGTGATGGAGAGCGTCCCCTTGGCCACCACCACCGGGGCGATGAGCTGAGCCGGCGTGCTGAGGACCACGGGGCCTGCAAGACAAGAGCGGCGGCATCAGGACGCGGGGACACACAGCTGCCCTTCTGCCCGTCGAAGAAGCAAACGAAAGCCTTGGGACTTCGGGAGAGAGACTGCCAAGGGCCCGGCGCTGCAGGGCCACGCAGAAAAAGGACCGTGCTACCCGGAGGAGCAGGTTCCCTCCTTGTACAAAAGGGCGGTGTTACCGCCTGAACCCAAAAGGGTGCTCAGCGCAGAGAAAGAGAGAGATGACCACAGGAGTAGGAGGCACCTTTTTAAAACAATTCTTTCAAATAAAACAAAACCCGAGAAATAAAAGCGTGATCTGAGTGTATCCCATAAGGTCCCACTTTAATTTACAGACGGGGATATTTGTTTGGAAATTTGCTCACTTATTGGAGGGGGGGGGGAATCAACGCACCCTTGAAAATATCCCCTTTCGGTGTCCAATCCTATGAATGTTTACTTAGGAGTAAGTCCCACGGAATTCAGTAAATAATCTGTGTGATTGTAGTTGGAGACCGATTACCTGCACCTCGTTTATTTCTCACCCAAGTGAGTTTGAAGAGCAGTCTAAGACGGTTTGCAAGTATTTTTATATCGGAAATCAGTTCCAGTGAATGAAATAAAGATGTATTTCGGTTTAGTCTTATTGTACCGAATGGCTACATTACGGTACATCATAGATATCGAATATATTTTACTTCATTTTTATTATTTTATTTTAATTTTTTATTAGTTAATGCCACATTTTCCACAACATAAAACATATCTGGGAGGCATTCGATGCAAAACGACTGTTATGTTTACATATATTTGTAAGAAAGTAGCCTTTATTGTCCAAGGTGGACAGTCTGATTTTTAAATAAACCGATTTATCTGTCTACAATGATAGCGGAAATATTCTCTTTCCCTCTACCATCCGATCTCTAACCCGAATGAGCAGCAATCTTATTCCCACTTCCCTTGGACTAAATCCCACTGAACTCACTGGGGCTTACTTCTGAGTAAACATGTAGATTACCGTGTTAACGTCTTAATCCTTACTTAATGGTTACTTTAAAAAATATTTCAGAGGAATTCTCGAACATTTTTATTTGGAGGTATATTCCATTGAGTTCATTAGGAATTACTATACAGAATTATAACCAAGGGCTCACACTTCCAGGTAAAGCTTGAAATCAATGGGGCATTTCTAATAATGGGATGTGAAATCTTCTACATGTATTTTCTGACTCAAGTATCGCTGAGTTTAATGGGGCTTACAACCTACTAAGTGTCTTTAGGATTGCAGCGTATCAGCCAAGTCCAGGGGCGTTTAGGATCAGGATGAGCCGGCATTATATGGACCCAGAGACACTTCCCTCCCTGATGCTAAATGAATGTATTGGAATTCCATCTCGACCCCTATGCAGAGCACATAAAAAGAAGTAAACTGAAAAACGGTGGGATTCGGAGTCAGTGTCTGAAGTGTTAAATAAATCGGGGTGTATACCCAAGGTGGAGAAATAAATCATCAGAGATATATCCAAGAAACTTGAAATACAATATGCTGGCGCCGTATCGTAATATCGAGGAGAGTAAGACATCTTATTGTCCAGTTTGGACACTGAGACTATTCATTCCTTCGTGGGGAGGGAGGGAGGGAGGGAGCGGGGCGCCTTATTCCGAATCTGTAACACGCTCTGTTCAAGACTGGGCTTCCTGTACAAGTGGCTGCCAGGCTGTACTTCGACTGGTGAATAATATCCAGCCGCTTCCTCGGCTTCCATTTCCGCGGGGAAGGACGCTGGGGCTGTGGAGCGGGCCGGCTGGCTGCCGGCCTGCCGCAGCGAGGTCCGAGCAAACTTGGGCCGCCAAGCGCCGCCTCGCGCCCCCACATGCATCAGGCCAGGGATGCTGGCGGCTCCGCTTCTTACCACCCACTTAACCCGCCTGAGCCCGTCGATCTGCCTGACGTGCGCGGCTCGGCCGTGATTTCAGCGCCGAGTCCCCCCCCCGCGCAGCCGGCGTCGCCTCTCCTCTTTGCGCGCCCCGGAGCCACGCTCGGCACGCCGCCTTGACAGCTTTCAGGCGAGCCCGCCAGGGGCTGGATAATATTGATACAAACTCTATTTTCTTTCATTTTCTTGTTTTCCCCGCGCCTAATAGGCCAGCCTGGCCTCTTGACCCCAGTCAGCTGATCCGGATCACATGCGCGGGGCTCGCCTCGCTCTTTCCCCGCGCGGTCTCCATCTTTCCCCCCGCCGCCGCCGCCTCCCTTGGCAGGGCCGTGTAGCGGCGCGCCGCTGGGCGGGCGGGCAAGCAGGCCGGCCGGCGCATTGGTCGGGCTCCTGCCAAGGGCAGGGGATCGATCCGAAACGGCGCTTTAAAGGCTCATCAATCTTAATCTAGGTTGCTCAAGTAATTATGCGCGATTCTCCCGTGCGATTACAAGTGGATTTGGGTTTCGACTCCCTAGGCTCCTCTCCTTTGTGTTTAATGGCAAGAGGATCTCTCCAGACAGCAGCTCCCCGCCCGGCTCCACCGCTGCTTCTCTCCGCCCCTCTCCGGCAGCCACCCCTGTCCCTCTCCCTCTCCCCCTTCTCTTTACCCCTTCCTCGCCGCCCGTCTCTCCCAGAGCTCCCGTTTACAGGCCTCCGTACTAAAATAAAAGGGCGTTAAAGATGATGCAGTTCGGGAACTGCTTGATAGTCTATCATTATAAGAAGGCGTTTAGTGGGCCTTCCTCGTTCCCAGAAGGAAGATCAGGTAGTTAACCCAATTACCTCCCAGTTCCCTGGTTGTTATATGGACAAAATAAAACCGAAGCGGCTGGTAGTTCATGGTCAGAAGGCCAAAGACTATAACAAGGGATCTTTTTCAAGAGAATGCCTAAATCTTGTGTGTTTGGGAGGCGAGGGCGGGCCAGACAGAATAAGCAATGAATGACACTGATTAGTGGGGGTTCGTTTTATTTTTAAAAAACTGCTCTTGGAAATAAGTACATCATGGAGATTTCTAGGCAAAAGGCCTGCAAGTAACCTCCCACACATTTAAGCGATTTGAACAAACGACCTTGTGAAACCTAATATAAGTCTGAACTAGGCAAAACCAGCTACTACTAAAAACAGAGTTTTAAAGAATCACACGATGTATCCATTAACATTTGAGGGAGGGGAGGAGAAAGGAGGTGTCTGTATTGCTTGGGAACGTCAATATTCCTGATTATTTTATTGTGGAGATCCATGTAAGTAAGCCTTGATACTATCCAGCAGTCTTTCAGAACCTGAAATCAGGATCAGCACTATCAGGGTGGAAGGTGCCGAGCCCCTGTGCCCGGAGGTGACCCGTCAGTGCCGGACCCCCGTCCTCTGCAGACAGCCTAGGTGAAGGTTTGGGCTGCTGTTGCTGCGGACCGCTGCCCGAGGCAGGAACGTCAGGAAGTCCCCACCTCCTCCCAGTTCGAGGCAGAAGGCAGGTGAAACGGGGGGCAGCTGCTGCCTGCTCGCCCGCAAAAGTGCGCAGTGGTTGCAAGGACCAGCTGCCCCCCATTGGTCGCCTGCCCTCGCCCTCCGGGCTGGCCTAAAGAGAGCACACGCCTGAGCAAGAAAAGGTGGCGGCTGCTCTTTCCAGGAGCGGCTTTAACTCTGCCTGTCATTCGTCCCCTCCCGGGGTGGCATGGCAAAGAAAACGGGGCCTTGGGGAGCGGCCCCGAGGCCGTGAGGGACGGACTCGGCTCCTCCTTGCAGGAATAACCCATCTCTGCCCGCGTGCCCGACTCTCTGCCTCCTTCCTTCTTTGGGCGGCGTGCTGAGGCAGAGCGGGCCCAGGCTCGCTCGCTCTTCTTTGTGATGTGATGGGGAGGAGTGTCTAGGGACAGCACGGGCGAGGGCGGGCGGGCGAGCGCGCGCGGGGGAGGGGGGGGCTTTCCTTGCAGGGGCAGCTGTGCGGGAGTCTGGGCCGTACAACAGGGATGGTTTGACCTGCTGGGCCCAATCCCAGGCACCCTGCTTCCCAGAGGGCGCGCATGGGAAAGGAGGGGCTCGTTACTCTCTTTGCAGGGGAAGCCACCTCCTCTTCCTCTTCACTCGCCTGCTCTCCCTGGGCAGTTCAGCTAGGGTGGGCCCAGCCAAACTTCCCAGGGGGTGAGCAAGGGGAGGAGGAGGAGGGAGGCAGCTGCCTGCCTGCCTGCCTGGGCCTTCTTTCGCCTTTGGGCGGCGTGCAGACGAGGATTCATTAGCGCGCCTCCCTCGGGGAAGCACAGGGGGAAAGACTGCGCCCTGGGCCCAATCCCCACCACCGAGCCACCCGAAGGAAGGCAGCAGGCGAGGTGGTGGCAGCTCCCACGTCCTTTCTCTGGGCAGTTTGGTGAAAAAGGGTTTGGTCCAGGGAGGGAGGTTAGGAGAAGGACGAGGGTCCAAAGCCAAGATGGCCCCTCCTCCCCATAACCTGGGACTGGCCCTGATGCTTCACATTTCAGTCTGTCTGCCTCTCGCAGCCAGAGTCTCTGAACTTCTCCCCCCCCCTCGCCCCACTACTCCCGCTACCTTTGCAAAGGCACCGAATGAAACATCCAGTCTTAATAGTATGTCATTTTTACACTTGTCCTTTGGAAATCTCCAATTACAACTCCCAATAGCACGGCGCATTTAAGGAGCGCGGAGTCTTTTTGTTATGGCCTTCAGGGAGCAAACGAGCCACTGAGAGAATACGAAATTAATCCACTGCAGCTATAGAGCGAGAGGATTACAGTTTAATCCCCGTTGGGATAGGCTCGGGGTTGTAAGGATCCGACGTTAAAATGTTTACACAAGGCACAATCAAAATAGTGCAGCTTCTCCATATGGCCCCGGGAGAGGCGGGCGGCACCGGCTCCGCTTCTCGGCGGCCACCGAAACAGAAGCGCCGCGCACCTGACACCCCGAAGGGGCGCGCGGCGGAGGCCCGGGGAGGCGGGCAGGCGCCGCCGACTGCGGCAGGCGTGGAAAAGTCCCCGTTGGGAACGACGGCCGCCGCCCACCACACCGAAAAGCCTGCGCAGAACCACCTCCCTCTCCGCGCGAGCTCGCGGGCCGCGTGGGCAGCCTGGGGCCGCGTGGCGCCCCGATCGGGACGCCGCGAAACCGGCTCAGCTCGAGTGGCGCTAACGAGGCCGCCAGCCCCGCCTCCGCCTGCGCCCGCGCGGCTCCAGCGGCCGCGGCCGCTCCGGGGGACGGTCCGCTTTGTTGTCCCTCGGCCGCCCTGTTGTCCCTGCAGAACAAAGGGGAAGGAGGCAGCGCCTGGCAGCACTCGGGCTCCGAGCAGGGCTCCCCTCGGAAGCCGGGGCGCGGCGGAAAGGCGACAGCCCTCAGCGCGGCCTGCGCTCGCTGGGAGCCGGGGCCAAACAGCAACGAAGGGCTCCGACGGGCGATCGCCGCGGTGGCGTGGGGCACGTCCACCGCCTTTCGAAAAGGAAGGAACGGAAAGGTGCCGGCTCCAAACCATTACAATACAATACAATACAATACAAAATAAAACAAAATAAAACGGCCGTGATGTTGGAGGGAAGTAGGGCACACACCGTGGAGGGAACAATCGTCGCCTTTACCTGGGCTTTTTTGTGGAGGTATAATGAGGGTCGGTCGATGCAAATGAAGTTTTACGAGCCCGGATACACTGAGGGCAGAATGCAGGCAGAAGTCCTCCCAGGCAAGCCCCACGGAATTCTCCACCAGCCTTTCGAGGTGGATTGCAGCCTAAGGCCCCGGTTGGGGCAGAAGTCCCATTGAACTCGTTGGGAATTACTTTTCAGAAAACAAGTATTGCATAAGATCGAGTAGGAGTTATGGTAAAGAAACACCCGCTGGCGTTTTAGTTCTAGCGGCAGGCCTTCCGAAATAAATTCCCACTTGTAACATCTGAATGGTATTAAAATATAAGCTCTCCTCACCTGATATATATTAAAAGGATTGGAACAGGGATGCCTACAGCTGAACATATTTTTTTCTTATTTATGTAAAGGTAGCAAAGTCACTCCTATAAGTACAGTAAAAACCTGCCTCTGGATGAATTCTACGATGGGTAGGATTTGCCACAAAATTCAACAGGATGTAGATTTGAGGTACAATTGATTGAACCCCACCCAAACCAAATGGCATGGAGGTTGCAGAGAAGTAGTGCCTGTTCCGTTTCCTTTTCCTCCTAGATTAACACAGATTTATGTAGCTTCTAAACAGTCTTACCAATTTCAGTGGAAGTATTTAGAACATAAAATAGCTCATAAAACAAGTCAACTGAAATATGGGAACTCTTGGTAGTATTACAGTTAAAACTCTTAAGATAGCTTTCAGTGCTTTACACATTTTAATCCTCCAGTAAGGTTTTCTCAGTTTGTAAAATTTGACAACCTATGTCCCAAATCAGAGAATAGCTAGGTAACAAGCAGACTAGATACTTTTCCAAAGTATTCATAAACTTAGGAAATATGATCAAACAAATATCTATCTATCTATCTATCTATCCATCCATCCATCCATCTATCCTAAAACACAGTTCATCTGAAATGGTTCTTCCCCCAAATTACTAAATTAAAATAATATTCAAAATAATTGTTAAATCCTTTAACGTAACATAGCATAACGAAAAAACTGGAGGTAATTCTTCCCAAACAACAAGGTATTTTAGAACTTATGGTGCTTTTTCAGATGGGATGGCTACTGAAGATATGTGCCAATCAACTTCAAACAGATGTAACCTGAAGCAAAAGAGTTTGCTTCTAAATACATGTCTGTATGATCAGGGTGCTGCTTGGTTCAGAAATAACTTCTAAGTCATTTTGAAAATGTATCTACATAATCAGGAAGATTATTTACTTACAGTATCATAAAGTGGCAATAATTAGAAAGGCATGGGAATGGAAAGTCTGTGTCAGTGACCATGTACAATTTTTTTTATTTTATTTTTGCATTTATATCCCGCCTTTTTTCCTCTTGCAAGGAACCCAAGGTGGCTTACATTATCCTCCTCCTCTCCGTTGTATCCTCACAACAACAACCCTGTGAGGTAGGTTGGGCTAAGAGTCTGTGACTGGCCCAAAGTCACCCAGTGAGCTTCCATGGCCAAGTGGGATCTAGAACCTGGATCTCCCAGCTCCCAGTCCGTCACTCTCGCCACTACACTACACTAGCCCTATACAAGGGCCGTATAGTATATTTATTATATATTTACAAGATACTATAGTACCTTGTAGTATATTTTTCTACAAGATGTAGATACATGGAACATAATCAGTCCATGGGAAGTGCACCACTCACACAGAGAACAGTGCTATAGGCTTAAGAGTCCTATTCCCCCCCCACACACACACACCTGCATGTACACAGAAGTGAACAGAACCAGTGTCTCCCATATCCCCATCCAACCCTCCCCTTCTCAGTGCAAATTATTCATACTCTAAAGCTTAACATATTGGTACAAAAGGGATGGCTGGATGGGATAAGGCAGGTATGCTCAGACCTCCAGTTCCTCCCCACATCTTTGCATTGCCTGTGTACATGTAGATGGGGGAGGGAGCAGGGAAACAGGGCTATCTTGAGCTTATAGGAATGCTCTATGCATGATGGCCCTATGCCCCCAGTGGACTGCTTTTTGTTTCTATTTTTACTACTGTACCTAATCTTAAAGAAAACTTGGGAGAATTTCTTGGAATTATGTCATATTTATATCAAAAGACAAAAGGCAGATCATTATCTCCCAATACAGTTAAAAAGCTATGGATAGTTTACAAAACAAAGAAGGAATGCATCATACAGCTGCAATCCATAAACCAGTTAGTGATCTTGGAGTTTCCCCTTACTATATACACTCACAATATTAAAAAAAGGAAAATGACCAAAGAAATGAAGTAACATTAGCTAACCTGTAGGCTGTAAAGTAAGAACACTACTAGAAAATTTTAATAACATGTCATATACCTCAAATTGACATTTTTTCTTCCTCCCCCACCTGCCCTCTTATGCATAAGAGGGAGTGAAATTTGGCTTTTTTGCATAACCATTTAAATTTAAGGTTTTCAAGAACAGTTTTCTGATCACCTTTGCCAAAAACAAAACTAAACCATTCCAGCAACTCAGTTCTCGCCAGTAGGACCATAACTTAAAAATAATGCACTTTCATGACCATAACTTAAAAATAATGCACTTTCATGACAAATTGGTGAATACAAGGTTTCAAGATTGATGTGATTAGTGAGGTATGCAATAAAATTATCTTTATAAAAGTGCAGGAAATATTGTTTAACATTATATGGCAAAGTCTACCATGTGGCATGCTTACAGGATTGCCCTAGTTTCAAGGATAACTTACATATAAATTCAGGAGCATGTTATTTCTTCACACTTACACATTTTCTACATGTTTACAGAGAAGGCATTTTGTGTGTGTGTGTGTGTGCGCGTGCGTGCGTGTATGTGTGTGTGTATGTATATATATCTATATCTATCTATCTATCTATCTATCTTTCTGAAAAAGGTGGATAATACTTTAGGTATATGTACTGGAAGGCATCTACTGAGTTGTGCTTATTTTAGTCAACTTTTGGGTTCCCTTCCTTTCAGGAAACCCACACAATGATTTGGCTATTAAAACAACTGAAACCATTCTGCAGAACCAACCTGTACTACGGTTTTGCACCATTACATTCTGAAAAATGTGGGTTCTTACTTTCTAGTGTAGATAAAAGTTGAAACTATGCTTTTGAACTGTGCTAAAAACTAACAGTTCACATGGATTTAACATGGTTGTGGACAAAGTTAAAAGCCCCTCTCATCTGATGCCAGGTGATCATGTATCAGCAATGGCCAAGACTACTTTTAATCATCTGCATCTGGCACAGAGATTGCGTGTGACCATTTCAGATACAGAATTTACTACTAGATTCTATATTTGTTCTTTTGTCCTGTCAACATTTTACTATGACTATATTTTCCACAAAGCCATCGGATGTTAATAAAAATATACTCATAAAAACATTTGGTAAGTGAGGATAGATGAGTTAAGTCTCGGTCAGAAAACAGCACCTTGCTTGTCAATCAAATTTTTATCCATGTTATATAATTTACACTCATGACATCCTATGGGACTGCAGATGAACTGAAGGTACTGTTGTCACTTGAATCGGCCATAAACAAACTGGTATATTTTAAAGCTGGTTTTACATGCAATATGATACCAAGGCTACAATCCTATACATGACTTCCTAGGAGTTGACCAAAGAAGTGGAATGGTGGAAATTCAGGACAGACATAAGGAAGTATTGCTTCACACAGTGCACAGTTTAACTATGGAAGTCTACAAGATGTAGCAATGGCTGCTAACTTGATTGGCTTTAAAAGGGACTTAAAGAAATTAATGAAGGATAAGGCTATCAATGGCTTCTAGTCATGATGGCTATATATTACCACCAGTATGAGAAACAGTATGACTGTTGATATCAGTTACTGGGGAACATGAGAGGGAAGGTGCGCTCATTTTTTGCTTATGAGCTTCTCCTAGGTATCTGGTTGGCCATTATGAGAACAGATAGGTTTTTGATCTAATACAGTATGGCTCTTCTTATGTTCTTACATTGAAGAATAGAAAACTTTAGAATAATGAGGAATATTTAAATTGTATAATCTAACTAGCCTTTTAAGTAATCAAATAATTAGAGAATAGTCACCCACTTCCTGCTCTGCTTACTCTTTCCCATCTGCCTCCAGGATGGATAACCACAACTCTAGTTCCATTCTGCCTTTTAGGTGGAAGCCAGAAAGAAAGGAGGGAGCTGGAATTGGAGAGACTGCTCATGCTCTCCATCTCTCTGCTAAGGAAGAAGCCAGGGACCTCAGATATAACCTGCCATCTCTCTCTCTCTCTGGCAACACAGCAATGCACTATAGCCTTTCCAGTTTAAATGTTCTGTCCTTAAGAGAAAGGGGCAGCTGCTGATGTAGCAGACCTAGAGGTCTGCTTTGTATCCCAGGCCCAGACATGGGATAGAGCATGGCACTGCTGGCTATTTGGATAATAGGCAACAGGGTGGGGATGACAAGCTCTCCACACAACTGCCAATCATCATCCAAGGACTGTCATAAAGAGCAGGGATGAGACAAACTGAGAGAAGAACTAAGGAGGCACTTACTTTCCTTGGGGGATGAACCCCCCTCCCCCAACACACACACACTAGAGAGATACAGTAGGCGGTACAGATCTGCTGCGACACTGGGATGGAACAGACGACGACAGGAAAGTGCTAATTCCCTAACTTCAGCGATACCACTGCAAGTTGGGGAAGGACTCATGTTACACAATGCCATCTTTGCTGGTGCTAAGGTAGCCCGAGAGAAATGTCATAGTTCTATACTTTGCTTAGTAGCAGGGAAGCAAGAAAGCAGTGTATTTAGAGGGTCTAGATACACAAACTGTAGCTTGTAGAGCAGGTATGCAAACACATAGTTCCTAATCTTTTAATGTCTTTACCATGACATTTTTCAGTAAATCAGCTATCAGACTATTCCCTAATAAATGAAAGGTTCACAGTCAATTGGATTCTTTAAAGAAGTGTGGTTTCCTTGTGTTATGGGACCATTTTAGAATTACTTGGAGAAGGCCCTTGGCTCAGCCACAGAAATCCTGGCATCTCTCCCCCTGCCCCTGCCCCCACTGTGCACAGCTAACTATCATCTGCCACTGGGGAAAAGTGGGGGGATCTTTAACAACCAGCACATATGTGTACAACTTGCGCAATGTCAAATTCGTTTTTTTTAAACACGTAGACTTGGTGCTAGTGCTGGCACTAATATGCCACAGGAGAGACACAAAAAGGGTTTACTCTCTGCCAGGTCCAATAGTGTTAAGTGTTGCATGGGCAGTAGTGCTGTGGCATGGCGGAAGAGGTATCAGTGGTAGAGGCAGGCTTGCTATTGTGCAATGGTGGGTGCCTGCTTGTTGGACAGCAGCCGCCAGCCATTTCACTATTTCACAATTCCATTCTCCCATCTGAAGAGAGAACTTTTAACTCCAGGTGGTTTTGAAGGCCTGGGTTTGGGATGGAAACTGCCTTACTTGCCTAATGGATGACTTGCATTGTGGACTAGATGGTGGGAGCACACACCTCTTGATTATTCTGGCTTGTGGAGTGCCACAGAGATCCATTCTATCCCTATTGCTCTTCAACAGCTATATGGAGCCACTGGGGGGAAGTCATCCAGATGCTGGGCCTGGGCCAGGAAATCAGTAATCTTCAGTGGAGGATGGCAGCTCTGATGTCAGTGCGGTGGTGAATCTGCTCTGGGTTTCAGTCAGAACCTGTCAGAACTCTAATGAAGCTATCCAAGGTGTTAAGCCTCCACTGGTAAACATAATTTTGATTTTGTACCAACTGCACTGGTTGCCAGTAAGCTTCCAGCCACAATTCAAAGTGCTGGTCTTCACCTTTAAAGCCCCTGGCTTCAGACCAGGCTATTTGAAGGAGCCCCTCCACCCATATAATCCTACCTGTAAACTAAGATCTACATCAGGGGTCTTTTCTTGAAAGCCTAACATTAATGAGAGGTTGGCATGTACAAAAGATAGGGCTTTTTTGGCAGTGTCCACAACACTGTGGAACTCCCTTCCTACTGATATGTGGCTAGTAGTCCCTTCTGTACAGATGTTTAGGCCGACAGGAAGCTCTGGCGTGGGCTGGTCCATGAAGTCAGGAAGAGTCGGAAGCGACTGAACAAATCAACAACAACAGACCTTCAGTTGTTGTTGTTGTTGTTGTTTTAAGATGCCTTTAATTGAATTTGTGTTCAAAGCAACTTTGCAAAGTTTTCTGTATGCTTACTGCTCTGGCTATTATGTCTTGTATCTGACTATGCTCTTGTTTGTGATGCCATAGCTCTGAAAGCAGCTAAAAATACTACTACTAGTACTGCCGCCACCACTACCACCACCAGCACCAAATAGGGAAGTATTAAGACTGAGCTGCTTGCTTGGGAAAAGACTGAAGGGAAGAAATCCTCCTGCCAATTGATGTTGAACACAAAGAGAAAAATAGGGACCAGGCAGTGCATGTTAAAGAAGATGACTAGGGGAGACAGAGCTGATGGTTAGAAAAACTTGCTTTTTTCTTTCTTTTGGGGGAGAAGCAGTAGAGGGAGAAATGAATTGGAAAATGAATTGAGCATCGAGGGGTAGCATCTGGGGAAGTGAATTTTTGGACAGAGCAGGGAAGAATATGCATCAGCCAGATTCCCAAGAAAGCTCAAAGGTACTGTAAAGGTTATAGTCTCCTCTGTTTGTCTCTAGCACCTGATATTCAGAGGTATATTGCTTCTGAATATGAAGTCTCCATTTAGCTATCATGGGCAACAGCTGTTGATAGGTCATGTTCCACAAATTGATCTAGTCCTTTTAAAAAACCTTATAAGCTAGTGGCAATCACCACACCTTGTGCCAGTAAATTCCAAAAGTTAATTTACAAGTGTGAAGAAATGTTGTCTGTCCTCAGTATCTAGCAGTCAGAGAAATATTGCCTCGGGACAAGGATGTTTTCTTTTCATCTCATGGACAGAGGTGGATTGGAAGATGTATCAAGAACTTTGGGTAGGTGCAGCCAAGGACAAGAGTGGTAGAAGTGGCTTGGGAGAGTGGGATTTGTAGCACTGTCACTTTTTAAGAGACACCAGGTACCTCTCCACTTAAAAGGATTTCAGGTGGCAGGACTGAGAAGGACCTCTTCCAGAGTCCTTGAAGAAGCACTGCCAGTTTGAGCAGGCAGCACTGAGTTAAACAGGCCAATGGTCTGACTCAATATAAGACTGCTTCATACATTCCCATAAGTTCTGTGGGTTACTCTGGTGGATATTTCTGAATCTCCTGTAAAGGCTGAGTCCCAGATCTCTGTTCTTTAGAAGTAAGTGTTGTAGTAGAATTTCACTGATCACATTTATTACAGATGTTAATTATTATTTCGTATGTATTCAAACTGAAAGGTTTCACTCTTATTATCTTTATATACTATCTATCAGTAAATAACCACTGCACGCTAGGAGCACACTTTTATAATGGAAAACACATCTTACACACTTACAAGTTAGTACAATCATTCTTCAGAAAAATTAATGAAAATCATGTGTAAAACTTATGACTTAGAAAATAAACAAGTAATATAGAAGAGTTAATAACGATCAATTTACTACCATTGTGCAAACTGAGATACTGCTGATTTGCAGTTTTAGATATCAAAAAGTGCTACTAGTTACTGATCTCTTGGAATGATTTATCAATAAGCAACTTGCCTCTTGAAATGAACAGTCTGGGAAGAAATTTAGGAGCTAAAATTGAAACAGAAAATTGTGGAACATTTATCATTACGCAATAAGACAATGAAATACAGAGTTTTCTTTTTAAACTGACCATACTTCATTAGTTAGCTATACACTATTGCTGCTCTTAACATTTTAAGATTATTTATCAGATTGCAAAGAACATTTAACTGTAATAGGATTAACTGTGGATGAAATCCTAACGCTTTCAAGTAAATGAAACCATTCCCATGTACTTTAGTTGCACTTAAAAGTAGCGAAGCTATGATCCTTGAAAATGACTAGAAAGCCCACAGTGTTCATTTGCCCTAGATGTTTGGTCTTTCCCATTCCCTGTACCAGATGCAAAGTAGCAATGCCCAGGAGGCAACACCCACAAACTGTGGGGCTTTGCAATAAACTGTGACCTTTTGGGGCAATCTAAGACAACGTTACAGGGTCAAGGAGTATTCACCTGAGCAATAACTACTGGGGCATAAGAAGAAGTGGTAGCTCTAATGGCTGCAGGTAAGAGAAAGGGTGGTTGTTGGGGCTTGGGGAAATGGGTAGAAGTGAGATGGGAATTCCTAGCAGTACAGATGTGGAGAAAATGCTGTGAAGGGAAGAAGAAGTGAAGGCTGTGCAAGACATAGATTAGAAGTTGAGGCTGTGCGTTTTGTGGTGTTTAACAAAATGAGGATGTCTGCATAGAGCTCTTGGGAACTTGGTGATCTCTTTTATATAATATAATGAGTTATGCCATTGCTGCATTAATTGAAATAGGACTGAGATTTCAATGAGTTAGTGTTTAAGACCTAAACTTTAAGTCAAGGCAGTTCTGGTACCTATAACCAAGGAATGATCTGTTGGGAAATGAAATCTAACAAATATATGAAAATGTTGCATTAGTTATAAATGCTATCTTATTGTGCTTTGCTGTACAACATCAATTTTCACGGAAACAAGAAAAACATGCATTTCTTAGCAAACGTGTATATATATTTACTGCCAATGGATATACTACATTGATTTATCCCAATCTACATTTTACCCCACTACAAATGTCAGAAGTGATAACAATGTAATATTACAGAATTTTTCTGGACTAACAAAGTGCTGCTAGCATAGATTGGTTAGTGTACCTTTATAAATAATTAACTGGTACATCTTGAATAACTATTCTAGTATTCCAGTTACCTAAACATAGCACCTATATTTTTAATGGAGTTAGATTATGAAATAAGTATTTACTGTATTAACTGGTTGTGCCTAATTTTTCTCTTAGCTTCTGCTGGCTCTAGGGTGGATTTGTCTCTTAATCGTATGTCCAAAAGTTTTAATGTATTGACTAATGGAATGGGGTATAAGTGTGCATTTTTGGTTAATGTGGTTTGCATTATTTCCTTGTTTGTTTGTTTTATTCATGAATTTTGTATTTACTCACTGAGAAAAAAGAAGGAGTAGCCAAAGTAAGCATCCAAAGTAAATCACAAAAAAGAGAAATAGGTTCTCAGAATGCAAAAAAAAAAAAGTATTCTAGGAAGCCTAACACATTTCAGCCTTTTTCTTATTTTTAGGCCCTCTTCAGGGGGCCTTCAGTTTCTTTCAGCCTGTTAAAATCTAGGAGAAAGTCCCCTAAATGCTTTCTAGATTAACTGGCAGTGAGGCATGGAAAAGAGTAACTATACAGTAGGCTACTGAATGCAAGATAGATGGCTGAAAAGGATGGGATATCTATTCAACCATACTTTTCTCATGAAAGAGATTTAAACTCACCCCTTATTTCTAGTGCTGAAGCCCTCAATAATGTCCCAGAGTTAGCTCTTTTTATGTTAGGGGATCATAATGGAATTAGCCACCTTGCTTGCCTTTTTTCTTGGTAGAAAGGCAGGGTACAAATCAAATTAATCAATAAATAGGTTCACCAATCACATTGGTTTTAGTACATTTTATTTAAATGGAATACAAGCGATCAGTTGTTAATATAACTATTCCTTTTTGCTTTTAAAGAAGGCTAGTCTTTGCACTGTGCAAGTAGCCTACCACAATTTTACATAGGAAAACAAAAAGGAGAAGTTAACAATAACATACTATGCTCATCTGTGAAATCAGCTTGAAGACTTCATCTGCTTATTACTGATTATACCACTTTTCTCCAACCTGGTGTCCTCCAGATGTTTTGGACCACAACTCTTCCATAATCCCCGAGCAATGGCCATGCAGGCTGGGGCTGATGGGAGCTCCTTTCATTCATACCACCCCATAGCTGAAGCTCTCTGAGCGGGCAGCAGGGTGGGGAAGGCTCAGTATACAATAGCTTCCACTCTGGGTTTTCAGAATAGAGTGCGCATGTGGTAAGCAATCTCTCCAAAACAATAAAGAACTAAAACAGTTTGATTCAAATGACTGGATGGGCCAATCACACTTCCTGTGACCTGGACCAATATCTAGGCATTGTATTTATTTACATGTGGCAACTGTAATATGCAGAGTATTAACATGGAAGCCAAGGCTGTGGTTCTGGTTGCCCACAGAAGCAGCACAGACAGATAGGGCATCTGATGATACAAGGAGGAGGAAAAGGTAAGAGAATGGGCCAGCCAGCTGGAGATGTTTGGTCAGCCAGGTGTGGCCTACTAGGTGGGACCTAGTAAGAAATTGGGACTCTGTTTCCTCTTCTCCAGCCAGAGAAATACAGTACAGATTTCTAATAGTTCGAATTACAACGCTAGCACAGGTGGGACTTCATGCGATGCCAGTAATCCATTTACTGGGACTGCATAAAATTGTTCTTTGTGGGTGAATTCAATATAAACACCCTCCAAAGGTCCTCTTCTTATTCAAGTGGACAATGTTTTAAAAACAATCCCTAAAATGAAACGTTCACACAGGGGTTTCTGCTTGGATATTTTTAAATGTAACCATTCAGTCTGGCCCCTATCTTCCCCATTTTATTATTTTTACAGTAAAATCATTTGATATGTCTAATTTATTTCAATCAAAATGTTTTTTCTACAAGATGGAGCTATCCTTTTTGTGCCAGATGTCAGCGTTATGCAATAGATGGTATGATGGATTTGGCTATAAGTCATCTTGGTTCATGAGGTGATGTCAGACTAACCCATCTTTTATAAAGTTTGTTGTGAAGATAAATTAGATCACAACTGCGAATAACTTTGTGCAGTATAAAAAAATTCCAAAATGACACAACTCCCTATCTTAAATTAAGGCCAAAATAAGAGACAGATGGTAACTTTTAGAAAAACAGCTCAGTTTTTATATCATTTCTTTACATTGTTAGTAATAAAATGGGGTTCTTACCTGCAAGGTTGTCAATCTCCTTCTCTTGGAGCAGGCTGACAGCATCATCA
Source organism: Heloderma suspectum (assembly GCF_057233095.1). Taxonomy (NCBI): domain Eukaryota; kingdom Metazoa; phylum Chordata; class Lepidosauria; order Squamata; family Helodermatidae; genus Heloderma; species Heloderma suspectum. The sequence goes on along the minus strand of NC_139460.1, from coordinate 41,031,922 downwards.
TCCCCTTCTAGCATGAGCTCAGTTTCGGCATTCTGATTGACTACGGCTTGACTTCGGAAGGTTTTCTTTGACTTCACTACATCCTCTTCACTGCCTATAAAAAGGTTAAAAAATATTGTAAAATTTTATTTGATCTTTGACTCACTCAACAGTACATGTTTTCTAATAATATATTAATAGAATCAATCAATTAACAAAAAAATACTTCAAAACAGGCTTTCAAAAACATTTAATGCATGGGATTGTGTGCTTTGGGAGAACAAAAGATATTCTAAGGATATTAAGAAAACACAGATGTAAACTTCAGATTAGAAGGGTAGGATCTAACCTGTTTTACTACCCCGTCACATCTATCTATCTATCTATCTATCTATCTATCTATCTAATCTATCCATTTCATTTCTATACTGCCCAATAGCTGAAGCTCTCTTTTGTTGATTAATTTTGTTGATTTCTGGCATTTATCCTGTTATGGCAATCTGACAATGTATCTGTAGAAGAAATATACTGTAGTAGATACGTAGGTGAATCTGGCAAAAGTACAGATTAACAATTTCGATCAATCTTTCTGAAATCAATTTTGTTTTACAATATTAAATTTACATTTATATGAAAGAAATATAGATTTGGGCTGCTTTGGTTTGATTGAAGCTCTTTGGCTCAGCTGTTCTTTAAATTTATCACTCGATTGTGTATACCTCAGTTTGCCACAATACACTGAGCATTTATCTAAATGAAAGTGTAGGAGACGGAAAGTTGCCCTTCAATCACTGTATCCTTTATGAATTAGAGTTCCATTTATCAAAATTACAGAAAGAAGAGGTAATGTCTCATAGGGCTGTCTCATTACAAGGCTTATAAACACTGTCCTTACAAAGAAGTGGTTTAACACCTAACAAATCAAAAATTGATTGGGAATAGAATTTATTTGAGATCATCTATCTTCAGAAGACATGTTGTACTGAGTGCACTTCTTGGCCTCACTACCCATTCATCAGGAAATTAACAAGCAAGTTCCACAGACCACCAGATCTCCTTGGAGTTTGAAAAACAAAATACGTTAAAAACAGATCTGTCACAGATGTTCTAATTGCATATTCCTGAATGGTTTTAGAAAAGATCTCAAAATAAAAGACTGAAGCTGACGATCTCCAGTTTTGCTACAGAATCGCATAGGCACAATTTAAAGATATAGTTGGCATTAAGCTACACGTAGTGTTAGCAATTCTAACAGAATAAAACTGCAAGGGCAAGCATCATGTTTGTTTAATTAACATTTTTATATCTTACTATTAAGAATTAAAAAATGAAGGTAATTACAGAATTGCTTATTTATAACTATTCTGAGGTGCCAATTTTGACAAAGATGTTCTCTGAATCATTAGGCAGCCAGGAGAAAATATTTTAGTGTTAGTATCTTATGAAAGAATATAGCTAAGAATATTTTCCTCTGGATTATCATGGATTCCCCAGTGCTGTAAGACTTTTTACCCTTCACTGTGTTTTGTAAAGCATGGGCTGGGATCCAAAGTAGTACACACTTGATAGTTTGTTCAGTGGGATCTTTGACCTTTGTACATCAGACACCCCAATGCCGTATCACAACCTGCTTTTAAAAGTGCTCTTCATTTCAAAAGCCAGTTGCTATGAAGGCATGTAAGCTATCGTTTCAAGAACCCTTGGGCATGTGGAACTAGTTGTATGGTTCTTTGGATCCCAGCCATGGGCTGCAATCCATCTAGGTACCCTATGTGCACAAAAGTGGCAGAATGCACGAGCAAGAGTTTTTTGTTCAGTTTCTTTGTCCTCTGAACCCTCAGAACTGCTTTTTTTATATAAAACAGATTATATAAAAATATTTGTGGGTTATGTACAGGAAGAGCATTTGCAAGTGCAGAAGAAGGAGTGAGGGAGATAGCAGCAGAGAGAGGGAACATCAGGGCCTGCTCCAGTTGGACCTCCCCCAGCAAGAGATAAGAGGCAAGGCAGGGCCATTCCACTAGCCCTGCTGAGAATCTATTATTTTCCTTTTTCTGCCCCCATCCCCTTTTCCTTGTGTGTCATGTCTTTTTAGATTGTAAGCCTTCAGGCAGGGACTGTCTTTTACTAATAGACTGTAAGCCACTCCAGGAGTGGGGGGTGGGGTGGGGGAGCTGAGGAGAGGCATAAAAATACTTCAAATAAATAAGTAAATAAATAACCGCATCTGGGGAAAAATGGATAAATGGCCCTGTAAAGGTACTTTATGGATGACATGAAATTAAAAACAAAACAAAAAAACCTTCTATGAATTAAACTATTTCTTAGTATATTAGAAGATACAACTTTAATAGCTGAACAAAGTAAATAAAATTAATAGGAATAAATAATGGTGTCTGCAATAACGGACACAATTTTCAAAGTTGAAACCCTGGATGAATACTTTTGCAGAGCCTGGAGAATTCAGCACCACTAAAATATGTGTGCTTAAATAAGTAATGTAGAGAGTACACACACTTTTTCTTTGTCAGTGCCAAATTTCTACAGTCTTTGGATTTCATGGCATTTTAGCAATGATTACAAGCTCTTCTCCCCTCTGTATATTATGCAGTTATTATTTATTTTTAAATATTTTTAAACTGCCCTTCAACTTTACAGATACCAGGTGGTATTCAAAGGGCATTACCTAAGTAATCATACCAGAATAAAATACAGTAAGTGTGTGGTGTGTCTGCCAACTGAGGACAATACGTAATGCATCTGATGAAGTGGGCTCTACCCTTTAACATGGCACAAGATTTTGTTGTTTTTGTTGCAACAGGTGAATATGGTTACCCTTCTGCAAATGACCACTCACAATCACTAACATCATGTGTTGATATAATAAATAAAACCACTCTTTAACCACTCTTCTTTTAAGTATGATGATGTAATAAAAATGAACCAAGTGGTAATCAATTTGACTTATTCTAGTATCCAGCATTAGTACTGAAAGAGAAACAAGCTTTGGGATTGATGCCTTTCGATTATTTTCAGAGTTCCACAACTTGATTCTAACCTATTACATAGAAATGCTATTGAATTAGATGTACTTCTATATAATGTGTTTAGGATGCAGGTGCCACCTTGATTCATATTCAGGAAAGTACTGAAACATATTCTTTAAATGTGCATGATATCCTATATGTATATGATTCGGTTTGGCCCTGGCTAAATTACAATGGCAATGGCAGTCTTCAGTGGATGTTTATTTCAGGCTATAAGCCAAACAATTAATCAAAAGGGATATGAAAATTATTCAGTTGCCTAAGAGTTTTTTTTTGAAGGAAGACCGTCTGATATTCATAAGCAAAAGAGGATAAAAACAGTTCACTGAGATTGCTTTTTACTCTATGTTTGGTACACCTAAATGATTGCAGATGCAAGTTCCTCATATTTTATTCTAGCCTTAAAAATTTGACCTATACCTATATTTAGGACCTTATATAAGGACACTGAAGTTTCCTGTTTGAAACTTGAACTGGATGAAAAGTCACAAATCACTTTCTCTGGTAAAGTGACAAGGAAGTCTATTGCTCTAGTGCATGTATTTCTTTAGAATAAAGTGTTTATACATTGAAGTCTGTCCTAAAACTAACACGAACCCCATAAAAAAGAAGTACTGTTAGATAAGCTATTGTTTATACAACTAGCACCTTTATCCTCTCAACAACTCTATTTTTTAATTTATCAGTGCATAGTCTAAATTGTTAAAATGATTTCGTATCTGATATAATGAAGGAATGGTGCTGTGCTATAACCACCATAATTTAAAATAAAAGGACATGAAGGGCTACAACTCCCAGAAAGAAACTCCTAAGGCACAGTCCTATGCATAGTGTCATGTTCCTTCGTCCTCCCCCTTTGCAATCAACACACCCCAGGATACCAGGCTTCAGGCTCACTACTTTATTGGTTAAGGACCAGCTTCCTTACAAATGCAAATTCTAGGAAACTCTCAGACTACAATGTAAACAAGGACTCCACACAATTACAAATATCAGTAGGGATGGCAGAGAATTCCGCCACGGATCTCGGGTGGATCTCGGCCCCCCAAAATCTGGGTGGAACGGCCTGCCACCCCCCGCACTCCCACGGATCCCCCCGGGACGAGACTTACCTGGGGCGGATCTTCCGGGTGGCGGCGGTTCCGGTGGCGGCTTCGGCGGCGGTGGCTGGTCTTGTGACTGGCCGCCGCCACCATTTGCAGTTTTTTTTTTTTTTACACAGACGTGATAGGCTACGTAAGTTTTTACGTAGCCTAAAACGTCTGGGTAAAAAAAAAGGCGTTCCTTATTTTGGGCCGTCTTAGTCTACGTAAATAATTACGTAGACTAAGATGGAGAAAATAAGGGGAACGCAAATAGCATCCGCTACTCTATTTGCGTTCCCCTTATTTTCACCGTCATAGTCTACATAAATATTTACATAGATTAAGATGGCCAAAAAGCGGCGGCCGTAGCCGCTGCCATTTGCGTACGTGGTTTTTTTTTTTTTTTAACCCAGAGCCCTCCGCAGCTGGAAATCCGGCTGCGGACGGCTCTGACCTGGCTGGGCCTGGCCGGCTGCTCCGCGGAGCTGCCACGGAACACAGCCGGCCACGGAGGATTCCGGGGAGGAGAAACGGAGCGCCTCCCCCCAGTCCAGGATTCCGGGGGGAGGGACGGAACACCTCCCCCCCCCCACCATCAGCATAATCCATGAAAGGTAAGTGATTTTCGTACATCCCTACAATAGAGGAGCCAAAGTGGAAGTTAGTTAGATAAGTTGCCAGCAGTTTGAGCATGAACTTCTTGGCCGGACTAGCTTAAGGGGGATGCTCCTCCCTTACAGTGGGCTCCCTCCTACATAGGCTTTCACGCATAGCGGACCTGGTGGAGCATCTGAGCTCCGCCTCTAAATTTTCCCACTTTGCTCTGCGATGGACCCTAGCATCCCTCAAATCACTCCCCGCACTCTCCTCCTCCCCTGAAACCTGGGTTCTCATGGAGGAGGAAAGGGGGGGGGCTTCAGGCTTAGCCATCTGTGAGCCAAGGTCTTGGGAAGAAGGCATTGCCATGTCTGAGCTCACTAGGGAGGGAGCCTCACCCTGTTCTGGCTGTTCCCATTCTGAATCTGAGCTGCTAGATATCTCCACATGCTCAGATTCATTCTTGACACATGTTTAGACAAAAAATAGGCCTACAACTGCCAGCATGCCCCAGCCAGGGAATTGTAGACCTTTTTTCTGTCTAAACATGCATAGGATTGTGCCTTAAGAGTTTCTTTCTCCTCAATGAAATGCACACATTCTACTCACTGAATGACCTGAAAGTAATAGATACCATTAGCAGATAGACCAATGTATAGACATGCATTAATCCAAATCTTAAATCAGAAAACTGGGCCATTGATTCAGTGAAGTAAGGAGTGTTCTCATTAAAAATAATATCTATCTATCTATCTATCTATCTATCTATCTATGTAAAACACAAAAAACAAGCAAGAACCATGAAATATAAAGACAGAGAGACTTTTGAATACAGCATGTCAACATTTATTTTGGAAACATCCGTATTTTCCTCTCAAATTTCATTTAAACTTGTAAATTCTCATTTGGATTCTTCAGGTCACAGCTGGTACTAGGTATGCAAGCTAAGCTTCAAAGATAACCTGCTGTGTCCATGCTTACAAGAAGTCAGTTCAAGGCTACTTGAATAAATGTGTACTCATAATGGGGCTTATTTCAGACATGGGTAGACTTTTGAAGAGTAAAAGCAAAAAACAAAAACAAAAGCCACCAAATCCAAACCAAACACATAACTCAGTTCAAACAAACCACTCAACATCATCACTCATTAACAGTTATTCAACTTTTAAGGTCACTAATTTCATTTTAAAGACAGAGGGGAAATAAAAGTAAAGTTTGCTTAGAAGCTGTGATGCAAGCCAAGGGAGAATTCTGCTTCTTTCAGAGTTCATTCCACAGCTTACTTCAGTGAATTATAGATAAGGCAATTTATGCAGAGAGTTCTCTTTCATCTTTGAAGAGGGCTGGCAGAATGGAAAGTTAACTCATTTTAGTGTTACCTAAATGTACTGACAGGAAATTCTAATGTTTCCAAACATCTGGAAATCAGCTTCATGGGATGGTGATTTCTTTTCTTAAAGAATGCCTTTTCATATACCGTCTTTTACAGCTTTATGTGGCTCCTAAAAGAGTGTTTTGACATAACTAAAGTCTGTCTGCCTCACAATAAAATTCTGCATTTAATTTAAAAAATCCTTTACAGAATAAAGATGTTTTTGTGAAGTTCTACTCTCCTGGACACTTATACGATGTTTCTTTTTTCTGAAAATACCTAAGCCTGTGTTACATTTTAGCCTAATGTCTTAAGTCTCTGTTTTAGCTAATGGTTCTAATCACATAACTCTTAAGAAATAACGTATTTCATTACCTGAACAGTGTTTTCCCTTTCCTAAGAAGATTACTGCTCTTGTGGCAATTTATGAATATTGAATATTGTAAGGTAAATGTAAAATGAATTCAGCTGGGAAGAATTAAAAGGATGTAATCACATGACTGCAAAGTGACAGCAGGCTCAAAGCAGGACATCTGGCAACTGGGCCCAGGAACCTCACTCCCACCACAACCATGTGAGAGGCAGAGGAGCTGATAGCCTGATTCTTGTTGCTCAGCTCTACACCCTGATCATAGCCAAAGGTGTATAGCAGCTTGTTGGCCCAGCTGGGTCAGATGATCTGAGAATCCAATAGGGTCCCTGCTTGCCTGATATAACTGCTGTCTCCAGCTTGGCTCACAGTTTGAGCAGCTTGTCAGCCAGAGTAGTTGCTTTACAAATTCCTGAAAACTGCCTTAGACTCCAGAGAGCTGTTGCCAGTCATAGTAGATAAGTTTAGATAGACAATTAGTCTGATCTGTTCCTACAATGATCCCAGCCCTGAACCTTAACATTTTATAGCTATATAGCACGATTTCTGGAGAGTGGGAAAAGGAAAAAGTGTTCTTCTTCCTTTCCTTCCTCCTGAAACATACCTGTATAGTGCACAGACAGAACTTATTTTTAACCTCATGGGACACTTCCCTCCACCCCCCGATATTTCAGCTGTTAGGAGCTTGAACAGGCTTATTCCCTCTTCTTTCTCTCCTGCCTTTCCCCACTTCTCCACTGACACCTCAACATTTTGCACCTCCTGGAAACTTGTCAGGCCATTTTTAAAAACATTATTTTCCTTTCAATTTTGATATATATATATATATATATATATATATATATATATATATATATATAGATACACACACACACACACACACACACATACACACACACACACACACACACACACTTCTGCAAAGCTAGCGAGTCCCCCCAGTATGTAGAAACCACTTCCGTATTTTCAGGTGGCCCCATTTCATTTTCAAACTGATAGGCGCTCAACCACCCAAGTCTGCTATTAGAGGGAATAGTATCATGGAACTTTTAAGCTTAAGAACACAAGAATATTTGCTATTAGTGTATAAACCTTTAACAACTTGGGACCAGGATATGTGAAAGAGCACCTTCTCCCTTATCAGCCTGCCCAGTCACTGAGGTCATCAGACAGGATACTCCAGGTAGTTTCACATGGACCTATGGCCTGGCTGGAACCCACCCAGAGTAGAGCCTTGAATGTGGTTGCTCCCTTTCTGTGGAACTCCCTGCCTGTGGAGGACAGGCAGGCACCAACATTCTGTTGTATTTGGTGCCTGCTGAAGACATCTTTATTTCAAGAAGCCTTCCTTGATTGACCAGCCATGGTTTCTATTGTATTCTGTTTTTTAAAAATTTAATATGATTTTTTATTTTCTTTTATCTTTTATTTTCACTGCTCCAGAATCTGTTTAGATGCGGAGTGGTATGTAAATGTTGTTATCTATCTATCTATCTATCTATCCATCCATCCCGCCCGCCCGCCCGCCCGCCCGCCCTGCTGGATCAGAACAAAGGCCTAGCTAGTTCAGTATTCTGTTCCTACAGTGGCCAACCAGATGCCCATGGGAAGCCCACAATCAGGTCATGAGTGGCTTCCCACTCATGACCCTGCTTCTATTCCCCAGCAACTGGTATTGAAAAAATATAGCCTCTGATACTAATGTAATGTACAGCCATCATGACTGGTAGCTATTGATAGCCTTATCTGCCATTAATTTTTCTAACCCCCTTTTACAGCCATCCAACTTGGCGGCCATCAGTACATCTTATGGTAGTGAAATCCACAGTTTAACTATGTGCTAAGCTTGGGCAAGAATCATTATCTCCTTGCTCTGCATATCAACTTTGCTATTTAATACTGAATATAATCAAGAACATGCCTTTGAACCTTTCTGCAAATCTGATTTCCTAACTGAAATCTGATATGGCACCCCTGCTTAAATGGGCTCTGAAAATTTTCAGAGCCATACAGGAGTCATTATTCTGGAGACTGATAAGGACTACAGCCATCAGTAGAGATCCATCGCTTACTGAATTGCCAAAAGGACTTTGATGATTTTCAAATTTTGAAGAAGAATCCTAAAGAAAACGGGGGGGGGGGGGGAATCAAAGGGAGAAATAGCTAGTTTTTTTATATTTGAAATGTACTTAAATAGAAGGATTTATTATTCCTCACCTAAAATTGCTACACATTGTCCATATTTAAAAAAAAATATATGAGCAGGGCCTATCTTTGACTTACAGTATAAAGTTAAAAACTGAAAAAATGACATTGCTGGTTGTGTTCTAAATCTAACAATAAATAATGTATTCCACATATTTGAAGGATAATTGAATATTTGGCCTATTCTCCAATAAAGATGTGAAATCCTGGTTATTATCTTCATTCTCAGACGTGAGGTACTTAAAGAAATTCAGTATTGTAATGGTCAAACAGAGCAATGACATCTGACCTTATAAACTGCATTTGTCAATGACAATCTCATGAGTAATGTGTCCAGATAATTTGATCCATATTGTACATATCTTTCATTAGTTAACATCATGTCTTAAGTTGCAGACTTTCATTATATAGCATAGGCTAGTAAATAAGAAAGCAATCAGTGCAAATGATCATTTGTTATTTAATGCCCTTATATTACAAAATGCTGAGAATGAGAAAATGATAAATCGCAAAAACTATATTAATAATAATTATGCTTGAAAACAGTTTACAAAGAATAGTCATAACTGAGTTATTTCCCTAAATAAAACAAATAGCTAGTGCTCAGTAGAAAAGGACATCAAGGACACTTGCAAGAAAGAATTGGATCAATATTAACGTGATTTTCATTTCATGCTTCCCCAACTCCAGTAAGCTGACAATATACTCTGATTATGTGAACTGCCTGTGAGTAACACAGAAAAGGTTATTAGAGCAAGAGGTGGAAATGGAATGCACTTTTTATATTGACAGGTTTGCTAATAGAGTGTACTGCCTTTCAAAGCCATGCAATGTGTACTCACAATTTCATTTTCATGGCACTCCCTTCCCATTCCAAATACTAGTTTAAAATATTTTTAAAAGGTATCACATTTATGTGTATCACTTGTTATTTACAAGATACATCAATAGGGAAAAATGCCTTTAAAAAGCTAAAATATGCAATTGAATTTGCAATGTGACCCTAGCACTTACAATGCAATTGCATACTATGTAAATGTTTGATAATATAATAATCCCCTTAATAAAATATAGAAAATTCTTTTGAAAATATTAAAACATAGAATATGATAAAACTTGCATTAAGGTCACACATAAATCTTACATACAGAATCTTTGCGGACATTTTTAAAATTAAAATACAACCAGCAAATGTATCTCATGCTCAGCACTTGCCATCACCAAACTCTGAAAGGTGTTACCAAATATTGTTTTTTCTTTTCCTTCTTTTTGCCCATTATTTGCATTCTCGGTGACTTTTGAGGATTAAAAGAACTTTTGGTCCCTATACAGCTTCTTTGAAAATAACGAAACAGTAGAAGGAACCTGAAAAGTCCAGGGAAGCAAGACATTTCCTCCAGGATTTTAGCTAGAGCCTCTAACAGTACAATCCTATGCATATCTACTTGTCTCATTGAGTTCAATGGCAGTAACGCCCAGATAAGTGTATACAGCAGCTTTCCCCAACCTAGTGCCCTCCAGATGTGTTGGACTGCAACTCCCATATTCCCCAGCCAGTATGGCCAATGGCCATGCTGGATAGGAATTATGGGAGTTGTAGTCCTGTCCAACACATCTAGAGGGTGCCAGGCTGGGGAAGGTTGGTGTATAGGATTGCAGCCTAAAACAAATAACATTTTGATTCTGTATTTAAACTGGTAGCCTCAAGTTGAACTGAATATACAGTCAGGACCAGAAATATTGGAACAAGGATAACTGTTTTGGCAGTTGGCCTCTGTACACCACCACATTGAAGTTGAAAAGAAACACACCCAGATGGGAGTGAAGTCACGACTTTCAGCTGTAATTCAAGGGCTTTGACAAAAGTGGGGCACTACCCATTCAGGAAGTACAGCCAGTGGCATGCACATACCCCCATCGTTGGTGGCTCATAAGTAATGGAACGAATGGCTGACAAGCAGCTGCATGGCCAGGGGTGGCCTGTTTGCTGGGTACTCCATGGCCAATCAAGCAGATAAAAGGCCTGGAGGTGGTTCTGAGTGTTACATTTGCATTTGTTAGCTGTTCACTGGAACTCCCAACATGAGGTCCAAAGAGGTGTCCATGCGAGTGAAGGAGGCCATCATTAGGCTGAGGAAACAAATAAACCCATCAGAGAGATAGCAAAAACATTGGGAGTGGCCAATACAACAGTTTGGAACATCCTGAAAAAGAAAGAATTAACTGGCAAGCTCAGCAACAGCAAAAGGCCTGGAAGATCACGGAAGACAACTAAAGTGGGTGACCGCAAAATTCTGCTCATGGTGAAGAGGAACCCTTTCACAACATCAAGCCAGGTCAAGAATGCTCTTGAGGAGGTAGGCATGTCATTGTCAACATCTACAGTCAAGAGACAGCTTTATGAGTGTAAATACAGAGGCTTCACAACAAGTTGCAAACCACTGGTAATGCTCAAGAACAGACAGGCCAGATTAGTCTTTGCCAGCAAACACCTAAAAAAGCCTGCCCAGTTCTGGAATAAGATTCTTTGCACTGATGAAACCAAGATTAACTTGTACCAGAATGATGGAAAGAGAAAAGTATGGAGAAGGAAAGGAACAGCTCATGATCCAAAGCATACCACATCATCTGTCAAACATGGTGGAGGCAGTGTTACGGCATGGGCATGTATGGCTGCCAATGGAACTGGGTCACTGCTGTTTATTGATGACCTGACTACTGATGAAAGCAGCAGGATGAATTCTGAAGTGTATAGGGCTATACTTTCTGCTCAGATTCAGCCGAATGCTGCCAAACTGATAGGACGCCGCTTCATATTGCAGATGGATAATGACCCACAACATACAGCAAAAGCTACCCAAGAGTTTCTCCAGGCAAAGAAGTGGGATGTTCTTCACTGGCCAAGTCAGTCACCTGATCTCCACCCAATAGAGCATGCTTTTCACTTCCTGAAGACCGGACTGAAGGCAGAAAGACCCACAAACGAGCAGCAGCTGAAGGCAGCTGCAGAGAAGACCTGGCAAAGCACCTTGAGGGAGGAAACTCAGCATTTGGTCATGTCCATGTGTTCCAGACTTCAGGCAGTCATTGACTGCAAAGGATTTTCATCCAGGTATTAAAGGCGATCCTTAAGTTTGAAATGATGTTGGTTTGTTCCATTACTTATGAGTCATCAACGATGAGTGTGTGTGTATGCCACTGGCTGTCCTTCCTGAATGGTTAGTGCCCCACTTTTGTCAAATCCCTTGAATTACAGCTGAAAGTCCTGACTTCACTCCCATCTGGCTGTGTTTCCTTTCAACTTCAATGTGGTGGTGTGCAGTGGCCAACTGCTAAAACAGTTATCCTTGTTCCAATATTTCTGGCCCTGACTGTACATGATTTTGTCTGCAAAATAGATGGTAAACCCATCCCAGTAGACAAAACATACTTCAGTCTCTGCCTCTATGGTGGATCAGTACTTGGTTTCACCAGGCCACTCACCACACAGAAAAACTCCACTGGATTGGATTTTATGCACATGATGGCAGCAGAAACTTTTCTGAGCTGGAAGCTAGCTGCCTTCATGAATCTTTGGTAAAGGACAGAGAGAGCAATCCTATTGTCTCTGGGCGAGCATCCAGGGAATCAGATAAACAGCCTCCAAAGCAATGAAATTTTATTTAAAAATCACAACATGTTGCCAACATGGGAAACATCAATTAGATGCCTGTGACACTTGCACAACAGCATTAGCAATCACAACAATAAATTAATCAACACTTTGGGACACATATTGCATTTTCCCACATCCACAGTATTGTGCTTGGAAAGTGTGATATCCTTGTAAGAGAATCACAATGTCAAAGCAAGATATGTTGTTTGGGCAGAGGAAATTAGTAACAAATGTGTATTCATTTCACAAAAAAGATGATCATGCATAAGTTAAGTGAATTTCTGACAACACAAATTTAGGATTAAAATGAAGATCTGTTGATAATTCGAGCAAAAGCAGCAAACAATGAAAAAATGGGAAGACGATGCTCTTTAAGTAAAGCAGAATCCTTTACAAGCCTGTTTTACATTGCTTCCTCTGAGATCATCATATTTAGACTGAAGAACAGAGGAGAGTTATTTGATGACATCTGGAAGCCCTTTACCACTGAATACACATTTTAAAAGAGCTCGTCACTGTAATATCTAGATTAATATCTACACAATCTCTGTCCACGAAACGGATGCTGCTCCTTAAAAGTTCCAGAAATAAATTGTCATCTTGTACTTGTACACAAGTAAAAGCTCAACATAAAATGAACGAAGAACATTATGTTACAGTCTTCATATTCTTTGTACATGTGTTGTATTTGAAAATAAAAATTAAATCACAGAATTTGAAAGTAACTCTTTCCACAAGAAAAACACATTATTCACTAGGAAAAAACTCTGTAGTACATGCATACAGATGGGAATGTTTAGACATTTTAACAGGACTGATTATCAAAGCAGTTAATGTTTCCCCCCTTTATCTTGTAACATTCTTGTATAAACATTCCTAATTCAAATTATAAGTCACAAGACTAAAAAGGCATGAACAACTGATAAGCTGAAATTGAGGAAACTGTGACATTCTGTCTGTTTGCAATGGGAATCCATCTGCCCACAAATTATTTGTCTTCACAAAAGGGAACATGGATGTATGAATTTACGCCCATCTATTTATTACATTTATATCCCAGCGTTTTTCCCCTCTTGCAAGGAACCTAAGGCAGCTTAGATGATCCTCCTCTCCATTTTATCCATTTACACTAGAGACATTAAATACTAGCCAAATGGAGATAGATTCAGCTTGAAGTTCATCCTTATCCTCCCATACTGATGTATTTAAAGGAATGAGAAAGTGATTCCAATTCTTTGCATCCAGACTACATACAAACAATTCTGAACTCCCATTTGATTCTCTGCTCCCATACATACAAATCTCCTCTCTCTTAGACTTCAGGGGAACCCCTGCTCTACATTCCGCTACCTTTGGAATTTATGAGAAACAGGACTTTTTCGGTGTGTCACCACAGCATAAAAGGCTTAGGCCATACATATTTTAGAGACCACCTGTATTTTCATGTTGTTATTTCTGTTGAGATAATTTAAGGATGCCTTCTCCATTAACCTATCCATGTAAAAAATACAGAGATGTTCTTAGTAGCCCAACAACTATAAAACTCCTATGACAAAGTACACACACCTGAGGCTTCTTCATATGCAGCCATCCACAATTCACAACACAACCATATGAATAACTGCACAGAATAATGTGTGTTGATATCCACATAGTAAGTAGAGATGGGGGAGTTTCCAGAAGATCTCCTCAAATTAATCCAAAATCTATCCAAGTTCTTTCTGCTAGAAAAAAAATTGTAATAACTTGAGTAATTGACCTAGACAACCTGAAACTTATCTCAGGAGCCTTTTTCTTGCTCCCAAAGGAACTAATGCAACCATTCATTTTCAAGGGGACAGGGGAAATGCTATGGAATGAAATACCACAGGGGAAGGGATATCCTCCCATGCATAATCCCACTGAGGACCAATGGTGATTAGGTGCCTCCCCCCACACCTCAACTGTTTTCTTTTTCTCCAACCTCATACTAGCTAATGCATTGCTTTATTAGCTTGCATGGAGGTATGAGGGCAAAAATATTATTTATTTAATGTATTTAAAATATTTCTTGGCTGCCTTTCAGGGCAGAAGCCCTCTCAAGGCAGCTTACAACAATAAAATACATAAAAACAATTACAATATTAAAAGCAATAAAAATATAAAATCAATAAAACAACAATAAAAACAACAATAAAACAGCAGCAACAACAACAATAGCAGTCATATCAAGAGAAAGCCAAGGTAAAATAATATGTCTTCAAGGCCTTCTTAAAAGTCTGTAATGACGGAGAATGGCGGACCTCCAATGGCAGCTTGTTCCAAAGGTGTGGGGCCACCACAGAAAAGGCCCTTTCACGTGTGGTCACCCACCTGACAGCTCTCATGGGTCAGAAAAAGAGAAGGGCCTCTCTGATCTTAAAGTGCGGGCAGGCTGATATGGGTGTAGGCAGTCCTTCAAGTAACTTGGTCCCAAACCATTTAAGGCTTTAAAGGTCAAAACCAGCCCTTTGAATTGGGCTCAGAAATGCACCAGTACCCAGTGCACCTGGCTCCGTATAGGCATTATATAATCAAATCGCCTCACCTCACCAATACTCGGGCAGCTGCATTCTGCACTAGCTGGAGTTTCTGAACCGTCTTCAAAGGCAGCCCCACGTATAGCGCATTACAGTAGTCTAGCCTGGACGTGACTAGTGCGTAGGGATGTTAGAGAATTCTGCCACAGATCCCAGGGGGGCCAAATTCCAGTGAATTAGGCCTCCTGGAATCTGTGGTGGAACGGAGCCCCCACCCTACCACCCTGCAAAAGCCCCGCAAAATGGAGCCTACCTGGCTGTGGCTGCGGTGGCAAATCCAGCTGCTGCCGGGCTGCTGCGGCCACAAATGGCGACCGTCATAGTGGCTGCCATTTGCGTCCCTACGCTGGCCCGTGATAGGCTACGTATATATTTACGTAGCCTATCACGGCTAAAGCAGGGACGCAAATGGCATCCCCTACGCCATTTGCGATCCCGCTTTAGCTGTGATAGGCTACGAAAATATTTACGTAGCCTATCATGGGCTTGTGTAGGGACACAAATGGTGTCCCCTACACAGGACGCCATTTGTGTCTGCAGCAGCCCAGCAGTGGCTGGAGGCCCCACTGCGGGTTGGCCCGGCTGGCGGCTCCACAGCCTGGCCACGGAGCGGAGCCATCCGGGCAGGATTCTGGGGAGGGGAGGAATGGATCGCCTCCCCCCGTTGGGGATTCCGGGGGAGGAACGGATCGCCTCCCCCCACCTGCGGAACCCGGCGGAGCCAGGTAAGCGGGGTTTCGTACACCCCTACTAGTGCGTGGATAACTGAGGCAAGGTCCATCTTCTCCAGTTGGTGTACCTGCCTAAGCTTGTAAACAGCTCTCCTGGACACCAAAGCCACCTGGGCTTCATCAGTTAGCTCAGAGTCCAGGTGGGCTCCCAGATTGCACACTTCGTCTTTCAGGGGGAGTGCAACCCCATCTAAGACCAGTTGTAAACCTCCATCTGAAGTAGTTGGTTTCCCAACCCACAGTACCTCCATCTTCTCTGGATTAAGTTTCAGCTTGTTCATCCCCATCCATCCCAAAACAGCCTCCAGACACTGATTCAGGAGTTCCACAGCCTCCCTGAGATGTGCAGATGGAAACGAGAGGCAGAGCTGAATATCACCTGCATACTGATGACATTTCAGCCCAAACCTCTTGATGACTTCCCCCCAGCGGTTTCAAGTAGATGTTAAAAAGCATGGGGGACAAGGTAGAACCTTGCGACCCCCACAGGCTAATGGTCATGGGGTTGTACCGAAGTCCTTTAGCACCACCTTCTGAGACTGCTCCTCCAGAAAGGACTGGAACCACTATAAAACTGTGTCTCCCAAGCCCAATCCAGATAAACGATCCAGAAGGATACCATGGTTGATGGTATCGAAAGCCGCTGAGAGGTCCAGAAGAACCAACAGGGTTGCACTTCACCCATCCGTTCCCTTTGTAAGTTATCAACCAGGGCGACCAAGGCTGTTTCTGTCCCATAAGCAGGCCTGAAACCTGATTGGAATGGATCTAAATAATCAGTTTCATCCAAAACTGCTTGGAGTTGTGAGGACACCACACAGTCTAGCACCTTGCCCAAGAGTGGCAAATTTGACACAGGGCATTAATTATCTGGAACCATGGGCTCTAAATTTGGTTTCTTCAGCAAGGGCCTCACCACAGCTTCTTTCAAAGCTGTCCCTCAAGGAGGCATTTACCACCTCTGAGGTCCAGATATCCAGCCCAGCTCTGGCAGATTTCACAAGCCAGGATGGGCAAGGATCTAAAGGGCAAGTAGGCCTCAGTCCTCCAAGCAGTTTGTCCACATCCTCAGGTTGTGCAAGCCAAAAGGTATCCGTAACATGACTAGATGGTGCACCAGCCCTGTCCATATCAGACTCTGTCAAAACAATGTCATCCAGGTCAGCACGAATACGAGCAATTTTATCTGCAAAGTGTCTGGCAAATTGTTCACAGCAGGCATTTGAGGGTTCAAGTTCTTGTGTTCCAAGCCCTACACCCAAGAGGCCTTTAACCACATGGAAGAGCTCCGCTGGATGACACGGAGCAGATGCAATGGTGGCGGGGAAGTAGGATTTCTTTGCTGCCCTCACCGCCGCAGAATAAGATCACAAGTGGATTCTTACCTGTGTTCGATCGTATTCATTCCGAGTCTTCTGCCATTTGCCCTCTAATTGTCGACACAGTCGTTTCATTGCCCTCAGCTCCTCAGAATACTAAGGATCTGACACAGTTCTACGACTAGGTCGAGGACCTTTGGGAGCGATCATATCAATAGCCCGTGTCATCTCCTCATTCCAAACGGTGACCAGGACCTCAGCAGGCCTGCCAGGGCAAAACTATGAGGTGGGGGAGGGAGGACCAGCAGTTTTAAGGGGCCTTCACCCATCCTCTGATTTTGCCTCCCTCCTGCCCTGAGTGAATTTTCCCCCCATTCCCATGCAATCCCCATGCATGTAGTAATTCCATTAACTTGCACAGGTGCTGGGGGGAAAAACTGCAGGACTTCATTTCCCAAATCCTCATCCTCTGAGTGCTTGGGAAAGAAAGTCAAGGGGTTGGAAGGCTTGTATCTGGTTTGGACTTGGTTTCCAAGTCATACTTGGAAGAATTCTCACACCATCTCTAATGTGACAAGCCATTTACATAAGTGACTCCCCATGTGGTTCAGGATGATGTTTTAAACTGCCTAGAACAATAACAAAATTGTAGAGTTAACAAAACCACTGCTCTCTGGAGACTGTGTCATAATATATAACACTGTACCATAAAAATAAGAAATCTAATGTGGAAAAATCTATCTTTAAGCTAAACTGCCAGAACGTTTAGCTTAAAGATAGATTGTACAAAAGAACGTTTTGTACAATATTTGCTGTACTGATATTTCATTAGATGCATTTTACAGAGAATAAAATATTCAGAAGTCTGAATGAATAGAAATAAACCCTACCCCATTTAGTTTACAGGCCCCCAAGTCATTGGACTTCACCACATTTTTGTGTTTTAGCTCACTATATGAAATCTGACACACCTTCCTTGGAACAGGTTCAAAAGCGAGAGACAGATTTGCCATTCTCAAGACATCCCTGTTCCTTGATGACTATGAGCATCATATTGTTACTGTATCTATGCATTCACTATCAATACTGATTTAAGTCTAGATTAGTTAGAGAGCACTCTTTTATTCATCAAGGTCATATCTTCATGGCTGTACAAGCTTAGATAAATCAGGTATTAAGTAGGCACATCTCCAAGGAACCTAGAAATTCTCTCATCTGCAGACCTCAGCATATCTTGTTATTTATTGCCAAAGAAATGACTGATTAATTTTGTCATCTTTGCTCTGTGTTTTTTGCTCAGTTGAAGCTGCCTGCCTTCGTCTGCAATGCCTGATCAGACCTATTTAAGCTGATGCCTTTGATCGTAGACACAGAGTAGCTTGCTGACTTAGGCTTTGACTAAACATTCCTTTGCTGCAATATTTATGCGTAAACCCCCTAAATGATAACTGACAGTCAATGTAGATAACAAAAAACTACTAAGATGTTTCCCACTATTATATGGATACCCAAAGTAATATTTATGATAGTAAAATTGGAGGTAAGATTTAAGACAAAAACAAACAAAGCCTAACCTGTTATTCTCTTTTCATTTTCCACGAAGATATTTAACAACAGTGAATTACCTTCTATAATTTGAAAGAAACACACCTTTTTTGTACAAAAATCATGAGATTTCTATGATGTAATCTTCATTCTTGAAATTAAGAGTAATTTTGCTATTATACAAGAGCGATATAAAAATTATCAAAATAACACTGATGAAAAAAATCCCTAATGAAAGCTAAGCCCCATGGAAAAAAAATGCTGTGCCTCAAGCTCTTTATTAATCACATTCCAGCACCAGGGCTGAAAATACATCAAACTACACCAAATCCTTTTCACATGACAACCTCATAAATTATTCAACTCATTAGTATCACCAAGAGGCATAAAAATAACATCAGTGTTAAGGATGTTTTCTTATAGAGTAAGGTCAACGAAAAGTTTTAATATTAAAATCCATATGCACAAGCCTCAAAAACGCACATCAAGGTAACCCCCCCCCCCCCGATGGTATTTAATCTCAGTGCAAGCTGTTTTAAATTCCTCTAGAAGGCTGTCGTTAATTTAGATACTGAACACTTCAGAAACATTTACTTTAGTACTCTGTAAAAGGTAACTTCCCTCTACTGTGATTTGAAATATAAACAGTGATAACACAACCAACATTTCTTCTCACGCAAGCCACTTTTATTTCCCTTTGCATCGAAATAAAATAGTAGGCAAACTATATGAGGTTTTCTTATTATGTTAGATAAATAAAGGCAGTTTTGAGTTGTCTCTTTTAATCCCACAGTTTCCTAGGGCAGGCCCTGCGCTGCTCTCTGCTTTAGGGTGCTTGGCACTCAGTAAACATGCTCAGCTGCATAACTGCACAAATATGCCACCTTCATCAAGTTTGTTGCTCCTGCTCCTGTTGCTTGATTTTGGACAGTTTGTGTCTAGGAGCAGGATCCAGTATGATACTATTGCTATGCCAAGTCATCATGCATGATTTCATAGTCTAGAATCTAGATCAATAGTCTGTTTAGATCAGGACCCACTTTTGTTTTTTGTTTTACCATATATTGCACATTTTTCTGCATCTTTCCCCTTCTTTTTTCTCATCTCTCACTATGCCCCAATCTTTTTGCTTTGCTTTCCCTTTGTCTTTAAAACACTATTTTAAAGAAAAACAAAGACAATGTTAGTTGTGCTTCTAAGTGTGACCCATCTTAGGTTGACCTGCAATCCAGCTTTGGGTCCCTGACCTCTCAGTTGAAGACCAATTTTCTAGATTAGGGAGGAGACACAGCTTAGTAGTAGAACACATGCTCTGCATGCCAAAGCTCCTGGGTTCAGTCCCTATTATCTTCAGACAGAGCTGGGAAAGACTCCAGTCTGCCATTCAATGTAGATAATACTAAAATAGGTGGAACAATGGTCTGAATTGATATAAGGCAGCTTCCAATTTTCTTCTAAAACCCAAGAATGTAATACACAAAACTGTTAAGGTGGCATACTTTAAATCTCCACCAGGGTTAAAGGAAAAGCCACCAGTGGTATCGGCTGCTTCTGTGTAGATATACTTCCAGAAAAGAAAAACCACATCAGTGGCATTATAACAAAAGACTCTGAAAAATCTATACAGCACCAATCATATCATGGAGTCATGAGTATGGCTTTGAAGTAGAATACAGAAGCTTCACAAGAGCCCTAAGAATCTTAGGGTTACTTAAAAGCAAAATAAACCCCCCAAGAAAAAAGCATTAAAATGGAATGGCCAGTGATCATAAGCTGGGTTTTCTTTTATTAGGCACAATGGTATAAAATGTTTGATAGGCTCCGACTTCATGTCACTTCATGTTCTCTTTCTTCCACATTTCCCCCTTCTTCACTCAATTTTTAAAAAATGATACAGTCATATGCTGCCCAACCATCCCAATAAGTTGTCTAACCAAGAACAATAAATTGTCTAACCAAGAAAACAGCACAAAGCTTCTGAAGCTGCATAATTTAATCAAACAGCAGAGTTTGGGATCCTGTGGTATAAATGGTACAGGCCTGGTTAACATTCCCAGTAAAATCAATTGGACTTTAAAATGCTTAAATTTAAATCTGGCTGGACTGCACCCTGGGGGATTTCATTTTCTTCTTGCAAAAATAGTGGCTCACCACATTTCCAAAAAGGAATACACACACGCATATCATCCTTCCTAGACAGGACAACAGTCTCACCTCCTCACGCGTACTCCCCTCTGCCGGCCTGACACAGTGTGGTGGTTACTGGCACTGGTCATGTCCCCCCACCCATGCACGCACACACGCTCACACACACACTGATACATGCAGCCAAATAAGAAGTATTCTGCATTGGGACATGCTGCCGTTTTATCCCTTCACCGTTTTCCAACCACTGAGAACAGGCCCTTCCACTTCTCCATATTTTCTCTTAAAATATGCCAGACAGGAAGCTCTCTTTATATTAACCTTCACAGAAAATTTCCCTCAGGATACCGTACACAGTAAAGTGCTTACAACCTTTTCCATAACCGAATGGATTGTCACTTCACTCACAGCTTGTCCTTTACCTGAATACAGTATCACTATGTTCAGAGCCCTTTTGTTACCTAAATCAAATATCAGCTCCTTCCAAGGGATCAGTAGGCTCTGGAAAAGCTTGAAAACTACTATGCATGTGGCTATTTGTATCTTTCATACAAAGCAAAGAAGATACTAAATGCAAGAGATGGAAACGCAGCATAGTTCTCAGTATTATCATAAAATAAAAAGAAAGGTTTTTAGACAGTGGGTGTGTTATAATGAGTACTGACCATATTCCGCAGCAGCTTTGAGCAAGGCATCAGAATGGGTGGAGCCAAAAGCATTGCGAACAAACCGTCTCCGCCGGCGCAGATCATCTTCCCAATAATCTAAGCGCCAGAAGTCATGCAGTTGACTAGGGAAACAAAAACAAAGATCAGCATCTTCTGGACTGGCATACAGACTCTCTCTGTACATTTTCTTAGAGAGGGAGTAGTTTTATAAAATATCTGTCTTCTCATTTAAGTGATCACAAGGAAACAAAGAAGATTACAAATGATTAAAATGTGTAGTATTCGAGTGCTTCTCTACTTGCATTTAAGCATTCAAAGATTTTGCCTCCCTCCTCAAAATGTTCTGCCTACTGCAAAAAACATTAATCAGAGCAAACCCATTAACAAATGCAGCATCAAATTACAAGTATTAATGACACAGCTTTCTTTCTTTTACAGTGTTTTTAAAAAGGATTGTAAATCAGAGAATGGACCTAAGAGCAAATATTTCGCAATTTAATGACTATGGTCCCTTAGCAGACTGAACTTAAAAGTATAAAATATCACCACTTGAATTTTGTGGAACTATGATTAAAATAGTGTGCTGAAATATTCATTGAAATAATTCCCCATTGCCCCCAGCAACCTGAGAAAATTGCAATTTTATTCATTATTAATAACACTGAATTAGAGCTGCAAAAAATTCCACCATGTGGTAATTGTCTAGGTAAATTATTATTCCAACACCAACAGAGTCCTTGGATGATTTTATAGCTTCCAGCTAAAACAAGCCATTAACAACCATAGCCATCTTCATGTTACATTGCCTGTTTTGCATTCAGAACCAATATTAAAGTCTCACATAATGATTCAGAAACCATTGTTAATCCATATCCTACTGAAAATGCAAATGCATGCATTCATTTGGCAGCAAATTAAATTTCGTTACTAAATATGGGGGTCATCAAGAATCTAGAAATTAACAATATGACACTAACCAAAAATGCAAACACTTACTATGTTATCTACAGGTTTGATATTATTATGATAGATTATCTGGACAAGATTGTGCTTTACACCCATGCCCTACAATACCAATGCACAAGAGGAAAAAAAGGAGACAAAGCTCCCTAGTATTTAGCATGGTACATGATGCACTTGCTGATGTAGTGGGGATTGATCAGCACTAAAGTGCCTATTATTCCTGGCAGTATTAGGCTCTCACAAATAAAAATATTTAAGAACAAAATCATACACTGGTAAAAGGAGGGGCAGGAAGACTACATCCTCTGGAGCACTGGAGAAGACCTTTCAGGAGTTGTCCATCTCCGAACAGGCAATGCCCTCTTTTCTCAGGCAGAACTAGACATTATAATCGCAAAATGAATTTGCTGAGCAATGGAAATATGGGAGTAGCAAGGCATTTGCAGGGGATTTTTGGTGTGTGGGAGGTGTATACTTAATCTCACCTTTGCCCATCAATTCTCCCTTGCAAATGCTCCTTCTCCCAGGGGCCTTTTTCTCTCTCAAACTAGCTCACTTCTGTTTTGGAGCCTGGCTGGAGGAAAACAATCTGGGGGGATTTTTGTGGGGAGAATCAGCAGACATGAAAAAGTTTTAGCACCCCTCCCATCTGCCAGGTTTCCCCCAACAAATTCTCCCTCAATAGTGCGCACTGCATGTGCCAGAGAGCCAGTGCATCTGGAGCTCCTCTGTAACACCTGACTTCCTGTTTTTATGCTGAGTTGTTCTTGCTCTTGTTTTCATTGTATGAAATAGACTTTAGTAATTTGAACTGTGTTTTCTGTATTTTATGAACTTTATCTACAAGCAGCATTGAGTTTATTTCTTAAGGAAAAGTGGAATATACATTTTAAAATAAATACATAAAATATTGCAGTCTTTATACTCTCAACAGGAATTGGTGGGGGAGAGATGTACGATACTCAGGATTCTAAATACGCTCCTCAAAAGTTATGTTATTGTATGTATGTATTACATTTCTATACCACCCAATAGCTGAAGCTCTTTGGGCGGTTCACAAAAAGGAAAGCTGTATTCTAGGCTGCCAGCATCTCCCACCTTTTCCCACACTTCCTACTACGAGCTAAGTCTATCCTATTCCAGATACTCTTATGAAAGAGTGTACTCTCACTCCAGCACTGACCTGACTGTCAGCGATTGCAATTGCAAGAGTTTCAGGCAGGGGAAGGGTCCCATCTGGGCGATTTCACATACGGTTTGGTGTGTAGGTATGTATTCAGTGGGTACAGAAGCCAGCCTCAGGTTTGCACATCTCTTCCCCTCACACACACATATAAACTTTAAAGTGAGCTGGGGCCTATGCACATAACTGCCTATGTGAGTAGGATGCACTCACAAGATCTGTCAACACCTTTTGTTGCATAGATGGGTCACACAGGCATTTTCAAGTATGAGCTCCAGTTCATATTAAATGTGATATGTGCAATAGAAGTGAATACGTGTCTCCAGTGCCCATTCCGTGCCCCCACTATGTATATAGCCTATATACCTAGATTGAGCTCAAAAGCTTCAGATTATGACATGGATGATAGAATGAACCGAATACTTCTCTACTCTCAGCCCCACCCAGAGGACTGTGAGCCCTTTCTGTCCTGCACTTGTATTTCAGAACTGTATTTTTATACATGTTAACCAATACAATTCGATCCCCAGCAGGGATGGAAATATTATTGCTGTTATTGGTTAGTGCAAGTTATCATGCTCCCATTGGAAGAGTCCTCAGAGGAGGAATTGCTGGAGGACCAGGAACCACCTGCCATGAGCAGTGCCCAGAATCTACCAGTAGACCAGGAGAAGCCCGGGCCCTCAGGGGTGACTACCATGATGCCATTACCTGTGGAGGACTAAGACTCTGCCTCAGAGGTGGAGGCAGAGAAACTCCCAAGCCCTTGGGAGAGACTCTGCCTGAAAAGACAGGAACTCAGAAGAATGCTAGACTAAGCCAGAGACCTCGTCTCTGCATGCAGGAGGCTTGCTCACAAGGAGGACCTTTTCAGCTCCTGCTGTCACTAACAACTCACAGCTGAGGCTTGGGCGCACCTCTGACAGCCTCTGCATAAAAACAGCAGCATAAGACTCACAGAATTGCTGGAAACAACGTTGTCCAGACTTTTCTGAATCCCTGGCCTTGACTCCAGACTGCTTCCTTGACTGATTTCTGGCATGAGGACGTCTGGACTGGGTCTTCTTCTGCCTGCCCCTCATCTGCTGTGTTGCCTTGGGATCTTGTTGCCTGTTACCTGGACTGTTATTGGAGTCTGGCCCTCTGCCTGCCTGCCCCTCATCTGCTGTGTTGCCTTGGAACCCTGTTGCCTGTAACCTCGACTGCTGAGACCTTGCCTTTTGTCTGATCCCTGTTTGTGCTGACTACTTTGGAAAACTTGAACCTGAAATTGCTAGGCTCAGGCTCTGGAAATGTGACACAAGTAAAGAGTTAACCAATAAAAGTTATGTATTTCCATACACTAAGAAAAATGTAATGACATACAAAATACAAGTCAAAATATTTTCACAGTTAGAAAGGATTGTTTAAAAAACCCCTGAAACAAAGACCTAGCAAGCCTAATAGTAGCCTTTTAAAGAGAAGCAAATTAGTAATTTGAAACATGCTTTTGTCCTTCATTGTTCATTACATTAGTGTATATAGTTACCTATAAGCAATCAGATCAGAAAACCTGTTGCTGGCAGAAAGCTTACAGGTTGTTGACATGCAAGTGGAAAACGGGAAGTCCCTTTAAGAAATGTCTGTCCAGATCATTTCCCATGTGAAATCGAATTATATCAGCATTGCATTTTTCTGAAACTCGCATTGTAAAAAGCTAAATCTGTTGCTGATAATGATGAAGTACTTAGATAGATATATGGGACTGGTATCTTAACAAGGAGCTATTCTCCCAAAGCAAGTGAGACATTTGACCAGACAACTGGTTCAACTAGGTCAGCCTGAAAACAGGCAAGACCCAGATGTTTTCAAGAAAGGTGCAAGAAACTTTGTAGTTGACATATATGGAATAAATGTCACACCAGGGATAGGCTGCACTTAACCTCCATCAGTTAGCAGTTGTCTTATGCACTGAAGCATGAGGGTTTAATATTCCGTCAGAAAAAGTATCCAGTCTTATCAAGGCAAATCTCATTCATACAAACCTTTAACTCTTACCATTCCTTGTTTCAACAATATGCTGAGATCGTCTCAACAGGTTAATTATACACCATGGAAGTCTTTAAATGTGATGTTTTCCATTTATACTTATTTTCTTCATACACAAGTCATTGTGAATGAGAACAAACGTTTATTTTGTATGCAACTGTACCTGGAAAATCTCAGTGTGCAGATTCTCAAAGTCTCTAATAATCTTCAGACTCATTGTGCACATTTCAACTTTTGTTATATTGCATGTGACTTGAATAGCACATATTCTTGGTGAAAGAATACCAGTGAAGTTCACTCTCCACGCACTTTATGCAACATTGTTTTTTTATTTTATATCACCTTTCCTGTGATAGTCCCATATTTATGGAGCATTCTCCTCAAGGAAAGAGGAGAGTGCAAAAGCTGGTTTGAAACTCAACATTAAAAAACGAAGATCATGGCATCTGGCCCCATCACTTCCTGGCATATAGAAGGGGAAGAAATGGAAGCAGTGACAGATTTTACTTTCTTGGGCTCCAAGATCACCGCAGATGGTGACTGTAGCCATGAAATTAAAAGACGCTTGCTCCTTGGGAGGAAAGCTATGGCCAACCTAGACAGCATAGTAAGAAGCAGAGACATCACCTTGCCGACAAAGGTCCGTATAATCAAAGCTATGGTTTTCCCAGTAGTAATGTATGGCTGTGAGAGCTGGACTATAAGGAAGGCTGAGTGCCGAAGAATTGATGCTTTCGAACTGTAGTGCTGGAGAAGACTCTTACGAGTTCCCTGGACTGCAAGGAGGTCAAATCAGTCCATCCTAAAGGAAATCAACCCTGAGTGCTCATTGGAAGGACAGATAATGAAGCTGAAGCTCCAATATTTTGGCCACCTAACGCAAAGAGAAAACTCCCTGGAAAAGACCCTGATGCTGGGAAAGACTGAAGGCAAAAGGAGAAGGGGACGGCAGAGGATGAGATGGCTAGATAGCATCACGGATGCAATGAATATGAACTTGAGCACGCTCCGGGAGAGAGCGCAGGACAGGAAGGCCTGGTGTGCTATGTTCCATGGGGTCACGAAGAGTCGGACACGACTGAACGACTGAACAACAACAACTCCTCAAGGAAGCTCACCCAGTGCCAATGGTGCCATCTTTTCGGTGCCAGGCAAAGATATACTTATTTTCTCAGGCATCTGGACATTAGTAACATCCCAATTGTTGTGGGCTGCTTTTGCAGTATTCATTCTATGCTGGGGTCAGGGGAGAGATTTTTGTGAATTGCAAATGGACACTTTTTGTATTGTATTGTGTTTTTATGGTGTTTATTTTTATTGTAGTATTGTGCTGATTATGGTTTATATTGATTTGGCATTTTTCTGTTACATTAATTATGTACATTTGTATCTGTGTGTGTAAGTCATTTGGAGACTGCTTTTTATGGTGGGAAGCAACATATTTTATCATCTTCATCATCATCTTGTCCACTGCTACACAAGCAGAAACTTGACTGCAAACTTCCTAAACCCAGAAACTGAAGTTTTTGACATGGAGGATGGCCTCAACAGAGTAATAACTATACTATTTGGTGACTGAAGAAAGGAAGACATACCTCAAAGGAATAGCTAGTGTAGAGTTATACACATTTATAAATCTCAGAATTAAAAGCTATTCTAAGCCTTGAAGTATTTGGTCAGGTTAGCAAGGTTAATGTTAGGAATAGTAGTTGCTTTATAAGACACTGTGGAAAAAAATTGATGAGGAAAAATCAATGGCTGTCACAGGCTATTAATACGAGGCAAAAAACCCAGCAGCTTGAGCACTAAGCTTAAGCATAGGGCAGAATCCAATGGGGCATTTACAGCCCCGCTGATTCCTTTCCACCCTGCCGATGCTTTTCCATCCTTCTGATTTCCTTCTGCAAACGGTGGGTCCTGCCAATTCCATTGTGCAAGCAGGACCCACTGCTTACACAAGTGGGCCCCAATGTTACTCAAGGGAAATGTAGTGCTTCCTAGGAGAAAGCCCCAAACCAGCTGAAACGCTCGTTTCTAGAAAGAGGCAGGTTGGCAGAGCTCCCTTATGTGGGGTCTGTGGATCTGCCTCCTTCCAGAAATGAGCATTTCCGCTCATTTTGGGTTGCCCTAGAAGCACTAAATCACCATTGTGCAAGTGGTGGCACTGCTTGTGCAACAAACTGGCAGGGTGGAAGAGAATCAGTGGGGCGTAAGTGCCCCATTTGATTCTGTCCATAGTAGTTAATTATATAATAGGAAAAATCATTTAGAAATTAGTATTTACTAAGTTAATAACAAAGTCCATAACAAGTGATATTGTGAGCTAATCTTTTTAACAGTCTATCCTCAAAGGAATAAACTACTGAAAGCTGTTAAAGTTACCTAAACATGAAGGAAATTTAAAGAGGCAGGACTGCTCAAACTGCCACTGTTCAAAAGATGAACACTGAACTTTGCCACAAGAAAAAGACCTGAACACAGATAAATCTTCTCTTAAAGTATGGATAGGAAGCATTGGAAAGGAGATATTGGTAACAGATGTACAGGGAAATTGTGTTGTTAAAGATCTGTCCATTGTTTGGGGTAGTCTGTATTAATACTGGACAAGGGTGTAGGTTTTGATGACCTCTGCCTAAATAAAAATCTACTGAAACATTACACACTTTTTTCATCACAAGAAAATTCATATGAAGAACAGTCTTCAACACTGCAATTCTACAATCTTCACTAAGAAAAAATTATTCTGTATATAGCCCACTACAGACAGCAAAAGGAATGACAACAGGAGAAACAAATATGGTTTCTATAATAAAGTTTTTGGTTAAAAATGTTTTTTAAAACTTTGACTTGGTAACTTTAAGCAAGTTTGTTAAAAGTCAAAATTAGCTTTTAAATGTATCATCTATTAGGAAAAATGGAAAAAGTGTGTGTGGGGGAATTATTGTGCAATTGCAGAATGCCCACCTTTACTAATGGGTGTATACAGCCTCTCAAGCTTGACAGAGGGTTCAAAATTATAAAGATAGTATTTCATTGGACCAGCAATAAGGTAGGATAAAATATTTTCAAGTTACATACAATTCTGTTTTCCATACAATTTGCCCTACCTCCCCAATCACAACTGAAGTCATGGCCTATTTTCATAGGAGAAGGTGGATAGACTTCTGCAAGTAGTGTCATCCAGTCATCACCCACTTTACATTTTGTGAGGGTTGATTTTTCCTAGCTTGCTTTTGTCACAGGAACAGCCTCCCTGCTTACATTCAGAGTCAAGTATTTTCTCTCTTCCTCATAGATTTCTTTATTGTTCTGCTGGTCTAGCACTACCATCCCATCACAAACAACGTAAATTAATTAAATGTCTTCCCAGGCTCCCTTTCCTCCTCTATACCACCTTTTCCTAATTCCTTCATCCATTTGCTCCTCATCTATTTGCTTCTCTATGCTGCAATCTTTGCCTTCTTATCCCAGACCCATTTCCTCCCTTCAGTTATTTATTGCACTTTTACACCATCCAATAGATGGAGTTCTCTGGGTGATATATAGGTAACATAATAACATAAAATACAAAGAATAAACAATGATCAAACCAGCAAATAATAAAACCAAGATAAAACCAGCAGCAAGGGGTAAAAACAGTGTAGCATATACATTGTTGGTTGCAAAACTATCAGCAAAATAAAACTGTGCAAAGATCTAAAAGCAGTAAAAATGACTCTCAAAATGTCTGGAAGAATAAAAAGATATTTATCTGGCACTGAAAAGATCATAACGCAGGCAGCAGGTGAGCCTTTCTGGGGAGAGCATTCCACAGATGACATGACACTATTGAAAAGGTAGTCTTTCTCATAGCTGCCTGTCTTGCCTCATTTGACAGAGACACCCGGAGAAGATGACCAGGGTCCATGTGGGCAGATATGGTAGCAGATGCTCCTTCGGGTAACTTGATCCTAAGCTGCTTAGGGCTTCAAAGGTTAAAACCAGCACTCTGAATTGGGCCAAAAATGGACTGACAGCCAGTGCAGATGACAGTGAATTGCTCAGTTCCAGTTAACCATCTAGCCAGCCTGTTTGGACTAACTGCAGAAAAGATGTCCTTTTCCATCTGAGTGGCTATGAGCTCACCAGGTGCTCCTTAGAGCTCCAACTAATTGAGGGGGTGTGGCCTGAGTACTCCCAGCAGCTGTGTGGGCAGGAAGTTTCAGTCTGTTTCCCGCCTCCCAGCTGAGCAGAGCAGAGCAGGGGAAGCTGCTCCAGCTGGTCCAAGGACTATAGAAGCAAGCAAGCTCCCAGAGACCAAGCTATCAGAGTGAACGGACAGGGAGAGCAAACAGGAATTGGTCAGGGGAGTTCAGCAGGGGAGGTCAAGGGGGAGGCCCCTAACATTTTTTAAAAAATGTTTTTTTTTAATTTATTTTTCTTGTAGCACACACTTCCATACCAGTGGGACTCTTTTTTTGACCCCCAGTGAGTAGAACACCAGGCACAGGCTACTCTAGAACAATCAGAAAACTAGACACAAAAAGGGAAAAGAGGCTATGGAAGGACAAGACTCTTCAGTGGTGGTGACCTGCAAGGTGTGTGCAATGTTTGTTTTCTTGCCTGAGAACAACATGGCCTACACCTGCAACAAGTGCAACTTGATCACACTGTTGGAAAAAAAAGAAAGAGGACTAGAGCGGCGACTGTCGGCCCTCCAGGCAATAAGAAAACATGAAGAGTTCTTGGACAGAATGGTTGAACTACAGCAGCAAAGTGAAGAACAGAAGCTTGAAGAGCAACAGCAAGTGGAGGCAGAAAAAGGAAATGCTGAGGTGAGGAAAAATGCAGCAAAGGATACTCCTTGGAAAAGGGTGACAGTTAGGAGCAGAAGAACTAGAAGCACTCTACACCAGTGGAAGCACTGGAACTATGGAACTGTTTTCAAGTACTTGATGATGAGACTGGAGGACATCCTGCAGAGGAAGAATTACAGGGGAACCTGCATGAGAGGCTGAAGGTCAGTCAAGCAGAAGTGATGAAGCCAAGGCATACAACAACAAGAACAGAATAGTAGTAGTAGTGGGAGACTCCTTGCTGTGTGGGATAGAAACCCAAGTATGTCGCAAAGACTTGTGGACTCGGCAGGTATGCTGTCTCCCCGGAGGACAAATTAGAGACGTGACTTAGTGGATAAAGAAGCTGTCTGCACTCATAAAGCCCACTGACAGGTATCCCTTTCTTCTCATCCATGTGGGAACAACTGATACCGCCAAGTGGAGCTACGAAGAAATGACGTCAGACTTTGAAGCTTTGGGAAGGAAACTCAAGAACTTTGGGGCCCAGATAGTCTTCTCATCTATCCTTCTAATAGTTAGAAGAGGGATAGAAAGGGAAAGAAAAATACTCCATGTGAACGACTGGCTATGAAGGTGGTGCTGATAAGAGCGATTTGGATTCTGGGACCACAGGCTATACTTCCTGGAAGATGGACTGTTGGCAAGGAATGGGTTGCAACTCACAAAGGCTGGGAAGAATGTGTTTTGGAATGTGTTCACAGCATGAAGAACTTCATCAGGAGGGCTTTAAACTGAATCCTATGGGGGAGGGAGGCGTAAAGTTGGGGGTAACAGTGGACAAAGGCTCATGCACCACAACGGAGAGAACAGCTCTAATAGCACCCAATAACAGTCTTCAAAAACATGTAGGAAGAAAGCCAGACTATAAAGCACATGGTCTTTGATGTCTATATACTAATGCCCAGAGTATGGGAAATAAACAGAATGAACTTAAACTCTTAATACAGGAGGGAAATTATGACTTGATAGGTGTAACAGAGACTTGGTGGGATGATGGTCATGATTGCAATACAGCAATTGAAGGATATTTTATTTATTTATTTATTTATTAAATTTATTAATCGCCCATCTGACTGGTCACCCAGCCACTCTGGGCGATGTACAACCCACCATAAAACAATTTAAAACAATAAAATTTTACCATAATTTTTTTTTTTTTTAAATACCCTAACCCACCCCAAATGCCTGCCTGAACAACCACGTTTTTAATGCACGATGGAAGCTCATTAAAGAGGGGGCATGACGGAGTTCCCTAGGGAGGGAGTTCCACAGAGTGGGGGCCACCACAGAGAAGGCCCTCTCCCTCGTCCCCACCAGTCTAGCTGTCCTGGCTGATGGGACAGAGAGAAGGCCATCTGAGGCTGATCTTGTTAAGCGGCCTGTCTGGTGTTGCTGGAGGCGCTCCTTAAGATAGGCTGGGCCGGAACCATATAGGGTTTTAAAGGTCAAAACCAACACCTTGAATTTGGCCCGGAAAACAACTGGTAACCAGTGCAACTCCTTCAGCACTGGAGTGATGTGATCTCGCCGGCGGCTGCCTTTAATCAGGCAAGCCGCCGCATTCTGTACCAGCTGCAGCTTCCGAACCATCTTCAAGGGTAACCCCATGTAGAGCGCATTACAGTAGTCTAAACGAGAGGAGACCAGGGCATGTACTACCGATGGGAGCAGATGGTCGGGAAGGAAGGGGCGCAGCCGCCGTATCAGATGGAGTTGATACAGCGCTGTCCGGCTCACAGCTGACACCTGAGCCTCCATGGACAGCTGGGAGTCCAAAATGACCCCCAGGCTGCGGACCTGGTCTTTCAAGGGTAGCTGTACCCCATTCAACACCAGGTCAACATCCCCCAGCCTCCTCTTGTCTCCCACCAAAAGTACCTCGGTCTTGTCAGGGTTCAGCTTCAGCTTATTCCTCCCCATCCAGCCACTCACCATCTCCAGACATTTGGACAGGGATTCTACGGCCAACCTTGGTGAAGATTTGAATGAGAGGTAGAGCTGCGTGTCATCCGCATATTGATGACACTGCACCCCAAACCTCCTGATGATAGCCCCCAGTGGCTTCACATAGATGTTAAATAGCATCGGGGAGAGGATGGAACCCTGTGGCACCCCACAAGTAAGTGGCCACAGGTCCGAAACCTCCTCTCCCAGTGCTACCCTCTGGTACCTGCCGGAGAGGAAGGACCGGAACCACCGCAATACAGTGTCTCCAATGCCCAACCCCTCCAGGCGGTCCAGGAGGATACCGTAGTCAACGGTATCAAAAGCCGCTGAGAGGTCGAGGAGAACAAGGAAGGAGCATTCACCCCTATCCAGAGCCCTCCTCATATCATCCACCAAGGCGACCAAGGCTGTTTCTGTCCCATGCCCAGGCCTGAAGCCCGACTGAAATGGGTCTAGATAAACTTGTTCAAAAAGAACAGGAGGAACAGAAAGGGAGGTGGGGTTGCACTGTATGTTAAAAATACATATCCCTGCACAGAAATACAGGAGGAGGAGCTTGGTAGCCCCATCGAGAGCATCTGGATCAAAATAAATGGAGCAAAGAATAAAAGGAACATGGTGGTTGGAGTCTACTACCGGCCACCCAATCAAGGAGAAGATGAGGATGAAACTTTTGAAAATCAAATTGCCAATGTTTCAAGGAAGCATGATGTAATAGTAATGGGGTACTTCAATTTCCCCGATAATTGTTGGGAGACAAATTCTGCAAAACATGGCCCTTCCAAGAAATTCCTGACTTGTGTGGCAGATAACTTCCTCCTACAGAAAGTAGAGGAAGGAACTAGAGGATCGGCTATCTTTGATTTGATCCTAACCAACTGAGATGACTTAGTGGATAAAGAAGCAGTTACAGGAACTCTGGGGGAAAGCGACCATGTTATACTTGAGTTCTTGGTTCTAAAGGAAGCAAAAGCTGAGTGTAGCCAAACATGATCCCTAGATTTTAGGAAAGCCGATTTTAATAAACTCAGAACAATTATAAATAAGATCCCATGGCAAGTGACTCTAACGAGAAAAGGAGTCCAAAATGGGTGGGAGTTCTTAAAAAAGGAAATTCTCAAGGCACAATTACAAACAATTCCAACAAGAAAAAAAGGTGGAAGACAACAGAAGAAGCCAATGTGGCTTCACAACCGGCTTAGAGGTGACCTGAAAACAAAAAAGCACACATATAGGAAGTGGAAGGAAGGCCAAGCTACAAAGGAAGAGTACAGGCAGGTAGCACAGAATTGCAGGGATGGCGTCAGGAAGGCTAAAGCTGAGAACGAGCTGAGGTTAGTAAGGGATGCTAAAAGCAACAAAAAGGCTTTCTTCAGATACGTGCCTAGTAAAAGACAGAGGAAAGAAATGGTGGTTCAACTATTAAGTAAGGATGGCAAAATGATAATAGATGACAAAGAAAAGGCAGAAGTGCTCACCTCCTACTTTGGCTCAGTCTTCTCCCCCTGGCAAAGGCAAAGTACAGGCTGAAGGGGCAGGATTGCAGCTTGAGATCGATAGGCATATGGTCAAGGAACACCTCATTACTTTGAATGAATTCAAATCTCCAGGGCAAGATGAACTGCATCCTAAAGTAATAAAGGAACTGGCAGAAGAGCTCTCAGAACCGCTGTCTATTCTCTTTGAGAAATCATGGAGGACGGGGGAAGTGCCAGACGACTGGAGGAGGGCTAATGTTGTCCCTCTCTTCAAAAAGGGTAAAAAGGAGGAACCTGGGAACTACAGACCAGTCAGTCTGACATCAATCCCTGGGAAAATTCTGGAGCAGATCATAAAGCAATCCATCTGGAAGCACCTTGACAACAATGCCGTGATTACTCGAAGCCAATATGGATTTGTCAAGAACAAATCCTGCCAGACGAATATGATCTCATTTTTGGATCAGGTAACCTCCCTTGTGGACTGTGGGAATGATGTGAACATTATATACCTCCACTTCAGCAAAGCTTTCGACAAAGTGCCCCATGATATCCTGATGAGCAAACTAGCTCAAAGTGGGCTAGATGAAACAACAATCCGGTGGATCCACAGTTGGCTACAGAACTGGACTCAAAGAGTGCTTATCAATGGGACCTTCTCAAACTGGGGAGAGGTGACGGGTGGGGTACCGCAGGGCTCAGTCTGGGCCCTGTGCTCTTCAACATTTTTATTAATGACTTGGAGGAGGAGGTACAGGGAATGCTGATCAAATTTGCGGATGACAGAAAATTGGGTGGGATAGCTAATACTTTGGAACACAGAAACAAAATTCAAAGTGATCTTGATAGACTGGAAAACAACAGAATGAAATTTAATACAGATAAATGCCAAGTTCTGCATTAGGAAAAAGGAACCAAATGCACATTTACAAGATGGGCGATACTTGGCTCAACAACACTACAAACAAGAAGGATCTTGGAATTGTTTTAGATCACAAGCTGAATATGAGCCAACAATGTGATGTGGCTGCAAAAAAAGACAAATGCTATTTTGGGCTGCATTAATAGAAGCATAGCTTCCAAACCCTGGGAAGTTCTAGTTCCCCTCTACTCAGCACTGATTAGGCCTCATCTGGAGTACTGTGTCCAGTTCTGGGCACTGCACTTTAAGAAGGATGCAGACAAGCTGGAGAGGGTTCAGAGGAGGGCAACAAAGATGATCAAGGGACTGGAAACAAAGCCCTATGAAGAGTGTCTGAAATAACTGGGCATGTTTAGCCTTGAGAAGAGAAGACTGAGGGGAGATATGATAGTGCTCTTCAAGTACTTGAAAGGTTGTCACAGAGAGGAAGGCCAAGATCTCTTCTTGATCATTCTAGAATGCAGGACACAGAATAATGACCTCAAGTTACAAGAAGCCAGATTCCAGCTGAGCATTAGGAAAAACTTCCTGACTATTAGAGCAATAGGACAATGGAACCAATTACCTGGGGAGGCGGTGGGCTCTCCCCCACTGGAGGCATTCAAGATGAGGCTGGACAGCCATCTGTCAGGGATGCTCTGACTTGGATTCCTGCATTCAGCTGGGGGTTGGACTCACTGGTCTTGTAGGCCCCTTTCAACCCTACTGTTCTATGATTCTATGATAGCCCTATAAAAAACTCATTGCAATAATCCAAACAGCTGATTACAAGAGCATGAAAAACTTTCGCAAGGCTCTTTTGAATCTCTTCCTCACAGTGCCCTCAACCAACATCGTTGCTTTCATGCTGCCATAGCAGTGCAAATGCAGCACTGCTGATCAGCAAGGGGGAGAATGAGGGCTGCACAACACGTATCTGGGCCACAGGTTGTGCACCCCTGCTTTAGGGAGAGAGCAACCCCCTACAGAACAGGGTGAACACCACTCAACCAAAGAGATGAGCAGTATTTCTGTCTTGTCTAGGTTGCATCTCGGTTTATTGGCCCTCATCAAGTCCATTTCCCTGCCAAAGGTTCAGGACATCGGCTGCATTGCCTGTATAAGATGAAAACAAGATGTCAAGATGGGTATCATCTGCATATTAGAGATACCTCAGATCATATCCCTAGATAACCTCTCCCAGTGGTTTTATGTAGATGTTGAAAAGCACGGAGGATAAAACAGAGTTCTGAGGAACCCCATAAGTTATACAACTTTCACAGGCAGTCCAATAATTCCCAGCACCACCTTCTGGAATCAGCCATCCAAGCAGGAGCAGAAACTGCTATCACAAAGGCACTCACATCTGCATACTCAAGATGGTCTTGTTGCCCTTCTCTCTTCTGTAATCCCTAGGATTCCAGCCAAGGATGGAATATTTGTGGGGCTTTCTCCCAAGAAAAAGGTAACATGATTCCACTGTCCTCTAAATATAGCTTACTACGTTTCCTCCTCCTCATGAGGAACTCTCTGTTTTTGAGCATACAGAGCAGATCAGGAAAAGTAGACAGAGACCATGCAGACAAAGTAATGACTATGGAACATTATATGGAGAAGCTAAAAGGATGTCCATCAAATGGCAGAACATATAGAAGATACTACTAGTAATAACAGATTGAGCCATCTTATAAAAGAATGCATGACACCAAAATACTTCATGGCCAAATTAGATGTGACATTTGTCCTTGCAGTTGTTGATTTCTTAAAAATAAATAGCTGGCATGATGGCAGGGGGCAGGGGACGATGACAGATCAGGACCATGCCATTGGTGAAGGGGTGGTGGTTTAAGCCATGATTGAAATCCTGTTGTCCCCCAACCCCGCCAACCTGTGGTATTCACAATGGGTGGGAGGAAGGCTCCCATTGGCAGCAATGTGAACTTTCTACTTTCCTCCCAGTGTGGGTGTGCCTGCTTCCAAAGAGGGCCACAGCAGGGGCAAAAGCCACCCTTCCCCAGTGGCACAGCCCCTATCCTGCTCAGCCCCCCCCCCTGTTTTTTAAAAAACAGCTACGTGAAGACAAATGTCACATTTAGTTTGGTTCTAGTCAGATTTTGTCCACTACAAAAAAGAATACACGTTCTCTGTACATAAATAAGATAAAAATAGATGCACAATTTTGCCCATTATTAAACAAACCACTCTACTTTTCATTTATTGATTTTCAAGCTATCAATTTAGCCTTGTTTGTCTAGTGTTTTAAACTCAGTTTAAGGAACTTAAAGGGCAGAATTTGTCAGTAAGCGTATAACATTTTATGGTCATTATTTATATGAAGATTTAAGAGAATCTCTGTTCAAGGTCAAACTACTAGCTTCTGAATCAAGGAATTTTGAACTACGGCCCTTTGATTTTCTATCCATTCCCTATGTTATTGGTAGAAATACAGAGAAGTCCTTTCTTTTCATGAGAGCTATGAAATTGATTAAGCTACTCCACACAGTACAAAATCTATTGCTGCCATTTACTGCATTGCCCTATAATAAAGAGATTCTCTGTCATTTAGTTTGTTCAAAACAACCCAACATGACACAGCCAATTTATAATTGCCACCCAATAGATTTTTTAAAAGAAGCATTCACCTACACTGATCAAGATGTGTTGTGTGTGTAAATGTAAAACAATATTATTTGTGAACTTGATATTTTAATTTTTTTTTAATCATATATGCTCTTTCTTCTACATTGAGGTTTACCACTAACTAAGATAGTGTGTGTCCAGTCAGAATATTTAGAACTACTGACCAGGATAAATTCCTGGATTCAAAGCTGAAGGAACAAATTTTGAAAGAGAAGCTTAACAAGAAAAAATGCAAGTAGGGCCTCACAACAAAACGTTGCAGTAGATTTCCAGCCCTTAACATTAGACTTCCTGTTCAGGGCTCCAGACAGCCTGAAAGAGGAATCTTGCAGTGTTGTTTGAGGGTCACAGAAGATACCTTCTTTCCAGCCATTCCCCTGTTATGTTCTATAATGCTAAAAGGGTTTGGATCAGGCCTGGAAGGAAGCATAGAGAAGAGCTATAGCACAGGCAGGAGAATTTTTAAACTTCACAGTTTACCTTCACAATACTATTGAGGACTGAAGTGCATGTATTCCCTGCCTTCCCCTCTTCTATTTTCCTTTTCCCCCCTGACACTTTCAACATTTCATGGCTCAGCCACCTGCAACCATAGATTTAATTGCTAGACACACACAGTCTGCCCACTTTCTGGCTCTTTTAGACCATCCCCCCCTCCCCTGGGGTGAAAGTGAGCGCTGCCCACACAAAACAATGGAGAAATCCAAGATTTTGGCACTGCTGTGATTGGGAAGCACCATTCCACCCCCCCGCCCACACACACAAAATAAAAGGTAGCAATGAACTCAAGAGTTGCTCTCTTTGGCACTCAGTGTGAACCCAGAGTGTTGTCTTATCTTGAATCCTATACCTGTGCCTTTATTTCAAAGGCCCTGGCAGTACACAGCTATGTTATGGGTTTTTGTTTTTTTTTAATGACCATGTATATATTTATGTACCCAGTGAATCCTGTATGTATGGGGGACCAGTGGCTTGTTTTTCAGCGGACTTTACAGGCACTCACTCAGTCAACCAAGTTTACTATCAGAGGGAATGATGTGAATTTCCTTAAGAGTGCTATCCCGGCTGAGCAGATAACTTCACATACAGATAGCGTTTCACTTGGTGTTTACTCTGATGGAGTTTCTAGTGCTGAAAAGCTACAACTGCTCAGCTGAAACAGAGGTGTCCCCACACATTATGTAGATATAGGTTTTTTGAATTAAAGCCTTAGGATGCAGCACATTTTCCATTAAAAACCAACTGGAATCTGGGTCTCAATTTCAACAGGATGTTAATTACATACTAAGATTTATTTTTTATTTTTAAAACATCCTAAGAATATCCTTCCTGTTCAAAATAATTGCACCCCTCCAAATGCTATGTTTAATGTTTTATCAGTACTTCAGTATTTTGTATTACACTATCGACAATGGACTCATGTTTGCTCACCAGTAGTATAATATGGCCCCTGAGTAATGACTGTTTGTTAAGTAATGCAAACTTTTTAAAAAACATATCTGGCAATAATTTTAGTACATTTTAGGACAGCTGTGAAGGGTCTGAATAAAAGTTAATTTAACTGATTTCAAAAGGTTTTAAAATGGGAACCTGATTTTCAGAATACGTTTGTAAAAAAAATTCCTTTAACACATCTGGGAATACTAAGTAAAATGGAGTTGTTTAGGCCTTGAAGTTATATTTGACTGGCTTGTTTGTTTTTGTCTTATAATTCTGTTTACTTTCTTAACTACATTTCAAAAGTTTAATTTGCCATAACTTAAATCCACTATTTTTGACAGTTTGTGGATCCACTGGATATAATTTTCAAACAGTTGTAACATGAAGATTTCTTTCTTTCTTTCTTTCTTTCTTTCTTTCTTTCTTTCCTTCCTTTCGTTCTTCTTTTTCTTTTCTTTTTTTGCTAAGCTCTAATCATTAACGTGTTGCATTTTCTGACAGCTTTGTCTCTATTGTGACCCTAGTTCACTGCTTGCTCCCTCCTTTGGCCACAGCTGGCCTCTTGCTGTTCACAGCTGAAAAGTGAAATCAATGCTTGGTCTAACAAAATGCAGATGAAAGCCATTCTGATCACATATAGTCATTTCCCGTAATTTTATCAGCCTTCAGTTACTTAAATGATCTCTGGAAATGATTGTTTGTTCATCTGAATACAATACCAGTTTTTGTGTTAAGGAAAACAAAACTTTCATAAAGCTCAGCAGCGGTATGTGTACTCTCATTTAGGTAGAGTTTTCCAATATATATCTTCTTTTCAAAGCAATCTTTACATTCTAACTAAATTACAAAGGTTGCAATCTAAATCCCATAGATTTTGTCCCAGTTAGAACCTAGTGTCATTATCCATTTAATTCTTCCTACTTTGTAGAACGGTTGAAAAGAAAACTCTTAATATGTCAATCCACATTTTCATTGATCTCAACCACTTATTTTTATTTGAACAAGCTAAGTTGGAAAAGCTACATTGTAGTTATAGGTAGTGGTGTACGATGTAGCTTAATGCTCCAAAGGTCAGAGAACAACAATGTGTTTGATGGAAAACAGTCTTTCCTCCTATTTTAAATGGTTCCTGCTTTGATTATAGACATTTATTATAATTATCAAGAGATTAGTCTGTTATAGAATCCTAGTAATGGAACCATTTAAAAGGAATATAATAGTGGTTTATTGGATTTTGTAAAGGAAAAGAGAACAGATAAAGTGGTTCCCTTTACAAATAGATCTACTGCTTGTTAAATAAGCAATTCTTATTTTATTTTGTTTCAACTAATTTTATTTTCTTCTATGGCTCACAACTAAACTGAAATTAAGTTATATTTCTTTATAAGGTTTAAAATCAGGACAAAGGTTATTATAATATCAAATAGCTAATTATCCACTGCACAATTCCATCAAAGGTAATACTGAGTATAGGTATCGCAAATTTGCCTTTTATGTGTTGTAAAGCAGGGTAGAAATCTATCTATCATTTAAAACTGAAAAATAAGAGGGAGCATCCAAACTTCTGAAAACACCCTTCATTTTATGAAGGACTTTGATTAACATTAGCAGAACTTCTAAATTTTGTACATTCTCCTTAGGTTGTTTGATACCACATTGTAACTTAGTAGCCTTATCAAGTAGACACAGAGTTCTTCTACATGATCTTTCTCAGTCTGTCTGCTGATTATAGCTCCCTTTATGTATATCTTCTTCAAAGGGGGTCCATGTGTTGAAAGGGAAGTGGGGATACACTGCTGGTCCTACTACTGATGTTGTGCAGCTTGCCTTGCTGCGTGGCATAGATGTCATGGATGTCTGAGCGCAGGAAGTCTACATGTATAAGCTTGTGACCAAGGGAAGCCTATGACCCTGTTCAGACATCACACTAAGCCATGATGGTTAGTGTTTTTGAGCTAGCAACGATGGCTTAGTGTGATGTCTGAATGGTGTTTTTCCCAACCATGGTGGTTTATTAACAATGGACTAACCATGCTCACTAACCACTTGCTGCAACATGGTCAGCGGCTCTAACCATGGCTCGGTGTGACGTCTGAACGGCCCCCATGGTTTACTGAGTGCTACCATAGAGCTCCGTGGCAAGAGCGGCCAAAATCGGCCCAGCCGCTCCTGGCAGCACTCCAGATCTCCATGGTCAAAATCTGCCTCACAACACATGATGTGGCAGCCAAGAGTCAGCATCCTCGCTCTCTGTCCCCGCCTGGAGTATGAAAATTGGAGAAGTGAAAAATGCTTTTGACCCTACACTGCTGTTATTGGCACAGCGACCTTGAGCACTTAGCTTTCCCAGGCACAAGCACCTGTGTCCACCACAATAAGGGAAAACATGCCCAGCTGGCTTGCAGCTGGCCAAACAGCATCATCCCTGCCTCAAATAGCACTGCTGCCCCCAAACCTGCACCCCAGGCCCACCCATGGCTGCTGCAGTGCCAAGCCCCAAGATGGTTGCTGGCCACTGCTGCAGCACGAAGCACCAAAATGGCCAATCATATCAGCTTCCTCCGCTGAGGCCCCAAAATGGCTGCCTGCAGCAGCTTCCTCCACTGAGGCCCCGAAATGACTGCCCCTGCCCACAGCAGCTTCTTCTGCTGGGATGCATGGTGGCCCATCTGGAGGACTGCGGAGTTTAACAGTAACCATGGTGGTTAGTGAGTGGTTAGGCCAACCACGCTGTAGGCCATGGTTACCTGAACATGTGGCAGGGGGTCTCGCAGGGATTAGCACTAACCAGCCTGCACCATGGTTAGCCTAACCACCCTTCCCCAATGTGCATCTGCACAGGACCTATATCTGCTTAATAATGCTAGTAGCAGAGAAACTGAGAAGATGGCATCTTTACCTATTGCTAGAAACACATGTTCAAATTTTGTTTTACTTGTACAAGTATTCCTCAAGAAGACCACAGGTTAAAAAAATGGGATTTTTAAGAAGTTCAATAAATTTATTTTTGCTTTACCTATGGATTTGTTCCCCCTTTTTTTTGCTTAAAAACAAACACCGTTAATGTTCTTTCCTAACTTTGCTTTCAAAATTTCAATATTCGTTTGTCAAAAGGTTATGATTTAGATCCTAAGGGACTCTTGTAATGGACTACTAGTATGCACCGGGGAGGGGGATTTTTGTCAACACCCCGTCCTGTAACAGCTTCCCTGTACCACATGCCAACCTGTTTCAGAGGGTCTGCCAACCCTTGGGGACAGAGTTTGGTGGGTGCAGGGGACTGAACAAAAATGTGGGAGGCAGGAAAGCCCTGCTCCAAGCCTATCTTTTTAAAGGTTAATTTATTATCATTATTAGCTTGGTTGAAATACAGTGTTTAAATCAGCTAAACTTCTTTGGATATCAATATCCACAGGAAAATGACTCCCTACCATTTGGCCAATAATATTCAAGCTCAGTAATTACATTTTTCTGGTGATATTGTCTTACCAACATTGTCTAAGACTTTATATTAACTGTTCACAATCCAAGCCTTTCTGTAATATATTTTTGCTTCTTTTGATGGGAACTCCCAGGCTCTCAAAAGCAAGGTAACACAAAACACTACCACTTGAAAAAAATGTCTCTGCCATCAGTCCTAACAAAACCTATGCCAGCTGTAGCAGAAATGAATTTAATTTTGTTGTTTTACATATGGATGAAACTGAATTCATTTTGTGAGGTAGTACAGTTGAAATGTAACATGACCTCTTTGCTCCCAACCACAAAATTCCATATAGTTTAAAATGTACACAGGGAACTAGATTTTAAAATCTATGCTATGAACGAGGGGTTTCTTACAACAGTTTATCAAACTGCCTAAGGAGAATTTAGAAACACAGAGAATGTGCCAATGGCAACCAAACACAGAATGAAGGGTGATTTATGAAAATGAGTAAGTCGGCTAAATTTAGATAGACTATAAGCAGTAAGACATGGGTCACAATACAGTCTATAAATATCTTAGTAACAATATATGAACTGAATTATTCAGTCAGCTAATAACAGAGGAAAGAGCTATAGCCTCAAGCTAAGTTAACTTTAGACATTCAGAAAAATTAACAGTGGACCGATTGGTGAGAGAAGAGATGCTATCCCTGGTATGAATTCTGGACTTGGATGTGAGTAGAGTCATTGATTTAGAATTAGGCAATAAAACTGGCTTTGGGGAACAACTCTAAGGGAATAATGAGCCTATTCTTGAGTATATTTAATGAGGTAGCAGTAGTTTTAACACAGTAAGTAGTCCTACAAAATATAAGACATGCAGCCAGAGTCATTAATTGCAACTATTTTCACAATACAGCATTGTTTGCATGTATGTAATGAAATATTGTAGATGTAAATTGGCACCATGGCTTTAATTTTTTTCTGTTTACTTAGGTTTTAGCTCATCCTGTCTTTGTTGGCTCAGGGGCTATTGAATTTTTTAAAAAGTACAGTACTATTTCTGCGCTAATAGTGATAAAATGCTGTACATCCAAATCTCTCTCCTTTATATACTTTAAACACCAATAACTGAAGTTAAGGGGTAGCCTATTTTAGGTCAAGATCAACTGAGAAGAGCTAGCACCCCCCCCCCCCAAAGTCACAGACTCAAAATAAAGCAATTCACTTAAAAAATAATATTGCACTTAAAAGTACACTAAGAATGTATTGGACAAGTCTTTGTTCTGTTAAGAGGATGATGAGTTCAGTAAATCATGGCCTTCAGAGCAAGATTGTGGTAGCCCCTTGATATGGGCGAATGGGGTTAGGAGAAGTGTACAAGTGGTTCATTTCACCACAAAGTAATTATACTGAGCCACAATGTTACCATTTATCATGGCTGAAAGATGACACTCACTGTTAACCAAGGGAAACTGCTACTGAAATGCTTCCATCTAGATCAATACACACCACATTTTTCTCTAGCAAGAAGTAATTATCCAACAGAAAACTTCACGATCAATACCCTCTCTTAAGTTAACTTATGGCCTGGAGTAGTAGAATAATGGAACAGTACTGTCAAATGTCATCAAGTAAAGGACTATACCATTACATTTAGAAGAAGTCTGTATTCCTTATTGTCAATGGGTTGAATAGTCTGTTTTAAAACATATAACATACTGGGATACTTTATAGGATGACTAACATCTGCCCTATTATAAAAAAGAAAGAGTGGACAAACACTGATGAACTAACCTCTTACTACACAGTTGTAATTGGTAATTAGATTAGTGGTTAAAAATCTTA
This sequence comes from Heloderma suspectum, assembly GCF_057233095.1. Classification (NCBI taxonomy): domain Eukaryota; kingdom Metazoa; phylum Chordata; class Lepidosauria; order Squamata; family Helodermatidae; genus Heloderma; species Heloderma suspectum. Next base: position 40,987,954 of record NC_139460.1, on the reverse strand, counting down.
ACACCACAACAAGAAATCAATCCTTTAATGCTAAATGTTAGACCTTCTCCTTTAGGAAATGAAGTGTTTCCTGAAATCTTAAGTTGAACCCTATTTGAAACAACAAGAGTTCAAAACCAGATCCATCTGAAATATTAAACTCATTTTTGGGGTGAGGGAAACCTGGAAATATTTATTCGCCAAGCCCATAAGCAAACAAAAAGAGGCCAATAAAATTTAGTTTTAAGAACTTTGTTTCCCCCTCAACAATTCCATCTAAATGTCTTCTTTTTTTTTTTGACAACTGCGCTACAGAAGGTAAGCTTAACCTTATAAACCAATCTAATATATAAAGAAAGGTTAAAGGGCATGAAAAAAATCACTACTTCACTGAAAAAATTTGACATCCAATTTTCAAGCTGATTTATCAGTAGAAAGCTAAAATTGATAGTTTGCCACTAGTAGGTAGCTGGCTGTCTAAGAAAGCTGTTACAAAGCCTTTAGTTTTGATTTAGCCACACAGATCAATACAAACCTATACTGTTTCAATTTTACAAATATTGATTTTCTGATATAACCTCAGCAAGAGAACATATATCATCAGCTTTACTGAAAATAATCTTGAAATTTATTTCATAAACTTTGTTTCATTCAACAAAAGGTAATGAAAGGTCTAGTGAAATACAGTTTAGATGACAGAGAAAATAATCACTACCCAAACAGTTTTCAATGGAACAGGACTGGTTCATTTTAGATACTGAATGTAGATACTGATGTTATGCAGGATCCATAAAGATCGAATAAACTTCACATTATTCCATTATAAACTAAAGGTTTGTCAGCTTTAACATAGTGCTCTAAGACTAGGACATAGACTATATTTTTATTCTCTTAACAGCCTTACAAGACTTAAGATTTCATCTATTCACATTACAAAATGAAGACAAGAAAGAATGTTACTAACAAGTGAGAATAAAACAAACAAAGTGGATGAGAGAGAACTAGAGTAAGGCAAAGAGTGTGCGCTCCCTACCCCACTCACTTTTCATCACTCCAATCCAACTCAAGAGATTTGCAAATGGAAACAGACTCCCATGCACATGTCAGTTGCTAGATCAGGAACTGTGGACATAAATCAGATGTGTATCCAAGTGTGGATGCAGTCTATCCATACTGCAGGATTGCACCTGGATGCACATCCAGGTATATTCCATTGAAAGCAATGGAGCGCACAGAGCTTTCACACACTGACACATATCAATTTTATAACCATGGCTCTGGTCCATAGAATTTCCATTTATTTTGGATAAAAACATATTCTTAGTGAGCTTTTGCAAGTATAGTATAAATTATATTTGCAAACTATAGTCAGCTGTATTGACAAGGTTCAGAACTGACAAGGTTCAGTTTGCAGCCATTTCACCCCCCCCCCCTTAAAATTGGTTATTGTGACTCAGCTGTATTGGTATGGTGATGAAGGTGAATTGTTTCTGGGAGATGCAAATTGAGCTTTGACAGGATAGCAGCCACTATTCTGTTTTCCTAGAAAAGTCTGTTCTGCAGTGCTTTCTGAATTTTGGGAAATTCCAAATAGCTGCCACCATAAAAATGGCTGCCTGCTTCACCATTCACTGAGGACCACCACTATAGTGGTCAATAGTTGAGTATCTACAGGGGGAAAAACACTGTGGGTGGATCATTCCTCCAGCAGCCCATTTTCAAGAGATGCAGTGTTAAATATTCTTCCAAACAAAGGGCACTGATTAAGCAAGCTTGTTAAAAATATCAGGTCATAGTGTGCTGTTCTCTGTAACCCTACTTTTAAACCTGTACTCTAAGAAAACTAGGATTTTTTCTTTTTTTTAAACAATGCCTTGCAAAAATCTAAAGATGCTTTATTCAAAACCAGACCCAAAAGTTTAAAAGGCATCCCATATGGGTTTTTTTTTTGGGGGGGGGGGGCAGAACCAGAGATTAACAGTGCAACCCTAATTCAGAAGTAAGGCCCACTAGAGTTCAGCGGGACTTACTTCAAAGTAAGCATGCTTATGAATCAACCATTTCACAAAATGGTTTCTCCTTAAATTACTGGTTTGGTGTCATGATTTTTTATTTAATCACTTTTTTTCTACCACCCTTTAATGTGATTTGGTTTCAAGCAACATACCCTGAAAAAGAGACAATGTGAGAGAAAAAGCAAACAACTGTCCCATAGTTTTTATCTTCTTGCAATATAACATTCTTCTATTTCTTTCCAAAATCAGGCCCTCAGGGGAAAGTCCGCATCATGCAAAATAGTGATATTCAGCTTCCCTCTTCCAGAACATTGCATTTGGAGTTTCTGCCTCCTTAGCCATTGCTATGTTTTTATAGCCACATCCACCAGATTCCACCATCCCTCATCAAAGTCTCAGGGCCAAACTAGATGTTACAAGGAATGGGCAATCACATTTCCCATGTCTTGTTTTGAAAAAGAAATAGGTGGTGGTTGTAGTAGTTGGGAGAATCAGGCTTGTGACTGTGGCCGGTAGGAAGGGTTGTTTAACCCTTCCCTCCCTACACCTTGGACCAATAAAAATCCCCTGTCCAAGCTGCTCTTCATCCTGCGAGGAAAGCTGCAATTGGTACAAAGATATTTATTGTTACATTTATATCCTGCCTTTCCCCACAAGGAGCCCAAAGCAGTCTACATGATTCTCCTCCTCTGCATTTTATCCTAACAACCATCCTATAAGGTAGCTTAGGTTGGCCCAAAGTCACCCAGTGAGCTTCATGGATGAGTGGGAGACGCAGGTCTTCCCGGTCCAACACTCTAACCACTGCAGGACATTGGCAGCGTCAAGTTAAGTGCAACTTAGGGGAAGGGGAAGTTTTCATCAGTACTGCAGCACAGCAGGGAAGGATTAAACTGCCTATCCTATACCACAGTCCTGATTGGACCTTGCCCTTCACCTATTTCTTTTAAAAAGCAACACATGTGAAATATAATCACATATTTGTCGTTTGGTGTAGGTTTGCTCTCAGCCCATTCGGTTTCAACAGCTGGGTGCACTCACTAATCTAAACCACATCTCTGGCCCTAGTAGGTTTTTGTTGTTGTTCACTCTTGCTGCCACTGGGGTCCTTTACTGCCAGCATTATCCTTCCATTGCCCCCTACTGGTCCTGAGTAGAAGCAACACATGCATCAAGGCAGCAGTGGGAAAATAAAGTTATCTCCCACATTCTGGTTGCACATGAACTACTGCTGCCTGAAAAACATTGCTTTAGGCAAAAAGCGTAATCTAGGGCTATGTAATTTCAATCCCTGGCCAAAGGACGTGAAACTGACTGAAACGCAATATAGAAATCAGATTTTCATGTATAAAATCACATTTTTCAAACGAACTAGTAAGTATAAAAACAGGCAGATTTTTTTTTTATCCATAGAAACACATGAAAATAGTGAAAGAATAGATTTTTCAACTGTATTGGAAAATTAGGTGGAGAAGGGAGAATGAGCATAAAAGGTAGCTGGCCATCCTTCCTTGGGAATGTTTAAAAAATGGAATAGCGCTATTCTTATATTCCAGTGGTAATGTTACATGTGGTTGCATATTTCCAGAGCCGAGGATGAGCCCACAATATGCATGACCAGCCTGTGATGTGTCTTATACTTTCCAGATGAGAATAATTTAACAGTGGCCACTATATGAGTTTATAGACCATGTTCCTTGGGGAATATGATCCTGAATAAGCAAATATTGAGTTAATAAGGCACCTTTTCTCCAGATTCCCTATTAAACCAACCTAGGATCAAAACAAAAAGGAAAGCCACCTTCTAATAGAAAGCATAATGGTGGTTCTAACAAGCAACTATAGCAAATGTATCAAGCAACACAAATCAGACAGCAGATTTATATTGCTTAAGGGCTTAATATTTTACAGCACCAGCATTAATGGAAAAGTTAATGTAGCATTGAAAACAGTGTACAGCTCAGCTGCTGCCACGCAGCACTTAAATCATGAAAATAATGCATCACTTTGGGGTTTTTTTGCCTATTGCTATTCTTACTGAGTTTTTAAAACTTTTCTATATTACAAGGTTTTCAAAAAGAAAAAAGGGGTTATCTAGGAGCACATGTTACAAATAGCATGATCTTCTACTAAAAACACAGAAATAAAAGTTCACATGCAAAATATTTAAGCAATGGGGGGAGGGGATAAAAATAATGAGGGGCTGCTAAATTACTACAAAATGTGATTTCATTTATGCAACTGTTCAATTATTTATACAGCACAATTAATGAGGGATGGATTGCTCTCCTGTCAACCAAAGGCAAATTTCTGTCTTTACCAAAAAATGAAGGAAAACAGTGGTAGAGGTGGGGCGGGGCGGGCGGGTGTATGTGTTAGACAGCATCATGTAAGCACACTAGCTGACTGGCTAGTTCCCCCCTCTCCTCTGTATGGGCTGATACCATCAATGACGGCAGCTAGCCAATCAGCCAGCAACTAGGTCCTTGAATGATGACCTAATCTTCCACTGTTTGTACAGCCAAAAATAGCTTAATAAATAAAATAAAAATAATTCTGTAGATCAACTGTATTAATTAAAAGAGGTCAGCAGTGATTGACCTAAAGTCCAACCAACTGCTCCATAAAAGCCTGTTGAAAAAAGAAATTCTTTGCCTTCTTATTGTAAAAGCAGGCCCAGGCAGGTTTCCCTACGGAAAGAATTACAAAACTCAGTTGCTACAATTAAGAAAATACTACTCCATGCCCATTTAAAATTGAATGGAATCCAAAGCAGGACTTCACTGAAGAAATCAATGAGTTAATAGGTTATATTTCATCCAAGCCTGAAATTGTCATTTTTCAATGAATAAGAGACTTCTGTTCTATAACAACTTGAAAGGTGATGTTGAAAGAAATAATTTTTTGAAACACAAAGGCTTCCACAGTCAGTCCAATTATCCATGTAGCATTACAGAACCACCATTGCTTCCCTCGTCCATCTCCATGAGAGTCATCTTGACCCAAATCTGTAAAGAAGGCAGATTCAATTTTGCTCTTGACTGACACACACCACCATGCTCATGGCTGTTTTTTCTGACAGGACTCAGTCAATCTATTTTGATAGATTTTTGGCTCAGTAGTTCAATATGGAACAGCTCACAACGTTTTTGAGATACTGTTTGAGCTTCAGTCAACAAATCCGCACCACTTCTAACGTCCAGGCTACAACCATATTGCCACTGATAAGACACACACATTGGCCATGGTCCAGCATAGTTGTTGCACATATGGCAGTTAGTGGGACTACATATAAAATCTGCAAGTGGGTCCACTTTATAATACACAGACAGCCATTGATTAAAAACTTCTTATACACTTAAAGTATAGCTTATGTTTCACATTGACCCGAAGGTACGGGGATCACAATGTCTAGTGGTGCATTGCGTGTGAATCTTGATATTTTCTCAGAGAGGGTAGCAACATCTTCATCATTTACCATGATATTAAATGTACAGGGATGCCCTCATCACAACTGTATCTCTTCAGGCTTGTGCTCTGTACTATATGACAGATTTAGTGGCTAACTGCTTGGAGGTAGCACTGAGGGAGCATATTAGCACTCACAGTTGTTGTAAGTGCATACAGCTCTTTGTGAATAGCACAGCCTGATAAACCACTCAGGTACTCTATTACATTGCACATATTGCCTTAGCGATTGTATACACTCATTCCAAAGCAACATGCATACTTTGGGCTCCACATAGTTTGGTTTTATTGCCAGAAGACGGACAGCATGAGCACAATTCTGTTGGTTCTCCTAGATCTCTCAGTAGTTATCAATACCAATTGACCATGGTATCCTTCTGGACCACAGTGGGAGTAGGGGCAACTACTCTCCAATAGCACTGGTTCTTTCTGGAAGGAAGGTCCCAGACTGCTGTGGGGTTGTAGCTCTATCCCATCACCTGTGGGGTGCAGGGTCCTACAAGGTTCTGTCTTGTCCCTCATGCTCTTTAACCTCTACTTCACTAGTTTCATAGACAGAACGCCTTAGGAACATATACAAAGGCAATTAATTGCCCTATTTAAAAGTTCCCAAACACAGTTGGAGAAACACTTACCTGAGGGGAAGTTGAGGTCAAACTGACCTGAGTTTTCCTGGCTCCTTTTTTAAAAAAAACCCTCTGTTTTTGTTTTTCTTCCCTAAAACTAGGCCCCTTCCAACCCTAATATTCTATGATTCTATGACCCTCTGGGGAAATAAATGTCTTTTTGTACTTATATAGTGCAATTTCAGAAGGACTTCCAAGTTACTGTTGTAATAATGATGACAAATAATGATGACAATAATGATATTGTTTGACGTGAAAAAGTTCAAATGCCTTTAATCCACTATTTAAAAACAAAAAGCACTACTCTCCAGTGTTAATACAGTAATACCATGCTGTTATTTTTGTTTGATTCATTTTGTCATTTTGTCTAGTTTTTGTGGACACACACACGCATGCACGCACACACAGAGCAAGAATTAATGTTGACATTACAATAGTTAGAATATTAAGAATAACTGAACTGAAAATTACTCAGAATATGATTTGCTTTTAAAAAGTACTTTTGGGCATATAGTTAACAATCCATCCAAACTGATTGCAAATATCTACTAATATATCAATATAATTCATATTAAACTGACCTGAGTTTTCTGGGCTCTTTCAAACAATCCAACAAAATCACACAGTTACACTGCGGACTGACTGAAATATCCTATGAATTTGTTCTGCCTACCCTGGTCCTGAGGTGGCCCCTGACAAGTAGATGGAGAAGTAGCTACGGCACAGGATGGGGGCAGGCCAAGGCCCAGAGAGTCACGAGGTCCACTGACTATCAGGGCAACCCAGAAATGCGGGGACAAGGAGAAGCTGAGGTCCAACATGATGAGGCACTCTGGGACCCAGGCGCCAGTAGCATAGGGCGGGGGGGGGGGGAGGGAAGCAAGATCAGGGGGCAGGGTTGCACAGAATGGAGGCCCCAGGTTGTTCCAGCAACAGACCTCCACTAGGAGTTTATGTATCTGAAACAATTATTGTAATCACTGTAATCTGAAGATCATCCATTTTATTGATCTACTCACACGAATCTTTATGGAAGTACTAATGTGCCAAGGTCACAGGATTAAGTGAGCAGTGAAGACAGTAAACAACAATTTTCTACATATTTGAAAGGGTTTTACTGAGTTACTTAAAGTGTCATAAATGTAAATAGTCTACTACTGCTACAATATATCCAAGTCAAACTACTTCAAAAAACAACACCCTTGGGCAATGGAGTTTTACAACCTAATCAAAAACCTTTGTTATTGCTGAAAATATCAGTATTCTTAGGGATCAGAAAGTATGGGAGAGGAATCTAGCCCACCTCATAATTCCAAAATTTCTTATGTGTGCACTATCAATTTTCTTCAGCTTTTCTTTAACAAAGGAAAACCTGTCAAAAGATAGTAGGATGCATCCAAGCTGCTCTACCTGAAATTTATACAAAATATGTGTGCTCTATAAATCTGTACCTGAAGACAAGTCAGCATGTAAAGTACTACTCTGTAATTCTATGACACAGCATAATATGGGTAATAAAACACTTTGTTTACTTCTTATCTTTCTCAGACATTTTAGCATCAGTTTTAATTATCAAGAAACCTCACACTAAGATTAAGGATCCTGTTCAGACTTGCATATGGTCAGCAACAGAGGTGTGGAAACTTATTTCCTTATTGGTGTGCTTAAGAAGTTTCCATATATACAAAGTACTATATTTATTTATCCCCTGCTGTCCTGCTCCATTGGGGAGTCCATTGTTTGCGCTAGGCTGCAGCTCAGGCAAGGGGATATGATGGGAGATAGCCGAAAGGAGTGGGCCCAGGGGAGAGCAGATTCAGGACCATGGCCAATACTGCAATACCAGCTGGGGACTTTTGGTTTGGTTTCAGGACCATGGAGAGCAATTCTGCAGCTAGAGTATAGACAAGTTACCCCAGCACTGACCTGGAGTAACTGATAGGGTTTTATAGCCAAGCCTTAAAAGTCTTTCTGGAAGCTTCTCTCCCTCAAGTATTATATCCATCTGTTAAAGGGACTTCTGTTACAGTCACAGAACTACAGAAATTCGGGTGGTGGGTGTTAAAGAAATGAGGAGCAGGTTGGGGAGTGCTCCTCAGGATCCCCCTGCTGACTGGAGGAATCCATGGTCCACTCATCCTGGGGGTTGTATGAACAGGATATAGGATCCAAGGCAGAGTCCCCCAATTCAGAAAGAAAAAGGATTGATTCTGATGCCTCCTCAGGGTTGCTGTCACTGAAGACCTCAGTCTCCTGGGCTCTGTGGGGGCCACCACAGAGAAGGCCCTCTCCCTCGTCCTCCCCAGCCTAACTGTCCTGGCTGATGGCACAGAGAGAACGCCATACGAGGCTGATCTTGTTATGCGGCCTGTCTGGTGTTGCTGGAGGCGCTCCTTGAGACAGGCTGGGCTGGAACCGCATAGGGTTTTCAAAACCAACATCTTGAATTTGGCCCAGAAAACAACTGGTAACCAGTGCAACTCCTTCAGCACCAGAGTGATGTGATCACACTGGCGGCTGTCAGGAGTGCCCTAGCTGCCTCTTGCACTCTCCTCCAATAGCCAACTCAGGACACAGACGACGAGGATTCTTTCCAAGGCTTTATTTCTTTATTATTTTATGACTCTTTCAGATACTAATCACTAGCGACTAAGCAAGGAACAGCACTGGGGAAAGATAACAGAGTAGCCTAAGCTCCAGGTAAGGCAGTTGGTCCCCGTTTGAAGGGGAACCATGGGAAGACTCTGAACTTATGGGCTAGGGAGAGATCCTCCCTCTTTCCCTTGGGTCCTCGGGATGTGACCGTTGTTTGAGAACCAAACGAGTGGAGCGCCTCTTTCGGCGCCCCCCATCTGTCGCCGCTCCTTGCGTCTGTGCCGAGCATCCAGCAAGCCCCCCTCCAGCACTCTCTCACTGCCAGGGTTACTATCTATCCCAGGAATGCTGGCAGAAGGAAGCTCCGCCAGCTGCTGTGCTTCTGACAGATGAGCGAGCTCCTCTCCCACGAATTGCTGTTCCTCCTCAGAATCAGAACTGCTCTGGGGCTCTATGGGCTCAGTTTCCACCCTGACATCATCCCCACTCCCATGAGGCCCCCCCTCATGCTCCTCCCCTGGGGCCCCGGGTTTGTGGGGGTACAGCTGGTGGAAGCGCCTCAGCAGAAATGGAGCATGCACATTTTCCAAGGGTTCCCAGGATTGCTCATCTGGCCCGTACCCCTTCCAGTCCACCAGATATTGCTGGCGGCCATGAGAAAGGTGGAAGTCCAGAATCTCCGTGACCTCAAACTCCTCCTCCCCCTCCACCAGCCCTGGCAGCGGGGGGGGGGGAGCTGGCAAAGCGATGAGGGTCGCCAGAAACCAGGGGGGACAGCAACGACTGATGAAAAACAGGATGGTTCTTCATGGAGGGGGGGAGAGCCAGGTGAAAAGCAACAGGGTTAATCTGGGCCGTAATCTGGAAAGGCCCCGTGCGGTGAGGCACGAGCTTCCTTGCGGGTGAGTGAGAGGGGAGGTATTGGGTGGACAACCAAACCCAGTCCCCCAGTTGCAGAGACGGTCCCGGCTGGTGCCGCCAGTCCGCAGAGGCCTTGTAGGCTGCCTTGGCTAGCTTGAGGGAGTCCCGTAAGAGGTGGTGTACTGCTCGCAATTCCTCTAAAAAATCATGGGATGCCAGCACCGAAGAGGAAGCTAGGGTGGATGGGAAAGCATTGAGGTGGTAACCAAAATTGGCAAAAAATGGAGTTTGGCGGGTGGAAGCATGGCAGGCATTGGTGTAAGCAAATTCTGCGAGAGGCAGCAAGGAAAACCAGTCATCTTGTTGGTAATTGACAGAACAGCGCAAATATTGCTCCAGAGTCGCATTGGTGCACTCGGTCTGACCATCCGTTAGTGGATGGTGGGCGGAGGAAAGACGGAGCGTCACATGGAGAAGCCCAAGTAGCTCCCTCCAGAAATGGGCAGTGAATTGGGTCCCCCTATCCGAAATGAGTCCCTGGGGCATCCGTGGAGCCAAAAAACATGCGCCAAAAGCAGCTCCACCGTCTCCCTGGCTGTGGGCAACCAAGAGCAGGGGATGAAATGGGCCATCTTAGAAAACAAATCCACCACCACCAGAATGGTGGTCTTACTATGTGAGCGAGGCAAGTCAGTGATGAAGTCAAGGGAGAGCAGCTTCCAAGGTCCTGAGGGGGTAGGCAGGGGGTGAAGCAAGCCTGTGGGCTTGTCTGAGGGGGCCTTCAGCTGCTGGCATGTTGGGCAGGAGGCGACATAGGTCTTGACATCCCGACACACACGAGACCACCAAAAATCCCACGTCACTCCATGTGAGGTCTTGGCGAAGCCAAAATGCGCACTGGTGGGGGAGTCGTGGCACTGATGGAGGACGTTCTCATGGAGGGGAATAGAAGGCACATAGACCCAACCAGAATGGTAAAGCAGGCCACCTCGCAAAGAGAACGGGGTAGAGTGGGGGGGGCAGAGGCTAGCCCCAATTCCTCCACTTTTGTGCGGACAAAAGCATCCTGAGCCTGTTCAGAGTGAAGGAAATCCTCCCAAGAGTGAGGCACCGCAGCTGCTGCCAGGCTCTGGGGGTGGGGGAGAATCAGAGAGGTGGGGGGATTTCCCTCACCCCCCTGGATGGAGGTCCAGCTTACGAGAAAGAGCATCTGCTTGTAGGGTGTCAAGCAGATGACAACCTGCTTGTTGTCATGTTTGCCATGGCAAACATGGCAAACAACATGGCATGTTGTTTGCCATGTGAAGGAGACCTTCACATGGCAAATCTTAAGGTGGAACCGGGGGGAAAAAAGCAAACATCTAATCTGCCTCTGGTTTAAGGCACAGGCTGTCTGAAGATGTTCCAGGTTGCGGAGGTCGGTTCTAACTTTGACTGGGTGCTGTGTCCCCTCCAGCAGATGACGCCAGGTCTCCAAAGCGGACTTGATGGCCAACAGCTCCTTCTCCCAGATGGTATAATTCCTCTCAGACATGTTCAGCTTCCTGGAGTAGTAGGCGCAGGGTTGCAAACCTCCACCCGCCTGATCTGGCTGAAAAAGTACCCCCACCGCAAAGTCAGAGGCATCAGTTTGCACTACAAAAGGCTTCCTCGGGTCAGGATGTAACAGGATCGGCTCAGAACTAAAAAGCTTCTTAAGTTCCTCGAAAGCCTGTTGGGCAGATGCTGTCCAATGAAAAGGAGATTTCCTGCCCTTAAGGAGGTCCATGAGAGGAGATGTCAGCCGAGCAAAGCTGGGCAGGAATTTTCTGTAAAAATCTGCAAAGCCCAGAACACGCTGCAAGTCCTTCTTGGTGGATGGAGCCTGTCAGGAGGGGACAGCCTGGACCTTTGCAGGATCCATCCTGATACCATCAGCTAAGATAATGTAGCCGAGATAGACCAAAGAGGTTAGGTCAAACGCACATTTCTCCAGCTTGGCATAAATATGGTGCTCGTGGAGGCGCTGGAGGATGGCGGAGACATGGTGCTGATGGGCATGGGGGTCCTCAGAAAATATAAGTAAATCATCGAGATACACAAAGAGGAAAGTGTCCAAATAGTCCCGGAAGATGGCATTCATAAAATGCGAAAATGGGGGGGGGGGCGCAGGCGAGCCCAAACGGCATCACTAGGTATTCATACGCTCCATACCAGGTGCCAAAAAGGTCTTTCATTCATCCGCCTCCCGGATGCAAATCAGATTGTAGGCACCATGCAGGTCCAACTCGGTGAAAATCTTGGCTCGCCCCAGGCACTCCAGCATCTCCGGTATGAGGGGAAGGGGGTACTTGTTGGGGATCGAGACCGAATTCAATGCTCGGAAGTCATGCACTGGGCGGAGTTCTGCTGATTTTTTGTGCACAAAGATGGCAGGGGAGGAGGAGGGGCGAATGAAGCCATGTCTGAGGTTTGTGTCCAAAAACTCTCGCAGAGCTTGAAGTTCTGGCTCCGACATCGAATACAGCCAGCTGGCAGGGATGGTTGCCCCAGGAATGAGGTTAATGGCATAGTCAAAAGGGCGGTGAGGGGGGAGCTGGTTGGCCTCCTTCTTGTAGAAAACATCCCGAAAAGCTGCATACTTCTCTGGGAGGATCACGGACGCAAACTCCACTTGCTGAAGCCCCCAGGAAATCTGAGGATTATGCTTAGAGAGCCAGGAAACACCCAGCATGATTGGGTATTGGGGAACCTTGGCCACGTGAAACTGAATCTGCTCAACGTAGGACTGGGCGCGCAGAGTGAGCGGAGCTGTAATCCAGGTCACCATGCCTGAAGAAAGAGGATGCCCATCGATGGTCTCCACTGCCAAGGGAGCAGGAAGCGGCAGGGTAGGAATCTTGTGGAAGTGAGCGAATGTTTCATCCATGAAACTGTTTGTAGCCCCAAAGTCCACTAAAGCTAGAGCCTCCACCCTACCCCACTGGGAGGAGCGGAGGTGAACATGCAAGAGCAGATGGGAGGGTGGGGGGGTTGCGGAAGGCACCCACCTGGTGGGGAACCGACCCCCACACTGGAGACCCCCAACAGGCTTGGGGGGCAGCCTAGTCAGGCCTGGGGATGAGGAGGAGGAGGAGGAAGGAGAGGAGGCAGTGGGGCTACGGGTCTGGCGTGGCAGGTTTTGGTGAAATGTCACAGCTTTCCACATCGAAAGCATTGGCACTCCGTGCGCCGCCACTTTAGTTCCTCCGGTGGCAGCAGGGCTCAGGTAGCGCCCAGCTGCACAGGGGATGGGGGAGGGGGCAGGAAACATGGGGGAATGGGAGGAGGGAAATCTTGGCCCCCGACGCTCCGCTGGGTCTGCCGGCGGCCCTCCAGCCGACTATCTATCTGGAGGCACGTCTGGATGAGGTCCTCCAAAGTAGGCAGGCTAGGCGTACGTGCCAACTCACCCAAGATCTCATCATTCAAACCATCCAAAAACTGAGCCACCAGCATGGCATCATTCCACTGTAAATCCTGCATCAGCAAGCGAAAAGTTGTCGTGTAGCTGGAAACAGAGCCCTTGCCCTGCCTGAGGTGGCAAATCTTCCAAGAAGAAGTCTGCATACGCAAAGGGTCACCGAAAAATCTGGCCATCGCTGTCATGAAACCTTGATAGTCCCCGAGCAGGGGGTCATTAGCGAGAAGAAGTCCTGAAGCCCATTTAGCTGCCACGCCTGAAAGTAGGTTAATGATAAAGCCCACACGAACCTGTTGTCAGGAAATCCTCAGGTTGTAGGCGCATGTACAGCTCCGATTGGGCACGGAAAAACTGAAAAAGTCCTTTCTCACCAGAAAACTTCTCTGGCAGGGCCACCGGGCACTTGTGGCCAAGGAGAATAGGAGGTGGTGGGGGTTGAACCACAGCTTGCAGACTCTGTACGGCAGTCGTCAGTTGAGCCACTTGATCGTCAGTTGAGCCACTTGATCATCAGTTGAGCCACTTGATCACGAAGAGCCTGGTTCTCTTGCGCGAGAGCTTGCACCGCCCAGTCCATGGTAGCCTCCAGAGGCAGTAGGAGCAGAGAGGAGAAAAAAAACAAGAGGAACAGGGACCAAGCTGTCAGGAGTGCCCTAGCTGCCTCTTGCAGTCCCCTCCAATAGCCAACTCAGGACACAGATGACAAGGATTCTTTCCAAGGCTTTATTCCTTTATTACTTTATGACTCTTTCAGATACTAATCACTAGTGACTAAGCAAGGAACAGCACTGGGGAAAGATAGCAGAGTAGCCTAAGCTCCAGGTAAGGCAGTTGGTCCCCATTTGAAGGAGAACCACGGGAGGACTCCGAACTTATGGGCTATAGAGAGATCCTTCCTCTTTCCCTTGAGTCCTCAGGATGCGACTGTTGTTTGAGTGCCAAACGAGCAGAGCACCTCCTCTCGACACCAGCTGCAGCTTCCAAACCGTCTTCAAGGGTAACCCCATGTAGAGTGCATTACAGTAGTCTAGACAACAGGAGACCAGGGAATGTACTACCGATGGGAGCAGATGATCGGGAAGATAGGGGTGCAGCTGTCGTATCAGATGGAGTTGGTACAATGCTGTCCGGCTCACAGATGACACCTGAGCCTCCATGGACAGCTGGGAGTCTAAAATGACCCCCAGGATGCGGACCTAGTCTTTGAAGGGTAGCCATACCCCATTCAACACCAGGTCAACATCCCCCAACCTACTCTTGTCTCCCACCAGAAGTACCTCGGTCTTGTCAGGGTTCAGCTTCAGCTTATTCCTCCCGATCCAGACATTCACCGTCTCCAGACAGTTAGACAGGGATTCCATGGCCAACCCTGGAGAAGATTTGAACGAGAGGTAGAACTGCGTGTCATCTAGATATTGATGACACCGCACCCCAAACCTCCTGATGATAGCCTCCAGCGGCCTCACATAGATGATAAATTGCATCGGGGACAGGATGGAATCCTGTGGCGCCCCACACGTGAGCGGCCATGGGTCCGACACTTCTTCTCCCAGTGCTACCCTCTGGTACCTCCTGGAGAGGAAGGACTGGAACCACCATAATATGGTGTCTGTAATGCCCAACCCCTCCAGGCGGTCCAGGAGGATACCGTGGTGAACGGTATAGAAAGCTGCTGAGAAGTCGAGGAGAACAAGGAAGGAGCATTCACCCCTAACCAAAGCCCTCCTCATATCATCCACCAAAGCGACCAAGGCCATTTCTGTCCCATGCCTAGGCCTGAATCCTAACCTCAAATTAATATAGTTTATGTATCCATTTTATTATTTTGTAATTATTTTATTATATGGTGTAATTACACACTGGTAAGGGAATAAAGTCTTAACAAGACAAGGGAATATAGAGAATAATAGGCTGACAATGCAATCCTGTGCATGTCTACTGGGAAGTAAGCCCAACTGAGTTCAATGGGACTTACACTCCCAGGTAAGTGTGTATAGGTCTGCAGTTTTAATTATTTATATCCATACTTCACATATTCACTCAATCATTCATGCTTGTCATTTATTATATTTCTATACTGCCCCATAGCCGAAGCTCTCTGGGCGATTCACAAAAATTAAAAGCCATTAAAATACATTATAGAAAATACAAGAAAACATTTACATAAAGACATAGAAACAGATAGCACACACAACAGACAACATATATCTAAAAAACTATTTTTAAACAGTCAGCCAAGGATGATCAAATATAATGTACATGGCCCGCGTCTTAGTCCTCACAAAATAAAACTAATACAAAACAGGAACAAGTAGTATGTAGATTCAAAGGAATATTCAAATTGAAAGACAAGGCTAATTCTATAAATGTTAGAATGCCCCAATTCTTAAACATAAAATCCAGCTGTTACTCGGAACTACTCCGGAACAACTCAAGATCAACCAATGTTTGTTTGGTTATTGTTCCCAGCAATTCTAGATGAAACCTGAAACTATCACATCACCTGGCAGAACGTATTTCAGAATGTCTGTAGCCCTCTCCCTATTTTCTTTTAAGACTCTAACCATGCAGACTTCATGACTTCAAGGTTGTCAGCCTTTTCCTTTTCTTTTTTCCCCTCCTCTCTCCCATCTCCTGCCCCAACCTGCTTTCGGTAACAATCTTACCTTATGAGGAGATCTGGAGATCTTGAAAGCTTGGACATCTTTAGAGAGCTTTGAGCTGGCCTCATCAAGGTATTACCCTAATATGGATTTTAGATTTTTTAAGATTCACTTACAAGAATGTTTACATATTTTGTTCCTTTCTACTGTTATTTCTTGGCATTTCCTTCGAACTGATAAAAACAGGATTTAATCAGCAAAATCTCTTAAGAAGCAAATGTATAATATTATTTTTGAGGTTCTTGAAACAACTCTAATCTGTGGAAAAGTAGTAGGTTACAAAAATGTTCTTGTCTTGGGGTATAGTTCTACGTTCTATCAGGTATACAAAGGTATATTTCTACCTTCATACAACCTAATCTCACAGGTTGTTTTTTGTACCTGTGCATAGTTTGTCTTAATTATGTATGTTTATAATCAGTGACAAAAGGAATAAAAATTCCTTCTGAAATTAATAAATGTTGAGTTACATCTTTGAACTGTGTGCTTTTCTGCTAAAGTAACCTGCTTGGATTTTAGCTTTGATGTCTGCCAGATGCATTCTGTAAGCATCTAAGAACAGTTTAAATAGCACAGCAAATAGTGAAAGTGGTTAACAAATGTTTTGCTGAGGCTGTAGATTACAGTTGTAGATAGTTCATCATTTCACGTGTTGACTTCCTCCATTAATTTAAATATTCGCATAACATACTCAGTGACCAGGACTTAATAATCAGCTTTCATGTCCTTGATGTTGAAATATGTATCTTCTGAGAGTACCTTCTCCTCAGAGTTGAGTTGCTGGAAGTGCTGTTTGGGTCTGTTTCCTTCAAAGTTTAGTTTATTTCATTATTTCACATGTCTTTTCTTATTCCCTGCTGCCATTTTTACCTCAGCTACTTGTTGTTTTCTATAGTCTTATGACTCTGGTCTTCCCTTCGATATTCAGTTTCACTTTTAGCTAGGATTTACTAAACCCCATCATTTGCACTAGCTTCCTGTTGCTTCACATTTTATTTTCTCTTTTTATCTGGCAGCATGCATTTCATCTGACATTTTATTTGACAGCTTTTTCTCCATTCAGCATCTTGTCCTGTTTAGGATGGCTTCCGACTACTGTTTTTATTTCCTTGTGTCTTTCTGATGGCTGTTTGTTTAGGCTTTTCTTGATCTGTATTTCCTTTCCTTTCAGCTAGGGTTGCCTCTAATCACTTCCTTTAATCATTCTCCTTTCACTCCATATATCCAGATTCACACTTGTCCTTATCAATAAATGGATATTGTTCTAACTGACCTATTTGAGCTACCATAAATCTTTGGATCTTAGCACAGATTGATGTTTCGCTGTTAACAGAAGCATCACCAAATCTATACTCATACCGGTACTATTTTTGAAAAATGAAACTGATATAATTTCTAGTCCCTCTAGTCCTCATTTTTTCCAGATTACATTCTTATGTCAAAGTTCGTGTTTCTTTTTGTTCCATTCATTTGGGCAAGACTTCCAATTTCAGATGGAAAACTTCTACCTTCTATAGCTTCCTTGACACTGCTCATTAAGCAAGTGAGCATCTTCTTGGACTTGATGATCCCGTCCCTAATTTCTGGTATACATTCCAGCTGAGTTTGTATTACTATAGTTTTCAATAAACTCCAAGTATTTTGGGGAAAAAACTGTTCTTCATTCATTCATTTCATTTATATCCTGCCTTTTTTCCTCCTTAAGGAACCCAAGGCGGCGTACATTCTCCTCCTCCTCCTCCTCCATTTTATCCTCACAACAATAACACTGTGAGGTGGGTTTGGCTGAGAGTCTGTGATTGGCCCAAAGTCACCCAGTGAGCTTCCATGGCCAAGTGGGGACTAGAACCCGGATCTCCCGACTCCCAGTCCAACACTCTAGCCACTACACCACACTGGCTCTCTTGAATCTCCCTTTCAAATTTCTTTTAACCAGTCCTCTAATTGTTGAGAAGTTTCCTCTTTGAAGGCAAATATTATTTTCTTGGGACTTCCATGGCAATTTCCCAAGTATATATCTGCTGAATTTGATAGCTCTCTGATAATTTTTCCAAACTATTCAACTATGCTTACATCTCACACTAGTTCGCTGGAGCTGCCCTGTCCCCCCCAAGTTGCTACTGCCGCATTTCAATGACACAGTGAATTTCCACTGGAAATTCACTCTGCCCTTGGGCTTCCAGGAATGCACTTATGCATTAAAACAAGGCACGTGTTCCCCATGTGGCTTAAATTAAAAATGAGGCCTTTTTTTGCTGCTGCTGAATTGCTGCCAAATTTCAGTGGCAGTTGGGCATCAGCATCAATTTCAGTGGTAGGGGGCTGGCCACAATGGGTTCCGGGGGTGAGAAATTGGCCCTTAGACCCACTGAAGTTGCCCATCCCTGATTTAGGATATCTAGAAATGTCATGGCCCAACCATACACACACACACACACACACACACACACACACACACACACCCTATGTTATAGTAGCTGAAAAATCATCCATTAATACAATATTTTCCCCTTGGAATGTGTCCTGGATTTCTTTCTCCATCTCAAGATCACTGCCAGCAGTTTGGTCATGGGAATGGCAGCATGCCCCCAGGAATAAACTGTTTTTCAGGCCTGGGGTTACCAGGCTATCATGTCCTACTCTACACTCATTTTGAAGTTCTACACCATCCCCATTTGGATTATATAGAGGATTTAGACTTACATCTCCAAGTGCATCAATAATATTTCTGCTTGGATGCTTCATCACCCCCTCAAGCTCAATATGTCCAAGAGCAAACTTCTCATCTTTCCTCCCAAGCTCTCCTCTCCTTGTCCACTGTCCTTAACGATCGACAATGTCACCATTCACCCTGTTGGATGTGTGTGTGTGTGTGTGTGTGTGTGTGTGTGCGCGCGGTCAGTCTGTAATGAGAGCAATCCTGAATTGGAGAGTCCTGTCATCACAGGAGCTGTTGAAGACCAGGCAGCCTCTAAGAACCTGCTGGCCATCCTCCCATGAGTCAGGAGATTGTCCAAGGTTGAAGGTGTGGTGGCCTACTGCTCCATCAGGATACAACTCAATGGAGCCAGTGAGGAGTGAAGTGTTTGAGCAACTTTACTAAAGTCTACCACCTGAAGTGCTTTCTCCCACAGGAAAACACAAAGCCTGTTCCATCTGGTCTGCCTGCTCAAGATGAGACAAGATGCCTACAGGATTTGATCAGCTGGCTCTCTCCCAAACAAAGGAGATAAAGATCATGATTGTTCAGGGACAGTTACTGGGTTCTGCAAGAACAGTGCTTGCAGAAAAAGGATGGTCTCAGAGCCACAGGCCCAAAGAGGCCACCACAAAAGATGAACTACAGAAGCACCAATAACAAATAAAAATACAAACCAACAGTGTAGATAGACGGAGAAGACAAAAAGTATTAATGAACAAAGGGGAAAAGGGTTAGAAAATCCCTTCTGGACAGCAATAACCTGGCCACAGTTACCCATGCTCTGGAAACTTCCTGGCTAGATACTGTTCTGCATGTGGGTCTACCTTTGAAGACTATCAACTGCTGTCAGTCCAAAATACAGCTGCTATTGGTGAGATACAGTTAGGCTGCTAATTGGAATGGGGACTGTATCTCACCAATACTTAAATGGCTGCACTGGCTCCAAGTCTGTTTCCAGGCACAATTCAAAATGCATTTACTTTTAAAGCCCCGTACAGCTTAGAACTATCTGAAGGATTGCTTACCAACACATCAGACTGCCTGTACAGACTGAGACCCTCATGGGGATGGTAACAAGAAGGCCTTCTCAGTGCTTGTGGAATGCCCACCCCATGGGTTTGCCTGGTATCTACTTTGTTATCTTTTTAGTGTCAGGAAAAAATCCTTTTCATTTACTGAGGCTTTTTCATTAATTCTTGTTTTTATTTTATTTATTTCATTCCTATACCGCCCAATAGCCAAAGCTCTCTGTTTTATTTTGTTTGTGTGTGTTTGTAAAGTTGCCCTGATAAATGCCTTTTTTTTTTTAAAAAAGGGAAGATAAAAATCTTTCATTAAAAACAAAATACCCCTGCACCACGCATACACACATACATATGCACAACATTCCAAAAAGTTAGAATGACCAGAAATACCACTCCTGTGCTTACAATGAAGATTTTACATCATATTTGTGAGGTTTTCTGATCAATCAAGAATGGTGTTGCAAATATCCAAGAATACCATAGCTTCCATCTTGCTTAAAGAGGAAAGTCTCAGGTTATTTTAATTCTTGTGACGGCTTCCAGAAGAAGAGGTTATTTATGAAGTGACTATATCTTAAAGCAGATAACATGTTCAAATGTTCTTCAAGGATAGCCTCAAGTGGAACATATTACCGTAGTTCAAACAGGTGGTTATAAAAGCATAGATAAGTGTGGTGACACCTGCATCTGAGAGAAGGTGATAATCTCTAGATTCACAAAATAACATCTGTATTAGCCATAGGTGATAAACTGAATATTTTGTGAGCAGGTTATATTCAGTCCTTCCTATATCCTAAATACATAAATAAATAGTTTTTATTTGTTTGAGTATAATGAAAAATTCAATAATGTTTTAGAGTTGAGCTGTTGGTACTTGTAAATTCTTTAAATTAGAGCTTAGACCACAAGAAGGTGTTTTAGGGCAGGCTGTGTGCCCAGTGGCAGCTCTAAAAAACCTCTTTTGTTAAATTCCTCAGAGCCACAGGAGGTATGACACTTCCCAGTAAACCAGGAGTTCTGGTGAGAGATATGTTTACTGACCTAAGATAGAACAACTGAAGCAGCATACATTTGGCAAAACTTAGCATTTAACTCCTACAACCATCATCTAAAGACAGTATTCCAGTACTTTCTTAGCATGTGATTATATTAGGCTTGATTACATAATATGTTCGGTTTCATAACCTTTACAGATGTTGCTCTGTTTCGCAGTTGCCCTTGTAAAGCCTGTCTGTCATCTCCACCCCGATTTATTGATTTATTTATAATATTTTTACCCTGTTCTTCAGCCAAGAAAAGTTCTTCAAAGCAGTTTACAAAGATCAATAAAAAGGCAGTCCCTGCCATCAGGCTTACAACCTAAAAGACACAACAAAAAAGAAAAAGGGACTGGGGGCAGGGGGGGGGGCAGGGAGGAAAAAAGCAAACGTAGGCACTAGTTCTTAGTTACAAGATGGCACCAGCACACTCAAAGCAGATGGACCTGCTGCTGTGTGCTGCCCCATACTTCAGACAGTAGGGGAACCATCAACAGAATTTCTTATACTGATTAGTAAAGTGTAGCAGTTGGATAAGACAGAACTTATTTCACACGCAGTGAATTCTAGATGAATGACGGTTGCTTCTAGATGCCAGAGACAAACTCTAAGAAATGTATATTCTGCATTAGGCTCATCTCTTATATTTATAGCACTTAAGATACGTTCAGCATTGTACAAAATTTAAACACAAATAATCCCTGTCCAAAAAGACAAGGCACAAGAAGAAAAGTGAGTAGATGAACAACAGGAAATCAGTGTATCAAAAATCATCAAAATTGTATTTAATTTGCAAAGGGGGGAAATTAATCTGTTAAAAATATGTAATGTTAATACTAATGTGCTACCTATCTACCAATTCAGTGCAAAGTTACTTGCTTCTGAAGTCCAAACTATATGATTAGAATTACACACACACACACACACACACACACACACACAAAATGTGTTTTGCATAACGTATTCTGCTTCTGTGATTCAGCTTTTTTACTGAATTATTGGGCAAGATCTGAAAGAAAGGGTTTGTAGATTGGAGACTATCAGACCAGTGGATATTTGCCATGGAAGCAGAGGCAAGGAACTGTGCAAGGTTGACCATTTTGGCTTGTCAGACACTGCCATAAAGACTAGGTAGAACAGCCTTCCCCCACCTGGTGCCCTCCAGATCTGTTGGACTACATACAACTCCCATCAACCCCAGCCAGCATACCCATTGGGCATTGTAGTCCAACACATCTGGAAGCTACCATGTCATGAAAGGATGAAATAAAAGTTTCCCTTAAAAAAAGGAAGCCTGGGATTCTAACTCCAGACCCAACACCTGACAACTACTCTTCATCTGACAAAAGACAACCTTCATATAAGATTTCATCCACTACTAGACTATGCCAATGACACATGATGAGCTGTATGATCAGGAATGGATTCTGGTGAATCACATTACAGTCTTGAATGCTCACTTTAAAGACATGACAGATCCATTTAAAATACCAGGTCAGAAGCATATAATTATGTTACGATGATTAACAACATACCTATGTGAGACAGCTCCCCAAGCACCATGCTTATTTGTTAGGATATTCAGTATTTTCTGTTTCAGCTGATTCGCTGTAACATGATCTCGATGCTTGGCTGCACTGATAAGGTGGTCACACATCTTCTCCTCTTCTCTTCTGTCAGCAGCATATTGGGCACACTGTGACTAGAAAGGGAAACCATTCTTATTGTTTCAGTAAACAGATTTGAAAAGTAGCTTACAACTCATTTTCGCTTACCTGAAATTTTCCTCATTTTTGCAATTGCTAATTTTCTAGCTTTCATTAATATCTGTGCATAAAGTCAGTACACTGGCATTTGATTAATTCAATTAGTTTACCATTAAATGCAATGAAACACTGTAGGCTGGATCCAAAAGGGATCCAAGTGTGGTAGAAGACACTTCTGCTTACACAAGAGGGGTCCAGAATATCTGCTGATTCCTTGTGCCAGCTGCAACCCTCTGCACAATATCACATGCAATCCCTGATGGTCCTCTGACTCTCAGGAGCTGCTTTTCAGAGGATACAGGGGGCTGCATGAAGGAGGGAGGCACTTGTTCTGTGAGTGAACTCCACTTGTAATTGTTAGGATCCAACTCTGTACTTATGCACAGAAAACGTAACAGAAAACCATGTTTTCTAGTTGATCCTGGCTTGTTCTCACTAACTAACCACTTCAGTCAGTGACCTGGTTCGACAGCCCACCGGGTCATCCATTCTCATGTTCCTACCGACCTAATCTCTGAGCAGGGTCTCAGATCCTGAAAGCACTGGGCAGGCAGATTTGTGTAGAAAAAATATGAATGTTTATTTTGTAGTCTTGGTCACTGGCACAGCACAGCATGAGCAGACTTGACCATCCCTTCTTCCCTCTGCAACCTCATGTACCTCACACATCTGGTCCAGAGAGTCCCTCAATTCTTTGGAGCACATTTGGAGGGCATGCGGGGGGGGGGGGGCTGTAAGGGGGAGGCAGAATCCAGGCCACCAGCAGTAGCCATTCCAGTGGCAGACAAAGTTGGACACAACTCTATAGTAAGTCAACATAGCAAGAACATTTGGATGTAAATAGGCTAGTATGTTTTTTTAAGTTTAGAAACTTGTTTCAGTCAAGTTACTATGTATTCATAGTAAAAGTTGCATCATCATCATTTTGAGTTGCCCTGTAGCTGAAGCTGTCAGGGCAACATACAAAATAAATACAAACACAATAAAACCAGTAATAAAACCAATGACATAACCACTATTGCTTAAGCATATAATTAAAAGTAAAAGCAGCAGCAGCAGCCAAATCTTAAATTAAAAGGCCTGGGAGAATAAAAGGCCTAGGAGGAAGAGAAACAGTAACAGAGAGAGAAAGGGTTGACAGAAAGAGAGAGAAAATGGTTAGGCCCTGATTACATTTGGCTCTGGCCCAGCTTACCAGTGGCATGTGACGCCTGGCATATTACCCCTGAGGGAATGTGACCCTCAACAAAAAAAAAGTTCCCAATCCCAGTTTTAGAATATATTAATAGAAATAACATATTTTTATACCAGTTCTTTTGGCTCCATAATAATTTGAAACCTATTTATGCAAAATGCCTTTTTATGCAAAAGCATAAAAAATATACTTGTATTATGCACACACATTTCACATTCTACCCACTATGAACTACACAATTTTAGTAAAATTTATTTTAACAACACAGACATTATAGGGTTAATTAATTTTTCAATTTATCTTCTTGAACCAAGAAGCACCAATTAGCACAATGATCTTCTTCAGTAATGAGGATAATATTTCATCAGCTCATTGGACAGTTAAATCAAATTTTCATTTTTCATCCTGAGTGATTATAGAAGCTAACAGAATGAACGTATGTTAGCTGTGAAACATTGCTTCGAGGCTACCTGAACTTTCTTAGTAACAACATTCTAAAATATAAACACTCGATAACATTCATGAAATGAAAGTTTCTAAAGCTAGCTTTATGTTACACAAGCACACGCTGATTCTGTAACTTTGTATCTAACACAGGATTAAACAGGAAGGTTAGTCAAAACGGTAGATGCAATTTAACAAAAATTACTTGATTAGTTAAAACCTTTTCATGGAGTAAAGAATTTTTACAGAAGCAAAATATAATAAATAAATATGAAATAGCTTTATATATTTATGTCTAGCACATTTCCCCCACAAAATATTGAATGGAAGATGAATGTGAAAGTAGGTACAAAGCATCTAAAATATGTTTGCTCTCTCCAAATATGCCAATTCTATGCCCGTCCATTTAGGCGGAGATTCCAAGAATCATGCATGTGTGCCCAAGTTCCAACTGCAGCTCCTCCTGTCTTTCTAGAACAGCTTTTTTGTGGCCACAGGGTGGAAGGGGTGTCTCAGAAGGCTATTTCCACCTGTGGCTATTTAGATTATGTCCTTACTATTTGTTTAAAATTACACAGTTTATAGTGTCTTCTTAAACATTATACATTTTATATTGCATACCCAAAGCATCATATTTTTGAAATATGAAGATAACAAAAAATCATGAAGAATCTTATGTTTGAGAAAGGTCTAGGTTTGCTTACTAGAAAATTGACTTAAGGTTTCCCCTTAAGGGAATTTGGTTAATATTCTAAATTGTATTTGCTAACTAAAGCTGGAAGCTAATTGAATATTCTCATTTCATCTAGGGTTCTGACAGATCTTATACTGCAAAAAATTCTTCAAAGGGCAGATAACTCAATCTTCTACTGTCATCTTAGTTTACTGCATGATACTCTGATAAATATCAAATGTTATTTACTGTTGAAGCAATATGAAATTTCTGTGTGACATACACTTAATTGTAAATGTGATTTTTTTAAAAGAAATATATATATAAACTCAAAATATCCAGAATATGCTTGGAAATAAATTTGTTGCAATCTCATATGACAAGTGAATGCTGTCTTGGATGACAGAATAAAGTAAAGGTTATATGTACTGAGACAGAAAATATAAGACAAAGATCATTTTTCAAACTATGCCAAAAAGAACAAAAATATGTCATTTAGAAAGCTAGCCAAATTATGCCAAAACCCCAATCCTACACATTACCTCTCTTCTCTATCCTCAATCTTATATGATGTTTTGTGTAAATGACTAAGGGCACAATCCTATGCATGTTTAGACAGAAAAAAACTCCTACAACTCCCAGCATTCCCTGCCTTTTTTCTGTCTAAACATGCATAAGATTATGCCCTAAAATGTTCCTATTCTTTCAGGGATAGAAATGTGGCAAAATGTAATGGGCAGAGCAATCCTAAGTAGAGCCTGTGGCATGGAAGAGCGAAATGGCAGATCCTCTGCCAAGGCGGAAGGTGGGGGTGGTTTCCTTCCTTACTGTGCAGATTGTTTGCTATTTTAAATTTCCCACCCATTGATTCACGTGGGGAAGAAATTTGTCATGCCAACTCCAGGCCCAATACTGGAGTCCACCTGACAACTGAAGGATCCTTGGATCTAGCAAACCTAAGGACACCTTCACCCCGCATTCACCCTTGGACCACCTTGTTTTGGGACCTTCTAATGGCTACTGCAAATGGAATGCCCACTGGAAGAGAGCCTTCTCAGTGGTTCCCCCCCTCCCCTGCCCTCTTCTCTCAGGAATCTGGTAGCATATAATCAGTTTTTACTCAGGTCCCAGGTTATCTTTGGCTGATGGTTTAAAAAATGTTTTTAGATATATGTTGTCTGGGTGTGTGCTATCTGTTTATATGTTTTTACACAGATGGTTTTCGTACTTTGTATAATGTATTTTAATGGTTTTTAATTTGGGGAAACTGCCCAGAGAGCTTTGGCTATGAGGCAGTACAGAAATATAACAAAGGAAATAAAAATCATAGTAGAATTATGTCTATGGATCTGCCTGTAGGCAGAAGAGGGGCTTCCATTCTGGACATGTCTCTTGTACATACTTTCCAGTCACTTCAGGAAGAAAGTAATGAATGAACTGAGTTCTATCATGGTTAGCTGAATGTAATGTCTCTGTTACTATCCATTGTCTGGAAAGAATAGGGGATTTAAATCAGGGGGTAGAAAGACTTCATGTTAGTTAAAATAAATCAGGGGGTAGAAAGACTTCATGTTAGTTAAAATAAATGTCTTACAGACCAGTTGTTTTATAACTTTCTCCCTGAAATGAGGGGAAGGGGGACTCCCATACAACCCAGTTCTATACCAGACTGAGTATTCTACTCAGAACACAACACTTCAATACTGCACTGTAAATGAAAGTTTACTTCAATTAATATGAGTGGATCCTGCTCTAAGCTGACATATTTAAACAATGTCTATTACCAATATATTATATAAATATACATTTCAAATTATCAATTCATATGGCTTTTGTGTCCTTGAAAACATTCCATCTTTTGTCTTACCAAAATTAAGAATTCGATTAGAGAGCAATCTTACAGCTCTGAGGTAGAGACTGAGGAGCCATAGGATACTGGGGATTTTCCCCTTTGAGACCATTGTTGTTGTTGTTCAGTCGTTCAGTCGTGTCCGACTCTTCGTGACCCCATGGACCATAACACGCCAGGCCTTCCTGTCCTCCGCTCTCTCCCGGAGTGTGCTCAAGTTCACATTCATTGCATCGGTGATGCTATCTAGCCATCTCATCCTCTGCCATCCCCTTCTCCTTTTGCCTTCAATCTTTCCCAGCATCAGGGTCTTTTCCAGGAAGTTTTCTCTTCGCATTAGGTGGCCAAAATATTTGAGCTTCAGCTTCAGTATCTGTCCTTCCAATGAGCACTCAGGGTTGATTTCCTTTAGGATGGACTGATGTGACCTCCTTGCAGTCCAGGGGACTCGTAAGAGTCTTCTCCAGCACCACAGTTCGAAAGCATCGATTCTTCAGCGCTCAGCCTTCCTTATAGTCCAGCTCTCACAGCCATACATTACTACTGGGAAAACCATAGCTTTGATTATACGGACCTTTGTCGGCAAGGTGATGTCTCTGCTTCTTACTATGCTGTCTAGGTTTGCCATAGCTTTCCTCCCAAGGAGCAAGCGTCTTTTAATTTCATGGCTACAGTCACCGTCTGTGGTGATCTTGGAGCCCAAGAAAATAAAATCTGTCACTGCTTCCATTTCTTCCCCTTCCATATGCCAGGAAGTGATGGGGCCAGATGCCATGATCTTAGTTTTTTTAATGCTGAGTTTCAAACCAGCTTTTGCACTCTCCACTTTCACCCTCAACAAGAGGCTCTTTAGATCCTCTTCACTTTCTGCCATCAGGGTGATATCGTCTGCGTATCTGAGGTTGTTGATAATTCCTCCAGCAATCTTAATTCCGACCTGTGATTCATCCAACCCCGCGTTTCTCATGATGTACTCTGCATATAAGTTAAATAAGCAGGGCGACAATATACAGCCTTGTCATACTCCTTTCCCAATTTTGAACCAATTGGTTGTTCCATGTCTGGTTCTTACTGTTGCTTCTTGACCCTCATACAGGTTTCTCAGGAGACAGGTAAGGTGGTCTGGTACTCCCATCTCTTTCAGAATTTGCCACAGTTTGTTGTGATCCACACAATCAAAGGCTTTAGCGTAGTCAATGAAGCAGAAATAGACCTTTTTTTGGAATTTTCTTGCTTTCTCCATGATCCAGCGAAAGTTGGCAATTCGATCTCTAGTTCCTCTGCCTCTTCAAAACCCAGCTTGTATTTCCAGTAGTTCTCGGTTCACATGCTGCTGAAGCCTAGCTTGTAGGATTTTGAGCATAACCTTGCTGGCATGTGAAATAAGCGCAATTGTACGGTAGTTTGAACAGTCTTTGGCGTTGCCCTTCTTTGGAATTGGAATGTAAACTGACCTTTTCCAGTCTTGTGGCCACTGCTGAGTGTTCCAAATTTGTTGGCATGTTGCGTTCAGCACTTTAACAGCATCATCTTTTAGGATTTTAAATAGCTCAGCTGGAATAATGTCATCTCCGCTAGCTTTGTTGTTAGTCATGCTTCCTAAGGCCCACTTGACTTCACTCTCTAGGATGTCCGGCTCAAGTTCAGTGACCGCACTATCATGGCTATCAGGGACGTTAAGATCTTTCCTGTATAGTTCTTCTGTGTATTCTTTCCACCTCTTCTTAATCTCATCTGCTTCTGTTAGGTTGTAACAGAAGCAGATGAAAGGCTACTTGTAAAGCCTTTTTTGTCCTTTATCATGCCCGTCTTTGCACAAAACATTCCCTTGATATCTCCAATTTTCTTGAAGAGATCTCTAGTCTTTCCCATTCTGTTGTTTTCCTCAATTTCTTTGCATTGTTCATTTAAGAAGGCCTTCTTGTCTCTCCTTGCTATTCTCTGGAAATCTGCATTCAGTTGGATATATCTTCCCCTTTCTCCCTTGCTTTTCACTTCCCTTCTTTCCTCAGCTACTTGTAAAGCCCCATCAGACAGCCACTTGGCTTTCTTGCATTTCTTTTTCTTTGGGATGGATTGAGTTGCTGCCTCCTGAACAATGTTACGGACCTCCGTCCATAGTTCCTCAGGCACTCTGTCTATCAGGTCTAATCCCTGAAATCTATTCCTCACCTCCACTGTATATTCATAAGGGATATGATTTAGGTCATACCTGAATGGTTTAGTGGTTTTCCCTACGTTCTTCAATTTCAGCCGAAATTCTGCAAGAAGCAGCTCATGATCTGAGCCACAGTCAGCTCCAGGTCTTGTTTTGACTGACTGTATAGAGCTTCTCCATCTTTGGCTGCAAAGGACATAATCAATCTGATTTCAATATTGACCATCTGATGATGTCTACGTGTAGAGTCGCCTCTTGTGCTGTTGGAAAAGAGTGTTTGCTATGATCAGCGTGTTCTCTTGGCAAAACTCTATTAGCCTTTGTCCTGCTTCATTTTGTACACCAAGGCCATGCTTCCCTGTTATCCCGGTGATTTTTTGACTTCCTACTTTGGCATTCCAATCCTCTATGATGAACAGGACATCTTTTTTTGGTGTTAGTTCTAGAAGGTGTTGTAGGTCTTCACAGAACCGATCAACCTCAGCTTCTTCGGCCTCAGTGGTTGGGGCATAGACTTGAATTACTGTGATGTTGAATGGTTTGCCTTGGATTCGTACTGAGATCATTCTATCGTTTTTGTGATTGTACCCCAGTACTGCTTTTCCCACCCTTTTATTGACTATGAGTGCTACTCCATTCCTTCTAAGGGATTCTTGCCCACAGTAGTAGATATAATGGTCACCTGAATTAAATTCATCCATGCCTGTCCATTTTAGTTTGCTGATTCCCAAGATGTTGGTGTTCAATCTTGCCATCTCATGTTTGACCACCTGCAGCTTACCTTGATTAATTGATCTTACATTCCAGGTTCCTAAACAATATTGTTCTTTACAGCATCGGATTTTCTTTTCACCACCAGACACATCCACAGCTGAGTGTCCTTTCGGCTTTGGCCCAGCCGCTTCACTCATTCTGGCGCTACTTGGAAATACCCTCTGCTCTTCCCCAGTAGTATATTGGACACCTTCCGACCTGAGGGGCTCATCTTCCGGCGTCATCTCTTTTAGCCTTGCGATACGTTCCATGGGGTTTTCTTGGCAAGAATACTGGAGTGGGTTGCCATTTCCTTCTCCAGAGGACCACATTTTGTCAGAACTCTCCACCATGACCTGTTTGTCTTGGGTGGCCCTGCACGGCATAGCTTACGGCTTCACTGAGTTACGCAAGCCCCTTCGCCACAATAAGGCAGTGATCCATGAAGGGGTTTTGAGACCATAGACAGACCTAAAGTCTCAGATGGGAAAATCCCTGTGTGGATTTCCCCATCTCATCCCTCCCAGTCGCCACATAAAGCTCCATGGAGCTTCTTCTAGCAAGGTCACGAATTCGGAAGAGGATGGGGAGGAAGGACACAGGTCGTGGCAGTGAATGGGGATGAGAGGGTACAGGCCGTGGATCCACCAGATCAACAAGCCTCTTGGCCTCTCTTACCACTCTAACCAGGTAGGTGAGTAGACTGGCTTTGAGGTCCATCTAGCTCAAATTCCAACAAAGTAGCATGAAGAGATTTCAAGAGCCTCCATTGCTGTTCCTGCCTTGCCTGGCTCTTGCCAGCAGGGCTTACGATAGGCCAAGGACTCCAAGATCAGAGCCCTCCATCTACTGAGTGTCAGTCCTGTAGGATTGCACTCTTAATCTACTTTAGAAGACAGTAAAAATACATTTGTATGATCTGTCAGTTTGCTTTAAAATCTCACATCAGCAAGGAAATATTGTTTTTACAATGGGCCAGCTACTTTGCCATCTTTTTTCAGAGCACAATTTACATATGAAAATGTAACTACATTAGTAACTTGCACTGGTAATACCAGAACAACATTTTGACTTTTTAAAGAGTTTATCAAGAGAGTAGTCCTGCTGATAAATGGAGGTCCTGCAAATCAAATAATCTAATGAGATTTAGCAAAGGGTTCAACAAATAAATAATGAGCTTCCTATGTGTGACACCTACCAAGATTTTAAAATACTGATTTTGAAATGTCCACAGTCTAATTTCTCTTTTAAACATCCTTATTGTACAGGCTTACAGTGTAGGTGATAGTTAGGTGAAAACAGAAAAGCAGAGATTCATCAGCTCCCAGGCTTACCTCAAATTCTGCATGTTTGTGTACATCTTCAGCTCTTTGCCTGTTCAAAATAAACTCTGCCTCATTTGCAACACGTACAATGTGGTCTTTCATTGCATGACACAACAATCTGGAGGAAAAAAGTTAACTGAATTCAGTCCTGATGTGCTTTCATTAAAAAATATTTCAAACATCAAATTTAGCACACTTTAAACTGGATTTACTGACATTAATAGGCATAAAATAATAATGTGAGAATAAATTGCCCTGTAAAATCAATCACAATCCACCAACAGAAATTATATATTCAGCTTATTGCCATAATTAAGCAGCACTTGTTTATATGCTACTCTTTTTATTTGGCATGTGTTTGTCCTGAGAAAACTGTCCTGCCCACAGACCTATTAGCATAACATGTACCTTTTATAATTGCCTAGTTACTATCCATCATTACTTACTAATGACAATTTGAAATATACAAACTTTCTTTTAAAATGCCATTATACATAATCAAGCAGGATTGAAATCACATCTTCTTCTCCCCCTTCAGGTTTCCTTAAGAAAAATCAACGCTATCCCTTGGATGAAACGTAAGTGTTTAATATTGTCTTAAAAGTCTGATCCAACTGAACACAGTAAGTGTGTTATCACAGACTTCAGCAGAAGCAGATTTAAGCCAGTGATGAGTGCTTTGAAAATCCTGCCTTTGTATATTTGTTCTTCAAAGGCAAACATTTCTGGAAAATTTTCTCAGCTGTGGGAAAAGCAGTGTTCTTTACCAGAGAATTCCTTCTTTATAATGTGCACTCTGATACCATAATAAAGCATGTTGGCCACAGATGCTCTGCTACAAAAAAATATGGAAATTTTAAGTATTGTACACTCAACTGCTTGCCCTTTCATCAGGGATGGCTCCAGATTTTGCCATCAAAATTGTTACACAGTACAATCTGCAAGGGTTCCATGATGATGTTCCAGCATCCCTTACAATGTTGCGAAGAATGGAGGCATGAAACCCTCTGATTCTACAGTGTTTGAGTGATGCTCTTATGAATATTGCTGTCCCAAACAATCATGTGGACTGGCTGACCCTCCGTTTTATTGACATGGAATTATGATCCTTTTAAACGTGATAATTTGGGGAGAACCTGAGGGGTAAACTATACTCATGGAAATGAAGCCCTGAGAGGCACTTTTTCTAAAGCACAGCAACTTTTGGAATGGCCATTTTCAAGTAAAGAAGTGGCAGTGCTTAGTCCTTTCCCCACTTGCCATTTTTCAGCTCCAAATCCCTCCCCAAGCTGCTTTTTGCCTCCTACAGGTGGTCCAAAATGGGTATTTGCCTGACTTAGTAACTCCATAGGAAGGAAAAACAGCTTGGGGGATGATCTGGAGTAGAAAACACGCAGTGAGAAAAGCATTATGCACTTCTCACCTGACTGCTTTTTCACACAAATTTCCTTTTCTTCAGAGAAACCAGCTATCACAGGGTTTTGTTACAAACCTTTCCATGTAATGTAATGTGTAGTTTGCCTCTGAGATGGCAGATGATCAAACTAGAAGTTATTTCATTAAATATTTTGAGAACTGCCCATCACCACTGGACCATACCACTGAACATGCTCCTGCTCCTGCTGGATCCTACCTTCTGCTATACACACATACAATTATGAGGCTCTGGTGTGTGGTCAGAGTATCAATGCACACAAAAGCTCCACATCAGCAAGTCCCTCCCCATTCAGTTTTGCAGACAGCTTTGTGCATGTATTCCCACTGCACATGACCTGGGGAGCTTTGGTTTGGCCAAATAAGCTAAATTGCAAACATTAAATAATATGTACATTTGAACAATGTATATTAGAATTTGCTAGTCCAGTTGTAGGCAACTGTGTTTTTATATATATAAATGTGTTTCTCACTTTTAATTTATTCCTTGTTGAGCATATTCAGTGTATCAAATCTGATATAACTGTAGGGAACTGCTACCCAAGAAAATGGTGGGTAAAAGGCATTGATTTCTTATGTGGCTCTTCCCTATGAGGGAGGGAGATCTGACTGAGGCTTGCAAAGGTAACAGGAACTCCCTTCAGTTACTTCCCTCTCATGTGATTAGCAATTACATAATGGAGAGAGCGGGGCCTTGCCTCCTGGCCCACCACTGACAATGTGGTGCACGCGGTGCAACCCTCCCCATTTTAGTGGCATTTTTGCAGAGGGGAAGCTGACTGAATGGACATAGTATCTGCCTGTGGACTGGAATACCCCATGATCAGGGTTCCAGGTCACAGGAAAGCTTACACACATTCAGTAGGTACACATGCCCCCAATGCATGGATTCTCGGGGGGGGGAGGGCCACCAGGCCTGCAACAGTGGGACCAAAAGGCAGGGGTTTGCTCCCCCATCAAATGACTGGTAATGTTGAAGGGGAAAACAACTGAATAACCTGGTGTCCCGACTCTCTAGCCTATTCAGTTGTTTTTCCTTTCAACATTTCCTTTCAACATTTTCCTACGTGCATAGTAAAAGGCAGAGGAAAGAAATGGTGGTTCAGCTATTAAATAAGTATGGCAAAACGATAACAGATGACAAAGAAAAGGCAGAGGTGCTCAATTCCTACTTTGGCTCAGTCTTTTCCCAAAGGAGGGTCTATGACCCCCCTGGCAAAGGCGAAGTACAGGCTGAAGGGGCAGGATTGCAGCTTGAGATCGATAGGCATAGGGTCAAGGAACACCTCATTACTTTGAATGAGTTCAAATCTCCAGGGCCAGATGAACTGCATCCTAGAGTCATAAAGGAACTGGCAGAAGAACTCTCAGAACCGCTGTCTATTCTCTTTGAGAAATCATGGAGGACGGGGGAAGTGCCAGATGACTGGAGGAGGGCTAACGTTGTCCCTATCTTCAAAAAGGGTAAAAAGGAGGAACCTGGGAACTACAGACCAGGCAGTCTGACATCAATCCCTGGGAAAATTCTGGAGCAGATCATAAAGCAATCCATCTGGAAGCACCTTGACAACAATGCCGTGATTACTCGAAGCCAACATGGATTTGTCGAAAACAAGTCCTGCCAGACAAATCTGATCTCATTTTTTGATCAAGTAACCTCCCTTGTAGACCGTGGGAATGCTGTAGACATCATATACCTCGACTTCAGCAAAGCTTTCGACAAAGTGCCCCATGATATCCTGATTAGCAAACTAGCTAAAAGTGGGCTAGATGAAACAACAATCCGGTGGATCCACAGTTGGCTACAGAATCGGACTCAAAGAGTGCTTATCAATGGGACCTTCTCAAACTGGGGAGAGGTAACGGGTGGGGTACCGCAGGGCTTAGTCTGGGCCCTGTGCTCTTCAACATTTTTATTAATGACTTTGAGGAGGAGGTGCAGGGAATGCTGATCAAATTTGCAGATGACACAAAATTGGGCGGGATAGCTAATACTTTGGAAGACAGAAACAAAATTCAAAGTGATCTGGATAGACTGGAGCGCTGGGCAGAAAACAACAGAATGACATTTAATAGAGATAAATGCCAAGTTCTGCACCTAGGAAAAAGAAACCAAATGCAGTTACAAGATGGGGGTACGTGGCTCAACCACACTACAAGCGAGAAGGATCTTGGAATTGTTGTCGATTACAAGCTGAATATGAGCCAACAATGTGATGTGGCTGCAAAAAAGGCAAATGCTCTTTTGGGCTGCATTCATAGAAGCATCGCTTCCAAATCCTGGGAAGTACTAGTTCCCCTCTACTCAGCACTGGTTAGGCCTCATCTGGAGTACTGTGTCCAGTTCTGGGCACCACACTTTAAGAAGGATGCAGACAAACTGGAGAGGGTTCAGAGGAGGGCAACAAAGATGATCAGGGGACTGGAAACAAAATCCTATGAAGAGAGACTGAAAGAACTGGGCATGTTTAGCCTTGAGAAGAGAAGACTGAGGGGAGATATGATAGCACTCTTCAAGTACTTGAAAGGTTGTCACAGAGAAGAAGGCCAGGATCTCTTCTTGATCATCCCAGAGTGCAGGACACGGAATAATGGGCTCAAGTTACAGGAAGCCAGTTTCCAGCTGAACATCAGGAAAAACTTCCTGACTGTCAGAGCAATACGACAATGGAACCAATTACCTGGGGAGGTGGTGGGCTCTCCCACACTGGAGGCCTTCAAGACGAGGCTGGACAGCCATTTGTCAGGGATGCTCTGACTTGGATTCCTGCATTGAGCAGGGGGTTGGACTTGATGGCCTTGTAGGCCCCTTCCAACCCTACTATTCTATGATTCTATGATTACCACCTTTACCTGAAATTAACTTTCATTTCCTACCCTCCAGCTACCAGCTCCTAGTGCCATTTAATATTTATACAATGAATTCCCCAGAGTTGAGATAATAGTGTTGTGATCTGTAGCTGGTTGTGGTATTGTCCCCATAATCTCTTTTATTATTTTCCCCATAGACCCACGGCCTTCCCATCCTCCTTAGTAGGAACTGGCAATTTATTCAGGATACATGAGGTGTCCTCAGGTATCTTCAGTCAAAAATGTAGATATATACTGGTATTATCTCTCCTCTCTTCTTTGATGCACAGATTTTCAAACAGCCACATTTGTCTTAGATTTCTTTCTTTGCTCTATCCTAAATGTCACTTTAGTTTTCCAGTTTTGCAATATTAAAGTCTTGTCTACTTAGAAAGCATATGTAGTCCAACTTGCTTTTCCTTTTTCTGATCTACAAAGAACTAAGATATATCCCAGTATTAGGGTGATGATAAGCAACATTTCTAATACAAAGTGAATTTGTGTGGGTTATTCTGAACTTCTTTCTGTTAGATATGCTGGAATTGTAACTCCTGTCGTAGGGCCTGAGACACAAAATAGTAAGAAAGTATATTTTGTTAGTGGAAAAGCATGCCAGCTTTAAGTTATACAAAGTTCTTCACATGCCAAATAAAAAGTAGAGCTTATTCTCAGCTATACAAAATTGGTTTTAAAAGCAATAATATGAGCAAATATATACTATTGTATTCAACCATAATATGGCATTTATTTCCTAGATTTAAAGTTGTTTTAGGACAAGGAATGAATGGCCAGAAAGAAGTGTTATTGCTAGAAATACTCATCCACAAACAGTAAGCTGTTCTGTCCATATACATTTTACTAAAGGTATTCAACAATCACCGTTTCCTATATCCTAATGCCATTATCATGACCCTGTACGACAACCCTGATGAAAACCTAATTATTACAAATTGTTTTTAATTAACAACATTTGGTTTCATCCACAGTTTGTGCAGTGATCAGTGCCTTTGATTAATTACACAATAGACTATTATTGATCAGTAAGTTGCCTTGAGTAACTATTAATAATTTTCATCTTGATGTTAAAAACTTCTGCTGCAGTATCTACCTGCAATCCAGATCTAAGATTGCAGCAAGCAAATGACCCAGCATAAGGCTAAGTTTTGTGAAGTACTGCCACAAAAGCTGTAACATGCCATTATAAATATTCATTTGCAGGTACAATGAAGATCTAACCAATTATTCTTTCTCAAGCACATTTTTCCTACAAGTTTTAATTTGAAAGTGGTCATTTTCCAACATTTTAAATTAAAAATTAGAATACTTTAACAAAAGTAGAAAGCCATTAAAATGAAGATAAAGGCAAAACTAATGGGAAAAAATATTAAATGAGCCTATACAAAAATCTGGATAACATTTAAAAACTACTTCATAATGTTGATTATACAATCTCATATCAGTTTAAAAAAGCAACTGGAAGTGGAGTCCAAATCCAATTCAGAAATTCTTTTGCACTGTTCTTCAATTCACAATTTAAAATTCAATCATAATTGCATAGTAATTATATGCAATTTTACATTCCATTAACCTTGTTTTGTTTTAATTACAAAGCTCCTTTGTAAGATTCCTTTAAATGATCCAGTTTATAATTTCAGGCTGTTCAAGGGAGCACTTTAATTCTACTGCACATTCATCAACTGTTTATGTCCTGTTAATTGTTGACAACGGCACAATTGCATTCTCTAGCTATGATTGATGAACTGTATTCAAACGTTAGCTATTAAGAAGAATAAATATTTATAACAATTTCCTCTTTGCCATCAGAAGGGCAAAATCAAAAGCTCAAGCCAGAAAAATTAGTGTTTTAGCAACCAACATAAGCATAAGCACATGATGTAGATATGTACATTGGTTAAAAATACATATTTTAAAAATATGATTACAAATATTTTGTGTTCATTCATTTATGTTCACATCAGCAAAAGCAGAATTTTTTTTCTTGAAAAGTAATTTATCAGCGATAGAGCACTATTCTATTAATACTGAAGCTGAAGCTCAAATATTTTGGCCACCTAATGCAAAGAGAAAACTATCTGGAAAAGACCCTGATGCTGGGAAAGACTGAAGGCAAAAGGAGAAGGGGACGGCAGAGGATGAGATGGCTAGATAGCAGCACCAATGCAATGAATATGGACCTGAACACACTCCAGGAGAGAGCGGAGGACAGGAAGGCCTGGCGTGCTATGGTCCATGGGGTCACGAAGAGTCGGACACAACTGAACAACTGAACAACAACAAACAGCACTATTAGCATTCATAATAAGGAACATAAACATTGTTATTTGCTCAGCGCTTATAGCACGGTATCAAGTGTACCAACAGATATGATCTTATAATCAAACAAGACTACTGTAAGTTGAAAACTGTGCAGAGGAATCTTAGAACAAATGTTAGAAGCCCTAACTACATTTTAAGACATAAGGCAGAGACAGATTTCTTGTTTTGTTTACTTAGTTAAGTTATATTCTGGTCCTTTGTCCAAATACTCCTAACAATGTTAGAGCCTCAGTGTGGCTATTGACTTCTGCCATAAAGATTACAGTAAATCCACTTAGGGCAATATCCAACAGTATCACTCCACAAAT
The DNA here is from genome assembly GCF_057233095.1 of Heloderma suspectum. Classification (NCBI taxonomy): domain Eukaryota; kingdom Metazoa; phylum Chordata; class Lepidosauria; order Squamata; family Helodermatidae; genus Heloderma; species Heloderma suspectum. Next base: position 40,950,450 of record NC_139460.1, on the reverse strand, counting down.
TCAAACAGTGCTAGCAAAGCTTCGCCAAATTCTTTAGTTGTGGAAGTGTGCGTGGAGCATGTGCTAACAGAGTACATGCCCCACTCCTGAAATGGTTGTGCAACTCCCATTTGTGCAAATGGTTGTGCAGGGGGAACTTTAGTTTCTAAAGGGGATTCTCCCCTTCCCGTAGTTTGGAACCTAGCTTCTGCTAGTGCAACATTATTTGCATTAGCAGAACAACACAGTTGGATATTGTCCATGGCAATTTATATAGGTTGTGACGTATGGCTGTGAGAGCTGGACTATAAGGAAGGCTGAGAGCCGAAGAATTGATGCTTTTGAACTGTGGTGCTGGAGAAGACTCTTACGAGTCCCCTGGACTGCAAGGAGGTCAAATCAGTCCATCCTAAAGGAAATCAACCCTGACTGCTCATTGGAAGGACAGATACTGAAACTGAAGCTCAAATATTTTGGCCACCTAATGCGAAGAGAAAACTCTCTGGAAAAGACCCTGATGCTGGGAAAGACTGAGGGCAAAAGGAGAAGGGGACGGCAGAGGATGAGATGGCTAGATAGCATCACTGATGCAATGAATATGGACTTGAGCACGCTCCGGGAGAGAGCGGAGGACAGGAAGGCCTGGCGTGCTATGGTCCATGGGGTCACGAAGAGTCGGACATGACTGAATGACTGAACAGCAACAACTACTACACACAAAATGGTGCCAGGAATCTTTTGTTCAGAAAGGTTACATTTACAAGAAAAAATTGCACACTTCATTCTTGGTGTAATTTTACTCTATTCTGCAGGCATGGTGCACAAGAAAACTACAACTACACAAAATGATTACAGTGGTACATTACGTTTCCTGAGCACACTAAGTTTCATCAATTTCTGATTTTACATTTCATCATTGTACTGAGATTATCAGCAAAAATGAAGCTTTAAAAATGTACTAGAATTTTTCTTCAGTTCTACATACAGCCTTAATGATACAGTTTGAAATAATATATTACCCCAGCAGATCAAAAGAAATAGAACTTGTAGATAGTGGTTAACTCTGCTTTAAATAGTCCTCTGTAAGCTTAACCAAAAAAAAGAGAGATGCTACTCTTGCGAAAGGCAAGCTAGTTTTCCATGGCATGAACATTCAAATTACTATTAGGTGAGATTGTAAGCCACATTCCACAGAATACAACTTCAAAAATAATGGAACTGAATTGCACCCAAAGTCCTAACTGTTATACATGAAGTGTCTATTTTGAGGTATTAAAGTAGTACAAGTTTGTATTGGGAATTATGATACAAACAGTGCTTCTTCATGAACTGCATAAATACACGTTATTGTACCATGAACAGGGTGCTCCAAAGCAGATGGAGTGACAGATGGATTTGCAGATTGGGTTTCCTAGATTTTATCTGTAAAAAAACTTTGCTGGTCAAATAAGATGGTGGCTCAAATCTCATATAAACCTTAAAATATTGCATAGGTTTTCTCAGTTAATAAAGTTTGAGTTCAACATTTTATGTATTAACTAGCTGCATATTTTTCATGAAAAGCACCTCTGCTGTAAAATTCTTTCATTAAAATACTTCTTCCTCTAGTATTCCTGCAGCAGATGGTGAAAGTATTATTGCCCAATGGAATTAGATACAAAATGACTACTTGTCCGAAAGCTTTAAAATTAATTACCTTCCTTCATTGATGAGCTCAATGAAAGCAAGTCCTGCATTCTTCTGAATAGAATTCTGCCATTCCTAAAGGGAGAGAAAAAAACACATTTTTAAAAAGCAGCAATTACTTTTGAAAGTATGCTTGTATTTAATTTTGATAAAAAAAGATTATTTCATCAGCGTTTTACATGCGTTTCTCTGGTTACCATATGCTCAGTCTTTATCAACATTCTTCCATTGCATTGTTATGATACATGTAGCATTGTACATGTGTGTTAGATATAAGCCAAAATATCAGAGCTATCTACCAGTTTAAGATTTATCAGGTTGAAAATGTTGCTTTGACTAATTGTTATTAAAAGTGAGGCATTTAACTAGCAAATGGTTCAGAATTCATTCCTACTTATTTAATTTACAGATACCGTAGAAAACAAGAAGTTTTATAACAGTTAATTATTTTGATGTGGGCTAAATTCTAAAGGAGATTAAACTACTCTCTTTGGTGCGAGAGCCCCAAGATACAGGACTGGTTTGGACACAATGGTAAATCACTGCTTAGTGTTAACAAGAGAAAGCCTAGGTGAAATTTAGGATTGTGTGTTCCCCTTCTTCCTCCTGGGTGGCCATGAAGAGTACAAAAGCTTTGGCTTCAGTCTTTGATTAACAGTAGTTTGCTATGTCAATTGAACCCAACAAACTGTGGTTAATCTTAAGTATGGTTAGTGGAAATAAGCCAGCTTCAAACTGTAGTTTACAAAGGTGGCTTGCTTCCACTAAACATAGTTAAAATTAACCATAGTTTAGGGTTCAGATAACATGCTAAACTGTGATTAACCTAAAACAGAAGCAGAATCTTCTGATCTCTTCCTCATGGCCACGCTGACAGAGTAGAAGACGGGTGGAGTGCATGAACCAGAAGCTCACTGCAACACATACTTGCAATGTTATACCACAGTTTAGTGTTACATGCAAACCAGCTCAAAGTGTCAGTGTTATGTCAATTTCCATAATAATAAAACCAATATCCTAAAATCTTTCATAGGTACAGGAATCCTCTCTAGTTGGTTTTAAACATGATGTCTAGTAAGGCTGGTGACAAATAACTATGTTGCTTACCTAGTCTCTAGTCTAGTGCAGCTTCTAAAACAAATTTTCCATTGTATTCAACCACCCTTTGCAATATTTGTAAGACGTGACTTCAGAAAACTAGTCATAAATTGGGTTCTTCTGATCATATTTTTAATTTTTCAAAAACATACTTCAAAATAATAATGCACAAATGGGAAACACATAGTGAAGTGGGTAACTGTAACCCTTTCCCCCCACCCCACCCCACCCTCTTTAAAATCACCCACTATTCTGTGGGTTTCCCATTCGTGCTGGGGTGGGGGTGGCTCTTGAAGGGTACCACACATGGCCCACTGTTCCCCGCCCCAGCATCCCCCTCCTTGCCATAAAAAAGAGGTTTGTCTTTTAGCAAACAGTATGCTATGCACTGGGGATTTAAAGGTGCCCCGTGTGGAAAATTGGGGGCGGGGCAAAATTCAACCCCTTGCCAAGGGCTGTGGGGGTAACACAGTCCTTGGTGGGGGGTTGGATTTCACCCTCTCACCACCAATTCTCAATGTTTTCTTTATTTCCCCTATCCCATTGTGCGCAAAAAGGGGCTGGGGAAATTTTAAAAAGGGGGGAGCCGACCTCAATTGCTACAGTGGTCAGAGCTGGGGAGACTTGGCATCACACAAGACGGGTCTGCTGCCAGGTCCCCTGGGATCTGAGCTGGAGGAGTGAGGGGGAGGAAGGGGCGAGTGGGGGGAAAATAAGCTACACACAGTAGCTTATTTGCCTGATCGTGTGACAGAGCACAGTGGTCTGTTTTTAAAATAAGCTACTGTGCGTAGCTTATAAACCACCATGTCTTAAAGTGATGTGCGAACCTGCCCTCTGATTCTCAAACCACCATTGCCAATGATATTTACATTCTGAAAGCAATTTGTATATTAATTCATATGCTAACATAAATGTTTAAGAATGTAGAGATGCCACCAAATTCTTCCCCAAAAGGAATCCTGGCTAGATTTTTGGGTCTCTGGTTTGAAGGTTTCTGGCCCCATGTTCTGAACTGGATTTATCTGACTCCTATAAGCTGCAATACGAGGGCTTCCAGACTGTGTAAGGCCTCACCAGGAATATGATGTAATGATATAACCATGTCATATCTAAGCAGAACAGTACTGCCTGTGTAAGCCTGACAAGGGCTAGAAAAACCTGAGGATGCCCTCAGAATATTCTGGGTTGGCTGGGTGTGATGAGCCTGCACAGAGAATTTTAGCACATTGAACGGGTTGGCAACACATCAAAAGACTCTCTGCATCGTGCCAGGGTGTAGCAGCTATGTCAGAATCCAATACAAATTCTAGAATCTATTCTAGAGTTTTTGGCAGTATTAAATCATGTGATTTCACTCCGGCATTTTGAAGTGATAGAATTCATAGAATCATAGAATGGTAGGGTTGGAAGGAGCCTATAAGACCATCAAGTCTTCCTTCTGCTCAGTGCTGGAATCCATGTCAAAGCACCCCTGACAGATGGCTGTCCAGCCTCATCTTGAATGCCTCCAGTGTAGGAGAGTCCACCACCACCGTAGGTAATTGGTTTCATTCTCGTATTGCTCTAACACTCAGGAAGTTTTTCCTGATGTTCAGTTGGAATTTGGCTTCCTGTAACTTGAGGCCATTGTTCCATGTCCTGCACTCTGGGATGACAGAGAAGAGATCCTGGCTGTCCTCTAAGTGACAACCTTTGAAGTACTTGAAGAGCGCTATCATGTCTCCCCTCAGTCTTCTCTTCTCAAGGCTAAATATGCCCAGTTCTTTCAGTCTCTCCCCATAGGGCTTTGTTTCCAGTCCCCTGATCATCTTTGTTGCCCTCCTCTGAACCCTCTCCAGCTTGTCTGCATCCTTCTTAAAAGTGCGATGCCCAGAACTGGACACAGTACTCCAGATGAGGCCTAACCAGTGCTGAGTAGAGGGGAACTAATACTTCCCAGGATTTGGAAGCTATGCTTCTATTAATGCAGCCCAAAACAGCATTTGCCTTTTTTGCAGCCACATCACATTGTTGGCTCATATTCAGCTTGTAATCTACAACCATTCCAAGATCCTTCTTGCTTGTAGTGTTGTTGAGCCAAGTATCGCCCATCTTGTAAATGTGCATTTGGTTTCTTTTTCCTAATGCAGAACTTGGCACTTATCCCTATTAAATGTCATTGTTTTCTGCCCAGCGCTCCAGTCTATCCAGATCACTTTGAATTTTGTTTCTGTCTTCCAAAGTATTAGCTATCCCGCCCAATTTTGTGTCATCTGCAAATCTGATCAGCGTTCCCTGCGCTACCTCCTCCAAGTCATTAATAAAAATGTTGAAGAGTGCTGGGCCCAGGACTGAGCCCTGCGGTACCCTGCTCATTTCCTCTCCCCATTTTGAGAAGATCCCATTGATAAGCACTCTTTGAGTCCGATTCTGTAGCCAACTGTGGATCCACCTGATCGTTGTTTCATCTAGCTCACTTTACCTAGTTTGATAATCGGGATATCATAGGGCACTTTGTTGAAAGCTTTGCTGAAATGGAGGTATATAATGTCCACAGCATTCCCACAGTCATTTTAGACTCCCAGCTGTCCACGGAGGCTCAGGTGTCAGCTGTGAGCCGGACAGTGCTGTACCATCTCCATTTGATACGGCAGCTGAGCCCCTACCTTCCCGACCATCTGCTCCCATTGGTAGTATATACCTTGGTCTCTTCTCGTCTAGACTACTGTAATGTGCTCCACATGGGGTTACCCTTGAAGACAGTTCGGAAGCTGCAGCTGGCAGCAGCTCACCTGATTAAAGGCAGCCACCGGCATGATCACATCCCTCTGGTGCTGAAGGAGTTGCACTGGCTACCAGTTGTTTTCCAGTCCAAATTCAAGATGTTGGTTTTGACCTTTAAAACCTTATACGGTTCCGGCCCAGCCTATCTCAAGGAGCACCTCCAGCAACACCAGACAGGCCGCTCAACAAGATCAGCCTCAGGTGGCCTTCTCTCTGTCCCATCAGCCAGGACAGATAGGCTGGTGAGGATGAGGGAGAGGGCCTTCTCTGTGGTGGCCCCCACTCTGTGGAACTCCCACCCTAGGGAACTCCGCCATGCCCCCTCTTTAATGAGCTTCTGCCACACAATGAAAACTTGGTTGTTCAGGCAGGCATTTGGGGTGGGTTAGGGTATTTTTAGAAATATGTTTTAATGTAGAATTTTATTGTTTTAAAACTGTTTGTATTGCTGTACATCGCCCAGAGTGGCCAGGTGACTGGCCAGATAGGCGATTAAGAAATTTATTAAATAAATAAAATCAATCTCAAGCGGCAATCCTGCTCCTTCAGTCTGTACTTCACCTTTGCCAGGGGGGTCATAGACCCTCTTTCGGGAGAAGACTGAGCTAAAGTAGGAATTGAGCACTTCTGCCTTTTCTTTCTCATCTCTCATCATTTTGCCATCCTTATTTAATAGATGAACCACCATTTCTTTCCTCTGTCTTTTACTATGCATGCATCTGAAGAAAGCCTTTTTGTTGCTTTTAGCATCCCTCGCTAACCTCAGCTCGTTCTCAGCTTTAGCCTTCCTGATGCCATCCCTGCAGTTCTGTGCTACCTGCCTATACTTTTCCTTTGTAGCTTGGCCTTCCTTTTTCTGAGGCCACATTGGCTTCTTCTGTTGTCTTCCACCTTTTCTTCTTGTTGAAATTGTTTGCAATTGTGCCTTGAGAATTTCCTTTTTTAAAAACGCCCACCCATCTTGGACTCCTTTTCTCATATGAGTCGCTTGCCATGGGACCTTACTTATCATGGTTCTGAGTTTATTAAAATCAGCTTTCCTAAAATCCAGGGTACGTATTTGGCTACACTCGGCTTTTGCTTCCTTTAGAACCAAGAACTCAAGTATAACATGGTCACTTTCCCCCAGAGTTCCCATAACTGCTACTTTATCCACTAAGTCATCTCTGTTGGTTAGGATCAAGTCAAAGATAGCAGATCCTCTAGTTCCTTCCTCTACTTTCTGTAGGAGGAAGTTATCCGCCACACAAGTCAGGAATTTCTTGGAGGGGCAAATTGTTTTGCAGAATTTATCTCCCAACAATTATCGGGGAAATTGAAGTCCCCCATTACTACTACATCATGCTTTCTTGAAGCATTGGCAATTTGCTTTTCAAAAGTTTCATCCTTATCTTCTCCTTGATTGGGTGGCCGGTAGTAGACTCCAACCATCATGTTCCTTTTATTCTTTGCTCCATTTATTTTAACCCAGATGCTGTCGGTGGGGCTATCAAGCTCATCCTCCTGTATATCTGTGCAGAGATGTGTATTTTTAACATATACTGCAACACCACCTCCCTTTCTGTTCCTTCTGTTCTTTTTGAACAGGTTATATCCTTCAATTGCTGTATTCCACCAAGTCATCCCACCAAGTTTCAGTTACACCTATCAAGTCATAATTTCCCTCCTGTAATAAGAGTTGTGTTTGTTTCCCATACTCTGGGCATTAGTATATAGACATCAAAGACCATGTGCTTTATAGTCTGGCTTTCTTCCTACATGTTTTTGAAGACTATTATTGGGTGCTATTAGAGCTGTTCTCTCCATTGTGGTGCATGAGCCTTTGTCCATTGTTACCTGCAACTTTACGTCTCCCCCTCCCATAGGATTCAGTTTAAAGCCCTCCTGATGAAGTTCTTCATGCTGTGGCCAAACACATTCTTCCCAGCCTTTGTGAGATGCAACCCATCCCTTGCCAATGGTCCATCTTTCAGAAAGTATAGCCCATGGTCCCAGAATCCAAATCTCTTGCATTGGCACCACCTTCATAGCCAGTCATTCACCTGGAGGATTTTCCTTTCCCTTTCTATCCCTCTTCTAACTACTGGAAGGATGGATGAGAAAACTATCTGGGCCCCAATGTTCTTGAGTTTCCTTCCCAAAGCTTCAAAGTCTGACATGATTTTTTCGTAGCTCTGCTTGGCGGTATCATTTGTGAGATGAGAAGAAAGGGATACCTGTCAGTTGGCTTTATAAGTGTAGGCAACCCTTCAGTCACATCTCTAATCCGTCTTCCTGGGAGACAGCATACCTGATGACTCTATGGGTCTTTGCAATGTACTTGGGTTTCAATCCCACATAGCAAGGAGTCCCGACTACTACTACTCTTTTTTTGTTGTAGGCCTTGGTTTTATTGCCTCTGCTTGACTGACATTCAGCCTCTTGCTTGTTCTCATGCAGGTTCCCCTGTAATTCTTCCTTTGCAGGCTGTCCTCCAGTCTCATATTCATGTATCTGGAAATGGTTCCATAGTTCCACTGCTTCCACTGGTGCAGAGTGGCTTCTAGTTCTTCTGCTCCTAACTGTTACCCTTTTCCAAGAAGTATCCTCTACTTCATTTTTCCTTGCCTCAGCATTTTCCTCTTCCGCCTCAGTTTGATGTTGCTCTTCTGGCTTCTGTACTTTGCTTTGCTGCTGTAGTTCCACCGTTCTGTCTAAGAACTCTTCATCTTCTCTAATTCCCTGGAGGGTTGACACTCGCTGCTCCAGTCCTATTACCTTTTCTTCCAACAGTGTAATCAACTTGCACTTGTTGCACGTATAAGCGATGTTAATCTCAGGCAAGAAAACAAACATTACACACACCTTGCAGGTCACCACCACTGGAGAATCTTTTCTTTCTATAGTCTCTATTCCCTTTATGTTTCTAGCTTTCTTATTGTATTGGGATAGCCTGTGTTTTGTCCTCTATTCACTGAAGATTAACAACAGAGTCCCAGTGGTATGGAATTGTGTGTTACAAGAAAAATAAATTTTTGAAAAATTTTTAGGGCCCTCCCTCTTGACCTCCCTCTGTCAAACTGCCCTGCCAAACTCCTGTTTTCTCTCCCTGTTTGCTTGCTATCTGGGAGCTTCCTTGCTTTTATAGCCTCTAGACCAGCTGGAGCAGCTTCCTCTGCTCTGCTCTGCTCAGCTAGGAGACAGGGAACAGACTGAAACTCCCCATCCACACAGCTGCTGCGAGTACTCAGGCCACCCCCCCTCAATAAAATTGGCCATCTCAGGAGTGCATGGTGACTCAGAATGGTAAATCCCTGGGCTTACTCCAGCCCACTCACTGCTTTGCCTTTGTCTCCTCTTCCACTGCAACTCCCCTGACAAACTCCTGTTTGCTTGCCCTGTTTGCTCACTCTGATCGCTCACTCTCTGGGAGCTTGCTTGCTTGCTTTTAAAGCCCCTAGATCAGCTAGAGCAGCTTCCTCTGCTCTGCTCTGCTGGAAGAAAGGCAACAACCAAAGGGCTATACCATTTTCCACTTTCCTGAAATTGTTGATAGGCCTTATAATCTACCAAAATATATATTAAAAAAGCTATTTCCAATTGACATCTTTTGGGAAAATTGAACCTTCACACACCCAAGTGACATTTATTTATTTATTTATTACATTTCTATACTGCCCAATTGCCAAACCTCTCTGGGCAGTTCACAAAAATTAAAACCACAAGTACAGCATAAGAACAGTATAAAATACAAATTGGATTAACCTTAAATATTTAAACTGTTTGCAAAGTTCAGCCTCTGATACATGCTCTTTGTTTTCACAGCTTTCAGCCAATGCAAAAATAGCGACAGCAAATATACAAACACAAATCTTGATCAAATTCCTGCAAAGGATGACATACTTAATAATAAGTCAAAAATAATAGCCAGATTTATAAATATAATTCTCTCTCATCCACTAGGCATGCCAACTGAATCTAACACAAATGGTGAATCACTGCTTAGCAATCATAATTTTTTTTTTCTGACCACATTTAATTACTTGATTAATAGACTACACAATTTTTTTCAGCTGTAAGGCACATTTTTGTTTTTTGAACCACCCAGACAGCTTTGGCTATTGAGTGATATAGAAATGTAATAAAACAAATGAATTTCTGTCCTGCTGCACACATGGTCATTTCCTATTTTGAAGAGGTATTGCACAATTGCAGCAACTTTCCTCCGATATAAATGTAAATATGTAATTGCTTTCCTGAATTTAACACATATTGGCAACATTCCATGGAATATGTGACTCCTTTACAACTGACATTCTCTGTGCTGACCATAAACTTTTGATTTATTTCCATGTTCTGCCCAACTACAGGTATTCGGTCACCTTCTTTGAACTTTCTAAGGCCATTTATGTACAGATATTATTTTATTATAATAATCTACTCAAAATTTTGGAAGTAATGTTTACCTGCATCTGAGCACACAGAAATGGCAAGTGTTTGGTAAATTAACTTAAATTTGAAACCTTTAATTAATATTTCTTTCTTCTGCACAGCGAGAAACATTCAGTAAGCAGTATCGCTAATTTTGGGCTAGAATGTTGCAAAAATAGTATCTAACATGACCACTTTCTCCCACTACATTTTGTATCTGTATACCCTGCATACAGGATATACTATAATTCAATCTTATACAACAATTTGTTCAAACAATGTCATTGTTTGAACAAATTACTGAAGAATGTGTTGTTTGCTCCTCAGGTTGTTCAATGTCACTAAGTGATGTGACAGCTGTGGCGATTATACCTGCATGGCCACATTTCAACAGAATAATTTCCCTTTACCCAAGGTTCCCAAACATGGGTATTTTGTCTCCTTATTTACTCCTCCTTGACCTCCTATTATACTGACTAGCAATAATTTCTTGTCATTACCATTTGTTTTTGATATACCACCTCAAAGTGCCAGACTGTAGGCATGTGCTTCCAGAAACATGAAAAACTATCCAATAACCAAATCACATGTAATGAGCTTTGCCTGCGAAAAGTACCAATCAGTTGCTAAGCAACATTTTGATTTAGTAACATGGAATGCACAACAATGACATGCCAGTCCATGCTGTTGTAAGAGTTGTAATAAAGGGTCTTTTTTCAAACCCAGTGCAAGATACAGGTTTCTAATTTTTTTAAGCCCTAAATGGCTTAAGGCCAGGATACTTTAAGGACCCCTTTCCACACAAACCCACATGAGTATTCTAATCGGATGCCCTTCTGCTCCTATGAGTTAAGAAACATGGTGGTGAGGGTGGGGGTGGCAGTCTCACAGCCACAGGGTGGCAAAGAATGGTTATTAACCCCCTTTCCTTCTGAGGTTCAGGAAAAAAAGCTAGGCATACAAATGTGGACACTATAGATACAGATTCTTCCTCTACTATATAGCAATCTCTGGTGCTATAGACAGAATTTCTCTAACAGTCTATTTTGTGCCCCTGCCTACAAAGTACAATTAATTGTCACAATTTTATTATTGATGTACCATCAGTATACAAATAATACACAATGGGTGCTGTTTTTATTCTTTATAACCAAGTTCGTACTTGAACATTTTTAGTGCCTATGATTGGTAGATGCATTCTTGTTGGAAAGGTAGGGTACAACTAAAACAAACAAACAAACAAACATAAATAAATAAATAACTTCTTTTTACATATTCCAAACAGCGTACTTGTAGCTTTAACTATATTTCCAGGGTAAGGATTTGCCTCTCAGGGGCAACATAAAGCTGTTTAAAAACAAAAGTACCCTGAACTGCTCAGCTACTCAGTCAACTTGTATTTATGTAATGAAAAATGAAAACCTTATTTTCAGAACCACTGAAGTCTAGCCTTAGATGCCCGTGCCCCACTAAATAACTCCCCCTTATTTCATCATCCTGCTCGTTTGTCAGTCTCTCGACTTGCCCCCTACCTAGTTCTGTCCACTGATTGTAGAGTTCAAGGCTTCTAGCCAGAAAGTGCACTACTTCCACATTATGTACAGCACCCTGTGCGTCATTGGCATGAAGCAGATGTTGTATATAGCAATGCAGTAGCAAAGATCAATGGTTTATTTGTCAGTAAACACAAGATTTCAATCCTGTGTTCACCTCCAATGCACAAACAGGGAGGAGGCATTTACGGGTGGGAGGACTTTCTTGAAATCCCTCCAGGACCAAACTTGACTTTCAGACCAAATGTTCTGTTCAAGTGGGGTAAGTGGTGGGGAGGTAAGGGGGTTGCAGTGGAAAAATTCGTGACATGTGGCACAAATATCCATGGAATACACACATCAGCAAATCACTGCAGATCCCAGTTTTGTATATTTGCACAATGGGATATAAAGCTATGAACAGGAAATGCCATGTGTGAAGCAGATCTAACATTCTACAAAGCAACACCAGTCTGAGGAAAAGTATTTAAAATGGATATTCTCTCACTACTTCCTCAACAATTCTTTTAAAATCCAATTAATAGAACAATTATTAGTTCTAACAATTTAATTTTCTTTTCACTGTGAAGTGGAATTGAAATCCATTTAACATAACTATAAAGTGGAAGAATCAAACTAAAGACTACACTGAATTTTAATGTAATTTTAAATTAGGATATTTAAAATAACCAAGGTTAACATTTTAATTCTGTGATTCTTGTAACTTTAATCATAATCTTATTTTCATAACAATTCATGTCAATTACTTCCATCATTTTGGCTTCTTTAATTTGGCTAGGAAAGAGTTTCTTGATCAGTTTTAAAGCTATTAATGTGGTTTTCTTTTTGATCATTGTATGGACAGCTTTAACGGTGTCTCTAACCTCCCTAAAAATGAATGGCTGTGCAGAACAACCAGCCATAAAGAACAAAGGCCAAAGATTGTGGAGGTGACACAGCCACTTGGAAACAAGAATGCTGTATCAGTGGTTCAATTCAGTATTTAAACTTAATATCAAATAGTAGAGACACACACCAGCCAATCACTTATGTAAACTAGAAGCCATTCAAATTTCTACAGCACAATTAATAACATAATAGTGAAATAAACTGACCTCAAGATTCTGCTAAAGCCAAACTAAATAAAGCAACTTTATGAATTATCTCAATTTTACTGTCTTAAAAAGAAATCTATTTTATTAAGGTAGACCAATGTTTGCGACTATTCAATATACCTGGGATGTGCAACATACTCAGTGAATACTTGATTATTAACACACTAACAGAAACAAGATTTATGTGAGATCCTACAGAATCTCCCCTCTGTTACCGAGAGGCCTGTCTAGCTAAAGAAGTTAAAAAGAAGAAACAGGAGGCAAAAAAGCCTCTGTCGTTCCTACAAACCGGGGCTTAGGATAGATGGAGGGCTCTGATCTTGGAGAACTCAATTTATAAAGTGTCAGTCCCTTAAGATTGCCCTTTTAAGCACATATTCTTCTAGCCCTTATTTATGTTCAAATATATATTAAGGAACAGCTCCAGATTTACTAAGGGATATTCGATCATTTAAACCAAGACATGGTGATGTAATTTTCTGCAAATAACTTTTGGCTTAAATTGGGGGAGGAAGTGGCAGAGTGAAAAGGTCTCTCTGAAACCAGGGGCAAGTTCAAAAAGTGTTGTTGTTTTTTTCAAAGTGTATGAGGCTTACAGTTGGCAGTGGGCATTGGTGGGTTTTCTATTTTTTACTTTACTATTCGCAGCAACAAAAACAACTAGCAATGGAGCTCCTCAGTGGCTGCCTCTACCCCCCAAGAATGCCCCAGACATAGCATGATTCCAAATCATTCTGGGGAAAATATGGCAGCCATCAATGGCCGTTATCTTCTTTTTTTGGTGGCATCACTTTTCCTACCACAATGATGCTGCATTTGGGGCATTCTGGGATGCGGCAAGGGGATGGCTGTTGTGAGCTGGTGGATGCCAGTGACCTCTATTATTGCCACTGCCAGAGGGAGCAGCAAAAATTAAAGCTTTTAAAAAAGAGAAAGGTTCCCACTACCAATGGTAAGCTCACCTCATTGTGCAACTGCCAGCAGTATGTCCAACAGTAAACTGACCTCAGAAAACTGCCCCTTGTAAAACATGAACTTACCACGGACCTATGTAGAATAGCTTTTATTCATTATTACAAAAGTCAAAGCAGACACAAAAACTGGTTGTGAGAAATTTCAATTTCCCAGCATGCCTGCTCCCAAAGGTTATCTTTAGCCCTATCATACTAAGTGAATTGGATGGGAAGTTTTTTTTTGTCTGAATCCACCAAACTTCTAAGAAATCTCCAATTTTAGCCTGTTTTTGTGCCACCATATTTTGGTGAGTCAATGCACATCTAAGAGACTTATCCAGCAAGTGCATGACTGAAAGAATATGCTTAGATCACAAACTGCTGGGTTTGCTACTACATAGGGTTTTGCTACTACAAGCAAATAATAGCTCCCTTGGCTAGGAGAACTTCTTGAGCTCTTTTTTTTAAAAAAAATATTTTTATTTATTTTATCTTTATAAATGAAATAAACAATACCAAAATTACCAACAACCTGATCAATACTACAATTTCCCAGCAATACAATATTCTGATGAGGAGACCACAATAACAAAAAGAAAAGGAAAAAGAAAAAGAAAAAAGGAAAAGAGAGGAGGAAAGGAAGTAAAGAAAAAGAAAAGATGATTCTTTCCCCCTCCCTCCCCTCCTCCCTCTCCCTCCCCTTTAGAGAACGAAGTTTAAACTCCAATACCCCCCCAGCCTCCAATGCCATTCTATTTTAAAAACTATATCTATAACCTTAACAATCTTACAGTTTAATAAACAACCTTACATTTCAATATCATATCATCAATCTTATATCAAAGAAACAGGTCTACAGTTCATTCCCAGTTGTTGTTGTTCAGTCGTTCAGTCGTGTCCGACTCTTCGTGACCCCATGGACCATAGCACGCCAGGCCTTCCTGTCCTGCGCTCTCTCCCGGAGCGTGCTCAAGTTCATATTCATTGCATCCGTGATGCTATCTAGCCATCTCATCCTCTGCCGTCCCCTTCTCCTTTTGCCCTCAGTCTTTCCCAGCATCAGGGTCTTTTCCAGGGAGTTTTCTCTTCGCATTAGGTGGCCAAAATATTGGAGCTTCACCTTCATTATCTGTCCTTCCAATGAGCACTCAGGGTTGATTTCCTTTAGGATGGACTGATTTGACCTCCTTGCAGTCCAGGGGACTCGTAGGAGTCTTCTCCAGCACCACAGTTCGAAAGCATCAATTCTTCGGCGCTCAGCCTTCCTTATAGTCCAGCTCTCACAGCCATACATTACTACTGGGAAAACCATAGCTTTGATTAGACGGACCTTTGTCAGCAAGGTGATGTCTCTGCTTCTTACTATGCTGTCTAGGTTGGCCATAGCTTTCCTCCCAAGGAGCAAGCGTCTTTTAATTTCATGGCTACAGTCACTGTCTGCGGTGATCTTGGAGCCCAAGAAAGTAAAATCTGTCACTGCTTCCATTTCTTCCCCTTCTATATGCCAGGAAGTGATGGGGCCAGATGCCATGATCTTCGTTTTTTTAATGTTGAGTTTCAAACCAGCTTTTGCACTCTCCTCTTTCACCCTCAACAAGAGGCTCTTGAGATCCTCTTCGCTTTCTGCCATTAGGGTGGTATCGTCTGCATATCGGAGGTTGTTGATAATTCTCCCACAGTAGCCAATAATAATAATAATAATAATAATAATAATAATAATAATAATGTTATATAATAATAAAACTTAAAATAAACCTTCAACAATCAGTAATATATTTTATACTAGATATATAAATGCATGTACACAATTACCCTCAAACAATAAATTTAATTACAGCATACCATATCTATTTTGAAATAAAAAATATAAAGAAAAGCAAGAAAAAAAAGAAAAATGGAAGAGAATAAACGAATATATGTATAATCATTATCTTCTGACCTAGCCTGGATCATGTAGACTAAATACAAGCAGTTAACAAAGCTTGTTTAAAGATTCCAGTTCATGGGGTTGTAACAGAAATCTCACGCATTTTTACATTCAGCCATGCCTCCACCATTTCATGATTTAGAAACTTCTTCATCTGACCTTCAGACACTATACAAAGTGTAGCAGGATATTTTAAATAATATTGCAAGTTCATTTGTTTTGCCATATTTTTCGCTTTGATAAATTGTCTTCTTTTATTCGCTACCTCTCTGATGTAATCTGGAAACAACATAACTTATCTTCTTTCCAGGAAAGGCTTCCACCCTCTCTTGCCAAATGCAGGATGTAATTCTTTGTGGAGACTTTTGGACTATGATCGTATAGTCAGTCCCTTTAGCATTTGGCACATGAAATGCCTGCTCAATATCAAGTAAATAATCAGATGGGATAGGGAGTATCTCATGCAAAAGTTTATCCACAAAAATAGGCAATTTTACATCATTAGGCAGATTTTTAATCCCAATAATACATACATTGGATCTTTGCATGAAGGCCTCCAGTTGAGAAATTCTGTCAGAGACATTTTTAAAGCATACTTGTGTCGTAGTTTCATTCCCTGCCATTCAATCTTCTAGCTCGTTAATTTTCGTCTCCATTTTTTGCCATGACGCATTAATTAAATCCACAGCTCCTTGCAAGGCAGTGATGGAATTTTGGATTAAATCCAACCTTTTGGCTTGCTCCATAAATTGCGAAGATAAAGTCTTTATCAGAGTAAATAATTCCCCTAAAAAATTATTAAACCATTTCTACCCCATTTTCTGGCCCAGGGGCAGCTTAATAATTATGTTAAAAGCCCCCAAACAGTATAGCAAAAACACAATTAATCAAACTTGTACAATATTTGGTGGCATTTTGGTTGATCGTAATTGCCCAACTGTATATTTTGGATTTTTCTCATGGACCAGCACAACTATCTTTGTTTTTATATGCTTTGGAAAACACCATATTTAGCCATTCAGGATGGAATCTACCACTAGATGATTTTATACCATCTGCAGAAGGACTTTGCATTCTGAGGGTTCCATCCCCTCGAGCCAATACACAGTTTGGCTTCAACTGATTTCTTATTTTTTTATTTTATTTATTACATTTATATCCCGCCTTTTTTCCTCAAGGAACCCAAGGTGGTGTTCATTAACCTTCTCTCCATTTTATCCTCACAACAACCCTGTGAGGTAGGCTGGGCTGAGAGTCTGTGACTGGCCCAAAGTCACCCAGTGAGTTTCCATGGCCGAGTGGGGACTAGAATCTGGATCTCCCAGCTCTCAGTCCAACACTCTGTTGCTACTGTAAAGGCTGTCATGTTTCCCTTTACTTCTGCCGTCTGCCTACCCTGTGTTTCACCCAGAACAAGAGGAAGATCTGAGTTACATCCAGCCTCTATGTTTTCAGAAATTGTAGTCATCTATTGTTCCACAATGCTAGTTGTAATCTGTACACCTACAAGTGACCAATTTATTCAGTCTGTAGTCTCCATTTTGAGACTGGGTCTAAACTGCAGACCTAATGGCCACAACATCGGGATTAAAATTTTGGATTCTTCTGTTCTTTCCCCATCTCCATTTTTTTTTGCATTGTTTTGTTTGACCACCTAACCTGATGGAGAACTCAGAAGCTTGCACGACAGCTTGTGACATTTTGGTTTGTCCTAATAAAGATATTGCTCAGCTTTGGATTTTGAATATTACTGCTATAATTATGGACAGGTGGAGTCATGGCAATCAGGATTGGACTAGCCAGATGAGAGGAAAGGAGTTCTGATGGTGTATCTATTTTATGCCAGGTTAGTTCATAATAAAGCTATCACCATTCATGACTTGGTCATGGATAAGGGAACTGACGGCTTGCATTGCCAAGACCTGGGAGGAGCGACTTCTCACAGCTATGTCTGCCTGGCTTCTGGTGCTGCAAGAAAAGAACACAGGTTGAAGGGCTGTGTCTGTATGTTGCCTTGGGTCTCTACTGTGTCCGCAGACACCTCCATTTGTGCCCTGCCCCTTCCGATTTTTAAACATTTTAAAATATTTTTCAATTAAAAAAAGAAAATTAACTGGGAGGCTTGCATGGTGCAAAGCAAAGTGTCAGCCTCCAGCACCATTTTTATGTCTACCCTCCACTGCCATCTTTACCTCCAGCACCATCTTCATGGGCACAGAGGCAATCTTAGAAAATAAAAAGGTGAGCGCTGCAGCCCAGTGCTTTGTTTTGAAGAGTGTTGAACTGCCCTGAGAAAAGAAAAGGCTAAGTTGAGGGGTGAGTGTTTTGCATATGTTGTATGTGTTTTGCCTGGTGTTTTTAAACCTGGTGTGTGTGTGTGTGCATGTATTATCTGGCTTCTTTGTCTGCATTAGTGCGATGTGTATTTTGGATATGTTTGTGTGCGTGTGTATGTGTGTGTATGGTATTTTGGGGGTGTGGTATGTGTTTTGCCTGGGTTTGGGGGGGTGCATTTTGCCTGGGGATATGTGTGTGCGTGTGTATTTTGACTGTCGTTTTGCCGTGTGTGTGTTTCTGACCATCACCAGTTTGCTTTCCATGAACTATGTATGTGTGTTTGTTTGGGCTGGGGCATATATACATATATTTGGAGTGTATGCGTATGTATATGTTGCCTGAGTTTCCATGCATCTGTAGGGTGCGTGTGTGTATGTTTTGCTTGGGGCTTTTTGTCTGGGGTGGGGCGACTCCTGCTTTTTCTTTCTTATTTTATGGATGGGTGTTTTGCTGTATGTATGAGTGTGTTTCTCTGAGCATTACCAGTTTGTCCTCTGTGAAATGGGTATTTTGTTGTAATTTGTGGGGGCAAATATGTGATTCGGCATTTGGGGTTCAGACACCACCTCTGTCTAGTACTCAGTTTCTTGGACAAATTACTTGTCCCTTAGCCTCATTAGTTTTCCTTCTTTTAAATGAGTGTTGGATCAGAAAACTGCGGGTTCAAGAGAGTAGGTTTGTGTTTTGGAACTCAGACCCGACCTCTGCTTTGTACTTATTTTTAGGCATGTTTCTTTTCTCTTAGCCTTGCCAGTTTGCCTTCTTGCCCTTAAAGCTCTAAGAGCTTGGGACCTGGGTACATAAAAGAACGGAAATGTCCACATCAACCTGCCTGTGTACGGAGGTTACCTTTGGAGTCCCTCTTCTGGTGCACCGTCATCCAAGGTAAGACAACTGGAGAATGGCAAGAGGGGCTTCTGTGGTGCCCCAGCTCTGGAATACTTTCCCCAGGGAAGCTTGCATGGTGCCCACTCTAATGTCCTTTGGGTGCCAGGCAGAGACCTTTTTTATTTCTACAGGCTTTTAAGTAAGTCCAAATCAACTTAATGGGCCTTACTTTTGAATAAACATACATACGATTGCACCATACAAAACCCTGCACTGTGAATTTGGTCCAGGTACCAAGTTGGCTTTATCAGCCTTGCATGTCCTTGAAGTCCATCCCAATGGCAGTCTGGTGGCAGCCTACTGAACCAATTGACATTTCTAAGGACTCCTCAAAGGCAGCCAATGTATAAGGCATGAATTACAATGGCTTGGTCATCCTTTATCCAGGAAAAAATGCAGCTGGTGTTTCACCCTGAGCTAGTAGAAAGCACTCTTAGCCACCACTGCCACCTGGGCATCCAGAAGCAGCACTGGATCCAAGATCACGCCTAAGCTGCAGAACTGATACTGCAAACTGCCATGAGTTTAGATACCCTTGTGGAAACTATCCTTGTTTTTGTGTGTCACCCAAGGACTGAATATGAGAACCTCAACTGATCAGTAACTGGCCTCTTTTGGTAACAAATATTTATGTATTTGTAATATCTTTAAATTACAGAAATAACTGTAACCTATTGTGACCATTTTGAAAGGTTAATGAAGTTAATTTGAAAATGGAAAACACTGTTTAATAATCAACGTTTTAAGCCACTGTTCAAAACCAGTTTTTTTTACTCATGCACTTTTTTCAGGTACCTATTAGCCACAGCCTCCTGTAAAGACACAGCTCCAAAACATATTAAGTTAGGAATAGAGTTCTGTTATGTTCTCCTGCCTATGAGAGTCTCATAGGGACTCATATCTGTTAACTATAAAGAAATCATTTTTGCTTGTTACAAGTCAAATCCCTCTTCATCAATCCCCAAGTATCATCTCCAGGGTGATCATGTATTCAATGTATAATGTCTGAAAGTAAACATGTTCCTAAGCAAAGGCGATAAGAACAGGCCTTTTCCCCCTTCAGTGCTGGCTCTTTATTTAAAAGCTTTCATTTAAGATTTCAAGATTATGGGCCTCACCAAAGTTACATCACCACAGCGAGAAAGTCCCTTTTGGTTAATCAGAAGAGCAAGTCAAACATTCTTGGAAAAAGGTTATAAATATTTCAGCTTGATAGTTATCAAGTGTATTTTGGAGTTGCAGTTCAAGGAACAGTTTCACTAACTCTATTCCCTGATTAAATAATTTATATTTTCCAGTACATTAAGTAACAATTTATATTAAATCCTTAGACCTTTATTTTCTATTTTAAGAAACAATACCCATTGATAGATATGTTACCGAAAAATATAAGTGATATTTTTAAGGCTTTATTTACTGTACAAAGGTGAAGACTCACATGAGATAGCATAACTCAGTTTTGAGTATATTAGTATTCTGAGCAGGGAACTTTTTATAACAATCTGGAAATAGTTAGAATGTATTGTACTTCTTACTGAGAAAAGAAAGGAAATATTACTGAAAACCAAATCTGCTCTGTATCAAAGAAGGAACTATACTAAAAAAAAAGAAAATCAAACATTAAGAAAAGCTTCATGGTTTATTTGAGAAATCTGCTACAAAACAGTATCACAGCTGTGACATATAAAACTAGGCTATAGGGAACAAAGACTAGCTAATAAAGGACAGATCTTGTCAAAAACAACATCTTAATCCCACCCCCAAATTAACTTAATTCAAATGCATTGATCATGTCATTATATATTTTGAATTTTCCAGAAGAGCACTGTAGATGCAATAACCAAAATCAATCTAATTATAACCTCAAGTTCATATTTGTGCAATGCAGTGTTGGCACACATGAAGGAAAGCTGTTAAAAAGGGACAATAGCAACCAAAATGCAAAGAAACAACAGCCATTTCTGAGTGCCAAATGAATGATGCAGTATCCTTACAGGAGTTCCCGTAAAGCTTAAAGTGAATTTTTCACAAAGACTAAATTCCTCTGGGGAAACAGACTTGATTGCATATCCTTCGGAGTCTAAAAACCTGCCCATATGAACTGAATTATCCATGACATGTACCTTCAGACGTTTGTAATGTGATATTTCATGTAAATTTAGACCATACCTTGGACATGAGCCGCTGGCAATGTTAAGTTTATTCAGGAGCTCAGATAAGAAAAAAATTCTGACATCCTTGCTAATCTGTAGTCGTTAACATGGAATTTCCAACATAAAGAGCATAAAAGCATCTAATTTGCTGTAGCAAATGAAAGGAAAACAAACTTTGCATTTCCCTTTCCTTTTTCAGTGTCTACTGTTACCCTGGTTTATACAAACAAAATCTTTTCAAAAGCCTTCTCAGTCATCCATCTTTTTAAAGATACATCAGACTCCTAGAACAGACTGCAAAATGTAATTAATTTTGAACATAAAATCAAAACTGGTCATGTTCGTAAATGCTGTCTAACCTGTATTCTCAAAAGGTGATGGGGAGGAGAGATGTAATACAGAGACCTGTGTCTCCAAAGGTGCTCTTCTGCTGAAGGAAGGCTCCCATCAGTGGAATGGAGAGGCGATTGTTGCCAATTCCCTCTCACCTCTGCAGCCCCAACCCTCTAGATGGTTGGGGACCCTTTGAAACTGTGTGGGAGGGAATCAGTGAAAATTGCCTCTCCCCTCCCCCTTACATTCCAAGAGCTTCGGCTATTGGGCGATATAGAAATATAATAAATCAATCAATCACGGAATTCCAACTCTGGCTTGTCTCTCCCCCAGTTCCAACTCGGGGTTGTCTCTCTGTAGCAGCACCCACCATCAGGAAAACCATCCTTTGTGTAGTTTGGGAGGCAGAAAATGTGACATTTTTTAAACGCCTCCTGTAAACACACTTGTTCACCCAGGCTTTCTGTCACAGCCTTGTAGGTTATAGCCAGGATTTTAGTAGAAGTAGCCTGGAAGGGCTTGGGCCTATTCAGCCCATCTGGAAGGTCAGAATCTGTGTGAGCGTATCTCTGTCAGTGTTCTCAGAGCAGAGCCGGGGGAGTCACCCAGCTCCCTGTCCACCTGCTGGTCTGGCCTTGGCAGGCAGGGAGGCTGAAAGCTGTCCATGAGAACCTGACAGAGGTGGGGTGGTGTTTGCAGAAGGGTTGCCCAGTTGAAGCGTCAATGCTGGACGGCTGAGCAGTGATGCCCCATTTAGACAGGGGCCTTGCTGAAAGCTAAAGGCCCTTGTCTGTCAAGGGATCCGGAGGGGGTGTCTTACAGTCACACCTTCCCTTTTAAGCTGATGCAAAGGTGAAGAGCCTTTGCTAAGAACATCTCGTCTTCATTGCCCGAAGCCTTCTCTGTTTGGATCCATCATCATCTGGGCTTTTGGAGGCACTCTGCACATCATCATCATTATTTATTACATTCCTATACCGCCCAATAGCCGGAGATCTCTGGGCGGTTTACAAAGATTAAAAACACTAAAAATACAATATAAAGAGATTAAAAACCATTTACATAAAAAACACATGGACAATATTCACAAAAGAAACATACATCCAAAACAACTTCAAACAACAATCTCAAAAACAACCATAACCATAAGACATTCCAGGATTGATTAAACACTTATCACATACTGCCGAATGCCTGGGAGAAAAGTCTTAACCTGGTGCCGAAAAGATAACAATGTTGGCGCCAGGTGGGCCTCGTCGGGGAGATCATGCCATAATTTGGGGGCCACCACCAAAAAGGCCCTCTCCCTTGTTGCCATCTTCTGAGCTTCCCTTGGTATAGGCAGCCAGAGGAGGGCATTAGATGTTGAGCATAGTATATGGGTAGGTTTGTGTTGGGAGAGGCGCTCCATCAGGTATTGCGGTCCCAAGCTGTGTAAGGCTTTATCGGTTAAAGCCAGCACCTTGAATCAGGCCCAGAAACAAACAGGCAGCCAGTGCAAGCGGGCCAGAATTGTTCTTGTATTTTTCTGACTTTCTGGACCCCATTATCAATCTGGCCGCCACATTTTGCACAAACTGCAGTTTCTGAACCGTCTTCAAAGGCAGGCCCACGTAGAGTGCATTGCAGTAATCTAACCTGGAGATTACCAGAGTATAGACAACTGAAGCCAGGTTATCTCTGTTCAGACAGGGACGTAGCTGGGCCACCAACCGAAGCTGGTGGAAGGCACTACGTGCCACTGAGGACACCTGAGACTCAAGTGACAAAGATGGTTCCATGAGGACCCCCAAGCTACGGACCTGCTCCTTCAGGGGGAGTGCAACTTGGGATGGCGGAGAATTTCTCCCCGAAACTTCGGGGGGCCGAGCGCCAACGTGTTCGGCCCCCCGAACAAGTTTCGGGGAGAAATCCTCCACCCCCCCGCCCCCCTCCGGGACGGGACTTACCTTCGCCGAATGTCCCTCCTGTCGGCGGGTCCGGCCGGCGGTTCGGCGGGTGTTCGAGCGGGGCGGGAGCGGCAGCCGGTCTTTTGACCGGCTGCCGCTGCCGCCATTGCAATAAAAGAAAAAAAAAACCACGCCCCCTGATAGGCTACGTGACGATTAACGTAGCCTATCACGGCTAGATTTGCAAAGTCAGCCGTGATAGGCTATGTCAATCGTCACGTAGCCTATCACGGGTGACTTTAAAAAAAAAAAGAGCGTACAGATAATGGCGGCCCCCATAGGGAGCCGCCATTCCCGTTCCTTATTTGGTCGCTATAGTCTACGTAAAGATTTACGTAGACTACGGCGAAAATAAGGGCAACGCTATTTGCGTTGCCCTTATTTTCGCCGTAATCTACGTAAATCTTTACGTAGACTACAGCGACCAAATAAGGAACACGAATGGCAGCTCCCTATGGGGGCCGCCATTAGCGTACACGCTTTTTTTTTTTTTTTAAAGTCACCCGTGATAGGCTACGTGACGATTGACGTAGCCTATCACGGCTGACTTTGCAGATCTAGCCGTGATAGGCTACGTTAATCGTCACGTAACCTATCAGGGGGCGTGTTTTGTTTTGTTTTTTTAAACTTTCGCGTTCGTGGCCGGGCGAGGCGGGAAGCCTCCTCCCCGGCCTGAATTTCGGCCGGGCGAGGCGGGAAGCCTCCCCCCCCGGCCTGAATTTCGTCCGGGGTGAGGCGGGAAGCCTCCCCCCCCCGGCCTGAACTTCGCGGGGGGAGCAGCGAAGCGCCTCCCCCCCACCGCGAACATCCTTCGAGGACAGGTAAGGGACTTTCGTCCACCCCTAAGTGCAAGCCCATCCAGAACAGGTTGAGCACCCTCCATCCAGTCAGAAGAACACCCACCAACAGCATCTCAGTCTTGTCTGGATTGAGTTTCAGTTTATTAGCCCTCACCCCATCCATTGTTGCAGCCAGGCACTGATTTAGCACATCCACAGCCTCACCTAAGAAAATGAAAAGGAGAAACAGACCTGCATGTCATCAGCATACTGATGACAACGTGCCCCCAAATGCCAGATGACCATACTCAACCATTTCATGTAGATGTTAAATAGCATACTGAAGAATCCACAGGGCTGAACAAGATTCCCCAAACACCACCTTCTGGAGCTGACCATCCAAGTAGGAGTGAAACCACTGCAATGCAGTGCCTCCCACTCCCAGCTCAGATAAGCGTCCCAGAAGGATACCATGTTCGATGGTATCGAAAGCTGTGGAGAGTTCAAGGAGAATCAATAAGGTCACACTCCCCCTGTCTCTCTCCTGACATAGGTCATCATAGAAGGCGACCAAGGCTGTTTCCATGCCAAAACCCGGCCTGAACTACGACCGAAATGGATCTAGATAATCAGTCTCATCCAAGAGTGTCTGGAGCTGGCTGGCAACCTTGCTCAGGAAAGGAACATTT
This sequence comes from Heloderma suspectum, assembly GCF_057233095.1. NCBI lineage: Eukaryota > Metazoa > Chordata > Lepidosauria > Squamata > Helodermatidae > Heloderma > Heloderma suspectum. The sequence continues at coordinate 40,925,856 of NC_139460.1, read as the reverse complement.
GCCACGTGCCTAAAATTTCTAAGATTTTCTGGGTCCAGGGAGTTTCTTTAGGAGTGGTCTCACTACAGCCTCTTTGAGGCATCCCGGGACCATCCCCTCTTGCAAAGAGGCATTAATCACCTCCCTGGCCCAGCCAGTATCAGGGTGGAAACTGAGCCCATACAGCCCCAGAGCTCTATGGGGCTCTATGATTGTGATTCTGATTCTGAGGAGGAACAGCAATCTGTGGGAGAGGAGCCAGCTCATCCCTCACAGGCTCAGCACCTGGCAGAGATTCCTCCTGCCGGCATTCCTGAGTTAGATAGTGATCCTAGCAGTGAGAAAGTGCAGGAACGAGGCTTGCTAGATGCTCGATGCAGAGAGTGACGAGCGATGGAGGGCGCGGAAAGGAGGCGTAGCGCCCGTTTGGCACGCAAGCAACAGCCGCCTCCCATGGACCCAAGGGAAAGAGGGAGGATCTCTCCCTAGCCCATAAGTTCTGGGTCTTCAAGTGACTCTCTTTCAAACAGGGATCAACTGCCTATTCGAAACTTAGGCCACTCTGCTGTTCCTTGCTTTAGTCGCTGGTGATTAGCATCTGAAAGAGTCATTAAGTTGTAAAAGGATTAAAGCTTTGAAAAGAATCCTTTCATCTGTGTCTTGAGTTGGCTATTGGAGTCTACTGAAAGAAGCCGCCAGGGAGCTCCTGACAGCTTGATCCCCGTTCCTCTTTTCTCTCTGTCTCTCTTCTCCTCCTGCCAAAAGGAGGGTGCCAGGGACCCGGAAGTGCAAACTCTAGTGCAAGAGAACCAGATTCTTGTGATCAAGTGGCTCAATTGATGACTGCTGTACAGAATCTGCAAGCTGCGGTTCAACTCCTGCCACCTCCGATTCCCCCCTGCCGCAAGTCCCCGGTGGCTTTGCCAGAGAAGTTTTCTGGGGAGAAAGGACTTTTTCAGATTTTCCGGGCCCAATCGGAGCTGTACATGCGCCTTCGACCTGAGGATTTCCTCACGGAACAGGTTCGTCTGGGATTCATCATTAACTGAATCAGCTAATTGATTCAGTTAATGAATCAATTAGCTGATTGATTCGTGGCAGCTAAATGGGCTTCGGGACTTCTTCTCGCTAATGACCCCCTGCTCGGGGACTATCAAGGTTTCATGACAGCGATGGCTAGATTTTTTGGTGACCCCCTGCACACGCAGACGGCTTCTCGGGAGGTTCGCCACCTCAGGCAGGGCAAGGACTCAGTTTCCAGCTACGCGACAACTTTTCGCTTGCTGATGCAGGATTTACAGTGGAATGATGCCACGCTGGTGGCTCAGTTTTTGGACGGTTTGAACAAGATCTTGGACGAGTTGGCATGCATGCCTAGCCCGCCTACTTTGGAGGACCTCATCCAGATGTGCCTCCAGATAGATAGTTGGCTGGAGGGCCGCTGACAGACCCGGTGGGGCGCCGGGGGCTGAGATTTCCCTCGTCCCATTCCCCCCTATTTCCTGCCTCCCCCACCCCCCGCCCCTGCGGTGGGGGCGGAGGAGACCCCGATGCAGCTGGGAGCTACCCGAGCCCCATTGCCACCGGAGGAACTAGAGCGGCGGCGCGCTGAGCGCCAATGCTTTCGATGTGGAAAACCCGGACATTTCGCAAAAACCTGCCGCGCTAGACCCGCAGCTCCTCTGCCTCCCCCTCCTCTCCTTCCTCCTCCTCCTCCTCCTCGCCCCCAGGCCTGACTAGGCTGCCCCCAAAGCCTGTTGGGGGTCTCCAGTGTGGGGGTCGGTTCCACACCCAGTGGGTGCCTTCTGCAACCCCCACCCTCCCATCTGCTATTACATGTTCACCTCCGCTCCTCCCAGTGGGGTGGGGTGGAGGCCCTGGCTTTAGTGGACTCGGGGGCTATGACCACTTTCATGGATGAAACCTTCGCCCTCTTCCACAAGATTCCTACCCTGCCTCTTCCTGCCCCTTTGGCAGTGGAGACCATCGATGGGCGTCCTCTTTCTTCAGGCGCGGTGACCCGGATTACAACTCCACTCACTCTGCATGCCCAGTCCCATGTTGAGCAGATTCAGTTTCACTTGGCCAAGGTTCCCCAATACCCAATCGTGCTGGGTGTTTCCTGGTTCTCTACGCATAATCCTCAGATTTCTTGGGAGCTTCAGCAAGTGGAGTTTGCATCTCCCTACTGCCGGGAGCACTGCCTCCCGATCGAGGTGCCAGTCCCAGGCCAGGCCATAACCCTTTCCTCCCCCTCCTTGTCTGCTACTGGCAGTTCTTCAGCTACTGTGATCCTCCCAAAGAAGTATGCAGCTTTTCGGGATGTATTCAACAAGAAGGAGGCTGACCAGCTCCCCCCCCCCACCGCCCATTTGATTGTGCCATTAACCTCATTCTGGGGGTGACCATCCCCGCTCGATGACTGTATTCGATGTCGGAGCCAGAACTTCGAGCTCTGTGGGAGTTTTTGGACACAAACCTCAAACGTGGCTTCATTCGCCCTTCCTCCAACCCCGCCTGTGCCCCTACCATCTTTATGGCCAAGAAATCTGCAGAACTCCGCCCAGTGCACGATTGAAGAGCATTGAATTCGGTCTCAATCCCCGACAAGTACCCCCTCCCCCAGATCCCTGAGATGCTGGAGCGCCTGGGGCGAGCCAAGATTTTCACAAAGTTGGACCTGTGTGGCACCTACAATCTGATTCGCATCCGGGAGGCGGATGAGTGGAAGACCTGTTTCGGCACCTGGTATGGAGCGTACAAATACCTAGTGATGCCGTTTGGGCTCGCCTGCGGCCCCCCCCCCCCACGTTTTCACGTTTTATGAACGCCATCTTCCAAGACTATTTGGACACTTTCCTCATTGTGTATCTCGATGATTTACTTATATTTTCTGAGGACCCCCACGCCCATCAGCACCATGTCTCCGCCATCCTCCAGCACCTCCGCGAACACCATCTTTATGCCAAGCTGGAGAAATGTGCATTTGACCTAACCTCTTTGGACTATCTTGGCTACATTATCTCAGCTGACGATATCAAGATGGATCCTGCAAAGGTCCAGGCTGTCCTCTCCTGGCAGGCTCTATCCACCAAGAAGGACTTGCAACATTTTCTGAGGTTTGCTAATTTCTACAGAAAGTTCCTGCCCAGCTTTGCTCAGCTGACATCTCCTCTCACAGACCTCCTTAAGGGCAGGAAATCTCCTTTTCATTGGACAGCATCTGCCCAACAGGCTTTTGAGGAACTTAAGCTTTTTAGTTCTGAGCCGATCCTGTTGCAATCTGACCCGAGGAAGCCTTTTGTAGTGCAAACTGATGCCTCTGACTTTGCGGTGGGAGCGGTGCTTTTTCAGCCAGATCAGGCGGGTGGAGGTTTGCAACCCTGCGCCTACTACTCCAGGAAGCTGAACATGTCTGAGAGGAATTATACCATCTGGGAGAAGGAGCTGTTGGCCATCAAGTCCGCGTTGGAGACCTGGCGTCATCTGCTGGAGGGGACACAGCACCCAGTCGAAGTTAGAACTGACCACCGCAACCTGGAACATCTTCAGACAGCCCGTGCCTTAAACCAGAGGCAGATTAGATGGTCGCTTTTTCCCCCCCAGTTCCACCTTAAGATTTGCCATGTGAAGGCCTCCGACAACCTACAAGCAGATGCTCTTTCTCATAAGCCAGACCTCCAGCCAGGTGAGGGAATCCCCCCCCCCCCGATTCTTCGCCCCCAGAGCCTAGCGGCAGCTGCGGTACCTCGCTCTTGGGAGGAGCTCCTTCACTCTGCACAGGCTCAGGATGCTTAAGTTCACACAGAAGCGGAGGAATTAGGCCTAGCCTCTGCCCCCCCCACTCTACCCCCTTCTCTTTGCGAGGTGGCCTGCTTTACCATTCCAGTCGGGTCTATGTCCCTTCTAGACCCTTCCACGAGAAGGTCCTCCATCAGTGCCACAACTCCCCCACCGCTGGGCATTTTGGTTTTGCCAAGACACTGCACGGAGTGACGCGGGATTTTTGGTGGTCTCGTGTGTGTCAGGACATCAAGACCTATGTCGCCTCCTGCCCAACATGCGAGCGGGCGAAGGCCCCCTCAGGCAAGCCCATAGGCTTGCTTCACCCCCTGCCTACCCCCTCAGGACATTGGAAACTGCTCTCCCTTGACTTCATCACTGACTTGCCTCGCTCACACGGTAAGACCACCATTCTGGTGGTGGTGGATTTGTTTTCTAAGATGGCCCATTTCATCCCCTGCTCTGAGTTGCCCACAGCCAGGGAGACGGTGGAGCTGTTTTTGGTGCATGTTTTCCGGCTCCACGGATGGCCCGAGGGTCTCATTTTGGATAGGGGAGTCCAATTCACTGCCCATTTCTGGAGGGAGCTACTTGCGTTGCTCCATGTGACGCTCTGTCTTTCCTCCGCCCACCATCCACAGACGGACGGTCAGACCAAGCGCACCAATGAGACTCTGGAGGAATATTTGTGCGGTTATATCAATTACCAGCAAGATGACTGGTTTTCCTTGCTGCCTCTCTCAGAATTTGCTTATAACAATGCCTGCCATGCTTCCACCTGCCAAACTCCATTTTTTGCCAATTTTGGTTACCACCCCAAGGCTTTCCCGTCCACCTTAGCTCCCTCTTCGTTGCCAGCGGCCCATGACTTTTTAGAGGCGTTGCGAGCGCACGGGGCCTTTCCAGATTACGGCCCAGATTAATCCTGTTGCTTTTCGCCATGCTCTCCCCCCCTCAATGAAGATCCATCCTGTTTTTCATCGGTCCTTGCTGTCCCTCCTGGTTTCTGGCGACCCTCATCACTCAGTCGGTTCCCCTCCTCCGCCAGTGCTGGTGAAGGGGGAGGAGGAGTTTGAGGTCGCGGAGATTCTGGACTCCCACCTTTCTCGCAGCCACCTGCAATATCTAGTGGACTGGAAGGGGTACAGGCCAGATGAGCGATCCTGGGAACCTGCGGAAAATGTGCATGCTCCATTGCTGCTGAGGCGCTTCCACCAGCTGTACCCCCACAAACCTGGGGCCCCAGGGGAGGAGCACGAGGGGGGGCCTCATGGGAACGGGGATGATGTCAGGGTGGAAACTCAGCCCATAGAGCCCCAGAGCAGTTCTGATTCTGAGGAGGAACAGCAATCCATGGGAGAGGAGCCAGCTCATCTCTCACAGGCACAGCAGCTGGCAAAGATTCCTCTTGCGGGCATTCCTGAGTTAGATAGTGATCCTAGCAGTGAGAAAGTGCAGGAACGAGGCTTGCTAGATGCTCGACGCAGACGCAGAGAGCGATGAACGATGGAGGGCACGGAAAGGAGGCGTAGCGCCCGTTTTGCGCGCAAGCAACAGCCGCCTCCCATGGACCCAAGGGAAAGAGGGAGGATCTCTCCCTAGCCCATAAGTTCTGGGTCTCGAAGTGACTCTCTTTCAAATGGGGATCAACTGCCTATTCGAAGCTTAGGCCACTCTGCTGTTCCTTGCTTTAGTCACCGGTGATTAGCATCTGAAAGAGTTATTAAGCTGTGCAAGGATTAAAGCTTTGAAAAGAATCCTTTCATCTGTGTCTTGAGTTGGCTATTGGAGTCTACTGAAAGAGGCCGCCAGGGTGCTCCTGACAGCCAGTTGTTCCTGTGCCAGTTTTTATCAGCCAAGAGGGGCAAGGATCCAGTATAGAAGTGGTTTCACGAACCTGTCCAAGCACCTTGTCAATGTCCTCAAGCTGTACCAACTGAAACTCATCCAGGAAAACAAGACAAGGTTGTGCTCTGGAGACCTTACCAGATTCACCTGCTATAACACTGGAGTCGAAGTCCTGGCCAATGCAGGAGCTCTTATCCTGGAAGTGCCTAGCAAATGCATTTTGAGCAGACCTCAGAGGCATCTACAGTGTCCTTAGGGCTGTCATGTAATAGCCCCCGGACGACTCTGAAAAGCTCTGCTGGGCAGCAGAAGAAGATTCAAAAGAGGCAGCAAGATGATGTTGTTTTGCCACCCTCGCTGCCTCTAAATATAGGCACATACTAGCATTCAATTGCATCCACTAGGAGTTCTTCTCCATCTGTACTCAAGCTGTCTCCTAAGTCCTCCAGCTTTAGACCACAATCTCCGTGTACAGTTGTGAAAACCAAGTCTAGAGTATGCCCCGCTACATGTGTTGGGCTGATGTTGGGACAGTCCCATGGTTGTCATGGAGGCCATGAAATCCTGACCCGCCCCAGACAAGGTGCCCTTAGCACAAATGTTGACATCCCCCGGAACCAACAGTCTGGGGGATCACAACAATGCAGCAGAGACCACCTCCATCAGCTCAGATAGGGAGTCTGTTGAGCAGCGGGGTGGGCGGTACACCAACAGAATCCCCAATCTGTCCTGCTGGCCCAACACAAGGTGCAAACACACCAGACCAGTAGTCACATGGACAGGGAGCCTGCAGAGGGAGATGGAGTTCCTACAGACCACAGCAAACCCCCCTCCCTGGCCCTCAGGTCTTCCCTGATGCTGAACCAAGTACCCCGGTGGGCAGAGCTGGGAGAGACTAGCTCCTCCCTGTTCACCCACCCAGGTCTCGGTTATACATGCCAGATCAGCCACCTCATCCACTCTTAAGTCATGGATGAGGGAGGTCTCACTTTGAACCAATCTGGCATTTAAAAGCAGCATCCGGAGACACGAGGGCAGGCTGATAGGGCAACCACCATGCCTGCAGTTGGAGGGTGGGGGGAACACGGCAGAGCCAGTAACTGTCTGGGCTGTGTTCTCCTAACCTGGCTAGCCCTCCTCCCAACGCCATATATCCCTTGTCCCTTAACCACACTAATTGGGGCCCCCTCAAGTGCCCCGACTTAGCCATATATTCTCTCACCCAGGCACATAACAGGATCCTAAGCAAAACAGACACAGAACAAAACAAAAAACAACAACAACCAACACCCACACATAGAAGCCACAAGAACCAGTCAACCCAGTGTTAGGGGGGTGGCCCTTGCGTCTCCCCCGAAACACTTCCCCCCAAAGGGCCGACCCCGCCTTCAGCGTCGCTGCTGCCGGGGCGCTGCCGCCCCGCGTCAGAGCTGGGCAGATAAGAGTCTTGCCAGGGAGCTCTGGCCCAGCCGGCTCAAATCAGCCGTAATTAGCTTGGGGAGTTTTTTTTCCCCTCTTCAGTTCCAGCCAAGGGGGTGGCTGCTCACTGGCGCTCTACGTGGGGTTACCCTTGAAGACGGTTCGGAAACTGCAGCTGGTACAGAACGCGGCGGCTCGCCTGATTAAAGGCAGCCGCCGGTGAGATCACATCACTCCAGTGCTGAAGGAGTTGCACTGGCTACCAGGTGTTTTCCGGGCCAAATTCAAGGTGTTGGTTTTGACCTTTAAAACCCTATATGGTTCCGGCCCAGCCTATCTTAAGGAGCGCCTCCAGCAGCACCAGACAGGCTGCTTAACAAGATCGGCCTCGGATGGCCTTCTCTCTGTCCCATCAGCCAGGACAGCTAGACTGGTGGGGAAGAGGGAGAGGGCCTTTTCTGTGGTGGCCCCCACTCTGTGGAACTCCCTCCCTAGGGAACTCCATCATGCCCCCTCTTTAATGAGCTTCCGTCGTTCATTAAAAACGTTGTTGTTCAGGCAGGCATTTGGGGTGGGTTAGGGTATTTTAGAAAATGTTTTTATTGTAGAATTGTATTGTTTTAAACTGTTTTTATTGTATGTTGTACATCACCCAGAGTGGCTGGGTGACCAGCCAGATGGGCGATTAATAAATTTAATAATAAATAAATAAATGAAAGCTACGCAGTCCCAGGCAGGGCCAATAAGGTGGTAAGTTGGCCCACCTGCCTCTGCTGGATGTCCCAGCTGCCTTCCCCTGCCTGGTCCAAGCTCGAATGGCTAGAACTTGGATTGTTAAAGACTTGCCATGAAAAGTACTGTGAGGCTTTTCACAGTCTTGAACTCTCATTGCTGTGGATCTTGTGTGCCTGTTTGCCATCAGCTCAGCATATTGGCAGGCTGGGTTTGATCTATGACTTTTGGACTTTCCTCTGCCTGGATGCATGCAGTGTGGAGTTACGAGTATGAAAGTGGTGGAACGGAACTCCCTGCATGTCTGAGTTTACCCTTCCTTTGATCCTGATAGGCCTTGACCATGTAGCCTGGAGTTATCAACAAAAGATTCAAAGTTAGGCTCTCTATGGGTGTGGTTTGTTTAAGTCCTTGAAGAAGTTATCCCTTGATCCCCTGATGGATCCCTTTCCATGTCCAGGGTAGGAATCCCGTGAAAAGATTACCTGGGTTGGGTACTCAGGAATCCAGAGTCCCTTCCCTTGTGTTCAGAACTGTGGAGAATGACAATGGGAAAACCATGTTGATGAGGATCTCAGTCACAGTAGTAGTGTTTCGCTTTGGACTGTTCTGGAATTACATACAGACAATAGCTACTGACCATCAGCCATATGATTTCTGAAGAGCGTCACCATTACGCTTTTGCCATGGGATTTCCTGCAATAATGAACTCTCACTGATTTGGGTGTCTAGTATCAGATTGCCTGAGAGTGTGTGCTGGGGGTATCGAGAAGCCTGACACTTTCCCTGGGCTCTAAATTAATTATGCCACTCCATTTTACTGTTCCTTGATTTTTTACTGTAGTTGGTAGTGTTTTTCATGCTTTGTCTTAATGTTGTGTTTTTAATACTGTGAACCACTGAGAGATTTTATTATATTCAGTGGTATATTCAGTGAGAGCCAGCATGGTGTAGTGGTGAGAGTGTTGGACTGGGAGCCAGGAGATCCAGGTTCTAGTCCCCACTCAGCCATGGAAGCTCACCGGGTGACTTTGGACCAGTCACAGACTCTCAGCCCAACCTACCTCACAGGGTTGTTGTTGTGAAAATAAAATGGAGAGGAGGAGGATAATGTAAGCCGCCTTGGGTTCCTTGCAAGAGGAAAAAAGGCATAATATAAATGCAATAAAATAAAATAAAAATAAATAATTAAATATATAAATACCACAGATAAAGAAAATAAATAAAATAAGCCAGAGTTCCTAGTTCACACAAAATGCTAAACAACCCAAGAACACAGCATCCCTGGGTTGTCATGACATACAAACTAGCCTCTCCTTATGTTACTGGAAATATTTAAGGAGAGGGTGGATGGCCATATGTCTGGGATACTGTTCTTACATTCTCCATTGCAGTTCACGTATTGAGTAGGAGGTTGAACTAGATGAACTCCAAAGTCACTTCCAACTCTTTGATGTGAGAAAAAGGGTGAAATTCTTTTTCTAAGGCGATGCCTGCTGCAACACGTGTGCTTCAGCTTAAAACCAAGTATGCTTTTCTTCAGAACTAATTTTTTCTCACAGAGAAATTAATGGATTCATCTACTAGAATATATAAGATTCATAAATTAACCATTTAACTAAGGCACGATCCAGACAAAGCTAAACACTTTAAGTACCATTAATTCCAATATGGCAAATTTAGATATATTCTTAACTTTCCTAACACAACCTTCAAAGGGTTTAATTTGGCTGGGTTGTACAACTATTATTTTAATATTTAATTAAAAAAAAACATAATGAGCTGAACCATTTCTGTGCCTGCATCCCTAATGGTTTGCTTGTATTATGTGAATCAACTACAATATTTTGCAAACTATGCAGATTAATCCACTATTCTGAATATGAAAGTGGATGTGTGGACCAGCTTTCTTCCAGGATTAGCCACATGATCACAATCTGGACAAACTGATGTATTCTATGTTTCATAAAAATCAGCCTCCCTAATTTTGATTATAAGGTACTGGGACTCACTCACCTAAAACTGAGGAAGGCTTTAGATTTGGGTGGTGGTGGTGGTGGGGAGACCTTTGAGTTGCTAATGTGGATTATCCGTTGGGGATTCCAGTTCTTACATTTATGATTTTACACACTGTTGCAGTTCTGTATAGCACTTAGATTTCAGTTTTATAATGTAGCTCACTGCTTCCTGATAGGGTAAAATTCAATAAAATAACAGCAGTAATGAAGCAAACAACAAGAAGTCTACTTTTAGACTATACTTTGGATTGTAAGCTTCTCGGAGTAGGGATATGTCCTCTTATGCTCTGTAAAGTGCCAGGTACACTGATGGCATCATATAAATCACGGGTGCAAAAAGTGAACTGAATGAGGGTGAACAAACTGAAGCTTAATGCAGACTAGAAAGAGGTGCTCCTGGATAGTCAAAAGGCAGATCAGGGAATAGGGACAACCTGTGCTGGAGGGATTACACTCCTAGACTCAGCCAAAAGTGTGTTTGCACAGCAGAGCTAGGGCGCCAACTCACCCTGTTCCTAGAGATGTCCGATCTGGCCACAGTCATCCATGTCTTAGTTAGATCCTACCTAGACTATTGTAACACACTCTACATGGGGCTGCCTTTGAAAACAATTCAGATACTTCATCCGGTCCAGAATGATGCAGCCAGACTGTTGACCAAAGCTGGTTACAGGGAGCATGTGACTCCCTTATTACAACAGCTTCACTGGCCCTCAGTCTGTTTCTGGACACAATTTTAAGTGCCAGTTATGACCTATAAAGCTCTATACAGCTGGGGACCAGGCTACCTAAAATGCCATCTTCTCCCATACAAGCCTGTCATGTTTTAAGATCTTCAAGAGAGGCCTTTCTTTCGGTACCACCACCTTTAGATACACGTTTGGTGGAGATGCGAGAGAGCCTTCTTGGTGGCTGCTCCCAGACAGTGAAGCTCCCTGCAGAGGGATGCTAGGTTGGCTCCCTTTTTGCTGTCCAGGCAAAGACATTTTTATTCAACCAGGCCTTTGGTGTGTAAGTGGGTCTATTCAGTTGGATGTGTTTTTATTCTGTTTTTGTTTTATTTATTGAATTACTATACCACCCATTAGCCGAAGCTCTCTGAGAGCCATTTTCTTGGTAGAAAGGTAGAGTACAAACAAACAAACAAACAAATAAATGTGCCCCAAAGCCTACATGGAAGTCCCCACAAGGCCCCCTGCTGCCAATAAACACTTACACCATTCATTTTGGGTGTTTGGGAGGCTCTGAGAATGCTTACTTCCTGTTTACTTCCCAGGATGCTCTGGGAATGGGGCTCAGCAAAGTGCTGCTCTGCACAGACAAGGTAAGCCGGTGTTTTGAAACAAAGGAGCAGGAGGGGGATTAAGTAAAATGAAAAAGAAATAAAAATAGAGGGGAAAATAAAGTGAGATGGGATGGGGGAGGGTTCATTATAAAAAGGGATAAAATTAATAAGATTGGATAACAGAAAATAAAATAAATAGGAGTGTTTATTCTTGGATAGAATACATAAAGTGGGGGTTCATTATTATAAGAAGAATGGGAGTTTAAAAATAGATGGGATGGGGGTGTTCATTATAATATAAAGGGTGGGTAAATACATTGTAAAAAGGGATGAGATAAGATAACATGAACAAAATAGGGTTACAAAAAATAAAATAGGTGGGATGGAATAGGATGGGATTGGATCCAGGTGGTGTTCATTATAAAAAAAGATGGGATGAGATCCCAAAAGCTGCCTTCCCCCCACTTCAGCAGTGTGTGCATGTGTATGCGTACACACGTGTGGCCTCCCAGGCCCCCGGTGTTGCTCCTCGCGGCCCTCAGGTCCAAAAAGATTGTGCACTCTGCCATAATTTATCCAATGATATCAGAGTTGAAAGCTATTAATATACCCAACAATGAGAGCCAGTTATTCATGTTCTCTCTCCAAACATAACATGGAACGCTATACCTTATGCAAATTTTTTTCACATTACATTTCTGAAATGGCAAAAGCAATTAGGAGGCCAAGGATCTTCTGAAACATTATCGAGTATATAGTATCAACTATAGTATCCAGAATCAAAGGAGTTGAAATTTTGCTGTTCTGAGTACTATTACCTTTGTGAGTGTGGTATCTTTGTGAAATTACCAAAAAATAAAAATAAAAATAAATCTGTTTTGATATTTGGGTGAAAGGGGGTGAAGTGAAAATGGAATTAGTTATCAGCCCACCTAAGACTGTCCTTCAAAATCTGTATTTATTTAAAGAATTTATCTAAAAATAAGATTTATTTTAAATTAATAATACAATGTAGCTATGTTTGTTGCATAGATTCACTATGGTGCTTCAAAGAAAAAATAGCAAAGGAGCTTAAATTTCGCACTCTTCCCCACAATCAATATTTGAGGCAAATTACATCTCTAGAGTCCTTAATGGCAGGAATTCCTGGAGCCAGCAAATGAGTAATGTTAAACCTATGATTAGATGATGAGGCCATCAAAACACACTAGACCCCAAATGCTGCATTCCACTTTATCCTTGTGAACTGCAGTTAAAACAAAGAGCACAGAAGAAGGTATTGCAAGTTATTCCTTCTCCCAAGAATCTGCTTGAGAACTGCTTGTTAGAGAACTCAGTAGACTTCATGGTTATTTTGCCATTTTTCATGAACTAAGGACTTAACCATTAGGTAACACGCTTTAAGTTCTCTGTGGAAGATGTTTTGAAGCTCAGCCACAGTGAAGATTCCGACTACAGATGTCTTTTCTTTAACCTTTCCCTTACCAATATCTAGTCTGCTCACAACATAAAAAAGGCCCAATTATTTCCTTGTGGGATCCAAATAGAAGAAATGCAGCCTATGGACCAGCAAATAGCAGGTAAGTAGGGAACATAGCTTCAATTATTTGTATTAACTTTCAGCTATGGACAATATCGAAACGTTTAAACCAGTTGTAGGCACAATTTATTTATTAAAGCTGACAGAAAAATAGACTCAGCTAAATTTACCTAATGTAACAGCAAGTATACAACTAAGGTTAATTCATTGTGCTCATAGGAATATCTACTTAAACATCCCTTTTTATTTGCATAATTGTTCCTTAGAATACATGTATTCTTGCAAACTAACAACATAGAAGGGCAGATAGAGTAATATTTGGAGGAAATGTTAATATGTTTGGATTAGAGAGAGATAAAGGGAGAGTTTACCCCTGAAGATTTTACAGCAATGCTTAAGTTCAGATTTATTATCAATTAAAACGAAAACAAAACCTCACATCTCAATTTCTGTTTTAGATTGTCCCTTACTTTGGACATGTGTTATAGCCATCCCACAGCAATATACCTTGAACACCCTCCACCCTTCTTGGCTTTCTGTGTATCCTGCATGACAGTCTAATTAAATGGCTCCCAGTTGTCTACCGTATCACATATTACGTTAATTTAGCAATATCATGCATTTTCAGATGTTACACCAAACTCTAACTGGCTTGCAAAATAGTATGCACAAGCAATACTGCCAAAGAGAAACATAGAAGAGCAAGCAAAATTATTCAACAGACTGCTAACAAGATTTTACAATGCTGAATCATATGTATTTAAGACCTGAATTACTAGCTTTTTAGTTAACCCAGTTATTACTGCTGCTTTAATAAAGGTTTATCATTCAATGTTAGAACATACTGTAAAGGTCATAAGTTTAATATGTGAGGAGAGCATGTATCCATGCATATGTCTTTATGTAAAGAAAAATAAGGGTCTCCCTCTTCAAAAATGTCAGCATGCAAAAGATTACACTGCATTTCACTATGCCAGCTCTGTAGCTATACAACAGGACACAGTACCAAGCAGTAAATGTTTAAGTATATGGGTCCAAGACCACTTGTTTAATAATTGCATTTCACTTAAAATAAATCAAAGCAGGATTATTGATAAACCAAGGAATCATCTTACCTGTGAACAAAGAAGCATAACGAGTTCAACCACTGAGGTGCTGGACTTCATGCAAACTAGGCCTGTGACAAAGATGAAAACAAAGGTTAATTCTGCAAAGCAGAACTATATAGCTTCCCCCGCCCCCCCAGTATGGGGCTATTTAAAACGAATTAAAACTGAAAAAGAATGCCTAGCAAACAATTGTTAGCAATAATCTGCAATGGTCTTGAATCAGAATTCATTTCTCACCCAATTGGATGCATTTTACTCAGAAGTAAATCCCACTGAGTCCAATAGAGCTTACTTTCAAGAAAACATGCATAGTATTGCAGCCCTAAACCTCTATTCTTCCAGACAACACATGCTGAAAAGGATTACATTAGTTTAATGCATATATTCCCAAACAGGGTACATGTAACATGTTTTAATTACAGTTTTGGACACATTCTTGTCTAAAAGAATACACAGACTATAAATAATCTTATCTTAATTTATGTGTCATGAGAAGGAGACAGAGACAGTGACTGATACAGTGAATTAAATCTTCATACTGCAAGCATAGATTCATGTTCCCGGCTGCTACTGGAACTTCCCCACCCCACCCCAGCTGATTCAACGTGTGCAAGAGATAACAGAACTTCTACAGCCCCACATTCTGCTCCATGTGGTTTTGTTTGTTCTGTGCTGGAGTGCTGGCCTCTTATTATGCTAAGTTTTAAACAGTGGAGGCTGGTGGCTCCGATGTTGGTGTGGCGGTGAATCTGCTCCAAGTTTTAGTCAGAACAAGTCAGAAATTTAAAGAAGCTATCCAAGAAGCCTATGTGAATGGTCTTAAATCAGAATTCATTTGTCACCCAACTGTATGCATGTTTACTCAGAAGTAAATCCCACTGAGTCCAATAGAGCTTACTTCCAAGAAAGCATGCCTCACACCTTGGATAGCTTCTTGACTGGTTCTGACTGAAACCCGGAGCAGATTCACCACCCTACTGACATCAGAGCCACCAGCCTCCACTGTTTTTAAAAGTAAAATTCTAACTTTTAAATGTAAAACTGTCACACTAAGATAGTTCTAATAACTACATGTGTACCAAATGGCAGCTTCTTTGGTAGTGACAAAATACTTCAACCATTTGAGATAAAGGAATTACTTCAACCTTTGAGGGACAGATAAATGTCTCATTTTCATACTTTTTCATTAAGGAGGATGTATTGTGCCACATGTGTAGCAAGTTTCAGCTTTCTAGCTAGCATGGAAATAGTGTAACCATTCATGTCCTCCATTTGAGGGAAGTTGTACAAATATCCACACATACCCTTTCAGATAGACATCCCTGGCTGGTAGTGGAAATTCCCATATGATGTGTGAAAGGGCAATGGAACTCCCACACATTTCACCCTCATGCATGGCTCACTCTGTGCTGGAGTGCTGGCATCTATTATGAGATAAATGTTGAATCCGAATGTTTGACTGTTAGATGTAAAAATGTGTACAATTTTCAGGCTGTTCTAATAATCTGGCTGCCTTGGGCTATATGTGTACCCAATTTCAGCTGTATAGTAACTGTAAAAGACGCTTAACCATACTGAGGTACATTTAATGATCCCAGTTTGTAGGAGGGAGGAACTAGTGTCCCACTTTTAGACTTTGATATAATCAGAATGTCTTGGACAATGCATCTACTACATTTTGAGTTCCTAGTCATGTGCAACTATCTCAAATGCATGAATCAGTCTGACTCAGGATTTGTATATGTTTGATATAGCAAATTCCAGCATTTAGTTGTGAAAACAAGTTACCTTAATAAAAATATGACCCCATTCATTTTCACATTCCAAGAATTTTTAATAGACAGCAGAAATTAACATACAGTGGCCAAAATATTTTCCCACTGTTACATGTCTTTTACTTCAGGAAGGGAAAAGTTGAATGTATCTATTTATAGTAAGCAAAAGGAAGCTTCCCCTGTTATGTTTCCAGTAGCCAGTGAGATTTAAGATGTACTTCTTAAATTAATTAAAGATGCCTTGCATCAGAGTGGCTCAGAAATAAGCTGAGCCATTCACACAGCCCACCCCTGGCAAAGCAATTGGGAAATGGCTCAGCTCATTTCTGAATCAATACAGATTTGACCCTCCCTGTTCATTTGAAAGTGAGGTATCTCTTACAAGCCCCCCAGATTCTTGGCTGTCATATGAGAGCCACACAAAACATTTGAAATAAGCAGGCTGCACACATTAAAATTGCTGTGGGGAGAAAGTTACCCTCCCCACTAGTTGGTTATTGAGGCAAGATAGTTCTTGGTGGGCAGAAAGCTCCCTGCCCCCCGCCCGCAGCAGTTGGGGATGCAGCTGTCAACGTCAACTAGAGTTGCAATCCTCTCCAATCCCTCACTGATTTCAAAAGCTTTGTTTTTGACAGCTGTCATTTGGGTCTTTAAGATGGGGGGAGGGTGCAGAGGGTAATAGCCCTCAAATAGAGGACATATCAGATCTTAAACTGATAAGAACTGATACTACACTTATACTGATACTTATCAGTTTAAGATCTGATATGTCCTCTATTTGAAGACTATATATTAAAGGGATAGGGGGTAAACCAGGAACTCTCCTCTGGCTTAGATTTTACTCTGAGCAGTAGAAGAATTCAAGGGTTTTCAATGCTTGAATCTTCTTTGAGGAGAACATTACAAGTCCCCAAAGCTCATATCTGGGTATGAGCCTGGACAGCTTCACCAACATCTCTAAATATAACATCCTGGTTAAATATGTACAATTTAATACGACGATAACCTTAAAAAGATGCCAAAATGCACTTATTTCTGAACAGCAGGTTTCCTTAGAGAAAGGAAAAAGTATTGCTACTTTATTATCCCAGAGGCATTTAAAATAATGTTTGGTTTGCTTATTACAAGTACTGTATAATGGGTTTCAAAGCTAGAACTGAATCAAATGTCATTTAGAATGATGGTATGAGAAATACAAGTGTATTTTTCTGAAAATTAAATAAATTCCTTTAGCAAAAAATCATTGCTTCTAGCTCTAGTTTCAATAGGTATGCTGAGGAAGTAAATTGATTCAAATAGGCATGAACAAAGAGCCATTGGAGACAGAAGTGCTCCTACACAATAATACGTATATTTATTGCAGGTAATGGATAAATACCGTTTTGTGCCCATTTTGCTAACAACCCCATCTTATTGTACAGTAAGACAGAACAAGCTGTAGGAAGGTACTAGCATTCCACTCTATCAGATTTACAAGCAGACAGTTAATTAATGAAATAAGAGATAGATGTAAAAATCTCATTTAAAGAGACAATTGCTGTAATTGATCAGCTTTTCTCATGCTCAAATGCTAGAGGATCAAAAAGATTAATGGGACATTTATCACCTGCAACCCACATCAACTATTAAACATCTGACAAAAACAGAGCTAAACAGAAGGCAATACAGTCAAATCACCCATAATTAGCATGATCATATCTACTACTACAAGACCCAGCCCTTCTTTTCCAATCTTGGATACTTTGCAGCCAATCCTCCTTGCCATGCAATCTCTCTCAGCCCACTGTAATCTTGTACCAAGCTCCACCCTCACGTAAACAGGGCACTTGTTTTAGGAGGGCATTTTCACCTATAAACGTGTTCTAAAGAACCTTGTAGAATTTGTGGTTGCTAGGCAACTTAGTGAAAGCTGAAGGATGCTATATACAAATAGGGGATAGCGCAGGGTCATTGACTGCTAATGCCACAGTGACCCTTAACTCTGCATTGTGAGAACCTTTTCCTTACTGCTTTTTTTTGTAGGGGATGGGACATTTAGGGATAAAAATATAGAAGGTCACAGATAAAAGGCTCCTCAAACAAAGTCCTTCTCAGATTTCTGAAGGCACCTCCTTGTTGCACCAGTAAGTTTAGGAAGAATAGGGGAATTATTATAGATATTCTAGAGACTTGTCAGCTTAGTGTACAAAGGTATCTACATCTTGGAGAGGAGGCAGCACCGGCAAGCCAAAGTGTGCTAACAAGAGAAGTGCTGCACCAAGAGCAAAGTGTCATTTTAATTTAAACAATTCTCTCCAGAGCAAGTATGGCAGCAGCCTTAGCCAATCAGGTCCCAATCTTTGGGGTGTGTGGCCAATGAGGGTACTGGAGCTGCAAGGGGGTGGACCAAAACTCCAGTGTCCTCATTGACCGACCACCCCAAAACTTGGTGCTTAATTGGCTATGGTTGATGCCACTCTTGCTCTGGGGAAAATTGTTTACATTAAAATGGAGTGTGGCTGCAGCCTCAGAATCTGCCAGCACAGCAATTTGCAGCATTTTACAATAGGCAGCAGTCAGTCTGCCAACCTGTCAGCATGGCTGCCAGCCAGACAGGAAGAAAGGTGAATGCCACCACCACTGCCAAGGTAGGGCTGAAAGGGAAAAAAAAAGGTAGGGTGGTGGTGGCAGGCAGAGAAGGAGTAACAAGAATGGAACTTCTGCAAAGGTAAAAACAATGGGGCAGCCAGTGTAGCCACCCCTTGGAAAGCCCCTCACCTGGGCCTCCCTGAAACCTGGTAGCGCCCATGAGTAAAGACATGAAAGAGTGGTAGGAAAAAGTAAATAAGCACCTAACAATGGAGAAAGAATAATATGATGATATTCCACCAATACTTTTGGAGCTTATATATGAAGATGTAATTAACAATAGGATGGCATAGGATACATACAGATATAGTTTAAACACAGCAATTAGGAGCAGACTTCAGTAACTGGCTTTGCATAATACAGCACTACATAAGCTACATGTAGCTATCTCAAAATACAGCACTATGAGAGAGAGCTGCAACCAAGTTACCACCAACTGCTCTGAGCACCCCTTCCCAACCTGAGTGGGCTATTAAGTCTCGTCCTCAAGGTGGGTCTTTCCAGGGGTTACCTCCCTGACTGCAAGCCTTTTAGAACATCTCGGACTCTGCATTGTTCTTCCTTTCTCATCTGACATTGGGTCCTTTACTTCCAGCTCCTCCTCGTTAGGATCCTGCATTCCCACAAGTTCAAAGAGAGCTAGCTGCCATTCAGATAATTAGGCTGCAGCTGGGCATCCCCCTTTCTGTCACTGTTATTCTTACAGATCTCCTGGTCCTGCAACTTTGGCGCCTTGAGAAGGCCTTCCCCCATCCCTTTCTTGTCTGACTCAGAACTGGTTCCAATTTCTTCTTGGGGTGCTGGGCCCAATCCCTACACCTAAGCTCTCTTGGTGGTGGGACGTATAACAAGGCCTCTGACGAAGATTCTAAATTTCAGGAAGGCTCATATGGCAGGAGGCTATTCTTCAGCTATCCTAAGACCATAAGAAGAGCCATGCTGGATCAAACCAAGGGTCCATCTAGTCCACATTCTGACCTCAACTATTTAGGGCTTTATAGGGAAGCAGCAGGACCTTGAATTGGGCTCAGAAACCAATTGGACCAAGTTTAATTGGTCTAAGACTGGTGTTATACAGTCTATAATGGACACGGCAGACAACAGTCTGACTGCTGCATTTTTCACCACTGCTCTCAATGTTGAGACCAAATCAGAGCAGATGTGAGTGATTTTATCTGCAAAGTGTTTTACAAATTTATTACAATGGGTTGCTGAGGCTTCCCCTCACTACCCAGGAGATCTAGAGCACCTTAAGCAACTGAAAGAATTCCATGACATGGCAGTGTGCTGACACAACGGTGGCAGAGAAGAACAGCTTCATCACTCCCTAGTTTCACCATTAACTAGGCCTGGAAAAGGTCTCTAACTCATCCCGAGTCTTTCTCTACCACCATTCTAGTTGTCTACACAGGTACTTCATTGTCCTGACTCCTCAGAAAACTAAGCAGCCTAAACTCTGCATCCAAGTAGAAATGGCTCAGAAGCAATATATCTACTGCCCAGGTCACTTCCCCATTTCACATATGAAGGAGGACTTCAACCTGGAGTACTAGGTGAAAGAGACTGAAGACGCAGGGAGCTGAACTGGTTAGAAATCTGCTTTATTGATGTGCATATGCATGCATATGTTCACTTTTTATCTTGCTGACTTATTATTGTATCACTGGAATATTCTGATAAATAGACCTTACACATGGCCTAGGCCAGAAATGTGGTGATGTATTTGTGAGAAAGGATGCAGAGAAGCAAGAAGGGCTGAATTTTTTATGTATACTCTATTACTTTGGCAGCATATGTGCCACCTCACAGGGGCTGATATGGGGAAGTGAAAAAATAATTCCATATGACTGGTGGGAAATGATAAGGACTGGGGATAACAGCTGACTTTAGAATAAAGTAATTAGTACAAATCTTTTTACAAATTGTTACTGACTTATAATGGTTCATGATTTATTAGAAAATATGTTCAGATAGGAAAAGTGTCTATAAAGTCGGTTTTAAAAACTGAAGTAATATATTGGCATGGTTCTTTCTCCAATTTCCTGTGCCTACATTGTGCATATTCTCTTGGACTGATACTAAATGTAATCACCTAGGTTTCAGGCTGAAATTGATGTATACTGCTTATACTGAAGCACTGGAAGTGATGGTGAGGATGCAGGTACCATAAAGGGATAACAGTTCCAACTCTTTCTGTTAATGTGAATAATTCTCATATTTAGTTTAATCTTTTTAAAACACTTTTTAACACTAGGACAATGACAGTAGAGCACACCAGTTTCTATTCCACATTCAGGAGCATCCAATAGCAAAGGGAAGAGAAGCAGCTTGGATAAATGGGGACTATTTTAAGGTGAGAAATGGCTGGTACCTCATCCTCTCCCCTCCCACCGGTGGTAAATAAAAGCTAAAATGATGTGAAACAACAACAATATGAAACATATGACTACACATCTACATATAATGTAGTCTGTCTAATGTAGAGGGGGCTACTGCCCCCCCCCCCCAATTAATACTTGATTTGGTTCAGGACTAGATTACCTACAAAGCAAATCTGGGCAATTAATCAGGGCTTCTGTTTCTTCCTTCCCATTTGACCTTATGTCCATTATTTCAGATGCTTACACACACACACACACACACACACACCTCCTTTAAAGCTTTAAATAAAGCTTAAACCAAAACTAAGTAAATGTATTTGCTTAGTAGAGATGTAGCTACACAAACCACTTTAGCACTGTTCATGTTACTAAATGCACTCTGCTGATTTTAAGGTAATGACAGCAGATGGCTCCAAAAAAGGGCTACTAAGAACTGTAGTGCAGAGGAAAAACAAGAGCAGCTAAATTAAGGCTTCTTTAACATGGGTGATCTATATAGTTCTGTAGTAAATCTGTATTTAGGAGAGTTTTACACTATGGAATATTCATTTTGTCCCAGCCTTCCTCTCCTACATGACCTCTCATCTAGCCCTGTTCAGATAATATTGCATTGGATATTTGCAGGCATTAGTACATAGTGAAAATTTCAGAAATTGCCTTTGGCAAGAGAAAAGGAAATAACCAACTACCTCACAACAAGCAAAAGAATACGACACATATTTTAGCAGTAACTGGATACTGAATGCTACTGTCTGAGTGATATAACTTTTTTTGGTATCCTATAAGAATTTAGATCAGGAGGGAGTTTTTTATAAGGACTTTGAAAATGTAGAAATGGGGAAGAGTTTTCTTTGAACATAAGGCATAAGAATAGCCCTGTTGGGTCACATAGAAGATGCCCACCTAGTCCAAAAGAAGGGTCCGTAACAGTGTCCAATTACATGCATTAAGGAAGTTCACTAATTGGAGTGGTGGAGGTACGAGTCCTGGTTATTTGTGCCCAGCACCAAGGCAGGAAAGTTTTATTTCCCTATCCTGTCTAGTAGGCACTTCCCATTATTTTATAGAATCCTTAAAACAATAAACAATGTAATGTATGTGATAGTGGCAATCACAAAAGTCTGTGACAATTCCATGCACCCAAACATTGTGTAAATAAGTTATTTTTGTCTGTTCTTGATCTACCACTGATCATTTTCATTGAGAAATGCCATAGTTTTGTAAATCTTTCTCTCTCTCTCTCTCTCTCTCTCACACACACACACACACACACACACCTACCTTAATGCTTAAGCTAAAAATTAGAAACCTTTTCAGTACAATTAGATACCTGTCAATTCAAAAGTAAGTCCCACTAAGTTCAATGGGACTTACTCCCAGATAAGTGAGTATAGGATTGCAGCCTATATCTGCTCCACATACCTGGGCATTTTTGTTCACTCTCCCTGTACCTTTTGTAATTCTATGGTATTCTAATTCTATGGTAATTAGAACTGCACAGAGTGTCCCAATTCTGGACATACCAGATTTACACATATCATATTAGCAAGTTTTATTTTCCCGTCCCTTTCCGATCATTGTTAATGATGGCATTGCCTTTTTTAATACATAACCAGGGCAGGCTCAGAAAAATTAGTCTGGGTAAGCAACAGGGTAACATACTATTATTAGGGAATCAAAAATTTAATTTAATCCATATAAGACTTTTAATATACTATGGGGGATCAAAAGGGGGAGCAGGAAAAATTTGGTGCCATGTCCATTACTTCTTGCTATCCCTTGGAGTCATCCCTGATCAGACCACAATAATTCACATATTCAGTGAACTTCCCTCTCTGACCACCAAGAACTATTCTTGAATTGTTTTAACCCATTTGGATCCTAGTTCGGAGAGGTCTTTATAGAGCTTTTCATAGTATTACTGGGATTGTCTCCTTGGACGACATCATCATTTCAGACCTTGTCTTCTGTCAGAGTGTCTAGCAGTGGAGAAGACAAGAATGAGGGGGATATGATAGCACTCTTTAAATACCTCAAAGGCTGTCACATGGAAGAGGGCAAAGGCTTGTTCACTGCTGCCCAAGTAGGCAGGATTAGATCTAATGTGCTTAAATTACAGGAGAGTAGTTTTTGGTTGCTCATTAGGAGAAATGTTTTAATAGTAGCCAGTTTATAATGGAACTAATTACCTTAAGGGGTAGTAGCTCCCTGTAGCTGGAGACTGTCAAGCAGAGGATGGACATCTACTGGGGATCTCCTATTCTCTGGATCTCCTGCAATGAGCAGGAGGTTAGACTAGATGGCCTACAAGGAGTCCCTTCAGCTCTATGGTTCTCTGACTGTAGAGCAGAGGTGAATATGTTAGTCTGAATATTTAGCTATTCCTGTGTTCTTTGTACTGTGACTGGGCCAGATGTTATCCACTCTTACTTCACTAAAGCCATGTCCAGGAGATGGTTGCCTTTCAAGAAGCCCTTCATGCAGCACAATGTCATTAGTCCAAAATGCAATGTGACTTTTTTTTAGGTATGATATAAAGAAAATGGAACTAGAAACTTCACAGCCTACATTAGATATCTCTGCTCACTGCTAACCCAGATTGGTCAAAGCGGGCTGTATGTGTCTCACAGACTGTACATTGCCAACCTCATGCCATGAAAAGACTTCTATATTAATGCCAGTATTATCATAGGGGATATTTATAATAATTCTCCTTTACTGTTTGACTTTGATCTTTCTCAGTTGCAGCACAATGAAGGGCTGTTGCAGGGAGTAATTCAGCCCTAAACGATGTACACCTAGAAATTTAATTACTATTTTCTGCCCATCGATTTTGTTGACTATCACTTTCTAATTTCATACTCCTATAACATTTCCTCAAAACTTAGATTTCAGTCAGTGATATTAACCTATATAAATGTTCTCTTCTTAAATTTTCATGACCATGTGTTTTCTTGCCATATCATCTTGAAGGCTAGCACTTGTTTCAAAGCTCTTGTGTTATTATAATATCCCCATTTATTCATTCCTGATAAATTTTCCGGTCTTAAAAAACTGTCATCTTTTTTTTAGCATATCTGTATAAAAAATGTAGCCTGATAATGAATTGGACAGACCCAGAGTGGAATAGAAATCATACAAGCCATTAACATCTGAATCAAAATAAATGTCATATTAATGTGTCCCATTTGTTCACAGTAATGTGGATTTTTCAGGATTTTTTGTCCTCCAAAGATGTTTGAACACATTTCCTAATATCAGCTTGAGACTACATTTTCTAGCTGCATTGGATACCACTTCTCAAGCAACATTTTGAGGTTAAAAATAACTTAGTGATTTAAAATAAAAACAAATCAAAGGAATACACATTACCTTTGCAATTTTAGATAATTTTGATTATTCCAGAAACAGCTGCTAATGCACTATAATAGATCTTTGAGGTTTGATACCATGCACTGAAGGCAGAAACTTTTCTGTCTCTAACTGAACCATGGCAGATGCTCGAAGCAGATTGTGCTGTGGCCAAAATAACAAAAAAAAAAATCCTGCCTTACCAACTGTGCTCTTTAGTTCCTCCTTTAGTATCCCCCCCCCCCCGGTCAAACAGTATCTTCTGCCAAACAGCATGGAAACTGTCAAGACCCTGAGCACTGCTTCTACTCGAACACAAGCATGTAAATGTCTGTTGTGAACATCTCTTTAACCTTTCATCATTTGCATTCAATCATTCCCTGAACCAGACTGTTGGCATACTTAATGTAATGTGGCACCTCTTCAGCTACATTTAGCTAAACAAGATGTACCATATAGGAAGCATTCCATATTCTGGAGAGTACAGAAGGTAAATAGTCATATTGAGGTATGCCATTTCAGCAGACCTTTCTTATGTCAGCATCAAGTAAGACAAAGAAAAGCTCTGCAGAAGTTATGCATCAAATCAAAGTCGTTGAGCTATGGGGAATACACATAAGTCGAATTCACATCTTGATTCTGCTTATGAAGGAACTAGTATACAACTGATAAAATATATCCCTGCTATCAAATTTGTTATCAGATTTAATTTGTGGATTTCTTTAACGTAACTGACAGGTATGGAACAAAATCCTATCTCAGGTGCATTTTTTTCACTATAAAATTTACACCTGAACAACAGTAAACAGTGTCCCCAAATTTTAGCCCTTACCATTAATAGTTTTCTTTCTGAAAACAGAAAAGGATCCAGGACATAAAGTGTCCTAAGAAATCTACTGATGTTTGCATGTTCTTTTTGTCCCAACCAATGTTTATATACTAGGATAAAAAAATTCTAACCAAAACTGATTCAGGGAAGCAGATTTCAGTGCCTATACATAGTTTTCTTTCTAGAAAACAAAAAAAGTTTGGGACATAAAGTATCCCAGGAAATTGATTGTTTTGGCCATTGGGGTGCTTTTCTGTCCCAGCCAGTGGAAAGTATTGGGATAAAAATGGGTTTTTCAAACAAAAACTAATCCAGGGAAACAGACTTAAATGCCCTTGTTCTGACATCTCACACAGGGATTTGTCTTGGGGCCTTTTACTAACCTGTACATTTGGCTTCCAGTAGTAAATTGTCCCCAAAAAGCATTTAGGCAAGTTTTTTTCCCCTGCTGTCAGTGAGTGGTGTTATTAGCTACTGCTGCTAGTGTTCTAGCCTAGAAGGCCTACTTTTTATATCTATTACAAAAATAAATAAATAACGTAAAAACTGAGGTAATCAGAAAGCTTAGCACATGTGTCAACTTACTTCATTAACTGCTCTGGTGGCAATGAATTCAAATAATAGAGAATATTATTAGGCACATCCCTTTGAATACTTCTATGCTAGATCACTCAAGCAACTAGACACACTATAAGGGAATTGTAAAGAACTTCCCAATCCAAACATTTGAGGCGATATATCCAAACTTCTCCTCTTATCTAGATATCTAGACCACTGGCAGCTGGGCAGTTTCTGATACTTTGAAAAATAACCACCAAGTATCTAAGGAATATTGTCACTTTTACATTATTTATTAAACATTTTCTGTTTCAACTTCAACTTGTAAATCAACATGACAAGTTGATGAGCAACTGGAAAAGTTGGTTACTCTCTTTTACCTGCAAATAGGAAAGGAAGAAAAAGGTGCCAAGCCAAATAAGAACATGGGGCGGCAATACTGGAGGAATGGGAAAACAAACACATTGCCACGTACACCCTGAACCTTCCTTCAATTACTGGATGACCCTCAATCCTAGAGTTTTGAAAAAATAATGCGTCCAGCCATTATTTCCAGTGGAAAGGCCATCTGCACTTCCCAATATAGATGCAGCAGCCCCACTCCTCCCCAGGTCCTAAGTGTGCTCTGTGAACATAGAGAACCACCGTCTCTGATGACAACATATCTGCCTAAACACACTGGGCATTTGTATTCACATATATGTATAAATGCTCCATCTGGTACCAGCGTGAGGTTCATCTTCTTCCTTTTTTGCTCTCTCCTGGCTATTGAAAATATTTACTATTGATATGTTTATTAACTTTGTGAGAGGGTTGTTAGGCAGAGGCACCTTGATCTATAGGTTCCATAATGGTCACAAAGCTCCAGGTGCATTTAAAGAGAAATTGTATTTAAGATTCAGCCTAGTTACAACACCGGCCTTGAATCGCTTCAGTGACTACAGGGTCTTTGGTTCCTGCCTTATTTTCCTCACATAACACAGGGATCAGGGAATGGGTCCCCTTTGGGTTCTATAACAAAGGGTTCATCCCCTTGATTCAGACCACATGCAATTAACTCATTCTCCTGTCTCTCTCCCTAGTGTTTACTCCAGAAAGGGGGCCCATCCCACCATCCACACCTTCACCCTTGACTATACGGTCTTGGGAGGTAAGGTTCAGAACTGTCTTTCTTCTGCTTACATCATTTGTTCCTTCACCAAGGGGGGGTTGCTCATCAAGACTGTCTCCCATGATGCCCTGACCTTACTTCCTCCAGATTGCCAAGGCAAATGTATGGGGGTTGACTTGCCCCTAGATGAAGTGAGCCTCTTCCCCCCTCCTTTCCTCTTGGCCATTCCCCATGTTCTCTCTCCTACTTCCCTCATTTCCCCTTTGTTGTCTCTTCCCCTTTTGCTTAGTCTCTATCCTTTTCTGGTTCTTTTTTTGGCTTTCTTTCTCACCTCCTTCTTTCACCCAACCTTCCTTCCCCATGGCCATCTCCTATTTATCTTTCTTTTAGCATCTGCTTGCCATTCCCAGCCATCTCCTCCCACTTCCAGCTGTATCTCATCAAGGCAGTCAGAACAGACTGCAGAGAAGCAATGGCTGTCTGGCATATCTGACTGAGCCATCACCATCTGCAGCCACCTCAACTGGGCCAATCTTGCTGCCATGGGAGCTTAGGATGTGATAAGCCTTGGTGGATCCTCACAGTCTTATTTGTCTTTTCCCCCAAAAAAGTTGTTTCTGGTCAAATTGTAAGCCACTTTTGAGTTCTTATTAGTAGAAAGGAACATATTAAATAAATAAATAAATATAAATAAAAACTGCCTTTGGGAACATTTCTGCACTTGAAGTTATGAACTATAGGAGAGAAACAGTAACAGTATATAGACAAAAAACTTATAGATGTCCACAGAAATGTGATGGAATGAGATAGGAAATTTAAATGTTACTGAAAAGCTTACATTGACAAGACTCACACATCTTATGGAATGTTCTACAGACGGGAATCCCATCAGTCCTAGCAAGCATGGCCAATGGTCAGGGATAAGCAGTGAGGTGACCATGTTTGCTAATGGCACCAAATTATTTAGAGTAGTTAAAGTAAAAGGGGACAACAAAGAGCTCCGAAAGGATCTCTCCAAACTGGGTGAATGGGCATGAACATGGCAAATGTCGTTTAATCTATGTAAGTATAAAGTGAGGCACATTGAGGCAAAAAAATCCTAACTTCATGTATACGCTGATGAGGTCTGAGATGGCAGTGACTGACCTAGAAAGGGATCACGGGATTGTGGTAGACAGCTCAATAAAAAGGTTGATTCAGTGTGAAAAGGGCAAATCCAATGCTAGGAGATCATTTAGGTAAGGAATTAAAAATAAAACTGCCAATATCATAATTCCATTCTATAAATGTATGGTGTGGCTACACTTGGAATAACATGTGCAGTTCTGATTACTGCACCTTGAAAAAGATATTGTAGAACTGGAAAAAGCGCAAAAAAAGGGCAACTAAAATGATCAAGGGACTTAAGCTATCCCCCTATGAGAAAGGTTGCAATGTCTGGGGCTTTTTAGCTTACTAAAAAAAGGTAAATAGGGCACATGGCAGAGGTGTACAAAATATGCACCGTGGAGAAAGTGAATACGGAGAAGTTTTTCTCCCTCTCTCATAACAGCAGGACCTGAGGACATCCAATGAAGCTGAATGTTGGGAGATTCAGGACAGATAAAAAGAATTTAAAGAATTCTTCACATAGTACATCGTTAAACTATGAAATTCACTAAAACAAGATGTAGTGGTGGCCAACTTGGACAGCATTAAAAGGGGATTAGACAAATTAGTGGAGCATAATATTATCAATGGCTGCTAGTCATGATGGCTATATATTACCTCCAGTATCAGAGGCACTATGTCTCAATGAAATGGGATAAAGTTTAGTGATAGGATACAAGTATGAAAGTTCTCCTGATGATGGTGACTGAGACTACAAGTTTCACATAAGTTGTCAGTTTCATAATCAGTAGGGCAGTATCTAAAAATTTGATGGGAGGGCATTTAAATGAGGTTAACAGGTAATGTTGATGTACATCTTCTCAAATCTAGGGAAATGGCAATGTGTGAATTGGCCTTCAAAACAGGCTCTTCGAATTCTTACATAGGCTGTCAAACCATTTTTAAAAGGACCTCATGTAAATTTCACTGCTGTCACAGTTAGCAGAGCCCAGAAAGCATCACTGAAATTTATCAGAACCACAGAGCAGTATTTAATAGCAGAAAGCAATGGGGGTGGGGGATAAGCACTAAACTACTGGGTATTTTCAAGGTAGTAATACCCAGTATTTACTGGGTATTACTACCTTTGATATCAGGAACCAGTAAATCAAAGACCTTACTGAATCAAAAAAATATTGGTAGCAACATGTTACTTCAGGAAACATATATTTGTTAACCCATGTTTGCCAAGGGTTACCCTGCCTTGAGGGCCATTTTTCTCGGTAGAAATGTGGGGTACAAATCAAATCAAACAAATAAATAAGGTAAAGCAAATGTGTGGGGTGGCACTTGTAGGGCAAATGTACTCCAGGGTTGTTTCCTCCTAGCTGGAGTTACCCTTTCACACATATCAGTTTTCTCTTACAGATGCCCTCCAGTCCCTCATGTTCTCATTACAAACAGATGTGGGGTAGAAACCCCATGGTTCTCTCTATTGCTGTTGTTTATTTGCAAGATTTGCATCTCATGCTTTCAATACAATACTGTTCCCCCATATGCACATAACCTGTAATTCCTTCTTATGTTACACATTAATAAAAACAATACGATACCCAGACATTTTGAAATACTGCAACATAGTAAATCACAATTAAAAATGGAAATAAAAAAATCACATAGTGTCACATGTAATAATCCAAATGGGAAAAAAAAACAACTAGGTTTGCTAAAAACGATTTATTTAAAACTTTGAAAACTTTTGATAATTAAAATGTTTTCATATAAAAGGAGCTCTAATTATTACAGCACATGAGATAATTTTATGCAACATAGATAAATATTATATAGAAAATCATTATTTGTGAAAAAAAATCTGATATGTGTTGTTTAGTGAATTCCATTCAGAAATATCTGTGGAATTTAGCACGAAAGACAATCCAGTGCTTCTGAACAAAAGAAAACTGCATTGCATTATTTTAATTTTCCTATTCATTTATTTTAATTGTAACAATCCAGTTTTCACATATTGTCCACTACTACAGTACCCACAAGAAACGGATTTACAAGGTTTTCAGTCTCTTTACACTGACTATCACAGCGGCCACAATCCAAAGAGAAGTAGCATTCATCTCATCTGCTTATTAAAACTGAGGAGAATTTCAAAGGCAGTTTGTAAATGACATGGGGCTCAGTTGTTTAAAACACAAATATCCATTGGACTTGTGCAAGCTCCTCATGAGGTGCATAATACTTCATTTCAAATCTATAGTTCCATGTTTTGCTCTCAAATTAAAAAAAAAAATGCCAATGGAGGATTTAGAAATGATTCTGTGACTTCCCAGTAATTTTTAATTTTCCTTTATTTTGAAGAAAAGAAAAAAATCTCAACTCCCATTAAATAGATAAGAAGTTGCTTTCAAGCCAGTATTTCTGTAATTATTTGTTAGGTATCCACTGAACAATTTGTAGAAGCACTTACTCGCTATTGAATTTCAACAGCAGTGCAAACACTATACAATATTTTGTTCATTTGGAACATTTCTTCAAAATAGGGCCTGTCTGCCTAACTTTAATTCCTTAGTTGTATGTCATTTATTTTTTATTATTGTATGATATATCTCTATCTCTATCTATATATCAGGCGTCAAATATACTAGCAGAGTGGCTGACAATAAAACATTAAAAAATCATAAAAATAACTGAGCTGATATTAAAATAAAATAACAGAAAATCTATAAAAGCAGAATTTAAAGAATATAAAAATAATTTAACTAAAATATATTACCAAAAGTTTAACACCCCCCCCCCCGGGGGTGGGGCGGGGGAGAGAACTTCACCTACTGTCATAAAGTCACCAGTCCTAGGTGAGAATCTCTGGGGAGAGCATTCCTAGGCTGGGGCTATCACTGAAAATGCCCTCTCCCTGATAGCCATCCTCCACACCTTATCTAATGTACTGATTGGGGATCAATGAGTACAGTACTTGCCATTAAAAAACAAACCAGTTATTTTAATGGCCTGAAATACAAACCAAAGCTTAATTAAAAAGAATTTACTTGTTTAGCTTCAAGAGTTCAAATTTGACATATATACGACCTGTGGATATACAATATTCTTTAGTAAAAAAGAATCTACTGTGGATGTGGACTGACAAGCATTCTTATGTAAAGGAGGCTTTCTCCTTTCTCTCTACTGTTTTATGTATTTATTTCTTAATTTATGAACATCAGTTACCATATATGAATTTTCTAACAAAATAGAAAAATTGGTCCAGATGTCATAGTTATTATTATCTTAATATAAATTATAAAGCAATTATAAAGCAATTATTACCTTCTATTAGAAGCTCTTGTCCATGACTGCCCAACAGTGTGCGAGACAGGAAAGGGGCAAAATCCACAAAGATTTCCCGAAGGAGGGGGGCCACTTTTTCCAACGCTCTCTCAAGCTTTGCAGTGATGCTGTTGGAAACAAAGTACATTGGGTCCAGAGATGCAAACAACACATGCCATCATGAAGAAACACCTTTCAGAGCAGATTTTTGGGGGTGTAGAGGGCTACAGGGGGAAAGGGGAATTGGCAAAAACTGTGTCCCCACCTTCTGCACATAGGATCATCCACCAGGGGCTCTATGCAACTTTAGATGCAACCATTATTATTTTTGCAATGTTCAGGGGTGCATAAGATTAACCTAAGAGTTTTCACTCAACTTTCAAACAACTCCACTATTTCTAAAGCAAAAAGCATACATTAACATAACTGTACATTCTCTACAAGTGACAAGGAAAGTCATTTTCCCATTCAAATAACTTTCAAGTCTTGTGTCATCCATAAATAATTATTTATTTATGCAGAGTATAAATGCTAGCCTCCAGTTTCTATTCTCATGGGGTTTTTAGGCCATGTTCCTACAAACCACAGCCAAGGATTACTTTACCTCCATAGGACAAATTGATCGTGTCTCCCGCTCCTTACTGTTATGAACTGTAAAATATTACCAAACATTTTTTCTCCAAAAAGGGTGGAAAGCTAAGAGTTGTTAGGGAAACCAACATTTTATTCATTTTAAATGTTAGTCCCACTTTGCTACCTATCCTATGCAGTTTACAAACACTGGAAAGATAATAAATGCAAGCATTCATAAAATTAATACCTAACTTTAAAATATAATCTTAACCAACTTGGAGATGGACAGATTTGGGCTCCTTTCAGTAGCATGAATGGTATTTTCATGAATGGTTATTTGTTTAAATAGCAAATCTGGAAATATGGTATTAGAAATGGGAAAAACGGCAATTTCTATGCACTCCCAATATTTTTTGCAATAGAAAGAAATACAACTTTATTTGTTTATCATTACCCATAAGCTTTCTACCATCAGTTCAAGACCATTTAACATTTTTTCTTAACGCACTGGTATGTGCCATAGAACCTAAGTAAAGCAGAGAGACACTCAAGATGTGTATTTCTGGTTGGAGCAGACAGGGTTTCTTGTTATCTCTGCAGGACCACAGGGTTGCAAAACCATCCAAGACTGCCCTGGACAGTTCAAGAATTGTATAGTATAGGGAAATATTTGTCCTGGATGCCCAGTGTCCAGAATTTCATGTTTCTGGCCTGGAAATGTATCTTACCATGAGTAAAGAAGGTCTTCACATCACAACCGAATAGCTCGTGTCTCATTTGAGAAACCCTAACATGAACGCACCTTTTGTACATTTAAGTACCAGAAAGGGATGGTGAGTGTATCATGTCTGCCAAAGCTCAGAGTATATTCCACTCAGAGGTGTATGTGTGTGTGTGTGCCCATGCACGCGCATATGCATCGGATACCTATGCCAGCCAGGGCAGATGAAATAAGAAGATTGGTTCAGGAGGCAGAGCTATCATCACATCTAAACAATAATGGCAGCTCTACACCCTGCAACTGGAAGTACAACTTATTTATTTTATGTATTTATGATACTTTTATTCCACGAATAAAGTCCCTAAGTGGTTTACATTAAAATGAATGTAAATGTGAATGTGAATGTCCACATGCTACCACTGATGTTGTGAACAACTAGCAAAACATTCTCAATGAACTTTGAGTCTGTTTTATTATTTATAAATGTTAGTTTTGCCAATGTATTCATCTGTATTGAAAGTTAACCTATCAGAGTTATTGAATCCCTTGAAATGACATTCATTAGAGTAAGGGGTCATAGAATCATAGAATAGTAGGGTTGGAAGGGGCCTACAAGGCCATCGAGTCCAACCCCCTGCTCAATGCAGGAATCCAAGTCAGAGCATCCCTGACAAATGGCTGTCCAGCCTCGTCTTGAAGGCCTCCAGTGTGGGAGAGCCCACCACCTCCCCAGGTAATATGTTCCATTGTCGTATTGCTCTTACAGTCAGGAAGTTTTTCCTGATGTTCAGCCGGAATCTGGCTTCCTGTAACTTGAGCCCATTATTCCGTGTCCTGCACTCTGGGATGATCAAGAAGAGATCCTGGCCTTCTTCTCTGTGACAACCTTTCAAGTACTTGAAGAGTGCTATCGTATCTCCCCTCAGTCTTCTCTTCTCAAGGCTAAAGGTCAGACTAGATAAGGGTTCCAGTTCTATAATTCAATGCTTCTTAAAATGAGTAAGGAAAACCATATAAAGTATAGAGTTAATCATTACTTTCTGACTGTTTCAGACCTGGATGTAATGAGACACTGATTTTATTTTTATGGACACGGACGAAAGATTGGTTTTGCAAAGCTGATCATTTTTTGATGTATTTGTTTTTCTTCTCTTACCATGTCACTATTTGACTGCTTTAGGATGTATGTACTATTAAATGACTGGTTTTATTGCATTGCCGCACAGTGTTTAAAATGTCATTTACTGTGGGCCTCATGTGTACTACCAAAACAGTGGTTTTTGTGTACCACCGGGCTTAGGAACACCAGCCACAACAAGGAGACAAAAAAATCAAATCTTTCCCCTTTTAATTGATCCTTTTAGGTTATTATACAGCCACAATTGAGGCCCTATGTTAAGGGTGAATCGGACAAATCACATTCCGCCATTATAACCAGAAATTAGGAGGGCAGTAAGTTCTACAGCTTACACTCAGAAAACTGCTTTGATCTGAAATGACAGCGTAAGAGAGGTTGGTTTGAGGCAGGTCTGTGCCAGTTTTGAGGTAGAAAGGGTAAGAATTGTTTATTTACAGAAGTTTAAAGTTTGATGAGCGACTTCTAGTGTTTGATAGGTATTGTCTTATTTTTATGGGCTTTGCCAGGGTTAAAATGTATGGGCCCATTTCTCCATTTGTACAGTATCTCCATTTGTACAGAGAAAAATAAACCCATTCTTATGGTTTTTCTAGGCCATGTCCCTACCAGCCACAGCCAAGGATTTTTTACCGCCATAAAACAAATGGATTATCTTCCCCATTGCTCACTCAATGTGTACCTTATTTATTTCTTTGCATACCTCATTATAGCAACTGAGGAGGAGAGTAACCTCATGGTAGTCTTCCATAAACTGTACATTGTATTAACAGAAATGCTAAGACTATATAGAACAAAATATAGTCTCTTAGGGCACAATCATATCCATGTCTAGACAGAAAAAAAGCCCTACGACTCCCAGGATTCCCCAGCCCTGGAAGTTGTAGGACTTTTTTCTGTCTAAACATACACAGGACTGTGCCCTTAGTGTTTTTAAAGAGTATTCCTGTACTGTGCCCAGGTTCATAATGTTCGCTCCGTTTGTACAGATAATCCACCAGGCTTAAAAGGCAAGATTTTTTACTTAGCAGCCAATGACATCAACTAATACTTCATTATTATGGGGAGCTACTTTGCCTTAATTCCAGTCCTTTGCCATAACTCCAGTCCTTCGTTCCTTCCTTCCTTATTTATTTATTTAAAACATATGGCTTACATTACACTATGTTTGTATATAGTTATGATGCAATTCAGTAACCTATGAAATCAAAAGCTTAAATTCTTCCTGTGCCATAAACTCAAAAAGTACTTTAAGGTGCTTTTTCTTTTCCTCGGTTCTTTTGCTCATTCTCCATTAGGGGGTCAATATTAACCTACTGTACAGGATTTTGTTTGAAAATTATTAACCTAAAGAAGATTTTGTGTGGGTGATGTAGAAGAGGAGTAAGGAAGAATGCTTCTGGCTACTCTACACTGAGTAGGGGGTTGGACTAGATGACTTTCAAGGGTATTTCTAACTATCATTCTATGTGGGTATTGGTTGCCAGCTGTGTACTTGTAACTTTGAATAATAGCTTTGGTTGCATGAGAGCTTCAGTTGCATAGACTCCATGTGTCTATTCTAGTCAACAGACAAATCTGGAACATAGCTCCACCACTCTACCACTGACAGCCATTTAGCTCGAAGGTAGTGGTGAAGCTGGACCTAGCCACAGCATGGGATACCATAAATAACACATTTGTTAAGGGCATGGCCTTTAACAGCTGTAATTTTCCAACATTTTGGAGCTTGAGTGAACATGGAAAACCCTTAACACAACATGTTAAACCAAAAGGTTTTTTGTTAATTGAATTATCTAATATGCTAGGATTCCTTCTTTCTGCATAGCTCTAATATTTTTGCATTCTCCCAAGTTATACATTTGATGAACTTTGGCTACATATTCCCCATCAACTGTTTAAAAACAGCTTTTTGTTGTTGTTGTACATTTTTTAGCAGTAAATATAAAACTGACTGAAACCATTAATCAGAAATGAGGTTATATGTTCAGTCTCACCTTGTTTGCATTGTTTTGTTATTTTAAGGTTAGAATTGGGTTTTTGCAAGTTTCTACTTTCTCATTATGTTCGTAAACTGTAAGGCTAGGAATGTAGCCAGAACATGGGAGCTGTGACAACCCAGTACTTCTGGAGCAAATGGAGAATTCATAGTGGGGCAAAAGGGATTGCTTCTATAGCTAACAAAATCTGGGGAGGAAGGGCAGGATGGATGAAAGGATTTAATGTTTCCTGACAGTTGAGAATGGCCAGAAAGGAACACCTTTCCTCACTGCTCCATATTTCTGTGGATGCAGACATAAAACAGTGAGCCCACCAAAAACTACACAAATGGGATATGAAGACTCCACATAGGTATACATAATTTTATAACAGGCAAGGTGTGCTACTCTGATTTGTGGGACTGAAATATGGTAAGCATATACCAGCTTCTTTTGAACAACTGAAAGGCTTACCACTCCATTCAAGAATATTGAGGTACAAGGCCTTGGTAAAAAAGGAAAACACCACCCACCTAGTATAGCACATAGCTGATTTGCTTGTGTTAGAAGGCTGCTCTGTCTGTGAGATACAGGATTAAACACACTGCCGAACCAGGCCTCAATGCAACTGGATGCTCATATGATGTGCTCAATCCATAATGCAGGCTGTCTGCATGGTGAAAGGGAAGGCTCAAGCTGCATCTCTGTCATTCTATTGCAGTGCCACATCAGACAGAGAGAACGTACGAACATGACCCTGGGCACAGCACAGGAACACTCCTTCAAACCACTAAGAGCACAATACTATGCATGTTTGGACAATCCTATGCATTTTCCTCAGCCAGCATTCTCCATGCTGTCTGGGGAAAGCTGGGAGTTTTACGACTTTTTTCTGTCTACATGTGCATAGGATTGCACCCTAAGAGACTATAATTTGTTCAGTAAAGTTGGACTGAACATTTATTCTGACATGTGTACAGTCTACAAAGGCTACCATGAAGTTGCTCTCCAAGAATGCTCAGGTGCTATAATGACCTATGCAAAGAAATACATGAGCTACCCAATTGAGTAAAGAGAGAGAGAGTGAGTGAGAGAGAGAGAGAGAGAGAGAGAGAGCGCTTCTGTTGTTAATAATTATTGGAAACCTTCCATCGCCTTCTAGTGGGAACAGATTAAAAGCACACATATAAAACTATTACTAGCATTTGATTTTCCTGCTGCAGCATTTTTATTTATTTATTTAGAGAATTTATATACTGCTCCACATCTAAATAGATTCCAGATTGGTGAACAATAAAATATGAAATGATCAAAGATAAAAAAAAATAAAATGCCATATTAAAATTGTTATTTTTAAAAACAGAGTACCAATAAAAACTGTGGCTGGTCAGTAAAAGAAAGCTTTCTGAAATAAAGATGTTTTGAGAAGATGCCAGAAACAAGACAGTGTTGGCACCTGCCTGACCTCCAGAGGCAGGGACCTCCATAGAAAGGAGGGTCTTCTCTGGGGGGACTTCCATAGGGCCATAGGGCCATGTGGAAGCAGCAGGAGCATGCCTTCTGATGACTTCAGTGACTGGGCAGGTTGATAGGGGAGAACCTGGGTGTCCTGGTCCCAAGTTGTTTAGGGCTTTATACACTAGTACAAAACCTTAAGCCTAGCCCAATAGTGCATAGGCAGCCAGTGCAGTTCCCTCAGCCGAGGCGTTGCATGCTGAAAAGAGGCAACAGGTGAGCTGCTGTATTCTACACTAGCTCCAGCTTCTGCAGGAGCCTTAAAGGCAGTCCAACATAGAGTTCTTTCTTTCTTTCTTTCTTTCTTTCTTTCTTTCTTTCTTTATTTATTTATTTAATGTATTCATCGCCCATCTGGCTGGTCACCCAGCCTCAATGGGCAACGTACAATAATATAAACAGTTTAAAACAATAAAATTCTATACGAAAAGATCATATTTCTAAAAATACCCTAACCCACCCCAAATGCCTGCCTGAACAACCATGTTTTTAATCTGTGGTGGAAGCTCATTAAAGAGGGGGCATGGTGGAGTTCCCTGGGGAGGAAGTTCCACAGAGTGGGGGCCACCACAGAGAAGGCCCTCTCCCTCATCCTCACCAGTCTAGCGGTCCTGGCTAGGGGTGCACGAAAGTCACTTACCTGGTCTCGCAGCTTTTCGTGGTGGGGTGGAGGCGCTTCGCTGCTCCCCCCGCGAAGTTCAGGCTGGGGGGGGAGGCTTCCTGCCTCGCCCGGCTGAAATTCAGGCCGGGGGGGAGGCTTCCCGCCTCGCCCGGCCGAAATTCAGGCCAGGGAGGAGGCGCCTCACCTCGCCCGCGAAATTAAAAGTTAAAAAAAAAAAACCACGCCCCCATGATAGGCTACGTGACGATTAACGTAGCCTATCACG
Source organism: Heloderma suspectum (assembly GCF_057233095.1). NCBI lineage: Eukaryota > Metazoa > Chordata > Lepidosauria > Squamata > Helodermatidae > Heloderma > Heloderma suspectum. Next base: position 40,888,278 of record NC_139460.1, on the reverse strand, counting down.
GCTAGATCTGCAAATAGCGTTGCCCTTATTTTCGCCGTAGTGTACGTAATCTTTACGTAGACTACAGCGACCAAATAAGGAACGTGAATGGTGGCTCCCTATGGGGGCCGCCATTATCCATACGCGTTTTTTTTTTTTAAGTCACCCGTGATAGGCTACGTGACGATTTACGTAGCCTATCACGGCCGACTTTGCAAATCTAGCCGTGATAGGCTACGTTAATCGTCACATAGCCTATCACGAGGGCGTTGTTTTTTTTTTCTTTTATTGGAATGGTGGCGGTGGCAGCCGGTCGAAAGACCGGCTGCCGCCCCCGCCCCGGACGAAGACCCGACGAACCACCGGCCGGACCCGCCGCCGGGAGGGACATTCGCCAAAGGTAAGTCCCATCCCGGGGGGGGGGTGCGGGGTGCGGGGGGGGCGGAGAATTTCTCCCCGAAACTTGTTCGGGGAGAAATTCTCCGCCATCTGGCTCATGGGACAGAGAGAAGGCCATCCATGGCTGATCTTGTTAAGCAGCCTGTCTGGTGCTGCTGGAGGCGCTCCTTAAGATAGGCTGGGCAGGAACTATAAAGGGTTTTAAAGGTCAAAAAGAACATCTTGAATTTGGCCTGGAAAACAACTGGTAACCAGTGCAATTCCTTCAGCACTGATGTGATCTCGCTTGCAGCTGTCTTTAATCAAGCGAGCCACCGCGTTCTTTACCAGCTGCAACTTCCGAACCGTCTTCAAGGGTAACCCCACGTACAGCGCATTACAGAAGTCTAGACGAGAGGAGATCAGGGTATGTACTACCAATGGGAGCAGATGGTCGGGAAGGTCGGGGCGCAGCCGCTGTATCAGATGGAGTTGGTACAGCGCTGTCCGGCTCACAGCTGACACCTGAGCCTCCATGGACAGCTGGGAGTCTAAAATGACCGCCAGAGTAATATAGTAATACAGTCTTGAGGTGACTATGGCCTGTAACACTGTGGCCAAGGTATCCCTGTCCAGGAGAGGCCGTAGCTGGCGAACCAGCCAAAGCTGGAAGGAGGCACTTCGAGTCACCATGGCCACTTGGGCTCCCAGCGACAGTAATGGATTTAGGAGTACCCCCAGACTATGAACCTGATCTTTCAAAAGGAGTGCAACCCCATCCAGAACAGGCAATCAGCCTATCTCCAGGACTCAGGAATCACTCACCCATATGGCTTCTGTCTTCCTAGGATTCAGTTTCAGTTTACTGGCCCTCATCCAGCCTATTACTGAGTCTAAACACTGATCCAGGACTTGCACAGCCTCACCTGATTCAAATGTTACAAGCAGATAGAGCTGTGTGTCATCAGCATAATGATGGCACTTGCCTCCAAATCCCCTGATGACTGCTCCCAGCGGTTTCATATAGATATTTAACGACACTGGGGACAAGATGGTACCCTGCAGAACCCCATAGCTCAATTGTCAAGAGGCTGAGAAACGATCACCCAGTGTTACTCTCTGAAATTGACATGGCAGGTAAGACTGGAACGACGGTAACCCAATGCCTCCAATGCCCATCCCACGGAGTCAATCCAGGAGGACACCATGGTCAATGGTATCAAAGTCTGATGAGAGATCGAGCAGAATTAACAGGGTTGCACTCCCCTTGTCCCTCTCTCGATAAAGGTCATCCATCAGGGCAATCAAGGCTGATTCGGTCCTGTAACCAGGTCAAATTGTAGTGCTGGTCAAACTGTAGCACTGAATTGTAGTGTTCTCACAAAACAATTGTCTTTTTTAACCAGAAGTGCCATATAGCACTGAAGGGATAACAAAGAATTATGCTGATTCCTGTGTATCGCCCCTGCAGTGGGCATTGAACTCTTAGAAGTGCCAAGATAGTGATAAATCACATTCAAAGGTTTACTTACAAGGAGACTTTATTGGGTATCTTACAGCACACAGGCATACCCAATGGTTGGATCAGACAGCTTCTCTGAACCATGAGCCATTGGGTCAAATGGGTAATACATGTTAGCAATAAGCAGCATAACAGCAGCAAATGCCCCCTAGCGTGCATTCCCAGCATGGACTAACAGCAAACTCTGCTTCTCAGGCACATCAGTGATAAGACATTCTCCTCATTAGCAAGGAATGTTCTGAGAAGGCTGTTATCGGCCTTTTGACTCATCTGCACATGCTCAGAGGCTTACTAGCATGGGAATTGCACCAATAATGAACTTAAGCAAGCATTATGGATCTCTAGGCCCCGCTCACACTACAAATGACTTCGCTACGCTCCTGGGGCCAATACATCCTGACATACCATAACACATATTTTAAAAGGTTATATATCCTTACCATAATAGTGACATTAACAAAAAAATAAAATATGAAGATTACCTACAGCTCCTCTTGTAGAGGAGAGTTTTTCTGCCCATAGTATATTGTTCAAGAGATTCAATATATCTCTGGAGACATGAAAAAAGCATCTGAAATATAGTAATTGCTTGTTTTGCTTTTTAAATTAAATGCAACTCTGCAATATAAGAAGAGGCCATTGGAAGAGGGAACTCCTTCACAAGGATTATCTTATGCAAAATAATATATTTTATGCAAAATAATGTTTTATGTGGAATCTAGTTTCAGAACAAAACATATGCAACCCTAACAGAAAGTTTCTACTTAATAGCTTTCTAAAGCTGCAAACCTATGCACACCTACCTAGGAATAAGTCCCACTGAATTAAATGGGGCTTTCTTCCAAGTAGACATGCATAGGATAACACAGTTAATCACAGAGGAAGTACACAATAACATCTTCACTTCTGCAATTAATGTTTAAATAAACACAATTCAACAATCACAAGACAGGAATCAATAGAGTATTCCCTAAGCAATACAGCTGCTTGCATAGCCAAAAGAGGCAGACAGAAAGAGAAACTCCAAATGGATTGGCAAAAAACCATTAATGCAACTCTGACCCATTTAAAAATGACTTTGTTTTCTAGACAGAGCAGTGAGCAAAGATAAAATTAGACATATAATCCATTCATAATTTTTACAGATACAAGGCTGGGATGGACAGGCTTTATCAAATCAGGTGGCTATCGATACCCACAAGAGCAGCTTGTAGCAAACGTAGTTTTATACAGGGTATTATATCTCAGGGGAAGCCAACCATCTGCCCCGCAACATGCACTTTCCCCACATTCTTTGAACCTCACTAACGGTGCAGAAGAGAGTGGTATCTCTTTGTAACATGGCCATTAAAATTTCTTTTAAACCTTAGCTTCACTTAAGATTTATTGGGAGGGAAAAAAATCAATCTCTTGGTATGTACAATACATCATACAATTACAGGGCTCCTAAGAAAGGGTCATTTAGTCCAACCCCCTATACACTAAGGCAGAATTCAATATACTGAAACCACCCTTGAGAAATGTTTACCTAGTCTCCTATTACCATTATTCAATGAAGAAGGTTCTATAATTTTTCTAGGCAACATGATCCATTGTTCAGTTGTCAGGAAGATCATCATAAATATTTAACTTTCCTGTGACCCAAGTCCATTGTCTCTTGTCCTACCCTCAATAACAATTGATCTTTATGACAAACTTGTACATATTTGAAGATGATATTAACCTCCTTAAAGCTACAATCCTGTACCCACTTACCTGGGAGTAAGCTACATTGATGGAGAAAAACTCTGATTGATATAATCAAACACTGGCATGTGCCTATAGTCAAGTATATTCAGGGGCAGTGAAGGAGAAGAAACGATATCTCTCTGCCTCTTTTGAGTCTTCTATGAGCTGCCCAGCAGAGTTTTTTGGGGTTGTCCGGGGCTTATTAAATGCTGGCCCTAAGGACACTGTAGAGCCATCAGAGCTCTGCTGTGATAGATTTGCAAGGCACATCCAAGATGAAATCTCTTGCCTCTGTCAGGACTTAAGACTCCAGTGTGAATTAGGTGAGGTATGGTATCCAGGGCACAGTCTTGTTCAGTTTTGTTACATGAATTTCAGTTGGTACCACTCGAGGATGTTCAGAACAGCGATGCTGGATGAGACCAAGGGTCCATCTAGTCCAGCATTCTGTTCATACAGTGGCCAACCAGATGCCCATGGGAAATCCACACAAGTGATCTACCTTTTTAGTGTGGCCCAACCACTCCCCTTCTGATCACCCAGCAGCAGTGAGGCCGCTGCATCCAGTTTGAGCCTTAGGAAGTGCCTGACCTTGTTGGCGGTTGCTGGGCAAGATGCTGACAAGCTGTTTGGACAGGTTCGAGCAACCACTTCTATACCTTGCGCCTCTTGGGTTATAAAAACTGGCAGAGAGGGAACAGCCAGCTGGGCCAGGGAGGTGATTAATGCCTCCTTGAGAGAGAGGGTGGTCCTGGACCACCTGAAGGAAGTGGTGGTGAGACCACTCCTGAAGAAATCCTTCCTGGACCCAGAAAATCTTAATAACCTTACGTAGCAAATGTTCCTTTTCTGGGCAAGTTCCTTGAGCAGGTGGTTGCCAAAAGCTCCAGATGCTCTTGGATGAGACCAATTATCTGGGTCTATTTCAGTCAGGGATTAGGCCAGGTTTTGGCATGGCAACATCCCTGTATGATGTCCTGTGTTAGGAGAAAGACGCGGGGACTGTGGCCCTGTTGATTCTCTTTGAGCTCTCAGCAGCTTTCGCTACCATACGGGGAAATTGTCTGAGTTGGGAGTGGGAGTACTGCACTGCAATGATTTTGCTCCACTTGGATGGTTAGCTGCAGAAGGTGGTGCTTGGGAGATACTGCTTGGCCCCTTAGACTCTCCAGTATGGGGTTCCACAGGGGTCGGTTTTGTCCCCCATGCTATTTAACGTCTACATGAAACCACTGAGTAGGATCATCAGGGGTTTGGAGTGTGTTGCCATCAGTATGCTGACAACAAGCAGATCTATTTCTCCTTTTCATCTTCATCAGATGAGGCTGTGGATGTACTAAATCAGCGCCTTGCTGTGACGATGAACTGGATGAGGACTAGTAAACTGAAGCTCAATCCAGACCAGACTGAGTTGCTGTTGGTGGGTGGTTCTTCTGACTGGATGGAGGGTGTTCAACCTGTTCTGGATGGGGTTGCACTCCTCTTGAAGGAGCAGATTTATAACTTGGGGGTTTTCCTAGTGCCATCTTGAGGCTCAGGTAGCCTCTGTGGCCCAAAATGCCTTCTACCAGCTTCAGCTGGTGGCCCACCTATGCTTCCGTTTGGACAAGGATAACTTAACTTCAGTAGTTTATGCTCTGAGAACTTCCAAGTTAAATTTAGTGCAATGTGCTCTACATGGAGCTGCCTATGAAGATAGTTCAAAAGCGGCAGCTCGTGCGAAATGTGGCAGCCAGATGGATAGAAAGAACCAGGAGGTCTGAACATGTAACACCGATTCTGGCCCACTTGCACTGAGATGCTGTATATTTCCAAGCCCAATTCAAGGTGCTGGTTTTGACTTATACAGCCTTACATGGCTTCAAACTGCAATACCTGACATACACTATGATCACCATCTGAGGCCCAGCTCTGGATGCCTCCTCCTAGGGATGCTCGGAGGATGGGAACAAGGTAGGAAGCCTTCTTGGTGGTAGCCTGCCAATTGCGGAACGATCATCTGGTGCCAACATTGCCATCTTTTCACTGCTGGGTTAAGAATGTCCTTTACTCCCAGGCATTTGGTGGCATATGATGGTATTTTAATACCAGTGTGGGTTTTTTAATCAGGTTCCGGTATCTTATTATAACTATCTTAACTGTTTTAAATTGTTTTTAAATTTTGTATGTTAAAGTTTTTTATATTATGTGTTTGTTTTGTAATTTTTGTGAACCTGCTATAGGGTGGTATAGAAATGGAATGAATGAATGAATGAATGAATGAATGAGTGAACATGTTGAATCAATTTGTATAATGCAGAAATATAAGATACAACTTGGGAAAGTGTTTAAAATTAAAATCAATGCAAATTTGGATCAATTGCATTTATTTTTGGGAGGCACTACCAGGTGTATAATTAAATAATCCATGGAAACCACTGCCAAAATGGACTCATCAGGAGAGGAGTTTTGGCCAGATTGGAATTTAATAAATACCTCCTTGGCACTGATGAGCAGAAACTTAACCTGCTATTACCACTTTCTCTATTAGTATAGCAATTGTTATGGTTGTTGATATTATGATTCTCGTTTTCATCACAACTTTGAATTTATCTTTAAGACAGTTAAAAGTTAATCAGTTTGGAAGATAATATTTCTCTGCTAATGTTTTGGTTGTTCAGGAAATTTGTGAATCCCATGTTTTCCAAGATCCACAGAATATGTTATTAATTTCTCTTTATCCCTCCTATAGAACATCTGGTTTATTTTTAAATTTATACATTCCTTGTCCATCAAAATGTACAATGGTAAATCTAGCTATATGGCAAAGGATTAAAGCAGGGATAGGCACATTTCAGTCATGCATTTTTTAAACTAGAATTTCTATATAGTTCAATGTGTTTTAATATTCCAAAGCAAAAAGGCATAATCAATACCTCTTACCAGACAAGGCATAACTAACTTGTATTAAGTGACCCTGAGTACGAATTTGTACTTAAGAACCTATGGAACATTTGTGGGATGAGACTAAAATCCACCTGGCCCAGAACACATTGCAAGAATCCTTGCAGCTAGCAGGCACTAGGTGGTCCACCTTCTGCCAACCTCTAGGTTAAACTATAAAGTATACCTCATGTTTTCTGCAGAATCCTCCGGCATTGGTGCGACTGTTTGAACAGCAGGGAGGTTCTTACTGGTAGCACCATTCACAAAACTAGATGAGGATGACGACGATGAAGATCCTGAGTCCACTGCACCTATCCCCAAAATAAAGTACATTCAGTCTGAAAAACAATGCATCAACTTCACAGTAAATAATTATATTTTCTAAACATCATAACTCTGGAACAACTGGCTTTATTTTTACAAATAGCACACTGTGTCTTAAAACAGAGCTTTCCACAGCATAAGGAGCTGGCCACTAAATTACAAAAAGAATGTATTCTGAGAAGTACTCTTAAAAATTTGCTGGATTAAATCCATTGATGTTTGTATAGTTAACTATGTGATTAATATGCTCCTATACATATATAGGCTTTTATTTTAACTTCCTCTCAGGACCATTTACTGATTGCCATAAGAGGAAAAAAAAAAACCTGACAAAGTGGGCTAGTTTGCCTGATCAGACAAGCCACGGTGGCTTAAATAACCCATGGTGGCTTGTTTAAATCAGTGGCTGGTGCCAGGCACCATTAGCCTAATTACCTGCCCTGCTGCACCTTGTCATGCCATCAGAATCCAGGCAGCATGGCTTGTTTGCAGGCACGCGGGGGGGGGGGGGGATAGTCAGGATGCTTACCTGTAACTGTAGTTCTTGAGTGGTCATCTGTGCATTCACATATGTGGACTCTGCTCCTGCATGGAGACTTGTTTGGGAAACTTCCAAGCTGCATAGTTTTTTTTGGTGGGAACCCCTCCCCCACCGTCTCTGGCATATATAGGATGGGTTCCCACCTTCCCCTCAGTTCCATGAAACTGCAAGTAGTCCCAGACTGTGAAGAACACCTCAGTACCAACAGCCCAGTTGACACCGAAGTGGGGACGGTGGGGGGGTTGTGTGAATGCACAGATGACCACTCGAAGAACTACAGTTACAGATAAGCAACCTGACTTCTTCTTCGTTGCCTCTGTGCATCACACATATGGGCGAGTAACAAGCTAACTTACCAGAGGCGGGTCGGTGTCTCAATGTAGTACCAACAAAAGCACAGCCCTGCCAAAGGCACAGTCCGCTCAAGCTTGAACGTCCAGTCTGTAGTGCTTAATAGAGGTAGAAGGCTTAAACCAGGTGGCTGCCTTACACAAGTCTACGAAGGGAACCCCTCTTGCAAAGGCAGTGGAAGTCGACACCCCCCTTGTCGAGTGCGCTCGGATTCGAGTCGCTAGGGATTTCCCAGCAACCTCATACGCCAGTCAAACAGTGTGTACGATCCAGGATGCCAGCCTCTGAGAGGAGACTGGAGAGCCCTTATTGGTTCACCCATAGCATAGGAAGAGCCATTGGGAGTTGCAGAAAGGCTCAGTCTGTGACTTATAGAATGCCAGCGCTCTCCGGACATCTAGAGTGTGTAGCCGTCATTACAAATCAGAAGTGGTGGATGGAAAGAAGGCAGGGAGCACGATCAGTTGATTAAGATGGAAGTCCATGACCACCTTCGGGAGGAATACTAAGTCCGGCCACAGGACCACTTTTCCTTGTGAAATATAGTGTAAGGTCAGTCTATTCGCAATGCGGAGAGTTTGCTCGCTCTCCTCGATGTCGTAATGGCTATCAGGAAGGCGACTTTTCAAGAGAGCAGCCGCAAGTCCACGGCAGCAAGCGGTTCGAACGGTACCGACGTGAGGGTGTTAAGCACCAGGATTAGGTCCCACTGACGAACGAAGTCTCTCACTGGAGGAGCCAAGTTTCTGAGGCCTCGCAGAAATTGCTTGCATAAGGGTTAGCTGAATATGGAGCACCCGTCAATGTTGCCCCTTGTAGCAGAAATCGCTGAAGCATACACCCTGATGGAGGAGTACTTCAGGCCTTTGCTGAAAAGATGTTGGAGGAAAAACACTATGTCCGCTAGACAATAGTCATTAGGGTTACAGTTGTTGTCAGTTGTGAACCGAACAAATGAAGCCCATTTTGCAGAGTACGAGCAGCGTGTGGATGGATTCCTTGCTGCATCAAGTATGGCCTGCACTGTCGGTGGAATCAGTGGGGAAATGTGATGGGTGTTTGGATCCTCTACACCATGAGGTTCAGAGTGTGGAGACTGGGGTGAGGGATCCTGTCCCGGTCTGGGGAAATTACTTTGTCTATCCGCGGTAGCGGTAGGAGGCATCCGTGCACTAGGTTCAACAGCATTATGAACCAGGGTTGTCTGGGCCACCAAGGGGCAATCAGGATGCAGTTCATGGCGTCCTGTCTGATTTTGGAGATCACCCTCGTGAGGAGTGGGAATGCAGGGAAAAGGTAGAACAGGTGCTCCTTCCATTCCAGGAAGAAGGCATTGCCTAGCGATCCTTGTCCAACCCCAGCTCTCGAGCAGAATTGTCCGCAAACCATATTCTCTGGAGTTGCAAAGAGGTCGATCTGTGGTTGGCCCCACTGGATGAATATTATCTGTAGGACTGTCCTGGCCAGCTGTGATTTGTGAGAGCACTGGAGGAAGCGGCTGAGGGAGTCTGCTAACAGGTTGTCCTGTACTGCAATATGTAGAATGCTCAGGCGAATGTCCTTGGCGACGATCCAGTTGTAAAGGTGTAGAGTGAGAGAAAGGAGGTGGGAAGAGTGCGTTCCACCTTGTTTATGTACCAGAGAGCTGTGGTATTTGTCTGTGAGGACCTGGATGTGTCAATGTCGGAGGCACAGTTTGAAGGCAAGTAGAGCTTTCCAAACTGCCAACAGCTCCAAGAAATTGATATGACACCATGTTTCCTTGGAGGACCAGAGACCTTGTGCTTGAAGGGGGCTGCAATGCACTCTCCGACCTAGGAGAGAAGTGTCTGTGGTGAGAATCCTGGATGGAGGACAGGAAGGAATGGCATCCCTTGGGTCAGATGCCTGGAGTCCATCCATCAGTCCAAGCTAAGAGCAACAACCTCCGGTATCAAGAGTGTGACAAAGAGAGGGTTACAGGTCAAGTCAACATTCCGGATGAACCAGTGCTGAAGTGGTCTCATTCGTTGCTGAGCCCATTCCACGACTGATACCACAGCTGCCATATAGCCAAGGAGGCATAGGACGTCCTGCGCCCTGGCACGGCGGGCAGAGAATATCGATGTGGCTTGCGCGACAAGGTTTGTGACACAAGTCGTCGGGAGGTATGCCCAGCCCGATTTGGAATTGAGGACGGCCCCTATAAATTGAACTGTTCGAGTGGGGGTCAAAAGAGATTTTTCCTTGTTGATTCGTAGTCCCAATGCCCGAAGAAGATCCAAGACGATCATGATATCGTGCAACAGAGCTTCTCGGGAGGAGGCCACCAGTAGCCAATCGTCTAGATACAGGTAGTTTTCTACTCCCTGAAGACGGAGGTATGCGCAGGCCACAGCCATGCACTTGGTAAATATGCGCGGGGCTGTTGAGAGGCCGAACAGCAAGATGTTGAACAGGAACAGTTTTGCTCCGATCACAAAGCGGAGGAACTTTCTGTGTGAGCGTTCTATAGCTACGTGGAAGTCTTTGAGATCCATCATGGCGAACCAAGAGCCCTTCTGTAGGAGTGGGAGAATTGTGGCTAGAGTTGTCATCCTGAACTTCTTGGGGGTGACAAACTTGTTCAGGTTGTGAAGGTTGAGGCCTCCATCCCGTTTCGGTATCGTAAAGTACCTGGAGAAGAACCCCTCTGTACCAACATTTGGATAAACGCGTTGAATGGCGCCCTTTCATAAGAGATTGAGTTTCTTTGTGGAGGACCTCTGAAGGTAGAGTGACCCGGACTGGACCCAAAGGCAGGGGTGTGGTGAATTCTATTCTGTATCCATGACGGACAATAGATAGCACCCAGTTGTCCGATGTCACTCTTGTCCATGCTGGGTAATATTGGCTCAGGAGGTGGCTGAAAGGTGGATTATAATTGTCGGTACGGAGGGGAACGGAGCTGAAGTCAAAGACGGTGTTTAGAGAAACCCTCACCCTTCACCTTTTGTTGGAACCTGGGGAAGGAGTAGCTTTTTCTCTGCTGGTGCTGCTGTGGGAATCTGGGTATCCAATCCCCAGATTGCCGAGGTGGATAGGTTTGGTGTCGATACCAGTGATGCTGACAGCATGGAGCATGCTGCTGCTGTTGTTGCTGGGTTTGACCATCTTACGAGCAGTCGTTCTGGCTTTCTGCACAGAGTCCATCTGGTCATTAATGCAGGCGTTGAATAAACCCTTGCCGTCGAAGGGTAGATTTTCTATCCACGAGCGAGCTTCAGGAGTGAGGCCCGCAGAGCGGAGCCAGGCATGCCGCCTTAGGGCAAAGGATCCTATCATGCTCTTAGCATTGCAGTCTGCTTGATGACGGGCAGTGTTGATCTGTTGACAAGACAGCTTGGATGCCTCCGCATTCTAACCAAGTCGCATTGATCCTCAGGGAGGTATGCGATGAGGGAGTCCATTTTCTCCCAGAGGAAGAGGTGATACCTGGCCATCATCGCCTGTTAGTTGGAAATTCTAAGCCCCAATGCCGCTGAGGAGTAGATACGACGTCCAATGATATCAAGTTTGTGACCCTCCTTATACACAGGTGAGGCATGTGGTTTCTGCGAGTGACCTTGGGAAGACTCCACAATTATGGAATTTGATTTCAGATGTGAAAAGAGGAAAGACGTGTCTGTCTCTTGAACCCTATACATCGATTCCAGCCTCTTGGACATCGGGGTCAAGGACGAAGGTGCTTTCCACATCTGTTGGACTGCACTCAGCAGGGCTGGAAGAAAAGGGATGGCCACTGGTGTGGACAGGTCTGTCACAACGGAATTTAATACCGGATCATGAATTTGTTGGGGAGGTTGTTGCACCTCAATGCCCACCGATTGCGCCATTCTCAGCACTTGTTCGGAGAAGTGGCCCGTGTCTTCAGAAGGCGAAGCTATATCTTGTGTCCCGATGACATCGTCCAGTGATGAGATAGATGAGGGAGTGAGGAATATGTGGAGGAGTCGGACTGGTAATCCCCCCCAGATTCTTGCCATTGAGTAGGTCGTTGAACCACAGCAGAGGCATGAGGTGGAACAGGAGGTGGCGGGTCTTGATGGTCCTGTCTGGTTTGGTGTATTGCTAAGGACGTCAAGTGCCTCGGTACTGGAGGGGGAGGGCAGAAAACGTCCTGGGTGTCAAAGCCGGAGCACTGTCCAGACTGAACGCTGTCAGTGTGGGGGAGACGAAAAGGCTGAAAAACAGTCCCAATCTTGGGATGGAGAACGTGAGCGATCACGGTCGTTTTGTCCCGTCCAATGATCCCAACGGTATCGATCTGGAGATCGGTATCGAGAAGGCTGCTGAGGGGAAAGTGCAGGTTGGTATCAAGGTGACTGGATGTCATAACGATGAGATGTTGGAGACCTGGATCTCTGTCCCATGGCTGTCTGAGTTGGACGGGGTGGTGGAGTTGGTGTATCCCTCAACTCACCCTCAGAGAGAGGCCAGTTCCAGAGTAGTTGTGTGTGTGGTGGGCACAACATGAATAGGAGGAGGAGGTGGGAGATCCTGCTCCTTTTCCTGCTGTTTGGAGGATTTCTTTTTCCTCTTCTTTTCTGGTGCATCTGCTGCCGGTTTAGGGTGTTTTGCACGTTTTGAGAGCTTTTTTGCTGCCAAAATGGCCGAGCTCCTTTCCGGAGTAGATGGGTCTACTCGCAACAGCTCAGTGGTGAACGGGGGGGAAGATTGGGTCACAATGACCGCTTCTGTAGTTGTAGAAGGGGCCGCGGAGGGCTGGTCCCAGGGTGTTTGTGCCTTAGGCATGTCGACTGCCTGAAGGGCCCGTTCCTACAGGATCGCTTTTAGTCGATCGGACCTGTTCTTGTGAGCCTGTTTTGATAGCAATTGACAGTGGTGGCAAGTTTCAACCTTGTGGGATTCCCCCAACCAAAGAAGACATAAGGGGTGGCCATCCGAAGAGGGCACCTTACTGCCACAGGCTGTGCTCCTTCTAAACGGAGGCTCTGGGGCCATAGGCTGAGGAAGGAAAAAAATGTGTCGCTGCTGAGGCGAACAATGCTCCCCAACACCACCAACAATCTCTCTCTCTCTCTCTCTCTCTCTCTCTCTCTCTCACTCTCTCTTTTTTGTTTTGAAGATAAAGAAGAAAAATAAGATGATGGAAGAAATGAGTTTTAGATAAGATAGAAATACAGTGAGACAGAATGTCGAAACAAGTTCCCCACGAAGTAATGCTAAGGTGGTCGAAAAGGAACTGAGGGGAAGGTGGGAACCCACACTATATATGCCAGAGACAGTGGGGGAGGGGTTCCTGCCCAAAAAACTATGCAGCTTGGAAGTTTCCCAAACAAGGCTCCGCGCAGGCGCAGAGCCCATACGTGTGATGCACACAGACCATGAAGAAGAACCTCAATAACCCAACAACAGTTTATAATACAAAAGATAGGACTGGGTTATAAATATTGTTCAAAAATATATTTCATATGTACACATACTCTAATAGTCTGAACACTATTGTCAGTCCATTCCTGTACTTTAAGTACATTCCCGTACTTTAAACAGATATCATGCTTCTTTAATCCTAAAATTAAAGATCCAGGGCTAAAATATATTGCCATATGATAATTCGCCACCATAAACTCAGTAGTGGTGTGACTTTATATTTTTTGAACAATCATACAAAATATTTTCATGATCATGTCAAACTACTAGAAATAGAAAAGAGGATATGGAGACATATAGTTTCTCTAAATGACTGAAGTGAAATCTTCACTTTGCAGTAAATTGCTCAATATTATTCAATTGCCTAACTGAAAACCCCAAGGAAACATACAGTGGACAGCATCTGGATGTACTAAGAAAAGCTGTCCAGAACAGGCTAAAGTTACTACAGGCATTACTGTTGGCATACGCTTGCAACTGACATACAATACATAGACAGAAAATGAAAAGACATGAAAGAAAATGATACAATTTACACCAGTGCAGCCGGCATAGAGAAAGCAATCATCCACAGTTATAATGAAATATGTGTACAGAACCTTTGATTAGTAATTATGTTGCTAAACTTTTGAAAGGCCCATGCTGCATCATTTTTAGACTACAGTTATTTTAGTAAACATTTAAAATGGGAAATGAGAGAAATTGCAGCTTTTAATTCTCTCCCCCATTTTTTAAATAAAAGACTGAATGTCCACTCAGGTAGATTCCAGCATAACAAGCCTTACATAAAACCAATACAAAAGTCAAGGCTAGCTGAGGGACCTGAGAGGCATTTGTAGGTAGTCGATGCATTTCATGCTACAATTAGAAGTGCCCCAGAATCTTTGCTTTTTCCTACCACTGGCTAAAATGGTTACTTTGGGGGGATCAAATGGATCTGATATAAAATGCAATGCAAATCCTTATTAAAATGGTTCAGGCTGGGAAGGTCTTCTCTCCAGCCATCTGCCTAAGCATGGCTGGGGAGCGAGAATGCTTGCACATATTCACTATGGAACCACTTCACACAAAAGAAAGGTATGAAAAAGTAAGCAAACGAGCAGAAAGGAAAAGGACAGGATTCACAAAAATATCTAAAGACAATACCTGTTGTATTAATCATACTTTTTGGTGTAGCTCCTGTGGCAGCAAATATATTAGGTGTACTACTTGGTGGGAGCCCACCTCCAGTTGTGGCACTTCCGACTGTGGTCACTGCTAGGCTTCCAGGAGGAGGTTTCTTCACTGGCACTACAACGCTCCTGAAGAGGAAGAAATCAGCACAGAATCGGAAAGGTGACTGAGACTATGGTGCCTTTGTCTCCTTCACCCACCCACTCCTACACACAAAAGGACAAAAGTTAGTTAAAGTTTATGGTACAGTGTCTCTGCCATTTCTGACTTCAGCCTCAGTCTCTTTTCCTGTAAGGCAGGAGGGAGCAACTTGTAGCCCTCCAGATGTTTTGGCCTACAACTCCCATTGTCCCTCACCATTGGCTACGCTGGCTAGGTCTGATGGGAGTTCTAGGTAAAACATCTGGAGGACCACAAGTTGCATGTCTCTGCTGTAAGGGTGCATGACACATTTCAATACTTTAACATGACAATTATGAATAGCTATTAATAATGTTGCTCAGATGACCTGAAAATGTTACTTCAAAATTCCTAAACTATGACATTACCCAGGCAATAAGTAATATTACTCTTCTTGTTGCTCATACTAATGCATGCTCAGTTTTAACACAAAAACATAGTAATAATTTAAATAGAATTACTACTTAACTAAACAGCTAATTTTTGCAGCATGAAAAGAAAAGCTTTCTATTATTGCTGTTGTTATTGTTATTAATGTACCACCATTGATGTGTATGGTGTCTTACAGGGTAACATAAGCAAAAAAAAGCCTGGTCTCTACCCAAAGTTTACAGTATAAATTTTGATAGAAAATGATACAACAGAGGTGGGGGAGGGAAGGAATTACTGAGACCAAGCGTAACAAATAAATAGTTAAAAGATTGCATGAAAATGGTGGCTTTGGGGCAGGGATCTGAAGGCAAACAGAGCAGGCACCACATAATTGTAATGTGGGAGTGTCAGGAATAAGATGGAAGCAAGAGAGAGTAGGAAGAGTCCTTTAAGGGAGTGGGAGATCTTCAATAGTTTGTAGATGTTAACTGTCACATAAAAATAATTTATTTAAATACACTTTTAAAAGACACAATTTCCGCCATGCACTTGTGGGGCTTTTGACTTCTTTTTTCACCTTTCAAAAGTGGCAATCCATTTCTGAATTGTAGGGACAGTTTGGGATGTATTACAAAGAGCTGTAGGTCAACAGTACCACTGAAAAAATGGAAGTGCTTAGACACTCCTAAAATAGTTTTCTGGATTATAAACAAAGGGCAGCATCCAATACTGCCATTGCACTCCTGCTGGTTCCATTGCAGTGGCAGGTCCAACCACTTGTGCAACAGAATGCTATCAGTTCTAAAAGCAACCCCAGAAACAAGCAGAAATACTTGTTTCCAGATTGGGACAGGTCAGTGGAGCTTCCTTCTGCAATGTCAGCTGACCTGCCCCATTCTGGAAATGGGTGTTTCTGCTCGTTTCTGGTTGCATTTTAACTGCTGGCTCCCCACTGTGCTAGTGGTGGGTCTTGTTGGAAGACTCAGATACTGCCCATAAATGTTGAGTCTGATAGGCACAGCCTCCCAGAAGGAAGGGTGATAATCTTTCTTCCAAACGTGTTAATGCTTCAAATCCACTTCCAGGCCTCTACTGTCTACACAGCAATTAAGGAGGGGAAAAAGGAGAAGTCAATAAAACAAAGCAAATAAATAAGGGCAGATATGGCAAGGTCACACAGACAGGGCTGAGAAAGAAATGCCTTCCCTTGGTTCCTACACTAGGTAGGCAGCGACATAGGGAGCTTCCTATCTCAGATAAATGCTCAACTTCCTGCCTCCTGGTTCCCCAATTAAGACTTTCCATTTCCAGAATGTGGCCCTCCACATCCAAATGAATGAGGCTATGGAACCTAAAAGGTTACTACCCTTATATAGTATAAGGGCACATGCTGCAACCAGGAGGTTACTAGTAAAATGCTCTGTGTTTGATTCTTGGGGAACACTATAACAATAACTACACCAACTTCATTTGCATATTAACTGTAACAAATGTCTTCAGATTGGTTGAAACAAAAAAGGAGGCCTTTGTAGGAAGATATTGTACAATGACAATTGACATAAAACTGAACTAGGTGATATTTATATTTCGTTTTCTATAGAATTTATTCTTAGTTAAGGATTCTTTGTAAATGAAATATGGTATATTCTTTCATCCAAAACAGTTAGTTCAATAGCCATGGTTGATACCTTCGTATTGGTTACAGAACTCATAGCTAATATTTTGACTGCCAGCCTTTAGGTAAATAATTTTGTACACATAAAAAGATTAATCACAACAGTGTGTAACGCTAGGAATGCTTACACGGAAGTAAGTCCAATGAAAATCAGTGAGATGGCTTGGAACAGAGCATTAGAAGGATAAAGTATATATGAGATGCTAGTTTATATTTAATGAATGAGAATCTGATAATGCATCCTCATATTGATTTGGGAGGGTTGTGGTTCAATAACAGAGCACATGCTTTGCATAGAGAAAATCCCAGGTTCAATCTCTGGTATATACAAGTAGGACTGCCCAAATTCCTGCCTGAAACCCTGGAGAACTGCTGCCATTCAGTGTCGGCAGTACTGGGCTAGATGGAATATCAGTCTGACACAGTATAAGTCACCTTCCTATATCCTTGGCTGCAGAAAAAAGAAAATCCTTCTATATTGTGTTTTCATTTGAGGCTCTTCAATTGCGTTAGACTACTCAATCCTGAAAAGTATGCATCCTGGGCTTGAATGATGTTCAAGAGGGATCATATTCTTTCCATTCAACAAGGAGTTCGGTAGGTGGTCCTCTTTCAGGTAGTCACATTACAACAATGAGATATTTATTTTTTTGTACGACATACCAATTTAGTATGAGAACTTGGCTAAGATACTGACCAAAATAGTGGCAAGCATAGCTGGGGCAACCCAGACTAATTTAATTACATAAAATGTACTTAAAGAAGTGGGACCTTGAGGGCATTTTCAAAAATGACTCAATCCTCCCTAACATTGCTAGTTTTGAACTTGTTAAAACCGTTCTTGCATTGGCGAAAGCATGAAATATGCTTTTAAAATCCAAAGTCTCTGGGTTGGGCTTCAATTTAGGTATGTGTAACCTAACAAAAATCAACATCCCCACCCACTCCCCCCACAGTAGCCTCTCCGGTCCCCTCAAAAAGCTGCACAAAAGGGTTGGCGGACCCTGCTGAACAAATCATCGTTTTGATGAGATCAGATCCATGAAAACTGGGCAGAGGCAGCTTCCATGAGCTGAGCTTCCATAAGCAATCCGGAATTGTTGGTTTATGCCATGGCTTGGATTATATATTGCTCTTCCATTTATGTAGGGGGATTACTATATACTGCAATTTTCATCTGCAGCCTCCACACCATTCCCAAGGGTCCCCCAACTGCAAGAGCAGATTTTCAGAGGGCACAGGGGGCTCCAAAGGGTGGGGGAGGCAGAATGTGAACTCTATTATGTTTATGGAATGGAAGTTAGGATCCAAGGCTGTATATAGTGGACAACTATCACCCCAGAGAAATAATATCAAAACATACAATTATAAAATAAATGTACAGGAAACCCAGCAAAGTCTGTAAATCTGAAATGGTAAATGTTGACTATTTCAAATAAGGTAGTATTTAGAAGCCATGATGATTTAACTCAGTAAATTTTAAATGTCTACTAGTTTGCTTTTTGAGGTTTTACAACAGGGGTGGAAAATTTGTGGCCCTCCAGATGTTGATTGACTGCAACTTCCATTATACCTCACCATTGACTATACTGGCGAGGACTGATGGTAGTTGGAGTCCAACAACAGATAGGGTCCAACAATGTATAGAGGGCCACAAGCTGCCCATCCCTGTTTTATAACAAGGGGGCATAATTGATTTGTCAAGTAAGCTGCTTTAAAAGAAGAAAAAGAAAAGATATGAGGTTCTGAAGACCTTTCAAAAGGCAGACACCTTTTCTGATGGCAAAGCTACATATCATAACCAGGGAATAGAGATGTGCTTTGTAAATCTTAAATTTGAACATTCTTTGCTAAGCAATACAGGAAGGTGCCCATGTCTCCAACTTAGAATTGGCTCTGTTGCAACAGCCAGTAAGGAGTAAAACTCCAAATTCCAATATGATAGAGACAATATTCTAAATTCAGATTTGATTTTGTTTTCTAATCTACATTCCTTTTAGTTCTGCTAGTTACAGAAAGTCTACATTAAAAGATACCGATAAGACTTCTAGCATCAGAGAAAGTATCCTACTATGCATGTTTCAAAAGAGAAAATAATGGAATCAAAATATAGCAAAGAGAAATTTAAGAACAAGCGCTATTTTGAAGTGAATCATTTAAAAATTCATTTAGATACAACAAAAATACAATTTTTAAGCAATTCATGTATTTGCAAGGGACCGAACACACAATGGCCACAATCTACAAAAACAGTTTAGATGCATAGACAGACTTCTGCATGATAGTTATTTCTTCTACGCTCCACCCCTTGTATTGGAAACTGTTTTTGGCATTCTTCTGAGTTTAAAATCATATTTGCTATATATAGCCAAGGCAAATAGATCATTTGCTTACTCAATTGATATGCAAAACACAAATATATCTAGTACAAAGGATTTAATATTTTTCTTGAGAGATTAAATCTCAAATAAATGCCAACGTTCTCAGAATTAGGTCACTACAGTGTCCTTTAACTAGACCATTCTCAATGAAGTTAATGTAAGATAACTTTACAATAGTTGTGTGACAATTACATCATATCAAGGACCTTTAAAAAATGTGAATGCACATTTTAGAAAACATACACCAAACCAGGGAGCTCTTAAATTCTCAAATAAACTAATGTTTACAACATCTATAGTCTAGCATATATACCATGAACAGCTTCTCCCCCTTCTTCGTCTCTGTTAAGCACTACCCGGAATTTAAGCAACATTTGGGGAGGTTTAGTGCAAAAACTGGTGAAAGAGAAACTGCTTCCAGGGTGAACATGCTAAATATTTCTGTGTTTACCTTTGGACAGCTCTTAGGCTAATCCATCAACCTACATATTAAATTCAGTAGAGTAGTTTGGGGATTGGGGGGAAAGAGTGAATGAAGAAAACTTTAGAAACAAACCTTGGTGTTAGTATCTTTAGATCATAACCTTAGTGTGTTTTTTTGTATTTGTAGCCTCTGCAGTGCTGGGATTACTTTAACAACAGAATGCTTTCAAACATCATCTGTTCTGTGATGATGCACACAATGGGAATATTTCAAATCTCATGAAGTTTTAGAATGTTAGAGTAGATGTGTTAATAAATATGAGTTATACATATACTTGTAAATTAGCTCTGCATGAAATGTGGTATTTCCAGCAAATATTGAGATCATTTTTAAAATTATTAATGCTCTGGTGTTTTTTTTTTATGGGGGTTGATCAACTGTAGAGGGAAAGACAAAAGAGAATGTGCCATGTTCACTCTAGAATAGTTGTGTCTAGAGCAAATAATAACTTGCCTTGTGTTTCTGCAAATATTACCTACCCATTATTTTCATGTGAGCTTACAATGAGTCATAACTTTGAGTCCAGACTCCAGGGCCAGAGAAATCTGTTTATATAGCCCATAATGTAATTACAGCTACCTTAAGACAGATGAGGCAGAAGGCAGCAATATATTGAAACTGATTGAAAAATGCAGTTGTCCAGAAGCACTTGTGGGGAAGAGGTCTCTGAAAAGCTGCTCAAAGCTTCAGAGTTTGAAGTGAAATTTTTGATGTTGTCACTCTCAATCTATTGAACGGCTGACGGACAATCAAACCCGTCTGGCTAGCTGGCAGCTCATTTTGCTGGCAGGTGGCAAACAATTAGACACACCAATTTGTGCCTCCTGATGACATTAAAGCATGAAACTAAGTTGTATGCAGGGCCTAGTGATTTGTGTGAAAGCATTTCAAAAATAATACTCTTTGCCGTGGCAACTCATTTCAGACTGCCACCTTCCATTATGGCTTTGAGTACTGAAGACGACAGACTTGAGTTACGTGCAGTGCAAGGGCGCTTCTGTTCAATCCGTCATCAGCGCCCCCCGAGACCTCAATCCCTCCTTTCATCAGTATCACCTCATCATTTACATTCGATAGTACTTGAACTGCTGAATACATTAAACTACACAGAAGACCTATTTCATAAGATATGTTGAAACATGTTTGTGTTTTTACATTTCATTTACAATTCTATGTGCTTTAAAATGAATTTTAGTATGCTTTATAAGACAGTATTGTGAGATTGTACCGCTCATCCGCTTCTTCAAAATACCCTTTTTTGTAAATACTTCTGTATGATAATAAGCATGTAGTTTCTATGTGAATTTGGGCATTTAAGTATAATTTTTTGCTTTTACAATTTGTTATAAACTGGCATTAAAATATTTAGCACATATAATTTTAGCACAAATATAATACTCATTTATATGTTTTGTAACATTTTGATAGTTTACAAAAATATCTTTTTACTATGCTAATAACAAGATTTTAACAAGATTTTGCCCAAGCATACCCAGGCCCACATCCAGTTGTATAAAAAAAGGTTTTGTAAAAAAACAGTTTAGTATATTTCTTGTGAAATCAACAGAGACAGGCCCAGTTTGCATGATCATGGAGGGCAAATAAGCCACCGTGGCTTATTCCCCACTCGCTGTGCATGCCAGTTCTATGCGGGGGGATTTGAATAATTATTCTTGTCAGCATGGCTTATCGTGTCATGCAAATCTGGCTAGGGTGGCCTTTTGCTGTGGGTAACAAGCCCACCCAGGACCCCATAACAGCTGGTTCTGGTGGCTGATTTTCCTTCCCCGCATGGGCTGATCACGAGCCACCTAATTAGCATAATTACCCTCACCGGGCACAGGTTGTTGTGACGTCTGAACCCAGTGAGGGTGGCTAGCTGGGGTGG
Organism: Heloderma suspectum; assembly: GCF_057233095.1. Taxonomy (NCBI): domain Eukaryota; kingdom Metazoa; phylum Chordata; class Lepidosauria; order Squamata; family Helodermatidae; genus Heloderma; species Heloderma suspectum. The sequence goes on along the minus strand of NC_139460.1, from coordinate 40,866,965 downwards.
TTTACAAACCGCCCGGCAACCCTAGAACAAGCCATGGGTTTCAGGGTGGTTTGTAAACCACCCCAGCCACCCACCCTCACCAGGTTTGGATGGCGTGACAACCTGCACCTGGTGATGGTAATTATACTAATTAAGCAGTTCATGACCAGCACATGCGGGGAGGGAAAATAAGCCACCATGGCTTATTTTCCCTCCATGTTCATGTGAACCTGGTCATTGACTTAGTTCAGGTTTAGAAGAATGAACTGTAGTAAATCTCAGGGTTGTGTGCTTTCCTCCTCTCTTCCTTTGCGTGCAAAGAAGGGAATGAAAGCTTCTACTTTCTGTTTTGAACATACCAGCTTCCCATTACAACCAAACTTGGGAAACTCTATACGTGTGATTAGTTCAAATAAACAGGATCTGAAACTACTGCTTGATCTTGGTTGTTGAACCAGCATTCTCCTCCCCTTGCACACAACGAACAAGAGGATGATGGAGCACACAAGCCCAAAGCTCACTGTGGCTCATTCTCCTAAAATTAAACTATGTTTAGCATATGTCTGAACTGGGTCATAGTACACACATAGCATTAAAAACAACAGTATTAAATTTTGAATGTGAAATTATATAATAGATTTGCAAACGCAGAAAAAGATGCAAAATAAATACTCCTTGATTGCACCAGCACTGTTTTAACACATTTTTAAAAGGTTTCTGTATAACTCCTTAACTTTACATAAGCTACATCTATCACTTACAACTTATCTCTACAATTACAATTACAACTGGAACTACATGTGTACAACAAGTGCTAATGGTCCAGTGATGATACAGATTCAAGTAACGTCTCAAAGCCATTTTAGCATGGGGTGAGAAATGAGCCCCTGGGCAAGTAGCAAAAGTTGAACCAGCATTAAAGCATTTGTCTGCTTGGTTCACCATGTACCAGTACGATGGCTTTCCACATCACTAAAAATCAGAAAATGGAGAACTTTCTTGGAAAAGAATCAAAGCTTTAGAGAGCTGACTATACAAAAACAATTTATATAACCAGTAAAAGTATCATTTCAGTAGGTCTTAGTATATATCTTTAAGACATATCACATAGACATATTACTAGACACAAATGAAAATCATCATATATAACCAGATAATCAATACCTTCAATATTGCTAAAGTTCATATATATATTTACCAGAGACAACAAGGCATACTTGGAAAATATCACATTACTCCTCTTTACTCTATGGCAGGTCTCCATATTCACCGGTTTTGGACACCTAATATGATCATGAATCATAGATATGTAAACTCTATAGGAGACAATTCATGGCCCCATAAAAAAAAAGTAAAATCCAATCAGTTACTCTGGTGCAAGTTTCCTACAAAGATTCAAAGGAAATTCTGAATAATGTCCTGTACACATAACTTTCCAAGACACTCCACAGAAAAACATGAAACATTAATACATACAGTTGAAACCACATGAAATCCTAAAACACATGGAGATAAAACATACAAAAATATTAGCTATATCTACATGCTATAGCCCCAATAGCGCCACATTTTCTGCACTAGTATCTCCTGGGAGAGATGGGTTATAACTCTGGGTTATTTCTCCCTCAAGAACCCAAAGTTCCGGGTTTGGACATCATAGTATGCGAAACAACCCCGTCCCTAGGTTGTTTAGCACACTAGAAGTGGTAGGGAGCTAGCATGCTTGCTCGCACCTGTACCTTTTGTTCCTGATTTTTGACAAACCATAGTTTGCCATTTTGTCCAAACCCAGCAAATTCTGCTTTTCACAAAATATAGTTTGTTAAAAAGCAGACTCAAAAGTGGTATGTGATCCTGGTTTGTATCAAACCAGGATCATAAGCTTTTGTGTCAGTAGTATTCAGAATAATGGACTACGACTGGGGAAATCCAGGTTCCAATCCCCACCCAGCTATGACGCTCACTGGGTCACTCTCAGCTTAACCCACTTCACAGGGTTGCTGGGAAGATAAAATGGAGCAGGAAGAGAACCACATGCACTGTCTTGTGCTACCTGGAGGAAATGTGTGATAGAAATAATAAATAAAATTCTAATCACCTTCCCAAGTGCATAGAAGGAGTGAGCATGCTCATAATTCCAAATAATGGTTTGCTATGACATCTGAAAGCAGATATTATTTCTAGTTCAGAAGCAAAAATTCAGGACCCCTACCAATCTTTTGAAGTAATTACTACACTAAGGCAAATTACCAGATATTGCTTCTTTTCACGAGTCCATGAATTGTACCCACAGTAGTTCACGCATCTATAAATCAAAATCGAGGGTGTATTTTGAAATGGTTCTACCACTGGGACTGCAATATACTGTAAAGCAGGTGTGGCATGTGAGAAGTAGTATGATACATACATACAAACAAGTATCTCTCGAACTCTGACAACTGGCACATGAACCCTGGGAATATTATTAATTACCTGGTTACATCTGATGGTTTGCATATATGTCTAGTATATCTTACAGATGTATATATATGATGGGTGGTATCCAATTAACCCCTCTCACCAATGGCATGACACTTTTACTGGAATTGTTTGTTAAAAAATATAATCAGCTTTCTAAAGCTTTATGATTTTCTTTTCAATGAATGAGTTAATTTCTTTATTTTATTTATATTTGTTAGGTTCACAGTATCATCCCTTATTTTGGGAGCAATTAGCCAGATGCTTTGCTACAGAGTAAGTGCTCACAGCTTGCCCAGTAACCTCCATTTCACATGGTTGTAACAACTGTATAAAATTGGCCCTTGGTGGCTTGAGTTCCTCATTCTCCAAACCGGAATTAATATAACTGATGGTGGTGTTGTCTGACTGGTTTGGGCTCCCCACTAATATTTTTGTATTACTTAGATTATTTTGTTTTAAACTGCTCCTATACCACTTGACATCCCAGAATCTCCAAGTGGTTTACAGCATAAAAACCAGTATAAACAATAAGTACCTTAAAAACATTACAGTAATGTACAAAACAGTAAAACAGAGAAGTGTCATGACTGATTACAAGTCAGGGAAAGCCTGAGTGAACAAATGCATCTTCAAGAGGCATTTGAAGCTCGCCAGAGTTCCCTGCTCTCGAACTGCACATGGGAGAATATTCCAGAAGGTTCCACTACCAAGAAGGCCTGCTTACATGGCATTACCTGATGACATGCCGTTGGTCATGGAACGACCAATACGGTCTCCTAAAAAGGTCTCAGGAGTTGATTTGGTGTATATATGGGAAGGCAGTCAGCTAGGTATCCTGGCCCCGATTTGTTTAGGGCTTTGAATGTTTAGGGCTCAACAAAACCTTGAATACGGCCTTTAACTTTCTTTTTTCAATATACTACTGGAGCTGAATATAGCAAATTCATATTTAGTTAGCTAGCTAGCTAATTAGTTGTTTAGTAATTAAAACACTTATATCCCAGTTTTCTGGTACAAATGCACCACTTAGAGTGGCATACAACATTTAAAAATTCCAACTCATAAAAACAACATTTATATAGTTCTAATCAATATTCTAAAAGTTATTATCTGGATTTGTTTAAACAAAGGTAATGCTCTATCAGCCTGTCATGTGATCTTAATATCCTGAGTACGTGGGTGGAAAAGCAATGATGAACTCAGAAAAGAATATCTAATTGTACCAATGTTTAAAAAGCCAATTGCTTGTATAGCTTTCAACAAAGACATAACCTTACTTTTGTTAGTATTTGTCTTAGGACTTTGTGTCAGTTACAGTTCTTGAACTGCTCAAACTCAAGTGGTGTTTCCCAATGAACCTATTTTATCCAAATCATGAGTTTCACTGTGAAGACTATAAAGCTGGGATCTCCAACGCAGTGCTGATGCACAAGAGTGCCCATCCATGCCTGTGATGCTCTCCACATCCAGTGAAACTGATCTTTTTGAAATCTAGAAATAGGTTACTGAGCACCAGGCTATTCTTCCTATTCCTGAACCTGCTGCTAATCAGCTGTTCAGAGGGAAGGAAGAATAGGAAAGAATTGCTGCCAGGCCCTACCCAGTCTTCTTTAATCTACACAGCCCTTTCCCCTTTGCTCTCTCTCCCATCTCCCAACCGCTAGCCTTGTTGTTCTCTCTCCTTCCCAGTCCCTAGCCTTGCTGTTCCTCTCTCCTTCCCAGTTGTTCTTTCTCTCCCTTCCCAGCCCCTAGCCTTGCTCTTTCTCTCCCTTTCCACAACCTAGCCTTGCTCTTTTTCTCCTTCTACCCCTCGCTATTTCTCTCCCTTCCCAGCCCCTAGCTTTTTCTCTCCCTTCCCAGCCCTTTCTCTCTCTCTTTTTCATATACCAGCACCTTCCTGGGTGGGGGCTCTGATGGCAGCACCAGGTGGGAAACGGAGGGACTGAGTCCAGGGGAGAGGTTGGGAAAATGTTTTCTTTCTTTGGAGGCTGGGGTTTTCCCTTTGGGGCTGGAGAGAGTGTATGTGGATGGTCTGGGCAGAACAATCCTATGTAGGTCTACCTAGAAGTAAGCCCCACTGAGTTCCATGTAAGCATGCATAGGATTGCAACCTTAGAATGGAAGAGTGGGTGAGATAGATGAGGGCAGGAATTGGTGTGTGGGAGAGATGGGGGGGAGGGGCACATGGGTCTCTGACAAGAAATGGATTGTCTCTCAGCCTAACCCGTTTATCTTCTGTGAAATGAGTCTTTTGTTATGTTGGACTGGATTCAGAGTTCATGCCCAACCTTTGTTTGTACTCAGTTTCTTGGGTGTGTTACCTCTTACTTGTTCTTTGTAACTGGCCCGGGCCCAGTGGCAGCAATTATGTGACTAGCCACACCCTCATGGAAGCCATTTTGTGGTGGTGCCCATAGAGTCTCTCAAATTTCCAAAATTTGGGCCAAAAAAGTTGGAAACCCCTGCTTTAAAGAATAATGAACGGATACAAACACAGGGAAACACAGGGGGGTAGGGAATGAAGATCGCTTTAGCCTTGAATTCACATTTCTCATAATACGAGAAGCCACAATGTTAGAGGGTAAGAGCATATTAAACGTAACCCAATTAAAAGGCGAACACTGGAAAGACCAAGTAGTTTTCCTGAGTATTTTTAGACTGTTTTCTGTATTTCAGGATGAAAAGCATTGTTTTACATTGAGAAAAGTTATAGCTTCATAAAGCAGATCTGTTCTCCGAATACTAATTATACTTTTATTTGCTGCTAGAAGACAAAATTCAATCCAGATACCTTTTCCATAAACAATATGGACTGTTTATAGTAAGGCAGTGCACACGGATGTAAAGCAGCTGTATTTTCTCTGAACAGTCTTTATCAACATCTCACAGACAATCTATACATTCAAATGTCAAGACTAATATAATACAACATAGTGAACCAGTTGTGCCATATACCTGTCAAATGAGTGAAACTGCATTGGGAGAATAGGCTGAGCTTCTCTCTTCAGTGCAGGATCAGGGTATGGGATAGGATCAGGTCCACATTCTGCAATTTCAACAGGAGCTGCCACCAGACTTTTCAGTATTTCCTTAACGTTGATGCCCTTGCTTTGGCTGATACTTGATATTGAGGGTGCAGGTTTCAGAATTTCACTGGGACTTTCTGTTAAACTTTCTTGAGATTTCTTCACCTCAGATGACAAAGTAGATAACAGTTCACTCATAGCATCAGGACCTGGGCTTGTTTCTAAGTCTGTCCCATTCAAGATACTGGGCATTTGTTCCTCTCCAATTCCAGAATCAGTATGAGGAATTGAGCTTTCCAGCTGAATATCTTCAACTGGTGTTGGAGTTTCTTTTTCTTTGATATTATCTGGAAATACAGCAGGAGTTTCTGCAATAGAAAAATTGTAAAAATATTTAAGGTTGGAGATAAATACGATTACATCAATGATATGTTATTAATAGAGATGGAAAAACAAAATTTTGCAGAAACATGAAGGCCTCTTTCCAAGTACTTGAGAGTACTTGTGATCCATCTGTCTCCTAGAATCCCATGGCAGCCATGACTCATATGCATTTTCAGGCACCACTTTCTCAGCAACGATCTGATGTAGGCTTGGGAATGTAATGCTTCAGAATCACCTTTTTGGGCACTGTCAAGGTTATGGAAACCAAGCAGCTGATGGTAGAATGCCAACAGCCTATTTTTTTGTATGTGTATAGTTCAACCTGCCCTGCTTACTCCATCAGCTGTTCAGTAGCAAAAATAGCTCTTCATAAAGTTCAAAAACAAAAGAAAAACGACCCCAGTCTGGTGTGCTAGCCACACAAGGGATAGCGGAGAATTCCGCCATGGACTCCAATGAGGAGTCCGTGGCAGAATGGAAGACTTACCTCCGCCTCTGTGCGGAGTTCTCTTCAGCCGGATCCTCCAGCGATACAGCCGCCATGCGATACGGAATCCTCTTCGGCCGGATCCTCCAGCGATACGGCTGCCATGCCATATCGCTGGCTGAAGGGGACCACTGACTGCAGCCGCAAATGGCATCCCGGATGGAATTGCTGCAGAGCAGAGCCGGCCAAAGAGGATTCTGGGGGGAGGAACGGATAGCTTCCACCCCCCTGCGGACCCCCCCCCCCCCCCGGTAAGGGATTTGTACATCTCTAAGCCACACCTGCATTGGTTCACAGGCATGTGCAAAATATGGTCATGCTCCATGAATGTTTTGACAGTCAATGAGGGCAGCAGATGACCCAGTCTGAAATGTGGAGAGCACACTGATAGTCTATGTGCGCAGACAGGAGCAGCAGAAATATCCAGAGCACAGGGGAAGAGACTGAACACCACCACCCTTGCCTCTGTTGGAGCCTTGAGAACTTCACCAGTGTGAGAGAGTGGAGTATGGGAGAGATCTGCTGCAGGCTGTAGGAAGCCTGGCTGCTATTTTCAGAACTTTGTTTTCCTGGCATAGCTGTTGCAGTTCGTAGTGTTTATTAATGCCTTAACGAAAGATTAAGTTTAGGAAAAGATTTAGTTTATTGGGCTCCGGTTGACACACTACTGAAAGACAATAATTTATAGTGTTGCAATATTTGATTTTTCCTATTATGTAATTAATTTGAAATGTTATTATGTTAGTATCAGTGAAATGAGTTGTTTATTATTGTAATGAGGTCCTATTATAATGATATATTGGTATGCTTTTTTGTTGCTGTATTGCTGTTTTGTTAGCTGCTTGGGCACTTTTTGTGGAAGAGCAGCATATAAATTAAATGATGGTGATGATGCCTCTACAGGTCTGCACACCATCTGCACCAGATGTCCATGTTGGCTGGGGATGATAGGAGTTGGAGTCCAACACATCTGAAGGGCACCAGGCTGGAGAAAGCTGACCTAGAAGCTTCTGCACACTACATGTTGGGTCCCCTAGCCTTCTTCCTCTGTCGCTTTTGGGATGGCTGGAAGTCTGAGGATTCCAGCTAAGTTGTCAAGTTCCTTCAGAAGAACACTGTTCCAATTTACTGAAACTACAGAGTTTGAGCAGAATTAAACTTTTAGTAGAATTCAGCAGTCTTTGTCTTTGTAACTGGCAACTGATCATACCACTACAATGAAGACTAGTACCCAAATTTAGGGCCGTATCTGCCGGGCCCAGTCCCAGTGCTGCAGTGGGCCCTATAGCTTACAGTCAGAATCTGATCAGAAGTGGCCCAGAAAGGTTTGGAATCCATTTCAATAGCAAGAAGCCCTAGAGGGCCTACAAGTTTGGCTATGCTTAGTTATTCATGTAATGGCAAGAGGAATGGGGGGCTGGTTTGGGCCTAATCAGCCAGGGGAATGTCAGAATAAATGTGAGCTTATATCTTTCAGTTTTCTCAGAGGAAAACAGAGGGGAGTTGAGTCACTCCCGTCCAGCTGCTAGTTTTCAACCTTGAATGTCATGCCTATAGTTAAGAAAGCTAGCAGCTTCTTCATGAGAAATTAGCAGAAGGGGCAGGGGGTGTTCAGAGGTGTTACACAGGCTGATAATCAACTCAAGAGGATGGAATAGACACACCCTGTTTGGCATAGGGCTCGTTTATGGGCTAAATCTCCTGTCAATTAAATCATTAGGAAGTGTGGTATTACAGCCCCACACTTGCTTTTAAACCACTGCCCAGGCTGGGAGCCATTGCTTAAAATACTGTCTTTAATGTCCATTTTTTATTGACCGTTGTTACCATCCATTGTTTACTGCATGTAACCCCTCATGCTTGTGACTCCACCTGAGCTGTGAGAAACACCTCTCACCTGGCCTTTAGTCTGTTTCACCTGAATTGTCTGTGAAACCTAGAACACTGTCTGTTTGAATTTGAATCATGAAGAACCTGCCACATATTGAAAAGTAATTGTTATACTTTTTATAGACCCTGAATGCTTGTTTGCTATGGACTGTGTATCTTCGTCTTTGATAGCTCAAAGGGCCTGCTGGCTTGGACTGATCATGACTCTTAGATTTTCCTATGTCTTGACCCATGTCAAGTGGAGATACCATAGTGGAAGCTGTGGTCATCTAAACATTTGATGTGTGGGTTTACTTTGGACTTACTCTTGAACCTATGTTTTGACTCTTCAGTTTGAAAGGCCTGGATCCATGTAACAAATAATTTAAGGTTGGACTAAATCTCTGTTTGTGTGGTTATATCTAGATCTTTTTCTAGAACCTTGTCTTTGATTGCCTGGGATGGTTTATGCCAGGACTCATTCAAGCCCCTTGCCCTTTACTTAGAACCACAGAGACTGCAACAGGGAAACCAAGTTGTATTGATCTCTGACACAGTTATAGTTATTAGATTTTGACTGTTCTTGGAACTAAGTAATGAGCCTATAGGTCATTAGCCCTCTTTCTATGGAGTTACATGACTCTGAAGGTTAGGCAGGCACCAATATTGTGTTGTTTTCAGCATCTCCTGAAAACATCTTTATTTCAAGAAGCCTTCCTTGACTGACCAGCCATGGTTTTTATTGGTACTCTGTTTTAAAAACAAAATTTTTAATACGGTGTTTTATTCTCCCCCCCCCCTTTTATTGCTCACTGCTCCAGAATCTGTCTAAATGTGTAGCGGTATATACATGTTGTAAATAAATAGTTATATGAAATCAGCTATATGATTTCTGGAGAGAGTTACAACCATTAAGCTTTTGTCATGAGAGCTAAGAAGTTCATCTATGAAACGTGATTTTGTTAACAATAAAAGTCCCCACTGTTTCTGGCATTTTGTGTCAGCTTGCCAGAATGTTTGCACCAAAAGACAGGCACGTGACGGTACCCAACAATGTCATTCCACTAATGCAAATTATGCTGAGCTAGTGTAAGGGACCTCTAGCGCTACACCAATAATATTAGCTTTGGCGATGAGATCCCCCAGAAAATCCATCAGACAAGCTAATGCAATTGGTGTTGTGCTAGAGGTCCCTTATACTAGCACAATGTAATTAGTATCTAGTACTAATATTTAGTATCTAATGCCTTAGTATCTCAAAACCCTAGTCAACTATACTGCAACCTATGTCTTTCAAACAACTTCTGAACTTCTACAGACAATGCTGTCCAATGCTGAAAGGTTGAAACAAGTTTTAAAATACTAGGAAATGCAATAAAAATATACTTCAAAAAACAAATATAGAGCTAGTATTTTGTACTACACAGTATCATCAGAATATAAGCGTAAGTTGCAGGTAGCTTAAATTATATTCTTAAATACATTCTAGGAGGAGAATCAACTACTTGCCCTACATAATCCAAGGACCTAATGCAGATATTTTACTCTTAAATTGTTTTTGTCCAAAGTGCTCTCTACAATGTGTCTCAAGGGCAGGAAGTCAAATCTTGTACATCTGGAACTGAACTATTACTACAGATTTATTTAAACAGATCAAACAGTAGTTGTAGAATGACAGGTGCAAACTATATCACTTAAGTTATGTGATCATATTTCACATTTTTTACCTGAGGCCAAAGATCTATCCTAATGTTACTTCAGGCTTAAGTTATAAATTCAAACTGTCAACAGTCCAAGCAGCTATAATTGAGCTGTAGTCATTGGATAATATTCAGTTTACAGAAGTTTATTTCATGGTTGTGCTAATGTGCAAAGCAGGAGTGAATTGGGTCCTTGTACCAGCAAGCAGCTCATAAATGATAAGACAGGATTGTGCAGGATATCCAGAATCCTGGCTTATCATTTTGTGTGAATTCAGCCATTGACTCAATAATCCCTGCAACATCCCTGTAAAGTAAACTAATACTGTAATCCCCGTATTGCAGATAGGAGGCTGACAACAAGAGAATAGCAGATTTCCTGTGTCCAACTATTGAGTGTATAGCTGATGAGATTCACTAGTCAATCTTTAGCCACTATGTTACATCAGCTCTGATCTTATTAAGAACAATAATTTATGCAAACCATTTTGCAAAATATCAGAAATCCTGAATCAGAACTTTTCCTCATTTAGGGGAAAATTTGGCAAAATTGCTTTTTCAATATACTACTTTGAATATTGGCCCATAAGTAGCAGTAAACATTTGCTGACTTTAAAAGCCTTAATGACTGAGAGAGAATCAATTTACTAAAGAAGATCAAAGAAACTACAATTGATTTAACAAAGAACTAAAATACCTGCACACCACTAGAATTATCTTAGTATGGTTTTCCAGGCAGATGTCTCAGAGGGGCAATTGATAGGAGGTAGGATGGGTAATTGCATTGGATCCTCAGGTTTAAAAGGAGCACAAAAGAGCTGTGTCAAGGGAAACAGGGACTTACTACTCCCTGATCAAGTATGTCTCTTTGACACTCACTCTCCCCCCTCCTCAAATTCTTGTTTTCCACTTTAGCATCCAGAATATGTAGAACATACTAGATTCTCCTCCCTGAGAATGTATCCCACTGTACTGATGTGACAGTATATACTGCCACAGAGGATGCAATCTATTATCCGCTGAGTGTCAATATACAACATCTGGTGGACTGAACAATCACGTAACAGAACAGGTGCTCACACAACATGCAAGTATTCCTCTCCCCTTCCCCAGGTTGCTAGGGAACTCTTTTTTCAATTCAGAAACAACCTTTTTCAATTCAGAATTCCAACACCAAACACCAATTTCCTATGCTTCATACAATCATCTTTGTGTCATGAGCTTTATCACAAAGTTGACTTCTTACACCTCCTTAGCTAGAAGAAAAAGTAAAGATGGATAGCTGCAAAAAATGATAATTGATTACATCTGTTTGTGTTGTAATTTATAAACCTACTGTCAATATTTTCAACAATCTTCATCATGTCTATAGACAAGGAAGGAACAGTGCGATACCTGGTGATTTTAACCCTGTCTAGAAGTAAACTGTTTTTTGTTGGAACTGAAGAGTTCATGTATTACACCATGGTAAAAATAATGGGCAGAATCCAACGGGGTGCTTATACTCCTGCCGATTCTCTTATGCCCCAATTCCATTGTGCAAGCCCCCCACACTGCTTGTGCAACATCTATTTAGCACTTCTAGGGCAACCAGAAATGAGTGGAAATGTTCGTTTCTGGAAGGAGGCAGGTTGGCAGAGGTCACATAAGGGAGCTCCACCGACCTGCCTCCTTCCAGAAACAAGCATTTCTGCTTGTTTAGGGGCTTCCTATAGAAAGTGCTAAATCTCCCTTTTGTAAGTGGTGGGTCCCGCTTGCACAGTGGAATCAGTGGGTCCCACTACTTGCAGAAGGGAATCGATGGGGGCATAAGCACCCCATTGGATTCTGCCCAATGAGCTTAATTAAGTAAATGACATGGTGTCTGAGGTGACCTCATCTGCCACATCCCTTTCTTAGCATGCCTTCTTTTCCTGTTGTTTCTGAAGTACTTTCACCTATTTTTATCTAACACACTACCCGAATAACCCCAAAACAGTAGATACAACAACAATCATTTCAAATATTTATCCAATACAGAGACATTTTATAGGTTGGAAGTTATTATATCTATGTATGAAACAATGTTTGGTCACCTTTTGCTGCTTATGCTTGGAGCATTCAAGTAGACTCAAGCGGGATCAAGATGAGCAAAGCCATACCCACAGCTTGCTTCAAGCAGGGCTGTGCTCACCTCAGTCCTATGAGTTGCCTCCCACTTCCCCTGTCCCAACATGCAGAAACTATTTTGATCATTGGAAGTTAGTTGTAGTTCCTCTCTAGACCCTGACAAAGTGTATTCTGCTGCTGGGACTACCATTGGTGGGAAACTGACACTCCATGTTATTTCTGCAGAAGAAAAGGCCCTGGGTTTCCTCAGACCCGTAAAATAAGAAGACCTTCTGAGGGCTGTGTCCCTTGTGGAAATTATGCTCATGGCATGTTTCCTACTGGGAATTCTGATTCAGTTACAATGCTCACAAAGGCTTAACCCCTTTGTGAGCATTGGACAAGCAGCAGGATACTCATGCATCTCTCTTCTGTATTTTGTAAAAAAGTAAGTTTATTACCATATCAACTGCTTAGCAATTTCAAACTTTTATTGTTTGGCCCCTTAAAAATACATTTACACGAAAGCTTACTCACCTCGCAATCTTCTATAAAATGTTTAAGTCTTATTAGAGCAGATGAGTTTTAATTAGGGGCATTGCTCAAAAGAGAGGAGCCGAAACTCAATTGTCATACAAGAAAAACAAGTTAAAAATGAAATTCACTTTAAATTCAATAAACAAATTTACAGTGACGATACAACAATAGAAGGACAATGGTAAATGGTAAACATTTAAACAGAATTTTTAATAGTGTGTTAGTATTAGCTTTATTAGAAGAACAGGCTATTAGCCTGACTCACACTTCTGCTGTTAAGGTCATACCATCACAGGAGGACCATCATTAGCACTCTGGCAGCCCAATTTAGGCATGTTCACCTGGAAGCAGGTCCTACTGTGTCCAGTAGAACTAACTTCCTGGCAAATAAACTTAGAACTGTAGCCATAGGTAGAGCGGTATCTCTTAAAGTGTATTCAGTTAGGTTGCTTGAAATTAAATAGCCCAGATACAGGTGTCTTATTCTAGAAGAAGTACAACTTTCTATTCAACAAAACCACATGTTGTTGACCTTTCAGTCACAGAATGTGCAAGGGCTCCATGGAGTTGAGTTTTAGGAACTTAAAACTAATCACTGACTGCTTAGCATTAAATCATTCAAGAGCAACAATTCATTTATGCCTATGTGGTTCCCAATGACTGAGGATCAGGAACTCCAGATTCCTGTAGATCTTGGAGCCAGGGCTGGATACAAATACAATAAACTAATAAAAAATGTGCTTAGAGTAAACTTAAGTCATGTTAAGTTGGTATATATAAATTGTTATAGTGTAGTTGATGTTGATTAAAAAAAACACTAGAACCTTAAGTATGTTATATGAAAGACTGAAAGTTGAGTTGAACCAGTTTCTGCAGTAGTAGTGATGAGGGATCGTTTTATTTTTATTTTTTTTAAGCCATCCAATGTTTTTATAATTTTGACAATATTTTCAAAAATTGTCAAGTTCTATTTTACTTGAGTGCTCCTTTATACCACCTATATTATTATCATTACAAAAAATTGTAATTACACATATCAATTGCAAAAAAAAATTTGTAACCATTACAAAAAAACAAACAACCCCCACCAACCAATTTCTTTGCAGCCTCTTTAATGGCCTCAAGGAACAGACAGTTCCCTGAATCTGGCAAATGTGTACAATTGCCCCATATAAGTATATGCTCTTGTGCAAAATAACCAGTTTACCTTAAGTTACAATTAAGTCCAGAGCCACTATAACGTTTATATAGTATCAACCATATGCCAGCCACTGAAACGAACTCAGAAGAAATATGATTCCTGACAAACAATCTACATCAGCTGGAAAAGACAGGGGGGGGGGGAGGCATGGATTGATGATAAATAGTGAGGATAAGCTCGGGAGAGTCAGGTGACACAGAGGAGGCTGTAGTTACTACAGTGTAGTGGTGAAGAGAGTGGTTAAAATGACTGAATAAGGTGAGTTTCAAAGAGTCAAGTTGTGAAGAAAGGTGTTTTGATGAATACTGAGAGCTTTGAAGCCATTTTTGGTGCAAAGGTGGGAATATGTAAAATGACAGTTGTAGGCAAAAGGAAAGTCATGGCAGAAAGCACAAAAACTGAAGGAAGCAAAGAATAGATGCTTTTTGTTGAGTGGAGGGAACGTAAGAGAAGAGATAGAGGTGAAGAGTTTTACAGAGATGGTTGAAATTGACACCACATGACAGGAAGCTGGGTTATAAACATCTAAGGGGTGTGTGAGAGATATAGTCCTAATGACAAAAAATGAAAAATATGAATAATAGAAGCCTTCTGAATTGACTGTATAGGGAATAAATGCTAGGGTGAAAGCAAACCAAGTTAAAGTAGAGGGATTTGTAGTTAGATATTGGCAACATCCTGTGTTGTCTGATCAAGTGAAGGAAGATAAAAAATATCACACTGCTGTGCTGTATTGAGGAAAAAAGAAGAAAACGATGTGTTCTTCCCTGCTGTAATAGAGTAAAATGGGGGGGTGACTACTCCCCCTGGTAGCATCAGACTTTTAGCTCTAAGTGCTATCTTCAGCCAGATTGTCCATCACAAGAGAATTAAAAGGAACTGGATGCCATAATCCAAACTACATGTCTCTATACCATAGTCTGGAATAAATGCAGAGCTACAGATGACAACACACTTCCTGGGGAATATGGTGCTAGATATCCTCATCTTTTAGTAATATTTTTTCAAAAGTATAAAATATATTGCTATATCAGGACAAAAGGACTTTGATGAAAACATTTTGTAGGGTCTTTTATATTTCATTGCACAGCACTATACCTTTATTATCTACTGTAACTCCCTCAGTGAACAAAAAGCTAGGCAGAGGATGTTCACTGTATTGTTGCCAAATAGGTCTAATCTGTGCATAACTCAAAACATATTCTTATTTATCAAGAAGCTTACATTACATGAAATAAGTACACCCAAAAAAATTAGGAGGTTATGTTAATATTACCTTTGTAAAATGAGTGAGTAAAGCTCTGTTCAGGAATTAACTTGGCAAGGAATCCATGGTTCAAACTTGGGTGTGGGATAGATGGTATGACCACAACTGTGGAGAAAATCATGGAGTCAGTTGTGAGCCAGCTACTTATCGCCTATGGCTTGCTCCACTGTGGATCCATGACAGAAGTCTTATCTCACTGAAACATGCAAACATGACACTAACAACATATTTCTCATAGAGAAATCAAGAGATAGGAAATAACATACCTGCAAATAACACATCATAGAAACAACATTTATAGGGAAAGACAGATATACATACACAAGAAAGACAGGCATGGCTGGAATAGTTACATGAAACCAGTAGTTTCCTACTCCAGTATTGGAATAGGAATAATATGGAATAATAAACGAATGGGAAAACACACTAAATACAAACACACAGTCACTAGTATTTTGCTGATTTCTTTAATCAGATGACTACCATAAAAATTAGAGTATACACCTTAAGTATATTTAAAAATACTTAAATATAGGAATATATATAATGCAGGAATATATATATCAGCAAACTAAGTTATAAAGGTGAATTACATGGTCATGATTTGAATAAAGGAAATCACATGAAGTTTAGTGATATAAACAATGTCAGTAGTTTTATTCTAAAGTTAAAAAGCTTCACAATATAATATAAGCAGTATGAAAGATTAGTAGTTCAAAGATGTATGCCTGAAAATAAGTAGGTGTAAGTTGATAAACACGTGAGCGTGTACTGATTTCACAACCTTCGTCTGGAAGAAAAATGCATATGGATACACATTGCACAGCCATAAACCAATTCAACAGAACCTTAAAAATATGATTCTCAAATTAATATGGTAGACAACAGAAAAATAGTCTTAATACAAAACTCCTGACTGCTTCTTCATCTCAGCAATCCAAGAGGCTAGATCATTCATTTTAATTGGGCAAAATTATGACCACACTGTCCATTTCTGCACTAGACAGACATTAATGCACTAATGTTTTCTGTGTAATTTTCATGTGATAATTAAACCACCAGATAAGGAATTTAAAATACACAAAGTGAATAGGTATAAAAGCAAACTACTACATATTAGATTTCCATTGACCTGTCCACTCAGTCATAGAAACGCAAGACTGTAAATCCCAAAGGATTTAAGCAGCGCTTGCAATAAATAGCTTTTCAGAAGGGTTCTCAGACTGAAAAGAAACTAAGTAAGCATCTGCATTTGCCTTACTACAGGAAATTAAAAAAAAACATATTTAGGCATATAAAAGTTATTTACATTACATCGGTGCTTCTAACAATCAGATTAATATTTTGCAAGACTTGCACTCTGAAGAAACGTCTCCTTTGAAGTTATGCAAAACTGAAGTGATGAATGCATGAAATTAGGGAAAACCTGATCTGTACTTATAAGAGTTGTTTATATATGCCTAATTAAAGCAAAATTATACATTCTTAGAATGTTTAGAATATTTTTACTCCTCCATATGCTGAGAGTCAATCCAAAAATAATCTGGCCTCATCTCTGGCTATAGGAGACAGAATATCACATAAGAAAGAAGACTAAGGAGCTACTTCATTTATTTGCAAGGTTTTTTTTTAAAAAAAAAGCTGGCTGAAATAAAATTAAATACTTTGTGATATAAATTTGGGAATCACTGTCATCAAATGTTGGTCTTCATTCCAACATCCATACGTGTATAAATGGAACATTCCAATCACACAGTCTTAAAAGGTAATGTATACTGCACTCTAAGTCTTATCCTTTCCCCTCTAGGTTGGGCAAGAGAGACTAAGGTAAGAATTCACACACACACCTAAAATGGGAGACCCCCAAATAGCAGACATCACTATAAACTTTCCTTTCAAGTTTATGACCTTGCAGGATGACCCAGGGTAGAGCTGGTTTAATCCAGTTCTCCTACTACAAGGGTAGGGAATCTTTTTTCAGTCTGGGGACCAGATTGCCACACGGGAAACTTCTTAGGAGCTGCATACCAACCATCGGTGTGGCCAGAACACAAAGTGGACATGGTCACCCCATTCTTTCTCTCTCTCTCTCTCTCTCACACACACACACACAACCATTCAAATACACACCTTTCCAAGCCCTCTCCAGTTTATACAGGAAGATCAGCGGGGGGCAGGCAGTAGGGGCAATTTCCCTGCTCAGCTTGAGAAAAGAAGCCTTTCCTGGTGCTGAGCAGGGAAAGACGCTCATTAGAGATAAGAAATTTGCCCTGCCTGTTATAGGGCAGGCATGGGGGAATTTTCCCCATATGACAAGCTGGCACGTCAGGTGGGGAAGTTCCCCATGCTTGCCCTATAACTACAGATCTGAATATCCATTTAAAAAAATTGAAACGTGTGGGGGGGGATTTTTCCAAGGACTTTTTGAGTTTTTTTCCAAATTTTGGGGGAAACGTTGTACAATTTTGGATTATGAAATATTTTCTTTTAAACTGATGAATAAAATTAAACTGAGGTCATAGCCGTACTGACACCAAGCATATCCTCTGAGTATTTTTTTGTACATAGTCTTAGACTGGAAATCCCAAACTGCCATTACTTTACTAGCAGAGCCATTACACTTTTCAATAATGCAATCCCAGATAATTTTGTGACCTCTAATGTACAAACCTTTACCCTTTTTTGCCAGGGAGGCAAGAGAGTTTTCCTTCATGTCCATGAATGGCAACTGATATTTAAGAAAAAGGACAGGATCTTCTATAAAACTCCTGATTTCCTGATACTCAAAGCATGCTATAATACTTCCTTTGGATGAACAGGATTGGGACAAATAAACACTGGATAATTTAAATCTCATCTGATCTTGGAAGCTAAGCAGGTTCAGCCCTGGTTAGTACTTGGATGGGAGACCGCCTGGGCTTCCTGCACTGAGCACGGGGTTGGACTTGATGGTCTTGTAGGCCCCTTCCAACCCTATGATTCTATGATTCTATTTATGTATCCTTCAGCTGACTAGATATCCTGTCTTATTACAGAACTTTCTGATAGCAGTTACGTGCTAGGAACAATGGATGTGGTTCATATTTTCTGTGCAACCATATACTGGCTACTCAGTCAGGACAATGTTCGTTTGTGCATGATAATTTGCTAAATTCAATATTGTTTCATCCCAGGCAGGGATGAAGGTGAAAATAGGTGATTTTTTCCCTTGCTCAAGTTATGCCTTGAATATGCCTAGAGCTTCCCATTAGCACTCAAAAGTACTTATCATTGGTGAAAAGAAATGGGTACTTTTGTTACATCCATGCCAAGTCTTGCATTAATTGTCAGTACACAGAAGATACTTTATACCAGTTTAAATTACTGTTCATCTATCCCAGTATTGTCTACTCTGACAGGCAGCAATTCCTCAGGATCCCAGGCAAATGTCTTCCACATCAGATGCTGGATGATTGTTCCCCCTGGCCCCTTTTCTTTTCATTCTTTCAAGTGCCAAGAATTGGACCTTCTCCATGCAAACCATATGGACTACTACTGAGCTTTGGTCCTTCTAGTGCAAAAATACTAAGCTTGGCACAAAGTGGCAGAGGAACAGAGGAAAATCACATAACTTGTGAGGTGGATTCAAATAACATGATGAGCTAAAATAAAAATAAAAATTGAATTCATATGCGAAAAGAAAAAAAAATAGATGGGAAGTTACATTGGTTACAGTAGAAGGAGGTGCCATATCTGCAGCCAACAGAACTTTTGACCACATATCTCCCACAGTCCAAGAAAAAGACCAACCTATGCTAGGAATGAAAATGGACAGAGAAAACAGAAATATTTTCAGACCAATTTAATCAAAACAAAACAATCAGAAACTCATTAAGGTTAACAGGTGTCATTTAATCTGTACTTTTATTTTTATAGTCACATATCGATAGTCTAAAAATTATGCAACATAAACTGTAAAACAGAGGTACCTGTACTTGTTGGTGAATTTATTTCTTGCCTGATATTTCTACCTGCCTGGCTTCCAGATCTTGCAGTTTCTCGTTGTGGTTCAAGTATATCCCGATACTTGGAAACCATTAACACAGAAATGAAGTAAACCACAGCCAAAGCTAAAAATTGTGCCTGTTTGCTATCATCCTGTAGAAAAGACAGTAGAATATAATTAAAATATACAGAATGTACTTAATATTTCTGTTATACTTAACCAACACTTCTAGATCAAAACCTATAGTACTTAAAATTTCCTGAGGGCTATTTCACACATTATATACTTAGCACCCACATTATATGTTACCTTGTATATACAATGGGGGGAGGGCTGGACAGAGATTGTTCTGCACACTTTCTCCATAACACATATAGGATCCCTACAGAACCAACCTCAAAACTCAGCAGTAAAAACCAACACGATGATGAGAAATGAAATTAAATGTATTCCTCTAATCCCGTTTTGCTAATCTCATGCTACCAAAATTGGAACTGATATGGTATGTGGCTGTCACAAACTTCATCACCTGAATAAGTAAATTTGGAATTAAATTTGAAATCACCTGGCATCTGGCTATAGCTGAGGGTTGGACAAAATTAGGCAACACATCAGATCTGGCCCACAGACCATAGGCTTCCCACCTACAGGGTCTACAGGCTCAATGCCACTGGCATTTTGTAAGCATATAGACTCCTTGTTGTTGTTCAGTCGTTAAGTCATGTCCGACTCTTCGTGACCCCATGGACCATAACACGCCAGGACTTCCTGTCCTCCGCTCTCTCCCGGAGTGTGCTCAAGTATATAGACTCCTACTGGGCAGCTTCTGTGTCTTTCAAATGAATTTTCTCTTAATTTACAAATTTCTGTATTTCTGAGTCCCTTGAGTATGTAGAAGCTACCATCTCCTTTCACTTCCCAATTGACAGGCACCCAACCATTCACGTTTGCTACTAGAGGACTCAAGAATCTATTCTTGATCTGCTTTCAAATGTCTTAAGGCAAATGCTGCAGGAAACCCTAGTGTTACACTGACGTTTCTATAGCAAGCACATCACATATGTAAAAAAAAAAATGTGTGTGTACTTGGGTGGACAGGAAAAAAAAATTAAAAATCAGGTACTTTAATCTTTTTTTAAAATAATCAATAAAATTAACATTTTAAAAATAATATAGTTACAATTAAATCCCATAATAATTATGCTAAACCTACATTTATAGTCTCGTAAAAATGAATTAATGGCTCTGTGCTAGATACTGCCCAATCTTATAATATCTCTAAGGAAGTGACACATATAAATCCTTAAAGCTTCAATCACACCTAAGCATCAGATTCCTACATCCATGTTAGCCTGGTACTTGTTTTGGCCCCAGCCAATGGGCCTCTGTGATAATCTGTGATTATACTCTGGTTTAACATTGCTTTGATGAGGCCTTTTTAAAGTGAGATGTATTTTTTTTTAAGTACTTCAAGTTTTCTATCCACTTTTCTTTATAAATGAATTCAAAGCAACACACGTCAGTAAAGCATGTCAATAATAAACGTAATCTGAAAATTATTAAGAGAGATAAAAACATCAAACCACACTGAAAGCTTGGTAGAATAAAAAGTTCTTAGCAGCATCTCTGAAACATAAAGATAGGGAGTCAACCACACCTCTTTACAAAGGGTGTTCTATAATCTGGGCCATGTTTCTGAAAGTGGTGGGATGCATAGCAGGGTGTTTGATGTTCAATGCAGTGAATAGGCAGGATCCTATGGGAGTGGTTAGTCCTTCACATATCTTGGTCCCAAACCTTTTAGGTCTTTGTAGCAGCATGCTGAATTGCACCCAGAAACAAACTGGAAGCTAGTGTATTTGGAATAGAACTGGAGTTCTGATCAGTAAAGCAGGCTCCAGATACCAATCTGGCCACATTCTGCACCAGCTGAATTTTCCAAACACTTTTCAGAGGCAGCCCCACATTATGCGCATTACAGTAATCCAATCTGCATGTGACCAAGGCATGTGTGACAGTGGCTACATCTGCTTTATCCAGGAAGGGGTGTAGCTGATGCACTAGCTGAAACTGTGTATAAGCACTCTTGACCACGGCCACCACCTGAGCATCCAGGAGCAAGGCCAGGTCCAGAAGCATTCCCAGCCTATGGGCAGAATCCAATAGGGCACTTAAATCTCTGCCAATTCTCTTGCACCCTGCTGATTCTGTTGCTCAAGCAGTGGAAGCCCTGAAATGAGCGGAAATGCTCATTTCTCGATTGGGGCAGGTCGACAGAGCTCCCTTCTGCGAGCTCTGCTGATCTGCCCCATTCCGAAAACGAGTGTTTTCACTCGTTTCCAGTTGCCTCGGAAGTGCTAAATTTTCCTTCCACAAGCAGTGGGTCCTGCTTGCGGAAAGAACTTCGAGGGGTGTCGGTAGAGGCTTAAAAGCCCCACTGGATTCCACCCTATGTGCCTAATCTTCCAAGGGGACTATGACCCCATCCAAAACAGAATATATCCTCAATCCCAGTTTAATCGTTCTACTGACTAACCACACCTCTATCTTTTCTGGATTTCTATTCACTCACTCATAACCACTACTGCACCCAAGCACTGGTTTAAAATTTCTGCTTCCTGTGCATCAGATCAAAAAGAGAGACCAACCTGGGTATTATCTGCATGTTGATGACAGCAAATCCCCAACTCCTAAATGCCTTCTCCTAGCAGTTTCATGTAGGTATTACATAGAACAGAAGTCGACTTCACAGTGAGTCTTCCACCACTTACAACTAGCCTCCCAGCCTGTTTCATCACCTGGAGCTCACCAGGGAACCAGGGCACCTTGGGCTCCACAGCACCAGAGAGGGTGCTCACGAGTGATCGTGTCAACAGCACATTGTGCCTCACCATCCCATAGCGTGACTAGAGCCTCAACAGGATCGCTGGCTCTGGCTACTGAAAATTCCCCCAGTGCATTCAGGAATTCATGGGATTCCATTAAACGTTGGGGACAGACCATCAATGGGTCCCCCACCTCTGCAGGGGATGACTGCCATTGTTAACCCAAACCTCACCAGATAGTGGTTTGACCATGACAATGGGGCAACCTCAACCCACCCACCCAACCCAATATCCAGACCATCCTCCTCATGTCCAGAGGCAAAGACTAAATCGAGAGTATGCCCTGTCCTATGTTTTGGCCTGATGACAAATTGAGACAGCCTAATGGCTGTCATGGAGTCCATGAAGTCTCAAGCCATCCCAGTCAAGGCCACCTCAGCATGAATGTTGGAGTCTCCCAGGACGAACATCCTGGTGTTCTCCAACACCACACTCGAGACTACCTCAGCCAGCTCGGTCAAGGAGCTACTGGCCAACAACATCCCCAGTCTGTCTCAGTGGCCCAATGCTAGGTATATGCTCTTATAGTCCACTCTGATCCAGAGGGGTTTCCTGGTGAGAGAGATAGTATCCTTCTGGACCACAGTGTGATAGGTTTTTATGGACCACAGCAACTCCCCCTACCTCCCGGCTCTCTAACCTGGGTTGATGCTGCATAGGTGCAGAGCTGGGTGCAGAGCTGGGTCAGATCAACCCCACCCAGCTCGCTCACAATTTTTGGTGATGCATGCCAGATCGGCTCCCTCATCCACAATCTAATCATGGGTGAGCACAGAAGCACCTATACTCATCCCTTGTGAAATGTCTCTGACATGTGCATTTTATGCCATGGCCTTTTGGCCCATATGACTGCTTAGAATATGACTGTGACCTATTTCCACCTCATCCTCATCTGTGCAATCAAAAACATTTTCATCCTCATCTCCTAAGGATGATTCAACATGTGCTGGATGCTCCTAGCTTTCCCCAGGATTGAGTTTAAAAGCTGCTTTGTCACCTTTTTGATGTTAAGTGCCAACCGGCTGGTTCCATTGTGGTTCAAATATAGTCCGTCCCTTCTGTACAGGCCCAGCATCTCCTAAAATGTTCCCCAGTGCCTAACAAATCTAAATCCCTCCTCCTTCACCATCTTCTCATTCACATACAGACTTATCAGCTTTGCCTGTCTAGCTGGCCCTATGCAATGACAGGGCCCTGTGCAGGACCTTGGAGGTCTTGGCTTTCAACTTCCTACATAGGGACCTAAATTTAGCTTCCAGGATGTCACAATTGCATTTTCCCATGTTGTTGGTGCCAATGTGCACCACAACAGCCTCTTGGAAGCTGCCTGCCATTCATCCCCCACACTCTATCCCAACAATGCTACCTTGAGCACTTCCTCTACGTCATGGTGGCCACCAAGAGGATCTCCCCTGCTGCTTGTGGTGGCAGCAGCAGCAGCGTGTATGTGTGTGTGCACGTGTGGGAGAGACCACTGCCAGTGCAGCCAAAGAGCAAGCTTCCCAAACCTTCCAAATAATTTTGTCCCTGAATCTCAACCTTACTTCTAGAAACGGTTTTTAACCAGAAGTTCTCAAGGCAGAACTTTCAGCTCGACCTTATTTTTCAGTTTTACGTCAGTTCCACACTGCAGTTTAAATGATCAAGGGAGTAACTTCTACTCAATGAACTACTATTTTCAGATAAAATAGTAAGACAGTGACCAGCAGCCTTTAAGAATTCCAAAAATAATCTGTGTCTCAATTTACAGATATAAATGTATGCATAACAACTATTTTAAGAGGAAAAAGATTGATAATATAGATTTACAAATACGTCTGGCTTTTTAGAGAACGCACATAACATGGACATTATGTTATTTTAGAAAAGCTGCCGCACTATAGTACTCACCACATCACGAAATACAACTGCTCGCAGACGATTTATATCAACATCTTGAAGAAGCCTATCAGGATCTTTAATAGGAGATAGGTTACCAGGAACATTTTCCAGTGGAGTCTAAACACACAATAGTTATACAGTTTCAGAAAGTTGCAGACTCAAAATTGCTCCTTAAGACCCAAATATTTTGTATCTCTGTTGTTTCTAATGTGATATATATACAAGCTGGTTTCACAGATAAAATTTGGCACTCTAAGTTAATTGATTATGACTAGGAATCCCATAATATATCCTGTGCCAACACCAGGAACATACAATCAGCTTATTTTTCAATTAGCTCCTACATTATACAATGTTTTTTAAAAATAATTAATTTTAATGATTATATTGCATGTGGATGCAACAGGCTTGAGAAGTTCTCTGAAACTCAGAAATGGGTTACTAATGTCAAAAACTTTTAAAGCTCCTGATATACGGTGCCAGACTCACTTGATAAAAGGTCAATATAAGCTCCACAACCAAAGTATTTCACCTGCTTTGTCTAAGGTTATCCAAATGAGATGTCTAGATCTGCTTAAAGAAACATAGACAGATTGGTGGCTTCACCAATTCAGGGACTGACTACAAAGAACAGTAGCATCTACCTGACCATGTTTACTCTCCAAGAAAATTGCAAATCAGATTTTTGATTTGCTCTATTATTTTATTATCTTCTCTGATATCCTGCTTACAACAACTAGGTAAGTTCATATAATGCTGTAGTATAGGCTATCCACATACAGGACTACATGGAACCTCCCCTTGATGAAGTCAGAAGATTGATTCTGTCTCTTGACCAACAGGAAGACTGCCCCTCTGGATTCATAGAAAAGAATAACTTTTGTATTACAGAAGTGAGAAATCATCACTGCCAGTTTAAAAGACTGGTTGACATGTTGCAATTATTTCCTATTCATTTAGTTAATGCACTGGTATCCTATATATTAAAGATACTCTACCTTAGCAGCAGTAGTTGCACTTATACCCTGAAGAGTCTCCTGAGTTTTACTGCTGATTAGTGAAGATTTGTTTACCCTCTCTCTTTGTCTTTGTCGACATTCCAAACAGTTTCTCACAGCAACACAACAAACTGAAAAAGTTTAAGAAATTATAAAATATTCCATTTTTATACATTAATCAAATTGAGAAAGCCATAATGGAATAATATCATATCATAGTGCCTGAGGCTGCCTCCTGCTATAATAAATCACAATAACATACCTTTAAAAGCTGGATTTAATTTTAGCACCTAAAAACTGGGCAAAAATGAGGTCAGAATTAAATTTATCTCTTAATCACATAAGTTTAACTTCATTCAGAAATACTATTGCTCTTGAATACTTTTTTTAGCAGCAGCAGTATGAACAGCACAGTAACAAACATATTAAAATAGACCCTCTTACATGTTTGCAAGTTATAATAGAAGGGATGGGAAAGAGTGAATTGTGAATTGTATTGCTGGGCTCCAGGAGATTCTGATGAAAGAGGAGGAGCAAGTAGGGTGAAACTAGGATGGTTCAGAAAAGGAGAGCATGAAGGAGAAGGAAAATTGACAAATAGAAAGGGACAAAGAGATGCCTGGCAGAAAGCATATAGATGGGAGAGGAAACAAAATGACTGTGGATGAAGGGCAACAGTTTAGCGGTGGAGCATATATTTTTCAAGCAAAAGATCTGAGATTCAATGATTGGCAACATTAGTTAAAAGCCCAAGAGCCACAGGGTTGAGAAGGACCTCTGCCTGAGACTTTGGAGAGCTGCTGCTGGTTAGAGTGCACAGTGGCAGTTTCATATAAGCATGCAAGAAATGGACAGAGCAGGGAGACCAGGGGAGTGTCATTTTCATAGAGTGTATGTGAAAGAGTTTAAATAAGGACTCCTAAGGAGAATGGTGATGTGAGTATAGCCATCATAACATTTAAGAGCAGTATCAAGTTTTGTCTAAAAATCTACTTAAGGTGTGTATATAAACCAGGTTTGGAGACTGAAAATTTTGGAGACTGCAAGAATTCCTTCAACTGTTATCACTTCCCTTTGGCTGTACCTTACCTTACCATTAAGAGTAAACTCTCTCAAAGAAAGAAAGAAAGAAAGAAAGAAAGAAAGAAAGAAAATTGCCTCACTATATTGTTTTAAAATATAGTTATTTATTTGTACTGTGAATCAATTTTCTACTGAAGTATTTCTTATTTGATTTAATTCAAAACTTAAGTGCTTTTGTTAAACTAGTCTTGCAGTTCCTTCTGGGGGTAGAGCTCTTACCCACTGCAGTCAGCTGTCAGGGCCCAGCTTCAGTACTGCAGTGAGCCTTGTAGGTTATAGCTAAGATTTGAGTAGAAGTAGCCTGGAAGGGCTTGGGCCTATTCAGCCCCTCTGGAAGGTCACTGTGTGAGCGTATCTCTGTCAGCGTTCTCAGAGCAGAGCCAAGGGGAGTCACCCAGCTCCCTGTCCACCTGCTGGTCTGGCCTTGGCAGGCAGGGAGGCCGAAAGCTGTCCATGAGAACCTGACAGAGGTGGGGTGGGGTTTGCAGAAGGGTCACCCAGGTTGAAGCGTCAATGCTGGAGGGCTGAGCATGCTCTGCTTAGACAGGAGCCTTGCTGAAAGGCTAAAGGGGGTGTCTTACAGTCACGCCTTCCATTTTAAGCTGATGCAAAGGCAAAGAGCCTTTGCTAGGAACATCTCATCATTGCTCGAAGCCTTCTGTGTTTGGATCCATCATCATCTGGGCTTTTGGAGTCACTCTGCAAATGGACTGTCCTTTAATTGAAACTTTAAAGACTTGCATGAAAAGTACTGTGAGGCTTTTCATAGACTTCAACTCTCATTTGCTGTGGATTGTGTGTCTTTGTTGTCAGCTCAGCGTACTGGCAGGCTGGGTTTGATCTACAACTTCTGGACTTTCTTCTGCCTGGACACATGCACAGTGGAGTTAACAATGCAAAAGTGGTGACACGAAACTCCTTGCATGTGTTCAACAAATTGCTAAAATTGTTCAACTTTAAAAAACCCTACGTGCGATAGGATAAAGCACGCTTTATAAGATAAAGATATCACCCAGTCCTGCTACCAAGCGAAATGCTTGCTCCCCTTACTCTATTTGATGATCCCTGTTTATTAATCTGAGCTAGATGTTTTCCTCAAAAACCATAAATTAAAGTGATTAAAAAAGGTAGATGCTATGAATGGTTCTGCAGTGCAGATGAACATGTGTTCAACAACAGACAAATTGCCATGGGAAAAAATTAGCTATAGTGTGAAAGAGAATATGCAGATATTCTCAGCTGTTACTGGATTCTAGATTTTGCTGACCTCAAGTTGCTAGAAAACAATATTTCACTAAAAGATAAGGAGGTATAGAGAAAGTCCTTAAGCAAAGCCTAACAAGCGTGTACAATTGTGTATGTGGGTGGGTGGGTGGGTGTACATACTTGCGCGCTCTCTCTCTCTCTCTCTCCTCTTTAAGTGTATTTCTGAAGAAATCACTTTACCATGTTAACAAGCCTGAAATGCCCCGAAGTTACTCCATCAGAGTCAAAACGAGGTCAGCTTCCACATGTATTTTTTTTCATTGTAACCTCATTTCATTGATCTGTAAGTAATTATTTAATGCACTGAGCTGTTCTATGCAAACTTACCAAGCCTTAGGCACTGTCGCATTAAGCCTCCAGAAGACATGTTTTTTTCAGCTTCAATTTCACTAAAATTTAGTGAACTGGCAAATACTAGTACATCAACCATAGCCATCAGACGACTAAGGAAAGTCACTGCTGTCTCTGCTGACATGCCCTGAGTTACTTCAATATTCTCCAGTTCAGTCTTGAAAAGAAAGTCATTACATTAGACTTCTAAATGAATCACACATTTGAATGCATGAAACGTACAAAAATTATTTCATTTGATCTATGCAAGTTGTCTATGATGAAACTGAAAACAAACAGTATAGTAATGAACATGAGAAGAAATGAATTCATACTTGCATGCCATATTAGGTAATATGAAGTTCCTATATCAGAAAGTAAACTAATGCTATCTATATGACTGGAAATATGGGTGTATGGGACAAGGCAAAAATGATTCTCATTTTTGTGTTTATGTATGCTTCCCATATCAAAGACAGTGGCAAAGGAGAATGAGAAACCCTCACAGAACTGCTGTATCTTTCTGTATCATTGGGGAACTAAGAGCAGAACACCACCAACACATAGCTGGCATAGAACAAAGACTTGCTTCTACCTCTGAGGTATATTCGTAATTATTTGTAATATGTGGACACAAAGTACAATTTACTTTGTTCTCAGGGTATCAGGAGAGCCAAAGATGACTACTTCCCCTTGGCAAAGCCACAACTAATTCTTTAGTCTAGCACTGGAACGATTCTTAAGAATCTGACAAAGTGGGCTCTGCTGCATGAACTCATATGCCACAATACATTTGTTAGTGTTGAAGGTACCACAGCACTCTTAATTCACATATATAATTTATGCAATGATGTTTCAAACTATTCCTATGAGAACATGTTTAGGTAAAGTTGCAAAAGAATTACTGAGCGCTGTAATTTTCCAAGGGCAATCCTATGAGCAAATCCTGCTCACATGGTCATAACTGAAAAAACCCATCGTTTTTCATGTCCAAAATACCACAGGGTCACTTTCAAAAGTGATATGCCACAAGTGCCAACAGTTATATTGCGATCAGCCCAGAAAAAATACATTTTTAGTATATACCTACCACAGACATATTGAAGATTATATAAGCATTTATGCTCAGATTCATATATGTAAAACTATAATGGCAATTATATACATTATATACAAAACTCTCTCTCTCTCTCTCTATATATATATATGTATGTATGTGTGTGTGTGTGTGTGTGTGTGTGTGTGTTAGTTTTATATATGTAAAGCTATATAACTAGCCTTCTCTGTACAACTCTGAATGAATTTGTACTAATTGTATGCATACCTATTATGTCCTACATTTTGTAAGTTACACAGAGTTAACAAATTAAAGCTTAAATTGAAACATTCGTTTTCATAGGAAAACTTGCAAACACTTTGAAATATGTTTTTGCTGTCATTAAAAGATAGGGCAAAAGAGTGTGTGTTCTTAGGGAGAGTTCCCATTTCTGTTCAGTTAAATACCTAATTCACCAAACAGACAAGTTTCACATGTTAACTACAGCTGTCCTGCATTTTTTGCTCTTGAAAATTTCTGAGGCAAAAGGAGGACTTTTGAGGAATGTGAAACCCCTTGAAACTCCCTCACAATAGAACTTTATTCATTGCTATTCATTGCTTGTTGTTTCCCCACTCCTGCATGTGTGTGTTTGTCAAGCTTACTTTTCCCGGTTTCTCAGCCACGGCACTGTAGACCAAATCAGATTTGGCTACATGATAACATCACTGACTTAAAAAATAAGCACATGCTTTACATTTAGTTTACAGTGGTGTGGTGACGGGTGGGAATGTTCCCACTGCTGCATCAACTGCACTATCTCAGCCACAAGAGTATGCAGCATTTTGTTGTAGTGCAGCACAGTAAGATATGGAGTGTCCTCAATGCACTCCATATATAGACAAGGCAGAGCCTTATGACACCTTAAAGGCTACCGGGTTTATTATGGCATATACTTTCCTCAACTACTGTCTACTTCATCAGATGAAGTCCACAAAAACGTATGCCATAATAAATGTGTACATTTTTAAGATGCCACAAGTCACTGTTCTTTTTGCTGCAACAGACTAACAGGCCCCTTCCAACCCTATGATTCTATGATTTCCAGTCTATCCCTCTGCAACTTGTTATAGATGCAGATACTGTTTATCCACATTTTTAAAAGTTCCCATTAAAAACGATGCATATTTGGATGTGCACAAATGGGATTTGCAACAAAATGTTACAGTATGGAATGTTTCTCTTCAGGTTTCCAGCCACTCCATTCCATGTCCCCCTTGCCAGTTTTCCATCCCCATGCCCAAACTATCAGTCAGCATCCTATGTACACTGAACATGGTCAGTTCTCATACGGACATTAGGAATTGTTTCCTCTTGGGTTTCTTCCCTTAAGTTTTTTGTACTTCTGTAAGCCTTAGGTTTCCTCCCGTTCTGCTGATACCTCCTGTGTGTGTGGTGTGCTGTTTTGGCTACGTAAAGATAGGCACTCACAGAATGAATTCGCCATTCATATATGTGATCCCAAACCAATTTTGCTGAATTTGAGCTGGATAATGGCTACAGAGCTCCATGTTCTCTCCACTCAACATACATTTTTGTATCCACAAATGACAGATGCTTTTGGGAGGAGAGAAATGTTTGCAAACCTCCATTGCTCCCTTTTAGCTTTACTCTAATGTTAACACTGACCTTGCCTTTCATAAGAAATGCAAACACTAAAAACAAAAATAGATTTTTTTACAATGTAAGAGAGCTAACAATCCAAGCAATAATCTGTAATTCAGTTACCTATGAAGAGCTGAGCTAATTTAGCTTTATCACTGACGTTCCTCCAACACAAATAGGCCTATGGTTAGTCTAAACTTTACTGTGCATTTCCCTGAAACAGCACGTTTACTGAGTCAAATGCCTTGATCCAGAAATTTGCTTCCACATGTGGTAAAGACATTACACCCAAAACAGCTGTTAGATTATGTGAAAATGCCCCATGAGACCCAGTAAAGACAAAAAATGGAGGAAGAAGTGCAGTGGTAATGCAAAGTGGACAGTCTGCCCTCCTGCATCATGATGTATCTAAACTGAAGGGGATACCGCTGGCTTTAGTGCAATATATTTGGGTTACAGTGTTAAAAATAAATAAT
Source organism: Heloderma suspectum (assembly GCF_057233095.1). Taxonomy (NCBI): domain Eukaryota; kingdom Metazoa; phylum Chordata; class Lepidosauria; order Squamata; family Helodermatidae; genus Heloderma; species Heloderma suspectum. The sequence continues at coordinate 40,836,362 of NC_139460.1, read as the reverse complement.
TGTGCAATGTATATCAAATGTTATTTACTTAATGCCAGAAAAGGGCTGAATATCTGAAATAAAATTCTAAAAGCTAAGAACTGAAACTTGCAGCAGTAATACTAACCTTAGAACCCTGGACATGCAATAGACAAAGCAGACAACAGATCACAACAAAAAGAAAAAGAAATGTTACAGTCAAATGAAAATACAATGCAAAATTGAAACTAATATTCTAAAATCAACAAGTTGAGTATTTTAATTTAAAAAGTGATCTCTTGAAAACATGCTCTCTATATTTCAAAATTCAATTTACTTGTCATCATTGTTGGACCTATGCAATTCAACATACATATACTTAGATGGAGAAGGAATAAATATATCATAATTAGTACATTATTTATTAGGTATATAAAACAATAAAAGCTAGAAATTAAATTACCAAAACTGGGATAGAAACCCAGGCTCAGCGTTCTATCTGTGAACATTTAGCAAAGCACACGTATGACCAAAAATGGTTTGGGTTCTGCAACACCCCTGCCCCAATCAGAGTAACATGACACTCAAATCTAAGTTGTACACTGCTGCCAGACATTTTGAAACTCAGACATTTTCCAAGTGTCAAGGATCCTATGATCTGCTAGTAATTTTTAGTATATTTACATTTGCCACCTTGAGCCGCCAAACAGTTCTACCTTTGCACTACCTTTCTAGAATGTCATGAATCATTTCCCAATGAACACTGCCTTTCAATGCCACAGCAGATCATTCACAGATCAGCTGCAGTACTGTGAAATGCCATTATCAGTAATTTGGCTGAGAAAGCAACATGGTTATCTAACAACAGTCATTACCAAAATAGCAGCTGTGTTCACAATGGAATATTTCTACATTTTAAACCAAATCTCAATAAACAGGATCCAAACAACTGTGTAAGTAATTCTGTATCCTCAGCAGGAATACAGAACTCTGTAAAACTTCTTTTGAAACGTAAGGGGAGTATTTCAAAAGCAGTTTATAATACAGCATAAGTGAAGAATATCTGCTATTCAAACAAAGAAAAGTCAAAGTTCTCACTGTGTGTGCCTGAATCCTAACACTTTGAATCCCAGCCACTATTGTCAAAAGAAAAATCAGTGATAATTCTTTTCACACTGTTCCACATTCCTTTCAAAATCTAAGGACAAGACATTGTAACTGTGTCTTTCATATTTCTTTCATTGTAATTGTGTCTTTCATATTTCAACTTAAGCAAATTCCTCCTGCTGTAAATCCTGCTTCACGATTGCTTTTTAAGTTATGCAATCAACGTTACAACATACCTTAACTTAAAATTTAGCATTCAAATGTCTCTATGGTACTTGATATATCAAGTAATGATGAAGAAATCTAGCTTTCATTTCCACATGCTTATTCTTCCTTTTTTACTGCAAAAACATGGCATAAGTATGTATGCCATTCCTGAGTGTTCTGTACACAGGCCTAATGAACAAGCTGTTTATTATTATTACCAGAAATATTGATCATATCCTTAACTGACAAGACAGCTTAAAGGTCAAGAGAATTTTTCTTCCTCCTACTGACCATAAAAGAACTTGTGTTTTATTGGAAACATTCAGTCCTTTTCTTAAACAGATATAACACTGCTTGCCTGCAAGAATGTTAAAGAAATCCTAGCCATTACAGAAACATAAAACAAAAGTAAAAAATCTTAATTCCTTCTTAGGAAATGGGATATACCACCAGTTCTTGCTTTTTCTGAAGAATGTGCTTAAGGAAATAGGAAACATTTTGAATGAGATACTTCTGTTTATGAAGTGTCTCCAACAATGTGTCCAGAAGTGATGTCACTGTACATGGGCTCGGTCTAGTAAGAGACTAGTAAGGCTCGGTCTAAATATGCAGTGGAATGAGCTGGTAGAGTGGACTATATCATTTCAGGCTGCAGGTGAAGTATCTTTTTCTTTTTCTTTTTAATGTTCATTCATGTAAGAAACTCCCTGAAAAGAAAAGAAAAGAAAAGAAAAGAAAAAGAGAGAGAGAGAGAGAGAGAGAGAGAGAGAGAGAGAAAGAAAGAAAGGAAGGAAGGAAGGAAGGAAGGAAGGAAGGAAGGAAGGAAGAAAGAAGCGTACATCAGGGAGAAAGGTTATAGTCCAGCCTACTCCCTGCTGTGCTAGTTTGCCCTGAATTATTCAGGGTAGGGGAACATTCAAGCATGTGAACCCCCACTTGCAATCGAAAATGTTATAGGCCATTCTATCACCTCAGAACTCTACCACTTCATTTCCACTTCATTCTGCTGCTTGTGAAAAGGAGGCCTAACTGGAAGATTAGTGATAAGAGGAAGAGGCATGTATTAATCATCAAAATATATGCACTAACCTGGAAAAGGAAAGCATTCTTAACTGTGAAATATTGATGAGTTAGGAATCAAAGCTATTTTAATCATTTGCTATTAGATTAGTGACATGTTTTTTCTTCCTTTCTACAACTGTCTTATAGCATTACTGAGTATGCTAAAACGTAAACAGTATCACATTTTTGCTACAAGAAAATTGCTTTGAATACGACTTCAGTTTCATTATACCATATATCACAATGTGTTACTGCTGGAAGGACAACCAAACGTATTCATTATACTTTACATAACATACATGAGCAAGGATCCAAAGAGCGTGTGTACAAGGTGGTGTGTACAAGGCTTGCACACATCTAGTGGGGTTTCCCACCTTTCCTCCCCACCCCCCAAAAGACCATGCTATATTGGATAGAATTTGTAAAGCTTCCACATGCTTCAGGGATACTTCTGAGAGCAGCATAGAAGGCTGTTATGAGGAGGACAGGCTTTTGAAGCCCCACTGCATGCATGCAGCTAAGCACATAATTTTGGGTCCTAGCCACAGCTTTCTTAAAGGTATATCAGGTTCAAATTACAGATTGTACATAAAGCACAAGTGTGAATTGCAGAAGTGTTTCTAAAAAAGTGTTCTGCCTTGTAGTACAGATAACAACGTTATCTACCACAAGGTAGAATAAGTCAATGAATTATTAATGCCTTTGTATTGTACCCAACAGAAGAATTCCACATATGCTTTAGTCTAACATCGGTGTCTACATACTTTGGTTTTTAAAATATATCTAAATGCGATTCCCTCTTAAACTAAAGCTTCCGCTTTTTTCTCAGATGTGTGCTACTTCCACTGTGATATTTTGGGAAGTTATTCTGGAAAGGTAAAACAATTTAAGAAAATAAATCACAATAGTGGTTAACGCTGCTTTCAGTTTTACAATGAGACACAGTATCTGTGAATTTAGGAAAATAGTGTACTCATTGCCTTTATATAAATGGGTTGCAGTAACTGTGGAACATACAAAGGCATATAATTCATATGACTTGTAGTGTAATTTACAGTTTACTATTTTCCATTAAAATGCATTCCAGAATGTTCTAGTTCTGAAAAATGAGAAAAGTAGTTTAGCTATTATAACAGAAGCATTAGGCAGTATAATTTTTTGGTCATAGTGGCTATTAATTTCCACAGTGTATTCAATTGAAAATACCTATACTCTTACCAAATAAATTAATAAATCATTCCTTCAATATAATATTAGCTATAGAAATAATTTAAAAAAATGAAGTCCACATTCTGAAGATTTTTAAAAACCTACACATTTTGTTCTTGTAGGGGAAACTGTACTAAAAGCAAATTTTTATTGACATATGTTCCTGACATGCAATTTACAACTTACCCACTAGATGGAAATATTGTACTTACAGTTGGGGATGTTGCTGCAGACAACAATGGTAGAATTCCTCCACAAGCAATGATAATATTGTCTACCATTTGGGAAATGAGGTGGATAGTATTATGTACAAAAATAATATTTTCATTGCTATTGACAAAGTCCATAACAGACTTTGTGGAATGGCTACAAATATAATAAAAAAGTATGTTAGGAAAACTGAAAGTAGTTAATACGAATATAAAAAATAACAGAAAAGTTTGTTAACAGCAAGAAATCAAATGGAAAACTATTACAAATATTAAGGCAGCCTTACAAATAAGTTCACAAAAGCTAATATCTGGCAATTTTTCTTTACTAGTCTTTATTCACTTTTGACACACCTACCTCTGGAAAGAAAAAGAACCAACTTCCTTCCAGTTTATTGAAACTTCCCTGCCTAGTGACTTGGAGATGCTTCTTACTTATCAAAGGAGAACTTATTCTGGCCTAGTGGCCTTCAACAAGTTAGTAAAAACCTTCCTGTTTAGGAAGGCAATTCAGCTATGAATTGCTGCCTTACAAACATGATTTTTAACTGTCTATGGTTTTAAAATATTTTTATTGTTCTATTCCATTATTTTCTGCTGTTCTTTGAGAGTTGTGTTATATAAGGTGCTACGAGACTCTTTATTATAAACAAATATATTAAGAATTAGTATTTGGTACTTCACTGTTACTTTAAATATAGACCTATACTGATCTTTTATGTTGCGGCTCAGCGACACCTCCCATTTTGCAATGAAATGGACTTTTTCCTAGAAGCTGGATCTTATATTATAATTTGAATCATGGAGGCAACTTCTGAGTGTACACAAACACTATTGTGAGAAGCAGTGAGACTCCAATTTTACTCTCATATTGGACACAGACATAAATAAGAACATAAGAGTCTGCTGGTCTTCTGGATCAGATCAAGGGTCCATCTAGTCCAGCATTCTGTTCACACAGTGGCCAACCAGCTGTTGATGGGAGATCCATGAAAAGGACAGGAGTGCAACAGCAAATGAGACTCCAGAGTCACGCTGCACCATTCTTCACAACTTGTATGTCGACAAGTAAAACTAGGTATGTATTATCAATGGTTAGAAGTCATGTTGGCTATCACCTCCAGTAGCAGAGACAGTATGCCTCTGAATACAAGTTGCTCGGGAATTTGTGTTCATGTTCTGCTTGAGAACCTCCCATAGGCATCTGGTTGGCCAATGTGGGAACAAAATGTTCATCTCAATAGGCCTTTGCTCTGATCCAGCAGGGATCTTCTGATGTTCTTATGGGCTGCATATTCGTCACTTTAAATTTTGCAATTCAAAAGGAGAAGATAGTTACCAATGTTTAGCTATGAACAGGGCACCACAAATTTTAACTGGCCAATATTTATGAATGCCAGTCCATAACATCACAGATATCTGCCTTTTCCTTGAGTTAACAGAGGGGTCATGTTTTCAGTTTCACACCAAGCTTCAGAAGCATTTTCAAGCAGCAAGAACTTATATCACGTACTGAGTGCTCATGATGCTTAGCGCAACTATAGGTATAAGAACATACCCTTCTCACGTGCAAGAAAAGAGAACTTATCCACACAAGTCATGCTGAGAAGCACCCTTCTCCCATACTGTGTTTGTCACATCAAGGTTTGCTTGCTACTCACAACCTGGCAAGTGTATTTCTGGACACCAGCTGAGAACATACCAGACGTTTTAGAGTCTACAACAATGGTCTCCTAACTATTCCCCTCACCAAGTCAACAGCTACAAAATTACCTCATGATGCGACAAATTTTCTTTCAAACTGCATCCCAGTTTTAAAAACTTTAAAAAACTCACTTGAAAGATTTCTTTTATGAAAGTAGGAGGAACTGATAATTTACAGAAGTATATTACAACTGATGAGTTAACAGTAAATACATTTTCTTCATTTTACACTTCCAACCAAAACAGTGTGCTACCTGAAGATCATATTAAAAGAATGCTACTCCTTTGACTAATTTTATGGAGGAAAAATTATTTCACAATTATTTTTGAGTTTTTTCTTTGCATTTGTAAGAGCAAATGAATACTGATAAAGTTCATAAAGCAGACATTAACAGTGCAATATAAAGTATGTTTATTCAGAAGTAAGTCCTACTGGGTTAATGGAGTTTGCTGCCAGTAAGCATGTGCTTAGACTTGCTGTCTAAATTAGCTAAGAATTCAAATCTGATTAGTTCAGTTTTTTTAATGAGGAAAAATAGTCCAAGTTCTTTCTTGGATTTAAAATTCTAAAGAAATAACTTAAAATTAAAGTCTCTGTTCTGACTTTATTTACATTTTGTTGCAGTCGTTCAGAAGCTAACTTGCAGAAACTGTGACTCAACTATGCAATCAATTGACTTGCAGAAGCCAAGTCAGTGGCAGAATGAGGAGACTCGGGCTGCAAATTTCTGCACACTAACAGTGCAATCCAATGCAGGCCTATTCAGAAGTAAGTCCCATTGAGTTCAATGGAGTTTACTCCTAGGTAAATTGGTACAGGATTGCAGTCTTAGTTGAGACTAAATCCACTAAACACCATGGGACTTATTTCCAAGTAAACATGCATAGGACTGTGCAGTAAGAAGGTTAATAAAAGTTAGAAAAAGGTGAAATTGCTCTGTGTAAACTGTTCTTGGGGTTGTGAGGAGTTCCAATCCTGGTGCTTAGCTTCAGACAAACTAGGGCCTTGCTCCTATTTAAAGTTAAAATCTGGATTTTGGCCAAGGTGGGCAACCTGCAACGCTAGGGCTTCATGCAGCCCTTGGCTTAATTTGCAAGCAGACAGCCGAGACATCTGTCTTTGTGTTGGCTGCCCGCTGGGTGGGGAAGGAGAGAAGAGAAAGGAGTGTCAGAAAGAGAGAGAAAAGGGATATCCCCACCCACCTCTGGCTCTTGCTCAGCCCATCACTGCCATGCAGTCCTGGACAGATTCTTCCTAAGGGAATGCAGCCCTCAACACACACACAAAAGATTCTGCAGCCCAGATTGACCCATTGTCACCCACATACAAATTACTCCATCACCCTCTACTGAGGGTTTGCCATTGCACTTGATCAAAGCCAATTTAATTTAAAATGAAACTGCAATCTTATTCCTAAAGCGAAGATCAGTGTTAATCTGAACCAAGCCTAGGATTTCTCAGGCTAACTTGTTAACCATGAAGACTGTTTTAATTAGTTAACATTTTTAAACGGCAAATTCATTTTATGGAAGGCAAGAAACATGGCAAGTCTCTTATGTCAATAACTAAATAAAAGAATACACAATATTCACAGGAGCAAGCATAGCTACCTAGCATAATTAATATGTAATAATGGTTTAAATCAGAGGTCCCCACCGTGGAGCCCTCCAATGGTGCCCATGAAACCATCCACTCACTGTTCCCTTAAAAAAAAACACCACGAATACAAAACTTTTAAAATATTAGGATAGTCTTCTTTCTCTCGGTTTCTAACCTCTAGCCTTGCTCGTTCTCTCTCTTCTGCCCTTTTGCCTTGCTATTTTCCCCTCTTCCCAGCCTCTATCCTCACTATTTCCCCTCACCTCTTTAGCTCACTGTTTCTCCCCCTCCTAGCTTCTAGCCTTGCTCTTTCTCTACCCCTTTGCCTTGCTGTTTCCTCCTCCCTCCCAGCCTCTAGCTTTGCTATTTCTCTCAACACCTCTTTACCTTGCTATTTCCCCTTCCCTCCCAGGCTCTAGCCTCTCTATTCGTCTCCCCCACCCTACACACACACCTTTTTAGCTGACTTTTGACTAGCCAGACCTCCACGGCAGCCACGACGTGACTAGCCACAACTTCTTGGGAGCCATTTTGTGGTGGTGCCCACCACAGTTTCTCAAATTCCCAAATGCACCCATAGATTCAAAAAGGCTGGGGACCCCTGGTTTAAATGTACTAGTAAAATCATGATATAAAATCTGTGATCTCTTACCTTCTCCAAACATGCACATCAGTTTCTAAAGCAAAGAGCAGATCAGTCAGTAACCTCTGGTGCATTGGGGACCATTTAAACTCTGGGATACGAAACATTGTTGTTCGTGGACCTGGACTGAACTGTCGCCTCTGTTCTTCTGTCATTGGCATTCCTCGAAATCCCAAGTCAACACGCAAGTCTCTATCCTGTTGCGTAATAGACCGACCTTGCACAGCCTAAATTAGTAGTAAATAATATTTGTATTTGTTTAAAATGTGCAATGCAAAATATGACACATGACACAAATTCAAGAGAATGGGAGCGTATACATTCAATGAAACACATAGTTAAGGTGAGGATTTTGCCATTTAAATAAAGTAAATAAAACAGTGAAATTAGCAACTCCCCAGGTACTCTTCAGGCAACTTCATCCTAGTTCTGCATAGTTTGATAGACGTAGTTGTTTAAATTTGTGTATTTTAATATCACTGCGTATGAAACGAAGAGCACAGAAGGGTTATGTACTGCTTAATCTCTATAATTAAAAATACACACTTTGTTTCATGAGCATGGGGAAGTAAATCGTGAGGTAGAAGTTGTACAGAATGTTAAGAAAATTTGTAACTGTGAATGTCCGCTGTGATATCATTTACTATGTAAATCATTCAAATGTGAGGTAAAAAAGCTGGTAGTTACCTATATCCTATGGTTATAGGTACAATGTATGTGTGATCTTCAGTTGGCACTGTATCCAAGAAACAGCAGCACTGACACAGTTGGTGGGTGAAAAGGAGTACCTATTGCCATGAGGGTTTCCAGTTACAGGCTAAGAAATTAGGGCCATTGTTGTACCATTTTGTGGTAACGTTCTGTGGACTATGTATTCTGCATTTCTCTTTGTAAGCAATAAGCCCCTGGACTTTAGATTAAATGCGCTCTGCAACGTTTCCTGTAGTTTTTGTTTTTTTTGACAGGACACATTTAAAGGAACAGCCCTAAAATCAATTTTTTTTACACAGCAGGTACAAGAGCTTCCCCTTCATGGATCACTGCCTTGTTGTGGCGAAGGGGCTTGCGTAACTCAGTGAAGCCATAAGCTATGCCGTGCAGGGCCACCCAAGACGGACAGGTCATGCCAGAGAGTTCTGACAAAATGTGGTCCACTGGAGAAGGAAATGGCAACCCACTCCAGTATTCTTGCCAAGAAAACCCCATGGAACGTATCACAAGGCTAAAAGAGATGACGCCGGAAGATGAGCCCCTCAGGTCGGAAGGTGTCCAATATGCTACTGGGGAAGAGCAGAGGATATTTCCAAGTAACGCCAGAAAGAGTGAAGCGGCTGGGCCAAACCCGAAAGGACACTCAGCTGTGGATGTGTCTGGTGGTGAAAAGAAAATCCGATGCTGTAAAGAACAATATTGTTTAGGAACCTGGAATGTCAGATCAATGAATCAAGGTAAGCTGGAGGTGGTCAAACATGAGATGGCAAGATTGAACATCGACATCTTGGGAATCAGCGAACTAAAATGGACAGGCATGGGTGAATTTAATTCAGATGACCATTACATCTACTACTGTGGGCAAGAATCCCTTAGAAGAAATGGAGTAGCACTCATAGTCAACAAAAGGGTGGGAAAAGCAGTACTGGGGTACAATCTCAAAAACGATAGAATGATCTCAGTACGAATCCAAGGCAAACCATTCAACATCACAGTAATTCAAGTCTATGCCCCAACCACTGAGGCCGAAGAAGCTGAGGTTGATCGGTTCTATGAAGACCTACAACACCTTCTAGAACTAACACCAAAAAAAGATGTCCTCTTCATCATAGGGGATTGGAATGCTAAAGTAGGAAGTCAAGAAATCACTGGGATAACAGGCAGGCATGGCCTTGGTGTACAAAATGAAGCAGGACAAAAGCTAATAGAGTTTTGCCAAGAGAACATGCTGATCATAGCAAACACTCTTTTCCAACAGCACAAGAGGCGACTCTACACATGGACGTCACCAGATGGTCAATATCGAAATCAGATTGATTATGTCCTTTGCAGCCAACGATGGAGAAGCTCCATACAGTCAGTAAAAACAAGACCTGGAGCTGACTGTGGCTCAGATCATGAGCTGCTTCTTGCAAAATTTCGTCTTAAATTGAAGAACGTCGGGAAAACCACTAAACCGTTCAGGTATGACCTAAATCATATCCCTGATGAATATACAGTGGACGTGAGGAATAGATTTAAGGGATTAGACCTGATAGACAGAGTGCCTGAGGAACTATGGACGGAGGTCCGTAACATTGTTCAGGAGGCAGCAACAAAATCCATCCCAAAGAAAAAGAAATGCAAGAAAGCAAAGTGGCTGTCTGATGAGGCTTTACAAGTAGCTCACGAAAGAAGGGAAGCGAAAAGCAAGGGAGAAAGGGGAAGATATACCCAACTGAAGGCAGAGTTCCAGAGAATAGCAAGGAGAGACAAGAAGGCCTTCTTAAATGAACAATGCAAAGAAATCGAGGAAAACAATAGAATGGGAAAGACTAGAGATCTCTTCAAGAAAATTGGAGATCTCAAGGGAACGTTTTGTGCAAAGACGGGCATGATAAAGGACAAAGAAGGCAGGGACCTAACAGAAGCAGATGAGATTAAGAAGAGGTGGAAAGAATACACAGAAGAACTATACAGGAAAGATATGAATGTCCCTGATAGCCATGATAGTGCGGTCACTGAACTTGAGCCGGACATCCTCGAGAGTGAAGTCAAGTGGGCCTTAGGAAGCATTAGTAACAACAAAGCTGGCGGAGATGACAGTATTCCAGCAGAGCTATTTAAAATCCTAAAAGATGATGCTGTTAAAGTGCTGCATTCAATATGCCAACAAATCTGGAACACTCAACAGTGGCCACAAGACTGGAAAAGGTCAGTTTACATTCCAATTCCAAAGAAGGGCAACGCCAAAGAGTGTTCAAACTACCGCACAATTGCGCTCATTTCACATGCCAGCAAGGTGATGCTCAAAATCCTACAAGCTAGGCTTCAGCAGTATGTGAACCGAGAACTACCGGAAGTACAAGCTGGGTTTCGAAGAGGCAGAGGAACTAGAGATCAAATCGCCAACATTCGCTGCATCATGGAAAAAGCAAGAGAATTCCAGAAAAACGTCTATTTCTGCTTCATTGACTACGCTAAAGCCTTTGATTGTGTGGATCACAACAAACTGTGGCAAATTCTTAAAGTGATGGGAGTACCAGACCACCTTACCTGTCTCCTGAGAAACCTGTACGAGGGTCAAGAAGCAACAGTAAGAACCAGACATGGAACAACCGATTGGTTCAAAATTGGGAAAGGAGTACAACAAGGCTGTATATTGTCGCCCTGCTTATTTAACTTATATGCAGAGTACATCATGAGAAATGCCGGGTTGGATGAATCAGAGGTCGGAATTAAGATTGCTGGGAGAATTATCAACAACCTCCGATATGCAGACGATACCACCCTAATGGCAGAAAGCGAAGAGGATCTAAAGAGCCTCTTGTTGAGGGTGAAAGAGGAGAGTGCAAAAGCTGGTTTGAAACTCAACATTATAAAAACGAAGATCATGGCATCTGGCCCCATCACTTCTTGGCATATAGAAGGGGAAGAAATGGAAGCAGTGACAGATTTTACTTTCTTGGGTTCCAAGAACACCGCAGACGGTGACTGTAGCCATGAAATTAAAAGACGCTTGCTCCTTGGGAGGAAAGCTATGGCCAACCTAGACAGCATAGTAAGAAGCAGAGACATCACCTTGCCGACAAAGGTCCGTCTAATCAAAGCTATGGTTTTCCCAGTAGTAATGTATGGCTGTGAGAGCTGGACTATAAGGAAGGCTGAGCGCCGAAGAATTGATGCTTTCGAACTGTGGTGCTGGAGAAGACTCTTACGAGTCCCCTGGACTGCAAGGAGGTCAAATCAGTCCATCCTAAAGGAAATCAACCCTGAGTGCTCATTGGAAGGACAGATAATGAAGCTGAAGCTCCAATATTTTGGCCACCTAATGCGAAGAGAAAACTCCCTGGAAAAGACCCTGATGCTGGGAAAGACTGAAGGCAAAAGGAGAAGGGGACGGCAGAGGATGAGATGGCTAGATAGCATCACGGATGCAATGAATATGAACTTGAGCACACTCCGGGAGAGAGCGCAGGACAGGAAGGCCTGGCGTGCTATGGTCCATGGGGTCACGAAGAGTCGGACACGACTGAACGACTGAACAACAACAACAACAACAAGAGCTTGAGGCAATTTTTGTGTATGTGCCTAATTTGGACTCCCGAGGTTCAAAATAACTAGAAGGGATCTGCAATGTACTGAAACAATGTGGGAGGATCATGGAAAAGATGCAGAATATAAAATGCGCATAAAAACGTGTATAGCATGAATGGAATAAATCTTCTTAAGATTTAATGTAAGGAAAAAATAGCTCCTAGAACCCCAAGGTCCCGTCTTTCAACTGTGTCTTATAAAATCCCTTTCCCTTCCATTTAGCCTCCTATCAAAAACTACGTAAGAAGCAGAAAATGCACTATTGGGGTATGATTGCTAGTGCAAACCATCACCTGCCCCTGCTTCTCTACCAACGGCAACATTTGCAATACCTTACTGTGTTACATGTTGTCAGGAGCGCCCTAGCTGCCTCTTACAGTCCCCTCCAATAGCCAACTCAAGACACAGACGAAAAGGATTCTTTCCAAGGCTTTATTCCATTTACAACTTAATGACTCTTTCAGATGCTAATCACCAGTGACTAAGCAAGGAACTACACTGGGGTAGTTAGCAGAGTAGCCTAAGCTCCAGGTAAGGCAGTTGGTCCCCGTTTGAAGGAGAAGGGCAGGAAGACTCTGAAATTATGGGCTATGGAGAGGTCCTCCTTCTTACCCTTGGGTCCTCGGGACGCAACTGTTGTTTTAGCGCCAAGCGAGCAGAGCGCGCTCCATCTGGCACCGCTCCCTGCATCAGCACCAAGTGCCCAGCAAAAACCCCTCCCCCGCTCTCTCACTGCCAGGGTCACTATCTCTCTCAGGAATGCAGGCAGGAGGAATCTCTCCCTGCCGCTGTGCCTGTGAGAGATGAGTGAGCTCCTCTCCCAAGGGTTGTTGCTCTTCCTCAGAATCAGAACTGCTCTGGGGTTCTATGGGCTCAGTTTCCACCCTGACATCATCCCCGCTCCCATGAGGCCCCCCCCCGTGCTCCCCCCCTGGGGCCCCAGGTTTGTGGGAGTACAGCTGGTGGAAATGCCTGAGCAGCAACGGAGCATTCACATTTTCCACGGGTTCCCAGGAGCGGTCATCTGGCCCATACCCCTTTCAGTCCACCAGATATTGCAGGCGGCCAAGAGATAGGCGTGAGTCCAGAATCTCCACGACTTCAAACTCCTCCTCCCCCTCCACCAGCACTGGCAGCAGAGGGTAGCTGGCCGAGCGATGAGGGTCGCCAGAAACCAGGGGGGACAGCAAGGACCGATGAAAAACAGGATGGATCTTCATGGAGGGGCGGAGAGCCAGACGAAAAGCAATAGGGTTAATCTGGGCCATAATCTGGAAAGGCCCCGTGCAACAAGGCGCAAGCTTTTTTGTGGGCGAGTGAGAGGGGAGGTATAATGGAGCCTAGCAAATATCATACAATTAGGTGCAGAGATTCTTGTGCTAGGTTGTCTCTAAATTAGAGGGGGGGTTAAAGAGAAAAAAGTTATACTTATTCATGTTTTGCTAAAATAGTAAGAAATTGATAGGTATCATAGCCCCTCCTGGGGGCAAGGAGTTTGCAAAATTCAGATAAATAGGGCTAGGGTTAGGGGGGGATGCATAACAATATTTCATCTGGTGCGAAGCTTCCTGTCTTCCAGTGAAGGCAAGCACCTTGTCTTCTAAACTCAAGCAGTGAGTTGGGACCCACCACTCAATCACAGCCTGACTTAAGGTGGGTTGCAACAGTAATACTACCACCATACAATATATGGCTAAAAAAATAACAAGAGTGTCCCCAAATGCACCTTTGGGTTAAAAGGTGGGCCTTGGGTTTGAAAAGGACTACAGTTGTAAATACCAACCACAGCCAACAGGTGAAGGAGTATTTATCATGTGAAACAGAGAACACTGCATTATAACAGCTTGATAGTTTGCCATTTTGCTGCACTGGTGTAGAGCAATACATGCTCATGGCATCTTTGTGGGTTGGCCATATAGATGACACAGAAAATGTAAACACAAGACAATTTGATTCTTGCAGTGTGAAGTCTTTCCCAAGATCAGTGAAAGCATCAAGAAACACTTCATTCTTGCATGCTGTAGCAGGTGCCTTTTCTTTACACAGTGAAAAAAGTATAATATAAATTGACTGGCAATTGTGCCTTGAGACTAATGTTTTATGATGGCACCATCTGCATAGAATGTTCTGCCACATGACTTGCCCATCAACCAGCATTCCAAGCAAGTGGGTGTTTTCAATGGTAGCCAACACTGTCACACGTCACAGCACCTGTTTGGAAGCTGAATTGGTGGAGCAGCTGGTGTTCCACGAAGTCAACCTTTTGCTGCTGGGGTTGCCCATCCTGATAATCCCAAATGAGTATGTACCACCCTCACGCTGCTGTTGCACCAAGCCCCTCCATCTCCACCATCTCATTTTGTTTTACTTTTCATTTGAAATTTGTGTTTTGCAGCACAGCATCTAACTCTTACCATTGTAACACTGCTCCAGGACAGTACATCAGCTCTGATCAGATGAAAGTGATGCTCCTGCCTCTGCCTCATGCCAGGATGGTGTAGCAGGGCTTGGTGACTGTCACATTGGACATGCCAAGTCATAGGTCTAACACCTACATGTATCTGGCACTCATACTCAGTGCTGACTCACTCTGCTTGCTGCTCAGCCTAGCACAAAAAACTCTGCACATATTTGTCTTAAATTTAGCAAGCTTCATTCCCTTAGAAGAGGTTTCTATGCTTGCATATATCTTGCAATTATGCGAAAAAAGAAAAGAAGCTATGTGCTAATATAGTCAATGGATAAGTTCTTTTAAATATGTCCTATCAAAAAGCTGCAGGAAGTTTTGTGGGAAACTTTAAACTCATGTCCAGCGACTTCTTGCCTACAAACAAAATGCAGAATATGTGGTCTCTGGGAGTTGCCACAAAATTCATCATCTAAACCCTTTCCCCCCGAGTATGCCTTATGGCCTATTACAGCCTTCCCCAACCTGGTGACCTCCAGATGTGTTTGACTAAAATGACTACAATTCCAAGCATCTCCAAGGATGCTGGAAGTTGTAGTCCAACATATTTGGAAGGCTGTTGAGGAAGGCTGCCCTATTATGTCATTGCAATATTACAAGTCTTCTGCTTTTATACTGGACAGGGGAATCAAAAAGGGGTCAACAGTCGGGCACCGATAGGTTCCAGCGTGAATATTCTATCTACACTCATTGGTCCTTATTTATAAGCCAATGGACTATCAGTATGCCAGACAATAACTTTTGACTGGATGGAAGGTTCTGGCTGGAGGGGATAAAAGGTCAAGAACAGGGCTGTTGGGGCCAGTTAAAGACCAAAAGAAGACAGATAAAAGTGGGAAGACTCTAGAGCTGCAAAAGGTCAGGAGGGACAACAGAGTGGCAGCAAACAATGGCTCTCCAGAGGAAGAGAAGAAGGCAGCAGACAGACAATGGAGAGCTCAAATCATGGAAGGCAGAAGCTGAGAGGGTCTGTATGGAGAAGAAGACTTCCACAGTGTTCTTACAAGACAGCTGAAACCAGATTTTAGATGTAAGCAGTTGAGCTCAGGAAGCTGTGAAACTTCAGGGAATGGCAATTTAACAGCACCATTTTGTGCCAAATCCTTACCAGAGACACCCTGAGCAAAAAGACAACTTCAGGCTCTGAACTGTAAGTACTAACTGGGGAGAAGTTAGGATTATGGCAATTGGCTAACAGTATTGATCAGGAAAATGAACTAGTTTAGGTGATAGATGCTTTCTTAATGATATAGTAACTTTTAAGCAAGCGCTGAATAAAGCGTAATTTAAATATGCTAATTTACTATCCTGCTAAATTATTATTGTAAGTTTTAATTAAATATTATATTGATTCACCTTCAAAATAAATCTCACATCTGGCACTTTCCAGGTAAAGGATACCAGCCTTAATGTTTTGCTCCATAATCTTATCCCAAACAAGGAATAATTGCTGAACAAGCGTCATAGGTAAAGTGTAACATGTAGCAGAAATACCTCAAGAAGGCCATTCTGGATATTATTACAGAAATACACAAAGTGCAACTGCTTGAATACAAGAATAAGAAGGGGAATGTAGCGCACCTAGTGTAAAAAAAAAAGAGAAAAAGCACGGGCCATGTACCCTATTTTTTCTGGTTTCAATTGCGACATTTTACTAAGGACCAGTTCACACACTGCACCGCATGAACAGTCCCAATTGTCTCTAGGTGTGCATTCATGTAGTCAAATGTAAATTGGGCAATCACAGATATGACTTGCTGCCATTTCTTTGACAGCGGTGGCTGCCACAACTATTACTGCAAAGAAAGTCAAAACAGCTTGTGTGAATAAATGTATTGGGTGAACTGGCACTCGTTTTCCATGTTTCAAGACAATGCACTAGGTTTCGTTCATGGAAAATGGCCTTTCATGCTGCAGAGAAAGTTGTAAATACTCTGCTTTGGAAATGACTCTTAAACTACAAGCAGATAAAGACAGACACAACTCTAGCTGCATAAAGGAGGAGTTCCTAAATAATTACATGTCGCAGACTATACTTAAGTGCTTCAGAGAGCAACCAACAAATTCAACTTTTTTAAAAAAAAACATCTTAGGAAATTATTATTTTTATTGGATTAAGCAGATTTGGGGGGATGACCAAAAGAGCTGCTACAGCACTTTGCTTTGTCATAAGTAACTTGAACCACTTTTGTAGCTAGACACTTCTGTGCTTTATAGACAATTCTTAGGGTAATTCAGTTCTTTATAGACAGTGCTTAATTACAGATAAGTTTGGTTTTGAATCACATCCTGATAGCTGGGGGTGACTGATTCAAGCTGCTAATGTGATGATCCAGAAATCTTTTACACCGTGCTTCACTATATATTGCTTTCCTCTCATGATAATAATTTAGTTTGCTTTGTATAGAAAAGAAAAAAAATAGTATTAAGAATAATTACCGGGCAAATATTCAATGTTCAGCCAAATCAAATTAGTAAAACAACCTCTTACTGGTAGACTAGTAAAGATACTTCTGAACATGACCTCTAAAGCGACTGTATAAAATATTGCATCAGCATGAGGATATATGGAGTTTTACTCTAAATGTAATATATAAAAATTGTGTGTGCGCGCGTGTGTGTGTATGTATGTATTAAGCAGAAGAAAACTTTATAATAAGTATTCTTTTAAAACTGGGGTAACACCCCCATAAAGGGTACCCACCTTTATATTATAAAGACACTTCCTCTACAGGAATGAAATATTTTTATATGCAAAACAAACTTACTTATCAAAATAGTACTCTTGGTATAATAGTGCTCTTTTTGAATTATCGTAATAAACCTATTGAATTGTATTCAGTTCAGGGAGAATACAGAGGACCCAAGCTTGCCAATATATAGAATACTTTTAAAAGCCATGTCACAAATGGTTGACACCATTCCTATAAGTGGAAACAGATACTAGATCAAAAGGGAAGAAAAGGCTATCAAGTAAAAGCAAAGGAGAACAATTCTAAGCAGAAGTCCCCTCCCCACACACACACACACACACACACACCCTTTACATACCAGGGAGCAACGAGCACTGAAAGAAATTACAATGAAGAGCCTAACCTATTTACTCTCCATGAGACTCCCAGTTGTTGGGCAGAAAAAAATGCCTGGCAGCCATGCGAAAAAGCTTTGCATGTGTAAACCAACATGTGCACCTGGACAATATCTCCAGTTTAAAAGGAGTGGTGTTACTCTGCCTACTAGAATTCCACTGCGTTTAGTGGCACAAAGTACTTCTGCCTAGGTAGTAAATGCTTGAATGTTTGACTGGTTGTCAGCTAAAATAAGTGACATTAAGATAGGTAGATAATTCTCTCATTAGGCAAGGGGAGAACAGCATATTTTCTCATGGACAGAATCTATCCCTAGATCAGAAGACTGGCCAGGGATAACCACAAAGTAAGCAGTGTGGGGAGAATCCCAGAAATATCTTTTCAGTTCCTTTGGGGATCAAATTGAAAGGCAGAAGGAATGGTTCTATGCTCACCTTGAACATGTAGGGATTTAATATGGGTACCCAGTGGTGAAGGGCAAGGCATTGTGCACATATTTTGAGAAACTTTATTCTTGCCTCACATGCTGTAAGAATTTACCCTAACAATGAACTTTTCAGGATTAAGCCTTGACTTAAACATTTCTACATGAGGCTTTTGTTGCCCACTTGAGATTCTCACAGAAGTCAGCGGGTCCTTCATATGACATTGTCAACCTCCAGGCCATCTCCCGCGCTTTCTGACCTTTATCCCAGTTTCAAAAAGATTGCGGATAATGCAGTAATAAATGTGAATCCACTTTAATGGCCGTGTGAAATTCTGCTGTTCCGGTATAACACAGCACCATCTAGTGGATGTATAATGAAACATGTAGAACTTGCAGACAAAGGAAAAAAGTCTGTGTCAGCCCACAAAGAATCTGGAAGCAGAAGCTCCAGTAAACTGCAGGATAAAAAGCCTGGTGTGGAGAAGCCCTTTAGCTCAAATTGTGTCCAGAAACCAAAGTACTGAACTGGCCAGTTCCAAGCTGGGAGCTGGGAAGAGAGAGATGTGGAGCAAGGCATGTGTGTTAGGCACATTAACCATTCAACCATCAGCCATTGTACATATTCGTCATGCTTCATGGAGGTGGCATACATTTTCCAGCCTTTGTACATAATCCTCAACAGCCCTTGGGGAATGTGCACATCTAAAATGCATTCCATATTTTCTATTGGCAATATGCACATTCTCTGGTCAATATGCATAGTCTCCAACAGTCTTTGAGGTCTGTCCAGATCTTGACAGTGTTTTGTACATTCTCTGGGCAATAGTTTCCAAGAAATATAAGAGAATGTGCATTCTTCAGCATAATCTGATCATGATTTGTAATTTGCTCAATAATCATGGTCTACGGGGAATCTCAGAGGATGTGCAGAAATCAGCAACATAAGGAGTTTTGCACATTGTTCGTTCAATATACTTTGTCTGCAAATGTTAGAAAATGTTCATAAATAAGTAGTAACTGTGAGATTAACCTGAAGCATTTATTCTATACGCCGGTGCCATCTAGAAGTCAATCTGGCTCTAAACATACCCAGACTGAAAACAAAGTTGATTTCTCAGATTATAGAAAAGGCTCAAATAGAGTTCTCTCAGTGTGTCTGATGGTCAGCTGGTTTCTCCTTCTGCCCCTGGTTTATGGCCTGGTCTACACACGCGGCATAATGAAATTGCAGAATGCAGAAGTGGTAGAATGGTTTGTGCATTTATGGAATGCAAGTGTAAATAAAGAATATGAAAACCATGTGCAAGTAGAAAAGTACTATACCAGGGAGCAGGCTGGACTAAAAATCCACCCTTCTCCCCATGCTAATTTTTACTTGCTGATTATGTTACGTGGAGGAGAATTCAAAAATAGTATTCTCATTTTTGTATACAGTCCACTCTGTTATGTCTAGATTCTATCAATTCATCCTTCTGCAAGGACAAACCAGGCCTTTGTCTATGGTCACTGCAATATTGGCCAGTAGAATGTGAATATTGCTTGAAAATGTACAAAATGCAGTAAAGATATGCTCATTCCCCAAGGTCTGTTGGAGACTGTGCATATTGCCTGGAGAATATGCAAAATGCAAGAACTCCAATTGGGCTTACAAGAGCATTGCAGAAGTTGACTGATGATCAATTATCAGAAAACAAAAATCATGACTTTTGCAAAAAGACCAAAAATCAGATCATGGATGATAAACCAGCACAAGATTGAGCAGGTCTCCCAATTCAAATATTTAGGGGTAGTCTTTCAAGCAAATGGTTCCAGGAAGGCTCATGGAGAATAGGTGGCATTAAATGCACAGAGAAGCTTGTCAGCAATAACACAATTTATGAGAACGAAAGGCGACCACTATATCTCTTTAGCCCTACAATTATACCAAGCAAAAGTATTAGCGTAATTATTGTACGGATCTCAATTGGGGCCTTTCCCGAATACCCAAATATTAGAACGTGTACAATCAAAATTTTTGAGGGCAATATTGGGTGTTCCTAGGGATGTCTCCAATGCAAAGATAAGATTAGAGACTGGCCAGATCAAAATTGAAGCTAGGGTTTGGGTGGCTATTCTTGTGTACCGGCTTAGACTGTCATATTTTCCTACTGGCCTTGCCCCACTAATTTTGCACGACGATTTTAAATCCAATTGGATTTAGTCAATTGAGCAGAAAATAACTTTCTTTGGTCTTCCCTTGCGGACTTTATTAAATATGGGCTTTGAACATGCAATGGAGACTTTCAAGCAGCGCATTGCAGATATTGAGAGACAAAGTGATCTCAATAGTGCCCCAGAATTCTACCTTAGGGAGGAGTATAGATACATCGTAATAGCTGCACTCTATCTTGAACAACTGGAACTGCATAAACATAGAAGGGCATTTACTTTGGCCCGTCTAAATGGACTCCCTTCGGCAGTTTGGGAGGGACGGTACAAAAAGATCCCCTGGTCAGATTGCCTTTGCCCCTGTGACATGGAACAGATAGAAACTACAGAGCACGTTTTGTTGTGGTGCATATTTTATAGAGATATTCGTGCTGCACTCATCTCCCCACTGATGAATTGCTCTCTGGGTTGTACAGGACAACAATATATCTACATATTGTTGTCTGACACTAATTCGACATTTACATATACTGTCGCCAAATTTTTTGTGGCCGCGATAGGTGTTCAAAGAACGATGCTGAGGGAGCTCGGACTTACCTCACTGGATGAAAGACAAAGTCCGGAGAGTAATGCCATTCACCCAATATGGGTGATATGCATTACATTAGTACTGCACTGTGTTGAAGTGTCTATTAATTTGATTGGGGATATACGGCAGATAATTTTAATGTAGTTTCTTTTTGGGGCTGGTCTTTGACCGTAATAAAGTTCTATCTATCTATCTATCTATCTATCTATCTATCTATCTATCTATGCAAAATGTAGTCATGGTGTGTACATTCTGTAAGGCGTGCTGGAGATTATGCACAGTGGCTGGAGAATGTGCAGGGCCATTTCTGAAATGTGGTGTTTAGACAACTACTGCTAAGCAATGGCATTTACATTATGGTTGCCTGCATGGTTCTCTTCACCATCCACATATACATGAATCTGTGGAATGAGGTCATCTGTGGATTGGAAATGAGGTATCATAAATATGCTGACAACACTACTCTATTTCTCTTTTACATCTGATTTGGCCTACGGAAGTGTTGCATCAATGTCTGGAATCTGGAATGGTTTGGTTGAGAACCAGTAAAGCCAAGCTTAATCCTGAAAAGGAGATTCTGTGGGTAGGTGGTTCATCTGTTCAGGAAGATAGGATTCAATCTGTTCTGGATGGGGTTGCACATCCCCTGAATGGTCAAATTCACAGATTGGATATGTTCTTAAACTCACCTTTGTCAATAGAGGCCCAAGTGGCTTCACTTCCAATGAGTGCCTTCTACTAGCTTAGGCCGGTACATCAGCTGTATCCTCTTCTGGAGAGATTACTTAGCCACATTGCTCCATGTACTGGTACCATCCAGAACAGATTAATGTGATGTATATGGGGCTGCCTCAGAAGTCAAATGGACTAAAGACTGTTCAGAAACTGGAATGAGTGCAAAATACAGCAGCTAGGCTACTAACTGGGATCCAACAGTTGGAACGTACCTTTCCAGAACTTCACTGTCTCCAGGTAATTTCCAAACATAATTCAAAGTGGTGGTTCTCACCTGCCAAATCTTTTAAATTGGCTTTGGGCAGTGCTTAATTTATAAGGAGGAGGGCATACTCCCTTCCACCCAGATCTCTTCACCATGCTTTTCTGTGGCTCTGTGCCTAACCAACGTGGGCAGTCTGGTCCCGAGCTCTGCATTAGTTTCCTTACTGGCTGTATATCCAGATTCACCCATATTATGTTGCATGTATGATCGTTCTTTAGTGATTTGGCTGCCTGCCTGACACTGTCTCTCCATGAATGTGGTTTGGTTAGATATTCCCTCCTGTCAATCAGAGTCTGATGCCTAGGATCCCAGGTGTGAATCTATCTGCACTGGTTGTGGGAACTTCCCAGCCAAGTAGAACAGTTTCAATAACTTCTGTAAAACCCTTCCCAATATCTGGAGCAATGGTAGGATCCAAAAGAACCCTAACTCCAAGGTAAGCATATTCTTGAACTTCAGTAGGGGAATAAATGAATAAAAGAAATTTGAGGGGGGAGTGATCCACATGGCCAACTGGCCATCAGAACAACAGAGGCCCATGCCCTCCTTATCTTTTGTGAAACCCCATAAGCTGATTTTAGGAGGCTACAAGGAAGGCATTATTGTCTCACATAGGATGGGGCTAGTGAATTTCATTATGCCCTCCTGCCTTCTTCCCATAATTCAAGCACTGGCTTTGAGAAGGAGCATTGGGCACAACCATGTGGTGGTGGTAGAAAATGAGCTGTCCCCAACTACTGAAATTGCTCTCCCTTCTTGCTAGATAAAGGGTATATAAATCATAAATGGATCTAAATTGTTCCCAAGTTCCACAGAAGAATTCTCTTAAGAAAAAAAAAAAACATTTTATGACAAATACCAAGAATGAGCACTCCAGGACAGTTATTCCATATTTTATCAACAGAAAGAAAATCGGATGTAGTCAACTACTTTCCTAACGTTTGTGTATGAATTTAGAAACACATTCTGTGGGGTTACATTACCAATTACATTTGAGACTCAAGAAGCTACCTCAAGTCAGGAAAAGTCTTTGCTTTAATTGTTGTATTCTACCGTTTTTACAGATATAATTTTCCTGTTTGTACTTTACTTGCTAAGAATAGCAGCCAAGCAATTTATGCAGAGCACAAAATCGTCCCAAATGTTTTGATAAAAGGTGCCTAGATAGGTTTTCCCTAAAATACAGACACACATTTTAGATACCATTCAATGAATAAATTTCTTAATACAGTAATATTGCTACAATCACACTGTGTAAAAAACTTACTTGAGTTGTAGTGGTAGTCTGGATTTTTCTTATTTCCTTCCCTACTTCTTTCCCATCATCAGATCTTTCTGTATCTGATATGATACTCCCTGCATCTATATTTGGTACAGTTTTACCACCAGAAGACTCAGTCTCAAGGGTTGTAGCAGCCATTTCAGCATATTCTAACCCTTTGGATGATGAAGCCAGCTCTTTCTCAGAAAGGGTGCCCATTGCATCCACAGAGGTATGAATCTTGAATTCCTTATCTTCTATTATGCTTGAACTACATGCTATGTCAGCACTACCAGTCATGTGAGCAAGGAGTCCAAGGTCATCATTCACACCAAGGTGCATTTGAGTCTCTTGCATATTTGCAATAGTAATGTGATTGCTGGACAGTTCAGGGAGCAGTTTCTCATCTTGGTTGGGTATTTTATCAAAAAGAAATGAGGTATTGTTAGAAGGTTCATCTTTCTCATCAGCCAGTGTTATCAAGGGACCATTGTCCTTCTCCTCACTTTTCTTAATTATTCCAACACTCCCATGGACATTGTTCTGAAGTTTTTCAACTGCAGCACTATATACATTGTCCAATAAAGATTCCACTTCCACAAGGGCACCATTCTCTCTGGTTACCAAAGTTTCTGGTGATAGATCCATATCATCCAGCTTTACTTCTGTGGCTTCTACTTTTTCTGCTTTTATATCAACTAATAGATCATGAACTTCTACATGCACACCACCCCCTGGTCTATCTGAACTTCCAAGCACATCATCAGATACCTTTGTTGCAATGAGTAAATCCCTGGTATCTGTACTGACAGGGTAATCCGTTTCACTTTCTGGGCTTTGGCTTTGTGAAAGATCTTCTATTTCACGAATCTCCATTGCACCTTTTGCTCCAGTCGTCTGAGCTGAAAGGCCGGAGATAGTGCTCACATTTCCCTTTTTCCCCTTCTTTATATTCTCTTCTTCTTGCCTTTGATACTCCTCATACATTTTTGCTAGGTACTCCTTGTGAGCTTCATAAGTGACCTTAATACAAGCACATTATAATTTCAGGAGAAAAGTCAATACTAATAGTTTAACTGGTATTAAAAATATAGCTGATGAAAGTGCAACGCTGAAAGTAATCCAAGAACAATCATAACAAGTCATATTGCATACTATCCACAAGATGGCACTAAATTTTATGTATGGCATATAATAGTAGCTAAACTGAACTTCAGAAACTGACACTTACCTTGGAATGGGCTATGGAAAGAGTATCAACCCAGACCCTCCATCCTCCCCACTCATACTTTATTGCATGGTATAAAAGAATACGAAAGATGTTGTACACCATCTCAGTAATTTTCTGCTCTTCAGAGTTCTTAGGATTGATATATCCCAGAGAAAACATCCAGTCCTGCCACACTGAACACTGAAGTAAACATCTAAAATAAAATAGTTACAATATGGTCACGTGGTATTTGACCTCTTCCATTCTATATATACAGGTAATGAACACAGTAAGGGAGGTCGCAATATTTCATTCTAAATATTAATGGAAAAAAGTTATTACTGCTTGTATTTCTTTTAATGTAAGTTGGTTTGCCTCTCACCAGTTCATTACAAAACTTTGCATATTTTCCATGCCTAGATAATTAATCCTTTCTGCATTTCTTTAAAAAAAATGATACTAAATATACAAAATTATAGCTGTGCACCCCTCCGCCCACATGAAAGTAATGCTGATGGAGTGAACAACAAAAGAAGTGCAGAGAGAACTGTGAGATGTGTCCGTGAGATTATGAAGTAGACAGGTTACGAGAACTAATTCACATCTGCCATCCATCAAGAAATCAGAAGAGAAAATTAGTACAGTACCTATGATGAAAAGGTGTGAAAAATTAAACGCTTCGGTAACGAAGGACAAGATGCAGAGAAGCGGCTGGGATAAGAGACATCACAAAAATTAACTGGGGCAAAAATAAAAGGAAGGCTAACTTTTTAACGAGATACTACCTTTCACATGAAGAAACCAGGAAATGAAGAAACATTCATAAAAGGCAGTAAAAGACAAGAAATGGGAAAAGACAAGACTACACCAGCTGCTTATACTACATTCGGTGCCAACTGTGCAAAAATGAGATGATACAGATATAGTCATAGTATGCTTGTAAGTCCTAGCCTTGAAGTGGTAAGAGGTTATAGATATTTGCTATTATGCCCTGGCCACACACACGTTTGGCATCAGTATGAAGGGGCCATACAGACACACAGATGTGCCAAGGGGTCCTCCATATGAGTGAAGAGGAATTCTGGTTGTTTCATGATTCCCCCTTGTGTGGAAGAGCTCTATGCACACACATCTGTATACATGTACAGCCCCTCAACACTGATGCTGTGTGTGTTGATGTGCAGAGGGGCTGGCCAGCAGGCAAATTCCTTCTCCCCTCCTCATATGTATATGAATGCATAAGGAGAATCATGTGAACCTCCCCTTTTATTTTTGAAACATATATATGAAATAGGTTGCACTCTAAGAGAAAACACTAGTCTTTACATACCTCCTGTTTTCACGGCTATTACTGAAAAGTTTGATCATATCTGATAAAAACAAACGCCGAACTTCCATCAGTTCTGCACTTGGTGTGGAATTCTTTAATAAAGTTGCCACCACCTTAAGAATCACTTCAAAAGAGCAAACGCATAAATTACATTTATGAACAATTCGGAAACAAAGTCACTGAAAGGGCCCCACTTGTTCTAGTTGCTGTAAAATTACACAAACATGGTTGGTGTTGGAACCTGACTTTCCAGAGGCGAGGAAATGAATTACTGTGAATTTACAATTCACAGTAAAACCTTTTATTGTAGTAATTCCAGTAAATAGGTTTATGTCTTTATAGCCCCAATAAAGATCCACAGATAACAGCTCTCAGTGCAAGACTTGGACCAGGTTCAGTTCATGAGCACCAGAACAAAACCCCAAGCAGCCCTGGTTCAAGCTGGCAGAATAAATCTCAGTAGGTTCAGAGAATCCCAGAGACAGTGGGAAAGCTTTGCAGGTTATCCAAGAGTTGTTTCTAGAAAGGCTCTGCTAAAGGCTCTGGTTTAAATACAAGGGAGTGGCCACTAAAGATCAGTTTCAGACATTCAATCTTGGCAGGAAAACATGCCTCCTAGGCGACTGCTGTATCTCATGGGACGCCTCTGCTCTGCCCTCTTTAACTGATGACCCACGAAAGGAGACACCCTGTAGCATTTCACCCCCTCCTGGCTGACAGGCCAGTAGGAGGCCTGGCAGAACTGAGTTCTCAGGCTCCTGGCTTTCTACAGAGTGCCCATCTGACTCAGGATCCATGTCGGAGGCTATAGTTCCCCCCGAACTGGGGCAAGGCCTCAGAGTTATTCCATAATAGGTATAACCCTACAAACAGACCAATAACTGGATATAGGTGGAAAGGGAGCATTAGGAAACAATGAGATCATATTGATCAACAGGCAACTCACAAACATTCGAACCACCTGTTCCATAGTCATTTCTAACGACCATACTAAACATTAATGAAAAAAATATTAAAAATCTGATTTCCTTTAAAGCCGTAGGGCAGGATCCTATGGTGCCATTGCGCAGGCGGCCAAATCCACCCTGTCCTCCTGCACGTGTGGCTCCTACCGCTGATGGCTGTGATGTAGTGCTTCAGGGGCAAACCCCAAAATGACCAGAAACACTCATTTCTGGAAGGGGCATGACCTGGCCCTTCCAGAAACAAATGTTTCCAGTTGCTTCAGGGCTTGCCCCTGGAAGTGCTACATTGCAGCCACCAGCGGTAGGGGACACGCGTGCACCAGGACGGATGGATCTGGTCGCTCCCACAAGGGCACCATTGCATCCTGCCCATAGTCATCAATTACTTTTGCCAACAGTCCACTATATTATGACTGTCATCCCATTTTTGAAAGGGTAGAGTTGGAAGGGAAAGGCTGGAGCACACAGGGAAAAGCAGCCTTCCTTCCTCTCAGTTTCTCTTTTTTACCAGCTTCCTGGGGATCATGGAGGTCAGGAGACAGAAAGGCAGACAACAGAAGCTCTGGAGTCAAACAGCATCCCCTCAGGTAGCCTGATACAGCATGTGGGTTACTTGATGCAAATACCCAAGTATGCAAAGGAGTTAACAAAATAGTGCCATATAAAATATGACAGATTTTTAAAATTCATTATAATAATGTCTCAAAATGAAAATGTTCTTACTTGGATTCTGAATTTTCACTGTAGAATCTGGCTCTGGATGTGGTTTATGAACAACTTGTGTACACACTTGTTCCGTCAAAATCTACAATACAACATTGGTTACATTTCCTTCTCTCTCCATTAATTTTACTCCAAATTATTTATGAATACATTGGATAGTGCTAGAGTTGTGTAGTGACTAGAAGACTTGTTCACACACCCCCCACACACACGCACACACAATCAAACCCACTGGGTGAACTTGAGCTAGCCATTCTCAGCCTAACCTACCTCACAGAAATTGATTTAACACATTTTTATACTGGCCTGCATCAAAATAGATTTCAAGGTGGTATACAACATATGCAAATTATAATACAATAAAACAACAACTTTATCATAAAAAGACAATAATAAAATAAACAACAACATTGAAGCATTATATACAGTAAATATAATAAATAAATAACCTGGTGTCCAAAAGCATGTGAAGTAGGCACCAGGCGCACTTCTTTAGAAAGCTGGGATGCAAACACTAAAAAAAGCCCTCTCCTTTGTAATTACATAGCACACTTCTGATGAGGAAGGTACGTAGCGCATGGCCTTAGTAGAAGACATGGGCACTCCTCCAAATATTTAGATTGCAAGCCGTTTAGGGCTTTAAAGGTAAGTACCAGCCCTCTGAATTGGGCCCAGAAACAAATAGGCAAAAGTATTGTTGTGAGCACAAAATGGGATAACTCCATGCATTTTCTCCATGGAGAAAAAGTGGGATACAAACATGATAAATAAATTAGTCTCCAAGATGGATCATTGGGACTTCACTCCTTACTTCTATCCACTAAGAAAATTGAGAGTTTATTATTAGAATGCATTCACATCTGTGTCAGTGCTTCACTTCTGGGTCAGTT
Source organism: Heloderma suspectum (assembly GCF_057233095.1). Lineage (NCBI taxonomy): Eukaryota > Metazoa > Chordata > Lepidosauria > Squamata > Helodermatidae > Heloderma > Heloderma suspectum. Next base: position 40,808,277 of record NC_139460.1, on the reverse strand, counting down.
GCAGGAAAGCAAGTTACTCACTGAAGAGGCACTTTGCTTCCCCTGCAATGTTCCTCAAAGTATTTAAACATCTTGAGAAATATTACTCATTTAATATTGTTATGAAATATATTTATATTATTTTATACCGTTAGTAATTTGTTCCTCAAATTCCTGTTTGGCTTGCCTTATTGTCTATTTACATAAACATCTTTTATATTTTATACATTTGAGCAAGTCTTCCACTTTTTCATTCTAGTCTTTTATAATACCCATCACCCTGGAGGGATAAAATGGCATCCTTTTGGACATGTCTATACCTTTTCCCCAAACATATGGTACACATTTTATTTGAGCCTCTCTTACAGTGGCTTTAAGTTAAACTACTATATGCCATGAATCCATAGCGAAGTTACCTTCTCATGCATTAGAAAAGCACTTTGATATTCTGGTATTGGGGCAGAGATGTAAGCTATCACATTTAAACAACAAAAAAGGATCTATCTGACAATGACTACAATTTACCATAAAATGTATAATATTAAGTATTAATTTTCACAGTACAAGGATAGAACTATACAGATAAAAGTAACTTATCCAAGCATTCCCCCCTCCACTCATACCCAAGTGTGAAGAAAAAAACCATGTGTAGTTAACTCTTCCAATACTATTGTGTCATGGCCCTCGCCATGTCTTTAGTTATTTCACCGAATTCACCCAATATCTTTGACATGCAGTATTTCATCCCTATCCCCACCCCACGTCTCCTCTACTGCAGTCTGTCTTCCTCAGTCACAAAATTCTATGGACACACAATTTGTATAACAGGTATTATTTTGAACCCATTTGCAAACCCAAGGAATTCTTCATTACATATTCTGTCTCAGCATGCGGATAAAATATCGCAAAATATTGTTATTGAACTATTAATGGAGTTTTATATTACTTACTTGGTGGCATGGTTTGCCATAGCTACTAAGAAATTATGTGTGTATTTTTAAAAACAAATCCCGTTATTGATCTGAATTAATTTACATGGGTAGCAATTATGGCTGATATGTTTATTTATTGATTGACTGGCCGCCTTTCAGGGCAGAAGCTCTCCCAAGGCAGCTTACAATGATAAACACATAACCATTAAGATATTAAAAGTGATAAAAACATAAACACAATAAAATAGCAATAAAACCCAATAAAAACAGCCACAAAAACCAACAATAAAACCCAGCAACAGCAACCATACCAATACTTAAACAATATTGAAATCCTGATTTTAACTTTGATCAGTTTTATGATTATTCTAACATTTAATTTTTAAATAGTTTAATTTAATTTTTTAAATTTAATTTTTTAATTTAATTTTAAATTTAAATTTTTTAAAATTTAGAATATTTATAGGCCACCTTTTAGGGTTAACCCCTATATTAAAATGTTTGATTATAATATAGTCAATACGTTTATTTATCTAACATATGGATTGACAGGCTGCAAAAGTCTTTGGTTATATATATTAAAGCTATGTTCAGCTCAGTTAATGAGGTACTGTAGGAAAATTAATAGTAAATGAAATAGAACAGATTCCGGTAAACAGCTTTTTTATACCTTCTTTTTGTATGTTCATGTATTAATTCATTCACAAAAGCCATGACCCTTAATATATCAGAGGGCTAAAGGAGGTTGTTTTTATTTGAAAGGATTTGAACTGGAGGCTTCTCTTTCATTTCCAACCAACTTGGGCACAATCTAGGGTTAGATGGATCCAGTTCCTGTGTTCACTCATAAGTCTATTTTGTTTCCACATTAGTCTGATTTTTTTAATCCACACTAGAATGGGTAGCAAATCAATACACACACAAATGTGTATGCCAGGTGGCCCAAAAGTAGGTATACGGTTGTTTAGAATGTTGATGGGAGGGGGAGAGAATGTGTGAGTAGAAGATATGTGGGTGGAGTCAGAATGAGAGTTGGGAAGAGTGTAAATGTAAATGTAATAAACATCACGTAATGGAATACATTTTGAGCACTTATGAGATTAAACAGTGTTAAACAAATGTAAATGTAATAAACAATGTAATAAAATGCAAATAAACTATACTGTATACCTACTTTGGGGGTACTCTGCATTTAAATATGAATTTAAAATATGTATTTTTGAACATATTTTCTCTCAAAATATGCATTTTAAATGAATTCTGGAGAAGCGCAAAATGTGAACAATAAGTACATTCCAATCCACACATTAGTCCAAGAGGTATGGATCAGGTCAGCTCAGAAAGGAATTCACAAATATCACTTTTCTCAAGCCATAGCACAATCCCATCAGTTACTAACCATGAATTCAAGGAAGACAGAGCAATCCTGCAAGAAGAACAGGCAAGACCCACATGATTCCTGACCTTAGGAAAACTATCAAATGCTAAAGTAAATTAGTTGAATGTTAAAATTTGCCTCCAGATTTGATACTTACAAATGTTCTAATCATCACTACATTCTAATTAGGAAGCTTCACACTCTTTTCATGTGGGAAAACATTCTATTCAAAATCTTTTAGAGAAGAGTTTGAGTGCTTTCTCCAAATTGCACTGTTGAATTAGCAGAGTATGACAGATCTCCAGGTAAACTTATTAAAACAACAGATGCAATGCTTGCTCAGACCTGAAGGATCTGCTAGAACTCTAACAGCACTGCTGTCTTCACTTGGCATTTGTTATATCTTGTATGGCATTTAAGCTGAGATTCTAGTAGTTTTATTTATATGACAAAACATTGGATAATGAGTAGATAAGCTTAAGAAAAATCCAGAATGCCTGTTGCATGTCCTGATTTCTTTGCTTAAATTATGATTTACATTACAAAATGTATAAATTAGTGACAAAAAACTGGCTTTTTTGATGCTACCATGTATACAAAATTGAAAATACAGAACATATATTGTTTAAGCTCTAATAGTGGCATTTGCACTTAATCTACTAAAGATTGAAAGAAGCCACTGTTTCTAATAATTCACATATTTTACACAGGGTATTAGACTAATTTTTTTAAAAAAATGTATTACTAAAAAGGTGTAAGTAATGTGTACCTCATAAAGTGTGTTGTAAGTTGTAATGGTCACAGTATTTGTATGCAACATCAACCTTTCTCCAAGCAGAGTGAACAGGCTGTGTGTATGCATGATTTCAACTTTTCGCCTGGAGAAAAACATAAATATAGAACTTATTGTACATTACGTAGATGTATTGCAACATCTACTTACGTAAGTAGATAAAAATTAGCATTATTTAGGTAGAAATGTATTGTTGAAAACTCTTTTAAACTTATAAAGTTTCATAACATTTGAAGTGTACACCTGAAATTGTTTATATACATATTTAAAAACAAACAAGGGCCTATAAATTGAGATTGGTTTAAAGGAATGTATATTTCATCTATCATCATTTAAAAGAAATTTGACAGTTCTATCCTGTTTCAAAGCTACATAAAACAAATTCTGCAAGCCACAATTTAGCACACTGGTTGTATAGTACAAGTATGTACATTTAAGCTTGCTGGATCAGAGATACTTAAACTTTACCACAGGACATTTAGTAAGTCAACAAGAATCTGCTTGAGCCTTCCAAAGTGTAAATGAGAAACAATGTTGTGACCTTAGGCCAGTCACTGTCTCTCAGTCTAACTGAAACTTTGGGATTATTGAAAGGATAAAATGAGTTATTCCCCAAGTGTGCTACAACTTCATCACTTTGGTGGAGGAATGAAACATTAAAAAAACAGAAATTAAACAAACTAATAACTAAATATGTAGGGTTGTATTCAATGTTTATCTAGCTTAAGCACCACTGATTTCAATGGATCTGCTCCAACTAGGAGTAACATTGGATACAATCCAAATAAATGGAAAAAAAAAATCTAAGGATGCAAGCCCATGCATGTTTAGACAGAAAAAAGGCCTACAACTCCCAGCATAACCCAGCTAGCCATGCTGGGAGTTTTAGGTCTTTTTTTCATCTCAACACGCATAGGGTTGCGCCCTAAAAGTTGTATCTGGACACAAACATACTTAGACATACCCACAGACATACACAGACATACCCACTGAAATCAATGGAACTTAAATTAGTTATGACGAAGTTAGTTCCACTGATTTTAGTAAGTCTACTCAAAGTATGAATAAATCTGGATCTAACCTTCTCCACTTTTTTTTAATTAGAAAAAAGTAGAAGAAATAAAAAGACAATTATACATGAAAGATCATTTCATTTGACTAAAAATGGCTCTAAAAGAACACAGTAGTAATTGAACAGTTCACTTACTTATGGCCGAGATGTTTGAGAAAATATCCTAGCACCTTCAGAGCCTGCACCCAGATGCTCTCACTTTTTGAGGCCAATAATTTATAAATCACTCTGGAAGATTTTTTTTTTTTTAAAGAAAGAAAGACAAATAGTTTTTCAAAGTTAGTTACTTAGAAAAACAATGGTGGTGCTTTTCTGAAGGTACAATAAATCAAGACAAAACTTTTAGCATCCTATACATTTGCATAAATTGAGTTTTTATTTATCTCTTGCATGAACATAGAGATAAAAATGTGTAGAGTGACATATTTGACTGGAGAGGACACTTCCTGATTCATACTGAAGCCTTTTGGAAGGGGGGAAGTCGCTCATGGGAGATGCTTCTAGGTGGAGATTCTACTCCTCTCCATTATCCTAACCCCCAATCTCACTGTACAATTAAAAATGAATAACAAATTGTATAGATTCTTATAGTGCAATCCTATATGCATCTACTTAGGAGTAAGGCTCGCTGCTTTGACTAGAGCTTTCTTCAAGATAAGTCTGTATAGGCTTGCAGCCTAAAAGTAGGTCAGCAAAAGTTTGTATAAAGCTGGTACCAGCCTCTTCAAAGGAGGCAGTAAGGCAATCACTGCTGAAGAAACTTTTTTTGATCCTGGAAGATCTTAACAACTTTATGCCTGTTACAAACATCTCCTTCCTGGGCAATGTGCTCAAGCAAGCGTTTGCTGATCATCCGTTCTTGGATGAGACTGGTTTTGTTTTATGGATCCATTTCAATTGGAGTTTCAACCTAGTTTTGCCACCAAGAATGCCTTGGTCACCCTGGGTGATGACCTCTGTCAGGACAGAGACAGGAGGAGTGGAATCTATTAATTCCCCTTGATCTCTCAGTAGCTTTTGATATCATTAATCACAGTATTATTCTGTAGCAGCTGTCCAAGTTGTTATGGGCAGTACTGCATTGCCCGTTTCTAGAAGGTGGTGCTGGAGGATTTCTACTTAAGCCCCCCCCCCCCCACACACACCATTTCTGTTTCAGGATCGTGCAACATTCCATCTTATCTCTTAAGCTGTTGAACACCTACACAGAACTGGAGATTTGGAAGGCATTGGCATGAGTAAGCAGATGATATGCAGCTCTTCTTTTCTTTGTATCTCAATGAGGTGAGGTAGAGCGAATGGTAGACTAGTGCCTGGCCACAGTATTGGATATGATAAAGGTTAACAGATTTCAGCTCTATCCAGGCAAGACAGAGGCACTGTTAGTAGATGGTTCCTCTGTCTGGACAAGTGGTGTTTAACATATTCTGGACGTGGTTGCGTTCCCCCAGCAGTGAGAACCATGAGCCCTCCAGGCCTTACCAATCAGCCTGGCAATGTCCTACCACCCCCTTCCTAAATCCATACCCTCAATAAATGTGAGATACAAAGGAAGAAGGCTCTATTGGGAAATGATGGAGAGTATGTCAAATATAAAAATGTCACCTAAAAGTTAAAACTGAAAGAGGGAGAGGGAGAGAACAAACAAACAAACTACACACAGGGAGAAATTAAAAACTTTATTTATTTATTTACAGCATTTATAGCCAAAGGTCTTCCAGAGGGCTTACAAAGATAGGTGGCATGACAGTCCCTTCCCTCAGGTTACAATCTAAATTTAAGACAGGACACACAAGGAATAAGGGACTGGGGGGGGGGGGAGGATATATATAATTAAAATTGTAAAAAAAAATTCTATTGGAAACTATGGTGCTGGTGACAGTTTACTTCCTCTCCTGCTCACATGACCATTTGTTCTAATGGCCTCTGTGAGAGGAAGAGGGTCCCAATCCCTGCAGGTTAAACGAGCAGGATGTGGAAAAGGTGGTGATGGCAGTTCATGTAGTATACTTTGGACATTAATAAATATTATAAGCAGAAAATGAAGTAATATGGTCCTTAAAGAGACCAAGCTCTTTCCAGACAAGCACTGTTTTGTGTAGTAAATATGACATTTGTTCAGAATAGTGTATGTTTTCCCATTGGGATAAAAGAACGAAAGTAAGGAGAGAATTGGGATAACATGTTCATTATTGCTAAGCATATTGATTTATTTTTTACTGCAGGGATATCAAATTTTCTGATGACTCAGTATTTTGCACCAGGAAAATGTGATGACCTTTACATTATATCAGAGACAAAATTTTAAGTAGAAAACATAGTACTATATTGTTTTATTTTAAATTATTCCAACTTATTAGATTCTGAATTATATACTCATATTGCACTATCATTTGAAGACACAACATTTCAGAAAAAAATATTTTATAAACATGCTGCTATTTCTGATTGCTCCTTTTATTTACAAGGAAAAGAAGAATAGCAAAGCTAAACTATGGCTTCTCAGATGGCATCTGAGGAGCCGTACGATGGTGTGGATCCTGCTCCCCGCTCCCAAGGCCACAGCTACGACCTTGAGGGTGGGAATTCCAGTGGGTAGGGACGGGAAGGAGGTGTCAGGGTGGACACTGAGCCCACAGAATCCCAGAGTAGTTCCGATTCTGAGGAAGAGCAGTCGCTCCTGGGAGAGGAGCGCGCTCTTCTTTCCCAGGGCCAACAGCTGACATTCCTCCCACCAGCATTCCTAGCTTAGATAGCAGTCCAGGGAGTGACAGAGCGCGGATAGCAGACTTGGTGGACGCGCGACGCCGATGCAGAGAGTGGCGCCAAATGGAGGGCGGAGAAAGGAGGCGTAGTGCCCAGGTGGCGTGCAAACAACAGAGGATCCAAGGGAAAAGGGGAGGGACTCTCCCTAGTCCTTAAGCTCTTAAGCTGAATTCCCTTTCAAATGGGGACCAACTGTTCCAACTTAGGGCATAGGTACTGTGCTGCTCAGATCTAGTTGCAAACGGTAGAGTTGTTAAGTTGTAAAAGAAGAATAAAGCTTTGAAAGGAATCCCTTTGTCTGTGTCTGGACTTAGCTACTGGATTAGACTGAAAGAGGCCGCCAAGGAGCCCTTGACAGGAGGAGGAGATTCTTGGATCCACTCCATCAGATAACTGCTCCATTGCCATCTCTGCCCACTGCCTGGCAGGTAAGCCAGCCCAAGCACTCCCACTACCAAAGGCGGGTGAGCATACATGTGCCTCCGCTGCTACCATCACATCTCCTCCTACCCCCTGCTGCATCTACCCCCCCACACTATTGCATCTATCCTGCTGCACCCCCCCCCCACCTTACCCTCCCATTGCCGCTGCTGCTACTGGTCTCTGAAGAGCTATGTCAGCCATAAAAAGTGGAACAGGTGATCTCCTGGGACATCTCCTCCCACAATGTCTGGATCTGCAGAAGAACCTTTCAGAGCTACACATTTGGGTCTCGACCACTCTTTTTTTCTGGTTGATGCAGAGAGCCCACCCACCCTCTGGCTCACACTGAGAGCATTCTCAATGTGAGCCATAGGGCAGGTGGCTGAGAGCAGCTGTCCATCCTCCCTTTCGCTTAGAGCGAAACAGAGGGCTGATGGATGGTCTGGAGAGCCTCGCCAGGTGCTCTCTCGCTGCAGCATTTCCACAACGAGACAGGGAGACCGGCAAGGTTCTCTGGAGCACTCACTACCATTACCAAGTGACCAGCTGCTCTGGAAAGTCCTGCTGGTCCCCCTTTCCTGCTGTGGTAAATGCCGTGGCAGGTGGGTGGTGGGCGGGGCTCTCTGGAGCACTCAGCAGTGGAGGAGGCAGTCACTCCGCACAGGGATGGGGGCAGCGGGGAAGTGGCACAATTTGCCATTCCTCCTACTCTGTCACCTGAAGCTGAGGCTTCACCCTGCATTATGGGAGAACCAGCCCTGTGGGCTGAGAAGTCCATTTAGCTGATATATTTTTTAAATGGAGGAGCAGGAGGCTGTAAAAGCCTACAACTTCCTCTTGCCTCACTCTTGCCTACAGGGCTTTGGACAGACAGAGGGCTCTGAGACTGGAGCCCTCTGTCTACTGAGTATCAGCCTTAGCACTGCACTCATAAAGGCTTATTATTTTCACTTAATCTTACCGTATCCCATTTCGTTGATCAAAGGCAGGTATCATGGATGCCGGATGTTCAGACATTAAAGCTACTAGCAACTGAAGTACATCATGAATGTTTTCATCCTACATGACACATGATAAGAGAACACATAACACATGTTAGAAAATATTTTTCTGTGAAGTTACTTACTTACTTACTTATTTAACACATTTATACTCTACTCTTCAGCCAGAAAAGCTCCCGGAGTAGCTTACAGATGAAGAAAATCAAGACAGTCCCTGTCCTCAGGCATACAATCCACAAATTAACACAACAGATTAGGGTTAAAAGATCTGTATCCATAAATATTGAAAACCTACCTCGTGCATTGTCAGCAAGTAATTCAATATACTTTGTAGTTCATCTTCTTTGACTCCTCGATCCTACAAATTGATTAATTGATATTTTTTACATTTTGACCGATTTAAGTATTCATCATAAGTATTAATAGAAAATATTTATTAAAAACATAAATATATGAAGTTGCCTTATTCCAAGTCAGACCACTGGTCCAGGTAGGGCGCAATCCTATGCATGTACGGTCAGAAAAAAGTCCTGCAATTCCCAGCTGGGGAATGCTGGGAGTTGTAGGAATTTTTTCTGCCTAAACATGCATAGGATTGCGCCCTTAGTACATTTCTGTCTAATATAACTGACAGCAGCTCTCCACGTTCTCAGACATGGGTCTTTCTCAGCCCTGCTATCCAGGGATTGAACTTCAGACATTCTGGAAGCAAAGCACGTGCTCTACTCTTGAGCCGGCTCCTCCTCATAGTATAAGATGTAAATGATAATAAATCAAATAAAGCTGATTAAAATTAAGCAGCACTGAAATTTATTTTTATTTGGCCCTTACTAATTTGGGTCTTTTCTTCTTGCATTCATGTTCTACTTGTGAGTTTCCTACAGTCTATCATGTTTTGTCAGAATCATAGAAAATATATTTATATTTGTAAGCAATGAGAGGTAATTTAACAAATATATTTTCACATCACAGCATTATTTATGACCCATGTCTGATCTTCATGTTTCAACACTGGCAATATCCACTAAAGGTTTACCTTCAAAATAAGCTGTTTTAAAAATAGAAGCATGAATGCTCGTAGTGATATGATTTCCTTCTGTGATGGCCGAGGGCCTTCTGAAATAAATGAAAAAGAGTGGCTCAAATGTAACATACCGAACAGTTTTAAGTGACTTCAGCTGATTATTTATCCCCATGATTCTGCTTATTTTGTCTTGACAGGGCAAGAAGATCCTGCATCAAAATAAATACAGAATCTATTTTTTCACTTTGTCACTTAGTATTAAAAGCCTGCATCTTTCCCTTCAGTTTTTGTTTCTTCACATACTTGTTTTAGAGTAATTTCATTGTAATTCACTCTAAATTAATTTTATGAACTATCTGTTACAAAACAAAACTTTTCCTTATTTACAATGCAATACTATACATGTCTACCCAGAAGCAAGCCCAACTGAATTCAGTGAGTTTTACTACAAGATAAGTGCGTATAGGATTGCAGCCTTAGTGATGTTCAAACCTCCTTCTGCTCAGATTGTATTTGGGCCATTAATTATGAGCTTCCTCCACAAACAATCAAAAGCAGGACATCTCTGCAATTGTACACTTAATAAATAATAAAATGAAATGGGGCATCAGCTTGAAATAGGTCTCTTATTACAAACAGAAAATGAGTTTCAATATCAAAATCATAATAAGGCAAGTATTTTGAGCAGTGAAAATGCATATTGTGGGCAGAATCCAATGGGGTGTTTCTATTGGATTATTTTTTGCCCCACTGATTGTGTTGTGCAAGTGATCCCCAACACTTGCACAACAGCAGTTTAGCACTCCTGGGGCAACCTAAAACAAATAGAAATGCTCATTTCTGGAAGGAGGCAGGTTGGCAGAGCTCCGATAAAGGAGCTCCACCAACCTGCCTCCTTCCAGAAATGAGTGTTTCTGTTCATTTCAGTGCTTCCCCGAGGAAGCACTAAATCTGCCTTGCATAAACAGTGAGTCTGCTTATGCAAAGCGGGGTGGGGGTGGGGAATCAGCAGGGGAATCAGCATCCCGTTGAATACTGCCCTATGAGCCCATTATTTGCATATCATCAGTGTTTCTATTATGCTTACCCAAACCTTTAGGAGTAATGCCACTGCTATCTGCAGGGTTAACCACCCAGTAGTAGTATTTCAGTGTGTGCATTAGCTGTAATACTGTTCCTACTCTACGTATTGTAGTGTAGATTGTAGCAGTACCAATGAATTCAGCAGACAAGTAGGTATACAGTGACAGCTGAACCTGAAAAACATTATAAAAAGATGTTGCTATAGTATATATTACTAAATAATAATAAAATATTGTATTAATATACTGTTTATTAATAAATTTACATTCCACACTTCAATTATCACAACTTACAAACCTCATCATAAAAGTGTTACAAGAAAAAGTAAACACAGATCAAATCCAGAGCTAAAATGACTTTGCTTTTAAAAAAGCCTGCAAAAATAAAAAGGTCTTTCCATGGCACCAAAAAGTTAACAAACGTAAGTGCCAATGAGTCTCCTTGGTGAGAGCATTCCACAGATGGGGTGCCACCAGCAAAAAGGCTCTTTCCCTCATCTCTGTCTGGTTCACCTCATACAGCAGGGACACCTAAAAAAAACCCCTCCAGTGTATAGGCAGGTTGATGAGGAGGCAAGCTGCCCTTCATGATGCTAGTCACCACAGTTTTAGCTATTACAGAGCCAGGATTCAATAAACCCACTCATTTCATCACCAGCAGCGAGGGCCTGTCCCTCATCTTGTGGACAACACTATGCATCCACCAAAAGCCTAACTTCTATTAAACTTCTCTCTTTCCATCCCCTGTTCTCAAGGGAGGGGGAAAAATTGATCTATCTTCTGCAAAGTAGGCTTTTGGAAAAAACACGCACCCACCAGCATTGCGCCACTGCTGTTTCCTTAAAAAGACAATGGGAAGGGAGAGAACCCATATACTTTTTCATCCCCATGGAGGAAACAAGGAGCAGCCTCTTTCTCTTTGATTCCAGTTTTTTTTTTCAAGAAGCAGCAGCAGCAGCAATGTAGCACTTTCTAAAAAAAACAAAAAAAAACCCCACCCCTCAACTTTCAGGATGCATAGAACACCTCTCTTTTCCTCTACAGAGAATGGGGAGAACAGGAGAAAAGGCTTCTGACCTGCAAGTTAGGCTTTGGAAGAAAGCACCAGCCATGTGCTGCTAATGCGTCCTGGAAAGCACAATGAGGAGAAAAAGAGGAAATAAGAGAGTTTCCATTTGTTTCTCTCCCTTCTAGTGAGGTTTTTGCAAAAAGCATTAGCAACACATAGCTAGCACTTTCTGCAAGAGCAAACTCAAAAGGGAAATTCTCTCCTTTCCTACACTTCTCTCACTTCTTGCAGGGTTTTTGTAAGAATTATCATGAGGCGTGCATTCAGGGAAGGATGGGAGTCAGTGGTGACATAACTCATGAGTTTGGCTAGTAAACCAAGTGAAAATTTGTCAATCCCTGCAAAGAACATTAAAAAAATATTTGTCACCTTCATTTTGCTAGTTAGTCTAGGTAAAAGGTAAAGGTGTCCCCAACCAGTCGTGTCCGACTCTAGGGTGCGGTGCTCATCCCCGTTTCTAAGCCAAAGAGCCAGCGCTGTCCGAAGACGCTTCCGTGGTCATGTGGCCGACATGACTGAACACCGAGGTGCACGGAACGCTGTTACCTTTCCCGCCGAGGCGGTACCTATTTATCTACTTGCAATTTCTTGCTTTCGAACTGCTAGGTTGGCAGGAGCTGGGACTGAAGACGGGAGCTCGCTCCAACACGCAGCACTCGGGTCTCGAACTGCTGACCTGCCAACCTTCCAGTCTGCAGTTCAGCGTCTTAACCACTAAGCCACCGCGGTCCCAGTTAGTCTAGACTATAGTATAAATATATGTGGTTATTTTAATACCAACTTGGGTGATCCTGATGAATTAATAGTGTAAAATGAGACTTTTAGAAAATGCTCAGTTTACTGACCTTTGCAGGTGTATGTATCCAAATAGCAGGGTTGAAAAGGATATGATCGCATAATTGCTTTAGTAAAGGTGCTCCATGTGACAGCCCATCCAGATACTTTGCAAAAGACAAAAACTGTTCCAGCACAGCTCTTGTTATATGAACTCTGGATGACTGAACAAATTAATATAATTCAAGTTATTTCAGTAGATATTCAGTTCTATATGTTATGCTGAACATGAAATTGAGAAGGCCTGAAATTATTTTAACTATATTGAACACAATGTTCGCAGACAAATATATACATTTCTGAAATTAAAACGAGTTGTAATTGATGGCTGAAGAAATAGTTACTACTTTGTTACATTCATTTCAAATGTATTTATTGCCTGTTTTCTTGTCTATTTCATTTATTTCATTCTGCATGCCATTCAACTATAGTTCACAAGGTGGCCTGCAACATTTAACAACATTATTACTTCACATAGGGATTGGCAAGCATGCAACGTTTGAGTTCGTTGCTGTTCTCCAAATTCTTCCTTGAAACTTTTCCCTATTGGAAAACATCCATTTTTTAAAATGCGCATTTCCCCCCCCCCCCCATCAAAAATATGCATCCCCTCCATAGGCTAATGCATGAAAATGCAGATTTGGGGGCATTTGCGTGAGCACATATTTGCATACTTTTGAACAGAAGTTTGGGAAATAACAAAATTTTCCTGAAAATTGTGTTCTTGCTTGCTTTCATGTTCGGGGTAGCAAATGGGACATATCTGCATGATTTGCAAACGGTAACACAATTCTCGTACATCCCTCACATCACAGAATAAAAATCATCAAATACTAAACCACACAGAATGCAGCCACCAAGCAGCAGCAAAATTAATTTCCAAGACCAAAAAATCATAACAAATTGATAAAGCAGTATTCATCTACAAGATCAATATGAAAGAGAAACCACCCATAAAAGGTGTATGAGGATTATCTTTATAAATCTCAAGTAAAAAAGGCATCTCTTTATTGAAAAAGTATGATGACAAATCCTACACAACAGACGCTTACTAAGACCGTATGACTCAACATCTGAACCTGAGGAATTTGGTGTAGCATTTGTTAAATAAACATGATTTAGCATGAATGGAGTCAAAGATTCTGGTTCCACCATAATACTAAATGCAACCAACAGATCACTGGAGAAGTTCAAAGGAGACCTTCCTTCAAGGTAGGTTCAAAATGAGGGCTTAGAGGATTCATACAACTGAGGAGGTACATACCTACTCTTTACATTGCTCATGACTAGGGATGAGGGAGAAATCCTCCACGGACCCCAGTGAGGCCAGATTCAAAAGAATCTGCCCCCCCCCCCAGAGTCTGTGGAGGATCAGAAGACTTACCTCCGCCTCCTTGAGGAATCCTCGCTGGCTGGATCCTCCCCGCTGGCCGGCTCTGGAGCGCCAGCGATACAGCCGACATTGCTGTATTGCTGGCTGGGCAGATTGACTGTGGACACAAATGGCATCCACTACGCCATTTGCAGCCGTATAGGTCTTAGTTTAAGCTAAATACAGCCATTTACAGCTGTATTTAGCTTAAACTAAGACCTTTATGGCCGCAAATGGCATAGTGGACGCCTTTTGTGTCCGCAGTCAATCTGCCCAGCCAGCGATACGGCAATCAATGGTGGCCATATCGCTGGCGCTCCACAGCCAGCCAGCAGCTCCGCAGAATTGCCGTGGAGTGGAGCTGGCCAGCTACAATTCCAGGGAGGGGGGGGAGAGGGATAGATCACCTCTCTCCCCCCTGCGGACACCCCCCACCGGCCTTGGAGGTAAGCGTTCTGCCCATCCCTACTCATGACTAGTTTTATAACTTGGAATTTTTTGTTTTGCTTTGGCTCACCCACTTTATATTAAGTTATAACACGAATTCATGTTGGTTCCCCGTAGCTGAATTTTAATGTATTAAACATAAGAACATAGAAAGAGCTATGCTGCATCAGACGAAATGCCTATTTAGTCTGGCATTCTGTTCCCACATTGGCCAATCTGATGCCTATGGAAAGCCCACAAGCTGTGTATACATAAAGCTGGGATTTGTTGCCCTTATGTGCATGTCTTTATACTTGCTTACACTGAACTGCATTTGCAATTTTAATGCCCATTCTCCCATGTTTGGGAAGATCCTTTTGGTGCTCTTCACAATCTCTTTTAGTTTGAACCAAAATAATTTGGTGCCATCAGCAAACTTGGTTATCTCACTGCTCACTCATAATTTCATATAATTTATGAATCAGTTAAAAACACCAGTCCCAACACAGATCGCTGTGAAACTATTTCCCTCCATTTCAAGAATTTACCATTTATTCCCACTCTCTGCTTTCTGTTCTTTAACCAGTTACCAATCCATAAGAGGACCTTTCCAATTATGCTCCATAAGAGGACCTCTCTATTACTGCTAAGTTTGCTCAGGATTCCTTGATGAGGGATTCTGTCAAAAGCCTTTTGGAAGTCCAAATAAGCAATGTCTGCTGGACATTGTGCACAAGTTTACTGACACTCTCAAAGAACTCTAAAAGGTTAGTGAGCCAGGACACTTTTGCTGAAGTGATGTTGATTCTTTTTTAGCAGGCCTTGTCCTTCTATATACTTATTAATTTTATCTTTAATAATACATTCCACCAATTTTCTCAGAACAGATATTAAGCTAACTGAGCTGTAATTACCCAGATCTCCCCTGGATCCCTTTTTAAAAATTGGTGTTACATTTGCCACTTTCTAAGTTTCTGGCACAGAGGCTGGTCTCAGTTACATATCGTATATTTTTGTTAGAAGATCAGCAATTTCACATTTGAGTTTGTTAAGAACTCTAAGAAGGCTACCATCAGGATCCAGTGATTTGATAGCTTTCAATTTGTCCATAAGGTCTAGAACTTCATCTCTTGTCTCCTCTGCTTCAGTTCTTCAGACTCCCTTCCTGAAAATATTAATTCAGGCATAGGTATCTGCCCTATGTCCTCCGCAGAAAAGAAGGCAGCTGGTTGGCCACTGTGAGGACAAAATGTTGGACTAGATAGGCCCTTGGCCTAATTTAGCATGGGTCTTCTTATGTTCTTATGATAATTTTGGTTGCCCTTTTCTGCACCACCACATTTTAACCTGTTCCAGGTAATATTCAGGTCAGGCAAGAACTAACATAACAAATACAAAAGCATGTTTTTAAAAAAGGCAAACAAACCTATTTATTAAAGGACACTAAAAAAGCAATCCTATGGCCCCTAAACAGCATCTAGGGTGCCACAGGATGCTGCAGATCTCCTCCACACCCATAAGAGCTACAAGCACTGAGGAGGCAATCCAATCATGGATTTTCCCTCCCCTGCCCCCTTCCCAGCCACTGTGGAAAGCTTTTCTTATGAGGTTGCAACTGCAACCTCGTAAGAGAAGTCAGAGAGGGAGAAAAGAAGGTGTGCTGTGGAGGGGAAGGGGAGGGGGAAGGGGAAAGGGAAGGAGAGGCATCCCCTCCAGTCTCTTCCCTGCCCATCTAAAGATAAATCAGCTAAATGGTCTCAGAGGCCCATCTAGCTTCTTTTTGTGATTTAAATGGAGGAATACAGGCGAGATCACCTCTGTCCTCCTCCCACCCTGCGTGGCTCTTGCCGGGAGGGCACAAGATAGGCAGAGGGCTCTGAACTTGGAGATCTGTCTATCAAGAGTGTAACCCATAGGATTGAGCTCTAATTGCTCCCCAAACCTTCTCCCATCGAAAAAACCTGTGCTTATGGGAAAGTATTTTGGCTCAAGTATTTGGACCACTGCAGGAACGTTCCAGAGATGAGTAACTTGTAAGAATGTCTCTCTGTGTTTTGTAGGAACTTGTTCAATGGAAGGCAGTAATGCCGCCACTGTCAGCTGACCATGTAGAAAGTGACTCATGACTCATTCACTATCATATGTTTAATGCTTTAAGGTTTACAGTTTGTTCAAAACAAACACAAATTACGTGTTAACAACAGAAAGTGAAACATTACAATAAATTATGTGTCCTTGTGAACTACAGGGCAGTACCCAATGCAATACGAGTGCTAACATAAATTACTTTGCTCTTGCTTAAGAGACCTCTAGCACAATGCCAATAGCGTTAGCTAATGTGATGGGGTTCTCCAGAAAACCCGTCGCTCCAGCTAACACTATAGGCATTGTGGTAGAGGTCCTTTATGCTAGCACAGTGTAATTTGGTTACTGCCCACGGTGTTCGAGTCAACCCAACAAAGATGTTAGTTTTAGCTATCCTGATATTCAAACAGTGTCAATTATGTCAAAATGTTTAATTATGTCTTAATAGTACTAACAATATTAACAGCACTTACCTTTTCAAGGAGGTAGCCAATAACAAGGAATCCCTTTCCACCCAGCATTTGTTCTTGCATGGCTACTGAACTCTTAAGAAGTTCCACCAGGAAAGCCAAGAGAGTAGCACTGCATATAAAATACAGGCAGATTAGACTGAAATTTCTGGATTTGGTTCTTAGTGTTATGAAAGCAGAAAGCACTTCAGAATGATTCTTTAAATGCACAACAAAATAATAACACACTAAGTGGAATTCTTCCACTAAGTGGGGGTTGGACTCAATGGCCTTGTAGGCCCCTTCCAACCCTACTATTCTATGATTCTTCTATTTTGTAATATTGACACAGTGCAATCGTGTTCAAAACACAGAGTTCCTCTTGGTCAATAACCTAGTTTGTCCAGGACTTGTTTCTCAACATTTAAGTGGCAGTCACTTAAGTTTTGACAAGACTCCACTTGAGTGCATCATGTTGCAAGATGTCCAAGCAAAGAAGTTTATAAATGTAACTCCAAAATGTGATTCATTTCTAATTTATAAGCATTGTTCTCATTGATAAAAACATTCCTGCTGATGTATGCAAAAAAATACTATGTAATCTCAAGAGCAATAATTCTTTGCTTAATTTTCCCTAACAGTGAATGAAGATCGAGCATAATAATTAAGATCAGCTGAGTCAATTCTGTCAAATTTAAAATGACAAGAGACTGAAGACAATGGGTCTGCCAAAAAAGGGTTGGCCACAATCCATGGATCCTGCCATAATCCAAGTACTCTTTGGCCCACTTCACATGCTACGGCCAAATCATAGCTTGCTCCCTCCTCTTCCCATGCACTCCAATTCCTGGTTTGGGGAACCCATAGTTTGCTGTCATAACCAAACTGGGCAGAAACCACAGTCTGATGTGAGATTCCAATTCTGGTGTGGAGGCAAAGTGTAGTTTGTGCAAACCATGGTTTATGTGATTAACATGTAACATCAAACTATGGTAGAAGGTGGAAGAGGGAGCATGCAACTTGAGGCATGGTCAAACGGTCAAACATGATTTGGCCATTACCTGTGAAGCAAACCTATGTGTGTATTTGCATACATGGATTTGGAACAACACTAACTTGAACAACTTGAAACTTGAAAAGGTTCTTGATTTAGGAAAATTCAAAGTACAACTTGCTAGAAACGTTTATTTTAATGCAATACAGATTGAATAATATGGGCAAAACTGTTATCTGAAAGGAACAGAAGTCATTTAACAATACTTAGCCTTGGCTGATACAAAAAGGGGGGCAAGTATTTTGGTTGAAAAAGAAGATGAGAACTATATTTACATTGAAGAAAGAAAGGGAAAAAGTGTAAGAATGTTTTCCAAAGCATTTTCCCCTAAAAACTGACACTTTTATGGATGCATCCTGATGGATCTTTTTATCAAATCGTAATTTTAAAAAGCACTAGTTACATAATCTAATTAACAGAAGATAGTCACGGATCTGTTCATTTTAATGTGGTTTGCTGTAAAACTGGGATGGGCAAGTTCAGGATCTCGGGTGGCTATTTTCAACTTCTGCCTCCCGCCCTGCACTGCACCTCCTGCACCAGTATGGTGCCATTTTGTTTTTCTTTTAAAGGTGGCCGGAGCAACTACGAAGTGCCAAAAGAGTAAAGAGGGTCAAAATGGCAGCTATGGATGCCTCTTAAATATATATATATATATATATATATATATATATGGAGCAACAGAGGCCACATGTAGTTGATGGGCTATCTGTTGCTCAGCCCTGCTGTAAAATGTCACAACCATAGGATGATTTGTTCTGATAGAAACAGAAAATTATTTTTCATGTTTTATATACAGGGTACATGTAAATAACTAACAGTGCAATTCTACACACGTCTACTCAGAAGTAAGTTTTGTTTAGTTCAATGAGGGTTACTCTCTGGTAAATGTGTATAGGATTGCAGCTTAAAGTGCTTTATTTTCTGTTTCCCAGGCCGCATCTATATGGCACTGCTTTGACCCCCCCACCCCGTTGCAACTGCGCAGCAATGCAGCTTTGAGTCACCATGCCCTGCAATACACTTGCAATGTACTGGGTTCTTCTCTTACAGACTCACCGTGCCCTTTTTTTGGCCATTTTACTGAAACGTGCAGCTGTGCAGTCCCGTGAGTGTGGGGGTGCGAAATTTCAGTGGCTGTTGTGTATTTGAGGGGCTCTGTTGTGTCTTTCCGTCCCTTTTTAGGTAAAGTTTTGTGCTCATTCATTTCTGCACCATCAGTTTGTCTGTTCCCCGGCCCGAGACTCTTGCGATGGTTGGCACTCACAAGCGTGAGTGCTACGTGCCTAGCCATCATTTGGAAATGGTGGCCGGAGCAATGTTATTCTTTCCCCAAGACGACCCCCCCCCAGTCCTTGGGTACTGAGTCCACAACCGTTGTGAAGATACAAAGCTGCAAAACTGTGGAAGTGTGATTACATAGATGAAAACACCCCTCTGTGCCTCTGTAACTGCAGCTGCGAAGGGATGGGGGGAGTAAAGGGGAGTCACAGACTGACGCAGGCACTACGCACGCCTACAACGCGCCCACTGTAAAATGCGAAGTCGGTTCAGGGAAAGAACAGATGGCCCACAACTATGGGGGAACCTGCAGCAAACCCAAAAAATTGCAGTAAAACGACTCCTTGGAAGTCCACATTTTCCGGGCGAAAACCACGGATGGCTGCAAAGTCGCAACTCCGTCATCTATCACAAGGGACCTCTACTTGCACCCGGCCCAGAGTAAAAGCCTGGTGTAGATGGGGCCCCAGTCTTTTTCTGTGATATTTTATTGTTTAAAGAAAGCTGTAAGCTACCCTGAGTGGTGTTTTTTAAAGGTTGATAGGATATAAATATTTCAAGAAAATAAATTTAATAAAATAAAGATTCCCTTGTAATTAACATGTCTTTAGGAAATGTGTTAAAGCCAATCAATTTGTACTGGTATGGAAAAAAAAAAAAGCCACAGTGTGCTACGGGACACAAATTTTCTTCGATAATCTAAAAAGAGGATCGGGCAATCTAACTCAATGCAATTTACTCCGGACACTCTGCCCTGTATTATACACTCAGAGCAATAGCCCAAAACTATATAGTTTACAAAACTGGTCAATTAAAATACCACCAAATTATACACTGAATTAACAAGCAATTTAAATTCTACAAAAGGTATTGACAGAAGTAGTATCAGTATTTACAGAAAATTCCAACAATCCAATTCTGAAAGAACAGCTGCACTAGCAAACCATGTGTGCAAGGTTGCTTGTGTTACACAAATAGAAAAAAGCAAGTAGCTCCAAGCTCTACATCAGTGTTAGGAGAATCTATACCAATGTAAATATTCCGAACAATGCAGAGGCCTGACTAAGGAAGACAAGGAAAAAATGGAGAGGAAGCCAATACTGTGCCAGATTTTCCCATCTGTTAGTTAAAACAGCAATGCAATACAAGTTCTTTACTGCCCAATGCAAATCCTAATGGTTATACTGCTAAAAAGTGCCAAATGTATCATCCCTATTTTCCCATTATTTGTGCAATCCTAACACATTCAGAGTAAAGACTGGGTTACATTTTATGAATATTGTGAAGAAAATATATAGTCTTAAAAGGTAACTACATTTTTCTAACAAATCATCTTTTTCTTGGGTTAGAGGTTCTTTGCACAAGCACAGAGTGGCTTTTGTTACACAAGCATGCGTATGTGATTTCTGCCACTTTCCCCTTCCATCAGAAGCTTGCTGTATCATATCCCGAAGAGGTTTCAAAGGTCCCTTGCCTGAACTTCCAGAGCAGCTGTCTGAGGAGTGCTGAGAACTGTGAAGCCCTGCTCCACGAGAAGAATACTCTTTATGGTTCTCTGGATCCAACCCAGGAGTTATAGCAGAAATTTAAGTGTTTCTTGGGAAAATTAATTCAATGCAGTGTTTTTTTGTTAAATATATAATTGTTTAAACCCGAAATAATACATCATGGGCGGAAGGGTGCTGTTGCACTTATGCCCTGCTTGTGAGTTCCTGGTCGGCAGCTGTGTGAACAGAATGCTGGACTAGATGGACCCTTGGTATGATCCAGCATGGCTGTTCTTATCATATATACCAGTACTTTAAAACTCTAGATCACATTCATATTTATAGCTATGACGTTTGCTACAACCATATCTGCTGCAATGTTTGAGTTACATAAAACAGCATAATCAAACTATAAACAAGATTTAAAACCAGGATATGAACTGAACTGGACCAGAAATCACAATTCCTAATTGCTAACCTAAGTTCCTTTATCAATCAACTATGAAATATTTATTAAGTTATAAAAGCATTCACTTATTTACCACCTCATCTACCACGAATATGAAATCCGAAGCTGTGTACAATGCAATAAACTATAAAAACAAGTATTAATGGACTGGATCCAGGTTTAGTCATACTGACAGTAGACCTATTGAAAACAATGGACTTAAGTTAGTCATAACTAGCTTAAGCTACTTTGAATGGGTCTACTCTAAGCATAACTAAGTCTCGATTCAACCCAATAATTATGAGGATTGCAACATTAATTTGTCAGTTAATATATTTGCTTTGTGTTCAATTAAAATCTTGTACCCAGTTAACCCCATTTAGGCTGCAATTATATGCACACTTACCTGGGACTCCCATTGAACTCTGTGGGACTTATTTCCCAGTAGACATGCATAGGATTGCACTTAGTGGTCATAGACATCAGCGCTTGATAAATGTATTCACAGTGAATGTGCCTCATCCTTTTTTTATGAATCATAGTGAATTCCAGAAGTTAATTATGCATTGTATGAAACATCAGAAGTTGTGTTAGGAAACACGAGAGGAAGTGTTCTTTATATATACCCTTCAGAGTATTCATGACTTAATAATTCCATATCAGATTTACTTTTTATTCTCCAACTGTTTTTCTATTCTGCCAAAATCTGAAACACCTTAACATCTTAATATATCAAGTTCAAAGTGCAGTGCGCTCCAAGCCTAACTGTATCATCTGAAATCTGTCATAATGAAATGAATTGTAGTACTTTTGCAATCTCAAACTAATCTTAATGAAATGAAGTAGGATCCATTTATATTCATCTTCAGCTTTAAATTTAATGAATTTGAAGTAAACATAGGACAGGTCAGTATATAAAAATAATTCAAGAAAATAGATTTTTTACTGCACAGAAATGTAAGGTGTAAACATTCAGGTGTTTACTATACACAGTAAACACCTGAAACCATCTAAGCATGATAATCTATAAATGACTGTTACATAAAAACTGTCATATTATAGCACCATCAATTTATATGGCCCTTTTCAGAGTCATATAAGCATATAAGAAAAAAAAGGGTGTAGGGGAAGAGACAACCCTGCTTTAAAAAATCCTTAGAAGCTACATTCTGTCAGAAGGGGAAATTGCAACAGGAAAGGGAGTTGGTAAGGATAACACGGGCTGAATGTAAGCAAATACAGTTATACATACTTCATTTCAGCTGCAGATTAAAACAGCGTGTTCTCCCAAAGGTGACTTTTTAGGACAGCTGCATGGCACCATGCAGTATGTATATATTGCATGCCTCACTCGACTTACTTCTAAAACCTTGCTGCATTTATATTTCACTTATAAACTCAGAAATTGATATACTACTTTTGACATTTGCATGTAAACAAGAGGTCCTCCTTTAGCATTCATAAAAAATGTCACTCCATTAGGAGTCATCCAACACATAATTCAGGATTCTCTTTCCTAGGGAACATAGGTAGCTGCCTTATACCATTGCTTCCATTCAGACAATTTAACTGTTGACAACTTCTGCTACCTTGAAAGGCAGTGTGGTGTAGTGATTAGAGTGTTGGACTGGGACTCAAGAGACCTGGGTTGTAGTCCCCACTTGGCCATGAAGCTCAATGGGTGGCTTTGGGCCAGTCACTGACTCTCAGCCTAACCTACCTCGCAGGGTTGTTGTGAGGATAAAATGGAGAGGAGAATGATCATTTATGCTCTCTTGGGCTCCGTGGAGGAAAGGCAGGACATAAATGTAACAAACAAACAAATAAATAATCTTACATAGCATATCTGTGCTGCAACTATTATACAGGATATTAAATCTGAGTATACTGAAGGTGATTTTTTGTGAAACTAATAAAAATGGAATCAAAGTAGTTAAATAATTATTAATAATTTTAAATTTTTGTTTATTAACAATTTTCCAATATTTTACCTCTAGTTTACATGACCACCACGTATGAAAATAGATGCTCTTATACCCATTTATCCATCAGTATTGTCTACTCTGAGTGCCAGAGGTTCTTCAGGATTTCAGATCAAAGTCTTCTATCCTTGCCTGGAGATGGCAGAGACTGAACCTGGGACCTTTTGCATGCAAAACATAAGTTCCATCACTGAGCTATAGCCCTTTTATTCTATGTTCTTATTTACTTGTATGTACATTTTTCCTAATGAATCAAAGTACTAGTCAACGAGGCTCTGACCAGAACTCTAGATCTGTACGTCAAAGTGCTGACCCTTCCCAAAAATATAATTCTACTTAAGTTACTTACAAGGATTCATACCCAAACCTAAAATTCTAAAAGAATTTCAAGAGCAGCTTAATACTTAGTATGTTGGCCATTCCAAGTAAAATGGCTTTCATGATTTAAATATCAAATTTATTCCATGGAAATCTTTTAAAATAAGTAATTGTTGAACAGAGGGGAAGTAACATTTGTGAGAAAGTCATCTCTCAAGATGAACATTAAATTCTGTTTGAAAAAAAAAACTTACCAGAAACTAAACTGCATCGGACTGCTGCAGGGTTCACATTAAACTCGCAAAATTCTGTGCACTGCCATAAAAATTTCTCTCCATTGTTGCCTATTTCCAACTCCCCTAGATACAAAGGCAAATATAAAGGATACTTCAGCCCATTCCTATATCTCCTCTATACCATGTCCCATCTAGAACACAATTGTATGTCTGAAAAGTAATGATAATATACGAACAATACAATAGCCGGTACATACATTCATTAGTAACAGTGATAGGCAAACTGCCCCACCACCCAACCTGCAATTTGTTCAGTAATTTCTTGGATTTTCCAGGCTCTCAAAGAACCCAGAAAAACTTGGGGTCCTCCCTCTTAGTCCTCTATTAAGCAATCTTTCTCTTGTGAAGTGAAGAGGACCAGCAGCAGAAAGGACTGCTGAAAACAGGAGAGGCCTTGTAGCACTCATCCAGAACTGGACACTTCTGAACATGCTTAATACTGTCCAAGCCTCAAGGATGAAGTCTTAAGAGAAGCCCTTATCACCATCATTATGCCATTCCCTCTGTAAGTGTAATTTTGCTTGGCAAGTAGAGGACTGGCAGGGAAAGCTGCCTGGCAGCTAACATATTATGAGTTAGGCCTAAAGGTTGGATGGGTTTCCCAATTCCAAATTCATTGACATAACTAATCATAAGTAAGACAAATGCACTGGCTTATTTTCAATCATCTCCTAGTACAAAATTTAGAACTGTATTCCATAGTAGTGCTAGCTGGAAGGATCTCAAGACAAAACCTAAACATGTAAACCGCCACATTTTTCCATGGATGACACTCTACTACTATAGAAAGGACATCTCATTTGTACAAACACAACACACTTCACCAACTGATGGTACATGGAGATTTTCATACACAGGCCAGATGATATGGGACAAGGCACTCCTTTGGGTATATGGTTCTAAAGCTAAGCACCAGCATCTTGGATTGGGCTGAGAAACTAATAGGCTAATGTAATTCTTTAAAAAGTGGTATAATATGGCTCCACCTAGCTGAACCAGTCAGAATTGTAGTAGCTGAATTCTGAACTAACTGAAGCTTCTGAGTTGTCTTCAAGGGCAGCCATTCATTCATTCATTCATTCATTCAAAACATTTCAATCCTGCCCTATATCATTAAGATCTCAGGGCCGCATACAGATAAAATCAACGTAAACAGTATAAAACAATAAATAATTTAAACACCTAAAAACATATTAAACTATTAAACAAGCTAAAACCAGTTAAAATCTAAAACAGTTAAAACAATGTGCTAGGAAATGCATTTAGCCCTCAAAGGCTTTGGTAAAAAGCCATGTTTTTACTTGGCACCGAAACAAGACCAATGGTTGCGCCAATCGGGCCTCCAATGGGAGGGCATTCCACAACTGGGGTGCCACAGCAGAGAAGTCCCTCTCCCACGTCCCACCATAGTGTATGTCTTGTACTGGTGGGACACAGAGGAGGGCCCCTACAACAGATCTCAGTTCTCGGGCAGGCATATATAGGGAGAGGCGCTTCCTCAAACATCGAGGCCCCAAGCTGCTTAGGGATTTAAATGTCATCACCAAAACCTTGAATTCTGACCAGAAGTGTATTGGCAGCCAGTGCAATTCCCTTAAAACCGGTGTTATATGGTTTGAATGGGGTGTCCCGGTCTGCAGTCTAGCTGCTGCATTTTGCACTAGCTGCAACTTCCAAGTCGTCTTCAAGGGCAGCCCCACGTGAAGTGCATTGCAGTAGTCTAATCAGAAAGTTACCAGCGGATGTACTACTGTGGCTAGGTTATCCCTGTCCAGGAAAGGCCGAAGCTGGCCCCAAGTACTCCGGGCCACAGAGTCCACCTGGGGCTCCAGTGACAGGAATGGATCTAGGAGTACTCCCAAGCTACGCACCTGCTCCTTCAGGGGGAGTGCAACCCCATCCAGGACAGGTTGCTTACCCAATTCCCAGACTCGGGAACCACCAATCCACAGAGCTTCTGTCTTGTCAGGATTTAACTTCAGTTTATTGGCCCTCATCCAACCAATTATAGCCTCCAGGCACTGGTCCAGCACCTTCACTGCCTCAGCCGACAATAAGGAGAAATAGAGCTGAATATCATCACCTTACTGGTGACACTCCACCCCCAAACCCCAAATGACCTCTCCCAACGGCTTCATATAGATGCTGAACAGCATGGGGGATACAACAAAACCCTGTTCTACCCCACAGCTTAAAAGCCATGAGGTAGAACAGGAATCCCCCAATACCACTCTCTGGAATCGGCCCTGCAGGTAGGAGCAGAACCACTGTAGCACAGTGTCCCCAACTCCCATCTCAGAGAGCCGATCCAGTACAACACCATGATCAATGGTGTCAAAAGCCACTGAGAGATCCAGGAAGATCAATAGGGTAGCACTCCCCCATCTTTCACCCGGAGTAGGTCGTCAGTCAGAGCAACCAAGGCTGTTTCAGTGCCGTACCCTCGCCTGAAACCAGACTGAAACAGGTCCAGATAATCAGTGTCCTCCAAGAACACCTAAGGCTGCCCAACCACCACACACTCAAGCACCTTGCCCAAAAAGATGATATTGGCAATGCGGCTATAGTTCTCACACACCTCTGGATCCAGGAACGGCCTCTTCAGGAGTGGGTGCACTACAACCTCTTTCAAGGCAGCAGGAACCACCCCCTGACAGAGCAAAGCATTACCACTCCCTGGACCCACCCAGCCAATCCACCCCTTCTAGATCATATAAGCCAAGATGGGCAAGGGTCAAGCTTACATGCAGTGGGCCAGACTGATTCAAGCGTCTTGTCCACATGATCAGGCTGCAACAACTGAAACTGATCCCAGGAAACACAACCAGACGGAACACTGGACACCTCCCCAGACTCTGCAATCACTGTGGTGTCAAGTTCTGAGCGAATATGAGCGACTTTCTCCTCAAAGTGCCTAGCAAACTTATCACAGCAGATGACTGAGGGTTCCAATCCCAATTTCTCTGAGCCTGAGCAAGATCACAACAGGCCCTTCACCACTCGGAACAATTCTGCTGGGCAACATTTTGAGGATGAAATAATAGACGTATAGTAAGATTTTTTTGCCATCCTCACTGCCGCATAATAGGCACAACAAAGAGTCTTTGCTAATCGTCGATCATACTCGCTCCAAGACCTGCACCACCTGCACTCTAGCTGTCATCTGGCCTGTTTCATGGCCCGTAGATCTTCTGTAAATCAAGGTGAATTATGGGCTCCACAGCACCGGAGTAGGTGCTTGGGAGCGACTGTATCGATGGCCCTTCCCATCTCACCATTCCATAATGGGACCAGAGCCTTGACCGAATCACCAGCCCTATCAGCCAGAAAAGCCCCCAGAGCATTCCAGAATCCATCGGGTTCCATAAGTCTCTGTGGGCGGACCATCTTAATTAGTTCCCCACCCCTGCAGGGAGGATCTGCTACTGCCAGTCCAAACTTCACAAGGAAATGATCTGACCATGACAACGGGGTTGTTGAAACACCCCCCAAAACCAGATCATCCCTCATCTGCCCAACAGCAAAAACCGGGTCCAGGGTATGTCCTGCCGCATGTGTTAGGCCACTGATGTACTGAGACAGCCCCATAGTTGTCATGGTTGCCATGAAGTCCAGAGCAGGTCCTGTCAGGATAGCCTCAGCATGGATGTTGAAGTCTCCCAGCACCACTGTCCTAGGGTTCTCCAACACCACCTCCGAGACCATCCCAGCCAGCTCAGGCAGGGAGACTGCTGAGCAGCGGGATGGGGGTACACCAGCAGCATACCTGTTCTGTCTCTTTGGCCCAACACAAGGTACAGACCCTAAAAACTGGTGCTAGGATGGATGGGTTTCCCCGAGGGAGATGGAATCCTTATGGATGACAGCAACTCCTCCCCGCCCGACCCTCCAATCTAGGTTGGTGCTGCACTAAGTACCCGGGTAGACAAAGCTGAGACAGATCCACCCTGCCCAGCTCATCTACCCAGGTCTCAGTAATGCACACCAGGTCAGCCCTTTCATCCACAATCAAATCATGGATAATAATTGTTTTATTATGGACTGACCTGGCATTCAAAAGCAGCACCAACAGATCAGAGGGTGGGCTGATAGGGCAACCTAGATTTTGAGGTATGGGGGAAGGACCAAAAGACGAGACAGGTTTCAAATATCTGTCCCGTCTTTCCCTTACCTGACATGTCCAACCCCCAATGCCATACTTCCCTCTGCCCGAGATTACTCCATTAGGGGCACCCTGTTTCTCCCCACTCCCCTGGGATTCACCTAAATACATGTACAACTCTAAAATGACATAAAACTAATAACAAGAGGCCAGTACAGCCAGACAAGAACCCAGGCCAGTAAAAACTGTAGCATCAACCTAAAATTGGAATAGGCCTACTCCCCTTCCCCCTCAAGCACACCACACTTATACAATTGCATCAGGTGTCCTCCAGGCTATGGCTAGCCTCTCACCCTAGCCAATTGCCCCCACCCCTCAGCTCTCACCTAAGGGATGGTTGGAATTCAGCCTCCCCAACTGTCCCACGCTCTCACCCTGCGATAGCTTACTCACCCAAAACACGCACACTCACACATATAACTATGTCCACTGACGCCAACCTTTTTGGTTCAGTAGGCAAATTTGGGATTGTAAGGGAATGTCATGAGTGCTCTCACAAAACAGCTGCTATGGGGATCATTTCTCAGAAGGAAAACTGGTGAGACTAAAAGAAAAGTAACTTGCCCAAGAACCTAAGTACAGCGCAGAGGTGGGGTCTGAGCTCCAAAACCCCAAACCAGTCTTTTGAATCCAAATAAAGATGACACTGAAGGATAAAACTTCACTTTGTAGCATGCCTGCCTCCCAATTAAAATAATAATAATAATAATAACAATAACAATGCCTTAAGAAACAAAATAAAGTTCAGGAGGAGTGGGGAGCTAGTAGTCACCAAGAGAGGTGTCAGTAGGCACATTGGTGGGCACCACATTAGAGACTCCAGGTATTAACACATTATAGTAACCCAGCTAGAGATTACTAGAACATGGGTCACTGTATCCAAGATGTCCCTTTCCAGGAACAGCCACAGTTGGCTAATCATCCAAAGCTGGGAAAAGGTACTCCATGCCACCAAGGCTACCCAGTCTCCAGTGACAATGCTGGATCAAGGACTATCTCCAAGCTGTGTACCTGTTCTTTCAATCTGGAATAGGTTATACAGAAATTTTCTGGACCCAAGAACCATCTACCCACAGAACCTCCATCTTGTCAGGAGTGAGTTCAATTTATTATGCCTCACCCAGCTCATTACCACCCCTAGAAAATGGTTCAAGAACTGTACCACCTCACCTGATTCCAATGACACAAAAAATATTGCTGGGTGTCATCAGCATACTGATGATACTTCAATCTACCCTAAGATGACCTCACTCAGCAACTTCAAATACATGTTAAGGAAAATTTTATTAAATTGAACAGCCTGATTAGAGTCATAATGCTATTACACCTGCTACAACGGATTAGTGATAAAATATCAAATATATTGATACAGACTACACTAAACATTATTAACAGGGAAAATTGAAAACACAAGTTTGGAACTTAAGGTTCATTGTTGAAAATGGCATCATTTATGGGATCAGAAAGGGCCCAAGAAAAATAGCCCCTATTCATATTCACTATCAGTCCACACTTTTCTGCCTGACTTCCTTAATGGAATAGGAAATAGATAAACAAATGCATTCTATTACAATTTGTAAGACTGGCAGTATAATAAGCCTAACTCTGACCTGTGACCTATAGAGACAAAAAGAATATGGATGACAGTTTCAACTTCACTCTAATTAAGATTTCTCAAGAGGACAAAAATATCTTCAGCAGCAATTATTATAATCATTCAAGTTGCTTAGGTTTAATGAATTTTTAGGCAAGTCAAATGTAACAATGTGGATAATTCTGAGCTCAAAAGGTTATTTTATGAACTCTTGTATTTTACAGAAAGCGGTTAATTAACATAAAATCTTACAAAGGCAAGAGTACTTAGAGTGTCGAGAGTATCAAAACATGAAAGGTTTTTGTCACTGACATGAATACTCAAACTCAATCTATTCATTCATTCTATCAATGTATGAGTCCCCATATTGCCGAAGCTTTCAGAGTGGCATATATAATAAAAGAATAAACAATACAACCAATGATAAAAATCAATAATAAAACACCCTAAAAAGTATTACTTTAACATTAGCAACCAAAATTAAAACAGATATTATTTTAAAATGCAGAATTACACATATTAAACATAAAGCAAGCAGGCCTGAGAGATAAAAAGGTCTTTGCCTGGAGCCATAAAGGCAACAAAGTAGGCACCAGGTGGACCTTCTCGGGGAGGATATTCCATAATTCAGGGCCACTACAGAAAAGGCCTGCTCATGAGTAGCCATCCACCAAATCTCAGTGTGTGGGGCACTGAGCAGAGCCTCGGATGATGATCAGGTAGGAACATATGGGGTCCTTTAGATACAAGCTGTGAAAGGCTTTTGGATACAAGCTGTGAACTGGGCCTGAAAAGTAACAGGGAGCAAGTGAAGATAGTATAATACTACACTGCGGGCCCCAAAGCACAAATGCCATGGAATTAAGCAGAAGTCCCCACGCACCACCTCTGGAAACAGCCATCTAAGTATGAGTGGAACCACCGCAAAGCCCACACCCAACTCAGACATCCCTCCAGAAAAACACCATGGTCAATGGTATCAGAAGCCACTGAGAGGTCAAGGAGAATCAACAAGGTTGCATTCCCCCTCTCTCTGTTCCAATAAAGGTCATCCCACAGGGCAACCAAGGCAGTTCTTGAACCAAAACCAGGCCTAAACTATACAACGTTGCTCTCACTCTTTTCTAGAGTGAGAGTAAGTCTGTTGTGTGGCCTTAACAACAACAACATTTATATCACACCTTTCTGCTTCTATCTGAGGTATCCAAGGCAGAGTATAGCAATACACCAATAAAAACAGTAAATAATTAAAAAAACAAACAACAAACAACAAACAAGAGAACAGACATCAGGTAATATAAAATCCACATAATAGTAGAGAGACAAAAATCAAATCTGAGTCAAACAGCACATAAAAAGCTTGCAGGAACAAAAAAATGCTATTAGTTTAGTACACGATGCTATTAGGGACAAGCCAAACTGATCTCCTCAGACCAGCAATTCCACAGCAATTCCGCAGCAACAAAGGCCCTATCATACTTGCCCCAGTTTATCTCAGAGAGTGGTAGGAGGTAGTCTTTTAAAAATTCTTGTCCTAAGCTGTTTAGGCCTTGAAATGAGACCATAGATGAACCAGAAGTGAAGATAATACAAAAACTGAGTCACATGTTCCAAATAACCTAGTCATAAGCCTCACAGCTGCATTCTGAACCAGCTGAAGTTTCCAGATGATCTTCAAAGCATGTTGCAGTAATCCAATCTTGATGGCATGTATGACCATGTCAGATCCACCTTCTTCAAAAACAGACACAGTTGGCTGACGACCAAACCTAAACTGGGCAAAAGCACTTCAGAACACAGCTGGAGCATTGGGTACTTAGAAGCATTCCTAAAGTACTCTGAACAGGCTGTACCCCCACCTCTACATCAATAGTCCTATTAGAACGAGAAATGTCTGTCTTGTCTAGATTAAGTTTCAATGAACATCCAGTCCATTACTGATTTCATGTACCAATTCATGAATTTCATGGCTTCCCTGGGCTGAGATGGAAATGAGAGATATAGCTGAGTATCATCAGTATACTGATGATAATTAACTCCAAATCTCCAGATGATTGGTTCCAGTACTTTTCTGTAGATATTAAGAACGTGTGAAATAGAATGAAATAAACCAAAAGCCATGGCGTCAAGCAGCAGGCCCCCAGTACCGCCTTCTGTAACCAATCTTCTAAGGAATAGACCACCACAGCCAGGCAGTCAAGAAGGATACGAAGGTTGATGGAACAGAAAGCTACTGAAAGGTCCAGCAGAACCAACAGAGAGACACTTCCCCTGTCCATTTCCCAGCATAGAGAGTCCAGCAGCACAAGCAAGGGCTTTTCTGTCCCCAAACCAGTCCAGAAACTTGATTGAAATGGATCTAGATAGTCAATACTGTCCAGAAACCCATAGTGTTGAGACACCAGCATAAGCTCCAACACCTTTATTCAAAATCTTTCTTTTTAAAAAATTTACTCCAAAGTCTCAACCAGTTAGTGCAAGTTTCTAACTAATTCAAAACTAACAAGCA
This sequence comes from Heloderma suspectum, assembly GCF_057233095.1. Taxonomy (NCBI): domain Eukaryota; kingdom Metazoa; phylum Chordata; class Lepidosauria; order Squamata; family Helodermatidae; genus Heloderma; species Heloderma suspectum. The sequence goes on along the minus strand of NC_139460.1, from coordinate 40,776,461 downwards.
AAATTAACCACTAGGATGGATGAGAATTTCATTCGGTTTGCATTTTAAAGTGAACATACCTAATTCACATTAGTTTTCCCATCCCCTCCAACATCGGAGGGACTAAACCTATGTCAATCAGAGGACCTATGTCACCCCTGTCAAAATAAAGCCACTGTGGTATCTTAGGGTGCAATACTATGCATGGTTAGACAGAAAAAAAGACATTCAACTCTGGGAGATGTAGGACTTTTTCTGTCTAAGCATACGTACATACGATTGTGCATTTAGTCGATCAATCAAAGGCATCAAGGAAGGATGCAAATGTGAGAGGACTACTGCCATCAAGAGATTAGAGGTCCAGAAGAAGATTGAAAGAATGCAGGGCCAAGAGGAGAGGGATTATACACCATTAATGGTCCACTGAACTGATTTTCTCATTGCTAGCTTATACTTAAGATCTCATCTACCCAGCTCAATATAAAAGTCTGAAAGAATTACATTTACTTCCCTAAGTTTTGCTACCAATCCTATAACACATAACTAACAAATAAATACCACTCAACACAATGGAACGTACATCTGATACATAGGATTGTGATGCACGTTTCTTAATAATGGATTTTTAAAAATTTCTGTCAGCCTCATATAAATACTCCAATTGTCATTTTTCTCTGGTTTTCTACATCATTTGTACTAATTAATATATTTTATTAATTTTGGAAGTGAAGACCCACACGTATTTAGTTTATTTTATATGACTGGATAATCCTATTTCTTTATTGTCTCTGGTTACTGTAAAAATCTCTTAAAAGCATTTTTATTACAGAGAAAATATTACAGCAACTTCAAAAGCTCTACTAATTAAAGGAATGTATTTTGGTTAGAAATCTCTTTTGAAGAGATAACAATATCATAATTATATATTATGCCCGCCCCCTGCATCCTATGTATGGAAGAGTACTAACTGAAATCTAACTCAAAAATAATGATTTGGATTCCAAGAAACTGAGCATAGAATGAAAATATGTTTCTACCTTGTTCTGCAAATATTTGCTTCTTATTGTTGTCATCTTCATCATCATCATCATTCATCAATAATATGCTATTGGTCTACATGGTCCCTCAAAGAGCTACACTAACACCACAGACAGGTCCCTGCTCCCAAGAAGCTTTCCATTTAAAACGAGGGCTGTAGGAAAGAATGTGAGCAAATGTCTGCTTGTAAAGCAAATGTTTTCAGTAAATCACCCCGATGAAAGGAAAACTGACCGTATTGCTCTACACACTTAATCTTTTCTCAAAATAGTTCAGGTTTCTATGCTTTCTTCTTCACATATTGGTAGTGCTTTCACTCAACTAACTGAGGCAGTAGCTGCAGACTTGATAAGGACCCACAGCCTCCTTTTACAGTGTCTAGCAGGACTCTGCTTTCTCCAGCCCAAGGGAAAGAGGGATACCATCTTTGAAGGAGCTAATCCACACAACCTGTATGCTGTGTTGCAGGGGTAGGCAACTCCTGATGTTTTGGACTACAACTCCCATAATCTCTCATCAGCCATGGTGGCTGTGGCTATGGGAGTTTTAATCCAAAACATCTCGAGAACACCAGGTTGCCTATCCCTGCCTTATTTTAACCAAAACAGCACTTGAAAGTGGGCCAGAGAAGTCTGCATAGGCATAATGAATTCTGCCACAAAAGGTGAAATGTTAACTTACTTGGTTTCTATAATATTCTCTAGTCTAGCAATCAGATGACGAAAAAGGATCACTAACAGACAAAGAAAAAATCTACACATGTCTCATCCCCAACAACATAGAACTGTTTGTAATAGCACTGTCAAAGGATACAGAAATAAGTAAGTCTTGAAAGAGTGACAGATCCTGTCATCTGAGCCAGAGACTGATAATTTGTAACGGACACAAATCTCACTCCACAAAATGAATGTGGAGATACCACTATTGTCACAACCTGACTTCCCGGAGCCAAGGCACAAGTCTCAGCAATACCTTTTATTGCAATAATTCTAGTAATTAGCTATAAGCCTTTACAGTCCTAAGAAAGATCCACAGTGAACCGTTTATAATGTAGTTTCTTGACAAGAATCAGTTCATGAGTATATTAATCTGGAGGCCTGATCTATTCAGTACCAAGTCAAAATGGATTCTTTGGATTACCAAGATGAAACTAGACAACTTGTGAAAGGAATGACAGTTTATTGATAGTAAATGGATGAAGAATAAAAGTGCAAAGAAAGCTCACACATCTCTTCAGTTGACAAAGCTGGCACCTTTGTCACAGCTGAGGGTACACAGGGGTCCCCATCAACAGCATACAAGAAGTTCCTAGGACCAAAGTTCTCCGGGCTGGTTGTGCATGTTTTCCCCCATGGAGTGAGACCAAAGAGCAAAACCAGCCTGCTATATTTTATAGGTGTCTTTCTCTAGTTCAGGAGTGACAGGATGGCACACACACATTCAGAAGAAGGGGAGGCTTTCCTTCCCACAAGAAGCAAAACTTATCTCTTCTCACAGGAATGAGATCATACAGCTAGTCAAAACTGCATCAGGTGAAGCTGTAAATTACCAGCATGTATGAGAAGTCTGCCTAATTAACTATAAAGCTGCCAGTTAAGCCAAATTATATAGGTCTCTATGCATTCAAACAAGATATAGGACACTGTGTCAGTTCAATGGCTGACACTTCGCCAGTTCTTCCAGTGTCAAACTCACTACATTGAGCATCATAATGAAAGAACCAATCAGCCCTAGTTCAACATACAGAATAAAGCCAAGTAAGTTCATAGTTCCATTGAAACCAAGAAGCTTTCTAGGTTACCCATTTGTTGCTTCCAGCAAAGTCTACTACTTGTTGCTCTGGTTTAAATACAGGGGAGATACTGCTAAAGATCACTATTTGATCCTGGCAGGGAAACCTGACTCTCAGGCGGTTGCTGTGCCTCTGAACCAGATGCCTCTTTAGTTGATGATGCACTAAAGGAAAAACAACCCAGAACTCCCTCTCCTGCAGAGACCTCCTGCTGCTGCCCTGTTCCCATGGAAGATGTCCCTGGTCAAGAAGCAGGGCTTCCATCAAGGTCAGGTCTCCCAGCTGTGGAAGATAGGCCATATCAGTATCCTGACTCTCACCCAATCCCAAATCGTAAGCCTGTGAGAGGCCGAGTGGAACTGAGTTCTCAGGCTTCTGGCTTCCCATAGGTAGGCCTGACCCTACAGCGTCCCCATCTGACTCAGAATCAGTGTCACAGGCTATAGCTCCCACCGGACTGGGGCAACGCCTCATAACCATTGGACATGTAGGGAACTAAGTGGAAAGGTCTGACTGCAGAGATTTACCAGCCAATATTGGTCCTGTCTTTCCAAAATGTCTCTTAAAAGACCAATAAATGTGACGAGAGAAAAAGAAAGCCTCTAACAGAAGGAAACCCTTTCTTTGGATCTTCACTGTTGTAATCATCTGTCAGGAATCGAGGGGTATGTGTGTGGGTTCATTGCCATCTTCCTTCAAGAGGACAATCAATTTTCAGCTATTGTGGGTCAGGAGAGGAAGCATCCAAAGCCTCTTCCCCTTCCCAATAAAGCTATACATATGATAATTCAAGGGAACATAAGAGAGCACCAGAGACTCAAGACCCTAAACTAGATCTCCCATCTCTTCTTTCCTTTTGTGTGAAGGATGATGGGGAATAGGTGCTTGGGTGACATTTCTAAAGCAGCAATTCCCCCCCTTCTCTAAAGTTTTGCACTGTTTAATCATTTACTTATTTATTACATTTCTATGCTGCCCAATAACTGAAGTTCATAACACAAATACTTGTGAATATTTACTTACTATGAGTCCTACCTACACCTGATCTACACAACTGAAAAGCAAACCTCAGTGGTAGCTATACAGTTAGATGCTAAACTTTCTGTGCTTTTAAGAAAAAAACTATGCACGGCGCCTCATTCTGACCCAAAAGAGTAATTTTCTATTAATATAATGGAAAGATTATTGGAGGCAATTACTGGAAGTCTTCTCTTTCCACTACTATCAATATCCATTTGCTAGCCTTTGAGAATCTTTGTACACACTTAGGACAGCTACAATTCTATGTAAGAAACTATTCTGAGGAGTGCTAAACAACTCTCTTGAGTTGTTAAAATGTAAAAAAAAAAGTCACTTAGCAAAATGTTGATGTTTACCACAGAAATTAACATTTACTAATTCTCAAGACCAGTTGAGTGCTATTGATAGATGGACAAATTTGATTCTAGTTTACTGATAGAAAATTTACTAGCCATTATGACACATGTCCAAAGTAAGTACTGAGATACAAGTTTTGTCAGTTACCAGTAAATCTTAAATACCATACCAAGTCATTACAATAACTACTCTTTTTTCCCTATTTCCACCAATAGTTTTTGGCATGTAAAGGACATGCTAGGAAATAACTAAAGATTAATTCTTTCCCAATTCTCTACATGTCAAGAAGGAATTAATCTTTCATATTTTTTTTACGCAAATTGCAATTGCATTTAATAACATGGAACAAGCCGTTTTCTGGAAAGGTACTTTATAATCCAAATATGAACTTCCACCTCTTTTTATTCCTCCCCCCTCTCCTATGTTGTCCCCACCCTTAGATTTTAGGGCTGCAGACTATTTCCTCATCACAGAGCACAGTTTAAATTGCATGGGGAAAGAGAGTGAGGGAAGAGGAAAGACAGAGCACAGTACAGTGAGAGAAAACACTCCAACGCTTTCATAAAATCTAATCCAAAATTACCACCAAAGCCCATTGGTTTTGCTGATGTATTATGACAAAACAAACTTACCAGACGGTTGTTTCTACTTGACTATCATGTAGTTGCCGATTGTCTAATTGAGCAAAGAGAGGGAAAAGAACTTGGATTCCTCCTATTGAATGAATTGCACTGTGGATCGAATGCGTCACAATTGCTTTTACATCCTACATTAAAAAAAGAAAACTCAGTTTTATTGTATCTGTCCTTCATACCACTACAGTATTTATACTATTACTTTGATGTCAACTTTCAAGCATGCATTACCAATGCGGGGGACAGGGGGACATGATCCACTCACAGGTGAGCTCTTTTGAATCCCATTTATCTTAATGGGAGTGATTTAAACATGTGTTCCTTTCCCACTGAAAGCAAAGGGATGTGAAAGCGTTTAACTCACAGTGACAGCGCTCGTGTGTGTGTGTATGCAGACTTATTCATTCAAAATCAGAAATTAAAATTGCACCTGCTGTGCCTACTGGGGAGCAGACAGAGGGGGCAGTAACCACACACAGTCAGATCATGAATTGTAATTTGCCACAGCTTTTACTGGCTACAACTTACATAGCTTTAGCAATCAATGAAGTCATCACTAACTTAAGTCAACTTGATTTCAATGAGTCTACTTGAAGTATGACTAGATCTGGATCTAACCCATCATTTCAAACACTTACACCCTGCCACAAAAAAGAGATGAAGAATTATAGGAACATAAGCTGCCTTATGCAGAGTCAGACAATCGTTCCATCTAGCTCAGGACTGTTTGCACAGTACTGTCTACAGTGAATGACATTGACACTCCAGGGTTTCGGTCTTTCCTAGCCCTACCTGAAGATGCCAGGGACTGAACCTGAGAAAGTATGCATGCAAAACATGTGTTCTTGCACTGAGCTATAGCTCTTTTCTCCACCCGGAAAATACTGTGTTCAGAGAATGATTACCAAAACCAAGACCATCAATTCACAGGTTATGATAAAGAAATTTTAGGATAAGGACAAGCTGGTGGTTAACAGAGCAGAAAAAGAAACTAAACTGCACAAATTAATAGCAGGGAGAGCAATTCTATGGCCCCTACATAGTGCTGGGTGGGGTGGGGTGGGATAGGATAGTACGGATTCCTGGATCCGAGTTCGGAATCAGCGCTCCATCCTTGGACCCAGGAGTCCAAGTTCCCCTCCCCCTCACAGCCAGTGCAGAGAGAACTACGTCGGCTGACTCTCCGAGGTCATAAAAGCAACCTCGGAGGAAAGGTAAAGGGGATGTTTCTGGGCACGAGGAGGGGACTGGGGAGGCTGGCTTGCATGGAATCCTCAAGCCTCCCCAGCCTCCTTATCTCCCCCTCCCCGACACCTCAGCTAGACAGGCGAAAAACTCCGCCTAGATGAAATGCAGAGCAGGAAGTGTGTGGAGGCAAAGATGGCATAAACCATCTGCATTGGATGGCATAAACCACCGTATTTGGAGGCTTACAGCCATCCCCATAGAATTGCATCCTTACAGAAACAATTGTTCTGAAACTCATTTAAAATGTGGCCACCTTAGGTTTAAGGCTTTATGAGCCATCAATAAAACATGAAAAAATCAATATACACAAACCTGAAGCATAAGAGCATGTGGGGAGTGTACAAAAATTGAAGGATTTTCCTTTGGTGAGGATTCAAGGCATAACTGAGCATCCGTAGCCTTAGCATTGTAAGTGAAGGCAATACTACTTGCAAGTTTCCCATCATACAGAACCTGTTTGTGGTGTTCAGCCAGATGAATATCACTCTCAGATTTAAATTTGAATGTACTCTGAGAAAGAAAGAAAGAAAGAAAGAATTTTAAGACAGAAAATCACTGTAATAGTTAGAAAAACACAGATCTTATATAACATGGGAGGACAAGCAGTAATTATAATCTGGATCATCAATGTATTTAAATTGCTTGAAGGAAAATTAAAACATACATGCCCTGTTAAAAATTTATTACATATGGGTAACATCTTATTTTTCCTCTATATATGGCACTAAAATATTCTTTTTGTGCCACAATCAAAAATATATTATATTTATTTAGGGTCTAATCAGTGTGTGCTTTACTTCCCTTAGGTATGCAAAACCTGTGCTCTTTTGGTGGGTCCTGAAGTTTGTTCCAAGGAGAGCTGTGTATGCTCTCTGCAGGCCTTCTGCCAAGAGAGCTAGGTGGACTGTGTACTGTGTGGCTTCTCCTTCCTTCCATTTGTGTATTGTCCTCAAAAACAGGACTGCAGTAATGCCTGGGGATTCACACAGTAGCAGGGTTGTTGCTGTCTGCGACACAGGAGATAATGGAGTAGGACTGCTGTCTAGGAATCATGGTGTATGTTGGGTGTGGTGATGATGCAAGGAGGTATCCTGGGGAATGTTTCTATCGACCTGAGTTCACTGGCTCCCTTCATGTGTGGGTAGCATCTGGGTGGTGGTGCTGCTACCACTCCTGACTGGTGGGAGCTGGCAGTGTTTCCATTGAGGATGCCATTTTTCTCCCATTTGGGATTTCACTTCCCCTCCTGGGCTGACTGTGCACATTGTATAGGATATAGTGGCTATTGTGCTGGTGTAGCAGTAGCAAATCCGCACTGCTCCAGCATAAATCAAGCATAGGATTGCTCAGCCCAAGACAGATAACATGTACTTGCAGAGAAAAAATCCTGCCATTAAAATACTAGAAAGTTCTAGAGTGCCAGAAAGAACTAGAAATACATAAAATGTGATTATTTTTCTTTAGTTAATATTATAATACCATGTTTCCCTTAAGAGTCTAACAGTATCTTTTGATCAATTTATTGCATTTTTAGAAAAACAGCATCCATCCCCAGCTCTATTTGCTACAGAGCATTTAAACTTTGAAAGAGCTGAAGACACCGTAAAAATTATTTTAAAAAAAACCTTTGGCTGGGATTCAGAGATTACTTAGGCTGAGCAGGGCCTTGCATATGCCCAGTAGGATGTATAACTTCTTAAACTGACACCCCCTGCCATATGACAAACTACTGTTTAAACTGCTAGAAGAGAACAAATCTGGGTGTGCAGAACTAGTTGAACGGTTCATTGGATCCCGGCCTTTAAAGATCAAAAGTTACCACAGTAAATATACAGCAATTCATCAGTCTGTTTTCTGATCAACTGACTGTGCACTAGAAAAAATATTTATCTCCTGTAGTGAACTATCCACTTTAGTTGCTACTATAACATGTTGCATGTTTGCAATCATTTGTCATGGAAGGTAATATTGCTGACAAGTATAAGCAAGTCACTAGATGAATGCAATGCTACTTTAAAAAGTTTTGTCATCTCAACATATCCATTTCACAATAGTTAATATCTTACATTGTTTAAGGCTGCAGTTCTAAACATACTTACTCGGTAGTAAGCTCCACTTGATTATAGTGGGACCTATTTCTGAATAAAACATGTATAGATAGCATTGCGCTGTAAGTCTACTATACATTTTTAGAGTATTAAGAATATTATTAATATTTTTACAATATTAAGAATGTCCCTCTGCGTTGGCATATCATTAACTGCAAAAACAGAGGGAGAAGCAAAATTTAGTCCTTTAATTTTCTACCTTTTTCCATAGAATGATTCTTATGTATGCTATGACTTTGTATTGAGATACTGTAATTGTTTGGTGCATTCATGCTTTTGTTACCCACCCTGACTATGCCAGTGAAAGGCAGGATATAAAACTTGTAGGTTTTCATCAATATTCTGCTAGTTTTCTTTAATATGGCTATTTAGTTGATTTACATTGGTGCAAAAGTTGGAGACTGGATGGATATACATGCAAAAGTATGTAGATTACATAAATCATAGTTATAATTTAAAAGTGTTTCAATGGACTCCAAACATCAAGACAGTTTGATCGTGTTATACATTTTAATTCAACAGGGGTTTTTTTCTGAATTGATATTATAATAAACCACTACCTTATATCCAGGTCCTAGCTGATGTATTGCAAATATCTGTGCTGGGTTGAGAGCTTCAGTGAATACATAGACTGCTCCAAGCTGACCACAAAACACTCTATTTGCATCAGCAGTTTCAGATGATCCCAGAAAACATTTATCATAACTCTGTATTAAAATATATATCAATATTTGAAGCCATTTACCACAAAAATGCAGTTAGAGACACACAGAAGCAAGGATACCAAGCTGTTTAAATCAGTCATGCAAATAAACACATTGTACTACTTTTCTAAAAAATAAGCTTTGGGAAATATCCAACTGTGGCATTAGTGCAAGTGATGTTGCGCTAGCAGAAATTAGATTCCGAACTACACACAAGAGGAGAAGCCAACTAAAGTTACATTTCCATAAGCGCAGTTGTGCAAGCAGTTGCACAACCCGCTATGCAAGTGGCTGGGCATCATGCTTACACAACCCCTTGTGCAAGTGGTTGTGCATTACGCTTGTGCAACCTGTTGTGCATTATCTTGCACAACTGTTTGCACAATGGGTTGCGCATGCGTAGTACACAACAACTTGCATATGCGAAGCTCCTCTAGCACTATTTGGGTTTGCAGAATGACACTGTTGGAGACTGCCTCTATAGCTAAGATGCACATTTTTGCTTCACTTTCAGTTTAAAACCAGTTAAACTAGTTAATTCTTTACACATCAATAAAAATCTAACTAGCTTGCTTATAATGTAAATCAGACATTTTTTCATATATTTGAACATTACAAGATTAACATTTCATGGCATATTAATTACAAATAAATCTAGCCTGAACTACAAATTAAACCCCAGTTGAAACTTTATTATGAAGCAAAGATCGTTTCTCTTCTCCTTTGACATTAATAAGAAGCATAAAGAAAAGTCTGAGAAAAAACTCTAGGATACTAGAAAAATGCACGATCTACATTTCAATTTGAATCTTGACTAACTGGGATCAAATGGCACATTATGTGGGAGACCTGTAATGAGATGTCTACTTCTTTATTTTTATGCAACCAGCCACAGCCCCTCCCCCCAAATTGTACCAGAGCAATAGCACTGGAGAAAAGGGCTGTTAAACCCTTCCCTCCCTGAAACATTTTCCATAGCAGGAAGACTTAAACCTTTTTCCTCACACTGTTTTCCTGATCTAATTCCTCCCCTCCTCAAATGAAGACACTGGCTTGCTGTGGAAAACATAGAGGTCTCTGTATGTTTGCACAAGGAGGCAAACAACAATTTCAAAAGGGCAACTTAAATGCAGAAAATGGTCAGAGAAAGTGTTTAACTTCCTCTTCCAAGTACTGCTGCTCTGATCAAAACTGAAGCCTCTCACAGCAGTTTTCAAGTAAAAAGAGACATGTTGGGGAGATCCAGACATGTATCTCCCAGATCTTGTGGTTTGGCCTTGAAATGGGATGTCCTCTCAACAGACCTTTTCCAATGGTAGCAAGATGTCTGAAGAATGATAGCTCCTTGGACTCAGGGACAGCCATTCTCCCTTAGTACCTTCATAGCATTTTCTGGAAAGGAAGCTTATTTTTGAATGCTATTCTGCATATATTCAGGAATATAAGAATGAAAAAGACATACATCATTTGTGTTCACATGCCAAGCCATATCGCCATAGGATACTAGCTGACCATTTACGTAACAACGAATTTCACTGTTTCTCCAGCGATTGTAGATATGTACAATGCTAATCATGTACCACTAAAAAGAAACAAAAAATATATCATTAACAAGAAGCAAAAGCATTTAAAAAATCACAGCACTTTTAATTATAATACAGGAGCACAGTGTTTCCTTGAAAATTAAAGCAATTAAATTGTCCTGTAATAAACAAGATACCTGTTACACTGAAATCTGTAATTATAACTCAAGTTATTACAGAAATTAAAAATTGAGAAATATATAAGAAAACCCACAATGCAACTGAAACTGAGAATTCACAGTCGTCAGATTCTAACTACACCTTTAGCCAGCAGTTCCTCATGAGAAATGGAAAACAGGCTGTGAAACTGAGCAGAGTTCCAAAACAACAACAACACAGTTTGTGATACAGCCTGACAGTTTACTGACTAGATAGGTGTGTTTAAATAGTGTTTGGACCCCAGCTGCTGCAACAAGTAGCCTCAGTTACCTATACCTGAATAATCTTTCTAGTGTGTATGGCTTTTATACAGCTCTCTCTCCAGAATTCTCTCTGTTGAACCTAATATGAAGCACAGCAGCTTTAAAGGAGGAAAACAATGCAGACCTTATAATGCAAACCTTCTATTCAATTGTGGGCGCAATTTTACTTTATGTATTCTCTACAGTGCGTAATTTATCAGACTTCAATCTTGCCAAAGTCATAATCCAAAACACGCGGTCCTACATATGATCCCCTACACTTGCACAGGGAAGTATTTCAAATACTTGGCACTGGCATTTAATTTGCAAGGAGAACGAATGAACAGGGAACAGATTCCCCCCCCCCCCCGCTTTGGGCAGCAGGTGGGGGGACAAGGCACGGATTGCATTTCTAAAAGAATCACTCCCTGCAAATTTCAAACTGAAAGAATTCTGGAATGTACATAAAAGAGTACAGGAGCTAAACACAGACCATGTTTTATTTGTGCACATGTTATCTGAAGCTATTGCCTGTTTATATATGCTCCTTATCCCAACTGATTTTCTTTTACAGCTGGCTAACACTTGGAGCAAGGCCTCCCTGATCGGCTTAATTGGTAGGAGGCCTCATAGGAGCTCCCTAAGACATGTTGGACCCATACCAGTCCAACACCAAAATACAAGGCCAAAAGCTAGGAAGAAAATAAGTACAAGCTTTGGACTGTACATCACACTTATTGCAGTGACCCTGAGTAATTACGTCCATCTTCAGATTTTTGAAGATTTGAATATAGGTAAATCTCAGACATAGAAAAAAATATCCATTTGAAGAAAATGTTGAAAAATAATATCACAGCTGGAAAAATGTTTCCAATTCCAAATTGCCAGCATTGAAATTAAATACGAAAGTTAGCCAGTATTTTTCATATGGCCAGACAAGTTAGAAACTCTTGGATCTGTTGCAAGACTGATGTATCTTTTTGCATATCATTTGAAGGTACTGTCATTCTTATACTATGTGTTACCCCATCAGCATCAGAAAAGAACTACCACATGAACCCAAATCATTAGCCTGGCATCTGCTTTTCAGAGGCTTCCATGTTTTCACTCACAATGGTTGGTGTGCTGCCACCTTCTGGCGAACATGACAATGCCAACCTTCCTTCCATCCTTGAACTACAGATATATTTTATTTTTATTTAAAACATTTATATCCTGCCCTATATCATTAAGATCTCAGGGTGGCACATGAGCAAGGATTGTCTTGGCAGCTGCACAGTGTCAGGGTAGAAACTGAGCCGATGGAACCCCAGAGCGGTTCTGATTCTGAGGAGGAGCAGCAATCCGTGGGAGAGGAGCGAGCTCATCCCTCGCAGGCACAACAGCTGGCAGAGATTCCTCCTGCCGGCATTCCTGAAATAGATAGCGATCCTAGCAGTGAGGAAGTGCGGGAACGGGGCTTGCTTGACACTCGACACAGACGCAGAGAGCGACGAGCGATGGAGGGCGTGGAAAGGAGGCGTAGCGCCTGTTTGGCGCACAAGCAACGGCCGCCTCCCGTGGACCCAAGGGAAAGAGGGAGGATCTCTCCCTAGCCCATAAGATCAGGGTCTTCAAGTGACTCTCCTTCAAACGGGGATCAACTGCCTACTCGGCGCATAGGCCACTCTGCTGTTCCTTGCTTAGTCACTGGTGATTAGCATCTGAAAGAGTCATTAAGTTGTAAAAGGATTAAAGCCTTGAAAAGAATCCTTTCGTCTGTGTCTTGAGTTGGCTATTGGAGTCTACCAAAAGAGGCCGCTAGGGCGCCTCCTGACACACAGTGATCCCAGCTCCCTCTCCAGCTCACAGGCTGGGAAAAGACTGGGGTTCTTTTCTTTCACCATTGCATCACCAAGGCATCCAAGGCACTTCAGCCACCCAGGGCCAGGCCAGCAAGCCTCCTACCATTCTTTCCTGCTATAGGGCAGGAAATGGGAGATGGGAAAAGGGCTTGATGATCATAATTTTTGGCTACCAAGGCCAAACAAAAATGGTACATTATGCATGCTTAATGTTCACAATGCTTTACCTCACTGTGCGTTTAGACAACTCATCGTATTCAATGAGCTGCCAATTTATACTTCATACATATTTTAAGTTAAACATCACTATACTTTATTTTCTTTATTAAGAGGTGGATAACTGAATAGTGCTCGATTTTCTAGATTTAGGTATTTTGTAAAGGACAACTAAGAGTGCAATCCTCTGCGTGTTTAGACAGAAAAAAGTCCTACAACTCCCAGCATTCCTCAGCCCTAAGTTATTTGTATTTTAGTTCTTTGTAAGGGTAAAATACATTTCATTTAAACCTCATTATATGCTTTATATTCTTCTTACCCTGGCATTTTAAAGCATTTTAGAACATAATCCTAAGAGTGATGGAACTTTGGTAATCCTATTTATAGGTCGCCTTTTTTTACCTGCATTCCTCTGAAGACTGGAAAGGTCACTGAGCAGCAAATACAAGCATGCACAAGATACCCCAAGTACTATTATGAATTCTACTGGGATGATTATTCCTCTTAGAAAGGCAATTAATTTCAGGCACAAATATTTATATTTTCCTACTTGTAGAAAGGCTAGGATTAAAGTTAAATGTCTCCCAACAATGCTGAAGGTCAAGAAACAAAGACAGTAAGTCCTAAGGTGTTCTAGAAATAAAACTTTGTCAGCATTTCTTTAAGATGTTATAGCAAGACTTTGTGCTTGCATGCAGTGTAAACTAGGCAATCTGCTTATCTCTTCTTGCCATAGATGTGATTGTAGCAACTTCCTCTTAAAAAGATACATTCCCACTATTGAAGGATCTACAAAAGCTATTTAAACCTGAATGAGAAAAGAATGGAGGCTTCGTTTTGCCTGCTGTATGATTTAAAATGTCCTGTTACAATTTATTTTCTGATTAAACTCTTGTTGAAAAGATCAAGATAAATGCAGAAAACTTTGTTTTTATGTGGAACATTTGTTCTGACAATTAACCTTCAATTAACCTGACAATTACTTTATGCAAATAATTAGTTTAATATAGTGCTTCCTCTCTAGAATTGTTCAGAATATCAAAAATAAAACTAATAATTAGAACAATTTAACTTTTCTTGAGATTATTACCTTTACGGTTTTAACAACCATTATATTTAGACTCATTGGAGTGGTGTCTGATGACTCTATCATTTGTTATAGAAGCATTCTGTGCTTACCTTGCGTGGCTGAAAATCATACTTCACACAGTGTTGAAAACCTTTGCCTTTTGACTTCAGTGATGTGACTATTAAGCAGTTGCCAACAAAATGAGCAGAGTATCCAACACCTTTGCTAGTGCGAAAACTGAAATAATAAAAGAGCATTTTTAAAAGTATTCCAAGAAAATTATTTTGATCTAGCAAAACCCAGGAAGTACTTAATTGTGCCTCCACTTTAGATAAAGGATAGAGTTAAAACCCTTCATGCACTGATAATTAATGCACTCATAATCAATAGGAAAAACACAGTAAAATCTTCCAAATGATTGATATTTCTGTTATTTATTTATAATGACAGCCAAATCCTGAAAGTTCAAATAATGAAAAATAATCAAATAGCCTTTTGCCATTCTGTGCACAACGTCACATGACTTCTTTTCAAATGTTTTATGCAGCTTCTAATATTTAATGAACAATTGCATAGCACTCTGTTATGCTTTTCCTTGCAGCCACATCTAACCACTGCTGTCCCCTTTTTACATATCATGAATTGAAACCAAGTTTTTAGTGACTTGTTTGTTGCTACCTCATCAATCTGTGGCACAGGAGGGATCTGAACACATATGACCATGATCCAGCATCTTGCTAAAGCTTAATAAAAAAAGGATTCCAATTCTTCACAAAAGACAGATAATTTGTTATTGCATCTATTCTTCAATCACCACATTTTGTGGAACTTTACTTTGTTACAAATATGGTTTGCAATACTTTAAAAAAATAACTTTGCACTTTGTTTAAAGCCTTATACGTATTCCTTAGTTATCTGTTCTCTATTATAACTATTATTCAGTTAAAGTTATAAATAACAGTTCCAATATTTGGTATCAATTCAGGACTTCAAATTTAACATTGGCCATTATTTCTTCCTTTCTGTACTAAAAGGTGATGCAAGTAGAAAACAAGCATAACAATCACCAGTTACAAAATTTGGTTTGGACTATATGCTTCAGTGATTCAGAAAGCAGCCTAATTTGGCTAGGACCACTTCAGAGGCCACCTAGTTCAAGTCAGATCCAAACCAGAACCTTGCTTCAGCAAATCTGAAGCTTTGTGACTCCCCATTGACTTTCATTGGGAAATCATGAAATAGTAACATTTTGCTTTCTGGCAGAATTGGATGGTAGCCCCTTCCAAGGGGATTAATCCAGCCAAATGTCAGACAAATAGGTGAAAGTTTTGTGCAGACAGCCTTTACTTTTGATTTATTTTCTTTAAGGGAAGTGCTGGCAAATTTTTAATTTGACAGAATAGGATGAAATTTGCAGGCACAGTTGTCCCTTCTGAGGGGATGAAGCTTGTCAAATTTCAGACAAACAAATGGGGGGGGGTTGTGCAAGAGTAGCCTTTACATTAAAGGATTTACTTATCCCCCTTTGTTACCACCCCGTAACATGGGCAATCTGTATAAAAATGACACACTTCAAACAGACACCACTAGAGAAGAAATCTGCAAATTTTAGAAGGTTAGGTTCAGGGATTTGTGTTTTAAATCAACCTTGGAGGGAGCAATCCTGTGGCCACTAGATAGCAGCTAAACGACCATAGGATATCTGGTTTTCTGGGAACTGACTTCCCCCCATTTCCACGCTGCCTCGGAGACAGCGCGGAACAGCCCCATCCCCTGCACTCACAAGAAGAGCACAGAGCAGCCGAAAAGGGATATTCTGGGGGGCGTTCCAGGGCAGGAGGGCAGAAATGCCTAGACGACAAATCCAATGTGTCCTACAGCAGCCTCCTCCCCTGCCCAGCCCTCCTGTGGCTAGACAGCCGCAATCGGCTGTCTAGCCGAAAATGCAGGGCAGGAGGAGCACGGATGGAATGATCCCCTCCATGCGTCTCCTGCCCTGCTTTGGATAGGCGGTCACCTCCAAGTTCGGAGGCAGCTGCCTATCTGAGTGGGATTGCACCCTACAGTTGATTTGGGAGAGGGAACTAAAAAGGATTAATTTCCCCCACCTGTGGTTTTCTGTGTATTTTAATTTTGTATGCATACATTACAGGTGCCCCTAAGGAAGAAACCTGTAAAATTTCAGGTTAGGTACAGTGGCTGGGGAGTTATGATGAATGAAATACAATTTGAGGTTTTGGGACTGCACTGCAAAGCAGATAGGACAGGAGTGGATGTGGACAAATGGCAGAAGCAGAAGGACTTGAAGATCCAGCATTTTCCATGTTAACACCCAGTGCTGCACCCTCCTAGGCCTGCCTGGCAAAGAACATAAATGTACCTTTACCAGCAGCAGGCATTCCCTGATCAGAGAGGCACAGTCTCCTTATTACTGAAGGGACATCATATTGGAGTAGCAATGTGTTTTTGATTCAGAACTGAGGTACTAACCTGTCCTAATAAAAGAACTGGGCCACCTTGCCAAGGGTGTTTCTTCTTTTAGTTTTCTGCCTGCCACTCTCTGCCTTCTTATCTGCCTTATGCTTCTCCTTCTCCACCACCTGCAAATTCTTTTCTGAGTAATGAGTAAAAGCTTCCCCTCTGCCCCACTTCCCAGTGTGTGATTTCTTTCTTTTTATAAGCCTTTGGCTGCCCTTCAATTCTTAAAAAAAGAAGATTGACTTACCTCTGGGTAAGCGCGTACTGCCCCAATTCAGGACCATGGCAATTTGAGAAGGGGGATTTACGCTTTCCCCTGTGCTGTTTTCATGGTGAAATCCCCCACACGTGTTTTGAGACTCCCCCTCCTTTAACACCTCTGCTGGGGGGGGGGGGATTTCAGTATGAAAACAGAAATGGGTGAGCTTAAATCCTCCCTCCCAAATTTCCATGGTCCCAAACTGGAGCCATGCGCACTTACCCAGAGCTAAGTCAATCACACATACACATAGCTTTGCCAGGAAGAGCTACGTGTCTCAGCTCACAAGGGGAAAAAGCCAGTCACTATCAAATGAAGTGCTGAACTAGAGGAGGAGGGGGCCGAGGGCACTGATGAAGGAGGAGGGAGGGATGGAGGTGGCAGTAGCACACACTGTTGGCAGGCAGAGTTCAGCAAGCCAGATTACCAGGACAGGCTTTTCACCATTCTTGCCAAGCAACTATGTAGACCTTTTGAACAAACCATGCTGAATCCACCCTGCCAAGTTTGGGCAATATGACAAGCCACTCTGAAACAAACATGGCTCACTGTCAGGGTGGACACTGAGCCCATAGAATCCCAGAGTAGTTCTGATTCGGAGGAAGAGCAGTCGCTCCTGGTAGAGGAGCGCGCCCCTTTTTCCCAGGGCCCGCAGCTGACAGAAATTCCTCCCACCCACATTCCTAGATTAGAAAGCAGTCCAGGGAGTGACCCAGCACCGATAGCAGACTGGTTGGATGCGCGGCGCAGACGCAGAGAGCGGCGCCAAATGGAGAGCGCGGAAAGGAGGCGTAGCGCCCGGTTGGCGCTCAAAGAATGGTTGCGCCCAGAGGATCCAAGGGAAAAGGGGAGGGATTCTCCCTAGTCCTTATATTCAGGGGTCTGCCAGTAATTGCTTTTCAAACGGGGACCAACTGTTCCAACTTAGGGCATAGGGATGCTGCTGCTCAGATCTAGTTGCTACCTGTAGAGTTGTAAGTTGTAAGAGAAGAATAAAGCTTTGAAAAGAATCCCTTTGTCTGCGTCTGGACTTGGCTACTGGATTAGACTGAGAGAGCCCTCCAAGGAGCCCTTGACACTCACAACCCACCGTGGCTTATTGTGTCAATAACTACAAAATGTTTTCTTGTTTCCATGTAGAGCTTTCTGCTGTTCTTGAAGCAAAAACATTACAAATCTATACATCTGTAAGGGTTGCACCATTCAATTACCAATGTGGTGTGCTCAAAATGAAAAAAAAACCCTGCAAAATCTATACAGAAACTGTGTAATTAAACTGTACAACTGGAATATTGTTTGTTCCAACACCAATACAGAAAAGAGAAAAAGTTTCTAAATTTTTTCATAGCTTCCCTAGACTTTATGGGTTGTATCCTCACTTAGCCATGCTTAAATCAATAGGTTAGTCATGACAAACCCATTAATATGAATGGGTCTACCCTAAGCATGACTAGATCTGAATCCATCCCTATTAGTTTAAACTAAGCAAATTTGTTAGTCTTTAGTCAAGCAATTAATGATGTACTAAACTTAAAAAAAAAAAAATTCCCAATTCATATGAGCTGGCGCTCCAACTAACCTTTTAAAAAACCAATTTCTGCCACCTCTGATCACATACTGACTAAGCTTTGGGGGAATATTCCTTCATGTTAGATTTCATTCCTTTGAATGGAAGCAAAAACATGTCCTCTCTTCACCTCATAAGATGCTGCAGAAAACTGTCATTCCGCTTTGATTTATTTTCAGACATTGGAACAATCTCACTCCAGGATATGCAGCAAAATCTCTAATTAAATCAATTATCAACTTGTGAAGAATTGCTACATGTCAAACTAAGAAACACTCAAAGTATAAGAAAGTGCAGCAGTAGTAAAGGCTACTTCTCTTACTTTCACAGTCATGTGAAAATTACACAAGTGTCTTTTTTGCTTTAAATGTATCATAATTTTCAAAAATATATGTGCATGGATTTATGCTATTCTCCCTACACCCACGTAGGGAGAAAATGCCATATGTGAAGCAATCCTGAGACCTATCTAGATTTCTGGGATGCTGAATAATCTTACCACCGAATGGTAAACAAATGTCCTTTACATCAAGTGGGCTCTCCCACACTGGAAGCATTCAAGGCGAGGCTGGACAGCCATCTGTCAGGGATGCTCTGACTTGGATTCCTGCATTGAGCAGGGGGTTGGACTCGGCCTTGTAGGCCCCTTCTAACCCTACTATTCTATGATTCTATGACATTTGGTACAGAAGTCTGTATTTAACCCACAAGCTCATGTTTTTTATTGTTTAAAAATGAAATTCCACTGTCATCACTATTATTAAAAATTTGCTTAGCACCAAAATACCAAAATGAGTGTTGTTCAGAACACAGGAGCAAGATAGACTCTACTCAGAAGGCTTACAGTACAGGTTGAAAATATGGGAGTGTAGACAGGGCCTGAAAAAGGAAGAGCAAGTCTTGAATAACAGAAAGCATAGCAAAAATGGGACTATTGGGTAGTATCCAATAGGGGCCGTGTGCATGCAGCCAGCTCCGCCGGGCCCTGGGTGGCCCGTACAACACGCGGCTGCAATATAGCGCTTCTGGGGGTAAGCCTCAATATGAACGGAAGTGCTCGTTTCTGGAAAGGGCATGACCTGCCCCTTCCAGAAGCCAATGTTTTCACTGCCAGTGGGGCTGTCCGCATGCACATGGCCCCTATTGGATCCTACCCATAGTAGTCCAGTAGCACTCTGAAGAAGTAGTTTCTTGTAGAAGAACAAGGTATAGGAAACTGCATAGTACAAAGATACATGTGAGTAAAAAGATACCCATAGTAGTCCAGTAGCACGCTGAAGAAGTGGTTTCTTGTAGAAGAACAAGGTATAGGAAACTGCATAGTACAAAGATACATGTGAGAGAAGGACACTATGAGACTATGAGTTTGGAGGGAGAATTTTTCAGTAGTACTCTCCTTTTTACATCCCATATCCAGACAAGCTCATCACTGCTGCCAAAGCCTTCCAACATAATGTTTCTGTAGGTCAGCTGCCCACTTGCCTACATCACAGTGTGGAAACACTACTGGAGACAGCAGCCACATACCTTTTAATACTGAATGAGAAAGAAAGA
Organism: Heloderma suspectum; assembly: GCF_057233095.1. Lineage (NCBI taxonomy): Eukaryota > Metazoa > Chordata > Lepidosauria > Squamata > Helodermatidae > Heloderma > Heloderma suspectum. The sequence goes on along the minus strand of NC_139460.1, from coordinate 40,756,609 downwards.
CTAATGATCTTGAAAATAACTGGGACCCAAACTGACTTTTTCCCAGGGTTACTTCTTGTATTGCACCACAACAACCATGTGTTGTCCAGTGAGTGTATACTCGTCAGAGAGCCAGAGGCTAGTACTAAACTCTAGCTCCTGGCAAGCATACTAGACAACATGCACAACTGCAAAGATATATTTGTGTATGGGTGTGTGTGCAAAACATTTTTCAGTTACACCTTCAATGTTTTATTTTTAAGTAGCATAATATGAGAGAAATTCTGCCATTTTTTATCAGAGGAAACTATTTCTCAATTCCTAATCACTGTTTCAACAGTTTTTATTTCATACAATCTTGTTCACTGATCCGTGAAAAAAGTCCTAGTAGAAATTTAGAAAACTCTAAATCTGACTTACTGATCACTAAGTATTTTTTCAAATACCTGATACTTTTAAAGCCTATACTTAACCATATCCATAGAAGCAAGAGGAAACTACTGGAATTAAATATTAATTCCAGACAGTAATCCAGGAGCCATAAATGCATTTTGCCACCCAACTTGATTCCTCCATCCATCTCCGGCTCTATACTTCCTTGTGCCCCTAACAGGAATACCACAGTTGTGGACATGTATTGAATGACAGAATATCTCTACATTTCACAACTTTTGATCACAATGTTATTTGTGTGTGTGTGCAACAGGGGCCAGCGATTTACAATAGCTTATTTAAAATGTGATAAGCTCAACAAGGGCCAGATAAAATTATGTTCAGGCTAAATCCAGCCTACATTCCACCAGTTAGCCACTCCTGATCTAAGTAATAAACTCAAACTCATATCACTTCATTAGTAATTTCTAAGCTTTATAGTTAAATGATACATTTATAATTTGCGGGGAGAGACATGCTCTAATCCAAACTAAATATATTCAAAGGTCTAATTTAGGGCGCAATCCTATGGGGATAAGCGGCTGCATCTGAACTTGGAGGCGACCGCCTATCCAATGCAGGGCAGGAGAAGCACGGTCAGGATTGTTCCCTCCATGCTTCTCCTGCCCTGCATTTGTGGCTAAATAGCCGAAGGTGGGGCAGGGGAGGAGGCTGCCAGACGACACATAGGATGTGTTGTACTGGCATTTCCGCCTTCCCCGCCCCATTTTGACTGCTCTGTGCTCCTCTTGTGAGCGCGAAGCATGGGGCTGTTCCGATGAGGCAGCGCAGTTGGGGGGGGGGGTCTGTTCTCCAGGAAATGACCTTGGAGTGCGAGTTCCAAAGTCAGCTCCCTGAAAACCAAATATTCTACTAGCGGCCATAGGATTGCTCCCTCAATATATTAAGAGTGCAACCCTGTGCATGTTTAGACAAAAAATAGCTAGCTGGGGAAAGCTGGGAGCAGTAGGAATTTTTTCTGTCTAAATATTCATAGGATTGCATCCTAATTGTATTAATTCTATGTATTTTTAGGATGGGGGAATAAAGCAATTATTCAAGGCATTTTCTACTTTACAGGATTCTTTTAACAGTTTACAACAATTTATTTAAAGCCCTGTTATTTTTATACAGTTGTCATTCACCCTGAAAGAAGTAAGCAAGAAAATATTACATTTTTGCACTCATTAAAACATTTTAAAAAGTAGAACAATGCTAAAACTATATTAATGTTTACTTACCAATAGAGATACGGTTTATCCTTATCTACATTAATATTGTTCAATGGATCCATGCGAAACCAGGTGTTAAGCGTAAACCCATTTTGATAAGGCCACTTGGCAATAGGAGGCAATGCAATTGCCTATGAAATGAAAACAAAAAAAGAAACATGATTTGTGCTATAATGCTAAATAAAATTTGTAGAAAAATATCTTCTTTTTTTGCAATCTCACTGCAAGCAAATTTGCAAACCTAACCTTGTCATGCTATTATAGTTCACTCAAAGAGAGTGGGGCTAGGGAGACAGGCAGGATTTTAAAATCTCTCAGCAACAGTTTAGTGCTTGACTTTTCCCACTTCCCATCTTTTTCTTTTACTTGTGTTAGTAACATTGAGATGATGTTACCAAGGGGTTCAACCTGCAGCAGATCCTGGCCAGAAACTACTTCACTGGAAAAAGTGTATTAAATCAATCCATATCCCAGATATTACAGTACAGAAAATATTGCAGCAAGTACCATAGAGAAAGAAAACACAGACTATTTCCTCAAAGTCTGCAAAGTAAATTTATCCAGTTGTTAAAGATCTAATTTTAACTATGAAAGAGAGGTATTGTTTAAAACTTACTGCGGCACTGCAGCCTGGGAAGTTGAAAAAAGTGTCAGGACCATGTCTCTGCGGCATCTGATTAAGGACTGACAACAGCTTGACTGCATGTTTAGGCTGTCAAAAACAACAAGATTGTGGAGCTGTAAAATATAATCATTTGATGATATTCTTTGCAATGTATTAGGTACTGACTAGATTTCTAACAAGACTAGAAATTAATTTTGAAGATGGTGTCAGAAGCATCCTTTAAAATAAAGCAATCAATTAGATAAACTTATTATTTACACAGCTCTAGAGACAAATAAATCATAAGTATTTTTGCATTAGTTACAGCTTACCCAGATTCCATTTTCACCACGTAGCATGCTGAACAAAAGCTTCAACTCCTTGACAGTAATGCTGTAGCTGGCAAGAACCCCCAACATATCAACGAGAAGATCTTCAAAGAGAAATAAAATTGCTCTAATCCTTGTTTACATTTTTGTCAAAGCAACACTTTACAGGTACAAGCTGGATTGGCCATTAGTACTAACATTTCTGAATGCTAGTTTCCCCACCTCTCAATACTACCTTCTTCTGCAAAACTCATAGCTACCATTACATACTAGTGATGAAGTGATCCTGCTTTTAAATGCCTAAAGCAACAAAAGAAGACATTTGTGTGAATACTATCTTAGGTTTTTATTGTCTTTTATCTGGTTTTTATTTTAATATGTTGTTCACTGCCTTGGGGATCCTTAGATCAAAAAAGCAGTTTATTTATAGATCATCATCTTCATCAACCATTGAGAAACAACAGATTTATGAAACTGAGTTATATGCCTGGAAGCATATTTTCCATTCCTTTCCTGAAAATACTGATGGCCAAACTAGTCATTGCACATGTGCGGTAACTACCCAAAGCCAGAACCATATTTATAAACTTTTCCCTGCCCTGCCTCTCTTTTGATAAAATAACTTGCCACTAATAAAGCAGGTGCCCGGTAGGGATGATGGAGAATTCCGCCACGGATTCCAGTGAGGCCGGATTCTAAAGAATACGCCATTTGCGTACGCTGCGTGTTTTGTGGGGGGTTTTGACGTTAGCCGTGATAGGCTACGTAAATTCTTGCGTAGCCTATCACGGTCCAAGAACAGCAATGGTGGCGGCAGCAGCCCTGCCACGGCCGGCCAGGAGACCAGACGCTGCCGCTGCCGGAGCCGCCACCGAATCTGCCCCAGGTAAGTGCCCTTCCGGGGGGATTCCACAGGGGGGCGGGGGGCAGGAGGCCGTTCCAGCCCCCCGGAATCCGTGGCGGAACGGCCTCCTGCCCCCCGCCCTCCCGCAGAATCCCCCCAGGACGGCACTTACCTGGGGCGGATTCGGCGGCGGATTCGGCAGCAGCGGCGGCTGGTCTCCTGGCTGGCCGCGGCAGGGCCGCCGCCGCCACCGCCATTGCCATCCTTGGACCATGATAGGCTATGTAAGAATTTACGTAGCCTATCATGGCTAATGTCAAAAAACCCCAAAACACACAGCGTACGCAAATGGCGGCAGCTACGGTGGCCGCCATTTGCGTTCCCTATTTTTCGCCAACTTATCTTACGTAAATATTTACGTAAGATAAAACAGCAAAATAAAAAGGGGAATGCAAATAGCGTAGTGGACACTATTTGCGTTCCTTTATTTTTCGCCGTTCTAGCCTACATAAATATTTACGTAGGCCAGAATAGCAAAAAATAAAGGAACGCAAATAGCATCCACTACGCTATTTGCATTCCCCTTTTTTCTGCCATTTTATCTTACAAAAATATTTACGTAAGATAAGTCGGCGAAAAATAGGGAACGCAAATGGCAGCTGCCGTAGCCGCCCCCATTTGCGTACGCTGCGTGTTTTTGTGGGTTTTTTTACATTAGCCATGATAGGCTATGTAAATTCTTACGTAGCCTATCACGGCTGTCTAGCTGGACGCAAATGGCAGCCGCTATTTGCTTCTGCACCAGGCCGTCCACGGCCGGAAATCCGGCTGCGGACAGCTCTGGCCAGCTGCTCCATGGCTTGGCCACAGAGCGGAGCTGGCCATCGAGGATTCTGGGGGGGAGGACCGGATCGCCTCCCCCCCGTCGAGGATTCTGCAGGGAGGGATGGAGCAAAGCTAAGTGAGTTTCGTACATCCACAGTGCCCGGAGAAGATCTTAATGCATAGGCAGCTTGGTCTGGGAACAAGAGCTTCTTCAGGTATTTGGCCCAAGCCATTTAGGGTTTTAAAGGCAACTACCAGCACCAGGTCATGGCAAATTAATCAAATAAGATCAGACAAAAGAATTAAAGGTAGTTGGCGCAAAGCTGCTATTTGCCAGACTGCTGGTTCTCCAAAATACATTGCTGCCTGCTTATAGTCTCTAGGTTAGAGGTGACAACAATTATCCTTTTTTATAGTTTGCCCTACAAACTAGTGCTGTCACCCAAATATAGAAAACTTGCTTGACTAATCTTTAGTCAATCAAGCTATTAACTCTGCACAAAGATGCATTAAAGGTTCCTGCTTGGGACTTTGTGGCCACCATGCCAGTAGCAGCATTATTTCAACTAAGATAGATTTTATAAAAAGCTTACTTTTAAATGGATAATTTATATAAATGGATAATTTACAGTAGTTGTTAAAGATAAGTTTTATATCAGAGAAGACATTTTGACCAACATTAATTTAATTTGATTTTTTTATGGTAATATACAACATGTGTGGTATATTAAAAGTTTGTATGGAAATACTGATAGTCAAAAAACATAACAAGAAACAAATGTGTTATATGGAACATTTGCATAAAGTAGTTGGTAAAGTAAAGATTTGTTATATGTTTGTAAATATTAATTTGAAGAATATATACTATTTTTATAATTATTAGATTTAACAGAAAGATTTAACACTCTCTATGAGAGTGAATATGATATGAGTATGGTTTTTATCAAGTGTATGTGTTGTAAAGGAAAATAGCTCTAAATATCATGGCTGAGAACTAATTTTTAAGAATTGCATATGTTAACTTCACTATACAACACAAATATGTATATTTCTATATATATATTAAACAGATCAATTGCTCTTGAGGAAGAGACCTAGTCTCGAAACATGTTGAGCATTTTAGAGCATTTTTAGAGATCTACATAATAAACATTTTTATATTCCACGAGTATTTTAGAGATCTACATAATAAATAAATTATTATTATAGTCCATAGTCAGAGGCTGTTTTGAATTTTTTGTTAACTTTTTGACGTTTAGGGCATCCCCTCGACCTTGTGTTCTCAATCAAGTGTGAGACTGGGGGGCTGATATTAGAGGCATTATCTGTGATCCCATAGTTATGGGTGAGACCACTTCCTGATAAAGTTTAGATTGTCAATGGTCATTCCCCTTCCTATTAAGATGGTCCACCTGAAGAAACTTATGGAATCTGAGGGATTTCTGCTCTAGTAGAGTTACTAGTTAGCATGGCTGGTGCTGGTGTACCATACTATAGCTGGTATTCCATAGTATAATATAGTGAGCTGCAACAAGCTATTGGCACAAGGAAGAGGGAGGGATAGGGACAGTACTGCACAGTGAACTAAAAAAAGCATTATGCATTCCAGAGAATATAAATGAGTGCACACTACAAAAAAATTAACAGAAAAACTGTGAAATAACAGGATAACACATGTACAATCATGCTTTAAATGTGTGAAGTACAAAGTATATTAACATATTTTAATATTTTAAAAGGGAGGGAAAGAAAGAAAATAGAACTCAAAATAGAATATCAGAAAAGCCCTTTATTTATGGCTCTATATTCTCTATATCCCATTAAAGAACATATTACCACTGTTATGAAAGTCAATTTAATAATAATAATAATAACAATAACAACAACAACAATAATAAATATATTCTTATTTAACTTGATGAGGTTCAGCTTTTTTTATTCTTATTTTTAGTTATGCTCGTTCATTCTGAAAGGTTTGAAAATTTGGTACAAAACAACAATCCTCCCCTGCCCCACAAAGTTTAAATATACAAAACTACCTTCCAAATGAGCACAAACTTCCAAATTTATATTTTTGAGATGGCGAGATTCTTTAAATGTCTTTTTAATTTAAGTGATCTCAGAATGAGTTATATTCTGTTGTTATATTTCTTCAAAACACTCACAATTTCATTAATTGCACAGCATTTTGACATTTGTAGGACACAGCTAATAAAACCAATGAGATGCCAATTGCTAATGAGGGCCTGTTTCTGCATCCCACTCCATCTCTCCCACCACAAATTCAGGTAATAAAACTGTAATTCAGTGCATTTCCAGTGTTCGAAAATATTTAGATTTTATTCATTTGGTGGCTTGTACCTGCAATCATATCATCCACCGTACTCATCTTCAGAAGCACTTGTTCAATTAAACCAACTTCTGTGCTGGTCTGTAAATTGCGGACACTTTTACGAAGGATGGCAGTAAACATACTCCAAATTTCTGCTTGGCATGTTACATCACAGTGTTCTAAAAGTTCTGACATGCATGTTATACTTTCTGCATCCTGGATTATAAAGTTCATCTCTAGATCAAATTCTCCACCAACCAGCTGAAAGCAAAAACAAAAAGAAAATGTTAATTTACTTATTAGGTTTTGACAATTTAATCAGCTCTACGTAACTCTTGATGCTTACTGAACATTTTGTGACCTATGAAAATTAACCTACTTTTATCACAGCTGCCTGTATCTGAACTTGTCTTATTCCACCAGCATTCTAAGAATACAGGAAGCAAGGCAGCCAGATCATGACAAAAATATGTATCTTTCTTGTGTCAGTGGTCTAATGTGAATGAAAAACAGCTGATATTATGTTAACGTGTGCACATCACACATTTTAAGATTATAATATGTGCGTGCAGACATGTACCTATTTTCTACAATGTATGTGGCAAGCATGCATCTATTATCATATATGATGGGATTCACATGCTCACCGCAGTCCATTGTAATTTATGGTACAATGCCAGTGGCCATTTTGAATATTCATCCCCCAGTAGGGAGTTGCCATTGTTTGTCATGTGATCTGAACACAGGCTGCAGGGGTTATTTGAGGGTTAAACATACCTCAAATAACCTATGGTCTGTTGTATGCAAAAACATGCGTATCCAATTATTTATGCACCCTGATCTCATAACTGTAAAGACAAAGTGCTCTGTAAAAGAGCAAGAAAAACATTCTATCATTGACAAGTGAGTACTGTTATGCTACCTAGCTTTTTAACCAATTTAAAAAAGTTAAACAATTAAATGTTAGGCACCAATGTTCACCAATGTAGCTAGTTCTGGTGGCTGACATACCTCTTGGTTGCTGTAGAGTGACTCTCTCTCTCTCTCTCACACACACACACACACACACTCCTAGCCCCTCCTTGGCTTGCTTGGCTCTTTGTGTAATTACAGTAGTCTGACACAATGTACCTGCTACGCGCTTTGAAAGGTGGCTGAAGCTTTCTCAACAATACCAGCTATATGTTGTTGCAACTGACTATCACCCTCAATCATTCAGCATTCAATATTTACAACATCATCACAGAGAGACACCCAAAGGTGAATACATAACTTTTTATATTTTATTTTATTATGTTACCTTGAATTAAAATGGGCATAGTTTAAGAAAAGAGACACTAAACAGTATATTAGGACATCATCATCAAACAAGACACTCACTCGCTTAGTGTTAGAGAATTCATGCTACATATACAGCTTACAACATTATAGAAAAATAGTCCATGGTCCTCATAAAGCCCCACCAACAAACAAAATGTTCAGTTGTACTCAGCATTATTCTTTAAATATAAGATATAAGGAAACAGTGTCCTTGTATATGCCTACTGCCTTTAAGAAAGCTATGAACAGTGTGTGTCAGGGGTGCAGAGGAACCAATAAGACTGTTACCCCCCAAAAGCCCTATTAGGCTAAATTTTAATATAAACCAGATAACTATAGTAACTTAAATATCCTTTGGCTGACAATAAATGGTAAGAACTAGCAAGCTCTGTGGCCACTCAAATGCTACCACAATAAATCATTGCTTTTCTGTATCATAGTCTAATAAATTCCTCCTTCAGTGTCAATCTTAAAATGTTATCTTTATTCATGATGGAATATTAAAAGTCTGATTTATGCCATTTTTTAGTAACTATTTGAATCACTACCCTGTGCTTGATTAAGGTCATATTATTTTGTTTAATAATACTTCAATTTACATTGTCTAATAGCAGTGAACAAAGCAGGAAAACAATTCCTAGTTTGAAATTTGACCCATCTAGATCTCACTCATTTTTAGCATCTATGCTAAAATGCTGTGCTATCCTAGATGAAATTAATTCCCAAATACAGTCAATTTGCAACTTGCTAGTTCTTCAGGATGGCTTTTATATCTGTCTTCATGGGGATTCGAAAAGCATCACAGAACACAGAAACTGATCCATAACAATCTCAATAGCCCAATATACCGCTATTGGGTGGTATAGAAATGAAACAAACAAACAAACAAATAAAATCTCATAGGGCAGGCATACATGCCTACAGTTCAAAGGCTCCAAAACCCCTAATTCAGCTTACCTCAATCTGGTGCCCTCCAGAAGCTGCACTACAATTCCCACAATCCTTGATCATGCTAGCTGGAGCTGACAGAAGTTGTAGTCCAAAACATCTGGAGGGCACCAGGTTGGGGAAGACTGCCCTAATTTTACACAGTGGATATACCTCAACCCTCATAAAATCCTATAAGCCAAATATACATACAGCCTGTGGGAATGCACGTTAGGGCTACAGCAGGGATGAAGAATCTCTGGATAAGGCCCACAGGGGTTCCCCATCAGGTTGGGCAGCTTCTCTGCCCCACTGCCCTCCCTGCCACAAAGGGGGAAGTACTTACTTCTGATCAGCAGCTGATTAGATATTATTATTATTATTAATAATAATAATATCCCGCCTTTTTCCCAATACTGGCACTCAAGGAGGCTTTACAACATTAAAACTTGTACAGTTAAAACCTATAAGAACTATACAAAAGTTAAAAATATAATTAAGTCATAAATAATATTAAAAGTGTATAAAATATCAAAATGTTAAAAGATAACAAGAAATATAACCATAGTATCCATCCGTCATATTCTCACAGGTCCAGACTAGCTATCCCCAAAGGCCTGCCAGAAAAAAAAAGTTTTTACATGCCTGCAAAAGCATATCAAGGAGAGTTCCCTGGGAAGGGAGTTCCAGAGCCTTGGGCAGCCATTGAGAAGGCCCTCTCCCATGTTCCCACCAGACATGCCTGTGATGGTGGCGGGGCCATGAGAAGAGCCTCCCCTGAAGATCTCAGGGCACGAATGGGCTCATGGAGGATAATACGGTCTTTCAGATAACCTGGACCGAGCCATATAGGGCTTTATAGGACATAACGAGCGCTCTGAATTGTGCCTGGAAACAGACTGGGAGCCAATGAAGCTGTTTTAGCAAGGGAGTTGTATGCTCCCTGTAGCCAGCCCCAGTCAACAGTCTGGCAGCAGCTCTTTGAACCAGCTGAAGTTTCCGAGCGCTCTTCAGAGGCAGCCCCACGTACAGTGCGTTACAGTAATCCAAATGGGATTTAACTAAGGCATGTGTTACTGTGGCCAAGTCAGACATCTCAAGGAACATGTGCAGCTGGAGCACTAGCTTTAACTGTGCAAATGGACTCCTAGCCACCACTGAAACCTGGGCATCCAGGCTCAGGCCTGAATCCAGAAGTACACCCAAGCTGCGAACCTGTGTCTTCAGGGGGAGTGTAACCCCATCCAGCACAAGCTGAATCCATATTCCCTGATCTACCTTTCGACTGACCAGGAGCACCTCTGTCTTGTCTGGATTAAGCTTCAATTTGTTTGTCTTCATCCAGTCCATTACAGCCAACAGACACCAGTTTAGCACCACAATGGCTTCCTCGAAATTAGATGGGAAGGAAAAGTAGAGTTGGGTGTCATCAGAGTACTGGTGACACCAAACCCCAATCCGGACCACCTCTCCCAGTGGTTTCATGTATATGTTAAATAGCATGAGGGACAAAACAGAACCCTGAGGAACTCCACAAGCCAATGGCCAGGGAGTCAAAGAGAAGTCCCCCAGCACCACCTTCTGGGTCCGTCCTTCCAAGAAGGAACGGAGCCACTGTAAAACAGTGCCTCCAAGTCCCATCCCAGCGAGGCGGCCCAGAAAGATAGCATGGTCGACGGTATCAAAAGCCACTGAGAGGTCCAGCAGAACCAACAGGGAGACACTCCCCCTGTCTAGTTCCTGGCGTATGTCATCCACCAAGATGACCAAAGCTGTTTCTGTCCCATAACCGGGTCTGAAGCCAGATTGAAATGGATCTAGATAATCTGTCTCATTCAGGAAACCCTGGAGTTGGGAGGCCACCATGCGCTCCAATATCTTGCCCAGAAATGGAATATTGGTGACTGGCCGATAATTATCCAATGTGGTGGTGTTCAGGGAGAGCTTTTTTAACGAAGGTCTCACCACCACCTCCTTCAGGCAGGCTGGAACTCTGCCTTGACTAAGGGAGGCATTAACCACTCCCCTAACCCACTCAGCTAGTCCACCTCTGGCTGCTTTTATGAGCCAGGAAAAGCAAGGATCTACAACACACGTGGTGGCTCTCACCTCTCCCAGGACCTTGTCCACATCCTCAGGCTGTACAAGTTGAAAAGTATCCAACAACACTGGACAAGCAGGGGCCAAAGTTACATCCACTGGGTCTGAATCAACTATAGCGTCCAAGTCAGGGCAGATCCGAGCAATTTTGTCTGCAAAGTGCTGAGCAAACTGTTCACAGCAGGTTGTTGAGAGGTTTAAATTATCCTCTAACGGGCTAGTATATAAAAGACCCCTGACCACTCAAAGCAGCTCCGCTGGACAGCTCTTTGCAGACGCAATAGCGGCAGAAAAAAATTTTCTTTGCTGCCCATATTGCCACAGAGTAGGCCTTCAAATAGGCTCTAGTCCATGTTTGATCGGATTCACTCCAAGTTTTCTGCCAACATCGCTCTAGTCGTCTTCTCACTCGTTTATTGCCACCAGTTCCCTAGAAAACCAGAGTGCTGGTGTGGCTCCACTTCATGAGAGAAGATGCTCAGGAGCGATTGTGTCCACAGCCCTGGTCATTTCTCCATTCCAGAGATTGGCCAGGGCTTCAACAGAATCGCCTGCTGAGGCAACAGGAAAATCCCCAAGAGCTGTTAGGAAACCACTGGGGCGGACCATCTTAATCAGCCCTCCACCCCTGCAGAGGTTCCAAGTATCAGCAAGTCTTATTGATTGATTGATTGTATTTATATCCCGCCTTTTTTCCTCTTGCAAGGAACCCAAGGCGGCTTACATTATCCTCCTCTTCTCCGTTTTATTCTCACAACAACAACCCTATGAGGTAGGTTGGGCTGAGAGTCTGTGACTGGCCCAAAGTCACCCAGTGAGTTTCCATGGCCAAGTGGGGACTAGAACCTAGCTCTCCCAGCTCCCAGTCCGTCACTCTCACCACTACACTACACTGGCTCTAAACCCCACTAGGTAGTGATCTATCCATGACGATGAAACTATAGAGAGTTCCTCCAGTCTCAGATCATTATCACCTCATTCAGCACAGAAAATGAGGTCCAGAGTGTGCCCAGCAGAATGGGTGGGGACAAATACCTTTTGGACAGACCCATGGTTCTCATGGCAGACATGAAGTCCTGAACCGCTCCCAACAGGGCAGCCTCAGGATATAATTACTTCCCCCTGCTTAGTGCTGAAAAAGCCCTCCTTTTTAAGTGCTTAGCAAGAGAAATCGCTTATCTCTGATCAGCTGCCGATGAGAGATAAGAGCTCTTCCCCACCGGGTAGGAGGGGGGAAAGCAGCTGAGTGATTTAATCCTACTTCCTTCTAAGTCTTGTCCTGCTTATGTCTGGTAGTCATGCTCAGGTTTGCCTTGCTTACCTCTGAGTAGACATGCATAGGTGTGGGGTTTGGATGCTATTTGAAAGTCCTGCTGAGTGATTCTTTCTTGCTTACTTCCAAGTAGGCATGCTTCCTACTATAAATTGGTGACAATGGAATTGAGAGAGTGGAATATTCAGACCTGCCCACTTTTGCCTTTGGTTCTGTCCACCACTGCAACGTGGCCCCAAAGAGCTTCTACGAAATGGAACCTGGCCTTTGGGCCAAAAAAAGGTTCCCAGCGCAACACAAATGAACAGAGATTCCTGAAAAGGAGTTGGTAATTCAGAAAAACAAGGGTTCGTTGGGAAGGAATTCTCATGCAGAAATGAAAGGTATAAAACATAGTTCCAGACTCACGACATTTATATCCTGCTACTGGATATAAATTTCTATTTCTATTAAGTTTTATTTAATTAGAGTTATAACTTTGCACTATGAATATATCAAAAAGAGGTTTAGCCACATACGTAGGTTCTTTCAGCTTAGTCAGGTGCAGAGGATTCTTCCAACAGTTTTAAAATGAATAAAGTCAGTAGTCCCATGCCAATGTTAAGTAACTGGGAGCAAATGTTAAGTAACAGTTTTCAAGAGAATATTCAAAACATGATCTGTCAGGTTGAGCATGTTACTGACCAATTACCCTCAGTAATTCATGGCCTAGTTCTCTCCAGGTTAGGCTACAGCAATGCTTTCTAAGTGGGGCTGCCTTTGAAAATGGTTCCAAAAACTGTAATTGGCCCACAATGGAGCATCCAGATTCTTGGCTGACATAAAATGATCAGAGCATATCATTCTAATCCTGTTCCAGGTACATTAGCTCCTTTTTTGTTTCCAGGCTCAATTTTAAGTATTGGTGCTAGCTTTTAAAGCTCCTAATGGCCTACGACCAAGTTACCTTAACAACCAACTTCTCCCTTATAAATAAGCCTGCCTGACCTTTAAGTTTGACTTTAGAGGTCCTGCTCTTTGTCCTATAATCACATAAAATGAGACAAACTGATACCAGACATAGGACACTGATGGGGACAAGGCTTAGGCCACTTTCTCAGGGAAATGACAGTACCTTACTCAGGGCCCGCCTTGAATCCTTGTCATCTCCCCAGCTGCACAGAAATCTGAGACTGTAAAATCAGGTGAGACCACTTCAGCTCAGCTCTTCTGGGATGGAGGAAAGGTCTTATCAGTCTGCATGAGGCTTCAATTGGCTTTAGTCCTCTGCTGAGACAACATCTCCCTATAGCTGTCCTACTAGGAGAGAGCTTCAGCCAGCAGGGTTCACTTGGAGCTATCCAAAGTCTTAGTTTCATCTGCCTAATACATAAGAGGACCTCTGATTTGACTTTGCCTCCACCAAGGAGGCAAAGTCAAATCAGATGAGGCTGGACAGCCATCTGTCAGGGATGCTCTGACTTGGATTCCTGCATTGACTCGATGGTCTTATAGGCCCCTTCCAACCCTACTATTCTATGATTCTATGATGGCAGAATGCTCAGCAGCTTTAGTCTCCTATTTATACAAAAGATGTTGGGCATAAATTTTTGCAGCAACTTCTATTAAACTAACTCAGCAAGAAATACTATGCATTAATTTATGGCATACTAAGTCCCATGTTTGACACTACCCTTTTAGTTCAAAGTCCTTTCCTCTCCATGAAAAAGTGTATTCCTATCTAACAAGCACATCCACACTGTTACCACATTAAAATCAGCTCTTAAATATAATACATTACTCACAACCTGAGAGACCTGCTGGGGAGCAGCCTTTCTTCCACTTTTTCTCATGAATTTCAAAGAAATGTGAGGGCAGGGAAGTGCCTGACTTCATGAGGTGCACCTGCACAAAAGCACTCTCTAGGCATTTTATAGGCAAATGCCTGGAAGCAAGGTCCCTCCAGAGCAAGGTGAACAGGCATATTTGTATGAGAGGAGGAGCACAACAAGAGGATAACTTTCAGGCACACTTTACTATTAAATATCTTCAATTGTTTGCACAGATGATCAGGCTCAGAAGGTGGACTGCGAGACAGAAAAGATGTCAGGCCCAATTCTCCCCATTTCCCTTCTTATAATCTGACATTAAAGCAGAGACCAGCTGTGCAAAAAATCTGAGAGCTGCATGCTTGTTTGTTCTCTGGACCTTAAAAATGTGTTTCCTTTCATGAGAGGTCCTTGGAGAAGGTAGAAAGTGGTGCATAAATTAGTCATTAACTATGGCTGTTTTGCTAGACCCTTAGGCTGGAAAATATGGATGTTCACTGTAAGTAAGCCCCACTGAAAGTGTGACTTACTTCTGAGTAAATATGTATAGGATTGCACTGTAAATCTTTTAAAGCAGTAGTGTTTATTAAGTGCCTAAATATGCTTAGCGATGCATTTTTTTTCAATCAAGGGCTGTATTCATACATAAGAACATAGGAAGCGCCTTATACTGATCAGACCATTGGTCCATCTAGCTCAGTATTGTCAGCACTGACTGGCAGTAGTTCTCCAGGGTTTCTGGCAGGAATCTTTCTTTGTCCTACTTGGGGATGCTGGGGATTGTACCAGGGACCTTCTGCATGCAAACCATGTGCTCTGCTACTGAGCTATAGCCCCTCCGTGACAGATTTCCTTAGGGATAATCTGTCAGGGCCCACAAGCTGATGGTGGGAGGGTGAAGGTCAGTAGTTGGAGGGGCCAAAGCCAAAAGTGGTTATGGTCACTCTTTTTACTCTCTTTCTCCTCCTCTTCCCCCTCCTCTTCCTCCCTGCCCAGCGGGCTGCCAGGGGAGGAACAGATAGTTCTTGACAGAACTCTGAAGAAATTGCTTGCAGAGGTTTTTTTTTTTAAATTAGGCCAAGAGCTGTAGTTTATCCAGCCCTGATTTAAGGTGTAATGTTAAGCAGTGAAGAGTGAGGTGGAATGGGCCTTAAGAAGCATTGCTAATAACAAGGCAGCAGGAGACAACGGTATCCCAGCTGAACTGTTTAAAATCTTGCAGGATGATGCTGTCAAGGTGATGCATGCCATATGCCAGCAAATTTGGAAAACACAAGAATGGCCAACAGATTGGAAAAAATCAACTTATATCCCCATACCAAAAAAGGGAAACACTAAAGAATGCTCAAACTATCGAACAGTGGCACTTATTTCACATGCCAGCAAGGTAATACTCAAGATCTTGCAAGGTGGACTCCAGCAATTCATGGAACGAGAACTGCCAGATGTACAAGCTGGGTTTAGAAAAGGCAGAGGAACTAGAGACCAAATTGCCAATATCCGCTGGATAAGGGAGAAAGCCAGGGAGTTTCAGAAAAACATCTGTTTCTGTTTTATTGACTATTCTAAAGCCTTTGACTGTGTGGATCATCACAAATTGTGGCAAGTTCTTGGTGGTATGGGGATACCAAATCATCTTGTCTGCCTCCTGAGGAATCTGTATAACGACCAAGTAGCAATGGTAAGAACAGACCATGGATCAACGGACTGGTTTAAGATTGGGAATGGAGTACAGCAGGGTTGTATACTCTCACCCTACCTATTCAACCTGTATGCAGAACACATCATGCGATGTGCTGGGCTTGATGAATCCAAGGCTGGAGTTAAAATCACTGGAAGAGGCATTAACAATCTCAGATATGCAGATGATACCACTTTGATGGCTGAAAGCGAGGAGGAGCTGAGGAACCTCATGACGAAGGTGAAAGAAGAAAGTGCAAAAGCTGGGTTGCAGTTCAACCTCAAAAAAACCAAGATTATGGCAACCAGCTTGATTGAGAACTGGCAAATAGAGGGAGAAAATGTGGAGGCAGTGACAGACTTTGTATTTCTTAGTGCAAAGATTACTGCAGACACTGAATGCAGCCAGGAAATCAGAAGATGTTTACTTCTTGGGAGGAGAGCATTGACAAATCTTGATAAAATGGTTAAGAGCAGAGACATCACACTGACAACAAAGGTCCGCATAGTTAAAGCAATCGTATTCCCTGTTGTAACCTATGGCTGCGAGAGCTGGACCATAAGGAAGGCTGAGCAAAGGAAGATAGATGCGTTTGAACTGTGGTGATGGAGGGAAATTCTGAGAGTGCCTTGGACTGCAAGAAGATCAAACCAGTCCATACGCCAGGAAATAAAGCCAGACTGCTCACTTGAGGGAAGGATATTAAAGGCAAAACTGAAGTACTTTGGCCACATAATGAGAAGACAGGATACCCTGGAGAAGATGCTGATGCTAGGGAAAGTGGAAGACAAAAGGAAGAGGGGCCGACCAAGGGCAAGATGGATGGATGATATTCTGGAGGTGACGGACTCAACCTTGCGGGAGCTGGGGGTGGCAACAGCCGACAGGAAGCTCTAGTGTGGGCTGGTCCATGAAGCCACGAAGAGTTGGAAGCGACTTGAACGAATAAACAACAACAACAAGCTAAGCATCATTCCTTAGAAGTAAGGCCCACAGAAAATGTGATAGGATTGGAATTCACAGCTCTCTGGCTTTTAGACAATAAAACTTAGTAAGTCCAGTCACAATTTATAGAGCCTTGTACATACATTTAGTAAATAAATGCGCACAAACTTTTCCAGCATAGAATTAAGCATGCTTATAGCCAATGAAATAAACAATCTTAAGTGTGTTGCACAGCCACTAAACAAGCCTACACTGAACTGTGTAAATTTGAAAATTTTGATACTGGTAATCGAAGGCAAAACTACACTGATCACTACCATGTTTTGACTTTTCCAGTTAAGATACTCAATCATTCACATTTGAATTTTTACTTCAAATAATCATTTTTATGTATTATGTAATGAGTAAACTTCTGATGTCTTTCAAGCTGAATGCTGTCAACTGTATAAGCAGACTTACAATAGTGGTCAATCAGTCATTTTTACTTATATACTACCTTTTTCACAAATACCTTCTGCACAAAGAATGTCACATTTAAAATTTAAACACAGTAACTCAGTTACAGCACAATTCCGTAATGCATTACAACAGAACACTGAGAGTACAACTATTAACAGCTCATTTAAAAACATAAATCCTGCATTCTATTCACACAGTCTAGTTCAGCATTCTATTAACCCAGTAGCCAACTACATGTTTATGTGAAGCCTACAAGTAGGACAGGAGTACAATAGCACCTTTCCGCTCATGATCCCTATCAACTGATATACAGAGGCATACTGTCTCTGATACTGGTGGAAACATACAGCCATCATGATTAGTAGTCATTGAAAACCTGATCCTCCATGAAACAGTCTAATCTCTTTTTAATGTTGTCCAAATTGGTGGCCATCACTACATCTTGCAGTAGCCAATTCCATTGTTCAGCTATGCACTGTGTGAATTCATTTTTTCTGTCCTGAATCTCCATTCAGCTTCACTGGGTACTCATGTTCTGGGAGAATGAGAAAAACTCCTTATCCACTTTCTCCATACTATGCATACTTTTATACACCTTTATCATGTGTCGTCCCCCCCACTTGCTTTCTTTCTAAGCTAAAAAGCCCCAAATGTTGCAAGCTTTCCTCACAGGGAAGTTGGTCCAGCCACTTGATCCTTTTGGTTGCCCTTTTCTGCATTTTTTCGAGCTCTACAATATCCTTTTGGTGGTGCAGTGATCAGAACTGCTCGTAGTATTCCAAGTGTGGTACACCATAGATTTGTATAAGGGCATTATGGTATTGTCAGTTTTATTTTCAATCCCTTTCCTAATGATCCCCAACACGGCATTTGCCTTTTTCAAAGCAACTGCACACTGGGTCAACATATTCATCGAGCTATACCCCAGCCCCCCAAGATCCCTTTCTTGGTCAATCACTGCCAGCTCAGAGCCCTTCCGCAAATACATGGAGTTAGGATTTCTGCTCCCTTTACTTTACACTTGCTTGCATTGAACTGCATTTGCCATTCTAATGGCTATTCCTCCAGTTTTGAGAGATCCTCTTGGAGCTCTTCACAGTTTGTTTTTGTTTAAGCCACCCTAAATAATTAGGTGTTGTTGGCAAAATTGGCAACCTCACTGCCCACCCTTACCCCAGATCATTTATGCAACTTAAAAAAACACCAGTCCCAATACAGATCCACCACCACGAGAACTAACCATTTATTCCTACTCTCTGCTTTCTGTTCTTTAACCAGTTACCAATAGACCCTTTCCTCTTATTCCATGTCTGCTGAGTTTGCTCAAGGGACTTAGGTGAGAGCCTTTGTCAAAAGCTTTTTGGAAGTTCAAATAAACAATGTCTACTGGATAACCCCTATCCATGTGTTTGTTGACATTAAAAGATTCATGAGACAGGAAAGGCTTTGCAAAAGCCATGGTGATTCTTTTTTCATCAGGCCCCTGTGGACAACCTGTAGCCCTGCAGATGTTTTGGTGTACAACACCCATCAGCTCTAGCCAGGATAGCCAATAGTGAGGGATAATGGGGATTATAAGCCAAAACATCTGGAGGGTCACAAGTTGTCTACCCCTAGTTTAGAAACTTGATAATTTTATCTTTAATAACACTTTCCTCCAACTTAACTGGAACAGATGTTAAGCTAACTGGCTTGTAATTTCCAGGAGCCCTTTTAAAAAATTGATGTTACATTGGCCACTCTCCAGTCCTCTGGTACAGAGGCTTATATCCCACTTTTCTTCCATCATGGAACTGGCTACATGTGGTTCCCAGGTGGTCTCCCTTTCAAGCACTGACCAGACCCAAACCTGCTTAGCTTCAGAAAGGTGGCTGCCTGATGTGCCTTCAGACTATGCCCTAGGACATGTTATGTTATGTATTTTTTTTAGAAGATCAGCAATTTAACTTTTGGTTTCTTTAAGAACTTCCACATGGCTACCATCTAGACCATGTGATCTGTTTGTATTCAACTCATCTGTAAGGTCTAGAACTTCATCTCTAGCTACCGCTATTATTCATTCATTCATTTCATTTCTATACCACCCAATAGCCAAAACTCTCTGGGCAGTCCACAAAAATTAAAACCAAAGAGCACACAATAAAACAATATAAAATATATAAAACATTAAAACCACAGTATAACAATACAACCAGAATAAAACCAGAATAAAACCTAGCAGCAATGCAGAGATTTAAAATACAGATTTAAAACAGCAAAGTTAACAGTCTAGAAAGCTAAAATGCCTGGGAAAATAAAAAGGTCTTCACCTGGCGCTGGAAGGAATACAATGTGGATGCCAGGCGAACCTCACTAGGGAGCTCATTCCACAGCCACGGTGCCACAGCAGAAAAAAAAAATTCATCTGTTCCTCAGACTCCTCTCCTGAAAATATCAGCTTAGGCACAGGTACCTGCCCTGCATCTCTGCACATTTAATACATATCAGAAGTGTAAATGAGTATAAAAACTAAGGGCACACTCCTATGCATTTTTAGGATTGTGCAAGTCCCAGAACTCCCAACATTCCCCAGCTGATTAGGATTGCACCCTAACAGGTGCAATTGTTTGTTAATGTATTTATTGTATTTATTAATGTATTTATTGTTAATTTAAACATACATTGTTTGTTAATGTATTTATTTAAAACCTGTATATCTCACTGTTAATTGTAACAATATTTAATATCATTAACATCAACATTATGCCCATACAAACAATCCATTCACCAGTTCATATTATGAGACCGAACAATAAGATACCTAACCAAAATTAAACTAGGAGCAAAAGAGAAAAGATGCAACTAACAAAATGGAACTACCCTTAGCAACAGCTCCCAATCAAGCCAGGCCAAGCATCCTATATATCCCTATATACACACATAGACAAAATATTCAATTAAAACTTTAGTGTCAGATAAGACCCCCGCCCCTCACTGGAAAGAATATATACAGCCAGGGCCAGAAATATTGGAACATGGATAACTGGTTTGGCAGTTGGCCTCTGTTCACCACCACATTGAAGTTGAAAGGAAACACACCCAGATGGGAGCGAAGTCAGGACTTTCAGCTGTAATTCAAGGGCTTTGACAAAAGTGGGGCACTAACCATTTAGGAAGGACAGCCAGTGGCATACACACACACCCATCGTTGGTGGCTCATAAGTAATGGAACATACCAACATCATTTCAAACTTAAGGATCGCCTTTAATACCTGGATGAAAATCCTTTGCAGTCGATGACTGCCTGAAGTCTGGAACCCATGGACATGACCAAATGCTGAGTTTCCTCCCTCAAGATGCTTTGTCAGGCCTTTACGGCAGCTGCCTTCAGCTGCTGCTTGTTTGTGGGTCTTTCTGCCTTCAGTCTGGTCTTCAGGAAGTGAAAAGCATGCTCTATTGGCTTGAGATCAGGTGACTGACTTGGCCAGTGAAGAACATCCCACGTCTTTGCCTTGAGAAACTCTTGGGTAGCTTTTGCTGTATGTTTTGGGTCATTATCCATCTGCAATATGAAGCGGCGTCCTATCAGTTTGGCAGCATTCGGCTGAATCTGAGCAGAAAGTATAGCCCTATACACTTCAGAATTCATCCTGCTGCTTTTCTCAGCAGTCAGGTCATCAATAAACACCAGTGACCCAGTTCCATTGGCAGCCATACATGCCCATGCCATAACACTGCCTCCACCATGTTTGACAGATGATGTGGTATGCTTTGGATCATGAGCTGTCCCTTTCCTTCTCCATACTTTTCTCTTCACATCATTCTGGTACAAGTTAATCTTGGTTTCATCAGTCCAAAGAATCTTATTCCAGAACAGGGAAGGCTTTTTAGGTGTTTGCTGGCAAAGGCTAATCTGACCTTTTGGTTCTTGAGTGTTACCAGTGGTTTGCACCTTGTTGCGAAGCCTCTGTATTTACATTCATAAAGCCGTCTCTTGACTGTAGGTGTTGACAATGACATGCCTACCTCCTCAAGAGCATTCTTGACCTGGCTAGATGTTGTGAAAGGGTTCCTCTTCACCATGAGCAGAATTCTGCGGTCATCCACTTTAGTTGTCTTCCATGGTCTTCCAGGCCTTTGCTGTTGCTGAGCTTGCCAGTTAATTCCTTCTTTTTCAGGATGTTCCAAACTGTTCTATTGGGCACTCCCACTGTTTTTGCTATCTCTCTGATGGGTTTATTTCATTTCCTCAGCCTAATGATGGCCTCCTTCACTCGCATGGACACCTCTTTGGACCTCATGTTGGGAGCTCCAGTGAACAGCTAGCACATGCAAGTGTATCACTCAGAACCACCTCCAGGCCTTTTATCTGCTTGATTGGTCATGGGGTACCCAGGAAACAGGCCACCCCTGGCCATGCAGCTGGTAGTCAGCCATTCTTTCCATTACTTATGAGCCACCAATGATGGGTGTGTGTGTATGCCACTGGCTGTCCTTCCTGAATGGTTAGTGCCCCACTTTTGTCAAAGCCCTTGTATTACAGCTGAAAGTCCTGACTTCGCTCCTATCTGGGTGTGTTTCCTTTCAACTTCCATGTGGTAGTGTACAGAGGCCAACTGCCAAAACAGTTATCCTTGTTACAACATTTCTTGCCCTGAGTGTATTAATAGTTTTATATCCTGCCTTTAGCCCAAGGAGTGTTCAGCAGCATATATGTTTTCCACTCTCCCCACATTATCCTCACAATAACCTTGTGGAGCAGGTTAAGTGGAGAATGTAACTGTCCCAATATTATCCAGTGAACGTCATGACTGAGTGGGGATTTGAACTTGAATCTCCTCAGTACTAGTCCAACATTCTGACCACTCATTACTACACCAGCTCCCAGTATAAGAGATACATTGATATACATATCTGAAACAAGAGAACCAACATTACCTACATTTCTGGAATAGGTTTAACTGCCATTACAATTGTGAACACTGACTTGGGTGCCTGATGTATAACATTAAAACATTACTTCAGATGATAAATTATTTTATCTTCTGTCTGAATTTTCTGGAAACCCTCAGGGCTTGAGAATTATGAGTAAGCCCTGAATCAACTGCCTTCACCCACAGCAAGTATTGTACATCTGCTCATCTGCATAGTGACTGTCAAACACAGCATTAGTCTAAAGATTCATTTGGTTTTAAGGCAACGAGCACATATTTGCTACCTTTAAAAATATTTCCACTCACATTCCTAACTGTGGGATAAAATATATTATTTAAGCATTATGGCTGGAAATGGATGCAATACATCATCAAACACCTTACAGGACATATTGCTGGCATGAAAACAATGCAATGTGCATGAATAACATGGAAGTAACACATTCAGTGAATGCTGTTGTCACCTTAAAGCAAAGAAAGACCAGATCTACTGTCTTGGATTCATGGTCCATCAAATCCAGCATTCTGTCTTTCTGTCTTCAACAGGCAGCACAATATTGGAAACATGTTCGAATTTTTAAACACAATCCTTTCACAACTTACTTATTCCTCATCAGGCATCGACTCCTTTAGAAGCGGCCTTCAAAATGCTCTAGCATAAATGAGTTGGGGATTCTAACTGAGATAAGATATTTATATCTGAAGTTATTTATGGCACAATCACAGCAAATGCTTGATTCTTGGTGAAAGCTTGCTATTCCAAAATAAAGGCACTTTACCATGTTATTTACATTTCAAATAAATTAAATTTTTAGGTGAAATACATTGCATGTCAATCAGGTTTTGACCTCTAGTTATTACATGCTCTACTCTGAAACATAATGCATTCCTACATCTTATTTCATTTATTATTAATACATTTCTTCACCGCCTTTCAAGACCAGTCTTCTCATTATTTAGTATTATTTCTAATACTATCCAAACAACTGCTAAAATATAATAGCTCTCAAACCATTCATTACTTGTAATTAGGATTTGCATCAGATACTTTATATGACACATATTAAGCCCAAATAAACGGATCTCTGGTCCTCTTACAAGCATTACCTTTCTGTGTTCAACAATAGTTCCAAAAAGCCTTCCCTATTTGCATACAGATACCTCTACCATATAAACCGAAAGACTTATTTTATAACTTTATTTTGTGAACCAAAGATCTGACATAATGGAAAAATTACGCATGGAAAATTGACAGACCTTCATAACTTAGCAAAGCTATTTAGTTAAATGCCACAACTTACTAGAGTAATAATTGGTGCTAACTATTTAAGATCTTTATTCAATTAGCTGTCCTGCTTTTAACCAATTAAATATAAATAAAATGTACACTGCAATACTCAACGGTGACTTTTTATGTATCTTTTAAAAAAAGACTCTTTCTCTTATGTAACATATCTTTACATTCAAACAAAAAGCACAAACCTATCTTCAGTTACATCAGCTGGATAGAACAGATACCACCATATCTCTATAACCTAGCATTATGTGCTAGTGCAACAAGTGACAACGTAGCAAAAAGAAAGTTACACTGCGAGAGTAAACAATCATGGTGACTTATAGTACCCAGTTAAATACCACTGCTGTCCTGGAACTACCCCAGCACAAAGCAGTGTGGTACTGTTGCAGAACCCAGAGTCAGAGAGACCACGGAGTGAAGGAAAAAGAGATTCTTTATTTAACGCGCGGGCTTAAGGCTGGAATCATTTCCAAAGAGCCAGAAGCCCTGAAATACATCAGCACATTGGTTTTATAGACATTGTGACACATATGAAACGGCTCCTCCTCCCCCTCCCGCGTGGGGTTGCAGTCCTCAACATTTCTTCTCTTAGCACTATTGTTTATAATACAAGAACTGGGTTATAGGGTAGCCATGATAAGGAGAGAACAGAAGAGAACAGCAGAGAACAAGATATACAATTGTATGACCTTTGACAAGACAAGGAATTCCTGTGTCTCGTCAGCTTACAACAATATATTCAAGGGAGAAAAAGCTCAGCAAGAACATGAAGCATGAGACTGCATGAGGCTACTTATTCTGACCCCCGATATGGCTGCTACATTCCCCCCTTAAATGCATAATTTCATTACAATTATAGCATTTCTGATAACCATACAAAGCTTTTTGTGACATACATATTACTTAGCCTCTCGTTGGGCTATTAGAGCGTAGAGGGCAGCAGTTTTACTAGCTGAGACATAAAACAGATTGGTTAAACAGCGCATAAGACAAGGAACGCAGAGACATAACAGTATCTCTATGAACAACACTGGTAGAATTAGGATGAACAATGCTTCAAGCCAGCTAAGATCTGGAAGCCAAGGGGTTAACTAATTGAGCTAATTGTTTTGTCTTATTGTTTTGTTAGCTACTATATTGTGCAGCTTGTTGATTTGTTTATTTACAGCATTGCCATTATCAGTTAAGTTAAAACAACAGAGCTTTTGGTGTGTCTCACAACTTAAATGATGAAGAAGGAAGAGGTAATTTATACCAGCTCTATTTTCTAGAACTGCACCTCTTAGATCACGCAACTCTTTATTTAACAATGACAATGCTCGTGAGGTGGCATTTATGCTTTTGGCTAAGCTGCAAGCTAACCGGTTGATCTCCAGACCATCAGCTAAGGCTAAACCTGGAACTCCAACCAGTGACATTGCTAAGGCCAATTTTTCTGAGTCAAAATATAACTGCACATGACTATTACAATTTTTAGTTAGTTGGAGTGCTCGAGGCTGCCGTCGACGGATTTTTTTCAGGCCACAGGGGAAGAATTGGTACCAGTTCAATTGGCGGCTGAGGCAACATGGGTGGTTATTAGACAAGTTGGCAGGAATGAATGACCAAGTGCGGGAACTACATGTCTAAAACCATCTATGAGGCAAAAGTATGTGGACATCATTAAAAGATATGTTTTGAATTTTATTACAGTGGAAGGGGGCCAGGGATAGCTTTGTATTTTCTGGAAAAGTTTTGACAATTAAGCATTTGTGCACACGTAGCAACGATGGGGGTGCGTAGAGTGAACTCTGTAGGGGGTAGGATCTTTGCAACTACGCCCCAATTAGCATTTTGGGAATGAGTTAAACTTATACCATAAACTTTTAACATGGTATCTTTTTGAATTTTTCTAGGATGTCTACAGACAGGTATTAGGCAAGAGCTAATAAGCCTGTTTGCAGGTATATCTCTTGGCAAACAAAAATGTTTTACTCTCGTGCTGTTAGCCAGGTGAAGCTAGTAATTATCAGCAAATCACTGGGACAAACTTCTCCTTCCAGGGGCAGACCCCCCTTTTTGCACCTTATTAAGGAAACACAATGCAACACTACTAACACTACAACACGCATGTTTGATCTTCTTTGGGATCTGACCGTACACTGGGCAGCTATTCACCTGGCAAGCTGCAGTAGGGTCTAGTCCCTTTCTTCAATTTTCCAGTTGCAGGTCTGACCATACGCAGGGGGACAGTCTCCCGGTGTGTCCACAATAAGGTCTAGCCTGAGTCTTCTTACTGCTTTTTCAGAATGATTTTTAAAGGATTTTCAGGATTTCTATTTACAGTCTCCTCTCCCCCTCTCGCTTTCTTGACTCGTGTCCAATGTATCCAGGGTTTAACTCCAGCTGCTTTCATAGCTGCGGGGGTGGAAAGTATGACAGTTCTCAGTCCTCTCCATCTGGGAGTCAAAGGGTTATTTTTCCCTCTTTAACTCATACTTTAACTCTTGGTTGGAAAGGATGAACTTCTGTGATGGGAATGGCTTATTTTTTAAGACAAAGCGACGCTGGGCTTGAAGAACTTTGCTCAGTGTTTGGACTTCTTGTTTAAGGCTAATGTTTGCTTGCTTTTGATGCCGCTCTAGTGTCAATTATGAAGTCAATGTCACGGCCCCTCACAGTCAGTGTCACGGCCCCTCTCAAGCTGTTTCCCTCTTCGCCTATTCTGGCCCCTTTGGTTTTCTCCTTTGTGTATTTGATTTATTTTATTTGGGCATTCATGCCACTAATGTCCATCTTGTCCACACTGGGCACACTGGTTCTTTTTTAAGAATCTTCTGCCTCTGCCGGGTCTTCTTCTTTTCTTCTTTCATCCATGTCTTCTTGGGCCTCTGGGTTGAGGGAGGTATACCGGCAATAGGCATTTGAAAGACGCTCCAAGTACGCTCTGGGGCCTCGGTGGCACCTTGCAGCATTTTAGACACTTTGGTCATATTAACTGACTTCTTCATACCGGCCTTTACGGCTTTTAACAGCAGGGTTTGATACTGGGTGAGGCGCTCTAGCCCCACTTGTGTTTTGGGATTTCAGCGGGGGGGGGGGGGTTACTTACAAGGAGACTTTACTGGGTAACTTACAGCACACAGGAGTACTTAATGGTTGGATCAGACAGCTTCTCTGAACCACGAGCTATTGGGCTAAATGGGTTTTTATACCATACATGTTACCCATGAGGCAGCACAACACTAGCAAGCATTTTCAGCATAGGCTAGAAGTGTTTGGTTCTCAGGCACAGCTTCCTGTAAACAACTTCGCTTCCCAAAGTGCTTGATAACACTTTTATTCATTAGTATGGGAAGACAAATTTTTTCTCTTTCTTTTGCTTTTTTTTTTCTTTGCTGATCTGCCTGTATTGCAGATCATGTTTCAAACTTTTTACCTAAAACTTTCTGCTCCATGCACCAGCCTTGTCTCTTTATTTGTCTTTTTTAAGTTAAACTCACTTACTTAAACCTTTCTGCCTTACACTAGTCCCAATGACACACATTTGGGATAGGCTCTTCTTCTCCTTCTAGTTACATTTTCTTCATTTTAAAGAACTATTACATTATTGTGGCTACTTTACCCCAGGTAATAAGCTCCAGGCACAATCAGCTGCTTTTAATTTACCCTGGGGGCAACTATGGCCACGCTTCTTTTTTTCAAATGTTTTTTCTCTTTGCCTCTTGCCTTTTCTTTTTTCTTTTTTCTCCCTTCTCTATCTGTCTTCTACTTTCTCTATTTCCTTCTTTTCTACTTGCTTTTGTCTTTTTTCCTTGTCATCCATTGGGAACCACACTTAGTATCATTTGGAGTTGCAACTAACACTAATCTGCAAATATCACATATACTTTATGATATCTAAGAAATCATAAAATATATACAACAAACTTTTTCTGCAATTTAACACAATGAATGGAAAACACTTTTTGCATGGTAAGGCATGATGGAGCAGATCCAGCAATCATACTGGTCTTCTGGCTGAAAGCTAATTAAAATTAAGGGACGGGCATACCCACACACACAAAGAGTTCTAGGTCACCATTTTTGCATCGGCAACTCTATGCTGCATGAGTTCTGGCAGAAGGAAATCTAAAAGTTATAGATCAAACTCAGCCTGCTGTACACTGAGCTGACTACAAACATAGACACACGGTCCACAGCGATGAGAGTTCAAGTTTATCAAAAGCTTCATAGCACTGTCCATGGCAAGTCTTTGACAATTTAAAATTTTAGTTCATGTGCAGAGTGTCTCTAAAAAGCCCAGACAATGATGGAAGCAAACAGAGAAGACTCTGGGCAATGAAGATGCGATGTTTCCAGCAAAGGCTCTCCACTTCTGCATCAGTTTAAAAAGGGAAAGTGTGGCCCTACACCCCTTCTGACAGACAAGGGCCTTTAACATTTTAGCAAGGCCTCTGTCTAAACAGAGCGGCACAGCTCAGCTCTCTAGCCATGATGCTTTAACTTGGGCAACTCCTCTGTAAATTTTATTCTACCTCTGTCAGGTTCTCTCACAGACATTTTAAAAACTTACTCTTTTTTTTTTCTCTTCTAACCTGGTACACGAAAGCACTGAAACACTGAGTGCCGAAACTCAGGACGCTGGGGGGGGATGGGCATCGCCTTATACTTGCATTTTTCAAGCAGCCATTAATCTTCGGGGAGGCGGTGGGGTGATTTGCAGGACTTCAAAGGCAAGCTTCTCAGTTTGTTTGTATTTGTAAATCCCAAGCTTAAAACAGGACATGATGAGGTACAGGGCAGCCAAATTCTTGCTTTGGCACGGGCAACAAATAACTCGTGTCAGCTTTCTTCGCTGGGGTCTCAAACAGGAAAACAGTCTTAATTTAAAGTTGTAACATCACTGACAGCGTCAGCCAGCCAGCTACACAGATCTCATTGTTTTTTAAGACAGTTGCTCCAATATCTTCTTTTCTTCTCAATCAGGTTGGGTCTCCCAGCTTACACAGTTTATTGCAGCTTTCAGGAGCATGGTAGTAGCGTGATTTTGGCTTGGCCAGGAACATGCTGTCTGGTTTCTCGGTCTCTTTAGCACACACACTTAGGCAGTGTAACGCTGGACACTTAAACCAGTGAGATTTCTTCATTGCAGCGAATCCCACGGCAAAAGCTTAATGGTTACGCTCTTTAGAAATCATATAGCCGATGGTCAGTAGCTACAGGCTCTATGCAATTCTAACACAGTTCAAAGCTAAACACGGCTACCTTGACAGAGATCTTCAACGTGGTCTCTCCGCTTCATTCTGCTTTGGGACAGTCTTATGGCACACTTTTCACTCGAAGAGGGGTCTAGCCTGTGCTCTGGGGGCTGATTCTTCACCTTTATTTTCTATTTTGCCTTCATCTTCTGGGTCTTCATTTTCAGTTTCCATTTCTTAGGGATTTCATCTCAATTAGGCGAGGTGATGATGTTGCACAACTCAGAACGTTGTGGGCAATTTTCCTGCCCCCCCTCTCTCGGCGCGCTAGGCTAACAGCTACTTCTTCGGCCTTACACTCTCATGCTCCCACGCTTTGTTAAAAGCCAGACTGTCCTGCAACATTTTTCTAATTAACAGCCTCAGATCTTGTTCTTTTTTTTCTCTCAGCTCGACCTTGAGCTTTTTGCTGTTTTCTCTTTCTATTCTGAATCTTTTTAAAAAAACCTTTTTCCTTCTTTGTTTGACATACATCTCAAAGGGGTGCAAGGTTTGCTTCCCCCACCACCCATAGCCTCCCTCCTAAATTGAAGACAGACACAATTAGGGAATGGGAATTGGTCAGTGAGTAAGGGGTCTCACTGGCCGACACAAGAGGATTTTTCACACCACACACTTTGCTACTGGCCTGGGCACCCGGACAGTCAACGGTATGCTTCAGAAACTGCAGTAGCCACTCACACAATCATTCTCTCCACTGCATCCATATGTCCCTGCCACCCACTTTTCCCACTTTTTACCAGAGCGGAAAGCAGCTTCCCCAGCTTCCTCAGCTTCCTACTAAGTACTGGCGTGCTGGGTACTGGCGCCCACTCGGGGGTGTGATCAGGCCCCCCTTCTACCCACAAGGAGTAGGTTCTTTTGTATACGTATACCACCAACACTGACCTTCTTCATAAGGCAGGGCCCTCTTTTTTTCTGCCCAGTGGCCTTTCTCCCTAAAGGCGGGGCCCTCTTTTTCCCATATACTTGCCTTTCTCCTGAAGGCTTCCAATGTGGGTTTCAACTCAATTGCAGCTGCGATACAGGCAGGGCTCAAGTTCCTTCCTCCACTTCCCAAGGTTCTCTTGCTGCTCGCTGCCGTTTGGGCGATCCCGGTGCAGGCTTTCTCCCATTCACTCGACAAAAAGGTCGGTGGCGCCAAGAAAGGGAGGCATGCGCCGAGCTCGTCCTCCTGGTGCGGCGATCAAGAGCAGGCAACTGCCACCTGTCTGGCTCAGAGCCTGCCACATCCGAGTCATGGCACCATTTATGTTGCAGAACCCAGAGTCAGAGAGACCACAGAGTGAAGGAAAAAGAGATTCTTTATTTAACGCGCGGGCTTAAGGCTGGAATCATTTCCAAAGAGCCAGAAGCCCCGAAATACATCAGCACATTGGTTTTATAGACATTGTGACACATATGAAACGGCTCCTCCTCTCCCTCCCACGTGGGGTTGCAGTCCTCAACATTTCTTCTCTTAGCACTATTGTTTATAATACAAGAACTGGGTTATAGGGTAGCCATGATAAGGAGAGAACAGAAGAGAACAGCAGAGAACAAGATATACAATTGTATGACCTTTGACAAGATAAGGAATTCCTGTGTCTCGTCAGCTTACAACAATATATTCAAGGGAGAAAGAGCTCAGCAAGAACATGAAGCATGAGACTGCATGAGGCTACTTAGTCTGACCCCCGATATGGCTGCTACAGTACAGTGGACATAATGTTGGATGGACTGGGGGAAAATGAGTTCAGAATCTCTGCTTGGTCATGACGTTCACTGGATTACCTTGAACAAGTCACAAAGGGCCAGTTCAAATGTAAGGTTCCCAAGAAAATTAGGAATGTGCCTCAGGCTCACGAGGTCCCTCCTCCCTTCATGTACTCAGATTCACGCAGTTACTTCTCTTTTAGCACAAACCATAGTTTGCTGTTATTTACAATCTAGTACACTCTGGTTTGACTTGAACTTTCTACAATTCCGTTTAGAAGGCAAGAAAGGGGAGAAGAGAGTGTGCAAGTCCAAGGCTTGCTCATGTGTGGCTTGGACATGTAAACCAACTCATTATATCAATCTAACTTAACCTCACAGGGATATTGCAAGGATAAAACTAATATCTGCATGCGTGCCACTCTGAGCTCACTGGGAAAAGGGTAGGTCATAAATGTTAATAAGAGCAAAACAATGGGTGGAGAAACCCTTTCCATCATTTCGTACAGACTATTCTTTGCACCAGCATGCATATATTCTTTGCACAGTATGACATATAGAATAAAAGGCAGCATAATTCAAATGTACACCAACAATACCCAATGGTAAACCTTTCTCCCCTGGTTCCCTGGATGCTGTGCTGGAATGGGACTGAAGGGTACCAATCTTGAATGGCTCTAGTCATTCTTGCAAGGTAGGTCTCAAGTCATGCTGGGATAATGTTATGCTGGGAGACTACTCCATTGACTTAAGCCAGGGGTGCACAAGCTTTTTGCCTCCAAGGGCTGCATCAATGTTGGATGCAGAGCCAGGGGCTATATATGTGGATACGCACATAGACACAATCCCCAGCCCCCAACAATTTCCAGTGAGATAGCTGTTTCTATGCTACTATTAGCCGTGGAAAAACAGTTATCTTAGAAGCAAAGTTGTTGGAGGTTGGGAGAGACCAAAGCCTCTCACAGACCCCAGTGACTTCCAGCAAGATCACTGTTTCTCCACCACCACTAGTAGCAGCAGAAAAACAGCAATCTCACAGGCAGGTTGCTGGGGATTGGAAGAGACATAACGATAACACAACCAAAGTGTATATACATATATAGCAGTGTATATACACAGGGGGAGTGAGGTGAGAGGGAAATGAAATTCAAAAAGTGCGGACTAGCTTTGGATGACACACTGCAGCTTGTCATGGGTTATTTAACCCAAGCATAGTGGTGGCACCCACAGGCGCCAAATTGCATATCAGGGTTTGTTGTGTCATGCAAACCCAGCGAGCATGGGTTATGTGTGGGTTAAACAACCATGGGTTATGCAAGGATTGTTTAACCCTTGCATAACCCATGCTCGCTGGGTTCACATGACATGGTAACTCCCAAGCGGCAATTGCCTATTCAAAATGGCAGCCGCCATCCCCCCACACACACACACACCGCAGCCTTTCTTGTTGTGTGATCAGCCCCAGTGGCAACTACTTTAAAGCTGTGGTGGGGAACTTCCAGCTAACCAGTCTTCCTGTCCAGTCCATCATGCTCCACTGGAAAGCTACGGTGCCTCACCTATACATTTCCAGTCACAAATGGCCCCATTCTGCCCTTCCACCTTGTCATTTACAGACACATGCACAAATGACAAAAAAGAAGCCAGCCTGTGGGAGGACCTCATACCATAGGCAACCCAGGATACTCCTGTGGAGTATCTCAGACCAGGCAAGCCAGGTGGCAGAGTGCCGTATGACCACATGCATGCATTGGGATGGGGAGGGGGGACTGTGCCCACATGCATAAGATGGGGAACATGTTGATGTGCATGGGATGAAGAAGTACATGTGTGTACATTTGTGTGGAGTAGGTGTTCTGTCACTTTCTTTTCTGGGTCTGTCCTTTACTGGATTATTCCTGGATATTCCTGGGCTTTTGATAACATCAACCATGGTATACTCTTAGATAGGCTTCATGGAATGGGTAATGGGGTTCTGTACTTCAGTGGTTCCATTCCTACCTATGGGGATGGTCTCAGAGAACAGTGTTGGGGGAGTGGACCTCGGCCCCCTGGCATTTGTGCTATGAGGTGCTGTAGGGCCCTATTTTATTCCCAATGCTATTCAGCATCTATATAAATCCACTGGGACCAGTTATCAAGGGATTTGGAGTGAGGTGTCATCAGTATGAAGATGACACCCAGCTCTACATTTCCATAACTTCTGAACAGATATCAGGCTCTGGACCAGTACTTGGTTGCAGTGGTGGGCTGAATGAGGGCCAATAAACTGAGTTTAAATCCTGGCAAGATGAAAGCAACATGGGTGGGTCAGAGGTCTAGAAAAAGGGTCAATTAACTATTTTGGATGGGGTTACCCCCCCCCCCAAGGAATAGGTGTGTACTTTGGAGGTACTCCTGGATTTATCTTTGTCACTTGAGGCTCACGTAACTTCAGCCGCTATGAGTGTCTTTTATTAGCTTCAGCTGGTACACCGACTATGGCCATTCCTGGACCATGAAAGCTAGCTGTCACACTGGTAACCTCAAGATTGGATGTGCTCTATGTAGGGCTACCCTTTGGTCTTGGTCTGCAAGCTGCAGCTAGTGCACAGTGTGATGCTGCTAATTGGGGCCTCTTTCTGACAGCAAGCCAAAACCACTACACTGCCTTCCAATAAGCTACTGGGGCAAATTTAAGGTGTTGTTGTTATCATATAAAGCCCAGATTACCTTAGGGAGTCACTTACTCCTATCTGATCTCTGTGATCATCAGATGGAACACTTCTGAAGGTTACACATGCGCCTGAGGTTCACCTTGGGAGCACTTGCAGTAGAGCATTCAGTACTGCAGCACCCACCCTCTGAACACCCTATAGAATTGATATTAGACAGGTCCCCACAATTCTGATGTTTAGACGGCTTCTTAAAACTCCCCTCTCCACATAGGCTTTCCCTGAAATGTGATCCCACCAACTACGGTTTGTAGTGTACAGTTTTATGGCTAATTAATTTGTATTGTTTTTATTGTAATACTTATTGTTGTTTTGATGCCACTGTATTTTATGTTCACTGCTTTGATACCTCTGAGGAAAGCAGCATATATATTTAAGTAATAAATAATAAATAATATTAGTGCAGCTCTGTCGGTGTGCATTTTTGCTTCATTTAGCAGGTACGGTATTTGACTGTACTGTAGAGTACTGACAGATACGTTTTTATCACAGAACTTAACGGTAGACAATGGAACCTGTGGGGTGTTCTGGGTGAAAGCAGGAAGCACAAAGATGCGTGTGGCGATCAGTGAATTTGCAATGTAGTATGTGCTTATGTATCCATTATATAGTTGCACAGTAGTGTTCAGAAATGGAACCTGCTGGCTGAGACTGGTAGTATAGTGAAAGCTGTTGAAGTCCTGGTGGAATTTCTCAAATGCTTCCTTTCCATGGGTCCAGATGTTAAAGACATTATCAATGTAAAGGAGAAATGGGGGGGGGGGGAGCTGAAAAAAACATTGTTCTATGTCAGCCATGAAAATGTTACTATACTGTGGAGCCATGCAAGCACCCATGGCAGTATCATTGATCTCAAAGTAAACACTCTCCCAAAAGCCGAAGTAATTGTGGGTAGGTACAACGTGGCAGAATTTGGTAGCTGCGTGAGGGATGTTGGTGTATAGTGCTTCAACATCAGTGGTACCTAGTATAATATTTTCTGGGGGGTTCACAATATATTATAGTTTCCTGAGGAACTCAGCGATGTTCTGTATGTTTAGAGTATTGGTGGCATATGGTCTGAAGCCCCCCAAATAGACACCACAAATGTGCATTTCTTAACAGGTGCATCTGTAAAAGTGCACACTCCCGCCTCCCGACTAAAGCATAAAAATGCAAATTTTTAAAATGTGCATTTTTAAAAGTATATTTCTTCATGTGTGCATTTTAAAAAGTGCACATTTTGCAAATTCAGAAATTTGTGAGTATTTTTCGGGGGAACATGAACTCCCATGACAAACCCCTATATTTTGATGTAACTTAACAGCATCCCCTAGAAATTCTGGTAAATTCGTGCCATGCCAGGATGCCTGAATAAGTTTATCTGACCTTCTTGTTCTCTAATATACATCCAAAAACTTAAGCTTTTTTAGAACAGGCCAACTGGTTCAAACTGGCTGCATCTTTGACGTGTAGATTTAGAGTAGTTAGGAAGGTAATTTTCTGATTTGCTGGCTAGGCCACTGACATAAAAAATGAAAGCTACTGTATTTATTAGATAAAACAACTATCAGTCTCTTCCACTAAGGGGCTGACTTTTACTGAACTCAGACTCCCATAAGAGTTTGCTCACTCCTTATGAGTCTTCCATATAACATCTAATATGAGGCCAAGATAATAGCCCTCTCAGATGATCCTGTGCAATGAACTTTGCATGTGCACTGAAAACCAAGACTCTACTCAAGTAGGTAACATGCAACTGCAATCCTATACACCTTTTTTCTGGAAGTAAGCCCCACTGAACGTATTTCTGAGTAGACATGCATAGGAGTGCACAATAAGTTTGACCACTGTTTTGATTTTATTTGGAATTCTGTGTGTGTGATTGTTGCTTTCCTGTTTCTTGTTTTTCTTCAGGTAAACTCTTTTTATATTTGGACATTTGGCTGTGTTATTTTAAAAGGGGATTCTCACTCAACTCTTCCCCATGTGAAGTATCACATAGTTACAAAACTACCATTTGTGTTCTTAGGATTTTCTAAAGGTTTTATTGAGATCTGTGTTTCTGGGATTTGGGAAAGAAAAGCACCTTTCTTTTCAATTCTTTCCTAGGGCTGGGCTGAAGGGAGGCGTCTTTGGCAATAGGGCTCAGAAACTCCCCAAACAGCTGGACAGACTAGGAGGGCAGGAGGTTCACCTGTCTTGTGGCAGCCTCAGTAATTCTTCTGGGGGCAACCCTTGTAAAAAAGATGTCCAGTCGTACGGAAAGACATCTCCACTCTCAGTCTGTAACATCCTCCTACATGTAGTCCAACTTAGTCATGATGACAACAGTTCTTCATTTGTTGCCCTCATTAATGTTAGGATTGTGAAAATACAGATGACATCACATTTTGTACAGCCGAGATGGGGTTGAACAAACTGATGCTAAATCCACCTTAATCCACCAGACAGTAAAAGCAGGCTATTGTTTGGACGAGGGCCTATCTGTACTCTGGTTACCTTTGTTTGTTTGTAAGAGGTTCCTACTGAGCTGTATTCTGTTCTATTTCATTGTTGTTATTCAACTGTATTTTAATGCTTTTTTCTTTTACAGTGCATTGTTAATCACACCTGGATTACAGGGGGTTTATAGCATAGCAACATAGATATCAACAAGATGTATGGAGCAGTCCAGCATCACTGAGACTCCTCACTTTTTGAACTGTGAGTGTATAAGAGCTTAAGTGCAAAAAGCGAACACAAGTGATGGGGAACACTTTACACAAGGAAAGCACAAACAACAGCAACCAAAGAAAACAGGGGCCATCAGAAAGGGCAGCAGAATAATTCCCTATAAAACCAAGTATGTGTTATATGCACGGCTACTTTTGAAGACTTCTCAGAAACTTCAGTTAATTCAGAACCCAGCAGCTATGCTGCTAAGTGGGACCAGCCCTAGAGAACACATCATGCCTGTCCTCGAACAGATTCACTGGCTGCCTATTCCATTTCTAAGCATAACTCAAAGGCCAGGTGCTTACCATTAAAGCCCTTTGATATGATGATATGATATGATTTATGTAAAACCATATGTAGTAGCCCACGCGTTGAGACTTCACTAGAGGTGCTAATGCCCCTGCCTTCTGAAGTTAGGTGGGTTGTGACTGGTGGAAAGGCTTCCACAGCTGTGATGCACTGTGTTTGGAATGGGTTCCCTGTTCATATTTCCCTTTGGAGACGGACAATTTTTTTTGTTTTTGTTTTGCTTTTCTGGGCCTTTTTAAAACATCAGTCCAATTCAGTTTGATTCCCATTCTCTTATTGTTTTTCTCTGCTGTTCTACCTATGTTACTATTGTTTTAACTGTTTTAGGGCACAATCCTATGTATGCTTAGACAGAAAAAAGGGCCTACAACTCCCAGCATTCCTCAGGCAGCATGGCTAGCTGGGGGAAGTTAGGAGTTATAGGACTTTTTTGTGTCTATACATCCATAGGATTGCATCCTTAATTGTTTTACTGATAGTTCACCACCCTCAGAGCATATTGCTAAAGTGCAGGCCATTAAAGTTTTTATATAAACAGAAGTACTTATTAAACCTATTATACAAATCCACAAATATAGTTCCCTGCTGAACTGATGAAGATCAACTTTTGAGTCAAGAGAGGTAAATTAGCTCTACCTATGAACATTATGAAAGCCCTCACAATTAAGATTTCAGAGGTATATAGCAGAAATTAATATACATTAAAAAAACACCTTAAAACAAAAAGATGACTAATTTGACTTTTTAAAGTTCAATGCATATCTTATGACCTATAAATACAAACCAAAAATAAGTCAAACTGCAGAATAACGATCTCTGTGAATCTGGAACTCTTATTTATGGTATTTCATAGAGTGCTTACACAGGGGAATATTTGCTTTTGTAATGTTGGTATCAATTATCAAAATTGCCACAGAAAAGTGGATAAACATTAAGCAGTGTACAGTAAACATATTTTTGTAGCACCATGGCTGAAGAGGAAGAAAGCTTCAAGTATATCTTCTCTAGTCCCTTACAGAACCTGGCAAGCAGAAAAGTAATGTAAACTATTACTTTATGTATTTAATTTACTTAATGTAAATTATACTCAGCTATATAAATAGAAATATGGAAACATGCAAATGAAAGAACAGTTGAAAAGCTGTCTGGGTTCACACTATTGTTTAAGCAAATAATGCTTGAAATCCCTCAGCATGCTGATGCAACTCTCCTGAGATGGCTGAGATCAGATGATATTAAGGAACTAATAGGAACTATTACTACATATATCAGTAGGATTTTAGGATATCACATTATATAAAATTTTAAAGATACATCCAGTTATCAACATAGCCATAACAAAACCTTTACATGGCTTCATTTATATTAATTATGTAACCTAAAAATAATCTTTTTGTTGTGAGAAGAGCATGGAGGATCTATTATTGAGGATCAAGGGATATATCCCAGGTGGATGGTACACAGCCCACCAGTATGCACATGTCTATAAAACGGGGTGGTTTTCTAATAAGCTGGTGATCACAGAAATCACAGCTTAGAAGGGAGCTATGATTGGACATTTCCACATTAGGTGGGTAAGGTAAACTGATGCTGTGTCACATCTCCACATCTGTGATTATAGTGGAATTTGGGGGTATCAAATAGATCCTAAGTATCAATTGGAGGGCTGAAAATTCATTCAAAAATATTAGAAAAGCAACTTCCTTTTAGCATAGAGTAATAGGCTAGTACAATATCCAAAAGTACAGGTTTCAGTGTCCCATAGCAGTCACAAATTAGATAAGAGCAAGAAATACAGGACACATATACAGAAGAGCTCAAATTAGAATCTTTAAAGAAGACTGAAACAAGTTAATTCCTTGCAGTGAATGTATTATTTTTTCCTCACAACCGCCCCCAACTTTATTAGTATGCCCAAGTCCAATCCCACCTGAATAGTCAATTCCCTTATTTTAATGGTGCCAAGCCACATGAATATGGTAGATGTGGCAAAATATTCAGTTCAGAATGGTAGCTATTTGAGTCACCAGTGCACTTGTGAGCTGATGTATTGTTGAGTAACAGAATTTATTTATTTATTTATTTATTTATTTATTTATTTATTAAATTTATTAATCGCCCATCTGACTGGTCACCCAGCCACTCTGGGCGATGTACAACCCACCACAAAACAATTTAAAACAATAAAATTTTACCATAATTTTTTTTTTAAAATACCCTAACCCACCCCAAATGCCTGCCTGAACAACCACGTTTTTAATGCACGATGGAAGCTCATTAAAG
Source organism: Heloderma suspectum (assembly GCF_057233095.1). Lineage (NCBI taxonomy): Eukaryota > Metazoa > Chordata > Lepidosauria > Squamata > Helodermatidae > Heloderma > Heloderma suspectum. Next base: position 40,718,371 of record NC_139460.1, on the reverse strand, counting down.
AGGGGGCATGACGGAGTTCCCTAGGGAGGGAGTTCCACAGAGTGGGGGCCACCACAGAGAAGGCCCTCTCCCTCGTCCCCACCAGTCTAGCTGTCTAGAATAGCACAATGGAGCAAGTCACTTCATTTTACTTTAAAATTTAAATGTAACTTTTTCAACAGTCTACTATAATAGTCTCCCATAAATGTATGTCTCTTCCTCCCACCCTCAACAAATATCAATAAGCAGAATACCCTGAATATCATAAAACACAAATACTTTCTTCTGACTTCATACTGACTCTATCTGTCTCTAGATCATGGTGTAGGATCCAGCATTTATCCAAAGCAATACTTTTGAAGAATAATACGAACTTTTCAGCCTGTTCCAAAAGTGCAGAACACATTCATGACAATGGGTTGTTGTTGTTGTTGTTGTTATTATTATTATTATTTTAATTTATGAGTCATCCTTTAGCTGACGCTCTCAAGATGAGGTACATGATAAAAACAAATACAATGAAAACAGTGATAAAACATGTAGCAAAAAATTAAGAAGCATCAACAACAATAATTTAACAAAAGGAAGCAGGTAAAACATGGAGAAGGATCATTTCTCCATTAAATATAAATGAAAATAAGCAGCAATTTGTTTCTTTTTTAATTCCACATTGGCCACCATTTCTTCATTTTAGGCAGTTGCAAACTTTTCACTTCTTGAGTTATCTTTATGGCTATCCTGGCCATTTTCAACGTTCAGCTGCCCAGCATTCAACTGTACAGCATGATGGACCAGACTCAACATAAACATTCAACAGATGTCAGCAAATGCCTGACATTTATACCTTCTTCTGTCAATACTTTCCCTTTCAGCTTTATTCAAATGAGAATGTACCAAAAAAACTGTTAAAGTTATTTCAACTAAATTTTGCAGGAATGTTACTAAGGGATATGCCTAAATAAGATACGTTATTACTGAAGAGTAACTCGTTTTGACAAAATTTTGACTGACCCTTATAGCAGTAGGGGATACTACACCCAGACACTAATGGCAGTGGGTGATGCTGGCATTAGTGAGATGCTAAGTAAAAATGACAGGGTTTAAAAATTATCTGTACTGGGTCTGTCCAAAATACATTCAGAACAAGTTTGAATGAACAAGAACATTTTAATAACGTACAGCTGACAATAGAACACTCCAGAAACGCATGAAAATGTAACTGAACATTTAATATGGTTTTATACATCCAATTTTCTAGAATGTAAAATATTTGTAAAATTATTTCATTTCCATTTGGAATGGACTCCAGAAAAAAATTATATTCCACAAAAGTGGAAAATAATCGTTTTATTATTAAGCCCATTTTGGATCTCAGTCACCAGATGGTTTCTGATGACATCCTTAGGAGGGCAATGTAATGAACGTACCTCCCTGTGAGACATCCTGCTGTCCCTTTCCCTCCCCACCCCCAAAAGCCTGGTAGTGGCAGTGATGAGAGGTCTCGCAACATGGCTTCCATTTTGCCTAGAATGCAGTAACAGCATGCTCCAGAAGCCTTGATAACATCCTAGGAATCCAGAGTATTTACCAGGCACATGAAGATCCCTGGGAACATTTCTCAGGGTTCCTAGAGTCTGTTACCAGTCCTCCCCCACTGCCATGGCCACCACTGTTAAGTTATGTGGAAAGGGAACTGTGGTGGTGGTGGTGATTGTGGTAGTAATAGTTGTAGTAGAGATGTACAAGGCCCCTCCTGAGGGAAAATTAATTGGGGGATTCAGGTTGAACACTAAAAAGAAGTTTTTTGAATGTTCAAAATGATCACTTGAAAAGCCTAATTTCTCACCACATCCCTGCCCTCTGTGCCAGCCCCTCTTTCTCTAAGAAAAAACTACTGCCTTGAGGAAGATAAGGATAACAGAGCTCTCTTCCAATAAAGGCTTTCTGGGGCCTTTCCTGTGTTTAATGGGGAAAGTGGAGATTACCATCTGGGAAGGCATGAGAGAAGTGGAGGTGGGATGGAAGCCATATTTGAGTGGTGCCTAGTTTGAAAGGGGCTGAACCTGACCCTTTATATATAATTATATAATTAGCCTATTCTAGTGGAGGGAATTTGCATCTTAAGTTTGCATTTAAACTTTAACAACTGAACTGTTTCTAAGTGAGTCAGTAGATCGAACTATAGTAGTTGGGTCTGCCAGATTTGAAGGAGTTACAAAGGAGGTTGAAGCTGACTCCAAGCCAGTATCTGGTGAAAAAAACCTGAGGGAAGGCTTGGGATAGAAGCCCAAATGGTGCCGAAATGCCCTGACACTTCATATTCTTCACTATTTGCAGGATAAATTTTACTTTGGGGTAATATTTACCCAACTATAAGGGGTGCAAATACAGATTTATGGCTGCAAGGAAGTACAAATTTTAGTGTTTCTAACGGTTTCAAGTATTTCTTGTGTGGAGTTCATGATCAATGGATATAAATGAGTAAACACAGTTTTGAAGCTATATGATGGAAGGATGGTATATATAGAAAAATACAGTTTGCCCAAGTACCACAGTCTCCAGTTTAAATGAAAACATAGCAGAGACTCATACTTTATCCTTTAAAGCAGTACATAAATCTGCATTGCAATTGCTTTAGCAGTAAACATAACTTTAAATCTGGCTTCAGAAACATTAAAGCAGGAACTCAGGGATAGTTTAAACACTAGGAGTTTTTCAGAGAATTAGTGCCATTGAAAAGGGCCTGGATATAAGGTGCAGGAAAATGTGTTGCAAATTTCAGGAAAGATCCGAAACTTTTATTATGACAGGCAGCAAACTTAACAAGGTGGATTTATTTAAATTGCCAAGGCAATGTAATTTGAATTATGTATGATGTACAAAATGATGTACGGCATTGTTATAACTGAGGGCTGAGATCCAATTAAAAACATTTTGAAATTGCCAAATTGTCAAACTTGTAATCAATTAAGCGACTAATTAAATATGAAGATAATCATATAATCAAGATTAACACTTCTGAATCTTGATTTGTGTCTGGTACCCAAGACGAAGCAGACAGCCCCCAAACTAGTCCAAGATGAACCGCTGAATCAGGGTCCAAGTCAAATCTTGGGGTCAGTGCACACCTCTAGTTGAGAGATAGTGATTGGCCCATGGTCACCCAGTGAAAGCTTCATGGCTGAGTAGGGATTTGCACCTGGATCTCCCTAGTCCTCTTTAAGCACTACACCATGCTGGCTCTATATCCTTCTCGTCAACCTCCTCACTTCCCCCGCCTATTCCTTTCTTTCACACAAAATGAAGTTCTTCCAAGCCAAGGATTAAAAGAAATTGGTGCTTAGAAACTGATTAGTTGGCGGGTATGTGTTTGTGTCCAATTAATCAAGGTTATTTTAAATAAATCTAGAGCACTTAAATAAGAGTCTTTATATGACCTAGGAGCATAATTCAAAACGTCTGGACACATAGCTCACACAGTTGCAGAATTATATCTGCTTAGAGACCAGAGACAGATTACTTCTCTACTTTCTATGTACACTTCCAAGGATACTAAGACATTATCACTACTTGAAGGCTAGGGCTGCAATCCTATGCACACTTGTTTGGAAAAGTCTCATTGAACAAAATAGGGCATTTACTACATACAAAGGATTGGGCTGTAAGTGCCCAGAATTTGCCAGAAGCATGATCTGGTAGTTATTGAGCAAAATATGTAGTATTTTCTCAGTAAGATGCAGAGTAAATGTCCAGGTTGCTTTATTAGTGGAATCATAAATATTGCCTGGGAAGTTTCCGCTATAGGGCAACACATAAATAAGTAAAATAAATTTCAAGTTTTGAGAACAGGACATACAGTATTGTAGAACTCATGCCTTTGGAGGATATAAAATAGTATATATAATCCATAAAGATCTTAGCCCCTGTGATGACTTGCTAAACCCTGGGTCTAGGGATGTCGGAGAAATCCTCCATGGACCCCAATGAGGCCAGATTCTATTGAATCCACCCCCCCACCGAAGTCTGTGGAGGATCGGATCTCCTACCTTGCGAAGTCCTCGCCTGCCTGCCACCGGCTCCGAAGCCCCAGCAATACGGCCGCCATTGCCGTATCGCTGGCTGGACTGATGGACTGCAGACGCACACCATTTGCATCCCTGCTCTTTGACGTGATAGGCTACGTAAATCTTTACATAGCATATTGCGTGAAAAAACAGGGACGCAAAAGGCATATTTGAGTCCCTGCTCCTTCGCACTACAGGCTATGTAAAGATTTACATAGCCTATCATGTCAAAGAGCAGGGACGCAAATGGAGTAGTGGACATTTGCGTCCACAGTCCAGCCAGCGATACGGCAATGACGGCTGTATCGCTGGGGCTTCGGAGCCGGCCAGCAGCTCCGCCAACTCAACGCAGAGCGGACCCGGCCGGCAAGGATTCCGAGGGGGAGGAACGGATCGCCTCCCCCCCGCACGGATGGCAAGGTAAGGGATTCTTACATCCCTACCTGGGTCCAGTACAAACCCACAATACTACATAATTTAAATGACCTTAGTCAGATGTAATGCTTAGTCAGCTGCCGGCGAGATCACATCACTCCAGTGCTGAAGTGGTTGCACTGATTACCAGTTGTTTTCTGGGCCAAATTCAAGGTGTTGGTTTTGACCTTTAAAACCCTATATGGTTCCTGCCCAGTCTATCTCAAGGAGCACCTCCAGCAACACCAGACAGGCCGCTCAACAAGATCAGCCTCGGATGGCCTTCTCTCTGTCCCATCAGCCAGGACAGCTAGACTGGTGAGGACAAGGGAGAGGGCCTTTTCTGTGGTTGCCCCCACTTTGTGGAACTCCCACCCTAGGGAACTCCGTCATGTCCCCTGAGCTTCCTCCACGCATTAAAAACGTGGTTGTTCAGGCAAGCATTTGGGGTGAGTTAGGGTATTTTTAGAAATATGATGTTCTAATGTGGAATTTTATTGTTTTAAACTGTTGTATTATTGTACATTGCCCAGAGTGGCTGGGTAACCGGCCAGATGGGCGATTAATAAAATAAATAAATAAATAAATAAATAAATAAATAAATACTTTAACCTTAGAAGTCCTGTAAAAAAGGGCTATATGTATCATCATACTGAATCAATTAACAAGTGTAGACTTTTACATGTTTATATTAAATTTATGTTTCATTTTAAATCACATTATTTTTAAAAGGAGAGACACAATTGATTTTTTTAAAACAATAAAATATCTGATGTATATTTTTAAATCAAAATTTTCATTTCTTTTTATTTATTTTTTATCAAACCCTGGAACTCAGGTCAAAATGCAAAAAGATCAAGAGCATAAAGTAAAAGGTGTAAAATGCTTAAATGGCATAGAAATTTGACAGTGATTCACTGCCTGATAATATCCTGTTTTCTGAGTGAAGTCAGGAAATAAGTCTTGGTACAGGTGCCTTAAGTTCCACTTTAACTCTTTTGTCATGCAAGCAGCTTTAGATAAGGCATGCAAGAGAGACTAAAACCTACCAGAGGCTCCTGATTAGATGACGTAATTGTTAAATACTTTAAACATAACAGCCTCACATGGCTTTTTCCTCTTTTAGCAGTATGAGTTAATGCTTGGTAAGGAACTTAAGGCTGCAATAACTCAATGGGACTTATTTCCAAATAGACATGTATGGATTGTGTTGAGTCAAAATCTCTCATGCATAACAAATTGAAGTGAAGAACATATGCTGTTTTGCCAGTTCACAATATCTAAAAATTATTAAATGATTAAAAATACACTAACCATATTTCCTAATGTTATTAAGAACCAAATGCATGTTTTCAGGCCTCAAGAATATTGTGGAAATCTTAGAATTATGTGCAGTACTTATGAAATATTTCCATTTTTAAACATCACAATCAGGATTTTATGTCTGAGCTATTTGTGATCCTACTTTTGTATATAAATCACATGCATAAACTGAGTAGTCACATGTTGATGCCTTTTCTCTCTGAAGATTCTGATCACTTGGGGCTGGCAAAGTTGGGGCTGGCAAACCTTTTTCAGACCTTAAGTAGACTGAGTGGCACACTTCACAACTGCACCAGGAATTCAACAAGAGCTTTAAACAATATGCAACCCTTCACACTTCCTTAAAAGAGAATAAAGGAAGATTCCTACATCAGCCAAAAACTGGAGGGGGAGTTTGTGTAGACTATATAATTACCCAAATGGGAATTTATCAAGGACACCCATGTAACTATTAATGATGCTTGAAAGTATCCTGAGATTTAATTAGACAAACTGTTGAAGATGAAGGAGAAGGAGAATGCTTCCTCTATAAGGGCCTTTCCACATGTTATGAAACGTCTATAATCGTAAAAACTTACAACAGATATTTGGCAGACTAGAGACTCAGATTATTGTCCATGTAATATAAACTAAGGTAAGTTTTATCAGGATTCTATTTCCATTTTGTTCCCTTTTTACTAAGTTGCAAGTTATACCTAGAGTTCTATGTAAATGAAATTCTCTGTAAAAAGAGAAATTAATTTTTTTAATCCTATTATGGAACTCATTCGTTTTACATATCTATTTAACTCTTTTAATCATGAAAGTACAAAACTAACATCCTTGAAAGGAAGTACAATTTTTAGTAAAAATGTACTATGATAGAACACATGCTTTGCATGCAGAAAGTTTCAGGTTCGATACCTGGCATCTGGATTATAACTGGAAAAACTGCCTGAATCCTTGAAGAGCTGCTTCCAGTCAGTGACGATAATACTGGGCTAGATGGTCTGACTCAGTATAAAGCAGCTTCTTATGTTCCTAGGTCTCTAAACTAACAAATGTTCTAGCAGAGCAATCCTATACAAATCCACTCAGAGGAAAGGTCCACTGAGGTCAGTGGAATTTACTCCTATGTTAAATGTTTACACTGCAAATAGGATTGCAGTGTAAATGATCAGTCACTTCAATATAAGAACCCATTATTGTTGGTTCTTGCTTCAAATAACTCAGAAGGGAAAATTATTTTTCTACTTTTCCAATTACGGTTTACCAATTTAGCCCTTTCCTCTGCCAATGAAAGTTAAGAACCAGTTTTCTGAATGCTTGCTACACATAAGTAATCAGAGAAACTATATAAGAATACATTTGTGTAACGCTTATATCTACAAGACCAATTTTGCTCATTTTTTAAAACGGAAGCTTGAGCAGCGTAGATGTGCAGAAAATTGTGAAACTCCAAAAAAGTTCAAAGCTTGAGCTTTAATAGCAGAATAGCATATTTATTTGCTCCATGCCAAACAGCGCCTGATCTGACATCATGTGTTTTCTACCTCCATTACCTGTATCCTCCCACTATCTTTTTTTCTATTTCTGTTTGGATTTGTTTTTATTCATTTTGCTTCACAGGCAGGCTTCATGGGGTGCTGCTAGGCCTCAGGGAGGTTGCTGGGGCCATGTTGCCTCCTTTGGACTGGATTGTTTCCAACGGGATGAATCAGACAGCGAGGAGGGAAGGGCTGCTGCTCCTCCTCCCATGATGCCCTGTATGCAGATGAGGTGTGTGTGTGTGTGTGTGTGTGTGTGAGAGAGAGAGAGAGAGAGAGAGCGTGCACGTATGAGAGAGAAGGGGTAATGGGCAGGGCGGGGTGGCAGGAGTCGGTGGGGTCCAAGACCGGCTCCATATTGGATGGCTCTGGCTCAGGGCAGAGAGAAAGGCGGTGTTTTTTCTCCCCCCCCCCAATCTCACCTTTTGTTTTTTAGGCCCAGGTGGTGAGGGTGGGCTTCTTGGGTGGGGGCCTGGAATATCCTCTTGCCTGCAACAGAGGAGGGATGGGACTGTCTATGCTTTCATGTAATGGGAGGTGGTTTTACTGGAAGGAGGGAAGCTAATTGTGTGGTGAATGAAAGGGAGGGAGGTGGGTTGGAAGAGGTTTGGCAGGGGGGTTGCTTTAATGTAGTGGGAAGAGGTTGGATTATTGGGGTGCTCACTAAAGGGAAGCTGATGTGGGTCATAATTGGAAAGTTGGGAGAGGAAGAAGGAGGGAAAGAAGGAAATGCCCTGAGCATCTCCCCTATGAGAGAAGGTTACAACAACAGGGACTGTTTAGCTTGGAAAAAAGGAAGCTAAGGGGAGACATGATAGATGTGTACAAAACTATGCATGGTGTGGAGAATGTGGATAGGGAGACTTTTTCCCCCTGTCTCATAATACTAGAACCCAGCGTCATCCCATTTTTTAAATTTATTTATTAAATTTATTACTCGCCCATCTGGCCGGTCACCCAGCCACTGGAAGCTGATTGGTGGAGATTCAGGACAGATAAAAGGAAGTACTTCTTCACACAGCACATGGTTAAACTATGGAATACGCTACCACAGGATGTAGTGATGGCCACCAATCTGGATGGCTTTAAAAGGGGATTAGACAAATTCCTAGAAGAAAAGGCTATCAATGGCTACTAGTCTTGATGGCTATGTGCTACCTCTAGTACAAGAGGCAGTGACCCTATGTACACCTGTTGCTGGAGAATACGGGTAGGAGAGTGCTGTTGCGCTCATGTCCTACTTGCGGGTTCCTGGTCAACAGTGGGTTGGCCACTGTGTGAACAGAATGCTGGACTAGATGGACCCTTGGTTTGATACAGCATGGCTCTTCTTATGTTCTTATGAAAGTTGTTCCAGTCACAAGGGAAATGGCCAAACATATTCTCATCCAAGTCTCATTTTCAGACTACTAGCAACACGGGCTTTACACTAATATTCTGAATACTAAGAATGGCTCACAAGACAGAAAAATCAAATTAAAATTAAAATGCACAGATACAAGCGTCTCCAGTTAAAGGTAGCAGGTGATGGAGAAAGGCCTCTACCTGAGAATATGGAAAGCTGTTGCCAGCTAGAATAGGCAATACTAGACGAGATAGACAAAGAGTCTGACCTAGTATAAGACAGCCTCCTATTTTCTACTTGGAGGAGGACCTCTGAATCAGATCTTAAATAATAGGCAGATTGATACGGGAGAAAGCAGCCTTCATGCATTCTGGTCCCAGGCTGTTTGCACTGTGTGATTTGTGAAACTGAAAAGCATCACTGTCTTAATTTTATTCAAAGAATAATTACAAAATCTAGCCTGCCTTACATATGCAGGTGTAAGCTAGTACACTCTAGAAAAAGACTAAAATAAATGTTGAAGACAGATATCATCAGTGTTATAGTAAACAAAATAAATGTTTTATTATCTCAATCTAGAACAGTTTGTAGGTCTCAGCATTATCATTCAGATACAGAAGAAACTCATATTTTAGAGGAAAACCTCAGCCAAAAAAAAAAAAAATCCCAATAGTGTAAGTAGCAGCAGTACATGTGGATAATCACTTAAATGGTATAATAAGCTTGAACTCTACAATAACATCTATCACCAATAACGGCCAGTTCAGACAAAATATTCCTGGCATAATGAACCACAGTTTAGCATTCTTGGATTCCTGCAATGAGCAGGGGGTTCGACTCGATGGCCTTGTAAGCCCCTTCCAACCCTACTATTCTATGATTCTAAGCTGGGATCTAGCTTCAGCACTTCAATCTTGGTCTCTTTAAACTACATCCAAAATGGGGAACTATAGTTTAATGTTAAGTGATTCTGGCTTAGGGTTCTGGTTAGCAAACAGACTCTCAATGGCTGTGATCGGACATAACACTAAACCATAACTTAGTGCAGGGGTGTTGAACCTCTTTCAGCCTGAGGTACAAATTGCATTTTGGAGAATTTCTCAGGGGTTCTTGCAGTGATGGGCAGGGCTGAAAGCAAAAGGGACAAAACACCAAAAATATCAGCACGTTCTAGCTTAAAGCTCTTACTGCCAGTAACTAAGCCTTAGGAGCAGGATTTCAACCTTTTAGAATGGCAAAAAAATTAATAAAACCTGGGAAACTATCAAACAATTGGTGGTCAGGGAAAAGGGGGAGTGGCTATCTGGTAAACCCTGGAGGCACAGATTTGGCTTGTGGGCCTGAGGTTTTAAATTACTGTTTTATCTTGTTCTTATAATTTTATATTGTATTTTTAATGTGAATCACTTAGGTATTTTAGTATATTAAGTGGTTTAAAAGAATAAGAAAAAGGAAGGAAGGAAGGAAGGAAGGGAGGAAGGAAGGGCTCATATCCTCTCCTTTTCCCCTATTTCCTCTGGTGCCGCTGTAAGGATACTAGAAGCATCTGCTTCCATTTTCAACTAATTACAGTTCGTCTTTTGTCTGAACTAGGACAAACTAAACTAAACACAAATGATGGTTTGTCTGAAGAAATATCAAACTGCAGTTTCTGACCCTAGCTTATTAGGCTAAACCATTGTTTAAAGCAGGGATGGGCAACATATGACCTGTGTTTCCCTAGTGCAGTCCCCACCCCCACCCAGTGCAGTCCCCCAGTGCGGTTCCCATCCACCCTCAACATTCAGGGGGATCCCAATTTTTTTAAAAAATGAAACAAAATGTCATCCAGAATTGCTATGGAGCACCAATCTGCAACCTAATTTTGACCCTCTGGTGACTCTACAGTAGCTACCGAGTCCCCAAAGGGTCAGAATTACCTTGCAAACAAGCCAATTTTGACCCTTTTTTGGTACTCTGGAGCAGGTCTGGATGTGATTTTTTAAATTATGATCATGACGACGATGATTTTCATAGAATCATAGAATAGTAGGGTTGGAAGGGGCCTGTAAGACCATCGAGTCTAACCCCCTGCTCAAAGCAGGAATCTAAGTCAAAGCATCCCTGCCAGATGGCTGTCCAGCTTCATCTTGAATGCCTCCAGTGTAGGAGAGCCCACTACCTCCCTAGGTAATTGGCTACACTGTCGTATTGCACTAACAGTCAGGAAGTTTTTCCTGATGTTCAGCCGGAATCTGGCTTCCTGTAACGTTGTTGCTGTTGTCCTCTTTTTGGCACCTGCATGTGGGGTGGAGCAGCAGCCCACAGGAGGGTTTCCAAGGGGCAAAAACAGCCCCCAGACCTCCTGAAGTTCCCCACCTCTGGTTTAAATTAAGCATAGTTTACCCCGTTTCAGACAAAACAACAAATTGAAAATGAAAGCAGATGCTTCCCATTTCTTCCTCAGTGCCCTGCCAAGAGGAGACGACCAGAAGAGGGCCCAGGCTCATGCACATAATGCTAACCTATGGTTTAACATTACATCCAAACTAGACCTGCATTTTGAAGAGAAGCAGCAGGAGGGAAAGAAGCTGTATTTTTCTGCTCTGCATTTGCTAGAGGGCTTAAGGGAGAGGCAGAGTCATCTCACTTGTCAGGAGATTTGTATAAGAAATAATGGGAGAAACTCTTGCGGTTTCTCCCCGTCTTCAAACTGCTAACCAAATGAAAGAAGATTCAACCTCTCCCATGAGTCTTCTGACAAGGAGAGGGCTTGGAAGAAAGGTGGGGATTTTTCTCACTTGCACAAAATTTTTGGATAAAATCAGAAACACTGGGACTCTCTCTTGCTGTTATCTTTTCAACATCTCGGTACAAATGAGAGACTCTGCCTCTTGCTTGAGTCCACCAGGCTCAAGGGAGGGGCAGAATCTCATCTCATTTCAACAGGAGTTTGGAGAAGGGAAGAAATCATCAGACTCCCACTGTTTCTTGCCTTCTCCATACTACAGCGTAAGTGAAATAAATCCCTCCTTCTCAACAAGGCCAGAGGCACATGCCAAAGAACCTGATAACAACGATAAAGAGAAACTTGGCTAATAAACGAAACCAATATTTGTGGCCACCTGCTTAAAGGGCTTGGCTTTCGCTGAATTGTGGTCCAGTTTTTCCCTTATTACGGAATAAATATTTCAGTTAAGCGTTTCTAGTTCCAAAGTACTTTATCTTTCATTAAGCTTATAAAATTATTATAGATTATTATCAACGTTCCAAAAAGCATATTATAAAATTCCACATCATCTTCTACATCCCTTCACTCTAATTCCTAATTATTTTCATTTGGCACACTGAAGAACCAACAGTTTGAATTTATTTATTTATTTATTTATTGCATTTACATCCTGCCTTTTTTCATCTTGGAAGGAACCCAAGGCAGCGTACTTAATCCTCCTCCTCTCCATTTCATCCTCACCACAACAACCCTGGGAGGTAGGTTGGGTTGAGAGCCTGTGACTGGCCCAAAGTCACCTTTGAAGTAGTGTTCCTCTCATTCTTCTCCCTCTATTTCTCCCTACTCAACTGTCCCCTCAATTTATTCTTCTTTGCCTAGTATATACTGCAGAGAAAATTCTCTCCAGGTGGCTCACTTTCTTATTTCACTGGGCAGTAATATACCCACAATGGGAAAAACTGAAGAAAAAGAGTATTATCTAGAGCTCCTAAAATTAGAGTTTTCCTACTGGCTTTTATTGGAAGTGGATTGACTGCATCCAGACATTACAAATATTCTTAAATCTTTTTCTTTTAGTTTCCGAAATTTAATGCAGCTCAAAGCTGGATTACCTATGGCACAATTCTTTAACTATAAAAGCAGAAATTTGGGTCAGACAGCTGTTTTATTTTTCAGTTGGAGATCATGCCCCCAGTCTATACTCTATGCAAACATGAAGATCCCTAGATGAAACATTTATGGCCATCGGTTAGAATGTCAGAGTGCCAACTGTTATAACAGAACTACACTCATTCTAGGGTTTATCTGCCAATAGTAGTTTGATTGTTTTTTTTAAAAAAACTAGAAACTACAAAGAACTATTTTATGGGCCCTAAGATTTGCTCATGTCCAGTGGAGCTTTAATTCTTTTTTCTCTGAACAGCAGACCATGAGATTTTCCACAAATGTCTTTTTATTATTTATTTTAATAAATAAATAAAGGCAGGATTTATAACCCTGCCTTTCAGCCCCTAATGAAAGACCTCAAACGGTTTACACCTACAATTAAACAAATACAATAAAATCTAAGAACATAAAAATGACCAAGTAATGATAAATATGATAAAATAATTAAAACAGGAACCAGCACATTATCTGAAAAACACAGAATGACAAAAAAATTCAGCTCAAACCAAACATCGGGTGAAATTAAACACCCTCAACAATGAGCCTGTTTGCACATCACAATAAGCCATGCTGAAAACAAGCCATGGTGCGTTGGTTAATTGCTCGCTAAGCCACACTTCTATGAACAGATGATAAGGTGCTCACCAGCTTGCCATGTTTTATTTTCCTCTTCATCCTCCCGCTCACTCCCAGCATTTATCAAGGGGCCTTTGCAGTGCAACGCCATCTATACTCCTACTGTGATGAGATTTTCCTCCCACCTTCTTGCTTTGTGAAGCACTTGTGTTGACATACAGTCAGGGCCAGAAATATTGGAACAAGGATAACTGGTTTGGCAGTTGGCCTCTGTACACCGCCACATTGAAGCTGAAAGGAAACACACCCAGATGGGAGTGAAGTCAGGACTTTCAGCTGTAATTCAAGGGCTTTGACAAAAGTGGGGCACTAACCATTCAGGAAGGACAGCCAGTGGCATACACACATACCCATCGTTGGTGGCTCATAAGTAATGGAACAAACCAACATCATTTCAAACTGAAGGATCGCCTTTAATACCTGGATGAAAATCCTTTGCAGTCAATGACTGCCTGAAGTCTGGAACCCATGGACATGACCAAATGCTGAGTTTCCTCCCTCAAGGTGCTTTGCCAGGCCTTTACTGCAGCTGCCTTCAGCTGCTGCTTGTTTGTGGGTCTTTCTGCCTTCAGTCTGGTCTTCAGGAAGTGAAAAGCATGCTCTATTGGCTTGAGATCAGGTGACTGACTTGGCCATTGAAGAACATCCCACTTCTTTGCCTGGAGAAACTCTTGGGTAGCTTTTGCTGTATGTTTTGGGTCATCCATCTGCAATATGAAGCGGCGTCCTATCAGTTTGGCAGCATTCGGCTGAATGTGAGCAGAAAGTATAGCCCTATACACTTCAGAATTCATCCTGCTGCTTTTCTCAGCAGTCAGGTCATCAATAAACACCAGTGACCCGGTTCCATTGGGAGCCATACATGCCCATGCCATAACACTGCCTCCACCATGTTTGACAGATGATGTGGTATGCTTTGGATCATGAGCTGTCCCTTTCCTTCTCCCTACTTCTCTCTTCCCATCATTCTGGTACAAGTTAATCTTGGTTTCATCGGTCCAAAGAATCTTCTTCCAGAACTGGGCAGGCTTTTTTAGGTGTTTGCTGGCAAAGGCTAATCTGGCCTGTTTGTTCTTGAGCGTTACCCGTGGTTTGCACCTTGTTGTGAAGCCTTTGTATTTACATTCATAAAGCCGTCTCTTGACTGTAGATGTTGACAACGACATGCCTACCTCCGCAAGAGCGTTCTTGACCTGGCTAGGTGTTGTGAAAGGGTTCCTCTTCACCATGAGCAGAATTCTGCGGTCATCCACTTTAGTTGTCTTCCATGGTCTTCCAGGCCTTTGCTGTTGCTGAGCTTGCCAGTTAATTCCTTCTTTTTCAGGATGTTCCAAGCTGTTGTATTGGCCACTCCCACTGTTTTTGCTATCTCTCTGATGGGTTTATTTCGTTTCCGCAGCCTAATGACGGCCTCCATCACTCGTATGGACACCTCTTTGGACCTCATGTTGGGAGCTCCAGTGAACAGCTAGCAAATGCAAATGCATCACTCAGAACCACCTCCAGGCCTTTTATCTGCTTGATTGGTCATGGGGTGTCCAGGAAACAGGCCACCCCTGGCCATGCAGCTGCTTGTCAGCCATTCTTTCCATTACTTATGAGCCACCAACGATGGGGGTGTGTGCATGCCACTGGCTGTACTTCCTGAATGGGTAGTGCCCCACTTTTGTCAAAGCCCTTGAATTACAGCTGAAAGTCCTGACTTCGCTCCCATCTGGGTGTGTTTCCTTTCAACTTCAATGTGGTGGTGTACAGAGACCAACTGCCAAACCAGTTATCCTTGTTCCAATATTTCTGGCCCTGACTGTATATATGCCATATATATCTGGTACAACATAAAATGTCTGTGGTATTAATCTTCAGAGTTGTGGGGGGATGGACCTTACTTTTTAGGATGAGGTGGTTGAGGGTTTTATTTTCTTTCCTTAAAACTTAAAAAAAAGCATCCTTGGCTGTTCCTCACAGCCAGAGACAAGCAAAGTTCCTCTTCCTAGGACAGCTGTGTATTTATGTATGATTGACTTCTGGATAAGTGCATGTGGCCCCAGTTCAGGACCATAGTGATTCAAGAGGAAGGAGGATTTAAGCTTTCCCTCTTCCTGTTTTCATGCTAAAATGGCTACAAAAAGAAAAAAAAACTATTCTTTCTCTTTTTAACCTCCCAGGGTGTGTGTGTGTAATTTAGAGCCACTTTGCACATCATCATAATCCACCCTGAAAATAAGGCATAATGAGTTGGTTGTTCACTTGCTAACCCACATTACTCCCAGCTGATGATAACGCACTCTGTGGCTTGCTGTGGCTTTCCTCTTAAGTCTTCCTGCCCGCTCCTGGCAAGTATCCCATGGCTTTTGCAGCACAACCTCAGCAGCCTTCTCCACTCATTAGCGGAGTAGAGTTTATTTTGTAGAATTTTGTTTTCCACCTTCAGGGATATTTTTGCATATTTAACATTTCACCAAAGGTGAAAAAACTCACTAAACTTACTGCGGTGCAAGCTCACTAAAGCACAGTAGTTACGGGGAATTTGCAGAAATCTCTCCAAAATTAAAGAAGTCAAAAACAGTTAAATTTATGCAAATCTCCCCAAAGGTGGAAAAAAAATAAGGGAGGAGGAAAGGATGAGGGGACTGACTTCGTATGTATTACTGAGACCTGGGTGGGGGAACTGGAAGGGGTCACTCTCTCCCAGCTGCGCCCTCCTGGGTACTCAGTGCAGCACCAACACTGACTCGAGGGTCGGGGAGGAGGGGTTGCCGTGGTCTATAGTAATTCAATCTCCCTCTCTAGGCTTCCTGCTCATTTGAGTGCAAATGCTGAGTGCTTGTACCTTGTGTTGGGTACCCGGGACAGATTAGGAATGCTGTTGGTGTACCGCCCACCCCGTTGCCCATCAGACTCCCTGCCTGAGCTGACGGAGGTGGTCTCGGTCTTGGTGTTGAGGACCCCTAAGATGATGGTCCTGGGGGATCTCAACTTCCATGCCGAGGCCGCTGTATCTGGGGCGGCTTAGGACTTCATGGCCGCCATGACAACCATGGGGCTGTCCCAACTTGTCATCGGCCCAATATATATAAAAGGACACACACTTGATCTGGTTTTCTCGACTGGGCAGGAGGATGGTGATCTGAAAGTGGAGGAATTAACATCTGTCCCTTTGTCATGGTCAGATCATTTCCTCTTGAGGTTTAGACTCTTGGCAGCCTCCCCCTCTGGAAGGGTGGGGGACCTATTAAAATGGTCCACCCCCGGAGATTAATGGATTCTGATGGATTCCAGAGGGCTCTGTGGGTTTTCTTGCTGGTATGGCTGGTGCTCCTGTCGAAGCCCAGGTCGCTCTGTGGAATGCAGAGATGACTCGGGCGGTTGACACAATCGCGCACAAGTGCCCTCTCCCTCTGAGCAGAGCCCGGCCAGCTCCTTGGTGTACACCTGAGCTGAGGGCAATGAAGCAAGAGAGGAGACAGCTAGAACGCAGGTGGAGGAAAACTTGTGCTGAGTCTGACTGAACACAGGTTCACTATCAAGCCTACTCTGTGGCAGTGAGGGTGGCAAAGAGACAGTTCTTTTCCACCAGCATTGCTTCTTCTCAGTGTCGCGCAGTGGAGCTTTTCCAAGTGGTTTGCGGCCTGTTACATTCTGGGCCAGGGAGAGAGATGGTGGAACCCTCGGTGGCACTCTGTGACGAATTTGCAAGGCACTTTGAAGATAAAGTTGCTCAGATTCGTTATGAATTGGACACCACGATTAATGCAGTTCCATTGGTAGAGGCGTTCAGAGCACCGTCTGGTCCAGTTTTATTGGATGAGTTTCAGTTATTGAGGCCTGAGGATGCAGACAAGGTGCTTGGCCAAGTCCGATCGACCACTTGTGTGCTTGACCCTTGCCCTTCATGGCTTATTAAATCAAACGAGGAGGGGTTGTCTGGCTGGGTCCAGGAGGTTGTAAATTCCTCCTTGAGAGAGGGAGTGGTGCTGGCCGCTTTAAAAGAGGCGGTAATCAGGCCACTCCTAAAAAAGCCTAACCTGGACCCAGAGGATGTTAACAATTATAGGCCAGTGGCCAATATCCCCTTCCTGGGCAAGGTGCTTGAGCTGGTGGTTGCAGGACAGCTCCAGGCACCCTTGAATGAAACGGATTATCTAGATCCATTTCAATCGGGCTTCAGGTCTGGTTTTGGAACGGAAACTGCCTTGGTCGCCCTGTGGGATGACCTCTGCCGGGAGAGGGACAGGGGGAGTGCGACCCTGTTGATTCTCCTGGACCTTTCAGCGGCTTTTGATACCATCGATTGTGGTATCCTTCTGGATAGGTTGTCTGGGTCGGGAGTTGGAGGCACTGCACTGCAGTGGTTCCACTCCTACTTGGATGGTCGATTCCAGAAGGTGGTGCTGGGGGATTATTGCTCTGTGCCATGGGGTTCCACAGGGCTCAGTTTTATCCCCCATGCTGTTTAACATCTACATGAAAC
This sequence comes from Heloderma suspectum, assembly GCF_057233095.1. NCBI lineage: Eukaryota > Metazoa > Chordata > Lepidosauria > Squamata > Helodermatidae > Heloderma > Heloderma suspectum. The sequence goes on along the minus strand of NC_139460.1, from coordinate 40,700,736 downwards.
TGCTGGGGGAGGTTATCCAGAGGTGTGGGCTGACGTGCCATCAATATGCGGATGACACCCAGCTCTACCTCTCTTTCTCATCAAACCCAGGTGAGGCAGTGGCTGTCTGGGCACGGTAATGGACTGGATGAGGGCCAATGATACTCAATCCAGGACTGAAACTCAATCCAGACAAGACGGAGGTACTGTTAGTGGGTGGTTCGTCTGCCCGGCTAGGTGATATTCAACCGGTTCTGGAGGGGGTTGCACTCCCCCTAAAGGATCAGGTTCGTAGTTTGGGGGTGCTCTTGGATCCAGAACTTGAGGCACAGGTGAACTCAGTGGCATGGAGCACTTTTATCAGCTTAGGCTGGTATACCAACTACGCCCTTATCTGGACAGAGATAGCCTTGCTACAGTTATCCATGCTCTGATAACTTCTCGTCTGGATTACTGCAATGCGTTATGCGTGGGGCTGCCTTTGAAAACGGTCTGGAAACTTCAGCTGGTCCAAAATAGGGCAGCAAGATTGTTAACAGGGACTGGCCTGCGAGCTCATATTACGCCAGTACTTTTCCAGCTGCACTGGCTGCCAGTCCATTTCCAGGCCCGATTCAAAGTGCTGGTGTTAACATTTAAAGCTCTTAACGGCTTGGGGCCAGGTTATCTGAAGGATCACCTCCTCCCATATGTGCCTGCCTGGACCTTAAGATCATCCTCAGCGGCCCTTCTCCGTGAGCCCCTGCCAAAGGAAGTGAGGCGGGTGGCTACTAAGCGGAGGGCTTTTTCTGCTGTGGCACCCCAGCTGTGGAATGAGCTCCTTAGTGAGGTTCGCCTGGCACCTACATTGTATTCCTTTTGGTGCCAGGTGAAGACCTTTTTATTTTCCCAGGCATTTTAGCTTTCTATATTTTTATCTTTGCTGTTTTAAATCTGTATTTTAAATTCCTGCACTGCTGCTAGGTTTTATTATGGTTGTATTGTTATATTGTGGTTTAATGTTCTATATATTTTATATTGTTTTATTGTGTGCCGTTCGGTTTTAATTTTTGTGAACTGCCCAGAGAGCTTCGGCTGTTGGGTAGTATAGAAATGTAATAAATAAATAATGAATGAATGGTGGAGGTGGCACTAAGCCAGATTGCCGTTTTTCATGGCTCATGCCAGGGGGCTCCGTAGACCTCTGTAATAAGCCTTGCATAAGCCACTCTGCTGGGTTTGCAGGTCACAACAAACCACCTTGAACAACCCCACAAGCCATGGGTTCTCAGGGTGGCTTGTGCAGGGTTAACAAACCATGCTGAGGAAACTGTGCCGGGTCTGGACATCACGACAATCCACACTGAAACAAACAACGGTGACAACCCACCGTGGGTTTTCACGTCATGTGAACCAGGTCAATGTGTCTAAACATCAGAAGAGAGGGGAGGTCCTACCAAACATTTCTAGAAAGGGTGTTCCACAGTCTGGGTGCCTTAACATAAAAGGCCCATGCTTGTGTCCCCACCAACATTGCCCTGGAAGGTGGCAGAACATGGAGCAGTAGGCAGACAGACTCATGTGGAGAGAGGTGGTTTTTCAAATATCCTGGTCCCAAAGAGTTTAGAGTTTTGTAAATAATAACTAGCACTTTACATCGGATCTGGAAACGAACTGGAATCCAATGCTAATGCATATTATATAAAACTGAACTAATATGCTCCACAAAGCAGGCTCCAGAGATTAGTCTGGCTGCTGCATTTTGCACCAGCTGTAGTTTCTGAATGCTTTTCAAAGGCAGCCTGATGTAGAGTGCAATGCAGTAATCCACCCTGGATGTAATCAAAGCATGTGTTACCATGGCAAGATCTACTTCATCCAGGAAAGGGCATATCTGGCACACCAGCCAAAGCTGTATGAAAGCTCCCCTGGTCACCACCTACCCATCCAGGAACAATGATGGATCCAGGAAAACTGCCAAGCTGCAAACCTGAACCGCCAGGGGGAGTACAAGTCCATCTAGGAGAGGCTGTGCCCCATCCTAATCCTGGATTAGCTTTTCTACTGACTAGCAACACCTTCGTCTTGTCTGGATTAACTCTTGAGCTTGTTAGCCCACAGCCAAACCATATTCAGCTCAGACAATAATAGGGAACCTCCACAGCCACCGGGGGTGCGGGCGGGAGAAAGCTTGAGTTCAGAGTCATTAGCAATACAGAGGGCACCAACTCCAAACCACAGGAGAACCTCTCTCAGTGATTTCATGTAAATGTTAAACAGCATGAAAGACAGGATAGAAGCCTTAGGTACGAGGTCTCCAATGTGGTGCCCGTGGGCACCAATGTGTCTGCAGACACCTCTCATGGCACACATCATGTTCCTTGCCCCTCCTGGTTTTTATTTTAATTCCTTTTTAAAATCTAACTGGGAGGCTGGAATGCTGCACAGCAAAGTGACAGCCTCTGGCACCATCTTTATCTCCAAGAATGTCTTTGGGTCCTACATGGGTCCCAGAGGCATTATTAAAAAATAAGAACGATGAATGGCTGTAGCCCAGTGCTTTGTTTTGAAGCATACCCAGCCAACCAGCCAGAAAAAAAGAACAAAGTAAGCTAGAGGTGGGATACATGATGGAAGGGAAAGTTAAGCCAGTATATAGTAAAAGACAGGATTTCTCTAACTTTAGCCAAGATGCTGATTTCAAATAAATGGAGGGATTCTAAAGCATCTTTATTAAATGTGTGATTATTGGGGCCGTGGAAGGAGGCAGAAATGTCAACATTAACAGAATGAGTCTGGATTAGTGCCAAAGATGAGAAGCCCATGACCTGTAGTTTAAATGAGTATTCCTATTATAACTGCTGGGTGACCAATTTGGATGGGAGAGAAATTTGTTTGGTTCTATCTATTTCTCACTTCACAAACTAATACATGAACTGGAATCTAATTATCTTTCAGTTTTACACTTCTCTGAATTCAGTCTCCAATCAAAAAATGTGTATGTTAGGAAAAATTGCATACATAAAGAAAACTGCATACAAAGAAGCCATACATTGGGGGAAATGCATACAAGAATGTGTATGACTTTTTGTGTAAACAAAAATCTGCATGAAAATGCATATGAATTTTCATCTGGCTTTTAAAAAAAAAATCACAAACTGAAGCAAAAACTGGATAGAATGAACTCATGCTAAACAACAACAACAACTATTATTATTATTATTAATATTATTATTGGAAGCAAAACCGAGAGATTTGGCCATCCCTACTGCCCAACCTTTGCTAAACCAAATGATTACTGATGGTTAGGAATTACCAGCTGATTTTACAGCAGCTAACGACTTGAACTGAAATCCCCATGCTTTGGAAGAAAACACCCTTCAGCTAGTAGGAATATCAGAGAAATGATGTTGTAGTTTGACTTGGGTGTCAGAATCAGACAGAGTGCTAGGAATTTTTGAGCTGAACAGGAAGTACTGGAGGTATGAGAGAGGGACAGGGAATCACTAGTGGAGTTTTTTAAATGTTTTCTCATAGGAGTAAATGACAGCAACTCACCAATATGGGATATAGTAAAAATGGGAGAGGGAAGTCATAGGGATAGATACATGAGATATTATTTTACTAGTGGGTTCCATGTCCTCCTGTAATCAGTATAGGTTATATTAGAAAAAATAAGCCTCCTGCTGACTATAACTCCAGTTTCTTGTTGGGGGGGGGGGGGTCTTGCCCCTTCCAACTGTTGTGTTCATTGCAGCGCATTCATTTTACCTATAGAATTCAATGATAGCCATTAAAACTGCATGTACTCTCATCTGTATAGTGCTGCACTGAATTCCAATTCTTGATTACATCAGGATGTGAAGAAATTAAATTCAGAAACTCATTCTTACACTAGCAAAATAGCAATCAATATGATGGGTGAGGTATTGCAGACGCCCATTTGTGCACAAATAAGTACACACATGATGCATCTCTATATTCTGTACATGCATCATTTTGCACTCCCACGGCACCCATGTAGGTCAGGGGTGGGCAACTTCAGGGGCAAATTTCAACCCCATGGAAATCTGGGGGGGGGGGGCTCAGTGCTGTCACATGCCACCAAACTTCAGCAGAAGAAGCAGCAAAACAAAGTGCACACACTTTTTAAAAACTAAATTTGGCCTTCTTTAGGCCGCTGTTTGGTTTGCTGCCAAAATTTGGCAGCAAACCACCAACTGTGAATGGGATAAAGTAAATGGGAATTAAAACTGCTCCTTGTCCCTCATGATCCCATGAAGTATGAAGCAAACCTGCTTCAGTCAGTGTAGCCCAATACCTGTTCTATTCCTTGATCATACTAGAATGCAATGGAATGTTAGGAGAGTTTGATGGAATGTTGGAAATTATCTTGTTTAAAGAGAGATTTAAGTCTAAGCACAAAAGAGAAAGGAATTTTATGACCAATGTCTTTGCATTTCTATGATTAAGCAACGGTGGAACAAATCAGCCTACAGGCATAAGGAACAAAATATATCTACTTCAGAAGAACAGATATTACAATATATCAATTAGAAATGCCGAAGCATAAATGTGTTCAAAGTATTTCCAGGAGCCCCAAGCAAAATAATGCAGGGAGATTATATTTTTAATTATGATCAACACAGAAGCTTACACTCTGTAGTTGAAATATGGGTGTTTTGCTTCTTACTGCCTAAGAAGTTGATATTTTCCCACACTGACATAATTAAATTAACATAAATGGACTTAAGCATATGTCTGTTAGTAAATGAATAAGTGACAATTAGAGACCAATTTAGAAAATCAGAACATTTTGCACTTTAAAAATACTATGTCTATGTACCCTAACCACAGAAATCTAGTTTCTCCTTTCTGAATTCCTAATGAATGGAATATTCACTCTTTCTCAATGCAATGCTTCAAAAAGAAATACTGAATACAGGTTATGGCAGTCTTCCCCAACCTGGTGCTCTCCAGATATTTTGGACTTCAGCTCCCATCAGCTGCAGCCAGCAGGGCCAATTATCATGAATGCTGAGAGTTGAAGTCCAAAGCCTCTGGAGTGTTCCAAGTTGGAGCTGCTATTATATGCTATTTTTTCTTCGCAAACTTCATGAGATAAGGAACCAAAAGAAACCACTGCTTCTCTCTACTCCTTGGGTTGAATCCAATTATTGCATTCCACTGAAGGAAGCAGTTCCATCAGCAGAACCAGGAGCGGCACAATTCCCCCTCCCAGCTGCAGCCCTCTTGCACCCTCAAAATCTGATCTGGAAGGCTGGGAAATCCTCCAGAGCAGATTTTCTGATAGCACAGAGGGCTGCAGGAGGAGGAGAGGGGGAGAACATCTTTTCATTTTAGGCCCTTAAATTTAATTAGATGATCCTCCTTACAAATGGTCCTAGGGATTCTTGTTAATTGGGGCAGGATCCCATTTCCATTCAAGAACACAATTTCCTTTGTATATTGATTTATCAACTTCTAGATTAAATGAGCACTGTACCAAAGAGGCCAGGATTAACTTTTTAATATTTATGAACTCTTGGATTACAGGTCCCAGTTTCTTCTCTTCTCCTGGGAATTAATACATGACTTTTCTAATGTCATACTTGAACACACTGTACAATTCCTGGCTGCCTAAACATTAAGGCTGCAATCTTATGCACACTTATTTGGAAGTAAGCCCTGTTGAACTCAATACCGAATAAATGTGCAGAGGAGCGTTATTAAAAAGTCCTGTTTACCAGCCTGCTGTTAAGATAGGTTGTTCTTGGGCTATGTTAGAAAACATGCCAACTTCCTGACTTTCAGGCATAATTATGTTGGGCTCTCTGCTATTCCATGCAACGGAAAGTTTATACTGGCTGAGGCTAACAGAAGTTGCAGTGCAAAACATTTGAGGGGACAGAGGTTTCAGAAGACTGTCTAGAACTTCAGCTGCTTCTACCAGTTCACCATAGTATAAACAGTTACACATACCCAATTGTCCAAGCAACAAGATGTACAAGGGTGTAGCACTTACCCAGATTTGGATTCCTTTACAAGGAGGCCACAGGAAGCTTATTGGTATTTTGTAATATTTGTCTTTATTTACAAATATATACAGTGAATATAGGTGGAGACAGATAGCTGAAACATTCCGACAGACTGCCAAAGTCTGCTCCTTCCACATCAGGTGTCTATGGAGGCAGCCAGAAATTTAAGATGCTTTTGGAGCTCAAAATCCAACTCCCTGTCTTTCTCAGTCTGACTCCAAACTGCAGCGTTGTCCTTTTGTTCTCCTTTACACAAACACCTGGATTTTAACATTTCTTAGCTTGGAAGCAGATGTTTCCCTTGCTTCTCCGATAATTCTTCCTATATAGAACATTCCAGCAATTATTTAGTTCCTATGCCAACATATCATCAGGCTATTAACAAGCCCAAGGCTCTGTCCAGGTATGCCTCAGGCAACCATCACCAATAATAAAACCCATAACAATATTATTTAATTCTCCATTAATATTTTTAACAGATTATACATATCCATTTATTGTGGGAAGTTCTGCAGAACCTTGAGGGAGTTGATGTTCCCCTGAGTCACATGCCAACTACCTTTACAGATAGCTGACTAACATTTATCTGTTACCTCATTATATAGACTATACAATTGGAATAATATTTTTATTAATTTCAAATGCTAATGCCAATTCCTTAAATTTAGCCCACTGCCTGTCTTGATCAAGAAACTAAGGACCACTACCACCATCATCACCACTAATGTTTTGACGCTTGTTTTAGCTGTATTTATTGTTATTCTCTCCTCTGTTTACTTTCACCTGCTTTTGATCTTATTGAGTGCTGTTTTAATGTTGTTTTATCTTATTATATTTTTGTTGTTTTTAACTCGTTATTTTTACTTTTTTAAATACCCAGATAATGTTTCAGCCTAAAACAACAAGGCAGCTAGAAGAATAGTTGTGATGGGAGCACAACCTGGGCCTGTTCTTAGCTGTAGGGCATCCAAGTTTTTTCTCCCTAGAAGGACTGGAGGCATTCACATCAAAGCCACCTCTTCCCCTCTCAAGTCTTAGTCTGCAGTCTCTCTCTTGCTACTAATTCTCAGTGTTATAGGAGTGCCATCTGGGAAAACAGAGGTGCTGCTGTTCAGCAGACCAGTAAAGGTTTCATCCTGTGTCGGCCTGCTTGCATCCACCGACCTCCACCCACCTCAGATTAACCGGTACTCCTGTAAGAATCAGGGTACCTGCACATGTTGGTGACACCCTACCCAGGCTTTGTTTAAATTTGGCCAGGCTGATCAGATCATGGAGCTGCAGAATACTACTCTCTTTCTTATCCTGGTAATTAGGCATGCAATTCAGTCTAGATATCAAGCTTGTAAATAGTCACACATCTGGTCATCTATGATGAGTAAGAATTGCCTCCAGGTGACCAGGCATTGAAGTTTTTTAAAAACTATATACATTTTAAAATGTGATGTTTATTCTGAGCTGCTCTGGGCATGGTCCACCATGGAAAAGTAGTAGATAAATAAGCTAAACGAAGCTGAAATATTGTTAATATGCCAAAAACCTAGTTATGTGTTGGCAAGCTGGCTAGTTAAAAAAAAAAAAAAAAAAGAATCTTGGGCAAGCAGCTTTTAAGGTCTTACTTACAAAGATAACTTACATAAGACTGTCTAAGAGTGCAGTCCTAAGGGATAGCCACTCGACAGATAGGCTCTGATGTTGGAGCCCTCTGTCTATCTTATGACCTGCCAGCAGACCAGACGGGTAGGAGGTGGACAGAGGTAAAATGCCTCCCGTTCCTCCTTTTCTTTATATTTTCCTCTTGGCCCATCTAGCTGACCTACCTTGTTGTGGGTGGGACAGGCAATGGAGAGGCTTTAGGATCCAGTGGATCCTGAACCCTATCCCCCAAATAGGTTCAGCACTTTGGATAGCTCCTTTAGAGTTCTGGCTGGTTCTGACTGAAACCCAGAATTGATCCACAGCCCCACCACAATTGTTTGAAGCTGGTGCCCATCCTAATTTAGACATATTTTAAGTGATACCTTGCAAGACAGAAGCCCCCAAACTCGGACTTCTGTGTATCCAATGCCCTGCCGGGCTGAAGCTGTCAGGGCAGAAGGTTTGGTGGAGGTGATATTTGCCTCCCTGTCCTCCAATCACTGGGTTTTTTGCTAGATGGGTTTTTTGGCAATTTAGCAGTGGTGCTTTGGAGGGGGACGGAAGGAGCCTGGAAGAGGCTCAGGATAGCTCGCATCCTGGCCACAAAGGTCTCCTCCTCTCCCTGCTTACCAGAACACCCCCTTTCCCACCTCTCTGAGGTTGATTTTCCAACCTCAAAGGACAGCCAGCATGGTTCTTTCTGTGCTGGCTGCGAGGGGATGGGGGAAGGGAGGCTGGATCTCCAACTCCTCCTTCCAAGGTTGGAGTGCTCTTTTTGTCCTTGGAGGGGGGAATTCCTACTACCCTATGGCCCCTCAGATAATGTCTAGGAGCCATAGGATTGCTCCCTCCATGTCTTTATTTTGTTTATATTCCATCTTTTCTCCTAGAACCTTAAGGCAATATTTATGGTTCTTTCCCCTCCCACATATTCTCAGAACAACTCCGTGAGGTAGGTTAGGCTAAGAGATCATGACGGGCCAAAGGTCACCCCATGAGGTTCAGCACTGTGAGGGGATCTGAACCTGTATTTCCTCAGTCCTAGTCTGACACTCTAATTACTATCCCGGCTCCTGTACCAGAAATTACTAAGAGACAGTCAGTTCAAGCAGTCCTGATGCAATCTTTGAAAGAAACTTTCACACAAGTAATTACACCAAACAATAATTTGCATAGCAAAAGAAAAAGTACTTTTAGTAGCCAAGGGTAGAATCAAATGCTGTCCTAGCGCTAGAATAAACCAAAGCTTACTCAGTGTAACTAGCACTTGCTAGTGTAATGCAAAAAAGCTGATTTGCAGCTGAAATGGCTGCCAGTAGAAATTGCTACTGCACTCCAAATTCTGTCGGCAAATTAACGTTTTTCTCCATTGCCCTACTTAGGTTGCACAAGGGTTGGTTTATGCTAGTACAACATCATGAGCAATAGCACTGGGACACTGTTGGATACTACTCAAAGTTTATTGTTCCCCTAATTCATCTTCACAACCATCCTAGTTCTCTCCCAACTTTACAATTGAGATATTTTGCTCATCATCTCCCTGAATAGCCATAAAAGATCAAAATGTGAAATTTCAGACACATTATCTCCCAATGTTGCTGCTTTCACCATTTTCTTGTTTACATAAAGTAGTAACCTATTACTCGACAAGTCACGCTACCTTCTTCAATGAGCAATAACCATCAACTATTAACATGTTATTTAGTGGCATCTAATCAGAGACAAAATAGTAAGATAACAATTAATCATGAACTACCCCAACAAGCTTAGTTTTTTTAATGACATATCATTACAAATGCTAACATGGAAAGGTGCTTTTGCTCCCATAAGATCATAAACAAGCTTTCTCCGTTATAAACACATTTTATATAATGCATGGAATTTGCTTTGTTGACTTTTAAACACATTTTATTGTATTTCTTTCCTATGAATAGTCCATTTTCAAGACTAGAATTTTTGTTTCACCTTTAGAAGAAACTGAACATTTCAAGCTACCTTTGAAGGGACTGTCAAATAGAATTCATGTCTCGTACATACATCCACAATAAGTCATATAGACTTTGTCACTTCCTATTTGTGCTCTGTGGTTCAGTTCTTAGTCAAATTTAACTTATTAAGGGAGCAATCCTATGGCCACTAGACACTATCTAGAGGGCCACAGGATATGCTCTTCTCCAGGAACTGACTTCGGAGCCCACGCTCCAAGGTCGGTTCTCGGAAAACCAACCTCCCCCCTTGTCCGTGCTGCCTCCAAGGCAGCGTGGAGAAGCCCCATCCTCTGTGCTCGGAAGACGAGCGCAGAGAGACTGCAAAGGGGCATTCCGGGGGGCGGTCCAGGGTGGGGAGAGCGGAGCTGCGCATACGACACATCCTATGTGTTGTACAACAGCTTCCTCTCCCGTTTGGGCCCCCCGCCACTAGACAGCTGAAAACAGCTGTCTAGCGAAAAACAGCAAGGCAGGAGAAGCGCAGAGGGAATGATCCCCCACCCCCCGTGCCTCTCCTGCCTTGCTTTGGATAGGCGGTCGGCTCCGAGTTTGGAGGCAACCACCTATCTAGTTAGGACTGCGCCCTTAGTGGCTGTTTTTGAAAGAAGTACTTAAAAGGAAAACTTAGGAAACAGTACAAAATTAATATAAGCCCTTCGATGCGTCTCTGCTTAAGTTGGTATTTCTTAAATACAAGAAGTCACACTTAAAATTAAAAAAAAACAACCTTTATATATTTTGATTGTTTAGATGTTGGTTTAGTACTCTGCATAATGTGAACTGTTTTGTTTCTCTTGGGGCCCAGACTGATCAAGCAAGATTGATACACAAAAAGGGAAACAATATATATGAAGAGACAGATGGCGCTTTGTCACTGAGAGAAGGTGGGCCATATCCATGCTGAGATAAATTAACATCCCCCAAGTAATGTTAACTGGTTTTCTGCCACCAGCATTTTCAGGGTGTAGCACACTATTTGCATTTAGACCACGGTTTCTTTTGGACGTATGCACACTAACTAGAAATACCAAGTTGTGAGAAATCTAGCCAGGGAAATTAAACCAGGGATGGGCAACTCCGGGAGATCCAGGAGACATTTTCACTCCCCAGCCTTCTCCCCACTGCAGGCCACACCTCTCCCCCTACCGGGCACCAAAAATATATATAAAGAAAAATAAGAAATAATAACAAATTCAAAAATGGCATCTGGAGTGGCTACAGAGCACCAAAAGGATCAACATTAGCTTGTTAACTCAAAGTGCCAAAAAAGCTTCAAAATGGCTGCTCCAGCTGCCTATACACACACACACAATTTGGGGGGTGGCGGGGGCAGCAGTGAAAGTCACATTACCCACCCCTGAATTAAACGAATGAAGACATGAACTAAGACAGAGATGTGAAGTGTCAGAAGACATAGAAATACACCTATCTATAATTTTTCTACATCTCAGGAGGAACAGCACAGCAGCGACTTTGAAGATAAGCAAAGAAGGAGTCAAGCAAAGTTATTCTATCATTACACTAGTCATAACTATACATGGTTGAATGAGTAAAATGTTCACTAGCAAAGAAAAATTACACCCAGCAACTTTACTATGGACTGCATTTTTATGAAGCAAGAAATATTTTGGCCTTTTTAGCTTTGGGAAGAGGAGGACAACAGGGAGGGCCAGACCCACCTCTAAGGCTACATCTACATCAAATTCTGGAAAACTGCCTGGACCAAGAGACTAACTACTACAAATATTCTATTTACTAGAAAATCATTAGTGTAAGTATCAACACATTTCTTAAGTCAGTGTTGAGTAGGGATGGCGAAGAAATCTGCCACGGATTCCCCGAGTCCGTGGCGGAACGGACTACCCCCCCAGCACCCGAAATCCCCCCGGGACGGAAGCTACCTGCCGCTGGCCGGTGGGGTCCATCCACTGCCACCATTGGCTGCTCCACTGCAAATGGCATCCAGCATAGCGGATGCCATTTGCGTCCCTGTTCTTTCCAGTAATAGGCTACGTAAATCTTTACGTAGCCTATTACTGCAAGGAACAGGGATGCAAATGGCATAGCAGGTGCCATTTGCGTCCCCGTTCTTTCCAATAATAGGCTACGTAAATCTTCACGTAGCCTATTACTGGAAAGATCAGGGACGCAAATGGCATCCGCTATGCGGGCGCCATTTGTGTCCCAGCAGCCGGAGCCGGCCGGCAGCTCACCGTGGAGCAGAGCCGGCCAGGGCTGGTGAGGATTGCAGGGGGGAGGAACGGATCACCTCCCCCGCCCTGCAGACTCCCGCAGACCAAAGGTTTTGTACACCCCTAGTGTTGAGTGGCTGCTGGATTTGCACTATTAGCACTGCAACAGGATAATCACAACAACACGATAATCACAAAAGTTCCCCTGCCCTAGTTTGAAGAGTTCTTAACAACTCCCATAACTCAGTGCAGATAGCTCAACTATGAAGGCATGAGGATACTGGTTGACAAACCAAAAACAGAGGTCACCAAGTTTGGGCTTGTTTGAAGCCATATGTTATTTTCCACCACAACCCCCCACCCTTCTCCCCAAGTCCTATGTTACATGTCAGGAAAGTCAGACGCACTGTCATCTCTTGTTACCTCCAAGCTTCCCCTGTATCTGGTGCAAAGCAAGAAATACTCACTTGATGTCAGGCACTGAGGAAAGTTAAAAGCAGTGAGACTCAGAGCAGCAGCAAAAACATCAACAACCAGAGACAGTACCAGAAAAAGTACAAAAAAGACTGTCCTCTGAATGCATTCAGGGAGGTAGATTGCCAGGTCTCACAGCACAGTAAATTCCACTGCTACTGAGATAGCCAAATCTTTCATTCCCATCCTCCATTCTGCCACCCTGAGAGAAGTGCTTAGAAGGGCTTTCCCGATTACTTATGTAGGTAGGATCGTGCAGTAGGAGATGGTCTTTCAGGTATCTAGGTTCAAACCATGCTGGCATATGAAGTGCACAGAGAACATGACAGAGGGGGGAGCTTTCTCGCCATGCTGGGTATTTGAAGAAGGGGCTGATGACATTTGCCAGAATTACAATTATAGTTGCCAGTGGTCATGGAGGACCCCTAAAAAATATCTGTTGAACACTGCTTCTGGTGCTACTTCTGCCACTTCAAATATTGGTTGATGCCTAGTTTTGAAAATATAAAATCCAGCTGTTACCCAGAACCATCTTCATCCTTAGGTGAAACACACAGGTTTCTTGGTAGGTAGAGAAGAGAAATTAATCAGTTTTATGTTAACAAAACTGGAGATAATTTCAGATGGTGTACTAAGTTAAAAAAAAAAAAGTCAGTAGAAACCAAGAGTTCTGGAGAACTTGAAAGCTTGTACACTGTCTTGTGACCTTTAGTTTGCCTAATAACCATATTGCCCAAACATGGATTGTGGCATTTTTCTTTTGGCCAACATGGCTACTTCTGCTATTTATCAATTGTTAATGTCTAATAACATCTTAGAGGCCTTTTCTAATATCCAACCAAAATATTTCAGACAGAGTATTGTAGAATTATTGATATGCAACCACTGATGATATGGTTGTCAAATGAACACATATGAGTATCTTATAATAATCCAAAAAGCAGACACACAGGGCAGTGATTCACATTACAACTGCAGGAAACCCACTCAGTCTGATTCCCAGCCTTTCCCATTCTCAGGCTTCCATCAAATCTGCCTGCTTCTCCTATACAAAAATAAAATAAATTAATTGTATGTTAACTAAATAAAACGTGAATAGATAAAGCAGCAGCAGTGACCTTCGTGGTAGCTGGAAAAAGACTACTATAATTTTGCTTCCTGGTTTTCAAACTAGGATGTGTTTTCCTTGCAAGAGAGTTATGCCCTTGTTTTTAATTATATCAGACTGAAATCTATGTTCTCAGCCAGTGTTTATTGTACTGCAAAGAATACTACACACTCTTTTCATAATATTCTTTCCTGTGCCATTTCATATTTGAAGTAAACAATTCTAATGCAAAGTATATTTCTACCGCAGCAGCTTCTCAATTTCCCCCTTACTGGAAATATATCCAGTGGATATTGCTGAACACACGTAAGGATGTATGTCTCAACAACAAAATCTGGGGGGGAAAGTACATTTGAAATAATATTCTACAATATTCATAAGGAGAGGCAGAAGACTCTTGCCAGAAAAACCAATGACAGGCTTATGAATGGATGAAGTGTTTCCCAATACATCAACAGGTTCCCAGAGGTTTAAGCTTCCTCAATTGCCAAAACAATAAATGAGGAGGAAAACTCCAGGAAATGAATTTAACACCTTGCCTCCAGGGCATAATCTACCTAGAGATGCTTAACAAAATCTTTTTATTTATTATCTCATTCCACTGCCATGCTGAAATACATAAATTGTATCTTCAACGCAAATACCTAGTGACATTGAAATAACAAACACTTATTTAAATAATTTTGCAAACAACAAGTATGTGAATATGGAGGAATTGTAAATAGTTTATTATTTTTGACTCAGGCCCATCATGAAGCAAGCAGAGCTTTAAAGATACCGATATAAAATAGCCATAAATTAAATGTCCCTTAAGATATCAATATTAAACAACCCATCTCTGACTGTGTGCAGCAGCTCTGCCATTCTGTCAGGCTAGGTCAGATGTAAATATTTACCTAACATCAAGACAACACATCATTTCAAAGTGACCGGTGTATCCCTATTTCAGCTCCAGCTTTTGCCATAAAATTAGCATAGGCTGGTTAAAACTTTGTCAGAAAAGCATTTTACGTTATCTGCCATGCAGTAGCTTCGCTTTTCACTTTTTAACCCAGAATAGGATGTTCCCATTCATTCAACTGTTCCATCAGCTTTGCCGCAGCAAATCTCGCATTCAGGAGAGGCACCAAATTGCACATAATTGGAAGTGATTCATTTCTAGACCCCCTTTTTCTGTCATTTGGCTTCTGTAGGTTACCTCTGGGGTAGGTAGAGCTAAAACATTGCCACACAGCTCTGCAGTAACTCTTTCACACCACAAAGTGAGTAAAAGCTACATTTAATATGAAATGTTGCCTTTTCCATATTGGGGGAGAGAATCAACACAGTTTAGAGATGGAGAGTGGACAAGAAAGCTATTTCAAACCATAAGGCAAATAAGCTACACAGTGCAACAAAGTAATAGAAGCCCACCCCATCAACAGATTATAAGAGACAAAACCTCTCTTCAACACATCAGACCCAACTGGCTGCAAGGTGATAGGGTTAAAATCATTCACACATTTCAGCCACAGAGGAAAGACGCCATCTGGAGCTGTTCTTTAATCTTATACAATTAAAAATAGATGTACCATTAAATCCTCTGCCTGGCAGCAGACTACAGTCGCTAGACTATGCAGCTACCACCTAAAGTTGAGAATAATAAAATTAAATTTAAATCCACTTTTACAGAAGGTGGCATTTGAAGAAGCAACAAATAGAACTGTGTGGCCTATGTGACGGAGCAGTATTCCATACACTCCTCTAGTCATGGGCAAAACAAGAAAGTCAACTGAAAAGAGCCAGTAGGCTGGACAGAGATGGAGTGAGTGTGTATTGCACAAGTCATGAGTAGGAGGTGGAAATAAAATCTGAAAGGAGTTTGGAGGCACAAAGCTGAGGGATGGGGGAGAGGGGAGTCAATCTCTATCTTTACAAAAGAAGGATCGCCACTATTTCACAGTAAAGAAAAAAGGTATCGGAGATGAGGGATTTGTCTGCCTCAGGTCTTGGGAAGGATCAGCAGGGGGCTATGAGAAGTCTGTCAGGAGGAGGCACCAAGCATGCCACGAATAGATGAGGCAGAACCTTGTTAAGGAGGGCAGAGTGGGCACATATGGGTATAGGGAACTCTCGAAGTAGCAGTGGAAGACAGAGGGAGAGCTCCCAGCATAAATGACAAAGTAGCACAGGACACTCCCCCCCCCCCCGAGTTTTTGCAGTGGGGAAAAGGATTGAAAGGGAACTCTGGAAGAGAACAGGCATCAGAACCAAAATGAAGAAGTGGGGGAGGGAGCAAGAGTGGGACAGAGGACGGAGCAGTTAGAGGACACAAGAGTAGTTAGGGACTGCCAGAGCCAGAGGCAACTGCATGTGCCAGGGCAGGCAGGTGCATTGAGAGTTGGGGGGGGGGGGCTGAGGGAACCGCTTTTCTCTGTTTGGGGGGGCGGCAAAAGGCTGCCCATATGCCCAGAGCCCCCTGCGCTCGAGCTGCGGCAGGTGGGGCGGCGCGCCCTTACCAGGTTCAACACGGTCTCCACGATGTCCCGGTTGCTGACCTCCCCGACTTGAATGAGTCCGATCAAGACGGCGAATTTCATGCGGATGTTGCGGATGGGAACGGACGGATTAATCATCCCCGCGGGCAGCACGACAGACCCGGAGCTCGACGCCCTCAGCTCCCCCATCACGGCCGCCGAGACGCCGCCGCCTCCTCCTCCTCCTGCTGCTGCTGCTGCCGTCGTCGTTGTCGGCGGCGGCGCTGCTGCTGCTGCTGCTCCCCCCGTACCGCCAACTCCGCCGCTGCTGCTGGCCCCGACAGGGATGAGCCCCGCCGGCTGCGGCTCCGGCCCCGACACCGGCTTCTCGCTCGCCATCTAGCCCCGGCTGCTGCCAACCCCACCTGCCGCCGCGCTCCGCCCTGGCCGAGGAGCTGCGCATCCGCCGCAGCGCCCAAGCCGCCGCCGCCGCCGCTGCAGCAGCGCCCGGCGGGGCCGCAGGGAGCGGACCCGAGCCGCCGCCGCCGAAGGACCCGTCCCGGGAGCCGCTCCCGCGCTCGCCTCTATAATGAGCGGTTATTATGGGCGCTGCTGCCCCGTTAGCCGGAGCCGCCTCCCGCCCGCGGCCCCTCGAGCAGCGACGGGGACAGCCGCAGCAAAGCGGCCCACAGCCGACCGGGCGAGGCTGGAAGGAAGCGAGGGAAAGCGGGAAGCTCGCCGCGCTGTTGTTATGGGACCAGAGCCGCTGCCGCCGCGGGCGCCGCTCGCTCCGCCATGTTGCCGCCCCCTGCCTGCGGTAGCCGCCAGGGCGCCTGCGCTGCGGAGCCCGTGGGGGGCGTGGCCGAGCTCCCTCGGCAGCCCCTTTCCCCCTCCTCCCCCTCGTCCTTCGCTCGCAGTCGCCAAGAAAGGCGGGCGAGCAGCGGAACGGAGCCTGGGCGCTCGTCGGCCGAGCGGCCGCCCTGGCTCCTCTCAGCGCTCGGTCTTCGCGGAGGCGACGGCTAGACCGAGCTGTTGCGCCTGTGAGGGGATTATACAACCGGGGCGGGGCGGGGCGTGTTTTTTGTTTGCTTCCACCGCCCGCGCGCCGGTCTCCCCAATCTACCGTCGGCACAACAAGAAGGCTTGGAGGCAAAGGGTGTCTGTTGGCCCCACTTCGCTACGGCCCCGCGGACCGCGGCGGGAGAAGCAGGTCTCTGCCGCGCCCGTCCGCCCATCCTCGCCCGCCTGAGGGAGAGTCAGCCGCATGAGGGGATCCAGATGCCTGCCAAAAGCGCGGGCTTCTGCTTGGTGGGAGAAAAGTAGAAGTGGCATCCACAGGAGCCCTTCCAGTGCTGAGGTGGAGGCTTCCGAAATCTATAATCGAATGACAGTTTATATCCCTGCCCATGTGGTGCGCTGCAACAATCACGGTTTGCGTTGCAAAAACATGGATCGGTGGCAAGGCTCCTCGTAACATGACCTCCAAAACTGCCATCACATCATTCATACCTCACTCCCTGTCCGTGGACTGCAGGGTGAAAATATATATATATATATTCACAGATCTAGTGCTTCGTTGGCATTGTGATGGCACTGCCCTCATACTCCCTCAAATCCATTATGAAATTACACTTGTAAAATAGATTCAGTTGGGGCATTGCCCCAGCCATCTGGGAAAAAGATCCTGATGGCTTCTCAAGATTTAAGTATGGAGCCCCAATCCTGTATCCAAATCTCCTACCATAACGCAACTTGCATCTAGTTCCTTGACTCCAACATAATACAGATCCAGCACTCAGTGGCACCAACCACTGTGTTACAAAAACAAATCCTTGTGCCTTTTAGACAGTTTAACCAAGAGCGCAGAAGAATTGATGCTTTCGAACTGTGGTGCTGGAGAAGACTCTTACGAGTCCCCTGGACTGCAAGGAGGTCAAATCAGTCCATCCTAAAGGAAATCAACCCTGACTGCTCATTGGAAGGACAGATACTGAAGCTGAAGCTCCAATATTTTGGCCACCTAATGCGAAGAGAAAACTCCCTGGAAAAGACCCTGATGCTGGGAAAGACTGAAGGCAAAAGGAGAAGGGGACGGCAGAGGATGAGATGGCTAGATAGCATCACTGATGCAATGAATATGAACTTGAGCACGCTCCGGGAGAGAGCGCAGGACAGGAAGGCCTGGCGTGCTATGGTCCATGGGGTCACGAAGAGTCGGACACGACTGAACGACTGAACAACAACAACAACAACAACTGTGAAATATCAATGTCCATCAATGTCCATAGACTACATAGTAAAATTATTGGATCCAGTGCTTTGTAGCACTGTCACAATAACAAAAAGATCCAGACCATAGGACCCCATGGTTTTTACATGGCATCCTTCCAAATCCACCAAACCAGCATTCAAATCCTCCACAGATTACACTGAAAAAGTTACAGACCCATTATTTTGGCACCTCCATTGCACAAAAATGTGGATCTGAGGTGTGGATCCTCATGATTTTTTCATGGCAACACTCCTAATTCATCACCATTTTTTTTAATATATATCACACACAAAATTATGTTACAAATAATACATTTATAGTATAGCTGCTTCAGTGCCTCCCCCTGTTTGTTTGCTCGCCAGTAGGATCAACAAAGTTGGCCCAAGAGATGGCCTACTTGGTGGTGGCCCTACAGTTATGGAATTTTATTCTGAATAAATTACACTTGGCTCCTACAGTACAGCCTTAAACATGCCTTTAAAACTTATCTCGTCCAGGCTCCCTTTCCCTGACAGTGTTTTTTTATGCAACTGGCTTTATTTCATTTCTATACCACCCAAAGCTCTCTGGGCAATTCACAAAAATTACAGAACGAACATATAATATACAACATCAACATACATAATTTAAAAATAATTTAAAACAGCTAAAAAAAACCCAGTTACAATAAGATACCAGGAACTGATAACACAACTGACTTTAAAACCCATCATATCATATGCTGTCAAATGTCTGGGTCTAGAGGACAGTCTTAACCTTGCACAGAAAAGATGACAATGTTGGCGTCAGACAGACCTCAGTAAGAGAGAATTCCACAATTCGGGGGGACCACCACAGAGAAGGCGTCCTTTTTCCCATCCTCCAAGCCACTTGGAGGAGTGCCTCCGATGACGATCATATTGTATGGATAATTCTATATTGGGAGAGGAGCACCATCAGGTATTGCAGTCCTGAGCCACGTAAGGCTTTATAGATCACATGCAGTACCTTGAATTGGGCTCGGAAACATACAGGCAGCCCCTGCAAATGGGCCTGAATTGGCGTTGTACTGTATGTTCAGACCTGGTCTCTTCTGTTGATCTGGTCACCACACTTTGCATAAGCTGCAGCTTCTGAACTGTCTTCAAAGACAGCCCCACATAGTGGTACTTAGGGATGGATGAAAGTTAAAACTGCAATGCTAAAGTGCTGCTTCAGAAATGTAAACTAATTTGATGTGTCTGCTATATCTATGTATCTTTTGTGTATGTTGCTCTGTGAGGACATGGCCTTGAAATACATTTAATAACAATACCTTTCTGAACAAGTATTCAAAAATGTCAGTAGGGAAGTACACAGACATTGTTCTACTTGTATAAAAAACAATTCCCCAAACTGCTTTTCAAGCTTCAATTAGGGATTCTGCTTTTACATATTCACTACCCACAAACCCATAGAGGGAAAGAAAAAAAAAGATGCAACTTCCACTCAAAGAGATGTTCAGGGGTTAGAACATCTTATTTGTGTTGCAACGGAAAGTTTAAGTTTTAGGGGCCTTTGAGTTTACATGACTCTGGGGTGATAGTACACCCTTGATGACCCTTACTAGACTTTGGAATAAATGACTATTGGAGTTATGGTCTTTTTCTTCTCATAGAAATAAATCCATAGAAATGCATTCAATTTGTTTTCTGAAAGCTCTGGGATAATTACTTGGGTGTTAAATGCATGTTGAACACACAAGACAAAACACAGCCATGACTGAAACAAGAGATTTGTGAATAAAAAGTCAGGAAAGGCCTTAAGGATACATATTATGCTACAGGCTGGATCATCACCATCCTCCGCTTACAACCCAGCCAAGGAGCCCATTGGACACTGGGGTTATGTCAAATCCATTATCTGCAGGTATGTCAAATTCATTAGCTGGCAAGAATAACCACACTTCCATTTTCTATATAAGGAGCCCTAGGTCCTGGTAGGGTTCTCCCACCATGCAATACAGACTTACCTGGGAGTAAGTCCCATTGTATTCAGTGAACTTAGTTTTGAGTAGGCCTTATAGGAAGATGCAATAATGAATAGTCTGCTGGTCAACCTGCAAATGAATTTCCCAGAGCTTTATTGAAACCAATTCTGCCAAGAACGCAAGTGTGCCTAAAGAAAAGGGTGAATGCACGTTCCCAAACAGAGCCAACGTTAGATTAATGACTCATTCAGATTTTTAAATCTCTTTCCTCCCCAGTGTCATTTAACATGCTCATTGGCATGTACACTGTCCTAAACCTGTTTCAGTCTTACCAAATTTAATGGAGCTTACATCTTAGTAAATGTGCTAACAATGCAAACCTATTGACAAATTTCAAATGTTTACGCATTATGTTTGTGTATTATGTAAAAAAAAAAATTAAAATAGAATTTTATTTGTCAAAGCTACCCTAATGTTTTTCATGACTTTATGAACTCTGGTCATATCATCTTGTTTCCTATATGTCACTGTGTGTTCTACCATGATGAAACAGAAACATTAGTTCAATTAGCTGCACATTCACACACAGGTGCAGTATCATACATGCTCCAATATCTGAAAATGATCAGTATGTATTAGTTCCAAATGGTGTACATTTTGTGCTTTTATGAAAAAAATACAATTGTTATATGAATCCCTGTGGGTAACCCATAATCAGTCAGCTGTACATGCGAGCATGTGCAATACCACATATTCCAATATCTAAAAGTTATCAACGAATTATTCTATAAATTGAGGTGGACATCTTGTAGTCTTCCAGATATTTGGCCTACAACTCCCATGATCCCTCACCATTAACTATGCTGGCTAGGCCTGATGGAAGGTGTAGGTCAAAACATCTGGAGGGCCACAAGTTGCCCACCAGTGAAATAAAATTGTAAATGTTGTACTTTTATGAAAAAGTGTGTGATTTATTTGTTACACCATGCTCAAATAGAAAGTTATTTCAATTGGTTGTGCATGCACACACATGTGCAATATTATATGCCCTAATACTTTAAAATTGTGTAGGAAGTCCACAAATGATGTAAATTTGGCACTTCCATGAAAAAGTGCACAATTGTGAAAAGCTGAGCTATTATTTATGTTGCTTTTTTTTTTTTTTACCATTGGTTTCTATTACCTGATAATTTTCCTAGTCAGGAAGGGGCAGGGGGGCAGACATTTCTCAGTCAGTGCCAAGACTATTGCTTCTTTATATTGGACCTTTTCATGCTGATCAATTGTTTTCTGCATAGCTCGTGTAATTTCAAAGGATTCAAACCTTTAAGTGAGATTATAGACATTTCAGTCTTGGTAGAAATTTGCCATAATCTTTTACTATTTCTGTGGTATCTAATGTTATATTACCAACATAATTCACTGAAGAAGCATTTAAATCAAGTAAGGTAACTACTAAAATAGTTATCTGTAATCAAAAAGTCTCACAATTGGCAGAACATTATTTTTTGTTAAGAGGCAGACTTAACAACACTATTATCAGGCAGAATCCAAAAGAACAAATGGTATTACTACTATTACTTTACCATCTTCTTCACCTCACAGTCTGGGTAGTAAAAAAAAAGAAAAGAAAAAAGCACCTCTGTATGTGATTACTAAATGTTTTGAACATGTAGTGTTTTATGCTTTTATTTTATTTTCTTATGTTAACAGTAACTGAAAGCACAATTGAGGTCAGGGTGCTCTGATATTTCCAAAGCCCTACCAGGCTCCTGCCAGAAGGGTGGAAATCAGGGAGGAGTGGCATTTGCTGCTGTTCTTCCATTTGTTTTTTAACCATTCTCTCCCATTGCTTGCAATGGGAACAGAAATAATTTAGACTACCTCTAAGGCTGGTCTAAATGTTTTCTAATGTTGGAGACATGGTTGCGGACTGATAGGGCTTTGGATCTTTAGGATCCATACACATCCTGCCCCCTATCCTCCCCTTTTCCTCATCCACGATACCAGAAAGGACATCGCTCTTTCCACAGAGATAGGAAGAGTGGGACGAACCTGAGACTGTATCTCCTCTAGGGATGGCGGAGAATTTCTCCACGAATCTTCGGGAGGCTGAGCGCCGAGGCATTTGGTCCCCCGAAAGTGTTGGGGAAATTCTCCGCTGGCCCCCCGCCCCCCGCCGGGATGGGACTTACCGTGGCCGAATGTCCCTCTCGGCGGCGGATCCCAGCGGCGTTTCGGCGGCGTTTCGTCAGGGGCGGGGGTGGCGGCCGGTCTCCTGACCGGCTGCCGCCGCCACCATTACAAAATAAAAAAGTAAAAAACAAAACAAAAACACACACCCGTGATAGGCTACGTGACGATTTACGTAGCCTATCACGGCTAGATTTCCAAAGTCAGCCATGATAGGCTACGTAAATCGTCACGTAGCCTATCACGGGTGACTTTGGAAAAAAAAAAAGCGTGTACGCAAATGGCGGCGGCCCATGGGCGTCACCATTTGCGTTCCTTATTTTGGCACGTCTAGTCTATGTAAAGATTTACGTAGACTACGGCGAAAATAAGGGCAACGCAAATAGCGTTCCCTTATTTTCGCCGTAGTCTACGTAAATCTTTACGTAGACTAGACATGCCAAACTAAGGAACACAAATGGCGGCGCCCATGGGCCACCGCCATTTGCGTATGCGCTTCCCCCCCCCTAAGTCACCCGTGATAGGCTACGTGACGATTAACATAGCCTATCACAGCTGACTTTGGAAATCTAGCCGTGATAGGCTACGTTAATCGTTACGTAGCCTATCACGGGTCCCCCCCCCCACTTTTTCTTTCGCGGCCGGGGAGACGGGGCGCTTCTCCCTGGCCTGAATTTCAGCCGGGTGAGGCGGAGCGCCTCCCCCCCGGCCTGAATTTCGGCCGGGCGAGGCGGGGCGCCTCCCCCCCCTTGCCTGAACTTCGGGGGGAGAAGCGAGGCGCCTCCCCCCACCGTGAAGCAAGCTGCGGGACAAGGTAAGTCCCTTTCGTATATCCCTAATCTCCTCCTCCAAGATCAGAGTGTTGTCTCTGACCCCAAGGGGATTTCTGATCTATCCTATGGCCCCTGGGACACTGTCCCAGGAACCATAGGATTGCCCTGCCCATGTGTTGTAATGGAATGGCAAAAGCTGAATTACAAAGATGGTCTGAACAAAAGTGATATCCTCTATTATAAACGCATGTGTAACTAGTGTCTTTAACAGACTGAATATTATCTTGGTAGTTAAACAACCAAAAACTATTTTTCCAATTAAATAGAGCCTTATTTTCTTTTAGTTAGTTTTGTGCTAGGTTCTACTTGTAAAGAGTTGTAATAAGAGATGAGTGCATATATATGCAAGTAAACAACCATGCTTTACACTTTCGCTGAGATATAATGGACATTTTGTTCTTTGTAGGTTCAGTACAGGAAGGAAAATGAAAAAGACAAGTTGCAGTAATAACAACAATAATGCACTATTTGGGGCCTTGTTGTTCCATCTTCACTCACAATATGTAATAGCATTCCACAGACAGATTTATAGCCCATTGTGTCACATTTTGGCCTCCAGCACAACACCCATACTAGTGTTTGTAGGTAGTTGTTCCTTACCAAATACGGTCCTAAAATTTAGAACTTAAATCAAGAATAGACCAAAACATGAGCACAGATGATCAATTGGCATCAAGCAGCAGTTCAAGTAGGAAAATAGCTCTCAGCAGGAAACAGCAAAGCACCAATGCATGAGTAGTTCAGTCAGATAAGATGCAGGGAAGCCCAAACTCAAATACAGAGCCCTCAGAAGTGTTCAAGTTCATGTGGCTTATAGGCAAACATAATCTTCATGCCAAAGAACAACACGGTCAAATTATTATCAGATAACATGTTCATGCTTAGGCTTAGAGAAGCCTGAGCTTTATGTCCCAGCAAAAGCAGTATTATTATTATTATTATTATTATTATTATTATTATTATTATTATTACATTTACTAAGACAAACCTTAATATAAAGGGGCTGAAAGCAGCTCCCCTACAAATCATAATATGTTGCAATTAACAATTGAAAAAAATGCTGAACAGCCACAATTCAGAATCAATTGTATCCACCAAAAATAACCACAGGACAGCAGGTGCATAACATTTTCTAAAGAAAAAGGCCTTCACCTGCCTTCTAAATGTTCATTGTATTGGGCTGCATCTCGGTCTCCCATGGGCAGGGTTCAACAGCGCATATATTTCATTGTTCCTTGTATAATGACGTATTAATAGCATGCCTGTGGAACCAGGACTGGAGGTAAGTGCTGAGGGAACTCCAGTGTTACATCAACCCCTGTATTAACTCGGGAGTTTTACAGCAATCACGCTTATTCTCCTTCAGTCATTCTCACCACACACAATTACAGTTGTGTGATGGGGAGAGCGGGGCTGCACTCGCTGGCCCCAATCCTGCACCTTGCCATCGATGTGTTGGGGCTGAAGGTCTGAAACAGAGCATGCTCTACACACATATACTCCGTATGTGATTTAGACCCCTCATCATGCAGGGTTCCAAATAACGCCGGGACTCTGTGTGCACAAGCTCCTCGCTTCAGACTTTCAGATCCAACATGTGGATGTCAGGAGACAAGACAGCAAAATTTGCATCAAAGAGTGCAGCCACACGCCCCATGCACTTGTAATTGCGTGAGGAGAAAACAACTGAGGGGGCTACTGACTCATGGCTAGCAAAACACATGGTTTAATGGGGAAGGTAAAATGGGGAAGCTTGCAGACACTTGGGGGGTGGCAGATAAGAATTGGATTCAAAATGTTACAAGTCAAGTTACAGCAGGCTTCTGCAACTGCCAGTTCAAACGTCGCCCTGAACAGGATCACCCATAATATTAGGCCCTTTTGTTCCAGGAGTTTTCCAACAAAGTTTGTGTACAAACAGTCCAGAACTACTTTTCCCAAACTGCTAATAATCTTTTTTTTCCCAACGCTAAGCTCCCAATGGTGCTTCAACAGTTGTCACAAACTTGTTCCCAGTCTTGGTCTCTCTGTTTTCTTTCCTTTCCCCAGCATCTTCTCCCCACCATCTCCCTCAGGAATGGCTACTCTCTTTTCTAGGTCAGAGAGACAGGCCAAAGCAGGAGCTGTTGCGAAATATAGACCCTAGACTCATTAGCCCATTATACTTGAGTTGGTGATAACTTTGATACAGCTCAAAGTATTTTTTTAAAGTATATATAATTTCACCCCCTGGTATCTTACAGAAGTTATTCTTCAGCTACTATTATTACACATTTGTTAAGCCAAAAAGTGTCCTAAGCGCTATGTGCAAAATTTAGAACTGACACAGAGGCTTGGTCTGGATGTAACATATCTCAGTTTACAAAAACACGTGGTTTAATGGGGGAAGTAACAAAACTCCTGAGATATGCATGAGCCTTCTTCCCTGGCTTGCCACCCCCTTCCTCTTCTTAGCACACCACGATGGAAGACTTTCTGGATTAATTAACCATAGTTTCCCATTATGTCTGAACTGGAAAACAGTGGATATCCATTTCAGAATAAACCAGAATCTGAAACCAACATCAAACCATGGTTTCAGATCCAGGTTTGTTCTGAACTTGGTAGTTTCCCAGTTCTGATAAAACAGGAAACTGTGATTAATTAACCCAAAAAGACTTCAGTCATGGTGCATCAAGAAGAAAGGACGGAAGGAATGGCACAAAGGTGGGGCATGGGGGCACAATGCTTGTGAATATCTCAGGTTAATAAGATTAATAAACTGGACCTGCCTTTGCTCAAATAATAAAATTAGTATTAGTGAGTCACTGTAGTTTAATAAACACAGTGTTGAAACCTTGGCGATTGTGGTTCAAATTCCTGTTCAACTCACTGGCTGTCCTTTTGCAAGTCACACATGTCAGCCTAACCTACTGCACAGGGCTATTGTGAAGATTTATATTTTTAAAAGCCATGTATGCTCTCCTGATCCAGTGTAGAAATGATGGGATGCAAATGTAAGACATAATATGCTTACGAATAATAGATGGGATTAGGAAACATTCTCTTCAACATTATTACAGTAATTAGTATTTTTTTAAAAGAACATTACATTTGCTGCTAAAATATCCTACAGCTTCTTAAAGCAATCAGCACAGACTACTGCTTTGTAAACAACGGCTTTGTTTTACTTTAGCTACAGAAGCAAGAACAAACTATTTAAAGACAGATTATTTTTCCTGGCTATTGTTCTTTGCCTATGCGTTGCAGAACTGTGAACAGCGGGAGACAATGGGTTGGATCCAGACTTAGTCATACTTGGAGTAGACCATTGAAATCAATGGAATGTCAGTTAGCCATGATTACATTAAGTCCCATTATTTGAATGGGCCTACTCTAAGTAGGAGTAAATTTCAAACTAACTCGCTGTAGAATAAAGTTGCTTCAGCCATTTCCCCCCAACCATTACATTACAGCTACACTAAAATAACATTTAGTGTGTAACTGGAAGATTTTTTAAGAAGTGTGAATAGGAAATAAATCTGGTCCCAAAACCTAGTTGGGTTGGTTTTTGTTTTTATGCTTCAAAGTCCCACTGAGACAGGGGCTTCTTCCTGCATTCACTGGGTTTCCTTCTAAAATTATATTGTAAGATGCCTTTGGAATGTCATGACCAGAACTCTAAACCCTCATCCTCAGAGGATTCCAACTACTAGTCCTCAGAAGAGGCTCCAGAGTTAATGGTTCCAGGAAAGGACTCAGCTACCAAAAGGCATCATAAGGCTTCCACCTCTCCAGGACCCAGTTCTCCAAAAAGACCCTCTGGTTTCCCTGCATCCAGAGGAGGTTGCACTACCATCCTCAGACTCTGAGGACTCGGGCCATGAGGAAACTAGAATGCCATAGCTACTTCCACATCATTGCAGCCTAAGAGTGCTAAAAGTGGCCAGGCCCCTTTAAGAGACAAAGCCTCAGTCAGTATAGAAGTGGAGCCAACCAGCCTAAAAGTATTCAAACTCTTATTTAAAGGCTCAGTCTTGCTCTGATCCTTGTTGTAGCAACATGTCGGCAATCCTGTCTACCTTCTAGCTCCATCACCACTTGGAGCTTTCTGCAGTGCTGATCTATTCCTGTCTAGCTTCCTTCTGAAACTAGACCTGTTCAGTCCTCTGTTCAAGACTGGACCATCCATAGCAGAACCCTGCAGCCCAGGCTACAGCCCAGGGCATCAACAGAATCCACAGCCTGAAATAGTTTATAGATATCCAGTGAGCACTTGTAATGCAGCAGGAGAAGGAAATGAAAATGTAGGCCTGGCAGAGAAGGGAGATATAGGGAAAGCAGCTGCCATGCTGTGGAGCCAGTAGGCATTTGGTTCCCTCTGTTGGCCAGTTTCCTTGACCCTGAGAGAAGCCTCTTCATGAGTAAGAGACTGCTCATGTGCCTTCTAGTGAGGAAGGCAAGGGAGCCAAGAAATGGGCACGGCTGGGGAAATGCATGTACAAAGCACAGGAAGGGGGAGGCTGAGGAAGAAGCAGCTCAAACAAACAATTCTCATTTGAAAAAGAAAGCCAGGAAATAACAACCGCCTTTAAAACAAACAAACAATTCTCATTTGAAAAAGAAAGCCAGGAAATAACCGCCTTTCCTTGGGCTGAGGCCAAAGGCCCCCAAAACTTTCCCCAGTTTCCTTCTTCATGCTGCTTTCTTAAAATCTGAGAAAATGTCCTGAACAGAAGGTAAACCATTAGCCATCACTGTGCTCTGAAGTTTCTCTCTGTCAGGAATTCACGAAATCAACTGAATGCACTTCAATACAAGGCATATCACTTCAGTTGCAGGCACATCACTGACACTTCACAGTTACGTATGTGAAATGCTGCTAAAAGGCCTGGAAAGGTCACATAAGATAATTATCCTCTTTTCAATAACTTTCTATAGACATAGAGCTGAAACTAAAGGTGTTCTTCTGCACATAGAAAGTGCCTCTCACTCATGGAAGGGGCTGTTTTACACCTCATGCTAGAGTGTTGCACAGCAACTCACTGCTTCTGTACTTTGACTGACTATTGAAATGAGCCTATGCTACACCTGTTAGAGGTCACGAATCCCTTCTATTTAAAAAAAAAATGTTTTGATGTGTTAATAAAATTGCTATAGTTATTAGGATGTATATCAAAGTAATCATTGCTCTTTTGCAATCTCATCTTGAATATATCCAAAAGTAGGCCACTGAACCATGCTGGCAATTTCACAGACACCCCTGCAATGTCTGTGTTCATCCTAACTTAAATCTGAAATGCAACCCTGAACCTAAGTTGTGTTTCTTCATTGAAAGAAGCAGCTGTACAGCAATTCCCTTCTTTCTTTTTGTATATATATTGATCAGGGGTGGGAGTAAAATATATGATGATAACAGTGACAGAAAATAACATTGGCTAATGGCTACACAAATTATCTAGTATCTTTGCAGTAACTATGTTTTGCACTAAACTAAACATATGAGACATTTGTAAGATGTATGAAACTCATTCCTCCAGTAATTAATAACTACTATCCAATTCTGAATAATGCTATTGCATTGTTGCCATTGTTCTTTTGCCCGGATATAATTCATTCTGACATGAAGAAATAGCCAGAGAGTTTATTTTCCCATTCACTTATTATGGGAAGAGAAGTTACTCTTCCGTATTTAGCTTATCCTGAGAGAAGTAATAATTTACAACATTAGTTCACAATAATTAATAGACATATCTTTATTATACAAATAAAATAAAATCAGGAGTTGCTGGGGCTAAAACTAGGGTCCTTTGGTTCTGTGTGCAGCTACCCCATAAAGTGAGCCAGAGAATGAGCAATGAGGATGTTGGGCTCTGAATTCGTCCTGCTCACTCAGTCTGGCTATTGTACCCTCCTGAACAGGAAGGACTATAAAAGGCTTCCTGTTTGGGTAAGTAACACGGTCTTCTCGGCTTTGATGTGTTCCTTGGCTTGTTTTTCCATTCTAATTTTAGGGATGGACGGAACACTTACCTTCCGTTCCGTTCTGTTCTGTTTCCGCTGCGGGGGGGAAGCACTCTGTCCCTCCTCCCGGAATCCTCGATGGGGGGGGGAGGCGATCTGGTCCTCCCCCCTGGAATCCTGCCTGGCCGGCTACACTCCGCGGCCAAGCTGCGGAGCCACCGGCCAGCTCCGGCCACCCGCAGCCAGACATCCAGCCGCTGGGCAGCCCTGCAGGAATGCAAATGGCAGCTGTCATAGCCGCCATTTGCATCCCTGTATTTAGCCGTGACAGGCTACATAATCCCTTTTTTCGCCATTTTTAGCCTACGTAAATATTTACGTAAGCAATTATGGCAAAAAAAAGGGGAACGCAAATAGCGTAGTGGACGCTATTTGCGTTCCCCTTTTTTCTCCATAATTGCTTACGTAAATATTTACGTAGGCTAAAAACGGCGAAAAAAAGAGAACGCAAATGGCGGCCACAGTAGGCGCCGCCATTTGTGTACGCTGGGTTTTCCCCCCCCTGCCGTGATAGGCTACATAAATACTTATGTAGCCTATCACGGCTATGAAGAGGAAGTGAATTCGCAAAGCAGCGCCGACAGGAGCAGGTAAGTGCTCCATTTCGTGCGCCTTTTGTGGGTTGGGGGTGGTGGGGACTTCGTTCCGTGATGGATTTCGGGGGGCCGAATGCACTGGCATTCGGCCTCACCGAGATCCGTCGTGGAAATCTCTGACATCCCTATCTAATTTATGGCTTTACTTTTTGGTTCTGACTCCTGCTTTGTCCCACAGGTCTGGCTTCTGGCTTGTTCCTTGGTTCTGGCTCCTGCTTTGCCTTGTTCATTCAGGACATAGTATCGTAACCAATTGAGCCAAATAGAAGAGCTCTCTTTGTCCCTCAGTGGGCCATGAAGTGATACTGTCAGCTGTCCTTTTGGGTTGGGAACTCATGGGTTTTATTTATATTCTTAATAGCCCTTCAGACTTCAGTAGAAACACTCCAGAAACTGAAGACTGTGAGTGCTTCCAGACAAAGGGCTCCTATTGGTCCCAATCAAGAAGTAGCTATTCTGTATTTTATCTCCTTAACAGATTTAGGGCGCAATCCTATGCATGTTTAGACAGTGAAAAAGCCTACAACTCCCAGCATGCCCGAGCCAGGATTTCTGGCTGGGGCATCCTTGGAGTTGTAGGCCTTTTCTCTGTCTAAACATGCATAGGATTGCACCCATATTCTGGTAAGAAAAGGACACAATGGGAGGGTTACAAACTGATAATGATGTCGTCTGGATCCACACTGTCAACTGCACTATGAACGAGGCAGTGTGACTGCCAAAAAAAAAGCCTCATTTGGAAGCACCCAGTGGTGCCAATGGGAATTTTTCTTTCCTATTGCTAATTGTAGTGAGTGGTGTGATTTTTATCAGGATCATGGTGGGAGAGGGAAGAGTTAAGCCTCAGTGCTGGCTCCAGGTTTTTGCGGGGCCTTGGGCAAGACACCCTTAATGAGCCTGTGCCCCCTCAGTGAATCTACCTCACCTCCAGCTGTTCTTGCTCTTCTTCCTATTTTTTAATCACTTGCTTGACTGGTAGAGAACCAGGTAGTGGCATCTATTGTTCTTCCTTCTCAGCCCCACTGTTGTCTGGGCCAGAGTGAGAGGCAGTGAAGAAGCAGGTTGCAATGGTGAAGAGGAGGAGCAATTCCAGAAGGCTTTAGTCAATGGGTGCCTGCTGGATGTGAGCCCTTGGCGGGTGCCCAACCATGCCTGCCCTTGATACTGGCCCTAAGTATTATACTCAGTTCATACGTGCGCGCACGTGCGCACACGCACACACACGTATATATATCCCTGCCTGGACTCTGTGCAGAGCTTGAGATTCCTGCATCTAGTTTCATCGCGATTCATGCAACGTTCAGAATATAATGTACTCAAGGTAATAACTCACTGACCAACTTCTTTTCCAATCCTGACCTTTGTTCCATAGCCCACATTGGTTCTGCTCCTAGTCATCTGGTTTCATTTTACTCTGTTTTTGAAAATGTAAGAAAAATAGGCATTGAACAATCTGGCTTTCTTTGCATTTTCTGTTTTCAAAAAATAAGGCTGATTTCCTCTTTCTTATATCATTGTAAATAAGAGAGCATTGATGTAATCACAAAAGCAACACAGCCCTATTGTCTCTTTACTGGGTCTGTGTCTAGAATTCCTCATCTCTTTCTCATTGCTACCGCTTGCTTGCTTGACCAGTAGAGATCCAGGGAGTGGCATCTATTGCTCCCTTTCTCACTACCACTGTTGTCTGGGCAGAGTGAGAGTGAAAAGCAGGTTGCAATGGTGAAGAAGAGAAGCAAGTCTGGGGGGCAGTTGCCAGTGGGCCCTCAGCTGGTGCCTGATCATGGCTACCCTTGATGCTAGCCCTGTCCCCCTCCCCAACTGTTGCAGTACTGATGGAAATCCCAAAATCCTACCCACCACTTGCCTAAAATTAATGAAAAACAACAATAATTTGACATCAATGCAAGTGATGCGTTTACCACAATGTGTAGTTACACCCTAAGGATGGTGTAAGAGAGCATTTTCTGTATGTGAAAGTCATGCTTGGAATTATAACAAAGAGTCTTAAAGACTAACAAAGTTATTACGCTATAGGGTGCTTCTAGAGCAGGCTTTTTTCATGTCATCACCTTGCCTCATTCACAGATTTTTAAGGGGGGTTCAGGTGACCTTGTCTTCCACTCATAACTGTCATGTGTTTTCCCACCACTTGCTCCACCTTTTTTCTTACCATGGAAAATCTGTTAAGGATGAAAAGACAATATAGCTACCACAATGCCTGAAACCTCTCCATTTGGAAGCACCCCATATCTTTAATGTGCCACAAGACTCTTTGGCTGGATCTACACTTACCGCCTTTTTTCGCTTCCAATGAGGTTTCACCACCCGCCTTTCACACTATGCAGTAGCCGCCTCGAATTGGAACTGGAATTTCCCACTTCCGTGCTCCCGCTTTCAATACCCTAATATCCAGGTATTTCCCACTAATGTGTTCTGATTTTCTGCCTTCGCTGCCATATCCAGTCGTAGTCCCCTCTCCTGCCTGTCCACATGCAGCGGTGTTTGTATGTCCCTCCTGTCCAATCACAGATCTCAACAGCCCCATGTCTTCTTCTGGCTACGGATCGCATAGCTTCCTCAGCAGCCCCCATTTCCTCAGCAACAAGCAAAGGGCTGGATGCATGTGCACTTGTCTGATCTTGGAAGCTAAGCAGGGTTGGTCCCAGTCAGTGCTTGGATGGGAGACCACCTGGGAATCAGGCTTCCTGCACTGAGCAGGGGGTTGTTGTATCCCTTCAATGAGATTAAGTTTTACCCCCTCCTATCCCCCGCTCTGGGTGTTGTTGTTTTTTAAATTCAGGCATTATCCTCGCAGAATCGGGGCTTCTCTGCAATGCTTTTTTTTCTAATTCAGGCATGATCTTCGAAGTTTGGAGCTTTGAAGATCATACCTGAATTAGAAAAAAAAAAAAACATGGCGGAGAAGCCCTGATTCTGCGAGGATAATGCCTGAATTTTTAAAAAAAAACATCCCGAGAGGGGGATAGGAGGGGGTAAAACTTAGTCTCATTTGAGGGGATGCAACAATCCCCTGCTCAGTGCAGGAAGCCTGATTCCCAGGCGGTCACCAGACCAGGGCCTACCCCGCTTAGCATCCGAGATCAGAAAAGCACACGCAGGAAAACAGCACAACACTCGAGTGTGAACCGAGCTTGTGCATTCGATGAAGCACAGCAACGGGGAAAATGGGTGAGTGTGAATAATCATGTTTTAATGCGAGAGCATTTAACCAGACAGGACACCGAATTCATTGCGATGGTGGGCACAATGTAGATCGGCCCTTTGCTGTTTTTGCTGCAACAGACTAACATGCCTTCCCTTCTGGAAAATGCTTGGAATTGTATGTCTGAAAATGAAGAAAGGAGCAATGACCCAGATTACCTGTTTGTGTTTGCTAACTAGTGGATGTCTCTGTTTAATAATGCCTAGGAATTATTTTTTTTGGTAGTCTGCCAAAATTTCTGTTTGTTAACTGAATTAGTGCAGTTTGTTAAGGGGGTGGAAAGAAATACAGCTTGCTAAGGAAGAGTGGAAAATCAAGATGGTGAAAGATTCTGTTGTTCTACAGCATAATGCTGTTGATTGACAAAGGGCAAAATCGACCAGGAAATTGTTATGCATATATCCCATTGCAGTGAATGGGAAGCATGCAGGAGAGTTCCCTGCTGAAATGCCCAAAGATAATTACCAAGTTGCTAAAGGTGCAGTATTGCTAAAATTGCTAAAGCTACAGGAAAATATTGCTCAGTTCCAAAACAACAAGAGCAACAAAACTACCTCACTATAGTAAAACCTTAAACTAAATGCTTTGGGCTAAAATGCTAAAGCAGTGTTTGAAAAATAATAATATTCTAATTGCAGTTGTCTATGCTGGTAATATGCTGGCATATGCTATGCTGTGCAGGGCCACCCAAGACGGACAGGTCATGGCAGAGAGTTCTGACAAAATGTGGTCCACTGGAGAAGGAAATGGCAACCCACTCCAGTATTCTTGCCAAGAAAACCCCATGGAACGTATCACAAGGCTAAAAGAGATGACGCCAGAAGATGAGCCCCTCAGGTCAGAAGGTGTCCAATATACTACTGGGGAAGAGCAGAGGGAATTTCCAAGTAGCGCCAGAAAGAGTCAAGCGGCTGGGCCAAAGCCGAAAGGACACTCAGCTGTGGATGTGTCTGGTGGTGAAAAGAAAATCTGATGCTGTAAAGAACAATATTGTTTAGGAACCTGGAATGTAAGATCAATGAATCAAGGTAAGCTGGAGGTGGTCAAACATGAGATGGCAAGACTGAACATAGACATCTTGGGAATCAGCAAACTAAAATGGACAGGCATGGACAAATTTAATTCAGGTGACCATTATATCTACTACTGTGGGCAAGAATCCCTTAGAAGAAATGGAGTAGCACTCATAGTCAACAAAAGGGTGGGAAAAGCAGTACTGGGCTACAATCTCAAAAACGATAGAATGATCTCAGTACGAATCCAAGGCAAACCATTCAACATCACAGTAATTCAAGTCTATGCCCCAACCACTGAGGCCGAAGAAGCTGAGGTTGATCGGTTCTATGAAGACCTACAACACCTTCTAGAACTAACACCAAAAAAAGATGTCCTCTTCATCATATGGGATTGGAATGCTAAAGTAGGAAGTCAAGAAATCACCGGGATAACAGGCAGGCATGGCCTTGGTGTACAAAATGAAGCAGGACAAAAGCTAATAGAGTTTTGCCAAGACAACACGCTGATCATAGCAAACTCTCTTTTCCAACAGCACAAGAGGCGACTCTACACATGGACATCACCAGATGGTCAATATCAAAATCAGATTGATTATGTTCTTTGCAGCCAAAGATGGAGAAGCTCTATACAGTCAGTAAAAACAAGACCTGGAGCTGACTGTGGCTCAGATCATGAGCTTCTTGTTGCACAATTTTGGCTTAAATTGAAGAACGTAGGGAAAACCACTAAACCATTTAGGTATGACCTAAATCATATCCCTTATGAATATACAGTAGAGGTGAGGAATAGATTTAAGGGATTAGACCTGATAGACAGAGTGCCTGAGGAACTATGGACGGAGGTCCGTAACATTGTTCAGGACGCAGCAATGAAATCCATCCCAAAGAAAAAGAAATGCAAGAAAGCCAAGTGGCTGTCTGATGAGGCTTTACAAGTAGCTGAGGAAAGAAGGGAAGCCAAAAGCAAGGGAGAAAGGGGAAGATATATCCAACTGAAGGCAGAGTTCCAGAGAATAGCAAGGAGAGACAAGAAGGCCTTCTTAAATGAACAATGCAAAGAAATCAAGGAAAACAACAGAATGGGAAAGACTAGAGATCTCTTCAAGAAAATTGGAGAGCTCTAGGGAACGTTTTGTGCAAAGACGGGCATGATAAAAGACAAAGAAGGCAGGGACCTAACAGAAGCAGATGAGATTAAGAAGAGGTGGCAAGAATCCACAGAAGAACTATACAGGAAAGATCTGAATGTCCCTGATAGCCATGATAGTGCGGTCACTGAAATTGAGCTGGACATCCTCGAGAGTGAAGTCAAGTGGGCCTTAGGAAGCATTAGTAACAACAAAACTAGCGGAGATGACAGTATTCCAGCTGAGCTATTTAAAATCCTAAATGATGATGCTGTTAAAGTGCTGCACTCAATATGCCAACAAATTTGGAACACTCAACAGTGGCCACAAGACTGGAAAACGTCAGTTTGACTTCCAATTCCAAAGAAGGGCAACACCAAAGAGTGTTCAAACTACCACACAATTGCGCTCATTTCACATGCCAGCAAGGTGATGCTCAAAATCCTACAAGCTAGGCTTCAGCAGTATGCGAACCGAGAACTACCGGAAGTACAAGCTGGGTTTCGAAGAGGCAGAGGAACTTGAGATCAAATATCCAACATTTGCTGGATCATGGAGAAAGCAAGAGAATTCCAGAAAAACGTCTATTTCTGCTTAATTGACTACGCTAAAGCCTTTGATTGTGTGGATCACAACAAACTGTGGCAAATTTTGAAAGAGATGGGAGTACCAGACCACCTTACCTGTCTCCTGAGAAACCTGTACAAGGGACAAGAAGCAACAGTAAGTACCAGACATGGAACAACTGATTGGTTCAAAATTGGGAAAGGAGTACGACAAGGCTGCATATTGTCACCCTGCTTATTTAACTTATATGCAGAGTACATCATGAGAAACGCCGGGTTGGATGAATCACAGGTCAGAATTAAGATTGCCGGGAGAATTATCAACAACCTCCGATATGCAGACGATACCACCCTAATGGAAGAAAGTGAAGAGGATCTCAAGAGCCTCTTGTTGAGGGTGAAAGAGAAGAGTGCAAAAGCTGGTTTGAAACTCAACATTAAAAAAACTAAGATCATGGCATCTGGCCCCATCACTTCTTGGCATATAGAAGGGGAAGAAATGGAAGCAGTGACAGATGTTATTTTCTTGGGCTCCAAGATCACCGCAGACGGTGACTGTAGCCATGAAATTAAAAGACGCTTGCTCCTTGGGAGGAAAGCTATGGCCAACCTAGACAGCATAGTAAGAAGCAGAGACATCACCTTGCTGACAAAGTTCCATCTAATCAAAGCTATGGTTTTCCCAGTAGTAATGTATGGCTGTGAGAGCTGGACTATAAGGAAGGCTGAGCGCCGAAGAATTGATGCTTTCGAACTGTGTTGCTGGAGAAGACTCTTACGAGTCCCCTGGACTGCAAGGAGGTCAAATCAATCAATCCTAAAGGAAATCAACCCTGAGTGCTCATTGGAAGGACAGATACTGAAGTTGAAGCTCCAATATTTTGGCCACCTAATGCGAAGAGAAAACTCTCTGGAAAAGACCCTGATGCTGGGAAAGACTTGAAGGCAAAAGGAGAAGGGGACGGCAGAGGATGAGATGGCTAGATAGCATCACCGATGCAATGAATATGAACTTGAGCACACTCCGGGAGAGAGTAGAGGACAGGAAGGCCTGGCGTGCTATGGTCCATGGGGTCACGAAGAGTCGGACACGACTGAACAACTGAACAACAATGCTGGTAATCTCAAAAGAAGACGAGAAATCCAGGAAAGAAGCTGTATGTTACACATGGGAACACACTGAACACCTTCTGGATCAAAACTGTCAGATGTAGGGAGGGCTTAGTTTGAAATTAAGCCCATCAGGGTTCAGTTCTGAAAGCTATTTTTAATGGTAAATGTGAAAGAAAAAAAAGAGTGCTCCACGGAGTGTGCAAATTATGATTCCCCCCCCCCCACCAACCATAATCGTCTTTACACACCTGAGATTGAGAGGAGGATAAGTAGCTTCTAGTTAAACCAGCCTCATAACATACCACTTTAGGGGACATCCTAAATCAGGGGTGAGAAACATCAGGTGGTCCAGGGGCCAATTTCCCCCTCCCCCCCCACTACAGGGCACATTCTTGCCATGGCAATGGTGATAAAAAAAGGTCTACTCGAAAACAGCTACATTTGTCCTTACTAAACCTCTGTAGCAGTTTATTGCCAAATTTCGGTGGCAAATCACCATTTTTTTTCTTCCTGTCTCTGATTTTTTGGGGGATGGGTGGGCCAGCGGGGGCTGCACTGGGAAGGGGGTCCACATGCAGACCATAGACCATGTGCTGTCCATCCCTAACCTTAATGAATGACAGAAATTTATTTATTTATTTAAAATATTTCTTGGCCGCTTTTCAGGGGAGAAGCCCTCCCAAGGTGGCTTACAACAATAAAAAATGTAAAAACAATTAAAATATTAATTATTGGCTTTTTGGAAAGCATTGGGTCTTTCCAAATGGCCACATATTCCCCATTTTAGGAATTAAGTTTTCAAATTGAAAGTAGATGTGATGGAGATCATATGGCTGCTGCTACTGAAAGCAGCAAGCCCTACATCTCCTCCCCATCTCTCCCCTGTTAATGTTCAAATAAACTAAATTGTATTACATGACATGAACAGATTATGACTTTTCCTGCCCCTTCAGCTATCAGCCAATGAAATGGTGGGGTGGGAACTCACAGTGCAATGACATTATGTCATACATTTTACTTTACAATGTTATTAGGAGGAGAAAAAGGAGTTGAAGGACTTCTACTTCTGGAGGCACATGATCTCCCTAATGCCGAGGTTTTGATATATACGTATTTTCATATGTTAATAAAGCAAATGCACTGACTTTCAACATTTTGGCAAAGCATCTGTCCTCTATTCTATTCTTTACTGAATGGTAGCCAAACCATATTCCTAAAATAAGATATTACATTACTGGGTCATAATCTAGGGTTGCCACACCCACTTGCGCTTAGCTCTTCTCCTGTGCCTTTAATAGCCACTGGGCATGAAGTCACTTACAAGGTGAAACTTTTCTTGGTGTGCAATTAAAGTGGTGGGGACAATATACAACTATTTAATTTCTGGGTGTCAAAGGCATCAGGGCCAGCAAAATGCTGGCAATCCTATTGTGGTCTCATGTATATGTTCCAATATTTGTCCATACTGTAATTATACCAAGCTAAATTAAAGAGAATGAACTTGAGCACACTCCGGGAGAGAGCGGAGGACAGGAAGGCCTGGCATGCTATGGTCCATGGGGTCACGAAGAGTCGGACACGACTTAACGACTGAACAACAACCAAATTTAAGAGAAGTGAATTCGATTCAGTAAAATTGTCAAACAGGTTATCAAATGCAAAAGATGACAGGGCTCCTATACCTAAGAGCTGTGCTGATGAGATGCACTTATCTTTCAGGATTATGTCCTGGAGGGGATCTTCATCACAACAGAATGAGAAGTGCACTGGAGTATTATCTGGATTTTCATGGAACTGGCTTTGGTTCGTCAGGGACACATGAAGCAAGAAAAGCCAAGTGTACCGTACCTTTAACATCCAGTTTTCATGGGTCACACAGAGCTTCAAAGGAACATACTTCTGTTCTGGGTTGGTGGGGGAAGTAGAACTGAATGTCATCAACCTGGCAGGGGCTGCTCAACCAGTGAGAGAGATTTGCTTTTTGTCCCCATCCAGGCTCCCCCACTTTTGCCTGAAGAAGCCAAAATCCCCGATTCTCAAGTGCAGTATCTGAAGGTTCGCTATGAGAGCATCCCCCTGCCCCAGTTTTGTCCCATTCCAGCAAACTGCAGAGTTATTGCTTCTACCCCACCACCCCCTTTCTCCTTCTCTGGGCACTTTCTCCCTGCTTGCAATGACAGGCTCCTGAGACTTTGCCAGATCGGAGAAGGGACTTTACACAATATCGGAGGTGTGATTTAACACAACAATGGAGGAATAATGTAATGCAAACATTGGAGAAATGCATCATCATGGAGGCTAATTACTGGTGAAATGGGAGTGCAAGGTGATTCTGAAGTCTGGAAAGGCTCAGTGAGGTCAAGGCCAGGTGAAAGACACACCCCTGGGCAGGGCTATCATGCAAAAGTAAATGCGGAGGATAGGGGCACACAGGACCAGAAGCGCAGAGAACCTGAAATAAAGAAATGAAATGGAGTAAAAGTAGTCTCAGAAAATCCAGCTTTTCCACCAAGAATCTCCGGGGTGGCTGCAGACTGGCCACGACATCATCTGCTGTGAATGACCTCGAAATGTTCCCAATTAACAGCAAATCCGCCATGAGGACAGCCCCCTGGTCTACACTTCAGAACATTGGAGGCTGACTTATAGTCAGTCAGATCATCTTGCCCAGTATTGTTGACACTGATTGGCAGTAGCTCTCCAGAGTTTCATGCAGGAATATTTTCAGTCCTACCTGGAGATGCTGGGAACCGAACCTGGGACCTTCTACATACAAAGCATGTACTTTACTTCTGAGCCACAGTTGCTCTCCAGCAGGTGGTATAATCTTGAGGTAGTAAGATCGACTAGAACAAATCATGAAGCAGCAGAGTGGACTAGATCACTTCATGCAGCAGGTGCGTGTCTGCTATTTTTGAATGCTCCACCATATAAACATCTCACTGCAAGTAAGAACATTGGTATATCATGTTCCTTGCTGTGCTACTTTCCTATTTGAAAGGACATTTATCTTTTTAAAGACTCAAGGGAGCATTAACAATGCAGTCTCCTGTCTGCAGCCTGAAGTGGCCCAGTTCTTTCTAGCACCCCTTTCCCACTGCTACATATGTAGGCCAGGCCTGAAACCATTCCATAGAGGGACTCTGTCTTGAGCCTCATCACCATATTACACCATGAGAAGAACATGAACATGAAAAAATGTAACCAAGTTTGCAAAGGAATTTTCAGACTAAAATTCAGTGGTGTAGTGGTATATTTTGAAGTTTAAACAGTCATCATGACAGTCCCATAAACACACCCCGAAGGAGAGTCCAAAAATGCAGGCAATTGTGTTGATCCATATCAACACACCAATTCTAGTAGTTTTCATCTCCACCAGAAGCAGGTCTTTTGTAAAGCTAATGAGTCTTAATTTCCCATTCAAGACCCAGCCACCCCAAAATATTTTGCATTACAACAGGTACAATATATTGTTGCTGGG
Source organism: Heloderma suspectum (assembly GCF_057233095.1). NCBI lineage: Eukaryota > Metazoa > Chordata > Lepidosauria > Squamata > Helodermatidae > Heloderma > Heloderma suspectum. The sequence goes on along the minus strand of NC_139460.1, from coordinate 40,660,510 downwards.
AAAATTCATCCCTCACCCCCAGCTACTATGAGGAGTGTAGGCAAGCTCAGAGAGAACAGCGAATGCTGAGGGTGGGGGTGCCGCCAGATGATGTCAGCATCCCAGCTGATCAAAAAGCGCCAGCGCTGCTCCTGTTTGAGCCCCAGCTTCACTACACCGCTGCTAAAATTAGAGCTAGCAATAGAAGTTGGACATGAAATGAATGTGACACTTGAAAGGTTTGAGCTGCTTAACCTTGTAGCTGACAATAGTTGTAGATAGCATAGAAAATGGACTTTTAAGGAGGGGAATATACACACATGACAACTTAAGTGTTTTTCTGTATACGGAAGCTTTTTCTACTGGGTGTGAAAAAAGCAGAAATGGTGCTTGGATGGACAGGCTTTTGACTGCAGCTGAAACAAATTCACCATGTGTATTAAAAAAAGAAATGCCAGTCTAATTGGGACATTCATTTTCTTTGACAAGTGCTGAGATTTGAACTTGCTGTTACACGAACCTGTGAAATCTATCCCATTTGAACTGTGCGGCAAATATTAAGTGTGGGGATGGCAAAACAAATGCATCAAGAAAAGTGGACTTTAAGCCAACAAAAGAGTGCAAACAGGCAAGGGAAACCATTTTGGAAGTCAAGGCAAGTCATTTGTACTTGATGTGATAGGCTATGGAGAAATTAATGGAAAGGCTCAAACCTGATGGCAGATGACATAATCAGAGAAATGAGACAAGCATTTGTAGCAGCACTTTTCAGTGGATTATGTTGGTTAAGCTAGGCTTTGACAAGTTAGAAAAGAACAGTGTGGCAAGAGTCTAGTATTATAAGACTGTATCACAAAATGCTGAATTTTTTATTTTATTGTTTTTGCTGTATGCAAAGAACAGAGTTTGGTTTCTTGGGTCTGCATAATCATTTTTCTGATAATGATATGCCACATTCTATGGGTAGATTTATACCACCATTTATGTCATGGCTGAGCTGGGATTAGAAATGGCCAAAGTAGCTAATGCCATTAATTCTTGTTTTAATGTCTTAAAAACATCCATTCAATAATGGCCTTTTAGTTTATTTATTATTACATTTATATCCCACTTCTTTTCCTCTTGCAAGGAATCCAAGGCAGCTTACATGGTCATTGTCCTCTCCATTTTATCCTCACAACAACCCTGTGAGGTAGGATAGGCTCAAAGTGGGAGGGGTGGGAGAGGGTGAAGGTACATAGAATTAATAGCCTCTTATACTCAGTTGCTTTGTTGTTAGCATTTACAACCTGGACATCTGATGATCATAGATCCCACTGAAAGCTTCTAGGTATATTGACTGGACTTTTTTTCTTATTAGTCAAGTGTTCCCTTATGTGATTTCTCACATTGTGGTTTTCATAACATTGTCATATCATTCACCTATTACTGGCAGAGATGTGGTTTTACACAGTTATGGGCAAACTCACTCTGGCTTGATTTAGAACTGGGTTCAGCAAATGCATGGCTTTTCCCCCTGAAACTGGAAAGTGTACTATTTATTTCTGAGCCCAGTTCTGATATCTGGAAACCCTGTTATTCTTATGGTTTTGAATAACCCCAAGTATTTTGGAAAAATGTGTTCCTCTTGAACTTTCTTTTCAACTTCATTTTTGCCAGTTCTCCATCAGGCTCCCAGCTGACTCAAGGCAAAGGGAGATCTCTTTGGAGTGGGAGGATTATGATTTCTCAGCAAACCATGCTCCTACAAAAGACATGGGAAAACCTGAGCAGCCCCACTGCAGGGATGCCTTGCTTGAGTCCCCCCCCCAAAACCCTTTGACCCCATCCCAAGCCCTGCCATGGTTCCTGACTCTCCTGCCTTGTCCCACAGCTCACCAGAACATTGGCAGCAACAAACCAAGTGCAACATGTAGAGTTGTCATTGGAGTGCCCACCTGGCTCAGAGTTTATTTAGGGAATAACACTTTTACCAGGCACTTATTAGGGGTGTACGAACCCCACTCACCTGAGTCCACTGGGGGGTCCGCGGGGGGGGGAGGCAATCCGTTTCTCCCCCCGGAATCCTCCCCATCTGGATCTGCTCCGCAGCGAGACCGTGGAGCTGCCGACCAGGTCCATCTGCTGCTGGACTTCCATCCAGTGCCAGTCTGCAAAGAGCAGGGACGCAAACGGCGTCTGCTATGCCGGACGCCATTTGCTTCCGCAGATCATCAGTGGACTACTTGGACCCGGCTGGCAGCAGGTAGGATCCGGCTGGCACAAACTTTGTGGGGTGGCGGAGGTGAGTGGTCCATTCCGCCACGGACTCTGGGGGGCCGGATTCTTTAGAATCCAGCCTCATTGGAGTCCGTGGCGGAATTCTCCGCCATCCCTAGGCACTTTTGCCCAGAGTTTATTCAGGGGAAGAGCCAGCCACTGAAAAAGCAGACCCAGCAGCAACTGTTGAGTAATTAACTGCCTGTATATAAGCCCTTGGTCTTCTACTAGACCTTTGTTGGGTTATCAGCCCTCATTCAGCTGCATGTTCAGAATTCAGGAGAATTCCGCCACAGATTTCAGTGAGGCTGAATGCGGCCTGCCACCCCCCCCCCCGCGCCCCCGCGGATCCCCCCGGGATGAAGTTTACCTGGATGTTCCGGACGGCGGTGGCTCCAGCTGCCGCTACCGCCATTTGCAGTCTGGTCTGTTTTTTTCACATTGACGACATAGGCTACGTGAAGACTTACGTAGCCTATCACATCTGGGTAGGTAAAAAGAAAAGAAAAGCGTATGCAAATGGTGGCAGCTACGGCTGCCACCATTTGCATTCCTTGTTTTTCGCCGTCTTGGTCTACGTTAATATTTACGTAGACTATTACGGCGAAAAGAAAGGGGAACGCAAATAGCACCCACTACTCTATTTGCGTTCCCCTTTCTTTTCGCCGTAATAGTCTATGTAAATATTTACGTAGACTAAGACGGCGAAAAATAAGGAATGCAAATGGTGGTGGCCATACCTGCTGCCGTTTGCATACGCTTTTTTTCTTTTTTTTAACCTACCCAGACGTGATAGTCTACGTAAATACTTACATAGCCTATCATGGCTAAATACAGGGACGCAAATGGCAGCGGCTACGGCAGCCGCCATTTGCGTCCCTGCAGGCTGCCCAGCGGCCGGATGTCTGGCTGCGGGCGGCCGAGCCGGCCGGCGGCTCCGCGGCTTGGCTGCGGAGCAGAGCCGGCCAGGCAGGATTCCGGGGGAAGGGACGGAGTGCCTCCCCCCCTGTTGAGGATTCTGGGGGGAGGGACGGAGCACCTCCCCCCCCCAGTGGAAACAGAACAGAAAGGAAGGTAAGTGTTCTGTCCATCCCTATGCTCAGGACATTCCCTCATTTTTGAGAATTTTCCTCTTCTGAAGTCAAATGTGACTGTGTTGGACTTCCCTGGCAATTTTCCACTTACATATACATTAATGATGATAGCATTGCAGTCAGTGTTTCCAGTCAGTTAAATAATACTCACATCTCACATTAGGTCCTGAGTACCAATTAGGTTTAAGGCCAATGTCACCACCTCTCTGGTTGGTTCCATGACCAATTGTTGCAGAGCATCCTTCCCCAGTCTGGCACACTCCAGATGTGTTGAACTACAACTCCCATAATTCCCAGACAGCTTGTAGTCCAACACATTTGGAGAGCATCATGTAGGGCAAGGCTGTTATAGGGTATCTAGAAATTTTACCTCTTTGTCATGACAGGAACACAGATTTATCCAATCTATGTGAGGGTAACTGAAGTCACACATTACATCCTTCAGATGTTTCCTTGATTTCATTCTCCATCTCAAGATTACCCTGAGTGTTTTGGTCAGGAGGAAAACAGCATGTCCCCATTACTAAATTACTTTTGGATCCTGGTACTGTCACCCACAGCAATTTGTGGAGGAGTCTGCCTCCTTTAAGATTTCTAGCTTGCTTGATACTATGCCCTATCTGATGTAAAAAAAAATTACACTGCCCCCAGTATGCCCTTCCCTCTTCTTCCTATACAGTTTGTATCCAGAGAAGACTGTATCCCACTTCGGGATGGTGGAGAATTCCGCCACGGACCTCAGTGAGGCCAGATTCTAAAGAATCCACCCCCCCCCCCGGAGTCCATGGCAGAACGGAGCACTTACCTCTGTCTCCCTCCGGAATCCTCTTTGGCCTGACCCTGCTTGCAGTGATCCTGTGGAGCTGCTGGCCAGCTCTGGAGCGCCAGTGATATGGCCGCCATTGCCGTATCGCTGGCTGAGGGGGACTGTCTCTGGATGCAAATGGTGTCCAGTATGCCATTTGCGGCCGTAAAGGTCTTCGTTTAAGCTAAATGCAGCCATTTATGGCTGCATTGACCTTAAACGAAGACCTTTACAGCCGCAAATGGCATACTAGACGCCATTTGCGTCCGCAGTTAATCCCCCTCAGCCAGTGAAACGGCAATGGCAGCCGTATCGCTGGTGCGTTGGAGCTGGCCGGTGGCTCCGCAGAATTGCTGCTCCATGGAGCCGGCCAAAGAGGATTCCGGGGGGAGGAACGGATTGCCTCCCTCCAAGGGTGGATTCCTGGCCGGAATGACAGGTAGGGAATCTGGCCATCCCTAATCTCACTGGTTTTCTCCATTCTATCCGGCTTCCATTATGCTCACTCTGTTTATGCTCTCCTTTAAAACCAAGGACTCCAGCTTCCCCATCATGGCTTGGAGGTGTCTAGCATTAGACCAGAAACACCTATTCATGGTGTCCCTCTCCCAGTGTCACTGGCATGAGCATTTTCCACTATGGCCTCTTCGACTGGCTATCAAGTTTTATTGTATGCTCATGGCCTGTATGCTCTACCATATCCTCATTTTCACCTTCATTCTTCCCAACCCAGGTGCTCCCCAGCTCCTGTCAGCTTTCCCTCAGGACTCAGTTTAAAAGCTGTTTTGTCACCTTTTATGTGTTAACTGCCAGCAGTCTGGTTCCATTGTGGTACAAGTGGAACCTATCCCTTTTGTATGGGCCCAGCTTGTCCCAAAACTATCTCCAGTGCCTAACAAATCTAAACCCTTCCTCCTACACCTCTGTCTCATCCACCCTCAGCTTTGCCTGTCTAGCTGGCCCTGTGCATGGAACAGGAAGCGTTTCAGAAAAAGCTACCTTGGAGGTCCTGGCTTTTAACCTCTTACCTAGCAACCTAAATGTCAAGCTTCCTGATCCCTCAAGCACATATGCTCAGGCAATCTCACACCAGACACCCAAATCAGTGAGACTTCTTTATTGTACTAAATCCAATGGTCAAAGCTTAATGGTTGCCCTCTTTTGAAATCATACAGCTGATGGTGGGTAGCTATAGGCTCTCAGTAATTCCAGAAGAGTCAAAAGCTAAACACTACCACTGTGACTGAGATCCTCATCAACATGCTTTCCCCGTTGCCATCTCCATGGTTCTGAAAACGAGGCAAGGGACTCTGGATTCCTGGTGTATCTAACCCAGGCAATCCATACACGGGGTTCCAAACCTCGGGAAAGGAATGGTAATGATTCCTGGAATGATCTCTCCCAGGCAATTAAAGAAAGACTTACACAAAACCACACCCACAGAGAGTTAGTCCAACTTTGAATCTGTTGTTGGAAGCTCCAGGCTACATGGTCGAGGCCTATCAAATCCAAGGGTAAACCCTCACAAGCAAAGTTTCCGCACCATAGCTTAGTAACTCCATGCTGCATGAGTCCAGACAAAGAAAAGCCCAAGAGTCAAGATCAAACCCAGCCTGACAGCACTCTGGGCTGACAACAAGGAAGACAGAAAATCCACAGCAAACAAGAATTTAAAGTCGATGAAAAGCATTACGGCACTTTTCTTGGCAAGCCTTTAGCAATCCAAAGTTCCAATTAGGGGAGAGTCCATGTGCAGAGTGCCTCCAAAAGCCTGGATGATGATGGATCCAAACAGAGAAGCCTTCAGGCAATGAAGACGAGATGTTCCTAGCAAAGGCTCTTTGCCTTTGCATCAGCTTAAAAGGGAAGGCATGACTGTAAGACATCCCCTCCTGATCCCTTGACAAACAAGGGCCTTTAGCCTTTCAGCAAGGCCCCTGTCTAAACGGGGCATCACTGCTCAGCCTTCCAGCACTGATGCCTCAATCTGGGCAACCCTTCTGCAAACCCCACTCCACCTCTGTCAGGTTCTCACAGACAGCTTTCAGCCTCCCTGTCTGCCAAGGCCAGACCAGCAGGTGGACAGGGAGATGGGTGATTCCCCCTGGCTCTGCTCTCAGAACACTGACAGAGATAAGCTCACACAGATTCTGACCTTCCAGTGGCTGAATAGGCCCAAGCCCTTCCAGGCTTTTGTTGTTTATTCATTCAGTCGCTTCCGACTCTTCGTGACTTCATGGACCAGCCCACGCCAGAGCTTCCTGTCGGCCGTCGCCACCCCCAGTTCCCCCAAGGTTGAGTCCGTCACCTCCAGAATATCATCCATCCATCTTGCCCTTGGTCGGCCCCTCTTCCTTTTGTCTTCCACTTTCCCTAGCATCAGCATCTTCTCCAGGGTATCCTGTCTTCTCATTATGTGGCCAAAGTACTTCAGTTTTGCCTTTAATATCCTTCCCTCAAGTGAGCAGTCTGGCTTTATTTCCTGGAGTATGGACTGATTTGATCTTCTTGCAGTCCAAGGCACTCTCAGAATTTTCCTCCAGCACCACAGTTCAAAAGCATCTATCTTCCTTCGCTCAGCCTTCCTTATGGTCCACCTCTCACAGCCATAGGTTACTACGGGGAATACCATTGCTTTCATTATGAGGACCTTTGTTGTCAGTGTGATGTATCTGCTCTTCACTATTTTATCAAGATTTGTCATTGCTCTCCTCCCAAGAAGTAAACATCTTCTGATTTCCTGGCTGCATTCAGCATCTGGAGTAACCTTTGTGCCTAGAAAGACAAAGTCTGTCACTGCCTCCACATTTTCTCCTTCTATTTGCCAGTTCTCAGTCAAGCTGGTTGCCATAATCTTGGTTTTTTTGAGGTTGAACTGCAACCCAGCTTTTGCACTTTCTTCTTTCACCTTCGTCATGAGGTTCCTCAGCTCCTCCTCGCTTTCAGCAATCAAAGTGGTATCATCTGCATATCGGAGATTGTTAATGTTTCTTCCAGTGATTTTAACTCCAGCCTTGGATTCATCAAGCCCAGCATGTCGCATGATGTGTTCTACGTACAGGTTGAATAGGTAGGGTGAGAGTATACAACCCTGCCATACTCCTTTCCCAATCTTAAACCAGTCCGTTGATCCATGGTCTGTTCTTACCGTTGCTACTTGGTCGTTATACAGATTCCTCAGGAGGCAGACAAGATGACTTGGTATCCCCATGCCACCAAGAACTTGCCACAATTTGTGATGATCCACACAGTCAAAGGCTTTAGAATAGTCAATAAAACAGAAATAGATGTTTTTCTGAAACTCCCTGGCTTTCTCCACTATCCAGCAGATATTGGCAATTTGGTCTCTAGTTCCTCTGCCTTTTCTAAACCCAGCTTGTACATCTGGCAATTCTCGTTCCATGAATTGCTGGAGTCTACCTTGCAAGATCTTGAGCATTACTTTACTGGCATGTGAAATAAGTGCCACTGTTCGATAGTTTGAACATTCTTTGGTGCTTCCCTTTTTTGGTATGGGGATATAAGTTGATCTTTTCCAATCTGTTGGCCATTCTTGTGTTTTCCAAATTTGCTGGCATATGGCATGCATCACCTTGACAGCATCATCTTGCAAGAGTTTAAACAGTTCAGCTGGGATACCGTCATCTCCTGCTGCCTTGTCATTAGCAATGCTTCTTAAGGCCCATTCAATCTCACTCTTCAGGATGTCTGGCTCTAGCTCACTGACCACACCATCAAATCTATCCCCAATATTATTATCCTTCCTGTACAGATCTTCCATATATTCTTGCCACCTTTTCTTGATCTCTTCTGCTTCTGTTAGGTCCTTGCCATCTTTGTTTTTGATCATACCCATTTTTGCCTGGAATTTGCCTCCAATGTTTCTAATTTTCTGGAAGAGGTCTCTTGTCCTTCCTACTCTATTATCTTCTTCCACTTCCGTGCATTGCTTGTTTAAAAATAATTCCTTATCTCTTCTGGCTCACCTCTGGAATTTTGCATTTAATTGGGCATATCTCCCCCTATCTCTGTTGCCTTTTGCTTTCCTTCTTTCTTGGGCTGCTTCCAGTGTCTCAGCAGACAGCCATCTTGCCTTCTTGGTTTTTTTTTTCTTTGGGACTTTTTTGTTGCCACCTCCTGAACAATGTTGCCAACTTCTGTACATAGTTCTTCCGGGCCCCTATCTACTAAATCTAGTCCCTTAAATCTATTCTTCACCTCCACTGCATATTCATTGGGAATATTAGTGAGCTCATATCTAACTGATCTGTGGGCCTTCCCTATTCCCTTTAGTATGATTCTAAATTGTGCAATAAGAAGGTCGTGATCTGAACTACAATCAGCTCCAGGTCTTGTTTTTACCATCTGCATAGATGTCCGCCACCTTTGGCTACAAAGGATGTAGTCAATCTGATTTCGGTGTCGACTGTCTAGTGAAGTCCATGTATAAAGTCGTCTCTTAGGTTGTTGGAAGAGAGTGTTTGTTATGCACAGTGAGTTGTCTTTGCAAAATTCTATCAGCCTATGTCCTGCTTCATTTTGTTCTCCCAGACCATGCTTGCCTGTAATTCCAGGTGTCGTTTGACTACCCACCTTAGCATTCCAGTCTCCTGTAATGAAAATAACATCTTTTTTTGGCGTACTATCCAGTAGGTGCTGCAGATCCTCATAGAACTGATCTACTTCTGCTTTTTCAGCATCTGTGGTTGGGGCGTATATTTGGATCACTGTGATGTTAAATGGCTTACCCTGAATTCGAATTGAGATCATTCCGTCATTTTTTGGATTGTATCCGAGCACTGCTTTAGCCACTTTATTATTAATTATGAAGGCTACTCCATTTCTTCTGTGGTCCTCTTGTCCACAGTAGTAGATCTGGTGGTCATTTGATGTGAAATGGCCCATTCCAGTCCATTTCAGTTCACTGACACCCAAAATATCTATATTTAATCTTGACATCTCCCCAATAACCACATCCAATTTGCCCTGGCTCATAGATCTTACATTCCAGGTTCCTATGGTGTGTTGATCTTTAGAACATCGGATTCGTCGTTCACCACCAGTACCATCAGCTGCTAGCCATCCTTTCAGCTTTGAGCTAGCTGCATCATCACATCTGGGGCTAGTTGAACTTATCCTCTGTTCCTCCCCAGTAGCATTTTGACCATCTTCCGACCTGGGAGTCCCATCTTCCGATGGTATACCAACATATCTCTGGTTGTACTGATCCATTTAGTTTTCATGGCAAGAATACTGGGGTGGGTTGCCGTTTCCTTCCCCAGGATTCGTATTTAGTCTGACCTCTCTGCCATGACCTCCTCGTCTTGGGTGTCCCTTCACGGTTTTAGCTCATGACGTCATTGAGGTGCTCAAGCTCCAGCACCACAACAAGGTAACGATCTCCTTTGCTGGAGCCTTCCAGGCTACTTCTAATAAAATCCTGGCTATAACCTACAAGGTCCACTGCAGTGCTGCAGCTGGGCCCTGACACTAAATTTGGCTTCAGGACCTGAGAACTCCCCATGTCATTGGTATCAATGTGCCCCATAATCACTGACTCTTTCTCCATTTCATCACAATGCCAATAGATGCTTTATCTGCTAAATTTCTTCAAGTCAGTCTCCTCTTAAAGGCAGAGGAATAAGTCAGTCATAGGAACCACTGCAGTGCTGGATCTCCATAGGAAGCTGATGTGGCATCCTTAAATGTAACCCCTAGTTTTAACAAAGTGATACATTTAGAAGATCATTATTACTTTCTAATGGCCCTTACCTCTCTCCTTTATTTTTCCTCATTAAAGGCTGTATTAAAAATGCCGCTCAGCAGTCCAGCAATTACCATTAATTTGCCCCCTTCTGATTTATTAACAGGTGTCTTTTGCTTGAGAATTTCTTTTTCCCCATGTTAAAAAAATACTCTGATATCTTCTTTCCAATGGATACATTCTAAAAGGAGAAGTTTGATGTCTGTGCAGCACAAGTTTACTCAAAAGTAGTCAATAGGATTTATTTCCAGGTAAACGTGCATAAGATTGCAACCATAACCACACTTAGAAGTTACATAATGTGAAGGCCTTCCTTCTAATCCCCAGTGTATGAGGCATAGCTATAGTTACTCAGTGGTGAGGGAAACACATAGCAGAGATGCTCCAAGGCCTTCATTATTACTTCACATGTTTCATGATATCTGGTAATATTAACCCTTTGCTTCTTATTAACCCTCTGTTGACAGAAAAACTGGCTGTAGCATGGTATCAAGATCAAAGGTACCCCAAGAAAGCCATACAAATAGAATGCCTGGTGGAAGTTATTAAGCATGACACTATCTGTTTCATTCTTTTTATCTTTTGTTTATTTTATCTCTTGTACCACTTTTATCTCCTGTACCACTTGTATCTCTTCCACCACTCTGGAATCTGTTTAAATGTTGTAAATACATACATACATATATACATACATAAAATAAAGTACAAAAACCAATGTAAAGTTGTTGTTCAGTCGTTCAGTCATGTCCGACTCTTCGTGACCCCATGGACCATAGCACGCCAGGCCTTCCTGTCCTGCGCTCTCTCCCGGAGCATGCTCAAGTTCATATTCATTGCATCAGTGATGATATCTAGCCATCTCATCCTCTGCCGTCCCCTTCTCCTTTTGCCTTCAATCTTTCCCAGCATCAGGGTCTTTTCCAGAGAGTTTTCTCTTCGCATTAGGTGGCCAAAATATTGGAGCTTCAGCTTCAGTATCTGTCCTTCCAATGAGCACTCAGGGTTGATTTCCTTGGGGATGGACTGATTTGACCTCCTTGCAGTCCAGGGGACTCTTAAGAGTCTTCTCCAGCACCACAGTTCGAAAGCATCAATTCTTCGGCGCTCAGCCTTCCTTATAGTCCAGCTCTCACAGCCATACATTACTACTGGGAAAACCATAGCTTTGATTAGATGGACCTTTGTCAGCAAGGTGATGTCTCTGCTTCTTACTATGCTGTCTAGGTTTGCCATAGCTTTCCTCCCAAGGAGCAAGCGTCTTTTAATTTCATGCTACAGTCACCGTCTGTGGTGATCTTGGAGCCCAAGAAAGTAAAATCTGTCACTGCTTCCATTTCTTCCCCTTCTATATGCCAGGAAGTGATGGGGCCAGATGCCATGATCTTAGTTTTTTTAATGTTGAGTTTCAAACCAGCTTTTGCACTCTCCTCTTTCACCCTCAACAAGAGGCTCTTGAGGTCCTCTTCGCTTTCTGCCATTAGGGTGGTATCGTCTGCATATCGGAGGTTGTTGATAATTCTCCCGGCAATCTTAATTCCGACCTCTGATTCATCCAACCCGGCGTTTCTCATGATGTACTCTGCATATAAGTTAAATAAGCAGGGTGACAATATGCAGCCTTGTCGTACTCCTTTCCCAATTTTGAACCACTCGGTTGTTCCATGTCTGGTTCTTACTGTTGCTTCTTGACCCTCGTACAGGTTTCTCAGGAGACAGGTAAGGTGGTCTGGTACTCCCATCTCTTTAAGAATTTGCCACAGTTTGTTGTGATCCACACAATCAAAGGCTTTAGCGTAGTCAATGAAGCAGAAATAGACGTTTTTCTGGAATTCTCTCGCTTTCTCCATGATCCAGCGAATGTTGGCGATTTGATCTCTAGTTCCTCTGCCTCTTCGAAACCCAGCTTGTACTTCCGGTAGTTCTCGGTTCGCATACTGCTGAAGCCTAGCTTGTAGGATTTTGAGCATCACCTTGCTGGCATGTGAAATGAGCGCGATGGTGCGGTAGTTTGAACACTCTTTGGTGTTGCCCTTCTTTGGAATTGGAATGTAAACTGACCTTTTCCAGTCTTGCGGCCATTGTTGAGTGTTCCAAATTTGTTGGCATATTGAATGCAGCACTTTAACAGCATCATCTTTTAGGATTTTCAATAGCTCAGCTGGAATACTGTCATCTCCGCTAGCTTTGTTGTTACTAATGCTTCCTAAGGCCCACTTGACTTCACTCTCTAGGATGTCCGGCTCAAGTTCATTGACCGCACTATCATGGCTATCAGGGACATTCAGATCTTTCCTGTATAGTTCTTCTGTGTATTCTTTCCACCTCTTCTTAATCTCATCTGCTTCTGTTAGGTCCCTGCCTTCTTCGTCCTTTATCATGCCCATCTTTGCACAAAATGTAAGTACATGATTGGTATTTGGGATTTAACTGACCCCACAGTTTTTAAGCAATAAGAAATGATGTGATTCACACACACACACACACACACAAAATTATGACAGTTTCACAACTATAACCATGCAATAATCATGAGTTATGAATATAAAAATCAAGCAAAAAAAATATAAATACCCCCCCAACCATAGCATATGCTACCTGAGCAGCGTCTGCACAATCACCACATCTGAGAGCAGCATGAGTAGGACAGACAAAATGGCTGCATGAAGCACATCATTGCTATGATGTTCTGTCATTGTGCTGACTGCAGAGATGACACCTACCCCTTCTCTTGTTTCAGCAATGACAAGCCTTACCAGTTCTGAGATAGTCCCAGGCAAGTTGGCTATGTCCTTATACTCAGTACAGAATTGGATCAACTAGACCCAGGTTTACAAGGAAGAAACATCTTTGGGGATGTTCACACCATTGTGGGTTCTTCAACTTCCAAACAATATAGAAGTTTAAATGGGCAATGACCGCTGTATTTTTAAAACAAACCACTGGCCACCATTTGTTTTTGTATTTACTATGAGCCACTCAGAGAACTACCTGGAATATAGAATAACAAACATTTTATGATTTTTTTGGAGCTGTTGGGGTGCATTTGACCCCAGCTGTTGATAGAGGATTAACATCTATTACCTGGTGTCAATTAAAAGGTTCAGAAAACTGTGCTTGACTTGTTTCTCAGTTTCTTTGGTGTAATGATAGAGTTGCCACATCAATATCCAAAAATAGTCTAAGAGCGCTGGGAAAGCGTAACAATACACTTGAGAACTGATATGGTGTAGTGGCTAGAGTGCTGGACCGGGAGTCGGAAGATCCGGGTTCTAGTCCCCACTCGGCCATGGAAGCTCACTGGGTGACTTTGGGCCACAGACTCTCCACCAACCTATCTCACAGGGTTGTTGTGAGGATAAAATGGACAGGAGAAGGATTATGTACATTGCCTGGGATTCCTTAAGGAGGAAAACAGGTGGGATATAAATGTAACAAATAAATAAATAAATGAACAATATTCCATGCCTTCCACTCCAGGGTTCAACCAGTCAGTGGATTACTCTTCCCAATCTTTCTTTGTTTCTTGCTGTAGGTTACAGGACTCTAGTTTGCACACCCCAAAGCAGTGGGAGAGAAAGGCAGATGAACTGACTAGTTGAACTCTTGGCACAAGAGGTACCACTGCTTCATGTTGTCATGTTGCCACAGAGCTGCTAAATCTACAGTCAGGATTTCTGGGTCTGGCAGAACACAACTAAACAGAACTCAAGGCATAACACAACTAAAATGAAATGGCATTTAGGTAGTGAACTCCTTTTAAAAGTAGAAAGGAAAAGTTGTATAGAACAGGAGCGTGCAGACTTAAGTCTTGTGGGATCTACTTTCCTTTTACTAAAACCCCAAGGTTCACTAATCAGAGTCAACTTCAAAGTAGCAGCTCAGGCAGCCAGACAGTAAAGATTAAGGAACAGAATGTCTCTGTCTGAACACATGCTCAGCCCAAGAATTTGTGATCAGTACCAGAGCCAAGCTCACAAGACGTTTCACACAAAATCCTTGTCACTCTACTGTAAATCACCCAGGGATCTACCAGTAGATCTCAATCTACCTTCTTCCCACTCCTAGTGTAGAACATACCAGTCCCTTGTTGTTTTGATAGTCCAGTGGCATCTCCTATACAGAGATAACAGTAAGGAGGAAAATGACTTGAAATTTGAAAGGGGAAGGTATTCTTTTGTTGTGCAATAATATTTCCTATTAACCTCTCAAAGGCAAAGATTCCTCCATTTCACTTGAGTGTTTCAACTAATAGTGGTGTAGCAGTAGATTCCCTTCCCCACCCCTGTTTTGGTACATTGCAAAGTCAGAATACATTTTTGTACCATAGACTGAAATAGGTAAACTAGGCTGCAATCTTAAACACACTTTTCTGGTAGTAAGCCCCACTACAGTCAGAAGAACATTGCCTCTGAATATACATGGTTAGGATTGCATTGTTAATGTGTCCAGACTAGCTTTCATTTTCATTAGACTTCAAATGCAGTCCTGATGTCAGTTACAGGTGGATAAATCGCAGTTATTTAATGTTAAGTAAATGGGTACAGAATTGAAACCTTTGAATATATAGCAGTCTCCTCTTCAACTCTTGATTGAATGAAAACTCCTAGATAAACCAGTTCTGTATGTGTTTCCTATAAAGCTTCATCTCAATGACATCCATTTTTCCCTAACTAAATGAAAGGCATTTACATTGATAGACAGGAACTAACAGTAAGATTATACTAGTCTTAAATAATGCCAGTCAATGAACAATAGGATTATATGTGAGATCAGCATTCTGAATTTCTCTTCACAACGCAAGAGCATGGTTTTACATGAATTTATTCAGATGAAGTCAACTTTCTTGGTCAATTTAGGCTGGGTATAGAAACTTAGAACCATAAAATTGGAAGAAGAGACCAAAAAAGAAACAAACAGACCATTTGGTTGATGATTTTCCGCATCCAAAGGGCAACTCCGTCCAAGCACTTGTACCCTGGATTAATACATTCCAGAGCATAGTGCAACACAAGTTCAAGGCAGAAGTTCACCTGTAGACTACTGACATTCATATGAGTCATGCAACTGAGCTGTGCCACAAACTACAAGGGAAGGCACAGTAACAACACCTCCTCTACCTCAGATCTCTCGCATGAGTTTGGCCTGGAAGAAACACTTTTAAACCACCATCAGAGTGATGAATGATACCATGAATGAGAGAAAAAATCTTCTCAAGGGGAACACACACAAACACACACACTCGTATTATTTACCAGTTAAGAACATAAGAAGAGCTATGCTGGTCCATCTAATTCACCATTCTGTTTATACAGTGGCCTACCAGCTGTCTGTGGGAAACCAACAAGTAGGACATGAGCACAGTAGCACCCTCCCGCTCATGTTCCCCAGCAACTGGTATAGAGAGGCCAGTGTGGTGTAGTGGCTAGAGTGCTGGACTGGGAGTCGGGAGATCCGGGTTCTAGTCCCCACTCGGCCATGGAAGCTCACTGGGTGACTTTGGGCCAGTCACAGACTCTCAGCCCAACCTACCTCACAGGGTTGTTGTTGTGAGGATAAAATGGAGGAAGGAGGAGGATCATGTGCACTGCCTTGAGTTCCTTGGAGGAAAAAAGGCAGGATATAAATGCAATAAATAAATTAAAAATAAATACTGCCTCTGACACTGGCAGTATCATATATCCATCACAACTAATAGCCATTCTTCTCCGTGGATTCATCTAATCTTCTTTTAAAGTCATCCAATTTGGTGGCCGCCACTACATCTTGTGGTAGTGAATTCCATAGTTTAATGATGTGCTCTGTGAAGAAATACTTCCTTTTATTTTCCTGAATCTCCCACCAATCAGCTTCATGGAATGACACGAGGTTCTTGTATTATGAAAGAGGAAGAAAAATATCTCACTATCCAGCTGCTCCACACCATGCATACTTTTGAACAGTTCTATATGTCTCCTCTTATTCACCTTTCTTTCTAAGTGAAACAGTCCCAGATGTTGTAACCATTCCTCATAGGAGAGTTGCTCCTTCCCCTTGATCATTTTTATTGCACCTTTTCTGCACCATTTCCAACTCTACAATATTTGACTGAGAGATTGACTGAGGTACTGACTGAGATTACTCACTCAGTCTCATGCCAATAATAGTGTAAAGAAAAAAGAAACAATGGATGGCATTTGCAGTCGTATGGTTTCAGATCTCTGAAGGGGAAAGGGAAGGGTAATGAATTCTTTCTTAGATTGTAGCAGTAGGCATATGAACATACAGTAAATGATTCAACACCTCTTCATCTTGTAAATGGTTGAAATTGCCAGGTTGCAACCCTGAGACCACACCTTTAAAGTTTAAACAATGCATGTGGAAGAGGCTGCAACCACTATGCATCCTGTCCTGTTTCCATCGCTTACCTTTCTCCCTTGTCTATTAATGAAAGTGTGGCTTTGTAGCAGATGGGGCGGGAGTTGAAGAAGAGTGATGGGACCTGGGAGAGAAACACAGCTGTGGGGGGTGCAGCAATAGCATCCACTCCCGCTGCATAAGTATTGCTAAAGGTAATGGAGTGATCTCTGGGCTGCAGCTCCGAAATCATACTTTAAATATGTGCTCAAATTTCAGGCTAAGGATGGAAAAACCTCTGACACAAAGTGGCTATATGAATCAGCTCTAGTGAGTTTGAAATCATAAGACCTCACCTGTCTAGAAGAGCTTATGTTGTAAATGTCAGTGCAAGACACCTGACATAGGATGAATGTATAGCTCAAAACCGCAGGGAGAATAACCAGTCTGCAGCCAAGATCCTCCTCCACTTTCATTAACAGCTATCGTTTCTCATGGCTGAGATATGAGTGTGACATTTTTGTTTAATAAGCAGAGAGGAGAGCTCTTTTCAGATCCATACTGGTAACAGGAAGCTATTTGGCTTTCCATTCATGTACCTGTGTTTCAAAAAAAGCAAATACAAGGTTGTAATACCCATAGCAGTTCACTGTTTAATCCAAATATAAATGTTCAGTATTTACTAAAATGGCACATTGCCTAGATGCATGTACACACTTCCATAAGATTTACTGGACTGGATACTGGCTGAGAACATTGTTTCACATCAACAGGTCTTGGGGTGGGGCGGGTGGAATATTTATTTGGCATAGAAGTCACTGCAAAGTGAATGTTTCAGTTTTTGAACATGGAATTAATTCCTTACCTTGCATTATCCTGAATATAATTTCATTTCATTTACTATATTTCTATACCACCCCATAGCCAAAGCTCTCTGGGCAGTTCACAAAAATTTAAAACTATTACAGTACGTTATATAAAGTATGAAACCATTCACCATAGAACAAATACCACACGCAACAACATATATCTAAAACAATTTAAAACTATCAGCCAGAGACAATCAAAGAGACTCATTATATGCTGCCAAATGCCTGAGAGAAGAGGGCAGTTTTAACCTGGCATTGAAAAGATAACAGTGTTGGCACCAGGCAGGCCTCATTGGGGAAATCATTCCATAATTGGGTGGCCACCACCGAGAAAGCCCTCTCCCTTGTTGCTGCCCTCTGAGCCTCCCTTGGAGGTTGCTCCCAGAGGAGGGCCTTAGATGCAGAACATAGTGTATGGGTCAGTTCATGCCAGGAGAGGCGTTCTGTCAGGTACTGTGGTCCCAAGCTGTGTAAGGCTTTATAGATCAAAACCAGCACTTTGAACTGGGCTTGGAAATATATAAGCAGCCAGTGCAAGCTGGCCCAAATCGGTCCTATATGTTTGAACCTTCTGGTCCCTGTTATCAGTCTGGCTGTCATTTTGCACAAGCTGCATAATGGATGATTAAACACTTTGATTTGTTTTTTTATTTTGTTTTTACAAGAAGCCACACCCTGTACTGTCATATTTGCCAACCTTCCCTGCTCACAGGGTGATAACTGCAGGAAAAGTGTGTTTAATGATGTTTACAACTTCACAGAAAAGAATGCAGCTTACTCCTGCAAATACATAATTAATAAGGGCTGAAACTTCACAAGGCAAGCAACTTATTTTTTCTGACACACACACACACACACACACACACACACTAAAAATGCCAGGGATTGAACCTGACATATTTGGCATGAAAAATATGTGCTTTTCTACTTAGCTATGGTGGAATTGGGAAGACCCAGTAGGCTGATTTGGCTTTAAGAGAATTCAGAGTTAAAAACATCACATTGATGTGCTTGCTCCATGTGTTAGGAGGTGGTCATGTGTCCTCTTTTACAGATGACAGTCCTCAATTTGAAGGGTTGCCAGAGGACTGTCCTTTATTTGAAGGATTTTCAGAGTACTGTCCTCTGTTTGAAGGGCTGCACAGTCCAAGTCTGGAATAAAGATAAAGAACCTTCAGAAGGAAGAGCTGGGCCTCGAAGTTGCCCATCAACAATTAGCACCTGGACAGCAGTCTGAGCAAGGCACACAGGTCACCCGGTCACAGCCACTATGTTAGATCTATGTAAATTACAATTGTTGTTCAGTCATTCAGTCGTGTCCAACTCTTCGTGACCCCATGGACCATAGCACACCAGGCCTTCCTGTCCTGCGCTCTCTCCCAGAGTGTGCTCAAGTCCATTTTCATTGCATTGGTGATGCTATCTAGCCGTCTCATCCTCTGCCGTCCCCTTCTCCTTTTGCCTTCAATCTTTCCCAGCATCAGGGTCTTTTCCAGAGAGTTTTCTCTTCGCATTAGGTGGCCAAAATATTTGAGCTTCACCTTCAGGATCTGTCCTTCCAATGAGCACTCAGGGTTGATTTCCTTTAGGATGGACTGATTTGACCTCCTTGCAGTCCAGGGGACTCGTAAGAGTCTTCTCCAGCACCACAGTTTGAAAGCATCGATTCTTCAGCGCTCAGCCTTCCTTATAGTCCAGCACTCACAGCCATACATTACTACTGGGAAAACCATAGCTTTGATTATACGGACCTTTGTCGGCAAGGTGATGTCTCTGCTTCTTACTATGCTGTCTAGGTTTGCCATAGCTTTCTTCCCAAGGAGCAAGTGTCTTTTAATTTCATGGCTACAGTCACTGTCTGCGGTGACCTTGGAGCCCAAGAAAATGAAATCTGTCACTGCTTCCATTTCTTCCCCTTCTATATGCCAGGAAGTGATGGGGCCAGATGCCATGATCTTTGTTTTGTTAATGTTGAGTTTCAAACCAGCTTTTGCACTCTCCACTTTCACCCTCAACAAGAGGGTCTTTAGATCCTCTTCGCTTTCTGCCATTAGGGTGGTATCGTCTGCGTATCTGAGGTTGTTGATAATTCTCCTGGCAATCTTAATTCCAACCTGTGATTCAGCCAACCTGGTGTTTCTCATGATGTACTCTGCATATAAATTAAATAAGCAGGGCGACAATATACAGCCTTGTCATACTCCTTTCCCAATTTTGAACCACTTGGTTGTTCCATGTCTGGTTCTTACTGTTTCTTCTTGACCCTCGTACAGATTTCTCAGGAGATAGGTAAGGTGGTCTGGTACTCCCATCTCTTTCAGAATTTGCCACAGTTTGTTGTGATCTACACAATCAAAGGCTTTAGCGTAGTCAATGAAGCAGAAATAGACGTTTTTCTGAAATTCTCTTGCTTTCTCCATGATCCAGCGAATGTTGGTGATTTGATCTCTAGTTCCTCTGCCTCTTCGAAACCCAGCTTGTACTTCCGATAGTTCTCGGTTCACATGCTGCTAAAGCCTGGCTTGTAGAATTTTGAGCATCACCTTGCTGGCATGTGAAATGAGCGCAATTGTATGGTAGTTTGAACACTCTTTGGCATTGCCCTTCTTTGGAATTGGAACATAAACTGATGTTTTCCAGTCTTGTGGCCACTGTTGAGTGTTCCAAATGTGTTGGCATATTGAGTGCAGCACTTTAACAGCATCATCTTTTAGGATTTTAAATAGCTCAGCTGGAATTCTGTCATCTCCGCTAGCTTTGTTGTTACTAATGCTTCCTAAGGCCCACTTGACTTCACTCTCGAGGATGTCCAGCTCATGTTCAGTGACCGCACTATCATGGCTATCAGGGACTTTAAGATCATTCATGTATAGTTCTTCTGTGTATTCTTTCCACCTTTTCTTAATCTCATCTGCTTCTGTTAGGTCCCTGCCTTCTTTGTCTTTTATCATGCCCGTCTTTGCACAAAACGTTCCCTTGAGATCTCCGATTTTCTTGAAGAGATCTCTAGTCTTTCCCATTCTATTCTTTTCTTCGATTTCTTTGCATTGTTCATTTAAGAAGGCCTTCTTGTCTCTCCTTGCTATTCTCTGGAACTCTGCATTCAGTTGGGTATATCTTGCCCTTTCTCCCTTGCTTTTTGCTTCCCTTCTTTCCTCAGCTACTTGTAAAGGCTCCTCAGACAGCCACTTGCTTTCTTGCATTTCTTTTTCTTTAGGATGGATTTCGTTGCTGCGTCCTGAACAATGTTACAGACCTCCGTCCATAGTTCCTCAGGCACTCTGTCTATCAGGTCTAATTCCTTAAATCTATTCCTCACCTCCACTGTATATTCATAAGGGATATGATTTAGGTCATACCTGAATGGTTTAGTGGTTTTCCCTACATTCCTCAATTTAAGCCGAAATTTTGCAAGAAGCAGCTCATGATCTGAGCCACAGTCAGCTCCAGGTCTTGTTTTGACTGACTGTATACAGCTTCTCCATCTTTGACTGCAAAGTACATAATCAATCTGATTTCGATATTGACCATCTTGTTATGTGCATGTGTAGAGTCACCTCTTGTGCTGTTGGAAAAGAGTGTTTGCTATGATCAGCGTGTTGTCTTGGCTAAACTCTATTAGCCTTTGTCCTGCTTCATTTTGTACACCAAGGCCATGCTTGCCTGTTATCCCGGTGATTTCTTGACTTCCTACTTTAGCATTCCAATCCCCTATGATGAAGAGGACATTTTTTTTTGGTGTTAGTTCTAGAACTTGTGTCACCGTCCTACCTATGCAGGCAAGACAAGTCCTGCAGTTGCTGTTAGAGAGGACAGGGATAGGCCCCCATTGCTTATGGCAGGTGGGAGCCCAGACAGTCCTCCTTGGGTCCCTATCCAGCCCTCCGAGGTTTCCAGATGGCCAGCCCCTTTCCCTCAACCACAGATTGTTTGGTGGTTTCCTAGCTTTTGTGCAGTGTTTTTCCAATTCTAAAAGGTTGAAATGCCTCTCCTAAGTCTTAGTTACCAGCAGTAAGAGCTGTAAACTGAAATGTGGCCCCCAACAGCTTCTCTGAAATTAAATTTTGCTCTTGGGATGAAAGTGGTTTCCCACCCCTAGCTTATGACAAGTAGGAGAGAGGCAGGCAAGTGATTACTGCAAGTGATTGATAGGCCAGCCCACAAAACCCAGCACAACTGATGTCATGAGTTTCTGGCCCTGGTGGATCCTGGAGTTACTGCAAGCTGGCCCGCTTCCCACCCAAACCCCTCCATCAACAATTTCCTCTAGTACACGTAAAAGCCAATCAGCAATGAGGGCCTGGCAGTGCCCCTCCCTTCAGGACTGTGCACTCTCAGGTGGGCACATGTTGGCACATTCATGGCATTGTGGCAGAGACCTCTATGCATGTTGTGCAGACATCAGTGGTTACACCTTCCTGGTTGCCCATGTGCTTGTTCATACATAGAGTTCCTGTTCTATGCTCATTGCATGCCTAGAGAGGGATTGGGTCATGCCTAGAGTTATTTTTTTGGTACCTTTCACAATTATATATTTTTTAAAAAGATCAGTACCACAGGAAACTTAAGCAACCAAAATACAGACTTTCATAACAGAAATGTTCATTGCAGAGCATTCTGTATTTTATATAATTCAATAATGGTTTCTTAGTAACAAAGATATTACTAAGTACTGTAAATAAAGTAGAATTTAGCCAGCTGTAATCAACAAATATTCAGTTGCTGTGTAAATATAATATTAAAGCTTATTTAATCCTTAAAATATTTCTTTCCTAGTTTAACAGGGCCACAAGTCCATTTAGGAAGCATTTTTACTCCAACTACTTTGTAAATGTATAATATGATTGATCTATACAAATGGATGCAGATGTTGCCTGTACAAATATATGCCTACATATATTCCAAAAAAATATCCTGCTTCTTCTTACTTTGTCCACTTATTTACTCTATTCTTCCCCACAAAGCCCAATAAAATAGTTGTATGTTCAATGTCCCTGAATTGTCCTTTCAAATATGTCAGGATTAGGCATGTGTAATTTTGATTTTCAGTACACAAGGGAATGCAAAATGAATCAGTTCCTATCCTCAGCTATCCAAAATCTGTCTCCCGTGGATGGGAGATGGATGAGAAATGAGCCAGTTCCTATCCCATCAGTTCCAGGGAGGAATTGATGTGAGGTTCCTGGCTATTTCTTATCCAGTTCCTATCCCAACCATTCCAGCTCCTATCCCATCAATTCCAATCCATCATACATGGGAAATGAACCAGTTCCTATCCTCATCTATCCAAAATCTGCCTCCCATTGATGGGAGATGTCTGATCCAGTGAGGGCTGGGCTAACGGGCAATGTTTGAGACCACCAGGATTCTCCAGACATATCACCACTTGTCTCATGCCCTATTCCCTTTTGCATTTGCAATTGCAGCTTGCTTGGTGTGAATGAGGAAATTGTGCAAATCGAGCAGTGATTGAATGGGAGATTTGCGCAAATTTAGCTAAATTTGCATGAATTTCACCAGATTTGTTCAAATTTCCCCCATAGGCTAAACCAGGGCTGATTCTGTCTACAGAGGAAATTTTTGTAAATTGGGAAATTTGCACAAATCAATCTGAGAATCAGGAACAAGATGAACGCGAGCACGTTTGACAATTTGCAAATGTTTTTGGTGGTAATGTGCTCACGTTCAGAGCTTTGAATGGGTATGCTTGCATGTTTTGAGAGCCAAAATGAAATTCACATACATCCCTAGATGCAGTGAGGGAATCCCATTGGAAGAATGGAGGAGACGGCTATCTTCACTGATTCACTCCTTCTCTGCAGTCTCCTGTGCTCCTGAAAATCTGCTCCAGAGGATTGGGGGTCTCTCCAGAAGAGTGAGGGAGCTGATCCTGGGGGTTCCAGGGGGGAATGGGCAAAGATTGCCTCCCCCTCTTTGCCAGTGGGAGCACTGTGAGGAGAATTCTACTCAGGGAATGCTCCCACTGGTGGAAAATAAACTGAATCCAACCCATCCACTTTCAGTTTGCGATGCAGCATGGGCTCCTAGAATTTTCAGAATAAAATTGATACTGTGCATTACAATCAGAGTGACTCCTGTTTAGGCTGTATCTTAGTCTACACAACATGAGGAATATGGAATGTTCAGCAAAATCAACACAAATGCTCAGTAAGGCAATTAACTATTCAGCTTTGGCAAAAGAATATAGGCTGTTTTGATTGTTTTTGAACCAAAATAATAATTTAAGTGATGTCTTCTGGACATCAAGATCACCAAGAATAATGTGGACCTGAACTCAATTTATAAATTAATTTTCCATATAAAATAAAATGTTATTGTTTTTGGCTCTGCATCCTCTTCAGATTTGATAGTATGTCCACTAAACCCTCTGCACTGTTTAGAAGTGAGCATATTTCTAGATGTACAACAAGAAAGGACAGGGTGTGCAGAGGGCTGTGGATGGGACAGGGACAAAGTCAGCAAGAAGTCATAGGATTTTCCTGAAAGGATAGGTCTAGTTGGGTAGACGGTTTATATGACTATCATATGCAAAGAGACTTTTCATCCTACTCTGCAGTTTACTGCAAGGCAAGTAACTGATATAGTTAAAGGATCATCTCCTCCAGCATGATTCTGTGCATCTATTAAGGTCAGATGGAATGGCTCTATTGTATATTCCACCACAGTCTGAACTGCAGTTGGTGGAGACACAGGAGAGGGTCTCCTCTCTAGGGGCACCCAGGATGTGAAACTCATTGACTTGAGAAACCTGTCTATCCCCTTCATTGTTGGTGTTCTACCATTAGTTGAAGTCTTTTTTTTTTTGTTTCAGCAACCTTTTGAACTCTCTCATAATACTAGAACCTGGAGTCATCCCATGAAGTTGATTGGTGAGAGATAGGACAAATAAAAAGTAATATTTCTTCACATAGCACATAGTTAAACTATGGAATTCACTACCAGAAGATAATTATGGCGTCCAGTTTGGATGGCTTTAAAAGGGGGTTGGACAAATTCATGGAGGATAAGGCTAACAATAGCTATATGCTACCTCTGGTATCAGTATGCCTATGTAAATCAGTATGCCTATGGAGGGCCTGATGAACTGCATCCTAGAGTAATAAAGGAACTGGCAGAAGAACTCTCAGAACCCTCTTTGGGAAATCATGGAGTACGGGGGAAGTGCCAGATGACTGGAGGTGGGCTAATGTTGTCCCTATCTTCAAAAAGGGTAAAAAGGAGGAACCTGGGAACTGCAGACCAGTCAGTCTGACATCAGTCCCTGGGAAAATTCTGGAGCAGTTGATAAAGCAATCCATCTGCAAACACCTTGAAAACAATGCAGTGATTACTCGAAGCCAACATGGATTTGTCAAGAACAAATCCTGCCAGATGAATCTGATCTCATTTTTTGATCTAGTAACCTCCCTTGTGGACTGTGGGAATGCTGTAGACATAATATACCTTGACTTCAGCAAAGCTTTCGACAAAGTGCCCCATGATGTCTTGATGACCAAACTAGCTCAAAGTGGGCTAGATGAAACAACAATCCGGTGGATCCACAGTTGGTTACAGAATTGGATTCAAAGAGTGCTTATCAATGGGACCTTCTCAAACTGGGGAGAGGTAATGAATGGGGTACCACAGGGGTCAGTCCTGGGCCCAGTGCTCTTCCACATTTTTATTAATGACTTGGATGAGCAGGTACAGGAATTGCAGATGACACAAAATTGGGCGGGATAGCTAATACTTTGGAAGACAGAAACAAAATTCAAAGTGATCTGAATAGACTGGAGCGCTGGGCAGAAAACAACAGAATGAAATTTAATAGGGGTAAATGCCAAGTTCTGCACCTAGGAAAAAGAAACCAAATGCACAATTACAAGATGGGGGATACATGACTCAACAACACTACAAACGAGAAGCATCTTGGAACTTCACAAGCTGAATATGAGCCAACAATGTGATGTGGCTGCAAAAAAGCCAAATGCTATTTTGGGCTACATTAATAGAAGCATAGCTTCCAGATCCTGGGAAGTACTAGTTCCCCTCTACTCAGCACTGGTTTAACTTCATCTGGAGTACTGTGTCCAGTTCTGGGCACCACACTTTAAGAAGGAAGCAGACAAACTGGAGAGGGTTCAGAGGAGGGCAACAAAGATGATCAGGGGACTGGAAACAAAGTCCTATGAGGAGAGACTGAAAGAACTGGGCATGTTTAGCCTTGAGAATAGGGATGGCGGAGAATTCCGCCACGGATTTCAGTGAGGCCGAATGCACTGGCATTCGGCCCCCCAAAATCCGAGGCATAATGGCCTGCCGTCCCCCCACGGATTCCCCCCGGGACGAGACTTACCTGGGGCAGACGTTCCGGATGGCGGTGGCTCCAGCAGCGTCTTCAGCGGCGGCGATGGCTGATCTTTCGACCGGCTGCTGCGGTCGCCATTTGCATTCTTTGCCGTGATAGGCTACGTAAGTCTTTATGTAGCCTATCACGGCAAGCCAATAATTAAAAAAACCAACGGCGTACGCAAATGGCGGCGGCTACGGCAGCCGCCATTTGCGTTCCTTATTTTTCGCCGTTTTAGTCTACGTAAATATTTACGTAGACTATTACAGCAAAAAAAAAGGGAACGCAAATAGCGTAGTGGGCGCTATTTGCGTTCCTTTTTTATTTGCTGTTTTAGCCTACGTAAATATTTATGTAGACTAAAACGGCGAAAAATAAGGAATGCAAAGGGCGGCCGCCGTAGCCGCCGCCATTTGCGTACACTGTTTTTTTTTTTTTACCCAGCCGTGATAGGCTACGTAAAGACTAACATAGCCTATCACGGCTCCCTGGCTGGACGCAAATGGCGGCCGCTACAGCGGCCGCCATTTGCATCTGCACCAGCCAGTCTATGGCCGGAAATCCAGCTGTGGATGGCCCTGGCCTGGCAGGCTGCTCCGCGGAGCCGCTGTGGAGCAGAGCCGGCCATCGAGGATTCTGGAGGGGAGGACCGGATCGCCTCCCCCCCCGTCGAGGATTCCGGGGGGAGGGACGGAGCGCCTCCCCCCCACGATCACAATCCGTGAAAAGGTAAGTGACTTTCAGACATCCCTACTTGAGAAGAGACTGAGGGGAGATATGATAGTGCTCTTCAAGTACTTGAAAGGTTGTCACAGAGAGGAAGGCCAGGATGTCTTCTCGATCATCCCAGAGTGCAGGAGCTCAAGTTACAGTAAGCCAGATTCCGGCTGAACATCAGGAAGAACTTCCTGACTGTTAGAGCAATACGAGAATGGAACCAATGACCTAGGGAGGTGGTGGACTCTCCCACACTGGAGGTGTGCAGCCATCTGTCAGGGATGCTCTGACTTGGATTCCTGCATTGAGCAGGGGGTTGGACTCAATGGCCTTGTAGGTCCCTTCCAACTTTACTATTCTATGATTCTATGATAAATCAATTGTTGGGGAACATGAGCTAGAGGGTGCTATTGCACTCATGTCCTCTGGGTTTCCCAGAGGTAGCTGGTTGGCTGCTGTGTGAACAGAATGCTGGAGAAGATGGACCCTTTGTCTGATCCAGCATAGCTGTTCTTACATTCTTATATTGCATTGACTTCTGTTTGACTTTTTGGCTCTCTCCACAGTATGATTTGTTACTGTTTTCCTGTTGTTATTGAACTTGAAAATGGTTTTATTATTATATGCTGTTTTTAATTTATGTTGTGAGCTGCTTTATGATGATTTAATATATTTATATACCACTTACCATATTTAAAAATATCTCTAAGCAGTTTACAAAGAAAGATTAAAACTATATTAAAATACATATAATAAATACAAAAACATTTATAAAAACATTAAAACCAATAGTCCCAACACTTTAATTAACAAACTGGGCAGCATGCTCACTCAGGGAAGGGTCTTTAATTGGTGCCTAAAGTACTTCACAGTTGGTGCTTCCCAAATACCAGTGGGGAAGGCATTCCATAATTTATTCATTACATTTATATCCCACCTTTCCTCCAAGGAGCCTAAGGCAGCATATGTGATCCTCCTCTCCATTTTATTCTCACAACAACAACCCTGTGAGGTAGGCTAGGCTGAGAGTTAATGACTGGTCCAAAGTCACCCAGTGAGCTTCATAGCCAAGTGGCAAGATGGCAATCTTCAGGTTGTAGTACAGCCAGCAAGGCCTCCTCTAATGATTGCACAGGTCTATACTGGGAAAGGCAATCTTCAGGGTAAGCTGGTCCCAAGCTGTGTTCAGAGTGAAAAGGTGGGATTAAAAATCTCATGGTAAATATGTACAAACAAATATAATTTCTGTAAAGATATAAGGAGATGCCTTGTGTACTGAGTCAGATCATTGGTCCATTGTTCTGCCTGGCACCTGGTGGTGGTTCTTCAGGGCCCCTGGAAGACATTGGGTCTGTGCTAGAGTACCTGCTTTGCATGCAAAAGGTACAAGAATCAAACCCTAGCAGGTAGGCCTGAAAAACACTCCAGCCTGAAACACTGCAGAGCTGCTACCAGTCAAGGTAGAGAGCACTGAGCTAGGTGGACCAATGATCTGGCTCAGTATAAGGCAGCTTCTGATGTTCCATTTTCCCAACAGTGCTGCAAATAGTCATTTCTATGCTTGAGACTCAGTCGCAATTCTTTACCTCCCCACCTCCCAGAACTGATTCCAGAAGAAGCTAAGAATGGTTGTGAAACTTTAAAGATACTACTGCTGAAATTCCAAGTTTCAGTCACTGCTTAGGTAGACCACCCTTGCCCAGAAATTCTTGTGGAATAAACTCCCAGTTGCTGTCTGTCATAAATCTCCCATTTTCACCTCCCCATCCATTTCTACATTAGACTGGAAGTACAAGGCCTATGAGAAGCTACAGTGGTTCCACTCTGCCTGGCCTACCAGCTTCATTATGCATCCGATCAAAGCTGATATCTGGCTTTTCATTCATCACCTTAAAAGCAATGGGTTGTATCCAATGTTAGTCTAACTTAAGCCCCATTCATTTCATTCATTCATCTACTCTAAGTAGGACTAATATTGGATACAACCCAGTTCTTAAATATTACATACCAAAAAGGAAACATCACACAATCTAACATTATTTTAATCCCTGTCATTTGATATTTGATACACAGGTAGAACCCAGGGCAAGGTTCCCTTTTCCTCCACCATATTGTTTAGGTTTAAAGGATAATATGTAGCATTTGTATAACAGTTTAGAACAGTCTTCCCCAACCTGTTGCCCTCCAGGTGCTTTGCCAATGGTCAGGAATGCCTGGGAGCTGTAGTCCAAAACATCTGGAGGGTACCAGCTTGGGGAAGGCTGCTTTGGGGTGTTCACATATATTAACTTGATTACAACAATCCTGTAAGCGGGGTGTGTGTGTGTGTGTGTGTGTGTCAGTATTATTCCCATATTGCAGATGCCAGGGTGAGAAAGAGTGGTTTGTCTAAAGCCACCTAGTGAATTAATGGCATAGGAAAGATTTGAGCCACTGATTTGTCCATTCATAGCTCAACTGCTTAGACCTCCAGCTCTCAGGATCTGCCTTGAACTCTGGCATCTTTCTTGTTACATAAATAAAATGAAGTGCTGCAGAGTTGCCTTCAATTATGTTTTTGATTTTTTCCAGCTAGAAGTAGTACTTGATGCTGGCCATCACTTTAGACTTGATTTACTTGGAAGAGCTCTCTTGTTTTGTGTTATTCCAGAGAGAAAGCTAGGCTATTTTGGTCTTGCCTGCTGCATCAACACTTAGGAACTCACCATTAGTGTAATTGCAGTGTATAACCTAACAGATCTCACACAGATGTCAGATGCTGAAACTTGGTGTTCCACAACCTGCTGAGTCATCGTCTTGGCTCAGGGAACCCTTTTCTTCATTGAATGCTAATTATTCATGTGCAGCAACATAAAACATTGTGCCACTATTACTATAGCTCAAGCTGGTTCATCCCATTTACAATCAGCAAGGGATAAAGGAGTCAGACAATTTATTAGGCTGGATTTTTTTTAATGGGCAAAAATATTTGTCTTCAAGCAAAAAATTATGCTGAAATATGTTTCTTTAAATTTTTGACTGGTATAAATCATAGACATGAGAAGTGCATTGCATTTTTTTTAACTATTTGTATTATATTTTATTCTTGTAACTGTTTATAATCTTTCCAGAGTACATTTGTTATTGGGCAGATTAAAATATAATTCAGAAACAAACAAAAAAATTAAGATTCTATCACTTCATCATCATGGAAAGTATTTTGAAGAGAGTGGGATGTAATGGATAATGCTAGATTTGGATCAGGAAGACCTGGCTTCAACTTTCCACCCATTCATGAAGTTCAGTGTGTGACCTTGGGCCACCATTATCTCTCAGCTTGACTTACCTAAAATGGGAGGGATGATACTGTTATCCTTTCCTGAAATTCTTGGACAAAGGCTGCAATACAAATATGGCACCTAGATAATTTTGCTACATACCTGAGATACCTGAAAGACATGAAAACATTTCCTAACCCTGGCATGTAAATTTGTGCTTAGTCACTCCCCACATTCACACTATACCCCTATGCACTTTTATCTGAGAGTAAGCCTCATTAAATAAAGTGGGACCTATTTCTGAATAAACACGGATAGGATTATACTGTTAATGGGTGACTGAGGGCAGCTTTGGTCATACACATTTCTTAAGGGCATTTGGGCTTTTCATCCTGGCCTGCTGCAACATGGCATTCCAGGAACATGGCTACTTGCTGCCATCATCTGTGCCAGGCAAGTAAATGAAGTGGAGGTCGAGAGGTGTGAAGGGACTGAGGGCTGCGTGGGGGTTGGAGGGAAATGTGTTTGGATGGGAACTTTTCTCCAGCTTGGAATTTAATCCAAGCCAAAGAAGAATGTGGGTCTCCTAATACCTCATTACAGTACTATTGATTTATTGTTAGCATTTATGGGGTTGGACTTGAGGATCTTATAGGCCCCTTTCAACCCTACTATTCTGTGATTCTGTTCTATGATGTACTTCCTTATGTGCTAAAAGCCATCAAGGAGATGTATGACAATTTAAAACAATAAAATTTAAAACAGTACTCATTACGAGCCCCCCAAAACTTGTGTTTGAGCCTCAGAAGTATGAGTTTAGCAAGCATCCTGTGAATTAAACAGCAAGAGAATTGTAGGTTATTTTTTTTAGTCTCTCTAAAAAGGTCAAGTTGACAGTTTTTTTCTGCATCCAGAATGAATAGATGACTTGACAGTTCAGTTTCACTAAGGGGGATAATATAAAAGAAAATCCTTGTGTGCTGCCTGATCCTACGTGTTTTTATTCAGAAGTTGTCCCATTTTGTTCAGTGGCAGGGCTTCTTTCCACATAAGAGTGTATAGGACAGTTCTCATGACCAAATCGGCACAGACATAATATGGACTAAATGCTCTTGGGGCGCGGAGTTGCACTGACGCTGAAGTGCATCACATCACTGCTTCACAAGATGAACACATCTTGCAGGTCAATCTACATTACTGAGCCTCTGCAGGACAAGACTTCAGGGTGAACAGAGTAATCAAGTGGCATTCTTGAATGTGTCAGTTCATTGTGTGCAGCTGTCCCGCGCAAGGTTAAGCTTTCCATCAGAGCATTTGCTGTGTTGCAAAACCTAATCCTGCTCATGACAGTGGTTATGGGACATCTGTTCCATCACCTCAAATACTGCTATTCTCCTACACTGTTTCTGATGGGCACTTACCTTTCCCCTTCCTCTGTCTCTCCTGGTGCTGACACATTTGCTGCTTATCTTAACAGCACTTCCAGTTCAGTCTCAACAAACTTATTGGTCTGTGTTTTGGGATAAATTGAATGGAAAATATAGTAACTTTATAGGAGAGAAGCAAAAGGAGATGCTATACAAATTCCTGGAGGATAAGGCTATCAATGGCCACTAGTCCTGATGGCTATATGCCCTGGCCAGTATCAGAGGTAGTATGCCTATGTACACCAGGTGCTGGGGAACATGGGTGAGAGGGTTGCAGTCATGGCCTGCTTGAGAGTTTCCCGTGCGGAGCTAGTTGGCCACTGTGTTAACAGAATGCTGGACTAGATGGACCCTTGGTCTGATCCAGCACAGCTCTTCGTAAGTTCTTATGTTCTTATACAGGAATCCCCACCACAATCTCTTCTTTGGACTGCCCCACCTGTGTGGCTGTGCTAATCCCACAGTCTTTCATTTGAACTAGCAGGGGTCAGCACATTACTTGTGTGGCTTGTAGGTGTTGGATGCGCTAAATTACAGCACCTGGCACCTGAGAATTTCTCCACCTGGAACTGCCATTAGAGAGGTTGTCCAAAAACTATGTAAAAGCAATGGACTACAAGACCAGCTGGACCAAGACAGCTCACTTTCTTGAGGTGGAACATCAAATGGTGCCCTCCCCCCCCCCCCCGACAGCTCCTTTAGAGTTCTGACAGGTTCTGACTGAAACCTGGAGTGGGTTCACCACCCCACTGACATTGGAGCCACCAGCCTCCACTGGGAGGGGGAAATGCTATGAATGAGATCCCAGATATTGCGTGTATTCATATAGGACTGTTTTTAAAATACCCTTTTACAGGCACAGTCCATTTCAACAGGGCTCACAGGAACACTTTCCCATGTATTTTGCCCTATGTTTTCAAAAGACACGAACGGTCATTTGTGTTAGTTTATCTGTTGAACGGAAACACTCCCCTAATTCTGTGTAGGCACATTCAAGGAATGTTACTGT
The DNA here is from genome assembly GCF_057233095.1 of Heloderma suspectum. Taxonomy (NCBI): domain Eukaryota; kingdom Metazoa; phylum Chordata; class Lepidosauria; order Squamata; family Helodermatidae; genus Heloderma; species Heloderma suspectum. The sequence goes on along the minus strand of NC_139460.1, from coordinate 40,628,647 downwards.
TTCACATCACATATCATTGCTTGAAGCCTACTATTTAGAACTCTATAAAACAAATGTGATGAATATAATGGGCTCTCCTGCAGAGCCAAGGTAAAGTAGTTTTTTATATGCGAGTGTTGAGAGAAGCTCCAAAAGAATGCTTGAAAAGGGCAAAGTATACACTACGTGACATCTCTTGACACATCTTTTCTCAGTTTCCAGAGGGATGCTATTTTTAAGGTGGAGAGTCTTCAGTAATGAAAAAAGTAATAGTAATCAAAAGTGAATAGTCTTCAAGCATGCCACACAGCCACCAAAGATACAGCTGAACTCTCTGGCAAAGTAAGAGGTCACATAAGTTAATTATGTCATTTCCTTTTCCATTTAATAAGAAATATAGTTACCATGGAGACTGAAAGCATATAGAATTCCACTTTTGCAACAAACCAACTAGGAGGAGAGAACTAAGAATTACCATGCTGTTATGATGATTGTTTTGTGCAATGCAAAAAGAGTGTAACCTGTAGGACCCTTTTAAGAAGAAGCAAAGGACTTAGGAGACATTCAGATAGCAAACAAGGCTTTTCTCCACATAGAAGAAGTCAGATATGATATCTCTGGCTCTATCCACTCATATGTATTACAGTCTTAAAGAATTAGAAATTGTGGCTGTTTGAGGTGTAACCTTTTTACAACACTCAACCAAAGACCCATGTTTTAGGATGTGGGGAAAGGGTTTCACCTCATTCACTGCCTAAAAGCATATCCAGTTTGTGTCTCATTCACCACAACCCCCAAAGCATATATTGGCAGTGAAATCTTAGGGCATTTTTTAAACTCACAAAAACAAAATACACTTGGTTTATGTCCAGAATTTATCCCGCTTAGAGTTTTATAAATAATAAATGGGTTTTAATTCAGGCATAACTTACTTAAGTCCCATTGATTTCAGTGGGTCTACTCTACGCATGATGAAGTCTGAATACAACCCTTTGTTTTCATCTGAGATTTTTTCCCTTTGCCCACCTGAGTTATCAGTGAAAAAAATTCAAGTCTCCCTAAATATCCTGAAACTAAACTTTTAATATCTTGAATGAAGCATTGTGACATTCTTCCAGTTCACACTTACCCCTCATATTATCTCCACACAACCACATTCCAGACTTCCATTATTTGATGTGGAAGGGGTGTAAAAATGCAAATCCTAATGTAAGTTATAGCTATTGTGGTAATAATAACTATTGCCTATCTGATCTGGTACAGAAGTTGCCTACTCCAAGTTATCATGAGTATACTACTATTACTAGAATATGTAGCAGAATAATAATATAGGCTTAAATAAATAAATACCCATCATCAGAATACCTTCTGATGAAAGGATGCTTCTATACAGGGCTGGCCCAAGACATTTTGCTGCCTGAGACGAAGAGCAAGATGACGCCTCCTTCCATTCTATCTACAAAAGTCATCTGGACTGGAAGTTGAATCTTCAACACTGGTGATGGGAGAGTGTCCTTCACTGCACCTGATGCATCCTGAGGGCACTGGAACACAAGGCAGGCCATGTGGCACACAGCTCTCTCCTCCAACACCTTGCTGCTGTCTCTCATAATCTGCTGCCTGAGGCAACCGCCTCACTCTGCCTAATAGTAGGGCTGGCCCTGCTTCTATACAACTCCAAAGAGTCAATCTAATATTCAATCAATGCAGTAAAACGACAAAATAATGGTTAATTTGTAAATAGGAGCATCTGTACACTGATTTATTTGTTTAAATTCCTTATATGCCACCCTTTTGTGAAAAACTCCTAGCATAACTAACAGAAAGATGGATAACAAAATACAGTACACCTCAGGGATAAACTATACGCTATGCTAAATGTGTAGGCTTTAGCTAATCCTACTATTTCGGGATCAGGACCATCATGCCTGGGTGGTGGTGGTGGGGGTAAACATTCCCACCCAGCTGCTTCACTCCTAAATTCAACCTCCCATGTGGGGGTTAAAGAAAGGGGGGAAAACTTGATTTGTATCCATTGAAGGGTTTTTCTCTCTTTAGCCCACATGCTGGTGGGGGGGATTTGGGGGGGGATTTAGGGGGGGAAGTAGTTGGGTGGGATGGATTAAACCCCACCCATGCATGGTTTAATGCCCCTCCCCCCTGCACAGATGGTGGTCCCAAGGCAGAAGCTCTCAGAAGATGGTTATAGCATTAAGCAGGGAATGGTAGATTTTCTCCATCTGGAAATTTAGGGGTATGAATAAAGGGCAGCAACATGTCAATTACTTATTTTACTAGTAGTGAATGGACCCAGCTTCACATGAGTTGGAATTAGGGAAGTATGGATTTTGTAAAATCCATTCCATCTGGGTTTTGCTGATTGACAGGTGCCTTTCATTCCATCATCCACTCATTGGCAGAAGCAGATTTTTTTTCCAATTTCCTGAATTTGCAAAAATTTCCATTTTCACAAATTTGCATTTGCACAATTTGCAGTGTGAAAATGTGTGAATCCCCCCCCCCAACAAATCCCCAGAAAAGGCGCATTTTCATGCTTAAGCCTATGGGGAAAATGTGCATTTTCGGCAGGTGTTTTTTATTTTTTCTATGACTAAGGGTGCAATCCTATGGATTGCATCCTGACTACTCATAAGCCCCCAGACTTGGAGGTTTACAAGCATTCTATGCAGAGACGGAGGTGCTTTTCACCTCCCGTTCTGCATTTTACCTAGGTGGGCGATTTTGCCTGGCTAGCGGAGGCTTGGGGGGGGGGGAAGGAGGTTGGGGCAGCGATAGGGAAAGGCATAAGCCAGCTGCCCCAGCCTCTTCCCCTCCCTGCTGCCCACAGGAACACTTCCTTTCTCCTGTCTCCACACTCCATTTACTAAGTGCGGAGAGGCACTTGGCATGGTTCTTTCAGCACTGGCTATGAGGGGGAGGGAGATGGGGCAGGGAGCGCAGTTTCCTGGCTCCGAGCTTGGAGCCCTGTCTTTGAGCACGGAGCCAGGAATCTGAAAAATCCTATGCCCCCCAAACACTCTCTAGGGGACAGAAGGATTGCTCAGTAAATTTTTGTAAAATTCTGGAAAGTAAAAACAAAACAAAAAACCAGTCTGCAAGTCTATGTTATCCATCCAGTCTGCAGGAAAAGCCAGTCTGCTGTGGAATCTGCAGGTTGGATTCATAGAAATCCAAACTCATTTGATTCCATTGAGGATTTCTCTGACAACTCTAGTTGGAATAGCCTATATTGTGATACAGAAAGCCTTCAAGCAAACTTATGCAGCTGCCAGAGCTGGACACATTCTGTCCACTCCACCTGAATGAAGCTATGGCCCTGGCATACCTAGGCATGGCCTCTGCCCTGGTTCACCCTTATAGCCCCCTGAGAGAGGTCTTCCCACTCCATTTCCCTGAGGAGTGCTACCCCACTCTGTCCCTCATCCTATTAATCTCCCATGGCTTTAAACTGTATGGACTGCAAAGCTCTGTGCTGGTTAGGGAAGTCTTCCGCAGTGGCAGAAGATATCATCACAGGCTTCAACTACATGGACACAATTAAATAAATCAAATTAATTAATGTGCTTTAAAAAGAAAATATCCCTGAGGTGCACATCCGCACAGTCCTCTTAGTATGCATGCCAAGTGTCAGGTGTCTAGGTTTCATGGTCTTGGCGCTATGGTGTTGATGGACAGACAGATGGGCACACAACCACTTTTAGTATTATAGATTATTATACTTTTACTACCATGGGGGAAGGTACTATTTGGATTTTTGGGCACATTCACCAACATGTTTTGAGTTGTTCCTGGCCATAAGAAGTCATGTCAAGAGAGCAGCTTTGAAGTCAGGTGGTTGACTGAAGCACTTTTAGAACAGAAAAGATCTCATTTTGGATCTGTTACGGACATGTTCCTCAGCATTGCTGCTTTTCAGGTTGTTTAACTAGATTACACTTGGGATGTTCTGCATACAAATTATGCACTCTACCACTGAGCTATGTCTCCCTCATGTTTCTCTATTAAACAAAGCTTGCCTGTTATAGCAGTTGGTAATGGTAGAGGTTGCCGAGGGAAGTTGTAGGGGGAATTTTGAAGAAGAAGAAGAAGAAGAAGAAGAAGAAGAAGAAGAAGAAGAAGAAGGAAAACATGCATCCAGAAAACATAGTTCAGCTGTCACAGAATCCTGCCTCAGTGCCTCCTTCTTTGTGTAAGAATTCTGTGATTATTGGGATAACATTTGCCCACTTCTATTTTGCTTGTAGAAAATGGAGAGGAAGTGTGTCTGTGCTAGAATTAAGCTTATTTAACTGGAGGCCTTTGACAATACAGTAATTGAAATTATTTTAGTTCTTATCACTCTTGTCAAAGAGAGAGTCAAACGTGCCTTTTTCATTAAAAACTGTGAATGATTAAATGGACTAATTTATGCATTTAAAAATAAAATTAGTTATTGGTCTGCTAGTGATCTTTGCAAAAAGTTAATGAGACCCATCATTGAAGGAGATTAACAGAGTGGTCCTACCTTACATTGAGAGCAGGGGCCAGATGTGGGGAGATTCGGTGGTGAAGCAGCTGCCACATTCTATGCTCTGCTGTTTCACTGTGAACAGGGGGAGAGGTGTGGGGGCAGGAAGACTTTTCTTTTAGCTGTCTAGCAAAAAATAGCAAGGCAGGAGAGGCATAGAGGGAACGACCTCCCCCTCCCAGTGCCTCTCCTGCCTTGCTTTGGATAGGTGGCTGCCTATCTAGTTAGGATTGTGCCCTAAATCAGTTTTTGAACACTGTTATATTTGCTTTGAACAACCACTTTGACAAGAATGTTCCCATTTACCTCAATCTCCTAGTTTCCATTTTTAGAGAGATCCTTTTGTTTTATTTTGTTTTCCATGACTTTTTTGTTCTGTTTTTGAAAGCACATGATTGCCCTCCTATTGATAGTATTCTGAAGTGGCTCCAATTCTGAGCAGCACACCTGCTGATAATATGTTTGCTTTTAAGAGAAGTTCTGTTAGTCTGGCAGAGATAACATGAACAATTATGGATGCACACATAAATTCTTGGGAAAGCAAAGGCTGGGACTGGGCATTGATGAAATGACCAAATTATGTGACCTTGAACAAAGCTTTTAGAATGGAAATGTCAAAGGGATGCCTTTGTGTGTACGTGTAAATAATTTGGCAGGACAGCATAAAATGCCCAGAAAATAAGATTAGTCTTCAAAACATATCTTTCCTGTCTTTTCTTTTTTAAGAAATGGATTTCTTTTTTGGGTTGCTAAACCCATCTGGATATTCTGACTTCAGTGGGAGTTAGAGGTACTGCGGTTCAGAGCTGGCTCTTCTCCAGATAGTCTAGGTCTTTTTCTATATATCTCTGTTTCTCCCCACTGCCACTCTCCTATTCCTTTCAAGGTCACTTCATCAGTTCTCTCTTTGAGCACCTGCAAGCTCTTGGCACAGTGCAAAAAAAAAAAATCAGCAGCATGTATAAAACACAGTGAGACTCTTTCTAACATTTACTAGATTAGAAGGTGAAGCTGATGGGCTGCTGGTTCTCAGATGTTCCATTAAACACAACATCTGACTCGGCTGTGATGCTGCAAAAGTAGTTTGAATTAGAGCAGTTCATCTACACTGCAATCCTCCAAAATGATACATTTGAACAACTCACTCTCCCCCACCACACACTCACAAAAACCACCATTCAAATCCTGCCATTCAGATAACAGATTTTCACTTTGATTCAGACTTCCATTTTGATAGCGTGCCAGGGCCTGCAGCTTCTTCTATTATATAGCAAAAAGAACTACATAAATCCCTTTGAGTTAAATGAGACTTGGAAAGGGGTCAGCTCTGAGTCCAGGATGTTGGGTGGTCCAGTTACAGACATCATCATGTTCACAGCATGATGCAAAACTTTCCTGACTGCTCCAAGAAACATAGGCAATTAGCTGCTCTAATGTACGTGGGGGTTCATTTGGCAAGGGAAAGCTGGAGGTTTTTCACAAGCTGTTATTTCTTAACCTTTCTACTTCATTGTAAAGATATGGAATTATACCTAGTTGCAGATCTCAAATGACTGCCATATTATTTAGATAATGTAGATATTTTCCCATGGACAAAACTAAATCAAGCTAACAATTAGAGATGTACGGATTTAATTAAATCCATTCGGTCTGCGTTCTGCAGAATTTCAGGCTCTTGCATTCTGTGCATTAATGCAAATGTGCAGTAATGATAATGTGCACTTGCACTGATGTGCATTAATGGTAATGTTCACTTGTGCAAATGGAGCAAAATTCTTGTTAATCCATGAGCATCTGCTTCATTGATGGAATTAGATTTTTTAATGGATGAACAAGAATTTTGTTTCATTTTCACAAGTGCACATTAGCACTAATGCACACTTGTGCTAATTTGCACTTGCGCAAGTGCAAATTTGCATAAATCTCCACCAAAAGTTAAAAAAAAGTCCATAAGTCCGCGCAATTTAAAAAAAAAAGCTGGGCTGCTAAAGAATCTGCTGGTCAGATTCAGAGGAATATGAATGTATTTGAATCTGTTGTGGATTTCTCCAACATCCCTACTAACAATGATCCTTTCCTCAAGTTACATCTGCTGAATGGGACAAGATACCTCCTAAAGCTATGATGTTAGAACACAGTGTTACATTAGCAGAACAAAAACATTATGCTTCTGTAGTGATACCCTTATAACAATTTCCAGAGGGGCAGCTGTGTCTGTTGCATGTGGTATCTTAAAGACAAACAGATGTATTTAGTCTGGCATAAACTGTCATGGACATTGTCCACTTCATCAGATGCACGAAGGGTCAACCTCAAATTGGCTGATCTATATACACATGTGGGGTAGTGATGGGGGAGGAGATGTAAACAATGATGTCAGAAGGGATTGAAATGCAAAGAAGTACAGACCATGATAATTAGCTAAACTGTTGTAATTCATGAAATTTTGTTGGGCAATCACACAGACATCATTGCAATGGTGAGTCAATTAACATACTGAAATGCAAAATTGAAATGCCAAAAACTATGGAGAGTGATTATTACCTTAACATTTGCGATTTACAAATCATTGTTTGACGATAACACCCAGACATCATTGCAATGGTGAGCTGATTAACGTAACTAGTGTAAAAATACATAAATAATCCTGTGTTCTTATTCAAACCACAGGAAATAGAACTGAATTTCTTAATGAATTGAATTTCTGCAGTTTCATGTTGGGATCCATCTTTGAAAATCCTTTATTCAAGGATGGTCACTTTAAGGTCATTTGCACAGTGTCCTTGGAGGTTGAAATGTCCCCCCCCACACACACACACACACACACCGGTTTTGTAACATTGCCATTATGTCAGATTTGTGTTCATTTATTCTTTTGTGGAGAGACTGGCCTGTTTGTCTTATGTAGAAGAATGCAGTGGGGCATTGCTGGCAAATGATGCCATGTATCACATTGGGATGAGCAGGTGTGTGAACTCCTGATATTGTGGATGGCATTATTAGGTCCTGTTGCAAGGGTAGCTATGAGGACAGAGTTGGCACCTGGGTCTGTCACAGGGTCCAGTTCCTGTGTCTTTATCTCCTTTGTGAGTTCTGTTGGTGATGGTGAGAATCATTTTTATGTTGGGTGGCTATCTGTAAGCAGAGGACAGGCCTACCAACCTGTGAGAGGGAAGTGTCATTGTCCAGGATGAGTTTTAGATCAGTGATAAGTTTGAGTGGTCTTAGCTGGGAACTATAGGTGACAACAAGTGGGGTTCTGTTGTTTTCTCTTCTGGGACTGTCCTGTAGTAGAGTGATCACTCCTGATTACTTCCAGAACCACAAGAGTAATCAGAGTAGATGTGTTATCCTGTGGTATAGGGAGAATTCCTGGCTTTGGTAAGGTCCAGGAGTGGAGTCCTCTGTGACTAGTGTCTCAGAGACCCCACTAGGATGTGATGACACCTGTTCATCACATGAACTGGAGGCTGCAGTGAGCTTCTTCTCCTCTTCTTCCAAGGATGTTCCATCCAATTTAGGCTCCAAGTGTGGGTGGTTCCTGACAACAGCTAAGTATTGTTGGCCAGAATGGCAGTGGTGATTAGGCTAGATTTTAGGAAATCTTATCCACTATTACTAACCCTCTCATTGACTAACCTCTAATACGTTTCCAAGAAACCTAGGGTTTTTCAGAATACAGCATTGAAAAGCACTGGTTTATAATATCTGGTCTGCTCAGCTCATCTGTACACTGAAATTATTCCATGCTCTCCCTCTGCATAATGGTATGGCCCAAGGGGAGTAGCTGATGCAACATAGATTGTTCTGACTGCATGGCCCAAGAGGGGAAAAAAGTAAAAAGACAATACTATACAGATTCACTCTCAAAGCGTCTCAATCTCTCAGTCACTGCATGCATTCCAATGAGCATGCACAAAGGACTGTTGTTTTGCACATGCTCCAAGTGAGTGCACATGAAACTTCCATGGGTGCTTGAAACACCAATCACCACCTCCACTGACACCTCCCCCCGTCCCCTGCCCACGCACAGGACAATGATGCTGTTCATCTCAACTTTTCACTAGGGCTCCCAGAGGAAACTGGGGATGCTGAGACATGTAGTCCCAGTCCTTTCTCTGCACAGGAAATGGACACCCCAAACAACTGTACTGCCAGCTCTACTGCTGCCACTTTATCCAGTTCTGGGTAAAGTTTATGAACATTGGTGAGGGGAAAGGAAGGAAGGGTTGGGCCCTGTGGAAACTTGCCATGAGCAAGAATTGAACAGGGGTGTTCACTTTTGCAAGGGCCCTACTTGATTCCTTGTGACACGCCTAATTCTAGTGGTAGAAACTCTTGTGCAATCGAGGATAAACTGGATAGTTATTCATTATGGCCATGGTTTAGAAGAACTGCTACAGGGAGTCTGTTCTGAGCAGGTAGCCATTGTCATGTATAACCCAGCCCTTCTTCTGTGAAGAGTCAGAGCCAATTCAAATAGCTACTTTGATGTGTTAGTGATGTGGCAATTGGTTCTGTGTATGCGTCAACCTGCCAAGAGTTCAGGAATCAAGTCGCGCTTGCTTGACTTGTGCTTCAGAATTCTACAGAAGTTGGTCAAGTTGCCATCTCAGCCTGTGTTAATGCATTCACAAAACTGGATCTCTCTCTCCCTCTCTCTCACTCACACACGCACCATCACCAAAAAACACGACACAAAAACTACCATGAATTGCCCTTCAATGTGTTATGAAATGCAGAGGCACAGAAGAAAAGCCCTGATTCAGAGACATGCATGTGCAACAGCAGTCCCCCTGCTCATGGTTGTGTGCTGCCCCTTGATGGGCAGATGTTGATGGCTGGCAGCAGTGACAGTGCTGATCACATATGGAAATAAAGGGGGGCTGGTGTCAGCACTGCTTTCTGACATGAACATGTCAGACTCTAGCACTGATCATTTATTCATCAGTGCAGATGTGTTTCCTTCCACCCCACAGCACCTTTCAGCAACGGTTAGGGAACATCTGGATTGATCAGTACGTGGCAACCTACTTCCCTTGCTGGCTCTGGGTCTGGCTGTGTGACGCATGGACGCGTAAACATCTGCTTTCCCTTTTCAAAGTCCCTCTGCCGCATAATTCTTGCTTGTCCATGATCACAAAAATATATAGCGCTTTTTTTTTTTTTTTAACGATCCCCAGGAATTATAATGGCTAAAAAACTCTTATCACCTTAGGAACATAAGAAGCTGCCTTATACTGAGTCAGAACATTAGTCTATTTAGCCAGTCAGGGCCAGCACAAGACATTTTGCTGCCTGAGGCAATGAACAAGAGGACACTCCTTTCCATTCCATGTACAAATAGCCAACTGGACTGGCAGATGACTCTGGTTGCAATACTGATGAAGAGACAGTGTCCTCCACTGCAGTGGAAGGCAGCAGGCTAATCTATGGGGTATAGAGCAGGGCATGTGGGGCGCTGCCCTCCTCACCCACATCTTGCTGCTGCCTCCCAGCATTTGCCAATTCTTTCACTCTACCTAACTGTAGGGCTGGCCCTGTAGCCAGTATTCGCAGCACTGACTGACAGCAGCTCTCCAGGATTTCAGGCAGAATTCTCCCCCCCACCCCAGCCCTACCTGGAGAAACTGGGGATTGAACCTGCAACCATCTGCCTGCAGAGCATGTGCTCTACACTGAGCTACGGCCCCTGCTACAGCTCATACAATTCCTTTAAATTCCTGCTCCCGAGGATATCACAATCTTTTAACCCCAATGCTAAATTTCAATAGTTACGTGATAATATGCAGACTTAAGTCGCACAGAATGCATGGGAGCTTATTTCCAAGTAAGTGTCTGTGCAGCCTGGGTCATCTACTGACTCATCTGCTAAAAATAAGCCCCTCTCCATTTTGGGCATGAACATCTTGTGTTATCTGGACAAAGTGCACAGTAGCACACTTCCAGAGCAGGTGGTCTGTGAGCTCCAAAAGGCAACAACAACAACAACGAGGCTGGGGAGAGGACTCTTACCATCACTGTGTTGCCACTCATAGTAGGGTGGCCATGAGTCTTCTGTTCGAAGGGCTATCCTCTAGGGAAGCACAAGGATTTCGTTTCAGTATGCAAGTGATCAGAATGTATTTGCAGTCCCAAATGCGAATGGGAGTGCATATTTAAAAAACGCTCACACATTCTTGAGCTTGCAATCAGGTTCAAAAAAATGTGTATTTTTTGTAAACTGTGCTTTGAAAAAAAAAAGCTCATTTTTCAAAATAACCAAACAACCAAATGAAAAGAAAAATAAGAAGGCAGCGCAGGGGCCTTGAAGTGGTCCATCATGAACACTTAGTGCCTGGACAGCAGGATGAGTAGGTGGACAGGTCATCTGCTCACAGTTTCACCCACTGGTGAGATATACTGCATTTCTATTTATTTATTTAATTTATTTATTACATGTATAGCCCACCCTTTTTCCTCCTTAAGGAACCAAAGGTGGAGTACATAATCCTCCTCCTCTCCTTATTATCCTCACAACAACCCTGTGAGATAGGTTGGTTGAGAGTCTGTGACTGGCCCAAAGTCACCCAGTGAGCTTCCATGGCTGAGTGGCGATTAGAACCCAGATCTCCCAACTCCCAGTCCAACACTCTAGCCACTGCACCACGCCTGCTCTCCTATTTAAATGGCAGTCATTATTAATTCTAAATTAGCAACTCTACGTATAAAATTGCATAGGTACTTTTTATACAAATTAGTATCCTCTTTATCAGTGAAACAGCTTTTCATTTTTGGTGACGCGTGTAAGTGGCCACTCCAATTCAATGTTCCGAAAGGCTGGAGCTGCTGATACAACCTGCCAGATAAGGCCTGCAACGCTCAAGGGGGAGCACTCCTGAAATTGAAGCAGAAACTTAAGAACACTTTCATTGCTGCCTCATTTTACAATATAAACTGCTATGAGACCTTTAGGTTCTAAATAGTCTAAATCAATCAGTCCGTCAAATAACTTTTAAAATTATTGTCCAATCCAGGCTTTCAAAAAAACAAATGCCTCACCAAAAAAGGATCATTGTTTTTATTAAATGTACTTTTTTCCTCTTGAATTTCCCATGAAGTGCTGAGGATCTCATTCATCTTTATATTCCAAGCAGCTTCTTGTGGGTGTAACATCATTTTTTCCTGTGTCTTCAAAGAGACTTGCCAATTCCACGGGACATTTATCAGCATGTAGGTTGGGTTTCAAACAAACAGATTTGTGTGGGAGGATTTTCTAGCATACTTACCAGTTGAAAGAGACAAACAGGTCATTTTCTTGCTAATGTTGAACGATGATCATTTTTGACTGGCAATTCTGCACTCCCTTATTTAAAAATGACTTAAGCAGAAGGCACAGTGGGAGGTTTTTATTAGCATTTTCAATATTCTATTTCCTTTACTCTATTTAATCCATAAATAACACCTTCCCATTTTGTTCAACCCAAGTTTCCATATTTAAAGTCCTTAACAGTGGTCAAAAGAACTCTGCTCTGCCATCGTGAACTTCTATTCTCTCTGGCAAACAAAGTCCCATCTGAGCATTTCTACACCAGGCTTTTATTGCACTCTTGTGATTGATCACACATGGAAGTTTGTGGATCCTTAGGTCTGGTGTAGAAACCTTTTTTTCCGGAGAGGCTGAGTATCATTATAGGAAAGGGAATGATGGGAACTCAGGGCCTGTTCTCATAAGCAGTTTGGTATGTGGTATCCATAGAAATGCTGTTAATGTGCTGCACTCAATATGCCAACAAATTTGGAACACTCAACAGTGGCCACAAGACTGGAAAAGGTCAGTTTACGTTCCAATTCCAAAGAAGGGCAATGCCAAAGAGTGTTCAAACTACCATACAATTGCGCTCATTTCACATGCCAGCAAGGTGATGCTCAAAATTCTACAAGCCAGGCTTTAGCAGCATGTGAACCGAGAACTACCGGAAGTACAAGCTGGGTTTCGAAGAGGCAGAGGAACTAGAGATCAAATCACCAACATTCGCTGGATCATGGAGAAAGCAAGAGAATTCCAGAAAAACATCTATTTCTGCTTCATTGACTACTCTAAAGCCTTTGATTGTGTGGATCACAACAAACTCTGTCAAATTCTGAAAGAGATGGGAGTACCAGACCACCTTACCTATCTCCTGAGAAACCTGTACGAGGGTCAAGAAGCAACAGTAAGAATCACAGAATCATAAAATAGTAGGGTTGGAAGGGGCCTACAAGGCCATCGAGTCCAACCCCCTGCTCAATGCAACCAAATGCAACCGAAAGAAGCAGACATGGAACAACCGATTGATTCAAAATTGGGAAAGGAGTACAACAAGGCTGTATATTGTCGCCCTGCTTATTTAACTTATATGCAGAGTACATCATGAGAAACGCCAGGTTGGATGAATCACAGGTTGGAATTAAGATTGCCGGGAGAATTATCAACAACCTCAGATACGCAGATGATACCACCCTAATGGCAGAAAGTGAAGAGGATCTAAAGAGCCTCTTGTTGAGGGTGAAAGTGGAGAGTGCAAAAGCTGGTTTGAAACTCAACATTAAAAAAACTAAAATCATGGCATCTGGCCCCATCATTTCCTGGCATATAGAAGGGGATGAAATAGAAGCAGTGCCAGATTTATTTTCTTGGGCTCCAAGATCACCACAGAAGGTGACTGTGGCCATGAAATTAAAAAAAAGACGCTTGCTCCTTGGGAGGAAAGCTATGGCAAACCTAGGCAGCATAGTAAGAAGCAGAGATATCACCTTGCCGACAAAGGTTTGTATAATCAAAGCTATGGTTTTCCCAGTAGCAAAGTATGGCTGTGAGAGCTGGACTGTAAGGAAGGCTGAGCGCCGAATAATCGATGCTTTCCAACTGTGGTGCTGGAGAAGACTCTTACGAGTCCCCTGGACTGCAAGGAGCTCAAATCAGTCTATCCTAAAGGAAATCAACCCTGACCACTCATTGGAAGGACAGATCCTGAAGCTGAAGCTCCAATATTTTGGCCACCTAATGCGAAGAGAAAAGTCACTGGAAAAGACCCTGATGCTGGGAAAGATTGAAGGCAAAAGGAGAAGGGGACGGCAGAGGATGAGGTGGCTAGATAGCATCACCGATGCAATGAATATGGACTTGAGCACACTCCGGGAGAGAGCGCAGGACAGGAAGGCCTGGCGTGCTATGGTCCATGGGGTCACAAAGAGTCGGACACGACTGAATGACTGAACAACAATCCATAGAAAACCTTGCCTCTAGTGAAGTGGTCAAGCACATAAAGCAGCATGTATAGGATTTGCCCTTTGTCATGCTACCCCAGCTACCCTAAAGATGGGTTAGTAGTGGCAGGCCAGAAACGGAATCCTGTGTATACCTTTGGCAGGATGCAGTAGACCTAAAAATCAGCACGTTCTAGCCTTTTTCATGGCAAGTATTTGCCAAATTGGTTGTGGGAATAAGACCTCAGAATCAACAGATCTATGAATCAACTGTCACTTTGTTTTAAGAAGCATCATGCATAGGGTGGCCATTTATGAATTGACAAAAAAGAAGTCAAAAGACAACACCAATTTGCATAAAATGTGCATGTGCTAATTTTTATGTATAGATGCAAATGTAGAAATAATTATTAGAATGTAAATAGAAACAGTACATCTCAGCATAGTGTGGAAGACTGTGACCAGGTGACCTGTGTGGCTTGCTCAGTCTGCTGTTCAAGTATTAGCAGTTGATGTTCAACAGTTCTTATGATTATTTAAATCAGATTTGGACAGTACAGTCCTTCAAATAGAGGACACTTTCAAATAGAGGATGGTCCTCTGGCGGCCCGTTGTCCTCTGTGAAAGAGGACACCAAGTTTCAGATTTCCCTCCACTGCTCCACTCAGTCTGATAGTGCAAGATGGTGTTCTGTTAAGCTCTGTTCAGGCATTCCTGGAAGGGATGATTAAACATGCGACCAGGTTATGGGGCTGTGCCATGCCACATAGTCCTGCCTCCTGACATGGTGTATGTGACATTGCTCCCGCCAGGCATTCAGTTCAAATATCTGGAGGGGAGGTCTCCCTGCCTACAGACATTGTGGTGTACATGCAGATAACTGGAGCTAAGTCACATGAGTGACATCAGAGGAAGGGACTACATGGTGTGTCCCCATTCATGTTTTTAATTAAGTCCTTTCACAAACACCTGAACAGGGCTTTAGTCTCTCCTGTAACTACAGGGTCTCTGTCTGGTTACCACCCAATTTCTGATGACATGGTCACTGTTAGGGAAGGACAATAGTTCAATGGTAGACCATATGCTTGCTTGCAGAAGGCCTCAGGTTTACTCCCTAGCACCTCCAGTAAAAAAAGATTGAGTGGTAGGTGATAGACTCCTGCCTGAAACCTTGGAGAACTATTGTCAGTCTGAGAAGACAATGCTGGGCTAGATGGACAAATAGTCTGCATAAAGCAACTCTCTATGTTCCAGGGCCACCACCCAAGTTTTCCAGCCAGCACAGTTGTATTTATGTGCCTACATACCTCATCTTTCAGTTTTTCCAGTATTGTGTGATGCCATTTTTCACTGAAGCTTCTACTGATAGTGCCATCACATTGCATTCTTTTGCAGCATGTGCCTCTTTATGTGGGTGGATAAAGTACAATCTCCATATTTATGTAGACTATTACGGCGAAAAAAAAGGGGAACGCAAATAGCTTAGTGGGCGCTATTTGCGTTCCTTTTTTATTCGCCGTTTTAGCCTATGTAAATATTTACGTAGGCTAAAACGGCGAAAAATAAGGAACGCAAATGGCGGCCGCCGTAGCCACCGCCATTTGCGTATGCCGTTTTTTGTTTTTACCCAGACGTGATAGGCTACGTAAAGATTTACGTAGCCTATCACGGCTCCCTGGTTGGACGCAAATGGCAGCGGCCACCATTTGCATCCGCACCAGCCAGTCTGCGGTCGGAAATCCGGCTGCGGACAGCCCTGGCCTGGCCGGTTGCTCCGTGGAGCTGCCGCGGAGCAGAGCTGGCCATCAAGGATTCTGGGGGGGAGGAATGGATCGCCTCCCCCCCGTCGAGGATTCCAGGGGGAGGGACAGAGCGCCTCCCCCCCCACAAACAGAATCCGCGAAAAGGTAAGTGACTTTCATACATCCCTTCGTCAGCAGCAGACCTCCCTTATGTGACCTCTGCTAACCTGCCTCCTTCCAGAACTAAGTGTTTCTGCTCATTTGGGGTTACCCTGGAAGTGCTAAATTGCCATTGCATAAGTGCTGGGGGGCGGGGGCCACTTGCTTAACAGAATTGGTGGGGTGTAAGAGAATTGGCAGGGCATAAGTGACCCATTGGATTCTGCCCTAAGCCTTCATTGGAACATGGTTTGCAGCTTTTAAGGGAGGATATGAATTGTGCAAGAGCCTATTTGTATACATTTTGATAACTTTATGAGTTGCATCTAATACTCTAAAACCTGCAATGATGAAATTATGATGGCTGGAAATATGAACATAAACCCAGTGCACATGAAATGGAAATGATTATGCAGTGACTCACTAATTTGCTACTGGCCAAGGGAATCACTTTGTGTGCTATCATAGAATAGTAGGGTTGGGAAGCGGCTTACAAGGCCATCGAGTCCAACCCCCAATTCTCATGTGCTGTGCAGCTTTTTTGCTTTTGAAGGTTTGCAGTGAATGAGCCACTGCAACATAGTCCTCAATAGCATGTCTTAATTAAAGGCCAGGATAAAATTAGAGACTTCTCTTGGAAAACTATGTTTAGTGCTGAGGCTTTGCCCTGCAGTATGTGAAGGGTTTTATTATTAGGTGTGGGGCACCTGTTGCATTAATGTACTATTACTTCCATTAATCTATAGAGCGCATACCATTATGTACTCTCAACAACTCTAGACATAAACAGGAGTTCTTTTGTAGTAGATGGTAGTTTCAGTGCTTGTCTCTGGAACTGGTGAAAAATAACAAAGTGCTTTTGTCCATGTGCAGAGTGCATTTCCCTTACCATGGAGTAACTGTAGCCCATCTCCACACATTCAGTTTCAGGGGGAAAAAGTCATGTCAGAGGGTGGTGTATTCATGTTGACTTGAAGTCCAGATAGTATTACTGTTACTATTAGTACTACTGTTACTGTAGTTTGTCCGCATGGTTTCCCATTCATTCACTACAAACATTTGTTTTACATACATTTATGCACAGATCTGTGTACTGGGGCTGAGCAAAATCCATTGTTGCTGACTAGATTATTTCCATTCTCAATAAGCTTTGGGATCAGGTCAGTTATGAGCATTCAGTATCAACAGGGTTATAAATTCACTGAACATGTTCAGCAATGAGATTTTGAAATGCTGACAACTCAGTCATACCTAAGCTAATTTTCCACATGAATATCCAGCCTTCACAGGAGGGCTATTTCTACAAGCATTTGTGACATTTTATTTCCTGATATATTAAATAAGTGCCATTTTAATCATGGGGAAAATACTTTTTCTATTCCTCAATTCTCATTGCAGGACATTTGTTTTCAGTTGAGAGAATAATTACCCGTATATTCAGTATGTTTGTTTATTTACTTTCTTAATTGCCCATCTGGCCAGTCACCTGGCCACTCTTGGCGATGTACAACAGTACAATTGAGAACAGTAAAATTATACATTAAAACATTATTTAAAAATACCCTAACCCACCCCAAATGCCTGCCTGAACAACCACGTTTTCAATGTGTGGCAGAAACTCATTAAAGAGGGGGCATGGTGGAGTTCCGTAGGGTGGGAGTTCCACAGAGTGGGGGCCAGCACAGAGAAGGCCCTTTTCCTCGTCCTCACCAGCCTATCTGTCCTGGCTGATGGGACAGGGAGAAGGCCATCCGAGGCTGATCTTGTTGAGCAGTCTGTCTGGTGTTGCTGGAGGTGGTCCTTGAGATAGGCTGGGCCAGAACCATATAGGGTTTTAAAGGTCAAAACCAACACCCTGAAGTTGGCCCAGAAAACAAGTGGTAACCAGTGCAACTCCTTCAGCACTGGAGTGATGTGATCTCGCCGGCAGCTGCCTTTGATCAGGTGAGCCGCCGCGTTCTGTACCAGCTGCAGCTTCTGATCCATCTTCAAGGGTAACCCCACGTAGAGCGCATTACAGTAGTCTAGATGAGAAGAGACCAGGGCATGTACTACCAAAGGGAGCAGATGGTCGGGAAGGTAGGGGTGCAGCTGCTGTATCAGATGAAGATGGTATAACACTGTCCGGCTCACAGCTGACACCTGAACCTCCATGGACAGCTGGGAGTCTAAAATGACCCCCAGGCTGCGGACCTGGTCTTTCAAGGGTAGCTGTACCCCATTCAACACCAGGTCAACATCCCTCCCCTTGTCTCCCACCAAAAGTACCTCGGTCTTGTCAGGGTTCAGCTTCCCCATCCAGCCACTCACTGTCTCCAGACATTTAGACAGGGATTTCATGGCCAACTGAAGATTTGAATGAGAGGTAGAGCTGCATGTCATCTGCATATTGATGACACCACACCCCAAACCTCCTGATGATAGCCCCTAGCAGCTTCACATAGATGTTAAATAGCAACAGGGAGAGGATATAACCTTGTGGCACCCCACACGTCAGCGGCCACAGGTCCGACACCTCCTCTCCCAGTGCTACCCTCTGGTACCTGTCGGAGAGGAACCACCGTAATACGGTGTCTCCAATGCCCAACCCCTCCAGGTGGTCCAGAAGGATGCTGTGGTCAATGGTATCAAAAGCCGCTGAGAGGTCAAGGAAGGAGCATCCACCCCTATCCAAGGAAGGAGCATCCACCCCTATCTAAAACACTCCTCATATCATCCACCAAAGTGACCAAGGCTGTTTCTGTCCCATGCCCAGGCCTGAAGCCCAATTGAAATGGATCTAGATAATCGGCTTCTTCCAAGTGTGCCTTCAACTGCATCGCCACCACCTGCTCTGATCTTGCCCCAAAATGTCAGATTTGAGACTGGGCAAAAGTTGTTCAAAACTTGGAGATCCAAGGAGGGCTTCTTTAAGAGCAGTCTTATCACTGCCTCTCTGAGGGCTGATGGCATCACTCCCTCCTCAAGGGAGGCATCCACCACTGCCCTGATCCCCTCACCCAGTCTTTCTCTGCAGCTCATAATGAGCCAAGATGGGCAAGGATCAAGTAAGGAGGTGGTCGGCTTTACAGATGAAAGCACCTTTTCCACTTCATCTGAAGGAAGAAGCTCTCTGGAACCGATCCCACAAAACCAGTTTGCCACAGGCCACCTCTTGCTCGCTGTATCCACAGCGCATGGAATAACACTCCTGATCCAATCAATTTTATCCTCAAAGTGCCTTGCCAAGGCCTCACAGGAGGCCTTAGAATGCTCCAGCAGTTCCGGAGCAACTGGACCGACCAGGCTTCAGTAGGGATGTTGGAGAATTCCTCCACCGACTCCAGTGAGGCTGGATTCTTTAGAATCCGCCCCGCTGGAGTCCGTGGTGGAATGGGGCAATCCCCCCTGCTACCCTGCGGAATCCCCCTGGGATGGAGCCTACCTGGGATGGAGCCAACTCTGGGTCGTCTTCCAGCCGCTGCCGGGCTGCGGCTACAAATGGCGGCCGCTACGCCGGCCGCCATTTGCATCCCTGCCAAGCTGTGATAGGCTACATAAGTATCTATGTATGTATCTATCACGGCAAAAGGCATTGCGCAGGGGGTTGGACTCGATGGCTTTGTAGGCCCCTTCCAACCCTACTATTCTATGATTCTATGACGCAAATGGCGGCCGCTACGCCATTTGCTTCCCTGTCTTTTGCCATGATAGGCTATGTAGATACTTATGTAGCCTATCAAATGGCACAAATGTCGGCTGCTGCCGGAAGTCCGGCTGCGGCCAGCGGCTCCACAGCCTTGCCGTGGAGCAGAGCCAGCCAGGCAGGATTCCGGGGGGGAGGGACAGATCGCCCCCCCCCACTGCGGATGCCCCTTAGCGGAGCAAGGTAAGGGATTTGTACATCCCTAGGCTTCAGACCACTTGGAACAGCCTCCTGGGACAACACTCTGCGGACGCGATAGAGGCAGCATAGTATTCCTTTTTTGCTGCCTTCATCACCACGTGATAGGCTGAAGATACAGCTCTAGCCTGTGTCCGATTGTCTTTGGAACGAGACTTCCGCCACTAGGGATGGCGGAGAATTTCTCCCCAAAACTTCGGGGGGCCAAGCGCCAACGTGTTCGGCCCCCCGAACAAGTTTCGGGGAGAAATCCTCCACACACACCCACCCCCCGCCCGGGACGGGACTTACCTTCGCCGAATGTCCCTCCCGGTGGCGGGTCCGGCCGGCGGTTCGTCGGGTGTTCATGCGGGGCGGCAGCGGCAGCCGGTCTTTCGACCGGCTGCCGCCGCCGCCATTCCAATGAAAGAAAAAAAAACAAACCGCCCCCTGATAGGCTACGTGACGATTAACGTAGCCTATCACGGCTAGATTTGCAAAGTCAGCCATGATAGGCTACGTCAATCGTCACGTAGCCTATCACGGGTGACTTAAAAAAAAAAAAAGCGCGTACGCTAATGGCGGCCCCCATAGGGAGCTGCCATTAGCGTACGCGCTTTTTTTTTTTTTTTAAAGTCACCCGTGATAGGCTTTGTGACGATTGACGTAGCCTATCACGGCTGACTTTGCAAATCTAGCCGTAATAGGCTACGTTAATCGTCACGTAGCCTATCAGGGGGCGGTTTTTGTTTTTTGTTTTAACTTTCGAGTTCGCGGCCGGGCGAGGCGGGAAGCCTCCCCCCCGGCCTGAATTTCGGCCGGGGCGAGGCAGGAAGCCTCCCCCCCCTGGCCTGAACTTCACGGGGGGGAGCAGCGAAGCGCCTCCCCCCCACCGCGAACAACCTTCGAGGACAGGTAAGGGACTTTCGTCCACCCCTATCCGCCACCAGCACTCTAGCCGTCTCACCTCCTGTTCCAGAGCTCGTAACTGCGGATTAAACCATGGTGCAGTTTGAACCCTGTTCAGGGGGAGAGGGTGTTTCGGAGCCACCCAATCTAATGCCCCAGTGATTGCAGCATTCCAGCCACCCACCAGGGTCGTGACTGAGTGGCCATTTGCATGCTCCAAAGAATCCCCAAGCGCGTTCAGGAATCCATTCGGATCCATAAAATGCCTGGGGTGGACCATTTTAATGGGTTCTCCACCCCTGCAGAGGGGTTGTGGAACCAAGAAGTCCAACATCACCAGATAATGATCTGACCATGACAAGGGGGTGGTGGATATACCCTAGACTTCCAGATCACTCCCTGCTTTTCCAGAAACAAACACAAGGTCTAGTGCATGACCAGCTACATGGGTGGGCCCAGTTGGAATAGGGTACAGCTCTCAGAAAGCCATAGCCTCCATGAAGTCCTGAGGTGCCCCCGTGAGGATGGCCTCTGAATATACATTGAAGTCCCCCAACACCATTAAGTTAGGGGACTGCATACGCACATCAGAGACCAACTCAAGCACCTCAGCCAGGGAGTCAGTCGTGCAGCGGGGTGGATGGTACACAGGCAGAATCCCCAGACTGCCCTTTGGGCCCAACCTCCAGTACATGCACTCAGCAACCTTGGTCTCCCGGAGAGGGGGTCTGGTGAAGACCAAGGACTCCCGGTAGATTAGAGCCACTCCCCCTCCCCAATCCCCAGCCCTCGGCTGCTGTGCATCCAAAAATCCGGCTGGGCACATGGCCGCCAGAGTTGGAGCAGTGGCCTCAGCCAGCCAGGTCTCCATAATACATGTTTTGGGTTGTATATAGAAAACTATGGTGTTTATCATATAACATCTCTCTTGCTCTTATGGGTTGATTCACAGAAGCATACACATTAATTGGTTACTGCACACTTGAAGTTAGTGGGAATGGAATGTAGACATTGTGAACCAACTCCACTGAAAAGCATTGCATTTGATGCAGTATAGGGCAGCATCCAATACTGCTAGTGTGCCTCTGCTGTCTGTGTTGCACCAGTGGGACCCACTGTAGGACCGACTTCCTAGAGTAACCCCAGAAATGAGCCAAAACACTGATTTCTGGGACAGGACAGGTCAGCAGAGCTCCCTTCTGAGAGCTTCACTGACTTGTTCTGTTTTGGAAATGAACATTTCAGCTTGCCAAATTTCTTCACTGCTGAATAAAAGGATCAGACCATGGCACAGGAGACCTCCCGGGACATCCTCTCCCACAATATCTGGCTCTGCAAAAGGACAACCTCAGAACCAGGCATTTGGGCCTGGGCGGCTCCCTGAACAGCTGTGCTGGCTGCTTTCTCTTGCCAATGCTGCTTCACAGAGACCCCACCCTCTGGCTCACTGGGAGGGGTAATCAGGTGTCACTGGCCACCCCCCCCAGGTATTCCTTGTTGCCTAGAAACAGTAGCCAGCCATAGTTAGGGCTGATTAAACAGAAGAAAGGGGAATCAGAGCAGGGGCTCCTGGATCATGGGCTCTGAGGGGGGAGGAGAGGCAGAAGCACAGGAGAAAACACTGAAGGCTAGGAGCTCAGAGAAGGAGTAAAGATGAAGCTGAAGGAAAGAGGCTCAGGAGGAGAGGCTGAAAAGAGCAACTGGAAGGAACAAAGATTGGAAGGTAAAGAAGGGAATAGGAGGAAGCAGGAAGGGAAGAAGAGGAGCTGGGCTTCCTTGAAGACCAGGGGCCTAAAGCAGAGGATGGGCCATTAGCAAACCCAGGAAAGACCTACCCGTGCAGTCAGCAGCAGTCAGTCAGAAGCCCATAGGAACAGGTGGATGAGAAAAGACTTGCCTAATTCCCCAGCAAGCTCAGGAACAGATCATCCTGCCTGCAACAGCTCATCAACATAAAGCATCATTATGTATGCAGGTACTCAGATCCTGGCAGAGGATGAGATGGCTAGATAGCATCACGGATGCAATGAATATGAACTTGAGCACGCTCCGGGAGAGAGCGCAGGACAGGAAGGCCTGGCGTGCTATGGTCCATGGGGTCACGAAGAGTCGGGCACGACTGAACAACAACAACAACAACAACTCAGATCCTACAGCTACTGCTTTATGGTCATTCACTTTCAACCCACAGCTGCCTGCACTGTAGACCTTCGATCAGCTCCAGCAGATACTTAGCCATCTTACCCCAAGAGCATCCCAGCCTTTCAGCTACTTACCTCACTCTATGACCTTTTATCCAGGACCCTGCAGCCACTTACCATTATTGCTCCAGACAGAAACTCTGGGCCTTATCTTGGAACTACTTACTACAGTCATCCTGATCCTTCAGCTACTTATCTGACCAATCCTGTGCTGTAACAAGGATTAATAAAGTCTATAATTGCTGCATTTACATGGTCATCATGATCATTTGAGATGGAAAAAGGACAGAGGGACATGTTCCCTTTGGCAGAGGGGGCACACTTGGTGACACTCACTCTGAGATTCTCAAAGTGAGCCAGATGGTGGGTGGTTGCTCTGGAGAGCCATGCCAGCCCTGTCCTCTTGCTGTGGCAAATGCCATGGGAAATCACCCGGAGGAGCTCTCTGGAGTGCTGGCCAGTCCTGGTGGGCAGGTGGGAGCATGCAATTTGCCACTTCCTCCACACTGCTGCCTGAGGCAGGTGATCCACCCTGCCTCATGAGAGTGTCAGCCCTGCCAATGATAGTATTATTTGCCTTACCTGGTGGTAGAAGCAAATAATGGTTATGGCTCCACATAGACCTTTCTCTGAGCATTGTAGTGGCAGATTGGAAATGTACACACACACACACGCTATGAGAAATATTTACTTAAAGTGCAGTTTAATAAAGGGCATCAGAGTATTTTTTACTGTGTTTTTACATGTTGCTGTGTAAGAGATCTTATTAACAGTACTTAACAAGCAAGCAAATTCTGTCTGTGGTCAAATCTAAAATAGCGTTTGCAGTTAACTTCAAAACACTTCAAATCACCAGCACTTTAAGTAGAAGGCTGCAGGTTTTGAGATGGCTATGCTCCTTCCCTTTTAGGAGTCACTTAATTCTATGAAGAAGACAAAACTCTATCACAAATGCTGGCACTTTGGCCAGATTGCATCTTTTTCTGGCCTTTCCAGAATGAAGGTTTCCCCAGGCAGGCAGGTGTACATTGGGTGTATATAGATGTGCATACTGAGGAAGTTAAGAATATGAAAATTGCCTTGCAGGATTAGACACTACTCTGTGTTTAGCACTAGCCAGCCACAATCTTATGGAATCTCACTTACTTGAGGCACTATCCAACTGTGTCATTCCATTAGTGCAGATGATATTGCGCTACCAGAAACTAGGTTCTGAACAATGCACAAGAGAAATATCCAACTAAAGTTACATTGGCACAAGCACAGTTGTGCAAGCAATTGTGCATTATGCTTGTGTAACCCATTGTGCAATCAGTTGTACATAACTCTTGTGCAATCCATGGTGCAATCCATTGCATATTCTGCTTGCGCAACCAGTTGCCCAAACGTAATGGGAAACTGCTTGCACAATGGAAATATTCAGTAGAGCTCCAGTAGCAGTATTTGAGTTTCCCAAATGACACCATTGGATACTGCCCATGGTATCAGCTAATGCTGAAATTTGGCATTCAGGAAGTTTTTCAGGTGCTTATATAAAAGAATCTTAAGGAATGCAGCCGAGTAGAAGAAGTGCATCTGGGAATGGACTGGGTGAGTTTGGGGGTATGGGATTGTCTGTATTTAGGGGGCCTTATTGGCTCTGTTACTTAATAGGTTTTAGGCACCACTAGTCATTGGAAACACTTGCATTTTAGGGCAGCTTTGCAAATTGCAACATTCAGTGAAGAGTTTTTAAGTGCAAAAGGAAACATATGCATCTTCCCTGGGAGGATAGACATGTGCTCTGAATACATCTATAGTCCATGCATATCCCCACAATAACGGCATGTGGTTGAAAAAAGAAGAGGCACACTTATGCTTCCAGTTTTTGAATCATGTATTAATGCATGACATCATTCCTAATACCTTCAGTTAGCCCTGTAGGGAAGCAGTTGCTGAGGGAAAGTGGTGGGCAGCAGAAGGTTAACAATTCCTGCTCCCATCTGCTGCTTCTCCACTTCCAGTTACACTTTCCACTGCTGCTTTTCATCTGTGCCATGGGACTAGTGTTCTCAAGGTTGGCTTTCCACTGAATGTGTAGTTCATGTGTGTAGCTGCCTGCAGGAAAGGGTTAGGCCAGCACTCAGCTCATGTCATACCAGTTGTGTATACTCAGCTCCTCCACATGCTAAATTCATCATCTGACACCCAGAGGCAAACTTCCCTGAATGTGGGTTATATATTGACATGCCAGCAGTGGAATTCAGCATGTGGTGATGAACACACAGCTAGCTTGGCATGAGCTGGGAGCAGCTGAAAGGCAACATAGGGTGGTATTTCCCACAGCTGCTCATGAATGGATCCGACTCCCGACAAAGGTTTAATATTACAAATACAAAAAAAGGTTCTTCTCTATAAGTGTCATCCATATGCCGACAACACCCAGCTCTGTTTCTCTGTGACACCTGAATCGGGAGAGGCCGTGGAAGTTCTAAACCAGTGCCTGGATGTAGTTACAGCTTGGATGAGGGCCAAGAAATTGAAGCTGAATCCTAAGGAGACAAAGACCCTGTGGGTTGGCAGTTCCCAGGTCCAGGAACTGGGGTGTTTGTTCTGGATGGGATTGCACTCCCTCTGAAGAAACAGGTCTGTAGTAGTTTGGGGGTGCTCCTGGATCTAACTTTGTCACTGGAGGCCCAGGTGGCTCAGTAGCCCAGAGAGCCCATTACCAACTTCGGTTGGTGCACCAACTATGCCCGTTCCTGGAATGGGATAGCCTAGCCATAGTGATCCATGCGCTGGTAACCTCATGATTAGATTACTACAATATGCTCTATGTGGGGCTGCCCACATGCATGGTTCAGAAGCTGCAGTTAGTGCAAAATGCAGCAGCTAGGGTGCTCTCTGGGACACCTAGCTATGCCCACATAACGTAAGAAGTGTACTGGCTGCCTATTAGCTACTGAGCCACATACAAGGTTATGTTATTGTCATACAAAGCCCTAAACAACTTAGGAACAGGATACCTAGCAGACCACCTTCTCTTGTACATACCAAGGCAACTTTTAAGATCAACAGAGGAGGCCTTGCTGGTCATTTCAAAATGAATGGGTGTCGCTGTGAAATACCCAGATGGCGGGCCTTTTCAGTAGCAGCACCCACCATCTAGAAAACTCTCCCTCATGTAGTTCGGGAAGCAGAAAATGTGACATCTTTCAAACACCTCCTGGAAACACACTTGTTCACCCAGGGTTTCCCTGGGCTGTAAGTAAATTAATTATGCTGCTCCATTTTACTGCTCCTTGATTTTTTTTTTTTACTGTAGTTGGAAGTGTTTTTAATGCTGTGTTTTAATGTTGTGTTTTAATATTTTGAACATTGAGAGATGTGATTTGATTCAGAGGTATAGAAATGTCACAAATAAATAAATAAACAAAAGATGGGCATCATCAGAGTGGGCAGAAGATGTGGTCCATCTTATTGATTCTCATGCACAATTAACAAATACATTGTAGTCTGTCAATAGTATATAAAGTACCCCAGCAATTTCAAAGTACAACACAGTGATAACAAGACTGTCTCTTCCTTCCTTCCTTCCTTCCTTCCTTCCTTCCTTCCTTCCTTTGTAAAATAGAAGTAGGATGGTTTCAGTAATATCACACCATGTTTATGGCGATTTTTCAAAAGGCCACTTTTTTCCGTTTCCCAAAGGCATGTGTTAAATAGTAATTACATTTTGCACATCGTCAAGTTTGTGTCAAGAGAGGCATTCAACGTTGCTAATCCCCCTTTTTGTACTAACCCCATCTCTCAAATCAGAATGTCTAGACTAGAGCTAGGTTTTTTAAAGCCAATAATGTTTTCTTTTTATGGAAACATATCCAAAATTGTAAAAGATATTGAGAAGCTGCCGTGGGTTTCAGGACAGAAGATGACATATGTGTGAGAGTGACATGCTAGAGGCCAAATAGCTTTCCTCCTTCTCTTGTTCTATAGCCAATGTAATTCCATTGCTGGTTCACTAAAGGGGAAAAAAAATCATCTAAAGGCCAACAAAAGCCATTCACAATGCTAAGCTCCTCTTTCACAAAATACAGATAGTGACTTCAGCCGAGTCAGACTGAATTTAGACCTGGAGCATCCTAATGCCTTGGACACATACGAATGATATAATAAGGAAATAAACACTCACTTGCAACACAACATATATGTTACGGAAAGCACAAGATTTCCTCATACTTTCTGAGTTGAAGATTGTAGCACAGAACTGACTTCTCACTCTTATGTTTTCCCCTTAATGCTTATGAACCTTTCCCTGGCATGGAGGTAAGTGATGGGGGAGGAGAAGGAAGGGCCTAACTGGCTACATATTTGTGTATGACACTACTGTTAAACATACAGGAGCAGGACTGTTAAAAAGTGGCAACCTTAAGTAAACAGCTCCTTTATGAATCTCTCTTTGCTTTCCATCCAGCACATTCTGTTTTCTCAGTAAAAATGTGCATGTTTGAGATTAATCCAGATTATATGGAAACAACAAAAAATCTGCTGCCTAGTAAAACACACACAATGCCTTATAAATCTATCCCTTCACACACAGGGGTATAATCTGTGCATTATCATGTCCCCCTGTTTAGATACTGGGTTCGGAATATCAAGTTTTACATCCTACTTTATGAATACCAGGCTACTACTGTGTCTAGTTAGGTGGGTCACATGCCCCATCTTGGCTACCTTCCATGCTGCCTTTTTATTCCTTTGGTGGAACATCAATGCCAACGTTGAATTACATTGGGGAAACTTCTTCCTAGCTCAATTCTTAGTTCTCACGAGAACAACAAGCTACATTTCCCATCTCTTCTCTAGAAAGAAATTACACATCTTTCACCACCTTTGCTTGTTATTCCCTTCATGATGTTCTGTGCTGCTGCTGCTGCCATCAATGTTTCTGACTTCTCAGTTCAGAGTGAATTATTTCCTTTCAGGGAGAGGAATTCAGTGAAATAGTCCAAATAGCATATTTCCTAGTCTAACCAAGCTCCAATTATGCAGCTGCTTTAATAGGGACATTAGGTAGACAAATCAGAATTGACTCACAAGAGCTCTGGAAGAATTCCAGAGCCGTCATCGGTCCTGCTAACAACCGGAACTCTTTCTTTATGTACATATAATCTATCAAATTCTAGCCTTCTCCCTTCTTTCCTGTGTTTATCACATGGTCCTCTCAGCCTACAAGCTGAATATAAAAATCTAGTTATTTTGTAGTGTGTGAAGCACACTGCGTTCCCAAATATTTTATTAAGAAAGCTCACTAGAGTTGGTATTTTCTTGTGTTTGAACAGCCTTGTTTTTTCTCCCTTCTGTTTTCTTGCCATGCTTCTTGCTTGTTTTGTTTGTAGCTCAGCTTCAATATTTGGCAGATCAGCAAACTCCAATATATACACATGGTTGGCAACTACTCATCTTCGTAGAACAGAGGGGCATTCCTCTAGGTGACCTGGATTATGTCAGGTTACATTTTGTATGATGACTGAAGAAGCCAATCTTAGAATAACAGGACTAGTCACAAGTAGCACTATTGCAACTCTTAGTGAGTAACCCTTGTCTGCACTTGCAGGAGTCACTTCTTGTCACAGTGTTAGGCAATAGCCCAGAGTCTTCAACTCTGATTCTTAAAATCTGGAGCTGGAGGAGTTTAAGTTCTAGGCAAATATAAGGATACTATTCCTTTGCTAATTGACTGATTGGATTTGTACCTTGCTTTTACACTGAAGTCTTTTTACATGCAATTAATACATCAAAAAACATACGGTTAAAATAAAACAAAATACTGAAACTAAGCAATGAATGAGGATTGGGTGGTGGTGGTGGTAACTCTTTATAAATGGCTCATCCTCCCCAAAAGAGAAACATTTAGTCAATATAAGAATTTTTTAAAGTACATACAAACCAACAGACCTAAGTCAAACAGTAAAAAAGGTAGGGCATAATGAAACCCAAGCAACACACAGGGGTTAGACCCAAGTAGCATGGGAAAATGGGAATGGGAGATTATCCATTTGGCCCATCTAGTTGCTGACCATGATTTTATCAAAGCCCTTGCGGCTTGCAGGTGGGAACCACAGATCCAAATCTCTGCTCAGCAATGAAGCTCACTCGGTAGTCATAATTTCTTCGTCTAATTCAGAGACGGGAAGCCTTTTTTTCTGTTAAGAGCTGCTTTGGGGGTCACCTCTCAGGGCTGCATGCCATCAGTGGATGGGGCCAAACTGATTAGCTGGTAAGGCCACCCCTCTTTCTCCCATCCCCTTCTCTCTATCTCTCCCTCATCCTCTCCACGCAGTGGGCTGCCAGATAAGAGATAGATCGCTCTTGCCAGAGGTGAACTGATCTCTCACAGGGGGCTTTTGAAATTAGGCCGAGGGCTGCAAGTTGGCCACTCGTGGTCTAATCTATCCCACAAGCTTGCTTTATGTCTAACATACAACACTACTCTGAGCTCCTTGGAAGGAGGAAGGAATACAACAATAATAAATAAAATAAATGATCCAGCAACTCTCCTATTTAGTAAAAGATTGAACTGGCACCCACCATTGTGGGAAATGGCTACCACAGAGTAAATGGCAATAAAAGTGTTTCTCGATGAAGAGGCAATTAGATGCTTTAAAGCACATTAAAAATGAATGGAGCTAGAAATGGAAGTTGTTGATATTCAGATAACAATTCCCTTCATACCTTTTATATACTATAACTTCTTTAAGCCACTTAGCAGTAATTGGATCATTTTAATATTGCACATGTGAGTCTTTTGAAGATGTCTGCCTTTAATTGTCATGACAGAACTTTACATTTTGTGGCTTCAGCTCGATGCCAACAGAACTCTCCCACTTGGCTACCATTGCGCATGAACAGAAATAATATATCACAACTTTACAAGATCAGGTTTCTGGTTGACCTACAGCACTAGCCTCTCTTGGACAGAGTTTGCTGGTTGCTAAGATGTTAACATCTTAACCAGACAGAACTGACTTCCATTTCCCTTGCCCCCTAAGATCCATTTCGCATATTATGCAGCAAAAATTAAATCCATGTTTGCCATAGAGATTACAGTCAATAGGGAGCCACAGCCAGTCCTCATGTCTCTGCTGAGCATACCTTTATGATCACATGTATTTTAAACACCTATTGTTCACATTCACATGTTATGAACCAGTCCTGGCATGGCCGTCCTTCCTGGGAGCAGCACAGAGGAACAACTGGCAGAGATGGGCTGACAGGGCCACAAAAAACACCAAGCCAGTGTTTGCCTCATCTGCTGTTCCCTACTAGAGTGCTTTCTTCCTTACCTTTTTTTGCTGGCTTGCTGGCTTTGCTGGACTGTTTTACGCTGCAGCTTGCTGGTGGGATTTTGCAGCTGGGGACTGTATGGTGGCTGGAGTGGGCCGGAGCCTCACCTAGAGTGACAGCCTGGGTGGGGGAGGTTAATGGTGTGTGGAGGTCCCCCCTGACCTGAGTGGAAAAAGATCAGCTCCATCCAACTAGGGGTGGGATATAGCCACCTGTGTAGGCTTGTAACTTGGGTGAGCCACAAGTGATAGAACCAAAGAGGCACCAACTTAAAGTATTGGCAGCCATCTGAGGCAGCCTCCTACAGTGGAAAGTCCCAGAGGAAGATAGTCTTATCAACTGCCTTGTTGACACCAACAGTAATGGTCTGTTTCATACCAGGTACAGCCAGAGGAGCCCCCCCTCCCAAGTAGCCGCCACTCCTGCAGCTGGTTAGAACCAGTTCCAGCTAGATCGCTTCCTGCCCAGCTTGCAAGGACAAGTCAGCCGTAGAGACATGTCAACTACGCATGCTTAATGAAGTTCATGAATATTATGTGGCCCACCCCGCATAGCTAATGAGGTCATTATACTGAATGTATATAAGCTGTACCAAAAACATCTAGGGTGTGGTTCTCCTTTGTGGCGTTAGCCGCAAGAATCCACCCGAACAGCGCTGTTTGACTCCTGCCAAATAAAACTGCATTGGACTGAATCTCAGAGTTGTGTGTCTATAAGGGGATATTGGCATATCCCTCCTAGAGAGAATGAACTTAAGATTAATTTGTGCAACAAATGGCGACTCTGCTGGGACTTTTCCTCTAGTCAACCCCCGTGGCCAAACGACCTCTGACAGCAGGGAATGAAGTGCACACCAGAAGCCTGAATTAGGATCTGCCATTCCCCTGCTTCTCGGACGTGTGTCGACCGGCGCCGGGGACCCTAGAGGGGAAGTCCCTTTCTGGGCACAGAACAAACCAGTTCTTACCAGTTGTTTTCCGGGCCAAATTCAAGGTGTTGGTTTTGACCTTTAAAACCCTATATGGTTCCGGCCCAGCCTATCTTAAGGAGTGCCTCCAGCAACACCAAACAGGCCGCTTAACAAGATCAGCCTTGGATGGCCTTCTCTCTGTCCCATCAGCCAGGACAGCTAGACTGGTGGGGACGAGGGAGAGGGCCTTTTCTGTGGTGGCCCCCACTCTGTGGAACTCCCTCCCTAGGGAACTCCGCCATGCCCCCTCTTTAATGAGCTTCCGTCATGCATTAAAAACGTGGTTGTTCAGGCAGGCATTTGGGGTGGGTTAGGGTATTTTAGAAAATGTTTTTACTGTAGAATTTTATTGTTTTAAACTGTTTTATTGTATGCTGTACATCGCCCAGAGTGGCTGGGTGACCAGCCAGATGGGCGATTAATGAATTTAATAATAAATAATAATAAAAAATAAACTGTCCTCTGCTCAGAGGTGATGGTTTGAAGCAGCCAGATGCGGCCACCTCAGACGAGGTAAGAGTGTGTTTCTCTTTTGGAATTAACATTGGAACAGAGGCCAGGAGAGCCATGGGTTCTGCCTCTAGTAAATGTTCTGAGAGCACACCTCTGGGGTGTATGCTTCAACAGTGGAAACAGTTTAAGGGTGATTATGGTGTCAAAATGTCTAGAGAAACTTTGGAGAAATTTTGTAACCGCGAGTGGCCAACGTTTGGCGTTGGATGGCCCGAGGGAGGCTCTTATGATCCTTCGCTGGTC
Organism: Heloderma suspectum; assembly: GCF_057233095.1. Taxonomy (NCBI): domain Eukaryota; kingdom Metazoa; phylum Chordata; class Lepidosauria; order Squamata; family Helodermatidae; genus Heloderma; species Heloderma suspectum. The sequence goes on along the minus strand of NC_139460.1, from coordinate 40,596,987 downwards.
TCTTCTGTTTACCAGGTAGTCACTAGAGATGGCCATTTAGACTAACTTCCATATATTGATTCCTGGGAATCCGTGATTACAAGGAAACCTTCGCCATCATGGTTATTGAAATGTAAAATGTCTCAGTGTAAAATGACGATTGTCAGCAGAGGTCCCCTGAAGGCTGCAGCTTCAGATGGCCTCTGCCCCCTGTCAGCCCCCGTTATTTCCCCAGCACCCGAGGAACTTTTAGGCCCCCCCTTTATATCCCAGCCTCCCACAACCTGTGTCCCAGAAAACTCCGGCCTAGATTGAGGCCAACAAAAAAAATTGGGAGGATTTTTGGAAAAAGGAATGTGAAGAGAGGGAGGCGGCCGCCACCAAGGCTTGGTAAGAGTCTCTCCAGAGCCACGAATCAGACCCCCCCCCCCAAAAAACAACCCTGAGGCGGCACCAGAAACATCTCTCCAAGCTCCCTTAAGGGAAGTCCTTGACTCAGAGGGACACACGGCCTATGTGTATGTTCCCTTTACTATCAGCGACCTCTATAATTGGAAACATCAAAATCCTACATTCTCCGAAGATCCGGGCCGAATGGCTGGGGTCTTCGGGACTATCATTGACACTCACAAGCCCACTTGGCAAGACATGCAGATTGTCATGCGCACCCTATTGACAGCTGAGGAGCGTAGACTAGTAAAAACAAAAGCAAGGGAATGTGTTTTTGAGACGGCTCGAGCACAGGGCAAGGACAAAGATAAGATTAGCGAGCCAAGGCCATCCCTGACACCAACCCTGGGTGGTCACATGGGACTGATGCGGAACGCAAGCAGCATGCCAGCTATGCTAATTTGCTTGTAAAGGGAATGAGGAAGTGTATTAGAAAGAAGTCAACTTATCCAAACTCTATGAAATAAAGCAGACAAAAGACGAATCCCCAGCGGGATTCTATGAAAGGTTGTGTGAGGGGTGTCAGAAGTATACTGATCTGGATTCTGAGAACCCCAACAATCGACAGGCTCTGGTGTCCCTATTTGTCGGCCAGTCATATTATTACATTAGAAGAAAATTGCAAAAGGTAGAAGGAGTAATGGGAAAGGGCATTGAAGAGCTTATTGAGATTGCTATGAAAGTCTATGATAGGCGGGAAGAAAAAGAGAAAGTCAAGCGGACCAGGCTCCTTGCAATGGCCATCCGGGGTGAAGATCCCGGATGCTGAGGAAGGGGCCGTGGGGGATGGGGATGTGTCCTCGCGCAGCGGACTAGGGCACGGCAAGAGTAATAGAAACTCGGGCCACCATTTAGACAGGAACCAGTGCGCCCGCTGCAAACAGCACGGCCATTGGAAGAACAAATGTCCCCAGAACCAGGCCAATGGTGCGCCCACTGGTCCTGCGCAGACACCAGCCCCCCTGGCTCCCCCTCCATGAAACTGCCCAGCCCATGTTTGCCTTTAAATAGGAAGACCCTGACACCCACCACAAGACCCAGCTAATGTGTGGACAGTCGTGCCAACTGCAAAGAGACTTGGCCGCCTGGAAGGGGGGCCTCGAAAAAGGCCAGGTCTTACAGTATTATGACGACCTGTTGATCGCCGCCGAGACCCTGCAAGACTGTGAATGATATACCCGCGAATTGCTCAGTTTGCTGGCCACCTGTGGGTACAAAGTCTCTGGCAGAAAGGCGCAACTCGTAAAAGCTGAAGTCACCTTTTTAGGCTATAAAATTTCAAAAGGCCAGCGCCGCCTTGATCATAGCCGAATACAGGCCATTCAAGACTACCCTTCCCCGAGCTGCCTGCGTGAACTTCAGGCATTCTTGGGCCTCACCAGATTCTGCTGCTTATGGATTGCAGACTATGGTGGCAAGGCTAAACCACTCTATGAATCCTTGACAAAAGAAGGGGTGCACGATTGGGCTTGGACCAGGGATATGGAAAAAGCCTTTCAAGAGGTTAAACGGTCCCTAATGTCTCCCCCGGCCTTGATGATCCAAAATCCTGCCAAGGCCTTCCGCCTCTTTGTGCATGAGTGAAGGGGGGTGGTGGCAGGTGTGCTTTGCCAGGAGTATGGGCCCTCCCCCTCCCCCTATCTAAAATCTGGAAAACACCCTGCAAAGGGCTTAAGTTGTCCCCTTTCGAGCTCATGTTTGGGTGGCCACCCCGAGTTCTGCCCCCAGGACAACGCGAGAGAGCCACTTGAGAAGTGGGAAAGCAAATGTTGTTTGCTTGTTACTGGTTTGCAGTCTGTTTTGTTTCAGTTACACCACCACGCTGCGGAGTTCCAGTCTTTGCCACTTGACCAGACTGTCTACCCTTTCCGCTCTGGAGACCAAGTACTGGTCAAAAAGTGGAAAAAGAAGCCCCTGACTGCCAGGTGGGATGGATCCTATACTGTAGCCCTGACTAGCCACACAGCGGTAAAACTTTTGGGGTCGGATAGGTGGACTCATCATACTAGGATAAAAAAGTATCCAGACCAGGCCTCTGCATCCTGTCCCCAAGGAGACCCGGGGTCCACAAGCAACAACCCTCTGCCCTCCCGACCCCGGATGCTCGGGGAGGCACAGGGCAAGATTTAGAGACAGCGTGGGACTATCAGGCTCTTGAGGGGCTGAAGGGACTTTTTCGCTGAAAATGAAGTGGCTGTGGGTCCTAGCACTACTTTCCAATGGAGTAGTGGGAGCGGGGCAATTTTGTTGTCAAGAAAATGGCCAGTTTTTAGAACTTCTTTAGGGGCAGAATATTATAAATCCATGAAGTCCATCACCTGCCTAGGAAAAAAAGGTTTTTGAGGTACACAGCTGACTAACGTGTTTAATGCTCAATGAAAGGCTTTTAAGGGGGGATTGATAGAACCAAAGAGGCACCATCTTAAAGTATTGGCAGCCATCTGAGGCAGCCTCCTACAGTGGAAAGTCCCAGAGGAAGATAGTCTTATCAACTGCCTTGTTGACACCAACAGTAATGGTTTGTTTCATGTCAGGTACAGCCAGAGGAGCCTCCTCCCTCGAGTAGCCGCCACTCCTGCAGCTGGTTAGAACCAGTTCCAGCTAGATCGCTTCCTGCCCAGCTTGCAAGGACAGGTCAGCTGTAGAGACATGTCAACTATGCATGCTTAATGAAGTTCATGAATATTATGTGGCCCATCCTGCATAGCTAATGAGGTCATTATACTGAATGTATATAAGCTGTACCAAAAACATCTAGGGTGTGGTTCTCGCTCCTTTGAAACTGCGTTGGACTGAATCTCAGAGTTGTGTGTCTAAGGGGATATTGGCATACCCCTCCTAGAGGGAATGAACTTAAGCATAATTTGTGCAACACAAAGGAGCCACAAGGCAGCAGAGGGCCTGGGTTGTATTTGTTGCTGTTTTTAAATGTTGGTGGGTGGTGGGTTTATGGTGTTGTGTTTGTGATTTTAGGGGTTGGTTGCTCACCTGATAGGAGGAAGCCAGGGAGGCATGTGTCCACCTGGAAGAGGCAGGGGGGGGGGCCTCTGAGGGACAGAATATACCTAGGCTGGGTGGCAGATGCTGGCGGAATACTAGGGGCAGACCATGCTGGATAAGGGGAAAAAGAGAGAATGCGTAATAACTGTCCCCTGTTCTGGGCCTGTCCAGAGCCAAAGGATGGCTGGGGGATGCATGACTCCATCCTCTGGCCTTTGTCTGCTGCTGTGTAATGCCAGGTCCATTGCCCATAAAACATTTCTCATCCATGGCATGATCTTGGATGAGGCCATGAGGGTGCGGACCTGGCATGTATTACATGACATGATCTTGGATGAGACCTGGCTAGATGAAGCTGCTATTCCTACTCTTGTGGCCATTTGCCTGGATGGATTTTCCTATGTTCAGCAGCCAAGGGCTGGGTGTCAGGGAGTGGGAGTAGCTGTTATCTATCGGGAGCCCTTGGTCCTCACCAGACTCCCTCTCTGTGAGACCAGAGTTGCTGATTGCATGTATTGGAAGGTGGGCCCAAAGGGCAGTCTAGCGATTCTCCTCATGTACCATCCACCCTACTGCATGACAGGCTCCCTGGCCAAGGTGCTTGAGGTGGTCTCTGATATACATGTGCAGTCTCTTAACTTGTTGGTGTTGGGGGACTTCAGTGTACATTCAGAGGCCAGCACCTCAGGACTTCATAGAGACCATGACTTCCTGGGAGCTTGTTAGGGTGGAAACTGAGGCCATAGAGCCCCAGAGCAGTTCTGATTCTGAGGAGGAACAGCAATCCGTGGGAGAGGAGCTCGCTCATCTCTCACAAGCACAGCAGCTGGCAGAGATTCCTCCTGCCAGCATTCCTGGGATAGATAGTGACCCTGGCAGTGAGAGAGCGCTGGAGGGGGGCTTGCTGGATGCTCAGAGCAGACTCAGGGAGCGACGACAGATGGAGGGCGCCGAAAGGAGGCGTACTGCTCGTTTGGCGCTCAAACAACAGTCACATCCTGAGGACCCAAGGGAAAGAGGGAGGATTTCTCCATGGCCCATAAGTTCAGAGGCTTCCCGAGGTTCCCCCTCAAATGGGGACCAACTGCCTTACTTGGAGCTTAGGCTACTCTGCTATCTGTCCCCAGTGCTGTTCCTTGCTTGTCTTGTTCAGTCATTAAGTTGTGTCCGACTCTTCGTGACCCCATGGACCATAGCATGCCAGGCCTTCCTGTCCTCTGCTCTCTCCCGGAGTGTGCTCAAGTTCATATTCATTGCATTGGTGATGCTATCTAGCCATCTCATCTTCTGCCATCCCATTCTCCGTTCCTTGCTTAGTCACTAGTGATTAGTATCTGAAAGGGTCATAAAGTAATAAAAGAATAAAGCCTCAGAAAGAATCCTCGTTGTCTGTGTCCTGAGTGTTGAGGGATCCTTGGAGACCTCTGTCAGTCTAATCCAGTAGCCAAGTCCAGACACAGACAAAGGGATTCTTTTCAAAGCTTTATTCCTCTTTTACAACTTAACAACTCTACCGTTAGCAACTAGATCTGAGCAGCAGAGTACCTATGCCCTAAGTTGGAACAGTTGGTTCCCGTTTGAAAGGGAATTACTGGCAGACCCCTGAACTTAAGGACTAGGGAGAGTCCCTCCCCTTTTCCCTTGGATCCTCTGGGCGCAGCCGTTGTTTGCGCGCCAACCGGGCACTACCCCTCCTTTCTGCACCCTCCATTTGGCGCCGCTCTCTGCGTCGGCATCGCACGTCCATCAAGTCTGCTTGCCACGCTCTGTCACTCCCTGGACTGCTATCTAAGCTAGGAATGCTGGTGGGAGGAATCTCCATCAGCTGTTGGCCCTGGGAAAGAGGAGTGCGCTCCTCTCCCAGGAGCGACTGCTCTTCCTCAGAATCAGAACTACTCTGGGATTTTATGGGCTCAGTGTCCACCCTGACACTGAGTTGGCTATTGGAGGGGACTGCAAGAGGCAGCTAGGGTGCTCCTGACAGCGCTCTACCCTATTCCAACTGGGCCCACCCATGTAGCCGGTCATGCACTAGACCTTATGTGTGTTTCCAGAGGCAGGGAGTGATCTGGAGGAGGTATATCCATGACCCCCCCCCCATCATGGTCAGATCAGTACCTGGTGGGGTTGGACTTGGTCCGTCCCAGGCATCTTATGGAAACAAAAGGATTCCTGACTGCGCTTGGGAATTTTTTGCAGCATGCAAACGGCTGGTTGGTCGAGACCCTGGTGGGTGGCTGGAATTCTGCAATCACTGGGGCATTAGACCAGGTGGCTCCGAAACACCCCCTCCCACTGAACAGAGCTCAGACTGCACCATAGTTCACCCCATGGTGTGAGCTTGGAAGTGGGAGATGAGACAGCTAGAGCGCCGGTGGCAGAAATCTCACTCTAAAGACGATAGAACATGGGTTAGAGTTACAGCCTACCACATGCCTACCACATGGCGATAAGAGCAGCAAAAAAGGATTGTTATGCTGAGTCTATCTCATCCAGAGTAGGGATGTTAGAGAATTCCACCATGGACCGGACACCAGCTGGGTCCGGTCCATCTACTGCCGGTCTGTGGAAGCAAATGGCGTCCAGCGTAGTGGACACCATTTACGTCCCTTGTCTTTGTCATGATAGGCTATGTAAATCTTTACGTAGCCTATCATGGCAAAGAGCAGGGATGCAAATGGCATCTGCTACGCCATTTGTGTCCCTGCTCTTTGCCGCGATATGCTACATAAATCTTTACGTATCCTATCACGGCAAAGAGAAGGGATGCAAATGGTGTCCGCTATGCTGGATGCCATTTGCGTCTGCAGACTGGCAGAGGACGGATGTTCAGCTGCGGATGGACCCGGCCGGCGGCTCCATGGACTCGACATGGAGTGGAGCCAGCTGGGGAGGATTCTGGGGGGAGGGACAGATCGCCTCCCCCCCCCTGCAGACCCCCCCAGCGGACTGGTGAGTGGGTTTTGTACCACAGAGTGCCATCTCAGTAAGCTGTTCCAAGTGGTCCAGAACCTGGTCGATCCAGTTGTTCCGGAACCAATGGAGCCTTGTAAGGCCTCCTATGATGAGTTTGCAAAGCGCTATGTGGTTAATATCGACCAGATTAGGAGGGCTATTCCATGTGCTGTGAATACAGTTAGTGAGTGAGGGGTGGCCAGTGGCAGATCAGTTGTATGGGATCAGTTCCAGCTTCTTCCTTCTGATGAAGTGGACAAGGTGCTTTCTTCTTTAAGGCCGACCACCTGCTTACTTTATCCTTGCCCATCCTGGCTCATTATGAGCTGCAGGGAGAGACTCAGGGAGGGGATCAAGGCGGTGGTGAATGCCTCCCTCTAGGAGGGAGTGATGCCATCAGCCATCAAGGAGGCGGTGATAAGACCATTGTTAAAAAGCCCTCCTTGGATCCCCAAGACTTGAAAATTTTCGCCCAGTCTTGAATCTGCCGTTTTGGGTTAAGGCGATTGAGTGGGTGGTGGCGTTGCAGTTGCAGGCACACTTGGAAGAAGCCGATTTTCTGGATCCATTTCAATTGGGCTTCAGGCCTGGGCATGGGACAGAGACGGCCTTGGTCGCCTTGGTGGATGATATGAGCCATGGTGGTTCCACATGGACCTATGGCCCAGTTGGAGTCCACCAGGAGAAGAGCCTTCAGTGTGGTGGCCCCCTTCCTATGGAATTCCCTGCCTTTAGAGGTCAGGCAGGTGCCAACATTGTGTTCTTTCCGGCACCTCCTGAAGACATTGTTCTTTCAAGAGGCCTTCCTTGCATGACCAGCCGTGGGTTGTTGAATTCCACTTCGTTGGGATTTGTCTTCTTAAAAATGTTTTAACTTTTTAAACTCTTTTAACCATTGTTTTATTCTTATGTTGTTCACTGCTCCGAAATCTTCTGATGAGGAGCAGTACATAAATATTGTAAATAAAAATAAAAATAAAATAAATATGAGGAAGGCTCTGGATAGGGGCGAATGCTTCTTCCTTATTGTCCTCGATCTCTCAGTGGCTTTAGATACTGTCAACCACAGTATCCTCCTGGACCGCCTGGAGGGGTTGGGCAAAGGGGACACCATATTATGATGGTTCCGGTCTTTCCTCTCTGGCAAGTACCAGAGGGTAGCTCTGGGGGAGGAGACTTCAGACCCTTAGCTGCTCACTTGTGGGGTACCACAGGGCTCTATTCTCTCCCTGATATTATTTAACATCTATGTGAAGATGGCTGGGAGCCATCATCAGGAGGTTTGGGGTGCACTGTCACCAATATGCGGATGATGTGCAACTCTGTCTCTCATTTAAATCCTCACTGAGGTTGGCTGTAGAAACCCTGTCCAAGTGCCTGGAGTCCACGAGTGGCTGGATGGGAAGGAATAAGCCGAAACTGAACCCTGACAAAACCAAGGTACTTTTGGTGGGAGACAAGGGGAGCTAGGGGATGTTGACCTGGTGTTGAAACAGGTGCAGCTGTCCCTGAAGGACCAGGTGCACAGTCTGGGGGTCATCTTAGACTTCCAGCTGTCCATGAAGGCTCAGGTGTCATCCGTGAACCATGCAGCGCTGTACCAACTCCATCTGATATGGCTGCTATGCCTCTACCTCCCTGACTATCTGTTCCCATCCGTAGTTCATGCCCTGGTCTCCTCTCACCCAGACTACTGTAATGTGTTCTATGTGGGGTTACTCTTGAACCCCACATAGAACACATTACAGGAGTAATGCAGCTGGAGTTGCAGCTGGTTCAGGAGTTGCAGCTGGTGTAGAATGTGGCAGCCTGTCTGATTAAAGGCAGCCATCAGCGAGACCACATCACCCTAGTGCTGAAGGAGTTGCACTAGTTACCAGTTGTTTTCCAGGCCCAATTCAAGGTGATGGTGTTGACCTTTAAAACCCTATACAGTTCCAGCCTGGTCTATGTTAAAGAGCACCTCCAGAAACACCAGGGATGCCGTTCAACGAGGTCGGTCTTGGAAGGCCTTCTGTCTGTCCCATCAGCCAGGACAGCTATGCTGGTGAGGACGAGGGAGAGGGCCTTTTCTGGGTGGCCCCCACTCTGTAGAATTCCCTCCCTAGTGACCTCCGGCATGCCCCGTCTTTGATGAAATTCTGCCAGGCTTTGAAAACCTGGCTGTTCAGGTGGGCATTTGGGCTGGGTTAGGTTTTGTTAGAGTAATGTTGTTTTGTTCAGTTGATTATGTAAATTTGTTGTATTTTGCGTTGTTATTTGTATTATACGCTGCCTAGAGTGGCCGGGAAGCTGGCCAGATTGGCGGCTAATAAATCTGATAAATAAAAAATAAAAATAAATTATTTTTTTAGGGGGTTGGATCCAGATTCTGCCTTTGGAAAGAGGAAGGACCTTCTACAAGAGGAATGGCTCTGCTTGCATAAGGTCCCTCCACCTGATTTTGGGAATCCCTTTCCCCCACAGCTCACTCCATTCAGCAGGGTCTCTTGACTCTCTGACCTGGTTCTCACAACACGATAAGCTACAGTGGGTTGTCACCATGGGCTGTTTCAGAGTAACTTGCTGTTACATCTCAATCCGGATTGTTTTTTTCATTGTTGGTTGTTTTTCATGAAGAAACTTGGGACCAAGTTACTTGAAGGACCGCCTTCACCCATATCAGCCTGCCTGCACTTTAAGATCAGGAAGAGAGGCCCTTCTCATTTGCCGACCCGTGAGAGCAGTCAGGTGGGTGATCACACAGGAGGGGGCCTTCTCTGCAGTGGCCCCACACCTTTGGAACAAGCTGCCATCGGTGGTCTGCCATGTTCCATCATTGCAGGCTTTTAAGAAGGGCTTGAAGACATGGCCTTCTCTTGAAATGACTGCTATTGTTGCTGTTACTGCTGTTAACATTGTTGCTGGTTTTATTGTTGGCTTTTATTGTTTTTATGTTTTATCACTTTTAATATTTTAACTCTTCTTATGTATTTTATTGCTGTAAGCCGCCTTGGGAGGGCTTCTGCCCTGAAAGGCAGCCAAGAATGAATGAATGAATGAATGAATAAAAAGCCACCCTGAAAATCCATGGCTTGTTGTTGGGTTGTTCAGGGTGGCTTATTTTCAGGTGGCTTGTTGTGACGTCCAAACATGGCAGAGCATGGGTCAGGAACAGCTAGAGCAGTGAAAACCCCTGCCACTTCTTGTGATCTCCCTAGTGCTGCCACCATTCTCCCTCATCCCTTATCAGTGGCCTCTACCCCGTGCTCCTAAAAATTGAGTAGAAGGGACACCAGAACATGTCCTGAATACGTTTGCAACCTTTTGCTGTTGTTGCTGGGTCTTGCACAAGTGTACACATTCAAAAGTCTGCAGCTATGAAATTTGCATAATTTTCTTCTCTGTTTTACTGTTCTGTCATGAAATTTCTGTCATGAAATTTCAAGAATTCTGTCTTGAAATTTGCATATCTTTACTGATCCCTCTCACTCCTTGCTATGCCTTGAAATTCGTGTATCTTTGCCAATCTATGTCACTGCTCTGTAGCCCATATGTATATCTGACAGCTAACAATGGAGGCCAGTCGAGGCAAGCGATAAGCTTGAAGGGGAGCTGAAAGTAGCTAGTGGCTGCACGAGAAGGGGCTTTCGGGGTGGGTGGATTTACTTTGGTAGTATGTGAAGCAGCCTTTTTTAAAAAAGTGTTTGCCAGTAAGGCAAGTGCAGAAGTGGAGGATGAAATTGACAAGGGCATTGACAAAGGGGGGATATCAGTATGCTGGATTAAATAACGGACAGGTGGTCTTGTGCTCCTGTGCACTTGCACAAGATTCAGAATAAAAAAATACAAATAAAAACTTTGTGAACACATTACTGTGTTCATAAGGACTCAGAAAATTATATGCATTTGGTGATCTGAGGCGGGAGTGGGGGAATTTTCCTTGTGAGCTGGCAACCCCAGTGGACCAATTGCAGAAAGGGTATTAATGTAGGAAATAAGGATTTCTGCTGCAAAGGCACCTGGGATATGTGCTGGGAGCAGGTGGAAGGACTAAGGAAGAAACAACCCATGGCAAGCTGCAGACCACCCGATCGTCTGTCAGGAGTAACGTGGGTTATCAAGGGAACAACCAGCCCACGGTGGTTATCTTCAGGGTGGTATAGTGGGATGTGCAAACTTGCCCTCTGTGTAGCAGTTTGGGGGTCCTGGAAGAGCTGCCATGGTAAGGAGGGGAAGGTGAAGTCTACTTCCACCAGCACAGTTGATCCAGCATAAATCTGGATCCATCCCACTGTATACCCTTAAAAGGCCCTTACGCAGACAGTCTAAAACATATTTAGTGACCAAAAAACCTGCCAGTTTAATATCAGAGTTAAGGAGATCTCATGCTGGCTCGAGCACCACAAAGCCAGGAAATTGGAAGCTAAGGCTCATGCCTTAACAGATTTGCCCTGTGATCAGTAATGATGTTGTGCAATGTCACAAACTGTGCTTGTGTTACAACTACCTCCCTACACACCTACACGTTTCCTTCGTTTTTCAGGCCCAAGTCCAGATGGGGAAGATGGGGTGCCTGGAATCAGAGATGCCCCACTAATGTTGTCTTGCCTTATGAAGCATCTGAGCCTTAGTGTATTGCTAGGGGAATCCTCCTGTGCATTGACCCATGCCTATTGGTTGCTTGTAAGCAAGCACAATGTGTTTGTACGCAAGCACAAATTGCAGAACATCATTAGTAATCACAGGACATATCTATGAAGGCATTAGCCATATCTGATATGCATACATTCTCCCACAGAGTCATACACACACAAATCCTCCTCCCCTCCCCTCTGCTCCCCTCCCCTCCCCTCCGCTCCCCTCCCCTCATGGAGACAGTGAGATCTGGATGGTGGAGGAAAAGACCAGGTCTTTTTCTCCATTTCCCAGTTTGCCTCTCTCTGCATGGAGAAGAAGGGCAGCCCTTTTCTCCTTGTACAGAGATGAGAGTGGGATGATGGTGGAGGAATGGACAGCTCTCTTCCTTTGATGCCCAGATTGCCTCTCCCAGTGATCATGACACAGATCACTCACTCCCTGCTGCTAGCAGCAGCAGAAAAAGAGTGCTCCATATGATCGTGGAGTGGGGGATTTGGCAGCAGGGGTGTCACAGCAGGGCTGTCACACTGTGCAGGCCTGTCCAAAAGATACTTTCTGTTTCTGCAAACCTTGGGGTTTCCCCAAGCATGCTGATATACCTCCCTTGTTTCTTAGTAGCCCCATTTTGGCTACATAGCCATCATAACTCAGCAACTGAATTAAATATCAGTATATAGGATAATTTTCTACTTTAATTTCATTACAGTATGTGGGAAATAGCCTTGAAATATAATTATCATGAAGACATATACCCTAGCCAATGGATGTTCTATTCCTATACTCTGTGAATTCATCTTGCTTTTTCCCCGCAGTCCACCTAGGTTACTAATAGCCCACCTATGTTACTCATTGCAGCTTTTCCAAGAAAAAAATTGTCTCTCATTCCTAGCTAGGATTGTGTTGTTGTTGTAGTTGTTTTAAAAATCACTTCTGTACCTTCTAACAATAGCTTGATCTGCAGACATTAGCAAATGATGACATATCTCTATGATATGAAAAGCTTCACATGTTGATTTTTGTAGATTGGGCGGTTGTTAAAAGCACAGAAGCAGACCAGGCCTTTTTTTCCTGGCCTGCTAGCAACCATAAATCTTCCATTACCAAACTGGGACTGGACTATATAGTCCAGTCAAAGACAGTGTATGGATCCAGCCAAAGTCCAGCCAAAGGCAAAGGCAATTGGGCCTGGGAAGACAGCCGTTGTATCCTGAAATTCAGTGAAAGTCTAAGGGTTATTTAGTGGTGTCACCTTTTTTTCCCCCAGACTGCCATACTTCTCAATTTTATTAGCTATGGCCAGATGGCTGTCACAGATGGAAAATAAAACAAGTGACAGCAGGAGATAGTGAGAACAGTAAATAAATTCCGGGGGAAAATTAGGATTGCTAATTCATATGATGCATATTGGGCGGGGGTGGGGGGAATAAACCAAATAAAATCATAGCACTCTTGTGTTATAGGACACCAGTCTTCATGTTCAACATAAAAGGCAATCAACATTAATAATAGCCCAGGGCTACAATGAGAAGAAAAAGTGAGTCAAGTTTTTCTTTCCACTAGTTAGGTATTTCCACATTTTTGGTATAGTTGATCATGTGAGGGGAGGGACTGTAACTCAGTGGTAGAGCCCCTCCTTTGCATGTAGAAGGTCCAAGTTCAATCTCTGGCATCTCCAGGTAGGGCTGGAAAAACTCCTTCCTGAAACCCTGGAAAGCTGCTGCCAGTCAGTGTCAACAATACTGGAATAGATGGAGCAATGCTCGGACTCAGAATGAGGCAGCTTCCTATGTTCCCGTGTTTAGGAAAAGGATGCTATAGTCTTAAACACCCTTACTCAAATAGGCTGACTTTATCAAGTATGTTATTGTTTTTATGATTTTATTGAGCACTCATTGAGTGGAGGGGCCATTGAGAAATACATTAAAATAAAATAAAGCAAGCCAAATGGTAGCTCCTATGGATGGAAAAGTTCAGCTCCAAGAGCTATTTGTTTCAGTTGATCCTGTACTGGACTTTTGACTATATACTATGGATAGGAGAATCTATACTTTGCAAGCATATTCTTCAGTTAATGGAACAGAGGCATTCACTGACATCAATGCTTCATTCCAATTACATTATCTGTGCAGGTTCTCTCATTTCCATTGCCCTGCTCAGGTGAATGTGTGAGGGCTTAACTGGGGTAGAGAGTCGGGCCTGTGCATACCAGCCCTGCTCACCTCAGTTCAGACCTTGCTGTGTTGAATCGGCAAGATCTAAAAGGAAGTTCTACACGCGCAGTGAGGACCCTGCCTTATCAGGGTTCCCAATCATTTGGAGAGTTCTACTTGCCTTTAAGCAAAGATGAGTAGAGCTCCCTTTCAGACCTTGCCTATTCAACATGGCAAGGTCTGAACTGACGTGGCAGGGCCACTGACCCTCAACTACTTTTATGTCCTCATGTGTTCGCCTGAACAGCGCTCATGTTACACTTTCGCATCTGTACTGGGTTGTTGTTGTTGTTTATAACATGGAAATCCTTATGCCAGCTTTTCTTTTCTACAGGTGCTCCATGATGCATAGCAAGGATTGTGCTACTGTATTTTATAGCTTTAAAGTCTTGTGAACGGCACAGAGAGCTTTGGCTATTGGACAGTATAGAAATGTAATAAATAAACACTGTGGAAAGAAGTGCTGTGTGCACAGCCATTCCCTATGTTACAAACAGTGCATATTAGCAATACGGTGAAAACCATGAAAGGCAGGATTGACAGAAGTCAATGGATATGTTTCCTAGGGCTGATTAAATTCTTTGGAACCCAATCTAGGCTGAAGGCTGGGAAGTGTTGTTTTTAAACACCACCACCGAAGAACTGGACTGAAATGAAATACAGTTCACATTTGTTCACTGTTTACCTTGACCCTGGCAGGGCTTATTCATCAGTTCTCGACTGTATAGTCTGAGCTCTACTTCCTCTTCATCACCTACTGATGACAACGTTCCAAAGTCCACAGTCTGGCTATACCTTTATAGGACCAAACCAGCAATAGATATAAAGGAGCCCTCAGAACATATGATTGCTTACTTCTTACCATGCACTCCTTACTCTGAGCTCAGTGGAGTTATTTCCTATAAGCGTGCTTATAATTGGTCCTTTCTGATAATACATATTAGTATTTATCATATGCAAAGAATGGGCACAGTGACATCAGGAGTATAGCACAGGGGTGGGGAACCTGGTGGCCTCCAGTTGTTGTTGGACTGCAGTTCCCATCATCCCTGACCATTGGCCATCCTGGCTGGGGCTGATGGGTGTTGGAGTCCAACAACATTGGGGAGCCACAGGTCTCCACCCCTGAGGTAGAGAGTTTCCCAGCCACAATGATCAACAGTCTTCTAACCCCAGATGAAGACAACATGGAGATAGGAGGATTCTCTGACCCCTACTACATTCCCTTCACTTCTGGTTATACTGGATTGGGCTTCTTGGGGAGCAGATACAAGACAAGACAGATGAGTTCTTGTATCCTGCTGATTAGAAGATAGAATTTTGGCTGGTGCAGCTTGTCATGTGGATGGGAAAAGCAACGATGCTTTCCATTACACATACAAGAACCCAGACTTCTTTTGCATTGCACCACACTCTCACACTGCTCAAATGCCAATCTCACACCTCCACAATGGTAGTGGACAGATCAGGTGAAATGCACTTGACGCATCACTCTTGCTGCCTTCAGAACTATGTTGTATAAGGCAAGCAGGCAGTACTAGAGATGGTGCCAGTTTATGATTCTGAGGCAAAGCTTGACTCAGCAGGCCCTCTTAACTGGGAAATCCTGCTTGACCTGGGTGTTATCTAGGGAAGGGATTTACGTCCAGTGCCACAGAAATATTCTACAAGAGCTTAACTGACTTGGCAATCCGGACTAATTAGATGACCTGCAAGTGGCACTCACAAAACCTCTTCAAAGCTGACTGTGCTTTTCTATTTCTTCCTAGGAATAAAACGGTTGCATGCCCTGCCTCTAAATAGAAATTCTGGTTTAATATTCCTATTAAGGTATTTGCAATGGCTTTTCAAGATTACTCTTTTCCAATTGGTGTAATCAAATCATGCCTCAAAAACCTTATGCCATTATCCTTTTCTGGTACAGTTTCATCTTGCTGAACTTGTAAAACAGTCAGTGTTGGGCTAAATCAGGAGCAGTCATTTAGGAACTGGACATAGATCTCAGAAAAAATAATGCATAATAACATAGTTCTGATTTATTCATTTGTTTGTTTATTCTAAAGTACTTATAACCCACCTTTCATGAATCAAGCCCAAGGTAGCTAAAAACAAACTACAAAAATATTAATAAAGCCATTGAACAATTAAAAATATCAGCAAAAACTACAAAACACTTTTGTGATCATCATGCATACTGATGGTGCTATATAAATAAGAAGCACTAATTAACAATAAATTCAAGAACAAAAGTAAATAAAAAGTGGGGATAAAAAATATAACAAAGGAGCAGATAAAATATTAACAAGCAGATAAAATAATTAATTTATTAATAAAATATTAATAAATAAATAATTAATAAGACAATATACATTGATCTGCTTAAACTGTATAGTAGGAATAGAAGAACTAGCAATTTTTGAGCTTGCCTAAATTCTCCAAAAATCACATTGAAGCTCGTTTCTGCTCTCCCCTTTTCATTTTTGACCTGTTTTTCAGCTCAATTCAAACAGGAAAAATGTGCATTTCAAATGGGAAAGTGCACATTTCTTTGTGTATTTTTCAAAAGTCTGTCCCTTCCCACACTGACTAGAGTGAAAATGCATATTTTTTGAAAAATGCGCATTAAAAAAATACACATTTTTCAACCGTGATAGCAAATTTGGGAAAATAGGAACATTTCGGGGGGGGGGGGGAGTGCTCCAGCTCATGTTTGGAATTGCGAATGGGACATGTTTGCATGATTTGTGAACAGAAACAAGATTCTCATACATCCTTACTGTATAGTTCCAATTTTGATTTTCCCCCATTTTGTAAAATTGTATTTATTTTTAAGATGTGTATACTATATTTCTAATTGTGTTGGCTAGAACAGTATTTTCTGAGTTCTATGCCCAAATCCTCACAAATCCATCTTCCACTGACAACCCCTCACAGGACAGCAAGGATCCACCTTAGAAGATTGCTTTGAAAAGTGAGCTATCAGGCTGTTTCTGAGTATATAGCAACTGGAGAGCTGTTTTAGGTGTGAAAGGGCAACCTCTCCAAGAGTTTAATCCGATGCTCATTTCAATCAATGAAAAGCCTCTCATTGATTTCAGTGGGTGTTGGACTGAGCCCTTTAATCAAGGATGCATCTTAATCAGAACAAAAGTCCCATCTACTGGTGTTTCCTGATTGCATGGATATTACTGGGCTTAAATAAAATACCTTCTCTGTTCAGTTACTCTGAAGCGGCTTCTTTGTCTTAAATTAAGCTCAACAGAATGAAACAGAAATCAATCCTTATCAAAGAAGTTCTCCACAATCTGAATTTAATGACACTCTTTCTGTGCCCAAGTGGTAGCATCTTGGCTAATAAGGTGTGCCATCACTTTTGGAGAGACACAGTGCAATCCTAGGTCTGTTTACGCAGAATAAATCCGCTGAGATCAATAGCGGTCTGTGCATGCACCCAGGCAGCCCCTGACCCGGCCGCAAGCCAGCATCACAGGCAGCCCTTAATACTGAAAAGATTGTGCAGTCCTTACTAGGGGTGGAGGAGGAGTCCGGAGGTGGAGCTGGGTGAGTTCTCACCAGCTCAACTGCCCCCCCCTCGGACACCATTCTGCTGGCCCCTGAGCTGGCCTGACTCGGTGTGTCCTGAGTTGGGCAAGCTCACGGTTTCCCGGCTCCTCTTTTTTGCATGGGGCTGCCATTTTGCACAAATCACCCATAGCCTCCTAAAACAATCCATCCGAAACAGTTAGGAAACCAGGTCTGCCCTGCCCCACCTGTAATTCTAGCAGTGTCACAGATGCAACCACACCTGCCCACCAGCCAACGCCCATCAGCCAACGCCCATCAGCATGCAGGGCGAGCTTCCGGATGGTCCGCGAGCGCCTGGCAAGGGCTTGTGGCTCCTCTTCTTCATGCAAGCCACCATTTTACATAAAAACCGCAGGCATTCTACTTACAAAAATCGCGATTTGTGTAAAATGGTGGCCATAAATAGTGCCATTTATGCAAAATTACAGGTGTAAATGGTCTAATTAGGCTATTTACGCCTGTCATTTTGCATAAATGGTGCTATTTACGGCCATTTTATGCAAACTGTGATTTACAGAAGTTGCACGCCTACAGTTTTTATGCAGAATGGTGGCTCATGTGAAGAAGAGGAGCTGCAGCCCCTTGCTGGGTGCCTGCAGACCATCCAGCAGCATGCCCCGTGTGCCAAAGAGGGTCAGGTGGCTGGTGGGTGGGTGCAGGTGAGTTCATCCATCCCTACTCCTGACCTAAAGGAAAGCCTGCTCCTGAATGAGGGGACTGAATGAAGGTACTTTTCTGAGGGCCCCGCTCAGGCCAGGAGCCAGCCCTGCTTGCACTGGTGATGTCCTGCCAGATAGGGGTTCTTGCATCAGTTGCCTATAGAGATGAGTGCACTCATCCCTGCCCATGGTGTGCGCCACTCACTGGACCCCTGCCAGCTGCCCGGCCCTGTTTGCCCAATGCCAGCAGTCCATGGGCAAAATGGTGGCTCAGTGGAACAGCGGGGGCTGCTGCACTTGCCCAACTCGGTGCGCGCCAAATCAAGCAACTTCTGGGGTCCTCAGACTCCAGTTCAGGGGGCCGAGCTGGCAGGAACCTGACGATCTTGAGCCCCCAACCAGATGCTCACGACATCCCTTGTTACCTACAACCATCACATCTATACCTTCTTGTATAGACTTGCTATGCCATGATATTTTGGGACTCCATCAGTGTAAGAAGACTTAGTAGTGATCCTGTTTCTGCTCAGGCCAGATCTATACCTTATGTCATATCGGTACGACTCTATCATGGTGACACTACATCCTCCTTGCACATTTATACCTCGTAGCACACACAATGTCGTTTGTTGCGCTATTTTGGATAATACGGAATAAAAAGTGGGAAACAATGCTACAAAAGCGGTATACAGAATATGTAATGTGCTCCAACAGTTACCAGAGCACTTCAGTACCAATAAAAAGTACTAGATCTAGCCCCAGTCAGTGGAGATAAGTTGGGGATAGGATCACTCTATTAGTGTCTAGGGAAGTTGTTGAATGTAGCACCTGGCTGTAAGAAGATTTGTTCCCATTCTTTATGTTCTGTTCAGGTTCAACAGCAGCCAAAGCATAACCAGGTTAACAAAAATAACAAGATGGAATTCTGGCATCTTTACAGGTGACAGACACCAAGGTATTAGCAACTGCACATGCAACAGTAATTGAAGAGGAGCATTAAACAAAGGTATTAGCTTCCTCAAATGAAGCTATATGGAAGAGGCACCAGTTCATTCCTTTGGAAATTAATGACAATAAATTTAGTTACAGAAACACTGAAAGCTAGAGCTATATACTTTAGCTCATAGGTTTTACAACAAACATTTGGAGAATGTGCTAGCAGCTATCCATGAGAACGATATTTTTTTTCTAGAAGGACACAAAGGGCCAAAGTTAAGCATTTTTAAGCCCCATTGATTTCAGGAGGCAAGTTAATCTACATCTAGACTGCTAGAAGATTTTCATTGACTTGTGCATAATCTGATGAGAATCTGATGAGTTTTTAAAGTGTTCTCTTTCTCTAGCGACTGAAATGCATGAGCAAATAACACTCCTAAAACAAAATTGTATTGATTACGTTAAATGCAAAACTGATAACATATTTTATTTCCTGAGATTATATGTTTACTGATATAATAATGTAAAATATAACTCTTACTCCACTGACTACTCCCATACCTGCTAGGGGCTAAAGTAAGTGTTCTGCTTGTTTCAGTTGCGTCTCTGAAGGAACCAAGAGAGAATAGGAAAAGCAGACGCTCCATTACCCTTTGTGGCCATGGAGTTCATAATGAGACAGGCAAGGTTTTGAAGATCTCCAGGTTGCTGCCTGGGGTAACCTTAATCAGTTTTTGCATCCAGTTGTCCCACCCATCTAATTAAATAATAATGTAATTAGGGATGGCACGGGTGCCTGGCTGGGTCCGGGAAAACCCACTTGCAAGCCCCCTGCCTGTAATGTGGCACACATGGGGTCTTTACAGCCACAATGTGTGCAACATTAAATTTATGGAACTTCCCGAGTCGCCATTTTTTTGCAAAATGGCGACCTCAAGAATGATGGCCGCTCGTGGACAGCTCAGGGTAGGTGCGGGTGGCTTGGCAAGAGCAGGATGGGGCTCATGAGTGGGTCCAGGGGTGTGCGAGGTGGGACAGTGGCTTGGCGGGCACATGGAGGACCTGGAGGGGGTGGCTCTGTTAATCTCTAAATGCAATTCTTTATGGATTTGAACAGTGGTACTCATTTATTAAGGGAGAAATACCAATAATACATGGTTTGATATGGAGGTGAGAAGGTGGCTTGGAACACAAGAAGCTGTCTTATCACTGGTTTGTCTAGCTCAGCAATGCTCCAGGATTTTAGACAGGAGTTTTTCCCAGCCCTACCTGGAGATGTCAGGATTGAACCTGAGACCTTTTGCATGCAAAGCATGTGCACTACCACTAAGCCACAGAAATACATCTACACCCAGCTGTGAGTCCTCGAAGACCTGTACCCTGTTCCTCTGCCTGGCTGTCTTCCAGCTGGCCTGGGAGGGCAGGACCCCAACTGGCTCCAGTTATAAAGGCTGCTCAAGGTGCCTAGAGGCCATCCAACTGTGAGTCCTGCAAGACCTGGACCCTGTTCCTCTGCCTGGCAGTCTTCCAGCTGGCCTGGGAGGGCAGGACCCCAACTGGCTCCAGTTATAAAGGCTGCTCAAGGTGCCTAGAGGCCATCCAACTGTGAGTCCTCCAAGACCTGGACCCTGTTCCTCCTCCTGGTTCTCTTCAACCTGGCCTGGGAGGGTGGGGCCCCAATGGAAGGCTCCTCCTCCTGCTGAAGATGCCTAGTGAACGTCATCAGGGTAGGGTCTTGTTTAGACTTTGTGGCTGGTGTAACCTTTAACTGTAGATGAGGTCAACTATGTTTATTTCTATTGAAATTGTTTTGTACTTCATGTTCGTTGTTAGCGGATTATTTAATTTTGGTGCATATTTTAGATCTTTAGCCTACTTGTATGATTATTTAAATTTTGTTATGACTTGTAGTTGTTAGTCAGCTGGAAATGTTGCTGTATTTTATGTATTTTTCTTGATGTTGCTGTAAGTCACTTTGAGCACGGTTTTACGTGCAAGAGCTGCGTAGAAATAAAATGATGACAATGATTCTGACACCCACTGCTGACCTTGAGTCATATGACACACCCTCCAGAGAAGGCATATGTAGCTTGTGACTTGCCAGGTTGAGCACAGCCCATCAGCCATCAGTGCTTGTATTATTGGGGGGAAAGTTAGGGGTTCCCTTGATGAAATCCTGAAGCCCCACCCTCTGGATGCTCCTAATTTTAGCCAAGTCATGCCTACCCATAGCGTCTTAAAACAATCCACTTGAAAAAGGTAAGGAAACCAGGCCTGCCCTGCTCCACCTGCGATTCAAGCAGTGTCACATATGCAGCAATAAAACATCTGTGGTTGATGGAATGTATGTGACCATGGTGAGACAGAAAAGGTTGTGCAGTTCTGGTTACGGCAACTTCAAGGGACATCATGGCTAGTCTAGGCTCAGAGTCTGTTGTGTAAATATCTTAGGGTGCAATCCTATGGGTTGCGCCCTCATGAGACGGAAGCCTCTGAACTCCAAAGCCAGCAGGGCAGGAGGAGTGGCGGGGGAAATTGTCACTTTCCCATCCGTCGATCATTGCGCTTTTTGCCACATGGGCTTTTTTGCCCGTCTAGTGGCGGCACTTTGGAGGGGGAGGGAAGGAGGCTGGAAGAGGCTCAGGACAGATGGTATCCTTGCCTCTCCAGTCTTCTTCCCTCCCCACCCACCAGAATGCCCCCTTTGCCCATCTCCAAGGTCAATTTTCTGACCTTGGAGGCCAGCCAGCACAGTTCTTTCTGTGCTGGCTGTGAGGAGGCAGGGGAGGGAGGTCATATATCTCTGACCCCCTCCCTTCTGAGGTCAGAGTGCTGTTCCCACTATCCTATGGCCCTTCAGACAATGTCTGGGCGCCATAAGATTGCTTCCTTACACAGCTTTACAGTTCTTAAAATACTCATTTTTTTTACTATTTATTTTGCTTTCACTTGCTCTTATGTTTTAGATTTTCCCAATTTTGGGGAGTTCAGTATCTTAGCCCCCAAGACACTTATTCACTTTCCACAGTTTTCATGCCCACCCCTTTTCTTGCTGTAAAATCTTTTATACACATACACACAGGCACACACAGTCCCTTTCAGCAAAGCTGTTTTCCTTTCCATTAACCTAATGTTTAAAGCTACTATCCCCCATGAAAGTATGGTAGGAGAGGAGGTTATCTTGAAGTCCTTTTGTTCAGCTTCAGATAATAAATTCAAAATCCTGTGGATATCAGCTGCTGTACAGGATTACATGAGTAATAAGAAAGCTTGGGGATTCCAAATGAATAATCAAATCAGGCTGCAATCCTATTACCTGGGAGCTTGTTATGTACCATTTTACTAGAAATATTAGAGAGCTTGAATTAACTTTAAAACTGGCTATTATAATTCAGCATGACACAATACAAAGGTTTCCAGTGTTCTTTAATTTGGCTTAAAAGATTTTAGAGTCTGCAATTTGTGTTTGTGTGTGTGGGGAAATTCAACAACTCTTCCTCTCCAACTTCTATTTACCATGGCGGATATTTAGTTGTTTGTTTGTTTATTGCATTTATATCCCACCTTTTTTCCTATTGCAAGGAACCCAAGGCGGCTTACATTCTCCTCCTTCTCCTCTCCATTTTATCCTCACAACAACAACCCTGTGAGGTAGGTTGAGCTGAGAGTCTATGACTGGCCCAAAGTCACCCAGTGAGCTTCCATGGCTGAGTGGGGACTAGAATCTGGGTCTCCCGGCTCCCATGAGGCCCAAAGGTGGAAAGAATGTAATCATTTTCTTACTACCCTGAATTTTGTATCAAGTGTTAACATTATTTTTAGTATGTGCAGTGTAAGAGAACCAGTGTGGTGTAATGGTTAGAGCATTGGACTAGGACTTGAGAGATCTGAGTTCTAGCCCCCATTTGGTCATGAAGCTTCACTGGGTGGCTTTGGGCCAGTCACTGACTCTCAGCCTAACTTATCTCACAGGGTTGTTGTGAGGATAAAATGGAGAGAAGAAGGACTATGTAAGCCACCTTGGGTTCCTTGGAAGAGGAAAAAAGGTGGGATGATGCTGATGATGATTTAGTACATTTCTATACTACTCCATAGCCGAAGCTCTCTCGGTGGTTTATAAAAGTTGAAACATTAAAATACAATATACAAAATCTAACACCATTTACATAAAAGCATACGAGAAGCTAAGCAGGATCAGCCCTGGTTGGTACGTGGATGGGAGACCGCCTGGGAATCAGGCTTCCTGCATTGAGCAGGGGGTTGGATTCGATGGTCTTGTAGGCCCCTTCCAACCCTATGATTCTATGATTCTGTGAATATATACAAACAACATATAACTAAAAACAACTTTGAACTAAAAACAATTTCTAAAAATCTGACAATAAAACAACACAGCTTAAAAAAAACAAGTAGGTGGAGGTATTAGGGCAGGCAATCCCAAGGCAAAAGAGCAGCTCAGACTGAGGAGCCGTGGCAAAGAGAGTCACTTCATAGGACCAGGGAACATCTGCTTGGCCCC
The DNA here is from genome assembly GCF_057233095.1 of Heloderma suspectum. Classification (NCBI taxonomy): domain Eukaryota; kingdom Metazoa; phylum Chordata; class Lepidosauria; order Squamata; family Helodermatidae; genus Heloderma; species Heloderma suspectum. Next base: position 40,574,074 of record NC_139460.1, on the reverse strand, counting down.
TTGTGACACTGATCCCTGTTGAGTTTGTAGCTTTCTGTCCTTCTGGAGGGCAGTATTGCAGCACAGCATAGAGAGTAACTCATCTTTGTCCTCCTTCCCTGTTTAGATATCCTTGGTGACTTACTGGCATGACACAGTTGTCTGGCCACTGAGATAAGTGGGCACCAATTCTGTTCCCTGTTCACCAATAGTTTAAGCCAGCTCCCCTCAATTTGGTACCTTCTAGGTGTGTTGGACTCCAGCCAATGGCCATACTGGCTAGGAATGATAGGAGTTGCAGTCAAACACATCAGAAGGGCACCGGGTTGGGGAAGGCTGGTTTAAATTGAGTATTCAATTGTTGTTGTTGTTGTTGTTGTTCAGTTGTTAAGTCGTGTCCAACTCTTCGTGACCCCATGGACCATAGCACGCCAGGCCTTCCTGTCCTCTGCTCTCTCCTGGAGCATGCTCAAGTTCATATTCATTGCATTGGTGATGCTATCTAGCCATCTCATCCTCTGCTGTCCCCTTCTCCTTTTGCCTTCAATCTTTCCCAGCATCAGGGTCTTTTCCAGTGACTTTTCTCTTCGCATTAGGTGGCCAAAATATTTGAGCTTCAGTTTCAGTATCTGTCCTTCCAATGAGCAGTCAGGGTTGATTTCCTTTAGGATTGACTGATTTGACCTCCTTGCAGACCTCCTTGCAGAGGGGACTCGTAAGAGTCTTCTCCAGCACCACAGTTCGAAAGCATCGATTATTCGGTGCTCAGCCTTCCTTACAGTCCAGCTCTCACAGCCATATGTTACTACTGGGAAAACCATAGCTTTGATTTGATGGACCTTTGTCGGCAAGTTGATGTCTCTGCTTCTTACTATGCTGCCTAGGTTTGCCATAGCTTTACTCCCAAGGAGCAAGCATTAACACTTTTAATTTCGTGGCTACAGTCACCATCTGCGGTGATCTTGGAGCCCAAGAAAATAAAGTCTGTCACTGCTTCCATTTCTTCCCCTTCTATATGCCAGGAAGTGATGGGGCCAGATGCCATGATTTTAGTTTTGTTTTTTTTAATGTTGAGTTTCAAACCAGCTTTTGCACTCTCCTCTTTCACCCTCCCCCTTCATGGATCACTGCCTTGTTGTGGCAAAGGGGCTTGCGTAACTCAGTGAAGCCATAAGCTATGCCGTGCAGGGCCACCCAAGATGGACAGGTCATGCCAGAGAGTTCTGACAAAATGTGGTCCACTGGAGAAGGAAATGGCAACCCACTCCAGTATTCTTGCCAAGAAAACCCCATGGAACGTATCACAAGGCTAAAAGAGATGACGCCGGAAGATGAGCCCCTCAGGTCGGAAGGTGTCCAATATACAACTGGGGAAGAGCAGAGGGAACTTCCAAGTAGTGCCAGAAAGAGTGAAGCGGCTGGGCCAAAGCCGAAAGGACACTCAGCTGTGGATGTGTCTGGTGGTGAAAAGAAAGTCTGATGCTGTAAAGAACAATATTGTTTAGGAACCTGGAACATAAGATCAATGAATCAAGGTAAGCTGGAGGTGGTCAAACATGAGATGGCAAGATTGAACATTGACAGCTTGGGAATCAGCGAACTAAAATGGACAAGCATGGGCGAATTTAATTCAGGTGACCATTATATCTACTACTGTGGGCAAGAATCCCTTAGAAGAAATGGAGTAGCACTCACAGTCAATAAAAGGGTGGGAAAAGCAGTACTGGGGTACAATCTCAAAAACGACAGAATGATCTCAGTACGAATCCAAGGCAAACCATTCAACATCACAGTAATTCAAGTCTATGCCCCAACCACTGAGGCCGAAGAAGCTGAGGTTGATCGGTTCTATGAAGACCCACAACACCTTCTAGAACTAACACCAAAAAAAACACAACAACACGCTGATCATAGCAAACACTCTTTTCCAACAGCACAAGAGGCGACTCTACACATGCACATAACAAGATGGTCAATATCGAAATCAGATTGATTATGTACTTTGCAGTCAAAGATGGAGATGCTGTATACAGTCAGTAAAAACAAGACCTGGAGCTGACTGTGGCTCAGATCATGAGCTGCTTCTTGCAAAATTTCGGCTTAAATTGAGGAATGTAGGGAAAACCACTACACCATTCAGGTATGACCTAAATCATATCCCTTATGAATATAAAGAAGTGCAAGAAAGCCAAGTGGCTGTCTGATGAGGCTTTACAAGTAGCTGACGAAAGAAGGGAAGCGAAAAGCAAGGGAGAAAGGGGAAGATATATCCAACTGAATACAGAGTTCCAGAGAATAGCAAGGAGAGACAAGAAGGCCTTCTTAACTGAACAATGCAAAGAAATCGAGGAAAACAACAGAATGGGAAAGACTAGATATCTCTTCAAGAAAATTGGAGATCTCAAGGGAACGTTTTGTGCAAAGACGGGCATGATAAAGGACAAAGAAGGCAGGGACCTAACAGAAGCAGATGAGATTAAGAAGAGGTGGCAAGAATACACAAGAAGAACTATACAGGAAAGATCTTCATGTCCCTGATAGCCATGATAGTGCGGTCACTGAATTTGAGCTGGACATCCTCGAGAGTGAAGTCAAGTGGGCCTTAGGAAGCATTAGTAACAACAAAGCTAGCGGAGATGACAGTATTCCAGCTGAGCTATTTAAAATCCTAAAAGATGATGCTGTTAAAGTGCTGCATTCAATATGCCAACAAATTTGGAACACTCAACAATGGCCGCAAGACTGGAAAAGGTCAGTTTACATTCCAATTCCAAAGAAGGGCAATGCCAAAGAGTGTTCAAACTACCGCACAAACTACTCTTTAGAACCTCTTCGCTTTCTGCCATTAGGGTGGTATCATCTGCGTATCTGAGGTTGTTGATAATTCTCCTGGCAATCTTTATTCCGACCTGTGATTCATCCAACCCTGCGTTCCTCATGATGTACTCTGCATATAAATTAAATAAGCAGGGTGACAATATGCAGCCTTGTTGTACTCCTTTCCCAATTTCGAACCAATCGGTTGTTCCATGTCCGGTTCTTACTGTTGCTTCTTGGCCCTCGTACAGGTTTCTCAGGAGACAGGTAAGGTGGTCTGGTACTCCCATCTCTTTAAGAATTTGCCAGAGTTTGTTGTGATCCACACAATCAAAGGCTTTAGCATAGTCAATGAAGCAGAAATAGATGTTTTTCTGGAATTCTCTTGCTTTCTCCATGATCCTGTGCAATTATAGGAGGAAGTAATTGTAAATAACAATAGATTTTGGAGCCATCTAGGGTGACTTTGCACATTCTGGTGATAATGGCAGTTATCATATGACAATTTGAGCAGTAAGGCTGCTAGTATCAGCCATGATGTGATAAGAACATCAGAAGAACCCTAATGGATCAAGACCAAGGGTCCATCTAGTCCAGCATTCTGTTCACACAGTGGCCAACCAGTTGTTGACCAGGAACCCACAAACAGGGCATGAGCACAACAGCACCCTCCCACCCATGTTCCCCAGGAACTGGTGTACAGAGGCTCACTGCCTCTGGTACTGGAGGCAGCACACAGCCATCAGGACTAGTAGCCATTGATAGCCTTTCCCCCCAGGAATTTTTCCAAACCCCTTTTGAAGCCATCCAGATTGGTGGCCATCACTACTTCCTGTGGTAGTGAATTCCATAGTTTGACTATGTGCTGTGTGAAGAAGTACTTCCTTTTATCTGTCCTGAATCTCCTACGAATCAGCTTCATAGGATGACCCCGGGTTCTAGTATTTTGAGAGAGGGAGAAAAATGTCTCCCTATCCACATTCTCCACACCATGCACAATTTTATAGACCTTTATCATGTCTCTCCCTACTCTCCTTTTTTCCAAGCTAAACAATCCTACCTGTTGAAAACTTCTCTCATAGGGGAGTGATGCATCATCAAAGATATTTTTCTTACCACCTTAGGTCATTACACAACAATGGAAGCCAAAGGGGAAAAGAGATACCTATCTGCAGCAGAGGTGGCTGCAATGGCATGACTAGTCCCATCCCCCCCCCACCTTCCTCCTCTCTTACAGCATTCAGGTGGGTTGTCATTGCTAGGGAAAGAATTTCAGTGAGCTGTGGATCTATAATGCAAATATCTTCATTTACTGTTGAAGCTTGAGGTGACCTCTCTTCCAGCACCTGACAATAAAGTGATGGCCACATTTAGCAAGGGAAGGGAGAGGGAAGTTGAAGCTCTGCAGAGTGAGCAACAGAAAGAGAATTCCTAGTTGGAGCTGAGTGATCAGGAGGCTGCAAAATCAGACATTATGCATTATGTATTCCACTCCCACCCATACCCGTATTTTGAGGACCAGAATAATATGAGGGGAAGCTAAAGACCCCAGGAAAGGAACGGATTCTTGATATGCACACCAACCTCTTACTACCATGGGTCAGGACTAAAGCAACTCCCCTCCCATCCTGGGCTGCCCTTTCTACCTCACATGAGCCATCTGCAGTTACACACCCACTTAAAATCAAGCCAGGGCTGGTGGGGCACCAAGGCATGGTTGATACCAGTGGGCAGTGGCTACATCAATATTGTTGGACACCTTGCCCAGCGAAGTGCTGGTGGCCATTTCTCTGGATGTCTTTTGTCGGCGGGCTGGTGAAGACATTTCTATCCTAGCAGGATTTCCCCTGCTAAGGGTGCAATCCTAACTAGACAGGTGGACACCTCTGAACTCAGAGGAGACCACCTATCCAAAGCAAGGCAGGAGAGGCACGGCGGGGGGGGGATCACTCCCTCTGCTCCTCTCCTGCCTTGCTGTTTTTTTCTAGACAGCCGTTTTTGGATGTCTAGTGGTGGGGAGGCCCGACCAGGAGAGGAAGCTGCCATATGACACGTTGGATGTGTCGTACATGCAGCTCCACTCTCCCCACCCTGGAACGCCACCTGGAATGTCCCTTTGCAGTCGCTCCATGCTCCTCTTATGAGCACGGAGGACAGGGCTTCTCCGCACTGCCTCTGAGACAGCACAGACAAGGGTGGAGGTCGGTTTTCCAGGAACCAACCTTGGAGCATGGCGTCCGTGGTCGGTTCCCGGAAAAGAGCATATCCTATTGCCCTCTAGACAGTGTCTAGTGGCCATAGGATTGCTCCCTCCATGTCTGAATTGTTTAAAGGTTGTTTTCTCTATGGTCTCTGCCTTTGTATTTTATTGCCTCTGTATTTTTGATTGTATTTTTAATTGGCTATATGGCTTTAGAACATATTGGAGTTTTAAATTGTTCTGAGTCACTGTGAGTAGTGCATGGGCACTAGAAGGACAGGATAGAAATGTCTAAACAAACAAATAAATAAACACAATAAGATGTCTGCATATCATGTGCTTCTTTTTACCAAGGCCAAACTTGGGGACTCTGCTGTCATCCAGAAATGTTGTCATCATCAAAATCATGTGCTTCTTTTCATCAGGGGGAAAAAAAAATCTAGAACAGCTCATTGAGCAGTCAGCCTGTGAGCATCTAGAAAAGAATACATTGATTACTAGTGACTGGCATGAATTGATCATGAATATGTCATACCAGACCAACCTTATCTCCTTTTTAAATAGAGTTTCAGGTCTGGTAGATCATTGGAATGCTGTGGGAATAGTATATCTTGATTTCAGCATTTGACAACATTTCCCATGATATCCTTGTTGACAAGATGGTAAAATGTGGGTTGGATGGCACTACTGTTAGGTGGATCCATAACTGGTTGCATTACTGTACTCAGTTGTGCTCATCAGTGGCTTTGCAGCAACCTGGTGGGAGGTCTTGGGTGGAGTAAAGCAGGGCTTGGTCGTAGGTCCTGTGCTGTTCAACATTTTTGAAAATGTCTTGGATGAGGGTGCAGAGAGGATGCTTATCAGATCTGCAGATGACAAGAAGGGAGGGATAGCAAACGCCAAAAGGGACAGAATCAAGATTTAAAAGGACCTTAACAAGCTGGAGCACCGGGCCAAAACCAACAAGATTAAATTCAACAGAGATAAATGCGTTTAGGTACAAAAGAAACCAAAGACACAAGTATAGGATGGGGAGGCTTTGCTTGGCAGCAGTGTGTGTGAAAAGGATCTAGGTGTCTCAGTGGATCACAAGCTGAGCATGAGCCAGCAATGTGATGCAGTTGCTAAAAAAGGCTAATGCAGTCTTAGGCTGCATCAACAGAAGCATCGTGTCCAGATCACAAGAAGTAACACTTTCACTACATTCTGTGCTGATCAAACTGCATCTGGAGTACTATGTCTAGTGTTGGGCACCACCAGTGCTGGCAGTGGCCCCACCATTAGGCAGAGTGACGCAGCTGCCTTGGGCAGCAAATTTTGGGTGTTAAGAAAGGCACCAAATTGCCAGTTATTTAATTTGTTGTTACTGAATTTTTACTGCCAGGTATGGGGAGAGGTGCCTGTAAGAGTTTCTTTTTCATGTGCTGTTGCAGAACCCAAAATAACTTGACTGACTCTTGGTTACTACACACCTTGACTTGGGCGGGGGTGGGGGGAGATTTGCTACTCCACCTAGGGCAGCAAAATGTCTTGGGTTGGATCTGGGCACCACGTTTTAAAAGGACATTGACAAGGCCAGAGCAGTCCAGAGGTGGGTGACCAAGATGGCGAGGGATCTAGAAACCAACTCCTGTGAGAAATGGCTGGAAGAATTAGGTATGTTTAGCCTGGAGAAGAGAAAATGAAGGAGAATCTGTCAAGCAGAAGATGGAGCAGACTTGTTCTCTGGTACTCCAGAGAGCAGCACGAGACGAGAACCAATGGATGGATATTGCAGGGAAGCAGGTTTTGACTAGATATCCGGAGAATCTTCCTAATGGTAAGAGCTGTTCAACAGCAAAACCAGCTGCCTCAGGATGTGGTAGTCTCCCCTTTACTAGAAGTATTTAAGCAGAAGATGAACAGCCATCAGTCTGGATCCTGCATTGCAGATTCTGCATTGAGCAGGCAGTTGGACTAGAGGACTCCATGATTCTATGGAAATTTTTAACATCAATGTAGAGCAGAAGGCTGACATGGGAATGCATCAAGCTAACCAAGCAGCCAATATACTAAACACCCCCTCTTCCAATATAGCTTGAATGAAGCAAACTCAAGTTCATTGCTTTTATATGTAGATAGGCAGAAACATGCAATGGGTCTTCTTTATGCAGAGATTTTTCCTTCATTAATGCCAATACGAAAGGCATTAACTACAGCAGCTAATCTAGGAAGCCATTTATATCCTGTTATGGACTGGCAGATTCTTTGAAGCCTTTTTACTTGCAAAGGAATTCCTTTTTATTCCTTAAATAAAAGCCTGATTTATTAAGGCTTTGCGCAGAGCTTAGCAATTAGTACAGTTGCTGGGCAACCCTAATAACAGTTTTGAAGTATTATTTGTTTATGTGTATTTAAAAATGGCTTTTCTTCTGGCTTGGAATAGTTTGCATGGTGCACAGGTTTCTCTGGCATGGCATTCATTCAACCAGAGCATGTCTGACTTTGGGGCCCTTCTTCAGAGATTCATGTAGGATTTTAAAGTCTGCAAGATGCGAGATGAGCAAGAACATTTCTGACATCTTCAGTAGGTCATGTCAGGCATAAGCAGAAAGCCCTGCTGGGTCAGTCCAAAGGCCCATGTGCTCTAGCATCCTCTTTTGAACAGTGGCTAGCCAGATATGTCCATGGAGCCTACAACAGGACATGAAGGGAGGCAGCCCCCACCCTTTCTTTGGCAACTGGCACTCACGGCCAAACTACACGTTATCCTAATCACATAGTGTATAGCTGAGATTCTACTCTCATGTAAGGGCACCTGGCCCTGATTTGGTTTGGGACCATGGCACTCCAGGAGGGGAGGGTTAAACTCCCCCACCCTTTTCCCTCCAAAATTCCTGCCCCCCCTCCAATTGTTAGGGATCTTAAAAAAAAAAAAAAAAAGCTTTCATTGTCTCCAGTGGAGAATTTTTTTTTTAAAAAAATCCTTGTTCTGTGCAGGGGCAGGGGGAATTTCAGGGAAAAAGTAGGTGGGGGGAAGGCATATGCCTCCCCTCCTAGAGGACCACGGTCCTGGCCTGAACTGGAGCCACACACGCTTACATGACAATAAAAAGTAAGTCAACCCTCGGCTACATGCTACATGATTGGCGTAACATGTAGATTGGCTCTCAGAAGCATACTGGTGAGTTAGGACTCCTTAGGAGGGATTAGCAAGTTGGCCAGGTCTGAAAAGTTGGGATGAGCAAACCAGTCACTTAACTGCCTTGGGTTTAATTTGGCATTGGGCCTTGGCTAACAGACTTATTCCCCTAAAAAGTCAGAAAATAGCTTGGTTGTTTCCAAACACCATTACAAGTAGGGAAGGATGAGAATTTCATTTTAGTTCATTTTTAACAACAATTTCCCAAAATTAGCAGATTTCTTCATTTTCAGGATAGAAAGAACTTGAGATTTAAAAAAAATTCCAACGTGGAAGAAAATGAAACTAACAGATTCGCCAATCCAGACCTAGGATCAGTAAAAATAACACTACTGCTACTAATCTGGTAAAAAAAAAAAAAAGTGATTGAGTCAATGAGTGACTGATGGAACAAAAGATGCCTGACAATCTGCAAAACATGGGCGGAATGGATTTAACAAAGTACGTAATCGCTAATCCTGAGTTGACCCTTCTGTGTTCTTGGAAAGGTCTGCAATCCAACAGAGGTTCCTGCTGGAGGAAAGGGGGAAGCAACAGTACATCCTCCAGCAGGGCATCACTTAGCACTCCGGAGAAAGTTTGCAGGGGGCAGAGGGGCTGCCATGGGAAGGAGGAATCGGCAAAAATCACCTCCCCTCCTTCCTCTAGTAGGAGTCTCCCATGGAACAGCTACAACAATATTCACTTATTTTTCTTTTTATCATTTCTTCATCCAGTGCAACTTAGATTTCTCCAACTTGTTATCATAGCCAGTGTATGTTGAAAGAGTCGTGTAAGTTGCAGTATCCTGCAAGTCACAGCCCTGTTCCATAGTCAAGGACATCTGATACTATGTATGCAAGTCTTCAGTAGATTGAGCTTGCTGGCATATTCTGCTGCCTTTGTGTTGCGACAGCCCCCCCCCCCCTCCAAAGACTTGACAGTTTCATTTGCAGAGCTATTTCTATTCCCCAAAGTATATAATAAGATTTTTTTATTGTGTACTTTCAGATCACTTTCTTATTATGTACTTTCCTGACAATGACATACTGGAGTGTAATAAGAATGTAAATATCAATTTTATAGGGTGCCTTCCTGAATTATTTTTTCCATAACTATTCCACTTTGATATAAATACTGAGCAGCAGGATTAATAAAAATGTGAAGTTCCACAGTTTTTAGGGTCTTCAATGAATTATATATTACAAAAGTGTCCTGCTTTTCTGGATGAAAGTAATTCAGACTTACAGTCTTTTTGTTAGCAGGCAAGCTCTCCTGAGCACTATAATTTCAGATTGCATTTTCCATCTGAAATTTACCCTTCTTGCCAAGCCATTTTTCCCCCATGGCCTGTACACACATTCTCCTGTGAGTGAGGCCCAATCCTTCCTGTAAAAAACAGACATTAGCTAACATTGGTAGCATATTTATTTATCTAGCCAAGATGAACCAACCACCAAGGCCTTAAGTGCTTTCTTCTCTCCTTATAATACTGCAGCTCAGGGAGTGATTTATTAAGCTCCCACTGCAACTGTTTTCAATATCACTTAATGAAGTGGCTACTTGGAGTATAATGACTTGGCTCTAGTGGCCAGCAGGTTTTGCAGGAGGAAAAACAGTGCGTTTCTGAGGACGGGAAGAGACACAGAAAAAAAGCACACTTTTCTCAGAGCTGATTCAGCTGTGCGGCAAAACAGACAGCTCAGTCCTCTCAAGGGGCTGTTACCTTAGAATGCACAAGATGAATCACATTTTTTGAAATGCCCCCATTCACTTACATTATCAGACTAATGCAGCTGTTCCCAAGACAAATTTGGAGTTTCAGTGGTGTGGCAGGGGGCTGGAGCCATAGTGGAGCATGCAAGAGCTGCTGAACACTGACTTTGGGCTGCCCATGACATTCCACCAGCCGCTTTGGGGCCCACACACACCTGGAAGTCTAGGAAGCCAGGGGATGATGGGTTTTGTTTATTTTAATTTTGAGACGTCTTTAAAAGCTCCACCTCAGTCCTAACCAATGAACAGTGCATTTGAAATGAGTGTGCATTCGAAAGAACTCACAAGTGCTAATAGGTACTGTAGGGTTGTTACTCATACATATTTTTATGGACTGTACATATTTTGAGAGTTCTGTTCACAATAAGTAGAAAATAGATTATGAACAGGGCAGTGTCCCTTTTTTTTTGTCAAGGAGGCAGAATTACGTGTCTGAACACACCTCAATTAGTCCTACCTTCTGTTTCAAAAAATATGCCCATGTTGGCAAAAAGCAACAGGAAGTCTGCATTAAAAATAACTAACATACAACAGTTGTTTTTGCAAATATAATTATTATTCTGTTCATATACCCAATCTGGAAAAAAATTGCTCGAAGGAGCTATAATAACCATGAGCCAGAATTAACATTTTTCCAACTCCACATTTAATCATTTAAAACAATGTGTCGCAATACCTGCAGTGCCCTTCTAGGTTTGCCCCACTGATGTAATGAATGGCAAATTGTCAGTAATTTGCCAAAACGGGGAGGAAAAAACTCAGACGGTACTAGAAAACAGAACTTTATAAAAAAGTACAATGCTCCGATAAAATGCCCAACATATTTTGGTAACAGAGTGCATGTATTATGTATATAAAAATCTGTATTATTGTTGATTTCTTCCTTCTTTCCTTCCTTTCTTGAAAACCTAAAGAATGCTTTACTGATGTACACTGGGCATTTTACAAAGGCATTTTAGTATTTTATAAAAAATTATTTTCCATTTTGAGGTCCCTCCCCTTTGTGTTTACTTGTGTTCAGTGCTGCCCTCCTTCCCACCTTCAATTAAAAGGGAGCAACCCTGAGATAATACCTGCTTTGGCTGGGGAGGAAACAATCCGATATTTCATTCATTCAGTGAAACAGTTCTATTCCATCTTTTGGCATTATAACAGAGCCACATTGTGTCTCGTAACATCAATGGAAACAATCAATGTGATGTGGCTGCAAAAAAGGCAAATGCTATTTTGGGCTGCATTAATAGAAGCATAGCTTCCAAATCCCGGGAAGTACTAGTTCCCCTCTACTCAGCACTAGTTAGGCTTCATCTGGAGTACTGTGTCCAGTTCTGGGCACCACACTTTAAGAAGGATGCAGACAAGTTGGAGAGGGTTCAGAGGAGGGTAACAGAGATGATCAGGGGACTGGAAACAAAGTCCTATGAAGAGAGACTGAAAGAACTGGGCATGTTTAGCCTTGAGAAGAGAAGACTGAGGGGAGATATGATAGTGCTGTTCAAGTACTTGAAAGGTTGTCCCAGAGAGGAAGGCCAGGGTCTCTTCTCGATCATCCCAGGATGCAGGACACAGAATTATGGGCTCAAGTTACAGGAAGCCAGATTCCGGCTGAACATCAGGAGAAACCTCCTGACTGTTAGAGCAATACGACAATGGAACCAATTACCTAGGGAGCTGGTGGGCTCTCCCACACTGGAGGCATTCAAGATGAGGCTGGACAGCCATCTGTCAGGGATGCTCTGACTTGGATTCCTGCATTGAGCAGGGGATTGGACTCGATGGTCTTGTAGGCCCCTTCCAACCCTTCTATTCTATGATTCTATAATGAAACGAGAAGCATAATAAAAACATAAAACAAACAAAAATACACCGAAGAGCCATCATAACAACAAATATTAAATCATAAACACATTGCTGAAAGGCAAGCCTAACTACCAACATTTTAAGTTGGTCCCTAAAGACAAAAAGAGGGGCCTTGCTGCATCTCCAGTGGTAAGGAGTTTCATAACCTCAGCGACCATTGCCAAGAAGGCCCTGTTCTTTGTGCCCACCAAACACAACACAGATGGTGGCAGAGCATACAGCACAGCCTCCTCCAAAGAAGTGTGGGAGCAAGGCTCAGATGGGCAGAGGCGAGCCTTCCAGTATCTAGGTCCCAAATGGTACATGGACATTAGTTAGCTTCCCCTTTGATTTCATACTGCATGCAAGAGCTAGCTCCCCTCTTTATATGTCTTCAGACACAAGTTGAACTTCCTATTATTTAGACACGTTGCCAACTATCCCATGGCCTTTGTGATTGCATTCTCAATGTGAAGATCATTGTGGAAATTAAGCACATGGTTCTTCCCTAGAGGTATGACAAAGTCATCCACGGTGTCCCCAAACTATGTATGATTTTCAGGTGAGCACCATATGCTCAGCTTCCATAGTCTTTAATTGAAGCTTGTTGTTGGTTAATGGAAGTTAAGTTGTCTCATCTCATGCTGTTTCCTATGAGGTTGAGAGAACATCCATCTGTGCACCTCCAGGTTGGTGTTCAGTCTGTACTAGCCAGTTTTTATTTGTTTGCACACTTTATTTTATGCTGCTCTTCCTCCAAGGAGCTCAGCACAACTTTTATCTGGTTCCCAGTTCCTCTTTCAGCTTGCCAGTTTTGAGTTTCAAAAACTCTGGTGCCTTGGCAGGACAGGGAGTGGGGCCTTGGACAGGTAAAGAGGTGGAACCTGGCAGACTACAGCAGCAAAAGCTTGCTCTTTGCTCCTGTAGCACATGCTGTTTGCTCCTGTGGCACATGCTGACTGAGCCTATGGCTGGGTTCTAGTACTGTGGGTTGAACGAGCTGTGCAGGGAAGGCATGCAGGAGCAATCCCCACAGCTGCTGCCGGCTGCCAGATCAAATTCAGGTGGCCACTTACACATGGACAAAAGAGGGCACCAAGTTGCATAAATTTAAATCTGCAAATTTAAATCAAAAGGTAACTAGACGCTTTCACCTGTAAACCTAAGCTAATGTGAGGCACATTTCAGCGGTGGCTGATGGCTCCGATTCTGGTGGGGTTGTGAATACATTCTGGGTTTTAGTCAAAACCAGCCAGAACTCTAAAAGAGCTATCCAAGGTGCTATTTGGGGGTAGGGTTCAGCACCTTGGATAGCTCTTTTAGAGTTCTGGCTGGTTTTGACTAAAACCCAGAATGTATTTACAGCCCCACCGAAGTCAGAGCTGCCAACCTCTGCTGTCAAATTGGTGTCCTCTTTTTTGCAATGTGTATGTGGCCACCCTAACAAGATGGCACCCCTCCTTTCCACATACAGAAGCTGGCTGGACTGGTAGTTCAGTCTTACTTCAGCACTGGCAATGCAACACCATCTTCCACCACACTTGAGGGCAGCAAGCTAGTTTAGGGAGCACACGGCACGCACAGCTCTGTCCTCCCGAGGACCTTGCTGCTGCTTGCTCTCTGCTCTGCCTGACACGTGTTTGCTGCCCGCTCAAGCGCACACTGCAATGCAGACCTGCCAGCATGTGTCACTGTGAACAGAGCAATGCCTGTTGCCATGTGTGGCCTGCTCACTCAGTCAGGTGCTGTCCACAACTTGAAAATACATTGAGATACATTGAGAGAAGGTGACTAGGTGAGACAACTTGCTAGCCAGCCAGCAAGAAGCTGTTGCTGGGGCACCAGCTCAGGAAGATGATCACAGCCAGGGGGCTCAAGAAGAATGGCCTGGGGGCTGCCTGCATCTGCTGTCTGATAATGGCAGGGCCAGCCCTGAGGAAAAAGTATGCTTCTAAGTTTTACTCAATCAATTCAAGCCCAAATTTCTGACTTGTATATATATATATACACACACACACACATTGGCAACTTGCCCGGACAGTTAAAAAAGAAAACCAGTCAGACTGGAGTGTTTTTTTTTCTTTCCTGTTGGCAACCCTGATAATTCCGGAAGCGGATAGAGCCAAAATTACAACTGCATTGTATGTCTTCAGTCTGTTCTCAGAATGTTGGGTAGAACATGTCCACTAAGTGAAACGAATAACTGAGATAGTAGCTAGTAATCTCCTTGGGATTTGTGTTCCTCTATAAACATGATGATGGTGTTATATTGTTTTTCTTATTATTATTTATTACATTGCAAGACCAGGACCCCCCCACATACAAAAGAACATAAGGGTTTCATCTAAAGGTTCCTTTCCTCTGATGAAGGAGCTTCCTCTGGAGAAAGGGAATTGTGGATGCAATCCCTTTGTGAGTGTTCTGAGTGGGAGGGCCAGAGACAGAAAACACAACTTTTATAGAAGAAGCAAAAAACCCTAGAAGCTTTGGCCTGCAACGCAGTGAGTCATGTAAACTATTCAAAGCAACAAAAGAGAACTCCAAATCTTAAAAATTATATAACCAACTTTAAAAAAGTCTATTCCCTGTCTGAACCTTGTAATTATCTCCATGTCAGTAACTGAAAGATTCAGAAGAGGAAAGCATTCAAAGGAAGAAAGCAAAAGAAACACGCATGGTTTCATAACTATTTTCTTTCAAATAGTGTCATAGCAAGCCAGTCTGTCAAGTTGACAGCATCTGAGTTTCTCTTATCATTTTGCTTCTTTCTAGCATTGTTTCATATTTTTGTCAGTCTTTAACAGATACTCAGCAATAGCCACAAGCAGTTCAAAAGATTAAAAATAAATAACCAGGGCCCAGGAAGACATCAGGTATGCACTCCCCATGGGAAAACCCACATATTTTGGTATGTATGGCATTTTCCATGCTATGTGTGCTAAAAGAGAGAGAGAGAGAAGCCAAGGATATACAACTGGGTAATTGCTCATCCAAACTCTACCTGTGGCTTGATATTTATTTTGAGCATGGAGGCACAAAAGTTTCGCCCCTGAGGGCTGCATGTGATGCTGGTTTGGGGGTTGGAGGCCGCACACATACATGCACACACATGCATATGGGTATGCACAAACACACACATCCCAGCAATCCTAGTACAAATAGTTTTCCCTTGCTGGTAGCATTCAGTGATCTGTATGAGGGAATTGGTGGCAGAGTGGTAGACAGCATTGGCAGCAGTGAGGGAGAGCCAGGGGGACTGCACTAAAGGCCTTGGGGGGCACATTACCCCCCCATTTTGAGTGAAGGCAACATTCTAGTTTATTTTATATTGTGGCCTTTGTGTTACCCCTGCATTTCTGAAGGTGCAGTTTTTCTTGGCATTTTGAGCAGTCCCGAAAGGCCAACATCAAGCACAAAAGGGAGAGGGAAATGCTAATAATTAAAACAGTGGACAGTTAGTTATAGCAGGGACTGTAAAACCCATTTGTAAAACTGAAAGGAAACATCAAAACAAAAATAACCCCCCCACCAATTCCTGGCATCTCTTGCCAGTGACTATGAGATGTTGTATCTCTGTCCTCCGGATGCCTGCTTATCAAGCTAGCCTGCTGTACAGTGCAGCCTCCCGGCACAAGCAGCAGCTTTTCACTCTTCCCTCCCACACTGTGTGGGACCATCAACTGCCAACCCTTTGGAAGTGATAATTATTACAGTGTGACAAGATGGAAAGAAAAGAGACATTTGCAGTTTATTTTATTCAGGTTGATATTTTTGCTGTTCAGGATGTTGCTCGCCCTTCCTTCCTTCCTTCCTTCCTTCCTTTCTTTCTACCACCCAAACAATAAAGCTTGGACAGACAGACAGATTTGATATCAAAAACCATTTTTGGGTGAATGAATTCTTTTCCTGGTTGCTATGCACCAAAAATGAGTTCGTGTAAAGTGCCTAAGATGAAAAAGGATAGACTTCCAGTAACCCATCCTGTGGTTCTGGTTATCTGATACTCTATTTAATGGCATTTTTGAGTCTTAAAACCCTTAAAGAATATTTATTTGAATTCAGGTGCTGGCACATGTCTTGCTGTATTTACATGAAATTTCATTTCTTTTCTTGCAGCCATTATGTTTGATTAACAACAGAACTCAGTTTGTGCTGGTTAAGTAAGGGATAGAGACGGTCAAACATTCCACTCTTCATTTAAGTATATTTATGACTGGACTCTTTTTGTGAGCATTTGCTTTGTGTAATTAAGCCCTTGAGGGATTTATGGTTACTTTAAAAAAAATGCTGGCAAACTCCCTGTCGTTTTCAAGCCCTTCACAGGTAAGGTAGGTAAAACACCACCTGTTACTTTTGCTAAATGTTTTCAGCTGAGAATGTTCAGGTCAACCTTATTCCATTCATGCTTGAAGTTTAGGGTGCAATCCCATGCATGTTTAGACAAAAAACTTCTACAACTCCCAGCATACCCTAGCCAGTATGACTGGCTAGGGAATACTGGGAGTTCTAGGACTTTCTTTCTGTCTAAACATGCATAGAATTGCGCCCTGAATTCAGTTGTGTCTACATGGTCTAAATTGCCCTAATCTTGTAAAAGGTGGATCCACATGGAAACCATGCACAATTGTTTCTGCATGCACCCTTCACGATACTGATGTGGAGCTACAATCCCCCTTGCATATAGCAGATTAGCTTCTGTATCAGGGGTGGGCAACATATGGCCCACGGGTTGCACATGCCCCCCCCGGCCTTTTTTTTGTAGCCCCCCCATCACCAAATTTGCTGCAGAAATCTGGCACTGTGGCAGCCAAAAAGGGCTGATTTTCTCTTGTGTGAAGGGAAAATAACCCTCAGTTTGCCTTGGCAATTCAGTGGCATGGTGGCATGGCAGCAAAATGGGAAAATCAGCTCTTTTTTGCTATTGCACCACTGAATTTTGGTGGCTGGGTGTGGGTGTGGGGGAGGATAGGTGGGTTCCAGGTAAAGGAATCGGCCTCCAGACCCCTGGAATTTGCCCACCCCTGTTCTATATGCAATGGGCCTGCAGTCCTGAGAACCCTAGGTTCAGGAACAGGTTGTGCACCCACTCTTGCACTTACAGAGCTTTCCCTTCTTTCTCCTAGCAGGGAAGGAAGACTCTAATGCATTTGTTCAATGAGGTAAAGCAAAAGATACGAGATTCGTACTATATTCATGTATCCATGATGTGGAACAATGAACTACCTCATAACGAGCAATTAAATTGATGTTTGGATTTTGAAAATAACCAACGTGCATGTAAAATCCATACTGGGTGATAAATTCATTGAAAAATTGGCTCTCTTAATTTCTATTATTCCACATTTAAAAAACAAAGAAAAGTGATGCATTCCAGACAGAAAAGACTGCATCCATAGCATCTCTTGTATTAAAAAAACTCTCTTTAAATGTAGAAGATTGTCATGTAGCCAATTAAAAAGTGATCTATAGTTTGATCACCTATTCGATTACAGCTTAGCCTCAATCCTTCCTAGGCAACAAGCCATGCAATTTGTAATGTGCATCTACCTGTAAAAATGCCTATGCGAATGAAGACTTGGTGTCTGTCTGCTCGCTGTGGACATTTCTAATTGAGACAACATAAAACATACATAATCTCTCTTCCAAAGGAAAAATACCCAGTACGGGTTAAGCTGTACTGCTCTGTACATTGCATCTTCCTGCTCTGGGAAGGTGATAATCAATTCATTACCGCATTTAGGATTCATCTATAACAGCGTCGTTAAAATTGTAATGTGGAGATTTTCTAGCAGTCTGTAAGATTTTCTAAGAGGTCTGGAAGGCCATTATACTAAAAACACACTTCATTTTCTCCATTATTTCCCTTGTGCACTGCTGATCAGGATTGTGTTTCATGATGCAACACCAAGAATGATCAGGAGACCCTGGAGATGTTTACGTTCAGCTCGAGTATAGTCTTCATATTATACATTTTGAAGTGACAAGTTCATAAAGATCCAACTCAGAAACAATACACTCAGGAATACAGTCCTGCAGAAATGTTGTTCTGCAGGCGTCCCCAAAGCAGAGGAACTGGCTCAGAGGAAAAGCAGGTTCAGAGGAAAAGCAGAGGCTTCTCAGAAACAGAACGGCAATCCCTGTGGAAGGAAGCTTCTGTCCTACTTCAACCCAGTGCTCAGAGTCCAGTCACGGTAGGGGGGCCACTTACACTTGCCAAAAAAGAGGAACTGAATCACCCAAACAGGGGACAAAAGAGGACACCAATTTGCATAACATTTGCATATGCAAAGTTATCCATGAAATTTTAGAAATAATAACTGTAATTTAAATAGAAATACAATACATTTCACCATAGTGGAGAAAACTGACCTGATGACCTGTGTGGGTAGTATCTAACTGGAGCCTACTGCGGGTGGCCCAGGCTTGTGAGCAGTGGCATGTGCGTGGCTAGCCCTGCCCGTGGTGGTGCGTGTCCTGTCCCCACCACTGGTGGCCACGATATAGCGCTTCTGGGGAGAAGTGCTGAAATGAGCAGAAATGGTCGTTACTGGAAGGGGCGTGACCTGCCCCATCCAGAAATGAGCATTTTCTCTTGTTAAAGCACTTCCCCTGGAAGCACCACATCGCAGCCACCAGTGGCAGGGGCCGTGAGCACACCGCTGTCAGAGAGGCTGAGCCACCTTCCAAAGGGCGCAAATGGATACTACCCTGTGCCTGCTCAGTCTGCTGTCCAGGAGTTAATGGGGAACTTTAAAGCCCCTGCTGCTCTCCCTCCTTATGGTTCTCTATCTTTAAACTAAACTGGGACTGGACAGTCCTTCAAATAGAGGACACCTTCAAATAGAGGCGACAGCTGTCCAACATAGAGGACTGGCCTTGGTAAAGTAGGATACCTGGCCACAGTAAAATGAGGCATTTTGAGCAACAATCTCCAAACTTCAACATCCACCCTGCTAGTAAAAATCAGCAAGGATTTTATTCATTTATTTATTAGATTTGTATACCACCCAACTAGCAGATGCCCTGAGACAATCATTACAATGAACCATCCAGAAAGAACAAAGCATGATACCAGATTCCAAAAATAAAGGCATTGCACCAGGTAAGGCGAAACTCACTGCCTTGGCACTTCCCATAATGTGGGAAGTGGCACACACTGAACAATTATCCTAATGCAGCTGCGCTCTCAGATCTCCACCAGTACTAAAAACAGGCCTGTTTGTCATGCACTCTCCTTCCCTTGACTCAGCCATATCTCATTTCCTGAGGACAACCCATCTGCTGCAGGGTACCTTTTGCACCAAAGGCGCATTCGTGCTTACCTCAGATCATAAGTGTGGTTTGACAGAGGGCCGAACAGAACTCTCATGAGATCACTGGCTCTCCTGAATTTTGGGTGGGTAGGCGGGCGTGTCCCCTCCGGAAACTAGAAGTACAATTCGTGAGGCAGGCTAGGGACCTGAAAAACAATACCCTCTGTCGCGGGATGGCAGTGGACAGAGCAGAATGTCATTCTAGAGGCGAATTCTGGGTGGTGGTAGTGGAGAAAACATGGCAGTGGTAATGGAAAAAATAATGCAAAGATTAAACTACCACTGCTGTAACAGTAAGCATGAACTTGAAGTTTCCTGAAATGTTTTATCCTCTAACCCTCCCTGATAATTGAAGTGGCCATCCCAAATCTGCTACATATGAATGGGGTTGCAAATCAGGGGTGGCCATTTTGTCTCACGCCTTCAGGTTGTTTGTTACATGAAATTCAACTCAAGCGTGTCTGTCATTCCACTCTCCAATCATGTCCTAGGCCAGCCTTCTTCAACATGGCGCCCTCCATATGTAAAAGATTGCAACTTCCATAATTCTCAGCCAGCATGGCCAATGGCCAATGCACCAATAGGGACTGTCGTTCAATCCCTGTAATACCTGGTGGAGAAGATGCTGACGGTTCACTATGCAAGAAGCATCTTTATTTACTTCAGTTTGGGGAGAAGGAGAGGCCTGATAGGAGCCCACAGCTACCTGTTACTAGGATGGCCACTTGCGCATTGCCAAAAAAGAAGAGACACCAAAAAAAAGAGAACACCAATTTGCATAACATTTTTATATAAACATGTATATTTGTAGGTACAAATTTAGAAATAATAACTGTAATTCATATAGAATTTGAATTCACCATAGTTGGGAAGACTGACCAGGTGACCTCTGTGTCTGCTCAATCTACTGCCCAAGTGTTGATGTGCAACTTCAAGGCCCCTGTTCCCTTTCCTTATGGTTCTTTGATTTTAAACCAGACTTGGACTGGAACCTCTTTAAACAGAGGACACCTTAAAATAAAAGACTGTTCTCAGACAATAGAAGACTGTTCTCCTCCCCAAAATAGAGGACTGTCATCTGTAAAGTAGGACATCTGTCCACTCTGTCTGCTACAGTGTCCCCCTGCCCCAAGACAAGGCTTTTTTCCACTTGTCAAAGGGAGAGGATAGAGTTGGCATCAGAGGGCTGGGTGGTGAGTGAGCAGACTTGAAGGATGGGGCGTGTTTGAGGTGGGCTGTGCCCTCTTCGATTCTGCTCGCAGACATTTTGGGCAGGGGTGTTCACTTAATCCAATAGCCCTGCTTTGAATGTTCACCCCATCCCTTGAACACAATGGATTTGGGCTGTCTTTTTTCTAACAAATATAGTTATGAGCTTTATGACCCAATCATGTTGCAATATAACTATTTAATGCTCCTTCCAGGTGGAAGGCTCGTACCACTACCAGTTAGAAAGCATCGTGCATGTATCTGCTTTTTTTTTTTTAACAGACTTTCTGTGGTAAAAAAAAAAAGATGGGCGAAGTGGTGGGAAAACACAGGAGAGCTACAGGTGGAAGACAATAAGGTCTGGACTCCCTGTAAAATTCCATGAATGAGGCAGAGTGATTGTGCAATAAAAGCCTTGTCTGGAAGCACCCTAAATGTGTGAGCTGATGAGCCATAGATAGTTGGTGAATGTATGTATAATCAGTTTCATACTGTTTAAGGTACCATTGTTTTGTATATGTACACATACACAATTATATTAATAAATAACTGCTAGGTCTATATATACAGATGGGTGGGTGGGTTTGTATAAATAGACAGACATGCTGTTCATTATTATATGCATTTGATTGCTCCTTGCAAAGAAGCAAACTGTGCACATATTTGTCCTTACCTATCTCTGCCCTTTGCGATCTTGGGCAGAGTAATCCCTTCCTTCCAACATCTTGTGGATTAACTATACTCCTATAGCGTGACAGACTTTAAATAACCTAATGAGTAGGTGTCTGCAAAATCCTTTTTCTTATATTATAAATATTACGTGACTGTTTTTGAATACTAGGAATGTAAATCAGCTTTGCTCCTGCTGTTTAGAACATCAGGGGGGAAAACACAATTGAATTATAGCCTTATGTTGAACCAGGCACCATGAAATTAGTGGGTAATATCAATGTACAGCAACTCATCATACGTTTGCAGCATCACAACTAGAAATGACTGAATCTCCCCCACTCTTTCCAAACTACCCTCTGCATTCAGTTTGGAATGTCAGTAAATGGCTTGTAAAAAGGTATTATAGCTTGGAGAACTGGTCTTAGACACCTGGTGAAGGATTTGCCCTTTGAAATTTTCCTTTACTTTTAGCAAAAAAGTCAGCTGTTGTTTCAGACATACAGCCTAATGCTAAACTGAAGGGTTTAGGATAGGCCCAGTCCTAAACCTTGACCATAGCTGGAAATACCATTCTGTAGAGACTGGGTTTGCATGACATGAGGGTAGTTAATAAGCCATGGTGGCTTGCTAACCACCTCTGTCTGTGCTGGCTGAGTTCCCTAATTACCTTTGCTGGGTGCAGGTTGTTGGACCCAGAGATTATTAGCTGGGGTGGGTGGGGTGGTTAACAAACTCCCCACCCACCCTACAACTTATCGTGGGGCTTGAGTGCTTTGCGTTGGGGGCTGGGGACTCCAATTATGGTGGGGCTGTAAATCCAATCTGGGTTTCAGTCAGAACCAGCTAGAACTCTAAAGGAGCTATCCCAGGTGCTGAACCTATTTTGGGGATAGGGTTCAGCACCTTGGATATCCCCTTTAGACTTCTGGCTGGCTCTGACTGAAGCCCAGACCGGATTCACAGCCCTACTGAAATGGGAGCCACCAGCCTCCACTAGTGGTTTGTTAACCACCCCAGCTGCCCACCCTTGCTGGGGTGGGATATCATGGCAACCTGCGCCCAGCAAAGGTAATTAGGGAAATCAGCCAGCACGCGGTCGGCACGCATGGGAGGGGTGGGCAAGCCACCATGGCTTATTAGCCACTCTCATGCTGTGCAAAGCAGCTGAGTATGAGGTGGCAGCAGATGCAGAGGGGTGAGGAGCAGCGGTGAGGTGCTGAAGGATGAAGAGGTGCGCGCGCCATGCAGGCTGCCTTGCATCTAGAGATGGGGGAGGTATTTGTTTGATCCACATTTTAATGCAAACCAACCTAATCCGCACATTCTGAACCAATATGCAAACTGAAATGTAGTTCTCTTTTGGCATTTACATTTCTCCTAATTTTGCAATGCTGTTCCCCCAGTCAAAATGCATATGGAATGCATTCTATTAGAAAACATGGTTTTCAATAAATGCACATATTAGGAGAAACTGCACAAAAATGCATATGATGTTATTGTGCAGACCTTAAAAAAAGATGTAGAAATGGAACACAATGAACAAGATGGAGGGAGAAACCCTGTGGCCATAGGTCTGGAGCCATAGGATAGTTTGGATTCCTGGATCCAAAGTTGGAGTCAGTTCTCTGACCTCAGAGCCAGGAATCTGAGCTCCCCTCCCCTCCCCCTCCCCCCTCACAGCCGGTGCAGAGAGAACCACGCCAGCTGCCACTCCGAGGTTGCAAAGGTGACCTTGGGGAGGAGGGAAAGGGGGTGTGCTGGTTGCCAGGGAAGGGAGGGGCCTGGGGAGGCTGGGTTACAGTGTATCCCCAGGCCTCTCAAGCCTCCTTCCCTTCAGCTCAGCAGAGCCCCAGCTAGACGGGTGAAAAATTCTGTCTAGCCAAAATGCAGAGCAGGAGGAGCGTGGAGGTAGGGATGTCGGAGAAATCCACAATGGAACCAAATGAGTTCAGATTTTCATGAATCTGACCCATGGATTCCACAGTGGATCACCTTTTCCCCTGTTGGGCAGATTCTGTGGACTCGCTGCCACTTTTCCAAGTTTCCTGAATTTTGTGCAAATTTCTTCATAGAAAATGAAAATGCACATTTTGGGGGATTTGTGTATTTTTGCGCATGTACATATTCGCGAATGTGTATTTGCGCAAATTCAGAAATACAAAAAAATTCCAATTCTGCCGATGGGCGGCCGATGGAACAAATAGTGCCTGACAATACGCACAACACAGATGGAATGAATTTTACACAATGTCTCCATCCCTACATGGAGGCAAAGTCTGCCTCCGCTGCGCCTCCTGCTATGCCTTGGATGGGCATAAGCTTCTGAGCTTGGAGGCTGATAGCCACACCCATAGGGTTGTGCCCTGAAAAAATGAGAAACGGACATCTGCAGGCCTGTCCATTCTTACCTGTGTCCCATAAGATATTCTGTTGCCCTCATGTGCACTGTCCAGTTGCCAGAGCTGAAGTAAGATTCAACTACCTGGTTAGTCAACTTCTGTCTATGGCATTATTTATTTTATTTAGGGATGTACGAAACCCCCCTTACCTGGAGTCCACGGGGGGTCCATGGGGGGGCGGCAATCTGTCCCTCCCTCTTGGAATCCTCACCGGCCAGCTCCGGCTGCTGGCGGACTTCCGGCTGCAGGGACGCAAATGGCGTCCGGCGTAGCGGACACCATTTGCGTCCCTGCTCTTTGCTGTGATAGGCTACATAAATCTTTACGTAGCGTATTACTGCAAAGAACAGGGACGCAAATGCCGTAGCGGATGCTATTTGCATCCCTGCTCCTTGCCGTCATAGGCTACGTAAAGATTTATCTACGTAAAGATAAATACCAGCAATAAATATTTACGTAGCCTATCACTACTATGTAGTGAAGAGAAGGGACGTAAATGGCGTCTGCTACGCCAGATGCCATTTTCTTCTGCAGAAGGCAGCGGATGGCAGCGGACGGACCGGACCCAGCTGGTGGCAGAGTCCATTCTGGGGCAACTTCGTGGTGTGGTGGAGGTGGGTGGTCCGTTCCGCCACAGACTCTGAGGGGCCAGATTCTTTAGAATCCAGTCTCATTGCAGTCCGTGGCATATTTCTCTAACATAACATCCCTAATTTTATTTAATGTCTTTCTAGTCAGGCTTTGAGGGCAAAAGGCCTCCCAAGCCAGCTTACCATAATAAAACACCATACAATAATAAAACAGTAAAAATTAACAAAGTCAGTAAATACCAGCAATAGCAATAAACATCCATCCCCGACTAGGGATGGGTCAGAAATGTGCTCCATTTAGTTTTGTTTGTTTGTTTTTAACAGAATCACCTCCTGGAACGGAACACAGAAGTGGACACAATTTGAGGTTGGAAAGCTGTATTTTTTCAGGCTTGTACTGTGTTCTGCAGTAGAAAAAACATATTTTTGACAAGATGTGCAGACTTGAAAAATGTGCAAAGCCCACTGCACAGATTTCTATACTGCATACATACATATTTCAGTCAATGGCGGCATGCATCCATTGGTACATCCATTTGAAAGATGTGCACCAAAGTAAGTACAGATGTTTTTCCAGCAACCCTCCACCGCAGACTTGGATGGAACTGGCACAGCATGGACTTGGAGATGGTAAGAGGAGGAAGTCTGTGGAAATGGACATGACAGATCTGCCTATCTCATCCATGACTGATCATGCTTGTGAGCACCACAAATGTATTTCTCCTTCACAGTATTCAGTATTGGAAGCACAGAGCATGTATGTACCAATTAAAATCTGCCAGTATATGATAACAGAATGTCTTGGTGACTTGCAATTTCATGTAATCTTTTAAAACACCCATGACTAATGGCCCGCCCTTTCTGCTAAACCGAGTAACATATTGCTAGTGGGATCTGCCTTTTGTGTCTCTTCCTACCACTGCCCAAATCATCTCTAGTGCTTAAAAGAAGCATGAGAAAATAATTAACAACAGCCTTGCAACACTGAATTAATCTCAGCTGTCATCTTAGCAATGTCCCTTGTTCTCACTTGTATACAAGTTTATGATGGCTTCAGGAGGAAGTGGACATCTGCTGTTGGCCGGATTGTACTTTTTTCTCCATCTGGCACTGGCTAACTACAGTCTACACAGGCAGTGCAAAAGAAAACAACTTCAGCATGTGCAGGTGCTAGTCAGGTGCTGGTTTGTGAACAAATCAAACAGAAAGTCCTTGGGAATGGCCTTTGCCCAGAGGACCCATTGAGAGAATTGGGATTCACTCTGAGCAGGTAGGTGGAGAAATGAAGCTGTGATCAAACTACTGGCCCTTTCTGCTTTTCAATTGAACTTTCCCCCTCCAACTACCCTGGTTTGGGCAGTGCCGGCCAAAGACAGTTTGTCATCTAAAGTGGATGGCACTCCCACTTAGGGTGAACTCTTTAAACAGAGTTCTGAGTGGTTCTGATGGAAACCCAGAGCAGCTTCGCCACCCTACTGACATCAGAGCCACCAGCCACTATTGACTTCAA
The DNA here is from genome assembly GCF_057233095.1 of Heloderma suspectum. NCBI lineage: Eukaryota > Metazoa > Chordata > Lepidosauria > Squamata > Helodermatidae > Heloderma > Heloderma suspectum. Next base: position 40,548,610 of record NC_139460.1, on the reverse strand, counting down.
ACAAGTCTTCCCCAACCTGGTGCCCTTGAGATGTTTGGGGCTACAACTCCCAGCATTCTTCACCAGTGTCCATGCTGGCTGGGGCTGATGGAAAGTGATATCCAAAACATCTGGAGGTCACCAGGTTGGGGAAGGCTCTTTCAAATGCTTGCTGCCCCATTCAGATACCAATTCCCATCTGTATCTACCCCCCACCCCTGGGTAGGTCACCTCACTCTGCTGCTTGGCAAGGCAGGCATGTCATTAGATATGACAGTGAAACAAAGCTTGTGAAGGCTGACTGGAGAAAAGGAGCAAGGCCTCGGCATGTGATGTTGCATTAGACTTTCAAAGGCTGGTAGATTTTTTTCCAATTTGTGCAGCCCCCAATGCACAACCCCCCAAATGTGCAAATCCCCCCAAATGTTCATTTTCATGCTTTAGTCTATTGGGGAAATTTGCATTTTCAGCTGGTGTTTTTTAAATTTTCCGTATTTTTATTTTCCGTATTCTTGGAGAACCATTGCTTGTCAGGGTAGCCGGGGCTGCCTGCAGCTAGGGATGCCTGGCCGGGGCTGCCTGCAGCTAGGGATGTACGAAAGGTACTTACCTTTCGCGAATTATGTTTATGGTTGGGGGGGAGGCGTTCTGTCCCTCCCCCTGGAATCCTCGCCGGGGGGGGAGGCACTCCGTTCCTCCCCCCCCCGGAATCCTGGCCGGCCGGCTATGCTCCGCAGCAATTCTGCGGAGCCGCCAGCTGGCTCCACCAGCAGCTGGACATCTGGCCGCTGGCTAGCAGTGACGCAAATGGCGGTGGCCATAGCCGCCGCCGTTTGCGTCCCTGCAGTCAGCCGTGATAGTAGCCTATTACGTAGCCTACCACGGCTGACTTAAAAAAACAACAACAACATGCGCATATGCAAATGGCGGTGGCCACGGCCGCCGCCATTTGCATTCCTTATTTTGGCACGTCTTAGTCTACATGAACATTTATGTAGACTAAGATGGCGAAAATAAGGGGAACGCAAATAGCGTAGTGTCTACGCTCTTTGCGTTCCCCTTATTTTCTCCGTCTTTGTCTACGTAAATGTTTACGTAGACTAAGACGTGCCAAAATAAGGAATGCAAATGGTGGCGGCCATGGCCGCCGCCATTTGCGTACACGCGTGTTTTTTTTTTAAAGTCAGCCGTGATAGGCTACGTAAACATTTACGTAGCCTATCACGTTTTTTTTAAAAAACCTAGCCGTGATAGGCTACGTAAATCTTTACGTAGCCTATCACGTTTTTGTTTGTTTGTTTGTTTTTAAACTGAAATGGAGGCGGCGGCAGCTGGTCGGAAGACTGGCCGCCGCAGCTGCCGCTGCCGCCGAACCGCTGCTGGAGCCGCCGCCGGAGCTGCCACCGCCAGGAAGATCCGCCCAAGGTAAGTCTCGTCCCAGAAGGGGCAGGGGGGGCGGGCCGTTCCGCCACTGATTTTGGGGGGCCGAATGCGCTGGCATTCGGCCTCCCTGAGATCCGTGGCGGAACTTTCGTACATCCCTACCTGCAGCCAGACCTCTGTCCACTGCTGGACTGCAGCTGCAAATGGTGGCTGTCGTAGCGGCTGCCATTTGCATCCCTGCGTTGCCGTGATAGGTTACGTATATATTTACCTAGGCCATCACGGCAAAGAGCAGGGATGCAAATGGCGGCCGCTACGCCATTTGTGTCCCTGCGCTTTTCGTGATAGGCTGTGTAAATATATACGTAACCTATCATGGCAATGCAGGGATGCAAATGGCGTAGCGGCTGCCACTTGCATCCCTGCATTAGCCGTGATAGGTTACGTATATATTTACGTAGCCTATCATGAAAAGAGCAGGGACACAAATGGCATAGTGGATGCTATTTGCGACCCTGCTCTTTGCTGTGATAGGCTACGTATATACTTATGTAGCCTATCATGGCTAACGTAGCGAGGGAAATGGCGGCCGCAGACTGGGGCTGCCATTTGCACCCACAGACTGGGGCAGCGGATGGCCGACAAAAGGTAGGGTCTGTCCCGGGGAGGTTTTATGGGGTGGTGGTGAGGATTGCTCCGTTCTGCCACGGACTCCAGGGGGCTGGATTCTAAAGACTGGAGTCCGTGGCAGAATTCTCTAACATCCCTATCCGATGTAGAGACATTGAACAGCTGGAAAGAACTACATACAGGGGGACTTATCCCATTCCTAAGCAATGGAAATTACCAGGGATCTGTTTACTTTGAATGACAGATTGTATTGGAGATTTCATATCTGCTTAGTTACAAAACTATATGCAGAGTATATTGGAAACCATCAGATGTATAAAGCAAATATCAAAACCATTAATCCTGCATGAGCAGGATGAAAAGCAACAACTGGAACCCCCCTTTCAAAAGAAGTCTGTATCCAAACTCCATTTTTCTGACTCTTCCTAAGTACAAACTGCTTCTCTCTTATTCTCATTCTCATTCGCATTCCCTCTCCCTCTCTCCCTCCCCCCTCCTCTCTCTCTCACACACACACACATACACCGCCCATTACAGGTAGATTGCTCACTAAGGAAACATCCCCAGCTATTAGCTCCCAGAGAGAAAATATCAAACAACAATACTTGGCCATTAGCAAGAAATCAAGAAAAGTCATTCAGTAGTCCTCACAGTACAATCACTCTGATGCCCTTAAATTGAAGGTAGGGAACCAAAGCTAAGGTTAAGGACACAGGCTTTGTGCTTGAAACATATTTATAGTATTGGAACTCAGTGCATGCCTATGGAGCATTTTGCAAATGAGAATATACTTCTAACAGCACTTATCTCAATTTTTTTAATTATGGATTTCTTTGTTGTAAGCATTTCTCAGAAACTTGTTGGACAATGCACATTTTTCCTTAAGTGAGTAAGGGCACAATCTATGCTGGCTGGGGCATGCTGGGAGTTGTACGACTTTTTTTTCTGTCTGAACATGCATAGGATGAGCTCTAAATTTTCTTTGATCATTAGATGAATGCCTAGGTCTGTACTTTCCCCAGTCTCTTTTACCTGTGTTTCAGCTGTGGCTTCATAGTGTTCTGGTGACATTAAAACAAAATAGTGCAACACAAGGCCAGCCCTACCATTAGGGCTGCATTAGTTTGGGTGCCATAGACTGTGTTTTTTAGCCTCTTCCACATGGGCTAAAAAGGTGGAGGTGGTGGGACTCCACTGGGTGAATTTAGGGGGGAAGGTGGGAGGATTCAAATCTTCCCTACTTGTGTGTAATGGTCCTGATCCAGATTAGGTTCCTACATGATGATTACTTGTAGGTAAAAAAAGAAACAGCGGTTCAGCTACATGCTAGGTATTTAATGTATAGATTAGTCCTGAAGTGTGGCATGGGAACGTCAGAGGGGGCACTGTGGCAGTTGAGATGTGAAAGGAACCTGAGTTTTAGCCAGGGGGATAGAGAGAAATGGGTGGGCTTTTGCAACATTGTACAGAGAGGAGTAACATCACTCAGCAATGGATTGAATGGGGGTGGGGGGCAAAGGAGCGGGATGCATCAAAGAAAAAGCCAGGGGTATGTGGCTGCTCAGCGGATGTTGTCAATGGATATGGAGAGTGATCAAGGAAAGGAAGGCTCAGGAGGAAAGAGAAGTAGGTCTTGCGTATGTATCAACATTCTTATTATCGTGCTTCATAATCCTACAGGACACATGACATTTTGCTGCCTGAAGCAGAACAGCAGATGGTGCTTTCTCACTCCCCCAGTCAAGGTGCATAGTACATCAGGCCAGCCAAGTGGTACCTGTGGCAGAAAATCCCAGAACTGTCTCTCCTTAGGAGTAAAACCACCACCACCACCACCACAGAAATAATCAATCTTGTATGGCATTCAATCCCTCCCTACTGCTCCATATTAAGAGAGCAATCCTATGGCCCTCTAGGCACTGTCTAGCGGGCCATAGGATATAGTCTATTCCAGGAACTGACCTCGGCGCTCCGAGAACCGACCTCCCCCCTTGTCTGTGCTGCCTGGGAGGCAGCGTGGAGAAGCCCTGTCCTCTGTGCTCGGAAGATGAGTGCAGAGCGACCAAAAAGGGGCAGGGCTGGGGGGTATTCTGGGGTGGGGAGAGCGGAGCTGCGCATACGACACATCCTATGTGTCATACAGCAGCTTCCTCTCCTGGCCGGACCCCCGTGCTGCTAGACAGCCGTTTTCGGTTGTCTAGCGAAAATGAGCAAGGCAGGAGAGGCGCAGAGGGAACAATCCCCCCATGCCTCTCCTGCCTTGTTTTGAATAGGCGGTCACCTCCAAGGTTGGAGGTGGGCACCTATCTACTTAGGATTGTGCCCTAAGATGTTTAATATGATATCTTGCTGTCTTATGGCCACCCTGTAGAGATTTTCTTGGATCTGTTTGGGCTGTGTACAATCACACTAGCACAGAGCTCAAGACTTGTCCCCTGCTCAAGCATAGATTTAAAGCTCTAGATGCTCTTTCCCAGTTCTCATTCCTCATAATAAACTTTTCAGGTATTAATAAGGTGGACAATGAGAGATTGGAGGTTAAAGTCGAGACCAGCTGGATGGCCAGTGTGTGCTGCTTGATAGGAAATTGATATTTGTACTGGGACAGGAAAGATCCTATATTCTCTCTCTCTCTCTCTCTCTCCACACACACACACATACACCCCCCCCCCTACAGAAAGGAATAAATAACCCTTGTTTGCTGGAATCCTTCAGACCAGTTGGGTTAGATCTCTTTGCACCATACTTTGAAGAGATTATTGAGGTGTAGTGGGATTCCATTCAGCAAACTATATTTATACTTACACAGAGGACAGGACTTCAAATGTGTAAACTTGTACATTATTCCTGGATATGTATGACAGTTATGAGCACTGGTACAGTGGATATGTGCTCAAGTTATATATATTAAGGTGGCATGTTATGTTTATGAGAAGGCTTCTAGGGCAGAATATCTTTGGGTGAGTGCAATTCACTCACTTTCTGGGCCTAAATCAGGCGTGGGCAAGTTTGGGAGGTCTGGGACATTTCCCCCCGCAGACAGCCCCTGCTGGCTGCACTCTTGCCAATGCTGTGCCACTGAATTCCTTCTGCAGCAGTGTGTTTCCAAAATTTGGCAGCAAGCTGCAGATGTTTTTGCCGCCACCATGCATTTTGGTGGTGCAGCAGCGATGGAGGGCAGGGGCGATGTGGGGGTCCATGTTGCCCACCCCTGGCCTAAACAGATGTTTCGGGGACTATGGGGATGCATCTTCTCCAAGAATTTATGTAGTAATGGCTAGTTTAGAATTGTCACGTCACGTCATTCCACTCATCATTTCTGCATTTCTCTTCCAGTTCAAAGTGTGCTGCTTGCAGGGGGGGTGGGGGGTTATGGGGAGGATTCATGGGCAAGATGTGGTTCAGTGGCAGCTACTTAGGTCCATAATACCTAGTTAAGCCCTCCAAGATAGGCAAGTCACTTGCATTCAGATTCTGTGCTGGCTCTTTCATGGAACCCAGTATGACTGGAGAATGTGTGGATGTCCAGCTCTCATTCTCAAAGCATATCTAGATTCCTGGCTGCTACTGAAAACGCCACCTGCTCTAGACTGGGGATTGTTAAATCATATGAAAAAGGAATGCTCACATCTCTCTGGTAACCACATTCCTCTGCTAACCTCCAAGTTAGATTACTGCAGTGCGCTCTGCATGCGGCTGCCTTTGAAGACAGTTTAGAAGCGGCAGCTCATGCAAAATGCGACAGCCAGATTGATAACAGGAACAAGAAGGTCTGAACATATAAGCGATTCTGGCTCGCTTGCACTGGCTTCCTGTATGTTTGTGAGCCCTATTCAAGGTGCTGGTTTTGACCTATAGAGCCTGATATGGTTTGGAACCGCAACATCTGATGGAGCTCCTGTCCTGGCATGAACCCACCTATATACTACATTCATCTAAGGCCTTTCTCCAGGTGCCTCCTCTGACAGAGGCTTGGAAGGTGGCAGCAAAGGAGAGGGCCTTTTCAGTGGTAGCCCCCTATTATAGAAGGATCTCCCTGATGATGCCCACCTGGCACCAGCATTGTTATGTTTTCAGCACCAAGCAAAGACTGCAAAGACCTTCTTCTTTCAGGCATTTGGCAGCATATGATGAGGTTTTAATCAGGTCCTGGATTTTCCTTATTGTTGATTGTTTAACATTGTTTTAGATATATGTGTGTCTCTGTGTGTGCTGTCTGTTTATATGTTTGTGTGGAAATTGTTTTTATAATGTATTTTAAGGTTTTATTTATTTATTTATTTATTTATTTTTATTGTGTATTTATTTCATTTCTATATCACCCAATAGCTGAAGCTCTCTGGATGGTTCACAAAAATTAAAACCAAAGAGAACACAATAAAACAATATAGATAAAACAACAATAAAGATGTATATAAAACATCTTTGTTTTAATCTTTGTAAACTGCCCAGAGAGCTTTCAGCTATTGGGTGGTACAGAAATGATGTAAACAAAATGAAATGAAATCCCTCCATTCTAGCCTTCCCCAACTTGGTGCCTCCAAGTCTCCAACACACCTGGAGGATGCCAGGTTGGGGAAGGCTGTGATTCTGACACATGTGAGGCTTGGCTTGCTTTAGGCTGGACTGCTACCTGCTATTTATGAGGATGATTTGTATGCCTCATATATTGAATGTTAGCCTTAAAATGTTCCATTCTGAGATCTAATTTCTGCTATTATCTCTTGTGGAATTACTCGAACAATTTTTACAACACTGCAAATGACTCAGCCAGCAAGGCCCAAGCATCTTCCAAAAATACATAATAATCATGATTATGCATGTGGGTGTGTGTGTCATGCACTCAATGCTGTAGCCTCAGCAAGGCAGGGCCAGACAGAACAATGAAGAGCAAGTGAACAGAAGCAGGTGGGAGGCAGGATGCAAGCGGGGAGAGAGTTTGACTGGTACAGAGGTCACTTTCTCTAGATGACGGGGTACTCAGACTGAAGGGCATTAAAATATTTGGGGTTTTATATAGGAGGAAGTGGGAGGTGACTGGTTCTTCCACATCCCTGGATTCTCTGGCTAGAAGGGTCCAGCCCAAAGCTGGCTTGAAGGGCTGCCCCACCCCACCATTCACTTCCCTGGTGGTACAGTGAGTAAGGCACTTGTGGGGTAACACAAGTTCAAGCCCTCAAGCCTTGTTGTGGCTCAAGACAGTATCTATTCATGTTTATACACAGGCATTTTTGCCAATCCAGGGCCAGCATCAAGGGTTGGCATAGTGGGGCACCTGCCGAAGGGCCACACCCCAGGAGGAGCCCACTGACAAGAGCCCCCTGGAGTTACTCCTCCTCTTTACCACTGCAACCTGCTTGTTCGCCTCCCTCTCGCTCTGGCCCAGACAAAGGTGGAGGGGAGACGGAGAAGCAGGAGATGCCTTTGCTCACTGGCTCTCTGCCTGTCCGGCAAGCAAGTGGTAGCCATGAGGAGCAATAGCAGCTGCTGACAATGGCGGTGAGGCAGTAGACTCACTGGGGGATGGGGCCCATTGAGGGTGTCTTGCCCAAGGGCCCTCAAAAACCTGGTGCTTCTACTGTGCCAATTTCAGTTTTATTTGCAGCCTGCCTTCGTGTGTATCATACTCGAGGTGGTTCATGTCAAACTGACAAAGCTTGTAACAATATTAAAAAATCAGAAATGGTTTCATCTACAACATGTCAATAAATAGAATACAATAATTCATAATAAAGCAATAGATAAATATCAAAACGTTTGAGAACAATACTCTGGTAAATAACTTAAAATATAGCTAAGTACAAGATTAATAAGACCAATCACATAAGTCAGTCCATAATTACTGTATCATAGGGCTGTGCAGGGACCCCCCGAGCTGCTTTGTAGCTTCCAAGGTGGGCTCAATTAGGCTCAGGCAGATTCGGGGGGGCCTCCAACCTGACTTGGCCCCGAACCCGAAGTGGGATTTGGATGGTGAACCCTGCTTCGGATCCCCCCCGATGCCCTCGAGCAACCCCCCAGCTCCTTACCTGGGCCTCATCCTCCTGCTCTGCCACAGCCACTGCCTTCTCCGCTGCTGCACCACCACATTTATGTATGTATGTATATATGTATTTATTTATTTATTTATTTATTTATTTATTTATTTTCTTAATTGCCCATCTGGCCAGTCACCCAGCCACTCTGGGCGATGCACAATGGTACAATTTAAAACAGTAAAATTGTACATTAAAACATTTAAAAATATCCTAACCCACCCCAAATGCCTGCCTGAATAACCAAGTTTTCAGTGCATGGCAGAAGCTCATTAAAGAGGGGACATGGTAGAGTTCCCTAGGGAGGGTGTTCCACGGAGTGGGGGCCCTCTCCCTCATCCTCACCAGCCTAGCTGTCCTGGCTGATGGGACAGAGAGAAGGCCATCCAAGGCTGATCTTGTTAAGCAGCTTGTCTGGTGTTGCTGGAGGCGCTCCTTGAGATAGGCGCTCCTTCTCTGCCTTGTCTGCTGCCACATTCTCCTTGCTGCCACCACCTTCTCCCTCACCGCTCGTTGCCTCGCCGCCTTTGCTGCTGCCGCTGCCTTCTCCATCGCTGCTGCTGCCACCAGCTCCTGAGGCCTGGACGCATGGCAACTCACCTTCATGCAGGGAGTCACCATTTTTAAAATGGCAACCTCCTGGAAGTTCCAGGAAGTTGCCATTTAAAAAATGGTGACTTCCTGCAAGAAGAGTCACCGTGCGTCCAGGCCTAAGGAGCTGGTGGTGGTGGAGAAGGCAGCAGCAGCGGTGGCGAAGGCAGCAGCAGTGGCTGTGATGAAGAAGGCGGTGCTGGCACAGCAGCGCAGGAGGCAGCGGTGGTGGGCAGCGGGGGTGGCGAGGAGGAGGAAGCTCAGGTAAGGACGTGGAGGTGCCGGGGGGGCCTGGGCCGGGGGGCAAAGTTCTGAAGCCCACTGAGTGGTTCGGAGAGCCCCCAACCCACTCCGGGTCGCTTTCTGCCCCTTTTGCTTTGCCTCAGAAGGGGCACAAAGTGACTCGAAGCAGCCCGCTTTGACTTGGGGTTTGGGCCTTGGGCCGAAGCAGTGCACAGCCCTACTATATCATAACATGAAACCACTGAGTGAGATCAGTGGGAGTTTTGGGACTGGGTGTCATTGGCATGCAGATCGCACCCAACTCTCCCTCCATCCTGTACATCAGATTCAGGTGAAGTGATGGACGTGCTGAATTGTTGCCTGGAAGCAGTGATAGGCTGGAGGAGGGCCAACATACTGCAGTACAATCCTGACAGAATGAAGGCACTGTTGGTGGATTGTCCGTCTCTTGTCTGAGGTGGCATTCAGCTGTTCTGGAAGGTATTGCTTTCTCACTAGAGGATTGTGTTTGCAGTCTGGGGCTGCTTATTGAACCAGCTCTCTTGCTAGAGGCCTAAGTGGCCCAAGAGTGCATGGAGTGCCTTTCCCCACATAAGGTTGTTGCACCAGCGGTCACCTCTCCTGGACAGAGATAGCCTGGCTACAGTTGTCCATGCTCTGGAAACCTCCAGGTTAGACCACTGCAAGATATTGTACGCAGGGCTGCCTCTGAAATCTGCTCAGAAACTGGTCAGTGCAAAAGACAACCCCTGGGCTACTCACAACTCCAGTAGCTGCTGGCCCATTTCCAACCCAAAGGCAACCCTTTAAAGCTCTACATGGCTTGGGATCTTGATACTTAAGAAATGTCTTCTCTCACATCAACCTTATCGCCAAAAAAGAGGACAAAAGGGAATGCCAATTTGCATAATGTTTGCGTATGCTAGCTTATCTATACTGATGCAAATGCAGAAATGATTACTACAATTTTAAGAGAAATACAGTGTGTCTCACTATAGTGGGGAAGACTGTGACCATGTGACTGGTGGGCTGGCTCAGTCTGCTGTTAGGGTGCTAATAAATATTGATGGGCAATCTCAAGGTCCAGCTCTCCCTTATTTATTTATTTATTTATTTATTTATAGTTAGAATCATAGAATAGTAGAGTCATAGGAAGGGCCTATAAGACCATTGAGTCCAACCCTCTGCTCAATGCAGGAATCTAAGTCAAAGCATCCCCGACAGATGGCTGTCCAGCCTCGTCTTGAATGCCTCCAGTGTGGGAGACCCCACCACCTCCCTAGGTCATTGGTTCCATTGTCGTATTGCTCTAACAGTCAGGAAGTTTTCCTGATGTTCAGCCGGAATCTGGCTTCGTGTAACTTGAGCCCATTATTCCATGTCCTGCACTCTGGAATGAACGAGAAGAGATCCTGGGCTTCCTCTCTGTGACAAGCTTTCAAGTACTTGAACAGCACTATCATATCTCCCCTCAGTCTTCTCTTCTCAAGGCTAAACATGCCCAGTTCTTTGTAGTCTTCCTTGTTCTTCCTCCTTATTAACTGCTAAGGCCCTTTTATTAGCACACAATCACCAAGGCCTTATTGGGTTTCATTCTCAAAGTTAATTAGTATGCATAGCCAATTAGCAAACATGGTAGAAAATACATTTAAATACATTCAGTTACATTTATTGAGTTTGTACTTATTAATTCATTTCATAGAATCATAGAATAGTAGGGAAGGGGCCTAAAAGGCCATTGAGTCCAACCTCCTGCTCAGTCCAGGTCAAAGCATCCCTGAGAGGTGGCTGTCCAGCCTCATCTTGAGTGCCTCCAGTGTGGGAGAGCCCACCACCTCCCCAGGGAATGGGTTTCATTGTCATCTTTATCTTTAACCCAGGCTTGGACAGGATAACCCTTCGAAGAGAGGATGCCATCAAACAGAGGACTTGTCCTCTGACAGCCCTTCAAACAGAAGGGCATCTTCAAGTAGAAGACAGCAGCCCTTTAAATAGAGGGCTGCTCTCTGTAAAGTAGGGCATCTGGCCAGCCTATCACAGACATGGATATGAAGAGGAGTCCTGAAGAGCAACACTCAATATTCTGGTTGCCTGTTATGTGCTGATATAAGTTCCAGCCAGGGGCTGGAGACAAAGCCAAGGCAGCCAGAGGTGGAAACAGACTCACGCTCCCTTCCTTGGTGCAGGCAAATGTTTCATTTGTTTTTCATAGTGAGAATTAATAAAACAAATCATCCCCGTAAAAAGTAGTAAGGAAAAGTTTTGTTCTATGGCATACCTAAAAATGATGGTTCTTTATTTTCAGTTTTTAAGTAACATTAACATTGTGTAATGCATAATTTTACATTTTGCCTACTTTAGTTTAAAAGAATAACTCTGATAGAGGAGAACAATTAAAAGCATATTAGCCACGATTAGGTATTCAGCTGTGCACAACAGAGCTGGCAGACAAATATATCAGAGAAATTGTGGAAGAAAAACAGGGAAAATAAGTCTGCATTATGCATTATCATTATTATTCAAACAGTCCTGCAGCAAAATTCAGTCCTGGTGTAACTGAAAGCAGGGATCTCAATGGGCTGATGCTGGTTAAGCTTTTGTATGCAATTACAAACTAAAAATATAAAATAAAACTGTGATTTAAAATTCAAAGTGAAGAGCTCAGACCTGGAGGAATAACAGATCTGAAAGGGCACATGGAGATTTCAAAAGTGGGGTGGTGTGGGGGTGGCGGAAGACCCACCTCTTCAGAATATTAGGATCTGATGGAAACGTCTGTCTGACAAATCCAACCCAGAAATAAGTCTTTGGAATTCTGCAGCTTCCATTCATGAGACACACATCCCAGTGTTTCAACCATTCCAACAGTTTCAGCATTTGTGTTTGCCATTGTATCATCTTCACTCACATACCTTAAGGCAGAGGTAGGTATTGACTGGGTTTGCACAACATGCTTATTCACCCTCAGTGGTTGAGTATGGGTTGTTGTTGAACAGTGTGTTGTTTGTTGAACCATGTTGTCTGAACCCAGGACATTTTGCCCATGTTGCCTTGTTAAACATGCAGCATGGCTTCTTCTTCTCAAACAAGTCACCTTGAAAACCCATGGTTTTTTGTTGGGTTGTTCAGGGTGGTTAACAAGCCACACTGCAAGGTTAAGAAGGCACCCTGTGGAAAATATCCTGGGTTCAGACAATACGCTAACCCACGGTTCAACAAACAATCCACAGTTCAACAACAACCAACACTTAACCACTGAGCGTGGGTTAGCATATTGTGTGAATAGCCCCATAATCTGTGGCTAGGGTGTTCATTTACATATTTCCAAAAACAACTAGAATAATTGCATCACCAAAAAAAAGAAGACAAAAGAAGGCACCAACCTGCCTAGCATTTGCATGGCAAATATATGTGTATAGGGGCAAATTTAGAAACAATAACTACAATTTAAATAGAAATACAATATCTCTCTCTCCATAGGTAAGAAGACTGACCAGGTGACCTGTGTGCCTACTCAGTCTGGGGTCCAGGTGCTAACTGGTCCACCACCACTATCCCATGCTTTAAGATGATTTCTACATTCCTGACATCTGAGAGCAAAAAAGCAAAAGCAAACAAAACAAAAACCCGTTTGCAAACTCTGATAAACACCACATGCAGTGAAATCAAATGATAGCACCATCATGACTACAGGAATAAAATGGCGTTTGCTTCTGCTGTCCTGATGCTCAACACATTTATTTGGGGAATACACATGATTTTGTTGTTGAGAAAGATAATATATTTTAAAAGTAAAAGTAATAAAATATGCATCTGAAACTATGTTCATGCCTGGCTAGCCTCCCTCCCTGCTTATAAGTGTGTGTGTGTGTGTGTGTGTGTGTGTGTTTTAAAAAAATAAGAACAACTAAATGATGCTGCAGTATCCAACGTCAGCCCTGCTGGGTCCCAGCATGCCCACGCTGGCCCAGGGGCTACTGCTGGGCCTGTTTGCCATTGCCCCCATCACTTGCCACTGTCTAGTCATTTGGGCCCACCTGGGCTGTGGGGGACTTTGGCTCCAAAGTCTTGCCCAGCTGCACCAACACTTCAAGGCCCCTGCAGTTCTGCCTCCTTACGGAGCCTTTAAACCAGACTTGGACTGGACAGCCCATCCAATAGAGGACACCTTCAGTTCAAATAGATGACTGTCTTCTGCCAGCTCTCCAATTAGTAAAGCAGGAGACCTGGCCACACCGCTTGTGGTCCTCCAGATGTTGCTGGACTCCAGTTCACATTGTTCCTGACCATTGGCCATGCTGGTTCGAATTGATGGGAGTTGGAGTCCTACAACATCTGGAAAGCCACAGGTTTAGTGATGGCACCAAAGTTTGAAATGGGGCGGGGACTTGCAAGGATGACCTTAAGAATGATCTTTCCTCTCACTGAGCTCATCATGTCTTGGGTAAAAAGGCATTGGCTGTTTCTTTTTTAACTAATGCAAATCCTGTGTTGCCACAGGGGCTAGTAGTCTGAGAATGACTGGATAAGAATATGTTTGTCCTTTCCCCTTGTGACTGGAACAACTCTACACTTCTAAAATAAATGTACTACAAATAAACTGGCAAAGCTGAAAACAAAAAAGATGTTTTTTTTTAAATGATGGTTTACCATTTCTTGAAGTTTAAGGTCGAAAACACGTGATGTAAGGTTTCTCTCTCTCTTCTCCCTCTGGGTCCTTTCAGTTGTGTCTCCTCAGCTGCTCTTCCTCCTACTCTAACTACTACCAACTGACTTTTCTTCAGCCCCTTTCCCAACTTTCTGTGCCTGTCCTTTCATTGACTCAGCACTCTAAGAGCTCACAGGAGTAAGCATTATTACACAAGCATGCACACACTGTGTCACATGTTACATTATTATATGCACAGTGTGGGGCACATGGACCTCACCTTTGCTTCATCTCTCTCCCTTCTCCCTTCCTGAGCTGCCCAAAGTTTAAGCTTTGAACTTTCTTTGAAATTGCAAAATGTTCTGCATGTCTACACTGCTCAAGCTTCAGTTTAAAATAAAAATGAGCAAAATCATGCTGGTAGATCTCTAGTAATAAGCCTTACACTACCATATTGGGGGAACTGGATTGATGTTGCACTGAATATATCACTACCCACTCTGTAGGTTACTATGTCCCTGTAATACCTGTTCAATCTGTAATAAGCATATTATATTACAAACATCATATGTCACCTGTGCTCCTTATTCCATAGGAAGGTCATCCTTCAAAGATGGTTTGGAATGTCCCATTGCTTCGGGGGGGGGGGAGCTGTGGTTCTCTTGGAGTCCCAGTTTACTGAGCTAGCAAGAGAAAGAGAGATTCAAAAGATCCCAAAGACTGGAGCATATTCTCAAAGTGGGCAGAAGGGAGGAAGATTGCACAGAATGGGCGGGGGAGCATAAGCAATGAAAGCTAGGGCCACAGGGCTGAGAGTTGACCCTCTCAAGGGTCAGAGTCACCTGACATCTTCACTGGGGGTGAGGGAGACCTCACTTATGGGAAAAGAGGTGGTACAGTGACCATATGTTCTACTTTATGGAGGACGCCTTCTATTTAAAGGCATCCTCCAGTTCAAGTCTGGATTAAAATTAGAGGACCATCAGAAGGGAGAGCCGGAGCCTTGAAGTTGCCCATCAACAGTTACTGCCTGACTGAGCAGGCATACAGGTCACTTGGTCATAATCTTTCCCTCTATGGTCAGATGTAGTGTGTTTCTATTTATAGTAAACACTTCCGAATTTGCTTGTGTACATACAAAAAAAGCATGCAAATGGTACGCAAAGTGGCATCCTTCTTTGGAGGGGCATCATGCATTTCCTCTTTCTTGGCAATGCTTAAGTGGTGTCTCTGTGGAAGCTCCCTCCTTATACCCACCTGAGCTAATTGGATCAGGCAAATGGAATCTGACATATCCTGAGCTACTCTGCTCTGTGCAAAATAGTATTCGTTGGTTGGACCCTCCCCTCTGTTTTCTCAGCACAAGCAGCACAGGGGCATACACCAATACACACCACCAGTTTGGGATTTTGTAGCAGTTAATGCCACTCAGGGATATTGTCCTCAACTTATTTCCGCTTCCCATGATCTTTTGCTCTGCCTTTCCTTTTGGCCAATCCTCCATCTACCTCCATTTCTCCTCCCCCACAAATCTGTGGTTAGGTATTCTTCAGAATTCTGACCATATTCCACCCCCCAGACATAGACACAACCTGTGATTACTGCTGCTGTTGTCAAAAAAGCAAAGAAAGCAATCAATCAATCTCATGGAAACCCAGGAAAGCATCAACCTCACCTTTCCTTTCATCTCTCCTCCAGTTATATTTATATTGTAAGCTGGGCCTGTCTTACAAAGAAGATGCTGAGCACAAACCAGACACAGCCTTTTTCTCAGAACTTACTTTTCATGATAATTAACTCCACCCTCTCTCGCTGGAACATCTTCTACAGAGCAGGAGATTAACCCTTAGGCTACCTCAACCTAATAATACCAAAAACATGGTATTATGTCACTATGCTCTGCATTTCCCTACCATCACTCCATTGATCGCAGGAGGTGGAGGAACTCAGGACGCAATAGAATCATGCCATGCATTTTGGTTTACTACAGATTACCAGACAGAGAACAGGAGGAAACAAAGGGCTTCTGCTTTTAGCAGTCCACTCCACATGGATCTCCACCAGTAATGTCTATTTCCCTTCTTAGACAGATGTAAGTCACCTGGGATTGCTGTTTCCTAAGACAATTGTATGTGAAAGAACCTTGTTATAGTAATAAGCCTTCTTTTAGTTTCTCATTTCAGATATATATATCAGTGATTAATAGTGATTAATAGTTCATTAGGTGCCCTAAGACCAAGTATTTCATTGAGGGTGAAAACTATAACGGCAACAACAGCGACAGGAGGATGTCACCTTCCCTTTCATTTCCTCTTTCAGTGCAGAAGGAACTTTTACATGTCGCTGAACCCACTGGGCAAGCATGTCACCACTGCAGATAGTAGCAGAAATCCAGACAGAATTAGATTTTCTTGAGGGAACAGAAAGACATATTATTCGACAAGAGGCCTGATCTCTGTCTTGTTACAATAGGTCATTGGTTAATGTTAAGTGCTACCAACTTGTAGAGGTGTGCAATAATGTTTTCATTTTGTTACTTCATATTCATTATTAAACTCTGCTTTCAATTTGTTATTCATTGATTAAAATTGCATTTGTTTTGTCATTTATGTGTGCTACTCGCATTTGTTTTGTGATTCCCATTCATTTTCATTGGTTTTCTTAAAAAAAAAAATCATTATTTTGGCCACCATTTGTGATGGAATAGCTCTGGGACTCATTCTGCAGCTGTTCTCAGTAGCCACCATTTTATTTACCCAGAATACCCTGGATCTTGCATTATTCGAGGGCATTCTGGGGGAAAAAGATTTCTACCACCCAAACATAGTAATCTGACTGGCAACAACCATTTTTTTTTCTAGAATACCCTGGACTGATGTAATATTTGGGGCTTTCTAGATAAATACACAGTTGACCACCATGAATGGCCACAGAAATTAGTGTTGCTGCTGCCACTGCTGGAAAGTGGTAACCCTCCCCCACCCCCAATGGCATTAATAAGTATCAGTGGGAGTCCCATATAAGATTTTCATTTGTATGGGTTTGTCCTCTGAATGGGTCCATTCAATTTTATTTTTGATTTGTTCCAAAATGAATGGACGCCCCCCACCCCCATTATACAGCCTGACCAATCATGAAGGGATTGAGTTGTGCAGCAAAATACATTTCCAGCTCCTGGATCAGTACTTCAAGAATATATACAGTGGCCTGCCAGAATACAGAAGTTGGTCATCCCTGATCTAAATTATAATTCTGAAGAAGTTAAAAGGAAGAGGGGAGACATGGAGGAGCAGCACATCCATGTCTCTTGTAATTCCCTTTGGTGTAGTGATAGGTTTTGAGGTGCAGGTGCTGCTCATAACAGTTCTCACAGGCATGCCCCCAAGGAGAGTCCAAAAATTCAGACAGCTGTGTGGATCCATATGAACAAACCTGTTCTAGCAATTTTCATCTCCGCCAGGAGTAGGTCTTTTGTAAACCTAATAGGTCTTATTTGCCCATTCAAGATCAAGCCGCCCCAAAATTCTTCGCATTACAACAGGGAGCAATATATTGTTGCTAGGAAAATTCATTCTCCCCCATCTAATGTGAGAATTGTAAATAAGCTAAGATGGAACAGGGAATTCTGATGTGGGTGGCAGATAGCGATGTACAGATTTTGTTAAATCTGTTCCATCTGTGTTTCATGGATTGTCAGGCATGTTACATTCTGTTGTCTGCTTGTTGATGGAATCAGATTTTTAAACCAGAATTTCATTCCATTTGTGCTCATTCGCATTAGCGCTAATGCTCACTTGCGAACTTACGGAGATCCACTAATGAACATCAGTTAATGGGAATTAGAGCTAACTCGTAACATCTAGTTCTGCCATAATACACACTAAGAAATACACAGGTCTGCAGCAGGGGGGGAAAGCCCTAAACCCCTTACTAATGCATTATGAAGTGAGAATAGGATAAACCAGATATACATGAATAAATTCTATGCTTGGAACTTCTTGTTCCTTTATTCTATACTCTGAAGACACAGATAGGACCAGCTTCTGCCATTTTGCATTTTAGACTGCAATTATGTGCATGGAATTCTCTTAAATAGTACTGGTATTATGCATGATAGTGATGATGTGGAAAGGTTATGGCACTGGAGCTGACCTGGCAATTACTTTGGAAAGTCCCAGAAATGTGACTGTACATTATAAAAACATTAGTATGACGGAACATGCTGTGTGATAATGATGGGATTTTTCTTAACAAAATCTCTGCAGCTGTTGGAATGCCACACACAAAGGGAATATTTCCTCAACTGGTTATTTCTCTACCTGTATTCCTGACGCCCTCTAATCAGTGACTGGTTCTCTTAGCTACTTTTGTTGCATCAGTGACGGTGCCAGAGGCTTGCTAGCATTTACCAAAGAATTAAAGAATTTAATGGCCCATGTGTATACTGAGTTTATAGTCAATGCATTTCATTGTGTTATGGTTTCAGGTTCTGTTATGAAGAGGGCAAAACAATTCAGATGGCCACTGTGGATAAATAATTGCGACTGCAGACATTTTAGTCTCTTTATTAGACCATCATAATGGAAACATGCAATAGTTGCATTGTCATTCGGAACATTTACAATTTACAGCAGCACAAAGTGAGGAGGGATTAAAGCTTGGGTCACGAAGAATCGGACAGGACTTAACGACTGAACAACAATAAGATAGTGCTTAACAAATAAGAATGTTCTATCTTTTAATGCAGCATAATCTACTGTTCTAAGCACATAGGCACACACATTTCTTTAGTATGAAGAGCTCTGTGAAGAACAGAAGCTTGCATCTTATCCATTAACATAGAATGGCTAAATAAAATGTATCATGTTCACACTTCCTGCCTTTAACCCAGACAGATTCTTGGCTGACAAGTCCTCAACTTAGACAGAAATGGAAAGCTTTGAAAGATAAGATTTCCCCACTGTAAATAACATAATCTCTTCAAAGCTCAGTTAATTAAGACTCATGTCCTTTTATTCTTTTTGTATGATGTCAAATCAATCAAAATAAAGCAAATATTTTAAAAAGTGGGAGCAGAGGTAGGTTGGAATGGGCAGATATGCTGAAGAGGGAAGCTTTCTCCTCAGCTGGTTTTGTACACTCTACCAATGTACAATGGTCCCAGAAATGGAATTCTTCATTCCTAAGAAATCCAACACTACAGATTGCACCAAAGTTCATAATTACATGGCTTGTGATATGGATTTGGCCCATTCATAATGCTTGGCTGATATTCAAATGGAGCACCATTCCTCCCCTGCCTTCTTCTCTGATAGACTTCTGTAGATGTGCTGTATTAAGCAGAATAGAGCACCCGCAAATGTGTTCTCCCCCACTTTAACAGCAGCCCTGTTCAAGGATTCTATATGTGGATCTAACAAATGCATGAGGAGAGGGAGGGCTTCAACCTTCAAAATCAGCATTCTGGCTCACGTGAAGAGCCTCCATGGATACAGGAGGTTCTCCACTTCAGATGATCACCCTCCACAAGTAGAGGGTAACAAATATGATGACAGAGTGGGGCAGCACTGGCTGGAGCACTCCCTGTCCTTATGCATTTATTAGATCCACATATAGAACACCTGAATAGGACGTATGTTCTTATGCTTTTAAACGCCCCAAGGCATTCGTGTTAGATTAAAGCTCACTGTCCAAGCCTACACAGTAGTACAGTCTGCTGCATAAGACTGTTTTTCTGAGATGCTACCACCATGATTGTTCCTATGGAATCTCATAAACACACACAAGCCAGGGGGCAGAACCGGCTGCCCTCCAGCTGAAGTTTTGTGTTCTCTTGGCTACTCTGGGCAATTCCAGAAAACACATAGCCAAGTAACTGAAGGCTCTGACTATAAAAAGCAGGTGCAACTTTAAAGAACCATAAACAACTCTTATGGATGTTTATCTTAGAGAAGAAGCAGAGAAAATAACAAAATAGAAGATTACTCTGTCAAATTACCTTTCTGTTGTTGTTGTTCAGTCGTTCAGTCGTGTCCGACTCTTCGTGACCCCATGGACCATAGCACGCCAGGCCTTCCTGTCCTGCGCTCTCTCCCGGAGCGTGCTCAAGTTCATATTCATTGCATCCGTGATGCTATCTAGCCATCTCATCCTCTGCCGTCCCCTTCTCCTTTTGCCTTCAGTCTTTCCCAGCATCAAGGTCTTTTCCAGGGAGTTTTCTCTTCGCATTAGGTGGCCAAAATATTGGAGCTTCAGCTTCATTATCTGTCCTTCCAATGAGCACTCAGGGTTGATTTCCTTTAGGATGGACTGATTTGACCTCCTTGCAGTCCAGGGCACTCGTAAGAGTCTTCTCCAGCACCACAGTTCGAAAGCATCAATTCTTCGGCGCTCAGCCTTCCTTATAGTCCAGCTCTCACAGCCATACATTACTACTGGGAAAACCATAGCTTTGATTAGACGGACCTTTGTCGGCAAGGTGATGTCTCTGCTTCTTACTATGCTGTCTAGGTTGGCCATAGCTTTCCTCCCAAGGAGCAAGCGTCTTTTAATTTCATGGCTACAGTCACCGTCTGCGGTGATCTTGGAGCCCAAGAAAGTAAAATCTGTCACTGCTTCCATTTCTTCCCCTTCTATATGCCAGGAGGTGATAGGGCCAGATGACATGATCTTCGTTTTTTTAATGTTGAGTTTCAAACCAGCTTTTGCACTCTCCTCTTTCACCCTCAACAAGAGGCTCTTGAGATCCTCTTCGCTTTCTGCCATTAGGGTGGTATCGTCTGCATATCGGAGGTTGTTGATAATTCTCCCGGCAATCTTAATTCCGACCTCTGATTCATCCAACCCGGCATTTCTCATGATGTACTCTGCATATAAGTTAAATAAGCAGGGTGACAATATGCAGCCTTGTCGTACTCCTTTCCCAATTTTGAACCAATCGGTTGTTCCATCTCTGGTTCTTACTGTTGCTTCTTGATCCTCGTACAGGTTTCTCAGGAGACAGGTAAGGTGGTCTGGTACTCCCATCTCTTTAAGAATTTGCCACAGTTTGTTGTGATCCACACAATCAAAGGCTTTAGCGTAGTCAATGAAGCAGAAATAGACGTTTTTCTGGAATTCTCTTGCTTTCTCCATGATGCAGCGAATGTTGGCGATTTGATCTCTAGTTCCTCTGCCTCTTCTAAACCCAGCTTGTACTTCTGGTAGTTCTCGGTTCGCATACTGCTGAAGCCTAGCTTGTAGGATTTTGAGCATCACCTTGCTGGCATGTGAAATGAGTGCAATTGTGCGGTAGTTTGAACACTCTTTGGCGTTGCCCTTCTTTGGAATTGGAATGTAAACTGACCTTTTCCAGTCTTGTGGCCACTGTTGAGTGTTCCAGATTTGTTGGCATATTGAATGCAGCACTTTAACAGCATCATCTTTTAGGATTTTAAATAGCTCAGCTGGAATACTGTCATCTCCGCTAGCTTTGTTGTTACTAATGCTTCCTAAGGCCCACTTGACTTCACTCTCTAGGATGTCCGGCTCAAGTTCAGTGACCGCACTATCATGGCTATCAGGGACATTCAGATCTTTCCTGTATAGTTCTTCTGTGTATTCTTGCCACCTCTTCTTAATCTCATCTGCTTCTGTTAGGTCCCTGCCTTCTTTGTCCTTTATCATGCCCATCTTTGCACAAAACGTTCCCTTGAGATCTCCAATTTTCTTGAAGAGATCTCTAGTCTTTCCCATTCTGTTGTTTTCCTCAATTTCTTTGCATTGTTCATTTAAGAAGGCCTTCTTGTCTCTCCTTGCTATTCTCTGGAACTCTGCATTCAGTTGGGTATATCTTCCCCTTTCTCCCTTGCTTTTCGCTTCCCTTCTTTCCTCAGCTACTTGTAAAGCCTCATCAGACAGCCACTTGGCTTTCTTGCATTTCTTTTTCTTTGGGACGGATTTCGTTGCTGCCTCCTGAACAATGTTACGGACCTCCGTCCATAGTTCCTCAGGCACTCTGTCTATCAGGTCTAATCCCTGAAATCTATTCCTCACCTCCACTGTATATTCATCAGGGATATGATTTAGGTCATACCTGAACGGTTTAGTGGTTTTCCCGACGTTCTTCAATTTAAGCCGAAATTTTGCAAGAAGCAGCTCATGATCTGAGCCACAGTCAGCTCCAGGTCTTGTTTTTACTGACTGTATGGAGCTTCTCCATCTTTGGCTGCAAAGGACATAATCAATCTGATTTCGATACTGACCATCTGGTGAGGTCCATGTGTAGAGTCGCCTCTTGTGCTGTTGGAAAAGAGTGTTTGCTATGATCAGCATGTTCTCTTGGCAAAACTCTATTAGCTTTTGTCCTGCTTCATTTTGTACACCAAGGCCATGCCTGCCTGTTATCCCGGTGATTTCTTGACTTCCTACTTTAGCATTCCAATCCCCTATGATGAAGAGGACATCTTTTTTTGGTGTTAGTTCTAGAAGGTGTTGTAGGTCTTCATAGAACCGATCAACCTCAGCTTCTTCGGCCTCAGTGGTTGGGGCATAGACTTGAATTACGGTGATGTTGAATGGTTTGCCTTGGATTCGTACTGAGATCATTCTATCATTTTTAAGATTGTACCCCAGTACTGCTTTTCCCACCCTTTTGTTGACTATGAGTGCTACTCCATTTCTTCTAAGGGATTCTTGCCCACAATAGTAGATATGATGGTCACCTGAATTAAATTCGCCCATGCCTGTCCATTTTAGTTCGCTGATTCCCAAGATGTCGATGTTCAATCTTGCCATCTCATGTTTGACCACCTCCAGCTTACCTTGATTCATTGATCTGACATTCCAGGTTCCTAAACAATATTGTTCTTTACAGCATCGGATTTTCTTTTCACTACCAGACACATCCACAGCTGAGTGTCCTTTCGGGTTTGGCCCAGCCGCTTCACTCTTTCTGGCGCTACTTGGAAATACCCTCTGCTCTTCCCCAGTAGCATATTGGACACCTTCCGACCTGAGGGGCTCATCTTCTGGCGTCATCTCTTTTAGCCTTGTGATACGTTCCATGGGGTTTTCTTGGCAAGAATACTGGAGTGGGTTGCCATTTCCTTCTCCAGTGGACCACATTTTGTCAGAACTCTCTGCCATGACCTGTCCGTCTTGGGTGGCCCTGCACGGCATAGCTTATGGTTTCACTGAGTTACGCAAGCCCCTTCGCCACAACAAGGCAGTGATCCATGAAGGGGACCTTTCTGTACTGCCTTGCTAAAATATTGCCAGTAGTGTTCCATAATGTTATATTTACAAGAATCCTTTCAATTTGGGCCATTTCAGTGAGGTGAGAGTTGGGAATGTGTATTGGACATCCCTGGCTGGAAGCAGATCCAGCTACATGCACCCCTTAGGTAGACATTAGGAAGTGTGTCTCTATGGGAAGAGAGAGAACTGAACTTCCCAGGAGTTCCACTCTTTAATGAGGAGCATAGCTAGGTTGGAATGGGAGATGTGCCAAAGAGGGAAGAGTTCTCCTCAGCTGTTTCTCCTTCCCTATTTTACCGGGCATTCCAAAGATGTCCACAACCGTGGTGATAATGACCAATTGATCGAGCTGTGCAAGGCATATTCTGTGAAAAAAACAGTCAGGGAAGCTGTGCTACTCATGCAAATGAAGGGTAATGGTTGAGAGGGAGATACCACTTACACATTTATTCAGACTAGTCTGAAGAAAACAGAGGCATTTCTTAGAACAATAACAGGTAGCTAAAGGCTATGGGGTTGTAAAAAGGTGTCCCCAACCAGTCGTGTCCAACTCTAGGGTGCGGTGCTCTTCCCCGTTTCTAAGCCAAAGAGCCAGCGCTGTCCGAAGACGCTTCTGAGGTCATGTGGCCGGCATGACTAAACACCGAGGTGCACGGAACGTTGGTTGTACCCAATGCTAATCTAACTTAAGGCCACTCATTTCAGTGGATCTACTCTAAGTAGGACTAACATTGGATTCAACCCAGTGGGACTTTAAGAGTGAAGGGGAAGAAACTTTCTCTATCTAGGGACAGACAACTGTTCCATAAGCCGCAATAGTGGATATTAATTCCAGCTTATGGGAGTGCTCAGAGTCAGCTGTTTTGTGGGTGCAAACACAAATACTTTTTTGTCAGCATTTTGTTCTCGATGAAACTCTGTGGAGAAACTCGCACAAAGAGTCTGAAGTTGATATATAATGTAATCTTATAAGCTTACTCAGCTGTAGAGGGGTGGGTATAAATACTTCAAAGAAACAAAAGAAATGAAGAGGGGGAACAAATAAATAAATAAATAAATAAATAAAAACTAAAAACAGGGATGTATGTGACATTTCCACAGCCATTCAATATTGCACTTTTGGTGCTAGGAAAATGCAATTTCTCAGCAAAAGAAAATGTCTTCAAGAAAAAGTATGAATTCCCTAAAACTTCCATAATTCACAACCAGCGGGGTGTCCACGTTGGGTGGGGATGATGGGAGTTGCAGTCCAACACATCTGGAAGGTGCCAGGTTCAGGACAACTTCCCCTACAGCCACTGAAATAGTTTGGAATTGGATACACCTATATCAGCTTAAGAAGCTGAGATAGGAGCAAGCCTTGTGCCAGTGCACACTGCCCCTTCCCTTCTAAGTTCTTGGCATGCTGTACTTAAGCCTGGAAGTTGTTGTCATGGACCAGGACTAAAAGCCCTTGGAGACAGAGATTTCCAGCAGCAATGACTCTGAGGCATCAGAACCAGTTCTCAATCTTTCTCAAGTGGGGCCCTCCCTGGTGGATCCCGCATCCTGTCTACTTGATCCCTGGGAGGCTGCTTCTGCCCCCTGACTCCAAGAGACTTCTCTAGTGAGCAGGGAGGTCCTGGGGAGCATTCCCTAACCAGTTCCTTAGGCCCTCACACCCAGAAGAAGCCAGCAACTATGGGAAAGAGCACTGGCCGTTTTAAAAACCACATACAGCCCTTTAGGAAGTGGCACTCCTAGAATGACTCCTGGCTTGGTTATAAACTCCTATCAGTCACTCTAGGCCAGTGCTGGGGTAACATATCTCTCTCTCTATCTGTCTATCTATCTATCTATCTATCTATCTATCTATCATCTATCTATCTATAACATTTCCATACCGCCCAATAGCTGAAGCTCTCAGGGTGGTTCACAGCACCATATTAGCTGCAGGATTGCTCTCCATGGTCCTGAATTGGAGTGCACAGTCCCTGGATAAGTACCTGCAATTCTGTCATGTGTTTTGAACCTGCTTTTTCCTAGACCTACTTCAGGCAGCTGCCTTACCCTGTGCTTCCTCACTTGCTTAGTCTGTTGTCCAGTAGAGCCAATGACATCCATGAAGGAGCAGGACAAATGTCTTTAATTAACCACACTCTCTTGTCATATCTGAATTAAGGAACTATGGTCACCAGGTCTGGAGCAAACCAGGATCTTAACCCATCTTCAGACTGGTTTAAGATCTTGGCTTCTTCCAAAGCTGGTACCCATAGTTTCCAAGTTTGGATTTCATGGGAAACTATGGACAATTGAAGACTTCCTGTGTTCATTGAAACATGCTGAGAAAGGAAGAAGCAAGGGGAGGTGCAAGGAGAAAGCATGCACTTGCAAGTCTCATGCCTATCTCATATACATCCGAACTGGCCAATCAAGGAACAACTTCTACATTGTTCATGCTTACAAGTCTTCTGGAAAGACCCATAGAAAACTGTACAGCATTCCAAATATCCTTTTGCAAGTGTAAATGGTAACCGTCTTCCCAGAGTAAAGCCTTCTTTGATAATTCAGTTTACCAAAAGGTCACCATTTACAGAAGTGTAATCATTTTCATTCTCAAGTACATTTCCATCATAAGCTTTTGACATTTCCCCCCTAAAGGTCAAACATTAACCCTAATCATGTTTCTAACTCTCCCTCATCACCTTCATTCAAAAGATGAAGAAGAAAAAGAAGAAGAAGCACAACCTAGTTGAGCTTTTAAGCAGAGATACTGCCATATAAATCTAATATGTATGAGAAAAATGTAAATCAGTAGTCATGGCTCCTTCAATAGTTTTGGTGCTTTAAAAAGGAATGGCTATAAAGATTGCTCTTTCTCCCTCTTCAGGCCTGTATCTTTATGGCTTTTCTCATTTTCTTTGACTAATGTGGCAACAAAGCTCCAAGCAAAAAATTAAGCAAGGAAGGAAAATGTGGCAGCACAATGCTAATAAAATGGGTAAAACAGTTAAACAATATTGGGCTCTATATACAATGTGAACATACTGATCAATAGTTTTAATTATAAGGCATTGGCTTTGCTTTTATTTCAGCTGGAAGGAGACAAGCAAACTGGCATAAAGCCAGTTTGACCAAAGTCATATATTTTGTTTCAGGCATCAGTTACTTCCCACGCTTCATGAAGATACTTTAATACAACTAAGGCTTTTCACTGGTGCTACAACTTGTGTTTGTCATTTTGATCCTGCTCAGAATAGGGTGGCCATGTGTCCTACTTTACAGAGGACAGTCCTCTGTTTGAAGGCATCCTCTGTTTGAAGGATTCTCCAGTCCAAGTCTGGTTTAAAAATAAAGAATCATAGAAAGAGAGAGTTGGGCCTTGAAGTTGCCCGATAACAGTTAGTACCTACACAGCAGAATGAGCAGGCAGTGATGTCGCTTGATCACAGTCTGCCCTGCTATGGTGAGATTTATTATATTTCTATAGAAATATTAATATTTTTTTCTAAATTTGCATAAAATTTGCAAGGGGTAATACATATTAGCCCATGCAAAATTTTTACACAAATCTCTGCCCTGTTTTGTCCTATTTTTGTGTGGTGCGTTTTCCCTTTTTTGGTGATGCATAAGTGGCTACCCTATTGGAATATTTCATTATTCAGAGACCCAACTGCACATACAGATAACAGACCTGGCCTCCACCCCCCATATCAATTACTAAAATGCGCTCAGTGTGGATCATCCCTTGAAGATGGTTTGGAAGCTACAGCCAGGGCAGAACGTGGTGACACAGTTGTTAAATGAGAGAGGTTACAGGACGAACATGAAGACTACACTGGTTCTTTTGCTTTGGCTGCCTTTATCTTCTCTTGCTTAGTTCAAGTGCTGGTTATGGCCATTAAACTAGGAATGTGCACCACTGACCACAAGATTTGGTTGAGACCCTGATTTCGCAGTTTGGAAAACAGCCCAATCCAGCTTTGACAAATTTGGAGGCTGCCCCACTTGACTGGGGGGCCGTATCTGAATAGCCCATTGACTATCACTGGACATCCACAAATAGCTATGCCCATTTTTTTTGTCTGTTCGATGAAATTGGATGACACTTGCAGGAATAATAGCCCCTTATAAAGGGATGGAGTCTGCCAAATATCGGACAAAACAGTGCAGGTTTTTCTGTGCTAGGTATCTTTATATACTGATCTAAAAAAGAAGACGCAAACTTCCAATAACTTTTTTATTTCTTGGCAAAATTGGATTACATTTGCAGACATAGTTGCCCCTTCTGATGGCATCATGCCTACCAAGTGTCAGGTGAGTAGCTCCAGGCAGTTTTGTGCAAGAGCTGCCTTTATAGTTTGGGGTATGGGGTTATCCCCTTATGTGACATACAGCAGAGAGGTAGCCCTACCTAAGGAACCCACAGAATTTCAGAACAATAGGTGCAGCAGTTTTTGTGGAAAGGGAGACTTCAAATTCAGGGTGGGGGGAAGTGATTTGTTTTCACTTCCCCAATCTGTGGGCATTTTTGCAGTTTGTATGAAAATGGCAAGACATCTGCTAATTTTCAGACGAATAGGTGCAGAGGCTAGGGAGCTAGGGTGACTGAAAACCAGTTGAGGATTTTTCTTGTTTTCTTCTCAGTTGGCACCAAAGTTAGAAAGTGCAATAGGACAAGAATGGATGATGGATGTGGAGAATACAGCAGTAGAGGTAGAAGGACTTGAACGTCCACCATTTTCCAAACAAACACCCAGTGCTACACCCTCCCAGGTCCCACAGTCTCCACAAAAACTCTTTTAACTTTCCTGCTCTTGAGAGACAGAACCAGCAAAGGATCATCATGGCTCCTATATTCCTTTATGTGATTTATTTGTTTTAATAACTGCACATACACTCACACTACAATCCACCCAATGATGCATTAGTGCTGGTTACAGGAATGGGTCATGAGGAAGTGGATGGGTGGGCAGCAGACAAAACAACATGGGAGATCTGTCTTAGGAACAAGTTCAGAAGTTCATACATGAGATACAAAAGCATTGCCCTACTTCTGAAAGATAGTTTCTACAATTGTATGTTCCTACCTAGATCCTGAGATCTTCTTTGGAGGTCCTTTTCTGGATGCCCCCACCAAGGGAGGTCCAGTGTGTAACTTTTAGTGACAGGGCCTTTTTAGTGGTGGCACCCCAGTTGTGAAGAATGCTTTCCCCAGGGGGCTCACCTGGTGCCCACTTTGCTGTTGTTTTTACTTTCCCAAGCCTTTCCAATCTGATCTAGCTTTTAACTATGTCTTAGCTTTATTGATTTATTTTCAGCTCTTTGTGTTTTAGGCTGCATTATTTTTATTTTAATGTCAAAGGGTTTTTTAAAAAAAATTGTTTATTTTTATGATGTAAGCTGCCTGGAGAATGTTCTGTTATAGGGTGGTCTATAAATGCTGCAAAATAAATAAAATACTACAGTTCCAGTTGCATATCACATTATGGCATGCGGTATTTTGATGAGACAGGAAGAAAAATGCGAAGGAAATGCATCAAGATTAAAAGAAGCCATCTCGCTGCTGAGGATCATGTCTATTGTATGACCTTCTTTTTGTGGAAAGGCATGAAAGAGGCATTTTGAGACCAGGGAAATTCCCAGGGCCCAGCCAGGCCACTTAGTGCTGCCCATGTACCCTTCTCAAATAAAAGCAATTTAGAGAGTATAAAAGCAAGTGGCTGTCAGAGCAAGTGTTGAATATCAATTGCATTACTTGATCTTTGTTTCATCTCTTGATATTTATCTTGCAGGTAGTTGTATGTTTTTGATCTCTAAGCAGTTGCTGAAAAGCTCTCTATTTTTTGTAGGTTTTTGTGTGTACATCTGGTCATATATGAAGTCGTTAGGCTACATGCAAAGCAGCCGACTTTCTACCTCTCCCATTAGCAATAAATGAACACAGCCCTTTGTGGCAGCAGGGCAAAAGTTGTCTCTTCCCCCACCCCTAATTAAGGGCATTAGTATGGTGGATGGGTGTATGTGTGCACATTTCATTGCACACCCCACTGAAAGTGATGCAGCTTGGATGGACACATCTATGAGAGAGGGTGTGTCCGAATGCAGAAGTTTCCCATTTGCATTTTAATGTCAACAGGATGCACCAATGTGCATTTGAATGCATATCCCCATCCGTATCCAGTTGCAATGAGTCACACATGATTACATATGCAACATCTCATTGGTCAAGGGGAGGGCTTCATATGCTCTCAGTAAAATGACACAGCCAGGTCTCCATCTCTATCCCTATTCTGCCCCATGTATGCATGGATGCATCGTTAGTCAACCATGCCCTCTTCTAGAATACTCCATTGCATTCACCCGCCTATTAATTTTCCCATCCCTCCCCCAACAATCATTTAGTATTTCAGGGCCAGTGAGCATGCTCAGTCTTGACTGGGCTGTGTTTGGGCTCTGCCCCCACCCTTAGGGATTCCCTCTCCCCAATATTTTCTGTGCCTTAGTAAATCTTGGTGTTTTCCTGAGCATGTTACATATGGATCCATACTCAGCTCTGATCTGTATAAATAGAGGGAATGATAAAATAAATGCCTATCTTGTACCATTTGCTTGTCTTCCTGTCAGTTTCCTTTGTCAGTTTCTTGTGGATTGATGCTGTGGACTGAAAATTCCTGATGTGAAACAGAGGAACCTAGACAGATTATGCAGAGTTGTTTAGTAGCATTGACACAGGTACAATCATGCTGTTTGACTGATTATAAAAGTGGCTCAAGAACGTACTGGTTAATAGGCAAGGAACAATGCCAGGTCAGAACCTAGAGAATACTGCTGGGATTACCCAGCCTGTTCTTCACATTAATTTTCCCTGACAAGGGTTGCTGAGAGATGTGTTGCCTTCCAGTTACTGCCAACTATGTGAGCCCCAGCAGTTTGGGAGGGCGAAGTGATGACTGCCAAATAACTACAGCATGGCAAATGAAGGACTAATGAGGAAAGAAAAGTTGACTTTGTTAGTGGGTCTGGGATAGCTGTTTTTGTGTTCTCTGGCAAGCCATCTCTGTCATAGAGAAGGGAGCTTTTGATTATAATGAGGATAAATAAATTAAGGAGAGATGGAGAGTAAATTGCAAAATAAAGAAAAGTGTGTAGTTAGCAGCAGCAATGACTACAAGCAACTAAACTGTCTGTCATGACCTACCATCAAATAGCAAGTGAAGAGAGTAGTTTGGCCAGCAAAGATTAGTTCCACAAGGAAAGGATTCAGAGCTGCATGAAACAAATTAAATGAATCATTGTAATCTGCCCAGAGAGCTTTGGCTATTGGGTGGTATGGAAATGTTAACAACAACAACAACAACAACACAGTAAAAAAGTTCAATACCAGACAAACGTAGCTTTGCTGTCAGAATTTAGGATCGTTCACAGTGTGCTCAGGCTGAACTAGATATTACAGGAGACATGTAGCTGACACTGAAAGTGGCAACCCTGCATCTCCTCTTCTTCTCTTTCTGAGTTAAATGCAGTATACAAAACACATTATGTGATGTTACTGTGCCGACAGTCTTCTTGCCCCACTAAATGTCAACCAATGAAGTGGATTGTAGGCAGGGAAACTTGGAGTGTGATGATGTCATCTGTGATGCATATTGTGTTACAGGGGAAAGAGAATGAAATATATGGCTTCAATTTTCAGCTAAATCCACATGACTCAGGTTGCTTCTAGTTGGAGGGGTCTTGGCCTAGCAATGAGAAGGCATTGAGTATAGCCATTCCATCTTTTCTTCCTTAATGGAACTTCTGTGGTAAGAAAAATGATGGAAGAAGCAGTGGGAAAACACAGGAAGATGACAAGTGGATGGCCTCATTATCTGGACCCCCTGTAAAATTCCCTAAATGAGGCAGGGTAATTGCACATTAAAAACTTAATCTGGAAGCACCCTCCATGTCTAGATCTGGCCTGAGATTTTTATTGAATATTTCACTGTACTGGAGATGTGATCAGTTCTCCCTTCTAACATCAACCTTTTTGTTCGCCATTCACACCTAGCCCATGAAGGTTACAGTGAGTTCCAAGGTAGAAGCAAATATTGGAAATGAAGAAGGTGTTGGTCTTTGTCCAATGAAAATATTATTCAGGGAAGTAATAAAACCTAAGGAAGAGGATGAATTAGGAAGAGGACGAATAAGCAATGAAGATTATGTTTATTCACTGTGCTCCCTTGTTTGTATCACATGTTTTGCCTTGTGTGTTAACTTTGACTGTGCCTGCACTAGCATAAATCTAGAAGGCTCAACATTGCTTGGAGATCCTGGGACCAATGCATGGGTTGCAGAAGGAGCCCATTCAGATCCTTCTTGTCCCATGGTCTAACACTGCTCATCCAAATATCTCTAGAAGCAGGGAAAT
The DNA here is from genome assembly GCF_057233095.1 of Heloderma suspectum. Lineage (NCBI taxonomy): Eukaryota > Metazoa > Chordata > Lepidosauria > Squamata > Helodermatidae > Heloderma > Heloderma suspectum. Next base: position 40,517,475 of record NC_139460.1, on the reverse strand, counting down.
AGAAAGTTGGGACAGGACCACCATCACTTCAGTTTAGATTAAACTAAACTGTATTGATCTTCTTTCATGTCCCCTTCTGTTGTGCACAATGGAAAGAATATCAGATTTATCCAGGATATCATGGGGCATGTCCACACAAGAACTTTCTATGCTGCATTAGTTGAAGGGCTAACAGAATTACTGGAAATATAGGAAACTGTGCATGCCCCACCCCACCTCATGTTATGTGGAGTATATTTTACACATTGTTCTTCCATGTGGGTTATTATTTCTCATAAGAACATAAGAAGATCCCTGCTGGATCAGACCAAAGCCCTGTCTAGTCTATCATTCTGTTTGAAGAGAGGCCAACCTCTCTTCAAACCCATCAGCAGGACATGAATGCAACAGCATCCTCCCACTCTTGTTCCCAAGTGACTAGCATACGGAGGCATACTAGCATACAGAGGCATTTCACCTGAACTGGCCCTGCAGTTCACCAGGACTTTCATTTGAGTGACTGAGGATCAGAACATCTGAACCTCAATGGAAAACCCATACAAACACATTATCGCCAAGGAAAGTGGATCAAGTTGAAAGTTTTGAAGGCTAAATCTTTGTGCAAAATAAGATGAATACACATCATAGTCTGTCTGAAATTATTCTCCCTGGTTATACTACAGCAAAAGAACAAAAAGGTTTGAATGTGTCTTCATTATTTTATTGCAGCTTGAACTTTCTAGGCAAGCACCTACGTTATGGGATTCATGAAGTGGATGCTGAAGGTGTTGCTGTAAGGTTCAATCAACTGAAGTCAACATGAACTAATCAAATGCGTCAATGAGATGATGTAGATTGGACAAGGCACTTCCAACTCTTGCATAAGGCCATCGCATAACACCACCAGGGAGGTTACTACTGACAGAACCCCATAGTCCTCTTTTGAACAGCTTTGCCTAAGGTTGAACTGTACTTCAATAGCCTCACATTGTGTCTGCAGACAGTCTGCCACTGAAGCATCTTGGGCTTAAGAAAGATGACTTTAAGTTAGATAGATTGACAGAATGCCTGAAATATCCAACCACCACTTTCTGTGCATTGCCATCAATATCTATTCTTCCCTTTACACAGAAACTGACCTTTTCTTCCTGTATAAATAGTTAACAACCTTTTTTTTGGCAGAGCACCCATGACTTCAAGAGCCATGTGATAAATAAAATCCAACACTGTGTCTGTTACTGCTAAATTTATTCTTGTCCTGCAGATGTTAAAGGGCCTTCTCTGCTCTGGCACCCCAGTTGTAGAATGCCCTCCCCTTGGGGGGGGGGGCGATTGGTGCGTACATTGGTTTCATTTTGGTGCCAAGTAAAAACATGGCTTTTTAACAAAGCCTTTGAGGGTTACATGCATTCCCTAAAGTAGCACACTGTTTTAACTGTTTTATTGTTTTAGATTTTAATTGGTATTGGCTTGTTTAATGGTTTAATGTGTTTTTAACTGTTTAAATTATTTATTGTTTTATATTGTTTAAATTGATCTTATCTGTATGCTGCCCTGATATCTTAATGATATAGGGTGGGATACAAATGTTATAAATAAATAAATAAATAAATAAATAAATAAATAAAGTGATAGGATCCCAGCAAGCAAAATAGTTGGGAATCCTTTAGGTAACATGTTGCAAATAGTTTTCCCAAATGAGTGGTCATGTGGGTGACACTGAGTTCACCTTTCTCCCTTCTCTGTTTGAACTCTATAGGGAAAGCACAGGAGGACACTCTAGCATAGCTCAGGGGTGCAGAACCTAAAGCCCACCTAAGCTTCAATCTGGCTATCCAGGTCTTCCCAGAGGGCCACATTCACTTCCCTTGGCTCTGCCCCCCCCCTGATCATTTGGTGGCTTCCCAGCGGTTGTGCATTTCCTCCCATTCTAAAAGGTTGAAATCAGTGGAGGCTGGTGACTCCGATGTCAGAGGCTGTGATTCCATTCTGGTTTTCAGTCAGAACCAGCCAGAACCGTAAAGGAACTGTCCAAAGTGGTGAGCCCTATTCTGAAAATTGGTACAGTACCTTGGATAGCTCCTTTAGAGTTCTGACTGAAACCCATAATGGATGCACAGCCCCACCAAAATCCAAGGCACCAGCATCCATGGGTTGAAATGCCTCTCCTAAAGCTTAGTTACTGGCAGCGAGAGCTTGAAGCTACAATATATGGGTAGTTTTTTTATTATTATTTCGGCCCCACTTCATTTTGCCTTTGGCCCTGCCCATCACCCCTGAGAGCGTCTCTGAGGCTGGCCCTCGGCTGAAAGAGGTTTGATGCCTCTGACATGTTTGATGCTGGTGCGATTGCAGGTGACTGAGCCCTTAACAGCACAGCCAGTGTTGCTAGGCCCAACAGCAGCACTGCCAGAACAGATGAAAGAGCGTCGCTGACCTTGGCATTTGTTGCCAGGATTTATTCCTAGAGCAGTGTCTCTGGGCAGCACACAGCTGCTGGTGAATGGCTATTGCAGGTAGAGCGGCTGTTTGCAAGCAGAAATTGATTTTCCTCCCGAGGGGGAAATGTCATACCCCCTTAACATGCAACAATACTAAACACTGCATTGTTGATCACCAGCCATGCACCTCAGCGCTGAACTTGTTTACCCAGAAGCAGTGGAGGCTGCCAGCTTCAGTTTTGGAGGGGCAGTGATTCCATTCCAGGTTTTAGCTGGAGCCAGCCGGAGCTCTAAAGGTGCTATCCAAGGCACTGAACCCATTTTGGGGATAGGGTGTGGCACCTTGGATAGAACCTTTAGAGTTCTGGCTGGTTCTAGCTGCAACCCAGAAAGGCATCACCGCCCCTCCAAAACCCACCAGAAGTAAGTGCCCCTGAATCTCCAGGGACTGACTTCCTAGTAAGCATACTTAGGACTGGGCTTAGTGGTTAAGACGCTGAACTGCTGGCCGGAAGGTCGGCAGGTCAGCAGTTCGAGACCCGAGTGCCGCATGACAGGGTGAGCTCCCGTCTTCAGTCCCAGCTCCTGCCAACCTAGCAGTTCGAAAGCAAGAAATTGCAGGGAGATAAATGGGTACCGCTTCGGCGGGAAAGGTGACAGCGTTCCGTGCACCTCGGTGTTCAGTCATGCTGGCCACATGACCACAGAAGCGTCTTCGGACAGCGCTGGCTCTTCGGCTTAGAAATGGAGATAAGGGCCACACCCTAGAGTCGGACACGACTGGTTGGGGACACCTTTACCTTTACCTTTTTATAAATGTGCTATTTCATTCTTGGGTGATAATCACATCTAAATATTTCAACTTGCTGTTATACATTGGTTCAATGCTGGGCATAACTGGGTTGGCTACCTTGGCAGCTAAATGAAATAACCTAACCCAGCTGCATGGTGTGTCCATATACAGCAAACAAGTGCTCTTTGATACACATGGCTAAGATAACTGTGAACAGTGACAGTTCCAGCCAGCACTTTTCCTGGGTCATGTTATGTAACATGACAGAGCTGCACGTCTTCCTGGTAATTAAGGGCTCTTTGAAGAATGCCCCCATTTCACTCTTGTTCTTTAGCTTCCAAGTTTTAATAAAGTCCTCCTGCCGGTGCTGGTGGTGGGAATGCAAAGCTATGTTATGTTGCAGGCATTTTGCTAATACCACCAGATGTTTTTTTTTCTGGATATAATTGTTTCGATAATTTTACTTATATAGTAGTATAACTTTATATTGTTTTACAGAGTGACGACGATGACGACGACGACGACAGCAGCAACATACAAACCTTGTGGGTGCCATTTTGACAAGGAGGAGCAAGGCCAGTTCAGAACATTTTGCTGCCTGAGGTGAAGGACGAGACTGTGCCCCCTCCACTCCACGTACAGAAGCTGACCAGCCTGGCAGTTGAATCTCACTTCAATACTGGCAGTAGAGTGGCATCCTCCACTGCACCACACCAGACTAGTTTACGGGGTGTGGGACAGGCTGCATGGCACGACCAGCTCTGTCCTCCAAGAGAAGGGGGGAATGCCCATGGCGGGAGCTGAAGACGAATAGCTGAGGACCTGCCATGGCTGCTCCCCAGCGTCTGCTACCTGAAGCGGCTGAGGCACCTGGACTCATGGAAGGGCCAGGCCTGAGGGGGAGATAATAATGGGAAGAAGGGGAAAGGAATAGATGAAAGGGAGAGGCAAGGACAGTAATGAATGTGAAGCAACAAAGAGGCAGGGCCGCTCCAGATTTGAGGAGTCATGGTAGCACCCTCCTATATCAATGGGACCTGGGAAGCGACAGGCAGCAGCAGCAGCTGGAGTCAGCATCCAGTGGCTGGGAGTTGCCATGTTAATTTCCCACAATGCCCTGGAGGGATGGTAAACTGGGGGATTGTGGGAAATTAAAATAGAAACTCCAAGCCACCTGATAGAGGGCCCCAGAGCCCCAGGCCACCTGATCCAGAGTACTGAAGCAGAACAGCAGGGAAAAAAAAGTTAAAGGGAAGCCCAGTGCACATGTGATGTAACCCTCCCTCAGGGTCTGCCTCCACTTTGGGACAGCTGTCCTCACTGTTCCACAAGCGTTAGCCCCTAAATTCACCAGGTTAAAGAGACACCCAATATGCCTAATTGGCTCCCTTTACCCAACCAGGAGAAGTACCCAGGAAATGTGAACACCATTGCTAGTGCAGAAAGATGAACAAGGTGTGGGATTTTATATTTTAAAAACAAACACACAAAAGTTTATTTAATACCAGAGATGTTCTACCTTATGATTGATCATTCAGTTCTTGGTCTTACCCTGGCTACTCTACCCCTTCTAACTCCTGTCCGCACAACCCTACTATCTAGATGTAGCTTCGTCGAAGCCAAAGGCCCTCTCTCACCTACCTCCAAACCTAGGAATGTTGTGAGTGTCTGTTTGGGGGCTCGAGCTCAGCGGGTTCCCGCTGGTTTGACCCCCCGGACGCCAGTCTGTGACCCCCCTGCTTAAAACCACTATATAACAGTACAACCAGAATAAAACACAGCAGCAGTGCAGACATTTAAAATACAGATTTAAAACACCAGAGCTACAAGATTAGGAGACTAAAATGCTAAAATCCTGGGAAAATAAAAAGGTCTTCACCTGGCGCCGGAAGGAGTACAACGTAGGCACCAGGCAAACCTCTCTAGGGAGCTCATTCCACAGCCGGGGTGCCACAGCAGAAAAAGCCCTCTTCCTGGTAGCCACCCACCTCACTTCCTTTGGTGGGGACTCTTGGAGAAGGAATATTTTAATGCTAGTACTAAATGGCTAACATTAGTACACATTTAATATCATTGTGATGTTTATTCTTTTATGTGGCAAAAGTAGGTCATGCTGAAGAACCCCATAGGTTGCGAAAAAGTTGGGTGACCAAAAAGGCTAAAGGCTGTGGGAAGTTAGAGTAGATTATTTTTGGATTCTATAAATGTGGGCTTTGAAAAATCATGGAAGTGATTTTAAGCAAAGCACATATGCATTATTTTTTTTTTAAAGAGGAAAGGCTGATTCACCCATGTACTGATCCCATTGTGATCCCATTTGGGGATCTTCATGTGATCCCATTTGGGACCATGCATGGCCACAAGTACATGGAGATCGTGACTGGAACAGGGAGATTCCAAGAACCTTGTACACTGTAATTTATAGGATGCTGCTTATATGGTCACCGCTGCTGCCACCTGCTAGAAGAACTTGGAACATCCTGAGCACCTGTCTTGATGCGAAAAACTGTTGCTACTAGTTATGTGGCCATTTCTACAGTGTGAAAAGGTGACATCATGTATTTGGGGCATTTATCATTACACTAAGAGCCAAACTACATGTTACAGTGCAACCAGCTGTACTGAGAGCCCAAGAAACCTTTCTTCAAGAAACCTTTTCAGGAGAGGATACCTTGCAACTGAGAAGGGCAGAGGAGACCTAGAAGGCTTGATGTATTGTTACTTTTAATCCCTCATGACTTTGAGAATAGAACCCTTCTCCCTAACATCTAGTTTTCTATGTGCAGGTAATATGTACAGAGGAATAATATTCAGTCATGTGAACCCCCACCTGTAATCTGAAGTGGTACAGTCCACCCATCAGTTTACCACCTGATCTGCCATTGGTGAGATTTTGGCATATGATTCATGAGAGTGGGCTAGCTGTGGTGTGTGCATTATGTAATTGCTAGTTAAGTGTTAGTGGCTACCTAATGACCCCCCCCCCCCGCTGCCCATGGGACGTTGTACTTCAGTTCATGCATTTCTAAATCTAACTTGCCTGTAACCTTTCCTCGCCAGCAAAAAAAGAAAAGAGAAAGAAAGATAAAAAGCCTTCCTAGCTAGCAAAAATCAATGACATTCACATTGTTATCTAGTCAGAGTATGGGTGAGAGAAGAGAGCTATCAGGGCTTTTCACTTTAGCAATTCTGAGCAGAAGGTGGGAGGTGATAGAGAAAGTATGTTATATATAACTCTCTGCCATGAGTTAGTGATGATGGATGAGTAGAACATCTGGTATGTACATCTAAATAACCGTGCCACCTCAGACATTTGTAATTTGCTGCCTGAGTGGCTTATAGTTTAGTAAGAGCAAAGTGATTCCTGTCTTTTGTTCTAGAAACTACCATCTATGCCCTTTGCTGTGAAACATCAGGCCTTTTCCAATATATGGCACGAAATGTTGCCCAGAGGGACCAGTTGTATAAAACAGATGTTCAAGTGCTTTACAGGATGGTTTTAAGCCAATGGGACTGCACACAGATATTTTCGCCATTAATTCTATTAGGAAAAATATATAGATGCTTTCCAAGACTTCCAAGTTCTTTTGATTTGTAGGTGCTGTGGCATTTATATTCTGGCAGACACTCAAAGAGAGATAAAAAAAATCCTTTTCAAAAAAAGTGTGGGTATCTTGGGCAGTATCCAATCCAGTTGGAGATCTGGGTTCTAGTTCCCGCTCGGCCACCCAGCTGGGTGACTTTGGGCCAGTCACTATCTCTCAGCCCAGTCTACCTCACAGGGTTGTGGTGAGGATAAAATGGAGAGGAGAAGGTTAATGTACGCCACCTTGGGTTCCTTAAGGAGGAAAAAAGGTGGATATAAATGTAATAAAAAAAAAAGTTAAACCAGTCTACAGCAGGGGTGGCTGCCAATCTCACCAAGTTCAGGGCCTTGGCTCTCTGGAAGCCACTGGGGGGCACAGAACTCCCAGTGTTCTTGTACTGCCAAAACTGCAGCTACTCTACAGCTGATTTTGCTGCTGAAACCCAGAGCACAGTGGCAGCAACGAACCCCACAATTTTTCTTTGAAAGTTCAGATCAAACATAGAAAATCTGCTTTCCTAAATATGCAATTTGCAGATTAAGAACATAAGAACATAAGAACTATGCTGGATCAGACCAAGGATCCATATAGTCCAGCATTCTGTTCACACAGTAGCCAACCAGCTGTCAACCAAGAATCCACAAGGAGGCCATGAGTGCAATGGCTCCCTCCCACCCCTGTCCCCCAGCAACTGGTGTACATAGGCTCACTGCCTCTGATACTGGAGGCAGCACATAGCCATCAAGACTGCTAGCCATTGATAGCCTTCTCCTCCAGGACTTTGTCTAACCCCCTTTTAAAGCCATCCAAATTGATGGCCATCACTACATCCCGTGATAGCGAATTTCATATTTTAACTATGTGCCATGTGAAGAAGGACTTCCTTTTATCTGTCCTGAATCTCCCACCAATCAGCTTTATAGGATGACCCTGGGTTCTAGTATTTTGAGAAAGGGAGAAAAATGTCTCCCTATCCACACTCTCCATACCATGCATAATTTTGTAGACCTCTATCATGTCTCCCCTTACCCTCCTTTTTTCCAAGCTAAACAATCCCAGCTGTTGTAACCTTTTCTCATAGGGGAGATTGCATGACTGTATTGACATTTTAGAACTTAGCTCTCTTTTTGAGTTCCTGATTAAATGAAAAGAGGCCAAGAATGCCTCCAAAATTACCCACTTAGGGAAAAATGAGGGAGGGTGAATGCTTTCTCTTGTGTGAACAAAAGGTTTAGGACTTCCCCCACAGAAATAGAGCTTAAGACACAATTAATTAAGAAATTAATGCTAATCTAGCAATGGTAACAACCCTTTGCTGAGTAAGGAAATCTCAGGAAGAATGATATACAATGACAGTCCAATATGAACAGAAAGGATTTGCAGAGAACTAGTTTTCACTGGATTCTGAAATCTTCTTTTTGATTCTTTGGCAAAAAATGATATTACTTTATAATAAGGTAGAAGGGCTGTAGGAAGCTTTTAGCTGAACAATTCCCTGGGGGCTTGGTGTCATTTTAACAAGGTTTTTATTCCAGACATAAAGAAGTTCCCCAAAACAATAGGAATAGTAATATTAAAGCCAGATTTCTTGCAGTTCTTCCTTTCAAAAGTTTCTCTGAAAAAGAAATACAATATGCTGTAAAAAGCTGTCGAAGTTAACCTCCATTTTATTATCGGAGGGCTGAGAGGTGGTATTGTTAAAGGGATTAGCAGTTGACTTGTGATTCAACAACACAGAAAGAAAGAAAGAAAGAAAGATGGATGGATGGATGGATGAGTTTCAGGCATAAGGCTGATAAGAGCCAAATTTCAGGCATGATAGAAATGCAGGGCAACTTACCACACAACCTGAAATCAGTTTATAGGCTCTCCCATTATGATAAACAATGTGTCAGGAAGTATAAGGGGGCCAAAGAGAATGGAGGTTTGACTTAGCTTAGGACTTGTATGGATAATCTTCCTTTTTTTTTAAGCAGCAGGAGCAGCTTCTGCTTAACTGCTGTAGTAGCGCTGGCTTGCTAAGCTGGGAAATCATTTCCCATTTCAGCAGAAAGGGGAAAGAGGGTTTAGTTAGGGAGTGGAGAAAGACAGTTTACTCTTGGATACCTTTGAAGTTGAATTGCCGGGCATTTGATATATGACAATCTGAGAGATGGTGTTCTCAATACAGGCACCCTGAATGTGGAATTCCCTCACCCGTCAGATACAGTCAGTACCAAGTCTTCTAAGCTTTTGGCAGCAACTGAAGACCTGTTTGTTCCCTCAGACTTTTTATTGAATCCATGTCACTGTGCTTTGTAAAGTGCTATTTATCTGTATATGTGCTCTCCCTTGCTTTTTGTATTACTGGTTTATTGTTTACCAATGGTTTGATTTTATTGTGTTTTATTGGTATTGTACCCCACTTTGGGTAATCTTTGGGCCTCTAATGTTGTGAAAATGGCCCTTTACGATGGCCGTTGTGAGCAACAGGAAATACAGGAAAATATAGAGCCCTGTCTTGCGTAAAAGATGGTAGCTTGAAAGGAGGACAGGTGGCTGCCAGGTGTGAGTGGATGGGTCCAGTAAGTCCCGGCTGCTCGTGCGGCTCGGCAAGCAAAGGTGGCAGCTTGCTGAGCTGGATTTGGGGGCGAGTGGGAGTGGAGGGGAGTCTGATGGACTCTTGGACCCAGTCAGGCACCTGCACCATCCCTATTCAAGACCAAGACATTCTGCTGCCTTCAAGCAGAGCAGCCATTCTACCTACTGACCGCATAAGTCAGGGTGCATAGTCAAGTTATTTTGACACCTGAGGCAGAAACTCCTACAAGAGCCTATCCTCTCTTTATTGTATTGTAAAAATACAATAAAATTGTATTTATTGTATTGTAAAAATACAATAAAATTTATTGTATTGTAAAAATACAATAAAAAAAATAAAATTACAATTTAAAAAAATAAGAAGCGACTTGATGCCCTTCCACAGCACCCTAAATCTGCTGCTTGAGGCAGATGCCTCACCCTGCTTATGGCAGGGCCAGCCCTGCTTGAATTTTACCAACCTATAAATCACATTTGCATTCTGCAAGCACAGATGCATTCCTGGCTGTCATTGCCAGTTATTCATTTCTGCTGTTGCCCAGGCTATGTGATGCTCCTCCTCCTCATCCAATCCAGTCACTGGCTTCCTCTTCCTTCCCAGATCCAGCACAACTCCCTGGTCCTTATTCTTAAAGCTTACCTTGGCCACCTTGCCACACCTTGTCTTTCTGCCCTTGTTTGTGTGATATCCTTCCCTCCAGCCTCTGCTCTGCCAGCTGAACCACCTTCAGGGGCTCAAGGTCTCTTGGTCTCCAACTCCACCCCTTCATGCCTTGCTGCCCCCTTTGCCTGGCTGGAACCGCCTCCCTGAGGATGTACGGGATATCTCCTCTCTCTTTCTCTAGGGAATTGTTTATACTGAGGAACCATACAAAGCTGTGACCCCCAACCTGCAATTTAAAATGTCCAGAGTTGTTTAAGGTGCTATCATCCCAAGCTGTTTATTGCTCAGACAGAGATAGGCCTAGGAAAAATAAAAGTAATTATTCTCATTTGTATTTGTTCTCAATACTGATTCTTGATCTGTGGATGTGTCTCTGAAAATCTGCTGTCATCTCATTTGGATATCAGAAGATTTGGATTTGATTCACTTTTTTTTGGAGTGCCCATCGTACTTCATTTTGAGTATTTGGTCTCTTGATTCCCTTGCTGCTGTTATTAGAGATTCCTCCCCTTTAAACAAAATTGTATTCCTATTGGCTGGGACAGATGATTCTGTGACATACCGCACTTTATATTTGTAAAGCTAGCTCTAGGGAAGAGGAAATCTTTTATTTTGACAGGTGATAACACAGGACATTGAGCTATTTTAATTAATTTAGGGCACAATCCTATGCATGCTTTGACAGAAAAAAGGCCTATAACTCCCAGCATGCCTCAGCCAGCCATGCTGGGTTATGCTGGGAGCTGTTCAACTTTTTCTGTCTAAACAGGCATAGGATTGCACATTTAATGATTTTAGTATACAACTCAGTAACAGTTTGTTAAATTTTCTCTTATTTTCTTCTTATTCTTGTGCTTAGTCTGATTTCCTTGTATGCTGACATTTTGTATTCTTTCCTCCTTTCTTTGAGTTTGACGTATATGCAAAAGCCTTGTTGGCTACTGAGCAAAAAACTGAACTGAACATATTCAATATTGATTACCTTAAATGTTTGCCTTCCCTGTTATTTAAAGGCAAATTATGTTGTTTTGCTGATAATGTTAGTTAGTCCTCTGATTTAGTTGGTTCTCTGATTTTAAGTGTTTTGATTCATAACGGATTTTTGTTTTTCTTTTAAATTTTTTTAACTATGGTTTGCATTCTGTTTTTAAATGTTTTAATGGGCATTTTAGGGAGCGCCTTCTCCCCTCCGTCCTAGTACGCCACCTAAGGTCCTCTGAGGGCTACCTGCTGCGGCTGCCTAATGTGAGACTGGCAGCCACGTGCAAGAGGACCTTTTCCTTCGCCACCCCTCAGTTGTGGAAAGACCTGCCGGTTGAAATGCACCTGCTGACCTCGTTGAAGGCTTTTAAGTAGGCATTAAAGACGCGGTTATTCAGGCAGGCCTTCCCTTTTTAGCACTCTTGTTTCTTTTGCTGACTTTTGTATATTATTTTTAAGCAGTGTTATTTTAAGCTGTGTTTTATTGTTGGATTTTTTAAACAAATTGTTTTTAGTTCTAAGTTGTTTTTAATTATATGTTGTTTGTCCGTATGTTTTATGTAAATAGTTTTTAAACTTTGCATATTGTATTTTAATGTTTTAACTTTTGTGAATCGCCCAGAGAGCTTTGGCTATGGGCTGGTATAGAAATATAATAAATAATAATCATTAAATAATAATAATTTTGTATTTTAAACTTTTATGTTATAAGTCACTTTGCGATGTCTTTTTAGATTTGTTGTTGTTTATTCGTTGAGTTGCTTCCGACTCTTCGTGACTTCATGGACCAGCCCACGCTAGAGCTTCCTGTCGGCCGTCACCACCCCCAGCTCCCCCAAGGTCGAGTCTGTCACCACCAGAATATCATCCATCTTTCCCTTGGTCGGCCCCTCTTCCTTTTGCCTTCCACTTTGTCCTAGCATCAGCATCTTCTCCAGGGTATCCTGTCTTCTCATGATGTGGCCAAAGTACTTCAGTTTTGCCTTTAATATCATTCCCTCAAGTGAGCAGTCTGGCGTTATTTCCTGGAGTATGGACTGGTTTGATCTTCTTGCAGTCCAAGGCACTCTCAGAATTTTCCCCCAGCACCACAGTTCAAAAGCATCTATCTTCCTTCGCTCAGCCTTCCTCATGGTCCAGCTCTCGCAACCATAGGTTACTATGGGGAATACAATTGCTTTAACTATGCGGACCTTTGTTGTCAGTGTGATGTCTCTGCTCTTAACTATTTTATCAAGATTTATCATTGCTCTCCTCCCAAGAAGTAAATCTCTTCTGATTTCCTGGCTGCAGTCAGCATCTGAAGTAATCTTTGCAACTAGAAATACAAAGTCTGTCGCTGCCTCCATGTTTTCTCCCTCTATTTGCCAGTTATCAATCAAGCTGGTTGCCATAATCTTGGTTTTTTTGAGGTTGAACTGCAACCCAGCTTCTGCACTTTCTTCTTTCACCTTCGTCATGAGGTTCCTCAGCTCCTCCTCGCTTTCAGCCATCAAAGTGGTATCATCTGCATATCGGAGATTGTTAATGTTTCTTCCAGCAATTTTAACTCCAGCCTTGGATTCATCAAGCCCAACATGCCACATAATGTGTTCTGCGCACAGGTTGAATAGGTAGGGTGAGAGTATACAACCCTGCCATACTCCTTTCCCAATCTTAAACCAGTCCGTTGTTCCATGGTCTGTTCTTACCGTTGCTACTTGGTCGTTACACAGATTCCTCAGGAGGCAGACAAGATGACTTGGTATCCCCATACCACCAAGAACTTGCCACAATTTGTTATGATCCACACAGTCAAAGGCTTTAGAATAGTCAATAAAACAGAAACTTTATTATTAATTATGAAGGCTACTCCATTTCTTCTGTGGTCCTCTTGTCCACAGTAGTAGATCTGGTGGTCATCTGATGTGAAGTGGCCCATTCCAGTCCATTTCAGTTCACTGACACCCAAAATGTCTATATTTAATCTTGACATCTCCCCAGTAACCACATTCAATTTGCCCTGGCTCATAGATCTTACATTCCAGGTTCTTATGGTGTGTTGATCTTTAGAACATCGGATTCATCATTCACCACCAGCACCGTTGGCCGCTAGCCATCCTTTTGGCTTTGAGCTAGCTGCATCATCACATCTGGGGCTAGCTGAACTTATCCTCTGTTCCTCCTAGGGATGGCGGAGAATTCTGCCACGGATTTCAGTGAGGCCGAATGCACTGGCATTCAGCCCCCCAAAATCTGTGGCAGAACGGCCTGCCCCCCGCCCCCCACGGATTCCCCCTGGGACGAAGCTTACCTGGGGCAGATGTTCCGGATGGCGGCAGGTCCGGCAGCGGTGGGTCCAGTGGCGGGTCCGGCAGCGGGTCCAGTGGCGTCGGCAGCACCAGCTGGTCTTTTGACCTGCTGCCTCAGCTGCCATTTCAATCCTGGTCTTTGCTGTGATAGGCTATGTAAGTATTTACGTAGCCTATCATGGCAAGCCAATAATAATAAAAAAAAGGCGTACGCAAATGGCGGCGGCTACGGCGGCCGCCATTTGCATTCCCTATTTTTCACCATTTTAGTCTACGTAAATATTTATGTAGGCTAATACGGCAAAAAAAAAAGGGGGAACGCAAATAGCGTAGTGGGCACTATTTGCATTCTCCCCCCCCCCGCCGTTTTAGCCTACGTAAATGTTTTTTTTTTAATTGGCTTGCTGTGATAGGCTACATAAATACTTACGTAGTCTATCACGGCAGCCTGGCTGGATGCAAATGGCGGCCGCTACAGCGGCTGCCATTTGGTTCCGCATCAGCCAGTCCGCGGCCGGAACTCCGGCTGCGGACGGTCCTGGCCGGCTGCTCCGCAGAGCCACTGCGGAGCAGAGCTGGCTGGGCAGGATTCCGAGGGGGAGGACCGGATTGCCTCCCCCCCCCGGTCGAGGATTTCGGGGGGAGGAACGGAGCACCCCCCCGCCGCAAACAGAATCCGCAAAAAGGTAAGTGACTTTCATACATCCCTAGTTCCTCCCCAGTAGCATTTTGACCATCTTCCGACCTGGGAGTCCCATCTTCCGATGGTATACCAACATATCTCTGGTTGTACTGATCCATTAGTTTTCACGGCAAGGCTACTGGGGTGGGTTGCCGTTACCTTCCTCAGGGATCGTATTTAGTCTGACCTCTCTGCCATGACCTTCCCGTCTTGGGTGTCCCTTCACGGTTTAGCTCATGGCGTCATTGAGGTGCTCAAGCTCCAGCACCACAACAAGGTAACGATCTCCTTTGCTGGAGGACTTTTTAGATACAGTCCAGGAGATCATCATCATCACCATCTCTCTTTTAATTGCTTGGCAAATCCACTGTAAATGTAAATCAGTATTTCCTTTTCCTTACCATTTTTTTTTCAGAGAACATTCTTAGTCTTAGAAATTCAATGTCATTTTTGAAGTGACTGCATCGATAGAGGATAGATACACTCTCTATCCCCACAGAAATGTATTAATCCACATCACACACTGTTCCCATCTTTTTCAACTGTTGCTATTATCTTTTAGCATCAATATGGTGTACATTTTAGGGGATAAACTACCTATTCACACATTGTTGTTGTTGTTCAGTCGTTCAGTCGTGTCCGACTCTTCGTGACCCCATGGACCATAGCACGCCAGGCCTTCCTGTCCTGCGCTCTCTCCCGGAGTGTGCTCAAGTTCATATTCATTGCATCCGTGATGCTATCTAGCCATCTCATCCTCTGCCGTCCCCTTCTCCTTTTGCCTTCAGTCTTTCCCAGCATCAGGGTCTTTTCCAGGGAGTTTTCTCTTCGCATTAGGTGGCCAAAATATTGGAGCTTCAGCTTCATTATCTGTCCTTCCAATGAGCACTCAGGGTTGATTTCCTTTAGGATGGACTGATTTGACCTCCTTGCAGTCCAGGGGACTCGTAAGAGTCTTCTCCAGCACCACAGTTCGAAAGCATCGATTCTTCGGCGCTCAGCCTTCCTTATAGTCCAGCTCTCACAGCCATACATTACTACTGGGAAAACCATAGCTTTGATTAGACGGACCTTTGTCGGCAAGGTGATGTCTCTGCTTCTTACTATGCTGTCTAGGTTGGCCATAGCTTTCCTCCCAAGGAGCAAGCGTCTTTTAATTTCATGGCTACAGTCACCGTCTGCGGTGATCTTGGAGCCCAAGAAAGTAAAATCTGTCACTGCTTCCATTTCTTCCCCTTCTATATGCCAGGAAGTGATGGGGCCAGATGCCATGATCTTCGTTTTTTTAATGTTGAGTTTCAAACCAGCTTTTGCACTCTCCTCTTTCACCCTCAACAAGAGGCTCTTTAGATCCTCTTCGCTTTCTGCCATTAGGGTGGTATCGACATACTCCTTTGTTAATTCCCTGTTTAAGATCTATACAGAACTGCTTCATATCCTCCTTCCATAAAAGTTTTGATCTGAAGACACTTAATAGATGGAGGTTTTCTATCTAGTATCTCTTAGTATGATTTCAGTTCCAAACTGAAGGTTTATATAAGTTGAGTGATTTCAGCACTGATTCACAATGAACAGTCAATTTGGGTGCATTTAACAGAAAATGACATGAACATCGCTATGACTCAGGCTGCACATTAACTAGCTGATATCATGTGTTCCTAATGGTAGCCCATTACTAGGGAATGTATGAGAATTTCGTTTCTGTTACCAAATCATCAGAACATGCCCCATTTGCAACCCTGAATGGGGATGCAACAACATTTTCCCCAAAAAGCTCACACATCCCCAAACTTGTGATTGTGTTGGAAAAATGAGTTTGTTTGTTTTTAAATATGCATTGTAAAAAGTGCAGTTAAACAAATACGCATTTTCCTGTTTTAGTAAATGTAGGGAAACTGCACTTTTGAAAAATGCACATGGAAATGCACACTTTTTCCATTCGAAATGCACACTTATCTCATTTGAATGAAAAGAAACACAGGTTACAAATGAGAATGGGAGTGAGATGAACTGAGCTTGAAGTGGAGTTCAGACAATTTTGGTGAGCTCAAGCATACCTGGTTCTTCCATCACTACCCATTACTTCTAATGACCATAACTGTTCTAGTCCACAGGGACAACAAATCAGAGTTTTAATTTATATGGTGTCTTACATGCCTATAGCCAAACCACTTCCTATTTCCTCTTTCTAGAACGTACTCTGTCCTGGTATTCCAGTATAAGGCCTAGACTGGACTAGCTTGGAATTATTCTGGGTATTTTGGAATCCTAGCTATGATCAAGGAATTTGCCTACATTGTGTGCATGTGTGCTGCCTATTTTTTGTTTTGTTTTCTTGGTGTGATGTGTATTAACTCATTTGTTTATTTTGGTGTGGTGTGTGTTTTGCCTGGGTGTGGGTTATGTGTTTTTGTGGTGCAAGAATGTTTTTGTCTGGGTGTTTCCTTTTTTTTGTGGGGTGGATGGTTGTATGGTGTGTGTAGGCATTTTGCCTGTTTGTTTTTCTCTGAGCAACAAAAGTTTGCCTTCTGTGAAGTGAGTATCCGTTGGAACAGAAAACTGTGGGTTCAGAAAAGTGCTATTGTATTTTGGAGCTCAGACTGCACCTCCGTCTTTTATTCTTGGACAAGTTACTTTTTTTTTTAGCTTCACCAGTTTGCCTTCCTCAAAGTGGGTGTTTTGTGATTGGCCATGTCCACAATGGCAGCTATTTTGTGAGAGCACCCACAACACTTTATCAAAATTCCAAATGCGCTTGCTGTCCCCAAAAAGCTGGGAACTCCTGCTTTATCCTAAAACTGCCAATATTGAATGGGTTTATTTGTACAGATGGAGCTTGTTTACACAATCAAGATGGTGTCATTTGATAGCTCAGGAATGTTTCAACAGAGTGGTTATTATCCTGCAAATACAATTGCTGCTTACAAGGAAGTCCAGGTATTTTTGGGTCACCTCCTGGAAAGCTACCTTGAGTCATTCTCAATCCACTGTACTTTTCTTATTGAAACTTGATCATGCCAGAAAATTCTGCTGTTGTTTATACGTGGTCTTTTATCACAGCACAAAGGAAAGGTGAGTCAGAAGCCCCAGTATTCTCAACTTAGTTACTGCTCGGTGTGAATTTCCCATGATGTACATACAAATCAATACAAATACCGGGGGAAGCCCAAGAAAATTCTCTGCCTGAGGAAGAGGACAAAAAGGTGTCTCCTATTCCACATTCAGAAGCTGACCTGGCAGTTGAATCTTCCTTCAACACTGGTGATGGGACAGTGTCCTCTAACACACCTGAGGACAGCAAGCTAGATTAGGACAGGGCAGGCTAGGTGGTACACACAGGCCTGTCTTCCAGCACCTCACCACTGCCTCCATCGTCACCTGAGACAGCTGCTTCAGTCTGCCTAATGGTAGGAACATACCCAGTATATACAAGACATATAGAGTATCACTTGTGAGCAAGGTTGTCAGAGAAATCCACAATGGAGTCAAATGAGTTTAAATATCTATGAATCTGATCAACAGATTCTGCAGTGGACTGGCTTTTCCCGAATCACATGGATACCGCAGACTTGCAGACCAGTTTTTTTACTTTTTGGAATTTTAGAAATTTAGTCATAGAAAAATATGTAAAAAAATTAAAAATACCAGCTGAAAACATGCATTTTCCCCTTAGGTGAAAGCATGAAATGTGCATTTGGGAGGGATTTGCTCATTTAAGGGGGAAATTTGTGCATTTTCACAAGTGCAAATTTGCACAAATTCAGGAAATTGGAAAAGATCCGATTCTGCCAATGTGTGGATGATGGAAAGAAAGGCACCTGACAATCTACAAAATGCAGACAGAATGGATTTTACAGAATCCATACATCTCTAATTGCAAGCTGAAACAATCTGAATCAGTGAGTTTCAACCAGTGGTGGCTGGTGACTCTGGTTCTGGAGGGAGGGTGCTTCCATTCGGGGTTTTAGTTGCAACCAGCCAAAACTCTGAAGGTGCAATCTAAGGTCCTGAACCCTGTTTTTTTGGCTTAAGATTCAGCACCTTGGATAGCACCTTTAGAGTTTTGGCTGGTGGTAACTAAAACCCAGAATGGAATCACCATGCCTCCGGAAATGGATTCATCAGCTGTCACTGGCTGCAACAGATCAGAAACCAAGGGGAGCTGGGACACAGTTAAAACTACCTTACCACATATGTGACTGGATGCTATAGATAACCCACATGCCCTGACCACATGTGGCTGGATGCTACAGTACAGATAATTCACTTGCCCTGTGGTATCAGTGTCAGCTTTACAGCTTACAAGAGGTGGGTATGTGGTGAATCGTTGTCTGTAGCCATCCTAATATCCAAAGTTTAAATGCTGTTTAGATTCTAAACAAATCAGAAGTATGTCAGGGGTTGTTATCTTTGCACAACTGATTGTAGCAGACAGCAGAACCCCCTCTCTCCCTGTTGCCCTTGTGTTGGACTAGGAACTAGGAGATCTGGGTTCTAGTCCCCACTTGACCTTGGAAGCTCACTGGGTGACTTTGGGCCAGTCACAGACTCTCAGCCCAACCCACCTCACAGGGTTGTTGTTGTGAGGATAAAATGGAGAGGAGGAGGATAATGTAAGCCGCCTTGGGTTCCTTGCAAGAGGAAAGAAGGCGGGGTATAAATGCAATCAATCAATCAATCAATCAATCAATCAATCAAAACTACTCTTTAACCTCTCAGGAGGATGGCAGCCATTTTTCCACAGTGAATGCTTGTATTGTGGATGTCATATCTACTTCTTTAAAACCCAGGAACGTGCATTTGAGAATGCTGATTCACCTACCACTTCCAAGTGTATCTACATGGGTGCTTAAAGATGTGGGCATGTCTTCTCCCCTTTGTGTCTTTGCTGTGGAAAACACCAATGTAGCACTCTAGCCATTGGGCTGGATCTAGGACCTGCCTTCTGTGGATGAATGGCCTCTGCTCATGTAAGGTACCTCCACCTGATTTTGATCTCTCCTCCTTCTTGTGCCACAGTTTACCCCATTTAGCAGGGTCCTCCAGCCCTCTGTGTTGCATTTTCAGTGGGCTGGAGGTGATGCCATGGGGAGGAGAAGTTGGGGAGGTCTGCTTCTGCCAGCCAGTTGCACTAAATCTGGACTCAGCCCAAAGGGTGGAGGTGCTCTCATGTTGCACTTGAAGGAGAAATACCCATATCCATGATACCTTAGAGAAAGGTGCTATATTAGGTAGCTGAATATAGTTGAAAGTAACTAAGATGGAAGCTTCCAGTCAACGAGTGAAGATGACATCCTTACAGTGCAAAAAGCCATGTAAGATGCCTTGCATAAGGAGAGACATATGAGACGAAGTTGCCTCTAGAGTTTCTTTTACAAAAGAATTAGTGCAGTGTTGTTGATTCTATTTAACAGTAGAATGTAAAACATGTATTCTGTGATGAATAATGGAAAACAAGCAGCCTCCACTTTTAGATGACAAATGATTTGTAAAGAACAAAGGGGCCACCGTGGAAGCATTAATAACACCAAAATTGCTCTTCTGTCGTCATATAAATTGAAAGGAAAGTTTCTAGATTTTTGGCATGATTTTGATGAAGTGAAGAACACCACAGTAGAAGTAACTCTAAAAGTGGTGTAGTGCAACTCTAAACACTGCTAAGAGAATAGGTAACAGGTTCAGTCCAGATCTTCACATGTATACAGAGGTGGGCACCAGTGCAGCAAAACATGACTTCCTCTCCAGTAGCCAAGGCTGTGCATAAGAACATAAGAAGAGCCACGCTGGATTAGAGCAAGCGTCCATCTTGCCCAGCATTCTGTTCACATAGAAGGCAGCCAGCTGCCTGTGGGAAACCCACAAGTGGGCATGAGTACAACAGCACCCTCCCACTCAGGGACCTCAGCAACTGGTGTACACAAGCATACTTCCTCTGATACTGGAGGTAGCACACAGCTGTCATGACTATTAGCCACTGAAAGCCTTCTCCTCCATGAATTTGTCTAACCCCCTTTTAAAGCTATCCAATTGGTGGCTGTCACTATGTCTTGTGGTAGCAAGTTGCGTAGTTTAACTACACGCTGTGTGAAGAAGGACTTCCTTTTATCTGTCCTGAATCTCCTGCCAATAGGGGATTGTGCCTCACAGGGGAGTTGCTCCAGCCCCTTGATCATTTTAGGGCGCAATCCTAT
The DNA here is from genome assembly GCF_057233095.1 of Heloderma suspectum. NCBI lineage: Eukaryota > Metazoa > Chordata > Lepidosauria > Squamata > Helodermatidae > Heloderma > Heloderma suspectum. The sequence goes on along the minus strand of NC_139460.1, from coordinate 40,497,286 downwards.
GCATGTTTAGACAGAGAAAAGACCTACAACTCCCGGCATGCTGGCTGGGGAATGCTGGGAGTTGTAGGCCTTTTCTCTGTCTAAACATGTATAAGGGATTGCGCCCTTAGTTTCCCTTTTCTTTTTTTCTCTTCCCTTCTGCACTTTTTCCAACTCTGCATGTGCAGTCCCTGTCAGATTCTCAGCAATGGCACCAATCACTTGTTCTTGAGGGAGTGGAGTGCAGGCAAGGATTAAATCCTGACCCTCTGCTTCCCTTCCCCTTCCCCTTCCCAAGCAGCTGACCACCTCTGCTGCTGATAATCCAACTGGGACTGTATATGTACAACTCTGGTTCCTGGATGAGGCATTTTCTATTTGCAGTGGTGCCATCAGGGCAGGACTTTGGGGCAAAGGTCCAGGCCCACCACTCAGCAGAATGAGCAGGATGCCCCCCCCCCCCGGTGCAACAATGCTGACTTGCCACATTCTGATTTTTTAAGTGTAGCAATGCACATTTTTAAGTGTAGCAATGCACAGAAGAAGTAAGTTCCATTGAGTTCAATGGGACTTACTCTCACATAATTGTATGCAGGATTGTAGCCTAAATGTCTATTTATCTGCAGGATTCTTTCAGCAGCAGGGAACATGTATAGCCTTCACATGTATAGCCTTACCGGATCTGGTAATAAAGTACATATTTGCATTGACTGACAGAAAGAACATACAGTTAATCTAATCAAGGTTTTCCAGCAGATAAAATGGATGTGCAGCAGTATTTATATCTGTGCTGAGCAGCTTTTAATACATCTATTAAAGGTAATTGACATGCATAATTATTGCCACTCTGCCATGTAAGACATACATATCTTCCATAGCACAGAAAGTTTGGGGCAATGCTCTTTTTGTACATTCTTTGGAGCAGTGACCCATCTTTCTTTCCCATATGTGGAAAGCACCACATATATTGATACCACTGGATAAATAGATATTTATTCATATTCACTTTGATCCTGAGATCCTGTGAGCAGAGCTTCATTCATGGGATGTTGCTACTGGTAGAAACGGGGAGGCAACCTTCACCAGCTCCCCCTTCCCCCTGCAGCCACTGGTGCCCCTGAAAATTAACTCTAGAGGATCTGGAGAGTTGCGTGCTGGGGAAAGAGGGAATCATTAAAAAATTCCTTCATTCTTTTGCCAGGGTCAGCCCTTTCATTAGACTGAGTGAAGTTGGACTCGATGGTCATATAGGCCCCTTCCGACCCTACTATTCTATGATTCTATGATCCTATGAAGTGGCCACCTCAGGCGGCAGATGCTTAGGACCAGGGTACTTAGCAGACTGTCTTTCCTTATGCATAACCAGGAGACCATTAAAATCACAAGGAGGCCTTGCTGGTCATTCCAAAATGACCGGAATGTCGCCATGAAGTACCCCAGGAGTGGTCCTTCTCTATAGCGGCATCCACATTCTGGAAAACCCTCCCTCGTGCAGTTTGGGAAGGAAAAATTTGACATCTTTTAAAAGCCTCCTGAAAACACGCTTGTTCACCCAGGCTTTCCCTGGAGTGTACGTAAATTAATCATGCTGCTCCATTTTACTGCTCCTTGAATTGTTGTTTGTTTTTTTTTAACTGTAGTTGGAAGTGTTTTTAATGTTGTGTACTTAATGTTGTGTTTTGTAATATTGTATTTAAATGCATTTTAATATTTTTTGTGAACCGCTGATTTTATTTTATTCAGCGGTATATAAGTGTCACAAATAAATAAATAAACAAACAAATTTTAAAAAACGCTGGTTGGCAGCATTTTTTTTTTTTTTGAGGTCAGACTTGTTCCATCCTCTTTCTGCATGAGCTTGCAACTAAAAAAAAAAAATCCATGTGGAAATTTGTATACATTTTTTAGCACACACCTTTGTGTGCATTTTTAAATGTGCGTATTTTTGGATGCATGCACCCATTGACTAAAGCATGTTCATGCACATTTTGGAAAGCTACACACCTTTCTTTGCTCATTTTTCAGTTGTGCGTGTCTTGCTGAACACATTTTGTTTTGTTTGGTGGAATGCAGCGCAACCTCAGGAATGTATGGATTTCCAACTGCATATTGCATTCACTAGCCTTGATGCCTGCTTTGTGCCTGAAGCGAGCCTGCTACCCTGCGATACGCTCCCATGGCTGGTATTGAAGTAAGATTCAGCGGTCAGTCTGGCCACCTTCGGTACATGGAATGGGGAAGGGGGGCCTTCTTGTCCTTTGCCTCAGGCAACAAAATGTCTCAGGCCGGCCCTGCCTTTTGCCAGGAGGCACATTTGCAGGATCAAAGGTGGACAAAACCTTTCTGTTCATGGAAGGCAGTTCAGGATCCAAGCCATATAAGGTCTATAAGAAGGAGGAGGAGGAGGAGGAAAGAAAAAAAGACACCAAACCCAGAAAAACACCCAAACAGACAAACATTCCCAGTCCACAGGCTTACAATCTAAATAATAAATACAATATTTAGAGTCAATCAATAAATAATAGAGGTAACCTTTGTTAGGTCACCATCTTTTTACACATCAATAGAATCATGTTGTGAACTTCAAAAGGAAGAGGATGTGGCATGCAGCCTTCTCCTCAAAATTTTCAGATCAACAAAGGAACTAAATAAATGTTTCATCTAGTGAATTCCAGATTACCTGTATGAATTTGTGAATATCTTGATCAGAAGCCATGTCATACGGACTGTGTGAGCCACTAATGAAACACCTTTTTCTTTGTAACTTTATTGCTGTTCTAATAATTAATCTTTTGGATGTGTTACATAGCAACAGACAGTAATTTTTATGGTGTTATTGAAAAGCTTGTCACCCACATTTAGACATTTTGATAAAATTACTGCATTGCTTGATGGTATTAATTTCCACCAAGGAGGAATTGTGTCATCTTTGTACTTTATCCTTCATTTGTTTTATGTAGCAGTCCTGTGTGTATCATCACACTATGCCAAATTGGCCATGCAGCTGAGATCTGCTTACCACTGACACATAAAATGTTTCATTCGCATTTAAGATACAAGCCTTGCTTTAACTTTGTAAACTTTTTTTGCTGGGCCAGGCTCAGTTGCATACTGAGCTTCCAAATTTGATAGCAAACTATCATTCTGAAAGGAATAACCATATGATGATCTAATGTTTTATTGCTTTATTGTTGCTTAATATATTGCATTACCTTTTATCGTAAGCCACTTTGTTTATTATCTTAATACAAAGGGGGACATAAATACAAAATAAAACACAGGAAAATCATCATTTTTTTCTCTTGATGTATCTTGATCCCTTTATAGGGTTTATAGGGTATGGGGGAACATGAGTCCCCTCACCATATTCAAAAAATCAAAATGTACGAGGAGGGAGCAGGATCATACCAGCTGGTCACATCTCTTGGGCCGCCTACATTTGGTATTAGTATGAAAGGGCCCTATAGGCATATGTGCGTTGGGACAACTGCACACAAATGCCAAATAACATGGCCACAGGAGAGAATGGCCAGTGGGAGTATTGATGCCAGTGGGAGGGCATGACCAGACAGCACAATGCCAACCCTTCAGAATACATCACTAAAGACATTGTAGGATGTCTTCTGCATACCCCTTATATGTTCCTTTACTGGTGTAGCTGCTGTAGCCACTCTGATTAGTCCTATTCTAGTCCAGAAGGGTGTACACACTTCTGCCCACGTGCTTATTCCCAACAGAATGTTTAAGCAATACTGAAACAGTGAAGAAGTGGCTGGGCATCACTTGCATGGTGGATTGTAAGCAGACCTTTGGGAGCAACCTGTACACAAGCTCTTTTTAAAAGCAAATCTAGGAAATGTTCATACTGTATCATTATAGAGTGGCCTTTTGTTTCCTCTGTTTGTCCAAAGGCATCACATTGTAGAAGCAACTGAGATCACTTCTCCTCCTCCATGCTTTTCACACAAGGATTTTTTTAAAAAAAAATCACAATGTAATATATTTTGTAAAGGTCTCTTTACATAGTTTACTGATCCTCTTCATCTTTCAGTTCCATTAATGTGAGAAAAAATGTGGTGAGGAGATTACTGATGTGAAAGTCCAGTAAGATAAGGAGGCTTGTGCTTCTAGAGTGAGCTGTTTGTCTCAATGTACTACTCCAGGCAAAGATCCCATACCCCCTGCCCCCCCAGCACTCCCCCAACAGGCTTCAGTAAACTCCCAACTGTAAATTTGACTCAATAGGTATACTACACCCTTATCTGGACAGAGATAGCCTAGCTACAGTTATCCATGTAGCTTCTTGTCTGGATTACTGGATAACCTCTTGTCTGGATTACTGCAATGCATTATATGTGGGGCTGCCTTTGAAAACAGTCCAGAAACTTTGCTTAGTCCAAAATAGGGCAGCAAGATTGTTAACAGGGACTGGCCAATGAGATCACATTACGCAAGTACTTTTCCAGCTGCACTGGCTGCCAGTCCATTTCTGGGCCAGATTAAGAGTGCTGGTATTAACATTCAAAGCCCTTAATTATCTGAAGGATCACCTCCTCCCATATGTGCCTGCATGGACCCTAAGGTCATCCTCAGCAGTCCTTCTCTGTGAGTCCCTGACAAAGAAAGTGAGGTTGGTGGCTACCAGGAAGAGGGCCTTTTCTAGGGATGTATGAATCCCTTACCTGGTTCCGGTCAGGGCATCCACTGGTGGAGGGAGGTGATCCATCCCTCCCCCCTGGAATCCTCTCCGGCTGGCTCCGCTCCACAGCAAAGCTGTGGAGCCACCAGCCGCGGCCAGCTGCAGCCAGACTTCTGGCTGCTGCTGCCGCGCTGCAGACTTAAACAGCGGCCGCTACACCAACCACCATTTGCATCCCTGCCTTAGGCCGTGATAGGCTATCTAAGTATTTACGTAGCAGCCTATCACGGCAAAGAGCAGGGACGCAAATGGTGCCCATTATGCCATTTGCGTCCCTGCTCTTTGCTGTGATAGGCTATGTAAATATTTACGTATCCAATCATGGCCACAGGCAGGGACACAAATGGCGGCCACTACGACGGCCGCCATTTTGTTCCATAGGCCAGCTGAGGAAGGAGGACGACCCAACCCGGAGCATCCGCCACCAGGTAGGGTCCGTCCCAGGGGGATTTCGGGGGGTGGCAGTGGGGGGTTAGTCCGTTCCACCACGGACTCCGGGGGGCTGGATTCCAAAGAATCTGGCCTCACTGGAGTCCGTGGTGGATTTCTCCGACATCCCTAGCCTTTTCTGCTGTGGCACCCCAGCTGTGGAATGAGCTCCCTAGTGAGGTTTGCCTGGCGCCTACGTTGTTTTCTATCCGGCGCCAGCTGAAGACCTTTTTATTCTCCCAGGATTTTAGCATTTTAGCTTCCTAGTCTTTTAGCTTTCATGTTTCAAATCTGTATTTTAACTCTCTGCATTGATGCTAAGTTTTATTCTGGTTGTACTGTTATATTGTGGTTTTAACCTTTCATATTTTATATTGATTTATGCTGTGCTTTGCTGTTTAAATTTTATGGGAGACATAAATATTGCCCAAACACTCCTGATTGGTTGTTGCTCCATGGGATGTGTCCACTGAATCTTTGGAATGTGTATTTCTTCTTCACACTTTTCGTGCTTGCCAAAGCAAAACTCCAGCAGAACGTCTGCATGAAGTGTGAAGTGGCTCAGATAAGTCTTTTAATCTAGTCTTGGAAAGCTCCAGGGTAGGGATGGGGAATGTGTGGCCCTCCAGATGTTGTTGGACTGCAACTCCCATCATCCTTCACCACTGGCTATGCTGGTTAGGGCTGTTGGGAGTTGCAGTCCAGCAACATCTGGAGGCCACGTGTTCCCCACCACTGCTCTAGGGAATGGCAATGGCACACATTAGTGGGAGTTGAGGCTGCACATGATTGATAGCCCCTTCAGAAGAAATTACTCTAGGTTCAATCTACATAGGGCTTCCCTGTCATGCCAATAGGTCATGTACATAAACAGGGTCTGATGGATTGTGACCTTGACTGTGAAATATAGCCCTCAGGCACTTGCTTAAGCACAGGCTTTGTCATGCATATTGGTGACCCTTTGGGCAAGTTGGTCCTTTGGGCAAGACCGGTTGATAAATGAAGAGCAATCTTCTCCCTGGAGTAGCCTAACCGCATTTGCTCCGCTTACTTATGGTGTACCTGTACCACTCACTCTCTTATTGGTGAATGATAGTGTAACAGGAGGTCCCTATGTAACCAGAACGTATAAGGCATTGTTGATATAACTCACAACCATCTGCAAAGCAAGTATTACTTAAAGACAGGCCCAGTGCAGATCCCACAAGTGCATATTGGACTCCAGGTTTTGGTCCTGTAGGAAAGGAGTGGGCAGCCTTGAGGCTTGTGGGATCTACTTTGTTTTTTACTTGAACCCAGAAGCCCACTGAGTACAAAATAATGGCTCAGGAGTGTTGGCATGTGTACAAAATTAAAGTAAAGGGCACCTCTGAGCAATGCCTAATCCAGGAAGTTATATTTTCACTACCTGAACTGGATGCACAGTCCTCTGCTGTAGAGTATTTGTGTGGTGTTGAACAGTTCTTTCTCACCCAGTGAGCACTACTCTCTAGAAGTTTTAAAAGTTATTCAGATATATCAATTCAGAGAACCTTAAAACATTGGCTTGATTTGCTGGATGTTTTTGAGTATGGCTTCAATAAAACAGAAAAGTATGTGTTGCCTAAACAGAATGCTCCAAAATCTATTGATGCATAAAATCCACAACCGTAGAATCAATTTCGTTTAGCCCAAGAGACTGGATTCTATTCGATAAGTTGACCTGTTGAAGCTTGTTCAAAGGCAACAGAAACATTCCCATTTCACCCCAAGACTGTTGCTGCAATGCTTTCATCTCATGCTGTTGGGATTCAGCTCACTGCAGCAAAATCAGATCCCTTGTGTGCCTGGCAAACACATTACCATTCTGTAAATAAGTGAGTTAAATAAATAATTCTGTAAATAAGTGAGCATGCATGCACTCATGTGTGTGTGCCTGCACACACACACACACACACACACACACATATTTCAGGAACATTCCGTTTGGTTTTTAATAGCTATTATAATTAATTTACTTGATGCAATGTAGTGTTCCACAGAATAAGTAAGCCTTCAGTGCTCTCTAGGACACCCTGGCTCATAGCATTTGTTGCAAAACATGTTCTTTTGGACATCAGACCAAGCTCTGCAGTTTTTAGTCCTTAGTCCATAAGCTTCTGGCCTTCCAATCTGCCAAATGAGCTCTACTGATAAACAGGTTAGTGCAGCACAGTCCTGAGGCTCCATTTAATGTGATGAAAGGAGTCGTATGTGCACAGTAGCTAAATCAGCAACCTATATTTTGTAAATACGGTAGAGCCAGGAAACTCTGCCCCACTTGCCATGTAAAAATGGCAAAATTCCCTTCGGTTGAAATCCTGCATCCACATACCTTTGTACCCCCAAGTCCCCATCACTAGACCTTCTAAGGCATGCACTGGGTCTAGTCCACTGGGGCATGACAACCTTGATCTTATACTGGTATGCCAAGGCTAGCTGTGGGCCTGCACAATACAATGCCACCACTGTAACATGGTAGAAGAGGCGAGGATTCATCCTCCTATCCATCAGCAACAGCAACAGCAGAAGCATTGAAGGAAACCAGCATACCAGGCCACAGCCTAGGGTGGCCACTTATGCATTGCCAAAAAAAGAGGACATGCATTGCTCAAAATGAAGATAAAAATGACAGTGATTTGCATAACACTTGGGCATGTTAATTTATACAGAATTTGTATATGGGATTGTGATACAAAGGAGAAGTGGTATATAAATATTGCAAATAACCAACTAAATAAAGGTATGTATAGATGAAGATTTAGAAATAGCAACTACAAGTAAAATAGAAATAGAGTACGTCACCATGATCAGGTGACCTGTGTGCCTGCTTAACACATTCCTGTTCAGGGGTCATCCACTGATGGGCAGCTTCAAGGGCCTGCTCTCCCTTGTTATGGTTCTTTATCTTTAAATCGTATTTGGATTGGACAACCCTTCAAATAGAGGATGTCGTCAAATAGAGGGCTGTCTTCCGATAGCCCTTTAAATAGAAGGCCATCCTCTGTAAAGTAGGACAAATGATCACTTGACTTTACCTCAGCCTTGGCCTATGAGGCTTTTCCTCCTTTCCTCCCTGGCAGTGGCGTTAGCAACACTGCTGATTTGCTAGGCCTAGGCCTGTTAAGGCATAGCGTGGGTGGTGGGGATGAGGGGCAGATCCCAGAACCCAAAGATGGATTCAGGATATTTCCAGAATTCATAGAATCATAGAATAGTAGAGTTGGAAGGGGCCTATAAGACCGTCAAGTCCAACCCCCTGCTCAATGCAGGAATCCAAGTCAAAGCATCCCTGACAGATGGCTGTCCAGCCTCATCTTGAATGCCTCCAGTGTGGGAGAGCCCACCAGCTCCCTAGGTCATTGGTTCCATTGTCGTATTGCTCTAACAGTCAGGAAGTTTTTCCTGATGTTCAGCCGGAATCTGGCTTCCTGTCACTTGAGCCCATTATTCTGTGTCCTGCACTCTGGGATGATCAAGAAGAGATCCTGGCCTTCCTCTCTGTGACAACCTTTCAAGTACTTGAAGAGTGCTATCATATCTCCCCTCAGTCTTCTCTTCTCAAGGCTAAACATGCCCAATTCAGAGGCAACTCTGTGTCCACTTATCCAGATAGTAGGTTATGCATCACCAAAGAAGAGGACGAAAGAGAACAGTGATTTGCATAGGGATGGTGGAGAATTTCTCCCCGAAACTTCAGGGGGCTGAGCGCCAACGTGTTCGGCCCCCCGAACAAGTTTCGGGGAGAAATCCTCTGCACCCCCCCACACCCCGCACACACACCCCGGGACGGGACTTACCTTTGCCGAATGTCCCTCCCGGCGGCGGGTCCGGCCGGCGGTTCGTCGGGTGTTCGTGCAGGGCGGGAGCGGCAGCCGGTCTTTCGACCGGCTGCTGCCGCCGCCATTCCAATGAAAGAAAAAAAAAACAAAAAAGCCCCCTGATAGGCTACGTGACGATTAACGTAGCCTATCACGGCTAGATTTGCAAAGTCAGCCATGATAGGCTACGTCAATCGTCATGTAGCTTATCACGGGTGACTTAAAAAAAAAAAGCGCGTACGGATAATGGCGGCCCCCATAGGGAGCCGCCATTCCCATTCCTTATTTGTAAATCTTTACGTAGACTACAGCGACCAAATAAGGAACGTGAATGGCGGCTCCCTATGGGGGCCGCCATTAGCGTACGCGCTTTTTTTTCCTTTTTTTTTTTAAAGTCACCTGTGATAGGCTACGTGACGATTGACGTAGCCTATCACGGCTGACTTTGCAAATCTAGCCGTGATAGGCTACGTTAATCGTCACGTAGCCTATCAGGGGGCGTTTTTTTTTAACAAAAAAACTTTCGAGTTCGCGGCCAGGCGAGGCGGGAAGCCTCCCCCCCTGCCTGAATTTCGGCCAGGGCGAGGCGGGAAGCCTCCCCCCCAGCCTGAATTTATGCCGGGGTGAGGCGGGAAGCCTCCCCCCCCGGCCTGAACTTCGCGGGGGGAGCAGCGAAGCGCCTCCCCCCATTGCGAACAACCTTCGAGGACAGGTAAGGGACTTGCATATGTTAATTGATGTGTATCAATGAAAATTTTAAAATTATTACTATAATTTAAACAGAATTTAAGTACATGCCACCATGTACTTCTACTCTGTTTGAAGGCATCCTCTCCTTGAAAGTTGTCCAATCCAAATCCATTTTTTAAAATTTATTTTATTTGAAACATTTAGATATCACTCCCCATCCAAACAGATTCTGGAGCAGTGAACACAAGAAGCACAGTAGTAAAAAAGAAAAAGAAAAGATTAAAACACCATATTAAAACTATTAAAAACAAAATGCCAATACAAACCATGGCTGGTCATTTAAGGAATGCTTCCTGGAACAGAACTGTTTCAGGAGACACTGGAAGCAACAGTGTTGGCACCTGCCTGACCTCCAGGGGCAGGGAGTTCCAAAGAAAGGGGGCCGCCACACTGAAGGCTCCTTTCCGGGTGACTCCAATGAGTCCATAGGTCCACGTGGAACCACCAGGTGCCTTTAAAAGAGAACAAACCATAAGAAGAGAGAACAGGGGCCTTGAAAATGCCCATCAACAGCAGGCTAGGCAGGAACACAGGTCTCTGTCTTCCCCACTATAATGAGATATATAGTATTCTTATTTTAAGGACAGCAGCTATTTCTAAATTTGCATCTATACATATATATGGACCTTTTGTGCTAATTGGCATCCTCTTTTGTCCTCGTTTTGGGTGATGCATTTCCTGTTTTTTGTGATGTGCAAGTGGCCACCCTATCAGAGAGGGCACTCAAGGCTCTGTCCACCAAAATTAGTACTCTCAGTCAGAAGCAGGTGCTTCAGATGGGTCTTGAGCTGGGCCTGCATGACATTATGAATCTGTTGACCAATTGCTTAGCTGGTGCTCCCCTTCGCTGGAGAACCTTATGTGCCTGAGTCTCATTTCCCTCTGAACTGATCAAACTCTGCTTCCCCTGACATCATGTGAAGGTGAACACTAAACATTTCCCACTGAAGATGCCTCTCCACCTTCTCAATGGTTTTAGTTCACATGTACCAGCTTGCCCATGTATGGGCTTTTGCACAGGGAATTATATCAAGGTGTATTCTTCAAAGCCTCCCAGGTCTGTGCTAACAATGATCTCTGACATAAAATACTTTATCTTTATTCTTGGATCTCAAATTCCATGGAAACTGACCTGATATTTTCTCAACGATTGGCCGTTCTCCTCACTCCTTTGTTTCAACATACTTGGATCTGCCTGTTCAACTTTGATCTGAAAAAAGCCTCACCAGTTCAAGCCCAAAGTACCAGCTGGACAATATATGCCTTAGGCCATACCAGAGCTGTGTTGCTGTTGGATCCTAGCATCCGCTGATGTCGAGAGGTTTGGGCTGATCATAAGAATTGCTGAAGTTGGGCAGTATTTAGCATAGTTGGTTCACTGGTGTGTGAATATTTATTTACATAAGCAAAACTCAATTTGATGTACTATTCAGACTTTATCTTTGAAATATTGCCTTGTGCAATCAATAGAAAGTATTTTCAAAGGAAGTTAGATATTAAATATGTTCCAAGCAAACTTTGTATATATTATTATCATCAACCAAGCAATGAATTCTGCTGAAATTAATTCCATTATTGTTAGCCGTGGGAGATTTGGGGCTATGATGCTGGCTGTGGTTGTGTTCAGAGTGTTTGCTTGATAGCAAAAGTAAGGTCTCAGACAGTTGGGTAGCACCTCGTCTACCATTTAAGTGTTCTCATGGACTTCTGATTCTGCTCAACATGCAATAATCCATGGTTGGAAGGGCATGTCATTAAATGAAGTGAATAATTCTTTCTTCATACTTCATGTCTGAATTATTTATCACATGGCCATGCTAACGTTCAGTCACTGTCTTCCAATGGGTCCATAGAGAATTGCAGAGGAGTGTGGGAACTCTTCAAGTCACCAAAAAGGAAATAAGAATGACCATTCTGAATACATGGATGTGTACTGGTTTAATAACAAATGAAAAATGGAGATGAATGGGTCCCATTCTTTTCATTACTATGAAAGAAATGAATGCCAGAGTTCCAAAATAGTTCCGAATGTCTTGTATTCATTTGCTGCTCATTTGGAGCCATTTTAGCTTTCATTTTCCCTTAGCAGCCCCAATAGGTCAGATGAAAGTTATAAGGAGAGAAGAACAGAGTAAAGGAGATTAAAACTGCAAACCATCCAATTTACAACTCAAAGTTAAACACATTTTAGCAAAAGGTGTCCAATGTTCTGATAGGTCTCCTTTTTACACAGAACTCTCCAATAACAATAGCAAGAATAGGAACTTGTGGAGGTCTATCAAAGAGGGAGGGAGCACTTGTTGTTTCTTCCTGTTTGGAGATTGAGTGTTTGCAGGTTTCTGTTGTGGACTGTTCATTGTCTTTGTGCAAACACAGTTCCCACTCAGTAATCTCTTACATTTCCTTTAAGCATTTTGCATCCATTCCAGCCTGCATGCTTCCTGTCTTTTCTATTTCCTTGTGCTTAGTTTGTTATTTGTAATTTGTAGTCTGAAAGATATTGCAGTTAATAGTTCTGTTCTCTCTGAATCTAACTTTTGTAGACTTCCTTTCCTTTATGTCTGAAATCTTACATGTCTGGTCCCTTAGAGGAGTAGCAGAATATTTGAAGATGCCATGCCAGTTGGATGGAAAACACAGACATTGCAGGCAACAGAAAGCAGTCGGGGCTCCCAATGAAAGCAATGGGAAAAGAGAATGAATGAGAATTGTGAATATGAATGAAATATTAATGAAAACAACTGAGATATTAATGAATGAATAACTAAATCAATGAGATTTTATTAACAAAAATGAATGGAATAACTAAATGAAAAACATTCGTGCATGACCCTAAACATTGTCTTAACAATTGCTTTCACAACACTGGTTCCTTTACAACTGCATTGCTGTGCAAGCCAATTTACATTGTTTTGTGCAATTGTACAACTGTTAATGTGAAGCAAATTCTAGATATCACAACTTTTTAAATTGCACAGCTTATTTACCATGATATTACTGAGAGAATACCTCTCCATTCTCCATTGCTGAGACATGCGGACTTCATTCCCACTGATTTTGTCCAAGCTGGGGTATATGTTAGATTTCTGCATCTTCTTTTCCTAATGCAAAGCATTTGATATTTTACTGGTTGATCTATATGAACAGGTTAGTGAGTGAAAGAGTTTTTCTTAAACATGGAAGAATGATAATTTCACTAATATCTGCAGTGCACATGCTACTAACATTGTGACTGATAGTAGCAGAAGCCACAAAGCAGTCATATTTCCATAAATCATTTATGTAGTAAGCAGCTGCAGAAGCAAAGTGTGATGACACCCCTTGCATTAGCCAGCTTTTGGCTCTCTCCACATGAAGCTAAAATCCCACAACTTTACTGGAGCTTCTGCTTCTGGATTCCTTGCAGGATTATGATTGGCTTGCTTCCACATGGTGTTTTTCCTTTTTCCTTTCTTTCTGGGCAAGTTCTATATGTTTCATTACAAAGCAACTAGATAGCACTGTGCTATCGCTGTGATAAAGCACCATTTGATCATTACACCATAGATTTACTGCTGTTAATAGCGGGAGGAGGGAAAATGTTAGACTTTCAGTGTCATGAAAAAAACCACGATAAAGCAGATGTTATGTATAGGACCCACAAATTTCCATGAATGAACAATCACAATCACCATTGTGAACAATCACAAGCACATAATAAATGCCTCATGTAGAAAGGGCCTTGTCTTTGTGGCTGAGAGGATCAGTCTTCTTAATTATAGCTCCTTGTATACTGAAGTTCTCTATCAGTATAATAGTAAAAAGTATTTTCTGAGAGTGAGAGAGAGAGAAAGAGAGAGAGAGAGATATTATTATATTGATCCATATTTTTGTTTCTTCTTTTTTTGCTTTGGTGCATTGTAATAAAAAAAAACCAACCATAGGCGGAGACTCTATGGATTCCAAGTTACATTTATTCATACTTGCATCTATGTTTTAATAGATGGCTTTGTCTCCTTTGGGATTTCCTTTGTCTAGGCTTGCACACTGATGACTCCAAACATGCTTAATTGAAAGTAAGTCCCTCTGAGGTCAGTAGCACTTAGGGCCACAGCCTTAGAAACACACCACTGAGAAGTTCTCTTACATACAGCATGTTGAAATGAACGGGAACAGTATAAGAGTATGGTACTCTTTTTACTCTTTTTAGACAGGAAGGCCTGGCGTGCTATGGTCCATGGGGTCACGAAGAGTCGGACACGACTGAACGACTAAACAACAACAACTCTTTTTAATCATGAAATTTTATTTTATTTTGAAATAAAGTTTAACAAGATAAAGGCAACAAAAAGAAGATAATAATATAACAAGATCAATGAAGAAACAAAGAAACTCACTAATGAATTTATTTATTTATTACAGTTCTATACTGCCCAGTAGCTGAAGTTCTCTGGGCAGTTTACAAGACAAAGCTTAAAACCATAAAATAGAATAACGTAATAAAAACATAATATAAAACCATAAGTTTAAAACAGAATAAATCCAAAATTGTAACCCAGATAAAAGCCACCAGCAGTGCATAGATCTAAAAATGCACCAACACAGATCTAAAGATGCACTAAAACCAAAGGGCTTAAAAGTTTGGGAAAACAAAAACATCTTCACCTGGTGCCATAAAGACCACAATGTAGGTGCCATTCCAAGCAAGCCTCTCTAGTGAGCTCATTCCACAACTGGGGTGCCACCACTGAAAAGGGCCTCTCCTTAGTAGCCACTCACCTCATCTCATTCGGTGGGGGCACCCAGGGAAGGGCCTCTGAGAATGATCTTAGGATCTGGGGAGGTGTATATGGAAGGAGACAGTCCTTCAGCTAACCTGGCCCCAAACCGTTTAGGGCTTTGTAGGTTAATACCAGCAGCTCATTGAACTCAGAAATGGACTAGAAGCCAGGGCAAAACACACTGGCATAATATGATCGTATTGGCCAGGCCCCAGTTATAATTCTTAGGCTCTTACCAATATGCTTGTGCAACAGCTAGAATAAAGCAATCTAAGTCTAAACTCACTATCTAATGAAAGAATGAAAACACAAGTTATATAGCATATATAAAGTGTGTGTGTGTGTGTGAGTTATTTTGTGTATGTGTATGTATTCATCAGAAAAAATATAGGCAACTTGTTTTGAATTTGATCAAATGTTTGAAGGGCTTCAACATAAGAAATAAATGGAAATCATGATACTCTTATAGGCTGTCTATTTCTTTCAATGGGACTTATACAGGAAAACTATGGCCTCACACAGTAAACTTTCAGCTACAGTTCATTGGTCTTTTTCTACTCAAAAACTCTATTTTGCCTTGGAAGTATTCTTATTAAAAGGCAATATGCATATTCTAGAAACAAATACACATAAATAGAGTATACTGGCTTTTTACTAACCTTTTATTTAAATTTAAATCATTAGTTTTTTTTCCCTGTACTATTGCTTAATTGTAGGTGGTTTGTGTGTAGACTGGTTGATATTTCCTACAAGCATGATTTATATTTTTGCATTGCTTTATTTTTCTCTCTTTTCATCCCTAACTGACTATGTGAGGAAGACTGATCCATGGTCATGAACTAGAAGGTGGAGCTGCATAGCCATCATATTTCCAGGGGTTACGTTTCAGTACTTGATGTAGGATAGTAATGGTACTATCTGTCTAGTATCTGTTAAGGCTGCAATCCTGTTCGCTCTTCATCTGAGAGTAAGCTGCACTTGAACTCAATGGAGCTTACTTCTGAGTAGGCATGTATAGGACTGCGCTGTCAATATCATGCATCCAGCAGAACAAAACTAACATATAGATGCCCGTGACTATGTATAGAGGAGTGAGTTCAGATATCAGCAGTGAACTTACAACATCAAACAATGACTTGGATATACGAAAACCATCACATATCGGTTGGCTTCCTTTGGTTTTGTGGTAGCAATTGTACATCAGGATTTTAAATCGGGATATGCAGTGGATTGTTTTAATGACAATCGACCATCTATTTTTAAAGGGCAGTATCCAAGTTAACACTAGTATTAATATAAAATTACGTTGCGCTAGCATCAGTGACCTCTAGTGGAACATTTGTTTTCTGGGGAAACCCATTGCTCCAGCTAACTAGGGATGCTGGAGAAATCCGCAATGGAACCAAATGAGTTTGGATTTACTGGTAGATTTCGTAGCAGACTGGCTTCCCCACTGTCAGGTGGGTTCTGCCAACTTGTGGACTGTTTTTCTAACTTTCCCTATTTTGTGCAAATTTTGCCATCAACAAATACACAATTTTTTTAAAGGAACAGCCAAAATGCACATTTCCCCATAGGCTAAAGCATGAAAATGCATATTTGGGGGGAATTTGCACATTTTGGCGCAAATTTGGGGACTAAAAAAAAAATCAGATTCTGTCGATGGGCAGACTGTGGAACGAAAGGCCCCTGATAATCCATGAAACACAGATGGAATGGATCTTACACAATCCATACATCCCCATAGCTAACGCTATTGGCATTGTGCTAGAGGTCACTTATGCTAGCACAATTTACCTTAGCGCTAGTGTCAACCTGGATACTGCTCAGAGTGTTTTAGCTCAATATTGTTATGGCCTACAGTTTTGACAAATAAAAGTAGTGACTGGCATTATACATAAAACACCACTGGAAGAAATTTCATATCACCTTACATCACCTCAGAAGCAATAGTTAACAATGGGAACAGCTGACAAGTTCAGCTATGTGTCACTGAATAAGTGATGCATGTATTTGTTTCAGCCAGAGGAAAGAAGAAACACATTCCATGTCTTCCTATTGCACAAATAACTTGCAAATATGTCCAAGCATCTGGGATCATCTCTTTTTCTTCAGTGCAAAGTAGTGGGGTGGGGGTTACAAGAACCTGGAAAAGTAGTAATACATGCAAAGGCCGGGGGAGGGGGGAGGGAGAGGCAAAATAATTTCATATAAAAGACTATTATATAAATAATTTTGGCCTAATGATTTTTTTTTCTTTTGGGTCATATGAAAGAACCTAGTGTTCAGAATATCAGATACAATATTTTACTGGCATATTTTGAAAACTAGATTCTTATTCTTTACTGGAAAATTATAGAACACAGTTTCCATCACAGTGAAACATTTCTCATGCAAATCTGTGAAGGCCCTTCTTCAAAGCCTGATTTCCTTCTCTGATTTCTCTCTACTGTTGTCTCTTAAAGAAACTGGCATGTACGAAAGGAACAAATAATCACAGTTCACCAATTTGATTAATTCTCCTTGGTAGTGGTAGGGGCAATGGATCGGTGCAGGGAAAATGCACAAAAATGAAGGACTCTGAAACCAGTATACTGGGAAAAGGCAACCTGATGCTCTCCAGATGTTTGGACTCAAATTCTCATAATTCCTTATCATTGGTCATGCTGGCTGAGCTGATAGGAGTTTTGGAGCTTTAGTTCAGTGGTAGAGCATCTGCTTTGCATGCAGAAGTTCACAGGTTCAATCCCTGGCATCCCCAGGTAGAATTGGGAAAAATCCTGCATAAAACCCTGGAGAGCTGCTGTCAGTCAGTGTTGACAATATTTGGTCCAGATGGACCAATGGTCTGACTCAGTATAGGGCAGCTTCCTATGTGGTCCAAAAGATATGGCACCAGATTACCTACCCATGCTCTATACATTCATGCGAAACCGTAAGCAATGGTTTCATGTGGAATTGTATTGTTGCCTTCTTGTGGTGGCGATTTCAGGGACTGCAAGTCAAAATTAACTTATGTGACCACAAATCATTGCCCAGCCCTTCCCACTTTCCAAGGGGGAGGGTAAAAAGGAACAGATGATATTTATTCCCGGCTACAATATTTCAATCAGGTTAGCACTGATTATGAACTCAGGACTGCTGGCAAGAAATTATCTTAACAGATGGTTAGTGGCTCTTGTCTTAGGAAACATTTCTGTGCATGAGCTTCATTGAATGGTTTAGAACTGTATAAATTAACATCTTGAAAGCCTTAGATAGTCTCAGGTGGATTTTGCTAAATATACATTTGCTGTTTTCTCATGTAGAAAATGTAGACATTTTCTACATTTCAGAAAGGATACACATCACCCCCAAATGCCCCCATTATAGTTTTTAAAATGAAGTTAAAGTTCAACAGACACAACCCACCTGCAAAGGAAAACAGAGAAACAGAAGTTGCAATTGCATCACAATATTTGGTGCAAACATAAAAGAAAATTCATTAAGAAGAAGCATCTTAATTGTCTCAGTTTCCATTTTTTAGCTCAGAAATGAGCTTATTCACATTGCCCCCAATTCAGAAATATTTGTGCTCAGCAGTGGACTGCCAGGAGGGCAGTGCCTGGAGGGCAGTGGACTGCCTCTGATACTGGAGGTAGCATAGAGACATCAGGACTAGTAGCCACTGATAATTTTCTCCTCCAAGAACTTGTCTAACCCCCTCTTAAAGCCATCCAAATTGGTGGCCGTCACTACATCTTGTGGAAGCGAATTCCATAGTTTTTTCTGCTGCATGAAGAAGTCCTTCCTTTTATCTGTCCTGAATCTCCCACCCATCAGCTTCCTGGGATGGCCCTGGGTTCTAGTATTATGAGAGAGGGAGAAAAATGGCTCTCTATCCACATTCTCCATGCCAGGCATAGTTTTGTAGGCCTCTATGAGGGGAGTCTCCCCTCACTCGTTGTTTTGACAGGAGCAAGGAAGAAAACAGGCAGCCTCCACTTGCCTTGTCCTCTCCCCTGGATGGTTGTGGAGTTTGGGCTGGGGCTGGGTGGAGGGAGGGGGCAAGCACATGGGCTGCAGTGGTAGTGGTGAGGTAGAGGTATGTCCACTCAGGGACTGGGACCCATTGATGGCATCTTGCCCAAGGGCCCCAGAAAACCTGGAACTAGGGATGTAGGAAAGTCACTTACCTTTTCGAAGGGTGACATTCGCAGTGGGGGGGAGGCGCTCCGTCTCTCCTCCCCAAAATTCTCTCTGGCCGGCTCCACTCTGCAGTGATTCCACGGAGCCGCCAGCCGGGGCCACCCGCAGCCGGACATCCGGCCACTGGGCAGCCTGCAGGGACGCAAATGGCGGCTGCTGTAGCCGCTGCAATTTGCGTCCCTGTATTTTGCCGTGATAGGCTACGTAAATATTTACGTAGCCTATCATGGCAAAAAACAAAACAAAACAGCGAATGCAAATGGTGGTGGCTACGGCGGCCGCCATTTGCGTTCCCTTTTTTTTTTGGCCGTGATAGGCTACGTAAATATTTACGTAGCCTATTACGGCAAAAGAGATGGGTGCAAATGGCGGCCACTACACCATTTGCGCCCCTCTCTTTTGCCGTAATAGCCTATGTAAATATTTACTTAGGCTATCAAAGCCAAAAAAAAGGGAACGCAAATGGTGGCCGCCGTAGCTGCCGCCATTTGTGTTCCCTTTTTTTTGCCATGATAGGCTATGTAAATACTTACGTAGCCTATCACGGCTTCCACAGGGACGCAAATGGCGTCCCTGTGTTAGCCGTGATAGGCTACGTAAGTATTATGTAGCGTATCATGGCTATAGTGAAGAAGCGAATGGCGGCGGTGGACGCAGCCACCATTCACAGAGCAGCGTGAACGGCAGCAGGTAGGTGTCCCCTTTCGCGCGCCTTTCGCGGGGCGGGGGGGCTTCGTTGCGCCACGGATTTCGGGGAGCCGAATGCACTGGCATTTGGCCTCACCAAGATCTGTGGCAGAATTCTCTGACATCCCTACCTGGAACCAGCATTGTGTGAGCTCTGTGTGATTCCCCTGTTGCAAGGAAGGGGTGGGATGGGGCAAGCTACAAAATCCAAATGCCCTCCCTTTCTTCTCCCCCCTTCACCATGGGAAAGCAAAGCAATTAGGAGAGTCCAGGTTCAGTTGACAGCTTGGACTATCATTTTGGTGTGGTGTACACTATTCCCTGTCCAGTGTCCGAAGAAGGCATGTAGGGCTGGATGCAAGGTCCAACGCGTGATGAATCTGCATGCACAGTAGCCACTAGTGGATGGGATTCTTGCAGAAGGTATATATACGGTAGCCTGCTGATGTGTGCTCATCAACACTGAACATGTTAGGGTGTTTTAGTTAAATGTGGTACATGTTTGAAAGATTTCAAGTTTTGAAAGTATTTCCCCTGTTAAGCATGTTCACAGTGTACTAATGGTATAAATGGATTTGTGTGTGTTTGTGTTTTTTTTCCCCACATCTGCACATTTTGGGCTAATGTAGCAGTATATGGTGGTGAGATTGCTGCATTATTTACTCAATGCACATGTACTTAGTTGCGTATGTCTATTTGTGAATTGTGGTTTGTGAGGGCTAAGCAGCTTCTCAAGCGGAGCTAATAACAGCTTGAGGAGAGGACCGAGATAGGGGATATGGTACAGGAAGAAAGAATTAGAGTAACCTCTTCTCCAGTGCTGCTGCTCTGGGTATGTTTTAGGACTCTGTGCCTGTTTTAAAGTAAGACATAAATGCTGGGGGATTCTGTCACCAGCATTCATATCTGGTTCAGCCTCTAGGTTCAATCAGATAGGGTTGGACCTTGAATAGCTCCCAAAGGAGCAATGGGAGCAGCTTTAACTAGGGATGTTGGAAAAATCCAGTTTGGGGGTGTAGCTTGGTGAGTTTTCACCAGCTCGGATGGCAGCTCACAGATCCCTGAGCTTGCCTGACTCAGGGCATGGCGAGTTGGGCAAGCTCGCTGTTTCCCGGTTTCGTTTTTACTGTGATCTGTGATTTTTTGTCCAAAAACAAAGACATAGCTATTTACAGACATCGTAATTTGCACAAAATCGCAGCCATAAATAGCACGTTTTATGCAAAATTAGACCATTTGTGCCTGCAATTTTGTGCAAATTGTGCTATTTATGGCCACAATTTTGCACAAACTGCAATTTCTGTAAATAGCTATAACAGCAATTCTGTGTAAAATTGCGTTTTGTGGCAAAAAAACAAAACAAAAACCACATTGCAAACTCTTGCTGGGTGCCCGCAGACCCACCACTTGAATGCGGCCCCCAAGAGCTTTTCCAAAATCAAATTCAGCCCTCAGGCTGAAAGATGTTCAACACTCCTGCTCTACACTAAGACACTGCCTAGCTCCAGTATCATCACACAAAATCCTTAGGCAGTTGCCAGGGCCTCAGCACCCTATGGGTGCTGCCAGGGTTGGGCAACCGATAGGAGTCCGATGAGTAGCATGTGAAGAGGGCACAGGGGAATTTGCCTATCCCTAGCTTAAATAGGATCTGAGTTCAATTCAGTACCTAAATATCAAAGCAGCCCTACCAGGGACACAAACCTCACTCCTAGCTGTGAATTACTTAGGGCACAATCCTATGCATGTTTAGACAGAAAAATGTCCCCAACTCCCAGTATGCCCCAACGTACTCCATGCATAGGACTGAGCTTTAAGATGAAGGGGCAACATCAAGGCTGGATCCAAGTTTGAGTGAGCCCTTGGCAAAGGGCCCACTGGTGCCCTTCCAATGTCAGCAGGCCTCTTGGTAGGCTTACCTGGTGGCAGCTGGAGTGGTGTTTGGGAGCTGCCATTCCAATTTTTTCCCTGGCCCAGAGAAATCCTACTTTTGAGACATTCTGGAAAATTAAAATGCCAGCTCCCAGTTCCCCACTGGATGCCTCCATTGACATTTCCCACAATGCCCAGTGTGATACTACATTGGAGGCACTGTGGGAAATTAAAATAGTCACTGCCAGAAAAAAATAATTGAAAGTGGGGCAGGAATAAGCACCCACTGGGTGCTGGGGTCCTGGCAGCTGCCTAAGGATTTGTGTGATGATTCTGGGGCTGGGCAGTGTCTTAGTGTGGAGCAGGAGCTGAATCTGATTTTGGAGAAGCTCTTGGGGGCTGCATTCCAGTCATGAGCAGGGCCAACAGCAAAAGGGGTGGGGCCAGAATACAACAGATACCCAAAATATCAGCATAGTTTAGCTTAGAACTCTGACGTTCAGTAACTAAGCTTTAAGAGAGGCATTTCAGCCTTTTAGAGTAGGAAACACACACACACACACACACACAAGACAGGAGATCACCAGAGTTCTGGCAGCTGGAGAAAAGGGCTGGGGCCAGGAGAAGGAGGCATGGCCATCAGGGGAACCCCATAGGACCAGACTGGGACTTCAGGTGGGCCAGATCTGGCCCACAGACCTGAGATTCCACAGCCCTGGTGTAAAGCCCCCTTGGCACCCTTGTGTTGCTTTAGGTCCACCCTGTCTTATGTCCTGGGAGCTTCCAGAGGAATGAGGGTTCTCACATGATCGGGAACAGGAAGGTATTAGAGGAACGAATTCCAGTTCCTCCGGAATAGTCAGGTGTCCACTCTTCTTCCTTTGAGCGGCCCAGAGAGTCACCTTCCACTGAATGGTAATCAGGCCAGGTTAGCATCTGTGGGATCCTGAAGAAGAGGTCTGTTGGCCCACATCCAGAAAGGTCTCCTTTGCATCAAGATCATTGTTTTGGGCATCTAGAGTCTGGGACATGATACTTCACCTTCACCGGGTTCCATAGACAACTGCTCCAATTCTTGATAATATATTGGACCTATTACATTTACATGCAGACCTTCAATTCTTTGTGTGTGCATGCGTGTGTGCGTGTGTGTGCATGTGTGCAGATTTTTTTTAAAGCTGCTGTTGCAACCTGACAACCTAATTCTAATTTAGGGATCAACAAATTTGTCAATTCCTATTTGTCTCAGTTTCTGATTTTCCCACTCTTAAGTTCGGTTTGTTCAATATCTATCTATCTATCTATCTATCTATCTATCTATCTATCTATCTATCTATCTATCTATCATCTATCTATCTATCTGAATATTTGTGCACATTTTTGTACACAAATCTCTCAATACATGCATTTTTGTACATAACTTTGCCTAATACACACTTTTTACAGGTATTTTTTTTCTAATATAAGGAATTTTTGAATAATATATACATTTTTATATGCATTTTCGATTGGAGAAGTCCATTGCAAAATTTGGAGAAGTGTGAATTTTGAAGGCTAGCTGAGTTCTGATTCATGTATTGGATTGAAAGCACAAATTTCTCCCCCATGTTCTAATCTCATCTGTCTGAGGGAGTCAGTGGGAACTTCTGTGTGGCATGAAGAGCTATGGAAAGTGTTGATGGATGTGTAGTACTTTCTGCACAGTTCTCTGTTTGGAGTCACTTACATCAGGAATATTATCTTTCATATTGTGAGTGTATATTTATCTAGTCAGATTGAGAGAGCGAGAGCAAAATTCTCTCATTATTGTTCATTATTGCTGGCCTTCAAAGTATATTTAATGTAAAGGAGTTTGCTTGACATATGATACTGTACCAAAGTTGCAGAGCTATAAATCAAACCACCCAAACCATACAAAACCTACACACTGTACAGACACACAAAACCTCCTTTTAAAATAGGAGTGTCCTTAACTATGGGGTCAATATTGTATCAGAATCATACACTGGAAAACTCTGTGCTATATATCATTATGTGACCTAGAAAAAGGAGTGGCAAAAAGGGTTAAGGCTTGCTAGTACAAAGATGTTTTTGACTTCTGGTTTCCATGGCATTAAATATATTTTATTTGTTTATCTGTTGCTCACTTCTACGTTTTGTGTAACTCCTAAGGGCAGACATCTGACTCTATGACATTTTCTTAGGAAAATTAATTCATTTACATCTTCACTCGATAGCACGTGAATGTAAAAAAAAAAAAAAAGACAATAAGGGGAAAATCTAAACAACTGGATGGCAGGAATTAATTAGCTTTTTCACTCTTTGGAATAAGCAGAACATAGTATTTATGTATTTGGCATATTTTGGGATTGCCCTTTTGCTTAGTGAGTGCCTTATACAGATAAAAACAATAAAAGGATAAAATACATAAAATACAAAAACCTGAACAAGACAAGCTGGAAAGATTAAAATGCAATAAAATCAGGGATTAATAATAAAATCAGAGAGTGGAATTAACTATTAAAAGCTTGGCAGAAAAATATTACCTTCACCAGCTGTCTAAAGGACAACAAAGAGGAGGCTAGCTTAACCTCCCTGAGGATGGAGTCTGACAACTGGGGTGCTGCTACACAAAAGGCTCTGTCTCAAGGACAGACCAATGCCACCTCTCTAGGTGGTGGGACATGTAACAGGGCATGGTGCCAGGGTGTGGTCTGATGGCACATGAGACAGCCACCTTGTTGAAGCTAAACAAGTTTGGGTCTGGTCTGGTCAGAGGTTGGAGGGAAGACTACCTGGGAACTGCATGAGGTGGGAAATAAATGTAATAAAATAAATAAATAACAAGGCTTCCGATAATGAATTTAAATTTTGGGCAGCCTCATACAGGAAAAGTGGTCTTAAAGATACCCCCCCCACACACACACACACACCATTTAAGGCTTTATAGGTAAAAACCAGTGTCCTGTATTAGTGTAGAGGTTTAAAGAAAAGTGTTACATGGTCTTTAAAGCGTATGCCAGATAACAATCTGGTCACCGCTTTTTGCATTAGCTGAAGTTTCTGGACACTTTCATTCTCCATAAACCTTTTGAAAGTTTGAGCAATCTGTCTAAGTTTTGAACCTTTGGGGGTTCAGTTAAACAGGTCAGGCAAGTTAAAGAAAAATCTCTCTGTGCTGCTTGCTATCACACATGCTCAACTTAGATATATAGGTGAGCTCCATGCAGACCACAAGCCAACCCAATGGAGCAGGGCCCCAATAAACATGCTTTTGATGCCAAGAAATGGATACCTTTCCTAAAGTTCTGTGTTACAGATCCTGTCCTGCTGCCATTTTATAATACTGCAAATAGATCTTGACTTAGGCAGTGAAGACGGGAGCTTTACAGCTGCTTAAATTGGCATCAGTTCAGCATCCACGGCTCAGGGTCTGAAAAGGTTGTGAGGTAATTGCAAGGTAGATGTTTAGCTTAGCTCAAACTTGCGCTTCACACTCCTTCCAGGGCCCACTGACAAGCGTGGTAAACACAGAACTGGCCTTTGCCAGATGTTACATAATCTCGTCATCCAACCTGAGATTGCTAGAAAGTATGCTATCCAGGTAGCAAAGCTTCCCTATCACTATACATGCTTGTATTATATACAAAAATTCCTAGATTACAATTCCTTTTGTTTTGTGCAATATATTTACACCTCGGGTCATATCGCTATGATCGCATCATGGTGACACTCAGATTAATGCAGAACCGGGACAAAATGGACTTGTAGCCTAGGTAAATGCGTGCAAACTGACACAGGCCAGAAATAGAGTTATTTAGTCATCATAATGTAGGACTGGAGTGGGCAGAAAGTAGATCTCCAGATGTTTTGGACTTCAGCTCTCAGCATTCCTGACCATTGGTCATGCTGACAGGGTCTTCTGGGAGTTGAAGTACAAAACATCTGGGAATCTATCTTCTGCCCACCCCTGATGTAGGTTACATGATCACAATGGTCTATCTTCTTCATCATATCATAATCCCATTGGGCTGGATCCAGATTTAGTCATACTTAGAGTAGATCCATTGAAATCAATGGGATCTAAATTGGACATGACTTACTTAATTCCCAGTGGAATTATTCCAGTGGGTCTGTTTTGAAGTTTAACTACATCTGAATCCAGTCCATTGCAATGTTAATATTTACAATTTTATTCATGTGCACTCACAACTGAACCACTTCTTCATATGTGTGCTGAACACATTGGCCTGATCTGAAACCACATTTACAGTGCAATCCTATGCATGTTTAGACAGAGAAAAGGCCTACAACTCCCAGCACTCCCCAGCCAGCTGGCTGGGGAGTGCTGGGAGTTGTAGGCCTTTTCTCTGTCTAAACATGCATAGGATTGCACCCTTAATTATTTTTCTCCATGGTGGAAGCCTAAATCTCTGAATGGAAGCCATATCATTCCATGTAAGGCACAGAATCTAGCTGAACTGAGAAGAGAATAAACACTGTTATTTACATAAAGTAATTGCACTGATGTAATAGAAATCTATATTGAATTTTTTTTTAAAGAAAATCTCAGGGTCTGTTAATTAATACCCAGTTTAGGAAGCTGTAATGCAGGAGAAATAATAAAAAGCAGAGAACGGAGCTTTAAAGTCAAATGAAAGAAGAGACAAAGTACACAGCCAAGACTGTAAGCAAACATTGAATCAGATGAATTGAGAGGAAGCCTCATAATGAAGCAAAAGAAACACTCACTAAAAATGTCGAGCTCTCTCACTATTAATTACTCTTATCAAAACATAAAATCAAACATTTAGACAGCTGGGTGTGGAAATAAATATATTACCGGATCCTGAGACACCATATACAAATATATGCATTAGATAAAGAGAGGGAGATATTACTCTCTACATTCTCCTGACTAAGTTCTAAAATAATGTCAGTGAGCCATACTTGTTTATTGAACGGGGAAAAGATTGCAAAGACAAGCCAAAGTTCATTAAATAAGAGGGCATCTTTCATTTGAATGAAGCCAGTCTGCCTTGGGTATCGATTAACACATACAGCAAGGAAATAATCAGCTGGTTGCAAAAGATACAACACAGGCAGCTGTAAGGGGGTTCTCTGCCTGGAAAAGAGGAATATAAATATAAAAAATAAGGAATAAACTTGCCACCTTGGCTTCTTGTCTGTGGGCCAGAGAAGAGCTGCAAATGCATTATAAGTAATGAGTTTCCTATGTACATGGAAAGAACTGTTGGGTGAGGTGGAGAGAATCAAACTGCTACCTTCCTTTTAGGCTCCATTTTATAGATGTATTTTATAGAGAGAAACATTGGGTGACTATTCCTCAGCCCCTTGGCAACTGAGCTACGGGGTGGCAAAGGGTACCATCTTGCCCCCAATGTTGTTTAACATCGATATGAAGCTGCTGGGATTTGGAGCTAAATGCCATCATCAGTATGCTGATGACATGCAGCTCTATCTCCCTGTGACATCTGAATCAGGAGAGGCTGTGCAAGTTCTGAATCAGTGCCTAGACTCAGTAATGGGCTGGATGAGGGCCAAACGAAGCTGAATCCTGGCAAGATGGAAGCCCTATGGGTGGGTGGCTCCCGGGTCAGGGAGATGGGCTCATTGCCTGTTCTGGATGGCGTAGCACCCCCTTTGAGAGATCAAGTTCATAGTCCATCATTGTTGCTGGGGGCCCAAGTGGCTGAGGCGGGTCAGAGTGCCTATTACCAGCTTCAGCTGGTTCTCCAGCTATGGCCTCTCCTGGACAGGGATCACTTGGCCATGGTGGTACAGGCATTAGTAACCTCGAGACTGGATTACTGCAATGCGCTCTATGTGGGGCTGCCCTTGAGGCTAGTCTGGAAGCTGGAGCTAGTGCAGAATGCAGCATCTCAGCTACTGTCAGGAGCTGCCCCTTTTCAGCACTTAACTCCTTTGCTGAGGGAACTGCACTGGCTGCCTAGTTGCTACCAGGCTGACTTTAAGATTCTAGTACTAGTGTACAAAGCTCTAAACAACTTGGGACCAGGATACCTGAGAGAGTGCCTTCTTCTTTACCAACCTGCCCAGTGACTGAGGTCATCAGAGGGCAAGTCCTTGGTGATTCCACATGGACTCATGGCCCGGCTGGAGTCCACCAGGAAAAGAGCTTCAGTATGGGGGTCCCCTTCCTGTCGAACCCCCTGCCTTTGCAGGTCAGGCAGACACCAACATTGCGCTCCTTTCAGCACCTCCTTTCGAGAGGCCTTCCTTGAGTGACCAGCCATGGTTTTATTACATTCAGAACTTGGTTGGTTTTTTTTTTTTAATGTTTTCATTCTTTTAATATGGTGTTTTATTCTGTTATCTTTGTTGTTCACTGCTCCAAAATCTTTTGTTGTGGAGCAATATATAAATATTGTAATTTTTTTTTAAAGAATGATGATGATAACAGTGAGATAAGGCTGCTTTGCATTTGTATAGTACTTTCAAGTGTCCAAAGTGCTTTGCATACATCATCTAGTGGTAATCCTTACAATAACAGGCATGGGAGAACCTGTAGTCCTCCCAGTGTTTCTGCACTCAGAACTCCCATCAACCCAATGGCCAATGATCAGTAATTAACTCAGCAATTAATCAGTAACTTGTAGTCCAACAACCTCTGGAGGGTCGTAGTCACGACAGTAATATACACCTCTGTATTGCAGATGGGTGTGTGTGAAGCTGAGAGAGATAATATCTAACTTGGCAGCTTCTTTTATTTAACAAGATACAGGACCATGTAATTTCACATGCAGAAAGAATATCTGTGGAATGGAGGAAATGAGGCTTGCATAAATCTGTTCTAAATTTAACCATTTAGAATGGGAGTTGATCCAGCCCCTTACTGTTGCTGCTGCAGCTAAATGCATGTTATCCAGTATTAATATAGATGGGGGAGGCTACTGTGACCCTATATTTATATTTATCCATCCACATATCTATCACTGGGCTTTTTCACAATGCTAATTTATTTCATATGAATAGCATCCACATGTATAGTCAATGGGTAGAGAGGGCAACAGGACTGCACCCACCAGCCCCTAGGGATGTGCAAATCAGCAAAACTTGAGCTCACTGAAGTTCTCCAAATTCCATCTCGAAGCTCGTTCCAACTTGAGTCCAAATCAGATTGCAAGTGTTGTTGTTTTTCTTTTTGCACGAAAATCTGTGCATATTTCCATGCGTATTTTTCAAACATATGCATCAATTGTGCACATCTTTGAAATGTACGCATTTCTTCTCCCATTGATTAAAGCATATTTGTGCACATTTTTCAAAACTACGCATTTTTCATGTGCATTTTTCAAAAGTACGCATGCTGTCGAATGCATTTTTTGTGGTCCGTGACTCACTCTGCAAGCTCAGAAATGTACAGGCTTTGACTGCAGATTGTGTCTTCTTTCGGTCTGAAAGGTGCGAACTGGATAAATCCTGATCAAAATCAAACTGAAACAAATTTCTCATACATCCCTACCAGCCCCACACATGGCATTCACTCATTGAGCAGAATGTCAGTAAAGACAGGTGGGGGCGCTATGCACGCTCAGCTGTACATGTGTAACTTTTGCATACCAATGGAATACCCAATCACACAAGGTTCCTACTGCTATGGCTAGTGTATATGTGTACACATGTAGACTCCCTTTGCCAATGTTCTGCTCAACACACAAGACAGCATGTGGGGCGGGGCAAGGAGGTGTATAGACTTCAAGGGCAGGGTGAGTGGATGTAGCCCAGCTGCCCAATCCATACTATAGCTATCCATATGAAGAGGCTCTTATGAACACTATTGTTGTGCACATAGATCATGACTCCATACAGAAAGAAGAATGTGAGTCAAGCTGTGCACAATAGCTACAATTGTGGCAGTGGGTTTCCGGATCAATCTCCTATAAAATCTGTATTGGTTAAATTATGGGCTAAAATTGTCAAACACCTGTGCTTCCTACTTCAATAAGCGGCATTCAGTTTTCCTCACTTATTTGTTGTCAGTTGCTTCTCTGTTTTACCTTTTTAAAATTCCATTTTCTGACCATAAGTGAAAATCCATTTCTGAGCACTAACAGCTATGCCAAAAGCTAATCTAAATATCTCAACTAATTCTATAAAATGTTATTAGCACACTTGTAGATTGAGTAATATTTCAGAATAAATACAAAGCCTTTTGTATTTTTCTTTTGCTTTATAAACCATTTTGTGATAACAGAATGTATCCCTATTTTCTTTTCAGTTAAAAAGTGTCTCATATTATACTTGGCCCAAGGAATGCATCAACCCCACCCCTTCAAATCTTCTTGAAAACTGGAATTTGAGCTAGAAAACTGAATTCATATCTTCCCAGATATCACCATAGAGTTGTATAGGGGCAGTACGATACTGGCAGTTTTATTGTCAATTCCTTTTCCAATTATGCCTAACACAGAGTTTGCCGTATATTTCAGGATGTCAGAGAAAACCAGAAATTGCAAAGAGAACTTTGACATTTGAAAGCCAAGTAAACAAGTGTTAACAAGCTCATTGATCAGATATTAACACTATTAAGATCAATGATAAGAAAATAAATGCAAATGCCATGGCCATATCATTCCTCTGATGTTGACCGAGGAACTTCCCTTGTATTGCATTATCGCCAGCAATTTATGTTGGGTATTCTGAACAGTGATCCAAAGCAGAAGAAGCTCTCTCAGAGGGTCAGCATGCTGATGAAATTGTTCAGTCAGTCAGGAGTAGAGATGTTGCTAAAGTTCACCAGATTCAGGCCTGGTAATGAGGTTTAGAGGCTTGGTAATGCTTGCCTCAAAAAAGAGATCAACATAAGAAGCACCCCTGTTTCTTCTCCAGCTTGAGTCACCATCTAAGAAGACTTCCCCAGCACAGTATCACAGCTCCTGTTCACACCTATGAAGAGGATCTCTTTGCACTGTCCACACACACACACACACGGCCCTGTTGTCCCACGGGTGGGCCTTTGCCCCCAAACAGTAGTTTTTTTGGGTGCAGGCTCAGAAAGCAGCCCCTAAGTAAACAGGTGGAAATGATCATCATCCATTCAAAAGAGGCTACATTCTGAAGTTGCACCCCAAAATAACTGGTCAAAAGCCAGCGTCCACAACCACTGCTATGTTCTGAAAGTGTAGTGTCTCCCAGATGAGTTCTGATAGGTTGAACATTTCAGACCCTGTTGCCAACTCAGCATCCATGGCTCCAATTTCAGTTTCCAAGGACATTTTGTGTGTGTGTGTGATGTGAGGTTCCTAGTCACCTGGAGGCTTCTAGGAGCATTCAGCTGAACATGCATAGAAGCCTCTTTCAGTCCTTCACATTGAATGCATGAAGGTCTGAAGCTCCCTCCTGCAGTAATGAGGGCATTGGGGGTGGAAGTCAGGCATGCAGTCCATCTGCCCTCTGCACATGTTCATTTTGTAATTTGAATGCCGGAAGAGTGCTAACATGGTACAGAGGTAGGTGAAACTCTCCAAGGATTTCCAGAGTAAGACTATGTCATGCAAAAGGAAACACCTTTTTGCCAGAAAACCGTAATTTGGGTACTGAAGCAGCAGTCTGTATGTGGTATGTTCTATAGTCATAAAGGAGCATATTTTGCTCCACTGAGTTTCAAATTTCATAACAGAAAACATGATTTCAGTGTTGGCACTGTTAATAAAGTTCAGTAATGGCATTCATTAAGGTTGGGATTGTCAAGGGAGCTTAAGGGAACTTAAATTGTTTGTGTAAACATATCTATCATGTTACTCGTAAAGATGTGATGATGCTAATGTATTATTAAGCTTATGCGCACACACAATTAACACTATCTAGCCACGCTCTATGGAAATTCAAATAGAGCAGTTGTGCAATTAGTAAAAGCCTGGGTATTACTCTCCAGGTGAGGTGACTCCTTTGTGCTTATGGAACACTGCAGGTAGCAGTGAAAGAAATCTGGTAATCTTTTTGAAAATGGCTTGATGTTTTTACAAGGGCCAAGTTCTGAAAAACTGCCCCACAACTGCAGGGTAGCTGAGAAAAAAGTCATGAACCATGACTTTTCTATACTTTTGCCAATGTATAAAAATATCTGCAAAATTTAGACCTGTATTAGAGGAAAGGAGGGAATGAAGGAAAGAGTGAGAGATGGACGTAGGAGCATGCTAATAGGAGGAAGGATCTGTTCTCACTGGTGCATTCTGTCATTTCTGACCCATTGCCAGGTCTTTGCCTCAGCCTCTCATTCTATTCTGTGGGTACCTGTAGTGTACATTGTAACACATGTGATAGCTACATGCCCCTGTTTTAAACATGTCCAGTTGTGGCAAGAGGGGAGTAGCTAGCCCAACTAGCCTTTCTGGCCTCAGATGCAAGGAGGGAGGGTAGCCAAGTGCCCTACTTTACAGAGGACAGTCCTCTATTTGAAGGTGTTCTCTGTTTGAAGAGGTGTCCAATCTAAGCCTGGTTTTAAGTTGAAGAACAAAGAGGAGGGAGGGAGGGCAGCAGGGGCCTTGAAGCACCTGGATAGTAGACTGAGCAGGCACACAGGTCACCCAGCCAGTCTTCTTCAGTATGATGAGATGTATTTTTATTGGAATTAAAATTCCTAACTTTGCACCTATGCATATACATTTATGTATGTAAATGTAATGTAAATTTGCCCTCTCTTTTGATGATGCAGTTCCTCTTTTTGGGCAATGTATAAGTAGCCACCTTTGGGGGGGGCACTAAATCACCCTTAAATTCCCATGTCTGCATTCCCTTAAACTCCTGTGTCCCCTTCCCTCTGGGACACTGGAGACCTCTAGAACTAGTCTTCTCTGGCTTGTGCCCGGTTGGGTTGTGAACACCTAGTTGCAGGCTTGACAGGAACTCCACTCCCTGACTACACTCCTTGCTGTACCCAAGCTGCCTGACAGGAAGGAAGTGTCTGCATCACTGTGGCAATGAAGCTATCTCACTCTCCTTCTTGGCTAGCCTCATCTGTGCTCTGCTAAGGGGGCTAGCGAGATGTTTTCAGGCTGTTTGGCAGTGCAGCTTCCCAGGGTGAGCAAGAGGACTCCGCTCTGGCTGGCATTCAGGAGGTAACAGGGGATTCCTGACATCAAGTTGAAGCTTGGTCCTACAAATGGCAGCCCCTTGGGTAGGAAGAGAAACCTGCTTTCTTCAGCATCCCAGCTCCAAACCACCAGGCCAAATTATTTAGGCACCAGTGATTCCTGGGGGCCTGGATTTTTGCACATAAAGATGCTTGGGACTCACTTACTCATGGGCATGTCAGTATAGATAAGATAAATTTGGTGCCTACATAGTCCAAGACCTCATGATGACTTGAAATATTTGAAAATGGGACATTTTTTATATCTCTCACTTAAAATCTGGGACATGAACGTGACCTCATAAGAAGGGGGAGCAGAGAGCCAGAGAAGCCAGTCTTGCAATAGAATGAAGGAATGCGGTACACTTGCTCCGGTCTCGGATTCAAGAAGGAGGAATTTCCGATGGCAGCAAGGAGGGAAATCTCCTTCCTACCCTTCCCTTGAATTGGTGGGTTTTCCAGTGGCAGCAAGAATGTATCCTTGATTGCAAAACTGAAGATGTCTTGCCAAGTATAAGGATAAAGACCAAGGGGTTGTATCCAGTGGTCTCCTTTTGCTGGAGGAATGGAAGCATGTGATGTGGGAATTCTTTCTGCATTTCTTCATTCTGTTGCAAGGCTGGCTTGGCTTGCAACCCTGCTGCAACCCTCCTGCGCTTCTCAAATCCGCTGTGGAAGGTTGGAGGAGCCTCCAGAGCAGATTTGGTGGTGGGCACAGAATCTGGAAAGGAATGGACCGACTGAGTGGATGTTGGAATCAGCTTCTATCAGGGGTTCATCAGGCCACTTCTTCAGGGAGGCTCTGAAGACCCAGCTGTTTTGCTGGCCTTTTGATAATCTGTAGGCTGCAGGTTTTATTGCTGTTATCTGTTTTATAGGGTTTTAATGGTATTTTATTGTATATGTATTTATTGCCTATTCTTATTGGTATATTTTTGTATTGTTTTTTTTTTTTCTTGCACACCATCTTGAAAGGGTTCTACCTTAGAAAGTGGCCCCAAAATATTTTGAAATAAATGAATGAATAAATAAAAATGTTGCCCAAGGATGTGACAGCATATAGCCTCACACAACTGAATCGCTTCAAGGCAATAGCAACTGCCTCCGTGGGTTCAGTTGATGAGCATGGCTGTTTACATGGAAGCCTTATTCTCTGCTATAGTATTATGCCAGTCATCAAGATGATTAGATGCTTCAGGTTGTAGGAATATGTTCTAAAGGCAGAAGCACAGAAAAGTTAACTATGTGGTTTTTTTTAGTAGTCTCTGCCTCTGATTTTTCTTCCAACACCTTTGTTAGGATCCAATAATATAATTCAAGAATAGTTTCAATGAAGCCTCCTTTGCTACAGCAAATCTGCAGTTCTATGCCTGCTTACCTTGGAGTAAGTCCCATTGAACTCAATGGTCATACTTCTGAGTAGACATGTATTTAATTTTTGTGAACCGCCCAGAGAGCTTCGGCTATTGGGCAGTATAGAAATAAATAAATAAACAAACAAACAAATTAATAAATAAATGTATGGGATTTTGCTGGGAAACAAGTACTAAGCAAAATATTTTTTAATAATTAGTTCTTTAAGTAATATTATTTTCACAGAAATTAGCCAGAGCAACATGCTCAAATGTATCAGTGTTGACTGCTCAGGGGTGCTTCACATAATATTCTGTCATCTCTATTCAGTGGGTACCTACAGTGTACCTAGAAACATAAAGGTGGGCAGACTTCAGGCCGGTGGGAATCTAGTTTGTTTTTACTAGAACCAGGAGATCCATCACTTGGAGCCTGGTGCAAAAGGCAAATGCCTAGAGCCCAGGAATCTGTTTCAAGGACCAGAACTGAACGGAGCTCACAGTCCATCCACACAGACATCCACTCCTGGTTATGCATAGCTTTCCAACCCCCCTGGAGATCAGATGGGGAACCTATACCACCCCTGGCATGGATATATATATATATATATATATATATATATATATATATATATATATAAAGACACCCACTCTCAGGATGAGCTCCTCTGCTTCAAACTTTAGCACTACACCACTTCGTGGCAAGACAGGAGATCCCTCTGCTAGTCACCTTTATGAGAGTGGCTAAGGGCACAATCCTACGCATGTTCAGACAGAAAAAAAAGTCCTGCGACTCCCAGCATGCCCCAGCCAGCTATGCTATGCTGGCTGGGGCATGCTGGGAGTCGTAGCACTCTTTTTCTGTCTAAACATACATAAGATTGCATCTTAAGGGAGTGACGGACTTCTGCAAGCCTATTTCATCCCAGGATATCACAGGATCAAGCAGCATTGTGGTAACAATGACTGACTTTATCTATGCACCAGATCCATGAAGCCATTATGCCCAAAGATCTAACAGAGTGGGCATAAAGTGAAGCGAAGAGAGTTTCTTCCCTCCTCCCTCAGTCTCCCTCTTTCCTACCCACATAATGTGAATGACTCTGCACACACATCTCTTATCTGACCATTCAGTGGGCAGTGGCAGGCCATGAGATATGACTGCTTCAAATTAGAGAACAGTTGCCTTGATAACCTGAAAGACATTAACGTGTTACTTCTTTGCTGCCATGCTGGGCTTTTCTACACAAGGCATTTATCGTGCACTCCTTGTTCTGTACTTACGCTTCTATATGGGTTTTGTGGACTACGTTGTGACCCTCCAGTTTCGCTTCTGTGTCTAACAAGCCCTTTCAGTGAGTTTTTTTAGAGCAGGGAAAATGCGGCATTTCATTGTAAAAATGAAAGAAACCTCTTTTTCCACTTGAGTATTTGTGCTATACTGCTATACCAATGTGCCCTACAGGTTATGTAGCACAAAAGCAGGAAAGGAAATGCTTTTCATGTAGTGCATGAATCTCAATTCCGTGACGAAACTGAAAGGAGATACAGAGGATTAACAGCTGATTAATGGCCTTGTGTAGAAAAGCTCATTGTCACATGGGGAAAATGCTTCTAAACTGGAGACAGATGCCCAGAAGTGTTCACACAGGACAGCTTTCCCCAGCTGGCACCCTTCAGATGTGTTGGACTACAACTCCTATAATCTCCATCCAGCACGGTGGCTGGGGATGGTGAGAATTGTAGTCCAACACATCTGGAGGGCACCAGGATGGGAAAACCTAATGTAGGCACTTACTGAAACATTTTCTATTAGTCTCCTCATGGCCACAAGCTGATTAGACGGATCAGGCTGACACATTTTGGCATGCGAGGCATTTGTACAGTGGCAGGAGCACAGTAATTGGCTTGCTAATTCCAGCTGCAGTGGAAAGATTGGCTCCTCTGGTAGATTAGAATGCATTGTCACCTTTTTATAACCTCATGTGTGCTAAAAATAAATAGCTGATTTAAGGCATAGGCAGGTTGCATGAAAATTTAACCAATTAAAATGTCAGTCAATGTTCTGTTTACAAGAGTGATTAAAAAGAAAAAGAAAAAAAAAAGCTCTGCCATTTATCCAGCTATCAGTAGTCCTGGATCTTTATGTAAACACCTAAAGCACTTCAAAGCCTTTAAAACATAACGGAGCTCATTACATTACAACTGGGGGTGCAATCCTATGGATGTTTAGAGAGGAAAAAGTCCCGCAACTCCCAGCATTCCTCTGAGGAATGCTGGGAGTTGCGGGACTTTTTCCTCTCTAAACATCCATAGGATTGCACCCTGAGTAGCCCTCTCATCTCCAACACCCCACCCCAAGTTGTTCTTAAAGGATAGCCACAGTTTTAAGGATCCCTCATTTTTAATCCCTAGTTATGTGACACCTTGAAAAGTCGGGGTCTAACTTACAAAGCCTTACATGGCTCAGAACCATGTCATCAGAAGGACAATTTGCTCCCATATAAAGCAGACCATTTATTGGTATCTCTACTAAAGTTTTCTTCTGGGTGCCCCCACCATCTGAGGTTAGGTGGGCTGCAACCACTGGAGGCTGGTGGCTCCTATTTTGGTAGGGCTGTAAATCCATTCTGGGTTTCAGTCAGAACCAGCCAGAACTCTAGGACATATCCAAGGTGCTGAACCCTATCCCCAAAATAGGTTTAGAGCCTTGGATAGCTCCTTTAGAGTTCTGGCTGGTTCTGACTGAAACCCAGAATGGATTTACAGTCCCACCAAAATCTGAGCCGCTGGCCTCCACTGGCTGGAATTGTGTTCAGGACCTTTTCTGTGGGGGCACCTTGGCTGTGTAATTCCCTCTACAGGGACATTTGCATGATACATACATTTCTAACCTTTAGGTGCCATGATAAAATATTGTTCTCCTGAACTTTTAATGGGTGATATTTTTATACTGTTTATTGTCTCTGCTGTTTTATTGCTTATGGCTTAGATCTCGGCTTTATTGTGTGTAAAAACATTTATTCTGTGACAACAGTGTTGTTGTGGGTCCTCTTTTTGTACACAAGCTTGGAAGGTTTTACTGAGAAACAGGATAAATTTTGCATAAATAAAGTTATCTCTTTGCAGTTATTGAAAGTATGAATCAAGTTCAGACTAACTGTAATATACAACACACGTTTTCATAGCTTACATCTTACAACTTACTTCTTCAGATGAAGCAGTGAAATTGCTGGCAGAAAGCAACTCATAATCTAACAATGTTCAAGAACCTAAGAAGAGCAGTGTTGGATCAGATGAAAGGCATCCCTAGTTCAGCATTCTGTTCTTACACTGCCCAACCAACTGCCTATGGGAAGCCCACAAGCAGGACATGAGTTCAATCACACCTTCCTGCATGTGTTCTCTAACAATTGGTATTTAGGGTTGGGAGGGGGAGCAGCATGCAGGGAACCCCCTGCATTATCTCCAGTCAATGACTGGCAATAACAGCAGGAATACCTCTTCCCACTTAGACTGAAGGGGAGGGGCTTAGGGAGGGGAGGGGCCTCAACTGTGGTTCCATGGGCCAAATGGGCTGGGCAAGAGGTTTTCCATCCCTCTTTTAAGCCCTTCTGCCAAGGACCCCTCCCTGCAGGCCAACTCAGAGAAAATTTTAATGTTGGAGTTTATTTTCCACAAGTCTTTGTTGTGTAACTATGTTATTAATACTATAGTGATGACAGGCAAGCAGAAGAGGTATTATGGTTAAACACTTCCCCCAATCAAGTGTTGATTGCAAAAGCCTGAAAAGAAACATAATTATCATTACAGGGATTGTAAAGGTGTGTGATTATAATACATATTTCCTGATAAAGGCATCTCAGATGTAAAATCAGCTTTAAACTGTTCTCATTATCCTGCATTAAAATATGCTTTCTTTAAAACAACAACCCAAAGACTAGGGTTGATCCTTTAGAAATCATTTTTAAAAACCCAGTGCTATGCCTGTTTCCATTTTTTCCCTAGGGAAACAATGCTATGCCTGTTTCTCTAGGGGAAAATTACTGTGATTCAAGGTACAATCCACTAAAGATTTATTTATTTATTTATTTATTTATTTACAATATTTATATACCTCTCCACATCAAAAGATTTTGCAGCAGTGAACAACAAGGATAAAAGAATAAAACCCCATGATAAAACAATAACAATATTTTAAAAGAAACAAATTTTGATAAGACCAGATTTAATAAACTGCGGCTGGTTACTCAAGGAAGGCTTCCTGAAATACCATGTCTTCAAGGAGGAACACAACATTGGCATCTGCCTGACCTCCAAAGGCAGGGAGTTCCACAGGAAGGGGGCCACCACACTGAAAGCTCTACAAAATCTCAATTGAAATGAATCAGAGTTAAATTTGCCACTGCACAGATCCCATACACTGTTTTGTGGCTCATGAAGGAGGTGCCCTAGTGGATAGTGCCCTTAGTAAATAAATTTGTTGATAACATGTTAGAAGAAATGGAATCTAGCACATGGTGAGTTCAAAGAGTAGGCTGAATATAGCAGACAGGAGGAAAAGAGCAGCAAGATGTTCTTTTTGGGTGGCTTATAAAGTAAACACAGAACTAATTCCCAATATTCACATTAAAAGGAACAGGTTTTATATAATCTATTTCTTCTCGAATGGGACACTAAAAACACACAATCCTGTGCATGCTTAGACAGAAAGAAGTCCTACAACTCCCAGCATTCCTCAGCTAGCCATGCAATCCTATGCACACTTACTTGGGAGTGAGTCCAACTAAGGCTGCAATTCTATACACCCTTACCTGGGAGTGAATCCCATTGAACTCCATGGGACTTACTTCCTAGTAAATGCGCATAGGATTGCACTGGAAGTGGTTTGCTCCAGGT
Source organism: Heloderma suspectum (assembly GCF_057233095.1). Classification (NCBI taxonomy): domain Eukaryota; kingdom Metazoa; phylum Chordata; class Lepidosauria; order Squamata; family Helodermatidae; genus Heloderma; species Heloderma suspectum. The sequence goes on along the minus strand of NC_139460.1, from coordinate 40,458,716 downwards.
GATGAAAAGGTGGAGCTGCAGGATCTTGGTGAGGATATCTGTGCCATGACACATGATAATCCTTGGCCTTCTGTGAACGTGCTCAAGCTACTTGGAGTATTACTACCATTTCTAGGGATGGTGCTGAAATTCCCAATTAGCTGGTTCATAATACAAATTTGGACATGTCTTAATGCTTGGCCAGTATACGTACATGTTGAGTATTGTTTCCGCTCTGCCTGCAAGTTCTAATTCTTGTGCTTCTGCACATGCGTGATCTCATTCAGAGGAATACTTGCCCCAAACCAATGCCTTTGTAGGCACATGTAGTTAAGGTGACCACTGTTAACCCTGTATTCTCACTGAAACTCTTGGTGAAATCCACGTCTTGTACGTGGAAGACTGCAGATGCTTCATACACAGATGTGGAAGGTGCTGTTGCCCTCATATCCTGTTCGTAGGCTGTGTGAACAGAATGCTGGACTAGATGGGACTTTGGCCTGATCCAGCATGACTCTTATGTTCTTACTGCACATGCAGCAAATACACAAGGACTATGCAATAATGTGCATGCACATTTCTGAGATTTTTCTTTTTCTTACTCCCCTAGAAAAAAGAAAGCCACTTCACAGAATTTTCTCCAAATATTCCACACCATTATTGGCTGCCCTTCCTCCACTTCACAATACCCCAGAATCATGCTGGGTGTGGGGCAGTGTGGAAGATGCACAGTGGTGACCAGGCTGCCAATGCAGTGGAATTGCAGTGGCAGCGAAAAACAAAACCAACCACCATTTTTACACCTCTTAGGTAAAAAGAAAGCAGCTGTGTTAGGTCTCTGGCTAATGGTAAGTCCAACCACCAAGAAGCTGTTGGAGAATTTCTCCCTCCCCTGGAGAAATTTGGTGAAACAGTCATCCCAATTTCTCTGCCCACAACTTTGGAAAAACTTTTAGTGGAGAACTTTGTGTGGAGAACTTTGAGAGGCCATTTGTGTATAACAGCTTCAATTCTTAAAAGAATGAGCTACATATGTGGTGATTCTTAAGTATTTCCCCCCCACCAGGAAATGCTCTTTGTAACATCTGCTATTGTGAAACATAGCAAGAGAATATCAGTTATCCATCTTGGCCTGTCAGGCCTACATATTCTTAACAGTATGATCCTATTTTCAAAGGTAATTCCTATGGTGCCCTTAAGACTACAGTTCAGTATTCTCAAGCTCGAACTAGACATTACATCACATGTGTAACCCTCACTCCTCACATGTGTAATGTTTTCCTAGCAGTTTTTAGAGAAAAGCAGAGAAAGTTTGAGTGATGGCATTGGTATAGGCGAGGAGGTTAATCTTTTCCCCACTGACCACTTTTCTTCTCATAATGCTTTCCCAAGCTGCCTTTCCTACAATGGGGGAAAAGATAAGGGTACCCTTGGTAAAATATCTGGGATACAACAAATGAGTTTGTACAACCTGAGGATATGGACAGACTGCTTTGGGAACTGAGACCTGCCATCATGAACAGGAAGGTTCAAAATGGGGCTTGGATGAACCATAATCTCCAGAGTCCAAGCTTCCATTGAAAAAAGCAAGTCTCTAGTCCTTGTAGAAACTGGGATATGAGGAAAAATGTGCAACCACTGTTCTGCCTATTTGTTTTGTGTAGGGATGTACGAAAGTGACTTACCTTTCGCGGATTATGTTGATGGTCGGGGGGAGGCGTTCCGTCCCTCCCTCCGGAATCCTGGCCGGGGGGGGAGGCACTCCATTCCTCCCCCCGGAATCCTCGAACGGCCAGATGTGCTCCGCGGCAGCTCCGTGGAGCAGCCGGCCAGGCCCGGCCCGGCCTGGCCAGAGCCGTCCGCAGCCGGATTTCCAGCTGTGGAGGGCTCTGGGTAAAAACAAAACAAAAAACCTGCGTACGCAAATGGCGGAGGCTACGGCCGCTGCCATTTGCGTTCCTTCTTTTTGGCCATCTTAATCTACGTAAATATTTACGTAGACTATGACGGCGAAAATAAAGGGGAATGCAAATAGCGTAGTGGGTGCTATTTGCATCCCTTTTTCATTCACTGTTTTAGCCTATGTAAATCTTTACGTAGGCTAAAACGGCGAATCAAAAGGGGATGCAAATAGCGCCCGCTACACTATTTGCGTTCCCTTTTATTTTCTCCGTCATAGTCTACGTAAATATTTACGTAGATTAAGATGGTAAAAAGAAGGAACGCAAATGGCGGCGGCCATAGCTGCTGCCATTTGCGTACGCGGTTTTTTTTTTTAAACCCACCCAACCTTGATAGGCTACGTAAAGTTTTACATAGCTTATCACGTCTTTTTTTTCTTTTTTTTTAAACCTAGCCATGATAGGCTACGTAAATCTTTATGTAGCCTATCACGTCTTCTTCTTTTCTTTTTTTTTACACAAGCCTGGAAATGGCAGCGGCGGCAGCCGGTTGGAAGTCTGGCTGCCGCCGCCGAAGCCGCCGCCGAAGCCACCGCCAAAGCCGCCGCCGAAGCTGCCGCCGCCGCCCGGAAGATCCGCCCCAGGTGAGTCTCGTCCCGGGGGGGATCCACGGGGGGACCGGGGGGTGGCAGGCCGTTCCACCATGGAGTTCGGGGGGCCGAATGCACTGGCATTCGGCCTCACTGAGATCCGTGGTGGAATTCTTTGATATCCCTAGTTTTGCGAGAAATTAGCCTGGGACCACCTTTCAGTGTTTTTAGCCAATGAATGCATAGTAATGGTTAACACACCCACAGAATCTGTTTAGATGTGGAGTGGTATATAAATGCTGTAAATAAAATGAATGAATGAATGAATGAATGAATGAATATATAAATAAACGTTAACCCTTCTGGATGTGTTAAGCCTTGGGGGGGAGAGGTCTTTCCTGTTATGAAGTAATTGCAGCCTCATAAAAACAGTTTAGAAATCCAGGAGTTTAGTGTAGCTGTGTTTGGGCAGTAGTGTGTCTACAAAAACAACAAACAAAGAAAGGTAGCAGTAAAGACAGGAGTTCATGCCATGATCTTTCTAACTCAGGCCTGATTAATATATTTTTTCTGAGATTATAAACATAAACAAAAATTACCCTGAGAATGTGAACAGATAAAATTAATCAGTATTATACCCTTGCGCAGCAGGACTCATTTTTTCTTAAAGAACCCATGCCAATATCTGATAAAATCTCAGAAGACATCGACGATGGCACAAGTTTTGGATGAACTGCTTGAAGAGAGCCTGCTCTCAGCGGACTGCCCCGTTAAAGCAGACTTGGATGCCTCAGTTGATGCTGCAGTCTCTCATCTGGAGCAGGATAAGGGAGCACTTTCCTTTAGTCTGCCTGCACGACAATGTCTCCTGCACGACAATGATTTGGAGACCCTCTCTAAACACAGTCTCCTGACCTCCAAAATGATAATTATTTTTTTTCAGGAAATCCAGGACATTAAGTTGATGGTGACAGGCTTTACATCTTTCTTAGAAGCGTTTGTCGATTCTGTTGGCCAGGGTTTCCCGGTGGTGAACAAGGAATTACCGACTATAGTCACAGAGGAGGAAAGTTCCATTTCAGAGCTCTCTTTGGACAATCCTCCTCTTGTTTGCAGGAGATTGCCCTTGTTGAGGAGGCAGGCTGGTTGGTTCCTAAACCAGCAAAATACAACTCAGTCAGGGTTTGAAAGAGTAGTCAAAATCCTGATAATAGGTTCCCCAAGGGGAGGAACCTAAGGAAAACTAAATGTACATGTAACAAAAGATTGGGACTTGGGGCTGGCAAATTGTCATCATATAGAGTAAATGCTCACAAGAAGGCAAAAGGGTTAAAGTTTAACTCACTATTAACAGTTCCAGATGACAGTCAGGATGTTGAAATGAAGGACAAGCCAGTGAGGCAGGTCAAGCATCTCAAAAGGGAGACAATACAAATGAACTCCCTCAGCCCACAGTCCAAAATTACACAGGAATCCAGTACACAGACAGACCCCATTGGCCTAGTTTTGAAACAGGAGCAAACTGGAGTCATTACATGTCTACAACAGGCACAATCAATCACATGTCAAAGACACCCACAATTTGATAGAGTCCAATCCTGTCTGATTTTAATTAGAAGCCATCTAGTCTTCTCAAATTTGGTTCTGCCCAAGGTTTATTCAACTCACAGAAATAAGACAGAAGACTTTTTGCAGGCCCTGAGACATTCTGGTCTTAAGGACCTTATTTCCCCGGATATGATAGAAGTAGAATACCTCTCAAGCTCCAGAATTTTGGCCTCATTTGCAGATATTCACGCTGTTAATTATGTCCTAAAGAGCAGACCAATGCTGGAGAGGAAGGGGATATTGGTTACCAGATACTTCAGGAATATTGCTAAACCTGTCCCAGTTAGGCTCCAGGGGGAAGCCCCTCAAGTTAACCTCCGAGGAAAAACATAGTACATTACCCTCCGAAGATTACCTCAAACAATGCAGCCAAACTGGGGTGGGTAATTCTAGGAGCCCAAATAGGCAGCAAGCAGCACGATATACATTAGTAAGAAATATAATACCTCAGTCAGCTAACAACCCTGTGGAGCAGGCCGCATTGCATTGCTCACATCTTAGGCACTGCCCTACTCCTATAGGTGCAGGTGAAGTTAAAGTCTACTTCACAGAGGAAGAACAAGACCTGGTGAAGCACTTCCAGGGTTTGAATGCCCCTGAACAAGAGGAGCTACTGTTTATCTTGTGCTCTCTTCAGGAACTACTGAATTACCACCAGAATAGAGGGGATACGTCACAGGGTGAAATGAACAGTCAATCTCTGTTCAAGTTGCATTTGCATGAAGGATTAGCTACCTTAGAAAAACTGCTGCCTCCAGATGAAGCTGCTTTGTTAGCATCGTTTAAGCTTCTGTCACCCAAGGCACAGGAATTACCCATTAGGGGTCTACTTTTTCTGCAAGATTCTTTGTTCTCCCTTGCGAGAGATGAGAGGGGTGTTCCCATCTCACCACTGGTGCACTCCTATTCAGGGGTAATGCCTCCTTTGGACATTTGCTCTACCCCCCCGATCCCGCCCAGTCTCTTTAAACTGTTGTCTAAGCAGCAGACAGGTTGAAAAAACATACTGAGATTTAAAGATTCTAACTTGGAATATTTCCGGATGGCATGGTCAGATAGTGGATAAAGAGGTCATTACATACCTACAACCATTTCAGATAATTTTCTTGCAAGAGACTTGGGTGGAGGATGTTTCCTGTCTACAATTGCAGGGTTACAGGGCATTCTGTAAAGGCATTGTCAGACATCATAAAAGGGGCCGCTGCTGTGCTGGTCTGGCACTGTTTGTTTTGGTAGAACTAGAGGGTAGCTGCCGATAGATCCCCAGTTGCATAATAACATCCTGATGTTACAGGTTATCACTAACAGTACCTCCCTTTTCTGTACTAATGCTTATGTTCCACCAGAGAACTCATCCCCGTCACCCCAAGACATGTGGTTATCTTTGGAATCTGCTCTGGGAAATTATGAGTGCCAGTCTGACAACTCCTGCATCATTAGGGATGCATGAAACCCCTATCTGGCTCTGTGCAGGGCAATCCATGGTGAGGGGGAGGCACTCCGTCCCTCCCCCTGGAATCCTCCCCAGCAGGCTCTGCAGAGCCACTGGCTGGGGCCAGCCGCAGCTGGAGTTCTGGCTCCTGCCAGGCTGCTGCGGCCACAAATGGCGGCCGTCACAGCGGCCACCATTTGCGTCCTTGCAGTAAGCCATGATAGGCTACATAAGTATTTAAGTAGCCTATCATGGCAAAAGGCAGCCACACAAATGGCGGCTGCTACGCCATTTGCGTGGCTGCCTTTTGTCATGATAGGCTACGTAAATACTTACATAGCCTATTATGGCAAAGAGCAGGGGCGCAAATGGTGTAGCGGCCGCCATTTGCACCCCTGCTCTTTACTGTGATAGGCTACGTAAGTATTCACATAGCCTATCATGAACAAAGGCAGCCACGCAAATGGTGGCCACTACGACAGCCGCCATTTGCGGCCGCAGCAGCACAGCAGCGGCCAGGAGACCAGCCGGAGCTGCCACCGCCTCATCCGCCGCCACATCCACTGCCAGAGGAGCCACCACCAGAGCCTTATCCACCGCCAGGTAAGCGATTCTGCAGGGTGGTGGAGGGGAGGCCGTTCTGCCATGGATTCCGGGGGGGGGGGGCATCACTGGAGTCTGTGGCGGAATTCTCTGACATCCCTACTAGGGATGTACGAATTGTGTACCTTCAGTGCCACTTCATTTCCACAGTTTGTGGCCAGTGGTCTGTACCATCGTTCACAAGCCCCCAGAATTCTCCTCTTTTTTTCTGCTCCGAAAATTACGAAGATAAATCCGTACCGACAACCGTAATTCCGGTGCCCAGCCAGCTCTGTGAGTCTGCATAACTTCCGTAAGAAAGGCTATTTTTCGTAGATATTTACGTATTTTTTCCCCTGCCCTGAGACGTGCAGTAATTACTTTCAGCCAAAACACTTCCTCCTCCTAGGGGCTTCCCAAAACAAGGCTGTCCTAGGTGTGCCTGAGCGATGCACTCTTTCTTTAAAGCAATGCTGTTTTAAAGAAAGAAAAAAACTTTTAAAATGACCGTGCCGGTCCTGGAGCCCTGCACGAGGTATTATTCTCCCTGCTACGCTTTATATTTCTACATCCAGTGTTGTTGTTGGCATTCTGAGGCTAAAATGGAGACGAGAACCAACTCTGTGCATGTCTACTCAGAAGTAAGTCTTATTGAGTTCAGTGCGACTTACTCCTACACATGTCAGCACCCCACTTACCCCGAGCTCAGCTTTGTATTTCCACATCCAGCTCATTAGCAAACGTCCTGTTAGTTATCTCACTGGGTGACTTTGGACTGGACTCTAACCACTACACCATACTTCTGTTATGAAACTCATGAAGAAAAAGAGACAGTATAATGGAAAGTTCTTTCTGAAGCAGTCACACTTGTACAAATGCAGCATAAAGGGAAAGATCAGCAAGCTTCTCTTTGTTTGAATAAAAGCATACTCTGCACATGCTCAGGGAATGGACAAAATGAGGAATAAACATACCAGGAAATATGAAGAACTATATTCTTCCATTATGTGTGTGTGTGTGGGGGGGGGGAATCTCCCTCAATCCAGCTGTTCCCTGGGAAAAAAAAACCCATTCACCCAAAGGTCTTCTGAGATAACTAAAAGGAGGTTTGATAATGAGCTAGATGTGGAAATACAAAGCTGAGCGGAGAGGAGAACCAACTCTGTGCATGTCTACTCAGAAGTAAGTCTTATTGAGTTCAATAACTTGAGTTCAATAACTCCGCGGAGCGGAGCCGGCCAGGGAGGGTTCCGGGGGGAGGGATAGAGCACACCCCCCCCCGATGCCCTGGAACAGATGGGTGAGTGGGATTCGTACATCCCTATTTCCTATTAAGCTTGTCATTCAATTCAATTGCCAGTTAAGCCATCTATGGAAAAAAACACATATTCCTTTGAAATGGTCACTGCTGGCCATAGACGGCTCAAATGGTCTGAGTCCATGAACTCAGTGATAACTGATTTGTTATATAGCCCAACTTTACTGGGACTAAGAAATCAAATTCTAATGGGTCATTTGGAGGTCTTGGAAGATTATCAGCAAATTGCCAAGTACCTAAAACCTTTTCTGGTACAGTCTGGTCCCACACCTGGCCCCCGCCCAGGTAGAACCAGTTGGTATGATAGGGAATGCAGAAACATGAAAAAAGAATTAGCAAGGATTACCCATAGCTTTAAGAGCTTTAGATCAGAGCAGTGTTATAAGGCTTTAATTATATCCCGTTCATCATATAAGTTTCTAATGAAAAAGAAGAAGGCAGAGTCTATTAGACAAAGATGGATGGAGCTGGGATTGGCGGCGAGACAAAAAGATAATGTCAAATTTTGGAATTTGATCAATTCAGAGCTACACTTTTTCATGCTCAAATTAGAATCTCAAATCCCTGGTTCATTATGGCAACAACATTTTGAAAACATTTTCCAGGGACCCACCCCTACAGAGGTTAATCCTGCTTGCATGGATCTCCCTGACTGGCCACTGGTCTCAGTCTCGAAGATCAAATGTTTACTCCACAACCTGGTATCCGGCAAAGCACCTGGGGAAGATATGCTCCCCCAAGAATCGTATAAATGCAATCTTGCCTGGTGGGCCCCAGGGCTGGCAAAGTTGTTTTCACATATTAATCTAACTGGAATCATCCCTGCCGGGTGGGGGTCCAGCATTATAGTTCCGCTGCACAAAAAGGGCGAAAGATCAGACCTTAAGAATTACAGGCCAATTAGCCTTTTGGACATAGTTTCTAAAGTGTATGGAATATTCCTGTTGAATAAATTGGAAGCATGGGCAGAAGAAAACAATATTTTTCCCAACGAACAAGTGGGTTTTCAGTGGGGGAGGAGCACAATTGACCAATGTTTTGTGCTGTCCTGTTTGATTTGTAAAAGTCTGAATAGGCCTGGAGGCAGACTGTATGTAGCCTTTGTGGACTTTACTTCTGCATTTGATCTAACAGATAGAAACTGTTTATGGGAAAAATTGTCATACAAACATTGATAAATGGCTCCTGGTTTTGGTGTAGAAAATCCACTCTCATACAGATCTGAAAGTTCGTACTGGTCTGTCAGGAACGCTCTCCGGAAAAGTCACCACCAGAAGAGGTGTCAGACAGGGCTGCATACTGGTTCCCTTTTTGTTCAATTTTTATGTGAATGGTTTAGTGGCAGATTTAAGTTCCTTGGATCGCTTCCCTCCATCTTTGGGACCCCGAAAGGTACAAATGTTACTTTATGCAGATGATATGGCCCTTCTCTCAACCACTCTAGTCAGTTTAAGGAGACTTTTAAATAAACTTAGTTTGGTCTGCAGACAGGAGAAGTTGGTTATAAATTATTCCAAAACTAAGGTTATGGTTTTTTCTAAAAGGAAACGACTACATAAATGGCGCTTGGATGAGCACATAATCGAACAATGTCCTAACTTCAAATATTTGGGGGTACAATTCTCCTCAAATGGCAGTTGGAAACCCCACATAGAGGCAGTAAAGCTTGCCACCTGGAGGACTGCTAAAGCAACCCTATCTTTCGGGTGGCACAACCGTGGTTCTCTGGTAGGCCCAACCTTGGAAATATATCTAGCTAAAGTGCTCCCCCAACTTCTGTATAGTGTAGAGATATAGGGTCAGGGTCATGCCCCAGCAGTTGAGACCATTCAAAATAAATTTTTGAGAGAGCTGCTGGCTCTTCCACTGGGGGTCCCTTCTTCCCTGCTAAGATTGGAAGCTGGAATTATGTCTATCAAAGCAAGAATAGACAAAGCTCTCATCCTTTATGGCAAAAGATTACTGAGCTCCACTGATGGAAACCTGACAAAACAAAGCTTTCTTGAGCAAATTAATAAGGGTGGTTGGGCCCAGCGTTGGCTAGTGGTGTCTCAGGCCTATTTCGAGGATCCCCACAATTCCTTAACTATCTTGGATAAGCGGAGTAAGAGAGACAGAATCTCTGAAGCAGATTGCCATTAAACTTTTCTGGCTAGCCAACACCAGGCCTTCTCACCATGGTTCTGTTTTTTCAAAAGAGGACAATATTTACAACAGTATTTCCAGAATTTAACTTTTGTAGCTCTCAAAAGCTATGCACACATAGACTTATATGCAAAATGGTGCCATGAATCTTCCACAAATGGGCAATTCATGGTGCCATTTTGTGTATAAGTCTATGTGCGCAGTTTTGCGATCACCACATGCCGATTGTGGGGCATGTCCAGGGCGGACATCCTGGGCGGGGTCCAGGTGAGTGTGGGTGGCTCAGAGAGCAGGCGTGGGGCTCACGTGTGGGTCTGGGAATGTACGAGCAGGGGCAGGGGCTGATTGGGCACCAGGAGAACCCAGACAGGGGGGCACCTGTCCATTCTTAGTTGTAGTCAAAAACATCTGGAGGGCATCAGGTTGGGGAAGACTGCTCTAGAGAGTGTTCACCAATGTCACCAAGAACATTCCAGGTAAGTCATGTGAAGTTGTTAATGTTATGATAAGGGCAGTGATGCCATAAAATATATGAGATGGTATTCTTAAGACCGCTGTACTGTGTTTTTGTATTTGGGTTTTTTCTCTTGTTCCTAGGTGTGTGTGTGTGTGATCCCTCACTCCAAATACATGTTTGTCGAAGTTCATAATGCTTCTTGAATATAACACTCTTCTACATTAGTGCTGTTCAATTCCCAACTTCTCTATGTAGGCTTCTAAATATCATGGAATGTGATGCTAAGCATATGAAAGTGCACAGGTGTGTTATTGTCAGGACTGATTCTGAGTGCAGGGAGATAGTTAGCAGCTCAGATTCAGAAGAGGAGCAGCCAGAACTGGGGGAGGTATTTTCACAAGCCAGTTCAGATATAGGTAGGTGTGCTTCTCAGGTTACCAACTCCCAGATGGCTGGGCATGAAGCTTCCTCCTTATCCCCCTCTGTGAGAAGCAGTGAGCAAGAAGAGGAGGGGCTTGAGGACTGTGACCTAAGAGACACGAGGTGGAGACGCAGAGCTAAGAGGTAAATGTTAGGGGTGGAGCTCAGATGGTTGAACTGGTTAGCGATGCATGAGAGGCTACACAGGGAAGCATCTTGTGAGGGGCGGGACCTCCCTCCCTAAGTTAGCATAGCAAGATAGCCTCCCTTTCAAATTGCAGGCAACTTTCGGTGATCCCATTTGAATCCCCTGGAGGCATTCCTTTGCAGCCAGAGAGTCTTTGAGGATTTGCATTTGTAATGAACCTGTGAACAATGAATTAAAGGAAGGGATGTCAGAGAAATCTGCTGCAGATTCAAATGAAATCAATGTCAGCAGGGCTGGTGGGATGGCCCTGTTCCCCCCCCCCTCATCTCCCAAAGGAGGGGCAGTCCAGCTGGAGCAGGCCCTGATGTTCCCTTTGCCTGCTCCCTCACTCCTTCTTCTCCTAGTTCTCTTGGACCTACCAGTGGCTATCATGAGCCATTGTAACCTTCTGTATCATTTATCTGGGTAGGGCCCAAGAGGCATAGTTTACCTTGGTTCTGGTCCTTGCAGAAGGAGTGGTCTCAGAAGGTGGTATCGCAATATCCATGTGCCATCCAGGCTAGCTCCGGACCAGTCCCCTCTGCACACAGTGGCCACTGCCCATGCATTTGGCCAGCATCTGAAGGGGCTCTGTATTCATACTAATGTACACGTGCAATGCTCCTCATCATATCTGATTGCATATATAGAGCCCCTACACCCTCTGGCCAAATGAATGGGCAGGGATGCGGCAGTTGTATGCACCAGTGGTGGGGTGCATGCCCCCCCTTACACATTCACCTGAACCTCCATATTCTGTGTTGCTTGGAAGCATGCTTCCAGTGGTGTGTTCTCACTTTTTTCTCTTGGCTAGCTGAAGGCCCTGTAAGGACAGCAATAGCAGTGGAAGGAATGTTAGAGAGCTGGGGATACATTTTAATAGCATCTTTCTGCATGAAGTCCATGCAGGGCTGGCTGTACCATTAGGCAGAGTGAGGCAGTTGCCTCAGGTGGAAGATGCTGAGAAGCAGCAGCAAGGTGTTGGAGGAGAGAGCTGGGTGCCACACAGCCTGCCCTGTGCCCCGACGCTAGACTACTGCCTTCAGGTGTTGTAGAGGATGCTGTCCCATCGCCAGTCTTGAAGAAAGCTTTAATTGTCAGCATGGACAGCTTTTGTACATGGAATGGGAGAGGGCGCCATCTTGTTCTTTGCTTCAGGCTGCAAAATATCTTGGGCCAGCCTTGAATCTATGTGACCTTCACAGAGGACAGTGCTCTGTTTGAAGGCATGCTCTACTTATAGGCCTATCCAGTCTATGTCTGGTTTAAAGATAAAGAACCATAAGAATATAAATAAATATAAATGCCTGCATTGAAGTTGCCCAGTATTGATTAGCTCCAAGGAAGCAGAGCAGACTAAGCAGCCCATAGGTCTTCCGGTCACAGTCTTCCCCATTATGGTGAGATCTACTGTATTTCTATTTAAATAACAGTAATTATTTCCAAATGTGCATACATATGTGTTGTTGTTGTTGTTGTTGTTGTTCAGTCATTCAGTCGTGTCCGACTCTTCGTGACCCCATGGACCATAGCACGCCAGGCCTTCCTGTCCTGCGCTCTCTCCCGGAGTGTGCTCAAGTTCATATTCATTGCATTGGTGATGCTATCTAGCCATCTCATCCTCTGCCGTCCCCTTCTCCTTTTGCCTTCAGTCTTTCCCAGCATCAGGGTCTTTTCCAGACAGTTTTCTCTTCGCATTAGGTGGTCAAAATATTTGAGCTTCAGCTTCAGTATCTGTCCTTCCAATGAGCAGTCAGGGTTGATTTCCTTTAGGATGGACTGATTTGACCTCCTTGCAGTCCAGGGGACTCATAAGAGTCTTCTCCAGCACCACAGTTCGAAAGCATAAATTCTTTGACGCTCAGCCTTCCTTATAGTCCAGCTCTCACAGCCATACATTACTACTGGGAAAACCATAGCTTTGATTATATGAATCTTTGTCGGCAAGGTGATGTCTCTGCTTCTTACTATGCTGTCTAGGTTGGCCATAGCTTTCCTCCCAAGGAGCAAGTGTCTTTTAATTTCATGGCTACAGTCACCATCTGCGGTGATCTTGGAGCCCAAGAAAGTAAAATCTGTCACTGCTTCCATTTCTTCCCCTTCTATATGCCAGGAAGTGATGGGGCCAGATGCCATAATCTTCATTTTTTTAATGTTGAGTTTCAAACCAGCTTTTGCACTCTCCTCTTTCACCCTCAACAAGAGGCTCTTTAGATCCTCTTCGCTTTCTGCCATTAGGGTGGTATCGTCTGCATATCGGAGGTTGTTGATAATTCTCCCGGCAATCTTAATTCCGACCTGCGATTCATCCAACCCAGTGTTTCTCATGATGTACTCTGCATATAAGTTAAATAACCAGGGTGACAATATGCAGCCTTGTTCCCAATTTTGAACCACTCGGTTGTTCCATGTCTGGTTCTTACTGTTGCTTCTTGACCCTCGTACAAGTTTCTCAGGAGATAGGTAAGGTGGTCTGGTACTCCCATCACTTTACGAATTTGCCACAGTTTGTTGTGATCCACACAATCAAAGGCTTTAGCGTAGTCAATGAAGCAGAAATAGACATTTTTCTGGAATTCTCTTGCTTTCTCCATGATGCAGCGAATGTTGGCGATTTGATCTCTAGTTCCTCTGCCTCTTCGAAACCCAGCTTGTACTTCCGGTAGTTCTCAGTTCGCATACTGCTGAAGCCTAGCTTGTAGGATTTTGAGCATCACCTTGCTGGCATGTGAAATGAGCGCAATTGTGCGGTAGTTTGAACACTCTTTGGCGTTGCCCTTCTTTGGAATTGGAATGTAAACTGACCTTTTCCAGTCTTGCGGCCATTGTTGAGAGTTCCAAATTTGTTGGCATATTGAATGCAGCACTTTAACAGCATCATCTTTTAGGATTTTCAATAGCTCAGCTGGAATACTGTCATCTCCGCTAGCTTTGTTGTTACTAATGCTTCCTAAGGCCCACTTGACTTCACTCTCGAGGATGTCCAGCTCAAGTTCAGTGACCGCACTATCATGGCTATCAGGGACATTCAGATCTTTCCTGTAGAGTTCTTCTGTGTATTCTCTTCTTAATCTCATCTGCTTCTGTTAGGTCCCTGCCTTCCTTGTCCTTTATCATGCCCGTCTTGGCACAAAACGTTCCCTTGAGATCTCCAATTTTCTTGAAGAGATCTCTAGTCTTTCCCATTCTGTTGTTTTCCTCGATTTCTTTGCATTGTTCATTTAAGAAGGCCTTCTTGTCTCTCCTTGCTATTCTCTGGAACTCTGCATTCAGTTGGATATATCTTGCCCTTTCTCCCTTGCTTTTCGCTTCCCTTCTTTCCTCAGCTACTTGTAAAGCCTCATCAGACAGCCACTTGGCTTTCTTGCACTTCTTTTTCTTTGGGATGGATTTCGTTGCTGCCTCCTGAATAATGTTACGGACCTCCGTCCATAGTTCCTCAGGCACTCTGTCTATCAGGTCTAATCCCTGAAATCTATTCCTCACCTCCACTGTATATTCATCAGGGATATGATTTAGGTCATACCTGAATGGTTTAGTGGTTTTCCCTACGTTCTTCAATTTAAGCTGAAACTGTGCAACAAGAAGCTCATGATCTGAGCCACAGTCAGCTCCAGGTCTTGTTTTTACTGACTGTATGGAGCTTCTCCATCTTTGGCTGCAAAGGACATAATCAATCTGATTTCGATATTGACCATCTGGTGTTGTCTATGTGTAGAGTTGTCTCTTGTGCTGTTGGAAAAGAGTGTTTGCTATGATCAACGTGTTCTCTTGGCAAAACTCTATTAGCTTTTGTCCTGCTTCATTTTGTACACCAAGGCCATGCCTGCCTGTTATCCCGGTGATTTCTTGACTTCCTACTTTAGCATTCCAATCCCCTATGATGAAGAGGACATCTTTTTTTGGTGTTAGTTCTAGAAGGTGTTGTAGGTCTTCATAGAACCCATCAACCTCAGCTTCTTCGGCCTCAGTGGTTGGGGCATAGACTTGAATTACTGTGATGTTGAATGGTTTGCCTTGGATTCGTACTGAGATCATTCTATCGTTTTTAAGATTGTACCCCAGTACTGCTTTTCCCACCCTTTTGTTGACTATGAGTGCTACTCCATTTCTTCTAAGGGATTCTTGCCCACAGTAGTAGATAAGATGGTCACCTGAAATAAATTCGCCCATGCCTGTCCATTTTAGTTCGCTGATTCCCAAGATGTCGATGTTCAATCTTGCCATCTCATGTTTGACCACCTCCAGCTTACCTTGATTCATTGATCTTACATTCCAGGTTCCTAACCAATATTGTTCTTTACAGCCTCGGATTTTCTTTTCACCACCAGACACATCTACAGCTGAGTGTCCTTTCGGCTTTGGCCCAGCTGCTTCACTCTTTCTGGCGCTACTTGGAAATTCCCTCTGCTCTTCCCCAGTAGTATATTGGACACCTTCTGACCTGAGGGGCTCATCTTCCGGCGTCATCTCTTTTAGCCTTGTGATACGTTCCATGGGGTTTTCTTGGCAAGAATACTGGAGTGGGTTGCCATTTCCTTCTCCAGTGGACCACATTTTGTCAGAACTCTCCGCCATGACCTGTCGGTCTTGAGTGGCCCTGCACGGCAAAGCTTATGGCTTTACTGAGTTACGCAAGCCCCTTGGCCACAACAAGGCAGTGATCCATGATGTATTAGCATATGCAAATTTTATTTAAGCCTGTGTCTGTTTTTTTGGCAATGCATGAGTGGCCACCCTATCTCTCCCTCAATATCTCTGTTGGCTGCCCCAACACAAGAGGGAAAGGGAATGAGAGAGAGGGCCCTTTCAGTTGTGGTACCTAATCTATGGAAGACCCTCCAAAGGAAGAGTAATCAGGTCCCCTTCTACCAACAGGCTCTTACAACTGATCAATTCTGGTGGGCATTTTTAGTCAGAGCCTTGGGTGATATATTTTTAGTCTGCTGTTGCAGATGGTTTGTATGATACCGTTTTATGGTGCTGTGTTTACTGCTGTTCTTTTGTTTCATTGTCAGGAGTTATTTTTAATTCTGATGCAATTTACAGTTTCATGCATACGTTTGATTTTATCATGGAAAGGCAGAATATTTAAATGTTCAAATGAGCCAGAAAACGAACACCAATCTGTTGCAAATTGCCTGTGGTAATCATTTGATTGAAAGGCAGGGCAAAATCTTTAGAACAGAGCAGCCTTCCCCAATCTGGTGCCCTCCAGAGGTTTTGGCCTTCCACTCCAATCAGCCCCAGCCAGCACGGCCAATGGTCAGAAATCCTGGGCATTGTAGTCCAAAACATCTGGAGGGCACCAGGCTGGTGAAGTCTGAAATAGAGTGAGTGGAGGGGGTCTGGAAACCCACATCCAGTGTGGACAGTTGAAATACTATATGAAAATTAGACTCCAAGCCTGTGGGAGGGGGAAATATTGTGGTACAGCCTGGCCCAGTGGTAGCGTATGTCCAGTTCAAACCTGACATCTCTTAAACCAGTCTTCCCCAACCTGGTGCCCTCCACTTGTTTTGGACTACAATTCCCAGCATTCCTGGCTGGGATTGATGAGAGCTCAACTTCAAGACATCCAAAGGGCACCAGCTCTTAAATATAAGAACATAAGAAGAGATGTGCTGGATCAGACCAAAGGCCTGTCTTCTTAAACAGGCTCATAGGAAGCAGGGTATGGAAAACTAGTCAGTTGGGGCCAACAACACTGGAGCAGTAGTGTGACTCGGTATAAGACAGCTACTTATATGTATTCCTGCTACATTACCCGAATTTTATGATTTCCCGGGTGCTGCAAGTTAAGATGAAAACAGCTTTAAAGTGATGGATAACTGGATAAGTAACTGCTAGCCATTTGTTAAAATTTGCTTTCTTGTGCTCCAGAGCTCATTTTTGCTAACCCTAGTGTGAATTTGTCACATTTCAGGTAATTCAGAAACCTTCATTTCCATTATTAAAAGTAATTTATCAAGGTAATCTAACATTTTCCAGGCTGCCTTTTGATGCAGAAATGGAAAGATTGCAACGGCTTGGTTACTTTTTTCTTTCTTTCTTTAAATTGAGTTGGAGACAAAAAATGGCCAGGCCAAAAAAAAAAGAAAATGCTGTAAGAGAAGGATGGGGAGAGAGAAGGAGAGTGAGCAAAATCCCAGGAGAATGGTCTTTTAAAAAGCCTTTCATCCCAGTTATTGCTTCTTCTATTCTACTCCTCTGGTGGCTGGTCACTTAGAAATTTCATTTTCTATCACAGGAGATAGATTGAAAAATAGTTCCTTAATGGAAAATGAAAATCCTAAATGGCTCAGCTGCTGTGGAAGTTGATGCTGAAAATAACTTGGCCAAGGCCAGGAGGGAAAATACCAAGAATAATGGGGCCACGTTCAGCTTTCTGAAAAAGGGTCAGCAGCAACAACAAAATTACCTAAATCCCTAAAGTGCACTGCTATTATAACTACCAGCACCACTGGTTACGGTGACCCCAAGTATGAGTGCCTATATATCACTATCTTGTCCAGCTCTATTTCTTTAAAGAGAAGACAGTTGTTTAGGGTTTAGCATCTCAGAGAGTGAGAGCTGGAACATATTTTAGGAGCATCATGTGAAGAGAACTGGAAATTGTTGTCCCATGATGACTTGCTCTCAGGACCTACTGGATCTGTGTGTAGCTCCCCTATAGGGATGTGGGAGAATTTCATTCGGTTCACATTTTAATACGAACTTACCTAATTCTGCACTTTTGAACCAACTGTGAACCGAAATTCAGTTATCCTTCGAAATTTGCAGATCTCCAAATTTTGCAATGGAGTTCTCCAATCAAAAAGGGTGCACAAAACTGTCTATACTAGAAAAAGAAGAATAAGAGTGTATTAGGGAAAATAATGTATAAAATGCATTATATTAAGAAAATTGTTTGCAAAAAGTGTGTAGGAGACAAAATTGCATACAAAAATGTGTGTATTAGGAGAAATGCACAAAAAATGCAAATGAATTTTCACACAAAGTTTAAAAAAGAATTCTCAAAGTTCAGGATGAACCAAATTTAAGTGTAGAAAAAAATCTTAGGAGGTGTTTGATTCAGCAGAAATGTTTGCTTTTTGTCTACTGGATGCCAAAATGTCTTAAGGTTTGTCTAATTTGGTTAACTGCTGGAGGTGCAACGCAGCTAATGCTTCTTTAAAATATATGTTTTGGAAATGTCTTGTAGTTGCTTCTTTTTGGGAGGGGGTTATGATTTGGATAAATTTCGTACTGGAACAATCTTTAATATTTGCTGATGTACACATGTGAGAGGGCCTTCTCTGCAGTGACTCCACACCTTTGGAACAAGTTGCCATTGGAAGTCCGCCATGCTCCGTCATTGCAGGCTTTTAAGAAGGCTGAAAAAGTACTATTTTACCAAGGCCTTCTCTTGATATGACTGCTTTTGTTGCAGTTGTTGATTTTATTGTTGGCTTTTATTGTTGCTTTTATTGCTATTTTACTGTGTTTGTTTTTTATTGCTTTTAATATTTTAACTGGTTTTATGTGTTTTATTGCTGTGAACTGCCTTGGGAGGGCTTCTGCCCTGAAAGGTGGCCAAGAATGTTTTAAAATAAATAAAATACATGCTCTTTTAAATTATCTACCCTCTTCTTCAAAATTAAAGAACAGTGTAAATGGATTTTCCATGCCCTTTTGACAGCCAAAAGACTGCTATTACTACATTGGAAAGATAAACAGTCACCTCCTATAATGCAATGGATTGAGGACCTTATAATGCTTTTAATATTTGAATGGGTGGCATATAAATGCCAAATTCAAATGGATAATTATTTGGATATCTGGTCTGTTTTTGTTGAAGCTTATGTATAATTGCTAGAAAGTTGTATTTTCATATATATGCATTTCATTTGTATTCATTGCTACGGATATATACAAATCTATGTATGTATATTTAAAAAAAACTGGAAAGGGAAAATAAAAGAAAAATGTTTCAAAAAACAAGAAACTGAGAGATATCATGATTGACAGATTCATCCACCCTGGCTCCCCTGTGTGGATAAAGGTGACAGCTTCTCATTAAAGAACTGATAGTGCCCATCCAAGCTTTCATTGGATCCTCCTGGACAGGAAGGCATATAAGAAAGCTTCCTGTTCCAGTTGAGCCGTGCTCTTCCTGAGCTCTGACATGTTCCAGTATTCTTGGTTATTCCTTCCTCAGTCCTGACTTCTGCCTTGCCCTTCAGTCTTGCCTCCTGGTTTTTCCTCTTGTTCTGACTACTGGCTAGTCCTGCTGATCCTTCTTCCTGGCTTGCCCAAGAGCCATGTGGCCCACATGGGCCACGCCTCATACTTCCTTCTAAAACAGCCCTAAGGTGTAAAAGGAGGATATATCATCCCCATGGCAGCATTCCTAATAGGCCCAGAAACTCTGCAGGATCGCACAGCATGGTAGCATGATGGGCACTGTAACACCAGAATGTGCTTCCCTGTTCTACAGGTAGCAAAGTCTGAGGCTGCAGATGTACAAATCCCCCCCGCCGCCTGATTTTCCAACCCCTGCCCCTAATCCAGAAGTCTATATAATTTAGTGGTTGCATAGACTGGCATGACGTAGACAACCTTTCTACTGTCCCACAGCCCAGCACTAGGAAAATGACACACACACACAGGGATATGTTTTAAGAATACAAATTTACTATTTCTTATTGTCGGAAAAAAGTGTTGAAATGCAGGCATTGTAAAAACAGAAGCCATCACTGACAAGAAGTAATGAGCAGGTATTGTATGGTGTATATCAGTACATGTTGTATGGTATATACCAGGTTGTAGATCAAAAATGGGCAGAAATCAAGCTAGCACAGCGGATTTCATTTTAATTTGTTTGCCTCTTGTAGAATGCAACTCCTAACGCTATCTACCCTGGGCCTAGCAAATATCCTTTTATTGGGCATATTGGGATATTTTGTGTCAATTCTGCTATCTTTTCTGGAATTTAATTTTTAAAAAGATGGGCGAGGAAATAGAATGTCTTTATGAGCTTTTTAAAAAAAATAAAAATGTTCTTATTCTTGAATAGAAGTGGGTGAGCTTTCTGATGTTCACCTCAGACTAACCAAAGAATTACCCGAGATCCTGTCTGTAGTTAACTTCACACTAAGAACATAAGAACAGCCATGCTGGAGCAGACCAAAGGCCTGCATTCTGTTCATACAGTGGTAAACCAGATGCCTGTGGGAAGCCCCACAGGCAGGACATCAGTGAAACAGCACCCTCCCATCTATGTTCCCCAGCAACTGATGTGCATAGGCATATGGCCTCTGATCATGGAGGTACCATATAGCCATTGTGAGTCAGAGCCATTGGTAGCCTTATTCTCCATGAGCATATACAATCCCCTTTAAAAGATTTCCAAGTTGGTGGCCATGACTACATCTTGTGGTAGTGAAGTTTGTACTTTAACTATGTGCTGTGTGAAGAAGTACTTCCTTTTATCTGCCCTAAACCTCCCACCACTCAGCTTCATTTAATAGCCCCAGGTTCTAGTATTATGAGGGGAAAGTCCAAGATCTCTGACAGGCTTAGTAGAAGGATTTATTCCAAAATTTGATTCTATATATTCTTTTCATTTGTAATGATAGTATATCAATAGTTACGAGTTCTGATTTTTGCTGATTCATTGTGTATACCAATACTGGGCAGCATTTTCTATAATCTGAAATGTTGCGAGCAATGACATCCTTCCAGCTTTATTAAAGATAGCATGACATCACCTTAATCCCAAGTGCATTTATTGAGTACCATGAATTTGAGGAGTGTGACGAATTCCAGAAGCAAGTGGCTTAATTGCTAGAGGCAAACAGCAGAGGCAGATGTGGACACACCCATCTAGTTTCTCTTTTAAGGAACTTAGCTTGTTGTCAGCTTACAAATAACCTAGCCAATGGTGCTGAATAAATGGCCTTAATTGAAGTTTCAAAATGAGGAGCAATATTAAAAGCTTCCATGACGCTAAAGAGAAACTTCCACACTCCTCTTCTCTTTCCATACTTTAAACAGGCGGTGGCAGCAAGTGCAGCAGCAAAAGTGCCTGAGGGCAGGGAAGAGAACAAGAGTTTTTTTCCTTCCCTTCTTTCCGTAGTCCCATTATAATCGCTAACAGTAACAGCGTTAGTGGGGCCAAAAGGGAAATGGAGTTCTACCAAGGGGTCCTGCAACTGAAAATTTATGCTGTGGTAGTTGGCTGTTTTCTTCTGTTTCCCTTGAAAGTAAACCTTGCCAGTCATTTCCACACCCACCCACACAACATTCTACAGCAAGTTCCCCAACCTGGTGCCCTCAGGATATGTTGTACTACAACTCCCATCATTCCCAGCCTGCATAGCCAATGGGGGGACCTGCTCTACAGCGCCTTTGAATCATAGAATCATAGGGTTGGAAGAGGCTTAACACATTCCTGTTCAGGTGTCATCCACTGATGGGCAACTTCAAGGGCCTGCTCTCCCTTGTTATGCTTCTTTATCTTTAAATCGGATTTGGATTGGACAACCCTTCAAATAGTGGATGCCTTCGAATAGAAGGCTGTCTTTTGAAAGCCCTTTAAATAGAAGGCCATCCGCTGTAAAGTAGGACAAATGATCACTTGACTTTATCTCAGCCTGGACCTAAGAGGCTTTTCCTCCTTTCCTCCCTGGCACTGGTGTTAGCAACACTGCTGATTTGCTAGGCCTAGGCCTGTTAAGGCATAGCGTGGGTGGGTGGGGATGAGGGGCAGATCCTAGAACCCAAAGGTGGATTCAGGATATTTCCAGAATTCATAGAATCACAGAATCATAGAATAGTAGGGTTGGAAGGGGCCTACAAGACAATCGAGTCCAACCCCCTGCTCAGTGCAGGAATCCAAGTCAGAGCATCCCTGACAGATGGCTATCCAGCCTCGTCTTGAACGCGTCCAGTGTGGGAGAGCCCACCACCTCCCTAGGTAATTGGTTCCATTGTTGTATTGCTCTAACAGTCAGGAGGTCTTTTCTTTCCTGATGTTCAGCCGGAATCTGGCTTCCTGTCACTTCAGCCCATTATTCCATGTCCTGCACTCTGGGATGATTGAGAAGAGATCCTGGCCTTCCTCTCTGTGACAACTTTTCAAGTACTTGAAGAGTGCTATCCTATCTCCCCTCAGTCTTCTCTTCTCAAGGTTAAACATGCCCAGTTCTTTCAGTCTCTCTTCATAGGACTTTGTTTCCAGTCCCCTGATCATCTTTGTTGCCCTCCTCTGAACCCTCTCCAGGTTGTCTGTAGCCTTTTTAAAGTGTGGTGCCCAGAACTGGACACAGTACTCCAGATGAGGCCTAACCAGTGCTGAGTAGAGAGGAACTAATACTTCATGTGATTTGGAAGCTATACTTCTATTAATGCAGCCTAAAAGAGCATTTGCCTTTATTGCAGCCACATCACATTGTTGGCTCATATTCAGCTTGTGATCGACAACAATTCCCAGATCCTTCTCACTTGTATATTGTTGCGCCAAATATCCCCCATCTTGTAACTGTGCATTTGGTTTCTTTTTTCCTAGGTGCAGCAGAACTTGGCATTTATCCCTGTTATATTTCATTCTGTTGCTTTCTGCCCAGCACTCCAGTCTATCAAGATCACTTTGAATTTTGTTTCTGTCTTCCAAGGTATTAGCTATGCTGCCCAATTTTGTGTCATCTGCAAATTTGATCAGCATTCCCTGCACCTCCTCCTCCAAGTCATTAATAAAAATATTGAAGAGCACTGGGCACAGGACTGAGCCCTGCAGAACCCCTCTAGTTACGTCTCCCCAGTTTGAGAAGATCCCATTGATAAGCACTCTTTGAGTCCGATTCTATAGCCAACTGTGGATCCACCTGATCATTGTTTCATCTAGCCCACTTTGAGCTAGTTTGCTCATCAGGATATCATGGGGCACTTTGTCGAATGCTTTGCTGAAGTCGAGATATATTATGTCCACAGTATTCCTACAGTCCACAAAGGGGGTTCCCTGATCCAAAAATGAGATCAGATTAGTCTGGCAGGATTTGTTCTTGACAAATCCATGTTCGCTTTGAGAAATCACTGCATTGTTTTCAAGGTGCTTACAGATGGATTGCTTTATCATCTCTTCCAGAATTTTCCCAGGGATTGATGTCAGACTGACTGGTCTGTAGTTCCCAGCTTCTTCCTTTTTGCCCTTTTTGAAGATAGGGACAACATTAGCCCTCCTTCAGTCATCTGGCACTTCACCTGTCCTCCATGATTTCTCAAAGATAATAGACAGTGGTTCTGAGAGCTCTTCTGCCAGTTCCTTTATTACTCTAAGATGCAGTTCATCTGGCCCTGGAGATTTGAACTCATGCAAAGTACTTAGGTGTTCCTTGACCATATGCCTATCAATCTCAAGCTGCAATCCTGCCCCTTCAGCCTGTACTTCACCTTTGCCAGTGGAGTCATAGACCCTCTTTCAGGAGAAGACTGAGTTGTAGGAACTGAGCGCTTCTGCCTTTTCTTTGTCATCTGTTGTCATTTTGCCACCCTTATTTAATAGTTGAACCACCATTTCTTTCCTCTGTCTTTTACTATGCACGTATCTGAAGAAAGCCTTTTTATTGCTTTTAGTAGTCCTCGCTAACCTCAGCTCATTCTCAACTTTAGCCTTCCTGACACCATCCCTACAATTCTGTGCTACCTGCCTGTACTCTTCCTTTGTAGCTTGGTCTTCCTATACATGCCCTTTTTTGTTTTCAGGTCATCTCTAAGCTTTTTGTGAAGCCACATTGGCTTTTTTTGTCATCTTCCATCTTTTTTTCTTGTTGGAATTGTTTGTAATTGTGCCTTTAGAATTTCCTGTTTTAAAAACTCCCACCCATCTTGGACTCCTTTTCTCATTAGAGTCTTTTGCCATGGGACCTTACTTATCATGGTTCTGAGTTTATTAAAATTGGCTTTCCTAAAATCAAGAACCCACTGAAAGCAGGACTGAAAAATAATCTTTTAGTATTCCTGGGTTGCTGCACTAGATCTGAAAACAGTTAAGCAAGTGCTAAGCAGAAACGGTGTTTCTAAGCAGTCACTTTCCCCCAGAGTTCCCATAAGTGCTACTTGAATCCAAATGGATTCCTGAACGCGCTTGGGGATTCTCTGGGGCATGCCAACGGCCACTCGGTCGAGACCCTGGTGGGTGGCTGGAATGCCGCAATCACTGGGGCATTAGATCGGGTGGCTCCGAAACACCCTCTCCCCCTGAACAGGGCTCGGACTGCACCATGGTTCAGTCCGTGGTTACGAGCTCTGAAGCAGGAGGTGAGATGGCTAGAGCACCGGTGGCGGAAGTCTCGCTCCAAAGACGATCAGACACGGGCTAGAGCTGTATCTTCAGCCTATCACGTGGCGGTGAAGGCAGCAAAAAAGGAATATTATGCTGCCTCCATCGCGTCTGCAGAGTGCTGCCCCAGGAGGCTGTTCCAAGTGGTCCGGAGCCTGGTCGGTCCTGTGGCTCCGGAACCACTGGAGCATTCTAAGGCCTCCTGTGAGGCTTTGGCAAGGCACTTTGCAGATAAAATTGATCAGATTAGGTGTGTTACTCTGCACACTGTGGATACAGTTAGTGAGCAAGAGGCGGCCTGTGGCAAACCGGTTTTGTGGGATCGGTTCCAGCTTCTTCCTCCTGATGAAGTGGACAAGGTGCTTTCATCTGTAAGGCCGACCACCTGCTTACTTGATCCTTGCCCATCTTGGCTCATTATGAGCTGCAGAGAGAGACTGGGTGAGGGGATCAAGGCGGTGGTGAACGCCTCCTTTGAGGAGGGAGTGATGCCATCAGCCCTCAAGGAGGCAGTGATAAGACCGCTCTTAAAGAAGCCCTCCTTGGATCCTCAAGTTCTGAACAACTTTCGCCCAGTCTCAAATCTGCCATTTTTGGGCAAGGTGATTGAGCGGGTGGTGGCGGTGCAGTTGAAGGCACACTTGGAAGAAACTGATTATCTAGACCCATTTCAGTCGGGCTTCAGGCCTGGGCATGGGACAGAAACGGCCTTGGTCGCCTTGGTGGATGATATGAGGAGGGCTCTGGATAGGGGTGAATGCTCCTTCCTTGTTCTCCTCGACCTCTCAGCGGCTTTTGATACCGTTGACCACGGTATCCTCCTGGACCGCCTGGAGGGGTTGGGCATTGGAGACACTGTATTGCAGTGGTTCCGGTCCTTCCTCTCCGGCAGGTACCAGAGGGTAGCACTGGGAGAGGAGGTTTCGGACCCGTGGCCACTTACTTGTGGGGTGCCACAGGGTTCCATCCTCTCCCCGATGCTATTTAACATCTATGTGAAGCCACTGGGGGCTATCATCAGGAGGTTTGGGGTGCAGTGTCATCAATATGCGGATGACACGCAGCTCTACCTCTCATTCAAATCTTCACCAAGGTTGGCCGTAGAATCCCTGTCCAAATGTCTGGAGACGGTGAGTGGCTGGATGGGGAGGAATAAGCTGAAGCTGAACCCTGACAAGACCGAGGTACTTTTGGTGGGAGACAAGAGGAGGCTGGGGGATGTTGACCTGGTGTTGAATGGGGTACGGCTACCCTTGAAAGACCAGGTCCGCAGCCTGGGGGTCATTTTGGACTCCCAGCTGTCCATGGAGGCTCAGGTGTCAGCTGTGAGCCAGACAGCGCTGTATCAACTCTATCTGATACGGCGGCTGTGCCCCTTCCTTCCCGACCATCTGCTCCCATCGGTAGTACATGCCCTGGTCTCCTCTCGTTTAGACTACTGTAATGCTCTCTATGTGGGGTTACCCTTGAAGACGGTTCGGAAGCTGCAGCTGGTACAGAACGCGGCGGCTCGCCTGATTAAAGGCAGCCGCCGGCGAGATCACATCACTCCAGTGCTGAAGGAGTTGCACTGGTTACCAGTTGTTTTCCGGGCCAAATTCAAGGTGTTGGTTTTGACCTTTAAAACCCTATATGGTTCCGGCCCAGCCTATCTTAAGGAGCGCCTCCAGCAACACCAGACAGGTCGCTTAACAAGATCAGCCTCAGATAGCCTTCTCTCTGTCCCATCAGCCAGGACAGCTAGACTGGTGGGGACAAGGGAGAGGGCCTTCTCTGTGGTGGCCCCCACTCTGTGGAACTCCCTCCCTAGGGAACTCCGTCATGCCCCCTCTTTAATGAGCTTCCGTCGTGCATTAAAAACGTGGTTGTTCAGGCAGGCATTTGGGGTGGGTTTAAAAAAAAAAAAAATATGGTAAAATTTTATTGTTTTAAATTGTTTTATGGTGGGTTGTACATCACCCAGAGTGGCTGGGTGACCAGTCAGATGGGCGATTAATAAATTTAATAAATAAATAAATAAATATCTCCCAATCTTACCTGGAGATGCTGGGACCTTCTGCATGCAAAGTAGGTACTCTATGGTGCTCTACAATAGGGATGTGGAAAACCCCCTTACCTGGCGTCTGTGGGGGTCCGTAGGGGGAGGAAGGCAATCCCTCCCTCCCCTGGAATCCTTGCCGGCCGGCTCCACTCTGGGGCGAGTCCGCAGAGCTGCCAGCCGGCTCTGAAGTGCCAGCGATACGGCTGCCATTGCCGTATCGCTGGCTGGGCAATGGCATTGCCGTAAATGGCTGCATTTACCTTAAACTAAGGCCTTTACGGCCGCAAATGGCATCCAGGACGCCATTTGCGGCTGTGCTTTTAATTAACACAATAGGCTACACAAATATCTGCGTAGCCTATCACGTAAAAGCAGGGATTAAACTAAGGCAGGGATTAAACATTAAAAAGCAGGGATTAAACACCTGCGGCCGCAGTCAATCTGCCCAGCCAGCGATACGGCAATAGTGGTCGTATCGCTGGCACTCTCCGGAGCCGTCCGACAGGGAGGATCTGGCTGGCGAGGATTTCTCCAGGAGGCGGAGGTAAGTCTTTCGATCCTCCACGGACTCCAGGGGGGCAGATTTTGAATCCAGCCTCACTGGGGTCAGTGGAGGATTTCTCCCCCATCCCTACTCTACAACTGAACTCCAGCAAAGGAGGACAAGAATTGTGTACCCTTAATAACTGTGTAGAAGAAGGAAATTAATCAGATCCATCTTTCTTCACCCCTGTGCTGCTACATGGAGCCTGCTCCACACAACTCCTGAAAGTGCAGGTGTCCCATCATCTTTTATATCTGTCCTCTGTTGTACCCTAATGAGATGGTTATTCAGATCCCACAGAATTACTGGACTGTTTCTAACCTGAATAACACTGTTATTATAACAGTTCCTTTAAATCCCTTCCAAAACCTGCAGAAATGTGGGATGCAAAACATTGCAGAGAAATCTCAGCAGTGGTTGTCAGTATGTGGCCATTCAAAGGTTCTTTCTGTCAGTAGATGTTGACTTTGGGGTGACACCCTGTGTTGCTCATATATAGCCAGGCTATATTCCTCCTCCTGTCTTTTATGTAAATATTGCTGATGCTTTGCTGGAGTGCCTGAAACTGCCATTTATTCTTTCCTATCTGTGTATGAGATATTATCAGTCTTGACACCTTCAGCAAAGTGCAAAATCAAATGCAAACAGTAGGATACGGAGGTGCAACGTGGCTGCACTGCGTCCCACCTACATAGCGGAAAATGTTTGTCAGCTGCACTCAGACCAGCAGAAACTCTCTTGCACAGAAAGTCGATGCCATGTCTCTCTGGTCAGCTCTTATACAGGTTTTTATCAGGTGTGACCCAGAGGAACACTCCATCTGGATTATCACTACCCCCTGGGAAGAAGACCACAATATGCATTTGAGAAACTCAGAGGGTTGACAGCTAGTCCAGCTGGCTGAGGTTACAGACAGCATGGTATAGGGATTACATTGTGAAGGACTTGAAATCCAAAGTGGAATTAATCCATTAAAACATTGCTTTCAAATATTCTCTGGCTGGCAAACTCCATTCTCCTGTCCTTCACCCTATGCTCCCTCACTGGGCACCCTCCCAACATCCCTTGAAAACTAAAGCATGCAGTGAACTCAGAGGCACTAGATCACGACTAGCTTGCTCAGAAATTCATGTTACAAGGAAGAATCTACTGGAAGGACACCAGAATGGATTTCTGATTCCCAACTGTTTAACAGCAGCAGCAAAATAACCCCCACGCCCCACCCCTCTGCAATTATACTGCTGAAATGAAGAAATCTTAGTGTAACCAGGAATGGTTTTTTATGTGCAGGGACTATGAACTCTGTTCAGTTCTGGTACTCAAAATACATTTCTGGGCTCAGAATTTGTTAATTCTACATGTGTGTCTTCGGCACCAGGCTACAGTTGGTTGATCCTGGGGCTCTAACATAAAACAAAGTAGGTCCCACAAGCCTGAAATCTGCCCATAGAACTAATGGCCATAGACACATTACAGCAGAAGAATTCAATTGACTGGAATACTCTTCGGGAATGCTTAGATTATTCTATTTTAGGGATTACCCTAAATTTAGTTGTAGCAGCTCTCCACAACACCAAGCCAGTTGCTATGTTTTAGCTAGGGCTGATCAGGAAATGGCTCCTCACTTTCTTTTCTCTTTCATGCTCCTGGGTAAATGCTGGTAATTCCTCCCTCCCCTGTCCACTGCTTCAAATTGCTCTCTCCCTCTCTCTCTTTCCCTCTCATGCACATCAGTTGAGTATTCTCTTTGAAAATTCCCTGGAGATGAGAGTTCCTGAGCATGAGCAAGGTGCCCAAGATTGGCATCAAGGGTACACATGATCGGGCACTTTCCGAGGGCCCACACCTCAGCACGCTGACAAGAGCTGCCTGGACTTGCTCCTGCTTTTCACCATTGCAACCTTCTTGTTCACCTGCCTCTCGCTCTGGCCCAGACAACTGTGATGATAGAAGGAGGGCCAGCAGATGCCACGTCCAACTTGCTCACTAGCTCTCTGCCTGTCCAGCAAGCAAGTGGTAGCAATAGCAAGAAAGAAGATGAGAAGCAATAGCAGCTGTTGACAATGGCAGTGAGGAAGTAGATTCACTGAGGGAGGGGGGCCACGGAGGGTGTCCTGCCCAAGGTGGAGCCAGCACTGGGAATGCCCTTCCATTGCATCTACACAGTGCATCCTGCAAAGCTTTGAGGCCCAACACCCCTTACAGAACAGCAGATTCCTTAGCATCCACCATCACACCCAGGCCCCATCTACATGGCCCTGCTTTTCACCCTTCACAGATACACAGATAGATTGTTGTCGATCTCACAAGCTGAATATGAGGCAACAATGTGATGTGGCTGCAAAAAAGGCAAATGCTGTTTTGGGCTGCATTAATAGAAGCATAGCTTCTAAATCCCGGGAAGTACTAGTTCCCCTCTCTTCAGCACTGGTTAGGCCTCATCTGGAGTACTGTGTCCAGTTCTGGGCACCACACTTTAAGAAGGATGCAGACAAACTGAAGAGGGTTCAGAGGAGGGCAACAAAGATGATCGGGGACTGGAAACAAAGCCCTATGAAGAGAGACTGAAAGAACTGGGCATGTTTAGCCTTGAGAAGAGAAGACTGAGGGGAGATATGATAGCACTCTTCAAGTACTTGAAAGGTTGTCACAGAGAAGAAGGCCAGGATCTCTTCTTGATCATCCCAGAGTGCAGGACATGGAATAATGGGCTCAAGTGACAGGAAGCCAGATTCCGGCTGAACATCAGGAAAAACTTCCTGACTGTTAGAGCAATACGACAATGGAACCAATGACCTAGGGAGCTGGTGGGCTCCCCCACACTGGAGGCATTCAAGATGAGGCTGGACATCCATCTGTCAGGGATGCTCTGACTCGGATTTCTGCATTGAGTGGGGTTGGACTCAATGGCCTTGTAGGCCCCTTCCAACCCTACTATTCTATGATATGATTCTATGATTCACCCTGTCGCAACTGCACAGCATTTCAGCTTCGAATTAGCTTCTTCTGGGATACACTCGCAATTTACTGCAGGCTTCCCTAACAGATTCCACAGTGCCCTTTTTTTTGCCATTATACTTTAATGCGCAGCTGTGTGGCCCCGTGAGTCTGGGGGTGTGACACTTCATAGAATCATAGAATCATAGAATAGTAGGGTTGGAAGGGGCCTACAAGGCCATCGAGACCAACCCCCTGCTCAATGCAGGAATCCAAATCAGAGCATCCCTGACAGATGGCTGTCCAGCCTTGTCTTGAACGCCTCCAGTGTGGGAGAGCCCACCAGCTCCCTAGGTCATTGGTTCCATTGTCGTTAGGGTTGGCGGAGAATTTCTCCCCGAAACTTCGGGGGGCCGAGCGCCAACGTGTTCAGCCCCCCGAACAAGTTTCGGGGAGAAATTCTCCGCCCCCCCGCCCCCCGCACTCCCCCCAGGACGGGACTTACCTTTGCAGAATGTCCCTCCCGGCAGCGGGTCTGGCCGGCGGTTCGGCGGGTCTTCGTCCGGGGTGGGAGTGGCAGCCGGTCTTTCGACCGGCTGCCGCCGCCGCCATTCCAATAAAAGAAAAAAAAAAACGCCCCCGTGATAGGCTACGTGATGATTAACGTAGCCTATCACAGCTAGATTTGCAAAGTCATCCGTGATAGGCTACGTAAATCGTCACGTAGCCTATCACGGGTGACTTTAAAAAAAAAAAAAGCGCGTATGGTTAATGGCGGCCCCCATAGGGAGCCGCCATTCGCGTTCCTTATTTGGTCGCTGAAGTCTACGTAAATCTTTAGGTAGACTACGGCGAAAATAAGGGCAACACTATTTGCGTTGCCCTTATTTTCGCCGTAGTCTACATAAAGATTTACGTAGACTACAGCGACCAAATAAGGAACGCGAATGGCGGCTCCCTATGGGGGCCGCCATTTGCGTACGCGCTTTTTTTTTGTTTAAAGTCACCCGTGATAGGCTACGTGACGATGTACGTAGCCTATCACAGCTGACTTTGCAGATCTAGCCGTGATAGGCTACGTTAATCGTCACGTAGCCTATCACGGGGCCTTTTTTTTTTTTTTTTTTAACTTTTTAGTTTGCGGCCGGGCGAGGCGAGGCGCCTCCTCCCCGGCCTGAATTTCGGCCGGGCGAGGCGGGAAGCCTCCCCCCCCGGCCTGAACTTCACGGGGGGAGCAGCGAAGCGCCTCCCCCCCACCGTGAAAAGCTTCGAGGACAGGTAAGGGACTTTCGTGCACCCCTAATTGTCGTATTGCTCTAACAGTCAGGACATTTTTCCTGATGTTCAGCTGGAATCTGGCTTCCTGTAACTTGAGCCCATTATTCCGGGATTGTCCTGCACTCTGGGATGATCAAGAAGAGATCCTCTCCTTCTTCGCTGTGACAACCTTTCAAGTACTTGAAGACTGCTCTCATATCTCCCCTCAGTCTTCTCTTCTCAAAGCTAAACATGCCCAGTTTTTTTCAGTCTCTCTTCATAGGGCTTTGTTTCCAGTCCCCTGATCATCTTTGTTGCCCTCCTCTGAACCCTTTCCAGTTTGTCTGCATCCTTCTTAAAGTGTGGTGCCCAGAACTGGACACATTACTCCAGATGAAAAGTGGAGTCCAGACTTCAGTGGCTGTTTTGTATTTTAGGGGTTCTGTTGTGTCTTTCCATCCCTCGTTAGGTAAAAAGTGGGTGATCTGTGCTCCTTCATTTCCATGCCATCTGTTTGTCAGTTCCCCAGCCTGAGACTCTCACGATGGTTTGTGTGAGTGGTATGTGCCTACCCATCGCTCCGAAATGGTGGCCGGAGATGGTCCTCCCCCAAGCCCTCCCAGCCCTTGGGCACTGAGTAACCATTGCGAAGATACGAACCTGCAAAAATGTGCAAAAGTGTGATTAAATAAATGAAGGCATGCCTCTCTGTGCCTCTGTAACTGCGCAGCTGCGAAGGGACAGCAGGAGTAAACGGGCATCACAGAGTGACGCAAGCACTATGCACACTTCAACATGCCCACTGCAAAACACGAAGTCAGTTTGGGGAAGGGACAGATGGCTCCCAACCATGGGGAAACCTGCAGCAGATGAAAAACATTGCAGCATTGGAAATTCACATTTTCTGGGAGAAAACCACGGATGGCTGTGAAATGGCGATTGTGTCATCTGCCCCAAGGGACCTCAACTCACAGCCGCCCCAGAATAAAAGGCTTATGTAGATGGGGCCTCTGAAAAATAAAGGAAGAAAGCTCCAGCCCACTCTAAAAAGAAAGTCTCCCCTCCACACACACACACAAACACACACACTGTAAAGATGACATAGCCTCCTCTTACACTGCAAACACATCCCCCTTTAGCATTAATATTGGATTCTGAATGCAGCTGCAGGTTGGGATACGTGTCTGGATGGGTGGAGTGAAGAGATGACTTCCAGTGCACCCCCAGAAAAGGAGAGAAGAAACTTGGCCTTCCAGGCTACATTTTATGAAACATAATGTAAAGTAATGTTAAAAAGGAAAGGGTGCCTATGAACATGCGCATAGTGCCTTGGTCCCAGTTTTATCAAGTTGTCATATAACAGATTACATTAAAAGTCCCCTGATCTATTTTCTGATTTTATTTAAATGATTGCTTTTGTTTTTAATTTGTTGCAAGATGCCTTGGGAGGGTACCTGCCTTGAAAAGTGGGGTACTCATTTATTAAAAAAATATATTTAACCAAACCTACCTGATGCGGCTGTTGTGGGGCTAACATCAGATCAGGACATATTCTGATCAGTGTTAAGGCCTTGGGACAGGATGCTTATGGAATCTCAGTAGTTCTTTTACCATTTTGGGAGGTCAGTCTCTTCAAGATGCTCATATTCTCAAGTTATTCTTTCCATAGTCAACATGATTTCAGTATAAATAGTTTAGCATGTTACTAATGCACCAGTGGGCTTTAAAACAGCTGCAGGCACTTGCATAATAGATAACGTGCGTCTGGCAGGGCAACCCTGCGTTCCACAAAAGCATTTTGAACACAAAACAAAACAAAACATTTTGGACAATAATGGAAAGAAAGCCTTTCCTCTTCTCCACTTTTCCTTTTCCTTTACCTACATTTGTTAGTCTCCTTCTGTGGAGGTAAACATTGGTAGCTATGAGTCTGTTTAAAATTCAGAAACACATCACAGCTATCAGCCAGTACATGCCCTCAGAAATGTTGGTGATAATGTCGAATTCATGTTCTATTGTCCTAAAAAAAATACCCAACCCTCTCTCTCACACACACATCTTCCAAGTTCCCATTTCCCCCTGGTGTGCTGTCACTTGTCCTTGAGCTTTCGTGTTCAGTAGAAGCTTTAATGGGGACTGATGGAGAGTTGGACGCTTTGTAAAGGCGGCTTTTAATTTTCCTCGCATCCCATCAATTGTAGCACTGTTGCTGCCTTTGGCCAGCTCTAGGGCAGTCCTCTCGTTGAGTTGCAGGCTTCAGGCTTCCGCTGCCAGGGCTGCCATGGCTATCTTAAGCATTTTTTTTAAGGCTCAAGTTGTTTTCCCTCTTACAGTAAGTAATTTGTGCCTGTTCCAGCTATTTTTCCAGCTGTCATTTTCTGAAACATTACCCATTAAAAAGGTAACTTTTTATCTCCAAAGGGCTCTGAGCTACTGAATGGCTTTCAGGCATTTGGGGACCTATTTTAAGCAACCTCCCACCCTGTGTGCGCTCATATGCTGCAGGCGCACAGCAGCCTCACCATTAAGGGAGAACAACGAGCTGCGAGGGTGGCAATGAAGAAATATTCCAGCACATTGAAAAACAGGAAACACTGTTCAGTACTGCTTAGAAACCCCAGTCCTTCTTCTTTTCCTGCAATTTATTCCTTAACCCCTGCCCTCGCCCTATACCAATCTATAGGTGAAAATCTATAGGTGAGCTGGGAGTTGATCCCAGCTTTCCCAAGCTAGCATTCTGTCCACCAAATCATGCTCTCTGAAGACGAATGTGTACAGAGCATTCTCCACCCTTTAAGTCATCTCTTTAAGGACGTAAGAAGAGCCACGCCAGATGAGACCAAGGGTCCATCTAGTCCAGCATTCCATTCACACAGTGGCCAACCAGCTGCTGTGGAAAACCCAAAAGCAGGACATGTGTGCAATGCACCCTCCTGCCTATGTTCTCCTTTTTCTCCAGCCACTGATTATTTTGTGCTCCTGGCTTTTGTGCAGTTTTTCCTCATTGTAAAAGGTTGAAATATCTCTCCCAAGGCTTAGCTACTGGCAGTAAAGGCTTTAAACTACAATATGCTGGGTTTTAAAAAGAATCTTTGGCCCCTCCCCCTTTGTTTTTAGCCCTGCCCACCACTGCAATGCAGCCCCTGAGAACTTGTTTGAATTTGACCGCGAGCTGAAAGAGGTTCCCCACCCCTGCTCAAGACTGACTGGCAGCATTTCAGATAGGGGTGCTTCCCAGCCCTACCTAAAGGTGCCAGGGAATGAACCTGGGACCTTTTACATGATGTAGAGCATGTGCTTCACCACTGAAATACATCTTGAACAGCCAAATAGTCCCAGTCTGTAACGCAAGAGAATGAGGATTAGCAAGGCCAACAGGAAGATGTTAAGATCACTACTGCTAACACAGTTTTTAATAGCCTCCACTCCACTAATGCAGAGCTCACTAGTACCTTCACCCACAAGCCCACCCACAAACAGATAACTGGCACAAAGCTGGGATTCCAGAGAGCATATGTAGAAGTATAGAAGAGTTGCCCAACTTCCACGGGAGGCTGGGGGCTCCGATGTCAGTGGGGTACTGAATCTGCTCCAGGTTTCAGTCAGAACTAGTCAGAACTCTAAAGGAGCTATCCAAGGTTCTGATTTTATTTTGGGGATAGGGTTCAGCACCTTGGAAAGCTCCTTTAGAGTTCTGACTGGTTCTGACTGAAACCCAGAGCAGATTCACCACCCCACTGACATCAGATCCAGTAGCCTCCAACTGACAACTTCAAAAAGCTTGAGAAACCCTGATGGGAGTACAGTTGCATCCCCAAATTGAAAACTACTGCCTGAATCAGGCTTTGGCTTCTGTGAAGTACAAAAATGACAATGAGTTCATTATTCTGCTTTTACGTGGAATGTCATACGCAATATTTGTGATTCTTCTTAACAGCTGAGATGGTGTTCCAGAATCTGATTGGAAATGATGTATTTTAAAACTCAATACTTCATGCCTTATTCACATGACTTCTTTAGGGATACACAGTGGTGTAATGGTGAATTTTGAAGTGCAGGCATTCATCATGACAGTCCAAGTAGCCATGTCCCCAAGCTGAGGCCAAAAATCCAGGCAGCTGTGTTACTCTATGTCAGCAAACCAGTTCTATCAGTTTTCATCTCCATCAGGAGCAGGTCTTTGTAAAGCTAATGGGTCCCTAATTGCTCATTCAAAACCAAGCCACCCCCAAATCCTTTGCATTACAACAAGGATACCCAGGACAAAATACTGTTGCTGGGAAAATTAATCCTGTGTCCCCCCTCTACTGTGAGCATTGCAGTTAAGCTCAGACAGAACGGGGAATTCTGAATTGGGGGGCAGGTAGCAGAGGATGCCAGCATCTTTGCTAATCAAAATGTGCCGGCGCTGTGTCCTTGTGACAGCTCCACTACACCAGTGTGTATAAAGTGGGCTGTGTATCTAATTTTAACATCAAAAGGAGCAGAGAACAGGGGAGTTAAGCCAGGCTGGGATAGGACTTGCTGGGGCAACAAACCATAGGCAGGTAAGAGAGGTGGAGACTTCAGCTTATTCACCCACCCTCATCTGCACTTTATATGTGAGCAGAGAAGACGCAAGAGCAAACATGAGCATCCACCAACTTCTTATCTGGTTTGGGAATTATTTATTAAGCATTTACAGTGTAGATCTTTTCATAATCTCTTGATAAGATTTTATCTCCAGCTGGATGAGGTAATTGGTCTTCCAGTGCCATTCTGAAGTACATTCCACAGGAGTAATCTCATTATAGTAAATGGGACTGCTGAGAACAGAATGACCTGAGGATTCTGGCCAAAGTGTGAAAAAAGTAAGAGCCAAATTGAAAAAGGTCTCTAATATACAATCGATTAGAACTGGGTTTATTAGACAAGCCTTAGTCAGATGCATAAATCAAATCCTTGAAAGCTCTAACAAGCTGTGAACATCTTGCTGAACCCAAAAAAGATGAGCAGTCCATTGGGCTGGGTTTTCCATTCATGTATACCTGTTTTGGACTAGCAAACAGAAACAGGGCCACCTCCAAGTTTTTGTGGGCCCTTGGGCAAGACACCCTCAGTGGGCCTACTCCCTACTCTCCACCATTGTCACCAGCTGCTTGCTACTCATCTTCTTTCTCATAGTAGCAAATAGGCAGGGCATATCCTCCTTCTCACCACCGCTCTGTTGTTTGGGCAAGACTGAGAGGCAAGTGAACAAGTTGAAATGATGAAGAGGAGGAGGAAGTCCAGGGAGCTCTTCTCAGTGGGCCCTTGTTGGGGTGTGGGCCCTTGGCAGGTGCCCAACCATGCCTGCTCTCAACGCCAACCCTGAGTAGACATCCTTCCATGTCACAATTTTCCCCACACTGATTTACTTGTGGAAACATTTCTTTGAACAAAAATGGAGAGATGTCATATTCTCAAGAAATCCTCAGCGTTTATAATATTATGGAGTAGAAGATTTAATATTACTCATAACCTCCTTCAGAAGCTGCTCTTCCATGAATTCAAATAATGTGGAGGGGTGAGTAGGCCTGTGTGTGCTGCCCCAACATCCCCATCCTTGTGAGCTCTGCCCTGACATTGACACATTGAGCAGAAGACCTGAAGGGGATGGAAGAACATAAAAAGAGCCATGCTGGGTCCTTCTAGTCGAGCATTCTGTTCACACAGTGGCCGACAAGGTACCTGTAGGAAACACACAAGTAGGACAAGAATGCAATAGCACCCGTCCACACACATACACACACACAAACACACACACACAGTCATGTTCACTAACAATTGGTACACACTACATAGGCATACTGCCTCTGATACTGGAGGTAACTTATAGCCATCAGGACTCATAGCCATTGATAGCCTTCTCCTCCAGGAATTTGCCTAACCCCCCTTTAAAGCCATCTAACCTGGTGGCCATCATTACATCTTGTGGTAGCAAATTCCAAAGTTTAGCTATAATCTGTGTGAAGAAGGACTTTCTTTTCCCTGTTCCGAATCTCCCATCAATCAGCTTCATGGGATGGATGTATTTCTGTCCACTTCACACTATGCATAATTTTGTACACTTCTATCATGTCTTCCCTTACTCACCTTTTTCCTAAGCTAAACACTCCCAGACGTTGTAACCTTTCCTCATTGGGGATTTGCTCCAGCTCCTATGCACAGTCAGCTGATTGTACATCCTCCTTGCGTCTCCATGATTGGGCTCCCAATAATGTGGAGGGGCCTACGTGGGTTCAGCCGCACATATGTAGCTTCTCCCTTTAGACCTTCTGCTCAATGTGCAGAAGTTACAGAGTGGTGCTGGTGGAGCTGATGATATTGGGGGTAGGGAGGTGGAGGTGGCTATGCTCCCCCTCCAGGGAGTGAAGACCTCATGGAGGAATACCTTTTGATGAGGGCTAGGCTTTCCATGGGGTCAAAAGGGGAGGTCACAATGTTCATGATCTGAGCACTTGGTGTTATCGAGATGTGTTATTTGTCTGTTCTGCTTTTATTGTTGATAGTAAGCTTTAAGATTCACCATCTGCTTTTACGAGGATTTCTTTGTACTTGGAAATTGCTATTCAGTGAAGTGAAGTGTTAAATCTGGCCTCATCCATGATGTGATCAGACTACAGACTGGAACACTTTTGGCTGACATTATTAAAAAGATATATAACCCTAATCTATTTTATTTTCACTTTTCCTTGTCTTCAGTGATGTATGAAATTTCTTTTAGATTATTACAAATCTTCATCAGTACTTTTTTTTGGGGGGGGGGAGTTGTCATGCTAAGACAGACTTCTATTATTTTGCTATTTTTACCCAGAGGAAGATCAAGCCTTGAAGCCTGATTTATTGAAGAGTTTCTCCTGACTTTGGAGCTAGCTATGCCTTTGCAGTCAACTGATGTTTACAAATGGAGAGGGAGAGCAGGGGGAGAGAGAAAGAGAGAGAGCGGATGAAATTCATGAGAGCTCCATCAGAATGTAGGACATAACATATTTGTCACCATGAAGGGCCAGCAGCTATTACTTGGGAGTAAATTCTCTTTGGTCCAATGGGGCCTACTTCTGAGTAGGCATGAATAGAATCAGGTGAAGAGCGTTATTTCCATGAAGTGTCCATCCATATTATGGATGAGACCCTTTCAGGTTCCAAATGTGTTTAATTGTTAAAACATCTCAATAGTTTTGTGGATTCTTCTGTGCATTTACTTGTATTTTATGTTTTTGTCTCACTCTCACTCAAAGAAGCTCAGGGTGGTGTATCCATTTTATCTTCACAACAACAGGCTATGCTGAGACATAGGGCTTACTAATGAGCGACATGGTTGAGCAAGGAATTGAGCTTATGATAGAGTACTTGGCTGCCTTCTATGGTTAGATGATATACCAACTCCTTCCCTATCTGGACAGAGATAGCCTAGCTACAGTTATCCATGCTTTGATAACCTCTCATCTGGATTACTGCAATACATTATACATGGGGCTGCCTTTGAAAATGGTATGGGAACTTCAGGTAGTCCAAAATGGAGCAGCAAGATTGTTAACAGGGACTGACTAACAAGATCACATTACTCCAATTCTTTTCCAGCTGCATTGGCTGCCAGTCCATTTCCGGGCCCGATTCAAAGTGCTGGCATTAACATTCAAAACCCTAAATGGCATGGGGCCAGGTTATCTGAAGGATCACCTCCTCCCATATGTGCCTGCCTGGACCCTAAGATCATCCTCCGGGGTCCTTCTCTGGGATCCCCCGCCAAAGGAAGTGAGGTGGGTGACTACCAGGAGGAGGGCCTTTTCTGCTGTGGCACCCCAACTGTGGAATGAGCTCCCTAGAGAGGTTCACCTGGCACTACGTTGTTTTCCTTCTGGCACCAGCTGAAGACCTTTTTATTCTCCCAGGATTTTAGCATTTTAGCTTCCTAATCTTTTAGCTCTGGTATTTTAAATCTGCATTTCAAATCTCTGCATTGCAGCTAAGTTTTATTCTGGTTGTACTGTTATATTTTGGTTTTAAGCTTTCACATTTTATATTGTTTTATGCTGCACTCTGTGGTTTTAATTTTTGTGAACCGCCCAGAAAGCTATGGCTATTGGGCTATAAATAAATAAATAAATAAAGTAAGTAAGTAAGTTGAACATAGCTGGAGCTCAAACAGAAACTATTGACTATATGGTCGCTGCTTCAGGAGAAACTGTATATAGAAGTATGTATACTATACAGCATGTATACCACACATGTGGTATAGTGGTAGTGCAGGAAATGGAATCAGAATATAGGGGCAGTTTGCATTTTACAAGGCAGTGACAATGGAGCAGGCACAACTGGTTCACCCATCCTCTAATCATGCTTCCAGATATCAAGTGAAGAAGAGCACATTTTCCTGATGGTGTGGGTGTGCATGACTTCTCTGTGGTGGAAATATGCACCGTCACCCTTTCTGAGAGCATGGCAAGAGGGGAATGCATGAGTCACTTCCATCTACCATAACATGGAACATGGATATCTTGAACCAGCAAGGCTGCTGCTATGTAGACTACAAAGCCCATGCTTGTCTCAGAATTGTTACCACGGATAGGATACATGAACATATGAAGCTGTCTTAATCAAGTCAAATAATTGGTCCACCTGCCCCAGTAGTATTTGCTCTGGCTAGCACCACATTTCCAGGGTGTCAGGCATCATTTACCCTGCTGAGATGGTGTCTTCATTGCTGAGATCCTCTTTGGAGATACAGAAGTTATGCAGAAGTTCAGTGGAAGCTGGGGGTTCTGATGTCAGTGGGGTGGTGAATCCGCTCTTGTTTTCAGTCAGAACTCTAAAGGAGCTATCCAAAGTGCAAAGTTCTGACATGAGAGTTCTGACTGGTTCTGACTGAAACCCAGAATGGATTCACAGCCCCACCGAAATCAGAGCCACCAGCCTCCACTGGCCCTGTTCAGCTAACGGAACTGGCCGGTAAGGCTAATCTAACACGTGCACAAAGAGATTCAGGCCAGCGTTTATTGATGTAATTCGTTCTGTCCACCATATATAATGCTACATTG
Source organism: Heloderma suspectum (assembly GCF_057233095.1). Lineage (NCBI taxonomy): Eukaryota > Metazoa > Chordata > Lepidosauria > Squamata > Helodermatidae > Heloderma > Heloderma suspectum. Next base: position 40,418,938 of record NC_139460.1, on the reverse strand, counting down.
CTTCATTTCACATTTTTCAGAGACAAAACATATGCACCCACCCACACACACACATCATCTTGTGCTTCTTTCTCTCATTCATTTTACATTACTAGATCCTTTCAGTTTTTGTTTTCCTTCTTGAGTTTCATTAAGCATTCATTTAGAGTTTTTGTTTTGTTTTTCCAGGTTTTTGCTTGGAAAGAACTGTTTTCAAAGTGCAGTGATGAATTTAATGGCACCAGTTCTAAAGGTGCATTTTATTCACTGAAGGGATTTTGTGAAATGTCGATGTGATGATATTAAGTGAATTTCTTGGTGTTTAAGGCACATCTAAACTAACTTGAAACTGGCTAAATTGCCATGACTTCTCCTAAAGGGGATTTTGGTTTTAGGAAAATTTTGATTAGAATAGCAGCACTGGGGTAGGATGGGTGAATGCATCTATTTCCAGTCCATTTCACTTTCACATGTGCTGCTCATTAAGTTAATTCTGTCCCAATTCCACATGAATCCCATGAAAAATCACATTTAAATATGTATTATTAAACACATTTTCTCTCAAATGATGCATTTCTAAATGCGTTTTCTCCCAAAATACACATTTTAAAATGCTTTTTGAATGCTTTTTGAGCCAAGAATTGCATCAACACATTCAGGCAATGTAAAAACTGAGGGTAATGAATAGTGGAATCCTACTCCCCAGATCTGCTGGTTGGAGGGGCTTAGGATGTGGCACAGCAGGGCTCCACATGGGTGGAGCATCTGCTCCAAGGCCTTAGTTATAACTGTGGAAACCTCCATGGGTATAAAGCTACCACAGGCAGTGTTCCCACCAGTGATAGCCAGTAGGGACTACTGATGGTTGGACTGTGTGAAATCCGTTCCATCTGCATTTCACAGATTGTCAGTTGCCTTTTGTTCCATCGTCCACACTTTGACAGAATTAGGTTTTTTCCCATTTCCTGAATTTGCGCAAATTTGCACTTGTGAAAATGCACAAATTCCCCACACACACAAACAATGCACATATCTCCCCCAAAATGTACATTTTCATGCTTTAGCCCAGAGCTTTCCAAACTGTGTGTCGCGACACATTAGTGTGTTGGTGGCAGTGTGTAGGTGTGTCGCGCGAAATGCAGAAAATTGTGCGGAAGGGCACCACGGAGCTCCCTTACTCATGTTTGCTTCCCTTGGCTCCTCCCCCAGAACTTCCTAAAGCAGTTAATGTTAAAGCACCTAAGGCTTAGTGGCTTTAACATTAGCTGCTTTAGGATCATGTGGCGTCTTGACGTAGGGCGCACATGATTGGCGGTGTTGGAGCAGTACGGCGAGGTAGAGGTGTGGGGCAAAGAGAGGGGAGGGGAGGCACCGCCTTGGGAGCAGAGCTTGGCCGACGCTGGTGCGGAAAAGTAGCAGCGGCCACCAGCCCTGCGAGATTTCGAGCGCGCCCTTCGCAGACTTCTGCACCGCGCTGCTGTGCGGCCAGGCCACAGTAGCACGCGGGTGGAAACGCCGCCTGGGACTGCACCAAGCAGGCCTTCCGCCATCTTGGCTAGTCGTAACGGAGCTCAGTGGAGGCCAGAAGGTGCAGAATCAGCGTGCTCCCAAGCACCCGGGCGAGCACAGCTGCAGGCTGTCACCGAGTCAACCCACCTGCTGCTGGCTGAAGGGAGGCCACCCTCCCAAACCCAATGTGGCAAACAGCAAGCCACCCACCACGTGGCACTTATAATTTGATTTCTGCCATTTATTTTTATTTTCACTCTGCTGTAATTGTAGATTAACCACCCACCGGCAGTGTACCACCAGAGAGTGCTGGAACTGGACTCTGGACATAGGCATTGCAAATATTTACAGCAATATAGCCTTGTAGTGAGACATATATATTTACACCATTTTTGTTGGACTTTTGCTTCTCTACTTCATGTGTTTTTGCAGCTAGGCTCCTACCTGGGCCTATGTGTCCTAATATGTATTGTAAATACTTTAGTTAATTTTGTTTATTTTTCACATTTTCTTGCACATATTTACATACTGTTACTAGGGATGTACGAAAGGTACTTACCTTTCATGGATTATGTTTATGGTTGGGGGGGAGGCGTTCCATCCCTCCCCCCGGAATCCTCGCTGGGGGGGAGGCGCTCCGTTCCTCCCCCCCCCCCCCCCGGAATCCTGGCCGGCCGGCTGTGCTCCGCAGGGATTCTGTGGAGCTGCCAGCCGGCTCCGCCAGCAGCCGGACATCCGGCCGCTGGCTAGCAGGGAAGCAAATGGCAATGGCTGTAGCTGCCGCCGTTTGCGTCCCTGCAGTCAGCCGTGATAGGCTACGTAAATGTTTACATAGCCTATCACGGCTGACTTAAAAAACAAAAATGCGCGTGCGCAAATGGCAGTGGCCATGGCCGCCGCCATTTGCGTTCCTTATTTTGGCATGTCTTAGTCTATGGAAACATTTACATAGACTTAAGATGGCGAAAATAAGGGGAACGCAAATAGCGTAGATGCTACGCTATTTGCGTTCCCCTTATTTTCGCCGTCTTAGTCTACGTAAATGTTTATGTAGACTAAGACGTGCCAACATAAGGAACGCAAATGGCAGCGGCCATGGCCACCGCCATTTGCGCACGCGCATTTTTTTTTTTAAAGTCAGCCGTGATAGGCTACGTAAACATTTACGGAGCCTATCACGTTTTTTTTAAAACCTAGCCGTGATAGCCTACGTAAATCTTTATGTAGCCTATCACTTTTTTAAAAAAAACAAAAAACATTTGCGTTCCTTATTTTGGCACGTCTAGTCTACGTAAAGATTTACGTAGACTACGGCGAAAATAAGGGCAATGCAAATAGCGTAGTCTATAATAGCGTAGACTTACGGCGTAGTCTACGTAAATCTTTACGTAGACTACCGGGACCAAATAAGGAACGCAAATGGCGGCTCCCATAGGCCGCCGCCATTTGCGTATGCGCTTCTTTTTTCTTTCTTTCAAAGTCACCCGTGATAGGCTACGTAAACATTTACGGAGCCTATCACGTTTTTTTTTTAAACCTAGCCGTGATAGCCTACGTAAATCTTTATGTAGCCTATCACGTTTTTTTTTAAAAAAACCTGGAAATGGCGGCGGTGGCAGCCACTCGGAAGACCGGCCACCGCAGCCACCGCCGCCGAACCGCCGCCAGAGCTCTGGAGCCGCCGCCGCCAGGAAGACCCACCCAAGGTAAGTCTCCTCCTGGGAGAGGTGGGGGGGCAGGCCATTCCGCCACCGATTTTGGTGGGCCGAATGCATTGGCATTCGGCCTCCCCGAGATCCGTGGCGGAATTTTCGTACATCTCTAACTGTTACTCATAAATGACAACAATGCATGTTGCTGTTGTTGCTCAGTTGTTCAGTCGTGTCTGACTCTTCATGACCCCATGGACCATAGCATGCCAGGCCTTCCTGTCCTGCACTCTCTCCCAGAGCATGCTCAAGTCCATATTCATTGCATCGGTGATGCTATCTAGCCATCTCATCCTCTGCCGTCCCCTTCTCCTTTTGCCTTCAGTCTTTCCCAGCATCAGGGTCTTTTCCAGAGAGTTTTCTCTTCACATTAGGTGGCCAAAATATTTGAGCTTCAGCTTCAGTCTCTGTCCTTCCAATGAGCAGTCAGGGTTGATTTCCTTTAGGATTAATTGATTTGACCTCCTTGTAGTCCAGAGGACTCGTAAGAGTCTTCTCCAGCACCACAGTTCGAAAGCATCAATTCTAGGGATGTACGAAAGTACCTTTTCGCAGCTTGGTGTCACGGTGGGGGGGAGGCTCTTCGCTTCTCCCCCCGAAGTTCAGGCGAGGGGGGGGAGGCATCCTGCCTCGTCCGGCCGAAATTCAGGCCGGAGGGGGAGGCACCCCGCCTTGCCCGGCCGAAATTCAGGCCGGGGAGAAGCTCCCCGTCTCCCCGGCCGCGAAACAAAAAGTAAAAAAAAAAAAAAAGACCCCGTGATAGGCTACGTGACGATTTACGTAGCCTATCACGGCTAGATTTCCAAAGTCAGCCGTGATAGGCTACGTAAATCATCTCGTAGCCTATCACAGGTGACTTGGGGGGGGGAAAGCACGTACGGAAACGGCGGCGCCCCATGGGGCGCCGCCATTTGCATTCCTTATTTTGGCACGTCTAGTCTAAAGATTTACGTAGACTACAGCGAAAATAGGGGCAACGCAAATAGCGTAGTCTATAATAGTGTAGACTTACGGCGTAGTCTACGTAAATCTTTACGTAGACTACCGGGACCAATAAGGAACGCAAATGGCGGCGCCCATAGGCCGCCGCCATTTGCGTATGCGCTTTTTTTTTCTTTCTTTCAAAGTCACCCATGATAGGCTACGTAACGATTTACGTAGCCTATCACGGCTGACTTTGGAAATCTAGCCGTAATAGGCTACGTTAATCGTTACGTAGCCTATCACGGGGTTTTGTGGGTTTTTTACACTTTGTAATGGCGGCGGCGGCAGCCGGTTGGAAGACCGGCTGCTGCCCCCGCCCCCGACGAAAGGCTGACGAACCGCTGCCGGGACCCGCCGCCAGGAGGGACCTTCGCCAAAGGTAAGTCCCATCCCGGGGGGGGGGCGGGGGGGTGGAGAATTTCACCGCCAATTTCGGGGGGCTGAATGCGTTGGCGCTCGGCCCCCCGAAGATTCGGGGAGAAATTCTCCGCCATCCCTATGATTCACATACTATGAAAAGAGGTATTTCTTGCACCACATCCACCACACAGCCCTGAGGTGAAGCCGTTTTAGAGATGAAGTTGAAGAGATGAGGTTGGATCCAGGATCTGCCTTCCACTGACTGAAGAGCTCCACTCAAAAAAGGTGCCTCTGCCCAATTTCGGAAATCTCCCCTCTCTTCCTGCACCATGGGCTTACTCTATCCAGCAGGTCCCCTGACCCATTTTCAGTGGGCTGGAGGGCCTACCATAGGAAGGAGGGGGTGGGGAAGTCTGCATGTGCCCAAGTCTGGATCCAACCCCAGAGGTGTATGTCCAAACATGCAGTAAACATATGCCCCAAAGTCTTGGGCTATCATGGCTCCCAGGCATACCTCTACCTTGGGGGTGTTCACACAACACACTCAGTGGTTGACTGTGGCTTGTTTTGAGCCATGGGTTGTTTGTAGGGATGGGTGAACCCATCTCCATCCAGGGTGGGGGGAGCTCGATGAGCTGCTCCCCCCAGTCGTGTGAGCCACCCCTCGTGTCCACGCCAAGGACTCTAGCCAAGCCTTCTCCTTTATGTGCACAAGGGCTTGACTGCCGAGTCCTCGGCGTGGCCAGCCTCCAGTGCTCTCGCCCTGGCCTACTCTAGAGGAGGCCAGGGTGAGGGTGCTGGGATGCCGTTGATGCCCTTCTTCCTCACACTGGCCTTCAAGGGCTGGGCACAGGGAAGAAGGGCCTCAGCGCAGCCAGGGCTGGTATAGCTGGGATGGGGGAAATGATCATTCCTGTCTCCCGCTCCCATCCTGGGCCAGCTACATGGGGGCAGTGGCTCGATGAGAGTGGGCTGGTGAGAGGGGCTTCCCTCTTCCCTCCCTCCTCCTGTCAAGCCACTGCCTTCATAGGAGCTGGGAGGGGAGGGGAGGGGGAGAAAGGATTGCTCCCCCCCCAGCTGTGCACCCAGAGGATTTTTTTTTAAAAAAAATTATTAAATCTTGCACACAATGTTGGAAAGTACCGTCCATTGCTGGTTGGAAAGTACCGTCCATTGTGAGCAAGATTTAATTTACAAAAAATAGCAAGTTGTCGTTTGTGACTTGGCTGCGGGTGCTCACGGATGGGGCTGTAAGTCCCTGAAGCTGAGTGTGTGGGGGTGGGGGTTCGGTGAGCTGCGTCCAGGGGGCTGAGCAGGGGGGAGTCCATTGGACTCCTCCCCCTGGACGGACGCTTGCGACATCCCTAGTTGTTTGTTGAAATGTGAGTTAGCATGTTTTTCTGAATGCAGCACGTTATCCGCAGGGTGGGTTATCATGTTGTCTGAATGCAGCCAGGCTGGCTTGTTAACCATGTAGTGCAGCCTGTTAAACACCCTGAACAACCCAACAAAAAAACATGGGTTCTCAAGGTGGCTTATTTGAAAAAATAAGCCACACTGCATGGTTAACAAGCCACCCTGGCTGCATTCAGATTATTATTATTAGTAGTAGTATTAGTATTAGTATTATTTACATTTCTATACTGCCCAATAGCCGGAGTTCTCTGGGTGGTTTACAAAGATTGCAGACAACATGCTAACCCACGGTTCAACAAACAACCCATGGTTCAAAACAACCTACATTCAAACGCTGAGCATGGGTTAGCGTACTGTGTGAACTGCCCCCTTATGTTTGCAGGTACATATCTCCCTTCAAACAATATGGGTTCACCAAGGACAAGATGCTGAAAAAAACCCCAGAGAATTGCCTAATTTAGTAGCAATATATTTAGTAACAATATATTTTCTGAACAAATGCAAATAATGGAATGTTGTCCCTAAAGGATTTAACATTCGGGCCTTTGTTTTTCACTCACTAAACCTAGGTGCATTGAATCTTTTATGCTCTGACTTCAGAACAAAAGAATGTGCTAAACACACACACACACACACAGACACACATGCACACAGAGAGAGAGAGAGAGAGACTGACACACACACAGACTGAGACACACACAGAGAGAAAATGAAACTGACACACCTTGAATTTGGTTACATAGAAACTTTGACGCTGTTTTGTCATCATCATTATGGACCAACATAGGAACAGCGTACTAAAATGTTAAGATAGTTGCATCTGGAAAGGCAAGGGTTGGTTGAAAGGGGCATGAAAATAGCACTGAAAGACCAGTTCTCCCCACAGATGCAAAAGGAACAAAGCTGGAAATGAACAGACCTAATGGCTTCTCGGTGCCTTCCATTTATCAGTTCTAAAGAGCATCACTATGCCTAGCAAGTGAAACAGAGATCAGCAATCATCAAAGAGACATCCTAGAGAGCAGAGAAAGAGTACAGTGAAGGGCAGGCAGTAAATGGAGGCAGGAATTGAAAGATCAAGTAGGTTAGATAACTGGTCAGCGGAGTCTTGAGAGGCAGCCAGATAACAGGTGGTAGTAGGCAAGAGTGGTCTGACCCAGGGAATTGGTATCAGTCTTTCTGTCAATCAGAAGGTAAGAAGCTAATTGGGGGCCCTGGAAGGCTAGCTAAACTTCTATAGCATGATTCTGGCTTGAGAGATGGGATGATCCTTTAGTCTGCTGTGATGGTGGGGTGCACACTGCCGTTTTGTAAACAAATGGGAAGGAATCCAACTTACTTACCTTGTTTTGCTGGAAACTCAGGAGCCAGCTGCAGCAATCTTGTATTTAAGGTACGCATTATCAAATTGACCTTGGTAGAATTAAATGACGCGGTCTTGTTTCCCAAAGCAGGAAATGTACCATGAGAGAACCTTGTGCAAGTGTGAAGTGCAGAACTGAATGGGCAAGAAGAAATGAGTTAGAGGAACTCTGCTTGCTTATCCTTCATGACAGCAGCAATATAAACTGCCAGAGGCAGAGAAAGTCATCACTGATTTAGAGCCCTGGATGCGTTGGTCTGAGAGTCAACATGGAAACATCAAGGTGATGCAAATGAAACCCTGTGACAACTTCCAGCCATTTATCAGGACCTGAAAGGAAACAGCAAATAATCCACCAAGCATGACAATCATATCAGCTGAAACAAAGCAGGAACATCATGATCAACTTGCCCCTGGATGTTACCCTCAGGTATCATGCATGACAACATCATGGGGGTGGTGGGACTTCAGGGGGTGGGGAAATCTTGGCTCAGAGTGGGGAAGAAATTAAGGAGTGTTTAAAAATCCACTTAGGATGTGAACGTCCAAGTGTTTCCAAAGTGATATAATAACCAGTAGAAGGCAAAAAGGTTTTGAACCACTTTCACATCTGGGGACTCGATGCATATAGCCTTGCCACTGCCAACACTGTAGAACTGCAGTCATGGATGGTCCTGAACCACTCCAGGAAGCAATTCAGATATAGAGAAGAAGCAAGCTGCCATGCCCTCAAAGCTAGGATAGATGTTTATAACCCTTTCCACACTGAGGATTCCAAGCAAGATTACAAGACCACACTTCATGTTGGCTTCTATATTGGTAAAATATTCTGTATGGAAAGTTATAGGCCCTATAGAGAGAAAAGGGAGTGACTGGCAGAAAGCAAAAGAGGGGAGAGGGGGAGAGAAGACTGGCTTGGCTCACTTTGGCTTTGTCTCCACCCACCATTGACTATGGTCCCTAACTGACCTTCTCTGTGGGTCAATGGCCTCCATAGGAAAAAAAGTTCCTGACTCTGGGGGTATCTACACAGGGCTTTTACTCCAGTTCCACTCCACCCCAAGTCGATCATGTCAGATGACATATGCTGCTCTCTGTAGCTAACCCAGCATTCCTTGCCCCAAATCTGGGTTTTTTTCAAACCCCCTTTGTATCAGATTTTCCCGTCACAGCAGCTTCAGTGTAGTTTGAGAGTCAGCTAGCTTCAGCACAGGCTGGTGGAAATGGTGCTGACTGGCAGAAGGGAAAGTTGTGGGGGGGGGGCGCGAGCGGGCGGAGAGCAGAGGTCTAAACATGCCTACCCAGAAGTAACTCATTGTTTTCAATTGCACTTTGCTGAGTACAGGGGCAGAGGGGTTGGGAGAATTCCTTTGCCTGTTGTTTGAGTGTGGGAGTGGGGCAGGGGCGGGGAGCCAGCCCTTTTTCATTGCTGCTTTGAAACTGCGCTGATGCAAACGTGGGCTCAGTCCCTGCCTCTCGCTTTAAATACTCATTGAGCACGGAGCGGGGAGGGGAGGGGAGCCCTGCTCCTCTGGAACTGCACAACTACAAAGGAGGGCAGCTATGAAAGGGTGGAGGCCTGTTGATTCGAAACTGCGTAGCTAAGAAAGGGTGGATGCCACAGCAGACGTTTTTCATGAATATGTGTTCAGAAGCACTTCATTGAGACTGTATGGGAGGAGGGGTGGGGGAAGCCTGTTGATCGGGCAGTTAATGTACACCAAAAACAATATGCTAGTCGCTCTCTCTCCTTGCCGGCTCCGCCCGCTCTGCTATCAGCACCTCTTGTGCTCCCACTCATTCTGCTCAGTCTCCTGGCTGTGGCGGTTGCCTGCCTGCCCGCCTGCCTGCCTGCCCGCCCGCCTCATAAATGTGTGTGTGTAGGTGGGCTACATAATGTCATGAATCTCTATTCGTAAGCAAGTCCCCCATTGCACTTTGTTGAACCTGTGAGGGAGGAGGGGAGCGGGAGCAAGTCTGCACTCATTGGCTGCCCCACACCTACTCACCCACCCCACCCCGGGACTCATGCACCCCACCCCACCCCACCCCAACTAATGCGGCTTCAGTTCCCATTTGCCCCTCAAAAGCAGAGGAATACAGTGCTTTACTGGGTTGCGTGTGCCGTGGAAGGAGCTCATTCATTTCTATGAAAATGCGGATTGTGCCCAAATTGCTTCACAAAGCATTTCCGTTTAGATTGCCCCCCCCCCACTATTGGGTTTATGTTAATCTCCACAGAACCCTCAGCAGAAACAAAGGGTGTTTGCATTTGCATCCAATGACTGTCCTGGATTTCAATATCTCTAAATGTTTAAAAAGAGAAATGTGTATCTAGAAAGCCTAACTGGTTTTGTTTTAGCATGTGTTTTCATAGCCAAATGAAAGGGTAACAGATGGAGGACAAATTGGGTTAAGAGGGCGAGCACTACAATATTTTTTTAAACCCCCAGCAACCCCTGATTATTGGAACAGAAATCATCATTTGATGAAAAACTAGGGGTGTACGAAACCCCACTTACCTGGCTCCGCTTGGGTCCGCAGGTGGGGGGAAGTGATCCATTCCTCCCCCCAGAATCCTCGACAGGGGGGGAGGTGATCCATTCCTCCCCTCCGGAATCCTGCCCAGCCAGCTCTGCTCCGCAGCCAGTCCGCAGAGCCACCGGCCAGGCTGATCCTCAGCAGGGCCTCCACCCGCTGCTGGGGACGCAAATGGCATCCTGCGTAGGGGACGCCATTTGCGTCCCTACGCTAGCCTGTGATAAGCTACATAAATATTTATGTAGCCTATCATGGCTAAAGCAGGGATGCAAATGGCATCCCCTATGCCATTTGCGTCCCCGCTTTAGCCGTGATAGGCTATGTTAACATATACGTAGCCTATCACGGGCAAGCATAGGGACGCAAATGGCGGCCACTACGATGGCCGCCATTTGCAGCCGCAGCAGCCTGGCAGCAGGTGGAGCTGCCACTGCCGCTTCATCCGCTGCCGCAGCCACCACCGCCGCCGCATCCGCCACCAGGTAGGTCCATCCCGGGGGGATTCCACGGGGTGGCGGGGGAGAGGCCGTTCCGCCACGGACTCGGGGGGGGCGGATTCTTTAGACTGGAGTCCGTGGCAGAATTCTCTGACATCCCTACGAAAAACAACGTACCCAAATGGGTGACCACACATTCAGTAGTGAGAGAATCACCTACAATACTTGTTCAAACCTTGGCAGATATTATCAAATTTGTGAATGAAGCCTTGTAGTGCAGTTCTTGCAGTGGTTGTATTTAAAGTTGTTTAAAGTCTTCATGAGGGTTCCCCAGCCAATCCCAATCCCCAGCCTTCTGAACAGTAGATGGTGATGAAACTGGGGTTGGCCCAGTTCAGCCCACGAGTCAAAATGGTGTGATGTCAATACAGAGTTCTCCTACACCGTAAGTTAAGGCCTCTGGATCAGAGGTAGGCAAGCTGGTGCCTTGCAGATGTTTTGGACCAGCCAACATGGCCAATGGTCAGGAATTATGGGAACTGTAGTCCAAAACATCAGGAGGAAACCAAGTTGCCATCCCCTACTCTAGAGGAATGGACTGTACAAAATTATGCATGGTGCAGAGAGAGTGCATAGGGAGACATTTTTCTCCTCATAATTCTAGAACTTCATCCCATGAAGCTGATTGGTGGGAGATTCAGGACAGATAAAAGAAATACTTCTTCATACAGTGTATAGTTAAACTATGGAATTCGCTTCCACAAGATGTAGAGATGGCCACCACGTTGGATGGCTTTAAAAGGGGATGTCCTGCTTGTGGGTTTCCAGTGGGTAGCTGGTTGGCCACTGTGTGAACAGAATGTTGGACCAGATGTACTCTTGGTCTGATCCAGCATGGCTCTTCTTATGTTCTTATGTATCGTTCAGACTGGTGCTGAAACAGTAAACAGGAGCAGATTTTTCCATGTAAAAATGACCTTTGTGGTGTTTTGTATAAGGGAAAGTCCAAGAGTATACCTAGGATTAGAAGAACTTTGAGTTAATTGTTTGCTTTCATTTGAAATATACTAATCTACAGCACAGAACAGAGCTCAGCTGATTTCTGCCCTACACAGGCTATTTTCTCTTGTGGAATCCCCACAGTTGACCAATGTGTTTTACATTTGCAAAGTAATAATATATATTTCAGGATCACTGAACGGTTAAGGCCTAACTAAGCTGTGTGTTCCTGAGTATGAACGGTAGCTTAGGGAAATATAAGTGCCTTGCTGGTTGGATCAGACACTTCCAGCTTTCTCTGCAAATATCCTAGCAACCACCATAAGGTGACAAACTGGAAATTGGCCAGTGGCTCACCTGTGGACCATGGTCTGTCTTCTCCCTACCCCAGAGTATAATGAGTAATGCTCCTTACCTGCATGGTCAAGTAAGGAGCTCATACTCATTTCCATTTTTATAAGTACTCATCTCTGACCAGAAGGCATCTGGAAATTATGCTAGAGGAATGTCTGCTCTCATTGTGTTTGTAGCTTATATGCTGGCAGTCAGCTGTTTGTGCAATTAAAAAATGAAAAGGGAAGAAGTACAGGGCTGGTTTAGTAGTAAAAGGAAGCACTGGATATCTCTGGAAACACAGAAAGCTGCCAAAAGAACTGAGAGAACCAACCAAAATTGGTAGAAAAAACAAATAAGCTGGTTCATACAAAATGGCTGCCTGTAGCAGCTGTATCAGTGCAACAGCTGTTCATGCGCATCAGACATATTCTCTGCAGCAATGGAAAGATAAATGATTGGGGTGGCATAGAAACAATATGATACAGTACACATAGAGACAGGTGCAGTAGGGAACCATCTAAACTGGTGTCTTTGTGGTGGCCATTTTGGGGCCATCAGTCCACTCAGAACTGTAAATACGACCTTCCATTCACCTGGGGGTTTTTCCTCCAAACCAACCAACCAGATTGCCTGAATAAATACTCCTTCTCTAGATACTCTGCACATGCACAAACGTCACATACACAATATCCATACACACAGTACAGCCAAGAAAAAAAGCTTCCCAGGACTTCTCATTCCAGGTAGCTATTGGTAATAACACCCAATTCTAAAACGAGGTGATTTTTTTCTATATTTGTCACTATTACATAGCTGACAGTATTCAATGAACAACTCTTGATATAGTACTATTTTTACATGAGAAGAGTTGAAGTGCTCCAAGTTTTACTTGTAGCTATATTTAGCCCTGATTGTTATCTATAGGTCTTCTGAGGCATATCTTGTGAAACAATAGTTTCTGACACATGTAAGGCAAAAAAGGCAACCATCAGAAGATCTGTTCAGTAGCTTCCTTTAACTCCTTTTGAAAATTAGCACAGTGATGCTAATTCCAAAATTCGCAGTTCTGTAAATTCTGAGAGCTAGATAAAATGTATAGAAATGTTTTTGTAATTTGTTTCCATAATTTGTTCTACTTCTGCACAGAGGAGACAGATACTGTTCAAGCATTAAGCCTCATCTTCGTCTTTCTTAGCTTTAACAGAAGTTTCCAATCTTTCTCCACCTGTGCCTATATAGCCCTGCCCACATGTTAAGATCAGCTACAGAGGCCCTGTTCATAAGCCTGCCAGGAGGAGGAATCAAGTTGGCAGGCAGAAGAGACAGGGACTTTTAGGTAGTGGCCCCTCCCTTGTGCAGCTCTTGCCCTTGGAGAAATATCATTAACTCCCTCCCTGCTTTCTTTTAGGTGGGCCCCCAAAACATTTTTATTTAAGACTGCTTTTAAATGAAAGGGTAGGGTAAGTTTGTATGTTGTTCTTTGTCATCCTGATTTTATCTCTTATGGTTGAATAGCTAGCTGGAATGATACTATTTTATTGCTCTTTCTTCTCATAATTGTATGTGTTTTTTGTTTTTAATATTGAATCATAGAATCGTAGATGTCAGGGTGGAAACTGAGCCCATAGAGCCCCAGAGCTGTTCTGATTCTGAGGAAGAAGAGCAATCGGTGGGAGAGGAGCCCACTCATCTCTCACAAGCACAGCAGCTGGCAGAGATTCCTCCTGCCAGCATTCCTGGGATAGTGACCCTGGCAGTGAGAGAGCGCTGGAGGAGGGGGCTTGCTGGACGCTCGGCGCAGACTCAGGGAGCGACGACAGATGGAGGACGCGGAAAGGATGCACTCCACTCGTTTGCCACTAAAACAACGGTCGCGTCCTGACGACCCAAGGGAAAGAGAGAGGATCTCTCCATAGCCTATAAGTTCAGAGTCTTCCCACAGTTCTCCTTCAAATGGGGACCAACTGCCTTACCTGGAGCTTAGGCTACTCTGCTATCTGTCCCCAGTGCAGTTCCTTGCTTAGTCGCTAGTGATTAGTATCTGTAAGAGTCATAAAGGAATAAAGCCTTGGAAAGAATCCTCGTCGTCTGTGTCCTGAGTTGGCTATTGGAGGGGACTGCAAGAGGCAGCTAGGGCGCTCCTGACAGCAGAATAGTAGGGTTGGAAGGGGCCTTTAAGACCATCGAGTCCAACCCCTTGCTCAATGTAGGAATCCAAGTCAGGATTTCATTATATTTAATATGCTGCCTTGAGAAAATGTGAGTATTTTAAGACGCAGTGTATGCAACGTTTATATAAAATAAATAATAACAGAAAATTCCATTAAAAGAATCGGAACTGTACGACGATATGGTAATGCTTTGGCACAGCTCCTATTCATTCCAATGCAGCTTGCACAGGAGAACTTCCTGGTGGATTGTTCCGAGAGCTTTTATCTAATCATATATTTAGGGTATGCCTAAATAGAAATCCTGTAGATCAATAGTATTTGCTCCCTTCGTGGCGCGCTTATGGACCATTCTGCTCTCAGGCAGAACATATTTTTTCCCCCTATCAGCACCCTAAAAGCCAAGTTGATGCATTCATTTTAGTGCTCTACTGTGAGAAATAGCTGTGTGAAAATTGCACCTTTTTACTGATCAGATTCGCTGCTTTTGTATTCAGCTGAAAGCAGCTCACCTGGCTTTAAAGAAGAAAATCCTTTTTAGTACTTTTTAGTCCTGTTAGCTGTGCAGAATCATCATCATCATCCCTGTTCTCTTAGAATGACCAGCTAAAGGCAATATCAGATAATAATTTTAAAATTCCAGTTGTAGATACATCTGTTTAAAATCAGTAACTTCGCTTGATGACTTAGGGCATCATCTCAGGATAACAGGATAATCTTGCAGATCTCAAAGTGCAGGCAGGCTGATACAAGTTATGTTCTTGTCCTGTCCTGTTAACTAACATTTTCAAGCTGCATTTACTGGAATTCCAAAACTGAACAGGTGCCACCCATTTTCTTTGACTGCCTTCTTATAGCCCAGGAGTGGGGATCTTTTTTTGTCTTGAGGCCTTCACACATACTCTCAGGACTAACTTGTCAGGGACCATGTCAAGAGATGGGCATGGCTGTGGAGACAGTGGAGTGAAGGACCAGAAGACAAAAGTGGACAGGGTGGTCCCTTTTTTCTCTCTTTCTGCCACTCCTTTCTCTAGCCCACCCCTTTTGCGCCTCCTTTCCTGGGAGCTGCATACAGCCCTGGGGCCACAGGTTGCCTGCGCCTATCCTAGCCCCTTAATTATGTCTCACTGCCACCATACATGGAAGGTGCCACCATGCATGAAGGTAGTGGGAACATGCACTTCTCCTGTATTCACTGGGGCAGTCCTGGATCATGGCTAGTTCTTGGATCACTACTGGGGAACCACCACATGCTCCTTGGAGGAAGCGTGGGATGCAAATGTAATCAGTGTAAATACACTTCATTGCTATGTGACCTAAGCCTTCAGAACATACTGGATCAGACCAAGGGTCCATCTAGTCCAGCATTCTGTGCACACAATGGCCAACCAGCTGTCGACCAGGAACCTACAAGCAGGACATAAGTGCAACAACTCCCTCCTGCCCATGTTCCCCAGCAACAGGTGTACATAGGCATACTGCCTCTGATATTGGAGGGAGCCTATGGCCATCAGGACAAGTAGCCACTGTTACAATGATATCCTCCAGGGATTTGTCTAACTCCCCCACCCTTTTGTTGTTGTTGTTCAGTCGTTCAGTCATGTCCGACTCTTCGTGACCCCATGGACCATAGCACGCCAGGCCTTCCTGTCCTGCGCTCTCTCCCAGAGCATGCTCAAGTCCATATTCATTGCATCAGTGATGCTATCTAGCCATCTCATCCTCTGCCGTCCCCTTCTCCTTTTGCCTTCAGTCTTTCCTAGCATCAGGGTCTTTTCCAGTGAGTTTTCTCTTCTCATTAGGTGGCCAAAATATTTGAGCTTCAGCTTCAGTATCTGTCCTTCCAATGAGCAGTCAGGGTTGATTTCCTTTAGGATGGACTGATTTGACCTCCTTGCAGTCCAGGGGACTCGTAAGAGTCTTCTCCAGCACCACAGTTCGAAAGCATCAATTCTTCGGCGCTCAGCCTTCCTTATAGTCCAGCTCTCACAGCCATACGTTGCTACTGGGAAAACCATAGCTTTGATTTTGCGGACCTTTGTTGGCAAGGTGATGTCTCCGCTTCTCACTATGCTGTCTAGGTTTGCCATAGCTTTCCTCCCAAGGAGCAAGTATCTTTTAATTTCATGGCTACAGTCACCATCTGCGGTGATCTTGGACCCCAAGAAAATAAAATCTGTCACTGCTTCCATTTCTTCCCCTTCCAAATTGGTGGCCATCACTATGTCTTTTGGTAGCGAATTCCCTAGTTTAACTATGCACTGTGTGAAGAAGGACTTCCTTGCATCTGTCCTGAATCTTCCACCAGTCAGCTTCATGGGATGACCCTGAGTTCTAGTATTATGAGAGAGGGACAAAAATGTCTCCCTATCCACTTTCTCCACACCATACATAATTTTGTACACCTCTATCCTGTCTTCCCTTTCTTGCCTTTTCTCCAAGCTAAACAATCCCAGCTGCTGTAACCTTCCCTCATAGGGGAGTTGCCTTGGTGATAATGTGTTTTCAGTTGAGAGAGGATTGACTCATTTGTGTCTGTGTGTATGCTCAGTGTGTTTGGGGCAGCTCTGTTGCTGGAGAGATGATTACTGGCAGCCACTGGATCCTCCTTCTTCAGGCTGCTCGCCATGGTGGGGTGGGGTGGGGCGGGAAATGATATACAGGGATGTACTGCCTGTCTCATGTGCCTCTGTTTATTTAATCAAAGGAGCCACTCCCAACTTCATATAAACAGTGTGCTTTATTACGATGCCTTCTTACAAAACAGTGACAGGGCCTTCTGCTCTCTCCTTGCCTTTCTAACACTCTGACTGTGTCTCCTCCTCCTCCTCATGGAAGCTGATGGCTCCAATGTCAGTGGGGCAGTAAATCTGCTCTAGGTTTCAGTCTGCTGAGCACCTTGGATAGCTCCTTTATTGCCCTGACTGGTTCTGACTGAAACCTAGAGCAGACTCACCACCCTATGACATCGGAGCCACCAGCCTCCACTGCTTCCTCCTAACTTGGTGTTCCTCCTTCAAACTCCACCTCCCTGCTCCTGCTGATTTTATTTCTAAACTCCTCATATATTTATGTACCACCTTATGAACTACCATATGTCAGCTGGTGATGTTCTGCTCTGTAGTCTATCAGCTCCATGGTTAATGCTGCAAGGGATTGGAGCGGGACTTTTACTATAGTGTCTCCAAAATGAAGGGTAGGCGACCTGTGGTCAGTGGGCTACATGTGCCCCCTGGCCTTTTTTTACATCCCCCCACTCTTCCACCACTTCTGCCACCACTAGATTTTCTGCAGACATTCAGCACCAAGGCAGACAAAAAGGACTGGTTTTCCCTAGTGTAAAAGGAAAACAAATTGCTGTTTGCCACTTAAATTCAGCAGCGTGGCAACAAAACAGGGGGAAGTCTGCCTTTTTTTGCTGCTGTGCCGCCAAATTTCAGCAGTAAATTCAGCGGTGTGGCAGCGGTGGGAAATTGGATCCCAGGAAGTTGTCCACCCCTGCTCTAAACAATGGAACTCCCTCTCATGACTGGCTTGCCTCAGTCCAACATTACAGGTCTTTAGTAAAAGGATAAAGTAGGTTTGTTTGTTTGTTTTTCCTTTTTAGGTAGGTCTTCGGTAGACTTCATCTGTATATATTTTCTGAAGAGGCAGATATCACGAATAGCTCTTGAATTAGTGTTTTAATGATTTCTCTTGTTATTGCTGATTTTTAATGCATTAAAGTTTTAACTGTAAACCTCTTTGGTCACTATGAGGAAAAATGAGTTATACTATTTTATAAATAAAATTATGAACAGTATGGAAGCTACTAAAAATATCGGCCAGACAAAGGATGGCAGTGACTAAAATGCCTGTGAATGACTGAAATAATATTAAGGTTCTGAAATTAATGTCACAATGTTAATGAAGTTTTTCAACAGAGTCACTGGATGCTCCTGATAAAATGTGTCTTGTAAAAAAAAAGCTTAGTGGCCCAGCAATACTTACCCTTTGGAGATATATGTGTGACTGTTCTCTTTGGGGAGGTAAGTGTTTTCTTATTGACCACAAACAAGCACCTTAATTGACAGCTGTGGGCCAAAGGTTTCCCTATCAGGGGATGAGGAATTTTTTTGTATGAGACAAGTAGAACTACAGTAGGAATGAATAGGGTCCACTGAGTATAATGCATTTCCCCCCTTCTCTTTCCCTTGCTCCAGACTTTTAACACTACTCTGGTCACTATTGAATGAGAAAATATAAAGGAAATATAATGCTACTTAGAATTACATTTTAAAAACCCAAATTCCAAAATTCCTATTTATTTCTGCTTCAATAGAGTATATACAACTAAAGCCCTGTCCACACAACAGATGTGTCAAACGAAGGTGTGGGGAAGGGGTAGTTGTACTGTGGACACCTCAGGCAACTGATTTTGAGTGTCATGAAAGAGCAGCAAATGGTTAGTTATCTGGTTGATTATTACTGTATTTTTACTGTCAGGAAAGGGAGATTTTCCTCTTCATGTGCCAAAATACCTTGATTAGTCTTATGATACTATGCACCTTGACTTGGAGCAAAGGTTGCACCATTTGCTGCTCCATCTCAAACTTCAAAACATCTTGGGCCAGCCCTGGCTGGTGAAATGGGGAGGGGTATCTCAGCTATCTCAGCTATTTCAGGAAGTGGGGGAGTAGGCAAAATGTTATCTCCAGACTGGGAGAATGGACATCAAAAGGGCAAATGTGGTTCAGTGTAAATGAGTGTAAAGTGAAGCATGTTGTGAGTGTATGTGTGTGTTATCTGAGCTAACGGTGACCAACCAAGAAAGAGATCTTAGGGTTGTGGTGGACAGTTCAATGAAAATCTTGACCCAGTGTGCAGCTGCTGTGAAAAAGGTAAATACCATGTTAGGCGTAATTAGGAAAGGAATCAAAAATAAAACTCCCAATGTCATACTGCCCTTATACCAATCTATTATGTGACCACATTTGGAATACCGTGTATAGTTTTGGTCACCACACCTAAAAAAGGATATTATAGAGTTTGAGACGGTGCAGAAAAGGGCAACTAAGATGATCAAGGAGCTCTAGAAACTGCCCTATGAGTAGAGGTTACAGTGTCTTAGCCTGTTTCGCTTACTAAAAGGTGGGTACAGGGACAGGTGATACAAGTGTAAAAAATTATGCATGATCTGAAGATAGGGAGACATTTCTGTCCTGCCCCCCACCTCCATAATACTAGAATCAGGGGTCAGCCCATGAAGCTGAATGGTGGGAGATTCAGGACAGATAAAAGAAAGTACTTCTTCACACAGTGCATAGTTAAACTAGGGAATTTGCTACCACAAGCTGTAGTGATGGCCACCAACTTGGATGGTTTTAAAAGGAGATTAGACAATTTCATGGAGGATCAGCCTATCAATGGCTACTAGTCCTGATGGCTATATGCTACCTCCAATATCAACGGAAGTATGCCTATGTACACCAGTGGTTGGGGAACATGGGTGGGAATATGCTATTAGACTTGTGTCCTACTTGTTGGCTTCTCACAGGCAGCTGGTTGGCACTGTGTGAACAGAATGCTGGTCTAGATGGACCCGTGGTCTGATCCAGCATGGCTCTTCTCATGTTCTTATGTTCTTAATTGCCAGGGCTGGCCTAAGACATTTTTCTACTGGAGGCAAAAGTCAAGATGCTTCCCCCTTTCCATTCCACTGACAGAAGCTGAGCATACTGGCAACTGAATTTTACCTCAACACTGGTGAAGTGACAGTGATGTCTCCCTTTGCACCTGAAGGCAGTGGGGCAAGAAGCCACATGGCACACACAGATCAATCCTCCATCACTTCACCCACCCGCAACATCTGCTGCCTGAGGTGGCTGTCTCACTCTGCCTAATGGTAGGGCTGGTCCTGCAATTGCAGAGAAGGATAATCTCACAGCACATGCCTAAGTTATTTTCCTTCTTAGGAAAGCTTCACACAATGCCTTCAATGCAGTGCTCATATCCAGGCCTTTCCTGGAGGTCAAGGACTCTCAGATGAGATTATTTGGTATTACTGCCTCTTGTTAAAAAGGCAGTTAACAGAGAATAAAAGGCAGAACAGAATGAATGTTTACTAGTCCCACATGCATACAAAAAGCGCGAGAGAGAGAGAGAGAGAAAACATTCTCTTCTTTAGTGAAGAAAAGTAAAAAGATTTACTCACAATATCCTTGCATAAAGATGCAAGTACAGCATATAGTTTCAGACAAAGTTTGTTCAGTCCATTTCTTTGTTCTTTAACACCAGAAGGAGAGAGGGAGAGAGAGAGAGAGAGAGAGAGAGAGCCATGCATTCCCAGCAATGGAGGAAGGCGGGGGGGGGGAGGAAGGGGAGGAGCGGGAAACTGTCGGCTATAGAGATCCTAAGCCTGGCTGCGCCCAAAATTCCCATGCATTAACTAGCTAACTGCAACACTGCCCTCTTCCTGTAACTTGCAGTCGAGACTGCAATGTTTGCAACACTCTCAAGGAAGGCCTAGAACGTGGAGCCTTTCCTGAGGGTTCCTGACCATTAGGAGAGGCTTTTGGGGTGCCCAGGGGCCGCAGTCTGGAGTAGGGGCAGAGAATTGTGTGAGTTTGCTTGCTCTCTCATAGCATTGGGTCCAACTCCTTGTTTTGCCCTGGAGTCCAAACTATCACCATGGTGCAAGCACATGCGCATACTATCAGGTGTAAGGAGTGCACAGATGTGAAATATGGTTAAACCAACCAGTAATTTACTGATCCAACCAGTCAACCCATGTTTTGTCAGGTAATGAACCTGATGTCTGAAAATTCAGTGGATTCCAGAATCTGCCAGTCTTTCAGCCTCCAGATTCTGACAGGCTTCACTCAAACCTATTAAATCTTCTCTATTACATTTTCCTCTCTGGGGAGGTCATCCCACATGGTGCCACCATTGAGAAAGCTTGTTCTTTGATGGGTGCTCAACACATCTGTGATAGCAGGAGTACCTGCCAATTATAATCTCAGCAAATGGGAGAGCCAGTGTGGTGCAGTGGCTAGAGTGTTGGACTGAGAGTCAGGAGATCCGAGTTCTAGTCCCCACTCAGCCATGGAAGCTCACTGGGTGACTTTGGGCCAGTCACAGACTCTCAGCCCAACCTACCTCACAGGGTTGTTGTTGTGAGGATAAAATGGAGAGGAGGAGGAGGATAATGTAAGCCACCTTGGGTTCCTTGCAAGAGGGAAAAAGGCGGGGTATAAATGCAATGAATGAATGAATGAATGGGTAGGCTCATATGGAGATAGGTGATCCTATAAGATTGTTGACAGGCAACATGAGCTCAGAATAACACATCAGCATTATCGTCCCTGACTTTGTGGATGGAATACTGAAGCACAGTAGCTCACATCACATAGTGCTTTCATGTCTGAGGCAAAAGTCGGATGTCTGATTTCTGACACTCGAGTTTCAGTAAATTATTTGACAGAAATTCAAGTTATTTCAGGGGTATTTGCAAAGAAAAATGACTTTTTCAATAGTGAGCAACGATGTGTCTCTCTCTGTGTGTGGGTATGTAAAACACAGACACTCTTATTAGTATAGCCAGAGGTTGCTGAGTGATTTTGGATAGCAATTGTGACTGAAAAGCCAGTGAAACAAACTCCCTGCAGGGGCTAGAAGGTTAACCATACTTTAGTAATGAAAGATGTTAGGCCTACATGCCCACCGCTTATTGTGGCATAGTAGAAGAACTATGTTTGCTCGTGTGCTCCAGGTTTCATGTTCTTAGCCATATTTGCAACAGCAAAAAAGAGGCTGTTTTTGGCAAGTGGCCTGTGAGGAGAGAAGGGAATTTCCTTAGAGCCATTAAAATACAAAAATTGTATTCTAGATTAATCATGGATGTCAGCTGTATTGGCATTAGTCCAAACCTTAAATCCCACCACCACCACCAAATACATTACGCACTACAAATTCTTTCCTCATGGAACAGGAGCCCACCAAATGAGCGCTACAACTTTTGCTGCAGTATTTAGACACCAAAGGATGCTGATTTGCAGGAACCCATAGTTGTTCCCCGTTCCCAGCCTCTTTTGCATAAATACATTAGTTTGGAAGAGGCTGCAGGGCAACCATGGCCTAGAATCCATATGTCTTTGGAAAATGAATCCACACACTGTTCTGAATTGAAGTTTGCTTCATGAATTATCGTCCCTTAATTTTCCAGGATCTCACTGGTCTGAGCATTAAATGACTATGCATAAACTCAGTCAACCATTGTGTTTCATCAATAAGATTTTTGCTTTTTGACTGCCACTTGTCCCTCTTCTGGCAGTCCCCTTTCTTGTTCCCCATAACAAACTAGTACACAGAATAGAAGGGTATTAATTCTTTCTGTGCTAACAGAAGGTTTTTTCTTCTTCCAGCAGGAAAGCAAAAGTTTAATCAAGGCTTAAAGGAGCAGGGGATGTAATAGTGTACCATGGGATCACATCTGTTACATCCAAATCCTGGCAGCAAAAGTAGACCAGACTACTATACTAATTTGCAACAGTCAAATCAACATTTTCAACCTGGATTAATCCCAATTAGAAACAAATAGTCCTTTCAAATTGCAATTGGCTGGGATTTGAGCTATGTTTTAATACTTGTGCATTCCATTCTAACTATTACAAGAAGGTTGGTTTAAATCACACAGTGGCTATTACCATATTGTGAGCCATTCATATCCAGGCAGCTCGCCACTTGTATCAGATGTTTACTAGGGATGGGGAGAAATTCATTCAATTTGCAGTTTAATGCAAACTTACCTAATTTCACACTTTTGAACTGCTATGTGAACTGAATCTCAGTTATTTGCACTTCTCCAAATTTTGCAGTGGAGTTCTCCAATCAAAATACATGTACCAAAAAAAATGCATACATTAGGGAAAATAACATTTAAAAATGCATTATATTAGGAAAAATGCTCGAAATAATGTCTGTGTTAGGCAAAAACGCATACAAAATGTACATATTGGGAGAAATGTGCACAAAAATGCTTATGAGTTTTCATAGAAACTCTCAAAGTTTGGGGCAAACTGAATTTAAGATTGCAAAATGAGAAACTGAAATTGACAGATTCCTCCATCCCTAATTTTTTTCCATGTCACTGCAAACAGCTAACAAAGGTTGCACTGACACGGGGGGTGGGAGGGGATCGAAATCCCACAGCATATAGGAAATGGCTTGCCATGGGGATTGAGATACAAGCAAATGCCTCTTCAGTGCCCCCCTCCCCCCCACACACACACACCACAGTGTGCAAGAGTAGCTTTGGCAGAGGCCTTTTCCTGTTATGCAGCTCAGATGCTCACTCACCGCACAAACCCAACCAAACACAGAGGAATAGTAATGTGCAGCTGAGGTGTCTAAAGGAAGGGTTCCTATTGTTCTTCACATTAGGGTTGCTTAAAGAGCTTGTTGCCTGTGTCTCAGATCTTGCGGGCAGGAGGAACCTGTGGGGAGGGATCCTTGCTCAGTCGTGCAGCACAGAGTTTGCATGCTGTGGGGCACCTAGGAAACTTTAGGCCATGGAAGCACATGCCCCCCCTTCAGTTGCCCTTGTGTATTATTTTAGTTGTGAAGCACCCAAGTAATGTTTCTTTTCACCCAACCCACCATTTTTTGTGACCCTCTCAGCGAGCTTTGGCTATGAAATGCAATGAAATTCCATGCTTTACAACCGCTTCTGCATTCCTCATATGTGAAAATGTTCGCCAACCCTGATTGAAAAAATAATTTATACTCCAAGCATGGGCACTTTTGCATTTTAGATTCACTTCAATCAAAATGGAGTTTGCTTTTGCTCTCGTGATGCCCTCATTGCCTGCCACTCTCTGGGTGGCCATTGGCGCAGGCTTGGCTGCAGGGCCCTGGACCTTGGCCCTAAGGGTTAGCCCTAGCTGCCCCACTATTTGCACAAGTAGGGATGTACGGATTCCTCACCATCCTTTCCAGTGGGGAATCTGCCTGGGATGGGGGGAGGCAATCTGTTCCTCCCCCCCCCCAGAATCCTCTGGAGCGGCTCTGCTCCACAAGGATTCTGCGGAGTCACCCAGCTTGAGGGCCGCTTACCTGCTGGACCCGTCCCGTTCTCCTCCGCGCCGATCACCTTAAAAAAAAAAAAAAAAAAGGCGATCGGCAGGATGTGCCCATAGACTCATATGCAAACTAGAGCTGTAAATCTTGTGTATAAGTCTATGGACAAGATGCTGGCTAGGGCATGCTGGGAGTTGTAGGATTTTCTTTCTGTCTAGACATGCATAGGACTACATCCTTAGATACTGGGTTAGACACAAAGCTAGCAGCTAGGGACCGAGAGCATGAGTGTTGCATATTTAAAGGGCTATGAAAGAGGTAATTAATAACAGTATTCAATAAGAGATGTATATGCATTCTTTTCACTTTACTTGACTGCTTCATTTCATTCTTGGTTTTTCAATTCCCCAAACACATTTACTTGGAAGCAAGCCCTATTGATTTCAGTGCAGTATATTTCCTGGCAAGTATACTTAGGGTCACTGCCTTCATCTATTTGAACAATATAGTGTTTATTAACAGCCTCATTCTGCTCTCTTTCCTTGTGCAAGAAACTGGTACAGACCACCTGTTCTAAAATTAAATGCACACAGATATTTTTTCCCTCAGAGTCTCTGTCAGCAAGCATTAATGAATCAAGATAGCATAGCACTAATATCCTTAACCTCACTGAAATGTAATCCAGACATAACAGGTGTAATTGGTTGGTGGCTCCAATGATCAGGGGATAGATCGAGGTGGGCACAACATGGCAGTCAGCCTAATTTCAAAAGCCTTCTGCATGCAGACATCTGGCAAGAGTGATCTGTTTCTTCCCTGGCAGCCTGCTGGGTGAGAAGGAAGAGGAAGAGAGAGGAAAGGAGGTGGCAGAAAGAGAAAAAGGGTGACCCTTTTCTTGGTTCTAACCCTGACTTCAGCTCCACCTACCACCAACATGCGGGCCCCAACAGATTACTCATAAGGGAATGTGGCCCAAAACAGAAAGAAGGTTGCTCAGCCCTGATGCACAACTTGTTCTAGGTTGGGTGGCACTTAGGGATGGAAGATTCTGTCCATTTTTGTTTCTTCTGCATTCACATTTGTTAAAGCTTAACAAATCCACCTAGAATATGAAGAAAAAAGCCAATTTTGGTAAATGCTGATCAAAAATGAACCGAGCCAAAATTCTCAACCATCTGCACTGACCAAATTCAGTAGGTACTTGCAGAGAGCCATGTTGTGCTTGCCTGCCATATAGATGTTAAAGAGGAGGAGCCTCTTAAGAAAAAAGAGGTGGCAACCCTAATCCAGTAGCACAAACGTGGAATGCACAGGTATTCAAACATAGACTTTTAAGAGCTAAGCACTCCAATCCCTGGGCCTGGTTAGATGAATCTGTTAGTTTTAGTTTCTCTCACATTCATTAAAAAAAAACAAAAAACAAAAAACTCAAGTTCTTTCTATCCCAAATATGAAGAAATTTTAGAATTTTGGTGAACTGAAATGAAATTATATCACCCATTCCTAGCGGCAGTCCCACTGAAATATCAGATTTTCAGCTGTGCTCCTGGACATGGCACTGCTCCTAGAGGCCAGGGTGGTCTTTTTACCAGCTTCAGCTGGTGTGCCTGGCCTCAGTCATGTTGAACCAGGCTTCAGTCATTCATGCCCTAATTACATCCAAGTTAGATTACCACCATGCTCTCTACTTGCAGCTGCCTTTGAAAACAGTCCAGAAACTTCCATTAGTTCAAAATGAAACCAACAGGGTTTTGACTAGAGCTCGCAGACTGAATCATATAAGTAGGATGTTATGTCATTGAACTTATATGATTCATTACCTCTTTGTTTCTGGGCTCAATTCAAAGTGATGATGTAAAGCTCTTAAAAGCCTAAGAGGCTATCTTAAGAATAGCCTTCTCCCACATGAACTTGCTTGAGTGTTAAGATCAGCATCCAAATTGTAGGAATGTTAGGGATGGCGGAGAATTTCTCCCCGAAACTTCGGGGGGCCGAGCGCCAACGTGTTTGGCCCCCCGAACAAGTTTCGGGGAGAAATCCTCTGAACCCCGCCTGCCCCCTGCACCCCCCCCGGGACGGGACTTACCTTCACCGAATGTCCCTCCCGGTCGCTGGTCCGGCCGGCGGTTCGGCGGGTGTTCGAGCGGGGTGGGAGCGGCAGCCGGTCTTTCGACTGGCTGCCACCGCCGCCATTGCAATCAAAGAAAAAAAAATGCCCCCTGATAGGCTACGTGACGATTCACGTAGCCTATCACGGCTAGATTTGCAAAGTCAGCCGTGATAGGCTACGTCAATCGTCACGTAGCCTATCACGGGTGACTTTAAAAAAAAAAAGTGCGTACGGATAATGGCGGCCCCCATAGGGAGCCACCATTCCCGTTCCTTATTTGGTCGCTGTAGTCTACGTAAATGTTTACGTAGACTACGGCGAAAATAAGGGCAATGCAAATAGCGTTGCCCTTATTTTCGCCGTAGTCTACGTAAACATTGACGTAGACTACAGCGACTAAATAAGGAATTCGAATGGCGGCTCCCTATGGGGACCGCCATTAGCGTACGCGCTTTTTTTTTTTTAAAGTCACCCGTGATAGGCTACGTGACGATTGACGTAGCCTATCACAGCTGACTTTGCAGATCTAGCCGTGATAGGCTACGTGAATCGTCACGTAGCCTATCAGGGGGCGTGTTTTTTTTTTTAAAAAAAACTTTCGCATTCGCGGCTGGGTGAGGCAGGAAGCCTCCTCCCTGGCCTGAATTTCGGCCGGGGCGAGGCGGGAAGCCTCCCCCCTGGCCTGAATTTCGGCCGGGGCGAGGCGGGAAGCCTCCCCCCCCGGCCTGAACTTCGCGGGGGGAGCAGCGAAGCGCCTCCCCCCCACCGCGAATGTCCTTCGACGACAGGTAAGGGACTTTCGTCCACCCCTAAGGAATGTACAAAAGTCACTTACCTTTTAACGAAATGTGATTCGAGGTGGGGGGGAGGCGCTCCGTCCTTCCCCCCGAAATTCTGGCTGGGGGGGGAGGTGCTTCGTCCCTCCCCTCCCGAATCCTGGCTGGGCAGGGAGGCCCTCCATCCCTCCCCTCGCGAATCCTGGCCGGCTGGGCCTGCAAATGGCAGAGGCCGTAGCCGTCGCTGTTTGCGTCCCTGCAGTCAGCCGTGATAGGCTACATGAATGTTTACGTAGCCTATCACAGCTGAGTTAAAAAAAAAAACCCGCGTGTACGCAAATGGCGACGCCCATGGGCGCCGCCATTTGCGTATGCGCGGTTTTTTGTTTTTGTTTTTACTCAGCCGTGATAGGCTACGTAAACATTTACGTAGCCTATCACGGTATTTTTAAAAAATCTTGCCGTGATAGGCTACGTAAATCTTTATGTAGCCTATCACGTTGTTTTTTTTTACCTTGGAAATGGCAGCGGTGGCAGCTGGTCGGAAGACCGGCCGCCGCCACCGCCACTGAACCGCCGCCGAACCGCTGCCAGAGCCGCCGCCGCCACCAGGGAGATTTGCCCAAGGTAAGTCCCGTCCCGGGGGGGGCGGGGGGGCAGACCATTTCGCCACCGATTTCCGGGGGCCAAATGCGCTGGCATTCGGCCTCCCTGAGATTCGTGGCAAAATTCTCTGACATCCCTAGATTCGTGATGAAATTCTCTGACATCCCTACCAAATTGTTCTTTGTGTCTATGGATGTCAGAGAAATCTGCAATGGAATCAAGTGAGTTTGGATTTCTATGAATCTGGCCCACAGATTCTGCAGTGGACTGGCTTTCCCTGCAGGGGTGGACGAAAGTCACTTACCTTTTCTCGCAGCTTGTTCGCGGTGGGGGGGAGCGCTTCGCTGATCCCCCCGCGAAGTTCAGGCCAGGGGGGGGAGGCTTCCCGCCTCACCTGGCCGAAATTCAGGCTGGGGGGGGAGGCTTCCCGCCTCGCCCGGCCGAAATTCAGGCCGGGGAGGAGGCTTCCCGCCTCGCCTGGCCGCGAACACGAAAGTAAAAAAAAAAAAAAAAACAACGTCCCCTGATAGGCTACGTGACGATTCACGTAGCCTATCACGGCTAGATCTGGAAAGTCAGCCATGATAGGCTACGTGAATCGTCACGTAGCCTATCACAGGTGACTTTAAAAAAAAAAAAAAAAGCGCGTACGCGAATGGTGGCCCCCATAGGGAGCCGCCATTCGCGTTCCTTAGCGTTGCCCTTATTTTCGCCGTAGTCTACGTAAACATTGACGTAGACTACAGCGACCAAATAAGGAAGGGGAATGGCGGCTCCCTATGGGGGCCGCCATTATCCGTACACACTTTTTTTTTTTTTTTTTTAAGTCACCCGTGATAGGCTACGTGACGATTCATGTAGCCTATCACGGCTGACTTTGCAAATCTAGCCATGATAGGCTACGTGAATCGTCACGTAGCCTATCAGGGGACTTTTTGTTTTTTCTTTGATTGCAATGGCGGGGGCGGCAGCCGGTCGAAAGACCGGCTGCCGCTCCCGCCCCGCTCGAACACCGGACGAACCGCCAGCCGGACCCGCCGCCGGGAGGGACATTCAGGGAAGGTAAGTCCCGTCCCGGGAGGGGTGCAGGGGGAGGGGTGTGTGTGGAGGATTTCTCCCCGAAACTTGTTCGGGGGGCCGAACACATTGGCGCTCTGCCCCCCGAAGTTTCGGGGAGAAATTCTCCGCCATCCCTATGACCCTGAGTCGCATGGATTCTGAAGACTTGTTGGCCAGGTTTTTTTTACTTTCTGGAATTTTACACAAATTTAACCATAGAAAAATCCTGTAAGAGAAAGCAACAACACTGGCTGAAAATGCACATTTCTCCCATAGGTTAAAGCATGAAAATGCAGATTGGGGGGGTTTGCACATTTTGGGATGAATTGTGCATTTGAGGGAAATTTGCATAGTTTTGCAACTGCAAATTTGCACAAATGTGAATTTGTGCAAATTCAGGAAATAGGAAAAAATCCAATTCAGTTAATTAGCAGATAATGGAACGAACAACACCTGACAATCTACAAAATGCAATGCAGACAGAACAGATTTTATGAAATCTGTACATCCCTACCTGTGTCCTATCATCATTATCAGAGATATGATGGGCAGCCATGAAAGACAGACTCTTCTCTGTGATGTGGTGACTAGATTGTCTTCTGAGGAGATCTGGGAGGTTTGTTGTCTGCTGGTGTTTAGACAGGCAGACAGTTACAACCTTCTTGTTCCATCAGGTTTTTAATCTTTGATGGCTGCTATGGTGTATTGATGTAGCTGTGTTCCTGCTCATATGATGTTTAACTGTGATTGTAATGCTTTCATTGTTGTATTACTGATTGTTTTAACTATTGTTAACCACTATTGTTTACCACTTTAACCAGTAACAGGTTAAGGGAGCAATCCTATGACCGCTAGTCAGCAGCTAGATGGCTACAGGATATGTGGTTTTCTGGGAACTGACCTTCCCCACCTTCTGTGCTGGCTCGCAGGCAGCAGCGCGGAATGGCCCTATGCGCCGTGCTTGGAAGAGCAGCATGGAGTGGCCAAAATGGGGCATTCTGGGGGGCATTCCAGGGCAGGGAAGGCAGAAATGCTGCAGCTAGACAGCTGAAATCAGCAGTATGCCTATGTACACCAGTTGCTGGGGAACATGGGTGGGAGAGTGCTGTTGCACTCATGTCCTGCTTGTGGGTTTTCCGTTGGAATCTGGTTAGCCACTGTATGAACAGAATGCTGGATGGACCCTTGGTCTGATCCGGCATGGCTCTTCTTCTGTCCTTATGTCAAATATAATCCATAGAAAAGCAGAATATAAATACAGCCTTCAGATATTCACTGAAGAAGGGTTTATTTATTTATTTGCAAGTATTTATGAACTGCCTACTTCTAAAGATTTCAAAGTGGTATACACAAATAATAAAAACATAAAAGACCAATACATAATAATATATTATATCTAAATAAGATGGAACGCTACACTATTCAGGGAAGACATGCAGAAACAGATGGGACTTCAACATCCACCTAAAAATAAGAAGTGTTGGTGCATGTCTAATCTGAGGGAAGATTAGTCCTTATAGTGGGTGCCACTATGCTAAATGCCCTGTTCTCAACTACTGCAAAGCAGACCTCAAGTATAGGAGGGCTGCACCAGGTGACCTAAAGGGTCAAATGGGTCTACAGGGGAGAAGGTGGTCTCTTAGGTAACAACGTCCCAAGTTGTTCTGGCCCCGGTAGTAAATAGGCACCCCAGTGCAGTTTCTTAAGCAGAGGTGTCATATGCTGCCGAAAAGTCACCTCATTCAGCAAGGGTTAACTGGAAGTGTGGAGGAAGCCAGGAATGCGGCATCCATCCACAGCCGATCCACTCCCGACCACCCTGTGTTGACAAGGAAGCTCTGCAAAGTGTGAAGGTCTAAGTGTGTTTGGCGGAATGTGGGTGCCCTGCTCCACACAACCCAGAACCCTGGCTTATTAGGATTTCCAATTGCATGGGGTTCTGTAACTGCATTCAGCCAAATGCTGTTACAGTGCCCTTTGCAGACCTTCTGAGTCAACATGGGGAGGTTGGAAGTGGACAGGCTGGGGCCTGACGCATGTCTCCGGCTGCTTTCATGCTGACAGTTAGCTTCTCTTTGGCTAACTTCTGAAGAGGGCTATACTGAAATTCTAAATAAACAATAACAGGGCTTATTTTGAATCAGGTTCCAACTGTTCATAGCCCTTGTACCTGTTTTCAAGGCCAGGGCTTAGGCTAAGGACTTCTGAAATAATAATGAAGACAGTATTCCTGGCCTGATCATGTGCAGAGCGTCATTCCATCACCACAAGGTAACCACAGCCACGCATCTAGGGAGAAGGCTTGCAGGCCTGAAGGTGTGAGGTTTAGGAAGACTCAAACCCACCCTCGCTCCACCCTGTTTTAGAAACCAAACCTAATATTAGTTAAAATGTCAAAGGAACATTAGAAAGGAAATATGTACGTCCCATTTTGTCCCTTGTCCAATCCAGCATTGTCCTGCCAAGCCAGGAACACCTTGTTGTGCTTGGCTTGGCGTAAGGCTGTTATTGGCACTGAAAAATAATTATGTAGACGGCATAAACATAATATTTCTCCCTTTCCCTTTAGTGGCTTTTCATTCCTATCTCATGGATATATTGCAGATCACTTGAGAAGTAAATGCCTCATGATCGGGTATTGTATTGTGAATGCCAAGCTACACAGAAGCAGCCAAAATGTTTAGAAAGAGTATATTAGGCTTGCTTCTAAGAGCCTGGAATGGCATTTGCTCGCATTCATCTCTTGTTGCATTTGTTTTTCCCTCTCTTCCCCCTCCATCTGTTCCCTTCTGCCTTGGGGCAAGACACTGAGTGTACTGCTTGTGAAACCCTATAGCAGCAGCAGCTAGAGTAATATACTACAAGACTAGGTGAATTCCTACTGTGATTACTAATAATCAAATAAATAATAAATATATTTAATAAATACATTTATTGTATAAGGTTCAGTAGACAAGAAGTATTTAGCTGACATAATATACCTAGGCATCAGCAAGACTTTTGACTAGTTCTTTGTGATGTTCCACTAGATAACAAAAGAAATGTGGGTTAGAAGGAACGGCCTAAAGTGGAAATGCAGTTGCTGCATTGGGGTGGGGTAACCCCATAAAAAGGGAAGTAATAGTTGGAAAGTCTGGTGTGACTTACAGCAGAGTTGGTTTATATAGAAAAAAGCATGGGATCACAGCATTTAGTAATGGAGACAATAAATGCAGGCTAGAGCCAGTTCAAAGGAAGTTCAAATCAACTTACTTTATTAGTGCTTTTATACACATCATCAGAGAAGGTGGATGTGCCCGATGTTGTCTGATCTCAGCTGCTAAGCAGGGTCAGCCCTAGTCAGTACTTGGATGGGAGACTGCCTGAGAATCAGACTTCCTGCACTGAGCAGGAGGTTGGACTCGATGGTCTTGTAGGTCCCTTCCAACCCTGTGATTCTATGATTCTATAAGGCTAACACTAACTACAAGCCTGCCCTAACTCTGGGTTAGGGATGTTGGAGAATTCTGCCACGGACTCCAGTGAGGCCGGATTCTAAAGAATCTGCCCCCCTGGTATCCGTGGCGGAACGGCCTCCCCCCCGCCATCCCCTACAATCCCACCCCGGAATGGACCTACCTGGCGGCAGATGCGGTGGCGGCTCCGGCTCGTCTCCGGCCGCTGCTGGGCTGCTGTGGCCACAAATGGCGGCCATCGTAGGGCCCGCCATTTGTGTCCTTGCATTAAGCCGTGATAAGCTACGTAAGTATTTATGTAGCCTATCACGGCAAAAGGCAGGGACGCAAATGGCGGCCGCTATACCATTTGTGTCCCTGCCTTTTGCCATGATAGGCTAGGTAAATACTTATGTAGCCTATCACGGCTTAATGCAAGGACACAAATGGTGGCCGCTATGATGGCCGCCATTTGCAGCCGCAGCAGCCCAGCCGCAGCCAGAAGTCCGGTTGCGGCCGGCCCCGGCCAGCGGCTCCATGGCCTTGCCGCGGACCGGAGCCAGCTGGGGACGATTCTGCGGGGAGGGACGGATAGCCTCCCCACCACCACCGAAGCCCCGGACCGGAACCAGGTAAGGGATTCGTACATCCCTACTCTGGGTTCATGACAGTAAGTGAGTGAAGGCATGAGATATAGTTCCTTCCTTCCTTCCTTCCTTCCTTCCTTCCTTCCTTCCTTCCTTCCGGGACAGAGCTGCACAGCACTTGTGACAGACGCAGAGGATGAAGAAGGAAGAGGAAAGGGAAGGAACAGGAAATGGGAACTGATCACGCTACAGGACATTCTCTATCGCCCCCTAGTGTTTGGAAGCATGTCGAGTTGTTCCTATTACTCAACAGGAATATTAAGGAATGTTAGAAAGAGACATTCAGCACTGTTGGACTGAAGCACATGGATTGAGATTGCATATAGTGCTGTGTAATATCTGTATCAAAGAGGGAGCAGATAATATATTTAGTATATTTGTGGATGATACAAAATATGCAGGATTGCAAACACTTTGGAGAATAGGCTAAAAGACTTTATCTTGTTATTATGATTATATACTAGAAAGCTGAGCATACAGCAACAATAGGAAATTCAAAAATATGAAGGATACAAAAGGAGAGTAAGATAAGGTATGCCTGATTAGAGAGGTTCCAGAGGGATAGCATTGTTAGGTCTATTGCAGCAAAAACAATAAAAATTCTCGAAACAACTTAAAGACTGACAAATCTACTATGGCATAAACTTTCAATACATTCCACTTTATCAGAAACATGAAGAGTTATCCTCAATTGGCAGATATGCAGTGGGTGTAGAATAAATGTAAACAGTGGGGTTAACTAGCAATAAAATGCAAAACACAGTCTGTGATAATTCAATTAAAGCTTAAAAGTATGCAAAATATGCTCGGTGACCATTCATAGCAGCAGTATTGCTAAAAAATATCTATGCCATCAATAAATAGTTCTTTAAATATATCAGAAGCAGAAAACCACCTGGGGAGGCAGTTGGACCATTGGATAACAATGGAGTTAAAGGAGTACTAAATAGGGATGGCAGAGAATTCCGCCACGGATCTCAGTGAGGCCGAATGCCAGTGCATTCGGCCGCCCAAACTCCATGGCGGAATGGCCTGCCACCCCCCGTGGATCCCCCCCAGGACAAGACTTACCTGGGGCGGATCTTCCGGGAGGCGGCAGCTCCGGCGGCAGCTTCGGCTGCGGCGGCTGCGGCGGCCGGTCTTCCAACCGGCTGCCACTGCCGCCGTTTCCAGTGTTAAAAAAAACACGACGTGATAGGCTACGTAAATCTTTATGTAGCCTATCACGTCTGACTTTAAAAAACACACACACGCACGTACGGCTATGGCCGCCGCCATTTGCGTTCCTTATTTTGGCCCGTCTTAGTCTACGTAAATATTTACGTAGACTAAGACGGCAAAAATAAGGGGGAACGCAAATAGTATCCACTACACTATTTGCGTTCCCCTTATTTTCGCCGTCTTACTCTACGTAAATATTTACGTAGACTAAGACGGGCCAAAATAAGGAACGCAAATGGCAGCGGCCGTAGCCGCCGCCATTTGCGTACGTGTGTGTTGTTGTTGTTTTTTAAGTCAGACGTGATAGGCTACATAAAGATTTACGTAGCCTACCACGGCTGACTACAGGGACGCAAACGGCAGCGGCTACTGCCTCTGCCATTTGTGTCCCTGCTAGCCAGCGGCCAGATGTCCGGGAGCCGGCCGGCCAGGATTCCCGGGGGGGAGGCGCAGATCGCCTCCCCCCCAATGAGGATTCTGGGGGGGAGGACGGAGCGCCTCCCCCCCCCAGTGGAACCTGGCGGAGCCAGGTATGGCCAATTTCATACATCCCTAGTACTAAAGGAGGAGAAGGAGATTTCAGAGAAGCTGAACAAATTATTTGCATTGGTCTTCACTGCAGAAGATAGGACAGATACCTGTGCCTGAACTGATGTTTTCAGGAAGGGAGTCTGAGGAACTGACAAAAGATGAAGTTCTCAACCTTATTGACAAATCGAACGTAAATAAATCACTGGGCCAGACAAAATCCATCTTAGAGTTCTTAAAGAACTCAAATATGAAACTGCTGATCTTCTAACCAAAATATGCAACATGTCCCTAAGATCAGACTCTGTACCAGAGGACTGGAAGATGGCCAATGTAACATCAATTTTCAAAAAGGGATCCAGGGGGGATCTGGGAAATTACAGGCAGGTTACCTTAACGTCTGTTCTGGGTAAATTGGTTGAAAGCATTATTAAAGATAAAATTTTAAACATATAGTAGGGCAAGCTCTGCTGAAAAAGAATCAGCATCTTTCACAACAACAAATCCTGTCTCACTGACCTTTTAGATTCTTTGGGAGTGTCAATACACATGTAGACAGGGCTGATCCAGTAGATACCATTTACTTGGACTTCCAAAAGGCTTTTGACAAAGTCCCTCACCAATAGGGATGGCGGAGAAATCCGCCATGGACTCCAATGAGGCCGGATTCTAAAGAATCTGGCCCCCCGGAGTCCATGGCGGAATGGACTACCCCCACCACCACCCTGTAGAATCCCCCCAGGATGGACCTTACCTGGTCGTCGGATGGCCCAGTCCGTCCGCAGCCATCCGCTGCTCCGTCTGTGGACGCAAATGTCTGCTGTCTCTTGAGGACAGAGCAACGGAGAAGGTGGCGGTGCGGCAAAAACAGGAGTATTTACATAGCCTATCACAGCAAAGAGCAGGGACACAAATGGCATCTGCTATGCCATTTGCATCACTACTGTTTTCATGATAGGCTATATAAATACTTACATAGCCTATCACAGCAAAGAGTGGGGACGAAAAATAGCATCCGCTATGCCATTTGCATCCCTGCCTTAGCCATGATAGGCTACATAAGTATTTATGTAGCCTATCATGGCTAACGCAGGGATGCAAATGGCATCCGCTACACCAGACATCATTTGCGTCCGCAGCCCAGCAGCGGACGGAAGTCCGGCTGCGGACGGGGAGGATTCCAGGGAGAGGGATGGATCACCTCCCCTCCCCCCGCAGCGGATGCCCCGGAACGGAACCAGGTAAGTGATCCGCCCACCCCTACTCACCAAAAACTCCTGAGCAAACTTAGCAGACATGGAATAAGAGGCGAGGTCCTCTTATGGATCAGAAACTGGCTAAAGAACAGAAAGCAGAGAGTAGGAATAAATGGTAAATTCTCCCAATGGAGGGAAGTAAATAGTGGGGTCCCACAGGTATTTGTATTGGGACTAGGGATGTACAAAAGTCACTTACCTTTCCGTGGATTCTGTTCATGGGGGGGAGGTGTTCTGTCCCTCCTCCCGGAATCCTCAATGGGGGTGGAGGCAATCCGGTCCACCCCCCCGGAATCCTTGATGGCCGGCTGTGCTCTGCAGCGGCTCCGCAGAGCAGCTGGCCAGGCCAGGGCCGTCCGCAGCCAGATTTCCAGCCACGGTGGCTGCTGGGTAAAAAACACACCAAAAAAACGCATACACAAATGGCGGCGGCTACAGCCGCCGCCATTTGCATTCCTTATTTTTCACCATCTTAGTCTACGTAAATATTTACGTAGACTATTACAGCGAAAAAAAAGGGGAATGCAAATAGCGTAGTGGGCGCTATTTGCGTCCCTTTTTGATTCGCCGTTTTAGCCTACATAAATATTTACGTAGACTAAGATGGTGAAAAATAAGGAATGCAAATAGCGCCCACTACGCTATTTGTGTTCCCCTTTATTTTCGCCGTAATAGTCTACGTAAATATTTACGTAGACTAAGATGGCGAAAAATAAGGAACGCAAATGGCGGTGGCCATAGCCGCCGCCATTTGCGTATGCTTTTTTTTTTTTTACCAGGATGTGATAGGCTAAGTAAGTCTTTATGTAGCCTATCACATCTCTGTAAAAAAAAAAAAAAAAAAACGACAAGACTGCAAATGGTGGCAGTGGTAGCCGGTCGGAAGACCAGCTGCCGAAGCCACCGCCGCCGGAGCCACCGCCGGAGCCGCCACCGCCCAGAACATCCGCCCCAGGTAAGTCTTGTCCTGGGGGGGATCTGCAGGGGGGTGGCAGGCCATTCCACCACAGATTTCGGGGGCCCAAATGCACTGGCATTCGGCCTCACCGAGATCCGTGGCGGAATTCTCTGACATCCCTAATTGGGACCAATGCTTTCCAACTTGTTCATAAATGATCTTGAATTAAGAGTGAGCAGTGAAGTAGCCAACTTTGCAGATGACACCAAACTGTTTAGGGTGGTTAAAACAAAAAAAGATTGTGAGGAGCTCCAAAAGGATCTCTCCAAACTGGGAGAATGGGCATCCAAATGGCAAATGCAGTTCATGTAAGCAAATGTAAAGTGATGCACGTTGGGGCAAAAAATCCCAACTTCAAGTATAACTGGATGGGATCTGAGCTAGCAGTGAGCAACCAAGAAAGAGATCTGGGGATTGTGGTCGACAGCTCAATGAAAATGTCGACCCAGTATGCAGTCGCTGTAAAAAAAGGAAAATTCTATGTTAGGCATAATTAGAAAAGGAATTGAGAATAAAACTGCCAACATCATACTGCCTTTATATAAATCTATGGTGTGGCCACACTTAGAATACTGTGTACAGTTCTGGTCACCCCCCCCCCCAAAAAAAAAAGCTATTGTGGAGCTAGAAACAGTGCAGAAAATGACAACCACAATGATCAAGAGGCTGGAGCATCTCCTCTATGAAGGAAGGTTACAACAACTGGGATTGTTTAGCTTGGAAAAAAGGAGGGTAACGGGAGACATGATCGAGGTGTACAAAATTACACATGATGTGGAGAATGTGGATAGGGAGACCTTTTTCTCCCTCTCTCATAATACTAGAACCTGAGGTCATCCCATGAAGTTGGTTGGTGGGAGATTCAGGACAGATAAAAGCAAGTACTTCTTCACATAGTTACTTAAACTATGGAATTTGCTACCACAAGATGTAGTGATGGCCAGCAATTTGGATGGCTTTAAAAGGGGGGTAGACAAATTCCTGGAGAAGGCTATCAATGGCTACTATAACTAGTCCTGATGGCTATGTGCTACCTCCAGTATCAGAGGCATTATGCCTA
Source organism: Heloderma suspectum (assembly GCF_057233095.1). NCBI lineage: Eukaryota > Metazoa > Chordata > Lepidosauria > Squamata > Helodermatidae > Heloderma > Heloderma suspectum. Next base: position 40,381,426 of record NC_139460.1, on the reverse strand, counting down.
TGTATACCAGTTGCTGGGGAACATGGGCAGGAGAGTGCTGTGGCACGTATGTCCCCCTTGTGGGTTCCTGGTAAACAACTGGTTCGCCCCTGTGTGAGCAGAATGCTGGACTAGATGGACCCTTGGTCTGATCTAGCATGACTCTTCTTATGTTCAGTAATTCATGATACCATGGCCATTTTAGCACTGCTAAGGATATTAACAGCTGTGGTGGAACACAAAACCATTGTTTCTCTTCAATCCCAAACAAATAGAATCAAATGTATATATTCTTCTGAGTAACTATTATGATATATTCAGCGATACTTGCTCAAATCTTCCCCTGAAATTTATCTGTTAGAGAACAGTGGCACTCCTAAGAAAGATGTATTGGGTATAGCGGATAACGTTGTGAAGGTGAGTTAACAAAACTGTGGAACATAACACTACTTCCTTTTTAAGCGACATCAATAGGAGTGGTTTTCAGAACTTCGCCTGTAATTATACTCTTATGTTTGTCTTAGTGAAACCACAACTGGAGCATACAGTGTTTAGAGCTGGGTGCTGGAGATGCTGGTAGTTGAAAAGGCTTCAGAGTGGCAAACATGATCACAGATGAGAAGTTCAATTCTGCAAAGGTACACTGAAGTACACTAGGTATCCCAAAGAAGCTGAATGGGATGGAGGAATGTACTGAATGTCAGACAGAAGGGGCTTATAATTATATAAAGAAGAGAGTAGCTCAATTGTATGTAACATTTAATTAATTGGGGACATTTTGAATACAGCTCAGCTTTCCTGTCTGGAAACATGGTTAATGATACTCATTTATATTTTTATAGGAAGTGTAATGTATTAACATACATTAATGTATGTTCTGTCACAAGCTTATAAGCCTGTCTTCTAGCTATTGTGACTTGATAAAATGGGTTAATATCTTCTCGGAAATCATCCTTTCTCACACAATGGCCTAAATCTTACATAATGGCCTCGAGGTTATCATATGTTTTGGATCCCCTGTTTAGCTAGGGTCCTCCCCCCAGCTTGCCACCCTGCATTTCTGTGCTAAAGACACTACTCTTGTATCTCTTAGAATTCTCCAGGCTTTAATGGCTATAATAAATTTCAGTAATCTGTGGTTATTGGTACTAAAGCTCATTATTATTCTCATGTTGTCATTCATTGCACTGCAGTGTGATTTCATTCTTTGCATTCAGTATCATTAGATTGGTCTCTCTGTTACTAGGCACCTGAGTATCAATCCTCAGATCACTTACATGTGGAGTAATCCACAGATTGCAGTGGGACTGCTCCAGGGTAAGTGGCTTGAGGATCACGATCCTGGTAGATGAAACACATTTGGCTGCATCTGTTATCCAACAGATGTCTGTGTAGTTCACATCCCCCATGCTCTTTCTTTCTTTCTTTCTTTCTTACTTATTTTTTTGTGTTGACTTAAAATTCATCAGATTACTTAAAATTTGAATATAGGGATGCATTTATCACTTAGGCATTACTCAGCTACCCAACTAAAATGCCAAGAATGAGACTAGCTAAAAATGTGTGTGATAAAAGTTCCAGATTTTATGGTGAAAAAATGCTATCCAATTTCCACTGAAATGCAATGAGGTCATGCTAATATATATCCATCTCAGATATATGACAGGAGTACAAGGACTCCATGGGGACAAAGAAAAGAGTCATCCATATGAGATTTGGTGGGAGCAGTTCTTCGAAGCTGGTGGCACCCTGAGATGAAAGAACCCTCCTCTGTTCTTTCCCCAAACACAATACTAGCTCTGTGCAGAGGTTTGGCCTGGACACATGAGGGGTAACAGTATAGTGGGGTGGGAGTGTACACAGAAGCCCTGCCCCCAACACCCCAGGACTCCCAGCTCCTCTGAAGATCTTTGCGCATTGAGCATGAAGGTCTGCAGGGGGGTTGTAAAGGTATTCAGCTGAATGCACTTACAAACTTCCCTGTGACTGGGTTTCTTATTCTGGGGAGGTCAGTATGTCCAGCCAAATGCATATACACCCCCCAGCAAACCTTAGCACTTAACATGCAGAGGTCTGTAGAAGCGCCATGCACTCACCACCACTGGTAAGCTCACATCACAGTCACACCACTCTGTTTGCATCTCCAGCTCCCCAAATTGCAAAAATGCCCCTCAACTTCACAATCTGTTAACAGGGTAGCAAAGTGTGTATGTGGGGGGGGGGGGGAGTAAATTTTGGTTCAATTCCACTTGGGATGGGCATTGAATTAAATAACTGATTGCCTTTTCTTTTCTTTTTAGGTCATTATTTTATGTTCTCTGTATATAATTCGTATGCTATACATGTGTTTTGTTGTTAATGTTGTGAATGCTGCACATTCATGTCTTCAAAAGATAAAGTAGGAAACATCCCTTTACATAGCCCAGAACTTCAGTCATGGGCAAGTGCTGGTGATCAATTTGGATTTTGGACGGGGAACATGATTTAGATGCTATGTGCAATACAGGTCTGCTCAGTAATCACTTTTAATAATGACTGGTTCACACTGTTCTCTTGCATGTAGGCTCTACATGGGCACGGAAGCACACTTCGGGGTTGTATGCTCAGCACCCCTCCCATCCACCACCTACCCACACTCTGCATTTATGAATTGAGGTCTACTCAACTGCATGTGTATGTGAGCACACCCTAGTCATGTGAGCTGTTGTAAGAATGGACAAGCATGCCACTGCTCATACCACTGCACTCACCAAAAGCTCAGAGGTTGCTTACAATGCAACTGCTACCACCACCTCCCTCTTTTACTGCTCTATGATCCAGAAATGTATCTTGGGACAGGGCAGGGGAAGGCAGTAGAGGCAGCAGATACTCCCAAGGACCTGCCAGGGAATTTGTTCCTGCCTGGATTGGGATGACCAGAATCCCAGGTGGGAAAAGTTGTGCCACCAGGGCCCGCGCAATGCCACCACCGCCTTTGCCACCTCAAGGTGAAAAGGGGAGGGCCCTGCTCACCTCAACCCTGGTTGTCAGGGCCAGCCCTACCATTAGGCAAAGTGAAGCAGTCACCTCAGGCGGCAGATGCTGCGGGGGCAGCAGTGGCAGACTCCTAGCTGTTACCTTCTGCTGGAGGACAAAGTTGTGTATGTCACGCAAGCTAGCCTCCCCCACCCCCCGCTAGCCTGCTGACTAGGAATGTCGCAGATGTTCGTTTCCAGCTTCGTGTTTGATGATCGTCTTGCAGTTCAGTCTCCCGAACTGAAGTTCGCAAACCCTCCCTCTCACCTGGCACTGCTTGGCTGCAGTTGAGCAATCCCCCGAAGTCTTGGGTGCTATGGCGATCCTGTTCACATGCTTTTCCCAGCTCTCGCCAAGCAGCTGCTCAGCGAATGGCTCCAGTGGCTATCCCTTCTTTTTTTTGTGCATTTGTCCCCCGATGTGTGCATCTGGATATATGCGCATTTTCTATGCCTAAAAAAATAATAATTGTGCAGTTGCCAGGTTCCTTCTGATTTTGCGCATTTACTTGATTCCATATATGCACATTTTCTGTGTGAAAAAAATTAATAGCGCAGATGACAGTTCCCTTCTGTTTTTGCACATTCAATTAATTGAGAAATGCCACAGCCACAGAGAGATCCAGCGTCCAGGTGTTGTGGGGGGGTGGGGAGACATTGAGGAGGGGAATAGAAAAAGAGGAGAGCAAGCAAGCCCCTTCCTACCTGAATGATGGTCCTTTCATTCAGATTGAAATGGGCCATTGTCCTCAATTTCTGCACAACAATTACAAAGTACTATTCCTTAACACTGGCAGGTTGATAGCCACTGAGCAAGAAGATGTGTGCTATTATGGGGCAAATCTCTCCTAGAACTTAGAATTTTACTCCAACCTTTGAGAGAATATGTTCACAAGCAGAAAATACAGAAAGAAAAAGATAGTTCCTTCATTCATAAATCAATATATGCACGCATATCTTTGGGCAGTGCTTTTCAATAGGGAAATAAATTATTGTTTTACTATGTGCTTTTTGGTTGTAATGTCTGTGAACAGTGGCCCAGAGAGCTTCAGCTATTGGGTGGAATAGAAATGAAATACCTAAATAAAAATAAATAAATAAATAATAAAAAGGGCAGTGTGGTCTTGGTCTCTTGGTTGTGGTGGCATTTTGTGTATTTGTGTTTCGGCTTGGCCGGGGGGACCACTGGGCTGTGAGAGAACCAAAAGGACAGCCCAAGAAATATGCCAGGAGCAGACCGACATACCTAAGTAATTCTTTCCTCCAGTGCCTCCTCCCCAGTCAAGCAGACTAGAAATGCGCACAAACCTCATTTTCCTCAATTATGCTTCCTGCATTTCTGTCAGTCGTGGTGAAATGCTCACAAACCTCATTTTCCGTATTTCTGCTTCTTGCATTTCTGTGTGCCATCAGAACCCCACCCCCCAAAACAAGGGTCCAGATGTCTCATAGGAAACAGCTGGAAGACCTTCATTAGTAGGAAGAATCAATCCCCTGCCCCCACAGCCAGGCATGAATGAGTATCTGGATGTGAGCATGACTGATCGTAGTCATAGAGATTCAGTTATATTCCTAGGCAATCAGCAAAAGAGAATGAAGGAGGTACTCAGTCACCTGTCCTGTCCTGACCTTTATCATGCAAATGCATTCTTAAAACAAGGGAGAGAGGTGATTTTGCTCATTGTCCTCAGTTAACAGATGAACAGTATTGCTGATTTCTGAGCAAGTGGGTCTTCCCACGTTCTACCAAATGAACCATAAAAACTGTACTGATTGAGATAAGTGGTCAAACTATTAGTTCAGAATTGCAAGGATGGTGTCAGGAAGGCTAAAGCTGAGAATGAGCTGAGGTTAGCGAGGGATGCTAAAAGCAACAAAAAAGCTTTCTTCAGCTACTGGAATAGTAAAAGACAGAGGAAAGAAATGGTGGCTCAGCTATTAAATAAGGATGGCAAAATGATAACAGATGATGACAAAGAAAAGGTGGAAATGCCCAATTCCTACTTTGGCTCAGTCTTCTCCCAAAAGAGGGTCTATGACCCCCCTGGCAAAGGCGACGTACAGGCTGAAGGGGCAGGACTGCAGCTTGAGATCTATAGGCATATGGTCAAGGAACACCTAATGACTTTGAATGAGTTCAAGGGCCAGATGAACTGCACCCTAGAGTAATAAAGGAACTGGCAGAAGAACTGCATTGAGCAGGAGGTTGGACTCTATGGCCTTGTAGGCCCCTTCCAACCCTACTATTCTATTATTCTAACTCTCAGAACCACTGTCTATTATCTTTGAAAAATCCTGGAGGATGGGGGAATGCTGATCAAATTTGCAGATGGCACAAAACTGGGCAGGATAGTTAATACCTTGGAAGACAGAAAGCAACAGAATGAAATTTAATAGGGATAAAAGCCAAGTTCTGTAGCCTGAAGCCTACACACACACACACAGAGAGAGAGAGAGAGAGAGAGAGAGAGAGAGAGAGAGAGAAGGAGAAGTAGGGGTGGGTGGAGAGGAAGCAACAATTTGTAAGAGCCTCCTCCCAACAAACAAAAGCAATATATTTTCTTGGCTGAAGCCCTCTTGAGCAGACAGGAGCTAGTGTGCATTGTAACCCACACATCAGCTGGACCAGAAATATTCTGTTTTCAGATACAGCAGCACCAGCATGCACCTAAATCAGTCCCCCTCCCCCCTGCCCTTTCCACAGCCAGGCATGTGAATGAATATCTGACTGACCATAGTCAATAGACATTCAGTTATATCCCCAGGCAGTCAGCTAAGAGAATGAATGAGGTACTCAGTCACCTGCCCCGGCCCCGGCCCTTATCATGGAAATGCATTCTTAAAACAAGGGAGAGGTGATTTTGCTTATTGCCCTCAGTTTAGCAGATGAACAGGATTGCTGATCTCTGATTCTGAAAGAGTGGGTCTTCCCATGTTCTACCTAATGAACCTCCTCCTCTCCATTTTATCCTCACAACAACCCTGTGAGATCAGTTGGGCTGAGATTCTGTGACTGGCCCTAAGTTACCCAGTGAGCTTCATTCCAAAAATTCCCATGTCTGCTAAACTGCGTTAGCACTGAATTGACCTGCCCCCTGCCCCCCCAGCATATAATTGTGCATATTCTCAGGTAACAAAAGACTGAAGTGCCCAGTGCCCCAGGGGCTCCTTGTCAAATGTCAATGCATTAGCAAAACAAAGGAGAGGAGAGGTGGCAGCATCAATGAGTGAGTCATAGCGATGACTCATCATGCTAATGGCTTACAGAATGAAAAATGGTCGGATTCATTCACCCCATGGAAAGATCATTGTTCAGTTGGGAAACACTGGGACCTGCCTCACATCATCCATCCAATCGGGGGGGGGGGGAATTAGCACATCGCAGCAACAACTCACCACTCCTCATGTCCCCTCCTCCCCAAAATCACTGCAATGGCAAACGGATGATTGAGTAATACTGTATACAAATGTTGCGCAGATGTAGCTGAAAGTGCATATTTCAGAGATTTGAAAGTGCGCAAATTCGAGGCTTTGTGTGCAAACATCCCCTTTTTTGCGCATATCAATCACCGAGTAAAAAAAAAACACGTCGGTAAAGGCGGGATCGGTTCATGGGGCAATCAACAATTATCATTGATCGCTTGAGTGCTTCAACAAACAAGTGGAGAGGTGAGCAGTGGGGAGTTCTTGCATCCCTACTGCTGTCTCTGGTGGGGTGGAGGCCACAATCTCATTGCCAGTGTTGAAGTAAGATTCAACTGACAGTCCAGCTGACTTCTGTATATGGAATGGGGACAGGGTGCCATTTTGTCCTTCGTCTCAAGCAGCAAAATGAAGCCAGCTCTACTGGTTGTGAGCATTCAAGCAGACCACTCACTTTGGCAAGTGCCTCTACCTGAATGCTTATGACTTCCCTAATCTGTTGGCAGATGTTGTGAGGATTTCATGAGTGGGGGATTCATTCATATAGATGTACATCTATTGATGTCAGTTCATACAAAAACTTTCTATGTGCAGACAGGGAGGCAAGCCTGAGTATTAGAAGTAGACTGTACATGGCCTGGTGCACTTTGAAGCTGTCCGAACTAAGCCCCACCATAATGGCGTTGGTTCTGAAGGCTGAGTGGGGAGACTGAAATGGCATAAGCAAGTAGAAGTAGTGGAAATTATCAGCTATCACTGTAGTTTCCAAGTATTCCATCTTTGTTCCTCTTCCACATGCTGGTTTTCAACTTGTATATTCCAGTTTCCAGAAAGATCTGAGATCCTGAAAAACTATCCTTAGGCCACTATAAAATATCTTCAGCAAGCACGACAGTCAGTTCTCACTCCATGACCTCCAGCTCACAGACTAGCTGGATGTGTTCGGGTTTTGCTTAAATAATCCTTGAAAGAATGTGACCCAACTGTGAGAAACATTTAATTCCTATGAAAAGGGTGGCCAGGTCCTATTCCACACTGCTGAATTTTAAGGATAGTTTTCCCCAGGTTAATTCTCCTGACCAGAATTATTTGGTATACAATTGCCTTCTTAGGGGAGCTATGATGTAAAAGTTCCTATAGTGCATTAAATAACAACAGAAACACATGACCTGGAGAAACACATGAAGAATTTAATTCATGGCCAGCCCCATTCAATTAGCAGGTGAGGAATTACATGATTACATGTGTGTGTGTGTGTGTGTGTATGTGTGTGTGTTTATGGAGTTGCATCCCAAAGGAGGTGAGACTAGCCTCATCCCTGATGGTGTTATTTTATTTATTAATTTATTTGGTTTGTACCCTGCCTTTCTACTCAGAAAATGGCACTCAAGGCAGCTAGGTGGGGCACTGAAAACATTCAGTGTTAAGGTGGGCAGCGAAAACTTTCTTGTTCTGCTTGGCTTTTAATGTCTTTTTAACGGCCAAGCATAGCTTGGCTATGATATACGAACTGGGCCACTGAATTTTGTGGATATTGACTACAAATAGGATGTAATTTTAGTAACACAGTGATATTCTTTGATCCTGAACAGCAGTTGCAAAACATATTGGTGATGCCCTCAAGCAACATGCCTCTCGATGTGTTCTCTCTCTCTCTCTCTCTCTCTCTCTCTGGCTTGATTTAAGGAAGGTTCTTTTATTTTGCTGTTGTGATATGTTGATTTTATTGTATTGTTGTTTTAAACTGTCCATTCTTCTGAGGGCCATGGTGGACAAAAAAGTGATCTAGAAATACTTTCAATTCATAAATAATTCTGCTTACAAACCGAAAACTGCATGGCAGTAAGAAGTTGGACATGGATATGGATATCTGGTGAGAGGCAGTTCCTGATTCACAGGTGAGTTCCTGATTCACAGATTGGTCATGGACTACTCTTACATGCCAAAGTAGAATGAAACAGACATGCAACTGATTAACATCACCCTCCCTGCTCCCAATCTGTGCAACAATGATGTTGCAAGAAGCTCCATATTTGGAAACGCTGACTAATTAAACTAGGCGGGGGGAACCTCAGGCCCAGGGGCCAAATTTGGCCTTCCTTGTGTTTCAATCTGGCCCTCCAGGTTTCCCCAGATGGCTACACCAATGTCTCCTGGCCCCACCTCCTTTTCCCCAGTGAACAATCATTTTGTTGTTTCCCAGTTTTTATGCAATCCCGCCACATTCTAAGGCTTTGTGAGTGGCAGTAAGAGCTTTAAGCTACAATATGCTGGTCTTTGGGGTATATTTGCCCCCACCCCTTTTGCCTTTGGCTCTGCCCCTTTCCCTCCAGCCCCACCCACCTCTGGAATGTGGCCTTTAAGAGCTTCTCCGAAATTGACTTTGGGCATCAGGCTGAAAGAGGTTCCCACCCGTGAACTAAACAAATTTGTTCAGAGCTGGAGAAACCTTGGCAGGTAACAAATGATAGTTATTTCAGAGAGGGGTAGTAGTCCCCTTCATATATTGAGGGGGGACTGCATCAGCCCAGCTCCTGGTGTCTACATATTGAGTCCACAGGGAAGCCTACATGTATAGCTTTCTACAGGCATAGGCTTCCATGGGAGCTGTACTCCTCTGCAATCAGGCTTCCAGTTCCTGTGGAAGCCTACATGCAAAGAGCTCTGTGCACTTAGGTTTACCCATTTTAGATGCCCATGCTCAACATGTGGGCATCAGGGACAGTGCTGAGGAAGCCACACAAAATCAGGGCTAGTGGCATAGCCCGACTGCCATTTTAATCACATGGAGCACCTTCACACAAAATAACATCAAAAGGACTATAGCACAGGCACTATTGCCTAGCGTATGTGCATACATCCCATTGTTGTCTCTGGGCAAAATGACATGAAACGTGCCATTCTTCCCCCCAATATATTTTTTTAAAAAACATGCAAAAAGTAGCCACAGGAAGCTGAAATTGGGAGCAGAGGACTAGATGGTGAACGGCCCCCCTTCCTTCCTGTGTTCACTTAACCCCTTTCCTTGCTGTGTTCTATCTGCTCAGAACTGGCCCTCGAGCTGTTTTTCTCTTCCTGTCAGAAAATATATGGTGTCCTCGTGTTTTTTTCCCAGTGGGTAGGAAAAGAGCTGGGGGGGGCAATTGTGAGGGGACAAAGATCCACTAGGGAAAGTGTTAAAGAACCCCCTGCCACTGGTCTTTTTCTCCCAATTTCAGCCTACCCCCAGCTGTTTTTCATCGAAAAAAGAAAATCTGGAGGAAGAAACATGGAACTGCCATCACATATGAGTTGGCTCTCTGGTACAGAGGTTTGTAGCATTTTGAAAACCTGTTTGCACATAGGTGACAGTGGGATCCAAGAACTGAGTATGTGCACCACAGCAAAGAATGCCTACATCACACCACTTTCAAGCAGACTCAAAATAAAGATTCATCTTCATTAAATGGGGGAGGGAAGAAGTGAGAGAGGGAGAAGCTTGAAGGGGAAGTCTGACTGATTCCTCCTCTATGAACTCAGAAGCACTCAAGTACAACCATTTCTCTCTGTGGCCAGCTGTCGCTGTCATTCTGCATTATACACAATGAAATATGAGCGGCATAGTATTTCCTCCCTTCTTTAAAACAAAGAAGTATGACCTTGGACCGCTAATTACAACTGCAACATTAATGGGAGCCCAAGGGAACAGGAGGAGCAAGATAAGGCCTTACTAATCTAAAGAACATTTTAAAAGATTATGGAGAAAATGTTATAAAGTGCCTGGTGGTATAGGAGAGTCAAAGGGCTTCACTTTCAGAAGCCCAGTTTATTTCAGTGGGACTAGCAATAGAAGATCAAGCTGCTCAAGCTGTAAATGTGTTAAATGCTACTGACATACGTGTTTGAAGAGTACATGAGTCATTTTTGATGCAAATCGTTAGCTGACCTCTGACGAAAAGACAGCCCCATAAAAATAGTCCAGAAGTCATCTACCACATTTGGCTCCTAAGGCTGCAATTCCATGCACGCTTGCATGTGAGTGGTTCCCGTTGTCATATCAGACTTCTATCCCAACTTTTGTCCAGGACTTCAGAGTTCCATACATAGGTTTTCCCTATATTGTCCTCACAACTACTCAGTGAGGTAGGTTAGGCTGATTCATGGTGATGGGTCCAAGGTAACTCAGGGAGCTTCATGGCAGGGCAGAGTTCTGAATGCAGGTCTCCCTGGATTTATGAGAAATTTGTTTGTTTGTTTTAGGCAAGAATTTACGCAGTTAGCACCTCCTGAACTCAAATATGGACTCAAACGCAATCTGCAGTCAAACTCTGCAGATTTCCGAACTTGCGATGTGATTTGCAAACCAAAAAAAAGTGAGTTTTAAAATGCATATGTTTGAAAAGTATGCATGCAAAAGTGCATGCTTTTGAAACACACACACACACACACACACACACACTTTAATCAGTGAGAGAAAAGTGTGTGATCTTAAAAAATGCGCCCAAAGGGCTGTGCACCAGTTTGGCCTGAATCCCAAATCCTGGAGCAGATCGGAATGATTCGGGCCAAAGCAGTCCGGTTCTGGAGCAGGTTGGGAGAGGCCCAAAGCGGGTTGGACTGCCCCCAAAGTGCTTTGGGTAGGTTTGGCCCAATCTGGGCAGCCCCCTGCCCAGCCACACAAGCCCCCTGCTCTTTACCTAGGCCCATGGGGAGGACCCACAGCCGTCGCCATCTTGGAGGGAGTCACTATGGTGACTCTTCTTCTTTTGCATAAGTAAATGGTGAGTAGATTGCGGCCATAAAGGGGCCATCTATGCAATATTACAGGCATAAATGGGCCATTTATGCCTGTAATATTGTGCAGATGGCCCCTTACAGTTGCAATCTATGCACCATTGACTTACTATAAGAAGAATTAACATTTTAAAAGAAAATGGTGACTCTCTCCAAGACAATGGCTGTGGGTGCTCCCCACAGGTCCAGGTAAGAAGGAGCAGAGAGCTCACGCAGCTGGGTGGAGGGTGGGTACAGGCATGGTTAAGGGGAGGGGTCCAGAGGCCGAAGCGGATTGGCCCACCCCCGGATCAGCCTTAGGCAGGTCGGGGCCGATTCGGAAGCTACAAATCAGCCTCCAGTGTGGGTTAGGGGATCCTTGCACAGTCCTACCAAAAATGCAAACTTTGAGGAAAATGTGCACCAAAATACACAAAAATTTCTGTGCAAATGGGAAAAAAGAAGCTCGCAATCTGATATGGACACAAGTTGGAATGAGTTTTGGGGTGACAATCAGAGAACCCCAAAGTGCTTGAGTTTTATAGGGTTTCATATCCCTAGTTACGTTCAGCATTTTAGCTACCACACCATATAGGCTCACTAAACTGACTGAGACTTACTTCCAAGTAAAGATGCATAGGACCAAATTGTAAGTCCCTTATGTATATGACTATTTTACCTTTCTTTAGTCTTCAGTGTCTGTCAACAGGTGAGGTGCTGAGAGATGCAAGGGTATCAGAAAGCTCAGTTCTACAGCTAAATGTTATTAGTTCATTTCAGAAGGATGAAGATGAAACTTCATCCAGGCAACATGGAGGTACTGTGGGTTGCGGTGACTGATGATCTTGGAAGAGCTGTTCAACCATTCCAGATGGGGTAGCACCCCACATCTGCTGGCTGGAGATGATGGGAGTTGTAGTCCAACACATCTGGAGGGCATCAGTTTGAGAAAGGCTGCTCTAGAGTGTGTGAACAGAAAGGACTAACTTGATTTGGTTGGCAGAAGTAGTTGTGGCAGGAGAAGTTGTTGTTTTCATTTCTAAGCAGTGATCTTTGCTTTATGGCCAGCACTTGCTTTCAGGTTTCAGCATGGTGCCCCTGTGTCCTCATGGTACCTGAAGCCATAAATTTGTAAATTGTTTATAAAGGCACATTGGGTCCCCAGGAGTCCTTCCTCTAAACAAAACTAGGACTAGAAAGGCTCCCCTGAATTTATTCTCAGTTGAAGGAGGAGAATTATAATACCACTGCATCGCAGAGCAACAAGTCATACAGGGAGGATGAAACCTAGTGACATGGCATTACAGCCACAGAACTGGGATTGTAATAATGTTGAAAGGCAATAAATTTTCATCATCTGTGGTTTGTCTTAGAGCCAGCACTTTTTCTTTTTTGCTGGAACATGCATAACTTGCTGTGTTAATGGCTGAATCTGCCTGAAACTGTACTTAACAGATTTGGGTGGTTGTTGTGCTTCTTTTATTGTATTGAGCTCTGTAGTCCATCTTCTACACCTGGGAATTTGGATTTAATCATAAGGCATTTGTACTTACTGAAACTGAATTAGTGGAGATGCTCGGAGGCCTCATTTATCTCAATGGTTACGGATACTCATAGGTCAGAGGCTTTTGTCACCAATCCTCAACATCCTGTTCTCTAATTAATCATTTGGCCATGGCCGTGTTCAACTGCATGGGGGAGTTGGCAAATGTCTTCTAAATCTATTCCAAAACCTGTCAGGGAATGAGCTCAGATATCTGGAGTGTGAGGGGATGTTCTGGTCTTTTCTGTACAGTGAACGGACAAGCCATAAAAATCCACCCTCACTGGCAGTAACTTTAATATTCTAGCATCGTCTTGCTTACAGTTCATGTTTTTGTTTTTAGTGTTTTGAGCCAAAGTCATCCCCTTTCTGCTCCCATTGTGTCTAATTTGCCAGGACCTTGTAGAGAACACCTAATTTGTCTTACAAAGACATCCTTTTCTTTTCAACAGAGGTGCCGTCTACAGAGACAAGGCCTAGTAAGCAACAATTTGTCTTGATCTAACAATGCCCACGACCAAGTTTTCACAAGATGCCTTTCCAATATTCTAAAGATGCACTAAAATGATTATACTCTTGTGATTCACCTTGAGTAAACATTACCATAGGCCCTATCCTAAAATCATGGTATCACTAATGTATTTTCTGCGGGATGTGTGTCTATGTATGTGTTTGGGTGTGTTTAATAAGTAAGTCAGGCTTACAAAAGAGTGACAAATTACATGACTATATGTGCATGTATCTGCATGTATCTGTGTATATGTTTGACAGTTTATTTATATTTATATCATTTATTTAAAATATTTCTAGGCTACCTTTCAGGGCAGAAGTCTTCCCAAGGTGGATCACAACATTAAAATTCATATTATATTAATAATTTTAAAAAATAGATACAGTAATAAGGCAGCAAACATTTATAAAACACCAGAAATAAAACATTACTAAAAGCCTACAACATAATTGCAGCTATGGAGTGGAACAGTCCAATAAAACATAATCTAGGGAAGGCCAGAGTAAACAAGTAAGTCTTCAAGGCCTTCTAAAAGCCTGCCATTGGGGGCCCAATGGACTCCCAATGGCAACTCATTCCAGAGGTCTGGGGCTACTGTGGAAAAGGCCTTCTCTCATGTACTTTGTAGAGATCCACAATGGATTCAAACAAGTTTGGATTTCTATAAACCCAACCTGCAGATTTCATGAGAAATGCTGGATTGGATGAATCAGAGGTCGGAATTAAGATTGCCGGGAGAATTATCAACAACCTCCGATATGCAGACGATACCACCCTAATGGCAGAAAGCAAAGAGGATCTCAAGAGCCTCTTGTTGAGGGTGAAAGAGGAGAGTGCAAAAGCTGGTTTGAAACTCAACATTAAAAAAACTAAGATCATGGCATCTGGCCCCATCACTTCCTGGCATATAGAAGGGGAAGAAATGGAAGCAGTGACAGATTTTACTTTCTTGGGCTCCAAGATCACCGCAGATGGTGACTGTAGCCATGAAATTAAAAGACACTTGCTCCTTGGGAGGAAAGCTATGGCCAACCTAGACAGCATAGTAAGAAGCAGAGACATCACCTTGCCGACAAAGGTCCGTCTAATCAAAGCTATGGTTTTCCCAGTAGTAATGTATGGCTGTGAGAGCTGGACTATAAGGAAGGCTGAGCGCCGAAGAATTGATGCTTTCGAACTGTTGTGCTGGAGAAGACTCTTACGAGTCCCCTGGACTGCAAGGAGGTCAAATCAGTCCATCCTCAAGGAAATCAACCCTGAGTGCTCATTGGAAGGACAGATACTGAAGCTGAAGCTCCAATATTTTGGCCACCTAATGCGAAGAGAAAACTCCCTGGAAAAGACCCTGATGCTGGGAAAGACTGAAGGCAAAAGGAGAAGGGGACGGCAGAGGATGAGATGGCTAGATAGCATCACGGATGCAATGAATATGAACTTGAGCACGCTCCGGGAGAGAGCGCAGGACAGGAAGGCCTGGCGTGCTATGGTCCATGGGGTCACGAAGAGTCGGACACAACTGAACGACTGAACAACAACAACAACCTGCAGATTCCACCAAGGGTCAGCTTTTTCCAAGTCACACCAATTCTGTGGACTTGTGGACCAGTTTTTTACATGGGGTCGGGTGGGGGGCTGCACTAATGCACATATGCAAACAGAAATGAAATTCTCATACATCCCTAAAAAAAATCTGATTCTGTCAGTGATTGGTCAATTGAATGAAAGAAACCCGACAATCTGCGAATCACACACAGAATGGATTTAGCCAATTCCATACTTCCCTAGTGCTGGCTCTACCATTAGGCAGAATGGGAGAACTGCCTCAGGTGGCAGATGCTGTGGGGAGGGGCGGATAGCAGCAGCAGCAGCAGCAATCACCCAGATGTTTCCCCTGAACGAACCCCAGTCATTTACCTCTGCTGTAGGACACAGCTATGTGGGGCACACAGCAAGTCCTGCACATCCTAAAGTAGCCTGCTGTCCTTTGGTGTGGCATGTGGTGCAAGATGCTATCCCATCACCAGTGTTGAAGTAAAGTGTAACTGTCAGTCCAGTCAGCTTCAGTCACATGGAAGGGTGGGGGAATCTTTTCTCTTGCTTCAACCAGCAAAGTATCTTGGGCCGGCCCTGAGGTTTTGACTGAGTTAGAAAGAAATCACAAATTGGATGTTGTTGTTCCATGCAGTCCTGAGTTTCTTATTTATTTGATTTATATACCCTGCCTTTTCACACACACCCAAATGGCGCTTAAGGTGGCATATCACATAGGCTGCCTTATACCAAACTGGTCAATCATACCCAGTATTGTGGGCAGAAGGTAGATCTCCAGATATTTTGGACTTCAGATCTCATCTTTCCTGACCATTGGCCATGCTGGCAGGGCCTTATGGGAGCTGAAGTCCAAAATATCTAGAATCTGATATCTAACTTCTCTCCAGACCTGGTCTATTTTATTCTGACTAGCAGCAAATGTAGGGAGGCCTTTCCCAGCACCTGAGACCCTTGATGAAGTGGAGATGCCAGAGATTGAAAATGGGACCTTCTGTGTGCAAGCATGTGCTCTAATACTGAGCTATGCCCCCACCCCCTATTTGAACATGGAAGTGGGTTGTCAAGGCAATGTGAATCCTTTCCCCTCAGTGCTGCCACCAGAGAACAGCCCAGGGCACTTGGCAGCAGGACAGCTGTGCTGGGGCAAGCCATGGGGTCCAGCAGCCTCATCCTCCTTGCTGGCTTTGGAATAGCTGCTGTAAGACAGCATACATGGGACAAGGATGAAGGCATCTCACACTGTTTCCAAATGTCGCCTAGCCAGTTGCCAGAGCTGTTGCTACCTCAGCCAGCACCCACTTGCCTGGCTCATGTCGGCTCGCCACCCATGTCAGCCACCCCATCTGCCACCTACTTGCTTGGCTTATGGCCATCCCACTGCTCACTTGATTAACCAGCCCAGCTGCCATCCTCCAGATGCTGTGAATGGAGGAGGAGGAGGTGGCTGACAGCTCCTGAGGGGCCTTGGGAGGCTGCATGTTGCCCAGCTAACAGAGGGGTGCAGAATCTTAGGCCTGGGGGCCAAATCTGGCCCATCTAGGATCCCAATCCAGCCCTCTGAGGTTCCCCAGATGGCCACGCCCCCTTCCTCACACCCCATCTCCTTTCCCCCCAACCACCAATCATTGGGTGCCTTCCTGGCTTTTGTGCAGGCTTTTTTCCATTCTAAAAGGTTAAAATGCCTCTCCTAAAGCTTAGTTCCTGGTAGTAAGAACTTTACACTAAAATATACTAGTATCTTTTTGTAATTTGGTTTTGCTCCTTTTACCTTCAGTCCCTCCCACCATTGGAATGTGCCACCCCAAAAAACATCTCAAACATGGAATTTGGCCCTCAGGTTGAAAGACGTTCTGCACCCCTGAGCTACATAACAATTAAAACAGTCATCCATATTAACATATAAAACAGTGGAACATGGATCACATGGCTGAATGCTCTTCTATAAATCAAATCACTAACAATTTGTTGTCCTTCGATGACACCCCAAACCAGCTTCTGCACAAATAAATCAACTAAGAAATCCATGCACATTGAAAACTGGAAATTCTACCCAGAATTTTTCTGTGACATGCTACTTTTCCATGTGTAGTTGTTTGTGTGTGTGTTTATTTTTGCATGGGCACATTTCATCGTGTGAGCTCTTGCCTGAAAGTGGTATGGTCCTGACTTAGGTTTACCATCTCAACTTCTATTTTAAAGAAGTAGGACTTTGTTTCAGAGAGAAATATGTCCTCTGGGGCTTTTTACAGGTTAAGTGCTCTTGAAAGAGTAATAAACCTGAACATGAGTACCTGTCAATATA
This sequence comes from Heloderma suspectum, assembly GCF_057233095.1. Classification (NCBI taxonomy): domain Eukaryota; kingdom Metazoa; phylum Chordata; class Lepidosauria; order Squamata; family Helodermatidae; genus Heloderma; species Heloderma suspectum. Next base: position 40,364,351 of record NC_139460.1, on the reverse strand, counting down.
AATGCTTTTACTTAAACTCAGAGTAATTGATTGGTGAATGTGTCCTTTCATAATGTGAAACGTGCAAGTGCAAATGGTCAAGAAATAGCAGGCCCTCCCAATTAGCCATCCAGTGATGTAAAGAAACATCGCCCGCAGAACAGCATGCAAGGTCACCTAATGAACCTAAGTTTCGTGTAAAGAAAACCTGAAGTATTTCAACCCAGCCTCCAAAGCTGCTTACAGCTTTGAGTTGAGGGTTATACAAGCACCAGGTAATATTTGTATGCATACCTTTTGTAGCACAGAAGTTAATATACCGTCAAGAACATTTCTTCAACAAAGCAATGGTTATTACTTTTGAACTGGAGCTGTTACAGAGGATCTTCAATGTGCAGCTCCCTGGGCATGTGTATTGTGCACCGTGTATTTCCTTGGCATTATCCTAATACCTTGGCTCAGAATCCATTTTGGTTCCAGGAAAATCAGCAAGCAAAGCTGTCAAGAACATTGGGAAGGCTCTGGATGGCTGCAGAAGGACAGCAGCCACACTCTCTAAGTCCTTCCATGGATTACAAAGGGAGACACTCCATGTAACCTTCAAAACATACAAAGGGAGTCACTCCATGTAACTTTCAAAGGGAGTCACTCCATGTAACCTTCAAAACATACAAAGGGGGTCACTCCATGTAACCTTCAAAATATACAAAGGGCTACCTGATTGCTATACCAGCACTAAGCCAACGTACCCATGAGGAGATCTCTAAATTGGACAACAAGATTCTTGGTGGGCAATTTGGCCTAATCGGGAAGTGTTCCCACTGCCTAGACAGGTGGGCAGAAGGTAGATCTCCAGATGTTTGGGCCTTCAGTTCCCAGAAACCCCTGACAGCATGGCTAATCATCAGGAATGCTGGAAGTTAAGTCCAAAACATCTGGAGATCTGCTTTCTGCCCACCCCCCCAAGCCTGCATAGGTCAAAGGTTTAGATACCACATGTATGATACCCTTTGTTTTGAATACTGTACTGTGCTGCCATATTTAGCCAGCTAGATTTGAATCAATCAAGCGTCCAGAGTCTCCCTGAGCTTTCCTTTCATTCCCCAGAGCCAAACTATTGTTTCCTTTGTTCTGACTCATTCTGGGTCCAGTCTCTGAATCATTGAACGCTTTGTATCCTTCATTTCAAATCCTAGAACTGCCTGGGAATTCAGGCAGCAATTGTTTATTTTTCTGCTTGGACACCCCTCATGTTTGCAGGTCTCAGCAATAAGAATAAAACAGAATCAGACTGGATTGTAAATAGTTCCTCGTTGTGACTCTTTCATAGCACAGTTCTTCATTCTGTTGCCTGCCCCACATTGCCAGGGCTAGAGCCCCCCTCTTTCCTATTGAACCATCTCCTTTCCCCATTGCCCGGAAGGATCAGTTTGCCTTGTATTTGCAGACAGACAGACAGACAGACAGACAAACAGACAAGACAAGACAGACAGACAGAGCTAGAGAGATTTACATCCTGGTAAAGTGCTCCAGGTCCCACAGATTGAATGGAAGGTAGCTTGGCCTGCAGGGTCATGCAGGCAGGCAACCTACACTCTCTGTACAAGTTGCTCTCTTTGAGTGCAAGGGAGGTGGTCAAGCAGGGAGCCCACAGCACTGGGAAGCAGCCATATAAGTTCTCGAGCTGAGCGCAGTTTTAAATCTCATTGGGCATTCTAAGGGGAAGATCTATATGCAAGGCTCTCCCTCCATCTTCTATTTTTTAACCAAATTATGGTGGCTTCAAGGCCCCTAATAGTAGCTGAATTTCCATTCAGTCTCACTCTCACTATCCTTGCCATGACCAGCATAAAATCAATGGTTCAACTGTATTTGGATGGATCAGCCATTTGGTTCTCTTGATAACTTAGTACTCAATAGTGCCTAAGTAGCTTGAGGCTTTTGCCTTATTTTTGAATTTGGAACTAAAGTTGAGAAACCTAAGGGTATTCCATGTCCATAGCATGTTTCTAACTAACCCAGGAAGTGAAGTCCTTTGGGTTCCCCTTATTCTGAAATCAGGCCATTATAGCCACCTATACCCTATTTCTTCTCCTTTCCTCCTAAATCTACCAATTTCTGCTTCCATGGACCACACTCATTTCTTGGTCACAAAGCCTCCCAGTCCCCTGTCTTGCCATTTTCATAGTGCCACCTTCCACTCCTTATTTGGCAAGCACTAATTACTCCAATCTTTTTTTCTCTATCTCTTAGGCCCATTAGAACTAGTATACTGGTCCATATGCTAGCGGACTGGCATGCTAACCAAGCCCTTTTTCTCTTCTGTAATGAGTGTGCATGTGTATGTTGGGAACAAAATCTGTAAAAAAAATAAAATCTATGCTTTTGGACTTTAAGGAGCTAATTTCCCCAATTTAGAAGTAGGCACTCCCCCATTTTGTTAGAGCATAGTGCATAAATCTGCTGTGCGTGCATCACACTTCTGGTAAAGGTTCCCATAGACCTGCATTCATCATTACAGACAAGATCACTTATGTGTATGAATGATAAGCTGCAGTAACAGATCACGAGGGCTTACCTAGATGTTACACTCGCCACAGGGAATAGCATCAAATGGCGATGCCCCTGTATTATGACATAATTTTCCTCTGCCTGTGATCCATGCCAGTTGCATTTGGGGGCAGCAGAACTAGGAAGTCACAACATGATTGCTTTGACTCATACAATGCATTTCTTTTTAAATATATGAACAGAAACAATGAGATGGAGTGGAGTGAGTGCCAGAAGACCTGGGTTCAAATCCCCACTCAGCCATGAAATCCACTGCGTGATTTTGGACCACTCACTGGCCCAGTTTGCACAATCACTGCAGCCCACTGGTGCATTCCAGTGAGTGCTGGTGGCCATTTTGAATATTCAAGCCATAGTGGGTGGTTGCTGTGGCTAATCGTGATGTCCAAACCCAGTGAGGGTAGATTGTTGGTGTGATTAACAAACCACCCATAACCCTAGAAACAGGGTTATGGGTTGTGGATGGTTTGTTAACCATGCTAGCAACCCACCCTTGCCAGGTTCAGATGACACAATAAGCCACAGTGACTGCCCACTGCAGTCTGAATATTAAAAATGGCCACTGGAATGCTCCACAACCTACTGTGGCTTAAAGAAGCCATGGTGGGCCGCAGTAATCATATGAACTGGTCTACTATCTTAGCCTTCCTTATCTCAGTGGGTTGCTATGAGAATAAAATGATACAACTTTTATAATGCTGCTGTGAGCTCCTTAAAGAGAGGATGGGACACACAGCTATGATCAATACATATTGCGTTATAGGAAAATTGGAAGCTTGCCATAGGAATGCTAATCTCCATGGTGAGTCTAAAAGTCTAGACTGGCTCTAGCATTTTCAGGAGACCCATATTAAATTCAGGTGGTGTCTTCTTTTGCTTCTTGCTGCCTTTTTTTGTCAGGTAAGAATGTGACCTCACTGTTTGCTTCATGTTTGAGAATTCCAATGGTCAGAATTGCAGTTGAAGTGTATTTCATAAAGGACAGAATTGTTGGGTGGAAGGGGCATGTGAAATGTCTGGGGATTTAATCCACAAATACAGACATCCTCCAGTTATTGTGATGACGTTGGATGTCACATAGTCACAGTTAGTTATTCACTAAATGATGTCTAGATTTTTTTAACCTGTGTTTTACCTTGGGGGCCTCCAAATTACTAGCCCAGGAATAATATGTGTCAGCTACTGAGTGGTATAGAAATATAATTAATATGAAGAAGAAGAAGAAGAAGAAGAAGAAGAAGAAGAAGAAGAAGAAGAAGAAGAAGAAGACTTATTTATTTATTTATTTATTTATTTATTTTATACCCCACCTTTTTACCAGAAAAGGCACTCAAGACGGCTAACAACAATAAAAGGTAACATTTAAGATAGAAACATAATCAGGGGTGCAATCCTATGGCCCCGAGATAGCACCTGAGAAGCCATAGGATATTTCAGATTCCTAGATCCAAAGTTGGAGAGAGTGCTCTGACCTTGGAAGGAGTCAGAAATCTGACCCCCTCACACCCTCTGCCACCCCCTCGCAGCCAGTGCAGAAAGAACCTCACTGGCTGGCCTCCGAAGTCAGGAACTTGACCTCAAAGGAGAAGGGGGCATTTTGGTGGGTGGGGCAGGGAACAGACTCTCCAGCCTCTTTCCCTCCCCCTCCAAAGCGCCCCAGTTAGACAGGCAAAAAAGCTGAAATATCCCTTCTAAATATCCCTAAATCCCTTCCATTAACAACATAATCCCTATCCATATTAGGGATGTGTGAATCAGCAAAACTTGAACTCATCAAGGTCCTTCGAATTCTCCCTTGAAGCTTGTTCTGAGTCATGTCCATATCAGAGTGTGAGCTTATTTTTTGTGCACCTTTTCCCAAAATGTACACATTAATTGTGTGCATTTTGAAATTTAAGCATTTTTCTCCCTTTGATCAAAGTGTGTTTGTGTGCATTTTCTCAAATATGCATTTTTATGTACATTTTTCAATGTATGTATTTTTGAAATGCATGGTTTTCTTCCACAAATCGCATCGCAAGCTTGGAAATGTACAGACTTTAACTGCAGATTGCATTCAGGTCTGCACTGGGTTGCAAACTGGGTAAAAATGAACTGTAATGAATTTCTCATACATCCCTAATCCAAACAGGGGGAAGCATAGCTGCTTTGTTTATAAAAAGACGAAATGGCATCCTCATGCATGTGGTTCAAATATAAACTTTAAAGTCATGTCTAGTTTGACCCGATACATCTGTCAGGGAAGCTAGAAACAGATTAGAAGATAACAGAACAGAGGTAGGAAAAGACAAAAAGCTCAAAACAAGTAAGTATGGATGATGGCATGATGTGTCTATAGGTAGGGGTGAATATTGAAGACATAATTCTAGTTTAATTTGAACCAGAATTTAACCTAAGATCTAGTTTTCAATATCAGGATTCAACCTTGGAAGTAAGAATGCTTCTGAACATGTCCTATGGTCAATGGGTAATTACAGTTATCCTACAGAGACAGCAGGTGAGAGTTTCACAGGAACATAGGAAGCGATGTTCCCACCCATAGAATCACAGAATCATAGAATAGTAGGGTTGGGAGGGGCCTACAAGACCATCGAGTCCAACCCCCTGCTCAATGCAGGAATCCAAGTCAGAGCTAGGGATGGCGGAGAATTTCTCCCCAAAACTTCAGGGGGCCGAGCACCAACGTGTTCGGCCCCCCAAACAGGTTTTGGGGAGAAATTCTCCGCCCCCCCGCCCCCCGCCCCCCCCCCGGGATGGGACTTACCTTTGGCGAATGTCCCTCCCGGCGGTGGGTCCGGCCGGCGGTTCGGCGGGTGTTCATCCTGGGCGGGGGCGGCAGCCGATCTTTCGACCGGCTGCCGCCTCCACCATTCCAATAAAACTAAAAAAAAAAAAACAACGCCCCCGTGATAGGCTACGTGACGATTAACGTAGCCTATCACGGCTAGATTTGCAAAGTCAGCCGTGATAGGCTACGTCAATCGTCACGTAGCCTATCACGGGTGACTTAAAAAAAAAAAAAGCACGTACGGATAATGGCGGCCCCCATAGGGAGCCGCCATTCCCGTTCCTTATTTGGTTGCTGTAGTCTACGTAAAGATTTACGTAGACTACGGCGAAAATAAGGGCAACGCTTTATATATATTATTTTATAACCCATCAACATAATCCATGGAAAGGTAAGTGACTTTCGTACATCCCTATCTTGAATGCCTTTAGCATGGGAGAGCCCACCACCTCCCTAGGTAATTGGTTCCATTGTCATATTGCTCTGACAGTCAGGAAGATTTTCCTGATGTTCAGCCGGAATCTGGCTTCCTGTCACTTGAGCCCATTATTCCGTGTCCTGCACTCTGGGATGATCGAGAAGAGATCCTGGCCTTCCTCTCTGGGACGACCTTTCAAGTACTTGAAGAGCGCTATCCTATCTCCCCTCAGTCTTCTCTTCTCAAGGCTAAACATGCCCAGTTCGTTCAGTATCTCTTCATAGGGCTTTGGTTCCAGTCCCCTGATCACTTTGTTGCCCTCCTCTGAACCCTTTCCAGCTTGTCTGCATCCTTCTTAAAGTGTGGTGCCCAGAACTGGACACAGTACTCCAGATGAGGCCTAACCAGTGCAGAGTAGAGGGGAACTAGTATTTCCTGGGATTTGGAAGCTATGCTTCTATAAATGCAGCCCAAAAGAGCATTTGCCTTTTTTGCAGCCACATCACATTGTTGGCTCATATTCAGCTTGTGATCAACAACAATTCCAAGTTTCTTCTCGCTTGTAGTGTTGTTGAGCCAAGTATCCCCCATCTTGTAACTGTGCATGTTCCTCTGTTGTTGGGGAATGCTGGATGGGAGAGTGTTGTTGCACTCTTGTCCTGCATGCGAGTTTGCCATGGGCAGCTGGTTGATGGACCCTTGGTCTGATCCAGCATGATTCCTCCTTTGTTCTTTGAAGCTGCCTTATACCAACTCAGACCAACGGTCCATCCAGGTCAGTACGGTCTACACCAACAGTGGCTCTCTAGGGCTTCAGGCTGGGAAAGAAGACAGGGATTGAACCTGGGACCTTTTGCATGCAAAACATGAGTTCTGCCTTTCAGTTAGGGTTAAGGTCTCTTATATTAGAATGCTAAACACTGGTATGCCTAATGCAGTCAGCATTTCCAAGGCTTTATCCAGTGGTGTAGTGCAGGCAGGGCTTGCAGGGACGCAACCCCAGCAGTTTTTCATTAGCAGGGACTCTGATGTCATCTGCCACCCCCGTCAGAATTCCCTGTTCCCTCTGAGCTTAGCTGCGATCCTCACTGTAGCTGTGGGGGGAATGAATTTTCCAGGCAACAATATATTGTTTCATGTTGGAATGCAGAGTATTTGGGATAACATGGTCTGGAATGGGCAATTAAGACCTATTTGCTTTACCAAAGACATGCTCCTGGTGGAGATGAAAACTCCTAGAATTGATTTGTTGATTTGAATCGACACAGCTGCCTGAAATTTTTGGACTGCCCTTGGAGACTGTCACAATGAGCTCCTGCATTTCCAAATTTACCACACTACACCAGTGTGTGTGTAGTTCAATCCAGCTGGGTGTGTGGACGTTTCTGTTGGAGGGGGGGGGAGATATAATGAAGGAGCTTAGGGAAGGCTAATGGGTAATGTTGGGGCGCTAAGGGAATGTGCAAGGGGGCTGTTTAAATGAGAAGGGATCTGTCCATGAGGGCTGAGTTGAGAGGGTGAAGCTTCCATAGAGTATCATATTTTGAAAACCTAAAATGTTTGTGTTTGAGTGAGTGGGTGGGTGAAAAAGCTTTTAACACCCCTGCATGTTTTCTCAGACATCAATGAAATACCACTGCCCTATTCTCAGCTGCACTGTTTTTGGATCCCAGCTGAAGGCTGTATATCTTACAAGGTTGTATAATCTTAGAAGGGGGCGTGGATGTGACTGTCACGAAGGGACCTTGCACTTCTGAATTTGCCACTACACCACTGGCTTTATCCAGGTCAACCCAATATTCATGGCCTATTTTGAGGGCCTGCATTTTTATTTATTTATTTTTTTAATGGATCATGGCATGACACCAAGGGAGAATTCCTCATGCATCATTTTCCCCAAATAGCTCTTCTGGTGGGATAAGAGACAGGAAAAATATGGATCTTCTCTCTTTTCCGTCCAGTAGCTAATAGCAGGTGTGGTGGGGGTGGCCAATTTTGGGAGGAAAATGGCATGGGGGGGAGGGTTTAAAGCCTAATCCAATTCCTCTGCCCACATCAGCTGATATTAAGTCCTTTTTTTAAGACAGGTTATCCAGTTGCTGATCTCCTTTTTAATGAGCAGTTTGGTTTTGACTACAGTAGATCCTGGAAGCATTTGGGGAAAATAAGAGATAAAGGCAGTGACTACTTGCACAAAAAAAGGTGCAGCAAAAAGAATCCTTAAGGTGATGTCCTGAAATTCCTTCCTCTCTATTCAGTGTGAAACTGTACAAAAGAGGGCAGGAAAGGTGATGTGGTAACTAATGCCACATCTCATGTACCTAATGAACTCGGGCAAGGCTTCTAGTAAGCTCTTCCTCACAGTTCATCGGTAAAACAAAATTTCACTTCCAAGCTCAGTCTCAGTAACATTGCCAAATGTTACCTCAAAGCATTTAAAAAAGCACCCCCCCACACACACACACACACTGTTAGTCACCTCTGCAAACCATGGTTTTATAGAGTCATAGTCACATAAACTTATAATGATGGCTGCACTTACCAGAATCCCAATAATTCCTTTAATGCAAACCATCATTAATGTAGCTTCAAATCTCTTCTGGCCACAGAAACTGTGCTGACTCAGTGCTGCTAACTCAGCACCTTTAGCTTCCACTTGGGCTGTAGTTTCCTGCTTGCTTAGCTACTCTAATTCAGTATACTTCTCTCTCTCTCTCTCTCTCTCTCTGTGCCTCCTTTCCAAGGCTGCATTCAACCACTGGTGTCCAAGTTGTCCATCTCTGTTGTGGAATAAACCCCCTTTTAAAAAGCAGCATGAGTGGCAAATGTTACTATTACTGAGAACCAGTAAGGACTAATGTTTACTTGTGCAGCCTAGTCTTGTACATTTTTATTCAGAATTAAATCTCTCTAAATTCAGTGGGATAGCTCCAAGTAAGCATGCATAGGATTGCAGCCTTAAGTAGAAAACAAAGGAATAAAATGAGGGGCTTGAGGATAGTAGAAAGGCTGCTTGAGAGACTGTGCACCAGTCAGAATGAGGACCATGCCATCAAGACTATGAGAGGTACATGAGTTTAATTTAATTTCCCTGCTCAGACTGTATTAAAGAAGAAGAAGAAAAAGCTCTTACGTGGTAAAAATAGCATTCTGTATGGGAATAGGGCAGCAATTCCCTGAACATAGGTTTGGTATTATGGTAATCAATCATAAAGAGGGGGGGGGGAGACAAAGGATGAACATGGCACCAATAGCAAACAGCTGCATATTAATGCAATTAATAATTTGTGGAAGGAAGAAAATGTAGTCTACTTCAGAACAGACAAGAAGTTTAGCATCCTTTCCCCCTCTCTTCCTCAGTACAAAATAAATGCCTGGGCTGGATGAAATGAGAGCCCAAGCGGTGTAGTCGTTAGAGTGCGGGACTGGGACTCAGGAGATCCATGTTCTAGTCCCTACTTGGCCATGAAGCGCACCGGGTAACTTTGGGTCCATCACTGACTCTCAGCCTAATCTACATGATAATTATAGGGTTGTTGGGGGGAATAAAAGGGAGAAGAAAATAAGATATACCATCTTGGGCTCCTTGAAGAAAAGGCAGGATATAAATGTAATACTGTAGTTTTAATGTTTTATATATTTTATGTTGTTTTATTGTGTGCTCTTTGGTTTTAATTTTTGTGAACCGACCAGACAGCTTTGGTTATTGGGTGGTATAGAAATGAAAAGAAAGAAAGAAAGAAAGAAAGAAAGAAAGAAAGACCTTTCTCACCGATCTGGCCCACTGCACAGGACCTACACGTAGGTGGGCCCTTATATCCAAGGATAGTGGACGGTTTCATTCCATTTACATATCGATAAGAATTTATCAAATGGGCACTTCCCAAATCAGTGTGCAAACTGGAATGTAGTTGTCCTCTGGTATTCAGACTTCTCAGAATTTTGTGAGGCAGTTCTCTGAACATAAAATGCATACAAAGATGCATGTATTAGGAGAAATGGTGCACAAAAATGCTTATCTTAGAAAAATGCACATAAAAATGCATATTATTATTTTTTATGTCCTTTAAAAAGAAAATTACAAACTTAAGCAGAAAGGGGACAGAATGAATTTAAGACTGGAAAAATGAGAAACTGAGAGAAATTGTAACTGATAGATTCATCCCTCTCTACCTAAATCACAAATCTTGCTCATCGCTGACGAAGAGACATTCTGGAGACTTGCTCTAATTCCTCACTTGGACTTTAGCTGGAAGCTCACCTGTGAGATGCCATACAGCTGTGGACGTCACGCCAACAACCAGGGTCAAATGACCTGCTTCAGGTGGCATAAAGGGGGAGGGGCAGATGAAGGCAAAATGGTGCTTGAATGGTTCAGCAAGACTTTAAAGTTTTGGCCCAAAGAGTGGGGAGACACATTGGACTCTGCTTCATGTAGCAAAATGTCTTTGGTTACCTGCCAAGAACTGGCATGTAAGAGGTAAAATTAAAAGATAAGAGAATGCAAGAAGAAGAGAAGTTGCAGAGCTATAGGTAGGGCAAACAAGAACACAGAAAGCAACTACAGTGACTGGGAAAAATGGAAGCAGACAACTTTTTTTCTCCATTCCCTGATCTTTTACCAGGGGGGACAAAAGAGCGTGAAGGTTTGCATAAAATCTGATCATGCCAATGTATGTTTACGGATGCAAAATTGGAACTAATTCCTTTAATTTAAATAGAAATACCATACATCGCACCATTGTGGGGAAGGCTGATGTTCTCCCTTCTTATTGTCCTTTGTCTTTAAGCTGGACTTGGACTGGAGAGCCTCTCAAATAGAGGATGTCTTTCTCCCCCTCTCAGTGCATAGTTAAACTATGGAATTCGCTACCACAAGACATAGTAATGGCCACCAATTTGGATGGCTTTAAAAGGGCGTTAGACAAATTCCTGGAGGAACATGCTCTCAATGGCTACCAGTCCTGATGACTCTATAGTACCCCCAGTATCAGAGGTAGTATGTACACCAGGTGCTGGGCAAGACTGGGTGGGAGGGTGCTGTTGCACTCATGTCCTGCTTGTGGGTTTCCCGTGGGCAGCTGGCTGGCCACTGTGTGAACAGAATGCTGGACTGGATGGGCCCTTGGTCTGATCCAGCAGGCCTCTTCTTATGTTCCTTTCTTCTTATGTCTTCAAACAGAGGGTTGCCTAAATTAGGGCACATGGCCACCCCACTTTGTCAGCTGAGGCCCTCCTCCTGTGTCCCTCCACCATCTAGTTAGGTGTTGGTCACCAGAGAAAGGAACCTTGTAGTCACAGCTCCCCATTTATGGAATGCCTTAGCCAGGGAAGCTCATGTGGTGTCAACTGCAATGTCATCCCAGCACCACAGGCTTCTTAATGTCATATCAATATAGACTGTATGATGATTGTATCCACCCTGCTGTTCATATGCTGATTTTCCACCTGTTATTTTCCACCTGTTATTTCCACTTTTAGTTTAAATAGTTTGCATTTATTTTTAATATTGTTTAATATGGGTGGCCCATGTGCCTGCTGGCTGCTCCGTCTGCTGTCCAGGTGCTAACTGTGGATGGGCAACTTCAAGGCCCCTGCTGCTCTCCCTCCTCATGGTCCTTTGACTTTAAACCAGACTTTGACCAGACAGCCCATCAAATAGAGGACACCTTCAAACAGAAGATTGTCCTCTGCCAGCTCTCCAAAACTGAGGTCTCTCCTTTGTAAAGTAGGACACCTGGCCACGCTAGGTGGCAGCAGGCAGCAAAAGCACTCCATAATGCTCCTTCCAACAGTCCCCCCTCTGTGGCATCATTCTGGACCTGTAGAGGCTGCTATTTTAATTACAGTGGTGGCTAGACCAGGCCAGCTGGTGGTGCTTGGAACACTAAACTGGGAAACCTTTTTAAAGTGTCCCAAGGCAGATATCAGCAGTGGGCTCAGCCATGGCACCGAAGCCCCAACAGTTGCCCAAGGATGCCCAGTCAGTGGAGGCTGGTGGCTCTGATGTCAGTGGATGCTGTATGGGTTCAGCACCTTGGATAGTTCCTTTGGAGTTCTGACTGGTTCTGATTGAAACCCGGAGCAGATTCACTGCTCCGCTGACATCGGAGCCACCAGCCCCCACTGTGCCTAGTCCTGATTCTGGCTCTGCATACTTACTTTGGCCCCACTTGGAACTGTGGGGCAGTTAACACTCTCTTTGCTGTCAAATGCAGTTCTCTTTCGGGACGGTCTGAAGCCCTTAGAGATGCACACAGGCCTGCTCTATTGCCTCTAAATATATTCCTTTACCCAGAAGCTGCTCAGCTGCCTTTGAAATATGCATTTTTAAAGATAGTGAGGTGGACAAGGCCAAACCTTCCTATTGAGTTTATGCCAGCTACAGCTCTAACTGCAATAGTTGAGCAAAAAAAGAGAGATTGTCATAAGCGTTTACATAGCCACCCCCATGGTTTGCTGTCCGTTCTGCCAATACAAAAGGGAAATTACTCCATTCATGAGACTACATGGCTCTATAGAAGTGACCTTTTCATTAGCAGTTTCTTAAAATGTTCATAAAAACCTTGGAAGATTGCTCGCTTGCTCACCCAGTGACAAAGAAATTATAGCATTGGCAAAGAAAGCCTGTTAGAAAAAAAATTCCTCTCCCATGCAAAATCCTCTTTTTCTCATATAGGAAAAAATTACAGTTTTCTTTATGACACTTGTAGACCAGTGTCAGATTACCTCTCAGGGGTGAGGGTGATGGAAGGTTTTAATCTTAAGGAAACACCCACCTCTTGCTCTTTTCTTAGAGAGAGTATGCGGGTCCTTTTCACCCTTCTAGGAGGGTTAAGAAGCCTGGCTCCTCACCGAGATTTCCGTGCAGCAGTTTTAACTAACTCTGATACCCAAATCTAGCCGAGGGATGGGACACGTGTGGCCCTCCATATGTTGCTGGACTGCAACTCCTATCAACGCTAGCCAACATAGCCAGTGGTGAGGGATGATGGGAGTTGCAATCCAACAACATCTGGAAGGCCCTGTGGATCTAGTATCTATCAAGTGCTTCCCCATCTTATGGTGTGCTAAAGCAATGGGCAGTTACCTGCTTGACAAAGTCTCCTGGAAACTCCTTCTTATTTCCAGAAGAGTGTAATGATCTGCTCTGCTAGCAACAAGGGAGAGGGCCTTGTTCTGGTGGCCCTAGGGATGTACGGAAGTCTTACCTGGCTCCGCACCAGGCAATCTGTGGTAGGGGCAAGGCGCTCCGTCCCTCTCCCCGGAATCCTGCCCGGACCAGCTCCGTTCCGCGGAGGCTCCGTGGAGCCGCCGGCTGGGGCCAGCCGCACCCAGAGTTCCAGCCATGGCCAGGCTGCTGCAGCCGCAAATGGCAGCCATCGTAGCAGCCGCCATTTGTGTGCTTGCAGTCAGCTGTGATAGGCTACGTAAATATTTATGTAGCCTATCACAGAAAAGTGCAGGGATGCAAATGGCAGCTGCTATGCCATTTGTGCCCTGCTGTTTGCCGTGATAGGCTATGTAAATACTTACGTAGCCTATAACGGCTGACTGCAAGCACGCAAATGGAGGCCTCTACGATGGCTGCCATTTGCAGCCGCAGCAGCCTGGCAGCGGCCGGCCAGGAGAACAGCTGGAGCTGCCGCCGCTGCATCTGCCACCGCCACATCCGCCACCAGGTAAGCTCCGTCCAGGGGGGATTCCGTGGGGTGGCAGGGGGGGAAGGCCGTTCGCCCACAGATTCTGGGGGGGCAGATTCTAAAGAATCTGGCCTCACTGGACTCTGTGGCAGAATTCTCTGACATCCCTAGGTGGCCCCCCAATTATGGAAGGATCTCCCTGACGAGGCCTGCTTGACACCAACATTGCTATCTTCTCAGCACCAGGTCAAGATTTTTCTCTTTTCCCAGGCATTTAGCAGCATGTGATGAGTTTTTAATTGATCGTAGATTCGTTGTATGGTTTGCTGATTGCTCAGAGTTGTTTTTAGATATATGTTGTCTCTGTGTATACTGTCTGTAGTATGATTTTTATGTTTTTAAATTTTGCATATTTTATTTTTAATGCTTTTAATCTTTGTAAACTATCCAGAGAGCTTTGGCTATGGGGCAGTATAAAAATGGAATAAATAAGAATAATAATTTGCTTGAAGTGACAATCTGGCAATTCAGAACATGAATTTTGGTTCTGGAGAGCTTCTAGATCACAGTGATGTATCCCCAAATCAGATGATGAAAGCTGCAATTCTATGCACATTGAGAGAATATCCTATTGAACCCACATGTATGGGACTGGGCTTCAAGTGAGACTTCTACCTTCATTGAAAAAAACATTAATTCTTTCAATGACACCTTTCTATAAGGACCAATAACAGCACTGCAGAGAGATAACCTGGAGCCTGAGGCAATATATAATCCTGCAGCCCCCCTCCTATACTTTCCTCAATGTCAGTAGATAACACAGAATATTTAGGTACATGAAATATCAACATTATAAATATATTATATATTTTAGTATGTAGTATTTAATGATAATACATTCATTAATAACCCTGAATGCCAATTCACTAGATAGGCAAGCCTACTTTAATGGAAAGCAAAAGGAACAACTTACAAACTTAGGGAATTACAGATAATCATAATATCTATAAATATTATTTATGATTAACAGCAGAAATTATCGAGCATTCACATAATTCAAATAAAAAGTAATTTATTACAGGTAGCCCACTTGAATGACTTCTTCCTTGATATACTTTTGGCGAACTTACCAATGAAATTGTAAAAAGAGATTTGCCTAGCAAGTTTCCTTTCTGCTAAGAGTGTAATAAGATAGACTTCCGGTCAGAGCCAATGTCGCCCTTGCAGCATTCTGCGGAGTTTCCACGGGAGGCTATCTCAAACAGCTTTTTAAAGGTTGAAAAACCTTTTCATCTCTCCCCTGGAATGAAAAGGGGAGTCAAGGCAGCATCTGGATGAAGTCTTGGTAAATTAGTCCTCTCGGTGAAGCAGCAGGGGGGCTGGATTCCGAGACTACCCTCCCAGAGCTTAATCATCGCCAAAAGTTGTTTTGAAAATTTAAATAGGAGAAATTAGGGCTGACGTGCTCCATTCTAATTTATGGATTAAGAAATACCAACAATATCTGAGGAATGGTTTAAGAAATATTGACAATATTTGAGGATATTTGAGGACCTGCAAGATCTGTTTGAAGAGAAACATGGCTACAGCAAGGAGAAAAAAAGAAAATGCATCTCCGCCCACTCCCCCCATACCTCCTTTGGCAAAGGCGCCGAGAACTAGGGAGAATTCCACCACGGACTCCAGTGAGGCCAGATTCTTTAGAATCTTTAGAATCCCCCCCCCCCGGAGTCTGTGGCAGAATGGAGCAATGCCCCCGCCACCCCGTGAAATTTACCTGGGACAGAGCCTACCTTTGTTGGCCGTCCACTGCCCCGCGAATGGCTGCCCCGGTCTGCAGCCACCATTTCCTCTCTACTTTAGCCGTGACCCCCTAATGCAGGGATGCAAATGGCGTAGTTCCTGCCTTTTGCCATGATAGGCTACGTAAATATATATGTAGCATGTCACGGCTACCGCAGGGACACAAATGGCAGCCTCTACGGCGGCCGCCATTTGTGGCCACAGCCCAGCAGCAGGATCCCCACGCTTTCTTGCATTTCTTTTTCTTTGGGATGGATTGAGTTGCTGCCTCCTGAACAATGTTACGGACCTCCGTCCATAGTTCCTCAGGCACTCTGTCTGTCAGGTCTAATCCCTTAAATTTATTTGTCACTTCCACTGTATATTCATAAGGGATATGATTTAGGTCATACCAATGCCAAAGAGTGTTCAAACTACCGTACAATTGCGCTCATTTCACATGCCAGCAAGGTTATGCTCAAAATCCTACAAGCTAGGCTTCAGCAGTATGCGAACCGAGAACTACCAGAAGTACAAGCTGGGTTTTGAAGAGGCAGAGGAACTAGAGATCAAATCACCAACATTCGCTGGCTCATGGAGAAAGCAAGAGAATTCCAGAAAAATGTCTATTTCTGCTTCATTGACTACGCTAAAGCCTTTGATTGTGTGGATCACAACAAACTGTGGCAAATTCTGAAAGAGATGGGAGTACCAGACAACCTTACCTGTCTCCTGAGAAATCTGCACGAGGGTCAAGACGCAACAGTAAGAACCAGACAGACACGGAATAACCGATTGGTTCAAAATTGGGAAAGGAGTACGACAAGGCTGCATATTGTCGCCCTGCTTATTTAACTTATATGCAGAGTACACCATGAGAAACGCCGGGTTGGATGAATCACAGGTCGGAATTAAGATTGCCTGGAGAATTATCAACAACCTCAGATACGCAGACGATACTACCCTAATGGCAGAAAGCGAAGACGATCTAAAGAGCCTCTTGTTGAGGGTGAAAGAGGAGAGTGCAAAAGCTGGTTTGAAACTCAACATTAAAAAAACGAAGATCATGGCATCTGGCCCCATCACGTCCTGGCATATAGAAGGGGAAGAAATGGAAGCAGTGACAGATTTTATTTTCTTGGGCTCCAAGATCACCGCAGACGGTGACTGTAGCCATGAAATTAAAAGACGCTGCTCCTTGGGAGGAAAGCTATGGCAAACCTAGACAGCATAGTAAGAAGCAGAGACATCACCTTGCCGACAAAGGTCCATATAATCAATGCTATGGTTTTCCCAGTAGTAATGTATGGCTGCGAGAGCTGGACTATAAAGAAGGCTGAGCGCCGAAGAATTGATGCTTTCGAACTGTGGTGCTGGAGAAGACTCTTACGAGACTGCAAGGAGGTCAAATCAGTCAATCCTAAAGGAAATCAACCCTGAGTGCTCATTGGAAGGACAGATCCTGAAGGTGAAGCTCAAATATTTTGGCCACCTAATGCGAAGAGAAAACTCACTGGAAAAGACCCTGATGCTGGGAAAGACTGAAGGCAAAAGGAGAAGGGGACGGCAGAGGATGAGATGGCTAGATAGCATCACCGATGCAATGAATATGAACTTGAGCATGCTCCGTGAGAGAGTGGAGGACAGGAAGGCCTGGCGTGCTATGGTCCATGGGGTCACGAAGAGTCGGACACGACTTAACGACTGAACAACAACAATCAACCTGCAATTTTTGCATGGCTGTCATACTGTCCTAGTCTTTTTTAATGTTAACAAAAACCTGATGGTCTTTGCGATTACCCCACAATCCAGATCCATTGGATATGCCCCACTGATTAACTGAGCACAGCCATTCAAATAGGGGACATCTTTAAAAAAGAGGACAGAAGAGTCCTCTGTCTGTCGTCTCTAAAAGAGGACACATGGCCACCCTATGGTGGTAAAGCTTCTTGCAGTGGACATTGGGGCCTAGTGCCTCCTTCCTGTTCGGGATTGCAGCAGCTTTTTGTTGTCCCTCACAATTTATCATGTTCAGTCAAGGAATGACTCCGTCTCATCTTTGTGAAATAGGCTACAGAGTGGTAAAGCTTGCAGTGAATGTTGTGGCCTGCTACTCTTCTTGCCTCTGCTCCAGGCTGCTGTTTGTCCCATCTTACAGTCCTTAGTGAAAGAAGCAATATACCACCTAGGCACACCAACAGGAAATCCTGGGAATAGGCTTCTTATTTGACCCTGCAAGGCAGGAATGAGGAACTTCTGGCCCTGCAAACGCTGTTGGATTCAAACTCCCACCAGCCCCAGCTAGCAGGACCTATGGTCAGGAGTGATGAGGTTTATAATCCAACAACATTTGGATTTCCCCTGCTCTGCTATAAGCCACTGCCCTGAAGGCCAAAGATGAAAGGTCAGAGAGGCGCAACCTTGTTTTGTCCTTATGCCAGTCTTCCCAACCTGGTCCTCCAGATGTTTTGGACTGTAACCCCCATCATCCTGACCAGTCATGCTGGCTGGGGCTAGTGGGAATTTGAGTCTGAAACATTTGGAGGGCACTAGGTTGGGGAAGGTTGCCTTTGGCAACAGGAGTAATACTTTGGGGGCCTTCAGCCTTGTGTGGGCTCTGGGACAGTTTTCATCCTTTGCTCCCCCGCTGCAGCCCTGAATAATTCCCTTGCGGAAATTCTGCCTTTTATATAGTGCTTTATAAGAACCATCTCAGGAGCTGTACCTTGTCAGTCGTTAAATGCTTTTGCTCATCATGATCAAGGCCTGACAAATTGCCATGGTTAGGCTCAGGGTTTGCTAATGGCCCTCAGGATTTTTACTTTCCACTGTAGTTGTGGCCTGACTCACTTGCATGAGTCATCTGAAGCTGCTATTTATTGTTCAGGCATCACACTGTTAACAGTGTGATGCACCAATTATGTTCTTGTGTTATTATGAAATTGTGCAGATTGATCTGTAAGGAGCTCTTGCCTGGATGCTCCTGATTTGTGAAGGGTTTGGATTTTTATTTCATGCCATGGATGAAAATGATGATTTGATTAATGTATGGCAAAAAGCATATTTAATTGTCTGCTAAAGAACAGAAAGTCATTGTGAAATATACACGCTTTTCATTGATTCCTTTGAAAAAGTCCTGTCCTTTTTACAAGAAACTGAATCATAGAATCATAGAATTATAGAATAGTAGGGTTGGAAGGGGCCTACAAGACCATCGAGTCCAACCCCCTGCTCAATGCAGGAATCCAAGTCAGAGCATCCCCAACAGATGGCTGTCCAGCCTCATCTTGAATGCCTCCAGTATGGGAGAACCCACCACCTCCCCAGGTAATTGGTTCCATTGTCGTATTGCTCTAACAGTCAGGAAGTTTTTCCTGATGTTCAGCCGGAATCTGGCTTCCTGTCATTTGAACCCATTATTCTGTGTCCTGCATTCTGGGATGATCGAGAAGAGACCTTGGCCTTCCTCTGAGCACCTCTGAGCACCATAGTTTCCAAAGAGCCTCCATTGTTCAATCCTGTTTGTGTGGACTTATGGCATCAGCAGTTTGTCTTAAAATGGGGCTTCAGTTTTAAAGTGTTCCTCAAATCTCTCCCCTCCACCCCCCCTTCTCTCTCTTTCTCTCTCTCTCTCTCTCTCACCCACCCACATCCAAACACAGCCCTTTGTAGCTGATAAATTTCTGTTCCTTAATATTATAGAGGAAGATATTATTTCATCTTCCTCTAAGTATTAATGGCTCCCTACAGCCACATTCTTAAGCTTTCCATTCCTAAAGAATTCAGACCTGCTTTATTGGAAAATTAAAGGTGAGGATCTTCCAGTTCCAAGAAGAATTGCTGGATGAATGAAAAAGCATTCAGTTTACAGGTTGCCAAAGCCTACCAAATTGAAAAAAGATTATTATTCAACAACAAGTTCCAGAGGTACATCGAAACAGAATAAATTAGGAAGACAATCATCCTTTGGCTCAAAACAAAGCCAGTCTTTGTACTTTCAATTTGCTAAGTATGAAATAGGTCTTAAAACTAGTGTCTTTCCAAAAGGATGACCTGGTTTGCACATAACTGCAAGCCACCATGGGTGAATTTCCCTATAGAGTTGCATTTTAAACATTTAAGTGGGAGCACGCTGCAGCTTGTGATGTCTGAACCTGGCCAGGATGGACTATGGTTAACAAGCCACCCAGAACCCATGGCCTGTTTTAGGCTTCTGGGTGGCTTGTTAACCATAGTCCATCCTGGCCAGGTTCAGACATCACAAGCTGCAGCGTGCTCCCACTTAAATGTTTAAAATGCAACTGTTTAACCTGTTTAAAATGTTTAACCTGCCAACCTAGCAGTTTGAAAGCAAGAAATTGCAAGTAGATAAATAGGTACCGCCTCGGCGGGAAAGGTAACAGCGTTCCGTGCACCTCGGTGTTCAGTCATGCCGGCCACATGACCACGGAAGCGTCTTTGGACAGCGCTGGCACTTCAGCTTAGAAACGGGGATGAGCACCACACCCTAGAGTCGGACACGACTGGCTGGGGACACCTTTTTTTTATGACTTGTTAACCACCCAATAACCCACCCTGGCTGGGTTCATACATCATGACAACCTGCAGTGTGCTGCTGCTGTGGCCTGAATTTTTAAAATGGTGGCCAGCACTGCGACAACAAGCTCCACAGGGAAATTTACCCACAGTGGCTTCTCATTACATGCAAACCAGCCCGATATATGGGAATCTGGTATTACATACACCCTATATTGATATTTATGAAAAGTGGGTGCTAAGTCTCATAGAATGAGTTCTGTTTCGCTCTTCCTCTGATCACTTTATTTGTTGCATCGGTTTCTCAGAATGGCTAGACGTCAGATTCTTGAGTACTAGCACTGCAATTAGTGTGCCTCTGCCAACTTCTAATGATTTGACATCTCCATGTGTGCTGCTGTTAGAAAGAAACTGATTGTATATTATGCAATGGCAATACACACCGAGAGAGAGAGAGAGAGAAGGCTCTTCTTTTCTTTGGAAATCATAAGTGATGCATCTTCCTTGATGCTATGCATGCAAGAAGATGGTGAAGCAAATACTTTTGCACATCAAGTAAGTTTCATCTTTTCCCAGCAGCGTCTCTAAAACGGGTGATTAGTGTGACTAGTGGAAGGGGGTTCGGCTAAGCAGCTGTCTGTTCTATGAGAAAGAACAGGATGAAACCTTCCTGCTGTGCACTGTGGTCTATTATGATCAGGCTGCTATACCCATCCTTGGACTGCACCATTCAGAGTGCTTATAATTGGGGCAGTAGGTCCCCAGAACAGAAAGGGATAGAGCTTCTCTTTCTGTTGGAAGCACTGTGATAAATGCCAAAGAACAGATTGTTACACACCATAATGTAATGCATATTCTGTTTCTATCTTTCTTACATTTCTGCCAAGCTAGTAGAATGGCAGGTTTCTAATGCCCCAGTTACTGTGGTTTTTGAGAGAACGTGCTTGAATCACTACTGCTCCTCATTCATTTCTGGGAACACAGGCCTGTTGTCACAAAGGAAAAGAAATCCTTTGTTCAGCTAGAGCAGGTTTCCCGCAATAGCTTTGCAAGATCACAGCCCATACATCCTAGAGACTGCAATAGCCATACATTCACCAGTGTGACAGTCGGCATTTTAACAAATGGATTTTTCTTAACTGGTTTTAAAAATGTTGCCTTTTCCTAATCCCCTTATTAAATGAAGCTATTTGAACTTTTATTTGTTTCGTTTTATACCTCCATTTGCATTTGACAGTGAATAAAAGGGAATGGAAAATATAATATTAGCCAGTTGTTCTGGTCCTGTCCAGGCTGATAGACTTTGTAAGTATTGGGTGTCTTGTATATAAGACACATACAGCTTATTTTAAAATTAAAGATGTGTTAAGACATGCACAGTTTGTTTTTACTTTTGAAATTATATTTCTGGAACAAGAAGGCAAGATCATTCTTTATTATTCTTGTATCACACATTTATTAAGCATTACATGGGAGAAAGTGCTGCTGATTTTGTTTTAAACAAACACAGTTTGTTAATGCACATGACAGCAACCTTATAGTACCTCCAATGACAATATTGTAGATATACAACACTCTTATGAAGGGCTAATCCTTTTTTAAACATCTGCAATATTTACTTTTTCAGACAGATTAATTTTGTTAAAACTAATATCACTTGACAGTAACTAATTATTACCATTAAAACTTAATTAGCCATGGATGGTGGTTGAAATTCAAATATCGCCTCCTATTTTCCATTTAATTTGTTGGTTTATTAAGAAAATATCTGAACGTGGTGTTGGCTGCAGGATTTATGCTTTACTGAGCAAAGAGGACCTATACATTCAAAATAACAGCTGAGGAAGAAAAGCTTCCTTCATTAATAAAAGCAATTAGTGAGTTATCCAGCTGTGTGGCCAGGAGAAGCCCCAGCATGTAAATATGATCTTATAATTGGGGCATTCAAAGAAGCAGGCAAAGCATGGGTGTGGGTGTGGGTGTACGTGTGTGTGTGTGTGAGTGAGAGAGAGAGAGAGAGAGAGAGAGAGAGAGAGAAGAAAGAGAAGAAAGAGAAACTGAAGTGGAGATAGGTTGGATTTGGTATGCTAATAGTCAATAAGATTTCTTTTAATTTGAGGGAAGTTTGATATTAATCTATATAATGCAATTACCCATATTTTTAATTTGCAAATTTTGGTTTGATTTTGAACATTTATTGCAAATTAGAATATAACGGGACAGTAAATTCACCCATGTTTGTTTGTTTATTATTAATTATATTTCTATACTGCCCAATAGCCGAATCGCTCTGGTCGGTTCACAAAAATTAAAACTACAAAGTACAATATAAAAACAGTATAAAATATATAAGCTTAAAACTATAGTATAAAAATACAACCAGAATAAAACCTAGCAGCAATGCAGAGATTTAAAATACACTGACAGATTTAAAATAGCAGAGCTAAAAGACTAGAATGCTAAAACGCTAAATTCTGGGAAAACAAAAATATCTTCACCTGGCACCAAAAAGAACACAACAAAAAGAGCCAGGCAAACCTCTCTCGGGAACTCACTCCACAGCCATGGTGCCACAGCAGAAAAGGCCCTTTTCCTGGTAGCCACTTGCCTTACTTCCTTTGGCAGGGGCTCCCGGAGAAGGACCCCTGAAGATGATCTTACGGTCCAGGCAGGTACATATGGGATGAGATGATCATAGAATCATAGAATAGTAGGGTTGGAAGGGGCCTACAAGACCATTGAGTCCAACCCCCTTCTCAATGCAGGAATCCAAGTCAGATCAACCCCGACAGATGGCTGTCCAGCCTCATCTTGAATGCCTCCAGTGTGGGAGAGCCCACCACTTCCCTAGGTAATTGGTTCCATTGTCGTATTGCTCTAACTAGGGATGGCGGAGAATTCTGCCACGAACTCCAGTGAGGCCAGATTCTAAGAATCCGGCCCCCTGGAGTCCGTGGCGGAATGAAAGACTCACCTCCGCCACCCGGGGGAATCCGCATGGGGCCGGATCCTACTTGTTGCCGTCCGTCCGCTGTCACCTGTCCCATCTGCTCCTGCCTGTCTTCAGTCGCAAATGGCATCCGGTGTAGCGGATGCCATTTGTGTCCCTGCCGTTTGCCGTGATAGGCTACGTAAAGATTTATGTAGCCTATCACGGCAAAGAGCAGGGATGCAAATCTCTTCATCAGGCTTTGTTTCCAGTTCCCTCACTCCCCTGATCATCTTTGTTGCCTTCCTCTGAACCCTCTCCAACTTGTCTGCATCCTTCTTAAAGTGCAGTGCCCAGAACTGGACACAGTACTCCAGATGAGGCCTAACCAGTGCTGAGTAGAGGGGGACTAGTACTTCCCGGGATTTGATCCTTCAGATAACCTGGCCCCAAGCCTTTTAGGGCTCTGAATGTTAATACCAGCACTTTGAATTGGGCTCGGACATGGACTGGCAGCCAGTGCAGCTGGAAAAGTACTGGCATGGTATGATCATGTTGGTCAGTCCCCGTTAACATTGTCGCTGACCTGTTTTGGACCAGCTGAAGTTTCTGGACCATTTTCAAAGACAGCCCCATGTATAACACATTGCAGTAATCCAGATGAGAGGTTATCAGAGCATGGATAACTGTAGCAAGGTTATCTCTGTCCAGGTAAGGGCATAGTTTGTATATCAGCCTAAACTGATAAAAGGTGCTCTGTGCCACTGAGTCCACCTGTGCCTTAAGTGACAGTTCTAGGTCCAAACTATGACCCGGACTATGAACCTAATCCTTTAGTGGGAGTGCATCCCCCTCCAGAACAGGTTGAACATCATCTAGCCAGGCAAACAACCCACCCACTAACATTACCTCCGTCTTCTCTGGATTAAGTCTCAGTTTATTGGCTCTCATCCAGTCCATTACTGTGCCCAGGCACTGATTCAGAACAGCCACTGCCTCACCTGGGTTTGACAAAAAAAGGAAGTAGAGCTGGGTGTCATCCGCATATTGATGACACCTCAGGCCACACCTCCGGATAACCTCCCTCAGCATTTTCATGTGTATTTGAACAGCACAGGGGATAAAATAGAGCCCTGTGTAACCCTATAGCATAGTTGCTATGTAGGAGTGGAACCACTGCAGCACAAGTAGGAGCGTAACCACTGCAGCACAGTACCTCCAACTCCCAGCCCAGATAGCCTATCCAGGAGGATACCGTGGTCGCTGGAATCAAACCCCACTGAGGGGGTCCAAGGGAATCAACAGGGTCAGACTCCCCCATCCCTCTTCTGGCAAAGGACATCCCATAGGGTGACTAAGGTAGTTTCCATTCCAAAACCAGGTCTGAAGCCCAACTAAAATGGATTCTAGAGAATCTGTTTTATTCAAGAGTGTCTGGAGTTGTCCTGCAACCACCCACTCAAGCACCTTGCCCAGGAAGGGAATGTTAGCTACTGGTCTATAGTTGTTAACATTTGCAGGGTCCACGTTAGGCTTTTTCAGGAGTGGCCTGATTACCATCTCTTTTAAAGAGACTGGCACCACTCCCTCTGTCAAGGAGGAATTTACAAGCCCCTGGACCCATCTGGATATCCCCTCCTTATTTGATATGATAAGCCATGAAGGGCAAGGGTCGAGCACACAGATTGAACCTTGTCCGCGGAGCTGGCCAGGCTCTGCTCAGAGGGAGAGGGCACTTGGCCACGATCGCGTTGACCACCTGAGTCATCTGCATTCAGCAAAGCAACCTGAGCTTCAACAGGAGCACCAGCCATACTAGCAGGAAAATCCCTGAGAGCCCTCTGGAATCCATCAGAATCCATTAACCTCCGGGGGCAGACCATTTTAATAGGTCCCCTATCCTTGCAGACAGCAAAAGGCTGCCAAGAGTAGGGATGTCAGAGAATTCCGCCACGGACTCCAGTGAGGCCAGATTCCTTAGAATCCAGCTCCCTGGAATCCGTGGCAAAACGGCCTCCCCCCCCCCCCAGCAGAATCCCCTAGGACAGAGCTTACCTGGTGGTGGATGCAGCAGCAGATGCGGCAGCGGCGGCTGGTCTCCTGGCCACTGCCGGGTCGTAGCGGCCACCATTTGCGTGGCTTCCTTGTGCCGTGATAGGCTACGTAAATACTTACGTAGCCTATCACGGCAAAGAGCGGAAGCGCAAATGGCGGCCGCTATGCCATTTGCGCCCCTGCTCTTTGCTGTAATAGGCTACGTAAATACTGTCACGGCAAAAAGAAGCCATGCAAATGGCATAGCGGCTGCCATTTGCGTGTCTTGCTTTTGCTGTTATAGGCTACATAAACACTTACGTAGCCTATGACAGCTTGGCAGCCATGCAAATAGCAGCCGGTGTAGCGGCCGCCATTTGCAGCTGCAGCAGCCTGGCCACGGCTAGAATTCCGGCTGTGGCTGCCCCCAACCGGCAGCTCCACGGAGTCGCCGCGGAGCGGAGCCAGCCAGGGAGGATCCCGGAGGGAAGGATGGAGGGCCTCACCCCGCACCGCTGATGCTCCAGAACGGACGGGTGAGTACATCCCCAGCCAAGAGTTTAAACCTCAATAGGAAGTGATTGGACTATGGGTAGATGTTAATTCCCCCACTTTCAGATCACCATCCTCCTGCCCAGTCAAGAAAACCAGATCAAGCATGTGTCCTCATGTGTTGGGTGGATGACATGTTGAGTCTGTCCCATGGTTGTCATAGCAGCCATGAAGTCCTGAGCCATCCTGAATATAGCAGCCTTGACATGGAAGTTGAGATCCCCCAGAACCATCATCCTAGGGGTCCTCAATACCTAGGGATGTCAGAGAATTCCGCCACAGACTCCAGTGAGGCCGGATTCTTAAGAATCTGACCCCCCCGGAATCCGTGGCAGAACGGCCTCCACCCACCACCACCCCACAGAATCCCCCTGGGATGGAGTGTACCTGGCGGCGGATGCGGTGGCTCCGTTGGCTCCAGTGACTCCGGCGGATGCGGCGGCTCCGGCTGGTCTCCTGGCCGCTGCTGGGCTGCTGCGGCCGCCATTTGTGTGGCTGACTTTCTTTGTGATAGGCTATGTAAATACTTACGTAGCCTATCACAGCAAAGAGCAGGGGTGCAAATGGAGGCCGCTACATCATTTGAACCCCTGCTCTTTGCCGTAATAGGCTATGCAAGTATTTATGTAGCCTATCACAGCTTGGCAGCCATGCAAATGGCAGCCGGCATAGCGGCCGCCATTTGTTGCCACAGCAGCCCAGCAGCAGCCAGAATTGCAGCTGTGGCCGCAGCTGGCCGCAGCTGGCGGCTCTGCTGGCCAGGGAGGATTCCGGGGGGAGGGAATGGAGCACCTCCCCCCCCCACTGCAGATGCCCCAGAATGGAGCCAGGTAAGTGTTTCGTACATCCCTATCAATACCAAGTCCGAGATCATCTCTGTCCGCTCAGACAGGGAGTCTGGTAGCAGGGTGGTCGGTACACCAGCAGAATCCCTAATCTGTCCCAGGTGCCCAACACAAGGTGCAGACATTCAAGATCCACACTTGAATGAACAGGAAGCCTATAGAGGGAGATCAAGTTCCTATAGACTACAGCAACCCCTCCTCCCTGGCATCAAGTTGGTGTTGGTGCTGTACCGAGTACCCAGGAGGGCACAGGTGGGAAAGAGTAACCCTTCCCAGTCCCCTCACCCAGGTCTCAGTAATACATACCAGCTTGGCCCTCTCATCCACAATCAAATCATAGATGAGGGAGATTTTGTTTTGGAGCAACCTGGCATTCAGCAGCAGCAGCACCAGATCCGAAGGGAAGCTGGTAAGGCCACCAGGAACCATCTGGTTGGGGGAAGACCCATAAGAGGGGATAGCTGAAAGGTATGCAGCCCCTCTTCTCCTCAGCTGGCCTGTTAATCCCTCAACACCATTCCTCTCCCTAAGCATGACCACAGTTATGGGGGCACCCCCCCCAAGTTACCCAATGTGTTTCTCAAGCACATATTAAAAATATAAACATGTAAAATGATGTAAAATAATATAAAAGAGAGAGCCACAGCTAAGAAGGAGCAAATGAAGATCCCCATTTGCTCTTTTGTTCTTCAAGCTGCTGCCCTCTACTGATTCTGTTTGCTGCTGTTGGCTGGTTGTATCCCTGAAAAGACGGTAAAGAGGGTCTGGTGTGTGAACCTCTGTACACCTCCAAGTGCAATGCTAAGTGCCTCTGGCAGCCCCCGCCCTTTAATACCTCAAGATAGAAGGCCCCACCACCAAACAACTCCCTGCTTCTGGCAGTCCCCATCCTTTAATACCTGGGGAAGAGAAGAGTGGCTGGTTCACTGATGGTAGTAAGCAGGTGGGAGAACCTTCAAGAAAGCAGACGTCAATAGCAGGCCTCACCACCAAACACACTCCAATTCCCTGACTCTGGCAGCCCCCACCCCCCACATACAATACTTCCAAACCCATAACTGCTCAGTGGCAGAAAGAAGAGAAAGAGAAGACAACTAGAGAAAGGCAGAGGTAAAGAAAGGGGAGAGGGAGTGAGGAAAGTGGACCATGTGGAAGCAAGAAGTGTTGTCAGGAGTCTCAAAATTTGACATCTAAATGTTTGTTGCTGGCACATGTCAATGAATAGTTCCCAAAACAGGTCATAGGGTTTTCCTACATAAGGCATTTATCATGCACTCATTATTCCCTACTCATGGTTGTTCATTAGATGATGATGGGTTCATTAGATGATGCCGTGACCCTCAAGTTTCATTTCTGTGCCTAACGAGCTCTTTCTGAGAGGTTTTTTTAGAGCAGGAAAACTTGTGAAAATGAAAGAAACCACTTTTCTTACTTGTATATTTGTGCTATTCTGCTCTACCACAGTGCCACCTAGAGGTTACGTAGAGGAAAAGGAGGAAAAGAAACACTCTTCGTGTAACGCTTGGATCTCAATTCCGCAACAAAATCAAAAGTATATACAGAAGATTAACAGCCTTGTGTAGAAAAGCTCATACTGGTTGGCACCTGTTCTTAAAGATTATAAAAGGCTATTAAGTAGGGTTGGCAGAGAATTTCTCCCCGAAACTTCGGGGGGCCGAGCGCCAACGTGTTCGGCCCCCCGAAGAAGTTTCGGGGAGAAATTCTCCGCACCCCCCCGCCCCCCGCACCCCCCCCCCGGGACTGGACTTACCTTTCCAGAATGTCGCTCCCGGCGGCGGGTCCCGGCGGCGGTTTGTCGGGTCTTCATCAGGGGCGGGGGCGGCAGCCGATCTTTCAACCGGCTGCCACCGCCGCCATTCCAATAAAACTAAAAAAAAACAAAAAACGCCCCCGTGATAGGCTACATGACAATTAACGTAGCCTATCATGGCTAGATTTGCAAAGTCAGCCGTGATAGGCTACATAAATCGTCACGTAGCCTATCACGGGGGCATTTTTTTTAAAAAAACTTTTTATTTCGCGGCCGGGTGAGGCGAGGCGCCTCCTCCCCGGCTTGAATTTCGGCCAGGCGAGGCGGGAAGCCTCCCCCCCCGGCCTGAATTTCGGCCGGGCGAGGCGGGAAGCCTCCCCCCGCCGGCCTGAACTTCGGGGGGAGAGCAGCGAAGCACCTCCCCCCCACCGCGAAAAGCTGCGAGACCAGGTAAGTGGCTTTCGTGCACCCCTACTATTAAGCCAGCACTTACATACTTTTTCAAGCACTCCAGCAAAATGGCCTTCCCATATGTGTGGCCCCATTTGCAGACTGCATAAGCAGATATAGCATTTCGGCTATTTGTGAGGAGTAGGTGAAGTGCAAGGCCAGGGGGTTGCAAAACTCACAAGCACACCTCCTAGCTCTTCTGTGCTACCAGCCATGTTATGCCATGGTGGTTTTGTTCCAAGCTGCCTTCCGGGGGCAGGGGGATGGTGGGCACTGCTGGTAGCTACCAATTTCTTGGTGGGGGGTGTCCTTTTATACTTAGAATACTATTCAGAATGATGCTCTGTCAAATTTAAATATGGTGGATGGTAGCGCAGAACAGCTGGGAGGTTTCAAATACCTTGCCCTCAAAACCCATTTCCTAAACTGCAAAACAGGGGGAGAGACAGTTTCATCTTGCATCCCCCTCCATATTCAGGCTGAATAGAAAGATTTTTTTTCCTGTTGTCCTTTTCTGTGTGCTGTTTGCACAAATAAATGCAGGCCACAGCTTCCTGGAGGAGCATTGTTCTCAATCAATCAGCATCACCTTCCCGAGCCTTTCGCAGGGCTGTCCTTAGTGTCAGCACCACTTTTTTGAGGGTCTTGGGCAAGACACCTTGAACGGCCCGCTCCCTCAGTGAGTCCATCTTCTCCCCACCATTGTCACTTGCTGCTATTGCCCCTTCCTCATCATCGCTCCCACTTGCTTGCTAGAGAGGTAGAGAGCCAGCAGGCAGCGGCATCTCCTGTTCTTCCTGCCACTGTTGTCTGGGCCAGAGCGAGAGGTGGCTGAACAAGCAGGTTGCGCGGGTGAGCCCCAAGTAGTGCAGGCTTCTCAACGTTTAGGCTTGGCCAGCTACCACATGCAGAAGTGTCCGCCTGAGGAATATGGACTCCTCGTGAGTAACGGTATTCTCATAAGCAAGGCTCTGTTCATGGGTAGACCATTCCACAGGTGCATTGTTGACTTGCAGCTGTGCTCTGGTGGGGCTCTGATGGCCCAAGCTTAGGGCCAAAACAGATATTACTTTAAATGTGTGTCTAGCAGTGATGCCTTCCCCCCATTTTTACTCTAGAGTAGGTGCAGTGGCCCCTGTATGGATCTTAAAAGCCCCCTACCTCTGATGCTAGGGTCCTGATCTGGTTCAGGTCCACTGCACCTAATCTAGAGTAGAAATAGTTTTTGAAAGACATAACTACTAGAGACACATTTAATGTAATTCAGTTTTGGCCTTCAAAAGCCTTCGGGTCTAGGCATAGAGTGCTGGAACAATGTTTGTGCACCCGTTGCCAGACTCGTATTTCCCTAGAAACCTAGCTCTTCTCTGGAACTCCCTGTGCTTGGAATGCCTACTGAGCTTGCCTTTGGAACTGACCCTGCCAAGTTCCCTGGAGCTCTGTAGGACACCACCACCTCTCACGCCAGTGTTGCTGTACTGGGCAAGCTGTAGTTAGGCCTGTATATTCTATTGGAGTTAGGTTCTTCACTCTATAGCAGGAGAAGGAAACATTTTTTCCAGCCAAGCAAGCTGGTGTCAAGGGTAGGTATGGTTGGGCATCTGCCAAAAGCCCATGCCCAGGAGGGGCCCACTGACAAGAACTCAGTGGTGCTGCTCCTCCTCTTTACCATTGCAACCTACTTGCTTGCCTGCCTCTCACTCTGGCCCAAACAATGGTGGCAGTGAGTAGGAGGAGCAGTAGATGCCACTGTCTCCTTGCTCACTGGCTCTCTGCCTGTCAAGTAAGCAGGTAGTAGCAATGATAAGAGGACCAGGAGCAACAGCAGCTGCTCACAATGGCAGTGAGAAGTGGGGATGCTGGAGAAATTCGAGATGTATTAAAACGATCTCGGATTTCTAAGAATCCGACCTGCGGAATCCACTGCGGAGTGACCCCCTCAGGCCCTGAGGCATCCATGGACTTTTGGATGATATTTTTTTACTTTCCTGAAATTTACGCATATAAATCCGTAGAAAAATACGTAAGTTTCTGCTGAGGAAACGTAGAATGGAATAGGAGACAATACACTAAATGTTGCATACTGGGGTAAATTATGTAAATACTTATGTAAATACTTACATGATTATTTCCGTAATTATTTGCGTATTTTTCCGCATGACAAAAAAAAAAATATTTGCATCCGTTTGTGGGCGGATGATGGAACAAAAGGCACCTGAAAATCTGCAAAACACAGACGGAGCAGATTTTACACAGTCCGTATATCCCTAGAGAAGGTAGACTCACTGAAGGAGGGGGGGCCATTGAGGGTTTGTTGCCCAAGGACCCTAAAAAATCTGGAACCAGCACTGCTGCCAAGCTCTGCATTGCCTCAGCCAAAACCTGCCAGGGTCCTCATTCCAGCAAAGTGGGTGGGGCCAGAGCAGGGCATGTCTGCACACACAGAGAGAGAAATAAACACACATACATGCTCACACACATGCATATTCTCTCTCACTCAGGCTAGAGCAGGGGCGGGCAGCACGTGGGTCGTAGGCCACATGGGGCCCCCACCCACCCCAGCGTGGTCCTTCCCCCACTGCCCTCTGCCACCATCAACACCACCACACCACTGAAATGCAAGGTGGCAGCAAAAGATAAAATTTCAGATTATCAGTACACAGTGGCAACTGGGACAAATGTAGCTTGTTCTTAAATTTAGCTTGTTGAAAACAAACTAGATTTGATCTAGTTGCCACCACATTTTTTGCTGCCAGTGGCAGCAGGAATTCACCTCATGTTAGACAGGGGTTTGGAGAGGTGAAAATGGCCCCTGGAGCCCCGGAGTTGCCTACCCCTGGTCTATAAGTTGGCTCACATGTGTGACGGGTGCTGTTGCACTCATGTTCTGCTTGTGGGTTTCCTATGGGCAGCTGGTTGGCCACTGTGTCAACTGAATGCTGGACTAAATGGACCCTTGGTCTGATCCAGCAGGGCTCTTCTTATTTTCCCCACCAGGAAAGGTGTGGGAGGATACCTCAGGCTCATGAGTTCTTTCCCACTGCACTCTATTGTAAACCTTAATGCACACTACGTTCCAGACACAAAAGTACCCATGCTGGTAGGCTCTTCACCCATCATGGAAACTGACTGAACAGCTCCTGTGACTGGGAACCATTCCTGTTGGCTTCAGTTCACATTAAATTCATATATACAGGAGGGAAGGAATGGTGTGTAAGTCCAAGGCTTGCTCCTGCATCCCACCATGTATATTGTCGATATCTAAGCCATGTGAGAACCAGCTCTCAGTAGATCTATCCTTCAATTAGCCATGTGCATTTCTGTAGCTGGCCTTCAGCATTTGAATTAATTACAAGGTTGCCCTTAACTAGCAAAGATTTCCTTTACCATTCTTCTCACTCTCATGTTTTGTTATGTCTCGTTATATTAATAGGAAAGCTATGACATCCCAAGTGGTAAAAAATATAGAACTCGGGCAGAAACTTCTTAATGATTATCTTTGACCTTCAGAGATTCAGATCAAACTTATCTATGGGATAGAGCCAATTAATTGTCTCAGAGGATAAAAAATAAAACCCCCACAAGCCTATTAAAATATAAATTGAATGCACTCAGAGTATGCATTTCATATCTCACTTGTATCAAACCCATGTTTCAATCACAATTAAATTGTAGGAAGAACAGTTGACCTCTGGTCAGAACAAACCTATTTGAGGCTGAAACAATGAAAAATACATTCCACAAACTCCTCATTAAAAGAAAACATTTTTATTCTTAGTTCATTACTTAAACATCTGCTCCATTCTCATAACTGTCAGGGTAAACCCAAAAGTTCAAGCTGTGTGCCTTGCAGCCTCAGGATCAGCCAAATTAAATCGTACACTTCTTTTCCCTGTAGATGAAGGGTGGAAAATCATTTTGGGCCTGAGGGCTAAATTCCAGTCTTGGAATGGTCTCAGGGGCCACATTCCATAAGTGGGCTTTGTCAAAAGTGAAGGGGTGGAGCTAGAGAGAAAGTGGGCAGAGCCAAATTTCTAAAATATAAATGCAAATATGTTATTTTCAAGTATTTGTATAATCTCATCTTCCAGCTATTCCTATCAAATTTGTGGCAGCGATAACAACTCAAGGACACCTAGGGCATCTCTATACCAGCCTAAAAGCCTGCATTTAAAATGGGGCTTTCTGCTTCCGTTTTAAATGCAGGATCACAACAACTTCCTTTTTCACCTGCTTCCTTTTCCCCCTCCCCTTTCCCCCTCCTTCTCCCCATATCTGGGTCTTCCATTATCTTTCATTGATCTCACTCCCCTTTCTTGCCACTTTTCCTGTTTTCATGGAGGGAACTCAAGCAGAGTTCCCTCCGTGAAAAGAGGGAACACAACGGGGTAATTTGATAGCTCATTATCTACAATCTATTTAAAAATGGAGAAGGGGCATTTAGTGCAGGAGACACCTTGGAGGTTAACAGCAACATGTAAAGAGCCCACAAACTTCCATGAGGGAGCAATCTAAATCGGATAAAAGCTCTGTGTAAAGAAAGCCCTCATCTGCCACAGGAATATTTTCCAAATGTGCAGCAATTCTATGCATCTTTCTTCAGAAGTAATCATGTTTCCTCAGAAGTAATCCACAGGGTTCTCAGCTTAGTTCTAGGCATGTTTACTCAGAAGTAAGACAGAACAAGCCACAAGGATCTCTCCCATGTTGTTATTAATAAAGCAAGCCATTTCTCTCCCCCCACCACTTCCAGCAGCAGTTCATTTTCATTTCAGTAGAATCATAATCCAAGTCCCTTGGCAAAAGGGCATGCTGCAGGGCTGTTTTGACTGCATTTGGAGAGGCACCAACACTTATTTCTTCTTGTTTAAGAAAGAGGCAGAACAAAACCCTCTGCTCCCTCATCTTAAATACTGGAAATCCCCCATGAAATTAATGGATTTGGGGTACACACACATGTCCAATATTTGCTCAAAATCAGATGTACTTTCACAGGGCAGAAATGGTTCTGCAAATGTTTGTCTGGGGATTTGGCTGAAATGTAATTTGAGCACACAAGCAAATATTTGTAATAGTTATAGAAGGAAGCCTGAAAAATTAAAATATTTACGGTCTTGGGAAATAATTTGCTGGTCAGGGTATGTAACTATTCTTGCCTTCCTCAGTACTTCTGGGGGCGGGGGTCACTTTTAATCACAAGACAACCACCACCATGACTGGTGGTGTTTGGGAACTCTGCACAGGGAACTCTGCATTCCCTGTGTTTGATGCTCATGATTCTCATACAACTCTGAAACCCCACTGGGACACATGTATCAGAAGGCTAGAAATTATGTTCCATATTTTGGAAATACAACAGTAGAAAACATGGTCTCCTTTTGCACTAGTCTAGAGGACAAGAGTATGACATGTTTACCACCTTCCGAGATGCTGGGGATGATTATTATGTCATGAAAATAAAGGAGTCACTGACAAAGTACATTTCCCCGAAGAAAAGCATTGCTAGGCCAGGCAGAATGAAGCAAAGGGAATATTTGGCTGTCATGCATGTCCAAGACACCTAGCTCTACCATGTGAATTCAGATAAGGAGGCATGAGCACCTGTACAGGGTGTTGTGTCCTAACCAGTCGGGAATCTTAGAGATAAGAGGCTTGATATTTATTAGGGAACCAAATAGGTAGACTTTAATATATCCATTCAGCAAACCAGTCTGCAGCATTCTCTCCTGGAGGGACTTCTTTCTTGTCAGTCTAGAATAAATCCTGTTATGAACTAACCTGTAATTAACTCAAGGCATTCCAAAATGCTAGGAGCGAGGAATGGATCCATCACAAACGTTGCACAGGAATTGCCTCTGTTCTTGCCTCAGAAGGCAAACACTGATGGATTAAGGCCAGTTACTCCCTAAATTCTTGGGTTGTGCTTGTACCTATGAAATGGGAGAGGCAAATGTCCATCAGATAGACACTCACAATTCTGTGAGCTCTGAAGACGTGGCAATGACTGGGGAGGAACCAGCTGCAAACCTATTGGAACAACATCAGCGGCAAGTTCACAGGGTACCTCATGCTATTACTGTACAGGATATTTTGGGAGCAATATATGTATGTGTATGTGTGGAGGGGGTGCAAAAATGAAACATCCTCAGATATTGGGGATGGGAGAAATTTCTGAGAAATAGGGGAGTTGGCTTTGCTCACCTTAGTTTTATAGATGTGGTGTTTTTTACATTTAAAAACATTTAAATGTAACTGTAAATTTTACATTTAAAAATTCTCTGGCAGACTCCTGGCCACATCTTCCCATTTCCATGAAGGGTTTTTTTAATGTAAAAAGAAAAAGAATGAGGTGGCCAAGTTTTTTTGTTTTGTTTTGTTTTGTTTTTGTTTTGCTTTTTTACATTAACCCCGCAAAAAGCCTTGGAGTTACTCAGAGGAGAAGTGATGCTTTCCAGCAACCTAGCAGCCAGATGTCCATGTCTCAGAGGCCCATGGACCCAGAAATGCAGCCAGGAGGTTGCTGGAGAGTATTTTGGCTCCAAGCTGCAAAGCTTTTTTTTTTTTTTTGAATGCAAAGCCCATGCACACCTTTGCAGGTGACGTGGTTCCGTGAAAAAGGGGCAGATTTTGGCATGGCTTTAGTCGTGGATAATAAACTCAGGAACACACCTCTCCAGCCACAAAAGTGATCTCTATGTTCACGAATTAATCATAGCATAAGCAAATACAGGACTGTTAGTAATCAAATGTTGCTATTCACAAACAAAAAGAGACATACTGGCTACTGAGTGGAGTTATTTGTACTTCCACTTATGCCTATATCATCACCATTTATTTCACAATTGTCACTTATCACAAGTCACTGCAACCTGTGCTCACGAGTACTTCATCCCAACCACCAGCCTATACTGAACTATGGATGCTGCAATTGCAAGCCTATCATTGCACTCTGATAATTGCCCTAGACTTCCATGTACCCAGGCTTCATCTACATAGCTGTGAAATTAGCAGAAGTTAATGCTTCTTTTCTTACCTTCCATGCTATTGTGAAAGCCAGGCCTGGGTTTGACTGGATGTCCTCCATTCTGTCTTGCTTTTGTTTCTTGATGTCCTTCCTTGACCAATCAGACTCTGGGGAAGGTCTGATTTCTGGCAATGGACTCAAAACAAGAGTGCTGTTCAATTGTATCTTCTTTGTCAGTCAGCAGTGCTGGATCATACAGTGCTTCCCCTGTAAATGACAACTGAGCCTTCTTACTCCACCTGGAAGCTGTCATAGATTTTTTTGACCTCCCCTCCAGTTCACAGCATCTTGTAACTGATTACTGTCTGAGATTCCTAGTTGCTGAAACAGTACTACCACATCAGTGGTGGCTGCCTGTCATATCCCAACTGGACATATTTTTCAGTCATGGCATACCACAGTGAATGAAAACTTCCTGACTGTTAGAGCAATACGACAATGGAACCAATTACCTAGGGAGGTAGTGGGCTCTCCCACACTGGAGGCATTCAAGACGAGGCTGGACAGCGATCTGTCAGGGATGCTCTGACCTGATTCCTGCATTGAGCAGGGGGTTGGACTCGATGGCCTTGTAGTCCCCTTCCAATCCTACTATTCTATGATTCTATGAAAAGGGACAAAAGTCCACCATTGTCATTAATTATTCTGATGGACCTCACTCCACACTTCTGTTGGATAAGAATTGTTTTAATAAAGCCAGGTTTTGTTTGTCTTGAACACTTCTCTGCATCTTCTAATGCAGGGATGGATAGAAGCTAGATTTGGATCTACTGATAGATCTTTGGGTGATTTGTAGTAAATCAACAAGGGTTCCAACTCCCAATGATTGAAAAATAGATACAACAAAAACCCTTTTCAGCCTGCTAAATCAGGCTGCTGAAATCAAGAAAGCTTGGGGGAAAATAGAAATAGATGTGTGTCCAAAGGGATATATGTGCGAGCTCAAGTTCTGGTATTGAAAATTAATTTCTGGTCTAAGCATGTGGTTGGAGGCACCTTGTTCCTCAATTCTATTTCTGCCTTCCAGTTCCAGAGCCACTGTTTTGTACCAGGCTTCAACTGGTGGACCTCAGAGTTCTTGTGAAAAACAAATATGTTGCAAGCCTAAAATCTGCCCACCCCTGTTCCAATGTCCATGAAGAACCTTACAAGGCCCTGTTCCAGGTCTCGTTTTTTTGACTAAATAGAATTCTTTACTGAAGAAAGTTCTCTAATCTCTAGGACATTTTGGCTGACTAGTGAAAACATTTTTTTTCCCAAAAGGCCTTCACTGGTGGTTAAAAGCATTGTTGGTAATTGTAACTGTGCCCATTGTTCTGCTGTCCTTTTTGCTTGTGTTGTAGCAGTTTATGTTACTGTTGTTTTATCTGTGGATTTTTTACTGCCTTTTATTGCTGTTTTTAGTTTTTTTTTTAGCCTGTGATTTAATTATTTGATGTTTATTTTAATGGCCTTTTATGCTGATGCTTCTTGCTGATTATGTTGCTTGTTACAGATGTTTGGATTTTAATGTTCTTCATTATAAAATTATACTTTAAAAATCATTGTACGTCAACTTGGGTGCTTTATTGCTGAAAGGTGACTCATAAAGATCAAAATGTAAAATAAATAAATAAATAAATAAAAACTATGAGGCCAAGAACTGCATTTGCCTTGCTATGCCCTGCCAGGAGTTGTATCTAATACATACGCTTTCATCCTACGAATTGTCAGTGGGGTCTGTCATTGCAACTAAAGCTGTTATCCTATACACACATATCTGGGGTAAGCCCTACTGAATTCAACAGGACTGATTCTGAGTAGGTATGTTTAGGATGGTCTTCTAAATCAGGAAAATAAATGTTTGCAGAGTCAGTGCCTTACACTATAAGAACTCCAAAACGGGGGGGGGGGAACTATCCTGCCAAGCTTTTGGTATTGAGGAGCTCACATAAAGATGTCCTACTGCTTGACTTTGAGTATTGTTTTTATTGCTGTTTGAGGTGCTCACCATGCTGTTTTAATTGTTGTTCTATTGTGTTATTTGAGGACTTTAATTGTGATCCACCTTAAGGGAATTCTGATGCATCGAAAGGCAGGGTATAAATGTAAAAGATGGACAGAAGTTTTGTACTTCAAAAAAATAAGAAGTTTGCTAATGCTTGGTACTCTGAAACCTTTAGGCAAGATTTATTGGGAAATCATTACAAAACAGAAAAAAAATACTGCGTAGACAAGCGACAATCTAGCAGGAAAAGGAAAACATTTTCTGCAAAGTAATGTGATTGGGTTTTAGAAAGCACAGCTAACTGGTACACAGCATGCCATATTTAAGAGGCATCAAAAGTAAAGTGAAGCACTGCAGAGCAGAAAAGAATGGGCACTTGTTTAGATTACACTGGAGCGTGGTGTTTTATAGTGCCAGGAATGATGCTTTTCTTGGTGTACCTTGTAATAGGCTTATGAGTTCACTCTTCCTTCTGTGCTATAATATTTTAAAAGTAAAGGAGGAAATGATGCATCCCCAGCCATTTTACACTAGATGGGCATCCATCCTACTTAATTAACAAATGTTTTCTACAAATGAAATGGAGCTTAAACTACAGAAGGAAGAAGCTGGCATCTTTACACATAGGCTGCATTGCCATAATTATATGTATAAACAACACAAATGACAGAATGTAATGGGAATGATACACAGATACATGCAGGAAGCATTTGTTGTGAATGTGTTTGGCCAAGCATCAGACCAAGGGGAAAGGGGGTATCTAAAGCAGGGGTGGGCTTACAAACAGCATGCAGTCCCCCAGGGTGGTTTGGTAGCCTCCACCATCACCCCCACCGCCGAATGTATTGCTCGAATTCAGCAGCGGTGGCAAAAAATCCTGGCAATTTCTCTTTAAAACAAGGCACACAGGAGGGTGCACCTAGTGTTAAAGTAAAATTGCACCCCTGGAACCTCCAAGGAACACAATTGTGCTTAAAAATAAGGCATGCTTTGTTGTAAAGAGAAATGGCTGGTTTTTTGCCACCATTGCTGCTGTGCCACCAAATTTCAGTGGCAAATTCAGCAGTGCGGCAGCTGCAGTATTGGTGTAATTAGGGAGAGGTGTGGCCCTTGGTGGGTTGGGGGGGATTATCCCCTGAAGCCCTGGATGTTGCCCACCCCAATCTAAAGGCAGTAACAGAATTCATAAAAAGAGCCCTGCTGGATCAGACCAATCACCTATCTAGTCCAGCATCCTGTTTCCCACAGTGGCCAATCAGATGCTGTCAGGAAGCCCACAAGCATGACATGAACACAATAGCCCTCCCACTCTTTCTTCCCGGGGATTGGAATTCAGAGGCATAGTGTCTCAGATCCTGGAGGTAGGAACATAGGAAGCTGCTTTATACTGCATCAGACCATTGGTACATGTAGCCCAGTATTGTCGACACTGACTGGCAGTGGCCCTCTGTTTTAGGCAGGAGTTTTTCTTGCCCTACCTGGAGATGCCAGTGATCAAACCCTAGGACCTTCTACATGCAAAGCATGCACTCTACCACTGAGCCAAGGCACCTCCCTGACATATAGCCATCATATTTAGGAGCCATAGATAGCCTTATCCTCCATGAATTTGTCTGATCCCCTTTATTGGCCATCACCACATCTCGTGCAAGTGAATTCCAAAGTTTAACTATGTGCTGTGCTGTGCAAAGAAGTACTTGTTTTGTCTGTTCTGTACCTCCCCACCATTCAGCTTCACTGGATGACCCCAGGTTCTAGTATTACGAGGAGGGCAGAGAAACCTCGATCTATCAACTCTCTCACACCATGCATAACCCTGTCCCATCTTACTTGCTTTTTTGCTAAATTAAAAACCTCCTAACATTTATTCATTTATTCATTCATTCATGTATTTATTATATTTTGACTGCCCAATAACAAACAAGTTCTCTGGGTGAATTACATAATAAAAGAATAAAAATAATACACAATAAAAACAATGGTAACCATCAGCACAGAAAATACAAGAGGAAATATATGAACAAATATATGAACACAGCCATGCCAGCACTGTATGGGAAAATCTAAACTGAAAAAAACTAATCTCTAAAAAGCCTGGGAGAAAAGCAGTGTTTTTGCCTGGTGCCCAAAGGACAACCATGTGTGCACTGGGAAAGCTCCTTGGAGAGGACATTCTGTACAGTACATTACTTGTAACCTTTCCTCATAGAGCAGTTGCTTCAGCCCCTGGATCAGTTTGGTTGCCCTTTCCTGCACCTTTTCCAGCTCTACAATACCCCTTTTGAGGTGTGGTGACCAGAACTGTACACAGTATTTCAAGTGTGGTTGCACCATACATTTCTATATTAGCAATTTTATTTTCAACTGCTGCAGAGTCACTGCCAGCTCAGACTCCATCAGGGTATATGTGAAGTTAGCAGGTTTTGCTCCCAATGGGCATCACTTTACACTTACTTACATTGGGTTCTTCTTTGCCAGAGGTATGTAAGTAGCTATTAGGCTTCACCATGTATCTTCAGGGACCTTCATGTCAATCTGATCAATTATACAATCCAGTACCGATGGCTTGTGACATCCCACAGGCCTCCTGCATTGAGCAGGGGGTTGGACTAGATGGTCTTATAGGACCCTCCCAACCCTACTATTCTATGATTCTATGATTCTATGCTGGATCAGACCAAGGGTCCATCTAGTCCAGCATTCAGTTCACACAGTGGCCAACCAGCTGTCGACGGGAAACCCACAAGCAGGACATGAGAGCAACCACAGTAAGTGCATAACCTGCTGTGGCTTAGCGATGTCTCTGAGACAATGTCAGTGTTCAGAAACCTCAACTGCATCACAAAACATGATGTGGGTCAATCTAGTCTTAACAGATTAGGATGTGCCAGATGCCTCCACACATGTGTAGAAGGCCTAGGATAGTCCAGAGACACTCTGGTAGTCCCCAGACTCAGGAAAGGATTTGAGTAAAGCCAGGATTGACTTCACTAGGAATCCTTCCAATGCAGAACCCCAAATCTGTCACCAAAAATGTAGTAAAACTACATTTTGATAGGAACCCTACGAGTGAAGAGCGTTTTGTTTGGTGCTGCTCATCAAATTGCATGAAGGTTGTTTGGAGAAAAATCTTTTAATCCTATACCCATTTACCTGAGAGTAAGCTTCATTGAACTCAATGGGACTTACTTCTGAGCAGGGATGTTTAGGATCATGTTAATCTCTCCAAAGTATCTGTCCTTCTATAGGTTCTTTATTTCATTTATCTTTAGGTGAATGGTGCCTTTGTTTGTTGTTGTTGTTGTTCAGTCGTTCAGTCATTTCCGACTCTTTGTGACCCCATGGACCATAGCACGCCAGGCCTTCCTGTCCTGCGCTCTCTCCCGCAGCGTGCTCAAGTTCATATTCATTACAACGGTGATGCTATCTAGCCATCTCATCCTCTGCCGTCCCCTTCTCCTTTTGCCTTCAATCTTTCCCAGCATCAGGGTCTTTTCCAGAGAGTTTGCTCTTCGCTTTAGGTGGCCAAAATATTTCAGCTTCAGCTTCATTATCTGTCCTTCCAATGAGCACTCAGGGTTGATTTCCTTTAGGATTGACTGATTTGACCTCCTTGCAGTCCAGGGGACTCGTAAGAGCCTTCTCCAGCACCACAGTTCAAAAGCATCAATTCTTCGGCGCTCAGCCTTCCTTATAGTCCAGCTCTCACAGTCATACGTTACTATTGGGAAAACCATAGCTTTGATTATACGAACCTTTGTTGGCAAGATGATTTCTCTTCTTCTTACTATGCTGTCTAGGTTTGCCATAGCTTTCCTCCCAAGGAGCAAGAATCTTTAAATGTCATGGCTACAGTCACCGTCTGCGATTATCTTGGAGCCCAAGAAAATAAAATCTGTCACTGCTTCCATTTCTTCCCCTTCTATATGCCAGGAAGTGATGGGGCAAGATGCCATGATCTTCGTTTTTTTAATGTTGAGTTTCAAACCAGCTTTTGCCCTCTCCACTTTCACCCTCAACAGGAGGCTCTTTAGATCCTCTTTGCTTTCTGCCATTAGGGTGGTATCGTCTGCGTATCTGAGGTTGTTGATAATTCTCCTGGCAATCTTAATTCCGACCTGTGATTCATCCAACCCGGCGTTTCTCATGATGTATTCTGCATATAAGTTAAATAAGCAGGGTGACAATATACAGCCTTGTCATACTCCTTTCCCAATTTTGAACCAATCGGTTGTTCCATGTCCGGTTCTTACTGCTGCTTCTTGACCCTTGTACAGGTTTCTCAGGAGACAGGTAAGGTGGTCTGGTACTCCCATCTATTTCAGAATTTGCCACAGTTTGTTGTGATCCACACAATCAGAGGCTTTGGCATAGTCAATGAAGCAGAAATAGAATTTTTTCTGGAATTCTCTTGCTTTCTCCATGATCCAGTGAATGTTGGCGATTTGATCTCTAGTTCCTCTGCCTCTTCAAAACCCAGCTTGTACTTCCGGTAGTTCTCGATTCGCATACTGCTGAAGCCTAGCTTGTATGATTTTGAGCATCACTTTGCTGGCATGTGAAATGAGCGCAATTGTACGGTAGTTTGAACACTCTTTGGCATTGCCCTTCTTTGGAATTGGAATGTAAACTGACCTTTTCCAGTCTTGCGGCCATTGTTGAGTGTTCCAAATTTGTTGGCATATTGACTGCAGCACTTGAACAGCATCATCTTTTAGGATTTTAAATAGCTCAGCTGGAATACTGCTAGTCTTGTTGTTAGTAATGCTTCCTAAGGCCCATTTGACTTCACTCTCTAGGATGTCCGGCTCAAGTTCAGTGACCGCACTATCATGGCTATCAGGGACATTTAGATCTTTACTGTATAGTCCTTCTGTGTATTCTTTCCACCTCTTCTTAATCTCATCTGCTTCTGTTAGGTCCCTGCCTTCTTTGTCCTTTATCATGCCTGTCTTTGCACAAAATGTTTCCTTGAGATCTCCGATTTTCTTGAAGAGATCTCTAGTCTTTCCCATTCTATTATTTTTCTCGATTTCTTTGCATTGTTCATTTAAGAAGGCCTTCTTGTCTGTCCTTGTTATTCTCTGGAACTCTGCATTCAGTTGGATATATCTTCCCCTTTCTCCCTTGCTTTTCGCTTCCCTTCTTTCCTCAGCTACTTGTAAAGCCGCATCAGACAGCCACTTTGCTTTCTTGCATTTCTTTTTCTTTGGGATGGATTGAGTTGCTGCCTCCTGAACAATGTTATGGACCTCTGTCCATAGTTCCTCAGGAACTTGTCTATCAGGTCTAATCCCTTAAATCTATTCATCACCCCCACTGTATATTAATAAGGGATATGTTTTAGGTCATACCTGAATGGTTTAGTGGTTTTCCCTACGTTCTTCAATTTAAGTCGAAATTTTGCAAGAAGCAGCTCGTGATCTGAGCCACAGTCAGCTCCAGGTCTTGTTTTTACTGACTGTATAGAGCTTCTCCATCTCTGGCTGCAAAGAACATAATCAATTTGATTTCGATATTGACCATCTGGTGATGTCCATGTGTAGAGTCGCCTCTTGTGCTGTTGGAAAAGAGTGTTTGCTATGATAAGTGTGTTCTCTTGGCAAAACTCTATTAGCTTTTGTCCTGCTTCATTTTTTACACCAAGGCCATGCTTGCCTGTTACCCTGGTTATATCTTGACTTCCTACTTTAGCATTCCAATCCCCTATGATGAAGAGGACATCTTTTTTTGGTGTTAGTTCTAGAAGGTATTGTAGGTCTTCATAGAACCGATCAACCTCAGCTTCTTCGGCCTCAGTGGTTGGGGCATAGACTTGAATTACTGTGATGTTGAAAGGTTTGCCTTGGTTTCATACTGAGATCATTCTATCGTTTTTGAGATTGTACTCCAGTACTGCTGTTCCCACCCTTTTATTGACTATGAGTGCTACTCCATTTCTTCTTCTAAGGGATTCTTGCCCACAGTAGTAGATTTAATGGTCACCTGAATTAAATTCACCCATGCTTGTCCATTTTAGTTCGCTGATTCCTAAGATGTCGATGTTCAATCTTGCCATCTCATGTTTGACCACCTCTAGCTTGCCTTGATTCATTGATTCCAGGTTCCTAGACAGTATTGTTCTTTATAGCATCGGATTTTCTTTTCACCACCAGACACATCCACAGCTGAGTGTCCTTTCGGGTTTGGCCCAGACGCTTCACTCTTTCTGGCGCTACTTGGAAATACCCTCTGTTCTTCCCCAGTACTATATTGGACACCTTCCAACCTGAGGGACTCATCTTCCAGCATCATATCTTTTAGCTTTGTGATACGTTCCATGGGGTTTTCTGTGCAAGAATACTGGAGTGGGTTGCCATTTCCTTCTCCAGTGGACCACATTTTGTCAGAACTCTCCACCATGACCTGTCCGTCTTGGGTGGCCCTGCATGGCATAGCTTATGGCTTCACTGAGTTACGCAAGCCCCTTCGCCACAACAAGGCAGTGGGCTTTTATAATTCCCTTAACATTCTTCTTGTGCTTTTTTAAGTTCTAAAGAGTCCTTTTGTCATCAAATTGCCCCGTTTGTCTTATCATTCATGTTAGCTGACACTGGATATTGATTAATAAATTCCTCAAGTTAAGCAGGAAGGCTTTTATAAGGTCTAAAAAAGTTAACCTTTTTGTAACCACATAATATCTTGTAGGGCCTAAAATGGTCTGGGGTTTGAGTCTAATTGATAATCTATAAAGTTAATAGTTCCCTCTTGGTGGTTGATCTATGTCAACTTGAGTGCATGAGGGCTAACGCAGTAATTGATGTTCTGTTGGCTTTCTATGATAAATGCATTGCACCTACCCCTGCAAGCCAAGGAAACTTTTCTGCTGAAGAATAAAATGGCTTAAAGCTTTTCT
The DNA here is from genome assembly GCF_057233095.1 of Heloderma suspectum. Classification (NCBI taxonomy): domain Eukaryota; kingdom Metazoa; phylum Chordata; class Lepidosauria; order Squamata; family Helodermatidae; genus Heloderma; species Heloderma suspectum. The sequence goes on along the minus strand of NC_139460.1, from coordinate 40,320,147 downwards.
TCTAAGCTATTATGTCAAAAAAGAATATTTTATATTCTGCATTTAGTTAACAAGGTTCCATTAGATAAATTTGTTTACTTGCACAAAAGATAGCAACAGAACTCTGTTATATTTATGTCCTCTTTAGAACATTTAAGGCTTCAAAAAAACCCTAAGACATAGTCATTATTGCAGTTGTGCTATTTAACATTTATTTGGTACCAAGAATGGGCAGATCAGAGCTCCTTAACTTTTTATAGTTGCACAGAAGAGGGAATTTTCGCACGTGCCTCTAGTCATGTGGGACTTCCAAGAGCAGCACCAGCTACTGAAATTTGTTTGTGGATTGCTCTCTAAGTCTGGATCCAACCCTATGATTGCAAACTAAGACAGGTTGTTTGTCCTGTGTTAGATTGTGCCTCACATGTTTCTAATCAGTTTTGTTGTATAGCTACTGTACAGTTTTGGCCCCAAAAAAGATATGATTAAGTGCAATCATTGTATTCAAAATTAATTAAGAACTGAGTTGTTGTTTTGGTTGGATCCTTCCTCTAACAGAAGGAACTTCCCCTGATAGAAGGAACTTCCTACATTGCAGAATGATCCCCTCTCATTGAGGAATACTCCTTTTACTGCAGAAAGGCATCCTCTAATGGAAAAAGAAGCTTTTGCATCCAATGTTATAAACCTTCAAAGTTTGATGATATATCTTTGCTGAGCTGAAAGAAAACAAAAGAAACAAATGTATGTGTGGAGAGGAGGGGAGGGGACCCATACCCTTCATATGCAGGTGTGAGCTTGAGCTAATTAGATCCAGAAGGGTGTATTGTATAGCCCCCAGTGCCATCATGTTTATACTTTTTAACACATAAGCCTACTTAATTGCATGTCAAATATCAAAGAAACTACCTCACTGTTATCAGTTCAACATACATTATTGTTAACTATCAGAATATTTAATTATGGATTTTATTCTTAATAAATTATGGAAAGATGTTTACTTGGTCTACAAGAAAATTATTCCTGTCTTCTCTCAACTAAAAATGATGAGCAATGTGCAGGGGAAAAAAACATTCATTTTTGTTACCTGATCAAATGCTTAAAAATAAGTCATACATGATAAGTCATTAAATCATGTTTTGCTTTTAAAATGTTTGGAACTTTCTGGCCTGTGTGTGTATATATATATATGTGTGTGCGTGCGTGTGTGTGTATTTATATTATATTATATTATATTATATTATATTATATTATATTATATATGTTCTGGAAGTGATGGACTCGACCTTGGGGGAGCTGGGGGTGGCGACAGCTGACAGGAAGCTCTGGCATGGGCTGGTCCATGAAGTTACGAAGAGTCGGAAGCGACTGACCGAATAAAGAACAACATACATACATACATACATACATATATATATATATATGCTTTTTTAGGGAATATGCTCCCAAGGCAGCATACTGGAAAACCTAAAACCATAAAACACAATGAAACAACAGTAGGAGCAATGAAGAAAGAAAAATTAACATCTAAAACAAGTTAACAGTTTAAACAGTCAGAACCATTGTGTTCAGAATGTTTTTATGGTTTTTATACTTATGTATACTATTATGCTGTTTATGGTTTATACATATTTTGTTTTCTGTGTTATATTATTATGGATTTCTGTGTGTGTGTGTGTGTGTGTGTGTGTGTAATTTGCTCTAAGACTACTTTTTTGCAGTGGGATGCAATACATATATTGTATCAACAACAACAATAACTACCAGATAACACCATATGGACAATGGCCCCAGTGGAGTACTAACTCGATTATTGTCCAAGGTAAACAGATGAATCTATATTGTTCACTTGAAGGACTGTAATGATGGGACCTGGTAGAGATCAGTTGGATCAAAGTTCCACAGCTGGGGTAGAGGGGTGGGAGCACTACCGAGAAGGCCCTATTCCTCATGCTTGCCAGCCTAATTGTGCTTACAGGCAGACACACAAGTAGAGCCTCTCATTCTGGTCTCAGAGTATGGGCAGGCTGGTATGTACAAAAGCATTCCTTCAAACAACGTGGACCCTAACCATTTTGGGCATTAACAACTACCAGCACTTCATACTGAGCCCAGAAATGCAGTGGAAATCAGTGCAACTGATACAATATACATGTCACATGATCTGACTGCCTAGCCTCTACCAGTACATGAACAGCCTCCTTTTGTACTAGTTGAAGTTTCTGAACTGTGTTTCATGGCAGCCCAATGTACAGCACATTACAGTAATCCAGTCTGGATGTCACTGGGGCATGGATAACTGAAGCAAGGTCAATCTTCTGCAGATAGGGTTTCAGTTGGTATGCCAGCCTCAGCTGGTATAAAGTCCTCCTGGCCCTCACCACCACCTGAGCTTCCCTGTAAGCACCAATATTTATTCTCCATCCCTCAGGGGGAGTGCAACCCCATCTAGAACCTGTTGCAAGGCTCTATCCAGAATAGTTGGTTTCCCTACCCATAGTACCTCAGTCCTGTCTGGATTAAGGTACCTCTGTAATATTCTGCCATGTTGTTTTATTTATTTATTTAAAGCATTTGTATCCTGCCCTATAACATTAAGATCTCAGGGCGGCGTACAGATAAAATCGATTTAAACAATATGAAACAATGAATAATTTAAACAGCTAAAAGCATATAAACCATTAAACAAGCTAATTCCAATTAAAAATCTAAAACAATAAAACAGTTAAAACAGCATGCCACTTTTAATTCAATTAGCCCTCAAAGGCTTTGGTGAAGAGCCATGTTTTAACTTGGCACCGAAACAAAACCAAAGTCTGCGCCAATCAGATCTCCAAAGGGAGGGCATTACGCAACCAAGGTGCCACAGAAGAAAGGCCCTCTCCCACATCCTACAACAGTGTATGTCTCGTACTGGTGGGACACAGAGGGGGACCCCTCCAACAGTCCTCAGGCAGGCATATGTAGGGAGAGACGCTCCCTCAAATATTGAGGTCCAAAGCCACTTAGGGCTTAAATGTCATCACCAAAACCTTGACTTCTGACAAGAAACGTATTGGCAGCCAGTGCAATTCCTTTAAAACTGGTGGTATATGATCTTTACATGATGTTCTGGTCAATAGTCTAGCTGCTGGATTTTCACTAGCTGCAACTTCCAAGTCGTCTTCAAGGGCAGCACCACATAAAGTGCATTGCAGTAGTCTAATCAGGAAGTTACCAATGCATGCACTACTGTGGCTAGGTTATCTGATCTCTGTCCAGGAAAGGCCATAGCTGGGGGATCAGCCGAAGCTGGGCCCAGGTACTCTGGGCCACGGAGTCCACCTGGGGCTCCAGTGACAGGAATGGATCTAGGAGTACTCCCAAGCTACATACCTGCTTCTTCGGGGGGAGTGTAACCCCATCCAGGACAGGTCACTTACCCAATTCCCGGACTCGGGAACCACCAATCCACAGAGCTTCCATCTTGTCAGGATTTAGCTTCAGTTTATTGGCCCTCATCCAGCCCATTACAGCCTCCAGGCCTTGTCCAGCACCTTCACTGCTCCAGCTGACTCTGATGACAAGGAGAAGTAGAGCTGAGCATCATCAGCGTACAGGTGACACCCCACCCCAAAACTCCTAATTCATATACAGCTTCATTATATACATAATGAAGCTGTATATGAATCAACAGCTTCATATAGATGTTGAACAGCATGGGGGATAGAATAGAACCCTGTGGCACCCCACAGCTTAATAGCCATGAACAGGAATCGCCCAATACCACTCTCTGGAATCGGCCCTGCAGGTAGGAACAGAACCAGTGTAACACAGTGTCCCCAATTCCCACCTCGCAGAGCCGATCCAGTAAGACACCATGATCAGTGGTGTCAAAAGCTGCTGAGAGATCCAGGAGGATCAATAGGGTAGCACTCCCCCGGTCTTTCACCCAGAGTACGTCATCAGTCAGAGCAACCAAGACCATTTCAGTGTCATATTCTGGCCTGAAACCAGACTGAAATGTTATAATACTCTGCTCATATTGCTTACAAAGCTAGGCCTACAAGCAGGTAACCATCAATTAATTTTATCACCACATGTTAATGTTATCACCAGATAAGCTATTAGCTGGGCATGACGTGGTCTATAACACCTGACTTACCAGCAGGGTCTTCACTCTTCAGCACAGTATTTTGCTCCTGTCCTTTCCTGAAATCTCCTGTTTGAGGCTGTCAACACTCCACAAGTTTCTCTGCCTTTCAGACAGTTCCACACTTGTAAATACGCTACAGGCACCTTTTTAGTATTCCCAAGTCTCCACACCTCCTTTATATATATGTTATGGCATGCACCATCCTGCTCCCTGAAGATGTATATGAAGATGTATACTAGATGTTCTGCCTTTTGCTGCCCATTTTGACCTCCTCCTATTGAAGGATCAATTCTTGAAAGGGCACCGAAGTGATAGCCATGAACTAATGGCCCTCTCAAGTCCTTTAAAAGGAGTGCACGACATCATTAACAATAGTACACCTTCACAGGTGTACTACAATACCAGTTCACTGACCAAAGAGCAATAGCTTTGTTTGATTCAGAGGACTGGATCCAGATTTTAGGCACATGCAACTGGGCTTACATAAGCAGACCTCCCTGCACCCTCCTCTAGCCCCCTAAAAATGCTACAAAGAGGGTATGAGGGCTCTGCTGAATGGGGTAAGCTATAGGGGGAAAGAGGGGATTCCTGAAAATGAGACAGAGGTACGTTCCATAACAGAACCCTTCGGTCAAAAGACGTTAGATTCCAGATCCATCCCAGACACTTGAAGAATGCAGATCCTATTAATATCAGGCCAATAAGATGGGAAACAGACCTGAAAATATTATTTCAGCTTTCAAAAAAGGTGATTCATGGTATGCATTTCACCAAACATTTAGGGTGCTTCCTGATGGAAGGCTTTTAGCGCTAATAATAAAAAAAGAACTGTGTGGAAATTCTGTCTGTTCTTCCTTAATGGATTTTTTTCTGGTAGGAAAAAAGATGGAAGAAGTGGTGGGGAAAAATGAGAGGGCTACAAATTGAAGAGATATCATCTGAACCTTGGGTAAAATTCCATTAATGAGACAGTATGATTGCACAATAAAAGCCACATCTGGAAGCACCCATAGCTAATAATAATAAAAAATCTTAACAATGCATTGATTGCATCGTATTAAAGTTCTCTGTAAAGTTATAGGAGAGAAGTTTGACATTGAATGATGAAAGTATAACCCTCCCCAAAATACTGAGTCCTAATGACTTAATATTTGATACATAAGTATTTCTAAATCTCTGCACATTCTATCACAAGAAAACTCTCACATTAGTTAAAAGTCCATGTTAAAGGACTTTGTGATAAAAATAACACATTTTAGCATTTCATGAACACATTTGTGTGCAATAGGAAATTAGTTTGTAATAGTTCCAGCTTGTGAATTGTTAGCTCTGAGTTATGTGATTTATTTTGAAGACTAGAGTCTATTATTATCATGGCACTGTTCACACTTTTGTGGTTAAGGCTGTATTAGTATTCTCATTAGAGAGCTTGTTTAGTTCTAAAGCTGCATTATTCTATTTGAGAGCAGAAAGGAAGCATGCAAGAATTTTAAACCTGGAAATTTCTGTATTTAAAATATGCATTAGAGAAGAAGTCACTGTTTTATGTTTGTTTTTCATTTCTGAAAATCTTAAGACTACAAATACTCTCAAATCAGGTGCCTATTAAGTGTTCTGATTCTTAATAGGGCACAGTCACCATTTCCAGGGGATAAGTAGTCCTGCAAACATGCCCAGGGTATTATTTTGTAGATGAGTTTCTTTTCTTATTATGTCTAGCATTTGCTAAGGTGGCCATGTGACCTCTTTTACAGAGGACAGTCCTATATTTGAAGTGCTGCCAGAGGACCATCTTCTATTTGAAAGTGTCCTCTATTTGAAGGTCTGTACAGTCCAATTCTGGGCTAAGGCACCATAAGAACTGCTGCCCATCAAGGGTTAACACTTGTACAAGCAGACTGAACAGGCAGACACACAGGTCCCCTGGTCACAGTCTTCCACACTATGCTGAGACGTACTGTATTTGTACTTAAATTAAAATAATTATTTATAATTTGCATCTATACATATAAATTAGCATATGCAGATGTTATCAAAACATATCTGAGACAGAGTGGAATTTAAATGTAGGGGTGTACGAAACCCCGCTTACCTGGCTCCACTGGGGTCCGCAGGTGGGGGGAGGTGATCCGTTCCTCCCCCTGGAATCCTGCCCAGCTGGGTCCGTTCCACGGCCAGTCCACGGAGCCGCTGGCTGGGCCAACCCACAGCGGGGCCTCCAGCCACTGCCGGGTTGCTGCGGATGCAAATGGCGTCTTGCGTAGGAGACGCCATTTGTGTCGCTAGCTGGCCCATGATAGGCCCATGATTTACATAGCCTATCACAGCTAAAGCAGGGATGCAAATGGCGTCCCCTATGCCATTTGCATTCCTGCTTTAGCCATGATAGGCTATGTAAATAAATACTTCACAGCTTCAAATCTTCGAAGATCATGCCTGAATTAGAAAAAAAAACATCGCGGAGAAGCCCCAATTCTGCGAGGATAACGCCTGAATTTTTTAAAAAACATCAGGAACGGGGGATAGGAGGGGATAAAACTTAATCTCATTTGAAAGGATAGAACAACCCCCTGCTCAGTGCAGGAAGCCTGATTCCCAGGCGGTCGTCGCCCATCTAACTACTGACCAGGGTCAACCCGCTTAGCTTTTGAGATCAGACAACCATGCACACATCCAGCCCTTTGCTTGTTGCTGAGGAAACGGGGGCTGCTGAAGAAGCTATGCAATCAGTAGCCGGAAGAAGACATGGGGCCGTTGAGAGCTGTGATTGGACAGGAGGGAAATACAAACACCGCCGTATATGGACAGGCAGGGGAGGGGACTACGACCGGATACGGTAGCGAAGGCAGAAAATCAGATCACATTAAGGGGAAATACCAGGATATCAGGGTTGAAAGCGGGAGCATGGAAGTGGGAAATTCCGGTTCCAATTTGAGGCAGGTACTGCGTAGTGTGAAAGACGGGTGGTGAAACCTCATTGGAAGTGAAAAAAGGCAGTAGGTGTAGATCCGGCCATGGTTAGCTTCAGGATGTCAAGGTGCCAGTGTTATTCAAGGTGTCATAGTTCTACAAATAAAGCAATTAAAAAAATTAACACTACTAGTAACCACTCCTTGAGAGCATATTCACTGGGCCCTATGGGGAAATGTTTGTTCCTGAAAAGAATTCAGAAATCATGTTGCTTCCACATATCTCTTAATCGTGTCATTTAACTAGGGATGTACGAAACCCCCCTTACCTGGCTCCGCTGGGTTCCGCTGGGGGGGGAGGCGCTCCGTCCCTCCCCCTGGAATTCTGGCCGGCCGGCTCTGCTCCGCGGGGATTCTGCGAAGACGCCGGCCGGCTCCGCCAGCAGCCGGACATCCGGCCGCTGGCTAGCAGGGACGCAAATGGCAGTGGCCATAGCCGCTGCCGTTTGCGTCCCTGTATTCAGCCGTGATAGGCTACGTAAAGACTTACGTAGCCTATCACGTCTGGGTTTAAAAAAAAACAAACAAACGCGTACGCAAATGTGTATGCATTTTGCGTTCCCTGTTTTTGGTTGTCTTAATCTATGTAAATATTTACGTAGACTAAGACAACCAAAAATAGGGAACGCAAATGGCGGCGGCCGTAGCCGCCGCCATTTGCGTACACGTGTGTGTGTTTTTAACCCAGATGTGATATTTTTTTTAACTCAGATATCACGAATGGGGGGTGGGGAAAGACTACAAATGGTGGTGGCGGCGGCAGCAGCCGGTTGGAAGACCAGCCGCCGCCGCCACTGGAGCTGAAGCCGCCACTGGAGCTGCCGCCGTCCGGAACATCCGCCCCAGGTAAGTCTCGTCCGGGGGGGATCCACGGGGGGCGGGGGGTGGCAGGCCGTTCCGCCATGGAGTTCGGGGGGCTGAATGCACTGGCATTCGGCCTCACTGAGATCCATGGCAGAATTCTCTGACATCCCTACATTTAACAGGTTAAAAAAATCTGAAATAAAGTTTCCTTTTAGGACACAAACAGCTACAACTGAGAGAGCAGAATCATAAGCTTTAGAGCACAAGTGGGCAACCTGTGGTCCTCCAAAAGCTTTGGCGTATAATTCCCATCAGCCCTCACCATTGGCTATACTTGCTAGGGCTGATGAGAGTTGTAGGCCTAATTGGGTGGCCGCTTTCACATTGCCAGAAAAGAGGAACTGGATCACTAAAAACAGAGGAAAAAGAAGACACAAATGTACATAACATTTGCATATGCAGATGTATATGTATAGGTGCAAATTCAGAAATAACAGCTGTAATTTAAATAGAAATACAATACATGATAGCATTGTGGAGAAAACTGACCAGGTGACCTGTGTGCCTGCTGCTGCTGAGCAACTTCAAGGCCCTGGCGCTGCTCTCCCTCCTTATGATTGTTTGACTTTAAACCAGACTTGGAATGGAGAGCCCAGGACTGTCATCTGCCAGCTCTCCAAAATAGAGAGCTGTCCTTTGTAAAGTAGGACACCTGGCCATCCTAAGGCCAAAACATGTTGCCCTCTCCTGCTTTAGAGGCTGTTTTAAAATGATGTTTATCAGCCAAAGAAGGCCTAAGATAAGGAAGGCACTGGCATTACATACTGTACAACCTTGTGAAACTTAGCTCCACATTTTTCAAACAGCAGCCTGCTCTACATTCACATACATTCTGAGCTGCGAAAATGGTTGTTGCTTTTCTACTGAAGCAAACTCTGAGAACAACCACTCACATTTCACTTTTGGAACGGTTCCATTTTCACCACTGCCAAAGGTGAGTGGTGCGGCCAGCTCTTATTCTGAGGTGGAGGGTAAAACAGACATTACCTTGAATCTCTGTCTAGCAACTAAGAATTTTGATCACTTTTACTCTAGAGTAGTTGCAGCAGCCTGATCCAGAACTTAAAAGCCACCTACCTCCCATGCTAGGGTCCTGATCTGAATCAGGGTCCCTGCACCTACTCTGGAGTAACATGAAGAAAAAAAAAGATGTAGCTGCTGACTGTACAGAGATTTAAAGAAATGTCTGGTCCTTACATTGCAGTTTCGAGGACGAGGAGTGACAATGTTCTTTCTTTAGGGGAAGTATTGGAAGGGATGGGTTGAAGATGGTCATTTGCATGGTGATCGTAAAACCTGGTTAAGATATGTGTTTTTTGAAGGCTCACACAGAGCTATCAGCCATAATCACTGCCATAGGAACAAAGGAGGCTGTCTTAGGCAAGGCCAGAGTAGTAGTCAATACGGCCCAATATTGTCTACTCCAGCCTCCTCCCCCAACCTGGTGCCATCCAGGTTCACCTCCCAGCAGTCCCAGCTACCATGGCAAATGACCAGGAATGCTGGGGAGTTCTACTGCAAAACATCTGACTACTCTGACTGGCAGCAGCTCTGCAAGGACTTGGGCAGAGACATCTTCTTCCTATCACATAGAATCATAGAATAGTAGGGTTGGAAGGGGCCTACAAGGCCATCGTGTCCAACCCCTGCTCAATGCAGGAATCCAAGTCACAGCATCCCTGACAAGCAGCTGTCCAGCCTCGTCTTGAATGCCTCCAGTGTGGGAGAGCCCACCACCTCCCTAGGTAATTGATTCCATTGTCGTATTGCTCTAACAGTCAGGAATTTTTCCTGATGTTCAGCCGGAATCTGGCTTCCTGTCACTTGAGCCCATTATTCCGTGTCCTGCACCCTGGGATGATCAAGAAGAGATCCTGGCCTTCCTCTCTGTGACAACCTTTCAAGTACTTGAAGAGTGCTATCATATCTCCCCTCAGTCATCTCTTCTCAAGGCTAAACATGCCCAGTTCTTTCAGTCTCTCTTCATAGGGCTTTGTTTCCAGTCCCCTGATCATCTTTGTTGCCCTCCTCTGAACCCTCTCCAGTTTGTCTGCATCCTTCTTAAAGTGTGGTGCCCAGAACTGGATACAGTACTCCAGATGAGGCCTAACCAGTGCAGAGTAGAGGGGAACTAGTACTTCCTGGGATTTGGAAGCTATGCTTCTATTAATGCAGCCCAAAAGAGCATTTGCCTTTTTTGCAGCCACATCACATTGTTGGCTCATATTCAGCTTGTGATCGACAACAATTTCAAGATCTTTCTCGCTTGTAGTGTTGTTGAGCCACGTATCCCCCATCTTGTAACTGTGCATTTCGTTACTTTTCCCTAGGTGCAGAACTTGGTATTTAATTTATCTCTATTAAATGTCATTCTGTTGTTTTCTGCCCAGCGCTCCAGTCTATCCAGATCACTTTGAATTTTGTTTCTGTCTTCCAAAGTGTTAGCTATCCCGCCCAATTTTGTGTCATCTGCAAATTTGATCAGCATTCCCTGCACCTCCTCCTCCAAGTCATTAATAAAAATGTTGACGAGCACTGGGCCCAGGACTGAGCCCTGCAGTACCCCACTCGTTACCTCTCTCCAGTTTGAGAAGGTCCCATTGATAAGCACTCTTTGAGTCCGATTCTGTAGCCAACTGTGGATTCACTGGATCGTTGTTTCATCTAGCCCACTTCGAGCTAGTTTGCTCATTGGTATTATTATTATTATAATTATTATATTATTAATTATTATTATTATTAAATTTATTAATTGCCCATCTGGCTGGTCACCCAGCCACTCTGGGCGATGTACAACATACAATAAAACAGTTTAAAACAATAAAATTCTACAATAAAAACATTTTCTAAAATACCCTAACCCACCCCAAATGCCTGCCTGAACAACCACGTCTTTAATGCACGACGGAAGCTCATTAAAGAGGGGGCATGACGGAGTTCCCTAGGGAGGGAGTTCCACAGAGTGGGGGCCACCACAGAAAAGGCCCTCTCCCTCGTCCCCACCAGTCTAGCTGTCCTGGCTGATGGGACAGAGAGAAGGCCATCCAAGGCTGATCTTGTTAAGTGGCCTGTCTGGTGCTGCTGGAGGCACTCCTTAAGATAGGCTGGGCCGGAACCATATAGGGTTTTAAAGGTCAAAACCAACACCTTGAATTTGGCCCGGAAAACAACTGGTAACCAGTGCAACTCCTTCAGCACTGGAGTGATGTGATCTCGCCGGCGGCTGCCTTTAATCAGGCGAGCCGCCGCGTTCTGTACCAGCTGCAGTTTCCGAACTGTCTTCAAGGGTAACCCCACGTAGAGCACATTACAGTAGTCTAAACGAGAGGAGACCAGGGCATGTACTACCGATGGGAGCAGATGGTCGGGAAGGAAGGGGCGCAGCCGCCGTATCAGATGGAGTTGATACAGCGCTGTCTGGCTCACAGCTGACACCTGAGCCTCCATGGACAGCTGGGAGTCCAAAATGACCCCCAGGCTGCGGACCTGGTCTTTCAAGGATAGCTGTACCCCATTTGACACCAGGTCAACATCCCCCAGCCTCCTCTTGTCTCCCACCAAAAGTACCTCAGTCTTGTCAGGGTTCAGCTTCAGCTTATTCCTCCCCATCCAGCCACTCACCGTCTCCAGACATTTGGACAGGGATTCTACAGCCAACCTTGGGGAAGATTTGAATGAGAGGTAGAGCTGTGTGTCATCCGCATATTGATGACACTGCACCCCAAACCTCCTGATGATAGCCCCCAGCGGCTTCACATAGATGTTAAATAGCATCGGGGAGAGGATGGAACCCTGTGGCACCCCACAAGTAAGTGGCCACGGGTCCGAAACCTCCTCTCCCAGAGCTACCCTCTGGTACCTGCCAGAGAGGAAGGACCGGAACCACCGCAATACGGTGTCTCCAATGCCCAACCCCTCCAGGCAGTCCAGGAGGATACCGTGGTCAATGGTATCAAAAGCCGCTGAGAGGTCGAGGAGAACAAGGAAGGAGCATTCACCCCTATCAGGATATCATGGGGCACTTTGTCGAAAGCTTTGCTGAAGTCGAGGTATATGATGTCTACAGCATTCCCACGGTCTACAAGGGAGGTTACTTGATCAAAAAATGAGATCAGATTTGTCTGGCAGGATTTGTTTTTGTAGGGGTGTCAGAGAATTTCTCGCCGAAACTTCGGGGGGGCGAGTGCCAACGTATTCGGCCCCCCGAAGTAGTTTCGGCGAGAAATTCTCCCCCCCGCCCCCCGCCTCCCCCCCAGGATGGGACTTACCTTTCCCGAATGTCGCTCCCGGTGGCGGGTCGCAGCAGCGGTTCAGCAGGGCTTCGACAGGGGCGGGGGCGGCAGCCGGTCTTTCAACCGGCTGCCGCCGCCGCCGCCATTCCAAGAAAAGTAAAAAAAAAAACAACGCCCTCGTGATAGGCTACGTGACGATTAATGTAGCCTATCACGGCTAGATTTGCAAAGTCAGCTGTGATAGGCTACGTAAATCGTCACGTAGCCTTATCACGGGTGACTTTAAAAAAAAAAAAGCGTGTACGGCTAATGGCGGCCCCCATAGGGAGCCGCCATTCGCGTTCCTTATTTGGTCGCTGTAGTCTATGTAAAGATTACGTAGACTACGGCGAAAATAAGGGCAACGCTATTTGCATTGCCCTTATTTTCGCCGTAGTCTACGTAAATCTTTACGTAGACTACAGCGACCAAATAAGGAACACGAATGGCGGCTCCCTATGGGGGCCGCCATTTGCATATGCGCTTTTTTTTTTTAAGTCACCCGTGATAGGCTACGTGACGATTAATGTAGCCTATCATGGCTGACTTTGCAGATCTAGCCGTGATAGGCTACGTAAATCGTTACGTAGCCTATCACGGGGCGTTTTTGTTTTTTTTTACTTTTCTGTTGAAGTTCGCGGCCGGAGAGACGGGGCGCTTCTCCCCAGCCTGAATTTCGGCCGGGGACGAGGCGGGAAGCCTCCCCCCCGGCATGAATTTCAGCTGGGCGAGGCGGGAAGACACCCCCCGCTCGCATGAACTTCGGGGGGAGAAGCGAAGCGCCTCCCCCCCACCGCGAAAAAAGCTGTGGGACAAGGTAAGTCCCTTTCGTACATCCCTATGTTTTTGACAAATCCATGTTGGCTTCGAGTAATCACGGCATTGTTTTCAAGGTGCTTCCAGATAGATTGCTTTATCATCTGCTCCAGAATTTTCCCAGAGATTGATGTCAGACTGACTGGTCTGTAGTTCCCAGGTTCCTCCTTTTTACCCTTTTTGAAGATAGGGACAACATTAGCCCTCCTCCAGTCATCTGGCACTTCACCCATCCTCCATGATTTCTCAAAGACAATAGACAGCGGTTCTGAGAGTTCTTCTGCCAGTTCCTTTATTACTCTAGGATGCAGTTCATCTGGCCCTGGAGATTTGAACTCATTCAAAGTACTTAGGTGTTCCTTGACCATATGCCTATCGATCTCAAGCTGCAATCCTGCCCCTTCAGCCTGTACTTCACCTTTGCCAGGGGGGTCATAGACCCTCTTTTGGGAGAAGACTGAGCCAAAGTAGGAATTGAGCACCTCTGCCTTTTCTTTGTCATCTGTTATCGTTTTGCCATCCTTATTTAATAGCTGAACAACCATTTCTTTCCTCTGCCTTTTACTATGCACATATCTGAAGAAAGCCTTTTTGTTGTTTTTAGCATCCCTCTCTAACCTCAGCTCGTTCTCAGCTTTAGCCTTCCTGACGCCATCCCTGCAGTTCTGTGCTACCCGCCTGTACTCTTCCTTTGTAGCTTAGCCTTCCTTCCACTTCCTATATGTGTCCTCTTTTGTTTTCAGGTCATCCCTAAGCTTTTGGTGAAGCCACACTGGCTTCTTCTGTTGTCTTCCACCTTTTCTTCTTGTTGGAATTGTTTGTAATTGTACCTTGAGAATTTCCTTTTTTAAAAGCTCCCACCCATCTTGGACTCCTTTTCTCATTAGCGTCGCTTGCCATGGGACCTTACTGATCATTGTTCTGAGTTTATTAAAATCAGCTTTCCTAAAATCCAGGGTACGCATTTGAATCCAGGGTACGCGTTTGAATCCAGGGTACGCGTTTGAATCCAGGGTATGCGTTTGACATGAAACTACTTCTCAAGCAACAGAAAAATGCAGAAAGCCTCAAGCAATTACTATTGTCATGTACAATTTTGACATGAACTGGAGCAATACATATTGTATGTGTAGTTTAAAATGGTAATGGCTAGAAATCAGAACATGTGCATGTGTGCATGCATGTGCATGCATGTGTGTACTTCACATCTGGTTGGGAATGATAGGAATTGTAGTCTAACACATCTGGAAGGCACCAGGCTGAAGAATGCTGGTTTAGAAGTTAACATCTTAACACTTTCACTTACTGCTATGTTTAAATTTCACTAATCTTAATACTGACTTGGACATACAGAATCATAAGAGTCACCCAGTGAGATCAGTCTAAAGATGTCCATCTAATAGCCAGTGGCTAACGAGTTCAGCCCCTCATTTGGCACAGAATAAATTCATTTTTGCTAAACTGTGCACCACCCTAAATACTTATATATTCCAAAAGCCCCATGTGCCATTCAATATAATTTAGCACCAATATTCATGAGACTGATGCCAAAGTCATTTATGTTAAGTGGAAGGACCATCTTTAATCATCTGGAATTTTATATGAGTGATAATGTGAGACTCCAGTTTAGCAAACAGCAGAAACCTGTTTCAAAGGAAATGCCTATTCTAAATCTCTGGTTCTCTCTTAAATCCATTGTTGTTGAAATAAATGGTAAAATCCATCACCTACTACCTGGTTCTTTTAGTTAGAGATGCCAGGAACCGAACCTTATGCATGCAAAACATGTGCTCTACCTTTGAGCCATGGTCCCCTTCTCCAAGTGTTATTCAAATCCAGAGGCAGTAATGCTGGATAATAGGAACAACTCCGCATGCTTCCAGACACTAGGGGGTGATAGACAATGTCCTGTAGCTTGTTCATTTCCTATTTCCTGCTCCCTCTCCTTCCCCTTCCTTCCCCTTCTGCCTCTGCAATGAGCAGCAAGTGCCATGCGCTCTCTCCAGAGAGGAAGCAAGTAACCATATCTCATGCCTTTGGTCATTTACACTCACAAACCCAGCTTTAGGGGGCGCTTGTAGTTAAACAGTGGTAGATAGCCTTGTCTGACAATGTGTATAAAAGCACTAATCCAGTAAGTTGATGTGCACTTCTTCTAAACTGGCTCTAACCTGAGTTCATTGCCTCCAATACTAAATGCTACATTGCCATACTTTCTCTATATAAGCAACTGCTTTATATAGAAAGTCTGCTGTAAGTCCCACCAGACTACCAACAGTAAACAGCTGAATTGCCAGATAGTTCTGACACAAACAAATGAGGGAGCTGCTGTCCCTGTGCCCGGTTATAAGGTCTCCAGACACATCTGGCTGCCCTCCATTGCCAGCACAATGCTGGCCAATGTCTGCTCTTCATCTGATCCAACATGGCTCTTCCTACCTTTTTAGCCTATGGATGGCCTTGGAGGAGAGAGACACATATGGCTGAGGAAGGGAGCAGATTGGATTGGTCACTGTTTTGCCCTATGCTGCCATCACTTGACACATGCAGGGATTGTGCTGGTTCTTTTTCCCCTCTGGCCACAGACCTAGGACCCAAAGCTGAGCAATGTGAGCATAAGTTCTGGCTGAGCCAAGTGAAGGCAGAGGAGGGTTGGGCAGGGCTGGAAAACACGGCCCTAAACCATCAGCTCCCTTCCTCAGCCATTCCCATACTCTGAGCATTTAGAATAGGGGTGGGTAACTTGGGAGGTCCAGAGGCCATTTCCGCCCCCTCCTCATGGGCCACAGTTTATGGGGCAACCTGAAAAAATGCCTTCCCATAGCAGCTACGGATGTCATTTTTTCCCTTATTTTTTTAGTGTGTGTGGCGGGGGGGAGGTGTTGCCCTGAATTTGGCAGGGGCTTCTTGCAGCCCATGAGCCCCGTGTTGCCCACCCTCAAATTAGAAGATCTGGTAACTCAACATAGATTTTCAGTTCTCATACCTCAAGACAGATGGCAATCCTATGCAAAAACAGACAGATGGCAATCCTATGCAAAACTTGAAAGGAGATGTACCAGCCGATCCAGAGAATAATTAACCCAAAGGATAAAATACTTCCCTCGAAGAGTTAAGATTTATGGGTATTGCGCTTTAGTCAGTGAAACTCTGCATGCTACAGGATCTCATTTCAAATTCTTCATTGTCTGTGAGTTTCTGAACCATTTATACCCTGTGCAAGCTCATTATGCAGTTATGGCAGTCTCACAAATTCTTATTATGAGGCCAGAAGGGACCATGATCATGTCTTATTCTCAGCTTTTGTGTGAGTCATTCTCTTTTTTCAGGGAGCAAGTAGGACTAAGTTAAAGGCAGAGACAGCAGATGTATTAAGAGTAGCAACATGTGAAGTTACTCCATTAATAAATATAGCTGCCATCTCTTCTCGTTTCTGCCAGAGTCCTCACCTTCTCAAGCAACAGAAAAATGCAGAAAGCCTCAAGCAATTACTATTGTCATGTACAATTTTGACATGAACTGGAGCAATACGTATTGTATGTGTAGTTTAAAATGGTAATGGCTAGAAATTAGAACATGTGCATGTGTGCATGCATGTGCATGCATGTGTGTACTTCACATCTGGTTGGGAATGATAGGAATTGTAGTCCAACACATCTGGAAGGCACCAGGCTGAAGAATGCTGGTTTAGAAGTTAACATCTTAACACTTTCACTTACTGCTATGTTTAAATTTCACTAATCTTAATACTGACTTGGACATACAGAATCATAAGAGTTACCTAGTGAGATCAGTCTAAAGAAGTCCATCTAGTAGCCAGTGGCTAATGAGTTCAGCTCCTCATCTGGCACAGAATAAATTCATTTTTGCTAAACTGTGCACCACCCTAAATACTTATATATTCCAAAAGCCCCATGTGCCATTCAATATAAATTAGCACCAGTATTCATGAGACTGATGCCAAAGTCATTTATGTTAAGTGGAAGGACCATTTTTAATCATCTGGAAATTTAAATGAGTGATAATGTGAGACTCCAGTTTAGCAAACAGCAGAAACCTGTTTCAAAGGAAATGCCTATTCTAAATCTCTGGTTATCTCTTAAATCCATTGTTGTTGAAATAAGTGGTAAAATCCATAAAGTTGGATCCAAAGGGAGCATCATATGAAAGGAAAGATTTCCACATCCAACATCTTTTCTGATGGCCCCTCTGCCCCAGACAGAATGGGCTTTTCAGGGGTGCAGGCAGGCAAACAGGAATGGTAGGAAAGTTCTGTTTCACAAACAGAATTCTACTTGCAATATGTTGCATCCAAGCCATGGAGCTTATGTTTTACCTGGATGCAAAGACTTGGGTCCAGCTGAAACTAGTTGAATGTCTTCCCACTGAAATCCATGGGACTTGAGTCATGACTAACTTCTCCCATTGATTTAATGGGACCCAAGTTCAACAGGCTTAGTCTGGATCCAAGCCTTGATGCCTCACTGATCACACAGCTGGACCTGGTGCTGCTCAGCCACTCCCTCCCTGACCATACCGTAACATCATCCTTCCATTTGCTGCTGCTTCCAAAGTGCTATCCTAGTTGGATGACCTCAAGTCATCTTATGATATGCCTAGCCACAGTGATCCATGCACTGGTACCCTCACAATTAGGCTACTGTAATGCGCTCTAATGCGCCCTTGTGCGTTGCTCAGAAGCTGCAGCTAGTCCAGAATGCAGCAGCTAGGGTGCTCACTGGGCCATCTAGCTACGCTCACATAACATCTGTGGTAAAAGAACTGCACTGGCTGCCTATTAGCTACTGAGCCGTATTATACAAGGTTATGTTATTGTTATACAAGCCCTAAACAATATGTGACCAGGATACCTAGCAGGCCACCTTCCCTTATACATACCCAGGTGACCTTTAAGATCATGAGGCGGCCTTGCTGGTCATTCCAAAACTCTCGGAATTTCACCATGCAATACCCCAAAGGAGGGCCTTCTTAGTAGCGGCACCCTCTTGGAAAACCCTCCCTCATGCAGCTTGTGAGGCAGAAAATGTGGCATCTTTTAAACACTTCCTGAAAACACATTTGTTCACCCAGGCTTTCCCTGGGCTGTAATTAAATTAATCATGCTGCTTCATCTTACTTTTCCTTGTATTGCTGTTATTGGAATTGGAATTGCTTTTAATTTGTATTTTTAATATTGTATTTTAAATGTAATTTTAATATTTATATGTGAACTGCTGAGGGGTTTTATTATATTTAGAAGTAAATAAATATCACAAATAAAAATAAGTAAATATGGTCCCAGGTTAATCCAGACCCAAGGCTTAATTTCAGCTGGGGCTTAGCATTACTCTGTCTGGCAGCAGCTGTCCAGTGTTTCAGGCAGAGGTTTTTCACATCATTTGCTGCCTCATCCTCTTCACTGGATATGCCAGTGAACTGAATCCCAGGACTGAATCTGGGACTTTCTGCATGCAAGGCACATATTCTACCATTGACCTATGGTACCTGAACTGCTTTCCAGTACTGAGCTCTGAAGTATTTGGCATAGTACTGTGCCGAAATTCTCTCCCACATTTTTTTTTACCATCCTCATTCAATTTGGCAGAAAAGCAATTGCTTTTTAAAAGAAATTCAATGGCGAAGAAATTTCGAAGAAATTCTCATGGGTGGGGCTTGGGTTTCTTGCACTTACCTTATTTAGGCGGCTGAGGAGTGTGTGCCAGTGTCCTGTTTTTCACTGTACATTCATCTTTCCAGTAGCCTGTAGCCTCATTGGCTTCCTGCACGTCAATTAAAGCGCAAGGGAAGACATTATGAGGTGATTCCTCCCATAGGGCTATTTGAGATCAGGAAGTGCAGGCAGCCTGGGAGGTTGCAGAGCAATCAAGAGAGGTGTAAAAGAAAGAAATTACACACACAGCACCCTCAGCCATCTCGCAGTGATTAGGTAAACTCAAAAACATCACAAAAATGAATGATGAAGCACCCTAAGACTGAGGCAGAAAAATGGAAGCCTCTTGCATGGGGGAAGAAAACTTTTGGGAAATTGGAGGGCAGATTTTGGCTCAGCACTAGCTCCATCTCTTCCCTGGAGCTGGACCCAACACTGCCCCCCTCAGACCTGCATTGTGGTGGATGCAAAATGAGGTCCGTCCAGCCCACCAGCACAAGTGATGCTGTTGCAGCACAAAAGACCCAAAAATCCTTAGGGGAAAGAGGAAGAACCTGTACTACAACCCCTGCCAATGGTGAGCTCTACCTGTGAGGAACTGCTGAGAATTTCTCCTCCCCCTGGAGAGATTTGGTGAAATTGTCCCCCCCCCCAACATTTCTCTGCCGGCTGGGTGACCCACAGCCAGCTTTCACTCAGTGAGGTTGAAGGAGCAAGGTTTCAAGGTGGGGGAGTGTGGCTTCCAGAAACATTTGAGCCTTAATATATCGCTATTATATCCGCTGCTATTCATCATGCGTGTTCTTTCTGGTGCCTGGTGGTTTGGCATTACAAACTCAGCACCTTCCATTGGAGTCTGTGGGGAGAGCCCTTGTTAGGCAGAGAGGTTTGTTAACAAGTGTCAGCTACTTATCAATGAAGCTGACACCGCACTGCGGTTCAGCTTTGGATCCAGGGCTCCACAGAGGAAACTCATGGAGCTTTCATTAGAATTCCCGCATGAACAGTCATTTGCTTGATTTGAGCACCGTGCCCACAATTTGGACCTACGTGAGCTGATGAAAAAAAGATGTTATGGTCTCAGCAAGTCTCTCCATCCAAGAGGGAAAGAATTTGATTAGAGTGCACTCTAAATAGTCCTTTCCATTCCAGATAATCTCATGCATGGTTATTAAATGAGACAGCATTTGCAAGATGTCAGTAGTTTGGCCAGAGACATAAACAATGTTTCCCAAGATATATTCTAGAATCAACACAGTTTTAAATCATGTTTCTCTCCCTGTCTCCACCTGCTCTCTTTTGTCCATTTAAGGCTGACACATTTGGTCATAGGCAGACCAAATTGCCTTTTATAGTTTCATTGATGGGAGAATTGTATTTATTTGTGTGTGTGTGTATATGTATATCACTATTCATGTAAAATTTCACAGCAGTGCACAAAGATAAAATGATAGCAAACAACACTATCAAGCAGAGTCACACATTATGAAATGAAGTCAAACAATAACAAGACAGGAAGACAGTACATCAATGCATAACAACAACAGAAGCATGTAGGTAACAGCAATCAGTCACTGAACACTTTGTGGAGAACAAAGGATTTTACCCAACTTGGAAAGGACAGAAGAAAAGATTTATGCATTTCATTGGTAAAAGCAACGGCATGATGCCGCCTCTCTTCCTTCCTTCAAATCCCTCCTCAGACCCCACGTTTCCTGAGAAGCCTTTCCTGTGAACCCCAGTTCATACAGTAACTTAGCCTGTGGCCAAGACTAAGCATGTGTAACTGAAACAATCTCATATTCATTTCCTGTTTAACCCTGCTTCCACTCCCCTTCCCTTCTCCCCATTTCTCTGTTGACTCCCCAGTGTCAAATTTTTGATTGTAAGCTCCCTGGGGCAGGAGCCTGATCTCTTGTACTCACATCATGCACTCATTATACTTACATCTCCAGGCATTCCGAACTGTCACTCCTGATATCCATTTAATGGCACAGCTACTGATTAGGGCAGAAGCTGAAATGTTTAGCTTAAATATATTTTTGAATACTATGTTGTTAGTCTTTCTATTATATATATATATACACACACACATACATACACATACACAGACACACACATATATAATCATATTACTATTTACTTCCTGACACAGCTGACGCCAGCATAGGACTTATTTACATCAGGGGTGCAGAATCTCTGGCCCACGGGCCTTGTCCAGTCTACAGGGCACTTCAATCTGGCCCATGCAGCTTCTAGGGGGTCGTCCAAGCTCTGCCCCCTGGAGGAAGTCCCTTGGAGGACATCTAAACCCAAATTACAGGTTATTGGAGCACTCTGATGACCCACTCAGCTGAGAGTAAGCCCCAATGAATTCAATAGGACTTTGCTTCTGCAGCATGCTGGGAGTTCTAGTCTACCATATCTGGAGGGCTTCCCCAGGTTGGAGAAGGCTTCAATACACACTTTCTTGGAAGCAAGCACAACTGAACTCAGTGGGATGTACTTCTGGATGGGATTGCACTGCAATCCTGTCAACACAGTATTGTTCACTACTCTGGAATCTGTTTAGATTTGGGGCGGCATATAAATGTTGTAAATGAATAAATAAAACACAGAGAAATGCCGGTGAAGGGAGCTCACACACATACACCAAAATTCATCATCTCAAATTACTCTAAATGTCCAAAAAAATATAAAAGCAAACAATTCCTTAATGATTTGAAGGGGCATGGGCTAACCTTTGGACATTTTTGATAAAGAAACAGCCTTGTTTGCTATTATATTTTACATATCAAATATTTTCCTTTGCAAGTTCAAAACACAAAATCCCTCCCTTTTTACTTTGACAAAGCTTCCAAATAAGAATAGCCATTGTAAGCACAGCCCAGTTTTAAAACGGTAATATGCTCTGATGGGTTACAGCATTTCTGCTCTTTGGCTGCAAGAGACATTTATTAATGGATGGGCTGATAATGCTTATTATGTGCCTGAGATCATTTCAAAACAGCCAGAGAATACAACAGTAGGCAAACAATGCCTGTTCTTGTGAAGGTTCCTTAGCAATAAATTAGATTTTCAATGCAAAATATATTTGATGTTTGGGAGCAAAAGCAATCATGCCTTTGAGTGTATACCTCCAGTAGAAGGTATCAGGAAAATAAGAGAAGACATACAGAATGCTTTCAGTATCATGCCAAGCAAGAATATCAGAATTTCTTTTAAGCTCTGGATTTCCCCCCTTAGATTCACCGGAGAGTCGGCAATATGCCATTAATATTTATTTTATAAAATAGTTAGAGCAATTATTTCTTTAAAAGGGGAGAACAAGGGGAAAGCTGTAAGAGGAGATAACAAGGTTGGAGCAATTTGTATTAGTATTGAAATGTGCACAGTGTCTTAAAGCATTTGGGGAAATCTGCAGTCTGACTCCTAGGGACATCATAGCTACAATTTATGATAAAGCATACAGAATGTGTATATAACGGTAAGATTGTAAACAAATCTATTCCTGCATACCTATCTTTCCAGCAACTGTTCTTTGTCCTGCATTTAAGAAGCCATGAGTTCCCTGGGGATATGCAAATGATCTGGTGGTACTTGATGGCTTTTTAGTAATTACTACACCATCTGAGTTCTCAGCATTACAATGAGATCAAAATGTATCCTGTGCATCAACATCCCATATGTCGGTCTCTAAAATAGCGTGCTTAGACAGGCAGGTTGTAAAATGCTGCAATTTGAACACATACAGCCTAAGCTCAGGTATCCGCCTACGGACAACAGTAACTCAATAAGGGATCAGACTGAGGTCCGTTAGCTACTAGGTCCTCTTTCTTAGATCTGAAATCTTCAGTCCAATTTATCAGCAATGGAGGGTGCAATCCTATCGGGAAAGGCGGCCACCTCCAAACTGGGAGGCGACCACCTATCCAATGCAGGGCAGGAGCAGCCGCCCTGCATTTGCGGGAAGTCAGGGTGGGGGGCGGACACTGGACAATGCATAGGAAGCATCAGAACGGCACTTCTACCCAGCCCGGCCTGCCCCCAGGAACGCCCCGTTTTCACCGCTCCATGCTCCTCTTATGAGCACGGAGTGCGGGGTTGATCTGCGCTGCCTATGAGGCAGTGCAGGAGGGGGTGGAGGTTGGTTCCCGGGAACTGACTTATCCTATGGCCGTCTAGCCGCTGACTAGCAGCCATAGGATTTCACCCTTATGGATCGAAATATAGGATTGATGAAGCATTACCAATTAAGCAAGTATTGAGTAAGAACATTCTTCAAGATCATCTATCCAAAATTGACCCCATTGCCTTGATTTTTAAATTCTGCAAACTGAGGAGCATTGATTAGGCAATGCAGCCAGTTTTGTAATGCTGTGGCTTGCGATACAGAACTCAGCCATTCATAATGCTTGCCTTAAAAATTAGGGAAATGCTATGACTCCACTCTTCCACCCATTCATTCACCTGGTTGCTGCTGCTGCACTGGTGGTGGGCTAGCCTGAGCAAGGAAGCAGCTGGATAGGTTTGTGTCTGTCGGTCCCTTTTCCCCCTCTCCCATGCCTGATACACTGTTACGGCAGCTATCTCAGTGCCAGGAACCCTGGGAGGGCTCCTGACACCTGGGTCAGTGCTTTTACAGCACTTCATGCATTGGGGGGGAGGAGGCCAGAGACACCTCCCTCCATCTATCCCTACTGCCACTATGCCAATGTGTATTGCCCCTGCAGTAGGCCTCTTAATTTAGAGGTGACAAGATAGTGATAAATCAGATCCAGGTTTACTTACAAGGAGTACTTTACTGAGTACCATCAGCACACAGGCGTACCCAATGGTTGGATCAGCTTCTCTGAACCCAGAGCCATGGGGTAAAATGGGTTTTATGCCATACATGGCAACAGTGAGGCAGCATGACAGCAGCAAGCGTTAATTAGCGTTCATTCCCAGCATAGACTAACAGCACTTGTTCAGAAGGAAAACAATCAGAACTTTTTCAGCACAGCCACCTGTAATTCGGCATAAACATAGCCTCACTTCTCAGGCACATCCTAGGCCTTGATAAGATACCAGCCTTCGTTAGCATGGAATGTGCTGAGACCGCTATCAACCTTTGACTCATCTCACATGCTCAGTGGCCCACTAACAAGGAAATTGCGCCAATAATGAACCTAAGCAAACCATTATGGATCTCTTCTCTAGGCCCCTCTAGAACGACAGGTGACTTAGTTACAGGCCTGGGGCCAATACACAATGATAGCCATAATCAGGAGTAAAAGAAGGCAGAGGGCTACGTGATTCCCTGAACCACCTTTAATCCACTGCCACCACCCTCCATGGGCCTCACCTGAAGATGGAGGGAATCTCCCTGGGCGCAGGGAACAGAGACCGCACCAGCAATCCCAATCCCCTACATCCAGACAGAAAAGATTAATAGTGCTATCCACAAACTACGCTGGATTCAGCACTGACCAAGATGGAAACAGCAGCGCAATTCTTAGAGGTAAATAGTTTATTTACAAGTGAGGGAAAGAGGTGTGAGAAAATACAAAACAAGTGAATTACAAAAAGATCTACAATCCATCAGGAAGAGTGAGCCTATGGCCACCAGAGACTGTCCAGAGGGCCATAGGATTTTTCGGTTTACTGGGTCTGAACATGTAGACAGCACTCCCAGCTCAGAGCCAGGAGACCGCGCTCCCCACCCCTTCCCCCTCCCCCTCGTAGCCTGCATAGGGAGAACCAAAGCAGATGCCTCTCTGTGCTCGTAAAACGGAGAGGGCAAAAATGGGGCATTCCTGGGATGGGTAGGGGAGGAGCTCACAGAAGCCCCTTTATGTTGTTTCCTATGCAGCCTCCAGTCCCATTCCCACGCCCTCTCCACAGCTCTGGCTAGACACATGAAATCCCACATCTAGCTAAGAATGCAGGGTGGGCAGAAAAGAGGATCCCCTCTGTGCTCTACTCGACCTGTACTGGATAGGCGTCAGCCTTCAAGTTTGGAAGCTGATGTCTATTTCAATAGGATTGCGCCCTAACAGGTGGGAACCCACACACAGACATATTAAAAATACACTAACTGGCCTGTGCTACATACTGGTCATGAGGGTCCTTCGCCATAAGCTGCAGCAAACCTGAAACCTCCTCCCTGAGACAGGAGAAGAACAAAGGACAGTGGGGGAAAAGCCCTCCCCAGAGTTATACAATACCCAGGCCCCACTGTGATGCTCTCCCCGCTCCCTTCAGAGAAGGAGGGTCAAAAGGAGAGGTGGCGTGACTCAAACCAACCCAGCTGTAAGCATTCTCCCCTCCCTTCAGCTCAAGTGGTTTATGAACTTGAGGCCAGACATAACTTGCCTGGGGTCAGCAGAGCCATGAGGCAGCACAGACTCATCCTGCCCTCAGGTATCACAAAGTCTTCATGCCAGTGTCCTCTGTTCTCCCTTCTTAAGCCTCTCACAGACCAGCAATCTCTAACCCACAAAAGGTAAAATGAATATCACAAACAAAAAAGAACATGGAGTCACTCTGGTTCTTTACACCAGAAGCTTTGGGGGAGCAGGTTTGGCGGTGTATGAGGTGATCTAATTGGTCTCATAACTGGGCTCAGCAAAAAAACAACTATTTTCTGATTCTTTAGAAAACTATTTCAGTTAGCCTAGGGCATTACAAATTTAAGTCATCAACAATAGAACTACCCCCCCCTTATCCAAACTATTCCATATCATGTGACACCCACATGATATGGGTGTCCATATCCCATATCCCATGGAAGGGCTAAGTACTACTCCCATTTATCCATACTTCTCTATTTTGTATGTTCTTGGATTATGGCATTCATTTAGGGGTTGTGACACAACATAGCTGATCCCCCATAGTCTGGCTCTGATCTCCTGGTCATCCAGCTTTCTTTTGGTAGGGATGGAGGACCAACGTGTGCTGGATGGTCTGCACTTTGACATGAAGGGATGGAGGACCAACGTGGGCTGGACGGTCTGCACTTTGACATGAAGGACTCCTGAGGGAAATTCAACTATGTTTTCTAAGGTTGCTTCCAATTGTTGGAGGGGAGCAGAAACAGCTTCATAGGAAAAGATAGTGTCCTTTATTCCCAAAGTGTTTCAAGCTGACTTTTTCAAGGAAAATTGCCTTTGTCGATATGTAAGGCAGTTGGTCGGGTCTGCTCACCCTCTCAGTACTCATTGCCAAAGAACAGGTTTACTGTTCTATCTCTGGAGTAAAGGCAATAGATTTCCTTGCCTTTTCCTACACCATTGTTGCTATTTATTCCTGCATATTTCTTGAAGCTGTTTTGATCTCTCTTGCTCTCCCATGGGGCCCCACCCCATTTTTGCTTCCAGTGCTTCTAGATGGAAGCAACCATTTCCATGAAATAGGAGCATGGTCACCTCTTCTACTAGGATCAAATGTGTTCAAATTGTTCAAATGTGCCCCACATTTTAACTTCTTGTTCAAATTGTGCTTATGGATGTACGGATTGTGTAAAATCCATTCCGTCTGTGTTTCATGGATTGTCAGGCACCTTTCGTTCCATTGTCCACCCAAAGACAGAAGGGGGGGGGGAATCTGCACAAATTCAAATTTGCACAAATTAACATTTACGCAAATTTGCACTTCTGAAAATGCACAAATTCCCCCCAAATGCGCATTTTCACACTTCAGCCTATGGACTAAATGCACTTTAGTGCATTTTGGCCAGGTTTTTTTTTATTTTGTATATTTTTCTACAACAAAAAAAATTGGGAAAGTTAGAAGAATAGTCCTCAAGCCCACAGAATCTACCCGACAGGGGAAACTCCGGTCAGCTGCAGAATCCACGGGTCAGATTCATGAAAATCCAAACTCATTTGGTTCCATTGCAGATTTTTCGAACATCCCTAATTGTGCTAGGCACTGATCTGGGATATGGCAGTCTCAGTCCTGACTGGAAAAGGTCAGTTTACATTCCAATTCCAAAGAAGGGCAACGCCAAAGAGTGTTCAAACTACCGCACAATTGCGCTCATTTCACATGCCAGCAAGGTGATGCTCAAAATCCTACAAGCTAGGCTTCAGCAGTATGTGAACCGAGAACTACCGGAAGTACAACCTGGGTTTCGAAGAGGCAGAGGAACTAGAGATCAAATCGCCAACATTCGCTGCATCATGGAGAAAGCAAGAGAATTCCAGAAAAACGTCTATTTCTGCTTCATTGACTATGCTAAAGCCTTTGATTGTGTGGATCACAACAAACTGTGGCAAATTCTTAAAGTGATGGGAGTACCAGACCACCTTACCTGTCTCCTGAGAAACCTGTACCAGGGTCAAGAAGCAACAGTAAGAACCAGACATGGAACAACCGAGTGGTTCAAAATTGGGAAAGGAGTACGACAAGGCTGCATATTGTCACCCTGCTTATTTAACTTATATGCAGAGTACATCATGAGAAACACCGGGTTGGATGAATCACAGGTCGGAATTAAGATTGCTGGGAGAATTATCAACAACCTCCGATATGCAGACGATACCACCCTAATGGCAGAAAGCGAAGAGGATCTAAAGAGCCTCTTGTTGAGGGTGAAAGAGGAGAGTGCAAAAGCTGGTTTGAAACGCAGCATTAAAAAAACTAAGATCATGGCATCTGGCCCCATCACTTCCTGGCATATAGAAGGGGAAGAAATGGAAGCAGTGACAGATTTTACTTTCTTGGGCTCCAAGATCACCGCAGACGGTGACTGTAGCCATGAAATTAATAGACGCTTGCTCCTTGGGAGGAAAGCTATGGCCAACCTAGACAGCATAGTAAGAAGCAGAGACATCACCTTGCCGACAAAGGTCCATCTAATCAAAGCTATGGTTTTCCCAGTAGTAATATATGGCTGTGAGAGCTGGACTATAAGCAAGGCTGAGCGCCGAAGAATTGATGCTTTCGAACTGTGGTGCTGGAGAAGACTCTTACGAGTCCCCTGGACTGCAAGGAGGTCAAATCAGTCAATCCTAGAGGAAATAAACCCTGAGTGCTCATTGGAAGGACAGATACTGAAGCTGAAGCTGAAATATTTTGGCCACCTAATGCGAAGAGAAAACTCTCTGGAAAAGACCCTGATGCTGGGAAAGACTGAAGGCAAAAGGAGAAGGGGACGGCAGAGGATGAGATGGCTAGATAGCATCACCGATGCAATGAATATGAACTTGAGCACACTCCGGGAGAAAGCGCAGGACAGGAAGGCCTGGCGTGCTATGGTCCATGGGGTCACGAAGAGTCGGACACGACTGAACGACTGAACAACAACAAGTCTCAGTCCTTACCCTTAAAGACTTCCACTGATGCCAATAGAGTATCTTTGGTCATGTGTCCTCTCTTACAGAGGACAAGCCTCTATTTGAATTTGTCCTCCATTTGAGGGGCTGTTCTTTCCTATTACAGTTATTTATTTATTTATTTATTCATTCATTCATTCATTCATTCATTCATTCATTCATTCATTCATCTTATTCATTACATTTATACCCCACCTTTCTTCCACTGTGGAACTCAACATGTGGTTCCCAGGTGGTCTTCCCTCCAAGTACTAACTAGACCCAGACATGCTTAGTTTCAGCAAGGTGGCTGCCTCATGTGCCTTCAGACTATGACCTGGGACAAGTTAGAGATAAAGAAGCACAAGAACTGTTCCCCATCCACAGTTAGCACCTGGACAGAAGAATGAACAGGCAGGCACTCAGGTCACCTGGTCACAGCCTTCTGCATCATGGTGAGATGTGTTTCTATTGAAATTATAATAATTATTTCTAAATTAGCATCTATACATATAAATTAGTGTATGCAAATTTTGTGCAAATTTATATCCTCTTTTTCGTGATGCACTTTCCCATTTTGGGTGATTCATAAGTGGGGCGCCCTACTTTGAAATTAGTGATTTTGAAGATTGTAATTTTCAGTTTTCACCCCTTTGGGATGCATCTTCATTCATTGCACTTTTGCAGGGCTCTCCAGAGGCATTCCAATACCAATTTTTAACCCATCAAAATAAATGTTATAGCTTCTTAAGGCAGATGATATTACTAAGTAGTAAATCTTATGGCAAGAATTATTTTAACTCTTCTTTTTGAATGAGAAGATTGATGTGGATTGTTTACAACATGGCATCAGCAATGAATGATTTGCCATAGGGGAATACTCCCATTAAAATACGTGTTTCAAATCTGTATTTAATGACTTAAGCATTTCACTGCACCAATTAATTGTGTTTCTGCCTTCCAGGCAAACTTTGCATAAAGGGAAGGAAGTGGTGGGGAAAAAAGAGGGGAAGGAATTTTATACCTGTTATCTGAAAGAAGCTTATTCTAATTCTTCCTTACCTTTCATGATGACTTTCAGGTTCAAGCTCTTCAACTCTTCATCTCTCTAGATACTTCACCTGGGTTATTTCTTGTTAGGGTTATTTTGGCTGCTTCTTTATGTCCTCGCAGGCCACCAGTTGGCCATTTCTGGTTTCCATTATGACTTTGCTCAAAATATTCATGGTTCAGCTTTACAAAGAGCTTTCATCAACTTGGAATCAATTTGACTTTCGCAGACATTGGGCTGTGTCACCGCAGTCACCGCAGCCCACCATGGCTTATTTAAGCCATGGCCATTTTGAATATTCAGCTCCTGGCAGGGGGTTTTTGCTGTGTCATCTAAACCCAGACATCAGGGGTTGTTGGATGGGGAAACAACCCTCAAATCAACGTGGTCTGTTATAGGGTAACTTGAGGCTGTTTCCCCCTCCAATAGCCCCTGCCACACAAGTTCAGACAACAGCAAACCATGGCAACCCCCACCCCCCGGGGTGTTGAATATTCAGAATAGTCACTGGCATGTGTTCCAATTTAAGCCACGGTGGGCTGCAGTAATAATAGTCACTGGGTGACTTATTAGTGAACTTAGTCACTGGGTGATTCAAAGCAGAAGGCTCTAATGACAAGGCATTGTGCAGCTGTTCCAACTTTTCCTCCTTAATGGTTTTTTTTCTAGTAAAAAAATCATGGAAGAAGTGATGGGAAACAGAGAGGGTTACAATCTGAAGGTGACGTCATTTGGAACCCATGTAAAAGTCAGTAAATGAGGGAGGGCGATAGCACAATAATAACCTAATCTGGAAGCACCCATTGGCCTGACAGTTTCTTATGGGAGAATTAGGGATGTTGGAGAAATCCGCAGTGGAATAAAATGAAATTGCGTTTCTATGAATCTGAACCATGGATTCTGCAACAGACCAGCTTTTCCCAAGTCACACAGATTCTTCAGACGTGTGGACCAGTTGTTTTTTTTTTTTACTTTCTGGAGTTTTATGCAAATTTAGTCATTGATGTTGTTCAGTCGTTAAGTCGTGTCCGACTCTTCGTGACCCCATGGGCCATAGCACGCCAAGCCTTCCTGTCCTCCGCTCTCTCCCAGAGCGTGTTTAAGTTCATATTCATTGCATCGGTAAAAAGTTTAGTCATAGAAAAATACATAACGCTAAAAAAGCCTTCTGAAAATGCATGAAAATTCACACTTGGGAGGGGTGCTTGTTTGGGGGGGATCTGCACATTTTGGGAGGAACTAGCACATTTTTGCAGGTGCGAATTTGCATAAATTTGAGAAATACGGCGGGAATCTGATTCTGCCAACGAGCAAGCAATGGAATGAAAGGCACCTGACAAGCCATGAAATGTAGACAGAATGGATTCTACAAAATCTATACATCCCTAGGGAGAATAGGGTTATAGTAGGCATATAATTTGTGTACATTATGGAATTCACTGCTCCTATATAAGCATTGAATTTCCAAATTCTACTCCATTTTGTATTTTTCCTATTCCCCCCTCTCCTGCTTCTGTTCTGTTATCTAGTGTGTCCTTTAATTTAAAAAAAAATCAGGAGAAAAGGGGAAATGTAGATTGATTTAGAATATAGTTAATAGAAAACAGAATTGAAAATGCACACAAATAAAAAAGTTTACTTTCCAGGTTTTTGTTTTTTTTTTAAATTATGTATGTACAGTATATATGTAAGTAAGTATTTTTGCTTAAAAGTCCAAATGGGAACTTTATGTGCCCAAAGCAAGGATGACCCAGACCTGCCATGCTATCAAAGCTAAAAATCTGTCAGGGTGGACACTGAGCCCATAGAACCTCAGAGCAGTTCTGATTCTGAGGAGGAACAGCCGTCCGTGGGAGAGGAGCGCACTCATCCCTCCCAGGCCCTGCAGCTGGTAGAGATTCCTCCTGCTGGCATTCCAGACATAGATAGCGGTCCTGGGAGTGAAAGAGCGCAGGAGGAGGGCTGGCTGGATGCTCGACGCAGACGCAAAGAGCGACGAGCTATGGAGGGTGCGGAAAGGAGCATAGCGCCCGTTTGGCACGCAAGCAGTGGTCACGTCCAGAGGACCCAAGAGAAAAGGGGAGGGACTCTCCCTAGCCCATAAGTTCAGGGTCTGCAAGTGATTCTCGTTCAAATGGGGACCAACTGTTTCCAACCTGGGGCATAGGTTACTCTGCTGTTCATAGCTTAGTCGTTGGTGATAGAGTTATTAAGCTGTAAAAGGAATAAAGCCTTGAAAAGAATCCTTTGTCTGTGTCTGGAGTTGGCTACTGGAGTAGACTGAAAGAGGCCGGCTAGGGCCCCCTGACAAAATCATCAACAGTCCCAAAGTGGAAGAAAGAACATTCAAATTTATATTTCTCCCCCCCCCCCAAGAGACTGTATAACTCAGCCATATTGCATATGTATAGTGATGAATGCATATATTAGAAGCACTAGTATAAGTAGGTCATCTTTATCACCAGCTCCATTTCAGAGTTGAAACCAGCCATTTGGCTTCTATTTCAGGGATAAAAGTGTTTGATGCTTATGCAATCCTTCATCACTTGAAGTCTGGTTGGTAATGGCATTTCATTCTCTGTCTCCTAAGGCACAATGGTTTGTTTAATGAAAGCTGTTAACGTCATCACAACAGGAGTGGACATGTGAGGGATTTCAGAAATAAAGTGAAAGCAGCATTTATGTATGAAGGGCAAACAATTAAAATCATTAAGAAGATTTGCAGAACAAAACAATCCTTAGAAGTAGGTCATGATTTTTATGAGGCAGATTACAGACAGAATCACAGAAACATGAAATTGTAAAGGTTCTGTAGGAACATTTTGTTCAATCCCACAGCTACAAATAAAAGTTCCTGTACTTGACACAACCCTGAAAGACACTTGACCATCCACTTTGAAGGCCCAACCACATATACCCACATGGCTGTGGTAGAGGCTGTCACCAGGGCCAGCTCAAGACATTTTGCTGCCTGAGGTGAAGGACAAGATGTTGCCATCCCTCCACCCACAGAATGGCCATTGAATCATAATTTGACACTGGTGGTGGGGGGCAGCATCCTCCATCACATCTTAGGGCTATCTTATGGGGGGCAGGGCAGGCTGCCTCGAATATACAGCCCTATCCTGCAAAAGAGGGGAATGGCCAGGGGCATACTGCCACTGTCCCATCTGCACCATCCTGGATCCACAATCTGAGGCAACTGCCTCACCTTGCCCAATGGTAGGGCCAACCCTGCCTATCACCTTAGCCTTTCCCTCACAATTAGAATTCTGGCAGGAGTGAAGATGCTGATCTAATGGGCAAGAACTACTTGTTCTGCTTCTGTAATAGGGGCATTATTCACCAATATACCATAGCCATGTGTGATAAGGCACATAGGAAACACCTCCCCAGCAACTGGGATCTGATATGCCCCATAAGCAATTTATTCCAGTATACCATAACACCCAGTGTAGCACTAGTGAAAACCATAAGTGCTATTTCACACATTACAGTTTTAGATGTATAGTGAAGATATTTTAAGTCTACACAAAAAAAAAGTAGCATGTGTATACAAAGAGAGTCAAATATGGGTTTGTGGTTGGCATGAGAGTGAGCTTACCTGTCTAGCTTACAGTCTACCCCTCAGCATTACTTTTCAGGAAACACACAAGAGGCTCCAGTAACTTTGACCACAGGTTTCTTTCTCACTTCCAAACATACTAAGAAACACTAACTCCTGAAGAGACAGGACGCTGCCTCTGCTCTAGGGATGTCGGAGAAATCTGCAACGGAACCAAATGAGTTCAGATTTTCATGAATCTGACCTGCAGATTCCACAGCAGACTGGCTTTCCCCCTGTCAGATGGATTCTGTGGACTTGCAGACCATTTTCTAACTTTCCTGAATTTTTCATCATAGACAAATATGCAGAATAAAAAAAAACTGGCCAAAAATGCGCATTTCCCCTATAAGCTAAAGCATGAAAATGCGCATTTGGGGAGAATTTCCACATTTTTGCATGTGTGAATTTGCATGAATGTGCATTTGCACAAATGTGAATTTGCACAAATTCAGAAACAAAAAAGAAAGATCTCATTCCATCGATGGGTGGATGACAGAACAAAAGGCGCCTGACAATCCATGAAACACAGATGGAACAGATTTTACCCAATCCATACACCCCTACTCAGCTCCAAAGTCTGCACTAAGAGAGAGATCCCACTTAGACCTCAAGGGGGAAAGAGAAACTAACTCTTGCGGGATCACATAAAACTATACACACATATATTACATACATGAGGGTTGCCAACTCTTGAAAGACAACATTCTCATACCGGTGGAATAACACCACAACTTTAAAGAGTTCCCCCTGCTCCCTTGCACAAAACCCCTTGTCATAGCTGTCTGAAATTTGGCAGGCATGGAAGGGGCAATTATGCCTACAAATTTCATCCAATTCTGAAAAAAAAAGTTATAGGTATCCCCAGATAGATAGATAGATAGATAGATAGATAGATAGATAGATAGATAGATAGATAGCCTAGCACACAATCCCTGCGCCTATTTGTCTGAGATTTGACCCGCTTCATTTACTCAGAAGCTGTTATTATGCTAGCAATTTTCATCTGAAGTAGGATCTGAATTGAATCCTTCTCCTTGATTTGCTAATTT
Source organism: Heloderma suspectum (assembly GCF_057233095.1). NCBI lineage: Eukaryota > Metazoa > Chordata > Lepidosauria > Squamata > Helodermatidae > Heloderma > Heloderma suspectum. Next base: position 40,286,436 of record NC_139460.1, on the reverse strand, counting down.
TCTATATGAAGAGCAAATTCAAATTTATTATCCCAAGCTACACCTCTTTACACTTTGATTCTTCTGACTGTATAAACTAGTTATTACTTCCTAGTAAGTGCATTTAGCGTGAGGACAAAGAGGCATGCAGAAGCAGCAACATCTTTGTTCTGCTAAACCCAGCTGTAATCTGCTGTAGTGCAAAAAAGAAAAGATGTCCTATTTCTTCTTGTGCTAAGCTAATGACCAGGTATTTTGTCTCTTTCTCTTCAACAGACTATGGCCAAACAACAACCATGTCATAATGAGGGAACGCTCTCTCTAGGTCAGGGGTAGGCGACCTATTGCCCCCTAGATGTGTTGGACTACAACACCCATAAGCCCCCAGCCACCATGGCCAATGGCCAGGAATTATGGAAGTTGTATTTGAAAACATCTGGAGGGCACCAGGGTTTCCTACCTAGGCCATTTTGTGTGCTGGCGTGCTTTCGAGGTGGCCACCAAATTTAATTTAAATGAAATGCAAGGCAAATTACAGAATCCTTCTGCTCAGGAAAACATTTGTAGACATTCTGAGGAAGTGAAATCTGTTTGATAAGCTTAGTGATAGCCTAAAACGGAGGGCATGCCCATTTATAAGCCAACAAAGAAAGGTGCAAAACTTTTAAATATATTGTTGTTGTTGTTCAGTCGTTCAGTCGTGTCCGACTCTCCGTGACCCCATGGACCATAGCACGCCAGGCCTTCCTGTCCTGCGCTCTCTCCCGGAGTGTGCTCAAGTCCATATTCATTGCATCGGTGATGCTATCTAGCCATCTCATCCTCTGCCGTTCCCTTCTCCTTTTGCCTTCAATCTTTCCCAGCATCAGGGTCTTTTCCAGAGAGTTTTCTCTTCGCATTAAGTGGCCAAAATATTTGAGCTTCAGCTTCAGTTTCTGTCCTCCCAATGAGCAATCGGGGTTGATTTCCTTTAGGATTGACTGATTTGACCTCCTTGCAGTCCAGGGGACTCGTAAGAGTCTTCTCCAGCACCACAGTTCGAAAGCATCAATTCTTCGGCACTCAGCCTTCCTTATAGTCTAGCTCTCACAGCCATACGTTACTACTGGGAAAACCAGAGCTTTGATTAGACGGACCTTTGTCGGCAAGGTGATGTCTCTGCTTCTTCCTATGCTGTCTAGGTTTGCCATAGCTTTCCTCCCAAGGAGCAAGCGTCTTTTAATTTCATGGCTACAGTCACCGCCTGCGGTGATTTTGGAGCCCAAGAAAATAAAATCTGTCACTGGCTGCTTCCATTTCTTCCCCTTCCATATGTCAGGAAGTGATGGGGCCAGATCCATGATCTTAGTTTTTTTAAGGTTGAGTTTCAAACCAGCTTTTGCATTCTCCTCTTTCACCCTCAACAAGAGGCTCTTTAGATCCTCTTTGCTTTCTGCCATTAGGATGGTATCATCTGCGTATCTGAGGTTGTTGATAATTCTCCCGGCAATCTTAATTCCGACCTGTGATTCATCCAACCCGGTGTTTCTCATGATGTACTCTGCATATAAGTTAAATAAGCAGGGCGACAATATGCAGCCTTGTCGTACTCCATTTATATATTTAAATATATACAAAGTTGCAAATTAGTTGCCACAGCTAATGGTTGAAGTACCGCCAGGCTGCTTAAGAACTGGTTCACACAATTACTGTGATCCACATGGCTTGTTTAAGCTATGGAGCATGCCAGCCACCATTTACTACACCACCCGCTCAGATGCAGTATGTTATGTCATCTGAATCTGGATGGCATGTCTTGTTGGAGGGAGAAACTATGCTCACATAGCCCATGGGCTGTTGTTGGGTTATTTGAGGGTTTGGACGACATGACAAGCCACGCCCAGGCAGGTGATTAGGCAAATAGGATCCAACACACGCTGTGGTTTAAACTGTGGCTTGTTTAACCCATGGTGATTGTGCGAACCATCCCAGTGTATATAATAAGGAGGGTTGGCAGAAGCAGGCCTACTTAACCAGTTTAGCTACAGTTAGCTGGGCAGAAACCTCTAACAGCCTGTACTGGCCAATGAGGTCCTCACATTGGCCCAGCCTGGTAGATACCTATCTAGCAGGGGAGAAAGATTCACTGGCCTGTGACCACTTTCTTGCTTGCCTTCAGGTGGTTGAAGCAGCCAGGAAATACAGGGCCCAAGAACAGCACCATGTATTGTGTTATGGGCCTCTGCTAACTTACAGGCTGTGAGACTGCTGGGACTTTACTCTGTAGCATACTGTGCATATTGATTGTTCCAGCACTGAGGGAATGGGAGGAAGAAAACGAGAAAAATAACAGGACAAAATTGGGACCTTCAAGGTCCCAAACAACAAGCAGATTGGTGTCTTATGCACTTATACTACAGAAAGAGCATGTGAAATTTACCATCATGTATTTATGATCACATATTTAACTGGAAATGGAATAATCTAATATGTACTATGGTTGACTAATATACCTTTAGAGTTTAATTAGTAAATCTGGGAATGGAATGAATGCTATCTGATGCTTTGCTCAATGAGCTGGGATAGTATGAAAAGAATATCTCCAGGCTAGGGATGTACGAAAGTCACTTACCTTGAATGAAATTTGATTCACGGTGGGGGGGAGGCGCTCCATCCATCCCCCCGAAATTCTGGCGGGGGGGAGGCGCTCCGTCCCTCCCCCCCGAAATTCTGGCTGGGTGGGAGGTGCTCCGTCCCTCCACCCCCGAATCCTGGCCGGCTGGGCTACAAATGGCAGCGGCCGTAGCTGACGTCGTTTGCGTCCCTGCAGTCAGCCGTGATAGGCTACGTAAATGTTTACGTAGCCTATCACGGCTGAGTAAAAAAAACAACAAAAATCGCGCGTATGCAAATGGCGGCGCCCATGGGCGCCGCCATTTGCGTTCCTTATTTTGGCACATGCAGTCTATGTAAACATTTACGTAGACTATGGCGAAAATAAGGGGAACGCAAATAGCGTAGACATCCCTACTCCAGGCTTAAAAATTAAAATGGCAAGCAAATGCAAGGGCTTCACAAAGGTTCTGTTAACTGTAACATAACTGTGCCATTATCTTAAAACAGGCATGGGGAATCTCTAGGCACAGGCCAAATACAGAAGGGCTCCCTATCAGGGCAGCAGTTTCTTCCCCAAATTCCAATCTGGCAAAGATCTCAGGGGTAGGGGTCCATCCCATCTGATGGGGGGCAGGGAGATAAGGCAGAGTAGGTGGGGCCAAAACATGATTTGTACCATTTTAAAGCCTACTCAGAAGTAAGGACAAGCTTCTGCTTGTCTACTCAGAAGTAAGTAGGCCAGAATCATGCAGCAGCTTCCTCCCCAGGTCCCACCCCTCTCCCACTGAGGAAAAGCTCTTATCTCTAGCCAGCAGTTTATCAGAGAGATAAGAGCTTTTCCTTGCTGTGCACTGACAAAGGGAGTCGTTTTCAGTTCTCACCAGGGAAAAGCTATTATCAGCGGCTGATAAGGGAGAAGAGCTTTTCCTTGCCAGACAAGGGATGGGACCTGGAGAGGAAGCTGATGAGAGATTCTGTCCTGCTTACTTCTGAATAGACATGCGGAAGGTTTCCCTGCTTACTTTGAGTAAGCTTTAAAATGGTAAGAATCACATTTTGGTCCCTCCCACTCTACCTTACCCCCGCAATTAAATGTGCCCCCACCTCTGAGATATTTGCCAGGTTGGAATTTGGCCCTTGGACAGAAAAACATTACCCACCACAGCCTTATACTAAGTGCATGTATGTGTGTATGTATGTATGTATGTGTATATATATATATATATATATATATGTATATGTGTGTGTGTGTGTGTGTGTGTATGTGTATATGTAAATATATATATGACTAAAGCTTGTCTCACCTATTCCATTCCTTAACTCCTCTTTCATGTACCTCAATAATAAACCAACCCTCTCATTAATTTACCTAACAATGTTAAAATGTCACCAAAACCTTTAAGAAGGGCTGAAGGCAGTGAAGGGACACAAGATTTACTTGTAAATTAATAAAACAATTGAGGATGATTGCTCACTGTTAGAACTTGAATTCAACCCATCAAGAGAAGAGGGAGCGATTCCCTTCCAGTTCAATTGACTGAAACATTCTGCAACAATGGAGAATAATAAAGCACAATTAAAAGTGAAAGTGACCTGAGGCTGTTAAGTGCTCGCAGGCTGTTTTAATGGAACATGAAGGCCATTTAAAGGTCACCACATTTGAAGCAAACTCCTTGGTTTCTAAAAAGGAAATCACAGATCTCTTCAAATAGCCTAATATTTTAGTGTGTGTGTAGTGTGTATACACACACACACACACGTACGTACATATGTATACATACATACACACAATACACACACATATTCTGAAGTCTATCCAATGCAGGGCAGCTGAAGCACAAAGGAGAGGATTGGAAAGGAGAGGAGAGGAGGGGACTGGAAAGATAATCAGGGGACTGGAAACAAAGCCCTATGAAGAGAGATTGAAAGAACTGGGAATGTTTAGCCTTGAGAAGAAAAGACTGAGGGGAGATATGATAGCGCTCTTCAAGTACTTGAAAGGTTGTCACAGAGAGGAAGGCCAGCATCTCTTCTCGATCATCCCACAGGACATGGAATAATGGGCTCAAGTTACAGGAAGCCAGATTCCGGCTGAACATCAGGAAAAACGTCCTGACTTTTAGAGCAATACAACTATGGAACCAATGACCTAGGGAGGTGGTGGGCTCTCCTACACTTGGAGGCATTCAAGATGAGGCTGGACAGCCATATGTCGGGGATGCTCTGACTTGGATTCCTGCATTGAGCAGGGGGTTGGACTCGATGGTCTTGTAGGCCCCTCCCAACCCATAGGGATGTCGGAGAAATCCTCCACGGACCCCAATGAGGCCGGATTCTATTGAATCCGACCCCCTGAAGTCTGTGGAGGTTCAGATCTCTTACCTCCGCCTCCCCGCGAAGTCCTCGCCGGCCGGATCCTGCCTGCCGCCAGCTCCGAAGCCCCAGCGATACGGCCGCCATTGCTGTATCGCTGGCTGGACTGACGGACTGTGGACGCAAATGGCATCCACTAAGCCATTTGCATCCTTGCTCTTTGACATGATAGGCTACATAAATCTTTATGTAGCCTATTGCATGAAAAAACAGGGGCACAAATGGCGTATTTGCTTCCCTGTTCCTTTGCGCGACTGGCTACGTAAAGATTTATGTACCCTATCACGTCAAACAGCAGGGACGCAAATTGCACCCACTATGCTGGACACCATTTGCGTCTGCAGTATGTCAGTCCAGCCAGTGATATGGCAATGGCGGCCATATTGCTGGGGCTTTGGAGCCAGCCAGTGGCTCTGCGGAATCACTGCGGAGTGGAGCCAGCCAGTGATGATTCCGGGGGGAGGGAGGGATTGCCTCCCCCCCTGCAGAACCCCCCCCACCAGAATGGCAGGTAAGTAATTTGTACATCCCTACTATTCTATGATTCTATTGTTTCATGACCACAGAGGAAGCTGTCTAAAACAGCTTCCGCGGTCTCCCCCCCTTCCTGCCCCGGGAACCCCCCCTTTACGCCCTGTCTGTGCTTCATGTTACAAGCACAGACAGGCATGGAGGGGCAGCAACCATGGCTATGAGTGGGGGAGGATGGAAGCACGGTTTCCCGCCTGCTCGTAGTGCTGTCTATGAGCTTGGAGCTGGGAAACCAAAAAATCCTCTTTCCCCCAGACACTGTCTAGAGGACATAGGATTGCTCCCTAATGCTTCCCTTCCATCATCTTCCATTCTCTATGTGTAGAAATTGCTTTGATTGTAGCATATTCCTGGTCTGTCAGTACTATGAACACACACAAAGAATGGTAAAGGCATTGTAAAGAACTGTTTTTTGACAGAATTAACCATGTCTTAAATTTATTTATGGCATAATCCTATGGCTGCTAGGCAGTGGCTAGATGGCCCTAGGATTTTTCAGTTTTCAGGAACTGACCTTGGAGCTCGTGCTCCAAGGTTGGTTTCCAGAAAACTGCCTTCCCACCCCATGTGGTGCGGATCATCCTGAGCTCTGTGCTTGGAAGAGCAGTGCAGCAGGAGGAAAGGGGATGTTCCCAGGGATGGGGAGGTGCAGGGACAGTGGAAGCTTCCTATGCATCGACCAGCTCCCCCCTCCATTCTGAATTGCTCCAGCTAGACAGTCAAAATTGGCAGTCTAGCCAGTAATGCAGGGTGGCCGGAGCGCAGAGGAGAAGATCCCCTCCACACTCAGCCCACCCTGCATTGGATAGGCGGTCATCTCTGAGTTCGGAGGCGGCTGCCTATCACAATAGGATTGCTCCATCCTTCATTGATTTATTTATTTCTACACCTCCCAATAGCTGAAGCTCTCTGCATGGTTCACAATACCTGTTAATATTGATAAATGTAGCAAAATAGTGATGTGGCACAGGGCGAATTCCTTGAAAATCCACAATGGCCATTTAAAATGATAACAATAACACAGCATTTGTAAAAGTGGCACCATTAGATTCTTAGGTGATACAAATCCAAGAAGAGTTGTAAACATCTCCCACTTACCTAACTCCCAATGAATCCAATGAGACTTACTTCTGAGTAAACATGTATTAGATTGCATTGACTATGATGAGCCCCAGCTTGGGGGTTGTCATGGCATGTGAACCTAGTGAGTGTGGGTTATGCAAGGATTAAACAACCCTTGCGTCACCCACACTTGTGAGGATCGTACAACATGAAAACCCCTAAGCAGGGATTGCATATTCAAAATGGCAGCCACATACACACAGCCCATATGTGCTGCAGCTATGGCAGGCTGTCGTGTCGTGTGAACAGCCCTATTATCTGTGATCTTAATAAAATGGTGGGCTACCAGGATAGCAATTAAATTCAATCCAACAAGGATAGTTTCAAATTGCTACCAAGAATGCACCAGTATTGAACAGATATTACTATCTGGGCAATAGTAGCCCTACGAGATACTAAAGGGTTATTGTGGAGAATGAATCATGAATACAAAAAGGCACAAAAATTAAGCAACAAAGTCAAGATTCAATATAATTCCAATGCAAACAGGAATGGATTGTGTGAGGGTACATGGGATATCCAATAGCCAAAAGGGGGAAAGGGACCAATACATGCTAGGAATAACATTAAACATATGTGCATTTTCACAAGTTGTTTGCAGTCTGTACAGATATGAAAGTGTCCGGGTTGCCTCTGAGCACAGGGAGTGGCTCAGTGGCTCAAATTCTGAAGAGGAATCCAATTTGCAGGAGGTGGTGGAGGAAATTTCCCAGGCTTGTCTGGAGATAGAGACACAGACTTCTCAGGCTTCAAAGGCCCAGCTGGACGGAAAGGGCCTGTCTTCACATACCCCTGTGAGAGATAGCGAACAGGGAGAGGTGGGGCTTGGAGAGCCTGAATTCTTAGATGCCAGGCACAGACGCAGAGCCAAACGAGAGATGGCAGGGTCTGCCCGATTGGCCTGGCGTGAACAGCAGCACTTAGAGGCCTCACAAGAGAGAGGGAGATCCCCCACCTCCACCCTTTAAGTTAGGACAGTAGCCCGCCTTTTCTTCAAATGGTGGGCAAGCTGTCAGGATTCCCTTTTGCCCCTGCTGTAAACTTCAGAACCCAAATCAAAACACAGACAAGAGGCTTCAATTCTCGGCTTTTACTTCACTACTTCAATGGGTCATACAGATGCGAATGGTCAGTGACTCACAGTCTACAAAAGAAACACCTTCAGGGAGCTCAAAGGAAAGCTATGAAAGTTGCCCACCGTTTGAAGAAAAGGTGGGCTACTGTCCTAACTTAAGGGGTGGGGGTGTGGGATCACCCTCTGTCTCGTGAGGCCTCTAAGCGCTGATGTTCACGCTGGGCCAACTGGGCAGATCATCTAAGCTCCGCCCCTGCCATCTCTCTTTTGGCTCTGTGTCTGCGCCTGGTGTCTAAGAATTCAGGCTCTCCAAGCCCCCCCTCTCCCTGTTCGCTATCTCTCACAGGGGTGTGTGAAGAGAGGCCCTCTCTGTCCAGCTGGGCCTTTGAAGCCTGAGAAGTCTGTGTCTCTATCTCTGGACAAGCCTGGGAAATTTCCTCCTCCACCTCTTGCAATTTCTCTTCAGAATCTGAGCCACTGAACCACTCCCTGTGCTCAGAGCCCTGACAGAAAAATTTTTACCCTGTTGCTTGGCAGAGAATGTTCTTTGCAGAATGTGACAGGACCTTGTGCATACACAGGTTGATCTATGCACAGTATATACAAGAACCTTCCCTTTGGCAACCTCAAATACAGTTGGAAATCTCATATAGTTGGAAATATCATATCAAAGGTGGTAAGTCTCTCAGCTTGGGGAACAGCAAATGTAATTTGAAATTTTGGGAGGCTTAACAGTGGCTCCTTGGTAGGTGCTGTACAACCAAGGTACTCCCTCAACTCCTATATGGGGATAAGATATGGGGACAGCAACAGGACTCTGTAGTTGAGACCATCCAGAATGGGCTCCTGAAGGAACTTCCTCCAGGGGTTCCCTCCTCCTTCTGAGATTGGAATTTGGACTCCCATTTATTAAGGCAAGAATCCTTAAGGCATCTATTTTGCATGGCACAATGCAGTATGTAAATTCCCACATGGGCTTACATCATGCTAACTATCTTCAGCTTTTGGTATCACACCTCAAAGCAGCTGACTGGACTAATGGATCTAGAGTATTATTCTTTTAGAAATTCCAGACATGAAATATTTGGTTGTACTACAAATGGAGAAGCAACGTATTGGGACTCAGAAGGAGGACTAGGAATGGGGATAGTGCAACAGGAGCAACACCTTGCTGACGATACAGAAAAATGATGGTTTGTTCTAGTGTGCAGTCTGCTGCATTGCACTACTTTCAGTTGTGATCCCCTTCCAAAGTTGTGTGGTTATGTATGCAGTAGTAGTGAGAGACCAAAGAAGACATGATTTATTAATTTATTTCATTTGTATCCTGCCTTTCTGCCAGAAAAATGGCAGTCAAGGCCGCTTACAATAATAGATAAATACAATCTTGATTAAAGCAATAATAAAACAAATACATTAATTTTTGTGAACCGCCCAGAGAGCTTCAGCTATTGGGCGGTATAGAAATGAAATGAATGAATGAATGAATGAATGAATGAATACATTAAAAGCACAATTGTAAATACAACAACAGCAGCATCCAACCCAACAGACCCGAGTAAATGCCAAAGGCCTGCTTGAATAAAAACCCATTTCCCTGCTGGCAGAGGGATAGCACAGAGGGAGCCAACCTAGCCTCCCCCCTGGCAGGCAGTTCCACAGCCTGGGATCAGCCACCAAAAAGGCCCTCTCCCACATCACCAACAAATGCTCCTCTGAAGACAATAGTACCAAAAGAAGGACCTTTCCTGAAGATCTTTAAACCTAGGCAGGTTTGTATGGCAGAACTCATATTGGGTTGGACTCGATGGTCTTATAGGCCCCTTCCAACCCTACTATTCTGTGAAGGCAGTCTTTCAGGTAGCCTGGTCCCAAGCCGTATGATTGTGTACCTGCATTAGCTATGAGGATCAAACAAGAAGGTGGTGGAGAACTGGAGGAAGTATAACCTTCTCTTTTCAGGAGAGAGCCTAGGAAGCAGGCACTAATTACGACAGCCAAGTGGAACTACTTCAGCTTTGCTCTTTGATATAAAACTCCATAAAGTTTAGATGGAATAACCAAAGGGAATGGCGACAGTGTTTAGAATCATTGAGACCTTCCTAAAGCCCACAGGGTTCCAGGATGTGTGGAAGTAGCATGATACCGCCTCCCAAGATTGCTAACTTTGTTTGGAATAGACGGTGGGAGCAAACACAGCACTCATTGTTTATAACATGCCACTCTTGGGATGTTCTTTTTTGTACAATTAATCAGTAAGGGCCCAATAGTCTGATGATATCTGGGTGTTTGCCCTATGAACATATGGCATTGCCTTCTCCTGAGTCGCTGCATTGGCCCATCTAATCTAGAATTCTCTATACTGCCTTGCATCATTTGGAAAGTCTGGTGTGACTTACAGCAGAATTGCTTTATACAGAGAAAGTGTGGCAATGAAGCATTTAGTACTGGAGGCAATAAGCAAAGGCAAGAGCCAGTTTAAAAGAACTTCAAATCAACTTTGAAGTGCTTCAGCTTTATAAATCAACTTTATTTGTGCGTTTATACACATCATCAGAGAAGGCTATCTAACGTTGTTTAACTACAAGCACCCCTAACACTGGGTAAGTGTAACTGTGAGCAAAGGCATGAGATATCGTTACTTGCTTCATTCAGAGGGAGAGAGAGAAAGAGAGAGACATAGCACTTGTTGCAGAAGCAAGATAAGAAGGAGGGAAAAGGAAGAGGAAGGGGAGGGAGCAGGAAATAGGAACTGATCAAGCTACGGGTCATTTCTATCGCCCCCTAGTGACTGGAAGCATGCAGAGTTGTTCTCATTATCCAACAGCATCTACTCTCTGTCGTCTCAGGAAAACAATCTTTCCCAGCCCTGCTCCTTTGGAGATTGAACATTGGACCTTCTGCATGCAAAGGATGTGCTCTAACACTGAGCTACAGCCTTTCTTCTCTCTCCTCTATTCACCTGTCATTGGCAGAGTCAGAATCTAATGCCATGCAATGACTTTTGGAGTGGGAGAAAACCACACCAGCACTGATTATTATTAAGGATATTTGTGCTGGAAGACAGAGTCTGGGCACAGGGGGAGCCCCCGAAAGAGACCTCTGTGAGTGCAAAAAACATAAATGTGTTTTATGAAGAATGAAATGCTTAGAAGCAAAGCAGTGATATTTATAAAGGCTGAACCAGTGGACTCAAGAGGAAGCTACACTAGCAGTGAATCAGGCATTAGTCAAAAGAGTGTTCCATAATTCCTGGGTTTGAAATATGACATTGCAGAAAGATGAGTCTCAATTACTGTTTCCCTTTGCTTCTTTTCAGACAGTTGTTGCTTGCTTGTGGTGCATTGTGAAGAATCTGTCAGTTGATTTGCCCTTCTCCTCTCCTGATGAATCCAGCCCCACAGAGTAATATAACGATCACTCCATTTTCAAAAGGGAGATTATGTTTACTTAGCCAACAGAGAGAAGCTGCAGGTTCACTTTCACCCCCACCCCCATTAAAATACACAGGCAGCCATCTGGACTCTCTATGAAGGATCTGGAATTTAGTTTGTGTCTTTTATTTTTTTTAATTGACTGCTGATTTTGGAACTGTATGACTCACTGTGTGATCAAAGATTCCCAAGAATGAGGAACAATAGTTAAAGCATTCAGCAATACCAGGATATAATTAAAATCATAATAACCATAAAACCAACTGAGCAAAAGGCAGAAATAAATTACACAGGCTTGAGTTCTGCTTCCCAGTGTTCAAATGGACACTATGACACTCATGTGCAAGGAGTAGTAACTTGCAGCCTCCACAAGAGTATTTGAGTCTGATGGAATACATTGTAAGATCTATGGCACAGAATTTGTATTTTTTCCTTTGTTATTGAGCAATTAGCAATTTGTGCACGTTGTTCTACTGGGCCATCTTGATATAATAGGCACTTTAGAAAATCAGCTCCTGTGGCATACAATCTGGTCTATTTGCACATTTAACCTTTTAAGGAATCAATCCTAAATTATTTATCTTGCTAGTTTTTCAGAACTGCACTTTAAAATATATAATCATCACAGAATCTCTAAAAGTACCTTTGAGCAGATAGGTAAGGGAACCTTTTCCCCCAGTTGGGCTTGGGTCAATGCAAATGGTTGAATGGTAAATAGTTCATGGTAAATAGTTGAGAGCTCATTCAATAAAGAGCTCCATTTTGCAAGGCATGGTGCAAAGCTTCCATGCCTGGTGATGATTGACTGGCGTGGGAAGAACACAGAAGAAAATACAAGAGTGAGAATGAAAGAAATATGTAACAATAATGTGGCTAGGGAAAGAGGAGCAGCAAAAATAGGCCTTGAAGGATGGAATGGGGATTCTAAGTCCAACCTACAAATCCTTTTGACCCAATTGACACCCAGGCTTTCTTCCTGAATTCTGGTTATCATGGGTTTTGCCCTACTGCAACCCTCAAAAGTAATTCCCAGTCAAGGATATCACCAGCTCACTAAGATTTTCTGACCTCCAAAACATCACATTGCAAGGTCAAGCTTTACATACATTATCTTAGCAATCCTTACAACAACCCTGTAAAGTACACCAGTATGATTATGAACCCTCTCTTACGGATAGGATTAGAGAATGCTAGTTTTCCACTGATTGAATTTGTGCCCGAGATGAGAATTGAAACTATGCCTGCCCAGCTCATAGCCTTGAGCAGCCATGTAGTCACTGCTTGCATGCTGTCCACTCCCCCTTTTCAAAGCAGTTCAAAGGGCAATCAGGCTGTTCCTTCTTCCCTGCATTGCTCCTGTTTTATGAAGCACAGCTGCTCCCATTCACTACTTCAGGAAGGCACCACAGCACTGGATGTGGACATGAAGGAGGATGGCAGTCAACTTGATTTGGGCTGTGCAATAAAAGGCCTTCTGTGGCTAGATAGACAGTGTGCTGCAGTGGTTAGAGTGTTAGACTGTGGCTGGGGAGACTCTCACTGACTCTCAGCCTAACTTACCTCACAGGGTTGCTGTGAGGATAAAATGGAGAGGAGGAGGATTATGTACACCGCCTTGGGCTTCTTGGAAGTAAAGGCAGGATATAAATGTAACAAATGAATAAATATTGGGCCATCCATATTTTGTCTTTTTGGAGTCTCTGTCTTGACAGAGCACAAAAACGGATGTGGGAACTTAAATCTTAGAAACTAATGACTTTCTCTGGCATGCCCTTTCCACCCTAGACACTTTCTGCACATTTCAATGGATATTTTTCATCTGGAAACTTTGGGGGTGTTGAGAGAGACACTAGGTGACATTTACAAAGCCAGTGAAAAGGGAATTGATCAGGATTACAAATTGAAAAGGTATGAGAGCTTTCTTTCCAAAATGAGGGATCCTTGAGAGAGGTGATGGCTACTAAAACTTGCAAATTGGTGCATTGCTTCCCATATATCCCCTTGCACTCCCCTGAGCTTTCTTAGTGCCACTGCTCATGCTACTGTCTCCTGCTACTGAAGTTCTGTGTAGTCCCACTGGCTACAGCTTCTTTCTTTCTTTCTTTCTTTCTTTCTTTCTTTCTTTCTTCCTTCCTTCCTTCCTTCCTTCCTTCCTTCTTTCCTGGAACAGGAGAACTATTCTGCCTGTGCTTATGGGTTGCCAGCTTTGTTATTGGCCTTTAACACTAGCCTGCGAAGCACAAGTGGAGTGGTTGAAACTTTTCCCATCACCTTTATCCCAATGCGAGGAAAATCTTCACCTGCCAGATTTCTATTTTTTAAGGTAGAGGAGCAGAGAGAGTAAAACCACTGGCAACCCTACCTGCTCTTTGGAAGTTCTCATCCCTTAAGCAACCCAACAGCAGACCCTTCCTACTCTCAGATGCTGTTGATAGACCATCTCCTTTGATATGACCTCCTGTTCTACCCTTAAGGCTTAGTCTAATAATGCCCCAGCCTGACTCTGTCCAGGGACCACCGCTCATTGATGGAGCATGTGCTTTGCATTTGGAAAGTCTTATGTGCGACCTCTGGTGTCTTCATCCAAAAGGATTGGATAGCTGTGGAAGGCCTCTTCCTGAGACCCCTGGAGTGCCACTGCCAGCCAAAGTGGATAATGCTGACCCAGATGTTCAGACAGTCTGATCTGGAATTGGGTAGCTTCTTATGCCATCTGTTTGCACTGATACCCTGGCTTACACAATGAGTTGATGTTTAAAGGGGACAACTATAGGGTGATCAACGCTGTAAGTGATTTCACTTAAACAAACAAAACAAAAAAACAGCAGCTCTTGGAGACGTTTCCAAACCTGCTGAAGCAGGAGGTGGTTAAATGTCACATCTCAGAGCATGCATAAGAAAATATAATTGCAAGCCAAAACTGCAATAAAGCAATAAGTCACCAGCCTTGACATTCAAACCATATCAATATTTGCATATTTCTGTATGAGTGCAACTCTTTCTGTCTGTTCACTTGTGCATTTTTAAATGCTGTGTCTGCTATTATTACTTGATTGTGATTTTGGAAGACCTGAAGCAAGACACTCGAACAGAATTCAAGTGGAAAAATAATCTTTGCTGGATGGATGGGAGATGCCTAATGTATTCTGAAAGTGTTAATTAAAAACCCTTATAGCTGACATTATAGCCTTCGCATCAGGAATATATTTAGTCCAAAATGTCTTAGTTATCATCAGAGGGCACATCTGCTATATTGCATCCACCTCTGTTCCTTCAGGCCTAAGTATAACATTAAACTGGAACTAAAATACATTGACCTAATTGAATTTGTTGTAAGAACAAATCATAACGTACCCATGGTTTGCTGATCTACTCCTTCTCTTCTGGCAACAATTTGTCAAGTGGTACTAATGGAATTTGTTGCCTGCTAGAGGTATTGTAAGAGGGGAGATGGGGAAATACTTTGTTCATGTATTATTATGTAGGCCTAATTTCCTACCAGACTTAATTATTCACATTGAGACCCAAAGAGCTAATTTAGCATGCCCAGTGGGATTTGGGACCTTTTCACCTTTCAGTGGCAGAAAAAGATTTGCCATGTGGCATGGGGACCTGCCACTTGAGAAACACCATCCTTGGTTGCATGGAACTAGTCATATGGTCCTTTGGATCCAGGCCTAAATCTTCATTCATAAAGTAAGATCAATCCAAATCTTATCCGGTATTCACAATTTTTTGATCCAGTTTATACATGCATGTGAGTTTCTTGTCGATTTATGTGGGATGACATGTATTGCCAGATTAAATGCTGGAGAATAGACAGTCATGTATCTTTTATCTCCTGACAAGGCCACTGCGGCTTCTCTTGCCTATTTCCTCCCCAGCCTGTCTTCCCCCTGCCTACACAATCTGCTGTAATTGATGAGGGCTCCAGGTTCACTACACAGCCAGGGAAGCCATGGTTGCCTACTGCAAACATGTCACATTAGGACAGTTAAAGAAATATGACTGTTATCCATCTTTTAATCTGGCAATCCTACATCACAGATGAATTACTACATGTATAACTTTTAGAGATCATCCAATATCAACCCAAACACAATAATTTTCAATGGAGACAGTTTAAATCATCAAGTGTTGACTCATCACATTCTGAGAGATAAACTGATAAACGCTCATGTGCAAAACAACCCTTAGGGCCGATCTACACTTATGGGTTTTTTCGCTTCCAATGAGGTTTCACCACCCGTCTTTCACACTACGCAGTACCCGCCTCGAATTGGAACTGGAATTTCCCACTTCCGTGCTCCCGCTTTCCATACCCTGATATCCCAGTATTTCCCCTTAATGTGCTCTGATTTTCTGCCTTCACTACTGTATCTGGTTGTAGTCCCCTCCCCTGCCTGTCCATATACAGCAGTGTTTGTATTTCCCTCCTGTGTAATCACAGCAATCAACGGCCCCATGTCGTCTTCCAGCTACTGATCGCATAGCTTCCTCAGCACTCAATGTTTCCCCAGCAACAAGCAAAGGGCTGGATGTGTGCACGCTTGTCTGATCTCGGAAGCTAAGCAGGGTCGGCCCCGGTCAGTAGTTGGATGGGCGACTGCCTGGGAATCAGGCTTCCTGCATTGAGCAGGAGGTTGTTCTATCCCTTCAAATGAGACTAAGTTTTACCCCCTCCTATCTCCCACTTTGGGTTTTTTTTTTAATTAAGGCGTTATCTTCAAAGAATCGTGGCTTCTCCGTGATTTTTTTTTTCTAATTCAGGCATGACCTTCGAAGATTTGAAGCTTCAGATCTTTGAAGATTCAAATATTTGAAGCTTCAGATCTTTGAATCTTCGAAGATCATGCCTGAATTAGAAAAAAAAAAATCGCAGAGAAGCCACGATTCTTTGAAGATAACGCCTTCATTAAAAAAAAAAAAATCCGAAGCAGGGAATAGGAGGGGGTAAAACTTGGTCTCATTTGAAGGGATAGAACAACCCTCCGCTCAACGCAGGAAGCCTGATTCCCAGGCGGTCACCCATCTAACTACTGACCAGGGCAGACCCTGCTTAGCTTCCAAGATCAGACAAGTGCGCGCACATCCAGCCCTTTGCTTGTTGCTGAGGAAACATTGAGTGCTGAGGAAGCTATGCGATCAGTAGCCAGAACAGACATGGGGCCATCGAGAGCTGTGAGCTTGGTGGGTGTGGAATCAGCAGAAACAGGAAGAGTTTCTGATTCTCCAATGAGAGCCTCCATCTTTAAGAGCAGGAAAACAGCATAGCGCTTGAGTGTGAACCGAGCTCGTGCATTCAATGAAGCACCGCAATGGGGAAAATGGGTGAGTGTGGATAATCACGTTTTAATGCAAGAGTGTTTAACCCGACAGGACACCGAAGTCATTGCGATGGCGGGCACAATGTAGATCGGCCCTTAGTCTCAGTGACTCAGCTGACATTAATGCTAAACCATAGTACATGAGACTCATGCTCCTCCACCCCATCTTTTAGCGTGACTGCAAGGAGGAGATAGGAAGCATTCTCTTCTGTATCCAACTAACTGTGGTTTATAATAATGTCCAAATTGGAACAAACTGTAGTTAGTTTGAACTATAATTTGTCTAAACAAGTCAATTTCAAACCATGATTAATTGTCCTAGCCCGTTTGGATAAACCATAGTTAATGCTAACTACAGTTCATGGTTCAGATATAACAGCAAATTGTGGTTAGCTGAAAATGGAAGAAAATGCCATCCCAGCCACACCAGATGAGGAGAGGGAAGGGAACAGCAGGCTTGTGCACTATGGTTAATGTTACATGTAAATCAAGGCACTATGGTTTTCTCTTACTGGCTTGCCTTATAGAAAACCAAGTATCTTTGTTAAAATGTTATTTTTCATTCTTTTTCTTTGGAACGTAGTTCTTTTCTGTGGCATCCACATGTACAGTACATATTCCAGTAGCACATGTTGAATACTGGGCTTCTAATCTAGTAAAAGAAGTCTTAACAGAAGCAAGAAAAGTATCTATCCATGCAAGCATTATATACGTATGCATGTACATGTATGCGCACACACACACGCACATTTGAGTATGTATATTTTATTAATTTATTTATTAAATTTATTAATTGCCCATCTGGCTCGTCACCCAGCCACTCTGGGCGATGTACAAAGCATATAATAAAACAGTTTAAAACAATACAATTCTACAATAAAAACATTTTCTAAAATACCCTACCCACCCCAAATGCCTGCCTGAACAACCACGTTTTTAATGCATGGCGGAAGCTCATTAAAGAGGGGGCATGGCGGAGTTCCCTAGGGAGGGAGTTCCACAGAGTGGGGCCCACCACAGAAAAGGCCCCCTTAAATATAAAGAGCATATTTTGTCTATCCAGGATGTTTCACCGGGAAAACATGAATTATGCTAATTAAGAGGTGCATTCATCAAAGAAAGAAGCCTACACAATGTGAACTAGCAATCAATTAAAGAGTTCCAGAAAGAAAGGGAAAGTGGTGAGTTATTTAGGCCCACTCAGGAGCAGATGTGACTTCTTCATAAAGCAGAAATGAGCAAAGATTGCTGCAATTACAGTCCTGCTAAATAACAAATTGCCATAGCAACTTTATGTTAAAAAGTATTATTATTGTTGTTGTTGTTATTATTTTAACTCAGAGACATTTTGATTAAAATAATGCATTCCTCTCAAATGCTCTTCTTTTCTTAAAATTAATATAAGATTTTAGAATACTGAGATAATCTTGTGCGTCTCTGTGTGTGTGTTTGTGTGAGGTATATTTCTGCTCACACCTTGATTATATATATGTATCTTAAGCATTACATTTGCACAAGCCTGGCAAATTGTAGAAGACCATTCTAACCTATTGATCTATCCCTGGTCCAATACCAGAGTCCATTCAACAAGTATCAACCACATCATCTGTGAGCCTGTGATACATTTTAGCAAACACTCTAACAGCAATCACATACGCTCCAAGCTCAGGGTATGCAATGACAGGCATGACCCTTAAATCATAACCCCAAAATGTGCTATCTATGTGTCTGTCTAACTTCCTATCTTCCTACTGATGGAGGGGAAGGAAGAACCTGAGAGCACTGGTTGAGTAGCTTCACGTGGCATGCACCACCTCCATGAGGATGATGCCATAATACATCACACAATGCCACAATGCATGCCACAATGCATCACCCCATTCTAGTTCGGCACCCCTGGGTGACTCATAAATTAAATAAATAAATAAATAAGGGCGCAATAAAACAGGACGCAATCCTATGCATGTTTAGACAGAAAAAAGTCCTACAACTCCCCTGGCTGGCTGGAGAATGCTGGGAATTATAGGACTTTTTTTTTGTCTAAACATGCATAATATTGCACCCTAAATAATGTAAATAATCTGGGGGGTGGGCAAAGCTTCCCCTGCTTTAAAGGCTAATAGATTTGTTGTGGCATAAGCTTTTGTGGACTAGAGCTCACTTGTTGCATAGCAGAAGGGTACAGGTCCATTCTTGGTCAATATGCTGGCAACCGTAAGGCAGGTCTGCTGTTAATGAATTTGTAAAGAGGGAAGCGAAGGGACAAACACCTGCCTTGAAGCCTCTGACCTGGGGGCCTTTTCTCCTAATCCCAGATATGTGGGCACCAACTATGATTATTCATTAGTGCTGCAAGAACATTCTGTCCATGCTCCCAAGCACATTATTCTTCCTTCATATGTTCTAAGCACTGAACAACATGGAACTATGAGACTGAGCTCTGGAGACCCCCAAGGTCAGATTAAGCACTATCCTATTCAGCCTTCCAACATGGCTGTGGTTTTATTTCATGAAGTTCATCAGGATTAGCATCTAGAAACATCTAATGTGATCTTGCTGTGCCTTGCATTTGTTCTTGTACCTTGCAACAACGTTTTTATGGAAATATAAATCCAAAGAACTCAAAACTCTTGATCTCCAAATCGTATCCACAAATTAATTTCGACTGAGCTTACTTCCAAGGAAGCATGTTTTGATCAAATGGAGGAATATAAAGAATCAGGGTGCTCTGGTTCGACTTTTTCATAATAAATGTGTTAAGCAATGCTGAAGAAATGAGATTTCATAGGATGCATTGATGCAGTTACAATTTTTGCTATTTATTGCTCTCCTCTCTTAGCTTATATGATATTATATGGGTATATGAAATACACTTCTGTCCCAGTTCACTGAGTCATCCATACTGATTGATTTCTTTCTTTCAGGAAAGAAACAACCCTTTTCACAGCTGAGCAGTAAAAGTCCATCTGTGCAAACAGCATGTAGTGTTGGTTCACAGAAGAATTTCTTATTTGTCAAGGTAGTTATTTGTCTTAGGCTCCGTACAGACAATAGATTTTCAGAGAATTGTAAGAGATACTTCAGAGCAGGGGTGGGGTACCTCTTTCAGCCCAAGAGACAGATTCAATTTCAAAGAAGCTCTCAGGAGACCATATTCCAATGACGGGCAAGGCAAGGTGTTGGGGCCAAAAAAAGCCTATTTTAGCTTAAAGCTCTTACTGCCAGTAAGAGCTTTAATGGGCCAAACTAAACATTCTCCTAATCACTCATAGTGGAGTTAAGCATGATTGTTTTCCCTATCTTCCTGCAAGTGTGCACAGAGCCCCAATTCAGATTGGGACCATGGGGCATCGGGAGAGGAGGGTTTAAGCTTCCCAGACACACACACATACCCATTTTTGTCCTGGAATTCCCCCTGCCGGAGTGGAATTTGGGAACAAAATGGGTAAGGGGGGAAACCTAAACCTTTCTTTCCTGAAGCACCAGGTCATGATCGGAACTGGGGCTGCATGCGCATGCAACAGAGTAGGGAAGCCAATCACCCGTAGTCCACTATGTATGATTGGCAGAACGTTTAGCTTGGCTCTCAGCCTTAGGAGAGGTATTTCAACCTTTTAGGGTAGGAAAAAAAAATTGCACAAAGCTGGAAAACCACCAAATAATTGGCGTTTGGGGGAAGGGGGCATGACCATCTCAGGAACCTTGGAAGGCTGGATTGGGACTCCAGGTGGGTCAGATTTGGCCCCCAGGCCTGAAGTTTCCCACCCCTGCTTAAAAGCTTTCATTGCACTCAAGGCAACTCAACAGGGACCTCTTCTTGGCAATAACTGATGTACAGAGCATCTACTCCCACCACGGATCATGGGGTCTTACTAGAATTCCCATGACCCCTTGCAGAAAATGTCACGCTACATCTCAGCTGCTGTTGAGGAAAGGCCTGTGTTTGATGGGATTTATTTGGAGACCACACTCTTCATTAGAGAAGATGGGAAACAGTTTTACTCACAAGTATTCTTGCACATAAGATGTAGGTACAGTGTAGGGTTTTA
The DNA here is from genome assembly GCF_057233095.1 of Heloderma suspectum. NCBI lineage: Eukaryota > Metazoa > Chordata > Lepidosauria > Squamata > Helodermatidae > Heloderma > Heloderma suspectum. Next base: position 40,265,951 of record NC_139460.1, on the reverse strand, counting down.
AGAGTGTTTGTTCAGTCTATTTTGTGTTCCTTTACACAGGCAGGAGCGAGAGAGCAAGCCATGTGCTCCCAGCAATGGAGGAGGTCAGAGAGAAAGAGAGGGAAGGGGAGGAGCAGGAAGGAGGAACCACACTGTAGGATATAGAGATCCTAAGGCTAGCTATGCCCATGCATTAACAAAGTAACTGCAACACTGCCCCCTTCCTGTAACTTGCAGATGAGGTGCAATATTCCCAACAGTGTTGACCAGCCTCTCGGCTGCCAGCTGTCTCCTCCCCTCCCCCAAGATAAGGTGTTTTTTTGGCATGGAAAAGGGGGAAGCAATACCAAGGAGGGCAGCAATGGCAATTGTTTTAATTTCCAAGTGCATCATGATTACTCAAAAATATCTCCTTTTTTTGAGTTATCAATAGGCATATTCAAATAATCCCTTTTTGCTTCTCTTCCTTTCTTTCCTTGTGGGGCAGTCATTGGATTCAAGCAACATTCCTACTTCATACCCCCTCAAAGTATTGGGATTTTGCAGCCAAGAAGGAAAATGGTTGTGGACCTCGAATGGAGGGGAGGGGGCAGAGCAGTCAAGAGTTCCCCTTAAGATTGGCCGGAGGGGGGAATTTCCCACCCCCTTGCAGCTGCTTGATATTATGTAAGTGTTCAATAAATTTTAATATAATCCATTACTAGTTCTTAGATTTTGAAAGTTTTATTCAGCTGTATATATGATTGTGATATACTCATTTCCACAATCTTGAATATGATAGCTTATAACTTTATTATTTGACAATTAAATAAGCAGTTGAAAAGTAGGCAACATTCATGACACCCTGACTGCCTTGAACTCCTCCTCCCACCTTTAAAGCACGTCCAAGGGACCTGAAAATTGTTCTGTCCTTTCATTTTTCCTACCAGATCTTCCTCCCCATTCATCTCTTGAGCTGGGCTGTCCCAAGACATTTGCTTACTGAGAGGAAGGACAAGATGGTGCCCCTCTCCCATCCCATGTACAGAGGCTGACCAAACTGGCAGATGAATCTTCTTTGAATGCTGGCAACAGGACAACGTTGTCTACCACACCTCAGAGCAGTAGCTCGTTCAGGGTATGCAGGGCAGGCTATATGGTGCCTGTGTTGCATAGTGGTTAGAGCGTTGGACTGGGACTGGGACGAGCTCAGTTCAAATACCCACTCGGCCATGAAGCTCACTGGGTGACTTTGGGCAAGTCACTGACTCTCCACATAACCTACCTCAGAGCTGTTGTGAGGATAAAAGGGAGATGATGAGGAGGAGGATCATGTATGCTAACTTGGGCTCCTTGGAGGAAGAGGCAGGATATAAATGTAACAAAAAAATAATCAGTCAATCAATATGGCATCCACGGCTCTGTCTCCTGACACTTTGCTGCAGCTCCCTGCCCCCAGCATCTGCCTAATGGTAGGCCTGGCCCTTTTCTTGTGTGGAGGCTTTGAGCAACAACCTTCTTCAAGAAGTCATTGGATAAAACAGGGTACTTTCCAGCCATATCAGGGGTCAGCATTGAGCGTCCTTGCAGCGCAGGGAAAATGCGATGAAGCAGAAGCACAGCTTGCTGCTCATTCACTCTCTCCAAGTTCCTGTTAAAACCTGTATGGTGACTGACTGATCAGCGGGTCTGAAAGTATCCCTTGCAGAAGAGAAGGCGGTGCCCAGGTGTCCTACTTTACAGAGGACAGTCCTTTATTTGAAGGTGTCCTCTATTTGATGGACTGTCCAGAAAAAGTCTAGCTTAAAGTCAAAGAACCCTACGAAGAGAAAGCAGCAAGAGCCTTGAAGTTGCCCATCAACAGTTAACATCTGGACAGCAGACTGTCTTTTACAGAAATTGCTAACCTAGTGGGAGGGGGGGACATAAGGCACACAGTGCTTTTCAGCCTAAGGGCTGAGCTGGTGGCAGATTGTGCATTGGAAAGCCCGACAACTACTAAAACGCCCTGAGATGACTTAGGGTTGCCTCCCGTGGCACCTTCCAGATGTGCTGGACTACAACTCCCATCATCCCAACCTATTATGCTGGCCAGGGTGATGGGAGTTGTACTCCAGCATGTCTGGAAGGCCGAGGCTTAGGGAAAGAGGTAGGGTGGCACTGAAATTAATATATTCAAATATATGTAACTATAATTTGCTTTTGTTTTCCTCTTTTTTGTTTTGTTTTGTCGAAATGTCACAATAAAAAATTAATGTAAAAAACAAAACAAAAAGCCAACAAAAGCAGGCACAGCAGGAGTCTACTATTAAACCTGGTGGAGTTGCCACATCTGGGAAAGAATGCCAGTCAGACTGATTGCCAATGCCGTACCATAGCAGTTCAAACCAAGGAAGTTTCAATTTTGCAGTAAAGTCTGGTCTGGAGACAGATCCTGAAGAATGTACAATTAGAAGCTGGAAGGCATGAGCAGCCCCAGTGCAAACTTGGGGGTTTAGACATAGCTGCCCAGGCTGTTTTCTGTTTCCTGGGACAGAAGATCTGAGAAGAAATTACGTATGCCTGCTAAGCTTCAAAAGAAGTTCCACTGTAAAACGAGTAGATCCCTGGTCAAATATATTCTAAATCGCAGCATACACTGTTAGAATTTTCCCAAGTTAATTAAGAAAATGCAAGTCATAGACCAGTACAATCACTCCTGATACATTAACACTCGTTATTCAAAATATATCTCATCATCCAATGTTGGTTCCCCCCCAAAACACACACACACACCTTACAACATTGTTTTCAATTTTGAAAATGTGGGAGTCTGTTGGTTAAAAAAAAAGCCCTCTTTTTTCTTTTTTTTTTCTTTTTTACCAAATCCCCATATTTTGGCTTGAACATTGAGCATTTTGCTATTGCAGTTGAGCTGTAATTGATTATCCACACTGGAGGTGGGGGTGGGAGGGGACTCAGGATTACCTACAACACAGGAAGGGTTTTTGTTTACCTTTTGTGGTTATCTGAAGAGATAGGAGTAGGCAGGCAAGCAAGCAAGACTTCAAAATCTTCAAAAACTTTTCCTAACTAAATTTTCCCTTTCTACCTTGGGGGAGCTGGGGGTGGCGACGGCTGACAGGAAGCTCTGGAGTGGGCTGGTCCATGAAGTCACAAAGAGTCGGAAGCAACTGACTGAATAAACAACAACAACAACAAAATTCACCTTTACATAGAGGTAGTCAGACATTTTCTTGGATTAGAAATGTCATTTACGTTAATATCTCTGGATCTAATTCTTGTAGTGCTCAGCCAGTACAAGCCACATTCATTTTACGCAGGCTCCTTCTGGTTTGAGTGCTTTGAGGATCAGAGTTGCCTCTTTCGACTGTACTACACCGGGGCATAGATTCCTTTTGAATGTTATATAAACAGAGATTTGTCTGTTCTAATAAGCTTTGAGAGCCTGGAAATCCAAGCTAAGAACAATTATTAGCTGAGCCAGAAGTTCCTTGAGGGAATCAGTGAAATGAAAACATTTGAGATCAGCATCCCAAATACCAAGCCAACCTCCCATGAAGAATATTTTGATTGAACTGGTTCAAACAAAGAGGCAATCCTGGGGACTTATATATGCTCATTTTGCTATGCAAATGAAAGCAACCTTATTGTTACAGCAAATCTAACTGCTGAGGTGCTCAAAAGGCTCTAGTAAAAGCAATACAATGTTTTCATCTCTCATGTTCTATGCTTATTCTTTCATTTAATTGTCTCTTTATTGCCTTAAAGGATTTGGAGACATTATTCATGGAGGATAGGTCTACCAATGGCTATGAGCTATTTTAGCCATATGGTACCTTCATGTCCCCCTTCATGGATCACTGCCTTGTTGTGGCGAAGGGGCTTGCGTAACTCAGTGAAGCCATAAGCTATGCCGTGTAGAGCCACCCAAGATGGACAGGTCATGGCAGAGAGTTCTGACAAAATGTGGTCCACTGGAGAAGAAAATGGCAACCCACTCCAGTATTCTTGCCAAGAAAACCCCATGGAACATATCACAAGGCTAAAAGAGATGATGCCGGAAGATGAGCCCATCAGGTCGGAAGGTGTCCAATATGCTACTGGGGAAGAGCAGAGGGTATTTCCAAGTAGCGTCAGAAAGAGTGAAGCGGCTGGGCCAAAGCCGAAAGGACACTCAGCTGTGGATGTGTCTGGTGGTGAAAAGAAAGTCCGATGCTGTAAAGAACAATATTGTTTAGGAACCTGGAATGTCAGATCAATGAATCAAGGTAAGCTGGAGGTGGTCAAACATGAGATGGCAAGATTGAACATCGACATCTTGGGAATCAGCGAACTAAAATGGACAGGCATGGGCGAATTTAATTCAGGTGACCATCATATCTACTACTGTGGGCAAGAATCCCTTAGAAGAAATGGAGTAGCACTCATAGTCAACAAAAGGGTGGGAAAAGCAGTACTGGGATACAATCTTAAAAATGATAGAATGATCTCAGTACGAATCCAAGGCAAACCATTCAACATCACAGTAATTCAAGTCTATGCCCCAACCACTGATGCTGAAGAAGCTGAGGTTGATCAGTTCTATGAAGACCTACAACACCTTCTAGAACTAACACCAAAAAAAGATGTCCTCTTCATCATAGGGGATTGGAATGCTAAAGTAGGAAGTCAAGAAATCACCGGGATAACAGGCAGGCATGGCCTTGGTGTACAAAATGAAGCAGGACAAAAGCTAATAGAGTTTTGCCAAGAGAACATGCTGATCATAGCAAACACTCTTTTCCAACAGCACAAGAGGCGACTCTACACATGGACATCACCAGATGGTCAATACCGAAATCAGATTGATTATGTCCTTTGCAGTCAAAGATGGAGAAGCTCCATACAGTCAGTAAAAATAAGACCTGGAGCTGACTGTGGCTCAGATCATGAGTTTCTTGTTGCAAAATTTCAGCTTAAATTGAAGAACGTAGGGAAAACCACTAAACCATTCAGATATGACCTAAATCATATCCCTTATGAATATTCAGTGGAGGTGAGGAATAGATTTAAGGGATTAGACCTGATAGACAGAGTGCCTGAGGAACTATGGACGGAGGTCCGTAACATTGTTCTGGAGGCAGCAACTCAATCCATCCCAAAGAAAAAGAAATGCAAGAAAAGCAAAGTGGCTGTCTGATGAGGCTTTACAAGTAGCTGAAGAAAGAAGGGAAGCGAAAAGCAAGGGAGAAAGGGGAAGATATATCCAACTGAATGCAGAGTTCCAGAGAATAGCAAGGAGAGACAAGAAGGCCTTCTTAAATGAACAATGCAAAGAAATTGAGGAAAACAACAGAATGGGAAAGACTAGAGATCTCTTCAAGAAAATTGGAGATCTCAAGGGAACGTTTTGTGCAAAGACGGGCATGATAAAGGACAAAGAAGGCAGGGTCCTAACAGAAGCAGATGAGATTAAGAAGAGGTGGCAAGAATACACAGAAGAACTCTACAGGAAAGATCTGAATGTCCCTGATAGCCATGATAGTGCGGGCACTGAACTTGAGCCGGACATCCTCGAGAGTGAAGTCAAGTGGGCCTTAGGAAGCATTAGTAACAACAAAGCTAGTGGAGATGACAATATTCCAGCTGAGCTATTTAAAATCCTAAAAGATGATGCTGTTAAAGTGCTGCACTCAATATGCCAACAAATCTGGAACACTCAACAGTGGCCACAAGACTGGAAAAGGTCAGTTTACATTCCAGTTCCAAAGAAGGGCAATGCCAAAGAGTGTTCAAACTACCGCACAATTGCGCTCATTTCACATGCCAGCAAGGTGATGCTCAAAATCCTACAAGCTAAGCTTCAGCAGTATGCGAACCGAGAACTACCGGAAGTACAAGCTGGGTTTCGAAGAGGCAGAGGAAGTAGAGATCAAATCGCCAACGTTCGCTGGATCATGGAGAAAGCAAGAGAATTCCAGAAAAACATCTATTTCTGCTTCATTGACTACGCTAAAGCCTTTGATTGTGTGGATCACAACAAACTGTGGCAAATTCTTAAAGTGATGGGAGTACCAGACCACCTTACCTGTCTCCTGAGAAACCTGTACGAGGGTCAAGAAGCAACAATAAGAACCAGACATGGCACAACCGAGTGGTTCAAAATTGGGAAAGGAGTATGACAAGGCTGCATATTGTCACCCTGCTTATTTAAGTTATATGCAGAGTACATCATGAGAAACGCCGGGTTGGATGAATCACAGGTCGGAATTAAGATTGCTGGGAGAATTATCAACAACCTCCGATATGCAGACGATACCACCCTAATGGCAGAAAGCGAAGAGGATCTAAAGAGCCTCTTGTTGAGGGTGAAAGAGGAGAGTGCAAAAGCTGGTTTGAAAGTCAACATTAAAAAAACGAAGATCATGGCATCTGGCCCCATCACTTTCTGGCATATAGAAGGGGAAGAAATGGAAGCAGTGACAGATTTTACTTTCTTGGTCTCCAAGATCACCGCAGACGGTGACTGTAGCCATGAAATTAATAGACGCTTGCTCCTTGGGAGGAAAGCTATGGCAAACCTAGACAGCATAGGAAGAAGCAGAGACATCACTTTGCCGACAAAGGTCCGTCTAATCAAAGCTCTGGTTTTCCCAGTAGTAATGTATGGCTGTGAGAGCTGGACTATAAGGAAGGCTGAGCGCCGAAGAATTGATGCTTTCGAACTGTGGTGCTGGAGAAGACTCTTACGAGTCCCCTGGACTGCAAGGAGGTCAAATCAGTCCATCCTCAAGGAAATCAACCCTGAGTGCTCATTGGAAGGACAGATACTGAAGCTGAAGCTCCAATATTTTGGCCACCTAATGCGAAGAGAAAACTCTCTGGAAAAGACCCTGATGCTGGGAAAGACTGAAGGCAAAAGGAGAAGAGGATGAGATGGCTAGATAGCATCACCGATGTAATGAATATGGACTTGAGCACACTCCAGGAGAGAGCGCAGGACAGGAAGGCCTGGCGTGCTATGGTCCATGGGGTCACGAAGAGTCGGACACGACTGAACGACTGAACAACAACAACCTTCATGTCACAGGCAATAAAGCTGTGAATACCAGATCTGCTGAGGACAAACAACAGGAAAGGGTTGTTGATTTGATGTCCCACTTGTGGTTTTCCCAGATATATTTGTCTGGTTGCTTTGGGAATAAGAATGCTGAACCAAAAGTCTGATCCAGTAGAGCTCTTCTTGATCTAATAAGGTGGTTTGCCAGGTAATGACAATCAAAAGAACCATGGAGAATAAAGTTCAACAGATTGCCTTACTGTCTTCCCATTAATGACAGTTAAAATTGGAATCAAGGGTAGGCATGGTTGGGCATCTGCCAAGGCAACACAAACTAGTAGGGGCCCACAGACAAGAGTCCCCCGGAGTTGCTCCTCTTCTTCACCATTGCATTCTTCCTGTTGAGCTGCCTCTCGCTCTGACCCAGGCAACACTGGTGGTGGTGAGGAGGAGCAGTAGATGACTAATCTAAGTCCCATTCATTTCAATGTGTCTACTCTAAGTAGGACTAACATTGGATACTACCCAAAGTTTTGGGCAGGAATATAGGACTTAAATAAAGTAATGCATCAGATCATTCCTTTAGATGCGAAGATTTATTTATTATCTTATTTGAAGGCACCAAGGGACAAGATACCAAGGGGCAAGTAAAAATAATCTTTTCATATGATTGCAGCAGCAAGACTCTTTGACGCTAAATACTGGACACAGAAAGAAATACCTTGATTAAGGGAGTGATATATTGAAGTACAGGAGTTAGCAACTCTGAAGACAATCACATGGTCTCTTTGGGTGAAACAAGACAGATATCGAATGTGAACAGATTTGAACAAGACCTGGCGCTTTTAAGAGATTCTGAAATGCTAAACAAAGTATCATGAGTTGGTTCCAGAGTAAGTTAGTTGCACTTGGTTGGTTCCCATTGAAATCAGTGGGACTTAACTTAGTCATGGCAAACTTTTCACATTGATTTCAATGACATCTAAATTCAACTAACTTAGTCTGGATCAAATCCAATAAGAGGTCATCTGCTTTCTTTACTGTAATTTAAAAGATATTAGTAGTGTTAGTGGTGTTTCTAGTAGCAGATTGGCGGGATTCAACCTAAGAAGTTCATAGACTGACTCAGAATTAGTTTGCTGGTATATTTTATATTATTTGGTTAAACCTTTTGTATGCTTACATTTTCATATGTTTTCTATAAGGTAAATATTTTAATGCTGTCACAGGATTGTTCAAGATGCTTAATATGTTTTAACATTTATGATGTGATGCTTCTTTATAGGACAATCTGAGATAGGTATTGGGCAAATTCCAGCAATTCCATACTGGTAAACATTACCAATATTTATCAATGTTAAGAGAATTACAATTTTGATGAACATTCAACACTAAGCTAAAAATACTCTAATACCCCTTTAACCTCTAAAGCCCTTTAACTATTTTAACAGTTCACTTTCTGGCTTTGTTTGTCATTGGAGATCTGTATCTTGTTCTTTAAGGCAGTTGATGATCTGTATCTTTCTCTGTCTCGTTCTTTAGCTGCACGCCTCACAATCTACGTGCTCCTCACAGCCATTCTGTCCCACGTCATTCTCTCCGCATCCAGTTCTTCACTGTCCGCAGTCCTCTCCAAAACCAGTTCCTTCCCAGTCCTGCTGGCCAACTCAGCTCCCTCCTCATCCAATCCTACTTAACCCCCCTCCCTCCTTCCAACCGCCTCTTACCTGTCCCTCCTCCTTCCCAACATTCCGTTATCATAGTACTTGCCACAATGATAATAGTCCTAAGGTGCAATCCTATTCCTGTTTAGACAGAAAAAAGTCCTACCACTCCCAGCATGCCCCAGCCAGCCATACTGCCTGGGAGTGGTAGGACTTTTTTCTGTCTAAACAGGCATAGGATTACACTCTTAACAGCATATGTCTAAAGAAACCATTTTGTATTTACATTTGTATTTCTAATTGAATATACAGTCTGGGCCAGAAATATTGGAACAAGGATAACTGTTTTGGCAGTTTGTACACCACCACATCAAAGTTGAAAGGAAGCACACCCAGATGGGAGCGAAGTCAGGACTTTCAGCTGTAATTCAAGGGGTTTGACAAAAGTGGGGCACTAACCATTCAGGAAGCACAGCCAGTGGCATACACACACACCCATCGTTGGTGGCTCATAAATAATGGAACAAACCAACATCATTTCAAACTGAAGGATCGCCTTTAATACCTGGATGAAAATCCTTTGCAGTCAATGACTGCCTGAAGTCTGGAACCCATGGACAGGATCAAATGCTGAGTTTCCTCCCTTGAGATGCTTTGCCAGGCCTTTACTGCAGCTGCCGCTTGTTTGTGGGTCTTTCTGCCTTCAGTCTGGTCTTCAGTAAGTGAGAAGCATGCTCTATTGGGTGGAGATCAGGTGACTGACTTGGCCAGTGAAGAACATCCCACTTCTTTGCCTTGAGAAACTTGGGTAGCTTTTGCTGTATGTTTTGGGTCATTATCCATCTGCAATATGAAGCAGCGTCCTTTCAGTTTGGCAGCATTTGGATGAATCTGAGCAGAAAGTATAGCCCTATACACTTCAGAAGTCATCCTGCTGCTTTTATCAGCACTCAGGTCATCAATAAACACCAGTGACCTGGCTCCATTGGCAGCCATACATGCCCATGCCATAACACTGCCTCCACCATGTTTGACAGATGATGTGGTATGCTTTGGATCATGAGCTCTTCCTTTCCTTCTCCATACTTTTCTCTTCCCATCATTCTGGTACAAGTTAATCTTGGTCTCATCAGTGCAAAGAATCTTATTCCAGAACTGGGCAGGCTTTTTTAGGTGTTTGCTGGCAAAGGCTAATCTGGCCTTTTGGTTCTTGAGCATTACCAGTGGTTTGCACCTTGTTGTGAACCCTCTGTATTTACATTCATAAAGCCGTCTCTTGACTGTAGATGTTGACAATGTCATGCCTACCTCCTCAAGAGCGTTCTTGACTTGGCTAGATGTTGTGAAAGGGTTCCTCTTCACCATGAGCAGAATTCTGCGGTCATCCACTTTAGTTGTCTTCCATGGTCTTCCGGGCCTTTTGCTGTTGCTGAGCTTGCCAGTTAATTCCTTCTTTTTCAGGATGTTCAAGACTGTTGTATTGGCCACTCCCACTGTTTCTGCTATCTGTCTGATGGGTTTATTTTGTTTCCTCAGCCTAATGATGGCCTTCTTCACTCGCATGGACACCTCTTTGGACCTCATGTTGGGAGTTCCAGTGAACAGCTACCAAATGCAAATGTAACACTCAGAACCACCTCCAGGCCTTTTCTCTGCTTGATTGGTCATGGGGTGCCCAGGAAAGAGGCCACACCTGGCCATGCAGCTGCTTGTCAGCCATTCATTCCATTACTTATGAGCCACCAACAATGGGTGTGTGTGTAAGCCACTGGCTGTACTTCCTGAATGGTGAGTGCCCCACTTTTGTCAAACCCCTTGAAATACAGCTGAAAGTCCTGACTTTGCTGCCATCTGGATGTGTTTCCTTCCAACTTCAATGTGGTGGTGTACAGAGGCCAACTGCCAAAACAGTTATTCTTGTTCCAATATTTCTGGCCCTGACTGTATAGTGATCATGATTAAAACTATGATTTTTTTTTAAAGAGAGATTGCCACTCTTCCCCTAATCATATGATTTCACAGCAAGCCCTACTGATATTGGCAGAACTTTCTTCTGCATATAAATAAATGTTTGGAGAGGAGGAGGAGAAGGGGAAGAAGAAGAAGAAGAAGAAGAAGAAGAAGAAGAAGAAGAAGAAGAAGAAGAAGAAGAAGAAGAAGAAGAGGAATTTTATTTATTAAACTTCTATATCATCCCATAGCCAAAGTTCTCTAGGCAGTTTACAGAGGAGGAGGAGGAGGAGGAGGAGATGATGGTGGTAGTTTTGCTAATGACATAAGAACAATATGTTAGCCTCTAGACCTAGTAGCCACTTGCTGAAGCTTTCCCTCAAAAAAGTTTAACAAAATGTCCCTTTCTTTTCCTTTGTTGTTAACCACTAGATGGTACTAGCTGGCTTATTGCTTTTCTCCCTCTTTGTTGCTGTCTTTGAACAATAGCTCAGGGCAAATGAAAGTATTGCTTCCTTTAATACACAGACAATATTCTGGTTGTCAATAGGCAATAGCCTTATTTTTTCCAGCCCAGTTGTTGTTTTAATATGTTTATATATATATATATATACAAACATACATACATACATATATGCGCGCGCGCACACACACACACACACACACACACACTGTGCTGAAGGGCTGCTAAGAGTGTGCATTTGAAAAGAGACAGCCAGCATAGGGATCAATGTTTAGGAAGCTGTAGCTAAAGGTGATTTAGCAATGATGCAAGGATCAAAATAACAGGCTGTGAGGAAGGAAAATTAGAAGGAAGATAAAGAAGTAACATATGTACATGAAGGAAATTAATCCTAAACACACTTACTAGGGAGCAAATGCCATAGGACTCAGTGGGACTTACTTCTGAGTCAGACATAGCATCAACGCCTAGCATAGTGGAGAAAATGCTGGGGTCCCACTCCCACTAAGGCTGATGGTGGCATCACTCCAGTGGTTTTATTTTATTTTATTTTTATTTACATCTTAATGACTGCTGCTGTAAAGTACTATGGGGCACACTCCCCCTGTTGCTGCCCACCCCACTGCAAAAAAAGGGGGGACAGAAAACAAGCCCAATTTGTCCATTCTAAGTCTCCATATCTATTGACCCCCAAACCTTAGTGCCAAAGCATGACTTTTTCTTCTTTATTATTTAAAAAAGAAAAATAGGGGTGGGGGCACACCCTGGGGGGGATATGTGGCCCATGGCCTGTGGGTTGCCGAACCCCTGCTCTGTAAAAAGAACCATCAAGATATCTGCAGACACCGTCATTTTCATTACCCTGGTATACTTCTGGGCCCAGAGACGTTCTGGGGAAATGAAAATGGTGTCCACTGGTTGTTGTTGTTGTTCAGTCGTTCAGTCTTGTCCGACTCTTCGCGACCCCATGGACCATAGCACGCCAGGCCTTCCTGTCCTGTGCTCTCTCCTGGAGTGTGCTCAAGTCCATATTCATTGCATCAGTGATGCTATCTAGCCATCTCATCCTCTGCCATCCCCTTCTCCTTTTGCCTTCAGTCTTTCCCAGCATCAGGGTCTTTTCCAGAGAGTTTTCTCTTCGCATTAGGTGGCCAAAATATTGGAGCTTCAGCTTCAGTATCTGTCCTTCCAATGAACACTCAGGGTTGATTTCCTTTAGGATTGATTGATTTGACCTCCTTGCAGTCCAGGGGACTCGTAAGAGTCTTCTCCAGCACTACAGTTTGAAAGCATCAATTCTTCGGTGCTCAGCCTTCCTTATAGTCCAGCTCTCACAGCCATACGTTACTACTGGGAAAACCAGAGCTTTGATTAGATGGACCTTTGTCGGCAAGGTGATATCTCTTACTATGCTGTCTAGGTTTGCCATAGCTTTCCTCCCAAGGAGCAAGTGTCTTTTAATTTCATGGCTACAGTCACCGTCTGCGGTGATCTTGGAGCCCAAGAAAATAAAATCTGTCACTGCTTCCATTTCTTCCCCTTCCATATGCCAGGAAGTGATGGGGCCAGATGCCATGATCTTAGTTTTTTTAATGTTGAGTTTCAAACCAGCTTTTGCACTCTCCTCTTTCACCCTCAACAAGAGCTCTTTAGATCCTCTTCGCTTTCTGCCATTAGGGTGGTATCATCTGTGTATCTGAGGTTGTTGATAATTCTCCGGGCAATCTTAATTCCGACCTGTGATTCATCCAACCCGGCATTTCTCATGATGTACTCTGCATATAAGTTAAATAAGCAGGGTGACAATATACAGCCTTGTTGTACTCCTTTCCCAATTTTGAACCAATCAGTTGTTCCATGTCTGGTTCTTACTGTTGCTTCTTGACCCTCGTACAGGTTTCTCAGGAGACAGGTAAGGTGGTCTGGTACCCCCATCTCTTTCAGAATTTGCCACAGTTTGTTGTGATCCACACAATCAAAGGCTTTAGCGTAGTCAATGAAGCAGAAATAGACATTTTTCTGGAATTCTCTTGCTTTCTCCATGATCCAGTGAATGTTGACTATTTGATCACCTTACCCAGAGCCCCCTCAAACCTGGCACCAGCCCTGTTCTGATCCTACCCAGTGCGAGTAAAAAACTGAGAAGAAGCACAATGTAAAAAAATAGGTGGAGACATAGGTATGAATTGAGTTGCAAAAGATAAGAGGACTGTAGGAAATTGTCAAGAAGCTAGACAAGAACTTTATTATCTCTGTCAAATAAGAACAGAACAAAGGAAACTCCTGACTCCATGCTGGTATAACTAAATCAAGTGCAATTTAGCGACTAGGGGGGAATCCTATGCATGTTTAGACAGAAAAAAGTCCTACAAGGCACAGCATGCCCCAGCTGGGAATTGTTATAGGACTTTTTTTTGTCTAAACATCCATAGCATTGCACTCTCCCTGGGAATAAGCCTCATTAAGTTCAATTAACTTCTGAGTGGATAATCACTAGGGATTGACAGATCAGTCTGTTTCCAGTTTGTGTCAATTTCACATCACTTGATTTATAACCCAGTTACATCCTATTTCTGCATTAATATGCAGGTTTTTTAAAAATCTGCATGAAAATATGTATATACATGCACATTTAGACATGTAGTTTGAATATATTTCCCACCAAAAAAAGGAATTCCTAAACACATTTCATCTAAATGTATGCATTTCTAAATGTGTTTTCCCCCTTAAAATATGCACTTCCCAACATACCTTATGTTCAGCCATAAATGGCATCACAAAATTTGGAGAAAAGCAAAATCAAAAGAATAATTATGTTCCACACTACACATCCGTCCAGGAAGTGTGATCAGGTCCGTTTGCATCAGAATTCGCAAATTCCGCAAGCATCCCTTATCATGACATTGTCCGCACATCTTCCCCCCGTTGTTTAATGAAGCAAAATGGATCAGCACCATTGAAATATTTGGTCATTCTGGTAATCAATCAGGCACTTATTTCTAACCTTCAAAGCCTTCTGAATAACTCAACCAGAGCAATATTGGCTTAGGTATGTTCTGAAGTACTTTGGCCACATAATGAGAAGACAGGATACCCTGGATAAGTTGCTGATGTTAGGGAAAGTGGAAGGCAAAAGGAAGAGGGGCCAACCAAGGGCAAGATGGATGGATGATATTCTGGAGGTGGCAGACTCGACCTTGGGGGAGCTGGGGGTGGCGACGGCCGACAGGAAGCTCGGGCGTGGGCTCGTCCATGAAGTCATGAAGAGTCGGAAGCGACTGAGCAAATAAACAACAACAACAAATGTTTTGTGAGTAGTCACAATAGATATCTGAATGGATAGATACCAGAGTAGATTTCTGAAAGGTCCAGGCTCCAGGTTTTGAGGGTCCATCCTCAACGGATCCCCTCCCTCAGCAAGTCTATCTTCTCATCGCCATTGTCACCAGCTGCTGTTACTCCTCATCCTCTTCCTCATTATTGCTACCACTTGCTTGGCTCACAGGCAGTGGAATTTGCTGCTGCTCCTTCTCACTACCACCATTGTCTGGGCCAAAGCGAGAGGCCCATGAACAAGCAGGTGGCAATTGTGAAGAAGAGAAGGTTCAACTCCATGGAGCTTTTGTCCATGGGTCCCTACTGGAATGTAGGCCATTGGCAGGTACCCAACCATATCTACCCTGTATGTGTGGTCTGTGAGCATCAAAAAGAACAAAACAGAATAGGTGTAAGGGAATTATATGTGTAAAAAGGTGACAAAATTTTTAATATAAATACTAATATTTCACATAAAATTCAAAACAGCTGATTAGCAATCCATCAATGTATCACATACACATAGTTACAAGACTGATTGTAATTTTTTCCCATCATGCATCTTCATCATGTGGCTGGTAACTGAATGCAAAAAAGCGGGGAAAAAACATTCCTTCCTACATTCAAAGATGATTAGTTCCTTCTGTCTATTGTAGCCATTTACCATACCCACAAAGAAATAAACAGGACTGTTGTTTTGAACAGTTTTGTAGATACTGGCACACCAGCTAAGTTCTGCAAAAGGCTTGGATGCTGTGGTTATGGTAAACAGCTGCTATAGACGGAAGGAACTAATCATCATTGAATGTAAGAGGGAATGTTCTTTTCCCCCTTTTTGCATTCAGCTACCAGCCGTATGATAAGGATCAAGGATTTATATAGGTAATATTTACTGGTTCCATGTAGGAAGTTTAAAATCATGAAAACGTTGTTTTAGTAAAGGCTGGAATTATCATTTATATTTTTCCCACTGAAGAGGACAAAACGCATTCGGTCAAAATGCATTTGGGACATAGGCATTGTATATTTGTACAGCATTTTGATATGGAAACCAATGTTGTCACTATGTATATATGACATGTGATACTAGTGCTTTGTCAACTGCACCGGCTTCTAGTCTATTTCTGAGCCCAATTCAAATTGGCATCGACCTTTAAGGGAGCAATCCTGTGGCCTCTAGACAGAACCTGTGGGGATCATAGGATATTTCAAATTCCTGGATCTGAGGTTGGAGCCAGGAATCTGAGCTCCCCACCCCCTCCCCCTCACAACTGGCATGGAGAGAATCGCAAAAGTGACCTCAGAGAGGAAGCAAAGAGGGCCTGCCAGTGGCCAGCTTATGATGTATCATCAGGCCTCCTCAGCCTCCTTCCCTCCTGCTCCAATGCACCCCAGCTAGACAGGTGAAAATGTAGAGTGGGAGGAGTGCAGAGGCAAATATTGACTCTGCTGCTCCTCCCACACTGCATTGGATGGCCATAAGCCTCTAAAGTTTGGAGACTTATGGCCATCCCCATAAGACTGCACCTTTAGGCACCAAAGGGTTTGGAGCCAGAGTATCGAAAGCAACATTTCATCCTGTATGTACTTGCTTGGACCCTTAGATCATCTTAGGAAGCTTTCCTTCGGGTGCTCCCATCAAAGGAAGTTAGGCAAGTGGCTATAAGAGAGAGGGCCTTCTTAGTTGTGGCACCCTGTTTATGGAATGTCATCCCAAAGAGGCTCACTTGGCACCTACACTGTTATATTGCTATCACCTTTCTTTTCTCCCAGGGATTTTAGATTTTCTGGCTGTTTTTATATATTTTTCATTGTTTTTTTTCTGTGCTGTTGGTTGCTTTTTTGTATTTTATTTTATTCTTTTAGTTTTATGTGATCTGCTCAATGAACTTTTGTTACTGGGAAGATTAAAAAGTATGGGTTGGATCCAGGATCTGCCTTCTATGGCATGAATCCACATGGGTTTGGGGGATCCCTCCTTCACCCGCCCCCATAACTCACCCCGTTCAGCTGGGTCTCCAAGCACTCTGTGTAGCACTTTCAGGAGGCTGGAGGGGCTGCTGTGGAGAGGAGGGGGTGGGGAAGTCAGCTTCCATCAGCCCAGTTGCATCTACCTAAATCTGGATCCAACCCATAATAAATAAATACATTGTCTTATCCTGGATTTCCTAGGATCAGCAAGAGTAAACTACTTGAAGGTTCTGTCTTCTCTTTCATACCTGAACCAACTATATATGAGTTCACTCAGCCTGAGGCTTTCTATTTTTCAACTTTCCAATTGCTTAGTTCTTCCGTTTCAGCAATGCATTAGCGTAAGCCTTTTATGTTGAAAAGCACTATTTACTCTTTCAAATGCTGAGAATTTTACATAATTCTCAAGGCTTATCTTCTTAAAACATGATTGTGTGTGCAGGCCTCTGGAATGAGTAGTGACTTCATTCTTGGTACTGCCCAGAATTTGGATTCATTTAAAAGTAAGTTTAAATGCAAATACATTCTTATTGGCTTGAACTACAGGCCCATTATTTGCATTTTTTTTTTTTTTATGAAACGTGCTTGCTTTCTGGAATCCATGAAGAAGGAATAGGGTAACCAGGTGCAAAGGAAGGCAGGGCTTCTGTGCCCTATCAACAATAGTTCACCAATTTGAATTGGGCTCAGAAAGAGTTCACAACAATAGTTGTGTTGAAGTGATTTTCAGAAGGCATGTTGGCCTCTCTCATCCCTGTATCAGAGGTGAGGAACACATGGCCCTCTGGATATTGTTGGATGGCAGCTCTTATCATGCCTCACCATTGGCTGTGTTGGCTAGGGCTGATGGGAGTTCCACCAACATCTGGAAGGCCACATGTTCCACACCTGCTGTATTGGAAGCTTCACATGCCCAAACTCCTTCATCTACACAATCTGTGCACAAGTGGCCTTTCGAAATTGTTCACCCTATTTGTAGGTAGAGAAACTGGAGGGTGTCAGGAATGAATCTAAACATGTGGAGATGTCTGGCAGCTCAGATTCGGAATAAGAATGGGAACAGAAAGAACAGAGGGAGGCACCCTCCTTAGTGAGCCCAGATATGGTGAGACTTTCTTCCCAGGACTTTGACGCACAGATAGCCCAGGCTGAACTGCTCCCCCATTCCTCTACCATGAGAACTCAAGATTCAGAGGAGGGCAAGGGGCATGACTTGAGAGATGCTAGAGTCCGTTGCAGAGTGAAGTGGGAAACGTTAGGGGCAAGGCTCAGACATTCCACCAGGTTGGCCACTTGTGGAAGCCAACATAGGAGGGAGCCACCCTAAGGCAGGGGCATCCCTGTAAAGCAAGTCTGGCCATGACGTTCATGCCCAGACTGCTGGCAACTTCTCTAACTTCCACTTCGTATCCTCTATTGATATTTGTAGTAAGTTCCTTGACCATATGCCAATCAGTCTCAAGCTGCAGTCCTGCCCTTCAGCCTGTACTTTGCCTTTGCCAGTGGGGTCATAGACCCTCTTTCGGGAGAAGACTGAGCCAAAGTAGGAATTGAGTGCTTCTGCCTTTTCTTTCTTTGAATGAGTTCAATTTTCCAGGGCCAGATGAACTACATCCTAGAGTAATAAAGGAACTGGCAGAAGAACTCTCACAACCACTGTCTATTACCTTTGAGAAATCATGGAGGACAGGTGAAGTGCCAGATGACTGGAGGAGGGCTAATGTTGTCCCTATCTTCAAAAAGGGCAGAAACGAGGAACCTGGAAATTGCAGACCAGTCAGCCTGACATCAATCCCTGGGAAAATTCTGGAGCAGATGATAAAGCAATCCATCTGTAGGCATCTTGAAAACAATGCAGTGATTACTCGAAGCCAACATGGATTTGCCAAGAACAAATCCTGCTAGACAAATCTGATCTCATTTTTTATCAGGTAACCTCCCTTGTGGACTGTGGGAATGCTGTGGACATAATATACCTCGACTTCAGCAAAGCTTTCGACAAAGTGCCCCATGATATCCTGATTAGCAAACTAGCTAAAAGTGGGCTAGACGAAACAACGATCAGGTGGATCCACAGTTGGCTACAGGATCAGACTCAAAGAGTGCCTATCAATGGGACCTTCTCAAACTGGGGAGAGGTAATGAGTGGGGTACTGCAGGGCTTAGTCCTGGGCCCAGTGCTCTTCAACGTTTTTATTAATGACTTGGAGGAGGAGGTGCAGAGAATGCTGATCAAATTTGCAGATCACACAAAATTGGGCGGGGTAGCTAATACCCTGGAAGACAGAAACAAAATTCAAAGTGATCTTGATAAGGCTGGAGCTCTGGGCAGAAAAAAAACAGAATGAAACTTAACAGAGATAAATGCCAAGTTCTGCACCTAGGAAAAGAAACCAAATGCACAGTTACAAGATGGGGGATACGTGGCTCAACAACACTACAAGTGAGAAAGATCTTGGAATTTTTGTAGATCACAAGCTGAATATGAGGCAACATGTGATGTGGCTGCAAAAAAGACAAATGCTATTTTGGGCTGCATTAATACAAGTATAGCTTCCAAATCATGCGAAGTACTAGTTCCCCTCCACTCAGCACTGGTTAGGCCTCATCTTGAGTACTTTGTCCAGATCTGGACAACACACTTTAAGAAGGATGCAGACCAACTGGAAAAGGTTCAGAGGAGGGCAACAAAGATGATCAGGGGACTGGAAACAAAGCCCTATGAGGAAAAACTGAAAGAACTGGGCATGTTTAATCTTGAGAAGAGAAGACTGAGGGGAGATATGATAGCACTCTTCAAGTACTTGAAAGGTTATCACAGAGAGGAAGGCCAGCATCTCTTCTTGATCATCCCAGAGTACAGGACATGGAATAATGGGCTCAAGTGACAGGAAGCCAGATTCCAGCTGAACATCAGGAAAAACTTCCTGACTGTTAGAGCAATACGACAATGGAACCAATTACCTAGGGAAGTGGTGGGCTCTCCCACACTGGAGGCATTCAAGACAAAGCTGGACAGCCATCTTTCAGGAATGCTTTGACATGGATTCCTGCATTGAGCAGGGGGTTGGACTCGATGGTCTTATAGGCCCCTTCCAACCCTACTATTCTATGATTCTATGAGACATATGCCATGCTGGAAAATATACACGGGGAAAAGTTGAATGGAATGGGGGACAATATGCTAAATGTTACGTACTAATATAAATTACACAAATTGTTGTTATCCCTGTTGTGGAATCATTTGCATGTTTTTCTGAACAGTGGGGGGGGATTGGAATCCATCTGTGAATGGATGCCTGAACGAATGATGCCACACAATCCATGAAATATACATGAGATGGATTTCACAAAACCTAGACATCCCTAGGAAAACCTCAGGAGCGTATGCCACCCTCAGAAGTGCTCCCTCTGATAATAATCATGGAGACTAGGCAGGCACATAAGGGCTGAGATAAATTTCTCTTATATGTAGAGAAATTTCTGCAAAGTGGCTTCCTTTTTCTTCTAAGGGTGGGGGAAGGTAGAAAAAAATCAGAAATTTTCTCAGAAAATGTCTTCTGATAAATTTCTGCTCAAGTCTATAAAGGTACAGGAGTCTATAAAGTTCATTCCATAAAGTTCATACTTGCATCTATCTAGCTTAAGAAGAAATGCTCCATTTACATGTATTGCCTGTATAGTTTCCTTTTGCTCCCATGGTTATACACTAGCCCTATTCAGGCATTCTTTATGTGATAAACAAAGGTAAAACAAAGGCATGAGGAGAAGGGGTGCTCCAGTCCCACCCCTCTCCTCCACCACATTTGTCGCTCTGTACTTATGGAGGGTGTCTGAAGAGGATAGCCTCCTGTATTTGTAGAGGCTCTTCATGAGAGCAAAAATGCTGATTTTCCAGTCTTTTGGCTTGTGTGGAGAGTCTCCATGGATACAGCAGGTTCTCCTCTTCAGAAATTCACTCTCCACCAGTAGAGGGTGACAGATGTGACAAGGGAGAGGGGGGCAGGGCCGGAGTGCTCCCTCTCCTCACGCATCTGGTTTATACACATATAGAATGCCTGAATAGGGCTCCTATGTCTTACACTCCTACAACTGGTTCTCCAGACCCTCCTATCCCTCCTGTCCTTGCCTAGATAAGACTCACCATGAAGAAACGCAGTGACAATACATTCCACTAATTTGGAGCAACATACAATTTATGATTTTTTGGCACAGAATGCAACCATCCTGACAATCATTTCAGCAGTAACAAATTCTTTCTCCAGAAATTTGAATGAATAAATGGATGGATTTATGGATGGATGGATGGATGGATGGACAGATATTACTGTGCAGGAAGGGGGCAGTAAAGTGAAATGCTCTGTTATATATTAGCCTGATGTTGGGGGCAATCTCCAAACTGCCACTTTGAAAATACATTATAATCATATAAAAATATATCTTAACATAAAAAGTTTTGGAGACAGCAAGGGCACTTCAGTCCCCACCTGTTAATACTTTCCCCTTAAAATCAGGTTAAAGAATCATTCCTACCAGTGGAAAATCATCACCCTCCTAGAGATAAAATTGGCTTGTCTTAGCATGCCGGTTTTGTTACTTCCCCGGGTGGATTGCATTTTGACGTTGCTGCTTTCTTGACAGGATTTTTCCCCCAGTGTGAAATATACAGTGAATTATTAGCCTTGAAGTGTCCTCTCAGATACAGTAAGTGGCGCAACCCCATTGACTTCCATGTCTACCCTTGAGGTGAGAATTCCATTCCAATGACAGACTGCATGCTTGTACATTCAGCAGTCAGACACCATCCTTGCTGCTCTCCTCTGGGACATAATTTCAGGAGTCAGTCTTGATGCCTTAAAAAAAGGCAGTTGTGGTGGTTGCTCAGTATGTCTTCGCTCCTGACAATTGTCACCATTAATCAAGATCCTTGCTTTCACCACCAGTGCAGTTGTTTCTGCAAAGTTGTCATTTCAGCAAGACAAAATAGAGGGGAAAGTGCAAGAGTATCCTAGGAACTTATTATACTATGAATGGTTTATCACTTAGAAAGCTTTTATAGTGAAAACCTGCTAAAGTTTTGAATTCAGACTAGGGCTGTTCATGGACCCCCTGAACCAACTCAGAAGCTGCTTTCAGGCTTTCAAGGCAGGCCCAATTTGCTTTGGGCTGACCCAGGCCCCCCCCCCCGATCTGCCTCAGCCTCAAACCCGAAGCAGGATTCAGATGGCTGAATCCCGCTTCGGGGGGCCCTCTGAGGGCCCCGCCATGCTGCGCAAACCCCCAGCTTCTTACCTGGGCCCTTGGGACGTGTGCTGGCAGCCATTACAAGGAGGAGTCACTGTCGTCATTGTTGCCACCGCCAATGCCCCCTCCACCACCACTGCCGCCACTGCCTCCGCCTCTGCCACCTCTGCCGCCACCTCCACCCACACTGTGACCTCCACTGCCACCGCCGCCACTGCTATCGCCTCCACCATCATCATCGCTGCCATCGCCCGCCACCACCAGCTCCTGAGGCCTGGATGTGCACTGGCTCTGGTTTCAGGGATCTGCCATTTTTAAAATGGCAACTTCTGCATCTGGATGTGCCCCATCTCGTCTGATCTCGGAAGCTAAGCGGGGTCAGCCCTGGTTGGTACTTGGATGGGAGACCGCCTGGGAATGAGGCTTCCTGCACTGAGCAGGGGGTTGGACTCGATGGTCTTGTAGGCCCCTTCCAACCCTATGATTCTATGATTCTATGAGTCTATGAATCTGAGTTAGGGATGTATGGATTTTGTTAAATCCGTTCAGTCTGTATTTCACGGATTGCCAGGTGTCTTTCATTCCATCATCTGCTCACTGAGAGATTCAGATTTTTTTTAGGGATATATGAGAATATCATTCCACTTGCACAAATGTGCATTAGCACAAGCATGCATTTGTGCAATCCCCCCGCCCCATTAAAGATCTGGTCCACAAGTCTGTGTGATTCAGGAAAAGTCAGAATCCACGCAATTCAGAAAAAGCTGGTCCACTGTTATTCTGCAGGCTGGATCCATAGAAATCCGAACTCATTTGAATCCACTGTGGATTTCTCCACTGTCCCTAATCTGAACTAGCCATTCTGCTTTCAGAAATGGGGCTTGGCCATTGCTTCTTTGTCCCAGAATTAGGGTAGCCACATGTTCTACCTTAGAGAGGGCAGCCCTCTACTTTGAAGAGCTGGCAGAGGACAGTTCTCTATTTGAAGGTGTCCTCTGTTTGATGGATTGTTCTATTCAAGTCTGGTTTAAAGTCAAAGAACCATCAGGAGGGAGAGCAGCAGGGGCCTTGAAGTCGCTCATCAACACTTAGCACCTGGAGAGCAGACTGAGCAGGCTTTAAACTATAGTTATTATTTCTACATTTTCACACACACATGTATATACACATATTTGCATATGCAAATATTATGCAGAGGATCGGTGTCCTCTTTTTTGTGATGCAATCCCTCTTTGTTGGCAGTGCATAAGTGGCCACCGTACCAAGACTTCTAGGAGTCATCTGATCCCTGCAGCACCTCTCACTGACTCATTTATTCCTTCTGCAATCTCGATCTTGAGAGAAACTGAGTCTAAACTGCAGGCCTCATGGCCACATTCTGAGATATTTTCTGTTTCTTTCCCCATCCCCTGCTTGTTGTACCACCCTAGCCTGATAAAGGGCTCTAGAGAACTTGAAAGCTTGCACACTCTTTCGGCATTTTGGTTAGCCCTAATGAAGTTATTGCCCAAATGTTGATTTTGAATCCAAGGGTTCAGGATGAGGCCCCAGGCACCTTGCTATCTGAACTTTTCTTGTCTATGAACTGTGCATTGTCTGTTGAAATTTGACTACCTATTGAGGCTTCACATAGGTGTTGGTAAATTACAATGCTTATTAAATAGGGTTATATAGTGGCAGCTGAGTCCCACACCACCCACATCCCCACTGTTATCTCTGAACTGTGATTAGAGATACCAGCGGAGATCAATGGAGGATGGTGGCTCTGATTTCGGTGGGACTGTGATTCCATTCTGGGTTTTAGTCAGAACCAGCCAGAGCTCTAAAGGAGCTATCTAAGATGCTGAACCTATTTGGGGATGGGGTTCAGCACTTTGGATCACTTCTTTAGAGTTCTGGCTGGTTCTGATTAAAACCCAGAATGTAATCACGGTCCCGCCGAAATAGGAGCCACCAGCCTCCACTGGTGGAGTTTCCTTCAAGCTCCACCTCCTGGAGGAATCCAGGGAGGCTCCATGGGCTGGATGGGGAACTGGATTAGGCCCATGGGCTAGAGGTTCCCCATTCCTGGCATAAGTGGTCACCTTACCTACTTTCAATTGATGACTTTAATATTTCTGAGTCAGGCAAACTCCGCTCGGCTCCTCCCCTCCTCTGAGCTACTGTGGCTTTTTAAAGGGTCAAGGCTCAGGTGCTCTGTTGTTAGTCTGGTCTGGCGCATGACTTTCCTGCTGCTTTGGCTAGGGGCTGCCTCCACATGTTAGATAAAAAGTTCTTGCTTCTGGTTGAAAGGAAGGATGCCAGGCAGGCAGCAGTGGATCCAACACTATTTTATTAGTCGTTTTGCAAAACGGGTACAGAGCAGTCTGGACCCCGAGCTAGGCAAGCATAAGTCTTTTTATACCTCCGGCCCCTATACATTTTTGCTAGTGATAAGACATTTTAACCGACTAAGCTGCTAGCTGACACAGCAGAAGCGTGACCTGCAGATGTACAGTGAGATAATGTCGGCATGTTTATTTTTGTAATTATGCTTATGTGACTCTCTTAACCATGTTTTACGACTTCCCTTTTTAACAGATGTACACTGCCACTGGACATGTGTGTCCGGTGGGCTCAATCGTTATGACTAATAGCTCAAAGGTCCAGCAAAGAGCTGACAGTCAAAGAATAAGAAGACAGTCTTTTTCTAACACACACATATTGGCTCCATAATGATTTGACCATGCCCATAATGCATTCATTTCATTTGCCTTCAGTGAAGCATCTGAAACTAACACTTTATCTATTTTACAGTTGGCTGGCAAAATGGAAGGGAATGAGAAACCCAATTTGAGAAACAATAAAAGATGCTAGAAACACATTCCTTAAAACATGCTGGGTGGGTTTGAATAATGATTCAAATATAGATCACAATCCACACTGATGCTATGCAAGCTCCATTCTTTTATCTTTTTATGAGGATTTTAATGCACCACAAAGAACTGTGGGGTCAGAAAATATGCTGCTGGGCTTCTTTGGAAACCCCAGGTTGTAAGGGCAAGGGAGGAGCATGTTTGTTGCTCTCATGTTGGGATTGGAGAGCTGATGTCAAGAAGAGGACAAGCAGAAATGGCTGCCAGTTTCAGGGAGCAGAAAGTCTGGCCTGGACCCAGGGTCATGTAACAGAACCCCAAAGCTGGCAGAAATACAAATACAACAAGTTCGTAAATAGAGTTGTCAACTGAAAAGGTTAGTGGAGTGTGATACTTCACATGCAGTATAAGGATGGCTGCATTTGCCCCAGTCCTAGAATCAACAATCGCATTCACAACACTGAGGATGGAAATGTATTGCTATGGCAACAAATTACTTTCATATTCAGATCAAACAAAAATAGATCTCCCCCCTCCTCCTCTGTCGGAAGCACACATTCTAGAGTGTATTCAAGATTAAAGGTGATAAGCAGGAACAGCTGCAGGAACATGTCCCTTTCCCCCTCGTTGGCTTTTTATACAGATTTCAGTTTAACTCTGAAGCGCAGGACTGAATTAAAGCAGCTACTAGAAATACCTTATGGCTAGGAAGTGGAAACAGGTGAGGAACTAGAAAATGGGATGGTAGAATGATTCAGGGCCATTTCCCGTGCAACATAATCCATTGTTTTGTATATCCAAACATTGCCATTGCTAATTACAGAGCTGCCTTATACTGAGCCAGACCATTGGTCCTTCTAGGCCAGTATTGCATGGCAGTAGATTTCCAAAGTGGCAGGCAGAGTTATTTACCAGCATTGGCTATCTCAGCCCCTTTGAACTGGAGATGCTAGGGATTGAAACTGCAACTTTCTTTAAATGAAGCATGGCCTCTCCCACTGAACTACTTCTTTTGGGAAGGCCTAGATCAGTGGTATTGCATAGACTTTGCACGTAGAAGGTCCAAGGTCCAGTTCCCAGCATCTCCATATAGGGCTGGGAATGTCCCCTGTCTGAAACCCAGGAAAGCCACTGCCAATCAATGTAGATAATACTAAGCTAGATGGACCAATGGTCTGAGTCGGTTTAAGGTAGCTTTGTTTACAGGGTGCATAATATGCGACCAAATCCTGTGAAACATCCGTCTAATTTTGTTGTGCTTAAAACTTAGGGGTAGCAGAAGTGGGGGGAAAGAAGAAGACATGAGAGATGGTGGCGGGGCAGTGGTGGTGGTGAGGAATTCCAGAGGAGGAGGAGCAGGAGGAAGGGGAAGGGTGAGAAAAGAGAGAATCCAGGGAAAGGGCAGGGGGAGAAAAGAAAATGCCTTTTTGGGAAAAGGCCCAAATGCCAGTGGGACAAACGTGCCCTTGGACTTGAAAAGAAAAATGACAAATGTGCCTGTGGGCCCGAAAAGGTTGCCTATCCCTGCTGCCCTATTCCCTTATGACATAAGGCTTAAATTTCTAGGGTACTTGCCCCTCCCTTACTTGCACTGCATTTGATAGGGCCAGTTTGCATAACGCTGATGTGCCATCATGCGGAGTGGGAGCAAATGTATCTGTACTCCACCATGTGGTACACCTAACTCTCTCCACTATCCCTGCATATTTCTGTGGGAACAGCTAAATTATGGCCTACACAAATACAGTACTATGCATGTAGGCCAAAACCATGCTGTAAATTCCCAAATAAAACCCAGGAACGAATGGCATGATTTTGACCTATGTGTAACCCTGCTGAAGCGGCTTCCATGTCATCACCTATGGCGGGGGGGGGGTGCCCAAAATACCTCAGTCAGCCCAGCTAGCAGCAGGAGAAACTCCACACAGGGGAAAAGGCCTGTGGCCTAGGATTTACTGAGATTTGTCTGTAATTTTAGAGATTATAGGCCCAAACTGCAGTACCATTAAGAGGATCTCTCTTCAGCATCTTTGTGGGAGAAGAGAACTTATATTGGATTGAAGACTCCTAAAGCATGTTGTGGTGTTTCGTTCTTTTGCTTCGTTGCTCTGGTGGATTCCACACACATTCCCTTTTTGTTTGTGTGCAGTGTACCCCCTTGGACAGGTACTGAAGAAACTGGGATTGTACTGTTGTTTAATACAGTACTGGGAAAAAGGTGGGGTATAAATAAATATGATGCTGATGCTGATGCAAGTTATTTTGTTTTATAAATTTGTGACGAAATACCTGTTTGAATATTTGACCTGTCGGATTTTTATTTATTTTTTGCTTGAAGCAACTTTATGATTTTAGAGCCACACAGGGTAAAATATTTGAACTAATCTGTGACCTGTCTGACCCAGTTGGCAGGGTTAGATATGTATCATAACTTTTATGTATCATAACTTGGAAGTGCTCTCCCCATCAGGAAGAAGGAAATGGGGGTGGTACACCATTCCATGAGATGGACTAGATCAGTATTTCTGAACTGACCCATAATATCTAAGGAATACACATTACATGTTCCTTTATGTCCCTTTGCCTGAATCAGAGGCAGGAATTTGTTCTTCAGGCATCCTTCTGTAGTATTCTGACTCTCTACTGAGTTAGGATTGCAGATGTTTATCCATAAGAAGTTGATCAAGGTATGGTTCTGCCTTGCGACAAGGAAATGAACAATGACCTTTTGTTCCTTACTAGCCCTACTGATGTCATGAATAGAATCAAGCTATTTTAATTCCAGCCACTCCAGCATAACTGTTGTATCGCTAACTGGTTATAAGATCAAGAACATTTATTGGAGATTCAGTATAGTGTGTGTCACTTCATTATTTACTACCAGCTATGATAGACAGCCACAAATGTTTTCTTTAATCTCAAGTATGTGAGCTGATATAGTATAGTGGTTAGAATGTTGGACTAAGATCGAGTCCTGAGTTTCCATGACTGTGACCATGACAGAGGTGTACAAAACTATGCATGGTATAGACAAAGTAGATAGAGAGACATTTTTCTCTTTTTGTCCATCTGGGGTCATACGGGATGAAATGAACCCCTGGTCTAATCCAGCATGGCTCTTACGTTCTTATGAGTTCAGATCCCTACTTAGCCATAACATCCACTGCTGATCGTGGATCAGTCAGCCCAAGCTACCTCACAGGATTGCCATGAGGTCAAAATGGGAGAAGGGAGAATCCTATAAGAAGGGTAGGATTAAAATGTTATAAATAACAAAGCAAAGATGCCAATGGTGTCTCCCCCTCTACATAATAGCACTGTACCTCCTTATAAATACATAATTTATAGTAGTACCACATATATATTCAAAATAAAGTGGTTGTTGCCATACATATAAGTGAAAGGATTTTCAGAAATGCTGGGTAATTATTCAAATAGACTGCTTTCAACACATTTGTTTGATTTTGCCATCTCTAATACAACTGACTAAGCATAATTTTAAAAAATATTATTATATGTATATTCTCATTATTCTGCCTTTTTTCCCATTGTGAGGAACCCAAGGCAACTTACGTGGTCCTCTTCCTCTCCCTTTTATCTTCTCAACAACCTTGTGAGGTAAGTTAGACTGAGAGTCAGTGCTGGCCCAAAGTCACCCAGTGAGTTTCACAGCCAAGTGGGGACTAGAACCCAGATCCCCAAGTCCCAGTACAACACTCTAACCATTACACCACAACTGGCTAAGCATAACTGTGCACATTTCCTCTTCTTCATGTTCTTCCCAAAGAGCAAAGGATTTGGGAATCTGTATAGTTTACTGTAACTACAATGACATTTGCATGACCCTGTTTAAAAGTGTAAGGATTGTATTTGTCTTCTGCTGATTCTGATGACATTCAAGCAATAACTTCAGTGGAAAACCCTCAGGGAATCCAGCGTCAGGCTGCAAAGTCATTTGTACCTTTTAAACAAAATATCTTTGCGACGCACATATCTGCCTTTTAAACAAAATATCCCTGGCATCTCACCACCTGAAGTGACAGTTGGGTCAAAGGTTATTTGGGGCAATCAACCCGTCGCCCACGACATCTGGCCAGTCTGTAGTCATGGATGGTGAGCGCTCTCCCCTGAAGTACCAGTACTTCATGAGCATTGGAATATACAGCACCAGTGCAGTCTAGTGGCTCCAGTGTCAATGGGGCAGTGAAATCGCTCCCGATTTCTGTCAGAACCAGCCAGAACTTCAAAGGAGCTATCCAAGGTACTTCTCAGCTTGGATAGCTCCTTTAGTGTTCTGACTGGTTCTGACTGAATCAAGAGCGGATTCAGCACCCCACTGACATTGGAACCACCAGACTCCACTGCAGAGCACAACGATGCCACTCTTGTCTGCTCTTTGGAATTTTTCCTAGGATGGTCCAGTCAGTAGCTTATAATTGGCTGCACCCACCCAAGGTCATTGTTCATTCCAGCAGACTGTGCTGAGGAAAATGAGAGGCGGACGCTGGGCCACTCCACCAGCCTTGCTGAAAGTCTTGTTTTTCCCCCTCTTCTTTTCCTCTTCCTTTTTCCTTGTGTGTCATGTCTTTTAGAGTGTAAGCCTGTGGACAGGGACTGTCTTCTTGTATTGATTATTTGTAACCCACTCTGGGAGCCTCTTTGGCTGAGGAGTAAGATAAAAATAGGCTAAATAAATAAGTACACAGTGAGTAGAAGATTGAAGTTTGCAGGAAAAAGTTGGGGTGCTTGTAGTTATACAGTGTTAGGTAGCCTTCTCTGATGTTGTGTATAAAAGCACTAATAAAGTTGATTTGAACTTCTTTTAAACTGGTTCTAAAAAAGTGTTTATTGCTCCAGTACTAAATGCTGTATACTAGTATTGCCTCCAATACTAAATGCCTTATATAGAGAAAGCCACACTTTCTCCATATAAAGCAACTCTGCTGTAAGTTACTCCAGACTTTCCAACAGCAGTTGGCATGGACTGCTGACTGACCATTGCGGGGAGGAATGGAAAACTGGGGATGGGGGAGAGGAAGGCAGAACCGAATGCAGTATCCTGGAAAAGGGCATGGTTGACTTGCTTGAATCCTGAACAGAACACTCTAAGCTGCAACATTTTGATGCAGATCCCCCTTGTTTAATTTCTAATTATCAAGTCTAATAAGAGCTGTTGCTAAACGTATTCCTTATTAATTTGTCTAAACCTTAAAATGTAATAATTTAACCTTCACAGCATTAATTGGCAATGGGTGCCATGAGTTAATTATACATGGTGTTAATTATAGTTTTAAAAAAATCTATACAGATGATGAACTGTTCTTGGGATGCATCTGAATTTCCCTCCTCCTGAATTTCTGCCTGAAATTCTGGTGGGTCGATTTTCCTCACTTTACACAAACAAAAAGCAGAATATCAAAGCTAGAACTTGAAAAACTATGTTTAGCTTTGAATGAAATAAATGTCTTTGGCTGCAGATGGGAATAGCTGGCATGGGGAAAAGAACAGACAAGACCTTGGACTTGTGTGAACACAGGCCACACTTCTATTATTGGACACAGCTTCATATAGGCAAGGCATGGCACGGCATTCTTGGGGAATGTCGGTGGCTCAGTAGTAGAGCACCTGTTTTGCATGCAAATAGTTCCAATCTCAGCCCCCAGCATCTCCAGGACCCAGGTATGGCTGGGAAAGACACTTGTTTAAAACCCTGGAGAGCCACTGCTGGTCAGTGCAGACAATACTGAGCTATAGTCTGATTTGGAATAAGCCATCTTCCTATATTCCTGTTCTGATTCATGACAGGATCTGATTCATGACAGTGGGGTGGTGAATCTACTCCAGATTTCAGTCAGAGCCAGTCAGAACTCTAAAGGAGCTATCCAAGGCACTTTGCATAGCTCCTTTAGAGTTCTGACTGGTTCTGACTGAAACCTGGAGCGGATTCATCACCCCATTGACATCAGAGCCACCAGCCTCCACTGGTTCATGATGACCCATATGCTACTTGGCCCTTTCTGCCAGCTCGTCATGTCAACAAGGCCACAGCCACGTCTAGCTCAACTGTCACAGAGTTGCCCACATACCTGGGGGCATAGCACACAACTGTTACCCACAACTGTTGCCCACATACCTGGGGACATAGCAATCAGGGCCAGCCTTCTGATTAGGCATAGTGAGGCAAATGATTCAGATGGCAGGCAGGGAAGATCATTGCACCACTCCCCCCAACCCCTGCCAGGAGCGCCCACCACCTTCTCCAGCAGGTTCTCCTGAGAGCTCTGCCAGCTGTTCTTCCGCCATAGCATTTGCCACATCAATAAAGTCGCTAGCGGGGCTCTCTGGAGCAGCCACCTGCCCTCTAGCCCGGAGTCTCGCCCAAGTTCTCAGAAGAGGTTCACCGAACTATTGTGGGACTTCGGGTGAGCTCTCGCAAGACTTCAGGCAAGCTTCCTGCACCTGGGAAGGAAGACGGCCGGTGGGTGGTGCCAGGGGCTTCTTGCCTTGGATGGCAAGATAGGTTGGGCTGGTCCTGATAGTAATGGCGCTATCCCCTGAGGTGAGTTGGGCCAGGTCAATACCCCTGAGGCTCCTTAAGAGGACATCTCCCTGTGTGAGGCAGCAAGTAGCCCAACCCTGCTCTCTTGACCAAGGAGCCTGCCTGAAATCCTAGCAACAATTGCAACATCCTTCAAAGTTGTGGCAAAAAGTGAAAACAGCCCAGCATCAAATAAAGATTGCTAGGAGGAAGGCAAAAAAAGCAAGACCTCTCTGGCCAGTTACCGTCTTGGGAAAAATTCCTCCCCAGCCCTGACAACCACAGCTAACTCTGAATCCATAGCAATTGTACCAATAGCTTAAGACAGCTTAGACAGTTTTGATATTGCACAGAGCATGAGTAGGGATTAGCAGGCCAAAAGCACAATGGCTGGGTCCTTGAATTGGTGGAGCAAAGAGAAAGTTCTCCCATGTCAACTCTGCTCCTTTCTAGCCACTTTCTGATTGGCTGGGAGGCGAGCAAAGTAATCAGTTTGCGTTATCCAGGCAGCCACCCATCACTGCAGTGGCCAGTGGGTGGTGACTGTATGTCTGCACCTGAATTCCCCAATGGAGACACAAAGATGGGCTCCCAATCCAAATAAGAAAAGTGCAAGGATTTGCATTCCATCTACATGCACGCTGATTCTTCAAGTAGTCATCCACTGACCCTCAGACAGTATAGAATAAATTCTCCCAAGTAGACCAGTTTAGACTTAATAGGGCTGTCTACTAACTGCCTCATGCTACAGCCCAAAGCAAAATAAATAAATAAATAAATAAATAAATAAATAAATAAATGTATGTATGTATGTATGTATGTATGTATGTATGGCTGGCACAATCCTATGTATGTTTAGACAGAAAAAGTCCAGCAACTTCCAGCATTCCCTGGCCAGCATGACTAGCTGAGGAAAGCTGGGAGTTACGGGACTTTTTTCTGTCTAAACCTGCATAGGATTGCACCCTTAGTTAAAATTATTTTTAGGCCACCTTAAGGGTAAAACCCTCTCAATATTTGGCTCCTGTGAGGTTTTATTCTCTCATATTCTCAACATGGGAAGAGTTTAAATTCATTAACTCCAGCAGGATTTTTCTTAGCTTATATCACTAAAGGAGAAATGAAAATGTCAAATCCTGAAAGTCCAGCTGCTGTAGTACATGAGAATTAATGCTATTTATTTTTTGAAATGAGAACAACTTCTGTCTATTTACACATCAAGGTACACTGCTGAATGTTATTCTGTCATTTTTTCCACTCCTAGTAGCCAGGGCCTGTTGGAACACCATCTCCTTTATTGATTCTCTGTAGCTTTTTCAAAGGGGATGGATGAGTTTGATGGTCCGCGTGAATAATCTGAAGATGTGATATCATCAGGAGATGAAAGCATCCAGAGTGCATATAACGAGTCATGTAGATGCAAAAGGTTTTCTTGTCAGATCTTGTTTATTCTCTATGTGCATACATGTTGGAGCTGAGCCAGAATGGAGGTGGGGTGTTTTATGAAACAGTTTGCTCCCCTCCACACACTTGAAATTGTAAGCTTGCGTTTCATTGGCAGGACAGTATTTGGGACCACTGTGGCCTTCTGATCTGTCCTGCAAAGCTCTTAGGTTCTTCTTAGGTTGCCTGAGATGAAGAACAAGATGGGACCTCCTCTGATTCCATGTACAAAAGCCAACTGGACTGGCAGTTTGTACATGGGATCAGAGGAGGTCCCATCTTTCTTCAACACTAGGTATAAGACAGCATCCTCCACTGCACCAGAAGGCAGCAAGCTGGCTTAGGGGAGACACGGCAGGCCGCATGGCACACAGCTCTCTCCTCCAACACCTTGCTGCCACCCTCCAACATCTGCTGCCTGAGATGGCTACCTCACTCTGCTTAATAGTAGGGCTGGCCCTGCTCATGAGGACCTTACAGCTAGGATTACAAAGAGAGGTGCTCCTGTGGTGGAACAGGTTAGCGTATGGCTGTATGGAAGGGAACAATGCAGTGGTTGTGAATTCAATCCTGTCCAGTGTCGTTATTTCTTAGTGTTTATAGCAACACCAGCAGCTCAGCAAACAAGAATCAGAGAAGAAAGAACAAGGAGTTGTCACCATGCCTACATCTCTGATGACTTCTCTTTTCCTACCACAAAAGTCAGTGTAACAGGCTTGGGAGGGGCATGCGTGTGGACTATTTATAATGATTACATGCAGTAATAAGTTTGAATTGGTAGTGGGTTTTACACCTGTAAAAGTGGGTTTTAAAGCCTGCAGAGAGGGGTTGTAGCTCAGTGGTAGAGCTTTGCATGAAGAAGGTCCCAGTTTCAATCCCCATCATCTCCAAGTAGGACTGGAAAAATTCCTGTCTGAAACCCTGGAGAGCTGCTGCCAGTCAATGTTGACAGTACTGGGCTAGATGGACCAAAGGTCTGACTTAGTGGGCAGTTTGCACTGCTGCCAACCATGGCTTATTTAAGCCACAGTGGGTTGTGGCATGTGCCAGCAGCCATTTTGAATATTCAACCCACTGCAGGGGTTTGCCATAGTTTGCCATGTAATCCGAACCCAGATGACAGGGTTGTTGGATAGGGGGGAAAAACTCAAGCCATGGTCTGTTGTAGTTAGGGATGTCAGAGAATTCTGCCACGGACTGAAATGGGATCGAATTCCCTTTAGTCCATCCCACGGAATCCCCTGAGGAACAGCACCATGAGGTCCTGCGGAGCCAGCAGTCGTGCGGCTTTTTTTTCGTCGTCCGCAAAGAGTCGCGGAACTTTCATGAATAAGAACACAGTGTAGTATGTTCCGATAATAAATACATAAGTTTTTTTAAAAAAATGAATTGTGCTCACCACCTTGTTTGTGGGTGTTCTTTTTAAATTGAAATCCTCCGTTTCTGTTTACTTTCAGCCAAAACACTTCCTCCTCCTTGGGGCTTCCCAAAACAAGGCTGTCCTAGGTGTGCCTGAGCGATGCACTCTTTGTTTAAAGCAATGCTGTTTTAAAGAAAGAAAAAACCTTTTAAAATGACCATGCTGGTCCTGGAGCCCTGCACGAGGTATTATTCTCCCTGCTACGCTTTATATTTCCACATCCAGCGTTGTTGTTGATATAGTGAGGCTAAATGGAGAAAAGAACCAACTCTGTGCATGTCTACTCAGAAGTAAGTCTTATTTAGTTCAGTGTGACTTACTCCTACACATGTCAGCACCCCACTAGTTGCCCCCAGCTCAGCTTTGTATTTCCACATCCAGCTCATGATCAAACCTCCTGTTAGTTATCTCACTGGGTGACTTTGGGCTGGCCTCTATCCACTACACCACACTTCTGTTATGAAACTCATGAAAAAGAGACAGTATAATGGAAAGTTCTTTCTGAAGCAGTCACACTTGTACAAATGCAGCATGAAGGGAAAGATTAGCAAGCTTCTCTTTGTTTGAATAAAAAGCACACTCTGCTAGGGATGTCAGAGAATTCTGCGACGGATCTCGGTGAGGCCGAATGCCAGTGCATTCGGCCCCCTGAAATCCATCGCGGAACAAAGCCCCCGCTTCCCCCACCCCACGAAAGGCGCGCAAAACGGAGCACTTACCTGCTCCCATCCGCGCTGCTTTGCGAATGGCAGCTGTCCTGCGGCCGCCATTCGCTTCCTCCTCTTCATAGCCGTGATAGGCTACGTAAATACTTACGTAGCCTATCACGTAGCCATTTGCGTCCATCACGTAGCCCATCATGTAGCCATTTGCATCCCTGCGGAGGCTGTGATAGGCTATGTAAGTATTTACGTAGCCTATCACGGCAGGGGGGGGGGGACCCAGCGTACGCAAATGGTGGCAGCTACTGTATCATGCCTGGGTAAAAAAAAAAAAATGCGTACGCAAATGGTGGCGGCTACGGCCGCCACCATTTGCGTTCCTTATTTTTGGCCGTCTGAATCTACGTAAATATTTACGTAGTCTATGACGGCGAAAATAAAGGGGAACGCAAATAGCGTAGTGGGCGCAATTTGCATCCCTTTTTGATTCACCGTTTTAGCCTACGTAAATATTTACGTAGGCTAAAATGGCGAATCAAAAAGGGACGCAAATAGCGCCCACTACGCTATTTGCGTTCCCCTTTATTTTCGCCGTCATAGTCTACGTAAATATTTACGTAGACTAAGACAGCCAAAAGTAGGGAACGCAAGTGGCGGCGGCTGTAGCCGCCGCCATTTGCGTACGCATTTTTTTTTTTTTTTACCCAGGCATGATAGGCTATGTAAATCTTTACGTAGCCTATCACGTCTTGTAAAAAAAAAAAAATGACAAGACTGCAAATGGTGGCGGCGGCCGGTCGGAAGACCAGCCACCGTAGCCGCCGCCACCCAGAACATCCGCCCCAGGTAAGTCTTGTCCCGGGGGGGATCCACAGGGGAGTTGCAGGCCGTTCCACCATGGAGTTCGGGGGTCCGAATGCACTGGCATTCGGTCCCACCGAGATCCGTGGCGGAATTCTCTGACATCCCTAATGCAAACCCTGTCAGTGATGTTAGAAAAAGAGACTCCATAACCTGTTGGTGCCTCAGTCACGTAAGAGCCCAAGTGGCGGGAAAAATGTAGGCGGAGCAAAAAGGGAACCATACTGACGCGCTCATGACTAACGGCTTGGTAAACTGATATATTGACTGTTTATTGGCTATTGGCTTGGTAAGCTGATGTACTGACTGTCTCATTGGTTACTGGCAAGAACAATAGAAGTGATAAGGTATAAAAGGCTCTTGCACATGTGCCTCGGGGTCCAGACTGCTCTGCACCTGTTTTGCAAAACGATCAATAAAATAGTGTTGGATCCACTGCTGCCTGCCTGGCATCCTTTTCTTCCAACCGAAAGCAAGAACTTTTTATCTAACAGTGACATGGTTCAGATGATCAAAACAAGCCACAGCGGCTTGTTGTGAGCTGCAGCATGTGCCGGGCACAATTAGTATTATCACTAGGGATGTACGAATCCCTTACCTGCCAGTCTGGGGGGGGTCCGCGGGGGGGAGGCGATCCGTTCCATTCCTCCCCCCGGAATCCTCTTTGGCCAGCTCCACTCTGCGGCGATTCTGCAGAGCAGCCAGCCGGCTCCGAAGTGCCAGCGAAACGGCCTCCATGCCGTATCACTGGCTGAAGGGGACTACTGACTGCGGATGCAAATGGCATCCGGGACGCCATTTGCATCTGTGCTTTTCATTAACGCGATAGGCTACGCAAATATTTATGGCTGCATTTACCTTAACCTAAGGCCTTTACGGCCGCAAATGGCATAGTGGACGCCATTTGCATCCGCAGTCAATCAGCCCAGCCAGCAATATGGCAATGGCGGCAGTATCGCTGGCACTCCGGAGCTGGCTGGCAGGGTGGATCCAGCTGTCAAGGATTCCTCCAGGAGGCGAAGGTAAGTCTTCCGATCCTCCAAGACTCTGGGGGGCTGGATTCTTTTGAATCCAGCCTCACTGGGGTCCGTGGAGGATTTCTCCCCCATCCCTAATTATCACGGCCCAGCTATAGCTTATCGTGCTGCCTGAACCTGGGTGGCAAGGCCTGTTGGAGGGTTGAGGGTTTGTATGACAGGTGATTATGCAAATCATGCCTGGCACATGTCACAGGTCACAACAAGCCACTGTGGAACTCATAGGAACATAGAAAGCTGCCTTATAGAGGGACAAATCGCACAATCAAAACAAGCCCCTGTGGCTTGTTTAATTATGCGAACTGACCCTCTATAAGGCAGCTTCCTATATTTCTATGAGTATCCAGGGCTGAACTAAAGCTCAGCTGAACTTCTTACCTTGCTTTCTGTGGTCATTTTCATGTTAGAAAGCTCTTCCCACTTTCATCTATTTATTCAGCACTAACTGCAAACACATCTGTCTTGTTTCGATTCTTGCCTTCTTGGAGCCTTTTCCTCCTCCTTCTTTGTCCTCACTATCATCGGACTTATTTGCCCACACTGCTATTTAATCCTATTGGCTGTGGCAATCCATGTGGTTTTGGTTTTTTATGACATCGCAGTATTATGACTGATGCAATGACACCACAGCTGCTCATGAAAAAAATAATGTAGCAGAGCTGGAGGAGGGGGGAAATGACTCTGCAAAGAAGCAGCAGTAGCCATGGGAACAAAAGGATGCCAAACAGTCGAAACACCATTCGGCAAGATAACTATTTTTTCATCATTCCTTCAGCAGCCTTGCTACTTTCTTTGAATATCAAAATCAGAGAATGTTTGGCTCGGCGCCATTACTTTTATACAGAACCACCCACAATATTACCAATCTTATCTGTGATCATTGGGCTATGTGAATTATAATGGAGATGGCTGCTATTCCTCCATTTGTCTGTGCATGTCATGTATTAAAGAGTCCTAAAGAGTCATGATTCTATTAGGCATCTCATCAAACACTCTGTCAAATAGAAAGGATATATGGATGCAAAATGAACTTGGTCTCTTAATAATCAAAGCAATTTGCTTCTTCCATGAGTGCATGGATTTTGTAATAAAGGCTTTTATTCCAAGAACTGTTTCAAAGTGTTTGTTTCTTTGACCCCTTGAACCAGGCTGGGTTGTTCTTGTTGTTCCAGTTGACTGTGTCTGTATCCATCTAAAAAATGCAACTCAGTGCTGAATAGTGACTCAACTCCCTCCCATGTCCCATCCCAAAGCACCACCTAATAGAATCTTGAATTATTTCTGGGGCAGTGAGGGAATGATGTGTCTCCAAAAATGCTTGCAGAGCCCCAAATTTAACTATCTGCTCTTTTCGTCTGTATCCTACTTGAAGACTGCAGTCTGTTCCTTGTGTTCCTTTTCATAGATACCTAGATTACATCATCCTTAGCTAAGGGGTCAGGGAAGGCCTGCTTTTGTCCCTTTCAGAAGTCTTAAGAAAGGAACATCCAGCTATTCAAGACCAATTATCTAACGATTACCTCCTACAGAAACACATTACCTGAATATCGTGGGCTATTAACATTCCTTACTCAAGTCCAAGACTCTGGCCAGGCATTGCATTAAGGCAGGGATGGGGAATCTCTGGACCATGAAGGTTTCCCATCTGACCTGTGGAGGCTTGGGCTCCCTCCATGGGTCCTGCTTAGTCCCCTGCCCACAGTCCTTCTCATCCCCAAGCCTTGCCCTCTGGCCCAGAAGCAGAGGTTTTTGAGGGTCCTTGGGCAAGACACCCTCAATGGACCTCTCTTGGTGGGTCCACCTTCTCACTGTCATTGCTCCTCATCCTCTTATCATTGCTACCACTTGCTCACCTGAGAGGCAGAGAGACAGTGAGCAAGTAGGCAGTGGCATCTGCTGCTCCTGTCTCACTACCACCATTGCCTGGACCAGAGCAAGAGGTAGATGAACAAGCAGGTTGCTACAGTGAAGAGGAGGAGGAGCTCCATTGGGTTCTAGACAGTCGACTCTTGCTGGGGTGTGGGGCCTTGGCAGGTGCCCAACCATGCCTACCCTTGACAACGCCCCATCCTGGAGGCTACCCAATGAGAAAACAAGCAGCATGTGCGGGAATCTCCTTAGTATCTCTGATCCCAAATCAGAGATAACAAGAGGATTCCCTGGGGGAACAGCATGCCAAATGGTTGCAGGAACTCCTGCAAGTGCCAGCCAAGTTTGCTTCACTCTTGCATCTTCTTCTCTGCATAGGGAATAAGAAGCAGGAGTGAAGCCGGCTGCACACTCTTCCAGCACTTGCAGGAGCTCCTGGAAGTGCTGGCTGAGTCCCTCCCATTCTCATGCCATTCACTGCCCCAATCAGTGAGCCCAGTGGATGACTGCAAAAAATTTTTTACCTGGCATCTGTCCTTTGTTGTCATGAAGTAGTTATACATGTATGCATTCCATCATTGCACTATCAAACCACACAGAGAGAGAAATTGGTACTGAATGAGCACAGCATCTAGCATCCTGAGAAGCTCTGCTTTCACTTTGAAAAGGTGAGTTTCTAGCTTTTAAGTTCACAAAAATAGGTTTTAAAAGTGTGTGTGACTGCACAATGCCAAGGAAGATTATTCTGAACAGGATTTCTAGGGCAAAAGGGGGCAGGCTGCAATGCCCTCCAGGGCCAGCAAAAGTTGAACAAACTGAGCACACAATATGTTGTGGATGTGAACACAATTTATACAAGTCACAAGACTCAGATTTCTAGAGGGAGCATTTTAAAATTTGAAGTGCAAAGAATATCCAGCAGCGGTTATAATCTGGAGGATGAGCATTCTGGGCCTGACTATTGGACAACTGAGGCACTAGAGGGCTGGAGGTATCTGCATTTCTGGTCATACAGCTGTTTTAGGCATGGAAGCTGACTCCAAGGCACTCCTAGACATTTGGGAAAGGATGCTTGAGGAATTTGATCTTTGCAAATTATACTGCAAATCTGACCTGAAGCTTCCAAACTAATCTGTATGTTAGAGTGAAATTATCCTTTGGATTTTGCACTTCTTCAAATTGTGCAGTGCTGTTCTCAGCTCAAACATGTACCAAAATGGTGTCTAAAATGCATATTTTAGGATAAAAGGTAAAGGTAAAGGTGTCCCCAACCAGTCGTGTCCGACTCTAGGGTGCGGTGCTCATCCCCGTTTCTAAGCCAAAGAGCCAGCGCTGTCCGAAGACGCTTCCGTGGTCATGTGGCCGGCATGACTGAACACCGCGGTGCACGGAACGCTGTTACCTTTCCCGCCGAGGCGGTGCCTATTTATCTACTTGCAATTTCTTGCTTTCGAACTGCTAGGCTGGCAGAAGCTGGGACTGAAGATGGGAGCTCACTCCATCACGCAGCACTCAGGTCTCGAACTGCTGACCTGCTGTCCTTCCAGTCTGCAGTTCAGCGTCTTAACCACTAAGCCACCGCGGCCCCTTTATATTTTAGGGTAAGATGTGTATAAATGTGAACATTTAGATAAAAGATGTTTATAAATGTGTATTTTGCAAGAAAACACTTAAAAATACATACTTAAATGCTTATGTATATACAAATTTTCATGCTGTTTTTTTAGAAAAAAAGACATTTGCACATTGATGCTGAAATGGCACAGAACAGATTTATGAATGGACATATATGAAACTAACATGGACCAGAAATAGACTGATTTGTCCATCTCTTGAGTTCAGTCCACATGAATGTCAACAGCAGATAGAAAGAGACACCTAATTAAAGTTGGGTCCCTGAAGTATATATACCTCAAAGAACAGGCTTAATAAAACAAAAGCAGATGGTTTGAGT
This sequence comes from Heloderma suspectum, assembly GCF_057233095.1. NCBI lineage: Eukaryota > Metazoa > Chordata > Lepidosauria > Squamata > Helodermatidae > Heloderma > Heloderma suspectum. The sequence continues at coordinate 40,225,705 of NC_139460.1, read as the reverse complement.
AGGTCCTCTGTTCAGCCATGTATGTGTTTCTCCATGTCTGCACATGGCTTTGAAGCAGGGCAAAGCAAACAGTTGTATGCTGGACCAACAAATCCTTAGGAAGTACCCAATGGGGTTCAGTGAAGTAGGCAGCATGAAAGGAGTGGAAGAGGAATTCATGCAACACATTAAACATGGATGAACACATGACAGCCAGTGGTATAGTAATTAGATCATTGGATTCAAATAGCAACTCAGCTACAGAGCTTATTGAGTGAGCATTGGCCATACAGCTTAACCCAGCCTTCTCCAACCTCCAGATATTTTGCACTACAACTCCCAGCATTCCTGACCATTGGGATTGCTGGCAGGGGCTGATTGGAGTTGAAGTTCAAAAGATCTGAAGGACACCAGGTTGGGGAAAGCTAACTGGCCTCAAAGGATTGTTCTGAGGATGAAGTGTGAAAAGTTCCATGCATGTTGCGCTGAGCTCTGGAGTACAAGTTCATAAATGGCTGGGTATAACATTTACTCACAATAATATGGTGAAAGCTATCATGTTTTCCTCCCAGTTCTTTTCACCCAGCTCAAGGTTCACCCAGAAATCTTTAAATCCCTGGATGCAATGGGAGACAAGGCACCTGTGGCTTCTCCCAGCTTGTCAACCTTGTCCTCTGTACCCCTTTCCCACCAGCTGTGCAGCATACCTAGAGTCTTGCTTGTAACAGCAAGCAGGGGAAGGGCATGCACAGAAGGACTGGGGAAAGAATGAGGAGAAACTGTGGCTGGCTTATCTCTTGATGCGGGGGGAAGCATGCAGGGGGGAAGCATGGGGGGGAGTTTTCTGGTTTCCAACAGCTCCAATATTTTGGCCACCTAATGCGAAGAGAAAACTCCCTGGAAAAGACCCTGATGCTGGGAAAGACTGAAGGCAAAAGGAGAAGGGGACGGCAGAGGATGAGATGGCTAGATAGCATCACGGATGCAATGAATATGAACTTGAGCACGCTCCGGCTTTTCTACTTTTTGTACTTTTTTCTACTTTTTTCTTTTTTGGGCTTTTCTACACAAGGCATTTATTATGAGCTCATCATTCCCTACTCACGGTTGTTTACGGGTTCTTTAGACAACGTCATGACACTCCAGTTTTGCTTCTGTGTCTAAAGAACACTTCCAGCAAGTTTTTTTTAGAGTAGGAAAAATGTGGTATTTAATAGTAACAGTAAAAGAAAAAAAAATTTCAGTTATGAATTTGCACTGTTCTGCAATACCACGGTGCCACCCAGAGGTTATATAGCAGAAAAGTAGGAAAGGAAACACTCTTCATGTAGTGCTCAGAGCTCAATTCTGCAACAAAATCGAAAGTAAATACAGCCAATTAACAACTGATATAGAAAAGCTCCTAGTTGCAAAGATATGGGGCAATAGCATTTGCTTTAGGATTTACAGGAGAAAGAAGGAGATGGGGAATGCTATACATCAAGTGACATAATATTACAGTGCATGTGATTTTCTACCAAGTCATTATTTCAACATGGTGTCAACATGTTATTTCTGCAGGGCTGATAAAATGTCAGAGTGACAGCAGCAGGACAACACGATGCCATCAAGGGAAAATAAACATGCACACATAAGATCTTGTGGTTTTATTTATGAACTAGCTTTTAGGTCTTCCCTACCCCTTTGATTTCTTTTCTTTTCTTCACACAGCTTTCAAATCAACTGAGAGAGAGAGAGAGAGAGAGAGAGAGAGAGCTGATTACACGATTCATCAGCTAATAGGCAGAAAGTGAATTACCCAGTTAAAATAAATAACACAGTGACTCTCTTATTAGATTTTAAGAATCCCTGAAACTGGTGAGATCAGGGGAGCCAAATGCTTAGGCTCCCCTTCCTCTCCTATGTAGACTTATCTATGGGCTATATGACAGATTGTAAATGTGTTGATTCCCCACCCCGACACTCCCACCCCTGCTGCCACCGCCACGCCACCCCATGCGAAATGCTACCCTGTATTGTGAGACCGTCCTAGCACTACTGCTCTGGCTTTCAACCGAGCTGGTATGTGGTTACAACTGCTACTACCTTTTTCTTTAATTTAGGTTTCCTTTCTCTATGAAAGAAAGTAATTTTCCCACATAATAAGTGGTTTCTTTTTCTGTTTTGCACTTTTGGTGTTTTCCTCCCTCTCCCATGTCCCCACCCCAGCTTGTATACAAAAACCTTGTGTTCTCATTTTTTCCTAAATAAGAATGGCTATTTCTCTATCTTTCAAAATCCAGTTCTCTTTCCCCAAGTTCAGCCGGTAGCGTTTGCATTCCTTGTACAAAAATGAGCTTTCACGTGACATGTTCATCTCCCTAACAAGAAAGAAAATGCCAAGGAGACATGTTAATGTATATCACATTAAACAAAGAACAAAAACTTTCCCCAGCATTGCTTTCAGTTTACAAGCTGTTATTGCTTCTTTTGAAGTAAAGCAATTCCAAAGATTTGAAAAGATGCTTGCCGTTTCTCCAAAGCCCAATTCCCCTTTCTGCACTCCAATATAAGCTTTCTTTTTTAAATGGCTCCCAGCAGGGTATTTGCTCTATCTTTCAACCAGGATGTATCCAAAGGCATTTCTCAACAAGTTCCTAGGATCAGGTTTGGTTATGAAGAGTAATAAATATTTCTTCCCCCTTGAAGACCCAAGACATTGCAAAATCTCATATGTGTACACATAACCCTGCAGCTCACATGGGCAAAGTGGATAGGGTAGGTGAATGCTTGCAGAATGTGTTCCCTATGCTGTGTACAGAAAAAGAAGAATAATTGTATTCCCGTTACACAAACCCTAAAGGCAAGGCTGGCTCTACCTTTAGGCACCGTGAGGCAGCCACCTTAGGGAATGGGCAGGGAGCAGTAGCAAGGTGTGCAGGGCAGAGCAGGCTGTACTTCAGAGTCTGCATTGTGCCCCCCTAAGCTAGCCTGCTGTCCTCAGATGCAGTAGCGGATGCTGTCCTGTTGTCGTCCCATTGCCAGTGTTGAACTAAGATTCAGCTGCCATTCCAACTGGCTTCTCTACATGGAATCTTGACCTCTGCCTCAGGCAGCAAAATGTCTTGGGCTGGTCCTGCCTAAAGGCCATCTGTTAAGGTAATAAGAAGGCAATAACACATATCACGCAACATGATGGGTTGTTGTGGCTTAAATAACCCACAATGAGCTGTGGCACGTGCTGGGCATGTGTAGCTGCCATTTTGTATGTGCAACCCCCAGTCAGGATGATCAGGGGTTGTGCCAAATCATGCGAACCCAGCCACCATGAGTTATTCAAGGGTTAAACAACCCTAGCATAACCCTTGTTTAGTAGTAGGGTTATGTGAGGATTGTTTAACCCTCAAAAAAAACATGGTGGCCAGGTTCACATGACACAGCGCAATCCCTGATCAGGGGTTGCATATTCAAAATGGTGGCCACATGCACCCAGGCCGCAGCTCTTCATGGATTAAATAACCCATGATGGCCCAGACGTGTTATGCATACCAGACCATTGTATATTGAGACCAAGACACCATACCTAACATAGCACTATCAATTCTTATTGGTAGCAGATGACAAATACATCCATTGTCTTTCACCTAGCCACCTTTCCAAGCCTTGCTTCCTGGTAGCCCTACAGAAGCAGTTCTAGGTCCTGAACTCTTCGTTTCATGCATTAATTTCATTAACACCATTGCTAAGCTACAAGTTAAGCTTCCATCTCTTCAAATCAAAAACTGTGGTATCTGGGTAGCAGAAAGCCCAGGGTAGGGCTACAGATGGAGCTGTTAGCAGAAGTGGCTGAATAAAGAAAGTGAATCCAGAAAGTGAAGGGCTTGGCAAATTTTGTCATAAAGAGAGAGTCCACTGGCTAAGCAGCATGAAGTATAAATCAGCAGAGCAAATCAGCCCAGGCTTCTAAAGGAATGAAACCACCACTACTGCTAAACACAGTGAACTTGCTAGTTGTTTCATATACAAGAAACCCAGTCTAAAAAAGGAAACTTATCTGGCTCACCTGGCAGCTAGGCAACTTGCACCCAAGGCTCTCTGATGCATACAGTGCTGTTAATTCGCTCTGCAACCTGAATTCCCCTTATTATTCCCCTTCTAAGTACTCTAAAAACACCAGAATTAATGTAACCCTTAGCTTGCACCTTTTTGTGTGTATGATCCCCTGCCATTGTTACTCCAACAGGAGCCAGGTGGTAAATTGCAGCAGTTTTTGGCCCGCTGTTGGCAGCTCCGAAGATGGAGCCCAGTAATTTGGTGGGTCCAGGGATAGAGTCCACTGATTTGGGACAGGGTGGAGGGTAGAAGCCCATGCAAAAGCTCTCTACTCACCTAACATTGACAAATTTAAAAGGTTTTTTTTTTTTTTTAAGGGTCTTCACCCTTGCTTTTTTACCAATGCCCCAAAAGCAAAACAAAAAACTAGCCTGGCCATTTATGTATTTTCCTGTAGATTGGCCCTGCTGTAGTTTGCTTTCTCTTTTGTTTATCACAGAAAAAAAACCCCACAATCTGAGAATGTAAGCAAACTATATATTTTTAACACTATTGGCCACAACAACCCCATTTGTGGGTTTATTCAAAATACTGCACCTTCGCTGAATGCAGAATTCAGCATTGCAGTGCCATAATTTTAGTTCAGATTGATTATCTAACCCAGCTTTCATTCACTTGGGAAGGGGCAGGAATGTCAGAAAAAGCACCAAGTACCTGGGGAATTTCCTTAATGCTAGTTTAATATTCTATAGTATATATCAAAATCTATGACAATGTTTTACATGTTGAAGATAGCAGACTGAAATGTGCAAGATTTGGCAGGAAGATCTTTATATACAAAGAAATGTTTTTATCATTTACCAATTTATCAATAGCATTTACCAAAATGGCATTTACCAATAGCCCACGTGCCTGCACGTATTTATGTCACATTTCTCACATCTGGTCCAGATAAAGAAAAAAGACTGAGCAGAAAAAGCTACCATGGTAGTATCACTAGACTAGATGAGTGCCTAAAGAGCAAACAAATAAATGGGTGAAAAGAGTGGAAACTATGCGACATGCTGCAGGAGAAGGCAATCATTATCCAGATTCACAGGCAGGCACAAGGCAAAAAGCTCTCTCATATGAGGCCTGATATGGCAATTTGTTAATCAGTACTGTGCAAGCAGATTTCCCAACAAGCCGGTTTCTCTGCAGCTGTGAAGACTGAGTCTGTGCTCTGTCCACTGTTGCTAATAACAACCAATTGCTAAGAATGCCTTTTGGGAAGGGCAGGGGAGGCACTGATCTCCCCTGCTCCACCCTTGCATTTCAGACCACATGTGATTATTCTTCCAGCGGACCTATGTGGTTCCAAAGATGCCGTACTAGACTTTACCCACAAATGCATGTAACATTCTCATGGTGTTTTAATATGAAAAGAAGATTCAGGAGCATGAGAAGGAGCAGCTAAGCTGTGTGTGTGTGTGGGGGGGTGCTTTATCCTTTCACCACCCGCCTTTGTTCTACATAAAATTGCAACCCCAGTTGCTTTATGCCCTGGAATGGTGATAGCTACCACATGGTTACTTGGCCCTTGCCTTTCATGGCTGATAAAATTGGCCAAGGCAGGACTGCATTGGCTCACAGTCTGTTTCCAGGCCTAATTCAAAATGTTAGTATTGACTTTCGAAGCCATTTACAGCTTCAGATCCTGGTACCTTCAGGATCGTCTGACTCTGCATATACCTACCCAGACCCTGAAAACTTTCTCCATGTACCCCTTCCAAGTGAGGTGTCATGGGTGGCTGGAGAGGGCCTTTTCAGTGGTGGCACCTCAATTCTGGAATACCCTCCCAGAGAGTGACACCTTCATTGATGCCTTTTCAGTGCTGGGTGAAGATCTTTTTATTCTGCCAAATCTTTTAAGGCACAATCCTATGCAGGTTTAGACCAAAAAAAAAGCCCTAGAACTCCCAGCATTCCCCAGCCAGCCATGAGAATTGTAGGACGTTTTTCTCTCTAAACATGCATAAGATTTCACCCTTAATATATTTTATTGCTTAGCTTAAATCACTTTCATCTCTGCCATTGGTGACTGCTTTGATTTTATGGATTTGTATCTTTATTTTATACACTGCATTTTAAATATTTTTTTGTACTCCTTACATCTAAAAAAATTGAGCTATAAAAACCCCAGACAACTAAACAGTACATAATATTGAAAAGCAGATGTCAGCAGAAAAACTAAATGGTAATCCGAATTTGTATAAGTAATGATGATGGCACACTAACTCATTAAATATTATTAATTCCAGAATCCAAATTCCATTTTAAAAACAGCATTTTAGTGGCAAGTCCAATTCATACCTCCTTAGAGTTTCCTATTACGTTGCATGTTGAAACTGTAGTAAGATTTTGATTAGGTCCAGTATTTTGTCATGGTCCATTATCTACACGGTTAAGCACTCTTTGGTGTCCTTTTCTTTTGAAACTACATCTGAGCATCAGTGGGTTTGTTACAGCTATGATAACATTGTGCATTTATGTGATATTTTTCCTACAACCATGGAACAATCTGTTACTTAGTTACTAAAGCTTGGCCATCTGCTTTGTGCCGTTAAGCAAACTGATTAATAGTCAATGACTGAACAAGTTGTTTCCTCTAGTGTTTTGCAGTGTAAAACAATACAGGTTTGGTTTTGAACTGAAGAAACATTACAGAATATTCCTCTAAATAATACTTGTGCATATTTAAAAAATGGTGCCTGCACAATGTAACTAGCAAACTCCAAAGAGACAGAACTAAGCTCAGGACCAGTGGTGTAGTGGAGCTGGGGCTCGCAGGGGCACAGCACCAACACTTTTTTGTTAACAGGGATGCTGACATCATCTTCCACTCTCCTCAGAATTCCCTGTTCCCTCTGAGCCTAGCTTCAAATTATCACAGTCCCTAAGGCAGGGGAGGGATTAATTTTCTCAGCAACAATATATTTTTCAATACAACAATCCCTGTTGTAATGAAGCAAAATGTAATGGTTACAGGGAGCATACAACTCCCTTGCTAAAACAGCTTCACTGGCTTCCAGTCTGTTTTTGGGCACAATTCTATGACCTATAAAGCCCTATACAGCTCCGGTCCAGGTTATCTGAAAGACCGTATCTTCCCTTATGAACCTGCCCATATCCTGAGATCTTCTGGGGAGGCCCTTCCCTCAGTCCCACCACTGTCACTGGCACGTTTGGTGGGAACCCAGAAGAGGACCTTCTCAGTGGCTACCCCACGGCTGTGGAACGCCCATCCCAGGGAGGCTACGATGGCTCCCTCCTTGATGTGTTTCCACTAAAACATTCTTGTTCCGGCAGGCCTTTGGGACATAGTTGGAACCTGGGGATAAGCTGCTATAACGCTGTTTTAAAATGCTGTTTTAAAGTTTTAATATAATTTTTATTGTATTGATGTTTAATTTATTTTTTAACTTTTGTATATTTGCATACGTTTTAATTGTATTTGTTTTAATTTTTGTAAGCTGCCTTGTGTCCCAGTACTGGGAAAAAGGCAGGGTATAAATAAATATAACAACAACAATAATGCAAAGCATTTTGGGATGGCCTGGTCTTGAATGTGCAATAAAGAATCATTAGCTTTACAGAAGACCTGCTCCTGGTAGAGATGAAAACTGCTAGAGCTGGTTTGTTGATATGGAAAATCACAGCTGCGCGAATATTTGGCCTCCTCTTGGGAGAAGGGCTGAGGAGACCATCAAGATGAGCATCTGCTCTTCAAAATTTACCACTACGTCACTGCTTAGGACCATTGTACATAATCTTTCTGCACACGGTTATTGTTATATATTTTTGAGCATGACAATTATCTGCACACAGTGAATAGGAAAATGCAGAAGGGAAGACTTGAAGCCCAAGAAAAATGGAGCCATTCCCAATCAGTGGTGGTTATCATGGGCACCCAAGAGTTCTGTTTCCCCTGATCCCTAACAAAGATGCCATTTATTGCCAAAAATGTGAACATAGTAAAGAGCCTAGAGGTAATCATAAAGTGTTACATAGTATGTTAAGAGTAAGACTGGACCAAAAGTTCTCAATGAATTTTTTTGGATGAATGTTGGGGTGCTTAGAAGGCAAAATGGGGGGCATTGAAATAGTCTTACCTTTTTTTGTTTTCTGCTACCACTTCTATAGACTTATTATAGAAATATACCACTTATTTCACAATAGCCACAACAACAGAGTTACTTTTGGCAGCCACCATTTTCCCCTATAACTTTTTCTGTTACATCGACACATAGCCTTATTAAGAGAGCAGTTCTGGAGAAAACAAAATGGCAGCCACTAGTGGGAGCTGCCACTTTCCTTCCAAGAATTCCTCTATGATGAACGATGCTATGTGATGATGTATCATTGCTTGGAGGAGCATTCTTCAGTGTAAAATAGTTACTACCAAAAGAATCTCTGTTGCTGCTGGTGGTCCCCATTTTGTCCTCCAAGTAATTTGCCAGGCAATTTACCAAAATGGCTCCCTCACAAATGGGGTAGTGAACTGGCGGCGGTGGGGGGGATTTTAACTTCCCCTTATATATACATGCAGGAACATAATAATACCACTATATTCAACTATGATATCCTGTAAAAACAAGGACAAACACATCATAGGTTATATTGTGTGGTAAAAGTTAAGAAAAATATTCTATTTTTAAAAAATAAAAGCACAGTATAATATTCAAGCAGTGTTTATTTACTAATCTCACCATTCCATCTTAATTATTTTTATCTCAGAACAAGGAACAAGAGGTTGGTCTTCTCTGTGCTCCTGTGTACCGCAGGCCACAGATAGGCAGGTGGGAAAGGTTTAATGCAACCCCTTGTAGCTCTTTCTACTCTGTGCTCAGCTCTCTGGACGTCACCAAGCCACAGGCCCTAATTTGGCTGATACACAATTTCAGCCCCTTTAATTACATTGTGTCAAGTTCCACATCTTCCTAAAGTTGTCTGAGGAAATGGCAAGAAATCCAAGCCGTCTTCTCAATGATGCAGTGTACCCAAGCCTGTCTCTGAGTTGCCACACTTTTTGCTACTGATGCCATCAACTGATGGTCTTTGGGCTGGTTTCCAGAGCAACCAGCATTCTCTCATGCTGTTCCCTTCCTGAAGACTGCTGGCTTTGGTACATTGCATAGAGCTGCAGAAAAGGAGTCCACAGTCGACATCATCTTCTAACCAAGAATCAGGGAATCTTGGACAGTATTATTATATTTTCATCTCCCATCAAATATTAATGATTCTGCCTCAGATTGGACTATTAATTCAAGTTTACTTAAAACAAATATGAATTTACCAAAGGGAGGTGTGGGAAGACTTGGTAAACTTAATTTTCAAAATTAATAAAAATTTGAATTAAAAATGCTGGGGAAAGGAGCAAAACACACTCTGAGAAAGCAATATATCTATGAATTTGTGCTACCATTCAAAGTGACATATTTAATGGATTGTGGGAGCGGGGATAGAAATATTTCATAAAACATTCACCATAGATCTAGAAAGATAATCTCCTGTTCAAGGACTCTGAAACTCACAGCTGAAGGGGTGTGTGTGTGCTTTACTATAAATAATAATAGGAAGATAAAACAAAAGTGTTTGAAAAATGTGTCCCTGAGCATTTGTCTCATGCAGAAAAGGAGCTCTGCTTTCCAGAGGGTTTCCCCACTGTGTTTCTGAGAAGTGTCTGCTTTTCAACTTAACGTCTCTCCTCCAACTACTACTCTAGTTTGGAGATGGCAGCAGAAAATGTTTTGTGAAGAAGGAATGTCTGGAGGGAAGAAGCAATGACCAGGTTCACACAACATGGTGTGGCTCATCATGGGTTAAATACCTGATGGTCTGTTCTAGGGTTATGCAATGGTTATTAACCCACGCTCAATTGGGTTCGCACAACACAACAACCCACAAGTGGGGATTGGATATGCAAAATGGCGACCACATACACCATGCACACACCGCAGTCTCACCGAAATTTTCACTGTGGTGCCTTGAGTATTTTCTTGGGTGGAATCTTAGAACATCAGAATGTAAGAAGAGCCATGCTGGATCAGACCAAGGGTCCATATAGTCCAGCATTCTGTCACACAGTGGTCAATCAGCTGTCAACCAAGAACTCACAAGCAGGACATGAGCACAAGAGTACCCTCCCACCCGGGTTCACCAGCAACTGATGTACATAGGCTCACTGCCTCTGGTACTGGAGGTAGCACATAGCCATCAAGACTGCTAGCCATTCATAGCCTTCTCCTCCAGGACTTTGTCTAACCCCCTTTTAAAGCCATCCAAATTGGTGGCCATTACTATATCCCGTAGTAGCGAATTTCATAGTTTGACTATGTGCTGTGTGAAGAAGTACTTAGAATCATAGAATCACAGAATCATAGAATAGTAGGGTTGGAAGGGGCCTACAAGACCATCGAGTCCAACCTGCTCAATGCAGGAACCCAAGTCAGATCATCCTTGACAGATGGCTGTCCAGCCTCATCTTGAAAGCCTCCAGTGTGGGAGAGCCCACTGCCTCCCTAGGTAATTGGTTCCATTGTTGTATTGCTCTAACAGGCAGGATGTTTTTCCTGATGTTCAGCCAGAATCTGGCTTCCCGTAACTAGAGCCCACTATTCCATGTCCTGCATTCTAGGATGATCGAGAAGAGATCCTGGCCTTCCTCTCTGTGACAACCTTTCGAGTACTATCCTATCTCCCCTCAGTCTTCTCTTCTCAAGGCTAAACATGCCCAGTTCTTTCAGTCTCTCTTCATAGGGCTTTGTTTCCAGTCCCCTGATCATCTTCATTGCCCTCCTCTGAACCCTCTCCAGCTGGTCTACATCCTTCTTAAAGTGCGGTGCCCAGAACTGGACACAGTGCTCAAGATGAGGCCTAACCAGTGCTGAGTAGAGGGGAACTAGTACTACATGTGATTTGGAAGCTATGCTTCTATTAATGCAGCTCAAAAGAGCATTTGCCTTTTTTGAAGCCACATCACATTGTTGGCTCATATTCAGCTTGTGATCGACAACAATTCCAAGATCCTTCTCGCTTGTAGTGTTGTTGAGCCAAGTTACGTATTCCCCATCTTGTAACTGTGCATTTGGTTTCTTTTTCCTAGGTGCAGAACTTGGCATTTATCCCTGTTAAATGTCATTCTGTTATTTTCTGCCCAGTGCTCCAGTCTATCAAGATCACTTTGAATTTTGTTTCTGTCTTCCAAAGTATTAGCTATTCTGCCCAATTTTGTGTCATCTGCAAATTTGATCAGCATTCCCCGCACCTCCTCATCCAAGTCATTAATAAAAATGTTCTGAATCTCCCACCAATCAGCTTCATAGGATCACCCTGGGTTCTAATATTTTGAGAAAGGGAGAAAAATGTCTCCCTATCCACAGTCTCCACACCATGCATAATTTTGTAGACCTCTATCATGTCTCCTCTTTCACTCCTTTTTTCCATGGTAAACAATCCCAGCTGTTGTAACCTTCTCTCATACGGGAGATGCTCCAGCCCCTTGATCATTTTAGTTGCTCTTTTCTGCACTTTTCCCACAATCCTAGACAGAGGGAAGTGAATTTGGGGTGAGGGTTGTTGATATGTGCTCTTATGACTGTCTCCTGTCATTCCAAATGGGATATGTAAGTTTGCTTGTGTTTCTGAGGGTTCAGGTATACAGGAGACAGAACCCTATAAGAACAGTGAAATGGAATGGAGGAAAAAAATTGGTCTAGAGAAAAGTGTGATTCATACTTGTTGGGTTCTGAGATGTGGGAAAGACAGTAAATAGAAATGTTGATAATGCTGAAAGCCGGGCTAAGATTATAAGACCACAAGAAAAAAGATACAGAATGTGGTATTCCCTATGTCCAGCCACTCTGGCTCTTGTACATGAGCCTCTCACACCGTGGTACCCCAATAAAACTTAAAAACACATCAGTCCCTGGAAATGAGAAAACTTTGTTGCAGGTTTCTGCCCCTCAGCCTGTCATTCACCAATCCAGAACTGAATTTTTAGTGACAAAAGAGGAGAAAAAGAAAAGAACCAGTCAGAAAGTAGAAAGTGTTTGGTGTCAGGGGATTAAAGAGAGACTGCACTTCAGTGTAGGAGTTCACTCTTCCCGCTTAATTTTACTTTTTGCTCATCTTTTTGCTAATTTTACTTTGTAATTACTTTTTGCTAATTTTACTTTTTATTTCTTTTGCTAATTTTACTTATTGCTAGATTTTTTTCTTGCTCTGGACCCCTAATGGATCCTAGTTTGTCATCTCTTTTGATAGAAAGGGGAATTTCTTGCTTTGAACATGTCCCTCCTTACCATTTTTTCTGTGACAGCGTTTTGGAGCTGGATGCTTGGCTTACCAACAATTTTGAACAGATTCAGAGTTTGTTTTTAAACCTAACAATTCTTGTTGCATCTTATTTTTGTTTATTTCCTTGTGACACTTACTCTTCACAATTTTACTTTCAAACCTTTCTCCCACCCACCCCACCAACCCCCATTTTATGTGAACTACTTTTTTGTCTGGGTCCCTCTTGTTTCTATATGCTGGCTCTTGATCAATCTTCTTCAATTTTCACCTGAGCCCACATGAACCTGCCCTTTAGATTTCTGTTTGGAATAAATAGCTGTGAACATTCTTTCTGTTAATCTTTAGGTTAAGCTGCTATATAGCTGGGAACTTAGTAAGCTTTAACTAATTTGGACTGGTGGAAGTTTTAGGAGAATGTAATGCATGGTTTAGTAATACACTGTATGATAATTTTTTTCTTAATTATTCTTTGTAATTCAGTTTCAGCTATGGGGCGGAACAGAAGTGTAATAAATAAATAAATAAAATTGCTGCTCTCTTTATGTCTGTATTGTGCTGTCTTGTCCCTTAGATTAATTTTCTATTGTTTCTGAATTTACAATTTATTTCTAATTTTTTCAAGTTGATCATTACATGGATCCCATATGGTACATTTCCATTTAGAAAAGTAGAAGCTCTTGTATGTCGTTCATATCTAATTATTTCCCATTATATTTTACTCCTTGCTGAGCCTACATGTTTTTGTCATTTGTCGTCAAGGGCATAATCCTATATGTGTTTAGACAGAAAAAAGTCCTACAACTGCCAGCTGTGAGTTGTAGGATTTCTTTCTATGGAAATGTCCATAGGATTGTGCCCTCAGTAAATCTTTCACGTTTATTCTACTTTTGACTGACATTGGTCCCTTCTGGCTATCACCACTCACTCACTGGAGCAAGCTCAATAGAGCTAAAATTCAAACCTATTTTCAGGAGAGAGAATGAGGTTTGTTCCAACACGCTCTGTGCTGAAGCCTCAGCTGGAGTCTGTTATTCTTGACTCATTTTTGTCCTTTTAGAACATTGAAGGTATTGTCATCAAAGTGTTGTAGTGGAGCCAAGACTCTTAGGGTGGAAGCACTGGGAATTCTTCATTACCAGAGAGGATGATGCCATCTGCCAACCCGTCAGGTGTGGCTGTCCCCTCTGAACTCAGCTGCAATCCTCACAGTAGGGCAGGGGGTGGATTTTCCTAGCAACAACATATTGTTGTGAGCCATCCCTGTTGCAATGCAACATGTTTGGGGGTGGCTTGATCTTGAATTGGCAATTAAGACCCATTAGCCTTACAAAAGACCAATTTTGTAGAACCAAAAAGCCATACTGGATCAGACCAAGAGCATCTCTACACCAGCCTAAAATCCCACATTTAAAATGGGGCTTCCTGCTTCCGTTTTTAATGCAGGATCACCACTGACTCCTTTTACATGCGCGTCCTTTCTCTCCCCATCCCTTCCCCCTCCTTTCCCTCCTTATCTGAGTCTTCAATATGTTTCATTTTATAGCCACTAGATGGCTCTGTGGTCTAATTCCTCTTATGAGTTTTCCTTTTTTACAAGGGAACTCAAGCGGAACTCAAGCACCATAATTTGATAGCTCATTATCTCCGATCTTTTAAAAATGGAATAAAGGTCATTTAGTGCTTGAGACACCCTGGAGATAGATGATGTCATCTAAAGGGCCTGCAAACTTCTGCGAATAACCAACCTCAACAGCAGGATAAAAGCTCTGTGTGGAGAAGCCCCAAGAGTCCATCTAGTCCAGCATTCTGTTCACACAGTGGCCAACCAGCTGTGACGGGAGACCCACAAGCAAGAAGATCCACAAGCAGCTAGGGCTGGACCATGGGGCCAATGTCCAAAGCCCTGCAGCCCAGGGTGGAGGCAGGCAAACAACCACCCAGAGGGGTGCAGCTCCCGAAGCAAACTCCATGTTATTTCTCTAGTCCTGATAGTACTACGATTTAAGTAGGGATGTACAAAAGTCACTTACCTTTTTGACAGGGTGATTTGTGGAGGGGGGTAGGCGCTCCACACCTCCCCCCGAAACCCTAACCCGGCTGGCTCTGCTCCGCGGTGACTCCACAGAGCTGCTGACCGGGGCCACCCACAGCCGGACATCCGGCCGCTGGGCAGCCTGCACAGGGACACAAATGGCGGCCGCCGTAGCCGCTGCCATTTGCGTCCCTGTATTTTGCCATGATAGGCTACATAAATATTTACATAGCCTATCATGGCAAAAAAACAAACAAACAGCGAACGCAAATGGCGGCGGCTACGGCCACCACCATTTGTGTTCCCTTTTTTTTCCGCCGTGATAGGCTACGTAAATATTTACGTAGCCTATTACGACAAAACAGAGGGGTGTAAATGGCGGCCACTACGCCATTTGCGCCCTTCTGTTTTGCCATGATAGGCTACGTAAATACTTACGTAGCCTATCACGGCTTCCGCAGGGACACAAATGGCATCCCTGCATTAGCCGTGATAGGCTATGTAAGTATTTACGTAGCCTATCACAGCTATATGGAAGAAGCAAATGCACAATGCAGTGCGGACGGCAGCAGGTAGGTGCTCTGTTCCGGGCCCATTTCCCAGGGTGGGGGGGCAGGGGGGCTTCGTTTCACCACGGATTTCGGGGGGCCAAATGCACTGGCATTCAGCCTCACTGAGATCCGTGGCGGAATTCTCTGACATCCCTAGATTTAAGCGACTTTAAAATGCAAAAACTGCACATGCTTAAAATGTTTTGTTTTTTAATCAGGGTTGGCAAACAGTGTTGCTGTTGTTGTTCTAACATATCAGGAATGTAGAAACCATTTTAAAGCATGGAATGGCAGTGTGGGAGAGGGGGAAGAGAAATGGTAGTTGTGTGCTTCACAAATTAAGTAATAAAGAATAAGGGGACCCCATAAAGCCATTACATCCAAAATCTAAAATTGCCCAGCTGCATCACTGCAAGAGACCTGCTCCTGGTGGAGATGAAAACTGCGAGAACTGGTTTATTAATACAGATCAACATAGCTGCCTGTACTTTTAGACAATCCTTGGAGGTGTGACCATGAGAATTGTCATGATGAGCATCCGCACTTCAAAATTTACCATTACACCACAGCATATAACACAATCTATACTCTGAAGCATACAATTTCTTTAGAAGCACAAGCTGAAATCCTATACAGTGTAGTATACTCACTTACCTGAGAGTCTCACTGAACTCAAAGGTACTTACTCCTGAGTATACATGCATAGGATTGTGCTGTTAGTCTCCTTTTAAGAAGTGATATGATGGTATGTAGACATTTTGTTATACTCCTAGGAATGTAATATTGTAACATAGGGTTGTATCCACTTGGTGGCCATCTGCCAATGGAATCAGTGGTCTTTACATGTGCATTACTTCACTCATTACTGAAAGATCTTCTCTTCCCATATACACCCCGCAGACCATAAGATTGTCTTCAGCGGTGCTTCTCTGGGACCCTCCACCAAAGGACGTGAGGTGAGTGGCTACTAAGGAGACTTGCTTTTCCACTATGGCACTCCAGCTGTGGAATGTGTTTCCCAGAGAAGCTTGCCTGGCACCTACATTATGCTCTTCTCAGCACCAGGTGAAGACCTTATTTTCCCAGGCATTTTAGTCTTACAGTTTCTGTTGTTTTAAATCTGTTACTGTATTTTAAATCTTTGCACTACTGCTAGGTTCTATCTGGCATACACACAAACACACACTCTGTAGTTTTAAACATTTATATTGTATTTTACCATGTTGGATTTTATGGTTTTAATTGTTGTGAACCTCCTGGAGAGCTTCGGCTATTGGGTGGTATAGAAATGTAATGAATAAATAAGGGTGCAGTCCTATGCATGTTTAGACTGGCTTCCTCGCTGGGGAATTCTGGGAGTTGTAGGACTTTTTTCTGTCTAAACATGCATAGGACTGAGTCTTAAATAAATACATTTCAAAATGTGGTAATCCAGCATTTGAGGGACCTCCTTATTCTGCTGACTGGGGCTCTGGACCTCTGCCCCAAAGCACACCCCCCCCCAACTCTTCCACGGACAGAAGTCTTTGCTGGATCTTCCATCAACAGAGGGACTCCAATTGGATGCAAACCGCAATTCTTTCTTTGGTATTACTATTTTCAGCAAGTATTCAACATCTACTCTGGATGTATTTGGAGAGTTTAGCATTTGGAGCCAGTGATTTAACAGCTTGTTTAATGTTTCTTCATATATATTTAAGTAATTTAATGCTATTGTGATTGCACAGTTTTTCTTACTGCTTAACAAAATTTAAATTTAATCACTCGCCTAAAGTATTCCTTTCGAAAATAACTGTAAAAAAATATTCAGGCAAACTTGGTGAGACTTCCCATTTGGTCTTTTTGAAATCAGCTGAATGACACAAAGTGAACCTTACATTATCTCCCTGCTCTAAATAATCCCTTTTAGTGGGATTAGTCAGAGTATTAAATTAACACAAGAAGCAATTAATTATTCTCTTTTGAAACCAGCAGCACTTGCAGTCTGAAATGTTCTCATCCTCCTCATTCTCTGTATTTTTGTAGTTGGGGTAAAATCTTATTGAATGTTCTGTTTTATTGGAAAGTGCTGGGAAGGCATGAGGGACAGGAGAAAATTAATTTCATTTTGCTTTTAGATCTACTGGGATAAGTACTAATCTCACATCTTAAAAGAAAATACAGCCTTAGTTTATAATTGTGAACAGACAAAGGGAGGTTCTGCTGTCACAATTTAGATGTGCTGAGTTAAACGTACATGGAGGCCCATTCATCTTGGCTAAATCCTACTAAATATGTGCCATTACTTGGGCCCTACAAATTGTAGAATAGTTTAACCTCTTACCAGATTAGAAATGGAACTCAGCATGCAATATACCAATTCATATATGATACTGTGAAGGTTTGAGGCCTACAGAAGCAAGTTAGGTTCCTGAGTTAGGTTTCATTTCTCCAGGTTTGAAACAGTACTTTCAGTTATGGGGAAGGAGGGGATAAAAAGGGAGAGAGAGCTTGTGAGTAAGAGAGAGGAAGACCAGAGCAGGAAGAAGCAGCCTGCAGAAGTGCAGCTTGGGTAGAGGAACTTGCATTTTTGCAACTTTTATTTTCTCTTAATGCCTTTTGTATCACACAGCACTATTGAGAAAATATCTTTAGTTGTGATTTGCTTACTTTAATTTACTAGTAAACTGTTGTGGTTAAACCCAAGTGTCTGAAGCGCCAATCACCCCGCCCCCCATCTACAGCCCAAACCCCATTGTTAGAAAAAAAGGAGACTCCATAACCATTGGCGTCTCAAGTTACGTAAGAGCCCGAGTGGCGGGAAAATATAGGCGGAGCAAAAAGGGAATCATACTGACGCACTCATGACTAACGGCTTGGTAAGCTGATAGTGACTGTTTATTGGATATTAACTTAGTGAGCCGATGTACTAACTGTTTCATTGGTTACTGGTGAGAACAATAGAAGCGATATGATATAAAAGGCTTTTGCACACGTGTCTCGGGGTCCAGACTGCTCTGCACCCGTTTTGCAAAACGTTCAATAAAATAGTGTTGGATCCACTGCTGCCTGCCTGGCATTCTTTTCTTCTAAACCGAAAGCAAGGACTTTTTATCTAACAATTTGGTGCCGTGACTCGGATCCTGCTTCGGGGCGCGTCCCCTTCGCGCTGAGCCGAGGGGCCGCGGAGGAGAAGTGGCCACAGGCGGTTGTTTTATACTGCCTTCTCCTCACGACGGTGGCGGCAGAAGCGCCTGGGGACCAACGCCAGAGGAAGAGGGAGACGTGATCACTCCTTTTAGGCACCGGCAGTGGATCAATAAAGCAGCTGGACGCAGCTGCGGGCGGGACAGAAGAGGCTTTTGGGGTAAGTGAAACAGCTTACATTAGGGGATAAACGCGGGACGGTGGTGTGTTTGTGATTGTGTGAGACGCCTACGGGCGAAGCGAGTGAGGAGCCCCGATCTGCATTTCCTTACCCCGGAGACGGGCTAGGTCAGAGGAGGGCGAAGCGCAAGAATTGCTGACTGAAATTCCCACCGTCATGGGCGGGTCCCAATCTAAGTCTGCGAAGAAGTCCCATACGCCCTTGGAGTGTTGTTTGCGCAATTGGTCACATTTTAAGCAGGATTATGGAACTAAGATGACAAAGGATCGTCTTGTCTTTTTTTGCACCCGGGAATGGCCAATATTAGAACCCAAATGGCCACCCGAGGGGTCTTTTGACCCAACCTTGGTATCTGATGTGCGAACAATAGTAGCACAGAGGGGAAGTTGGGACCAGTTCCCTTATATTGATTCGTGGGCAACTTGTGTGCCCCTTGGCGGCAGGCCTGCTCCGTGGGTTGTTAAATGCATGTCCCTTGCCCTTCCCATGGTGGTCAAAAGGAAACCACCAAAAGAAGGACCACCCAGGGTCGTGGCCACGGCACCGGAGGACCTACTGCTTCCTCCTCCCTACGGGACAGCCGTCGCAGGGCGCTCGTTGCAACCACTACCATCTCCTGAGGGGCCTGCCCAGCGGTTAGATGCCCCCGAGAAGGACCCCTCTCATGAAATAGTACCGGAGGACCCCACCCCTCTAGTTGAACGCCAGGACACTCTCCAAGATCGTCTATATTCCCTAGAGGAAAGATTGGAGGTCCTACAGAGAGAGGCAAAAGGGGGACCTAACTACAACCTGCGAAAGGACCCCCAACCACCGGTGAAGTTCACCTTCCCCATCAGAGAAGTCCCCGACCCTACTGCCCAACATCCTCAAGGGACGATGTTTGTTTATGTCCCATTCACAACATCTGATTTGTATAATTGGAAACAATTTAACCCCTCCTTTGAAGAGGATCCCGGGCCACTCCTGTCTCTGATGGAGAATGTGAGGCTTACTCACAACCCCACATGGGACGATACACAAATGCTATTGAACACCTGTTTTCTCAGCCAAAAGCCAACCATCCTTGCGGGGGCACGAGCCAAGTATAGGGAGGAAAATCCCCAAGCAACTGAGGAGGAGACGGTGGAGGTTCTGCCCACAGGGCGACCCAATTGGGGGGTGGCCACAGCGGCACATAGACGCTTACATGCTGACTATTTTCGACTCATTTTAGCAGGCATGAAGCAAGCCGCGAGAAGGGCCCCCAATTTGCAAAAAGTCCTGACTCTAAAGCAAGACAAAAACGAACCTCCTGCTGTGTTCCTCCAAAGGCTGAGGGAAGCCTTCGCTAAATATACTGACATTGACTTGAATGATCCAAATAATTTAAGGATCCTCACGACTCAGTTCGTGGGAAATAGCTGCCAGGACATCAGAAAGAAGTTGCAAAAAGTTGAAGGAGGGTTGGCAGCTGACTTAGGAGTTTTAGTTGAAGTAGCTCAAAAGGTTTATGAGAGGCGAGAAGAAGAAGAAGGAAAAGAAAAAGACAAGAGGCAGGCCAAGCTCCTTGCTGCGGTTCTTAAACCTGACAAGGAGGGAGCTAGGAAGGGGAGGAAAGGGGGAAGGAAAGGATCTCCCCTGGGGAAAGATCAATGTGCCTTTTGTAAGAAAATGGGGCACTGGAAGCGTGACTGTGAGGCTTTGAAGCAGAAAGAGAGAGGGGAAAATACGGGAGAAGCGCAGAGAGTTCTGTATGAACAGGAAAGAGATTAGGACAGACCGGGGCCCGGCCCCCTCTTAGCCATCTCTGAGGCAAGACGGGACCCCATGGTCAAAATAAAGGTTGGGGGCCACTCCTACAAAGCCCTTGTGGACACAGGGGCCGCCCTGTCCGTCCTCCCCCTCAGTGAGCCCCCAACGGGAGGTGGGGGGTTCACCACCATAATGGGGGTCGAGGGAAGGGCAACTCAAGTGCCCCTCTCTCGTCCCCTGTTCACCAAGGTTGGGAAAACACACCTAGAACATGCATTTGTCTGTACCCCCTCCTGTCCGGTGGCATTGCTAGGGAGGGACTTATTGACTAAACTCCAAATTGAGATTGCTTTTACTCCTGACGGAAGGATGGAGATACGGCTCCCTAAACAGCAGAGTAGTAACTACCAAATGGCCCTTTTGAAGGTTGCAGAAGAATCCATCCCAGAGGCCACCGAGGACTGGAGCTTAATAGAAAACAGAGTCAACCCTCTAGCTTGGGCCGGGATTGGAGGGGCCTCTCATGCCAAGTCGGCAGCACCATACAAAATTCCCCTCAAGGAGGGAGCAAGGCCTGTTCATGTGAAACAGTATCCCCTTTCCCGCCAAGGAAAGGAGGGCCTACAACCAGTAATAACAAAGCTCCGAGAAGAAGGCCGGCTCATTGAGATAATGTCTCCCTATAACACGCCCATCATCGCTGTGCCAAAAAGGGGAGGGGGGGGCAAGGGCTACTGCTTAGTGCAAGACCTCCGGCTCATTAATCAGCAGATCGAGGCCCCCCATCCTGTGGTCCCCAACCCACACACCCTCCTTGTAGGAATTCCGGAAGAGCACGCCTGGTTCACTGTCATAGACCTAAAAGACGCCTTTTTCAGCATCCCCCTCCACCCTGATTCAAGGCCTTTGTTCGCCTTCGAATGGGAAAGCCCGGGGGGGGGTCAAAAGTTCAATTAGCATGGACAGTCATCCCTCAGGGGCTGAATCTCTCACCGGTGGTCTTTGGCCAGCAGCTCCAAAAGGATCTCGAACCCTGGGTCCAGCAGCACTCAGAGGTGCATCTCCTCCAGTACTGTGACGACCTCCTGATTTCAGCCAAGGCCAAGAATGCGTGCCTGAGTGGGACGGTTTCCCTCCTCAACTATCTAGCAGGGGGGGGGTATAAAGTGTCAAAAGAAAAAGTACAGTTGGCCCAACCAACTGTAAAATTCCTAGGCTACCACATAACTAAGGGGACTCGGAGCCTAGGGCAAGAAAGAGTTGAAGTCATCCGTGACACTCCTGTCCCTAAGTCCCCCCGCGAATTGAGGGCCTACCTGGGGCTGACCGGATTCTGCCGACTATGGATAGCAAACTATGGGGAGACAGCGCGGCCGCTGTATGAGGCGCTGCAGAAAGATAGACTGGATAAATGGAAATGGACTAAGGAAATGAATAAGTCTTTTCTCAGTCTTAAAGCTGCTCTTGTGTCACCACCTGCTCTAGCCATACCAAATCCCAGCCGGCCATTTAGACTTTATGTGCATGAAAATAAGGGCATAGCTTCGGGAGTGCTTTGCCAGCGAAAAGGGCCCTCTTGGAGACCAGTGGGATATTACTCCAAGGTCCTAGATGTCGTAGCGCGAGGATGGCCAAGTTGCCTGAGGGCAGTAGCGGCAACGGCTCTGGTTTGCGCTGAAGCGGAGAAATTGACGATGGGAGGACCCATTGAAATTTGGGTGCCGCATGGAGTGCCACAAATTTTGGGATCAGGAGGAGGAAGCAAATTTCTCAACCCAGCCCGGCATTCCCGATATGAAATAGGTTTACTAACAAACGAAAACCTCACTTTTAAGGCTTGCTCCAGCTTTAATATCGCCACACTGCTGCCAACATTACTGGGCACAAACGGATCAGGACTCCCAGATCATGACTGCCTTGAAGTATTAGACCTGGACACCAAAGGCCGACCGGACCTTGAGGATGAACCAATAGAGGGAGCCAGAGATCTGTTTGTAGATGGATCTAGCTATATGCTGGATGGAAGGCGCTACACAGGCGCGGCTGTCGTTACTCTAGAGGAGAGTGTGCGTGAGGAAAGGCTGCCTCCTCATTTCTCCGCCCAATCCGCTGAACTGGTAGCCCTGACAAGAGCCCTGCAAGCCAGCAAGGGAAAGCAAGTAAATATTTATACCGATAGCAAAAATGCCTTCGCCGTTGTGCATGCTCATGGGCAACTGTGGAAAGAGAGGGGATTCCTTACAGCAAACGGATCTCCAGTGGCTAATGGCAGCCTAATAGTGGATCTTCTGGATGCCCTCCAGCTACCCTCACAAGTAGCTGTTGTCCACGTCCGAGCCCATGGGAAAGAAAAAGAGGAAAAATGGAGACAGGGAAACCAGAAGGCAGATGAGGCCGCAAAAAGAGCAGCCAGAGAGGGAATCCAAGGAACATTCTTCATTCTACCCAAAAGAAAAGAGCGCCCCACATACTCCCCTGCTGAGTTACGGATGGCACAAGAACACGGAATAAGTCCCTGCGATGACGGATGGATCCAGATGACAGATGGAAGACTGCTTCTTCCACAGACCCTGCAGAGGGTTGTTCTAGAGCAAGTTCACCATTCTCTTGGACACCCTGGAGCATCAGCCATGATCGACTATTGCAAGAGGCTGTTTGTCTCCCCTGGCTTAACTGTATGCGCCCACCGACTAGCCGCAACCTGTGAAGTTTGCCAGAAAACCAACCCTCCCAGGGCACCCCCTCCTCCAAAAGGAGGGCGACCATGGGCCTACTATCCTTTCCAGAGGGCGCAGATTGATTTTGCTGAGATGCCACCATGTAGGGGTTACAGACTGCCGTTAGATGCACCTATCCATCTCTTCCAGACGGGAG
Source organism: Heloderma suspectum (assembly GCF_057233095.1). Lineage (NCBI taxonomy): Eukaryota > Metazoa > Chordata > Lepidosauria > Squamata > Helodermatidae > Heloderma > Heloderma suspectum. The sequence goes on along the minus strand of NC_139460.1, from coordinate 40,202,799 downwards.
ACGAGGTGTTGCTGAAAAAGTGGAATAAAGAAGCTTTAAAGGAAGGGTGGGAGGGGCCTTATTTGGTGGGACCAACCAGCCACTCGTGTGTAAAGCTTGTGGGTTCTAGTAAATGGACACATTGCAGCCGGATAAAGCCATTTAAGCGACCCTCGCTTCCTTCTGTCACTTGGAAAGAACAGGAGGACACAGGCAACGGTCCTTTGCTCCCTGGCACCCCTCTGGAAGCTGTCAAGGACACAGGCGAAGAAGCCATCCAGGAGCCACAATCGCCTGTAATATACAAGTCACAACATCTGGGAAAAGCTCGGGTTCGAATTACAAAAAACTTGTAATATGAAGCAAGTATTGTGGGTGGTGTTGGTAATGTTGGTTAAAGAAATATTAACGTGGATGGTGATACCTCAAGGACTTGGGCTTGACAGCTTTAAGATAAAACCCCAAAATGTCACACCAACACCCCTCAGACCACTTCTGGTACAGATCCCTGAGAAAGAGAGGCGTCCCTGGAGAACCAGGTTAGGGATCCCAATAACAGAGGAAACTGATAATGTGTGGTTAGAGTGGATAAAGTATACAGCCAAGTCTTTAAATAAGTCTGACTGTTTTGTTTGTGCCACAGGGAGATCTGTGGCAAAGGTGCTGCCCTTTCCACTGGGATGGGACACTCCTTCCCTCCTCACCTGCGTGATCCGTTTGTTCCAACACCCTGATGCATGGGGAGAGGAGGAATGCCAAACCCTCAATAAATTATACCCCCCACTCAAATCAAAGGATCGTGTCAGACCTTCCACAGTCTTCCTGCAAAGAAGAAACCATACCGGATGCATACACCGAAACCTTGCAGACACAGAGGGGCGTATAGGGAACCTGACGAGTAAAGTAAGATGTGTTAATTCTACCCGCTTTAGGAATAATTCCCTTTCAATCCCACGAGCTGATCTCTGGTGGTATTGTAGTGGCCTAGAGTTGTATGAGGTATTGCCCTCCAATTGGTCCGGAGCTTGTGGGTTAGTTCAGTTGGCAGTCCCCTTTTCAATTGCATACCATCCAGCAGAGAAGACTGGCCAACCCCGGCAGAAACGATCAGTAACCCCTTTTGATGATCAAATATATATTGACTCCATAGGAGTACCAAGGGGAGTGCCAGATGAATTCAAAGGAAGAAATCAAATTTCTGCAGGATTTGAATCTACCCTGTTTTGGTGGGTGACCATTAACAAAAATGTAGATTGGATCAATTACGTTTATTATAATCAGCAGAGGTTTATAAACTATACTCGAGATGCTGTAAAAGGATTGGCTGAGCAGCTAGATGCCACCAGCCAAATGGCTTGGGAAAATCGGCGTGTTCTTGATATGATGTTAGCAGAAAAAGGAGGGGTTTGTGTCATGCTAGGTGGACGGTGTTGCACCTTCATCCCTAACAACACTGCCCCAGATGGCACGGTAACAAGGGCTTTGCAGGGTCTCACCGCCTTGTCTGAAGAATTAGCCGAGAATTCAGGGATTAACAACCCCGTGACTGACTGGTTGGAGAGATGGTTTGGAAAATGGAAACACCTAGCAGCCTCAATCCTTATTTCGCTTGTAGTGATGATAGGAGTTTTAGTGTTATTTGGTTGTTGCATTATCCCCTGCACTAGAGGCTTATCCCAGCGGTTAATTGAAACCGCTCTGTCAAAACAGATGCTCTTGCTTTATTGTGCTGATAAAGAAACTCCGTTTTAAATGCTTTAAGACGTGAATAAAGACTTAAAGGAGGGAATTGTTAGAAAAAAAGGAGACTCCATAACCATTGGCGTCTCAAGTTACGTAAGAGCCCGAGTGGCGGGAAAATATAGGCGGAGCAAAAAGGGAATCATACTGACGCACTCATGACTAACGGCTTGGTAAGCTGATAGTGACTGTTTATTGGATATTAACTTAGTGAGCCGATGTACTAACTGTTTCATTGGTTACTGGTGAGAACAATAGAAGCGATATGATATAAAAGGCTTTTGCACACGTGTCTCGGGGTCCAGACTGCTCTGCACCCGTTTTGCAAAACGTTCAATAAAATAGTGTTGGATCCACTGCTGCCTGCCTGGCATTCTTTTCTTCTAAACCGAAAGCAAGGACTTTTTATCTAACACCATGTTATTGGGAAGGGGGAGTTTAAAAGGAAGAAGGTGGGACTCTTAAGGAGGCAAGAGATCCTTAAGGAGTTGCTCAGGGGGTCCAGGTCATAAGGGAACCCTGACAGATGCATTGGTAGTAAAGAGTATGTTGTCAACGAGTGATGCTCATGATCACATCATAGCAATGGGGAAATCCTAGAACATTTTAGCTTTAGATTATGGCAAATCAGTTCATACATCTCCTATTACGTCCCGGTCTCAGCTTTTGGGATGCTACCATTAGCTAGGGTGGCCAGTTACACATCACCAAAAAAGAGGACAAAAGAGCACAGCTATTTGCATAGTATTCTTTCTCCGTGATCCCCTGCCAAAGGAAGTGAGGCGAGTGGCTACCAGGAAGGAGGGATGTACAAAAGTCACTTACCTTTTCGAAGGGTGACATTCGCGGTGGGGGGGAGGCACTCCGTCCCTCCCCCCGAAATTCTCTCCAGCCAGCTCCGCTCCATGGAGATTCCGCAGAGCCGCCGGCCGGGGCCGCCCACAACCGGACATCTGGCCGCTGGGCAGCCTGCCACTTGTGTCCCTGTATTTTGCCGTGATAGGCTATGTAAATAGTACGTAACCTATCACGGCAAAAAAAAACAACAACAGCGAACACAAATGGCGGTGGCTACAGCAGCCGCCATTTGCGTTCCCTTTGGGGGGGGGCATGATAGGATACATAAATATTTATGTAGCCTATTACGGCCAAAAAAAAGGGAACGCAAATGGCGGCCACTACGCCATTTGCATTCCCTTTTTTTTTTTTTTGGCCGTAATTTGTTGTTGTTGTTGTTCAGTCGTTCAGTCGTGTCCGACTCTTCGTGACCCCATGGACCATAGCACGCCAGGCCTTCCTGTCCTGCGCTCTCTCCCAGAGTGTGCTCAAGTCCATATTCATTGCATCAGTGATGCTATCTAGCCATCTCATCCTCTGCCGTCCCCTTCTCCTTTTGCCCTCAGTCTTTCCCAGCATCAGGGTCTTTTCCAGAGAGTTTTCTCTTCGCATTAGGTGGCCAAAATATTGGAGCTTCAGCTTCAGTATCTGTCCTTCCAATGAGCAGTCAGAGTTGATTTCCTTTAGGATGGACTGAATTGACCTCCTTGCAGTCCAGGGGACTCATAAGAGTCTTCTCCAGCACCACAGTTCGAAAGCATCAATTCTTCAGCGCTCAGCCTTCCTTATAGTCCAGCTCTCACAGCCATACATTACTACTGGGAAAACCATAGCTTTGATTAGACAGACCTTTGTCAGCAAGGTGATGTCTCTGCTTCTTACTATGCTGTCTAGGTTTGCCATAGCTTTTCTCCCAAAGAGCAAGCGTCTTTTAATTTCATGGCTACAGTCACCATCTGCGGTGATCTTGGAGCCCAAGAAAGTAAAATCTGTCACTGCTTCCATTTCTTCCCCTTCTATATGCCAGGAAGTGATTGGGCCAGATGCCATGATCTTAGTTTTTTTCATGTTGAGTTTCAAACCAGCTTTTGCACTCTCCTCTTTCACCCTCAACAAGAGGCTCTCTAGATCCTCTTCGCTTTCTGCCATTAGGGTGGTATCGTCTGCATATCGGAGGTTGTTGATAATCCTCCCAGCAATCTTAATTCCGACCTCTGATTCATCCAACCCGGCATTTCTCATGATGTACTCTGCATATAAGTTAAATAAGCAGGGTGACAATATGCAGCCTTGTCGTACTCCTTTCCCAATTTTGAACCAATCGGTTGTTCCATGTCTGGTTCTTACTGTTGCTTCTTGACCCGCGTACAGGTTTCTCAGGAGACAGGTAAGGTGGTCTGGTACTCCCACCACTTTCAGAATTTGCCACAGTTTGTTGTGATCCACACAATCAAAGGCTTTAGCCTAGGTAAATATTTACGTAGGCTAAAACGGCAAAAAAAAAAAAAAGGAAACGCAAATGGCGGCCGCCGTAGCCGCCACCTTTTGCATTCCCTTAGTTTTGCCGTGATAGGCTACGTAAATACTTACGTAGCCTATCACAGCTTCCGCAGGGACACAAATGCATTAGCCGTGATAGGCTACGTAAGTATTTACGTAGCCTATCACGGCTAGGGATGGCAGAGAATTCTGCCACAGATCTCGGTGAGGCCGAATGCCACTGCATTTGGCCCCCTGAAATCTGTGGCGGAATGGCCTGCCACCCCCCCGCCACCCCCCGCGGATCCCCCCCGGGACGAGACTTACCTGGGGCAGATCTTCGGGGCGGCAGCAGCTGGTCTTCCGACCGGCTGCCGCCGCCGCCATTTGCAGTCTTCTCGGGGGGTTGTGGTTTTTTTTACAAGACGTGATAGGCTACGTAAAGACTTACGTAGCCTATCACGTCTGGCTTAAAAATTTGCGTCCCTGCTAGCCAGCGGCCGGATGTCCGGCTGCTGGTGGAACCGGCCGGCGGCTGGCCAGCCAGGATTTCGGGGGGAGGGACAGAGCGCCTCCTCCCCCCCAGCGGAACCCAGCAGAGCCAGATAAGGGGAGTTTCGTACATCCCTAACGGCTATATGGAAGAAGCAAAAGGCGGCCACAGATGCGGCCGCCTTTTGCAAGTCAGCGCAGATGGCAGCAGGTAGGTGCTCCGTTCCGGCCCCATTTCGCGGGGGGGGGGCAGGGGGGCTTCGTTCTGCCACGGATTTCTGGGGGCTGAATGCATTGGCATTCGGCCTCACTGAGATCCGTGCCGGAATTCTCTGACATCCCTACCAGGAAGAAGACTTTTTCTGCTGTGGCACCCTGACTGTGGAATGAGCTCCCTAGAGAGGTTCGCCTGGCACCTACATTGTACTCCTTCCAGCCCCAGGTGAAGAGCTTTTCATTCTCCCAGTATTTTAGCATTTTAGCTTCCTAGTCATTGAGCTTTTGTGCTTTAAATCTGTATTTTAAATCTCTGCATTGCTGCTTCGATTTATTCTGGTTGTACTGTTGTATTGTGGTTTGAAGCTTTCATATTTTATATTGTTTTATGCTGCACTTTGTGGTTTCAATTTTTGTGAACTGCCCAGAGAGCTACAGCTATTGGGCGGTATATAAATACATAAATAACATTTGCATATGCAAAGGTGCAAATGTAGAGGCTGACGAGGTTGAAATGCCTCTCCTAAGGCTTACATACTGGTAGTAAGAGCCAGACTACACAGTGGCTGGGCGGCAGGCGCTGGTGGAGCGCTAGGGGCAGGCCATGCCAGGTAAGGGGAACAAGGGAGAGATGCGTAGTATCTGTCCCCTGTTCCGGGCCTCTCCAGAGCCAAAGGATGGCTGGGGGAGGCGTGACTCCATCTTCTGGCCTTCGTTTGCTGCTCTGCAATGCCAGGTCTGTTACCCAGAAAACCTCCCTCATCCATGACATGATCCTGGATGAGGGTGCAAACCTGGTGTGTATTACGGAGACCTGGCTGGCTGAGGCCGCTGCTCCAACTCTGGCAGCCATGTGTCCAGCTGGGTTTTCATACGCACAGCAGCCAAGGGTTGGGGATCGGGGAGGGGGAGTGGCTGTTATCTACCGAGAGTCCTTGATCTTCACCAGACCCCCTCTCCACGAGACCAAGGTTGCTGAGTGCATGTGCTGGAGGTTGGGCCCGAAGGGCAGTCTGGGGATTCTGCTCATGTATCGTCCACCCCGCTGCACAATTGACTCCCTGGCTGAGGTGCTTAAGGTGGTCTCTGATGTGCGTGTGCAGTCCCCTAACTTATTGGTGTTGGGGGACTTCAACGTACACTCAGAGGCCGTCCTCACAGGGGCACCTCAGGACTTCATAGAGACCATGGCTTCCTGGGAGCTGCGCCATATTCCAACTGGGCCCACCCATGTAGCCGGTCATGCACTAGTCCATGCGTTTGTTTCTGGAGAAGCGGGGAGTGATCTGGAAGTCAGGGGTATATCCACCACCCCCTTGTCTTGGTCAGATCACTGTCTGGTGACGTTAGACTTCTCGGTTCCACAACCCCTCTGCAGGGGTGGAGGACCCATTAAAATGGTCCGCCCCAGGCGTCTTATGGATCCGAATGGATTCCTGAACGTGCTTGGGGATTCTCTGGAGCACGCCAATGGCCACTCAGTCAAGACCCTGGTGGGTAGGTGGAATGCCGCAATCACTGGGGCATTAGATCGGGTGGCTCCGAAACGCCCTCTCCCCCTGAACAGGGCTCGGACTGCACCATGGTTCAATCCGCGGTTATGAGCTCTGAAATAGGAGGTGAGACGGCTAGAGCGCCAGTGGCGGAAGTCTCGCTCCAAAGACGATCAGACACGGGCTAGAGCTGTATCTTCAGCCTATCACGTGACAGTGAAGGCAGCAAAAAAGGAATATTATGCTGCCTCTATCGTGTCTGCAGAGTGCTGTCCCAGGAGGCTGTTCCAAGTGGTCCGGAGCCTGGTCGGTCCTGTGGCTCCGGAACCACTGGAGAATTCTAAGGCCTCCTGTGAGGCCTTGGCAAGGCACTTTGAGGATAAAATTGATTGGACTAGGAGTGTTATTCCGTGTGCTGTGGATACAGTTAGTGAGCAAGAAGTGGTCTGTGGCAAACCGGTTTTGTGGGATCGGTTCCAGCTTCTTCCTTCTGATGAAGTGGACAAGGTGCTTTCATTTGTAAGGCCAACCACCTGCTTACTTGATCCTTGCCCATCTTGGCTCATTATGGGCTGCAGAGAAAGACTGGTAGGGATGTCAGAGAATTTTGCCACGAATCTCGGGGAGGCCGAATGCCAGTGCATTCGGCCCCCCGAAATTGGTGGCGAAATGTTCTGCCACCCCCCCGCCACCCCCTGGGACGGGACTTACCTTGTGCAAATGTCCCTGGCGGCAGCGGCGGCTCCGGCGGTGCGGCGGTGGCGGTGCGGCGGCAGCGGCCAGTCTTCCGACCGGCTGCCGCCACCACCATTTCCAAGTTTAAAAAAAAAAAATGTGATAGGCTACGTAAACATTTACGTAGCCTATCATGGCTAGATTTTTAAAAAATACTGTGATAGGCTACGTAAATGTTTACGTAGCCTATCACGGCTGAGTAAAAAAAAAACCGACCGTATGCAAATGGCGGTGCCCATGGGCGCCGCCATTTGCGTACGCGCAGGGGGGTTATTTTTTTTTACTCAGCCGTGATAGGTTACGTAAACATTTACGTAGCCTATCACAGCTGACTGTAGGGACGCAAACAGCGGTTGCTACGGCCACCGCCATTAGCAGTCCCAGAAAGACAAGATTCATGGTGGGAGGGACGGGGCGCCTCCCCCCCAGCCAGAATTACGGGGGGGAGGGACGGGGCGCCTCTCCCCCCAGCCAGAATTTCGGGGGGAGGGACGGAGCGCCTCCCCCCCACCGCGAATCAATTTTCATCAAAGGTAAAGGACTTTCGTACATCCCTAGACTGGGTGAGTGGATCAGGGCGGTGGTGAACATCTCCCTTGAGGAGGGAGTGATGCAATCAGCCCTCAAGGAGGCAGTGATATGACCACTCTTAAAGAAGCCCTCCTTGAATCCCCAAGTTCTGAACAACTTTCGCCCAGTCTTGAATCTGCCATTTTTGGGCAATGTGATTGAGCGGGTGGTGGCGATGCAGTTGAAGACACACTTGGAAGAAGCCGATTATGTAGATCCATTTCAGTCGGGCTTCAGGCCTGGGCATGGGACAGAAACGGCCTTGGTCGCCTTGGTGGATGATATGAGGAGGGCTCTGGATAGGGGCGAATGCTCCTTCTTTGTTCTCCTCAACCTCTCAGCAGCTTTTGATACCGTTGATCATGGTATCCTCCTGGACTGCCTGGAGGGGTTGGGCATTGGAGATACCGTATTGCAGTGGTTCCGGTCCTTCCTTTCCAACAGGTACCAGAGGGTAACACTGGGAGAGGAGGTTTCAGACCCGTGGCCACTCACCTGTGGGATGCCACAGGGTTCCATCCTCTCCCCGATGCTATTTAACGTCTATGTGAAGCTGCTGGGGGGTATCATCAGGAGGTTTGGGGTGTGGTGTCATCAATATGCGGATGACACGCAGCTCTACCTCTCGTTCAAATCTTCACCAAGGTTGGCCGTGGAATCCCTGTCCAAATGTCTGGAGATGGTGAGTGGCTGGATGGGGAGGAATAAGCTGAAGCTGAACCCTGACAAGACTGAGGTACTTTTGGTGGGAGACAAGAGGAGGTTGGGGGATGTTGACCTGGTGTCGAATGGGGTATGGCTACCCTTGAAAGACCAGGTCCGCAGCCTGGAGGTCATTTTGGACTCCCAGCTGTCCATGGAGGCTCAGGTGTCATCTGTGAGCTGGACAGTGCTGTACCAACTCCATCTGATACGGTGGCTGCACCCCTACCTTCCTGACCATCTTCTCCCATCGGTAGTACATGCCCTGGTCTCCTCTCGTTTAGACTACTGTAATGCGCTCTACGTGGGGTTACCCTTGAAGATGGTTCAGAAGCTGCAGCTGGTACAGAATGCGGCAGCTCACCTGATTAAAGGCAGCCACCAGCGAGATCACATCACTCCAGTGCTGAAGGAGTTGCATTAGATACCAGTTGTTTTCTGGGCCAAATTCAAGGTGTTGGTTTTGACCTTTAAAACCCTATATGGTTCCGGCCCAGCCTATCTTAAGGAGCGCCTCCAGCAACACCAGACAGGCCACTTAACAAGATCAGCCTCGGATGGCCTTCTCTATATCCCATCAGCCAGGACAGCTAGGCTGGTGAGGACGAGGGAGAGGGCCTTCTCTGTGGTGGCCCCCACTCTGTGGAACTCCCTCCCTAGGGAACTCCGCCATGCCCCCTCTTTAATGAGCTTCCACCGCGAATTAAAAACATGATTGTTCAGGCAGGCATTTGGGGTGGGTTAGGGTATTTTTAGAATGATGGTTTTACTGTAGCATTGTATTGTTTTAAACTGTTATACACTCTGTACATCGTCCAGAGTGGCTGGGTGACCAGCCAGATGGGCGATTAATAAAACAAATAAATAAATAAATACCAAAAAGGAGATTTAAGCTGATTTGGCTGTCTGCCCTGAGTGCAACTGGAGTTCCATGTGCAAACCTTAGGTGGCAATCCCTACGCTTCAGGCATTCAGGTGAGCGCCAGGAAGCTCCCTGGTAGTGGCAGTGTTTTTGGCATGGTGCTTTACCGTCACCAGGAGTACGACTGGCCAAATAGAAGGGTGCAGCCAGGATGGTTTTGTGTGCAGTAGGAGCTAGGCGTAGAGTAAAGCATTTCCATATATCCAGAGTTCTTGCTTCTCTTTAGGTGTCTAGAGTAAGACACCCTGTCTGTCAAAAGAGGATAGCTGGTGTATAGCTATCCCCTGCTCCCTTCCTCCGTGCTGCCTGCATACGCCCTTGCCTTTCGCAGAGTGATGCTTTCTGGTGTCAAAGCAGGAGGAGGAGGGGACGCTTGAGATGGCGGCAGCAAGGCTGGACTCCTCCATAACAGTTAGCCAAATTCCTCCTGCCCTTCATCCTTCTACCACTTCAAACTTTAGCTGAAGGTCAGTCATAGCAGCGGGCTTGCCTTGGACCAAGTGGAGGGAGCTCAACACCTAACACCTAACTTGCATTTAACACTAAGGCTTTTAGGAGGAACTTTCAGAAATGTGTTTAAAAGAATACACAATGGTCAGTTTATTTGTTTGTTCGCCTCAGATCACATGGCAAGTTATGTCACAAATTTAGTTTCTGACATCGCCATAACTAGTACGGAATCAAGGATACAGATGTGTATAAGCAACTCTTCTATATATCACAGGGTGACCTTCTGGTGCCTTCTTGATGTTTTGGACTACACAATCCCTTCCTCTTGGCCATGCTGGCTGGGGCTTATGGGAGTTGTAGTCCAGAACATCTGAGGGTACCAGGTTGGGAAGGCTGAACTAGAAAATTGCTATGGCTAATGCTAGATTGCAAGGGATATTTCATTCTGCGCTCTTTTTGTGGCTTATGTTGCTGGTGTAATTTTGCACTGGTCTCAGACTTTAAACCATTTGGGAAAAATGCAGAGAACCAGTCGAAAGTGCTTCCTGTTTTAAAGCTGAAATACGAGTCAGTCTCCAAATGAATATTTATTTAAGATTTTCCATTCACGGATGTTTTTGTCCAATACACGGATTTGTCCAATACATGGGTATTTGGTCTGCTTTTGTTGAAGCTTATGCATAATCTCCTGTCTTTTGTAGGAAGTTGTACTTAATGGAATATTGATGTTTTTATGCATGTCATTTTGGGGGGGGGGGGTTCTTCATTTTTCCCCATGATTTGTTTTGTTAAAACCACAATAAAAAATTAATTAAAAAAAACTTTGACAACAAAGGATAGCTTGTTGTATATGATGCATATTCTTCTTCATTCAGCTCCCCTGGAGTAAATCTTTTAACAACTGAAAACAAAAATAAAGCCAACTTCCAGAAACTGTCTGCTTTTCAAGAGATTTTCAGCATTTTATAAACTCAATCCCCTCCCAAAAGGCTTTGCTTTAAAAAAAAAAACATACAGAAAAAGGAAGTGGTTCATATGAGATTTAAGTATTGGTACTTAATACTCAATCTTGGTATTACTGCAGTAAAACTGTTTCCATCTGCTTCCTCCAATTATGCTATTTCAGTGTATAATCTGTAGCCCATTGAATTCACTCCACATATTTAACATATGAACAACACTAAACTGTGTGGATAAGCTTTTGGAGGTTTTATTAGCAGACCATACCTCTTTAAATACTTAATGGTAAAGTTTCTAATTAAAATGACCATAATGTTTCAATGTCAGGCACTTAGCGTCTGCTCCAGGGCCTGAGTGCATCTGGAATTGATGGCTGTTTCATTAGAACAACATGCTGGCTGTGTAGCTGAATAAATAGATGCTGGAAAGGCCGATTCCTTTTAAGATTGCATTTTTTTTAATACTCTCATGCTGCTATAGAGGCAGAGAATGCATCCGTCACTGCAAGCGGACATGTTATCTTAATCCATCCTTGATCTGGAGGTAGCGGTATTCGATTTGCCCACACCGTAAGTGTATGTAGAACCAAACACAATTTACAGCCACAAGGCTGCACCTTTCTGAGCTTGCAATGCAACAACAACAAAAACGAGTTCAAAAATTGAATACCTTTGGGAAATGTGCATAAAAAAAGTGTACATTTTTTAAATGTGCAGAAACACACTTTATTCAGTGGGAGAAAATGCGCACAATTGAAAAATGCACACAAACATGAGTACATTTTGAAAAATGTGCACTGAAATATGGACAAATATGAATGAGCCTTGAGATGGGAATTGGAAAGCCTCAGTGAGCTCAAGCTTGGCAGATCTGCATGTCCCTCTGCAGAAGAGTATGAACTGAAAAACAGAAAATAGATCTTACAATCTGTTTTAAAAAGCCAGTACTGGAGGCTGGTGGCTGCACTGTCAGTGGGACAGTGAATCCTTTCCAGGTTTCAGTCAGAACCAGTCAGAACTCTAAAGTCAGAACTTCGCACCTTGGATAGCTCCTTTACAGGTCCGACTGGTTCTGACTGAAATCCAGAGCAGATTCCCCACCCCACTGACAGCAGAGTCTTGGAGTTCTGCTGAAACCTGGAGCAGATTCCCTGCCCCACTGACATCGGAGCCACCAGCCTTCACTGAAAGCCAGGTAAGAAAAGCCCTGAGCAGCATGCGTCAGTGAGGACCATCTTAATCGGATGTGTGGCAGTCATGAATGAATAATACAAATTCAGTCTCAAAATACAAAATGAAAGGGGTGGTTTTTTTTAAACAACCATTAACAGGAATGTGCTATAATGGACTTGAGATAATTTTGTCTGGCCTTCTGTATCTTTGAGAAATCTCCTTTGAGTTTGCCACTCTTGTGCAAGTATGAATGGACGGATGGCCGATAATTGAAGAATGTGGCCATGTAGCATTTTACCAGCATTTTGTTTAAACTGCAGTAATATCCAGGCAAGACAAGAGCAATCCCAAGGCACCTATGCGAACATGAAAACTTAGTTCTCCATTTCCTGCAGAGAAAGGCTTTTACCACTTTTGTTCTAAGGCTTACTGCCCCCGCACTTCCCCCAGCTATTGCTTTCTGTGGGTATGGGTGGGAGTGGAAGGATGCTGGGAAAGAGCTTCATTTCAAATTGGTGTCTGGCAGTTTTGAATGATGAAAAATGAGGTCAGGTAAACAGACTCTGCTGCGATCATGAATTATATCTGCAGATGCTGGGGGCTGCCGACTATCTTCATCTTGTTTTGAACAACAGCTTTTGAAAGCTGCAGATTGAAGTGACTTCGGTTCTATATCCATTCCAAAAGCATTACCTTCATGGCTCAACATGTATCTTAGAAACAGATTGGAAATACACTTCTGAAAGCAGTAGGATTGTGTTTCTTGTTCAAAGAGTTTACTTTATTTCCTTTAGATGGACGACGCTAATTGAACATCGTAAGGGCAATACCTACTTTGCTGACCCAAGTGACACCATCTCAAGGATATGTCCATTAATGGTTTCCCTTACCCCGTGGAGGATCTTGTTCTTATTTCTCTGAGTATTTCTTTAGAAAAGCTGCCTCAATGCGGACCCCTCCCTGTTCCCTCTTTTTTGTGGATTTCTGCATTTTGCATTACCCGTAGGGCAAAGTGCCCAATCAGACCCCCATGAGGACAACAATTACTTCTACTAAACATCTGCACAGTGCCAACAGGGTGCTAGATGATATAGGTTCCTTCCCAGAGGGCTTACAAACTGTTTTAGAAAGACAAGATGGAATAGGGAACAGCGGGCAGGAAGAGGTAAGTAAAAAATCAGTGTAGTGTAGCAGATAAATCATGGAGACTCAACTTCAAATCCCAGCTCAGCCCCAAAGCTCACTGAGTTAATCCTTTTCAGCCTAACTTAATTTACCAGATTGTTGGGAGAATAAATATACCTGGAGAAGAGGAAGGATACAAAGGGCAGAAGGGAAAGACTTCGTTTAAAAAATGGGATTCCAAAAGGAACTTAGATGAAAAATGTGACTTGATGAATGGACCAGGGGCTGTTCCAATATGGCAGAAGACATGGACAGCAGCATCAGAGGGCACTTCTCTCAGTAACATTGTGGTAAGCCAGATTTAAAGGGAGTGCTTTGAACATGCTTATAGTGTCATGGGCTTCCTCAGCCAGATCTACACCTCGTGTCATATCGATATGATCCCATCATGATGACACTATATCCCTCTTGTGATTTATACTTCATAGCACACACAATGTGGTATTTTGGATAATATGGAATAAAAAGCAGGAAATAATGCTAGAAAAGCAGTATATGGAATACTTAATGTGCCCCAACAGTTATCAGTTCATTTCAATACCGATAAAAAGCACTAATGTTGATCTAGCCCTCATTACTATGTTTAGTAGCATTTAAAACAAACGGTGCTGAGGAATTGGCCCCAAATGTTAGGATGATGGCAAAGGATTCTAAAAACCAAGAGGACCTAGAAGGCAGAATGAAAGAGGAGTTGCTCTATTCCACCAGCTATTTGGTGGTAGGTGGTGGTATATAGCTACTCACCTGCACATGAAATGAGGGAAAGTGGGCCTTGGAGATGGAGAGCTTGTGTGATAATGAAAGATTTTAGCTACAGCCTTTGAGTACACAAACAGTATTTCTATAATAACAGGAAAGTACAGTCATTTTTACACATGCACACTTTACACAGACGTATTCAATTTTTTAAAAATACCAAAGAAGTTACTGTGGATGTTATAGTCTTCTGTTATTTTGAGGGCTTTCATTCTCTTTAAAGTGAGGCAATGTTGAGGACAAGCTGTCTCTCAGAAGAACAACTCTTCTGGCCAGAGCCAGATCAAGGCTATGACGGGCCCTGGAGTTAGCTGTCTGTAGTGGGCGCCCTACACAGAGTAGACCCCAATACTGAACTCACACATGTCATTTATGTGCACACGTACACACAGAGAGAAAGAGAGAGAGAGAGAGAGAGAGTCACTAATGTACTATAACAATGCAAAAACATTTTTCACTACATATTTTAGGGGAAATCATCTTACTTGCTTTCCTGGAAGCAAAAGACTAGTATCTCTTCCATGGTAGAGAACTCAAATACAAACACAAGCTTTGGCTTTTATAACATACAGCCCACAGACACAGAAAACATAAACACACAATGAAGTGCTCTCTCTCTCTTGCACGTGCACACACACACACACACACTCAAAGAGACATAGATGGACTCACTGCCTTATTCGGACACAACAGCCAAATAGGACACACACATATGCAGCCAGTTCTGGCCCAGCCCAGAAGATTTTGCTGACAGAGGAGGAACAGCAAATGCCTCATAGGATGATCTGGGCTACTCACTACCTCTCAGCCTAACCTACCTCAGAGGATTGTTGTGAGGGTAAAAATAGGGAGGAAAGGCAGAAAGTAAATATAGTAAAATGAGGTAAATAATTCTATTCTAGAAAAACATACTTGTTTTCACTATGTTCATAATAGGAATCCCTAGCATGTAAAATGCTAGGGATTGTAAACTGCCCAGAGAGGTTTGGCTATGGGACTGTATAGAAATGTAATAAATAGGGACTTCCGGTCTGGAGCCATGTCGCCCTGGCAGCGTTTTGCGGAGGCTCCATGGGACGCTACCTCAAACAGCTTTTAAAAGGTTGAAAAACCCTTTTATCTTCCCCTGGAATTAAAAGGGGAAGCAAGAGCAGCATCTAGATGAAATCTTGGAAGAGTAGCTCCTTTTGCAAAGCGGCAGAAGGGCTGGGCTCCAGGGTTAGTCTGCCAGAGCTTAGACATTGCTCAAAGTTGTTTTGAAACTCCTATCTAATTAGGAGAACACAGGGCTGACAAGTTCCATTTGTAGTTATTAGTGTTTATGGACTAAGAAATACCAACAATATTTGAGGACCTGCAAGATCTGTTTGAAGAGAAGGATGGCAACATCAAAGAGGAGAAAAGGAGCAGGATCACCACCGACCCCCCCCCCCCACACACACACACACCCACACACCTTCCTTGGCAAAGGCTCCGAGAAGCAATGGAAATACAGGGGAGTTGATTGCTCTAATAAAAACTTTGTCTTCACAATTTGCTGAACAGGCTAAGAGGCTGGATACAATTCAAAACTCCATCACCGCCCTGCAAGGGGCTGTGGACTTAATTAACACTTCTTGGCAAAAGATGGAGGCGAAGGTTAACGAGCTGCAAGATCGGGTGGCAGCGCAGGAGATTGCATCGCAAGCTTTTTACAGCAATTTGTCTGTTAGAATCTCCCAACTTGAGGCTTTCACTCATAGAGCAAATGTGTGTATTATTGGTATCAAAGATCTACCTACTGATGTGAATTTGTTTACTTTTGTAGATAAGTTCCTGCATGAGATAATTCCTTTGTCATCTGATTATTTACTTAACATTGAGCATACATTTCATGTGCCAAATGCTAAAGGGACTGATCATATGATCATAGTTCAATTTGCAAGAATCTCCATAAAAAATCATATCCTGCGTTTGGCAAGAGAGGGGGGAAATCTTTTTGGGGGACCAAAACAAGATAGAGTAATGTTATTTCCAGAATACACCAAAGAAGGTGCTGATAAGAGAAGGCAATTTACCAAGGCGAGAAACCTGACAAGACAAGTGAACTTACAATATCATTTAAAATATCCTGCTACATTTTGCATTTTTTCCGAAGGTCAGATGAAGAAGTTTCTAAATCACGAAATGGCGGAGGCATGGCTAATTGGAAAAACATGTGAGACTTCTGTTCCAGCTTCATGAACTGGAATTTATAAACATGTTTTGTCAGTTGGGTATGTTTAGTCTGTAAGATCCAAGCTAGACTAGAGATAACTGTTTATATATATATATATCTGTCTCTTTACTTTCATTTTTTCTTTTTTTTAAATGGATATGATATATTGTACTTAAATCTCTTGTGTGAGGGTGTATAGAAATGTGGACACTCATTTATATATTTAGAAAGGATACTATCTAAAATATAGATAGTACAAAATACATTAGTGAATGTTGTATTTTTTATCCTTTATAATCTCTTTCTTTCCTTTTTAATTATTATTAATATTTTCAGTATTATAATACTAGGATTAGTAATATTTCTGGCTGGTTGATTTTAAGTTTTATTATTATATAGTAGCTAAAAGGCATTATATGGCCAATGGAAATGAGTTGTAAGCTTGTATCCTTGTTATAAGCCTGAAGATACAATATTGAAATTGATTACTTATGTTGTTGATTTATAAGATTGGTAATATTATAGGTATAATTTCTAAGTAGAGTGATTTTTGAAGTTTATGTGTAATGTAGTTTAAATTTAAGTTTATTATGTAATCTTTTGTTTATATTTTGCTTTGTATTCTTTTGTTTTTGTTTTCTGTTTCTTTCCCCTTTGTCCTTCTCTCTCTTTTTTCTTTTCCTTTTCTCTCCCCCCACCCCTCTATTTTATTATTGTTGGGTCCTCTTAAGAATACTGCAATGTTGGAAACTGTAGAAAATGATTATGTTGTTGGGGTTCCTTATTTCATTTATAAAGATAAAAGTAGAATAAAAAGTATTATAAAAAAAGAAATGTAGTAAATAAATAAATAAATAAATAATAAAATGGCCATCTTGTGCATTCCATTACTTTGTGCACTTACTTACATGAGACAAGAGACAAGATGAATCCCCAGGTTTCTAAAAGATTGGAAATTTATCTTAAAGAGATTAGAACCTGGGGAGGGAGCCTGAAGACCGACACCAACTCTTTTAAGTCATATTAATCATTCAAATTTTGAAAAACATCCTTCTGCTTCTCATATGTCCCAGCCATACGCGTCCATCTTCTGCATGAACATCAATTCAAAGAAAACTTTTTATAAAATCATAAATAATAGAATAGTAGGGTTGGAAGGGGCCTATAAGACCGTCAAGTCCAACCCCCTGGTTGTAGGTTCTAGAAAAGGCAAACAATTGCCCAGTGCACGGTTCTTAAGCGGTTTTGTTTTACTCTGTGTAATGTTGCCTGTAACAATACTTGACTTAGGATTCCCTGGCTTAATGCCTCTTCAGGTAGTCACTGGGCCAGTCTGCACAATTGAACAGCCCACCATGGCTTATTCAACCCTCGCATAGACCTTGGTCCATTCGTTCAGATGACACGATAAGCTGTGGCCACGGCTTGAGTATTCAAAATGGCCTCTGGCACACACCACAACCCGCCGTGGCTTAAAGAAGCCCCAGTGGGCTGTTCAATTGTGCAAACTGGCCTGATGACTACCTGAAGAGGCATTAAGTCATAGAATCATAGAATAATAGGGTTGGAAGGGGCCTGCAAGACCATCGGGTCCAACCCCCTGTTCAATGCAGGAATCCAAGTCAGAGCATCCCTGACAAGCAGCTGTCCAGCCTCGTCTTGAATGCCTCCAGTGTGGGAGAGCCCTCTACCTCCATAGGCAATTGGTTCCATTGTCGTGTTGCTCTAACAGTCAGGAAGTTTTTCTTGATGTTCAGCCGGAATCTGGCTTCCTGTCACTTCCATGTCCTGCACTCAAGGATGATCAGGAAGAGATCCTGGCCTTCCTCTCTGTGACAACCTTTCAAGTACTTGAAGAGCATTATCATATCTCCCCTCAGTCTTCTTTCAGCCTCTCCTCATAGGGCTTTGTTTCCAGTCCCCGGATCATCTTTGTTGCCCTCCTCTGAACCCTCTCCAGCTTGTCTGCATCCTTCTTAAAGTGTGCTTCCCAGAACTGGACACAGTACACCAGATGAGGCCTAACCAGTGCTGAGTAGAGGGGAACTAGTACTTCCTGGGATTTTGAAGCTATACTTCTGTTAATGCAGCCCAAAAGAGCATTTGCCTTTTTTGCAGCCACATCATATTGTTGGCTCATATTCAGCTTGTGATCGACAACAACTCCAAGATCCTTCTTGCTTGTAGTATTTATGAGCCAAGTATTCCCCATCTTGTAACTGTGCATTTGGTTTCTTTTTCCTAGGTGCAGAACTTGGCATTTGTCCCTATTAAATGTCATTCTGTTGTTTTCTGCCCAGCACTCCAGCCTATCAAGATCACTTTGAATTTTGTTTCTGTCTTCCAGGGTATTAGCTACCCCGCCCAATTTTGTGTCATCTGCAAATTTGATCAGCATTCCCTGCATCTCCTCCTTCAAGTCATTAATAAAAAGGTTGAAGAGCACTGGGCCCAGGACTGAGCCCTGCGGTACCCCACTTATTACCTCTCCCCAGTTTGAGAAGATCCCATTGATAAGCACTCTGAGTCTGATCCTGTAGCCAACTGTGGATCCACCTGATCGTTGTTTCGTCTAGCCCACTTTGAGCTCATCAGGATATCATGGGGCACTTTGTTGAAAGCTTTGCTGAAGTCGAGGTATATTATGTCCACCCACAAGGGAGGTTCCCTGATCCAAAAATGAGATCAGATTCATCTGGCAGAATTTGTGCTTGATAAATCCATGTTGGCTTCGAGTAATCACTGCATTGTTTTCAAGGTGCTTACAGACTGACTGCTTTATCATCTGCTCCAGCATTTTCCCAGGGATTGATGTCAGACTGACTGGTCTGTAGTTCGTAGGTTCTTCCTTTTTGCCCTTTTTGAAGATAGGGACAACTAGGGGTGGACGAAAGTCCCTTACCTGTCCTCGAAGGACGTTCGAGGTGGGGGGAGGCGCTTCGTTGCTCCCCCCGTGAAGTTCCGGCCGGGGGGGGAGGCTTCCCGCCTCGGCCCGGCCGAAATTCAGGCCGGGGGGGAGGCTTCCCGCCTCGGCCGGCCGAAATTCAGGCCGGGGAGGAGGCTTGCCGCCTCGCCCGGCCGCGAACGCGAAAGTTAAAAAAAAAACGCCCCCTGATAGGCTACGTGACGATTCACGTAGCCTATCACGGCTAGATCTGCAAAGTCAGCCGTGATAGGCTACGTCAATCGTCACGTAGCCTATCACGGGTGACTTTAAAAAAAAAAAGCGCGTACGCTAATGGTGGCCCCCATAGGGAGCCGCCATTCGCGTTCCTTATTTAGTCGCTGTAGTCTACGTAAATGTTTACGTAGACTACGGCGAAAATAAGGGCAACGCAAATAGCGTTGCTCTTATTTTCGTCGTAGTCTACGTAAACATTTATGTAGACTACAGCGACGAAATAAGGAACGGGAATGGCGGCTCCCTATGGGGGCCGCCATTATCCGTACACACTTTTTTTTTTTAAGTCACCCGTGATAGGCTACGTGACGATTGACGTAGCCTATCATGGCTGACTTTGCAAATCTAGCCGTGATAGGCTACGTTAATCGTCACGTAGCCTATCAGGGGGCGTGTGTTTTTTTTTTCTTTGATTGCAATGGCGGCGGCGGCAGCCGGTCGAAAGACTGGCTGCCGCTCCCGCCCCGCTCGATCACCCGCCGAACCGCCGGCCGGACCCGCCGCCGGGAGGGACATTCGGCGAAGGTAAGTCCCGTCCCGGGGGGGGGGTGCGGGGGGCGGGGGGGTTCGAAGGATTTCTCCCCGAAACTTGTTCGGGGGGCCGAACACGTTGGCGCTCGGCCCCCCGAAGTTTCGGGGAGAAATTCTCCGCCAACCCTAGGGACAACATTAGCCCTCCTCCAGTCATCTGGCACTTCACCCATCCTTCATGATTTCTCAAAGAGACAGTGGTTTTGAGAGTTCTTCTGCCAGCTCCTTTATTACTGTAGAATGCAGTTCATCTCAACCTGGAGATTTGATCTCATTCAAAGTAATTAGGTGTTCCTTGACCATATGCCTATCAATCTCGACCTGCAATCCTGCCCCTTCAGCCTGTACTTTGCCTTTGCCAGGGGAGTCTTAGACCCTCTTTTGGGAGAAGACTGAGCCAGCGTAGGAACTGAGCACCTCTGCCTTTTCTTTGTCATCTGTTATCATTTTGCCATCCTTATTTAATAGCTGAACAACCATTTCTTTCCTCTGCCTTTTACTATGCACGTAGCTGAAGAAAGCCTTTTTGTTGCTTTTAGCATCCCTCGCTAACCTCAGCTCGTTCTCAGCTTTAGCCTTCCTGATGCCATCCCTGCAATTCTGTGCTACCTGCCTGTACTCTTCCTTTGTAGTTTGGCCTTCTTTCCACTTCCTGTATGTGTCCTTTTTTGTTGCCAGGTCATCCCTAAGCTTTTTGTGAAGCCACATTGGCTTCTTCTGTTGTCTTCCACCTTTTTTTCTTGTTGGAATTGTTTGTAATTGTGCCTTTAGAATTTCCTTTTTTAAAAGCTCCCACCCATCTTGGACTCCTTTTCTCATATGAGTCGCTTGCCATGGGACCTTACTGATCATTGTTCTGAGTTTATTAAAATTGGCTTTCCTAAAATCCAGGGTACATGTTTGGCTACCCTCAGCTTTTGCTTCCTTTAGAACCAAGAACTCAAGTATAACATGGTCAGTTTCCCCCAGCGTTCCCATAACTGCTACTTGATCCACTAAGTCATCTCTGTTGGTTAGGATCAAGTCAAGGATAGCCAGTCCTCTAGTTCCTTTCTCTACTTTCTGTAGGAGGAAATTATTGGCAATACAAGTCCGGAATCTCTTGGTGGGGCCATGTTTTGCAGAATTTGTCTCCCAACAAATATCGGGGAAATTGAAGTCCCCCATTACTACTACATCATGCTTCCTTGAAACCTTGGCAATTTGCTTTTCAAAAGTTTCATCCTCATCCTCTCCTTGATTGGGTGGCCGGTAGTAGACTCCAACCACCAGGTTCCTTTTATTCTTTGCTCCATTTATTTTAACCCAGATGCTTTCGATGGGGCTACCAAGATCCTCCTCCTGTATTTCTGTGCAGAGATATGTATTTTTAACATATAGTGCAAGTTCACCTCCCTTTCTGTTCCTCCTGTTCTTTTTGAACTAGTTATAGCCTTCAATTGCTGAATTCCAGTCATGGGAATCATCCCACCAAGTTTCAGTTATACCTATCAAGTCATACTTTCCCTCCCGTATTAAGAGTTCAAGTTCATTCTGTTTGTTTCCCGTACTCTGGGCATTAGACTATGTGCTTCATAGTCTGGCTTTCTTCCTACATGTTTCTGAAGACTATTATTGGGCGCTATTAGAGCTGTTCTCTCCATTGTGGTGCATGAGCCTTCATCCATTCTTACCACCAACTTTACGTCTCCCTCCCCTGTAGGATTCAGTTTACAGCCCTCCTGATGAAGTTCTTCATGCTGTGGCCAAACACATTCTTCCCAGCCTTTGTGAGGTGCATCCTGTCTCTTGCCAACAGTCCATCTTCCAGGAAGTATAGCCCGTGGCCTAGAATCCAAATCTCTCTCATCGGCACCACCTTTGTAGCCAGTCATTCACCCAGAGTATTTTTCATTCCCTTTCTATCCCTCTTCTAACTACTGGAAGGATGGATGAGAAAACTATCTGGGCCCCAAAGTTCTTGAGTTTCCTTCCCAAAGCTTCAAGTCTGACGTGATTTCTTCGTAGCTCCGCTTGGCGGTATCATTTGTTCCCACATGTATGAGAAGAAAGGGATACCTGTCAGTGGGCTTTATGAGTGCAGGTAACCCTTCAGTCATGTCTCTAATCCATCCTCCTGGAAGACAGCATACCTGACAAGTCCATGGGTCTTCATGACATTCTTGGGTTTCGATCCCACGCAGCAAGGAGTCTCCCACTAACAGCAAAAACAACAAAGTGGCAGCTGTATCATGCTTTAGGCCCCAATTAAAGACCGATTTTTTTACCCAGGCCTTCCCTGAGTGAATGTGCTGCTCAGTCTGTTTGTAATTACAGTGGGTTTAAAAAAAATGATTTTAATTGATTGCAATATTTTTATTAATGTTTTATATAAATGTTTTAGCTATTTTAAGTATTTTAATAGTATTTTAATGTATATTAGCATCACACTTGGAGACACATGGAGGAGCATATGAAGATCTACCCACCGCCTCTCCGGAGACATCAGCAGCTAGAGATACCAGCAGCAAATAGCAGCAGCAGAGGGCAGCAGCTTTAAAGACCAGAAAGAAAAGGGCAAACACCGATTTTACCTGCTCCTTTTTAGCTGCTGCTCTCTTTTATATTCTTTTATACTCTTTTATATTTTACATCCTAACATTTTAATATGTGCCTGGGAAGTCCATTGAGCAACTCAGGGGGTTGGGGAAGTGCCACCATAACTGTGGTCATGGGTAGGGGGAGGTATGGTGTTGGGGGATTAACAGGCCAGCTGAGGAGAAGAGGGGCTAGACACCTTATGGCTATCCCCTCTTCTGGTTCTTCCCCCAACGAGACGGTTCCTGGCAGGCTTACCAGCTTGCCCTTGGGTCTGGTGGTGGTGCTGCTGAATAAAATAAAATCTCCCTCATCCATGATTTGATTGTGGATGAGGGGGCTGACCTGGTATGTATTACTGAGACCTGGGTGGGGGAACTGGGAGGGGTTACTCTCTCCCAGCTGTGCCCTCCTGGGTACTCAGTGCAGCACCAACACCGACTCGAGGGTCAGAGAGGGGGGATTGCCATGGTCTAAAGGAATTCAATCCCTCTCTCCAGGCTTCCTGCTCATTCAAGTGCAGATCTTGAGTGCTTGTACCTTGTGTTGGGTACCTGGGACAGATTAGGGATTCTGTTGGTGTACCGCCCACCATGCTGCCCATCACATTCCCTGCCTGAGCTGACGGAGGCGGTCTCAGACTTGGTGTAGGGATGGCGGAGAATTTCTCCCCGAAACTTCGGGGGGCCGAGCGCCAACGTGTTCGGCCCCCCGAACAAGTTTCGGGGAGAAATCCTCCGCACCCCCCCCGCCCCCCGCACCCCCCCCGGGACGGGACTTACCTTCACGGAATGTCCCTCCCGGTGGCTGGTCCGGCCAGCGGTTCGGCGGGTGTTCGAGCGAGGCGGGAGCGGCAGCCGGTCTTTTGACCGGCTGCCGCCGCCGGAATTGCAATAAAAGAAAAAAAAAAACGCCCCCTGATAGGCTACGTGACGATTCACGTAGCCTATCACGGCTAGATTTGCAAAGTCAGCCATGATAGGCTACGTGAATCGTCACATAGCCTATCACGGGTGACTTAAAAAAAAAAAAAAGAGTGTACGGATAATGGCGGCCCCCATAGGGAGCCGCCATTCCCCTGCCTTATTTGGTCGCTGTAGTCTACGTAAATGTTTACGTAGACTACGGCGAAAATAAGGGCAACGCTATTTGCGTTGCCCTTATTTTCGCCGTAGTCTACGTAAACATTTACGTAGACTACAGCGACCAAATAAGGAACGCGAATGGCGGCTCCCTATGGGGGCCGCCATTCGCGTACGCGCTTTTTTTTTTTTAAGTCACCCGTGATAGGCTACGTGACGATTGACGTAGCCTATCACGGCTGACTTTGCAGATCTAGCCGTGATAGGCTACGTTAATCGTCACGTAGCCTATCAGGGGGCATTGTTTTTGTTGTTTTTTTACTTTCGCGTTCGCGGCCGGGCGAGGTGAGGCGCCTCCTCCCCGGCCTGAATTTCAGCCGGGCGAGGCGGGAAGCCTCCCCCCTGGTCTGAATTTCGGCCGGGCGAGGCGGGAAGCCTCCCCCCCCCGGCCTGAACTTCGCGGGGGGAGCAGCTAAGTGCCTCCCCCCCACCGCTAACGGCCTTCGACAACAGGTAAGTGACTTTCGTCCACCCCTAGTGTTGAGGACCACTAGGATGATGGTCCTGGGGGATCTCAACTTTCATGCCGAGGCCACTATATCCAGGGTGGCTCAGGACTTCATGGCCACCATGACAACCATCGGGCTGTCCCAGCATTGTCATTGGCCCAACACATATAAAAGGACACATGCTTGATCTGGTTTTCTCAACTGGGCAGGGGGATGGTGATCTGAAAGTGGAGGAATTAACATCTGTCTCTTTGTCATGGTCAGATCACTTCCTGTTGAGGTTTAGACTCCTGGCAGCCTTCCCCCTCTGCAAGGGTGGGGGACCTATTAAAATGGTCTGCTCCCAGATGCTAATGGATTCCAATGGATTCCAGAGGGCTCGGCGGGATTTTCTTGCTTGTATGGCTGGTGCTCCTTTCGAAGCCCAGGTCACTCTGTAGAATGCAGAGATGACTCGGGCGGTTGACACAATCATGCCCAAGCACCCTCTCCCTCTGAGCAGAGCCCGGCCAGCTCCTTGGTATACACCTGAGCTGAGGGCAATGAAGCAAGAGGTGAGACGGCTAGAACGCAGGTGGAGGAAAACTCGTGCTGAGTCTGACTGAACACAGGTAAGAGCTCACTATCGAGCCTACTCTGAGGGTGGCAAAGAGACAGTTCTTTTCCACCAGCATTGCATCTTCTCAGTGTCGCCCAGCAGAGATTTTCCAAGTGGTTTGCAGCTTGTTACATTCTGGGCCAGGGAGAGAGGCTGTGGAACCCTCAGTTGCATGCTGTGACGAATTTGCACGGCACTTTGAAGATGAAGTCGCTCAGATTCGCCATGAATTGGACACCATGATTAATGCAGTTAACGTAAAACAGGAAGTTAAAAAAAATGTGCATATTTAAATATGCTCAGTTTGGAGCTGGGAAAGCTAAATAAGCACAGTGTTAGAGGTATAATCCCTCTAATATTGTGCTTATTTAGCTTTCCCAGCTCCAAACTGCGCATATATAAATATGCGCATATTTAAATATGCGCATTTTTAAAAACTTCCTGTTTTACGTAGCAATCAAAGGTGTGAAAGTGGTGGGCACTCACCAAACGGGATTACGGTGAGTCCTGGAGAGCGTGAGTGGGCACAAGCGGGGGGCGAGCAAGGACAGCATCTCGGTGGGCACAGTCTGGGGGTCGCGGGCAGGGGGAGCCCGATGAATTCCCGGACCCAGTCGGGTGCCCGCAACATCCCTAAGACAAGATAATAACTAGGGATGTACGAAAGTCACTTACCTTTCGCGGCTTATGTTGATGGGCGGGGGGGTATTCCGTCCCTCCCCCCGGAATCCTCGACGGGGGGAAGGCGATCTGTTCCTCCCCCCCGGAATCCTCGATGGCCAGCTGTGCTCTGCGGCAGCTTCACGGAGCAGCTGGCCAGGCCCAGCCCAGCCCAGAGCTGTCCGCAGCTGGATTTCCGGCCGCGGAGGGCTCTGGGTAAAAACAAACAAACAAATGGTGTACGCAAATGTACGCATTTGCGTTCCTTATTTTTGGCCATCTGAATCTACATAAATATTTACGTAGACTATGACGGCGCAAATAAAGGGGAATGCAAATAGCGTAGCGGGCGCTATTTGCGTCCCTTTTTGATTCACCGTTTTAGCCTACGTAAATCTTTACGTAGGCTAAAACGGCGAATCAAAAAGGGACACAAATAGCGCCCGCTACGCTATTTGCATTCCCCTTTATTTGCGCCGTAATAGTCTACGTAAATATTTACGTAGATTCAGATGGCCAAAAATAAGGAACGCAAATGGTGGCAGCCGTAGCTGCCGCCATTTGTGTACGTGGGGGGGGGGTGTTTTTTTTTAACCCAGCCATGATTTATTTATTTATTTATTTATTTATTATTATTGCATTTATATCCCGCCTTTTTTCCTCTTGCAAGGCACTCAAGGCAGCTTACATGATCCTCCTCCTCTCCATTTTATCCTCACAACAACAACCCTGTGAGGTAGGTTGGGCTGAGAGTCTGTGACTGGCCCAAAGTCACCCAGTGAGCTTCCATGGCCGAGTGGGGACTAGAACCTGGATCTCCCAGCTCCCAGTCCAACATTCTTGCCACTACACCACACAGGCTCTTTTCTTTTCTTTAAATCTTTACGTAGCCTATCATGTTGTGTGGTTTTTTTTTAACCCAGCCATGATAGGCTACGTAAATCTTTACGTAGCCTATCACGTCGTTTTGTGTGTGTTTTTTTTTACAAGACAAATGGTGGCGGCTGGTCAGAAGACCAGCTGCTGCAGCCGCCGCCGCCAAAGCTGCCGCCGGAGCCACCGCCACCCGGAAGATCCACCCCAGGTAAGTCTCGTCCTGGGGGGGATCCGTGGGGGGGCAGGGGGGGAAGGCCGTTCCGCCACAGATTTTGGGGGGCCGAATGCTCTGGCATTTGGCCTCACCGAGATCCGTGGCGGAATTCTCTGACATCCCTGGGAATCTGGGAATTCTCTGACATCCCTGGAAAGCTGGGAATCTGGGCTCCCTAGTGGGCCTGCTAAGATGTTGGACAGGGCCCATAGTCCCCTCAGCCCTGTGGTTAATCCGGCTATGCCACTGGCTCAAACACATGATGTCTGTTATATATTCCAAACTAGAAATACTGCCTAATTGGGGATGGAGAACTAACCTTGCTAAGCACAAAAATGGCAGTCAGGATCTGAGAAGGCAAGTAAAAACCCTCCATTGGAATTCAACTGACTTCAGTTAGGTCTTTCTCAGTCTTCTTACTTAGATCTCTTAACAGAAGTGAAATCAAACCTGGGACCTCATACGACAGGGGTCAGCAACTTGGAAGCCCCATGGTAAATCCG
Organism: Heloderma suspectum; assembly: GCF_057233095.1. Taxonomy (NCBI): domain Eukaryota; kingdom Metazoa; phylum Chordata; class Lepidosauria; order Squamata; family Helodermatidae; genus Heloderma; species Heloderma suspectum. Next base: position 40,176,183 of record NC_139460.1, on the reverse strand, counting down.
TGCCTTAAAGAATACAAATGGCCAACCAGTTGACATCACAGAAGCAAGCAACTAATGTGTTTGAAGGAGAGTTATGGCATGCGACTTGCTGGCAGTCCACTGTGACAAGTGAATGAAACACTGACGCAGTGGCTTCCATCTTTTCCTCAAAGTCCCCTCCCCACACCCCCAGGGAAAACTAGTTGCCCTCTGGGTCCATGCACATATGTGGTGCTTTATTGAGCTGTTGACCCCAGTAGTGGGCCTGCATCACAGAACCAAAAAATTGGAAGTGATCAAAAGGCCATCAAGTCCAACTTACTATGAGGTCCAGATCACCTATCGACCCATATCCTGGACAATGGAGGCTACTGCAAGTAAAAGGCACATATACTACCAGCATGCCAGCCAACTAACCATACAAAGCAGGAATCTGCCTATAACAGAGATTATGGCTTCACAATATTTGGCCAAAAATATTTTTATACCAATGGGACAATTAAATTTTTTTATCCTGCATGGAGTGGCGTAATAGAATGAGATCCTTGGGGGGAAGATACAAGTGGACAGACAGATAAACTAATTAGGATAACTAGACTCCATTCCTTTCCCTTCATTAAATACCCACAAGGCAACAGCCAGGTAATTTCACTTCAAAACTTTTTATATCACCTTTCACTCTCCAATCAAAATTATTCTGGGAAATCGCCTGAAGTGCTGATAACTGTACAAGTAGCATTAATCAGTTTCTGCAAGATTGCCTGTAGGTTGACAGTGCATTAGCCACTATTCTCAACATTCGCCAGTTCTGGCTTTACTTCCCAGATTTCTCATCTACCATTAAGAACACCAATAAATTTAGATTATGGAAGAGACAGTATGGGTTATCAGCTCTTTTCTTCCATGTGCATTATTCATAAACTGTGATGGGAAATCCAGTTCTGGGGTATGATTTGGAATTAAGTAGTCTTTGAAATGTAAATAAAATTCATGAGTATACTCTGCCTGCCACAAGAATGTGCCCTCATCAAAACCTTAAAGCATTTTCTCTTTCTCCACTGAGTTGCAATTTTATTTTCTTCCTTTCAGGCAGAAAATAATCAGAACTAAGTTTTTTCCCTACAGATAGCTCTCCGCTGGTATTAGTTTATACAGCTTGAAACTCTTAACTATCCATATCTGTAACTTATGGTCAGCATTATAGGAACCCATTTAGTTTTGCTTCCAAACTGATGAGTAGTTGGTGCATTTTATGTTTCATCTTTTATTTTCTTGTTTACTTTTATTGCTTGATCCTCTGCATGTTTATTCTGACATGACACCCATTAGTTTCTTCCAAGTGCCAAACTAAACATTGATCCAGTTCACACAATCAAAATAAGCCTTGGTAGCTTGTTTTAATCCCAAGCCTACATCACACATCAACCCAATACAAACCAGGGCCCCAGGGGGCTGCTTTTAACAAAATACATCAGTCGATCCAATCATGCATCTCCCATATAACATGTCATTTGGTCCCTAGGAGGTATACTTAGGATTTGGCTTTAAAGGTTTTGTAAGATTTGTTAGATTTCTCATCTATTGTATTCCAGATATGCCAGGATGCTCTAATTTAGATCTTTATGCAATAATGGCCTATGGCTTTGCCATTAATAAAAAGATTTCCTTCCAAACTGACTCATGATTTTCCAAGCTTCTGCCAAGCTGAGCTTATAAATGTTTTAACTGCAGCGGGACAAAACAGATACAGTCAAAGCTGTAACCTAACCACGTCAAGCAAGATACAGTTTCCCAGAGCTTACAACTTCTCCTGTAAGCTCTGGGAATCTTACAGCTTTTCCAGCCAGGGAAAACTACTCCAACTTTCATTTACCAGAAGACCACTGGCCCTTATTGGAAAGCCGTTCATATTATTGCACCAACTTTTCTGAATCTCTAGCTCAGGGCTAGACAACCACTGCCCAGATGTTTTGGACTACAATTCTCATCAGTCCCAGCCAGCACAGCCAAAGGGCAGGGATGATGGAGCTGTAATCCAACACATATGGAGAGCAGCAGGTTGGTCAAGGCTTGTGAGAACTGAAATACACCTGGTCTCCTGAGTGGCTGAGTATATCCCTACAGCCTCTACAGACTCTCCAGAAGAGTAGGAACATCTGGAGCACAGAGGAGGAGACTAAACATCATCCTCCACGCCTGTTTCTCATTGAGTTCTAAGAACTGCACAGAATGAGTGGGGCATGGGAGATATCAGCTGCTGCAGGTTGTAAAAAACCTGGTTACTATTTCTTAAATCTGGCACTTTTGAGGGACATGGTTATTGGTTGAAGGTTGGTTAATGCTGCACTGCACTGGAAAGTTTTGGTATATTTGACTTTGGCTTACTCATTACTGATTAATAAAAATTAATAGTGTACCTTAGTCATTGATTTTACCTAGTTTGTAATTAATTTAAAATGTTATGTTGGTATTAGTGAAATGGATTGTTTGGGTTGCTATCTTTGTTTTCGTATTGCTGTCCTTGTGTTGTTAGTGGCTCTGGGCACATTGTGTGGAAAAGCGGCTTACAATTAAAAGTGATAATGATGATGGCTGAAATAGTTGAATACTGCACTTTAGGGAGGGAAGGAAACACACACACACACACTGCTTATTATTAGCAGACCACCACCCCACACACACACACAAAAACACCCTCTGATAAAGCCACTCTGATAATTGCTAACAGAGTAATTCTTCCACCATGGAGAGCAGCCAGAATGCTTAGACGTATATTGGCCCCAAGTGACCTGGCTAATTTGGAGAAAAAATCTTTCCAATTAAATTGACAGGACAGAAAAGGCTGTCCTGATTATTTTTAGTGCTGCATGACCAACCTAAAATCCGTGACTGAATAAATGTTTAATATATAGCGCTGATAGCCATCTCCTGTTTGGCATGTTCCATATGACTTCTTTTGTTGTGTGCTTACATGCTTCCAACCTTAAAGCTCATCAAAAACATTAAGAGATCAAGGGTGAAAGGTTTAGACTCTCTGGAACCATGAGCACATTTCGTTGTCCTCTCACAGAGCTTTTATTTAGTGAACTGTAGCTCTGGGCTTTACTTTATAGGTCGCTGATTGAAAATTATGGCCATAATTTTGTGCAGCACTAATTGCTAACATAGTCAAGAAATGGTTTCAACACGAAGCATTAAGGGTTGCCTGAGCATATTGGAATCCTTTCCCCAACAAGATGAATTACACCTATTACTTTGTCTCAATGAGCTGTAATAACCTTGTGTTTCCTGCTCTGTCTGTGTGTGTGTGTGTGTGTGTGTGAGCTGTCTGTCTATCAATGATGCTTTCCAACTTATAATTACAGAACTATTTTTTCAAATGCAGAAGCTTCAATCCTGGACACCTTCTGTTAAAAGATCAGGAAACAAGGCTGGGAAAGACCACTACCCACAAGACAGGGGTGAGCAACCTATTTCCTTTTGAGGCTCACATTCACTTAGGGGTAATCTGCCAGGTGCGGGCGGAATCCAGTGGTGGGCAGGGTTAGAGCCAAAAGCAGGCAGATCCGCCCCTTTTCTCTTTCTGCCAGTTTTCTGTATGCCTCTCTTCTCTGTCGTCTTCCCCAAATGGGCTGTTGGAGAAGGGACAGTTTGTTCTTGCCAGGCATCTGAACTAATTGCTTGCAAAAGCCTTTTGAAATTATTCCAAGGGCCACATGATAATAGGCCGAGGGGCTGCAGGTTGGCCAAAACTTTTGGCCTAATACCTATGGCTGATACAACCAATCAGAGCACTTGGCTAGACAGGCCCACAGTCTGACAATGTAAGGGTGCAATACTATGTACGTTTAGACAGAAAAGAAGTCCTACAATCCCAGCAGCTGGGAGTTGTAGAACTTTTTCTATCTGAACATACATAGGAGTGCACCCTTATTTATTACATTATTTTTAATGCATTTATTACATTACATGCATAGGATAGTGCCTTCATATGTTCATATCTTCATATGCACCTTCATATATTCTTCTTATACTATGACTGTTTTTGGTCTTAAATTGCTTCTTGCAAAAATGACTTGGAATTAAATTTCAGAAAGGTCCAACATGCATCCACCTGCCCAGGGGCATCGTTAGGGGAAGGCACACCTGGGCACGGGCCCCGGATCTTTTGAGCTGTGCCCCAGATGTTTTGAGCCATCCTAATTGCCATTTTTAACATTTTCCCATTGACTTGCATTGGAAAACAGAAATGGCCATAACGTTTTTAGTTTGTATGATAAATACATGACATTTGGAGAACTGGTAGCCCCCATGGAGCTTATTGAACCTGCCCAATTTTAGGCAGTTAGGTCCAGTGGCTTTTGTGCTAGTCACAGGTAAAATTTGCTACTTTCAAGAAAATTTGTCAAAGCAAAAAGCTATATTTTTTTATGCTTCCACATACATGCATGGAATTGGGGGACCTGGCAGCCCCTATGGAGGTGGCTGAGCCTGACAAAGTTCAGGCAATTAGGTCCAGTGGCTTTTGTGCTAGCCACAGGTAAAATCTGCTTTTTTCAAGAAAATCTGTCAAAGTAAAGAGCTATAATTTTTGTGTGCATGCTTCCACATAAGTTTATGGAATTTGGGGACCTGGCAGCCCCTATGGAGCTGACTGAACCTGCTAAATTTCAGACCATTAGGTCCAGTGGCTTTTGTGGTAGCCATGCATAAATTTTCCTTTTCTCAAAGACTAAAACAAAAAGTAAAGAACTGTCAAGCCACACGGGGGATTAGAGATCCTAATCAGAAAGTGTTTAAGGTGACCATTAGGAGGTCACGATCCCTAATCTCTGGTGTAGGGTTTTTTTTTGAGGTGCAAAAAAACCTCTCTCCCCCTACTTTTCTGCTCTTCTATGCCCACTGTTGGGAGCTTGCTGGCAATGAAATTTTGAAGAGGGAGAAGGAAGGGAAGAAAAAGATCCATGTAAAATACTGGTATTTCACACTGCATCTCATTTTACTACCCCAAATTGGAAACTTTGGCTTCTGCAGAAGTTTAGTGGCTTCAGTACAGCAAAGGATCCAATCAGCCTCCACAAACTTCTTTCTCTCCTTCCACTTTAATTTCTCCTAAATAGCTGTAGGACTCAAATTATTCCAAAACAAGGGTTAGAAATATGTGGCTCCATGATCGAAGAACTGCTGAGGCTTTTAAATAGGTTCTACAGTTTTAAAAAAGCTAGAAAAAGCCCTTAGCCACCTCACCTCACAAAGTTAATTTAAGTGCATGTAATCCTTACAAACCCTCCACAGCCTCCCAAATTCCTCTGAAGTACTACATCTCTGAAAGGAGCCACTTAGCTTAGTGAATTCTCTCTACCCCCCACCCCCATGCACATTTCCAATCACCATTCTTCTTTTCTTCTTCCCTCCCCTATCCTGTTCTTTCTTTTTTTCTCTTCTTTATTCCACCCAGAGCATATCTTGGGGAATTCTTAAAGAGAATTCTCTTCAGTGGGCAAGAGAAGTTCTGAACTGTATTTGACTTTATACAAACAGACAAGAGGGCTGGTTTTTCTCCTCCTCAATCAAGCCTTTGAGGAAAGTGGGTTCACGTTAGGGATGTACGAAAGTCACTTACCTTTTCGCAGCTTGGCTTCGTGGTGGGGGGGAGGCGCTTCGCTTCTCCCCCCGAAGTTCAGGCGAGGGGGGGAGGTGTCCCGCCTCGCCTGGCCAAAATTCAGGCCGGGGAGAAGCGCCCCGTCTCCCCGGCCGCGAAACAAATAGTAAAAAAAAAAAAAAAAGACCCCATGATAGGCTACGTGACGATTTACGTAGCCTATCACGGCTAGATTTCCAAAGTCAGCTGTGATAGGCTACGTAAATCGTCACGTAGCCTATCATGTGTGACTTTGGGGGGAAAAAAAAGGCGCGTATGCAAATGGCGGCACCCATGGGGCACCGCCATTTGTGTTCCTTATTTTGGCATGTCTAGTCTACGTAAAGATTTACGTAGACTACAGCAAAAATAAGGGCATGCTTATTATAAATAAGGGCCGGCGGAGAATTTCCCAACCAACTTTGGGGGGCCGAATGTGTCGGCGCTCGGCCTCCTGAAGATTCAGGGAGAAATTCTCCGCCATCCCTAGTTCACGTGGTTGCAGAGAAACAAATCTGGGGCTGTTTTGTTTGTCAGTTGCCATTATCCAGCAATAGGAAGGGCTGTAGCTCAGTGGCAGAGCACACGCTTGGCATGTAGAAGGTCCCAGGTTCAATCCCCAGCATCTCCAGGTAGGGCCAGGAAAAAATCTGGCCTGAAACCGTGGAGAGCCGCTGCTGCCAGTCAGTGTCAACAGTTCTGCGCTAGATGGACCCAGGGTCAGACACAGGATAAGGTCGCTTCCTACGTTATTATGAACGGAAAGCTTTAATAAAAATAGGAGTTTGGGCTTTGCTTTTTAAGTGGAGGGAAGAGAAATACTGCTCATTTATATAATCCTTTGTATGCCTACTCAGAAGCCCCATTATGTTCAAAGAGGCTTTGCCTCAAGACAAGTGTGCATGGGATTCTAGCACAAATTACTTTTGTAGGGAGATTTGCACCTTGCACCCCTTCATGGATCACTGCCTTGTTGTGGCGAAGGGGCTTGCGTAACTCAGTGAAGCCATAAGCTATGCCATGCAGGGCCACCCAAGACGGACAGGTCATGGCAGAGAGTTCTGACAAAATGTGGTCCACTGGAGAAGGAAATGGCAACCCAGTATTCTTGCCAAGAAAACCCCATGGAACGTATCACAAGGCTAAAAGAGATGACGCCGGAAGATGAGCCCCTCAGGTCAGAAGGTGTCCAATATACTACTGGGGAAGAGCAGAGGGTATTTCCAAGTAGCACCAGAAAGAGTGAAGCGGCTGGGCCAAACCCGAAAGGACACTCAGCTGTGGATGTGTCTGGTGGTGAAAAGAAAATCCGATGCTGTAAAGAACAATATTGTTTAGGAACCTGGAATGTCAGATCAATGAATCAAGGTAAGCTGGAGGTGGTCAAACATGAGATGGCAAGATTGAACATCGACATCTTGGGAATCAGCGAACTAAAATGGACAGGCATGGGCAAATTTACTTCAGGTGACCATCATATCTACTACTGTGGGCAAGAATCCCTTAGAAGAAATGGAGTAGCACTCATAGTCAACAAAAGGGTGGGAAAAGCAGTACTGGGGTACAATCTCAAAAACAACAGAATGATCTCAGTACGAATCCAAGGCAAACCATTCAACATCACAGTAATTCAAGTCTATGCCCCAACCATTGAGGCCAAAGAAGCTGAGGTTGATCGGTTCTATGAAGACCTACAACACCTTCTAAAACTAACACCAAAAAAAGATGTCCTCTTCATCATAGGGGATTGGAATGCTAAAGTAGGAAGTCAAGAAATCACCAGGATAACAGGCAACCTTGGTGTACAAAATGAAGCAGGACAAAGGCTAATAGAGTTTCGCCAAGAGAACACGCTGATCATAGCAAACACTCTTTTCCAACAGCACAAGAGGCGACTCTACACATGGACGTCACCAGATGGTCAATATCGAAATCAGATTGATTATGTACTTTGCAGCCAAAGATGGAGAAGCTCTATACAGTCAGTTAAAACAAGACCTGGAGCTGACTGTGGCTCAGATCATGAGCTTCTTGTTGCAAAATTTCGGCTTAAATTGAAGAACGTAGGGAAAACCACTAAACCATTCAGATATGACCTAAATCATATCCCTTATGAATATACAGTGGAGGTGAGGAATAGATTTAAGGGATTAGACCTGATGCAAGAAATGCAAGAAAGCCAAGTGGCTGTCTGATGAGGCTTTACAAGTAGCTGAGGAAAGAAGGGAAGCAAAAAGCAAGGGAGAAAGGGGAAGATATATCCAACTGAATGCAGAGTTCCAGAGAATAGCAAGGAGAGACAAGAAGGCCTTCTTAAATGAACAATGCAAAGAAATCGAGGAAAGCAACAGAATGGATAAGACTAGAGATCTCTTCAAGACAATCGGAGATCTCAAGGGAACATTTTGTGCCAAGACGGGCATGATAAAGGACAAAGAAGGCAGGGTCCTAACAGAAGCAGATGAGATTAAGAAGAGGTGGAAAGAATACACAGAAGAACTATACAGGAAAGATCTGAATGTCCCTGGTAGCCATGATAGTGCGGTCACTGAACTTGAGCCGGACAACCTAGACAGTGAAGTCAAGTGGGCCTTAGGAAGCATTACTAAACACAAAGCTAGCGGAGATGACAGTCTTCCAACTGAGCTATTTAAAATCCTAAAAGATGATGCTGTTAAAGCGCTGCACTCAATATGCCAACAAATTTGGAACACTCAACAGTGGCCACAAGACTGGAAAAGGTCAGTTTACATTCCAATTCCAAAGAAGGGCAATGCCAAAGAGTGTTCAAGCTACCGCACAATTGTGCTCATTTCACATGCCAGCAAGGTGATACTCAAAATCCTACAAGCTAGGCTTCAACAGTATGCGAATCGAGAACTACAGGAAGTATAAGCAGAGTTTCAAAGAGGCAGAGGAACTAGAGATCAAATTGCCAACATTCGCTGGATCATGGAGAAAGCAAGAGAATTCCAGAAAAACGTCTATTTCTGCTTCATTGGCTACGCTAAAGCCTTTGATTACGTGGATCACAACAAACTGTGGCAAATTCTTAAAGTGATGGGAGTACCAGACAACCTTACCTGTCTCCTGAGAAACCTGTACGAGGGTCAAGAAGCAACAGTAAGAACCGGACATGGAACAACCGATTGGTTCAAAATTGGGAAAGGAGTACGACAAGGCTGTATATTGTCACCCTGCTTATTTAACTTATATGCAGAGTACATCATGAGAAACGCCGGGTTGGATGATTAAGATTGCCGGGAGAATTATCAACAACCTCCGATATGCAGACGATACCACCCTAATGGCAGAAAGCGAAGAGGATCTAAAGAGCCTCTTGTTGAGGGTGAAAGAGGAGAGTGCAAAAGCTGGTTTGAAACTCAACATTAAAAAAACTAAGATCATGGCATCTGGCCCAATCACTTCCTGACATATAGAAGGGGAAGAAATGGAAGCAGTGACAGATTTTATTTTCTTGGGCTCCAAGATCACCACAGACGGTGACTAGGGTTGGCGGAGAATTTCTCCCCGAAACTTCAGGGGGCCGAGCGCCAACGTGTTCGGCCCCCGAACAAGTTTCGGGGAGAAATTCTCCGCACCCCCCGCACCCCGCACCCCCCCCAGGACGGGACTTACCTTTGGCGAATGTCCCTCCCGGCGGCAGGTCCGGCCGGCGGTTCATCGGGTCTTCGTCCGGGGCGGGAGCAGCAGCCAGTCTTTCGACCGGCTGCCGCCGCCGCCATTCCAATCAAAGAAAAAAAAAACGCCCCCGTGATAGGCTACGTTAATCGTCATGTAGCCTATCACGGCTAGATTTGCAAAGTGAGCCGTGATAGGCTACGTAAATCGTCACGTAGCCTATCACGGGTGACTTTAAAAAAAAAAAAAAGCACGTACGGATAATGGCGGCCCCCATAGGGAGCCGCCATTCCCGTTCCTTATTTGGTCGCTGTAGTCTACGTAAAGATTTACATAGACTACAGCGACCAAATAAGGAACGCGAATGGCGGCTCCCTATGGGGGCCGCCATTTGCGTATGCGCTTTTTTTTTTTTTAAGTCACCCATGATAGGCTACGTGACGATTAACATAGCCTATCACGGCTGACTTTGCAGATCTAGCCGTGATAGGCTACGTTAATCATCACGTAGCCTATCATGGGGGCGTGTTTTGTTTTTTTTTTAAACTTTTTAGTTCGCGGACGGGCGAGGTGAGGCGCCTCCTCCCCGGCCTGAATTTCGGCCAGGCGAGGAGGGAAGCCTCCCCCCCGGCCTGAATTTCGGCCGGGCGAGGCAGGAAGCCTCCCCCCCGGCCTGAACTTCGCGGGGGGAGCAGCGAAGCCCCTCCACCCCACCGCGAAAAGCTTCGAGGACAGGTGACTTTCGTCCATCCCTAACGGTGACTGTAGCCATGAAATTAAAAGACGCTTGCTCCTTGGGAGGAAAGCTATGGCAAACCTAGACAGCATAGTAAGAAGCAGAGACATCACCTTGCCGACAAAGGTCCGTCTAATCAAAGCTATGGTTTTCCCAGTAGTAATGTATGGCTATTAGAGCTGGACTATAAGGAAGGCTGAGCGCCGAAGAATTGATGATTTCGAGCTGTGGTGCTGGAAAAGACTCTTACGAGTCCCCTGGACTGCAAGAAGGTCAAATCAGTCAATCCTAAAGGAAATCAACCCTGAGTGCTCATTGGAAGGACAGATACTGAAGCTGAAGCTCAAATATTTTAGCCACCTAATGTGAAGAGAAAACTCTCTGGAAAAGACCCTGATGCTGGGAAAGACTGAAGGCAAAAGGAGAAGGGGACGACAGAGGATGAGATGGCTAGATAGCATCACCAATGCATTGAATATGAACTTGAGCACGCTCCGGGAGAGAGCGCAGGACAGGAAGGCCTGGCGTGCTATGGTCCATGGGGTCACGAAGAGTCGGACACGACTGAACGACTGAACAACATTGCACCTTGATGTTCTGCATGTTTACTCAGAAATAAGTCCTGAGTTGTGAACATGGTACTGCAGGCTTAATACAGTGCCAACCCAATTCCGTCTAATGAATTGACTACCCTTTCAGCTCGATCCTATGCATGTTTTGTCATTTGTGTGCATTGTTTTTTGTGGGTTTTTTTGCATGAACTCTAGTTTCAGTGGTGAGGGAAAGGCACTTAGTACATGCTCAGAGCTTCTCCATAACTTAACCTTAATTTTGAAAACAGACTCATTGGCTGAATTCTGGTGAAGTCTTGGCACAAATGAAGTTATGCAGAGGAAGATACAATGACAGCTTGAGCATGATGATGAGGAGGTAGAAGAGAGTTTCACAAAACATCTGTTTTTAAGAAGAGACGCTGGAGGATGGTAGGATGAGGAGGGATGGTTGTACAGAGGGGAATAGAATTGGTAGGGGGAGAATGTAAGTGCACAGTGGTGAAAGAATAGCATTCTGCATATGCTCAGAGGCACTCTCTAAGAACATAAGAAGAGCCATGCTGCATCAGATCATGGTCCATCTAGTCCAGCATTCTGTTCACACAGTGGCCAACCAGATGTCCACAGGTAACCCACAAGCAGGACATGAGTGCAATAGCACATTCCCACCCATGTTCCCCTGCTGCTAACATTGGTGAAATGTAAATAAATTCTAGTATTTCTAAATTTGCATGCATGTATATCCTTCATGCAGGTTTCTTGCCTGGGGGACACCTCTAATGACCTGTGCATTTTCATACAAACTTACTCAAAAGCTATTGGGGAAGGGGGAAGGGAAGGGAAAGCAAATCACTCCCTCCCCCAATTTGGAGAACTCTCCTTCCACATGAACTGCTGCACCCATCCTTCTGAAACTTTGCTGTTTCTGACTTAGGGACAACTCTAGGCTGTCTGTAATTTTCAAAACAATGGTCCACAAAGAAAATAGGGAGATAAGTATGTCCTCTTTTGGAGACCTCAAAATGTCAAGGCTACCCTTGCACAAAAATCCCTGTGGCTATCATTCTGAAATTTGGCAGACATGGTCTTCTCTGATGGGGCAATGAATCCTGAAAATTTTATCCAATTCTTCCAAGTAATAAAGATGTTATTGGCAGTTCCCTTTAAAAGAAAATCAAAATATAAACCCGGCACCTATTTTTCTGACATTGGGCAGGTATAATCCTCTTCTAGGGGGCTACTATGCCTGAAATTATCATCCAGTTCTGGCCAAGAGAAAAAAGTTAACAGTTTTTCTCTAATTTCCCATGGTAGACAGCAGGAAACATAAAGACTCATTTTTCCAAACCTTGACTCAGGTTTGATGCTGAGCTGAAATGGTCCGACTATAAATTGGCCAGAGCAGAAGCAGGATGTTTTCCAAAACGCAGAATCGGGGTGTGAGTTGAAGTGGGGTGGGGGTGCATACTTCTTATGTATGTATGTAATCTATAGGAAATTAGCGAACAAACACACAACTGTAAGTGGGTCAGGTTAAACTAATATATTGTAACAATATGGAAACACATACAATAACATAGTGAGTGTTGGTAATCTATTCAGAATAGGGTTGTTGTTAGAACATTATAATTGTACATATGAATACAATTGTACATATACTGGTGGATAACAGAAGCATCTGTATCACAGGTATATACAAATTATTATTATCAGTTTCTACAACTGTGGCCCTTTTTTGTACTTGTATGTAATCTATACACACACGCAAGCACACCACATGCACACACCACACACACACGTTAGAGGTGCGCTTAGACTCGGATATATTATACACACACACACACACACACGCAAATTTGTGTTATGGGCCTGTGCCCTGGAACTTTTAAGAACCTAGCAACGCCCCTGCACCTGCCCAATACACCTCTTCAATAACTGACAAGATTTAATAGATGGACAGAAGCCAGATGCATTCTAGGCTCTCCACCAGACCCATTTCCACTTCACACTTTGTGGAGGAATTGCAAGGAAGAGCGGTTGACTCTATAAGCCAACCAAGAATGTGAGCAAAACCCTCATCCTGTTTGCCTCTCCAACTCAAAACTTTCTTTTTCCATTTTGTTTTCAACAATAAACAAATGCCTTTATTACGTGGCATTTCACAGTTCATAGTCACAGGCTCAGAAGAGTATGAAGGCAGTTTAAATTACTTAGCACTTGAGCTGGCTGTTCACAGAGAGCAGACACACACATTAGCCATCCATTTTAATTCTCCAGTTATGTCCAATTGAATTTTAAGAATGTAGTAAGTTGTGCAAAACTTTAAGCTGCTTTCTATCTTCCATTTTCTGTTATTTACACAATGAACATAATTCAATGTCCCTTCAGATAAAGTTCTATATAGAATTAGTTCATGTATGTATGTCTGCTATTATCCTATCTATCATTTAAAATGTTAGCCTGGCAGACTTTTAAATAATATTCATTAATTTTTATTAATAAATATTTATTAATATTAACATATTAAGTATGTTCTTGGCCTTTTCAAGTATTGTCTGTCTGTCTGTATTCAAGTACCGAAATGATCTGTTCTTAGACAAGTGGGGCTCTTTGTTGTATATGGTTTTTGGTTTTTCGCACACCATTCTTGGGCATTTGAGGAAACGAACATCCCTTTAAAACAATTCTTGCCAAATTTAAAACAATTATTTCAATGAGAGTAGAAGAGCAAGTAATAGACTCAGAGCATATGCTGTTAAATAAGTAGAAATATAGAAGATTAATAAAAGCCATGAGCACTCTCAAACCTGTATTATTTAGAGTTCATTGCACCAACAGAGCCAGGGAAATCCTTATGCAGGACTGACCAGGAACCCCCTTGCTGGATTAGGAACAGGTGTGCAGCAGATTAGAGGCAAAGAGTCTATCAATGGGATTCCCATCCCACTTAATTTCTATGGAGATACACCATGGCCTCAACTCCTCATCCCTCCCTTCTACAACTAGGCTTGGGGGAAAAGCCTTATATTGCCACCAAAGGGAGGTTCTTGTCAAGTGTAAATTTTCACGCAAGGGTGAGAGGTGTGTGCGTGCGCGCGCATCACAGCTGGGGAAGGGAAGGAAAGGTTAACCCTCCCTTTCATAGACACTGTGTTCCCCCCGACCCAAATATCCCCCTGCTTAGTAAAAAGCCTCCTACTGGTGCACCAGAAGGCTTTTATTCCAATCTAGTTGCGTGGGGCTGTTATGAGGTAACATGAGTATGCAGTATGTGCATATATACACATGCACAGATGTGTACAAATGCATGCGTACATGTTTCCAAGCCTGATTCTCGGTGCTGGTTTTGACCTATAAAGCCTTACACGGCTCAGGACTGCAACACCTGATGGAGCGCCTCTCCTGGCATGAACCTACCTATACGCTACATTCATCATCTAAGACCCTTCTCCAGGTGCCTTCCCTGAGACAGGCTTGGAAGGCGGCAACAAGGGAGAGGGCCTTCTAGGTGGTGGCCCCCCAATTATGAAATGATCTCCCCCGGATCATTTTAATTAGGCTTTCCCTAATTTTTTAGCTTTTAATCTTTGTAAACCACCCAGAGTGCTTCAGCTATTGGACGGTGTAGAAATAAATGAAATGAAATATCGTGTGCATCACCCTGTCCCCTTTTGCTTTGACCTTGCCCAGTCTAGACTTATGGTCCCAGGCCGAGAAAGGCCTCCCATCCCTGGGACTGCACAGCCACACGCGCTCTCTCAGCACATCATGTCGTACACTTTGTTGCATGCCTCTAGCTCAGCCCAGCCTTCCCCAACTTGGCTCCCTCCATATGTTCTAGACTACAATCACCATCACCCATGATTAGCCATGGCAACTGAGACTGATGGGAGTCATAGTCCAAAACAGCTGGAGGGACCCAGGTTGAGGAAAGGCTGGCTTAGCAGGAGGAGGTGGCAGAATCTACAGATGATAAAATGGGCCAAACCATTTCGGACTGTAGGGGGAATGACATTTTTTAATTCTCCTCTCCATACAACACTTCTCTGTAAGAAGAAAACTTGCACATGATGGACAAAGGCTCCAGCCTCATCCACATATCTGATGTGCTCGATTTCTACTTGCAGAAATGTGTTTAACGGAATAGTAAAAATAATGTGTTTTTCCACCTACAGCCTTAAATTGTCCAGTCCATGATAGCTATAGAGTCCACGATTCTGCTGCAAATGTAGAATCACCCTATAGCTGGATCAAGGCACTTGTGCGTAGATCATTGTACCTACCCAGCATTAACAAAATCTAGCTTGAAAGACTAGATTGTAAGTAGAAAAAGCTACTGCTTTGATAAAATATAATCGCGCCTGTGAACAGACTTCTTTGGAAAACCTTAAGCCCATCACTCTGTTCCAAGATTTTTTCCAGACTGCACAGCTGAACTGATTTACCACTGGAAAGAGAGGTAGTTCGCATCAACTTTAATTGTCTTGAATTGTTTTCATTCCTATTCTCGATCTCCCTAAAGTAAGAAACCATCTGAACATTCATTTTCACTGTACCCACTCATACATTTCAGACTTGGCTGATAAAATGGTAGTTCTCAGTGTGCATTCTATTTATCCTGAGAGAAATGAAACTATTTAACAAGAAGTTAAATAAAATCTTGCTCAGAGGGCATCATAAGCACAACCATCTCACTATTGTGTTGTCTTCCTACCTATCATCTACCAATTGTACATTTTAGAATTGCTTTATGAAATTAAGGCTGTAATCCTAAGCACCTGGGAGTAAGTACCATTGATAGTGGTACATCCTTCTGAATAAACATGCTGTGCAGCAGGTTGCATAAGGCGTATCAATTGAACAAACAGCAACAGACTTACATCAAATTCCATTTTTTAGAAGTGACTCATTTTGCCTTTAGGGAATTTAAAATATATATGTATTACAGGGCTAATTCCACCCCCTCGTGCCAGAGATCAGAGAGGGTCTAAACTTGAATGTAAGGTTTAACTATTGAACCTTAAGCTAGAATGTTGCTCAGATAACCCTTTAATCACACAGAAATGTCAACAATCCGTAAATAGCATCTCTTATGGCTTTTTCCTGTTAAAAAAACCTGCAAACACAAAATATACTTTCATTGCAGCATGAAAATATGTCATTGTAGCCTGCGATCTCAGGTTCTGTACTACATACCCAGTATTTTAAGCTACATATAGGCCTGAAACCAAGAAAAAAAAAAAAGACAAGGCCAGACTTCCAAATGGCTTACCATGCCTTAGTGCAAGGGTGTTCTACTTGCGGAGATTGGGGGGGCCACATTAGGGAACCCACCAACCTCACTACCAACATTGCCATTGCCCAAATTGCCAAGTATGCTGCTGCAGCAGTTCTTGCAATTTTGCAAGAAAACAAGGCGCAAGCAGAATAGTGCTCTCAGCAAAGGAGAGCCCACTACCTCTCACGGCAGTCTGTCCCATCAACAAACAACTGTTGCCAAACAACTGTTCCCAGCAGCTGCTGTGAAAAAAGGCAAACTCCACTTTAGGCATCATTAGGAAAGGAACTGAGAATAAAACTATCTTATACAAATCTATGGTGCATCTACACTTGGAATACTGTGTACAGTTCTGGTCACCACACTTAAAAAGAGATATTGTAGAGCTGGAAGAAGTGCAGAAAAGGGCAAATGAAATGACCGAGGGGATGGAGCAACTCCCCAGTGAGGGAAGCTTACAACAGTTGGGATTGCTTTGCTTGGAAAAAAGGAGGGGAAGGGGAAGAGATAATAGAGGTCTACAAAATTAAGCATGGTGCGGAGAATGTGGCCCCCACTCTGTGGAACTCCCTCCCTAAGGAACTCTGTCATGCCCCCTCTTTAATGAGCTTCCACCATGCAATAAAAACATGGTTGTTCAGGCAGGCATTTGGGGTGGGTTAGGGTATTTTAGAAAATGTTTTTATTGTAGAATTTTATTGTTTTAAACTGTTTTATTATATGCTGTACATCGCCCAGAATGGCTGGGTGACCAGCCAGATGGGCGATTAATACATTTAATAAATAAATAAAATAAAAATAAAATGTGAATAGGGAAACATTTCTCTCTCTCTCTCTCTCTCTCTCTCATAATAGAACCCGGGGTCATCCCATGAAGCTGATTGGTGGGAGATTCAGGATAGATAAAAGGAAGTACTTCTTCACACAGCGCATAGTTGAACTATGGAATTCACTTCCACAAGATACAGTGATAGCCACCGATTTGGATGGCTTTAAAAAGGGGTTAGACAAATTTGTGGAAGAGAAAGCCATGTATCAAGAGCTACTAGTCCTGATGGCTATATGCTACTTCTAATATCAGAGGCAGTATACCTATGTACACCAGTTGCTGGGGAACATGGGCACAAGGGTGCTGTTGCACTCACGTCCTGCTTGTTGGCCACTGTGTGAACAGAATGCTGGACTAGATGGACCCTTGGTCTGATCCAGTACAGCTCTTCTTATGTTCTTAGGATTAGGAGGTTTCTCCCAATAATGAGCTGAAATTTGCTTCTTGAAATTTCTATCTATTCATTCTAGTCCCGCCCTCTGAAGCAAGAGAGAACGTCTGCTCCATCTTCTGTATGAGAGCCCTTTAGATATTTTAAGACTGTTATCATATCTCCCCTTAATTTTCTCTTCCCCAGATTAAACATACCAGCTCTTTCAACCATTCTTTATAGGACTTGGTTTCCAGACCCCTCATTATCTGGGTTGCCCTCTTACGGACATGATCTCCAAGAGAGCACTATAGTTGCTGAACAGACAATAAGGTTAGGTTAAAGATGCCTGGTCTAACGATAAACAAGATCTGTATGATGTACAGATTGATGACCAGTTCAATACAGTCTACATGAAAGTAGAACTTACAAGATATTCTTAAAGTTTTTCTGCAAGCACTTGAAATTGTTCACATCCATTTTCAAATCAGATCCTCATGTCAGCTCCTTCAGTTGTGAACATCAAAGTCAAGCCATTTTCTCCTCACACAAGTCATCACACAACTATTTATTTTCAAGAGCCTTTGGATTTTGCTTGTAAGAGATGTAGAGACACCGCAGCAAGCCTTCCATGGTCCACTGGAAACTGCAGAAGAGTTAAACTAATTTTTAGATATCACATTAAATTCAAAAAGATGACAAATGGCACAACCCTTCTGTTTACTCAGAAGTAAGTTTTGCAGTGCTTAGTATGACTTACTCCCTATTATGCGCACTTATGACTCAGACTTTTGAGGAAATAAGTGCTACTGAAATTAAGGAATTACTTCTAAGTAAACATGCTTCAGCTCAGCCTAAGTGAGACACCAGTCTTCCCCGCACTGTGAAACTTATTCAACAGAGCACATTTGGGAACTTCAGAGATTCAACCTTACAGTCGTGTTTCAGATTCAAGCTAAATGGGAGCACCGCATGAGACACTGGAAATAACCACATGGACTATTTCCCAAAAGACATACCTGGATCCTGCCCGAATGCCAAGATAGCATTTCCAAAATAAACGCAAGTTCTTGTTTCCTAGAAATGGCTTTGCGCGTCACACATGATGGTTTCAGAATAATTGAAACTCGACATTCACTATTTTATTGTCAAATGCAGTGATACACTGGTGGGCTGCTGCTTGTGCAGCATCACAAACCATTTGGATGCTCAAAGCTACACATCAGAACACCATAGCTTCCAGTCCATCTTCCATAAACTTCTTGTAGAGGGCCATGAACTTAGCCACAAACGCTTCCAGGTGATAAATGGCTTTGTTGCCCAGCTGCAGTCGGTGCTCATAGAAAGCTGCCATCTCCACAACCTCTCCTTTCAGCTGCCCATCGCAGTTGTTCAGAAGTTCGGACAGAAGGCCCTAAAGTAAGCAACATGCAACAATATTTAACCATCAGAGAATTATGTTCTTCTGCAAGCTGCAGCCAAGGTCTGGGCACTGAACGTTGGGACTGCAAACCAAATCCGGTCCACCTGGGACAGGGGTGCAGAAACGCTTCCAGCCCAAGGGTTGAATACCATTTCAGAGAAGCCCTCTGGGGCTGCATTCTGGGGCTGAGCAGTGCCAAACGCTAAAGGGAAAGGGCCAAACCTCCCAGAAGGCCGCCATACTGTAGCGTAAAGCTCTTACTGCGAGTAACTAAGCTTTAAGAAAAGCATTTTAACCTTTTAGAATGGGGGAAAGACTGTACAAAAACTAGAAAACCACCAAATGATCAGTGATTGAGGGAAAGGGGGCGATGCCGGGGGAGGGGGGGGGGAGGGGAGGGGAGGGGAGGGGAGGGGAGGGGAAGGGGAGGGGGCGATGCCGGGGGAGGGGAGGGGAGGGGGAGGGGGCGATGCCAGGGAAGGGGAGGCGAGGGGAGGGGGAGGGGGCGATGCCGGGGGAGGGGAGGGGAGGGGAGGGGAGGGGGAGGGGGCGATGCCGGGGGAGGGGAGGGGGAGGGGCCGATGCCAGGGGAGGGGCCGATGCCGGGGGAGGGGCCGATGCCGGGGGAGGGGCCGATGCCGGGGGAGGGGAAGGGGGAGGGCCTTCTGGGGCATCCCTGAGGGCCAAATTTGGCCCCAGTCCTGAGGTTCTGCACCCCTGACCTGGGTCAATCCAGCCCTCTGGAGTTCTCCAGATTGCCACCCCCCTTCCACTGGCCCACCTCCTTCCCCCCAACTGCTGGTTGCTTGGTAGTTTCCCAGCTTGTGTGTTTTTCCCTGTCTAAATGGTTAAAACGCCTCTCCTAAAGCTTAGTTACTAGCAGTAAGAGCTTTATGCTAAAATATGCTGGTATTTTTGACCTACCTGTGTCTTTAATCTACCCCAGCCTTGCCCACTACTAGAACATGTTCCCCTTCTCTGAAAGTGAACTGAAACCTCAGGCTGAAAGAGGTTCAACATCCCTGTTATAAGTAATATAGACTCTCAACAATCTATAAAAAAACACTTCATGAGGATTTGGTAATTCAAACTACGATTTCCGATTTCAGAGGAGGAGCATATTGGCACATAAAAAAATAGTTGTTATATTTAAAGAGATAGTCAATATTACCTAGAATTCTTCCCCACCCACCCCCACCAAGTAATTATGAATGGGGTCACCACCATGCAGAGTGCCATGAATGGTAAAATAAATTTTTAAAAAGGGTATTAACTCTTCTCCACCTATATCACCACCCACAGTTCCCTTTAACCCTAGCCTCAGTTACTAAACAAATTAAGAACCATTACATCTGTTACCTTTATTATAATCTCTGGAGGAATGCAATGGGTTAAGAGCTCATAAAGTCGCCCACGAACTTCAAGAAGCCTATTAGAAGAAAATCATTAAAACATTACAGCACAAGTAGGCCACATTTAAAATATCTTTTAATTACAAAGTTTTAACTCTAGTCACTGGAAGTTAATTTTTTGTAACAGCCTTTTAAAAGTATTTCTTTTACTTGCACTCTACTTAAATAGGTATTAATAAAAAAAAAGCAACAGCTCTGATAATGCCAGTTAAATTACCAAGTCAGAACATTTCAGTTTTCGGAATACTAAGCTCCAGTTGTAGATGCTTATTCCCCCGTTGTTTTTAAACCTTTTGTCAAATATGACAACTTCCAGAAAATTTTCATGGCTACAGAAATGACTTACGATGTCCTGCATCTTTCTATCATTTTCATATGCACTTTTAGACATTTGCAGCAGAAACATCACTGATAAATATATTCACTCTTAACATCTCAATTGCCCTTTCTTATCTGAAGTGGCTTATATGTAGTATATTTTTGTCTACACTATGGCTTGAATTCTATGTTGTTCCTCTGTTCGTGTAACCTTATCTTATGATTTCCTCTAAATATTTATTTATTTATTGTATTTCTATCCTGCCTTTTTTCCTCTTGCAAGGAACTCAAGGTGGCTTACATTATCCTCCATTTTATCCTCACAACAGCCCTGTGAGGTAGGTTGGGCTGAGAGTCTGTGACTGGCCCAAAGTCACCCAGTGAGTTTCCATGGCCGAGCGGGGACTAGAACCCAGTTTTCCCAGCTCCCAGTCCAACACTCTTGCCACTACACCACACTGGCTCTCAATATGCATAATTCATTCACATTGGAAGACAATACTGTGGTGAAAAGTAGGTTGCTTCAGCGACTGACTGAACTTCAGGGTAAGGCAAAGAACACTTATGTCAGCCTTCCCCAACGTGGTGCCCTCCAGATGTTTTGGACTGCAACTCCCAGCATTCCTGAGCATTGACCATGCTAAGGATGATGGGAGTTGAAGTCCAAAGCATCTGGAGGGGACGAGGTTTTTGATCTGCCCAACAACAACCACTATCTGGGCAGTTTGCAAAAGCTTAAAGAATAAAGAACAAAAAAACAAAATACAGAACAAAACAGCTGACACGGAATAAGACATATTCAAACAGCCATAAAATCTAAAAAAACCTAAACTCTGAAATGGGGAACTCCTCTTCTCCAGCAGCCACCTGTGCCCCCACCCCCACAGTATCGGAGGACCCTCCAGAACATAATGGCATGAGGTGTGGAGAGCAGCAGGAATTGATGAAAACTGCCCCCCTCTTCTGTTCACACTAAAAGCGCCTTGGGATCCAAGCTAGATGTTACCAACCAGCTAGAAGAGAGCCACAGCGAAGTCCTATGAACTGAGAAATAAGTCCTGCTGAGTTCAGTGGGGTTTAGTCTTTTTCTGCTGTGGCACCCCGGCTGTGGAATGAGCTCCCTAGTGAGGTTCGCCTGGCACCTACATTGTATTTCTTTCGGTGCCAAGTGAAGACCTTTTTATTTTCCCAGGCATTTTAGCGTTTTAGCTTTCTAGACTTTTAGCTTTGCTGTTTTAAATCTGTATTTTAAATTCCTGCACTGCTGCTAGGTTTTATTGTGGTTGTATTGTTATATTGTGGTTTTAATGTTCTATATATTTTAAATTCCCCTTCATGGATCATTGCCTTGTTGTGGCAAAGGGGCCTGTGTAATTCAGTGAAGCCATAAGCTATGCCGTGCAGAGCCACCCAAGACGGACAGGTCATGGCAGAGAGTTCTGACAAAATGTAATCCACTGGAGAAGGAAATGGCAACCCACTCCAGTATTCTTACCAAGAAGAATACATTGCCCATGGAACGTATCACAAGGCTAAAAGATATGATGCCGGAAGATGAGACCCTCAGGTCGGAAGGTGTCCAATATACTACTGGGGAAGAGCAGAGGGAATTTCCAAGTAGCGCCAGAAAGAGTGAAGCGGCTGGGCCAAAGCCGAAAGGACACTCAGCTGTGGATGTGTCTGGTGGTGAAAAGAAAATCCGATGCTGTAAAGAACAATATTGTTTAGGAACCTGGAATGTCAGATCAATGAATCAAGGTAAGCTGGAGGTGGTCAAACATGAGATGGCAAGATTGAACATCGACATCTTGGGAATCAGCGAACTAAAATGGACAAGCATGGGTGAATTTAATTCAGGTGACCATTATATCTACTACTGTGGGCAAGAATCCCTTAGAAGAAATGGAGTAGCACTCATAGTCAACAAAAGGGTGGGAAAAGCAGTACTGGGGTACAATCTCAAAAACAACAGAATGATCTCAGTACGAATCCAAGGCAAACCATTCAACATCACAGTAATTCAAGTCTATGCCCCAATCACTGAGGCCGAAGGAGCTGAGGTTGATCGGTTCTATGAAGACCTACAACACCTTCTAGAACTAACACCAAAAAAAGATGTCCTCTTCATCATAGGGGATTGGAATGCTAAAGCAGGAAGTCAAGAAATCACCAAGATAACAGGCAAGCATGGCCTTGGTGTACAAAATGAAGCAGGACAAAGGCTACTAGAGTTCTGCCAAGAGAACACGCTGATCATAGCAAACACTCTTTTCCAACAGCACAAGAGGCGACTCTACACATGGACATCACCAGATGGTCAATATCGAAATCAGATTGATTATGTACTTTGCAGCCAAAGATGGAGAAGCTCCATACAGTCAGTTAAAACAAGACCTGGAGCTGACTGTGGCTCAGATCATGAGCTGCTTCTTGCAAAATTCCGGCTTAAATTGAAGAACGTAGGGAAAACCACTAAACCATTCAGGTATGACCTAAATCATATCCCTGATGAATATACAGTGGAGGCGAGGAATAGATTGCAGGGATTAGACCTGATAGACAGAGTGCCTGAGGAACTATGGGCGGAGGTCCGTAACATTGTTCAGGAGGCAGCAACGAAATCCATCCCAAAGAAAAAGAAATGCAAGAAAGCCAAGTGGCTGTCTGATGAGGCTTTACAAGTAGCTGAGGAAAGAAGGGAAGCGAAAAGCAAGGGAGAAAGGGGAAGATATATCCAACTGAATGCAGAGTTCCAGAGAATAGCAAGGAGAGACAAGAAAGCCTTCTTAAATGAACAATGCAAAGAAATCGAGGAAAACAACAGAATGGGAAAGACTAGAGATCTCTTCAAGACAATCGGAGATCTCAAGGGAACGTTTTGTGCAAAGACGGGCATGATAAAGGACAAAGAAGGCAGGGACCTCACAGAAGCAGATGAGATTAAGAAGAGGTGGAAAGAATACACAGAAGAACTATACAAGAAAGATCTTAATGTCCCTGATAGACATGATAGTGCGGGCACTGAACTTGAGCCGGACATCCTAGAGAGTGAAGTCAAGTGGGCCTTAGGAAGCGTTAGTAACAACAAAGCTAGCGGAGATGACAGTCTTCCAGCTGAGCTATTTAAAATCCTAAAAGATGATGCTGTTAAAGTGCTGCACTCAATATGCCAACACATTTGGAACACTCAACAGTGGCCACAAGACTGGAAAAGGTCAGTTTACATTCCAATCCCAAAGAAGGGCAATGCCAAAGAGTATTCAAACCACCGTACAATTGCACTCATTTCACATGCCAGCAAGGTGATGCTCAAAATCCTACAAGCTAGGCTTCAGCAGCATGTGAACCGAGAACTACCGGAATTACAAGCGGGGTTTCGAAGAGGCAGGGGAACTAGAGATCAAATCGCCAACATTCGCTGCATCATGGAGAAAGCAAGAGAATTCCAGAAAAATGTCTATTTCTGCTTCATTGACTATGCTAAAGCCTTTGATTATGTGGATCACAACAAACTGTGGCAAATTCTGAAAGAGATGGGAGTACCAGACCACCTTACCTGTCTCCTGAGAAACCTGTACGAGGGTCAAGAAGCAACAGTAAGAACCGGACATGGAACAACCAATTGGTTCAAAATTGGGAAAGGAGTACGACAAGGCTGTATATTGTCGCCCTGCTTATTTAATTTATATGCAGAGTACATCATGAGAAATGCCGGGTTGGATGAATCACAGGTCGGAATTAAGATTGCCAGGAGAATTATCAACAACCTCCGATTAGGGATGGCGGAGAATTTCTCCACGAATCTTCGGGAGGCCGAGTGCCGACGCATTCGGCCCCCCGAAAGTGTTGGGGAAATTCTCCGCCTGCCCCCCGCCCCCCCCCCCGGGATGGGAATGTCCCTCTCGGCGGCGGGTTCCGGCGGCGTTCCGGCGGGGGTGGGGGCCGGTCTCTCGACCGGCTGCCGCCGCCGCTACAAAATAAAAAAGTACAGTAAAAAAAAACAACACACACCTGTGATAGGCTACGTGACGATTTACGTAGCCTATCACGGCTAGATTTCCAAAGTCAGCCGTGATAGGCTACGTAAATCGTCACGTAGCCTATCACGGGTGACTTTGGGAAAAAAAACGCGTACGCAAATGGGGCGCCGCCATATGTGTCCCTTATTTGGACAGGGGCAGTCTACGTAAAGATTTACGTAGACTACGGCGAAAATAAGGGAACGCTGTTTGCGTTGCCCTTATTTTCGCCATAGTCTACGTAAATCTTTACGTAGACTAGACGTGCCAAAATAAGGAACGCAAATGGCGGCGCCCATGGGGCGCCGCTATTTGCATACGCACTTTTTTTTTTTTCCCCAAAGTCACCCGTGATAGGCTACGTGACGATTTACGTAGCCTATCACGGCTGACTTTGGAAATCTAGCCATGATAGACTACGCAAATCGTTACGTAGCCTATCACGGGTGTGTGGTTTTTTGTTTTTGTTTACTTTTGTTTTCGCGGCCGGGGAGACGGGGCGCTCCTCCCCGGCCTGAATTTCGCCGGTGAGGGATGGGGCGCCTCCCCCCCCCGGCCTGAATTTCGGCTGGGCAAGGCGGGGCGCCTCCCCCCTCGCCTGAACTTCGGGGGGAGAACGGAAGCACCTCCCCCCCACCGCGAAGCAAGCTGCGGGACAAGGTAAGTCCCTTTCGTCCATCCCTACCTCCGATACGCAGACGATACCACCCTGATGGCAGAAAGTGAAGAGGATCTAAAGAGCCTCTTGTTGAGGGTGAAAGTGGAGAGTGCAAAAGCTGGTTTGAAACTCAACATTAAACATACTAAGATCATGGCATATGGCTCCATCACTTCCTGGCATATAGAAGGGGAAGAAATGGAAGCAGTGACAGATTTTATTTTCTTGGGCTCCAAGATCACCGCAGACGGTGACTGTAGCCATGAAATTAAAAGACGCTTGCTCCTTGGGAGGAAAGCTATGGCAAACCTAGACAGTAGAGACATCACCTTGCCGACAAAGGTTCATATAATCAAAGCTATGGTTTTCCCAGTAGCAACGTATGGCTGTGAGAGCTGGACTATAAGGAAGGCTGAGTGCCGAAGAATTGATGCCTTCGAACTATGGTGCTGGAGAAGACTCCTATGAGTCCCCTGGACTGCAAGGAGGTCAAATCAATCAATCCTAAAGGAAATCAACCCTGACTGCTCATTGGAAGGACAGATACTGAAGCTGAAGCTCAAATATTTTGGCCACGTAATGCGAAGAGAAAACTCCCTGGGAAAGACCCTGATGCTGGGAAAGATTGAAGGCAAAAGGAGAAGGAGACGGCAGAGGATGAGATGGCTAGATAGCATAATCGATGCAATGAATATGAATTTGAGCACACTCCAGGAAAGAGCGGAGGACAGGAAGGCCTGGCATGCAATGGTCCACGGGGTCACGAAGAGTCAGACACGATTTAACGACTGAACAACAACAACATTTTAAATTGTTTTATTGTGTGCCATTTGGTTTTAATTTTTGTGAACTGCCCAGTGAGCTTCAGCTATTGGGCAGTATAGAAATGAAATAAGTAAATAAATAGTCCCAGGTAATTTGGTGGAGGATTGCAGCCCAAACACAGTTAATATTGGCACAGAGCTCTGAGGAACACTACTGATGTTGCACGTGGAACCCACTCTTTTACACAGTGTATCTTTCCTAAGTTTTGCTTCACCAACCTGCCTATCAGGACATGACGATGCCTTTGTTTAAAGAACAGCACTCGTTGCCTACGTGCTTCTGGACCCAACTAAAGGTGCTGCTTTCAACCTTTAATGCCCCAAACAGCTTGGGACCCGAGGCCCAAAGGAGAATCTCTCCCTTTATCAGCCTGCCTGCGTTTTAAGATCTGCTGAGGAACCTCTGCGCATAGCGCCCACTCCATTTTATATGTGAACGAAGAAAAGAGCCTTCTCTGTTGTGGCGCCTCAATTGTGGAACGCCTTCCCCATAGAAGTGTGACTGGCATCAGCTCATCTTTGGTGTCAGGTAAAAATACTGCTTGTGCGGGCATGGTTAGTTTGGCCTGTATGTTACTGGTTTAAAAAAGAAAAATTAGGATTGTATTTTTATTTTTGCAATTTATCATGTATGACTATTGTGATCTCCTTTTTATACTGTCCTGATAGCTATTTTTTGAAGAGCAGTCTAAATTTTAATGACGTAAATATAAGTGCCTTGGAAATAAAAACATTTTTCCTAGCCCTGGATGTAACCGGAACATGAAAATATGTTGCTAATATTTTAAAACTGTTCAGCTCCAGTAGCTGCTTACACTTGGGGTTGCATCCAAGTTGCAAAACTACTTGTAGAATCAATGTTTTGAACTTGACACTTATGCAAAGATGAAAGTGGGGTTTGCAAGCAGTAGAACGGGATGGGCATCCTGTAGTCCTACAGGTGTTTTGATCTACAGTTCCCATCATCCCTCACCACTGACTATATTGGCTAGGAATGATGGGAGTTATAGGCCAAAACATCTGGAGGGCCACAAGTTGCCCACCCTTGCACTGTTGGGAGTTGGACACAGGTGGATACAGCCCTTTGTCTCCAAGGCAATGTTCCTCCATCTCAGCATATAACATACAAAATCTGAACCAAAAAAGAACCCACACTTCATTGAAAAAACTCTGTACCTTTAAAAAACATTTTTATTAAGAGCAGTTTATGGGTTGGATCCAACCCTCATGTGACTAGACTTCCCCATCCCTCTCTTCCCCATGCAGCTCCCCTGTGTGCGCCCCAAATCTGCTCCAGAGTGTCCCCCAACCCTCGGAACCAGATTTCGGGGCATGCAAGGGGAAGGGGAAATCCATTCTGGTAGTGATTCCCTTCTGCGGACAGAATTGCCCCATCAGATACAACCCATGAATTCCTAGACAGTCACCTATTTTTCCTGTACCTAAAGGTACATACACAAAAACAGTTCACATTTAACAGGATCACACAGAAGAAAATGCATGTTTGAAACTTAGGGCGCATTCCTATGGCCGCTAGTCAGTGGCTAAACAGCCATAGGATAGGTCAGTTCCCGGAAACCGACCTCAGAGCCCGCACGCTGAGGTCGGTTCCCTGAGAACCAACCTTCACCACCACCCCCCACACTGCCTCGTAGGCAGCGAGGATCGGCCCTACACTCTGCACTCATAAGAGCACAAAGCAGCAAAAATGGGGCGTTCCTGGGGGCAGGACAGGGTGGGCATAAGTGCTGTTCCGATGCTTCCTATAAGTCATCCAGCGTCCGCCCCCACCCCCTGCTCTGACTTCATGAATGCAGGGTGGCTGAAGCGTGGAGGGGATGATGCCCTCCACACTGCTCCTGCCCTGCATTGGATAGGCAGTCGCCTCCAAGTTCAGAGGAGGACACCTATCCTGATAGGATTGCGCCCTTAGTCCCATGTTGCATACCTCTAGAGCAGGACATTTATAATGGCAACCATACTGGAAAATAGTGAAAGCTGTTACAAAGTTTTAATGCGATCAACAGCAAAAGATGTGACTAACAATGTCATCCATCCAGAGCAGTAAAGATTAAATGCTCCAAATGTGCCACAACAGGCTGTCATTCTATGTCTGCCAATGCAATGTATCTACAGCCACAGACGTTTGGCAGCTGCAACGACATGAGGACAGCAATGAATTGGTGGCAATGCCACTGCACTCCATAGCCAAAAGGGGGGAAAGTTTTATAGCACAAACAAACAAAAAAAGCTGCCCTCATCACTTCCAGCTGGAAATGCTGCATCGCCCTGAGCAAGCAAGTTTGTTTTACAATAGCTCGAGTCAATTCAGCAGTTCTGGGAATATTGGAGATAAGAACTGTTAATATCCCAGCAAGTTGTTTCATCCGCTATATCCCATCACAACCTCCTTGTTGAAAAATAGCAGGGCTCTACTTAGCTCAGCTATCTGGTAAAATGAATTTCACCGCACCCTCACAAATAAATAAAAACAAAAGGGGGGGGGGGATGCACTACATCACAAAACTGTAAACTATAGACACCTGCTCCCCACACAGGTAGAGTTGCTCCATTTTGAACGTACAAGCAGCTGTATACCCCCGGAAGCAGACTTGATCAAAACCATGGGATTCTGGCTGGCCAGGGCATGCTGCGAGTCGGAGGCCTTTCTTCTGTCTAAACATGCACTGGATTGTGCCCTAAGAGCGGGAGAAGCTTCATGGGAACTCCTATGCGCTGCCTCCACCTTCTACTCCACCTCCCCTCTGCTGGGTGATGGGCACTGGAGAGAAACAAACGAGCCTGGCTAGCAAGGGGCAGCTTTTGCTCCCCCCACCTCCCCCTCTACTCTTCCTGAGGCAATTCAGCAACTCTCACCCAGGCTGGCAAAGCAGGTGGCTTTTCTGTCCTCTTGCATTGAAGCAGCTGCCATGGGCAGGGGATCATAGAATAGTAGGGTTGGAAGGGGTCTACAAGGCCATCGAGTCCAACCCCCTGCTCAATGCAGGTATCCAAGTCAGAGCATCCCTGACAGATGGCTGTCCAGCCTCGTCTTGAACGCCTCCAGTCTGGGAGAGTCCACCACCTCCCTGGGTAATTGGTTCCATTGTCGTATTGCTCTAACAGTCAGGAAGTTTTTCCTGATGTTCAGCTGGAATCTGGCTTCCTGTCACTTGAGCCCATTATTCCGTGTCCTGCACTCTGGGATGATCAAGAAGAGATCCTAGCCTTCCTCTCTGTGACAACTAGGGATGGCGGAGAATTTCTCCCCGAAACTTCGGGGGGCCGAGCGCCAACGGGTTCGGCCCCCCGAACAAGTTTCGGGGAGAAATCCTCCGCCCCCCCCGCCCCCCGCACCCCCCGGGACGGGACTTACCTTCCCTGAATGTCCCTCCCGGCGGCGGGTCCGGCTGGCGGTTCGTCCGGTGTTCGAGCGGGGCAGGAGCGGCAGCCGGTCTTTCGACCGGCTGCCGCCCCCGCCATTGCAATGAAAGAAAAAAAAAAAAAACGTCCCCTGATAGGCTACGTGACGATTCACGTAGCCTATCACGGCAAGATTTGCAAAGTCAGCCGTGATAGGCTACGTGAATCGTCACGTAGCCTATCACGGGTGACTTAAAAAAAAAAAAAGTGTGTACGGATAATGGCGGCCCCCATGGGGAGCCGCCATTCCCGTTCCTTATTTGGTCGCTGTAGTCTACGTCAACGTTTACATAGACTACGGCAAAAATAAGGGCAACGCTATTTGCGTTGCCCTTATTTTCGCCGTAGTCTTCGTAAACATTGACGTAGACTACAGCAACTAAATAAGGAACGCGAATGGCGGCTCCCTATGGGGGCCGCCATTCGCGTACGCGCTTTTTTTTTTTTTTTTTTAAAGTCACCCGTGATAGGCTACGTGACGATTCACGTAGCCTATCACGGCTGACTTTCCAGATCTAGCCGTGATAGGCTACGTGAATCGTCACGTAGCCTATCAGGGGACTTTTTTTTTTTTTTTTTTACTTTCGTGTTCGCGGCCGGGCGAGGCGGGAAGCCTCCTCCCCGGCCTGAATTTCGGCCAGACGAGGCGGGAAGCCTCCCCCCCTGGCCTGAACTTCGTGGGGGGAGCAGCGAAGCGCTCCCCCCCACCGCGAAAAAGCTGCGAGAAAAGGTAAGTGACTTTCGTTCACCCCTAGTGACAACCTTTCAAGTACTTGAAGAGCGCTATCATATCTCCCCTCTGTCTTCTCTTCTCAAGGCTAGACATGCCCAGTTCTTTAAGTCTCTCCTCATAGGGCTTTGTTTCCAGTCCCCTGATCATCTTTGTTGCCCTCCTCTGAACCCTCTCCAGCTTGTCTGCATCCTTCCTAAAGTGTGGTGCCCAGAACTGGACACAGTACTCCAGATGAGGCCTAACCAGTGCTGAGTAGAGGGGAACTAGTACTTCCCGGGATTTGGAAGCTATGCTTCTATTAATGCAACCCAAAATAGCGTTGGCCTTTTTTGCAGCCACATCACGTTGTTGGCTCATATTCAGCTTGTGAGCAACAACAATTCCAATGCCCGTTCTGTTCTCTCCTTCCCCCAATCCACTGCCTGAGCTTTGGGGCTCACCTTGCCTCATGGCAAATTGTGTGATGGTGGAAAGGCAGCAAGCAGAGGCCCTCGACCTGACACAAAACAAAGGCAAGAAAGAGGCAGCGGTGGCACCATGCCGACACAAGCTGAAGCAGCGAGGGAGACAGCGAAAGAAGGATGGGGGGGCGGCGCTGGCCACAATCCTCCGCCCTTCCACAAGGCACCGCCCAAATCATTTGCCTCGCTTTGCACAATGAGAAGGCTGGCCCTGTCAATCCCCACCTACAGACTAAATCCAGTGCCTAGAAATGCTATTTTAAGACACTCGGTATTAAAATGCTGACATGCTTTTTTAATGTCAGAAAACATGTAAGTGCTATATATTTTAAATCACGATGCTGACCAGTTGCAGCCCAGCATGTTCACTTACCTCTGGGGGGTCTGCTGGCTAACAATGGCATTTGCTGTCTCTCTAACATATACCTCCCAGTCAGTTTCAGAAATGTCTTGATCAGGGGTGAAGGGAAGCCTGAAAGACAAGCAGTAAAAGAGTTGCTAAAAACAACTTGTGAAACAGCCACCTCAATCCATCCAGCAGAGGCTGGTGGCTCCGATGTCAGTGGGGCAGTAAATCCACTCCAGGTTTCAGTCAGAATTCTAAAGGAATATCCAGGGCGCACCTTGGATATCTCCTTTAGAGTTCTGACTGGTTCTGACTGAAAACGGGAGCAGATTCACTGCCCCACTGACATTGGAACCACCAGCATCCACTGGAGCCATTCAGCCTTCTTGACTTACTGTTGTACTCTGCATGCCTCACACATCAGAAGCGCCTTTCGGAGATTCCTGCCAGACTTCTCTGCAATCCTCTGAGCCAGTTCTTGAGGAAGAGACAGACCCTCCTTCTTGCAAACACTGGACAATACATGGCAGATCTGAAAATTCAATAGGACAGGTCATGGATATGCATTACAGCTCACTTTTCAATGACTTAGGCATCTCTGAACTAATCAGAATGGTTGCAGGAGTTAGCAATGCAGGAGGTCCCTATTAGAAAAGGATGTAAATTTGGAGGCACACAAGGGTCAGATTGAAAAGCGATGGTTGCAGGTGCCCAGTACCCACCTTCAGCTCCAGTCACCTGTCCCCTCCCCTCTGGCTGCCACGAGCCCCAAATGCCTTGTACCAGCAGCCCTGGTAAACAGATCGCAGCAATATGATCACTTCCTATGTGCATTTTTTCCACACAGGAATCCATTCCTTCCTACTGCCTCCTGGATCAGAGACAAACAGCATCTGTGCTTGTTCCCCAATCCTTTAAAAAAGAACAGAGGCAGAACTTCACATGCAACCAGCATGGCAATGCTCCGCATTTCTGGATCTATCAGTCCTGGGGCAATTCTTATTTGCCACCATCAACTGACCCTTTCAAAGCCAGTAAGCGCTAGATACAGGACCTATTCAGGGGTCACTGCACACTCTGGCACAGAATTTAACATCCCAAGGAGCGTAGTTTTTACACATGGAAGAAAGAGTTAGTTTCACTAGAAGGAACGAACAGTTAGCGTATCACAGACCTGGTTCGCAGGATCAAAATTAACCACGTTGGCTTATTTAAATCACAACACATGCTGGGCACATGCAGGGTATGATTTCCATAATCACCGCATGGACAACCCATAGGCTGTTGGAGAGGAAAACAACTCTCCAATAACTCTACAACAAGCCATGCCCCAGGTACAGATGACGTAAGCTGTACTCAGGTGATGTTTATTCAAACTCTGCCCCCCATGTGTTGCAATTTAAATAAGCTGTGATGGCTTATTTTGTGTGAACCAGCCCACAGAGCAGTTCATGCTATTATCCCCAAGCCCTGGGTTCAAATCTTACTCTGGATATGAATTCACTGGGTGATATCTGACAAATAACTCTGCTGTAATTAAGACATACTACTAGACTACCTTATAGGATTGTAAGAAGTACAAATACATACTGAAGTGGATTCAGCATCTCCTGAACAGATTCTAAGTTGTAGATATTCTGACCCTCTTACTTTAAGAGATAAACTTGGACAAGCATGGACTAGGCTTGAAAAGAACCGCCAGTGGCAAAGGATGGAGTTTCAAAGGTCCTTACATCTTCCCTACAATTATTATTTCCTGACACTTGTGGCCAGCTAATTTCATGGTCCCCAATCCTTCCCATCCATTCCAAACCGTGCTAAATAAATATCAAATTCTTTATAACCCACATCTTTGAAGAAACAAAGTAAATGCCAACCAAATTTGGAAGAATTGTGTGCATGCACAGAGAACACGCACTGAACACAGTGACCCAGCTTGCACAATCATTGCTGCCCACCACGGCTTGCCTGACTTTAATTTAATAAGGATAAATGCCAAGTCCTGCACCTAGGAAAAAGAAACCAAATGCACAGTTACAAGATAGGGGATAGTTGGCTCAACAATACTACAAGCGAGAAGGATCTTGGAATCGTTGTAGATCACAAGCTGAATAGGAGCCAACAATGTGACATGGCTGCAAAAAAGACCAATGCTATTTTGGGCTGCATTAATAGAAGTATAGCTTTCAAATCACGTGAAGTACTAGTTCCCCTCCACTCAGCACTGGTTAGGACTCATCAGGAGTACTGTGTCCAGTTCTGGGCACCATACTTTAAGAAGGATGCAGACAAACTGGAGAGGGTTCAGAGAGCAAAGAAGATGATCAGGGGACAGGAAACAAAGCCCTGTGAGGAGAGACTGAAAGAACTGGGCATGTTTAGCCTTGAGAAGAGAAGACTGAGGGGAGATATGATAGCACTCTTCAAGTACTTGAAAGGTTGTCACAGAGAGGAAGGCCAGGATCTCTTCTCGATCATCCCAGAGTGCAAGACATGGAATGATGGACTCAAGTGACAGGAAGCCAGATTCCAGCTGAACATCAGGAAGAACTTCCTGACTGTTACAGCAATACGACAATGGAACCAATGACCTAGGGAGGTGGTGGGCTCTCCCACAGTGGAGGCATTCAAGATGAAGCTGGACATTTGCTTGTCAGGGATGCTCTGACTTGGATTCCTGCATTGAGCAGGGAGTTGGACTTGATGGTCTTGCAGGCCCCTTCCAACCCTATTATTCTATGATTCTATAAATGCCTCTTCAGGTAGTCACTGGGCCAGTTTGCACAATCGAACAGCCCACTGGGGCTTCTTTAAGCCACGGCGGGCTGTGGTGTGTGCCAGCAGCCATTTTGAATACTCAAGCCGTGGCCACAGCTTGTCGTGTCATCCAAACCCACGGACCAAGGGCTATGCGAGGGTTGAATAAGCCATGGTGGGCTGTTCAATTGTGCAAACTGGCCCAGTGACTACCTGAAGAGGCATTAAGCCAGGGAATCCTAAGTCAAGTATTGTTACAGGCAACATTACACAGAGTAAAACAAAACCGCTTAAGAACCGTGCACTGGGCAATTGTTTGCCTTTTCTCGAACCTACATCACCAATGCTGGGCGCAGGCACTCGCACTGCGAGGCACCTACTTCTGATAGGTGCAATGACTTTCGATGTAGAATTGCAACAAAGAATTAATCTGCAGGTGGCCATATACTTCTCCATGGTTCGCCGCAGTGCATGCTGGGCATCTTTTGTAAGTTTGTCCACCTCGGTCAACAGCACCACTAGAAACAAATAAATACACAAACAAAAGGTCACTCAATCACACTCTCCAAGTAAATCTTAACTTGGCTTTTAGTTTCAGGCAAATGCAGTGGGCCAGAATGAGTGAAAACCTTCCTACTTGTGACTCTTCCACAGAGATCTCCTCCCTACATGCAGCCAGAGGTCTGGGGGCTGTTTCTCCATGGTGCAATCCTACAGTGATGCCAGGAATGAATCTTAGCAAACGGAGATGTCTAGCAGCTCGGATTCAGAATGGCAACAGCCAGAACAGCGGGAGGCCCCCTTCCTAGTGAGTTCAGATACAGCAAGGCTTTCCAAGACCTTGACACACAGATGGCCCAACCTGAATGGCCCCCACTTTCCTGCACCATGAGAACCCAGGTTTCGGAGGAAAAGGAAAGCGAGGGGCGTAACTTGAGGGATGCTAGTGTGCGTTGCAGAGCGAAGCGGGAAAAATTAGAGGTGGAGCTCAGACGCTGTGCCAGGTTGGCCACTTGCGGAAGCCAACGTAGGAGGGAGCCACCCTAAGGGAGGGGCATCCCTGCAAAACTAGTCTGGCTGAGAAGTTCTTGCCCAGACTGCCGGCAACTTCTCCAACATCCACTTTGGCTCCTCTATTGATATTTGTAGATGCCTAGATTAGCTGTTTCATTGCCATCTGAGAGTTTCCTAGATTCTGTATTTCTAAAGAAGCGAGTCATTAACTAATAAAGTAGTGAACCTGAAGCCTTGTTTCCTGGAGTGTGTTGATTGCGAAGAGGGAGGACGAAGGAACGTGATGGGTAATGGCAGTTCATATAAATCAGGGGTGTTGAACCTCAGGTCCGCAGGCCAAATCTGGCCCTCTGAGGTTCCCCAGATTGCCATGTCTCCTTTTCTTTGATCATGTGGTAGTGATCTTGACTTCTGCATGGTTTTCTAAAAGGCTGAAATGCCTCGCCTAAGGCTTATTTACTGGCAGTAAAAGCTTTAAGTTCAGATATGCATATATTGCTAGTACTTTGGCCCCACTCATTTGTCTCTGCCCCATTTGGCCATCAGCTCTGCCCAACTCTGGAATGCAGCCCCCAAAAGCTTCTCTGAAATTGAATTTGGCCCTAGGGCTGAAAGAGGCTCAACACCCCTGGTGTAAATATTCTAACCATATGGGTACAACCAACCACGCTGGCCTTTAGAACGACAGAGGCACCCTGCCAGAACAGAAGGTAGGGAAAAACCTGTGCATTTTGCCTCATCCATGGGGCCAGGATATATTTATGTGTTCTCCCTTGCAGTATGGGAAATGGCTTCCACACACTCTGCATGCATGCATGTTACAGATGAAGAGGAAGGAAGAGCTAGCATTACTTTCCTAAAATTAAAAATCACACGTTAGCCTTCCTTCCCACCAAGAATAATTTAAAAAGCGCAGCTCAATTAAGCCAAAGGAAGAGCCACACAGAACTGGTGGCTCAAATGAGATGACGCCAAATATTTAAAATAATATAATTGCACAGCCAACTCACAGTGCTGCAAATCTCTTACACCCAAGATTCAAAGTTAGTAATCATAGCAATGATACAATTACAGTATTCATTTATTAACAGCAAATAAACATTGCATTTGACTGGATTACTCAATAGGCTTACTCCAGGGCTTGTTAATGGAAAAAGTTCCAAAATGTTGCAAAATACAGAGTACCTCAGGTACATGTTGCCAGAGTGCAACATGGAATTCGATGCCAGAGTGCAACATGGAATTCGACCACCAAAAGACAGACCACATCCCAAGAGGCTGATGATATGTTATTTACTATAAGCCTAAAAGGGTTTCTTCAGGGGCTAGATGTATTGGAAGTTATTATTCAAAATACTTGCAGTGATCTCTGAAGAATGTGAATTTCATTAATTCAACTGCAGCAATGAAAACAGAAGGTGGCAGATAAGAGGTTGGTACAGACTGCCTTGGGCATCAGAGCCTTGACTATGGATGTAAAGCTGCAAAAGGATGAGCTGACAAGGACACTTATATTTACACCACAAGGACAAATTCCATTTATGCCACCACTGTACAAACACTATCAGTTATTGGACAGTTAGTGAGTAAACATAAACCTATACGGGTGGCAGATTTGGGATGTGCTGATTGCAGGCTACCCTTGGATGCTAAAATTCTGCAACTACACTGAAGTGCTTATTGGACTAGCTTATCAGTGATTTTGTTGCTGCGCTTGAGTTAATGAAGTTCACATTCTTCAGAGATCTCTGCAAGTATTTTGAATACCTCTGGATACATCTAGCCCCTGAAGAAAGCACTTGAGTTAATGAAGTTCACATTCTTCAGAATGTCATAATCATCTTGGAATGTGGTCTCTCTTCTGGGTGGACATTTCAGTGGATACTTTCCATTTTTTGTGGTCAGCATGAAAGTCTGCTAAGAATATCGCTCCTGCAATATGGTGGCAAAGCCTTTATACAACACACTCTATGATTACACTTGCCTCAGACTCCCCCCATCTTCTGGGTCAAGTGAAAAGCGCTGCTGAATGCTTGAGAATATATATACAAAACATGCGAGCAGAGTAGAGACTCTTGTTTAATTCATACAAACCTTCCATTTCCTGTATACCATGCTCAGAGGGAAAATTTGGAAAACAAACAGCTCTGGAACTTTCAGGTAATTATTTGTATTACAAAAATACACTTGAACTATATGGTTATTTTAAAAAATATATGTATCACATGTAGTTCAATTTTTCCAAACATTTCTGCTTGGGGAAAAAATGAGACATAAAAGGAGATTTTCCATGACTACAACATTTCTGGAAATGTTACCTCTCTAAATAGGATAGAACACAAAATGAGTTTGAGAAAATAAATGTGAAACAAGGAATTGACTACATTCAAAATACATGTTTGATCTTGAGCAAAGTATTAAGACATATTTTCCTCCAAGATTTATAGCTCATTTACAGACCTTTAAAATCTCGCTGAGTGCTTGTTTCAAGTTGTTGTGACTGTGCTACTGTCTTCAGTAATTCCTGAATTACCACCCGGTCACTGTTTCCAGCATCACTGAAAAAAGTTGAGATTTTTTTTCCTATTACAAGATGATATATTGTTGTTACTGTTACTATTATTATCTGCTTCTATGCACAATGTCAGAAGCAAGTGCCGGGGAATCAGTGGGTCTTACTTCTATGAAATTGTGCATAGGAGTGAACCCTTTATTTATGAGTTCTGGTGCAAAACTATCCCAGTTCCACAGGGGAACCAATGCATATCTGGAGCTCCCAACCAAGCATGGGCTCGTTATTGACTTCAACGCAGAGGAACGTTTCGTGCACAGTGGGGACGTGTGTAGAGCCGGTAGCAACACTGAGTTGCAAAGGGAATACCCATGTTCACGAGGGCAAGCCATGCACATCTAATCTCCTTTAACTGCAAGGAGCACTGGAATGGAGAACAGTATCTACTTCACCAAGCAGCAGGGCCAACCCCAAGTTTTTGAGTGACACCCTCAATGGAGCCCCTCCCTCTGTGAGTCTACCTTCTCACCGCCACTGTCACCTCTTTCTCATAAATGGTGCTTGCTTGATAGGCAGAGCGACAGTGCGCAAGCAGGCAGAAGCATAGACTGCTCCTCCTTGTTGCCACCACTGTTGTCTGGGCCAGAGCAAGAGGCAGGGGCAATGGTGAAGGGGAGGAGCACGTCCAGGGGGCACTTCTCAGTGGGCCCCTGCTGGGGTGTGGGCCCTTGGCAAGTGCCCAAACTTTGATGCTGGTCCTGCCAAGCAGTTTCATAGTTAAACACCTATGCAAAAAACTATTTATAAATACGGAAGACAAGAGTACTTGAAGCACACTTTACAGATGTTTTAAGGCTGTCCTTGCCCATATTATGTCCCTTAAGTTATGAGTTTTGAATTTCTGTGTCTAGGGTAAGAATAAAATGACTCAAGGCGCAATCGTATGGCCGCTAGTCGGCCATAGGATTGGTCAGTTTCTGGGAACCAACCTCAGAGCCCCGCTCCAAGGTTGGTTCTTGGAGAACCGATCTGCACCCCTTCCCGCTCCGCCTCGTAGCTGCACAGATCTGCCCCACGCTCCACACTCGGAAGAGCAGCGTGCAGCAGGGGAAATGGGGCGTTCCTGGGGGCAGGGCAGTCAGAAGTGCCGGTACAACACTTCCTATGTGTCATCCAGCCTCCCCACCCCCAAGGTCCCATGGCTAGACAGCCGAAATCAGCTGTCTAGCCACAAAAGCAGGGTGGCAGGAGCACAGAGGAGATGACCTCCTCACCACTCCTCCCGCCCTGCAGTGGTTACCCCCAGGTTCGGAGGCGACCGTCAATCCCCACAGGACTGCGCTCTTAGGATGCAATCCTATGGGCTTGCGCCCAGGGTATTCATAAGCCCCACAACTTGGTGGCTTACGATTATCCTATGCCTTGCACCTACCATGTTGCATTTTAGCTTGACGGGCAATGTCTAGTGGAGTCTTCAGGAAAGGGAAGGGAAGGAGGCTGAGATGGCAATAGGAAAAGGTGTAAGCCAGCCTTGCTGGTCTCCTCCTCTCTCCTCCCCCAGGAACACCTCCTTTCCTCCATTTCCATGCTCCGGTTACCAAGCATGGAGAGGCAGCTGGCATGGTTCTCTCTGCACTGGCTACAAAGGGGAAGGGAACGTGGTTTCCTGGCTCTGAGCTAGGAGCCCTGTCTTCAAGCGCAGAACCAGGAAACCCCTAGACGCTGTCTAGGGGACATAGGATTGCTCCCTTCATAGCACCAGACTAGCTCTTCAAATTAGACAATTTTCGAGAACCAGATCTCAGAATCAAATATGATACCACAGATGAAATACAAATAGTTTCTCATTTGTATTTATTTATACAGATAGGTGTTTACAGGTGTTTACTCAGAATAAAGAAGAACGTAATCTTAAAACCTCAATTTTGTTCATTTGACACATTTAATAAAGAACAGAAATGCGTGGTTAAATTGTCCAATATCTCAATTTGCTGACTCTATAAGTTTGCATATCACCAAATTAGGACATTCTAACATTATAATATAATCATGTAATACTTGGCAGTATTTAGTAGTAGTAACTTATTAGACCACATATAGAGAGCTAGTGTGGCATAATGCTTAGAGTGTTAGACTGGGACCTGGAAGACCCGGGTTCTAGTCCCCACTCAGCCATGAAGCTTACTGGGTGACTTTGTGCCAGTCA
The DNA here is from genome assembly GCF_057233095.1 of Heloderma suspectum. Lineage (NCBI taxonomy): Eukaryota > Metazoa > Chordata > Lepidosauria > Squamata > Helodermatidae > Heloderma > Heloderma suspectum. Next base: position 40,137,048 of record NC_139460.1, on the reverse strand, counting down.
ATGAGTCTCAGCCTAACCTACCTCACAGGGTTGTTGTGAGAATAAAATGGAGCAGAGGAGAATTATGTAAGCCACCTTGGGTTCCTTGCAGGAAACAAGGCAGGATATAAATACATACAAAAATAAATACACAAAGCCACTACTGACTTAGCCCGCCCAGGTTCAGATCTATGGAGGAAAAACCTGCCAGCAGTGAGGGAGAGGACCACCATAGCAAGCCCCATCTATCCTAAGTCAGAAAATGGTTTCCCAGTGAAAAGAACAGGGGAGAAGCCTTAGCTGGCTCCAGGTCCAGACTTTTAAAAAAATAGGAACTCAGGCCAGATGGCTTGACTAATAGGGGCTTGGCTTTTTATTTCTAAGGTTACAATCATATATACACTTACCAGGGATTACGTCCCATTGAACCTTTGTATTGCCATGCATAGAATTGCCCTGTACATTTGCTAACCTGGGGGTATGCATATCTCCAAAATCAGAATATGACAGCTAGATGGTAAGCTGTAATACAGCATGTACAGACCAATGATTAAAGACCCTGATTTTTTAATCACACCAGAAACCAAAACAATCACTTTTTCAAATATAGTCTGCAAAATCTTGTTACAAAGGCACCACATTAATGCAAAAAATTATACTTTTGAAAAGGCTTTTGTTTTCTAAGGAAAGATTCCCTGAAGATCTATTTTGGTTTCTTAACAACTTAAGAACTGGAAATACTTATAAAACTGCATAATGCCTGGAGTCTGTTACTAGATATTGTGAGCTGACTGCAAACCTACCTTGGGTTAACTTCAAGATGATAGTTGCTTGCAATACTGCTAATTTCAATTTTCTTTTTAGAAGGTGCCTGAAAAAAAAGAAAACTAAACGAAATGAATTTTAGGTGATTAATGCTGGACAGACTGAACTAACGTAACTGAATATTCCTACAGGCAGAACATAGATTTCAGAAACTACACACTGCTACCTGCCCAGTATGAAATGATCTGAAGTCATTTAGGGGGCAATCCTATGTATGTTTAGAAGAAAAAAATCCTACAACTCCCATTATTCCCCAGCCTGCTATGCTGGCTGGGACATATTGGGAGTTGTAGGACTTTTTTTCTCCAAATATGCATAGGATTGCACCACTGAGGACTTAATGACACCCAGGCCATAATACACCAGGGAACGGCTAAACAGATGCAGCATGAATGGACAGCAAGTGGACCACAAAACAGGAAAAAGATATCATAGTTCAGAACTCCCAAATGTAACTGCATTCTAAACTACATGAAAGGGAAGCAATAGTAGGGTGGCCACTTATGCACTGCCAACAAAGCGGAAATGTGTCACTTAAAGAGGACATAGATTCACATAAAATGTGCATGTGCTAATGTATATGTATAGATATATTTGAAAGTGATTACTATAATTTAAATAGAAATACAGTGCATCTGACCGGGGGGGGGGGGGGGGGAGACTATGACTAGGTGACCTGCTCAGTCTGCTATCCAGTGGCTAACTGGTGATGAGCAACTTCAAGGCCGTAGCTGCTCTCCCTTCTTAGGGTTCTTTAAACCATGCTGCTCTTTAAATAGAGGATTGCCCCCTCTAAAGTAAGACACATGGCCACCCTAAGCTAGTGTATCATACAGTAGTTAATAGTCCATGGTCTTATCCTCAAGGCCTGTGGCCAAACATAGGGGAATAAATGAAGGTATAGCAAATGCAAGGGCCAAAAAAAGAAAGAGCAGCAGCAAACTGAAAGCAAGTTGTAAGCAGGGACTGCAATATAATTCTTCCAGCTTCTCTGCAAGAAAATAGATTTCTCATGTCATTCCTAATTATAGAAACTAATAATTAGAACGCTACACATTATTCTAAAAATATTCTTCACAGGTACAGCAAGACTTTCAAGTATACCTCTTCTTACAATGATGATTACAGATCTCATCCACTTCAAATCACTCATTAAGCTGTTTTATAACAATACGAAATTATCCATCATCTTGCTCTGCCTTATTTTAGTTGGGCTTTTTTGAAGTGCTGGAGAATACGGCCCCCAAGAGAGTCTCCTGAAACTGAATTTGGCCCTCAGGCTGAAAGAGGTTCCCCACCCGTGCTGTAGAAGCGGCTGGCAAGTACAACAGCCAGTACTTCAAAGGATGAGAAGTTCCACTTCAAACTGTTGGTAGCACTCCTCAACATTAAGACCAGTTTCCATCAAATCCTATGCAACTTTATTTGATAAAGATCAGCAGGCACCGCAAGTTCTCATAATGGCTTATTACTTAAGTTTAAAGGTTAACTCACACATGAAAAGTTAAGAAATTGCAATGAAAACCTTCGGTTATTGAGGAGTGGGGAAAAAAAGTGGGGGGTTGCACAATGCTTTGGAAGGCTCAAGTAGCGTTCTCCAAGAACTCTGCCAATAACTAAGCACTGAAGTGTTTTTTGCAATTTGCTGATTAAAACGCAAGACTTTCCAAAAGGGAATTTTGAATTGAATTGATCAGAAGGGCTTTAATAATAGATTTTCCAGTGGCTGTTTTACTCCCCAAGTGGCTAACTATGCAAAGAGTCCATTCTGAAAACATCACTCCAGAAATACCCCTTATCAAGTTATGAAGGCTATGTGAATAAGTAGTAGTAATTCGTAAGCAAGGCCCACAATAAAGTTAAATCTAGTTTCTTGACACTAACTGCTGGCTTCAGTTTGAGACAACAGGAAATGTAAGCTAAACGCTAGATTAAATTATTTCCAGTATCACCCAAGCGGCATATCCTTGGTACCGATTTGCCAAGAGAGCCTGTAGTGCAGAAACCCTGCAACCTAATCAAGTACCAATATTTGAGAGGAGCAAAAAAGCCATTGGTTAATAAAATTTTAGGTTGCATTAACTGAAGCATAGCAACCACATTATGACAGGTACTAGTTCCATTCTATTCTACACTGGTCAGGCAGCATCTGGAGTACCGTTTCCACTTTTGGGCATCATATTTTAAAGACACTGACGAACTGGAGCATGTCCATAGGAAGGTGACTGGGATGGTGAGGGGTCTGAAGACCAGGTCTTATGAAGAACAGGTGAAAGGGATGGATATGTTTAACCCCAAGAAGGAGGTTTCTTCAGGAAAGGTGGCACTATTGCCTACTTTAAGGAGGCCAGGCCCATTCCCTTTTTTGCCCTCCTTGCCAGATGTGGCCTGCCATGAAGGGCAAGGATCGAGCGAACACGTGGTTGGCCAAATCCTACCAAGCACCTAATCCACATCCTCAGGCCAAACAAAATGAAAATCATCCAATAATATAGGAGCAGACAGTGCTCAGCTGGATAGACCTTTAAAAGGCACACTCGGCTTCTGAATCTTATTTTTAAAATATAAAGTTATGTTCATGAGAGATTCTTACTGTTATACTCTGATGTTCAATCCGCAGCTTCTCTACTCCAGAGCCATACAGCTCTCTCAGCAGACACATTATTCTGGTCTTCTTTCCAGCTCCTGATGGGCCATACACTAAAAGGTGAGGAAAGTCACCACATTGAACCTGTCAAAACAGAATACACCAAAATTTAATTCTAGTAATCGTGACCACTGGCAAGGTTGGCTCAGGCTGATGAGAATTGAAGTCCAAAACTCCTAGAGGGCACCAGGTTGGGGAAGGCTGCTTTAGAGTATTTATAAAAGAACCAATGGTCCCAGTTACAGTCATAGTTATAGTAATGGTTCCAGGTATAGAAAAGGCTCCATTGTAAGCTACAGAAAACTTGGTAACAATACAGTTCTCGGTATATAGTTTTACAGCCCTTCATGTTGTTCTGGTTTCCTTTTCAAGGCCACTGGTATTTATATTTCATTAAGAGTACACAAAGAGAGAAAGAGAAAGTTCAAAGGAATGTGATACTGTTAAGAGGTGCCCATGTATGGTGTCCCCTTCATGGATCACTGCCTTGTTGTGGCGAAGGGGCTTGCGTAACTCAGTGAAGCCATAAGCTATGCCGTGCAGGGCCACCCAAGACGGACAGGTCATGGCAGAGAGTTCTGACAAAATGTGGTCCACTGGAGAAGGAAATGGCAACCCACTCCAGTATTCTTGCCAAGAAAACACCATGGAACGTATCACAAGGCTAAAAGATATGACGCCGGAAGATGAGCCCCTCAGGTCGGAAGGTGTCCAATATGCTACTGGGGAAGAGCAGAGGGTATTTCCAAGTAGCGCCAGAAAGAGTGAAGCGTCTGGGCCAAACCCGAAAGGACACACAGCTGTGGATGTGTCTGGTGGTGAAAAGAAAATCCGATGCTGTAAAGAACAATATTGTTTAGGAACCTGGAATGTCAGATCAATGAATCAAGGTAAGCTGGAGGTGGTCAAACATGAGATGGCAAGATTGAACATCGACATCTTGGGAATCAGCGAACTCAAATGGACAGGCATGGGCGAATTTACTTCAGGTGACCATCATATCTACTATTGTGGGCAAGAATCCCTTAGAAGAAATGGAGTAGCACTCATAGTCAACAAAAGGGTGGGAAAAGCAGTACTGGGGTACAATCTTAAAAATGATAGAATGATCTCAGTACGAATCCAAGGCAAACCATTCAACATCACAGTAATTCAAGTCTATGCCCCAACCACTGAGGCCGAAGAAGCTGAGGTTGATCGGTTCTATGAAGACCTACAACACCTTCTAGAACTAACACCAAAAAAAGATGTCCTCTTCATCATAGGGGATTGGAATGCTAAAGTAGGAAGTCAAGAAATCACCGGGATAACAGGCAGGCATGGCCTTGGTGTACAAAATGAAGCAGGACAAAAGCTAATAGAGTTTTGCCAGGAGAACACGCTGATCATAGCAAACACTCTTTTCCAACAGCACAAGAGGCGACTCTACACATGGACATCACCAGATGGTCAATATCGAAATCAGATTGATTATGTACTTTGCAGCCAAAGATGGAGAAGCTCCATACAGTCAGTTAAAACAAGACCTGGAGCTGACTGTGGCTCAGATCATGAGCTGCTTCTTGCAAAATTTCAGCTTAAATTGAAGAACGTAGGGAAAACCACTAAACCGTTCAGGTATGACCTAAATCATATCCCTTATGAATATACAGTGGAGGTGAGGAATAGATTGCAGGGATTAGACCTGATAGACAGAGTGCCTGAGGAACTATGGACGGAGGTCCGTAACATTGTTCAGGAGGCAGCAATGAAATCCATCCCAAAGAAAAAGAAATGCAAGAAAAAGCCTCTGATGAGGCTTTACAAGTAGCTGAGGAAAGAAGGGAAGCGAAAAGCAAGGGAGAAAGGGGAAGATATATCCAACTGAATGCAGAGTTCCAGAGAATAGCAAGGAGAGACAAGAAGGCCTTCTTAAATGAACAATGCAAAGAAATCGAGGAAAACAACAGAATGGGAAAGACTAGAGATCTCTTCAAGAAAATTGGAGATCTCAAGGGAACGTTTTGTGCAAAGACGGGCATGATAAAGGACAAAGAAGGCAGGGACCTAACAGAAGCAGATGAGATTAAGAAGAGGTGGAAAGAATACACAGAAGAACTATACAGGAAAGATGTGAATGTCCCTGATAGCCATGATAGTGCGGTCACTGAACTTGAGCCGGACATCCTAGAGAGTGAAGTCAAGTGGGCCTTAGGAAGCATTAGTAACAACAAAGCTAGCGGAGATGACAGTATTCCAGCCGAGCTATTTAAAATCCTAAAAGATGATGCTGTTAAAGTGCTGCATTCAATATGCCAACAAATCTGGAACACTCAACAGTGGCCACAAGACTGGAAAAGGTCAGTTTACATTCCAATTCCAAAGAAGGGCAACGCCAAAGAGTGTTCAAACTACCGCACCATTGCGCTCATTTCACATGCCAGCAAGGTGATGCTCAAAATCCTACAAGCTAGGCTTCAGCAGTTTGCGAACCGAGAACTACCGGAAGTACAAGCTGGGTTTCGAAGAGGCAGAGGAACTAGAGATCAAATCGCCAACATTCGCTGCATCATGGAGAAAGCAAGAGAATTCCAGAAAAACGTCTATTTCTGCTTCATTGGCTACGCTAAAGCCTTTGATTGTGTGGATCACAACAAACTGTGGCAAATTCTTAAAGTGATGGGAGTACCAGACCACCTTACCTGTCTCCTGAGAAACCTGTACGAGGGTCAAGAAGCAACAGTAAGAACCAGACATGGAACAACCGATTGGTTCAAAATTGGGAAAGGAGTACGACAAGGCTGCATATTGTCACCCTGCTTATTTAACTTATATGCAGAGTACATCATGAGAAATGCCGGGTTGGATGAATCAGAGGTCGGAATTAAGATTGCTGGGAGGATTATCAACAACCTCCGATATGCAGACGATACCACCCTAATGGCAGAAAGCGAAGAGGATCTCAAGAGCCTCTTGTTGAGGGTGAAAGAGGAGAGTGCAAAAGCTGGTTTGAAACTCAACATTAAAAAAACGAAGATCATGGCATCTGGCCCCATCACTTCCTGGCATATAGAAGGGGAAGAAATGGAAGCAGTGACAGATTTTACTTTCTTGGGCTCCAAGATCACCGCAGACGGTGACTGTAGCCATGAAATTAAAAGACGCTTGCTCCTTGGGAGGAAAGCTATGGCAAACCTAGACAGCATAGTAAGAAGCAGAGACATCACCTTGCCGACAAAGGTCCGTCTAATCAAAGCTATGGTTTTCCCAGTAGTAATGTATGGCTGTGAGAGCTGGACTATAAGGAAGGCTGAGCGCCGAAGAATTGATGCTTTCGAACTGTGGTGCTGGAGAAGACTCTTACGAGTCCCCTGGACTGCAAGGAGGTCAAATCAGTCCATTCTAAAGGAAATCAACCCTGAGTGCTCATTGGAAGGACAGATACTGAAGCTGAAGCTCCAATATTTTGGCCACCTAATGCGAAGAGACAACTCCCTGGAAAAGACCCTGATGCTGGGAAAGACTGAAGGCAAAAGGAGAAGGGGACGGCAGAGGATGAGATGGCTAGATAGCATCACCAATGCAATGAATATGAACTTGAGCACGCTCCGGGAGAGAGCGCAGGACAGGAAGGCCTGGCGTGCTATGGTCCATGGGGTCACGAAGAGTCGGACACGACTGAACGACTGAACAACAACAACAAATGTATGGTGCAAGGCTGAGAGGCCACCAGTGTACCAGGACCAGGTTTCTTGGAATTGGCTAGTTTGGGAACACAGCCCAAAGCAGACAGTAAATTCTATCTAAGGTTAAATACTGGCATGAGACCAATAATCAACAAGCACTATAAGGGAAAGTTAAAGAAAACTTTGAAGAGCACAGTATAGCGATACCTTCATTGGAACATCAATACCTTGAACTCACGCATTTGGCTGCAAGCCTAGATACCCTTAACTGGATGTAAGCCCTACTGAAGGGCTGTAGCTCAGTAGCAGAGCACAAGTTTTGCATGCAAAAGCTTCCGGGTTCTCCTTTGGCCTCTCCAGCCAGGTAGGGCTGGGAAAGACCGGAACCGTGAAAAGCTGCTGAGTCAACAATACTAAGCTAGATGAAACAGCGGTCTGATTCAGCGTACAGCAGCTTCCTATGTTCCTGACGAGATTTACATCAGAGTGAAATTATTAGGGTCAGGCTGTAAAACTCATACCTTGGCCTCAACCAACCAACTAGTCTTCGAGAGGCACTATTCTTGATCTGATTTGTATCTGTCAGATGCAGATGCCAATCTCATGGATAGCCAACTAGAGGTACTTTGGGGTTCTCTGATCCATCCTGCCAGATTATGTACATCTCTCACACTTGGGCTCCTTTATCCTGCTGAGTTTAATCTAGGGTTACTAGATCTTGCGTTCCAGAACTAGGTCTGTATTGGATCACAGAAGCCAAAGCTTGATATCTGTATCAGATGAATTACTTTAACCCAAAGCAACCTCACTTCATAGCTAAATTCGCAACAGAGCAGTTGCATGGTAGAAGTACTCAAGGTATTGCCATTTCATTTTAGGCCTGACAAATAGTGACACTAAGTCGGGTGTAAACAGACAGTTATCCTGGGATAAATAAGTTTTCCATAAACAAGCCCTCAACCTGAGCAAAATCATCTAGAGAGAGAGAGTAAGGCCTGGAAGAAAGAAACTGAAATCACCAGTAATTAATGCCTACTCTACAACAAGAGATGCTACGGCTTAAGCCTGCCTAAAAGGCATATCTTCCAACCTAGAAGCCCTAATCTTGAATCTCTGATTGACAGTTACTGTTGATAAGGAATATAACTGCAAATGCTCAGAAATGCCACTTTTAAAGAAAGTATTTCATATACGGAGCTTTAGCTCAAATTAAGCCACCAAAGACAAACGCTTCAAAATCCAGACACTCTGGAATTGTGATGTTTGCTTTATAGGATTTTGGAAATATGGACCACAGTAGTGAAGATAATTCCTACACATAATTCTTTATCTACTAATTTAGGTCACAGTTCACCCAGAGTTAGCAGCGTTTAAACTCTACTGGGATAGGAGGTGTACTTAGCTTTGCACTGGATTTTGCACACTTACCCAGTAGCCATGATACACACTGAAAGCAAAGTGGTATTACCAATTACTGCTGTTGTGAACATGGAAGCTGCCTTCTACCGAGTAAGAGCATCAGCCCATCCTATTCTGTCTAGACCAGAGATGAGGACCGTGTGGTCCTCCAGATGTTGTTGGACTGCAGCTGCCATAATTCTTCACCATTAGCTAAGTTGACTACGGCTGATGGGAGATGCAGTCCAACAACATCTACAGGGCCACACGGCCCCCATCCCTGGTTACACTGACAGGAAGCAGCTCTCCAGGATTTCTACCAGGAGCATTTCCCAGCACAACCTGGAGATGCTTATCTTGTACACCATTTAGAACATTGCATTAGAAACGTTTCAACCTGTGTTTCATGGCTTTTCTGCCCCACTATTTATATTTGTGTGTACATAAAAATAATGTGCATGCATATATGTGTCCGCCAACTAAGGATAATCGTCATGCATCTGATAATTATTATTCACTTGGGTGTATAAATATGCCTGCCAACTGAGAATGCCCTCACGCACTGCATAAATTGAGTTGGTCTACAAAACTTTATGTCACAACACATCCCTTACTCTAATAAGGGCACAATCCTATGCATGTTTAGGCAGACAGTTGTAGGACCTTTTTTGTCTAAACATGCATAGGATTGCACCCTTAGGGACATAACTATTTGTTTCGTGGTTGCTCTTGAATAGCGTCATAGAGGGCAGCAGGAGAGCTACAATTATTTTCAAAGCCAGGGTTGAGTCCTGGAATAGGTGAAGCAGTAACAGAAGAAAGTACACCTGAGCATGTACAGAACATGTTTCCTCCATCTCAGTTTATCCCCTCCCAACTCTATCCAAGAGCAAATACGCATTTATCCACGTTGAACTTCAGACACTGCTGCTTCCTTCCCCTGGCCTTGTCCCTTGATTCACTTTGGGTGCAATCCTATGCACGTTTAGACAGAAAAAGGTCCTACAACTCTCAGCATGCCCCAGCCAACACTGCTGGCTGGGGAATGCTGGGAATTGTTTAGACAAAGCAGCAGTTGTTTTGGCAAAAAAAAAAGTCCTATACTATACAATTGCACCCAGAGTGAATCATGGGACAAGCCAGAGGGAGGAACCAGCAGCTAGACAGGCATAGGACTGTCTCCTTTGCTTCTTTGGTTTGACCCCCTTGGCCAAACATAGTCTTGTGCACAGTACATTCTCCCAGTTATGGCTTCATGCACTCTGTATGGTTCCTTCTGGTATCTACTTAACTCCAGCTTCGGTGCTTCACCTTAGGGCACAATCCTAGGCAGGTTTAGACAGAAAAAAAAACTCCTAAAGCTCCCAGTATTTCCCAGACAGCTAGCTGGGAAATGCTGGGAGCTGTAGGGCTTTTTTCTGTCTAAACCTACATCGGACTGGACTGCGCCCTTAGTTTCGTAAGCAGGCACCTTAAAGAGATGAGCCCGCTTCTTCAGCCGCATGGAGAGCATCCTCCATTAGCGAGGGTGTTTACTCACACACCCTGCACATGCTCAGATGCACTTCATCTTCTTATAACTTTACGTATTCCAAGACTCAGTCCTGGCTTTGGAAACGAGACTCCGGGACTGCACTCCGGCTGCACCGAGCCTGCCGCTAAAACAGGGAAGGAAAAGAGATACCGGGAAGTAAAACACTCTCAAACGCCCGGGAAACAGTGCAGGAACAGTGATAAGCCACCGTGGTTTTCACAGCGAGGGCTGAGTCCTGGGATCGTGAAGTAACAACAGCGAGAGTGCACCTGAGCATGTGCAGAATGCAGGGGGAAAGATTATTGCTCCCTCCCTCCACAGAGCCACTGCCGCCTCTCACCAAGTTGCGCAGCTGCGCCGCCTGATCGCGGTGGTAATCCACTTTGCTGAGCGAGCTCGGCCGGTATTTATCCACCCACAGGCTCATGGCCGCGTTCCGACTCCCGGAGCCGAAAGAAAGAACCCAAGGGAGGAAAGCGCGCGCGCGCCGGCTCCGGAACTCCCGCCCAGGAGTTCGCGTAACCGACCGCGCGCATGCGCGCCCGCGCGCTCGCTCTTCCGTTTGGGTTTTAGCTTTAGCTCGCCAGCTCCCTCCCTTCCGCCAGTTCGCGTCACCGTCGGCCCCGCCTTCGTCTCTTACGGTGGCCGTCTTGGGATAAAACAAAATTTTAAAAAAAAACGCCGTCGGGTCGGAGGAATGGCAAGCAACCATAATGACAACTTTGCCTGTGTCTCATACAGATGGGGGCGATGCTGGTTTGGGTGCTTCTGCGATGTAGTGTCTCGACGACACTTGTACTTGTAGGGTTACAGAACCAGGAACACTTTCCTGGTAGGAGGCGGCAACATAGTAATAATGAGGACTGCAAGCTTTAATCAGATTAATCAGTATTTTATCTTGCTTTTAGGACTGAGATCCTATACCAACTAACCTAGGAATAAACTCCATTAATGGGATTTACATTTATAGGATAAGCTTTACACCACGATCCTATGCATGTTTACTCAAAAATAAGCTCCTCATAAGTTCACTTATTCCCATGTAAAGTTTCATAGGGATTGTAGCCTTGCAGTGCAATCCTATGTGTGTCTATTAAAAAAAAAAAGCCCCATTGACCTTAATGAGACTTACTTCCAGGTAAGCATGGATAGGATTGCTGCCTTAGAGCTCACTCCTATGCATGTTTAGATAGGAAAAAAAAGTCCTAAAACTCCCAGCATGCTGGGAGTTGTAGGACCTTTTCTGTCTAAACATACAAAGTATTGCACCCTAAATTGTTTAAACGTTTAATTAATGTTTAATTGTGGAGTCCATTTTGACAGACAAAGGCAAACCTGGGACAGTGTAAAAGCCGCAACAGAATGGAATGGCCCCTTTATTAAAAACAAACAAACATGCTAAACACTATGGCATGTGTTAGAGGCACCCGAAGACAATATTTTAGGCCAGAAACCCTTGAAAAATTATTTTTAAGACAGAAACCCTTGAAAAATTATTTTTAACCCCTTAGAGAGCCAGTGTGGCAAGAGTGTTAGACTGGGAGCCGGGAGATCCGGGTTCTAGTCCCCACTCAGTCATGGAAGCTCACTGGGTGACTTTGGGCCAGTCACAGACTCTTAGCCCAACCTACTTCACAGGGCTGTTGTTGCTGTGAAGATAAAATGGAGAGGAGGAGGATAATGTAAGCAGCCTTGGGTTCCTTGCAAGAGGAAAAAAAAGGCAGGATATAAATGCAATAAATAAATAAATGCTCAGAACACATCTGGAACAGAACAGAGTGGCCCAAAACAATCACTTCCAAGTGAGCCAAATCAACCAAATTCACTAGTCACACATGACTGTATGGGAGGGATGCAATAAACCACAAAATTTCTACAGAAACCACGTTTGGATACTGGTTCTGGGCAATAGCTGACATTCTCAAAACATGTCCTGCTCCATTCCGGCTTTTACAGCGCCCTGTTTATTTGGTTAACTGGTTGTATGTTTGCATTTCCTTCTTAGGAAGGCCAGATGCAAAAGAGGACAGGGCTCCTGCACCTTTAATAACTGTGTAGCACAGAAGAGGGACTTGTAGCACCAAATCCAAGAGGCCACTGGCATGGTTAATAAGCAGTGTCAAGGAAGCTGTTAGAGAAAAGAAGGCTTCCTTCAAAAAAATGTAAGTCTTGCACAAATGAGGAAAACAAAGGGAGCATAAGCTTGCACAAAGGAAATGCAAGCAGACAATAAGAGGTGCAAAAAAGCATTTTGAGGAGCATATCACCAAGAACATCAAGGCCATCAATAAATAATTCTTTAAATATATCAGAAGCAGGACACCAGCTAGGGAGGCAGTTGGCCCACTGGATGACAATGGAGTTAAAGGAATACTAAAGGAGGATAAGGAGATTGTGGAAAAGCTGAATGAATTGTTTTCATCTGCAGAAGATACAGGACAGATACCTGTGCCTGAACTGATGTTTTCAGGAAGGGAGTCTGGAGGGATGTAAATAGTGATGTCCATCAGGGATCTGTATTGGGACCAATGCTTTTCAACTTATTTCTAAATTATGTGGAATTAGGAGTGAGTAGTAAAGTGCTCAGGTTTGCTGATAACACCAAATTATTTACATTAAAACAAAAAGGGATTGTGAAGAGCTCCAAAAGGATCTCTCCAGACTGAGAGAAGAGGCATCAAAATGGCAAATGCAGTCCAGTGTGTAAAGTGATGTACGCTGGGGCAAAAAATCCCAACTGCAAGTATAACCTGATGGGATCTGAGCTAGTGGTGACTGACCAAGAAAGAAATCTGGTGGTTGTGGAGGACAGCTCGATGAAAATATCAACCCAGTCTGCAGCTGCTGTGAAAAAGGCAAAACAGACCACGGAACAACGGACTGGTTTAAGATTGGGAAAGGAGTACAGCAGGGTTGTATACTCTCACCCTACCTATTCAACCTGTACACAGAACACATCATGCGACGTGCTGGGCTTGATGAAGCCAACGCTGGAGTTAAAATCGCTGGGAGAAACATTAACAATCTCAGATATGCAGATGATACCACTTTGATGGCTGAAAGTGAGGAGGAGCTGAGGAACCTTATGATGAAGGTGAAAGAAGAAAGTGCAAAAGCTGGGTTGCCGTTAAACCTCAAAAAAACCAAGATTATGGCAACCAGCTTGATTGAGAACTGGCAAATAGAGGGAGAAAACGTGGAGGCAGTGACAAACTTTGTCTTTCTAGGCGCAAAGATTACTGCAGACGCTGACTGCAGCCAGGAAATCAGAAGACGTTTACTTCTTGGGAGGAGAGCAATGATAAACCTTGATAAAATAGTTAAGAGCAGAGACATCACACTGACAACAAAGGTCCGCACAGTTAAAGCAATGGTATTCCCCATAGTAACCTATGGCTGCGAGAGCTGGACCATAAGGAAGGCTGAGCGAAGGAAGATAGATGCTTTTGAACTGTGGTGCTGGAGAAAAATTCTGAGAGTGCCTTGGACTGCAAGAAGATCAAACCAGTCCATACTCCAGGAAATAAAGCCAGACTGCTCACTTGAGGGAAGGATATTACAGGCAAAACTGAAGTACTTTGGCCACATAATGAGAAGACAGGATACCCTGGAGAAGATGCTGATGCTAGGGAAAGTGGAAGGCAAAAGGAAGAGGGGCCGACCAAGGGCAAGATGGATGGATGATATTCTGGAGGTGACGGACTCGACCTTGGGGGAGCTGAGGGTGGCGACGGTTGACAGGAAGCTCTGGCGTGGGCTGGTCTATGAAGTCACGAAGAGTCAGAAGCGACTGAGCGAATAAATAACAACAAATGTTAGGAAAGGAATTGAGAATAAAACTGCCAGTATCATACTGCCTTTGTACAAATCTATGGTGCAACTACATTTGGAATACTGTGTACAATTCTGGTCACCACTTCTAAAAAAAGATATTGTCGAGTTGGAAGAAGTGAAGAAAAGGGCAACTAAAATGATCTTGATCAACTCCCCTATGAAGAAAAGTTACAACAGCTGGGATTGTTTAGCTTGGAGGATAGGCGAGTAAGGGGAGACATGACAGAAGTGTACAAAATTATGCATGGTGTGGAGAATGTGGATAGGGAGACATTTTTCTACCTCTCTCAGAATATTAGAACCCAGGGTCATCCCATGAAGCTGATCGGTGGGAGATTCAGACAGATAAAAGGAAGAACTTCTTCACACAGCACATAGTTAAACTATGGAATTCACTACTATAGGATGTAGTGATGGCCACCAATTTGGATGGCTTTAAAAGGGGATTGGACAAATTAATGCAGGAAAAGGCTATCAATGGCTACTAGTCCTGATGTCTAAATGCTACCTCCAGTATCAGAGGCAGTATGCCTATGTACACCAGTTGATGGGGAACATGGGCAGGAGGGTGCTATTGCACTCACATCCTGCTTGTGGGTTTCCCATGGGCAGCTGGTTGGCCTCTACATAGACCCTTGATCTGATCCAGCTCTTCTTACATTCTTATGTACCAGGTGTAGCTTGTTAAAGGTCTTCTTTTGCATCTGGATATCCTATCCTTCAGTGTATCTAAAAGGGACCTATATATTGGGGGCTAGGAGGTGGTAATATGCAAACATATTTACATTGATTTTAATAAGTTACAAAAGGCTGGTGATTAGTTAACCAAAATCACTTCAGGGTTGATAGAAGTCCTTGTAGTTCTCTTACAATTCTGCACACCAATATTTCACTTGCTACATTCAGCAGGACATGAGAACTAATAAAGGCAATTTTCAAAAGAAGGAATAAATGCAGTTGGCACAGGTATGGTTAACATGCAAATATGCAGGTCATAATTGCATTATGAATGCAATTATGCACTTCTGAGCTGAAAATTGAGCCTGAAACGCTGTAGTACTGAGGCTAGAGTGTAGAGCTTGCAAACCCAAGTAAATCCTGCCCTGATACGAAGTTTGCTGCCACTGTCTCTTTTTTCAGGGTTATGACATGGCTCATTTGAGAAAAGATAGAATACAAGTATTACAGACAAATAATATCAGCAGATTGTTATCTCAAGGGTACCAACTGTGTACTCACAATTGGTTCCTCTGCAAGTACATCTGCAAGTTTCATTGTAAAGGCATCCGCACTTTTCTTTAGGGATTTGGTTGAGCAAATATTAGTGTAGTAAAATGGGCCTTCCTTGATGGTTTGGTCTCTGTCAGCTGTCACTCAGGTTTAGAATTATTGTTCTCTTCCCCGTGATGGCTGTATGGCTGCAAGTGCAATTCCTATGTGCATACCAGGGGCTAGACCACTAATTGCAAGAGAAAATAGACCCTTATAAACTGACAGGTGGTTAGAGCGTTGATGGGTGGATGTCACCCTGATGAAATGTGACAGTAAAAAGGAGCAACACTGACTGCATGAGGCAGACCCATATTTTAATATATCACGCTCCAAACTTCTGGCCAAGGAAGGCAGCACCTACTGTTTAACTGTGCCAAGGAGTTAGCACCCACCGTTGCTTGCTTACAAAACTAAGGCAAAGCACAGAGGCTGGGGTTAAACAGATATGCAAAGGAGCCATATAGAGTGCATGAGGCAAATAGCTGGGAGGGTGTACTGTTAACAAGACTGTATGTTTGGCCAAGGGGGTCAAATTGGAGAAAGGAGCAAAGTGAATCAAACGACAAGGCCAGAGGGAAGCAGCAGCAGCAGCGTCTGAAATTCAAGCTGGAGGATCAAATTCAAGATGTTGCCAAATGGGGAATGCAGGTTTGCCTGTAAGGAAGAGAGGACTGTGTCCAAGCACATGAGACCTTGGCCCCTTCTACATGAGCCTTTTACTCCGGGGTGGCTGCGGGTCAAGGTCCCTTGGGACAGACCACATAGTCGCCGCTTCGCAGCCATCCGTGGTTTTCTCCCGGAAAATGCGGATTTCCAAGGAGGCGTTTTGCTGGGATGTTTTTCATTTGCTGCAAGTTTCCCCGCAGTTGCAAGCCATCAGTCCCTTCCCCAAACTGACTTTGCTTTTTGCAGTGGGCATGTTGTGGGCATGCATGGTGCTTGCATCACTCTGTGACGCCCCTTTACTCCCGCGTCCCTTCACAGCTGCGCAGTTACAGAGGCACAGAGAGGCATGTTCATTTATTTAATCACACTTTCGCACCTTTTTGCAGCTTCATATCTTTGCAATGGTTGTTTTGGACTCAGTGCCCAAGGGCCGGGGGTCTTGGGGGAGGACCAACTTCGCTCTGGCCACCATTTTGGAGTGGTGGGTAGGCACATACCACTTACCACGAACCATCGCGAGAGTCTCAGGCTGGGGAACTGACAAACAGATGTTGTGGAAATGAAGGGACACAGAACACCCTCTTTTTACCTAACAAAGGACGGAAAGACACAACAGAACCCCTAAAATACAAAACTGCCACTGAAGTGTTGCACCCCCACGCTCACGTGACTGCACAGCTGCACATTAAAGTATAGTGGCAAAAAAAAGGCATGGTGGAGTCTGTTAGGGAAGCGTGCAGGAAATCGCAGCAGAAGCTAATTCGAAGCTGCAGTGCTGCATGGTTGCAATGGGGTGGGGGGGTGAAAGCGGTGCCCTGGTAAGGACTCAAGGCTGGAGTGAAATTGGTGAGGGACTAAGGGGGGGGAGGGGCCGTGGCTCAGGGTACTGCACCTGCTTTGCTTGCAGAAGGTCCCAGGTTCAATCCCCGGCATCTCCAGGTCGGGCTAGAAATCTTGCTGCAAGAAATCCTGGAGAGTCCTTTCCAGTCAGCACTGACAACTCTGGGCTTGGTATAAGGCAGCTTCCTGCATTCCTAAGGAGGTACTGGTAGGCATAGGTGAGAAACGCAGGCAAGTGGCAATGGAAGCTGGTGGCTCTGATTTCAGTGGGGCTGTGAATCCACTCCGGGCTTCAGTCAGAACCAGTCAGAACTCTAAAAGAGCTATCCAAGGCGCTGAATCCTACCCCCATAATAGGGTTCAATAGCTCCTTTTTAGAGTTCTGGCTCATTCTGACTGAATCCCAGAGTGGATTCACAGCCCCACTGAAATCAGAACCACTAGCCTCCACTGGCAAGTGGGCATCTGAGCCCTGGAAAGGAGACTAAAAGCTAGAAATGAGGTTCTAGGGAGCACAGAAGGGCGAAGTAGTAACAGCAATAACAGTTGGCAGCTGGGTGGCTTGGAAATAAAGAGGCTTCTACTCAAGTTCTGGCCCGGCATCAGCACCTGGCATGGTGGGGCAAATGCCAGGGCACAGAGGCCACAGAGGAGGCACAGCTGATGTCAGTTGTTGGCATCCCCTTTTCTTACATTTTTAGGGTGGCGGTGCTCAATCCAGCACTTGAAGAGAAGCACTGGGTGAGGTGGCAGGCACCATCTTCATTTCCCCAGAATGCCTCTGGGCCCTGCTGCATCAGGACCCAGAAGCATACTGGGGAAATGAAGATGGCAACTGCAACCACTTCACCTGGTGCTTCTCAGCACCAGCTTGGGTGCCATTGCCGAAGGCTGCCCCCACCTAGAAAGGGAAGGCTCACCAGGGTGGTGTTGGCAGGTCCAAAGGGCACCTTGCCTACAGCCCCCTCAAACCTGGCAGGGGTAGGAAATGTAGTGCCCATTGGCACCAGTGCAACCCTGGACACTTTTCTTAGCATCCACCGAGGAATCATATCCCTTCCCTCCCACTTTTTTTTAATCAACACATTTTCTTACCAGCAACTGGGGTTGCTGTGAAATAGGTTTCTATTCATGCTGAAAACTGGGGGTTCAAAGGGGCATGTTGGGGCTCAGACCCCAACTCTGCTTGTACTTGGTGTTTAAGTGTGTTGCAGCTCAGACCCGACTTCTGCCTTGTACTCAGCCTTTGGGGCATGTTTTTTGTCCTTTGCCATGCCTCCCAAAGCATCCATTTTGTGGTGGTGCCCAGGACAGTTTCTCAAATTGCTGAAATGTGTCCACAGCCCCCAAAGGTTGCCTACTTCTGCTACAGGGGCAGCCATTCTGTGGACCAGTCTCTGTGGACCACATTTTGGGCCAAGGAAGAGAACCAAGGTAAATGCGTCATACACCACTATTTACTACCTAGCAGTCTTCAGGCATGGTCTGCTTTCTGAGCTTTGCATTGTTGCCTATGGTTTCAAGAGGCACTGAGTAGAGGTGGTAGCCAAAGTGTGAGTGCTTGCTTAGAGGAGGTGGTATTTCTGATGGGTACCTGACTGAAAGCTAGGAGACAGACATGCCTGACAGGCTGCAAGGAAGCAGATGTCCTGCGTGCGATGGCAAAATATTGAGACCTTCACCCCATGGGTCACTAGTGCACTCCCTGGCCTGATGGGGTTAACACTTTCTTCTCTCCCTGCCTCTGCAGCATGCCAAGTGCAGACCAGGGATTGGGGACCGGGGGGATCCAACTGGCTCATGGAATGCATGCATTTGCACAATTTCATTCATATTGTGCATTTGGTGAAGATGAATGGGCATTTATTGATTCTAATCACCACACATTTTGTGAAATCTGTGTGCTTTGCATTAAGGTATACATTTTGTAAGGCAGCCCTCCAGATGCAGGGATTCATAGCCACGCAGTCATCGTTGTATTAAATATTCTCTTCTGGCTGCATATTAATTAGTTTAGCAGGGTCTCTAACACTGGCTTTTCATGTCTCTAACTTCTTATTTTTCCCTGGCAAAGTGATGACATTTTTGTTGGATCATCTGACATATAGAAGGTTTTGAATTTCTAAGGGTCCTTTCGAGAGCCCTCTTCATGACAGAGTCCTTTTCAAACCAAAGTTTCATTTCAAGCGCAACAACAGTTTGAGAAAAGTTTGCTTTTCTTTCATGTTCTGGAGTTTTCTTCACCACTATTACAGTTTGTGGGCTCACTCCTCCTTATACTAAAATTAAAAGCAAATGCGACTTCGCTTCAAATGGAACAGGGAACCTACCTTTGAAACTGAAATGCAATAATATGCAATTTTTTTGAGCTTACAGATTTGCTTTTAAGTTTAAAAACAGCAGGACATCATGCTTTCAAGGGTGTTTTTTTAAAAAAAGAAATCAGCAGTGGAACAGTGATACATAAGCTATTTCACATATTTAATTTATATTGTTTGTTCATATGCTATGCAAATATTCAAACTAAAAAACAAACAGAATGGATTTAAAACAATTTTCCAGAAGGGGAAAGACTATGTTTGAACTTCAAACCCTGCATAAGGCCAAGATTGAATATATTAACAACCTAATCCTACATTCTGCTGCGCAACAGCAACAGAACATAAGAATTGGTGCTATGATCCCATCCCAGTGATGACTCAAGAGCAGTGGTGTTGAACCTCAGGACTGGAAGTCAAATCCAGTCCCCAAACAGCCAACCCTCTTCCCCATGTCTCTGCTGGGAATATTGCAACCTTATCTGCAAGTTACTGGAAGGGGGCAGTGTTGCAGTTGGTTAGTTCATGGGAATTTTAACCACAGCTAGCCTTAGGATCTCTATAGCCTACAGTGTGGTTTCCTGTGTTTTGTTCCTTTTGTTCCTCCCCTTCGGCCCCCCCAACTTCCACCACTGCTGGGGGCACACTTGTTTTCTCACTCCTGCCTGTGTAACGGAACACAAAGAGGACTGAACAAACTTCTTTTGGAACTCTACGCAGTACATGCATTTTATAGGCAATAATATTTTCGAGTAAAACTGTTTTCTTCACTGAAGAAGGGTGCGGTCTCCTTGTACGATTCTAAGATAGCCTGTGTGCATGTGGGACTGGTAAAGTTCATTCTGTTTTGCCTTTTGTTTTTTACTCTGCAAACTGCCTTTCTAACAGGAGGCGTCATTACTAAATCATCCCATCAGTCTCCATGTCATGACATGGTTCCTGCCTTTCCCCCACCCCCTGGATCATTTGGAGATTTCCCAGCTTTTGTGCAGTTTGTTCCCCATTCCAAAATGTGGAAATGCCTCTCCTAAGGCTTAGTTCCTGGCAGTAAGAGCTTTAAGCTAAAATGTGCTGGTATTTCTGTATTTTGGCCCCATTCTTTTGTCTTTGGCCCTGCCCACCACTTGAATGCCTCTCCACCCCCACCCCCCTCGAGAGCGTCTCCTAAATTGAATTTGGCCCTTGGGCTGAAAGAGGTTCCACACCCCTGCTCAAGGGGATAGCTGGTTCTCTTGCTCTGGCATTAGCACACCTGGTCCCACCCACTGCACTGGCGGAGTAGTTGCCAACTTCAAGGTGATGTTGAATGGCTTCCCTTTATTTCCAATGTTCAGGTTATGTAGGCAAAATGGCACCATGTAGAATCATAGAATCATAGAATAGTAGGGTTGGAAGGGGCCTACAAGGCCATCGAGTCCAACCCCCTGCTCAATGCAGGAATCCAAGTCAGAGCATCCCTGACAAATGGCTGTCCAGCCTCGTCTTGAAGGCCTCCAGTGTGGGAGAGCCCACCACCTCCCCAGGTAATTGGTTCCATTGCCGTATTGCTCTGACACTCAGGAAGTTTTTCCTGATGTTCAGTCGGAATCTGGCTTCCTGTAACTTGAGCCCATTATTCCGTGTCCTGCACTCTGGGATGATCAAGAAGAGATCCTGGCCTTCTTCTCTGTGACAACCTTTCAAGTACTTGAAGAGTGCTATCATATCTCCCCTCAGTCTTCTCTTCTCAAGGCTAAACATGCCCAGTTCTTTCAGTCTCTCTTCATAGGGCTTTGTTTCCAGTCCCCTGATCATCTTTGTTGCCCTCCTTTGAACCCTCTCCAGCTTGTCTGCATCCTTCTTAAAGTGTGGTGCCCAGAACTGGACACAGTACTCCAGATGAGGCCTAACCAGTGCTGAGTAGAGGGGAACTAGTACTTCCCGGGATTTGGAAGCGATGCTTCTATGAATGCAGCCCAAAATAGCATTTGCCTTTTTTGCAGCCACATCACATTGTTGGCTCATATTCAGCTTGTGATCGACGACAATTCCAAGATCCTTCTCGCTCGTAGTGTGGTTGAGCAACGTATCCCCCATCTTGTAACTGTGCATTTGGTTTCTTTTTCCTAGGTGCAGAACTTGGCATTTGTCCCTATTAAATGCCATTCTGTTGTTTTCTGCCCAGCACTCCAGTCTATCCAGATCACTTTGAATTTTGTTTCTGTCTTCCAAAGTATTAGCTATCCCTCCCAATTTTGTGTCATCTGCAAATTTGATCAGCATTCCCTGCACCTCCTCCTCCAAGTCATTAATAAAAATATTGAAGAGCACTGGGCCCAGGACTGAGCCCTGCGGTACCCCACTCGTTACCTCTCCCCAGCTTGAGAAGGTCCCATTGATAAGCACTCTTTGAGTCCGATTCTGTAGCCAACTGTGGATCCACATGATCGTTGTTTCATCTAGCCCACTTTGAGCTAGTTTGCTCATCAGGATATCATGGGGCACTTTGTCGAAAGCTTTGCTGAAGTCGAGGTATATGATGTCTACAGCATTCCCACGGTCTACAAGGGAGGTGACTTGATCAAAAAATGAGATCAGATTTGTCTGGCAGGACTTGTTTTTGACAAATCCATGTTGGCTTCGAGTAATCACGGCATTGTTGTCAAGGTGCTTCCAGATGGATTGCTTTATGATCTGCTCCAGAATTTTCCCAGGGATTGATGTCAGACTGACTGGTCTGTAGTTCCCAGGTTCCTCCTTTTTACCCTTTTTGAAGATAGGGACAACGTTAGCCCTCCTCCAGTCATCTGGCACTTCCCCCGTCCTCCATGATTTCTCAAAGAGAATAGACAGCGGTTCTGAGAGTTCTTCTGCCAGTTCCTTTATGACTCTAGGATGCAGTTCATCTGGCCCTGGAGATTTGAACTCATTCAAAGTAATGAGGTGTTCCTTGACCATATGCCTGTCGATCTCAAGCTGCAATCCTGCCCCTTCAACCTGTACTTCGCCTTTGCCAGGGGGGTCATAGACCCTCTTTTGGGAGAAGACTGAGCCAAAGTAGGAATTGAGCACCTCTGCCTTTTCTTTGTCCTCTGTTATCATTTTGCCATCCTTATTTAATAGCTGAACAACCATTTCTTTCCTCTGCCTTTTACTATGCACGTAGCTGAAGAAAGCCTTTTTGTTGTTTTTAGCATCCCTCGCTAACCTCACCTCGTTCTCCGCTTTAGCCTTCCTGACGCCATCCCTGCAATTCTGTGCTACCTGCCTGTACTCTTCCTTTGTTACTTGGCCTTCTTTCCACTTCCTATGTGTCCTTTTTTGTTTTCAGGTCATCCCTAAGCTTTTTGTGAAGCCACATTGGCTTCTTCTGTTGTCTTCCACCTTTTCTTCTTGTTGGAATTGTTTGTGATTGTGCCTTGAGAATTTCCTTTTTTAAAAGTTCCCACCCATCTTGGACTCCTTTTCTCGCTAGCATTGCTTGCCATGGGACCTTACTGATCATTGTTCTGAGTTTATTAAAATCAGCTTTCCTAAAATCCAGGGTACGCGTTTGAGTACACTTGGCTTTTGCTTCCCTTAGAACCAAGAACTCAAGTACAACATGGTCGCTTTCCCCCAGAGTTCCTGTAACTGCTACTTTATCCACTAAGTCATCTCTGTTGGTTAGGATCAAGTCAAGGATAGCCGATCCTCTAGTTCCTTCCTCTACTTTCTGTAGGAGGAAGTTATCCGCCACACAAGTCAGGAATTTCCTGGAGGGGCCATGTTTTGCAGAATTTGTCTCCCAACAAATATCGGGGAAATTGAAGTCCCCCATTACTACTACATCATGCTTCCTTAAAACATTGGCTATTTGCTTTTCAAAAGTTTCATCCTTGTCTTCTCCTTGATTGGGTGGCCGGTAGTAGACTCCGACAACCAGGTTCCTTTTATTCTTTGCTCCATTTATTTCAACCCAGATGCTCTCGATGGGGCTACCAAGCTCCTCCTCCTGTATTTCTGTGCAGAGATATGTATTTTTCACATACAGTGCAACCCCGCCTCCCTTTCTGTTCCTCCTGTTCTTTTTGAACAAGTTATATCCTTCAACTGCTGTATTCCAGTCATGAGAGTCATCCCACCAAGTCTCAGTTATACCTATCAAGTCATAATTTCCCTCCTGTATTAAGAGTTCAAGTTCGTTCTGTTTGTTTCCCATACTCTGGGCATTAGTATATAGACATCGAAGACCATGTGCTTCATAGTCTGGCTTTCTTCCTACCTGTGTCTGAAGACTATTATTGGGCGCTATCAGAGCTGTTCTCTCCATTGCAGTGCATGCGCCTACGTCCATTGTTACCCCCAACATTACATCTCCCTTCCCCGTAGGATTCAGTTTAAAGCCCTCCTGATGAAGTTCTTCATGCTGTGGCCAAACACATTCTTCCCAGCCTTTGTGAGGTGCAACCCATCCCTAGCCAACAGCCCATCTTCCAGGAAGTATAGCCCGTGGTCCCAGAATCCAAATCTCTCTCGTCGGCACCACCTTCGTAGCCAGTCATTCACCTGGAGTATTTTTCGTTCCCTTTCTATCCCTCTTCTAACTACTGGAAGGATGGATGAGAAAACTATCTGGGCCCCAAAGTTCTTGAGTTTCCTTCCCAAAGCTTCAAAGTCTGACGTGATCTCTTCGTAGCTCCGCTTGGCGGTATCATTTGTTCCCACATGGATGAGAAGAAAGGGATACCTGTCAGTGGGCTTTATGAGTGCAGGCAACCTTTCAGTCACGTCTCTAATCTGTCCTCCCGGGAGACAACATACATGGCGAGTCCACGGGTCTTCGCGACATACTTGGGTCTCGATCCCACGCAGCAAGGAGTCTCCCACTACTACCACTCTTCTCTTCTTCTTCTTGTAGGCCTGGGTTTCATCGCCTCTGTTTGACTGACCTTTAGCCTCTTGCTCACTCTCATGCAGGTTCCCCTGTGATTCTTCCTCTGCAGGCTGTCCTCCAGTCTCATCTGCAAGTACCTGGAATCGGTTCCACAGCTCCACCGCTTCCACTGGTGCAGAGTGGCGTCTAGTTCTTCTTCTCCTAACTGTCACCGTTTTCCAAGGAGTATCCTCTACTCCATTTTTTTTCACCTCAGCATTTCCCACTGCCTCATCTTGCTGTTGCTCTTCAAGCTTCTGGTCTGCCCTTTGCTGCTGTAGTTCCCCCATTCTGTCCAAGAACTCTTCGTGTTCTCTTATTCCCCGGAGGGTTGACAGTCGCCGCTCCAGTCCACTTACTTTTTCCTCCAGCAGCGTGATCAACTTGCACTTGTTGCAGGTGTAGGCCATGTTGTTCTCAGGCAAGAAAACAAACATTGCACACACCTTGCAGGTCACCACCACTGGAGAGTCTTGTCCTTCCATTGCCTCTTTTCCCTTTTTGTGTCTAGCTTTGTGATTGTTCTAGACTAGCCTGTGCCTGCTCCTCTACTCAGTAGAGGTTAAAAGCAGAGTCCCACTGGTGTGGAAGTGTGTGTTACAAGACAAATAAATGAAAAAAAGTTAGTAAAAAAAAATAAAAAAAAATGTTAGGGGCCTCCCCCTTGACCTCCCCTGCCGAACTCCCCTGGCCAACTCCTGTTTGCTCCCCCTGTGCACTCGCTCTGTTCGCTCGCTCTCTGGGAGCTTGCCTGCTTCTGTAGTCCCTGGACCAGCTGGAGCAGCTTGCTCTGCTCTGCTCTGCTCAGCTGGGAGGCGGGAAACAGGCTGAAGCTTCCCGCCCAGTCAGCTGCTGGGAGTACTCAGGCCACACCCCTCCAATTCAGTTGGAGCTCTCAGAAGCTCCTGGTGAGCTCACAGCCAGTCAGAAGGATAAAGGGCAGCGCCCTGGACTTCCTGCAACCCACTTACCTCTTAGCCTCTGTCTCCTTTGTCTCCTTTGTCTCTTCAACCACTGCAACTCCCCTGGCCAACTCCTGTTTGCTCCCCCTGTTCGCTCGCTCTGTTCGCTCGCTCTCTGGGAGCTTGCCTGCTTCTGTAGTCCCTGGACCAGCTGGAGCAGCTTGCTCTGCTCTGCTCTGCTCAGCTGGGAGGCGGGAAACAGGCTGAAGCTTCCCGCCCAGTCAGCTGCTGGGAGTACTCAGGCCACACCCCTCCAATTCAGTTGGAGCTCTCAGAAGCTCCTGGTGAGCTCACAGCCAGTCAGAAGGATAAAGGGCAGCGCCCTGGACTTCCTGCAACCCACTTACCTCTTAGCCTCTGTCTCCTTTGTCTCCTTTGTCTCTTCAACCACTGCAACTCCCCTGGCCAACTCCTGTTTGCTCCCCCTGTTCGCTCGCTCTGTTCGCTCGCTCTCTGGGAGCTTGCCTGCTTCTGTAGTCCCTGGACCAGCTGGAGCAGCTTGCACACAAGATGGAGGTATCAGCAAGCTTCAGGGGAACTCTGAGGTTTCCAGAAGTACAGAAAGATATTTAGAAAAGGCAGGTTCCAAAACAGCCCCATGATGGCTGAGCAGGAATGCTGACTGACTGCTGGGGTCAGGGAGAGAATGAAAAATCGGGTGGGAGGGGGAATGGAATGGAGTTTCCTGAAAGAAGACATCACTGACTGTAACACTGAACAGGAGCACTCCACACTCCAGGATTTTATTGCAGATCCCACTTGTGACCTCCGAACCGAGTGACTCTACCTTTCAGCGCTGATGCAACATTGCACAGGGAGAACACAGTAGTAGTGGGAGGTTAGGGCAGGCGAGAGCATCTTAGCTTTGGCCCTCTTACCTCGCATAGGATACCTTAAACATCATCAGTTAAAGTGGCAGCATAAGATTGGGCTGACTGTAAGGGCCAGACTGTGCATTATGCTTGTGTTCTGTGGTAGGAATGTCCCATGTAATTTTCTTCTTCAAAGAGCAACTATGGGGGGAAGGCCAGTTTGCATCAGGGCCATAATGTGTTTGTGTGTGGGGGGGGGGGCGGGGATTAATCTTTTGCTCCCTTACCAATTCCTCAACTTAACACACACACGCACACCTGCTATTTGTCATGGAGGGGAAAACATACGGGCACAGTTGCCCATACATTTTCACCTCTGCAACTAATCGCAGCTTTGAGAATGATTTGGATTGGGGCTGTAGCTAGGGTGATGCAGAAGAGGAAGAGGACAGGGCTCCTGCATCTTTAGCAGAGCTAGCCCAAGGCATTTTGCTGCCTGAGGCAAAAACAAGATGGCACACCTACTTTGCCAATTGTTTTGTCGATAGGCAATGGTTCTTTTTCGATATTCAGAGGCAATGAACACACCAAGGGGTGAGGGAAAGAAGTTTATTTAGCTAAAATAGGCTAATGAAGCAAGAAAAAGCTGGACAATATATTCAGAGCATAAAACATACATTCCTTCAGCTATTGGGAACCCCAATATCTTATCAAGATAAGATCAATAGCAAACGTAACCCCATAACAGCCTGGCCCACAGCACTGGTTCAGAATCAGCCTGTGAAGAAGTTCTGCCTTGGGAGGGTACTAGGGAATCATATATTATCCCCTTGATCCCTCCCATTCTGGACATGGTCCCCTTACTTCATATATTCTACATTCTTGTAGACCAGAAAATAACCAGCCTCAGCAGGCAGGCAGCCAACACAGATAACTCCCACCTCCACTTTCACCTGGCCTTGATATTCTGCCAAAATCTTTAGCTACAAAATCTTTATCTCCCTGTCCTCTTTTACATCTGTCCACCGTAGCTGTGGCATACAGAAGCAACAAGTGATTCTCTGGGAAATAGCATAGCTACCCGCCCCACATCAGCTCAACGAACAGGCACAATGGCACTCTAGACATGGGCAGGATAACCATTGCACCACTGACTTCTCGATATACAGTGGTCTTCTACATTTCCACTACAGCTTCCTCCCATTCCATGTACAAAAGCCAACTGGACTAAGAGTGAACAACATTGTTTCTTCAACATTAACAATGGGACAGCATCCTCCACTGCACCTGAAAGCACTTGGCTAGCTTAGGGGGCACAGGAGAGACCACATAGTGCACAGCTCTCTCTTCCAGCACTTTGCTGCCGCCTCCTGAGGCAACTGCCTTGCTTTGCCTAATACAGGGTCAGTCCTGACCTTTAGTAGTAGTGTAGAAGACAGATTTTCAGCAGGAGTAGCTTGTTATGCAAGCTACCCCTGCTAAAATCCCCTCTTCTAGAGAACAATTAAAGGTGCAGAAGCCCTGTCCTCTTTTGCATCGCCCACCATACCTGTGGCATAACAGGGAAAGTTTGGACATGCACACATCCTGTACCGCAGGCCTGGTCCAAGTTGTCAGCAGCTTTTTGAAGAAAATTAGGTTAGAATAATATAAGCATAAAATTCTCAACTATTAAAGATGCATGTCTGTATGGTTTTGATGTGTTGAAGTTCAGTGAACCAGTCCCAGGGGTTCTCATACAAAGATGGTTTACAAGCTGAACTAAGGAGGGTCAATAATGAAATGATTTTTCCTCCATTACTAATCTATTGAAAGACGTCTTTATTTCTATGAACTTGTATTCCTACTCTTAGAAGAAAAGATCTTGGACCAGAAGTTCACTAAAAGCAATACCATGCTCAAGAAAGAAGTAGCATTGCTGAGAAGACTGTGGAGATTTTAGCTGGACATTTAATACCTTTTGAAAGGGCACGAGCAGATGTTTTTGATCAAAGACACAATACTAACACTCCGCTGGGTATTAATGGAGCCTCTTTTTAATAGTTTTTTTCCCCACTGGTTTGGGGTACCAAATATAAAGAAGGTTGGAATACACGAAAGACAGGAAACCACCAAACAATTAGTGGTCGGGGGGGGGGAAAGGGCATGTCCATATGGAGAACCCTGGAAGGCTGAATTGGGACTCCAGGTAGGCTGGATTTGGCCCCCCGGTTTGAAGTTCCACACCCCTGTTCTACATTGTGTGGACTGACTGAAACCAGCAATGCTTTTTCCATAGTACAGCCATTTTAACCGTCTCTTGGGAAAAGAATGGATACTTAAGGAAAGTGTGCTTACAAGCCATATGGCAAGGATGAGGAACGTGTGGTCCTCCAGATGTTGTCGGACTGCATCTCCCACCATCCTTCACCATTGGCTATGCTGACTAGGGTGATGGGACTTGCAGTCCAACAATCTCTGGAGGGACCACAAGTTCCCCATCCCTGCCACGTGGGCTTGTGCTGCTGAAGAGTGGTTGTGGTAAAACACACATTTTTTTTTAAAGGGATAAATAAATGTTGTGAATCTCAAACAAATTGGTATGGCACTCTGTTATGAATCTATGTCTTTGCATTGCCCTCCTCCAATATATTTTAAAATGTACTATTAAAATACTGAAATTGGTTACAATAGCAATATTTTATCAGTACCTAATTACTACCTCACACCCGATTACTGAAGCATAGCACCTCATTTTATTGTATGAAAATGTCCACCGAATCATCGGATTGTTTAGAGGGAGGAATGCACAGCCTCCCTTTTAAATAGGGATGTCAGAGAATTCCGCCATGGATCTCGGTGAGGCCGAATGCCAGTGCATTCGGCCCCCCGAAATCCATGGCAGAACGAAGCCCCCCCGCCCCCTGCCCCACGAAAGGTGCGCAAAATGGGACACCTACCTGCTGCCGTTCACACTGACTTGCGAATGGTGGCCGCGGCCGTGGCCACCATTCGCTTCATCACTATAAGCCGTGATAGGCTACTTAAGTATTTACATAGCCTATCACGGCCAAAAAAAAAGGGAACGCAAATGGCAGTGGCTACGGCGGCCGCCATTTGCATTCCCTTTTTTTGGCCGTGATAGCCTACATAAATATTTACGTAGGCTAGCACGGCAAAAGAGAGGGGCACAAATGGCGTAGTGGCTGCCATTTGCACCCATCTCTTTTGCCGTAATAGGCTACGTAAAAGAACGCAAATGGCAGCCGCCGTAGCTGCTGCCATTTGCGTTCGCTGTTTTTTTTTTTGCCATGATAGGCTACATAAATATTTACGTAGCCCATCACGGCAAAATACAGGGACGCAAATGGCAGCGGCTACGGCAGCCGCCATTTGCGTCCCTGCAGGCTGCCCAGCAGCCGGATGTCCAGCTGCGGGCGGCCCCAGCCAGCGGCTCCGCAGAATCGCTGTGGAGCAGAGCTGGCCGGATAGAATTTTGGGGGGAGGGATGGAGCGCCTCCCCTCACCGCGAATGTCACCCTTCGAAAAGGTAAGTGACTTTCGTACATCCCTACTTTTAAAGCAAATTAAACACAGGTGACCCGAGAACAAAGGCAACAGGAAAGTAGCTGATGTTAGTGATGAAGAGGCAACTGTGAGAATACATTAAAAAAGTGATGAGGCAATACATTTAAGACTGCCAGTGGCTTCCCCTCATTCTGTTTCCTTCTATATAGAACTACTTATTCTTCCATTATGAGTGTTACTTTGTTTCCCGATTAACAACAGTATTGGCTACTAAAAGCAAGGGCAGCTAGAGACACTTGGGGCGAGCCCACTGCCTTCTAACTCCCTTAGGGTCAAACTACACATTACGTAGTTAATTAACTACACGTTAATTGCGTAGAATATCGCTTAGGATTATTTATTGGTTGCATTTATATCCCACCATTTTTTTCTCCCGCAAGGAACCCAAGGTGGCTTACATGATCCTCCCCCTCCTCTCCATTTTATCCTCATAACAACCCTGTAGGGTAGGGAGGCTGAGAGTCAGTGTGTGAAGGTTTGATGCTGACAGAGGCAAAAGGAAAAAAAGGTCAGGCTTAGAGGCCTGGAGTTTTCTGTTGGGAGGGGGTAACCCTGAGAAAACTAGTTTCATTTCTCCGGTGAGGTATCTCTTTCGATTCTCTGGTTAAGTTTAATTTCTTCAGGGTTGAAACAGTCCTTTTGGTTTTGAGGGAGGAGGATATATATATAAAGAGGGTATATATAAAGAGAGCGACAGAGCCAATAAAAGCAAAGAGTCAGCCAGAGCCTGAAGTGAGAGCAGAGTCTGAAGAGTGAGCAGGAAGAAGCAACCTAGAAAAGTCTAAGGTAAAGGAACTTCCATTTTACAAATTTTATTTTCTTTTAGTGCATTTTGTATCACTCAGCTCTATTGGGTAAATACCTTTGGTTGTGATTTGCTTGTTTTAATTTACTAGCAAACTGTTGTGGTTAACTTCATGTCTACAGCCTACACCCCATGTTACTGGGAAGGGCAACTTTAAAAGAAGGAAGGTGGGACTCTTAAAGAGGAAAGAGATCGTTAAGGAGTTGCTCAGGGGGTCCAGGTCGTAAGTGGAACCTTGACACAGTGACTTGCCGAAAGTCACCCAGTGAGCTTCATGGCTGAGTAGGGACTTGTATCTGGGTCTCCCCAGTTCAACACTCCAACCACTACACCTCTCTCTCTGTCCTAGAGAAAGTGTGTGCAGCCCCAATTTGAATTGAGACCACCATACACTAGTAGGGGACAATTAAACATTCCCCTCTACCATTTCCCCCCAATCCCTCCCCCCATGGCAGGGTTTAAAAAAAGAGGACAGCCTCCATTGATGCCAATTGGGACCTTTTTTAACACACACACACACATGGGCAGGGGGGAATTTGGGGGGGGGGAGGGGGGGAGATTTTCCACAGTGCATGGTCGCCCAATCTTAATCAAAACCATATGGACTTTTTCTAGAGTGAAAAAAGGATTATCCTTGGCTACGTGCTATGCAATTAACATAACATGTCGTTTGACCCTAAGTCTTGCTGCTTTCCCACTTGTCTCCTAGGAGGGCTTTGTGCGAGAAATATTGTATGTATTATTTTTAAAAGCCTACTGGTTTAAGACCAGAGCTAAGTCTCAAACTCCACAAAGCAAGGAAACTAGAAGCTAAGGCTGATGCTTTAACAGACATGCCCCATGATTAGTGATTCTGGGCTTCTTCACACAGAGCTTTTATCCTGCTGTTAAGATTGGTTACTCATGGAAGTTTGCAGGTCCTTTAGATATGTTGTCAATCTCTAGGGCATCTCCTGCACTAAATGACCTTTATTCCATTTTTTAAATGATTGGAGATAACGAGCTATCAAATTACCACACTTGAGTTCCCTTGTGAAAAAGGAAAACCCACAGTAAGATGAGCTAGACCACAGTGCCATCTAGCGGCTGTGTAATGAAACATATGGAAGACCCAGATAAGGGGGAAAATGGGGGTGGGGTGAGGAAGCGTGTGTAAAGGGAGTCCATCATGATCCTGCATTTAAAATGGGAGCAGTTTTAAATGTGGGATTTTAGGCTGGTGTAGAGATACTCGTTATTGGGTAATGTTACAAATTGTGCTTGCCTACAACTTACCCTCCATGCACCCACACTTTCTTTGTTCTTTCAGGCCCAAATCCAGATGAGGAGGATTGTTTTATGAAGCATTTCAGCCTCACTATATTGCTAGTGGAATCCTCCTGTGAGTTGACCCATGCCTGTTCGTTGCTTATGTCAGTAACTGGCATGATGGACTAAACAGTGAGAGGGGACACTCTACTAGCACTCTTCACTGCCCTTATACTGGCTCAATACAGAGGATGTTTTTGTGTGGCACTGTAGTAAGGCTGAATGACAAGAGAGCTCAAGTCTCTTATTCCAGATTTGGAACTGCAACATGATGAACAAGAGAAAAATATCTATCCACTACCATGTTGAGATTTCCACCAGCAGGCATGCTGAAATACATCTTGCTCTGGAACCCAAGATGCTTGTTGGAGATAAAATGGGCTGGGTGGTATGGTGTTGCAGCTGAAAAGAAATGGTAAGTGGAAGGGTTAAGCAAACTCTCCCGGGACACCACTTCTTTTGTGAAGTGCTGTCAGGAGGATGCAGACACGTGGGCTAAGGATTGAGAGCTCAGTTGTCTAACGTAATATTCTAAGGGTGCAAGACTATGCATGTTTAGACAGAGAAAAGGCCTACAACTCCCAGCATGCCCCAGCCAGCTTTGCTGGGAGTTGTAGGCCTTTTCTCTGTCTAAACATGCATAGGATTGCACCCTAAGTCAATCCCTGTGAGTACTTTATAGAGAGGAAGAGACATTGGCTCCACCATTTGATCTACATTGTTCATATTCTGACTTCTGTTTATTGGTGTGGCAGATTCTTGGGAACTGGAATATCTAGCTATCTAGCTATCATCTATCAAACAATGTAAGCTGATAAAATGAGGAAACAAATGACAGTCCATACTTTTCAGCTTTTTCCTATGTTGAGAGTGTAATCATGATTTACTATAAATATTTTAAAATATTGCTTATAAATAAAATACTCAGAACAGTATAAGGGTGTGCAATATTTTTTCTTCACCTTATTGTTATGACATTCATTTTGGGGGTCATCCTTTTAATCTTTCTTTCTTTCTTTCTTTCTTTCTTTCTTTCTTTCTTTCTTGATAAAAGAGCTCAGCTGATTTTGGCAGCCAACCTGGCATCTGAACATGCTCAGTTCAGTTTTTCATTTATTCCAAAACAAACGCATACCTTAGGACTATGTGTGAAACACTGAGAAGTGAACATATTTGAAGTTCAGAACATATGTTGTTATCCCATCCCTTCAGGTTTTTTTGTGCCTCCCTTCCAAAATGCAGACAATAAACCATTTTCATTACTGGAATTCTCAAGAGAGCTGAAATGAATATTTGGTATAGAATTCCTTTCTCTCTGGGTCACAAATCTGCAGGTTTGAATTCCAATTCAAATTTTCAACACATTTTCAAATCCCCACAGACTACTGCAATGGACACTTTGATCTTTAAAGGGCCATATCATCCCACTTTTGCGAACTCCTGTGTTGAAAAATCTCTTTGACCATTTGAGGCACAAAGTGAATTACACCTAGGGATGTCAGAGAATTCCGCCACGGATCTCGGTGAGACCGAATGCCAGTGCATTTGGCCCCCCGAACTCCATGGCGGAACTGCCTGCCACCCCCCCGCCCCCCGCGGATCCCCCCCGGGACGAGACTTACCTGGGGCGGTTGTTCTGGACGGCGGCGGCTCCAGTGGCAGCTTCGGCGGCGGCTGGTCTTCCGAACGGCTGCTGCCGCCGCCGCCGCCACCATTTGCAATCTGGTTTCCCCCCCCATTCGTGATAGGCTACGTAAGTCTTTACATAGCCTATCACGTCTGGCTTAAAAAAAAAAAAAACGTGTACGCAAATGGCGGCTACAGCCACTGCCATTTGCGTTCCTTATTTTTGGCCGTCTTAGTCTATGTAAATATTTACGTAGACTAAGACGGCGAAAATAAGGGGAACGCAAATAGCGTAGCATAGCGTAGCATAGCCGCCACCATTTGCGTACACTTTTTTTTTTAAGCCAGACGTGATAGGCTACGTAAGCCTTTACGTAGCCTATCACGGCTGACTACAGGGACGCAAACGGCGGCAGCTACGGCCGCTGCCATTTGCGTCCCTGCTAGCCAGTGGCCAGATGTCTGGCTGCTGGCGCAGCCGGCCGGCCAGGATTCCGGGGGGAGGGATGGAGCGCCTCCCCCCCAGCGGAACCCGGCAGAGCCGGGTAAGGGGGGTTTCGTACATCCCTAATTACACCCTGCTCCACCCTTATATAAGACAACAGCAGGTAAGTACTTTAAAGCGGCTAAGCTAATGGTTGCTACTTTAGCTGCTTTCAAATGCTTTCAGTGATAGGACCATTTGTTTGTGGTGTCTGTGCTTTAAATAAAAGAAAGGAGGAGGTGAGCGAGGTCAGTTGTATAGCTCTTGAGAAGCTTTTACTGGTGTAGCTTTTGGGAGCTTTTTCTTTATAGCAAAGGCCCGGTTTTTCTTTGGGCTGGACAAAACACCTTTTAACGCAGTAATGTGTTGGGAAAATGCGACATATGGATACCATTTTTGTTGTTCTGGTTGTCTTTTAATGTTTTAATATCGTTACAATTTTAATATTGATGATTTAATTATATTTTTAACTTTTATACAGTTGTATTTATATTTCTATTTATAGGTTTTAATTGTAGCAGTTTTAACGTTGTAAGGCCGCCTTGAGTCCCAGTATTGGGGAAAAGGCGGGATATAAATATAATAATAACAATAACAACAACAACAACAACAACAACGCAGTAGAGCACAGAGAACTAAAGCCAGGGAAGAGGGCAAATTTTACTCCCGTCCCCTGTGTGACCCATTTAGAGCAGAGTTTGGCAACTTCAGAGGGTCTAGGGGCCAATTTCTGACCCCCAGAACCCACCACACACCCCTGCCTTCAAAATTGCTGCCATCAAATTGCCACCAAAATTCAGTGGCAATTCAGTAGTGGCAAAAGGGCACATTTTCACTTTAAAACTAGGCATGTGGGGAGCTTGCCCTTTTGTTTTAATGCAAAACTGCATTCCCAGAAGCCCTGGAGAGTATGATTTTGCATTAAAACAAGGTGCACTCTCCCTGTGCACCTAGTGCAAATATGACTTTTTTGCTGCTGCTATAATGCTACCGGAATTCAGTGACAATTCAGCTGTGGTAACTTGCAGGGCAGCAGGGGCCACAAGAAATGACGGGAAGGTTGCATGCAGCCTGCAGGTAGCATGCTACCTCCCTTGATTTAGAGTTAGAAGTGAATGCCTCCCTATTCCTGTTTTATACCCAAACCAGCAAGGCTGTGTTTGATCAACACCTGCATATCTGGTTTGGCCCAAAGACCCGTGCAATCTGCTAAGGTTGTATTATGGTTGTATCATTCATGTGTAACCCCTGCCACAAAAAAAATGTATCATGGAAAAGCAGCTCCCCTGTGGCTGCATGTGAAAAGCCTATAATACTGTTTGGGGGTTCGAACCAGAGAAAGTTAACAGAGCCAGAAGTTCCTTAATAGTCAGTGGCAAAACACATGCAGGCCATGCCTGTTGGAGAAATTACAGGTAAATGGTTGGGGAAGGATAGGAGGCTACAAGATAGGTGGAGAAGTTGACTTATTCTGATTCTCCCACAGCCTCCAGCTGTTGGAGGAGGGCAAGTTCTCCCCCCCCCATGCTTCTGTGTGTGTGTGTGTGTGTGTGTGTGTGTAAAAGGGAACAAAGAGAAGCTGCAGTTGTCATGGCCCCAGCCTCAGTGTCAGACTTGGAGGAGGAGGAATTGGCTGAGCCTGAAACCGCCATGGCTGTGCCAGAAAATCTAGGCCAGGCTCAGGACACCGAGTCAACGCCCATTGACCCAGAGCCAGGACTCTCACAAGCCCTGTCCCCGGAGCCTGAAAAACCAACTGCCTCCTGCACTACCTCACCAATCCATCAGCACAGGGAAGGGAGAAGCTTTCATGTTAAGGTCAGAGGTTGGCCTTTTAAGAGTCTGCAGTCCTCCAGCAAAAGGGGTAGAGCACGGGACAGATGGACTGGAGGCAGAGGCTTAAAAGGCCACAGCCCCCCTCCAGTCTTTGTCAGAGGAAGTTGTTTGCTTGGAGCGGTCCACTGGTCTTCTTTGCTCCATCCTGCCTTATCAGGGGTTTGTCAGGGACAGGACAGGGCAGCAGTTTTGGAGAGAAACAGATGGACTGAGAAAGTGGCAGGGAGTGAATGAAGAATTAGAAGCAGAAGAAGAAGAAGAAATTTATATTTCTCCGTATAGGTTGTAATTGTAGCAGTTTTAACGTTGTAAGGCCGCCTTGAGTTCCAGTATTGGGAAAAAGGCGGGAGATATATATATATATATATATATATATATATATATATAAATATATATATATAAAATAAATAAGAAAGACACTGAGGGAGAGGAGGACAGGGTGATGCCTCCCTGCTTGTCTTACTGCCTCTTTGGGGATCTGATTTAGGGCAGAGGATTTGCAGTCTGCAAGAGTGTTAAGCTCCACCTTTGCTCAATTTCTACATTTGTAAATCAACTCAAGTATTCCAGAAGTGCCATCAATCTCCAGTGAACTGCTCCTCCAAAGAAAATCAAACATGGGTAGGTACTGCCTCCTTGGAACTTCTCACTTCTTGGGGAAGCGGGGAACATATAACAGTACCAAAATTACAAAAAAGTCTAATTAAGGCAGGATTTTCAAACGGCTTTAAGAACTCAGCAATATCCAAAATTTAGTGGCACATATTTTAGGTTGCAATCCTATGTGAATTTTCCTAGGAGTAAGTCCTGCTAAACATGGTGGGACTTGAGTAAACATGCAGAGGATTACATTGCACTTCACTGCATGTATATATATATTGTCCTTTTCTCTGCAGTATCGGCTAGAAAGCAACTGACCACAAGGTGGCACATTTCTCCTTGGAGTGGACTGTTTTGCTTGATGGCTTCACTGCCTGCAAGCAAATCTATGTCCTTCTTTGTCTTCCGGTTATTGGTGAATTTATAAAATGAAACTTCCTGCTCATGGATTACGAGTTTGCTAGCATTTTTCCTTTATTCGGGGGGGGGGGGGTGTCATACTTATTTATTTATTTATTTAATTTCTATACCGCCCAATAGCCGAAGCTCTCTGGGCGGTTCACAAAAATTAAAACCCAACACACAATAAAACAATTTAAAATATATAGAATATTAAAACCACAATATAGCAATACAACCACAATAAAATCTAGCAGCAGTGCAGGAGTTTAAAATACAGATTTAAAACAGCAAAGATAAAAATTTAGAAAGCTAAAATGCCTGGGAAAATAAAAAGGTCTTCACCTGGCGCCGAAAGGAATACAATGTAGGCGCCAGGCGAACCTCACTAGGGAGCTCATTCCACAGCCGGGGTGCCACAGCAGAAAAAGCCCTCCTCCTAGTAGCCACCCGCCTCACTTCCTTTGGCAGGGGCTGACGGAGAAGGGCCGCTGATGATGATCTTAAGGTCCGGGCAGGCACATATGGGACCTTACAGTATCAGTTCTGAATCTCATTATTAAACAAGGAATTAGTTCTACAACATTTTAAGGGGGTAGCCCTATGTTGATTAGTCCATACTGTGCAAGTAGCGATGGTTGAAAAACATTACACTGAAATCCCACGCATATTTACCTAGATGTAAGTCCTTGAAACCAATGGGGCTTTTGTCTGAGCAAAATTTGCTAGGACCAGGCACACCTTTGCTCTTGGAAGTCAGGGCAGTATAAATGTGGGCTTCCCAATGTTATTCTCACATCACTGTAAGATCAGTTTGTTTCAGAGAGAGAGAGACTTGGACAAGATCATCCAATCAGCTTTGTAGTGAGATGTGTGTTATTGTTGTATGCTGCCTTGGGAGGGCTCTTGCCTTGAAAGGTGGCCAAGAAATATTTTAAATAAAACAAGAGAGCAATCCTGTGGGGATTGACGGTCGCCTCCAAACCCAGGGGCGACCGCCTGTCCACTGCAGGGCAGGAGGAGTGGTGAGGAGCACATCTCCTCCGTGCTCCCGCCGCCTTGCTTTCGCGGTGAGACAGCCAATTTTGGCTGTCTAGCCGTGGGACCTCGGAGCGCGGGGTGGGGAGGCCAGACGACACATAGCAAGTGTTGTACCAGCACTTCCACCTTCCCTGCCCCGCCCCCAGGAACACCCCATTTTCCCCACTCCATACACTGCTCTTCCAAACATGGGGCTGATCTGCACTGCCTACGAGGCGGCGTGGGAGGGGTACAGGTCGGTTCTCCAAGAACCGACCTCGGAGCATGGGTTCCTTGGTATGGTCCCAGGAACTGACCAATCCTATGGCTGTCTAGCTGCTGACTAGCGGCCATAGGATTGCGCCCTAAATAAAAAATCTAATAGGGATGAGTAAGAATTTCATTTGTTTGGTTTTGATAAGAATTTGCCAAAATTTGCAAAGTTCTCCATATTTGGGACAAAAAGAACTTGATATTTTAAAAAGTTAAATGTGGGAGAAACTGAAAGTTATAGATCCACCCAGGCCCAGGGCTTTGAGTGCATTGCTCTTAAAAGTCTGGGTTTGAATCCCTATGTATTCAACCATGTTAGTCCTTTACTAGAGTTGCCACATGGTTTTCTGTTAAGGATGCTTCTCATATTTAACAGCTGTAGGACAGGCAGGAAGATCGTGGTCCTCTGCATGTTGGGAATAGCTGTATCTATTGAACTGGACTGGCACAGATGGGTGAAAATTTCATCTGAGTTCATTTTGATAAGAACTTACCAGAAATCACAAAGATCATATTTGGGAGAGAGAGAAATTCCTATCCCTATTCAACAGCCCCTGCAACAATGCAGACTATTTGCTCCTAACTGCACACATGCACACACCTGAATCCACAGCTTTCTTCACTCTCTACAAAATGTAAAAGCCATCAGCATAGATGAGTTTCCAGATGTGGCTGAGAATTGTCTGATCATTAGTATAAATATTAAATCGCATTGATATACATTATTTAGAAAAATGTTAAAATATTAAAGAATGCTCGCTACTCAGACAAAATGTTTCAGAGTCAGCGAGAGAATGATAGAGTTTCTTAGTGAATGTTTCATTAATTGATCTTTAAACCAGGTGAAGGTCAATGGCTCTGAGACTACAGATCATTTTTTTTTACAAAAATAGATCATATTTCATTTTGAGTGTAAAAGGTAAAGCAGATCAATGAAGGTTTTCCGCAGGATGGCTTTTGGGAAAATTTCCAGAGGTGCATAAATACGTTGTTGTTTGTCAAAATATGTCAGCCTTGTATCTTGCTTAAACCTGATCTTAGATTATAAAATAAGATGAACTAGTTGAAGGACCATCAGCTCTCTACAAGAAACACTCCCTATCCTAATGAAGAAGTCAGTTGACACTGACTGTAAAATTGGAAAGTATATTTTACAGGCACAGTTGATGAGATCAGTCAATTTAGATGAACATGGGACTGACTGTGCATTTCCTACTATCTCCCCTGCATCCTCTGCTTGAAAGTGTAAGTATTCATATGCATACTTTCATGTACAGTGAGTGGAAAAAAAGCAGGTGTATATGCGTCCAATGACCAGCTTAGTTTTTCTTGGTTTTCTTATCGAATGTAGACATGTCTACTCTGCTGTGGGTTTCAAACTGGGGCAGGGGGTAATTAGGGAAACATAATGTGGCAGCCTTCCATCTCAAGGAAGGAGTCGCTTCACAATCAATCACACATTTTGCAGATGAGGCACTCTGCACTTACTCAGAGATTCTCTGCTTTTGGTCCTTTTGCATGCAATGAATGTGGAGCATAGGAATGGACAGACTCACCTCTAGTGTTTGCACAAGATACCTTTTATGTAGAATAATGAGCTGCAAAATGGCACCTCACTAGGGGACTGGGCGGCCACACGAAGCTCATCGGACACTTGCCAGGCTATCCAGTGGCTCACGAGGCAACCAGCTGGTGGGGTCCGTGGATGCCAGTCCATCAGGCCAAGCGGGGGGGGGGAGTCTGTTAGACTTCACCCCCTTATTGGACACCCGCGACATCCCTAGTGGAACATAGGAAGTTGCCTTATACTGAGACAGACCATTGGTCCATCTAGCCCAGTTTTGTCGACGCTGACTGTAGGATTCTTTCCTAGCCTTACCTGGAGATGCCAGGGACTGCACTGGAAATCTTCTTCATGTGAAGCATGTACTCTACCACTGAGCTATGTTTTCCCCTCCCCAACTGTGAGAGTGGGTGGGAGGTGCATCGGACAGTGGAGGCTAGTGGCTCTGATGTCATGTCAGTGGGACAGTGAATCCACACCAGGTTTCAGTCAGGACCCTAAAGGAGCTATCCAAGGTGCAGAACCTGAGGTGATCCCATGAAGCTGATTGGTGGGAGATTCAGAGCAGATAAAAGGAGGTACTTCTTCACACAGCATATAGTCAAACTATGGAATTTGCTACCACAAGATGTAGTGATGGCCCCCAATACGGATGGCTTTTAAAAGACAAATTCCTGGAAGAGAAGGCTATCGATGGCTATTAGACCTGATGGGTGTATGCTACTTCCAGTATCAGAGACAGTATGCCTATGTACAGCAGTTGCTGGGGAACATGCATGGGAGGGTGTTATTGCACTCATGTCCTGCCTGTGGGTTTCCCACAGGCAGCTCAGTGGCCACTGTGTGAACAGAAGGTGACTGAGACACCTGCATGCTTTATCACCTTCTGGTCTGCCTTCCAACCTCAGGAATTCTGCTGGCTTGCCTGCAGTCCCCTCTAGCCTGAAGGTGCTGCTGCTGAATGCCAGGTCAGCTGCTTGAAAAGGTAATATCATTTCTGAACTTATAGCTGAGGAACATGCCAACCTGGGCTGTGTTACCAAAACCTCGTTGGATGAACAGAGAGTCAATCTCTCCCAAATGTGTCCACCAGGGTTTCTTGTGCAGCACCAAGCTCGACTAGAGGGGCAGGGAGGGGGGGTAGACTTGGTCTATAGGTACTCTATGCCCCTGATCAGATATCCCACCCAACCTTCAGCCAGGTTTGAGTGTCTGTACCTGGTGTTGGACACCTGAGGCAGGACTGGGACTCTGTTGGTATACCACTCACCCTGAAACCCAACAGCTCCCTGCCTGAAGTGGTCTCAAACGTGATGTTGAGGACCCCAAGGCTTATGGTCTTGGGGGACTTTAATATTCAAGTCGAGGCTACTTTGTCAGGAGCGGCTCAGGATTTCATGGCCGCCATGCCAACCGTGGGCCTGTCTCAAATAATATCTTGCCCAACGCATGTGGCAGGACACACTTTGGACCTGGTTTTCTGTGCTGGATTGGGAGAAAATGATCTACGGGTGGGGGAGCCAGTAGTGACTCCTTTGGCATGGACAGATGGTTATCTGATCAGTTTTGACCTTCAGGCCACCTGTAACCTCTGCAGGGGTGGGGGACCAAATTTGATGGTCTGCCCCCAGAGACTGATGTATCCAGATGGGTTTTCGAGGTCTCTTGGGGATTTTCCTGCAGGCTTAGCCAGCAGTCCCGCCGAGGTCCTGGCCACCACTTGGAATGAGGAGATGACCTGGGCTATCGATATGATTGCTCTCAAATGACCTTGACTTAGTCATAGAACCGTATGGTATTCCAAGGAGCTGAGGGTGATGAAACGACTGCGTCGTCAATTAGAGTGCAAATGACGGAAGACTCGGAATTAATACAATCGAGAATCCATTTGCGATCTTATTCTGTGGCAGTGATGGCAGCAAATAAATCCTACTTCTCCACCACCATTGCATCTGCTCAGTGTCATCCATTGGACCTCTTTCATGTGGTTAAAGGCCTCTTGGGTGTCGGCCTTGGAACCCAACAACTCCAACCCTCAAAGGCCTGCTGTGAACAATTTGCCAGACACTTTGCAGATAAAATCGCTCGTATTTGTGCTGTCTTGGATGCCATTGTTTTGACAGAGTCAGATATGGATGGAGCTGGTGCACCATCTAGTCATGTTATGGATACCTTTTGGCTTGTGCAACCTGAGGACTGCTTGGAGGACTGAGGCCTACTACCTGCCCTTTAGACCCTTGTCCATTCTGGCTTGTGAAATCTGCCAGAGGTGGGTCAAATATCTGGACCTCTGAGATGGTAAATGCCTTCTTGAGGAATGGTGAGGTCTCCGCAACTTTGAAAGAAGCTGTGGTGAGGCTCTTGTTGTAGAAACCAAATTTAGATCCTGTGGTTTCAGATAACTACCACCCCGTGTCAAATGTGCAATTCTTGGGCAAGGTGCTGGAGTGTTTGGTAGCCTCACAACTCCATCCTCATTTTGGATGAAACTGATTACCTAGATCCACTCCAATCAGGTTTCAGGCGTGGTTATGGGACTGAAACAGCCCTGGTTACCCTGGCTGATGACTTATGCCAGGGAATGGATGGGGGAAGTGCAACCCTGTTGGTTCTTCTGGATCTCCCAGCGGCTTTTGTTACCATCGACCATCGTATCCTTATGGATCATTTATCTGAATTGGGCTTGGGAGGCACAGTTTTAAAGTGGTTCTGGTCCTTTCTGGAGGAGCGCTCTCAGAAGGTGGTGCTGGGGGATTTCGGTTCCACCCCATGGCCATTAGCCTGTGGGGTGCTGCAAGGTTCTATCTTGTCCCCCCATGCTTTTTAACATCTACATGAAACCGCTGGGGGAAGTCATCAAGATGTTTGGGTTGAAATGTCATCAGTATGTGGATGATACTCAGCTCCACCTCTCATTTCCATCTGCACTTCCAAGGGAGGCTGTGAAACTCTTGAACCAGTGTCTGGAGGTTGTTTTGGGATGGATGAGGGTGAAGAAGCTGAAACTTAATACAGACAAGACGGAGGCACTGTGGGCTGGGAAACCAGCTACTTTGGATAGAGGTTTACAATTGGCCTTAGACAGGGTTGCACTCCCCTTAAAAGACCAAGTGTGCAGTCTGGGAGCCCACCTGGACAATGAGCTAACTGGGGAAGCCCAGGTGGCTGCGGTGTCCAGGAGTGCCTTTTACCAGCTTAGGCTGGTACGCCAGCTGCAGCCCTATCTGGAGAGGATGGACCTTGCCTCAGTTATCCATGTACTAGTCACGTCCAGGAACTGTACGTGGGGCTGCCTTTGAAGATGTTTCAGAAATTTCAGCTGGTGCAGAATGCAGCTGCCCAAGTATTGGTTGGGGCAAGGCAATTTGATCACATAATGCCTATACTGCACCATCTGGACTGGTTACCAGTGTGTTTCTTAGCCCAATTTAAAGTGCTGGTTTTGAGCTTTAAAGCCTTAAACAGTTTGGTACCAAGTTACTTGAAGGACTTCCTTGACCCATATCAGCCTGCCCATTCTTTAAGTTCAGAAAGAGAGGCCCTTCTCATTTGCCCACCCATGAGAGCAGTTAGGTGGGTGACCACATGGAAGAGAGCCTTCTCTGCAATGGCCCCACACCTTTGGAACAAGCTGCCAGGGGGGTCTGCCATGCTCCGTCTTTGCAGTCTTAAGAAGGACTTGAAAACATATTATTTTACTGTAGCCTTCTCTTGATATGACTGCTGTTGTTGCTGGTTTTATTGCCGACTTTTATTGTTGTTTTTATCGCTATTTTATTGTGTTTATGTTTTTTGCGCTTTTAATATTTTAACTGCTTTTATGTATTTTGTTGCTGTGAGCCACCTTAGGAGGGTATCTGCCCTGAAAGGCAGACAAGAATATTTTAACTAAATAAATAAAAACAGAATTCTGGACTAGATGGACCCTTGTTCTGATCTGGCAAAGCTTTTGTGTTCTTATGAGAGTGGCATGGGCACCACTGTTATCATTGGTGCAGTGGAGAGACTGCTGTCATGATTCCATCGTGTAGAAAAAATCATTCTAAGTATGGTTTTCCCAGTAGCAACGTATGGCTGTGAGAGCTGGACGATAAGGAAGGCTGAGCGCCGAAGAATCGATGCTTTCAAACTGTGGTGCTGGAGAAGACTCTTACGAGTCCCCTGGACTGCAAGGAGGTCAAATCAGTCCATCCTAAAGGAAATCAACCCTGAGTGCTCGTTGGAAGGACAGAGACTGAAGCTGAAGCTCCAATATTTTGGCCACCTAATGCGAAGAGAAACCTCCCTGGAAAAGACCCTGATGCTGGGAAAGACTGAAGGCAAAAGGAGAAGGGGACGACAGAGGATGAGATGCCTAGATAGCATCACCAATGCAATGAATATGGACGTGAGCACACTCAGGAAGAGAGCGCAGGACAGGAAGGCCTGGCGTGCTATGGTCCATGGGGTCACGAAGAGTCGGACACGACTGAACGACTGAACAACAACGTGTTTAACTTTAGATTACCTGACTTGGTGATTACCAAATGTATGCTACTGAGTGATTAATTGACATTGGCAAGAAATAAGTCAGTTGTTCACCGGTACCATAAACTGGTGTTTTCCGAAGGAACAGCCATGTTTGTCTGTTGCAGCAAAGAAGGCCAAAACCCCTGTAACACCTTTAAGGCAATTTTGTTTATGGCATCAGATGCTGTAAGCAACAGCATACTTCTCAAAGGCATAGTATCCACTCTGATCCCAGAAAATATAGTCTTCTTTTTAAAAACTAAAAAGTTAGTCTTTAAGGTGCTAGAGGTTTGTCTGTGCTGTTGATTTATGGATGTCACAAAGGCTATATTGTGGTAGTTTGAAAAGAAAGATTTTGTACATAAGGGTAATATACGTAGACAAAGCAAGTTTCCCCATTCCCACACATTTCATTCACCTCAGTAGAAATCTTAGAGTTCCCTATTGATATGTGCCACAAATAGTGTGAGAGTCTTCAAGAGAAACCCATAGATTACACTTTAAATTATGACCACAGTGGGTGTTTCTGTCCTTTAGCCA
The DNA here is from genome assembly GCF_057233095.1 of Heloderma suspectum. Classification (NCBI taxonomy): domain Eukaryota; kingdom Metazoa; phylum Chordata; class Lepidosauria; order Squamata; family Helodermatidae; genus Heloderma; species Heloderma suspectum. The sequence continues at coordinate 40,092,871 of NC_139460.1, read as the reverse complement.
GATACTGATTGGGCAGGTGGGTGAGTGGAACCAGAGCCACCCATAAGTTGATCTGATGTAAGGCAGCTTTCTGTTAGGGATGCTGGAGATATTCGAGACGGATTAAAATGAGCTTGGATTTCTATGAATTCAACTTGAGGAATCTACTGCAGGGCGCCCCCCTCAGGCCGTGCGGAGTCCGTAAACTTTCGGATTTTTTTTACTTTCTTGAAATTTATGCATATAAATCTGTAGAAAAATACGTACGTTTCTGCTGAGGAAACATTGTATGGAATGCGGGGCAATACACTAAATGTTACATACTTAGTTAAATTATGTAAATACTTACCTAAATATTTACGTAATTATTTCCATATTTTTCTGCATGACGAAAAAAATATTCGCATCCATCTGAGGGCGGATGACAGAACGAAAGGCACCGAACAATCTGCAAAACACAGACGGAGCAGATTTTACACAGTCCGTACATCCCTACATTCTATGTCCTATTGATCTATATCAAGACAAGTGATGCAAGGCATCTTATTGTATACTGTACATTGCTCTCATTTGTGTTTGCATTTTCCCTCTTTCCACACAAAACATCTAGCCATGGCTAATTTGTCTCACTTGGTTATGGCAAAACCAGCTGAGCATGTCTGGACTTCATTGTGTCCGTTTCTTCCCTTTACCATCTTTTTATAAGCCTTGTGGGATGATAACTTGCAGATCTGATTACAAATCTGTTCTAAATGAGAAACAAGAAACATTTCATTTTTTATTGCTGGAGTTCTTCATTTCGTGCTAAGTATGCAGGTATATATAAGAAAATGGAGCAAAAAAAAGTAATTCACAGAGATTAAATGATGTGGAATAAAGCCTCCAAAACCTGTAATTGAAAGTGACAGAAACATTAGTTTTGAAACTAGTAACATTTAATCACACAGATTATACGGAAGCATGATTTTTGTATGTTGTTTTTCTTTGATAGAATTTACATTTTAATCTGTTGAGACAGCTAATCACTTTTGTCTGCCAGGAGCCTGTCAGAATATGTAAAAGCACCAGGAGTGAGGAGGCAGACTAGGGTTTTCTGAAACACTAAAGGGGTGACTTCCATTAGCTTCTGTTTGTGCATTCATAACATTAGATGGACAATTTTCATGTCCCTTCATGCTGGCTAACCTTGGCAGTCTTTAAAGCCAACCAAATTGGTGTTGTGATGGCCATCAACGTGGATGACTTTAAAAGGGAATCACGAAGAGTCGGACACGATTGAATGACTGAACTATTCAGTCATACTATTCTATGATTCTATGATTCTATGAACAACAACAACAAAGACAAATTAATGGAGGATAAGGCTATCAATGATGATTAGTCCTGATGGTTGTATGTTTCCTCCAGATCCAATACCAGTTTCTGGGGAATGCGAGTGGAAGGATACTATTGCACTCATGTGCTACTTATGAACTTCCCATAGGCAGCTGATTGCCCACTGTGTGAACAGAATGCTGGATTATGTAGGCCTTTGGTCCAGAATGGCTCTTCTTATGTTCTTAAGAACAAAAAAGCTGTCTATGTTCAGTCAAGATACAGTCAGGGCCAGAAATATTGGAACAAGGATAACTGGTTTGGCATTTGGCCTCTGTACACCACCACATTGAAGTTGAAAGGAAACACACCCAGATGGGAGTGAAGTCAGGACTGTCAGCTGTAATTCAAGGGGTTTGACAAAGTGGGGCACTAACCATTCAGGAAGGACAGCCAGTGGCTTACACACACACCCATTGTTGGTGGCTCATAAGTAATGGAACGAATGGCTGACAAGCAGCTGCATGGCCAGGTGTGGCCTGTTTCCTGGGTACCCCATGACCAATCAAGCAGATAAAAGGCCTGGAGGTGGTTCTGAGTGTTACATTTGCATTTGGTTGCTGTTCATTGGAACTCCCAACATGAGGGCCAAAGAGGTGTTTATGCAAGTGAAGGAGGCCATCATTAGGCTGAGGAAACAAATAAACCCATCAGAGAGATAGCAAAAACAGTGGGAGTGGCCAGTACAACAGTTTGGAACATCCTGAAAAAGAAGGAATTAACTGGCAAGCTCAGCAACAGCAAAAGGCCTGGAAGACCACGGAAGACAACTAAAGTAGATGACCACAGAATTCTGCTCATGGTGAAGAGGAACCCTTTCACAACATCTAGACAGGTCAAGAATGCTCTTGAGGAGGTAGGCATGTCATTGTCAACATCTACGGTCAAGAGATGGCTTTATGAATGTAAATACAGAGGCTTCACAACAAGGTGCAAACCACTGGTAACGCTCAAGAACCAAAAGGCCAGATTAGCCTTTGCCACCAAACACCTAAAAATCCTGCCCAGTTCTGGAACAAGATTCTTTGGACTGATGAAACCAAGATTAACTTGTGCCAGAATGATGGGAAGAGAAAAGTATGGAGAAGGAAAGGATCAGCTCATGATCCAAAGCATACCACATCATCTGTCAAACATGGTGGAGGCAGTGTTATGGCATGGGCATGGATGGCTGCCAATGGAACCGGGTCACTGGTGTTTATTGATGACCTGAGTGCTGATAAAAGCAGCAGGATGAATTCTGAAGTGTATAGGGCTATACTTTCTGCTCAGATTCAGCCGAATGCTGCCAAATTGATAGGGTGCCGCTTCATATTGCAGATGGATAATGACCCAAAACACACAGCAGAAGCTACCCAAGAGTTTCTCAAGGCAAAGAAGTGGGATGTTCTTCAAAGGCCAAGTCAGTCACGTGATCTCCACCCAATAGAGCATGCTTTCACTTCCTGAAGACAAGACTGAAGGCAGAAAGACCCACAAACAAGCAGCAGCTGAAGGCAGCTGCAGTAAAGACCTGGCAAAGCACCTTGAGGGAGGAAACTCAGCATTTGGTCATGTCCATGGGTTCCAGACTTCAGGCACTCATTGACTGCAAAGGATTTTCATCCAGGTATTAAAGGTGATCCTTCAGTTTGAAATGATGTTGGTTTGTTCCATTACTTATGAGCCACCAACGATGGGGGCGTGTGTATGCCACAGGCTGTGTTTCTGGAATGGTTATGCCCCACTTTTGTCAAAGCCCTTGAATTACAGCTGAAAGTCCTGACTTTGCTCCCATCTGGGTGTGTTTCCTTTCAACTTCAATGTGGTAGTGTACAGAGGCCAAATGCCAAAACAGTTATCCTTGTTCCATTATTTCTGGCCCTGACTGTATGAGTTCTTTGAGAACTCTAGGATGGATACCATCTAGCACCTTTGAGGGCTAAATGCATTCTCTAAAGTAGCACACTGTTTTAACTGTTTTATTGTTTTAGATTTTAAATTGGTATTAGCTTGCTTAATGGTTTAATATGTTTTTAGCTGTTTAAATTATTTATTGTTTTATACTGTCTAAATTTATTTTATCTGTACGCAGCCCTGAGATCCTAATGATATAGAGAGGGATATAAATGTTTTAAATAAATAAAAAAATAAACCTGGGCCTGGTGATTTGTTTGCTTTCAATTTATCAATAAGGTTGAGAACTTCATCCTTTGTTGTCACTATTTGCTTCAGTTCTTCAGACTTCCTTCCTGAAAACATCAGTTCAGGCACAGGTATCTGTCCTATATCTTCTGACCAATGAAAAGAATTTATTCAGCTTCCCTGCATTCTCCTTGCCCTCCTTCAGTACTCCTTTAACTCCATTGTCATCCAATGGTCCAACTGCCTCCATAGCTGGTTTTCTGCTTCTGAGATATTTAAAGAATTCTTTATTGCTGGCCTTGATGTTGTTAGCAATATGCTCTTCAAAAGGCTGTTTTGCATCTCTTATTGTTTTTTGCATCGCCTTTGTGCAAGTTTGTGCTCCCTTTTGTTTTCCCCACTTGGGCAAGACTTCCATTTTCTGAACGAAGGTCTCTTTTCTCTAATAGTTTCCTTAACACTGCTCATTAACTATGCAGCGACCTCTTGGACTTGGTGCTACCTTTCATAACCTGTGGTATACATTTTAGCTGGGCTTCTATTATTGTGGTTTTGTGTAATCTCCAAGCATTTTGAAGGGATTTAATCCTCTTGACTCCCCCTTTTAACTTCCTTTTCACCAGTTCCGTCATTTTAGAGAAGTTTCCTCTTTGAAGTCAAATGTGACTGTGTTAGATTTCCTGGGCAATTCTCTACTTAAATATATATTCAATCTGATAGCACTGTGGTCACTGTTTCACTGTTTCCAATTGGTTCAACAGTGGTTATATCTTGTACTAGGTCCTGGGTGACACCATTTAGGATTAAATCCAAGGTTACCTCCCCTCTGGTCAGTTCCATAACCAACTGTTCTAGGGCATTGTTTAGGGCATCAAGACATTTAACCTCTTTGTCATGACTGGAACATGCATTTATCCAGTCAATGTGGGGGCAATTGAAGTCAACCATTATTACAACACTTTCTGGTTTGGAGGGCTCCCTGATTTCATTTTCCATCTCAAGGTCACTCTGAGCATTCTGGCCTGGGGCACAATAGCATGTTCCTATCACTAAATTAGTTTTGGAGCCTGGTATTGTCACCCACAGCACTTCTATGGAAGAGCCTACCCCTTTTAGGAGTTCTAGTCTGCTCGACGCTATGCCCTCTTTCACGTACAGGGCAACACCTCCCCCAGTATGCCCTTCCCTGTCCTTCCTGTAGAGTATGTATTCACAGGTGACTGTATTCCACTGGTTCTCTCTGTTCCACCAGGTTTTGTAATGGCTCGGAGGCTTCTAGCATGTGCATAGAAACACCTATCCACAGTGTCCCTCCCCAGATGCCTCTGGTGTGTGCATCCTTTGCTATGGGACTTTGGTCTCTTTGTGCATGTGGGACTGATAAATGCTCATTTTGCCTTTTGTTTTTTACTCTGCTAAACTGCCTTTCTAACAGGAGGCAGCAATACCAAATAATTCCCATCAGGCCCAGTGGTAGACCACGTGCTTTACAAGGTGCCGCCAGTACAGGATTACAGCTAGTAAGACTGGGAAAACTGCTGACAAAGTGGATAAACCAATTGTCTGATTCAGTACAAGGCAGTATCTTATATGTAAACTCAGGTCCCTAGTAGGGGTGCACGAAAGTCACTTCCTGGTCTCGCAGCTTTTCGCGGTGGGAGGGAGGCGCTTCGCTGCTCCCCCCGCGAAGTTCAGGCCGGGGGGGGAGGCTTCCCGCCTCGCCTGGCCGAAATTCAGGCCGGGGGGGAGGCTTCCCGCCTCACCCGGCCGAAATTCAGGCCGGGGAGGAGGCGCCTCGCCCCTTAAAAAAAAAAAAAAAAACGCCCCCGTGATAGGCTACGTGACGATTAACGTAGCCTATCACGGCTAGATCTGCAAAGTCAGCCGTGATAGGCTACGTAAATCGTCACGTAGCCTATCACGGGTGACTTAAAAAAAAAAAGCGCGTACGCAAATGGCGGCCCCCATAGGGAGCCGCCATTCGTGTTCCTTATTTGGTCGCTGTAGTCTACGTAAATCTTTACGTAGACTATGGCGAAAATAAGGGCAACGCAAATAGCGTTGCCCTTATTTTCGCCGTAATCTACGTAATCTTTACGTAGACTACAGCGACCAAATAAGCAACGGGAATGGCCTGGCGGCTCCCTATGGGGGCCGCCATTATCCGTACACGCTTTTTTTTTTAAAGTCACCCATGATAGGCTACGTAAATCGTCACGTAGCCTATCACGGCTGACTTTGCAAATCTAGCCGTGACAGGCTACGTTAATCGTCACGTAACCTATCACGGGGGCATTTTTTTTTCTTTTATTGGAATGGCGGCGGCAGCAGCCGGTCGAAAGACCGGCTGCCGCTCCCGCCCCGGACAAAGACCCGACGAACTGCCGGCCGGACCCGCCACCGGGAGAGACATTCGCCAAAGGTAAGTCCCGTCCCGGGGGGGGGGGCAGAGAATTTCTCCCTGAAACTTGTTCGGGGGGCCAAACACGTTGGCGCTCGGCCCCCCGAAGTTTCGGGGAGAAATTCTCTGCCAACCCTAGTCCCTAGGCAGATGCTTTTACATCTCTTTGTCACAATTTGTATCTTTAGGGAAAAGTTTCATGCCCCTGGTATTTGGACATACACACTCACCTGGGAGGAAGACCCATTAAATTCAGGGGACAGATTTTGTGATGGCTATACTTGTAGTATCAGAGGCAGTTGCAGGGGGACACATGCGGGAGGATCCTATTGCACACGTGTCCTATTTGTGGGCTTTCCACAGGCAGCTGGTTGGCCACTGTGGGGAAAAAGGGTATTGGACCCTTGGTCTGATCCAGTGTGGTTCTTCTTACGCTTTTGTGGTTTGGCAGTGCATGGATGAGCTTGTGTTGTGGTGGGAATGGGGCTGAGTGTGGCAAACCTCTCCCTTTGCAAAGGTAGCAAGATGCAAAAGAGGACAGGGTTCCTGCACCTTTTATAATTGTGTAGAAGAAGGAATTTCAACAGGTATAGGTGTTTTTCCAAAGCCCCCCTTCTGAGTGCAGAGGGCTCCCCTGCAAAGTGCAGTTTTTGCTTACAGCCTCATCACCTGAGTCCCCCTTTGTGAGTGCCAAAACATGAGGCCAGAGAGGTATGGCCCCATGCCACATAACCTGGCATCTGAATTATGGGCTGCCAGTATGGGGTTTATATATTGATAGTGGTGTGCTATGATTGGGTGCTGGGTTACACCATATCCTGAGCACTGTCATTCCAGGGTGGGCTTGGCAAGTGATGGTGGGGCAGCATTTCAGAAGTTTTGTGAGTGAGTGTGTGTGTGTGTGTGTGTGTGTCCCACTGAACGCTATAGGTATCATTTTGGTTTCACCAGCCCTTGACCAGATGTAACTTTTAAGTGTTCAAAGCGAGTGTGTCCTTGGAATGGGGAGCATGTGGAACTACCCCTGGCCCATGCCCTGCCCAAACTACAACCCTTTCTGGCCCCTCCACTGGCAACTTTGTCCCAGCAGGGTTGATCTGGCATCAATTTCTGTGTCAGCAAGTGGAAGGGGATCCACAGCTGGTGCTCGACAGAAGGCATTTTCTGCCAGGGGGTGCCTTCCACCTCATCCTAACTCACTCTAGCTGGTGGATCTCTAGGTTAGGACTGCACTATAAGAACCGAGTGACAATAAACAAAGATTCACTATGTCATAAAAACAAATAAGGTTTAAAATTAGGGTGGTCAGAATGCAAGAATTACAAAGAGCATTTCTACAAGAGGCATTTATTGTGTGCTCATGATGATTCCTCACTCATGGTAGTTTGCAGGTGCTTGACATGATGTCGTCATCCTCCAGGGCTTCTCCCATGCTTTGCAACCATTATAGTTTGTTTCTTAACGAAGAAAGTCTGGTATTTTTGTGAATGGCGGCATGAAACCCTTGTGTATTCCCACAGTTCTGCTATACCACAGCACCACCTAGTGGTTGTGGAATGGAACATATAGAAAGGCAGAGAAAGACCCCCCCCCCCCAGAAAATAACATGTGTAAAGGAGCTGAGCTAAATTCCACAAAGAATCTGGAAGCAGAAGCCTTGCTAAAGTGGTGGGTTAAAAGCCCCATGTAGAAAAGCCTAAAGTTCATGAAAGCAATATTATAGACTGGGTGAAAAGATGCATTAAGGAAGAATGCAAAGACTTTTGCATTATTTTTCTTTTATATCAGTGACATCAGCTATTCCTGAAGATGAAACAAATTATTGGCACTTGACAACTCAGTAAAACATATAAAACTTTATAATATCTGTAATACGCTATGGGTTGGTTGTACAGACATTATTAAGAACATTGGAATTGAGCATGCTTGGGGGGGAAATCCAGCTGTTCATTTGTTTCCATAGCATAGTTTTATGGATCTCTTTAAAAATGAATCTTTCTTTTCAAAAAGGTTTTATAAACCAATTTTAATTATAAAATTATGAGAGCATCAACAAAAATTATCACATAATATAGCCTTTGATAGAGGTTTATTAACGGTACCTTTGCAATTTGTTATAGTTCATGAAAAGAAAACGTGGGCTCAGTCTAATCCTAATTAACAATTCAACAGCTTGTACATAATACCACTTTTACTTTCTTTGGGGGCAGTTTCTTCTTGATATGCATGTGTCAGCTAATCTCAATCGATTATTTCTATACAGACACTTCTCAAAATAGCCCACATCAATCAAGCAGGAGTCTACATAGTTGTATCTCCCTACTTCCTAGACTGTACTGTAATCCTATGCACACTTTCCCCAAAATAAAATTACATCAAACACAGCATAGGATTGTACAAATGTTCTTTCTTTCTTTCTTTCTTTCTTTCTTTCTTTCTTTCCCTGTAGAGCTCAAAACAGACATTGCGTTCAATGTGTGTCTAGCAACTATGGCATTTTTAAAAAGCCCTTTTAACTCTGGAGAAGGTGCAGGGGCTCCAATCCAGATTGGTACTCTAGTGGTTTAAAATCTGGATTGGGGGCCCTGCATCTACTCTAGAGTAAAAATTAAAAGAAGATTTTGCTGCTAGACACACATTGAAAGTAATATCTGTTTTGGCCATTAAATAAATCATTCAGGAATATCATCCATTGACCAAGTGCAAACAGAGGAACCTACAGACGGCATTATAACTGACTGCTCTACTTTAATATAATTATTTTCCCTGCAGACTTATTGAAGTTTGATATTTAATACTTGGGGGGGGGGGTTAATGCCACATACACAATATAATGTCCATTTCTTTATTCATTTACTAGATTGATATACTGTCCTTCTTCCAAAATGTTGTTACAATTTAAAAGACATGTTATAAAAGGGAAGGGAAAGATAATGATGGAAAAGGAAAATACATTCAGGTACCATCATTCTATTAACAGAATTAAGTTACAGAATAACTGCTGTTCTGGGAGGGGAGGAGCCAAAATGGCAGTTGATTTCAGCCAAGTTGATGGACATGGCTTCACTGTCTACCATCTAATGCCAGGTAGAATGCTGCAGACAGAGTCAGTGTTGGGAGGAGTCCAAATGGCTCATGGTTCCAGCATAGCCGATGGAGGGGGCCTTGCTCTCTTATCTCTTATTCTGGAAGATCCATCCTTCCTGTATTCAAATACCACCACCCCCATCCTTAACATTGATTCTTATGTCTACACCTAGGTAAGAACATAAGAACAGCCATGCTAGATTAGATCAAAGGCCTATCTAGTTCTGTATTCTGTTCTCACAGTGGCCAACCGGATGCCTATGGAGAGCCCACAACAGGACAAGAGTGAAGTAGCGCCCTTCTCCTCATGTTCCTCAGCAACTGGTATACTAGAGGCAATATATAGCCATTGTGACTAGGGTGGCCAGGTGTCCTACTTTATAGAAGACAGTACTCTATTTTGGAGAGCTGGCAGAGGACAGTCCTCTATTTGAAGGTGTCCTCTGTTTGATGGACTGTCCAGTCCAAGTCTGGTTTGAATTTAAAACAACAGCAACAGAGGGAGAGCACCACAGGCCTTGAAATTGTCCATCTAGAGTTAGCACTTGGACAGCAGACTGAGCAGGCCTTCAGGTTACCTGGTCAGTCTTCTCCACTATGGTGAGATGCATTTATTTCTACTGCAATTATAGTTATTTCTAAATGTGCACCTATACATATACTGTTATGCAAACTGGTATCCTCATTTGTCCTCTTCTCTTTTTTGGCAATATCCCAGCCTAGAAGCCCTGAAGTCATCTTTGGGATTAAAATGTGGTGTAGTCATGACTCTGATCATGACTAGTAGCCATTGATAGCCTTATCCTCCATGAGTTTGTCCTCTGGAAGACAAGTTGATGGCCATCACTACATCTTGTATTAGCGAATTCCACAGTTTCACTATAGAATGTTAACCAAGACTAACCACGGTGAGAGGGGATAGGCTGCAATCCTATACACACTCACTTGGGAATAAGCACTATTGAACTCAGTGGGACTTAGTTCTAGACAGACATGTACAGAATTGTGCTTTTGGTTATTTATGGTGTCTTAAATATTTTATGCAAGCTGCTCTTATAATGTGCTTGAAGAGCAGAGTATAAATCTTAACATAAAATAAATACATTTAGGGTGCAATCCTGTCAGGATTCCCATCAGCCTCTGAACTCAGAAGCTGATGGGAATCCTATCCAGTGAGGGAGGAGTGTGGAGTCAATCTTCGCCTCCGTGCTCCTACAACTCTGTATTTTAGCTAGACAGACAATTTTGTCCATCTAGCTGGGGCTATGCAGAGGGGGAGGGAAGGAGGCTGGGGTGGATGGAGGATTCTTTGTAAGCCAGGCACCCCAGTCTCCTCCCATCCCTGCCCACAGAACCACCCCCTTTCCATTCTCTACAAGCTCGTGTTTGCGAGCTTATAGAGGCAGCCAGTGTGGTTCTCTCCACGCCAGCTGCAAGGGGGAGGGGGCAGGGAGGTCCAATTCCCAGCTCCGAGGTTGTAGAGCTGTCTACGACCTTGGAGTTGGGAATCCAAATGGTCACATGGCCCCCTAGACTCTGTCTAGGGGGCCATAGGATTTTTCTCTTAATATATTTATATTTTACTATGTTACTATTATTACTATTTAAAATTTTGTCCCACATAAATGGAAGTGCTCTTACGTACAGATACCCTGAAACATTTTAATTTCCCCCCAAGCTTTGTTTCACAACATGTTTAGAAAAGAGTTCATTCTTATCAGAAGAAAACAAAATTAGAGTATTTTCCCCATGCATATGATAACGCTGATTAGGAGGGCACTCAAAGTAAACAAATGTGCGATGTTGACAGAAGGGTGTGTATGTAGGCTAGATAGAGGTGATAGAAGGAAAGCTTTGTATGATGTGGAACTAGGGTTGCCAGGTCTCCAGCCATGGCCTTGAGACGCAGGTTTTGGGGTCTGTTTGTTTTCAGGGCAGCAAACCTAAATCCCACGGGTTTCAGCTCTTCTCAAACTACTACCTTTAAATCTTGAGTTTTGCAGCACTATTGTTTTAAAACAGAACTATTTCTTTAACCACTCATTTTGAAAGAGAAAAGATTCCATAAGGTGTTTTTTTTTTCTCCCGGATGTTTTCCTTAAATTCCTTTTAGACAATAGGAATAAATGCCACTCCCTGCAGGTTATCTGGAGCAGCAAAGAGCATGTTCAGTGCAGGCAAGAGGAGTGGAAACCAGAGCTACACGAAGAAGACATAAGAGGTGACTTCAGAGAGAACAACTGAGAGACTATTATCATAAGAACGATCCAGGGCTTTTCTACACGTGGTATTTATCATGCACTCATCATTCCCTACTCACAGTTCTTTATGGGTTCTTTAGACAATGTCGTGACCCTCCAGTTTTACTTCTGGGTCTAACCAGCACTTTGGTGAATATTTTCAGAGGAGGGAAAACATGTCATTTAATTGTGAAAGCACGATTTCCTCTTATGTATTTGCATTATTCCACTATATCACAGTGCCACCTAGAGGTTAAATAGTGGAAAAGCAGGAAAGAAACCATTCCTTGTGTAGTGCTCTAATGTCAATTCTGTGACAAAACCGAGAGTAGATACAGAGGATTAACAGCCAGTTAATGGCCTCGTGTAGAAAAGCTCCCAATCACATAAATGAAAATAGGCAAGACAGTGAATGGGTTTGGATGAGCCGCGGCATCTGGGCACCACACTGCATATGCAAACGCCACTCAGGGTTTATTGTGTCCTGTGAACCCAGCAAGTGTGGGTTATGTGAGGGTCGTTTAACAGGATTTACATATGCAATGTGGCGGCCACACATGCTGCAGCCTCACTGTGGGCTGTTGTGTCATGGGAATAATCCCAATGAGTGAGTGAGTGATACACAAATGGTCAGTGGGTGCTGGGGACAGGAGAGCACACGTGCTTTTGCAAGATGGCTGTGCTGCTCATACGTCCGCCTGCCTTGCTTGCCTGCCTCCATTGCTTACGTGGACCTCTGCAGAAGTGAGGTACCCCACATCTGTGATATTCCACACAACTAGCGTGGGTTGTCACTTGTGAGGGATTTCCCTTTTCCCTTTTTAATTGCTGCACAATTGGAGCAGATCTTTAACATGTTGGATCCCTTGCACAGAAAAAAAGAAAGGAGGGTTCACCCACATGTGTGAGATCTCTTTTAATTGGTTAGCTTAAACACTAACTTCATCTTTAAAACAGCCTACTTCTCTGAAAATGTCAGCAAACAAAATGGTTGGGGAAGGTTTAACCCTCCTCTCCTAGAACGTGCATGGTACTGATCTGAATCAGTGACATGGACTTACATGGGGGTGTGTTTCCATGCTATCAGCTTCACTTTGTTTGCAACTTCATTGTGATGTTTCCCCGATTGCATCTTCTCCTTTTCCTGTTTCCACAGCCCTTAAAGACCTGGCTTATCATCACTGTCACCTGGGGCTCTGTGTTGTTTCCACTGAGCTCTAATCAAATTATTTTCTTGATGGCTGGGTGGAGTCTGAGTGGAGTCTGGGTTGGGTCTGATCACCTCATCAGTGTTCCCGCCTCCTCGGCTGTGTTTCCAGGACAACGGAAGGAGAAGCTAATGGAGGAGTACCAGATTTTTTAAAAAGGAATCAGCTTTGCTGTGAAGAGAGGCTTCCCCCCTCTCCCTCCTTTTCTCCTTTCCCCTGAAAGTCCAGATGCACCTGCATTTCAGGAGCAAGCCTCATGGAGCACAATGGGAGTTACTTCCGAGTAGACACACATATGCTTGTGCTGGGAAAGGTGGGGGAGAACACAAATAGGGAAACCAACCCCATTTTAACCCAGAGGACCTCATTGACCACAATGGAAGTTACTTCTGATGAGACAGTAGTGGGTTTCTTGGGGGAAAGAGAGCAGTAAACACAAAGACAGAAACCAGCCCCCATTGTAACCCACAGGAGCTCCATAATGAAGCTGTGAAGTACTTTCTTCCTAAGGCAATTCATCAAAGCTTTGTAATCCCACTTGGTCACTTAATCGCACTTAAGGAATTGGGCTTTAACCTGTGGCATTCCAATTGAGGGAGAATCTCCGTAAATTCTGATGTGGGCATTCAAAGGCAAGCCTCATCAACCGCAATGTGAGTTACTTCTGAGGAGACACCAATGGGTTTATTGTGGGAAAGAGATGGAAACCAGCCCCCATTTTAATGCACAGGATCTCTATATGGAAGCTGTGAAGGAGTTACGTCCTAAGGCAATGGACCAGAGCCTCGAGATCGTGCTTAATCACATTTAAGGAATTGGGCTTTGATATGTGCTGTGTCAATTGAAGGCTTCCCTGTCATTTCTGTGGTCACTGAGAGGGCAAGCCTTATTCAGCACAAAGGGAGGAAACACCCCTTGACTGGAGTCATGGGCTGTGTTCTGGTACTTATTTTCAATGATGTTTTAAAAGTTGGTCCCTTGGCATCCTGCTCCAAAACGGTGATGAAACTTCCAGAAAACAGGGAGGGAAAGGGCTGGGTCACTGACATCAGAGCGACACACCCACAAAGGCTGGGCTACATGCCCCATGGGCAGGACTATGATACTGAACCCAGTGCGGTTATGGAAACAGGTCAGTAATGGAGCCAAAGTAAGCTGGAAAAGTCAGCCTATAACCAGTCTCGGAAGAAGCGGTTTTTCCGCAATAAAATGCAGGGCTGGTGCTGAATGGCCACTACATCATGGAAGCACAGAGACCTTACTGTGCAGCCAGGTTGGAGTAAATCGCTGGTGGAAACACAGCCTGGGAATAAAAGCACAGCAGTGAATCTTCAACTTTCAGAATTGGGCAATTCTGGAGGAGGAGGAAAAACAAACAACCAAAAAAAAACACCTCGACACAAAGGACATTGTGGGAGGGAGCAGCAAAGGGAGGAAAGGGCTTTGGCTACATATCCACTTACTTGTGTGGAAAGAAGTGTATGGCATGTAGCAGCAATTTTCCCCAACAGAGTGGGTAGTACATGGACATTCCGCTTGTACTTTATAGCGGAAGTCCAACGATTGGTGGTGCTAGGAGCTCTCCGTCTGGGAGAGCCCTTAGTGTAAAGATCCAATCTTAATTCTGCAATGAAAGTGGAAGTAGCAACAGTGGGTTAAAGAGCTTCATCTAGAAAAGGTCACAGTGAGAATCAGTGGAATCCAGCAGGATTTGGTTTGAACCTAGAAGGACCAGATCCCAGCCTAGAAGCCCTGAAGTCATCTTTGGGATTAAAATGTGGTGTATACATTTTTTAAAAAATAGAATAAATAAAAATCCTTTCTCTTGCCTGAATTCCCTGTCTCTTTTTGTTAAGTCCATCATCAATCAACCTTATTCCTTATCTGTGGAATAACAATAACTGATCTATCTTACAAGCTTTGTAAATCGTTTTGTACGTAGAAGTGTTACAACAATGATACTGTTGGGTGTTTTTGTACCTGTGCATGGGGACATGTTTCTAAAATCAGCACTTAAAAAAACAGAGAAGATGGAAAAGTAGTCAAAAGCAAGCCAGAAAAGAAGAATGAAAATGGTATCCAAAGGTGAAATTTCTTCAAAGAAAGAAGGGAAGCAAAAAAAAGGGGGAAAGAATGATACAGGGAGGGAGCAATACTATGGCTGCTATGCAGTGTCTAGATGGCCATAGGATTTTTCAGTTTCTGGGAACCAAGCTTGGAGCCAGGGCTCCAAGCTGGGTTCCCAGAAACCTCACACCCTGCTCCCCTCCCCTGCTGCCTCGTCGACAGTGTGGTTGTCCCTGTCTCCATGCTTGTAACTGTGCAGTGCAGAGCAGGCGAAAAGGGGGCATTCCCAGGGACAAGGAGGGGAGGAGACCGCAGAAGTGTCATTATGATGTTTCCTATGTGCCATTTGGCCTCCCCCACCCCCCACCCCGCTCTGAGGTCCCTGGATAGACAGCAAAATCAGCTATCTAGCTGCAAATGCAGGGTGGCCGAAGTGTGGAGAAGATCCCCTTCATGTTCCACCTGCTCTGCATTGGATAGTTGGCCACTTCCAAGTTTGGAGGCATCCGACTATCCCCATGGGATTGCACCCTAAGTTGTTTAACAGTACTTCTTTTCTGAAAGTAATTACTGTGGATATGATTACTGTTGGACACATACAGACTCAGTCACTCTTTAGTCCTATGAAAATCAACAGAAATAGTCATGACTAACTGAAGTTTAATTGATTTGAATGGGACTAAAGCATGACTAATGTTATTCTGGATCCAACCCATTGCTATTTTCTCTAATATTTTTGTTACCCTTTGGCTGCAGAATATGGTGACACAGGATTTCCCTCATTAAATGCTTTATAACACAAATGTCAAGGTTACTTGAGAACCTCAGTTGTGAAGGACTGTAACGGGCATTCGGGGAGGAAGAAACGGCTTCCCTGCCCACATGTTCATCCCCGTTTTTTCTCTCATTGGTGTAATCTCTGTGAAGAGGCTGGCTCCTTGATAAGCCAGCATACATGAGTCTCTATTTGTATGCACGGAAACAAAACCTCCATGTCTGAGGAGATCAGCTGATTTCTAAAAAGCAACCTGGAGGTGTCACTTGTCAGGTATGAGGTTTTCATACTTCCCCGCTAAGTTTAATTGGAAGACTTAGTTGTTGCTAACTCTTTGCTATTTGAATGGATGGAAATTAAGCAGTCTGAGAAAATAATAATAGCTAGCTGTGTTTTTTGTGGTCATATTGTGTTGGTTGGCAAAAAAGTGTGTATTGTCTTTTCCTCCCTTTCCTTTCTTTGACTAAATATAATCAGACTGCACTGAAACAGCTACAGTTTATATGTCATTGGGGTTTCTCTAAAGAGCTGGCCAGGCTGTCGGGGGGGGGGGGGGCGGGGGGTGTCCTGTGTGTGTGTCTGGAATCCCAAAGCAGTTTTCTGGCAAATGCATTCTTGCTTTGTGTATGTGTGTGCCTGTGTGTTTGTTATGAGGACAGTTTGAGGTCACTTGTTTGTGCCTAAAACAGAAGTAGGGCAAGCCCTGCTGTTGTAATCATCTAGCATTGAGAGTGCTGAAATTTTAAAAAATCTGTTTACCGTCGGGTGTTGGGAAGAAGGCTAATTAATAAGGAGTAATAAGCTTGCGAAATTATAAAAATTATACCTCACTGCACTTTGGATTTGATTATACTGTAACAAAATGATGCAGGAAGTGAACCATTACATTGTTGCATAGCTGGAAGAATTATCCAAGCTGTTGAAAAACATTTTAAAAAGAATTCAGTGGTTGCTATATTTTTCTCCTCCCCTCTATTTTTGGGTTCAAAAGTTCCTGTCTCTGTATAACCATTCTGAGAATCCAAATACTCAGGACTAACTTTCATAGATAATAGTTTCGACCCACATTACTCACTTGCCCAAGAAATGATAATATCTTGGTCTGTTCAAATACTTACTAGGGCTTACTGGGATCCAACCCCACCTCCACCACACACACAAACACAGCATGCACTGTGTGTGTGTGTGTGTGTGTGTGAGTGAGAGAGAGAGAGAGAGAGAGAGAGAATGAATTTTCACTTCCATCTGTAATTTCCCTCAGCACTTAATGAGGGAAATCCTGTGTCACCATATTGTGCAGCCAGACAAATATTGTTGTTGCTGTTAGTTAATTTAGATATAGTGCCATCCATGTACATATGGCTATTTACAAATTATTAGGGAACAAGTCCCTGCCCTGAGGGGCTTACAATCTAGAAATCAATGCAAAAGACACTACAGATGAAGGAAATGGAGACAGGAGTAAGTAAGGGAAGAATATGCAACTATTTCAGCCACACAGAGGGGAGGTTCACACTCAAAAGAACACCTGGTTTACATCATGGTGAGCTTGTCTTCTCAACCTGGCAGTCCACCCCTTGGCCTTGCTCTCCAGGCAATACACTTCAGACCCAGAAGCTCTCACAATAGCATTCTTTGTTTCTATATGCATGAGAGGAGACTAACTCCTAAGGCAGGGGTCCCCAACCTTTTTGGACCCAAGGGCACATTTGAGAATTTGAGAAACTGCTGTGGGGACCACCACAAAATGTCTCCCATGGAGGATGTGGCTAGTCTCATAATGGCTGCTGTGGGGGCCTGGCTGGTCAAAAGAGAGGTGTGTGTGTGTGTGTGTGTACAAGGGAGAGAAATAGTGAGGCTAAGGGTGGGGAGAAACAGCAAGGTAAAGAGGAGCGGGGGGAGAAATAGCTAGGCTTGATGCTGTGAATGAAGAGAAATAACAAGATAAAGGGGTGAGTGGGAGAGAAAGAGCAAAGCTAGGGGCTGGGAAGAGAAACTCATACTTTCAGGCTTCTTAAAGATACACACACACGAAGCTTCCTATCTAGCCTGTGAATGCAACTCTAAGCTGATAGCACTGACCCAATCTATTCATTCATTTATTTATTTATTACATTTATATCCTGCCCTTTTTCCTCCTTAAGGAACCCAAGGTGCCATGCATAATCATAATCCTCCTTCTCCTCCTCCATTTTATCCTCACAATAACAACCCTGTGAGGTGGGTTGGGCTGAGAGTCTGTGACTGGCCCCAAATCACTCAGTGAGCTTCCATGGCTGAGTGGGGACTAGAACCCAGATCTCCCGATTCCCAGTCCAACACTCTAGCCACCACACCACACTGGCTCTCCGATGAATGCATGACTAGTGTGGCTAGGGGGCAGGTTTAAAAACTGTATTTCAATGCGAGTCTTGCATAGGAAAACACAGGTGTCACCATGGAACTGGTTTTCATTGCTAGCAGGGCTGGCATCAAGGGTTGGCATGGCTGGGTACCTGCCAAGGGCCCCTATCCCAGCAGGGGCCCACTGACAAGAGCCACCAAACCTGCCCTCCTATTCACAACTGCTGCTCACTTGTTCATCCACCTCTCTCTCTGGCCCAGACAAGGGTGGTGGTGTGAAGGAGGAGCGGTAGATGCCACTGTCTGCATGCTCCTTGGCTGTCAGCCTGGCAAGCAAACACGTGGCAGTAATGATGAAGAAGAGGATGAGGACAAGGACGCAACAACGCTGGTGAGAAGGTAGATTCGCTGAAAGAGAGGGGCCTGCTGAGGATATTTGCCCAAAGGTCCTTCAAAACTTGGAGCCCGTACTGATTGCTAGTACTTAATCCCAGAACATGTGAAATTATAACGAGTACCTCTGAGCATGCGCAGAGTGTGTTTCTGTCACCACTGGGCAGGTGAGTGGAGCAGGCAAGAGGCATTGGGCTCTTACCCCTTAAAGTTGGATTGTGGTCACTTTCCTGCTGGCAAATTAGTATAGCTAATGGGTCATAGTGGTATGTGATCTCAACTTACTCATATCCATTTGCACTGGCCTGGATTACTGGGCAGTCACTGTGAACAGGAGCGCACTGGTATGTTCCTTGCAGTATCTAGCATACTACTGTATTCAAACCTTCTTGCTTCTCTTTATGATTTAAGATGCCATTTAAATTAACCAAACATGGAGAATGCTTGGCAGAATACTTTCCTTTTTATCATGACAACCAAACAGCAGCCTAAGAATAATGGCATCTATTTTGCAGCCCACAAATCGTGCATTAGGGACTTTTAGGTTTGCATATAGCTCACATTGGAATTCAAATTGCACGTTTCTGCATTTAACTGTTTATAAATAACACTGCAGCCATTAACACAGCATTCATGCTGCTTGCCAGTTGTTCTAATTGACAATTAGATTGAAAGAGCAAGTTAAAACATGCTGATGTAGTATGCATCAAAGAAAGATCTGAGCAATCTTTGTCTTCAAATCTAGTAAAAATGGTGCTGGCTATAAAAAGAGCACACAAGGAGATTAGTATGGTGGTTAAGTTTGAAATTTTAATCCAGAGTCATAATTACTTGGAATGTACTGTCGTAACCACTTATGCTATAATTGTTTCATTGAAATTGGTGGTCTGGTCTGGAATAAGTATGGTTTCCACTCACATAACTATTTTAGAGTGGCTTCTAATACAAGAGTACAAGGGTACTCTTGGTGACCAGTTCTCAACCTATTTCTGGGTTGTTGTTGCCACCAGTAAATTCCTTTGTATTGGGATCAAATGGATACCCAATGTTCTGGATATTTAGCAGATAGATTCTCTATGCACTCTGAGCACAATATACAGTTGATAATGTATACACTTTTAGGACCTAGGGTAAAGCCAGCGAGACAAGTTACATAGTTGGCATAGGAGTAACTCATAGCAATTTTAAATGCTATGGAGAACTCGACGAACAGCATGCACAATAATTTCCACAACCGATTGATGACATTTGGCTATTATATCCATAGAGGAACTTGCTCATCTCCCTATACCCTGCCTGGGATGGGGGCGGGGGGGGGGGGTTATCTTATTCTCCAGATCACCACTACCACCTGAAGTTACATGGATACTGACTGGAGAGGGGGCCTTTCTAGTTGTGGCACCCCACTTTTGGAATGTCCTGCCCATAGAGGCATGTCTTGGTGCCAACCTTGGCATTATTTTGGCATCAGTCAAAGACATATTTATTTGTCCAGGCTTTTAACAGGTTGCATCAGTGGAGAGAGCAATCTTATAGTCCCTGGGCAAGCATCTCAGGGACCAAAGGATGG
Organism: Heloderma suspectum; assembly: GCF_057233095.1. Classification (NCBI taxonomy): domain Eukaryota; kingdom Metazoa; phylum Chordata; class Lepidosauria; order Squamata; family Helodermatidae; genus Heloderma; species Heloderma suspectum. The sequence continues at coordinate 40,073,310 of NC_139460.1, read as the reverse complement.
CTCAGAAACCCCCTTCCGAGGTCAGAGACAGCGCTCCAACCTCCGAAGGGTTGGAGATCTGCCCCTGCCCCTTTGCAGCCAGCATGGAGAGAACCACACCAGCTGCCTCTCAGAGGTCGGAAAATCCAACTTGGAGACAGGAAAAAGGGGGAAGAGACCAGAGAGACCAGGATATGATTTATCCTGAACCTCCTTCCTTCCCTGCTCCAAAGCGCCCTCACTAGATGGGCTGAAAAGCCTGCTAGTGCAAATATAGGAGATTGGAAGACAAGGAGTCAAAGATCCCCTCCGCCACTCCTCCTTCCCTGCCAGCTTCAATGCAGCAGGGCATAGGAATCTTGGACGCCTCTGAGTTCGGGCCCTTCCAAGCAGCGAGGGCACAGTCTATCTATGGTGTCTTTATGCTGAATTTCTACCCTGTTTTCCTGCTCTAGTTTTTTGTTTATATGTGATATTATATTTTATACTGGTGTTTAATTAATTGTAGAGCCTCGTGTGGCGCAGAGTGGTAGGCGGCAGTATTGCAGCCGAAACTCTCCCCACGACCTGAGTTCGATCCCGGCAGAAGTTGGGTCTCGGGTAGCCGGCTCAGGTCAACTCAGCCCTCCATCCTTCCGAGGTCGGTAAAATGAGTACCCAGCTTGCTGGGGGAAAGGTAGTCATGACTGGGGAAGGCAATGGCAAACCACCCCGCTACAGTCTGCCAAGAAAACGCCAGCGCAAGCGGCGTCCCTCTAGGAGTCAGCAATGACTCGGTGCTTGCACAGGAGGAACCTTTCCTTTTTTAATTACTTGTATACTGCCCTGGTAGTTTTGCTGAACAATGTCTTTAAATAAATAAAAATTCTCCTATGGGCATTATGGAGATGTGTCAACATAGCTGAATGCAAAAATTACTGTCTGTCCTTCTCCGTGACATAATGTCCACATTCACACAAAACAGTAATCCAGGATTCCAGAGTACCCTGGCTCACACAAGCAAACATACTGGTGTACAATGCCCAATTGCACCCAACTGGCTTCTCTCGCTAGCAGGAGAAGCTTCAGGAACTAGGAACTCACCAGGAGGAGAGAGCTTAGTGCATAGCTTGGCTTTTACTCTAATATTGTCTCCCATTAGTATATAGAGCCTTTCCCAACCTGGTGACCTCCAGACGTTTTGGATTATACCTCCCAGTCTTCCTGGGGCCGCTGATTGCAGCTGAAGTCCAAAACATCTGGAAGACCCCAAATTGGGGGTGTCTGGTATGTAGCATTTCATATTCATCTGAAATTCAGCAATGGAGTTAAATTGAGCCAGTAAAGCTAAATCGCACACTACTGTTAAAAACACAAGGTGGCTTTCTGCCTGGGGGAGTAATTTCTTTAAAAATATTTGTCTGCTTAACCATTGTGTACTGAGTGGACATAGCGGCTTTATTTTTTAGTACTATCAGCTCCTTACCTCCCTGCGGCAATCTGTCTTCTGCTATGCTCTCAGTCTTCAAATCTCCTTGCCTCTACAGGTTAGGACATTGAAAAATACGTCATGCTCTAGCCATGCTGACAGGTGTTGGAACCAAGGCTTTGCCCCCCCCCCCACACACACACACTTGACTTTTCATCTGGGAGGATTCCAGGAAAGAATGCTTGGCTGCATAGACAGCTGAGCTCCTGGAAATGAGCTCATCCTTCAGCACTGCGGAGATAAGGGATATCAAAACTGCACTTTAGGAGAAGGATTGTGTGAAGGAATATTGGGGATGAGTCCTTTGGGGCGAGGAGCACAAAGGAGGAGAAACCAAAACATTCATAGGGGAGTTAATCAGCATAGCCGTGCATCTGAGTAAAGAAAGCAACATGACAGGAATTATTCTCTGAGGAATTTTTTTTAAATGCCATCAGCTGCCTATTCCAGTCTTGCTTAATAACCAGGAACCGTGGCCAGATCTTTATTAATTATTATTATTATTAAAATTTTATTTATTTCATTTCTATACTGCCCAATAGCGAAAGCACCCTGGAGCATTCACAAAAATTATAAACCACAAATATAAGATAATAGAAACATAATATGAAATTTAAAAACAATTTAAAACAGTTAAAAACAGCTACAGTAAGATATTGGACCTGATAAAAACAACTGACATAAATGCCCCATCACAGGCTGTCAAATAATTGGGAGGAGAGGGCAATCTCAACCTGGCACTGGAACAATGACCATGTTGGCATCAGGCAGGCCTCAGTGGGGAGACCATTAACTAATCGCCGGAGGGGGGACCACCAAAAAGGCCCTCTCCCCCATTGCCGCCTTCCAAGCCTCCCTCAGAGGAGGCACTTTGGAGAAGGACTCGGATGTTCATAGAATCATAGAATAGTAGGGTTGGAAGGGGCCTATAAGACCGAGTCCAACCCCCTGCTCAATGCAGGAATCCAAGTCAAAGCATCCCTGACAGATGGCTGTCCAGCTTCATCTTGAATGCCCCCAGTGTGGGAGAGCCCACCACCTCCCTAGGTAACTGGTTCCATTGTCGTATTGCTCTAATAGTCAGGAAGTTTTTCCTGATGTTCAGCCAGAATCTGCTTTCCTGTAACTTCAGCCCATTATTCCGTGTCCTGCATTCTGGGATGATCAAGAAGAGATGCTGGCCTTCCTCTCTGTGACAACCTTTCAAGTACTTGAAGAGCGCTATCATATCTCCCCTCAGTCTCTTCTCAAGGCTAAACATGCCCAGTTCTTTCAGGCTCTCTTCAAAGGGCTTTGTTTCCAGTCCCCTGATCATCTTTGTTGCCCTACTCCAGATGAGACCTAACTAGTGCTGAGTAGAGGGGATCTAGTACTTCATGTGATTTGGAAGCTATGCTTCTATTAATGCAGCCCAAAATAACATTTGCCTTTTTTGCAGTCACATCATATTGTTGGCTCATATTCCACTTGTGATCTACAAGAATTCCAAGATCCTGCTCGCTTGTAATGTTGTTGAGCCAAGTATCACCCATCTTGTAACTGTGCATTTGGTTTCTTTTTCCTAGGTGCAGAACTTGACATTTATCCCAATTAAATTTAATTCTGTTGTTTTCAGCCCAGCACTCCAGTCTATCAAGATCACTTTGAATGTTGTTTCTGTCTTCCAAGGTATTAGCTATCCTGCCCAATTTTGTGTCATCTGCAAATTTGATCAGCATTCCCTGCACCTCCTCCTCCAGGTCATTAATAAAAATGTTCATCTCAGGAGATGTGCTCTGTCAAGTATTGCCAACTCAAGCCATGCGTTATAGGTTAAAACCAGCACCTTGATTTGGACTCAGAAACATAAGGCAGCCAATGCAAGTGGACCAGAATTGGTGTTGTATGCTCAGACTTTCTGGTCCCTGTTATTAATCTGGCTGCTGCATTTAGCACAAGCTGAAGCTTCTGATAAACCATCTTCAAGGGCAGCCCCATGTAGAGTGGATTGCAGTAATCTAACTTGGAGGTTACTTGAGCATATACTACTGAAACCAGATTATCCCTGTCTAGATAGGGGTGTGGCTAGGCCACCAGTGAAGCTGGTAGAAGGCACTCTGGGCCACTGAGGCCACTTGAGCCTCAACTGGCAACGATGACTCCAGGAGAACTCCCAAGCTATGAACCTGCTCCTTCACGGGGGGCGGGGGGGGGGTAATCCCATGCAGAACAGGTTGAACACCCTCCATCTGGTCAGAAGAGCCACCTACTAACAGCATCTCAGTCTTGTCTTGATTGAGCTTCAGTTTATTAGCTCTCATCCAGTCCATTGTCAAAGCCAGGCACTGATCTAGTACATCCACAGTCTCACCTGATGAAGACAAAAAGGAGAAGTAGAGTTGCTTCTGGATGACCCTACTCAAAGGTTTCATATACATGTTAAATAGCATGGAGGACAAAACAAACTCCTGCGGAACCCCATACTGAAGAATCCATGGGGTCAAGCAATATTCCCCAAGCACCACCTTCCCCAAGCAAACCATTCAAGGAGTGAAACCTGTCTCTCTCCCAACATAGGTCATTAACAGGGTGACCAAGGTAGTTTCCATGCCCACACCTGGCCTGAACCCCAACTGAAATGGATCCAGATAATTGGTCTCACCCAAGAGTATCTGGAACTGGCTGGCAAACACCCACTCAGGGACCATGCTCAGGAAAGGAACATTTGTCACCAGCTTAAAATGGTTAAGTTTTTCCAGGTCCAGAGAGGAATTCTTCAGGAGTGGTCTCACCACTGCCTCTTTCAGGTGACCCAGGATGACTCACTCTTGCAGGAGGCATTAATCACTGGTACTGGCTCCCTCCCTGCCCTCTGTGCCACTGGGAGTGCTGGTCAAAGATGGAAACTTCAGGCTATTCTAGCCAGGAGATGTATATCATGGCCCATAATCCTGCTTGTTTGGGAAGTCAGGTAGTACTACAATCTAGTGCCCCTGATTGATATAAAAACTCTCAAGCCCTGTTCAGTTCTTCACCTGAACATGTGAATGCCTGAATGAAAAGTGTGTAGGGACACATGTGGATTCACTAGGGTGGCCACTTACGGATTGCCCAAAGAACAAATGGACAAAAAAAGAGAGGATAGCAATTTGCATGAAATTTGCATATGCTAATATAAATGGATCAATGCAAATTTAGAAAGAATTATTATCATCTAAATAGAAAGACAGTACATCTCACCATCCCCTTCATGGATCACTGCCTTGTTGTGGCGAAGGGGCTTGCGTAACTCAGTGAAGCCATAAGCTATGCCGTGCAGGGCCACCCAAGACGGACAGGTCATGGCAGAGAGTTCTGACAAAATGTGGTCCACTGGAGAAGGAAATGGCAACCCACTCCAGTATTCTTGCCAAGAAAACCCCATGGAACGTATCACAAGGCTAAAAGAGATGACGCCGGAAGATGAGCCCCTCAGGTCGGAAGGTGTCCAATATGCTACTGGGGAAGAGCAGAGGGTATTTCCAAGTAGCGCCAGAAAGAGTGAAGCGGCTGGGCCAAAGCCGAAAGGACACTCAGCTGTGGATGTGTCTGGTGGTGAAAAGAAAATCCGATGCTGTAAAGAACAATATTGTTTAGGAACCTGGAATGTCAGATCAATGAATCAAGGTAAGCTGGAGGTGGTCAAACATGAGATGGCAAGATTGAACATCGACATCTTGGGAATCAGCGAACTCAAATGGACAGGCATGGGCGAATTTAATTCAGGTGACCATCATATCTACTATTGTGGGCAAGAATCCCTTAGAAGAAATGGAGTAGCACTCATAGTCAACAAAAGGGTGGGAAAAGCAGTACTGGGGTACAATCTTAAAAATGATAGAATGATCTCAGTACGAATCCAAGGCAAACCATTCAACATCACAGTAATTCAAGTCTATGCCCCAACCACTGAGGCCGAAGAAGCTGAGGTTGATCGGTTCTATGAAGACCTACAACACCTTCTAGAACTAACACCAAAAAAAGATGTCCTCTTCATCACAGGGGATTGGAATGCTAAAGTAGGAAGTCAAGAAATCACCGGGATAACAGGCAGGCATGGCCTTGGTGTACAAAATGAAGCAGGACAAAAGCTAATAGAGTTTTGCCAAGAGAACATGCTGATCATAGCAAACACTCTTTTCCAACAGCACAAGAGGCGACTCTACACATGGACGTCACCAGATGGTCAATATCGAAATCAGATTGATTATGTCCTTTGCAGCCAAAGATGGAGAAGCTCCATACAGTCAGTAAAAACAAGACCTGGAGCTGACTGTGGCTCAGATCATGAGCTGCTTCTTGCAAAATTTCGGCTTAAATTGAAGAACGTCGGGAAAACCACTAAACCGTTCAGGTATGACCTAAATCATATCCCTGATGAATATACAGTGGAGGTGAGGAATAGATTTCAGGGATTAGACCTGATAGACAGAGTGCCTGAGGAACTATGGACGGAGGTCCGTAACATTGTTCAGGAGGCAGCAACGAAATCCATCCCAAAGAAAAAGAAATGCAAGAAAGCCAAGTGGCTGTCTGATGAGGCTTTACAAGTAGCTCATGAAAGAAGGGAAGCGAAAAGCAAGGGAGAAAGGGGAAGATATACCCAACTGAATGCAGAGTTCCAGAGAATAGCAAGAAGAGACAAGAAGGCCTTCTTAAATGAACAATGCAAAGAAATCGAGGAAAACAACAGAATGGGAAAGACTAGAGATCTCTTCAAGAAAATTGGAGATCTCAAGGGAACGTTTTGTGCAAAGACGGGCATGATAAAGGACAAAGAAGGCAGGGACCTAACAGAAGCCGATGAGATTAAGAAGAGGTGGCAAGAATACACAGAAGAACTATACAGGAAAGATCTGAATGTCCCTGATAGCCATGATAGTGCGGTCACTGAACTTGAGCTGGACATCCTCGAGAGTGAAGTCAAGTGGGCCTTAGGAAGCATTAGTAACAACAAAGCTAGTGGAGATGACAGTATTCCAGCTGAGCTATTTAAAATCCTAAAAGATGATGCTGTTAAAGTGCTGCATTCAATATGCCAACAAATCTGGAACACTCAACAGTGGCCGCAAGACTGGAAAAGGTCAGTTTACATTCCAATTCCAAAGAAGGGCAACGCCAAAGAGTGTTCAAACTACCGCACAATTGCGCTCATTTCACATGCCAGCAAGGTGATGCTCAAAATCCTACAAGCTAGGCTTCAGCAGTATGTGAACCGAGAACTACCGGAAGTACAAGCTGGGTTTCGAAGAGGCAGAGGAACTAGAGATCAAATCGCCAACATTCGCTGCATCATGGAGAAAGCAAGAGAATTCCAGAAAAACGTCTATTTCTGCTTCATTGACTACGCTAAAGCCTTTGATTGTGTGGATCACAACAAACTGTGGCAAATTCTTAAAGTGATGGGAGTACCAGACCACCTTACCTGTCTCCTGAGAAACCTGTACGAGGGTCAAGAAGCAACAGTAAGAACCAGACATGGAACAACCGATTGGTTCAAAATTGGGAAAGGAGTACGACAAGGCTGCATATTGTCACCCTGCTTATTTAACTTATATGCAGAGTACATCATGAGAAATGCCGGGTTGGATGAATCAGAGGTCGGAATTAAGATTGCTGGGAGAATTATCAACAACCTCCGATATGCAGACGATACCACCCTAATGGCAGAAAGCGAAGAGGATCTAAAGAGCCTCTTGTTGAGGGTGAAAGAGGAGAGTGCAAAAGCTGGTTTGAAACTCAACATTAAAAAAACGAAGATCATGGCATCTGGCCCCATCACTTCCTGGCATATAGAAGGGGAAGAAATGGAAGCAGTGACAGATTTTACTTTCTTGGGCTCCAAGATCACCGCAGACGGTGACTGTAGCCATGAAATTAAAAGACGCTTGCTCCTTGGGAGGAAAGCTATGGCCAACCTAGACAGCATAGTAAGAAGCAGAGACATCACCTTGCCAACAAAGGTCCGTCTAATCAAAGCTATGGTTTTCCCAGTAGTAATGTATGGCTGTGAGAGCTGGACTATAAGGAAGGCTGAGCGCCGAAGAATTGATGCTTTCGAACTGTGGTGCTGGAGAAGACTCTTACGAGTCCCCTGGACTGCAAGGAGGTCAAATCAGTCCATCCTAAAGGAAATCAACCCTGAGTGCTCATTGGAAGGACAGATACTGAAGCTGAAGCTCCAATATTTTGGCCACCTAATGCGAAGAGAAAACTCCCTGGAAAAGACCCTGATGCTGGGAAAGACTGAAGGCAAAAGGAGAAGGGGATGACAGAGGATGAGATGGCTAGATAGCATCACGGATGCAATGAATATGAACTTGAGCACGCTCCGGGAGAGAGTGCAGGACAGGAAGGCCTGGCGTGCTATGGTCCATGGGGTCACGAAGAGTCGGACACGACTGAACGACTGAACAACAACAACAACACATCTCACCATAGTGCAGAAGACTGTGAGCAGGTGACCTATGTGTCTGTCTGTTCGGTCTACTGTCCAGCCGCTGTTGATGGGCAACAGTTCTTACGGTTCTGTATTGTTAAAGAAAATTGGGAGAGGACAGCTCTTCAAATGACTGAAAGGTTGCCTGCACTCATAAAGCCCACTGACAGGTATCCCTTTCTTCTCATCCATGTGGGAACAAATGATACTGCCAAGCGGAGCTATGAAGAAATCACGTCAGACTTTGAAGCTTTCGGAAGGAAACCCAAGAACTTTGGGGCCCAGATAGTTTTCTCATCCATCCTTCCAGTAGTTAGAAGAGGGATAGAAAGGGAACGAAAAATACTCCGGGTGAATGACTGGCTATGAAGGTGGTGCCAACGAGAGAGATTTAGATTCTGGGCCATGGGCTATACTTCCTGGAAGATGGACTGTTGGCAAGGGACGGGCTGCACCTCACAAAGGCTGGGAAGAATGTGTTTGGCCACAGCATGAAGAACTTCATCAGGAGGGCTGTAAACTGAATCCTACAGGGAAGGGAGATGTAAAGTTGGGGGTAACAATGGATGAAGGCTCATGCACTGCAACGAACAGCTCTAATAGTGCCCAATAATAGTCTTCAGACACATGTGGGAAGAAAGCCAGACTATGTAGCACATGGTCTTCGATGTCTATATACTAATGCCCAGAGTATGGGAAACAAACAGAACAAACTTGAACTCTTAATACAAGAGGGAAATTATGACCTGATAGGTATAACTGAGACTTGGTGGGATGACTCTCATGACTGGAATACAGCAATTGAAGGATATAACTTGTTCAAAAAGAACAGGAGGAACAGAAAGGGAGGTGGGGTTGCACTGTATGTGAAAAATACATATCTCTGCAAAGAAATACAGGAGGATGAGCTTGGTAGCCCCATCGAGAGCATCTGGATCAAAATAAATGGAGCAAAGAATAAAAGGAACCTGGTGGTTGGAGTCTACTACCGGCCACCCAATCAAGGAGAAGATGAGGATGTAACTTTTGAAAAGCAAATAGCCAATGTTTTAAGGAAGCATGATGTAGTAGTAATGGGGGACTTCAATTTCCCCAATATTTGTTGGGAGACAAATTCGGCAAAACATGGCTCCTCCAGGAAATCCCTGACTTGTGTGTGCAGATAACTTCCTCCTACAGAAAACAGAGGAAGGAACTAGAGGATCGGCCATCCTTGACTTGATCCTAACCAACAGAGATGACTTAGTGGATAAAGTAGCAGTTACACAAACTCTGGGGGAAAGCAACCATGTTGTACTTCAGTTCTTGGTTCTAAAGGAAGCAAAAGCTGAGTGTAGTCAAACGTGTACCCTGGATTTTAGGAAAGCTGATTTTAATAAAGTTTAGCCTTGAGAAGACTGAGGGGAGATATGATAGCGCTCTTCATGTACTTGAAAGGCTGTCCCAGAGAGGAAGGCCAGGATCTCTTCTCGATCTTCCCAGAGTGCAGGACACAGAATAATGGGCTCAAGTGACAGGAAGCCAGATTCCAGCTGAACATCAGGAAGAACTTCCTGACTGTTAGAGCAATACGACAATGGAACCAATTACCTAGGGAGGTAGTGGGCTCTCCCACACTGGAGGCGTTCAAGACGAGGCTGGACAGCCATCTGTCAGGGATGCTCTGACTTGGATTCCTGCATTCAGCAGGGGGTTGGACTTGATGATCTTCCAACCCTACTATTCTATGATCTCTTAAGGCACAATCCTATGCGTGTTTAGACAGAAAAAGTCCTACAACTGCCAGCATGCTCCAGCCAAAAATTATGGGACATTTTTCTGTCTCAACACGCATAGACTTGCACCCTTAATTTCTTATTTTGTCCAGCTGGGAAGGATTCCTGCCAGAGACACTGGAGAGTTGGGGCAGTATCCAATGCTGTCACAATGCTAGCACTAATGATCTTGTGCTAGTGTAAGTAATGCTAGTGCATTACTTTACTAGTAATGCTAGTACAATGTGCTTTGTGTGTTAGGCAAAGGGAAAATTGGTGATTTATTAGTGAAAGTGACAAATCACTGATAGTTTGCCACTGAAATTTGATGGTAAATTGCCACTTTTCCCTTTGCATAGCAAGCGCTAATGACTTTGGGCTAGCCTTGGTTTGCGCAGTGATGTATCAGCACTGGATCCTGCCCTTAGATTTGAGACCTGATGCTGTCAGTCAAGGATGTGGCAGTACTGGTCTGGATGGAACTCACAAGGCTATGTCAAATTAAGAATGCTCCTTTATATTCCTAGGATTGGATCCTTGGGAAGTATGCAATGGTGCTCCCACACAGAATAGACTCATTGAAGTGAATGGACCTAGTTTAAGTAGGACTACCATTGGATACTGCCCTTTGTTACTGCTTTTGCATTTATTTACATCAGTTTCCCCAGACCTTTAACTCAATAGACCTTATGTCTATAGAACTGCATTATTGGTTTACTAGAATGCAATATAATGGGTTATTAACCCCCACACACACAAGAAACCAGTGCTAAAGTTAATTTTCAAAATACATTGCCTAACAGCTGCTTTGATCATTCATTTCCTACCTTGTAAAGGGGTACACTAAAATGTGAGTGTTGTCAGGTGTTTAACCAGCCCTACATCAGTGTAATAGCACTTTACCAATTGTTAGAAATGTTTGGCTGTGGTGCAAGTATGATCTTAATGTGGGCAGCTGACACAGATGAAAAATGACAGTGATGTGAAAGAGAGAGAATGACAGCCAAATGCCAGCAGAATTATGCTAATACTTTTAGGTCTGGGGCATTATTTGGTTAGGATTAATTTGAATGATCCACATTTACAGACAATTTAATTATTTGTGTAACTTTATACCCAATTAAGTTTGATCTTCCATAATGTAACAACTGTAGGCTTTCCATTTAGCTGGAATGGCTATCTGAACAAAGCTGTAGCAGTGTGTGAGCGATGAACATAGAGTGGTAGCCTGTAAATGCTAGCAGGATCCGACCCTGTTTTATTTGCATCTTTTTATACCAACTGTTTTAAGGGGAATTATTATACAGCTGCAGCTCATCCGAATAACCCTTAAAAATTACTATTTCAGAGGTGCGAGATACTTATCTTCTCTCTTGGAAGGGAGATTACAAAATGCATTTGCTAATATAGCTAGACACTGAACCATAACAAACTTCCTCTGAGCATGAATTATGTGTGCTTCCTTTTTATTTATTTGTTACATTAATAACTCACATTTTCATGAGTTATATCCAGCATGGCTAGCGATAAACTACATAGTAAACCATTAAAAAGGACTGCCACAGTTATTTGTTCTGGATACTGTTTCTAAAGCACATTCTTATTATATGGAATATTTCTGTACAGCGTGAGTGCATGTGCTTGCTAAGGTTCCAGATCACAAACCCTTCATCACATAAGACAATTACATTTTGAATAATTAGATTTGGGGAGGAAGCAATCAATAAAGTCACCACAGCATGAACAGCAGTCTGGGTCCCCAGGTACGGGCACAAGCAGGCTATCAGTTGTAACTGATTGAAAGAACTCCTGCAACTGCTAGGCCATCAGGAACTACAGGGGCTCCTCTTGAGTGAGAAGTTGAGCACTAAGTTCTGAAGAGTATTTCTGGCATGTTTGGTGGTACACGCATAGAGCTCTCCGAACAATCTGGAACCCTGTGAGAAGGAAGCCTCCAAACTCAGAGGCTTCCAAGTATCCAGTGTCCTGCTGGGCTGTTGCCAGCAGGTGAGAGGAGCAACAGAGGTGATTTTCGCCTCTCTGTTGTCCTTTTGTTTAATTTTCCCCTAGACAAACCTGAGCCCGTCTAGAGGAGGCATGCTGCTGGGGGTGGAGAGGCCATAGACTTTTTGTATCCTGTCATCTCTTCTCCCCACCTCACCCCACCCCACCCCCACCCACAAGTACATCCCCTTTCAGACCTCTAGGAGATCCTCTGAGGCCGCTTTTGCGACCTTGGAAAGCAGGCACTATGGTTCTTTCCATGGTGGCTGTAAGGGGGAAGGGCAGGGGGAGGGATTGGAGTTCGGAGTCCCACTCCTGAATTCATAGCAGTGTCTGAAAATCTGAATCTGAAAAATCCTATGGTCCCAGAGACACTCTCTAAGTATGTGGAAGTCTAAAAAGGAGCCCCCACATGTGGCGATGTTTGGGGTTAGCATGCCACATGTCCTCTTTTACAGAGAACAGCCCTATTTGAAGGTGTCCTTTATTTGCCATCCCATTTCTTTCCTCTGCACATAGCTGAAGAAGGCCTTTTTGTTGTTTTTAGCATCCCTCGCTAACCTCAGCTCGTTCTCAGCTTTAGTCTTCCTGACGCCATCCCTGCAATTCTGTGCTACCTGCCTGTACTCTTCCTTTGTTACTTGGCCTTCTTTCCACCTCCTATATGTGTCCTTTTTTGTTTTCAGGTCATCTCTAAGCTTTTTGTGAAGCCACATTGGCTTCTTCTGTTATCTTCCACCTTTTCTTCTTGTTGGAATTGTTTGTAACCGTGCCTTGAGAATTTCCTTTTTTAAAAGCTCCCACCCATCTTGGACTCCTTTTCTCGTTAGAGCCACTTGCCATGGGATCATTGTTCTGAGTTTATTAAAATGTCCAGTTCTTTCAGTCTCTCCTCACAGGGCTTTGTTTCCAGTCCCCTTATCATCATCTGGATCTAAACATAAAATCCTACTGTATGAGGAAAACAAGGCAAAAACAATTCAATAACTGCCTTCCCCAGCCTGATGCCCTCCAGTTGTTTTGGCCTTCAATTCACATCAGCCCTTGCTGGCCAATGCTCAGGAATCTGGAAGTTATAGTCCAAAACATCTGGAGGACACCAGGTTGGAGGAGGCTTCCTATAGGCAGACCTAACTAGTTTCACAACTCTTTGGTTCCTGACCTGTATAGGTAATTATAGAAATAGTACATCGTGAGTTAGACCCAGATTTAGTCATATTTGGAATAGACCCATTGAAATCAATGGGACTTAAGTATAGCAGATGGGCATCATTAAAGTTGAGTTTATGGGGCAAGGTTAATACACTTAAGATGAATACTATACCTCAAATTATTTATGTTATATGTGGGATCCCCATACTTATACCTGGCAAATATTTCCAAAAACTTAATGCTTTGTTTCATAAATTCTTTCGGGGTTCCTTTCCACCAAGAATATCTTTGAAAAGGATGCAACTTCTAATTAATGAAGGAGGTTCAATTTTCTGGATCTTGCTATATACCATCGGGCTTATTTGTTGACCTCACTAAATTTTGGTCTTTTCCACTCATTTGATTTTCCACCTTGGTCAGTGTTGGAATCTTCTTGTCTGGAGCCTCTCTCTAAATGGATGGCATTAGGTTCTTGGCCTATTAAGGGTGATAGAGCTCCTCCCACAATCTTGGCAGTTAGGGATGTCTGGTGTATAATGTCACACCAATTACAGTTTGACCCATTTTCCCATGCCAAATTGACTTTATGCGGAAATCCAGATTTAAGAATTGGAAAGAAAATGTTCTTGTGGTAGAGCTGGACAAATAAAATTATCTTTAGCCTGGATAAATTATTGGGTGTTGATTATGAGTTTTTGCTATTTTCAGCTTTGTGAGGTAAATTTGATTTGCCTGCTACCGCGGAATGACGGTATCTAGATTCAGTCCTGCTGCTTTTACTGCTTCGGAGTCTCCTTTGCTATTGGAAAAACTTATTGATGCTGACCAGATATATCGACCCACAATTCATGTTTACAAATACTTATTATCAATAAATAAATATGATACATGTGGTCTACAGCAGGAATGGAACAGGGAACTTGAAGGTCCTATTTTGTCTAATCAATGGACCGCCATTTTGGCGCCTGTATCCAGTATCTCTATGGATCTTTGGTTACTCCTTATTCAGCAAAAACTTTTGTTTTGGGTCTATTCGGCACCACAACGTCTCTTTAATAAAGGTTTGTCAAACTCAGCCAATTGTTGGAGGTGTAATGCAGTTAATGTTTCTCTTATTCATATGTTTTGGAAATGTCCAACAGTTGCCTCCTTTTAGGAGGAGGTGTATTGGAAAGCTCTTTAATATTTACTGATGTAAATGTTCTCTTAAATTACTGACATGCTTTTTGGAATGTAACACATGGTCAGTGTAAATGGATTCTTCGTGCCCTTTTAGTTGCAAAAAGACTGTTATTACAATACTGGAAGGATAAGTGCTCACCGCCTATAATGAGATGAATTGAGGACTTAACAATGCTAGCAAAATTTGAAAGAGTGGTATATAGGTATAAATTGCAAATCAACTTATATTTGGATATCTTGTCTGCTTTTACTGAAATTTATGTGTAACCTATTCTTTCTCTGTTTTTTTTTCTTCCTAGAATATTGTAATATTTGAAACTGAGGATTTTAGAATATGTTGTTATATTTTTATATTATTTGTTTTGTTAAAACTCAGAATAAAGAATTGAAACAAAAAGTTTAGCAGAATAAAAAACATAAAAAATAGATAAAAGCCTGTACCATTCTCCCAGCAACCATAATGTGTTTTATTACATATGGTGATGTATCAACATGATAGAATATAAAATAAATCAGTAAAATAATAGGACAGACACATGATTGCAGATGTGTACATTTGTAGATTAGTGTGTTGCATTAACATACCTCTTGTTTGTTAGAGCCTTCAAAATGGCTCAGAGAATGTTTAAAATTAGATTTAAAAGTAGTAGTAGTTGTTGTTCAATCGTTATGTTGTGTCCGACTCTTTGTGACCCCATGGACCATAGCATGCCAGACCTTCCTGTCCTCTGCTCTCTCCCGGAGTGTGCTCAAGCTCATATTCATTGCATCGGTGATGCTATCTAGCCATCTCATCCTCTGCCGTCCCTTTCTCCATTTGCCTTCAATCTTTCCCAGCATCAGGGTCTTTTCCAGTGAGTTTTCTCTATGCATTAGGTGGCCAAAATATTTGAGCTTCAGCTTCAGTATCTGTCCTTCCAATGAGCACTCAGGGTTGATTTGCTTTAGGATTGACTGATCTGACCTCCTTGCAGTCCAGGGGACTCATAAGAGTCTTCTCCAGCACCACAGTTCGAAAGCATCAATTCTTCGGTGCTCAGCATTCCTTATAGTCCAGCTTTCACAGCCATACGTTGCTACTGGGAAAACCATAGCTTTGATTATATGAATCTTTGTCAGCAAGGTGATGTCTCTGCTTCTTACTATGCTGTCTAGGTTTGCCATAGCTTTCCTCCCAAGGAGCAAGCATCTTTTAATTTCATGGCTACAGTCACCGTCTGCGGTGATCTTGGAGCCCAAGAAAATAAAATCTTGTCACTGCTTCCATTTCTTCCCCTTCTATATGCAATTAGCCACAGACAGAGCATTAGTCAACATTGACAAAATGGAGTCAGCATCTGGGGTGTGCAAATCTAACTTGCATACAAGAGGAAGTTATGCAGGAACATTTTCCTTGCCAATAGCTCTTAACTGGATTAGGTGATTTCCCATTAATTGTAATGCATCATTTTCTTTTAAAAACATTCACAGTTTTGTTACAATTTGTCATGTAGTAGCTGTAGTTGACTGATATATCAAGGTATATTCCATGGGGGGGGGGGGTTGCCTTCCTCATAGCAGGATTCTTTCTATCACCTAAGGTGCTATAAGATCTGCATATTCTGATCCATGTTTGTTACAAGGTTTTAATTTTCTTTTATTCTCAAGTTTTTGTCACAACTTTCCAAAGTAGATGTTGGAGGCATTGGGCTGGATCTTTTGTAAAGGGTAAGTGGGATTGGGCTCCCAGCTCGCTCATGGTGGGGATCCCCATAAGGAATCCTGAGGCAATAGCTTTTAGGCCCAGCCCAGGTCTACCATACACCCAGGTTGCAGGAAGGGCTCGTGTGACTGGTTTATGCCATCATGAGCCCAAGTTTCTTGCTCCCCCACCATCACCATGTCATCCAGCATGCAGGGTAAGTTGGTGGCCTTGGCCAGCAGTCTGGCTGCTTGATGACTGGATCCATGTCCTTACGCCCCTGCCAAAATCTGTTGAGCTGTAACCAATAAAAGTTGTGGCCAGTTTCAACCCAGGCATGTCTCTGTGTCTTTTGTTGCCTCTCTTCTCCTTCTGCTGCGCCCTCCCTCCAGGCTACCTTCATGCTGCCGGCACAATCATGCTTACTTGAAAGCAAATATATTTAGGATGGAAGTACGAGAAAGGAAACCTTCTAAAACTGCCTTCCTCTGCTGGGGATTATTGGTGTTGCAGGCCAACACATATTGAGGATGCCAGGTTGGGAAAGGCTGGTCTAAAAATGCCCCTTCAAATGTATTCATTCTCCATAAGAAGAGCCCTGCTGGATCAGATGAAATGTCCATGTAGTCAATTGCCCTCACTCTCACTATGACCAACCAAATCCTTCTGAGAAGCCCACAAAGAAGACATGAACTTGTAGTTCCAGATCCCGTTGACTTTCCTAGGGCTTCATGCGTTTCAGCTGGATACAATGATGGGAAGAGCTTAAGAGAACACAGGGGCATGGATTGACATAGGAAACCCTTCAGAACTAAAATATATATAATTTACATTTTCTGCTTTGTGAGTGCTCTGCATTATTGTATACAAACAATAGCCAATTCAAACAAATATAGGCAATGAAGAAAACATTCTCTCATTTAAATAGACCATTTTCTAATTTGTAAGGAGACCACTTAAATGTATATCAATTAAATAATAGGTAATTTGAAATAATATAAGCAATATGAATGGCTTGGTCTGAATGTTCCATGGAATTACTTCATGAATAGAAATTGGAGAAAGGAAAGTGGAAAATGGAGTGAGGTATTTATGTTCAGTAAATAACTTGTAGAGTTGTAGTTCGGCTGACACTTCTTGTGCCCTTGCATTAATCCTGGGACACTTGTTGAAGAGACAAAAGGAACACCCTTAACAATGTAAAACATTAGGTGTATTTACTGAACGTTTCCACTTGCTTGATCCTTAATGCATGCTTTTATGATGAAGTCATTAATGTTGTGTAAGTGTAGAATTTATGGGGCGATTTGTACTATGGGGGAGTTCTGACATGCTTTGGGCAAATATTTTCAGATACCATAGACTGATGCCACTTAGAATTTTAGCTTAGGGTTATAATCAGGTCCTAGCTTGAATATATTGCATTAGAATTCAAACCTGATTGTCTTTGAGATTGGAAAAAGGTTAACTAAACAGATAAACTTAACAGTACACATTGTGTAGGAATCATTTAATGGCACTATGTTTCCAGACAGTTAATATATATGGATTTTAAAAAACTGTGATTTGACAACAAAAACATGCCTTGGCTCATTTTTTTTTTTTTAATCAAACCACTGGTTTAGCAAATTTGGAAGCTTTCAGTTGACAAAGGAATTAGAATTTTAACCTTGTGATCTCTTATCAATTGTTTAAGAAGAGTATGTGAAGGATAAAGCAATTATTTAGATGTGATGGCCTTGTGGTGTTGGCCTATTTTCTGTTCCTACTAGCAAAGATTCTTAAGCTATTTATGTAGCCTAAGAGTTGCTGTGCATCATGAGTGTCTCCAGGTGATCATGGGAAGTGACATATCTGTTGCTGGGCTGTATCACTTCAGACTGTTGGTGTCGCATTGGAAATCTCCTGCACATAACAACAAAATATCCTATAATGTCAAGGATAAGGTTCTAGCTTATATTCTTTGAATATACCGGGAAATATTTTTCTTTCTTTCTGTTACATACAGAAGCAACCAAACATTCAGCCTCCTACCTGCAATCTGATGCAGTAGTCCAGCAACAGATACATCATATGAGCTTGCTCATTCTTCTTTAGCCTCTCACGGTTGATCATGAATAAGTTCTTTTTTATCCATTAACAGAGGGTGAATGATGTGCCACTACAGACATATTGTCTGAGTGCACAATAATGCCACAATTGTTACTCAGGACTTTTCTACATGAAGCATTTATCGTGCACTCATCATTCCATATTCAATTGTTTATGGCTTCTTTAGACAATGTTGTGAGCCGCCAGTTTCGCTTCCCTGTCTAAACAGCACTTTTGGAGATTTTGTTTTAGAGCAGGGAAAATGCGGTATTTCATTATAAAAATGAACTTTTTTTTCAGTTGTGTAATCTCTTCTACTATACTACTCTGCTACCTAGAGGTTATGTAGCAGAAAAGCAGGAAAGGAAACACTCTGTGTAGTGCTCCGATCTCAATTCTGCGATGAAACCAAAACTAGATACAGCTGATTAACATCTTTGTGTAGACAAGCTCTCAGTTCTTGAGGGAGATGCAAAAGCCTTTCACCAAAATAATGGTCCTGTTATAGGGCTGTCTATCTTTTCAAGTTCATGGCTTCTTTACCATGTACAGTGAGTTCCATAAGTTAATTGTTTGAAGAACTATGTCCTTATGTTAGTCCTGACCATGCTGCCAGTCCATTTCACTGGGTGACCCAAGTGATATCCTATATGCTAATAATGTACTCATCTGAGTGTAGATCCTTACGTAGCCCAAATACACCATCTATGAACAAGAGGGAAGTATCAGCAGGGTTTAGGAACCCTAATACTTGTAGAAGCACAAATATCTTTAGAAAAAAACCTCCCAAATGGGGAAAAGAACCAAAAAACACCCCAACGAGGACTGAACATACTCAGTGGCCACAGAATGCTGGGGGGGGGGATGGACCAGCCGGCGTGGTATGTAATAAGAGTATCCTGAAAAATGTTTAGGATGCCAGCCAGCTGATGAGCACTCAACACTGCAATGTTTTTTTGCAGGTCCCACATCTGTTTCCGAATGTAGAGACTGAGTACCCCATCCCCAATTTCTCCCTCCACTTGAGAAAGAAACTACCAAGGTTTCTCAGTAGCAATGATCCTCCATTTGTGAATCTTCTCCTACATCTTAAAAAAAAAATGTTCTGGGCTCTCCACATCCCCTCTTTGGCTGTTGTTGTTGTTGCTATTTAAAGCAAATAAACAACCACCACCCTCATTCATTGCTGGAGTGGGGGTAGGATATGTAATACTGAAACTGTATCAGGGCTATACAAGGATTGGTTCCAACCCTCATGCAAGTGGACATCCACTCATGCAATGGGACTTCTCTTACTACAAGACCTCCCCCCTGTAGTCACCTTTGCACACCTCAAACAGTAATAAACAAGCCAGCATTTAGCATAATCAAATATGTGGTCTGTTACAGAAATATAAATGGTAAGTACATGGAGGTAGGAGACTGCAGGGAAGAAGGGGAAATTTCCCAGCAGGCCCCTTCCATTGGCAGAGTGACACCACTGGATAAAAGTGTTTTTACTAAAAAAAGAAGTGTCTTTTGTTGGCTGAGATAATTCTGCTTTCTCTACCTCCCTAAAATGTATATACAGACAACATTTGTCTGTTTTTTTTACTGACAACTTCAACAACACTTTCAGCCAGAATAGCTTGGCTTCACTGGACACAAATTTCATTTTTTAGACTCTCTCACCATAGCTTACCAAATAGGTACAGGTTTGTGGTAACATACCTGTATATTTCAACACCCTCCTGTTGTTGTTGTTTATTTGTTCAGTCACTTCCGACTCTTCGCGACTTCATGGACCACTTCATCAGGCATCCTAATTCAGTGTTTGGTTATGCTGTTTTATTGCCTGCTGCTTTTACAGTCTTAGCTGGATTGTTTTTAATCTGCTAATGTGGTATTGTGTTTAGATTTCATTGTTGCGGTTTTATTCCTTTTCTTGATAGTTAAGATTTTATATTTTGTTTATGATGTAAGCTGCCTTTAAACATCTCTTTGAGGCAGGCAATAAATATTTTGGACAAATATGTATAATTTTATTACCTATCCCAGTTGCCACTTCTCTGCAAAGTAACTTTTGTGCAGTACAATCCTCTCCATATTTACTCAGAAGTAAGTCTGTGTTCAATTGGGTTTACTCCTAGGTAGGACTACACTGTTAGTATCAGTTACTCACATTTCTTCATTAACTGTTAGTTAATGTTCACTTGAATTGTCAAAGACAAAGCTTGCATATTCTGCAAGCAAGACTTACAATCTGAAGGCACCTTGATTGCAAAACACCTCAAGTATAAGTGGAATGACTGAATGGTTATAACCTACATACTGTAGAACAGATGTATTACAAGTAGTCATCTATTTTATAATTTTCAGAGAACCCTAAGTGGAGAAACAACTGAACAAGTGAGTTCAGTTTTGAAATGAACAGCTGGTACAGCACTAGTACTAAATTATGACTTCTATTGACATTTCTTAGGGTTTAGAATCTTTCTGTATTTCTCTTTTTTAAATAGTTTATAGGCTGACATAATCCAAATTCTAAGGATAAATAAAAAGGAACAAATTATTTTACTGAAAAACTACAGACAAAACCAGTCTTTTCTATCCTATTTCTTAAAATCAGCACTCTGCTCATCTCTCTGATCGTGGCTCATTAGTGGTCTTAGACAATAATCCACATCTAGGATTATGTTAGAAAGAGCTCCCAGGGCTCCTGTACAGAGCAAGTGAACTATTTTTAACTGAAAAATAAAGTATAATTTTAAATTTACGCACACAGACTGAATAGTTTGAATGATACAAAGTAGATGCTTGAATTATTTGGGAATTCCAGAAGGATGCGCTTGAAACCAAATACCTTTATATGCTATCTCATCCTTGCTTAGGGCAGCTTCACATTTAATGTGGCAAACCTGATCACTGTATGTACACCAGTATTACATGGTGTTTCCTGCAGTAACTATGTAAAGTGTGGATGACAAAAAATTTAATGCCTGTCTTCAGACCTCTAGCCCTTATTTGTATGTAAACTTGTGCACACAAATAAACTGTTTTGATCTGGCAAGGTATCAATTCATATTTTAAAATAAAAACAGTTTTATCCTACTCTCCTAAGATCAAGCTCATTTTGTGGCTCTGAAACCATCAAGTGCCAATATAAGCATTTAAAAAAAGTGGATGTGTACTACAGTTACGTATTTGAAAATAATCACCAAGGGTTATTGTTAATTAATATCCTTTTATCATCATTAACCTTCATCAACTTAAGAAAAAAGCCATCATGAAGTAGGCTGGCAGAGACAAACAGTCAAAATTACAGATTATTTAAGTTATTAAATCAGACACATAAATGGTGCAAAAAGAGAATGAAATCTTGCCTAACAGTAATTTTCTGAGTAAGGATTTCAGAGTTTAGCTCACAATATAACTAATGTGTTCTTGTAAGGTACATCAAGTTGGCTCATTTAAATGGGGTGTTTCTTCTATATTAATATTTGGTTTATGAGATCATGGTCTCTACTCAAAATGTGGAAGGTCTAGCATATAATGGAAATTATGCAAAACTTCATTTATACATTTTCTTTTATTAGCCCTTCCAGAGCTCTCCTTTCAGCATGGTTGAAAATATCTTAAGGCAACCCTTCCATTAATTAAATGATAGAGAAGATGGAGGTGCTGTGGACAGGTGGTTCCCATGTCCAGGAATAAGATGTGCAACCTGTTCTAGACAGGGTTGCACTCCTCTTGAAAGAGCAGTCATGTAGTTTGGTGGTACTCCTAAACCCAGCAATTGGAGAGAGAAGAGCTACACATGGAAGGTGTAAGCAAGAAATACAGCCTGAGAACACTGGGAGTTGTGGACAGTCCTGTTACTGCTTAGTGGCAAAGTACAGGTTGTGTGTACATGCACAAAGGCACTAAGTGCTGTCCAAAAAAGCTTGAATGGCTTGAATGAAATACAGAAGTCTGACTTCGTGGTCGATTTAACAGACTGAAAATTGCAACTGGTTTCTTGCCATGTGTCAGGCTAGATCAGACCTGAGATTAGTCATTCTCAAATCTCAAAGGAATACAGAGTTAATTAACTCTGCCCTACACCACTGGATTAATAACTGTTAGCTGTATCATTCTAATGTTTGGAATATCCCTTCTGCAAATACAGCACTCAAGTGTTACTGCATCAAAAGGATGAAGGAGATCATCTTTCTTAACAGTATATTAAAATACACATGGAAAGTGTTGCCAAGGGAGAGAAAAATACCAAACATGTTAGGCTGAGATTTTGCTCTTTTCTATACTGCCCTTCGTTGGTGTTAGTTATGAAATATATCTCAAAGACTGATATGCATACAGTTCACTGTCACAGTTCTATCTAAACCAGATCTTGTTTGGTGCAGAGCAAGTTTTCACCAACCAAAACCGTTTGCCGAATAAGGACCTAAATGCTAATGCAGTTCACAAGTGGACACGAAACTGCTTGCGCCTAACGACAATGGCATGCAGACCAACAAGATACCATGTAGAGCTATGTCCAAAGTTAACTAAAGGGAAACCGTGATGCAGCAAGAGGGAGCACTTGGAGTGAAAACTACAAAGAAGTCTAGAATGAAAGACCATAAGACTCCGCTATTTATCTTGGCAAGAGGATTTGATGTATAGCTAGGAAGTGAGTAGATGGCCCGGAGGCTACATACTGTGGCTCTCCATTGAATCTGCTCCTAGCCTTACCATATTACCTTCCATCTGCTCTTATTACCAAAGTAGCAGCCAGACCACCTGTGTGCAACAGGAAAACCACCCTCCTTCTAGGCACAGTGCCAGCAGCACCTGGGTTTTCAAGTTCCCAAACACAGGAGTGACATTATCACACATAGGAGACAATGTAAAAAGACCAGTCCGTCTTATCAGTTCTAGCTGAAGCCTCAATGTTTTTACAGTTTTGAAGGCCACCATTTTCATGGTAGCATGAAATGGCAGAATGAAAAAAGTGTGTAGAGAACAATTCCAACTCTTGCTCTATATGGGAAAAGCTTTTTATTGTGAAAAGACCCAACAAAATCCAATGCCTGCTCCAAATGGGGGTGGGGGGCATTGAGCAAGATGCCTTCAGTGGGATCCTTTCTCTTTATAGACGACCACTTCCTCACTGCTACCCATTTATTTGCCCTCTCCCCCTGCGCAACCACCTAGAGGGACAGGACTAGAGCTGTAACATTTCTGTAAACGTTGAAGCCATGGAAACAAAGTGTGTTTTTTTTTTTCCCCTGGGGAGTTTCGGGGGAAAAAACAGAAAAATTGAGACAAATGGAAAAAAGCAATACTTACTTTTTAGCACTCTTTTCAGACCTAAAGTCACTTTGTTGCTTTAAGACAGCCTTCCCAACCTAGTGCCCTCTAGATATTTTGGACTTCAGCTCCCATCAGCCTCAGACAGCATGGCCAATGGTCAGGAACACTGGGTACTGTAGTCCAAAACATCCAGAAAGCACCAGGTTGGGGAGGGCTGCTTTAGGAACGTACAGCACCCTTTCTGTTCCTAAAATTATTTTATGTATAACTTAGTTTGCTCATAAAACTATCATTATATTTAAAACTCTTAAAAGTAAACTCAATAAATTTGTAATTATTGTCTGAATACATTAGAACTACATTAAATCACTGCTACAGCAGCAGAAACACAGGATTCTATAGAACAAAACCCAAACTGTCATGAATGCACAATGATCACTCTACTCACAAGTTAGGAAACTGAACATAAATATCTATCAATAAAATATACTTTAGATCAATAATTTCAATAAGGAATGAAATAATTAACTGGGCTGGGAATCTTACAGAGAGGATTAAAAACATATTTCCCCATGGCTTCATTATTTCCAGGCATTTTACATCCCTAGTCTTTCTATAACAGTGGTCTTATTACATAGTTTTTAGAAATCATTTTGTGGAGAGTAAGGACAGGGTAACAATATATAACTACTTGTCTTAAATTCTAAAAGAAAATATTTCATAATCCAAAGCTGTTAATTTTTTCCAATTTTTCAGGAAAAAAACGGTTCTTGGAGAAAAACGGGGAAAAAAATCTGAATTTTTCCGGGTTTTTCTCAGGCCTTCACATCTCTAGACAGGACAGGGCATGGATAAGTCTGCTACCTCTCTTTGCACTTGTTGCTGCTTGCATGCTTGAAGAGGGCAGGTGAACAGGTAGTGACAGTCAGGAAGAGGAACAGCAGAATCAGGGGATTCAGGGATCATTCAGGAGTGGGACCCCTGACTTGGTGTGGATATTGGCCTCAATAAAGCTAGAAATGATAGGAGTTGCAGTCCAACGCATCTGGAGGGCACAAAGCAAGTTGGGTGAAGGCCATACAATGCAGTTCCGATTTTTATTTTCCTGTTGACATAAGACATTCTTACAATACTTTACCACCATTATCAAAGAAGGTGCAAAAAAGAGCTGTATGAGTTTTCAGGCCAACTGTCCAAAACCTGATAGAAAAAACCTTCACACTGAATGCATGCATTCGATGTGAAGCTGACTTCAGGTGCTCCACCTGATAAATGAAGGTGAAATGTAATTACCTGACACAGTGTGAAGAATCAGGTCACAATTATATTTTTAGATGTGCTTTTTGTTCGTTTCCAACATGCTTGCTCTGTCTTTTTCTCTCCCCCTTCCTTCTGCTTTTTTCTCAAAATAATTTGGCCAGTGCTTGCAGAAGGCTGTTCTAGCCTCAGGGACTCTCATACATACCTCTGTTGACAGAGTTCCTGTGTAGCAAGCAAGCTAAGATGCCTTTTGTTAAGGGTCTATTCATGTCCCTTTCTGTTCTGCCCCAACATTTGGGAGATCTTTTAGCTGCTTGAGTTCCTCCTATTGCACTCATGGGAAAACTGGATTTGGGGTTGTCTTGCAGAACAGAACAGGTAAAACTATCCACAATAAATACATTCTTTCTATTTTCTTAGTTCATATTTCTCTATTTGTGTTTATTTGTCTTAGTAGTAATAACAATGTTTTAAAGTAATCAGGAGCCATTAAAGTGACTATAAAATAATGAGTAGAAAATAGCAAGCTTGGAGGTAAATCTATTTGTTAAACGTAATTTGCTGTTTCTCCTGGAAGGCTGAACTTTCACTTCAAGCCTGGAAGTGAACAAATTCAACATAATCAATACTTATTTTATTTAAAAATAAGTACAAAATGACAACTAAAGTGAACCAAGTAATCAATAAACATTGATTCTGTTGTCAAAACAATAATATCATTACAGTTATCATATTTGAAGAGCAATCGTTTACCAAGCTTACCAGAAAATAATCTACTTTTCTTTTAAAATAATGAAACAAAAAAAAAGGGTGGGTGGGGACATGCAACTAGTGCTTTGCCAGGTTTTTAGAAATATGTTATAATAAAATGTGCTGTTCACTTCAGATATTACTCAAAGTTTCATAGGCTATAATAGGAATTTGGGTTATGCAAGAAACTTAGGATCAGGCCCTGCCACAGTAAATGTATGTGTATTTTTGCAATTAGAAATAAGCGAACAAGCACACAACTGTAAATAGGTCAAGTAATAATAATATAATGTTATAACAATATGAACACACAATGAACGTAGTGCGTATTAGTGGTCTATTTAAAATAGATTGTTGTTGGAACAATGTTCCAATGTTCACCCCAGTGCACTTTTTATCTTTACCAAGTTTCCATTGTGATTTTTTTCATAGCATCGTTTAAACAGCTTGAATTCTTTGGAAGCATTCTCAGGTTCATAAATCAGGCCAAAGGTAAGTCCTGTCTTACTCACCTTTTAGAGTACTTTGTGAGTGTCAATAAATATGTGGACTGGGGTAATCCAGGAGACATTGTTTGCATGGACTTCCGAAAGGCTTTTGACAAAGTCCCTTACCAAAGGTAACTGGTTAATGAACCAAGAGCAGAGAATAGGAATAAATGGTCAGTTCTCACAATGGAGATATGTAAGAGGTGGAGTCCCCAAGGACCTGTATTGGAACCAGTGCTTTTTAACTTGGTCATAAATGATATGGGATTAGGACTGAGCAGTGAGTTGGCCAAGTTTGCTGATGACAGCAAATTATGTAGCATGCTTAAAACAAATAGGAATTACAAAAAGCTCCAAGGGGATCTCTCCAAATTGTGTGAATGTCATCAAAATGACAGTGTGGTTCAGTGCAAGTGTTAAGTGATGCCTATCGAGGCAAAAAAAATAAATCCTAACTTGACGTATATACTGCCCTCAGACAAATCGATGGTGCGACCACACTTGGAATACTGTGTACAATTCTGGTCACCACATCTAAAATATTGTAGAGCTAGAAAAAGTGCAGAAAAGGGCATCTAAAATGATCAAGGGCTGGAGCATCTCCCCTATGAGAGAAGATTACAACAGCTGGGATTGTTTAGCCTGGAAAAAAGGAGACTAAGGGAAGACATGATAGAGATGTACAAAATTATGCATGGTGTGGTGAATATGGACAGGGAGACATTTTTCTCCCTCTCTCATAATACTAGAACCTGGGGTCATCCCATGAAGTTGATTGGTGGGAGATTCAGGATAGATAAAAGTACTTCTTCACACAGCACATAGTTAAACTATGGAATTTGCTACCACAAGATGTAGTGATGGCCACCAATTTGGATAGCTTTAAAAAGGGGTTAGACAAATTCCTGGAGGAAAAGGCTATCAATGGCTACTAGGATTGATGGCTATGTGCTACTTCTAGTACCAGAAGCAGTATGTCTATCTATACCAGATGCTGGGGACCATGGGCGAGAGGGTGCTGTTGCACTTGTGTCATGCTTGTGGTTTCCTGGTTGACAGCTGGTTGGCCACTGTAGGAACAGAATGCTGGACTAGATGGACCCTTGGTCTGATCCAGCATGGCTCTTCTTATGTTCTTATATGCTGACCCTGAGATTTGAGCTGGAAGTGACTGAACATGAAAGAGATCTTGGAGCTGTGGTGGAGATTTCAGTGAAAATGTTGTCACAACGGGTAGTATCCAATGTTAATCCCATGTAGAGTAGACCCACTGAAATGAATGTGACTTTTTCACAACTAACTTAATTCCCTTTCATTTCAATTGGTCTACTCTACATAGGACTAACATTGGATACTACCCAATGTGTGGCTACTGTGAAAAAGGCAAAGTGCATTTTGGGGATCATTTGGAAAGAATTATAATTAAAATTGCCAGTTTCATCATGCCCCTATGGCAAGATCTACCTGAACATTTGAGGTTTAAAATATTTAGTTTACAGTTTCACGAGAAATGGAAGCATAGTAACACTTCTAACATAGTATTTGAAATTGCAGGAACAAAGACATCTTGGATCACTTCTATGATTTTCCGATAACAATATGGATATAACTCCCAATAAATAAATGGAATACTTTGCTGTTTAAGAAATTATGATTCACAGGACATTTAGAAATGAAATGGAATTTGGCCTTATCTAATGGATTGAACTTGCAGGAATGGAAGCTCAGCAATTTGATCAAAAAGAGGTGCTGCCTTATTCTATGCTGGCTAACACTGACAAGCTACTTGAAATTTCAGGGGAGATAAAGGCTAAAACAAAAGGAGAAATCCATTACCATTTTCTGAAAACTCATTCAAGTCCTTCATTTCTGTCTCACTTGACATACAGTGAAACATCCTTGAAAGTTAACACAGTTATTGGCCAGCTGTATGCTGATGAAGAACCTGAGGAAAACCGAATCAATGGAGAATTAGTGTATTCCTCAGATTACAGAGAAAAAGTCAACCCAGCCCAACCCTCTTCCCATCTTCTTCCTAGACCACATTTGGGCGAGAAACCAAACAGAGGGCAAGAAACCACTCTCTTAAAACATAAGCTAAGTGCTTGTTCATACTTAAAACCTTCATCACACAAGATTAACGCTAAATTTCAGATTGATGAGATGACAAATGTAGAAGCTTCTTCATCAGATGATCAAGAGGATGAGGATGAAGATGTTTTCACAGAGCTACCAATGAGTGGGGCAGTTTTGCAGAATCTGCACAAACTGTACATTACTCAAACAAAACAAGACAGATGTCGCCACATGAGTAACAAAGATACATTCCCTGTCATTGGTGGCAGAGATCTCAATGAGAGGAAACCGAAAGACCACAACATGCAACTGCAGGTAAGATGAGATGATTTTATGTCATTAAAGAGTGAAACAAAATAATGTAAATCACATTTCATTTTAATTATTTTGTAAGTGATTTGTAAGTTGCCATAGTCATGGACCAAAGCAACAAGGGAGATGAGATGAGAGAGACAGCACTTTAAATTATTGCAGCTGCTAGAAGAATCATAACTAAAGCAAAAGCCAAGACCTTTAAACTATGTGCAAATATTTTTTTTCTTAATTTCTAGTAGTGTGAGGAGTGTTTGCCCCCTGAAGGTTAGTTAAAATTATTCAGAGTTAGTCAAAGGATAATTAATGCATAATTCCTTGAACAGTACATTCAGTTTACATGAATCATAAATCAAGAGACATTGTAAGTGTAAGAACCGTTGTAAGCAATGAACCAAGTGAATAGATTTGCTATTTTTAAATTTTTACTTTCATTTTTTTAAAGGCCTACATCTTAAAATACTAATCAGAAGATGCTAGATAGCAAGAGTTATGTTCTCTTATGACAGGGCCAGCCTTTCTATTAGGCAAAGTGAGTCCTTTGCGTCAGGTGGTAGATCCAGAGGAATGGTGTGAACTGCCCAGAGAGCTTTGGCTATTGGGCGGTATAGAAATGAAATGAAATAAATTTTAAAAAATGGTGGATCACTGCTGCCACTATCTCCAGCTACCTACAGGGCTGTCATGGCCCCTTCACTAACCTGCCATTCACAAGCCCATCTGCTTTGGAAGTAGCCACTGGTGCCTACTTCCTAGGACTAGGCCTCACTCTGGGGAAGGACTCCACATTCCTCAGAGTGAGACATTGTGAGGAGAAATGGCCCCACAGCACCTACAAACTCCTGCATTTCCACCACTAACACATCAGCAAAAACTATTTAAACTAGGGTAGGGAGAAGTTTTCCTCATCCCAGGCAGCACAATGTCTTGCACCTGCATATAGAAAAAAAATGTCTTAAATTTAGGAAGTAGGAATGTCTGGAACAAATTTAAGAGGCCTAGGAAAGACCCCAGGTGGAGACTCTGGAGGGCACCTGCCAGTGAGAAATAGATATTTGTGGGATAGATAGATCAATAATCTGACTCAATATAAGGCAGTTTCAAATGTTCATCACAAACCATGTGATTTATGGTATCTACACTAGATGTCTAGCCTTACAACAGATTTGATAATATGTAGAATTAGTTCTATGCAAAAAACAAGATAGACTGGGCATACTGAAACTGCAACCTTGCTTTAACGCTCAGCTATGGCTCTGGAACAGACAACATGGCTGCACTATACACCAAAATGTAATATACAGAAACACCAAGTATTATATATGATACCTCCATCACATTCACCCAACACATTTACCCCTTTTCCTAACAGAATCATTATTTTGTTCACTACTACATGTCTGTGTGTCATCAGTATTATTTTTGTTGTTTGTCTTTTTTCCTTCTCTTTTTTTTTGAGGGGGGGAAATCATTCTCATATATGATTTATGAAAACGCTTCATTAGTTCAAGTAAAAGATTATTTGTCTTTATATCCTTGGATTTTGTTACAACTGCAGTTTTAGATCTCTTAACTTTATTTAAGTAGTTATCCAGCTGGCAAGCATAAATTCTTTTCTGCTTCAGCTCACAGAAAACACAGGATATATACATTTTCTTCAATACAAGTTCACAGATGACCTTACCATGCCCAATTAGGTCCCAAATAAAATCCCGATAATCTTTTCCAATGGACAGTTCCTACATATACTTTTAAAATGGTAATACATGGATAGAGTTCAACTAAACAATACACAAATGTACTATCCCTTGAATTTGGTATATTGAAGACCATTCTTGTGGATAAAACAAAAATCCAGGAATCAGGTTTCCTGCACTGAGCAGGGGGTTGGACTTGGTGGTCTTGTAGGCCCCTTCCAACTCTGTGATTCTATGTCCTAATCCAGGAAAGTTTATTTTACCATAAGATAAAGGATTTAGCCTATAGTGAAAAAACCCCAAACAGTCATAGATTAGATGTTTCTAGATTAACTTATAGAATGACCTAAAATCATAGAGAATGTGTAATGGCTTTGGAGAAAACATGGCAAAATATGAACATCAGCCATCATAGCTCTGATCCAAAGTGGTTTATGCTGCTATGTTACCTTCACATGCTGCTTTCACTGTCATTGTCTAACAATTTTAGCACAGCAAAAGCCCATATTTAATGGCCAAGTGACAAAAAGGAGGTGTTATGCTGCTTAAGGCTCCTGTCTTGTTGCTTTCAGTGGATCCTAAATGTATAAGCCACTGCCAATCTCTAAATGCAACCCTGACACACATACATATAACTTTGCAGCCTTCCCCAACCTGGTGCCCTCCAGATATTTTGGAATACAGCTCCCAGCATTCTTGAGCATTGGGCATGCTGGCTGGGGTGATGGCCTTGGAGCCCAAAACAACTGGAAGACACCAAGTTGGGGAAGGCTTAGATCAGAGATGGGCAACTTATGGCCTCCAGATATTTTGGCCTACAACTCCCATGATCCCTCACAATTGGCTATGCTGATGGTTGTATGCCAAAACATCTGGATGGCCACAAGTTACCCACCCCTGCTTAGAGGACTGTTTCTTTTGATGCATTTTAATATTTATTTATTTATTTATTTATTTATTAAATTTATTAATCGCCCATCTGACTGGTCACCCAGCCACTCTGGGCGATGTACAACCCACCATAAACAATAGGACTTGCTCAGACATTCCTGATTGTTGTCTATGGTTTCCTTCTCACCTTTTGATTTCTCTTCACTGAAACTGCCTCAGATGTAATAAATCAAGGGTAACTGCAAGAATGGGAAGCTGTGTAATTGTTGGCTTAATGTGCATTTCCTTACAGCTGAATATCCTTGGAGGTAGAGTAGGGGTAGGATAACCGGCAAGGCAAGGGCTTGATGTTATACAAACCTCTGATCTCCAGGAAACGTTGCCACCCCATCCACACATATACTAAGCACTGGAACTATTTTTTTCTACACAAGCAAAGGAAGACACAGGACAGGTTCGCATGTCACACTAAGCCACCCTGTGAATAAGCCACGGTAATTTGGTTGTTCACTGAACAACCCACAGTACGCCCGACAACCAGGTTTGCCATGGCTTGTTCTCCCCCTCTTTCTCCTTCAGTTCTCCATCTAGCTCCTTTGCAAAAGAAACCATCTTGTCTCCATGCCCCGGCCTCCTCCCTGCCCCAATTGCTACCCCTTTTCATTTGCCACCTTAAAAAAAAAAGGTGCTTCAGGAGTACACAAATGTGATGATGATGATCCCATTCTTTTGCAAGTGCACAAAAGCGTACTTTCACCTGTCCATTATATGTAGTCTTGCCTTATCAATGTCCTTGTATGATTCAGCTGTCAAAGGGATCTTTGAAGTGGAGTAGGTAGCATACAAGGAGTAGAGGTGACAAGATGAGGCTGCATATAGGCTAACTTGAATTTGTGCACAGTTGCAAAGGACCGGGGGCGGGGGAGATAACAGTAAGACAAAGGAGGAACCCATATGCACAATTCAAAAGCACCAAAAAAGGGTGGGGGGATGTGAATGAAATGCACCAAAGGGTGGGGAACAATATCTCCCAGCTTGCAGTGTAATCCTCTCGCCATTAAGTGTTGAACTGACACTTGTCAGTGTCCTCATCCCTTTCAGCACTTCTACAAGTCTCTAGCAAGTCCAGAAAGAGGAGTTATTGGCTCCCCACCCTTTTTGCAGCTTCTTCTCAGAGCTGTTACTGCTGCGGTTACTGCGCTTCAAGGGCAGAGCCAATATCCCACCTTTCTGGAGTTGCTGGAAGGTTGGGGAATGGGAAGAGGTCAATGAGAAGTGTCATTTCAATACTTAAAAGTGAGAGGATTACATTACCAAGTGGGAGATATTGGTGTGTGTGCCCTCATCCTCCCACCCACCCTTTTGGTGCACCTACTTCTCTCACTTTGATGCTCCCTTTGACAGCTGAAACATACAAGGAAATTGACAAGGCTGCACTTATCAGACAGGGGAATCTGCGCTCCTGCACACTTGTGAAGGAATGGGATTTTTTTTAAAAAAAGAAGCCCCATTTGGGTATTCCAGAAGCTCTGAAAAAAATGTCAAACCATGTGACAAACAAGTGACAGTCCCCCCAAAGTGCAGCTTGGGCATCGGAGGAGGGGCAGTCACTGGCAAGGGAGGCTAGAGGCGGTGAGACCGTGAAGTGTTTTTTTGCCACGCTTGTAAGCCGATTATTGTAACCCACAATAAAATTGCTCTCCTGGGTTTGGATGACACAACAACCCACCATGGATATGAACAACCCTACAACAAGCCATAGGTGGCTTGTTCACAAAAATTAAGCCACCCTGCAGAGAGTGCACCAGATTCAGATGACACGACCCACCATGGCTGGCTGCCCCTGGTGGGTGTCATGTCTTGCAAACCCAGTCACAGATTGATTCCTTCCCCTCCCAGTGTGAATAGTGAAAAAGGCATTAGTCAGATTCTCCCCTTTTCACATTGTGACTCCTGTATCTCAAGTTAGGAAATGATGATTAACAGGAGAGTACTCCCTGCTGATACTCAGTTAGGATGGATAGAATTAAAGTGTCCTATTGCAGGAGTTGGGGAGGGGGCAATATTATTGGCCCTTTAGCCCTTGCTCAGTTTAAAATATGGCCCCAGTAAGATTAATTGCCAACCAGGAGTATAGCACAGTCATAAGAACCAGCCCTACATGTTTAGCTAAAACTATCATTTTATACTTTCTGATCTAGGAAGTCAAAGTAATATTTTAGATAGGAGTATTTTCCACAGTGCCTAAGCTCAAATAGACACTTTCTTGCATCTGACTCTGACAACTAGAAGTTCAGTTTGGGTTACATTGTCCACAAATGACAACACTTATTTCACTGCACATAATTTGGGGGGAAATATTTTGCTGACTCCCCTTCATGGATCACTGCCTTGTTGTGGCGAAGGGGCTTGCGTAACTCAGTGAAGCCATAAGCTATGCCGTGCAGGGCCACCCAAGACGGACAGGTCATGGCAGAGAGTTCTGACAAAATGTGGTCCACTGGAGAAGGAAATGGCAACCCACTCCAGTATTCTTGCCAAGAAAACCCCATGGAACGTATCACAAGGCTAAAAGAGATGACGCCGGAAGATGAGCCCCTCAGGTCGGAAGGTGTCCAGTATGCTACTGGGGAAGAGCAGAGGGTATTTCCAAGTAGCGCCAGAAAGAGTGAAGCGGCTGGGCCAAACCCGAAAGGACACTCAGCTGTGGATGTGTCTGGCGGTGAAAAGAAAATCCGATGCTGTAAAGAACAATATTGCTTAGGAACCTGGAATGTCAGATCAATGAATCAAGGTAAGCTGGAGGTGGTCAAACATGAGATGGCAAGATTGAACATCGACATCTTGGGAATCAGCGAACTCAAATGGACAGGCATGGGCGAATTTAATTCAGGTGACCATCATATCTACTATTGTGGGCAAGAATCCCTTAGAAGAAATGGAGTAGCACTCATAGTCAACAAAAGGGTGGGAAAAGCAGTACTGGGGTACAATCTTAAAAATGATAGAATGATCTCAGTACGAATCCAAGGCAAACCATTCAACATCACAGTAATTCAAGTCTATGCCCCAACCACTGAGGCCGAAGAAGCTGAGGTTGATCGGTTCTATGAAGACCTACAACACCTTCTAGAACTAACACCAAAAAAAGATGTCCTCTTCATCATAGGAGATTGGAATGCTAAAGTAGGAAGTCAAGAAATCACCGGGATAACAGGCAGGCATGGCCTTGGTGTACAAAATGAAGCAGGACAAAAGCTAATAGAGTTTTGCCAAGAGAACATGCTGATCATAGCAAACACTCTTTTCCAACAGCACAAGAGGCGACTCTACACATGGACGTCACCAGATGGTCAATATCGAAATCAGATTGATTATGTCCTTTGCAGCCAAAGATGGAGAAGCTCCATACAGTCAGTAAAAACAAGACCTGGAGCTGACTGTGGCTCAGATCATGAGCTGCTTCTTGCAAAATTTCGGCTTAAATTGAAGAACGTAGGGAAAGCCACTAAACCGTTCAGGTATGACCTAAATCATATCCCTGATGAATATACAGTGGAGGTGAGGAATAGATTTCAGGGATTAGACCTGATAGACAGAGTGCCTGAGGAACTATGGACGGAGGTCCGTAACATTGTTCAGGAGGCAGCAACTCAATCCATCCCAAAGAAAAAGAAATGCAAGAAAGCCAAGTGGCTGTCTGATGAGGCTTTACAAGTAGCTCACGAAAGAAGGGAAGCGAAAAGCAAAGGAGAAAGGGGAAGATATACCCAACTGAATGCAGAGTTCCAGAGAATAGCAAGGAGAGACAAGAAGGCCTTCTTAAATGAACAATGCAAAGAAATCGAGGAAAACAACAGGATGGGAAAGACTAGAGATCTCTTCAAGAAAATTGGAGATCTCAAGGGAACGTTTTGTGCAAAGACGGGCATGATCAAGGACAAAGAAGGCAGGGACCTAACAGAAGCCGATGAGATTAAGAAGAGGTGGCAAGAATACACAGAAGAACTATACAGGAAAGATCTGAATGTCCCTGATAGCCATGATAATGCGGTCACTGAACTTGAGCCGGACATCCTAGAGAGTGAAGTCAAGTGGGCCTTAGGAAGCATGACTAACAACAAAGCTAGCGGAGATGACAGTATTCCAGCCGAGCTATTTAAAATCCTAAAAGATGATGCTGTTAAAGTGCTGCATTCAATATGCCAACAAATCTGGAACACTCAACAGTGGCCACAAGACTGGAAAAGGTCAGTTTACATTCCAATTCCAAAGAAGGGCAACGCCAAAGAGTGTTCAAACTACCGCACAATTGCGCTCATTTCACATGCCAGCAAGGTGATGCTCAAAATCCTACAAGCTAGGCTTCAGCAGTATGCGAACCGAGAACTACCGGAAGTACAAGCTGGGTTTCGAAGAGGCAGAGGAACTAGAGATCAAATCGCCAACATTCGCTGCATCATGGAGAAAGCAAGAGAATTCCAGAAAAACGTCTATTTCTGCTTCATTGACTACGCTAAAGCCTTTGATTGTGTGGATCACAACAAACTGTGGCAAATTCTTAAAGTGATGGGAGTACCAGACCACCTTACCTGTCTCCTGAGAAACCTGTACGAGGGTCAAGAAGTAACAGTAAGAACCAGAGATGGAACAACCGATTGGTTCAAAATTGGGAAAGGAGTACGACAAGGCTGCATATTGTCACCCTGCTTATTTAACTTATATGCAGAGTACATCATGAGAAATGCCGGGTTGGATGAATCAGAGGTCGGAATTAAGATTGCTGGGAGAATTATCAACAACCTCCGATATGCAGACGATACCACCCTAATGGCAGAAAGCGAAGAGGATCTCAAGAGCCTCTTGTTGAGGGTGAAAGAGGAGAGTGCAAAAGGTGGTTTGAAACTCAACATTAAAAAAACTAAGATCATGTCATCTGGCCCTATCACTTCCTGGCATATAGAAGGGGAAGAAATGGAAGCAGTGACAGATTTTACTTTCTTGGGGTCCAAGATCACCGCAGACGGTGACTGTAGCCATGAAATTAAAAGACGCTTGCTCCTTGGGAGGAAAGCTATGGCCAACCTAGACAGCATAGTAAGAAGCAGAGACATCACCTTGCCGACAAAGGTCCGTCTAATCAAAGCTATGGTTTTCCCAGTAGTAATGTATGGCTGTGAGAGCTGGACTATAAGGAAGGCTGAGCGCCGAAGAATTGATGCTTTCGAACTGTGGTGCTGGAGAAGAGTCTTACGAGTGCCCTGGACTGCAAGGAGGTCAAATCAGTCCATCCTAAAGGAAATCAACCCTGAGTGCTCATTGGAAGGACAGATACTGAAGCTGAAGCTCCAATATTTTGGCCACCTAATGCGAAGAGAAAACTCCCTGGAAAAGACCCTGATGCTGGGAAAGACTGAAGGCAAAAGGAGAAGGGGACGGCAGAGGATGAGATGGCTAGATAGCATCACGGATGCAATGAATATGAACTTGAGCACGCTCCGGGAGAGAGCGCAGGACAGGAAGGCCTGGCGTGCTATGGTCCATGGGGTCACGAAGAGTCGGACACGACTGAACGACTGAACAACAACAACAAATTTTGCTGACTAACAAAAACTCAGCACATAAACACATATAGGGCTGAAGATCTATATCAGCTATACTTACTTTTAGGCTGAATCACACCACTGTAAAGTGACTTACTTTTCAGTCTAGTTCTGCAATTAAGTAGTAAAGAATGACAGGAGGTGGGATCATGGTGGCAATTAAGTTGCACAACTTGTAGCCTTAGGGTGGAGTTAATAAGCAATCTGCCCCTATGAAAAGTTTTAAAAAACCTATGCCAACTATGAACTACTTTTGAACTGTTCAACTGCATTTTTTTCTTGTACACCTTGAAATTACAAGGATTGAGCAGAGAATGTATTTGTTGGGCTAATTCCTTAGAATATTGCTGGAAAAATATGTGATTGGC
The DNA here is from genome assembly GCF_057233095.1 of Heloderma suspectum. Classification (NCBI taxonomy): domain Eukaryota; kingdom Metazoa; phylum Chordata; class Lepidosauria; order Squamata; family Helodermatidae; genus Heloderma; species Heloderma suspectum. The sequence goes on along the minus strand of NC_139460.1, from coordinate 40,036,823 downwards.
AGTGTATTAGATGTTCAAGATATAAAGGTTTTTGTGTTTATTTTATTTCTAATCCACCCAAAAACAAATATGCTTTGGGTAGATTATGAAGAGCTAATAGAATAAAATAAAATACAAATGATGACAAACGGCTTAGGAAAAAAATTAATATATAAAGACAGCCATAAAACCTAAAACGCCTGGGAGAAAAGGATGGTCTTTGCTTGACCCCCAAAAGGTAGCACTATAGGCACTAGACAAGCCTCCTTGGGGAGCACCACAACTGAGAAGGCTCTCTCGTAGTCACTTGCCTAACATCCTTTGACGGGGGCACCCGGTAGAGAGCCTCCAAAGATGACCTAAGGGTCTGAACAGGTACATATGGGAGAAGATGTTCCTTTAGATCATGGGTGGGCAATATGCAGCCCATAGGTCATAAACAGCCTCCACCAGTGCAGGGCCCCCAAATTAACTTTTTTAAAAAAACAAAAATGTGTCAAGGGCTCCTTGGAGGCCTCTCTCAGTCTAATCCAGTAGCCAAGTCCAGACACAGACAAAGGAATTCCTTTCAAAGCTTTATTCTTCTTTTACAACTTAACAACTATACCGATTGCAACTAGATCTGAGCAGCACAGTACCTATGCCCTAAGTTGGAACAGTTGGTCCCAGTTTGAAAGGGAATTACTGGCGGACCCCTGAACTTAAGGACTAGGGAGAGTCCCTCCCCTTCTCCCTTGGATCCTCTGGGCGCAGCCGTTGTTTGCGCGCCAACCTGGCATTACGCCTCCTTTCCGCGCCCTCCATCTGGCGCCGCTCTCTGCATCTGCGTCGCGCATCCACCAAGTCTGCTATCTGTGCTTGGTCACTCCCTGGACTGCTAACTAAACTAGGAATGCTGGTGGGAGGAATCTCCGTCAGCTGTTGGTCCTGGGAAAGAGGAGCGCGCTCCTCTCCCAGGAGTGACTGCTCTTTCCTCAGAATCAGAACTACTCTGGGGATTCTATGGGTTCAGTGTCCACTCTGACAAAATGACATCCACAGCAGCTGCGGAGTGCCAAAAGGGCCACACTGAGCTTGTTGACATGCTAAATTTGGCTCTTTTGGTGCTCTGCAGTCAATACGGAGCACCAAAAGGGTTAAATTTAGCTTGGAAATAAGCATAATTTAACCCTTGGAGTGCTACAGATACAGCCATACTATAGATTACTGAAAAAACTTGTTAATGACATACACAAACTAAAATCTTTTCCATCTATCCCTTTTTCTTTTCTCTCTTTTGGTGGGGTGGTGATTAAAAGTTGTGCAACTTCTTTTGGTAATAAAAAGCTTGTTCAAAAGAACATTTCAAGTGATTGGCCTCATGCTTATCACTGGCATACCAAACTTAAATGAGCATACTGAAAACAGGCTGTACTGTGGTATGAGATTAACAAATAAGCAAAGTTCATAGACCGATAGCTTCACCGTTCATGTTTGGTCCCATAACTAGCAGGCCAGTCTGCAGAGTCTAGTGTAGTTGTCCTTCCAATAGCTGAGAACCAGGGTTTTTTTTCTGAATTAATGTTGAAGGCACTCTTCAAATTACTTTTAGGATATGTAAAGACACATAAAAGACTGTTTTAAAGGTTAGCCCATTGTGAATGCACTTCAACCACAAGAAGGCTGCTTTGGGGGAATAAACAACTGGTTGCTGTTGTTGTTCAGTCGTTAAGTCCTGTCTGACTCTTCGTGACCCCATGGACCATAGCACGCCAGGCCTTCCTGTCCTCCGCTCTCTCCTGGAGTGTGCTCAAGTTCATATAAACAACTGGACAACCTGCTTAAACCAGGGTTGGAAGGGGTGAAGCGAAAGAAGGAATCTACTTTTGGTGCATGTACGTGATGCAGCTGAGAAAAAGCCAAGCACACTTTGCCTGTAACTCAAGGAGGAACCACTGCTTCTGTTTCTAGGGACTGCTGTATGTACCCTAAGACTAAGAATTACCAGCACCCCAGGTTTCTGTACATGTCACTGTTCTGGGAGGTGCCTCCAGAACGTAAAGAGCAGTGACTTGTGCAAAGACAACACAAACAGCCTGCCTCAGAGTGTAGGCACTTTGGGCTCAAAGAGACCTATAATTATTTAGCTGAATTTATTTCTCAGAGCACACCAACAGTTCTTACAGCACACCAGTGTGCCCTGATACACAGTTTAGGGCTGACTGGTGCTGTAGGTATTAAACTTTGAGCTGCCTCCATGTAGCGGCTTGGCTGAGTTCTTGCTTGAAGGCTTTGCTTACAGCCTCACTTTTGTAATTATTAGTATTTATTATGCTTATTATTTATGTACACCAGGGATGGGGAAATTTTGCCCTCCAGATGTTGCTGGACTGCAACTCCCATCATCCCTACCCAGGATAGCAAATGGTGAGAAATGATAGGATTTACCATCTAACAAGATCTAGAGGGCCACACATTCCTTATCCCTAACGTACATGTTGCTTTACAAAGAAAAGGTTTGATGGATCCCTATCCCAAAGGACTTAAAATCTAAGAATAGGCACAGGGAAACAGTCACCTGGTTTGCACAGCCAGCTCATCATGGCTTAGTTAACCCACAGTGAGCCACGGCGCATGCCAAGCGCATACAGCCGCCATCTTGAATATGCAATTCCCTATCGGGTCAATCAGGGGTTGAACCTTGTTGTGTGAACCTGGCCATTGTGGGTTATTCAAGGGATAAACAACCCTTGCATAACACTCAGTAGTAGGGTTACAGGAGGGTTGTTTAACCTTCAACAACCCACAATGGCCAGGTTCATTAAAAATGGCAGCCGCATACACCGTGGTTCATCATGGATTAAATAACCCATGATCAGCCAGCCATGTTGTGAGAACCAGCCCAATAAATGAGAAACATTTAAAAAACCATTAAAAAGACAACCTCCAAGAACTATACAAAATGTTTTGTGTTTCTTTATACTCAAACACTACAGACACTGTTTTCATGCTACATTCCGTGTTTCCTGTTAACATCCAAATGAAGGTTATTAGGCAACCAGTTACAGGTTACCACTAAAAAGAAATTACAACAAACAACTCTTAATAGCATTATTTGATATTTTAATTCCTGGCAACCCTTTTCCACCTTCAGTGTAAAGACATTTAGTGCCAAGACACCTAGCAAAATAAACACCCTACAGAACTGCTTGTTTCAGAGAACCAGGCACTTTGGCAGGCACTGTGTAAAGTGTTTGCTGGATTTAAGAGACTTAGGGCGCAATCCTATGCCTGTTTAGGCAGAGAAAAGGCATACAACTCCCAGCATGCCCCAGCCAGCAATGCTGGGGCATGCTGGGAGTTGTAGGCCTTTTCTCTGTCTAAACAGACAAAGGATTGCACCCTTAGGGAGCAATCCTATGGCGGCCAGACAGCGGCTAGACGGCCATAGGGTATGCTGTTTTCCGGGAACCGACCTCGGAGCCCATGCTCTAAGGTCGGTTCCCAGAAAACCGACCTCCCCCCACATGCGCACTGCCTCAGAGGCAGCGTGGAGAAGCCCTGTCCTCCGCACTCAGAAGAGAACCGAAGAGCAGCTGAAAAGGGGTGGGGCTGGAGGTGTTCCGGGGGGGGGGGGAGAACAGAACTGCATGTATGACACATCCTATGTGTCATACACACAGCCTCCTCTCCCGCTCAGCCCCCCCACGGCTAGAAAGCCGAAAACAGCTATCTAGCAGAGAAAGCAGGGCAGGAGAGGCACAGTGGGAACGATCCCCCCGCCCCGTGCTTCTCCTGCCTTGCAAGTCCCAGCAATCCCCAGCCAGTATAGCTTAGGGTGCAATCCTATGCATGTTTAGATAGAAAAAGTCCTACAACTCCCAACGTTCCCCAGTCAGCATGCATAGGATTGCACCCTTAAACAGGTCATGATGATTTCTAAATAGAACACCACACAAAATATTCTTCTAAACGTCTCTACGCATGTTTAGACAGAAAAAAATCCTAGAACTCCCAGCATTCCCCAAACAGCCATGCTGGCTAGGGAATGGTGAGAGTTGTAGGACTTTTTTTCTCAAAAAAGTAGATTTGCACCCTAAGAATCATAGATCCAATGTAGCATGAAAACCTTCATTATCTGAGGCATGGATCTCATCAGGAGCCACCATTTATTTATGCAACCTCCATGCATAATAAACTTTGTTTTAGGAAATTATTGAAGGAAGACAGAGAGACCTAAAACCTTAGCAAACATTTTGCTATTATTGTTACTTATTCCACATCTATTCAATTGTGGTAACTTTTAAGTGATTCTATTTAGTGCCCACAGCCATACTACTTATGGCCTCTAGCGCCCCCCCCCCCACCCAATCTGGTAGGTTATTCACATTGTGGTTGGGTGCCCTCCAGATGTTTTGGACTACAACTCCCAACATTCCTGACCAGTGGCCATGCTAACTAGGACCAATGGGAGTTGAAATCCAAAACATGGGGGCGGGGACCAGGTTGGGGAAGGCTAAACTAAGGAGAGCACACGAAGGGCAGAAACCTGTTGACCTCACTATGTCTACCAGCAGTAAGAAGTTTAAGGGAAGTGCAGCAACATCAGTCTATCCCTGTTGTTCTTACAGATGAGCACTGCAGATTTGGTTTTTCCTACACTCTTTCCTCCATTTGTGTTCACCTCTTGCCTGATTAATAATGGTACATCAGCACCAGAATAGGCTCTATGACTGCCACCTACTGGATAACGAACTCCTGACTTCAAAATCCTGTATATTCCCCCATTGTTTGTTGTTGTTCAGTCGTTAAGTCGTGTCCGACTCTTGGACCATAGCACGCCAGGCCTTCCTGTCCTCCACGCTCTCCCGGACTGTGCTCAAGTTCATGTTCATTGCATCGGCCCCAATTGTTTACTGCTCATTATCCCTAAGCCTACTTGTACCACCACTAAGATCCTCATTTCCAAGACAACTCCACATCTATAGCTAAAAATAAATAACCCAATCAAACCGACTAGGGGTAGCTATGGAGCAAAGTGCTGATTCACATATTTAATTTAAGTAATTAGCTGCCACAGATGGGTCTAAGGGCAACGTTAGTCATGGCAGAGAAGGCTATGAATAACTAGTAACAAGGGAACGTTTTGTGCAAAGATGGGCATGATAAAAGGACAAAGAAGGCAGGGACCTACCAGAAGCAGATGAGATTAAGATGAGGTGGAAAGAATACACAGCAGAACTATACAGGAAAGATCTTAATGTCCCTGATAGCCATGACAGTGCAGTCACTGAACTTGAGCCGGACATCCTAGAGAGTGAAGTCAAGTGGGCCTTAGGAAGCATGACTAACAACACAGCTAGCAGAGATGACAGTCGTCTAGCTGAGCTATTTAAGATCCTAAAAGATGATGCTGTTAAAGTGCTGCACTCAATATGCCAACAAATTTGGAACACTCAACAATGGCCACAAGACTGGAAAAGGTCAGTTTGCATTCCAATTCCAAAGAAGGGCAATGCCAAAGAGTGTTCAAACTACCGTACAATTGCACTCATTTCACATGCCAGCAAGGTTATGCTCAAAATCCTACAAGCCAGGCTTCAGCAGTATGTGAACCGAGAACTACCGGAAGTACAAGGTGGGTTTCAAAGCGGCAGAGGAACTAGAGATCAAATCGCCAACATTTGCTGGATCATGGAGAAAGCAAGAGAATTCCAGAAAAATGTCTATTTCTGCTTCATTGACTATGCTAAAGCCTTTGATTGTGTGGATCACAACAAACTGTGGCAAATTCTTACAGAGATGGGAGTACCAGACCACCTTACCTGTCTTCTGAGAAACCTGTACAAGGGTCAAGAAGCAACAGTAAGAAGCGGACATGGAACAACTGAGTGGTTCAAAATTGGGAAAGGAGTACGACAAGGCTGTATATTGTCGCCCTGCTTATTTAACTTATATGCAGAGTACATCATGAGAAACGCCGGGTTGGATGAATCACAGGTCAGAATTAAGATTGCTGGGAAAATTATCAACGACCTCAGATACACAGACGATACCACCCTAATGGCAGAAAGCGAAGAAGATTTAAAGAGCCTCTTGTTGAGGGTGAAAGTGGAGAATGCAAAAGCTGGTTTGAAACTCAACATTAAAAAAACTAAAATCATGGCATCTGGCCCCATCACTTCCTGGCTTATAGAAGGGGAAGAAATGGAAGCAGTGACAGATGTCACTGCAGACAGTGACTGTTGCCATGAAATTAAAAGACACTTGCTCCTTGGGAGAAAAGCTATGGCAAACCTAGACAGCATAGTAAGAAGCAGAGACATCACCTTGCTGACAAAGATTCATATAATCAAAGCTATGGTTTTCCTAGTAGCAACGTATGGCTGTGAGGGCTGGACTATAAGGAAGGCTGAGTGCCGAAGAATTGATGTTTTCCAACTGTGGTGCTGGAGAAGACTCTTACGAGTCCCCTGGACTGCAAGGAGGTCAAATCAGTCCATCCTAAAGGAAATCAACCCTGACTGCTCATTGGAGGGACAGATACTGAAGCTGAAGCTCAAATATTTTGGCCACCTAATGCAAAGAGAAAACTCACTGGAAACGACCCTGATGCTGGGAAAGACTGAAGGCAAAAGGAGAAGGGGATGGCAGAGGATAAGATGGCTAGATAGCATCACCGATGCAATGAATATGGACTTGAGCACACTCCGGGAGAGAGCACAGGACAGGAAGGCCTGGCGTGCTATGGTCCATGGGGTCACGAAGAGTCGGACACGACTGAACAATGGTGGGGGCCTTCAGGTTCAGAGGCAGTAGTGTATACCCCTGCGTACCATTTGCTGGAAAGCAGGCATCAGCGAGGAAGGACTGTTTTCCTGATGTTCTTGAAGGTTTTCCAGAAGCACTTGGTTGGCCGCTGCAGGAAACTGTACTAGACCAAACAAACCACTGATCTAATCCAGTGGAGGTCTTGCTCTCAGCTACCCCTCAGGAACTATTCCAAAGGCATACTTATTTCTTAGTCATTTCCCCCTCCAAAGTTTGAATAGGAACTCTCATCGGGCTCAGACTGCTCTGCTGACTTTGTCTTCTTCTGCCCTAGTTAGCCTCAGTCTTACAGTTCGAGCCCAGGGACGTTCACTCAGAACTAGCACAGAGCTCACTTGCTACCAAGTAAGGGTGCATAGGCTCGCAACCTCGGTTTTTTAGCCCGGATCTCCTCACGATTTCCAAAATAAGCAGGTTTATTTATCCCATCCTGCTCCTTCTGCATCACAGCAACCCAGGGACCGTAACAACTTGCCTGCTAACAGCGCACTCCTATACATGTTTACTCCGAGGTAAGCCCCACTGAGTTCAGTGGGTCATACTCGGAGGTAAGCGTGCGTCGGACTGCAGCCTAAGGCACCAAAGTCGTCGCCGCCCCTTCCCTCAGCTCCTACAGTTTCCCCTACTGAGCCGCGGCCGCGGCAGCGCTTTTTTCTCCCTCACAGCATCATCCTAACGCCCCAAGCGGCTTCCGACGGCAGCACCGCGAGGGCTCTCCCCACAACCCATAATATTAACGGCCACAGCCCCGCCTCAACTCACGTGACCACGACGCGCAAAGCGCGGCCGCGCGCGCGCACGGGGCCAGACCGAGAATGCGCGAGCGAGCGAGGCGCGAGACATGCCGATCGCCAGATGGCGCCACAGCCTCATCAAGCCAAAAAAAAAAGTGTGGTGGGGGGTGGGGGGTGGGGGGGGCTGTCGTGTCCTTCGGCTACGTCAGCGACATGCGTGCGCGCGCGCGCCGACACACACACACACACACGCGCGCGTTGAATCCATCTGCGCGTCGGCGACGGCAACGGCGAGGGGGAGGTGACGAGAGAAGTGGGGTGGGGCGGGGCGTGAATGGGGAAGAAAAGGAGAGGTGCGCGCGCACCCACCCACCCACCCACCGGGGCGCTGCCCTTGAGAGCTTACAGGGGCGGTTCCTTGGGAAGGGAGAGACAACGAGTAACTGGATTTTTTTTCCTGCGCCCGCGCGCGCTATCCTGGAGTGGGTGGGTGAACGGGAAAGACTCCAGTGGGGAGGGACGGAGGAGGGGGTGTGGTGGTCGGGCCTGTCTCGGTTTCCCTCCTGTCGGTGTGCATGGCTATGGTGTACCCGCTTTATGCTCGCTCTTCTGACTGGGCTGTAGCCAGCCCCCCCTTTTTTCTTTACTGCCCCTGATTTATTTTTTTTTAAAAATTAAAGAACAGTCTCCAATTTTGTCTCTAGAAGCCTTGCAAACCAGATGAACTCCTCTCTACTTTTTTGGTTCCCCCCTCCCAAAAAAAATTTTTTTAGGGTGGCTGCTGGCCTGCCTCTGACCACAGATCTGGCCAGGAGTCGCCCCCAGCACTGCAGGGAGCTCCTTTTAAATCTTCCCCTGTGCATTTACTTTCCCCTCTGCTCAGTAGGGCTACAGCCAGATAAATGTGTATGAAATGGCAGTCTTTGTGTTTGTTTTTAATCTGGCATTAGTGGCCTTTCCCCAGACGGGTTGGGAAGGACAGTGCTCTCTAGGCTGTCTGCTTCTTAATGATGCCAGCCGGGACCATGAAGAGAATCGTGGGCAAAATCCCTAAAGGTCCAGTGGTGGAACAGAACCTAAAACCGAGTTAATAGTTATACAGTGTAATCCTATATATGTCTACTCAGAAGTAAGCCCCATTGAGGTCAATAGGGCGTGCTCCCAGTTAAGTCTGCATAGGGTTACAGCCTTAAGCAGTTCCAGATTTAATAACATAAGTGCCCACCAGCTTGTTCTCAAGCACGGAAAAAAGAGCAGCTGGACTGGGCCTCTCTGCCTTTTTAACAGCTGAATAACCAGATATATTCAACTTCCCATCACTACATCTCCGTGTATGTCTTAAATGTCTGCTTCCTGTGTGCTTTTTAAAGGCACAAAGCCTTTATTGGGGTTTAAAATGTTTCTAAATAATACAGATCACCATTCTTGCCTCAACACCTGACTTGAGTTTATTTTATTTTCATCTCGGGGACAAGAACTACTTTCGGAGCACTGAAAGGTTGGTCCTTCATGTAAGAATCCTACTAGCTGTTTAAAGCTGGAAAAGTATGAAATAAAAACAATGGGAGAAATATTTCTTGGACACACAAATATTTGTAATGCTTATTTTCACTCCAAGGATAGCCACCTGAACAATGCTCTTTTCCCTCTTGTATTTTGTATTCATTTACTCTGCAATAACCTGGCTTCTGAAGCAGGGTGGGTTGGGATGAAACTAGGCTAGATAATAGGAGATCTATCATCATACTCTAAAAATAAGTTGAAAGCCACAAGGACAAGGGATTAGTCCTACAGCCTTGGAAGGAAGGGGAAATTGCACCATTTTCTTTCTCTAAATCGCAGCCCTGGAGCTACTATTTGGCCCACGGGGGAAACACGAAAGTATCACACACGCTTTTCTGTCATCTGGTTGTTTTTCATTTTTTTTAAGTCAGAGATCTGATCATGAACCTCCCGCTGTTTCACTGAGTTGTACCTTTAGTAAAACTGACTGTTTCCACAGCAGCAGCATCACTCTGATACCGAACTCGCATGATGAGTGCTAACAAAAATGGAGCTAAAATGGGGCCCTTGAGACACAAGAGGGGAAGGTATCGGCATGCCTCGGGAAACACTAAATTTTGTAGAAGTTAAAAAAAAAACTTAAAAAACCAAGGGGATAACTGCCTCAGGAAAATAGCCCAATGAGGACTGGGTATGCTCAGTAGCTATGGAATGCTGAGTGTCAGTTGGGAAAGAAAATGGGCAAGGGGAGTGGAATGACCTGTTTCAGCCCTTAGAGTATTTGGAACGTGGGCTGGCTGGCTGGCTGGCTGGCAAGGCATTCTGAAAAGAATATTTTGTTGCTGTCCCCACTTGTTCCCTATAATAGCACATTCAGATGGTTGAGTGTTGACATGACTGGTGTCAAAACAAGGCCACTGAGAAACACAATGAATTGGCCTGCTTGAGCCTTACAGTGTGTCGTTTTCTGGAGGGGCTGGCATTTAGTAGAATGTTTTCTCACAATGGAGCTGGTGGGTCTTATAAAAAAAACCCCTACAATTCAGGAATAAATGTTCCTGCAATTCAGAAAAAAATATTCAGCAACATTTATCAGGTGGTTGCGGGGAGTCAAGTACACTGGGATTTGGTGTCTATGTGCTTGCATTTATATGTATGTGCCCTAGAATCTAGATACATTTACCACATACATTTGTGGAGACTCATCAAAGGAAGCTGAAACCCAAAGAATTCTAGCGCGTGTGTGTGTACACTAACACAATTTTTCAAAGAAATCCTCACCTTCCCCCAAAGGCAAAATAGGAGCAAAATTAGGACAGAGTTTTACCAGGGACAAATGCCAGAAAAGAGAGATTGTTCGAGGCAAACGGGGAATGGTTGGAGCATATTTGCCACTGAATTCAATGGGATTTATTTCTAAGTAAACATGCATTGGATTATACTGAAAGAAAGACAGCCATCAAAAACATTTCAAAGTAGGATAATGTAATGTTGAATATCCTAAATACAATCTGGTCATTGTTCAAGTCTTTTGAGAGAATGAGTTATTTTTGTCCCAATTGTAGCATTATATGAAGATACTTACTGCCAAGCACTTCTTTCCAAGTTGGACAAGCTTAAACATCAGTTTAGTTGCTGCAGATATGGAGATGGCATGTGAAATAAAGAAATACAGTCATTTGAAAGTGTGAAGGGGGCAGGGAATTGATTAGATAGATGATGAAGTGGCATCAGTGATGAAAAAGGTGAGGATGGGAGAACCCAAGGTAATTCATGCCCTCCAAAGAGGAATAAGTGTCAAGACAGTTTTCCTGATGGTTTGGATGCCAACTTTGTAACATCTGTCAACAGCAGTGTCTTTGAAGACAGCCTGATAATGAAATTCATTGTTGCCTGTCATAATCTGTGTTAAAGGAATAGCACTTTGCTGCAGGCTATGTGAACAGAAGGAAAGGAAATAAACTCATTAGAACAAAACAAAACAAACTTTGCAATATTCAATATAATGTGGAAAACCTGCCCAAAAGTGGTTTTCTTTCTTAAGACTGCAGAATGATTTGTGCCTATATTGGCCTACTTTGAGCATTCTCTCTTGAGAGCTGCCAAATTTGGAGAGCCTACGTGTGGGATAGGGGAAACAAATAGAACATTTTACTGGAAAGAAGATAGTATGCTTTGACTGTATTTTGTCTGTCTGTGTCACCCATATTTTATGTTCTTTTTACTCCTGTGACCAGTCAATGTTTCCTTTTGCCTCTTGGTTGGAACAATATTGTTTATCATCCATTTTATTTTGGAATTGGATTGCAAGCTATTAAGCCCCCCTTTTTAAAAGCCTAGGTGGCATCCAAGTATCCTACCGAGATCACACACATAAACACTAACCAGTGTTCTTGGTCTCTTGGCTTCATGGGGAGCTTAGTCCTGTGAAGTTCAGCAATGCTGCCTTAAATGGTTTGTCACATGTGACATGCAGTGTCTTCCTTTATCTTGTTTACTTTCTTAGTCGTGTTTGCATTGATTTAAGCCAGACAGTTTTGCTTCAAGTCAAAGACAGTTTTGCATGGAGTAAATGGGTTTTCTGGTGTTTATTATTCAGGGTCGGCTCAAGACATTTTGCTGCCTGAGGCAAATCACACACACACACACCCCACCTTGAAGGTGTGCTGTACCCCAAGCTGGCCATCTGAAGCAGAGCATCTCATATGTGCTTTTCACCTCTCTGGCAGTAACAGTACAATAATCAGTCAATCATCGAATAACTAAAAATGTGCTGCCCTTTCATGACACCCCAAATAATCTGCCTGAAACAGCACCTCACTCTGCCTAATGATAGAGCAACCCTGCTTGTAGATGCTGCCAGCTCTCTCACACAAGTAAAAGGGCTGGTTTTAATGTATGCATGACAGTGCTGACAGCAGCAGTGGCAAACCGAGCCTTCTAGGGGGCTAATAAAAGAGAAAAAGTTGCCAAAGGCCTGAGAACTGGGTTTACCTTTTATCTGCTACATTTATGCCCCGCCTTTCCATAAAAAATGCCCAAGGCAGCAACATATACCACTTTGTGCTAAGGAAGTGTGGCATATAAATATTTTAAATAAAAAATTTAAAATACATTGAGCCTCTACTCAGCAGAGCTCAGTTTTAGATCCATTTTCAGTGCATGTCCACTCCAAGGGCTCAGTCCTATGGGAATAGCTGGCTGCCTCCGAACTCAGAGGCCACTGACCATCCAGTGCAAGGCGGACGGAGTGTGGCGGGGATCCTCTGCTCCGTGCTTCAGCCACCCTGCATTTGTGGCTAGATGGCTGGTTTTGGCTGTCTAACCAGGGAATCTTGGAGCAAGGGTGGTGCAGGCGTACCAGCGCTTCCGTGGTGCCCTCCCCACCTCCAGGAATGCCCCCTTTCCGTCACTCCGCACTTTTGTTCTGAGCATGGAGCCGGGGATGACCCACACCTCCTATGAGGTGGTGGGGGAAGGGGCGGAGAGTCAGATTTCTGGGAACCGAGCTCGGAGCACTGGCTCCAAACTCAGTTCCCAGAAACCAAAAAATCCTATGGCCGTCTAGATGCTGTCTAGCAGCCATAGGATTGCACCCTAAGGTGTTACTTGTTGCTATTTAATAGTACTTGCAATACAGTCAAGGACAGAAATATTGGGTTTTGGTAGTTGGCCTCTGTACACCACCACAATGAAGTTGAAAGGGAACACACCCAGATAGGAGTGTCAGCTGTAATTCAAGGGGTTTGACAAAAGTGGGGCACTAACCATTCAGGAAGGACAGCCAGTGGCATACACTCCCCCCCCCCCCATCATTGGTGGATCATAAGTAATGGAACGAATGGCTGACAAGCAGCTGCATGGCCAGGTGTGGCCTGTTTCCTGGGTACCTCATGACCAGTCAAGCAGATAAAAGGCCTGGAGGTGGTTCTGAGTGTTACATTTGCATTTGGTTGTTGTTCATTGGAACTCCCAACATGAGGTCCAAAGAGGTGTCCATGCTAGTGAAGGAGGCCATCATTAGGCTGAGGAAACAACATAAACCCATCAGAGAGATAGCAAAAACAGTGGGAGTGGCCAACACAACAGTTTGGAACATCCTGAAAAAGAAGGAATTAACTGGCAAGCTCAGCAACAACAAAAGGCCTGGAAGACCACGGAAGACAACTAAAGTGGATGACTGCAGAATTCTGCTCATGGTGAAGAGGAACCATTTCACAACATCTAGCCAGGTCAAAAATGCTCTTGCGGAGGTAGGCATGTCATTGTCAACATCTACAGTCAAGAGACGGCTGTGTGAATGCAAATACAGAGGCTTCACAACAAGGTGCAAACCGCTGGTAACGCTCAAGAACCAAAAGACCAGATCAGCCTTTGCCAGCAAACACCTAAAAATCCTGCCCAGTTCTGGAATAAGATTCTTTGGACTGATGAAACCAAGATTAACTTGTACCAGAATGAAGAGAAACGTATGGAGAAGGAAAGGAACAGCTCATGATCCAAAGCATATCACATCATCTGTCAAACATGGTGGAGGCAGTGTTATGGCATGGGCATGTATGGCTGCCAATGGAACCGGGTCACTGGTGTTTATTGATGACCTGACTGCTGATAAAAGCAGCAGGATGAATTCTGAAGTGTATAGGGCTATACTTTCTGCTCAGATTCAGCTGAATGCTGCCAAACTGATAGGACGCCGCTTCATATTGCAGATGGATAATGACCTAAAATATACAGCAAAAGCTACCCAAGTTTCTCAAGGCAAAGAAGTAGGATGTTCTGCAATGGCCAAGTCAGTCACCTGATCTCAACCCAATAGAGCATGCTTTTCACTTCCTGAAGACCAGACTGAAGGCAGAAAGACCCACAAAAAAGCAGCAGCTGAAGGCAGCTGCAGTAAAGGCCTGGAAAAGCATCTTGAGGGAGGAAACGCAGCATTTGGTCATGTCCATGGGTTCCAGACTTCAGGCAGTCATTGACTGCACAGGATTTTCATCCAGGTATTAAAGGCGACCCTTAAGTTTGAAATGATGTTGGTTTGTTCCATTACTTATGAGCCACCAACGATGTGTGTGTGTGTATGCCACAGGCTGTGTTTCCTGAATGGTTAGTGCCCCACTTTTGTCAAACCCCTTGAATTACAGCTGAAAGTCCTGACTTCGCTCCCACCTGGGTGTGTTTCCTTTCAACTTCAATGTGGTGGTGCACAGAGGCCAAATGCCAAAACAGTTATCCTTGTTCCAATATTTCTGGCCCTGACTGTATAACTGCATTTATGTCCCACCTTTTTTCCTCTAAGTAACCCAGAGCAGTGTACATAATCCTCTTCTCCATTTTACCCTCACAACAGCAACCCTATGAGGTAGGTTGGGCTGAGAGTCTGTGACTGGCCCAAAGTCACCCAGTGAGCTTCCATGGCTGAGTGCGGATTAGAACCTGGGTCTCCCAAGTCCCAGTCCAGCACTCAAACCACTACACCACACTGGCACCACAATAAATTAATGTATTGTTAATGTATTGCCAATATCATGCACTGTTTTAATGGGGGGGAAGGGTAAGGTACCTTACCTCCTATACTGGAAATTAGGTAGGTGGGTGGGTAGAATCAGTTGCTGAAACATGAAGTTCTAACACAGATGAGGATGTCTTGATCATGTGCAGAGCACCTTTCTTGCACTATTGTTGAACCAGAGCTAAGTGTCACACATCTTTGGGATAAAATCTATAGGTTTCCAGAGAAGTGGGTGACTACTTCCAGGAAAGCCAGTGGCTACCTTTTAATTATTTTAATTTAGAAAAGACAGAGGGGATGGGGGGACGCAACAGATCTGTTGCACCATTACACCTAACTCTTCCTTCCTATACAGTATACACAAACACCCTCCCTGCTTGAAACTCTAGTCCCCCACTCCCTACCAGAGAGACAACTGCAACCACCTCAACTCCGACTGACAAAGGCTGAACCTACACACAGCAGTTATACCATTATCATAACTATTGGTACATATGACACCAATGGGCACCAATAGTTATGATCAAGGTATGATAACGGTATAACTGCTATGTGTAGATTCAGCCAAAGCTGAGCTTCCTGCAAGGAGATGGAGACTAAGAGCAACTCCAGGGCGCATGCTGCCTGGCTCCTCTCCCTGCCCAAATCTGCTCACTCAGGCGCGTGCCTTGGCAGCTGCATTGGCAAGGCAATGATGGCCTTTCCTGCTGCTGCTCTCTTTACAGATTCCCTATCCCCACCTGTACAACACTCTCTGCTGATCTTGTTTAATGGAGGGATGCTAGTCTGAGGCTGGATTCCCATAGACACCCAGGAGCATGTCCCACTGAACTCGGTGGGAGTTACTTCTGAGTAAACCTGTATAGGATTGTAAACGCCTCTCCATTTAACTGAAGATTGACAGCCACTCCAGCAGCAGGTGGCCCCCGGGGAGGAACAGGCCAGAGGGCAGCCAGAGGTGTTGTTGCGGGCACCTTCTCCTTCCCCCCACCCCACTTTCCCACATGCAGGCAGTTCCCACAGGTCTGTGGGTGCTCTCTCTCCATCTGTGGTAGAGCATGAGGGGAGCATAGCAGCACAGCCATATGGCAGCCCATTCAGACAGAGGACTGTTCTCTGTAAAAGAGGACGCATGGCCCCTCTACAAGGGCACTGGAGCCCCAACAGCTGCCCTAAATTGCCAGGCGCTGATACCTAGCCTGTCAAACAGAAACTTCATGGCTGACAGGAGATTTGAATCTAGGGCTCCTTAGTGTAAACCCAACACTCTTGCCACAACACTGCCCTGGCTCCAACCAAAGCCTCCTTAGTCCCTGTTCCTGCCTTCTCAGTTGTGGGAGAAGCCACAGGTTGCCACTGCTGCCATAAACCTACTCAACCCATGAAGCTAGCTCCACAGAATGGAGTTGTGGCTGCAAAGTCCCAGGGCATAGTCTGAAGGCACAGGAGGCAGCCACCTTGTTGAAGCTAAGCAGGGCTGGGTGTGGGCAGTGCTTGGAGGGGAGACCACCTGGAAACCACATGCAGCCACCTTGAGTTCCACAGTGGAAGAAAGGTGGGGTATAAATGGAATGAATGAATGAATGAAAAGCATTTCCACTGAGGTGTCTTATGGAAACCACTGACGTGGCATATTGCCCTTGAAGGTCTGGTTCAGCCCCTGTGGATATTGATAGGAGAGAAATGTAATGGCTGCCCCTTCCAACTTACCACCAATGATAGCATGTCTGCACCTGCAGACTTCTTGCTTTGTCTGCATCTTTTTGTCCTTGCATTTTCAAATCCCTGTAAAGATTTTGTTTCATTCTGGAATAGGAATGCTGTTTCGGAGCATTTGAAAGAATTTGTTGGTCCGCTTCTTTGTTTTATGGTTGGTCCCTCCCCACCCCACCCTCATGCCCCTTGAAAAGTCTAATCCAGACATTTCCTTGAAACAAAAATCTGTCTACATAGTGACAGAAAATGAATAGGAATGGCATGAGTGGGGGTAGAAAAAAGAGGGAACCAGGCACGTAGTCACTGAAATGCTCTCAACAGGCCCTTTAGTTCTGATCTGCTTTATTGATGGAATGGCAGATTTTGGGCTTAGATAACTGGCATACATAGATTTTTTTCTAATGGCATTGGTGCCTTTGATCTAGACCACAGTCTAGATCATGACTATTCACCAGTGGCTAAGTACTTGCATTCCAACAATTCTACTTACTAAAGTCATTTAGACAGACTGAAAAACACTGAGCGATATTGACAAAAAGCAGGGTTTGTGTGTCTATTCCATCATCCACCTCTGTATTTGTAGAGTTACAAGGCTTAAAAAAAAAAATTCTAGTAGATGCCTGGCCTCTAAAGCCGACCCTGATTTCTACACATTCTATAAGTGCTTGTTCATTTCTGCCACATTCCTGAGATTCAAGTTTAAATTTGTTGGCAGCTATCACATTTATTGCAGCATTCTTCACAGTGAAAGAAATGTATATTTTAAATTATAGGTGTTGTGCTGAATAAAATTATACAGAGAAACCAGAAGCTTTTTAAAAGGATCAAAATTATTCCTATCAACAGAGAAGCAACACGTCATGCCTAGTATATATTTATTTTAAATTCTGGGGGAAAATATGTGAGCCACTATAATACTGTACTTAGAATATTGGACTGGGGAGACTGGATTGGAAGATTCTGGGGCAACCAGAATCTTCTATCCTAACTTACTTTCAGGGCTGTTGTATACTGTTATAAGTACAAAAGAGCTTCATTAGTTTGGACAAAATGTCCATCTAGTCTAGAGCCCTTTCCAGATACTGATCGGTCAGATGCTTCTGGGAAGCTTGGAAGCAGGACATGAACTCGCAGCCCTCTCCTGCTTTTTGTCCGCAGCATCTGGTATTCAGAGGTACACTGCTGAAAACATAAAAGTTCCATTTTGCCATCATAGCTGATATGATAGAGCTATGCTGCCCCAAGCACACGAGCGTAATAAAATTACATATAATTCTGGAGTTGATTTAAGCACAAAATGTTATACTGGAACTTCTTGGATGATCACTATATGTTTGAATAAACTAAAACAAATATTTAATTTTATTATATCATTATCCCAATTTTCAGACAAATATTGTGTCCCAAAGAGGCTCGCATCAATAAAACAAAAATGAGTGACAGGCCCTGCAAACTAAAAAGACAAAACATGCAAGGAAAGGAGAGTGGAGGAGAGAGAAGAAGTAGAGGAGGGACATCAGTTTAACAAGGCCAGAACAAGGGGTGAGTTGTGAACAGGCATTTATACCCAGTTGGGGCCAGGCTGATGTTCCCTTTTTGGTGCCTTGCTTGGACAGAGCTGCTACAACTGACCCACAACCTTTGCTCCTCTGACTGGTGGCAGAGATCAGAGGATGCTTCTTCTCCTGATCCCCTCATTTTTGCAGCCTGAGGACAACTGACAGTTGAAGCTGAGTGTCCTTTCTGGCAGGGCAGGGGAAGGGAGCTCCATGGAGCTGTTCCTCCATTGGCCAATAGATGGAGCTGGTCTTCCTCTTGCCATGATGTTCTGTCTTCCTGGGAGGAAGCCGGGCAGGGCAAGCAACCCTCCCGTAGCCCCTGGTTTGCAGGCCAGTCCAGAGCATGCTTCCCATCTGCTCTGCACTCAGAGGGCCAAATATACCAAGTGAAGTGGCATTTAAGCACCATGCTAGATGTAGCATTAAATGCATGATTGAATTTAATGTGTCTAGGTTTTTTTTCTTTTCAATAACTGCAACGGGGGGGACGGGGACGGGACGACAACCAGATTCGATCTATGACACACAGGGAGTGAAGAGTTGAAACCTCCCCCCTCAGTTGCTGTTTGCCCTAGGAGGGAAGCTTCTGTTGACGCATCCATAGCAGCACATGTCAAGAGTCTAATACATGAATTTATGTGCACAATGTAGTTCCCTCCTGGGGATTCATGTGCTTTCAAAAAGATCCCCTCAAGAGGCAGATTGGCAGTGATTCTTTTCTTACTATTTAGCTATTTGGGGGCACAATCCTATGCATGTTTAGACAGAACACAGTCCTTCAACTCATAGCATTCCCCAGCCAGCATGGCTGGCTGGGGAATGCTGTGAGTTGAAGGACTGTGTTCTGTCTAAACATGCATAGGATTGTGCCCTTAATTGTTTTAAAGTTTGTATCTTCAATATTTTTAGACCACGTTTTATTACAATGACATATTATATTTATAATGTTGTATTTTATATATATTTTTATGAATTGTTGTGAACTGCCCAGAGAGCCTTGGCTATTGGGCGATATAGAAATGAAATAAATAAAAACACAGCAAGTAAAAACACAACTTTCACCCTCAGAACCACATTCCATTTTGCAGAAGCTCTCAGGGGACCACATTCCACTGGTGGGTGGGGCCAAAGGCAAAAATAGGAGCGTGGAACTCTTCCTGCCTATAACTAAGCCTTAGGGGAGGCATTTCAACCTTTTAGAATGGGGGGAAAAAACTGTACAAAAGTTAGGAAACCACCAAACGATCAGTGGTTGGGGGAAAGGCGTGGGGCTGGGGGAGAGGGTGTGGTTATCTGGGGAACCCAGAGAGCCAGATTTGACCCCCAGGCCTGAATTTCTGCACCCCTGGCCTACAGAATGCACATGGGATAGCAATAAAATAACATTTATCGTCTCAAAGTCTTATTGCTTCTTTTTCCTTCTAGTGAAACTGTGATTATAATTACTGATTATAATTTGGTAAGACTATCAGAGGACAAACCACATTGGGTTTTGGGTGGATTAAACTATAATAAACAAATAAATAAAAATAAAATAAAATGATACATCTACTTAATGAGCTGTCGGTTCCCTATCGTCGCTAGGTAAGAAATTTAGCCTCAAGATTAAAAAAAAGAAAAACCTGCTTCAAAGTCTGTTGAGAAGACTATCCAGTTCTGTAGCTGGATGGCTTCCTAGCATGCAGTCAAATTATTCTTGGGACCACATTATAAGAGGGGCTCCCCCGCCCCTACAGGTTGATAATCAGTATGTAGGGGAAATGGCATGCATTAAGCAGACCTATGTTTTATTGTTGCACCGCATCGAGTATAATGAATTTTCTGTTACACACCATGTTGTGCAAGCTCTACATTAATAAAATTTAGTGCTTGTCAGCTTTCCTGCAGTTCAGCAGTAGTTTGATGCAGCCCTTAAAAATATATGGACTATTGAGTCTTAGTCCAAATGCTTCTTTTGTGCCAAATTTCCAATTAGCGAATGCCATTTTATTAACAAAACCCCACTGAGCACCATCTTTCAGGATAATGAAAGCCATTTTTGCTCTCCTTAATTTAATACACCATTTAAAGGGCTATTGACAAGACAGGAACAAATTCTAATGGAGGGAATTAGTATGATTTTAAATTCTGGGAGCTCTTTGAAGCTTGTCTTTATCTACCTTCTTGCCTAGGAAGCTTTTCAAAAGGAACATGAAGAAAAAAGTTATAGTTTGAAAGCAGTCAATGAGCAGTAGAGTATGACTAAGTATATTTTTGTATATGTAGCTTCAATTGTACCGTGCTAATATAATGCCTGGGTTGTGTAGAATATAGACTTTTTTAGTCTCTGTTCTAGCCCAGAAAGACAACATTAACACATGTCATAAACACCATAAGCTTAAATGCACTTTTTAGGGACAAATTAGATGTTGCAATAAACATGTACCTGTTGCACGAAACAGCTATCACACGTCTATTTCTCCCTCATAGTTCATAATGCCTAGTTAGAATTTTGGTCATGTGAAGTCATGATGTTTCACATTTCTTTGTTCACACACACACACACACACACTTGAAATAGAAAGTTGAAAACCCCAATCAATCAATCAATCACATTTATTTGTATAACACCTTTCCACAAAGAAATTCCACCCAAAGTGGTTACAACAAATTAAATAAGGACAATAATTTAAACTTTAGCTCAGCTATGGCCTTGCAGCAGAGGTGGATAATTTGTGGCAGTCCATGTGCTTTGGCCTACAACTCCGATCAGCCCTAGTTAGCATAACCAATGGTCAGGAATGCTGGAAGTTGTAATCCAAAACATCTGAAGGGCACTAGGTTGGGGAAGGCAGTCATACTGAACGATCCTGGGTAAGAGCCAAAACAGATTTTATTTTAAATCTGTAGCAGCTGCAGATTCTTTTTCATTGTTACTCTAGAGTAGGTGCAGGGCACCAATCTGGATTGGGACCCTAGCATGCGGTGGTAGGAGGGCTTTTAAGATCTAGATTGGGACTCTGCATCTACTCTAGAGTAACAAAGAAAAAATATGTAGTTGCTAGGTATGGGTGTAAAGTAATATCTGTTTTGGTCCTGAGTCACTCTTTCTTAGGTTGCAATTCTAAGCAAGCTAGGAAGTGAGCCTAATCTGAATGCAGTGGGACTTACATCTATGTAAATCTGCATAGAACTGCCTTGCATGTCTCAAATCTCACCACTCACTCACCCAGTTGCATTCAGACAACTGACAGCATACAGTTAAGCTGTTTGGCCCACCAAGAAAGCCTCCAAAATTAGAAATAGGAGACTGACTGATAAAAAAAGAATCAAGAGAATGGAGTTCTTTGTGGAGAAAAACACAACAACAGTTTATTTGTTTATTAGATTTGTATTCTGCTTTTTGACTGGAATCCCCAAAGTGGCTTTCAGTGTTAATAATATCAACCCTTCCATTGCAAAACCTTACAATGACTGGGTTCACACAACACAACAACCCATACTCAAGGCTGCGTATGGGTTGAATGTGGGTTGTTGTTGAACTGGGGGTTGTTGTGAACCTAGCTGTGCTAAAAAAAACAAACCCATGTTTTGTTAACCCTGAACAATTGACAAAGGAAACCCGTGGCTCTGCAGTTGTTCATGGTTAACAAACTATGGTTTGTTAGCACAGCTGGTTTCACAGAACACAACAAACCATGTTTCATTGACAACCTGGTCAATGTGCTTGAGCAGATGGCTGCTGGTCAACTCCAGGCACTCTTGAATGAAATGGATTATCTAGATCCATTTCAATAGGGCTTCAGGCCTGGTTTTGGAATGGAAACTGCTGTGGTCTTCCTGTGGGATGACCTTTAGTGGGAGAGGGACAGTGGGAACTTGACCCTGTTGATTTTCTTGGACTTCTCAGCGGCTTTCAGTTCCAGCAACCATGGTATCCTTCTGGATAGGCTATCTGAGCTGGGAGTTGGAGGTACTGCACTGCAGTGGTTCCGCTCCTACATAGGTGTCCGGTTCCAGAAAGTGGTGCTGGGGAATTGTTGCTCTGTCCCTTGGCAGTTATGCTGTGGGATGCCACAGGGCTCTGTTTTATCAAATCCAGGTAAGCAGTGGACGTTCTGAACCAGTGCCTGGGTGCAGAAATGGACTGGATGAGGCCCAACAAACTGAGACTCAATCCAGACAAGATGGAGGTACTGTTAGTGGGCTAAGTGATGTTCAACCTGTTCTGGAGCAGGTTGCACACCCCTTAAAGGATCAGGTTTGTTGTTTGGGGTGTTCTTGGATCCAGACCTGTCACTACAGGCACAGGTGGACTTGATGGTGCAGAGTACCTTTTATCAGCTTAGGCTGATATATCAACTACATCCTTACTTATTATTTATTTATTTATTACATTTCTATACCCCCAATAGCCAAAGCTCTCTGGGCAGACCACAAGAATTAAAACCACAAAGTACAGCATAAAAGCAGTATAAAATATAAAAATTTATCTGAACAGTGATAGCCTAGCTACAGTTATCCATACTCTCTGATAGCCTCTTGTTTGGATTACTGCGATACTAGGGATGTTAGAGAATTTTGCCACGGACTCCAATGAGGCTGGATTCTTTAGAATCCAGCCCCCCTGAGTCCGTGGTGGAACGGAGCACTCCCCCCCGCCACCCCGTGAATTTTTCCCGGGACGGACCCTACCTGGCGTCAGCCGGTCCAGTCCGTCCGCTGCCCCAGTCTGCGGCTGCCATTTGTCTCCCTACTTTAGTCATGATAGGCTACGTAAGTATTTACGTAAGCTATTTGCGTTGCTACTCTTTGCCGTGATAGGCTACGTAAATATATATGTAGCCTATCACAGCTAATGCAGGGACACAAATGGCGCCTGCTACACCAGACGCCATTTGCAGCCGCAGCCTGGCAGTGGATGGAAGTCCGGCTGCGGGCAGGCCTGGCCGGCGGCTCCACGGACTTGCTGTGGAGTGGAGCCGGCCAGGGAGGATTCCGGGGGGAGGGAGGGATCGCCTCCCCCCCACCGTGGACGCCCCGGACTGGAACAGGGTAAGTAATCCGCCCATCCCTATGCAGTACTCTATACGTGGGGCTGCCTTTGAAAACGGTCCAGAAACTTCAACTGGTCCAAAACAGGTCAGCGAGATTGTTAACAGGGACTGGCCAATGAGATCATATTCTGCCAGTATTTTTCCAGCTGCATAGGCTGCCAGTCCATTTCCAGGCCTGATTCAAAGTGTTGGTACTAATATTCAAAGCCCTTAAATGGCTTGGGGCCAGGTTACCTGATGGATTGTCTCTTACTATATATACCTGCCTGGACTCTAAGATTAGCTTGCTTCAGCAGTTCTTCTCCAGGAGCCCCCACCAAAGGAAGTGAGGTGGGTGGCTACTAAGAAGAGAGCCTTTTCTGCTGTGGCACCCTGGTTGTGGAATGAGCTTCCCAGAGAGGTTTGCCTGGTGCCTACATTTGCTCCTTTCAGCACCAGGTGAAGACCTTTTCATTTTCCCAGGCATTTTCGTTTCTCAGTTTCTGATTTATATCTTTATATCTGGTATTACATTTTAAATCTTCGCACTGCTGCTAGCTTCTATTTCATTGTTATTTTTATGCTGTAGTTTAAAACTTGTATATTGTATTTTATCGTCTTGTTGTTTTAAATTCTTGTGAACCGCCCAGAGAGCTTCAGCTATTGGGCTGTATAGAATGTAATTAATAAATAAACCCACATTTAACCCATACTCAACCTTGAGTATGGGATGTCGTGTTGTGTGAACCCTGCCAATTTATGAAACCATGAGAAGAGATATGTGTGTGTGGGGTGAGGGGAACTGAAAAAGAGAATTTCAAAATACAGAACTGAAAAAATAAGCACCCAGGAAAAAACAAAACAAAAAAGAGAACCTCTTCCCCCAAAATAAAACTCCCCCATGCAATTAGGTTTTATTTATGTATGTATTACATTTATATCCCACCCTTCTTCCATCATGGAACTCAAGGTGACTACAGGTGGTTGCCCCTCCAAGCACTGACCAGACCCAAACCTGCTTAGCTTTAGCAAGGTGGCTACCTCATGTGCCTTCAGGCTATGCCCTGGGATTGTTTAGTCAGTCTGAAGACTCAGGAGACGAGCAGCATAAGGAGCTGATGCAAGAGCAGGCATGTGCTGATGGTGTCTTGGCTTGCCTTCCTCTCCGACTCTCACACAGGCAGTTGGTGTCGTATGGTCTTTGTAGTGGGGGAGGCGTCAAGACAGATGGGGCTTCTCCATGTGTGCGCCAACAGAGCCAAGATGATAGTTCAAGCGTTATAAGTGGATGAGATCACACCAGGGTAGATAGCCAGTTGATTAATCAGATGTATTCTTTAAAAGTAATGTGAACATTTTACACATGGGGGGGGGGGAGACATCGATGTGATTTTACACTGTGTTTTTCCTTTTAGACCGGGTCTGTAAAGGAGAGTGAATGGTCTGATTCTATGTTGTGCCTGATGAAGAAACTGGAACAACTGAATCTGGATATCGAAGAAGCTCTCAGTGCTAGCTCCTCTCCTTCTGGGACTCCTTATACCAAAAGACGTAAACAGATGGTGAGAGAACGGTGCACATACCATTTGCTGTGCATGATATTTTATAGAACGATGGAAACCTGATTAACTGGCGAGTAGCTTCGGCAGGACACCTTTTAATCCCAAGCTACTTGAAAATGTATCTAAAAGGCTACATCTGTTTCGCAACTAAGGTTATGGTTGATTAGAACAATACTAATTATTATTTATTAAGCACATGCAACAGATTCAAACACTGAAGAGAATTATTTTTAACGGTTCTGTCCAAAGGCTTTCAATGTAATATGTCTAATATGTAAATTTTTTTCAAATGGACGAGATAGGCATGCAGTTGATCCATCAGCCACAACTTTTCTAGCCAGTTGATGTTTAGTGTTATAATGCTGGTGACCTGCATGCTCCTTCATCTTGTTATCACCATCCATGGCAAGAGGTTAGAGGGGTTTGAGGAATGATATATAGTTCCTTATTTAAAGTTCAGTTTGGGCTGCGGTGTTTTTGCTGTGTTAATATAAACTCATGTCATTAGGTGGGCATGTCCTTGGAGCGGGGGAGGGGGGGTTGGATGCTGCAGAAGTACGGATGTACGAAAGTCACTTACCTTTCTGCGGATTATGTTCATGGGGGGGAAGGCGTTCCTTCCCTCCCCCCGGAATCCTCGATGGGGGGGAGGCACTCCGGTCCTCCCCCCCGGAATCCTCGATGGCCAGCTGTGCTCCGTGGCGGCTCCGCTGAGCAGCCGGCCAGGCCCAGGCCAGAGCCGTCTGCAGCCGGATTTCCGGCCGCGGAGGGCTCTGGGTAAAAAAAAAAAAAACGCGTACGCAAATGGCGGCAGCTATGGCCACCGCCATTTGTGTTCCTTATTTTTCACCGTCTTAGTCTACGTAAATATTTACGTAGACTATTACGGCGAAAATAAAGGGGAACACAAATAGCGTAGTGGGCACTATTTGCGTCCCTTTTTGATTCGCTGTTTTAGCCTACGTACATATTTATGTGGGCTAAAACAGCGAATCAAAAAGGGACGCAAATAGCGCCCACTACGCTATTTGCGTTCCCCTTTATTTTTGCCATAATAGTCAATGTAAATATTTACGTAGACTAAGACAGCGAAAAATAAGGAACGCAAATGGCGACGGCCATAGCTGCCGCCATTTGCATACGTGTTTTTTTTTTTTAACTGGGATGTGATAGGCTGCGTAAGTCTTTACGCAACCTATCATGTCTCTGTAAAAAAACAAACAAACAAAAATGACAAGACTGCAAATGGCGGTGGTGGTGGCCAGTCGGAAGACCAGCCGCCGCCGAAGCCGCCGCCGCCCAGAACATCCGCCCCAGGTAAGTCTCATCTTGGGGGGATCCGCAGGGGGTCGGGGGGTAGCAGGCCATTCCGCCACAGATTTCGGGGGGCCGACTGCACTGGCATTTGGCCTCACCGAGATCCATGGCGGAATTCTCTGACATCCCTATGCAGAAGTCCTCTCTGCCCGTGGCCCACTCCCATTACACGCCCTTCTCGACCCTTCTGAGAGCTTCTCTGTGTCAAGGATTCCAAGCCTTCCCACTGAGTGATGAGGCAACTGAGACTCCTCACTGTGCAATCCACAAACTGTCTATTCAGCTAATAGCACCTCTTCACCCCCGAAGCGACTACAAAAGCTAAGAGCTGTCCTCTAGGCCTTAGCAAAATAAGTCTTTTGGGAAGAGAGCTCCTGAAGGCAGGGCAGTTGCCTTTCAACTCCAATGGACAGGTTTCCTGACTTTTTCTGGTCTCGTCCCTTCACATAGGTTCCTCCTGGCCCAACTTCTGATGGGCAGCAAATTGGGTGAGATGCCTCCCACCTCCTTTCAGCTCCACATGCTTAACTCTGCAGTAGGCTCTGGCATCTGTCAATCCTGATGCTCCCTCCCCCTCTGACAGGGCTGGGTTCTGGGGGTGGGGGGAAGAGATGATCTCTGAGCCTGGCCATCCTCCTCAATAAGCCTCTGGGAAGGTTCTTCACTGACTCCAGGGGCGTCTTGGGGAATTCCTCCCCCCTCCGCTCCCTGTCTCTGCTGGGCTTCTTCTAGCTCCATCACCAAATCTGAATCAGAGTCCTAAACCAAACCAGAGTGCCAGGATTCCCTTTGCCCCCACTGATCTTCAAATGCTGAATCAAGCACAGACAGGAGGGTTCAATCTACAGCTTTTAATTCCATTACCACAAAGGGTCATAGAGATCCAAATTCTCAGTTACTCTCAGTCTGCAAGGAAATGCCTTCAGGGGGTTCAAAAGGTAGCTGCGAAAGTTGCCCACCATTTAAAAGAAAGGCGGGCTCACTAGCCTAACGTAAGGGGTGGGGGGAGGTCTCTCGTGAGGCTTCTAAAAGGCCAACCGGGAAGACCTTCTAAGTTCCGCCCCAGCCATCTCCCTCTTGGCTCTGCATCTGCGCCTTGCATCTATATATTAATTCAGTCTCGCCAAACACCACCTCTCCCTGTTTGCTGACTCTCACAGGAGGAGTGACGAGGGACCTTCCTCCAGCTGGACCTTTGAAACCTGAGGAGCCTGCCTATCCATGTCTGGACTAGCCTGGGAACATACCTCCCCCATGTCTGGCGGTTCCTTTTCAGAATCTGAACTGCTCTCCCCCTCCCTGCGCTCAGAAGCACTCCCAACATTGAGGGCCTGGGCTCAATCCTGACACCCTGCCCCAATGGAGCACATTTCCAAGTGGATGTGTGAATTGGTGGGCAGAGGGGAATCCATCAGTGAAGGCCAGCAGATGGGAGAATATCCGCCGCCTCCTAACCCTCTCCAGCCAATGGAAATTGAAATTAGGATTACACTGCAATTTATTAACTAAACTAGACATTTTTCAGCCTGTGCAATGTACTAAACTGTGCATTTAGTGCCAAAGTACATGTGACACAATGGGCAGTATCCAACTGTGTCACTGTATTAGCGCAAATGATGTTGCACTAGTGGAAACTAGGTTCTGAACTGTGTGCATGGGGAATTCAACTAAAGTTACATTTGCACAAGCATGGTTGAACAAGCGGTTTTGCATAACTCTTGTGCAACCTGGTGTGCAATGCATGCATTGTGCAAACATTGTGCATTCCTGTTGTGCAACCAGTTACGCAAGTGCTTGCACCCATTGTGTAACACGTGAAATGCATTGTGTAACCGGTTGCGCAACTGCTCCTACAACCAGTTGCACAAACATAACTGGCAACCACTTGCGCAATGGGAAGATTCAGAGGAGCTCCATTAGAGCTATTTGAGCTTGTGGAATGTCACTGTTGGATACTGCCCATGATCTCATGTAATTTTTCTTAGGTGTTTTCTTCTCTTCTAAAATGCAGCCATAGAGTTTGAAAGCTGCAGCAGAAGATCAGCATGGGAACAGGGATTTCCTACCTCTCCAGGTATTTTCCTGCTAAAAATCACCTATCCCCAGCAGCTTTTCTTCTGTGGATGGAAAAGCAGCTGAGTTGGGCAAGTTTTTAGAGGAAAACTGTAAGAGGGAAATAATTAAGACACCTTTCTCTCCAGCTCCACGAAGCGTTCTTTCAGCTCTGCAACTAATTGTAACAAGAAAATGTTGGAGAAAAACTATATGTGACAGTGTTGTTTAGTCCTTAGTTGCAGAAACAGGAATGGAATATGCTATAGATGTGGAGTGTAACTGATCTAACTGAGATGTTTATAACAGATCCAATCCATGATGCCAGCCAGTATTCCAAAATACCCTGGGTTAGTCATAGGGTGGTCCATCCCAGGATTTATACTAGACCGTGGAGGAGATTCTAGAAGAAAGAATGGAAAAGTCTGGCTGATGCTGAATGTAATGATGGATCCTGAGCATTAGAGCATTTCTACACAAGGCTTTTATTGCACGCTCGTGATTGGTCACTCATGGACATTTGCATGTCCTTTATACAACGCCATCAACCTCCAGGACATCTCCTGAGTTTTCTGACCTTTATCCCTCTTTTTTAAAGATTGGAGATAAGGCAATAAGGAACGTTAATTTGATAAATTGGTGTGTGTAATTGCTCAGTTCTGCTATAACAACAGCACCATCTAGTGGCTGTTAAATGAAACATATAGAACTTGCAGTTAATGGAATTCCCGCATGCAAAGCATATGTCCGCCTGTGTAAAGGAGCCAATCTTAGGGCGCAATCCTATCAAGATAGGAGGCCGCCTCCAAACTCGGAGGTGACCGCCTATACAAGGCAAGACAGGAGAGGCACGGGGGGGGGGGTCGTGCTATTTTCTGCTAGACAGGGGGGCCGACCAGGAGAGGAGGCAGTGTGTACGACACATAGGATGCACATAGGATGTGCCGTACACGTAGCTCTGCTCCCCCCATCCCGGAACGCCCCCAGCCCTGCCCCTTTTCAGTTGCTCCACGCTCCTCTTCCAAGCATGGAGGACAGGGCTCCTTTGCACTGCCTCTGAGGCCGTGCAGACGAGGGGGGAGGCCGGTTTTCCAGGAATCAACCTCGGAGCACAGGCTCCGAGGTCATTTCCCCGAAAAAAGCATATACTACAGCCCTCTAGACAGTGTCTAGTGGCCACAGGATTACTCCCTTAACCCTGTAAAGAATCCGGAAGCAGAAACCCCAGTAAGGATGTGGGATTTTAGCTTCATGTGGTGAAGCTCTCTAATTCTCCAGGTATGTTGTCTCCCAGGAGGACAGATTAGAGACGTGACTGAAGGTTGCCTGCACTCATAAAGCCCACTGACAGATATCCCTTTCTTCTCATCCATGTGGGAACAAATGATACCGCCAAGCGGAGCTACGAAGAGATCACGTCAGACTTTGAAGCTTTGGGAAGGAAACTCAAGAACTTTGGGGCCCATATAGTTTTCTCATCCATCCTTCCAGTAGTTAGAAGAGGGATAGAAAGGGAACAAAAAATACTCCGGTTGAATGACTGGATACAAAGGTGGTGCCGACGAGAGAGATTTGGATTCTGGGACCACAGGCTATACTTCCTGGAAGATGGGCTGTTGGCTAGGGACGGGTTGCACCTCACAAAGGATGGGAAGAATGTGTTTGGCCACAGCATGAAGAACTTCATCAGGAGGGCTTTAAACTGAATCCTACGGGGAAGGGAGATGTAATGTTGGGGGTAACAATGGACGTAGGCGCATGCACTGCAACGGAGAGAACAGCTCTGATAGCGCCCAATAATAGTCTTCAGACACATGTGGGAAGAAAGCCAGACTATGAAGCACATGGTCTTCGATGTCTATATACTAATGCCCAGAGTATGGGAAACAAACAGAACGAACTTGAACTCTTAATACAAGAGGGAAATTATGACCTGATAGGTATAACTGAGACTTGGTGGGATGACTGTCATGACTGGAATACAGCAATTGAAGGATATAACTTGTTCAAAAAGAACAGGAGGAACAGAAAGGGAGGTGGGGTTGCACTGTATGTGAAAAATACATATCTCTGCACAGAAATACAGGAGGAGGAGCTTGGTAGCCCCATCGAGAGCATCTGGGTTGAAATAAATGGAGCAAAGAATGAAAGGAACCTGGTGGTCGGAATCTACTACCGGCCACCCAATCAAGGAGAAGACAAGGATGAAACTTTTGAAAAGCAAATTAGCCAATGTTTTAAGGAAGCATGATGTAGTAGTAATGGGGGACCTCAATTTCCCCAATATTTGTTGGGAGACAAATTCTGCAAAACATGGCCCCTCCAGGAAATTCCTGACTTGTGTGGCGGATAACTTCCTCCTACAGAAAGTAGAGGAAGGAACTAGAGGATTAGCTATCCTTGACTTGATCCTAACCAACAGAGATGACTTAGTGGATCAAGTAGCAGTTACAGGAACTCTGGGGGAAAGCGACCATGTTGTATTTGAGTTCTTGGTTCTAAGGGAAGTAAAAGCTGAGTGTAGTCAAACGCGTACCCTGGATTTTAGGAAAGCTGATTTTAATAAACTCAGAACAATGATCAGTAAGGTCCCATGGCAAGTGACGCTAATGAGAAAAGGAGTCCAAGATGGGTGGGAGCTTTTAAAAAAGGAAATTCTCAAGGCACAATCACAAACAATTCCAACAAGAAGAAAAGGTGGAAGACAACAGAAGAAGCCAATGTGGCTTCACAAAAAGCTTAGGGATGACCTGAAAACAAAAAAGGACACATATAGGAAGTGGAAAGAAGGCCAAGTAACAAAGGAAGAGTACAGAATTGCAGGGATGGCGTCAGGAAGGCTAAAGCTGAGAATGAGCTGAGGTTAGCAGGGGATGTTAAAAACAACAAAAAGGCTTTCTTCAGCTACGTGCATAGTAAAAGGCAGAGGAAGGAAATGGTGGTTCAGCTATTAAATAAGGATGGCAAAACGATAACAGATGACAAAGAAAAGGCAGAGGTGCTCAATTCCTACTTTGGCTCAGTCTTCTCCCAAAAGAGGGTCTATGACCCCCCCTGGCAAAGGCGAAGTACAGGCTGAAGGGGCAGGATTGCAGCTTGAGATCGATAGGCATATGGTCAAGGAACACCTAATTACTTTGAATGAGTTCAAATCTCCAGGGCCAGATGAACTGCATCCTAGAGTAATAAAGGAACTGGCAGAAGAACTCTCAGAACCGCTGTCTATTCTCTTTGAGAAATCATGGAGGACGGGGGAAGTGCCAGATGACTGGAGGAGGGCTAACGTTGTCCCTCTCTTCAAAAAGGGTAAAAAGGAGGAACCTGGGAACTACAGACCAGTCAGTCTGACATCAATCCCTGGGAAAATTCTGGAGCAGATGATAAAGGAATCCATCTGGAAGCACCTTGACAACAATGCCGTGATTACTCGAAGCCAACATAGATTTGACAAGTCCTGCCAGACAAATCTGATCTCATTTTTTGATCAAGTAACCTCCCTTGTAGACCGTGGGAATGCTGTAGACATCATATACCTCGACTTCAGCAAAACTTTCGACAAAGTGCCCCATGATATCCTGATGAGCAAACTAGCTCAAAGTGGGCTAGATGAAACAACCATCCGGTGGATCCACAGTTGGCTACAGAATCGGACTCAAAGAGTGCTTATCCATGAGACCTTCTCAAACTGGGGAGAGGTAATGAGTGGGGTACCGCAGGGCTCAGTCCTGGGCCCAGTGCTCTTCAACATTTGTATTAATGACTTGGAGGAGAAGGTGTAGGGAATGCTGATCAAATTTGCAGATGACACAAAATTGGGCGGGATAGCTAATACTTTGGAAGACAAAAACAAAATTCAAAGTGATCTTGATAGACTGGAGCACTGGGCAGAAAACAACAGAATGAGATTTAATAGGGATAAATGCCAAGTTCTGCACCTAGGAAAAAGAAACCAAATGCACAGTGACAAGATGGGGGATACGTGGCTCAACAACCCTACAAGTGAGAAGGATCTTGGAACTGTTGTCGATCACAAGCTGAATATGAGCCAACAATGTGATGTGGCTGCAAAAAAGGCAAATGCTATTTTGGGCTACATTAATAGAAGCATAGCTTCAAAATCCCAGGAAGTACTAGTTCCCCTCTATTCAGCACTGGTTAGGCCTCATCTGGAGTACTGTGTCCAGTTCTGGGCACCACACTTTAAGAAGGATGCAGACAAACTGGAGAGGGTTCAGAGGAGGGCAACAAAGATGATCGGGGGACTGGAAACAAAGTCCTATGAAGAGAGACTGAAAGAACTGGGCATGTTTAGCCTTGAGAAGAGAAGCCTGAGGGGAGATATGATAGCACTCTTCAAGTACTTGAAAGGTTGTCACAGAGAAGAAGGCCAGGATCTCTTCTTGATCATCCCAGAGTGCAGGACACAGAATAATGGGCTCAAGTTACAGGAAGCCCGATTCCGGCTGAATATCAGGAAAAACTTCCTGACTGTAAGAGCAATACGACAATGGAACCAATTACCTGGGGAGGTGGTGGGCTCTCCCACACTAGAGGCCTTCAAGACAAGGCTGGACAGCCATTTGTCAGGGATGCTCTGACTTGGATTCCTGCATTGAGCTGGGGGTTGGACTCAATGGCCTTGTAGGCCCCTTCCAACCCTACTGTTCTATGATTCTATGATTCTATAACTCTACATCTGCTAATCTTATTTTGCATCCTGGTTCTTATTCAAGAGTATCCCAGGCCCTCCGACTACTACAGTAGCATTACTGTTTGAACATTAACTCGTTCATGTCTGGACATTGTTTTTTGTTTTGTTTTTAACCATACAGCTTGGCAGCCCACACCTAAACATTTGCTCTGGCATATCTCCTTGTCATCCCAGCATAACATCCTTGTCACATTGGGAGAGTGCCATACTTTGCAAAGCTGCCCTCCTCTGACTCTTTGGCCCTGATGTAGCCGTGCTGCAGGCTTTAAGATTTGGTAAAGGACTACACTGTCTAGACTAATCTTTTGGATTCATCATAATCTCTTGCAAGGATCCAGAGAAATAAAATGGGGGCCTTTTAAACTTTAGTTTAACTGAATGAATGCTTTCTTCTGTTTGAAAGAAATTAACATTACTGTAATTGGATAAAATAACAATACAGCATTTTAAAGCTTTCAGGTTCACTGAATTAAGCATCCATTGCTTTGGGTTTATGTAATTCCATTACTTCTCTCATTCTTCATGTGGGACCGATGGAAAACTGTGGTTCAAAATTGGGTTTCTAATACAGTAGAACAGGTTATGCTAAAATGCACATTAACCTATGTGAACAAAATTAAGAAAACAAACACCACAGCACCACCACCCCGCAATATTGCCTTTGTAATTCAGATTTTTAGAATGTAGATAGCAGGGATTTTAAAACAGACAGCTTACCTAAAATGGTGTTTTGCACATCCATATATCTTTCTCTTTCCATTTTCAGTTTTCTCCCCTTGATTGACTTTCGGTCTGAAACTGTGAACCCTATGGGATATCTCTCTTTCCATTTTTGCACAGCGCTTACTTTTAAGTGCTATGGATTTAATAATTAACAAAAATGACAACAGCAAGGAAGGGGAGGACTAGATGTGGGGAAACAAACTGAAGCTTAATCCAGAGAAGATGGAGATACTGATGCGAGGAGGGAAAGCTAATCTGGAAAAGTATTCAACCTCTTCCAGATGGGGCTGCAGTCGCTCAGAAAGAGCAGGTGAGCAGCTTGGGTGTGCTCCTGGATCTGCTCTTGGTCCTGGATAGACAAGTAGTACCTGTGGCAAGTGGTGCTTTTGCCAATTTGGGCTGATACCTCAACTGTGGCCTTTTCTAGAGAGTGCTGGTTTTGCCACAATTATACACACCTTGATTACTTTGACACAGTGGAGGCCGGTGGCTCTGATGTCAGTGAGTCGGTGAATTCTAGGGATGTTAGAGAATTCCGCCACGGATCCCGGGGGGGCGAATTCCAGTGAATTCGGCCCCCCGGAATCCGTGGCAGAACGGAGTCCCCTGCTCCACCCCCCGCGAAAGCCCCGCGAAACGGAGCCTACCTGGCTGCGGCTGCGGCTCTGGTGGCGGCAGCGGCAGCAGCTCCGGCCACTGCCGGGCTGCTGCAGCCACAAATGGCAGCCGTCATAGTGGCCACCATTTGCGTCCCTACGCCAGCCCATGATAGGCTACGTATATATTTACGTAGCCTATCACGGCTAAAGCGGGGATGCAAATGGCGTCCCCTACACAGGACGCCATTTGCGTCCACAGCAACCCGGCAGCAGCTGGAGGCCCCGCTGCAGGTTGGCCCGGCTGGCGGTTCCTCAGCCTGGCCGCGGAGTGGAGCCAGCCGGGCAGCATTCCAGGGGGGAGGAACGGATCGCCTCCCCCCCCATCGAGGATTCCAGGGGGAGGAACGGATCGCCTCCCCCCACCTGCGGAACCTGGCAGAGCCAGGTAAGCGGGGTTTCGGACATCCCTAGTGAATTCGCTCCAGGTTTCAGTTTCGTCACAGAATTGAGATCCAAGCACTACACAGGGAGCATTTTC
This sequence comes from Heloderma suspectum, assembly GCF_057233095.1. NCBI lineage: Eukaryota > Metazoa > Chordata > Lepidosauria > Squamata > Helodermatidae > Heloderma > Heloderma suspectum. The sequence goes on along the minus strand of NC_139460.1, from coordinate 40,002,493 downwards.
TTTTGTGTTTTCCCACTACATAACCTCTAGTTGGCACTGTGGTATAGTGGAATACCTCAAATACACAAGTGAAAAAAGTAGTTTCTTTTACTTTTACAATTAAATGCCGCATTTTCCCTGCTCTAAAAAAAAGTTTCCAAAAGTGCTGGTTAAACACAGAGTGAAACTGGAGGTCACAACATTGTCTAAAGAACACATAAACAACCATGAATAGGGAATGATGAGCGCAGGATAAATGCTTTGTGCAGAAAACCCCGGGAAAATGGGCTATTACTTCTGATGGTGAAAGAAAGTGTGATTTCCTCTTGTGTATTTGCACTATTCTGCTATACCACAATGCCACCTAGAGGTTATGTAGTGGGAAAGCAGGAAAGGAAACTTTCTTCATGTAGTGCTCAGATCTCAATTCTGTGACGAAACTGAAAGTAGATACAGCAGATTAATAGTCTCACATAGAAAAGCCCTCTGTTGCTTTTTTTATTCTGTTACTGCGGTGAAAAATCTTGTTCGTTTTAACTGTATTTTTATGTGATTGTCAGCTTCTCTGGTGACACTCATAGTCAATGTTATAGAATAGAAATGTTTGCATGAATAATAATAATAGTGATGATGATAATAATAGTAATAATGATAATAATAGTAATAATAATGGTGTATCAATGTGCATGACACTTTACAGAGTAAGAGTAAAAAGATTAATTCCCCGAGTAACCTAGAGTGCAATCCTATGCATGTTTAGACAGAAGAAATGTCCTACGTTTCCCAACATGCCTCCAGCCAGCCATGCAGACTGGGGCATGCTGGGAATTATAGGACTATTTTTTGTCTAAATATGCATAGGATTGCACCTTTAACAATCTAAATTTTGACACAGGGGAGGAAGATGGAGATGAGGGCAAATAGGTATCAGTCCTGGGTGTTGGGCAACTACTAAATCAAGCACCATGGATCCTGCTTGTTTCTTTTTATTCCTTAAACGCCTCTTAGAAAGTATATCTAGGCATTGCACAGATTAAAACACAATATAATAAAATGCCTGCTCTTCAAGCATCTTCTTTCCCTGAAACCCTTTACGGTCTTTCTGGGTCCAAGGTGAGTCAATAGCAGGCCTGGGCTAGGAATACTTCACAGCCCAGAGAGCACTCGGACCTAGAAACCTGGTGGCTCCTCAACTGGGCAACAGCATACAAACCTCCAGGTCCCCTGGTCTCCCCACAACAACTCATGTCTATAGGGAAAGTATATGTGTTAGGGTGGCCATATATCGTACTTTACAGAAGACAGTCCTCTATTTTGGCAAGCTGGCAGAGGACTGTCTTCTATTTGATTGGCTGTCAAGTCCAAGTTTTGTTTAAGGCAAAGACCCACAAAGAGGGAGAGCAGCAGGAGCCTTGAAGTTGCCCATCAACATTTAGCACCTGGATGGTAGACTGAGCAGGCACACAGGTTATCCGGTTAGTCTTCTTGACCACGGTGGGATGTGTTGTATTTCTATTTAAATTGTAGATATTATTTCTAAATGTGCACCTAGACATAGACATTTGCGTATGCAAACTTATGCACATTGCTGTCATCTTTTGGAGAGATGCCGTTCCCCCTTTTCAGCAATGCGTAGGTAAAGTGAAGCATCAAGTGGACAGCCATGAACTCCGTGAACTGCAGGTGCATTTTGAAGATAATGTTACAACGGTAAATGAAAGCTAAAGGTTCTCTAGATGTTTTCCCTAATTGGAGCTATAGTGACTCTGAGCAGCAGATGGAGTGCCTCCATTTCAGGTTGTGACGTAGCATCATGGGCAAGGACTAGCTGATCCATAAGGTCACCTTCACCTCTGTGTGGTGAACCCAGTGTTGTCCTGAATTTGGAAATGAATTTGGGAGCCCTGGGTCTGAATCCCATTTAAGACATGGACTGAAAAGTACTTTCCACAATACAACTCCGTCTTTTTTCTTTTTGAAATCTCTTGAAGCTGAAAAACAGTCTTTAAAGATTGTATGAGATGGCTTCCTAAACTGCACTTTGCAACATGAAATGGAGGCAACTCCATCTGCTGCTCAGGGTGACCACAACTCCAATTAGAAAAAAAACTTTTAGAGAATCTTTAGCTTTCATTTACAGATTGCAAGATTATTTTCAAAAATGTGACTTCAGTTCTTGGCTGTCTGCTTGACTCTTCATTTCTCTCAAGCACACATTGTGTGCCTGTGATTGGTCACTCACATTTTTTTGCAGGTCCATTGCATGACATCGTCAACCTCCAGGGCCCCTCCCGTGCTTTCTGGCCATTATACCATCATTATTCTCAACAGGGAAAACCTGATAAGAGATCTTATCCTGTTTTGAAGCATGATACATTTCTGGTGAATTTCCAGAATCCTGCTATATCACAGCACCATCCAGTGGCTGTATAATGAAATGTATAGAACTTGCCCAGAAAGAAAATCCCCAGAAAAAACACGTGTAAAGGAGGCGATCTTAACCCTGCAAGGAATGCCGAAGCCCTGGTAAGGGTGCGGGATTTTAGCCTCGTGTGGAGAAGCCTAGTCCATATACCCACTTTCTCTATATATTGCTCTCTCTGAATCTTTATGGCTCCTTCTATTTCTTTCCCAGCATTCCCCTATATATCTGTCTCCCTCCTTTTGCATGCATTTTCTTGCACTGCTTCTACAAATATGTAGAGATGCTTTTTCAAGCTGGACTCCTTTGATTTACACCAAAGAACACAATGGACAGCTGGTTCAAAGGTGAGGGTGGAACAGAATACGATCCAGTGCTGAGGTAGAGCAACGGTATGCAGTGAAGCTACAATCTGTGCCAGAGCAGAGAATGTGAACAATCTCTGATTTCTGAAATTAATATATTTCCATTATAAAGAAGACCTGTTCAGAAAGTGTGTAAAGTACACATTTTTGGGGAGTGAAGTGACTCGAAAGAGTGAGCGCTTTCTCCAGTCAAATTGTTCTTTCGTTTCAGAAAATGCTCTAGAATATTACATTACCAAGTTCTCCCTAGGGTCAGTTGTTGCACTAAAACATTAATGATCAAATAAAAATGGTTTATTTAACTCCAGAAAGACTTAATGGCATCAAATTTTAACATAAATTCTCTAACCCTAGAGACCTATGAAATATAATATGGAGGAAAAATTGAGTACCATATGGAAACTCTAAAATATTCAGTATTTTGAGATGTAGTTCCAGGGGGAGGAGGGAGATAACTTAATTTTATTACTTCTATGTAATTAAAATGGCTTTGGAGTTGGGAAGAGAATGCAGATTAAAACTGACTTCGTGAGAGCCAGTGTGGTGTAGTGGCTAGAGTGTTGGACTGGGAGCCCAGCGATCTGGGTTCTAGTCCCCACTCAGCCATGGAAGCTCACTGGGTGACTTTGGGCCAGTCACAGACTCTCAGCCCAACCTACCTCACAGGGTTGTTGTGAGGATAAAATGGAGAGGAGGAGGATCATGTAAGCCACCTTGGGTTCCTTGCAACAGGAAAAAAGGCGGGATATAAATGCAATAAAATAAAATAAAAATAAATTTTCAAGCTTACATTGTGTACTGTAGAGAAAGGGATTAGACCTACAGGAAACTTACAATTTCTGCAAAGCTGCCTTCATGCAAGGATACTGAAGTACGTTGTCTACATGGCCAGTCTCTATGTTCTATATAGTGTTGGGCTGCAGTTATCTTTGTGAATGAAAAGGTATCTTACTTCTCACTGAAAAAGCCAAACTCTGCAGAGCTACAAGAGGACAGTTATAAAATGATGTGCTCTTTGAAATGATGCTCACAAAATATGGACACAAGTTATAATGTTAGTGATATGAATGCACCTGAGTGTATGTTATATATCATCATGGCAAATGCTGTGGATAAATCAGGCAAACTGTCAAGTGGCTGCACCAGCATGCACATCCTTAGTTCAACCATGCTGTTGAGGACACCCTGGTTAGCTGATGCTTTGGTAATCACCTCCTCCCATCTGTGCTTGTCCAGACCTTAAGATCATCCTCAGCGGCCCTTCTCCATGAGCCCCTGCCAAAGGAAGTGAGGCGGGTGGCTACTCGGAGGAGGGCCTTTTCTGCTGTGGCACCCCAGCTGTGGAATGAGCTCCCTAGTGAGGTTCGCCTGGCACCTACATTGCTTCCTTCCAGCGCCAGGTGAAGACCTTTTTATTTTCCCAGGCATTTTAGCTTTCTAGTCTTTTAGCTTTGCTGTTTTAAATCTGTATTTTAAATCTCTGCATTGCTGCTAGGTTTTATTCTGGTTGTATCGTTATATTGTGGTTTTAATGTTTTTATATTTTATATTGTTTTACTGTGTGCTTTTCGGTTTTAATTTTTGTGAACTGCCCAAAGAACTTCCGCTGTTGGGTGGTATAGAAATGAAATAAATAAATAAACAAACAAACAAACAATACTCAACCTTAGAAGATGCAGAGCCAGTGCCCAACCCAAACCCATACGGTCCCTTGCCTTTCAGAGCTGATGTCGGGGGTTGGCACACATCTCAGCAGCAGGGCAATTGCTGACCACCACAGACACCTGGTTCTGGGGCTGTGCCTCTGGCCGCTGACACCTGCTTACCCACCCTGTCCCAAAGGGAGCACTCTCACAGGCAACATAAGGGGGAAGAAGGCGCATCAGCAACCCCCGCCTGCTTAGTTATTTGCCCTGTCTCTCTGTGAAGCAATGGGGATTGGGCCCAGAGGCAGTGGGAGATCAAGTGGATGGCTGAAGAGAGGAGGACAGGAGCCTACTGAGGATATCTTGCCCAGGAGACCCTAAAATTCTGGAGCCAGCACTGCTGTCTTGCTCCAGGGTTTGATCAATCACTTGCTTGAACCCACAGCTTCCCTAGCTATAGCAGTGCAGAGGAGGGAATGCATAAGGAAAGGGTGCTTTCTGGACCACTTAGGGCAGCAGTGAGGAACCTCCAGCTTGTGGGCCAAATTTGGCCTGCTCAGCCCATCTGGCCAGAGGGGAGAGGGGGTGAGAGAACGACTGAGCCCCAGCACAGTTGCTTTGCTCCTTCATTGCCTTCCCCATGATTGGGAGGCGATGGAGGGACAAAACCGTCTGAGTCCAATTTGCTGCTCTGTCACCTTCCCCACATGGGAAAGGCGATGGAGTAGCAAAGCTGCCACCTCGGTGGATTTTGCTCTGCTCAGCATTTCCCTAGCTGGCGAAAGCCTGGGCAGAGCTAAGCCAGCTCCCTGACTGAGGCACCAGCTGGAAAAGCTCTAGCCCATGCTCTGGCCAGGGACCCAATTACATCAGAGAGGGTGGGGGCCCTGCCCCTGACATCACAGATGGGACCCCATCTCCTGGTATCATCCAGCCTGTGGGGGAGGAATTCAGCCCCTGGTCCCAAAATGGTTCCCCAGCCCTGGCCTAGGGGAAGGGCTGCAGTTCAGGAACAATGTCCATGGTTTGGATGCAGGAGGTCTGACGTTCAGTCCCCAGCATCTCAAGGGAAGGCTGTGGTCTGAAACCCTGGGATCAGCTGCTGGTCAGTGTCGGTGGAGGCTGGTGGCTCTGATGTCAGTGGATCCGCTCCAGGTTTCAGTCAGAACCAGACAGAACTCTAAAGGAGCAATCCAAGGTGCAAAGTTCTGACATCAGAGTTCTGACTGAAACCCGGAGCGGATTCACCGCCCCACTGGCATCGGAGTGGCCACCCCACCAGCCTCCACTGTTCAGTGTAGCGTGTACTAAGCTAGATGGACAAATGGTGTAAGACAGCTCCCCATATTCCTATATTTCACTTCTCTCCAAGCTAAACCGTGACAGAAATCTTCTGGGACAGCAATGGACTGTTAAGTCACAAGTCCACTTCTCGCTGGGAAAATTCATTGACAATTAGGTCAACAACAAGGGCGATAATTCCTTGTAGTGTCCTTCTCTTGTTTAATGATGTTTTCTTTGAAGCAAGGCAATGCAGTGCTATTCTAAAAGATTCATCTAAAATAATGTTTCTTTTTATATTTCCCTCCATCCTCTTCAGGAAGCAAGACCTCTACGTGCCCTCGTAGTAAATCACAAGTGATGCTTCTGGGACACGTGTGTTTCGTTATACTGATTACTCATCTGTTGAGAGTTCAGTATATTCACTCTTCATTATATATTTAGTGTGAGGATACTTATTCTATCAATTACTATCTATTTGCTTCTCATGTGCTTTCAGCAGCTTCATTAAAATGCTAAACCACTCCTCTTGGGCATGTAAAGCCTGATAGGCAATTCCAAGGTTAGATTTCCCAATAGCAACCTGCAAAATTGGGTTTTGCTTATCATGACCCCATCAGCAGATATTTGATATCCAGGGAAACATGGGTTTATTGGCTTTCTGAATCTCCCAGCAACTCCACTGCTTTCTAAAATCTGCAAATCTTATCATGTTGCCCGGGGGGGGGGGGGGGGGTGCTTGTGTGTGACTGTGTGTGAGAGTGAGAGAGAGAGAGAGAGAGAGAGATTTTAATAGGTTTGGGCAATGCTAATGAAGGAAAAGTTATCCCTCCAAAGAAAATGATTTGTGCTATAACTGCATTTTCCTACCCAGCCTCCTCATTATGTAAAGCATCCATAGACATACTGCAATAGCATTCATTGCTCTAAGTCAGGAGTGGGCAACTTTCTGCTCTCCATATTTTTTGGACTACAACTCCTATGAGCCCTAGCCAGTATGGCCAGTGAACAGGATTATAAGAGTTGTAGTTCAAAACATCTGGAGGACACCAGGTTGCCTGCCTTTCCCTGCTTTCCATCAAGCAACCCTTTTAAAGCCAGATCATCACTGAAACATAATTTATTCCTTCCTCTCACATTTTAATGTCTGGACAACTTTGTCTGTGATGGAATGACCTTTTACAGCGTTTGAAAATTAAATATCATTATAGAAGTAAAGTAAACATGAAAGTATTGGCTTGCAGAAGTCCCAAAAACACACTATTCTTCTTCCCCCACCAATCTTCAGCACTGGTTTAATTAGTCCTAAATAATCCTGAGATGTTTACAGGTAATAGGTTTTTTTTTCCCCAGATGCTGTAATTGTCCTGGGGTGACTCTGACTGGACTCTGTCCAGATCGGACTGGATCAGCCAAATGCCACAGCCCCCAGGCCCATTGAGGGGGGAATCACTGATTACACAGACCCAGTCTGGCTGGGTCCAGGAGGTTGTAAATTCCTCCTTGAGAGAGGGAGTGGTGCCTGCCGCTTTAAAAGAGGTAGTAATTAGACCACTCCTGAAAAAGCCTAACCTGGACCCAGAGGATGTTAACAATTATAGGCCAGTGGCCAACGTCCCCTTCCTGGGCAAGGTGCTTGAGCGGGTGGTTGTAGGACAGCTCCAGGCACTGTTGAATGAAACGGATTATCTAGATCCATTTCAATCAGGCTTCAGGCCTGGTTTTGGAACGGAAACTGCCTTGGTCGCCCTGTAGGATGACCTCTGCTGGGAGAGGGACAGGGGGAGTGCAACCCTGTTGATTCTCCTGGACCTCTCAGCGGCTTTCGATACCACCGACCATGGTATCCTTCTGGATAGGTTGTCTGGGTTGGGAGTTGGAGGCACTGCACTACAGTGGTTCCGCTCCTACTTGGATGGCCGATTCCAGAAGGTGGTGCTGGGGGATTATTGCTCTGTGCCATGGCAATTGTGCCATGGGGTTCCACAGGGCTCTATTTTATCCCCCACGCTGTTTAACATCTACATGAAACCGCTGGGGGAGGTTATCCGGAGGTGTGGGCTGAGGTGCCATCAATATGCGGATGACACCCAGCTCTATCTCTCTTTCTCATCAAAACCAGGTGAGGCAGTGGCTGTTCTGAATCAGGGCCTGGGCACGGTAATGGACTGGATGAGGGCTAATAAACTGAAACTCAATCCAGACAAGACAGAGGTACTGTTAGTGGGTGGTTCGTGTGCCCGGCTAGGTGATATTCAACCTGTTCTGGAGGGGGTTGCACTCCCCCTAAAGGATCAGGTTCGTAGTTTGGGGGTGCTCTTGGATCCAGAACTGTCACTTGAGGCACAGGTGAACTCAGTGGCACGGAGCACTTCTTATCAGCTTAGGCTGGTATACCAGCTACGCCCTTATCTGGACAGAGATAGCCTAGCTACAGTTATCCATGCTCTGATAACTTCTCGTCTGGATTACTGCAATGCGTTATACGTGGGGCTGCCTTTGAAAACGGTCCGGAAACTTCAGCTGGTCCAAAATAGGGCAGCAAGATTGTTAACAGGGACTGGCCTGCGAGCTCATATTACTCCAGTACTTTTCCAGCTGCACTGGCTGCCAGTCCATTTCCGGGCCCGATTCAAAGTGCTGTTGTTAACATTTAAAGCCCTTAACGGCTTGGGGCCAGGTTACCTGAAGGATTGCCTCCTCCCATATGTGCCTGCCCGGACCTTAAGATCATCATCAGCGGCCCTTCTCCGTGAGCCCCTGCCAAAGGAAGTGAGGCAGGTGGCTACTAGGAGGAGGGCTTTTTCTGTTGTGGCACCCCGGCTCTGGAATGAGCTCCCTAGTGAGGTTCGCCTGGCGCCTACATTGTACTCCTTTCGGCGCCAGGTGAAGACCTTTTTATTTTCCCAGGCATTTTAGCATTTTAGCTTTCTAAATTTTTATCTTTGCTGTTTTAAATCTGTATTTTAAACTCCTGTACTGCTGCTAGGTTTTTATTGTGGTTGCATTGTTATATTGTGGTTTTAATGTTCTATATATTTTAAATTGTTTTATTGTGTGTTGTTTGGTTTTAGTTTTTGTGAACCGCCCAGAGAGCTTCGGCTGTTGGGGGGTATAGAAATGAAATAAATAAATAAAAATAAAATAAATAATAAATAAATACAAGCACTATCCATAGATGCAGGCAAGAAGTGGTTCTTATTCCCAATGAACAGAATTGTTGCACTTCCGTTTGGAAGGTTTAATCTTTGTGAACTTTCCAGAGAGCTTCAGCTATAGAAATATAAGGTAGAAATATAAGGGGAGGTATAGAAATTGAATGAATGAATGAATGTTGCGGTGCTAGTGCTGGACTAGATATAATACTAGACCGGACATAGTTTTTTCTGCCCTTTTTCTGTTTGTGAAGAAGTTTGTACTTTAAGAACCCCTTTCCTTAAAACAGAAGCTCTGGAGCTGTTATAAAAGCTTAGTAGATAACTTGCATAGACTCCAATTAACCACTATCAGCCATGAGAGCTAAATGCTACCAAATACTAATTAAGGGTGTACACCGACCAGAGGAGGGCAACAAAGATGATCAGGGGACTGGAAACAAAGCCCTATGAAGAAAGAACTGGGCATGTTTAGCCTTGAGAAGAGAAGACTGAGGGGAGATATGATAGCACTCTTCAAGTACTTGAAAGGTTGTCACAGAGAAGAAGGCCAGGATCTCTTCTTGATCATCCCAGAGTGCAGGACACGGAATAATGGGCTCAAGTTACAGGAAGCCCGATTCCAGCTGAACATCAGGAAAAACTTCCTGACTGTAAGAGCAATACGACAATGGAACCAATTACCTGGGGAGGTGGTGGGTTCTCCCGCACTGGAGGCCTTCAAGATGAGGCTGGACAGCCATTTGTCAGGGATGCTCTGACTTGGATTCCTGCATTGAGCAGGGGGTTGGACTCGATGGCCTTGAAGGCCCCTTCCAACCCTACTATTATATGATTCTATGACCACAAGATTTGGTTCAGACCCTGACCGGGCCATTCAGAAAACAGCCTGATTCACCTTGGTGATACGGAGGCTACCTGATTCAACTCAGGGCCAAATTCAGATCCCAATTCAGAAATCCAAAGGTTTGTGCCTCCCATTGCAAATGAACTATAACATTTTTGTTGTTTGACGGAATTGGATGACATTCACAGGCATGGTAACCCCTTACTGTGAAACCTGCCAAATTTCAGACATATCAGTGGAGTGTGTGTGTGTGTGCTAGATGCCTTTACATTTTTTTTTTAAAGCACTTTGCTATTAGGAATTCAGGCTGCAATGTCACAAATGAAATCTCATGTGTACGTTATATACTGATCGATGGATGGATGGATGGATGGATGGATGGATAGATAGATCCCTTTGCAGGCTCATTCACAAGAGCATGTGACTGCATCGCTATTGGTTTTCATTCCTCTTCAGCACTCTTTCATGATATCTTTAGATTTACATTGACACTGAATTCTGGGTGAGGTTGATCTTGCAGCACAATCCAAGTAGGCTCGTTGCATTTTGGTTCTGGTCATTCTGCCATTTCAGCAGTTTATAGTGCTGTTACACAAGTGGGACCTGCAAGCGCTCCTGTTCAGGATCCCAACCAGCCATGCCTTCCTCCAAGATATTATAAACCATTAGGACTCAAGCAGGCCAATTTACTCCTACTCCTCTTTTCCATTCCCCCCCCAACTGACATCCTCAATTTTCTGTGGCTCCTGGAGGCCACTGACTATCTTCAGTCCCAAGCTATTTGAAGGACCACCTTCACTTGCACCAGCCTGTCTGCACTCTGAGGTAATCAACAGAGGCACTTCTCACCTTCCCGCCACCAAGGGTGGTTAGGCTGGTGAGGGCCTTCTCAGTGGTGGCTCCGCGCTTCTGGAATCAATTTCAAGAGTGTGTGTGTCAGGCCTCTTCTTTGCAGATCTTCAGGAATGCTCTGCAGAGCCACCTGTTTTTGCTTAAGTCGGGGCCACTGGTTTTTATTGATAATTTTAATTTTTAATGATTTTAATCGGCAATCTTTGTTTTTATGGCTTTTATTGTGTCCAACGTATGTGGTTTTTATCCTTCAGTCTGCCTTTAGAGGGTCCCACCTTAAAGGCAGCCTAGAAATATTTCTAGATAGATAGGCTTAGCTGGGCTGTTTTGGTTCTTTTCTCTTTACTTTTCTCATTAGTTTTCAAATTTATATACTTCTGTGTGCCTGAGGAAAACCTCGAGTATGTAGAAGAAGCTGCCACATTATTTTTGGGTGGCCTTGTTTCACTTCCAAACTGATAGGCACTCAGTCACCTGAGTTCACGACTAGTGTCCGAGATGTATTACAGAAACCCTACCTTCAGCTTGGGTGGCTGCCACTGCTGCGTTTGCCTCGCATGAAATTGCAAAAGCCTCACTGGTTGCCGAAAGGAGGAGAGGCTACTGATGTTTCTTGCTAGGTCGCAGGATGAGAAATTACAGATGCTGTAATCAGAAGCCGAAAAATACAGAAAAGGAAGAGGCAGTATTTGCAGCCTTTATGTATCACATGCAAAGCATTCTTTCCCTGCTGGTTGCAGTGTACACCATGTAAACTTATAGCAGCACTACACATTATAATAACAAACATGTATTTACCAAGCATATGCCTGACCGATAACATGAATCCAAGGGCAGGTGAAGGTATTTGCAAGGAAAAGACGGGTGGGAAGTCTGAGGACCGCCTGCCTGCCTGCCAGTTCACCCCTACAAAGCTCCCCCTGCCATCAGATTAGCAGGCTAAGAAAAGCATGGGTTTAAGAACCTTGAGTTTACTGCATAAGATATCGTTCTGCCCTTATATGCTTATGTACGCAGCAAATCTGCTGAGCTCTCAGGAATACAAATTGGAGAACCACCATAACTGGAGGAAGAACCTTGCACCAAAAGAGTTCACCCCTGATTTTTAGGGATTTTGTGTCCCCAAATGTGGTAAGCACTGATTCAGCTGCAATTAATTTATAGTAATGTCAGCAGCTACTTGGAAAATATACCTAATTATTTATTGTTAGCATCATTATTTATGAAACATTTTTACTATTTGGTGCTCTTTGCATCTGTCACCATCAAAGGAATCCTTATGTCAACTCTGTAAGGCTGTTATGGGGCTGAAGTTGAGAGATTGTGGCCATCTAGTGATGGAAGTGGCAAGTGTTATATCAAAGATATTCATAGCTCAGGTTCTTAGCTACTATGCTACACTGGTTCTCTATCAGTGCCAGCACCAGGTTTTTGAGAGCCCTTGGGCAAGGGACCCTCAATGGCCTCTGTCCTTTAGTGAGTCTATCTTCTCACCACCATGGTCACTAGCTGCTATTGCTCCTAATCCTCTTTCTCATCGTTGCTACCACTTGCTTGCTTGGCAGGCAGAAAACCAGTGAGGAACTAGATAGAGGTAGAGTAGACCAGTCCTTCTTCTTAACATCATCTTTGTCTGGCTCAGAGTGAGAGGCAGGTCAACAAGCCGGTTGCAATGGTGAAGAGATGGAACAAGTTCAGGGGAGTCTTGTCAGTGGATCCTTGACGGGGTGTTGGCCCTCGACAGGTGCCCAGCCATGCCTACCCTTGACGCTAACCCTGCTCCCTATTGTTCTCGTAGTTGATCAACACAAAAAGAATTAGAGCTAACGCTACTGAAGGCAGCAGAATTCCACAGTTCACTGAAATCGACAATAAAATAGGGATGTGCAAAAGTCACTTACCTTTTTGAAGGGGTGATTTGCGAAATCCTAACCCAGCCAGCTCCGCTCCATGACAATTCCGCGGAGTCACCGGCCGGGTGCATTCGCAGGCATGCGGAGCCTGCGGACGCAAATGGCGGCAGCTACAGCGGCCACCATTTGCGTTCCCATTTTTGCCATGATAGGCTACATAAATATTTACGTAGCCTATCACAGCAAAAAAATAGGAACGCAAGTGGCGGTGGTTACAGCGGCCACCATTTGCGTCCCCTAAATATTTACGTAGCCTATCACCGCCTCCACAGGGAAGCAAATTGTGTCCCTGCGTTAGCCGTGATAGGCTACGTAAGTATTTACGTAGCCTATCACAGCAAAAATGGGGAAGCGAATGACAGCCACAGATGCAGCCGCCATTTGCAAAGCAGCGTGAACGGCATCGGGTACGCTCTCCGTTTCGTGCGCCTTTCGCAGGGTGGTGGGGCGGGGGGGCTTCGTTCCACCATGGATTTCGGGGGGCCGAATGCACTGGCATTCGGCCTCACTGAGATCCATGGCGGAATCCTCTGACATCCCTACAATAAAATCTGAATTTGAATGGAAGTAGACTGAACTCTTGAGTTCAAGAATTATATGCTTAAGCACAAATCATACGGTTTAATTTTTAAGAATAATCCTGCTTATACTGGCATTTGTTTTTAACTTGGTGGTGGTAACAATAGGTGCTCAACTTATTCTGAAAGAGAAATGATCTAGCACATCTTCTGTATGGCCCTCAAGGGAAAGAGATCATAACAGAGCAATAACAAAGAGGTTTACTGGAAGGTGAAAGGAAAAAAGACAGTTGCCTCAGAGGACTTACAGTAAAGGCACTATTTATTTAAAGTAGGTAGCATTTTCTTTGACTGTGTAAGCAGGATCAGTGTAAGAATTTCACTTGCAATGCCATTTATAAAATGTACAATAAACACTTACCAGAGACTCATTTTATCACGAAAATTTCAGATCTGCAGACTAAGTGAACCATACAGCTTGCTACACAATCTTTGTAAATATTTTATATCAGCTTAAGGCTCAAGGGCAAATATCTCTTTTGCACTGCACTCATGAAGAACTGTATGCTTAAAAACCTCAGCTATAAAACATAGGAATAGCTATGTTACGCTGTATCCATTGTCCATGCTCATAGCATCAAATTCTGCTTTGGATAGGAGATGGCACTAAAGATGTGAAGGCCCAGGAAAAAATGGAAAAATCCGGAAACCCCCATTTTTGTTTTTCCTGAAAAACTGAACAGCTTTGGATTATGAAATATTTTCATTCAGAATTATCAATAAAATATTTAAGACAAGGTGTTTATATAAGGCTACCCAACCTTAACTCCCCACGCCCCCGCGCAAATGATTTCTAAAAACTATGTAATAAAATGTTTATTTAAAGACTAGAGAGGTAAACTTTCTGGAAATAATGAAGCCATGGGGGTAAATGCTTTTTTAATCCTCTTTGTAAGAATCCCAGCATAGTTATTTCTTCCATTCCTTATTAAAATTATTGATCTAGGGCACAGTCCTATGGGATCCACCCTGAGTACATGTAGGCCTCCAAATGTGGAGGCTCACGTGTATCTAATGCAGAGCAGAGGAGCCCCACTCTGTATTTAAGCTAAACGGGTGGTTTTGCCCATCTAGCAGAGGCTTCAGGGAGGGGGTGGGAAGGAGGCTGGGGCACCTGTAGGATTTCTCATATGGCTGCCGCCCCAGTCTCCTCCCCTCCCTGCTCCCGAGAACACCTCCTTTTCCCCATCTCCGCACTCTGTTTTGTGAGTGCAGGGACGTAGCCAGCGTGGTTCTCTCTGCACTGGCTACGAGGGGAGGGGAGGTGACAGGGAGTGCAGTTTCCTGGCTCGGAGCCCTCTAAGATCGGAGTCAGGAAACTGAACAAACGTATGTCCCCCAGATGCTGTCTAGGAGACATAGGATGGCTCCGTAATGCATCTTTTACTGTTACACATTTAGGGATGCTCCAAGTCTTGTTCAGTTTCCCAGCATGTGGGTAGCATCGCTGTATCATAATATAGAAGATAATGTGCATTTTTGTTCTATAGAGTCTTGTGTTTCTGGGCTTGCTCTGGTTAGATGCTGTAGCGATGTAGTTCTAATCTAAAACTCACATGTGAAAAAACACTGACGGTTTTCCCACCACGGCCACCAGATGCAACAGAATAGCTGCAATAGTTTTTCCTTCAGAACAGATTTCTCTAAACTCCACTTCACAAACAGGAACAGGTTTAGGAATTTCCCTAAACTTCCTTACACAGATTCATCCATCCCCAGATAAAGTTAGAAGAGGGATTGTGTGATATATTAGATATACTCTGTTTTCAGCTTTGAGGTTCCATCTTTATTGACACATTCTCCATTCACTTTAATCTCAGTTTCAGTCACCAGAAAAATATATATTTGTATTTGATAGTAATAGTGACAGCCACCTTGTTGTTTTTTAAGTGGAAGGTGGGATCCAATAAATCAGGCTTCCCTAACCTGGAGCTCTCCAGTTGTGTTGTATTACAACTCCCATCCTCCCCAGCCAACAAAGCTGCAATAAATAAATGAACACTGTAAGGATCCATCCAAGTGGTCTTCTCTCAAAGTCCACTGTCTTTCTATGTAAATATCATATATGGCGTATATAAAGCTATAAAGTTCCATTTTAGCAGAAATGTTTTAAGAAAATTTTCAATAATTTAAGAAAATGTTTCTGTTTCTTATAAAGGGTTAAAGTGATGTTCATGTAAATATTTTTAAGATGAGAAGGATGGTAATTAAGCTGATAAAGAGCAAGTCATTTATGATGACTTGTGGGAGGGGCAATAGCTCTGTGGTAGAGAACATGCTTTGCATGCAGAAAGTCTGCAGTTAAAAGAATCAGTAAGTAGTAGATTTGAACTGGGACCCTGGAGAGTTGCTGCCAATTAGACTAGATAATACCAGGCAGGAAAGACAAATAGTCTGATGTGGTCTAATGCAGCTTCCTAAGAAGAAGCTGAAATTATTCAGATTAGTTACTCTCTGACGACCTCCCCCTGCCCTACCACCCCACTTCCCATGCACAAAGTGTTATGGGAGTCACTTGCCCATGGTAAGATCCCATGCTGAAGGGGAATATGTGGGAATACATTATACATGAACAGGGTCAGTTGTGCAAGTCTTCCCCATGCAGATCAGATGACACTTTAGTGGCAGAGAGCGAAATTGGCCCTGTTCATGTGGTTATTTAATTTATACACACTCTCCAGCAATATTTGACACTATGGGGGAAAATGTTCCTATGATACCAGGAGCTTTTTCACACAAGGCTGTTAATTTGCTGTTAATTTGCTGTATCTACTTTCGATTTCATCAGAGAATTGAGATCCTAGCACTACACAAGGAGTGTTTCCTTTCCTGCTATTTTGATAGATAACCTCTAGATGGCACTGTGGTATAGCGGAATAGTGCAAATATACAAGAGGCAATCATGCTTTCTTTTTCTTTCACAATTAAATGCTGCATTTTCCATGCTTTAAAAAAACTAGCTGAAAGTGCTAGTTAGACACAGAAGCAAAACCAAAGGATCACGATATTAACTAAAGAACCAGTAAACAACCATGAGTAGGAAATGACAAGCATCCGATAAATGCCTCACATAGAAAAGCCTTAAGTGGGAGTATGAAGGAGGCTTCAGCTAGGAGTGATAACCGGATAGTAAAAAAATAAAGTCTTCTGTTTAGCGTTTGGAACAACCCCTAGTCCCAATATCTTAGTGAATAATTAAACTGTGTAATTGAAATAATCACCTCCTATTTGCCTGTTTATCCCTGCCTGCTTTCCTCCCCTTCTCTGTGTGCGTTCAGTATTGGGGGCAGAGTAGGGGGCCCTTTACAGACTGCTACCCCAGGGCCCATCATGGCTGTAATCCAGCCCTGAGGAGGAGTGGGGCACGTGTGAGTCTGAGGCCATCATAGCATGTTCTCATAATGGAAGACTGTTCTTTAGCCTTAAGATGCTGTCTCTAGCAAACTACATTTGATATCAGACAAAATAAATTTTCACCAGTGTACTCAGTATGAAGTAAGAAATTAATTTTATTTGATGATTATGCCAGCATTTTCAAATTATGCTTAGCCAAATTTTCCAATGACCTATTAAATCAGCCACATATTATCGAGTTTTGCTATTGTCTTAATCCAAGGCTTGGGTACCACAGTGTATAGCCTGAACTGAAGATGAATGACATCATTAAGAATTTAAGCTGAACACAGAGCTTAAGTTAGCAAGCCAAAGGAAGTACGGTCAGGAAGTGGAGCATTTGTGAGTCATGTCATGTGTATGTGTATGGTGAGCCATTTCTGATAATGTTCAGCCAAACCAGTGTTGATGTTGGAAGATTTGGCGTGGGAACTACAAGTATATTCCTGACTCCCTTTTGGCATTTTATTTGTATTTACTTTCACAATAACTTGGTTTTCTCAGATGGCCTTTTTTTTTTTTTTTCATTTCCTCAGACTTTATTTATTTAACAGTTATTAGAACAAAGGGCCCTAAGGACTTGAGTGTTCTATACAGGAGGAGAATCAGCATCCAGAGATCATCTCCTGTTCTTTGCATGAAAGGAAAATTTCTGTTTTCCACCAGGAAGCCTTGCTTTGTAATAATTTCTTCTTGATTAGCTCAGACTTTTTTGTGTCAACCATTGTCAGTCTTTTACTATCCTAATACAATTGGCATTTTTCAGTTTTGATTATCTTGGCTTATTCTGTAACTTCAGCATTACTAAAATCCCAAATTAATTAAAAATTCTACTTTTCGATCCAGTAACGACCAAGAAATTGACTGTACTTTGTGGCATGCAAAACATATTGAAGAGTAAATGCACACTGATAGGCATCGAACAATCTGAGAGGGGTTTGAACCAGGAATTCTGGCAACCAGGCACAGTTGCCTTATGCTTGACACTTAGCGTGCCCAGGTGTCCTACCATCCTTGATTTTGGAGAGCTGGCAGAGGATGGTCCTCTATTTGAAGGTGTCTTCTATTTGATGGGCTGTCCAGTCCAAGTCTGTTTTCAAGTCAAAGGCCATAAGGGCAGACAGCAGCAGGGGCCTGGAAGTTTCTCAGCAATAGTTAGCACTTAGACAGTAGACACACAGATCACCTGGTCAGTCTTCTCCACTATAATGAGATGTATTGTATTTCTCTTTAAATTATAGTTTTCATTTCTAAATTGGTACCTACACATATACATTTGCATATGCAAAAGTTATGCAAATTGGTGTCGTCATTTCCCCTCTTTTTTGGCAATGCATAAATGGCCACCCTACTGACACTACCATGCAGCTAGCCAGAAGAAGGAAACGCTGGCCTTCTCTCCATTATACTTAGGAACTACCAGTGCCACTGCCAGAAGGCAGTACTGCAAGTATTCATTAGCAGTGGTCAGGTGTCACAAAGGCCAATATGGTTTATCTGGGCTTTGTAGGCCTTAGTGACAAACTCTGTGACCTTGTTTGCATGATCACCGCAGCCTACCATGGCCTATTAGCCATAGTGGGTTGTGGCATCTGTGGGTGCCAGGTTGGCGATCCAAGTCTCTGCTGCCGCGGCTTCTCATTATGTGCAAACCCAGAGACGGTGGGTTGCTGGGGTGGTTGGCAAGCCACTCAGAAGCCATGAGCTGTTTTAGAGTTGCAGGTGGCTTGTCAACCACCCCAACAACCCACCCTTGCCAGGTTCACACCTAATGAGAAGCTACAGCATGCCCCTGCTACACCCCAAATATTCAAAATGGCGGCCACTGCCACAGCGAAAAACCCCACAGGGAAATTCACCCACAGAGGCTTCTTGTTACATGCGAATTGGGCCTGTGAAATGTGCTGTTTGAGTGAAGAGGAAGCTTTTCTCAGACTATCTGTACCTGCTTGCCTGCTCTGTGCTTGCTTTGTCTCCAAAACGTCTGTCAAGGTGGACACTGAGCCCATAGAATCCCAGAGTAGTTCTGTCTGAGGAAGAGGAGTTGCTCCTGGGAGAGGAGTGCGCTCCTCTTTCCCAGGGCCAACAGCTGACGGAGATTTCTCCCACCGGCATTCCTAGCTTAGATAGCAGTCCTGGGAGTGACAGAGCGCGGGAAGCAGACTTGATGGACGCGCGTCACCAACACAGAAAGCGGCGCCAAATGGAGGGTGCGGAAAGGAGGCGTAGTGCCCGGCTGGCGCGCAAACAACAGTTGCAGCCAGAGGATCCAAGGGAAAAGGGGAGGGGCTCTCCCTAGCCCATAAGTTCAGGGACTGCCAGTGGTTCCCTTTCAAACGGGGACCAACTGTTCCAACTTAGGCATAGGTACTCTGCTGCTCATATCTAGTTGCTAATAGTAGAGTTGTTAAGTTGTAAAGGAGGAATAAAGCTTTGAAAAGAATCCCTTTGTGTGTGTCTGGACTTGGCTACTGGATTAGACTGAGAGAGGCCTCCAAGGAGCCCTTGACAACGTCTAAGGTTGTGCTGACTTTTTGTGATGTTTGTTTTGAGATGTGACATCACGAGTTTTTTTTTGGTGAGGGTACTCTCAAAAGTGTTATTTGGCAGAGTGATTCCCCTGGGTGGAAGAGAAGAACACACCTTTATTTGCAAAACAGTTGTCTGTCATTTATGTATGTGGGGCAGGGCAGGAGATCTGCTTAAGCACCATATTTCCCATGGCGTTTCAAGTTCTTTGCAGGGGCGGGGTGTGTGAGTGTCTGATTCTTGGGAATATTCTCTGACAGGGGTGGGAAACCTGTGCCCCACAGATGTTGGTGGACTACAACTCCCATCAGCCCTAGCCAGCATAGCTGATGGTGAGGAATGGTGGAAGCTGCAGTCCAATAACATCTGGAGGGCCATTGGTTCACCATCCCTGCTCTCTGAGAATATTAGGGGTATTTATTTATTTATTTATTTATTTAACACCTCTCATCAAAATGTTCCCAAAACAGTTTACATAGTAAAACTAGGCCTAAAAAATGTACCCCCCCCCCCTTTGCCTCTGTATGCTTTGGGCATGTGCCAATTTTCAAACTTTGGAGGTAACTATTAATTGCTATCCCTTTCTTAGCTTCCTCCAGTTTTTGTGCTTTTCTTTAAAACCTCTAAATTTATCCATAAGCACCTTTGTTATATCTTCTAAAGTTGGACATGGGTTTTCCATTTTGTTGCTCTTTGCTGTTTCTAGTTCATGTTCTAACAATATTTAAGTTTGAATAATTTATATCCACGCTTTTTTTTAGCAGTCATTAATGAATTACTTAGTCCCAGTAATCATATAGTCGCATTAAATACTCGCAGTCTTAATTGTATGTGGTCTCATTGTTTACCCACAATCTCATTAATTGCAGAGATAATAATTGAGTAATAATTGTACTAACTGGTAGCGATTGCACAAAAACGTGCAATCAACTTACCATGAAAACCCATATTATCTTATGTATATCACACCAGTTGATATTTTTATCCTTCTTAGTGAGTACTTACGTTTCTTAGGAATAAATCTGTCTGCTTTATTTCAGTTTAATGCTATTCTCAGTTTACTACTAAGGTTAACATAATCTATTGTCCAAAGACAATGGGTGAACTCCAACACTGTGCAAGCAGACTTCTACTCACCCATCAAAACTTTGTCCTCCTCTCCCCTTTGCAGCAGCCCACAACGCCCCAAAATCTGGTCTAGAGGGTTCCCCAGCACGCTGAAGCCAATCTTGAGGACGTGTGAGGCAGTGCATGGGGGAGGGGCAATCATCCCCTTCCTGTTCTGCTATTGGAGGCAATTCTGTCAGCAGGGGAGGTTTATTCTATCTATGTATCTATCATCATTATTTCTAGGCAGCCTTTAAGGGAGGAACCCTCACAACCCAATTGCTGTAGGACCACAATTAGCTGGAGTTCTTGAAAACCTGCCATCAGTCGACTGATATCCCCTGTAGTTTTTGGTCATAGAATCATAGAGTTGGACAAGACATCAGAGATTATCTAGTCCAGAGGTAGGCAACCTTTGTGGACTCGTGGGTGCATTTGGATTTTTTAGGATGTGTTGAGGGTGCCACCATAAAATTGGCTGGTGTTGAGGTGTGGCTGTTGAGGTGCTTGATAACGCGATGCCGAAAAGACAAAGGACACCAAAGTCATTAAAGAGAAGAATTTATTTATGGAGCCAGGACACCAGTCAGACAGACGCACTGAACTTACCATCTTCCAGGCCCTGCCCCAGTCTGCTTTTGGGACTGTTTGTTGCTGCTTTCTTTGTGAGGGAGGCCATCATCATTAGCAGAGAAGAGAAAAAGAAGAGAAAGACTCCCAGGCTGATTGCCAACCTGAGCTAGCTGTGTCTGCTCTCCTGGTGCGGCTGTTGTCTCCCAGGACCAATGTGGGGGGTGTCACCCAAGTGGTGGCGACGCTGAAGGAGGAGCCACCAAAGGCAGTCACCCTTTTGGGGGGACAAGAGTACCTTGGATAGCTCCTTTAGAGTTCTGAATGGTTCTGACTGAAACCCAGAGCAGATTCACTGCCCCACTGACATCAAAGCCACCAGCCCCCACTGTCCATGGGCCTTCCCCTCAGGTACAGCCCCCTTCTCTTCTCCCTCAACAAGAGCAGCAACCTTCTGCAAGCAAGAGGCCTGAGTGACCACCCAGCCAGCCATAAGGTGTCTTTATAAGGAGGCCATCTATCATTTCTCCCGAACATGTGTTTCTTTAGTAAGGCTATTTAGAGAGAAGGCAGCGAATCATGGTAGGTGTAGGCAAATAAATGCAAATGCAATTATGTAGTGATGTCACACTCTTGTAGGAAGAAAAAACACAGAAATAAACCAGCCATGACATTGACAAAAGTATTTGCGGGTAAAAGTAACTAGGGGAATAACAAAAGAAAACATTGCCTTTCACAAATCATGGACGGGTTCATGAAACTGAATAGGCTGTTTCAGCTCGGTGCTACGAGTGTCTTCCCTTAACTTGCTCTGGAGCACAGGAACAGCAAGAATAAATTCTATTTACAATAAATTTAGAACATTCATAAGAGGTTATGCATAGCAGAATGCAGATGACACTGTCACATTTTAGAGATGGTTAGAAACGCATCAGAACAAGGAGAGGTGCAGACTACCTCTCCCGTGGACAACTGGCAGGTTCCAACCTCCAGTTTGGCTAAAGCCACTCATCTTTATCAAATGACAAGCCCAGAGGAGGCACTGCCTTGTCCTCATCCAATGTCATAAGGGAAGCTGTCAAGGGAAATCAGGAGCTGAAGTGAAGCAAAGCAAAGAGCTGGATACACCAGAGGGACAGGGGCATGCAGGAGACCAGAAGCACAGCAGCTATGTCCCTTCTCTCAGGACAGAAACATCTGAAGCTGGAGACAGAACAATTTTGGGGGAAGGGCCATCGCTCTGTAATACAACATGTTTTATATGCAGAAGGTTTGAGGTTCAATCCCCAGCAGCTCCAGGCAGGGATGAGAAAGACTCCTGCTTGAAACCCTGGAGAGCCACTGCCAGTCAACATTGATAATATTGAGCTAGATCACGGGTGGGCAACTTGTGGTCCTCCAGATGTTTTGGCCAACAACTCCCATCACTGGCTATGCTAGCTAGGGCTGATGGAAGCTGTAGCCAAACCATCTGGAGGGCCACAAATTGCCCATCTCTGAGTTAGGTAAACCAGTGGTCTGAGAGCTTTTCTACATGAGGCTGTTAATTGGCTGTTAATCCACTCTGTCTACTTTCAGTTGCGTAGCATCATTGAGGTCCAAGCACTACACGAGGAGTGTTTCTTTTCCTGCTTTTTTGCTACATAACCTCTAGATGGCACTGTGGTGTAGTGGAATAGTGCAAATACGCAAGAGGAAATCACGCTTTCTTTCACTTTCGCAATTAAATGCTGCATTTTCCCTGCTCTTAAAAAAACTTGCTGAAAGTGCTGGTTAGACACAGAAGTGAAAGTGGAGGGTCACAACATCGTCTAAAGAACCTGTAAACATCTGTGAGTAGGGAATGATGAGTGCATGGTAAATGCCTTATGTTGAAAAGCGCTGTCTCAGTATAAGGCAGCTTCCTAGCAGCCCAAACCTTTGAATACAATTTTGTTCTGTCCTACTGTGGGTACTCGTTGAATTGGTTTGCTGTTTTCATCACATTTCTCACTGATCGAGGGAAAATCCAATTCTTCCTGCTGGATGGGAGACATAATATAGACAATAAATTTACCATGTGGAAAATGGGAAACTCTACCACTTTCTAGATAGGCCTGGATTCACCATATATGAGAATATGTTGTAGATCAAATTTACAGGCTGTATGTAGTAAAGACAGATGACCAAGCAATCACATGGTGGAAAACACATGAGAAACTGGTCATCTGTATTTATCCCAAGTCCCTGATAGAAAAAGATATATGTGGCTGCTCTAGGTGCTATTGGCTAGCATCTCATGGCATCACTGGACTCAGGAAAGATTTCCTCCCCTCCATCTCTGGGGCAGTAACAACTATGGGCTAGCCAGAGTCAGCTCTACATCACAGAGCTCCATAAGTTTTTCTTCCTGGCAAAAAATAGGTTTGTATCCAAGCCATAAGCAACAATAACAGTTTGTTTTGTTGTTGTTGTTCAGTCGTTAAGTCGTGTCCAACTCTTTGTGACCCCATGGACCATAGCACGCCAGGCCTTCCTGTCCTCCTTGTCCATTTTAGTTTGCTGATTCCCAAGATGTCGATGTTCAATCTTGCCATCTCATGTTTGACCACCTCCAGCTTACCTTGATTCCTTGATCTTACATTCCAGGTTCCTAAACAATATTGTTCTTTACAGCATCAGACTTTCTTTTCACCACCAGACACATCCACAGCTCAGTGTCCTTTCAGCTTCAGCCCAGCCGCTTCACTCTTTCTGGCGCTACTTGGAAATTCCCTCTGCCCTTCCCCAATAGTATATTGGACACCTTCCGACCTGAGGGGCTCATCTTCTGGTGTCATCTCTTTTAGCCTTGTGATACGTTCCATGGGGTTTTCTTGGCAAGAATACTGGAGTGGGTTGCCATTTCCTTCTCCAGTGGACTACATTTTGTCAGAACTCTCCACCATGACCTGTCCGTCTTGGGTGGCCCTGCACGGCATAGCTTATGGCTTCACTGAGTTACGCAAGCCCCTTCACCACAACAAGGCAGTGATCCATGAAGGGGGACAGTTTGTTTAGTCTTCCTATATTTATGTATTTATTTTATCGCTTAATTTATATCCTGCCTTTCTGCTCAAAAAAGGTACTCATTACAGCTAAGAAGCCAATCCAGATTAAAACAAAATCTTAATTAAAACATAAAATAAAAATAAATCAGTTAAAAACACAACTATGTAGGAAGACACCAGTCATTCTGCCCAGTTTGCACGTAGTGATTAAGGGAGCCATCCTATGGGCCCTAGAGAGCTTCTGAGGGCCCATAGGATATTTCAGATTCCCCAATCCAAGGTTGGAGACAGTGCTCCAACCTCAGAGGTGGTGTAATCGGAGCTCTGCCCCCTCCCCATCACAGCCAGTGTGGATAGAACCGCACCAGCTGCTTTCTGAAGCCAGGAACTCAACCTCAGAGAAGAGGAAAAGGAGACATTTTGGTGGGTGGGGAAGGGAGGAGACTGGAGAGGCCAGGATATGAGCTATCCTGAGGCCTCTCCAGCCTCTTGCCCTCCCCCTCAGAAGCGCCCCAGCGAGATGGGCAAAAAAGCCTGTCTGGCGAAAAACACAGGCTGGGAGGATGGGCAGGTGAAGGTCGTCTCCACTGCTCCTCCCACCCTGCACTAAATGCTCATCAGGCTCCGAGATCATTGAAGGCAGAACCCATAGGATTGTGCCCTAAGGCCTCCTATGGTTCTGAGTTGCACCAGACCCTTAGGCCTTGAGTGGAACATCCTGTTTGTCTTGCCAGTCTGTGACTTTGTGCTGTCACCTCTCTCATTCTTCTGCTCTTTGCCTGAGTCGAGCTGGCTGCAGCCTCTGCGTTCCACTTCCATGTGTCCCAGTCATCCGCACAGGGCCCTTCCATTCTGTGCTCCGCTTCCAGCTCTTCTATAGTCTTCTCCTTCTCTACCTACTCCCCTGCTTCTGACCACCGCTTCCATATAGCCTTGAGTCATTAGCCCTGTGTAGGTGTTCAAAGAACGTGTGTGGGCATAAAGCGGGCACGCCAGTCCTGCCCCCTATGTTGCTGCCCCCACCTTTGCCATTCCTCACCTTCCGCACTGAGCAGGAGTTCCAAAGGGCTGTCCCCTTGGAAGCTGCTCAGGGCCACTTCCTGTCGCTTTCCTTGGTTAACCCTTTCCTGGATCCTATCCTTGCCTGGTCTTAGCCCCATCCAAGCTCCCCTGCCTCTGTCTCTTATTTATTTATTTTATTTTATTTATTTTATTTTTTTATTTATTATATTTACTAATCACCCATCTGGCTGGTCACCCAGCAACTCTGGGTGATGTACAATAATAGAAGCAGTTTAAAACAATAAAATTCTACATTACAAACACCATATTCTAAAAATACCCTAATCCACCCCAAATGTCTGCCTGAACAACCACGTTTTTAATGCAGGGTGGAAGTTCATTAAAGAGGGGGCATGGTGGAGTTCCCTAGGAGGGAGTTCCACAGAGTAGGGGCCACCACAGAGAAGGCCCTCTCCCGCGTCCTCACCAGTCTAGCGGTCCTGGCTCATGGGACAGAGAGAAGGCCATCCAAGGCTGATCTTGTTAAGCGGCCTCTCTGGTGTTGCTGGAGGCGCTCCTTAAGATAGACAGGGCCGGAATCATATAGGGTTTTAAAGGTCAAAACCAACACCTTGAATTTGGCCCAGAAAACAACTGGTAACCAGTGCAACTCCTTCAGCGCTGGAGTGATGTGGTCTCGCCGGCGGCTGCCTTTAATCAGGCAAGCCGTCGCGTTCTGTACCAGCTGCAGCTTCTGAACCATCTTCAAGGGTAACCCCATGTAGTCTAAACTACATTACATTATGTATGCGCATTACAGTAGTCTAAACAAGAGGAGACCAGGGCATGTGCTACCAATGGGAGCAGATGGTCGGGAAGGAAGGGGCGCAGCCGCCGTATCATATGGAGTTGGTACAGCGCTATCCAGCTCACAGCTTCTGTCTCCCTGTTCTTTGAGATGCACGTGTGGTTCAGACTGCTCTGGTCTTTCCTCCAGCAAACCCTGTCAGCCACAAGCAGCTTTTTTAAAGGTGTTAAAAAAAAAAAAAGTGAAGTATGAATGCATATACACTTTCTGTCGGTGGAAGCTGGTGGCTCTGATTTCAGTGGCGCTACGGATCCATGCCGGGTTTCAGTCAGAACTACCCAGAATTCTAAAGGAGCTATCCAAGGTGCTGGACCCCACCCCCAAACTAGGTTCAGCACCTTGGATAGCACCTTTAGAGTTCTGGCTAGTTCTGGCTGAAACCCGGAATGGATTCATAGCCCCACCGAAATCAGAGAAAAGACAGCAAGGCTAGCTTGTTCCCCGTATAACAATATCCTGGCATTTGGGAGAGTTCCACACTTAAAGGCAGCCTAAAAATAACTTTAAACAAATTTTAAACATTTTAAAATGATTTTCTTATTTCTTTAAAAAAGATTTTTAACTGCACGTACTGCTTCCCCCTCTCCAACACTGAAGCTCACGTTGACTGACATTTAAAATCTTTATTTAAAGGAGCAACTGGGTGGTTTTTTTTACGTTTGTCTGATTATCAAAGTTGGATTAAAACGCCAGCCACTGAAGCGGTTAGGGGGAAATCACTCTGAAAATGTTACATCTGTCAGCCCGTTAAGGGGATATAGTTATAGAAAGCAAAGTGAGCGGTAAAACTCATTCAAGAAGGAGACTTATTAGAGCATATCCAAACAAGTGGGAACAGACAAACTTTTTCCCAAGTAGGCAACCGTCCAGCACCTGTTGCAGAGACGCTAAGCACTTCTTTGTTGTTGAAAAATCAAGGCAACAAGAAGTAGAACTTGATGGGTACCACACACCATAGGGTTGCCAACTTGTTTTCCTGGGCTTTTAAGTGCTTCCTGTGTCGCAGAAATTTAGCAGGTGAAGCATTTCCTGGCACGGAGATGAAAAGAAGTGGAAAAGCTTCTTCCAAGTCAGGAGGTTCTTAAAAACACAACAGCTCTGTTTGGCAATTGCATCCATCACTGACAGTCATGTACCGTTCAACACATTATTGTTCTACAGGAAACCACAGTGAGAAAATGTTTAGCATAGTGGCACTATACCTACACAGATGTTCTCAGCACAGGTGATGCAGGATGCTCTTGACATGTGTCTTAATTTGGCATGGGTTGAGAGAAAGTGCAAGGCAAACTATTGTTCCTGCACCTTAAGTGGGAAAGTACTGTCAAGAAGAGATAAAAGAGGAGGCTTCAAGGCTTGTTTACAAAAGGAACCCTAAAGGTACTTGTGCTGCATCATTCT
Organism: Heloderma suspectum; assembly: GCF_057233095.1. Classification (NCBI taxonomy): domain Eukaryota; kingdom Metazoa; phylum Chordata; class Lepidosauria; order Squamata; family Helodermatidae; genus Heloderma; species Heloderma suspectum. The sequence goes on along the minus strand of NC_139460.1, from coordinate 39,975,556 downwards.
TGCTCTCTGGCTTGTTCAGATTGAGCGGGGGCGGGGGGTCTTGGTTGCTGTCCTCTTTCAGTCCATGACTCATAACCAGGCAGTCAATCTGTAGGTCTCCCACTATATTTAACCACTGATTAACATATCCATTATTCATCTTCATCCACACTCCTTATAAATGCTTTATAAAGGGCATTTTAACAGAGAGAGTATCACTAGATTAAGCCCCTCCTTCTAAATATCTTGAAATAGGTAATATGTAGAAAAGAATAGGTTTCCACAACAATATGGGGTTCATGATATTTGTGTCTAGGTAAAGCTCAGTTTTTAATGCTTTTAATCTTTGTAAACCACCCAGAGAGCTTTGGCTATGGGGCAGTATAGAAATTCAATAAACAGAGAGAGAGAGAGAGAGAGAGAGAGAGAGAGAGAGAAAGAGAGAGAGAGAGATGATTAAGTTGATCTTAATTTTTTTAGGTATGTCGAGGTAGAGGCAGCCAGATGGCATTCCCAGGGCAATGCTAAGGGCAGGTTTTCTGTATGAATAAAATTACAGGGCCATGATTTATTTTATTTATTTATTTATTTATTTATTTATTTCATTTCTATACCGCCCAATAGCCGAAGCTCTCTGGGCAGTTCACAAAAATTAAAACCAAACAATACACAATAAAACAATTTAAAATATATAGAACATTAAAACCACAATATAACAATACAACCACAATAAAACCTAGCAGCAGTGCAGGAGTTTAAAATACAGATTTAAAACAACAAAGATAAAAACTTAGAAAGCTAAAATGCTAAAATGCCTTGGTCGCCCTGTGGGATGACCTCTGCCGGGAGAGGGACAGGGGGAGTGCGACCCTGTTGATTCTCCTGGACCTCTCAGCGGCTTTCGATACCATCGACCATGGTATCCTTCTGGATAGGTTGTCTGGGTTGGGAGTTGGAGGCACTGCACTACAGTGGTTCCGCTCCTACTTGGATGGCTGATTCCAGAAGGTGGTGCTGGGGGATTATTGCTCTGTGCCATGGCAATTGTGCCATGGGGTTCCACAGGGCTCTATTCTATCCCCCATGCTGTTTAACATCTACATGAAACCACTGGGGGAGGTTATCCGGAGGTGTGGGCTGAGGTGCCATCAATATGCGGATGACACCCAGCTCTACCTCTCTTTCTCATCAAAACCAGGTGAGGCAGTGGCTGTTCTGAACCAGTGCCTGGGCACGGTAATGGACTGGATGAGGGCTAATAAACTGAAACTCAATCCAGACAAGACGGAGGTACTGTTAGTGGGTGGTTTGTGTGCCCGGCTAGGTGATATTCAACCTGTTCTGGAGGGGGTTGCACTCCCCCTAAAGGATCAGGTTCGTAGTTTGGGGGTGCTCTTGGATCCAGAACTGTCACTTGAGGCACAGGTGAACTCAGTGGCACGGAGCACTTCTTATCAGCTTAGGCTGGTATACCAGCTACGGCCTTATCTGGACAGAGATAGCCTAGCTACAGTTATCCATGCTCTGATAACTTCTCGTCTGGATTACTGCAATGCGTTATACGTGGGGCTGCCTTTGAAAACGGTCCGGAAACTTCAGCTGGTCCAAAATAGGGCAGCAAGATTGTTAACAGGGACTGGCCTGCGAGCTCATATTACGCCAGTACTTTTCCAGCTGCACTGGCTGCCAGTCCATTTCCGGGCCCGATTCAAAGTGCTGGTGTTAACATTCAAAGCCCTTCACGGCTTGGGGCCAGGTTACCTGAAGGATCGCCTCCTCCCATATGTGCCTGCCCGGACCTTAAGATCATCCTCAGCGGCCCTTCTCCATGAGCCCCTGCCAAAGGAAGTGAGGCGGGTGGCTACTAGGAGGAGGGCTTTTTCTGTTGTGGCACCCCGGCTCTGGAATGAGCTCCCTAGTGAGGTTCGCCTGGCGCCTACATTGTACTCTTTTCGGCGCCAGGTGAAGACCTTTTTATTTTCCCAGGCATTTTAGCTTTCTAAATTTTTATCTTTGCTGTTTTAAATCTGTATTTTAAACTCCTGTACTGCTGCTAGGTTTTATTGTGGTTGTATTGTTATATTGTGGTTTTAATGTTCTATATATTTTAAATTGTTTTATTGTGTGTTGTTTGGTTTTAGTTTTTGTGAACCGCCCAGAGAGCTTTCGCTATTGGGCGGTATAGAAATGAAATAAATAAATAAATAAATAAATAAATAAATAAATAGGGAGAATCCATCCCATCACCACCATCACCAGCTTTCATTGTAGTGTCGCATGCCATATGTGATTACTTCTCAGAAGCACCTATATTTCTCTTTATTATAAGGGATACAATTGTCAGCTACAAATAATCTAAAATAGAGTACTTTTTCCCCAATTTACATTTGAATATATTGAAGAACAGGCCTTTGACCTTTGCTGTGAATGTTTCCTTCCCTCACTGTAATCTTTTTGTAGCTCTCCTCCCTGGAAAGCCACTTATTATATTCAGAGATGGTGCTTCTGTATATAACTATGGAGAAATGTATGGCCTGGTTCGCACAACATTCTGTTGCTTGCCATGATTTATCTATGTGCCAGGCTGCATATTTATGTGCCAAGTCATATTGTGCGAACCCGCTACTGTGGGTTATGTGAGGGTTAAACAACCCCCACTTAACCCTACAACAGACGATGGGTGGACGTCTCGTGCTGTGCCCTCTCAAGGGTTAATTAACTCATTAAGGGCTGTTGTGTCATATGAACTGGTCCTATGTGAAAGTAAGAATATCATTTTAATAGATTGATGTAACACCAAATGGATCAGAGCTGCAAGGATCATAGTTTGGGGCAGTGTCCATGGTCAGGCAAAGGACTAGGCAAAGTTTTTATTGAGCAAGCTGGAAGAAGAAGAGTAAAAAAAAAAAAATCATTCAGGGCGCAATCCTATACATGTTTTAGACAGAAAAAGTCCTACAGCTCCCAGCATCCCCTAGCCTAGATTTAGGCTCAGGTCAAATTGGTTAATGGCAAGGAGGTTGTTCCTCTATAATATATGTCTACTTTGACTCTTTGCTTGAGTCATCTAATGCTATCTGCTGTTCATGCATCTGTTTTGTGGTCTGTGGGTTACTCTTTGGAGGATTATGTAGAAGAATTTGCAGGAGGAAGGAGGTTGGATTTGATGACTTACTGGTCAGTTACCACTCTTTTATGTATGTCTTTATCAGCAGCAGGAACCACTGGAAACTTAAGGATGACAGTGCAAGTACAGCAAGGTGCTTGTAAGTAGAGATGGGGAGAATTTCATTCAGTTCACGTTATGATAAGAACTTACCAAATTTGCATCTTCAAATCAATGTGCCGACTGGAACACAGTTATTGTTAGATATTCAGACTTCTCCGAATTCTGCAATTCAGTTCTCTCCCCTCCCCCCACCCCCAAATGCTTATATGAGGGGAAAGTGTGCACAAACATGCATATGTTAGTGAAAAAAAATGTTTTAAAAAGTATATAAGGGAAAACTGCTTGCAGAAAAAAGGAGTATATTAGGTAAATGAGTACAAAAATATGAATATTGGGAAAACTAATATTATGCATTTCACTCGGAAGTACATCACACTTAGTTCATTGGGACTTACTCTCATGTGAATGTGCATAGGATTGCAGCCTTACAGTACAATGAATTTTACTGTGAGTAAAGCCTTTCCCAAGGCCCTGTGACCAAACTCCTTCTGCAAGGAGTGATGTGTCTACCTGGAGGGTTGTGGTTGCTGTAATAGGTGGTGGAAGTAACATACCATTTCTCCCAGCACAGAACCAAGTGTCACAGCACTCAACCCTTCTGAACTGAGGTAAGACACTACCCTTCAGTGTAGTTAGATGCTATGTAATTGCAATGCATTGCTAACATGTTCTGAGGGTCTTTGCAAGTGAGGGGGATCGGGATAAGACTAGATCTCGTTGTCTCCACCTACTGTGACCTCCTGGCTCTGCCTACTATTAGCTCCCCTCCCTTCTGCCCTACCAGCCCCAATAGGCACCTGCCACCAGGAAACCAAAACCAAGTAGCACTGCTGGGCACTCCAACCATCCAGCAGGCACCGAGGCAGAGAAAATTGGGACACCTCCACTGCCCCTCACTGGCTCTGGATTGGAGGGGAAATGCTTCCTCTTGTCCCTGACTTCATGCTGTGTTTTGTAGTTGTGACCAGAGGGGCGGGGGTGGAGGGTGCTGTTGCACTCATGTCCTGCTTGTGGGTTTCTCATGGGCAGCTGGTTGGCCACTGTGTGAACAGAATGCTGGACTAGGGGCCCTTGGTCTGATCCAGGAGGGCTCTTCTTATGTTCTTATGCCTGTTCCTTGAACTTCTCACTGGACTGAAGTGGGGAGTGCACAGCAATATGATGCTGTCTTGCTACTGCTGGAACCTGTCAAGACCTAAAGACTCTCAGGAGTATTGTGCATTTACTCACATTAAAGAAGGCCATCAAAATATACCTTTACAGTGCAGTCCTATGTGTGTCTACTCAGGAATATGTCTTATTGAGTTCAATGGCACTTACGCCCAAGTTAAGTGTGTACAATTCCAGACTTAATCAATAATGGCATAAACATAGACTAAATCATGCTTGTTGTTATGCTGTTGGAAGCAATAAGCTTTTAAAATCCTGACACAAGCATCTACTGTTGTCTTTGAGGCAGGTTTGACAGTAAACATACGTTTTAAACTGAGATGCACTTAAACTGAATAAAACATCTTGGCATCAGCCTCTTTCGGATATCAGCGATTAGACGTTCTGCTAAAACGTATACCAGTATTGGAGAGCTGATGTTGTCTGGTATGCTACTCCACTGTTTACCAAACTGAGTAATATGTATTCAATAGGTATTACTGGAGATAATGTTAGGCAGCCAATGTGCCAGTATTGTCATTTGGTCAACTCCAACCATAGAATCATAGAGTTGTGGAGGGCCTTGTTAGCCATCTAGTCCAGGGGTGATGAACCTTTTTCAGCCTGAAGGCTGAATTCCATTTCAGAGAAGCTCTTGGGGACCATATTCCACTAGTGGGTGGAGCCACAGGCAAAAGTGGGAGGCCCCCAACCCTCCAAATTCCATTGTTACCAGTTTATAGAAGAAAGCATTTCTACTCAGAAGTAAGCATGAGCATAGAATCATAGAAACATAGAATAGTAGGATTGAAAGAGGCCTATAAGACCATTGAGACCAACCCCCCTGCTCAATGCAGGAATCCGAGTCAAAGCATCCCTAACAGATGGCTGTCCAGCCTCGTCTTGAATCCCTCCAGTGTGGGAGAGCCCACCACCTAGGGATGTCAGAGAATTCCGCAACGGATCTCAGTGAGGCCGAATACCAGTACATTCGGCCCCCCGAAATCCCCGAAGCCCCCGCCCCCCAACCCATGAAAGGCGCGCGAAATGGAGCGCTTACCTGCTCCCGTCCGCGCTGCTTTGCGAATCGCAGCCGTCCTGCGGCCACCATTCACTTTCTCTTCATAGCTGTGATAGGCTATGTAAATACTTACGTAGCCTATCACGGCTAACGCAGGGACACCATTTGCATCCCTCACAGCAGGGGGAGAAAAACCCAGCGTACGCAAATGGCAGCAGCTACCGCCATTTGCGTACGCTGGGGTTTTTTTCCCCCTGCCATGATAGGCTATGTAAGGTAGCCGCCGCCATTTGCATACACTGGGTTTTTTTTCCCCCTGCCGTGATAGGCTACGTAAATATTTACGTAGCCTATCATGGCTAAATACAGGGATGCAAATGGCGCGGCTATGACAACCGCCATTTGCGTCCCTGCAGGGCTGCCCAGCGGTTGGATGTCCGGCTGCGGGTGGCCAGAGCCGGCCAGCGGCTCTGTGGCTTGGCCGCGGAGTGGAGCCAGCCGGGCAGGATTCCAGGGGGGAGGACTGGATCGCTTCCCCCCCACATCGAGGATTCCAGGGGGAGGGACAGAGTACCTCCCCCCCCAGCGGAAACAGAATGGAACGGAAGGTAAGTGTTCCATCCATCCCTACCACCACCTCCCTAGGTAATTGGTTCCATGGTCATATTGCTCTAACAGTCAGAAAATTTTTCCTGATGTTCAGCCAGAATCTGGCTTCCTGTAACTTGAGCCCATTATTCTGTGTCCTGCACTCTGGGATGATCGAGAAAAGATGCTGGCCTTCCTCTATGTGACAACCTTCAAGTACTTGAAGAGTGCTATCATACCTCCCCTCAGTTTTCACTTCTCAAGGCTAAACATGCCCAGTTCTTTCAGTCTTTCCTCATAGGGCTTTGTTTCCAGTCCCCTGATCATCTTCATTGCCCTCCTCTGTGTCAGGAGCGCCCTAGCTACCTCTTGCAGTCCCCTCCAATAGCCAACTCAGGACACAGACGACAAGGATTCTTTCCGAGGCTTTATTCCTTTATTACTTTATGACTCAGATACTAATCACTAGTGACTAAGCAAGGAACTGCACTGGGGACAGATAGCAGAGTAGCCTAAGCTCCAGGTACGGCAGTTGGTCCCTGTTTGAATGGGAACCATGGGAAGACTCTGAACTTATGGGCTATGGAGAGATCCTCCCTCTTTCCCTTGGGTCCTTGGGACACAACCATTGTTTGAGCGCCAAACGAGCAGTACGCCTCCTTTCAGCGCCCTCCATCTATTGGTGCTCCCTGCATCTGCGCCGAGCATCCAGCAAGCCCCCCTCCAGTGCTCTCTCACTGCCAGGGTCACTATCTATCCCAGGAATGCTGGCAGGAGGAATCTTTGCCAGCTGCTGTGCTTGTGAGAGATGAGTGAGCTCCTCTCCCATGGATTACTGTTCCTCCTCAGAATCAGAACTGCTCTGGGGCTCTATGGGCTGAGTTTCCACCCTGACATCATCCCCGCTCCCATGAGGCCCCCCCTCATGCTCCTACCCTGGGGCCCTGGGTTTATAGGGGTACAGCTGGTGGAAGCGCCTCAGCAGCAATGGAGCATGCACATTTTCTGTGGGTTCCCAGGATCGCTCATCTGGCCCGTACCCCTTCCAGTCCACCAGATATTGCAGGTGGCTGCGAGAAAGGTGGGAGTCCAGAATCTCCGTGACCTCAAACTCCTCCTCCCCCTCCACCAGCACTGGCAGCGGGGGGGGAGCCGGCCGAGCGATGAGGGTCACCAGAAACCAGGGGGGACAGCAAGGACCGATGAAAAACAGGATGGATCTTCATGGAGGGGGGGGGGAGCCAGATGAAAAGCAACAAGGTTAATCTGGGCCGTAATCTGGAAAGGCCCTGTGCGGCGAGGCGCGAGCTTCCTTGCGGGCGAGTAAGAGGGGAGGTATTGGGTGGACAACCAAACCCAGTCCCCCAGTTGCAGAGACAGACCCAGCTGGCGCCGCCAGTCCGCAGAGGCCTTGTAGGCTGTCTTTGTTTGCTCGAGGGAGTCCCGTAAGAGGTGGTGTACCACTCACAACTTCTCTAAAAACTCATGGGCCGCCGGCACCGAAGAGGGAGCTAGGGTGCATGGGAAAGCCTTGGGGTGGTAACCAAAATTGGCAAAAAAATGGAGTCTGGCAGGTGGAAGCATGGTAGGCATTGTTATAAGCAAATTCTGCGAGAGGCAGCAAGGAAAACCAGTCATCTTGCTGGTAATTGACATAACAGCGCAAATATTGCTCCAGAGTCGCACTGGTGCGCTCGGTCTGACCGAACGTCTGTGGATGGTGGGCGGAGGAAAGACGGAGCGTCACATGGAGAAGCCCAAGTAGTTCCCTCCAGAAATGGGCAGTGAATTTGGCTCCCCTATCCGAAATGAGACCCTCGGGCCATCCATGGAGCCGGAAAACATGCGCCAAAAACAGTTCCGCCATCTCCCTGGCTGTGGGCAACCCAGAGCCGGGGATGAAATGGGCCATCTTAGAAAACAAATCCACCACCACCAGAATAGTGGACTTACCATGTGAGCGAGGCAAGTCGGTGATGAAGTGAAGGGAGAGTAGCTTCCAAGGACCTGAGGGGGTAGGCAGGGGGTGAAGCAAGCCTGTGGGCTTGCTTGAGGGGGGTTTTGACCGCTGGCAGGTGGGGCAGGAGGCGACATAGGTCTTGACGTCCCGACACACATGAGGCCACCAAAAATCCCGCATCACTCCGTGCAGGGTCTTGGCGAAGCCAAAATGCCCAGCAGTGGGGAGTCATGGCACTGATGGAGGACTTTCTCGCGGAGGGGTCTAGAAGGCACATAGACCCGGCTGGAATGGTAAAGCAGGCCACCTTGCAGAAAGAAGGGGGTAGACTGGGGGGGGGCAGAGGCTAGCCCCAATTCCTCCACCTTTGTGCGGACAAAAGCATCCTGAGCCTGTTCAGAGCGAAGAGTGAGGAACCGCAGCTGCTGCGAGACTCAGGGCGGGGGGAGAATCAGAGAAGGGGAGGGACTCTCCTCACCCCCTAGCTGGAGGTCTGGCTTATGAGAAAGAGCATCTGCTTGCAGGTTGTCGGAGGCCTTCACATGGCAAATCTTAAGGTGGAACCGGGAAAAAAAAAGCGACCACCTAATCTGCCGCTGGCTTAAGGCACGGGCTGTCTGAAGATGTTCCAGGTTGCGATGGTCAGTTCTAACTTTGACTGGGTGCTGTGCCCCCTCCAGAAGATGACGCCAGGTCTCCAAAGCAGACTTGATGGCCAACAGTTCCTTCTCCCAGATGGTATAATTCCTCTCAGACATGTTCAGCTGCCTGGAGTGGTAGGCGCAGGGTTGCAACCTGCTGCCCGCCCGATCTGGCTGAAAAAGCACCGCCCCCACTGCAAAGTCAGAGGCATCAGTTTGCACTACAAAAGGCTTCCTTGGGTCGGAATGTAACAGGAGTGGCTCAGAACTAAAAAGTTTCTTAAGTTCCTCGAAAGCCTGTTGGGCAGATGCCATCCAATGAAAAGGAGATTTCCTGCCCTTAAGGAGGTCTGTGAGAGGAGATGTCAATCGAGCAAAGCTGGGCAGGAACTTTCTGTAAAAATTAGCAAACCCCAGAAGACGTTGCAAGTCCTTCTTGGTGGATGGAGACTGCCAGGAGAGGACAGCTTGGACCTTTGCAGGATCCATCCTAATACCGTCAGCTGAGATAATTTTCTTTGCACCCGAAGAAAGAGGACGCCCATCGATGGTCTCCACTGCCAAGGGGGCAGGAAGAGGCAGGGTAGGAATCTTGTGGAAGTGAGCGAACTTTTCATCCATGAGACTGGTCATAGCCCCAGAGTCCACTAAAGCTAGGTCCTCCACCCCACCCCACTGGGAGGAGCAGAGGTGAACATGCAATAGCAGATGGGAGGGTGGGGGGGTTGTGGAAGGCGCCCACCTGGTGGGGAACCGACCCCCACACTGGAGACCCCCAACAGGCTTGGGGGGCAGCCTAGTCAGGCCTGGGGATGAGGAGGAGGAGGGGGAGGCAGCGGGGCTGCGGGTCTGGCGCAGCAGGTTTTGGCAAAATGTCCCAGCTTTCCACACCAAAAGCATCGGCACTCCGTGCATCGCCGCTCTAGTTCCTCCGACCACAGCGGGGCTCGGGTAGCTCCCAGCTGCACTGGGGTCTCCTCCACCCCCACCGCAGGGGCGGGGGGTGGGCGAGGGGGCAGGAAGCATGGGGGAATGGGAGGAGGGAAATCTCAGCCTCCAGCACCCCGCCGGGTCTGCCAGAGCCCCTCCAGCCGACTATCTATCTGGAGGCAGGTCTGGATGAGGTCCTCCAAAGTAGGCAGGCTAAGCGTGTGTGCCAACTCATTCAAGATCTCGTTGTTCAAACCGTCCAAAAACTGAGCCACCAGCATGGCATCATTCCACTGTAAATCCTGCATCAGCAAGTGAAAAGTTGTCACGTAGCTGGAAACTGAGTCCTTGCCCTGCCTGAGGCAGCGATCTTCCCGAGAAGCCGTCTGCGTGCCGTGCACAGAGGGTCACCAAAAAATCTGGCCATTGCTGTCATGAAACCTTGATAATCCCCGAGCAGGGGGTCATTAGCGAGAAGAAGTCCCGAAACCCATCTAGCTGCCATGCCTGAAAGTAGGTTAATGATAAAGCCCACATGAACCTGTTCTGTCAGGAAATCCTCAGGTCGTAGGCGCATGTACAGCTCCGATTGGGTACAGAAAATCTGAAAAAGTCCTTTCTCACCAGAAAACTTCTCTGGCAGAGCCACCGGGCACTTGCGGCAGGGGGAAATCGGAGGTGGTGGGGATTGAACCGCAGCTTGCAGACTCTGTACGGCAGTCGTCAGTTGAGCCACTTGATCACAAAGAGCCTGGTTCTCTTGCGCAAGAGCTTGCACCGCCGGGTCCATGGCAACCTCCAGAGGCAGTAGGAGCAGAGAGAAAAAAAAAGAGGAACAGGGACCAAGCTGTCAGGAGCGACTTAGCTGCCTCTTGCAGTCCCCTCCAATAGCCAACTCCAGACACAGATGACGAGAATTCTTTCCTAGACTTTATTCCTTTATTACTTTATGACTCTTTCAGATACTAATCACTAGCAACTAAGCAAGGAACTGCACTGGGGACAGATAGCAGAGTAGCCTAAGCTCCAGGTAAGGCAGTTGGTCCACGTTTGAAGGGGAACCGCAGGAAGACTCTGAAGTTATGGGCTATGGAGAGATCCTCCCTCTTTCCCTTGGGTCCTCAGGACGTGACCGTTGTTTGAGCACCAAACAAGCGGTACACCTCCTTTCGGCACCCTCCATCTGTCGTCACTCCCTGTGTCTGCGCTGAGTGTCCAGCAAGCCCCCTCCAGCGCTCTCTCACTGCCAGGGTCACTATCTATCCCAGGAATGCTGGCAGGAGGAATCTCTGCCAGCTGCTGTGCTTGTGAGAGATGAGCGAGCTCCTCTCCCACGGATTGCTGTTCCTCCTCAGAATCAGAACTGCTCTGGGGCTCTATTGGCTCAGTTTCCACCCTGACACTCTGAACCTTTTCCAGTTGGTCTGCATCCTTCTTAAAGTGTGGTGCCCAGAACTGGACACAGTGCTCAAGATGAGGCCTAACCAGTGCTGAGTAGAGGGGAACTAGTACTACATGTGATTTGGAAGCTATGCTTCTATTAATGCAGCCCCAAATAGCATTTGCCTTTTTTTGCAGCCACATCACATTGTTGGCTCATATTCAGCTTGTCATCTACAACAGTTCCTATATCCTTCTCGCTTGTAGTATTGTTGAGCCACATATCGCCCATCTTGTAACTGTGCATTTGGTTTCTTTTTCCTAGGTGCAGAACTTGGCATTTATCCTTATTAAATGTCATTCTGTTGTTTTCTGCCCAGCGCTCCAGTCTATCAAGATCACTTTGAATTTTGTTTCTGTCTTCCAGGGTATTAGCTATCTCATCCAATTCTGTGTCATTTGCAAATTTGATCAGCATTCCCTGCACCTCCTCCTCCAAGTCATTAATAAAAACGTTGAAGACCACTGGGCCCAGGACTGAGCCCTGCAGTACCCCACTTGCTACCTCTCCCCAGTTTGAGAAGATCCCATTGATAAGCACTCTTTGAGTCCGATCCTGTAGCCAACTGTGGATCCACCTGATCGTTGTTTCGTCTAGCCCACTTTTAGCTAGTTTCCTAATCGGGATATCATAAGGCACTTTGTTGAAAGCTTTGCTGAAGTTGAGATATATTATGTCCACAGCATTCCCACAGTCCACAAGGGAGGTTCCCTGATCAAAAAATGAGATTAGTCTGGCAGGATTTGTGCTTGATAAATCCATGTTGGCTTCGAGTAATCACTGCATTGTTTTCAAGGTGTTTACAGATGGATTGCTTTATAATCTCCTCCAGAATTTTCCCAGGGACTGATGTCAGACTGACTGGTCTGTAGTTTGCAGGTTCCTCCTTTTTGCCTTTTTTGAAGATAGGGACAACATTAGCCCTAGGGATGTATGAAAGTCACTCACCTTTTGACGAAATGTGATTCGAGGTGGGGGGGAGGTGCTCCGTCCCTCCCCCCCAAAATTCTGGCCAGGGGGAGGCGCTCCGTCCCTCCCCCCCGAATCCTGGCCGGCCAGGTCTGCAAATGGCGGTGGCTGTAGCCGCTGCCGTTTGCGTCCCTGCAGTGAGCCGTGATAGGCTACATAAATGTTTACGTAGCCTATCACAGCTGAGTAAAAAAACCCAAAAAACCGCGCGTACGCAAATGGCGGCGCCCATGGGCACCGCCATTTGCATTCCTTATTTTGCCACGTCTAGTCTACGTAAACATTTACGTAGACTACAGCGAAAATAAGGGGAACACAAATAGCGTAGCGTCTACGCTATCTGCGTTCTCTTATTTTTGCCGTAGTCTACGTAAATGTTTACGTAGACTAGACGTGCCAAAATAAGGAACACAAATGGCGGCGCCCATGGGCGCCGCCATTTGCGTACGCTCGGTTTTGGGGGGGTTTTTTACTCAGCCATGATAGGCTACGTAAACATTTACGTAGCCTATCATGGTATTTTTTAAAGATCTAGCTGTGATAGGCTACGTAAATCTTTACGTAGCCTATCACGTTTTTGTTTTGTTTTTGTTTTTTTTACTGGAAATGGCGGCGGTGGCAGCTGGTCGGAAGACCGGCCGCTGCAGCTGCCGCTGCCGCCAGGAAGATTCGCTGAAGGTAAGTCCCGTCCCAGGGGGGCGGGGGGGGCAGACCGTTTCGCCACTGATTTCGGGGGGCCGAATGCGCTGGCATTTGGCCTTCCCGAGATTCGTGGCGAAATTCTCTGACATCCCTAATTAGCCCTCCTCCAGTCATCTGGCACTTCACCCGTCCTCCATGATTTTCGAAAGATATTTGACGAATGGTCGTGAGAGTTCTTCTGCCAGTTCCTTTATTACTCTAGAATGCAGTTCATCTGGCCCTGGAGATCTGAACTTATTCAAAGTAATTAGGGGTTCCTTGACCATATGTATGTCAATCTCAAGCTACAATCCTGCTCTTTCAGCCTGTACTTTGCCCTTGTCAGGGAGGTCATTCTCTTTCGGGAGAAGACTGTGCTGAAGTAGGAATTGAGCACCTCTGCCTGTTCTTTGTCATCTGTTATCATTTTGCCATCCTCATTGAATAGTTGAACTACCATTTCTTTCCTCTGTCTTTTACTATGCACATATTGTCACGATTCCCTTAGCCCCCACTTCACTTCAATGCCGAAACATACACAGAAGAGGGGCTTCAGCTTACAGCTTTTAATCTATTACTTCACAGGGTCATACAGATGCAAATTCTCAGAGAAACTCTCCTTCTACAAGGAATGCCTTCAGGGGATCCAAATGGAATTTATGAGAGTTGCCTATCGTTTGAAGAGGGAGGCAGTCTTGCTAGCTTAACTTAAGGGGGGGGGGAGGTCCCTCTCTTCTCCTGAGGCCTCTAAGTGCAGATTCTCATGCAAGGCCAATCGGGTAGAGCATCTAAGTTCCGCCCCGCCTTCTCTGTCTTTGCTCTGCACCTGCGCCTGGCATCTATTAGGTCAACCTCCTGCTCTCTGCCTCTCACGGGGGGTGGGGGGGCAGGAGGAACCCTCAAGCTCAGCCATCTGTACATTTGTAACCTGAGAAGCAGATCTACTCATATCTGGACTAGCCTGGGAAAACGCCTCCCCCATGTCTGATCGGTCTCCTTCAGAATCTGAACTGCTATCCCACTCCCTGCACTCAGAATCACCCCTGACACATATCTGAAGAAAGCTTTTTTGTTGCTTTTAGCATCCCTCGCTAACCTCAGCTGGTTCTCAGCTTTAGCCTTCTTGACACCATCCCTGCAATTCTGTGCTACCTGCCTGTACTCCTTTGTAGCTTGGCCATCATTCCACTTCCTATATGTGTCCTTTTTTGTTGTCAGATCATTTCTAAGCTTTCTGTGAAGCCACATTGGCTTCTTCTGTTGTCTTCCATCTTTTTTTCTTGTTGGAATTGTTTGCAATCGTGCCTTTAGAATTTCCTTTTTTTAAAGCAGCACATCTATTGACAAATAAGCAGGATAAGCCTCTGTATATTCAGAAGTAAGCAGGACTAATCACCCAGCAGCACTTTCAAATACAATCCCAAGTATCAAGCCCATGCATGTCTACTCAGAAGTAAGCAGGAAAGAATTACTCAGCAGCACTTTCAGAAAGCATCCCAAACACCAGGCCATTGCATGTCTACTCAGAAGTAAGCATAAGCATAATGTCTACTCACAGGCAAGCCTCTGCATGACTACTTAGAAGCAAGCAGGACTGAATCACTCAGCATCTTCCTGCCCCTGCCCCTGCCTCCTCTGCCTTGCAGGGGAAAGCCTGTATCTCTGATCAGTAGCTGATCGGAGAGGAAGTGCTTTCCCCTGCTAAGCACTGAGAAAGGCAGCCTGAATGAGAAGGAGCTTTTCCCTTTGTGGCAGAGGGAGCAGGGCCAGGGAAAGAAGTTGCCAGGCCAGATGGGGAACACCCACGGGCCTTATCAAGCCTTCAACTGTAAGTTCACCATCCCTGATATAATTCAACTTCTGCTGGATGCAGGAAACCCAAAGCTAGAGCATCCCCAAGAGATAGCAAACTAAGATCTAAAACTTCAAGAATCTGAAGTTGGTTACAGAACCTTGTTTCATCCAGACCTGGTAACCAGAGTTTCCTGGTTCAGATGTGGAAGTCTTTAACTGTGGTCCGTTGAGAAGGAAAGGGGTGGTGCACAAAGCTCATGCATAAAAAATTGAGCCAAATAAATGGAGATATATCCAAGCTGGGCCATTGTATTAGTAAATCAGGGGTTGGTCGTGGGCTATACACTGACAAATAAATACATATTTTTGTTTGTTCTTTCAAATTGATATTTGGATTTTAAATTTGTGACCCACCTTGTAGCCTTTTGTTGTTGTTGTTGTTGTTCAAGAGGCAAGATATAAATCTTTTAAGAAATAATATAAATGACTGCAATAAGATTTGCTACATATAAATATGAGATTACAAGTCACCAGCATTAAGGTTGAACAGATATAACTATCTGGCCCCCAGAACACACAGGACTATTTGCATGAAAAAGTTTATGATAGTCTTGTTCTTCCAAATCAATCACTTTGGAGTCCCAGGGTCAATGGCCCACATGCTTTTGCTCATTATTTTGGGTCATGCAGGAAGTCATATGTACATACTGTATATTGTGAAATCCACTTATCCAAGCCCTGTGCAGATACTACATTGAGTTAATGGAGACTGATGGATCCAATTTTGGTGGGGCTGTGAATCCATTCTGGGTTTTGGTCAGAACTATCCAGAACTCTAAAGAAGCTATCCAAGGTGCCAGACCTATTTTGGGGATAGAGTTCAGCACCTTGAATAGCTTCTTTAGAGCTCTGACAGAAACCCAGAATGCACTTACAGCCCCACTGAAATCAGAGCCACCAGCCTCCACAGTATTGAATGGGCAAATCCAGACCTAGGCATGCTTAGAGTAGACCCATTGAATTAATGGGACTTAAATTAATCACAGTCTCAGCAGCCTGGCCAGGTGATGGATAATGGGAGCTATAGGCCAAAACATCTGGAAGGCAACAGGTTGCCCACCTGAGATAAGCCTTTGATTGGATCCAGCAAGGTGCTTCTTGTGTTCTTAAGGACTTCAGCCCATATCTCCCAAATCCTAATCCTCTTGCCACTAGGTGACGTTGATTTTTAGAGTATCTGTCTAAGGAGCTCCACATACATAGCCTTTGCAGCCAGTGGATTAACTAAGCACTGTAAGCATAATCATTAATGGTGATATAAACCCATTTATCCAACTGTGCACCAAAACAGCATGTCCTGTACTGATCTTATAATGCTACTTTGTATACATCCTAGGGAGAGGGGGACTTGTATAATATAAATGCCAATAACTGAAATCTACAGTGATCAGTCTGTCTCTTGCAGCATACACATTGTGCATGAGATATAAAGGAAAATGGGGAGGCTGAATCGTTTTTCACAACGTGCTTTAAACCTGCTCTCCATCATCGTCTTTCCAACTGCGCTAAATCCATTTAGATAAATGAATGGTTCAAGTTTTTAATTCACATAGGACAGACGTGACTTGTAAAAGCGGGGGGGGGGATCTACTGTTCCCTTAGAAATTGTTTTTAAATTGCCTCTGTCACTTCTCAAATGCAAGGATTGCCAAAACGAACCAGCCTCAGTACCTTTTGCTCCTTAGGGAAGCAGCTGAGCAACTGAGTGATTTTTATGGCACTCTGCAATGCAGACAAACATATCTTACTTTTTCTTTTTTTAAGTGAAGCTGAACGACCTTCCTGAGAAACATCCAAGGAGCCTTCTGTGGCATTCATCCGTATCCTCCTGCAGTGTTTCTATTCTGGGCAGATGCAGGTCATCTCTGAATTGTTTTGTGGGATTATATGCTTTAAGTGATTGAAGTGGTGCATTTGAAAGCCAGAGAGAGGCTTCCAGGATCTCTTCGGGTAAAGCTTATTGCAAGGTTGATATTCGTATGGATGCTGACTTTTACAGGCAAGATAACATAAAAAGGAAGCAATAAGGGACGTGCATAGTGATTCTGCATCTCATTGACTTTAAGCAAACCTGGAGGCAAATATCTGTTTTCATCTGCTAATTCATTTAAATAGTGTCAGATTTATTCTGCCAGCCAGACATAAACCTTGATTACTCTTCCTGTATTAAAGAAACAAGCAGTCATTAGGTAAAGGAATCAGATTCTTAGTGATTGTTGTTGTTCAGTCGTTCAGTCGTGTCCGACTCTTCGTGACCCCATGGACCATAGCACGCCAGGCCTTCCTGTCCTGCGCTCTCTCCCGGAGCGTGCTCAAGTTCATATTCATTGCATCCATGATGCTATCTAGCCATCTCATCCTCTGCCGTCCCCTTCTCCTTTTGCCTTCAGTCTTTCCCAGCATCAGGGTCTTTTCCAGAGAGTTTTCTCTTCGCATTAGGTGGCCAAAATATTGGAGCTTCACCTTCATTATCTGTCCTTCCAATGAGCACTCAGGGTTGATTTCCTTTAGGATGGACTGATTTGACCTCCTTGCAGTCCAGGGGACTCGTAGGAGTCTTCTCCAGCACCACAGTTCGAAAGCATCAATTCTTCGGCGCTCCGCCTTCCTTATAGTCCAGCTCTCACATCCATACATTACTACTGGGAAAACCATAGCTTTGATTAGACGGACCTTTGTCGGCAAGGTGATGTCTCTGCTTCTTACTATGCTGTCTAGGTTGGCCATAGCTTTCCTCCCAAGGAGCAAGCGTCTTTTAATTTCATGGCTACAGTCACCGTCTGTGGTGATCTTGGAGCCCAAGAAAGTAAAATCTGTCACTGCTTCCATTTCTTCCCCTTCTATATGCCAGGAAGTGATGGGGCCAGATGCCATGATCTTCGTTTTTTTAATGTTGAGTTTCAAACCAGCTTTTGCACTCTCCTCTTTCACCCTCAACAAGAGGCTCCTTAGATCCTCTTCGCTTTCTGCCATTAGGGTGGTATCGTCTGCATATCGGAGGTTGTTGATAATTCTCCCAGCAATCTTAATTCCGACCTCTGATTCATCCAACCCGGCATTTCTCATGATGTACTCTGCATATAAGTTAAATAAGCAGGGTGACAATATGCAGCCTTGTCGTACTCCTTTCCCAATTTTGAACCAATCGGTTGTTCCATGTCTGGTTCTTACTGTTGCTTCTTGACCCTCGTACAGGTTTCTCAGGAGACAGGTAAGGTGGTCTGGTACTCCCATCACTTTCAGAATTTGCCACAGTTTGTTGTGATCCACACAATCAAAGGCTTTAGCGTAGTCAATGAAGCAGAAATAGACGTTTTTCTGGAATTCTCTTGCTTTCTCCATGATGCAGCGAATGTTGGCGATTTGATCTCTAGTTCCTCTGCCTCTTCTAAACCCAGCTTGTACTTCCGGTAGTTCTCGGTTCGCATACTGCTGAAGCCTAGCTTGTAGGATTTTGAGCATCACCTTGCTGGCATGTGAAATGAGTGCAATGGTGCGGTAGTTTGAACACTCTTTGGCGTTGCCCTTCTTTGGAATTGGAATGTAAACTGACCTTTTCCAGTCTTGTGGCCACTGTTGAGTGTTCCAGATTTGTTGGCATATTGAATGCAGCACTTTAACAGCATCATCTTTTAGGATTTTAAATAGCTCAGCTGGAATACTGTCATCTCCGCTAGCTTTATTGTTACTAATGCTTCCTAAGGCCCACTTGACTTCACTCTCTAGGATGTCCGGCTCAAGTTCAGTGACCGCACTATCATGGCTATCAGGGACATTCAGATCTTTCCTGTATAGTTCTTCTGTGTATTCTTGCCACCTCTTCTTAATCTCATCTGCTTCTGTTAGGTCCCTGCCTTCTTTGTCCTTTATCATGCCCATCTTTGCACAAAACGTTCCCTTGAGATCTCCGATTTTCTTGAAGAGATCTCTAGTCTTTCCCATTCTGTTGTTTTCCTCGATTTCTTTGCATTGTTCACTTAAGAAGGCCTTCTTGTCTCTCCTTGCTATTCTCTGGAACTCTGCATTCAGTTGGGTATATCTTCCCCTTTCTCCCTTGCTTTTCGCTTCCCTTCTTTCCTCAGCTACTTGTAAAGCCTCATCAGACAGCCCCTTTGCTTTCTTGCATTTCTTTTTCTTTGGGATGGATTGAGTTGCTGCCCCCTGAACAATGTTACGGACCTCCGTCCATAGTTCCTCAGGCACTCTGTCTATCAGGTCTAATCCCTGAAATCTATTCCTCACCTCCACTGTATATTCATCAGGGATATGATTTAGGTCATACCTGAACGGTTTAGTGGTTTTCCCGACGTTCTTCAATTTAAGCCGAAATTTTGCAAGAAGCAGCTCATGATCTGAGCCACAGTCAGCTCCAGGTCTTGTTTTTACTGACTGTATGGAGCTTCTCCATCTTTGGCTGCAAAGGACATAATCAATCTGATTTCGATATTGACCATCTGGTGATATCCATGTGTAGAGTCGCCTCTTGTGCTGTTGGAAAAGAGTGTTTGCTATGATCAGCATGTTCTCTTGGCAAAACTCTATTAGCTTTTGTCCTGCTTCATTTTGTACACCAAGGCAATGCCTGCCTGTTATCCCGGTGATTTCTTGACTTCCTACTTTAGCATTCCAATCCCCTATGATGAAGAGGACGTCTTTTTTTGGTGTTAGTTCTAGAAGGTGTTGTAGGTCTTCATAGAACTGATCAACCTCAGCTTCTTCGGCCTCAGTGGTTGGGGCATAGACTTGAATTACTGTGATGTTGAATGGTTTGCCTTGGATTCGTACTGAGATCATTCTATCATTTTTAAGATTGTACCCCAGTACTGCTTTTCCCACCCTTTTGTTGACTATGAGTGCTACTCCATTTCTTCTAAGGGATTCTTGCCCACAATAGTAGATATGATGGTCACCTGAATTAAATTCGCCCATGCCTGTCCATTTTAGTTCGCTGATTCCCAAGATGTCGATGTTCAATCTTGCCATCTCATGTTTGACCACCTCCAGCTTACCTTGATTCATTGATCTGACATTCCAGGTTCCTAAACAATATTGTTCTTTACAGCATCGGATCTTCTTTTCACCACCAGACACATCCACAGCTGAGTGTCCTTTCGGGTTTGGCCCAGCCGCTTCACTCTTTCTGGCGCTACTTGGAAATACCCTCTGCTCTTCCCCAGTAGCATATTGGACACCTTCCGACCTGAGGGGCTCATCTTCCGGCGTCATAACTTTTAGCCTTGTGATACGTTCCATGGGGTTTTCTTGGCAAGAATCCTGGAGTGGGTTGCCATTTCCTTCTCCAGTGGACCACATTTTGTCAGAACTCTCTGCCATGACCTGTCCGTCTTGGGTGGCCCTGCACGGCATAGCTTATGGCTTCACTGAGTTACGCAAGCCCCTTCGCCACAACAAGGCAGTGATCCATGAAGGGGATTCTTAGTGATACATACATGTTATTGTCTTACCTCCACTGACTACCAGATACTTACTGCTATTTATCTAGTCAATCTTTCATCACTTAATACTTTTAAGGGTCCAACCATTGTGACATGGGAGACCCATGTTTGGAGATCCCATTTTTTAAAAAATATATTTTTATTTATTAAATGTCTTAATCACCCATCTGGCCGGTCACCCAGCCACTCTGGGCGATGTACAACAATCAAAGTTGTACTGGCTGATGGGACAGAGAGAAGGCCATCCAAGGCTGATCTTGTTGAGTGGCCTGTCTGGTATTGCTGGAGGCGCTCCTTGAGATACGGCCAGAACCGTATAGGGTTTTAAAGGTCAAAGCCAACACCTTGAATTTGGCCTGGAAAACAACTGGTAGCCAGTGCAACTCCTTCAGCACTGGAGTGATGCGATCACACCAGCAGCCGCCTTTAATCAGGCGAGCCACGATGTTCTGCACCAGCTGCAGCTTCTGAACAGTCTTCAAGGGTAACCCTACGTAGAGCACATTACAGTAGTCTAGACGAGGGGAGACCAGGGCATGTACTACCGATGGGAGCAGATGGTTGGGAAGGTAGGGGCACAGCCACCATATCAGATGGAGTTGGTACAGTGCTGCCTGGCTCACAGCTGACACCTGAGGCTCCATGGATAGCTGGGAGTCTAAAATGACCCCTAGGCTGTGGACCTAGTCTTTCAAGGGTAGCTGTGCCCCATTCAACACCAGGTCAACATCCCCCAACCTCCCCTTGTCTCCCACCCAAAGTACCTCAGTTTTGTTTTGTCAGGGTTCTGTCTTTTTCTTTTTCAAAACACATTCCTGAGGATGGGATTTGGATCAAGGCCACAGTGTGGGGCAAGGGCAGTGGAGGCTGGTGGCTCTGGTTTCGGTGGGACTATGAATCCATTCTGGGTTTTAGTCAGAACCAGCCAGAACTCTAAAGGAGGCTGAACTCTATCCCCCAAATGGATTCAGCACCTTGGATAGCTCCTTTAGCATTCTGGCTGGTATCATCACCCCACTGAAATTGGAGCCACCAGCCTCCACTGGAGGAGGGGAGATCTAACTCTTCGTTTCACCCCCAGAGCTGCTATTAGCTGCAGAGGGAAAAACCTATGGGTTAGCTCAGGCATTTTCCCTCTGTGACTACAGCAGCTTTGGGGTGGGGGAAGCATACTCTAAGGGCACATATGTAGCTATACCTGAAGCTAAGCAGATCTACATCTGCTTAGTGCCTGGATGGGAGACCACCTGGAAACCCTGTGTAAGTCACCAAAACAGACATTACGTCTTTAAATCAGTACCTAACAGCTATGTCTCCCCCACATTGTAACTCTAAAGTAGGTGCAGTTGGCCTGATCCAGATTGGGACCCTAACTATTGGGGGTAGGGGGGCTTTTCAGATTTGCATCAGGGGCCCTGTGCCTATTCTAGAAATACGGATTCAAAGTACTGTCTGTTTTGGCCCTGAGTTCCATGATGGAAGAAAGGTAGGATATAAAGGTACTAAATAAATAAAGTTTGGAAATCAACCCGGAGGCGAACAGCTAACACCTGTCTGCACTGCTGTTAGTCTCAGGACTAAAGTAGACATAATATTAAATACAGCACTTGCTTCTGTGTCTTCCCGGGGTGGGGGGTGTTGGAATTGCGGTGGGAGAAGGAAGGGTTAAGCTCCTCCCTGTGCACTACAGTCCCAACTAAAATCATTCCCCACCCTGTGCCTGCTATTAATTTGGTTTATTTAAAACAGAGGTGCTGAATCTCTTCCAGCCCAAGGGCCCAATTCCATTTCAGAGAAGCATGCTAGTGGTGGGTGAAGCCAAAGGCAAAAGGGACGGGACAACAAATACCAGTGCATTTTAGATTAAAGCCTTAGGAGAGGGATTTCAGCCTCTTGGTGGTGCGGGAACTGCACAAAAGCAGTGGAGGCCGGTGGCCCCCAATTTTGGTGCGGCTGTAATGCCATTCTGAGTTTTAGTCAGAACCAGCCAGAACTCTAAAGCAGCTCTCCAAGGTGCTGAACCTATTTGGAGGATAGGGTTCAGCACCTTGGATATCTCCTTTAGAGTTCTGGCTGGTTCTGACTAAAACCCCACCAAAATTGGAGCCAGCAGCCTCCCCTGTATAAAAGCCATCATGCCAGATGACTGGGGGAAAGGGGTGGGAAGGGGGCATAGCCATGTGGTGAACCCTGGAAGGCCAGGTTTGGCCCATGTGCCTGACATTCTGCGCCACTGATTTAAAAGCTGCAGTAGCAAGTGACATATTTAGCATTGTTTCTAGCTTGGCCCTGAGTGTATAAGCCTCTCTACCCGAGGCATGTATTGTGCCCTTGTGATTCCTCAATCAAGTTAGTTTGCAGATGCTTTACACGACGTTGTCATCCTCCAGAGCCTCTCCCGTTCTTTGCAACCATTATAGCCAGGGTGTTTTCCAACAAAGAAAGTCAGGTATTTCTGCGTATTTGCACAATTCTACTATACCACAGCACCACCTAGTGGTTGTGTAATGGAACATATAAAAAGGCAGAGAAAGAAAAACCCCTGGAAAAAAACATGTTAATGGAGCTGACCTTAATTCCACAAAGAATATGGAAGCAGAAGCCTTGGTAAAGTGGTGGGTTAAAAGCCTCATGTAGAAAAACTCTGTGACAGTGATGCAGGAGAGTATTTATTTCTTTGTCCCCATGGTGGTTCTCCAATTTAAATACCCCACCTCACCCCCCACAGGTCTAGTTGGGCCTGCAGTCTTTGGCAAACTTAAGAAATTGAGATACGTGTATACAAAGCAAATGGCACGTGCTTCTGTTCTTTTCTTGATCGGGTTAATCATAAGTGACGTGGCTGTGACCAGAGGTTCCAAATCTGAGTGAGAAAAAAAATTGAATTAATATTTTAATGGTTGGCTTCATGCTGCTTATTTTTTAGCTGCCAGTAGTAAAATTAAGTGTTGCATTTAATCCTATGTACTGTGCTTGTTTCTGAATACAGTTTGAGGCATTGACTTGTAAAACTACAGTAGCTGAGCCATTGTGTTTTGGAATGGAAACTGCCTTGGTCGCCCTGTGGGATGACCTGTGCCGGGAGGACAGGGGGAGTGCGACCCTGTTGATTCTCCTGGACCTCTCAGCAACTTTCGATACCATCGACCATGGTATCCCTCTGGATAGGTTGTCTGGGTTGGGAGTTGGAGGCACTGCACTACAGTGGTTCCGCTCCTACTTGGATGGCCGATTCCAGAAGGTGGTGCTGGGGGATTATTGCTCTGTGCCATGGCAATTGTGCCATGGGGTTCCACAGGGCTCTATTTTATCCCCTATGCTGTTTAACATCTACATGAAAACACTGGGGGAGGTTATCCGGAGGTGTGGGCTCTTTCTCATCTAACCCAGGTGAGGCAGTGGCTGTTCTGAATCAGGGCCTGGGCACGGTAATGGACTGGATGAGGACCAATAAACTGAAACTCAATCCAGACAAGACGGAGGTACTATTAGTGGGTGGTTTGTCTGCCCGGCTAGGTGATATTCAACCTGTTCTGGAGGGGGCTGCACTCCCCCTAAAGGATCACGTTCGTAGTCTGGGGGTGCTCTTGGATCCAGAACTGTCACTTGAGGCACAGGTGAACTCAGTGGCACCTAGCACTTCTTATCAGCTTAGGCTGGTATATCAGCTACGCCCTTATCTTGACAGATATAGCCTAGCTACAGTTATCCATACTCTGATAACTTCTCATCTGGACTACTGCAATGCGTTATACGTGGGGCTGCCTTTGAAAATGGTCCGGAAACTTCAGCTGGTCCAAAATAGGGCAGCAAGATTGTTAACAGGGACTGGCCAGCGAGCTCATACTTTTTCAGCTGCACTGGCTGCCAGTCCATATCTGGGCCTGATTCAAAGTGCTGGTATTAACATTTAAAGCCCTTAATGGCTTGGGGCCAGGTTATCTGAAGGATCACCTCCTCCCATATGTGCCTGCCTGGACCTTAAGATCATCCTCAGTGGTCCTTGTCCATGAGCCCCTGCCAAAGGAAGTGAGGCAGGTGGCTACTAGGAGGAGGGCTTTTTCTGCTGTGGCACCCCGGCTGTGGAATGAGCTCCCTAGTGAGGTTCACCTGGCACCTACATTGTATTCCTTTCGGCACCAGGTGAAGACCTTTTTCTTTTCCCAGGCATTTTAGCATTTTAGCTTTCTAGACGTTTAGCTCTGCTGTTTTAAATCTGTATTTTAAACACCTGCACTGCTGCTAGGTTTTATTGTGGTTGCATTGTTATATTGTGGTTTTAATGTTCTATATATTTTAAATTGTTTTATTGTGTGCCATTTGGTTTTAATTTTTGTGAACTGCCCAGAGTGCTTCGGCTATTGGGCAGTATAGAAATGAAATGAAATGAAATGAATAAATAAATAAATAAATAAATATGTGATCTTATTGGTCAGAGCTGGAGGTGCTCTTTCAGGTGTGTCACCTTGCCCAGGCCACTCTCATGTGAACTTTCTGTGCCTTAGGTTGGATACTTCCATACAGCTTAGATTAAATGCTAATGCTCCATGAATGTATTTTGCTAACCAACAAAGTTGGTTAGGCAGAGCATCATGATTATTTCTGTACATCGCTTTTAAGATGTCAGGTTTTGTATTGCCATTTGGAATTGATCCAGACACAGTCTGTACTTCTGTTGTATAATTATGCAAAAGGAATCTGACATTATAGCAGCCAGAACTGGATGGTTGGGGCTGATATATAGTTGAACAGAATGATCTAATTTCAAAATCACTTGTTCTGTGACTTTATTACCATGGTAATTTTAAAATTATTATTATTATTATTATTATTATTATTATTTCTATACCGCCAAATAGCCAAAGCTCTCTGAGCATTTTACAAAAGTTTAAAGCCTAACAATGCAATATAAAACATAATATAAAAACCATTTACATACCAGAAAAAATTTGAAACAATCAACAGTAAAAATCCCAGGACCAGTTAAAACCTTATCATATGCTGTCAAATGCCTGTCAGAGGTAAACCTGGTGCAAAAATGCTGACAATGTTGGAACACTGAGGGGAGTGTTCCATAATTGGAAGGGCCACCACCAAACTGTCCCTGTCCTTTGTTATCATCCTCTGAACCTCCCTCGGAGGAGGCACCTGGAGGAGGACTTCAGCTGATGATCATAGTGTCTGGGTAGGTTCATACTAGAAGAGGCGCTCCATCACAGGCTGTTTTACAAAAAAGGAGCACTGTGGAAATCAAAGGCAACCTGTTCACTCCATGAGCCACATCACTTACACATCATAGGCCATAAAAATTAGCATGCCTGATGAGAGCCCCTTGGTGCTGCAGAAATTTTTCAAAGTCCTGGACACTAGAGTTGTACCAAACTGACAAGCAGCATTATTTCAGGGGTGAGGAGAAATACTTTTGTGGGGAGGAGAATCAAAACCTTATTCTGAGATGCCATTTGAATTTTGTGAACTTTTTACAATGGCTGCCTCTTTTGCCACTTATTGTAGGCTGCCATTAAGAATGGACAGCAGTTGAATATCTACAGAAAAACACTTTTATAGAGTGGATGTATTGTTCTTCCAGCAGCTCTTATTTGAGAAGTGCCGTGTTAAATACAGTACCTTGCAAAGTTTGAGCAGCGAATGGAGTAGGCGTCTTAGAAATGTAAAGTCACAGTGTGCTGTTCCATGCAACCCTATTTTAAAACCTGAACTCCAGGAAAACATTTTTATGTTTGAATTCCTTAAAAAAAAAAAAAAAGGAATGTCTTGCAAAAAAACAAAGATGCTTTATTTGAAACAGACCCAACAGTTTAAAAGGTGTCCCATGCCGTTGGGGGAATCACTATTTGGCAACATAAATTGCAGGTTTGAGCCCCCTGATTTGGATTAGGTCCACAGCAGGGGGGGGGGGAAATAAAGTCCCACTACCTCCCATCCTAGGGTCCTAATCCAGATTAGGGACCCTGTGCTTACTCTAGAATAAAAGAGAGGGAAATGTTTTACACTATTAATGTCTGCTTTAGGTCAGAGATTAGCAGTGTGTTCATATGCATGTCTGATCAGAAGTTTATTGAGTTCACTGGGACTTAGCGCCTTTCTAATCTAGGCTTTTGTTGTGTGCTACTGATGCTCACTCATGGTAGTTTGTGGGTCCTTTATGTGATATCCTCCTCCTCCTCTTCCTCCAGGACCTCTCCCGTGCTTTGCAACCATTATCACGTCTTTTTTTCCTAACGAGGAAAATCTGGTATTTTTCTTATTGGCATTACAGAAGCCTTGTGTATTTGTGTAATTCCACTATACCACAGCACCACCTTGTGGTTGTGTAATGGGACGTATAGAAATGCAGAAAAACAAAATAAACCCGTAAAAAAATGTAAAGGAGCCAACCTTAATCCCTCAAAGAATCTGGAAGCAGAAGCCTTGGTAAAGGTATGGATTAAAAGCCTCATGTAGAAAGGACCCTAATCCCAAGTAAGAGTGGTGAAGTATCAGCGAAATGATTTGGGGAAAGAAAGTTGGGGGAGAAACCATTTCACAAAACCATTTCTCCTAAAATTACTGGATCAGTTTCACAGATTTTTGGTCAAATCACTGTTTTTCCCAGCCCTGCTACACATCAAATATTATGGGTGTCAACCCTGTGCAGGAACAAAAAGAGTCAGTGTTGATAGGCACTAGCATCAATTTTTTGAGTGCCCATATAATGAGTTGCCTTGAACAGACTACTTAAGAACATACTGACTACTCCATCCCCATGAGCACTAGCAAATGCACATGCACTGAAACTGACTGCCTGCCTTACATTAGCAAATCATAATAATGTCCCTTGGGTTTCTAAAGTTGGTGTTTTTATCTGCTCCACTGTCTATATTTTGGTGTTTTAATATTGTACGATTGTTCTAAAGTGACGTTAGCCACTTTCAGTATCTCAAAAGCAAGATGGAAAAGTGGATATGGATATTGTAAAAAAATAAATATTCCCTTTCAGCTACAGGTCAAGACCTTAATTAAACCCAGATTTTGTTGCAATGTGTTTATTAGCAAATAACCCCCACCCAAAAAAACCCAATTTCCAGTACTTGTTAAACAGCATTAGAGTCAGTCAAACATGGATTGGTAACATCTCAGGATTTGAAACTCTCTCTTAGCGTGGGTGGCATCTCTGTTTCAGATGAAGCAAAAGGTTTTGTCAACTAAGGAAAATAATTATTTCTTACAGATGCTGTCTCAGAAATTGGACAGAGAAAAAGCTGGTAAGACTGTAACTTTTAAAAATATTATAGAGAGACATTTTACTGTTCATGAGTTACTGTCATGGATAGATTTTGAGAAACAATATGGGAATGCATGGTAAAAGAATGCATGCCAGGCATTTTGAAGTGACATTAATGAAAATCTCAGAAATCAGTGACAGGGCTGGCTCAAGACATTCTGCAGCTTGAGGCGGAACAGCAAATTGCCCCTCCCCACCCCCATACCCATCTGCTCCACAAAGTCAAGAAGTGTAGTACCCAAGACTGGCCAGATTGTTTTGGTACCTGTGAAAGAACATCTCACAGAAGTCTTCCCCTGCGTTAAAGTTAGGATAATAATATACTAAATAAGTAACCATTTGTTGCCCTTTCATGAAACCCAGAATCAGCCGCCTCTGCTTTATAGCACTGGCCCAGCTTTTTGTGTGAATGCAGTGTTGCTGTTCTGGATAGTCTTACGCTGATTGTTTACCTCAAGGCACCCTGTATTTTATTCATTTTAAGAAACATAGCCCCCCTATTTGAGCTTCGGGGGCTTGGAATGCCTGCTTTAAACCATTACAAGGCCCTGCTTGAATTCTTCTTCAGCTCAGATAAAAATCTCAGATAGATATCAGCAGAATACAGGTTGAATCAAACATGGCACCATGAAAAGATAAGAAGGGATTACTATCTATTTTAGGAATGGTGGATTTTGCTGGAAATTTCCTGGCAAACATGATGGCTCATCTTGCCAGCCTGTGCACCTTACTGAAAAATAATGCATGGTGAACTTGAGAAGCAATTTGGGGAATTAATTTTGAAAAGCTGAAGTAATTAATCAAAGCAATTGATGTACTAAAGTATTTTGATCATAAGAGAACTCATATTGTTAACTGATGCCACAAAAGAGAGGGAATTGGAGCAATGGTATTTGGAAAAAATACAGTGATTCTTGGTGATCAGAAGCATATGCTTCTAGACTCCACACCAAAAGGGCATCAATGTGGAGAGATAGAAAAGTAAGTTTTGGCCTTAGCATATGGATGCAAAATGTTTAATATGTTCATGTATAAAGGCTAGTCATTATGGAAACTGATGGCAAGCTTCTGGTATCTATTGTTAAGGAAGTGCTGGTACCTGTCCTTTCCACGATTCAATATTTCTTCTTCTTCTTCTTCTTCTTCTTCTTCTTCTTCTTCTTCTTCTTCTTCTTCTTCTTCTTCTTCTTCCAGCTTCATCTATGTCAGAGGTTGGCAGAAGGTAGATCTCCAGATATTTTAGACTTCAACTCCCCAAAGCCTCTGCCAGCATGGCTAGTGGCCAGAAAAGCTGGAAGTTGAAGTCCAGAACAAACGGAGATCTACCTTCTGCCCTGATCTATGTAACTTAGCTATTGAGTATAGTCCCAGAAAAGGTGTTGTAGGTAGCAGCAGCAGACACATTATCCAGCGCATCTGACATTACTGTCAGAAAAACAATGATGAAAAATATTGTATCAATTTCATAAAGAAAGCTGTCCAGTGTGTCAGAAAAGGGCCATAAATTGAAAATGCCCAAAGAATTCCAAAAGGATATACATAAGAGAATAAATACGGGGCATGTGGGTACTGTAAAATATAAAATAGAAGTAAAATGGATGTAATATATTTACCCTACTTGGATCTGAATATTGAGCAGATGGTTAAAAAAATGTGATACATGCCAGAAATAGCCTAGACAACAGAAATAACCCATTTGGATAAATAATGTTAGAGGCTTGGTACAGCATTTGTGTTGACATCTTTATGTCATCTGGCAAAGATTACCTGTTGGTGTTAGATTATTTTCACTAACCTGAAAATAATCTAACATATGAATTTTATGTTTTATTCACTAACCATATGAATTTTGACAGCATAAATCTCATCAGATGCTTGAAGAATTCCATCTTTTCAGGGCATGGCATTTTGCCATGCAGGATGTCTGAAAATGGACCCCAATTTGCTGGACAGAAGGTCAAAACTGCATGTCTTTCAATAGGTCACATCAAGTCCAAATCATACACAATCAAATGGCCTTGTAGAAAATTGGATCAGTCATAAGACTGCTAGAGAACCACAGATTCAGGGACAGATCCAAATCTGGTGATATTGGATTGCAGGGTACCACTTTTAGCACATAGTCTTTGTCTGACATATTGTTCCAGAGGCAACTGGGAATTCAGCTTATAAACTTAGTGGATATGGCTCAGAAAGGATCACACGATGTAGTGACGACCACCAATGTAGATGGGTTTAACAGGGGATTAGACAAACTCATGGAAGATAAGGCTATCAGTGGCTATATATTATAACAGTTGTTGAGGAAGAGGTTTCTGTTGTGTCTGGGTTCTGTTTGTGGGCTTCCAGTAGGTCTCTGGTTGGCCATTGTGGGAACAGAACGCTGGACTAGATAGGCCTTTGGTCTGATCCACAGGGCTCTTCTTAT
Source organism: Heloderma suspectum (assembly GCF_057233095.1). Taxonomy (NCBI): domain Eukaryota; kingdom Metazoa; phylum Chordata; class Lepidosauria; order Squamata; family Helodermatidae; genus Heloderma; species Heloderma suspectum. The sequence continues at coordinate 39,945,945 of NC_139460.1, read as the reverse complement.
GACTGGGACACATATAAAGCAAGACAAGAAAACTGCAAAATAATGGGTCACAAGAATGAGAGCTGTTGAAGCCTAACAATTCATACATGATAGTGCATGCTCAAGAGAATTTAATTGTCTTAAGTGCAATGCTAATAATATAAAAATCATACTAATTCAGGTTTAAAAGAATAGTGTAGGTTTGTGTTTACTTGTCACCATATGATTGCATTCTGTCCAGAGACCTGGCGTGAACTAGTTAGTGATTTTGCATAGCTCAGATTATCATCTGATACATGTACCTTCTATTCCAAAACTGCATTTCTAAGGGCAGCTATACACTAAAAGCAGAGGAGAGAACCATTTTTGCAGCCAGTGTCTGAGTGTGTGTGTGTGTGTATGCACACACGCATGCATGCATGCATGCAGGAAAAGCTGCTGAATTAGCACACTGGATAACTCAGGCCTGGAAAACTGAGGACTTAATTGGTAATTCTGTGCCAGACTACTTTTACTGTTAACAAAATGTTACTGTTGTTAATCAAAAAATACAGCTCTCTCTATAACTGTCTCAACTGTTATTTTTTCATATTAACTTTTATCTACTATATGTAATGAGCATGTCTTTAGAATGCTAGGTCAGTACTTGCAGATGAAAAATATATTATTCTGAAGCAAGACCTTCTTATTCCAAATGGATTTTTTTTTTTTACTTTAAACTAGATAAAATAATTCATTACTTCCTTAATTTATCTACACTGATTGCAGCACTGACTTTATACCTTGCTCTCTTGGTATGTTCAAGAAAAAATAATGCATGAATTAACAACTTTAAAATAATTAGACTTTATGAATTAACAACTTTAAAATAATCAGAGTATTTTTAAAGGACTCCAATGTGTTGGCTTCATTACTGTGCTTTTATGATAGCTGTCCATTGCTATTTAAGTGATCTAAGATCATCACGATGGGCCGATCTACATTGTGTCCGCTATCGCAATGAAGTCGGTAGACTGTCGCGTTAAATGCAATTGCATTAAAACATGATTATTCACACTCATTCTGTTTCCCCGTTCCAGTACTTCACCAAATGCACAAGCATGGTTCACACTGTAGCTCTGTGCTCTTTTCCTGCTTTTAAAGAAAGTGGCTCCCATTGGAGGGGCAGTAACTCTCGCTGTTTCTGCCGATTCTCCTCCCACCGTCCCACTCTTCCTCTATCCCTATGTGTGTGTGAGGATGGCACAAGCATCCTGTTGGGACTCGAAGCCCAGCAAGAAGTTGGCGGGCCAGCCCCCCAGACACCAGTTCCGTCAGCAAGAAGAGAGAAAGAAGGCAGCACCTCTTGTCCTCCCCCCATCATTGCTACAGCGGCAGTGGTGCAGGAGAGGCTAGTCATTTTCGATAAGTTTTCCTGGCCTTATGGAAAATGACCACCTTGTCCCTTGCTGCCACCACTATAGCAGGTGGGGGTGGAGAGAAGAAGGAGGCACCTATCCTCTTCTCCCTCCCACCTGCTGGAGGCCAGGGTGAGAGGCTGGGGGTGCCTGCTGAGGCACTTTTCCCCGCGCCAGCCCTTGACAGCCAGTGCGAGGAAGAGTGGCGGAGGCGGCACCCCAACGCTCGGGTTGGGGGGGGTCTGCTTGCAGCTTCGAAGACTGCCCTGTTTTTGCCAACAGTTTTATTGATGTTAGTCCGTGAATAGTGATGACTGTCTGCCTGGATGTGTGTGTATATCTTTCCATTCGGGACAGCGTGCTGAGAGCATGGAGGGGACTGTGAAAAAATGTACGGTCCCAGGGCTTGCCCGGGCAAGTATGCAGAAAAATTGGACTGGAAAAGCTATGATTCTTTGAAGATTCGAAGATAATTCCGTAATTTATTTTTTTTTAAGCCAAAGTAGGGGATAGAAGGAGGTAAAAGTTAGTGTCATTTGAAGGGATAGAACAACCCCCTCAGTGCAGGAAGCCCGATTCCCAGGCGATCTCCCATCCAAGTAGTAACCAGGACTGACCCTGCTGAGCTTCCAAGATCAGACAATAGCAGGCACATCCAGCTGTTTGCTTGTTGGTGATAAACTTGGAGTGCTGAGGAAGCTATGCTATCAGTAGCCGGAAGACTGCATGGGGGCATTGAGAGCTGTGATTGGACAGGAGGGAAATACAAACACCGCCATATATAGACAGGTGTGGGAAGAGAATTCCACGCTCATGTACGGTAACAAAAGCGGAAAAGCAGAGCACATGAAAGAAATCTACTCAGAAATCATGGAATATCAGGGTAATGAAAGCAGTAACAGGGCAGTGGGAAATTGTGGTTCCAAAACGAAACAGCGAGAGCATCATGTGAAACGAGGGGAACAAAGACTCATTGGAAGCGTAAAAAACCATGAGTGTAGATCAGGCCTCGGTCTTAGGTCCAAACTCGTGTTACAACAATGGTTGTCAAAGTGTGGGCAGTCTTTCCTTGAAAAAGAATTGAACCATAAATGGCTGCAATTAGGTTAAACTAAGGGACTTTACGGCCGCAAGTGGCATCCACTACACCACTTGCGGCTGTATCCATTTGCCAGGCCAGCGTTACGAAGCCAGCTGCAGGCCTGTGGCTCCGCGGAATCCCCGCAAAGAGGAGCCAGCTCACGAGGATTCCAGGGGGAGGAACGGATCGCATCCCCCCACGGGCAGATTTCCCACAGACCAGCAGGTAGGGATTCTGCCCATCCCTACAACTGGGAGAATATTTAAAGGTCCCTATGGGCAAGTCTCAGTCATAGGGCTTTTCTATATGAGGCATTTATCATGCACTCGTCATTCGTACTCACAGTTATTTATAGGTTCTTTAGATGACATTTTGACCTTCCACTTTTGTTGTGTGTCTAACCAACACTTCGGTGAGTTTCTTTAGAGCAGGGAAAATGTGCTATTTAACTGTGAAAGCAAAAGTAAGTGCAATTTCCTCTTGTGTATTTGTGCTATTCCACTATACCACAGTGCCAGCTAGAGGTTATGTAGTGGAAAAGCAGGAAAGGAAACATTCCTCATGTAGTGCTCAGATCTCAATTCTGTGACAAAACTTAAAGAAGATACAGTGAATTAACAGCAGATTAACAGAAAAGCTCATGAAGTCAGTGCCCTGTTGGGAGGGTTGTGCCAAGGGATGGGGGGAAACCATGTGATTGGCCTCCCTGCACCTGAGGGATCACCAAATGTTCTTCCAGCCAGCACTTCCCAGGGCATGGTCTGAGGACACATGGTGCAGCCACATTGCTGAAGGTAAGTAGGTCGAGACTGGTCAGTGCCTGGATGAGAGACCCATGTATTTATTTCTGTAATTTATTTATTATTATATCCCACTTTTTTCCTATAGTAAAGAACCCAAGGCAGCTTACATGGTCCTCGTCCTTTCCATTTTATCCTCACAACAACCCTGTGAGGTATGCCACCTTGAGTCCTGTGATGGATGAAAGGTGGAATATGGAGGGAGGGAGGGAGGGAGGGAGGGAGGGAGGGAGGGAGGGAGGGAGGAAAGAACATGTAAAGCTCACCAAAGTTCAACACTCTCTTAATCACACCTAGTTAAAAATACATTTAATTGTCTAAAACAGCCTTCCCCAACCTGGTGCTGTTTGACTCCAACTCCCATCTTCCCCAGCCATTGGCAGGGGCTGATGGGAGATGTAGTCCAATAGATCTGGAGCCTGCCAGGTTGGGGAAGTCTGGTGTATTAACATCTTCATTTCTTCAGCAGCTGGCAGTCCCAATCTTCAGACCATTTACTCAACTGAAGCCTGTGAGGTCTCATCAGAGTAAGAGGCTTCGGGATCAAGGCTAGACTCTTTCTCTCCTCCTTTCTTCTATGACATTATGAAGGCTATCAGCCCAGTCCGGTTAGAACAAAAGATTACTGCATAGTTCTCACTGACCTCTAGTTTCCAAACCCCTCCCCTCTTTCGAACGCCCTCCCCCATTTTCTCTAAGGAGAAAATGTTTCTCTTTCTATAGCTCATGTTTTATTTGCATTTCATTTAACTTTTAAAAATAAACCAACATGCTTGGCATACCATTTCCTGGACCATCCCGAGGACCTTCCAATATGTTTATCAGAATACTTAAAATGTTTTCCAAGAAAAGCTGCAGCTGCACACAGCCATTCCAGTTCCTTTGGGAAACCTTTTATGGTATACGAGAATTGATGGAAATATGATTACATACTAGAAATGGGTTTTATTTCAGTATAGAGTTCCAATAATGTTGCTTATAACTCTACCACAAAGTAATTAGCAGTATTTTTAGGCATGTGTCTAGCTTGTAAGTAATGCTCTGTGCATTTTAATATTTACGTATATTATGAAAAATAAAAACTATACCATGAGGGGGATGATTGGCTGAGTCCTGACTGAGACAGAAGGCGCTTAGATTTAGCGATCGCTTCCTTTCTCTCTTGACTCCACCTAAAAGCAGAACGTCGGTGATGCCTATGAACTCTTCCACATCTGAGCCAAACTTTCAACGCTTGGAAAGTTCAGCCCAGCCTTGTGATGAGCTCCACTTCTGCTGGATTCCACCAGACTCTGCCCTTTGTGTTTCCCCTGATCTTATCCAGATGCCAGAATTTTTTAAAATTAGAACGTAGAGAACCTAATCACAGCCCCAAACTGCTGCTGGGAGATGGCGGGGGAGAAGCAAGCACCTTGGCCGATTCTGACATGCTCCCTTTCCCCAATTCCTGGCAGGGGGCTTTGAGAGGTTTTCGCTTCCCATCCCAGCCTGAATTCCTTAAATTCAGCAGCATTCTGTGTTGTGCCTCGTGGTCCTTTGGATTTGGGTCCATGATACATAGCAGCTTGAGAACCAAGAAGACCCTGGAAACCAGCTATCAAAATAACATGAAGCGAAAGTGCATACAGGCTGGGAAAGTCATGGGATGTGCTATTAGTCTGGATGGTAGATAATTTCAAAGAATCACAACACTTCAGTGCAGTGGTGGCTGGTGACTCCAGTTCCAGTCAGGCTGTGATTCCATTTGGGGTTTTAGTTACCACCATCCAAAACTCTAACAGTGCTACCCAAGGTGCTGAACTCATTCTGGGGATAGGGTTCAGCACCTTGAATAGCACTATTACAGCCCTGAATGGAATCACAGCCCCACCAGAACTGGAGTCACCAGCAACCACTGCTTCAGTAATGCAATGGTAAATTTTTAAGCGCCAGTGCCCATCATGATAGTCTCCATAGCCACACATCCAAAGAGAGGCCAAAAATTCAGGCAACTCTGTTGATCCATACCAGTAAACCAATTTTAGCAGTTTGCATCAGGGATGTACGAACCCTCCACTGTCTGATCCGGGGGGGGGCTTCATGGAGGGGCAATTTGGGCCTCTTGGGGCCCCCCAGAATCCTCCAGAGCCCAGCCACATCCACTGGAGTTGGCAGAGCAGTTCTCCAGCTCCCTGTACAACACAATACGTTAATGGCACCTGCCATTAGCCTATCACAGGGAAAGATACAGCTGTGCTGTTTGCTGCCATAAAGCACCGACTTTGACCTAAATACAGCTGTAAACAGCTGCAACTTAGGTCAAAGTCAGTGCTTTACAGCCTCAAATGGCATACACCCTGTGATAGGCTAATGGCAGCCACCATTAGCGTATCACATTGTATAGGGAACTGGAGAGCCATTCCGTGCAAACTCCTCCAGACCCGGAGGTAAGCGCAGCCGCTCCAACACGGACTCCAGAGGTCGGATTCTTTGGAATCCGACCTCATCTGAGTCCGTGGCGGAATTCTCTGGCATCCCTAGTTTCCATCTCCCTCAGGAGGAGCTCTTTTGTAAAGCAATCAATTGTGCATTCAAGACCAAGCCACCCCAGAATACTTTGCATTACAACAGGGAATTCTATATTGTTGCTAGGAACATTCATTTCCCCCCAGCTGCTGTGAGGATTGCAGCTAAGTTCAGAGGGAACAGGGAATTCCGGGGGTGGGGGTGGCAGATGACAGCAGCGTCCCTGCTAATCAAAAAGTGCCGGTGCTGCATCCCTGTGAGCCCCGCCTCCACTACGCCACTGCGACACTGGCATGAAAACCAGTTGTGCAGGCCAGCTTTATCTCTTTGCTGCTCTTGTTCTCTGCAGGACAAACTCTTTTCTTGTAACATTTCTTTTAGGCCACTATAGACAGTTGTTTACAAGGTATTTGTGTCTCAAGCGAAGGGGGAGGGTGTCTTCTCCCTTACAGACAAAATGATGAAGTCAAATAAAGTGCTGAAGCAATATATCTGAAACACTAAACAGAACAGCATGCAGCTTATTTGCTGATGCATAGTAATGCTGAATTTAGCAGAGAAGCAAGAGGCTGGCAGAGGAGATGGCGCACTGCAGTAACATAACAGACTTGCCTAAATGACCTTGGCCCACTCTAATATGCCCTTGAAGTGCTACATCATAAGAACCTGTGGCCTGATGGGTTTCCTGATCTTCCCCCAATGAACTTTAGGGACATTAAGACTTGTAAACATTAAGACCTGAGAAACTTCTATCCCATTAATCCCCAGCAATTTCATACAATACAGAATTTCTAAGGGGAAGCCATGTTAGTCAGCAAAGAGTCTTGTAGTACCTTTAAAGACTAACAAATTCATCCTGGCATAAGCTGTGGACTATAGCTCACTTCATCAGATGCATGGAGTGTTATAGTTTATATACAGCATATCTTTACAGTTCTCCTTGGCACTCCCCCATGTCCTGTATATAAACCTGAAACTCTCTATAATACTCCATGCATCTGATGAAGTGGGCTATAGTCCACAAAAGCTTATGGCAGGACACACTGGTTAGTGACTAACAGTTAGTCCTTAAGGTGCCAGAAGACTTTCTGTTGTTTATACATTACACAGTGGCAGGATTTGAGACCATGCTGTGCGGTGAGTAGCAGTTTAACCCTTTCCCATGCACTTGGGCTCTAATAAACATGAAGCTGCTATTTGCCCCAGGAGAAAAGTTCCATTGCTGCCAATTGGCCATTTCACTCCTGTGATGAACAGCATCTTTGGGATTTTCATTGGGACCATGGTAATGGAGGGAGTAAACCTCCTCCTCGTGCATCCATGCCCCAGACCCCATGCCATTGCAACAGAAACAACAAAAATCAGCAATGTTAAATGCAGATGCCTATTTAGGGCACAATCCTATGGGGATGGCCGTAAGCCTCTGAACCCAGAGGCTTATGGCCATCCAATGCCTGTCTAGCTGAGGCATCGAGGAGGGGAAGGAAGACATCTGGGGAAGGCTACAGATAGCTCATATCCCTGCTTCCCCAGTCCCCCCCTCTCCCTGCCCATGGGAATGCCGCCTTTCCCTTCCGGTTGCTGGCTGGGGGTGAGGGGGGGAAGAAGGAGCTCAGACTCCTGGGTTTGAAGTCAGAGTGGTGTCTCCAACCTCCAAGCTCACCTCGGGGTAGACATGTCAGTCTACTTTGTACATGGTACAGCAAAAGAGGAAGCATGAATGCTTCACTTACAGCGCAATTCTATGCATGTTTATACAGAAAAAAGCCCCACAACTCCCCGCATGCCCCAGCCAACATGCATGCACCTTTAATATCTGATGGTGATCCCAGATCCAGTCTAAATAAACATCAACATGTAAAAATGTTCCTGGGTGGTATCATTGCACTCTTCATTGGGGGTGGGGATGTCATGTCTGAATGCTCCCCTGGTTTTGTTTTAAACTACCTGCACATAAAAAACTTAGATGTTGGGGCAGGACCGACCCTACCATAAGGCAGAGTAAGGCAGCTGCCTCAGGCAGCAGATTGTGGGTGTCCTGAAAGGGCAGAAAATTGCTATCTGTTTAATTTGCCTTTATTGCAGATTTACTTCCAGGGTCAGGGAGAGGTGCTTGTGGGATTTTCTCCCTTAGATGTCAAAATAACTTGGATAGACTTGGGTACTATGCACCTTGACTTGGTGGGAACTGAGGGAGCCATCTGCTGCTCTGTCTCAGGCAGCAAAATACCTTGGGCCAGCCCCATGTTGGGGAGAAGTGACCGAGTCTAGCCTTTTCCTGCCATGCTAGTTTTTTTGTATAAAGGGGTCTTCATGAGTTTAGGGGAGTATTTAAATATGCAAAGTCCTACCTGAAGTCTGAAATTATATAGTCCAACAGCAGTTTTATCACATTAACAGCCATTTACTAGGTCTTAGTTACTCACATGAGGGACGTATCCATGAAAGCTGTGTAGGATGTATTAAGAGGAAGAGGAGCGCAGACTCTTGGCCATGAGGCTGTATGCACTGATTCACATAACTCCTGAGTGTTTACTGCTGAATCCATGGGAAAGAAAGAATTTCAGCACTCTTCCATGCGTCATTCCTGGGCTGTTTGTGGTAGCATTGGCCAACAACAAGGGGAAAGCTCCTTGTGTGGATTCATCCTGAGGACAACTAGAATAAGTACGCCTTCATCTTGTTTGCCATGAGTGGTTCTGCCCTTGTAAACCTGTATGGTCCAAGCTTAAGTAGCAATTCATGATCAGTTACTGTTGCTGCCTTTTTCACATCCATATGTTGTTCAGGCAGCTGAGGGCAGACAAAGGGTGATACTATCTTAGACAGCTTCCGATTATTCAGCTTTCACCCCAAAGTGTAAAAATAGCTTCTTTCAGACAGGGGTAGAAGGATTTGTTTCTGAATTTTAGGCAGAAAATAATCTCATCTCCATGTTCAGGGATGTGAAATGCCTATCCTTTTACTTCCCTGGTGTTTTGTTTTCTACTTCTGTGCCTCATGGTGCTGGATAGCCATGGAAACTTTGTAGAAATCCGGACTTTTTGGAACTATGGACATGAAATGCAAATATCAACCTTTGCTTTCAGTTGGATGTCAATTCAGATGTGCTTATGGAAGTGAATATGGATTTGCCTCTCTCTTCTTAATCTCCTAGCTAGGTTGTGCAAGAGTTTGTGCATCCAACAACTACAGTAGAATATCTGCATCTCAGAAGCCTCCTGGATTGCTCCAGTTACATCTATTCTTTTATATCAGGAATGGGCGTAAAGTAGGTCTGGACGTACTGATAGACCTCTGGATGATTTGCAATAGATTGGCAAGGATTTCTGACTCCAAAGTATTAACAATAGCAGTAACAAGACAACAATCCCTCTCCAACCTGAAATGAAGAAGAAAGCTTGGGGTGACCAGGAGCGAATTTTTTTGTATGGAAGGACTGTGAGCTTTGTTCAGCTCTGCTACTCAAATCCTTAAAGTCAGGAGTGGGCAACACATGGCCTGCAGGTCACATGCAGCCCCTCACCATCCACTACTAAGGACCCACCACACCACCAAATTTGACAAAATTAGACAGCCCAAAAAAGAGTTTTTAAAAAACAAAAATAAAATGGTGGCATTGGTGCAATGGAATGCTAAAAAGGTCAGTTTTAACTTGTTCTTATGCTAAATATGGCCCTTTTTGTGCTCTGTAGCCATAACAAGGTAGTAAAAGGGTCAAACTAAGATTAACCTTTTTAATGCTCCATAACACTAATACCACCATTTTCTTTTGTTTTTAAATTGGATTTGTTTCCGGGCAGCCTTCAGACTGTGCAATATCCTACAGTGGGATCTGGAGGGGGCCAAGTGGCCCCCGGATCCCCTGTAGTTGCCCGCCCCTGCTTTAAGTGTATGTCTTTGATAATAGGCTCTGGTTGCTGGTTCTTGGAGTTCTGGGGGGGGGGGTGGATTGCACAAGGCTGAAGTCTGCCCGCACCTGATTTATATTACCAACATAGCCACTGCTATAGATCTGCTATTTTTAGCTTTTTAAAATGTATTTGTTTTTCATCCTTTTAAAAATATTTTATTGTGCGCCACCCTGACAATGCATTTGAAGGGTGGAGTATAAATCTAAATAATAAATAAATATTAGCTCTATCTACAGAAACAAGGAGTTGTAATAGAAATCCATATTTAGTTACTTATATTACTAAGCATCCAGCAGAAGGCAGAGACTAATTAGCAATCAATGCTGTCAAAGCACATCTCAAATGCAACATTAGAGAGGCTGGATATGCATACAAAATAAAACACACAGAAGCCAAGCTTATCCCTGGTGGTAGAGGAACAGAGAAGGAAAGATTTCTATATAAAAGGTTGGCATATGTATGTATAATATGGGTGATAAAAGACTTTCAACATGAAATGGCATGTGATCTGAGCAATTTAAAACTGTGTGTGGTGTTAGTTAGACAACCAAAATGATCAAGGGGGTGGAGCGACTCCCCTGTGAGGAAAGGTTACAATGTTTGAAGCTTTTTAGCTTACAAAAAAGTTGAGTGATGGGGTCATGACAGAGTTGTACAAAATTACGAATGGTGTGCAGAAAGTGGATAGGGAGAGGTTTTTCTGCCTCCCTCATAATACTAGAACCTGGAATCATCTAATGAAGCTGAATGTGGGGAATTCAGGACAGGTAAAAGGAAGTCCTTCTTCACACAGCGCATAGTTAAACTATGGAATTCACTACCACAAGATGTAGTGATGGTCACCAACTTGGATGGCTTGAAAAGGAGATTAGGCAAATTCATGGAGGAGAAGGCCATCAGTGACTACTAGTTATGACCATGCTCTGCTGGGGGGGGGGGGGCTCTCATAGATATCTGGTAGGCCACTGTGGGAACAGAATGCTTGACTAGATAGGCTTTTGTTCTGATCCAGCAGGGCTCTGTTTATGTTCTTATGGATACTAACAGGTGAGACAATTTGTCCGAATGAAATAGTTTTTGTATTTTAGAAGGATGGATAAATAGATAGAGTCCCAATTTTATCCATGTTTACTTGAAAGAGAATCCCATTGCTTTTAGTTAGTTGATACTTCCTACTGTAGCAAGCTTTCATAGCCAGAATATAATTAGCCTAGAAGGTCAGTTCTTCCAAGTCTCTTCCCAGAAGCACACCTACAAGCCCTGTAGAGAATCAACTTTATCAGTTCACTTGCAAGTCAGAGAATGAGCACTTTCCTTTAAGTGAACTGATAAAGTGGGAGATGACCAGCACATGGCATCTTTGGGCAACTGCCAAGGCCCCAGTGCTCTGGCAGGTCCCACCTCTGTGCTGACATCTGCCCTGGGCTCCCCATACCAAGTGGCTTGGAGGTGCCTTTAAAATTTCCCACAATGCCCTAGGACAATGGTAAACCTGTGGCACTGTGGGAAATTTAATATGGCAGCTCCAAACTAACTGACAGGTAAGCTTGCCAGGTCCAGGTGATGTAAGAAGGACTCACTTGAGGGAACTTTACCAACTCTATCCTCTCAAACCTGGAGCTGCCTTGCCCTTATCATTCCCTTCATTGGGCCTTTTGCTTGTGCTGGTCTCCTGACTGCAGCAGTGAGCAGAACTCTGCATTTTCCCTCCTCTAGGCTGGGGAGGAACCCAAATGAATAGACTTGGGGAAGGAGAGAAAGCCACTTCATCTCCCTATTTATTGGTGCAGTAACTAGGGCTGGGGAGGAGTTCTCCCCTAACAAGGCCAGAACCACAGGTTCCAGTAAGGTGGAGGAATTGTTTGGACCTAGAATCTACCGCTGTTCAGGTTTTCTGGAAAGGAAAAAAAGGAAAGGTTCCTCCTGTGCAAGCACCGAGTCATTACTGACCCCTAGAGGGACGCCGCTTTTGCTGGCATTTTCATGGCAGACTGTAGCGGGGTGGTTTGCCATTGCCTTCCCCAGTCGTGGCTACCTTTCCCCCAGCAAGCTGGGTACTCATTTTACCGACCTCGGAAGGATGGAAGGCTGAGTCGACCTGAGCCGGCTACCCGAGAACCACCTTCCGCTGGGATCGAACTCAGGCCGTGGGGAGAGTTTCAGTTAAAATACTGCCGCCTACCACTCTGCGCCACACAAGGCTCTTCAGGTTTTCTGGGCCTATATTCCTAAAACACAAGGGAGGTTGATATAGTGTGCCTGTGATGCCTTTGGATTGTACTATGGTCAGAGGCCTCTGATGAGCAGAAGCGGAAGTGATATTGCCACATTTGAAGTTTTGGAATATATAATATGAGGCCCAACGTGGCCCAGGTATGTCCTGAGTTTGAATGGTGCCCTGTTTCAGTGTAATGGCATTCAGTGAATCTTACTAGTGCTCTCGTACTGGTAATACTAGTATTCCGACAGTATTCTTTCTTCAAATTTTTTTAAAAGCAATATATAAAAATGAGGTTGAATTGGTGGAAGGAGTAGCTCCGCCTTCCCCAACCTGGTGCTCTCCAGATGTTTTGGACTTCACAACCCCCATTAGCCCCAGCCAACATAGCCAATAGCCAGGGATGCTGGGAGTTGTTGCCTAAAACATCTGGAGGGCACCAGGTTGGGAAAGACTGTTGTCACTTATATACATTTTGACTTCCCTTCTGATTTACACCTTCAGTGGCGGAGGAAATGTGCTCAACCTTCAGATATTTATTTGAAAGAGCTTAATTTGTATTTATATATCCTGCGCATTTTAACCTTACATTGCAGAGGGGGAAAATGTTTTCTTTTCCAGCCATTACTTTTGGATGGGAAAAACCCAATGCTAAAATTTGCATTGATCTGGAGGGTGTAGAAGTCTACTCTTCTACAGGGATTTAAACTGCATGGGTGTTCTCTTTTATAACCAAGATCCCAAGACCCATCCTGAGGTTACTTGGTGTACGTGTTTTTGTTTTAATGATTCATCATTTTGATGATGCCGAGAAACAGCTCCTGTTCTTTGGCAGAAAATAAGCATCGACTTGAGAACGCTCCCTCTCTCCCTCCCTCCTGAAAGTAATACACACACCAAAAAACACACACAACCCTAGTCAGTTGAGGAAATGCATGTTTGGACTAAGAACAGAAGCAACAGATACTTTGCTAGTTATTTTGATGGCTTCTTTGGAAGGAGTTGAGGGGGAGGAATGGGAGAGAGGGGAGCAGATACACTCAGTATTTCCAGATCTGTTTTTCTGTTAAGGGCTAGTCAAGTGCTAGTGTGACTCTTTCCTCTCTGCTTTTCCCACAGTCAGTAAAACTTATCTGACAATGGAGTTAGTGTCAGCTGTCCAAAACTAACTAGAAGATATGTTCCTTTCGGCACTGCTATTGCTTATCACCAACACCCTCTAACTTTCTTTTGACTGTAGTTAATTTACAGACACACAGGGCAAGGGCTTTTTCTTGCTATTATTTTGCCTGCTATAATTCCACTAAGTTCAATAGAATTACACCATGGTTGGATTTGGTCCAAGGTGTCTGAGATGAAAAGCAATAATGGGCTACTTAAACAGTTAGAATCCACACAGGTGCTAAATGAGAACAGAACTCTAAGAGCTTTTGCTGGATTTACAGTTCAGATATCTGGACTGTGCTACCAGTGTCAAAGTGTATATGTTATCCAGCCTGTGCTGGGAATGAAAAAAAGAGTTGTTTCCCCTTTAAAAATACAAAAGTGTTAACGTCATACAGCAATGCTAGAGCAGCCGGGGCCATGTGTCATCTTTTACAGAGGACAGTCCTCTATTTGAAGGGCTGCCAGAGGACCGTTCTCTGTTTGAATGGCTGTACAGTCCAAGTCTAGCCTAAAGATAAAGAAAAATAAGAAGGGAGAGTTGGGGACTTAAAGTTTCCCATCAACAGCATCTGGACAGCAGTCTGAGCAAGTCACACAGGTCACCTGGTCACTGTCTTCCACATTGTGGTGACATGTACTGTATTTCTTTTTAAACTATAATAATTTCTAAATTTGCATCTGTACATATTAATTAGTTCATGGAAATTTGTGCCATATTTTGTCCTCTTTTTTGGTGGTGCATTTCCTCTTTTCTGGCGATTCATAAGTGGCCACCCTACCCAGGCCCTACAGAGCAAAGCCTCCCTGCCTCAGCTCCAGTGTGTACCACTGGATCTTATCTTGCCCCTTCCAGATTTCTCAACAGACCCCACACATGTGTGGGTCACAGAACAGCCTCCAGCATCACACTTGCCTCCAGGTCCCATAAACCCCCTGGGTGGCTCTGGCAGAGCCCCATGTCTCAGAGCTGCGGTGAAAAATGAGTTTCAGTAAAAAATCTAGTGAGATTCCAAAGCTGCAACTTTGGGTGATTGCACAAGTTGTTTTATTTATTTACTTCCAATCCATATTATTGGGGCAGTATCCAATGGTGTCATTCCACAACTCAAATAACATTAGTGATGCTCTGCCAAATCTTTCCATAGCACAAACACGTGCACAACCAGCTGTGTAGCCCCGCTTGCGCAATGTAACTTTTATTGCGTTTCCCTCTTGTGCATAGTTCAAAATCTAGTTTTTGCTAGTGCAATGTCATTTGTGCTAGTGCAATGATGCAGTTGGATACCGCCCAGGGAAATAAAGCACAAACTAAAAGGCAGGTCTCTGCCCCAATCTAAATTTACAATCTAAAGCTTACAATCTAAATTTCAGCAGTGATGGAAGTAACAAAGGGAAGAAGGGGGAGATGAAGGCAAATGCAGTTACACATACTTCGGTGTTGTTTCAGTTGAAGGATAAGGACTGAGGAGTTAAGCCAGATTGACTCCAAACACCTTTTGTTTCCAGTTCACCCTTTCAGAATATTGCTAATGTGATACGGAAAGTGGAAGAGAGCCCTTTTCAAACTGAATATATACTCAGGTCAATGTGACACTGCCTTTTCAGATACACGAAATGGCCTTCTCACAATCCCATCGCTGTCCTCCTCTGTAGCAGAGTGATTGGAGAGCCCCTGGTAAAATGTGTGCTATGATTAGAGATGGACCTGTCAGTCACTCAACTCCCCTCCCTCCCTCATTCCTCCTCCCTCCATCAGCGTTTAGAGAAAGCAAGCAAAGGACACTATTTTGGGGAAAACATAGTCTGCCTTTCCAAAGCTGAATAGCGAATGAAGCCCCTTGCAGGATCTAGCTTCGGTTCTGGTCGCCTTGGTGGGAAGCCTACTTCACCTCAGGAAGCACCAGAAATGGTCTGAAGGGGGCTGATCCTGCTCAAGCTTTGGCTGAATCTGATGCACATCCCTAGCATTTATAGTGCTATAATCATTAAGAAATGTGTGATGATTGTGCAAAGGAAAATATACAGAGGGTGGAGGCTTAGTAGATTCCTGTGTATAAGCCCTAAGGTTGGTATTTGTATTCTCCCAACACCACCAGGCTTCACTATGAAAAAAGGCTGAAACTGGTTTTCAATCATCCCAACTCCCTAGCCCCTGCACCTATCTTTCTGAAACCTTGGAGTTTTCTTGCCTGGAGACACCTCTATGATGTGTGCCATTTTCATACAAATTGCTCCAAAAACCATGGGGGAAGGGAAGGGGAAGCAAATAACTCAACAATCCCACCCCTTGCCACCATTTGAGGACTTATAAACTTTGCAGTTTTCATACTTTTCTATACTGTCTGTCATTTTGAGAAGAATGGTCCAGAAGGAACATAGGGAGATGCATCCTTTTTTTGGTTTGTTTTGCTACCCTCAAAATGTCAATGCTGCTCTTGCACAAACACCTTGTACCTATTTCTCTGAAACTTGGCAAGCTCAGTCCTCTCAGAAGGAGCAACTGTCCCTGCAATTCCACCCAATTCTGCCAAGAAATAAAAAATGTTAGCAGCAGTTCTCTTTTTTTAAAGAAAAATTCAAATTATAAAGGTGTATAGCACAAAAACCACTGCACCTTCCCCCCCCCCCGCCGATATTTGGCAGATGAAATCACCTGCTAAGGGACTACTATGCCTACAAATTTCATCCATGCCTGACAAACAGAAAAAAGTTATAGCCATTTTTTAATTTCCCCATGGTATTCAATGGGAAGCATGAAGCTTTGGATGTCCAAATCTTGACTCTGGTGCCAAAGCTGACAGACTCCAAATCGATCCAAGCAAAATTGGGTCAGTTCCCAAAGTGCCAAATCATGGTCTGAGTCAAAACTTGTGGTTGGTATGCATCTTTAATCAATGCAGTAGAGGTATTCATTGGTGTTGAAAGGCATCTTTGCATGTCCTATTAGCTATGCTGCCTTATGCACCAGATATAAATGTTGGTGCTGAAGAGGGAGAAACATTTCCCTAGTTTATTTCTTGTCCTAAAGGTGAGAAGTATTTTGACAAGACTAATTCACAATGACTGTGAGAAAGAATGGGAACACACAATGGAACTGTTCACACAGCACGCTAACCCATACTCAGTGGTTGAGTGTGGATTGTTTGTTGAACTGTGGGTTAGTGTGTTGCCTGAACCCAGGACATTTTTTGCAGGCTGGCTTGTTAACCATGCAGTGTGGCTTGTTAACCACTCTGAACAATCCAACAACAAACCCTGGGTTCTCAAGGTGGCTTGTTTGAGAAAAATAAGCCACACTGCATGTTTAGCAAGCCACCCTACAGAAAATGACCTGGGTTCAGACAACAGGCTAACCCACAGTTCAACAAACAATCTATGGTTGAACAACAACCCATACTCAACCACTGACTGTGGGTTAGCATGTTCTGCGAACTCAGTCATTGCCTCCAAATGGAATATAAACATAACATAACAGCTTCATAAAATGGCTTCAGGCAAGTAGCCTTTCTGTTGTTTGCCACTCATTTTCACTTGGGATAAAATTAGATGGCCATTCCCACTCTGGAGCTATGTAGCAAAGGAGCATAGCACATGCAAAATGGTGGGTCATGTAGAGGTGTTTTCTCACTCATCATCCTGCAACATCACAGGCACTATCCAGTAGGAACTTGTGACACTTGGTCTCCTGTACTGGAAGCTGAACTAGCATCACTCACATGTTACTTGCTGTGCTGCTACAATTTCTGTTTCAGTAATGCCCTTTTCTCACTCCCCCTCCGGAATTCTTGCCTTGTGATGTAAAGAATATAGAACTGCATGCTCATTCTCAATTGCACTAGGAAGGTAAGCATGCAAGTGAGTCAGAGTGAAGTGTTCTCAGCTAACCCTTAAAAACGGAGACTGCATTTGTTATTGCTGACTTGTTAATATAACACAGACTTTGACATTTCCTGGTTACTGTAAACAGTGAAATGCTTTTAAAGTTAATGGAATACAGGTGCTGTTGGACTGCTAAAATATTGCCAGAGAAAAAGACTTTTGGGGATAGAAAGAAATGCAGTGCATCCAGACTAGCAGGGTTGCTTTTCTTTCCTTTCTTTTTTTAAAGTTCACACTGTATCCTGTGATCTCCCGCCTATTGTTCCTCTTTTAGAGTTCTTAGCGTGTATGCAAAAACTTGCACCCCAAACCTACATGAACCATTCCTTTCAGTCCTAAATCCTAACCCTGCAAGTGGATGTTGCTTCAGACACCGAGAGCCAGCGTGGTACAGTGGTTAGAGCATTTGGCTTTACATGGGAGATGAGACCTTGTTTCAATTCCCCATTCTGTCATGAGCTCACTGGGTGACATTTGGCCAGTCTTGCATCCAATAACGCACAAAAGCTTATTCCATAATACATTTTTCTGCTTCCACAATACTGTTTCTCCTTCTTGGTCCAATCACTGTCTCTCAGCCTAACCTAGCATGCCGGATTTTTGTGAGGATCAAAGCAGTGGAAGACCATATATGCCTCCCAAAGTTCCATGGAAGAAGGGTGGGATAAAATAAGATGGATGCCTTCTGTTTCCTGTAAGTATCTTGACTTTTTCTGTAGTACATATCCCGTTACCGTAATCTTTTAAGAATGTAAACACTTCTTAAGGGGCCTGAATTTTTAAGTGGGGTGCCAGACCCTCTCAAGGCATGACATGATGCAGTATTGGGTCAGTAGTGGTGTCTAAAACATGTGTGGTCCTAGCTCTAAAGGGATTTAATTAATAAAACTAGTGCTCTGATTTGTGCCTGGAGGAAGGGCTAGAGAATGCCAAAGTAGACTTTGGTATCCATGGACATGTTCATAGATACTAAAGTCTATTTTGGCATTCTCTAGCCATGATGTTCTTTGAAATTTCAAGGGCAGCCCCAGGTAGAGTAAATTGCAGTAGTCATGCCTGTGGGTTATGAAGGCACAATTATAATTACTGCTGCAACATTTAGTTGATTAATCAGTTATATTAATTGATGAAAAGCATGTTGATCAGCTAAAATGGTACCCCTGATTTTCACTTATTTTTCATACAAGTCTTGTTTTTAAAAAGGCAGATGAGAAATGCCATCATAAGAGGCATTGCCTCCTGTATGACAAAATGCCTCTTCTAAGTTGGAACCTCAGAAGAGGCATGTGCGCATCATCTAAAAACAAAGGAAGTATACCCTTTTCCTTAGAACTATTGTTTGTTCCCATATGCAAATTAATACAAATTTAATTGATTCATTTGTTGATTAATCAGCTGAAATTCATGTGATTAATTGACAAATATTTTTTAAAAATCAGGTGACAGCCCTAATTATACTTGCTAAAAATGATGGGGAAAGTTACACACATATGCATGCAACAAAGCCCTGGTGCTTTTTTCTTTTCTTTTTTATGAAAAGTAGCCTCAGCCTCTTCTCCCTATTTGATCCTCTACTCCCTGTGGGTGGGTATTTACAAGGATAAATACATGTCTGTAATCCTGGTGTGTGCATAGGCAGAGAATGAGAAGGAACCTTTCCACCAGAATACTTATGCATGTGTCTCCTCTACTTAAAATTGGAGTTGCCCAAGACCGCTTTCTATTTTAAAGACAAAGCAGCAACATAGGGGTTTTGTTCCATGCATTTGTGTACAATGTGGAGTGATCAAACATCACAACCCTCACACTTGGTGCAATTGTAGAATACATTCCTAGCTATGACCACCACCAGACTTTCCAGATGCAGTAGCATTGGGGATCTCCACTGCTTTTTTTGCATTTCTGAATGCCTCTGTAACTCCCAGAAGCAATAAGAAAATAGAGAGACACAGAGAAGGACACAGTGTGTGTCTGTATGTTTTTAATTGGACTGTCAAACAAGATTAGTGTCATTTGGATTAGGCAACTCCGACTGGGAATATAACTTAGTCTCTTGAGAGTGGGGAAGGGGGAGAATATGTGCAGAGACCAGGAGAGATTCCCTGTATCCCTGTGACAGGCATGTACAAGATGTGGCTCACCAAGCTGAACATAACCCATTGGCCACATATGGTGGCTCACCAATGGCCTGATGAACTTCAGTTCTGCTTGGGGGCTATTCTTAAGCACCTGGCAGGCCATGATACATGACAGGTGGGCTGCACCTTGGGACCCTTTTCAGGCAAAGCACATGCAATACCACTGAACTATGGCGCACTCTGCTCTTCAGCACCAGTTCCTCCCTCTGTTGCTCAGAACATCCAAAGACAAAAGGGGTAGAGTAGGGGAGGGTTGGTACAGTACAGATTAAGCTCAAACCCTACATTCCATTAATAATGCTTCTTTAAAAAGTGTTCTTTAAGAAGCTCTCAGTTCAGGGGATGAGTTGATTCCCCTCCATCTTTAACCAGCTTCTCAGTTTTTCAACAATATTAGACTCATCATTTTTGCAAAACACACAGTCAATTTGTAGAGTGGCAAATGCTCACACTAATGTAATGAGGGCTGCAACTCAAAATTCTGCCCCAGTCTTGGCTATGTTATTGCAATATCTTCACTACAATGAATTCCACTCTTCCAGGCAATTGCCTTATCAGTGAAGGACATTTTGTCCACGCTTTGCTGCCCTGAGGCTTTTATTCCCCCAGCGTGCAGCATACAAAACAGTCACAAAGTCATTTTTTTTTAATCAAGGAAAGTTAATACAAGGTATGTTAGGATACTTCTTTACTGTGTTTGTTACTGTTTTTTTCATCCAGTATGTGATTAATGTGACCAGATTTCATAAATGACTTTACTCCAAGAGGATTTCAGTTTATCAAGAAATGTCAGGATTTTTTCCAATCTGGAACTGAACTCTGTGTAAGTTTTACTGTGAGGGAGAAAGGGGGGCGGGTGTCATAATGTCTTTGTGCTGCTGAATAGAAAGAATGAATGCTGTTTTCTCCTGAAAAAATATGACTCTGAAGTAATGCTTTAAAGACCTTGGAAACAAACCAAGATGGCAGGTGTTGTTGTCTCCCAACTGTGCCCAACTAAGTCCATCACTTCAAATGCTACATGTTGATGATCCAAATGTTGCTTTAAGATCCATGACAGTATCACTTAAACATTAAAAATACATTAATATCATGTCAACTTAAGTTCTTATTTTTAAAGGAGGGCATTACAAGTGAAACAGGCATAAAATGAACAAATATCCATAACACAGGTAGGCAAGTTTGTGACCCTCCAAATGTCTCAGCCTACAACTCCCATCATCCCTTACCATCAGCTATGCTGGCTTGGGTTGATGGGAATTCTAGGCCAAAACATCTGGAAGGCCAAAAGTTGCCCACCCTGATCTATAGCCGTCTAAAAGTAGGGGTCCATCTTAAAACTGGGTGACTTTGGGCCAGTCACAGACTCTCAGCCCAACCCACCTGACAGGGTTGTTGTTGTGAGGATAAAATGGAGAGGAGGAGGATAATGTAAGCCGCCTGGGTTCCTTGCAAGAGGAAAAAAGGCAGGGTATAAATTCAATAAATAAATAAATAAAACATCTAGCCAAAGTCATTACTGGCCTAGTGACTGACTAGTGTAGCATACTGAACAGTATCCTAAACTTCCCACACACCAGTGGGAACCCCCCCCCCCCGACTGGTGCACCAAGAATTAGCGGTTCCTGCTGAAACAACCAGAAATGACCAGAAATGCTTGTTTCTGGAACAGGGAAGGACAGTGGAGCTCACAGAAGGGAGCGCCACTGACCTGACCCAATCTGGAAACTAGCGTTTCTGCTTGTTTTCAGGGTTGTTTGAAGAACCACTCGTTCCAAGTCTCACTGGTGCAACAGAACTAGCTGAAGCACGCAGTGACAGCATAGGACACTGCCCATTGTTTTCAGGTGTCTCTCTGAAGAGTACTCAGAAACGTCCGTTGATTCAATATGCAGTTACCAGAATATTAACTTGAGCTTACTGAGTGAAGTGTGTAATGCCAGTTTTGTTCAGTGAAGCCATCGCAACCAGTTTGTTTCCAGGCCCAGGGCAAAGTGAACATAAGAAGAGCCATGCTGGATCAGACCAAGAGTCTATCTAGTCCAGCATTGTGTTCACACAGTGGCCAACCAGCTGCCTGGGGGAAGCCCACAAGTAGGACATGAGTGCAACAGCACCCTCCCACCCATGGTCCCCAGCAACTGGTGTACGTAGCCATTTGTTGTTGTTTATTCAGTCAGTCGCTTCCAACTCTTCGTGACTTCATGGACCAGCCCACGCCAGAGCTTCCTGTCGACTGTCGCCACCCCCAGCTCCCCCAAGGTCGAGTCCGTCACCTCCAGAATATCATCCATCCACTTTGCCCTTGGTCGGCCCCTCTTCCTTTTGCCTTCCACTTTCCCTAGCATCAGCATCTTCTCCAGGGTATCCTGTCTTCTCATTATGTGGCCAAAGTACTTCAGTTTTGCCTTTAATATCATTCCCTCAAGTAAACAGTCTGGCTTTATTTTCTGGAGTATGGACTGGTTTGATCTTCTTGCAGTCCAAGGCACTCTCAGAATTTTCCTCCAGCACCACAGTTCAAAAGCATCTATCTTCCTTTGCTCAGCCTTCCTTATGGTCCAGCTCTCACAGCCATAGGTTACTACGGGGAATACCATTGCTTTAACTATGCAGACCTTTGTTGTCAGTGTGATGTCTCTGCTCTTAACTATTTTATCAAGATTGGTCATTGCTCTCCTCCCAAGAAGTAAACGTCTTCTGATTTCCTGGCTGCAGTCAGCGTCTGCAGTAATCTTTGTGCCTAGAAAGACAAAGTCTGTCACTGCCTCCATGTTTTCTCCCTCTATTTGCCAGTTATCAATCAAGCTGGTTGCCATCATCTTAGTTTTTTTGAGGTTACTGCTTCTGGGGTTGATAGCCATACTGCCTCTAATAATGGGGGTTGCACATAGCCATCAGGGCTAGTGCTGGCTTTGACCTTTAAAGCCTGAAATGGTCTGGGCCTGGGATCTCTAGGAATCAAACTACACGTTACACTAATTATGTAGTGTGTAGCCAAGGCTCATTTTACTTTTTACTCTTGTGTAAGCACACACGGCCCCAATTTTAATTGAGACCATGGCACTCTGGGAGTTAAACCTTCCCACCCATTCTTCCCTCCTTCACCCCACAGGGGAGTGGGTGGAGAAGTTTAAAAAAGGATGGGGGAAACCTCCATTGATTCCAATGGAGTCTTTTTTCAAACATGGGTAGGATTTAGGGGGGAAATGGGGGGGATTAACCCACCCCTCCCAAAGTGTCATTGTCCCAATCCAAATTGGGGCCATGCATGCTTACACGAGGGTGAAATGTAAGACACACCTCAGCTACATGTTACGCAATTCACTTAATATGTACTTTGGCCCTGAAAGAATTTCTCTTGCCATATGTTCCTACTGTGACACTCAGATCAACATCTGAGACCCTGCTCCATGTCTCCCTGCCATCTGTGGTGGGCATGCAAGACAGGGCCTTTTTGGTTGTAGCTATAGAAGTGGAATAACTTCACAGAGGAGCCCCACTTGGTTCTGCACTGCTAGCAAGTAGTGAAAACCTGATTATTTCACAAGGTATTTGGGAAAGGTGCAAGCTGATTAGTCTTTTATATGCTGGTTCTGCAGTTGTAACCTGCTGTTGGTATTGTTGGGTTGTTGTTTTTCAATTTAGGTTGTTAGTATTTTGTTAATTATATTGTTTTTATTGCATAGCTTTAATATTGTTTTATTAGGGCAAACTTATGCATGTTTACTCAGAAATAGGTTTCATTGTGATCAATGTGGTTTACTCCTTAGTAAGTGTGTCTAGGATTGTAGTCTAAGGGCGCAATCCTATGCATGTTTAGACAGAAAAAAGGCCTACAACTTGCTGGCGGGGGTATGCTGGGAGTTGTAGGCCTTTTTTCTGTCTAAACATGCATAGGATAGTGCCCTTATTATTGTTAGCCATCTTGGGTGTCTTTTTTAATGGACATCCAGCATTGAAATGTTCTCAGTAAATAATAATATATCTTTAAAAACTATACTAATTTAAAATGTACATTTGAGGCCACTATGGGGACCAAAGATCATGAATAGCATGCTTCAAGTAATATTATTTTACTGATTTTTAGTATGTAACCATCACATGCCCTGCACAACCTATGGGCTTCTCCACATAGGGCTTTTTTTCTTGCAATTGAGATTGGTTACTCACGGAGGTTTGCGAGTCTTTTACATGATGCCGGCTCTCTGATGATTTCTGACCATTTCCGTGGCTTCATTTGAAACAGAAATAATGAGCTAATAAAAAGAAGTAACTTGAATCAGTTTCAATTTTCTGTGTAAAGAGGAAGTGGCACAATAACAGCAGCACCATCTAGTGGCTATATAATGAAACATAAAGAACTAGCAGATAAAGCCAATCCTCCAAAAAAAAAACCCAAAAAACCAGGAAGTGTGTGAAGGAGCCCATCTTAATCCTGCAAAGATTCCAGAAGCAGAAGCCCCGGTAAAGTTGTAAGATAAAAAACCTAATGTGGAGAAGCCCTATTTCAAACATCTGCAGGACCACCATTCCATCTTGAAGTTCTGAACATGCAGACAATGTGACTTCACCCTCTGGTCAGGTTCTGTCCCTCCTCTATCCCGCTGCCCCGACTTGCTTTTTTTCTTGCCTGATGAAGAGATCTAAAGATCTCAAAAGCTTGCACATTTTTCTTGTGATCTTTTCGTTGACCTAATAAAGGTATTACCCTAATATGGATTTTGGAACTTTACTTATGGTCAACATGGCTACTTTTGCTGTTTGTGCTACTACTGACTTCACCAAAAATCACAGAGCATGACATGTTCATTGGCTTATAAATATCTGCATATATGAACTTTTCTGTTCTGAGACCCAAGCCCTGGCCACATTTACTTCTGTAACATTACTTGCCGATGGGTGATTTACACTTCATGGCCATCAGAGGTAGGCTAAAGGCCACCATGGTACCAGAGCAAATTACCTCTGGGTATGTAAGGTGTCTCAGTTCACAAGCTAATCAGTGGCAATGCATATGACACCAGTCCAAAGCACATTTGTTTTTATCATAACAGAAATATTGTTGTTTTACCATAACAGGAATGTTTTTCTTAACATTTACTACTACTGCTAGTTGATAATACATATTCAGCCATCTGTATATATAGTTGGCCTCCATGATGCCGATAATGACCACCAGAATATAGGTGAGATTGGCATGGGAGTACAAAATAAAATTAAAAATACATTCCTTTGATTGTACCTCCGTGTATAATGTGGAGACTATGGTTTTTGGTGAGATTGCTCATTCATTCATTCATGCATGCATGCATGCATGCATTCATTCAAAGGTTTATATTTTGCCTTTCAGGACACACTGACCTCACAAAGCAATTTACATAAAGTTTTCAAACATAAAAAGAACAATTACAATTTAACTATTGGATGGAGTACCTTAAGGGAGATGGAATGCTTATGGGCTATAGCCAGTCTTCCTTCCTGACACTTCAGCCACGGTTAGCCCATCGTTGGAGGATACATTTGGCTAGTTAAGTTGCCCACTGACTTTTTACCATGGTTCTAATGTATAGTATGGTGCTTTAAACACCATACTTGCTAGAACATGTGCATGCTCCTTTTCCATGATTGCATCCGAATGCTTTCTTATCCTCAGAGGTCTCTACTTTTCTTGTGGCATAACCATGGGTGACATTTACAGCTTGCTCCTACACGCCTCTTATTTTTGATCCCATGAGCAAAACTGCCCTCTGTATAAATAAAAAGGATATTGCAACCAGATCACCTAAACAATCACCATGAGTAAAGTAGTCAAATTGCTGAACCACTATAGGGTATGTTACGGCTGTCCTGCTACGGAGTAAACATGATGTCTGGAGGCATCCTAGAGCTTATACAGTTGTAATTCAAGATTTCTTGATCTATTAGAGTGGTTGAATTATTTGCAAATGCAAATAATAAATAGCTAAAGAAATGAAGGAAAAATGATAGCTCCACAGTAAAGCTGCCTTCTTGGTGCACGGGTGCACGCACACACACAAGTTGTATTAAATCTGCCACTCCTTTGAAGACATTTACCATCAAACTGAGTGACAATTTTCCTGTTGCCTTGAGTGGAAAGAAAATCAAAGTTCCATATGAGAAATGACAACATGCAAAACCAATACATTTTTTAATTGAGGCAAGAATATCATCTAGTGTCAATTAACCTAGCCATTAATTACTATGGTGATGAAGGCATCAAAAAGAGACACATAATTAGAAGAACATGAAACCTTTTGTGCCTCTCTTGTGCTGGAACATTATGTATAGCAGGGTCCTGCTCCCAAATGTTGCACATGGGGAAGAGTGACACAAGGAATGCTGCTTTCATTCCTGTATTTCCTTAACTGTGAATAAAACCAATCCATGGAATCACCTGAACTCTTCCAGGAAAAGTTAGATGATTCTCCTTTTCTATCATGTAAAATGTTTTCACTGCTTTAACCACAAAGTATTGTTCATAACACCAAATAGTTCAAAGGGTGGTATATAAAATGTGCTTTCTCACACCAGGAGATCCTGTTTGCTTGGGTGAGAATAAATGAAGCAAGGATGTTTGTCATTAATAAAGCAGCATCAATCAGCTGGCTCAGACACGTTTCCATTTAGTCCAGTACCCTCTCTTTAAAATTGAACAGATGCTTGAGAAAGTGTATTAATAGCCTAGAGTGAAGATGGACAACGGGCTACCCCTAGACTGTGTTTGCTGCAGCTTGTGATGCCGTTTTGTTCATATATTTTGTTATGCCACTCAAATCAGTGACTTGTACGCCTAAGTGCATGTGTACTCAGGGCCGGCATGACACTTAGCATTACCTTGACAGCGAGAGCTTTTCTACCTGAGCGATTTATTGTGCACTTGTGATTCGTTACTCACAGTTGTTTATGGGTTCTTTAGACGACGTTGTGATCCTCCAGTTTTGCTTCTGTTTTTAAAGAGCACTTTCCCAGGTTCATTCCACAGCCAGGGTGCCACAGCAGAAAAGGCCATCTTCTTAGTAGCCACCCACCTCACTTCTTTTGGTGAAAGTTCCCAGGAAGGACCATTGAAGTTTATCTTAGGGTCTGGGCAGGTGTATATGGGAGGAGACAGTCCTTCAGGTAACCTGGTTCCAAGCCATTTAGGGCTTTGAATGTTAATACCAGGACTTTGAATCTGGCCCGGAAATGGACTGGCAGCCAGTGTAGATCAAAAAGTACTGGCATAATATGGTCACATTGGCCAGCTCCTGTTAACAATCTCACTGCCCTATTCTCGATCAGCTGAAGTTTCCAGACCTTTTTCAAAGGCAGCCCGACATATAACACATTGCACTAATCCAGATGAGAGGTTATCAGAGCATGGATAACTGTAGCTAGGCTCTTCCAGATAAGGACATAGTTGGTATATCAGCCTAAGCTCCATGCCACTAAGTCCACCTGTGCCTCTAGTGACAATGCTGGATTCAAGAGCACCCCCAAATCATGCACCTGGTCCCTTAGGGGGAGTGCAAGCCCCTCCAGAACAGGTTGAATGCCACTTAGTCAGGAGATGAACCACTCACTAAGAGTCCCTCTGTCTTGTCTGCTTTGAGTCTCCATTTATTGGCTCTCACCCAGTCCATTACTGTGCTCAGGCACTGGTTCAGAATGTCCACTGCCTCACCTGGGTTTGATGAAAAGGAGACCTGACATATTAGGGACACCTCAGTCCCTATCTCTGGATAACCTCCCCTAGGAGTTTCATGTAGATGTTAAACAGCATGGGGGATAAAATAGAGCCCTGTGGTAAATTATGGCATAACTACCAAGGGATAGAGCAACAATTCCCCAGCACCACTTTCTGGAATCGCCCAGACGCCCATCCAAGTAGGAGTGGAACCACTGCAGTGCAGTGCCTTCAACTCCCAGCCCAGATAGCCTATCCAGAAGGATACTGTGGTAGCTGGAATCAAAACCCACTGAGGGGTCCAGAAGAATCAACAGGGTTGCACTCCCCCTGTCCCTCTTCTGGCAAAGATCATCCCACAGGGCAACCAAGGCAGTTCCCATTCCAAAACCAGGCCCAAAGCCCAGTTGAAATGGATCTAGAGAATCCATTTCATTCAAGAATGCCTGGAGTTGGCTGACAACCACCCACCCAAGCACCTTGCCCAGGAAGGGGATATTAGCAACTGGCCTATAGTTGTTAACATCTTCTGGGTCGAGGTTAGGCCTTTTCAGGAATGGCCTAATAACTGCCTCCTTTAAAGTAGCAGGCACCACTCCCTCTCTCAAGGAAGAGTTGATAACCTCCTGGACCCAGCCAGACATCCCCTCCCTATTAGATGTAATAAGCTGCGACAGGCAAGGGTCAAGCACACAGGTGGTTGAGCAGACTTGGCCAAGCACCTTGTCTGCATCCTCGGGCCTGAACAACTGAAACTCATCCAATAGAACTGCACCAGATGGTGCTCTGGACACCTCTACTAATGGAACTGCATTAACTGCGGTGTCCGAGTCATGATGAATGTGAGCGAATTGACCTTCAAAGCGTTGTGCAGACTTGTCACAGTGTGCTACCGAGTTCTCTAGCATCTCTTTCCCTGGCCCAGATTGCAAAAAGCCAAGAACCACTCGGAAGAGCTCTGCTGGACGACACTGAGAAGATGCAATACTGGTGGCAAAGAACTCCCTCTTTGCCACCCTCACCGCCACAGAGGAGGCTCAATAATGAGCTATACCCTGTGTTCAGTTGGACTTGGCCTGAGTCTTCCTCCATCTGTGTTCTAACAGTCTTCCCTCTTGCTTCATTGCCCTCAGCTGAGGTGTATACCAAGGAGCTGCCCAGCCTCTACTGAGGGGGTGAAGGTGCTTGGGAGGGATCATATCAGCTGCCCTAGTCATCTCTGCATTCCAGAGTAACAGGACTGCCAGCCATACAGCAGGAAAATCCCCCAGAGTCCTCTAGAATCCATTAGCCTCTGAGGGTAGACCATTTTAATGGGTCCCCCACCCTTGCAAAGGGGAAAGGCTCAGAGAGTCTAAATCTCAATAGGTGATCCAGCAATAGATATTAATTCCCCCACTTTCAGATCACCACCCTCCTTCCCAGTGGAGAAAACCAGATCAAAGCATGCGTCCTCCTACATGCGTTGGGCCAATGACATGTTGGGACAACCCCATGGTTACCCAACTGTGGATTTTGGACATGCTTTCCAGTTTCCTTGGTATAAGTGGATATCTCGGGGGGTTGGGGTGGAAGGTATGAGGGGGGTGGAAAGGCAGAGCTATGTAGAGATGTGCTGACAACTGTTATATGTGGCATTGGATCTCCCATTAGAGATAAGCTCCTTTCTCACTAACTGAAGGCACACAGAATCACAGAATCATAGAATAGTAGGGTTGGAAGGGGCCTACAAGGCCATCGAGTCCAACCCCTTGCTCAATGCAGGAATCCAAGTCAGAGCATCCCTGACAGATGTCAGGGATGCTGTCCAGCCTCGTCTTGAACGCCTCCAGTGTGGGAGAGCCCACCACCTCCCTAGGTAATTGGTTCCATTGTTGTATTGCTCTAACAGTCAGGAAGTTTTTCCTGATGTTCAGCCGGAATCTGGCTTCCTGTAACTTGAGCCCATTATTCCGTGTCCTTAACATCAATTAAGTTTGTTGTAAGACTCCTTTGAACTAAGTCTCTTCGAAATTTACCCTCTCTCAATCCACAAAATACTGCAGATTGGTCCTGCAGATTAAAAAAAACAAAACCATTTTATGGTTAGGACAGAGAGCGCACTGGAGGTAGCGGGGGTGGCATTTTAATGCAGCTGGGGGGAAAGATTTTTGAAGGGCAAGGTATGACAATAGTAACAACTGTGAATGTGTACAAAATCATACGGAGCCTTCTTTGCAGACTTTGTAAATGTTGTTGAAAGGGAAACATCTTTACACCGAATGTGCATTTTAGCCAAGGCAGGTTTTCCATTGTCATTAACAGGTGTGAGAAACTCCAAAGGAGCTTGTTAGGGCGAGGTGTGAAAATAGCCTAGCTTAGTACTGTGCCTTTCAGTCCTGCTTGCACGCTTAACCTATATGTTAGAGCTTGCTCGACCAGCACCACCTGCTTAGCAAACAGTGAGGAACGGTGTGAGATGAGTGCATCCTTTTGCCTCCCTTGTGTCACATCTGCATCCGTTCTGTTGCAGTTCTGTGCCTGCCTTTTGCTCTGCTGGCATCCTGCCGGTGTCTCTAGGCCACCTGGGCTGATCAGCCCCTCCTGTCCTTGCATTCAGTCGGCCAGAAGTGGGCCTTCAGAGCTGGCGCATGGCATCCCTTCCCGTTTCTGACTGGTGGCCAGCATCTGGAGCCCCCTGTGCTGCACCTCTGGCCAAGTAACTAAGGCTGCAGTCCATCCTATGCATCAGCCTGGTGTCCTCCAGATGCTGGGCAGTGGGATGATGGCAGTTGTAGTCCAACCTGTCTGGAGAGGGGGAAGGTAGCCATACACGTTCACCTGGGGATCAGCTCCGTCGAACTGAATGGGGCTCGCTTCTGAGTAGGCATGCTTGTCTAGGTCGGCGCCTAGGCGGGCGCTCCTTCCCTGGCACGCGTGTGCTCGGATGCGGCCCGAGCGGAGGGGCGAAACAGAATCGACTGCGGTGGGGGCGGCCGGGCCTGCAGCGGCCAAGCGCGCTCGCCCATGGAGGGGCCCCCGGCGGCGGCGGCCCTTTCGGGGGCGGCTTCCGCGAGGCGCGCCGGCAGGAGGCGACCAGCGGAGAGTTTAGCTCACCCCTCCGGGGGCGGGGGGAGGAGAAGGGCAGGGGGGAGCTGCCGAGGAGCCCGGCGCCTCCGCACACCCGCCTGGCGCGCCAGCGGCACTCGGGCAGCCCCGCCGGCGGGAGGCGGGCGCGGAGCGGCGGCCGGGAAGCAGCTCGGCGGGGTTTCCCCTGCCCGGGCGGCCGGGCGTCCCCGGGGCGCGCTCGCGGCCGGAGCGGAGCCCGAGGGGCCGGCGGCATGCCCAGCGGACGCCGCTAGGATGAGCGGCGGGCGGCGAGCGGCTGCCGAGCCCCAGCTCCGGAGGTCGTTCAGCGAGCAGCTCCGCGACTCCACGGCCAAAGCCTGGGATCTGCTCTGGAGAAGCGTCCGGGAGAGGCGGCTGGCAGGTCAGGCTGCAGGCGCGCGGGCCGGCCCCGCGGGAAGGCGCGGCGCGGACCCCGAGCGGGAAGGCGCGGCGCGGCGCGCTGCGATGCCCCCTCAGCCCGCCAGGGCGGCGGTCGCCCCGCTCGGGGGGCCCGCGCAGGCAGCGGCTGCACACGCGCCGCCGCGGTTCTCCAGGAGCCGCTGCGAGTTCTGCTCTCCCGCCGCCGCCGCCGCGCAAATGACACGCCGCGATGCGCCTTTCTCGCCTCTCCCGCCGCGGAGGTTCGAGCGAGAAGCTCGCCTCGCCTCGCCTCGCCTCGCCGCCCGCCTGCAGGCCGCTTCCCGCCTTCGCGCGGGCGCCACATGCGGGGCCGCGGGCGGCCAAAACGGCGCGGCGCCGTCGCAAGCGTCCGTCATATTCCGAGGGCGTTCTCCCCCCCCCCCAATATTCCGAAAGGTCTTCTTGTGCTTTATGCGCAGGTATAAAGCAGTCGGGACCATCTAGCCGAGCCGAAGCAAGCCTGCCCATCCCAGTCGCAGCCCCGTGATCGTCCGTGCGTTGGCCTTTGGTGTCTCGGGAGAACTTGGGCTCGTACACCCCATCTCCGTGGGTGCGCTGGTGCCCTGAGAGTGCAGCTAGGATCGGGATGTGTTGCTGGGGACTGAGTTTAGGACTGAGGTGAAGCAGCCCAGGCTGCAGTATTTGGGGTACCATCGAAGGGCAGAAAATTGTCAGTTGCTTCGTTGATTATTGTAATATTTTTGCCGGGGAGGGGGGCGTTTGTGTTTTCTGCTTTGCTCATCATCACGTCCGGGTCAGTCTCTGAGCATTATGCTGTGCGTTAAAATCTGTTGTTCATAGAAGGAACTTTGCAGCGTGCCTTAGGGCCATACAGTGGGCTGCACACTGAAGGGCCGGGAGCTGTGTGCAATAGAGCGGATTGGCGCTCTGCACCAGAATCTGTGTGTGTTAAACCAGGTCAGTGCAGCTGTACCGAGGTTGCCAGACTCTGGATACGACAACTGCTTCAGGGCAGCAGTACAGTTTTGTGCAGCTCTAGGTCATACGTCCCTGTGTTGTTATGGCCATGGGTCATGTGCTAGGATTTTTATGCACACATAGCTACTTCTGCATCCCGTGCTGTGAAAACTTAAGCATGTGTATTCAGAAGTCTGCCCCATGGAGTTTGATTGGACTTACTTCCTAAGAATTGTGCTTAAGAATTGCGCCCCCCCCCCCCGTTACATGGGTGTGTGTTGAAGTTAATGGGCTTACTTCCCAGAAAGATTTATGCAAATGTTTTATGCACCTAATATGCCTTACTGCACATTATAAAACAGAATATAGTTGTCTGTCTTTGTCCAGCACTGTGAACGGTGTACAACAGGAGTTTCCGTACTTTCCCCCCCAGTTGCCCCCTCCTTCACATACCTCCTCCAGTTCTTCCTTAGAGGTTGAGGCTGTCTGTGCGGGTCTCCCCTCCAGTCCCATGAGGATGAACTACCACCATCCTGTTTGCGGCGCACTCTGACTACACCGCAAGGATCTTGTTAACTCTCCCAGTGTTCATATTTTAAACTATCATGTTATTCAAAAGCCAGCCTTTCTTGATCCAGCAATATACCCTAACCAGAATGTGAGTGCTTTTAGTATAGTATGTGTTGTAGTTGTGCAAGCATGCTCACAGATGGTAGCTGTAGCACACCGTGGAATGTGTTTGCTTAGGAGGAATCTCTGTGTGGCCGCAGTAGCTAAGGTGCAAATTCCTATAAGAGTCTCTCCCTATCTGCGAAAAGTGCAGCTGGTCTCTTTTGATGTGCTTTTCTAAGTTATTTTTAAATACGCTGCTTCGGTTGACAATCATGCCTCCCTGATGGAGCTTGTTGTCTGCCTGCCTACCCCTGAAATGCTTTTCCCTAGCCTCTTAAATGTTGCAAGCTTCTATCTTTACCATATCCTCAATTATTGATCTCCATTTCATATTAGAAAACCAGGCAATAGGAAAAGATGCAGCTCCTGAAAAGCAACTCTGGTCCGCAGAGGAACAAGGAGCGTGTCTCTCCCTCCAAGTTCTAATGTTTGTACTCTAGCTGGTTATGGGGTATAAGTGACGAGATGTTCTCAGCTCACTGTTTTCCTACCTGGCACTTTTGGCAAGTTGACACAGCACTTTCTGCACCAAATAAAAGCATGGGAAATACAGTGGGAGAATACAAACACCTTCTGTTTCTCCTCCACCATTGCTCTGCCTCAGAGATTCCCCACTTTGGATTGCAAAGCCAGCCTTTCAGAAAGCTGGTTCCAGTACGTGACTGAGACCCTTCTGTGCTGTATGTCTGCATTCAGGAACAGGGAAGATGGTTAAGAGTGTGGTGGGGGAAGAAACCAAAACTACTAGGATATTGGGGCATGCATACTGCCCTTTTAATCCCTTACACACACACACACAACCCACCCAAAGAAATTAGTCTTTTTCCATTATGACTTATTGCTCTGCACTGGAGACGGCAGGTGATAGATATCCTGTTCCCTAATGGTTAACAGAAGGGATGCCACGGATCTGTGATTTCACCTGCTTCTCCATTCATGTATCAAGAGGTCATTCTTAGGGAGGTATGGCCAGTAGCAGGGAGAGACCGGTCTCTTCCTCCCACCCTTTGACCTAGGGGACAGACTAAATAATAAAACACATCTACTGCAACATGTGTATATGGACTCAGACCTAAACAGGGATTTTGTATTCTGAACCACTTGACCTGATAGTGGCATTGCAGAGCATGTGCCAGTGGAACCTTTTGCTTCCAGGGCTCAATCTCCCATGGTCTGTAATGTATGCTGTGCATTCGCATGGCCCGTGCCTCCTTTTTTCGTTTTCTTTTTTTTTTACTTCCCTGTCCCCAGGGAAAAGATGACTAAGAGCCACAAAGGAAACCACCTATCAGGGCAGATCTGTACATTACCTTTTTCGCATGAATGCTGCTTTCGTAGGGGCAGGTCTCATGCTGCATCTGTACTGGGGCAGCACACTGTGGTTACTTCAAATATCTGTGCCCATACACACACACACGCAAGCTAGAGCAGGGAGGTACACATTTGGCATGGGAAGTAACTGATTATTTATTTTATTTTTAATCCATCCAGTAACAAATGTTCTCCGGGCAGATTGTTGTTGTTGTTGTTCAGTCGTTCAGTCGTGTCCGACTCTTCGTGACCCCATGGACCACAGCATGCCAGGCCTTCCTGTCCTCCACTCTCTCCCGGAGTGTGCTCAAGTTCATGTTCATTGCATCCGTGATGCTATCTAGCCATCTCATCCTCTGCCATCCCCTTCTCCTTTTGCCTTCAATCTTTCCCAGCATCAGGGTCTTTTCCAGTGAGTTTTCTCTTCGCATTAGGTGGCCAAAATATTTGAGCTTCAGCTTCAATATCTGACCTTCCAATGAGCAGTCAGGGTTGATTTCCTTTAGGATGGACTGATTTGACCTCCTTGCAGTCCAGGGGACTCGTAAGAGTCTTCTCCAGCACCACAGTTTGAAGGCATCAATTCTTCGGCGCTCAGCCTTCCTTATAGTCCAGCTCTCATAGCCATACATTACTACTGGGAAAACCATAGCTTTGATTATACAAACCTTTGTCGGCAAGGTGATGTCTCTGCTTCTTACTATGCTGTCTAGGTTTGCCATAGCTTTCCTCCCAAGGAGCAAGCGTCTTTTAATTTCATGGCTACAGTCACCGTCTGCGGTGATCTTGGAGCCCAAGAAAATAAAATCTGTCACTGCTTCCATTTCTTCCCCTTCTATATGGCAGGAAGTGATGGGCCAGATGCCATGATCTTTTTTTTTTTTAATGTTGAGTTTCAAACCAGCTTTTGCACTCCCCTCTTTCACCCTCAACAAGAGGCTCTTTAGATCCTCTTTGCTTTCTGCCATTAGGGTGGTATCATCTGCGTATCTGAGGTTGTTGATAATTCTCCCGGCAATCTTAATTCTGACCTGTGATTCATCCAACCCGGCGTTTCTCATGATGTACTCTGCATATAAGTTAAATAAGCAGGGCGACAATATGCAGCCTTGTCGTACTCCTTTCCCAATTTTGAACCAATCGGTTGTTCCATGTCTGGTTCTTACTGTTGCTTCTTGACCCTCGTACAGGTTTCTCAGGAGACAGGTAAGGTGGTCTGGTACTCCCATCTCTTTCAGAATTTGCCACAGTTTGTTGTAATCCACACAATCAAAGGCTTTAGCGTAGTCAATGAAGCAGAAATATACATTTTTCTGGAATTCTCTTTCTTTCTCCATGATGCAGCGAATGTTGGCGATTTGATCTCTAGTTCCTCTGCCTCTTCGAAACTCAGCTTGTACTTCTGGTATTTCTCAGTTCACATACTGCTGAAGCCTGGCTTGTAGGATTTTGAGCATAACCTTGCTGGCATGTGAAATGAGAGCAATTGTGCGGTAGTTTGAACACTCTTTGGCGTTGCCCTTCTTTGGGACTGGAATGTAAACTGACCTTTTCCAGTCTTGTGGCCACTGTTGAGTGTTCCAAATTTGTTGGCATATTGAGTGCAGCACTTTAACAGCATCCTCTTTTAGGATTTTAAATAGCTCAGCTGGAATACTGTCATCTCCGCTAGCTTTGTTGTTAGTCGTGCTTCCTAAGGCCCACTTGACTTCACTCTCTAGGATGTCCGGCTCAAGTTCAGTGACCGCACTATCATGGCTATCAGGGACATTCAGATCTTTCCTGTAGAGTTCTTCTGTGTATTCTTGCCACCTCTTCTTAATCTCATCTGCTTCTGTTAGGTCCCTGCCTTCTTTGTCCTTTATCATGCCCGTCTTGGCACAAAACGTTCCCTTGAGATCTCCGATTTTCTTGAAAAGATCTCTAGTCTTTCCCATTCTGTTGTTTTCCTCGATTTCTTTGCATTGTTCGTTTATGAAGGCCTTCTTGTCTCTCCTTGCTGTTCTCTGGAACTCTGCATTCATTTGGGTATATCTTCCCCTTTCTCCCTTGCTTTTCGCTTCCCTTCTTTCCTCAGCTACTTGTAAAGCCTCATCAGACAGCCACTTTGGTTTCTTGCATTTCTTTTTCTTTGGGATGGATTGAGTTGCTGCTTCCTGAACAGTGTTACGGACCTTCGTCCATAGTGCCTCAGGCACTCTGTCTATTGGGTCTAATCCCTGAAATCTATTCCTCACCTCCACTGTATATTCATAAGGTATATGATTTAGGTCATACCTGAATGGTTTAGTGGTTTTCCCTAAGTTCTTCAATTTAAGCCGAAATTTTGCAAGAAGCAGCTCATGATCTGAGCCACAGTCAGCTCCAGGTCTTGTTTTAACTGACTGTATAGAGCTTCTCCATCTTTGGCTGCAAAGTACATAATCAATCTGATTTCGATATTGACCATCTGGTGATGTCCACGTGTAGAGTCGCCTCTTGTGCTGTTGGAAAAGAGTGTTTGCTATGATCAGCGTGTTCTCTTGGCAAAACTCGATTAGCCTTTGTCCTGCTTCATTTTGTACACCAAGGTCATGCTTGCCTGTTATCCTCGTGATTTCTTGACTTCCTACTTTAGCATTCCAATCCCCTATGATGAAAAGGATGTTACTTTCAAGCTAAAGGTAAACTTCCTTATCTACAGAGATTCCCTCCACCACACACACACACACACACACTCCTTGTGGTTATATCTGTGGTTGTCACACATTACACATTCATTAGACTATTCAGTGGTAATGTTCATGGTTCAGATAATATCAACCCTGTGAAGTTTAATCCCTGAGTCAATCACTGTCACATGTAGTTTGAACCTGTGGCTAAGTCAGTAAATGTCACACACTATGTATGACGTATCTAACTATAAGCTGAACTACTATGTGTGAATATGTCCTTAGGACAAAATCTTCCTTTGTAACATTTTTCATAAGTGTCTTACTTTAATAATAAAGAAAACTTTAATAGGAAAAAATACTAACTTTTTGTAACAGATGAATGGTGAAGATAGTCGGTTATATATACCCCTTCACCCCTTGCTTTATATGTGATTGGCAAACCTGAGTTCAAACAGCAGGTCTGCCTCTATCATGTGTAGTTTGAGCTTCAAGAAATTTATCTAGAACTCCTCAGCAATTTGGAAGTTGAGATGGAAGCCAATCAGAGCCCAGGAAATCTCTGAAAGAACAATGCAAAGTTGTGTTGCTTGCCCAAACGTCGCCTACTTTTGGCTGCATGACTGTAGCAGTTGCTTATAGTCCAAAAGAACGCCAAGACAGTTGCATGTGGGAGTCACCCATAAATGAAGAAAACACTTTACAATCTGCATTACAATTTCCCTCTAGCTTTGCTTAGTCGGAACAGGGTGGTGTCTCCACCAGCAATTTTTTCCACGCTGGCTGCGTTTGGAGGTCGTTAGGGACACATGACATCATGGCCATCCAGCAGCCACCCGGAGCTTATCATGGAAAAAACGGATTTCCTGAGCCTGCTTAAAGTCCAATTCTTTTCCTTAAGTCAGGTTCTCCACAGTATAGTTGCTGTGTCCCAACCCCCGCATTTACCTTGGGTACGCTAGCCCTGCACAGGGGTGTGCTTTTCACTGTGACTCCGGTCAAGGGAGTCCCTGTGTTTCCTGTCCCTGTGTTTCCCAGCACAAACCAATTAGTGTCTACTCAGAAGTAACTCCCATTGTGGTCAATGAGGCTTGTCCCCTGAATGCGCACACCAGCATTTACAGAGGTCTCTATTGTTTTCATCAAATTTATGAAGCAGGCAGTGCTGTGACCCTCACATGTTTGTGAGTTTAATGTCTCTTATTGAGAAAACAGGATGATAATATAAAGGAATGCCTGCTCCCATACCAACCTGCCTGTGCACTGAGATAATCTTCAGAGGTTCTCCTCCAGCTTCCTGCACCATCTGTGCTAAGGTGAGTGGTGACCAGAGAGAGAGCCTTGCCTTCTTATCGGTGGCACCCCATTTTTGGAATCCTGTCCCTACAGAGACCCACCTGGTGCCCACTTTTGGTGCCTGGCAAAGATATGTTTACCTCCCAGGCTTTTTAATGCATTTTAATGATTTTTCTATGTCAACATGCTGTTGCTGTCTTTCATTTGAGTATTATATCTCATTTTTTGTAAATTGTCCTCAAAGCTCTGCTGAAAGGCATAAATCTTTAATAGATTTATCTTTAATATTCTACAGCAACTTTATTGAAGTTGCACTAATGTTTATGAAAAAAAATGATTTATGAATGATTTGTGGGTTACATCAGAAACTTTGGACACCATGAAAAACAGATGAGGCCAAACAATGAAGCTAAGACAGTGAATTCCTTTAGAATGGAGTTAGGATTCATTGGTGAATTTTGGGAGCCTTGTGCATGGGCTGGCATACATATTAGATTCACTGGGTGAGGGGAAAATTGAGAGGAGCCTTCCCATAGCAAGTGCTCCATGCTGTGGCAGTAGAACGCTCCATTTGCGTCCCTGCCTTAGGCTGTGATAGGCTACATAAGTTTTTACGTAGCCTATCATGAAAAGAGCAGGGACGCAAATGGCATCCCTACGTAAATACGTACGTAGCCTATCATGGCCTAAGGCAGGGACACTTAATTCAATTTAAATGAATTGTATCTACTAGGGATGTACGAATCCCTTACTTGGTTTTGGTCGGGGCATCCACTGGGGGGGGGGAGGTAAACCATCCCTCCCCCCGGCCGGCTTCGCTCCGCAGCGCAGCAGCAGCAGCCAGAAGTCTGGCTGTGGCCGGCCCCGGGTGGTGGCTCCGCAGCTTTGCTGCGGAGTGGAGCCGGCCAGGGGGAGGGGCGGATCACCTCCCTGCTCCAGTGGATGCCCCAACCAGAACCAGGTAAGGGATTCGTACATCCCTAGTAGATACAATTCATTTAAATTGTTCTGACAAGTTTGGTAGTGAATTGTAAGATATTTTTCAGAGTAGAATCTCTAGTGACATACAATAACAGTAGTGTTAAAGGAGTTATATGACCAGTAGACTTTCATTGGTGTTTCCAGTAGGAATGAAATGTTCTTAATTTTAAAAGCAAAATCTTGCCCAATGCATAGAATTCCTGTACAGGACAAAGGAAATTATAAATTTGCAAGAGATATAATATAGATGTTTATATGCTCCTTTAGCACAGCACAGTACATTCATGACAAACTGACTGTGTTCCACGTGATTGCTCTGATCTGTCTGAGGTTATTGGAACATTAATAATAAGAATACCCATTTCTTAAGTCACTTTTCTGTAAATTCAGATAAACCTGAGTAAAGTATCAGTTTAACCAGTCACATATAGACTGAATGAACATTTCACAGCAGAGTCCATTTTCAAAAGGGAACGTGAGAGCTGTGTACCCAAAACATGCTATTTATCATCTTGAGCTTTGTGTACATACCCTCCTACATACCATACTCAATTATATCCACATGTCTTCAGGAACCAAACCAAGGATATTATAATCTATTTTCCTCTTGGTACTCTGCAGAGTCAGAAGGTTACTAACTCTGATTAACGTCAATGGGAGTTTATGTGTGGATTCCTCGTAACGCCAGTGGGAAAAAGAGACCCTCTTTGTCAAAAAGAGATCTTCTGAAAGAGTCTCATTTATATAATCTTGCACGCTTCTGGGAAGAAAAAGATTACTTATGATTAGTCCTTTCATGCAGACAGCCAGAGAATTTCTGTGGGAGGTTCAATCCTATCAAAATTGTCCTGATCACCAAAAGGTCAGTAATTAGTAACATGCCATAGATACTTACGCATATGACGTGATGAGCTCTTAGTAAACAATGCAGTGAAAGAAAAATGGGTACTTACTTCTCTTACCCATATTCCAGTAAAGATATTGAGAAGCAGATGAGCATTCCAAGGAAGTCAAGAACCTAATGGACTGAAATGAGGAATGTGTACGTGTGCACACGTATGTCTGTGTATCAGCAGGGACGGGACTCGGCAATGCAGGGTGGAGGGTAAGTCATCACTACCATCCTAGCCTGCTGCTCATGCCATTCTCCACATTTTCTGACTTGTCATTACGTTCAGCTCTCCCTCTGTGGCTTACAAGGTTCGCAGTAAAGTTTTTTCTGCTTGCCCATGACTACAATAACAGGGAAGGGGAGTGTTTTGCCAAGCACAGTGTTAAGCCACAACACATCGCTAGCAGGCTACATTTTGGTGGGGTAGGAACTAACTGTCCCTAATTATGAAGGGCTTATTAAATTAATGGAAGAAGAATTTTTGTTCTTTACCCCCCCAAAAAACTGTTCTGGGGACCAATGTAGATAGTAAAGCAAATTGACATGGCAGGGTCCAAAATACCTACCTCCAAAATACCTACCTCCATAGAGCTAAAGAGTTAAACCTAATGGGTTGTAGCCAATATTAGTCCTACTTTGAGTAGACCCATTGAAATGGATGGGACATAAGTTAGACTAACATTGGATACAACCCACTGTTCGGGTACCTGCATGGGATATGAATCAGGAGGCTACAGTGAGAGGGGAGAATCAGCTGAAATCAGGTGGAGACCTTCTTAGTTTTGAGTGAGTCAATTATCTTTTTTCTTCCCCTTTTATTATTTATTTTTGCTTTTTTTAATCTCTGGTTTGGGCTACATCTTTTTTAAAAAGTCAAATTTTTAGAAGTTTAGCACACAAAAAATGCCATGGAAGTAGAAAGACAACAGTGGGGAGAGTGTGTGTGATAATTTTTATCATTGTAAAGGGTCTACAGTGCATTTCATTACAGACAGAGACACACCCAATGGCCTGGTTTGGATGTATGTTAAACTATGGTTTTGTGTTACTGTCTTCTTTTCCAGTGCAGCCACAAGGAGATCAGATGTTTTCACTTCCATTTTCAGTTAACGGCAGTTTGATGTTATGTCCGAACCCCTAGCTGTGGTTAATTTTAACTATGGTTTATTGAAATTAGCCAGCCTCATAGATCACAGTTTGAAGTGTGAAACTATGGCTTGTTTCAGGAAGCCATAGTTAAGACTAACCATAGTTTTCCCAGGATTGGACATAACACCAAACTATGGTTTGTTAAAAACAGAAGTGAATGTCTCTGATCTCCTTGCAACTGTACCAGAGGATAAGAGGGGAGGGAGAACCTGATGGGTCCAAGGCTTGTTCACATAACACTAAACCATAGTTTACATCTGAATAGTCTATGTGACAGAATGTGTTTTGCAGGGAATCTATTATACGATTAAGAAACAATTGGGACATTTGTATTTGGGGCTCACATTAGAATTATTATAGTGGAAGACTATGTTTATAATTACATTTATCATAATTATACTGTTCAGAAGTAGTATATATTATCAGCTATATGAGGTTTGTGGAAGGTTTGTGGCTCAGTGGTAGAGCGCATGCTATGCATGCATAAGGTCCTAGGTTCTATCCCCCGCATCTCCAGGTAGAGCTGGAAAAAATCCTCCCTGAAACAATGGAGAGCCACTGCAGTCAGTATTGACAATACTGGACTAGATGGACCAATGGTCTGACCAAGACATATATCTATAGCACATATGGATATATTCAGAGGACTCATACTGGGACATCCTGTTAGCGATGCAGCACCAGTTGACATTCATTCGTATCTCTATGAGCATGTTAACTATAGTGTTAGTATGTACATTATTTGCTCCTCTGCAATCTTTTGGGTCCATCAGTGGGATGTTTGTATTTGGAACACACTTGGTGTTGGTTTCCCACCTCGTCAGCATTTCCCACTCCCCCTTAATACTGAACAGGCCCAAATTCCCACTGGAGCCGTCAAGTGACTCATACATAGAACGTCCATATCTCAATAGGAATAAGTGGTTTTCAGACACTGCAAACCTAAACACATTTAACTGGAAGCCTCATTAATTTTAATGGAGAAGACTTCCAGGCAGGTGTGCTCAGGAGCTCAGATGATTTTTTTTAAGGAGGAAAAATAAGAACATATATGAATTTATTATCTCAAATATGTTTTCCTTGATATCTAGAAGCTAAATATAAGTTGGTGTGAATGTGTAGTGCAAAGGGGGTTGTGGTTGTCTGGTACTAAACAATGCTTATTAGGTCTTTCACAACAAAATGTCTTACTTATTTTGAACACAGTATATGTTTTGGTATTTTCAGGAGTCCAGGATACATATACACACTGTTCATATTTGTTCTACTATATCTAGTACACTTCCCTTATTTGAAATAGTTTTATTTGCCTTTTTTGACTCCTAAACTATAAAACAATTAATCTTCACCACATGCTTAGATGTTTACTTACCCCAAACAAGAAGCTTACAACTTTAGTTCAAATATGTAGGAAGATACCTTAAATTAGTCAGACTATTTGTCCATCTATCCCAGCATGTACTGCTTGTTAAGTCAGTGGTTAAGGATTGGCCACCAACAAGAATATTGTTGTTTGAAGTAGATTGTGTTGACCATGGTTAACTGAGTAAACCATGGTTAAGGCAATGACCTGGTTCGCACAACACAATAGCCCACTGTAGTTCATTTAGCCATGCGGGCTGTCACATCGTGCCAGGCACCTGCAGATGCCATTTTTGCATGGTACCCACAGGCACCCGGCTTGTTGTGTCATGCGAACCCAGATGGCAGGGGTTTTTTGAGGGCTAGACAACCCTCAAATAACTCTCAAATGTGCCATGGATTATTTGAGGGTTGTCTAATCCCCAAACAAGCTCTGCTGCCTGGGTTCACATGACATGACAGCCACAGCAAGCCAGGTACCCATTGGTGAAATGCAAAAATGGTGCCCGTGGGTGCATGGCACATGACATGCCCCGTGGGCTAATTAAGCCATCATGGGCTGTCGTACCATGTGAATAGGCTCAGTGTCTCTCACTTTCCAGCCTCCCTTTTTCTGTGATGACAAGCAGGTCTTGCTTGTGTCTTTTTATATTTGCCCTCTGGGGGCAGCTCTGAGCTCAGGAAGCTAAACCAAGATTTCATAGGAAACAATGTCTGTACGTCTGGGTTTGTAACAAGGATTAAGGCAACACACCATGGTTAGTGCTAATCATGGGTAAGCGTTGTCTGCACTGTGCTTTAGAGAGTGGAAGGGGCTCGGTAAATATACTATGTAAGTTAAATACCTTGGCTAGAGATTCCATTGGATGTAAGAATGGGGTGCGTTGTCTGTTTTTCCAACACATTATCCTTTTATGTTTTTATTTTGTGATCATCCAGTTCCTATGTCTGGTTTATCACAGAATTTTCCTGAAATCTGGACTGCTATGAGGAACTCACAGTATTACGGTGTGCCTCATTTTTAGTTAATAAACATTTGTGAACCATCCTAAAAACAGATTTCTGCCAGGCCACCTAAGTAAATCAATTCTACCGTTATTAGGTTTAATGACCTAATCCTCTATTTCGGACATTGGGAGGGCCACAACTTGGGAATGTGTCAGTTAATAGATTCAGACAGATAGATTCTGACAAGTCTCTGAACTCTTCACAACATTCATTAACAAATGTTCCTTGCAGCCCTCACTTGCGAACTGAGCATGCTTCCTGAGATTCACATTTGGAACTGCCTAAATCAAAGGGCAAGATGGGAGAAAGTAGCCTTAGCAGAATGTGTCTTGAATTATGGAGGTGTTCACTCAAGTACAAGAAGGAATGCCCCAAATGCCCAGTCCTACTTTGTACATCAACATTCTGTTAGCAGAACAGGCTGCAGTAGTGATGAGTCTTTGGATGTAATGAACTGAGTCTTTTCAGCAGCTGTTTTCTTTCTTTCTTTTCCCCTTTGGCATCTAAAATACTCTCCATCTGTAGGAATCACTGTCCAAGTAACGGAGAGACAACATGTCCCAGAATAACTTCCTCTGTCTGTGCACGAGCACTGAAACGGAACAAGATAGTTCGACAAACAGGAAGTGTTAAGAGTTTGTGGGAGTCGCATAAACAAGCAATGACAGGGAAATTGTTTTTGATGGCAGAATTTGGGCTTCTTCACATGGAGCTTTTATCCTGCTATTGAGATTGCT
Organism: Heloderma suspectum; assembly: GCF_057233095.1. Taxonomy (NCBI): domain Eukaryota; kingdom Metazoa; phylum Chordata; class Lepidosauria; order Squamata; family Helodermatidae; genus Heloderma; species Heloderma suspectum. Next base: position 39,902,693 of record NC_139460.1, on the reverse strand, counting down.
CACTCACTCATTGAGATTGCAGACCCTTTAGATGATGTTGGGAATCTCCAGGGCATCTCCCACATTAAATTACCTCTATTCCATTTTTAAATAGATTGGAGATAATGAGGTATCAAATTACCCTGCTTGCATTCCACTTGGGTTCCTTCCGTGATAAAGGAAAAGCCGCAAGAAGAGGAGCTAGATGAATGAAACATATGGAAGACTCAGATAAAGGGGAAAAGGAAGGGGAAAGGGGAGCGGGGGAAAGAAGCACGTGTAAAGGGAGTCGGTTATGATCCTTCATTTAAAATGGAAGCAGAAAGCCCTGTTTTAAATGCGGGATTTTAGGCTGGTGTAGAAATACGCTTCATGTATTAAACCACCCTCTCATCTCCACCCTGCTGCTCACATAGAAGCAATAACAATGCACCAGACAGCTCTAATTTCATTATCTTGTGGTAGAGTCAAATGTTCTATGACCCTAACACCACTACTTAGCAGCAGCCTTTTTCTATTTGGTCTAGCCTATGCCATGTTTTGATTCACACTACCACATTTGGGGTGCTTTTTATAGAGTTGTGGTTTTTACTCTTTTAAAAATGAATTTATGTACGTCGTATAAAAGAGGATGAGATACAGAAAGTAAAAAGTTGAACCTGGGGACTGTTCATGTCCCACATGTGGCATCTGGGTTAATGAAACATGGACGATCCAGAGTATGAGCCAAACTACACATTAATTGCATTGACGGATGAGACTACATGTCCATCCAGTCCATGGGTCTGTCTCCAACAGTGATCAGCCACAGATGCCTCTGGAAAGCTCACAAGCAGGGAATAAGGCAGAGAGACTTCCATTTCAGATGTGTTAGTGGTTTGTTTGATTTTATTGTTATGTAGCTTCCTTATATGACTGTACAAGTGGAGGTTCACAGGAAAATGTTGCAGGCTGTCTCCAGCCCCTAACAGGAATGCTCCTGTTCAGGGCTCCAACCAGCCTGGAACAGGTGCCTTGTACCACTGCTTGGAGGTCACTTTGAATTGAGCCTGGAAACAAACCAGAAACCAGTGAAGATGATATAATAGTAGCATAATATGATCATATCAGCTGATTCCAGTTAGTATCCATTACTCTTGTAGTACAGAATAAGCAAGCATAGAATGCATAGTACATAGTCTTCCTTGCATATTCTGTAGTAATGGAAGCTTCTGTGCCATTTCTCATTATATATTGGGCTTTAGGGAAAGGTTTCTGGAGAGTGGGAAATGAGAAATATGCCCTGTTGCTTGTACACCAAGGCCATGCTTGCCTGTTATCCCGGTGATTTCTTGACTTCCTACTTTGGCATTCCAATGATGAAAAGCACATCTTTTTTTGATGTTAGTTCTAGAAGGTGTTGTAGGTCTTCATAGAACCGATCAACCTCAGCTTCTTCGGCCTAAGTGGTTGAGGCATAGACTTGAATTACTGTGATGTTGAATGGTTTGCCTTGGATTCGTACTGAGATCATTCTATCGTTTTTGAGATTGTACCGCAGTACTGCTTTTCCCACCTTTTTGTTGACTATGAGTGCGACTCCATTTCTTCTAAGGGATTCTTGCCCACAGTAGTAGATATAATGGTCACCTGAATTAAATTCGCCCATGCCTGTCCATTTTAGTTCGCTGATTCCCAAGATGTCGATGTTCAATCTTGCCATCTAATGTTTGACTACCTCCAGCTTACCTTGATTCATTGATCATACATTCCAGGTTCCTAAACAATATTGTTCTTTACACCATTGGATTTTCTTTTCACCACCAGACACATCGACAGCTCTACACATGGACATCACCAGATGGTCAATATCGAAATCAGATTGATTATGTACTTTGCAGCCAAAGATGGAGAAGCTCTATACAGTCAGTTAAAACAAGACCTGGAGCTGACTGTGGCTCAGATCATGAGCTGCTTCTTGCAAAATTTCGGCTTAAATTGAAGAACTTAGGGAAAACCACTAAACCATTCAGGTATGACCTAAATCATATCCCTTATGAATATACAGTGGAGGTGAGGAATAGATTTCACGGATTAGACCTGATAGACAGAGTGCCTGAGGAACTATGGACGGAGGTCTGTAACATTGTTCAGGAGGCAGCAACTCAATCGATCCCAAAGAAAAAGAAATGCAAGAAAGCCAAGTGGCTGTCTGATGAGGCTTTACAAGAAGCAAAAAGCAAGGGAGAAAGGGGAAGATATATCCAAAGGAATGCAGAGTTCCAGAGAATAGCAAGGAGAGACAAGAAGGCCTTCTTAAATGAACAATGCAAAGAAATCGAGGAAAACAACAGAATGGGAAAGACTAGAGATCTTTCCAAGAAAATCGGAGATCTCAAGGGAACGTTTTGTGCCAAGACGGGCATGATAAAGGACAAAGAAGGCAGGGACCTAACAGAAGCAGATGAGTTTAAGAAGAGGTGGAAAGAATACACAGAAGAACTCTACAGGAAAGATCTGAATGTCCCTGATAGCCATAATAGTGCGGTCACTGAACTTGAGGCGGACATCCTAGAGAGTGAAGTCAAGTGGGCCTTAGGAAGCATGACTAACAACAAAGCCAGCAGAGATGACAGTATTCCAGCTGAGCAATTTAAGATCCTAAAAGAGAATGCTGTTAAAGTGCTGCACTAAATATGCCAACAAATTTGGAACACTCAACAGTGGCCACAAGACTGGAAAAGGTCAGTTTACATTCCAATCCCAAAGAAGGGCAACGCCAAAGAGTGTTCAAACTACCGTACAATGTGCTCATTTCACATGCCAGCAAGGTTATGCTCAAAATCCTACAAGCTAGGCTTCAGCAGTATGTGAACCAAGAACTACTGGAAGTACAAGCTGGATTTCGAAGAGGCAGAGGAACTAGAGATCAAATTGCCAACATTCACTGGATCATGGAGAAAGCAAGAGAATTCCAGAAAAGTGTCTATTTCTGCTTCATTGACTACGCTAAAGCCTTTGATTGTGTGGATCACAACAAACTGTGGCAAATTCTTACAGAGATGGGAGTACCAGACCACCTTACCTGTCTCCTGAGAAACCTGTACGAGGGTCAAGAAGCAACAGTAAGAAGTGGACATGGAACAACCGATTGGTTCAAAATTGGGAAAGGAGTACGACAAGGCTGCATATTGTCGCCCTGCTTATTTAACTTATATGCAGAGTACATCATGAGAAACGCCGGGTTGGATGAATCACAGGTCGGAATTAAGATTGCCGGGAGAATTATCAACAACCTCAGATACACAGACGATACCACCCTAATGGCAGAAAGTGAAGAGGATCTAAAGAGCCTCTTGTTGGGGGTGAAAGCGGAGAGTGCAAAAGCTGGTCTGAAACTCAACATTAAAAAAACTAAAATCATGGCATCTGGCCCCATCACTTCCTGGCATATAGAAGGGGAAGAAATGGAAGCAGTGACAGATGTTATTTTCTTGGGCTCCAAGATCACCGCAGACGGTGACTGTAGCCATGAAATTAAAAGACGCTTGCTCCCTGGGAGGAAAGCTATGGCAAACCTAGACAGCATAGTAAGAAGTAGAGACATCACCTTGCCGACAAAGGTTTGTATAATCAAAGCTATGGTTTTCCCAGTAGTAATGTATGGCTGTGAGAGCTGGACTATAAGGAAGGCTGAGCGCCGAAGAACTGATGCTTTCGAACTGTAGTGCTGGAGAAGACTCTTACGAGTCCCCTGGACTGCAAGGAGGTCAAATCAGTCAATCCTAAAGGAAATCAACCCTGAGTGCTCATTGGAAGGACAGATACTGAAGCTGAAGCTCAAATATTTTGGCCACCTAATGCGAAGAGAAAACTCTCTGGAAAAGACCCTGATGCTGGGAAAGACTGAAGGCAAAAGGAGACAGGGACGGCAGAGGATGTGATGGCTAGATAGCATCACGGATGCAATGAATGTGAACTTGAGCATGATCCGGGAGAGAGCGGAGGACAGGAAGGCCTGGCGTGCTATGGTCCATGGGGTCACGAAGAGTCGGACACGACTTAACGATTGAACAACAACAAAACCTCCCTATATTGTGCAGGAAGAGGCTTCAAAACAAAACAACAACTCATGGCATGCATCCCCTAATCCAGTTCCCCTTTTCCAGAATATTGGCCTAATTACATGTTAATGAGGTGATTAGAGATCATGCCTTGGGTTTTTTAAAAGGTGCCAATTGTAGCTTTCCCGCCAATGCTACTTGCTGCAGGGGAGCAATTTTCGCAGCCGGAGAGGAAAGGCTTAAACCTCCCTTCCCTGCACACTGCTTTTCTGAGGACCATCTCCACCCCTAGCCTGGTATTTAGTTTTTAAAAACTTACAATGATGTGATTGCTAACCATCTCATTAGCATTATGTATACTTAGGCCTTAATATAAGTTGTTAGGGCTTGTGCACGCTTATTCCCTCTTTCCTCCATTTTCATTTTTTCGCAGCTGACAACCTTAGCATTCCATGGTTCAACCAACATTAGCATTCTGTAGGTTCTGAAAGCTCACAGGTCCTTGCTGGGCAAAAAAAAAAATCTTTTAATTTACAAACTAATAGGTGGCCTAGAAATAATTCAAATAAATAAATACAACTTCTGAAAGCCCAGGGAGTCCCAAAATATGTAAAAATGACCTCCTTGTTTTTAGGTGGCACGGTTTCACTTTCCGATTGATAGGCATGAGAGGAGATCCAAGTTCTAGTCCCCACTCGGCCATGGAAGCTCACTGGGTGACTTTGGGCCCGTCACAGACTTTCAGCCCAACCTACCTCTCAGGGTTGTTGTTGTGAGGGTAAAACGAAGAGGAGGAGGATAATGTAAGCCACCCTAGGTTCCTTGCAGGAGGAAAAAAGGTGGGATATAAATGAAATAAATAAATGAAATAAATAAATAAATAGTTCTGGATACATCTGTAGAAAGCTGAATGCATTTTGAGGCCTTTTGATCCCACAATTTGCATCTCCCCTACCCCCTAGCATCTGCCAACTGAGAATACACTTCATGCATCTGATGATTAAAGCTTAAGTTATACCTAGTTTTTGATAATTCTCCTTGCCATGGTGAGTCTGGCGCCATCCTCTGGTGAATATGAAAAGCAACCAGCCTTCCTCCCAATTTTGAAGAGGCAGAGGTGGGTGGGGTTTTGCCCAGTCTACACAGTCTACAATGTTATCCCGACCCACTCCCCAAGGGTGGGAGGAAGGTGGGGGGTGGCTTGACAGCTATGTGGTCAATGCACCTGGAGGGCTTTGGCCATGCAGAATCAAATCAGTGAATTCTCCATCCTTTCCTGCTCCAGAGCAGAAAAGAGTTGGGGCTTCCTTGGCTTCTGTTCGGTGGTGGAGTTCTGAGTGCTACTACAAGCAGGCCTGCTCTGTGCCTCTCTTTTCCACAGTTGAGAGGCTGATGGCTTTCTTCACTGCGGTGCTGTTTGGGGGAGGTACTTGCCTCTATCAAGAGAGCAAGAGAAGACAAACGGAGGAGGCCACACTCAAATTAGGGACCCCTGCTTATGCCACAATAAATCTGTTAGTCTTTAAGGTGCTGCAACACTCCGTGTTTTGTTGCAACAGAATAACCCAGCCATCTCTCTGGAATAAATAAATACACATGGGAGACAGGCCCCTGAAGGAAGGGGCTGGCAGTTTTTACAGCAGGCACTATTTATCAGTTATCCTTCCCTACCTAAAAACACAAGAAGGGCCTTGCTGGGTCACACCAAAGGCCTGTCTAGTCCTGCATCCTGTCTCTCACGGTGGCCAACAGAATGCCTTGGGGAAGCCCACAAGCAGGACAGGAGTGCAATGACACCCTCCCACACGTGTTTCCTAGCATATTGCCTCTGAAATCGGAGGTAATATGTATCCATTGGTAGCCCAAACCTCCATGAATTTATCTAATCCCCTTGTAAATCTGTCCACATTGATGGCCATTATTACATCTTGTGGTGGTGAATTACAAAATTTAACTGTGTGTTGTGTGAAAAAGTACATGCTTTTATCTGTCCTAAGTCTCCCACCATTCAGCTTCTTTGGATATCCCCTGGTTTCTAGTATTGTGAGAGTGGGATGCTATCCACTTTCTCTACACCATGCATAATTTTATACACCTCTGTCATGTCTGTCCTCCTTACTCGCCTTTTTTTCTGAACTAAAAAGCCCCAAATGTTGTAACCTTACCTCATAACAGAAGGGTCCCAGCCTCTTGATCGTTTCAGTTGCTCTGTTCCGCAGCTGGTTCAGCTCTACAATATCCTTTTTGATGTGCGGGGACCAGAATTGTACACAATATTCCGAGTATGGTCACACCTTATAACAGAATTATGATACTGGCAGTTTTATTTTCGATTATTGTCTTAATGGTCCCCAACATGGAATTAGCCTTTTCACAGCAGCCACAACTCCAACATGCCTTTCCTGGTCAGTCACTCACTGCCAACTCAGAGCCCATCAGCCTTTTTTGTCCCAATATGCCTCACCTTACACTTGCTCACATTGAATCACATTTCCAATTTTAATGCCTGTTCCTGCATTTTGGAGAAATCCTTTTGGTGCTCTTCACAATCTCTTTTAGTTTTAACCATCCCAAATTATTTGGTGTCATCCCAGTTTTGTATGTGCATGCTTCTTGATTCCTAGCCCATTACCTCCTCAAGTGCTGGCTTGCAGCAAGTATGGAACCTACAAGTAGAGCATTATGGGAGTCTGACTAACTTTGATCAGGTAGCTGTTGACTAACAGTGCTAAAGTCCACTAGACAACTCTTTATCTATTTATTTCAGCTTTCTACTCTTCGGGGACCTTTCCATATGGAACAGTAAAACACATCTTTGCTGTTACACAGCTTACCTTTCCATTTTGATTGGCCTTTCCTGGGACAAAGATGAGAGGATATGCTGTCAAATGAGCAATCTGGATTTATTTCCTTTGGTTACACATTCAGTGATTCTCAGATAGGTTTTTATTTCCCCTTAAATTAGGGAAACTCACTGTAGTACAGTTTAGAGGGGAGGGGAACTGATTTAATTAGGAAACAAATGAAATGCTGGATCTGTAGTTGGTGAAAGGCTTATGCAAAGCTCAGTCTGGAACAACAACTTTGCTTTCCGCACGTATAGGAAATAAATAACTTAGAACTGTAGTGTGCTACTATAGCAGCAGAGCAAATATTATCAAGCTAAGAAGTATACACTAATACCCATGTTGTAGTGTTTCATGAAAGCTAGCAAATTCAGCAGGATTATTAAATGACTGGAACAAATTCATGGTTAGGATAGATTTGAACATCTGCATTTGGATTGTAGATCACTACAGTGACAGTAATGAAGAGCTCTCACTCAAATGCAGTTCATGTTGATTTCTACTTAACAGCTTCTTCTAAAGGCTTAGGGCAGTGCTTTCTTTTTGCAGAGAGAATCATTTAGAGCAGTTTGTTAAATGCCCTAAGATTATTGTCTTGGGAAAGATAAACCAGCATCTGGGGGAAAATAAGACAGTCTCCTCCTGACACAAAATAAACTTTTGTCAATGCATTTTATTCAGTCTTTGGCAAATGAAAACATTTAGCTTCTGCGAATGCCTGTCAGATTTTCATGTATATTCCATTTTTACAGTTTACCCTATACCCTTGATACAGTGCCATTTATTTTATCATTAGATTATTACTTTGATATATTTTTGTTATGTGCAAAAAAAGAGAGAAAAGAACAGCCACAGGTGATTATAGCAAACTATCTCTGGAGCCCCAATTATCTTATAGGCCTGAAAATTTGCATGCTGTATGCAGATCCACACAGAGTTTAGCAAGGTCATACAATTTGCCAGGGGCAGGGGGACGGGGACGGGACAATTCCCCTCTGGTGTGCAGAAAAATGTCAAAGGACAACTGTTCTGGCACCTTGGCCTGCCTTCCACTTGTCTGCCATCCCCTGCCTGCTCGCACACTGTCAAGGCATCCCAGATGCCCGCTTATGTCATGCCTCCTCTGGAAGACTCCCTCTTGGAGAAGGACCTGGAGGACCAGGAACCACCCGCAATGAGCAGTGCCCAGAATCTACTGGTAGACCTGGAGTAGCCCAGGCCCTCAGGGGTGACTACCATGATGCCATCACCTGTGGAGGACAAGGACTCTGCCTCATAGATGGAGGCAGAAAAAACCCCACGTCCTCAGGAGAGATGCTGCCTGAAAAGAAATGCACTTAGAAGGAATGCTAGACTGTGCCAGAGGCCTCCTTGTGAAAAAAAAAAAAAAAAGGTCCACTTGAATGCGGGAGGCTTGCTCACAAAGAGAACTAACGGTCACTAACAGTTCACAGCTGAAGCTTGGGTGTGGCTCTGACAGCCTCTGCATAAAAGTGGCAGTATACAGTTGCAAGAGTTGCTTGAAACAATGTTGAACAGAATAGCCTGAACCCTTGCTTGACTCTGGACTGAGTTTTTCTCACCTGTCTCTCCTTCTGCCTGCCCACCCCTTGTCTGCTGTGTTGCCTTGGAATCTTGTTGCCTGTGACCTGGCTTGTTAAGACCTTACCTTTGCCTTATCCTAGTTTATGCTGACCACCTTGGAACTCTTGGACCCTTGAACCTGCATAATAGGTGGAATCTCTTTGCCCCTGAAGGAGGCCAACGCTGAAAAATGTTGGCTCTTTTGCATCTTCCAATGAAAGACTTGCATCATCTTGAGCATCATTTTGAGGCATCCTTCCTCTCTCTTATTTACTCTGCCCTTAATCTTTTGATTCCTTAAGAACCTACAGTGAAACATCCGTTCAGGGAGAAAGGATGGCTGGACAGCAAAACTACCTAGCACTGTTGCAGGACTTCATAGATGCAGTTGCATCTTCTGCAGTTTGTGGTCAAGTCAATCCCAAGAGAGGTTCATTTTCTTTTGCTCTTCAATTCTCATGTTTGCTCTACTATAGAAATTCCAATTACTATGTTGCTGCAGAATGTCTAGAAATGGCTTGAGTGCTTCCTCATTCAGAATATTTTAAGTACAAGCAAGTTTCTGAACAAAATCATCGTGGTTGGTAACATTATAGTAAGAGGAACATAACATAGATTGGAGCTCCTCATTTAAACTCTATTCTCCCTGTAAAAAGTAAACTCTATTTTTCCAGTATTCACACTGGACTGAATTTTTGTATAGAAGACCTTGATAAATGCTGCTCTTCTTAGGAATGCTGTCCTATGATTCAGTGCTCTGGCCAGGCAACTCCATTGATATCCAGGTTGCCCTCTGGAATGGACAGTTGGCCCGAGTGCTTGCTTCCATTTAGGTACCCTCTTCCGTTGGTTAAAACCCAGGTAGCCTGGATGAGGGTCTAAAGACAGGTCTTCAGCCTGGGCATCAAGTTGAGTGACAGTGGCAGCACCCAACTGACTTGGAAAACATCCAATAGATTATAGTTTGGAGCTTGCATTATAGCCTGCTTTTATAGTAACAATGGCAGTGATACATATGCCTTTTTTTGCCACCATTCTCTCACCATTCTAATCCCCCTATTAGAATTGTTCTGAATAGTCTGAGGATTGGATCTGCATGTGCATCTGGGCTCGTAGAAGGGAGGGGCTGTGACTCGGTGGTAGAGCCCCTGCTTTGCATGCCGAAGGGCCCAGGTTCAAGGCCCGGCATCTCCAGGCAGAGCTGGAAAAACTCATGCCTGAAACCTTGGAGAGCTGCTGCCAGTCAGTGTCGACAATACTGGGCTAGATGGGCCAATGGTCTGACTCGGGGTAAGACAGCTTTCTACGTTTCTTAAGCAGATTTCCCCACCTGCTCTTCTCCGCAGCAGCCTGTCCAGCCACCTGAAATGCTGCACAGAAGGTCAGGGGACCCTACTGAATGGGGTGAGCTGTAGTGGGGTGGGGGAGGATCCCCCCAAATAGGACAGAGGAACCTTCCATGAGCGAAGCCCTTCCATCCACAGAAGGGAGATCTTGGATCCAACCCTTAAATGTGATCCCTCTGGTGGAGATAATTACTGTTTGGCTTCTCATTGTAACATATTTACAAGAAACTGTGCTGACAAGTTCTTGCATCAAGTTAGACTAAGATGCTACTTTGGATACGGAATCTGTATGATGAGGTACCTTCAGCCTCTCTCTATCATCATTGCTTCAGTTGTTCCAGTTACTGTGGTCTGAAGATATGAACAGGACCTTCAGAACCATGCAGGCAGCCGCATGGATCCTGGATCCTTACTAGAACAGTGATGGCTTGCGGTACTGGCAGATGGCATCAGATTTATTATAACTGCGTTGTTAAGGGAAGGACTGCTTCAGGTCTCTCATAAACCAAGGGCCATTGGGGGGCTGTAGCCCCTGTCTTCCAGAAAGAACATCATGGCAAGGGGAACACCAAGGTGGTCCCATACATCAGCCAGAGAGGGAGTAGCTGCAGGGACGTCACTTCACCCCTCCCTGCCAGAAGGAATAAACAGTTCTAACTGACAGTTCCCTGGGACTGCAGGCTCTGGCCTCATCGATGGATGATGGCCAGAGAACCAAGAGCTGCACCCCCTGCCTCCCAGGAAGAGCACCGTGCCAAGGGAGAGACCAACCTGGCCAACCAAATAACCGGAGACAGAACAGCAGCAGGGAGCTTGTTTTGCCCTTCCCTGCAAGACAGAGCACCTGCAAGAACTTTGAAACTATGAACTGGTGCCTGGGTTTTGCTTTTTTCCTCCTTCTTCCAAATCCTTTTTCCTTGTGTGTCATGTCTTTTAGGTTATAAGGCAGAAAAACAGGACTGCCTCATAATCTTTGTAAGCCACTCTGGGAGACTTTTTTGGCTGAAAAGCAGGATAAAAATATGGTAAATAAATATAAATAAAATAAATATGCTGAACAAACCTTCATAAAACATATAAAATGGCTACTGAACAGAAAGAACTATGGATAGCTGAGATGACTATCACCAGCTTAAATCTTTGAACGACAGCGCTTTGATAGAGAAGATAGCTGTGTGGGAAGGTCATGTACTTTCTCAGTGTTGTACTTAAAAAACCAACAGGTTGCTGTGATTATGAGGTTTATCACACGGGGGCAAAAATCCACATCAATACTGAGGCTTTCTTCATCCGATTTAATCACAGGGTTAGATTGGGCTCCTTTACACAGCTGTTTCTATCTTGTTATATTCCATTCTTTACCTTTTCACAGGGTGGCTACTTTTCTGTGAAAGGCCATTACAAACACTAGGGGCATCATGACATTTCCTCTCTGGTTCTTGCCCTTTTCCCTCCCCTTGCAGATTACTGGTGGTTTGGTTGTGATTGACACGCAATTCGGGTGGACAGCACCCTCCACCAAACTGTCCAAACCCTCCCCCCGCAGGCACCGTTTTCCCAGAGAACTGCTAGAATGCAAGCATGCCGGCCATTCTGTGGTGTGGAGTAAGCAGCTGAAGTCGGGAGCAAAAGTTGGTGCATTGCACTTAGTCCTGGTATGGTGGCAAGCCGGCATGGCAGCAAGCCGGCAGGTCAGTATATTGAGATGCCAACCAACCTGCCATCACAGCTGTCGTCATCATGACTGCACCCCCAACAACCCCAAACAAAGCAGGGGGTTTTGCTCTACAGGAGAAGTACACGGATAGGCCATGGCGCTCCTGTTGCACAGGCTGAAAAAATACTGCATTTTTTCCATCTGGAGATAACACAGGATAGGCGGGGGAAATGACAGGAAATCACTGGAGGATTACAACGTCATGTAATAGACTCACAAACTTCTGTGAGTGGCCAACCATGAATGTGTGATAAATTGCAGGTGTAGAGATGCCCTATATCTGTTTTATATTGTTAGTGACCTTGGGGATCTCAAAGGACAGGAAAGGAAGATATTCATGTTTTAAATAAATTAAGGTTGCACTTGCATCCTCACACAATGAACGTAATGGAGCTTACTTATGAGTAGATATGTACAAGATTGCACTGCATGCTGCAATTCTAAGCATCCTTTCTAGGCAGTAGTAGGGGTGTACGAGTCCACTTACCAGTCTGCTCCGGGGTCCGCTGGGGGCGGGGAGGTGATCCCTCCCTCCCCCCGGAATCCTCCCTGGCTGGCTCCTCTCCGCGGCAAGTCTGCAGAGGCCAGGGCCGTCCGCAGCCAGACTTCTGTCTGCTGCCGGGCTGCGGCTGCAAATGGTGTCCGGTGTAGGGGACGCCATTGACGTCCCTGCTCTTTGCCGTGATAGGCTATGTAAATATTTACGTAGCCAATCACGGCAAAGGGCAGGGACGCAAATGGCATCCGCTACGCCGGATGCCATTTGCGTCCACAGCCCAGCAGCGGATGGCTGCGGAACGAAGAGGACGGACCTGGACTGACCGGCACCAGGTAGGGTCCATTCCAACCTTAGTTCGCGGGGTGGCGGGGGGCAGCAGTCCGTTCCACCACGGACTTCTAAAGAATCCAGCTTCATTGGAGTCCGTGGCGGATTTCTCCGCCATCCCTAGGCAGTAGCCCCCCCTGAACATAATGGGATTGATCTTGAGTAAACATGCATATGATTGCTGTGTAATTTAATTATATGACCTCATTATAAGGTCAGTGTTTTACACTTTAAACATTATATGACATATATACTAGTGTAGTAGGTTTGTGGATTGTTGAGTAAAAACTGGGTTGTTCTGATATATTGTTGATCCTTAGTCTGTGTGACAAGAGAGCCATTGTCATTGCTCCCATTTCCTTCTGCCTGTGCTTATGAACCACAGTCCCCTATGCCAACCTGACATCTCAGGGTAAATCTACATTAAAAAAAAAAAATTAAAGGAAGAAGCTCCTATTGCATGAGACTTGCTCAGGTCATTAATGCTTTTTAAATCAAGAGAAATATTTTATAGCATCATTGTCTTCTAAACCTGCAGTTCTTAAAATGCAGGCAGATCATCCCCTGATGTTTGAAATGGACGGGAGAGTGGATGCATCATCCTGAAGGCTGCTCTACGAAGCTGAGGATTATGTGTGGGGTGTCTTTGAGCTTTACTTTTATATGTAAAAAAATCGCTGTATTATCTTTACAAGCTCCCTGGCAAGGCAGTTTACACAGAGCAGCTGTCCTGTCTCTACAACACATCAGTATCTCTCTGGCTTTCAAAGTTTTGCTGTGTTTTAAGAGCTTTATTGTGCCATTTCTTCCTGCATCTCCATTGGATTGAAATCCTTTATACAGTCTCACCCACCATAAAAATCAGAGTCCTGGAGCATCAAGGAAGAAAGACCTTTGCTTCCAAGAATATCCTTGTGTGAGAGAGAAAAATGGAAAGCTGCATTCAGAATTCGATTTCTTCTTTCTGTAGATCTCCTGCTGCTGTTTTCTCAAGAGAGATATAGAGTGGTAATGCCAGTCATCTATCCAGTGCATATGCTCTATTTATCAAGGACAGTGCCTAGGAGTCCTTGGTAAGTCACTATTTTTGTCCCTGAGAATTGCTTTGTTAACATTTTAAGGCACCAACACTGCTTTGTTTCCGGCGCTTCCTGAAAACAGCATTCTTCCAGGAGACATTCCTTAATTGACCAGTTACGGTTTTTATTGGTGTGGTGTTTTTAAACAAGTGCAATTTTAATGTGGCATTTTAGTCTTTTTTGCTCTTACTGTGTTATCTTTCGTGTTCACTGCTCCAAAATCTGTTCTAGATATGGAGCGGTATATAAATATTGTAAATAAATAAATACACATTTTGTTAGTCCCAGTTGCTGTTCTTCAGAGGTCAACTCACTGCATATGGCTGCCTTGCCCAATCTGGCGCTCTCCAATGTGTTTGTTGGGGATAGTGAGAGTTGTAGTCAATCGGTCATGCTGGCTGGGAATGGTGGGAGTTGTAGTCCAACACATCTAGAGGACACCTGGTTGCGTAAGGGTGCCCTAGCGTCTCTAGAAGTTAAACTCCTCAGAGGAGGGTGGATACCTCTTGATTCTAATGCACTCGCATGTACATGCACACACATGAGCACACGCAGGCCCGGCAGGTAGTACACAGCCTGCCATTTGGCGTGCTGGTAAGGCTCATTTTGAAGCATTGATAGCAGGCAGTAGTACAGTTACTTTTGTCTGGAATATCTTTAACCTGAAACACAAATACCTTCTTGGCTTTTAAAACACTACAGAGCAGGGTATTGTAAAGTAGGGCACATGGCCACCCTATGCAGAGAACAGTACTCTATTTGAAGGACCATCCAGTTCAAGTTGAGTTGGAAGATAAAAGAGCCTTGACTAAGTGACCATGGCCCCATCTGCACCGGGCTTTTACTCCGGGGCGGGTGCGAGTCAAGGTCCCTCGTGACAGATGACACAGTCACGACTTCACAGCCATCTGTGGTTTTCGCCCGGAAAATGCAGAGTTCCAAGGAGTCGTTTTACTGCGATTTGGGGGGTTTGCTGTGAGTTTCCCCACGGTTGCGGGCCGTCTGTTCTTTCCCCGAACTGACTTCACATTTTTCAGTGGGCATGTTGTAGGAGTGTGTAGTGCCTGTTTCACTCTGTGATGCCCCTTTATTCCCCCAGCCCTTCACAGCTGCACAGTTTCAGAGGCACAGAGGGGCGTTTTCATCTATTTAATCACACTTTCGCACAGTTTTGCAGCTTTCTATCTTCACAACGGTTGTGGACTCAGTACCCAAGGGCTGGGGGGGGGGGTCTTGGGGGAGGACCAACATCACTCCAGCCCCGATTTCAGAGCAATGGCTAGGCATGCAGCCCTCACGCTTGTGAGTGCGAACCATCATGAGAGTCTTGGGCTGGGGAACTGAGAAACTGATGGTGCGGAAATGAAGGAGCACAAAACACCCTCTTTTTACCTAACAAGGGACAGAAAGACACAGCACAGCCCCTCAAATACAATACAGCCGCTGCAGTGTTGCACCCCCACACTCACGGGACTGCACAGCTGTGTATTTTAGTAAAATGGCCTCCCAAAAAGGCACAGCAAGTCTGTTAGTGAAGCGAGCAGTACATCGCGAGTATATCATGGGGCATGCTGAGTTGAAGCCACGTTACTGTGCAGTTGCAATGGGGTGGGGGGTCAAAGCGGTGCCAGATAGTTGGGGCTCCTGTCACCTATTCAGTCTTCCCCACTATGGTGAAATGTGCTGCATTTCTATTTACCTTATTGTTATTATTTATAAGTTTGCATCTATACATCTAAATTAGCAGATGCAGCTGTTATGCAAATACATATCCTCTTTTGTCCTCCTTTTTGGCAATGTGTAAGTGGCCACTCTAGTATTGCAGAATAAATTAATACAGCCTTTAGTATCTTGTAATGGAGTTGGTGGGGTTTGGACAGTAATCCTTGCCATAAGACCTTATCAAGCATGTGCCTATTTTCGTCTATGAAACACTGTGAGGGCATGACAGAAGGAATCCTAGAGCATCGCCTAGCTTGTTCTCAGATGCAAGGGATGGGTGGATATACAGCATCAATATCATCCTTGTCCTTCATATGTAGCAAACCCATATCTAGGCTCCCCAGAGCAGTTGGGAAATCGTCCTCAGCCTTTCTGTCTCATGCTATTTCCCGCCATGGTCTCCATCCTGTGCCTTAGCCAGCCTCCATCTGCATCCTCCTTGTACAACACTGTCCATCTATAAGGTCTTGCAGACCCAGTATATTGAAAAGTATGAGAAAACTGGAAAGCATCCAAAGTAGATCCAAAAGGAGAGAACTAGTCTCAAGATGCTGGAAAAATAGTTTATTTAAGAAACCCAACATGTTTCAGCCCATATATTATTTGGGGCCCTCAGGAAATTTTTAAAGAGCTTTCAGAGAACTCTTGTCAGAACCAGTATATCCTCTCCACTTCTCTCCCTCCCCACGTTTTGAGAGATTTCCAGCTTACACCTTTAATGGAAGTTATCACCTGAACATTCCTCTTTGTTGTTATTGGTAATGGGCAAAGGGAATGTCACCCATCCCATAATGCTCTCAAGCCTACTGGAAGGTGCCTGAGTACCCTCACCATCCAGGTATCTGGGTCCTCACCCTGCATTCCCCACAAATTCTTTCCTCTTAAGATAATTCCCTTTAATAGCAACTTGCGTAGTTGAGTGCCTATGAGTTTGGATGCAAAATGGGCTCACCCGAAAACAAGGTAGTGATTTCTCAGGAGACTCTCTAGGTATGCAGAATTATATATATTTGGAAAAGAAAAGAAAATCTCCTCCCCCACCCCCTGCAAAATATGAAAACAAATGCCTGACAAGGATGAGGAATCCTTGAGGAATTTATTCAGTTCATATACAAGCTGACCTGATCCACACTTCCCAGACTAGGGTGTGGGTCAGCACTTTTCTGAAGTGTTAATTCCTTTAACCCAATCCAACCAAAACAAAGACCCACTGGACATACACAATATATTTACTTAGCATATAACAATTTGTTATTTGTTGAGTTATGTAAATATATTGTGTATGTCCAGTGGGTCTTCGTTTTGGTCAGATTGGGTTTGAGACAAGCAATATTGGATTGTGGACTTTGCTCTGGGGATTCCTTTAAATCAGGTGGGCAACCTTTTGCCTCCAAGGGCTGCATGTAGTGATGGGCAGCTGCATGGTATCTGCATGCCAGGTGTGGGCATGGCCAGAGCCAGTGGGCACCAGGTGTGGGGCCTAGGCACCCCCTCTCTGACACACACAGCCTTGCTCTCCTGCAAACAAACGGTTCCTTCCCGACCTTTCTCTTGTATGTGAATATACACGTGTACACACACACACACCCTACACCTACAGCCCTGCCCCCCACCCTGCAACCGCACACCCTTCCCACAACTTTCCCCATCATGCACGTTACCCTGCTCCCCAGCTGATTGGCACCAGGGAGGGGTGCAAAGTTCCATGGGCACAGCTATCTTTTCCCCTAGACATCATCCCTGGATGGGATTGTACATCATCATGATCTGTCACTCCCAGGGGCATTTTGAATGCACTTTCGAGCTGCTTGAATCAGTGCTTACCTCCATAAAATGAGGGGAGCGAGATTAAAAAGCAATCTTGGAACAGCAGATCTTTCTATGAAGGTAAGAGCTGCTCTGAACAGCTAGAAACAGCTAGAAAGCATTTTCAAAATGGGGTTGCAAATGTCCCTGGGAGTGAGAGATCATGATAATGTGCAGCCGGTAATATGGAAACGGGACAGAACAGACTGAGAAATGACCACATGCAAAATTGACATGGTTCAGAATAGATCGATGCATCCATCCCCAACAAGGACCTGTGAACTTTTAGGGTAACAAAATACTGAGGAAGGAAACTGGATGTGGGGAACAAAAGGGAATTGGCCTGCTTATCGTAAGTGTTGCGTGGATGAATATTAGGTTAGAAAAGGGAACTTGTAGGGATATATCTTGGAGAGGTGGGGAATATACTTCAATATTTTGTTGCAGGTCCCACATGTGCACGTGCATATATCTATAGATACTCCTATATTAGTACAGGGTCATTACACCACGCTGCATTACATACGTTAAAAGTTTTGCATTATTTGAAATATAATTCCCCCCCCCGGGGGGGGGGTTAAGCATAGGAGAGGCCCTGCCTTCCCAAGTTGGGGAGATGAGAAGCTGTGTTGCTCCATAGTAAAGATGGTGTCATCATAATTTATTATTTATAAGTGCTAATTTTGCTATACATTGTAGAAGTCTAGGATCAAACACAAATTCTACTTGCAAGTGTGGCTTCCAAGGGCCAAGCTAGCTGTGATGTTTGTCAAGTAATTAGCTCTAGTCAAAAAAAGGAACAGCCACTCGGGGGCGGGGAGTGAGATCGGAGCAAAAGGGCATTCTTACCATCACTTGGGACAGGAAATTAGAAAAGAATGTAGGGGAAACACACATCTGATCCTAGCTTAGTTATTTGTGTTTGAAAATGAATGAAACGTTTTCTTTCAGCATTGAACAGTTAGTGACTTTTCAGTTTGTAAAGGTGGTGCTTGCAGGGCTGTGATGGGCGTTCATTATAGTGTGGATTTTTTTTTTTTTTACAGCCGATCTCTGTTATACCTATGCTGAATGGGCTATGATGGCAGTTAGACCTTGCTGTACACTGTCTTGCCTCATTCCAGGCACCCTACATAACAGGGGTGTAGGTCAGTGGTAGCACACCTGCTTTGCATGTAGAAGGTTCCAGGTTCAATCCCTGGCTTGTCCAAATAGGACTGGGAAAGAATCTGGCCTGAAACCCTGGAGAGCTGCTGCCAGTCAGTGTTGACAATACTGGGCTAGAGGGACCAATGGCCTGAGTCTGTGTACCGCAGCTTCCTATATTCCCTTTAAATTAGCGAGGGGCTGCTGCTGGGCTAGTCAGCTGTTGCTTTGCTCTGTGTTCTTTTCCTTGTTCCTACTTTGCTCATAATTGACTGCTTGCTTGAGCCCAAATTTGGATTCCCAGTTTTAGTCTTGGACTGGCCTGCTTGACTTGATACTTGGCCTGCCTAGACCCCCACACGTTGATCCAGTGGAGGTTGGTGGCTCCAATGTCAAGTGAGGCGGTGAATCCGCCCCAGGTTTCAGTCAGAACCAGTCAGAACTCTAAAAGAGCTTCCACACCTTGGATAGCTCCTTCAGAGTTCTGTCTGAAAACAGGAGTGGATACACCGCTCCACTGACATCGGAGCCACCAGCCTCCACTGACACAGAGCACCAGCAGATCTCCAGGGATTCAGACCAGAGCCTTCCCTTCAAAGCAGCAAAGTCTTCGGCCAGTTGCTCTGGTTGAAATACAGGGGAGTAGCTGCTGAATATCACTATGCAGTGGAGGCTGGTGGCTCCGAGTTTGGTGGGGCTATGAATCCACTCCAGGTTTCAGTCAGAACAGGGCAGAATGTTTGAGGAGCTATCCAAGGTGCTGAACCCTATGCCCCAAACAGGGGAATTCCTCTAGAGTTCTGACTGGTTCGGACTGAAACCCGGAGTGGATTCACTGCCCCACTGACATCGGTGCCACCAGCTTCCACTGCCTTGATCTGTTCTCAGGTATCTGGATTCTTTGGAAATTACTCCTCTCTTGCTGAGGCTCTGCTTCTACAAAGAAACTTCAGACCCAGTTATGATGCCTTATAAGTGGGGAGTAGACCAAGGACTAGTGAAGCATTTTTGCGTGACTTAACAGGCTCTGCAAGCAACTTGAGAATCTCCTATTCTACTATATTCCCCCTTTCCCTCACACACACACAGAGGGAAAAAAATGCTTTCAGAACATAGTACTGCAGATATGAACTTGCAAAATGTTACAGCATGAATGCTAGAGGATAATAATTGCCACTTTGGGGAAACTGCTAAGCATCTTCGCCCAGCAATGAATCCTGTGGCTCCCCTGCTCTGACCCCTTGCCTATCAATGATACCAATGTGATACCTACAAATTATAGGATTAACAGAAGTAAAACAACTTATTTGATATTGGCCATCAGAAATACAGAGCCATGAAATACAGTCAAATCTTAACTTCTTCTGTAAAGAGGTACAACGAGCAAGCATAACAAAACGAATGAGAAGTAGTATTAAGACAGCTAATTAAGACAGCTAGAGTGCAAGTTCCATAAATTATTTTCAAAGATAGCTTCCACATAAAAACCAACATCAGGATCATCTGTGGTGTTTCTTTGAACGTCTGACTTTTTCTTTTAGCTCTAGCCTGAACATAGAGTAGGAATTCCCGTAGAGTTTTATTATACCCATATGCTTTAATGGTGCTGGTTGTAATTTACTGCATGGGAAATACAGGGGAAAGTCTTATATTTGGGTTGCCACTTCCCATCATAGGAGTTTATTGTGGCTTCTTTAGAAGAACTGTTGCACTTTACACCCTACGAATGAGCATCATACGGAGAAACTTTGATGCAGAAAAGTCTGAAATCATTCAATCTTTGGTCCAGTACAAAGTCAGGAACTAAACAGGGGTCTGCTAGCTACCACTGGACTCAGGAGTCTTCTTAAATTTGTACATTAAATAGATGAGATGTAATTTTAAAGTTTCATTGAAGCCTTTGATCCTATCAGTGCTTTTTTTAGAAAGGCAGTGGAGAAACAGAAGTCCAACCACATAAAACTATCAAGCGGTCTATTGAATCTGCTCTGGGGCATTAATTAACTTTGTAATATAATCATGACAATTTAAACTAATGTAACAACTTCCATGAAGTGGATCAGTGGCCTACAGTGATTTGTAGAAATAGGTACATTCCAATAAATCAAAGAAAAACTGTAATGAGGTGGTAGTTGCAAGGAATGCTACACATCAAACAGTTACTGTTTCTCTCTGTGTTCCTAAAGTTTCATGTTCAATGTTTTAAAATTAGTATATAGCAGTTGCTCGATCCTGCTGCCTCTTTTATAACGAGAGTCAGAATAGGACAGCATGTAGACTATTTTAATGTCACTGGTACATTTAAAGGAAGATGATCTTAGCCGCTCCATATGACTATGAATTTGGGCTGCAATCCTGTGCCCGCTTATCTGGGAATAAGCCCTATTGAACTCAGTGGGACTTTCTTTTGAGTAGACATGTATAGGAACTAGGGATGGCTGTTGCGGGGAAATCTGGCCGTTTGGGGGCTCGCCAGATTTCCCCAGAGTCCCCAGCTTGACTTGCATTTGCAGGCTGAACCATGGACTTTTTCCTGAAATCTGGGAACTTTCTCTGGATTTTTTTCTTAAATTGCCATTTATGCAAATTGTGCCCACAATTTACACAAAATTAAGCATATTACGGCTTCAATTTGCACAAATTAAATGGCCACAATTTGCATAAATGGTAATTTAAGGTGGGGGGAACCCCAAAAATCTGCAAGCTGGCCCAGATCAAGTTGGGCCAGCACATGGGTAAGCGAGCCGGAGTCTGTGGGGCCAAGCTCCTGAAAACTCAGCGAACTTCACCCCCCAGATGGATTTCTCTGACATCCCTAATAGGAACACTTTGTTAGAGAGCAATCCTATAGTCCCTGGGAGAACATCCCAGGGGATGTAGGATTGTTTGGAGTCTGTCTCACGAAGCTGTGGACACCGCTACAACCTTGGGAGGGAGACTCTGAGTTCTGATCCCCTGTTTCCTCACAGTTTCCACAGCTAGCTGCTTCCTGAGGTCACAAATGTGGCCTCCCAGAAGGAAAAGGGAACGTTCCAGGGGAGGGGAGAGAATAGGCTGGGATGTGAGAAATCCTATGGCCTCTACACTCCTGGTTCATCCTCCGGTAGTGCACCTTCTCTTGATGAGCTCAAAGGCCCATCCAGATGAAAATTTTGTAAAAGGACAGAGAGGCCAAAATTGCCTCCGTCACTGTTCCCGCCCTGCTGGCAGTAGCCTGGCAGGTCATAGGATACTCAGAAGCCTCTGTGATTGGAGCTTCCTTCTAATGAGGTACTAATCTAAGCAGTGGCAATCTTTGTGTGGTGGAGAAAGAGTTGCATGCCTCTCCCCTCTACTACACACATAACATAACCTGTGGTGACCCTAAACATCATAATTCCTCCCTCTCAAAAATGATAATGATGGGGGAGATAATGTGAATCAGACTTTTGCACACACAGGCTTTTGCACTGATCATTTCTTTAGTGCAAAGTGGAGGGGCAAGTTATAGATCTGTTCCTCTGTCATATGAAGACATTCACTGCTTGAACAAATGTATGAACTGGCCATAGTCCTACAGGAAGGAATCAGGTAGCTTTCTCTATTAATTTTTTCCCTATCACTTTGGATAGCCACCATAAAAGATTGCTGCTCTTTATATCTCAAACATTTATGAAACAAAGCCTTAATTTTTTGAAAATATTTGCCAGGTATAAGTAGAGGAATCCCATGTATAACATAAACATTCCAAGGTATGATATTCATCTTTAGTGCATTAACTTTACACCACAAACTCAATTTTAATGATGCCCATCTATCTCTATCTCATACAATCTCATTAACCAACTTATTCAAATTTAGTTTGATCAGCTGGGATATATATATTTGGGAATAAGTATTCCCAAGTAGGTAATAAAATCTGGTCACCATCGAAATTGCCTACTAGCCAACACACTAGATAATGTATTATCTCCAATCGGCATCAATTCAGACTTTGACCAATTAATAACCAGACAGATCACCAAAAGTATTAATCAGTTTCATCAAAGCTGGAATACCTGACTGGAGTTTTGAAATAAACAATAAAAGGTCATCAGCAAAAAGAATAATTTTAAATTCTGAACCGCCACATACGAAACCGTGAATACTACTATTCTCCCTAACCACACATGCCAGGGGTTCCAAACATAAATCAAACATAAATGGGGAAAGTGGGCATCCTTGTCTAGTGCCTCCCCCAGGCAGGAAAAAAGCCCAAAACCAACTGTTAGTCATAACTCTAGCTCTTGGGGTTGAATATAAAATTTTAACCCATTTCAAAAATTCTACCAGAAAACCAAAATTACCCAATGTAGCAAGCATAAATTTCTAATGGATTTTGTCAAAGGCCTTTTCAGCATCCAAAGAGACAATGGCCACCTTGTCAGTTCTTTCTGAATTTAGAGCTATCAGATCAGCAACTAGTCTCGAATTATGAGCCCCCCGTCTTCTTTTTAATGAATCTCACCTGTCTGGTTGGACCAGCATAGTAATAACTTGTTGCAGTCTATCTCGGCTAAAATTGCTGTTAATATTTTAATATCAATATTTATTAATGAAACAGGTCAATAGTTAGCACAATAAGTCCAATCCTTGCCAGGCTTAAGAAGAACTGTAATATAAGTATTGGTTAGCAATGAGGAAAGAGACCCAGATTCAAATGTATATATATTTATAAAGACGGTAAAGCTTTGGAGCTAAAAGGCTAGAGAATGTTTTATACCACTCAATTGGGAACCCATCCTGACCAGGAGATTTCCCAGTGTTTATATTCATAATTGCTTTCGTAGTTTCTTCCAATCTCAGTGAAGCCATGAGATTAAAGAATCTTTGTAAAGAATCTAAGCATGGGAGATTAACCTGAGCAAAAAAAGCATTCATATCCTGCTCCAATATCTTACTACCCTTACTATACAAATCCATATGAAACCGTTCAAATTGTGAATTTATATCTATGGGAGAAGTATGTATCATATTACCCTCATCTTTAATGGCAGAAATTACATTTTGATGCTTCTGATGTTTAAGATGATGTGCCAAAATTTTACCGGGACGTTCCCCATTTTCCCAATATGCCTGTCACAAACAGGTTAAGGCAAATCTGCCTGCTGCAAAATAATATTATTCAGCTCATATGTAACACTCTGAAACTCCTGATACAATTGTGCTGTAGGGAAATGGCAAACGGGGTTATAAGAGATTTCAACTTCTTATTTAAAAACACTTGTTGCATTTTTCTAAGTTTTTTTCTTATAGGAAGCATAGGCAATAATTTGACTCCTTATAAAAGCTTTACTGGCCTCCCATTCAATGGCACAAGAACCCACTATACCCTAATTGATATTAAAATACTCGGACAATTCAGCAGAAATCTGAGATTTAAACATCTCATCATTCAGAAGAGAGTCATTGAGATGCCAGAGACTGGGAGGCCTAGGCAAATCTAAGAATTATAACTCCAAACATACTGAGGCATGGTCTGAAACTACCATTGCATCAATCTTACAAGCATTTATTTGCTGCAGCAAAGAAGTAGAGACCAAAAAATAATCTAGTAAAAAACAATTATGCCGTACAGGTGAAACAAAGGTGTACTCTCTATCACATGGATACAAAGTTCTCCAAACATCAGTCAGACCATGTTTATCCATATAAGACAGGAGCATATGTCTCATCACCATTTGGCTCTTAGGGGCAGGTGTACTATCCAGCAAGGGATCTAAGATCTCATTAAAGTCTCTGCCCACAATAAAATAATCATAAGCCATATCAACCAATTTACTAAAACAATCGTGAAACACAGCAGGAGAGTCCCAAACTGTGAACCAAACTGGGCTTATTCAGTCAGGTTCAGGAGATATCTGAATAGAAAAAAGGCTCTGAACTGAATCTGAACACTCTTGAAGATTTGGGATTTGGAGGGACACAAGAGACAAAGATAGAGTCAACAGCTGATACATTTCTCCCCAAGTTCTCCATATAAGGAAAACACCAGAGGAGACGGGGGGTGGGGAGGTAGAGGAGCAGATTTAGTTTTGAAACCAGTCTAGCTTCTAATCACCATGAAGATTTTTACTAGGGTTCCAACCCCAGTGCTTTGTGGGAGGGATGTTGGAGTAATATATCACAGGACTGAGTGCTCTTTGCTAGTTCTTTCTCCCAGGAACATTAAAAGGTACAGAAAGGTTAAAAGAGTTTTGGTGGAGTCTGTGGGCCTGGGAAGTTATAGCATTGGACGCTTGCTTGGAAAATGCTAGATGTTCATATTCTAATGCCTCTGCCAGTATATGCTCCACATCCAATATCTACCCCTGTCCTATTGCAGTTTCTTTGACTTTGATGCCAGTTAAGCAGAAAACAAAGGAATCTGTTTTCATTCATCATATTTCCTTAGCCCCTGCACCTATCTCTGAAATTTTGCACATTTCTTGCTTGGAGCACCTCTGTGACATATGCCATTTAATTTATTTGAACACTTATAACTGACTAAAACAGTGCCCCAATTTATCAGGGGGTAGATTAAAAAAAAAACCCTTCATGGGTCACTGCCTTGTTGTGGCGAAGGGGCTTGCGAAACTCAGTGAAGCCATAAGCTATGCCATGCAGGGCCACCCAAGACGAACAGGTCAAGGCAGAGAGTTCTGACAAAATGTGGTCCACTGAAGAAGGAAATGGCAACCCACTCCAGTATTCTTGCCAAGAAAACCCCATGGAGCGTATCACAAGGCTAAAAGATATGACACCGGAAGATGAGCCCCTCAGGTTGGAAGCTGTCCAATATCCTACTGGGGAAGAGCAGAGGGTATTTCCAAGTAGCACCAGAAAGAGTGAAGCGGCTGGGCCAAAGCCGAAAGGACACTCAGCTGTGGATGTGTCTGGTGGTGAAAAGAAAGTCTGATGCTGTAAAGAACAATATTGTTTAGGAACCTGGAACGTAAGATCAATGAATCAAGGTAAGCTGGAGGTGGTCAAACATGAGATGGCAAGATTGAACATTGACATCTTGGGAATCAGTGAACTAAAATGGGCAAGCATGGGCGAATTGAATTCAGGTGACCATCATATCTACTACTGTGGGCAAGAATCCCTTAGAAGACATGGAGTAGCACTCATAGTCAACAAAAGGGTGGGGAAAGCAGTACTGGGGTACAATCTCAAAAACGATAGAATGATCTCAGTACGAAACCAAGGCAAACCATTCAACATCACAGTAATTCAAGTCTATGCCCCAACCACTGAGGCCAAAGAAGCTGAGGTTGATCGGTTCTATGAAGACCTTCAACACCTTCTAGAACTAACACCAAAAAAAGATGTCCTCTTCATCATAGGGGATTGGAATGCTAAAGTAGGAAGTCAAGAAATCACCAGGATAAGAGGCAAGCATGGCCTTGGTGTACAAAATGAAGCAGGACAAAGGGTAATCGAGTTTTGCCAAGAGAACACACTGATCGTAGCAAACACTCTTTTCCAATAGCACAAGAGGCGACTCTACACATGGACATCACCAGATGGTCAGTAAAAACAAGACCTGGAGCTGCCTGTGGCTCAGATCATGAGCTGCTTCTTGCAAAATTTCGGCTTACATTGGAGAACGTAGGGAAAACTACTAAACCACTGAGGTATGACCTAAATCATATCCCTTATGAATATACAGTGGAGGTGAGGAATAGATTTAAGGGATTAGACCTGATGGACAAAGTGCCTGAGGAACTATGGACGGAGGTCTGTAGCATTGTTCAGGAGGCAGCAACTCAATCCATCCCAAAGAAAAAGAAATGCAAGAAAGCCAAGTGGCTGTCTGATGAGGCTTTACAAGTAGCTGAGGAAAGAAGGGAAGCGAAAAGCAAGGGAGAAAGGGGAAGATATATCCAACTGAATGCAGAGTTCCAGAGAATAGCAAGGAGAGACAAGAAGGCCTTTTTAAATGAACAATGCAAAGAAATCGAAGAAAACAACAGAATGGGAAAGACTAGAGATCTCTTCAAGAAAATCGGAGATCTCAAGGGAATGTTTTGTGCCAAGACGGGCATGATAAAGGACAAAGAAGGCAGGGACCTAACAGAAGCAGATGAGTTTAAGAAGAGGTGGCAAGAATACACAGAAGAACTCTACAGGAAAGATCTGAATGTCCCTGATAGCCATGATAGTGTGGTCACTGAACTTGAGCCGGACATCCTAGAGAGTGAAGTCAAGTGGGCCTTAGGAAGCATGACTAACAACAAAGCTAGTGGAGATGACAGTATTCCAGCTGAGCTTTTTAAAATCCTAAAAGATGATGCTGTTAAAGTGCTGCACTCAATATACCAACAAATTTGGAACACTCAACAGTGGCCACAAGACTGGAAAAGGTCAGTTTACATTCCAATTCCAAAAAAGGGCAACGCCAAAGAGTGTTCAAACTACCATACAATTGCGCTCATTTCACATGCCAGCAAGGTTATGCTCAAAATCCTACAAGCTAGGCTTCAGCAGTATGTGAACCGAGAACTACCGGAAGTACAAGCTGGGTTTCGAAGAGGCAGAGGAACTAGAGATCAAATCGCCAACATTCGCTGCATCATGGAGAAAGCAAGAGAATTCCAGAAAAACGTCTATTTCTGCTTCATTGACTACGCTAAAGCCTTTGATTGTGTGGATCACAACAAACTGTGGCAAATTCTTAAAGTGATGGGAGTACCAGACCACCTTACCTTTCTCCTGAGAAACCTGTACGAGGGTCAAGAAGCAACTAGGGATGTCAGAGAATTCCTCCATGGATCTCGGTGAGGCTGAATGCCAGTGCATTCGGCCCCCCGAACTCCGTGGTGGAATGGCCTGCCCCCCGTCCGTCCCCCCGCGGATCCCCCCGGGGACAAGACTTACCTGGGGCATATCTTCTGACCGGCTGCCGCCACCGCCATTTCCAGTCTTACGTAGGCTAGATTTACATAGATTTACATAGGCTAAAATGGTGAATCAAAAAGGGACGCAAATAGCACCCGCTACGCTATTTGCGTTCCCCTTTATTTTCGCCGTCAGTCTACGTAAATATTTACGTAGATTCAGATGGCCAAAAATAAGGAACGCAAATGGCGGCGGCTGTAGCTGCCGCCATTTGCATACGCAGTTTTTTTTGGTTGTTTTCTTCCCCAGAGCCCTCCACGGCCGGAAATCCGGCTGCGGACAGCTCTGGGCTGGGCTGGGCTGGGCCTGGCCGGCTGCTCCGCGGAGCTGCTGTGGAGCACAGCTGGCCATCGAGGATTCCGGGGGGAGGGACGGAACACCTCCCCCCCCATCAACATAATCCGCGAAAGGTAAGTCACTTTCGTACATCCCTAGAAGCAACAGTAAGAACCAGACATGGAACAACCGATTGGTTCAAAATTGGGAAAGGAGTACGACAAGGCTGCATATTGTCGCCCTGCTTATTTAACTTATATGCAGAGTACATCATGAGAAACGCCGGGTTGGATGAATCACAGGTCAGAATTAAGATTGCCAGGAGAATTAACAACCTCAGATACTTAGATGATACCACCCTAATGGCAGAAAGCAAAGAGGATCTAAAGAGCCTCTTGTTGAGGGTGAAGGAGGAGAGTGCAAAAGCTGGTTTGAAACTCAACATTAAAAAAACTAAAATCATGGCATCTGGCCCCATCACTTCCTGGCATATGGAAGGGGAAGAAATGGAAGCAGTGATGGATTTTATTTTCTTGGGCTCCAAGATCACCGCAGACGGTGACTGTAGCCATGAAATTAAAAGACACTTGCTCCTTGGGAGGAAAGCTATGGCAAACCTTGACAGCATAGTAAGAAGCAGAGACATCACCTTGCCAACAAAGGTCCGTCTAATCAAAGCTATGGTTTTCCCAGTAGTAACGTATGGCTGTGAGAGCTGGACTATAAGGAAGGCTGAGTGCCGAAGAATTGATGCTTTCGAACTGTGGTGCTGGAGAAGACACTTACGAGTCCCCTGGACTGCAAGGAAGTCAAATCAGTTCTTCCTAAAGGAAATCAACCCTGAGTGCTCATTGGAAGGACAGATACTGAAGCTGAAGCTCAAATATTTTGGCCACCTAATGTGAAGAGAAAACTCTCTGGAAAAGACCCTTATGCTGGGAAAGACTGAAGGCAAAAGGAGAAGGGGACGGCAGAAGATGAGATGGCTAGATAGCATCACCGATGCAATGAATATGAACTTGAGCATGCTCCGGGAGAGAGCGGAGGACAGGAAGGCCTGGCGTGCTATGGTCCATGGGGTCACGAAGAGTCGGACACGACTGAACGACTGAACAGCAACAACGAGATTAAAAAAATGTAACCGCTCATAAAAACTGCAGGTGGCAAGCATCTTTTAACAGAGCCTAGGGAGACATTCCTTGTTGTCTATCACACAGAGGGGAAAGCGCTTCTAGGATAATGCTAGCGATGACACATTCACACATGCATCATCTAAAAATAAAGACAGCATGCTTCTTGCTTCACAATTATTTTTTTTTTCACCTATGTGGATTCGTGTAAATTTAATTGACTTGGATTTCTTTTAGTTTAGTAGTATGGCTTTCATTGTCTGAATCGATCTCCATCATTTTCAATACATATAAGGTCTTTGCAGGTGTTCCCCTCAAACTATGGTAGTAGTATGAAACGGGGGAGTGAGCTGCATCCCCACCCCAATACTGGCATGCCTAGGCTCTCCACCCTGTGATTTGGAACTCTGTGCACAGCAGGTTTCTCTATACAGGTGTTTTCCCCCAATGCATGGTTGGTATGGGGGGCAGTGCAGCTTTGCTCACCCTCCACATTATAAGCCATATTATACTCATGCGAAGAGAATATCTGCAAAGGGCTAAAATCTGCCTGAATACCGTTGTTATAGCAAAGCAATATTGCCGTTCATTTTAAAGTTCCCTGCAGCTCTGTGGTAAATGTATGTCTTGAGTTCAGTGTAAACAGCAAGATAGTCCTTTATGTGTCTTTTTCCAACTTTTTCCGGGATAGTTCCAACAAATAGCTCTGCGGACATGAAGCAAGTCACACAGAAAACTCTAATCATCCCCCAAGTCCTACATAAGTATTTTGACTTTTACAAAATAAGCTTGCACATAGGGTAATAAGCCAAAATGTTCACTATCATATCAACCTAATATAGACTAATTATGACTAATTAGTCATATATAGTGTATATAGCTATGAGCCAGGGCAAATTGCATGTGGTTATTGGGGAGATGTCAAGATTAAATATAGACATTTTGGGTGTCAGTGAACTGAAATGGACTGGATTGGGCCACCTCACATCAGATGACCACCAGATCTACTACTATGGACAAGAGGACCACAGAAGAAATGGAGTAGCCTTCATAATTCATAATTCATAAAAAATAATTCATAAAAATAATTCATAATTATGGGGATAGCAGATCATAGTATTACACATAAAGGTATCAGGTTGCCTCTGCTATGTCATAGAAGCTCCTTCCAGCCTCAAATTGCAGCATCCTTTAATCCTTTGGAGCGACTGAAACTGCAAAATGCAACACAAAGCTTTGCCAGCTTTGCATAGTAAGGATGGGAGATTATGGAGGACTGCCCATCAGAAATGGATTTGAATTAGCTCCAGAGGTGCAAGCCATGATGCTGCACTTGGAACTCTTCTACTGATAACTGTGGTAGCTACAAGAGATGTATTTTTACCAAATTTGGAACCCTGGGAATCTAGGTAACATTGACTGAGTGATTCTTTCCCACCTGACTTACAGTGAAGCAGGACCCAGGCTAGATGTGACAGACTGGGGATTTACTGGGAAAAAAACAATTTCCCCTATAATCCTGGATGATTGATCATTTGATCGACTTGGACTCATTTCAGTTTTACTGAATTTCACTAAAACAAAACCACATGTTGAAACATGTGCAGCAGTTGTGTATTGGGATATTTTTTGCAGAAGCATCACAGTATCTGTGATCAAATTCAAATTTGATCCTATGAGAGCTATAGATTAGCAATTTCATCTGTACTAACTAGCAATTGACAAGGGTATACACAAGCAAATAAAGCTGCAGTTTTCTCATTCTGAATTTGCCCTTGTAGTCCTGTTTCTGTCTGTCTGTCTGTCTGTCTGTCTGTCGTATGGGATTTGTATGCTGCCATTTCACCATGAACAGTCTCAACACAGGTTACAAGTTTAATAATACATGATATTATTAATACATGATATTTACATGAAAACAGTAAATCTCTAGAGGTAAAATCAGCAGGCCAATAAATAAAAACAGCCAAAACTATTAAAAAGACCTGACATAACATTAAAGATATGAGAAAACAGGTCTTACTTTGCCCGCTATCTAAAGGTAGCAAAGATGGCTCTTGGCAAACATGCCTGGGGAATAGATTCCAAAATTTGGGTGGCACCACAGAAGAGCTCTTCTCTTGGGTCACCATCCACCTGACATGCAATGATTACTATCCATCACATCTTTGATGTGATGTTTAATATATTCACTTTTTTGTTTTTGTAGCTTTTTAAGTATGTTGCACATGAAGCTTTACTTCCATGCTTTTTCTCCGTTTCAGGCTTTTCATTTATTACAGAGGATGGATTCTTTAGTAAACTATTCAGGCTTGCCATATGGATGAAAACGTCACATCAGAGTCCTATACAGCATATGTTAAGGATGTTTTGTAAAACTGAGTGGAAATGAGCGGATAATAGCTTAGACAGTATGACAGCAGGCAAAACCAAAAATGGCAATGTGAAAATACATTGTTGGAATACTTAAAAATTATGGGTACCGGATAACTCTTTGTATACAGATATATATAGGTTCTTGTATCTAGAGTATGTAATATACAGTGTGCTATCTATACTACTCTTTTATATATTTCATATATATACACATTCTCTCTCTCTCTCTCTCTCTCACACACACACACACACACACATATATCATATACAAATTAAAAAGTATTATTAAAAAGAGTGGATTCATGCATCTCTTTTCACATTGTGGGTTGATTTTTATTTTGTTTAGAGGGATGATCACCCAGTGAAAATCATTTTTATAAAGATTCAGTTTTCATGGGGGTCAGGAACTAAATGCTTGTAAGACTGTCCTGCAAGATCAAGTCACACATGGGTCATCGTATGAGTGCAAAAAAGAGAAGAAGAATCCCCCTTTGCCAGGAGAGAGAAGTCATATGAATCCATCCTTTTTTAAGAACACTTTAAGGAATTATTCAACTTCAATTTTACTTCCATTGCTATTAGTGCTGCTAAAAAGTGTCATTTGCTCTGCTTTTGGATATTATTTTCTGAAATACAGTTTTGAATCGCTGTATTTGGAAGTTTAAAAATAAGCTCCAGTATGATTTGGAGGAAATTCTTGTATTCTCCAAAGAGAGAAGAAAGCATCCTGTGCCTCTGGGGAAGAGAAAACATATACACTTCTGCTCACTTAAGAGGTTGTAGTATGAAATACATCTCTCTGTCTCTCTTTTTCTTCCTTCAGACTCTCCTATCACAGCTCACCAATGATTAGCATGCTCCAAGGCATGTCATTTGTATTTGCTTTCAGTGTTCTGTAGGGCTGCAAATGCTCAAACAGCCTTCACTTTCCTCTGTTAGGCACGCTGTGTACTTTCATTCTTTACTTTGACTGATTGGCCCTTTCTGATCACGTGAGGGGACTTGGAATCCTGAATTGTAGCTTTTGGCACACCTCTTTCTGTCTCTCACTCTCTTTCAAAGTGCTTGTTCTTTTCAGTTCCTTTGGGCTTCTTGCTTCTTTTCTCTCAGTGCTTTGTTTAGATTCAGGAATTGCCACCCAGGAGACTGAAGTGACAGTTTTTAAAGGGGCAAAGATATTAAGGCAGGTGTCCAGCACTTCAACTTCGGGCTGCTACTGTGTGAATACCATATCAGCAGAAGGCCAAGAGATGTACTTGCGATTTGATCAAACTGCAAGACGCTCTCCATACAGGATAAGTAGGATTCAAGCACGCCGTCAGCTCGTGACTAAAATTCAGCAAGGTGAGTCACTGGCTGCCTTAGGCTCTTAACCAAGTCCTTGCCAAAAGAATGTCTTCAGGTCAGTTTTATTTGCCTTAAAAAATTTGGTTGGGATTTCAGATTGTGCTGTTTGCCTGGTATTGCTCTGGACGCTTAAAAAAATACCCTGAATGACAGCATTGAGCTGCAGTTTAGTTATCCATTCATATGCAAGTGCACAGCAGTGTAATGAGTGGAAAAAGCACTTAGCTGCACAGCCACTTAGTCATAAACCTTAAAATTCCATACTAGGTTCATTCATCTTCTTAGGCTGTTTGATTTGCATTGCTCCATATACCGTTCTGCTACATCTAAATCTGAACTGCATACTCTTAACTTTACTGTTTTTATACACTCTGAAGGAGCTCTTGTGCTGTATGTACTGGAGGAAAAAGTGTATGACAGAATGTCTCCCATGTGCGCACAAAGTAACTGCTGACATTTTAAAAAATTATTTCCATTCATAGACACCCCTCCCCACTGTCAATAATTTGGGGTAGGTAACAAAAATAGATGGCCCCTTGTCCTCAGAGGGCTCACAAAGTAGATTATGTTGGGTATGCCATTTTCTGGAAGTATATAGGCCGACGCATGCAATCTCTGTGGACACATCAGTTCCCTCCTCTTCTTCAATAAAGTATGGGGACTAAAGGATCACTGTCCAAACGTGTAGTTTGCCCTGTGTGTACTTTTAATCAAAGTGAACTTTAAAACCTCCACCCAGAAAAATGACACACGGAAAAAAAGCAACCAGCAGTTTTGAATCTGTCAGAAGTTAAGTAGTAGAACAACAGGGAGTACCATGTGCTATGGATTTCCTACTTGTTTTCTGGTTTCCTACATACAGTGTTCTTAATGGGATTCTAGCTCATTTCAGTTTGCTCATAGCACCTGTATTGCATATAGGAAATCAACTGAGTGGCAATATCAGTGTGCCAGCCATTGAAATATATTGCCAAAGAGTTTAATGGAAGTTTCTGCTTTTCTAGATGAGCTAGAACCACTTTTATCGGTTTTCTTCCTGCAGTGTGTTCACTAGGAATGTTGTCCAAATACATGTGCATAGGGCTGTAGGTCTAAATGATGATCTCTGCTTGGTTACTGTTGAACACTTGGTAAAGGATATGATGATGGAAATCGTATCACATTTATAAAGGAACAATACATATTTCAACAACAAGCATTTGATGAATGAGATTATTTCCTTGGCAATTAGGCAGACTGTTGTTTGCAAGATGGTTTCAGGAACCGGTGATGTTTGGAGGATACTGGTCCTAGCTGTGGCTCTGATTTCAGGAAGGATATTATGTCATGCCATATACCTTGTGTACAATCTTGATTGAAAGAAAAAGGGCAACATTTTCCCATTGGATTTATTTAAAAACAAAGTATGCACAGTATTCAGTGCTGTTTAATTTAAGTCTAAATTTCCAGGTTATTTTATTACAGGAAAAACTTTCAGAAACTTATCTGGGGCCTACATACAATCATATAATGAGGTCTTAAAATCTTTTTTTAAGCGTATGCCTATAATTATTTTGAGAGTGGCGTGTTTTTGTACATCCAAATTGAAATGCTGAAAAAAGCAGGGCTTTATTCTTTTCCTTCAAAAACCCAACACGGTTTCAAACAATTCAGAAATCAAATATATAATGTAATTCTTAGAGTGTTAGTGAGGGAGATTATAGGGATTTGAACCTGCTGAAAATCTTTGCTCAGTTTTTGAGGCCCTTCTCACTGTTTTCTCATCAACCATTGTGCAACTAGTAGGGGCAAGAGAGGAGGCCTTTTCAGTTGTGGTCTCTAAATTATGGAACAGCCTTCCAAGCAATGTTCATCCAGCCCCTTCACATTACCAGCAATGTGTTTGAAACTGTAAAATTATAATGTATTGTGAAAAACGCGGTGCTTGTTTGGGAAGTGCCAGAATAACTTTGATTAGTAATAAGAAGAAGAACTGTAATAACATATGGTGCTGTGACAGTCTGTATATTTAAAAGAGTTGGTTTGTTTTTACATGTTTTATCCATATAAGACAGAACTCCCTTGCTCACTTTCATCTGTTTGTTTGTTTTGTACCCTGCCTTTCTACCAAGACAAAATGGCACTCAAGGCAGCTTACAATCACAAATAAAACTTGATTAAAACATAATAAAACAAATGCATTAAAACACAATTAAAAACACAACAATAACAGAATAAAAACAGCATACAACCCAACAGACCCAAAGGCCTGCTTAAATAAACATCTACCAGAAGTTCCCTTGCATGCTAGAGATAAGGAAGTGGACAGGAAACTTTCCTTAAGGGCACAATCCTATGCATGTTTAGACAGAGAAAAGGCCTACAACCCCCAGCATGCCCTAGCTTGCATTGCTGGCTGGGCCATGCTGGGAGTTGTAGGCCTTTTATCTGTCTAAACATGCATAAGATTGCACCCTAAGCTAATTTATCTTAGAATCCAAGCCTGAGTTGGGGCCATTCCCCTCTCCCCAGTCAGTATCCCCACAGTACCCAATCCCACGTTGCTCAGGAGAGCCCCCTCCACCTTCTAGAGAG
Organism: Heloderma suspectum; assembly: GCF_057233095.1. NCBI lineage: Eukaryota > Metazoa > Chordata > Lepidosauria > Squamata > Helodermatidae > Heloderma > Heloderma suspectum. The sequence continues at coordinate 39,867,995 of NC_139460.1, read as the reverse complement.
GCTTTCAAGGGCTGCAGGTGGCTGCATAGGAGGATGGGAAACTTTCCTTCGATAAACCACCTTAAGGTAATTTATCTTAGGCTCCAAGTCAATGTCATAGAATCGTAGAACAGTAGGGTTGGAAGGGGCCTATAAGACCATCGAGTCCAACCCTGTCAGTAGTGCTGACTGTTAACTAAGTTTGAACTTCAACCACATTGTCAACACAAGGCCTGCATGCTGCCTACATTTTGCTAAGCTGTCTTTGAAAGAGTCATTATATTGGCTCTTTCAATTATTTGTTTATTTTAGACATTTGTAATGCACTCTTCCTAAGCCTAAGCAGCTTGCATAAAAATAAAGCAATGTTTGCATAAAAATAAAGCAATATTTTAAAATGCAATAATCAATAACAGTTCAACATTAAAACAAAAAAACCCTGTAAAGCATTCAACAGCCTTCCAAGAAAACTACATCCCATGGCCAACATACTGGTCTTGACTGCCGAAGATCACAGGGAACAACTGAGTTTTGTAACTCCTTTGGAATGTCATCAGGAAGAGACACATAGACTTTGGCCTTGGTCAGGAGGTCATTCCAGAGCCTCAGGCCAATTGCATTAAAACTGATTTCCCTCTACCCCAGCATTAAAAAACCCCTTAACATACCGCAGCAAGTCTTTAAAAATAAGTATACTATCATGAGGCTCTTGATGTAAAATGGAAAGCATAAATTATTTGTCATGGCATTAGTTCAGCAAAACATGTAGCGTGTTTTTTAATCCAAGGGTTCTCATATTTTGAAAACAGCAAACCTGCCCAAGTTAAGTCAACAATTTTTCAAGGCTTTCCTAATACATCAAAGTTAAAAGCAAGATTGATAACTGTTTGGCTGTTCTAGGCCTGGAGCTAGTAGATTTAAGGAAAAAAAAGGAGGTTTTGAGCTACTCAGGCCTATGATCTACTTTCGTATCTCTACAAGACTTACCTATCCCATGAAAGCAAAAATCTCTGGAAAGAAATGGTTTTCCTCACTGGCCCTTAAGCTTTGTCTATGAATGTGAGGGGCTGATTCATTATTTTTGTGTAATTTGATATACACCCAAGAGGCTGCCATGTTTGTTCTGGAGAGTAGAATACTTACAGTATAACTACACATGATGTCACATAAGACTGTCACCAAAAATGGAATCCCTGTGTCAAGTTTGTCCTCTGTTCCCCATAACATGTAGTATAATTTACCCTGTTTTGTAACATAATTGTGTTTACCATTCTCAACTCCCACCAACAGCAGCCATTTTTTGTGAGGTGGGGGTGGGGAAATATGATGACGTCTTGCTACTGGGTTATGTTTTAGAGAAGCTGAGAAATCAACCTGGGGTGCTGTTCTTGCAGCAGCCCCATGTCATTGTGTAAGATATAGTTCTCACCCTTCGGTGAGATACAGTTAGAGGTCAGGAGAATAATTGTCTCTAGTTAATGTGAATTTATTTACAGACATTTATTGGGAGGTGAAATGCAAATGTTTGTGGAACTCCATTTGATGTCACAAAGCATTTCTGAGTTCAAGTGGGTTTATCAACGGGTTACTCACAGCATTTATTTTTATGAATTTTGGAGACTGTTACAAAGTCAGCAAAATTCAATATTTAACCCTCATGCAGCAGTTGTAAAAAAAAATATGCACACAGACAAGTTTTGGGGGCATTTTACTACCCCAAGTCATTTTCCAATTTATCCTGGGGTGGTAAAATGCCTTCACACACAAATACAAGTCTCGGGTGTCAGAAGAAGTATTGGAAAATTATCATTAACTGTCAAGATAAAACTTTAGGTAAAATGTTTATTACTAAGACCTAATTATTTTGGTGTTCTGAGGTATTTTTTTACTCCCAGATCTGTCTCAGGTGCGGTAAATGTTCCCCTATGAAAACCATGATTTATGCCAACCTACCCAGAGTACTTAAAACTGCTTCCCTAGATCAGTTTTCTTTGGAAAATCCATGGGACACTTTTATATCCCTGGTACATTGCCAAGTTTTTGGGACATAAAGACACCCCAATAGCAAAAACAATAGATTCTGGGGATATTTTATGCCCCACATTGGAGATCTTTTCCAGAAAGAAAACAGGAAATGGTAAGAGGCTGAAATTTGGGAACATTACTCAGGAAACAGAAAACAACAAGGTCATGGGAGGACTATATTGTAGGTCTACTTTTGTGTAAATTCTGCAATGAAGAGTGCATTTGGGGTAATCCCTTTAAGGCACAATCCTATGGCTGCTACTCAGTGGCTAGATGGACATAGGATTGGTCGGTTCCCAGAAACCGACCTCACAGCCTGCGCTCCGAAGTGGGTTCTCAGAGAACTGACCTCTACCCCCTCCCACGCCACCTCATAGGCAGCATGGATCAGCCCCGTACTCTGCACTTGGAAGAGCAGAGCAGAGTGGGAGAAACAGAGTGTTCATGGGGGCGGGCTGGGGCGAGGAGGTCGAAAGGGCCGGTATGACACTTCTTATGTGTTGTCCAGCCTTTCCACCCCGTGCTCTGAGGTCCCAGGTCTAGACAACCGAAATTGGCTGTCTAGCAGCAAAAGCAGGGTGGCGGGAGTACAGAGGAGATGTGCTCCTCACCACTCCTCCCGCCCTGCAGTGGATAGGCAGTTGCCCCTGGGTTCGGAACCAACTGTTGATCCCCATAGGATTGCTCCCTTAAGCTACCCTGTTTTAGCAGGGTTAAATGTGGAAATAATCCTTCACTTCTCTCGGTCTGAAGGAAAAGATGAAGAACAAATATAGGTAGATAATCAGTTGCAGGGTGAGTACATGCACTGAGATTGTCCACCTCCCTTTAATTGTACTCTTAAACCCTGAGAACCAGGATGTCCATGTGACTCTTGAACCCTTGTTCTGTTCAGAAGCTGAAATTAAAGCCTCACGTATAAGATGGTCAACCAAGTCAGAGGAAAAATTATCTTCATCATTACTCTCCAAAATCTGTTTCAGATTGCAGGATATTTTGTTAACTGCGAGATCCCCGAAAAATGTTTTGGATTTGTATCAAGAATTGGCCTTATCCTTGCAAAATTACGTGACCTGTAAAACTGCTCTGAGGCAGTATGTCCCTCTCTGCATGTCTAAATCTTGGTTTGACCAAGAATGTGTGGACATAAAGAAATCCTTAATAGATAAATATAGGCTATACAAGAAATTGGATTCACCAATTATATCCCCTGAATGGTTGACTCTAAAGAAGAGATACAAAAACTTAATTAGGGAGAAAAAGGACCAGGCATGGAGAGCGAGTTGGCGGAATCTAACTGCTGCTTCGAGGGCTCATGGCTCAGTCACCTTCTAGAGAATTGCCTCCAGAGGCTGGCATAGTAAACCAGGTGGAATGGATTTCCACATTCCATTCAAGACCTGAGAATTATCTTTTAGCGATCTATATGCAAAAAGACAACCCAGAGCCCTGTTATTACAAACTGAAATGAATAATCTACCTGACTGGCCTCATCTCTCCACCTCTGAAATTAGCAGGCTTATTTCTAAGCTTAAATTGGGCAAAGCACCCGGGAGTGACAGCATTCCTCCCGAGTTGCTTAAGGCCAACATGGAGTTGTGGGCCCCAGTTCTAGCAGTCTTATTTACCTGTATCTATCAGTCAACGTGTATACCAGAGGATTGGGGCCTTGCTACCATCATTCCAATATATAAAAAGGGGAAAAGATTGGACCCCGCTAATTAAAGGCCAGTCAGTCTACTGAGTATTGTAAGCTGTATGCCAGTCACCTCCTTGAGAAACTTTCAAGCTTGATGGAAGAGGAAAACCTTTTGGAAGATGAGCAGGCAGGTTTCAGACCAGGGCACTCCACAGCAGCTGATGAGGGGCTTGTGTTACAACACCTGGTTGAAAATTTTTCTTCTGTTCCGGGCGGGACTTTGCACAGCCTTTATTGACTTTAAGTCTGCTTTTGATCTATTTCCAAGGGACAGGTTATGACAAAAACTTGAGGCCACTAACATCGGTAGGTGATTGTTGATTCTTATTCGTAGTCTCTATGATAAAACTTGGCTGCAGGTGAGATGCAACTGTGCAGGCCATCTGACCATACCATTTCCAACTTATATTGGTGTCGAACAGGACTGTGTTTTTGCCCCTACATTGTTCAATATTTACATCAACACCCTGGTCAATAGGCTTTCTGAGACAAACTCCCACCCTCCTAAATTGGCAAAAAGACCTTTGTCTATTTTACTATATGCAGATGATGCGGTACTTCTTTCTCGGACATGCATTGGCTTGAGGCTGTTATTAAGAACCTTGCACATGTATTGTAAAACTGAAAAACTGGTGATTAACTATGCCAAATCTAAAGTTTTAGTCTTCACTCGAAAAAGGACTAAACATCGCTGGCAAACGAATGGGCACCCAGTTGAGCAAGTTAAAGCTTACAGTTAAAAAGGTAAAGGTAAAGGTGTCCCCAACCAGTTGTGTCCGACTCTAGGGTGCGGTGCTCATCCCCGTTTCTAAGCCGAAGAGCCAGCGCTGTCCGAAGACGCTTCCGTGGTCATGTGGCCGGCATGACTGAACACCGAGGTGCACGGAACGCTGTTACCTTTCCCACCGAGGCGGTACCTATTTATCGACTTGCAATTTCTTGCTTTCGAACTGCTAGGTTGGCAGAAGCTGGGACTGAAGACGGGAGCTCACTCCGTCACGCAGCACTCGGGTCTCGAACTGCTGACCTGTCGACCTTCTAGTCTGCAGTTCAGCGTCTTAACCACTAAGCCACCGCGGCCCCTACAGCTTACAGTTACTGGGGGGTAATTTTCCAGTCATCTGGCTGCTAGAGAACTCTAACACCATCGCAAATGCTCCGAGGAGTGTTAAATCGCTCATCTCTTCTTCTTTTTTTCTTTTACACCAGAGGAGGTCAGGGCATACCATCAGCCCTAAAAGTTTTTTCTGCCATGGCATTAACACAAATGTTATATGGTACGCAGCTGTGTGTTTATGGTAATATTGCCGCCGTGGAATCCACCCAAACAAAATTTCTGAGAAATATTCTTGGCCTTGACCTTGCAAGTTGTGTGTCCAATGTAGTCCTGCATCTAGAGACAGGCCAAATCTCTGTTGAATCCCAGGTTTGGATGTATAAGTTAAATTTTTGGTTAAAACTGATATTTGCTGCTCAAGGGTTGGCCCCTCTGACTTTGACGGACACATTACAGTCAAAATGGAAAAGAACTGGGGACAAGAAACTCTGTAATGTGGGTTTCTCACAAAATGCCATCCTGGCCCTGGGCCATACAAAAGCCAAAGGGGATATACGCCAGGATATTAGGGATAACAAGTTACAGGATCACATAAGAATCGGTACTCCATACTCCGAATTCAGAGATAGAGGGCAGGGTTTCTTACCTGCAACCTATTTAACTACTCTAACCATTCCAAAATACAGGAAAACATTCACGCTGGCCAAGTTCAATGTGTTACCTTATGCACTTTTGGAGGGTAGATATAATAGTATCTTACACTCTGAGCGTTTATGCCTCTGTGAAGCTGGCGTGGTGGAGACTGTGGGCCATATACTGCATTGTTCTTTCTACTGTGATTTTCAGCATATTTTTATTTTTCCTATTTTACAAGAAATACTCTTGTAAGGAATACTCTTGAATTCCATACAAGGAATGGCCCCCGCCCCAGGAACTGCTGCGTGATACAGCCACTCACTTCACTTAACAGTAGGACAGCCCTACCAGTGTGGTGTGCCCTCCCAACCTGCAGGAGTTATTCACACACTAGGCCAGAGAGCAAAGGTGGGAATGTATTTGTATAAATTATTATGGTCTTTTGAATAACTCTTTGATTGCTTCTGAAACACTCAGAGGAGTCAACAATGACTGGAGCAGCTCAGGGAATCCAGAGCCAGCAGCACTATCTTCTTCTGTGACCTGCCCAGACAGCTTCAACTTTGGGCAGTGTAGAAATGTAATAAGTAAATAAATAGCTTATCTCCTAAGCCCTTCCCCATGGCTAAAACAGCTCCTTCTCTGTAATGGCCCATGGGCATGGTCTTTCCCCCACTCAACGTGCAGTCCACCCCAAGCCCTGCTTTCCAGGCAATAACTTCAAGCCCAGGAACTCTCACACCAGGATCCTTTATTATTATTGACATGAGAGAAGACTAACTTCTGAGGAACCGCCCAGCAGACTGCCTTAGGATGAGGGCCTGCACTAAGAGGAGGAAAGAGAGGCCCCACCCAGACCTCCATAAAAGAAAGGCCTCCTAAAGTTACGCGCGCGCGTGCGCGCACACACACACACACACACACACACACTACATTCGCAACATCATGGGCTAGTTTGTAACCTGATCTGTGAGTATGAGAACAACTTGCAGCCATGGAATGAGTCCCATTGAGGAGGATGCAAGAAATCCTCCTACCCAGTTCCTATCAGTCATAGCATCTGCTGAGGATAGGGAAACGTATGGCAGAGGCTACCTTGGCAAAGCTGATGGGGAGCTATCAAGGAATAGAGGAAATTGCCTCTGTGCCCTGTGAACTAACTGTCAGATATGCAGTTGGTGGTACACCCGCCCTTGCCCACCCTCACATTCTTCTAGCTAGTTATGTATAATCTTCCTTATGCAGTTCCTTTAATTTTTAAAAATTAAATATTTAGCACTAAACAACAAATAGAGCAACTAAAATAAAATCCTAGGCTAAACATTTCCATAAGATTACACTTCAAACATCCTAATTAACTTGGTTTGCAGTAGCAGCTATGGATTGGAGCCAGACATAGTCATACGTAGAGTCGTTGTTGTTGTTCAGTCGTTCAGTCGTGTCCGACTCTTCGTGACCCCATGGACCATAGCACGCCAGGCCTTCCTGTCCTGCGCACTCTCCCGGAGCATGCTCAAGTTCATATTCATTGCATCCGTGATGCTATCTAGGCATCTCATCCTCTGCCGTCCCCTTCTCCTTTTGCCTTCAGTCTTTCCCAGCATCAGGGTCTTTTCCAGAGAGTTTTCTCTTCGCATTAGGTGGCCAAAATATTTGAGCTTCAGCTTCAGTATCTGTCCTACCAATGAGCACTCAGGGTTGATTTCCTTTAGGATTGACTGATTTGACCTCCTTGCAGTGCAGGGGACTCGTAAGAGTCTTCTCCAGCACCACAGTTCGAAAGCATCAATTCTTCGGCACTCAGCCTTCCTTATAGTCCAGCTCTCACAGCCATACATTACTACTGGGAAAACCATAGCTTTGATTAGACGGACCTTTGTCGGCAAGGTGATGTCTCTGCTTCTTCCTATGCTGTCTAGGTTTACAATAGCTTTCCTCCCAAGGAGCAAGCGTCTTTTAATTTCATGGCTACAGTCACCGTCTGCGGTGATCTTGGAGCCCAAGAAAGTAAAATCTGTCACTGCTTCCATTTCTTCCCCTTCTATATGCCAGGAAGTGATGGGGCCAGATGCCATGATCTTAGTTTTTTTAATGTTGAGTTTCAAACCAGCTTTTGCACTCTCCTCTTTCACCCTCAACAAGAGGCTCTTTAGATCCTCTTCGCTTTCTGCCATTAGGGTGGTATCGTCTGTTGTTGATAATATCAGAGGTTGTTGATAATTCTCCCAGCAATCTTAATTTTGACCTCTGATTCATCCAACCCGGCATTTCTCATGTTGTACTCTGCATATAAGTTAAATAAGCAGGGTGACAATATGCAGCCTTGTCGTACTCCTTTCCCAATTTTGAACCACTCGATTGTTCCATATCTGGTTCTTACTGTTGCTTCTTGACCCTCGTACAGGTTTCTCTTACTTAGAGTAGACACACTTAAAGGAGTGGTACTTCAATTAGTTACCACTGACTTATGTTCCATTGATTTCAGTGGGTCTACTCTAAATACAACTGCATTTGGATCCAACTCTATTTCTTTCTGGCATGTGTAGTAAAGTATTTCTCTGATATTAAATGTTATCTGTATTTTTCTGATGTTTAAATCTTTCAGTGATTTTTGCCCTTACTTTCTCCCATATCATTCCATTATTTTTTATGTTGATGGGGTTTGCACATCCAGAAGCGAGGCATGATATGCGTGATCTGGAGTATTTATTCAAACTGCATGTGGAAGAACTGTGGTGATTCATTAATGATTACTCATGCACTCTCAAAAGTAAATAAGGCGGTGACTTCCAAAAATTCATATTAGGTGAGTCAGAAAATTATGATTCCTTCAGAGTTCATAGAAATAGAAATAGACTGACTGTATCATTCAGGTCTATGTCGTGCTGTTTGTTCCAAGTAGTGAATAGCTCAATTCACACACTGCAAACAGTAACTCCATCACTGTTCAACACTTCTGCTTATTATGCGGAAAGATTATAATTAGGCCCTGTTGTACTTTTCTGGAATTCAGCCCCTCTTTGCACTTTAAAGAACTGGCACGAAATTGCTCCAACACAGCGGCTCCTGGGACCCATCTTCTGGTGAGAGAACACTTCTCACAGTGTCCTAAAAATACTGTTGCTGGGGGAGAAGAAGGGATGGTAAGCAACCTCATTTTGACTTTTCATATGGTATTTACGAAGGAGGCGTATTCACTGCTCCTTTGGCGCATATGTGTTATATATTGCAATTGGTGCAAAACGACTCCTAATTTTCCTGGAGTAAATTTAGTTACTGAGCCGCCGTGTTCTGTGTTTTCTGGTTTTAGATGCTGTGATATTTCCAGCAGAGGCTGGTGGCTCCAACATCAGTAGGGCTGTGAATACGCTCTGAGTTTCAGCCAGAACGCTAAAGGAACTATCCAAGGTGCTGAACCCAACCCCTAAAATGGGTTCAGCAGTTTGGATAGCTCCTTTAGAGTTCTGGCTGGTTCTGACTGAAACGCAGAGCGGATTTACAGCCCACTGACATTGAAGCCACGACGCTCCATTGGATATTTCCCAGAGAAACCTGTACTTATAAAATGTACACTTCAGAACAAGAATGGCCAGTATCTCTATTCTTGTTCCATCCTGTTCTCTAGACAGTAATCTTAGGCCTAGAGGTGGATCTTGTCACACAACTTGATCTCATCACAGGTTATTATGGTATGAGCCTACATATTATAGTATGACCCTACCCGTGTACTACACTCATCAGTGCCTCTTCTGAGGGAGGCTCAGAGGATGGCAAGAAGGGAGAGGGCCTTTTTGGTGGTGGCCCGCCAATTATGGAACACTTTCCCTAGTAAGACCCACCTGGTGCCAACATAGTCATATTTTCTGCACCAGGTGAAGGCTTTCCTTACTCCCAGGCATTTGACAGCATGTGATAAGGTTTTAAATGGGTCCTGGGATTTACTGTTGATTGCTTTAAAATTGTTATATTTTGGTATGTTGGTTTTATATTATGTTATTATATTGTATTTTTAGGGGTTTAATCGTTGTAAAATGCCCAGGGAGCTTTAGCTATTGGGTGGTCATATAAATGTAATAAATGAAATGAAATTAGGTTCTACAATAAAGGAATTATTGTATTCCATTGCCGTTTAACAATGACACAGGCAAAGCTGAAGCATTACATACAAAGCTCTGACATCAGAAATGGCTGATAGAAAAGTACTCCAAAATAGAGACTACAGGAAGGTAAACAGTAAACTGTTACAATGAAATAGGACCCCTACCCCTCTCTTTCTGCATGATTGGGAGAAATCCATGTTTAAACATGTGGCTATTCCATTGGCGCCTCTAGTTTGGCCCTAGTTATGCATATGAAGAATGCTACAGAAGCTGCAGTTCATAAGATACTTTTTGCTTAGTTCAAACATTGATGATAAAATGCAGAAAATCTTAGTTTGCATTTATTATGAAATGTAAAGTATCTGGTCTTTGTTGTTGCAGTCGAAGTTTTTGAAGCATAGCTGCATAAAAAAAACACCCAGCTACAAGAAGACTTTTAAATGAAAAGCAATTACGTAAGAGTTGATGGTGCAATCCTGTTGAATTTCAGGCAGCACAGAATTGCAGGGGTGGTGTCAGGAAGGCTAAAGCTGAGAACGAGCTGAGGTTAGTGAGGGATGCTAAAAGCAACAAAAAGGCTTTCTTCAGCTACGTGCATAGTAAAAGACAGAGGAAAGAAATGGTTGTTCAGCTATTAAATAAGGATGGCAAAATGATAACAGATGTCAAAGAAAAGGCAGCAGTGCTCAATTCCTACTTTGGCTCAGTCTTCTTCCGAAATAGGGTCTATGACCCCCCTGGCAAAGGTGAAGTACAGGCTGAAGGGGCAGGATTGAAGCTTGAGATCGATAGGCATATGGTCAAGGAACACCTAATTACTTTGAATGCTACCTTCTGCAACATTAAAATATTTGTATTTTCAAGTTTAGATTTAAAAACTATTCTGATTGATATAGATAGATAGATAGATAGATAGATAGATAGATAGATAGATAGATAATGATTTTCAGGGACTTGAGATGTAACTTTTGTTTTTGATAACTTGGGTTCAGCAGCTGCATGCAGCTCTGTCATTTTACCTGGCTGAGATGTTATCATTTGTCCAGTTGTTTGTATCCGCCTAGGCTGACTCCTATAGTGTTTGGTATAGAGTTACCGGAGAGGTTCTCCTGAGCAAGGCTCCAAAAAGAGCTTCCTATGTTCCTTGTTTTTTAAGGATCCATGGAGGTCTGCAGTCCCTGAACAAGCACCAGGTACAGTTCAAGGAAGCTCATCTTGTCTGTGCTTGGGGAACTCTCTGACTTGACTAAGCTAAACCTCAGGCAGAGACAGCACCCAGCCCATGTAATAGGCAACATCCCAATCCTAGTCCTATTCCGATACCTGTTTACAGTCACACAACAGGAGGGAGGTCTTCTAGAGCAGGGGTGGGCAGAAAGTAGATTTCCAGGTGTTTTGGACTTCAGCTTCCAGAATTACGGACCATTGGCCATACTGTCAAGAGCTTTTGGGAAGTCCAAAACATCTGGAGATCTAACTTCTGCCCATCCCTGTTCTAGAGAGTGGATAAAGCTATTCTGCGTAAGCTTTAGCTTGGGGGCTTTTACACAGTTCTGTCTAAGTTGTGATTCATTCCGAGGATTTGGATGAAAAGCAGATACAATACTTCCAATTTGTGTGTGATTTGTTTAGATGTTCAGCAAAAGGTTCTCCCTCATTAAACATACACATTCTGACAACATAAACAACTGAAACTCTAATGCCAACATCAGAGCTAATGCATGAATACCAGGTAGCCTTCATGACTGGGCAAACAGTGTCCCGACTCCCGACTCTTCTGTGAATAGGGCTTTTAAGTGATCTCTTTAGAACTATGTCTTCTAATAGTCCTGCTTCTTTAACTGCTTTGTTGTTCCTGTCTGGGTTTTCTTTATCATTGCCCCCACCAACTTCTTTTTTTGTTGCTGTTGCTGTTACAATTTGCCATTCAAATGCTCAGCCTCCCTCATTGGAGATTTAATTCAACATGGTTTATACTCTCTTTCCATTCTCTTTATTAGTGCAAACCTCTATTTTGAAAATGAAGATTTTCTGTAATTCATTGCCTTTTTTGACCCTGCTGCTTGGCTATGCATCCTATTTGGCGTATATTTTATTTGAGCGTCTACTACAGTGTTTTTGAATAATCTCTGTCAAGAGGCTTGATTCTCCATCCTGCAATTTTTAATTAACTTTTTAAAATTCCCAATTTTATGCATATTTAGTGGAAAGTAGATTTCTACTGAGTTCAGCGGGATTTCTTATGAATGTGTCTATAGGATTCTATGTATGTTTACTTGAAAATAGGTTCCACTGAAATGAGTATGACTTGATGTTGAAAGTATATATAAGATTGGAGTAAGTTGCATTTTTACAAAGCTTTTTTCAGCTCCCATGCATGTTGAATCTAGTAACGATATGGTGACTATGGCTCTGTGGCAGTACTTACCCATCGCAGCAGATAGGATTAAATCAAAAGTCACCTCTCCTTTTATTGGTTCTGGACCTTGCTTCTCAAAGACACAGTAATTTATCATAGTTAGACGTATTTGTGGCAGCATGCAGTGACTCAAGATCACAGTCTGATGTCCTAATACAGATTTTACAGTATTCCTATTGTTATTCCCCCCCCACCACTAATGTTTTGAAATTACTGAAGAGAATAAGAGCATGACCCCAGTGATAAGCATCATCACACATTTGCAAAGAATGTGTCTGAATCAGTCCAAGAGCGTGCTTCAACTGTTCAGTTGGGATCTGTTTACAGAATTGGTCTATTTAATTCATGAGTCTGGAGAAAGTACAGAATGACATTTTGTACTATATAGATAATTAAGACCATTAAACATATCTTGCTACTTTATTACTTTTTTAAAAATTTATTTGTTACATTTCTATACTGCCCAATAGCTGAAGCTCTCTGGGTCATTCACAGAACAAAACTTAAAACTATAAAATAGAAAAACACAATGAAACATAATATAAAAATCTAAAATGTTTAAAAGAAAATAAAACCAAAGAAAAAGAAAGCAGCAGTGCAAAGATCTAGAAAGGTACTAACAGTTTTTAAAACTGAAGGACTAAAGACCCTGGGAGAATAAAAAGGTCTACTCGTGGTGCCGAAAAGACCACAACATGGCCTCCAGGTGACTGTCTCTGGGGAGAGCTTTCGACTTCCGGGATGCCACCACTGAGAAGTCCCTCTCCTTAATACCTCCCTCCTCACCTCATAATACCTCCCTCCTCACCTCATTTGGCACGAGCACCTGGAGAAGGGCCTGTGGAAAAGATCTTAGGGTCTGGGCAGGTGTATATAGGAGGAGATTTGGCCCAGGTCTTCAGACAACCTAGGCCAAAGCCGTTTCGGTCTTTGAACGGGGCCTGGCATCAGACTGGAAGGCAGAGCAGTTTATTGGTGTAATATGATCATAACTGTGAGACCTTGTGGGAGAAGCTAGTCCAGGAAGAGCAACAGCCCATGGCATCACTTCTGAGTCAGATGGGGAAGCTGTGCATTCAGGCCCAGCCGTGGGAAGCCAGGCACCTGAGAACTCAGTTCTACCAGGCCTCCTACTGGCTTACGAGCTGGGAGCGGGTGACAGTCAGCATGCTGGTAAAGCCTATCTTCCACAGCTGGGATAAGACCTGATCTTGACAGAGGCCTCTTCTTCTTGACCAGGGATGTCCGTGGGAGCAGGGGAGCAGGAGGACGTCTTTGCAGGAAAGGGCATTTCAGGGGTGTCTCATTTGCTGTGTTGTCAGCTAAGGAGAGCAGGTCAGGGGCATCTGGTGAGCTGCAGCAATGCCTGGGAGTAAGATTTCCCTGCCAGGATTGAATGTGCAATAGTGACAGTGGAGGCTGGTGGCTCCAATTTCAGTGGGGCTGTGAATCCACTCCGGGTTTCAGTCAGAACCAGTCAGAACTCTAAAAGAACTTCCCTGTTTTGGGCATAGAGCTCAGCAGCTTGGATAGGTCCTTAAGCATTCCGGCTGGTTTTGACTGAAGCCTGGAGGGGATTCATAGCCCCACCAAATCGGAGCCACCAGCCTCCACTGCATAGTGATATTCAGCAGCTGTATTTAAACCAGAGCAACTGGCAGTAGACTTTGCTGGACACAATGTCTTGGAAACCTGGATAGCTTCCTGCTTTCACTGGAACTGTGAACGATTTGGGATTTATCCTGTGTGCTAAACCTAGGGCTGGTTGGGTCTTTTCTTGTGAAGCTCATGAACTGTTTCTTGTCCATTGTAATCTGTTAACTGTGGATCTTTATTGGAACTGTAAAGATGTATAGCTAATTCCTGAAATTACTGCAGGTAAAGGATTTACTGATACTTGTGTCTTGTCTTCAGGAAGTCAGGTTCCGACAGTATCAACCAGTTCCTGTTGCTGCCCTGTTTTGGACCAGCTGAAGTTTCCAAGCCGTTTTTAAAGACAGCTTCATGTATAACTCTTTGCAGTAATCCAGACAGAAGGTTACCTGGGCATGGATAACCGTAGCTAGGCTATCTCTGTCCAGATAGGGCCATAGCTGGTATAGACCCAAGAGCACCATGAAAATTACAAAGCTGATATTTTAAGAGGATCTAAGTGAAAAGTAGAGCCAGTGTGGTGTAGTGGCAAGAGTGTTGGACTAGGAGCTGGGAGATCCGGGTTCTAGTCCCCAGTCAGCCATGGAAGCTCACTGGGCGACTTTGGGCCAGTCACAGACTCTCAGCCCAACCCACCTGACAGGGTTGTTGTTGTGAGGATAAAATGGAGAGGAGGAGGATAATGTAAGCCGCCTTGGGTTCCTTGCAAGAGGAAAAAAGGTGGGGTATAAATGCAATAAATAAATAAAATAAATAAAGTAGACTGTATTAATATTAATTGACTAATAACAGTGTAACATTACTAATCCAATTAATTTTGAGCATGATACAGCCAAAGTTAGACACTTTTATATCTCATTAAGATTGCCGGGAGAATTATCAACAACCTCCGATATGCAGACGATACCACCCTAATGGCAGAAAGCGAAGAGGATCTCAAGAGCCTCTTGTTGAGGGTGAAAGAGGAGAGTGCAAAAGCTGGTTTGAAACTCAACATTAAAAAAACTAAGATCATGGCATCTGGCCCTATCACTTCCTGGCATATAGAAGGGGATGAAATGGAAGCAGTGACAGATTTTACTTTCTTGGGCTCCAAGATCACCGCAGACGGTGACTGTAGCCATGAAATTAAAAGACGCTTGCTCCTTGGGAGGAAAGCTATGGCAAACCTAGACAGCATAGTAAGAAGCAGAGACATCACCTTGCCGACAAAGGTCCGTCTAATCAAAGCTATGGTTTTCCCAGTAGTAATGTATGGCTGTGAGAGCTGGACTATAAGGAAGGCTGAGCGCCGAAGAATTGATGCTTTCGAACTGTGGTGCTGGAGAAGACTCTTACGAGTCCCCTGGACTGCAAGGAGGTCAAATCAGTCCATCCTAAAGGAAATCAACCCTGAGTGCTCTTTGGAAGGACAGATAATGAAGCTGAAGCTCCAATATTTTGGCCACCTAATGCGAAGAGAAAACTCCCTGGAAAAGACCCTGATGCTGGGAAAGACTGAAGGCAAAAGGAGAAGGGGACGGCAGAGGATGAGATGGCTAGATAGCATCACGGATGCAATGAATATGAACTTGAGCACGCTCCGGGAGAGAGCGCAGGACAGGAAGGCCTGGCGTGCTATGGTCCATGGGGTCACGAAGAGTCGGACACGACTGAACGACTGAACAACAAATTTAAACACATGTTTAACTTGGTCAGTGAAGTCAATGGCATGGCGGTTTTCATCTTTGGCCTGGCTCAATCATAGCTATAACTGCTGGACATGAGCAGAGTGCCTTTCTTTCATCCCACTAGATAACCATAAAAAGCCCACCTATTTGGAGGTGCCGCGGAGAAGAGCTGCATGTGGTGGTGGGTTGGAGAACCTGACGTGAAAGAAATGAGGTAACTAATACATAGGAAGAAACCCCTGGAAAACACATCAGTATACTCAAACTGACTTCTAATTAGGGATGGGGAAGCATGCAAACTGACCTAATCTCGCACTTTAGAAATGCTATGCGAACCAACATTTGGTTATCCTTTGAAATTTGCACTTCTCAAAGCTCGAGATGAACCAAACCCAAGATTCGAAGAGTGAGAAACTGAGAGAAAACTGACAAATTTGTCCATCTCTCCTTCTAACCTCCAGTTTCATGTTACAACAACTTAATGCAAGTGCAACTTAATTAACAGTGAATAGTCATAGTTCCATGCTAACGGATGCAGACACCCCATAACATAGGACAAGACGCAAGGCCCAGAATGGAGGGAGAAGAATTTAGCAGTGCCTCCAAAACATGAGAAAATGCCAAAGGCAGCCAGTCACCAAAAAACAAGGAAGAAGGCAGGCTGTGGGACCCAGCCAACCAGAATGCTATCCACGCAATCTACCCTTCCACATGCAAGGCAGTAGAAAACTAGCACTCTTAGCCGCCAACTGCCTCTTGCATAACTGAACATGATCATCTCTGAACATGATTTTCACTCTTTGAAATATGACACACACACTGTAAGACCAGTCCAGACAGTTCTGCTGTACAAGCAGTTGCCCATTCTCTCAACCCACACGTATGGCAGCAATGTGAAGGGGTGGAGCTAACACATGAGTCACTGTGACAATCAAAGGCAGTTAGGTGAAGCTCCTAGTAACCTCAAGGCTGAGAGAAAATTACATGTCTCATTCAGTGAAGCTGCCTATAAGAGACAGAAGTTCTGTCATCTTTAAAGTCCATTAGGATGCTTTTAAGTTGAGGTCTCTGGAGATAGGGCCTTCTCAGTAATGGCCCCTATCCTATGGTATTCCTTCCCCAAGAGATATGTATGCCTGGCTTCATCTGTTGTCTTTAGGAGGCTTTTAAAACTTTATTTGTGTTTTTTGGCTTTTAACTGAAACATTTTTTATTATATATGCTGCTTTTGTTGGTTATTTTTGAATTTGGCTTGTTTTTACGGATTCATTCTGACATTTGTTTAGAACAGATTTATGATTTTATAAACTTGTTCTCTTGATATGGAATTGTATGTTTTATATCCTGAGCTGCCTTGTGAAGACTGTAGTCTTGAAAGGTGGCTAAGAAACGCAGTAAATAAAATAATAAATTCTCCTTGCAATCCCTTCCCTTTTTTCCTCCCTGCTGAAGAAGGGGACAACACTGGGAAAAACAAAATAATTGGTCACTGGAATGTAACACACAGTATACTTTAATTGCATTTTTTTCTTAGTTGTCAGGGTGAGTGTAGCATCCTTCAGTCCAGAACAGAGCAGCATCTTTTTCCATAAAATAATTCTGTAGGTCAGACGTTGTGCAGCTAGTTCTTCATTCCTAACCTTAAGAACAAGTGGTATTTAGATGTAAATGTATGAGAATCCCATCCCAAGCTCAAAAAGAATAATAGTTATTCTCAAGCAGGTTGCTTTTTGTAAGGTATTTGGGAGGAGGGATCACCTGTTAAAAATCACATTAAATAGTAGCCATTCAGTAACTGTTCATTTGCAACATCAAAGACTTTTGTTTTCACTTCCTGAAAACATGTCTAGAAGGTAATTGAAGAAAATTGAAAAGTCAGAGCTTGGCAACAGGTGAAAAACAACTGACTGGTTTTGAGCTTTCGGTGGTCAACTTTATGCTTATGAAACCTGCCCTGAGGCCATGAATGACTTAAAAACATCTGAGGATGTGACTCTACTAGGCTTATTCATGCCAAAACCATTCATATTGGAAGGCAGCTGACCAATATTTTCCATGGGCATTTGTAGACTGTATATTAGCTAAGTGTATCCTGCGATAATAGAGCAGATCGTGTGCAAAACCTACATGAAAAAGTAACCCTAAACTGAAAGCTAGTGTGATAGAGTGGTTAGATCGTTGGGCTTGGCTCTAGAAAATCAGTGGAACTTACAGCATGGTCTTATGCATGTCTACTCAGAAGTAAGTACCATTCAGTTTAATACAACTTACTCTTAGATAAGTCTGTATAGGACTGCAGCTTCAAGCATGCTTAACTCTGTGTTAGATTGTGGACACTGACCAGAGATAAGAGGTTCTGGAATTGGGCAGCTGAGCCTAGAAATGTGTGTATTGTTCGAGCAGACTGCAGCTGGCTCCCTTTGTCTTTCAAGTGGACAGCTCTGGCTCCTTCCATTCATGTGCCTGTATGCCTGCCTTTGCAAAGTCAAACTGCTGACTAAGTGGGTGGAGGTGGGGGAATGTTGGCTCCATTACAGTCTGTTCTTATGCAGAATTAGGTGCTCCTAAATCCATCCTTTTCAGAATGTCTATGCACTGGCTCTTCATACCAAGTGCCACCTCAAGATGAAGCCTGAAGCAGTGTCTTGGAGCCTTGAAATGGGAGTTGCTAATAAAGGAGATAGAATGGTTGAACATCTGCAGATTGCCTGTCCATGCCCACTGAGTAATGACAACCAACCACATTAGGACTAGGATTAGATGGAAGAGTTTCCAATTCAGAAGCTATGGTTTGTATGTTCTAGAGAACCTCTCACTGCAGAAATGTAGAACCAGACTCCATACAAATCTCCATTTACCCATATGTTATAGCAGATGTTTGCATTTGATGTGTGGTAAGATCCTCTTTACAACTATAAAGGAGGGTACAGATGACCAAACTACACTGCATTCTCTTCACACAGTAGCCAACCAGCTACCCATGGGAAACCCACAAACAGGGCATGAGTGCAGCAGCACCCTCCCGCCCATGTTCCCCAGCAACTGGTGTACATAGGCTCACTGCCTCTGATATTGGAGGTAGCATAGAACCATCAGGACGAGTAGCCATTGATAGCCTTCTCCAGGAATTTGTCCAACCCCCTTTTAAACCATCCAAATTGGTGGCCATCACTACATCTTGTGGAAGTGAATTCCATCGTTTAATTATGTGCTGTGTGAAGAAGTCCTTCCTTTCTGTCTTGAATCTCCCACCAGTCAGCTTTGTGGGATGACCCAGGTTCTAGAGAGGGAGAAAAATGTCTATCTTCTTTCTTCACACCATGTATAATTTTGCACGCAACCGTCTGCATGAAAAAGTATGTATTCTACCACTGCGCTACAGCCCTTCCCTAAAAGGCTCACAGATTTTTGTCGAATGAAGGTCTCCTCATCCAAGAACCTTTATTATCAACTTAGCCTGGTTTCATCAGTGATGAAATCCCTCCCACCAAGCAAATAGAGAAAGAAGAAAGAATCAAGTCCCCTTTGCACTTGTACATGAGGTTCATGCAATGCACAGTGTTCCGTCTGTTTAAGAAAGAATGAAGTATTCATAAGATTCCCCCATTCTGAAGCAAAGAAGTTTCCTGTGACATTTTGAAACCCTTTCGAATACAACCATTTTCAGATACTTCTGCTTTCAGTTATCTTGCATGCTATGCTGAGGGTTTTGGGTTTTTTTAACTGAATTGAGTATTATGAGCTCGGCTCACAGTCCAGTAACGTCAGAGTTATTTGCTGAAAATCTTTTTTTATTTCAGATTATCTAATAATGTGATGCTCAGGTCATCAGTGTTATCCTCTGCGGTAAGAGAGAAATTATTCCTGATGCTGAAACCCTTTAAAAATACGCTCCTTTTCAAATGAAAATTATAGCCAGTGGTATTAATAATTTTTGTGTGTGAAATGCTCTTCCTCTTCTAGGAATAATTTAGCAAGTTCTCTCAATTTTAAGGTGATATTCTAGTTCCTGACACAAGCAGCGGAGGTATTTATCACGGTGAGGGAGCAGGATTATTTCTGAATAAAATGGGGAGTCCATTTTTTAGTAGCAGATTTTGACATTCCTTATGCGTTCAGTGGTACCTTTTAAGAAATGCTTCAGTCTGACACATAGCAAGCTTTAGGAATATTGGACACTGAGCCACATTATTGATCTATCTATCCTAATATTATCTACATTATGGGTCCACAAGCCACGTGCTCACAAGACCTTTACTGCAGCCCCTCATGGATGCCCTGCCCTCTGTCAATTTCCCTACCCCTGTGCTCTCCATTCCCTCTCTGAAGATCCCCATACAGATCACTGTATCACTGTCATGATGGCTATATGCTGCCTCCAGTATCAGAAGCAGAATGTACACTAGTTGCTGGGGGCCATGAGTGGGAGGGTGCTATTGCACTCACGTCCCACTTGTGGGTTTTCCACAGGCAGCTGGTGAACAGAACGCTGGACGAGATGGACCCTTTGTCTGATCCGCCATAGATCTTCTTATCAACTTTTCCTTGATGCTGCTAGCAGTGAGGAAAGAGTGACTTGTATCAGGATAGCTGGGGCGGGGGGAATACGTGTGTGGATGCGGCTCCTGAACCTGCATCACATGTGGCCCTTGGGGCTGAAAAGGTTGTGCACCCCTGAACTACATTGACTGGCAACAGCTCCCCACAGTCTCAGGCAGGGATCTTCCTGGAGATGCCAGGAGCTGAACTGGAACCTTTTTCTTATTACTTATTTATTATTAGTTTTATATCCTCCAAGGAACCCAAGGTGGCTTACATGGGCATTCCTCTCCAATTTCTCATCACAATAACCCTGTGATCTAGGTTAGGCAGAGAGTCAATGACTGGCCCCAAATCACTCAGTGGGCTTCACACCTTGGATAGCTCCTTTAGAGTTTTGGCTGGTTCTGATTGAAACCCAGAGCAGATTCACCACCCCACTGACATTGGAGCCACCCGCCTCCACTGGTTGGGAGGAAGAGTTAAAGCCCCCCCTACTGCCCCATGCTAGGGTTCCAATTCAGATTGGGCAGAGCAGACCCTGCACCTGCTCTGTGGGTCATTTAATATAATGTCTGCTTTGGCTCTAAAGTGTTCTTCAGTGATGCTGGAGTAATACGTTGGCTTGATCATGCTCATGGCAAAAACTGCAGATTCAGAAAGATAAGTAGAACAAAAAGTATGTTACATTCAAAGTAAATCTTCTGAGGAAATTATTTGTTGCCGCATTAAGTTCCAGAAATTGACTTCAGGAGATCTAGAATTTAATTGCAGGTCATTCTGCAGAGCTGAAACCACATTTTCAACACTGGATGAGTCCATTGAAAACAAAGATTCAGATTCTGATGTGCTATCTTCCACATCAACATTTCTACAAGAGGTAGCACTTGAAGGTGAGCATTGGTTCAAGCCTCTCAAAGTCAGCAGCAACACTGACCAACTCTCCAGAATGTCACATACCACATTGTGGAAATGTTTGATTTTTGCTCTGCCAACACGTGGCCATTGAGCTCTTTCCCCTGGAGTGGGAAGACAGTGGCTTCAATAAAAATGAATGAATGAATGAATGAATGAATGACACCATGGGCCTGGGGGTGGGGAAAGGATGAGAGAGCATGTGAGCCATAGGAGCACTGCTGATCACCAAACCATTCTTTAGTTATCAACATTGAGCCTGATATTGTGTGCTCATCATTCCCTACTCACTATTGCTTACAGATTCTTTAGATGATGATGTAACTCTCCAGTTTCACTTCTGTTTGTAATCAGTATTTTTGACAAGTTTCTTTTAGAACAGGGAACATGGGGTATTATTTCTGATAGCGAAAGAAAATGAAATTTCCTCTTGTGTATTTGTGCTATTCCATTATACCACACTGCCTCCTAGTGGATATGTAGCAGGAAAGCTGGAAAGGAAATGCTGCTCATGTACTGCTTGGATCTCTATTCTGTGACAAAACAGGAGTGATTGATGGTTTGTTCATATCCTACCCCTACTCCCCATTTAGCTTCACTACAACCCAGTGAATAGGTTGGGCTGACTGAGAGATAGTGACCAGCCCAAAGTAGCCCAGTGGAGCTCCATGGCTGAGTGGTAGGGATGGTGGAGAATTTCTCCCCGAAACTTCGGGGGGCCGAGCGCCAACGTGTTCGGCCCCCCGAACAAGTTTCGGTGAGAAATTCTCCGCACACCCCCCCGGGACGGGACTTACCTTTGCCGAATGTCCCTCCCGGCGGCAGGTCCGGCTGGCAGTTCGGCGGGTGTTCGTGCGGGGCGGGACCGGCTGCCGCCCCCGCCTTTCCAATAAAAGAAAAAAAAAACGTCCCCGTGATAGGCTACGTGACGATTAACGTAGCCTATCATGGCTAGATTTGCAAAGTCAGCCGTGATAGGCTACGTAAATCGTCACGTAGCCTATCACAGGTGACTTTAAAAAAAAAAAAGCGCGTACGGATAATGGCGGCCCCCATAGGGAGCCGCCATTCCCGTTCCTTATTTGGTCGCTGTAGTCTGTGTAAAGATTTACGTAGACTACAGCAACCAAATAAGGAACGCGAATGGCGGCTCCCTATGGGGGCCACCATTAGCGTACGCGCTTTTTAAAAAAAATTTTAAAGTCACCCGTGATAGGCTGCGTGACAATTAACGTAGCCTATCACGGCTGACTTTGCAGATCTAGCCGTGATAGGCTACGTTAATCATCATGTAGCCTATCACGGGGGCGTTTTTTTAAAAAAAAAACAACAACAATGGAGTTCGCGGTTGGGCGAGGCGGGAAGCCTCCTCCCCGGCCTGAATTTCGGCCGGGCGAGGCGGGAAGCCTCCCCCCCCCGGCCTGAATTTCGGCCGGGGCAAGGCGGGAAGCCTCCCCCCCCGGCCTGAACTTCGCGGGGGGAGCAGCGAAGCGCCTCCCCCCCACCGCGAACAAGCTTCGACGACAGGTAAGTGACTTTCATCCACCCCTACTGAGTGGTGATTTGAACCTGGGCCTCCATAGTCCTAGTCCAACACTTCAACCCAGCCTTCCCCAACCAGTGTCAGACTGTAATTCACATCATTCCTGGGCAGCAATAGGACATGCTTGCAGGGAATGATGGGATCTGCTACCTAACACATCTAGTGGGCATCAGGTTGGGGAAGGCTACTCTAGCCACCACCCCATATTGGTTCTCTGGATTAGCCATTGTACTATCTGCTTGAAGAGCCCGTTTGCTCCTAAAGTGTTCTGCTTATATATTTGTAACTAGACACCATAAGTCTCCAGTACCCTCTCGTTCAAATGAAGTGGAACCCCTCAGGACTGCCCTGGGCTTTACTGTGCCAGTTTCCATAAATATCTATTAGAATGTTAGTAACCAAACGGGTTAATTGGCTTACGAATAGAAACCAGGGCCAGCATCAAGGGTAAGCATGGTTGGGCACTTGCTGAGGGCTCACAAAAACAGCCCCCTGGAATTGCTCCTTCTCTTCAGTGTCGCAACTCGCTTGTTCACCTGCTCCTCATTCATTGTCTGGTCCAGACAATGGTAATTGTGAGAAGGAGGAGCAGCAGATGCCGCTGCCCACTTGCTCCCTGGCTCTCTCCCTGTCAAGCGAGCAAGCGGTGGCAGTGATGAGAAAGAGGTTGAGGAGCAACAACAACTGGTAACCATGGTGGTGAGAAGGGAGACTCACTGAGGGACGGGGCCCACTGAGGGTGTCTTTTCCAAGGCCCTCCAAAACCCGGAGGAGGCACTAATACAAACTGTTCTAAAATTAGATAGATGTCATATTATTGTACAGAAAAATATTACTAACATAAACATTATTACTGGAGCTGTAATCCAGTGAACTCTATCATTTGCTAGCCTTCCCAAACACAGTTTCATTTTTATTGCAGAAATTGTTTTAAAGATGTGTTTTGAACAAGTGAACGCAAACCTTTTAAAGTAAGTCAGCAAACATGCTGAAAAGGTTATTTCTCACTGCCTAAGAAGCAGCTGGAAAATTTTAACAAGTTTAAATTATCTTCAGAAAACAACGTGCTTTGCCACTATGTACGTACTGGTTAATATTAAACAGCTGTTGTGTGCTGACATATTTTCAGTTCCTATGTAGCTCAGCTGTTTTAAACATTCACTGGAAAATGTAAAATATATTTTACAGTGATATTCGTTCCTTGTTAGATGCTTAACTTGTGGTGTAATGAGTATTAAACTGTGTTTGTTGGGTTTCTTTCTTTTTTTGTACTCATAGTACGTGCAAAAACGTTTTTAAAAGCACCTGTAATGAACTCACAAAAGATTCTGAATAATGGACTGGATACCGACTTGGTCATATATTAAGCAGACCTATCCCGGTGTTCTCCCAGGGTCACACAATGTGCTGGCTAGTGTAGTGACTGCTTTTGGAGAATGTTTCCAAAAGATTCTGGTTTCTAAAATACCAAATCCCTTTTGGCAAATCTGAACACTTGTCTTAACATTAGTGATTTTGAGACTCCATTGTGAAGAACTCTGGGGCTCCTCCAAAGCTGCACTGAATTTATGCACTATTGCCGATCTTCCCTGCAATGGACACCTATGGGTGGATGTGCGGTGGTCAGAGTTCTGTTTGACCCCCCCCCCCCCCCGGGGCATGCCTCAGATCTGTACTTGAAAATCTAGGGGACTTTAATACAATAGGAAATTGCGCAACACATTTCAGTGGCAACTTTTCTTAGGGTCACTGAAAGAACAAACCATGATTCAAACAACAATATACAAATATAAAACAAACCAGCATCAGCCAAATCTTGTGCATATTATGCATACGATGTGGTTGATGTTGGTTTGTTCTATGATTCATACAGGTTTATGGCTAATATTATTAAGTTGTGTTTCATGTTTATAAGGTTTCTGATATGGCCAGTTTAATTTTTTGAGTATATGACTATGTATATTATATACTGTTCATATTATGAATGTTTTATATTGTTATTTGAAATATGGTTCCAGTATTTAATTCCCCAAAATGAGTTGTCTATTTCATTGTGCTTATCTAATAAAGATTACACAATTTGTGATTCCCCCCTCCCCCATCCCCTATAAAGGGGTGGATTATACAATCACCAGTCTTTAACTATTGCCAGTTATGACATGTAGTTATCGTATTTCATGTTGTGTACACAGTTGCCCATAGCAAGTAAAGAATAAATCAAGTTCACTTTCAGTGGAATCTTAGACGTGTCTACTCAGAAGTAAGCACCACTGACTTCAGTGGGACATTCTCCCATTGCAGTGTATAGAACTGCAGCCTTTATTTCTACATCAAATCTTCCCCTTTCTTCTTATAATCCAAACGACCCTCCACAGCATTCAGAAGACTTTCAAATGTCTATAAGCACATGGAGGTTGGAACCACTCCTTCTACCTACCTACCAGCTCAACTGACTGGCCTTAGAGAACTCAGAGAAAACAGTCCGGGTCCCCCAGGCACTCATATTACAATTTAAAACACTTGCTTATCCCAGCAGGGAATCCCATTTGCATTGCATGTTCGCCAGTAGCCAACTACGTTTACTCACAAATGTTGTTCATTGTAGTCTTGTAATGAATTGTGAAATCAGCTCCACCTATGTGAGGGACTAAACGTGCTGTTGTTTACCCTGTCAGTGATCCCAGGATGATAGTCAAAAAAGAGGTCCTGACTGTTCAAGGGCTTTTTAGGGCACTTTAACGCACTTGTAAATACATCAGGGCTTGAAGTACGCTCAGGAGTTACATCTCAGGATAGAGGATCATGTAAGGAAGCTCCAGTCATCTTCTAGTCAACAACTGGGTTCTTAAGCTCTGCTTCAGCTTCTTAGCATAATCAGCAGTTTTACCACTGCAGCACATCATAAGCTTCCCCAGAGCAACAAATTGGTGCCTCTATGTATGTCCAACTTCACATAACACCCATCCCCCTATCAGATATATAGATGCACAGTGATGTTTCTCTTTAAGATGCTGTGTAAGGTGAAACCCCACCAGAAAAGGGTGTGCCATGGAAACAGCTCTGCAAGGACAGTGAGGAAGGAGTTTTCGCAGTGGCTGCTGATACATCATCCATTGATTGCTGATGTGCTGGCACTATGATACTTATTCCTAGTACTATAAGGTCGTGGGAGGGGGGAGTGCAGAAAATTTGAGGGCCAGGCCATGAGTTACAGTGTGATTCTGTGTGTTTGTGTCTGTGTCTTTGCATAAACTATTACATTATTCTTGTTTATATTGTGATGTTTCATGTGCCTCAGGCTTAACCAGCTTCTCTGCACCCAAGACCTGGCACACATGACCCCCATTTTCTCTAGGCATTAGAAGCTCTAAGCCCATACCTTCCAAACTAGACTAGTCCTGGATCTTCAGGGATCCATGAGATGAATTAGAGTTCAGAAAGCCAAGATATTCCAAGTTAATTAGTTCACTATCCAGCACCCTAAAAAGAAGCCCAACAGTAGCAAAGTCAGCAAGAATTTTTACATAAATAGGTACGTGTTATTGTTAGAAGTAAGCAAAAATAAACACAAAATGTATTTTTAGTTCAAACACAAGCTTAACCTATATCTTTCTACCTCTAAAACTCGTATCTTACTGATACTATAAGCCCCAAACACCAGTTCTCCTGCCCTCCACAGCAGTTCCCCCGTTCTTGTTTTGAACTCTGGATCTTGGTGATGCCCTTACCCTGGGCATTATCATATCCTTTCCATGGAAAATGTCTTGACCAGGGTGGGAAACCTTTGTGGGCTTGTGGGAACATTTGGAATTTTGAGGAAGCATTGTTCATGAGCTCAGCAACACATTGTACAAAAACACAAGGCACCCGAGTGGTTTAAATTTGGAAGAATTTATTCAGAAACGTATAAAAATAAACTCTGGAAAAAGATAACATATACAATGCATAAAAGCACACATCTCCAGGCTAGTTTGATATTTGACACTGCATATCATCTGCAAGTTTCTCTTAACTGGGAGTGTATGAAGAGCTTGAAGCTCACGAACAGTCGCAATGTCCGCCCAGCATTTAGTTTTAAAACGAAGTCATCCTGAAAGTCTAGACTAAGATCTTTCCCACAGTCCATCTGACTTTCCTATCTGCGGGTTTGGTGTTTCTTAATCAACCCTCCATTAGTAGTCCCACCCTGAAAGACAGCTCGACAGCCAAAAAGGACAGGAACCCTGTTCCACATCTGCCTTTGACCTTGAATGGGGAACGCAATGGGAGAGTAGGAGGTTGGTTTGCTGTATTCCCACAGACGAATGGGATACCTCCTCAAATACAGCACAGCTCATTCTTCGTATTAAAGTGTTTAGCACAAATGAAATGCGTATCATGCATGGCTCACAGTTCAGGAACTTCGTGAAATGCTTTAGCAATGATGAGGAACCTGCTTTGCTTCCAGCTTTCTAACCGGCTGAAGAGCCTGGGCATGTTTTGATTCCAAAACAGATGCTTGTAAAAAAAAAAAAAAAGAACTGGTAAAAGCACATGGAAAAAACTGTAGCATACTTAAGTGGATCTGAACCATAGCTTGGAAGAAGTGGAACCCACAATAAAAGGTGTTGTCGAAACATGCTGTGCCTACTGTGTATCTGGTGAAGTACAGCAGAAAGACACACACTGCAAGCAACCAAAAACAGTAGGGCTTGAAATAAATTAGTATATTTCAACCAGATGGGTAGCAATCTAATGAAGTGTAGCAGTGAAAATCCCTTTATTTTTAATCTGCATCACTTTCCACTGCCAAAATCCTGCTAAAACGAATTTGAATTTGACCGTGCCTACTTTTTCCATGCTGTATATTTCCTGGGGTTATTATTTCAGACTCTCCAATAGAAGGACAAACTGGTGATATAAGGCCATGTCTGAAGTACCAAATGTGTCTGATCTGAGACAATCCTTACTCAGGAGTCAGGACCAAAATAGACATTAAATGATTGCAGTAGCATGTGACTTTCCCCTGATTTTTTTTAAAGCCAAAACCAGCTTCAGGAGGTTACCAGTTAAAGGGCCAAAGTACACATTATTTTAAAGCACCAGGGCAGTGGCAGGGGTAGTAGGGATTTAAAAAAAAACAAAAAACGTTTTATTTGACTCTAATGGAGAGTTTTCCTTTAAAAAACAAACTCTCCCTCCTGTGCAGGGGAGGGGGATTTTGGGGGGGATGGTGGGAGGAAAGGTTTAACCATCTGCCCCAGAGCTCTGTGGTCCCAATCTGAATTGGGGCCTTGCGTGCTTATGCAAGAGTAAGAATTAAGATGAGCCTTAGTCGCGTGCTACGTGATTAGCATAATGTGTGATTTGGCTCGTAATGTGAGAAGGAAGAGCAGTAAATGCCACTGCGTATGTGCTCACTGGCTCTCTGCTTCTCAAGTACGCAAGTGGTAGCAACAACAAGGAAGAGAATGAGGAGCAATAGCAGGTAGTGACAGTGGCGGTAGACTCACTGAAGGAAAGAGCCCACTGAGGGTCTCTTGCCGAAGGGCCTTCAAAAACCTGGAGCCAGCACTGAATTCAAGATGAATGGGATATTGGTGTCACTGGTGGGCTTTGTTGGAGTCCCGGCAACAGCCAAAGGATGTTCCATACTGATGGTGGCCCTTCACCTAACATGTCTCTAGGAACCCTGCTTATGCAATTTCTAGTAGCATCTGGCTGGCCATTGGAAGAAGTCTGGGATGCCAGACTAAGGGCTCCTTCACACAGAGGTTTTATCCTCCGATTGAGATTGCTCCTTCACAGAAGTTTGCAGGCTCTTACATGATGCCACGATCATTCAAGATGTCTCCTGCGCTAAACACCCTTTGTTCTGTTTTTAAACAGATTGCAGATCATGAGCTATCAAATTACCCTGTTGTGTTCCGCTTCAGTTTCCTCTGTGAAAAGAGTTAAAGCGGCAAGAAGAGGAGTGAGATCAATGAAAGATAATGGAAGACTCCGATATGAGGAGAAGGAGGGGGGAAAGGAAGCGAATGTAAAGGGAGTCAGTGGTGATCCTGCATTTAAAATGGAAGCAGAAAGCCCCATTTTAAATGCAGGATTTTAGGCTGGCGTAGAGATGCCCTAAATGGACCTTTGGTCTGATCCAGCAGACCTCCTCTTCTGTCCTCTGTTTAGACCTTAAGTTAAGCCTCACCACCTCCCCTACTCCCCCCCCCATTTTTCCTTCATGAAAATAAGGTGGATTCCTGCAGTAAGTTGCTCTAGATTGGGCGGGCAGGGGGAGTGAGTAGACAATCTGGGACCCTCCAGATATTTTGGACTACAACTCCCACCTGCCCAATCAGCATGATCAGAGATTATGAGAGCTGTACTCCAAAAGATCTGGAGAGAACAAGGTTTCCTACCCCTGCTGTAGATTCATACTGATGTAGCCAAGAACAGAATTTATTCTTGGGAATCAATTCTAGGCAGAGTGATATACCAACTTTGACTAGGTTATTGTAAGAAAATGGGATCAGTGCATAATTTTCTGGTAAAATCTAAATTCTGTTTCATTGGCTAGACTTCAATCAATCATTTGTGCATCAGTGCTGCCCCTCTCATAGGCAGAAAGCACAAACTGTATGTTTTTAATTAACTTACCCTAAAAAAAAATCTATAGCTTGAGGGCACTGGTTTATTACTGGTATCCAGCTCTTTTTTCATTTACTAAATGACATTCTGAGAGCTTCTGTTCTGAACATAATCACCTAAGGGTATCTGCTGACTACAACGCTGCATGATTCAATTATTGCAGAATGTCATTCCTTTTCCAGAACACAGGGCTAGGAACATTAGCAAGGAGTTTAATGTATCCCAGTGGTTTTCTCTTCACACACCACTTTTCTCATGAGCAATTAAAAAAACAAAAGAGTTCCAGCCACTCTTTTGGTTTTCAGATTTAAGAGCTATGTAGTTAAATCATTCCGCCTACTGCCCTTTCTGCTAATAGCCCATCTTTCCCGGTATATGACCTAAAATGTATTGCTGTTTATTATATCCTAAAACGTTTATCCCACTATCTAGCCCAAAGGTCTTTCACAGTGGCAACCAACACATTAAAAAGAGAAACTACAACAAAATACAAAATATAAAAACCTTACAACCAAATATAACATACAACAAATTCTAATTCCTACAGTGGTTAATAAATGGGCTTTTGAAGGATGACTTGTTCAAATTTTCCTGTAAAGAAGTAGACATAGCATGCAGGTGCCCAGTACACAACTATTTGTAGGATGGCTTTTTCACTGGAAGTAGAAGTTGTTGCAAGTAACAACCAATGGTCCTAAGATGATACTAACCTAGGATTCATGAGAGAAACTGCTGCTTAGAAATTTCTGTAGACCTGGATCTGTAGCTTTGTGGTATAATGAGGAGACCAAATGTGACAAATAATATTATCAAACTGATACTGCTTATTCAAGGATTCTATCTTAAAGAGGAAATCACTGATGTCTTTGATATAAAGGTTTTGTACCAAATTTACTCATGCAGATATAATTTTATTCACTGTGCTGTTGCCTGAAATGATGAACATGTGTATTGTTAATTTTAGGGATTTTGATGACATGTAAAATGTTCCATGAGGGTAAAGATCAGCTGTTTTGTTGCTGGATATTTTTTATGTTTGTTTTTAAACACTTGTATTGGTTTGAAATGTGATTATTAAGGTCTCCCATAATGTCTTAGTCAAAGAGTTGGTATGTCTTGCTGTCCATAAGTTGTCACAAGTCGTCAAAGATGTAGTTTTTAGCACCATTACATGAAAAGAATGCTTGTTAGCTGTTTAATGACAATAGGTTGGATCCAAAGGTACCTGGTCGCATGTGCATTCTTTTGTACATAGGATAGCTGTTTTACACTTTACACTAGAACAGTGAGGAGAAAGCTTGCACAAGAACATGCACAAAAGGAAGCATGGCATCAGCTATAGAATTTACCAGTTATAGTACTGCATAGTGCAAGCTCTTGCACAAGCATTTGTGGAACAGCACTAGCAGCTGTTTTCCTTTCCCTAACAGTTCCTCGGATTCAACCCATATTCTCTTTCCACCAGAAGATTTCCTAGGGCTATTCTTTCATGTTTTAAATGTTATCGTATGTGGTGGTGGGAACTAGATATAGTTACTGATTATTTTGGTAACACATAGAAGAAAAGTTTCTAATGGTACAATTCCATGTGCGTTTACTCAGAAGCAAACACTGTGCTCAATGGGGCTTACTCCTTAGTAAGTGTGCTTAGGATTTCAGCCAAAGACAGGTTTCTGATTAACATTTGCGACCTCTGTGGTTCAAATCCTAACATGGAGGGGACATGCATGACAGCCCACTTCCTCTATGCATCGAGCTTCCCGTGTTGAACCAGAAGGTCTAAAAGAAGTTTGCAGTTGTGTTCAGAGGAACGCGGTTGCAGGCCTCTGCACGATTGAAAACCTGTTGCCAGACATTCATTTAGATGAACAGAACCATTCGGACAGAACTATCCAGTTACCCATTCCTGAAGCACTAGAAGCAAGAGAACACTTCTAGATATAAACACCCCATGCACTTAATTTGGAGGATAATACATGATCTTCCATTTGTCTTTTATTTCTTTTAAAACATTTCTTGCATTCTTATACATTTTATACAATACATAGTTAAACTGTAGAATTTGCTACCACCAACTTGAATGGCTTTAAAAGGGGCTTAGACAAATTCATGGAGGGTAATGCTAAATGGCTACTACTCCTGATGGCTATATGCTACATCCAGTATCATAGCCAGTGTACCACTGAAAGCAGTTGCAGGGATCAAAAGTGGGAGAAAAACTCATATTTTGCTTGTCGGCTTCCCCTGGGCATCGGGTTGGCCACAGAGTGCTGGGCTCAATAGGTCTTTAGTCTGATCCAGCAGAGCTCTTCTTATATTCTTATAGGGCAGATGTCACCTCCTTGGGATTCTCTTTCCATTCTCCATGTTCTTAAAAGTTGCACCTTTTCTCCATGTGCCAGATTTGAAATCTAACAGACAAGGGCAGAAGCTGAAACATTTCACTAATTGTTAATCGTAAACTTATCTCTGTTTTACCAGGCACTTTTTAATCTGCAATTTCTTTGATTGACTGTATCCTGCTAAGGATCCAGAGTTCAACTGAATAAGCAATGCTCTTTTTTTTCTTCAGATCATTTAGTACAGCAACAGCAGCAGCGTTTCACAAATACTGACTTTTATTTAAATCCAAGATTCAGCTTACAATAAATGAACTGCTTGATAAGTTGTGTTAATTCATTGTTTAATGCATTCAGAAATATGCACTAATGCGGAGCAAGTGAGAAAACACTTTTATGAGGCTAGCAAGTGTCAGTACCCACACAAGTTGTTTCTTTGTAAAGGTGCTTCTTTGTTCAGTTTCATATTCTGTGGGAACAAAATGACCATTTAACACTTACATAATCTGATAGTTAAGTATGATGCAACTCGGAATCTTTTCCACCAGTTCTGCCAGGCAGCATTGGTTTTGTTTAATGAAAGCCAGAACCTCTTTATTAGAACAAGAATACCGTACAGGGCAGTTCAATAACCACAGCTGGGTTAAGAGAAGCTCCTCTGAGTAGCTTTCTCTCCATCTGGGCCTACTTCAGTTATTTCCTTATATTTGTCTCCTCACACTTCTCAGCTCCTTCTTTGTGTTATGGTTGCAAAACTATCTCTTTTGGCAATCCTGGGAAATATGCACAACATAGAGTGGCCACTTGTGCATTGCCAAAAAAGGGGAAATGCATCACCCAAAAAGAGGACAAAAGAGGGTCAGAATTTGCATAGAATTTGGATATGCTAGTGTATATGAATGGATGCAAATTGAGACATTATTATTATAATTTAAATAGAAATACAGCGCTTGTCACTATAGTAGGGATGTACGAAAGTGACTTACCTTTCGCGGATTATGTTGATGGGGGGGAGGCATTCTGTCCCTCCCCCTGGAATCCTGGCCGGGGGGGAGGCGCTCTGTTCCTCCCCCTGGAATCCTTGAACGGCCGGCTGTGCTCCGCGGCAGCTCCGTAAATCCCTAATTTACGTAGATTAAGACGGTAAAAAGTAGGGATGGGAGAGAATTTCTTCCCGAAACTTCGGGGGGGGGGGGCGAGTGCCAATGCATTCAGACCTCCGAAGGTTGTTCGGGGAGAAATTCTCTGCCCCCCCGCCCCCCCCCCCCGGGATGGGACGTACCTTTCACGAATGTCCCTCCCGGCGGCGGGTCCCGGCAGCGGTTCGGCAGGTCTTCGTCAGGGGCGGGGGGCCGCCATTACAAGAAAAGTAAAAAAAAAACAACGCCCCTGTGATAGGCTACGTAACGATTAACGTAGCCTATCACGGCTAGATTTGCAGATCTAGCCGTAATAGGTTACGTTAATCGTTACGTAGCCTATCACAGGGGCATGTTTGTTTGTTTTTTCTTTTGAAGTTTGCGGCCGGGGAGACAGGGTGCTTCTCCCCGGCCTGAATTTCGGCCGGGCGAGGAGGGAAGCCTCCCCCCCCCGGCCTGAACTTCGGGGGGAGCAGCAAAGCGCCTCCCCCCCACCGCGAAGCAAGCTGCGAGACCAGGTAAGTGACTTTCGTGCATCCCTAGTAAAAAGAAGGAACGCAAATGGCGCTGGCCGTAGCCGTCGCCATTTGCGTACGCGGCTGTTGTTGTTTTTAAACCCACCCAACCATGATAGGCTACGTAAAGATTTACATAGCCTATTACATCTTTTTTTTCTTTTTTTTTTAAACCTAGCCATGATAGGCTACGTAAATCTTTACATAGCCTATCACGTCTTTCTTTTTTTTTATACAAGCCTGGAAATGGCGGTGGTGGCAGCCGGTCGGAAGACCGGCCACCGCCGCCACCCAGAAGATCCGCCCCAGGTGATTCTCATCCCAGGGGGGATCCGCGGGGGGCGGGGGGGCAGGCCGTTCCGCCACAGAGTTCGGGGGGCCGAATGCACTGGCATTCGGCCTCACCGAGATCCGTGGCGGAATTCTCTGCCATCCCTACACTATAGTGTGGAAGACTGTAACCAGGGGATCTGTGTGCTGTGCTCAGTCTGCTGTCCAGGTGCTGTTGATGGGCAACTTCAACGTCCAGCTCTTCCTTCTGAAGGTTCTTTATTCCAGACTTGGACTGGACAGCCCTTCAGTAAGAGGATGCCTTCAAAATAGAGGGCAGTCCTCTGGCAGCCCTTCAAATAAAGGACTGCCCTCTGTAAAAATAACACTATTTCTGATTTCTGTTACATACTTTCAAACATAAATTTCCTTAATGTGATTGTTTGCAAAATCTCAAAAGAGACAATAATCTGCATTACACAAACATGAGGAGAAAGGAGAAAAGAAACAGATGGGGTATCACTTTAACTCCCACCTTTTGACCAGCACATATTTGTAATAAACAGAAATTAAGGCCAGTTTACATGTGGCCTTAAAGAATAATTTATTGTTGCATAAACTTTTCTGGGCCAGGGCCCAGATGAATTAATATTTCTATTCCAGATGCATGGAAGTTACATGTGGCCTTATTTATTTCTGCAGGCATCTAGCTTAACTTGCCACATGGTTCTTCCCATTCACAAACAGACATTTCTAGACTGTGGTGGACAATTGGAGAATCTCTTCACATCTGATATAGCACATGTTGCTAGATATTAGCGCACCATAAGGAGAGTCACCACACCAAAGCATCTGCCTGTTAGAATAAAGTAGAGCTGTTACATGCTTGCCTTGTTAGTCAAGACATTTTGAGATGCTAAAGGTCTAGTGGTTTATAGTTTTGCTCTGTTTATCTTTTGTCTAGTAAAGGGGTTTAAAACTGAAAACATGCACAATTGTGATATGACTTTTTGGGAAAGCCAGTGACATGGTGATTTTTTTCAGAGTTGCCATCAGGGTTGAGGCAGAAGTCCACTCAGCGTAAAGAGCAGGATGGCCCCCAAATTCAGCAGGATTGGCTCACCATACTGTGAATTAAGTGAAGAATACACACTACTATCTAAATGTGGCAAAGCAGGGGCATAAGAACATGAGGTCCAGGGTCCAAAAATAACTAACTATACTACTGGCCTTTTTACTGGGAAGGAAAGAAAGCAGATGCAATAGCCAGTGGTTTTTTTTTGGGGGGGGGGGAAGCTTAAAGTAAATAACATCTGTTCTAAATCCTCCAGGATTTTCTGTTTCTCTCAAATCCCAGCCTTTTAATAAAAGACAATATCAGATTAAGGTAGGACAATAAAAAGGCTTATGAAATGTTGGGGACATCACCTGAAGAATGAGGACACTTGGAAGCAAGTGCTGTGTGCACATGGATATTACCCACACATCTCTCCATAGCAGTGGGCAGACATCTCTTTTTTATTCATTTATTCATTCATTACTTTTCTATACCATCCAATAGCCAAAACTCTCTGTTTGCAAATCTCTTGCATAGCATATATGTGGCAGTCATCTACAACAGCTTTCTCCGACCTGGTGGCCTCTAGATTTTTTGGACTTCAGCCCTTATCAGCCCCTGGAATGGTCAGGAGTGGTGGGAGTTGTAATCCAAACATCTGGAGGTCACCAGGTTGGGGAAGGCTGTTCTACATCATTAACCCAATTTGAAAAGATATGTGTCATTGTGTAGAACAGTTTGCAGTTCACACCATCAAACCTACAACATAGAATCATAGAATAGTAGGGCTGGAAGGGGCCTATAAGGCCATCAAGTCCAACCCCCTGCTCAATGCAGGAATCCAAGTCAGAGCATCCCTGACAGATGGCTGTCCAGCCTCGTCTTGAACGCCTCCAGTGTGGGAAAGCCCACCACCTCCCTAGGTAATTGCTTCCATTGTCGTATTGCTCTAACAGGAAGTTTTTCCTGATGTTCAGCCAGAATTTGGCTTCCTATAACTTGAGCCCATTATTCCGTGTCCTGCACTCTGGGATGATTGAGAAGAGATCCTGGCCTTCCTCTCTGTGACAATCTTTCAAGTACTTGAAGAGTGCTATCATATCTCCCCTCAGTCTTCTCGAGGCTAAACATGCCCAGTTCTTTCAGTCTCTCCTCATAGGGCTTTGTTTCCAGTCCCCTGATCATCTTTGTTGCCCTCCTCTGAACCCTCTCCAGTTTGTCTGCATCCTTCTGAAAGTGTGGTGTCCAGAACTGGACACAGTACTCCAGATGAGGCCTAACCAGTGCTGAGTAGAGGGGAACTAGTACTTTAGTAGAGGGGAGGTAGTACTTCAAGTAGAGGGGAACTAGTACTTCAAGTAGAGAGAACTAGTACTTCAGTATCCTGAATGGAACAAATGGAGCAGATCCATCCCTCTGTGTTGTCTGTGAATTACAATGCTATTAAAATGCTTTAATATCGAGTATGAGGAACATTGCTTTCCCTTAGCATGTTGCTTATGTCATGGCTGACATCCCAAATCTGGATTTTGCCCCACCTACACTAGCCCTATTTTCAGCCTCTCCAAACATCATTCCATGTAATATTTTTATAAGTGGAAATGTTGATTGGGAGGACATTACATATATAAAGGAGCCTGAGCCTCACTAAAACATGGAGTACCAAAACTGCTAGAGTACTCCCCCAGCAGTTAGAGATTTGCTACACATATGGTTCCAAGACACCCTGGTTTATTTTAAAGGTCCTGAAAACTGGACATTTTTATTTCTAATGATCAAAACATGAAACATGTAAAGTCTTCATAACAGTAGACAACACTCAGTAGGCCTGCAAGCCAAGTCACACCCCCATCAACACGCAGGGCTGTAAGATTTCTTCCCTCACATACTTCAGCAGTACAGTGGAATGCAAGCTGTGTTTACTTAGGCCTCAAGGGAAGGGTACCAAAATTGTTAAGCTACTTTAACAGATATAAAGCTGAAATTTCTTACACATATAGTCCAAGACACCCTGACTACTAAATAAAATCAGAAAATAGAATGTTTTTATGTCTCTCATGATACAAATTCTGCCTCATAGCAGCAGCCAGTACAGTACTCCAGAACAGAACAAGCCGACGAAGCCGTGCCACACGTTCGATGGAATTGAGAGCTTTATTTATTATTACAGTTATATTTTGTCTTCTTTCCTCTTGCAAGGAACCCAAGGCAACTTACATGGTCATCCTCTCCATTTTATCCTCACAACAACCCTGTGAAGTAGGCTAAGCTGAGAGTCAATGACTGGCCCAAAGTCAGCCAGTGAGCTCATGGCTGAGTGGGAACTAGAAACGGGATCTCTTGAGTCCGAGTCCAGTACTCTAACCAATATACCACACTGGCTTTGGAGTTCATCCTTCATACAGTTGAACCAAGCTTAGGATTGATGGGCGGGTAAGTGGGTTTGCAATGGCATTCAGAAACATAAGACTATACATGGATCAAAAACGGAGTGGGATGGGAGTTCTTCCTTCACAAAGATTAGTAACCCCCAGATTAGGCAATGGGGTTTTCTAGTGCCATGCAGAAGACAGATAGGCTTGCACAATGTAGTACCATACCATACCATACCATACCATACCAGCTGTCTTTAGTTGTTCCACCTTTCCAACATGGAGGCTCTTCTGCCTTTAACAGTTTTGGAGAAGAAGGAATTTCAGCAAGTGAAGGTTTTTAAACCCTTCCTTGCAGCATTATGATATGAGAAGCTGTACCTGTTGAAATGCTCCTAGTACTCTCTAGTATGAAGTAATGGATCTGTGTCACACCTAAGCCCTATGCTGGCATTCTCACATAAGGGCTAAATGTGGTGATGGGGGAAAGTGCACACAAAAGCTCTGCCCCAAACATCCACATCCCCCACTGCTCAGTCCCCAACCTTCCCATGTTGATGGTAAAAGTGTGAAGGGGGCTTCTTCTCACATTCACCTGAATGCTCGAACAAGCCTTGGTGCAACTGGGAATCTTGATAAAGCTGGGCTCTCAGTCATACAGATGCTTCTACTGGGATTCAAGCACATGAATAGAAGCCTCCTTCAGACCCCCTGGCTCAACACAGGAGGGTTGGGAACTGAGCAGGTGGGTACAGGTACTGAAGTGGGAATTGCTTGCAAAGCTTTGCCCCAACAACGTCCCCCCCCCCCCGAGCAGGCTGAACATCTTCATTAGGGCTCTAGAGAGGATATTCAGGGTGTTCTTCAAGAGGTTCATTCATTTATATGACTGCATTTATAGCCGTCCTCTCTCCAAGGAGATTGGGATGGGGTGCATGTTATCATTTCATTTATCTTCACAAAAATCCTGTAAAAAGGTTGAGAGACAATGACAGTCATCAGACTGAAGCTCAATCCAGATAGGATAAAGGTATTTTTGGTGGGTGGCTCAACTGAGTCTGGAGGTAGTATGCAGTCTTTTCTGGATGGCATTGCACAAACCCTAAGGCAGGGCTGGGCAACCTCCAGATGTTAGATTCCCATCAGCCAAGAACCAGCCCAAGCAATAGTGAGGAATGATGAGATAGTAGTTCATCAACATCTGTAGGCCACATGTTCTCTAGTCCTTCCCTAAAGTATCAGGTTTGCGGCTTGAGGGTACCATCACACCTGGCCTTATCACTGAATTCCAAAGAACCTTCTGTGGCATGAATAACTTTTCACCTTTTGTGGCTGAGGAATAGCTGCAACCCTTCTTAAACACAGATAACCTGGATGCAGTTATCCATGCCCTGGTAATGTCTAGATAACTGTGATGTGTTATACCTAGAGATGCCTGAAGATTTTGCTCAGTCTGCATGTTTATGTGAGCCAACCTGGTTCACACTTTCCAAATTAATACATGAATCAGAACACAGTGATCCTTTGCGTTTTGCACTTCTCCAAACTTTGCAATGCAGTTCTCAGTTCAAAAAAGTGTACCACAGTGCATACAAAATGCATATTTTGGGGTAAAAATAGCTGTAAAAATAATGCATATGTTAGTGTGACAATAACACTGACAATAATAATAATAGCAGATTGATGTGGAAAGACAACAAAGAGACTTATGAATGAACACAGGCAAAACAGGCAAGGACCAGAAATGGACTGGTCCATCCTTATAAGTGCGGATGCCTTTGAAGACAGGCATTAATAGGACAATGGAAGATGGAAATATTGATAAATTGAAGAGACAAATTAAAAACAGGAAACTGAAAGTCAGTATTATACATGCAAATCTCAAGTGAAATAAACTGTCTCTCGGTAGGAATTCTTGAAGTCTGAGGTGAATTTTCTGCCTCAAAATTAGCTATGTGAACCATCATTTTGATCACAGAACATGAGACTGATTTCAATAAGCAATGAAATGGTGAACCTTCAGAAGGATAAAAAGTGCCAAAAATATGTTTACAAATTTTGACTTAAAGACATTGGCTCCTTACCAGAAGAGCTCCATTAAAAAATCTGATTGCCTTGAATGGGCCCCAGGCATTATCGGATTGGAAACACTGTATATACAATGCTGAATTGTGTTGCAATGGGATAAGACCCAGGGATACAGTAATAAAACTGTTGTGTGATGACAAGAATTCCAGTGAAATTCAGTTCCAGGAGAAGATAAGTAAAGCTGCTTCAGCGTAGTAAGAAACGTCGGCAGCTGTAACAGTACAATGTTTCAACATGTTAAGTGGATGCATGTGTAAAATCACACCACTGTGAAGAATCTTGGATCATCAAATGAGGCCACCCTAACATTGCTTAGAAACACCGAAAGGGCTAGTTCTGAGTTGTTCAATCAA
Source organism: Heloderma suspectum (assembly GCF_057233095.1). Classification (NCBI taxonomy): domain Eukaryota; kingdom Metazoa; phylum Chordata; class Lepidosauria; order Squamata; family Helodermatidae; genus Heloderma; species Heloderma suspectum. Next base: position 39,829,006 of record NC_139460.1, on the reverse strand, counting down.
AATACTGTTTCCTTAATAATATTGTGGTTGGTTTTTGCAGGACTCAGGAAGTATTATGTTATTTCTAGCTCTAAGTGTTAAAAGAGAAGGAATTAGAAAAGAATAATGAATAATGCCTGCAAACTTACATTAACTTTTTTGTTCTTGTTTTGTTGCTTGCATGGTAGTATGGGATTTTATATTTAAAAAGCCCCTTTTCTATTACTTATATTCTATAGTGTATGGTCAGCATATTTGGGCATTACTAGCTGGGCAATAAAGTTGCCAAATACTATTTTGACTTGGGCTGCAGTCCTCAAACCTCTTAATTCTGTTTACTTTGTCCTGTGACAAAGTAAATGGTTTGAAGATTTTTGGCCCTGGAAACTGAAATGGCCTATGGATTTAAGTTTAAAGAGAAACACATTTGTGTAAATTATTATTACTTAATACACTTGTGTCTCATCCTTCCTTCAAGATGCTCAGGGAGACATACATTGTGTGTGTTTTATCCTATTGATCTCAGAGGCAAAGGCTAAGAGAAAATAGTTGTCTAAAGTCATACGGTGAGAATTATGGGGATTTGAACTTCAGTCTCCCTGATCTAAGTCCAGTTCTCTCTCCAGCATAAAGAAGTCTAAGTTTCCTAACCCCAGGTTGCACACACACTTTGGATAACACTGGATAACAGAGCTGCAAGAACAGAATCTTGATGGATTCCATATTTCAAATATTTTGCATAACTATCCATCACTACTCACACTACTCAGTGTAGGCATCAGTGAAACCACTGAGTTGCAGGTGGCCATCCTGACAGAATCTTAACTTGGGGGAGGGGTCATTCCTAAGGTGTTCCCTTGGTTGCTGGGTGAATAGATTGGAACAGAAAACTAGGAAGCGACTGTGTTATCCATCTAGCCAATTATTGTCCACTTGGATTCTTGGACTAGCAGTAGTTCTCCAGGATGTCATGCAGAGGTTTTCACAGCACCTGCTACCTGATCCTGTTTTAACTAGAGATGCCATGGATCTCATCTGGGGTCTCCTGCATGCAAAAAATATGTTCTACCACCTTATCAACCCAACTCCAAATGGTAGCTTGAGTTAGGTAGGCATGGCTGGAATGAAGTCGAAATGGCTGGAGACATTTTTGTAATTTGAACTGAAAGACATAGGCCTGGTATGCACGAAATGACAATCTACCATGGGTGATCACCCATGGTGGGTTGTCGTGACGTCCAAACCTGGTGTGGTTTCCACAGGGTGGCTTATTTTCCATGAACAAGCCACTCTTAGAACCCGTAGCTTGTTATTGTGTTGTTCAGGATCACTTGTTTTCAGGCTTGTTGTGATGTCTGAACCTGGCAGGGGAACTTCATCATGGGTTGTCAGGAACAGCCAGAGAGCCACCTGGCAAGAGCATCAAAAACCTCTTTCACTCCTCGTGATCTTGCTAGTGTCACTGCCATCCTGTCTCATTTCTTGTCAGTGCCTTCTGCCTAGTGCTGCTATAAATCAAGAAGAAAGGACACCAGAGAGTATCCCGAATGTGTTCACAAACTTTTTCCTTTTTTCTTTTGACACCAAAGTATTTAGGGAGGTTAAAACAAACAGGGATTGTGAGGAGCTCCAAAGGGAGCTCCAAGCTGGAAGAATGGATATCTAAATGGCAAATGTGGTTCAATGTAAGTATAAAATGATGCACGATGGGGAAAGAAAAAAAAAAAAACCCAACTCCAAGCATAACCTGATGGGATCTGAGCTAACAGTGACCCACAAAGAAAGGGGTTGTGGTGGACAGCTCAATGAAAATGTTAATCCATTGTGCAGCTGCTGTAAAAAAAAAAAGGCAAACTCAATGTTAGGCCTAATTAGGAAAGGAATTGAGAATAAAACTTCTAGTATCATACTGCCCTTATATAAATCTATGGTGTGACCACACTTAGAATACTGTGTAGAGTTCTGGTCACGACACCTAAAAAAGATATTGTACAGCTGGAAAAAGTGCAGGAAAGGTCAACTAAAATGATCAAGGGGCTGGAGCATCTTCCCTATGAAAGAAAGTTACAATAGCTGGGATTGTTTAGCTGGAAGAAAAGTAAGGGGAGACAGGATAGAGGTGTACAAAATTATGTACAATGTGGAGAATGTGGATAGGGAGACATGGATAGGGAGAACCCAGGGTCATCCCATGAAGCTGATTGGTGGAAGATACCGGATAGATGAAAGGAAGGACTTCTTCACACAGCATATAGCAAAACTATGGAATTCGCAACCAAAGGATGTAGTGATGGGCACCAATTTGGATGGCTTTAAAAGGGGGTTAGACAAATTTCTGGAGGAAAAGGCTACCAGTGGCTACTAGTCCTGATGGCTATGTGCCACCTCCAGTATGGGAGGCAGTGAGCCTACGTACACCAGTTGCTGTGGAACATGGGTGGGAGGGTGCTGCTGTGCTCATGCCCTGCTTGTGGGTTCCCAGTCAACAGCTGGTTGGCCACTGTGTGAACAGAATGCTGGACCAGATGAACCCGTGGTCTGATCCAGCATGGCTCTTCTTATGTTCTAATGTTCTTAGATGTGAAAGTTTGCTGCTATGAAATTTGTGTAATTTTAGCAATTTGCCTCACTGCTCTGCAATGGCATTTGCATAATTTGCCCTTCAGCTTAACTGCTTTGCCTTGAAAGGTATGTATATTTACCCATCCCCTTCACTGCTCTGCCATGGAATTTGCATAATTTCCCCCTCAGCGTCACCGCTCTGCCTTGAAATTTGCATATGTTTACCAATCCACCTCCCTGCTCTGTAACCCACATGTATATCTGACAGCTAACAACTGGAGACCAGTGGATGGAAGCAACAAGCATGAAGGGGTGGGGGGAGCCAAAAGCAGCCAGCAGCTGCAGGAGAAGGATCTTTTGGGGTGGGTGTGCTTACTTCAGGTGTAGGTGAAGCAGCCTTTTTTAAAAAGTGTTCACTAGTCAGGGAAGCCCCAAAGGGGGAGGATGAAATTGACAAAGACATTGACAAGAGGGGGATATTGGCTTGGCTAAATAGCAGACAGGCGGTCTTCCACACTTGCACGAGACCCTGTGAATTTAAAAAAAAATGTGAACATGTTACTGCATTCATAAGGGCTCAGAAAATTGATTCCATTTGATTATCAGATGCAGAGGGAGGGAGCCAGTAACCCCAGCAAACCAACTGCAGAAAGGGCACTAATGTAGGGAACACGGAAATGAGTTCTGCCACAAAGGCACCGTAAAGTGATACATGCCAGGAGCCAGCGGGTGGACTGAGGGAAACAAACAATGGCAAGTCACAGAGTGTCCGGTTAGCAAGCCAACAACCAACCCATGGTGGCTTAATCTCAGGGCAGCTCAGCGTGACCTGTGAACTCACCCATAGAGGTCAGGTAAATTGATGGGATTGCTCATATCCTAAGAGGAGAGAGAAGGGAACTTTCTCATGAAAGAACCAAGGGAGTGGCTGAGGACTTTTTGTTGTGATGCTTCTGGATGGGTAAGTATATTATACGCCATAACATTCTACATAAACCTTTTCCTTTTCCATAAAAATTTAAAGAGTCATCTAAGGGCACAATCCTATGGGGATAGGCGGCCACCTCCAAATTCGGAAGCAACCACCTATCCAATGCAAGCCAAGAGAAGCACGGAGGGGATCATTCCCTCCGTGCTTCTCCTGCCCTGCATTTGCAGCTAGTCAGCCAATTTCAACTGTCTAGCCGCGGGAAGGTGGAGCAAGGGAGGAGGCTGCCGGACGACACAAAGGATGTGTCATACCGGCATTTCTGCCTTCCCCACTCCGGAATGCCCTTTTCAGCCGCTCTACACTCCTCTTCGGAGCACAGAGCATGGGACCATTCTGTGCTGCCTGTGAGGCAGAGCAGAAGGGGGGGAAAGGTTCTAAGGTTGGTTCCCAGAAAACCACATATCCTATGGCCGTCTAGCCACTGACTATCAGCCATCGGATTGCCCCCTAAGTATTGGGAAAGTATTGGTTATGTTTGGCAAACCTTTGTTAAATTTTATTTTTCAGTTAGATTGTTGAATAACATTAATCAACTATTTCTGGTAGCTGGGTAAATTAAATTATATTTGCTAACCAAGTCCCTTATTTCCAATGCTTGGTAATTAAAATTCAAGTAGCAATGTTCTACCAAGCTGCATTAATTTTTGTATCCACCAACTTGAAATGGATAGTAATTTATCTGAAGGAGTCCAATGTATGACATTCTCCACAACCAGCACTTGCACAAACCTAGAAGATTTCTATTACTGATAATACATTTATTCATAAAATCATAGAACTGCCGGCATGGTAGATGCCTGTTTTTTCATAACAGTGCTTTTCTCCCACTCATCCCTTTTCCAAAAACCTTCCAATTGTATACATTGTGGCATCCATCCAGAAAGATGGAATGGCATACAAATAGATCTGAGTGCATCGAGAAATATAATTTCCCTGCACCAATGAGAATGAATTCTGGTTTATTTTTGTAGTTTCTCCTACCAGTTCAGTGAATATATATTCCTTCTTTAGATATATAATAATACATACACCACAGACTATATAAAAGCAGACTATTAAGCATGAGTCCCTAGCTGGATGGGAAGCACACAAGCAAATATCTGTTGTGGAGGTGGTTTCCTTGCTTGAACCAGCAGTTAGAGCTACACATCTGTAGCCCCAGTTTAGATATTCTAAATACTGCTGATCATCTGTTAAGAACGGGGAAGGAGGGATTTAGCTCCTCCTTTCTCTCCCCATCAAACAGCTGATTGGTGGTATTCAGGGTATCTAATCAAGGCTGCGCATGCATAGATTTTAATCACAGCAATAGAGTGTTAATGGGTCTTTGCTTGTTTTCTTATTTTCTGTGGTCTTCAGTGAATTTGGTTTAAGGCTCATTTACCATGTGGATTAACCATCTGACTGAAAATAACTGAAAATTCATATCCAATACTAATGAATGCTTCTGTGTGCTTGCATGCCTCTGAAATGCTGGAGGCAACTGTTTTTCCTCTCAAATGGAAAAAGTCACAACAGCTGCGGGACACACAAGGACAGCAGTGCTTGTCTCTCGTTATATTTCTGGCAGCAAACTTCTAAGTGCAAAGCAACTTTCCAAGCTGCCTAATTATTATAAGCCTGTTAAGTATAACTTCTGTGGCCACAGGAAAATAGCTTCCTTTTAAAGATTTTTAATTGGATTACATAGTGCCTGAACACTTGTGCTCATTCTCAGGCTCCAGACTCTATATAGTTGAGATATATGTTACTAAGTAGTAAGGATAATACACTAGATTTTGAAAAACGAGCTTCATTTCTTTGCAGCTCAGTCCCACACATGTTAACCCAGCCAGAAGCAAGGCCCACAGAGTTAGATCAGGGTTACTCCCACGTAAGGATTCATAGGATTGCTACTTTTGTCTCTCTATATTTGGTGATTCACATCACCTGAGAAAGAATTCCAATATTTCAAATATACCTTTTGTGTATAAAAGAATGTCCAAGAATTTTTTAGTCAACAGTAAATAGATAATTTCTAGCAAATACAAACTGGACATGTAACATAATATTTATGTTATATGCTGTTTTTCAGAGTTAAATGTTTCATAGTTCATTGTACATATTTACAAAGCACTGTATTTTACAAGAACTCTTAAAGCATTTTGTTTCATGCTTAGTACCATCTTGAAAATGTGCCATGGTTATCTAGTAGGTATAAAATTTGTGTGAACAAAGCAGAGGCAATGCCACCGCTGGTAGATATGTTGTATCTGTGATGCCTTTTGAAAAACAAATCTATGCATTTCATTTTCTTGGCACAATGGGAGGTGTGATAACTCTCCTCACACCAGTCAAGTATTCCATCTGGCATAATCAAAATCTCTGGAGTTGCTAGCCTAATACATTCCAATTGATAGGGTGACTTCTCAAAAGAATGAGATGAATTTAGAAACAATGAGTGTTGTAAACTTAATTATTTTCAATATAATGTGGCCTTCTGATTTTCTGTGCCTTTCAGATAATTGTGTTTACCAGATTTAGTCTGTAGCCATGAAAGTGACAATTTAAGGTTTTATTTACCACATTTTTATCCCGCCCTTTCTCTTAAGATGGAAGCCTGAAATGCAGCAGATGTATGTCTTTGGAATACATATTGAAAAAATAAGATTCCATTCTAAGAATTTCTTAGAAACTGTGTGCTTTTCTTTGTCTACAGCGCTGGTCCCCCACTGTCGTCGGCTGCTATTGCTGCTACCCCCTCCTCCCCCTGTCTCCTTTCTCCTCCCCCACCTGCCGCCTGCCTATTGGCTATGTGTGTTTCCCTCCTCAACCCTCCCACTCTACCTGCCAGATTGCTGCCACCTACTCTGCAGGGTGTCCAAGCTCTCTGAAGAACCATTGTCTGGAAAAGCAGCCGGCATGGGCCTTCAGAGAGGTGGCCAGGCCCAAATGCCTGGCTCTGAGAGGCCCTTCCTTAGTTAGACTCGGGCACTGTGGGAGGAGGGGTGTCCCTGGAGATTGCTTGTACTGGGGATGATCTCCAGGGATACCCCTGCTCCCACAAATATAAAATACTCCTTCCTAGCCAAGGTGCTTGAGTGGGTGGTTGCAGGACAACACCAGGCACTCTTAAATGAAACAGATTCTCAAGATCCATTTCAGTCGGGCTTCAGGCCTAGTTTTGGAATGGAAACTGCCTTGGTTACCCTGTGGGATGACCTTTGCCAGGAGAGGAACAGAAGGAGTGCGACTGTCTTGGTTCCCTTAGACCTCTCAGCGGCTTTTGATACCATTGACCATGGTATCCTTCCGGATAGATTGTCTGGACTGGGAGATGGAGCCACTATGCTGCAGTGGTTCTGCTCCTACTTGGATGGCTGATTCCAGAGAGTGGTGCTGGGGGATTATTGCCTTGGCAACTATGCTGAGGGTCCCACAGGGCTCTCTTTTATTCCCTATGCTGTTTAGCATCTACATGAAACCACTGAGGGAGGTTATCCGGAGGTGTGGGCTGAGGTGTCATCAATATGTGGATGACATCCAGCTCTACCTCTCTTTCTCATCAAATCCAGGTGAGGCAGTGGCTGTTCTGAATCAGCACCTGGGCACGGTTATGAACTGGATGAGGGCCAATAAACTGAGACTCAATCCAGACAAGACAGAGGTACTGTTAGTGGGTTGTTCATCTGCCCAGCTAGGTGATGTTCAACCTGTTCTGGAGGGGGTTGCACTCCCTCTAAAGGATCAGGTTCATAGTTCAGAGTGTGCTCTTGGACCTAGAAATGTCACTTGAGGCAAAGGTGGACTCGATCGTATGGAGCACCCTTTATCAGCTTAGGCTGATACGCTAACTGCACCCTTATCTGGACAAAGATAGCCTAGCTGCACTTATCCATGCTCTGATAACCTGTCATCTGGATTACTGCAATGTGTTATATGTGGGTCTGCCTTTGAAAACAGTCTGGAAACTTCAGGTCATCCGAAACAGGGCAGTGAGGTTGTTAACAGAGACTGGCCAATGAGATATTATGCCAGTACTTTTCCAGCTGCACTGGTTGCCAGTCCATGTCCAAGCCCGGTTCAAAGTGCCAGTATTAATATTCAAAGCCCTAAACAGCTTGGGGCTAGGTTATCTGAAGGATCATCTCCTCTAATATGTACCTGCCTGGACCCTAAAATCATCTTTAGAGGTCCTTATCTGGGAATCCCTGCCAAAGGAAGTGAGATGGGTGGCTGTTAGGAAGAAGGCCTTTTCTGCTGTGGCACCCCAGTTTTGGAACGAGCTCCCTGGAGAGCTTTACTTGGCGCTATACTCCTTTCAGCACAAACTGAAAACCTTTTTATTTCCCCAGCATTTTAGCATTCTAGTCTTTTAGCTCTGCTGTTTTAAATCTGTATTTTAAATCTCTGTGTTGCTGATTTTATTCTGGTTGTACTTTTATAGTGTCATTTTAAGCTTTCATATTTCATATTGTATTTTATGCTGTATTTTGTGGTTTTAATTTTCGTGAACTGCCCAGAGAGCTTCAGCTATTGGGCAGTATAGAAATGTAATAAATAAATACAGCTATGAAACCGAACAACTAAAATGCTGGGGGGAAAGAAAGGACTTCACTTCGCACCAACAAGATAACCATGTAGGCTCCAGATAACCATGTAGGCTTTATTACTTGAAGAGAGGGATTCCACAGGCGAGGTGCCACAACTGAGAAAGCCCCCTCTCTTGTAGCCACCCACCTAATTTCCTTAGATGGCCTCCAAAAATGACCGAAGGTCCAAGCAGGTACATACAGGAGGAGATGTTCCTGGCTGGGAATTATGGGAGGTGTAGTCCAACACATCTGGAGGATACCAGGTTAGAGAAGGCCGCTTTAGATACTCTCGTCCCAAGCCATTTAGGGCTTTAAAGGACAACACCAACACTTTGAATTAGGCTTGGAATCAGACTGGAAGCCAGTACTCCTGGCGGAGCACTGAGATCGCATGATCACATTGACCAGGCTCAGTCAGTAGCCTAGCAGCTCTATTGTGAACTAACTGATGTTTCCAAGCCAATTTAGGTTAAGATGACCTAGGTAAATGATGCTACTTAGGGAGCTTCAACTCAGCACATGTGTTAAATAAGTAACAGACGTAAATACGCTGGGGACAAGCATACAAGCAGTAGCAGCAGCAGGAGTTGGTGAGGTATTTTGCTGGGGGCCATCACCAGCTGCGACTGTGGGGAGGGGCAGGAGCAAGGCACTTAGTAGGAGCCACTGGGAGGGTGGAAGCGGAAACAGAAGGCACCTCAGTCAGCCTTCTGGAAGTTGGCAGCTGTTGTCAGGGTGGAAATTGAGCCCATAGAGCCCCAGAGCAGTTCTGATTCTGAGGAAGAACAGCTATCTGTGGGAGAGGAGCTTGCTCATCTCTCACAAGCACAGCAGCTGGCAGAGATTCCTCCTGCCAGCATTCCTGGGATAGATAGTGACCCTGGCAGTGAGAGAGCGCTGGAGGGGGGCTTGCTGGACGCTCGGCGCAGACGCAGGGAGCGATGACAGATGGAGAGCGCGGAAAGGAGGCGTAGCGCTCACATGGCTCGCAAATAACGGTCGCGTCCCGAGGACCCAAGGGAAAGAGGGAGGATCTCTCCATAGCCCATAAGTTCAGAGTCCTCCTGTGGTTCCCCTTCAAACGGGGACCAACTGCCTTACCTGGAGCTTAGGCTACTCTGCTATCTGTCCCCAGTGCTGTTCTTTGCTTAGTCGCTAGTGATTAGTATCTGAAAGAGTCATAAAGGAATAAAGTCTCGGAAAGAATCCTCGTCGTCTGTGTCCTGAGTTGGCTATTGGAGGGGACTGCAAGAGGCAGCTAGGGCGCTCCTGACAGCTGCTGACTGACTAGCAGGTCTCAGTGTGAGCTAGCAATGCTGAAGAATTTCATCTGGTCCACATTTTTAAGCAAACTGACCAAATTTGTACTTCCTGGACTAATAGGCAGATCAGAACACAGTTCACCTTTGGTTGGGCGCTTCTCCAAACTTTACAATGCAGTTCTCAGGTCAAACATGAGCATTTCAAGAGGAAACACATACAATTTAAATGTTAATTTTCTTTCTTTAAAAAAAGAATTGCACAAAAGGGGATGGAACAGATGCAAAATTGACACTGACTCAAAACAGACTGATTTTATTTATTGCAGTCCTATCCCGCCCAATAGCCAAAGCTCTCTGGAAGGTTCACCCCTCTGTCCTTCCCTATTATGAGCCACTGATGACATTGTGGGTTGCATCCTAGTCAGCAGCTGACTTACTGAGCTGTCTCCTGCTGTCAGGGTGGAAACTGAGCCCATAGAGCCCCAGAGCAGTTCTGATTCTGAGGAGGAACAGCAATCCATGGGAGAGGAGCTCGCTCATCTCTCACAAGCACAGCAGCTGGCAGAGATTCCTCCTGCCAGCATTCCTGGGATAGATAGTGACCCTGGCAGTGAGAGAGCGCTGGAGGGGGGCTTGCTGGACGCTCAGTGCAGACGCAGGGAGCGACGACAGGTGGAGGGCGCTGAAAGGCGTTACGCTCGTTTGGCGTGCAAACAACGGTCGTGACCCAAGAACCCAAGGGAAAGAGGGAGGATCTCTCCCTAGCCCATAAGTTCAGGGTCTTCCCGTGGTTCTCCTTCAAACAGGGACCAACTGCCTTACCTGGAGCTTAGGCTACTCTGCTCTCTGTCCCCAGTGCAGTTCCTTGCTTTGTTACTAGTGATTAGTATCTGAAAGAATCATAAAGGAATAAAGTCTCGGAAAGAAATCCTCATCGTCTGTGTCCTGAGCTATTGGTGGGGACTGCAAGAGGCAGCTAGGGCGCTCCTGACACCTGGCTCTGCTGGGGGGGGTGCTTCTCTCTCCGCCTCCATTGCCTCACCTCGCCAGTTGACGATTCCTGCCAGCAAAGCCACCAGCCACATCTTGCAAGTAGGCTATAGGCCTTGACGTCATTCTCCTTGTGACTTGGGAATGCCAGCTGTAGGTTTGGGGGAAGGGGGGGCGGGAATGGCCTTGGGCAAGTTTCCCTCAGTGGGGCTTCCTCTGTGAATGGGCCCTCCTCCTCTTTGCTGCAGTTGCCCCTTCCTTTCTTCCTTTGAGCTCCATCTACACCATCACCCAGAGGGAGAGGGCAAAGTGAGCAGAGGCAGCTGCTTCTCCTTGCTCCTTTCACTACTCACCTGGTCAATGAAGGACAGGTAGCTATGGCAAGGCAGAGAAGGAGCAGCAGTGTTAGAGGGCTCAAGAAGATGGCAATGCTCCCCCGACTGATCCCTGGCACCAGCTTTACTTGGGTCCCTCTCTCAGTCATTTATCTCAGCCCTCCCCGAGCTGAAGCCCTCCAGCTGTATTTGGACTACAGTGGCCATGCTGGCTGGGGAAGTTGTAGTCCAATACATTTGGAGGGCACCAGGTTGTTGAGTGTCCGAGTTCATTTAGTGTGGAGTAAGCTTCTAGTGCGCTGACCAGTTAGTGAGCACGTCAGCTTTTGTAGCCCGTTAAGTCGGTATCTGACAAAAACTAGAAGGCTAGTGAGCTTTCTCTTCGTGTCTCTGCACCGCATCTCATATGAGTAATTTATTTGTCAAGGGCAGAAGTCAAAACAGCTATAAAACCTACAAACATGCATTTAAAGTGTGATGAATTGTAACAGCATACATCACAACCATTTATTTATTTGATTTACATCCTACTCTATCCCATAGGCTCAGAGCAGTTTAGAGCAGGTTCCCCCTGGCCAATGTTAATAGTTCTACTCCAGTGGGTTTGCAGTCTAAGGAAATCAAATGGTTTGGGAGATGAAAGAGGCCACCATGTATGCACGCAATGAGGCTGTCTCACACATGGAACTCCACTCAGTTTTCCCTGAATGAGTCTAATGATCAAGGAAGCACCCAATACATGTGAAATTCAGGCCTCTTGCCCCTCTGCTCTCCTTTTCACCAATGGCACACTTTCTGTTCTGAGGCTGTTTGTGAGATTTCCCTTTAATAACATTCTGTGACATCAGAGGATCGCAGCCAATGTCTGTAAAGGAGGACTACTGCCCCTGTATCAGGGACTCCAGTGCTTGAACCAGGATCCTTGTCATCTGGGGCTGAGTCTTAGCCTACTAAGACTACCATAAATGTCAGAGCCATCTTCACAGAAGAAACACAGAAGAAAATAATGGTGTGCATCAGTTCCTGCTATTGGCAGACAGTATAAAGCCTGTGGATTGGCTATTCCTAGTATAAATATTGGAAGTCTGGCTTTCTGCCTTTTCCTGTCAAAAGTGCAGTGAATTCTGCCGCTCTTCAAGCTCCAGCTTCTTGTTTCTTCAAGTTCCACTTTATGATGTTATGGAGTTACATATGACCAACAATTTAATATCTAATGCTTAATGATGGAGGTTACATTGTATATGCTCAAAATAAAAATAGGTTTGTATCTCATCCTCATTTCTTTAAAAGATTAGGGTTTGCTGCAGTATAGATAAATAAGCCACCTATTAACACATAAACAGTTGGGTTATTGTTGTGTCTTCATATGAAGACTAATTTTAAAGATGTAATTGTTCTCCTGGTCTTTTGGTTCTGAAAATCCTGGTTGAGAAAGAATACAAGCTCTATATGGCCTCTAGTGGCCAACTTGTGGAACTGTAGACATCTTTGTTTAATCTGCAGTGATTCTTCAAATTACGATTCAGGTGTGGTTGCAGATACTTAATGCAGACTTCAGCTAACATATTTCTTATATCAAAACTGGATAGTTTTCTGAGTCTGCATTCAGTTTCTGTGGCTGAACAAAAAAGAGCATTTTTTTGAACCTCAGGCTTTAATCTTTATTCCTCATGACTTTGTGCGGAAGTCTCATTTACTCCAATTTTGGAGGATAGCTCCCCCTACTTTTCATCTGCACAGAAGAAAAGGCAACCATTACTTCTATACCACTACCAGCAACTGCTGTCTGGGGCAGCTATTGCTATCCTTTTTGCTGTCTGGGGCAGGTGTTGTCCTGGGAAAGAGGACAGCTACAGATTAAATTTAAAAGTTATGTGTGCTGGAATCTACACTATGAATAATAGTTCTGTCTGACCCAGAAATTTGCATGAACCAGTGGAGAAATCCAGAATTTTAGTGTAGCTATGATGAGTTAATATAATATTTCTTATCTCTATAATCTCAAAAGCTATCAACACTCTGGAAGTTCTGGAAGCTCACAGGTTCTTGGGGTCTTTAAAAATGGTTTTCTTTTAATGTATTATTATTTATTTAATCAATGTAGATACCGCTTACCATATCTAAAGATATCTCTAAGTGGTGTATAGAATCAGGGGTTAAAACATATAATAAATACAAAAACTCATCAGCTGAGATGTTTAAAATATTTAAAACCAAAGCTAAAACCACAATGATTAATAAACTAACCGGGCAGCACAGTCATTCTGAGTAAAGAGGAAAGTGATTGGTCTTCAGCAGTTACCTAAAACATACCAAAGTTTTACAAATGTATATACTTCTGCATACCTAGGGGGACTCTCCTGAGAATGTAGAAACCACTATCTTGTTTTTGGGTGGCCCCATTTTGCTTCCACGTGATAGGCACTGAACCAATCAAATTCACCACTGGAAAGAATGAAGATATAGACCTCTCTGGAGGTCACAGTTTAGAAGATACCAATCTTTGACAATTCCTTGAATAACTGCAGTTCCAAAAACAGTCAACAGAGATTCTTGGGACAAACTGCCCAAGAAACCAGAAGAAGATAGAAACAGAAAACCTGAACCAGTTGTTCAGGGTTTAAAATAACTCTCCTACAAGAGAATAACCCCCCACCCCTTGGGTAGTTCATCAAAACCAGGCCTGCAACTCCACATGCCACATGTGGAAAAATCAGATGCTAAAGCCATAGAACAAAGAAATTCCCAGCGAGCATGTGAATCTCCAGGGTGCTCTTTCTCCCGTCTGCCTCTCAGCTTAAAAGGCCAGGCACCGGGGTCACTCGTACATTTCCGGTAATGCCATGGGAGCTGCCATAGTAGGGATGGCTCCCACCCTGCTTCAGGTGATGTTTGATGGAAGCACATGGCACAGGCTGAGCAGGTGACATGATTACTTTCTATACCAGTATTATCCCCACCTCCATCTGGCAACCCTGGCACGGGAAGTGACCATTTCAGTGGCTGTTAGATAAAGTCAATGTCATTTTCATCCCCTTTTTATGAAATGCATATCTGAGGAAAAATTGGAAAGTCACCATGGAAGGAATATAATCACTAGATTATTGTGGGTACTGTGTGTACTTTTTTTTGATGAAGGAATGCTTTTCAAGTAATAACAGGAATGGTGAAAGAAAAGCAAATATTAATTCTTGAGGCTGCTAGAAGATCAGAGAGAGACCTTAATTCCATAAAGGCACAGTGACCTTTGTGGTTCTGTAATAAAACACACAGGTCGTATGCATGATGAAACACATTTAGATGTTATAGAGAACACATTTTGAAGTTGTAAAATAAGTTTCCTCCAGATTATTTTGCTGTGTTGGTATGGGTCTGGAAATCATTGTCATTAGCCATTCATGTAGAAATGGTTGCTCAATTAAAACTGATGATGTATTCATTTGACAGCAATTACTTCACAGTTCACACACATACACACACACCCCAAGCATTTTTGGTACAGCTGTAGTTTCTATTGATGTTTTTCAGAACATAGAGTCATAGAATAGTAGGGTTGGAAGGGGCCTACAAGGCTGTTGGGTCCAACCCCCTGCTCAATGCAGGAATCTAAGTCAGTCCATCTCTGACAGATGGCTGTCCAGTCTTGTCTTGAATGCCTCCAGTGTGGAAGAGCCCACCACCTCCCTAGAACAGAGACCTTCATCCTATTATTCCAACAGCTCCAGTGTATGGGCAGCCTAAGAAATGCTTACAGAATCTATATGCCTTTGGCAATGCCAGATGCAACAGAATTATATGGCACTGGGATTGTCTGTTGCATCTGCTGAGTAAGGAGGGGGGGTTTCATTCATAGTAGTAATAGCCATATCACCGTTAGCCATATCACTACTAGCCCTGTGAAAAGCGAAAATTCCTGGGAAATACAATACTGTGACAGACATATGCTGCTGGTCAAAGGAGATGACAGGTCAGGTTGCCTACCAAAGGTTTATTTTATTTTATTTTTAATTAATTAATTACATTTCTATCCTGCCCAATAGCCAAAGCTCCCTGGGCTCTTTACAAAATATTAAAAGATGTAAATATTATGTTTTAATATAAAACATAATATTAAAAACATTTACATACAAAAAAAACATTTTAAATAATCAACAGTAAAAATCCCAAGACCAGTTAAAACCTTATCCTATGCTTATCAAATGCCTGGGAGTAGAGGAAAGTAATAACCAGACGCTGAAAGGATTAAATGTTGGCACCAGGCAGACCTCCCTGGGGAAAGCAATCCATAAATGGGGGGCCAGCAACAAAAAGCCTCTCTCCCTTGTTGCCATCCTCTGAATCTCCCTTGGAGGAGGCACCTGGAGGAGGATACAAACCAGAACTAACACAAATAGCACAAGCAACACCTAGTCTAATAAAATCGTAATGAGTTATGCATTGACTTCTTCAAAGATTTGCAAAGCAGCTTGTAGAATGCCTTGTGCAATGCAATGTGCAACAGTTTGCACAATGGCTTCTGCAATGTCTTGTGAAATGCACTGTGCAACAGCTTGTACAACAGCTTGTGCAAGCAGGATGGAACTATTGGATCTGACACTTGCACAAGCATGAAAACAGGGTTTCCACAAGCTGTAGAGACTTTGCAGTGGTGGTATGACACCACTGAATACAACCCAGACAATTGTACAATTCTGTGGTAGTTTGATACAAGCCTAGTAGTGAAAAAATATGCAATAGATCATACTTAGGTGATCCCCATTTGCCTTAGAGCAGTGAAACATCCCAGGGGCAACACTGAATTGAAATTCCGGTGTTGGGTTACATCTTGGTGAACTGTGGTTCGAATTAAACCTTTGAGCATAGCAAGCACTAAATACGTCAACTCACATTTGTGTAGTATGAATTTGTTAACCTACTTATACACTGCTATCATCATTTGAAGCCCTGAACCAGTCAGACACTGCGTTTGGGGGGAGGGGGCAGGGAACTCAGCCAATGAGGGCACAGTAGCTACATAAAGACCACCCTGGGCCTTCATTAGCTGCATCCCCCCTGCCTTCCTTAGCTGTATCCCCGCCCCCTGTCCCAAAGGCAGCATCTGATTTGTTCAGATAGCTGCTACTCAAAATGTACCATTTTTTTTCTTTTAAAATGGAGTGCTGGAGCCTGCAGGCTCAGCGGGGTGCTCCAGCGCTTTGCCAGTGAGGACAGCCAGGAGAGGAAGAGGATGGTGGTAGCAGGAGCCATGGCAGGCTCAGGGGCAGATGGGCCCTTCTAAGCTCCTGGGGCCTCGCCAACTGCCTACCCATGCTGACCACACATGCTGGGCTGGATTAGATTGAAAGCCTGACTGCCTAAATATATTCCTCTCCTTCATCTCTCTCTGACTGTGTTCGGATGATCGCGCAGGGGGAAGAAGCCATAATGGCTTCTTCCCCCTGCCTTTGTATGTTCTGCATGTGTGGCCACCATTTCCAAAATCCCCCACAATGCAGTGCAGGTTGGCATGTCGTCAGCGCGGGTTGGCGTGTTGTCCGAACCCGGTGCACAGCATGATGGGGGTGACTTCGTACCCACCCTAAAACCCATGCCATGCAGTAGTTTGTAGGGTGGATACAAAGCCATGCTGCATGCCAGGTTCAAATGACACGCCAACTTGTGCTGCATCGCGGGGACCATGCAAATAGCGGTTGCACGTGGTTTCTTCCCCCTGCGTGATCATCCGAAACACACCCATTCTGTTATTAAAGTGAGTGTCCTGTATGTAGATATACTGGGTGACAAAACAGGCCAAGAACAGGGCAGCAGCGCAGTTGTAGGCAGAAGGGGAGCTTTGCCTGCTTTCTGCTTAGTCTCACCCATCGCTGAGGTGGGGAAGATAACACAGCAGAGCAGAAGGAATGGTTTTGTGTGTCTGCATTGAGGTTACGGATGGTTTTTCTCTACACTAGTTCTCTGCTTACTGACTTCATGGTATAATGCGTAATATGTGCATTCTTGCATATACTGTGATATTGTTACAACTTTTCTTGAGGGGTTTAAAATGTAAAATATAGTTTAAAATAACTTGAAATACATAAAATAGTTTTGCTTACTTTCCTTACAGTTAATAATGTCTAAATAAATGGAAGTTACTTCTATTTCCCTCCAAAGTGAATGGAGGGAGAAGAGGAGGAATTGGATTCAGACACAGCGTATCCATTAACCTTTTCCCACAGGTCACCTGAGACAAACAGAAAGCTCAAAGCAGTCTTTGGCTGGGTTATTTTGAAAGTATGGGTAAAAGCCTACTTAGAGTAGACCTATTGAAAGAAATAGAACTTAAGTTAGTCATGACTAATTTAAGTCTCATTTATTTCACTAGGTCTACTCTAAATAGGATTTACATTGGATTTTATCCTATGTATGGAAAGAAAGGAGGAGTGGGGGCAATTTCAACAAAATACAGACTTAAAAACAATTGATATAAATGCCCCATCGTATGCCATTAAATGCCTGGAAGTCCAGGGCAGTCTTAACTTGCCACCGAAAAGACAAGAGTGTTGGCATCAGGCAGACCTCAGTGGGGAGATCATTCCATAATTAGGGGGCCATCACTGAGAAGGCCCTCTCCCTTGTTTCTACCATCCGAGCCTCCCTTGGAGGTGGCACTTGGAGGAAGGCCTCTGAAGTTGATCATGTGTCCAGATAGGTTTGTCTTGGGAGAGGCGCTCCATCAGGTATTGCGGTCCTGAGCTGTGCAAGGCTTTATAGGTTAAAACCAGCACCAAAAGCATGATGACTCTACAGCTGTGGTATGAACGTATATTAACATGAAGCTGCCTTACACTGAGTCAAGGCATTGTTCCATCTAGCTCAGCATTCTGCACACTGACCAGCAGTAGCTCTCCAGGATTCCAGACAAAGGTCTACTAGAGCTGGGGCCTTCGACATGCAAAGCATCTGGTCTATCAGTGAGCTATAGCCCCACCCTGAAATCCATACCAGAGAGGACATATGGGTGAGCTTCCCCAATAATTATTTAGAATGGGCTTGGGACTGTATAGTCGAAATCAGATTGATTATGTACTTTGCAGCCAAAGGTGGAGAAGCTCTATACAGTCAGTCAAAACGAGACCTGGAGCTGACAGTGGCTCAGATCATGAGCTGCTTCTTGCAAAATTTCGG
This sequence comes from Heloderma suspectum, assembly GCF_057233095.1. Lineage (NCBI taxonomy): Eukaryota > Metazoa > Chordata > Lepidosauria > Squamata > Helodermatidae > Heloderma > Heloderma suspectum. The sequence goes on along the minus strand of NC_139460.1, from coordinate 39,811,146 downwards.
CTTAAATTGAAGAACTTAGGGAAAACCACTAAATCATTCAGGTATGGCCTAAATCATATCCCTTATGAATATACAGTGGAGGTGAGGAATAGATTTCAGGGATTAGACCTGATAGACAGAGTGCCTGAGGAACCATGGACGGAGGTCCGTAACATTGTTCAGGAGGCAGCAACTCAATCCATCCCAAAGAAAAAGAAATGCAAGAAAGCCAAGTGGCTGTCTGATGAGGCTTTACAAGTAGCTGAGGAAAGAAGGGAAGCGAAAAGCAAGGGAGAAAGGGGAAGATATAGCCAACTGAATGCAGAGTTCCAGAGAATAGCAAGGAGAGATAAGAAGGCCTTCTTAAATGAACAATGCAAAGAAATCGAGGAAAACAACAGAATGGGAAAGACTAGAGATCTCTTCAAGAAAATTGGAGATCTCAAGGGAACGTTTTGTGCCAAGACGGGCATGATAAAGGACAAAGAAGGCAGGGACCTAACAGAAGCAGATGAGATTAAGAAGAGGTGGAAAGAATACACAGAAGAACTCTACAGGAAAGATCTGAATGTCCCTGATAGCCATGATAGTGCGGGCACTGAACTTGAGCCGGACATCCTCGAGAGTGAAGTCAAGTGGGCCTTAGGAAGCATTAGTAACAACAAAGCTAGCGGAGATGACAGTATTCCAGCTGAGCTATTTAAAATCCTAAAAGATGATGCTGTTAAAGTGCTGCATTCAATATGCCAACACATTTGGAACACTCAACAATGGCCGCAAGACTGGAAAAGGTCAGTTTACATTCCAATTCCAAAGAAGGGCAATGCCAAAGAGTGTTCAAACTACCGCACAATTGCGCTCATTTCACATGCCAGCAAGGTGATGCTCAAAATCCTACAAGCTAGGCTTCAGCAGTATGCGCACCGAGAACTACTGGAAGTACAAGCTGGGTTTCGAAGAGGCAGAGGAACTAGAGATCAAATCGCCAACATTCGCTGCATCATGGAGAAAGCAAGAGAATTCCAGAAAAACGTCTATTTCTGCTTCATTGACTACGCTAAAGCCTTTGATTGTGTGGATCACAACAAACTGTGGCAAATTCTGAAAGTGATGGGAGTACCAGACCACCTTACCTGTCTCCTGAGAAACCTGTACGAGGGTCAAGAAGCAACAGTAAGAACCAGACATGGAACAACTGAGTGGTTCAAAATTGGGAAAGGAGTACGACAAGGCTGCATATTGTCACCCTGCTTATTTAACTTATATGCAGAGTACATCATGAGAAATGCCGGGTTGGATGAATCAGAGGTCGGAATTAAGATTGCTGGGAGAATTATCAACAACCTCCGATATGCAGACTATACCACCCTAATGGCAGAAAGCGAAGAGGATCTCAAGAGCCTCTTGTTGAGGGTGAAAGAGGAGAGTGCAAAAGCTGGTTTGAAACTCAACATTAAGAAAACTAAGATCATGGCATCTGGCCCTATCACTTCCTGGCATATAGAAGGGGAAGAAATGGAAGCAGTGACAGATTTTACTTTCTTGGGCTCCAAGATCACCGCAGACGGTGACTGTAGCCATGAAATTAAAAGACGCTTGCTCCTTGGGAGGAAAGCTATGGCCAACCTAGACAGCATAGTAAGAAGCAGAGACATCACCTTGCCGACAAAAGTCCGTCTAATCAAAGCTATGGTTTTCCCAGTAGTAATGTATGGCTGTGAGAGCTGGACTATAAGGAAGGCTGAGTGCCGAAGAATTGATGCTTTCGAACTGTGGTGCTGGAGAAGACTCTTACGAGTTCCCTGGACTGCAAGGAGGTCAAATCAGTCAATCCTAAAGGAAATCAACCCTGAGTGCTCATTGGAAGGACAGATACTGAAGCTGAAGTTCAAATATTTTGGCCACCTAATGCGAAGAGAAAACTCTCTGGAAAAGACCCTGATGCTAAGAAAAATTGAAGGCAAAAGGAGAAGGGGACGGCAGAGGATGAGATGACTAGGTAGCATCACCGATGCAATGAATATGAACTTGAGCACACTCTGGGAGAGAGCGGAGGACAGGAAGGCCTGGTGTGCTATGGTCCATGGGGTCACGAAGAGTCGGACACGACTTAACGACTGAACAACAACAACCATATGTTTCAGTGCTTCCCCAACAGGAGCAGGCCTACCATTAAATAGAGTGAGGCGGTTGACTCAGGCAGCTAATTTTGGATGTCATGGGAAGACAGCAAATAGTTAATTTATCATTGTTGTTGTATTTTTTACTCCCATGGAGATACACGTCTGGGGGGGTTTGCCTCAGGTGCCAAGATAACTTGGCCAGCCTTACAACTTGACATGGGAATGGGGCATTTGGCGTTCTGCCTCAGCCCAGCTTTGTTCCCTAAATACATTTTGGGGAGAGGTCAAGTCAAGCCCTCTTCTCTCTCATATGCTCATTTTCAACTTGAAGGCAACTTAGTAAAGATAGGAAGTTGACTTTTACGGAGTCAGACCATGGGTCCATCTAGCCCAGTATTGTTGAGTGGCTCTCCAGGGTTTCCATTAAGATTCCTTCGTAGCCCTACCTGGAGATGCTGGTGATTTGCATGCAAAGCATGTGCTTTTACTACCTATTTATGCCCCCCCCCCCAAAAAAAACTTATTTTGCATTGGAGACCATTCAGGTATGTGATCCACCACCTGCATTCTGAAGTGGTACAGTCCCAGGAGGGCTGAGGATGTGTGAACTGGGCCTGAGATTCTCCCTAGAAGGGCAGCTTATTGCCCTTGAACAATGCATGGAATTGAGAAGTGGCTGTTTCCTGAAGACACATGCATGGAATGTCACAGCAGGATATTTTGACTTAACCTACTCTGTCATACTCTACCATGTTTGTTTGTTTTTAATGTTGTGCCTGCAGGTTTATTTGGGAACCACAACAAAGTCATCTTTACAATTCTTGCAGATCTCAGTGAAAGTGGTGCTGGGAAAACATATAAAATATTTTTGCTATGCTTCTAAAACTGGGAACAGGCCTGGAATTGGGCCCTTTTATAGGTACTGAGCAGTTATTTCCCCACTGGCAAGCTATGTGGATTAGGTATCACATTCCCTTGGAGAACCATTATAGCTGCTGCACGTAAAGCCTGAAGCAGGGACAGCTCGACGTGGGCCTCAGCAGGAGAGCTGTGACTTGCAATGGATGGAGCATTAATTACTCAGAATTACCTTGCTCTCGATACATAAAACTGCAAGCTGTATAATAGTAATTGTTTTCCACTAAGGCTCCTGCAAGGCGGGAAGGATTTTTAGTAATTTTGTTTGCTTGCTCTTGGCTCATAGAAAGACAGCTAATCCCATGGTGCTGGCTTCCCTCTGTTGCATCTGCTAAATCATATTATTGGAAGCAAAACATGGGGGATCCTTAACAATTCCATTAAAGTGTAGTTATTTCTGCCTTGAGAAGTAGTTAAACTTTTACCACTGCAGTACAGGCTTCAAGTCTAGCACTTAATCTTAGATGTCAACATTTAAAGCATGTTACTATCCATCTCAGTTCTCTTTCTGCACAGTTGGAATAGTTAGCTCTTTAATAACACTCTGAGGACAAATAAGATAAAGACCCAGTTCACACGTTGCAAACAATGCATGGTTTATTAATGAATAGACCTCCAGTTCTGGGTTCAGATGTCATGATAAATAATCCATGGATGGAGCATCCCTGCATTGTTTAACTCAGTGAGTGTGGACAGGTGGGAGCTGGCCCACTTGCTCACTCCCACTTGTTCATGGCTACTGTGACTTGCAAACCAGGCCAAAAACTGGCTGTTTTATGAGGCAAATTCACTGAAACATAGCTCCACAAGTCCATAAACGTCTCAATGTCGAAAAATTCCCACCTCAGAAAGAAGTGTTGGTTTAAAAAAGCACCTCCCTCTATAACAAAACTTCAAAATTACCATATCTGAGGTTGCCAGCCAAGAGACTACCACTGTCAGGTCCTGCCCCAGTTCCAGAACATTGGATTTCTTGAACTGGCAAACCCCCTACAATGGTGCAACTTGTGGCCAAAGTCCAAGGCCCCACATCTAAACGCCCCCCCGACCATCCAGAGAGTGGCAGCAGATGGGGGCAAACAGACCTGGTGTTAGCATCTGAGCTGGCATGGGTATGCCAGGAGCCTCCAGGGCTGACGCTGCTTGCTTCAGCATTCTTCCTTTTTCTTATTTCAAAAAATATTTTACATTCAGGGGGCAGCCAGCTGGGTACAGTGCTCATTTTATTATTTTTACTTTAAAAATATGTGATCATTTTCTACAACAAAACCATACTTTTTCCCAAGTAAATGTGTTTCACATCAGGATAGCAGAAGAAAACACCATTTTATTACCTGCATTTGTGATGGTGCTATGATTTAAATGAATTTAACATGCAATACTCCACATCCGCTGAGTATTTCTTTTTTTAAACAGGCTTCACAAACTGTTTTCCTCTAACACATAGAAGCAGTTCTAAGCATGGAATGGCAGGACAGTGAGGAGGAAGAGAAATGTGAGTTGTGTTCTTCACAACTGAAGCAATACACATGGCCATTTAAATGGGGGGGGCACCGTAAGACCATTAAGTCCAGGATCTATTTATTTATTTATTTATTGCATTTATACCCTGCCTTTTTCCCTCTTGCAAGGAACCCAAGGCGGCTTACATTATCCTCCTCCTCACCGTTGTATCCTCACAACAACAACCCTGTGAGGTAGGTTGGGCTGAGAGTCTGTGACTGGCCCAAAGTCACCCAGTGAGCTTCCATGGCCAAGTGGGGACTAGAACCCAGATCTCCCGGCTCCCGGTCCGTCACTCTCGCCACTACACTACACTGGCTCTCCAAGACAATCTAAAATTGTCCAGGGTCTAAAAAGTGGTCCAGGCTGCACCACTGCCCTTGAAAATAGTCCTAAGCCCCCCTCCGAAATACATGAGAGATTATCTGCAAGCGGAAGAATGAGTAACTGGAGGACAGCAAGCTGTTAGCACAACTCCATGCTGCAGTACAGCCTTCTCCACTTGATACCTTCCAGATGTTTTTGGATTGCAACTCCCATCATCCCTGACCATTGGCCATGCTGGCTGGGGCTATTGGGAGTTGTTATCCAAAACATCTAGAGGACAACAGGTTGGGGGAGACTGCTGTATAACTCCTACTTGTTCAACTTCCCATTGGTGACACTGGTTACAAACCATCTTTGGACAAGAAATCTGTGCAAATTCGAGAAAGACGTGAGTTTATAAAAGCACTTTGTATACTAAAAGCAATTTATAAATGATTAATAATTCATGCAGCATCTGGGGACTAAGCAAACCTCACTTAGGAAACTCTTTCCCCCCAGTTCATTCTTGACAGTGATGAATCAAAGTATTTTAAAGTCCATACACTTAGCTTTAAAAAGCAGTTTCCATTTGGTTATGCAGGTGTACCCTGCATGGGGGGTGGGATGTTTTTTGTATCTGGCTTTTTGCCACTTTGTAATTGGCAAAATGCTGGCCTAAGGTTCAGTGTTGTATCAGAATAAAGTTGTTATGCAAGAAGCCGTCTTGCTAAATAAAATGCTGGCCTGTATGCTACATCCTTGCTTAAGACTATTTTTCACTTTGTGTCTTCTAATGCATATACTTAAAAGGTATGAAGGTATCCAGAAAATGCACGGAGGAATGATGCATGTTTGCAAAAAAAAAAAAAAGGGAACAGGCAAAGTCAAGGCTGAAAAAAATGTGTCTGGCGTTGTTGTTGTTCAGTCGTTCCGTTGTGTCCGACTCTTCGTGACCCCATGGACCATAGCACGCCAGGCCTTCCTGTCCTGCGCTCTCTCCCAGAGCGTGCTCAAGTTCATATTCATTGCATCGGTGATGCTATCTAGCCATCTCATCCTCTGCCATCCCCTTCTCCTTTTGCCTTCAGTCTTTCCCAGCATCAGGGTCTTTTCCAGAGAGTTTTCTCTTCTTATTAGGTGGCCAAAATATTTGAGCTTCAGCTTCAGTATCTGTCCTTCCAATGAGCACTCAGGGTTGATTTCCTTTAGGATTGACTGATTTGACCTCCTTGCAGTCCAGGGAACTCGTAAGAGTCTTCTCCAGCACCACAGTTCGAAAGCATCAATTCTTCGGCATTCAGCCTTCCTTATAGTCCAGCTCTCACAGCCATACATTACTACTGGGAAAACCATAGCTTTGATTAGACGGACTTTTGTCGGCAAGGTGATGTCTCTGCTTCTTACTATGCTGTCTAGGTTTGCCATAGCTTTCCTCCCAAGGAGCAAGCGTCTTTTAATTTCATGGCTACAGTCACCGTCTGCGGTGATCTTGAAGCCCAAGAAAGTAAAATCTGTCACTGCTTCCATTTCTTCCCCTTCTATATGCCAGGAAGTGATAGGGCCAGATGCCATGATCTTAGTTTTCTTAATGTTGAGTTTCAAACCAGCTTTTGCACTCTCCTCTTTCACCCTCAACAAGAGGCTCTTGAGATCCTCTTCGCTTTCTGCCATTAGGGTGGTATCGTCTGCATATCGGAGGTTGTTGATAATTCTCCCAGCAATCTTAATTCCGACCTCTGATTCATCCAACCCGGCATTTCTCATGATGTACTCTGCATGTAAGTTAAATAAGCAGGGTGACAATATGCAGCCTTGTCGTACTCCTTTCCCAATTTTGAACCACTCAGTTGTTCCATGTCTGGTTCTTACTGTTGCTTCTTGACCCTCGTACAGGTTTCTCAGGAGACAGGTAAGGTGGTCTGGTACTCCCATCACTTTCAGAATTTGCCACAGTTTGTTGTGATCCACACAATCAAAGGCTTTAGCGTAGTCAATGAAGCAGAAATAGACGTTTTTCTGGAATTCTCTTGCTTTCTCCATGATGCAGCGAATGTTGGCGATTTGATCTCTAGTTCCTCTGCCTCTTCGAAACCCAGCTTGTACTTCCAGTAGTTCTCGGTGCGCATACTGCTGAAGCCTAGCTTGTAGGATTTTGAGCATCACCTTGCTGGCATGTGAAATGAGCGCAATTGTGCGGTAGTTTGAACACTCTTTGGCGTTGCCCTTCTTTGGAATTGGAATGTAAACTGACCTTTTCCAGTCTTGCGGCCATTGTTGAGTGTTCCAAATGTGTTGGCATATTGAATGCAGCACTTTAACAGCATCATCTTTTAGGATTTTAAATAGCTCAGCTGGAATACTGTCATCTCCGCTAGCTTTGTTGTTACTAATGCTTCCTAAGGCCCACTTGACTTCACTCTCGAGGATGTCCGGCTCAAGTTCAGTGCCCGCACTATCTATCATGGCTATCAGGGACATTCAGATCTTTCCTGTAGAGTTCTTCAGTGTATTCTTGCCACCTCTTCTTAATCTCATCTGCTTCTGTTAGGTCCCTGCCTTCTTTGTCCTTTATCATGCCCATCTTTGCACAAAACGTTCCCTTGAGATCTCCGATTTTCTTGGAAAGATCTCTAGTCTTTCCCATTCTGTTGCTTTCCTCGATTTCTTTGCATTGTTCATTTAAGAAGGCCTTCTTGTCTCTCCTTGCTATTCTCTGGAACTCTGCATTCAGTTGGATATATCTTCCCCTTTCTCCCTTGCTTTTCGCTTCTCTTCTTTCCTCAGCTACTTGTAAAGCCTCATCAGACAGCCACTTGGCATTCTTGCATTTCTTTTTCTTTGGGATGGATTGAGTTGCTGCCTCCTGAACAGTGTTACGGACCTCCGTCCATAGTTCCTCTGGCACTCTGTCTATCAGGTCTAATCCCTGAAATCTATTCCTCACCTCCACTGTATATTCATAAGGGATATGATTTAGGTCATACCTGAATGGTATGACCATTTAGTGGTTTTCCCTACGTTCTTCAATGTAAGCCGAAGTTTTGCAAGAAGCAGCTCATGATCTGAGCCACAGTCAGCTCCAGGTCTTGTTTTTACTGACTGTATGGAGCTTCTTCATCTTTGGCTGCAAAGTACATAATCAATCTGATTTCGATATTGACCATCTGGTGATGTCCATGTGTAGAGTCGTCTCTTGTGCTGTTGGAAAAGAGTGTTTGCTATGATCAGCGTGTTCTCTTGGCAAAACTCTATTAGCTTTTGTCCTGCTTCATTTTGTACACCAAGGCCATGCCTGCCTGTTATCCCGGTGATTTCTTGACTTCCTACTTTGGCATTCCAATCCCCTATGATGAAGAGGACATCTTTTTTTGGTGTTAGTTCTAGAAGGTGTTGTAGGTCTTCATAGAATCGATCAACCTTAGCTTCTTCGGCATCAGTGGTGGGGGCATAGACTTGAATTACTGTGATGTTGAATGGTTTGCCTTGGATTCGTACTGAGATCATTCTATCGTTTTTGAGATTGTACCCCAGTACTGCTTTTCCCACCCTTTTGTTGACTATGAGTGCTACTCCATTTCTTCTAAGGGATTCTTGCCCACAATAGTAGATATGATGGTCACCTGAATTAAATTCGCCCATGCCTGTCCATTTTAGTTCACTGATTCCCAAGATGTCGATGTTCAATCTTGCCGTCTCATGTTTGACCACCTCCAGCTTACCTTGATTCATTGATCTGACATTCCAGGTTCCTAAACAATATTGTTCTTTACAGCATCGGACTTTCTTTTCACCACCAGACACATCCACAGCTGAGTGTCCTTTCGGCTTTGGCCCAGCCACTTCACTCTTTCTGGCGCTACTTGGAAATACCCTCTGCTCTTCCCCAGTAGTATATTGGACACCTTCCGACCTGAGGGGCTCATCTTCTGGCGTCATATCTTTTAGCCTTGTGATACGTTCCATGGGGTTTTCTTGGCAAGAATACTGGAGTGGGTTGCCATTTCCTTCTCCAGTGGACCACATTTTGTCAGAACTCTCCGCCATGACCTGTCCGTCTTGGGTGGCCCTGCACAGCATAGCTTATGGCTTCACTGAGTTACAGAAGCCCCTTCGCCACAACAAGGCAGTGATCCATAAAGGGGTGTGTCTGGCATAGGAATGAGGAATAAATTTGTCTGATTTGCCTTTAAATGCAACCTACCTAATTCACCCTTCCTGAACCAATAACGTGACTCAAATGCAGTTTTCCTTTGGTTTTTACAGCTCTATAAATTTTGTGATGTTCTCCAATTTAAAAAAAAAAAAGTGTACAAAATGCATATATCAGGGGAAAGTGCACATAGAAATCTGTACATTGTTTTCACCAATGTACAAAATGTATTATATTAGGGAAAATTGCTTGCAAAAATGCATATACTAGGCAAAAATGCATGTAAACGTGTGTATATTAAGAAAAATGTGCACAAAAATATGTACGCATTTTCATATAGGCTTTTTTTCTTCGCAAAAACACACAAGCTGATGCAGAAACGGGATTGGAAAAATGAGAAACAGAGAGAAAGTGAAACGGACAAATGCAGCTAGTCTGGCATAGGAAACTGCCTTATGCTGACTTGAGCTATTTACCTAGCTCAACAGCATCTACTCCGATAGGTAGCACCTCTACATTTCTCAGCCCTGCTCCTGAGATCCTTTTACTGGGTATTGCAGGGACTGTACTCAGAACAGAACACCTGGATTCAAAGCATGTGTTCTGCCACTGAACTATTACATTTCTCCAACATGTTGCACATTTCTGCCTGATTCTGCACATTGCAAGACTGGTCTCTTCACAGGTCAGGCCATAGCCCAGTGTTACCCAGATGCTCTTTTCATATATAAGGCCCATGCCAATTCAGCCATTAGTATCCCCAATAATAAGGATCTTGGGTAGCAAGTCTGAGGACTGAGGCCCTAGAGATCTGCAGCCAGTCATGGTAGATAGTACTGGGATAGATGGATGAATGCTGTCCCTATTTCCCTGTATTGTGATGGGATGATTTCGTAATAATGTCTCCTGTTAGAAAGGCAATTAGCCTTTAGCAGAGAAAAAACAAAAGAATGATCGTTTACCAGTCCCACATGTACACAAGACTATCTTAATTCAATAAAGAGACCACACCCTTCTTTGGTGAAGAAAAGGTAAAATAGGTTTACTCACAAATGTTCTTGCGTACAGTGTAGAGGTACAAGTACAGCATAGAGTTTCAAAACAAAATTTTGTTCAGTATGTTTTGTGTTCCATTACACAGGCAAACACAAGTGCTCCCAGCAATGGTGGTGGTCAGAAAGAGAGAGAGAGAGGAAGGGGAAGGAAGGGGAGGAGCACAGGAAACCACACTGTAAGCTATAGAGATCCTAAGGCTAGCTGTGGTCAAAATTCCCATAAACTAACTAACTGCAACACTGCCCCCTTCCAATAACTTGCAGATGAGGTTGCAATATTCCCAACATATTTCATGGATGAGTTACTGAGGATGGTTTGCAGAGCTGTTTGGAGAAGAATATGACTCAGTATAAGACAGCTTACTCAGCTAGTCCAGCAGCTTTCTACATACCTTTTACAAATGTAAGTAGAGAAAAGTTAAAAAAAAAAGGGGGGGAATGTGATCCTTCTCTTTTAGCAGAGAAAATAAGTGCCACCAGATCAGTAACAATCACTCTTATTATTTATTTTCAACATTAGCACTTTCCTAACAAATATTCAAGGTGGTTTACAATCACATTTTGAAAAAAATACAGAATAAAAACAACAAAATATCTGTAAAACCAGAACATTCTGAAAAGGACTAAAAAACATACCTTAACTATCAGTAGCAGGGGAAAAAACCAGCTTAAAGATGGTAACTCATAAAGGCTCACTATAATAAAACTCTTCACTGCCTAGCTAAATGCAAGCCACAGTGGAACCAGATGAACATAAGAACATAAGAAGAACATAAGGAGAGCCATGCTGGATCAGACCAAGGGTCCATCCAGTCCAGCATTCTGTTCACCAGCTGTCGACCAGGAAACCACAAGCAGGACATGAGTGCAACAGCACCCTCCTGCCCATGTTCCCCAACAACTGGTGTACATAGACATACCACCTCTGGTACTGGAGGTAGCACATAGCCCTGAAGCCTAGTAGCCATTGATAGACATCTCCAGGAATGAATGTTCCAAGCCTGTTCCAGATCTTGGGCAGCACAGCTGAAAAGGCTCTCGAGTACTATATTTCTGTCAGCTAGTGGACCCAAAGCAGGGCCTCAAAAGATGCATGATGTTTTGGGGGAAGGCTCATATGGAGGAAGATATTGTTGAGATATTCTGGTCCCAAGTCATAAAGAGCTTTAAAAGTCAAGTGAATCTGTAGACAAGATTAGTGTACTATGATCTAGTTGACTGACTCTAGTCATGACAGCCATGGTTTGAACCAATTGGAGTTTCCAAACTGTCTTCAAAGGAGCCTTAGTCTAGCAGTGACTACAGTATGAATGATAGAGACCATGTCTGATTTCTCCAAAAAAAGGTGCTTTGATTTATCAGATGAAACTAGTAAAAAGTATATCTAGTAACTGCTGCCACTTGACCATGCAGGTCTTGGAGTCCTCCCAAATCATGAACCAGCTGACTCAGGGTGAGGGGCAACCTACGCAGAACAGGTTGTGCACTTATTCCTGGCTCACCAGAAATCCCAACCATCAGTACTTCCATCTAAGCTTTCATTTGTTCACCGTCATCTAATCTAAAACTGCCACTAGACACCAATTCAGGACTTCCATATCATCCCAAGGACTGGAAGATGGAAACAATAGAGCTGGGTGTCATCTGCGTGTTGACCCTTAGCAATGCGGGCATATATTTCTTTTAGGACAGGGTGGTGTAAAATGCACAGTGTGTTTTGCCATCTGCTCTTGTTAAGATAGGGAAGTGCTGTATAACACTGAATGGGTTCTTCAGGCTTGAAGGTCACAGCTCTCTTGTCATTACTTCTCAGCATTATTGATTTGACTACATGGTTGACTTTCATGTGCACCTCATTAAGATGAGTAATTGTTTTCCAAGTTTCAAGTGGAGGAGCAGGGCTTTTCATGGCATAATTGCATGATTTAGTCTGTGCAGCTAGTGGTAAGAGAAATGGTTTACACAGGATCCAGCTGTGAGTTTTCATTTCTTGAAGAACAGAAGGCGGGACTAGAAACCAACCTAAAGCCAAGCAGGGCATTGATCAGACCAGAAATGATGTAGAGCACAGCCCTGCAGACAGCACTGTGGAAATATTAGCTGGCAGAGATAACCAAGAGGAAATGCTCAGTGGCAGAGTGAAACCATCTGTCAGATTCTGAACAGCTCCTCTCAATAAGCAGAAAATGAAGTAAAGAAGAGATTTTGTTTCAAGGAACAGCAGAGCCTTAGGATATTTGTCTACAAAGTAAGTTTCCATCCACTAGTAATTATGTGTTTATTACTATGATAGTTAATGCCATTTGAAGTGCTCTTCAGTTTGGACAGAACGGAAGTCTGTGCTTATCTTCTTTAAAGGTTTTAAGTCCACGTTAGACATGTGACCAAGCTTACCTTGGAGTTGCTTGTAAACAATTTACAAACAAGCTTTTGAAATGCATATGCTCCAGGTTGTAGGGTGCTTTTCATTATCTTATTTGAGAGCCACCTTCTCAAATGACAAAGAATTACTTTAGAATGGGTCATACTGACATTACTGATCAGAAGCATGCCAGGTCTATATGTAAATGGAAGGAAGGATACCATATGTGTTTGCATTGTTGAGGGAAATGTTATTCTTATCTGCATGAGCCCGAGTTAGAATTTATAAAGGACTGGGATTTTTCTTTATTTATCCTAGGATAAATAGGAAGAAACTACATAAATGAAAATACATCCTGCTGTCCTTTCTGAGATTATTCATAACAGGATCATTGGGAAGAATATCTCCAGTATGTTTTGGAAAGAATAAATGTATTCTTTTATTTAGTCCTATACTGTTGTTAAACGTATGTACATATAACCTTCTGAAGACCTGACATTTCTGTATCTTTTTTTTCTTATTTAAGATCTTTTGTCCTGCTTTTCAACATAGTTTTAAAGGTGAATGATCTTAAGTTATGTTAAGTTATGATCTTCAGTTAAGCTATGAAATGTGAATTGCATGAACTGTGTTCCAATTTATTCATTAGTTTTTAATGGGTGCAAGCTACCTAATTTCTAATGGCTTGGGATGGAAGTGATAACCTTAAGGAGAAGATGCCTGTTGTTGCTGTATGCAAGACCCTAGGTTATTTGGCATCAGACAATTCTACTAGAGTTTGTTCAGCAATGACACTTTTGTTGTAGCAGTTTTAATGGGCTGTCTGCTCTCGACCAGAAGTGGAAGCTTTAGCTGTAAACTCTTTAAACACACACACACACACACACACACACACACCATTATGGCCCAATATGGATGACAAAACATTGTAGCATGTGTGGGAAAATGGCTGCAGTCCAACGTCTGGAATCATTTATCTTCTGGCAGAGCTTGGAAGATGACTGTTTTATGGATTTTACAGAACTCCCTGTTGATTGATGTCATTTACTTAGGGGAATGTGATCTGTTGTTGACGACAGAGGTAAATTAGGGAAGGGGCAGCAACATACTATTGGTACTATTCTACTATCAAATACTAAGAGCAGGAACAAAGTGGGTTAGACCCTGCCTAATATCCCTGATGCCCTGTTCTTTTTAAGTTTTGGCACATTTATGTGTTATTCCCAACAGTCACGTAGATCTGTTTGATTGCTTCTTAACCATAAAGCCTCCTCTTTTCACTTTGGGAACTGGTGAGCCGAAGATTCTCCCCCCCCCCCCCTTGTGATCCTTCAAGGGCTTTCCTGGAATTCGTGGTGATGTTACTGCTGGGCCTAGTGGGGAAAGGAAATGGTGGTGTGTTCAGAGTGTGTGTAATGTCCACTGTTGTTATTCCTTTCCAAGACACCTACATTCACTATGCCAGGACCTAATGAAGGGATTGCATGCTGATGAGGCTGCCGTATACATCAACCCTGTGGGCAACATGTGCTGCTTAAAATTGCAATGATTTGTGTGCATGGCACATTTCACAACAAAACAATTGTATGGTCTGGGCTTTAAGAATGTGACAGTCATAAAGGCATGTTGGTTTTATGTTAGGGGAGATGAAGAATCCTTTTTTCTCTGCTACTGTCAGTCTGCTGTTGCAAGCGTGCATGCTTTGAAACCTTTTGTTCCTTTCTCATAGGGCCCCTTCACTTGACTATCCCTGTCATACTTTGAAGTTAATATTTGCTGTACACCGGCAGTTTCCTTAGATGCTGAGTTTGACGTCATTGGAATCAGATTGCAGCATTTTTCAATGATGAATGAATAGGAACCGTGTGGTACGTGCATGCATGTGTTTGCTAATTAAATGCGTTGCTTCTGTATTCAGAAGCAAAAAGAGAGAGACAAACGGTCGTTTTTTTTCTTTAATTTTCCATATTCAACTGGAACTAGCTTCACTGGAAAGCCACAAACTAGAAAGGACACTTTGCATAGATACATTATCAAGGCAGAAATGTAGGGGATCTTAGAATAACAGAACATTCCCTTTCTCTTCCTTCAATTGTTATTGAGGTTTTCAAATGGCAAAGAGAATATCACAATACTAAAGCAAAAAAAAACCCTCTTTACGTCAAAAAAAATACTCCTAATAATATTTGTTCACCATTCTTATATTAGTGCTGCTTTCCTGAAAGAAAGCTGCGACAATCATTAGAAGTAACCCATAATTAGCTACAATTAGCCCACAAATGTTTTTTAATCTAGGGTAGCCATGTACAGAAAGAAATGTTGTGTTAGACCTGGTGTAATGACAATAAAGAGAATGGGTAAGGTATGGGTTGTTGTTGAATTATGGGTTGTTGCTGAATTGTGAGTTGTCATTACATGCGAACCCTGCACTATAGTTTAACTGTGGGGCTGTTCTCATGTCACAAAAGTCTACCGTGGGTTAGTTATTTAATCCACAGTGATGCTGTGGCACATGCACGGTGCGTGTGTCCACCATTTTGAATATGCAACCCCCTCTTGAGGGTTGTGGTGTTGTGCAAACCCAGTAAGTGTGGATTATGCAAGAGATCATCAACCCTCTCATAACCCATAGTCTGTTTTAGGGTTATGTGAGAATTGTTCAACCCTCACAAAACCCATGCCCACCAGGTTCACATGACACAACAACCCCCAAGCCATGTTGGCTTGGATATGCAACATGGCACCCGTGGGTGCTGCAGCTCATCATGGGTTAAATAACCACGATGAGCCATGGCATGTTGTCCAAACCTGGTCTATGGGTTGTTAACCACAAAAAACTGAGCTCACAACTCTACAGCCAACCATGGTTTTTATTCCTGCGTTGTTCATGGCTAACAACCCAGAGTTAAACCATAATGCAGTGTTTGCACATAATGACAATCCACAATTCAACAACAACCCATATTCAATCCAAACTCTGGGTTGTCATTATGTGCCAACATAGTCTTTGGGGTTATTTTATTGGCACCAGAGTACAGATGCAGCAGACTCACATACCATTATTTCTACACTGCATCACATCGAACTGGCAATAGGGAGAAGCATGTCAGGGGGAACAGTTACTATAGAATCCTTCTCCCTGAAACGCCATCACAGATTTAATGGTAGCTTTATAGAAGCATGAAAGTTGCAAGGGGTAGGGGCAAATTCAAGATGTGGTCTCTAACACATCTTGTTAGAGACCATATTTCAGCTGTACGCAGAAGTATCATGCAACAGACTGGGTTTTTTATTGGGTATTTAATAAAGTAAGGTATCGAGTATTTATTAAAAGAAGAAAGGGGTCAGAGTTTAGATCTTGGGAATGTCTGTTCTATTTCCACTCAAAGTTTCCTCTTCCAAAGCAGCTTTGAAGTAGTATCTCTTTGGCTATCTTTGAAAAAAGAAAAGAAAAAATAGTAATGATTGCTAATCATATACATTATTTGGCATCCTTTTCTGCTTTTTATTATTACATACATTTTAGTATTTCATGCATTATTAATCCACCTTGATCCATGCACATATTTTAAATATAAAATTATATAGTATGAACACTTAGGGGGAAAAATATACGTCTGAAAGAGAGCTGTGGAAGATATACAATAAGAACCGCTTTCTTTCTTTCTTTATCGCACAAGCAAAAAACTTGAATATACTTGCAAAATATTGCTAGGTGGGAATTATGTAAACGTTTCAGTCTTATGTAATCTTCCATTTAATCACTTCTGCTATGAAGTAAAACACATCTCATAAAGTTTGTCTCTACATGTCATAGGGCTAAAAGTGCATACCTTTTTTGTTGTACTTTTACAACTCACTTTAAATTGTGAATTTATCCCATAAAAAAATATGACCTCTTTTGATGCTATGAAATCTCAAGTAATGTTTCAACAACTTACCCTGCTTATCGTGCAGTAGGAGAGGGTTGTATCCCATGGTGTCATTCCACTAGCGCAAAGCTTCTACCACTTATGGAAACCACATTTTTATCCTTGCACAAGTGTCAAATCCAATACATTGATTCTGCCTGTGCAAGTTGTTGCACAAGCTGTTGCACAAGGCATTGCAGGAGCTGTTAGTGGGTACTGTTAGTGGGTGGTGCAGCTGTCTGGCTAAGTGATGTTCAACCTGTTCTGGAAAGGGGTGCACTCTTTCGAAAGGATCAGGCTTAATGGGTCCAGCATTGTCACTAGAGGCACAGGTGGACTCAGTGGCATGGAACACCTTTCATCACCTCAGGTTGATATACTATGTTCTTCTCTGGACAGAGATAGCCTAGCTATCCATTAGCCCAGTTATCCATGCCCTGATAATCTCTCATCTGGATTACTGCATTATATGTGGGGCTACTTTTGAAGACCATCCAGAAACTTCAGCTGGTTCAAAACAGGGCAGCAAGATTGTTAATGGGAACTGGCCAACATGACCATGTTATGCCAGTACTTTTCCAGCTGCACTGGCTGCCAGTCTATGTCTGAGCAAAGTGCTGGTATTAACATTCAAAGCCCTAAATGGCTTGGGGCCAGTTTACCTGAAGGATTGTCCCCTCCCATATGTATCTTCCAGGACCCCAAAATCATCCTCAGCGGTCTTGCTCTGGGAGCCCTTGCCAAATGAAATGAGATGGGTGGCTACCAAGGAGAGGGCCTTTTCTGCTGTGGCACCCTGGTTGTAGAATGAGCTTCCCAAGGAGGCTCACCTGTCACCTACATTGTGCTCTTTCCAGCACTAGATGAAGACCTTTTTTATCTTCCCAGGCATTCTAAGTCTTTTAGTTCTGTTTTAAATCTGTCACTGTGTTTTAAATCTTTGCATTGCTGCTAGGTTTTATCTTAGTTTTTACTCTTATTTTATGCTGTAGTTTTAGACTTTTATAATGCATCTTATGTAGTATTTAATTTTATGGTTTTAACCATTGTGAACTGTCCAGAGAGCTGTGGCTATTGGGCAGTATAGAAATGTAACAAATAAATAAGCTGTTCTGCAAGGCATTGCCTTCTGAACTCATTATGTAATGAACTCATTATGACTTCATTAGACGAGGTGTTGTTTGTACTAGTTGTGCTAGTGGTTGTGGGACTGCTAGCTGAACAATGCCACCTCTTGCAATTTTTCCACTAGCATAATGCGGGATGCAATCCAGAACTAGCACAAGCAATACCTAGTCTAATAAGGTTGTAATGAGTTGGGTAATCCCTCCTTCAATGATTTGTAGAACAGCTTGTGCAATGCTTGGTGGAACTGAAGTGTTGGATTTGACATGTGCACAAGAATAAAAATGGGGTTTCTGCAAATGGTAGAAACTTTGCACTAGCAGAATGACACCATTGATAAAATGCAGACAGTTGTACAATTCTATTGTAGTTTGATGTGAGCCTGGTAGTGAAACATATGCAATAGATCATACTGCTTCCTAGTTGCCTGAGCAGCAAAACATTCCAGGGGCAACGCTTCTCTGCGTTTGGCTTCTTTTTGGAGGAGAGATCTTTGGGATTTATTTACAGGTATGCATAGGTTGATCAGAATGGAGGCCCACAGCTTAAGCAGTCCTACAAGCAGCAAATCAACTGCTCCATATTAGAACTCCCAGAGAGGCAGCCCAACACCCACGAATAGTGCCTTTTCTCCCTTCAAGTCAGCTCTCCTTGCCCTCCTTCCTTCTCTCTAACTTATTCTACGACTCTGCCATTTGGATATAGTCAGGCACCTCAATCCAGGAACAGAATTGGCAAGCAAAAGCCAGTTTCCACATCCGGATCTCTTCTAACAGGGCCATACAGGCTGTGCTTACTTTAAGGAAATCTTGAGCATCTGGGAAGGGACCCAGTCTCAGTGCTCTAGTGCAGTCCTGGTACTGAAGCCAGGATGAGGCACGGGCCAACAAACCTGAAGCCAGGTCTGCTTTGTTTCCTACACTCCACCATTTTGCAGCTGAAAAAATGGGGTCACCTGTGTATGTGTTACACCTATTTTCACGCCTGAGATCACTAGTTGATTTCCCCATCACACATTGCTGGAAGCTGTTCTCTACCTGCTGTACTTTGCATTCATTTACCTGTGCACTCACCTGTCCTGTATCAGGTTCTGGAGCAGGGCATGCTAAATGAGGTGGATGTAACCAGTAGAGGCTGATGACTCCAATGTCAGTGGGGGGATAAATCCGCTCTGGGTTTCAGCCAGAACTAGCCGGATGTCTAAAGGAGCTATCCAAGGTTCCAAATTCTATCCCCAAAATAGGTTCAGTGCCTTGGATAGGTCCTTTAGAGTGGTGGCTGGTTCTGGTTCTGACTGAAACCCAGAGCCACAAGTCTCCACTGGTTGTAGTGATTTCCTATTTAAGACAGTTTAACAGAATGTTTAATCTCACAATGGAGCTCGTTGTGCCTATTATGGAATAGCTCCAACTCAAACATATTCAGCAGCGTTTACTTTCTGAAAGGGTGGGTGAGTGGAAGGTAAGCAGTGTATAGGCATTTTGTGTCCCTTTGCATGCAGTTATATGCATCCACACTGGAGCAGGGATGCCTCTTCCCCTCCTGAACAGCTCCCCCCACCAAATAGACATCGATTCTAATATAGAGGGACTGTTGGAACATGTAGTCTGCAGGGATCCCCACAATCAATTGTTGGAGCTGAAGCCAGAAGATTGGGCAGCTTAAGGCTGCCAGTGGGGGTGGGGTGGGGTTAATTTTAATGAGGGCTAAGACACGGAGGGAAAAGGTGACACCAGGGCTGATCCAAACATTCAGCCCAGCTAAATGTCCAGAGATTTCTGGTGGGAGTTGAGGGGAGGGGAGGGGAGTTGGGGGGGGGGCTCGGTAAAGGATTGACTTTGGGGGCAGTACTTAATAAGCCTACAGTAACTATGAGGTAGTCCAAAGGCTTTTAATCAATTACCCCCTATTTTTTAAACTTCATGGGCAGCTATCTTTCCCATACAGTGTCCCTGGAAACAATGGCATGTCTTCATATAGCATCATTTTCAGGGCCATCCCAACCCCATTTTAAAAGAGCACAGCGGTAGTTGGGCTTTCAAGCCATTTGGAGAAGCTTTTAGCTTTAACACATTTTAAAGTAGAAGAAAAAATCAATTAAAAGCCCTCATACTAGTTAATACCTGCAGATTTGCAAAGTAGCCCCCCACCTACATTTTAAATAAAATTACATTTTATTTGTTTGTTTTTCATACCAAGTCCCAAGTGTCTGTTTGGCTTATCATGCTACCATTAGAAAATCTATTGACTTGTTACTTCTCCTGTATTGGGTAGAGAGAACCAGTTAGGCATATTGAGTCTCTCTTTAACCAAGAGAGTAAAAGAGGTGGAAGCTTTGTGTGAGGACAACTGACCAAAGTGGAGGCAGACATCCTGAGGGGTTTTTCAGTTTCAACAGGTAGAAGCTGGAAAAGGTATAACCCCGGAGCAGGAACGTCACACTGACGAGCTGCAAAACTAAACATATTCATTTCCAATAAGAAAAGCTAGAACAAAGAAAATCAAACCAAATGAGTTTTTTAATCCCTTTAAAAGATCTTTGATGCACAAGGATAATCAAATTTGGGGAAATTACCCGGGGCCTTGCCCCTCCTCTAGGATAACGTTTGTTTTCCTTGAAGTCATTGCTATATTGCAAAATGTCATGTAACATATGGGTAAGCCTGTACTTGCTATGTTAGACAGGGCTTCCATAGACAAAATTGAATTGGAAACTAATTGTTATTGATTGGTACAAATTGAATCTCCTTCAGTATGGTGGCACCTTATGTCCTCATCGTTAAGAAGTGTCTAAATTATTCATTCTAACATTGGTGTGCGCGCTCTCTCTCTTTCTGTCTCTCTCTCTCTCTCTCTCTCTCTCACACACACACACACACACACACTTCACTTTTTAGTAGTAGCCATGTCTACCTTACCATGAAGTCTATAAGTTACAATCCCATAATCAAATTCACTGATATTCAGGTGTAGGTTTGTGCTTACATGGTTGGCTTGATGGTGGCTAAAATGATGGGGAAGGGCCATAGCTTAGTGGTAGAGTACATGTTTTGCAGGTAGAAGGTCCCAGGTTCAATCCTTGGCATCTTCATTTAAAGGTCAGGTACAGTGGTGTAGAGGTAGATTTTGATAGTCCCCATAGCTATGTACCCAAGGACAATCCAAAGTTGAAGACAGCTGATCCATATCAACAAATGAGTTCTAGTTGTTTTCAACTCTACCAGGAGCTGGTCATTTGTAAAGCTAATGAGTCTTACTTGTCCAATTCAAGACCAAGCCACCCCAAAATACTTTACATTACAACAGGAAACAATATATTGTTGTTGGGAAAATTCATTTTCCTCCAGCTGTGAAGATTGCAGCTATGTTCAGAAGGAACAGGGAATTCTGAGTGGAGTGGCAGTTGACATCAGCATCCCTGCTAATAAAAAAGTGTTGGTGCTGTATCCCTGCAAGCCCTGGCTTCATTATACCATTGGTTGGGTAGCAGGTGATGAGAAAGATGAGGAATGTTGGAGAAATCCACAACAGAACCAAATGTGTTTGGATTTTCATGAATCTGACCGGCGGATTCCACAGAGGACCGGCTTTTCCCCTTTCAGGCAGATTGCGCAGACTTGCGGACCATTTCTCTAACTTTCCCGAATTTAGCACAAATTTTGTCATAGAAAAACATGCAAAATAAAGAACACAGCCAAAAATTCACATTTTCCCCATAGGCAGAAGTGTGAAAATGCGCATTTGGGGGGAATTTGTGCATTTTCACATTTGTGAATTTGCACAAATGTGAATTTGTGCCAATTCAGAAACAAACTATCCAATTCCATTGATGGGCAGATGATGGCATGAAATGCGCATGACAGTCTGTGGAACACAGTTGGAAGGGTTTTTACATAATCTGTACATCCCTAAGAAAGATGTCTGCTTGAGGCCTTGGGGAGCCACTGCCAAAGCAGACGGTACAGAGCTAGGTAAACCTTCTCCATTTCAACACCCATCCTACTCTCATTCCATTCAACTCTGCATTGTGAATCCTTGGTCATGTGAATTTGTGAATCAATTCTACTTTTACACAAGTCCACTAGGATGCTCCTCATCTTTCCTCCATCTTTCCTTTCTTGCTCACACACCCAGTGCATGTGTCCCACTTTCCTTTCTTTGGTGTCAGTTCCTGCTCTCACTACACAATAGTTCACAGACCAGCCAACTCTCCCACTTTAAATGAGAAAGACTCCACATTGGAGGGCTGATACATTCGCTCTTGCCTTGAATTCTGATGTCCAGGTGCCTTTGTTCTCCTCAGTTCCACCTTGGTTTAGTTTCCTAAACAATGTAAGGTGGTCCAAGGCTGGTTAGTGTAATAAAGTGATTTGCTTTGATCTACAAACTGAAAAGATCTACTTGCAAGATCAAAGCAAACCATTTTGCTACACAGCTCAAGTTCTGTGCAAGCCAATAGGTGCTGGCTTTTTAAGACTGAATGAGAGAAGGACAGAGACAGCATTTTCAACTATCTGGACTGCCCCTTCTGGCTTTAAATGCATACCTTTCAACATCTACATGAAACCTCTGCAAGAGATCATCCAGAAATGGGGAGTAGGTTTTCATCAGTATACCGATGATACACATCTCTATATTTGCTTGCCTTCTTACTCTGGGGAGGTTTTAAATCAGTTTTCGAAGTCAGTGACAGGCTGGGTGAGAGCAAACGAACTGAAATTAATTCTGGACAAGAGAGAGGTGCTATTGGTTAGGAGGCCTACCAGTCCAGGGATAGGATGTCAGCCTGTTCTGGATGGGGTTGTACTAAAATATGTTTGTAGCTTGGGAATACTCCTGGACCTGGTCTTGTTACTAAATGCTCAGGTATCAGCTGTGGCCAGGAGCATTTTGCCCAGCTTCAGCTGGTATGCCAGCTGCACCCATTCCTGGTACATTCAGACCTGTCCACATGTATTGTTTACACCTTGATTGGACTATTGTAACCTGCTGTACTAGGGGCTGCCCTTGAAAACCACACAAACCTCTATAAATACAGAATGTTGCTGCCAAAAATTTGAGTGGGGCAAAGTGCTGGGATCTGTGACCCCTTATTGTAACAATTGCACCGGCTACCAGTTCATTTCTGAGTGCAATTCAAGGCACTAGTTATTGCCCTTAAAGCCCTAAACAGTTTGGAGTCAGGCTCTTTGAAGGTCTGTCTCCTCCCATATGAACTTGCCCATCCTTTAAGATCAGGTTTTGGACCCCTCTTGCATCTGCTGTTGCCAGGGGCAGCCCAATATATTTTTCTGCCTGAGGCGAAGGACAAGATCGCAACTTCCATTCCATGAACAGAAGCCAGGCAGTTGAACCTTACTTCAACACTAGCAAAGCAACAGCATCCTTCATCACACCCGAGGACAACAGCCTAGCTTAGGGGGTCACAGGGCAGGCTGAGTAGCATACATAGGTCTGTTCTCCAACACTTCACTGCCAGGCCCCACCCCTCAACATCTGCCACCTGAGGTGGGAGCTTCACTATGCCTGATGGTAGGGCCGTCCCTGACGGTTGCCTTCGGAGGCAGGTCTGGTGGCAATGCATGAGAGGGCTTTCTCTGTGGTGGCACCCTGTATGTGGGACTCGTTGCCTCAAGAGTTTAAGTTATCCTTCTTTTCATCTGAGTTCTACTGGCAATTACAGAAAAACCTCTTTAAACATGTATTTAATTCTGGTCTTGCTTAATTTAATTTATTGATTGATAGTCGTGGCTCTTTGTGTGTTGAGGGGGTGGGATTGTTGTTTGAGAAATGTGTCTTAATGATGCATTATTGCAACTTTTGTCTTTTTTATATTTTGTAAGCCACTTTGAGCCCTTTTTGGAAGGGAAAAGCAGGGTAAAATGTTTTGAATGAATGAATAAATAAAATTATTTAGGAAGAAGGAAAGGAAAGACACAGACAACGAGAGTGGAATGGGTGAACAAGTGGACACTAAATAATACAATGATTAAGGGAAAGTTTATTTTGCACAGAAAAACACAAAATGCAGCATCCCTAGCCATTTTAAGATATGTTTCTTGGAGATTAAATAGAACTATTGTGTTTTTAAGAACATTTAGCTGAATTACAAGAATTGTTGTCAGGGGACAAAGCCCACATTCATTTCATTGTATGCCTTGGACAGGGAATTATGTATCCCTTATGAGAAATGTTTGGTATTTGGTGTTTTGCTTTTGTGGATAGCATTAGGGGAAAGGATTATCTAAAACAACTGTAAGGAATGGCAAGCAGAGACAAGGACACCATTACAGAGACTGTGGTTTTAGCAAACTGTTTATCATGCTAATTTAAGAGACCATAGTTTTAAAACATACTGTACATCATTTGGATGAAAACAAGTCAACAACTGGTTTTCCTAGCAAGAAGGTTATGCACAACATTAGCCTTCGCTTTTATGCAAACCTTTATGGGTTTTATGGAAGCAAATATGGAATCAGACACCTTCCTAGCCTTTAAAGGGAAGTTCTTTTCTACAACCTCTCCGCAGGAAAGTCACTCTTGGGGCTGAATAATTAGCAGGTGACTATGGATGGGCAAACGAGCAATGTTCAACTTTGCCAGGGCTCCCTGAATGTCGGCTTACCACTTGTCCCCTACCAGATGCCTGTTCTTGTTTGCAATCACTGCTTGCTCTCTCGAAAAGGAAAATTGTGCAAATGGAGCAGTGATCAAATGTGAAATTTACGCATTTTTCCCCCAAATTTGCACAAATTTCCTCCAAAGACTAAAGTGGGGCTAATTCGGTCTGTGGGGAAGATTTGCACAAATTATACACGTTGAAAGTTGCGCAAATTGAATGCAAGCACATGTTCAGCAATTTATGAACATTTTTGGTGCACACTTGCTCAGTTGCATTCAGAGTTGCAAACAGGGCGTGCTTGCACATTTCGTGAGCAAAAATGAAATTTCATACAACCCTAAGATCGCATCATTACTGTTGAGGTGCTGGACTATACAGTGCCTCCTCTTCTTCCATCCTCTGTGTTCCTTATTGCCATTTGGGTCAGCATTCACCACTATTCCTCCCATTGTCTGCACTCAACTGTTGTTTTAGTCTGCTCTCTGTAACAGTGCTCAAATTGTGAGGAGGAAAGTTAGCGGGCCCCGAATAAAATCCATACGTCGCACTCCCTGATTCACCCCAATTGTACTCAAAGCATGGTTCATATGTAGCACTCTAAAAACAGTTGCTACAGGGCTGTCTGAAAAGGTAATGGGATGAGGCCCTCTCCTGCTGCCCGCCCCCCCCCCCAGAGTGCAAACACTGGCGTGTTGTCAAGATGGGCCCAGAATTGTAGAGAGCTTTCTCCCCAGCCATTGCTTTGAGCCTTACTCCCATAGGTGGTGCCATCAGGGCAGATGCCCAGGGCCCCATGCAGCAAATGACAGAAGGGCCCCTAATCAGGGAAGCCCAAACACAACAGGGCAGTCTTACCATACTTTGAACAAAGTGAAGTAATACACATACCCATCCAGTGGAGGCTGGTGGCTCCAGTGTCAGTGGGCTTTGAAGTCACTTTGGGTTTCAGTCAGAACTCTAAAGGAGCTATCCAAGGTGCTGAAACCCTTGGATTCAGCACCTTGGAAAGCTCCTTTAGACTTCTGACTGAGACCCAGAGTGAATTCACAGCCCCACTGACATCAGAGCCAGTCTCATTGTTACCATCTAAAGACCCCACCCCATGCATAAGACCATCTGAAGTAAGAGACATAATAAACATTACCATCTAAAGTGCCCCCTTACCCCAGAAAGACTGTTAGGTCCAGAGTCTAAACTTACCTAACTGCACCCCTGATCCCCATTGATCCACCAAGCCCCACCACAGTCCAGGTCTTTCCCAAAGTTTTCTTATGACCCAGAGCCAGCTTCTATCTTCTCATGTCTTTCTCTGTGTCTCTCGTCCCTTCTTCATCCTCAGCAACTAAAAGTCATCCTTGCCATTAGAATTCTGCTTCACATGCCTTCTTGCTTACCTTGGAATGTACAAAGTTTCTTTCCAGTGGGAATGGTTAAAGCAGGGGAGGCAACTTTCTTGGGCCCATGACACATTTGGCAATTTGATAAACCATCCTGGTCACCACCACAAAATGGCTACCATGGGAGGTGTGGCTAGTCACGAAGGACAAGTAACCTGCCCAAAAGA
Source organism: Heloderma suspectum (assembly GCF_057233095.1). Lineage (NCBI taxonomy): Eukaryota > Metazoa > Chordata > Lepidosauria > Squamata > Helodermatidae > Heloderma > Heloderma suspectum. The sequence continues at coordinate 39,785,528 of NC_139460.1, read as the reverse complement.
CTAAGTACAAGGCAGAGGTAGTAATATACTAAACAACTCCTTTAAACCCACCATTTTCAGCACCAATAGAAACCTATTTCATAGAAGACAAACTCTTTTTCTCTCCCCATCTCATCTGTCAGCTCATTCTCCCCTCTCTCTTCTTCTCTCACCCTGGCTTTCTCTCATAAACACACACACACACACACACACACACACACACCATGGCCTATATCTGACTTCAGGCAACTTCATTTCCTAAGAACTTCTCTGAGCCCCACGTGTGGCTTGGAGGTATTCATGGGAAATGAAGATGGGGTAGCTGGAGGCTCTCACTTTGCTTTAGTGCAATCCTAGCTGCTGGTAAGAAAATCTGTTTAGTTTGGGGGTGTTTTTCTTAAGCAGGATGAATAGGGCACTTCAGTGGGTGCCAAATATCTGGGGCAGATGTTTCCTACCCTTGTCTTAAAGCATCCTCATCACACTTATTTGAATAAAGTGAAGTTAGAGCTATGGCAGGAAGAGCTGTGGTGCTTTTATTGACTGCTGAGCCCTTGTCACCTGAACAACCAAGGTTCACATCAGGGCCTTTTTTACAGTGGCACCTCTGCTATGGATCTTCATCCTCAAAGGGATCCAATTTAGTATAGCAGTACATGTTCTTAGAAAATGCTGTTTTAGGGACTACTATTCAATCAGTCTTTAAGATATTTGATTTACTTAGGGCACAATCCTATGGCCGCTAGTCAGCAGCTAGATGGCCATAGGATAGGTCAGTTCCCAGGAACTGACCTCGAAGCCCACGCCCCAAGGTCGGTTACCTGGGAACCAACCTTCATCTCCTCCTGTGCTGCCTCAAAGGCAGTGCAGAACAGCTCTGCGCTCGGAAGAGGAGCGTGGACCAGCAAAAACGGGGCATTCCTGGGGATGTGCCAGGGTGGGGAAGTTGGAAATCCAGTACGGCACATCCAATGTGTCGTCCGGCCACCACTTCCCCTGCTCTGACTTCCTGCAGCTAGACAGCCAAAATTGGCTGTCTAGCCACAAATGCAAGGCGGCTGAAGCGGGAGAGGACAATCCCCTCTGCGCTTCTCCTGCCCTGCATTGGATAGGCAGTCGCCTCCGAGTTCAGAGGCCTATCCTGGTAGGGTCGCTCCCTCCATGGTTTATTATTGCTGATGGGTTTTATTGACTATTTGGTTGTTTGATTGTTCCATAATATTTTTTCTAGTTGTAGGCTACTCTGGGTTGCTTTAAGCAGGAAATACATTTACAAAAAAAAATAGTCTGATTGTCCAGTATTTATATAGAGATTTACTTTTTCTATTCTGGAACGATTCTGCCAGCTATACATTAAGGACCACAGCGGGCTGTGCTTCAGTGGCATGAAATGAGGTTTAGCAAATCCTGATTCTGAAGAAAATGTTACCCTCCAACAAGCAAGCACTGCTAAAGAGAACTCAAATCATAGAAAATGTAGCAATTTCCATAAGGATAAATATACTGGTTTGTTAACCAGATATTTATAGAATTAATGGGAGGGAGGGGAGAGAAAATAATTTTATCAAACAAGCTCACAGAAAAAGAGGTCAAAAGGTACATAAGTATCCATGCCTTGGAAAAGTACACATGTTCATTGCAGCAGCAATTATTGACTTGAGTACAGGCAAGAGCACTATTTTTTAAAAAAAAATGGTGCCAGACTTTAATAGTAGTTGATTTGCCACCTCACTTGTTTTAAAATGCAAGCATCCCATTTAGTACTAAATACACACAACCAAAGAACTCCCCTGACCAAATGGCAAGTTCTTTGTGCAGTGAAGCTGTAATTTGCTCATTCACACAGTCAGATCCATTTAGCCTGTGATTAGTTTGAGATATATCAGCCTCCTTGGTATTACTTGCTTCCATTTTAAATGGGCAGATCTCATTTTGGCAGCCAGAAATACAGACAGCTTAACATTTATGTATATTTTTTGTCTATCACCATGACAACAAAAACCTAGCTCTTCCCTGCCCCCTTCTATCTGTGGTGCAGTCAACTTTAAAATACTTGCAAGTCCTTGGAGAAAACCAACAGACTGTTTTTCTGTTCCTGGGCTGCACTGTTGAGATCAGATGTTGCCATGTAAAGATGTACATACCCAGATGTATTGTTTGCTTTATTATTAGCTGCCTTGAGTACCATTTTTTGGTTAAAAGGCAGGATATAAACTAAATAAATAAATGTACATAGCCAGATCAGACCAGGTAGAGACGTAAATACCCAGTTCTGATACATATTATCATTCATGCTTTAACGAGCTCCAACTGTCCCATAGAGCTGGAGATGTGGAGGCATGATCCTCAGCAAGCCAAAGAGTCAGTTTCTCTCTCTGTCTCTCCTTCTCTTTCTCCCTCTGTTTTTCTCATTGTTTCGATCCATTCTATTTGATCCCTTTGTAAAGAATACCAAACTTGACTGCTCAGGCTGCTTCTGAGCTCAGTGATCATGTGTGCTTGGAGTCATCTTTTACACTTTGAAATGGCCTAAATGAGAACTCTTAAAACTGAGCACTAAAGCGTGTATGTATGTTGCAGCTCAGCAGGTTGGTTAAAACCCCTGCTTGGCTCTCGGTCTCTCACAAGCCCACAGTGAAGTGACGTCTTACACGTGTTGCATTATAGCTGAAAATCAGCAGTAGTCATGTAATTCGTAGCCCACTAGAAGTTACACTGAACTTGCCATATGGCCAGGTCTGGTTCTTAGATCAGTGCTTATTGTCTGTTTACATTTTTGTTTTGTTTTTGTTTTTACACTAACCACGTACCTTTCAGAGATGAGTCGGAGAGGGCACAGTGGCTTATTTTGGGTGAATGTAAAGGAAAGTCAGAGCTGGAAGCAAAAAAAAAAAAGGAGAATTGGATCTGGAAGCACCTTCCCTCAGCTGCCTCTGCTAACTATTCTGATGTTGCAGCAGCTCCTTCTCCAGTGTCCTCTTGAGTGACTGAAGAAATCAGAGGGGCAAACTGTATCTTTGGAGATGCAATGGTCTCTCCAAACAGGCTCTTCTGTTTATGGGGCACTTCATCAGATGACCTCCTCAACACCTATTAGTAGTATCTTTGTTCTCTTTTTTTAGGTGCTTGCTATTCATTTTTTAACACAGTGGCCTGGTTCACACATAACACTACGCCATGATGTGATTTGTTGAAATCTGGCCTGTTGTGTCTGAACCATCCGTGCAAACAAACCATCATTTCTTAACTAGCTACAAGCCACAAATAGAAGCCATGGTCTGTTGCTGGCTTACAAAGTCTAGTTTGTTTAAAACATAGCTTGTCGTGATGTCTGAGCCCAGAACCATGGCTTATCCGTGTCTTGTTCATGCTGCTGTCCACCCTGAAACAGAGGCAGCAAGCAAGAGCAACCTAGAAATGAAACTGCTCTGAAGACTGGAAAAATGGGCAGGAGGGGAAAAAAACTAGAAATAAGAATAACATGTGGTTTGCTCATCAGCAAGATGATTCATGACTAAAGCAGCAAATCATGGTTAACAGAAACCATAGCCTAGGATTATGTGTGAACACAGCCATTCGGGATCCATTAGTTCTCTTACTCAGATCAGCAGTGTTTCACCACTATGTTTATTCTGGCATAAAATTAAGCCATAATAAACTCAGCTGTAAATCAACACCTTTGCCTTTAACGAGAATATTTCAAAACAAAAAATTGCGCTCACTGTTAATAATCCCTACAATGATCTCAGTAGATCCCTTTAGTGCATATTCTCATTTTACTCTGAAATATATCAAGTCATTCAGATATCATTTTGCCCCTAAATGTATTAATTATTTTTGTCTGTATATTGTGTGCATTTTTTGACACTTGACTGATGGGTGTACCAAAGTTTGCAGTCTTCAACTGCCTGACCTAAGAAAGAGCCTAGCCGTTGTTGTCAGTGGCAATTTTATTTCATTTTATGCAGCTGTCCGTTATAACCATGCACTGAAGAAGAGGAAGTGCTGAACTTGGCATCAATCTCAAGCACCTAATTTGGATAGTGTTTATGACAAATTTCAACATCTTGTTTGAGAAATTGTTCCAGGAATCCTGCTGAATAAGTATAGGCAAGATTTTTCTAGGAAGAGCTTCCCTGTACTCACCAAAACAGTCATCTGCTAGATTCTAGGGCTTCGGAGAAAAATGTAATATCCGTAGTCTATACATTCCCCCATTCCCACTTCCTCTACCCCTCTAATAACAGCCTTAATAAACTTCCAAAGATCATTTCCTGGAGATTAGCAACTGTGTGCAGGCAAATGGTCTGAGGCTGCGCCTCACGCTGTCAGCTCCTCCAAGTCTCTCATTAATCCCTACACGCACACTCTGCTGCACACAGAATTCCTTATGTCTTCAACGGGTTCTGCCAGCCATATTCTATTTCCTAGCATTGTAGCTCTGGACAAATTCACTGGGGTCAGTGCTGGCTCCAGGTTTTGAGGATCCTTGGGCAAGACCTCCTCCGTATGCCTCCTCCCTCAGTGAGTCTATCTTCTCACCACAGTTGTCACCAATTGCTTTTGGTGCGCCTGTTCCTCCTCCTCTTTCTCATCACTGCTACCACTTGCTTACTTGACCCTTGCTCCTTCTCACCACCTCTGTTGCTTGGTCCAGAGGAACAAGCAGGTGAACAAGCAGGTGGCAGTGATGACGAGGAGGAACAGCTCCAGTGGGCCCCTGCTGGGGTATGAACCCTCGGCGGGTGCCCAAGCATACCTAGCCTTGGTGCTGACCCTAACTGGAGTCATCATGCTCCTTTCCCAGTACGTCTTTTGAAAGGGGCCACATGTTGGGAAATTTGATGTATACTCCCACATTTTTCTTTTATTCTTCCTTCAAGAAAGAGTTCTGCACAGAAAATCTGTCATTAAAGCCTTGATTTAAATCAGAGATGCATAACTTGCGACCCATCAAGATGAATGCAACCCATCTGTCATGCCAACTTGGAGGACTCCTCTTCGGAGGATGTCTGGGAACCAAGCATCACAGAGGAGTTGCCTGTGTCCGGGCACCTGGAGGCAGTCCAGGAGGATCCTGGGCCCATGTTAGGCTGTTGACCCTAACCCTCACAACATAGCCCTCTCTCAGACTCACAGGCAGACGTCAAGCAGCCACCTAGCCCCAGGGAGCAGATGTTTCGCTCAGCAAGCTACAAGACATGGCCTGAGGCATAGAGACTCCTTGTGAGAAAAGAAATACCATGAGCAAGGCCCTGCTGATGTGTAAACCTTTCATTAGGTTGTGCTAATGGCCTGCAGCTGTGCTATGGGTGGGGATCTGAAGGCTCAGTCTTAAAAGTCTTCAGTTCCGAACACTAGATGTTGGTACAATGTCTGAGTACCAACTCCTTGATACTTGTCTTATCATTTCCTGCCTTTCTTTGGAGTTTCCTGCGTTTGACTTTGGACTGTATGTTGACATTGCTTTTGCTTTTGGAATTGATCCTGATTGGGCCCCTAGAACTCTGTCCCAGCACCACTGTTACCAGGATACCATCAGCCATATGTGACAGCTTGGACAGGCAGGTTGCCCTGCTTCTGGCAAGCTATAATGTATGGCTTGTAGGCTGCACTCAGCTTGGTGGGTCTGGAGTTATGTATACAAGTCTAATTTGAACACAGAACCCACTAAAGCTAAAATATTTGTAATAGAGCAAATTTAGTGCCCAAAGTTGTTTCTCAATGTATTTTAGCATAAAATGCTTCTAATCCTAGCAAGCTGCCAGGTTACAAACCTGTGCATTTTTGTGAGCAGACATCTTTAATACAGGGTTGGGTAAAGAAGTAGATCTCCAGATGTTTTAGACTTCAACTTCCAGAAGCCCCACCAGCCAGTATGGCTAATGGTCAGGAATGCTGGGTGGTGAAATCCAAAACAACTGGAGATCTACGTTCTGCCCACCCCTATTTTAATAAATGCTATACTGGCAAAGAATTATTGGTCAACATTCATATACTGTATTTTTCTTTCATGGTCTAATATTTTAGAGTTGTGTCAGAATGAAAGAGCACTCTGATTCTCATCACAGAAATAATGAAGCCAAAAAAGAGTTTTACTCCCATGTAATGTGTTCTTGGACGAATACTTGGCATTGCAGCACTCAGTTTTAACCATGTATTTATTTATTTGCTTATTAAAAGGTTTTTAGCCTCTCATTCATATTCAGATATCAGGGCAGTGTACAAAAGGCATTAAAAAACAAAATTTAACAGTATAATACAGTAAAATCATGAAATCACAGTAAAAACAAATCAGAATCATAAAAATAGCAGAACAAATAAAACATAAGCCTTCTCCATTTCTTTTGTTCCAGTGGCCATTCTGTTTTATTTGTTTAAAATGTTTTTAGACCACATTATAGCCAAGGATTTCAGTGTGGGTTAATTATATTAGAAAGAACAAAATAAAAAGAAACAGCAATACAAGGTATAAAAAAGCAGCAAATAAAAACACGGTTACCATCAAAATTAAGTGTTTTAAGATGTTTTAAAACAGCTAGTTGAATAAGGGTGCAATCATATGGTCACTAGACAGCAGTTAGACGGCCATAGGATTTGGGGGGGTTGGGGAACCACCTCCCTGCCCCCTCCCCTGCCACCTCGCAGGTGGTGCGGTTCATCCCTGGTGCTGCACTCAGAAGAGCAGTACAGACTGGGGGAAAGGGGGGGTATTCCGGGGGGCAGGGAGGAGAGGGGACGGTGGAAGCGCCAGTAAGACGCTTCCTATGTACCATCCAGCCTCCCCACTCCGAGCTGCTCTGACTAGACAGCTGAAATCGGCCATCTAGCTGCAAATGCAGGTTGGATTATTGCAAGACATCCCAGCCCTCCTGCCTGAGAGTCAAGGGTTCGTTGCTCCATCTGAAACAGGGACTTGAATGTGGTGCAACAAATAAACCTTCTAGCTTTATAAGATGGAAAACAAGGAAGCATGGGAGATAGAACAGTGGACCTATTCAAGAGTTTTGAGTCAGGAGGAATAGAGAAGCAGTGGCAATGGGAAGTGTGTGGCCCTGTTCACATGTAATGGGAAGCCATGATGGTTAGGGAATTTGCACTAACCACAGGGGCTTAGCATGTCATGGGTGGGGGGATAAAAAGCCACTAGCCATGGTTCCAAAACCACCCTGGGTAACCACCCCCCTGCAGCAGGGTTAAGAGGCCCCAGGGTGGCTTATCTTTACATGTGGCAGGCTCTCCACTGGTTAAAACAGGCTCCTGGTGGTTTCTAGGCCTTGACTATAGAGACGGAAGCCTAGAGCATCCCACACTTCCAGCGACACTCAAGCTGGTGCGCATATTCTTTATGTTTGCCATTGCATTGTAATGGATGGAGCAGCCAGCACACACGTTTCATGGTGTGAGAGCAGCTGCGATCGCCACAGCAGTGGCAGGAGGACGATGGTTACAATAACAACGGAGGGGGTGATTATGGGAACCACACAGCACAGTATGGTTCCCAGCCATGTGACAGGCGTGCACGTTGTGGTTTCGCTAACCTCCTCTCTCCGTAGTTACACCCTCCCCTGCGTGCATCTGAGCAAGGCCTGTGTGCTGTTATGTACTGTAAGGTATGAAGGGAGAGTCATAGCAGCATAGGCTATGGGAAGCTAGAAGGAAGTTGCAGCTTTCCGTTTCATAGGTTGTGTGTAAAACACTTTATGTATTAGTGTTGCGACCTTTCATATGTGCATCCCCAGAGTTGCAAAAACTAGCCTTGCAGTGTCAGCTGGTACACCTGATGTGGATGAGCAAGTGAATCTCCTCTATTTTCATATCTATTTCTGTTCGCTATCTTGAACTGCCTGCAAGCTTAAGTGCCCATAAGCTGCATGCGCCTTAAGAGCCACAGCCTAGCCACCATGGGTCTGTAGTCTGCATTCTTCTCCCACATCCGTTAGCCTACCACTGTGGACCAAAATGTGACTTTACAAAAGTGAAAGGAAAGGAAACAGATATATAAACGGAAACAAGAGCCACTATCTTCTAGTGGTTAGTATAGTGGCCTCAGACCCTGTTCTGAAAGATCTGGTTTTCTTCCTTATCTAGTTAAGAGCTGCGCAGATTAGCTCAGGGCAAGATACTCTCTGTTCTCCATCTGTTCAATGCATAGCACACTGCATGTGGAATGTGTTACAGAAATGAATATCATTAATATCAAGATCGGCATGTTCTGGCTTCCTTGAATTTCTCTGAAAGGAAGCAATTCAGCAGCCACTAACTTGGAGGTATCAGACATCTAACATGGAATTTAATGAACATCTCCTCTGATGAACATGTCTTAGCTCCGATACTGTAGCTACCTCCATGTCTAATCTGAATATTAGTGGTATTTTGTGTTCTACCCTCATAATGATGAGGTGGCATTCTGGCAGTGATGCTGCCTGTGCATATTGTAACAAAAAAAATGCTAACTGCAAATGTTTGATGTGGTAATCCTGCTTCTAAAAGGAGAAAGCAGTCAAAGTCCTGTGTGCTCATTATGTTACCTTAGCTTTTTGAAAAGAAAATTCTCCACCAAAAAGAAAGTCCTTGGGCTTTATGAAATGTTAACACTGTTGATATAAGGTAATGGTGATAATTACAGTGAAATCATGATGTATTATATTCACAGAGAAAATAATTGAGAGTGCGGTCCTAGTCCCCTGATGTTGATGGCTGGAGGGGTTAGGACTAGCACATTGATGCTTCTCTTCCAGCCTCCACTTGCAGAGAGGAGCACCACAAATGGGGTATGGGTATGGCCCTGCTACACCTGGGTGGATAGTATTCTACCTCCAGTTGTTCATGGGTGAGGATGAGCTGTCTTTGGATCTATTGGATCCAAAGCCTTCTGTTACCCCAAGTTGGGCCCATACATTATGCCAGCCTGGAGATGTGTCAACAAAGAATGCAAAAAAAAAAAAAAAATCCATCCACCCCTTCTGCTCTGGATGACATGAGTAGACATGGCTTGGAATGCAATCTGTTCCTCACTAACTCCACTTTGGATCACTCTGTTAGCACACTAATGCTTTTGGAACTGAACCAATCCTGATTTGGGATCTCTTATTTAAGCAGCTGTACTGTTCCAGGCTGTGGGTTCTGGTGATACTCTGTGTTGTAGCCTGGGTTGCAGGGTTCTGCTATGGGTCAGGTCTTTAGCAGCGGTCAGATTTCTCAAGGAAGCAAGAAAAGAAGAAATCAGCTCCACAGAAAGCTCCAAGTGGGGCTGGAGGCCAGATGGTGTTGTCTGTATGTATCCACCACAGAGCAGATCAAGACTGAACCTTAAATAGGAGTTTGATCGCATTTAGGCTGGTTGGCTCTCTACACTGACTGAGGTATTGTCTCTTAAAAGGTTTGGCCTCTTTTAGCAGCTTCAAGCAGCAGCAACATGAGAGTGGCTGTGGCATGTGAGTAACTTCAGGGCCAGAGTCCTCAGATGCCAAGACAACTTTTTCTGGATGCAGGGGAGCCAACCCCTGGATCTTTCCATGGAATTGGTTCCTGGGGAGATGGAAGCCTCATGATGCATTTCCATGACCGAATCTTCTTCCTGAACTCTGGTGCCTCCTCTGTGGACAAGGAGCCAGGATCCACTGAGGATGAGGAGAAATCCAACTCATCATTTCAATAAAAAGTGGATTAAAATCAAAGGATATTTAAAGCCAGCCTAAAAGCAAACAGGGAGGGATCCAAATGTACCTCCTTCAGGAGGGAGTTCTGGCTGACCTAACTGATCTTAATGATGGGCCTATGAGCCAGGCCCCTACTGCCAGTCTTAAAGTCCAGGCAGGTTTTTATGGGTGAACACAGTCCTCCAGGTAACCTGATCCTAAACTGCTGCACTAATATATTAGGAGACATAATAAGAAAAATATCCTGCAGCACCATTGGGCCAAGCTGCAGTCTCAGGTGAAATGTCCAATACTACCACCATGAAAGGGCTGGATGTGCCTGATCTTGTCTGATCTCGGAAGCTAAGCAGGGTCAGCCCTGGTTAGTACTTGGATGGGAGACCACCTGGGAATCGGGCTTCCTGCACTGAGCAGGGGGTTGGACTCGATGGTCTTGTAGGCCCCTTCCACCCCTATGATTCTATGATTCTATTGTCTGTATCTATTTAATCAAACTCTATGTGCATAGTGGCTTACTGGGTAGAAGAACTGGCCACAGTTTTGCTGGTCATAAGGCACACATCATGTCATGTAAAGGAGCCATCTCTGGAGGGATTCAAGAGGGCATGCATCTCTCAAATTCACCCTGGCAATTAGCTGGGCCTCTTCCAGCCTACTGCTTTCAACGCTTTTGTTCAAGATTACCATTCTTGTTTAAGCAATGGGCTATTCAGGCTGGTTGGTCAAAGTGGGAAGGTGGCACAAGCTAGATTGGTCCATAGAGTGCTTGGAAAAGGCTACATTCTCAAACGTCTTATTTCCATCAAGATTTCAGTCATAGTTGTGCTGTGGTCAATGATAACAGGTCATCAGGTGTACTCGGTGGATTACTATATTTATTCTTTATTATATTTAGTTTTTGTGAACCGCCCAGAGAGCTTCGGCTATTGGGCGGTATAGAAATGAAATAAAATAAATACATAAATAAATAAAATAAATTCTATATATCTTGCAAATGATCTAGTTATGAAACGAGATGTTGAATGTGCAATTCTTCAATACACATGGCAGAGTTATTTCTCATATCTAGTTAAACGGAGGCTGGTGATTTATTTTGTAGATTTAATTAGCACAAAGGATGAGAATAATTATATCTTTAATAATTGATAATGCTGTACAAAGTCAACACTGTGCCATGAAGATCCCTCTTGTTTCCAATAAATTTGATCATATAATTTCAGAAGTATTCTGAATTCTTTGGGGAGAGATTGAAAACGTGTGGTCTAAGATGGGAAACTCATACCGTGAAGGCAAAGGAAGCCAAACTTAACTGCAATATATATGAGTGCATTTCTTTTATGTCCGCTGAAGAGTTCTTTGTAACCTGTACACTTATTGGACATGATGTCATTTTGTTTTTGCATTATTAAAACAGCACCCAGAACAGGAATATGTATATTTGCCCTTAATGGTGTGGCTCATAAATCAGTAGCCCTGGAACTCCAGTCTTAGTTGTGAAGTATGCATAGTCAGGTTGTATCCAAGGGAACCAATTTAAACCTAAGGATGCTTTTAAGAGGAATGATTGAGGCTTGATTAGAAGAGTAGCTTTTCTCAGCTGGGAGGCCTTCATTTGATTTGAGTGCTTGAGACTCAAAAATCCAAAGTTTTGTGGGGGGGGGGGGTTAAAATGTTAACAATGTTTGCATTGTTGGGCTAGAGAGTGTTTATTCAGATATCTTGGGTTAGCAAATATCAAGGTCTTGAAAGTGAGGCCCTGATCTGGATCAAGACCACTGCATGGAGCTAGGGGAGGTTTAAACCTTTCTACCCAGCTGCTTCCCCCATCCCCCACCCCTGTGTGCATAGGCTAAGAAAAGGGAAAAAACCTCCATTGGTGCCAATGGAGGTTCTTTCTTTTTCTTTTTTAGCCTCTGTTGGTGCCAATTGAGGTTTTTCTCTCTTTTTTTTAGCCTCTGGGTGGGGGTGGAGAATTTAAAGAAAAAAGTGGCTGGGTGGGAATTTTTAAATTTTTCCTACCCACATATTGTGGTTCCAGTCTAGATCACAGCCCTGCACACTTGCACAGAAGTAAATAAGGGCATGGATCAGCTGCATCCTATGAATGTAATATAGCATGTGGTTTAGCCCTGAGGTAGAAGGGGTGGGAATGGGTTGCCTTTTGCAGCCTTCCTCAGCCTGGTGCCTTCCAGATATGTTGGACTACAGCTCTCATTATCCCCAGCTAATGATTGTGCTTCATGGGGATGGTAGGAGTTGTTGAACACATCTGGAGAGCACCAGGTTAGAGACGACAAGTATATCGTGTCCTCTTCTGCCTAAGCAGATTTTTTAGGCCAATACCTCTTTTCTCCTTCTAAGGGAGGGAGAGTACAAGGGAATTACTTCGGCTGTAACACTTTTCCTCTGCCCCCAAATGTGCACACAGTTCTTGTTTCCATTCACAATGCACTTCTAAAGAGGCAAATGATTATGTGAATATTCTCCAGAACTCTTTATGAGTGCTTGGTATACAGTTACTCCTAGGGATGTACGAATGTCACTTACCTTTTACGAAATTTGATTCGCGGTGGGGGGGAGGCGCTTCGTCCCTCCCCCTGAAATTCTGGCCAGAGGGGAGTCGTCCCGTCCCTCCCCCCCAAAATTCTGGCTGGGGGGGAGGCGCCCCGTCCCTCCCCCCCGAAATTCTGGCCGGGGGGGGAGGCACCCCGTCCCTCCCGCCGCGAATCCTGGCCGGCTGGGTCTGCAAATGGCGGTGGCCGTAGCCGCCGCCGTTTGCGTCCCTGCAGTCAGCCGTGATAGGCTACGTAAATGTTTACGTAGCCTATCACGGCTGAGTTAAAAAACAAACAAACACGCGTATGCAAATGGTGGCGCCCATGGGCGCCGCCATTTGCGTTCCTTATTTTGGCACGTCTAGTCTACGTAAACATTTACGTAGGCTATGGCGAAAATAAGGGGAACGCAAATAGCGTAGACGCTACGCTATTTGTGTTCCCCTTATTTTCGCCGTAGTCTACGTAAATGTTTATGTAGACTAGACGTGCCAAAATAAGGAACGCAAATGGTGGCGCCCATGGGCGCCGCCATTTGCGTATGCGCGGTTTTGGGGTTTTTTTTAACTCAGCCGTGATAGGCTATGTAAACATTTACTTAGCCTATCACAGTATTTTTTAAAAATCTAGCCATGATAGGCTACGTAAATCCTTACGTAGCCTATCACGTGTTTTTTTTAAAAAAACTTGGAAATGGCGGCAGCGGCAGCCGGTCGGAAGACCGGCCACCGCAGCCGCCGCCGCCGAACACCTGCCGAACCACCGCCGGAGCCGCCGCCACCACGGAGATTCGCCCAAGGTAAGTCCCGTACCAGGGGGGGCAGGGGGGCAGACCATTTCGCCACCGATTTTGTGAATTTCCCGAGATTCGTGGCGAAATTCTCTGACATCCCTAGACAGCTATAATAGAGGACTGGGATAGAACATTGGGGGTTGGACTCGATGGCCTTGTAGGCCCCTTCCAACCCTACTATTTTATGACTATTCTATGATAAAAATAGCCATGCTGGATCAGACCAAGGGTCCATCTAATCCAACATTCTGTTCACGCAGTGGCCAACCAGCTGACCACAGGCAACCCACAAGTGGGGCATGAGTGCAACAGCACCCTCTCACCCCTGTCCCCCAGCAACTGCTACATAGGCCTACTGCCTCTGATACTGAAGGTAGCATATAGCCATCAGGACTAGTAGCTATCAATAGCCTTACCCTCCGTGAATTTGTCCAATCCTTTTTAAAGCCATCCAAATTGGTGGCCATCACTACGTCTTGTGGTAGTGAATTTCATAGTTTGACTATGTGCTGTGTGAAGAAGTCCGTCCTTTTATCTGTCCTGAATCTCCCGCCAATCAGCTTCGTGGGATGACCCTGGGTTCTAGTATTATGAGAGAGGGAGAAAAATGTCTCCATATCCACTTCTCTACACCATGCATAATTTTGTACACCTCTATCATGTCCCCCCTTACTCGCCTTTTTTCTCAGCTAAACAATCTGAGTTCTTGAAACCTTTCCTCATAGGGAAAGGCTACTCTTGAATCACAAAAAAGAGGTTTCTGTCCGCTATTATGAAACCAAATTGCTACTTTTATAGAACTCTTACTTGCACCATTACATTTCGCAAAGCATCTAAGAACAAATAGAAACGTCGCTGTGGAATTTTTATTTCATCTAATCATTGTTTTAGCTTCAGTACTAATTGCATAGCAGGATGTGAAATCATTTTAATGTGTTCTGTATTTGAAAATCTCATTACCAAGATTCAATACAGCACACATAATACAATGTACTAAACTTGGATACAAATTTAAATTTAACCGTTGAGAAGTTTGTATCTGATTCCAAAAAACATGGCACTAAAAATTATCATCTGGGTGGGGGGGTTGTTAAGATACCTGTGCATCATTTCTGGGTTGCTTGTGGAGACATTCCAATGAACTTATAATGAGTTATCTATGGAATTCAATGCCTTATACTACCCCGCACCATATCTACTTTGGAACAAGCAAGCATTGTTTCTTCGACAGTGAAAGCCTAATCATATAGCAAGATAAATGGGGCATAGCTGCTCCATTCAATCACATTTGCCTCTCCTGCCTCCCTTTGTAAGAGCAACATTGCATTGGTTCTAGGGAGACAGAATTGACCCCACTGTAAGATGACATGCGCAGCACCACTGACAGAGCTCCTGCCCCTCTCTTCTCTCCCTGCTTCAAAACGTTCTTCCCCAGTAGCGTGACAGCTTCTGGCAGGGCCAGCATCAAGGGTCGGCATGGTTGGGTGCCTGCCGAGGGCCCATACTCCAGCCAAGGGCCCACTGACAATCTGCTCCCCCTCTTCACCATTGCAACCTGCTTGTTCACCCACCTCTCGCTCTCTGGCCCAGACAAGAATGGTGGTGTGAAGGAAGAGCAGTAGACACCAAAACATACAAAACATGGCCCCTCCAGGAAATTCCTGACTTGTGTGGCGGATAACTTCCTCCTACAGAAAGTAGAGGAAGGAACTAGAGGATCGGCTATCCTTGACTTGATCCTAACCAACAGAGATGACTTAGTGGATAAAGTGGCAGTTACAGGAACTCTGGGGGAAAGCGACAATGTTGCACTTGAGTTCTTGGTTCTGAGGGAAGCAAAAGCTGAGTGTAGTCAAACGCGTACCCTGGATTTTAGGAAAGCTGACTTTAATAAACTCAGAACAATGATCAGTAAGGTCCTATGGCAAGCAACGCTAACGAGAAAAGGAGTCCAAGATGGGTGGGAGCTTTTAAAAAAGGAAATTCTCAAGGCACAATCACAAAAAATTCCAACAAGAAGAAAAGGTGGAAGAAAACAGAAGAAGCCAATGTGGCTTCACAAAAAGCTTAGGGATGACCTGAAAACAAAAAAGGACACATATAGGAAGTGGAAAGAAGGCCAAGTAACAAAGGAAGAGTACAGGCAGGTAGCACAGAATTGCAGGGATGGTGTCAGGAAGGCTAAAGCTGAGAACGAGCTGAGGTTAGCGAGGGATGCTAAAAAAACAAAAAGGCTTTCTTCAGCTACGTGCACAGTAAAAGGCAGAGGAAGGAAATGGTGGTTCAGCTATTAAATAAGGATGGCAAAACAATAACAGATGACAAAGAAAAAGCAGAGGTGCTCAATTCCTACTTTGGCTCAGTCTTATCCCAAGAGAGGGTCTGTGACCCCCCTGGCAAAAGCGAAGTGCAGGCTGAAGGGGCAGGATTGCAGCTTGAGATCAATAGGCATATGGTCAAGGAAAACCTAATTACTTTGAATGAATTCAAATCTCCAGGGCCAGATGAACTGCATCCTAGAGTCATAAAGGAACTGGCAGAAGAACTCTCAGAACCGCTGTCTATTCTCTTTGAGAAATCATGGAGGATGGGTGAAGTGCCAGATGACTGGAGGAGGGCTAATGTTGTCCCTATCTTCAAAAAGGGTAAAAAGGAGGAACCTGGGAACTACAGACCAGTCAGTCTGACATCAATCCCAGGGAAAATTCTGGAGCAGATGATAAAGCAATCCATCTGTAAGCACCTTGAAAACAATGCCGTGATTACTCGAAGCTAACATGGATTTGTCGAAAACAAGTCCTGCCAGACAAATCTGATCTCGTTTTTGATCAAGTAACCTCCCTTGTAGACCGTGGGAATGCTGTAGACATCATATACCTCGACTTCAGCAAAGCTTTCGACAAAGTGCCCCATGATATCCTGATGAGCAAACTAGCTCAAAGTGGGCTAGATGAAACAATGATCCGGTGGATCCACAGTTGGCTACAGAATCGGACTCAAAGAGTGCTTATCAATGGGACCTTCTCAAACTGGGGAGAGGTAACAGGTGGGGTACCGCAGGGCTCAGTCCTGGGCCCAGTGCTCTTCAAAATTTTTATTAATGATTTGGAGGAGGAGGTGCAGGGAATGCTGATCAAATTTGCAGATGACACAAAATTGGGCGGGACAGCTAATACTTTGGAAGACAGAAACAAAATTCAAAGTGATCTTGATAGACTGGAGCGCTGGGCAGAAAACAACAGAATGACATTTAATAGGGACAAATGCCAAGTTCTGCACCTAGGAAAAAGAAACCAAATGCACAGTTACAAGATGGGGAATACTTGGCTCAACAACACTACAAGCGAGAAAGATCTTGGAATTGTTGTCGATCACAAGCTGACCAACAATGTGATGTGGCTGCAAAAAAGGCCAATGCTCTTTTGGGCTGCATTTATAGAAGCATAGCTTCCAAATCCCAGGAAGTACTAGTTCCCCTCTACTCAGCACTGGTTAGGCCTCATCTGGAGTACTGTGTCCAGTTCTGGGCACCACACTTTAAGAAGGATGCAGACAAACTGGAGAGGGTTCAGAGGAGGGCAACAAAGATGATCAGAGGACTGGAAACAAAGCCCTATGAAGAGAGACTGAAAGAACTGGGCATGTTTAGCCTTGAGAAGACAAGACTGAGGGAAAATATGATAGCGCTCTTCAAGTACTTGAAAGGTTGTCACAGAGAAGAAGGCCAGGATCTCTTCTTGATCATTCCAGAGTGCAGGACACAGAATAATGGGCTCAAGTGACAGGAAGCCAGATTCCCGCTGAACATCAGGAAAAACTTCCTGACTGTTAGAGCAATACGACAATGGAACCAATTACCTAGGGAGGTGGTGGGCTCTCCCACACTGGAGGCGTTCAAGACGAGGCTGGACAGCCATCTGTCAGGGATGCTCTGACTTGGATTCCTGCACTGAGCAGGGGGTTGGACTCGATGGCCTTGTAGACCCCTTCCAACCCTACTATTCTATGATTCTATGACTACTGCCTGCATGCTCATTGGCTCTCTGCCTGGCAACCAAGCAGGAGGTAGCAGTGCTGAAAAAGAGGAGCAGCAGCAGACAACAATGCTGGTAAGAAGATAGACTCACGGAGGGAGAGGGGCCCATTGAGGATGTTTTGCCCAATGGCTCTCCAAGACCTGGAGTTAGCACCAGCCCCTGGGGATCTTTAATCAAGTGTGGATCCTTCATCAGTGCAGGGATGGGGCCCACTCACAACTGCTTCATCCACTGATCCCGAGTTATGAGTTAGAATAACCCCATTCGCACGCACACCCTGCTAGTACAGTCACTTATATTGTACTGATTAGGAGCAGACTTGAGAGGATATTAGTAGTAAAAAAAAGTTAAATCTGGGCTAAATTAGACAAAAGTTTTCATATCCCATAGGAATTCATTTATTACTTATACTGAAACTGCCTGCCACTGTACTAGGTGTCATGCAAATGTTGCTCTCTAGCAGATGCTGATGTGGGAAATATTTATACCCACGTCTATTTGTGAACCACACATAGGTATGCTGGACAATGTGTAGATTTCTGGACATATCTCATCGAAAGTGGGAAGAAGTTAGATTTGTCCCTACATCACAGGAATGCTTTATAGGTGCACTTACTTGACAAAACATGGAACATAAAGTATAGTCTGCTGTGGATACAGACGTTGGGCGATGTAAAAGCGTTAACAAATAATTTGGTCTCTAAGCCTGTGTTATGAGTTGTAACACATTTTTGTGTGGGGGGGATATATAATGAAAATATAAGCCATGGAGTTAAGAAATTTACATGGGGAACATTTTGTTACGCCAAGCCGAACTCCAGTGTGTCTCGGGGTAGTAAAATGTCCCCAAACAAAGCTATATGTATTGTCTCAGAAAAAGAACACCTAAGTCTGCTTTCCTGAATCTGTTTTTATTTGAAAATAAAAAAGTGATCCAATGGCAAAAATCAGTAAGAGTTCTTGGGATACTGATTGTCCCAGGCTCTTATTTGTTTTCAAAAAGAAAACTTTGTATGGGAACTTAAATCTCCTTCCCTGAACCAACTTTGTTAGAAATGTTTTACCCAATGTGTTGCATTGGCTGTGACAATACAGAGAGCTTTGGCTATTGGGCGGTATAGAAAACTAATACATAAATAAAAAATTAAGCATTCTTTTATTGGCAAAAAGGAATAGATTTCTTGTCCCAGGCACTTCGTGTGTACAGAAAAAGAAAGGTGTGCATTTTCAAACACGGAAAATGCACTTTTCCAAGCTTACACACCAAATGCTCACTTTCCCCCCATAAGCTAAAGCATGAAAATGTGGGATTTGTGGGGGAATGCACATATGTTTGAACTGCTCACTTGCGCAAATGTGCACTTTTGAATGTGAACACAAGCTCAGGAAATTGCAAACATTTCCTGAGAATTACGCTCCTGCTCGCGTTTACATTTGGGGTTGCAAACAGGACATGTTTGCCAAATTGTTGTACATGTCTAGCACTCACTAATTGAGGGGGGTGGGGAGAAGAATGTCATCTCCTTAAGCAAAGTTGAATCAGATGATATTAAATGACCTGAGAAGAGACTCCATGAAAGTGTGGCTACTGATCAAAACAGAGCCAAAATGGCCCTGCGCTTTTCTGATTATTATTGGGAAGTTGCCTAATTTCAGCAAACAAGGTGGGTTTTCCTTCTGTGATACTGAAATGGTTAAAATATTATTGATGTGAGTCAATATTCAGAGAAGTAAACAGTTACAAAAAGGGAATTACAAAACAAGTCGGTCTGACTTTTTAAAAATAGGATTGAATTGTGTATGAATGCATGCAGATAAAATGCTGCTGCACTGTGGGATACATTTTTGTTTCACAGTTGACAAAAAAAACATGAAAGGCATAAAATTCAACATTAATACATTCTACTTTTTCTTACGTTTTAGAAATTGAAGCAAAGGGGGCCTGTGACTGGTTGCGAGCTGCTGGATTTCCACAGTATGCACAAGAGTATGAAGGTATTTTTGAAATAGTACAGTAGCCACTCCACCTTTTTTATACACATTTTTCAAATGTACACATGCTGTTAAATGCATTTTTTTTGCTCCGCCAATCACATTGCAAGCTCAGAAATGTTCGGACTGCAGCCACAGATTGCATCCAAGTCCATGTTCCATTTGGAAGGTGCAAACTGGGTAAAATCCTGTTAAAAAAATGAACTGAAACTAATTTCTCATACATCCCTATATATAAGCATTTGTGTTGTATTGTTATACTGTGGTTTTAATGTTTTATGTAATTTATATTGTTTTATTGTGTGCTCCTTGGTTTTAATTTTTGTGAACCACCCAGAGAGCTTCGGCTATTGGGCGGTATAGAAATGAAATGAATAAATAAATAAATAAATTGTGGGCAGGATATTTGAAGGTCAACTTTGTCCCACATGAGTCATCAGACGTCCTGCTTTGGATTGGAAGTCCACGTGGCCAGGACATTGGACCAGTTCTTTAAGTTGTAGCAGCCTAAGGGGATCTCCCTAAGCTGGGAAGCCCAATTAGTCCTGTCCACATGAGGATTTTGGCATGCTGCCCATCCCTATATGTTCCACCACACCTTTATGTTGGTTTAGGTTTTCCCACATTCTGTGGTTTTAATATCTGACCTCCAGTTTTTAAGCTCATGTTTGTTCATTTAGTTGTTTAGTCTCTACTATATAATGGAATGTATATGGATGTTAACCAATGTTGTGAGCCACCTTGGGGTCCCCATCAGGGACTGAAAGGTGAGATATAAGCATTTCAATTAAAAAATAAATAATTGGGGGGCAGGATAAAGTTCTTGATATTGTCTTGCATTGCTGTGGGAAGGTGGGGCAGCCTTGCTTGTGTTCAGCTGTTCATTTTTGTTGGGTTTATTTAAAGAACAATGTGGTACCTGTACCATGAAGGGTGCTTTCTGCAGCTAAAGATTTTCTTTTTTATTAAACTTCTTTTAAAACACAGACAAATGACACAGCTAGGGGGAGAAGGAGAGCTGCGTCACTCATTGCTATTCTCAAGTTGGTGACCAGAATATTTGAAGGACTGCTTTTTCCCATATGAGTCAACATATATCCTGATTACTATACTATCGAGTTGACGTCCATTACATATGTGCACTCATATTCCACAGATTATTCACTACTGAAATTCACACAGTAGGACAGGGAGTGTAGGAGAGGCCTGGGATTTTCCCAGTAATAACACATTGGGTTTTGAATGCTGGAGAAATGAAATATCTGAACAAGTGAAGAAAGACACCTGTATCCTCAATAAATGAAGGCCAAACTAGATAAGAAGCTGTTCATGCAATTAGCAATTGCATGAATGGCTTTTTAAAAAGTAAATAGGCAAGGGAAGGCAACCTGGATTGGGACCCTGGCATGGGGAGTAGAGGGCTTTCCCGGTCTGGATGGTGGGGGGGATACCTCCTCTTTGTATTGGAAGGAACGCTCCCATTTGCACTGATTAAAGCTTTTCTTCCAATGAAAACAACAGGTGCATGGAGCATGATCTGGATCAGGACGGCCGTGACATACAAAGGGTTAAAGCTCCTTACCTCGCCATGCCAGGATCCCAATCTGTATTGGGAGAGGTGCCTGCTATTTACATTTTAAACATCACTCATGCAATTGCTAATTGTATGAAGGGCATCTGGTCTAGTTTGGCCTCAAGTCACATGCTGCAGTTTTGCATTCATAACACTCTACTGTGAAGGCCCCTTAGGATCCCACAGTTTTGAGAAAAGGGAGCACTTCCTGTATTTCTAGACAGTTTAAAATGTAGGGTAGCATGCAGAATGGTATTGTTATGTTTGTATTGTTAGCTGCTTTGGGTCCCTTCCTAAAGGGAGGAGAGCAGGGTATATTTCAACAAATAAATAACGGTGAATAAATAACTTACACTCTCAAGTTATTCTGTATAACTTTAATAAGCAAGCGTTTGATATAACATGGTTGTGCAATTTACCTGTGTCTTGTGTAAAGACAACAATAAAGCATTAAAAAGTATCATGGTGGAGTGAGGGACTGGATGGTCAGGCTCCTTGTTGGAATAGCAACTCGTTTGCAGTTCTGATCAGAATATATTTCATGATTCTTAGACTGACAAATGAGCCTTCTGATGTCCTGTGGTATTTAGAATATGGCGTGTTAATATCACTTTGGTTCGAACCATTTGAGTTCCAAAAGGAAGTCATATTATCAGAAATCATATTAGTGGGGAAATTCTAGTTTCCCCTTGTGTTTGCATTTTAGTCTGAAAGTACATTCAGTCCCTCTCGGAAGCAAGTAAGTGTTCAACCACTTCAGTAACAACAAGTGCTCCTTTTCTTGTAGGTTCCCAGTTTCCTATTGACATTGCTGCTGTAAAGAGAGATCATGATTTTCTTGACAAGGATCTTGTAGAACCTCTTTGTAGGTAAAGTGTTTCTCTTTTTTACGCTATTATTCTAATTTATTTTTTTTTAGTATTGCACAACATACAGAGAACTTTATTCATTTTACCTAATTTTATTAAGTATCCCTCCTTCCCTGTGAAAGGAGTAGATGATGCAACTAAAATTACTTGTGAAGCTACCAGCATAGTTAGCAATCACTCTGTATGTGTTTTTTTAATTAAAACCAGGCTCAGCGCCCCTACCCCAAATTGTTATCACAATCACAGCACATGGGGAGGGGAGGTTTAGACCTTCCCTCCCCAGCCACAATCGCCATGAAATCCCACCTCCTCTGTATGCACAACTAGCATTGGGGGGGGGGGGAATCCCATCGGTGCCAATCAGAGCTTTTTTCCTAATACCAGTTGCCACAGAGGGGCAGATTTCTTGGAGACTGATTGCAGCTGGGAAGGGAAGTCTTCCCCTCCCCACATGCTGCCATCTTGATAGCAATTGTCCCAATACACCTGATACTTAATTTTTTTAAACATCTTGTTGTTAATGACATGTGTAGTTAGGCCCTGAGGCCAGAATTACAGGTCAGTATTGCTAAACAGCTGCAAGACAGAGGGTGTTTAATTGTTCCTTCACCCATCACCTTTTACTAGCAATCCTTTTTCCTCAACCCCTTTTTCCTCCATCCAGGGTTCCAAATGCATGTTTACGGCATTATGGGGGAGCTCAGCTGTGGAGCAGGAATTGCAGGGGGGAAAGCAGTAGTCAGTCGAAGAGTTTAAGGACCCCTTCATAACCACCACTTCTCTGCTGAAAATCATGCCCTTTCTCCCCACCAAATTATAGCACTTCAACCCCAAGCCTCAACTAATGTTTATTTCATCTATTTATTTAAAACAGTTCTTGGTTGCCTTTCAGGGCAAAAGCCCTCCCAAGGCAGCTTACAGCAATAAAATACAGAAAACAGTTAAAATATCGCAAGCGATAAAACATAAACAACAATATAACCAGCAGCAACAACAACGACAGTAACAGCAACAACGGCCATCATATCAAGAGAAGACCACTGTAAAATAATATGTTTCCAAGGTGTCCTTGAAAGCCTGCAAAGATGGAGCATGGCGGACCTCCGATGGCAAAGAGAAGGCCCTCTCCCATGTGCTAGGGATGTCAGAGAATTCCGCCACAGATCTCGGTGAGGCCGAATGCCAGTGCATTCTGCCCCCCAAGCTCCGTGGCAGAACAGCCTGCCGCCCCCCCGCGGATCCCCCCTGGGACGAGACTCACCTGGGGCGGATCTTCCGGGCGGCGGCGGTGGCTCCGGCGGCGGCTTCGGCAGCCGGTCTTCCGACGGGCTGCCGTCGCCACCATTTCCAGGCTTGTGTAAAAAAGAACGTGATTGGCTACGTAAAGATTTATGTAGCCTATCATGGCTAGGTTTTAAAAAAAAGAAAAAAAAGATGTGGTAGGCTACGTAAATCTTTATGTAGCCTATCATGGTGGGGTGGGTTTTTTAAAAAAAAAAAGTGTATGCAAATGGCGGCGGCTAGGGATG
Organism: Heloderma suspectum; assembly: GCF_057233095.1. NCBI lineage: Eukaryota > Metazoa > Chordata > Lepidosauria > Squamata > Helodermatidae > Heloderma > Heloderma suspectum. The sequence goes on along the minus strand of NC_139460.1, from coordinate 39,762,539 downwards.
GTGGAGAATTTCTCCAGGAATCTCGGGGAGGCCGAATGCCAACGCATTCGGCCCCCCGAAATTGTTGGTGAAATTCTCCGCCCCCCTGCCCCCCCCCAGGATGGGACTTACCTCCCTCAAATGTCCCTCTCGGCGGCGGGTCCCGGCGGGAGTTCGGCGGCGGTTCGGCGGGGGCGGCAGCCGGTCTTCCGACCGGCTGCCACCACCGCCATTACAAAATAAAGTAAAAAAAAAACAAAACACCCGTGATAGGCTACGTAACGATTTACGTAGCCTATCACGGCTGACTGGAAATCTACCCGTGATAGGCTACGTAAATCGTTACGTAGCCTATCACGGGTGTTTTTGTTTTTTTTTACTTTATTTTGTAATGGCGGTGGTGGCAGCCGGTCAGAAGACCGGCTGCCGCCCCCGACGAACCGCCGCCGAACTCCCGCCGGGACCCGCCGCCGAGAGGGACATTTTTTTTTTTTAACTTACCCAGAGCCCTCCACGGCCAGAAATCCAGCTGCGGACGGCTCTGGCCTGGCCTGGCTGGGCCTGGCCGGCTGCTCCGCGGAGCTGCCGCGAAGCACAGCCGGCTGTTCGAGGATTCCGGGGGGAGGAACAGAGCACCCCCCCCCCCCGGCCAGGATTCCGAGGGGAGGGACGGAACGCCTCCCCCCCCACCATCAACATAATCTGCAAAGGTAAGTCAGTTTCGTACATCCCTACTTCTAACTCATGGATAGTTTTGGTATCAGATGAGCTCCATGAATGGACAGGAATTTTAACCTGGGTCTCTTACCTCCAAATACAAATACTGTCTGTTGTGTGGGATTTATCTCCTTTATGTAGAATCGCTGTGATATACTTTAAAAGATCATGCAGGCCAGACCTCCATTTTAAAGAGATCTGTCCCTCAGGCAGGAACCTACATCATTGCTTGCCTTCCCCAGCCAGAGAGGCACAGTTGCAGGCAAATGAATACCCTCTACCACAGAGGTGGGCAACTTTGGGGGTTCTGGGGGCCAATTTCACACACACACCAAAAAAACCCAGTGGCCACACCTGCTGTCAAACTTCAGCAGCATCACTATGAAAACAGTTGGTGGTTTGCCACTGATTTTCAGCAGCAAACTGCATCGCTGGCCTAAAAAGGCTGAATTTAGCTTTAAACCAGCACTTTGAAGCTACATTTGGCCTTTTTAGGCCACTGTTGCAGTTTGCCACCAAAATTCAGCAGCAACCCGTTGACTGTTTTGTCACAGCAGCAAATTCAGTTTCGTGGGCCATACTTAAGGACTGCATGTTGCCCAATCCAGCCCGTCAGTAGCTCAAGTAAGAGATGAATAGTTGATCAAGTGGACACACCTAGTTGATGGAGATTATATAGCTTTTTCCCTCCTCTCTTTTTTCGTCGCAATTTGCTACTGAAATGCAGTGGCAAACCGCCAATTGTTTTCATGCTGCCGCCACCAACATTTGATGACATCTAGGAGCAGCAGGGATTTTTTATTTTTTATTTTTGATTGGGGCTAAATTAAGGTCAGGTCAACACATGGCCAAGATCTTTCAGGGTTGTGTGAATCATTCCTATCAAGGGGGTGCATTTTTGTACCCTTTTTGGTAACTGAACCATGGCAGAAGTCAAATGGCCAAGAGACCTCCCCAGAAACCAGGATGGAATGGCTGGAAACTTAATGGTTGTAGAACTGCACTGATGTAGGAAGCCCACTCTATTGCTGCTGCTTACCTCAGACATATCGCTGCACTTACTGCCTCTGACCTCAGCATGTCCTTGGCTGGATTCCTTTGCAACTGCTTAATAACAGCTGCAGACTGGAGTCATAGGGAGTTAGAATTCTGACAATTCTAAGGTGTAAAAACAGGGAAACAGAGCAAAAGACCACCCAGAAAGCAACCCAGTTTTAAGAGGTTTTGCTCTACAATATTATTACGTTTAGTACATGTTATGTAGCATTTTACAGAGTAGACAAAGTATGCTAGACACTTAAGTATTCTAGCCCTTAAACCTGACATATATGCTGATGGGGTCTGAGCTGGAAGTGACTGACCAGGAAAGGGATCTTGGGGTTGTAGTGGATAGCTTGATGAAAACATCGACCCAGTGTGTGGAGGTTGTGAAAAAAGGCAAATTCCATGTTGGGGATCAGTAGGAAACATTTATTTATTATTATTTATTTATTTGTTGCATTTATACCCCGCCTTTTTTCCTCTTGCAAGGAACCCAAGGCGGCTTACATTATCCTTCTCCTCTCCATTTTATCCTCACAACAACAACCCTGTCAGGTGGGTTGGGCTGAGAGTCTGTGACTGGCCCAAAGTCACCCAGTGAGCTTCCATGGCCGAGTGGGGACTAGAACCCGGATCTTCCAGCTCCTAGTCCAACACTGTTGCCACTACACCACACTGGCTTTAACATTTTAACAACATGTTAAAAATGAAACTGCAAATATAATGCCGTTATAAAAATTTGGAGTGCAGCCACACTTGGAATACTGTGTACAGTTCTGTCACCTCACAAAGGATACTGTAGAGCTAGAAAAGGTGCAGAAAAGGGACTTTGAGGTGGGGAGTGGGGTTCCTTAGATTAGAAAAAAGGCAAGTAAAGGGGGGACATGCTAGAGTATATAAAATTATGCATGGTATGGAGAAAGTGGATTGGGAGAAAAGGCATTTCTCACAATATTAAAGAAGCTAGGCTAGGTCATCCCAAAATCTAAATGGTGGGAGATTTAGGGCAAAAGGAAGTACTTCTTCACACACCCCATAGTTAAACTATAGAATTTGCTACCACACAATATAGTTATGGGCACCAACATGGACAGCTTTAAAGGGAGATTAGAAAAATTCATGGAGGATGAAGGTTGTCGAAGGCTACTGGTCATCATGGCTATGTAGTACCTTCAGTATCTGAGGTAGTATGCCTCTGAATACCAGTTGCTGGAATACATGAGTGGGAGCATGCTATTGCACTCCTGTCCTACTTGTGGTCTTCCCATGGGCATCTGGTTCCCCCCCGTGTGATCAGAAGGCTAGACTAGAGAGGCCAGAACTATTTGAGTTTGCAGAATGGCATGGTTGGATAAAGCCCATTGTCTGCAGAGGTCTGAATCGAATAATCTGTTTCCTATGGACCCCATCAATGGTATCACACTGGACTGGTGCAGCATGGTTCTTGTTGTGTTCTTATGACACTTGGCTCTCTCCGATGGTTTTATGCATCAGCATTGGACATCTTTGGAGTATTACAAACCCCCAAGTAAATAAACAATACACAACAAGAGTATTATTTATGATAGAGTATACGCAGGTATGAATTATGACTTTTGAATACAGGCAAACAACCCGGATCCAGCCCCCTATTCATGTTGCATTTTACACAATTGCTGCTGTTCGTGCATTCTTTGTACATGGAAAACAGCTTTCTGAGTCCAAAGCATAACACATAAAAACAACTCATCCTCACATTGATCAAAATGTCATTGACTATTGTTTCTAGTCTTGGAGTTATTCTTGCTGGGACTTTGACTCTCATTCCAGTGACAGATGTAAGCAGATGGAGAACTCTGTCTTCTGCCATTGGCACGTCAAGAGGGTGTGAGAAATCCAGGCAGGCTGTATTTAATTGGAGACTCTAGAGACATAAAGACAACCATTAATCCTTTCATTTCATTGGCATGATCTGCTTCAAAATATTGGAAGGGCCCCAGAAGATATGTCATCATCTTTCTTGCTTAAAATGTGAACAGCTAAATCAGTAAGCTGGAGTTTGGTCACTGACTCCATTAAAATGTAAACCCAAGTATTGAGGAGAGGTTTATCTTTTAATGCAGATGTGGATAAAAATGTAGATGGGAAACTATTGTCATTTTCAAGAAGTATTTGTTCTTGATGAGATCAGTTCACTGATAAATGTGATACCATTGATGGGGTCTATGGGAAACAAAGTATTCGATTCAGAGCTCCACAGACAATGGGCATTATCCAACCATGCCGTTCTGCAAACTTGAATAGTGCTGGTGGAGCTCCACTGAATCTTTCCATTGTGCATTATGCTTGTGCAACCAGTGGTGCAAATGTAATTCACAACCAGTGGCACAATGGGTTGCACAAACATAATGCGCAACAGGTTGCACAAAGGGATGTGCAAGTGTAATGGACAACTGCTCTCACAACAGGTTGTGCAACCATTTGTGCAACCACACTTGTGCAAATGTAACTTTAGTTGAATTCCCCTTTTGTGCATAGTGTGGAACCTAGTTTCCACTAGTGCAACATCATTGGTGCTAGCGGAATGAGCAGTTGGATACTGCCCCTTGGGTACACATATGGTACTCTCGCAAGAGAAAGTTTTTCTACTTAGGCTTTACAGACAGCACTGTGAAGGGGAGGGACTGTAGTTCAATGACAGAACATATGCTTTGTGTGCAGAAGTTCCCAGGTTTAATCATCTCCAGATAGAGCTGTGGAAGATTCCTGCCTGCCAGGAACCCTGGAGAGCCACTGCTAGTCAGTGTCAATAAAACTGGGCTGGATAGACAAATGGTCTGACTCAGGATAAGGCAGCTTCCTATGACCAGAAGTGAGGTCGGAAAAAGATGACTGTGCTTTTTAAAGAGCGTTGAAGGTGGTATGCCAGAACTAATTGCCTTTGGGATGCGCACTTTCAGTGTTTGTTTTTGTTTTTCAGTGTTTGCGATATTTCCAAAACCTGCAAAACCTTTTGACCAGGAATGACGGCTGGGGCACAAGAAATATGTATAGGCAACCATGCTTCTCAGCTACCACTTTCAGGAAATAGGTGTCAGTCTCAAAGCTTGAGTTTAGTTTAAGAGATACTATAGAAATCATTGGTTTTTAAAGAGTTGTCCTTTAAAAAGTTGTCCTGCCTTAAAAGTATGTCCTACTGATATCTAAGCACTTTTGTTGATGTTTATTGCTTTTTATAGTTATGAGAAATAGAGCTATAAGCATATATTTAATTATGGAGGTAGAAAGCAGTCGTCGTTGTTGTTGTTGTTGATATTATCATCATCATTTTATTTTATTAATTATCTGTTGGATCCCAGTGTTTATTTCACTTTATTTCTATTACTGGGATTTTGCATGTGCCCTTCGGGTTATTGAAATCTATCAGATTTAACGACGGGGGGGGGGGCGGTAAAGAGGGTAGGATTTCTCCTGAAATCTTATCCGGAAGCCCCTAATTATGGTCATGGGTATCAATGTTTCAAACCACCAAATTAATTGCTTGCTGATCTGGGTTGCGGGGTAAAATGGATTCCTGCACCAGTCTTATGTATAGAAATTAGCATTGCATATCCCACTAGTTTTACAAGTGTTCATTTAAAGTTATATTCATACAAATGAAAGAGGGAACAATGTCTGAGATCATAAAGAGCCAGGTCAGTTGATTCATTAGATGCTAATCTTTGGGTCTTGCTCTTCTTATAGACGACTGAACACACTGAACAAGTACGCCTCAATGAAACTCGATGTGAACCTCCAAAGGAAAAAGGCAAGTATTAATTCAGAAATGTTTGTTCTTTGTATAGGCTAGAGCTTTTAAAATCTCCTAGGATTAGTGCTAGAATTCTTCTCATTTTTAACCACTGAGCCTCAAATTGTACCTGAAGACTAGTTGTAGTTCATTGTATATTCAACAATGGTTTACAGAACGCTGCTGCAATGTAAATAGTACAGGTGTTTGATGCTGGACTGCAAGGGAAAAGGATAGTAACTAGCCATTATATTGCATCAACTGGCAAATGAAAACTTACCAGAATGCAGCACAGATTGTGCTGTAATAGTACTGGTTTCCTGCAGCATGTGACATATTAGCACTCTGTCCACTGAAATGTTTGACTTGAGATGGAGATCTAACCCCCAGATTTTGACCACTATCATCAGGTAGCTGCTGTCTTTCCACCTACTCTATCCTGCCTGCTGTAGTCTTTAGCTCAGTAACAATCTGGAGGCGTGAACACACTTGCACAGCATCGTATGAGAGGGACTCTATGATAAGAAAACAATTCCCAGTAGCCTTCTCAAAATACAAGGGCATATGTTTTACCTAGTGAACTTGGTACCCTGAGTACCAGTCTCTCAACATGGTCCAATGCCATGTGACCATCGGACATGATCCCTTGCCAGATAAAAAAGCCAATAACATTTTTCTTTTTTTGTGCTGACTTATTAAAATAAAGCTTGCCATGTTTACAGCCTCCTTGTGTAACACAGGCATTATTTAAGGCTTAAGGGGTTTCAAGAAGGAATGCAGAAAATGCTGTTTGATATGGAGAATTTTGTAACAGAGCCAACAACTTTATTTACAAGGCACTCCTGTCCCAAGGGCACTTTCTAATCAGTAGTTTGCACAGTGCAGACCATTGCCTTAAGAAACTTGGTTTCTCTTGCAAAATGCTTGATAAATTCTTGTCAGTGGTGCTACAGAAATCGTTGCCAGCAGTGCTTGAAGTAGCATAGGCTGGGGGTGGCATGCTATCCCATTTCTTCTCAGGCAGAACTAAAACTACCCCCATTTCTTTTCATTTTTAGCGGTGGAGTCTGGCTTAATTTCAGAAAAAACTATCCCACTTCCTTTTTTCAAGCACTGACTGATAGGTTAAGACTGCACTCCTAAGCTAGGGATGTTGAAGGAATCTGTCTGGGGGTGGAGTTCACTGAGCTTTCAGAGGCTCGGCCCCCCAGACTTTGGCTTGCTTCCCTCAGGCTGGCCTGACTTGAACTGCATCGCGTTGGGCCAGCTCGTGGATTTCCCGGGTTTTTTTCAATAGAAAGGTGCAGAAATTGCAGCCATAATTTGCACAAATTCCAGGTGCAATTTGCACAAATTGCAGCCGCAATTTGCACAACATTCTATTGACGAGAAGAAAAAAAAATCACAAAATGTTCCCAGATTTCAGGAAAAGCTTGCGGCTTGGCTTGCAAATGCAAGCTGAGCTGGGCAGGCAGCAGGGATCTGTGGGCCCAAAAAGGGCCGGATTTGCAAAGAACAGAGACGTCCCTGTTCTAAGCACACTTTGGGTGAAGGTGGATTAAAGTGAGGATGAGGTGTGCTCATAGTACTGTAAGCCTAACTTTATACCTGAGTTTTCAGACAAACCCTTAAATTGAAAACTAGCATAAGCCTACACTTCTTTGCCTCCTCGTTCCATCACCTGCCCACAACAGTCTCCTCCTTCTCCACTTTCTCTTCCAGCTAAAGAGCCCCCCACCCATAAGACCATTAAGTCCAGGGTCTAAAATTACGTGAGTGCTAACTGCTGCCTCATTTAACAACTCTATGTGCCATTTACAAGGCCTGGAGCTTAAAGCCAAGCAGGCATTGCTCAGTTAGGAATCTTGACGGCTATGCCTTAGAAAAACAGCCAAGTAAGCTGCAAAATAGCCTTATGTTGAAGGCTATTCAAGAGAGAAGAAAAGCATTCTGGGAGAGAAGAAAAGACAAAAATATAATTCAATTAAAATCAGTGGCAAACTTCACATGTACTTCTACATAATCAAGCTCCTAGCCCCAGCCATTAAACTCCAGTTAAACCGTACAGTTGCATATTGAAGTTCTCTTATATTGTGAAGAAAATGTGCCCTTAAGTTATTTGGATAGACACAGCTGCTGTTGGAACAACTGCCTTCTGCAGCTGTGGGGTCATAGTCCTAGTGAGGAAAAAATGTGGGGAAATCCATTAAAATGAAACTACATTTGTGCATTTTGTTGGCATCCACATCCACCTGAGGAAACCATGTTTTCAAGTCAAGTTTTCTTCTTTTAACCAGCTGTAAAGAAGCTAATGATAGTTACATAGCAGTCCTAAGCATGTTTACACAGAAGTATGTCTCACTGTATTCAACAGGGCTTGTTGTTGTTCAGTCGTTCAGTCGTGTCCGACTCTTCGTGACCCCATGGACCATAGCACGCCAGGCCTTCCTGTCCTGCGCTCTCTCCCGGAGCGTGCTCAAGTTCATATTCATTGCATCCGTGATGCTATCTAGCCATCTCATCCTCTGCCGTCCCCTTCTCCTTTTGCCTTCAGTCTTTCCCAGCATCAGGGTGTTTTCCAGGGAGTTTTCTCTTCGCATTAGGTGGCCAAAATATTGGAGCTTCAGCTTCAGTATCTGTCCTTCCAATGAGCACTCAGGGTTGATTTCCTTTAGGATGGACTGATTTGACCTCCTTGCAGTCCAGGGGACTCGTAAGAGTCTTCTCCAGCACCACAGTTCGAAAGCATCAATTCTTCGGCGCTCAGCCTTCCTTATAGTCCAGCTCTCACAGCCATACATTACTACTGGGAAAACCATAGCTTTGATTAGACGGACCTTTGTCGGCAAGGTGATGTCTCTGCTTCTTACTATGCTGTCTAGGTTGGCCATAGCTTTCCTCCCAAGGAGCAAGCGTCTTTTAATTTCATGGCTACAGTCACCGTCTGCAGTGATCTTGGAGCCCAAGAAAGTAAAATCTGTCACTGCTTCCATTTCTTCCCCTTCTATATGCCAGGAAGTGATAGGGCCAGATGCCATGATCTTAGTTTTCTTAATGTTGAGTTTCAAACCAGCTTTTGCACTCTCCTCTTTCACCCTCAACAAGAGGCTCTTGAGATCCTCTTCGCTTTCTGCCATTAGGGTGGTATCGTCTGCATATCGGAGGTTGTTGATAATTCTCCCAGCAATCTTAATTCCGACCTCTGATTCATCCAACCCGGCATTTCTCATGATGTACTCTGCATATAAGTTAAATAAGCAGGGTGACAATATGCAGCCTTGTCGTACTCCTTTCCCAATTTTGAACCAATCGGTTGTTCCATGTCTGGTTCTTACTGTTGCTTCTTGACCCTCGTACAGGTTTCTCAGGAGACAGGTAAGGTGGTCTGGTACTCCCATCACTTTAAGAATTTGCCACAGTTTGTTGTGATCCACACAATCAAAGGCTTTAGCGTAGTCAATGAAGCAGAAATAGACGTTTTTCTGGAATTCTCTTTCTTTCTCCATGATGCAGCGAATGTTGGCGATTTGATCTCTAGTTCCTCTGCCTCTTCGAAACCCAGCTTGTACTTCCGGTAGTTCTCGGTTCGCATACTGCTGAAGCCTAGCTTGTAGGATTTTGAGCATCACCTTGCTGGCATGTGAAATGAGCGCAATTGTGCGGTAGTTTGAACACTCTTTGGCGTTGCCCTTCTTTGGAATTGGAATGTAAACTGACCTTTTCCAGTCTTGTGGCCACTGTTGAGTGTTCCAGATTTGTTGGCATATTGAATGCAGCACTTTAACAGCATCATCTTTTAGGATTTTAAATAGCTCGGCTGGAATACTGTCATCTCCGCTAGCTTTGTTGTTACTAATGCTTCCTAAGGCCCACTTGACTTCACTCTCTAGGATGTCCGGCTCAAGTTCAGTGACCGCACTATCATGGCTATCAGGGACATTCAGATCTTTCCTGTATAGTTCTTCTGTGTATTCTTGCCACCTCTTCTTAATCTCATCTGCTTCTGTGAGGTCCCTGCCTTCTTTGTCCTTTATCATGCCCGTCTTTGCACAAAACGTTCCCTTGAGATCTCCAATTTTCTTGAAGAGATCTCTAGTCTTTCCCATTCTGTTGTTTTCCTCGATTTCTTTGCATTGTTCATTTAAGAAGGCCTTCTTGTCTCTCCTTGCTATTCTCTGGAACTCTGCATTCAGTTGGGTATATCTTCCCCTTTCTCCCTTGCTTTTCGCTTCCCTTCTTTCCTCAGCTACTTGTAAAGCCTCATCAGACAGCCACTTTGCTTTCTTGCATTTCTTTTTCTTTGGGATGGATTTCGTTGCTGCCTCCTGAACAATGTTACGGACCTCCGTCCATAGTTCCTCAGGCACTCTGTCTATCAGGTCTAATCCCTGAAATCTATTCCTCACCTCCACTGTATATTCATCAGGGATATGATTTAGGTCATACCTGAACGGTTTAGTGGTTTTCCCGACGTTCTTCAATTTAAGCCGAAATTTTGCAAGAAGCAGCTCATGATCTGAGCCACAGTCAGCTCCAGGTCTTGTTTTTACTGACTGTATGGAGCTTCTCCATCTTTGGCTGCAAAGGACATAATCAATCTGATTTCGATATTGACCATCTGGTGACGTCCATGTGTAGAGTCGCCTCTTGTGCTGTTGGAAAAGAGTGTTTGCTATGATCAGCATGTTCTCTTGGCAAAACTCTATTAGCTTTTGACCTGCTTCATTTTGTACACCAAGGCCATGCCTGCCTGTTATCCCGGTGATTTCTTGACTTCCTACTTTAGCATTCCAATCCCCTATGATGAAGAGGACATCTTTTTTTGGTGTTAGTTCTAGAAGGTGTTGTAGGTCTTCATAGAACCGATCAACCTCAGCTTCTTCGGCCTCAGTGGTTGGGGCATAGACTTGAATTACTGTGATGTTGAATGGTTTGCCTTGGATTCGTACTGAGATCATTCTATCATTTTTAAGATTGTACCCCAGTACTGCTTTTCCCACCCTTTTGTTGACTATGAGTGCTACTCCATTTCTTCTAAGGGATTCTTGCCCACAGTAGTAGATATGATGGTCACCTGAATTAAATTCGCCCATGCCTGTCCATTTTAGTTCGCTGATTCCCAAGATGTCGATGTTCAATCTTGCCATCTCATGTTTGACCACCTCCAGCTTACCTTGATTCATTGATCTGACATTCCAGGTTCCTAAACAATATTGTTCTTTACAGCATCGGATTTTCTTTTCACCACCAGACACATCCACAGCTGAGTGTCCTTTCGGGTTTGGCCCAACCGCTTCACTCTTTCTGGCGCTACTTGGAAATACCCTCTGCTCTTCCCCAGTAGCATATTGGACACCTTCCGACCTGAGGGGCTCATCTTCCGGCGTCATCTCTTTTAGCCTTGTGATACGTTCCATGGGGTTTTCTTGGCAAGAATCCTGGAGTGGGTTGCCATTTCCTTCTCCAGTGGACCACATTTTGTCAGAACTCTCCGCCATGACCTGTCCGTCTTGGGTGGCCCTGCACGGCATAGCTTATGGCTTCACTGAGTTACGCAAGCCCCTTCGCCACAACAAGGCAGTGATCCATGAAGGGGTCAACAGGGCTTACTTCCTAGTAAATGTGTTTAGGATTGTAGTCTAGAAGGAGCATTTGCTCATATGTTTCAGATATATTTTTAAGAATTTTGTCCAGGGCTAGTTGGTTCAGGGAGTCCAGGTTTACACCCAATTGTTAATTGTTTAGTGCCCAGTGAAATTCATGACATTCATTATTTATACATAACTGGGCACAGAATTACACAACAGATAGAGTTGTCCCAATCCAGCAAGTGAGATCTACATGCTCTCACTTGCTGAAATAAATAGCCTTCCACTTGTGTTGCAAATCTGCACCAGATCAATACGTCTCCATCCACAGTCTGATGCTCATCTGAGCTTTATTGAACATCTGGATGCATCTTTTGATGCAAATGGTGGTGTGTTTCTGCATCTGGGGCCACCAGTGGTTACACTTGATGGACAGGTTCGCACATCACACTAAGCCACCCTACAAATAAGCCACAGTGGGTTGGCTGTATGCTGAACAACCCATGGTACTAGGGATATACGAAAGTGACTTGCCTGTTCACGGATTCTGTTCACGGTGGGGAGGGCGCTCCGTCCCTCCCCCCAGAATCCTCGATGGGGGGGAGGCGATCCGGTCCTCCCCCCCAGACTCCTGCCTGGCCAGCTCTGCTCCACGGCGGCTCTGCGGAGCAGCCAGCCAGGGCCATAGCGGCCGCCATTTGCGTCCTTTTAGGCTGCCGTGATAGGCTACGTAAGTCTTTACGTGACTTATCACGGCATGCCCCCCCCCCCGCAAAAAGGCATATGCAAATGGCGGCAGCTACGGCGGCCGCCATTTGCGTTCCCTATTTTTCGCCGTTCTAGCCTACATAAATATTTACGTAGGCAATTACAGTGAAAAAAAAGGAACCGCAAATAGCGTAGTGGGCGCTATTTTCGTTTCTTTTTTTTTACCGTAAAAGCCTACATAAATATTTACGTAGGATAAAACGGTGGGGGGGGGAAATGCAAATAGCGCCCACTACGCTATTTGCGGTTCCCTTTTGGGGGGGGGCTGTAATTGCCTATGTAAATATTTACATAGGCTAGAACGGCGAAAAATAGAGAACGCAAATGGCGGCCGCCGTAACTGCCACCATTTGCGTACGCTGGTTTTTTGGGGGGGGGTTATTGGCTTGCCATGATAGGCTACGTAAAGACTTACGTAGCCTATCACAGCAAAGACCAGAATGCAAGTGGCAGCCGTGGCAGCCGGTCGAAAGACCAGCCACTGCCGTCGCTGAAGCTGCCGCTGGAGCCGCCGCCATCCGGAACATCCGCCCCAGGTAAGTCTTGTCCCGGGGGGAATCCGTGGGGGGGTGGCAGGCCATTCCGCCACGGATTTCGGGGAGCCGAATGCCAGTGCATTCGGCCTCATTGAAATCCGTGGCGGAATTCTCCGCCATCCCTACATGGTACGCCATACACCCAACAGTCGATCGGGCTTGCCGTGGCTTGTTCTCCCCCTCAGTCCTTCAGCCAGCTGCAGCACCTTTGTAACAGAACCTGTCTTGTCTCCTTGCTCTGCCCACTCCCTGCTCCATTCGCTAACCTTTTTTGTTCCCCGCCTTTTTCTTCAGTGCTCCAAGAGTACACAAATGTGTTTGTAATATTTTTATTATAATTTTGTTCCCATTCTTTTGCAAATGCACAAGAATTGCCCACAACTACAACTCAATTGGGCTACAGATGTCAAAGAGGTGTGACATACATGATAGTCTCAAGACAGACCTCCTTTATGTCTTCTTTGGGGGGCTAAAATAATACTGTTTAATGTCCTCAAATAACATTTGACATTTCAAATATTTTGGGCAAGAACTAACTGAAACTCCCTGTTGACTAATTTTGTCATAGCTTATACATGAAACATCATGTTACTTGACCACATGGGATGTGGTCATCCATTTAGAATTTATAGAGTAATGCATTATAGTTGATAGTATCATCTGTTTCATTTTATTCCCCCTGTGATTTTATTCAGTGAATGTCCATGAGGCTTTTGCTTGTGAACCTTTCAGGCAAGAGAGAGTACATTCCAGATGGATCTATTGAATGAGCTAATGTTGAAGGATATTGACTTTGCAGTGAATCCGCTCTATTTATTTGTGCATTTCAGAGCCTATATTGGAATTTTAGAAACTGAGGAAAGGATAGCTGTAGTCCATTATCTCCAGCCAGTTTGGTTAATTTGTACTGCATTACCATTCTTTCAAAAAGTCTATAATGCTAGGAAGGGAAAGGCATTCTATTTATCCAAGTGCTGCGTACTGTTTTTTAGAGTGAAGACTCTGATGAAGAAGACCATTGTGCTATCAGTGACAAATGGACTTTCCAAAGGACAAGCCAAAGATGGTCTCGTGTGGACAACATTGACACCTTCATTCATCAGTCAGACAAACATGGGTCCCCGGGGGACATTAAAATGAAAATCACCACCAGTAGCGAAAGTGTGCTTACTGATCTGAGTGAGCCTGAGGTCTCATCTATTCACAGTGAGAGCAGTGGGGGAAGTGACCACAGGAGTCAGTCTGGAGTCAGCAGCCTTCTCAGGGAGACATTTGACTGTTCGGGACAATACTGTGCAGAGAATACTCTTGCACATGACGCCACATCAATTGGTAGTACGCCTCCACAGCTTCCAGAAGACTCTCCTCACCTTGGGAATGAAAAAACAACACGAACCAGAGCCAAAACTTTTCTAAAGCGCATGGAGACACTAAAAGCCAGAGGTGCACATGGTAAATTAAAAGGCTCTGGAAGGACTAGTGGCTTAGTAATAAGTAGACCTGTGCTACAGCATGAGCCCAAAACCCTAAAGGAGATGCAGTGTGTGCAGATAGGGAATGGAGACCTCCAAAATATAGCAATCCAAGACACAGTCAAACAAGGGTTTTCCTTCTCTGCTAAATCCAGCAGTGAGAGTAGCCAATCAGAGATTAGCAGTAGTGGCATAAGCACGCCTTCCTTAAAGGAACGTAAATATCACGAAGCAAATAAACGAGGTGGCATGTACTTGGAGGACCTGGATGTTCTCGCAGGAGCAGCTCTGAGGCAAGTGATAGATCAAAATCGTAGAAATGAATTTCATTCCCAAGAGAACTTAGTTGTCCATATTCCTAAAGACCACAAGCCTGGAACATTTCCTAAGGCACTCTCCATTGAAAGCCTCTCTCCTACAGACAATAGCAACAGTGTGAACTGGAGGACAGGCAGCATTTCATTAAGCAACAAGACCTGCTCAGTGCCTAAAGAGGCCAGCTCCCTTGCTTGCTGCCCAAAGGAGAGTCGAGTTAGCATCTATGACAATGTTCCAGGTTCTCATTTATATGCCAGCACTGGAGATCTTCTGGACTTGGAAAGAGAAAACCTTTTTCCTCATCTGGATGACATTTTGCAACATGTCAGCGGTCTTCAAGAATCTGTCAATGACTGGTCCAAGAATATATTGCCAGAACTGAAAAACAATGCCTTATCGATTGGTGGATGTGGGCCTTTATCATTCCAGTCACCAGCTAAGATTTCATTAGACTTTGAACAGAACTCTGTATCTGATGGCCAGACGACACCTAGTGATATGGACAGAGATGGGACGTCGCTCAATGAATCAGAAGCTACTGGTGTCAGGGACAGAAGAGACTCTGGTGTTGGAGCATCCCTCACCAGGCCAAACAGGTTTGTAGCCCTTCTTTTTATTGGATATAGGTTAGAAAAATCCTGTTGCATGGAGTTCCAAAGTAGGAAAAAAACACAATTAGAACTATACAACAGTCATACAATTCTCCTATAGTTATTTGAGAAAGAATAGCTGGTTGCTCTTGTAGGAGTAGCCCAGAGACACATGGTAGATCAAAATCATAGGAATTAATTTTTCCCAATTGAAAAAAATATTTTATTTCCCATTTTAAAATTTTAATTTTGAATTGTTTCATATTCCTGAAGTATTTTCCATCTAAAACTTCTTTCCTGCTTACAAGAATGTGAAGAATAGTGTTAACTAGAGGACAGGCAGTATCCTACTAGAAAGGAAGTGTCCTTGGATGGAAGTTGTTCCAACTTTCCCAAATAGTTGAAGCATCGTCTCCCAGGGACTGGCCACGCATCATCCTACTGCGGAGGTGTGCTGGGCTTTTCTAGGGCTTGGCTGCTAGCAGGGTTAGTGTCAGTGCAGCATGGTTATGGATTGTACCCTGTGGCTATGATTTATGCACCTTTGTACTCATGCCATAGAAGTTAATGGAATTTACTGGAACAAAAGTAGATGGAAGTTTTGTACTTTATGAACTTTAATCCTAGTCTGTAACATTTCTCAAACTTCTTAAACAGGTTCTTATTATGTTACTTAAATGCTGACAGCATCTCTAGAATCACTCTGGATTTATAATGGTACAAACAATAACAAAAGAAAATAATGTGTACTTGCAGAAACAATTTAAAAACATCAAACTTAGCACCATAACCAGGCTTCTTACTCAATTGTGCCTTATTTTGTTTGTCTAAAGGCGATTACGTTGGCATAGTTTCCAGATCTCTCACCAACTGAGCCATTCCATAGGATCACTGCAGATCAGCAGTCAGTCAGCTGCTCAGTTAAATCTGCTGCAAAAATTTTCCCTGCTTCGTCTTACTGCCATCATGGAAAAATACTCCATGTCAAACAAGCATGGCTGGACATGGTGAGTACTGTATAGTTTGAGGTATCTCCGGTTGTTTTTTTAGCATTCTCTAATTATAAAGTCTGAAATTTTATTTTAAAAAGTCAAGTATATTACTGGAAACTTCCCGTTGCTTATTTGTTGAAAGTCCATTCTGTATTTCAAAAGTTACAATGATTTTAATTGCCTATTTCAATCAATGGGAAGTGAACCTACAGTCCAAGTACCCACATGGAGAAAACGACATTATAAGGCGGCCTTTCCCAACATGATGCTCTTCAGATGGCTTGGACTGCAACTCCCGGCATCTGGGAGTTGTATCCCAACACATCTGAAGGGTACCAGCTTGGGAAAGGCTGTCATATTCATAAGGAATAGACGTTGGCTATTTAAGCATTATACAAACGTTGCATCATCTCCAAAACTGCCCATCTTACAAATGGCTACTGCAGTGTTCAAGGACTAACACCTCCAATGAACACCCATTTGCGGCCCAATATTTACTTTATAAGGAACGATGAAACTGGGGCCACTTTGCAATGATCACCTTCCTGTGCCATAAAAATATCAAATCTGACTAAGTTATACAGGTCTAACCACAAACTGTATTACATAGTATGATCTGCACCGTAGCACTTTGATTTGGAGTTTATAGCAATTTATGTTCACTGTACAGAGTCATGTAGTGCATAATTGGCATTCAAATCATAGCTACCGCAGTTCTTATGCTTCTGCTACCAAACATTTGAAGGACCCTTTGCATCTAGAGCTGAGAGTTAGGCAGGGAGAGTGGAATGCTTACTCCTAGTCCCTATGACATCATAGAATGTGTGGCCATTGAAAAGAAGGCTAGAGAAAGCTGGGTAAGAACTGCCGGGAAGTCTGGTGTGAGTTGCCTTATACCAAGAAAGCATAGTAACACAGCATTTAGTGTTGGAGGGAATAAACGCAGGCTAGAGCCAGTTTAGAAGAAGTACAAATCAACTTACTTCATTAGTGCTTTTATACACATTGTCAAAGAAGGCTATCTAACACTGTTTAACTACATACACCCCCTAAAGATGGGTGCGTGAGTGTAAGTGAGCGAAGGCATGAAATACAGTTACTTGCTTCCCTCAGGGAAAGAGCACATGTTGCTTGTTGCAGAAGCAAAAAAGGAAGAGAAAGGAACCAATCAAGCTATAGAACAACAAGGGGGATGAACAAGGCAAGTGGCTGTTGATACAACACAATCTCTGTCACCCCCTAGTGTCTGGGAACATGCGGAGTTGTTCCTATTAACCAACAAGAGGAAGGCAGTGGAGAAAGCTGGATAAATTCTTACTATGGATATGTACATACAGAACTAAAGATGGCTCTCCCCTGAGCATGATCAAAGAAGCAGATGGGAATACTAAACAACCATGAAATCCTGTCATCCAGCAGAAAATACTGTAGGTAAATTTGTGTATGAATCTGGAGCTGACACTGTCTACAGCACTGATGATGATTAGACCTTGCTGTAGTCTGTGTCATTTGCTTCATCCACATGGAAGTTTTCTCCAGCATAATCATCATCATGGCATGGAATGGAAATCTCTTCCTCTGCATATATTCTGGCTTCAAGAGAGAGAGGCACTTAATCCCCAGGGGACTACTTGGCCATACACTTCTGATGTTCAGTTTTCTAGCAATTGTTCTGTGGATTACACAACACAGGCTCACTTCCTGTAGCTCAGTTCCAGATTCCACAAACAAAATTCATCCTCAGTATTTGCTCTAACATAACATATTCCAGCTGAGTACTTTATGGCATTAGCTAACCTACTGAGTCCTTAAGTAGCCCATGTGAGAGTGCTAAGGATTATTACACTCGTTTTACACCCAAAGGCAGTCTAGGCAAAGTTGTAACTTTTTGGTCTATCATCACACAGCAGGAAATATAATTCAGGAACTCTGATTCTATACACCATGGAGAAATTCTCTGACTGCACTAGTAGTAAAGCTCTATTTAAAAAAAATCATCAAGAGGAATACACAGCCCAATTTTAACCAAACTCTCCTTAAATTAATGTAATGGCTTTGTAATTAGTGAGATGTATCATGCATTATTGTTCAATTGCAAAGGAGTGTCTAGAGATTTGTGCTAGATATTAGCCATGCAGAAAGTATAAAGTATACTGGCTAAAGAGAAATATCCATCCAGTTAAATAAAGAAGAAGAGAAACGAGAAAAACAAAGCACTACAGACAGAGGTAGCTGCAATGGTGGATATGACTTGCATATGTAGAGCAAGTTGTGAGGATTCAGGTCTCCTAATTTGCTACATTCTCCCCCTTCTCACCTGTTCATCTCTCAGGACATACTGGTGAGTTGGGAGCTAAACTCTATCTTGGTCTCCTCTCTGTCTGTCTCTCCATATCTGCTTATTTGACTCCTAGATGAATGGGGCCATGTGCTATTCACAAAGCCCAAGCATGATAATCCTTTTGGGACTCATTCTGGGGTGCCATTTTGATTTTAGTACATGGGATAGGGGTCAGGAGGCAAGAATCACAGCAAGACTCAAAGGCCCATTCAAGAATAAATTGCTAAAATTGATGTGTTGTAGGGCATTTTCTGGGGTTAGTTTTCAAAGCATTATAATAATTACAATGTTATCAACACAGCTCAAGGAGTCACATCTTTTTTAAAGCAAAGAGATATGTGACTTTGACTACATGCCTTGTACATAGACCCATTAAACTATTTAGAACAATAGTCGCTCTGGCAAGTTGTCAACAGATATAGATGCTCCCATTGAATGGGATCTGACACACAGGGGCAGCAGTGGGGCTTCACTGAATGGTGCTGTTTCATGCCTTTCCTATGCCCCTCCACTTAAAGGTCATAATGCGATCTGAAAATCCTCACTGAATGCACAACAGAATGTGTCACACTCCTGCCAAACTGACCAGGGCATCCTAAAATATTTTGCTACCTGAGACTAGGGATGTACAGATTTTGTAAATCCATTCCATCGGCATTTTGCAGATTGTCAGATTCCTTTCATTCCATCATCTGTCTTTCATTCCATCATGGATAGAATCAGATTTTTTTCTAATTTCCCGAATTTATGTACATTTGCAAAAATTCACATTTGCGCAAATTCACACTTGCAAGAATGCGCAAATTCACTCCCAAATGTGCATGTTCGTGCTTTAGTGCATGGGTGAAATGCACATTTTTGCCAGTGTTTTTATTTTATTATATGCATTTTTCTATGACTAAATTTGTGTAAAATTCCAGGAAGTTAAAAAAAAACACCACAAGTCTGTAGAATCCATTCGAATTGGAAAAAGCCAATCTGCTGCCAAATACATGGGTTGGATTCATAGAAATCCAAACTTATTTGATTCCATTGCAAATTTCTTCCACCTCCCTACCAAGACAAGATAGTTTCCGCACCCTGCATTCCACATACAGTACCAGACTGACGGTTGAATATTGTTTCAATACTGACTCTGGGACAGCGCCCACCACTGCTCTTGAGACCAGTAGGCTGAGTGAGGGGGCGCAGGGCAGGCCATGCGCATACACAGCTCTGTCCTCTGACACCTCGCTATACTTCCTCACCACTCCACCTGGCACTTGCGTGTTGCCAGTGCCAGTGTGCGTCATGTAAACACAGCAATGTATGCACAATGCTTGCTGAAGTGTGTATCCTGAGCTGTCTGTCACTCTGCCTATTCACTCGATCAGAAACCTTTTGCAATGATGGGAAGTACTTCTTCACACAGCGCATAGTTAAATTATGGAATTGCTACCACAGGAAGTAGTGATGGCCGCCAGTTTGGATGGCTTTAAAAGGGGATTAGATGTATTCCTGGAGGAGAAGGCTATCAATGGCTACTAGTCTTGATGGCTATGTGCTACCTCCAGTACCAGAGGCAGTGAGCCTATGTACACCAGTTGCTGGGGAACATGGGTGGGAGGGTGCTGTTGCGCTCATGCCTTGCTTGTGGGTTCCTGGTCGACAGCTGGTTGGCCACTGTGTGAAGAGAATGCTAGACTAGATGGACCCTTGGTCTGATCCAGCATGGCTCTTCTTATGTTCTTATGATGCTATCTATGACACAGTGGGAGAAGTCACACACTGTGACACACTTCCACAAGTCGTAGTGATAGCCACCAATTTGGATGGCTTTAAAAGGTGGTTAGACAAATTCATGGAGGAGAAGGTGTCAATGGCTACTAGTCCTGATGGCTATGTGCTACCTCCAGTGTCAGAGGCAGTGAGCCTATGTACATCAGTTGCTGGGGAACATGAGTGGGAGGGTGCTGTTGCACTCATGTCTTGCTTGTGAGTTTCCCATCAGCAGCTGGTTGGCCATTCAGTGAATGCTGGACTAGATGGACCCTTGGTCTGAACCAGCATGGCTCTTCTTACGTTCCTAAGGTGACTAGGCAAGACAGACAAACAATCCAGGCCAGCAACAAGCAAGCATTGCAGCCTCTGATGCACCAGCTCAGGAGGTTGAGAATGACTGTGGGGCTGGGGGTGGGGGGACAGCAAGGTGTGGGGCTGCTGCCTCCCAGCTTCCACTGCCTGAGGCAGCCACCTCACTCTTTCTAATGGTAGGGCTGGCCCTGTGGGAGGTGAGTATATGTATCATTTGCTTAGGAACATAGGAAGCTGCCTGATAGCACCTGGTCCATTATTGGCTTTTCTGACTGGCGCTGACACTCCAGGGTGTTGGATTGAGGTTTTTTCCCATCATCTTCTACATGCTCCTTGTTTAACTGGAGATACCAGAGAATGAATCAGGAATGTTTTGGATGCAAAACATGTCCTCTTCCACTGAATTATAGGTCCTTCCCTAAATAAGAGAGAACTCCCTCTTGAGGAACGGAACTCCATTCTCCTGCATGACAGAAGGAGAAATTGGTGACCCAAGAGGTTCCATATCCTGTCCATGCCCTCATCTTGCCCTGGGCTTGTTAAGTGTTCACCTCCCCTTCAGTCATCACACAGTTTATTTACTCCACAATTGTCTTCCCACCTCAAACAAGCAAAACTGTTCTGTGCTTCAGTTCCGCTTAGATGATGCTTCTCACAAAGAGGGGTCTGTACCACTTCTTTAGCCCACATGAATTTGCTAAAGAAAACCACTGAATTAAAATCCAAGCACAACCCTGAGAATGTCTCCATAATCAATCCTTTGAGTTTCATCCAGGATGAATTTGGCATGTAATATTCCCTTGCAGTAATTCTATAAATGAATGGTAATGATAAATCATGCAATTTGAGATTACAGACATAATGAGCCACATTGAGAAAATTAACTCTACATGCTTTCAAGTTTAATCTCTGCCATTATATATTGCACTTCAAGTTGTCAAGCATTTGCTAAGGAAGTGTGTTGAGCTGAGTTAGTTGAAAGCTGTGCTGTGGGAGATGCTTTCTTGTAGAACAAATATGTTTGATTGGCACTGGCAGTCTATTGCTGAGAGCATAAAATGTGCAAATTGTAAAACCTGTATATATCCTGCTTTAGGAATCAAATGTATGTATGTATGTATGTTAAACCTTTCCTTTTCCCATCTTTGCTACTCCTTTATCAAGCCCAGTCTTCTACCTGACTTTAATCCTGTGACCCACCAGGCCAAATGTAATTTAGCCTATCAGGAATTTGATAAAACCACCTGGTTTTGCTTCCTAGTTGGGACTGCAGAAACAGCGAGCCCATGATGTATGTCTGGTGAGATGCATTCAACCTGGTGGGTCAAAAATGCAGGCATGACCTAGATAAGTTGTTCCCCCAGAAGTTGTTGCAAGTCCCATTATCCCTCACTATTGGCTATGCTGCCTAGGACTGATGGAAGTTGCCATCCAACAACATCTGGAGGGCCACACATTCCCCCTCCCTGATCTAGGTCACCTAGACAGTAAATCCTCTGGGCAGGAACTGTCTAATCTCTGTTATATGCAGAACACTTACGATCCTGCACTAAATATGTGGCTACAATTCACATTCCTTTGTTAGAAAAGAGATAGCAGTTATGGTGGAGTGATCAGGATTTGAACTGTGGGGAGAAGGGAATGTGAATCTCTCACACACACACACGCACACGCACACACACACACACACACACACACTATAGTCCCAATGAAAAATGTGGTCCCAGCACCAATGGCAGCTTCCTTCCTATATAGATACAGATGGTTTTATTTATTTACTGCTTTTATATGAACTTGAGCACGCTCCAGGAGAGAGCGCAGGACAGGAAGGCCTGGCGTGCTATGGTCCATGGGGTCACGAAGAGTCAGACACGACTGAACGACTGAACAACAACAACTACTTTTATATCCCACCTTTATTCCTCTTACAAGGAACTCAAGACGGATTACATAGTTCTCATCCTGTCCATTTTATCCTCACAACAATCCTGTGAGGTAGATTAGGCTGAAAGTCAGTGACTGGCTCAAAGTCACCCAATGAGCTTAATAGCCAAGTGGGGACTAGAACCCAGATCTCCCAAGTCCTAGTCCAGCACTCTAACCACTACACCACACTGGTTCTAGATATTATTATTATTATCATCATCATCATCATTATCATTATTATTCCAGGGCTGTACCAAAGTTCATGAAGAGGATGAAAGTTCCAGACTACAAGGATAAGAACATCTTTGGTGTGCCTTTAATAGTCCACGTGCAAAGAACAGGTCAACCCCTTCCACAGAGCATACAACAAGCACTGCGCTTTTTACGCAACAATTGTCTGGATCAGGTAGGTTCCTAATTTCTGTAGGTTATGAGTGTACAAAACTCTTATGGCAGTCTTATTTCTAGCTAAATCTCCAAGTGAAGTTTTTCTTTGTGGATTTTGGTTGCATTATTTTGTTTTTACTTCTGATTTGCAATGTCTAGCATAGCTGCAGCACATAAAATATAACAAACATGCTGGAAAACATTCCATTTTGACAATCCAAAATCCTGCAGAAAAGTGGCACTGCAAAACGCCGTTATACAAGCCCTACACAATTACTAGCATACTGTCCCTGTTAAGATAACATTGCTGGCTGGGGCATGCTGGGAGTTGTAGGACTTCTTTGTGTCTAAACATGCATAGGACTGTGCCATTAAGGATGCAAAATTTAGTCTTTATTAACCCTATTGCTACTATTCGTATGTATCATTTATACAGCACCTTATTCAGCTTTATAGTCTTTATTATGCTTGTCCTCACAAGCTTATGAACTGTGGAACTATTGGTCCCATTTTAAAGAGAAAAAACTGAGGCTGAAGCCAAAGCCACATAATATGCTTACAGCAAAGATGGACCTTTAGCTGAGATCAAAGAACCCACATTTATGTCCAACTATGTATCCGACAGAGAGACTCAGAGAACACTTTTGGACACTTTTTACTAGCATTCAAAAATAACGGCCGCCATCCAGTCATACCGTTTACTTGTGTTCAAAAGGCTTAACAGCACACAGTGTGGCCTTTCTTTTTCTTTTACAGCTTTCTCTTCTTTCCCCCACCCCCACCTTGTTGTAAGTCACTTTAGAGAGTCCTCCAGCTCTCATTGTGCACAGCTATTCCAAAGGAGAAGGAGAAGACGAAGCTCCTGCTGAGCGTGTAGAGCAGACAAATGCTCTTCCTTAAGCCACAGCTCACGGGACTGGAGATCCAGGGTGAAGCGCGTGCGAATGAATGCCACGCCCTGTCAGTGTCACACAAAGTTCTTTGATACAGATCTGACTTCTGCCACTGCACTTAAGATGTGGATCAGGAGTTGGGACTGTGCATTGCCATTGGATCATCGGATCCATACTGGACACCCTGTAATCCATACCTCATAGTGCCCCGTCGCAGAGACAGGGCTCACTGGCTGAAGCAGAACACCTAATCCCTTCCCATTTATCATAAACCTGTCGATTTCT
The DNA here is from genome assembly GCF_057233095.1 of Heloderma suspectum. Classification (NCBI taxonomy): domain Eukaryota; kingdom Metazoa; phylum Chordata; class Lepidosauria; order Squamata; family Helodermatidae; genus Heloderma; species Heloderma suspectum. The sequence goes on along the minus strand of NC_139460.1, from coordinate 39,738,864 downwards.
AGTTTATCTTCCTGTTAAACAAAATATTTCAAATGCTGTACATGAAGGTACTCTGGGTCATTGTTTCCAGTTCTAGCTAAATATAAGCTTATTATGCTAGCTAATACGTGTGTGTGTTTTGTGTTGTGTTGGAGCGGAAAGGGATCCTTTCACTAGCCTACCCAATAAACAAGGGAAGACGTGGGGGGGGGGGGTGTCAGTGCTGGCTGGTGGTTCTAATGTCAGTGGGGTTGAGAATCCGCTCTGCATTTCAGCCAGAACCATTTAGAACTTTAAAGAAGCTATCCAAGGTGCTGAATTCAATCCCCAAAATAGGTTCAGCACTTTGGATAGCTCCTTTAGAGTTCTGGCTGAAATCCAGAGTGGATTCACAGCCCCACTGGCATCAGAGCCACCAGCCTCCACTGACTGGGTTTTTAATTCACTGTTTGTAATTAAAAAGGAGATAGGATGGCTCTTGTGCAATAAATTTGTGTTCTATTCCTAGTTTGGGGGACTGTGTCCATCCGCCAACAGAACAGTGTCCATCAGCAGAATGGATTCCCCCTCCTCCTGCAGCTCCCCAAATCTGCTCCGGACAAGGCACATTTTGGGGACTGGAGGGGGGAAGGGGAAGTTCCATTGTATGGGTGGTGGTTCGCTCACACAGCATTGGATGCCACCCAGTAGGTAGGTTGCCTTCAGTGTTCCAAGGCTTTTCCCCTTGAAAAGCTTCTCTGCTCTCTCTCAGCCAACTAGCTTTTCTTCTGGAACAGTAAGTCTTTAAGCGAATCATGACACAGAAGCAACACTTTGAAAGAATCTCCCTAAATACAACAACAAGTGAGATCTGTAATAAAAAGGTTGCAGTGTAGAGCACTCCCTCTTCAGGATTCCAGCCACTCCATTCTAGTCCAACCTGCCCCGCCCCCCATGTTTTCCATCCTTCCCCCAACAGTCAGTCAACTTCCCATGGCCCTGGAGTATGCTCAGTCCTCATTAAGCTGTTTTGGGTTCCTCCCTGCCTCCTTAGTGTAGTTTTTCTTCTAAAGACCTTTTGTACTTTTTCAAACCTGAGTCTAGCAGACATATGATAAATTTAATGAGACAGCATACATGGGAAGCAAAGAAAAACTAAGTGCTGTAATTTGAAAATGGAAATGTGCCCACTCTTTTCTTTTCATAGATTTTTTTCTCTCACTATGTCATCTCTTCCACTGCGAAATGAGAGAAAACAGCCCTTAATAGATCCCAAGTGGTATAACACGATTTCACTTGGGAATAAAAATTCAGTTTGTGCACAGGAATTCACCTCAGGGGGATTCCATTTATGAGAACGGCTGTAAAAGGGCAGCGCTGTGCAAAGATACGAGACGGCACATTTGAAGAATTATCAGTTCCTTGCAGAAGAAAACACATGATAAAAATATATTGCAGAATTCCTGTGTAACTAATCTTTCTACCATGTCTTTTTCCAAGCTAAAGGCAAGGAAAGAAATTAGCAGGAAGCCATAGTGTATGGGGGAGTTAAGCCCAAAAATCATGTCCTTCAAAATGTATTATTAATAATAATAATAATAAATTTATTTATTTTGATTTATTTAAAATATTTCTTGGCCACCTTTCAGGACAGAAGCCCTCCCAAGGTGGCTTACAGCAACAAAATACATAAAAACAGTTAAAATATTAAAGGTGATAAAAACATAAAAACAATAAAAACAACAATAAAAGCCAAGAATAAAACCAGCAACAATGTTAACAGCAGTAACAGCAACAATAGCAATCATATCAGTAGAAGGCCAAGGTAAAATAATATGTTTTCAAGGCCTTCTTAAAAGTCTGCAATGATGGAGCATGGCGGACCTCCCATGGCAGCTTGTTCCAAAGGTGTGGGGCCACTGCAGAGAAGGCCCTCTCACGTGTGACCACCCATCTGACTGCTCACACAGGTGGGCAAATGAGAAATGCCTCTCCTTCTGATCTTCACGTTCGGGCAGGCTGATATGGGTGAAGGCGGTCCTTCAAGTAACTTGGTCCCAAACCATTTAAGGCTTTAAAGGTCAAAACCAGCACTTTGAATTGGGCTCGGAAATGCACTGGTAACCAGTGCAGCTGGCGCAGTACAGGCATTATGTGATCGAATCGCCTCACCCCCACCAGTACTCAGGTGGCCACATTCTGCACAAGCTGAAGCTTATGGACCATCTTCAGAGGCAGCCCCACATATAGTGCATTACAGTAGTCCAGCCTGGACATGACTAGTGCGTGGATAACTGAGGCAAGGTCCGTCCTCTCCAGATAGGGCCACAGTTGACATACCAGCCTAAGCTCATAAAAAGCATTCCTGGACACCACAGCCACCTGAGCTTCCCCAGTTAGCTCAGAGTCCAGGAGGACTCCCAGACTGCGCACTTGGTCTTTCAGGGGGAGTGCAACCCCATCTAAGACCAGTTGTAAACCTCCATACGAAGTAGTCAGTTTCCCAACCCACAGTACCTCTGTCTTGTCCAGATTAAGTTTCAGCTTGTTCACCCTCATCCATCCCAAAACAACATCCAGACACTGGTTCAAGAGTTCCACAGCCTCCCTGAGATGTGCAGATGGAAACGGGAGGTAGAGCTGAGTATCATCTGCATACTGATGACATTTCAGCCCAAACCTCCTGATGACTTCCCCCTGATGACTTCCCCCAGCAGTTTCATGTAGATGTTAAAAAGCATGAGGGACAAGATAGAACCTTGCAGCACCCCACACGCTAATGGCCGTGGGGTAGACCCGAAGTCCTCCAGCACTACCTTCTGAGGCTGCTCCTCTAGAAAGGACCAGAACCACCTTAAAACTGTGCCTCTCAAGCCCAATCCAGATAAACCATCCAGAAGGATACTGTGGTCGATGGTATCAAAAACTGCTGAGAGGTCCCGAAGAACCAACAAAGTTGCCCTCCCCCTATCCATTCCCTGGCGTAAGTCATCAACCAGGGCGACCAAAGCTGTTTCTGTCCCATAACCAGGCCTGAAACCTGATTGGAATGGATCTAAATAATCAGTTTCATCCAAAACAGCTTGGAGTTGTGAGGCTGCCACATGCTCCAGCACCTTGCCCAAAATGGCAAATTTGACAGGACAGTAATTATCTGGAGCCATAGGATCTCAATTTGGTATTTTCAGCAAGGGCCTCACCACAGCTTCTTTCAAAGCTGCAGGGACCTCACCGTCCCTCAAGGAGGCATTTACCACCTCAGAGGTCTAGATATCCAGCCCATCTCTGGCAGTTTTCACAAGCCAGGATAGGCAAGAATCTAAAGGGCAAGTAGTAGACCTCAGTCCTCCAAGCAGTTTGTCCACATCCTCAGGTTGCACAAGCCAAAGGGTATCCATAACAGGTCTAGATGGTGCACCAGCCCCATCCATATCAGACTCTGTCAAAACAACAGCATCCAAGCCAGCACGGATACGAGCGATTTTATCTGCAAAGTGCGTGGCAAATTGTTCACAGCGGGCTTTTGAGGGTTCAAATTCTATTGTTCTAAGGCCTACACCCAAGAGGCCTTTAACCACACGAAAGAGCTCTGCTAGATGACACTGAGCAGATGCAATGGTGGCGGAGAACTAGGATTTCTTCACCATCACCGCCACAGAATAAGATCGCAAGTGGATTCTTTCCTGTGTTTGATCGTATTCGTTCTGAGTCTTCCACCATTTGCGCTCTAATCGTCGACACAGTCGTTTCATTGCCCTCAGCTCCTCAGAATACTAAGGAGTTGACTCGGTTCTATGACTAGGTCGAGGATGTTTGGGAGCAATCATATTGATAGCCCGATCATCTCCTCATTCCAAGCAGTGACCAGGACCTCATAAACATCTATATACTGCCTTATTTGCTGAAAAAAGTTATCAATTTAAAACAATAAAACCTTTAAAAACTAAAAAAAGAACATTAAAAACAGTAAAACATTAAAATTACATAATTTAAAAGGCTAATTTTTAAAAAAAAACGTGTCTTCACACCCTTTCTAAAAGCCAAGAGAGGAGGCGGCAATCACTTCTTGGGGGGCAGTTTGGGAGCAACACAGAATCCCAGAGTGCAGTAGTCCTGAGCTGAGTCCGCACTGCACGTGGTTTCACTGAATTAAAAAAACCTACCACTCATAGCTTCACTTCATGTGATTACAAGTACGTTTACTTTGGCCATAATTATGGCAATTATGGATTACCTTTTTTGAAAATACTTGCATATAATGTGTATTTTTCTCTCTCTTGATAATGACGAATGGCTACACAGTTACTTTAGTACATGGCATATGTTTCAGGTGGGCCTCTTCCGAAAGTCAGGTGTGAAATCTCGAATACAAGCCCTACGTCACATGAATGAAAGCTCCCCTGAAAATGTCAGCTATGAAGACCAGTCAGCGTATGACGTGGCAGATATGATAAAGCAGTTTTTCAGAGACCTCCCCGAGCCTCTTCTTACTAGCAAGCTAGGAGAAACTTTCCTCCATATCTATCAGTGTAAGTACTGAGATTGTGTCTGTTAGCAATAAATAAGAATGTGATGTGGAGTCTCAAGCCTTCAACTCATTAAATTCTAGGTCTGAATTAAGCCTGATGTGCTCAGTGTGTTAATATTAACAACATCAAGTATCCCCCCGCCCCCGCGCTCATTTTCCCTGGCAGTTTGGGGTACTACCATTGGCCCTGATCTGAGAAGAAGCAGGGCCAGCCCAAGACATTTTGCTACCTGAGCCAAAGAACAAGATGGCGCCCCCTCCCATTTCATGTACAAAAGCCGACTGGACCAGCAATTGAATATTTCTTCAAAACTGGAAATAAAACAGCGTCCTCCACCACCCTTGAAGACAGCTGGCTAGCTTAGGGGGCACAGGGCAGGCTGTGTGGCATGCAGCTCTCTCTTCCAAAACCTTTCTGCTGTGTCCCAGCATCTGCTGCCTGAGGTGACCACCTCACTCTACCTAATGGCCCTGAGAGGAGGAAATGTACACACCAATGGGTGTGGGAAATTGGTGTAGTCAGATCTTCTTAACTAGCACCACTAATTAGTATGTGTGTGGGGGGGATTGCTTCCCCTTCCAGCCCACATTGGTATGATCATATTATGCCAGCATTTTGTCATCTTCAGTTCCTTCCTGTCTATTTCTGGGTTTGGTTCGCAAGGACTTGGGGCCAGATTATGGAAAGTATCGCCTCTTCCCATATATAAATATCCAGTGCCTAAATCTTCAGAGACCCTTCTGTGGATGTCCCCTACCAAAGGAGGTCAGACAGGCTGCTACTACTTTCTTTATGGTGTTACCCCAGTTATGGAATGCGCTCCCCAGAGAGGCTCGCCTGGCACTGATGCTGCTAGAGAAAGCCGTCTCCCATGTAGGTAATCTTCATGCCTCAGCATGAAGTCCTACAATTCTGGCTGGGGCATGCTGGCTGTGGCTGGGACATGCTGAGAATTGTAGGATTTTTTTTCTGTCTCAACATGCATGAGATTGAGCCCTTAAATAACAAAAAGCAGTTTTTTAACTTGCTTGCCTGGTAATATTAATTAGTAGTACTAATTGCTAATATTAATTGATTGCTGGTTACCTGATCTTTGTGTAGCTCTCTTAGTCACAGTGCATTTTTTACATATTTGATTTTAGAATCAATAATCTTTACAAAGTTGAATTACTTATTTAGGCAGGTCTCCCACAGTAATGCATATGGGAGGCTGCAAGTGATTGGCTCCACTCCTGAGCAGCCATTTCCGCTCAGCTGGTGGACCTAAAGAAGGCCCCACTAGCTTGATGTTTGCCCAACCACTATTTTGTCCAAAACACTGAACTGCCCTCAGCCTAGGGATTCAGAGCTGTAATATATTATTCACCCTTATTTTCCCTCTAAAAACATTCAAATGAAATACTTGACCATACATGTCCACTCAGAAGTAAGCCCCACTAAGTGAAATAGAGCATACTCTGAGGTCAGTGGTATAGGATTGCTGCCTGAATCTTCGAACTAAGAGAAGACGAAAGGCTTGCTGAAGCATATATTGCAATGTTATTTCTCCTATTTTGTCATTGGTTTTGTGTCTGATTTACACTAGGGAATACTGAAGACAAGCTGAGTAGCCTCTGAATTAACTTCGGCAAGTGGAATATTCAAGGATCCTCATTTGTGTGTTCATTAAACTTTTCCTCAACTGTGTACAGAAGCGCAAGCGTTCCCCAAGCTTCCCTCATAGTTGTCATTGTTGTTTTTAATCTGGCTGACTGACAACACCTAGAAGAAGAGCGTGTAAGGTTATGGCATTGCACTCTCCAAAGGAAATGAGGCGCCTGTTCATTGCATGACCTCTCCACTTCCCAAGATTTAACTCTAGCCATAAAACTGTTCAGATGAACTCTGCAGGGATCGAAAGGGCTTATAAAAACCTTTGTATTCTGCCAGTCCTGTAGGAGCTGGTGTGGTGGTTTCACTTTGCGTCCCTGCTGCTGAAAGTATTTGTACTGTGCTTACGCTACCAACTGTATTTGTATTGGGTTTTATTGTTCTTTATATGTGTATTTTATTGTTATTTGTATCAGATTGCTTTTTGTGGTTTCATGTTGTGAATCATCTTGATGGTGCTAGTAGACAAAAAAATGCTACTACTGCAGCTGAGTTGGACCCAGACATAGCCATACATAGAGCAGACCCACTGATGAACAGGTCTCATTGATTTCAGTGAGTCTAATCGAAGTAGGACTAAATCTGGATCCATCATCATAGAGAAGGAGGAGGAAAAATAAAGAGAAATATAAGACCCAAACGAGGCCTATTTTATTTATTTGCTTACAGTATTTATATACCATCCAATAACAACAACAAAAAATTGTTTGGGCAATTTACGGTATTTGGGAGCTCCTTTCCAAATCTTGATGTGGAGGTGCGTGGGATGTTTTCCGTCCCAGTGTCCTTGAAGTCATTGGCTTGAAGTGGAAGGAGCTGTAGCTCAGTGGTAGAGCACGTACTTTGCAGGCAGAAGGTCCCAGGTTCAGTCCTCAGCATCTCCAGGTAGGGCAGGAAAACCTCCTGCCCGAAACCCTGGAGAGCTGCTGCCAGTCAGTGTCGACAGTACTGGGCCAGATGGATGAATGGTCTGACTCAGTAGAAGGCAGCTTCCTATGTTCCTGTGGAAACTGGAGCCTGAAATTCAGCAAGGGCCAGGTACTGCTATGTTGACCAGGCAAAGACAGGAGGCCAGGCATATGGAATTTATAACAGTTCTGGCCAATCCAGAGGTGGTTAATGTTGCCCAACTTCTATGCCTGGAGAGGGCACAGAAGGCCTTCACGTAAACAGTCCTATGGTCAACAAACTCAGCTAACTAGGCCTCAGGCTCATGCACTTAAAAAACAAACAAACTGTTGCTTGTTTTATTGTCAGTGATATTTCTAAAGCTGCATTTTAAAATCATATTTTCCCCATGTTTTAGCTGCTCTGATATTTATCTCTCTTTTTAAAACTATTCTAAATTATTGTTGCTTCTTGTTAATTCCTTTACTGTGTTTTAACATTGGTTTAATTGTGTTGTTTTTATGATGTCTTTCACCCTGAGAGCTTCGGCTCTGGGGTGACTTGTATATTGAATGAATAAATGCATGCAGTGCTAAGCGGGTAGCCATTTTCTAGACCATACAAAGTGGACGGCATTGCACGAAAGCTTGCAAGGTGTGAGCAAGGAAAAGTTAAACTCCTGTGTTTTCAAGGTGCAGTTCTCTCCAAGAGGTAATCTGGATTTTGGAAGTTAGATCACGCATGATGTTCCAACAATGTTGTTTGCTTTTACGATCAAATTGTATTAAATGGCACCTCTTATTCCTCAGATGTTCCAAAAGAACAGCGGCTTCAGGCAGTTCAGGCTGCCATAATGTTGATGTCAGATGAAAACAGGGAGGTTCTGCAAACCCTCCTGTGTTTCCTGAATGATGTCACTTCTGTGGAAGAGAATCAAATGACTCCCATGAATATAGCTGTGTGCCTGGCCCCTTCTCTTTTTCACCTCAATATAGTAAAGAAAGAAAGCTCACCACGGTAAGGATTTGCTTGCTAGTTCCCTTTGCCTTTCCTGCCCTGGGCTAGACATAACCTTGACTAAATGGCCAACGGCTAAATGTTAAATGATCTTTGTGTTGGTTTTGGCATTCATTTGGATATCATCTTGGCAAATGGACTGCCTTTTATTGCTGTCATACATAGGCATACATAACGTAAAATTACAAGTTTAGTAAAAGCATAAGCGTAAGTAAGGAATGGTTCATGAAGGTTTCTTTTTTTACATAGAAGCACTCATCCTGAGTTGCCCTGAGCAACACAGGCACATAATTGTGAACTGAGTGGTACACAGCAGCAGCTAATAGCCATTTCCACAATTGGCACAGCACTTTTCCCACCTGCCACTGTAATGGGAATCACTGCTAGGTTTATTGACATACTGTTGGAGTTCAAAGGTAGGCATGGTTGGGCACCTACCAAGGGCCCACACACCGGCAGGGGCCCACTGACAAGACCCTCCTGGAGTTGTTCCTTCTCTTCACCATTGCACCCTGCTTGTTCACTTGCCTCTCACTCTGACTCAAAGAATGATGGCAATGGTGAGGAGGAGGAGGATCCGTAGGTGCCACTGCCAACTTGCTCGCTGTCTGTCTGCCTGTCAAGGAAGCAAGAGGTAGCAATGAGGAGGAGCAAGAGCAGCTGGTGACCATGGTGGTATGAGGGTAGACTGGTTGAGGGAGGAGCCCCATTGGGGGTGTTTTGCCCAAAGGCCCTCAGAAACCTGGAGCTGGCCCTGGTTGGATCACTCATTACTTTCTTGGCAGGGGGTGGAGAGGTCTGTATCTGCCAATCTGAGGACAGACAGAAGTGCTCACAATCAGGAGAAATGTCCATTTTCTGCTTGCCTTTTAGCAACACAAACCACAACCTTTGGGTGTTGTTGAATGTGTTTTATTACTCCTGATAGTGTTGCTTAATTTTATACTAGTTAGAGAGCAATTCTATGGTCATTAGACACTGTCATGGATTTCCATGGCCATGGGATTTCTTGGTTTCTGAGAACCAAGGTTGTCTGGCCTCAGTTCCCAGAAACTGCGCTGTCCTCCCCCTCATAGTCAGCGCAGTTCTTTCCGTGCTGCCACCATCTCCATGTTCATAAACAGAGCATGGAGAGGGAGAAAACAGGGCATTCCTGGGGGTGGGGAGGGGAGGAGCTGCTTTAGACAGCTTTCTATCCAGTCTCCAGGTCCCTTCCCTTCCCCTCCCCAAAGCTGCAGCTAGACACCTGAAAACGCACGTCTAGCCACAAAGGCAGGCGCAGCTCTATCCTCCATCTGCCCTGCATTGGATACTCGGTAGCCTCTAATTTTGGAGGCTACTGACTGTCTCAATAGGATTGTGCCCTTAAAGGCTCATGCCATTTCACAGGCAGGGTGAAGGGATGGTTTTGGAGGTGAAGCTTCAGAATGCCCTCTTCCCACCACCACCACCCCATGACTCTGCCCCTACCCCATTAGGCATTCCCAGATGCCAGCCCACCTGCACAGCATTCCCATTACTCCCTCATCCTACTTTGACCTCCCTGCCCCTCCCCATTAGTCTTCACAGTTTTTTCCATTTTGGTGAACATAGAGAAATTCCAGGTCAAGGAAGCAGGCTGAAGCCCACTCCTTGCTCCCCTCAGCAACTTGATCAGCAGGAGTGATCAGGAAAAAGATGGCAGGATAAAGAAGTGGAGCACAGAGCTTAAAAAGGACTGTACTTGTACAATAGTGCATCAGCACAGAGTTAACATTACGATGATGTGTCTCATTTCTAAAAGGCAGGGGAGGGAAACCTGTGGCCCTCTAGATGTTGTTGGACTCCAGCTCCCATGAGCCCTCGCTGCCATGGCCAGTGGTCAGGGATGATGGGAGTTGTGGTGCAACAACATCTGGCAGGCCAAAATTACCCCATCCCAGCTAAAACATTTGGATGCCACTGCAGTATAGTAACAAACGTCATTTGATCTTCGTTTAAAGCAGGGGTGCAGAACCTCAGGCTGGGGGTCAAAACTGGCCTACCTGGAGTCCCAATCTGACCCTCTGGGGTTCCCCAGAAGGCCACACCCCCTTCCCTTGACCACCAACCATTTGGTGGTTTTCCAGCTTTTGTGCACTTTTTCCCCCATTCTGAAACGCCTCTCCTAAGGCTTAGCTACTGGCAGTAAGAGCTTTAAGCTAACATCTGCTGGTGGTTTTGGCTCCACCCCTTTTTGCCCTCAGCCCCGCCCCTTTTGCCTTTGGCCCAACCTACCACTGGAATGTGGCCTCAAGGGTTTCTCTGAAATGGAATTCCACCCTCGGGCTGAAAGAGGTTCAACGCCCCTTCTTTAAAGAGCTGTAAGAGGCTCAAGAGAATGATCTCCATCAGTCAGTAGTGCCTGAGCATCAAAGCCATTGTGTTATAGTGGTTAGAGCACTGGACGTAGACCACACAGATCCAGATTCAGCCGTGAAACTTACTGGGAGAGCTCAGGCCAGTTGCTGTCTCTCAGCTTAACCTATTTCATGTTGGAAAGGGTAATAAGAGCTGGTGTGAAGATAATAAGAGCAGAAACATGAATGGCACCCTGAACTCTTTGCGGGAATAGAATGAGATACTAATGTAATAAATAAACAAACAGACAGACAGACATGAAATGCCATATGGTAAACTTGTTTAATCTGGAACCATTGTTATCCCTATTTATTTATTTATTTATTATATTTATAATATGCCTAATAACCAATATTCTCTGGGTGAATTACAGCTAAAATGCCATACAACCAGCTGAAAATATAAAATACAATACAAATCTTTAAAATATTAAAATACAAATTTGAGCTCATTCAGTGGCGCACCCCTTTTGTGCACAGGATGACGAACAAGCATTAAAAAAACAATCGCTCAAATGTTGTTGGTTCCACTACAGTGGTTCCCTGATCTATGCCACCTTTTTCAGGAATGAGGTAGTATTCGCCTTAGAATTATAAGAGTTAGAAGCAGTGGAGGCTGGTGAGGCTGTGATTCCGTTCCGAGTTTCAGTCAGAAACAGCTGGAACTCTAAAGGAGCTATCAAAGGTTCTGAACCTTTGATAGGTGCATTGAGCAGGGGGTTGGACTCGATGATCTTATAGGCCCCTCCCAAGCCTGCTATTCTTTGATTCTATGTGTCTATGAACCCATTTTGGGGATAGGATTCAGATAGCTCCTTTAGAGTTCTGGCTGGTACTGAGTAAAACCCAGAATGGAACTATAGCCCCACCAAAATTGGAGCCACCAGCCTGCACTGGTTGGAAGGGACTTTGGAGATCATCTAGTCCACCTCCTACTCAATGCAGTTCACAGCATCACTGACAGATGGCTATGTGGCCTCTGCTCAAATGCCTCCTGTGAAGGAGAATGCACCACCTCCCAAGGCAATTTATTCTACTGCCAAACAGCCCTCATTGTTAAGACAGTTCTCCTAATTTGTAGCTTAAAATTGCTTCCTTGCAGCTTCCAACCATTGCTTCTAGTGAGAACGACTATATAGATGTGCCTCTCTGGAAATGTAAGTCATTTCATGAAGGAATTCCACCAGCCATTCTCTTTTATGAAGGCCACATATAATACGCAGCATTCACACTCTTTAACTTTTAGTCCTTATTACTTCACACCTTGAGAATATTTAAGGATATCTTTTTCCTCAGTAATAACAAAAAGGGTCTTTCCTCAACTCTTATGATGTGATAAAAGTAGAGTATAAAGGACTGTCTGTGGTTTGGTACCAAAAGGTATATGTCACAGCTTTTACTTTCATCTGAAGAAGACTCTGTTCTTTTATCTTACTTGAGATGCCAAATTTATTTGCAGAGTAATACAGAAGAAATACGCAACAGGGAAGCCAGATCAGAAAGATCTCAGTGAAAACCTGGCAGCTACTCAGGGACTTGCACACATGATAACAGAATGTGATAAACTTTTTGAGGTGAGTGAAAGATTCAGATAGCATTATTCATGAAGGTAATAATCATATGGGAGCATACTTTGAAGTAGTTAGCCCATACTGTTTTTCCCACTTTGGCCTTGGAATAATAGTTCTTGGAGTACTTACTGAGTTGTGCCAGTGGAAGCTTCTGTGTGTCATTTCCTTCCAGCCTTTCTGCAAAGTTGTTTATTCATGTATTCATGTAGACTTATAGCTCACTATATTCCAAGGAATCTAGTAGGATAAGAACTGTTATACTTAAAGGAGATAGACCTCTTTCATGAGCAGAGCCAAAACAACTGCCTAAAAACACCTCCATTTTTCAATGTGATTTTGAGTTTGTTCTCAATGTTTTTTCTATTCTTAGGTCAAAACCTGGATAGTAGAATTAGCTGTGCAAAAGCCCTGACGGTTGGTTTTCAAGGCTACCTCTACGCTGTCCTTAGTGTCTAGGAGTTGGATAAAAACCACGTTCACTTTTTGTGTAATTTCTTTAGCTGTTTGACAACAGGTTCCTCATCAAACTACCAAATTTGGCTCAGCCATATTTACAGTATGCAGGAATTATCCAAAGAACACCTATTTTGAAGTCAGTGCCATCAAAATTAATGGGACAGGGTCCAAATCATATGATCTGAAGTACCTCCCATCAATGGTCCCCACTGACCCTCAGTTGCATAAATGTTTGCAATCACATGGTGAGCATAACTAGGGATGGCACCGACGCCCAACTGGGTCCAGGAGTCCGTCGGGCTCCCCCCCCTGCACCCCCAGACCACACCCACTGAGCCCCTGGCCTCACTTGCCCCTGCTCATGCCTTCCCAGGCGCTCCCTGCACTCACCCAGACCAGCCCGCGAGCAACTGCCATTTTGTCAAGGTTTTTTTTTTACAAAAGAGCTAATTAAAAATGTGCATATTTAAATATGCGCACATTCGGGCTGGGAAAGGTTGATCTATGCAATATTAGAGGCAATGCTGCATAGATCAAGCTTTCCTAGCCCGAATGTGCACATATTTAAATATGCACATTTTTAATTAGCTCCTTTTTCATAAAAATACCTCTGCAAAATGGCGGGCACTCGCAGACAGGACCCAGGGTGAGTGCGGGTGGCTCGCCGAGCTCATGGGGGCTCGAGCACAGGTCCACAGGGTTTGAGTGAGGGTGGCGCTTCAGCGGGCGGGGGTGCGTTCACACATTCCTAGGCATAACTCATGCCATCCCTTGATACAACCACAGTTTCTTGGTAGCAATTTCCACGATCGTTGCATAATATTTTCACGCCACTGCACTTATGAAAATCCCCATCATAAAGCTGGTAACTGTATCAAGGGATGCTCCAGCATATACTTTATGTCCTCCACATTCATTGTTTCCACAGGGGCATTTGGACTGCTTTATACAGTAGTACTTTGGACCAAGTGAAGTGACCACATCTTGTCAACTAAATCTGTTGATGATTGAAATATAGTCACACAGACTGTGGGGGTTGAAGAGGGCGAGAGAAGGGAAGAAGCAAGGCTAAAATCCTTAGATCATACTAAGTGGAAAGATGGCTGACAGTCTGCTCCTGTACACTCCAGTATAATTATAATGCCTCCAAACCTCCTGTAACTATATTTGTTATTTAGGGTACAATTCAATGGGGATACTGGGCCGCCTCTGAACTTGGAGGCGACCAACTATTCAGTGCAGGGTGGGCGGAGTGCAGAGGGGATCCTCTCCTCCATGCTCCACCCGCCCTACATTTGTGACTGGACAGCTGATTTTGGCTATCTAACCAGGGGCCCTCGGGGGGGGGGGGAAGGCCAGGCGAAGCATAGAAAGCATTGTAACAGCACTTTTGCTGTCCCCGCCCCACTCCAGAATGCCCCCTTTTCTGCTGCTCTGTGCTGCCCCTACGAGTGTGGAGCCAGGGACGAACTGCGCCTCCTACAAGATGGCAGGGGATGGGGTGCAGAGTCAGATTTCTGGAAACTGAGCTCAGAGTGCTGGCTCCGAGCTCAGTTTCCAGAAACCAAAAAATCCTGTGGCTGCCTAGAAGCTGTCTAGCAGCCATAGGATTGCTCCCTTATTTGTATTTTTAATCAACCCCATAACAAATCTGCTTTTAACAAGATTCTGGTTTGTAATCTGCTTTTAACCAGATTCCAAATGGTTAAAAGAATAAAATACAATTCAAAATAACAAACAGCACAAGATATATAAGAACACCATAAAATCTAAAAACAAAGTCTCTAAAATGCCTGGAAGAAAAGAAAGCTCTTTGCCTGGCGCTGAAAAGATAATAGTTTAGGCACCAGCTAATCCTCCTTGGGGAGGGCATTCCTTAAGTAGGGTACCACAACTAAGAAGGCCTCTCTCTTGCAACCATCTCCCTAACTTCTTTCTGTGAAGATGACTGGAAGAGGGCCTCCAAAGATGACCTAAAGGTCTGAGCAGGTACATATAGGGGGAGATATCCCTTTAGATACTCTGTGGTGTTGCTTAGGGCCAAGACAAATGCGAAATTAGATATGGGAATGCATTTAACATGGCTGTGTTTTCCTCTAACAATAGAGGCCGGGGTGGGAGGGAGTAGGATCAGGACCATGGCATACAAGGGGCCGATCTACACTTACGGGTTTTGTTGCTTCCAACGAGGTTTCACTGCCCGTCTTTCATACTACGCAGTACCTGCCTCAAACTGGAATTTCCCTCTTCCATGCTCCCGCTTTCAATACCTTGATATCCCAGTATTTCCCCTTAATATGCTCTGATTTTCTGCCTTCGCTACCATATCTGGTCGTAGTCCCCTCCCCTGCCTGTCCATATACGGCGGTGTTTGTGTTTCCCTCCTGTCCAATCACAGCTCTCGACGGCCCCATATCATCTTCCGGCTACTGATCACATAGCTTCCTCAGCACTCAATGTTTCCCCAGCAACAAGCAAAGGGCTGGATGCGCGTGCGCTTGTCTGATCTCAGAAGCTAAGCAGGGTCGGCCCCGGTCAGTAGTTGGATGGGTGACCAACTGGGAATCAGGTTTCCTGCACTGAGCAGGAGGTTGTTCTATCCCTTCAAATGAGACTAAGTTTTACCCCCTCCTATCCCCCGCGTCGGATTTGTTTTTTAATTAAGGCGTTATCTTTGAAGAATCGTGGCTTCTCCGCGATGTTTTTTTTTTTCTAATTCAGGCATGATCTTTGAAGATTCGAAAATTTGAAGATTCAAATCTGTTAAAGGTTAAATACCTTGCCTCATATGCTGAAGTCCTAGTCCTGCTCAGCATCCCCAGCCTATGGCTGCTATTTTTTAAAAGAAAAAATCAGACACATTATATACATTCAGTGTCACATCTGTTTGGGCTTTTTCCATTTTCCTCCTTTGACAGGCTGAAGCTGTCCCTTTCCTATTCTCCCAAAATGTGAGCTCTGTCTTATTCTTCCTCAACAAAGCTGGAAACAAGGATTCTGCAGATTTTTTTGCCTGTGATTGTCGGGGGGGTGGGGTGGAATAGTTGTTTTCTTCATTACTGGTTTGCTGGGCATCGCAGTTTGACGAAGTTACAGCCAAATGCAGTACTAGAGATACACCAGTGAGAATTAGAGTGATTGAGGGATTGAAAGACGGTTCAGGGTCAAATGGGATATCCTTCAGGATGAGAGATATTTGAGAGAAATGTCATGGTGCACAATTCAGTTAGGTATAGAATGAAATCAAAATCTAGATAGAATTCTTTCAGCTAAAAGGGAAGTCCAGAGTTGGCCAGATGTTTTCCAGGATCCTGAATTTGCTCCTGATGGCAGGAGCATCCCCTGGGTTGGAACCAGATGCTTCCATACTTAGAGTGACTAACATGAGCCCCATTTTTTCAGTGGCTCTACTCTTAAGTATGACAAAGTCTGGACCCAACCCCCTGACTGGGGGCTTCTCTACACCAGCAATTTGTTGCACACTCATGACTGGCCACTCACTGAGGTTTTCAGGTCCATTACACGATGTCATTGACATCCAGGACCCCTCCCATGCCTTTTCAGTTTTATCCCACTGTAAAAAACACTGGACTAAATCAGGTCTTTTTTAAAAATGCACAGAATTGGTAGCTTGTATTGCCGCCGTAGTGCTATATTTCAGACACTAGATGGCACTGTCTGAAGGGAAACATAGGAAAAGTGCTGAAATGGAAGGTTTCAATTCAAACCACATGGTCGCCTGTGTCTGCCAGTGTAATGGAGCTGATCATAATCCAGCAAGGAATCTGGGAGCAGAAAGCCCCGGTAAGGCAGCAGGATTTTCCATTAATATAGAGAAGCCCTCGATCTCTGCTTAGGCGACACTCCCACCCACAGAAGACAGGAGGCGAATTTCACCAATTCTCTTTCTCCTCACAGCCCCTTGTACCCCATGAAAATCTGCTCCAGAGGGTTAGGGCACCCTCTGGAACAATGTGGGTGGGGGGCCCTAAGGAAAAGGGGAATTGGCAAAAATTCCTCCCTCCTTCCACTGGAAGGATCCTCCACTGGATTTCATTCCCGTCTGTAAACTGAAGCCTAGTTTGGATACATGCCATAAGGTTGAATTAGCTCCACTAGGAGGACTTTCAATACATTCAATATTTCATTTTAACAGGTAGAGATATTATTATCATTATTACCAGGCAGATCACATATTTATTTTCTCTTGGTATTTATTCCCATATAGAATTTCCATCAAATAATTTTGCTTTTTCTAAAGAACAGATTCCAAATTAGTTCTTTATAATCTGCTTCTTTTCCCCATCTTCTCATACTTTGGAGCAGATCCCGCATGAGATGGTAACGCAGTCTCGGAATTCCTATGTTGAAGCTGAAGTGCGTTCTCCTACTCTGGAGGAACTGGGCAAGCAAATGGATGAAGAAGGTGGGAATTACCAGACTTATCTTGAAAATCTTATGCAGAACCTCTGTAAAGAAGCTAAGGAGAAATTCAAAGGATGGGTCACTTGTTCCAGCACAGAAAATACAGAACTTTGCTTCAAAAAGGTAATTTCAACAACCAAAAATCATCTATCCACATCTGCATGATAATTGGAATATCATGTGGGGACCCCAGTCTTAAGCTCCATCTTTCACTGAGAAATATTGGTCATGAACCTAAGGGCCACACAGACACTGGTATTTTCTGAAATTAGTGTGTTTATAGAGGTGGATCCAGATTTAGTCATACTTAGAGTAGACTAACCTATGTTCCATTGATTTCAGTGGGTCTACTCTAAGTAGGACTATACTGGATACTATCTCATGGATTAGTAGGATTAACTTTGAATCCAACCCATAATTATTTAAAGGTATAATTTGCACCCAAAAAGGAAAAAAAGGGGAAGATATAACCACAGATAAAAAAGGAAAGGAAAATTTGCTTCTAAAGAAAAATTGGCAAAATATATACAAATCATGCCCATTTAAGCAGGGGTCCCCAACCTTTTTGGACCCAAATTCAAATTTGGGAATTTGAGAAACTGCTGTGGCACCACAACAAAATGCCTTATCAGTGTATCACCACTTTGGCATCTACCTGTCATGTCTATGGATCTTAGGCTGTGTTTTATTCAGCAAAAATGTTCTTTTCGTGTCTATTGGACACCACAACGTCTCTTTAATAAGAGTTTGTCTAATTCAGCTCATTGCTGGCAGTGCAATATAGCAAGCAAATGCTTCTTTTAAACATGTGTTTTGGCAGTGTCCAGTAGTTGCTTCTTTTGGGGAGGAGGTTATTACACAGATAAATCTTGTTCTGGAATAGTCTTTACTATTCACTGATGTACACACTCTTTTAAATTATTTACCTGCTTCATGGAAATTAACAAATGGTCATCGTAAATGGATTTTCTGCACCCTTTTGACTGCTAAAAGACTGATATTACTATGTTGGAAGGATAAACTTTCACATCCTATAATGCAATGGATTGAGGACCTTACAACGCTTTCAGTATTTGAACAGGTGACATATAGATGCCACCTTCAGATGGCTACATTTGGACATTTGGTCAGCTTTTGTGGAAGCCTATGTATAATTGCTAGAAAGCAGCTAGCATTTCATATGGATTCATTGCTATGGATATATACAAATCCATGTACGTATATTTAAAAAAACAGGATTAAAAAAAATTTAAAACATTTTGCAGCCACAGGCACCATGTTGGGGACCCATTTGTGAGTGCCATTAGAGGTGCCCATAGGCTCTACATTGGGGACCCCTGCATTAAAGACTTCCTTTTAAATTAGAGCCAGCCAGCACTTCAGGCCTCATTTTTTCAGACATCATAGAGAGGTTCCAGTACCTAATTGCCTTTGAAATGGATTTACATAACCAACATACATCAGGATTTGAGTGGCCTTCTTTCCCCCTCAGTCCTCCTGGCACCCCAAAATGTGTTTGTTTAAGATTGAGGGACCTTCCAGGTGGCATCCAACATAACCTGGGGTGTTGCAGATGGAGGGGAAAACTGCAGCACACAGTCCTGGGGCCACAGAGAAAGGCTTCTTTGTATTCTTACCTATATCTTATCTATAAGCTTACCACCGCATTCCCTTCTCTCTCCTCCCCCACTCCGCCGGCCAAATTAAGGTTGGAGATGGAAATCCTTTAAGGCTATGGAAGGCATCTGTGGAAGTTGAGGCTCCTCCATCTGTTGTACTGAATCGCGTGCTAAGAGAACGCCATCTTTGGGATGAGGATTTCTTGCAATGGAAAGTCATTGAAACCTTAGATAAGCAGACTGAGATCTATCAATATGTTTTGAATAGTATGGCTCCCCATCCTTCTAGAGACTTTTTAGTCCTCAGGTAAGTTGATTTAGTGGTACAAGCAACTACCTTATTGCCTAGCCATATTTAACGTCTCTGCATTTGTAATTCATATATCCGATGTCATCTTCCTATGGGCTTCATTCTTCAGTCAATAGTTTTCCTGAATGATTGTTCCAAATTAAAAACCACAACTACACATCCTGTAATCTGAGTGCTGTTTACAAAATGCTCCCATAAAACAATAAATACTGGGCACTTTCTCAAGCCAGGTGTCCAACAAGTCCTGTTGTGTAATTTATGCAGCTGCATATGTTGTCAGAATAGCATAAATGCAGCTCATCCAATTGTTCTGGCTTTGCCCTCTCTCTGGAGAATGGCTTTTGTTTCATGGAATTTATTTTATTTTGAAATTAAGTTAAAAATACAGGCAAAGAAGAAGAAGAACACACATAACTATACAACGAGATCACTAAAGAAACTCACTGTTTATAATCCTTTGTATATCATGGATATGCTTGGAGGACAGCTAGAATAAAACAGCCAAAACCCTAAATGGCTGGGGGCCAGGTTTCTGAAAGACCGCCTTTCCTCCTTTTATGAATCTGCCCAGAATTTGAGTTCATTATCTCAGGCCCTGTTGTGTGTCCCACTGCCTAGAAAGCTGGATACTTGTAACAGGGCCTTTTGTATAGCAGCCCCCCAGTCAGTTCTGGAACTCCCCACGAAGGTTACACTAACCTCCTCTTTAGTGCCCTTTGGACAGCTGGTGAAGACAAGATTGTTCCACTGAGCTTCTTATAGTTAATGCCATTCTCTGTTTTTATTATTAATCCATAGTTTTAAAATCTTTTAAGTTTTTGCATTTTAATATATTTTATTATTTGCATTTGTTTTTATTGTACATTTCCTTGAGTTCTCATTGAGCAGAGTGGAGATCCAAAAATATTCTAAATAAATAAATAACTTTCTAGTGAAAGACTGGATATATCTTATGTAGTATATATAAGGTGTAGATAGATACAGATACAAATCACTTTGCTTAGACTCTGAGAACAATTTGTTTTTAAAACACGTTTCTTAAGGCTTTGGGGGGTAAAATGTTGTAATACATGTAGAAAAAAGAATGTTGCCGTACTTTAAAAAAATGCAGGCCTTCAAAATGAATTGTTAATGAAAGATATGTATTTAAATATTTTCCTTATATCATATAAAAGGACAACAGACAAAAATGTAATCACATTTTACATTTTTAAGGGAAGTAATTGGCCCAGGGTATCATATCTAAACACATACTTCCCCACCACCATCAATACACACATAGAAGTATAGGGCAGTCTCAGAATATAAAGATCCCATTACTCTTTCTCATGTATCAAGAGCAAATGGAGAAGACTAGATTCTTCAGACCTGTGTTGGAGAAGCTCTTCATAATGTTGCCATAACTGCTGTTGAAGGAGACATCCCAAGTAAAAGATATGCAAGAGTTAGGCTGTCTACTGACAAGTACTTATTTGGATCAACAACATTGATTTCAGATTTACCATCGCACAAGCTCTGATCCAGTGTCAATAATTTCATATATGCCCTGACTTCAGGATGAAAAGTCCTGAAAAGCTATTTCCTCAGGCATTGTCCAATGGAGTTCCAATTGCAATCAGCTTCTAGTCTAGGGAGTTCCACTCCAAAGATCAACCTTTGCACATTCTGAACTCTCTTTAAAGAGCTACATGTATACACGTGTGGACATTCATGTCCATCCATTCACACAATCAAGTCCATCTACAGGGCTTTGAAGCTATGGATTGGACAGAAATTAGGGAACGAACGAATGAACGAAAGAACGAATGAATAACTGAAAAACAATAATCTTTAAAAAGGGTTCATTGCCTGGTTTCACAAAACCATTCTCCAAGTAAGTCAGAGAGTAGCAATAGATTTTACAAAGACACAGAGCTGCCACTGAAAACTGTATGTCCCCTCTCATCAGCACTGCGTAAGCAGTGCTTACAGGTGGAGGAATCTTACTCTGTTGAAAATTAACTAATTGCCTACAAAACCTTTCCCGACTGCCCCATCAAATGAAGTACAGTGGGTGACCACGCGTGAAAGGGACTTTTCAGCAGTGGCCCCCTGGATGTGAAATGCCCTCCCAAAGAAGTCCAGCTGGTGCCTACTTTAGTATTTCCCAGCACCAGGCAAAGACTTTTGTTTTTATTTTCCCAGGCCTTTTAATTTATGTGGCATTTTACTATTGTTTTGGCTCTGCGAATTTGTATTTCTCTGCTTTGTGTAATTAATGCTGTGGAGTAGGGTTGCTCTACTCTCTGTTTTTAAAGTGGTCATTTTGGCACTGTACTTGTGTTTGCTGCATTTTATTCTAATTGCATTTATCATTCTTGTTTTTATCTTGTAAGCTGCCCAGAGAACTTCTGTTATAGGGCAATCTATAATTAGTAAAAAGAAACAAACAAAATAG
Source organism: Heloderma suspectum (assembly GCF_057233095.1). Lineage (NCBI taxonomy): Eukaryota > Metazoa > Chordata > Lepidosauria > Squamata > Helodermatidae > Heloderma > Heloderma suspectum. Next base: position 39,717,626 of record NC_139460.1, on the reverse strand, counting down.
AGGAAATGCTGGAACTACCCCAAGATTTCAAGCCATCTTTGCTTTCCTTGTTCTGCAAAGCTCCATCTCTTGACTCCACTAAGTCTCATTCCCCAAATCTGTTCCCCAAGTCAGACCTAGATCTGTCAGGACTGAGAGATCTGGCTCACTTGAGAGCTAGTTTAAGAAGAAAACCTGAGCAATCTCTCTTGTTCTAATAAATACCTGTATGATTGGACTTGATCCTCAGTATAATGCACTTGTTCTAAAACAGATACTCACATTTACTTGATAAATTCTTAATATGGTTCTTGTCTTCTTGGGTTACAATTAATCCCTTTATTGTCTGCCATTTACCTCAGCCTAATTCTCCCACCCCCTGCCGAGGGCTGCCTCCTTGGATAAAACTGCAGCTCTTAATTCTTCCCACAACATCATGGCAGACGTTTTAAAAAATATCTATCAATCAATGGCAGAGTCCAGGTTTAGGGACTTATACTGAACTAGGGACAAGCAAAAGCCTGAAAGAAGAGAGAGCTACAAGGCTAGATGCCTTCCTTTTATTATAGTTCCTCCCCTCCGACTAACATTTCCTTTTTGTTTTAAACCCATTTTAACAGAACATGGAGAATGGACTTGCCTAAGGGAATGTGCATATTAGTGGCTGTCTCTGTAGAACATGAAGAAGCTCCTCCGATGGGAGGTGTGCGAGCAGTAGTTATGGACTCCCAGTATTTAATAGAGCCTTGTGGCTCTGGGAAATCTCGCCTGACACAGATCTGCAGGGTTGACCTCAAGTAAGTACGCAGGGGCCAAAATGGTGATTGGCAGGTTCTGTTAATTCGGTCCTGTTTAATTTCAGAACCTACACCAAATGGGTTCTAAACACCCAGTGGGTAACTACAGTTGCGAGCTTTAAACCACAAGTAGTAAGCAGGAGGATAAGAAGGAGGAGTCATAACAATGTTAGAAGCTCAAGTTGTTACCTTGCTAGCTCCATTTGTAGTGCCAACTTTGTTCTGCAATTCTTTTGGTTAATCTCATATTTTTGTTACATTCTCTTTCCCTGTAATCACAGAGGAAGTTTCTAACACTTATATAACCACCATGCTACTTTCTTTAATTTTGTAATTTTCTTAAATAAAGCATTAAATAGATTTCAATTTACTTTTCAGTCTGTGGTGATGCTTGCCTGTTTGGACTTACCTTGGTTACCCACCAAAGTGTTTACAACCCAGTTGGTGTAGGTTCTGAAGTTAAACAGGACCAAATTAACCGGTTCCTGCACAGAACTAACCTTTCTGAGTGTTGCTTGGCAAGTGTAGCCAAGAGAGTGTAATTGCTTCTGTTTGGAGAAGGAACTCTGCCTTTTGGTTAATATAAAAAATGATTCAAAAAGATATGCAAACTAATCTTACGCTTGCATATTCAGTAATATATTCCATTGAGTGCAATGGAACTTACTCCTAGGTAACTGTGCATCGGGTGGCAGCCTAAGTAAAAGAACAGTTTTACATACCTGATTAGCCTCAAATCCAGCATAATTTTTCATAGCTATTAGATTATTCCTGGACTGATTCTCTTGGTTGTATACATCTCTCAAATTATTGTCAATTGCAGTTCAGTTTTCTGAATAGGTATGGTACAGGAGATCAACTGGTGTGGAAAGCCACATAAGGATTCCACATGAGAAAATGTGTAAAGAGGAAAATATTACTTACATGAAAATATTTCATAACTTTTAAAACCATTTTACAAGTCCCCCACCCCCAATTCCTGTAATTGAACATGGTGGCTACCATTTTGTAACTTACAAAATGTACTTGGACTCAGGAAAGCTCCAGAAGTGTCCATTTCCCAAAGCTCTCCTTACTCTGTCTGGAGCAGGGATTTGAGCTGAATTGAACATCTTAGTGATATGTTCATGCTGAGTCTGACTGAACACAGGTAAGAGCTCACTATCGAGTCTACTCTGTGGTGGTGAGGGTGGCAAACAGACAGTTCTTTTCCACCAAGTGGAAAAAAGTCCAGCAGAGCTTTTCCGAGTGGTTTGTGGCTTGTTACATTCTGGGCCAGGGAGAGAGACTGTGGAACCCTCGGTTGCACGCTGTGACGAGTTTGCACGGCACTTTGAAGATAAAGTCGCTCAGATTCGCCATGCATTGGACACCACAATTAATGCAGTTCCATTGGTAGAGGCATTCAGAGCACCGTCTGGTCCAGTTCTGTTGGATGAGTTTCAGTTATTGAGGCCTGAGGATGCAGACAAGGTGCTTGGCCAAGTCCGATCAACCAGTTGTGTGCTTGACCCTTGCCTTTCATGGCTTATTAAATCAAACAAGGAGGGGATGTCCGGTTGGGTCCAGGAGGTTGTGAATTCCTCCTTGAGAGCGGGAGTGGTGCCGGCTGCTTTAAAAGAGGCAGTAATCAGACCACTCCTGAAAAAGCCTAGCCTGGACCTGGAGGATGTTAACAATTATAGGCCAGTGGCCAACGTCCCCTTCCTGGGCAAGGTGCTTGAGCAGGTGGTTGCAGGACAGCTCCAGGCACTCTTGAATGAAACAGATTATCTAGATCCATTTCAATCAGGCTTCAGGCCTGGTTTTGGAACGGAAACTGCCTTGGTCGCCCTGTGGGATGACCTCTGCCGGGAGAGGGACAGGGGGAGTGCAACCCTCATGATTCTTCTGGCCCTCTCAGCGGCATTCGATACCATCAACCATGGTATCCTTCTGGATAGGTTGTCTGGGTTGGGAGTTGGAGGCACTGCACTGCAGTGGTTCCGCTCCTACTTGGATGGCTGACTCCAGAAGGTGGTGCTGGGGGATTATTGCTCTGTGCAATGGCAATTATGCCATGGGGTTCCACAGGGCTCTATTTTATCCCCCATGCTGTTTAACATCTACATGAAACCGCTGGGGGAGGTTATCCGGAGGTGTGGGCTGAGCCGCATTAATATGCGGATAACACCCAGCTCTACCTCTCTTTCTCATCAAACCCAGGGGAGGCAGTGGCTGTTCTGAATCAGGGCCTGGGCACAGTAATGGACTGGATGAGGGCCAATAAACTGAAACTCAATTCAAACAAAGTGGAGGTACTGTTAGTGGGTGGTTCATCTGCCCAGCTAGGTGATATTCAACCTGTTCTGGAGGGGGTTGCACTCCCCCTAAAGGATCAGGTTCGTAGTTTGGGGGTGCTCTTGGATCCAGAACTGTCACTTGAGACACAGGTGAACTCAGTGGCACGGAGCACTTTTTATCAGCTTAGGCTGGTATACCAACTATGCCCTTATTTGGACAGAGATAGCCTAGCTACAGTTATCCATGCTCTGATAACTTCTTGTCTGGATTACTGCAATGCGTTATACGTGGGGCTGCCTTTGAAAATGGTCCGGAAACTTCAGCTAGTCCAAAACAGGGCAGCAAGATTGTTAACAGGAACTGGCCAACGAGCTCATATTACGCCAGTACTTTTCCAGCTGCACTGGCTTCCAGTCCATTTCCGGGCCCGATTCAAAGTGCTGGTATTAACATTCAAAGCCCTTAACAGCTTGGGGCCAGGTTACCTGAAGGATTGCCTCCTCCCATATGTGCCTGCCTGGACCTTAAGATCATCGTCAGCGGCCCTTCTCCGTGAGCCCCTGCCAAAGGAAGTGAGGCGGGTGGCTACTAGGAGGAGGGCTTTTTCTGCTGTGGCACCCCGGCTGTGGAATGAGCTCCCTAGTGAGGTTCGCCTGGCACCTACACTGTATTCTTTCTGGCGCCAGGTGAAGACCTTTTTATTTTCCCAGGCATTTTAGTATTTTAGCTCTTTAGACTTTAGCTTTGCTGTTTTAAATCTGTATTTTAAATTCCTGCACTAGGTTTTATTCTGGTTGTTTTATTTACTGTGGTTTTAATGTTGTATATATTTTGTATTGTTTTATTGTGTGCTCTTTGGTTTTAATTTTTGTGAACTGCCCAGAGAGCTTCGGCTATTGGGCGGTATACAAATGAAATGAAATAAATAAATAAATAAATAAATAAGTGATAAGCACAAGTGTAGTAATACAAAGTGTGGCTTGCATAGACATCACTACGGCCGAATCCCGTATTTGATACATGGGGCACTTCATTCTGATATGCTGCCTGACAATTTCAATTACATAATAAAAAATAACTACAAAACCTTAGGTCCTGATCTTCACATTTTAGGGGCTTGTGCACCCCCCCACGCCATCCCATCCTCCAGCACGGCTGCAAGGAGGAGCTTGGAAGCTTTTCAACTAACTGCAATTTCTGATTATTCCGTTCTTTTACATGGATCTTTGCATAGTTCTGTACTTACATCTCATGCACACACAGCCACAAGGACACGAAACAAGCAAAGGGCTGGATGCACCCGATCTTGTCTGATCTTGGAAGCTAAGCAGGGTCACCCTGGTTAGTACTTGGATGGGAAAACACCTGGTAATCAGGCTTCCTGCATTAAGCAGGGGGTTGGACTTGATGGTCTTGTAGGGCCCTTCCAACCCTATGATTCTATTATACTTTCTATTATACTTTTTATGAAACTTGTCCAATGTGACCAGGATCTAATCTGTCATTCAGCACTTTAGTCATTGGTGTATTATTTACTTACTTACTTACTTACTTACTTACTTACTTACTTACGGAATCTACTTTGAATTTTGAATCCCAGGAAGGTTATAAAAGGAATACCTCTTGGGATGGGGGAAAGATTTCTCCTGTGATTTAAATATAGTTCTAGAACTCACTGAGAGATAAGTATGTAATTGCACTCTTCCAGATGGAACTACGTTTCAGCATACAAACGAGCTATCTTGAAGCTCCATCATTCTGCGTTATTCAATATAGGAGTTTATTTTCTAAAAATATAAAGTAAGGTAATAATGTACCACTTGCCCACTGAGCTGATCTTAAAGCTGACAGGCATTATTATTCTTAAATATTTTATATTGCAGTTTTAGGCTTCATTCCTGATCCCAGTTCTGCATACAGAAATCATCTGAAATAAGATAAGAGCTAACATTAGGCTGAATGAGGGTGCTATCTCAGGCAACTGATTTTGGGTGTAATGAAAAGGGATCCATTTATTATTTTTAATGTTATTTTTACATCCAGGGAGAGGCTGTTATGGGATTTTCTGCATCAGGTGCCAAAATAATTTGACTGGCTTTGGGTACTATACACCTTTACTTGGCAACTGAGGGCAGAGGAGGCACCATTTTCTGTTTCACCTGAGGCAGCACAATGTCTTGGGCCAGCGATGAAGACATGCTACACATCTGTGACCAGGCTCAGAACTATAACCTCTATGAGTACCACAAGTTTGTTTTTCTTGTTCATCCACATAATAACACTGCTCTCATTCACATTCTACAGATGGGAAAGCTACCCAGAGAGATAGCCACCCAGAAAGTCTGAGAAACACTTTACATGTTACAGAAGAAGCTGTGCCTCTCTGTTTCCACTGTGGGTTGACCTCATTTTTTTCTCTACATTTCAGGACATTTTTGCGCCTGAAATCTTGCATTAAATAGATGCCCAGTATCTATTAGTATTAGTATTAAATAGTAGCCACTTGTTTCCAGATGTGAATGTCCTTCAGACTTTACAGAAGCACACACTGGAAATGTCTGCCATTTGGGAGGAGGGATTTGACCCGGGATTTCCTAGATTCAGGCCCAACCATCTAGATATTGGTCCACATTGATCTGGGTTGCAGCCCACCGTGGCAGTGCTCACAGGTGCCAGGTTGCCGATTCACGCCTCCTGCCACAGCTTCACATGACATTCAACCCGGCAAGGGTAGCTTGTTGGGGTGGTTAACAAACCACCCCACAACCATACAACAGGGCAAGTGCTCTGGGTGGTTTGTTAGCCACCCCATCAAGCCACCCTCGCCAGGTTCAGAAGACACAACAACCCATGCCCAGCAATGGTAATTAGGGAAATGAGCTGCCATGTAACCAGCATGTGCGGGAGTGGTTAACAAGACACTGCCGCCTATTAACCACCCTCGTGGGGTATGAACCGGGCCATTGGCTTACTATATATCAGGGGAAAATGTACACTTTTCAGAGATGGATCCAGGATCTGCTTTCCATGAGAGGAAGGGCTCTGCTTGTGGAAGGTCCCCCTGCCTGTCCCATTTTGGGGGACCCTCCCCATCTTCCCACAGCACAGCTCACCCCATTCACCAGGGCCTCCTGACTGTCTGGATAGCATTTTTAGATGGCTGGAGGAAAGATGGTGTGACGAAGCCCATTTCCATCAGCACAGTCGATCCAGCATAAATCTGGATCCAACCCATTTTATTTTCAGACCATGGTTTCTCATAATTACCATAGGTATGTCAGTGCCTGTAGGTTCTGTGTATTTACTCTAATGCCCTCAGAAGGGTGCAGGAGATTTCCATTTCTGTTTTGTTAGCATTTATGACCTACCGTTTCGATGAGTTTGGGAGGAGGAATGCTTTTTACAATAACCTTTCCTCTTTACTTCCCTGCAGAGGTCATTCATTAGAATGGTACAATAAAGGCTTTGGACATCTGTGTGCAGCTGAAGTTGCTAATATCAGAAATTCATTTCAACCTCTAATTGCGGAGGGACCAGAAACAAAAATCTGAGTGTTGGAGACCCTGCATGTATGGAGTTCCATGTATGCACTAGAGCCACTGGATTCAGCCTACCTTTATGCAATAGCTGAGCAAGGATTGTCTGGAAGGCTCTGCCATTGTCTGGAAATGTCAGTCACTAATCCTCACATCCCACATCTATCGATTTCCTTCACTGAAGAACATTTTTCAAAGAATTTATTCAGGTTTTAAAGGAAGCCTTTGCTTGCGTATGGCAAAATTCTAATATTTAAAAGCTTCTGAGAAGCTTATTTTACAGTGTAAATAAGAAATGTAAATATTGTATATACTTTGCTATGTATAATATCTATCTATATATATATATGTGTGTGTGTATATATATAATATTAAGTTTTGTATATAAGCTAGTGCTTTCTAGAAGAAATTCTCTGCATCTGATTATAATTATTTTCACTCTGTTAGATCATAGTATCTCCCAGCTTTTGTTAACAGCATTTGCTATTATTGCAAAACTATGACATCATCAGTGTGATAACTAGCAACAAGTGGAGTATGTAACGCTGTTCCCATGTTTGCACAGTTTATAAGGGGATGCATGAAGATGGATGTAGGAGGGTTGAGAAGAGGCTGTTAAGAGGAAAGAGAATCGTACAGTCAAAAGTAAGGAACAATGGAATATTGGTCTAGCTAGACAGCCTGTTATCCCGGGGCATTATAATTTGGTAAACAATAATTTACAGTGGCCTCTAGAAAGTCAGAAACTACAGTTGCAGCTAGGGATGTATGGATTTTGTTAAATCCATTCTATCTGTGTTTTGCAGATTATGAATCTTTTGTTCCGTGGTCTGCTCATTAACTGAATTGGATTTTTTTAGGGATGTATGAGAATTCATTCCACTTACACAAGTGCGCATTAGTGCAAGTGCAGATTTGCGTTAATGCGTATTAGTGCTAATGCGAATTTGTGCAAATCCCTCCCTCCCCCCCCCCCCCAGCTAAAAAACAGTCTGCAAGTCTACGTGGCTCAGAAAAAGCTGATCCGTTTTTGATTCATAGAAATCTGAACTCATTTGAATTTGGGTGCAGATTTTTTCTAGCACCCTAGTTGCAGCCCAGAAAACATACCAGTTGCCTTAAATAATGGAATAGCAAAGTCATTAGATCAGCTGAAAGCTCACTATTTGCAATATTCATGATATTTGTTGGTCTAATGGGCTAATTCTAAAATTTGCCATGTTAACAAATAAAAGCTTAGAATGTGGTGAACCAACTGTTTCACCTACGTGCTATCACACAACGTAACATTACATAGAAGTTGTTTCCAAAAACCAGTAACTGTTGCTTAGGATTTGAACATAAGGATGGCCATTCAAACCATTCATGCTAGAACAGTCCCCTTGACATCCATAGGGCTATTCTAGAGCAAACAATAAGTAATTTAAAGCTTGTGGTTTGAGATCCTGTCCTAAGATTTGATGCCCCTCCCAACATGTGAAGATTCAGGTCCTAATTCAGAGGAAATTACTCATGGTTACATTTCATTGAAATTAATGAGTTAGTCATGACTAAAGCTATTACAGAAATGAGCTGCCCAGAAAACATTTCGTTATAGGACATACATAATAATATAATAACGTACATAAATAATAAAGGTTGTAATGTCCTGGTTCGCAGTACAAATCTTGGCAACTCTTTATGCTGTCCTTCTGTCCATGGCAAGCATTATGACCCCATAGTTCTTGTCTAGCTTTGGATTACAACCCAAACTAGAGAAGAACTCTTACCTACCTTCCACGCCACACACTTACTTGGCTGCAGGTGTTGAAATGGCAGCAGAAGCAGGGAAGAGAGGTCTCTTCCACCCTCCCTGGCACCTTGCAGTGGCAGCTTTTCAGGTGCTAGGGGCCCTTGGAAGTATAGTTTTGGGAGGCCCTAGCATTGAAGATGCTCCTGTAGCAGTATTGCAAGAGCATGAAAGTAGGGAGAGACCTCCCTCCTTGCTGCTACAAGAGCAGCAGCAGTAGCCACAAGTATGTAAGGGAAAGAAAGAGATCTTCTTTCCTTCCTAGCAGCGATAATTAGGTAAGGAAATTTGGTTCAGTGGTGGGAGAGGTACCAACTCCATCATGCCCCCAATGATGGGGGGATGTGATGGAGCATAAACTGGGCATGGGAATAAATATGCCATTTTCCAACTCCTTGGGAAAATAGCTCAGTTAGCCAAGCCCTTGTCAATCAAGCGCAGAGGGGCTGCCCATCACTTTTCAGGTCTAGGTTGCTCCATTGATTTTCATGAGGCTTGACCACAACTAACTTCCTCTGAGCTGGGGGTATACCAATAGCAATGCCAGTACATCACTAGAAATGGTGGTATGAACTGGACTACTGGTCTAAAGAAAATATTACACAGTAGTTGCCAATCGAAGATTGCTCCTAGAAATATTAGGCGCCTTCAAACAACCTCTTAGTTGTTAATAATCGTCTTAAAGTATTTAATTTAGAAATCCTGCCTATATAAACACAAGCCCTTTTGTATCAAAGATTATGTTGAGCTGTGTTTCTACCCACAGAATATCCACATCATAGGGGCTAGATCTCTTACAGTACAATCCCATGTATGTCCACTCAGACATAAGCTCCACTGAATTCAATGGGTCTTACTCCAAGGTAAGTGTATAGGATTGCCACCTTAATAAGCTTTTTAACACTAAACCTTTTTTTTTTTAAGTTTTTATAATGTGCATCATAAATTGAAAAGGACTAAGTAATCTCTGGGACGTAGTAGTAACAACGTTGAGCGTTTTTTTATCCTGTCTAGGATGACCTTATGATTTGATCTTGAATGCTTGACTTGGAAGTAAACCCCATTTAAATGGGACTGAAGTTCTAAGTAAGACTTTTTCAGGATGTCAGTTTGTTCCTCATTAATGAGAACAGGGTCGGCTGCTGGTATTCTGGAGCAGTAACCTAAGGCTCCGTTGGATAGCACATATTCAGGGACTACTTATTTTCGTAAATGGGAAAATGCTTTAAAATGAATAATTATTTTTGAAATAATTTATGGAGAACGGGGTTTCTTAATAATAAAAAAATCAAGCTCACATAGAACAAAAATGTAAGGTTTTTCCTAATTTAGTTTAAAACATACTGTTGTTTTCCTACAGATTAAAGTCAGATTCATCCTGGCTTCTATACGTTGTTGTACATGTCTGTTTAGTCTAGCTACAGTTCTATACATGTATACCTGGGAGTAAGCCACATTGAGCTAAGTGGAGTTTGCTTCTGAGTAGACATGCATGGGTGAGATCAAATGTTATATGAATGGACTCCCACCTGTACAATAGGACTTTCCCCTCCTCTTCTCTCCCCTGCAAACTGCCCCCCCCAAGCCTGATCTAGAGGGTTCCCATTATTTTAAGTCAATCAACGTGTGCCACTGAATTTGATTCAGTAGACTACAGTGTATTTCCTACAAGGACAGGGTTGCCTACTACTGCTTTTTTTCTGGCATCTCTCTTATACCCTTAACAGCTGCTTGACAAGCAGACGTTCAGCAAATGAAGCTTTTTTCCACCACAGAGATGCAGTAATAGGAACAGGTTTCACTTACTAAACTTCTGCTTCACACAGGTGTTAAGGACACAGGTGTCCTGCTGGTAAAAAAGGTGGCAACATTATATAAGAAACTACAGCGTTTTACACCACAGTGCAAAAATAGCTTTGCTTGGGAATCTACAATTACTATGACCTGCATAGTATGTTTATAGTATAGATCAGCATGTTTGTGATTTCTGTGCAATGCCACATATGGGATGGTGCCTGCACAGACCACAGGCAGGAATTCCCAGAAAGATCTACCACTACAACCCTATACATGTCTACTCAGAAGTAAGTCCCACTGGGGCTTATTCCCAAGTAAGTGGAGGTAGGATTGCAGTTTAAGTGATGCTCAGCGGGGAAAGAAACGCACTGTGATCTGCTCAGGATCCTTTTCATCTGGCCTTACTTCATATACTCTAGGGTTGAATTCTGCCATTGACGATAGAGGCCTATTGTCTGGGGCGCCCTGGCACTAATTAAGCCCTGCACTTGCCATTCCGTGATCTTAGTTGATTCTTTCCATCTGTCCCCATGGTATGCATGCATAATGAACTGGCCATGTGATCATGTTCCCATCTCTCAGCAATCTGGGTTAATGTAAACAAAAATACTCGCATTCAGCCTAAGCGAAAGTACAATCCTGGACTGAAAAGAGGACCATGGATCAGGGGCAGAGCGCATGCTTTGCATGCAGAAGCTCCCCTGTTCAATCCCCAGCATCTCCAGGTAGGGCTAGGGAAGATTCCTGCCTGAAACCTGGAGAACCCCTGCTGGTCAGGGCTGACAATACTGGGCTAGACGGACCAATGGCCTGACTCGGTGTAAGGCAGCTCCCTGTGTCCTCTGTTTTTTGGTCTTGCGAATTGGCCTCAATCTGCATGCAACAGATTATGCTCTCGATTCTATAAAAATCTGGAAATTAGGAAGACCAAACGTATCTGACTTAGGTCTTTCTCTCTATTCTGTATCTGCAGCCACTGCAAAAGTATGATTACGCCAGTGCCAGGGTGTGGCCATGTAAACGGAATGGGACTAGTGCAGGGCCGGTTTTACCACTAGGCAGAGTGAGGTGGTCACCTCAGGTGGCAGATGCTGGAAGGCAGCAGCAAGGTGCTGGAGGAGAGAGCTGAATGCCAAGTGGCCTGCTCTGTGGCCCCTAAGTTTACCTACTGCCTTCAGGTACAGTGGAAGATGCTGTTCCATTGTCAGTGTTGAAGAAATATTCCAGCTAGCTTTTGTACATGGAGTAGGAGAGGGCACCATCTTGTTCTTTGCCTCAGGAAGCAAAATGTCTTGGGCCGGCCCTAGACTGATGCCAGGTCTGGCAGAGGAGATGGGTTGACTCCAACTGCCGACGGTTGAAAAGAGCTGGTTGGCATAAAGACGGGTGGAGTGGGGGAACGTATACAAGCACCATAAGATAGTGGAACATTTATCAAGCCATTCTGAAGTGTCATAGTTCAAATTCAGAAATTATAATTCAAAGTCAGAGGATAAACCATATTGAATTATATTGTAAATGCTTCAAGAGTTGCTTCCTGTCAGCAATATAGCAATATTGATTGTAAATATATTTCAAAGGGAAGCATCTTCTCCTCTTTAGGCTACACCCGGAACCTTCTTGTATTTTCATTGCTCAGATTTATCTGAGTGTGTACCAGGAAATTGTTTTTGGTGGTAGCGTGTAAGTGAATGTCAACTTCCCTGCTTTGTCAGTACAATATAGAAATAGTTTCTGTTAGAGCTGATTCAGTGAGCCAAAACAGACCTTACATTAAATCCATATCTAGCAGCTACATTTGTTTTACATTTTTACTCTAGAGTAGGTGCAGAGAGCCTGATCTGGATCTTAAATGCGCCCTACACCCCCCCCACACACACACACACACACAGACAGTAGGGTCCTAATCTGGATCAGGGGCCCCTGCACCTTCACTAGAGTAAAAATGGGAGAGACGACCACATAGCTGCTAAATATGGATTTAAAGTAATGTCAGCTTTGGCATTACGTCTACAGATTTACCCCAGGGATTAGTTTAATAAATATATAATTCAGACATATGTGATAATCCAGAAACCTTGATTCATAAACTGTTACCATTTTTAGCATCCTTTTCAAACACTCTGGGTGCTTCCAGACAAAGCTTTTATTGTGTAATCACCATGTCTCATTCATGGGATTTTACAACGGGTCCAGACAACATCATCATCTACTTGTAGCTCTCCCAAGTTTCCCCACTGCTTCTTCTGACTTTTTGTCCCCACAAAAACTCTGTTAAACCCTCTTTCACCTTGTTTAAGGAGCCTTTTTTATTAGTATTGCTAAGAGCCATCTGTCTGGAAGCACCCAATGATTATATTTTGAATATAAAAATGGCAGAGCCACCATAAACCAAGGTCATCCAAAATGTGCCATGATACAACACAAGTACAATATCAAATCCCCTCTTCCAGCCCTTCCTACATATAAAATAACTAGGGATGGAGACCAATTTTGAAAATAAGGGAAGGGAGTCAGAAATGAACTCTGCCACATCAGCAATTCTCAAGTAGTGAACCAACGCCACCTCTCACCTGCTCTGAATTTTGTCTCCACTTATTATGGCTCAGCACCAGCCCTTTCATCTGCCAGTTGCCATCCTCCATACTTTCACAAACTTGGGGCACAATCATATGTATGTTTAGATGGAAAAAAGGCTACAGCTCCCAGCCATGCTGCCTTGGGTGGGGAATGCTGGGTGTTGTGTGACTTTTTTCTGTCTGAACATGCATAGGATTGCGCCCTTAACAAGTTGCAGGAAGATTGGGGGGGGGGGGGGAGAATAGCAGCTGATGCTAAAGCTGAAGGCTACTTCTTAGCTGTTCTTCTGATGTGAACTATGTGAAATGTAGATGTTTATTTCTCCTGACTCATTGACCAGGAAGACTAAAAAAAACTATAGTATCAAGAATTAAGCAAAGACTGTTTCTAAGAGTAGCCACTCTTTGCTAAATACTTCTAAGCAGCCTTGTAACTTGCATTGCTCACTCTGGGAAGTGTCGGTTTTTTAGTTATCCCAACCCACTGAGTGACCAAAAGGATTTTTTTTTAAAGTACAATTCCCAGAGTTCCAGTCAACAGTGGCGGTTTCTGCTATGCTCAGAAGCCTTCATTGCAGAGAAATGGGAATTGAGGGAAACACTCAGCTTTCAAACTCTCTCGACTGCTGTTTTAGCAGCTCTACCAGAGCTTGTAACTTTGGGAAAATATTAGGAAAGATGAAAGAGGGAAATTAGCAGCTGAGAAGGCTGGCAACAATGGATGAGTTCCTCCTAGCTGGTCTTTCTGAGCTTTGGAGAATGCTCAGAAAAATCCCAAACTTTTCCTTGGAATACCTCTAAACGGGTCAGAAGGGTCCAAATTGGGATGGGCAGATCTTACCCATCACTAAAAATAAGTAATTCACAATATTTGAATAAAAAATCAAATTGACACAGTCATCCTCCAGCATCACACTGGATCACACGAGGTAATAATTCATTGCTATTTGCAACCTGGTATTATGAAGAAAATGATTATTTTAAGCTATAAATGGAATTTTATAGCAGATTTCTTCTGTATGTATAGTTGGCCAGTTCCAGCAACACCACAAAAAGTGGAAGGGAAATGAATGACTCATCCCCTTCTGACTATAGAACAGGAAGACTGTTGCATCCTATACAGAAAGCTGTGTTTGTTGCTATCATTACTAGAGCTGATTTCTCGAACAGCCTGCTAAAAATGTAATTTTAAATCCTAGACTTTCATTCTGGACAGTCGACAGTGCATAGCTGAAAGGTTGGTGGGCAGGAATCATGACCTCTTTAAGGAGAAAGTATTCCCTCATATAGTTTTGTTTCATTTATTATTTATATGCCACATTTGTGTCAAGGCAATGAAAGTGTCTTACATTCAAACAAAAATACATCAAAACAAAATAAAAACTTAAAAACGATACATCCATTATATGCAATAAACACAGCAGCAATTAAATAGCAGCAACAAAGTATAACTCCAACAGACAATAGATCATACATTAAAAACTGACTGGAATAGAAAGATCTTTAATAACCATATAGGGAAAAGTAAAGAGGAAGTCTGGTGGCTGTTGACAGGGAATTCAAGAATCGTAGCAGCAGCACCAAGAAGGTCCTATCTCTTTTATATTGGAATGAGCCAAATAAACCATGAGGGAAATATAGTAGGGTGTGTCTGATAGAAGTGGAGAAATTCAGAATTGTGGGCTTTAATGTGTTCAGTGGAGAAAGGATTTGGCCAAGGTCAGGAGGACTTGAATTTGGAGCAGCATGGTTCATCTCCCTTTGCCTTAAACTGTTGCTACATTTCCATTTTGGCTCCCCACACTTAGAGACAGAAGAAGTCAAGTGGTTATACTTGGGTTCTCTAGCAACCATATACCCATACATTTCTGTTTTCTTTTAAAATAAGTATTAAACGTATCTATCAGAAGAATGCTACCATGTTTGCATTAAGTGTTATATCGCCATTGTTATGTCAATATGGTCATTGCATTTTTAAATGTCGTACTCATATTAATACCTCATTTTTTTACCTCATGTCTTGTTATAGTAAAAAAACACACCTGTAAATATATAATTTGGAGCTAAATAAAGTGGTTATATGTGGAAGGTTTAGATTTACTTCCAGTATTCGGGGAGGGGGTTGTTATCGGATACTATTGGTTAATACATTATTTGAGGAGCCTATCCATTCCTTCCCCAGCAACCTGTAAAAGATAATCTAATTGGATGCATCACTATATTACTTTTACATCTTCTGTATCTGACCAGTGCTTCAGGTCTGGTGGTTCACAAATTCCAAATTTGAGGGGGGAAATGTAGCTACAAAATGATACAGTAAAATAAAATATAAATACAGAGTATAAAAAGTTGCTTAACGTTATACAGAATCCAGTAAAAGCAATCTTGAGTACAGAATCCTCTGAAGTTTTGAATAATTTTGTATTGCTGCCTAAAAACAAGGATGCTTACTAGACTGATCACCATACTCCACAGAGCCCTGCTCTATTCCCCTAATGATTTCACCAAAACTCTTATCAACTCTTTATCGTTTTCATTTTTACCCATTTATACCAAGAGTACTGGGCACATCACTGGGGGTGGGTGGGAATGCAGACTACGTTCCTTAATTTAAAAATAGTTTTTCCTTTATTTTGTTATTTTTAATATTCCTCTCAACAGGCTCATTCTACAGGGGACTGCCCTACTTCTACTAACAACTCCTGCTGCGCTCAGTATCTTAGGATTCTCATGAAGCTGTGCAGAGCTACATTTCACTTGACATCACTTTCCATCCGTGGCTTCCATCTACTGCTGTGATATTCAGGATATGCCTGTACCCGTGCCTGCTGTGGTGTGTTTTTCAACTTATATTCATCTACTAATCTTACATTAGTATGTTTCCTGTAAACATAAGAAGAGCCACAGTGGCCACACAGATGGCTATGGGGAGTATATACAAAGGCATACTGCCTCTGATGCTAGAGGTAGCCCATAGCCATCATGACTAGTGGTTATGGATAGCCTTATCCTCCATAAATCTGTCAAATTTGCCTTTAAAGCTATCCAAGTTGGTGGCCATCATTATATCTTGTAGTAGTGAATTCCACAGTTCAACTATGCACAGTATGAAGAAGTACTTCCTTTTATCTGTCCTGAATCTTCCACCATTCAGCTTCATGGGATGACCCTGGGTTCTAGTATTATGGGAGAGACATTTTTCACCTTATCCACTTTCTCTTCACCATGCATAATTGTATACACCTGTATTATGTCTGCCCTTGCTTGCCTTTTTTTCTAAGCTACACAACCCCAGATTTTGTAACCTTTCCTCCTAGAGGAGTTTCTCCAGCCCCTTCATCATTTGGTTGCCCTTTCCTGCAACTTTTCCATATATATTTTTTACAAGAACTGTAAATGCTCTTCTTTTTCTCAATATATACAATTAAACTCATAGACATCAACAACTTCTATGTGGTCTGCAAGAAAAAGGGGGGCTATAACCTTGAGCTGTGAGTAGAGTAGCCAAGCTTTCACAAAGTCAGAAACAATCTCCATTCCCACCAACAGAAATGTGTAGAAATTACATTATCACAGTTTATATGGTGAATGGGAGGATACAGGCAAAATTCAGTTTGTGTTGCTATTTTTCAAGAACAATGAAGTGACAGAGGAGAAGGTGAGATAATGGCTGTGATAAGGAATATCACATTTGTCCAAAGAAATTGCAGGAAAGTTAGGACATCTTTGATGAAGTATTGACCATCACGCAAAGAATCCAGGAAGTGAAATGCTAATCAAGGAAAGAAAAGTCAGAATGAGGTGGGGACTGTGCCAGATCCTTGCACTCTTCTCAGTAATGGATTGCACACATGCGTAAGTGCAGAAATGTCATTTATGGGCCCTTTGCACTGGAATGCCCAGTGACAGGCATTCTGGGTGCAGTTAAGACAATTAAAGGCCTTTAGTCCTTGACTTCCTGGTCATGAGAAGGGCATCGTCTTATAGGCATGTAGGAAGCTGCCTTATGCCCAGTCAGGATGCTTGTCCACCTAGCTTGGTATCATCATGTCAACTGGAAATGTCTCGAGCAGAGGTCTTTCCCACCAACTGCTACCTGATCCTTTTAGCTGGAGATGCCAGGCATTGAACCTGGGGCATCCCACTTGCAAAGCTGTGCTCTGCCACTGGCTCCTAAAAGGTGACAGCTAAAGTGAAGCTTTAGGCAGTGAAACCCAACATTCCTCTTTAGCTTCCCCAGCATAGCCAATAGTGAGGGATGATGGAAGTAGCAGCCCAAAAACATCTAGGGGGGCACACATGTCCTGGCCCTGCCCTAGGGGCTCATTTGCCAGCAGCTCCCCACCTGCAGTGCATGGCCCGATACGCTCTGCTCCGTTCGACTGCTTCCCTTGCTGAAACGTCTACTGCAACCTTTTAGTCGAAGTGTAGAGAGGTCTAGTCCCAGCCATGCCTGGTATTGCTCCTGGAATGTATGACTTTCATTCCGGCTGGATTCCCGTGCTTTCCACAGCTGTGCGATACGCAGAATTAAACTGACAAATCCTTCCTCATCGCTGCATCTCCATGCAGTGAAAAGTGTCACCTGCAGAATTTCTGCATGCCATGCAGGTACAAGATGCAGAAGTCCTGCCAGGGGAAAAAGAAAAGTTGGCAGCCCTAAATGCTCCCGCCCTCCTGCTCATCACTATTTTTCCAGTTATCTGCTTAGTTGCTCATGCAGACATGGAATGGCCCTGGCTGTAGTATTTTTGGTCCCAAAGAAACAGCTGCTAGAATTTGAGTTCCCCACTTACTAGGGAGCCACCACTGTGTGCGCGTGGGGGTCCAGTGGCGGGAAAAGAAGGGAGCCAGCAGGAGCCTGATAGCACCCAGCCAATCAGAAGGCTGACTGGCTTGGCTGGCATGGGGCTGTGCGGAGGCAAACTGAATGGGAGCGGCTGCAGGCAGTTCCCTCTCTCGGCCGCCTGGCACACAGAACAGTGGGACCTCATGGGTTGGCTGTCACCATTGCTGTTGCCAATTTCCCCACCCACTCACAGCTAGTAATAGTAAATCTTGCAGTGGACAGAAGTTAGGTACCAGTTAATGGGGCTGTGAAGGAATTTTACTTGCCTTCTAATTGGCAAGAAAGGGTGGCAGGGTTTTCACCTTCCTCATTGCAAGATTAGTCCGTCTGTAAATAAGCAGAACTCTTCATTTGCGGGCCATCTTGGTGGAATGGTATTGTTTATGGCACAACCTTGTGGGGTGTGATAGGCATTGGGCTGGCTCAGTTTAGGAGGGAGAGCGGGATTGGGTCCCCTACTTCCCTGTGGTTGGATCCCCTTAAGGGGTGTGGCAGCAAGACCAGGCCAGCATGGTGGTGGCAAGGGTGCCACATCCAGGGTGAAGGGAAAGGGACTCACGTTAGCAGTATGTGCCATGGTGGGCCTCTGACCCTTCCACCCAACACCAACCCTCCTGGCAGGTGGGCCAGAAAGGAAAATTGGACACCAGTCGGGCTGCCCGTTGGTGGGATCCATACCCTATGCCTCTGCCAATCCTATTCAAAATTAATAATGTTGTGGCCAGTTTAATGACCTATTTAAGTTGGTGTCTCTGGTTTGTTCCTTTCATCTGCTGCACAGACACAATTAGACACTGTGCCACACAAAGGGAGTTCCAACACCTGTATTTTCTACACTTGCTAATGGCCAATGTAGATGTGACATTCATTGCATGCATGCAGTTCGTGTGTCCACTCTTTTACAGAGTCAATGGACAATGTGGTTGCCTTGAGCAGGGTCAGCACTACAGGCTGGGAGGAGAGTTTAACCTTTTCTCACACCATGATCCCAGTGAAAATCTCTCGTGCTCTCACTCTCGCTCTTTCTCTCTCTCTCTCTCTCTCTCTCTTACACACACACACATACACAGCTGCTAGTAGCCTTGGGAGGAAAGCCTGATTTGGCACTGATGAACGGCCCCAAACCTAGTGATTTTGGACCCAAAGAAACTGCCACATTCCAGGAAAATATTGGGGGTTAAATGTATAACTGTGGAAACTGCTTTAGTGCAACCTGGGGTGTAGCATATGGAATGCTGACATACGAAGAACCAGAGTACAATGACAAAGCCCATTTGAAAATAATGGAGCATAAAATGGAAAGCAGCTCCTTAGAGTCTTCCGAAAAAGACTGCGGCAGTACAGAATTACAGAGGTATATTAGTTCCTCCAGAGACAGAATTTTTCTCAGCATGGAACACATTATATACACGCTTCTTGATTAAAATTATGGAGACTGCAAAGCCCCTAGCTACTTATCTGCAGAAGGATGCAGAAATTCCTTCTCTCATTAGTAACCAAAGGCTACAAAGCCTTATTAGATGCACTGTCCTCAGTGGGTGAGGCTGCTGGGGAAGCAGCACAGGAAGAAACCACTGCAGCACCCAAAAATTGTTGGACCCCTATGTCCAGGGCATACAAACTCACATAACATGTGCACAACTGATAGAACTGTTTCTGACCTACAGTCTCAGTGAGGCATCCTGCCAGTCAAAATAGAAAAAAAAAAAGATTTTAACTGATGCTTGACCTTTATATTTAACTTTGCATAGTGATACCAAACATGATCTCCACCTATTAAGCCAGCCCTATGAGAAACACTCTGAAATGATAGGAGAGAAAAAGCTGGGGAACCTAGTATTGAGATACCCTGTTATTTTATAGATCCCTTTTTGCCTGTGGTGTGGCATGTCTAAAAGGATTCTCATCAGATATTCAACCTTACTTAACCACAGAGAACAAACTGTGGCATGTCTTTCCAGGGAACGAAAAATGTCTCAAAAACTGGATACAATCACCCTGTGATTCGCTACACTATTTTTTAATTTGGGGTTTAATATTCCTTTACTTGGGGTGAGTTCATACCGTCATATATGTGTGTGATGGCTTTGTGAGATGGGTTGAGATTTGCAATATGGATGTACCAAGAACAGATCTGCGAGCGGTATATCCACAATAGGTCCCAGATCTGTGTCTATGAAAGGGGTAGACACTTGCACTATCCCATTACACTAGAACTGTACCACAAATAACAGCAGCAAGGATGGCAAAGTCACTTTTGCTTGTAGCCTCAGTAATCCAGGCTGGCTGCCAGCAGAATGGAATGTGAGCAGAGGGAACCTAGGGCAAGCCATATAAAGTTCCTGTACTCTGCTGCTGCTCCATGTCACATTCATACCCCTTAATACCTTACACCTAGTATAGTTAAGAGTCCAGCTTATTAGAGATCGCCTACACCAGCTGGGAGCACATTAATAATACCATCTTTCCAGCAAGTTATGGCATCAAAGCAGCACCAGCCCTACCATTAGGCAGAAGATGCTAAGGGCCAGGGAATGGTGGCGAGTTGCGGGAGGACAGGGTTTGTGTGCCACTCAGCCTGCCCTGCGCCCTGTAAGCTAGCCTTCTGCCCTCAGGTGTGGTGGAAGACATTGTTCCATTGCCAATGTTGATGTGAGATTCAGCTGCCAGTCTAGTCAGCTTCTGGACATGGACTGGGAGCTGCCATCTTGCCCTTTGCTTCAGGCAGCAAATGTCTTGGGCTGGCCCTCCCTCAAATGCATGAAAAGGACTGCTCCACAACTGTGAAATGTCCTTAACCTGGAAGCTCTCAAAAGACCGCACCAAACCCTCTTTTGGAGCCCCTATAATACCTCCCCACCACACCCACTTTTTCTAGCAGCACTTTAGTCAGGGGTATGTATTTGTCATGCACTACCTATTTCATTTATTTGAACAAGACATGTTTATATACTGTAACTTACCTGAAACCTTTGGGATCAAGTAGGATAAACAAAAACAAAAAAAACCCTAAAGGAACACATAACATTTAAAAATGGCACAGAAACAAGAAACCAGAAGAGGTGTTTAATGGAAATATTAAAATAAAAGCTGATTATGAAAAGGGAAAACCCACTGAAGATGGAGTGTAATCTTTGCGGTAACGTTTGCTTCAGGCATCCTCTTTCCATGTTCACCTCCACTGACTATGGAAGCGTACACATGCTAAGTGCAGCAGCCCATGCTGAACTCAGACCAGGGAGAGTGAAATTCAATATCCTGCTCAGTCATGAGGCTGAAGGAGCGGCCTCATGCCAGCCTCACAGGCCTGAAATGAAGATAAAATGGCAGAGAGGACAATGTGTGCTACCCAGTGCTCCTTGGAAGAAGGGTGGGATAAAAAAATGTAATAAGAAATCAGTTGAATTATTCACTAATCTTTCTTTCTATATAAGACGTGGAATGAACAGCAGAAGCAGTTGTTCAGTCGTTCAGTCGTGTCCGACTCTTCGTGACCCCATGGACCATAGCACGCCAGGCCTTCCTGTCCTGCGCTCTCTCCCGGAGCGTGCTCAAGTTCATATTCATTGCATCCGTTATGCTATCTAGCCATCTCATCCTCTGCCGTCCCCTTCTCCTTTTGCCTTCAGTCTTTCCCAGCATCAGGGTCTTTTCCAGGGAGTTTTCTCTTCGCATTAGGTGGCCAAAATATTGGAGCTTCAGCTTCAGTATCTGTCCTTCCAATGAGCACTCAGGGTTGATTTCCTTTAGGATGGACTGATTTGACCTCCTTGCAGTCCAGGGGACTCATAAGAGTCTTCTCCAGCACCACAGTTCGAAAGCATCAATTCTTCGGCGCTCAGCCTTCCTTATAGTCCAGCTCTCACAGCCATACATTACTACTGGGAAAACCATAGCTTTGATTATACAAACCTTTGTCGGCAAGGTGATGTCTCTGCTTCTGACTATGCTGTCTAGGTTTGCCATAGCTTTCCTCCCAAGGAGCAAGCATCTTTTAATTTCATGGCTACAGTCACCGTCTGCGGTGATCTTGGAGCCCAAGAAAGTAAAATCTGTCACTGCTTCCATTTCTTCCCCTTCTATATGCCAGGAAGTGATGGAGCCAGATGCCATGATCTTCGTTTTGTTAATGTTGAGTTTCAAACCAGCTTTTGCACTCTCCTCTTTCACCCTCAACAAGAGGCTCTTGAGATCCTCTTCGCTTTCTGCCATTAGGGTGGTATCGTCTGCATATCGGAGGTTGTTGATAATTCTCCCGGCAATCTTAATTCCGACCTCTGATTCATCCAACCCGGCATTTCTCATGATGTACTCTGCATATAAGTTAAATAAGCAGGGTGACAATATGCAGCCTTGTCGTACTCCTTTCCCAATTTTGAACCAATCGGTTGTTCCATGTCTGGTTCTTACTGTTGCTTCTTGACCCTCGTACAGGTTTCTCAGGAGACAGGTAAGGTGGTCTGGTACTCCCATCACTTTAAGAATTTGCCACAGTTTGTTGTGATCCACACAATCAAAGGCTTTAGCGTAGTCAATGAAGCAGAAATAGACGTTTTTCTGGAATTCTCTTGCTTTCTCCATGATGCAGCGAATGTTGGCGATTTGATCTCTAGTTCCTCTGCCTCTTCGAAACCCAGCTTGTACTTCCGGTAGTTCTCGGTTCGCATACTGCTGAAGCCTAGCTTGTAGGATTTTGAGCATCACCTTGCTGGCATGTGAAATGAGCGCAATTGTGCGGTAGTTTGAACACTCTTTGGCATTGCCCTTCTTTGGAATTGGAATGTAAACTGACCTTTTCCAGTCTTGTGGCCACTGTTGAGTGTTCCAGATTTGTTGACATATTGAATGCAGCACTTTAACAGCATCATCTTTTAGGATTTTAAATAGTTCGGCTGGAATACTGTCATCTCCGCTAGCTTTGTTGTTACTAATGCTTCCTAAGGCCCACTTGACTTCACTCTCGAGGATGTCCGGCTCAAGTTCAATGACCGCACTATCATGGCTATCAGGGACATTCAGCTCTTTCCTGTATAGTTCTTCTGTGTATTCTTGCCACCTCTTCTTAATCTCATCTGCTTCTGTTAGGTCCCTGCCTTCTTTGTCCTTTATCATGTCCGTCTTTGCACAAAACGTTCCCTTGAGATCTCCAATTTTCTTGAAGAGATCTCTAGTCTTTCCCATTCTGTTGCTTTCCTCGATTTCTTTGCATTGTTCATTTAAGAAGGCCTTCTTGTCTCTCCTTGCTATTCTCTGGAACTCTGCGTTCAGTTGGGTATATCTTCCCCTTTCTCCCTTGCTTTTCGCTTCCCTTCTTTCCTCAGCTACTTGTAAAGCCTCATCAGACAGCCACTTTGCTTTCTTGCATTTCTTTTTTCTTTTTTGCAGAAGCAGAGGGATAGTTAACTTTGTTTTTGCCAGTACCTCTTGCTAAACCATTTGTTAAACATTTGTTATATTTGTTAAACCATGAAGGCTGGAATCCCCTTTAACCCAAGCCTGCATCTTTTGATTTTTATACATTCACCTTTCTCTCATGCATACCCTTTTTCTCCCACTTTCCCCTCTTTCTCCTGACTCCCCCTTCCCTATTTCATTCTTCCCTTTAAAAAAAAATCATAAACAAAGCAAACTCAAGGAAGTTGTGGTAGTGCTACTGATGTGACCCTCCTTAGATTGGGGCGCGACACCAGTGAAGACCAATGGGGTTAGACAAGCACTAATATAACCAAATAGATACACAGATAAATTACTTAAAAATGAGGCTGTATTTTCCTCACATAGCCAAAAGTTGCATACATGTCAGATACCATATGTGGATCTTTCATGGCTTGGCATTTATATGCCGAGCCATAAAAAATCCACTTTAGCTCTCTATTTTTAAAGCATGGAAGGTAATGTCCAGTCACATACCCTGCAGAACTTTTACTAATTAACGTACTGAGCTTCTGCATACCACTCACAATCCTATATTCGGCTGTAAAAGTGAAGCTGGCAAGCTGCAGGGGCGCAGATAGATGGCTACACAACACAGAGAACATACTTCACATGAATATCTTCAAATATCAAAGAGCTTCAGTTATCTCTTTGATTGTTTCTGATAGATGGCTTGTGGCGAAGGAGAAGCAAGATTTATTTTTTTTAAGGAGCTACTGTGGATATTCCTTCCTCAAACTAAAAAATCCTCTTGGCATTCCACTTGTTAACTATTAATCCCAACTATTCATTCATAGGACCTCTGAAGACAAACACAAAGGGCACATTGGGGAAAGGAGTGTTGACGTTCAGAGTTGAATCCACCCACTAGGTATGCTGGGGTTCTAGAATACATTCCTCATAGCCATTTGCTGCATACTTCTAGAGAAGTGGGGAAATAAGGCACTGAAGGTGCCGTTTGTACTGCTTTTTGTCAGTTCTCCTGTGCTAAGTGGAACTCACCCACATTGTACTCTAGAAGCCAAATGGAGCCCATAGTGACAGGAAGCAAGAAGTGATTGCTTTGCACATTAGACAAGCAAGAAAAGCAGGTATACAAGTGACTCATGCTCCTGCTTTCTCATTTTTCCTTGCATTCGTAGATGCAAGGTCCTTTCATATGTAGAGAGAGCTTGCCATGGTATATAAACAGGGACAAACAGCCAATCATGGCTCCTGATGATAGGTGTGCCTGTATGAAACATGTATTTCTCACTTCTCTGCAACCTATATAGTAGCACTGAATAACAAATTCTAAGACTTTCAGTTCTAAGTCTCTAAGGGCCAAAACAGATATTACATCCTTTTTTTCACTTTTACTGTAAAGTAGGTGAAGGGGGCCCAATCCATATCTTAAAAGCCCCCATATCCCCCATGCTAGGGCATCGATCCAAATCAAGGGGGGCCTTGTACCTACTTTATAGTAAAAATGAAAAGAAAGAAAAATAACTCCTAGATACAGATTTAAAATGACGTCTGTTTTGGCCCTAAGCAGCTATCCTGATCAGGATTGCTGGGGGAAAGGGAGAAGAGGCTTTAGCCACCATACCCCCGCCCGTGTGTGTGTGTGTGTGTGTGTGCGCGCGCGCGCGCGTATGAGCACACATATAGACCCCAACCCTCCCCTTGGCACCATCTGTGGCCCACAGGACTGAAAACCCTATCCTTAAGGGCCTTTTAGAAGCACATCAAGGTTGTCAGGATCACCCATTGTGCGGATATTAACCATCTTATTAGCAAAAGACATTTTGGGAGTTTAGGGAGCTCATAAAACATGTTTCTAATGCTGCAGTTTAGCCATTGTTTGCTCAAAGAACTACTACAGGCTTTCATCTGGAAAATACATACATTCATTTCATTTCTATACTGCCCAATAGCCAAAGGTCCCTGAGAGGTTTTCAAAGATTAAAAACCTAAAAATATAATATGATAGCATAATATAAAACCATTATGCAGAAATGGTAACATAACATAAACACATACAAATGTCCTTCAGTTGTTTGATGTCAAGTTGGTACTTTGGGCACACTAGGGCTTTTACAACCTGGGATGATGTAGTCCAACATTGCCTGCTTTTCTTACACACACACACACACACACACACATATATGTAAGATTGCTTAGATGTAAGGCCATTTCACACATACACAGAGCCAAATCTGGACTTGACACCAAATGTACACAGAGAGGCACAACCCATAATAGCTCCCCTGATGAGTTTACCTCTATGATACATTGGTTTGCAAACATGTTTGTCACATTCACAGATTTCATTTTTAGGTGTACATGTAAAACATCTTTAGAGTACACCTAAAATGTCATGTGTGAATGGCCCTTAGTACTCAGAGTAGGATGGGGGGAAAGCAACAACCCAAATTCCTTTCATTTCAACTGCAATTCTTCTCTAATACGCCTCCAAATACAATATGGGGGGAAAAAACCTTGAAAACCAGCGTAATATTCATATCACCCATGCTCAAGTCAACATGGAACCCTTCATGGTAGACTCTACCAGGTAGAAAATCAGTTGACAATTTTCAGAAATGTGCCATTAATGTACTGGAGTTCCTGCACAGGCTATTTCCATGATTTTGATTCACAGTCATTTTGATTGAATTTATAAATGTGACAATTAAAACATACAATGGAGTCACTTTGCAAATATGTTCTGTATTATCATGGATTTCATAAAATCTATCAATTCCACAACATTATTCTGCATAAAAATATACTTTTGCTAAGTTGCACAGAAGTTTTAGATGTATAACTCTCTGGAAAGTGGCAATGATGTACATTTTATCAGCATGTTAAAAAAGGCACAACATAGTTTCTCATAGTGCATGCAGATTTGTAATTTCAAAAAAATCAGATATTTATACATCTCCCCTATTTTATTATACAATCCAGTGTATTTAAAAAATAAAGTATTTTTGCACTATTCATTCATCCAGCCCATCTATATGTGATGCTCTTCACCAAAAAGTGCAAAATCAGCATTTACAAATGTTGAAAGGTTGGGGAATTGGTGGGGAATTGAATTGTATGAACATTGGCAGAGCTGTCAAAAAAGAGCTCATTATTTTAGTAACTGAGTATTAGAGATACTTAGTTATTTTTTGCATTGAAAACCACCTGGGTTCTGACAGCGTTCCTGTTAAATGCCGCAAAGGGTTTTTCAAGCATTTAACAGGAGCTCCTGCAACAATCCAGACCAGGGCTGTCCCTACTATTAGGTGGGGTGAGGCAACCATATCAGGTAGCAGGTACTACAGGGCAGCAGCGATAGCCCCCCCCCCCCGCCACCATTCTTCCTGAGCCTCCCTGAGCCATTCCCTTCTCTTGGAGGACAGAGAGCTCTGTGTGCCACCCACAGGGCCGGCCCTACCATTAGGCAGAGTGAAGCAGTCTCCTCAGGTTGCAGATGCTTGGAGATGGCAGCAAGGTGTTGGGGGAAGAGACCTGTGAGCCATGGGAACTGTTCTGCGCCTCCTAAGTTAGCCTGCTGCCTTCAGGTACAGTGCGGGATGCTGTCTTATCATCAGCGTTAAGACAGAATCATCTGCCAGGCTAGTCAGCTATTCTACATGGAATGGGAGGAGGCGCCTTCTTGTCCTTTGCCTCAGGCAGTGTCATGGGCCGCCCCTGGCCACATAGCCTGCAATGTAATGTGGAAATAATACAATACAAATACATTATTCTATATGAATGTGGCTCTTTCCCAACCAACAGAAACGTCTAACTGACCTGAAACGTAACCTGAACATCTAAATTTCAAATAAATGCTGATTCATTACAATTACACTGAGAAACCCAATTTATATTCCGAACACACATTAACATCTTTCTAGATTCCATACCCTGCCATATAGCAGACAGGTAAGCAATGCAACTACACACAAACATTTAAAAATGCATTTTCCCAGGAGTGATAGATTGCTAACAGATGCTTATTATCAGTCCAGATTTAAATTACTGTGATCACCATATGAGTATACAGGATAGTGCATATGGAACTGCTGAGATTTGAGACTAAAATGTAGTCATTCTGTAAATATATTAATTCTTTTCTACATCTGTACATGTTCTATTTGATAGGAAACATTAACTTATTTGCAAATAAAATCAACGTATTTCACACACAAATTTTATGTAAGATACACATAAATTCATACTGTAAAATGTACAGTGTGAATAGCAACAAAGACACCTATTATTAGAGGATGCAAATTTTCCAGTAGTTTTCCCATAGTGGTACAGAGATAAAAAATATTGGGGAGACATCTCTGCAGAATAGAGTCCAGCTACATTTGATTTTAAAATGTTCTGTATGAGTAGCTAAATACACTGTACAAGTCCCGTGGAAATGTATGAGATTTGCACAGGATTTACACAGGAATCAGCCACACTGCAGGTTCCCAAAATGCATCTTTCAAGAGTCTGCACAGGAAGAGATACTGAAAACATAGATGGCATTGTCTAACCTAGATACAAACCTGTCACACTGATTCATAGGTCATGCAGAGAAAAAAATAGGCCTCCCTTTGCACATTTTTTATCTCCATCGGTCTTGATCAACTCTAAATTTTGGAGTGATATAGAAAAATAGGGTAATACCTTTGTTAGAACCCAGTAAAACATCACAAGTACTGAGCAAGCTTCCCCAGATTTCTTTTTTCAGTCTGGATGTTAAGTTAACAACAACAACAAACTGGGAGACCTGGGAGAAAATGATGCTTGCAGACATGGGGGGAAAGCTCAAGTGTATCTTTGTCAGTTGGTAATGGTCAAAACACCATGAATACTTACCCCCAAAAAATCCCATGCAAATTTACTTGAAAGTAGAGCCCACAATGTTCAATGGGGCTTAATTTCTAGAAAATGTGTTTAGGACTGCATTCTTAGATTAGTTTAGACTACAGCATGCTAAGTGCAAAATGGGTCTAAGATTGCACCAAACACTAATGGGAGAAGGAAACAATGGACAATCTCCCTTTGAAAACAAGAGATAGCAGTGATCTGGATCTCTCTTTTAAAAAAGGCTTCTGTATGCTTGAGGGCTGTTGGTTGGTAGTTGTTCATTCTACTTGCTTTAATACAACTGCTCATTTCAAGGACAGAATGGTCAACACAGAACTCTGATCTGCTACCTGGAAATACCCCGGGGAATCCTCACATAAGGTTGTTGTCCTATCCTTAACAACAATAAGGTTGTTGTCCTATCCTTATTGCCTTTTAAATCCTCCCAGCTGTCACCTATATCTTTATTGTGTGAACCCAGCCCCTCTGCCAGCAAACCACTTTTACTGCCTTCCTAAAAGAACATAATCCCTTCAGGTCAGATACAGAAAACCAGAGATTGGTCACAGTCCCTTAATGTGGCCATAACATCAGCAGATAAGAGGAGGAGAGGCAGTCTGATGGTGTCAGCTGCGTCCTTTTATGCAAAACCAGAATACCACAATTACATCTGACTTTAGCAATTCCTCTTTGGCCACAAAACTCCTTTCTATAGAGAAATGCAGGTGTTTATTTTCACTACAGTTGCTATCCCATCTACTAAAATTAATTCAGGAATGATCTGACCATAAAATAATGTGAAGCTATGGACAGAGTACAAAGATGAGTGCCATTTTCCTGCCTTCAATATCCTTCTTTGCAGAAGGATTTAAAGGGGGGGGGGGACCTAGGTCCATGTCCGGGGGAAAGGCATCATTCTGACTTTTCAGTTTCAGAGACAAAAATCTCACTGAATAAGTTGTTGGTATCATCATAGACTAAGGGCAGTATCTAAGGACTTTTCTAGATGATACTTTTAATGTGCCACTCTACCATGGCTTCTGCTTCTGGATTCTTTGTGGGATTAAGATCAGATCCTCTACACACATTTTTTTCTGGGAGTTTTCCTTCTCTGCCTTTCTGTATGTTCCACTGCATAACCTCTAGGTGGTGCTGTGGTACAGCGGACTTACACAACTACAGTAGTGTTTCATTCTGCCATTCCCCAAAATACCGGACTTTCCCCAATAAAAAAAAAAATCCACGAAAATGCTTTGAATGTACGGGAGAGGCCCTGGAAAATGACAATGTCGTCTAAAGCAGCCACAAATTACTGTGAATTAGGAATCATGAGCACACAATAAATGCCTCAGGTAGAAAAGTTCTAATAGTGCCACTGTGCTCCCGCTAGTTCCGGGTTTGCCAGTGGGATCCATTGCTTGTGTAACAGAAAGCTAGCAGTTCAAAAAACAATCCCCAGAAACAAGTGGAAATACTTGTTTCCGGATCAGGACAGGTCAGTGGAGTTTCCTTCTGCGAGTTCTGCCAACCCGTCCCATTCCTAAAATTATTTACTTTATTTCATTTCTATACTGCCCAATAGCCGAAGCTCTCTGGGTGGTTCACAAAAATTAAAACCAAATGGCACACAATAAAACAATTTAAATTATATAGAACATTAAAACCACAATATAACAATACAACCACAACAAAACCTAGCAGCAGCGCAGGAATTTAAAATACAGATTTAAAACAGCAAGCTAAAAGTCTAGAAAGCTAAAATGCTAAAACGCCTGGGAAAATAAAAAGGTCTTCACCTGGCACCGAAAGGAATACAATGTAGGTGCCAGGAGAGCCTCACTAGGAAGCTCATTCCACAGCCAGGGTGCCACAGCAGAAAAAGCCCTCGTCCTAGTAGCCACCCGCCTCACTTCCGTTGGCAGGCGCTCACAGAGAAGAGCATTTCTCTTCTAAAACTAGCATTTCTGTTCATTTCTTGTTATTTTTTAACTGCTAGCTCCCTGTTGTGCTAGCAGTGTATCCTGCTGGTATGTGGGCAGATTGGATACTGCCCTGAGAGCCCCAGCCTGGACAAAAAAAACCAAAATTATCCTCACAACTTAGCAGTTAAATATTTATGATCGACCATGTCTATCCAAAAGACAACATACCTCTGTCAGGCATGGGGAAATTGTGGCCCTCAAGATGTTGTTGGACTGTAATTCCCATCAGCCCTAGCCAGCATAATGAAGAATGATGGGAACTGCAGTATGACAATGTCTGGAGTGCCACACGGTGCCCATCCCTGATCTAAGTAAATTGCTTTGTATCTTCATAAGGATGAACTATCAGCCTTGAGCTAAACAAAAAGGGGTTACACTCAGTGGGCACTGAGTGTGAACCAACTGTTGGGTTGGGGGGGGAATGGAAAATGAGGAGTGGGTAAGGAGAATGGAATGGATTTTCCTGAAAGAAGTTATGGGTGGCTAGCTGGAACCTGAACATGAGCACTTCACACTATAACGTTTTGTTGTAGGCCCCAATAGTAGAAACAATAAGGGACTGATCTTCCCTATCCTCAACAAAAGCCACATCCAGTCTGTTCAATGAGGCCTGAATTAACATTGTGATGCAAATGCACATTTAGAGCTTTTTCTACGAAGTATATATCGTGCGCTCATCATTCCCTTCTCACGGGTTGTTTACAAGTTCTTTAGATGATGTTGTGATACTCCAGTTTCACTTCTGTGTCTAAAGAGCACTTTTGCTGAGTTTTTTTAGAGCAGGGGGAATGCGGTATTTAATTGTGAAAGCGAAAGAAAACACTTTTTTTACTTGTGATTTGTGCCATTCCGCTATACCACAGTGCCACCTAGAGGTTATTTAGCAGAAAAGCAGGAACGGAAACACTCTTCATGTAAGGCTCAGATCTCAATTCTGCGACAAACCAAAAGTAGATACAGCTGATTAACAGCGATGTATACAAAAGCTCTTTGATGTACATCTGTACCACCTGCACTTATGGACCTCCCTTGGTGGATCAGAGCAATTACTGGAGGGGGTGTTAACAACACCAGCTAGCCAAGGGAGCATGGCAACCCTAATTCAGCACCACAAACATGGTTGAACACACAGGGATTCAAACCCAGGCTTTTAAGAATTAAACACTCAAAGCCTTCTGCGGGAATGGACAAATCAGTCAGTTTCGTAAACCAAAAGTGCACATACCAAGACAACTCACACAAACTCCATGGATACAATTCATTTTCATTTTTAGTACTCCACAGCATCAGGCAACATAAATACTTTTCTAGTGCAACAGCGATCACAGCCTCATGTATAATTACTTCCGAGCTCCCCCAAGTAATGCAGGTGAAGGGCAGCAAGCAACAGGAAAGCTGTGTTTATGCTTTCTATCAATCTTCTTGGAGTAGTAAGTGATCAGAAATATAGTAACAATGAAAGCAAACAATATAAAAGCTATAAAAGCCAGCAAAGATCTTCTGGGTTGGAAAAAGTCACATTCTGGACAGAGAGAAAGCTCTTTTGAGCAAAGCAATCGAGAGGTTTCCGGTCCATGGAAGGTGCTATTGTCAATTATCTGTCTATAATGCATCATGGAAGGCTTTGGCTCGTATTGGTTTATCACATAACGATACAGGCCGTACCTAGAATCACCCCTATCGCTGAAAGAATAGATGAAGTAACCACGGAGGTTAACATTATCCAAGGTGTAGGCTGCAAAATAGAGCACAAAAAGAAAGAAAAACAAGTTAGTGGGTGTTTATTTTAACACCAGTCCTCTACCAGTATGTGTTCCTTCAACCCTAGGTTTGTATTCATTCCTACTAACAAAGAAAGCATCTCAGTCGTAACACTCTATTGCCATTGCAAACTATTCATCAACAGGTGAACATTTATGAGCAAATGAAATGCCTTAGAGCAGGAGTGGGAAGACTGCAGACTTGAGGGATCTAAGTTGCTTCTTTGTAGAACTCCGAGAATCATCAACAGGAGCCTGGTGCAAAGGAAAAACACCGAAGCCTAGGGATGTACGGACTGTGTAAAATCCGCTCCGTCTGTGTTTCGCAGATTGTCAGGCGCCTTTCGTTCTGTCATCTGCGCACAGACGGATCCGAATATTTTTTTTCGTCATGCAGAAAAGTACGGAAATAATTATGTAAGTATTTACACAAGTATTTACATAATTTAATAAAGTACATAACATTTAGTGCATTGCCCCCCATTCCATTCAACGTTTCCTCAGCAGAAACGTACGTATTTTTCTACGGATTTCTTTGCATAAATTTCGGGAAAGTAAAAAAAAAATCGAAAGTCTACGGACTCCGCATGGCCTCAGGTTGGATTCTTAGAAATCCAAGCTCATTTTAATGCATCTCGAATTTCTCCAGCATCCCTACCGACATGATTACAGAATCCCTGGAAGTGCGTACAGCTGAATGCACTTACAAAGCCCTTTACAGACCTTCACGTTCAACATGCAAAGGCCTAACTGGTAGCCAGCTATGCAGGGACATTGGGGTAGGGCTTATACGCACGCCCACAGCCCCATCCACACTTTCACCCTACACGCAAGCAGGCAGACACCTGCATAGGGCTTCAGAATTAAAGAGTCCTAAACCCAGGAATTTAAGTGCCAGTCCTTCACAAAAACCCACTCCTGGTTACTCTAGGTTTTCTTCATTTCAGCAGTATGCTTTGTTTCAGCATGGGGGGGGGGGTTATCTTTTCTGTTCCTATTGTTAAACAGTTGACGGTCAGAAATCCTTGGCGACTGACTGCAACTCACCCCAAAATCTACCAATAGATCCAGTTCTACCTTCTACCCACCTGGGATCTAGAGCAACAATAGTCACAACACTGATGGAACTAGTCCAGTACTGTGTACTCTGATAAGGGACAGATTAATATCTCAGTTTTGCTTTCTCCCATATTTGCGTTTTTAAAATCTTAAAATCATTTTGTCCTATTTATGAAGATATTTGTGAATTTTAGTAAATCCTTATAAAAAATTAACCAAACCAAATCCTCATCCATCTGCACCGCCCAATTCAATCGGCAGAGCTATTCCCAGCATTGAGAAGACTATGTCATACCTGCCTTTCATGTAGCTGTTAAAGATGGGGAGACTGTCAGAAAAAAGAGGTGGCAACCCCAATTCAGCACTACCAAAATTGCTGAACACACAGGGAGTCAAACCCAGATTTTTAAGAACTAATCACTCAAAGCCTTCTGCCTGGATGGACAAATTGGTCAGCTTCGCTCTCTCCCACATTTGCTTTTTTAAAATCTCAACCTATTTCCAATCCATTTATGAAGAAATTTACCAACCTTGGAAATTCTTATCCAAAATGAACTGAACAAAATTCTCAACCATCTCTAACTCTGACAGGCGGCAGATCTCCAGCATTTTAAAAGTGGAGATATGAGGGATTGAACCTGAAACCTTCTACATGCAAAGCATGTGCTCTACCACTGAGCTATGGATGTTCTGTTGACAGAGCATGCACCCTTTAAGTTACTTGCACCCTTAAGAGCACAATTCTATTCATGTTTAGACAGAAAAAACCTCTATAGTTTCCAGCATGGCTGGCTGGGGCATGCTGAGAATTGTAGGGCTTTTTCTGCCTAAATATGCATAGGATTGCCCCTTAAGTACATGTTGACTTAAGTGACATCATGTACCCTTAAGTGCATGCAACTGCACCCCTTACTGGCACTGTAATGGCACTGAAATCTTTATCTGAAGTTTTAAGAGGAGAAGGTGGAGATAGTTGCTTATTTATTTGTAAACATATTAATACCCCACTTTAGGGCCCTTGTGTTTTATTGGTTTACAATAAAACACAATAAACATTAATAAAACCAAGTTAAAACAGAGGAAATCCAATAAAAAGAGATAAACATTTCAAAACAATATGAGCATTAGTATTTAGTAATACTATAATCCATATACCTTATCATGTTCAATTTATGATGTTCTCATCAGAGGCATTAAATCTGTTCACCTGTCTGTCTCTGTCAGACATATATGTACAACAACGCCTTTCAAAGATTATTGGGAACTAATGGCTTCCATGACGTCACTGTTGTGAGGAGGTCAGGGGGAAAGGCATCTGCTTAACCATATATACTCTGCAGCTGAGTAAGATTAGGACCTACTAGTAGAGACGTGAAACAAAATATTGCCACGGATCCACAGTCCCTAACAGGACTGCTCACGTTCAGAGCTCCAGCCACCCTGAAAAGTGCTGTTTGTGGCTCACAGATGGGACAAAGGGATTTCTAGAGGATGGCAAAAACAAAGAACACCTTTTTCTTTCTTACTTTACTGATACCTTTGCCCACTGTGCTATACAATGCTGAAGGGCTGGGGTTTGGCCTTGCTGCCACCCCAACACAGAATGCTTTCTTCCTATATAGCAGGGTGGGAGATTTCCAGAGGTCATGAAACCCTCCCTGTAGAGTGCAGGGAAGGGATTTTTTTAATCTCATGGTATGCATTCCCCAATCCTAATCTCTCCAAGAAGCCAACTACACAGAACAAACAGGCCAGTTGCTCTGCAGATGATGATGATGGAGGACACAAGTCTGACATCAGAAATGAGGGGGCATTCCAACCTCCCAGGACACTTTCTCAGTGACCTGAAGGTGGCCATTCTTGAACAAAGGAACTTCAAAAACAGATTTCAACATGAAAGAGCTGAGGTACAATTCATTAAGAAGTTCAATAAAATGTTGCAGCACAACCCCAGCCATAACAGGAACATTCCTGTTAAAATTTCTAGCTCCCTGTGCCTACTTTTATGTAAAAATAAAAACTGCAAGAGGTTTAATCTCAGGTCTCCTGCATCAGAAGACGTTGACTTCTTGGGAGGAGAGCAATGACAAATCTTGATAAAATAGTGAAGAGCAGAGACATCACACTGACAACAAAGGTCCGCATAGTTAAAGCAATAGTATTCCCCGTAGTAACCTATGGTTGCGAGAGCTGGACCATGAGGAAGGCTGAGCGAAGGAAGATAGATGCTTTTGAACTGTGGTGCTGGAGGAAAATTCTGAGAGTTCCTTGGACTGCAAGAAGATCAAACCAGTCCATACTCCAGGAAATAAAGCCAGACTGCTCACTTGAGGGAAGGATATTAAAGGCAAAACTGAAGTACTTTGGCCACGTAATGAGAAGACAGGATACCCTGGAGAAGATGCTGATGCTAGGGAAAGTGGAAGGCAAAAGGAAGAGGGGCCGACCAAGGGCAAGATGGATGGATGATATTCTGGAGGTGACGGACTCGACCTTGGGGGAGCTGGGGGTGGCGACGGCCGACAGGAAGCTCTGGCGTGGGCTGGTCCATGAAGTCACAAAGAGTCGGAAGCGACTGACCGAATAAAGAACAACAACTCCTGCATCTCATCTGGTCTGGCCCTAAGTCTCTTCTTCATCACAAGGAAACAGGCACTGCAAAATGGCCAACCCTTCCTACCCCTTATTATTTTGTAATAATACCCTACTTTCTCTTTGATTAGGGGGGAAAAAAACCTGTTCAGTGGCTATCTAGGGGAACCAATTGCAACAGGATGTGGTTTGTCAGCATCAGAAGACAGAAAGATATTGCATTTCCAGCACTGCATGTACTTTTGCCTTTCTGGAAACAAAAAAGGGTGACAGACAGACAGAGGGGAAGATGGTAGTGTAACGGATGCCAGGAGGGCACTAGGCCAAATAGGATGTGGGTAAGCACACGTACTATATAGTGTATTTTTTTAAAATTACATTTATATCCCGCCTTTTTTCCACCTAAAGAAACCCAAGGCAGTGTACATAATCCTCCTTCTCCTCCATTTTACCCTCACAACAACAACTCTGTGAGGTGGGTTGGGCTGAGAGTCTGTGACTGGCCCAAAGTCACCCAGTGAGGTTCCATATTTGCTCCTGGTGCCAAAATGTATTAATCTATCCACGATAAGAGGCAGCTGTTGCCCTCACCCCGACTTTGTGAAAACTGGATTTTCAATTAGTTCATTATCTGAAAACCACAGTTGCTCTTTGTCACCTACCTCCAAGGATCCAGGCAATACCCTTGAATGTTGCCTGGGTTCAATAATGAGCTTGATGAGGATGAACAAGCTAAGATTAAATCCAAACAAGAGGGAGGTGCTGTTGGTCAGCAGAAAGCTCAGGTTGGGAATTCGGATTCAACCCATTCTGGAAACGGTTGTGCTCCTCCTTCCTACACTGTCCCTGGATTTTCATGTGGCAGCAGTGGCAAGGAGTGCATTTGCCCAACGCTGTTTAGTGTGCCAGTTGCGACTGTTCCGGGAACTGTCTGCTCTGGCAACAGTTAGCTATGCCTTGGTTATATCACAGTTGGACTATTGCAATGTGCTCAACATACAGCTATCCTTAAAGAGTGTCCAGATGCCTCCTCCATTAGTGCAAAATGCAGCAGTTAGGCTGCTAACTGGTGCATGCTATTGTGATCATATCACCCTTAGATTAAAATGTCTGCTGGGGCTGCCAGTTGTTTTCCAGGCTCAATTCAAAGTGCTGGTCTTAACCTTTAAAGATTAAATGGTTTAGGGCCTGGCTATCTGATGGACCGCCAGTCTCATTATGAACCTGCATATCAAGATCTGCCGGAAAGGCACATTCACAGAGACTTGTTGCCCAGACACGTGTGAAACAGTGATGGTGCTAGTAAAAGTTCATTCTGGGCACTACCCCATGACTCCCCTGCCCCTACAAACCCTGTGACTCCCCCCATGACTGTTTCTAATGAATCTACTCTGCCAGCACAACACAATTGTGCTGCTGCTGCCAGATGCTTCACCAGCCAGCTGCAGTCTCTGACGTAAGCCAGGCTGTACTTTGTTTCTCAAACTGTGCGTGTGCACTTATGGAGGCTAAAATGGCTGATATCCCGGAGGTTGCTGTGGGAAGGTTCCCCCACAGGATCAAAGGCACCGGCAGCGCACCGTGCAGCTTACAGAGAGGAGGGCCCCTGCCTCCACCAGTGCTTTGTAATGGGCATCAATGCTGGGCGCCCAGGACGAGGCAACTACATCCACATGACATGACCACACTTGGCCAGTCAGAGCATCCGGAGGGAGGCAGGCAGGCAGGCAGGGGGGAAACTTGTGCAGTTGCTGGCTGAGATCTTGCCTCACCGTGTGGAGAGATTGAGAGAGGGGAGTGAGCTACCAACCTTGAAGAAACAGCTGAGATTTACTTTATTTCTGAATGGGAGAAAAGAAAGAGAGAGAGGAAGGAGAGAAGCACAGCAACAAAGTGTGGCATGTGTCCCTGCTGTTTTATATTTTTATATTAGCAGCAGATGCAGATCTGAGTTGATTTTTTTATTTTAGCACCTGATTTGTGAAAACCCAACAAGGGGGAATCAGGAGCCAGTGAGGCACAACAATCTGCTAGGGACTAAATGGATTTTTTATTGTGCGGGGAGAGGAGAAAGTCAAGGGGGATTGCCTTGCTTTGATCATGGTCACTTGCCTGCTAAGGAGCTAGTGACCAAGCCCAGTGACCAACCTTGAAGAGAGCAGCTGAGATTTACTTTATTTTTTGAAGAGAAGCGGGTGAGGGACAAAGAGAGAGAGAAAGAGAAGTGTAACATGTGTGTCCCTGCTGTCTTTTATTTTTACTTGAGCAGCAGCTGTTGAGCTGAGCTGTTTTTTTAACAGCTGGTTTTGTTTTATTTTTGAAGATGAGAAGGGGGGGGAGAGAGAGAGAGAGAGAGAGAGAGAGAGAGAGAGAGAGCGAGCTCAGTGTGTGTGATCTCTTTGTGAAAACCAAAAACATGAAGGACTGAGGAACTAGCCAGGCACAACAATCTCGTAGAGTTTTCACGGATTTTTTCACGGATTTTTTTTATTGAGGGGGAAGGAAGATGGGGAAAGGGAGCTTGCTTTGCTATGATATGCTGTGTTAAGGTTGTTTATTGTTGTTGTTAAAGAGAGGTATTAAGTCTCTGGCTCTGTGTGTGTGTGTGGGCCTGGGGGGCGGTCTGTACCTAAATCATGGCTGTGGAAGTTAATCAACTTGATGAAAATGCTTCAAGTGTGATTAAGTTGGCGTGGTTGGAGAGAGAAAAGAATTATGCTGCATCTTGCTTCCAGGATAATTAGATAGACAGAAATTATTTACAGCTGGTTTGCAGAGTGATCTTCATTCACCATGAGTTTGACTTGTTTAAAGGAAGGCTTTTGGCCTGCAAGTGATTCTATAGAGTTTTTTAACAATGTAATCCTATATGACTACACAAAAGTAAGCCCCATTGAGTTCAATGTGACTTACTCCTAAGTAAGGGGATATAGGATTGCAGTCTAAGAAATTTCTGGCCCGTTTGCTTCTAAAAAAAAAATATTTCTGGCTTGCTTTTCTCAAAACTTCTTAAACAAGGATTTTCTCCATTTTGCTTATTCAAACTGTGCCCATGTGGCTCTGAAAAGGTCTTCCTGGCCTGGCTGCCTCTCTCTACTGTGTTTTACGAATGTAACGTTTGGAGAACTGCTCTGTTGTACCTCCTTGTCAACTTGGATGCCATTCTAGGCTCTTCCACACTTACATGGAGGCTATATTGCATACCGGGGGCAGTTGACTTTGCTTCTGGTGACCCATCCTCCACCCCACTGATCAGATTGGCCTCCAGACCCAGACTCCGCTGGTGTGAAAGGGCTTTCTCCTGCATCACTCCCAAACTGTGGGTTGCTCTTCCTTCACAGCTAAGGTCAGTCCCCACTGTCTCAGTTTTCAGAAAGGAGTTAAGACACATCTCTTTAACCCGGCCTTTTAAATTGTGAGTAGTAGCTTTAATGTTGTTTCAGTGTTGTTTAATATTGTTTTATTGCTTCTATGTTTTTGAGGCTGTTCACACAACAGCCTCTAACCCACAATCATTGGTTGAGTGTGGGTTGTTTTGAACCATGGATTTTCTGTTGAGCTGTAGTTTATCATGTTGTCTGAATGCAGCCATGTGGCTTATTCACCATGCAGTGTAGCTTATTTTTCTCAAACAAGCCACCTGGAGAACCCATGGTTGTTGTTGGGTTGTTCAGGGTGGCTAACAAGCCACACTGCATGGTTAACAACCCAGCCTGCAGAAAATGTGCTGCATTCAGACAACACGCTAACCCATGGTTCAGCAAACAACCCACGGTTCAAAACAACCCACACTCAGCCACTGAGTGTGGGTTAGCCTTTTGTGTGAACAGCCCCTTTATGTATTAGTGTTTTCATCTGAATTGTTCTACACTGGCTTGGCAGCATTGGTGGAATGGTGGTATATAAATATTATTAAATGTACAATAAATAAATAAATAAATAGTTGCCATTACATTATCATGCACACCATTCTAGAAAATATATCAAGAAACAGTCTTAAGGCATGTAAGCTTTTCCACAGGGTCCTTACCTTTTAAGGCTTCATTGATATAATTCTCTATGTAATATATTCTCAACTTGTCTTGAGCCACATTCTTTTCATCGTCAATTCCACTGGCTATGACATAAATGGGGATATTGCCATATTTATTCTTAATCCAGTTGAGGAGCTTGCGTAACCCCCAGGGCACCACTGAAAGTCTGTTGGCCGATTTCAGCCAAGTGATATCATTTAGCATTTGGACCCCAAGGCGGTAATCATAATTTCTGGGGTTTTCATTTTCAGAGTTCACAAGAGATGTCGTGTAGTGACTCAAGGCAAAGAAGTCAAATGAACCACA
The DNA here is from genome assembly GCF_057233095.1 of Heloderma suspectum. Lineage (NCBI taxonomy): Eukaryota > Metazoa > Chordata > Lepidosauria > Squamata > Helodermatidae > Heloderma > Heloderma suspectum. The sequence continues at coordinate 39,678,015 of NC_139460.1, read as the reverse complement.
GATTAGATTTTTTTCCTCCTCTGAGAAATAAGGTAAATGAAAATCATAAAACCCTTGGCGGTTTTTTTGGTGAAGCCACTGTCGCATCATATCCGGATAGGCACCAGTTCCAAAGATGGGTTCAGCAAACCTGCCAATGTCAAATTCCAAAATTCGCTTGGCTGCACTGTCATCGTTTTTTGAAAAGGGACAGGCTGGCTCAAACCAGTTAGCAATGAAAGCAATAGATATTTTACCTTTCTGAGTCTTCCTGAATTTTTTATCGTACAGGTGCCATGCTTTGGCATGAGCCTTCAACAGATTATGGGTTGCTTTATACGTCAGCTTCTCCACACTGGGTGCGTTAATTGTGATCCAAAATTTGACACGCTGGCCAAGTTCTTTAAAGCACAACCTAGCATACTCAACAAAGGCCTCCACAATCTGTTGGTTGTCCCATCCTCCATCGTTGGCGAGAGGAAGAGGGAGTCCTTGATTTTTAGCCACGTGATGCCATAAAGCAACAACAGGAGTTATATCCACTTGGAGAAGTTCACTGACAAAACACTGATAGTAAAATAGGAGTGTGTGGTTAACATAAGTCTCATTACCTAGAGGAAGAATCAAAGGCCATGACAGTGAAAAATGAAAGTGCGTGATGTGCATTTCCTGAAGTAAAGAAACCTGGAGCCTGATAGCAGCGAGATCAACACAGCGAGGCTTGAGATTTGGGACACCACCTCCATCAATTTTAATGAGCTTCTTGGTGTGATGGATATCCCAGACATAAACATTAGGGTCAAGGAACTGGGATCGAGTAGTATCTACCTAAAAAGGGGAGGTAAGAAACAGATTAAATTTGTTGAGAACAGGGAAACTTATAAGGAGGCAAGCTAAGCAAGTGGCTGCCACAGGAACCCAACCATTGTTGGTTACGTCATCTCAGGACAATCACAAATGGTTGACTTTCCACACTTCTTTTGGATATCTTAGAGCAGGGGCGCAGAACCTCAGACCCAGGAGGCCAAATCCGACCTACCTGGAATCCCAATCTGGCCCTCTGGAGTTCCAAAGTCAAAAAAGAAACAGCTGCACCAACTGAATTCCCAACACATTTCAACACTTGGTCTTTATCAAGGGAAAAACTCTTGGAGATTCTTTTGGAGGATTCCCTCTCCCTTGCTTCTTCCAAAGAAGACTGATACCCTATGTTTACCCTGAAAGGTAGAATGCTTTTCAGTTTTCTTTGGTGCAGCTGTTTCTTTTTTTTACTTTGGTTTCCAGCTTTACAGCTGTTTTTTCTGGTCCCTATTGGCACTGTTGCTCTCTGGAGTTCCCCAGATGGCCCCACCCCCTTCACCTGACCACCAGTTGTTTGGTGGTTTCCTGGCTTTTCTGCAGTTATTCCCCATTTAAAAAGGTTGAAATGGGTCTCCTAAGGCTTAGTTATGGGCTTTAAATTAAAATAGGCTGGTATTTATGGTATGTTGGACGCTGCTCTGTTTGTCTTCGGCCCTGCCCACCACTGGAATGTGGCTCCCAAGAGCTTCCCCAAAATGGAATTCGCCTCTCAGGCTGAAAGACATAAAACATCCCTGTCTTAGGGGCTACCTCTAAGTAGGGATGTACGAGAGTCACTTACCTTTTCGCGGATTCTGTTCATGGGGGGGGAGGTGTTCCGTCCCTCCCCCCGGAATCCTCGACCGGGGGGGAGACGATCCGGTCCTCCCCCCGCGGAATCCTTGATGGCTGGCTGTGCTCCATGGCGGTTCCACGGAGCAGCCGGCCAGGCCCAGGCCAGGGCCGCCCGCAGCCGGATTTCCGGCTGCGGAGGGCTCTGGGTAAAAAAAAACAAAAAGCGCACTGGGCGCTATTTGCGTTCCCCTTTCTTGTCTTCGTCTTAGTCTACATAAATATTTACGTAGACTAAGACGGCGAAAAATAAGGAACGCAAATGGCGGCGGCCGTAACCGCCACCATTTGCGTACACGTTTTTTTTTTACCCAGATGTGATAGACTTCGTAAGTCTTTACGTAGCCTATCACGTCTATGGGGGGGAAAAAAAAGAAAAAAACACAGACTGCAAATGGCAGCGGCAGCAGCCGGTCGGAAGACCAGCTGCCGCTGGAGCTGCCGCCGCCCGAAACATCTGCCCCAGGTAAGTCTCGTCCTGGAGGGGATCCGCGGGGGGCTGGGGGGCAGGCCGTTCCACGATGGATTTCGGGGGGCCGAATGCACTGGCATTCGGCCTCACCAAGATCCGTTGCGGAATTCTTTGACATCCCTACCTCTAAGTCATACATAACAATAGCAACTTCTGCCAACATAGCACATATTTAAAAATGTCAAGTATATGTTTCACATTTATTTCACATTTCCACAATTCAATATGGGAAACAGGACTCTCCTCCCAGTTTCATACTATAAAAGAAATAATGAACTGCTCAAAGACAAGAAATCAGTGTTGTGGTTAGGGCTGTGCACGGACCTCCCAACCCAATTCGGGGCTTTGGATTGGGCCCTGATCTGCCTCGGACCAATTCGGACCTGCTCCAACCAGGTTCAGACCCCGGATCTGAATCAAGATTCAGAAACCTGAATTATTCGGATTTTACATTTTCCCACTGACTTGCATTGAAAAACAGAAACAGCCATAACCTTTTAAATTGTTATGATAAATACATGAAATTTGGAGGCCTAGCAGCCCCTGTGAAGGTGATTGAACCTGCCAAGTTTCAGACAGATAGGTCCAGTAGCTTTTTTGCTAGCCATGTATAAATTTTCCTTTTCTCAAGAACTAAAACAAAAGGTAAAAAATTGTCAGGCACACAGGGGATTAGAGATCCTAATCAGAAGGTATTGAAGCTGCAAATTAGGCGGTAACTATCCCTAATCTCTGGTGTAGAGTTGTTGATGTTTTTTGAAATGCAAAATAACCCCTCTCCCTAGTACTTTCCTTTTGTCTTTCCTGGATTTGCCACTATTCAGCTTCACTGGATGATGACCTGAGGCTTTTCTCATTAGGGGAAGAAAAAAGTTAAATTTGGCTGCAATACACATTACATGGAAGTAAGCCACACTGAACTCGGTGGAGCTTATTTATTGCACTGCTCCACTTTCTCTGTTCCATATAATTTTATAAACCTCCCCCATTATTTGCTTTTTTTTCTAAATTAAATAGCTCAAACGCTGAAGCCTTTCCTTAGGGATGGCAGAGAATTCCGCCACGGATCTCGGTGAGGCCGAATGCCAGTGTACTCAGCCCCCCCAAACTCCGTGTCGGAATGGCCTGCCACCTCCTCCCGCCCCCCCCGCGGATCCCCCCCCGGGACAAGACTGACCGGGGGCGGATCTTCCGGGCGGCAGTGGCTCCGGTGGCGGGTCCGGTCGGCGGCTCCAGTGGCGGCTCCGGTGGCGGCGGCAGCCGGTCTTCCGACCGGCTGCTGCCACCACCATCTCCAGTGTTAAAAAAAAAAGAAGACGTGATAGGCTACATAAAGATTTATGTAGCCTATCATGGCTAGGTTAAAACAACAACAACAACAACGTGATAGGCTACGTAAATCTTTACGTAGCCTATCACGTCTGACTTTTTAAAAAAAAAAGCGCATACGCAAATGGCGGTGGCTATGGCCGCCGCCATTTGCGTTCCTTATTTTGGCCCATCTTAGTCTACGTAAATATTTACGTAGACTAAGACGGCAAAAATAAGGGGGAACGCAAATAGCGTAGCGGACGCTATTTGCGTTCCCCCTTATTTTTGCCGTCTTAGTCTACGTAAATATTTACGTAGACTAAGATGGGCCAAAATAAGGAACGCAAATGGCGGCAGCCGTAGCCGCCGCCATTTGCGTACGCGCGGCTTGTTTTTTTTTTTTAAGTCAGACGTGATAGGCTATGTAAAGATTTACGTAGCCTATCACGGCTGACTACAGGGATCCAAACGGCAGCAGCTACGGCCGCCGCCATTTGCATCCCTGCTAGCCAGCAGCCGGATGTCTGGCTGCTCCGCGGAATCCCCGCGGAGTGGAGCCGGCTGGCCAGGATTCCAGGGGGGAGGCGCAGAGCGCCTTCCCCCCCAGTGAGGATTCCGGGGGGAGGGACGGATCACCTCCCCCCCCCCAGCGGAACCCAGCAGAGACAGATAAGGGCAATTTCGTACATCCCTATTCCTTATAGAGGAGTTATTCCATTCCCCTGATCATTTTGGCAATCCTTTTCCCCATCTGTAAATGTGGAAAAGGACTATGAATTGTCCTCAAGATAAAGGCCATTGGGACCAAGAGTTCTCAGTCTATAGATTCAGAAATTTTCCTTTTCATCAACCACATCAGTGTCTTTCATTTGTTCTATTGGAAGCAAGTGCAAATCTGAGAGATTCTGTGAAGGTGAATTGAAATGTCTTGCAACAGGCTTCTCCAGATTTTTGGTAAGAATCGCGGATTTGTGGTTATAGAATCTTGTTCTTAGGTCCATTTTACTTTTCCCTACATATTGCATACAACATCTTTTTTTTTTTAACGTTCAGTTGCATAAACCACATTTGTAGAAGTGCATGTTAACGATTGCCTAATGCAATTAAGTTTTGTTAGTAACTGTGCTCTGGAAAGAAGTGGTTTCTTGGGCCCCATCTATATGGCACTGCTTTGACCCCCCACCCCGTCGCAACTGCACAGCAATGTGGCTTCGAATCACCATGTCCTGCAATACATGCGCGATGTACTGCGCACTTCCCTGTGCCCTCTTTTTTTTGCCATTATACTGAAATGCACAGCTGTGCAGTCCCATGAATGTGGGGGTGTGACATTTCAGTGGCTGTTTTATATTTGAGGGGCTCTGCTCTGTCTTTCTGACCATGTTTTAGGTAAAAACTGGGTGTTTTGTGCTCTTTCATTTCCACACCATCGGTTTGTCAGTTCCCCAGCCTGAGACTCTCACGATATTTCGCACTCACAAGCGTGAGTGCTACATGCCTGACCATCACTCCAAAATGGTGCCTGGTGCCTGGAGCGATGTTGTTCCTCCCACAAGACCCTCCCCAGCCCTTGGGTACTGAGTCCAAAAGCAACCGTTGCGAAGGTAAGAAGCTGCAAAAATGTGCGAAAGTGATATTAAATAAATGAAAACGCCCCTCTGTGCCTCTGTGCGCAGCTGTGAAGGGATGGGGGAGTAAAGTGGCTTCACAGAGTAATGCAGGCACTACGCATGCCTACAACACACCCACTGTAAGATGTGAAGTCAATTCGGGGAAGGAACAGACAGCCCGCAACCGCAGGGGAACCCACAGCAACCCCCCAAAATTGCAGTAAAACAACTTCTTGGAACTCTGCTTTTTCCAGGCGAAAACCATGGATGGCTGCAAAGTCATGATTGTGTCATCTATCACAAGGGACCTCAACTTGCACCCACCCCAGAGTAAAAGCCTGGTGTAGATGGGGCCTTGGAGGTAACTGCAGGTAATAAAACACATTGATTTATAATGGTATCATGCTGGGTTGCAAGTATCTTGTTTAGATGCAGCCTTAACTAACAATTTACACAAATTGGGTGGTTTTATGAATGGTGGAGAATTGTGGAGAATTAATGGTGGAGAATTAATGGCTTCAGTTAAACAAGCACAATAGGATATAATAGGGTAACTATCTTTAATTATCTTGTGGTAATTAGGGGCAACAGGATGGTAGTTTGACTCTTTGGATAAAACACATTTGTAATAACAAAGAAACTTTCTCAAGAAAATGTAATGAACTTAAAGAACATCTCCAACAATGCAAATACCCGAGTCACATCACTGAGTACAACATCAATCAAGCATCAGGAATATCCAGGAATATCCTTCTTTGTGATGCAAAGGCTAACTCTTCGAAAGAAAATTTCATTCCATTTGTTGTGGACTACCATCTTGCTGCCCCTAGTTACCACAAGATAATTAAAGACAATTACCCTATTATATCCTATTGTGCTTGTTTAATTGAAGCCATTAATTCTCCACCATGCATTACTTTCAGAAAACCACCCAATCTGCATTAATCATTAGTTAAAGCTGCATGTAAACAAAATACTTGCAACCCCAGATTATATCAATACATTGCATTACCTGAGTTACCTCCAAAAAACCACTTCTTTCAGGAGCACAGTTACTAACAAAATGTATTGCATTAGGCAATCATTAACATATGCTTCTACTAATGTGGTTTATTTAACTGAATGTAAAGAAATGGATGTTGTATGAAATACGTAGGGAAAACTACAGCAGATCTAAGAAAAAGATTCCATAATCACAAATCTGCGATTCTTACCAAAAAAACTGGAGCAGCCTCTTGCAAGATATTTCAGCTCACCTTCACATAATCTCTTGGATTTACAGTTGCTTCCAACAGAACAAATGAAAGACACTGATGTGCTTGATAAATAGGTACATTTCTGGATCTATAAACTGAGAACTCTTAGTCACAATGGCCTTAATCTGGAGGACAATTTGTAGGCATTATTCCATTCATACCTGTTTTTTCTCCTAAGGAACTTCCATCTTCAGGCATTACAAACTACCACTCCTGCTATCCATTTAACAGCACAGCTACTGATGAGGACAGAAGCCAAAAAATTTAGCTTGCAGGTATTTTGATTTGAAGATGGTCCCTAAAATCTTCCAATGTTTTCCTCTTAATTTAGAATTAATCAATGTATGTCAATGGTCATTCGGTGTCCTCCTTTTTTTAGTATGTCTCCATCTGCACCATGTTTTATTTAACTGCCCTATCTTCCTAACTGCCTGATCTGTCCCTGGAAAGAATGGGTTTGGGAATTTTTAGTGGGGGAGGGGGTGTCAGGGTGGAATGGGGGAGATATGTATACACACACACACACACACACACACACACAGCTCATATAGCATGCTTCCAAGAATGCAATACCTGAATAAGCATGAAGAGTGGTGTTTTGTCAGGGGGAGCACCCCACTGTACAATTATAAAATATGCTTTGTAATGAAACAGACAAAATTATTATTTGCAGCAACCAAAGGAAGACTGGCGGAACTGATTTACTCTATTAGACTTACTTGAAGAAAATTTTCAGTAATCCCCCAAGCAAAATCACAGGGAAAAGACCCTTCTATGGGCTGGTTTTCTGGTACTGGGGGGAAGCCATTGTCCTCTATCAGCTTTTGGTAGAACAATCCTGAAGACTTCCACATCAGTTTTTTATCCCGGCTTTGAAAGTCAACATAAAACAGCCCCCGTCGAATGTTGTAGCCTCTGAGCCATTCAAAGCCATCCATTAGAGACCAAACTGTGTACCCAATGACAATAACTCCATCGTATCTGATAGCTGAGGAGTAAAGAACAAAAATTAAATGACCTAATTTCCCTATCTTTGATACACTGCCCTTATTTGAACAGTTATATTTGCTTTAAATGTCTTACTCAATTGTTTTCAAACTGCAGTGCCCATATCCTGTGACAGATATGAATGTCACCATCAGTGGCCCGAGCTCCTCTCCACTATACCCCAGCAAGTGCCTGGACTGGGCCCAGAATGGTTTTTTTTTCTGATGGACAATACATTATTTGAAAGCTTTCAATGTTTTAAATCGATAGCTGCTTCAAAGTATATAATTTCACGTGAACATTATGCCTTTTTCTATACGGACAGTACAACTGCTACTATATTGTTATGTATCTTAAAGTGGATGACTACTCAAAAGTAAGTCCTACTGGGTTTAATGGAAGTTAATTCCAGGTAAGTGTGCACAAGATTGCCACGTGTGTGTAACACACACATCATTTTTGAATATAATGTATAACGGTGTGATGGTATATTATTGTAATACGGCAAGATATAAATTGTAATAATAAATATTACTTTAACACAGATTAATAAACATCCACTCTAACTAGCAAGCAATAAGGACAACTGCCTGTAGTCAGTGTAAGCAGAGCTAGTAAAAGTTATACTGTCACTTATTGTTTGTGTTTCATCAAAATAGTTTTAGGATAAAATCTGACACAGGCATAAAGCAAACTCAGTTCTCCACTGGGAGAAAACATTTAGCTTAGCTGCTATTTTAAAAAGGGAAGTTGTATATACCATCTGATACATTTACCAAAACTTGAACACCTCTTCATATTAGGGGCATATGTGATTGAGAAACAGTTCTGCAAATCAGCTGTGGAAGCAAACAAATACTCCAATAGTTATTTCCATTTCTTCATTACTGGAAAATGAAATCTTGCTATCTGACAGAGAATCCAAGGAGCTAATTGCCAGAAAGTAATCCTACACACACACACACACACACACAGTATATATTCTTATCTAGCAAATATTGACTCAGCTATCTGAGGTATCAAAACTAATCACTGGATATCTTTTCCCTGAAGCGATTCACTGCAAACCACATAGCCAAGTATACAAACATTACAAAGCTCTATTAAGCAAGTGACTTCACTTTTTGCTGTCACCAGTGAAATATTATCCACACTTTTTGGAAAGCACTTGGCTACCACAGAGGCAAGTACAACCCATTCTTTCGGAACCTCAATCTGTAATGAACACCTGAATAAATGTTTAAATACTCACTGAGTTTAGCCTCGGCAGAACTTATGTAAAGAACATAAAAGGATAATGTTTTCCTTAACTGTTGTGTCAGGATAACAGCGGTGACAAAATACCATCAACAACCTACCTTTTAAAGTGTCCGTAATGAAATCTTTAAGATAATGCATGTACTTGGCGTCATCCAACTTCGTGCTACCATAAACAAACCAGCTGTTCTCCACAATGAAGATCTGTGGTTTGTTATATTCACTACTTATCCAGTAAAGCAGCGGCCTTAAACTTAGTGCTTCTTGCTGCTGGAATATCATGTCAGAATCCACCAGATGGAAACTCAACGTAGCTCCAAAGGAAAGAGCAAAGAAATCAGCTGTCCCCATGACAAACTTCTTCTCTGCTTCAGTAAATTCTGGCAGTTCTGAGGAAAGGTAACTCTTCATGCTTTGGGGGTAGTCTCCATCAATAAATATAGGCTTAGCAAACCAGCCCAGGACAAAGTCAAGAGATTTCTGACATTCCTTTATATCACTTCCAGTCATGTGTTGAGGTTTTATCCAGTGAGAACTTAAGGCAATTGACACGTTACCTCCTTGAGTGGGACGGAAATGATCATTGTAAAGATGCCACACTTTGGCATGAGCCTATGGGAAAGGAAGACCCCAGTGAAACCATTTTATTTCATTCATGTTTTCTATCTATCTATCTATCTAAAATCTATCTAAAATTATTTCTCAGCTGCCATTAGGGGCAAAACCCTCTAAAGGTGGTGTACAAGATAATAAAAACTGGATACAATTTTTTAAATTATTTAAAAAACATGTTTCAATAAAATCCGTAAGAACAAAGATTGCCAATTAAAATGAATAAAAACAAAATTTACCAATAAAAATCAAGAGCCCAAACTTAAGGAAAGGATAGCAAAAACAGGTGGGTCTTAATAGCTTTCCTGAAGACCGGTAAAGAAGGGGCCTGAAAATCCCTGACTCCTGATGGAAGTTGATTCCAGAGGTGTGGGGCCACCACTGAGAAGGCTCTTTCCCTTGTACTCACCAGCCTAACCACCCTTGGTGACAGGCAGGTGAGAAAGGCCTCTGTTGACAACCTTGGTGTGTGAGAGGCTGGTAAGGGAGAAGGCAGTCCTTCAAGTAGCTTGGGTCCAAACCATTTAAGGCTTTAAAGATTAATACAGGCACTTTAAATTGGGCTAAGAAAAACACTGACAAACAGTGCAGTTGGTGCAGTAATGGTGTTACATGAGCCAACTGCCCTGCCCCCACCAATATCTGGGCAGCTGTATTCTGTTTTATACTTATTTAGTCTAAAACAAATATGTCACCAACTAGCCAACAACACGTCTCATGGTGGCCATGAGGACTCCACACAATCAACATTCAGCACTATTACCATAATGGTGACCCTTCACTACCAACATTAGTTTGCTTCAAGCTGATATGGAATATCTGTTTTCTTTTACGAGAGCGGCTTCCCTCAAGCTGAAAATGATGGTTTGATTTTGTAACATAACCACAACATGCAAGATACTCTCTTTCATGATGTAGCTTGACAAATAGGTCCAAAAAACTTACTGCCTCAAACAATTTTAACTAGCCATGATACCTATGGTTGCGTGCGTCATTTGTACTCAAAATGCAGGGGACGGGGAGAGAAGAATCAGTGTTTATAAACCTTCTGTTTGGTCACCCAGAAGCAATTCTTTAACTTGCCACAGCCTACAAGGCAAGTGGCTATCTGCAATCCTGCTCAAATGATTCAGAAAGGTGACCTAACTACTTTCAACACAAACTCACAATCCATGGGTAGCAACATGCTTTTTAAATTCCTGCTGTGCCTTTTCGAGATGGAGTTTAGACTTGACCCAATAATCCTTTGGTTCATAAGAAATTTGTTTCTAAGTAAATTGAACAAGGCAACAGCGTTGCCCAAATAATAAAGAATGTTCTATCTAGCTGCCTTTACTTTCCATCAGGTTTTTTGAGAACTAAAATGTGAACCTATGTTCTCACACACTGGAATGTGGGGTAGGTGTGGAGCAGTTTCACCCACCAACTGCAGAGGAGAAAATTGTGTGTGATAAACATGCCCACACAAAAGTACAATTGATGTGAACTGAGCGGGCAGATAAAATAGCTACCACTTAGTGAGGGAAGTTTAGAATTAAATAAGAATGCCAATTCACACAGTATTACCCCACTGATAATCACAGCTAAATTTCATGTGGGGTGATTAGGAGTATTCTCAATCTTTGGCAAATAGCAGTACTTCTATCCTACATTACACCTGCTTATGAAAGAAAACATGTGTAAAGATTTGTTTTTAGTAGGGACACCCAGTCTGGACTTGCTCCATGTTTGAGGCGACCCTCAGCAAACTGCTCTCCATGGGCTCCATCTTGTGTCGGTAGACCTTTTCAGTTGTGGGCTTACCTGGCAGCAGCAGTGAATGGCTACAAGACACCATTTAAAAATTCCCACACTGCCTTCAAGTGCCTGATGTAGTGTGGGAAATTTAAAATGGCTGAAGCGTTCAAGACAGCTAATATAAAAGATTAAAAACAAAAATAATTAAAGTACTTGCAGTTCAAAAACAGAATCACAACAAATTTTGCAGCAAATTGCAAAACTGCAAAAATTTCTGGAGAGAGCAATGAAAAAAATCACAAAAAAGGCAGGTCAAAGAACAAAAATGTTGTCAGAATGTGATGGAAAACAAGCAAAGAGGTGATGAACTGGTTCTCCTGGGGCATGGAAGGTCCTTATCTTGGGCACTGCAACAGAAAAGACAGTTCCCCTTCTTCCCAATAACTATACTACTTCTCCTACCGATCATATTGGCAGGTTTATAGGAGACAGTATTTACCTATCTTGGTCCCAAGCTATTTAGGGTTTCAAAGATAATAACGAGCAGATTAAAATCTGCTGGAAACGAATCTGTAGTTAATATACTTGGTAGGAGAGAGGCCTCATATACTCAAAACCACCAGCCCCACTTAAGCATATTTTTCACACAGTGCATAGTTAAACTATGAAATTCACTACCACAAGATGTAGTGATGGGAACCAACTTAGATAGTTTTAAAAGGGTATAAGACAAATTAATGTAGGGTAAGGCTATCAGTGGCTACTAGTCATGATGGCTATATATGTGCTCTACCACTGATCTACAACCCCACCCCTTCGCTTCTCTACAGGAAAAGAATACCATGGATTAATACACTAGTCATATAATTCAACACAAGTATACTGGCCTATAGGCAGGTAGCAATTGTTCCTGGGATGAAAACCTAACCCACCTGTGTGTTCCTTCTTGTTTTGTACTTCTGCTCTGCTGGAGCACCTTACATGCTCATTACTGATTTTTAGTGTTTTAGATTTTGTTTAATGATTTTGTACGCTGTCCTGAGAGTTTGCTGGCTGAAGAACAGCATGGATTGTTTTTTAATACAATAAGGGTGCAATCCAATGGAATCTGCCCTGGATACTCGTAAGCCTCTGAATTCGGAGGCTTACGAGTATCTGTATTGCCCCTGCAGTAGGCCTCTTAATTTAGAGGTGCCAAGATAGTGATAAATCAGATCCAGGTTTACTTACAAGGAGTACTTTACTGAGTAACTTACAGCACACAGGCATACCAATGGTTAGATCAGACAGCTTCTCTGAACCCAGAGCCATGGGGTAAAATGGGTTTTATACCATACATGTCAGCAGTGAGGCAGCATGACAGCAGCAAGCGTTATTTAGCATTCATTCCCAGCATAGACTAACAGTGCTTTTTCAGAAGGAAAACAATCAGAACTTTCCCAGCACAGCCACCTGTAACTCGATATAAACATAGCCTCACTTCTCAGGCACATCCTAGGCCCTGATAAGATACTAGCTTTCATTAGCATGGAATGTGCTGAGGCCGCACTATCAACCTTTGACTCATCTCACATGCTCAGAGGCCTACTAGCAAGGAAATTGCGCCAATAATGAACCTAAGCAAAGCATTATGGGTCTCTAGGCCCCTCTAAAACTACAGGTGACTTGGTTACAGGCCTGGGGCCAATATAGTATCCAGTGCGGAGTGGAAGGCAAGACAGAGATGATCCTCACCTCTGCCACACCTCCCGCTCTGCATTTCAGCTAGCCGGGCTTTTTTCACCTGTCTAGCTGAGCCGTCACAGAGGCAGAGGAAAGGAGGGTGAAGAGGCCTCATAATGCGGCATAAGCCAGCCTCTCCACTCCCCTCCCCGCCCATAGGAATGCTGCCGTTTCCCCCACTCCGAGATTGCTTTTGTGACCTTGGAGAGGCAGCCAGCTCAGTTTTCTCCACACCATATGTGGGGGGCAGCAGGGAGCTCAAATTCCTGAGTCCAAGGTCAGAGCACTGTCTCTGTCCTTGGATCCAAAAATCTGAAATATCTTATGGCCCCTGTTATGAAGTATGCTTTAATTTACATGGACATGCATATCACATACATGTAAACCAAACACATACCTGAGGGATCTTTTGGTGTTGAACTCTGGGCACTTAGGAAAACCTGATACCCCACCCAAAAGTTGACAGAGTCAGAGACCACAACAAGGTCTTTGAAAGCAAATCTTTGATTTATTAAAGAAGAATTTAAAATGAATTAAAATCACACATCAGGGAATTAGAACTATGCATACATTTCGGGAATTAGAATCATACATTAACACTCAAAAGGTTAAAAGACAAGCATTTAAAGTCAATAGTGAAGTACACTGGGATGCATAGGAAATTGTGTGTGTGTGTGTGTGTGTGTGTGTGTGTGGTTGGAAGGGGGAGAAAGGGGGGAGGAACTTTCAGCTTGGGATTATTTGAATGAAGGAGTAACAGACTGTTTTGGGGGGATTGAGAGACAGAGTTTTAGAGCAAATGCAGGGTTTGGGGAGAAAGTGGATGGAGAAAGAGCTAAAGCATAGGAGTTTTGGAGTTTGGTATTCGGTGGAATATTAGGGAAAGGGAAGAAAAGAGAGAAGGGAAAGAAAAGATGATGCAAGGATTTACCTCTCCTTATCTGCTGGCTTGTAAAGTGAAGTGATGGGAAGCTCTATTGAGTTCCTTCTCTGGGAAAGAAGGGAGGAAAAGGGGGGTTGCTCTTCTGAGCAGAAAGGATGGAAGGAGTCCTCTTTCCTTCGCTGCTGTTCTATGAATTTGGGTTGCTGTTTTTATCCTTTTTCTCTCAGGATGTAATAATCAGAATAAAACAAAACAAATCTTTCATTCAAGATTATTCAAGGATGTTGGAAAATTGATTTTTAGATGCCATACATTAAGGGAAGAAAGAAGACAATGGGATTCTCTTTCTTTCTTGATGTGAGGAAAGGATGGGAGTTGATGGATGCATATTTCTGGCATTTACAGGTCCAGGTAGGCAAGATAGCCAGGGGAATTTTGGTGATGGTCTTAAGCAAAGGTGACAAAAGAGTCATGTAGGCATGCTTGCTTACACAATATTGGGTTTCTTACAGCTTTAAATTGCAAGGTAGATCTTGCAAGGTTGACTGCAGCAATTCATGGAATGAGAATTGCTAGATATACAAGCTGGGTTTAGAAAAGGCAGAGGAACTAGAGACCAAATTGCCAATATCCGCTGGATAATGGAGAAAGCCAGGGAGTTTCAGAAAAACATCTCGTTCTGTTTTATTGACTATTCTAAAGCCTTTGACTGTGTGGATCATAACAAATTGTGGCAAGTTCTTGGTGGTATGGGGATACCAAGTCATCTTGTCTGCCTCCTGGGGAATCTGTATAATGACCAAGTAGCAATGGTAAGAACAGACCACGGAACAACGGACTGGTTTAAGAATGGGAAAGGAGTACAGCAGGGTTGTATATTCTCAACCTACCTATTCAACCTGTATGCAGAACACATCATGCAACGTGCTGGGCTTGATGAATGAATCCAAGGCTGGAGTTAAAATCACTGGAAGAAACATTAACAGTCTCAGATATGCAGATGATACTACTTTGATGGCTGAAAGCGAGGAGGAGCTGAGGAACCTTCTGACGAAGGTGAAAGAAGAAAGTGCAAAAGCTGGGTTGCAGTTAAACCTCAAAAAAACCAAGATTATGGCAACCAGCTTGATGGATAACTGGCAAATAGAGGGAGAAAACGTGGAGGCAGTGACAGACATTGTATTTCTAGGCGCAAAGTTTACTGCAGACACTGACTGCAGCCAGGAAATCAGAAGACGTTTACTCTTGGGAGGAGAGCAATGACAAATCTTGATAAAATAGTTAAGAGGAGAGACATCACAATGACAACAAAGGTCCACATAGTTAAAGCAATGATATTCCCTGTAGTAACCTATGGCTGTGAGAGCTGGACCATAAGGAAGGCTGAGCAAAGGAAGATAGATGCTTTTGAACTGTGGTGCTGGAGGAAAATTCTGAGAGTGCCTTGGACTGCAAGAAGATCAAACCAGTCCATACTCCAGGAAATAAAGCCAGACTTCTCACTTGAAGGAATGATAGTAAAGGCAAAACTGAAGTACTTTGGCCACATAATGAGAAGACAGGATACCCTGGAGAAGATGCTGATGCTAGGGAAAGTGGAAGGCAAAAGGAAGAGGGACCGATGAAGGGCAAGATGGATGGATGATATTCTGCTACGGCCAACAGGAAGCTCTGGCGTTGGCTGGTCCATGAAGTCACGAAGAGTTGGAAGCGACTGAACGAATAAACAACAAACAGCTTTAAAAGGCATTGAATTCTTTATTTTTCTATTTGGCTTAAACAGGAAGGTTAGAAATCAGCATAAAATATTTTCATGGTGGGGGCTTCTGTAGTTGTTGTCCTGAGGCAAGATCTGAAATTTGCAAGTGTTAAAGGAGGAATTAAGGTAATCGGAGCACAGTGGCTGACCAGAAAGTTTATGCAAGAAGTCTGCATCTCCTCTTGGGATGTGCAAGGCCTTAACATCCTATGGGACCTTTTTTCCGCCCTTCTCCAAGACCAAAAAACCTTAGTCCCTGTCCAGATACAGGCCACATTTTCCCAGATCAGCAGAATTTGGGGGTACTTCATTACACCCCCCAGACTCTGTCTAGGGGCCACAGGATTGCTTCCTCCATATATATTTTACTCTCTTTATCCCTGAATTCCTACTGAGATGAGTGCTTAGATTCCTGCACTGAGCAAGGGGTTGGACTCGATGGTCTTGTAGGCCCCTTCCAACCCTACTATTCTATGATTCTATGAAATTATCTATTTGTCCAGAATCATCTGTTCTGACTGACATCAGCTGTTCAGGATCTCAGGAAAATGACTTTCACATCACCTGCTACCTAATCCTTTTTTTTTTTTTAAACTGATGCAGGTTGGAACATTCTGATTGCCAAGCATGTACTCTAACTTCTAACCTTGCAAGATGAGAATCAGGCCTCTAGATAAAGCATAAACCTGGCCATCCTATACATTCTCTCTTTTTGTACCAAGTTCACATAGCAAGGGTTTCATAGAAAAATGTAATGTATTTACACAGTTACCCAGCAGCAGGTCCCATTGAATTCAGTGGCATCTACTTCTGAGTAGTCATGCAAAGGATTACATTGTAAATCAGATTTTTTCTGATATTTTATTCTCTTTTCCCCCCTTAAATTTATCTCTGATTTTTAATGTTTCCAACAAAATAAAATTCTCAGCCAATAAACACTGCCGTAATTTGTTAATATGTAACATTTGTCACTACCTGTACACAAGACAAAATGCTGTACTGTTTAACTGAATTCATTTTACTGGCTTCATGACGCATATTCATCATGCCTGATGCTTGAAAAGTCACATGAATGAGAAAATGGGTAATTAACCTAATCACTAATGCAATAAACAATTTGTAAGCGTATGTATCCAAATACAAGAGCTGACAAGACTTTTATAGCATTTTATAACATGCAGATGTTAAGCATTTTTGCAAATAAAATTGGTGACAATAGAAAAGGTGACAGAAACAATATGGCTGTTTATTTATATATACTGATCTATTATTTCAAAAATGTTGTGTGATTAAGTACGTCAAATGTTGGGCCAGTCACTATCTTTCTGCCTAACTTCCCTCACAGGACTGTTGTGAAGAAAAAATTGGGTGGGAGGAAGAACCATATATGCACACTTGAGCTCCATTGAAGAAAGACAGGATGACTGCATTTTATTCTGTGACTAAAAAACAAATCCAGAATGGCTTCAGCGAACACTTGTTTGTGTCAACAGCAACTATGCATGTGGTTCTAGCAATTTAAATGCTAAAGTTTTAAGGATATTGTAATGTATACTGGACATGAGTCTAGACAGGGGACAACAGTAAAAAGGAACTTGCTCATAACTGCTTCCAGTACATAAATATAATAAATAAAAAGGAAATATAAAATACTAGCTTGAAATATGGCATTTGTTCACACAAAAATTCCTAAGTGGTTCAACAGGCCATCTTGGTGTAATAAATGTATGCTTGGAAATATTATCTTCAATATATCATTCTTGAAAATGTACCAATAAAATTCAGAACTGTTTTTAGAGTTCTGATGACAATAGTACAGAAATACCATGTTCACATGGATTCTGTAGCTAAACAGGCTATTTTTTTTTTTAAAGCACATGCTAAACTTTACCACTAAGGGTGCTTCCAGACAGATGGCTCCTAGCACTACCAGTTGGAAGGCACTATGCAGCTATTCCGTCTTTTTGTCTTGAATGGATTTTCAGTGGTAAGAAAAAAAGCCAAAAAAGCAGTGGGAAAACACAGGAGGGTTACGAGAGGGAGACAACATAGTCTGGACCCCCCTTAAGTCAGTGAATGAAGCTTCATCTGGAAGCGCCCTAAAGGTGCAATCCTATGCAAATTTAGACAGAAAAAAGTCCCACAACTACCAGCATTTCCCTGGGAATGCATAGGATTGCCCTAATCATGCATCCCCTTCATAGGTCACTGCCTTGTTGTGGCGAAGGGGCTTACGTAACTCAGTGAAGCCATAAGCTATGCTGTGCAGGGCCACCCAAGACGGACAGGTCACGTCGGAGAGTTCTGACAAAATGTGGTCCACTGGAGAAGGAAATGGCAACCCACTCCAGTATTCTTGCCAAGAAAACCTCATGGAACGTATTACAAAGCTAAAAGATATGACACCGGAAGGTGAGACCCTCAGGTCGGAAGGTGTCCAATATACTACTGGGGAAGAGCAGAGGGTATTTCCAAGTAGCGCCAGAAAGAGTGAAGCGGTTGGGCCAAAGCCGAAAGGACACTCAGCTGTGGATGTGTCTGGTGATGAAAAGAAAATCCGATGCTGTAAAGAACAATATTGTTTAGGAACCTGGAATGTCAGATCAATGAATCAAGGTAAGCTGGAGGTGGTCAAACGTGAGATGGCAAGATTGAACATCGACATCTTGGGAATCAGCGAACTAAAATGGACAGGCATGGGCGAATTAATTCAGGCGACCATTATATCTACTACTGTGGGCAAGAATCCCTTAGAAGAAATGGAGCAGCACTCATAGACAACAAAAGGGTGGGAAAAGCAGTACTGGGGTACAATCTTAAAAACAATAGAATGATCTCAGTACGAATCCAAGGCAAACCATTCAACATCACAGTAATTCAAGTCTATGCCCCAACCACTGATGCCGAAGAAGCTGAGGTTGATCGGTTTTATGAAGACCTACAACACCTTCTAGAACTAACACCAAAAAAAGATGTCCTCTTCATCATAGGGGATTGGAACGCTAAAGTAGGAAGTCAAGAAATAACCGGGATAACAGGCAAGTATGGCCTTGGTGTACAAAATGAAGCAGGACAAAGGCTAATAGAGTTTTGCCAAGAGAACACGCTGATCATAGCAAACACTCTTTTCCAACAGCAGAAGAGGTGACTCTACACATGGACATCACCAGATGGTCAATATCAAAATCAGATTGATTATGTCCTTTGCAGCCAAAGATGGAGAAGATCTATACAGTCAGTAAAAACAAGACCTGGAACTGACTGTGGCTCAGATCATGAGCTTCTTGTTGCAAAATTTCAGCTTACATTGAGAACGTAGGGAAAACCACTAAACCATTCACGTATGACCTAAATCATTTGTTGTTGTTCAGTCGTTCAGTCGTGTCCGACTCTTCGTGACCCCATGGACCATAGCACGCCAGGCCTTCCTGTCCTGCGCTCTCTCCCGGAGCGTGCTCAAGTTCATAAACAATATTGTTCTTTACAGCATCGGACTTTCTGTTCACCACCAGACACATCCACAGCTGGGTGTCCTTTCGGGTTTGGCCCAGCCGCTTCACTCTTTCTGGCGCTACTTGGAAATACCATCTGCTCTTCCCCAGTAGCATATTGGACACCTCCCGACCTGAGGGGCTCATCTTCCGGCATCATATCTTTTAGCCTTGTGATACGTTCCATGGGGTTTTCTTGGCAAGAATACTGGAGTGGGTTGCCATTTCCTTCTCCAGTGGACCACATTTTGTCAGAACTCTCTGCCATGACCTGTCCGTCTTGGGTGGCCCTGCACGGCATAGCTTATGGCTTCACTGAGTTACGCAAGCCCCTTCGCCACAACAAGGCAGTGATCCATGAAGGGGGACCTAAATCATATCCCTTATGAATATACAGTGGAGGTGAGGAATAGATTTCAGGGATTAGACCTGATAGACAGAGTGCCTGAGGAACTATGGACGGAGGTCCGTAACATTGTTCAGGAGGCAGCAACTAAATCCATCCTAAAGAAAAAGAAATGCAAGAAAGAAATATATATATAAAGATATATATAGAACTATACAGGAAAGATCTTAATGTCCCTGATAGCCATGACGGTGCGGTCACGGAACTTGAGCCGGACATCCTAGAGAGTGAAGTCAAGTGGGCCTTAGGAAGCATTACTAACAACAAAGCTAGTGGAGATGATAGTATTCCAGCTGAGCTATTTAAGATCCTAAAAGATGATGCTGTTCAAGTGCTGCACTCAATATGCCAACAAATTTGGAACACTCAACAGTGGCCACAAGACTGGAAAAGGTCAGTTTACATTCCAATTCCAAAGAAGGGCAATGCCAAAGAGTGTTCAAAGTACCGTACAATTGCACTCACTTCACATGCCAGCAAGGTGATGCTCAAAATCCTACAAGCTAGGCTTCAGCACTATGTGAACTGAGAACTACAGTACAAGCTGGGTTTCGAAGAGCAGAGGAACTAGAGATCAAATCACCAACATTCGCTGGATCATGGAGAAAGCAAGAGAATTCCAGAAAAACGTCTATTTCTGCTTCATTGACTACGCTAAAACCTTTGATTGTGTGGATCACAACGAACTGTGGCAAATTCTGAAAGAGATGGGAGTACCAGACCACCTTATCTGTCTCCTGAGAATCCTGTATGAGAGTCAAGAAGCAACAGTAAGAACCAGACATGGAACAACCGAGTGGTTCAAAATTGGGAAAGGAGTACGACAAGGCTGCATATTGTCGCCCTGCTTATTTAATGTATATGCAGAGTACATCATGAGAAACGCCGGGTTGGATGAATCACAGGTTGGAATTAAGACTGCCGGGAGAATTATCAACCTCAGATACGCAGACGATACCACTCTAATGGCAGAAAGTGAAGAGGATCTAAAGAGCCTCTTGTTGAGGGTGAAAGTGGAGAGTGCAAAAGCTGGTTTGAAACTCAACATTAAAAAAACTAACATCATGGCATCTGGCCCCATCACTTCCTGGCAAATGGAAGCAGTGACAGATTTTATTTTCTTGGGCTCCAAGATCACCGCAGATGGTGACTGTAGCCATGAAATCAAAAGACGCTTGCTCCTTGGGAGGAAAGCTATGGCAAACCTAGACAGCATAGTAAGAAGCAGAGACATCACCTTGCCGACAAAGGTCCGTCTAATCAAAGCTATGGTTTTCCCAGTAGCAACGTATGGCCGTGGGAGCTGGACTATAAGGAACGCTGAGTGCCGAAGAATTGATGCTTTCGAACTGTGGTGCTGGAGAAGGCTCTTATGACGAGTCCCCTGGACTGCAAGGAGGTCAAATCAGTCAATCCTAAAGGAAATCAACCCTGAGTGCTCATTGGAAGGACAGATACTGAAGCTGAAGGTCAAATATTTTGGCCACCTAATGTGAAGAGAAAACTCACTGGAAAAGACCCTGATGCTGGGGAAGATTGAAGGCAAAAGGAGAAGGGGATGGCAGAGGATGAGATGGCTAGATAGCATCACCGATGCAATGAATATGAGCTTGAGCACACTCCGGGAGAGAGAGGAGGACAGGAAGGCCTGGCGTGCTATGGTCCATGGGGTCACGAACAGTTGGACACGACTTAACGACTGAACAACAACAAATCATGCATAGTATTGTGTCGTAGGTATATTATCTAAGCAAATTCAGAGCTAGGGAATTAAATGCAACACCACTAAATTATTTTATTGAAACTTGAGTTTGTCAGATTACTTATTCTGATAATAAATAACTTATTTCCAGAAAGTAGGAGTACAAAATTCAAATACATATACTTGTGGCCTGAAAATGTATTATGAATAAGAGCAAAATGACCATTAATAAAGAAACAACATAATGCTACATGTATACTCAGAAGTAAGTCCCAATGAGTTCAAAGGGTAAAGCTCTCAACTCTGGGAATTATAGCCAACAGGTCAATGTTTCCACTGCTTCTTTCCTTAAGAACAGCTTTCCCCAACTCTGGCACCTTCCAAACATGTTGGACTGCAAGTCCCATCATCATCAAGGGTGCTGCTGGCTGGGGATGATGGGAAGTATAGTCCAAGACATCTGAACAGCGCCAGATTGGGAAAGGCTGGGACCTTTTGCATGTAAAGCATGTGCTCTACCACTTAGCTTCAATCTTCCCCTATTCCACTTAGCTTGATAATTCTGTGAACGCAAGGGAGGAGGAAAACTAGCAGATGAAAGGGCTGACACTGAGCTATTAAGAGCTGAGATGAAATTCAGAGCAAGCAGGGCTTGCACTTGGCTCATAATAGTGCAAAGATTTCTGAAGTGGGAAAATTTGTGTCTGAATTTCCAAAAACTGTCTCCACCCCTAATCCTAATAAGCCTAGGAGACAGACATCTCTCCATCTTGTTTAACAGAAGAGCATCAGCCAAAACATTAGTACAATACTTCCTATCTACCATAAAACTTGCTATTTAGTGCTCAAAGTTGTCACACTGTGCCAATGTTGTGAGACACACTGATAAAAATTACTCTCATCTGACTTGGCTGCTTCTGTTAATTCAGATATTATACTGTAGGTGTCATTAGTAGCCCATTGTCGCAACAGCTTGGATCGCTGTCAGTTTGTTTTAATCACTGATGCCAAGAAGGTGCTTTGCTGGGAAAGTCTTCTTGACCCTTATCCCAGCTGGCTTGTAAAGTACTATAATCCCTAAATAAGAACTTTCATCTCATCAAATCATCTCAAGAACATAAAGACTCAGGATGCAATCCTATGTACACATACCAGGAAGTAAGTCCCATTGAATGCAATAGGACTTACTTCTGAGTAGACTTGTACAGGATTTTTCCATAAGACTGCAGTATAAGCTCCACTGAATAAAGTGGGATCTACTTCTGAGTAATGACGCATAAGAGTGGGCTAAATGGCTGCATTCCAGTACACACTCGCTTAGGACTAAACCCTGCTAAACTCAGTAGGACTTAAGCTAGGTGATGGACTTTCTGCTGACTGTGAAAGTCACCAGGCAGATATAGACTTGTTGTTGTTGTTCAGTCGTTAAGTCGTGTCCAACTCTTCGTGACCCCATGGACCATAGCATGCCAGGCCTTCCTGTCCTCCGCTCTCTCCCGGAGTGTGCTCAAGTTCATAGATATAGACTACTGTATTGCTATTTTTGAAAGCGAAGAGGATCTAAAGAGCCTCTTGTTGAGGGTGAAAGTGGAGAGTGCAAAAACTGGTTTGAAACTCAGCATTAAAAAAACTAACATCATGGCATCTGGCCCCATCACTTCCTGGCATATAGAAGGGGAAGAAATGGAAGCAGTGACAGATTTTATTTTCTTGGGCTCCAAGATCACCGCAGACGGTGACTGTAGCCATGAAATTAAAAGACGCTTGCTCCTTGGGAGGAAAGCTATGGCAAACCTAGACAGAATAGTAAGAAGCAGAGACATCACCTTGCCAACAAAGGTCCGTCTAATCAAAGCTATGGTTTTCCCAGTAGTAACATATGGCTGTGAGAGCTTGACTATAAGGAAGGCTGAGCGCCAAAGAATTGATGCTTTCGAACTGTGGTGCTGGAGAAGGTTCTTATGACGAGTCCCCTGGACTGCAAGGAGGTCAAATCAGTCAATCCTAAAGGAAATCAACCCTGAGTGCTAATTGGAAGGACAGATACTGAAGCTGAAGCTCAAATATTTTGGCCACCTAATGCGAAGAGAAAACTCACTGGAAAAGACCCTGATGCTGGGAAAGACTGAAGGCAAAAGGAGAAGGGGACAGCAGAGGATGAGATGGCTAGATAGCATCACCGATGCAATGGATATGAACTTGAGCACACTCCGGGAGAGAGCGGAGGACAGGAAGGCCTGGCATGCTATGGTCCATGGGGTCATGAAGAGTTGGACACGACTTAACGACTGAACAACAACTGCTATTTTTGGAGCATTTAATAACCTGAACATTTCTCAGTGTTCATATCTCTATTAAGCTGACGTTACCTGTGTATCTTCTATTATTGTGTGTAAGTGTCCATATTTTACTGCAAAATTTGACTCAGTAGTTATAATACATTCATCTATCACTATTATGTTTCTCCTTTTTATGAAATATATTTCATTGGCCTTCTTAAATATAATATTCTACTCATGCAGGTACTCCCTATTAGTTGGTTGTTCGTTTGTTTTTAATAGAGCAGATACCACTACTTACGCATTGTATCTCTACTACCCGGATGTGTACATTCGTCTTTAGTCTCACCTGAATATTGGACTTTCCCCAATGTATTTTCAGTCATGTGTAGATTTACCCACTATGACCTCCATTCAAGTTATGCATTCAATAAAGCAGGCTCTTGCCTATGAAAGCTCATGATACAATAAATTAGGTTGCAACCCTCAAACACACTCTCTAGTGAGGAGCAAGCCCTGTGTAGCACAGTGCTTGGAACCACCTTCCAAGTAAATATGTGCAGGATTGCGCTGCAAATTTTAAGGTACTGCAAGTACTTGCAACAGACTAACATGGCTACTCTTCCGCAATCCAACACACTAAAGTCTCTGAAATTCTGATTTAGCCACTTTCGTAGGAACCACCTATTTTCCTCTTTCTCGCTTTTCAATTGTAAGCATTACACTTTGATACAACGGGATAATGCTAAAATCATAGACAGCCAGTGTGGCATATTGGTTAGAACAGGGGTGGGGAACAAGTGGCTCTCCAGATGTTGTTGGACTGCAACTCCCGTCATCCCTAGCTAAGATAGCCGATAATGGGGGTGATGGGAGCTGCAGTCCAACATCTGGAGGAACACACGTCCCTGGGTTAGTGTTGGATTAGAGCAAGTTTCTCCAACCTGGAGCCCTCCAGATGTGTTGAATGACATTTCCCAGCATCCCCCAGCCAGCCTGGCCGGGAATTGTACTCCAACACATCTGAAGAGCTCCAGGTTGGGGAAGGCTGGACTAGATGTTCCTTCAAATCCTCACTCTGCCAAGAAGCTCACTGAGTGATGCTGGGCTGGTTTCCGTCTCTCAGCCTAACCTACCTCACAGGGTTGTTGTGATGATAAATAGGGAGGACCATGTATGACACCCTGAGTTCCTTGGAGGAAGGGTTGGGTATAAATGGTGATGGTGATGATAGTAATGATGATGCAGAAGTGTAAGACAACTAAAATCAGTCTAGTTCGACCTGACCAACCACACATCTCTTACAATACACACAACTAGACTGGGATTGTCTCTATAATAATTTGCCACAGGCAGCGAGCAGGATTTAGGAGTTCGCAAAATGTGTTCTTCCAGAGGTGCCTGCAGGGCAAGTTTTAACTAAATAAATCTTGAAAAGGCAAACAAACACGTTGTGTTACACCTACTAGAGGCGCCGCCACATCAATTTTAAAAGGGGTTGGGCAGTACAGTACTATGGGGCAAAGTTCGATGGAACATTTTGCAGCATTCTGAAAGGTTAAAAATCCCACTTCTGCCTCTGGAGCTCTTACGTCTGAGAGCTCTGGAGCTCTTACGTCCCCGCTCCCTTGCTGCCTACCGACCTCAGCAGATGCGCCTTTCTGAGCTCAGTGGCATTCGGAAGAGGTGGCCGGCTGCAATGACCGCCGCGTCGCCAGAAGCGAAACGTCCCCGCGCTAGCGGGCCCTCCTTCCTTACCTTAAGGAGGTTGTGCGCCGCTCTGTAGCCCGCTTCCCTCCCGCCCCGCACGCCAGGGGCCAGCTTGCCCGTGGCGTAGCCGTGCCACGCCACGAGGTAAGGGTTGTCTATGGTGAGCCAATAGCGCACGTGGTCGCCGAAGTGCCTGAAGCAGAGCTCGGCGTAGTCCCGGAACAGGTCGACCAGCGCCGGGTTCTCCCAGCCGCCGTAAGCGTCCTGCAGGTGCTGGGGCAGGTCCCAGTGGTAGAGGGTGACCACGGCCTCCACGCCGCGCTGCCTCAGGCCGGAGAGGAGGCGCGCGTAATAACGCAAGCCCGCGGGGTTGACGGGCGCCGTGCCGTTGGGGAGGAGGCGCGCCCAGGCCAGGGAGAAGCGGTAGTGGGAGACCCCCAGCAGACTCAGCGCTTCCAGGTCGCGCTCGACGCTGTGGTAACTGTCGCTGGCCACGTCCCCGGACGGCGGCGGCGGCGCGCCTGCGGGGCCGCCGCTTTGGAGAGCCGCTGCGCGGCGGCGGCGCTGCGCGAAAGCGTCCCACACCGAGGGCCCCTTGCCGTCGAGGTTCCAGGCGCCTTCCACCTGGTACGCCGCGCTGCCTGCCCCCCACAAGAAGCCCTCGGGGAAGGCGTCGTGGAGGAAGAGGGCGTCCTCCGGGAAGGGCAGGCCGGCGAAGCGGGACCAAGTGTCCGCGCCTTGGCCCGGCTCCCCGGCCAGCGGGCGGCACAGCAGCACCAGGGCGAGCAGAGGCAACCCCGGCGCCGCCGCGGGAGCCATGCCGTCGGCTGAGAGAGAAGGATGCTGAGGAGGAGGAGGCGGAGAAGCGGCGGGTGAGGGACTGAGTGCCCGCCGGACTGCCTTCTACCCCCACCCCCACCAAGCCCCTTTATCGCTTGCTTTGCCCTCCCCGTGTGGCTATTAATCATTACCTAGGAAGGAGGTGGGAACTCCCTCCTCCTCGGACGCGTGAAGGAGGAGGGAGGTCACCCAGGTTGTGCTAGAGGGAGGGAGGCGGGGGAGCAGGCTGCGATCCAGTGGAAGCTGGTGGCCCTGATGTCAGTGGGGCTGTGAATCCACCCAGGGTTTCTGTCAGAATTGGGGGTTGGATTCAGCACCTCGGACAGCTCCTTTAGAATTCTGGCTAGTTCTGACTGAAACCCAGGGCGATGCACAGCCCCATCAGAATCAGAGCCGCCAACCTCTACTGCGATCCCAGCACCCACCCCATTGATGGGGAGAAGGCTTGATCACATCTCTGGGGAGAAAGGAATTCTCACCTTCTCTTCCCTTTCCTGCCCACAGCTCTCGCCCACCCGCAAGAGCTCTCTCACAGACCCCTCCAGACCTCAGTGCATGGCTGATCTCCGTTCACTCTCCAACTCAAGTAGAACCCCACAGCTTGGTATTAGAAGTAGGAGATGGGAGCGTCTTGGCTTTGCATGACGTCCACAAACTTTTCTTTCTTCCCGGTTAAACTTAGTCTGCCTGCAACTGGTTCCCTGCTACTTTTGATAACTGCTGCTGCTTTTGCATTGCTCGGTGATAAAGCTTCAGCGCGGTAGGGACAGCGTCTATTCACTGTTCAGGTTCTTTCTCTGGCATCTTTCTCTGGCATCAGCTTAAACGTGGGTGAACTTTCCTGTGGCTTCACAGACAAGTTCACTTATTGCGCCTTTCTTTTGTTTATTCACAAATTGTTTTGAAGTTGTCAGATGATTGCAGTGCCTGTGGATTTTCCTGCTTTTGCATACTTAGGGGGTGAAGTGGAAATTCTAATCTGAATTAGTGTTTGTGCGCATTAATTGGATATTAGTGGTCAACATTGTTCGGAATTAATGAGAATGGAGTATAAGGATGTGATTTTGCATATGTGGTAGCTGATTTTGTGTGCACAGGGTCTGTACAAAACTTCCATTCTCATGTCCATCTCCCTTGAGAAAAGGTTGAAACGGGGCTTGTTTCGTAGGAAAAAACTGCTGGTTCAAAATGGATACACTGAAAAGTGCCTGAGAAGTGTCAAGAGGAGCATCACACTTTTCTTTTTAAAAAGGGGGAGGTATTCAGCCTTCTGGCACAAAGCACCAATAGGACACTCCTGTTTCTCTTCCTTGGCAACACTGGCCATTTCTAAAAAAAACACAACAACATGTTGACAGATCATGTATTTAATGAAGTAGCACTGTTGGGAGTTGGCTAGGAAGGAAGGCATCATATAAAGGTTCAAATCAGTTTTGCATTTCCTACACCTGTCATTTGAATTTAGGTGATCAGATGCAAAGGAATATAGGGTTCCGGTACCTTTAATAGTTGTACAGAAGGGGGACTTGCAATGGTTGTGACAATCCAATTGCCTGCACTGGATTTAGAATGTACACAAGTGGATCTTCAACTAAATGTTACAGCATGGAGTGCTCCTGTTCAAGATTCCAGCTAGCCAGCCTCTTCCAGGCTATTCCATCCCCACCCTTTCTTTTTTTCCCTCCCAAACAGCCTCTTCTTCTAATACTGATTCAAGTTTTCCCATGCTTGTATGAAAATAGCCAAAACCACACAACCCCTACACAAGAGAAAAGAATCTGCAGACTCAGAATTGAAACCATGAGGTTTGCAGGGGTATGAAAAATCTTAAGAAAACCCCCAAGTATGGGGAAGCCAAACAGTCCACGATAACTAAGTGCAACAGAATGTGGACAGATTGAGAGGAAAAAACCTGACAACTGGGTGGGAGGGGAAATGGAATGGAGTGGCTGGACAAGGATGAGGAAAGAAGAGACACATAGAGATAAAAGGGTTAGACAGAACCATCTCATTGTCTAAGTAGGTTATATCCTGGTTCACACTGAGAAGCTGTTTTTAACTATCAAAGATAAAGGGAGAAATCAAAAGGTTTTTATGTAGCCAGGATTGGGCACAACTTAATCTACCCACCCATCTGCTCCCACAAATAGAGGCCAGTGAGGACTGAGCATGCTCAGTGGCACAGAATGCCATCAAACATTTGGAGGCAAAACAGGAAAAGTGTGTGTGTGGGGGGGGGTAATGGAGTAGCTAGAACCCTGGACAGAAGCACCCTATGCTGCAACATTTTGTTGTAGGAGCCCACTTGTTTTTATTCATTTATTACAAAAATGTTATCACAAAACAAGTGCCCACTGAGTTTGCACAGCCCCAATGAGCTGTTTTGGTTTCCTTGCCTCCCCACCCCCACCCCAACTTTTTAAAAAAAGAAACATCTTTTGTATATCTGCAAGCGTAGAGGTTTTCTCTAAGCCTGTTCATACCTGTCTCTTGTGTATGAATGGTGTAATTTGGTTCTATAAGGATCCACACTCAGTTAATGAGTTCACTATTAGTATAAAGGATTTGATTTTAAAATGGCTATATTCCTTTTTCTTTCCCATGATAATAGTATTCTCGCGCATGCACAAACAGTGGAGGAGGATATCATGTATCAAATGGTCTTAAGTAGGGGTGTGTTTTTTTCCATTTGGAAAACTGGGGGAAACTATGTACTTCAATTTATAATGCAAAACAATTAATTGACCAAAGACTATGTACATTTATTTATTTGTGATATTTATATACTGCTAAATATAATAAAACTCCTAAGCGGTATATATATATATATATATATATTTAAAATATAGTATTGAAAACAGTTCCAGTTGCAATAAGAGTAATACAAGGAGCATGATAAAGTAGCATGATTAATTTAATTACAAGACGGGGAAAGCAAATGCATTTTCAGGAGGCATTTGAAAGAATCTGTGCCCGCCTGTGGGTGTATTGGGTAGCCACTTCCATGCAATTTTTCATTTTGCCTCCTAAAGCTCCCAGTATTTGCATCAAGGGAAGGATGGGAAAGTCAAGTCTCACTTAGAAATGCTTCACAAATCTTCGTAGACGAAATGTTCATGCTGCATAGACGAAATGTTCATGCTGCATAGACGAAATGTTCATGCTGCATAGACAAATCTTCGTAGACGAAAATGTTCATGCTGCATATTTAGTAATTCCCATTAATTGTTTGTATGGATGTAAGATAAGAACTTCTAAAGGAAAGGTTACAGCTTGCTACACTTACCTCATTTAAACCAAAAATTTCTTCTGGAGCAGTAATTTAAAAAAAAAAAAAATTATAAAGACGTATATTTAAAATTTAAATACAAGCACTGTCATAGTTGCATGTGACAATGAACTCAGTAGCCATACACAGATGTTCTCAGGAGATAAAGTTATTATTTAACTAAAGATTGAAAGCATTATGGTAATTTAGATTTATTTTTAGACAATGAACATTTGTAGATGGAAAAAAAATTAAGCCGTTGCTAATATTCAGAATATTTCAGCAAGAATCTGTTTATTTTTAGCCTCTTCCTAATGCTTCATGAGTAATCATGATAGACTGGTTTTATGTGCATGCTTGTTCTGCTCCTAGTTCCTATGTGTTTGCACTTAATTTTACTTTAAATAAGCACAGGCATACATATTTTAGTGTACTATACTAGGCTATGACTTCACTGATTTTGATTTTTTCCCCCATGTGTATGATGGATACAGTTTTGGGTGGTTTTAGTTTTTAGTACAGTTGCCAAAGGCTCTGATTAATGCTGCGTGTAAGAAATGTATTGTTAAAGGTTTACCCTGTCTGATTACTGTCAGTGGGTCTATTGCTATGGTTTTGCCTGAAAGTGATGTATGCTTATGATTCCTGATTACAGCCCAGTATTTGACAACAGAATGTTAATGTTCCATAATGCCTGTGGACACTACCCTGTGTGGGAAATTCATCTGCAAGGTTGGGGTATGAGATGCGTGCCTAACAGGCTATGCATGAGAAACAGCAGGTTGACAACGCTGAATCTAGAGAAACAGGGAGGGAGGGAGGGAGGGAGGGTTGTAAGTTGACTGAAATGAAATCCTTTGGAGCACAGGATCTCTGTTTTGCTGTGGGTCTGATATGGGATAGTGGATCTGCTTCCATTTATGCTCTTCTGTTATGTTTATATAAATGAAGCAAATATTGTAAAGACGCCATATGTCTCCAGTACAATTTCATGCAAAGGAAGCTACGCACAAATAGTAGTAGTCCTGAAGGAATTACAACAACAATTAGCAGGTGAAATTAAAGTAATCATGAATGAGAGCTTCTAGGAAATGAGGGCTTCCTGGAAGCGCTCATTTATAGTTTTCCTAATTTCCTTATAAAAAAATTAGCAGCCACTAAAGGTCAACACTGGTCTGGAGTACAACTGAACAGGCTATCATTCAAGGTGGCTGAGAAGATCAAAGAGGTGGATGAGTAGCTGACAGGCTTGGACCATAAAGTGTTGCAGTCAGTAGCAGGAAGTTACGATGCTTTGTCTACCCAGGAGTCTTCCAGTAGTGGAGGGGGACATTGGAAGAAAAGACCCAGGAAAGGGAAAGTTAAAGCAATAGAAATTGCACCCCATGCTGGAAGAGAGAGGCTTGGAGAGAGACTAACTGGAAGCTGCAACCAGGGGTGAGCAATAACTTACTTAAGAATTCTTTATCCCATATGAAACTATGGAAGAAAAAGCAAAGAGGGAAAAGCTGGAAGTGTGTGAGAAAACTGCTGGAGCCATCAATGAGAAAATATTTTGGACTCTCCTTGGGGGCATGGTTATGGAGACACTCCTGATGAGTGCCCACACTTCAAAATTTACTATTACACTACTGGGAAACAACAAGTCATGAGTTAAATTAGCCAAACCAGTTTAGGAGCAAGGAGCAGAGCTAGCATCAAGGGTAAGCATGGTCAGGCACCTGCCAACCAAGGGCCCACATCCCAGCAGAGGCGCACTGACAAGAGTCCCCTAGACTTTCTTCTTCTCTTCACCACTGCAACCTGCTTATTCATGGGCCTCTTACTTTGGCCCAGACAACAGTCGTGGTGAGTAGGAGGAGCAGCAGATGACACGGCCCACTTGCTTCCCGGCTCTCTGCCTGTCAAGCAACCAAGCGCTAGCAATGATGAGAAAGAGGATGAGGAGCAATAGCAGCTGGTAAAAATGGTAGTAAGGAGGTAGACTCCCTGAGGGAGGGGGCCCATTGAGGGTTCCTCGCCCAACTGCCCTCAAAAATATGGAGCCAGCAGTGCCAAAAGAGTAAGAAAGAAGAACCCTTTCCACAACTTGCAACATATTCAAAGCTCTTGGAAGCCCAGCTTAGGAAAATGCATGCAAGTCGAAATGGAAGGCCCTGGTGAAGGCCTACTGCACTGGCAGTTTAATTTGATTGAAACTTGTGTGTGATCTCCATGGAAGCATGCCTGGGGACCCTATGCCAAGTAGCAGGGTTCATTGCAGAATGGGATTCTGTGTCTGCAAAGACAAGGGCCAGGTGTGTTTTTGGTGTTATTTTCAGGATTAAACTGTTCATAATTTTCCTACAGTAGACAGCTGAGAATGTTTAAGATAACTATAAACGAGTGAATTCACAGAGTGTTTTAGCTGCTTGACTTTTGTGGATTTGGGGTGGCAAGGGGAAATAAGGCAAACTCACCTAAGTCAAGGACATTTCTCTTTGTGAGCAGCGGGGGAAGAGCTGGGAGCCTAAAGGGACTGTTATTTTCATGTAACGAAGGACATACCTTGGACTGGGACAATGGTGAAGAGGCAGACACCACCTTTTGTCTTGCTAATATTGATACTCTGACTGGGGATACTTTTTCTAGGACAGAAAACATATATTGATGATGGGAAAATACCTTTGTAAATGTGTAAATAAATAGCTAACTAAGAATTGCCTTGTATGCTTTTAATTTTTAATCTTTCTTGTTAACCTGTTTCCAGAAAAAGCTGTGAGCTGTTTAGAACTGGTCCGAAGAACAGACCTTCACTGAGGTGGGATGGTTTTATGAGGTTGCCCCCATCGGATTACTATGAACAGGACTGTCACTATGTTTTGCCTGAGAGCCCTACCTGCTTAGAGCCCAGAATTTCATTAAAGAAAGTTAATATTTTTAATGGCTGTATATGACCCCCAACTGGGCAATTCACCTGCATGGCTGAATGGAGTGTTGTTGTTCAGTCGTTAAGTCGTGTCCAAGCAGTTCTTGAATTTGTGAACAGAAAGAGATGCAAGTTGGTTAATAATGAAGATCTCTTTCTCTCTGAACGTGATGTGGTGTGAAGATCAGGAGGGTTTCTCCATGGTAAAAGAAGGAGAAGCGAATGGAGAATTACCTGGATTTTTTCAAGGGATCGGCTTTGATGCGCTTGTGCCCGCGCAGGGCTCCACAAGCTAGTGCACTGCACCAGTATAAGTCACTTCACAGAACATACTGTCAGGGCCAGAAATATTGGAACAAGGATAACTGTTTTGGCAGTTGGCCTCTGTACACCACCACATTGAAGTTCAAAGGAAACACACCCAGATGGGAGCAAAGTCAGGACTTCCAGCTGTAATTCAAGGGGTTTGACAAAAGTGGGGCACTAACCATTCAGGAAGGACAGCCAGTGGCATACACATACCCCCATCGTTGGTTGCTCATAAGTAATGGAACGAATGGCTGAGAAGCAGCTGCATGGCCAGGTGCGGCCTGTTTCCTGGGTACCCCATGGCCAAAGAAGCAGATAAAAGGCCTGGAGGTGGTTCTGAGTGTTACATTTGGATTTGGTAGCTGTTCACTGGAACTCCCAACATGAGGTCCAAAGAGGTGTCCATGCAAATGAAGGAGGCCATCATTAGGCTGAGGAAACAAAATAAACCCATCAGAGAGATAGCAAAAACAGTGGGAGTGGCCAATACAACAGTTTGGAACATCCTGAAAAAGAAGGAATTAACTGGCAAGCTCAGCAACAGCAAAAGGCCTGGAAGAACACGGAAGACTAGGGGTATACGAAACTCCCTTACCTTGCATCCGCTGGGGGTTTGGGGGGGGAGGCGATCTGGTCATCTCCCCCCCAGCTGGCTCCGCTCCATGGCAAGTCCGCGGAGCCGCCGGTCGGGGCCAGCTGCTGCTGGACTTCCAGCCACGGCCAGTCTCCGGACACGAATGGCGTCCGGCCTAGCGGATGCCATTTGCATCCCTTCACCTTCTGTGATAGGCTACGTAAAGCTTACATAGCCTATCACAGGAAGGGATGCAAATGGCATAGCGCACACCATTTGCGTCCCTTCCCCTTCCGTGATAGGCTACGTAAAGCTTACGTAGCCTATCACGGTAAGGGGAAGGGACTCAAATGGCGTCCGCTAGGCCAGATGCCATTTGCGTCTGAAGACCGGCTGCGGATGGACCCAGCTGGAGCTGGCAGTGCCAGCCTGCCAGGTAGGATCCAGCCAGGTCGGACTTCAAGGGGTGGGGTGGTCCATTCCGCCACGGACTCCGGGGGGGCTGGATTCTTAGAATCCATCCCCCCCGGAATCCGTGGCAGAATTCTCCACCATCCCTATGGAAGACAACTAAAGTGGATGACCGCAGAATTCTGCT
This sequence comes from Heloderma suspectum, assembly GCF_057233095.1. Taxonomy (NCBI): domain Eukaryota; kingdom Metazoa; phylum Chordata; class Lepidosauria; order Squamata; family Helodermatidae; genus Heloderma; species Heloderma suspectum. The sequence goes on along the minus strand of NC_139460.1, from coordinate 39,644,653 downwards.
CATGGTGAAGAGGAACCCTTTCACAACATCTAGCCTGGTCAAGCACACTCTTGCGAAGGTAGGCATGTCATTGTCAACATCTACAGTCAAGAGACGGCTATATGAATGTAAATACAGAGGCTTCACAACAAGGTGCAAACCACTGGTAACACTCAAGAACAGAAAGGCCAGATTAGCCTTTGCCACCAAACACCTAAAAAAGCCTGCCCAGTACTGGAATAAGATTCTTTGGATTGATGAGACCAAGATTAACTTGTACCAGAATGATGGGAAGAGAAAAGTATGGAGAAGGAAAGGAACAGCTCATGATCCAAAGCATACCACATCACCTGTCAAACATGGTGGAGGCAGTGTTATGGCATGGGCATGTATGGCTGCCAATGAAACCGGGTCACTGGTGTTTATTGATGACCTGACTGCTGAGAAAAGCAGCAGGATGAATTCTGACGTGTATAGGGCTATACTTTCTGCTCATATTCAGCTGAATGCTGCCAAACTGATAGGACGCCGCTTCATATTGCAGATGGATAATGACCCAAAACATACAGCAAAAGCTACCCAAGCGTTTCTCAAGGCAAAGAAGTGGTATATTCTTCAATGGCCAAGTCAGTCACCTGATCTCAACCCAATAGAGCATGCTTTTCACTTACTGAAGACAAGACTGAGGGCAGAAAGACCCACAAACAAGCAGCAGCTGAAGGCAGCTGCAGTAAAGGCCTGGCAAAGCATCCCAAGGGAGGAAACGCAGAATTTGGTCATGTCCATGGGTTCCAGACTTCAGGCAGTCATTGACTGGAAAGGATTTTCATCCAGGTATTAAAGGCGATCCTTCAGTTTGAAATGATGTTGGTTTGTTCCATTACGTATGAGCCACCAACGATGGGTGTGTGTGTATGCCACTGGCTGTACTTCCTGCATGGTTAGTGCCCCACTTTTGTCAAACCCCTTGAATTACAGCTGAAAGTCCTGACTTCACTCCCATCTGGGTGTGTTTCCTTTGAACTTCAATGTGGTGGTGTACAGAGGTAACTGCCAAAACAGTTATCCTTGTTCCGATATTTCTGGCCCTGACTGTACTTCCAGGTGGGGTGGGGTGGAGCAAATGTCATCTGACTGGCAAGGGCTGCTCAACCAATAAGAGAGGCTTCCCCACCTCCAGGCTCTCCCCCCGCTTTCTCCTTCAATAAAATCCTGAGGTTTCCTTCTGCGACTTCACAAAAATCACTCTCCTTTTTTCACCTCCCCGCCGCCCCCAGCATTACTTCCTTCCTTAAAGCAACAATCATCACAGGAACACAGTGTTCCCCCTGCCTTGAAGCTGAGAACGATCTCCTTCTCTCTCCCCCCATCCCCTTCATTACTTACTTCCTATAATGGTTGTTTATTTAAGGAACACAGTGTTCTCGCTGCCCTGCTGCAATCAATCGAAGCTTCAACATTAAGGCTCTCTAAACACGTTATTTTGATTCATGGGAATCTCAGTGACTGGGAATGCGCATTTCGGGAACAAACCTCATTGACCACAATGGGAGTTACTTCTCAGTAGACACACATATGTTTGTGCTAGGAAAGACAGGTAGGGGAAACAAAGGGATGGGGAACCAGCCCTCTCTCTAACCCGATGCTGCACAGGAACGAAGGTGTGAATTAGTTACTTCTGAAGGTAATAAACCAAACAATAGGGAATCACAGCTTCAGAAAAGCATTTTACAGCCATTAAGAAATCGGTGCTTTAAAATGTGCTATTTCGATTAAGGGGGAGCTCTGTAAATGCTGGTGTGCGCATTCAGGGGACAAGCCCCACTGACCACAACGGGAGTTACTTCTGAGTGAACATTAATTGGTTTGTGCTGGGAAACACAGGGACAGAAAACACCCCTTGACCGGGGTCACGGTGAAAGGCACACCCCTGGGCAAGGCTAGCATACTTGAGGTAAATGTGGGGGTTGGGGCACACAACAACTGTACCACGGAGAACCCAGCTTAAGGAAAAGATCGGACTTTAAGCAGTCTCAGGAAATCTGATTTTTCCGTGATAAGCTCTGGGGTGGCTGCGGGATGGGCACGACATCATGTATTCCTAATGACCTCCAAATGCAGCCAACTTGGAGTAAATCTTACTTGCAGGGTTGTGCATTTGCTTGTAAGTGTATATTTATAATATGGCAAAATCTTACAAAGACATGGAACGGAGGAGAGAAAAGAAACAACAGCATCTTAAATACACATATCAGGAAGGAGAGGACGTCCATGGTTCCAAAATATACCAGTAGCCTTTGTTGTATGCCCTTCACGTTTTGGAGCAAAAACTTAGTGGCAAAAGCATCTGTACCTCAGATTTTCTGACTTGCAATCATGTAGGTGTCATCTATGCCATTCAATGCCCATATAACAAAATCTTTGTTGGTTTTCATCATCAAGGCTTCTAAAAGTGATGATGGCAGAACACCCGTGCAACTTGCAGCATTACAGAATCAATCGCCCATCTATTTAAACACTTTTGGGGGAAAACAGCAGAAGTATAATACTTTTTTCTGTGCCTTTTAAATGTGCACAGTAATGAAAGATTATTCAATAGAAGGGAGATCTTTTGGATTCTTTCTTTGAAACATTTGGCTCTTATGTGCCTGAATGAAGATACAGATTTTTCTGTGCCCATGTAAATTAGACCCACTTCATTTTGGGTTTGTCTTTCAGTCCAGATGTTCATGGTGCATGTTCATCTTTGGCTACTTTAAGGCTCCTGTCATTTTACATCACAATTTCTTTGGGATCACAGCCTGGCCTGGGTTGAAGAGTTTTCAATAGTTTCAGATCTGTATTTTCCTCCTTTTTAATTTTTATCCACAAGATAATTGAGAGAGGATTATTTAATTTCTTTTCCCCTTCCCCTGTATACAACATAGACGTTTGTTAGGTACGTAAGAGGTTCAGTAAATGTGGGTTTTTTTCATATTTTTATTGGTCTGGCGTTATACAAGTTGGCTACTACTTATTTTTGCATCTTAGCTCTTTTCAGTTTACAATCTTTGAGTGTTTTCAGGTAGGTACTGGCACCTGTTTCATAGCTAAAACAGATTTTAGTAGTCTATACACTTTTCATTTGCTGGTATTTATAAATAGCATGATCAGGAACTGAGGCATTCAGTACAGAGACTTTTCACAAAAGAAAGCAAGCTAACAAGCTGCAGATCTTTAGAATTCACCTATCTTCCCTTTGAGATTAGTATTTTTAGTCCTTATCTGAGAAGTGTATAGTCAATACTTTATGGGGCTGGAGAACGTCCAACATTGCTTCCGATATATGTTTTTTTTTTACACATAAGATCAGAACAATAAAAAAAAGTTTGAATTCTCTGTGTCTCACACCAGTTCAGTTGTTATCGGGCTTTTTAATATTTGTTCACTATTTGGAGGAAGTTTCATTTGTATTAAGGACAAATGCTGGTGTTACTGCAAATATTGCTAGATTCTTGTAAAGGAACTTCTGCTGCCTACCATAATATTGTACTATTGTGTGGTTTTGTAGGATCAGCAGTCAGGCTGATACTGAATTTTTGAGCCTGTGTCATTGACGCACGTCCAGTGGGTTTGTCTTAAGTAACTTGTTTTTTCAATGTTAGATGGTTGCAGTTATTTAATACCTGAATTTTCCAGTGTTCTGTATTTCCAGTTGCGTTTTGTATTCAGAGCAAGATCTCTCAGGATTTTGGCACTAATCTTTGCATCTTTTTTTAATGGCTTTTAAGTTTCCCACGAATGTATGCTTTTTATAGTGTTGTCCTTTGTACTTTTGGTAGCACCTGACAAAGGATGTTTTCCTCTGAAACACGTAGAGGATACCATAAAGGCTACTGGTATTTTCCAGTACTGGAAACATCTTCCTGGTTTAAATATTACAAAGCCACCATAAGTCTCCAGCACTCTTTCTTGCAAAGGAAACCAAATCCAGTAGTGTTGCCCCGGAACTTGTTACCACATGGGGAAGTGGAGACTGCTTAACAGTATTAGGTGAAAGCACAAGTTAGAGCAAGGGTTCATATAATTCATAGAATCATAGGGTTGGAAGGGGCCTACAAGTTCATCAAGTCCAACCCCCTGCTCAATGCAGGAAGCCTGATTCCTAGGTGGTCTCCCATCCAAGTATTAACCAGGGCTGACCCTGCTTCGCTTCTGAGATCAGGTGCATCCAGCCCTTTGCTCAGTTGATGATTTAAAGGTTGTTGCAAGAAATGTGGGAACAATCTGGACAAATTAACCACATTTAGATCCCACTATTTTCCATGGGTGATAATTGAACACAAGTTGGAAATTACTGAGAATTAAAAGTGCTTAGCTTTGGATAAGGGGCCGCAGTGGCTTAGTGGTTAAGACGCTGAACTGCAGACTGGAAGGTCGGCAGGACAGCAGTTCGAGACCCAAGTGCTGCGTGACAGAGTGAGCCCCCGTCTTCAGTCCCAGCTTCTGCCAACCTAGCAGTTCGAAAGCAAGAAATTGCAAGTAGATAAATAGGTACCGCTTCGGCAGGAAAGGTAACAGCGTTCCGTGCACCTTGGTGTTTAGTCATGCCGGCCACATGACCACGGAAGCGTCTTCGGACAGCGCTTGCTCTCCGACTTAGAAATGGAGATGAGCACCGCACCCTAGAGTCGGACACGACCAGTTGGGGGCACCTTTACCTTTTAGCTTTGGATGACTCATGTCCTATGTTTATAGACTTATAACAAAGCAACTTACCCATTCCGCACCTCCCAGAACCTGTGATCAAAGTCTGTCCAGTCCTGAGCTTGCAATGCGATTTGTGGAACAAAAAAATTCAAAAAATCCATACATTTGGAAAATGTGCATGAAAAATGCATGCTTTTGAAAAATGCACACAAGCATGCTTTAATCAATGGGAGAAAATGTGTATATTTCAAAAATATTCACAACTGATGCATACGTTTGGTACACAAAAATATGTATCAAAATGTATGTATATGTACATATTGTTCAAGAAGAAAAAAAAACAAAGCTTTCAATCTGATATGGACACAAATTGGAACAAACTTCAAGGTGGAATTCAGGGAGCCTTGACTGGCTCAGGTTTTGCTGAATCGCACATTCCTAGCATCAGCACACTCGTATTGACTAACTAAAATTCTGTACCAGCCAATTAAAAAAAATAACTCTGGTTTGCAATTGCGAAAGCTGAGGGGGAACCCCTGCAGTTTTTGTTGAAGTATAAGCATTTACAGGATTGAACTCCATGGAATAGATCAATAAGAGAAGAACAAGATCGTAGTGTCTTGTTGACTTCTGTCTCCTGGGTGCAGTGACTGCAGTCTTCTTTGGGGCACCGCTAGCCCCCACAGGGCTGCACTAGCCACTTTCCCCCTGCCCCCATTCGGGGTTAGCCCAGAATCTGGCCATAACCATGGGCCTTTTCCAGATGGTACAGTTCCCAGCACAGCCTAGAGGTAGGTAGCTGTTGCAGCAATGACAAGCTGAAGAGCAAGCCCCATAAGTTACAGCACATGCACAAACAACCAAGAGTGGTGCAAAGAGCCCCTTATCAGGACATTTTCATCCTGCCGAGAGAAAAGTGGCATTAGCATGGCATAGTCATAGAGTAACTGATAATAACAGCATCAGAGCTTGTCAAGGCAATGCTACAGAGCAGGGTGGGGAACCTGGGGCCCTCCAGATGATGTTAGACTACAAGCCCTATCATCCTTGACCACTGGCCATGCTGTCTGGGGCTGATGGGATTTGGTATTCAAGAGCAACTGGAAGACCACAGGCTGTTCACCCTTGCTGTAGAGTTTCCTGCTCTAACAGCAATTTTTAAAAAAATAATTCTTGATATTTATCTAGTTTAATGGAAGCAGTTGTAGTATGTAAAGTGGGGGTTCTCAATTCAGGCAACTAGAGAGAGAGAGAGAACATTTGCTTTAATACAAAACACTGCCTTCAATGAGGGAATGTTACAGTTTTAGTGTTGAATTGTGTAATACATTTAATAAGATCACTTTATTATTGCGTGTAAGGACTGTCTTTATTTTAACCTTTGTGCAGTGCTTGGCAATATAAATGAGTGCTGTATGAACAAACAACAACAACTACAATAATGTTGAAAATGCAGTGTAGAGGTAGCCAATGTGTATATGAAATTCTTCCAAGAAAAACATTTTGGAGAAATGCTTGTGTCAGCTTATCTACAAATTACTTTCTCCAGACTAATTGATGAGGTTACGCAGCAAGAGACAGCTGCAAGAAAAATCCATACCTAAGCATGAACCACTATGAACAATAACATTTTGTTCTTGCGGAGTATAGCTGACAATGATAGTGGTGCTTTCTACAGACAAATTCTGTAGATTCTGTAGATTCAGTTACAAAAGAAGAGGCCCACTTTAAATTACAGTAACTTATTTGTCTGATTTATTAATGGTTAAGACTCCATCTCATTTTCACAGTATAAGTAATTTCATATTTTAGAGAGTTACAATAATTAAATTGGAGGAAAATAAGAAAATCTCCCCAGCTTGGGAAGTCTAAAGTTCAGATGTCCTCTAAACAAACCTGCAGATTTGTAGTGCAGCTGGTTGACAGAAGGTCTACATTTCCTGAAGCTTTTCATGAAAATGTATGATGCAACAACCTTGCTGAAGATCTATGTCTGGTCTGTGCAGGGATGGGAGATTGACTGGAAAACCCCACGTTCCACAGAAGAAAGATGGGATATAAATGAAGTAAATACACATACCAGTTGAAACAGACAAGAATATGAGCCACTTCAGACAAGCATACCATCTATATGTGATGAGGGACTGCTCACAGCTGCCCACCCTTTGCAAGTGCCTATCTTTCTTTCAGGCCCTCTGGGCATCCATGCACAGGCACCTTCTTTGAACAGTGCCTGTGCATGAAGGATAAAAGCCATGCTGGCCCAAATCATGCAGTCGATTTCCCGATTTTTTGTGCCTATGCATGTTCTGTTTTTCATGTGTACGCTCCATGCAAGCAAGATGCTCACAGGTGGACTTCCCATACATTCAGTGTGGGACGGGCAGATGTAGTGGGAGCAAGGAGCAAGTGCAATCCTGCTAGTCCACCACACATAGCCTATAAGTTCAACAGAACCAGCGTTCTGAGGCCTGAAGAAAGAGTGAAGGCACACAATGAATGTAAAATGTAAGGTGCAGACCTAAGGTTCAGAATTGGCCTCTGAGTTTCGGAAGTGTCAGTCTGGCCTTAGGCATGGTCAGAGTGAAAACTCTTGTATTCGGAAGGCTCGCTCCCCAGCCTTGTAGCTTTGCCCTCGGAGTAGGTCCGACATCCAAAGGGCAAACACAGAGGGGCCTAAAAGGGTGCATGCTGTGGGCAGAGCAGGTGCGTGACACCACTATGCAGCATCCTGAGCCACCTTGGCTCAAAAACGTGCCCCCCCCCACTCCCGAGGGTTCAAAGTTAGTCGCTCCCAGAAGCAGACATAATTATTACAATGTCATTCAAGGCAATGTGTGGAAACGCCACCGGGAAAAAGGACTACCCACCGTGTCCAAGCAACAGTGATTTGGATACCTTGGAACACTGTGCCCAGTTGCAACAAGGTGCCCGCCATCAACCATGTAAGCCACCCAAATGCATCCCAAGAACTCACAACTGAAACAGCAGGCTATGTGATCGGGGCCTCATTTCACCTCCACAAGGACAGCCATACTTTGCACTCACCAGGGGCAAGTATTGCACACAGGCCCAGCAAAGGGAGGAGGAGGGGACTTCGTACTTCACAGCTACACACCCACATATGCAGGTGCCCAAGAAAAGCTCCCATAAACGTACCAGCAGTGCACGCCAACTGTGGCAGGAGCATGTAGCTGAGGGACTGGGAGACCCTTTCTAAGTCCACTGGCAGCCCTGAGTGCGCTGCAGCAGGACAGGCGATCCCCTAGGAGCTGCACTAGCAGCAGCAGCAGCAGCCCCCATTGCACTGGTTACCAGTAGTTTTCCGGGCCAAATTCAAGGTGTTGGTTTTAACCTTTAAAACCCTATATGGTTCCGGCCCAGCCTATCTTAAGGAGCGCCTCCAGCAGCACCAGACAGGCCGCTCAACAAGATCAGCCTCGGATGGCCTCTCTGTCCCATCAGCCAGGACAGCTAGACTGGTGGGGACGAGGGAGAGGGCCTTTTCTGTGGTGGCCCCCACTCTGTGGAACTCCATCCCTAGGGAACTCCGCCATGCCCCCTCTTTAATGAGCTTCCGCCATGCATTAAAAACGTGGTTGTTCAGGCAGGTATTTAGGGTGGGTTAGGGTATTTTAGAAAATGTTTTTACTGTAGAATTTTATTGTTTTAAACTGTTTTATTGTATGCTGTACATCGCCCAGAGTGGCTGGGTGACCAGCCAGATGGGCAATTAATAAATTTAATAATAAATAAATAAATAAATCCCTCAGGGGACTGCAGCAGTCGCCCCCACCACCAGTGCTTCTCGGGGGATTCAGCAGTTCCTGCAAAAGGCAGGGGTGGGTTCCTTTGGCAGATCAGCCTGCAGGTCTTGGGGAGGGCTCTGCCACTCCAGCTCTCCTTCCCTGAGAGGGAGCTCTGCCCGCTCAACCACTCCCCATCATTGTCCTCTGGACAAAGATGGAGTAGGCTCAGTTGGACACTTCCTGGCTATGGAGGAACATTAGGACAGCTTCTCAACAGGGTCTTCCTGCCATGCAGGAGGACATGACAGGGATTGACTAGGCAATACCCACCAGAATGTGGGGTCTTCATGACTCTGTTGATGAAGGCTTCACATCACCCAGGGTATCAATCAGTGGGACCAGCCAGTACCTGACTGATGGGGTTAGGGAGATGCAGGGGGAACTTGCACAGCTGGCCCCTTTGCTGGAGGGCATCTTGTGTGGCCATGGTAGGGGCCACACCCATGCCCAGAATAGCTGTGGGTGTCAGAAGGTGCGGTGGGAGTGCCAAGGATGCTAGGGGATGGTATGGATGGCGGAGAATTCCGCCACGGAGTCCAATGAGGCCGGATTTTAAAGAATCCCCCCCCCCCCGAGTCCATGGCGGAATGGAACACTTACCTCCACCTCCCCGCGGAATCCTCTTCGGCCAGATCCTCTGGCTCCGGCTTGCCAGCGATACGGCCACCATGCCATACCACTGGCTGAAGGGGACTGACTGCGGACACAAATGGCATCCAGGACACCATTTGCAGCCGTAAAGGTCTTAGTTTAAGGTATATGCAGCAGTAAATGGCTGCATTTAGCTTAAACTAAGACCTTTACGGTTGCAAATGGCATCCTGGACACCATTGGTGTCTGTGCTTTTCATTCATGCAATATTTGCATATCCTATCACGTGAATGAAAAGCACGGACGCCAATGGCATCCAGGATGCCATTGGCGTCCTCAATCAGTCAAGTTCCCTTCAGCCAGCGATACAGCATGGCAGCTGTATCTCTGGTGCTTCGGAGCTGGCTGGCAGCTCTGAGGAATCACCGTGGAGCAGAGCCAGCCAAAGAGGATTCCGGGGGGAGGAACAGATCGTCTTCCCCCCGTGGGCAGATTCCCCATGGACCAGCAGGTAGGGAATCTGCCCATCCCTAGGGGATGGCTGAGCACGTTGTGGTCTGGGATGCCCTCTGCTGTCTGGGAAGCTAAGGAACCACCAAAATACACCAGAACCTTGCTGCTGAAGGGGGCACACAGCCAACCCAGACCTTGAGAATACTTCCCTGCACAGGAAGATGCTCCAAATTGCTGTTGATGTGGCTCACCAGATAGGTAAGCTACATGGTGATGTTCCCTGGTTGTAGCTCCAGCAATTTCTGCCCTTCTTTTATGGGCAGAAAAGCTGGCAGCATTGAAATGCATCTCCCTTGTGCTCCTTTGGCGCTGCCAGGGCCAAACGCAATGCAAAGCAGCAGCATTATTATTATAGATAACAACAACAACAACAACAACCACTTGCCTTTCTTCCAGCGGCACTCAAGACAACTAAAGTACAACAAAAATTAGACCAACATGAAAGAGCAGGTAAAAACCAATTCAATGGTCAAAGCATAAAAAGTCAAACCATAAAACAGGCAGTTAAAATATTAACAGTACAGCTGCTAGATTAACCTCAAAGGCCTTTCACTGAGGGTACAAAGAGGGAGCTAAACAAACCTCTGAAGGGAGAGTTCCCAAGCAAGCCGCTAAAAAGGTACTGTCTCAGATTCTCACCAGATGTAGTTCAGAAATTGCTGGGACTGAGAAAAGGTCCTCTCCAGAAGATCTCCATACTTGGTCCTCTCCATTCAGGACACCTCTGCTGCCTCCAGGGATCCCTCCTATCAGAACGTGGGAGATCCCTTTATTAATACAAATATTTCATGTTCCTTTTAGCCTTCTCAGCTTTTGGGATATTTCTGGAATGCAGGAGTGGGTTGTTTTTTGGATTTGTTTTTTGAAGGCAGCTTCTCTAATGGAACAAAGAGCAACTACAGGGGTGTGACATTCATCAAGAAATCTGCAGAAGGGAAAGGGTTAAACCCCCTTCCCCACTGCCATAGTCTTTACTCAAAAGAAAGGGCAGAAACTCCAATACAGATGAGGACCCTAGTGTTGGGAGTAGAGGGCTAAAACCCTTCTATCACACCTGCAATTTGCATTACCAAAAAATTATCAATTCATCTCAATTTGTTTAGTTGCACATTGCACCTGTCAGTTCATACTTCAAGGCAGCCAAGTGTTCATAGCTTGAGGGCAATTATCTCAGCCTAAGGAAATTTTGCAAGAAGTGGGAGACGTGCTTGGGCTTGCTGAGGTAGCGGAAGTGGGTTTCAACACGGGGCCTTAGGACAGCCTTCTCCCACGTGGCAGCTGAGATGTGTTATACTACTGCGGCTCCCCTAATTCTATTGCCATGCTGGCTGGGGATTATGGGAATTGCAGTCCAACACATCTGATGGGCACCAGGTTGGGGAAGGCTGCCTCAGAATGCTTCACAGCACTGCTAAGTTGTGAATCAGGCCTCAGGAGTTTATGGTGCAGACAAGTGTTATTTTTCAGGTTGCAAAGGAGATAAATGAAAATACTGAGCATTAACATTTATGAAATGTAAATCACTACAGAACTCACTGAAGCATTTTGTGCACTAAGCTATTTGCACAGGGTCCATGTTGAACAAGGTATTCAAACAACTGTGAGAAATGGACCAGGAATAGGACTATCAGTTGGACATACAGAACAAACAAATATGCCTTCTGCATTTTGTACCAGATGTTAATCTTGATAAATTCTAACACACGCACACACATCATTTCCAACTGACAAACATCTCAGGAATGATATCTGGGCTTGATTGTTTGTCATAGCATCATCCTCCATTAGCACTTTAGTGACAGATACATTTAACCAAATCAGTAGCAACAATCCATCCCCATAGGAGCTTTCATTGTCATTTTGTCAGGTGGGTTTTCTGAGATGTTTAATCTTTCAGAGAACCAATCACTCTTTTGAGCTAAGCTAAGCTTCTACCCTGAAAAACACCAAGAAGTTTTTTAACTGAATAAAATATATTCTTATGTACAACCATAATTCATGTTGTCTATAGCTCTTGCTGTCCTGCTCTAGACAGAATCTTGGCTCTTTGCAAGCAAATACAGGGAGCGATGCAATAGAATAGTCAAGCTGGCAAGCAAATGGTCAGGCACACAGGCTTCAGTCCAAAGAGGTTTAAACTAAGGCAGGAGTGGTCAAAATCCAGGCAGAGGTCAGAACACAGGCAGTCAGGCAATGAGGATCAGGCAGCAGCAGGAGTAGTGAAGGTAACAAGCAAGAGGTCAAACACAGTAAATCATTCAGGTAATTTACACAGCCCAGAAGCAGGGTCATTAGGCAGCCCAGAAGATCAGTAAACAAAGCAGCAGTCACAGGGCACAGTTCAGGAGGCAAGGTACACAGCAGAGGCTGGATGGACCAAGGTGTTCCAACACTAGCTAGGTTTCTAATGAAGGCTTTAAAGCCCAAACCCAGCTGAGCCCCACCCAGAGTTCAGCTGTAGTAATCAGGGCTCCCTTTTCAGAGCCCTACTCTTGAGGAGTCACTTTTTCCTGAGGATACCTTTTCTGGACGGGAGCACTCATTCACACAGGAGCCCTACTAGCCTCTTGCTTGAGGCAATGATGTTCTGGGGATCAGAGGGTGGCTCAGCATCTGCATCAGAGGCAGAGTCCCTTTCTCCTGACAGGGATGGCCCTGCAACTACCTCCCCCGAGGGCTCAGGCTCATGCGGGTCTGGGGGCGGTCCTTGGTCTGGGGTACCCTGGGCCTCTGGGGCCTCTAGCTCCTCCTCTGAGAAGAACTCCAGTCGGGCCATGACACTTGCCAGCAGAGTGGAAGTCAGGTGGGAGGTGGGGCTTGCTGTATTTTTCTTTCATCCATTGATAGAACAAAAACCAGTCTTCCCCATTGGGAGAGATACAATTAGATGTGCTCTTGAGTATGTCTAAATGTTTTTCTGGGCCGGGAACATGGTTGGAACTGAGGATGCTTAGGACCCCTTGGGTCCTCAGCCATGCCCTCCCCGCCCACTAGTATGCCCCTAGAATGCCCAGTTTTCCCCCCTCTATGAGGTCAGAGTTACTGACCTTTAGAGCAGTGTTGGGGAACCTCTTTCAGCATGAGGGCCAAATTCAATTTTGGAGATGCTCCTGGGCCGTATTCTAGTGGTAGGCAGGGCCAAAGGCAAACGAGGTAGGGTAAAAAAAACCACAAAAATGCCAGCATGTTTTTGCTTAATGCCCTTCTGCCAGTAACCAAGCCTTAGGACAGGAATTCCAACTTTTTACAAAGGGGAAAAAACTGCACAAAAGCCAGGAAACAACCACTTGATGGGTGCTTGGGGTGCAAGGAGATGGGGCAGGAGGATGGGGGTAGAGCTGGGGGAAGGGGGTGGAGCCTTCTAGGGAGGGATTGAGACCACAGGCTTATCAGACTGGGACCTCAGAGGGCCAGATTTGGCCCCCAGGCCTGAGGTTCCCCATCTGTGTCGTAGAGAAAGCCACCACGGAAACCTCCTCTGTGGCTGGGAGGAGCCCAAAAGAAGGCTCTGACATTAAAAAACAAAACCCTGATATCGTAAGTCTGTTTACAGCTTCGGAGGGTTTTTTCTTGAACAATCCTATGGTTCCTGGGATGCTGTCTAGAGACAGTATCTGGATAACTCCAGTGTGAGCACAAATAAGAGCCAGTAAAATCAGTTTTGTTAACTATTGTGCCTACCAAAATATCCCCCAGTCTTGGTTCCTCTTTCCAGCAGCGATGGATCCTGCAAAAGATGTGAGGGAATGGCACGTTACTGGAGCATCCGTCCAAAAACAAATCCTCATAGCAATGATGAAATGAAAATGTTATGTGAGCTGATTCAGAAGGAAACAAGAACACATCAGAAGGGAAATACTGATTAAATTAAATTCCAAATTGTTTTTACAGGAAGTTGATTATACAAGAAGAACCAAATTCATGTAAGATTATACACATTAGAAGGGCTAACTGAAACTTCTGTAACATACCAACCGCATCTGAAATAATCTTAATCCTTCCTGAAAGACATTTAGGGATCATCATAAACAACACAGTGAAAATGACAGTTAAGTATGCCCAGAGAAGCAAATAAGACACACTTAAGTTCATCAGCAAAGGGGATAGAGAGAAAGGATCATGCTTGCTCTACATAATTATTGGACATTGTCAAAGTATGATTCAAAAGAGGATTAGCGTGCATGAATGAGAACAACATCTTGCAGTTACACGGGCTAAGGTAATACATGATGAATGATATCGGGTCTCAAAAGTAGGGGCTTGTGTGGTAATAACCAACCAGAGTCAGAAAGAAATTATCAGGCAGGAGTACCTTTCATGGTATTCCTTGGGTCAGTTGATTAATGATCTTCTTAGACTGTGGCTCAAAATATTGCCAAATTGTTAAGAATGCTGCCTACGGGACACAGCCAGATTGCATCAAAGTTCAATCCAGTACATGAGATCTCAGTTCAGAAACATTATATTACTCCTAGTAATATAGTAAGGGGTGCCTCCTGCTCATGAGGAATGCCCTACTCCCACGTCCGGTTTGCCTGGCCGTGGGGGGGACGTTGTGAGTGGGTGGGGTGAAGAGGTGTCATAGGCTGCTGTTGGGCAGCCCTTTGTGCCATTCAAGAGGGGAGGGGCCGGAGAGGTTTTGTTCTTGATCCGCACCCCTCCCCAAGCAGTCTCTCACTCATGCGACTCCCTCCTACCCTCCTTTAAGCAGTGTGGGAGACAAACCGGTTGCCTTTTTGGAGGGGCCAAGTAGGAATTTTTGGCTCACAGTCCAATTGGCTGGGACTGCGTGTCTTTTCACCTACTTCACACTGTTAATGGGGTTGGGTGTGCCCTATAGGTAATTCTGGTCTAATTCTTCCTCAGTTTAGGTCACATTTCAGTTTGCAGTAGGGATGTACGAAAGTCACTTACCTTATCGAAGGGTGACATTCGCGGTGGGGGGGAGGCACACCGTACCTCCCCCCGAAATCCTACCCTGGCCAGCTCCGCTCCACTGCAACTCCGCGGAGCTGCCAGCCGGATGCATCCACACGGCAGGTCTGCGGACGCAAATGGCGGCCAGCGTAGCAGCCCGGCCGCCATTTGTGTCCCTTCGCTGAGCTGTGATAGGCTATGTAAATATTTACATAGCGTATCACGGCTCAGCAAAAGGACGCAAATGCCGTAGCGGTCGCCATTTGCGCCTCCGCTTTTGCCATGATTGGCTACATAAATATTTACGTAGCCTATCACGGCAAAAGCAGGGACGCAAATGGCGGCTGCTACGCCATTTGCGTCCCTGCTCTGAGCCGTGATAGGCTACGTAGATACTTACATAGCCTATCACGGCTTGCCAGGGATGCAAATGCTGGCCGGCATAGCGGCCGCCATTTGCGGCCGCAGCCCGGCAGCAGCTGGAGCCGCCGGAGCTGCCGCCACTGCCGGAGCCGCAGCCAGGTAGGCTTTGTTTCGCGGGGCTTTTACAGGGTGGTGGGGCGGGTTGCTCCGTTCCGCCATGAATTCCAGTGAATTCGGCCTCCCTGCGATCTGTGGCAGAATTCTCTAACATCCCTAGTTGGCAGCTAGGACAGGCAAAAAGGAGAACGCGCTTAGGGATGGTGAGCATTCAGAGGCACCTTATGGTGACAGTTGACACCTGAGGCCCCCCAAATGGGTTTTGCGGCTCAGCAGGGGGATAAGGGTTGCCTGTGAGACCGACTCACCTCACTCACCCAGGAGCTGTGTGGCCCCAGGAGGGGGGAATATGGGAAGGTCTACCTCCCCTATAAGGGGCAGTCCGGGGGCGGCGGCGATGATGACACACCACCCCTGAGGCTGAGTATGTTTTTGCACACAAAGGTGCCAGCTAGCTGCTGGCACAGACAGTGCCCATCCTAGGTTTTCCCTTTTGCAGATATTTCAGTAAATGTGGCCCAATTTCAATCCAAGCGTTGTTGTCTGTCTCTTCATTACCACATCTCCACTCGCAAAATATTTTCTGAGTCTGCAAGAATATAGACTCTAGTGGATATAGCAGTAATGGCAGAGCTGGCAGTGGGTGGGGTCAGAGCCAAAATTGGGTGGGGTTTGAAACATTGCAAGATTATACAGTACTCTCTGTGCCACCCCAGCTCCGCTTCTCCGCTACCCCTTCTCTGCAGGCCACGTGAAACTAGGCTGCAGGCCACATATGGCCTTCAGGCAGCAGGTTCCCCATCCCTGCTATAGAGCATAAAATGTTACAGGTCCATTCCTGGCTGTCAGACAGTAATGTGTCTATGCTGATATGGCTCAGGCATTTCCAGAAAGAGCTGTGCTGAAAGAGCTGTCGTAGCCCTGACAGGGAGCCAGCAGGGCACAATGTGCCAGGCAGGTCAGTACTCACCGAGGAGAACTGCTAGGAATCAACCTGTTCCAACAAGGGCAGAGGTGGGCAGAGGCCTTATGAGCCTCTGTCTCCAGTCCGCACACCCCCAAGCCCTGTCCCCTTGCTCACAGAATGAAGAGGCTCTTAAGGGGGCCAAATGTCTCTCCTGAAGACCAGGTGTTTCTTCTCCACCTTGCATGCTCCCTGTGCTGTTCAGCAGGCATGGCAGTTCTGGGGGCACTTGGCTCCGCAGGTGCCAGTGAGGGTTTGAGCTCAGACTGTGGGTCAAAAGCCTGGTCCAGCCTTTCATCCAGAAGCTCAGCCAGCAACTCCTCCTCCAAGCTCAAGCCTGGGCATGACAGTGGGTATGGTAGGCTTGTCCAAGCTGGAGCCAGGTTAGACTGCTGCTCTGGGTGGGGTTCCTGATTAAAGCTTTGCTCCAATTGTCCTGTGACTGGAGAAGTGATGGGAAGAACACGATGACCTGTGCCACTGGCCAGAGGAACAAGGGCACTAGCAGTGGCAGCTGGGGGGTGCGATGTCAGTGGGGCAGTGAATCTGCTCTGGGTTTCAGTCAGACCCAGGCAGAACTCTAACAGAGCTATCCAAGGTGCAAACCTGGATTGGATTCACTCACGGACATCGAAGCCATCAGCCTCCACTGCCTACATCCACTTCAGCAAAGCCCAGCCACAAAAACACACATTACCCAAGGTAAGGTGATGTGGAAGGGGGTATGGAGCTACCAGCCTCCACTGGGCATTAGATAATGTTTTCACATTGTTTTGATGTGTTGTAAGCTGCATGCAGGGTATAACGCTTTCATAGTGCAATCGTATGCATGTTTACTCAGAAGTAAGTCCCACTATGTTCACTAGGTCTCCCTTTCCTGATTTAGGATAAATGTCTACTCAGTGAACCCCACTGAGTTCAATCATAAACACACTCACCTACTCAATGCGTACTCACCTACACATACTTTGACATGTGTAGGATCACACTATAAATAAATGGTTTGTTTGTATGCCACTTTCCCACAAGACTGTTCAAAGCAATAACATCAAATATAACATCTCCATTTAAAATATAACATATTATAAACAATGATAGGCATAAATATCAGCACCATGTAAAACAGTTTGAACTAGGTTTCCAATTCTGGTTTGGACTTTGGAGGCAAATCATGGATTGCTGGAAGCCCAACTGGGAATTAACAACAAACCATGGTTATTGAGAACTAGGAAGCAAGGTTTGGAATTGAAGTATATGAGGGTAGATGGAATTTGTGAGCTGGAGGCACAGCTTTGACAGCCAAACAGAGTGGCCGCTGACATATCTCCAAAAAAGAGGACAGCAATTTGAATAACATTTGCATATGCAAATGTATATGTATATGTATAGATGCAAATTCAGAAATAACTATAATTTAAATAGAAATATAAGACATCTCACCATAGTAGACCAGTGTGTCTGCTCAGTCTGCTGTCCAGGTGGGCAACTTGATGGGCAACTTCAAGGCACCTGCTCTCCATCTATATGGTTCTTTGCCTTTAAACCTGACTTGGACTGGACAGCCCATCAAATAGAGGACTCCTTCAAATAGAGCACTGTGCTCTGCCAGCTCTCCAAAACAGAGTAGGATACCTGCTCACCCTCCATGACCAAACCATAAATGGCCATGATGTCTGAACCAGGCCAACGTCACAAATACACAATGGTGCAAGCTCCTTCCGAGACACCCAGCAAGCATGCGTCAGTTTTTTCCTGCATGTTCATGTACTAGGAAAGGCTGATAGACCAAAGCTTTCCAGCACATGTACATAGAGTGCACATAGGGTCACATATATGACAACTTACAAATGGATTTCACATTCATTTCTTTGTAGGAGTGTTTAGAAGTGACCTTGGGAATGAAATTTCTGTAGTTCATACAGTTAACCAAGAATTTACAAAAAAAAATTTGCTTCTTTAAAAAAAAAAAGGCTCCATGAGGCTTCATTTAAAGTTCTAACAAAACACAGAGTAAATGAAGATGCATGTCATTGAGTTCTGATTTTCATATATACTGAAGTCCTTACTTTTATCTACCTTTGGCCATGACATTTTCCAACTCCTTTCTGAATGTTATTGAGTGAGGTTTTCACGCACTCATAGATTGTGAGATAAGATAAGACACATGCCTATATCTAGCCAAGTGAACAGCAAAACACCAATATTTGTTTAAGAGTATGATTACATTAATAGGCACAAAATTAAACAGCAGTAGGTGATTAGAAAGAGATTTGTGCATTTTGGCTTACTTTTGCTACATTTGTACTTTTAGGCTGCAATCATTTACCAGGATGCCTGAGAGTAACCTACATTGAACTCAATGGGACTTCATTCTGAGTAGACATGTGTAAGATTGTACTTTAGATATAGAACTATGTAACCCAATCACAACATACACAAAGATGCAAATACATAGATGTGTTTGCAGAGAAAGTGGATTTGTTAGCAACTAAGGGCACAATCCTATGCATGTTTAGACAGAAAAAAGTCCTACAACTCCCAGCTTTCCCCAGCTAAGCCATTTTTCTGAATTAAATCATGCTGTATTGTGACTGTAGTTTGTGTAAATAAGGTAAATATAAGGCTATGTAAATAAGACAAAGCTAATTTGAATAACTCCATTTTATTACCCTTGAAATGACACCATGCTATGTAAACAGGAACTCTGGGGGAAAGTGGCCATGTTGTACTTGAGTTCTTGGTTCTAAACGAAGCAAAAGCAGAGTATAGCCAAATGCGTACCCTGGATTTTAGGAAAGCCAGTTTTAACAAACTCAGAACAATGATAAGGAAGGTCCCATGACATGCAATTCGTATGAGAAAAGGAGTCCAAGAACGGTGGGAGTTTTTAAAAAAGGAAATTCTAAAGGCACAATTACAAACAATTCCAACAAGAAAAAAAGATGGAAGACAACAGAAGAAGCCACTATGGCTTCACAAAAAGCTTAGAAATGACCTGAAAACAAAAAAGGGACACATATAGGAAGTGGAAAGAAGGCCAAGCTACAAAGGAAGAGTACAGGCATGTAGCACAGAATTGCAGGGATGGCGTCAGGAAGGCTAAAGCTGAGAATGAGCTGAGGTTAGCGAGGGATGCTAAAAGCAACAAAAAGGCTTTCTTCAGATATGTGCATAGTAAAAGAAGAGGAAAGAAATGGTTGTTCAACTATTAAATAAGGATGGCAAAATGATAACAGACGACAAAGAAAAGGCAGCAGTGTTCAATTCCAACTTTGGCTCAATTTTCTCCTGAAAGATGGTCTATGACCCCGCTGGCAAAGGCGAAGTAGAGGCTGAAGGGGCAGGATTGCAGCTTGAGATCAACAGGTGTATGGTCAAGGAACACCTAATTACTTTGAATGAGTTCAAATCTCCAGGGCCAGATGAACTGCATCCTAGAGTAATAAAGGAACTGGCAGAAGAACTCTCAGATCCACTGTCTATTATCTTTGAGAAATCATGGAGGACAGGGGAAGTGCCAGATGACTGGAGGAGGGCTAATGTTGTCCCTATCTTCAAAAAGGGCAAAAATGAGGAACCTGGGAACTACAGAACAGTCAGTTCTGGAGCAAATTATAAAGCAATCAATCTGTAAGCACCTTGAAAACAATAAAGTGATGCCTCGAAGCCAACATGGGTTTGTCAAGAACAAATCCTGCCAGACTAATCTGATCTCATTTTTGGATCAGGTAACCTCCCTTGTGGACTGTGGGAATGCTGTGGACATAATATATCTCGACATCAGCAAAACTTTCGACAAAGTGCCCCATGATATCCTGATTAGAAAAATAGCTCAAAGTGGGCTAGATGAAACAACGATCAGGTGGATCCACAGTTGGCTACAGAATCGGACTCCAAGAGTGCTTAGCAATGGGATCTTCTCAAACTGGGGAGAGGTAACGAGCAGGGTTCCGCAGGGCTCAGTCCTGGGCCCAGTGCTCGTCAACATTTTTATTAATGACTTGGAGGAGGAGGCAGAGGGAATGCTGATCAAATTTGCAGATGACACAAAATTGGGCGGGATAGCTAATACCCTAGAAGACAGAAAGAAAATTCAAAGTGATCTTGATAGATTGGAGCGCTGAGCAGAAAACGACAGAATGAAATTGAATAGGGATAAATGCCAAGTTCTGTACCTAGGAAAAAAGAAATCAAATGCACAGTTACAAGATGGGGGATACTTGGCTCAACAATACTACAAGTGAGAAGGATATTGGAATTGCTGTAGATCACAAGCTGAATATGAGCCAATAATGTGATGTGGCTGCAAAAAAGGCAAATGCTATTTTAGGCTGCAGTAATAGAAGTATAGCTTCCAAATCACATGAAGTAGCAATTCCCCTCTATTCAGCACTGGTTAGGCCTCATCTGGAGTACTGTGTCCAGTTCTGGGCACCTCACTTGAAGAAGGATGCAGAGAAACTGGAGAGGGTTCAGAGAAGGGCAACGAGGATGATCAGAGGACTGGAAAAAAAGCCCTGTGAGGAGAGTGAAAGAACTGTGCATGTTTAGCCTTGAGAAGAGAAGACTGAGGGGAGATATGATAGCACTCTTCAAGTACTTGAAACGTTGTCCCAGAGAGGAAGGCCAGGATCAATTCTTGATCATCCCAGAGTGCAGGACACGGAATGGACTCAAGTTACAGGAAGCCAGATTCTGGCTGAACATCAGGAAAAACTTCCTGACTGTTAGAGCAATACAGCAATGGAACCAATTACCTAGGGAGGTGGTGGGCTCTCCCACACTGGAGGCATTGAAGATTAAGCTGGATTAAGCCCTCTGTCAGGGATGCTTTGACTTGGATTCCTGCATTGAGCAGGGGGTTGGACTCAATGGTCTTATAGGCCCCTTCCAACCCCACTATTCTATGATTCTATGAAACCAGACCCAAAACTAGGGCCCTGCATACACAGTTCCATTCTATGATCCAAAAAGCAGGGTTGTGTATCTGGAGTCCTTAAAAAAAATTGGGGGGTTAACTGTATTTATTATTACATTTCTATCCTACTTTTTTTTTTCTTGCAAGGTGGCTTACATGGTCCTCCTCCTCCCCATTTTATTCTCACAACAACCTTGTGAGATAGGTTAGGCTGAGAGTCAGTGACTGGCCCAAAGACACCCAACTGAGCTTCTTGGCCAAATGGGGGCTAGAACCCAGATCTCCAGAGTTCCAGTTCAACACTCTCAGCACTACACCACACTGGCTCTTCTCCAGTTTGGTAGGGGGATCAGGAGACTAAATTCAGTGGCCCCATTCCTTCCTCTATGCCAGCAGCTGATTTTAACATTTTAGAAAGGAATCCATGGCCGTGTTTCCACAACAATGGAAGGAGAAGCTAATGGAGGAATACCGGATTTTTTAAAAGGAATTGGCTTTGCTGTGAGCAGGGTTCCACGAGCAGATTCTCCACAGCAGTAAAAATCACTTCACAGAACATACTTCCTGGTGGAGGTGGGGCTTGGAGTGAATGTCATTTGATTGGCAGGGGCTGTTCAACCAATAAGACAGGCTCCCCCCCTCCTTTCCCCTGAAAGCCCAGATGCACCTGCATTTCAGGAGCAAGCCTCATTGAGCACAATGGGAGTTACTTCCAAGTAGACATACATATGCTTGTGCTGGGAAAGAGCGGGGGAGAACACAAAGATGGAAACCAGCCCTCATTTTAACCCATAGGACCTCATTGACCACATTAAGAGTTACTTCTGAGGAGACAGTAATGGGTTTGTTGTGGGAAAGAGACCAGTAAACACAAAGACAGAAACCAGCCCCCATTGTAACCTGCATGATATCTATAATGAAGCTGTGAAGTAGTTACTTTGTAAGGCAATGAGTCGGAGCCTCGAGATCGCTGTTGATCACTTAATTGCACTTAAGCAATTGGGCTTTAAAGTGTGCCATTTCAATTGAGGGGGAATCTCTGTAAGTTCTGATGTGGGAATTCAAAGGCAAGCCTCATTGACTGCAATGGGAGTTCCTTCTGAGGAGACACTAATGGGTTTGTTGTGGGAAAGAGACTGAAACTAGCCCCCATTTTAACACACAGGATCTCTATAAGGAAGCTGTGAAGGAGTTACGTCCTGAATTGGAGCCTCAAGATCATGCTTAATCGCATTTAAGGAATTGGGCTTTGATATCCGCCATGTCAGTTGAGGCACATCTCTGTTATTTCTGTGGTCATTGAGAGGGCAAGCCTCATTCAGCACAATAGGAGGAAACACCCCTTAACTGGGTCATGGTGAAAGGCACACGTCTGGGCAGGGCTAGCATACCCAAGTTAAATGTGGGGGTTGGGGCACACAACAGCTATACTGGGGAACCCAACTTGAGGAAAACAATCAGACTTTAAGCAGTCTCAGAAAACCCGTTTTTTCCCTGATAAGCTCTGGGGTGGCTGCTGGATGGCCACGATGTCATGTATCCCCAGTGGCCTCAACACGCAGCCGACATGTTGATTTACTGCTAAGAGTAAATTGCTGGTGGAAACACCCCCCCCCCCATGTCTGCAGCCCTAGCTCCTTTGGATTTGTACAATAGTATCTAAAATATCCAAGCAATAACTTAGATAAAATATTAAACGTCCAATGTTAAAACAGCAGGCAGAGCATTTTGCCATATCCCGCATTCTGAGGCTCCCCAGATGGCCACACCCTCTTCCATAGTAAGTGTGTTTGGGATTGCAGCCCAAAAGCATTTTTAAAAATTTCAGTGCCCAATGTTATCCCCCTACTTCTTGGGAGCTCGGCAAAGTGCTTCCCTGACAGCTAGAGAAGAAGGCTTGGGGATTTGTCCTGGTTTTCTCAAACCTAGATCTTGAGATATTTTTCATCTGAGAATCCTTCTTCCAAATGCTCTGGTTTGGGTCTGGCAAGTGAAAAATGTGCAGGAGAAATGGTTACACAAAGATGTAAAAGGTCATCAAAGCAGTTTAAGCAGCCTTCCCCAACCTTTTGCCCTCCAGATGTTGTGGACTTAACTCCCATCATCCCCAGCGAGCAAGGCCAATGATAAAAATGCTGGGCATTGTAGTCCAAAATCTGGCAGGCACCAGGTTGGGAGAGGCTGAGTTAGAGCTTGCAATTGGCCTTACCAGTCCTTTTCAAGGCCACCTTTCGAAAAGTTCAAGATTCTGTCATCCCCATACCGTTATCTGTCCCATTGTTTTTTAAACACTTTGCTGTTTAACATGCTACTCTCATGTCTTTTTGTGCCATAGATAAATTAATATAAAATCTAATTTTCTGTCTTTTGGCATTCCCCACCCTGCTGCTACCTACAATTTGCTTTGCATAAGGCGTCGAAATGATAAAGTAAGCAAAAAAGCTGTTTGTTAGCTCCTGGTATCGGAAGTATTTAACGGTTGCCATAACTCTGGCAACCCCCACCTAGTTCCATGCTTTAATTTCTAGTTCATGCTCAAACTCTGTAATCATTTAGAATCATCTTGCTACAAGTAAGAGATAGCAAACAGGAGGGGAAATTGCATCAACTAGCCAGACTAATCTATATATTTAAGAAATCCATTATTTAGCAGCAAGTGTAATCATTATCTTCCAAGAACGCTGTCTTACAAAAATCTACAGCAAATTAGCAGCATCAAAAGCTTAATAGGGTTGCTAGGCAATGGCTTTGCAACTTTCCTAGGCTGGACTGCTCAAATTTATTCCAGTATGACTGATTATTGCAACTTCCTTCTCCCCTTCCACACACACACCCTTTGATTGCCCATTAACATTAAAGGCTGTAATTTAAGGTTGCCACCTGTCTCTTCCTGTCTAAAAACAGTTCAGTATTTTCATGCTTGACTGTGCCATTGTTACTGGAGTGTGGTTGAAGGAGACAGCTGAGACATAGGGATGAAGTGTCACCATTTTAAGATTCTCACTTGGGTACAACATAAAGCTGGCAAGCATGAGCATCTCCCACTGGACACAAGCACAAATTAGAACGTTCAGCACTTCTTTTTGAAAATGTAGAACATTTAATTATGTATTTGTCAAATTTACACGTATAAGACCTTCTCAGGGGCCTTCCTTCTTGATCTCACCGTAGCTAATATGTTCAGGCTGCTCTAGATTAAAGAGAGAAAATTTGGTTGACATACAGGGCTGGCCCTACTATTAGGCAGAGTAGGGCAGCTACCTCAGACAGCAGCTGCCAGAGGACAGGGAGCAGCAGCAAGGTGTTGGATGACAAGGCTGTATGTGCCCTATGGCCAGCCCTGTGCCCTCTAAGCTAGCCAGCTGCCCCTTCAGCCATGGGTAGAAGACACTGTCCTGTCACCACTGAAGTAAGATTCAACTGCCTGCCTGGGGTACTCGGGAATAGGGGGAGGCACTATCTTGTCCTTCGCCTCAGGAAACAAAATGTATTGGGCAGGCCCTGTTGGCATCCATACATACTGTTTGTGTGTGTGTGTGTGTGTGTGTGTGTGTGTATGTGTGCGTGTGTGTCCATATGTTGACAGGGCCTGCCCAAGACCTCTAGGCCCACAGGTCACCTGGAACAAACTGTTCCCCTGTAGGCAAGATCCATGATTCCTCATTTTATAAAGTGTGTAAGGATGTCAGTGGCACCCTAAGCAAGGTTCGCCTTCTCCCCTTCCTTCTCAATACCAGATTGGTGCTATTCATGCTGTTTTGTTTTTCATTTTTCTTAGTCTTCCTATTAGCTAATTAAGGATATAGAATTAATTTGTGCCAGCAAGACTCAGCCCCGAGATCTGGAATAGGTGAGCTGCTAGTAGGTAATAACACTTCTTATGGAGTACAAAGTACCTTTCCCTCACAACGGAATAACCACAGCCTATCTCCACACACTCAGAACTGAGAGGCAGGAATCTAGGACAGACAGTGGACTTCGGCCTTCCAGTAGCTCTGTTATTAAACATTTAAGTACTGTTGAGAATACAGGACCTCCTTGCACCCAGCATCTTGGTGCCCAGGGCAGTTATCCTGCCCTGTTTAGGCCGTAGAACAGAAAAGCAAAAATGTTGCTCCCTCCTATATTTACCCCCTCTGGAACCACTCCCTGCCCCCAGGCTCTTTCAGACTACCTGAGCTACCCATTAGGTAGTCTTGGCCCCGCTATGTCTCACCTTACATAAGAAACTCCATAACAGGCCACAATCTAATTGGCTGAAGTTTACTAACAATTCAGAGCAGCCATCACCATGGACATAAAACAAGAGCGGCTTTATTATTGCGCTGAACTCCTGTGCCTGAAGAAGAGAGTAAGTTTCAAAGCTCCGTAATGTTTTAAACAACCGACTGGCTCAATAAAAATATGTCATCTGTGCTATTACCTTTAGACACGCATCATACTGCGTACTCAACGTTCCTTGGAAGTAGTTGCCTGTTTCCTTATTTATGCAACAGCTGAGCAATACATCGAGATGGCCTGAAGCAGAGTATATGTTGTAGAAATATGTGGAAATGCTTCTTGTATTTCAACTCTTGTTGACTTTTTAATTCAGAATGAGAAAAAATCAGTCTTGCCCTGAAATTTACAACAGGATCTGTTATAAATCTACTGTCACTCCCCCTAATAGTGAACTCAAATGGGAAATGCCAATAGCTATGTAGCTGAAACTATGGCTGAATCTACACATAGCATTTATACTGTTATCATACCGTTATCATAACTATTGGTGCCCATTGGTGTCATGTGTACCAATAGTTATGATAACGGTATGAGGTCACGAAGAGTTGGACACGACTGAACGACTGAACAACAACAAATGATACAACTGCTATGTGTAGATTCAGCCAAGAACACTGAGAAACAAGAGAGAGGTATAGGTAGATCAGTATGCTTGAGAAAGAGCTGATGTTTGCAGAACTACAACAAACCTTAAAAACAAACCTAATGAAGCAAAACTACTCCCAAACAGTCCAAAGAGCACTGAACATGCTCAGTAGACACAGAACGAGTGTCAGTTGGAAAAGGCAAATGAAAGACTGAGATAGGGGAGTTCGAATGGAGTGTCCTGGGGAAGAGTGTGGCTGGTTAGCTGGAACCCTGAACAGGAGCACTCCACACTGCAACATTTTGTTGCACACAAGTGGGACCTGCTTCTAATACTAGCCTTCAAAAGACCAGCTGTATAACTCTGCTAGGAAGGCCACTGGGCACAGATGTAGAAGGTGAAGTTAAAGGTTACTATGGGGGAAGGGCTGCAGAATTCCAGTAAACACTGAAGGTAAATGAGCCCAGCATATTACACCTGTGACTTGTTTTCCTCAGTCTCATTTTGGTCCACTGCCTACCAAGGACATGGAACTTTACAAATATGTTGTCTTCAGGTCAGCCTGTGGAGAGTCCTCTCCATAATATTTCCCCTGAAAATCTTTCAGGGTTGGGTTTTCTTTTCTTTTTCATTTCATTTCATCCAAACTCAGTTCAAACACTATAATCTTGATCTGGAACTAGATGTTCCAGCAGATGCGGGGGGCTGGCACACATCTCATTCTGC
This sequence comes from Heloderma suspectum, assembly GCF_057233095.1. Taxonomy (NCBI): domain Eukaryota; kingdom Metazoa; phylum Chordata; class Lepidosauria; order Squamata; family Helodermatidae; genus Heloderma; species Heloderma suspectum. Next base: position 39,618,200 of record NC_139460.1, on the reverse strand, counting down.
CCCCTCTCCAGGATATATGGGGTACTGGCCCACTTAACAGGGGCTGGTCGTGTATGCGAAGTGCTTTGAACACTCAAGAGCGATATAAAAGTACTCTCTTGAGAGTTCAAAGAACTTCACATACCTTGTTAACTAGGCCAGTATTTTTATCCCCATACTGCAGATGGGAAGACTGTGGCTGAGAAAGAGTGGTTTGCCTATGGCCACCTAGTGTGTTCATGGTGAAGGTGAGATTTTAGCTGGGGACTGATTTATAATTCAGACTTCATAGCCACTGCCTTCCTTGGCGTGCAAACTTCACAGGAGCACAGGAGAGCCTCTGGAGGATGACAGTGTCATGTAAAGGACCCACAAACTACCATGAATGAGGAATCACTAGCACATAATAAAAGCTTTGTGTAGAAAAGCTTAGTGCCCAAAGTGTTCAAATTACATCAGAAATACTGCCTGTCAGTAGGACTGCAACCCAATTAAAGTAGTGTCAAATCAATTAATCACATGAGTTTCAGTTGATTAATCGATTTATCAATTACATTTGCATATGGGTAAAAGCAATATTTCTGAAGCAAGAACCCTGCTTTCCTTGTTTTGAGATGATGCATGTATGTGTCATAGCAGGAGTCATCTTACAAGAGGCATTTCTCTGGAGTGTGAGAGAAGGGCTCCGGCTTAGGGTCAGGACAGCTGAAAGACTGCCTCTTCCCATATGAACCAGCCCATAGCTTGTGATCTTCTTCAGGGACCCTGTTGTATGTCCTACCACCAACCAAGGCTTGGTAGGTGGAACTGCAAGACAGGGCTTTTTCTATGGCGGCTCCTGAGATATGGAATTCTCTCCCAAATGAGGCAAGACTAGCCTATGCTGGCAGGGGAATGCTGGGAGTAGGATTTTTTACTGCCTAATCATGGATAGGATTGCACCCTAAATTGCATAAAACTGCTCAGAGAGCTTTGGCTATTGGGCGGTATAGAAATAAATCAATAAATAAAATACATTGTATGGAAAATGTTCTCCTGTCAGGGCCAAAACAGACATTACTTTAAATCCATATCTAGTAGCTATGCCTTTTTAAATTTTTACTGCAGAGTAGGTACAGGATCCCCAATCTAAGTCCCCCTCCCCTCCCCCCCATTAGGGTCCTGATCCAGATCATGCCCCCTGCATTTACTCTAAAAATATGAAAAGACATAACTGCTAGATATGGACTTAAAGTCATGTCTGTTTTGGCCTTTACAACACTAGAACTCAAAATCTCACAATGAAATTGATCAGCAGTAGATTGAGAAGTACTATTTTGCAGAACACATAAGTAACTGCCAGAAATGTCTCCTTCTTAAGCTAAATTCATGGCAAACCTCACTTTGCACCAGTTGAAGTTTCTGAATCATCTTTAAAGGCAGATCCATGTATAGTGCTTAACAGTAGTCCAACCTCGATGTCAGTAGTACATGGTTAACTGAAGCAAGATCCACCCTCTCCAGATAGGGTCACAGTTGGCGTACCAGCCTAAGCTGGTAAAAAGCGCACCTAGACACTACCGCCATCTGATCCGAGCTGCCCCAGTTAGCCCCTAGTCCAGGAGAACTCCCAAAGTAAAACAAAATAAAAATGTGGATGGATGGATAAAGAGGTAGATAATAATTAATGCAGAAAGAGGGAGACTATGAACTGGAGTGCAGGAGGTTGAAATTGGGGGTGGAGGGAGACTGATAAAGCATAAGAAAATGGCAGGACAGATGCAAGTATATAGACCTCTTACTTGGCAGAAACCCCATCTTGGAATAAACAACTACTTTGCAGTAAATGATCTGAAGACTGTGTGCTAAACTTAGTTTCTCATAGAGAAAGATTATTAGATTTTTAGCACAATATATGAGGGCAGATTAAGCAGCCACTAGTTAAAGCATTGTTAAAGGCAAGCATTAATAAGTTTATTTAATTTAATACACACACACCCCCAGTAAATTCCAGAAAGAGAAAACAAAATATTTGGGCTGGATATAGAACTATGATTGAGGATTAAGGTTTTAAGTGAATACTGTAGTGGAATTAATAAACCACACATTGATTCTTTCTCTGATTTGTTTGTTTATCCCTTTCTTCTATTTCTCCTGAGGTGCTCATGTTGTTAACTTCATGAAAAACTTTGAGGAACTGTGCCAACTGTTCCCAAGGAGAGTTTTTAATTATACTTGATTTTAATACTTCAGATGTTTCAGTACAGGGCAAAGGTTTAACACTCCCATCTCCCATACCACAGCGGCTTTTAGTGAAAGTAACAGTCATTAGGCGATCCAGTCATGGATCTACCATGTTATGTGAAGTTTGGCCCTTAGATCTTCAGATGTGAAGTGCCTAAATGTCTGAGGCTAGGAACATAGGAAGCCATCTTACACTGAGTCAGACCATTGATTCATCTAGCCCAGTATTTTGACACTGACTGGCAGCAGCTCCAGGGTTTCAGGCAGGCATTTTTCCAGCCCTACCTGGATATGCCGGGGTTAAAACTTAGGACTTCTGCATGCAAAGCAGGTGCTCTATCACTGAGCCACAGCCCCTCCTCTCTAGGTATGTGGTAGCAAGGAGTAGGGCACCTTTCTAATGGAACTCCCTACCCTTCTGTGGTAGTCTCTCATACTGCACTCTCTACAGGCTTTTAAGGCCATCAATATCTTCACATTTCAAAAAGCATTTCACTTCAGCAGGCTGGCTGAGTTGTTCTGGTAAAAGTTTTGGCATTACTTAATGCTATTGTACATTGTTGTTTCTCTGCTAGCCATTTTGTATTTTGACCTGTTTTAATATTATGGTTGTATTAAGTCATATAATATAACCAAACAATATCTAAGCTATCTCAGAGGTCTGAATTTGGGGCTGAAAGACAATTGAACATTAATATAAAATAAAATAAAAGGAGTGATACCATGCTTTACAAAATTGCCTGTGTGTGGTCAGGAGCACTGTATAAGAATGGAAAATTCCTTAGATAATGACCATTTTCAGTTCAGCACTTACTTATCAAGGCAACCATTGTACCCTGATAATTAATGGGCAGAGTCAACAGGGTGCTTATGCCCCCACCAATTTTCTTATGCTCTACCAATTCTGTTGTGCAAGTAGCCCTCATCACTTGCATAATGGCGATTTAGCGCTTTCAGGGCAACCTGAAACAAGTGGAAATGCTCATTTCTGGAAGGAGGCAGGTCGGTGGCACTCACATAAGGGGGTTCTGCTTATCTGCCTCCTTCTAGAAATAAGTATTTCTTCTCATTTCGGGGCTTACCTTAGGAAGCACTAAATCTACCTTGCATAAGCAGAGGGTCCCACTTGCACAATGGAATTGATGATACCAAAAGAATTGGTGGGGCAGAAAGGAATCAGCTGGAGTGTAAACGCCCCATTTGATTCCGCCCAATAACTGGTCCTGTTTTGCTTTGATTGCTGTCATTGCTTTGTCCATGGATTATTTCTATTGATTAAGCTTTTTTCAGTTAGTTGTCTTGATCATTTGCATCACAAGTCTGGAGATATATATTGGGATGGATACATCAATAAAAACAAAAAAAACATTTTGTTATTTTGGCAGTTCATCAAAATATGCCTTTGTCACAAATATCTGGAATACAGGAAAGTGCTTTCAGGATCAGACCTTATGGACTTTTCAGAAATAATACACACCATTTTCAATTTACTAGCAGTGGCACGGACTAGCCAAGCCAGAAGTCAAGAACCAACACCAGTGCCTCACCTGCAAAACAAAACAATCCATCAGATCGCAGGAGCACCAGACTGAAGAAAATGAAACTGTTCGAAGCAGTGGATCATGGTCAAGGAGACTAGTGAAAGGTAATTATGGTCAAAGCACAGGAAAAGTTGAAGAATATGTATTAAAAAGGCCCTGAATGTACTAAAGGTCATGTACTTTGGTTGGAAGTACAGAAGGTCAAGAACTCGAGCAACGAAAGAAGCTGAAATGTGCAGACTGGCAATCCGTTGATCTGGCTAAGATTACAGGACTTTGCTGAGCTGGTCAACTCAGGGCAAAGAAGCAACACATTCTGGTGCAGTGGCATAATTTTAGACCCTGCACTTAATGAGTTTATAGGAGCCTCCTTATAGGAGCCTTGTCTGTTACTTCAGTTGTGAAGCACACAACTGACAGTCCATGCTTGGCAACTGCTTCTACATTCCTTATATGTTAAAATATTTGCCCATTCTGGAAAAATAAAATTCTGAGCTTGTGCAGTTTTGCATTTTAAGCTCAGTTCAATCATAGCACCATCATGACTACAAGAATGAAATGGAGTTTGCTTCTGCTACCCTGATGTCACATCATCTGCTGCTTTCTGGGTGGTCATGGGGGGGGGGGGCTTGTGGGGCCCTGGACTTTGGCCCCAAAGTCCAGCCACTGATTCTAATACATGGGTGACAAATTCAATGACAATATGTCTATTGTTACTAAACTGATGATAAAGAGTGTGGTTCAAGATACACATGATTTTATAAAGGGAGCTCAGAGACAACTGAGTGATATTTTGTGTCATTCAAAATATAGACCCCCCTTTCCTTTTTGGCTGAATTTTCAGTTAATCAGAAGAACAGTTCTAGCATATGATGTGACCACGGAAATTAACATTTAGTTTCCCAGAACAAGACAAAGGGGGAGCTCTTCGTCACCTTTAAAAATATGGCTGATTTTGAATGTTCTGGAAAGGAAATCATGAAATCAGACCAACATGCCACATCTTTAGTAGAGGACTGTAGGAATTTACATATTCCCAGGAGATAAATATTAAGAAAGAACCTTGCATTGTTTTTTAGATTATGCTGATTTTAGATCTTAATGGGCAATACTGAATACATGCTCCTTGGAATTAATGTTGCTGTTGATTGAGAGACTCAGTAGAGTCTCTGAATAGTTCTTTAGAGGGGTTTCAAATTAATTTGACAAGATGGAAGAATAGGTCATGATCAATAAATATCTGTACTGAAGAAGAAATTGGGAAAAGTATATAGAGGGTTTTTTTTAACCATTTAAAATCCAAAAATGTATAAGAAATGAGCAGGATTCTCTTCTTTGATCAACAGACAAGGGCAAACAGAGGCAAACATTTAGAGAACCCATTGGTGTCTCCACAGATACTGATTTCAGAGGCCAATGTGGATTTTGCATTTTTTACGCAACAGATATCCATTAGAGCATAATACAGGAGGGTGGAATGGGATGATTTTGCCTTAGTCAGGAGGGTGAAATGGGGTAATTAGTCAGGAGGGTGAAATTGCATTAGTCAGGAGGGTGAAATGGGGTAATTAGTTAGGAGGGTAAAATGGGGTGATTTTCATTCAAAAGCGGGATAACATTTAGCAGTTAAAAACATAAGAAGAGCCATGCTGGATCAGACCAAGGATCCATCTAGTCCAGCGTTCTGTTCACGCAGTGGCCAACCAGATGTCTACCAGGAACCCACAAGCAAGGCATGAGTGCAACAGCACCCTCCCACCCATGTTCCCCAGCAACTGGTCTGGTATACATAGGCTCACTGCCTGAGGTAGCACATAGCCATCAGGACTGGCATCCATTGATAGCCTTCTCCTCCGGGAATTTGTCCAACCCCCTTTTAAAGCCATCTAAATTGGTGGCCATCACCTTATCCTGTGGTAGCGAATTCCATAGTTTAGCTATGCCCTATGTAAAGAAGGACTTCCTCTTATCTGTCCTGAATCTCCCATCAATCAGCTTCATAGGATGACCCCGGGTTCTAGTATTTTGAGAGGGTTAATTTGTCTATGACTTATTTGGATATCTCTATTTTAGATAAGGAACTTAGTTTTGTTCCCACAGCTATTTGTAATATTTTTCAGTAAGCATAGAGGCTTTTTAAAAGGTGACACCCTATTATGTGATTGTTGCTGAAATTGTGTTAATCTCTGACCTGATTCGCATGACACGATAAGCCACAGTGGGTTGTGAGCCTTGTTTGTGTCAACGTGGCTTATCATGACATCTGAACCTGGTGCGGATGGTTCAGCGCAGTTTGTTAACTATGCACAAGCCACCCTGAGAAGCCACGACTTGCTGTTGGATTGTTGAGAGTGGCTTGTTCTCAGGGTGGTTTGCCATGACATGTGAACCTGGCACTGTGGCTTGTCAGTGGCTTCTCAGCACGGGCTACAGAACCAATTGGCAAGAACAGTAAAAAGCCCAGCTGCTTCTCACAATCTTGCTAGTGCTGCCTCCAGCCTCCTCCCTCCCTCATCGGTGATCTCTGCCCCTCCTCAGATGCTGAAATGGCACCTGCGAATATTCGCAATCTTTAAAAAAAAATGTTTGGTGCTTCAGAAGTACACAAATGGGTTGTGGGGGCAGTTTCTGTTGTTCACAAGTATGCACATTTGCTTGTCTCCTATTTACTTTCTTCAGCAGTATGGATCAATATCCCCTCTGTGTGTGCTGAAATCCCACTTGTCAATCTCATCCTCTCACTGTATTACGTACTGAACTGATACTTGTCTGTTTCCTCCCTCACTTTGGTACTTCCCTTGACCCTGAACTCTGAAAGCAGCGGCTGAATGGGATGGAGCTATTGGGGCAGATGGATATAATTCCTGCAAGCGTATAGGTGTGGTTACTCTGAAAATGGCTTCATTTTTTAATTATTTTATTTTTCTGTTGTTTGCGAGTGTGCACTTGCGAACAACAGGAAAAAAAACAAACCCATTTTCTCAGTAAATACACCCATACTCCAGCAGGAATTACACCTGACTGCCCCAGCAGCTCCGTCTCATTCAACCGCTGCTTTCCGATCAGAACAGAAGCACCGAAATGGGGAGGAAACTGACAGTGTTAGTTCAAGAAATAATACAGTGAGTGGATGAATTTGACAAGTGAGATTTCAACAGACACAGACGGGATATTGATCTGTACTGCTGAAGAAAGTAAATAGTGGACGAGCAAATGTGTGCAATTACTCACGATAGCAAAATACCCGTTTGTGAACTTTCAAAGCACCGGGGGGGGGGGGGGAGGTTGCAAATGGAAAAATTGCACAGAAAAGGGGTAGTGATCAGAGCAGGGCGGGAAGCTGGAAAAGATTCCTTCCCTAGGGATGAGGATATGAGAGGGTTTGTGCCACAAAGGCCCATGGGATAAGTAACAGGAGCAGGTGCGAGATCTAAGGGGGACAAGCCATGGCAAGCCAGAGAGCGCCTGATAGTCTGCTGGGAGTAAAATGTGAGTTAGTGAGTGAATAACCAACCCACTGTAGCTTATTTTCAGGGTGGTTTATTGTGACATGTGAACTCACCCTCTGCTTTATTATGTTCGCTATTGTTTGTGGGGAGGGGAATTCTGCTGTTTTACTGATGTGCTTTACTGAAAGTCTGCTTTTATTTTAATCTGTACATCACCCAGAGATGACTAATATTGGGCCCCTATTAATGATGCAAATAAATATGTAATTTCTTTGTATTTTATTTATTTAATATATTCATAGGTAGCCTCTTGAGGCAGCTTCCAGTATTTAGTATAAACACAAATCACAATAATAAAAAATAAACTTCCAAACAAAATTAACCATTAAGAAGAACTAGTAATTTAAAACAAAAAAACAAACCCTAAAATATCAGCCCAACATAATACCAAAACACACACACAACCCAATACATTTTAATTAATTGCAGCTACAACTATTTCAATTTGGCAGCCCATAAAACCCAACTTAAGAAAAAGCCAGAGAAAACCAGTGTATCTTTGGAGCTCTTCTAAAGGCTGGTACTAATATGGCCTGAGGCACCCCAATGGGCATTGTGTTCCCCAGCCAGAGGGCCATGACTGAGAATGCCTTCTCTTCTGCACACCAACCTGGTTGTTCTCACCAGCGGGCGTGTGAGTAGGGTTTGCTCCAGTGCCTTAACTCAGAGTACAGGCAGGCTGATATTGCTGAAGGTAATTTGCTCCCAAACCATTGGGAGTGTCTGGGGGGGGCATAGGATTTTTCAGCTTCCTGGCCCTGAAGTCAGAGCCAGTGCCCTGACCTTGGAGCCATGAATCCATGCTCCCCACCCCCTCCCCCTCGCAGCCAGTAGAGCCAACTGCCTCTCCAAAGGCGACCTTGGAGAGGAGAGAAAGGGGGTGGTTCTGTGGGCAGGGCGGGGGGGGGGACTGGGGAGTCCAGCAGCCTCCTTCCTTCCTGCTCTGCAGAGCCCCAGCTAAACAGGAAAAAAGCCCTTCTAGCCAAAATGCAGAGCAGGAAGAGCGTGGAGACGAAGATCGCCTCCGCCACGCCTCCCAGTCTGCACTGAATGCCCATAAGCCTCTGAGTTTGGAGGCTTATAAGCATCAGCATAGGCGCGTGCCCTAAAACCTTAAAAGTTAAAATCAGAATGTTAAGTTGGGCTCAGAAATTAACCAGTAATCAGTACAGCCTGTGCAGTGTAGGTGTCACATGGCTCAACTGCCTTGCCCCCGGCAACACTGGGGTGGCTGCACTCTCTATGAGCTGGAGTTTCCAAGCTGTCTTCAAAGGCAGCCTCATATAGAGTGTATTGGAATGGATGTCTCTAGCCCATGGATCACCAAGGCAAGGTCCATCCTCTCCAGATAGGGCTGCAGATGGCATGCCAGGTTTAGCTGATAAAAGGCACTCCTGGCTACCACAGCCACCTCGGCTTCCCCCATTAGCACAGAGGCTAGGGCAAGGGTAGGAAACTTGCAACCCTCCTGATGTTTTGGCCTATAACATCCATCAGCCTTATTCAACATAACCAGTGGTCAGGAATGATGGGAGTTATAAGCCAAAACATTTGGAGGGCCACAAGTTGCCCATGCCTGGTCTAGGAGGACTACTGAACTGTGCACTTGGTCCTTCAAGGGGATAGCAAGCCCATCTAAGGCCAGTTGTAAACCTCCATCCAGACTAAGTTGGTTTCCCTACCAACAGTACCTCCATCTTGTCTGGATTAAGTCTCAGCTTGTTCACCCTCATCTATCCTGCAAACCACCTGCAAACACTGGTTCAAGAGTTCCTTAGCCTCCCTGGGACAGATACAAGAGGCAGAATAAATTGTGCTCCCTTCAAAATGAACCAGTGATAGAAACATTCACATTCGTAAAATGGGGAGGGGGGGATAAACCAGCTGTTCCCCTTCCTGCTTGTGAAAAGTTTCCATTATGATGCAACTTTTGAACATCCTCTTAGCACTCAATATAAAAACGTCCTCCAGCACTTCAGATTCCATGTGTGTGGTCTGTGGTCTGAGGAGAATTTTTTTGGCATAATGTGTGGGTGAAACTGGCCCAAATCCAGATGGGAATGCAAGTCCAAACAGGTACTATCTACAGTGTAAACAGTCAGTAAATTAGAATCGTTTAGACATGCACATTACAAGGCTTACTGAAACTGAAGTGCAATATTAAACTATTCATTAGGCACAGCATATTTAAGTAAATCTAAATTAAAGTGGTTTACATACTCAGTTCCCCAAAGGAATGGATAGACTGTTTTATCACACCACTAGTTGAGATAGAAGAAAATTGGGGGGCACGGGGAGGGCCAGCTCTGAAAGACTAATCATCTCATTGTTTTTTGTCAGGTTAGATCTCAAATTAACATTGTAAAAATTCAAATTCATTACACTTCAGAATTTAAAATAATAAACTGAGTGCTTTATAAAGAGCCACCATGCTTTGTCTGGAAACATTTAGCTCAGAAATGAACTCTGTAAATTGGAGAAAGGCTGTCAGCTTTGGTCCCCACCGGCTAATCCAAATCTCTCTCTTCACGTGTCGCAATGTGAACCACAACAGCTAAAAGATGTAACCTGTGCAGTCCAAGTGAGGCCAGCTTTGCTCTCTTATCTTTTAATTACCAACCTTTCTTCCCAGGAATTCAAGGCAGTGTACATGAGGTTCTGGGTGGTCTGACATTAGGGAGAGAATTAGAGAATTCCGCCACGGACTCCAGTGAGGCTGGATTCTTTAGAATCCGGCCCCCCGGAGTCCGTGGTGGAACAGAGCAATCCCCCCTGCCACCCCGCGAAACCTTCCTGGGATGGACCCTACCTTGTGTCGGCTGGCCCCTGCCCTTGTCTGCGGGTGTGAATGGCGGCCCCCGTCTGCGGCCGCCATTTCCCTCGCTACGTTAGCCGTGATAGGCTACGTAAGTATTTACATAGCCTATCACGGCAAAGAGCAGAGACGCAAATAGCATCCGCTACACAATTTGCATCCCTGCGTTAGCCGTGATAGGCTACGTATATATTTACGTAACCTATCACAAAAACAGCAGGGATGCAAATGGCATAGCGGCCACCATTTGCGACCCTGCTCTTTGCCGTGATAGGCTATGTAAATATATACATAGCCTATCATGGCAATGCAGGGACACAAATGGTGGCTGCTACGGCAGCTGCCATTTGCAGCCACAGCCTGGCAGCGGACAGAGGTCTGGCTGTGGTTGGCCTTGGTTGGCAGCTCCGCAGACTCACTGTGGAGCGGAGCCAGCCGGGGAGGATTCCGGGGGGAGGGATGGATCGCCTCCCCCCCCAATGTAGATGCCCCTGAATGGAGCCAGGTAAGGGATTCATACATCCTTATCTGACATCCAGGCACAGATCTGACCCAGACTTGAGAGGCCACAGGTGGAGTTCTGTGTCTAGTTCTGGATACCACCCAAACTAGAATTTTTCCAGAGGAGGGAAACCAGGATGGTGAAGGGTCCAGAAGTCCTATGAGGAATGGTTGAAAGGATATGTTTGGCATGGAGAAGATAAGATTCAAGGGGAGACATAGTAACAGTATTAAATTGAAGCTGAACACTGGCAAGATGGAAGCCCTGTGGGTGAGTGGTTCCCGGGTCTGGGAGACAGGCTTGTTGTGTGTTCTGGATGGGGTTGCACTCCCTCTGAAAGATCAGGTCCATAGTCTGGGGGTACTCAGATCCACCATTGTCGCTGGAGGACCAAGTGGTCGCAGTGGCTCAGAGTGCCTTTTATTAGCTTCTGCTGGTTCTCCATCTACGGCCTCTCCTGGACAGGGATAGCTTGGCTATGGTGGTACAGGCATTAGTAACCTCAAGACTGGATTACTGCAATGTGCTCTATGTGGGGCTGCCCTTAAGGCTGGTCCGGAAGCTGGAGCTAGTGTCGGGAGCGCCCCTGCTGCCTTCTGAAATCCTCAAGTAGCCAGAATCAACACGCAGACAAAAAGGCTCTTTTCCAAGGCTTTATTTCCGTTCAACCTAATGACACTTACAGATGCTAATTGTCTGAGACTAAGTGGAAAACTCAAAGGAGCAGCCTACCAGGGGATTCTAAGTGTTAGGAAGTCAGTTGGTCTCCATTTCAAGAAAAGCGTGGCAACTCTCTGAACCTAAGGAGCAGGAGGGGAGAGTCCCCCCCTTTCCCATGGGGCATTGGGGCGCAGCTGTTGTTGTCATGCCAACTGGGCTAAGTGCCTCCTCTTGGCACCAGCAACCTCTCACTTGTCTCTGTGCCTGCGCCTCACGTCTAGAAGCCCAAGTTGTCCCTCCCTCTCCATGCCAGGGTCACTGTTGCTTCCAGGAATGTGAGTGGGGGGGGGCTCTCCCTCCAGCTGCGCCTTGGAAAAATGAGCAGTTTCCTCTCCCACGGATTGTATCTCTTCCTCAGAATCAGAGCTGCTTTGGGACTCTATGGGCTCAGATCCAACCCTAGTGCACAATGCAGCAGCTCGACTGTTGTCATGAGCTGCCCCTTTTCAGCATGTAACTGCTGAGGGAACTGCACTGGCTGCCTGTTTGTTACTGGGCCAGGTTTAAGGTATTAGTACTAGTGTACAAGCCCTAGACAACTTGGGTCCAGGATGCCTGAGAGAGCACCTCCTTCCTTACCAACCTGCCCAGTCACTGAGGACATCAGAGGGCATGTTCCTGGTGGTTCCACATGGACCCATGGCCCAGTTGGATTCCACCACGAAATGAGCCTTCAGTGTGGTGGCCCTCTTCCTGTGGAATTCCCTGCCTTTAGAGGTCAGGCAGGCACCAACATTGTGTTCCTTCCGGCACCTCCTGAAGACGTTGTTATTTCAAGAGGCCTTCCTTGCATGACCAGCTGTGGTTTGTTAAATTCCACTTTGTTGGGCTTTGTCTTTTTAAAAAATGATTTAACCTGTTGTTTTATTCTTTTACCATGTTGTTCACCACTCTGAAATCTTCTGAAGTGGAGCAGTGTGTATATATATATATATAGAGAGAGAGAGAGAGAGAAAGAGAATAAATAAATAAATAAATATTATCTGAGGGGCTATCACACAGAAGATGAAATAGACTTGTTCTCCTTTGCTCCAGAAAGCAGGCCTTGAATTAATGGGTGGAAATTTGCAGGGAATCAGATTCTGATTAAACAGTAGGAAAACTTTGGAATGGTAAAGGTTGTTTGAGCAAGTCCCTTCCAAGTCTAAAGTTCTGTGATTCTGTGTTCTATGATCCTTTTAACTGGAGATCGAGCATGGGACCTTCCTGCAGGCTAATACCATGTGCAATACCATTGAACTACACTCCCACCCCCATCAACGTCTGCCTTTCCCGGGAGTTCTCACAAGTCCAGCAGAATCTTATTGTAGCCTCACTATCTACACAATGACCTGGTTCGTACGGCACGCTGGGGCTCACTGTGGGTTATTTAAGCATGTGCTGGGCATGATTTGATTTGAATATGCAACCCCGGATCAGGAGTTGTCATGTCATGCAAATCTGGCCATCAGGAGTTATGGGAGGGTTCAACAAGCCTACAACAAATGGAGGGTTATGCGTAACTCTTGCATAGCACCTGATGGGTGGGTTTGGACAATGGCAACCCCCTGATCGAGGGTTGCATATTCAAAATGGCAGCTGACACACACTGTGGCTCAGCAGGGATTAAATAACCCACAATGGGCTGTCATATCATGCAAACTGGCCCATTCTCTCTGGCTTCTGCTACTGGGTAAATCCTCCTGAAGTTGAGACTCCTCCAAGTTTTGCTTAGCATGCTACACGGTCACAGCCTGGCTCAAACAGGTGGGTGTCATTGGTGGCTCTGTTCTCCTTCCCACCATCATATTGCAAAAAAAATTTTGTTTGGTGTTATATTGCCAAAGCAAAAGGGCAGGGTTTCTCCTTGTGCCAGCACTAAGGATGATCCTAATACTAGGATAGGGCTGTGATACGTTTCAAAGTAACCAGGCATCAAAATACCTGGAAAATTGTCATACACAGGTATACATATCAATGCTTAAAGCAATTCAGTATAAGCTCTGAGTAGAAGGCAGGAGAGGACAATATGCTCTAAACTATATCATTGCTCTCACTGATTAAAGTGTACAATTCCTTCGAATAACTGAACAATAGTACTAAAAGATAATATTCACCAGCACTGAAGTTTTGCCTGTATGAATCCGGAGCTCACTCTGAGCTAGGGGCCAAAAACAAATATGATGCAAGAGGTTTGTGATGAGATATTCTAGTTTTGTTTTGGGTTTCAGGGATGGAGTATTTGTTCTGCTGACAGGTTAATAGCCATTTGGGGGGAGAAGGATGTAAATGAGGAAAGTAGCATGAGGGAGGGTTAAACACACCCCTAATGCTACTGTTCTGGCCAAACAACAGTGGTCCCTCCCCACTGGCCTTTTTTAAAGTAAAAACAAAACAAAATATTCAATCCCAATTTCCCATAACACATAACATTTGCTCTTACAATGCCTTCAACACAACTGCTAAATGCATTCTGGCAAACGCTTCTGAAGTGGCCAAGGGGTAACAAAATAGGTGCAAACCGAAGCAAGAAAAATGTGTGCGATATAACAAAGGATTGTATGAACTGAACTTTCTCTCTACCATAGAAAAAACCCTCAGCAATCCATAATAGGCAATACAATAGTACATATTCTGGGAAAGTGACCTGGTTGTATAGTGAGGGCTTTTCTATGGTAATTTGTCTTCTCTTGCCATAGAATCATAAAATTGTAGGGTTGGAAGGGGCCTACAAGACCATCGAGTCCAATCCTGTGCTCAGTGCAGGAATTCAAGTCAGAGCATCCCTGACAGATGGCTGTCCAGCCTCGTCTTGAATGCCTCCAGCATGGGAGAGCCCACTACCTCCCTAGGTCATTGGTTCCATTGTCCTATTGTTCTAACAGTCAGGAAGTTTTTCCTGATGTTCAGCTGGAATCTGGCTTCCTGTCACTTGAGTCCATTATTCCATGACCTGCACTCTGGGATGATCGAGAAGAGATGCTGGCCTTCCTCTCTGTGACAGCCTTTCAAGTACTTGAAGAGCGCTATCATATCTCCCCTCCTCTTCTCAAGGCTAAACATGCCCAGTTCTTTCAGTCTCTCCTCATAGGGCTTTGTTTCCTGTCCCCTGATCATCTTTGTTGCCCTCCTCTGAACCCTCTCCACTTTGTCTGCATTCTTCTTAAAGTGTGGTGCCCAGAACCGAATACAGTACTGGAGATTAGGCCTAACCAATGCTGAGTAGAGGGGAACTAGTACTTCACAGGAATTGGAAGCCATAAATTACTAAAAGTGTTTAAAGATCTATATTGCTTCTTATCAAAGATGGTTTACTTTTATGCACACAACCTGGCCTCAAAACTACAGACTGGTAACTATTATTTTGCAAAATCTTAAGAAAAATGTGAACCCACCACTCCCGCGGCCAAGTAAATAGTTAATTTAACACTGTGAAGCTAATAATATCATCTGTCATCACTTTCCACTGAAATCCAGGTGCTGCTGAATAGCAAAATAGCCCCTGAAGAATAGAAAGTGACAAAAGGAATGTCAGTTTCAGATGGCATTAATTCATTCACACCTCTGGAAACTGACAATTTTGCCATCTGCAATTTTGTAGCAGGGCAGTAAAGATGGGAACAGTAAGTAGACCAAAACCAGTCAAAAGTAGGACATTAAGAAAGCAACACCAAACTCAAGACAGTTGGACGACTATTGTGGCTCCACTCCAACACACAATCTCAGGTCCAAAATAGATGCTACTTTCATCACACTTTTAGAAGAAACTTAATATTAGGCTGGGAGGGGCAGCTGGTTTGTATCGAGTCCACAGCACATGAGGAGGATTAACCCTTCCCTCCCCAGCCACAGTCCTGACAAAAATCACAGACTCCCTGTACAGCAATTAGCTTTGGCACCATCAGGAGCTTCTTTTTTTCCTATTGCTAATTGGCAGGCACGAGACCATTTTTGTCAGAACTGCTGCTGCAGAGGGAAAGGTTAAACCCAGTGGAGGCTGGTGGCTCCAATGTGAGTGGGGCTTCAAGTCTTAGATAGCTCCTTTAGAGTTCTGACTGAAACCCGGAGCAGATTAACCACCCAACTGATGCTGGAGCCACCAGCCTCCACTGGTTAAACCTCATCGTCCTATGCACTGTGCTCCTGTCGCAATCCAGCCCCTGTGTGCCTAAGATTTTTAAATCTTTAAACCCCAGGTGTGGTCGCTAACCACATAATAGAAGCAATGCTTGATTTGGCCCTAAGAGGTGTGCCCCCAAGATCCTTCACAAAGTCACAGGACAACGATGCAACTCTTGGCTCATACAAGGCTGCTTGTGAACCGAGAGTTGTGCTGCACCATTGCCACAGATTCTTCAGAGTGGGGGTGCCTCTCAAATCATATGCAGCTTCATAGGCACCCTTGCACATATTGCTGCCCCCAAGCAACCTTGCAAAAAATGGCGATTACATGGAAAGGACTAAGGCTTCTAAGGGCACAGTCCTATCGATTGCACCCTCGGTAAGCAGAAGCCCCCAAACTCGGAGGCATTTGACCTTCCAATACAGGGCAGGAGGAGCAGCAGAGGCCATCTTCTCCTCCTCCCACCCTGCAGATTTTGTTAGATGGGCTTTTTAAAGAGGGAACTTTGCAAAGGGAGGGGAGGAGGCTGGAGGAGGCTCAGAATGAATCATATCCTGGCCTCTCCAGTCTCCTTCCTTCACTGCCCACTGGAACACCCCCTTTTCTCCTCTTCCTCCGAGGTTGATTTTCTGACCTCGGAGGGCAGCGGGCACAGGTCTTTCTGCACCAGCTGCAAAGGGTGGGGGAGGAGGCTTGGATCTCGGACTTTCTCTTCCGAGGTTGGAGCGCTGTCTCCGACATCAGAAGGGGGAGTCTGAACAATCCTACAGTCCCTGGAACGCTCGCCCAGGGACCATAGGATTGCTCTCTAGGTGGTTTTAAGCATAGGTTAAAATGTTTTTATGCTTACAGTGGATGAACTGCCTGCTACCACTGTGCAATGGCTTGATCTAATGTACTGTACATGTAGTCACTCCCTGGGGATAATAGGAGTTGTAGTCCAACACATCTGGAGGGTGCCATAGTATTATTGCTCCACTCATGCTTAAATCTAGCCTCTCTTGTTTCATTCACATGTTCCAGCACAGAATCCTGCCATTGCAGACAGCTCCTTAGGGAGCCTTAGTGGAAATCAAGGTAATTGGATTTGGGGTTTTACTCCCATTAGAATGTAAGTACTCTTCTGTGTTGCAAAATGAACCTAGCGCAAAAGGTGAAGCAGAAGAAAAGGTGTGCTTGCCTCCCCTTGAAGCACAGCATCAAAGATATCATCTGGACCTGAAACCACTGGTGTGTGATGATAACCTGGGCTGTTGCCACTGAACGTTTCTTCCCAATAAGCATCTTCAGAGGAAGTCATTTCTCAAAAGAAGCACTCGGCCCTTGTATCTTCCTAAATATCTATTGAGATTCATTGTCACAGTATGTGTGTGGAGGGGCGATTGGTTGGTGGAAAACAGTACAACTCACTGCTGCTTTCTGTCCTTTATAAACAGACCGCATTGAACACTTTGCTGGTTTCAGGGATGCTACTTTGGCTCATTAAATGGCAGCCTTAAAACAAGAGACACCAGCTGTCACTTGCAGAACTGTAGATGGTGACAGCAATAACCACCTGTCAGTCTCCTTAATTCAGTCTAGGCTTCCAGACCCCTAGTGAGAATCCTAGTGGAAGTGGGGGGAGGGGGAACCCCAAGTGGCAGACAGGCAGAAGTATCTCAGCATGCAATATAATTTGATTGCCCAGACATGCTTGAGGATCAGTTTGAGACTAACAGCCATGGGAAGGGCTTGGAACCCATATACAATTTATTTCCAGGTTTTCTTTTCAGGAACCAAGGGATGGCCATCATTCATTCTAGAGCAGGGGTGGGCCAGTTGTGGCCTCCAAATGTTCTGGCCTAGAATTCCCATCATCCCTCTCCATTGGCTATACTGGATAGGGCTGACGGGAGTTGTAGGCCAAAACATCTGGAGGGCCACATTTTGCCCAGCCCTGTTCTAGAGAGTTAGGAATATAGGTAGCTCCTGCCTTATACCAACTTGGGCTATTTGTTCATTGTCTACTCTGATTGGCAGCAGCAGCTCTCTGGGCTTCCAGGCAGAGGTCTCTCTCATCACCTTATCTCTACCTGATGCTTTTTTACTGAAGTTGCCAGGGACTGAACCTTGGTATAGGCTCAACCTTGAACCTTGGTATACGGCCATAGATAAACAGTGATTCGACCCAGTAATTTGAGGAGAAATTGTTTTGTGAAATGCTTTCCCTCCCATCTTTGTTTCTTTGAATCATTTCCCATATTCCTCAGCTAATTTACTTGGGAGTACATCCCACAGAACTCAAGGGAGCTTTACTTCTGATTAAACACGCCTAGGACTGCATGGTTAATCTTTGATTCCATCCCCCCAGTGGTATAGTACACCTTTTAAATCTACTTTCGAATAAAGCATCATTGGGGGTGGGGTGCTGCAACACATTCTTATTAAAAAGAAAGACAGACAGACAGAAGATAGATTTCTGTGAGCCGCCTTGGGAGGGCTTCTGCCCTGAAAGGCGGCCAAGAAAATTTTAAAATAAATATTAGATAGCTCGATCCAAACGTAAGACATTTTTTCCTAATAGTTCAGGTTTAAAAATGGAGCTACATGGAATGGCACACTGTTACTTTTTATTTTTGAGAGGCTTCAATCACTGCCCTTGTTTTAGAGGGATATTTAATTCTGCACCACTCTAATAAAGGAGTTGCTGGAGGAATGATCTGACTACACTGAAAAAGTGTGTGTGTCTCTGTGGATATTCAACTGTCCACTATAATGGCAGCCCTCAGAGAGTGGCCTTTTTTTAAGGCACCAGTCATTTTGAATTGCCCAAAATGTTTAAAAAAGCACTTCAGAATTGGGCTTGCAGGGGAGGGGATATAGCCACTCTGCTTTTCTTCCCCTCAGAAGAATGTCACCTTAACCCCCAAAATATAGCCGAAACAAAACAGCTGATTTTGAGTGGTGAAAACAGCTGGATAATGGTCCTTGTCAGTTTGGCAGTGCCCTAACCTTCTGCCTGCAAAGCATGTGCTCTACCACTGAGGCATAAGTTACAAAGACTTTTGCATCGCTTCAAGGAAATGGGAAGGGGAACCTTTAATGGTTGTGTAAAGGAGGAAATTTTGACTGGTGCGTTCATTATGCTTGGATGAGAAAGGGCAGTCGCTTCTTATTCTGGATCACATCAGGTAGAGTCAAGTCACATCCAGTGAAGTGGAGTCAAAACAGGTCAGGGTCGTGACTGGCAAGACAGGACCTGACAGGATCTCAGATAGCATGTTGCTGACTGGCATATTCTCCCACAAGGAGAGCTGTTGTCCCAGCAAAAGACTGCAGTCAACTGGAGCTTTATAAAGGCTGGCAGAGCATCATCTTTCAGTGGTTCCACCTATGCCGGATGCTAACCACAGTTCTTAAAGGGCCTACGGCTGTCTTTGCAGTCTGAAGCTGCTGCAGGGCTGAGCGCTAGGAGGGGCCGCAGGGGACTCATCCTCAGAGTCAGAGGTTGAGGGGAGGGACCAGGATGGGAATGCATGGAAGGGCATGCCAAGGCTTCCCCCTGAAGTGGCTTGCTCTGAGACCTGTCTGACTCTGCATCCTTCTCGGGGTGCTGGCAGATGCTCGGAACCATGGATCATGGCACTGTTCTCCTTAGGCATTGGGTCACCCTAGCAAGGCATGCTTGTTATCAGATGTTTGACAGAGGTGCCTGTGCTGCTTCTCTAACAGAGGGCAGGAACGGGAGCCTAGATCCATACTGTTAGATAAGAGGAACAACTCCACATACTTCCAGGCACTAGGGGACGATAGAGAACGCCCTGTAGCTCGACCAGTTCCAATTTTTTGCACCCTCCCCTTCCTCTTCTTTCTTCCTCATTCCATCTCTGCTGTTGCAAAAAGTGACATCTTGAAGGCAGCAACCGTATCTCATGTCTTCACTCACTTACACTCACACAGCCAGCTTTGGGCAGTACTTGTAGTTAAACAGTGTTGGAGAGCCTTCTCTGACAGTGTGTATAAAGGCACTAATAAAGTAAGCCGATTGGAACTTCTGTTAAACTGGCTGCAGCCTGTGTTTATTGCCTCCAATACTAAATGCTGTGTTGCCATACTTTCTCTACATATCTCTTACAACTCTCCTGCAAGTCACACCAGACTTTCCAACAGATGCATACCACACTCAGGACAACTCCAAAAAATGTAGTTTTGGAGCAAAAGGGTAGCCAAGACTATTGATTAGGGGAGCAAAGATTCAACCTATGCTATATAATAATATACTATGACTGAATGCAGATGGAGCAAAGAATATTGGTGGGGGTGGCACTGTCTTCACTGTCTTCCCTTGCAGTCATCTCTATCTGCACCATCAAATTGATGATCAGCAGTGTTAAGGCTGATGCCATTGACCATGTGTTGGGTTCCTAGGAGCTTGGTAATACGGACATAACAGCAATACAAAGACAGCTACTGTCGTAAACATGCAATGCTGCATTAAGGCCATTAAGTAATTCTTTTTGCAAAGAAAGGCTGAATAGAAGTACTAAACATAAATTAATGAACGTATTTTGGAGGGTGTTAGATGTTCATGTAACGATACAGCTAGTTAAAAACATAATTAACTATCACTCTTCAGCAGTGAAAGATAAAGCCAGGCTGTGTTCACTTTATCAGAAGTCATTTAAAGCATCAGTGTTGAATATAAAATTAATGTTGTAAATGATTAGAAAGACATTTGCAGTTTGTTCCACCATCTGGGGAACAGAAACATGAGGGGAAAAGAAAACTACTAAGGATTTTTCTTGGACCTATAATTTTCATTTAGTCCAAAGTGTTTAATTACTACCCCTTTTATACTGGTGCATCATTTGGTTTATATTTTATGTGCCATGTTCAATGTCTTGCACCACTGAGTCCAGTTTCAATAGAAATGCGTTGCCATAAATAAGAGAAGAAATACGGCTTTATGTCTCTTGTGGAAAAGTTATGAACATTCACAGTCCATAAGATCATTCTTCACCTGATTTCAAAACCCTGCAGTCTGTTTAAGAACAAATTGACCAAGAATGACAATAAAGTAAGCAAAGAGTAGCTGAATTCCTGCTACATGATAAATTCAGGGCCCCATCTATATGGCTTCGCTTTGACCCCGCCCCCGGTTGCAACTGCACAGCAATGCGGCTTCAAGTCAGCATGCCATGCGATACACTCGTGATATACTGCGTGCTTCCCTTACAGACTCGTTGTGCCCTCTCTTTTTTTGCCATTTTACTGAAATACACAGCTGTGCAGTCCCATGAGTGTGGGGGTGTGACACGTCAGTGGCTGTTTTGTATTTGAGGGGCTCTGCTGTGTCTTTCCATCCCTTTTTAGGTAAAAACTGGGTGTTTTGTGCTCCTTCATTTCCACACCATCAGTTTGTCAGTTCCCCAGCTCAAGACTCTTGCGATGGTTTGCACTCACAAGCGTGAATGCTCCATGCCTAGCCAGCGCTCCGAAATGGTGGCCGGAGCACTGTTGGTCCTTCCCCATACCCCGCCCCCCAGCCCTTGGGTACTGAGTCCACAACTGTTGCAAAAATATAAAACTGCAAAACTATGCGAAAGTGTGATTAAATAGATGAAAACGCCTCTCTGTGCCTCTGTAACTGCGCAGCTGCGAAGGGATGGGGGAGTAAAGGGGCGTCACAGAGTGACGCAGGCACTACACACTCCTACAACATGCCCACCGCAAAATGTGAAGTCGGTTCGGGGAAGGAACAGATGGTCCGCAACCATGGGCAAACCCTCAACAACCCCCCAAAATTGCAGTAAAACGACTCCTTGGAACTCCACATTTGCCGGGTGAAAACCAGGGATGGCTGCGAAGTTGTGACTATATCATCTATCACAAAGGACCTCAACTTGCACCTGCCCCAGAGTAAAAGCCCAGTATAGATGTACCCTAGCAGTGTAGTCATGGAATACACTCAGTCCCTTTCATCCAAGCTTATACTTCATAAGCTGGAGAGAAAAAGGTAAGTATGGATGAAAAGTATGGCCTGTGACTCAGTGCTCATGCAGACAAAAAATAGGTAGCTCACTTATAACACAACCATTTAGTCTGTAAAGTTGTCCTCGCCTACTTCTGTCAACAGTAAGCAAGCCTGTGCAATTTCAAGATGCAGCTGTTGATTAGAATTGTGAATGTAGGGAATTGTTTTCCCTATTTGTTCTTGCATGTGTCTTTGCACCCCACAAGATTTTCCTGACATCATGTTGGCACCATCATAGTACTGCACAATGATCTGAGAAGACCTATATCCACAGTCAAAGAGAGCTTTGAGCAAATCATCACTTATTGTGTCAACAGTAGGTTTGCTAAACTTGTACAAAGCCAGAAGATGTTCAACAGGTGTGCCCTGCTTCACAAACCTGACAACTTATAGGTTTTCTACATCAGCAGAATTAAGTATTTCATCTGCTTTCAGACAACAGAAAACCACCTCATTGTTTCTAGGATACAAGTAGTAGGCCTCAGTCCTCTAAGGAGCTTCTCCATGTCCTCCGGTTACACAAGCTGAAAAGTATCCATAACAATTGTACCAGTGTTGCAGCTGCATCCATCTCTGACTCTGCTAAAAATGTGGCACCAAGTTGGTGCAGATGAGAGCAATTTTATCCACAAAATGCAATGAAACTGGTCACAGCCAGTCTTTGAGGGTTCCCCATTCTGCGCCCCAGGGTCTATAATTAAGCAGGGCCCTCACCACCTGAAATAGCTCTGCTAGCTGGCATTGTGCAGATGCAATTGTGGTGGTGAAGTAAAACTTCTTCATCTCCATCATTGCTACAACATAGGACCAGTAATGGGCAGTCACTTGTGTCTGGTATTAACTACAAAATTTCTGCCACTGGCACTCTACTTGTTGGCCCGATTGTTTCATTACCTTGAGCTGTTCAGAAAACCAGAGAGACAATCTGGTTCTATGATTTGATCAAGGATGTCTGGGAGTGATTCTACTGATGGCCCAGATCATCCCCACATTCCAAGCAGTCACCAAGACCTTGGCAGGACTGCCAGTAGAAATACAGGAAACTCCTCTAGAGAGGTCAGAAAACCATCTGGATTCATTCATCTCCAGGGGCAGACAATACAAACTGGTCCTACACCCTTACAAAGGTTACAGGCAGTTAAGGTCCAACTTGATCAGGTAATGATCTGTCTATGACAATGGAGTCATCATTGGCTTTCCCACCGACTGATCCTTTCCCCTGTTCCATACCAGAACAGCAGATTCAGCATGTTCTGGTATGGAACAGGGGCTCTGCCACATCTGTTGGGACTGACACACACCCATGGTTGTCATGAAAGCCATGAAATCCTGAGCAACTTCAGACAAGATGACCTTGGTGTGAAGGTTGATGTCCACCAAGACCTTCAGCCTAAGGATCCTCAATGTTATCTCAGAGACCACTGCTGTCAATTTGGGAAGGGGAACTGTTGGGCAGGAAGATGAGCAGAACACTAACAAAATCCTATCGTGTCTTGGATTCCTAACACTAGGAACAGGCCCTTGAAACTGGCTGATCATTGGACAGGGTACCTGACCAGGGAGATGGAATCCCTATGGACCACAGCTACCCACCTCCCCACCTACTGCTCTAGTCATGCCTCTTCCTACACCTGATAACCTAATGGACACATCTAGGAGGGGGTCACACTCACCCCTTCATCCAACCAGGTTTCAATAATACAATCCAGGTGAGCATGTTATTGTATTGTATTCAATAATACAATCCAGGATAAGGTCAGAGATAACATACACCTGGAGGGGGGGGGGACATCTGGCCTGCAGGCCTAACAGAGCCTGTAGATGTGCCTAATCCGGCCCATGGAACATTGGGTCTCCTCCATGGCTTTTTGTCTTCTCCAAGCCCTGCCCAATGGCCTGGAAGCTTAGAGGGGAGGTAGGGGAGAGGAATTCCCATGTTATCTCTGATCTCTGAGCTAGGAGGCACCCAACTCAGCTGGGGACTGCAGGAGCAAAGCAGCCTCCAATCTTGAGAAAGACTGGCCAGGGTCGGGGGAGAGGAGATGTTTAATTTTGCCTCCTTCAGCCATTTTTCTAGTCAGTCCCCAAACTGCTTTTCTCCCTGTAGGGGAAAAGATACTGGGATCTGCTATCATTTCCCCTGCTGCAAGACAAACAGCAACTTGGGAGAGATGTGAGTTTTAAACTGAAACCCAGTTGGCAGTGATAGGGTTATGTAGCCTCTCTCCTGCCAGTCGTCAAAACTTCTCTAGGCTCTTTTTGGTTTAAAAAAAAATACATATCACATGTGGGTTCAGCCTGAGTCTTCATACTTCATGCGCACAATAGCTTGCATCCCCCTAGTTAAAACAGATGAAGCTTTGTTTGACTGATGTATCATCGGTGAAGAAATCAGTAACAACTTCACTTAGCTGGCGTCCTTCACTGCAGTATCACAAAGATGAACACAAACAAAATTAAATGATCACTAGTGGGGAATAATTAAAATCTATTGTCAGAGGCATTTTGCTGGCCATGGCTTAGTCACAATCATTGTCTTAAAGACTACAGAAAACTGTAGTCAATACAATAAGCATTTATTACTTTGAACAGAAGTAGGAGAACAATTCCATGAAGCTGTCATGACGAGGAAAGAGGAAGGACAGGAGATCAAAATGGTTGCCATAAGATGACGTAAATGCAGCAAACACAAAAAGAAAGTTTCTGCAAACTTGGTGAAGTTACTGCACACATATATTCAAATTAAATGTCAACACTGCCCCACACCATTTCTACATTTAGCATTGTTGTTGTTTATTCGGTCAGTCGCTTCCGACTCTTTGTGACTTCATGGACCAGCCCACGCCAGAGCTTCCTGTCGGCCGTCGCCACCCCCAGCTCCCCCAAGGTCAAGTCCGTCACCTCTAGAATGTCATCCATCCATCTTGCCCTTGGTCGGCCCCTCTTCCTTTTGCCTTCCACTTTCCCCAGCATCAGCATCTTCTCCAGGGTATCCTGTCTTCTCATTATGTGGCCACAGTACTTCAGATTTGCCTTTAATATCCTTCCCTCAAGTGAGCAGTCTGGCTTTATTCCCTGGAGTATGGACTGGTTTGATCTTCTTGCAGTCCAAGGCACTCTCAGAATTTTCCTCCAGCACCACAGTTCAAAAGCATCTATCTTCCTTTGCTCAGCCTTCCTTATGGTCCAGCTCTCTCAGCCATAGGTTACTACGGGGAATACCATTCCTTTAACTATGCAGACCTTTGTTCTCAGTGTGATGTCTCTGCTCTTAACTATTTTATCAAGGTTTATCATTGCTCTCCTCCCAAAAGTAAACGTCTTCTGATTTCCTGGCTGCAGTCAGCGTCTGCAGTAATCTTTGCGCCTAGAAAGACAAAGTCTGTCACTGCCTCCACATTTTCTCCCTCTATTTGCCAGTTATCAATCAAGCTGGTTGCCATAATCTTGGTTTTTTTGAGGTTGGACTGCAACCCAGCTTTTGCACTTTCTTCTTTCACCTTCATCATAAGGTTCCTCAGCTGCTCCTCACTTTCAGCCATCAAAGTGGTATCATCTGCATATCTGAGATTGTTAATGTTTCTTCCAGCGATTTTAACTCCAGCCTTGGCTTCATCAAGCCCAGCACGTCGCATGATGTGTTCTGCGTACAGGTTGAATAGGTAGGGTGAGAGTATACAACCCTGCCATACTCCTTTCCCAATCTTAAACCAGTCCGTTGTTCCATGGTCTGTTCTTACCGTTGCTACTTGGTCGTTATACAGATTCCCCAGGAGGCAGACAAGATGACTTGGTATCCCCATACCACCAAGAACTTGCCACAATTTGTTATGATCCACACAGTCAAAGGCTTTAGAATAGTCAATAAAACAGAAATAGATGTTTTTCTGAAACTCCCTGGATTTCTCCATTATGCAGCGGATATTGGCAATTTGGTCTCTAGTTCCTCTGCCTTTTCTAAACCCAGCTTGTACATCTGGCAATTCTCATTCCATGAATTGCTGGAGTCTACCTTGCAAGATCTTGAGCATTACCTTACTGGCATGTGAAAGAAGTGCCACTGTTCGATAGTTTGAACATTCTTGGTGCTTCCCTTTTTTGGTATGGGGATATAGGTTGATTTTTTCCAATCTGTTGGCCATTCTTGTGTTTTCCAAATTTGCTGGCATATGGCATGCATCACCTTGACAGCATCATCTTGCAAGATTTTAAACAGTTCAGCTGGGATGCCGTCGTCTCCTGCTGCCTTGTTATTAGCAATGCTTCTTAAGGCCCATTCAACCTCACTCTTCAGGATGCCTGGCTCTAGCTCACTGACCACACCATCAAATCTATTCCCCATATTATTATCCTTCCTATACAGATCTTCCGTATATTCTTGCCACCTTTTCTTGATCTCTTCTGCTTCTTTTAGGTCCTTGCCATCTTTGTTTTTGATCATGCCCATTTTTGCCTGGAATTTACCTCTGATGTTTCTAATTTTCTGGAAGAGGTCTCTTGTCCTTCCTATTCTATTATCTTCTTCCACTTCCGCACATTGCTTGTTTAAAAATAATTCCTTATCTCTTCTGGATAACCTCTGGAATTTTGCATTTAATTGGGCATACCTCCCCCTATCACTGTTGCCTTTTGCTTTCCTTCTTTCTTGGGCTGCTTTCAGTGTCTCAGCAGACAGCCATCTTGCCTTCTTGGTTTTCTTTTTCTTTGGGACGTTTTTTGTTGCCGCCTCCTGAACAATGTCGCGAACTTCTGTCCATAGTTCTTCCGGGACCCTATCTACTAAATCTAGTCCCTTAAATCTATTCTTCACCTCCACTGCATATTCATGAGGAATATTGGTGAGCTCATATCTAACTGATCTGTGGGTCTTCCCTATTCTCTTTAGTCTGATTCTAAATTGTGCAATAATAAGTTCATGATCTAAACTACAATCAGCTCCAGATCTTGTTTTTACCAACTGCATAGATGTCCGCCACCATTGGCTACAAAGGATGTAGTCAATCTGATTTCGGTGTCGATCGTCTGGTGAAGTCCATGTATAAAGTCGTCTTTTAGGTTGTTGGAAGAGAGTGTTTGTGAGTTGTCTTGGCAAAATTCTATCAGCCTATGTCCTGCTTCATTTTGTTCTCCCAGACCATGCTTGCCTGTAATTCCAGGTGTTGTTTGACTACCCACCTTAGCATTCCAGTCTCCTGTAATGAAAATAACATCTTTTTTGGGCGTACTATCCAGTAGGTGCTGCAGATCCTCATAGAACTGATCTACTTCTGCTTCTTCAGCATCTGTGGTTGGGGCGTATATTTGGATCACTGTGATGTTAAATGGCTTACCCTGAATTCAAATTGAGATCATTCTATCATTTTTTGGATTGTATCCAAGCACTGCTTTCGCCACTTTATTATTAATTATGAAGGCTACTCCATTTCTTCTGTGGTCCTCTTGTCCACAGTAGTAGATCTGGTGGTCATTTGATGTGAAGTGGCCCATTCCAGTCCATTTCAGTTCACTGACACCCAAAATGTCTATATTTAATCTTGACATCTCCCCAATAACCACATCCAATTTGCCCTGGCTCATAGATCTTACATTCCAGGTTCCTATGGTGTGCTGATCTTTAGAACATTGAATTCATCATTCACCACCAGCACCATCAGCTGCTAGCCGTCCTTTCAGCTTTGAGCTAGCTGCATCATCACATCTGGTGCTAGTTGAACTTATCCTCTGTTCCTCCTCAGTAGCATTTTGACCATCTTCCCACCTGGGAGTCCCATCTTCCAATGGTATACCAACATATCTCTGGTTGTACTGATCCATTTAGTTTTCATGGCAAGAATACTGGGGTGGGTTGCCGTTTCCTTCCCCAGGGATCGTATTTAGTCTGACCTCTCTGCCATGACCTTCCCATCTTGGGTGTCCCTTCACGGTTTAGCTCATGACGTCACTGAAGTGCTCAAGCTCCAGCACCACGACAAGGTAATGATCTCCTTTGCTGGAGTACATTTAGCATACTTAAGTAAAAATTGAATTAATTTTTAAATGGCAGATTCTATATTATAAGATACATAAACCAAAACTTATACAAAGAATACCGTATTAGTGAGAACTGTAGGGTTTAATATTATTCAGTCTCATACCAAACCTGGGTGGTCTGTCACCTATCAATCTGGCACTGAAACAGAAATAACATAGTCATTTTTCAGAGAAAATTGAATAGGGATAAATGCCAAGTTCTGCACCTAGGAAAAAGAAACCAAAGGCACAGTTACAAGATGAGAGATAATTGGCTCAACAATACTACAAGTGAGAAGGATCTTGGAATTGTTGTAGATCACAAGCTGAATATGAGCCAACAATGTGATGTGGATGCAAAAAAGGCAAATGCTATTTTGGGCCGCATTAATAGAAGTATAGCTTCCAAATCCCAGGAAGTACTAGTTCCCCTCTACTTAGCACAGGTTAGGCCTCATCTGGAGTACTGTGTCCAGTTCTGGGCACCACACTTTCAGAAGGATGCAGACAAACTGGAGAGGGTTCAGAGGAGGGCAACAAAGATGATCAGGGGACGGGAAACAAAGCCCTATGAGGAGAGACTGAAAGAACTGGGCATGTTTAGCCTTGAGAAGAGAAGACTGAGGGGAGATAGGATAGTTCAAGTACTTGAAACATTGTCAGAGAGAGGAAGGCCAGGATCTCTTCTCGACTATCCCAGAGTGCAGGACATGGAATAATGGGCTCAAGTTACAGGAAGCCAGATTCCTGCTGAACATCAGGAAAAACTTCCTGACAGTTAGAGCAATACAACAATGGAACCAATTACCTAGGGAAGTACTGGGTTCTCCCACACTGGCGGCATTCAAGGTGACGCTGGACAGCCACTTGTCAGGGATGCTCTGACTTGGATTCCTGCATTGAGCAGGAGGTTGAACTCGATGGTCTTATAGGCCCCTTCCAAGTTCCAACCCTACTATTCTATGATTCTATGATAGACAGAATATGGTAGGACTAGGACCTCACGAAGATTTCAAAACATCCTGCGTGCCTCTGGAGGTGTCACGTTGCACAGGAATTATTTTATTTTCAAAAGCTTCATCTCACTTCTCTGAGACCATGAGCCTGGCACGAAGCCCATGGAAAGAAAGAAAAACATTACCAGGAATCTTTCCACTGATGTCAGTGAATTTTACATCAAGGCCCTACACGAAGGTCACAATGCAAGAGAAAAGCTGACGTGAGGAGAAATTACTTTATAATAAAATGAGCAATTAATTTAAGAATAGCTGTTACATTTTTAAAGAGAAAAATATGAAGGGGGTTGGTGTTTTTTAAATGGAATATTAAGAGCCATGTTTTGTTGTCATGGGAAGAAAAAAAAAGATACTTCCATCTCTTCTTGAATGCATGTAATTACTCGGTGCCTGGACTTTATATGTATTTCTGCAACTCAATTTGAAATGTGCTGTTTCATATATCCTATCTGAAAACAGTTACTACACTTGCAATTTATGCAGGAAGAAAAATAAGAATAGGATGTGCAAGAGATTGGATCCAAATTTAGTCTTACAGTAGGACCATTGAAATTAATGGGTTTAAGGGCATAATCCTATCTGGATAGGTGGCCGCCTCTAAACTTGGGGGCGACCACCTATCCAAAGCAAGGCAGGAGAAGCACGGGGTGGTGGTGGTGGAATCATTCCCTCCACGCCTTTCCTGCCCTACTTTTTCTGCTAGACAGCCATTTTAGGCTGTCTAGCCAAGGGGGGCGGTGCGTGGGAGAGGACGCTGCTGTACAACACATAGGATGTGTCATACAGGCAAATCTGCTCTCCCTGCCCCGGAATGCCCCCAGCCCCGCCCCTTTTCAGCCGCTCCGCGTTCCTCTTCCGAGTGCGGAGGACGGGGCTTCTCCACACTGCTGCCTCCAAGGCAGCACGAACGATGGAGGAGGTCGGTTTTCTGGGAAATGACCTCAGAGTGCGGGCCCCAAGGTCGGTTCCCAGAAAGCAGCATATCCCATGGCCATCTAGCCACTGTTCAGTGGCCATAGGATTGCTCCCTAAGTTAGTGATTATTAAATCAAGTCCCATTGATCTACTCTAGGGATGTGCTCAGAGTCTACCAATGGTGGCCACAATGTAGCACTTCCAGGGGCAAGTGCAGGAACTGGCTCATAGAAATGGTTGTTTCCAGAAGGAGCAGGTCATACCCCTTCCAGAAATGCGCGTTTCTGCTCATTTTGGTGCTCGCCCCGGATGCGCTACATTGCAGCTGCCAGCGGTAGAGGCCGAACACTTGCTGTCTCTGGTGTTCCTGGGCCACCCGCACAAGGGCAACGTTGGATGCAACCCATTGTATAACTAAATCTGGATCCAGCCCCTGGTCACAAACATGGTGACTAGAATTCCACACACATACAAATCCCAGATTTTAATTAGAAAATATGCTACTACACTAGGTTCAGTAATTAGGCACAATTTGCACAATTTGCAAATATTTCTTTTCAGGGGCAAGGCAAGGAATATGGGAACTAATTGGCCGTGGAAAACAGCAGGTACATGGGGGCAGGAGCTATGCTTTCTAGAAGTCCAGCTCCATAAGGAATTTCCATACATGAGGTTTAAACCCAAGTACATACATTGGCTGCAACATACAGATTTCTCTTTTACACTCTATCCCCATTAATGCCTTTCACATGTGTCAGAAATAGAGATGTGCTCGTTTAACAATGCAGTCCTATACAGCAGGGGTGCAGAACCTCTTTCAGCCTGAGGGCTACATTCCATTTCGAAGAACCCCTCAGTGGTAGGCAGGACCAACCAGCATGTTTTAGCTTAAAGCTTGGTCAGGAATGCTTTAAACTGGATTCTTGCACTAAGCAAGAGGTTGAACTCTGTAGTAATTGTAGTAATTTAGAGACACTTCTTTATAAGAAACATTGGGATGGGAATTTGGAGATGATCCCTAGAGAGTGGGGTAAGGGGTTAGAGCTGGGACTGGCTGAGGGAGTACCAGCAAAGAATTGTTCCTTGTTGTAACTCTATTTAATAAAACCACCATATTATCTCCTTACAATATGGACCCAATCTTATTACATGGTGTCAGTCAAGGCCACAAGGCTTCTGAAGCTGTGTACCTTTCTTCTGCCTGGGCCACCTGAGTGATGTGGGCAAGAAGGGCCCTACCCAAAGGCCTGCAGCCTGGCCTCGATTTAGCAGCAGAACCACCAGCTTCTACAGCACAAAGGTAACTATGGAGCTATTACAACTCCCATCTCGATGGCCTAAGTGGCCCCTTCCAGCTCTATGATTCTTCCTGCCAGTAACTAAGCTTTAGGAGAGGCATTTCAACCATTCCATTCCTGGGCAAGGTGCTGGAGCGTGTGGTGGCTTCTCAGCTCCAGAGATTTCTGGATGAGGCAGATTATCTAGATTCATTTCAGTTTGGCTTCAGACCTGGTTATGGGACAGAGGCTGCTTTGGACACCTTTGTGAACCATCTATGCTGGGAATTGGACAGGGGGAGTGTGTCCCTCTTGGTTCAGCTGGGCCTCATGGTGACTTTCAATATCATTGACCATGGTATCCTTCTGATGTATCTATCTGAGATGGAACTTGGCAGCGTTTTATGGTGGCTCCAGTCCTTCTTGGAGGGGCGATCTCAGAAGGTGGTGCTGGGGAATTCCTTCTCAAAGCCATGGCCATTGGCCTGTAGTGTTGTTGTACAAATTATGTTTAAGTTTGTTCCCTCTAGGAGGGGTATGCCAATATCCCCTTGGAGACACACAGAACTCTGACATCCAGTCCAACGCAGTTTTATTTGGCAGGAGACAAACAGCGCTGTTCGGGTGGATTCTCGCGGCTAAAACCACAAAGGAGAACCGCACCCTAGATGTTTTTGATACAACTTATATACATTCAGTATAATGACCTCATTAGCTATG
This sequence comes from Heloderma suspectum, assembly GCF_057233095.1. Lineage (NCBI taxonomy): Eukaryota > Metazoa > Chordata > Lepidosauria > Squamata > Helodermatidae > Heloderma > Heloderma suspectum. The sequence goes on along the minus strand of NC_139460.1, from coordinate 39,586,859 downwards.
CGGGGTGGGCCACATAATATTCATGAACTTTATTAAGCATGCGTAGTTGACATGTCTCTATGGCTGACCTGTCCTCGCAAGCTGGGCAGGAAGTGATCTAGCTGGAACTGGTTCTAACCAGCTGCAGGAGTGGCTCAAGGGGCTCCTCTGGCTGTACCTGATATGAAACAGACCGTTACTGTCGGTGTCAAGAAGGCAGTTGATAAGACTATCTTCCTCTGGGACTTTCCACTGTAGGAGGCTGCCTCAGATGGCTGCCAATACTTTAAGATGGTGCCTCTTTGGTTCTATCAGTGTCCCTCAGGGTTCCATCTTATCCCTCATGCTATTTAATGTATGCATGAAACTGCTTGGAGAAGTTGTCCAGGGTTTGGGGTTCAATGCCACCAGTAAACTAACGACACCAACCCTATCTTTCCTTCCCATCTAAATCTAAGAAAGCTGTTCTAGTTCTAAATCATTGTCTGATATTGGTAACAGGCTGGATGTGGGTGAACAAATTGAAGCTTAATTCAGACAAGACAGAGGTGCTCCTGGCTAGTCAAAAGAGAGATCAGGGAATAAGGGCTCAAATTGTGCTGGATGGGGTTACACTCCCCCTGAAGACTCCGGCTCACAGACTCCTGGACTCAGCCCTGAATCTAAAAAGACGTATGAGAAACAGAAGATGAATCATCTCAACCTCTCCACAAGGCACATTTGGTAGTTTCAGAGATTAAGTAAGCTATCCGCTATGGAACAGTCCTTTTCACAGGACAATTTGTTAAGTTTTAATGTAGGGATCTGCACTTCCCCAACTGGTAGGAAGTGCTAAGAGCAGCCACTACACAGTCTGCCTTTTTGTGAGGAGAGTGTATTGTATTAGAGACATACAGCAGGTGGTTTTTCTGGGATATCTGCTTATTTCCACAATATACATATTGAGCATAGGGGACAGGCAAGCACCCGGACAGCTAATGCAAATCTGAAAAGTAGCATCAGTTCCCCCAAAACCAAAGAGCAACCACTTGGAACTCCACAAGGATACTTCTTCCAGCCAGCTGTAGAGAATACAAAGCTGCTTATCTTTTCCTGGCTATATTTCAACTCCCAATAGTTTCTCCAGGCTCCCGTCTTAGCTCAGTAGTCATGAACCACCAATTTTCAGTGGGAAACTTAACCATCAAAGTCCTTTGAGTAAGCATCTTCAGCTTGAGAAATGAGAAACAACCAATTAATTAATTAACCAGCCAACTAACCAACCACAAATGTAAGCAATCCAGAGATTGTCATGGCTTTACTTGACATAGCAGTATTTTATTTATTTATTTATTTTATTACATTTATATCCCACCTTTCTTCCATCATAGAACTCAAGGTGACTACATGTGGTTCCCAGGTGGTCTCCCCTCCAAGCACTGACCAGACCCAAACATGCTTAGCTTCAGCAAGGTGACTGCCTCATGTGCCTTCAGACTCTGCCCCATGGTATGGTAACCTACAGCTAGACTGTCAGTAGTAGTCTGGAGGTCCTATCATCACTTTCTGCTGGTTCATCTCAGTCTGTTTGTCTGACAGTTTGCACATCACATTATGAAGAAGTGCATCTTTAGCCATTTTCTTTGGCTTCAACATTGCTGGATTGGCACTGTTTGGCTGCTGATGCTGCATGACAGTCAGGTTGACTGGTGGGTCAAGGCAAAGGAGATAGCTTGACTGGAACAGAAGGTCTTCAAATGTTCTTGTGTATTGGGGAAGTCTGTCCATTTGTTTGTACTTGTCTTTGAACTAAAGCAATTCAAGCAGTTAAGGCAATGAAAAATGTAATTGCGTCATGTGTTTTTAAAGCTCACATTATAATGAATGAATCGGCTTTCAGGGAAATTACTAGTAACAGATGCCATCCATCCTACTGGCTAAAGATGCACATGTAACTTACCGCTGAAGATTAGTCATGCCTGGCATTTGTGTGCAAGTCATCTTTCCAGGATGGTGTTCAGGTTATATATTGTTGTTACTCTCAGTAGTATTAGTAACAGTCATAATCTTTTCTTTAGAAAACAGCTGGTGCACTCAAATATTTTTAAACCATGAAACACTAAAAAAAAACTTACTAAACAATATAAATTCAACAGTAGCAGTTGTCCCTGTCCCAACACTTAAAAAAACAACTAAAAACCTTGCCTAAACAGTAAAATTGTTTAGCCCCTAAAGCTGGTCAAGGAGGTGGCTTTCTGGCCTTTGGGGGAGGGGGTGCTATAATTGGAGTATGCAAGTGGGCATACACTCCTTCATGGATCACTGCCTTGTTGTGGCGAAGGGGCTTGCATAACTCAGTGAAGCCATAAGCTATGCCGTGCAGGGCCACCCAAGACGGACAGGTCATGGCAGAGAGTTCTGACAAAATGTGGTCCACTGGAGAAGGAAATGGCAACCCACTCCAATATTCTTGCCAAGAAAACCCCATGGAACGTATCACAAGGCTAAAAGAGATGATGCCGGAAGATCAGCCCCTCAGGTCGGAAGGTGTCCAATATACTACTGGGGAAGAGCAGATGGTATTTCCAAGTAGCGCCAGAAAGAGTGAAGCGGCTGGGCCAAAGCCGAAAGGACACTCAGCTGTGGATGTGTCTGGTGGTGAAAAGAAAATCCGATGCTGTAAAGAACAATATTGTTTAGGAACCTGGAATGTCAGATCAATGAATCAAGGTAAGGTGGAGGTGGTCAAACATGAGATGGCAAGATTGAACATCGACATCTTGGGAATCAGCGAACTAAAATGGACAGGCATGGGCGAATTTAATTCAGGTGACCATCATATCTACTATTGTGGGCAAGAATCCCTTAGAAGAAATGGAGTAGCACTTATAGTCAACAAAAGGGTGGGGAAAGCAGTACTGGGGTACAATCTTAAAAATGATAGAATGATCTCAGTACGAATCCAAGGCAAACCATCCAACATCACAGTAATTCAAGTCTATGCCCCAACCACTGATGCCGAAGAAGCTGAGGTTGATCGGTTCTATGAAGACCTACAACACCTTCTAGAACTAACACCAAAAAAAGATGTCCTCTTCATCATAGGGGATTGGAATGCTAAAGTAGGAAGTCAAGAAATCACTAGGATAACAGGCAGACATGGCTTTGGTGTACAAAATGAAGCAGGACAAAGGCTAATAGAGTTTTGCCAAGAGAACACGCTGATCATAGCGAACACTCTTTTCCAACAGCACAAGAGACGACTCTACCCATGGACATCACCAGATGGTCAGTATTGAAATCAGATTGATTATGTCCTTTGCAGCCAAAGATGGAGAAGCTCTATACAGTCAGTCAAAACAAGACCTGGAGCTGACTGTGGCTCAGATCATGAGCTGCTTCTTGCAAAATTTCAGCTTAAATTGAAGAACGTCGGGAAAACCACTAAACCGTTCAGGTATGACCTAAATCATATCCCTTATGAATATACAGTGAAGGTGAGGAATAGATTTCAGGGATTAGACCTGATAGACAGAGTGCCTGAGGAACTATGGACGGAAGTCCGTAACATTGTTCAGGAGGCAGCAACTCAATCCATCCCAAAGAAAAAGAAATGCAAGAAAGCCAAGTGGCTGTCTGAGGAGGCTTTACAAGTAGCTGAGGAAAGAAGGGAAGTGAAAAGCAAGGGAGAAAGGGAAAGATATATCCAACTGAATGCAGAGTTCCAGAGAATAGCAAGGAGAGATAAGAAGGCCTTCTTAAATGAACAATGCAAAGAAATCGAGGAAAACAACAGAATGGGAAAGACTAGAGATCTCTTCAAGAAAATCGGAGATCTCAAGGGAACGTTTTGTGCCAAGATGGGCATGATAAAGGACAAAGAAGGCAGGGACCTAACAGAAGCAGATGAGATTAAGAAGAGGTGGAAAGAATACACAGAAGAACTATACAGGAAAGATCTGAATGTCCCTGATAGCCATGATAGTGCGGTCACTGAACTTGAGCCGGACATCCTAGAGAGTGAAGTCAAGTGGGCCTTAGGAAGCATTACTAACACCAAAGCTAGCGGAGATGACAGTATTCCAGCTGAGCTATTTAAAATCCTAAAAGATGATGCTGTTAAAGTGCTGCATTCAATATGCCAACAAATTTGGAACACTCAACAATGGCCGCAAGACTGGAAAAGGTCAGTTTACATTCCAATTCCAAAGAAGGGCAACGCCAAAGAGTGTTCAAACTACCGCACAATTGCGCTCATTTCACATGCCAGCAAGGTGATGCTCAAAATCCTACAAGCTAGGCTTCAGCAGTATGCGAACCGAGAACTACCGGAAGTACAAGCTGGGTTTAGAAGAGGCAGAGGAACTAGAGATCAAATCGCCAACATTCGCTGCATCATGGAGAAAGCAAGAGAATTCCAGAAAAACGTCTATTTCTGCTTCATTGACTACGCTAAAGACTTTGTGTGGATCACAACAAACTGTGGCAAATTCTTAAAGTGATGGGAGTACCAGACCACCTTACCTGTCTCCTGAGAAACCTGTACGAGGGTCAAGAAGCAACAGTAAGAACCAGACATGGAACAACCGAGTGGTTCAAAATTGGGAAAGGAGTACGACAAGGCTGCATATTGTCACCCTGCTTATTTAACTTATATGCAGAGTACATCATGAGAAACGCCGGGTTGGATGAATCACAGGTTGGAATTAAGATTGCCGGGAGAATTATCAACAACCTCAGATATACAGATGATACCACCCTAATGGCAGAAAGCGAAGAGGATCTCAAGAGCCTCTTGTTGAGGGTGAAAGAGGAGAGTGCAAAAGCTGGTTTGAAACTCAACATTAAAAAAACGAAGATCATGGCATCTGGCCCTATATGCTCCTGGCATATAGAAGGGGAAGAAATGGAAGCAGTGACAGATTTTACTTTCTTGGGCTCCAAGATCACTGCAGACGGTGACTGTAGCCATGAAATTAAAAGACGCTTGCTCCTTGGGAGGAAAGCTATGGCAAACCTAGACAGCATAGTCAGAAGCAGAGACATCACCTTGCTGACAAAGGTCCGTCTAATCAAAGCTATGGTTTTCCCAGTAGTAATGTATGGTGTGAGAGCTGGACTATAAGGAAGGCTGAGCGCCGAAGAATTGATGCTTTCGAACTGTGGTGCTGGAGAAGACTCTTACGAGTTCCCTGGACTGCAAGGAAGTCAAATCAGTCAATCCTAAAGGAAATCAACCCTGAGTGCTCATTGGAAGGACAGATACTGAAGCTGAAGCTCAAATATTTTGGCCAACCAATGCGAAGAGAAAACTCTCTGGAAAAGACCCTGATGCTGGGAAAGACTGAAGGCAAAAGGAGAAGGGGACGGCAGAGGATGAGATGGCTAGATAGCATCACCGATGCAATGAATATGAACCTGAGCACGCTCCGGGAGAGAGCGCAGGACAGGAAGGCCTGGCGTGCTATGGTCCATGGGGTCACGAAGTGTCGGACACGACTGAACGACTGAACAACAACAAGTGGGCATGCACACACACAACATTGGTGCAACATGCCTGGGTTCAAGAGAGAGGACTGTGAGTCTAAATCAGGAGTGGGCAACTTGCAACTCTCCAGATGTTGTTGGACTACAACTCCCATGATCCCTCACCATTGGCTATGCTGGCTGGGGCTGAAAGGAGTTCCAGTCCACCAACATCTTGAGGCCCACAAGTTGCCCATCCCTGGCCTAGATCATGAAGTGACCATCCTGAAAAATGGGGGTGGGCAACCAGTGATGTTATGGGGCCAAGATTTGCAGGAACATAACGTTGGCACTTTTTGATTAGCAGGAACCCTAACGTCATCTGCCACCCCCTCAGGATTCCCCGTTCCTTCTGAGCTTAGCTGCAATCCTCACAGCAGCTAGGGGGAAATGAATTTTCTGAGCAACACTATATTGTTCCCTATTGTAAAGCAAAGTATTTTGGGGTGGCTTGGTCTTCAATGGGCAATTAAGAGCCATTAGCTCTACAAAAGACCCTCTTCTGGTGGAGATGAAAACTGGTAGAACTGGTTTGCTGAAATGGATTAATGGCATTGCCTGAATTTTGGGACCCTACTTGGGGTCGTGGCTATGGGGAATGTCATGATGAGTGCCTGTACTTCAAAATTTACCAGTACACCACTGAGGAAAATCAAAATGAATATGTGGTTAGAGCACCTTTCTTATGAAAACAACAACTTGGCAGGGGGAACATGATAGAGGTTTATAAAAAGGTAGTGTTGGTAGTGATTTTTTTTTTCTCCACTTCCCATAACAGTAGAAGTTGCCATCATCCACTGAAAATGACTGGCTAGATTTAGAACAGACAAAAGAAAGTACTACTTCATACAGCAGACAATTCATTAATTGCCAAGGATATGGTGATTTTTGTTTAGGAACCTGGAATGTCAGATCAATGAATCAAGGTAAGGTGGAGGTGGTCAAACATGAGATGGCAAGATTGAACATCGACATCTTGGGAATCAGCGAACTAAAATGGACAGGCATGGGCGAATTTAATTCAGGTGACCATCATATCTACTATTGTGGGCAAGAATCCCTTAGAAGAAATGGAGTAGCACTCATAGTCAACAAAAGGGTGGGAAAAGCAGTACTGGGGTACAATCGTAAAAATGATAGAATGATCTCAGTACGAATCCAAGGCAAACCATTCAACATCACAGTAATTCAAGTCTATGCCTCAACCACTGAGGCCGGAGACGCTGAGGTTGATCGGTTCTATGAAGACCTACAACACCTTCTAGAACTAACACCAAAAAAAGATGTCCTCTTCATCATAGGGGATTGGAATGCTAAAGTAGGAAGTCAAGAAATCACCGGGATAACAGGCAGGCATGGCCTTGGTGTACAAAATGAAGCAGGACAAAAGCTAATAGAGTTTTGCCAAGAGAACATGCTGATCATAGCAAACACTCTTTTCCAACAGCACAAGAGGTGACTCTACACATGGATGTCACCAGATGGTCAATATCGAAATCAGATTGATTATGTCCTTTGCAGCCAAAGATGGAGAAGCTCCATACAGTCAGTAAAAACAAGACCTGGAGCTGACTGTGGCTCAGATCATGAGCTGCTTCTTGCAACATTTCGGCTTAAATTGAAGAACGTCGGGAAAACCACTAAACCATTCAGGTATGACCTAAATCATATCCCTGATGAATATACAGTGGAGGTGAGGAATAGATTTCAGGGATTAGACCTGATAGACAGAGTGCCTGAGGAACTATGGACGGAGGTCCGTAACATTGTTCAGGAGGCAGCAACTCAATCCATCCCAAAGAAAAAGAAATGCAAGAAAGCCAAGTGGCTGTCTGATGAGGCTTTACAAGTAGCTCACGAAAGAAGGGAAGCAAAAAGCAAGGGAGAAAGGGGAAGATATACCCAACTGAATGCAGAGTTCCAGAGAATAGCAAGGAGAGACAAGAAGGCCTTCTTAAATGAACAATGCAAAGAAATCGAGGAAAACAACAGAATGGGGAAGACTAGAGATCTCTTCAAGAAAATTGGAGATCTCAAGGGAACGTTTTGTGCCAAGACGGGCATGATAAAGGACAAAGAAGGCAGGGACCTAACAGAAGCAGATGAGATTAAGAAGAGGTGGCAAGAATACACAGAGGAACTATACAGGAAAGATCTGAATGTCCCTGATAGCCATAATAGTGCGGTCACTGAACTTGAGCCGGACATCCTAGAGAGTGAAGTCAAGTGGGCCTTAGGAAGCATTAGTAACAACAAAGCTACCGGAGATGACAGTATTCCAGCCGAGCTATTTAAAATCCTAAAAGATGATGCTGTTAAAGTGCTGCATTCAATATGCCAACAAATTTGGAACACTCAACAGTGGCCACAAGACTGGAAAAGGTCAGTTTACATTCCAATTCCAAAGAAGGGCAATGCCAAAGAGTGTTCAAACTACCGCACAATTGCGCTCATTTCACATGCCAGCAAGGTGATGCTCAAAATCCTACAAGCTAGGCTTCAGCAGTATGCGAACCGAGAACTACCGGAAGTACAAGCTGGGTTTCGAAGAGGCAGAGGAACTAGAGATCAAATCGCCAACATTCGCTGCATCATGGAGAAAGCAAGAGAATTCCAGAAAAACGTCTATTGCTGCTTCATTGACTACGCTAAAGCCTTTGATTGTGTGGATCACAACAAACTGTGGCAAATTCTTAAAGTGATGGGAGTACCAGACCACCTTACCTGTCTCCTGAGAAACCTGTACGAGGGTCAAGAAGCAACAGTAAGAACCAGACATGGAACAACCGAGTGGTTCAAAATTGGGAAAGGAGTACGACAAGGCTGCATATTGTCACCCTGCTTATTTAACTTATATGCAGAGTACATCATGAGAAATGCCGGGTTGGATGAATCAGAGGTCGGAATTAAGATTGCTGGGAGAATTATCAACTACCTCCGATATGCAGACGATACCACCCTAATGGCAGAAAGCGAAGAGGATCTCAAGAGCCTCTTGTTGAGGGTGAAAGAGGAGAGTGCAAAAGCTGGTTTGAAACTCAACATTAACAAAACGAAGATCATGGCATCTGGCCCCATCACTTCCTGGCATATAGAAGGGGAAGAAATGGAAGCAGTGACAGATTTTACTTTCTTGGGCTCCAAGATCACCACAGACGGTGACTGTAGCCATGAAATTAAAAGACGCTTGCTCCTTGGGAGGAAAGCTATGGCCAACCTAGACAGCATAGTAAGAAGCAGAGACATCACCTTGCCGACAAAGGTCCGTCTAATCAAAGCTATGGTTTTCCCAGTAGTAATGTATGGCTGTGAGAGCTGGACTATAAGGAAGGCTGAGCGCCGAAGAATTGATGCTTTCGAACTGTGGTGCTGGAGAAGACTCTTACGAGTCCCCTGGACTGCAAGGAGGTCAAATCAGTCCATCCTAAAGGAAATCAACCCTGAGTGCTCATTGGAAGGACAGATAATGAAGCTGAAGCTCAAATATTTTGGCCACCTAATGTGAAGAGAAAACTCCCTGGAAAAGTCCCTGATGCTGGGAAAGACTGAAGGCAAAAGGAGAAGGGGACGGCAGAGGATGAGATGGCTAGATAGCATCACGGATGCAATGAATATGAACTTGAGCACGCTCCGGGAGAGAGCACAGGACAGGAAGGCCTGGCGTGCTATGGTCCATGGGGTCACGAAGAGTCGGACACGACTGAACGACTGAACAACAACAACAATATGGTGATTTCCACTACATTAGATAGCGTTAAAAAGGGAATTCGATGAATTCATGAAGGATATGTCCATCAAGAGCTATTAGCCATGACAGCTAAATCTATGCTTTTATTTATAGAACGGTCTACATCTAAGAAATTCCCAAATGGCAAACAACCATCACAAAATACAAAGGATAAAAGTGCTTAAAATATTAGCAATTATACCCATAAAACCATGGCTGGACATTCCAACAGGGAAAGCTTGTTTAAATAAAAGCATCTGCAGCAAACACCAAAAATAGAACAATGTTGAGGCATGCCAAACAGTGGGTAAGAAAGTCCTCAGAGAGGAAGTAATACACTAACAGCTGGATTCTAAGTGGTGTCTAACTGGACCTTAGGCCCATGTGAAACCACCAGGAGCACCTCAGCCAAAGATGACCGGCAGGCATCTTGCCGCCTCAAGCGAGCCACTGCCACTGCCCTGCTTCTTCTCTTCTTGCAGTGGCCTCGGCTTCCTGCCCTCCCACCCAACTTGGCTGCCCGGCCCCCTGGTCCCAGCCACTCACACACCCTCCCGCTTGCTCACTCGCTCACTCTTGCACATGCATCTCACGACTGCCTTGTGCCCCAGCCGCAGGGTGCCTGGGAGAGATCAACTAAACTCTTGCGAGAGGGTGGGGACCTCTCGAGAAAGTTTGGCCGGCCTCTCCCAGGAGCCCCGTGGCTGGCATCCAAGCTGGGCGTGAGAGTGAGCGGGCAAGGAAGCGGCCAGCTGGCCATGCAAGCAGGGTGGGTGGGCCGCGGCAGCAGCACAGAGTCGCTACCGCCAGAAGCAGCAGCAGCAGAGTAGGCGGGCCGTGGGCTGGGCAGGGAGGTGTGGTGGTTTGGCCGGCCAGCAGGCAAGCAGGAGCAAGCCAGCGGCTGGGCAAGGAGAGGGGAGAGCCAGCTCCTGCCTGCTCAGCCACTCGCTCGCCAGGCAGCTGGCAGCAACAAGAAGAGGCGAGCAATTCGCCACTCTTTCTGTTCTACCTCCTGATGTGCCTGCATTGGGCTGCCTCATTATAGGGCCAGCCCTGAGAACCCTGAGAACCGGGCAGGTTGATAAAGGAGAAAGAACTCTCAGACATCCTGGTGGTTCCTGCTTGTATAGGGCTGGATGCCAGTTGCTGGGAAACAGTGGGAGAGGCTGTTGCCTTCAGGGCATGCCCTGCTGGAACATTGCCTCAAAGTATCTGACTGATGATTGTGGATACTGGACTAGAGGGGCCTTTTGTCTGATCCATCAGAACACCTACACTTTGTTCCTACACTTCTAATTTAGCACACAAGCATTAAAATCTAGGAGTACGGGAAGCATTCCTGCTTTCGAAGGATACTGCAGCCCCAGTCATGTTTCATACGTGTCTGACCATGCGACCCTAGTATTACATGATATTCTATTACATTAGCACATTAATCTTAAAGCTGTTGCATGCTTCCAAACATCAGCTCATATCATCAAAATGAGCTACCAGAGCACACTGTTGGGTATTCATAATGTGGTAGTACTCACAGGGTGCTTATCCGGTGGAAACATCCAATGCAAAAGTTCTAAGAAGATTAATGTGTGTTTGTGTGTATGTACATGGGGTGCTTGGCCACTTTGTAATGAAATGTAGTATATAGTCAGGCAAAGCTATGCAGGGATTTGATTTATTAGTCCTGCTGTTATTGCTGTACTGTTTACATGGACCAACAGCAGCGGTGGAGTGGTAAATTTTGTTTTGCAGGAACTCAACATGACTGTGTGTGTGTTTGTATAAGCACAGCATACTACCCACGTGATTAGGATCAGCATGGCTGCAATCCTATGTATCCTATGAAGCTAAGCCCCATTGAACCCAGTAGTGCTTATTTCAGATTGCATAGGTTCAACTTGTAGAACCCATTGAGTTTTAGCAAAAGATCTTCAGTCAGCTGAAATGCAACATTTAGCTTGTAATCAGCAACACAAGCAATCCTGCAAAGAAGCATTACCATTTAAACTGTTAGAATGAAGTAGGAACCTCAAAGAAAAAGAAGCATCCATCTTATTTTTTTCCCTCATACTTCAACTTCTTCTATGCTAATCTGTCATAAGCGACAGTAAAACTTGAAAGCCTTGTTATCACCTCATTCACTGGGCAGAGCATGGGGGTGGGGGTGGGGCCTATCAATTATCCAGCAGATGATGGAAGCACTCCTGCTCTGGACAAAAAGAAAAGGAAAAAGTCCCGGCGCTGCACTTTCCTGCATTCCCCCTCCACTACACTGCTGGCCTATCTTCACAAAAGGAGTAGGTGTGGCAGTCCCTTCCTACAGCTGTACTCCTTAGGAATCAGCAAATTCTCCTTGAACGCAGCAAAACTGACTTCTGAGTAAATATGACTAGGACTGACCATTTCCATTTCCAAGCTTCCCTCTATTGTTTTGACTGAAATCAGCAGCCAGCTTTTCCTGGGAATGGAAAATTCCATTTGCAGGAACAAGTAGAACATGCAGAAAGCCTAACAGGGTAGTTTGTTCCCACTGAATTTTTGATTGAGAACTTATCTTCGGCATGGTTCCCCATCCCACCCACCAATTTCTCACAGTTTCCGCTACTAAAGAAATATACTCAATCTGCAACAGGCTAGAAGAGTACAGATGAAAGATGGATTGATGGAGTCTTCTGCTTCCAAAATTATCTTGCTTAGGAGCACTTCATCCTCCACATGCTTGCTATGCTCAGTCTGGTTCTGATGACATCCCTGATAAGGCCTTGTTTTTCTGCTTCCTCAGCTCAGCAAAATATGGGCAAAGGTCAATGACAAATTTGGAGCACAACCGAACAACTAAAGCTGAGTCTCCCTCCCTCCCTCCCTCCCTCCCTCCCTCCCTCTCTCTCTCTCTCTCTCTCTCACACACACACACACACACACACAATAGATAGAGATACACACACGCACACACACACACACAATTTCTCACCACATCTGGATGATTTCTTCAGATTAAACATTTTTATTTAAATGTTGTTTGTGTATATTGTAGGGATGTTGGAGAATTCCGCCATGGAATTCCTCCTGGAGTCCGTGGTGGAATGGACTACCCCCCCGCCACCCCCCGAAATCTCCCCCGGAACAGACCTACCTGGCGGTGGCGGTGGCAGCAGTGGCGGCTCCAGCAGCAGCTCCAGGTGATCTTCCAGCCACTGCCGGGCTGCTGCGGCCACCATTTGCGTCCCTGCCAACCCGTGATAGGCTACATAGATACTTACTTAGCCTATCACGGCTTGGCAGGGACACAAATGGCAGCTGGCATAGTGGCTGCCATTTGCAGCTGCAGCCCGGCTGGGGCCGGCCCCAGCCGGTGGCTCCGCAGCCTTGCCGCAGAGCGGAGCCGGCCAGGGAGGATTCCGGGGGAGAGGGACGAATCGCCTCCCCGCTCCCACGGACCCCAGCGGATGGAGGTAAGTGGGGTTTCATACACCCCTAGTGTATTGTCTGTGTGCTTTTATGTAAACAGCTTTTATACTCTATATATTGTATTTTAATGTTTTAACTTCTGCAATCTGCCCAGAGAGCTTTGGCTACTGGGCGGTATAGAAATGTAATAAATAAACACATTAATAATAACAACAACAGAAATGTGGGAAGGCATGGTGGGATATCTTCACAGGTTACCCCAGATTTTAAAACAGAGTGCACATGACATGGTGGTGAAGCTGCATTAATCAGGGCTGGCCCAAGGCATTTTGCTGCCTGAGGTGAAGGAGAAGATGGTGCCTCTCATTCCTTGTACAGAAACCAGCCAGACTGACTGTTGAATATTATCTCAATACTGGAAATCGGACAGTATCCTCCAACACACTTGAGGGCAGCAAGCTAACTTAGGGGCTGTAGGGCAGACTGCATGGCACACACAGCTCTGTCCTCCAAAACCTTGCCACCATTTCGTGCCCCTCAGCATCTGCCACCTGGGGTGGCTGCCTCACTCTGCCTAATGGTAGTGCCTGTCATGGCATTAATGCAAACCCCACAGCAAACATTGTTGTTCAGCTGTATTAATACAAACCCCACTCAAGCACTGTGGTCACATGACTGAACCCATTTTATGTAAAACAAGTCCTGTGATAATAAATGTAAGTCTGTCAATCATTTGTAAAATTTGTCTCTACAGCCAGTGAGAAAAAACAGGAATTTTCTTACCGTAAATCCCCTGATCTGGGAAGAATAAGGAGGGCATTCAAAGATCCTTCGGGATGCCCCAAAGTTGCAAGGTGGCAGGGCCAGCTTGCAACTTTGATTCCTCTCCTGTGGGAGGAACTCCCAACTTGCCAGACTGGAACTGGCAAAAGCTGGGAATACCTCCAAAACAAACAAACTAAACACATAATAATAGCGAGCAAACTCTTCAGTCGAACTAGCTGAAGGATAAAAAACTGAATAAAGAAAACATAGGTACAAGTAAGGAAAACCTAACTACCAGCTCCTTAGGGGGACAAGACACTTACATCTGAATGACCTTCCACATGCTGTCTCGACCACTGCCCTTCATGGCTTATTCAAGCTAGCCACGGGGGCTGACTGGATGGATCAGGGGAGTGATGAACACATCATTGCATGATGGTGTGGTCCCTACTGCCTTGAAGAAGGCAGTGGTGCAACCGCTCCTGAAAGACAACCCTCCCTGGATCCAGAGATTTATTCTAACTATTGTCTGGTCGCAAACACCCAGTTCCTTAGTAAAGTGCTCAAGAGAGGTGGCATCTCAGCTGCAGGCACTCTTGAATGAAAGTGATTATCAGGATCCATTCTAGTCTGGATTCAGGCCCGGTTTTGGGACAAAATCAGCCTCGGTCACCCTGATGAATGACCTTCTTTGGGAGAGGGGGAGCGCAACCCAGTTACTTCTTCTTGATCTCTCAGCGGCTTTTGATACCATTGACCATGGCATCCTCTTGGACTGCCTCCGTGAGTTGAGAGTTGGAGACACTGTTCTCAAGTGGTTCGACTCATACTTGCAGGGTCAATTCCAGGGAATAGCATTGGGTGACTGCACCTCAGCCCCATGGCAGCTGAACTTTGGGTGTCCCCAGTGTTATTTAATATCTATATCAAACCATTGGGACTGGTCATCAAGAGATTCGGGGCAAGGTGTCACCAATATGCTGATGACACCCAGCTCTGTTTGTCTGTGACATCTGAATTGGGAGAGGCTGTGTACACTCTGAAGTGGTGCTTGAATCCAGTTATCATGAGATGACCCAGGTTCTAATGCTCTGAGGAAGAAAAATGTCTCCCTATCCACTTCACCACACCATGCGTAATTTTGTATAATTCTGCATAATCTTATACACGTGCTGACTGCCACACTGACTTTAGTGCCTGGGTACAATATTGCATGCAGAAGTGCCCACCCAGAACAGGCAAACAACCCAGTTACTGGACCTGGAAACTGCCATCCCATACGTTCTCTGTCTTAACAGGATTCAGCTTCAATTTATTAGCCCTCATCCAAGCCATAAGTGCATCTGTGACAAGATCTATTTCTTTTGCTCTCTTTTTTAGTAGAAGCTAAGGCTTCCTTTTCATCCCTAGTCTCTACCAGGACTGTCTCTAGAACTACCCCAAAGTGCTTAGATTCCACAAAGGCCTTGCTCACCAGATGGGATTACAACCCAGGCAGGAACCACCTCCCAACAATGGAACTGGACATCCCTTCTAGCCACAGCGTTAGCCGCCATAGCTCTAGCATTTAGATGGATGGTGTCCAAAGGTGAGTCAGCCAGAAGAGCTGCTGACAAGGACATTTTGTGCAAACCATCCTTGAGAGTCTTGGGGTCTGCAGCCACCAGCTTTTCTACTCATATAAAACTGGCCTGGGCCAAAACTGCTTTCCCCCTCCACTGTCCCCTCTCCACCTACATGAGGAAAACCTTATTTAAGAAAATTTAAGGTGGGGACAGGGGAAACAAGTAGACTATATAAACATTTAAAAGCTGCAAGTGCTAATTGGGCTGAAGAGAGCCCACGCAGACCCTGCTTCTTAATCATGAGGCAGAGCCAGTCTGGGAAGTTGGGGGCTCCTCCCACAGCAATTGCAAGCCAGCCCTGCCTCCTGCTGAGGGGAGGAGGAACCTGGAGGATCTTCAAATGCCCTCCTTACTCTGCCAGACAAAGAAAAATATCCAGCTTCACCTGTACTGCCACTGTGTCCTAAAATATAATTACGTCCTGTCATCAGGCAGTGCAGACCACGTGATGATGTAATTCGGATCTATCACTGGCAGACAAATAAGATAAAAAATGGCCTGATCTTTCTTTCTTTCTCTTTTAATTTAATGTAACTGGCACCATGTTGGCTATTTATGGGATAACTAATTAAAATATTCTTCTTGTTTTCAATAGTTGCCCTAGCTAATTTCCATTACAAATAATTTATCCAAAGCTTTGAAGAGGAAAACATTGCATTGGTAATGTTATTTGTTTTCCCAGGAATAGCAAAGCATCTACATTACTGCTGATACAACAAATAAGTATAGACTTCTCTCTCCAGTGAGGAAAAAGAAAAGTGTTTAAAAGTGGCCTCTCTTGAACAATTTGATTTCACTGCTTACCAGACAAGGACAATAAAGATGATCAAGGGACTAGAAACTAAGTTCTATGAGGAAGGACTGAAGGAACTGTGTATGTTTAGCCTTGAGAATAGAAGACTGAGCAGGGACATTATAGCGCTTTTCATGGACCTAAAGGATTGTCACACAGAAGAGGGCCAAAACCTGTTCTCTGTCATCCAAGACACGAAATGACAGGCTTAAGAAATGACAAGAAGAAAGATTTTGTTTGAACAACAGGGAAAACTTCATAACAGCCAGAGCAGTCAGACAATGGAACCAACTGCCTAGGGAGGTGGTGGGCTCCCCATCACTGGAGGCGTTCTGATGGAGACTGCACAGCCATCTGTCAGGGATGTTTTAAACTGGATTTCTGCATTGAGCAGGGGTTGGATTCGATGACCTGTCCCCTTCCAACCCTATGATTCTATGAAGATTTCTAGACAAGCCTCTGGACTTGGGAGGAAAATACCTGTTGCAGATTTGACATGCCCCACGAGCAAAGGAGGAAAAGGTGGAATATAAACGTAACAAACAAACAAAGTCTATGTAAGCATGAATACTATACATTGTATAGGGTTAGGCTACCCTAATTCTTGTATCAGACACTCATGACGCTCCTAATGCAAACAGTGTGACGTTGCTTTGTCAACAGTTATTTAAGATGCTCAAGATTATGGAATGGCCATTTAATTAAAAAATACACAACCCATTTCTCTCTCTCTCTCTCTCTCTCACACACACGCACACACACACAAGAGGACCAAAGGAAAAGAGTATAATGCAAGAAAGGTTTTTCATTTTGCCAGCAGAAATTAAACTGACAGTGGATTAAACAACCTAGAGCTTTTTATGTTTGTATCTCAGGAAAATAGATGTAAGAGATGGCAAACAAAAGATGATTGTTTACATTAGATTTAACTAGCTAATAAGATGCATAGACATGAAGTGTTTATCTTCTGCCTATTAGTACCATCAACTGAAACATCTTATTGCTGTGGTCCTAAATGAAAGTACTGGTAAATCCTATTTGTTTCAATGATTTCACTATTTTTAATTTAACAGTATATTTGTACTCACCAGCCTTAGCCATTCACGTTATGATATTTAAAAGCTTAAAGTGTAGCTTAAAGAGAGCCAGTGTGGTGTAGTGGTTAGAGTACTGGACTGGGACTTGGGAGATCTGGGTTCTAGTCCCCACTCGGCCATGAAGCTCACTGGGTGACTTTGGGCCAGTCACTGACTCTCAGCCGAACCTACCTCACAGTCTTGTTCTGAGGATAAAATGGAGAGGAGGGGGACCATGTAAGCCACCTTAGGTTCTTTGCAAGAGGAAAAGAGGTGGGATAGAAATGTAATAAAAAGATCTCCATTGATGGTGTTGTGGGTTAGAGTGTTGAGACTGGATGTGGGAGAGCAAAGACAAGTCTCTTTCTGTCAGCCTAACTTGCCTCACAGGGTTGTTTAGAATATACAGTGGGATAATCCTTGAATATATCATGCTGAGGTCCATACTGAATGAGTGGGTTACCATGATAAAATGTCACAAATATCTTCAGTGTAATGCTTAAGGTATGAGCCACATATCACCTTTATCTGAGGTATGCAGGGTTAATTTTTTGGCATCTGTCCAACATTTCAATTTCTCGTCAGCAGTAACACCCACTGACTAGAGCTACATTTCACAGCAGACCTATTCAACCTCTCTTCACTTCATTTAATATGGGAACACAGTGGAATCAAATGTAATTGTGATAATTTATTAAGACTACAAGCAGATAAAAATCAGGCACAACTTCTCTGACAATTTATGGTTCAGTAAGAGAGAGATTCCCAGTAGTAACATATGTCTGTGAGAGCTGGACTATAAGGAAGGCTGAGCGCCGAAGAATTGATGCTTTCGAACTGTGGTGCTGGAGAAGGCTCTTACGACGAGTCCCGTGGACTGCAAGGAGGTCAAATCAGTCCATCCTAGAGGAAATCAACCCTGACTGCTTATTGGAAGGACAGATACTGAAGCTGAAGCTCAAATATTTTGGCCACCTAATGCAAAGAGAAAACTCCCTGGAAAAGACCCTGATGCTGGCAAAGATTGAAGGCAAAAGGAGAAGGGGACGGCAGAGGATGAGATGGCTAGATAGCATCACCGATGCAATGAATATGAACTTGAGCACGCTCCGGGAGAGAGCGCAGGACAGGAAGGCCTGGCGTGCTATGGTCCATGGGGTCACGAAGAGTCGGACACGACTGAACGACTGAACAACAAAAAGAGAGAGATATCTCTGGACATGCCCATTGAAATAAATTAGAACAACACAAGAGTAAAGGTTTTGCTTTGCTTACCCTGGAGCTACAAGTTCACAAATGTGAAAATGTATCAGGGTTACATTTCAGCCTACTCTACAAGCTAATTAAACTGAAATATTTGGATTTAAATGAATGGGCCAGTTAACTTCAATGGGCCAAAGCAATTTAAATCTGAAATGTGCCAACCTAACAGGTTAGTGGATCTATCTAAGGATGGAAATGGTCTCTTAAAACCTGTGAGAATTTCAAATTTAAATTCAAATTTAAAGATTAATTAAAGATTAAGCTCTGCACTGGTCACTTAGATATGCATTGTTCAAATAGATGCAACTGCAGACATCAGTGAAACAGAGCTGGGTGGATCACAAAATTCTTGCCAATTTTCTAGGTGGAAGCTTCACAACAAAAAGGGATTGGTAGTTCCCATCATCCTATCAAAACAGGGGTTGGTGGTTCAGAGAGGTTTAAAATTTTGAGTAGCAAAGTAACTGAGCACAAGCAGGGCCCAAGCATCTTTTTCTTTTTGACCCAATACAAACTTGCAACATGGGACCCCTCCCAAAACCATATCACCA
This sequence comes from Heloderma suspectum, assembly GCF_057233095.1. Lineage (NCBI taxonomy): Eukaryota > Metazoa > Chordata > Lepidosauria > Squamata > Helodermatidae > Heloderma > Heloderma suspectum. Next base: position 39,568,170 of record NC_139460.1, on the reverse strand, counting down.
TCCCATCCCATACATACAATCTCATGATTTGTATTTATAGCCAGACATAGTAGTATAGGGTGTGTGTGTATGTGTACACTAGACATTTACTCACATATTCTGGGCTTGTAAAAAACCAGCTGCCACCAGCAGCTCCCAATGTCCCCAGGATCAATGTCACTGATAACTATAGTGCTTTATCCTTCTCTCCTGCTGATGCACAAAGAACTCTGGGACTAGTAGTTCTTAAGAGAGCATGTCACACAGGGAAGCACAAATCTCGCTTGCTCGCTAGCTCCAAAACTACAACTTCTAGTTTTAACAGCACAAGCAGATGCTCTCTGTCCTAGAGAAGAGCCTGGGCTAGGGATGGCGGAGAAATCTAAAGAATCCGGCCCCCCGGAGTCCATGGCAGAACGGACTGCTCCCCCCACCAAGTCCGGTAGGGACGGACCCTACCTGGTGCCAGCCGGTCCGGGTCCATCCGCTGCCGTTTGCAGCCATCCACTGCCAGGCTGTGGATGCAAATGGTGTCCGGCATAGCGGACGCTATTTGCATCTCTGCCCTTGGCCGTGATAGGCTATGTAAATATTTATGTAGCCTATCACAGCAAAGAGCAGGGACACAAATGGCATAGCAGACACCATTTGCGTCCCTGCTCTTTTCGTGATTGGCTACATAAATATTTTTGTAGCCTATCACAGCCAAGGACAGGAACACAAATGGTGTTCACTACGCCGGAAGCCATTTGCGTGGCAGCGGCCGGAAGTCCGGCTGCAGACAGGCCCAGCCGGCGGCTCTGCAGACTCGCCATGTAGCAGAGCCAGCTGGGAAGGATTCCAGGGGGAGGGACGGATCGCCCCCCCCCAGCGGATGCCCCGGACCGGACAGGTGAGTGGGGTTCATACACCCCTAGCCTGGGCCAGCAATTCACTGTTTAGAATGTTGCTTGCTCTGCTCTAACACAGCTTTTGATTTGCTCTGGCAAATCTCACAAGATCTAGACAACAGATACAGAGATACAGGGAATTAAGCTTCTGTAAACACCCTCAAGCATGATCTATAATTTAGCCTGTTTTCTCCCTCATGGTAATAGGGTTGCAGTTGGGCTGATGGCTCACATCTCCAGGCGCCAGTCATATGTACCCCTTTTCCTCCCATGCTTAGGCCCTAAGCTCAAGAGACTGCAACTAATAAAGTTGGCTAAATAAAACTGTCATGGTCAGTAGTGCAGTTAAGTAATGTTAGACTCTCTCTCCCTTTTTAACACTTTATTGTACATCTTTGAATGTACAAAAGAACAGGAAGAAGCTTATACATCATTATACCTCTCACTTGTCTGTTACAGAATTCTGCAATACAATAACTACAACATAGCAACTAAAATGCAGCAGTACAAATATACTTTCATTACCGATGAAAATCAAACCAATGATTATTTTTCCAGGTTTGTGCATAAATGGCACAGGTGTTGTACAACTGTTTTCTGATACATTCATGAAAGAAATAAAAAGGTGCCAAATCATGTAAAATGCATCTGGGTTTGTTTGTTCTTTTAGAAGCCTACATTGGTATGATAGCATGTCAGCAATGGCTATATGCCAAACCTTTTTTGGTACCAAATTTCAAATGAAATTATAGTATTATTTTCCAATATCTTGCAAAAAATAAACTTGCTGCCATCAACAGGAACAACTTTAGGTCTGTATGTGTATTGCTTTATGCTCTTCCTCAAAAACATCCAAGAGGGCTATTTTAGGATCTTTGGGAATCCATTGTTCAGTAACTGCCGAAATTACTTTAAAGATGTTTTCCCCAAAGGTCTCTGTTAGGGGCATAACCACCAAATGTAGTAGTAGGTACCTTTACAGCCACACCCTCTCCAATATTCCGCTGGATGTGTGCTCGCTACCCGTGAAAGTTTTAGTGGTGTAATTTACCACCTACAAATTAATTTAAGCCCTGATTCCCTTACATGTCGGGAGACTGAAATAATGGTTTCTGGTTCCATAACGTTGCCCATTTTTCCTCTGAGATTTGCTCACTGATGTGTTCTTCCTAAATTGTTTTAAGGCCTTCACAATAGCTTGTTGTGTAGTCAGTTAAAATCCTATAAATATCTGACACTGATTTTTTCGAGTTATACTGTGCTCTAATAACAGTATTTTCAAAGGGGGTGAGCCTCTGGTTGCGTGGCCTGTTATGCATTTGTTTGCTAAAAAATTAAGCAACCTGATGGAGTTGTAGTCAATTAGCTGGTACGTCCTACAAGTTATCTTTCAATTGATCTATGGTCAGCGACTGGTTATTACATAGAAGTCACCTATGTAATAGAAGCCTTTCGCTTCCCGGTTTTTGAAGTGGACCCTTTTATCTTGGCTATGGAAGGACGGCTGGTCCAAAAGTGGTAGTGGCGGGGACATAACACACACCAGTTTTGTACACCACCATTTCAACACAAATAGGGAACACTTCAAGAATGGTCGCACAATCAACTTCCTTATTAAGAGCATTTGGGAGAAAGACTTCTCCATGAAAACTCACTGGGGTGCTTAGTTCCATTTAGGGATGGATGGACTCACTTCCATCTGGGTTAGCTGGGGGCTCAACGAGCCACCATCCCCACGTGTGTGGCCGAGGTCCACTCATCGAGCCTCTGTGCTCACCCCGCCCACAGACACCTGTCCTCTGTGCAAGTTGCCATTATATGTAAAAATGCACTTTACGTCATCACTCCTCTAAGAGTGACATTCTTTTCTCCTCTTCCCATCCTAGGCCAACTACTGTGGGGGCAGCAGCTTAACAGGAGGAGGGCTGTAGCCATCCTGGGCTGGCAACTGCGGATGCAGCAGCTTGACAGGAGAAGGAGGAGAAGGAAGCCCCTGTCGTCCTTCTCCTGTCAAGGCGCTGCCTTCGCAGTAGTTGGGATGGGAGGGGAAGAAAGGAGTTTTGCCCATAAAGTGCCAGCCATTGTGAGCAAGGCTTAAATAATTTATGGAAAATGGCGTGTTGCCATTTTTATATAATGGCAACTTGTGCAGAGGACGGATGGCTGCGGGGACTCGCGGACAGAACCAGCAAGTCCCAGCAGCTTGTGCAGCTCAACAGGTGGGGGCTCAGCAAGCCACATCCATCGGACTGCACCTCCTACACGGGCACTCATGGCATCTGTAGTTCCATTTTGGCCCAAGGGAGATCTAGGGTTCCCTGTAAGTATAATAATTTGCTTTAACTGGAATGCCTCATAGTATTTACAGATATTAGGCTATATTGTACATTTTTCCTGAGCCTTGCTTGCTTTCCCTTACATATGACAATATCAAATATTTTCTGCCAGCCACATAGATCTTTATCAGAAATTTCTATTGGCAGCTTATGGAACAAGAAAGTTTTGGAGCAAGGTCATCTTTACTGAGGCCAACCAGGGTAGATTTAGTTTTCCCCACCTTTTAGTCAAGTTTAATCTGGGACCAGACTAGGCCAAAGTTAAGATCCTTTAGTTTGGATATGCTCTTGTGGGTCACACCCAAGTATTTCAACAATTTGTAGCTTAGAGCAAAGCCTGTTAGGGCCCTGATTGGTTGCTGAATTCCTGGAAAGATATTAAAGCAAAGTAGTTCCAAAGGAGGGAGCAATCCTGTGTCCCCTAGACGGTATCTGGGAGACGTAGGATATTTTGGATTCCTGGATCCAAGGCCGGAGACAGCGCTCCAACCTCAGAGCCAGGAAACTGATCTCCCTACCCCCTCCTAACTGGTGTGGAGAGAACGGTGCCAGCTGCTTCTACAAGTTCGCAAAGGTGAGCTCGTAGAGGAGTGAAAGGGGTGTGTCATTGAACAGGGAAGAGACTGGGGGGAGGGGATTCGAAGTAACCCCAGCCTCCTTCCCTCCCCCTCTCCAAAGCCTCTACTAGATGGGCGAAAACGACCGTCTAGCTAAAATGCAGAGGAGGCACAATGCACCTCCTGCTCTGCATTGGATACACGTTAGCCTCCTAGTTCAGAGGCTTATGAGTACCCAGGGCGGATCTGATAAGACTGTGCCTTTACTATAATTTTGAATCCTGCCACCTCCCCATACTCTTGTAGGTTTTTTTCTGGACCAATGGAATTGATATAAGGAGAACAGTAAAGAACAGGACAATATCGTCTGCAAACAGATTGAGAAGGTGGCGAGAACTATCCATGCCCATCCCCTTTTTTGAGGGATTGGCTCTTAAGCCTTTGCCAAGGGCTCTAAGGGGATGGCAAATAAAAGTGGAGAGAGGGAACACCCTTGTTTAGTCCCTCAATGAAGTTTTATGGGCAGCGCATCTAGCGCATTGAACCTAATAGTTGCATTAGATGATTGATGTAACACCCATATGGCATTCATAAACCCATCCCCCATTTGCATTTTGCTGAGCAAACCTATTAAGAAAGGCCATTCTAAGCTATCAAAGGCATCGGAGCTGTCAGGACTGCAACCTGTCTCTTGAGTGTTTGCTCAGATGGATGACATTAAGAAACCGTTGGATTGGGTCAGCCTGGCATGAAGCCTGCTTCGTCAGGATTGATATATTGGGTCATGAAGCCATGTATTCTAGATGCTGCTGGGTGCTACAGAATCCAGCCCTGCCCAGCCACCTGCATCGATTCTGATCCGCATATGGCCAGCTCCGCCGCTTCCAGTCCGCAAGCACCCCTTGCTGCTTGCGGAACCATGATTTAGCAGTTCTGGAGGCAAGCCCCCAAACAAGCAGAAATGCTCATTTCTGGAAGGGAGCGAAGGGGCACCAACCTGCCCCTTCCAGAAACGAGTGCTTCTGTTCATTTGGGGGCTTGCCTCTTGAAGTGTTAAATCACAGTTCCATAAGCAGTAGGGGCCACTTGCGGACTGGAAGTGGCTGAGCTGGCCACACATGGACTGGAAGTGGCCAGCTCTGCCAGGGGCTGGGCAGCATTGGATTCTGCCCAAAGTGAGGCACCAGCTCTTGTTTAAATTTGTTATAGAAGTCACCAGTGAAGCCATCTGGGTCCTGAGATGTTATTTTTGAGTCTTGGTATTGCTTGCAGCATTTCCTCCTCAGTCATGCCTTGATTTAATCTATTATGTTGTTCTTCATTTAGTGGCTGAGCCCCCCTTTGTCTAGATATTTTTCAATTTTTTTCCTTCTGTGTATTCTCTGATGTATCAAGTTTTGTAAAATGTAGCAAAATTTTCACAAATCTCTTTGCTGGAATGCACTATGCATCCCTTCTCACTCTGAAGTGCTATGATTTTGTTCCTATTCTTTTCTTTAGGGCATTTGCTAGAAGTTTTGAAGTTTTATTCCCAAATATATATATATATATATATGGAAAGGCAGGAGCTGGGTAACAATCTTACCTACTTCTAATGCCTCCAGCTCTTTCCCATTTCTTAGACGATCCCTGTACACACTAGCTAAGCCCTTTTTAATGAAGCTGTTGTAATTTAGCTACCTCTGCTTCCAATGCCTTATGCTTGGCTTCTTTAGTTCTCTTAAGGGCTGCTGTCTGGCTTATACAGGACCCATGAATTACTGCCTTCATGGCATCGTAGATCGTGGCTTGCGTTAAGATCACCAGGCCTATTCAGTTGGACGTATTGTATATCCTCCTGCACGTTGTCAGTAGCATCTTCCTTCATTAAAATGAGTGGGTTAAGTCTCCATGCGTATGTGGTAGGCCATTGCCCATAGATATTAAGTGTGGTTATGACAGGGCTGTGGTCAGAGACTCTTGAGCTCCCAACCACTAAATCTGTTACGGAGCCACATAGGGCCCTGGAAGGTAGGATATAGTCAATACATGTGTGGGCACAGTGTCGTGGAAAGAAGCATGTATAGTCCCTTTCTCTGTGGTTGCGATCTCTCCAGGAGTCCAGCAATTCATAATCCTGTATTAGATTATCTAAATTCCACTTTGGTGTATTCAGTTGTTTTGTTTCCACACCTGTCCAAATTTGTCCTGATGCAGTTGAAGTCTCTATCCATTATTACCTCACCAACCTTAAAAGGCTCAAGGCATTAAAGGGTAGCCTCCAGGAACGGACGCTGATCTGAGTTCAGAGCATAAATTGTTCCAATTGTGAAAGTGCGGTCACCATAGTTCCCCTTCATAAACAAAGATCTACCCCCTCCCCCAGTCCCTTAGTTCACCTTTGCGCTGAAAGGCCAGCATGTTTGACAGTATGATTGCGACCCCTCTGGACTTAGATGTACCTGGGGCCACAAATTGTTGCTCAAACCACTGATGAGGCAGTAATCTGCCCCCTAATTTTGTTTTGTGACTTTCTTGTTGGAGAGTTATTTCAGGTTTTTCTTTCTGAATGAAATTTGAGACTTGTAGTTTTCCAGGTTGCCCAGCCACTTTTACATTTAGGGTTAGTATTTTAAGCTCCCCCATGGTATACAGCCACTGTAAGGTTTACAAGTCCCACTACCTGGGCTGTCATTGAAAAATGTATCCACATTGTTATACAGCTCAGAACAGTAGACAAAGAACAAAAACAAAAGACAACATGAAGACACCCTGCCAGCATAAGGAAGGGATTCCAGCTAGGTTTCCTCCCACAGCAACTCAAGAGAATTGTCTGCCTGTGGTTGGCATAAAATGAAGCAGTGATGGAACACATAACTAGGTCTCACCAAACTGCTAATATTTAAAAGTGTTACTCTGAGATTTTAAATAGCTGTCACTTTTATAAAGCTGATACACATTTGCACTGATAATACCTCTGTATGTGCATCAGTCTATATAAACTTACCACCACATGTAACTTAGCACATGTAAACATTACTTGAAATCTGTATGTCAGATGGTAGTCTCAGTCCGTACTCACAATCTCACATTCATCTCACCCACTGTTTTCAGCAGTGGTAGGTTGTCAAGGGTCCTCTTGGTGTGATCTCTGTTAGTATCTATCTCTTCCGATTGACTGAGCCTGCCTGAACATAGACATCTTCCACCAGGTAAAAGTCTCCTTTTCCAGATTCCTGGGGTATGTGGTTGTTGAGTGGCTTTCTTGCTTAGTGTTTCAGACTGAGTTGTCTGCTAGGCAGCTCTCTCCTTCTTCCTCATCATCCAAGATGCCCTCATCTGGGGGCCCCTCTAACTGGTAGTGACAAAAACATGGCTTTCGCCTTGCGAATGGTACCAGCCAAGTATGTGGTGCCCTCCCAGCTGACCATTTGGTGAAAGGGGAAGCCCCAGTGATATCTGAGTTTAGCATCCCTGAGTTTAGTTGTAAAGGGTCAGAAAAATCACCCATTCAAAAGGTCTCCACACTCAGGTCTTGAAAAATCGTAACAGCTTTGCTTTTGGATGTGAAAGGTCCAGACTTGCAGAGTGCCTGCATCAGCATCTCTTTGACTGTGAAGCATGCAAAGCAAACTGCAACTTTTCTAGGCTTACAGCCCTCATGAGACATTGGGCCTACTGTGCAACGGGCCCTTTCTATTTCTGCTGCTGAAAATTGTAGGGTTGAGATGATGTCAGACAGCCAGTGCACCAGAGATTCTGCCATATTATTCCCCTCCTCCAACTCTTAAGATTCCACAAATACAAATATTCTGGCGTCTGCTTCTGTTCTCCAAATCCTCAAGTTTCTGACATGTATCTTGGGTGGCCTGCCTGTCTTTGTAATTTGCTCTCATGCTGTATCCCCACTCAGTGTACTTCATCTGCTGTTGCAATATTAGGGAGCTGAGCAATAACATTATAAATATTCCCCTCAAGTGGCTGAAGGGTGGATGCCCACTCCTGTGCCATGTCTGCCCTGTGTTTCTAAAGAATTTCTATAATCTCCATCACTAAATCCACTGCCATCATTTCCCCTCTGTGCTGCTTATCAGAACCAGTGGCCATTTTGTCTCCTTCTTCACAGTTCAAGGCCTCTAAAGGAGTCATGGGATTACAGGACCCAAAGCAGGTTTTAAAGTCAAGTTCTTTAGCTAGGTGACAGCTAAGACATTCCCAATCCCCACCCCCCAGGGGGTTAAAGCTTATGTGGATCGGATCGTTGCTGCCTGTTTTAGCACAGAGCGGCAAGAAGCAAACAGGCTAGGCAGCCATTACCCCACATGCCTCCTGGTGTCCCCCAGTAACTTTGGACCCTTAACTTAATGGTCTTACAGGGGCAACATGGAAATATGTATTGCTTTCCTTACTTCAAAATATGATTAAGTTAGTCCTGCTGTGCTTGGGGGCCCCATCATGCTCATTCTGCTAAGTGTGGCTCCGGACCTCTGTCCTACAATCCTGCCCTGATGGCACCATTGTTCATGGTCCGAAACACTATACCTCTAAATATCATCCTGGGAACAAGGGAAAACAGTTAATAGTGAGGGCCTCCATCACCTTCATGCCCACCTTATAAACATGTGGCTAGCACTGGGCTATATGGCCATGGGCCTGACTGAGCAGGACTCATTTTAGGTTTTTCAGCCACTGATGCACTCAAACAAAAACTGAATAAATAGGCCAAGAACTGAAACCAAAAGTACAAGAGGGAAATGCTGATGATTTACTGCAGCCCAGAGGGAAACCTGCTCTGTGGGGACAGAACAAAAACCACACACTACCATGGCAACCACATAAGGGCAAACGAACAATTTGCAAATTAAAAATTGCTGACAATATTTTAGGCTACAATCCTATATCCACTTACCTAGGAGTAAGCCTCAATGAAATCAATGGGGCTTACATCTAAGTAGATATGCATAGGATTGAGTTCTTAGTGACCCGGTTTGCATGTAATAAGAAGCCACCATGGGTGAATTTCCCCACAGGGCTTGTCACTGTGGCCCTGGCCACCATTTTGAATATTCAAGCCGCAGTGGTGTGTGTGTGTGTGTGTGTGTCTGCACACGCACGCGTGTGCACCATGGCCCGTCGTTACATGTGAACCTAGTGAGGGTGGGTTGCTGGGGTGGTTAAAATTAGGCTGTGCAGGGACCCCCCACTTTGCTCTGGACCTTCTGAAACAGCCCCACTTCACTTTGGACCGATTCAGACCCAACCCGCTTCACTTTGGATCCAAAGCGGAATTCGGATATCTGAATCATTCAGATTTGACGGTTTCCCATTGATTTGCATTGGAAAATAGAAACAGCCATACCCTTTTCAGTTTTCATGATAAATATATGAAATTGGGGGATCTGTCAGCCTCGAGGGAGCAGATTCCACCTGCCAAATTTCAGACAGTTTGGCCCAGTAGTTTTCATGCTAGGCGCAGGTGAAATTTGATTTTTTTCAACAAAAACTCTCAAAGCAAAGACCTGTAACTTTTCACTGTTTCCACAGAAGTGCATGCACTTTGGAGACTCTCAGCCCCAATGGAGGGGATTCCAACTGCCAAATTTCAGACAGTTTGGTCCAGTAGTTCTTGTGCTAGGCACAGATAAAATGTGCTGTTCTCAGAAACGCAAACCAAAGGTCATAAAGGGATAATCAGAGAAGTTAGATGTTTAAGCGGTGATTAGCCAATGAATGAATCATAGAATCATAGAGTTGGAAGGGGCCGACAAAACCATCGATTCCAACCCCCTGCTCAATGCAGGAAGCCTGATTCCCAGGGCTGACCCTGCTTAGCTTCTGAGATCAGACAAGATCAGGCACATCCCTTATTAGGAGGAGGTCACTATCCCTAATCTCCACTGTAGTTTTCTTTGAAGTGCAAATAATCCCTTTGAAGTGCAAATAATGTTTCTCACCAATTAGTATTTAAACCATTGCCAGGATACAATGCTCTATCCTGTCATACTAGATATTATTTCTGTTAACGTCTAATATCAGTGATCAGACATGTGTGGCTACCGGTCAAATCACATATGAAGTATTCATAAATACATTAATTCCAACCTGAAAAAAGCATTTCAATACGTCGATCCTAAATTCTAAGCAGTTTATATGCCAATACAAAAAAATACTTGAAGCCAACAAAAATAAGCAATATTGAATGTACACATTTAGATTATAAGAGCACAGACCCACTGCAGAATGAAAAATGATTTCCCATAATTCTGAAAACTGTAAATCTGGCAAACATGACTTCTTGATGCTTTTTTGAAACAAACCTGCTTCTACAAAGGTGCATTTTTATAAGGTCAGCTCTTTATTTATGATTTTCTCAGGATGGGGAAAAATCAGTAGGGAGCAAACGAGATGCTGGAGAATTGCTTAAGTACTAGACTGAACTGGGAAGGCAAGGTATTGAGAATATGGTTAATTTCCAACCACTAAACATTGAGACAAATTGTGGACATTGTTAGGAAAATACCATCAACTCAGTATATATATAGCCAGTTTCTGGTTCAAGCAATTCCAGGGTTTACTATGGATTTTGGCCATAGTAAAGGGGTGTCTGTGTGTGAGAGACAGAGCTAGACATCTTTAACAGATTCAAAGTTAATGCCAAGCACCATTTTAAAAAAAATTCTGTTGTTCAAGTAGAGAACAAGCTTGAACACCGATTAAACGATTTCCTAATAACTGCTGTTGTATAGCTGCACTGCATTCTTCCAATGCATGGAGCTTTTCACAGACACTAAATAAGACAGAGGAAATCAACATGCTTCTTTTTAGCAGAGGAGAAAAGTTAATCATCCTAGTGTCTTCAAACTGGACATAAATTGTTACAGTTTAACTCTAGTATCTTCCAGGGCCCCAAGATAACTCAAAATGGAAAGCAAGCAAGAGACACTGAGCCCAGAGCTATGAACTTCATAAGGTAAATTCAAACAAACTACTGATCAAGTAACAAACACACATTTTGATAAACCAGGATTAACTTCCCTACTGGATAACTGCTCAGAAGCCCCCATTTAAAGGTGGCAGCATTTCTATTAATAACAAACACTCATAGAAGAACATGTACGTTATTTTTTTCCCTTCTCTGCCATGGATTAAGATTTAGAATATCAGCATTTCTACCATATATGTATCTTTGGAAACTGACCCAAATAAATATATGAGAAAAACAACCAACATTTAGAAGTTAAGTCACTCAAAGGGTTATAGCCAATTTTAAAATAAAATTTCACATTGTAGGTTTCCTGTTGCACTGCAGCAAGAAAATGATATATAAAGTGGATTAGTATGAATGAGTGCAGACTCCAGTAAGACAACTTACTCTGATCTCATAATAATTTCATTCTTGATCTTTTAACAGGGAGTTCAATTTGACTGTTTAATGTTATACAGTACATACTATAAACTGAACATAATTGAAGAGCACGCTAACTGAATGTTACCGTATGTTCTCTTTATACATTATTTTACTGCAGCTACTGTACGCAGATCTCAAAAGTGTTAGTACATAAGATATTCATTACACCTGTATGAGGAGAATAAAACCTAAAAAGGATAAACATCATCCATCTGCACCTGTTTTCCCAATTAAACATTATAATTCAAGAAATAAACATTTAAACTTCCAAACTATAGATTAAATTTAAACATTAACATTTTATGATTAATTGATGTGCAGCAATATTAAGGGAAATATGATCAGACTATACTCATGCAAATACATTTTCAACACTCTGCAAGCAGTTTGAATATCTGTTTCAATACTTTGTATAAAATTGTCTTAGATATATAATCCATACATGTTGTCAGTGCAATTTGTCAGTGAAGAAAATGTGATACTAACTTTCTATTTTTCTTTTCTAGGATATAAAAACTCACATTTGCACTGCTAAACTTGTGAACCATTGAGGTTACTTTGTGCTAGGGAAGTTTCTAGGTGACATCATCTAAGCCACCTTTGGCTAATGTTTTTAGACAGCTGTTACCCAAGGCTATGGGCATAAAAATATAGGGCAGCTGAAGAACAATAATTATAGCTAAAAGAGCTATTAGAAAAAACACTTAAAGCAGAACAGCTTGATCAACACAAACTGTTTGGCTTTGTCTATTGCTGCTGCTGATTAAAAAAACCAATACAAACTATATAATAAAAAAAGCTTAGAAAAAAGTTGAATTTCCTCTGAAAAATATACTTGCAAACATGTTCTGAAACTACCATAATGTCTCACCCTTTCCCCTGTATATATTCCCTTGGAATTATAACTTAAAAAGATGCCTTCATTAACTTATGACAATGTTCCATTATTCCATGAGATAAAATATTAATAATTTAAATTTTAATTCTCTCACATTTACTGCTAGCGAAGCAGGAGGAAAACAGCATGTTAAACTATAAAGTGTGCCTGGCTAAGCATAAATAGTAACCTATACATTTTGGTTCAAAGACAGTTTGCAAAACTGCCTACAGGACAATGCCTTAAGTAGTTCCTCCTAGGTTTTGTAATTTAACCCAAGGAAAAAAGTTCAACCACTTAAAGGTAGGTCATAAAGTTATGCTCCATACATATTTTGAATACCCTGACTGAAATATTCTGCAGCTGATCATTCAAATAAAAACACATTCTTCCTAAGTCCCACCTCCCACTGCCCATACCCACACACACAACAATTAAAAAAAAAAGGTTAACAAAAAAGAAAATACAATAAACTCTTGGTAGAAGGGTCTTCTCATGAGGCAATGTAGCATATCCTACAGCCAGATAAGACTTTAAAAATTACATCGCAATTTCATTACATTTTTTTCATAAACATGCAACTCACTGTGAAATACAAAACACTTGGCTCTGAAGAAAGAACAGCTTTATAAAGACAGACTGCATCAATAAAATTTTCTTTCCGATTAACTTTACATGGTAATAAAACCTGCATTTTCACTAAACCTCAGGTATCAGGTTTCATATTATAATGTAATAATTTGCTCTTTTTGAACATAATGTTTAGGAGGGAATATAAACATTGACATACTAGACTATTAAAAATTCAGTTACAGAATTTTATTGATACAGCAGATTAACAAAAGCTAATAAGGAAAATAAGAGGATAGGCTCTCATTACATTATTTAATAACACATAAAAATTAAAATATTAAATCCTTTTTAAATGCTCAATGCCACAAGAGGTCCAGGACTCTGGTTATCAATACTGAGGTGCGTAAAATTTATCTTCTTTCACCAATCTGCATCTGGCTGTATTATTTTATCCCACATCATTCAAAAGCAATTTGGCATCTCCAAAGACAAATGGGTGCCAAAAGTAAACACTGGATTAGATACATTAAGAAAGAGAGACCATGTCTTTTCTTTTACTTTCTAACAAATAGTGTCAGAAGTGTCACTATTTTGTCAAGCTGATTTTTTCACAGTTAAATGCCAAGAAAAAAAAAATACAGACACTGACAGATATTGCTTGATATCCATTCTAACTTTTTTTTTCCTTTTTTGAAATCAACAAATCTAACAAACAGTTCTGGTACTGTCAGATTTAAAGCCGCGGTAAAAGCTATACAAGCACTTAAGAAGTTGGAAACATTTAAAAAAGGATTATTTACAGGCGTTTTTTTAAAGTTCATGTGTCTATATAGCCAGCGCACATTACACTTCACAAAAAAACACAGTTAATGATATTAACATGTGTGTGGCTTATGTTTGTGACCTAGGAACTCCAAATGTGGGGGCAGGAAATAAAGATTGGTCTAACTTTCTTCAGCAACCCCATTGTGAGCACCAACAGCTTTCTTCAGCCTGAAACTTTTATGTATAGTAAGAGCATTCTTCAAAGACTTCACTTAAAAAGGCTGGTAATATGTCTAGTTCATCGCCTTTCCCTTTTGGACGTCCTCCGGCTTACCTGAGAAAAACACCAAATTAAGAGTTATATGATCCAGGTAAGGGGAACAACACATGTAAACAGCCTTCTCTACACTTATCACCTGGCTCCATCAGGACCTAAAGCCATATATTAGATGCACGTCAAAATGCACTTGAGAGTGTACATTCTGAGGGTTGACGGCATCTACCTGCCTTGCTTTCAACATAATTTGCATTCACATTCTGGCTAATTCAATAAGCGTTAATACTTTTAAAATGTGTGACTAGAAACAGAGGGGGGATCTTCATGACAACAGAATGAGAAGCACATTGAAGTATTACCCAGATTTTTATGTAATCTAAGATAAGCCAAGTGTACCGTATCTTTAAAATCCAGTTTTCAGGGGTCACACAGTGCTTGAAAGGAACGTACTTCCAGGTAGGGGTGGGGGAGTAGAACTGAATGTCATCAACTGGCAGGAACTGCTCAACCAATGGGAGATGCTTGTTTCCCACCCCTGTCCAGGATCCCCCTGCTACTACATTATTATGAATGGAAAGCAACTAATTTTCCCCATATGTGCAGATTTCCCCGAAGAAGCCAAAATCCCCGGAGTGCAGCATCTGAAAGCTCCCCCTGAGAGCTTTCCCCCACTCCAATTTCACCCCATTCCAGGAATCTACTGTGGAGTTATTGCTCCCACCCCATTTTTCCCTATGTGTGCATTTTCTGCCTATTGCTTCCAAGCCCCCTTCTCCCTTTCTCTTTTTACCTGCTTGCAATGAAAAGCTCCCATAAACCCAAAAGATTACTGTGAGAAAGCAGAGAAGGGACTTTACATAACAATGCAAAAATGACTTTATATCAGAGAACCTACAGAACATCAAACAAGCACAACATCCACAATAGCTTTTTAAGAGAGCAAGGGAGAAGGGAAAGAGAGCTTTAGGATGAGTTACTAAAGGTAGATTTTAACCATTTCACTGCAGGGGAGAGAGATTTATTTCTTACATCTGAGTAAACATGCACAGAAGGGGCAATATGTTGAAGATTAAAAGCAGGCTAGCTAAGGTGAATTAGTGTCCCCCCTCCTGCAGTAATGTGAGGGGTCGCTGCTGCGCTTCTGGAGATTTTCTCAATGGGAGAAACTACTTCCACTGGGGAAACAGAAGGGAAAGGGCCGTCCCACCTCCTTGATCACGTCACTGCCAGGTCACAGAGGCACACCCAGGATTTAAGGGGGGACACATGGCACACTGTGGTAAAACTACCAGGGAGCTGCTTTCAGTAAAAGAAGTTGGAGTAAAAGGAGTTTCAGAAAATGCAGCACTTCAAGAGAGAAACGGCTGGTTGGCAGCAGACTGGTGACGTCATCTGTTGCAAAGGAACTCAAACAGCTCTAACTTCGCACTAAATTGCTCGTGAAGACAGCCCCAAAGTGGGATAAATAGAAGTATTATTTACAGGAATACATTCTGTTACCTGAAAAGTCTAAGGGAACAATGCATAAAACCTTGTCTTATTAATTTCAAAGGAGTTTAATGAAGCTGCAATCCTATACACGCTTACCTGGGAGTAAACCTCATTGAACTCAATGGGACTTACTTCTGAATAGACATTTAAAGGCTGGGACTGGATGTAATCCAGAAGATGATGAGCATATTAACGCTTACAAGCAATTTGTCACATAAGCAATAAAGGTGCCTAACTGGATAAAGAACCAGTTCTCACATTAAGCACAAGAAACTCATGTTCCCCTTTTACTCACTTCTGCTACAATGTGAAGAAATGGAACTGGCTGATCTACCTCAAAATGAAATCCATTAGTCTCACTTCCCACAGTAGGTGCAAGGAAAGAAGAAATGAGAGTTCTTTTTCACTGTTTCCTTATAAAGTGTGAGATGGCTCTTTGTTCAAACTTTAAGATATGGAAGGCACAAATATCTGGGTCTGTAATACATAAAAATTTACTCACTCTGACTGTGGAAACTTCCTCTTCTTCCATTGTTTCTTCTTGGGGAATATCCTGAGCAGGAGAACTACCCTGAAATACATCCATCTCTTCATTTGATTCATTTTCTTTACTGGCTGTTTGCTTTGCCCGTCCAGCTCTTCTAAAATGGAAAACCACAAGTGTTTACTATACACATGTAATTGAAGCAAATCATTGGTTAATTAATTAATTAACCCACAATTTGCCACAGCACATGCTGGACACGTACCACCACCATTTTGCATATTCAGTCTCTGATCAGGCCTATCAGAGATTGCTATGGGACAGCCAAACCCAGACACCGAGGGCTGGTTTGCATGATCACCACAGCTTAAACAATCTGCTGTGGCTTGTTTAAGTCACGGTGATCATGTGGACCAGGTCTATAGGTTAACTGTGGGTTCAACAACCTACAGTTAACCTACAATTAGTTGTTAGGTTAATACGGTTGTTTAACCCACAATTAACCGATAGTGTTCAGGTTTGGACATCATGTAGCAACCTCCGATTGGTCCAATCAGAGGTTGAATATGCAACATGGCAGCGGAACATGCCTGGCACATGCCACAACAAATCGTGGGATAATTAACTCATGATTTGCTGCTGTTACATGTGAACAAGCCCATTAAGTTTAAAGCAAGGAGGATGAAATGAAGGGGGGAGGGAAAGAACCTAAGCAGTATTGAATTCTTATATTCCATGAGCCTTACATACCACTTTATTTATTTATTTAAAGTATTTTAACTGTATACCATAGTTGTTCAAAGGTATGTACTAGATAGAAATAATTGTACTGCCCTGCAGTTTATACTTTTGGTTGGATTTTCTGAGGTATGCATTTAAACTATATTTATGCTTCTTATGTTAAGATTCAGATCACATCTCACCCTTTTTTCTGCTGTGAGGGTGGTGTTTTTGGTGGTCTCCCTCGTCTTTTCTGTGGCGTAGACTGGTTGGATTCAGCTGTACTTATTTCAGATGATTCAGACCTGTTTGGAAAGCATATTCTAATTTCATGGCAAATTTAAGATGAATACAAGTTGAAAATTAGACAGCAGTTTACAAAACAAGGTACATACCTCTGTTGTGTTTTTCTTGGTGTCTTGTACTGCCGACCTTTTGGCTTCTGCTCTATGTTTTCCATTTGCCTTTCTTCCTCCTCCTCCTCCTCTTCTTCTTCCTCCTCCTCCTCTACAGGTTTAACGGATGTAGCTTTTTTTCTACCTCTTTTAGAAATCTTTACTGCTGGTTCTTCTTTCTGGGTGCCCCCGGTAGCTGCCTTGGGAGGTCGCCCTCTTCTTCCCTTCTTTGGTGGACTGTTTTGTTCATCTTCACTTTCTAGGACATCTTCCTTTAGTCTCTTTTCATCTGGCCACTGAGGTTCTTCAGGCTCTGAAATAGCTGTTCTCTTTCTCCCTCGCTGGCCACTTCTGACTTTTGGTTCTTGTCCCAATTTACTCAGATCATCCATGCCCAACTTCTCTTCTGGATCTGTAATAATTTTTTTCCTACCTCTGGGCTTTTCCAGCTCTGACTAAGGAAGAAAGAACAGATTACCCCTCCCATCACAAATATATCAAGATCCTATTTACATGAAAGCGATTTGCTATTAAGGAAGTCATCTCCCAAATGGGTTGGAAGTACTTTTTTTTTTACCTTAATAATTGTGTTTTTATTCTCTCTGTGGTTAAGTTATATACTGCCTGACCAGGTTATATACTGATTGACCAAAAGACTAGAATAAAAAATTTGGAGGAAATGGATATTTTAAGGTCAAGTGCAGGACTTTCCTTGCTATGTTGCTCACTTGTGGAAATATAAAGTGACCGTGCAATTCAATATTACAAGAATGACTTGCGTAATTCTGTCATGGCAATGACAAAGCCCTCTAAGACATTCATTTCAGTAGATATACAAAGAAAACACACAAGTCAATGTGAATGTCTACACCATCCTATTGCTAATTTTAAGTAGATGTAAGCTAAATTTTCCAGAAGATCACTGTGACTTGGGGTAAGTAATTAGCCACATCTATGACTTCTTGCTAGAAAATCTTTTCTGTTTATTAAGATTAACTGGAAAAAAATGCAATGCAATTAATTCATGCTTACAATTTCAGAGTCATCTCTTTTGTCATTCTTCTTTCCTGGCAAAGGTGAAGCCATTGTATAGTCTTCATTTTCACTGTGGTCCATTTCAGTACTGTCAAGTCTACTACAACATAAATATTCAGGATCATTAGAAATACAATTAATCCTGCTGTTTCTAAACTGAAAATTGACAACAGCTTCAGGGTAAGACTCAAAGCAACAAAATTAAGTGTTAAACATCCATTTTTTTAAAGTAATGTTTTTATTAGCCTCCTACATAATTTCTGCCTATTACTAAACACTAGTAAAATGGCCATCATTACAGCAGGTAGGCCTGCATAACACACAGAAACAGGCTGTACTACTACACGTCCCTGTTGGCAAAAACTGGGCCACCAAGTGACAGGGGGGTAGGGAGGGCTGCCTTCACTGCAATGTTGTCCTGAAGTACATTCTCCCCACTAGAGTAAATGGCAGCCATTCACTTTTATGAGAAAAGCTAAAGAAAAGTACATTTGTCTGGGACATCTCATATGAGGATAGGCTAAACCCAGGCCAGACGATTTCAGTGTCTGGGGTGAGGAATAAGATGCCCTCTCTTAACTATGTGCCAAATAGCCGCCTATCTATTTTGTCCCAAAGGACCCTGTACACAACTATTTCTACCCAGAATGGAAGTAGTTACATTAGGCTCCTGAACTGTTCTCACTGTTTCTTTCAAGAATCACAGGGGAACAGAGCAGTAGACTATCACTGAGTCTTCCAATAGTAAATTAACATTAAAGTATTATTCAAATGCAAACCACATAGCATGACTGAGCTTGCATGAAGACAACACTGCCTAATCTCCTACCCTTGGTTAGGAATTCATAAGCAGCCTGGGAGCTCAAAGGTATTTCTCCATTTCTTTCACACAAATTAACCCTTCTCTTTTTGGAGATAACCATGGTTAGTGTCCTGTCACCACTGGTGGTTACTAACCAGGTTAGCTCCAAAACTAATGGTTAATAGCAGGTTTAAAACCTATGTTCGGAACTAACCATGCTTAGCAAAAATTTTAGACATGGTGCATTGGTTAGCTCTAAAAAAGAAATGAAGCTTATGAAAGAGAAGGGGGAGTGCAAGTTTATCTCCTAAGTAAGGTTAACAGGTAAGGGGGTGTTACATCCACATCAGGCCAGAGAAACAGAATTTGTAAACTGGCTATTATATATCCATTTCTTTTTCCTTGTATATAGCAAACTTTTGTTAAGCACATTACTATCATAAAGGCAAATTAGACTGAAAAATAGCAGCTTGCTCAACGCCACTCATTAGTTTATGGTGAACCAGGGATTTGAGGGGCTAGGCATCTTATGCCTGTTCCTTCTTCTGATTCTTCCTCCAACCAGATGGCTGCCTTATCAGCTTGACCTTGAGTCTAGCGGTACTGCAGCTAAATGCTGGGTTGGTCCAAACCAAAATAACTTTAATCCATGATTTAATTGTGGATGATAGGGCTGACCCGGTGTGTACTACTAAGACCTAGATGGGGTTTTCCCCCCATCCAGGTCTCAGAAATATACAGTAGTTTGTCTCTCCCAGCTGTACTCTCCTGGGTACTTGGTACAACAGACTGGATGATCAGAGAAGTGGTGGGTGGTCTGTGGTCTATTGGAAATCTATCTCCCTCTGTAGGCACCCTGTTTAATCAAGTGCCAATCTTGAGTGTTTGTACCTTGTATTGTGTACTCGGGACAGAATAGGGATTCTCCTGGTGTACCATCCACCCTGCTGCCCCAGTCTCCCTGCCTAAACTGACGAAGGTGGATTTGGTGTTGAGGACACCTAGGATGATGGTTCTGAGGATCTCAACTTCAATTCTGAGGTTGCCAGATCTGGGGCAGCTCAGAATTCATGGCCACTATGATAACCATAGGGCTGTCCCAACATGTAATCGGCCCAACACAAATAGGAGGACACATGCTAGATTTGTTTTTCTCAACTGGTTAGGAAGATGGTGATCTGAAAGTGGGGGACTTAACTTCTATCCCCTTGGAAGTTAGATCACTTCCGGTTGAGGTTTAGACTTTCTGCGGCCTTTCCCCTCTGCAAGAAGAAGAGGGGGGCATATTAAAATGGTCTGTCCACAGAAGCTAATGAAGTCTACAGGGTTCTGGGGGACTTTCCTGCTGGCATGGCTGGTGCTCCCATTGAAGCCCTGGTCACTGCTGCTGGCTTTTACTTTGGTTTTATATTGTAGTTTTAAACTTTCAAATATTATGTCTTATAATGCTGCTGCATTTTATTGCTTTAACTGTTGTGAACTGTCCAGAGAACTCCAGCTATTAGGTGTTATAATATGAAAAACTTAATATTTAAATAAAAATATTAAAAATAATGTATTATAAACATCATATGATTCTGCAACTTGCTAAGCTGATGTGCATTATTTTTTACACAAACCTGGTGAGCCAAGCTGTATCAGTAACATCATCACTGATTTAGTTATTTAACAGATGCACCAGCCGAAGATCATAGCAGAAAACAAATACACAATATAAAAGCAACAACATGCTAAAATAAATGGAGTAGAGCCAAACACCATAATCAGATTACATCAGAAAGGCAGACATTTAAACCAACTATAGCTATTTCAGGTACCATTACTTACAGCTCTTTTTGCCAGTTTAGCTGTACATTTTGCTGCATCAAATGCAAAGGAAGACGCTGCTCTGGAAGTAACACTAGTATAGCATTAATCTGGAATAATACCAATATGAGGAGGTAATGTTTTATGTAGAGTTTATCTAGTAACTGTTGAACATGACTAATTGTTTTGTTGCATTACCTACCTCCCTTTGATTCTTCCAGGTGAGCTTGGATTTGAATTACTGCTGGCATTGCTCACAGTTTCCATTCGTGAAGATTTGGATTGAGACTGCTTGCCTGCTGATGACAGAGGCTTATTAACTGCTCCAAGAACATTGGCTGCTTTGGGCTGTTAAAAAAAAAGTCCTCCATTGTATATTTAGGATTATGAATACCAGTCTCTCAAGTAACAAACCTAGCTTTAAATGTGCAGTTTCTAAATTCTTTAATCCCAGATTCCTTTGTTCAACACACACAGCCTGAAAAAAATTAGTTTCAAGACACAGTTGAATGTTAGACAAATGATGCATGCACACAGGCACACACTGTGGTACAAGATGTTGGATGTTCTTGATTTTCTCAACCTCAACAGGAGTCAAATCCAATGAACACAGCCACTCTCAACATTCATTCTTCTATTTAAAAGTTTAATTTACGTTCAGATTTTTGGATATTTACAATTACCAACATATAAAACCTATAAATGTAATGGAATATAACTAATGCTTGGTCCCCCAGGGATCAGAAATTACTGATTTACATAAATACAGCTGTGGAACATATATGCAGCAGCAACTTACTTGGCCAACTACAAAGGACCCAATTAGCATGCAGACTTGATGAAGACAGTTGTCAGTATTTTTCTTGTTAGCCAGAAGGCATGCATCAAAATGAAATCTGCACTTTGGACTTGAGCAAAAGACTCTCATAGCATGCAGAACACTGAGCATATCTCATCCTGAGGCTCAATTAAAACATGAGGCGTGGGCGAAACACCCAGTTAAGTAATCCAAATACTTCAGCTCATTTAAGTATACTTATCATGCACACCGGCCCATATACATGCAGCATTAGCACACCGGTCATCAGCCCAGGAAGACTTGGTTGGACTCAAATCAAGCACTATGCATTGTATTCATTTGTCCAGGTGTCATTCCCCCAACTTGTTAAGTTGGGGAAGGCAAGTTCAAATGTTTGCTCGGATCAGTGAGCAAGCCAGGCCTGAAAGCTTTTTGCAGGGATCAGGAAGTACCATATAACCTACTACGTCCTATTGTTGTTATGAGGCTGTCTTGGTGGTTTGGCTAATTTCCTAGGAGTTAGCTCCATATTGGGTAACCACAGCTGGCTGACATTGCACAGGCTGAATTCCTGTCCAGTATTTCTCACATTCCAGGTCTAAGACCTGCTGCAGCCTCAAACTCTTACCATTGGATCCTCAAAGAACCTGTGACAAGGACGTCTGACAACTACCAAAGCTCTAATAATCAGGACATAGAGCCGCCAAGGCTGGTGAGTGCTGTCCTCAGTGTATCCCGAAAATCGATCAGTTCCACAAAACTCTGGTACTGGATAAACGTCCACCATACCAATGAGGGCATAAGGAAGGTAAGGATTTGTGTATCATAACAGTCTTTTGGCAAGCATCTTACGGCAGTGGTAGGGAATGTGCAGCCCTCCAGATGTAGTTCAACTCCCATCATACCCAGCCAGCATTGCCAAAGATTAAGACTGATAGGTTTGAATTACCTCCTCTTCTAGAGGGTTACTGGTTTCCGACCCATTCATATAGGATGGTCTCATAACTACCATGAAAGCCAAGACACCCTCTGCCATCCTTTATGTATTATGACACAACCTTCTAAAACAAGATGTCCTTGTGTTATTCTTACAAAGATCAACTTAGTATGTTTAGCTAGTCAACCCACTGTGCATATGACTGGTCAATAAATTATCAAAATCCCTGGTCTATCCCAAGGGTAGACAATCTGATGCCCTCCAGATATTTTGGACTCCAACTCCCATGAGGCCCAGTCAGCATGCCCAATGGTTAGGGTTTGTGGGAACTGTAGTCCAAAACGTCTGGAGGGCATCAGATTACATAGCTTTGGTCTAACCTCCTTCTAACATGAATGTGCATTTAACGTAGGACAGATTGGATTGAAGATGTTTTCTGTAGACTTAGGTGACCTTACAGTGGGTTTATAATAAAACTAGGATTGATCCAGAACATTCTGATGCACAATGAAGTGGAAGCAATAATGGGGGAGGGATAAATATCCCTTCAAGTTAAGAGGAAATAAATGAAGATGGAGACGATCTCTCTGAGGGTGAGATACAGAGATAATGCTGCAGACACAGCTTCTGAATAGGATTCATTACAGAGCACAGTTACATTTTCTTAGGCACATCATTTGTTTAATCTCTGTGCCATTCTGATTTAAAATATTTAGAATTTGCAAACCTTGATAGGAGATGGTCAACCTGTTCTGATCCCTAAAAATCCCTAAAGGATCAGGAATGCAGTTTGGGGTTGCTGACTGAACCTGCTTCATTGGTGGAGGTCCTAGCACCTTCCATCAGCAAAGACAGAGATGGCCAGGCAACAGTCATCCAAGCCTGTTAACTTCCAGACTTGGTCACTGCAATGCATTTTATGCAGATCACCCTTTGGGTGATCATTAGTTCAGAACAGAGCAGTTAAGTTGCTAACTAGGCTTAGCGAACACATTTTGTCAGTTTTGGACCAGCTTCACTGGCTGCCGATCTGCATCCAAGCACAATTCAAATTGTACCTAGATAACTGAAGGACCATCTTTTCTCACATGCATAACTGAAGGGCCATCTTTTCTCATATGAATTCAGTTTTTTGTTGGGTGCCTGTCTCTAGATATTGTCCACCTTCTTGTTGAAACTCAGTATGCTCTAGAGAAAAAGTGATTTGTTCACCCCTGCTCTAAAGGATTAATGTCTTACTTAGGAAAGTGAAACTAAAAGTAACGTAATGATTTTTTGGTAGTAGTAGCTAGGCCTTCTCTTCCAGTCAGTTATATCAGCAGAAAATTATGCTGTTTCAAATTATGCATATTTGATTTTTTTAAAAAGAGAAAGACAGACAATCTCCAGAGTCCTGATTTCAGAGAAGCAGTTCTAAAACATTTTGGTGCTGAAACCAGAGAAGAACATACTATATAGCCTAAGGTCAGGAAAAGAATAGCTGAGGCTCTGAAAAGAAAAACATAAGTGGGATATGATTGGAAGATTGACAACTAAACTGCAAAGCTGTTACAAAAAAAGAGAATGTGAATTCAATAAACCTTATGCAGATATATCTCTGTTCGAGAGAGATGTTTGAGTCAGTTCAAAGCAAAGGAAGAGATTCTAGATAAGGCACTGAAATTATAACCAAGGTTTCATACAACACACTAACCCACACTCAGTGATTGAGTGTGCATTGTTGTTGAACCATGGGTTAACGTGTTGCTTAAACACAGTGCATTTCCCACAGGGTAGCTTGTTAACTGTGCAGTGTGGCTGCATCCAACAACAAACCATGGGTTCTCAAGGTGGCTAGTTCGCAAAAAATAAGCCATACTGCATGGTTAACAAGACACCCTGCAGAAAATTCACTGCATTCTGACAACACGATAACCCACAGTTCAACAGCAATCCACACTCAACCACTGAGTGTGGGTTAGCATGTTGTGTGAACCCAGTCAATGAAAGAGGTGGAGGCAGTGCAGAATTACGACTGTATCATCACATGGAAGAATTGTGAAGAACCTTTAATTTCACAACAGTTGCAAGTCTTCTTGGAATTAGAATCCACTAGCATAATAAGAGAAACAGAGGGCAAAGCAAGGGGTGAGGAAGCGATGCTATACTCATTTGAAACATCACTGAAATATAAGGAAGGGAGATACAAAGTGAGACTACCATGGAAACCATCCTGATCTGACACACGAGATAACTTCCTAAGAGCCAAGAAAAGTGTTAGTCAACTAGTTGGGAAGTTTAGAATGGATACTCTGCATGATGTCAGTAATGACCCTATATGTGAAAGGGAAAAGGTAATCTACTACCTTCCTCATTATGCAATCGTCAGAGAGGATAAGGTAACAACAAAGTTGACAGTAGTGTTTGATAGTTCATCCCATGATAAGGGCTGTCCTTCAATCAATGATTGCTTATTGACCAGACAAAATCTGAACATAGACTTGTTTAGGATCCTTATCACATTCTGTCAATACACAGTGGTCTTCCCAGTAGACATTGCAAAAGCATTCCTTAAGATACCGACAGCGGAAGAAGATCAAAATGCTGTAAGAATTTTGTAAGGAACCACCGAACTTTAACCAGGAACGAGAATTAAGAATCTCAATAATGACTACAGTACTATTCTCCCAGCACTTTTTTGCTTGCAGTCACTATAAAGTCATAATCTAAAACAGTACAGAATGCTAGATGAATACTGATGATTTTGTATCAGGAACTGACAGTGAGGATGAAGCTTGGTTTCTGCAATGGATACTCATAAGCCTCCGAGTTCAGAGGCTTACATGTACCCAGGGTGTATCCGATAGGACTGTGTCCTAAGTTAAGTATTTTATTATGAGTTAACTGCTTGGACATAGCATTTTGTGCACAACATCCAAACTCCAGTGGGCAAGTGTAAAATTCTATTGACCACTGATAAAATTTTGGATGCTGAAAGATATTGGGTGGGAAGAAGGCAATTAGAAGCCTTCCCATTAGAAGTGAAACAACCGATGTCTCGGATCTCTATAAAGAGAGTCAAACATTAGCTGAGCAGAATGCCTTCCTGAACAACCATGGGCTTATGTGTGTAGGGGTAAGACTACAAAGGGCTTAGTCTGAACCAGCAACATCCATGATACTACCACCAGTGTAGTTCACCGAACAACAGATACAGTGCCAACATGAAAAACCAATACATACTGGGTTATGTGATACCCAGAGGGGTTCTGGATTATAAGAGGATGGTAAAAGCAGTAATTCAGAAATGTGTAATATGCAAATGGCATCAAGCACAATCAGGAAGAGAAGTAGTTGCCCCCTTACTTAAAGACTGATGATAAGTTATTGATGGTGGCGGGAGGCTAAAAACTCTTCCACCCCCCAGCGACCCCAATCAGGATGGCGGTTCTGGGGCTGATATTAGCAGCACCAGAATAGCAATCTTTTGCAAACAGCAATCTGCTGAGCTGGGATACAGGGGAAACTGGGTGGGGTTCCCCAGGACACATGGTGACAGAAAGTTGTATATGGGCCAAAGATTGCCCACACCTGCTCTAAAGAGCTAGGTGAGTGGTGACTGACAAGGACCTTTTCAGTTGTGGCACCACATATTTGAAATGCTTTCCCCATGGAAATTTCTCTGGTGCCAACTCTTGCGCCCCTGCAGTGCTAGGCAAGTCATACTGCCCTTGTCCCCACCCTGGATTTTTAAACACCAGCTCCTCTTCTCTGGATGTGTTTTATCTCTTTTCACCTTGCTATTGCTCTTGATTTGCTGTCTTAATTTTTTGTAATTATAGATTGTGATCATGTATTTTACTAAATGGCAGGGTATTATTTTTTTTAAATAAAATAACTAGGTACAGTGGTCTCCTATTCTACAATCCCATCCTCATTTGTAGTTTAAAAAGTGTGGCAACAGCAATATTTTATTACAGTTAATTAAAATGCATTTGTGTAGTGCAAGTGCTATATAAATCTTTACAAAAGCCCACCTTTCCTGGAGTGAAAAATGATTTCATTTCTGGAGGAAGATAGTTTTTGGTATTACTGAAATTCTGCAAGAAAAAGAAGAAACAACGCCAATTAGAAGGAATGTTTGAGTAGTAGTTTTGGCAGTATGTTTTTAAAACCTAGACCAGAAAAAATATTTTACAATATCCAACAGATTTTTTATGGGCTGTTAAGATTAGGGTAGCACACATATTTAATGAAAGCGATGGATTGCCCTGTGGCACCTTAAATAATACAAGTTCTTTGTCAGATAAGCTTTTGGGGACTACCGGTTATTGTAAGTTAAGGGTTTATTTTATGCCATGCAGAATTGTCAGCCTTTAAGATACTACACGCTTGGTTTTGCTATGACAGTACATAGCTACCCTTTTGAATTTGTTACAAATGTAATGGGTATTTAAAAAAATGTTAGTACCGAAAGTTGCTGCCTTCAGTTCCAACACAATTTAAATGACAAAAACATACAGTTCAGAGGCCAAACTTTACCTTGTCAGGTTGAGTGAAATATCGAGCTGGAAGTACAGGGTCTTTGGGGGATTCCAAACTATATGTTGTGCTCTTTGACATGATGATGTTCATTGCTATATCACACACTGTGTAAAGTTTCTGAAAAAAGGGGAGTGATTCCATGACATCTCAACAGCTCAGCCAATCCTGCCAGTCTTCACAAACACCTTAATGCATTATAATTTAATTAATGTTTCCTATCCTGAACTATTGGAATAGGGCAGGCACTGTGCAGGAGCCCAGAAGTCATACTTGATCTGATTACACATACATCTACCTTGACTGAGCCTAATGCCTGGGATGGAGACACATTAGGTTTATAACGTTTGCGCTGTCCAAATATTTTAATTCAACTTACTTCATTCATTTTGGGGTCTTCAGGTCCTTGAGCATCTTTTGTTTGTTTAATGTTTTCTACCATTTTTCTGATAAATGCATGACTATTATTTTCATTTTTAGCCATCAGTATTTCCAGTATGAACCAAAGACACCTAAAAGAAACATTCCTTATTAAACATATAGCTGTTAGAAAACTTGACAAAATCCTCTGAACAAGCACATTACTTCATAATTCACAGTAGTTAAAAATAATTAACTGGTTTCCCTATTGAGCAGACCAGAAATGGTGTCTTATAAAAACAACTGACTCAGTAGGATTAAATATTTAATACCAATTACAAATTGTACAACATATTTGATCTTTTTAGAATGTCTTACTCCTTAATGTCTTTCAGTTGTTCAATATCTTGGACTTTGACATAATCAGGATCATGCGCCAGAAGATGGATAGTATATGGAACAACATACTCTGGTAGAAGTGACAAAAGTTTCTCTGAAAGTATAAAATTAAGAAAAATAAAAATAGTAACATTTGGATTACTGTTACTATAATAGTAACATTTGGATGTACAATCATAATACTAATCAAAGAGCAGTCAATTTATGCATGAAATGTGCATTAGAATATAAGGTATTTTCAAGCATATGAAGACAGGTCCACACAGGCATATGTGCACCTATTTTTGAAATTACAAGAAACATGATTCTGGTGGATAAATTCAATCACTTCCATACCTCAAACAGAATATACTTCACTTCGCATATTACAGTACGAACACAGTGGCTAACAGACTGAGCTATGGATGAGGAAGACCTTGCCTCTGCCATGAACTCAGTAGGTGGCCTCAGACAAGTACTAAAACCTATTTTCACTATTGCGGCTCAGACCAGGAACAAGTCAGGAAATTCAAAGAACTGTGCCTCTGAGTATGAGTGGAGTGCATGCCCTCATCACTATGTAAATAGAGCCAGGTACCACATATCTGGGATTAGGAGGAATAGGCTCCAGCCAGACCTGACTAGAAACAAATTGTGAGCCAATGCAATCAATACAATATTGGTCAAAAAACCAGACTTGCATCAGTAAACTCAGTACTATGTTTTGCACTACCAAAGCTTCTAGAAACTTCTCAATATACAGCATTTTACAGTAATCTAATCTAGAAATCCAGGGCATGTGTAACTGTGGCAATTACAATACACTTTACATGCTTCTGCTTGTTCTCTTTGATTTCTTACCACTAACAGCTGCATGCTGCTTCAGATATTCCCTCCTCACATTTATGTTTTTCACTAGACATTGTCTTGCATGAGCTCTTCTCTCTTTTACTGGGTCTTTTGCACATAGTGCACAAATGGCCATGTACTCCAGTGGTAACCGTAGCCTTGATAGGCCTTTATGAAGTTTCTGGGCAAATGCTTGTCTAACCTGGTAACACTCATCCTGAAAGGAAGAAAAAACATTTTATACAGCCATGATTTAATACCTGCTCAAGAAAATGTAAAGCCAAATATAATTCACTACACATAATACACTGTTGATTATGTCAAGTTTCATGTTATATATAATTAACATACAGAGATAGTAAATGAACAGTGATGCCCCCCCTTCTGTTTCCTTACGTTAATGGCCAATGCACACAGCTGATACTGTTCTAATGTGATGATTTCATGATAACAGGGTTCCTGTGCCAGCTTCACAACAGCACTAGCGGCAGCTAGCCTCAGACGAGACATATCAGGTTTGCTGAAAAATAAACAGAAGAATATGGGATAATTAGTGTAAAATATTAGACTATTATGGAAGGAATGTCATA
This sequence comes from Heloderma suspectum, assembly GCF_057233095.1. Taxonomy (NCBI): domain Eukaryota; kingdom Metazoa; phylum Chordata; class Lepidosauria; order Squamata; family Helodermatidae; genus Heloderma; species Heloderma suspectum. The sequence goes on along the minus strand of NC_139460.1, from coordinate 39,539,362 downwards.
CTTGGGTTGCACTTGTTTTTTCATCACTCCCACTGCACTTACCTAAAGGTAGGGATGCCAACCTGTCCAGATCAAATAATACCACTGAAAGTCGCTGTGTTGGGAAAATTGTATCTCAGCTTATTAAGCCAAGATAAGCATGAGTTTTTCCTTATGCATGCAAACCCATTACTCCTCCTTTGCCATGATTAAACCACAGAATCTTTAATTAACCATACTTTCCGTTGCATCAGAAAGCTTCAAAACAAGCCAAGTTATTAAGCCAACTTCAAACTGTAGTTTAATATCCGGGCTTGTGCCAGAGCTGGTAACTATAGTTTTGTGAAGGATAAATAACAAGAAATGCCTTAAGAAAAGAAGGAGTAAAAAATAGTATGGCATCTACCATACTACCATACATTTCCAGGGCTTGGCAACCACAACCACATGTGCAACTAAACGGATGGATCACTTGTCAATTTGATGTCAATCATCTCTCTGGAGAAGAATCTAGCCCCCTCCACCACTCACCCACCACATATGGGCAGCAACACACAAGCAGGTTCTATTTTGCATGTATTACTGGATCAGAACTATAACATGCTTTCACTCTGCATCAACTTTTAAGAAATTGCTCAAAGTGTTGTTTTAAAGCCATTATTTATATACCTAATTTTCCCCTGTTCAGTCAGGTCTCCATCGCTGTGTAATATTGTTGTTAACAACCTCAGGGTAGAGGTTCCTGATTTACTATGGTTATTCTTCATTCCTAGCAACCATCGAACCATCATCTTGATGGCCTGAATCTGAAATGTTAACAAATAATAAATGAAAATTAAATGAAACATGATCAATACAAACAACAAAGAGTCTTGTTGCACCTTAAAGACTAACAATTTTATTTATTCTGACGTAAGTTTTTGAGGACACTATCTATTTCATCAGTTGTATGAAGTATCAGTCTCAAATTGGCCAATCTGCAACACAGGTGGGAAGTGGGGTAGTTAACAGTTGTCATTCACAAAACTGCTGAAGGTAGCAGAAAATAGGGGAGGCAACAGCCTACCCTCCAGATGTTTTGGACTTCAACTCCCATCAGCCACAGTCAGTAAGGCCAATGATCAGGAATGCTGGGTTTTGTACCCCAAAACATCGGGAGGCCACCAAGTTGGGGAAGACTGCCATAGAGGAAAGGTGCCTACTTCTTGCCTTGGTGCCATTTCTAAGGCAGCAGGCCTTGTTGCCATCCTTGAAAGCACACCCCATATTTGAAATGGCCCACCAAAACTGACTGTGTGGCAGTGTCCTGTTCGTTACCACGACCACATGTCCAGTTAAACAGATGGGTTACTTGTCATTTTGATCATGTCAGTCACCTCTGGGAAGAGAAGGTGTATGACTGTGAAATAATCAGTGTCTTCCTCTTCCAGCCATAAGCAAACAGCCACCCACCGGGGGGGGGGGGGGGCAGATTGCCATTGTATCAAACATTATACAGAAGGCAACAGGCCTTGAAGACAAGTTAAATGGGTCATAGAGAATGACTGATAGGACTAAGGGGAAAGCACAGTCTGATAAAGTAGTAAAGATGGGATCTGTACTTAAAGTTACTGGAGCATCATGATTGCTGCTTCCCCAGAGTACAGCTCTACATTAAGGTTACCTCTGAAGACAGGATAGAAATATGAAGCAGACCAATGTTGTTGTTAAACCCCATTTTATCAGTGTTCTTCCCTGGAGTGGAGATACTGGCAATGTGTAATATTACTACATCATCTTCTCTTTCCACATCATATACTTAGGTTCTGGTGCATAACCACGTAAGCCAAATTTCGCAACAAGAAGAACTGGATGCTATGACTAGTATAAATTATGCCAATATGTGCTTATTTCCTTACTTTGCATCATTATTCCACTTCTCCTAGCCACAAGGTGGAACGCATAGCTATGCAGGGCACTGAAGCCCTTCTCACTAAGCACTAGAAATACTGCTCACACCCCACTCTTATTTTCAGAGATTTTACCAAGCATTGCCCACACTTTACCAGGTCTGTCACCCTTAGGAATAGAAGCTTCTGACTTCAGACAGTCAAGATTCTGAGGTTGCTCTTCTAACCTAATACCAACTTCTCTGCTTATGGAGAGCAAGCATGAAGCACATACAGCCTTATAAATGCCAACACTACGGTATACATAACCTTAACATTGGGACAAAACAGTGATGCTTATGAACTGTGCTCCAAGGAGTCCTAAAAGAGCACTATATGAATTTAACTCAGAGGATACAGAGGAATTAGTTACTATAATGAGGCTGATACTTAAGAAGAACAAGAAAAACTACCAGGTAGCCAAGCTGACATGCTTAATTGTCAAGAGGGGAAGGCTGTTGCCTTCAAATCCTACTATGGATTTTCCAAACGCATTTGGCTGGCCACTGTTGGAAACAGGATGCTGTACTAGATGGATCATTGGTCATCAGGTGGGGGTGTGCCCTGGAGAGACCACCACAGCCAAATTCTAAGGTCTTGAGGTCCAAATCTGTAAAGAGATTCCCCACCCCTGATCTAGACTGATAGGACAATAATCAATGGAAGACAAATATACATTCCTGAAAGTGACTCATTAGACGGGCACCTATTTTGTTGTTAGAAATACTACTAAGATGTTAGCATATGTATTTAAGAGATGTAAGAGATTTTAGTTTTCACAACATAAGAGCTTCTTACATAAGCATTCTATAGCAAACACAACATTAGAGCTACTGCAGGTTGAGAAACTGTTTATGCAAGAAAGCCTTTTATCTACAGGGTTAGTGAAGGATGTACACCCCCCCCACCCCCACCCCGGCCAAGAAAAGATTGGCTTGTTCATAGCCATACTTATCCCAGAGGATCCTCCCAACCAACTCTTTTCATGGGTGCACTAACCCTGTAGATCAGGTGTGCACAACATGTGGCCCATGGGCTGAGCACAGCCCCTGCTTGCCTGCACTGCTGCTCCCACACTGCTGAAATATGGTGGTGGCAGTAGCAGCAAAGAAAATTCACAGTTTGGGCTGCTACGGAAACTCAAAAGTGCCAAATTTATCTTGTTTTCAGTTGGAAATGGCCCCCGGACAACACAAAATTGGCCACCCCGCTGTAGATTAATGCACAGCAACAAAATAAATGCCCTCCTAGTGGGCCATTTTCAGGAACATGCACGTACAGTCAACGATTTTTCTTTTTGGGTTACAGGAAAGCTGAACACACCCAATGTCAGGTTTTTGCTTCAAGAGGAATATTCTGGATACTTTCAACTCAAAAGTTTCTCTATTGGGTAGTGTAGATAAGTAATAAATAAATAATAGTTTGTCACTCATCATGTCAGATAAAGATAAACAGATAGTGGCCACATTCAGACGTAACGATAACCCATGGTGGCTTAATAAGCTACTCACAGTAGCTTATTGTTTAAAGAGTCCACGATGGCCCGCCACAAGACCGGGCTAAAAAACAACTGTGAGCAGCTTATTAAGATACTGTGTGTAATTTGACTCACACCCCACCCCTGTTCTGCTGCAGTCCTCCTGTCTGAGCAGTGGCGCTGTTTCACCTCTGTGCGACCACTCACCAAGCAGCGAAAATCCCAAGTGCAGCAAAAAGGGGGTGGTGGCTATAAATCCTTGGGGGACTGCAGGATTGGGACCAAGCTTGACACACAGCCTTCCCTACTCAGGAGGCACCCGATCCACTATCAAAACCCTGCACCATTACTCAGAAGGGAGACAAACCTCAGCGCAACAAAAAGGAGTGGCACAAATAAACCCTTGCCCATTCCCCCCCATCCCCAATAGCCATTGCTGAAATACAGAGTTCTTCAAGGTCTATAGATCATTAAAGTGATAAAGCAAAAAGGCGCATTTTCGCCCCAGAGTCATTACTGGAATATAGTCTGGGCTGAGGACTATAGATCGCTAAAGCACTTTAGACCGCCAGATGACACAAAAACCCACAGTGGGTTAAATAAACCCTACTGCAGACTGTGGGTTATCTGCATGGGTTATTTTGAGCAAAAATTCCTGACAGACAACATAATAACCCACAATGGGTTAAATAAACCATCATGGGTTAACCCATTGCGGGTTATCATGTCATCCAAACTCAGTCAGTATCTTTTGCAAGCTGCTTCAGCCATTTCATAGAATTTGGAAGTTTAAGATACTTGAAGCATTTAGTTTTGAAATGTTAGCCAGTAATTGGTTTAAAAATGTTCTATGTTGTCCCAAACACTTGACGTAATGGTGTGTGTGTTTTTATACACAACATAATGGTTTTAACATGGTGGCTATCGTTCTATTTTAACAGTTACTTTTCAAATGTTTTAAGTATTTTAAACAATACTGTATGCAATTGTATTAATATGTCTCTAGCTGACTTATTTTTAATTATTTGTAGCATGTTCAGGAGGAAGGATTTAGTATTCAGGCAGAATTGTAATAAAATCTAGCAGCTGGCATTTTTTAGCAGGGCCAGCCCTACTGTAACGCAGACTGATGCACCCTTCCACGAGGGCCTGTCGATGCCGCACCACCACCTTTGGTGGATGCCACAGCGTGAGAATGGGTGGCGGGGCTCTCTGAGCAGCCATGTGCCCTCCCATCACATACCCCTGCTTCCCCTTACTGCAACCATGGCTGGGCCCTGTGAGGGATCAGCTGAAATCTCAAGAGACCTGCCCCAAACTCTCTCAAGAGCAAGATCTTGTGAGTGTTTGAGCAAGCTCTCTTGGGACATGTCTGGCCTTTCGCGAGAGCCCAACTGCCAGGAAGGGGCATGAGGCAGAGGTGGGAAGGGCATGTGTTCTCAGTTCAGGCACCAAGATAAGTTGGGCCAGCGCTGTTTTTGAGAACAACCTTCTCCTTTTGTATTCTATCTATATATGACAGTCAGAGAATGGACATACTCCATATGTCAACCTGTCAATCATAAACTAGTGAGCAAGAAGTTCAGAAAAATAAGTTGAGAGGGTTTATCACATGTTGTACTCAATGATATCAAGATATGTCATATCTCTATCATCCAGCACAGAGCATTTGTGTACATCACCAGATAGTTAGTCACTACACTGTCAAAGCAGCAAGTTCCATAAAAAATGCTAAACCTGGTTTGAGAAATTAAGCGCACACGCACACACACACACCACAAGATAGGCCAGGAATGCAGAGCCACTGGCTTCCTGATAAACCATCTTCAAAAGCTGAAAATTAGGTCCAAGGAAGGTTTGCAGTATCAATTGCTTCCAGTAATAATGTATTAAACCATATGTGAGTTTTCTAAACTTAACAGATGAACCAGCTTCCTTTGTATAGAACATGAAGTTTTAAAATTTAAGGCAAAGACTACTGAGAATACTCATAGTTAAAGGGCAAGAATTATATTTCTCACAGATCAGAAGCTTTAAAGTCTCAGCAATTTAATGTGCAATCCTATGTATGTTTAAACAGAAAAAAGATCTACAGAGCCCAGCATACCCCAGCCAGCATGGCTAGCTGGTGCATCTGGAAGTTGTAGGCCTTTTTCTGTCTAACTATGCATAGGATTGCACCCTTAACTGTAAAACATGTAATATGTATAACTGGTCTCTGTAACAGAGAGATCTGTCTTACAAAACAGTTGTAAAGATGTAAAAAAAAGAAAAGAAAAAGAAAGGTCAAATGCTACAACAACGTTATAATGAAAATGCACACAAATAACAAATCAACATTTTAGAATGGGTATTGAAATAAATCACACAAAGTTATTATGCACAATGTCCAAAAACAAAACCAAGATGTGTCTACCACGTCATATCTTAACAGTGTGGCTATACGTTACTTTAGGAAAGCTGAAGGATCAGACAGAGCAAGAAACAAATGATTCTGAAAATAAAAGGAGCACTTTAGGCTGGTGGAAATATGCTACAGTCAACATAATTATGCAAATGCAGGATTTAACTGACTCACCTTTACAAGTGTCTCAGGAGAAACTTCTTCATCTGGCACCCAGAGCTTGGTTGTCTTTTTTCCTGGCACCTGAGCAAAATTATATATGTTATTCCTTTAATATCTTACACTTATATATACTTTATTGTTACTTCCTTGACACAACTTCACATTATATCATCCAACACAAACAGCAATCACGGTCTTGTGTTCCAAGCAGAGATTCAGATCTGGGTGACTCTCCATATGGAAATTCAATATAAGGTAAATTAATATTCTTCTTTTACCAACAAAAATCAAGTACTTAGAAAAAATTAAAGGCCTGCTAATTTGAAAACTTTCAACTTTGGCCACCCAACTGAGATGCTATTTACATCCTTTGTGAAAATAAATTGGTATTTGCAACTGGATTTGCAACATGGAATGAATAATGGGCACACATTTGGGACAGATTTAATTTTTTAGAGGCTAATTCTCAGTTCTTCCATCAGGAGAAACAAGCAATGACAGCTGTAAAAAAATTGTTTCATAGATCCTCTTAATAAGAGGACAGTGTGTGTACTGGTACTCAGAGAATGGATTATAGCAGGGGTCCTCAAACATTCTACCCCAAGGGCCTAATTGAGCAAGCTGAAAATTACTGAGGCTCAGCAATCACAAAATGGTGACAGATGGAGGCTTCTCTCTCTTATCCTCTTCCCCTTTTTCCAGTTTTTAAATATTATTATCATTAATTAATTAATTTATATTATTGTTAGCCTTGCTCTCTAATGAATTCCTGCTGCCACACCTGCCTATACAGTATGCACGGTGCAGCCATGGCACAAGGCAGTCAAGCAAAGGCACCGGACAGTCTGCAGCACTGAGAACCGCCTGAAGGTTGGCTGAGACTTACTGGTGAGTCCCGACACACAGTCTGAGAAACCCTGGATTACAGTGACTGGGTTCACATGACATGCTAAGCGATCATGGGTGACTGCCCACACACTGTTCTTATCAGGGTAGGTTGTTTTTTTCCCAAATAACCCATCTTGGTAACCAATGATCTGTAGTATGTCATGTGAACCCAGTCATGCCAACTCATCATGGCTAAAGGTTGTTGGGCAGTGAGCCTCTCAGCAAGAACGGCAGAAACCCCTGCCACTCTTGCTGAGCGGAGCTACGATCACCATTTGTGATCATGGGCAAGCCACTGCCCATGCTCGTCCCCTTGCTAGTGACATCCCCTCTAATAGTAATAGTAACGTGCGTAACAGCGGGAAACTGAAGGATACCAGCTTGCCCCTCCTGGACCCCTGTATGTTGGCAAACATACAGGGGTAGAGGAGAAGATAGCCTGTATCGCTATTCCCCTTTCCCATAAAGATCGCTCAGGCTACGTTGGTTTTGACAGGTGTCAAAACCAAGGCAGTGAGAGGGATCTTTAGGGTAAAGCAGGGACATGCGTCTACTTTCATGGGAAGGAGTGGGGAGGGTGGGAGGGAGTGGGGCGCCAATAGGGGACCCCCTAAATGGGCTAGTCCACCCATAAAAGCATGGGAATCCCTCAGGTAAGTGGGTAATTTTAAATCTTTTTCCCCCCACCCCACATAATGAGGGGGAGGTTTAAAATTACCCACACACCTGAGGGATTCCCATGCTTTTATGAGTGAACAAGAACTTTGGGGTGGTCCCCTACTTGGCAACCCAATCCCCACCCACCCCCACCTGTCCCACTGCTTCATATAAAAGTAGACGTGTGCCCCCAGTTTGGGGGAAAGATCGCTGAAGACGCTTGTGTTTTGGGGACACCAAAATCAGGGGGGGGGCAACCCTCTGCCACAGATTCTATTGCCCCAACAGTCCTTGGCAGGGAGTTGGATCCCCCCCCCCCCCCCGGCCAATTTTCACCACAGGGCACTTTTAAATACCTCTAGGCTTGTATTGGATTTTTAAAGAGCCCTGTGCTGAAAGTGAGGGGGGGTGGAATCCAACCCGCTGCCAAGGACCCTTGGGACTACAGAGTCCATGGCAGGCAGTTGGATTCCCCCCTTGATTCCCCCCCCCCCCAAGGACTGCTGAAGCAGCTTTCATTTTGACAGCTTTAAAAATGCAAGCAGCTTCAGCAAGCTTTCCCTGAAACTGGGGATGCATGCCTACTTTTATATGAAGGAGCAGGGGGGGACTGGGATGCCAAGTGGGCGACCACCCCAAAGTTATAGTCCACCCCGAAAAGCATGGGAATCCCTCAGATATGCAGGCAATTTTAAACATTTTTCCCCCACCCCATGGATGGGGAAAAAAAATTACCCACTTAACTGAGGTATTCCAATGCTTTTATGGGTCAACTAGAACCTTAAGGGGGTCTCCTAATTGTCACCCCACTCCCCCCCCCGCTCCTTCCCATGAAAGTAAATTCAAGTCCCCATTTTACCCTGAAGATCCCACTCGACGCAGCTTGATTTATCTTTATGAGTAATGGCGATACAGGCTACCCCGCCTGCATGCCTGTATGTCTGCCAAGTGCAACGTACAGGGGGACAGAAGGCATAAGCCGGCATACATGTTTCCTGCTATCGCACATGTGTACATCTCCAGAAAACTAATGATTAAAAAAAAAACATTTACGCATATTCCCCGGGCGTAGGGAAGTGTGAAAAAAAATTCCTGGTCTCATTTTGTGCACAAACGGGGCCAGCAAAATTTTTAAAAGAGCCAGCAAGGGGGGCTTGGCAGCACCCAGCATCCCAAGTCTCCTGGGATGCCAGGTGGAAGGACTGAGAAGGAGGTAGGGGGGACAAGGGGGCAAATAGTCTAGCAAGTGCGCTAACCACACACTGTGGGTTGTTCACAAAACAATCCACAGTACAAGATTGGTCAACCATCATAGTCTAGCGTGTTGCGTGAACGCACCCAGTGCATGCTATTGCATATGCAGGTTTATTCTCCTCTCACCTAGACTACTGTAATGCGCTCTATGTGGGGTTACCCTTAAAGACGGTTCAGAAGTTGCAGCTGGTGCAGAATGTGGCAGCCCACCTGATTAAAGGCAGCTGTCGATGAGATCACATCACTCCAGTGCTGAAGGAGTTGCATTGCTTACCAGTTGCTTTCTGGGCCCAATTCAAGGTGTTGGTATTGACCTTATACGGTTCCGGCCCAGTCTATCTTAAGGAGCACCTCCAGCAACGCCAGGGATGCCACTCAACGTGATTGGCCTCAGAAGGCCTTCTGTCTGTCCCATCAGCCAGGACAGCTAGACTGGTGAGGACTAGGGAGAGAGCCTTTTCTGTGGTGGCCCCTACTCTGTGGAATTCCCTCCCTAGCGACCTCCGCCATGCCCCCTCTTTGATGAGCTTCCGCTGGGCTTTGAGAACCTGGCTGTTCAGGTGGGCGTTTGGGGTGGGGTTTGTTTGTTTTTTTAGAGCAATGTTATTTTGTACAGTTGATTATGTTGTATTTTGTTGTTATTCATATTGTCCGCCGCCTGGAGTAACCGGGTAGCTGGCCAGATGGGTGGTTAATAAATCTAATAAATAAATACATAAATAAAATTCACAGAATGAGATTATAACTCACTCCCAAAACAAACAAAACAAATGACCACCAGTAGCACATCCAGTTTATAAATTTTATAGCTTTAAAAATTTAAAGTTGTATAGCTTTAAATTTTATACAGATACACAGATTTTAAAATGTGAAATATTTCAGTATAAAACACCATCACAAATAAGAGTATGCTACAATACCACTTATAAACTGAGCCAGAACCAATCTGAAACAGGCCAAACCTCAAGAGGGAACATGGATTAACAATCAACACTTGTATCCAACAGCCAATCAACCCTCATTAATAAATATCATGGCTTGTTTCATCTCATCCTTTACATTGATACCAGCTTATTTCAGCTTATCAATAAACATTGCCTCTTTAATCTCTCCTGTGGAGGCTCCGTTCAACTGCTAGCACAGAGATCTTCACAAAACCAGCGTGTTTTGCTTTTATATGAAGGCACCAAGGTCTAGCAGGTGTTTCATTAGCTAAAATCCAGAAACCAGATGCACTACTGGTGGTCATTTGTTTTGTTTCTGGAGTGCTGTATCATGCGCAGTGCATCACCTGCATATTGGTTGAAGTGTGCACACTGTAATGCTTAGAGAATTTATTCACCAGATGTATCTGGTTGTATTTTAATTAAAAGTTTAAGGGAGGGGAGGGAGTAGAGAGAGAGCCAAATTATTATTTTTGAAAGGTTTAGCTTTTACAACTTTGTTTTGCCTTATTTGATTTTGAGGAGGTTTAAGTTATTTTGTTATTTATTCAGGGAAGTTTACTTTGACAAAGTCTACTGTACAGCTCCTTTCTCTGTGTAATATGAAGAAAACATGGGTTTAATGTAGAAACATCATTTTTTCTACTACTGTGTTCCTCTCTTTGAATTCTTACTACAAAATATAAAGTTACAATTTTAAAAAAAACTTCTTACCCTGTCACTCATTAATAAGTCTTTAACAATAAAGGTGGCCACCAAAGATTTCAATGGGGCAGCAAACTGATCAGGAGCCAACAAGGCTATGTGGCCAATGGAAACCAGAGGTGTAATCAGATGTTCAAGGTTGCTTGGATCAAGACTCTTATGTAGTGGCTAAAATATAAATACAGATATTGAATATAAATGGAAGTAAATGTTGAGATCAACATGACCTTAACTAGCAGTCTATTGCAATAGTTTTAAAATATTTTCAACTGTTCAAAACAATGAATGGAATCTACTACCGCAATCCAAATGTGCTTTAAGAAGTGCATTTTACACATTTTAACACACCTCGTAACTCAAATATTTTCTGGCAGACTTCACTGAACAGTTACAACAAGGTCCCAGACAAATATAAATGCACTACACATTTAAAACATTTTAATTACCTCAAATATCTGTGCAAATTGTGTTTCTTTGCTGGAAAATATTGCATGGATACAGTGAATAGCATACTTGGCTTGACGAGGCGGTCCTTTTTTAGCTTTATGATGCAAAACTGGAAGCAAAGCTCTAAAAGTAAAAAGTTAATTTTTAAAAAAGTGTAAATGTGTCACATGAATTGTGTCCGTATGGATCAACTGTTAGCAGATTAAATGTCTTAGTCTTCTTGCAAAAGGGGCTGAATGAAGGCTAAATACAAATACATGATTTTCATCTACAGTAGTAATAAAACACAACTCTTCTCTGTATGGAAATGGCAGCCAGGCAAGACAAAGAAAATCTCAAAACACAAGTGATGCCTTCATATTTCTTTGAATACGTTATAGGTATACATAAATATTGTAAGTCTGAAGTTACGCCACAGATCTTCAGAAATGTATCTCCAATTTCTCGGGATAATTACATACACACACACAGGAAACATTTTTATTAAAGTTCATAATCTGCCTTTCCAAAAGGCTTTGTATTCTAAGCAGTTTGCATGTGAAGAGCATTTCCCTCACCACTAAAGACTATGGGAAACCCATCATTGCAAGCCTCAAGACTGCAGGCAGCTAAAAATAAAAGTTGAAGAAGTTAAAATGAGATATGTTATCTCTAGCTGTGCCTAAGTTCAGCTTATTTCTTTATTTTTACACGCACACACACAAGTATGTGAGAAGCAAAGAAACAATGGATGATTCAGATGACCCCTCCAGCCACCATATTGTGAAAGTTATAGAAATCTCACAGGCCCAGTCTGGATAGTACTTCTCTCTGTTTTTAGCCAATGCCTGGTGATGAAGCAAGGTCTCGTCTGCCGCCTGCCAGTCCTGTTGGACATTCACATATGCGCACAGTGTTTAAATAGGGTGTACATGCTTAAGATCCAATTTGTTTAGGCCTCAACAGCATAGTCTTGGAATTTATCACTGGGCCTAAGTACGTTGGATACATCTATTCAAATATATCCACATGTTGCTATCCAGCTGATATCCCTGAGATGGGACAAATTCACCAGCTGGGCAAGGAAGAAAGACACATTTTTGTTTCCCTACCACACATAGGACAAAGACCGGAGAAAGGTATTGTCCAAATTGGCCCACAGGAGAGTAAATCCACAAAACTGAAGTATATATATTTCATTGTCTGAGTCTATGAATGTTGCGCTCTAAGTACATAGGTCCTTTTCAAATGTTAAATTGAATGCACAATAAGCAAGCAAGCAAGCACAAGGCAGGTGGATGTGATTCTACTCTTGTACAGTCTGAATGCCTACACTTGACTATACACACCATCACTCCACTGTAAGGGAAAATAGTCGTGCTGCTCAGCCTTGGCTAGAGAAGCAAGAAAAGTTCCTTACCTCTTTTTAAAAGTATATGCGTAACTGTACACTTCTCTACAATTGTAATTTAGTAAATGCAATAGGTGCAACCCAGCCCCATAAAAATCAACGATCATTTCATTATTGACTACAGAAAGAGATAAATTCTGCCCAATATTTCTAAAATGTCATTTAATAAAGAATGCCTGACAGCACAATATTTAACTCACGATCGGATGTGTGGGAAGTCCTCTTCAATTTTGCTTCCTGTGTTCTTGAAAATTTGCAATGCAGCTTCAGCTACCTTTTCATCATCCATTTTCAGACAAGCCAGAAGGGATTCAAAAGTTTCAGCTGAATGGAATGAGATAGGGTGTGTAAACGAAAGCACCTGCAAGAATAAGTAACAAGGCTCTTTTAAAGTTTAATCCTCACATTTATTTGTACCCCGTATTTCTACCAAAAAATGGCACTCAAGGCAGATTACCACATACAGACAGATTACACTGCTGTATTTGCTCAGCTCAATTCTGAAGTCATTTCAAAGGTACCAAGATAAACAAGAGAAATCTCCAGTAAAAAAAAGAAAAACCCACTGTATGCCAACTTGTATCCAATGGCAGCAATCCAAATTATAACAAAAGCTGTTAACTGTATAATTAAAATGCACACAGAATATATGACAAGATGGACTGGAACACAGAACTTATGCTCTTCACTTATCAAGAATATGTTATAGTTATGAAGTAGCTGCAGCCTACACATGTTCCCTGAACTAATTAATATTGTTAAGTTTGTTTCTCGCTTTAGACCAAGCCAATCAAAACAGCATAGCTTCCATTTTTCAGTCACTGTATCAGGTTTACAGCAGACCAACCCAACTATGGTTTTACTGATCACAGAATTATAGTCCTGCTTCACATGTAACAACAGCCCGTGGGTTAAACAACCCACAGGCTGTCAGGGATGAGAGGGAGACTGCCTTTTGTGCACCTGCCATTTCAGCTTTTACTCAACAACCTACGACTGGCCTGTTCATAGGTCATTGAGAGTGATGTGTGAACCCTGAGTGCTGAGTCATTTAGGGGATAAATAACCCAGTGGTTAACCCATAGACAGCATGCCTGCTCTCTCCAGCTCATGCATAATAGCCCAAGAGACAACAAATTAAAAGGTATCCAAAGAAAACTGACACCTGGTTTTTTTGGAAGCAAAATCAATCCAGTTGTCAAGCCCTAGTGACAACTGGATTGATTTTGCATCCAAGCAGCCAAGTTGGAATGGATGAAAGTGATTTTATCTATAAAGTGCTCAACAAATTCATCACAACAGAAATCCAAGAGTTCTATTCTATAACCCCACTGGCCAGATTCTACAAGACTTCTTTCTCATCGCTAGTCAACACTGAGAAAACATGATATTGTTGGTGAAGTAAGATTTCATTGCCACAGAGTTGGTTCTTATATGTGCTCTTTCTTGCATTTGGTCATATTTGGCCCCAATAATTTGTGTTCTAGCTATCCTTTGTGTTCTAGCCAGAAAATCCTTGACACACATCAGGAAAACAACTGAGGCCTCTTGTGCATTCCAGATGTTTTGGACTGCTGCTCACATCAGCCCCAACCAGCACAGCCAATGCTCAGAGATTATGGGAGCTGTAGCGAAAAGCAAGGGAGAAAGGGGAAGATATATCCAACTGAATGCAGAGTTCCAGAGAATAGCAAGGACAGACAAGAAGGCCTTCTTAAATGAACAACGCAAAGAAATCGAGGAAAACAACAGAATGGGAAAGACTAGAGATCTCTTCAAGAAAATCGGAGATCTCAAGGGAACGTTTTGTGCAAAGACGGGCATGATAAAGGACAAAGAAGGCAGGGACCTAACAGAAGCAGATGAGATTAAGAAGAGGTGGAAAGAATACACAGAAGAACTATACAGGAAAGATCTGAATGTCCCTGATAGCCATGAGAGTGCGGTCACTGAACTTGAGCCGGACATCCTCGAGAGTGAAGTCAAATGGACCTTAGGAAGCATTACTAACAACAAAGCTAGCAGAGATGACAGTATTCCAGCTGAGCTATTTAAAATCCTAAAAGATGATGCTGTTAAAGTGCTGCACTCAATATGCCAACAAATTTGGAACACTCAACAGTGGCCGCAAGACTGGAAAAGGTCAGTTTACATTCCAATTCCAAAGAAGGGCAATGCCAAAGAGTGTTCAAACTACCGCACAATTGCGCTCATTTCACATGCCAGCAAGGTGATGCTCAAAATCCTACAAGCTAGGCTTCAGCAGTATGCGAACCGAGAACTACCGGAAGTACAAGCTGGGTTTCGAAGAGGCAGAGGAACTAGAGATCAAATCGCCAACATTCGCTGCATCAAGCAAGAGAATTCCAGAAAAATGTCTATTTCTGCTTCATTGACTACTCTAAAGCCTTTGTGTGGATCACAACAAACTGTGGCAAATTCTGCAAGAGATGGGAGTACCAGACCACCTTACCTGTCTCCTGAGAAACCTGTACGAGGGTCAAGAAGCAACAGTAAGAACCAGAGATGGAACAACCGATTGGTTCAAAATTGGGAAAGGAGTACGACAAGGCTGCATATTGTCACCCTGCTTATTTAACTTATATGCAGAGTACATCATGAGAAATGCCGGGTTGGATGAATCAGAGGTCGGAATTAAGATTGCCGGGAGAATTATCAACAACCTCCGATATGCAGACGATACCACCCTAATGGCAGAAAGCGAAGAGGATCTCAAGAGCCTCTTGTTGAGGGTGAAAGAGGAGAGTGCAAAAGCTGGTCTGAAACTCAACATTAAAAAAACGAAGATCATGGCATCTGGCCCCATCACTTCCTGGCATATAGAAGGGGAAGAAATGGAAGCAGTGACAGATTTTACTTTCTTGGGCTCCAAGATCACCGCAGACGGTGACTGTAGCCATGAAATTAAAAGACGCTTGCTCCTTGGGAGGAAAGCTATGGCAAACCTAGACAGCATAGTCAGAAGCAGAGACATCACCTTGCCGACAAAGGTTTGTATAATCAAAGCTATGGTTTTCCCAGTAGTAATGTATGGCTGTGAGAGCTGGACTATAAGGAAGGCTGAGCGCCGAAGAATTGATGCTTTCGAACTGTGGTGCTGGAGAAGACTCTTACGAGTCCCCTGGACTGCAAGGAGGTCAAATCAGTCCATCCTAAAGGAAATCAACCCTGAGTGCTCATTGGAAGGACAGATACTGAAGCTGAAGCTCCAATATTTTGGCCACCTAATGCGAAGAGAAAACTCCCTGGAAAAGACCCTGATGCTGGGAAAGACTGAAGGCAAAAGGAGAAGGGGACGGCAGAGGATGAGATGGCTAGATAGCATCACGGATGCAATGAATATGAACTTGAGCACGCTCCGGGAGAGAGCGCAGGACAGGAAGGCCTGGCGTGCTATGGTCCATGGGGTCACGAAGAGTCGGACACGACTGAATGACTGAACAACTGCTTCTGCTGTTCATTCCACGTCTTATATAGAAAGAAAGATTAGTGAATAATTCAACTGATTTCTTATTACATTTTTTTATCCCACCCTTCTTCCAAGGAGCACTGGGTAGCACACATTGTCCTCTCTGCCATTTTATCTTCATTTCAGGCCTGTGAGGCTGGCATGAGGCCGCTCCTTCAGCCTCATGACTGAGCAGGATATTGAATTTCACTCTCCCTGGTCTGAGTTCAGCATGGGCTGCTGCACTTAGCATGTGTACGCTTCCATAGTCAGTGGAGGTGAACATGGAAAGAGGATGCCTGAAGCAAACGTTACCGCAAAGATTACACTCCATCTTCAGTGGGTTTTCCCTTTTCATAATCAGCTTTTATTTTAATATTTCCATTAAACATCTCTTCTGGTTTCTTGTTTCTGTGCCATTTTTAAATGTTATGTGTTCCTTTAGGGTTTTTTTTGTTTTTGTTTATCCTACTTGATCCCAAAGGTTTCAGTTAAGTTACAGTATATAAACATGTCTTGTTCAAATAAATGAAATAGGTAGTGCATGACAAATACATACCCCTGACTAAAGTGCTGCTAGAAAAAGTGGGTGTGGTGGGGAGGTATTATAGGGGCTCCAAAAGAGGCTTTGGTGCGGTCTTTTGAGAGCTTCCAGGTTAAGGACATTTCACAGTTGTGGAGCAGTCCTTTTCATGCATTTGAGGGAGGGCCAGCCCAAGACATTTGCTGCCTGAAGCAAAGGGCAAGATGGCAGCTCCCAGTCCATGTCCAGAAGCTGACTAGACTGGCAGCTGAATCTCACATCAACATTGGCAATGGAACAATGTCTTCCACCACACCTGAGGGCAGAAGGCTAGCTTACAGGGCGCAGGGCAGGCTGAGTGGCACACAAACCCTGTCCTCCCGCAACTCGCCACCATTCCCTGGCCCTTAGCATCTTCTGCCTAATGGTAGGGCTGGTGCTGCTTTGATGCCATAACTTGCTGGAAAGATGGTATTATTAATGTGCTCCCAGCTGGTGTAGGCGATCTCTAATAAGCTGGACTCTTAACTATACTAGGTGTAAGGTATTAAGGGGTATGAATGTGACATGGAGCAGCAGCAGAGTACAGGAACTTTATATGGCTTGCCCTAGGTTCCCTCTGCTCACATTCCATTCTGCTGGCAGCCAGCCTGGATTACTGAGGCTACAAGCAAAAGTGACTTTGCCATCCTTGCTGCTGTTATTTGTGGTACAGTTCTAGTGTAATGGGATAGTGCAAGTGTCTACCCCTTTCATAGACACAGATCTGGGACCTATTGTGGATATACCGCTCGCAGATCTGTTCTTGGTACATCCATATTGCAAATCTCAACCCATCTCACAAAGCCATCACACACATATATGACGGTATGAACTCACCCCAAGTAAAGACTCTTTACGAGTCCCCTGGACTGCAAGGAGGTCAAATCAGTCCATCCTAAAGGAAATCAACCCTGACTGCTCATTGGAAGAACAGATACTGAAGCTGAAGCTCAAATATTTTGGCCACCTAATGCGAAGAGAAAACTCTCTGGAAAAGACCCTGATGCTGGGAAAGACTGAAGGCAAAAGGAGAAGGGGACGGCAGAGGATGAGATGGCTAGATAGCATCACCGATGCAATGAGTATGAACTTGAGCACGCTCCGGGAGAGAGCGCAGGACAGGAAGGCCTGGCGTGCTATGGTCCATGGGGTCACGAAGAGTCGGACACAACTGAACGACTGAACAACAAGTCCAGAACACTTGCAGGGCACCAGGTTGCCTCCCCCTGCTCTAGGAGACCATTCTAATAGGTTCCACTCCCCGTGAAGAGGCTAGAGCCTGCTGCAAATCTAAATCTAACCAGATAATGATCTGACTATGACAAGGGAACCACTTCAGGTTTCCCCCTTCAGAAGTCACCCTCTTAATCATCACCTAAGCTGAAGTTATTTACTATAATGCTTAGCTAACAGAGTTATGTAAAAATGGTTTATGATTTTTGTGCTATAGGACTTTTGTGACTGTATGTAATTCAGACAATTTGTATGATCACTGCTGGACAATACAGTATGTGAGTGTAAGTGTTTATATAATATTGACTGTTGTACACGTTTGGTGTTACCTGCAATCTTTTGTGCCGAGTCCTATTGGCTACTTTTGTCTTGATAGCCTTTTCTCACTGAAGACTTCAAAACAGAGATACCAACCTGCACTTTGACTACAGTTACAGTACTTTGTATATTGGATATTACAAGTCACAGCACTTTATATATTGGATATGTATATGTCCATTTTTGCAACACATATGTATGTTCTGTTGTACTTGTGTACTTTTTAAATACACGTTATGGAGTAATTGGATTTTTCTGTTGTAGTTTGAACTGGGGAGTGCTTTTTTTGTTTGGCATTCTGTGGTCATGCACTTTCCCTTTCCATTGCTTTGGTAGCTAACAGGGTCCACAGGATGGTTCATCTAAATATATTTTTAAATCTCTTAAAATTTACATCATAAAACTATTATCACAATAGTGCTTCTCACTAAATGGAAGAGGGTCTTCACCTTAAGCAATTCAAGACCTGCCCTGATTGCCTGATCAGTAGGTACACCTTCATCTTCATCATCTGCTGTTCCATCTATAGATTTGTTCACTTGTTTAATCAGGGCACTAACAAAGAAAAGATATCAAAATTAATCATTTATAAGTTGTAACTAGTAGTGCTCACATGGCTAGTCACCAGCACATAATTTTTGCTTCTTGGTTTGCTTAAGATGTAAATTTCCCCGCCTTCTTAATAAGTAAATAAATCTACACTACTAAAAACAGCCCTGCTTGAATCTGAATTAACAGTACTGAGTGTTATTACGCTATTATGAAGAATATTTTCTCTTGCTTTTTAACATTTTTTTACAGACACACATCTAAGCAAACATCCCAAATGGAAAACCAGGATACTACACTATTCGCAAGTGTCTTTAATCATAAAAAATAAATGTAAGGTAGTATTTTACATTATTTCATGCTATAAGCAAATATCACTGAAATAAGATTAAGATCTTTCTCACGTTTGGATTTTTAAAAATTCGTTGTAACAAGCATTTGTTACAAACAAGCATTCTCCCCTCCCCACATCAAATGCTCCTGGAACAATGCTATGCACACAATATGTATCTTCATTCCTGGGGAATTTGGGGTGCGGAAATGAATGCCGCCGGCTCTCCAGAACAGCTTCTCTCTCACTGCTACCAGTAGCAGTGGTGGAAACAAAACCTCTTCTCACCTTCACTCTGGACAAGAAAATTAGAAGCTGCCACTGCCAGCATCACAATCACCCCATCTCCAATGAAACACTGTGAATGTTTGGCCTCCAAAATTGCCTGAATTCATATCTCCCTCTAAAGAAAACTGGCAAAGATTTAAATATGGCAATTTTCATCTCAGTCCTAGATATAAGCAGCTAAAATATAAGCATCAGGAGCAAGAACTAAAACTTCTCAGTGATATTAAACCTTTTATACAAACATGAAAATATATACCTGATAGATTCTGTATCAATGTGTACAGGGGCTATCCTCTCCAGAAGGAACTTTATCATTTCCAGGAATGGGTTTGTAGGCTGCTTGGGATTGCCCAACTTCTTTGTAATTTCTCGCTGCAATATTCATTGTAAATATATTAACAAACAGACAATTCGATAACCAACATCAGTTGTATTTTAAAATCTGTTCTTACCACACATCCTTCAGCTTGTTTACATGAACAAATTGGGCTAACAAGCGTTTCTAGCTGGTGCCTTATTTTGTCATCATCTTCCAGAACCTGAGTGAATTTCTTCATGAAATCCTGTGCTTTGCCAGGATCTGGCAAGTTTCCTTCAAAGAAGTAAAATAAGGTTATGTTCAATGTAGCTTTGATACTTAAAAAAAAAAGGAGGGGGGGAGCTAATCCTTTCAAAAAGCACAGTCAGCTTCCACCATGGATGGCTTTCTTCACTGATGGGTCCCAGCACATCCTGATCCAACAACAGTCTGCTGGAGACATACCCAGGCACAAATCTTTAGGTAAGTTCACCTTCATAAGCCCAAGAATAATTCCCTGAGCTGAAAGTAATGGCAAACTACCACTACCAGCTATGGAATATGACAGAGCTGCCATGACCTTTCAGAGCTTCATCCACATAAGAATCAAAGAGTTTTATGAATTGATGAAAAAGTATTAGGAAAACTAACCTTAAAGGCTATAACTCAAAAATATAAGATATATACTGTTAGATATGCATTTTAACTATGGATGAGAGAATTTCACCCATTTCACTTCATTACTGCTTTGTGGAATAGCTATGCTCTGCATTCTGCTCTACTTGCCTTCCATTTTAACTGAGGGTTTCTAAAATTAAATTCTAAAATTAATTTTGTAACTGGTATATAATTAGCTTGCCACAGTTTTCAGATTCTTCGGTTTCTCCTGCTCACCCTGCCTCCCCACCCATTTCCAGTGCACCATCACATCATGATTCTTTTTTGTACTGTTTTGTCAACATTCATTTGATCTGTGAATCAACAGGGAGGATGAAAAGAGGACATAAAGAGAAGAACCTGAAAGCTGCAGCAAACAGTGCATGGTGCACAGCAATCTATACAGAGTCCAGTCAGCCACAGAAGAATGGTGAATAGGAAATACATCAGTACCAGTCTACAAACAAGACTAGGTAATTCAGGGGGAAAAACCAACTCCAGGGAGAAATCCAGGGAGAACCTCAGAAGCATCCCTATTTATTAAAAGTTTAAGTCAGAGGTGGGCAACTTATGGTTTTCCAAGTGTTTGGCCTACAACTCGCATTAGCCCTAGCCAGCATAGCCAATGGTGAGGGCTGATAGGAGTTGTAGGCCTAAACATCTGGAGGGCCACTAGTTGCCCACCTCAGTCTAGGGGGTATAATGAAGACATGGATGAAACAAAAAGGGAACTTGCCAAAGGGTGTTTCCCTACCCCTTCTCATGCAGCTCACTGTGCCCCTGGAAAGTTGGGGAGAACCTTCTAAAGAAGAGTATGGGCTTTGGTACAAGGGGCTGGTGGTGGAGAAGCAGATTCCTGTAAGGTGCCTCCACTCAATTTTGGGCAATTCCCCTTTCGTGCTATAGTCCTCTGTGCAACCTCCCATACTGATCAGAAGGTCCTGCAACCCTCCGGTGAGGCTGCAGTGGGGAGAAGAGATGGGTAAGCCTTCTTCCATGAGCTTACTTCTGCTCATAGTACTCAGGATCTAACCCCAAGTAATAAATATTAAAACAGAGCTGGATATTCAGCACAATTCTTCCCCATAATTTGAAAAATAACTTATAGGACAACTTAGGGCAAGAAATGTTTGATACCAGTAGACTGCATGAATTGTGTGAGATATTTTATTTAGATTTTTAAATCACTGCAGAGGCTCTTGGCAGGTGGTAGCATATGAATTAGCCACCATAAAAGTAATAAAAGTACTAAATGTTACAGCCTGAGCCCTCACCAACACTTACTCCCGTAACCAAATGGTAACTGATAGAATGAATTCCCTGCTTCTATTAACCAATGGACTCTATCAGGGGAATGTGTATATAACAGGTTATCATATCAGAAGAAGCACCATTCTGAAAACCCATGTATGGAACACAATACTGGATGAAATCTTTTATAGATTTCATACAATGTAGCTAATACATAAGGACACAGATTCTGGAAAAGGATTTATCCTACCTTCCAGGTCAGCTTTCAAACCAATCAACTGTAACTATATTAGTGCTTAGGCTCTGGCCCAGAACAATATTTTTTCATGCAACTTGTTCTAGTTCATTTCAAAATTCACTACCATGACACTCCTTCAGAGTTAGGAAGTGCTTGAATCAACAGTTCAGTGCTAAAAAGTTAACAAGGAAGCAGTATTTTCTCAAGTATTAAACTTTAAAACTATTTTAAAAAAACTTACTTGTTATTACCATCACTTTTGAAAATATAGCTTTACTACTGGCATCTGTCTGGAAATTAAGAGAAAAAAAACATTTCAGTGTCAAGTCTTTACAATATAATATATAATGCTACACAATACACCATTATTTCAGCAATAGGTAAGATCATTCCAATTAATTTACATATAACACTTATACAGATGAGAATTTCATGCAGTCCATATTTTCAAGGAACCAACCTGATTTGCACTTCCCAGACTCCTACATGAATCAAAACAGTTATCCTTTAGGTTTAACACTTTAACACTAAAATTTTAAGATACAGTTCTCAGTTCACAAAACATATCAAATGTGTACTAAAATCTATATTTTAAGTTAAAGTTAAAATGAGTACAAAAGTGTGTATTTTAGGATATAATGTGAACAAAAACATATTTTATGATACAATGTGAACAGAAATACATATTTCAGGATACGGAGTATCCCTGGGTTGTTGAGCTCCACCCAGTTGCAGAAGGAACAATTAAGCAGTGAGAATCAGCACGCTCACTCATTCTTGTTTGATTCACAGCAAAGCACTGTTTAACAAACCATGGGTTGTTGTGACGTGCGATCCGAGTCAGAGTTCTCTCACATGAACGGCATTTTGGTATTGCGGCCATCATCAAAACCAAACATTAAAAAAACGATTAAGAGATCAAGGTTTAACTAATTAATTGCAAAAAATATTTTTTATTAAAACTTGTAATAGATTTCACAAGAGTAACAAGATTGTGCAAATCTACCAAATACCCCCAAACATTGGTATTAGTGTTTATGAGATACAGAGGTATCTAGTGCTTAGTAGGCAGCTAATAGGAACCATAATAGCCACCCTTAATCTTTACTAGAGCTCACTTGATTTCAGCCAACAGTACTGTTGGTTCACTTACTGCTGGAAGTTGTTCCCTTTAAAAATATATGTATTCATAATATAAAAAATAACAGTAGCAAACGTATTGTATTCTAAATATGAAAAATCAACTACAGGAAAGAAAAAAGAATAATTCAAAAATAAATACTAAGGACCAGCCCTCTTTGAGTAACTTAGGGCCGGCAGCCTCCAAATTCGTAGGCAACTGACTATCCAATGCAGGGCAGGCATTTGCGGCTTGATGGCCAATTGGCCTGGAGCGGGGGGGGGGGGGGCAGACAGCACATAGGAAGTGTCATACCAGCGTGTCTGCTGCCCCCGCCCCCAGGAACACCTCCTTTTCCTCCACTCTATGCTGCTCCTCTGAGCACAGAGCCAGGGATGAAACGTACCTCCTACAAGGTGGCAGGGGAGGAAGCAGTTTTCTGGGAACTAACCTCAAGCACTGGCTCCAAAGTCGGTTCCTGAAAACCGAAAAACCCTATGGCCATCTGGCCGCTGTCTAGCTGCCATAGGATTGCACCCTTAATTCCATACACATTTTGAATTTTCATCTCAAAAAATAAGCTAATTTACAGAAACATTACTTGACTATGCCATTTGATAGTGTCATTTCAGTACACAACACAGTTACCATCTTCATAATAATACATTGGCTGTTCTCATTCTTCCCACAGATATACAAAATGACATGACTTTATGTCCATTTTCTCTTATCTAAATGCAGGAACAGGCCATCAATACCAGCTCTCCATGCTAATTACATCAAAATTTGCCTACAATCAGAGAAAATATTAATAGCATGTCAGGAACGGGTACATTAGTCAAGGTTGAGGCCTCGTTGATATAGTGGGGGTATTGGAACGACTATTTTAAAAAGTCAACAAGTAGAAATAAATATAAATTTTAGCTTATGTGATTGATACCAGAAATTTGCCAGGAATTATTTCTTTTACCATCCCTTCGTCCAGCAATACATATAAATTTTCTCCAAGTTACCAATTTTAAAACTGCCAGTGATATATTCTACTGCTTACAGTTTTCAGCCAACTGCAAGAGGAGGAGAGATAATATTTCTAATGCAATTGTTAAAAGTACTGGAACACAGTTGAGCCCGCAAAACAGCTCTACTAATTCAAACTTATCATTAAGAGGGAATGAAATCCAACACTGCTCTTGGAGTCTGTTAGGTTTTTTCCACAAAGTCTTCCAGAGGATTAAACACAAATGAGGCAATTTCTTGGAATTAAGCTCTATTTCTTATCAGAAAAGCCATGCAACATAAGGCACTGATTACCTGTCAGAATTCTGCATAATCTGCTTTAAAAGCCCTTTCACAGATCACTTATTTAGATATACAACTCTATGATCACATGTTCCTTCTGAGTTGCCATTACAACTGCAATTCTGCTACCTTAATACGGTGATGGGCATCAAACATTCCTGACATTTCTAAAAAGCTCTGATAGTTCCCCATATCAGAGAAACTATGGAAAAACAAGGGGAAATTATTCTACATAATGCCTTTTGTTGGTCTCAGAATCAAGGAAAATGTCTTAGGTTGAGACAAAGCAATAATGAAACTATAGCAACTCTCTTAAATTTGAGGCAAAGAACGTATAAACTGCACATAACACCCATCCACCTACCTAACATTTAAGCATCCAAATTTATATAAATATCTATATATTTTCCCATGTACTAAAGTGCTAAACCCTTGCCATCATCTTGGGTGTTTTGAACTAAGGACTGGTTCACATGAGATCCACTTAGGTGCAAAGAAAGCTAATGGCAGGCCAATTGTTCCCTCAGGAATGCCTGAACTCATGCTATCACTTCACCCAAGAATGAAATATAATAATAAAGGTTATGTTGATAGTACCCCAGTAGCTGCTTCAATAGCTAACATTATCAAAAGGACTTGAGAAAAAAGTTCTCATTTTATCTTACTGTGAGCCCTTTACTCAACACACAGATCTGATTAGCATGTAAAGGTAATTCATGGGTTGTTCAACCCACAAATAGCCAGAATACAGCAAGAGCGAGCGAGTGCACTGCCTCCTGCATGCTCATCTGTTCCACATTACGTCCAGCTTTGTAAACAACCCAGGAACACCCAAGGAAATCCATCATTCTGGGTTGTTTAGCATTAAACAACCCAGAGTTTTAATCCAACAACAAACCATGGGTGATTGCGGAGTTAAAACTCTGGGTTGTTTAACCCTACACAACCCGGAGTGCCAGGTTCTTACATCATTACAACAATCCACAAATGGGGCATTCCTGGGTTGTTTATAAAGCCAGATGTAAAGCAGAAGCAATGAGCATATGGGAGGCAGTGTGCTAGCTCACTCCAGCGTAGCCATGACTAATTATGGGTTGTTTAACCCACAGGTAGCCATGATGTCTAAACCAGGTCATAGTTAAATATTCTTCAGACAAAACTTCTCCCACATAAAAGCAGCCTGACTGGTTCAGACCAAAAGTCCATTGAATCCACCTGTTTCCAATAGTAGCCACTTAGATACATCAACAAACCTAGAAACAGGGCATGATGGCAATAGACTTCTGCTGTCCCCCCCACCCCCTTACTTCAATAGTATGCTTACTGCCTTAACCTGGAGGTTCCATATAGCTATCATGGCTAATTGCACTAGTAGACTAATATATGAATTTGTCTAACCCCTTTTAAGAGTCTATAGGAGTTACAACTCCCTCTCCAGGCATCCTGTCTGTTTGGGTATCAATCTAGAACAGTACTTGGTGATTTTTGTAAACCGCCCAGACAGCTTCGGCTGGTGGGTGGTACAGAAATGAAATAAAGAAAAAAATAATGAAATAAATAAGTAAATAAAAATAACTAGGACAGATTGGGAATTCTGCTAGGGTACTGCCAGCCTACAAGCGTGCAGTCTCCCTGCCTTTGCTGACAGAGGTGGTCTCTGAGTTAGCACTGGAAACTTCCAGGATGATTCTCCTGGGGAAATTTAAACAGCTATGCAGAAGATACTTTGTCTGGGGTGGCCCAAAATGGCATAGCCACCATGATAACCACTGAGCTGACATCACTCCAGCACATATATCAGGATGTATTCTGGAATTGATATTCTCAGCCTAGCAGAAGGATGGTGATCTGATAGTGAGGGATTTTATTTTATAAATAATACCATTTATAAAATAAGAAAATCATGGTCAATTACTTTCTGTTGAGATTTATGCTTTCAGTGGCTTTTCCACTCTTCAAGGATGGGGAACCTATATTTTAATAGACCATTTTAGGTCTGCTCCCAGGGGATAATGGATTCCAACAGATTCATGAGGGCTTTGGGGGATTTTTCAGCTGGTATCCTGTCAAAGTCCTAGTTACTCTCTGGAATGGAGGGATGACTTGAGCAGTTGCCATGATTGCACCCAGCACCTTCTCCTGCTGAGCAAAACCTCATTGGCATATACCTGAGCTGAGGGCAATGAAGCAGGTAGATGGCTGGAAAGGAGGTGGAGAAAAACTCATGACAAGTGCGACCAAACGTAAGTTAGAATCCACTATTGAGCCTACTCT
Organism: Heloderma suspectum; assembly: GCF_057233095.1. Classification (NCBI taxonomy): domain Eukaryota; kingdom Metazoa; phylum Chordata; class Lepidosauria; order Squamata; family Helodermatidae; genus Heloderma; species Heloderma suspectum. The sequence continues at coordinate 39,513,237 of NC_139460.1, read as the reverse complement.
GCGGTGGTGAAGGTGGCAAATAAGTGTTTTTTTCCCCACTTTCACTGCATCCTCTTAGTGTCATCCAATGGTGCTTTTCCAGGTTGTTTAATCTGGCCAAATGTGAGATTTGCAATCTGGCCAAGTGTGAGATTTGGTGGGAATTCTCCATAGCTTGGTGTGTCATATTTGCAAGATATTTCAAGGATAAGATTGCTAGCATCTGCCACTACTTGGTATTAACTCCAGCAGGTTTTAGATGCAACTGGTTATTTAGATCTGTTCCAATCTGGCTTCCAGCCTTGTTATGGGATGGAAACAGTCTTGGCTGTACTCATGAGTGACTTTCACCTGGGTATGGATAAGGGGAGTGTAACCTTATTGGTTCTCCTGGACTTTTCAGCAGCCTTTGATACTACTGACCATGGTATTCTTCTGGCTAGTCTTGCTGGGGTGGGCTTGGGCCCATGTGTCATCATCAGTAGGCAGATGACACACAGCTCTACCTCTCACTTCCACTTACTATTTACAAGAAAGCTGTGTAACTCCTGAACTCCTCTCAATAGTTTTAGATACCATCGACCATTGTATCCTTCATGACAAGACGTCCAAATCAAGTGTTTGGCAGTGGTTCTGCTTTTATTTGGATGGTTCATTCCTCCAGAGGGTGCTGCTAGGGGAGCACTGCCAAATCCCATAGCTGCTTTGCTTTGAGGTTTATTCTCCATTCGATGATGTTTAACCTCTACATGAAAGTGCTGGGAGCGGTTTTCCAGAGATTTGGAATATGCAGATTACATCGAGTTTCCTCTCACTTTTTATCTAATTCAAGTTAGGATGTGGGTGACCTAAATCACTGGGCGTGTAATGGACTGGATGAGGTCTAGGAGCTGCTCCCGCCAAGTGAAGTGAGGTAGGTGGCTAAAAGGGACAGGGCCTTCCAGGTGGTGATACCCTGGTTGTGGAATTCATTCCCCTGGTGCCTGGCACCTCCTTTATGGTCATTTCAGCACCAGGTAAAGATTTATTTTTCTCCCAGTATTTAAACAATCCATGATTTTAGCATTCTGTGTTGTGCATTCCTGAATTACTTGCTTTTATTCTTCTCTGTTGGGAATGTTTATGCTGCCAATTGTTATTTTATTATTTTGTACTTTCAGTTGTATTTCTAAATGTATACTGTAAGCCACCAGAGAACAATGTTATTGGGTGGCCTTACATAAATATAGTAAATAAAATAAAGTAATGTAGAACAGTGGCTATCACCACATCTTGTGACACCAAATCACATTAATTATATGTTGTGTAAAATTTATTTATTTATTTAAAATATTTGTATCCTGCCCTGTATCTCAGGGTGGCATACAGATAAAATCAATTTAAACAGTGTAAAACAATACATTATTTAAATAGCTAAAAACATATTAAATCATTAAGCTAGCTAATACCAATTTAAAATCAAAAACAGTTAAATCAGTGTACAAACTCAGGGAATCCAATTAGCCTTCAAAGGCTTTGGTAAAAAGCCATGTTTTAACTTGGCGCTGAAATGAAACCAGTGTCTGTGTCAATTGGGCCTCCAAGGGGAGGTCATTCCACAACTGGGGTGCCACAGAAAAAAAAAGCTCTATCCCACATCCCACTGTAGTGTATGTCTTGCCCTGGTGGAACGCAGAGGAGGGCTCCTCCAACAGATCTCAATCCTTGGGCAGGCATATATAGGGGTATATATCTGTCCTAAATCTACTGTGTATCAATTTCATTGGGTGACCCCACATTTTAGTGTTGGGAGAAAGAGGAAATTTTATATGTTTCTATTGTTCCCACTCTTCCCCTTATTCCCTAAGTTTCTTTGGACTTCTTGGATTTTTAAAACTTATCTATAGACATTAAACTCTTTGCATGTGAGGCAAGATCTGGACCTGCGCAGAGAAATTTTTATGAAGAAAAAAATCAATACTTTAAGAACCACCAGCAGCTAGCTCACCTGTCCATAAAAGTGACAACGAAAAAACCTAGGAAGCATTACAGAACTACTATCCCCACCAGGAGGTGCAGATTTGTAGCCATAATGATAAAACTAAAGCCTTTTATAAGTGATATTCCTATCGCTGAAGGCATCAGAATAAAAAATTAAAAGCTTGGGCCTGAGAAAGAAAGAAACCAAGCAAAGACATTACTTAGGAAGAGCTAAGAGGGAACCACAGATCCAACACAATATTTGGGTTATTAAGGAGTGTTGAAAGGACCTGAAATTGAACTTTTTGCCTTTCTGGGTGTTAAAGGCATCTTTATTAAAGTTAGGCAGGAAAACCAAAAAGCCTCAGAACCACAAGAGGGAGCTTTTTCAATAAAAAGGGTTCAGAACTTCGGAAAGGATGCATATTTCTTTAACATACAAGACGGACTTGTAGGATATGTGTGTACCCACTCAGGAGCCAGCTACCACGTAAGCAAATTCTGTTAAAATTTTCAATTGAAGCCTACCTCAGCATCCCCTAATGTATCAAACGTGTATCAGTCTTCCTCAACCAGATGTGTTGGATTGCAGCTCCATCATTCCTAGACAATATGGCCAGTCGAACACATTGCAGTCGAACACATCTGGTGGGCAACAGGTTGGGTAAGACTGCTGTGTATAAGAATGAAAATGTGTTCCTTCTATTTAAATTCCTTGCTTTTAAAACTCTACTGATTTGTAAGAAGCCTTTACAATAGGCGATCATTTCTTAATTTCATATTTATTTACTCCCTCCATTTTTATATTGCCCTTCCTCCAAGGAACACAGGGTTCTTCCCCCCTCCCACCCACACACATTTTATCCTCACAACTATCGTGTGAGGTAATTTCAGTTGAGCAACAGTAACTTGTCCAAGTTCACTTAGGGTGCAATCCTATGGCCGCCAGTCAGTGGCTAGACAGCCATAGGACAGGCTGTCTAGCCAGTGAAGACAATGATGGTGGAAGCGGCGGTGTTTGCGCGGCAGCGTCAGGGGGGACCCAAGGCAGGGTTCGACATCCGAATCCTGCTTCAGGTTTGGGGCCGAGTCAGGTCGGGGGGGGGGGGGGGAGGCAAATCTGCCTGAGTCGAATTGGGTCTGCCTTAGAAGCCACAAACCGAGTCGGATTGGGGGATTGGGGGAGGGGGGTCCTTGCACAGCTCTAATAAATAGCAAGGTGGAAGGTGGGGGTTTTGGCAGGAAACTTGCTTATTCTAATTATGCATTCATGACCTGGAACTCCCAAGTGAATGCAATAGTCACATTAACCATGTGTTGCAAAGCACTGACTTTGTGATATGGATGGGGGATAATTTTGTCTGGTCTGCATTTTTAAGCAAACTGACCTAATTTGCATATCCCAGACAAATATGCAGATCAGAACACAGTTCTTCCTTTGGACTGTGTACTTCTCTGGATTTTGCAATGCAAGTCTCAGATCAAAAATTAATTGATTTGATAATATTGATTCGATAACTGATAATTAAATCAGTTCCCGGGAACTGATCTCGGAGCCTGCGCTCCAAGGTTGGTTCCCTGAGAACCAACCTCCACCCTGTCCCGTGCTGCCTCGTAGGCAGTGCAGAATAGTCCCACACTTGGAAAAGAAGTGCGGAGAGGCAGAAACGGGAAGTTCATGGGGGCATGTCAGGGCAGGGAAGTCGGAAATGCCAGTACAACACATCCTATGTGTCATCTAGCTCCTGCTTCCTGCACTCCGAGGTCCCACGGCTACACAGCAGAAATTGGCTGTCTAGCCATAAAAGCAGGGTGGCTGAAGCGCGGAGGGGACAATCCCCTCCATGCTTCTCCTGCCCTGCATTGGATAGGCGGCCGCCTCTGAGTTCGGAGGTGGCCACCTACCCCGATAGGATTGCGCCTTTAGTAAGCTTCATGGATGAATCAGGATTTGAATCTGGATCTCCCTGGTCCTAGTCTAACTGGAACTGCTACACAAATCTGAGTTTCATATAATAAGTGTATGGTTATTTTGTCTCATGTTAAATGGGGGTGTCTTTTACTGAAAGGTTTTAGGATCAATTCATTAATTTAAACTATCTCTGTACCTCTCTTGCTCCTACTAATTTGCTAAAACGTTACCAAACACATATTTGTGAAATTTAATATAAAAACGTTCAAATGTTAAGATATACCATAAAGTATAAAATGGCTGCCAACAGTCAATTTTATTTGCTTTTTACAAATTTCATGGCTGCTCCAGAATAATTCTATATTTTCTAATTCTAATTCTATCTTTATTATTCTACTGCCATACTCATACCTTCATCATTACTTTTCTTGTGTTACTATTCCCTCATTTGTTTACAGGCCTGTTCATTTTTTTAATCTTTTCCTTTCATTATCGTTACTCTTATGAAAAGCAATAAAATGTGTTTTTTTAATTGCCTGTTATTTCCTAGAATACCCTAATCTCTTATGGTAACCATTTTGTCAGGATAATGTAATATTTATTAACATTTGGAAAGCACAATTGTTAAATGGTCTAATTTAGATTTTTCTTTATCTACTTTTTCTTTTCTTTCTTTTTACAGTTTTTAAACAGGATGCCAGTTTTAGACAGTAGTTTAATACTGGGCTTTCCACAAGAATTAAATATATTTGCTATGTATATTGAGGAAATAAACTTACTTTCGGTTGCTTGATTAAGTCAACCAAATCCTTTACCTGGTGCCGCAAAAGATTTTGACATTTCCACATTTCGTTCAATGCCCTGATAGTTAAAAAATAAAGTAAGAAATCACTGATATAGCAATTGTCATTGCAACATGCTAAATTGTATCCCAGACTCCCAAGAAATAACTCAGCCAGCCAGGAGCCTCCAAGACCTAATTAACCAGAGATCTTCTGCTGAAAAACTTACACAAAACTTTAAATAGTTATGATAGCAAACTCAGCTTTATAATAAAAGTAAAATTACAACGTTATACAGTCAGTGTAAAGGACCTACAGACCCGCTGTTCTAGATTACCAATCAAATACATCCATGTTAATAAATTTATCCTGATTTCAGCATAATATTTCATGACGTTCTCCATATTTAGGGTAGCAAACTAGTTAAATGAGGCGAGATAATAATACGATCATAAGGATTTGTAAGAGTAGTACATGTGAAAAGGATCTTAGGAGTGCAATCATAGGCAGACCATGAATCAGTAATTCATTCACTTCATTTATTACAATTCTATACCATCCAATAGCCAAAGCTCTTGAAATACAGCTGTAAAAAAGGCTAATGCAACTGTAGGCTGCATTAATAAAACCATAGTTTCCAATTATCTTCAAGCAGAAGCTGGACAGCTATCTAGCTCTGGAGTTCCTGCATTGAAGAGATGGTTGGAATAGATGGCCTGAAATGTTGCCTCTAACGCTGATTCTTTGAAATTAGCAATTCCTATTTCAAAGTCACAACAGTCTGGTGCAGATGTAACAATGGCTACCTGCAAAGGTGATTTCACAAAGTTAAACCAACTTTGGCAAAATTTACTAGAATTGATATCTGTACAGAATTCTAATAGACATCTTATCAAAATTCAAGCATAAATTCTCCTTCACTATTATCGACTATACTATTATAGTATTATTATTATTCGACTATTATTCACTATTACCATGGCAGAAATTACATTAGATCCACGTTTGTCGTATGAAACGTACTTAACAGCATTTGAATCCAGGGTTGCATAAAGATAGTACAAGCATTTCATTCTTTCATTTGTTTCCAAATTGTGAGGAACCATATACTGAGCAAAGATGCGTTCCACCAGCAGTCTAAGAAAGAGATAATCAATAATAAGCTAGTTTATAAAACAGCAAGATTAAAAGGTAAATTTCTCAAAATCAGCTCATAATTCATTACATAAAACAGATTTACAATAAACTGATATAAATAAGTCAAATACATTTATAAAATGTTAAAATCAATGAAAGGCTACAGAATTTTATTATTTATTTATTTATTTTATTTATTAGCCGCCCATCTGGCTGGCTACCTGGCCACTCTAGGTGGCATACAATACTAATAACAAATGTACATAATCAACTGAACAACAACAAAAACGTAACAAAACAACACTGCTTTAAAAAACCCTAACCCACCCCAAATGCCCGCTTGAACAGCCAAGTTTTTAAACCCCAGCAGAAACTCATCAAAGAAGATTATGTATATCCTACCAAATTTATACTTACATATGGACAGAAAGGTTTGAATTAGTTTGAATTTACTCATATTTTATTATAAAGGTTTATAAGATCTATGTATAGTAACAGAAGAGGCCCAGAGGCATTTATGAAAAATAAGACAGTAGGAGCTGGAGACTGTTGCTTCACTTTGAAGTGATCCCAGCCACTTGGAAGACATTGAAAAACACATTTTAAAAACAATCAGAAGTCGGGTGCCTTGGCAGGTATCCAGGGGTGTACTACTGCCCATGGGAACCATGTTTCTGATCCCAGGTATAAACAAACCACAGATCTCCAAGTTCAGACATAAATGGGAAACTGATCAGTTTAAAATCAAAAGCAACAGTGGAAACTTTTGATCTCCTCCTCTGGCATAGGAAAGAGGGGAGAGCACAAGCTCAAGGCTTAGGCAAAGTAGCTCATGCAGCTTTCCAACTTGTGGGCTTCCAGATGTTTTGGCCTTCAACTCCCATCAGCCAATGGGGAGGGGATGATGGGAGTTGCAGGTCAAAACATCTCGAGGGCCACACACTGCCCACCCCAATGTAGCTAAAAATGATAAAAATCCAATGGCCTAGTTCAGATGCAAGTATCAACTTGATCAAACATACTGTGTTGGTTTGGAATAGGAACAGTACAGCTATTCCTATGAATATTACAAGCCAGAGAGCTACTTCAGTTATGGCCAGGGATATGAATACACCTAGTTTCCAGTGTTCAAAAAGCAGGTAAATATGCAGCTTTTGTGATTGCTGCTTCAACCCACCTCCCAACTCCACACATAAGTCCAATGGCCTCCTAGACAATTTAACTAGTTGTGCACATTTCTGGTAGGCAGTCCAAGCTTTTTCTTTTTCATAGTTAATGGTAAGTAGGTAAACTCACAGCATCAAAAGGAAGATAAATACTTAAAAAGTCATGTTAACTTACCGATCATCAATACTGTTTTGATAATATATGTGCAACAGCTTGTCCTTTATCCAAGCAATCTGTTTTGCAGCTTCTTTTCCAGCTTCTGACTGCAAAGAATATTTCTTGTATATCTGTGCAAGTCCCATCATAGCTTCTTTTCTCACTCTCCACTAAAATAATAACTCATCTTAAGCCTCAAAAGGTACATTTATTTATAAATATCCCACTATAAACATTTCAAAATACCCTATAGTTTGGTATTATTATTAATGGGTAAAATGGATTTGCAGTGGGATTTATTGGAAGACTTATTGTAGCAAACCAAAACAATGACTGCAACACTACGCCAACAGGTTCCCCCCCCCCCCAACTCTATAAATACTTTTCCAAAACCGAGCCAAAATTGATAAGATGGTATCCAGGGTTTATGTTTATGTTTCATCTAGCACTTAAAGACTATCACATTAATATAACCCATAAAGCTTGGAAGGAAATGGTACTGAGTTGCTTCTGGAATATTATTTAAAATAAACAGTATATATCGATGGTGCCTACTACCTTAGAACGTTTTTAACTTCCAAATATCTAGAGTTAAAGGGCATAGTAACCAAGCTATACAAACTATTGATTAAATTATTTTGTAGGTCATCTAAAGCATTAAAAGCATGCTGGTAACTGGATATAGGGATGCCAATAGCCAATTTTCTTTGGGACAAGTGTTTTATTTTTGGCTCAGTAATGACAGTAAGCGCAAGGGAAAGGGAATTTACTTTCAAAATACTTTCTTGGTGGCACTTTACCCCTATCAAGGCACAAAAGAGCTTCAAATAAATGTTGGAGGAGGTGTCAGAGGACTGGTACACTTGTCCACAAGTAGTAGTAATGTCCTCTGGTAGAGACATTTTGGGACAAGCTCTTCACACAAATTAGCAGTATGGTCAAACAAAACATCAACAAGACTCCAGAATTTACAATTGTGAGTATTGTTCTAAAATGATTCAGTCTGCACTGCATAAAGACTTTATTTTACATTCTTCAGCCTTAAGAGCAACGATTGCAATTGGGTGGAAAAGTTCAGCAGACTTTTGTATCAGGTTTGGTTTCAGAGGCTTTGGGATCACCTATTAGTGGAGAAGTCTATGCACCATTTGAAGGTTGTTAAAGGTCATGCAAAACCTCAACATTGTATGCAACATGATACCCATTTCGTGCTGCTCTTGCTACATTTGAGTATATCTCCTACAGCCGTCAAAGTCATATAAATGCTTATTTATATATAAGCATCTTTATGTATAAGCATTTATATATAAGCATGGAAGTGTTAAATCCTTTTCCCCCCCTTTGTTATTTTTTCTTCTCCTTTTTCCTATATCAAGGGAGATATTAATGATTACTGTGTATTGATATCTTTTATGAGTTGTTTTCCCTTTTTTGCTTTGTTATTATTGTGTTGCAAATAAAAATTACAAATTTTACATTACAAAAACAAACATGGTATCCATTTTTGTGGGATGGTGTTAATATATCCCAGACCCAAGCCCCTCCAGATCACTGTAAGATTTTGCTGACCTACTAAGAGAAAAATAATTTCAGCTTTAAGGTTTTGTAATCATGTACTCTATTTATCCTAACTAAATTGGTTGGTTGATTGTTTTTCTTTATGTTTTTCAGGCTACATTTAGCCCATGCTCACTGGGCTGAAAAAAAGTGATATAAAAATAAAGATTTTATTTTTTAAAAAAGATTAGGTAAAGAGTTAACATGTTTTATAAAATGTGCTACAGACATAATTTTAGAACTTGTTCAGATGTCAATGAAAATAATTTCCTGTACCCTAAAACACTCATATTGGGTTGCTTAAAATTATGGATAAAGCAGAATATACTGTAAATGTTAGGACAGCTTCACACATTCCAAAATTCCTACATCGAAGGCCTTTCTGTGTAAACTTTCAAGGAAATCCTTCTTTTGATCATAATATGGCAACGATCACATTCAGGTCTTTCACTGTATTCAGAAGATGTTTATAGCTTTCATGATTATGCAATTCCAGTTTAGGAAATGCAAATATGTGCTAGTAAAGTAGACAATCACACGTATGTAAATATGTGTGATTGTCCGTTCTTGTCCGTGTCTGTTCTATCAGACCATTCTTGAAAGAGAACTTAACAGTGAAAACATTGTTAACATGACGAATAAATTGCCTAGTCATGGACTAATAGTCCAAGTGATTGACCTACACAATGACTTACCCGTTTGTCAAGTGTTCGCTCCCTCACGAAGTTAAGTAGATGATCATTGACAAGCAAGAGATCTTTCTTAGCAGCAGTAACTATCGATACAATAACATCATGCCTAATGGCTTCTTCAGGGTCATGAGACCTCACTTTAAGATATTCTGTACAGAAAAGACACCTTAATTAAAATTTCATACCATTATGTTGAATACCTGTAATTTAAACTGATGTAGATTGCTGTTGGCACACTGGTCCTAGAGAATAAAATATAGAAGCTTGTGTAAGAAAACACACTATAGCCATTTCATATTTCCTCTTAATAAACTCAGTTATTAACATATTTGTTATGAAGTTACTTTCAACATGAAAACAGCTTATTTAAATCACTTTGGATTTTCTTGGCCAATAACAGCTGAGGGGCCAGACACCCACTATAGGGATTATCTGTTCTACATTGTGCTCCCTAGCAAACAGAAAAGAAATAGAGTAAAGCAAAATATCATAGCTTCCTCTCTCCTGCCTCCCAATAGATCTTTAGGTTTATAGCTTGTGACAAGTGGCTACTTGCTCATACATGCTATGAACTAACAAGATGTAGGAGAAAAATACATCTCCACTGTTCATACAAATTCTATGCATGATGGGAAACATCGTGAAAAGGAAACAACACTACACACATTCATCTAGGCCCATAGGTTTTGTGCCCATCCAGATTTGTTTCTTAATCAATATGGATAAACTTATGACAAATGAAGTCAGTCACAATCTGGTTTCCAACAGTTAAGATATCATTCCTCCTGTTTACTATTGTTTAAAAGAGAACACAGAAAAAAAGTCAGTCATACTATAAAATAACAGCGCTTTAAAACCCTACCATGGATTCCAATTCTTTTAATCCTCCACAAACAGCTGCTGGGTGTGGATGCCAGCAGCTATTTGAAACATTTACAAAGCTGAACCACTTCATATTTCATGCTCCTCAACAATTATGGGATCTCCATTCCCACATTCAATAAAAATGTTTATCTTACTAAGCTATCTGGGTCTAATTTACCTCTACTGAAATTAATAGGAAATTGAAACTGCCAAATGCCTAAGTCAGGCTTTCCCAACCGGGTGCCCTCCAGATATTTTGGACTACAACTCCAATCAGCCCCAGCCATCATGGTCAATGGTCAGGGAAGATGAGACTTGTAGCCAACCACATCTGGAAGGCACTAGGTGGGGGAAAGTTGGCCTATGCTAATGGGGGGTCCATTCCATTCCCTGCAAGTTCTCAAAATACTGTAGAGAAAATAACATCACATTTTGCCAGTATCATGAATTCCATTTTTTGGGTTATACTACTTCAAGACCACTGGAGTAATTTTTGTCTTGTTTATATATATATATATATATATATATATATACACACACACACACATACACACACACACACACGAACACAAAGGTTTTACATGATGTTTTTTCCTATGTGTACAAAAAAAGCATCACATTTGGCCACAGGAATAAATTTTGTCTGGGGGTTAATTCTGCTCCAAGTTGGCTTTGTCTTGACATAGGAATTAACACTCTTATAGTGCAAACTTGCAATACCAATTTCCTATTTGTAATGTTCTTGGAGCGGCAGGAACTATAGAGCTAATAGACCCCCTTTCATTATGTACTATGAGCCAAATATTTCACCTAGGCTTTTGTTTGTTTCAGGTTCATTTCCCTTCTGTTTTCTACTCCAAGAGTTCTGGATAGCCCAGTGAGGTTTGCCTAATTTGTGGGTTGGCAAATTGCATCTCTTTTCTAGTCACATGTCACAGGTTAATTTGCCCCTAGCAAATCAAATAGATATGAATGGTTCTCTGTACATGCTTTAGGGAGCAAACCTATCGGGGTAGCCATAAGCCTTCGAAAGCACAGGCTTATGGCCATCCAGTGCAGAGTGGGAGGAGTGGCAGAGGTGATCTTCGCCCTGTGCTCCTCCCATTATGTATTTTGGCTAGATGGATTTTTTCGCGCATCTGGCTTGGGCTCTGTGGAGTGGGAGGGAAGAAGGCTGGGAAGGCCTGGGGATATATTGTAAGCTAGCCTCCCCAGTCCCCTCCCCTCCACACCCACCAGCATGCCCCCTTTCCCTCCATCTGAGGTCGCTTTTACAAGCTCAGAGAGGAAGGCAGCGTGGATGTCACCGTGGCAGTTGCAAGGGGGAGGGGAGCTCAGATTCCTGGCTCCAACATTGCAGCGCTGACTCTGACGTTGAATCCAGGAATCCAAACTATCATATGGCCCCCAGACTCTGTCTAGGAACCATATGATTGCTCCCTTAGTTTACAAATTTAACTTAACGTTATGGGATCCAATGTACCTCAGTAGTTTTTGCATCAGACTACATTTTTGGAATACAATACCAACAAAATTTTATTTTTCTGTTAAGTTGGAATAACTTTGAAATCTAATCGTATCTTTATTGCCAGCTACAACTTTAAAGAGGTCTATTGGATCCCAACAGCAGATCGATACTGTCAAAATAAATGCTATGGGAGGATTAAGCTAGGAGTAAGCAGGAAGTTGCATCTTGATTGATGCTCAAGAATCAACAAAACATAGCCTGGTGATTAAGTTCAAATCAAACAGTAATATTAAGTTGCCAAATAAGAGTGCTAAATAAAGAAATGATCAAACTTGCACAAGGAAATCTGAAAACTGAAGTCTTATTTTTTCACAACAATAACTTAGCTTGAATATTATTTTCTCAGTTTTGCCCAGTACTCGATCAAGTAACATCAGTGACAAATTATCCAGAAACATTTTTAATTATAGATGTAAACTTGTAAATATCTGGGATATCAGAGAAAGATAAAATTACTGTGCTTCCTCTTCTAAGAGTGCAACCAACTGAAATGAAAACAAGAAACATTCAACAAACTACAGTTCTAAGGAAGAATTTTCCTTAACAAAGACAAAATATTCACTAGAATAATATATCTAACTGTGCCATCCTATTACTCATTTTTTAAAAAATGCTTCCTTTAAACCCAATTTGGATGATACTCTCCTCCAATCTCCTACATATGAATAAGGTATATGACATAAATTCCAGCAGGAATAAGTCGAAAGAGAACAACAGATATCCCAGGGTAACACACACTTACCTGGTTCGCACAATCACTGCAGCCCACCATGGCTTATTTAACCCATAATGAGCTACAGCACCTGTGGGGCACCACGTTGGCTATTTTAAGCCCTGGCTGCAGGTTGTCCTGTTGTCTGAACCCAGGTGGCAGGGGTTGATCAAGAGTTAAGCAACCCTCAAATAACCCATGGTCTGTTGCAGGGTTATTTGAGGGTTGTTTAACCCTCAAACAACCCCTGCAGGCAAGGTTCAGACAACACAACAAACCATGGCAACCCCCCCCCCCGGGGTAGAATATTCAACCCACACGCCACCCACACACACCGCAACCCACCACAGCTCAAATAAGGCATGGTGGGCTGCAGTGATCGTGTGAACCAGCCCATGGATCTTACATACATAATCCTATTCAAACATTACACCCAAGCATGGATGACTGAAGGAAGAGCCTGGTGGGTTGGAAGGGAATGTTTGCTGTCCCACCACATGGAGGAGAAAAATTAGTCTTATCATCCAAACCAGCCGTTTGTCAATATACTAGTGTAACCACTGAAAACATTTTGTAACTTTTAAAAACCACGGAACAGAATCTGATTTTGCTACACAACTAAAAACAGAAGAAATGTGAAGGGTTACTCTTTTTACTCAGACCATATTTACTGATACCTGTTAAATCCTTTGCTAGATCTGGATGGTTCATAAGGCAGTGACTGGCAAATTTCACACATTCAAGACGGATAGGTACATGGATATCATTAAACCTGTTTTTAAAAACAAACAAAACCAGAATGTTTACAATAGCCATGTTATCCCTCATTTCACTTTTCACCAAGATGTCAGACCTATTTCTTTAAAGAACTAAAAGACTGATAGTATCATAAACACCGGGTTAAATCCAGGGATCAGAGCGAGCAAACAGGGAGAGCAACAGGAGTTGGCCAGGGGAGTTTGGCAGGGAAGGTCGGGGGGTGGGGGGCTAACATTTTTTTTAAAAAAATATTTTTCTTGTAACACACATTTCCATACCAGTGGGACTCTGTTGTTAACCTCCAGTGAATAGAGGACAAAGCATAGCCTATTCCAGTACAATCAGAAAGCTAGAAACATAAAAGGAATAGAGACTATGGAAGGAAAAGACTCTCCAGTGGTGGTGACCTGCAAAGTCTGTGCAATGTTTGTTTTCTTGCCTGAGATCAACATGGCCTACATGTGCAACAAATGCAAGTTGATCACGCTGCTGGAAGGAAAAGTAAGAGGACCGAAGCGGCGAGTGTTGACCCTACAGGGAATAAGAGAACATGAACAGTTCTTGGTCAGAACAGTGGAACTGCAGCAGCAATGTGAAGAATGGAAGCTAGAAGAGCAACAGCAAGCTGAGGCAGAAGAGGAAATTGCTGAAGTGAGGAAAAATGAAGTAGAGGATACTCCTTGGAAAAGGGTGACAGTTAGGAGCAGAAGAACGAGAAGCCACTCTGCACCAGTGGAACCAGTGGAGCTATGGAACCATTTCGAGGTACTTGAGGATGAGACTGGAGGACAGCCTGCAGAGGAAGAATTACAGGGAAACCGGCATGAGAGAGAGCAAGAGGGTGAAGGTCAGTTAAGCAGAGGCAATGAAACCAAGGCCTACAACAAGAATAGTAGTAGTAGTGGGAGACTCCTTGTTGTGTGGGATTGAAACCCAAGTATGTCGCAAAGACCCATGGATTCGCCATATATGCTGTCTCCCAGGAGAACAGATTAGAGACATGACTGAAGGGTTGCCTACACTCATAAAGTCCACTGACAGGTATCCCTTTCTTCTCATCCACGTGGAAACAAATGATACCACCAAGCGGAGCTACGAAGAAATCACGTCAGACTTTGAAGCTTTGGAAGGAAACTCAAGAACTTTGGGGACCAGATAGTTTTCTCATCCATCCTTCCAGTAGTTAGAAGAGGGATAGAAAGGGAAAGAAAAATAGTCCTGGTGAATGACTGGCTACGAAGGTGGTGCCAGAGTGAGAGATTTGGATCCTGGGACCATGGGCTCTGCCTCTTGGAAGATGGACTGTTGGCAAGGGATGGGTTGCACCTCACAAAGGTTGGGAAGAATGTGTTTGGCCACAGCATGAAGAACTTCATCAGGAGGGCTTTAAACTGAATCCTACTCACTGGATCGTCACCGTGCTGTGGTGAGTGGACTTGTGTGTTCCAATGAACCCTGTGAGTGAAGCCCTCAGGAGTTATGTACTCCCAGCATGGTCACCCATGGTGGCAAGGTCAAGGGGGAGGAACCAGACAAAGAACGATCCAAGAAAGTCCTCAACGGCAGAACAGGCGGAAGATAACAAGGTGTATGTTACAACAGCTGAGAAGGTGGATGAAGGCTGCAGCAGATAAAGGACCACCAACTGTCATGATATTCATGCCATTGGATTAGAGCCTTTTCTGCGAAGACTGTGTGTTGATCATTGTGCACTGATCTCCACACATAAAACAAATTCATGCACAGGCGTCTTCCAATCTAAACCCAACCAACCAAAAGTCCCATGGCAATCGGCGAATGGCAACGGGGGCAGGACTGTGAAATCCGGAAGCCCCTAGTCATGGACCGGCGCATGGGCGGTGGATACAGTCGTCCTGACTCAAGGACCGAGGCAGTTGAGTAGTTCAGCAGCTGTATCCACGACTGAGCAGTCCTATTCAGGATCCACTCTGCTCACCCCGTATGGGGAGGGGACTAGAAAAGGTGCCCTAAACATAGTCTGCCTCATCTTCTCCCTGACTGGGGTCACCATTTAGCGGTCGCAAAAGACAAATGAACTTTGGAACATGGAATATACGGACACTGCTGGACAATACAGATAGTGAACGCCCTGAATGCAGGACATTGCAAGACATTGCTGAGATGTTTTAACACTGACATAGCAGCACTCCAAGAAACACGAAGAGCAGGAAAGGGACAACTGAAGGAAGAAAAAGGAAGTTACACCTTCTTCTGGAAAGGACTGCCTGAACAAGAACGATGAATACATGGCTTTGCTATTAAAAATGATCTTATGAAGCTCTTGTCAGAAGTTCCTACTGGCATTAACAAACAACTCTCAACCCTCCAAATAAAACTCGCCGAGAAGTGCCTATGCACCAACATTAGATGCTGATGAAGACATCAAAGAAAATTTTTACTCCCAACTGGACACCATCTTATCAGAGATACCTAAGGAGGATAAAATCATCCTCCTGGGCAATTTCAATGCAAGAGTTGGGCGTGATTTTGATTTGTGGCCAGGGACCATTGGGAAAGAAGGAGTCGGTAATAGTAACCAGAATGGAATTCTACTTCTGACTAAATGTGCAGAGCATAATCTTGTCATTACCAACACACTTTTTTGTCAGAAAAATAAATTTAAAACATCATGGAAGCACCCTTGGTCAAAGCACTGGCATCTTCTAGATTATGTAATTGTCCGTGCCAGAGATCGCTGCGATGTACTCCTCACTAGAGCCATGACGAGTGCTGATGACAGCTGGACAGACCACCAATTAATTCGTTCCATGATGGCCATTAAGATTGTCCCTCAACGTAGGCTCCAAGGAAGAAAACCAAGGCGTAAAATGAACACCCAAGCCCTTCAAGACCCTGTTAAGCGAGTCTGCTTTCAAACAACCCTCAAGGAACATCTGCCTATGGAAACCCATGAAATGAGGAACACTAGAATAAACTGAAGACTTCCATTATCGCAGCCTGTGAACAAACTACCAGATACCAAACTACGAAACATCAGGACTGGTTTGATGACAATGATAGGGAGATTGAACATATTATTGATAAGAAAAGGAAAGCTTTCCAAATATGGCAAAAAGACATCAACTGTGCCACTAAGAAAAAAAATCTACGCCAGTGCAAAGGCTGAGGTCCAAAGAAGAACTAGAGAATTTAAGAACACCTGGTGGATAAAGAAAGCTCAAGAAATCCAGCATTTTGCAGATGCCCATAACGCACGGGGCTTTTTTAATGCCACAAAGGCCACGTTCGGACCAACAAACCATGGTACAAACCTCTTACGCTTAGTAGATGGTGCTGAACTTCTAAAGAACAAAGAGTCTATTGCACTGCATTGGAAAGACCATTACCACAACCTCCTTAACTGTAACTCTATTGTGGCTGATGAGGTTTTCTCGCAAATCCCACAAAAACAAACCAGAGATGAGCCTGCAGTAACCCCTAGTTTGGAGGAAGTCAGTAAAGCCATTAACCAAGTGAAAAATAATAACCCGATGGGATCCCTGCTGAAGTCTTTAAAGAAGGTGGGCCTGAAGCTACACAACAGCTTCACAAGCTCATCGAAAAAATCTGGATGAAGGAGGAGATCTCAGCAGACTTCAGGGATGCCATAATTATTACTCTCTTTTAAAAGGGTGATAGAACAGATTGTGGAAACTATCGAGGCATCTCCCTTCTAGCTACGGCAGGCAAAATCCTCACAAGCATCCTTGCAAACCGACTTCTACCTATCTCAGAAGACATCCTCCCTGAATCCCAGAATGGCTTCCGATCTTCCAGGGGGACAGTGGATATGATCTTCACTGCACGACAGCTCCAAGAAAAACGCAGGGAGCAAAACCAACCCCTGTACATGGCGTTTATTGATCTGACTAAGGCCTTCGACACGGTAAATCGTACTGCTCTCTGGACCATCCTTCTGAAAATTTTTATTTTATTTATTTTTTATTTCATTTCATTTCTATACCACCCAATAGCCGAAGCTCTCTGGGCGGTTCACAAAAATTAAAACCAAACAACACATAATAAAACAATTTAAAATATACAGAACATTAAAACCACAATATAGCAATACAACCACAATAAAACCTAGCAGAGGTGCAGGAGTTTAAAATACAGATTTAAAACAGCAAAGATAAAAATTTAGAAAGCTAAAATGCTAAAATGCCTGGGAAAATAAAAAGGTCTTCACCTGGCACCGAAAGGAATACAATGTAGGCACCAGGCGAACCTCACTAGGGAGCTCATTCCAGAGCCGGGGTCCCTCCTCCTAGTAGCCACCCGCCTCACTTCCTTTGGCAGGGGCTCACGGAGAAGGGCCGCTGATGATGATCTTAAGGTCCAGGCAGGCACATATGGGAGGAGGCGATCCTTCAGGTAACCGTGCCCCAAGCCGTTAAGGGCTTTGAATGTTAACACCAGCACTTTGAATCGGGCCCGGAAATGGACTGGCAGCCAGCGCAGCTGGAAAAGTACTGGCGTAATATGAGCTCGCAGGCCAGGCCCAGTCCCTGGCCCCAAGCCGTTAAGGGCTTTGAATGTTAATACCAGCACTTTGAATCGGGCCCGGAAATGGACTGGCAGCCAGTGCAGCTGGAAAAGTACCGGCGTAATATGAGCTCGCAGGCCAGTCCCTGTTAACAATCTTGCTGCCCTATTTTGGACCAGCTGAAGTTTCCAGACCGTTTTCAAAGGCAGCCCCACGTATAACGCATTGCAGTAATCCAGACGAGAAGTTATCAGAGCATGGATAACTGTAGCTAGGCTATCTCTGTCCAGATAAGGGCGTAGTTGGTATACCAGCCTAAGCTGATAAAAAGTCCTCCGTGCCACTGAGTTCACCTGTGCCTCAAGTGACAGTTCTGGATCCAAGAGCACCCCCAAACTACGAACCTGATCCTTTAGGGGGAGTGCAACCCCCTCCAGAACAGGTTGAATATCACCTAGCCGGGCAGACGAACCACTCACTAACAGTACCTCCGTCTTGTCTGGATTGAGTTTCACTTTATTAGCCCTCATCCAGTCCATTACCGTGCCCAGGCCCTGATTCAGAACAGCCACTGCCTCACCTGGTTTTGATGAGAAAGAGAGGTAGAGCTGGGTGTCATCTGCATATTGATGGCACCTCAGCCCACCCCTCCGGATAACCTCCCCCAGAGGTTTCATGTAGATGTTAAACAGCGTGGGGGATAAAATAGAGCCCTGTGGAACCCCATGGCACAATTGCCATGGCACAGAGCAATAATCCCCCAGCACCACCTTCTGGAATCGGCCATCCAAGTAGGAGCGGAACCACTGTAGTGCAGTGCCTCCAACTCCTAACCCAGACAACCTATCCAGAAGGTTACCATGGTCGATGGTATCGAAAGCCGCTGAGAGGTCCAGGAGAATCAACAGGGTCGCACTCCCCCTGTCCCTCTCCCGGCAGAGGTCATCCCACAGGGCGACCAAGGCAGTTTCCGTTCCAAAACCAGGCCTGAAGCCCGACTAAAATGGATCTAGATAATCTGTTTCATTCAAGAGTACCTGGAGCTGTCCTACAACCACCCGCTCAAGCACCTTGCCTAGGAAGGGGATGTTGGCCACTGGCCTATAATTGTTAACATCCTCTGGGTCCAGGTTAGGCTTTTAAAGGAGTGGTCTAATTACTGCCTCTTTTAAAGCGGCAGGCACCACTCCCTCTCTCAAGGAGGAATTTACAACCTCCTGGACCCAGCCGGACAACCCCTTCTTGTTTGATTTAATAAGCCATGAAGGGCAAGGGTCAAGCACACAAGTGGTCATTCAGACTTGGCCAAGCACCTTGTCCGCATCCGCAGGCCTCAGTAACTGAAACTCATCCAATAAAACTGGACCAGACGGTGCTCTGAACGCCTCTACCAATGGAATTGCATTAAGGGTGGTGTCCAATTCATGACGAATCTGAGCGACTTTATCCTCAAAGTGCCGTGCAAACTTGTCACAGCGTGCTACCGAGGGTTCCACCGTCTCTCTCCCTGGCCCAGAATGTAACAGGCCGCGAACCACTCGGAAAAGCTCCGCTGGACGACACTGAGAAGATGCAATGCTGGTGGAAAAGAACTGTCTCTTTGCCACCCTCACCGCCACAGAGTAGGCTCGATAGTAGGCTCTTACCTGTGTTCGGTCAGACTCAGCACGAGTTCTCCTCCACCTGCGTTCTAGCCGTATCCCCTCTTGCTTCATTGCCCTCAGCTCAGGTGTATACCAAGGAGCTGGCCGGGCTCTGCTCAGAGGGAGAGGGCGCTTGGGCGTGATCGTGTCAACCGCCCGAGTCATCTCTGCATTCCACAGAACGACCTGGGCTTTGACAGGAGCACCAGCCATACCAGCAGGAAAATCCCCCAGAGCCCTCTGGAATCCGTTGAAATCCATTAATCTCCGGGGGCGGACCATTTAATAGGTCCCCCACCCTTGCAGAGGGGAAAGGCCGCCAGGAGTCTAAACCTCAGCAGGAAGTGATCTGACCATGACAAAGGGACAGATGTTAAGTCCTCCACTTTCAGATCACCATCCTCCTGCCCAGTCGAGAAAACCAGATCAAGCGTGTGTCCTTTTATATGCGTTGGGCCGATGACATGTTGGGACAGCCCCATGGTTGTCATGGCGGCCATGAAGTCCTGAGCCACCCCGGATATAGCGGCCTTGGCATGGAAGTTGAGATCCCCCAGGACCATCATCCTGGGGGTCCTCAACACCAAGTCCGAGACCACCTCCGTCAGCTCAGGCAGGGAGTCTGATGGGCAGCAGGGTGGGCGGTACACCAACAGAATCCCTAATCTGTCCCGGGTACCCAACACAAGGTACAAACACTCAAGATCTGCACTCGAATGAGCAGGAAGCCTAGAGAGGGAGATTGAATTCCTATAGACCACAGCAACTCCCCCTCCCCGACCCTCAAGTCGGTGTTGGTGCTGCACCGAGTACCCAGGAGGGCACAGCTGAGAGTGACCCCTCCCAGTTCCCCCACCCAGGTCTCAGTAATAAATGCCAGGTCAGCCCCCTCATCCACAATCAAATCATGGATGAGGGAGATTTTATTTTGGGCCGACCTGGCATTCAGCAGCAGCACCACCAGACCTGAGGGCAGACTGGTAAGGCTGCCAGGAACCATCAGGTTGGGGGAAGAACCAGAAGAGGGGACAGCTGTAAGGTGTCTAGCCCCTCTTCTCCTCAGCTGGCCTGTTAATCCCCCAATGCCATACCTCCCCCTGCCCGTGACCACAGTTATGGTGGCACCTCCCCCCACCCCCTGAGTTGCCCAATAGTCCTCCCAGGCACATATTAAAATGTTAGGATATAAAATGCACAACAGTTTAAAAGAATATAAAATATATTAAAAAGAAAAAGATTTATAAAAGAAAACCGGATGCCCTAATAAATTTGTGAACATCTTGCGGCTCCTCCATGACGGCAACAATCTTGGATAACAATGGCTCTCAAAGTGATCCATTCAAAGTGGGATCAGGCGTTAAACAGGGATGCGTCATTGCTCCAACCTTATTCGCTATCTTCATTGCTATGATTCTACACCTTGTTGAAGGGAAACTTCCCACTGGTGTAGAAATCATTTATCGAACAGATAGAAAACTTTTTAATCTCAGTAGGCTGAAAGCAAAAAGTAAGGTAATTACATCCTCTGTCATATAACTTCAATATGCTGATGATAACGTAATCTGCGCACATTCAGAGGAAAATCTCCAAACTATCCTTAACATCTTCGCAGAAGCATATGAAAAGCTCGGGATTCTTGCTTATAGAAAAAAAGAAATTATTTAAAATGTTGAATAATTAAAATTCCATCAATGTTTAATCCTTAAGGAAAAAAACTAAAACAATATATACCTCCCCAAGTAGCACTGCCAAAGTGGTTTGTTTTGGGATGCCAATTCTGAATCCTTTGCCCCAAACATTTTTGCTAGTAGTTTTACAACCTGCAGGCGTTCTTCGTTGTCATTGCTCTGGAAAATAAATACATTTTTATATTATATTATACACACACACAGCAAAAACAAGCTTTCGAACAAAACAATTTCTTTTTTTTAAAAAAAGCTGATGTTTTCCCCAAAGTTAACATGTATATTAATCTAGAATACTATGGAGCAAGCAAATAACAGTCACTGAGATAAACCAACAAATCAACCAAGTTAGTTGATAATGAATGCAATGAAACTGTCCTACAATATCAATCTTATAAATGAATTGGGCATATTATATCAGGGATGAATAACTTTTTTTTCTGTTGAGGGCTGCATCACCTCATGAGTAATCTATTGGGGGCCACATATCGGTGGTAAATGGGACCAAAACCAGTAGTGGGCAGGGGCAGAATCAACAGAGGGTGGATCATCCCTTCTTTTTTTTACCACCCTCTTTTCTCTCTTTCTGGCATCTCCTTTTCTCTCCTGTCCTCTTTCTGCCCAAGCAACAGCCTTCCAAGGAAGGGACAGGGATCTAATGTCAGAGCTCTGAACTAATCGCATTCAGAAGTCCACATGAAACTACACCAAGGACCACATGAAATTAGTCCAAGGGCTGTATGAAATTAGTCCAAGGGCCGCATATGGCCCTAGGAACACAGGTTGTCCAAGGGCCACAAATTGCCCACTCCTGCATTAGATGCTCAGAGTGTCATTCTGGGCCCTCTACCTATAAGCAATCTTGTTTGTGATGGAGTGTGTCCCAGCCTATTGTTAAAAAGAAAGACTAGTGAATATAACACACACACACACACACACACAGTCCTTAAAAAATACAGCAGACTGGGGCACTGGCTGCTCTTTGCACAGATGTTGCCCTTTGTATGGATGGGTTGAAAACAGAGGAGCACTGGAGTGTACATCTATGGGTAACTGGAATGCAGAAAATGTAGTGATGGGTGTTCATCAGGAAAAGTAGTTGGGACACTAATGTTCACTGAGGTAGAGTGAACATTACTGAAAAATAGTACATTTCCACATGCAATGAATCTTACATTCTGACACACCTGATGTAACACTTACCTTAAGCTTGAATTCAAGCTGTGGTAAAACTGAGAGTAAAAGATGGCTATCAATATTATATAGCTCCAAAATTAAGTCAAAAACGTGCTCCGAGAGATCACTTATAGACGTTTTTCCTAACATAAGCACTTGATTAAAGAACTGTAAGACAAACAAGATATATCAATAGCAGAATACAAACAGGTTCTCAATCTCTCTTAGAAATTGTATTATATTGTATTTTGTATTTTACAAAATACAATACAAAATTGTATTTTGGGGAAATACAGAATACCAGGACACAGTGCATAAAAAAAGTCCAGAGAATAACGCTTAAAAAAAAAACCCTGTGACCCTCAAGCTGCAAGAATAATTCTTGTGGCCACTGTAAGTAAGTATGACTGAAGTATTTGAGGAACCCAAATGAACAAATTGTTTCTTTCAAATTCCAGCACTTTAGGTTAGCTCTCCATATTTTTAAAATTACATCATTTCAAAACTAACTCTCAGTGGAATCGTGCCAACTCGTCCCATAGGAAGGTCCACTAATGCAGAATTCTTCAAGAACTTCTACTGCATTTGGTGATTCAACTAGATTAACTGCAGGAAACATTAACACAACACTAAAGATATGTACTTGGAAGATTCCCTCTGGTTTCACTTGGACTTTCTTCCAAGTATGTGTTTAAGCCCTTTTATGTATAGGGGCAGCTTTCAAACATCTAGAAATAATATCATATTCAGTTTCTTTATGGAAACATTTAAACTGATAATGCTTTTCAAGCCTTATTTGCACAGGATAAACTGTTAATGGGTACAATTCAAAATAAAATGTAATAAAATCCTGTATTAATAACAAAGCAAGAACACTAATGTCAGTTATTTTCAGCTAAACACTGGTTCACATAATACTTTTTGTGAATCAATCTTTAAACAGGAAACAAGTGGTGATGTTATTAAAGTACTTTCCTGGTTTGGAATATAAATCTTAGTTACTTATATTGACTGCTATGGTAAAAATTAGGACCCAGGAGTTGTTCTCCAGCTCAAATTGTTACCTGAGCAAGAGAATAACTCCTCCCCTACCCACCCACTTACTAGGACAATGCTCCAGTGAGATAGCATGGAAAGAGGTCTCTCTTGCTCCCTTTCTTTCTGGCAGCTGCTGGTATACTGCAGTATCCAGGCAGTATCCTGGACATCAGGCATTCTGGAAACTACACAATATAGGGCACCCTGTAGCTTACCTTACAGACTCCCTGATGCCTGGGATGCTGCTGAAGCAGCATTCCAGCAAGTCACAGGGAGGGAAGTCTCCAGTCCTCACACCGCTGCTACCAGATCAGTAAGTGGGGAAGTGGGCAATGAGGGTTACAGTCCCAAGAATGTCATCAGGAGCACAAAAGGCCGCAAATTACAAAGGGGTTGGGGAGAGAGTATCCTGCTCATCATGAGAAGTAACTCAACATGTTTGCATTGATCATCTCCACATATACTTTTGCATGGACAAACATAACATGGGAGACACTCCTATCCCTAATCTGTGCAATCCAATCCAATGCATGTTTACTTGAACATGTGCCACTTAGTTCAATGGAATTTACTCCAAAGTAAGTATGCATAGTATTTCAAGCCTATGAGTTGGATCCAGACTTAGTCATGCTTAGAGTGGACCAGAAGTAGGCAGCTTTTGGGGGCCTATGGGTACATTTGCAATTTGAGAAACTGTTGTGGACGCCACTACAAAATGACTCCCAAGGAAGGCAAAGGACAAATAATCTGCCCAAAAGACTGAGTGCGAGGCATAGGTGAGATCTAAGCCGCAACACACTAAGCAACTCCTTTGAGCCCACGGTTCAAAGTTCCTTTTTCTTGCTTCCCTTCTATTTCTTGGTTGCCAGGTATGCTGCGAAGGAAAGCATTGGCCTGCAGCCATCCACCATCTTCCATCTTCAGTAGGAGGGGAAGGGGCACAATGGTCCCCATGAACACCATATTTCCTATCCCTGGAGTAGACCAATTAAAATCAATGGGACATGTTTGTAATGAGTAACTTGTTCCATAGATTTCAAGATGTCCACTTCAAGCATAATAGTCTGGATCCAACTGTATGTTCATAAACTGAAGTACACCTCCCTACGGAGGAGCTGCGTCACTGGAAGAAGGATGGACAGCGAAGTTGATGCCTCACTCAAACAAGCAATGTGGCAAGTCACCCAATACATCCACCAATTAATGCAATTAGCAGCTGTTTCCTTGGTTAATGGATAATGCTCTGGCTACATAAGAGTGCAGACAACTGTGTGCAGGGATTTTTTATTTAATGTGAGGGGAACATTCAAATATTCAATCTGAAATATAAAGCTATCAGTTATCATAAAGCATTCTACCACCCCACCAATGTTTAGTCATCATTAAGTTATACATCTTAGCACACGTGGCTGGCTGGGGAATGCTGGGATTTGTAGGACCTTTTCTGTCTAAACGTGCATAGGATTGCACCCTTACATTCTCACTTACATTAGTAATGTATGGCTCAATAGCTTGGGCTGTCCTCTTCAATAAAGCCTTTGCCAAGTCGTATGCTTGCTTGTTTAAGTTCTGAAAGATATATTTAAGACAAAAATGCTGTAAAAGAAAGCTTCAAAATTTATCTCTAGTACTAATAAGTAAATCAAAGTAATTGGCTTTTTTCAAATCCTCAAAACCCCAGGATTGATAAATAGCGGTTAAAATTAAAAAACTAGAAATATTGCAAAAATATTACATTACAATACAGAAAAACAACTATACACACTGTCAATATTGTGTCCAACTTTCAAAACTCAATAAAAGGACATTATTCAAGTTGCAGTCTCATATACGTCATACCTGGGCGTAGCTCCACTGAACGCAGTGGGACTTACTTCTGAGAAGTATGACTTAGCTGTCATAAGACTGAGCTGTCAGTCAGTCATGAAGCTTGGTTTCTGTTGTCTTTTTCATCTCTCAGTCTAATGATTTCACTTAGGGCACAATCCTATGGCCGCTAGACAGCAGCTAGACAGCCATAGGATTGGTCGATTCCCGGAGAACTGCCCTCCACCCCCTTCCCAGCCACCTCGTATGCAGTGTGGATTGGCTCTGCACTCCATGCTTAGAAGAGCAGCATGGACCAAGGGAAACAGGGTGTTCCTGGGTGCGGGGAGTTTGGAAGTGCCAGTATAACACTTCCTACGTGACGGCCGGTGTCCCCACCCCATGCTCTGAGGTCCTGTGGCTAGACAGCCGAAATCAGCTATGTAGTTGCAAATTCAGGGAGGATGAAGTGAGAAGGAGACGCGCTCCTCCCGCCCTGCACTGGATAGGCGGTCACCTCTGAGTTCAGAAGCGGCCATCTCTCTCCAAAGGATTGCTCTCTCCATTCAGTTAATTTTTAGATTGCTATTCTATACATACTGTTAGAATTATAATGTAGACATATTTGGTGCCTCCAATGTTAGTAGATCTACTCTAAGTAGGACTAACACTGGATACAACCCAATGTAATTTTATTTATAAATATATATACATAAACAGACACACACACACGTGTAAACTAAAAAAAAGTGTTTTTAAAAGTTCAATCATAGTAAGCATCTCTTTTTAAAAGTATGAAATCTGAATTTAATAAAAATGACTTTGTTAAAGTCAATACTTATAGGGTTGTATAAGGCAATGGTGGCTTTGCTTTAGTGGAAAGTGTTTCCATACATTAGAGCACCTAATTTTTTGCAAATTCCTTCAACCCACTTAAGGCTCGTTTCTCCTGAAAAGCTGCTTCTGAGCACTGGCGGTACAGGATATGGCAAACAAGGCTGCAGTAGGTAGGAGGGATCAGTGAAAATTGGGTGCACTAACTTAAACGAGTAAAAGTACTTTCTGCTAAGGCAAAGCCACCACTGGATATAAGTCGTAACCTTTACAAATGAACTGTAACCATCTATTAAGGAGATTGCAGTTAAAGGCTGCTTTTATGTTTCTGTTTTTTAAATAGGGTAAAAAAAAAACCCTGACTTCTGAGGTTAAAACATCATAAATGACAAAACAGGTTATGTATTGTATTTATTATTGTAGGCATCCTGTTGGATCCAGGGACTTTGTACAAGCACCAGGGCCTAGGAGATCCACGATTATCTATAGATCCCTTATGAGCAATCTTGTACTCCTATTTTATCCTTTCCAGCTATCTAAATTCTGCATAGTGTTCAACTGAGAATTTAATTCTCAAACTAAGGATATTTATTTACTTACCATCTCACTGAGAAATGCCATTTTGCACAATAACAACTAGCCCTTGCTTATGGAAAAGTTCTGGATACTTAAAGCCCAGTCCAGTGCATCTTTACTTGGAAGTAAGAACTACTTTCTCCAATGGAACCTACATCCAAATAAATGTGCATGATGCTAGGCTTAGCTTTCAATTAAGTGTGCTTGCACAGTATCCATACATATATACAGGGAGAGCCTAACAGAAATTTCTCGTCTCTGAACACCTATAATTCTGCAGCATATGTGGGCTAGATGCCCAAAGGTTTTGGATTATGTTTCTAGGTTGCATCGAGGCTTTATTTAGTTTGCAAGCCAATATTTAGTTGTTATGGCAACAAGTTAGTATGTGTTCTTGTGCATGAAACATACAAATACGAAAATGTGAAACTTGATTTAAATTGGACTTTTTTCTTGGTGATTTAGATCATGAATTAACTCATCCCATTTTATGAAAAGTCAGGTCAGGTTAAATTCAGTCTCAAAATACTGTTGTACAATAGCTAGATCAACTTCATCTACTCAATTAATAGTGCCAAATAGAAAGTATTCTCACACAAATCGGAAGATTTAATGGGTTGGATCCAGGATCTGCTTTCCATTGATAGAAAGGCTGTATTTACAAAAGATTTCTACAGCAGATTTTCAGGGATCCCCCCTCCCTACAACTCACCCCATTCAGCAAGACTATTTGACCTTCTGTGAATCATTTTGAGGGGGCTAGAGGGGCTGCTGTGGGGGGGGGGGTGATGAGAAGGGAAAGTCCACTTCCACCAGCTCAGTTCCATGTGCCTAAATCTGGATCCAACCCAAGGTTTCCAAATAAAAACTAATGTAAAATATCAATGTTATCATTATTAAAAATTATATACCACTTTCTACAGAGGTATCAAAGCCATGAACATAAAATATATGATCAAAACAAGTATAACAATAAAACAACACAATAAACATGTTTATCAGCTATAAAACTGCATACTCTACTGTGCGCTACAGACCATAACTGGCTGGGTCACACTTCAGGGAAGGCCTGTGTTAGGAGATGGGTCTTGAGAAGACATCTAAACATCGAACTGTGGGGGCCTGTCTAATGACAAGTGCTAAATTGTTCCACAGGGTGGGTGCTGCAACGGTTAAGGTTCTGCTCCAAGTGCTTCTGAGGCAAACCTCAGGAGCATGTGGTACCCTCAGAAGTGCTCCCTCAGATGACCACAGAGCTCAGGCAGGGACATACGGGGTGAGGCGATCCCTAAAGTAACCTGGTCCCAAGTGGTTAAGGGTTCTATATGTTAACAGCAACACCTTAAACTTGGCCAAGTAGCTTATTGGCAGCCAATGCTCTTTTAACAAGGGTGTGACATGCTGTTAAAAAGAAGCCCCAGTTAGCAGCCACACTGGAGTATTCTGCACCACCTACAGCTTCCAAACCAAGCCCAAGGCTAGCTCTACATAGAGCGCATTACAATAATCGGGTCTTGAGATTAACAGTGCCTGAATCAGTTGTGTCTCTAGTGTCTTCCAAATTGTACTAGTTCCTTGCATCCAGAACATCTGAAGGAGATAATTATACATCTGCAACTTCAGAAAACTAACATGAAATAGTATATAAGTAGCCAAGATAGATAGTCATGAAGAACACATCACAAATATAGGAAGAAGAGAAGATGGCCTTTGGCTTGCAAATAAGTGACAGTAATAAAACCTATACAAAATTACAAAATGTATAACAGGAATAAAACACTAGAGGAATTAAACAAACAATAACAAAAACAGCTCAGTGAATCTGAACTAAAATACATCTATGCCTTTACACCAAAGAATCATATTTACAATTAAGTGTGGCAATTAGGGCTTTAGCACAAAATTTTGGCAATATAGGAGCTCAAGTAATGAAACTGCAAACACACATGCCCTATTCAGGTGTTATGTTTGACTAAGGTACAAGCAACAGGCATAAGAGGGATGGGATTAACATGCCAACCCTAGCCCCAACGTCCTCATATGCAGGCCATGCCCTCAAAGTCTCCCTCTCCCCATGTTGAACAGGAAAGTCAACAATGGGTTTCTATGTGAGTTCTTCTGGATACAAGTAGAATCCTTTGTGTGATTGGGAACCGAAATACAGTAGATTCCTGGTCGAGTGGAGGTTTTTACTCATGTTCAAGCAAGCACGAGAAGAAGCCCCCTGTAGATTTTGCTGCTCTACATGAACATAAGAACATAAGAAGAGCCATGCTGAATCAGACCAAGGGTCCATTTAGTCCAGCATTCTGTTCATACAGTGGCTAACCAGCTGTCAACCAGGTTTCCACAAGCAGGGCATGAGCCCAACAGCACCCTCCCACCCATGTTCCCCATTAACTGGTGTACATAGGCTCACTGCCTCTGGTACTGGAGGTAGCACACTAATAGCCACTGATAGCCTTTTCCTCCAGGAATTCTTCCAACCCCCTTTGAAAGCCATCCAAATTGCTGGCCATCACTACATCTTGTGGTATCGAATTCCATAGTTAACCATGCCCTATGTGAAGAAGGATTTCATTTTATCTGTCCTCAATCTCCCACTAATCAGCTTCATATGATGATCCCAGGTTCTAGTAGTTTGAGAGAGAGAGAAAAATGTCTCCCTATCCCCATTCTCCACACCATGCATAATTTTGTAGACCTCTATCATGTCTCCCCTTACCCTACTTTTTTCCAAGCTAAACAATCCCAGCTGTCGTGACCTTCTCTTGTAAGGGAGATGTTCCAGCCCCTTGATCGTTTTAGTTGCCTTTTCTGCACTTTTTCCAGCTCTACAATATCCCTTTTTAGATGCGGCGACCAGAACTGGGCACAGTATTCCAAGTGTGGCAGCACCATAGATTTGTATGGGGGCAGTACAATATTGGCAGTTTTATTTTCGATTCCTTTTCTAATTATGCCTAACACGGAGTTTGCCTTTTTTACAGCGGCCGCACACTGGGTTGATATCTTCACTGAACTGTCCACCACAACACCAAGATCTCTTTCCTGGTCTATCACCGCTAGCTCAGATCCCATCAGGCTATACTTGGTTGGGATTTTTTGCCCCAACGTGCATCACTTTACACTTGCTTACACTGAACCGCATTTGCCACTTAGATGCCCATTCTCACAGCTTGCAGAGATCCTTTTGGCGCTCTTCACAAGCCCATTTTGTTTAAACTACCCTAAATAATTGGTGTCATCCTCAAACTTGGCCAGTTCACTGCTCACTCCTAATTCCAGATCATTTATGAACAGGTTGAAAAGTATTGGTCTTAATACAAGATTCCTGTGGGACTCCACTATTTACATCCCTCCATTGGGAGAATTTACCATTTATTCCTCCTCTTTGCTTTCTGTTCTTTAACCAGTTACTGATCCATGAGAGGACCTGTCCTCTTATTCCATGACCGCTAGGTTTGCTCAGGAGTCTTTGGTGAGGGACTCTGTCAAAAGCCTTTTGGAAGTCCAAGTAAACAATGTCTACTGGATCACCCCCGTCTGCATGGCTGTTGACCCTCTCAAAGAACTCTAAAAGTTTAACAGGACTTGCCTTTGTGGAAGCCATGTTCTTTTTCAGCAGGGCTTGTCCTTCTATATGTTTACTAATTTTATCTTTAATAATGCCTTCAACCAATTTACCCAGAACAGACGTTAAGCTAACCGGCCTGTAATTTCCCAGATCCCCCCGGATCCCTTTTTGAAAACTGGTGTTACATTGGCCATCTTCCAGTCCTCTGGTATAGAGGCTGATCTTAGGGACATGTTGCATATTTTGGTTAGAAGATCAGCAATTTCTTATTTGAGTTCTTTGAGAACTCTTGGATAGATACCATCTGAGCCCTGTGATTTATTTGCTTTCAATTTATCAATAAGGCTGAGAACTTCATCTTTTGTCACCACTATTGGTGGTGACACCAAGCCTCAGTTCCTCAGTTCCTAGATGGGGAGATCAGGGACAGTTCTGGCACGCACACCCCATCCCTCTTATGCCTGTTGCTTGTACTGTATTAAGGCATACTGCCTGAATAGGTCTAGTTTTATACTCTTGATCAATCAAGGGAGTGGGGGGAGGGACAGTATACCTTACATTTTTCAGTAAACTTAAGACTTCAACTTATGGGGTCCCCAAAGCAAAACTATGAGTTTCCCTATGTTTTATAGAGATGGAGAATCAGCAGTTTATTGTCACCAACATAATTACTCTTTCCTGGATCAGCTTCAGAAAAAGGGCAAATACTTGTTGATTTTACTAAGTAATTTCCACATGGTATTTTCAAAGTTGTGGGATAAAGTTAGCTTTACAAATCATTATTTTGAAGGTTACCTACCCGCCTACTCTGCATAGTTGCTTTTCTGCCTTCTCCTCTCTCAACCACTGCCATGGCATTGACCACAGCTGTTTTTCCATCTATTAGAACTGAAGGGCTACTATTAGCGCAGAAGAGGAACACGAATATAGCTTGCCCAATAGTGTCCTGTGTTAAATTCAGGAAAACACTGAGCTGAAAGCCCATACAGTTCCTCTGCTTCTCACCTTAGAGAGCTGCTACTTCTCTGAGAAGTGAGGGTATTGGATCTTAGCTAACTTCACAGCTTTAATTGAGCAGTCTAGCCCTGGGTTATAAAATCCTGAATAAAAGGTAGCTTCAATATAACTTTGCCATATACATTAACATCATCAGCAAGGATAATGCTAGTAAGTTCAGAAAATATTAATGCTTACCTTATGTGCAGGTACCAGGTTAACTAAAACTGTATCCAAAAGCTCCTGAGACACTGTATCACCTTCACAAATGATAGAGCTCATCAAATCCACCATATGCATATGAACCTTTTGGTTATGACCATTGCTGAAATTAGAGGAACAGCTTTCAGCTCAGCAACACAATTTAATTTATGTCTCCTCTCAAAAATAATTTTAATAATGTAGCATTTGCTTTACTTTCTATACACACACTTACTTTCCTTAAAAAGTCATTTATCTTTTCATAATACTCATTTATTTTATTGAGATCATCATCGGAGGCCTTGTTCTGAGGGCCCTAGTATGCTGAGGTACACCGGGTGGCTACTTGGGAGAGGGCCTTTTCAGTAGCAGTCTCCCAGTTATGGAATATCCCCTCCAGAGAGGTCCACATGGTGCCTACTTTGTGATAGTTTGGGCACCAGGCTAAGGCATTTTTAATCTCTTGGATCTTTTAACCATTTTAATCAATACAACAATACTGTACTGTTTAAAACAATACAATAAAACAATCTAAAAATGAGGAGGCATAAAACTATTTCAACCAGCTAAAAAGATACAAATTTAAATCTCTAAATCTTTTCATTTTAAAACAAGATCTATTTGTTTGAAGTTTTTCAACCAGTGCCAAAAAGAATATAGTGTTGGCGCCAGGCAGATCGCCCATGGGAGTTCATCTTATGCCTTTTTCTAGCCTCTGCTGCTTTTAATTGATTGTTTATTGTGCTGTTTTGGTTTTTAGCATGGCTTTCATTGTCACTGTTATGGTATGTTGCCCTGAGAGCATTTAGGGAAAGGGTGGCTAAGAAAACTTTAGAAATACATAAAAATTATGTATGTATTTGGAGGATTATGACTCAGATCATTTACCACTGTCATCCTATAATGCTAAAAGTCTCAATGCAAAATCAGTAACACCATAATTTTTATTTTTCACAATTCTGGAATTAGATCAAAGGCTTGAATATGTGACATTAAATAGAGGGGGTAGCGCAATGGGAAGCGGCAGAGGTGTAGCCAAGGAAATGAAGACTAGCAATGTAAGTTTGGAGAATTGTCTTGGCTGATATTTAGTATGATTGTTCATGAACAACATAACACAATCAACTGTGATGTAAAGGTTTCTATGCTTGTGCTGCTGCATGCATACAGAGACTATAAGAACCATTTAAAACGGAACATTTAGTCAATCACTTTCACAAACTAAATAACTGCATGAATGGCTGAAAAAGTTGTAGGTATCTTAGGGTGCAATCCTATGCAGATAGTCATCAGCCTCTGAACTCGGAGCCTGATGACTATTTAATGCAGGGTGGCCAGAGTTTTTGGCTAGACAGGCAATTTCGCCAGTCTAGTTGGGGACCTTTGAAGCGGGGGGGGGGGGGGGAGGCTGCGCAGCACATAGGAAGCTGCATAATATGGCTTCTGCGGTCTCCTCCCCTCCCCTGGGACCACCCGCCTTTTGCCGTCTCCACGCTCCATTTCCTAGCGCAGAGATGTAGCTGGCCCAGAGAGAACCACACTGGCTACGAGGGGGTGGGGACCTTGGTTCCTAGAAACCGAAAAATCCTATGGTCCTCTAGACAGTGTTTAGTGGCCATAGAATTGCTCCCTTAGACTGCAATCCTATGCAGACTTACCTGGGAGTAAGTCCTATTGAACACAATGGGACTTCCCTCTCAGTAAATATGTACAGGATTGCACTGTTAGTCAGCTGGGCACCTTAAAGAGATGCTGATTCCTAACAATCCGAAATGTTTTTTGAACCCCATATTCATCAAAACTTTATTTTCAAAGATAATATACTTACTTGATTACAGAAAACAATGTTCTGTACAGTTGTGTGAAAATTTCATTGCTATCTTCTAATTCAAAGCATATGTTGTAAGATTTAACCCACGCAATATTCTGTATAGGAGGAAAAGTCAATTAGAGTCATAGAATAGTCATAGAATGGTAGAATTGGAGGGGGCCTATAAGGCCATCGAGTCCAACCCCCCAATTAAAGATACAGTAATTGCAATTTAACAAAAAAACAATAAAATAAAGACTGAATAACAGTTCCAGGTGAACAGAACAATGTTTCTGACTATCATAAAATGCTATTGGCATTTTACAAAAAGTAATCCCTTTGATCGTTTAAATCAAGATAAATACTAATTGTAAATAATTTAAACTCACCTCCAGTAAATAAAAATATCTGTTGAACTGTGGGCTTTTTGTATCTTCTAATCCTTTCAACTGTCTTGTTATGAACATAAATATATCCTACAAAGGAAACAGTAATTTATTTCACATGACATGACAATATATATTAACGGTATAATCATTCACTTCAACTGAAAAAAAACCATTTCTCTATGAATTAGTGAACTCATAACATGTTTTAACTAACCTCTTGCTCTCACAATCAAAGTCTGAAGCACATAAAAAGACAGAAAATATTAAGACTATTAAGCAGATTTTTGCAGCACTGATTTTTACTTTATTTTATTTTGAACAATAGCAGGTTCTAAATTTTCTGAATCTGTTACAGATGGTTATCAGTAGAAGGAACTCCTGATCATTTCTGAAAGAGGTAATACTTGTTCTTTCCTCCTTCTAGCTCTAAATCCACATCCTTAAAGAAAAACCAGGTTACTTCATACATTATGTTTTTAGTGTGACCCCCACCCATGTTGAATATGGGAAAAATGCAACAAATGGCATTTCTAAAACCCGTGTGAAACATGGTCATCCATCAAGAGAGCTAAACGCTGGCCAGCAGTATGTATCCAATACTGGAAAAGGTTATTTTTATTTATTTATTTATTAAATTTATTAATCGCCCATCTGACTGGTCACCCAGCCACTCTGGGCGATGTACAACCCACCATAAAACAATTTAAAACAATAAAATTTTACCATAAACATTTTTTTAAAAATACCCTAACCCACCCCAAATGCCTGCCTGAACAACCACGTTTTTAATGCACGACGGAAGCTCATTAAAGAGGGGGCATGACGGAGTTCCCTAGGGAGGGAGTTCCACAGAGTGGGGGCCACCACAGAAAATTTATTTTATTGATCTAAACTTTTTAGGCACCTATTTTTCCAGAAGTAAACATATTGCACTTCCAAACAAGTCAATAACTGGAACTCCAGATAAGGCAGAAAGCCAAAAATATTTAGCACATGCACAGAAACATTTTTAATTACGCCACCCCAGTTTAGAAGTCTAGGAAATCATCCAGTTTCCTTAACAGACCATTATCTAACAAAGACTAGTCACAATTATTCCTAAACAAGAAATTACACAAAATATAAACAAAGCAAGAGGTACCCTAACAAAATCAAAGGCAGTGATGCCTGACACCCACCTATTCAACTTAATTTAGTTCTGTAAATTTAACTGAATAGTTGCAAGCTAGCAGTAGCCACCCTCACTTAA
Organism: Heloderma suspectum; assembly: GCF_057233095.1. Classification (NCBI taxonomy): domain Eukaryota; kingdom Metazoa; phylum Chordata; class Lepidosauria; order Squamata; family Helodermatidae; genus Heloderma; species Heloderma suspectum. The sequence continues at coordinate 39,478,546 of NC_139460.1, read as the reverse complement.
TACATTTCTAATATGCTCTTTGATTGGCAGCTGTCCAACAATAATAAAAACTTATCAGGAGGTTTGCTACTGAGCGAGAAATTAACAGAAGTCTGTTGCTGTTGTACCTTCAAATACCATCATGTTCCTCAAAATATCAAGTGTCAGCTAATTGTATTAATAATTATTGGCCACCAAAGCAGTCCTGGCAGTTTCTGGGTATGTATTCATCTTCCATCTTCTAGAAGTTCCAGGAAGGTGTGGTCTAATGTCAATGCTTATTAACTAACCTAGGAGTAATAAGTTCATCTTGTATTCTCTTTTTGTAAGTTGCTCGTAAAGTTTATTTAGCTGAAAAGGTGACTAAAACATTTTTAATACTGGACAAGCATTGAAGTAACAATTCCTAAGATGGCAATAAGATGCTATGGAGGTCATGGGTATCACTGATGAACCCATCCATGATTGCTCATTTCATACATATTTTTGAGAACTTTAGCACCTACTTTAGCTTGTGAGGATAAAAATGCATCATCTTTTCTAGCCTATAGAAAACCAAATGATCACATTATCACAATTCTGTAAGTAATGCACACAGTCTCAGCAGAAAACAAAAAAAGACTGCTTAAATAAACATTTCCCACATACAGCCACCAGGAGGCTTTCTTTCAGCAACAAAATTTCTCCACCCCTGTGTATTCAAGTGTGCAAAGCAGACCAATACAGTGTAAGTCACTCAAAAGAAAAAGCAAGTAGAAGGCACTATTTCCACAAGAGAGGGTGGTCAGGGAGGAATACCGGGTTAGCCATGGGTTAAAGAAAGGAGTAAGAAAGGATAGAATAATACATGGATTGAGGTAGTTAAGGTCACTGTCAATGAAGGAGTTGCAGACTAATATGTCTGCAAATCTGTTAGTCAGAATCATAAGGCACAGGGGAGCAGGAGGTTTTAGAGTTTCATGTTGCAGAATCATTTCAAAGACATCTATTGCCCCTTAAGTCCCCCCCCAGACACACACACACCCTTCAAGCAAAATACAAAATCCATATACTTTTGTCTTGGCATGACAATATAGAACCTGGGTTTCCGGAAGGATCCCAATTCCACATCTCCACAATGCCTGCAGAAAGATGTTCCCTATTTTAGTTCTTGTGCCTCACATGTCTCCTAGTGTCAACATGAGAACTGTGTCATCCAGAGCACTGGCACTTGAGAGGTTTTGGTGAGACTGTCTTGCATTATATTAGAAAAGTGAAAATAACTGATGAACTATAGGAAGAGGGAACAGGAGCTCCAACTGCTGGGAAGAAGCATTTCAAAACTATTTGTATGAAAATAATCAGACTAAAATCAAAATACTGTAATGTCCATGTTGCTACAAATGCTTTTGAAAAGCCCACATTTACGAAAAATATAGATACAATGAAGATAGTAAATGTGGATAATCTAATAAAAAGGGTCTGCAAAGGAAGGTGTGATTTCTTTTAACTCTGACGTATAAAAATGAACACTGAACACTTTCAGAATACATTACACACAAATTAACCAAATATATCCTAACTAGAGAACAAACCTGGCTTTGCAAGGGTTGGAATAGCCCTTAGTTTAATACAGCAAAGCCTTCAAGCAAATGTACACATCTGTCAGAGTTGGATACCATGTGGCCGCCTCATCTGAGTGAAGCCATGCACGCTGGCATCCCTAGGCACACCCCCTGACATAGTTAAGCTCTGCAGGAAGGGGGATCAAGGGCCATCTAAGAAGGGCCACAGGTGCTTTAGAGATAAGGGTTCCAGCCCACCAGTTAAAGATCAATGGGCTAGAGAGAAAACTACTTTTTTTTAAGAGAGTTGGAGAGCATCTGAAAATGGGATTGTTGCTTATAATGCTGCATTCATATATGGTGCTAAACCAAGAGAATGTTTTTTAATCCTCTCTGTAAGATTCCCAGCATAGTTATTTGTTTCATTCCTTATCAAAATTATCGATCTAAAGTATGTTTTATTGATAGACATTTATGCTCAGTTTCCCAGCATGTGAACAGAGTCACCACTGTGCATTCTTTACAGTTTGGGTTTTTTTCTAGAGTCCTGTGCTTCTGGGCTTGTTCTGGTTAGATGCTGTAGCCATCAATTCATGTAGTTCTAATTGAAAGCCCACATATGAAAAATACACTGTAGGTTATCTAGCTACTGTAACCAGATGTGACAGAACAGCATGTGGGTTATTCCACCTGTTTCTTTTTTTTTTAAATTAACGTTGAGACTTGGGTCTATAGAACTCACTGCCACAGTTTTTAATGAAGTTCGTAATTAGACCTCACCGCTAGGAAATGCTGCCTTAGCTATAAAACTTTTTAACTGCTGTCACTAGAATAAACCCTCTCTACCAAAAAGAGACTGCCTGGTTCGTTTGGCACAGGCATGGGATTCACACTACCACTAGAGACAACTTTTTAAAATGAACAAAAGATAAGATGTTCAATAACAGAAATTATTTACTAAAGTGAATAAAATGTCACTCTTCAAATAATAGGTTGTGATTGCTAAAAGGTTCTTAAATTAAATATGATTGCTTACCATCCCTAAGCTGAGTCTTTCCTGGCTAAATAAAATATCAATCGCTTTTCCTTCAGATCAGATTTCCCTAAGCTGGTTAGATACTCTATCCAACAATCAGCCAGTTTTGAGTGTCTGTGCCTAGTGTTGGGCATCTGAGACAGGACAGGCATTTTCTTGGTGTACTGCCCACCCTGTTGCCCAACCGTCTCCCTGCCTGAGGTGGTCTCGAGCATGAAGTTGAGGACTCCAAAGCTTATGATCTTGGGGGACTTTAATATTCATGCCGAGGCTACTCTGTCAGGAGCGGCTCAGGATTTCATGGCCACCATGTCAACCATGGGCCTGTCTCAAATAATATTTTGCCCAACACATGTGGCAGGACACACTTTGAACCTGGTTTTCTGTGCTGGATTGGGAGAAAATGACCTGCGGGTGGGGGAGCCAGTAATGACTCCTTTGGCATGGATGATCACTATCTGATCAGTTTTCACTTTCAGGCCACCTGTAACCTCTGCAGGGGCGGGAGACCAAATTTGATGGTCCGCCCCCAGAGACTGATGAATCCGCTCCACCCTACAGATTTAGAAATTTCCTTAACATCTTTACAAATAGGAACAGATGCTGTACACCAGTCTTCCTCTGCATTTTCTGGCTTCTAGGATGATTCAGATGTTTCAAGGGCTGCTTGCTGATGTTCCCTCTGGTCAGACATTAAATAGGAACCTAAAATGTGTTATGTATATCTTGGTTCACTCAATAAAATTATCACATTTGGTATATTAAATTCAAAAGTATAGTTTAAATAATTACAAATTTACCAACTGAGTTTACTTTTAGAAGTTTTAAAATATAATGATAATTTTATGAGCAAACCAAGTTACAAATAAAACAACTTTAGGAACAAAAAAGCTACTTTATGTTCCTAAAGCAGCCTTTCCCAACCTGGTGCCTGCTAGATATTTTGGACTGCAGTGCCCAGCATTCCGGACCACTGGCCATGCTGCTTGTGAGTGAGAGAATTCTAAGGTGTTTTAAAAGAAGAGAGCTGACAGTTTAACAGATAGGGTTGACGGATTCAGTGAAGATACATCTAGTGAGTGGGGGTTTAGGTGAAGGGTTCAGAAGGGGTGGGTAGGTAGATAGGTTAGGACTAAGTATTTGTTGTTGTTGTTGATTCGTTCAGTTGCCTCCGACTCTTCGTGACTTCATGGACCAGCCCACGCCAGAGCTTCCTGTTGGCCGTCGCCACCCCCAGCTCACCCAAGGTCGAATCCGTCACCTCCAGAATATCATCCATCCATCTTGCCCTTGGTCGGCCCCTCTTCCTTTTGCCTTCCACTTTCCCTAGCATCAGCATCTTCTCCAGGGTATCCTGTCTTCTCATGATGTGGCCAAAGTACTTCAGTTTTGCCTTTAATATCCTTCCCTCAAGTGAGCAGTCTGGCTTTATTTCCTGGAGGATGGACTGGTTTGATCTTCTTGCAGTCCAAGGTACTCTCAGAATTTTCCTCCAGCACCACAGTTCAAAAGCATCTATCTTCCTTCGCTCAGCCTTCCTTATGGTCCAACTCTCGCAGCCATAGGTTACTACGGGGAATACCATTGCTTGAACGATGCGGACCTTTGTTGTCAGTGTGATGCCTCTGCTCTTCACTATTTTATCAAGATTTGTCATTGCTCTCCTCCCAAGAAGTCAACGTCTTCTGATTTCCTAGCTGCAGTCAGCGTCTGCAGTAATCTTTGCGCCTAGAAAGACAAAGTCTGTCACTGCCTCCACATTTTCTCCCTCTATTTGCCAGTTATCAATCAAGCTGGTTGCCATAATCTTGGTTTTTTTGAGGTTGAACTGCAACCCAGCTTTTGCACTTTCTTCTTTCACCTTTGTCATGAGGTTCCTCAGCTCCTCCTCGCTTTCAGCCATCAAAGTGGTATCATCTGCATATCTGAGATTGTTAATGTTTCTTCCAGCGATTTTAACTCCACCCTTGGCTTCATCAAGCCCAGCACGTCGCATGATGTGTTCTGCGTACAGGTTGAATAGGTAGGGTGAGAGTATACAACCCTGCCATACTCCTTTCCCAATCTTAAACCAGTCCGTTGTTCCATGGTCTGTTCTTACCGTTGCTACTTGGTCATTATACAGATTCCTCAGGAGGCAGACAAGATGACTTGGTATCCCTATACCACCAAGAACTTGCCACAATTTGTTATGATCCACACAGTCAAAGGCTTTAGAATAGTCAATAAAACAGAAATAGATGTTTTTTCTGAAACTCCCTGGATTTCTCCATTATGCAGCGGATATTGGCAATTTGGTCTCTAGTTCCTCTGCCTTTTCTAAACCCAGCTTGTACATCAGGCAATTCTTGTTCTATGAATTGCTGGAGTCTACCCTGAAAGATCTTGAGCATTACCTTACTGGCATGTGAAAGAAGTGCCACTGTTCGATAGCTTGAACATTCTTTGGTGCTTCCCTTTTTTGGTATGGGGATATAAGTTGATTTTTTCCAATCTGTTGGCCATTCTTGTGTTTTCCAAATTTGCTGGCATATGGCATGCATCACCTTGACAGCATCATCTTGCAAGATTTTAAACAGTTCAACTGGGATACCGTCATCTCCTGCTGCCTTGTTATTAGCAATGCTTCTTAAGGCCCATTCAACCTCACTCTTCAGGATGCCTGGCTCTAGCTCACTGACCACACTGTCAAATCTATCCCCGATATTATCCTTCCTATACGGATCTTCCGTATATTCTTGCCACCTTTTCTTGATCTCTTCTGCTTCTATTAGGTCCTTGCCATCTTTGTTTTTGATCATACCCATTTTTGCCTGGAATTTACCTCCGATATGTCTAATTTTCTGGAAGGGGTCTCTTGTCCTTCCTATTCTATTATCTTCTTCCACTTCCGCACATTGCTTGTTTAAAAATAATTCCTTATCTCTTCTGGATAACCTCTGGAATTTTGCATTTAATTGGGCATATCTCCCCCTATCGCTGTTGCCTTTTGCTTTCCTTCTTTCTTGGGCTGCTTCCAGTGTCTCAGCAGACAGCCATCTTGCCTCCTTGGTTTTCTTTTTCTTTGGGACGTTTTTTGTTGCCGCCTCCTGAACAATGTTGCAAACTTCTGTCCATAGTTCTTCTGGGACCCTATCTACTAAATCTAGTCCCTTAAATCTATTCTTCACCTCCACTGCATATTCATGAGGAATATTGGTGAGCTCATATCTAACTGATCTGTGGGTCTTCCCTATTCTCTTGAGTCTGATTCTAAATTGTGCAATAAGAAGTTCATGATCTGAACTACAATCAGCTCCAGGTCTTGTTTTTACTGACTGCATAGATGTTCGCCACCATTGGCTACAAAGGATGTAGTCAATCTGATTTCGGTGTCGACCGTCTGGTGAAGTCCATGTATAAAGTCGTCTCTTAGGTTGTTGGAAGAGAGTGTTTGTTATGCACAGTGAGTTGTCTTGGCAAAATTCTATCAGCCTATGTCCTGCTTCATTTTGTTCTCCCAGATCATGCTTGCCTGTAATTCCAGGTGTCGTTTGACTACCCACCTTAGCATTCCAGTCTCCTGTAATGAAAACAACATCTTTTTTTGGCGTACTATCCAGTAGGTGCTGCAGATCCTCATAGAACTGATCTTCTTCTTCAGCATCTGTGGTTGGGGCGTATATTTGGATCACTGTGATGTTAAATGGCTTACCCTGAATTCAAATTGAGATCATTCTATCATTTTTTGGATTGTATCCAAGCACTGCTTTCGCCACTTTATTATTAATTATGAAGGCTATTCCATTTCTTCTGTGGTCCTCTTGTCCACAGTAGTAGATCTGGTGGTCATTTGATGTGAAGTGGCCCATTCCAGTCCATTTCAGTCCACTGACACCCAAAATGTCTATATTTAATCTTGACATCTCCCCAATAACCACATCCAATTTGCCTTGGCTCATAGATCTTACATTCCAGGTTCCTATGGTGTGTTGATCTTTATAACATCGGATTCGTCGTTCACCACCAGCACCATCGGCCGCTAGCTGTCCTTTCGGCTTTGAGCTAGCTGCGTCATCACATCTGGTGCTAGTTGAACTTATCCTCTGCTCCTCCCCAGTAGCATTTTGACCATCTTCCGACCTGGGAGTCCCATCTTTCGATGATATACTGACATATCTCTGGTTGTACTGATCCATTTAGTTTTCATGGCAAGAATACTGGGGTGGGTTGCCGTTTCCTTCCCCTGGGATCGTATTTAGTCTGACCTCTCTGCCATGACCTTCCCGTCTTGGGTGTCCCTTCATGGTTTAGCTCATGACGTCATTGAGGTGCTCCAGCGCCATGACAAGGTAACGATCTCCTTTGCTGAAGAGGATTAAGTATAGGATGATTAAATAGTTATATGTTGTGTTTAATAAAATTTTATTTGTTTTATTATACACACACACACCACGTGTCAGTTTTATTTATTAATGCTACCAAATAGGAAGGTCTATTTTTCCTGTTACTACTCCTGTATTGGTTAAAGGAAACCAGTTAACCTATTAGCTGTCTCCTTGACACAAAGTAAAAGGGCTGAAGCTTTGGGATTCAGTGAGGACAACTGGCCAAAGCTGAGGCAGACGTCCAGGATTTTTTCAGTTTTGTGGAAAGAATCCTTTAACTCACCCTGGCGGTGTTATGTGTACCCTAGAATGGCAACGCAGCTATAAGAGTGCCGTCGACAACTGCATAAGGTGTTCAATGGATACTCGTGCTCGTGTTTAATGTGAACCAGAGTTGCTTGATGTTTGTATGCTAGCCCACCTTGTTCTGGCAGCACAGTCTGTGAGTAGCAAATTAGAACCTGTCAGCAGCATCTCTGAGAATTATTAGGAAGAATGGGTTCCTCCCCAGGCTGCGGGCTGACAACACTGTACTTCGTACAGTAACTGAGTCGCAGTAGCTGGCAAGCTTTCACCCTGTCCAGGGAAGGAACATTCAGCCCCTTTCCAGATAACAGACTGTGTGAATGCCTCCAAGTAATGCGGCTACCAGAGCATGGCTAGAGTACTTCCCTATATGTGACGTGTTTCACTGTATAAAAGCCTGCCGCAATGAACATTCGGGGCTCTCTGCCACTTTGCTGACAGAATGCCTGTGAGCCTCACAATAAACAGCTGTTTTGATCCAGAAGTCTTACCCATGTCTAGTGTGATCCATTGTCCAGCTAGACAATGAACATGTGAGCATGTTCTGCTCCTATAACAGTTTCAACAGGTGGAAACTGGAGGGAGAATAACCCAGAGCAGGAACATCACGGTCTACAAAGTGGGGGAAGGGAATACAGCTCTAGGACTGTATTTTGATTGTTGTTCAGTCATTAAGTAGTGTCCGACTCTTCGTGACCCCATAGACCATAGCACGCCAGGCCTTCTTGTCCTCCGCTCTCTCCCGGAGTGTGCTCAAGTCCATATTCATTGCATCGGTGATGCTATCTAGCCATCTCATCCTCTGCCGCTCCCTTCTTTTGCCTTCAGTCTTTCCCAGCATCAGGGTCTTTTCCAGGGAGTTTTCTCTTCGCATTAGGTGGCCAAAATATTTGAGCTTCAGCTTCAGGATCTGTCCTTCCAATGAGCACTCAGGGTTGATTTCCTTTAGGATGGACTGATTTGACCTATTGCAGTCCAGGGGACTCGTAAGAGTCTTCTCCAGCACCACAGTTCGAAAGCATCAATTCTTCGGCGCTCAGCCTTCCTTATAGTCCAGCTCTCACAGCCATACATTACTACTGGGAAAACCATAGCTTTGATTAGACGGACCTTTACCAGCAAGGTGATGTCTCTGCTTCTTAATATGCTGTCTAGGTTTGCCATAGCTTTCCCCCAAGGAGCAAGCGTCTTTTAATTTCATGGCTACAGTCACAGTCTGCGGTAATCTTGGAGCCCAAGAAAATAAAATCTGTCACTGCTTCCATTTCTTCCCCTTCTATATGCCAGGAAGTGATGGGGCCAGATGCCATGATCTTCGTTTTTTTAATGTTGAGTTTCAGACCAGCTTTTGCACTCTCCACTTTCACCCTCAACAAGAGGCTCTTGAGATCCTCTTCGCTTTCTGCCATTAGGGTGGTATCGTCTGCATATCTGAGGTTGTTGATAATTCTCCCGGCAATCTTAATTCCGACCCGTGATTCATCCAACTCGGCGTTTCTCATGATGTACTCTGCATATAAGTTAAATAAGCAGGGCGACAATATGCAGCCTTGTCGTACTCCTTTCCCAATTTGGAACCAATCGGTTGTTCCATGTCTGGTTCTTACTGTTGATTCTTGATCCTCATACAGGTTTCTCAGGAGACAGGTAAGGTGGTCTGGTACTCCCATCTCTTGCAGAATTTGCCACAGTTTGTTGTGATCCACACAATCAAAGGCTTTAGCGTAGTCAATGAAGCAGCAATAGACGTTTTTCTGGAATTCTCTTGCTTTCTCCATGATCCAGCGAATGTTGGTGATTTGATCTCTAGTTCCTCTGCCTCTTCGGAACCCAGCTTGTACTTCCGGTAGTTCTCGGTTCACGTACTGCTGGAGCCTAGCTTGTAGGATTTTGAGCATCACCTTGCTGGCATGTGAAATGAGCGCAATTGTACGGTAGTTTGAACACTCTTTGGCATTCCCCTTCTTTGGAATTGGAATGTAAACTGACCTTTTCCAGTCTTGTGGCCACTGTTGAGTGTTCCAAATTTGTTGGCATATTGAGTGCAGCACTTTAACAGCATCATCTTTTAGGATTTTAAATAGCTCAGCTGGAATACTGTCATCTCCACTAGCTTTGTTGTTAGTCATGCTTCCTAAGGCCCACTTGACTTCACTCTCTAGGATGTCTGGCTCAAGTTCAGTGACCGCACTATCATGGCTATCAGGGACATTATGATCTTTCCTGTATAGTTCTTCTGTGTATTCTTTCCACCTCCTCTGAATCTCATCAGCTTCTGTTAGGTCCCTGCCTTCTTTGTCCTTTATCATGCCCGTCTTGGCACAGAACGTTCCCTTGAGATCTCCGATTTTCTTGAAAAGATCTCTAGTCTTTCCCATTCTGTTGTTTTCCTCGATTTCTTTGCATTGTTCATTTAAGAAGGCCTTCTTGTCTGTCCTTGCTATTCTCTGGAACTCTGCATTCAGTTGGATATATCTTCCCCTTTCTCCCTTGCTTTTCACTTCCCTTCTTTCCTCAGCGACTTGTAAAGCCTCCTCAGACAGCCACTAGGCTTTCTTGCATTTCTTTCTCTTTGGGATGGATTGAGTTGCTGCCTCCTGAACAATGTTAAGGACCTCCGTCCATAGTTCCCTAGGCACTCTGTCTATCAGGTCTAATCCCTTAAATCTATTCCTCACTTCCACTGTATATTCATAAGGGATATGATTTAGGTCATACTTGAATGCTTAAGTGGTTTTCCCTACGTTCTTCAATGTAAGCCGAAATTTTGCAACAAGAAGCTCTGAGCCACAGTCAGCTCCAGGTCTTGTTTTTACTGACTGTATAGAGCTTCTCCATCTTTGGCTGCAAAGGACATAATCAATCTGATTTCGATATTGATGTCCATGTGTAGAGTCACCTCTTGTGCTGTTGGAAAAGAGTGTTTGCTATGAGCAGCGTGTTCTCTTGGCAAAACTCTATTAGCCTTTGTCCTGCTTCATTTTGTACACCAAGACCATGCTTGCCTGTTATCCTGTGATTTCTTGACTTCCTACTTTAGCACTCCAATCCCCTATGATGAAGAGGACATCTTTTTTTGATGTTAGTTCTAGAAGGTGTTGTAGGTCTTCATAGAACCAATCAACCTCAGCTTCTTCGGCCTCAGTGGTTGGGGCACAGACTTGAATTACTGTGATGTTGAATGGTTTGCCTTGGATTTGTACTGAGATCATTCTATCGTTTTTGAGATTCTACTCCAGTACTGCTTTTTCCACCCTTTTGTTGACTATGAGTGCTACTCCATTTCTTCTAAGGGATTCTTGCCACAGTGGTAGATATGATGGTCACCTGAATTAAATTCACCCATTCCCAAGATGTCGATGTTCAATCTTGCCATCTCACGTTTGACCACCTCCAGCTTACCTTGATTCATGGATCTTACATTCCAGGTTCCTAAATAATATCGTTCTTTACAGCATCGGATTTTCTTTTCACCACCAGATACATCCACAGCTGAGTGTCCTTTCGGCTTTGGCCCAGCTGCTTCACTCTTTCTGGAGCTACTTGGAAATACCCTCTGCTCTTCCCCAGTAGTATATTGGTCACCTTCCGACCTGAGGGGCTCATCTTCTGGCGTCATATCTTTTAGTATTGTGATATGTTCCACAGGGTTTTCTTGGCAAGAATACTGGAGTGGGTTGCCATTTCCTTCTCCAGTGGACCACATTTTGTCAGAACTCTCTACCATGACCTGTCCGTCTTGGGTGGCCCTGCACGGCATAGCTTATGGCTTCACTGAGTTATGCAAGCTCCTTCGCCACAACAAGGCAGTGATCCATGAAGGGGATATTTTGCTCAGGAGCAAGCAAAATTAAGATCTTTGAGGAGAACATTCACTTTTCCAGTCTTGTTTCTGTAGCAGGCCAACGGTAAGAGAAGTGTTAATGCCTTCCCAGTCCTTAGGTATGGCAAAAGTCTTTCACATAGCAGAGTATTCACAGAGACAGGTGGACAACAAACCAACATTAGGTAAAACAGCAAAATTTGTTTGAACATCTGTGAGCTGGATCCTGACTTTTCAACCAACTATGGTTAGTGTTTTATTCAAACTGAGCCATACAATACTATTCACTACTCCCCCAAATTCATCCACATGTGAAAATACAACAATTGGATTTCACATGTGCCAGAAATAGAGAATTGTTTATTTTTCAGAAATGCGGAGCAATCAAAATCTGAGTATCTAACTTACTGCATTTAAATTGTCCAATTATGGTCCCAGGGCAACATCTTTTCTGACTGCAGGCCTCAATGAGCCAGAAACCTATAGTCAGACTTGGTGAATAGAAAAAAGATTTTTTCTAAAGACACTTTCCTTTATAGAAAGAATATAGGGCAATGCAGCTTCAAAATCCAATTTGCCCATAATGTAAAAGAGCTTAAGGAAATCAATCTAAACTTCAGCTCAGTAGCAGATTGAAACTATATATTAACAGGGAAGAAAGACATAACCTATACCTAAACAGAAATGCCTATAACCCGTTTTTAAAATGTTAATCCTTTAATTATATGAGTTATAGTTGATTAGTCTATTGGTGAAATTTGCCTATATTTGCATGAAGGGAAAAGTAGTATTTCAGAAGCAAAAAGCATACTCTGTTTTTAAAGGCAGGCATTATCTTAGAAGAGGCATTTCTTCATGTGAGAGAGAGGGGGGAAAGCTCTTTCAATATGGTGCTTGCCTTCTGCTTTCCAATTAATAGGGAAACACTTTTTTGTTTCATTAAAAGGTTTTGATTTTTTTTAATGCAGTCCTAATTACAATTAATATAATATATAATGGTTTCGGAGAGACTGGAATCACTGAAGGCAGCAAAAGAAGCACTGAAGCTGTGGATAGAATAGCTGAGAAAGATAGACTTCACCATAGACAACAGGAGCCAGATATTCTACAGGGGCTGAAGTGAACAACCAGAGTCATGATACATAAAGTACAGACTTCTCTGCACTCAGGTACTATTTCTACTATAAGGAGGCACAGCTGATCACCTTCTTGGAATTATTGCTTTAGGTGCTTATGCAGAAAGAAGCCCTACTGAAAAAAGAAATCCTATTGCAACTGGTTGAATCCATAATATGTTTGGCATATACAGTACTCCCAGCTATATCAAGGCTTTTCATCATAAAGCTAACTATGAGCATGACCTAGAATGACCAAAAAAGAAGCAACACTGTGCAGTTCTGCCTTGCAACTGACCAGAAAATGACATTCATTTTCACTCACTACTGTTTAACAAGGTCTACTGAGGCGATTATTATTATTATGGCAATACAATATTATTATTATTATTATGGCAATACAAGTGAACAATTAAGTTCCATACCATATTTTTTATTTTGAACATGCACCACAAGTCTCCAAATTATCAACAAGATGAGCAAGATGATGGTGCTAAAAGCTGTAGATGTAAATGCTACTTCCTATCATTAGAACGTTTCATAATAGAGAAACACGTGGCTATTTGAAATTCAACCACGGGCCAAACTATTTTCAATTTCATGCAGCCTAAAAAAAAAGCTAATGAATTAAAAAATGACTTGCTTTTAAAAAGATATCACTATTCAAACAAACAGCACATTACTGCTCTCATCACACATAAAGGTAAGAAATTATACAGAATGTGAACTCTTATTCACTGTTTTTTGTAGTTTTGCCTGTTTGACCAGTTTAAAAAAGGCTACACACCTAGTGAACTTTGGCATTACTGTCAATAGCCCACACAATTAAGCAGAGGTTTTGCATGCTATTCTAATTCCAATGACTTAAGTTCTCATCTTAGGGTCAATCATCACAGAGCACTTGTGCCTTACACTGAAATAATTTTTAAATGCAATCTGGAAATGAGGAGAAGGTCCCTCATTAGCCTTTTCAGTTTTTGTTTTTAAGACTAACCCATCTACCATTTGAGATGAATATTAGGAATGTGGTACTCCAAGCCTCAACATAAGGCACAGAAGTAATACCAAATTATCAGGACTTCATCCCAAGCAGCACTTATAGCACTGGGCTACAATTACAACTACTAGTCATACTATAACAATTCAAGAAAACAACAACCACAAGTAACTTGAAAATGGAGCCTGTGCTTTTGAAAATATTGTTTTATTAATATGTGTTATAGTATACAGCAGCCTTCTCAATCAAAGCTTAATAAAAGGGTTACAGCCTAGTGCACCCTTCCCCAACCTGACACCCTCCACATGTTTTAGATTTCAACTCCCATCAGTTCCAGCCAATGTGGCCAATGTTCAGGAATGCTGGGAGTTGTAGTCCAAAACACACACGGACGTAAACTGTAAAACCTACAGCTAACAAACTTGAACCAACTCGTGTTCAAATGTGGATGAAGACCTTGAACCACTCAGGTTAGTTTTTTGTTTTTAGTGGTTTAGAAGTAAACATAAAATAGCATTATCACTCATCCAGATTCAAAAAAGACAACAAAGTCACTCAATCTTACCTTAAGTTTATCTGGTGAAGTGTATGGTGCTTCAGGAGCATATATTCTAAAAATATCAGCAAGACAACATGCGACAAGTAAGCGTACATCTTTATCAGGATGCTTAAGAAAAAAATCAGAGGCAAGATGTAAAGCAAGATTTAGATACAGCTCCTTTTCTTCTTCAGAATCCTGGTCCATATCCATGAAGGTTTTTACAACCATCTGCCAAAATAAAATTCCACCTTAAGCAACATTCTCTAGATAAGGCAGTCTATATTAAACACACAGAGAGAAAGAAATGCTGTTTCTCCTTTTTAATTATTGGTGCACATTTATTATTTTCCTGAAGTAGGAAAATTCAGTTAACATCAAAAATAGCTTATATATCAATATTTATATTACATATTCAGTTATATATCAATTACTATTTGAACTGTATTTTTGCCAAATGCACATATTAACATGCAACTAAACTAGGAACGCACAACAAAAATTGTTTCTGCCCTCAGGAATTTACAGTCAAAATAAATCTGCATCTGATGAAGTAGACTCTTGCCTATAAAGGTTATGCTTGTTAATGTTTAAAGTGCCACAAGATGTGTTTTTACTGACAAAGCCCAACATTGCTACTATCTACAATCAAAAAGAAAATCCAATAAGAAATATTATTCAATATGTGCTGGATTTATGAGGACGTTTGGAGAATACAATTTGCCTTTCAGTATATATATATATATATATATATATATATATATATACTTGTTGCATTTCTGTCATCCCTTCTTCAAAGGAGTTAAGAACAGTTTAAATGGAGTTGGGGAGTATCCCATTTTAGCCTGACAACAATCCTGTGTGGTAGTGGCCCAAGATCAACCAATGGCTTTCAGAGCTGAGCAAGGATTTAAACCCAAACGTTCACAGTCCAAATCAAATGCTATTTCCACTGCATCATATATACTGGTCTGATTATTCAGAATATCATTTAAATATCTATTTCACTGAGGATCTTAGGGATATTAGTCTTTATTTTTTTTAAAAAAACAACTAATTATTCAGCTTCTCAGGGAGTTGTTTGCTTAAAATACCCAGCACACATTTTTGTTGTCCACTTACAAGGCAACAAACATCAGGTAAAGGCAACGTGAAAAATGCTATGATTTCCCAGCAACACATTTCATGTATTATTTTTATAGATTGCAAAAGAAAAGCTACACATTGAACCAGCAACCATCTTATTCATACCTGACTTCAAATATTAAAACATCTGAGTAATTTTAAGTCAGGCCTAATTTTAAAGAGAAGATTACAACCGTATTTAAGACAGCAGGTATCACTAGAAATAGTTCTCCTTTGCAAACCCAGAAGGCATCACGTCTCTACTGTATTCCATCAAATCTTCATTTTAAAATTTTAAGATTATGATTTATTGACTATATGTGTACTGATGGCAATTTGTGCTTTATGCAAGTTGTAAACCAGAATAATTAAAAGTAGTTTATTTAGATTTGACATTAACACATTTTATTTGGCCCTATAAATTGTATCTTGCCTTTGAATACAGTGGCAAAAGACCAGTACATTTTTAGGAATACTGGTGTTTTTAAACATCTAGAAATCATAGAATAGTAGCGTTGGAAGAGGCCTTTAAGACCATCGAGTCCAACCCAATGTAATAATTATAAATAATTATAAATGTAATAATTGATGTACTATTCAACATTCTAAGACCAAAAAAAATATTTTTACTAGGGAGGCATATCAAGGCATCTAGATGGTTAGGCAGAAAATTCCAGAAGACTACACGTGCAGTCCTATTCATGTTTAGACATAAATAAGTCCCACATGGCTGGCTGGGGGATGCTGGGAGTTGTAGGACTTATTTCTGTATAAACATATATAGGATTGCACCCGAAGAAACTCAGCTTCCTTTTCTATGCCCTCTAGTGATGCTGACCTCAACCGATTTAGCTAACTGCAAATGGGAATCTAACATAATACCAGCTGTGTACTGAACTTTTTTCGGCATACAGAGAACGATACGAGAGGCATATTGTGGAGGCTGCCTAAAACTTAAGTAGGGTATACATATTTTAAAATAAAATACACAATACTAGCATTATCTTTCTGTTTTACCTTGATGTACTTCAACAAGACACAGTTCCTGGATAACTTAAATGAGATTTATGCCAAATTCTATGTTGAGTTTCAGGAACTTCACCATTATACTTTAATGCAAATCTATAAAAAGCTAACCAATTCATAACATGAACTTCTCTGCCAAAAGGTTTAGCCACAGATTCACATAAAAAACAAATGCTTTGTAATGAAATCCAAAAAGCTGGTTTTCATTAGAAATGCATTTTGGTGAAAACAAATAGGACCAGAAATCTTGCTGTGTAACATGCCTCTGTTTAGATTGACCCTCCCCAGTTTTTCATTCCAGCATTCCATGCCCACTGAGCATGTTCAGTTGTCAATAGGCTGTTTGGGGGGTCTCTCCCCTCCTTAGGGTTTTTCCTCCCACCCCTACTTCTGCAATACTTGGGGTTCCCCCTAAGCCTGTCAATACCTCCTTTTTGTGAGTGGATAGTGCCATTTTGGTTACATAAGGACCTGAACTCAGCAAATTGAGTTCACTATTAGTATATATGAAATTTTCAACGAACCTGTCAACTATAGGACAAACTACACTATTCTCTGAGATAACACTATATAATTTCTCCAGTACTGTTGAGGAGTCAAAGGGTTCAGTTAACTAATGGAGGTTTTCTTTATTTAAAGGAGATAGGCTATTCCTCCAAGTCACACACCTAACTCTGAAGACAGCAGCTTGTATTCAAAGACTGTACCTAATTTGGGTTGTATCCAGATTTTGGCACATGTAACTAGGATGGAAGAAGCAGGCTTCCTTCCTCCCAACAGCCGGCCCTCCAGCTGCCTGAAAACGCTACACAGAGGGTCAAGACACCCTGCTGAGTGAGCTGTGATACAGGATCCCTGAAAATCTGTCTGAGGCACCTTTCGTCACCAGAAAACAGATCTGAGATTCAAAACTTATTATTTTTGTGAGAACTATTAATTCAGTGGGATATTTCATTAGTATTTTTGATATTACTTAAGAAGACATACATGTTGCTGTTTCATTCTTAGTTCATTTCAGAAGAATTCCAATATCCAGCTAAACTCT
Organism: Heloderma suspectum; assembly: GCF_057233095.1. Classification (NCBI taxonomy): domain Eukaryota; kingdom Metazoa; phylum Chordata; class Lepidosauria; order Squamata; family Helodermatidae; genus Heloderma; species Heloderma suspectum. Next base: position 39,461,645 of record NC_139460.1, on the reverse strand, counting down.
CCAGCTCCTATATCTGCCGATTTTAGTCCGAACAAAATCCCTCCAATAATTTTCAGATTAAGATTTGCTAACAGCATAACACAACAAATACTGCTAAGATTGATATCACAATGCTCTCACTGAACTAGCTAGATTGCACATACTTCTCTTCCATCCCTCCACTCTTCTATCCCTCCTTTCTTGAAAATATCAAGAAATCACATTTTCCTAGAATTACTGTGACAAAATCTTATCACCGTAACAAACATGAGCACAGGGAGGAACCAACAGGGGCGCTTGTTTAAAAACCCACAAAGCTAAGTCATAAGACATGCTCTCCCCTTTTTTGCAGCAAACTGGCCAGAGTTCACGGTGACATCTTTACATCATTCAACAGAAAAACAGGGGCAATGGGCAAAGTTATGTTCACTGATGTAGCCTTGCCACCTCTGTGTGACACAACTGAAACTCTCAACAACCCCTGACCACCTGCAGCCCCCACCTCATAGTACTATTTTTATTTGCAGATAGCAAGTAGGCTAAACAAAAAATACATAATTTCGAGCTGCCCAAAATGAGCTTACAAATATAAAAACAAGGTGGTCACTCACTTTCAATCGCCGGACCATCTCTTCTTTAGAAATTTTATCAGATATTTCTTTAACTCCTGGGGGATATGTAATTTTTCCATCATTGGCTCTTGTCTTTGAATGAGCCATGATGCTGTTTTAAAACCTAGGAAAGAAAAAACACTGAATTAGTTATACATATCTTATCTATCATGCAATGAATATGAACTTAAGCATGCTCCGGGAGAGAGCGGAGGACAGGAAGGCCTGGCGTGCTATGGTCCATGGGGTCACGAAGTGTCGGACACAACTTAAGGACTGTACAACAACAACAACAACAAATCTTATCTATCAGACAAGTTATCTATCTTGCATTTTTTGTTGCCTTTAATACCAAAGGCAAAACATTTAACACACAAAGGGACAGTTTTATAGAGGGATATGTAAGGCACAAATTCAACAGTTATATGCTAATTATTCTACCCGAACTATGTTGCCCCCTTACACATCCAAGATGCAATTGTACCACATCTACTAGTAATCAGATGGCTTTTCATTCAACAAGTAAACCTGCTCACTAGGAAGGTTATATTAGAACAAATCCAAACAAAGGTTTACCATCTCATTGAGAAATAGGCCATAGGTGTTTTCTTTCTCCCTACTTGCAACCATCTTGAAATACCCTAACACCCAAAGACAGCATAAAAATATATGAGAGTCTTTATCAATCTTTGAACATTAATCTTAGTTATGTGACTATGCTGTTTGAAGGCACCTATTTGAAACTAATAGTACATAGTTAGCCAAACACTGGCTTCTAGAAACTCTAAAAAGATTTAGTAAGAATGCAATTTTGATAGGATTCTTTTATAAGAATCATATCAAGAAAGAAAGGAAAGCAGGAGACAGCAATAACTGCATGTTTTAAACTAGAATTAGGTCAAATAGAAATTTTAGAATTCAATAATTACTTGAGGATATAATATGCTTCAACAATGATTATAGTCTCTCTTCAACAAAAGCCTTCTTAAGAGTTACCCTCTATCCACCTTATTAGATGTAGTTAGAAATATAAATTTAAAAATGTCAAATGAGTATATGCCAAATCACAATTCTGTTAACAATGGAAATTCTTAATTCTTGGAAGCACCATTACTCCAAGAAACTTGTAACACAATACATCCCCAGGAACAAACGTGCTTGAATGAATGAATGAACCAGCATAAGCCTCTTCCCTCCCTCCAAGGCCAACACTAGCAACATTATTTATAAAGACGTTTTGCACGCCAAGACATTTTGGAGAGAGGAATGGCTATACGGGCACACGGGAAGCAAGCACCAGCCTCCTGTTGCAAGTATGACTGGCACATACTGGTGTACGTGCAGTACAGACGGTGAGGGAGGAGCTTCATTGAATCATCTCCCAATCTACTCCCATAGGAGCAGTGACATCCACGGATGGTGCACATCTTTCATTACCAGAGACAACATATGCTCATACCAGAAAGGTTGTCAAATGTTTTATAAAAAACTAATACTACACCTGCTATTTCATACAAAACTATTTATAAGGTAAATGGAGCTATGAAAAAGGGACAGTTCTAAGTTAGATATCATCTGTCCATCTATGGGCCAGTTCACATGACACAACAGCAGACTGTAGGTTATTTAACCCATGCTGAGGTGCTTGCAGCCACCATTTTGCATATCCAACCCCTGCTCAGGGATTGGTGTGCGATGAGAACCTGGGAAGTGTAGGTTATGCAAGGGCTAGAAAAGACTATGGGTTATGCGAGGATTGTTTAACACATAACCCACACTTGCCATATCTATCAAATGAAATTATACTTATAATAAATCTAACAATAAGCAGCATGTAAAAATTCTTGGCTATTATAGCTGAAACTCTTTTTTTAAAAAATGCATGTGAAATACTACAAAGTACATATTGAATTATATGGTTTTGGAATACCACATACTGAAAGAGAATAGGACAAAACAGAATATGTATTAGAATACATCCTAGCTGCATTTCCATGCACCAGAAAAAGAATGCTAGAAAATAAAGGTAGAGAAAATTTGGTAACAGTAAACTTAACACATGGGGAAAGCAGACTAAAGATGTTGATTTTAATGGGATTTTAATACAATTAAATGCTTAAAAACCTCCATCCTATTCCTTAAGGAACTTCTGAGTTCAACAGGACTATGCTCAAGCACTATTGTGCATGCACAGGGTCACTAGTTATCTCCTTGCACCAGCACAGCCGACGGCTCCTGCTGTTGGCTCCATGCAGCTGCATCAATTCATTATGGATGTACTTCACATTGTTGTTGTTGTTCAGTCGTGTCCGACTCTTCGTGACCCCATGGACCATAGCACGCCAGGCCTTCCTGTCCTGCGCTCTCTCCCGGAGCGTGCTCAAGTTCATATTCATTGCATCCATGATGCTATCTAGCCATCTCATCCTCTGCCGTCCCCTTCTCCTTTGGCCTTCAGTCTTTCCCAGCATCAGGGTCTTTTCCAGGGAGTTTTCTCTTCGCATTAGGTGGCCAAAATATTGGAGCTTCAGCTTCAGTATCTGTCCTTCCAATGAGCACTCAGGGTTGATTTCCTTTAGGATGGACTGATTTGACCTCCTTGCAGTCCAGGGGACTCGTAAGAGTCTTCTCCAGCACCACAGTTCGAAAGCATCAATTCTTCGGCGCTCAGCCTTCCTTATAGTCCAGCTCTCACAGCCATACATTACTACTGGGAAAACCATAGCTTTGATTAGACGGACCTTTGTCGGCAAGGTGATGTCTCTGCTTCTTACTATGCTGTCTAGGTTTGCCATAGCTTTCCTCCCAAGGAGCAAGCGTCTTTTAATTTCAGGGCTACAGTCACCATCTGCGGTGATCTTGGAGCCCAAGAAAGTAAAATCTGTCACTGCTTCCATTTCTTCCCCTTCTATATGCCAGGAAGTGATGGGGCCAGATGCCATGATCTTCGTTTTTTTAATGTTGAGTTTCAAACCAGCTTTTGCACTCTCCTCTTTCACCCTCAACAAGAGGCTCTTGAGATCCTCTTCGCTTTCTGCCATTAGGGTGGTATCGTCTGCATATCTGAGGTTGTTGATAATTCTCCCGGCAATCTTAATTCCGACCTCTGATTCATCCAACCCGGCATTTCTCATGATGTACTCTGCATATAAGTTAAATAAGCAGGGTGACAATATGCAGCCTTGTCGTACTCCTTTCCCAATTTTGAACCACTCGGTTGTTCCATGTCTGGTTCTTACTGTTGCTTCTTGACCCTCGTACAGGTTTCTCAGCAGACAGGTAAGGTGGTCTGGTACTCCCATCACTTTAAGAATTTGCCACAGTTTGTTGTGATCCACACAATCAAAGGCTTTAGCGTAGTCAATGAAGCAGAAATAGACATTTTTCTGGAATTCTCTTGCTTTCTCCATGATGCAGCGAATGTTGGCGATTTGATCTCTAGTTCCTCTGCCTCTTCGAAACCCAGCTTGTACTTCCGGTAGTTCTCGGTTTGCATACTGCTGAAGCCTAGCTTGTAGGATTTTGAGCATCACCTTGCTGGCATGTGAAATGAGCGCAATTGTGCGGTAGTTTGAACACTCTTTGGCGTTGCCCTTCTTTGGAATTGGAATGTAAACTGACCTTTTCCAGTCTTGTGGCCACTGTTGAGTGTTCCAGATTTGTTGGCATATTGAATGCAGCACTTTAACAGCATCATCTTTTAGGATTTTAAATAGCTCGGCTGGAATACTGTCATCTCCGCTAGCTTTGTTGTTACTAATGCTTCCTAAGGCCCACTTGACTTCACTCTCTAGGATGTCCGGCTCAAGTTCAGTGACCGCACTATCATGGCTATCAGGGACATTCAGATCTTTCCTGTATAGTTCTTCTGTGTATTCTTGCCACCTCTTCTTAATCTCATCTGCTTCTGCTAGGTCCCTGCCTTCTTTGTCCTTTATCATGCCCGTCTTTGCACAAAACGTTCCCTTGAGATCTCCAATTTTCTTGAAGAGATCTCTAGTCTTTCCCATTCTGTTGTTTTCCTCGATTTCTTTGCATTGTTCATTTAAGAAGGTCTTTTTGTCTCTCCTTGCTATTCTCTGGAACTCTGCATTCAGTTGGGTATATCTTCCCCTTTCTCCCTTGCTTTTCGCTTCCCTTCTTCCCTCAGCTACTTGTAAAGCCTCCTCAGACAGCCACTTGGCTTTCTTGCATTTCTTTTTCTTTGGGATGGATTTCGTTGCTGCCTCCTGAACAATGTTACGGACCTCCGTCCATAGTTCCTCAGGCACTCTGTCTATCAGGTCTAATCCCTGAAATCTATTCCTCACCTCCACTGTATATTCATCAGGGATATGATTTAGGTCATACCTGAACGGTTTAGTGGTTTTCCCGACGTTCTTCAATTTAAGCCGAAATTTTGCAAGAAGCAGCTCATGATCTGAGCCACAGTCAGCTCCAGGTCTTGTTTTTGCTGACTGTATGGAGCTTCTCCATCTTTGGCTGCAAAGGACATAATCAATCTGATTTCGATATTGACCATCTGGTGACGTCCATGTGTAGAGTCGCCTCTTATGCTGTTGGAAAAGAGTGTTTGCTATGATCAGCGTGTTCTCTTGGCAAAACTCTATTAGCTTTTGTCCTGCTTCATTTTGTACACCAAGCCATGCCTGCCTGTTATCCCGGTGATTTCTTGACTTCCTACTTTAGCATTCCAATCCCCTATGATGAAGAGGACATCTTTTTTTGGTGTTAGTTCTAGAAGGTGTTGTAGGTCTTCATAGAACCGATCAACCTCAGCTTCTTTGGCATCAGTGGTTGGGGCATAGACTTGAATTACTGTGATGTTGAATGGTTTGCCTTGGATTCGTACTGAGATCATTCTATCATTTTTAAGATTGTACCCCAGTACTGCTTTTCCCACCCTTTTGTTGACTATGAGTGCTACTCCATTTCTTCTAAGGGATTCTTGCCCACAATAGTAGATATGATGGTCACCTGAATTAAATTCGCCCATGCCTGTCCATTTTAGTTCGCTGATTCCCAAGATGTCGATGTTCAATCTTGCCATCTCATGTTTGACCACCTCCAGCTTACCTTGATTCATTGATCTGACATTCCAGGTTCCTAAACAATATTGTTCTTTGCAGCATCGGATTTTCTTTTCACCACCAGACACATCCACAGCTGAGTGTCCTTTCGGGTTTGGCCCAGCCGCTTCACTCTTTCTGGCGCTACTTGGAAATACCCTCTGCTCTTCCCCAGTAGCATATTGGACACCTTCCGACCTGAGGGGCTCATCTTCCGGCGTCATCTCTTTTAGCCTTGTGATACGTTCCATGGGGTTTTCTTGGCAAGAATACTGGAGTGGGTTGCCATTTCCTTGCACAAAACACAAGTGGCTGGAGAAGTGACATGGCATGGGAAATACATTATTCACCATGCTATCTATGACACCAAAGTCAAGATCCACGAGATCCTACACAACATTCAGGTCTCATATTATATAACATAGGGAGAATCAATACAGAGTACTGTAAAGCAGACAGGAAAAACAAGGCGAAAACTCCAATGTGCGTGTATGTGTGCATGCGCGCACACACACACAAAACTCCTTCAGCTTTCCTCAGAGTTGTCTTGTAAAACACATATTTTAAAAAGCATTTTCAAATTATTAAGTCTGGTAAGATTTAACGTATTACACTCCAGCAACAAGCTTTAACGAAATCTAAATTCAATAGCTATTTTTCATCTAGGGTACTTACAATTACAGAAACTGTAAGTACCTTAGATGAAAAAACAACTATCGAGGGATCCCAACAGAAGCCATGTGCCAAATCAAAGAATTAGATTATTCTCAGACTTCTTTATTATTGAAATAAAATATATCTGCAGTCTGAATATTCTAGAACATGAAGATCATTTTTTCCTTTTATCATATATCATCTATTTTATGAGAGTGAGAGAGAGAGAAATTAAAACACTCACAAGGGTATGCAAATAGTTTCAGTACTTCAATACAAAGAAAATAAATTTGGTACACACACAGTTGAAGTCACCCCAATTTCGAGAAAAACTGGAAATAGGATTCTAACATGTAATGGTTGAAATGCATAGTGCTAAGTCTTCCTCATAATAGCAGCTATCACTCCAGCAGACAACAAGACAAACCACAGTTATGACAGGTTGCAAAGACTCTCATTTCCTCAAACTGGGAAGGGGGAATACAAGACAGTAAAGAATGTGAATATACAATGTATTTATTAATATACTGTGTACATGCAATATATATTTATTACATTTTTAAACCCTCCAATGGGCCGCTTTGCATGACATTGTTAACCACCCCCACGCAAGCCGGTTGCATGCTGCCTGATTTACCTAATTACTGTTGCCTGGTGTGGTTTGTCATGATGTCTGAACGCAGTGAGGGTGGGTGGCTGCACTAGCTAATAAACCACCCAGCAACCCTAGAACAGGCGATGGGTTCTGGGTGGTTTATTAACCACCCCAGTCAGCCACCCTCACATGGTTCAAATGTCACAACAAGCCACACAATTAGGTATTAGGCACGATGCACCCGGCATGTGCAGAGGTGGTTAACAAGCTGCCGTGGCTTATTAACCACCCTCATCTCATGTGAATCCAGTTAATAATTAGAGTTATCTGGCAGGTACGCATGAAAAACATTAAAATACAAAATAACAATAAAGTCAAAGAAAAACAGCAACAGTACATGATAAACTGAAAAGTAAAACCAGCAAGAGGAATACAACAGATATACTTCTAAAAGCACTATTATGCTAGAGCTCCAATTTCAACAACACACAAATCATGGATTCCAGTTTCACTGTGGTTTTTCATGAAATCACAATTGACAAACCAAAGTTTGAGAGTGCCCAGCAAACCAGAACGTGAAACCATAAGGTTGAAGTGGGTTTGATCCTGTTATGGCATAGACTTTGGAGTCCAGAGAGGATGGAAGAGAAAATAAATGCAGACTCTACAGGTGAAAACAATGGGAGTGGTTATCAGTTGGTAGTAAGTTCAGCATTGATAGCCTTGTGGAAATTTGAGGCTTGAGAGAGTTTAGTTGAAGAACAAGGCTGTGAGGGTAAAGGCCACGGGAATCGTTTAGGCATTGCTTCTAATACCTTAGTCCCATGTACAGCAGACTCTACTGGAAGCTGCTTCTTAGCATTTTTTTGCTTAGGCAGCAGTACTGGTCTTTATCCCTATCATGGCACATGGGTGGGGAGGTTTACCTCTCTCCCTCAAAGCTCAAGACCTGAATTCCAACTCAGAAAGCAGCTACCTTTACAGTACTCAGGAAGACACCACACAAATGGGAGCTGATATTGGACTGCAAGAATTCCCCTTTCACACACTTGAAGGGCATGTTTAGCCTTGAGAAGACTGAGGGAAGTACTCTTCAAGTACTTGAAAGGTTGTCCCAGAGAGGAAGGCCAGCATCTCTTCTTGATCATCCCAAAGTGCAGGGCATGGAATAATGGGCTCAAGTTACAGGAAGCCAGATTCCGGCTGAACATCAGGAAAAACTTCCTGACTGTTAGAGCAATACGACAATGGAACCAATTACCTAGGGAGGTGGTGGGCTCTCCCACACTGGAGGTGTTCAAAATGAGGCTGGACAGCCATCTGTCAGGGATGCTCTGACTTGGATTCCTGCATTGAGCAGGGGGTTGGACTCGATGGCCTTGTAGGCCCCTTCCAATCCTACTGTTCTATGATTCTATGACCCAGGGAGGAGTGATTTACAACATCCATGAGCATATCTATACTTGAAGTAAAAAAACCTATATTCACTAGTATGTACAAACACACACAACGTCTGGGATGTTGTGAGTGTAGGGAACTGGCAAAAATTGGCGGCCGGGGGGGGAAGAACCTGCAAAACTTAAGTGGAGGCAACTTGTGCAAGCAGATTCTACCCAATTTTTGCCAATTCCCCCTCGCCCTTCATGGGGGTTTCCTGACCACCAAGAGAGATTTTTGGGGTACTCAGGGAGTTGCAGTGGGTCGGAGGAGCAAGAAGGCATGAGTTACCTTCTACTTGTGCAAAGTCCCCTGACAGTCAGGAGAACCTTTCAGGGTGCAGTAGGAAGGAGGGGCAGGAACCCCCTTGTGTAAGCTGCCTTCTGCTCACACAGAAATTGGATCCAACCATATATAAATCTTACAACATCCCTGTAAGATGAGTCAGTATTCTTATCCCCATATTGCAGGTGCATGGCTGAGAGAGTGGCTTAACTAAGGCCACCTTCACAGCGGATTAAAATCAATGATTTTTGAAAAAACAAAATCATTTAAAACAAATCAATGAACATACTTGATACAAACGTTATTTAAACTTTACAACCAGGAGCTATGAATAGTGGGAACGTCTAAGGCTTCCTTATGTTACCTGCCTGCATCTGCCGAGTGCAGGAGAAGCCTCTGTTGTATGTAGTCTGGGAGTCATTGTACCACAGTGCCTTTACGTGCCCCTTGGATAACACGAGACTCTCCAAGCCAGAAGGACCCACACTGTAGTTTAACTGCTGTAAAGCCCTCCAGCATTGGTGCCCTGGGCCACCATATCACCAAATTCCCTTCCACAGTGATCGCGATATAAATCATTCTTTCCTTGCTAGAAAGAGCAATCAGTATCAGGATCACTAGGGGTGTGTGCTCCCCAGAATCACATGCACTTCTTGGGGCCAAAAGCGTGCACTCCTGCTTTAAAGGCTATTAATTTATTGATAATGCACCTCTTTGCACTTCTGTGCACATGCATTATGAGTAGAATTTGCCCGTGGGTGAATAACTGATGAATCAGAGCTCCTGATTTGCAGCACATACCCCAGCATGAGTCTACCCTTTAAAATATATTTTAATGTATTGGACTGGTTCTCTCAAACTAGAATGTTTACAACAGAAGTCTCCAGCGTTGTTTTGCAGAATTCTGCTGTTTGTATCATTTTTGTGTGTATACAGCTCAAGACTAAATAAATTTAGATAATCATTCAGAGGCACTTGGTTGTCCTCTGTGGGTATGGTCTTAATTTTGAAGGAATTCTTTTTTTCCCCTTCTGCTGAATGTTTTCATGCCCTAAGGCTGTCATAGGGGAAAGTGTGAAGTGAACTCTAATAAGTAGTTTGTATTTGTGGCAAAGGTTGCAGCTGCCTTAAGACAAAATAACCTAGACACTGCGTTAGCATGTGTATTTCAGACTTATGCAAGACCACTTATTGTTAAAAGGCCCTTTAACAAGCAAAGTCAAACAGGCATCCACGCTTTTCCCTTTGCCATGCTCTCCATATTAAGTGTTTCATCACTCTCTAGGACGGGTGATGAGAGGAGCCTCAGCTTTGCTCTCTAGCTTGGAGCTAGGGAGCAGGCATGATCATCTCCGCAGTTGTGCTGAGCTTCAGAGGGCTCAGCACACCAATGACAAAGTTCCCTAGCCCCCTCTCCAGCTCTAAGCTAGAAAGGAAGTTTGGGATGGACATTTTCACAGCAGGTATCCAAGGCACTCAGAGCACCTTGGCAGTACAACACCAAAACAAGCTCCTGTTCCAACAGTTGAGGATGCTTATTTTGAAGGATGCCTAAGTGCACCTAGCCCAGACAGCAGCAACACAAAACAGCCCCTGCTCCCCCCTACCAGCTCCAAGGATTAAGAACTACAATTGTCCCCAACCTCTCATAGAAGCACAGTGTGATGCCAGGGGCTATGGCTGCAATCCTACACACCCTCACCTGGAAGCCCCACTGAACACAATGGAACTAACTTCTGAGTAAACATACACAGCATTGCAATGAAATGAAATGAAGGAGCAGGGTCTTGGCAATCACACATTTTATCTTGGGTACCAGGCCCAGCCACAATTTGTGTATGCCTGACTTTTACTAATGCTCAGAGATTATCCATTACTTCATACATTCTTGAGCTGAGCCCTGTCAAACCTGGTGAAGTTTTAGCAAATGGTTCAAGTTAAAGATGGACAAGAGACATGGCTATTTCGACATGGCAGAATGGCAAACCCCAGCATCTGGTACTCCAAGCTATATGGCTTCTGAAATTAGAGCATCCACTAAACTATCATGACCAACAGTCACTGGCTGCATTCGCACAGAATAAGCCAGGATTTTGGAGAATGAGCTGCATGTTGTACACGTAGCCTGCTCATTCCCATTTATCTTCTCACTGCTAATTTAACTGCTAAACAAACCAGGAAGGTTTGTTTAGCACAGGTTTCCCCAAACTGGTGTACTCCAGATGCGTTGGACTACAACTCCCATTATCCCCAACCACACCATCCGCAGGAAGGCTGCGCTAAATAACTTCCTAATTTGTTTAGTAGTCACAGTAGAATGGGAGAGAAAAGAGGGTGCAAACAGACAGACGAGTGTACCAGCATACAGCTTGTTCATGATAAGCCAGGATTCACCAGAAACCTGATCATTCTGTGTGAATATAGCCACTGACAGACCTTTCCTTTATCAACTACTGACCACTAGCCATGCTGACTAGAACTGATGGAAGCTGAAGTCCAAAATATCTGGAGGCCACAGGTTGGGAAGGCTGCCTTTTGTTAACCTATTATTGAAAAGGCTGTCAGATGTTCTTTTTTTAAAGGACTAACGCCACCTTAAGTGAGTGACCATTGTCACATTTAATGGCAATGCATTTCGTGTTTTAACTATGTATCTCTTATCTATCCTGGACCTACTAACTTCATCAGTGATACCAGGTTTTAGTAATATGAGATAAATGTATTCCATTAATTCTCTCCATCCCTGAAGAACTTTGAAAACCTACAATGTTATTTCTTAGTCAACTTTTTTTCTAAAGTAAGAAGCCCCATATCCTTTAGCCCCCCTTTGTAGGCTAGGTGTTCCATCTCCAATTGTTTACGTTGCCATTTGCTGTACCTTTTCCAGTTTTACAATAACATCTTTGAGATGGGGTGACCAGAACTATGCATGTTCTTCTGCATATGGCTATATCAATGATGGATATAATTACTCTCACTCTCTTCTCAATAGAAGCAGCAGCATATGTGAAATTAGGATTTTATTTTATTGTGCCAGTGTGCATTACTTGGCATGCTTACATTCAATCGCATCTGCCATTTTGTTGTCCAGCTACCCCATTTGAGAGAAATCCTTTTGGAGCTCTTCACAATCTGCTTGCAATTGCACCATTCTGAATAGTCCTGTGTCATCCACAAACATGCTTTAATTAAAAGATCATTAGGTTTGATCTTTGATCTCTTTTAAGAACTATAACATAAAACACCATCTGACCCTGATGACTAGTTTCTTTTAATTTCTCAATTAGTTCTACAACTTTATCTTGTCTTACCGCTAGTTGACACAGTTCTGAAAAATTCCCTTTCCAAAAACAATGGTTCAGGTATGGATATCTCTCAAAGATCTTTGCAACTAAACACTGGTGCAAAGAACTAGTTTAACTTCACTGCAATTACCCTGCCTTCCTTCAGTACTTTCTTTTATAGCTCTGACATCTAATAGCCTCTTTGGCAAGTTTCTTGCTTCCAGTGTATTCATTATTTTATCTTTAGCAATTTGTTCCTCAAATACATTATTGGCTTGCCTTACTGTCAACTTCTTTTTGCCAGAGTTTCTGCTCTTTTTATCTTCCTCATTTGGGCAACACTTCATTTAAACAGTTTTTAAAACAAGTCATATTACCTTCTATAGCCTCCTTGATTCTACTATTTAATATCATTTTAAAGAAATTGTCCCTTCTAAATATAAACACAACTGTTGTTGGACTTCCTTGGCAATTTCCCACTCAGTTAAATGCTTGGTGGCCGCTGTTTCCAAGCAGTCTGATAACATTTTTCACATTAAATCCTGGATACCACTCAGGATTGCATCATGACTCTTGTCAATTCCATGTCAGTTCTAATCTGCACTTATTTATTTTATCTGCAGACCTTCTGTGTCTATCATGAGACAAATTTACATTTCTTGGTCACTGTCAAGAAATCGGCCATTATTATTTTCTACTTGGGCTAACTCCATGATTTCTTTTTTGCACCATCAAAGTTTTAGTCAATGAGCCAACAGTATAAGTACTTTAGTACTTTCTTGGTAGGGAATTTCTACCCATAGCAATTCTGTGTATAAGTTTGTTTTCTTTACTACTTCTAATTTCTTGGGTTGTCTTTTTTGGCATCCAAACCAGCATCACTACCAATACAAATCTACTCTGAACTTTCTATATTATTTATTTATTGTTTATTAATAATTTTTATAGACCACTTAATATTTAAAACATCTCCAAGCAGTTCACATACAATATTAAAATCACATTTAAATACAATGTCAAAATCCTATTAAAAACAATATCAACTAAAACAAAAAATATATAACACTATTAAAAACAGTTTAAAGACTATAATAACAATACAAAACAATACAAAAAGCAGTAAGATGGAGCAGGATATGATCAATTACAGTTAAGCCAAAGAAAGCCTAGGGGGAACAAATGCATTTTCAGGAGGTGTTTGAAACATACCAAATTCTCTGCCTCCCAAACTGAACAAGGGAGGGTTTTCCAGAGAGCAGGTGCCACCACTGAGAAGGCCCGTCTTTGAAATATTACATGGCAATGTTCTGTTGGTCACAGAATGACCAGCAAAGCCTCCTCTGAAGTTCTTAACTGTCAGCTGGGTAGAGAGAGGCAGTCTGCAACTTATCTTGGTCCCAAATTGTTTTAGGCTTTGTATATCAACAACATAACCTTGACCACGGCTGAGTAGCTAACAGGCAGCCAGAACAGTTCTTTTAACACAGCTCTTATGTGAACATAGCTGGGTATCCCAGTGAATACCCTAGCTGTTGCATTTTGCACTAGCTGCAGCTTCTGAACCAGGTACAAGGGCAGCCCCACATAGAGAGCATGATGGTAGTCTCATCACATGGATCACTGTGGCTAGGCTGTCCCTATCCAGGAACAGGCATAGTCAATATACCAATAATGGGCACTTCAGGCCCTCAAGGTCACCTGGGCCTCAAGAGCACCTCCAAACTATGTATGTATTGGGCAAACAGCCCAGTTCCTGGACCTGGGAAACACACCCATCCATAGGATCTCTGCCTTATCAGGATTCAGATTAAATTTATTAGTCTTCATCCGAGCCACAATTGCATCCAGGCACCGGTTCAGAACATCTATGGCCTCTTCTGATTCAAATGTCACAGAGAAATAGAGCTAGGTGTCATCAGCATACTGGTGACATCTTGCCCCAAATCTTCTAATGACTGCTCCCAACAGCTTCATATAGCTATTAAATTAAATTGGACAAGATAGCGCCCTCTGGCACCTCACAGTTCAACTGCCAAGGTGCCAAGGCACAGTCTATGTTATGTTATTCTATGGAACCAACCCTCCAAGTAAGAGCTGAACCACTGTAAGACAGTGCCTCCACCTCCCAACTCACGGAGAAGGTCCAGGAGGATACTGCAGTCAATGGCATCTAAAGCCACTGAGAGACCAAGAAGTAGTAACAGGGCTGCACTCCCCTGTCCCTCTCCCAAAGGTGGTTATTTATCAGGGTGAAAAAGGCAAATTCTGTCCCCAGATCAGGCCTGAACCCAGACTGGAATGGATCCAGATAATCTGTTTAATCCAAGAGCACCTGCAGAGGAGACACCACCACCACTCTCTTGAGCACCTTACTCAGGAACAGGGTGTTTGTGACCAGATGGTAGGTGACATAGATCTCTGGGTCAAGGGAAGTTTTTTTTCAGGAATGGTCACATCACTGCCTTCTTCAACGCAGTAGGGGCCATACATCACACAGTGATGCATTCACCACTCCCCTGATCCATCTGGTCAGTCCCCCATGGCTAGTTTGAAGAATCTATGAAAGGCAAGGGTCAAGAGATCATGTAGTGGGTCATACAGATTCCAGTGCCTTGTCCAAAACCTCAAGCTCCAGAAACTGAATTCAGACAATGCATTGGACACCCCAACAGACACTAAATCAATAATGGCATTCAAGTCAGCATGAAGGTGACCGATTTTATCTTCAGTGTCTTGCAAACTCATCACATACGGCCTCTGAGGGCTCCAATATTGAATTCACTGGGGTAGATGCACTAAACCTTTAACAACTCAGGATATTCTCACCATGTATATAATTTTCATTTCAGGTGATACAACTCATCCATAAAGGCTTCCTTTTAAGCATCAGAATACAGACACTTGTATTCTCTTCAAAAGTATTTTGTCTAATGTTACTTTTAGGCTGCAATCTTATACACACTTACCAGGGAATAAGTCTCACTAAGCTCAGCGGGGCTTATTTCTGAGTAGACATGTATAGAATTGTAGCGTCAAGTGTTCTCTTGGTCTTTCGGACTTTCTCACAGTTTCCAGGACCTGATTCCAACTTCTATCCATCTGTGCTTTGAGGAAATAAAGCGCAGTATCCTATATGATTGCTGTGCCTCTGCTATTTCTGTTGCACCAGCAGAAAATACTACTAGCGCAACAGAACTAGCAGTTGTTGAAATAACTCTGGAATTGAGCAAAAATGTTCATTTCCAGAACATGACATGTCTGTGATCTTCCTTCTATGAACTCCACTGACCTGCCGTGTTGTGGAAACCAGCATTGTTGCTCATTTCTGATTTTTCTAGCAATCACTAGTTCCTGTTGCACTAGTGGTCTGTTCTGCTAGTGCACCGACAGTGAACATGGGTTTTCCTCCGAAGCTGGACATTCTTCAGCTCTGATTACCTTCCTCTAAGTTAGGTTAAAAGTTGCTTTATGACTTTAAAAAAAGCACCAACAAGCTAGTTATATTACCTACATATGTGGTTCTTGCCTCCCATCCAAATGTCCCTTTTGCTTAATAAATCTAAATCCTTCGTTCTGTCAATACCATCTCATCCATACATTGAGAATTTGCAACTTCGCCTCTTAACAGATGCATTTCCTGCATATGAAACAGACAACTTTTCCAAAACTGCTTCCTTTGAGAACCTGGACATTAACCTCCTACGTTTTACTTCCCAGACCTCTCAACTAAACGTGTGTGTGTGTGTGTGTGTGTGTGTATATACTGCTTCAGTGTAGTGTAGCCCCTACACTATCATAAGAACATAAGAAGAGCTATGCTGGATCAGACCAAGGGTCCATCTAGTCCAGCATTCTGTTCACACAGTGGCTAACCAGCTGCCAATGGGAAACCCACAAGCAGTACATGAGTGCAACAGCACCCTCTCATGCATGTTCCCCAGCAACAAGTGTACATAGGCATACTGCCTCTGATACTGGAGACAGCATATAGCTATCAGAATTAGCTGCCACTGATAGCTTTATCCTCCATGAAATTGTCTAACCCCCTTTTATAGCCAGACAAATTGGTAGCTATCACTATGTCTTGTGAATCCCACAGTTTAACTATGCACTGTGTGAAGTACTTCCTTTTATCTGTCCTGAATTTCCCACCACTGGCTCTTCCTCAGCCCTCTCTAACAGCCCATCTAGCCATCTCATGATACCCACAACCTTCAGACCAGACAGGAAGGTCATCTCATGCAATCAAGCTACCCATCACAAATCCAGCTATGCCTCTAATGTCACGACACGGATCCTCCACTTTCTACTTTGGGAGAGATGGAGCTATAAGCCATTACAAGAACTCATTTATCACCTTCAGAAAAACAGTGAGGTGCCAGCAATCACAACAAGGAACACTAAATTGTCCACCTCCAACGGGAGGTTTTTCTCCAATGGAATAAATGGGAAAGTACTCTTAAAAGTGCTTCATTCCAATACATTAAGCATTGTCTTTGTCTTGTATATTTAGATTATGCTATATGTTTGAACTGCATTATATATTCATTTGTAGGGATACAACAATGAAGCACAAGATTGTACTCAGAGAATATAAGAAGTGCCAGACAATAGAAGACAAAACTCTATTAAGCGAACAGCAGCCTACAGAGAGTACAATGAAAACATATGAGAACAGTAAGAGATAGTTCAATACTCGAGATAGCAAAATATGAATAGCCTTTTCAGGAAATACTTTTGAGCTCATTGTTAGGAGTTTCAGAAAAACTGGAATTTTATTGACCCTGTGTGCATGCCACAGCCAATTACTGGGATTGGCAAAACCCAGGAATTGGCAAGGCACACAGGGGTGAGCAAGCGCACTGCTTCCCATCTGGTCGCCATTTCCACTTTCAATTGTCAACCAAGGAATGCCTCAGGTCTGGGCTATTTTGTGACGTGCAAACCTAGAAACTCTGGATCATTTAGGGGTTAAACAACCCTGAGTTAACCCAACAAAAACCAATGGGGTTACTGTATCGTAAATATGGAATCTCATATTTTATCTTAAATTTGTTTAATAGAACACATTTCTCAATATAGGGCAAGAATATTCATTTTCTACATGCACCCTTTTCACGCTTGTAGGTTTTAGAGTACTGCTGTAACTGTGACTGCTACAAGCGTAAAGACATTTTCAACAGCTATCACTATCCTAAGAAATCTTTACATTCTTCATCTCAAAGCATCAAAATGCAGGGATGATTCCATTCTTACTTGACAATGACAGGAAAAGGTACCCTCTGAAAAGAAACCCACCCCTGATCTCCATGTATAAATTGTGCCTTGAGCACAAAGCCTACATGTGCACAAAATCCAGGTCTGAGATCACATGTACAGAGCCTATGCATGTACATCTTGCAAGCACATAAACTCTGCACAAGACACAATCTACACATGGAGGGAAGAGGTGGGGCCTAACCCCACAATCCCACCTCCTGCATTCAGGGTACCCTGTTTGCAGTCATCTACAAGGGCTAATGTTATCCTACATAATGCAACAGTAAACACAACTATCCACCTATGGTTTCACAAATTATGGGAAGGAATTAAACACAAAGAGAAAAGCAGACTCTTCCCTAAATTTATATTAAATCCAAGTTAATGGGCAACATGAGTATGTGATATACTTCACACCACAGTTATGGTTCCCTGTAGGAAATTATTATAAAACCCAAATCCTTCACATCTGCCAATTACATTAGTTCTAACAGCAGACTTGTTCAACCCTGCAGGAGCAGCACTAGTAATGTCCTTTTCTTTTCTTTGAGGCTTTGCAAACCTCCAATTCGCTTTTCCTCCACTAACGAACGAGAAGGGTTGGGAGAAAGACTATCTTACGTGAATACAGGGTGAAATCCCATACTTGGGATCCTCGGATCACAGAAGCTCTCTTTCAAAATAAAGCCCATCTGAAAGGAAGCCCTTAGAAATAAACGCGTCTGGCACGCACAAAAACCCGCGCGAGGCCTTGTTTTAATATTTAAGGGAAGCAAGACCAGCGGCCCCGCTAAAACCAACGCGAGGCGTGGGTCTGTTATGCTGGAGGAAATCAGCACCCAGCTTCTCCCTCCCACCCCACTTCCTCCGCGAGTGGAGAGAGCCGCCTCCAGTGCCTGGCAAGTTAAGGGAGCATAAAACGGGAGGGAGCGAGGGGGTGGACTGAGCCTGGAGTCCCTGCCCCCCCCTCCACCCTCAGCCCCAGCAGGCCCCAGGCAGCAGGAAGGGGCTGAGCTGGGACAGGGTGCCTCTGCGCGAGAGAGAGAGAGAGAGAGAGAGGGGGGGGGAGGGAGGGAGGGAGGTGGGGGGACTAGGCCAACTAGGAAAGGCAAGGAGGCTCCAGGGGCTTTCTGAACCTTGGAAGAAAAAAGCGGCTCCAGGGGCGGGTAGGTGGGGCGGCAAGAAGGAAGCCCGTTCGCAGCAGCGCTACATGTGAGGGAAGCCTTTGCTAGCTGCTGCCTCCTCTCTCTCGCTGCAGGAGAGGAGAGGAGGGTTGGGAAGCGCAGTCAGGCAGGGCTGCACTTCGGGGGGAGCGGAAATATATATATATATATATTTGATATTAACATATATTTTTTAAAAAATGGGAAAATGCGCCTCAGACAAGGTCACCCCCGCTCCCTCTCTGTCTTCCACCACCCCACACAGAAATAAATACCCGCAGCCGCACCGCTGAGGAAAAGGCGGCAAGTTCAACATGCGGAGAACGGCTGAGGCGACGGGAGGGACGGCGGCGTGCGGGGGAAATGAAGCGGCGGGGAAGCTCCCGGGGTCGGGGTCCGCTTCGTCGTCCGCCTGCCCGAGCAACCGGGAAGGGCGGCGGCGCGAAGCGGGCGCCTTGCCCGCTCCTCCTCGCCCGCGGAGAGAGAGAGAGAGAGGGCGCGGGCTCCTTTCTCTTACCTTCCCCTGGCCGGCCGGCGGCGGCGGCTGCGGCGGCTGCTCTCGTGAGCGGATCCGACCAGGCGCAGCGAGCCCGCCCGCTCGTCTCCGGCCCGCCGCGCTAGGCTCGGGCGGCCGCCGCCGTCGCCCGCCGCCGCAGCCAATCGCCGCCAACCCCCCTCCCTCCCCCCCTTCCGCAGCTCGCCGCGGTCCCCCTCCCTCCTTTCCCTCCTTCCTCGTCGGCGTCAAAATGGCGCCAACGAGTCTCTGGGTGCTGCTCTTCTCCGCGAGACCCCGCCGCCGAGCGGTGGGGGGAGAGAGAGGCCAGTGCCAAAGTGAGGCAGCAGCGACCCCTGCAGGAAACGAGCGGGAATGAAAGGGGGGGGAGACAAGAGGACGCCCCCTCCCTGACGTTAAGCGGCCGCCATAAGACGTTGGGGCAGGGCGCGTTTCTCCTTCTCCCGCCCCTCCGCCCCGAGACGAGTTGGTCTTGCAACGACGCCAGGCTTGTACGAGGACCTCAAGGTCTGCGGCGATTGCACCGCAAAACGGTGTGAGGATTTTACGGGAAGTGGGCAGAAAGGAAGCCGCAGAGGCATTACATTTCTGGTATCTTCTGCAGCATCTTGCAGTCCTAAACGCGTTGATCTAGAAGCCCGTCCTACCGTGTCCAAAACTGCATCCTACGTAAGTTTCTTCAGAGGTAGCTTCAGTCACCCCATTATGCAGTCAGTGTCTTTCTCTTGGGCGAGTGCATACCATTGCAGCCTTACCGTGCAGCCCTATGCATGTCTGTTCCGAAGTCCCACCGTGTTGTTCATTGGAGTTTACTCGTAAGTTAAGTGTGGGCTCGCAGCTTTGGAAAGTTAACTCGAGGGTTCTCTGCGCAGAAATGGACAAGCTAATGGAAAACCTGTTATTCCTATTTAGCTTCGCCTGAAAAATGCATCCTATATCAATGGAAGGATGCAGGCAAATTATTGTAAAGATCTGTGGAAGTCAACACACCTAGTTCGACTTGCATGACACCCAGCTAGCCCAAGTACAAAAGGCTGCAGTCTTATGTCTTACTAGAACACACATGACTCTAGACATAGCTAAGCTGAAAACTCAGCTCATGTGAAAGATACTGAAATATACTAACGATAACACTTTTGTCAAATTAGTTCCGGTGTTCAGTGACCTGATGCATATTGGTTAGAAATTTATAAGAAAATGAACTGTATTCTTATTTCCCCACCTCCCTATACAACTACAAACAAAGCCCTGCAATCAAGTGTTGCAGTATGGAGTACTGCTGTCCAGGGATCAAGCCATTCCACCTCCCTATTCATTCCCCTCCCCATCTGCCATCTAGCATTTTTTGCCCACTGAGCATGTTCAGTCCTCATTGGGCTGTGTTTGGGGGGGGGGGGCGGCTCCATTTTGGGAATGAGATGCACACACCTGTGCCATATCTGAACTATAATATTAAAATATTTTATTTCTCTGTTAAAAAAATCCAGCTCTCGCTTCCGTCCCCAGGGACATTTAAAAGTAGCTTCTCAATGTAAACCAGGAAGCGACCTGTCCAGATAATGAGCTGGTTCTCACAACAAGAGTGTCATTAATAAGCCATCGTGTCTTGTTAACCACCCCTGTACATGCCAGCTGACTTTCTTAATTACCCTCATGGGTGCAGGTTATCATGATGTCTGAACCTAGCAAGGGTGGGTAGGGTGGTTAACCACCCAGCAATCCTAAAACAGACTCTGGGTTCTGGGTGGTTTGCTAACGACCCCAGCCACGCACCCTTGCTGGGTTTGGACATCATGACAACCTGCACCTGGTGATTAGGGAAATCTGTGGAATGCAACTGGCATGGGGGGGGGGGGTTAACAAGCCACCATGGCTTATTAACCACCCTAGTGTTGTGCAAACCCGTTTAATGTGATGGATGTTTTTAGACTTTTTAAAAGAGATATATTTATATATATATTTTAAAAATATATCTCTGTAACTTGGTTCACGCTACACACTAACCCACACTCAGTGGTTGAGTGTGGGTTGTTGCTGAGCCATGGGTTCTTTGTTGAACTGTGGGTTAGCATGTTGTCTGAACCAAGGACATTTCCCCCAGGGTGGCTTGTAAACCATGCAGCATGACTTATTTTTCTTGAACAAGCCACCTTGAGAACTCATGGTTTGTTGTTGGGTGGTTAACAAGCCACACTGCATGGTTAACAAGCCAACCCCCAGAAAATGTCCTGGGGTCAGACAACATGCTAACCCACAGATCAGCAAACAACCCACAGCTGAACAACAACCCACACTCAGTCACTGAGTGTGGATTAGCATTTTGTGTGAACAGTCCCGCTGTCTCGTCTTCCTTTTCCACCCACACCATTCCATTCATGACCTTCCCAGTTGTCAGGTTTTTCCCTCTCAGTCTCCCAAAATCCCATGCTATTGAGTTATTTGGGGGTTGTTGAGGGGGTATCTCCCCCCCCAGAGCTTTTTTCCTAAAGATTTTTAAGTACTTGCAAACCTCAGTTATCCCAAGTCTGCTGAGTCTCTCTTATATGGTCTCTCTTATATGGACAACAGAGTTCTGATTACATAAACATGCGTATTGGAATACTTGAATCAGTTTTATACTTAAATACAGCTAAACTGCACAGGAAGATGTAACTACAGAGTTTAAAAAGAAAAAACTGTTAACAGTTTTGGAGCTAAGTCTCTCCCATTGCAAGTAATTTTAAATTTGTTGTTGTTCAGTTGTTAAGTCGTGTCCGACTCTTTGGGACCCCATGGACCATAGCATGCCAGGCCTTCCTGTCCTCTGCTCTCTCCCGGAGCGTGCTCAAGTTCATATTCATTGCATTGGTGCTGCTATCTAGCCATCTCATCCTCTGCCATCCCCTTCTCCTTTTGCCTTCAATCTTTCCCAGCATAAGGGTCTTTTCCAGTGAGTTTTCTCTTCGCATTAGGTGGCCAAAATATTTCAGCTTCAGTTTCAGTATCTGTCCTTCCAATGAGCAGTCAGGGTTGATTTCCTCTAGGATGGACTGATTTGACCTCCTTGCAGTCCAGGGGACTCATAAGAGTCTTCTCCAGCATCACAGTTCGAAAGCATCAATTCTTTGGCGCTCAGCCTTCCTTATAGTCCAGCTCTCACAGCCATACATTACTACTGGGAAAACCATAGCTTTGATTAGACGGACCTTTGTCGGCAAGTTGATGTCTCTGCTTCTTACTATGCTGTCTAGGTTTGCCATAGCTTTCCTCCCAAGGAGCAAGCGTCTTTTAATTTCATGGCTACAGTCACCGTCTGCGGTGAGTTTCAAACCAGCTTTTGCACTCTCCACTTTCACCCTCAACAAGAGGCTCTCTAGATCCTCTTCGCTTTCTGCCATTAGGGTGGTATCGTCTGCGTATCTGAGGTTGTTGATAATTCTCCCAGCAATCTTAATTCTGACCTGTGATTCATCCAACCCGGCGTTTCTCATTATGTACTCTGCATATATGTTAAATAAGCAGGGCGACAATATGCAGCCTTGTCGTACTTCTTTCCCAATTTGGAACCAATCGGTTGTTCCATGTCTGATTCTTACTGTTGCTTCTTGACCCTCGTACAGGTTTCTCAGGAGACAGGTAAGGTGGTCTGGTACACCCATCTCTTGCAGAATTTGCCAGAGTTTGTTGTGATCCACACAATCAAAGGCTTTAGCGTAGTCAATGAAGCAGAAATAGATGTTTTTCTGGAATTCTCTTGCTTTCTCCATGATGCAGCGAATGTTGGCGATTTGATCTCTAGTTCCTCTGCCTCTTCAAAACCCAGCTTGTACTTCCGGTAGTTCTCGGTTCACATGCTGCTGGAGCCTAGCTTGTAGGATTTTGAGCATCACCTTGCTGGCATGTGAAATAAGCGCAATTATATGGTAGTTTGAACACTCTTTGGCATTGCCCTTCTTTGGAATTGGAATGTAAACTGACCTTTTCCAGTCTTGTGGCCACTGTTGAGTGTTCCAAATTTGTTGGCATATTGAGTGCAGCACTTTAACAGCATCATCTTTTAGGATTTTAAATACCTCAGCTGGAATACTGTCATCTCTGCTAGCTTTGTTGTTAGTAATGCTTCCTAAGGCCCATTTGACTTCACTCTCTAGGATGTCTGGCTCAAGTTCAGTGACCGCACTATAATGGCTATCAGGGACATTAAGATCTTTCCTGTATAGTTCTTCTGTGTATTCTTTCCACCTCTTCTGAATCTCATCTGCTTCTGTTAGGTCCCTGCCTTCTTTGTCCTTTATCATGCCCGTCTTGGCACAAAATGTTCCCTTGAGATCTCCGATTTTCTTGAAAAGATCTCTAGTCTTTCCCATTCTGTTGTTTTTCTCGATTTCTTTGCATTGTTCATTTAAGAAGGCCTTGTCTCTCCTTGCTGTTCTCTGGAACTTTGCATTCAGTAGGGTATATCTTCCCCTTTCTCCCTTGCTTTTCGCTTCCCTTCTTTCCTCAGCGACTTGTAAAGCCTCATCAGACAGCCACTTGGCTTTCTTGCATTTCTTTCTCTTTGGGATGGATTGAGTTGCTGCCTCCTGAACAGTGTTACGGACCTCCGTCCATAGTTCCTCAGGCACACCGTCTACCAGGTCTAACCCCTGAAATCTATTCCTCACCTCCACTGTATATTCATAAGGGATATGATTTAGGTCATACCTGAATGATTTAGTGGTTTTCCCTACGTTCTTCAATATAAACTGAAATTTTGCAACAAGAAGCTCATGATCTGAGCCACAGTCAGCTCCAGGTCTTGTTTCTACTGACTGTATAGAGCTTCTCCATCTGTGGCTACAAAGTACATAATCAATCTGATTTCGTTACTGACCATCTGGTGATGTCCATGTGTAGAGTCGCCTCTTGTGCTCAGCGTGTTCTCTTGGCAAAACTCTATTAGCCTTTGTCCTGCTTCATTTTGTACACCAAGGCCATGCTTGCCTGTTATCCCGGTGATTTCTTGACTTCCTACTTTAGCATTCCAATCCCCTATGATGAAAAGGACATCTTTTTTTGGTGTTAGTTCTAGAAGGTGTTGTAGGTCTTCATAGAACCGATCAACCTCAGCTTCTTCGGCCTCAGTGGTTGGGGCATAGACTTGAATTACTGTGATGCTGAATGGTTTGCCTTGGATTCGTACTGAGATCATTCTATCGTTTTTGAGATTGTACCCCAGTACTGCTTTCCCCACCCTTCTGTTGACTATGAGTGCTACTCCATTTCTTCTAAGGGATTCTTGCCCACAGTAGTAGATATAATGATCACCTGAATTAAATTCGCCCATGCCTGTCCATTTTAGTTCGCTGATTCCCAAGATGTTGATGTTCAATCTTGCCATCTCATGTTTGACCACCTCCAGCTTACCTTGATTCATTGATCTTACATTCCAGGTTCCTAAACAATATTGTTCTTTATAGCATCGGATTTTCTTTTCACCACCAGACACATCCACAGCTGAGTGTCCTTTTGGCTTTGGCCCAGCCACTTCACTCTTTCTGGCGCTACTTGGAAATACCCTCTGCTCTTCCCCAGTAGTATATTGGACACCTTCCGACCTGAGGGGCTCATCTTCCGGCGTCATATCTTTTAGCCTTGTGATATGTTCCATGAGGTTTTCTTGGCAAGAATACTGGAGTGGGTTGCCATTTCCTTCTCCAGTGGACCACATTTTGTCAGAACTCTCCGCCATGACCTGTCTGTCTTGGGTGGCCCCGCACGGCATAGCTTATGTCTTCACTGAGTTATGCAAGCCCCTTCGCCACAACAAGGCAGTGATGCTGCTTAATTGTAGGATGTTTATTTTGAAGTAAACATCAAAATAAACATCCAAGTTAACATTTGGGGGTAAAGTCCATTGAGTTAAATGGGTTTTACTCCCAGGTAAGAGTGCATAAGATTGCAACCTCAGACTACTGTCCTATGCACCATTATGTGAGTGCCACACAGACACACAAGACAGACTGAGGGAAACCCTGAAGTTTCAAGAAGACTAAAGAATCTTTAGGGGGAAACCCTCAAGGGGAAGACTCCAGCACAGCCCAATGATGAATGAGCATGCTCAGTGGACACAGAATGTTGATTGACTGTTGGCAGGGGCAAGACAGAAAACCAGTGCCAGGGACAGAGAATGGAAAGGAGTGGCTGGACACCTGAACACAGAGCACTCTGCAGTGCAACACACACATTCTCAGCTTCTTCTATGGAAGAAACTAGCATTATAGTTTTTTAAAATAGTACTTTTTCCATTAGCATATTTAGGTCACCTGTCAGCACTACATTGAATCTTTGAGCTTATCCTGCTTAATCCTTCTTAAAAGTACATTGTATGGTATTATACAATTGCTGAGTATATTTCATCATTGTAACTGTGGTACATGATGGAAAGCAGGAGTAGAGAACCTTTTTCAGTCCTAGGGCCAAATTGCAAAATGGGTGGGAAATGTCCTGGGGCCAAAGGCCAAATGTGATTATTTCCATTTTAAGCCTACTTAGAAGTAAGGAGAACAAGGCTTCTGCATGTCTATTCAGAAGTAAGCAGAACTGAATCAGTCAGCAGCACTTTCAAACAGCATTGCAAATATCAAGTCTATGCATGTCTACTCGCAAGTAAGCAGGTCTCATGCCTACAAAATGTACACTTCAGTTCTGTGCAGCAGGTCTCCTGTCTGCAAAATTTACACCTCAAAATCTTATTTGCATGTTATTTACAGGTTAACTACTTCTAAATACCCTGTTATCCCTGATAAGTGATCAGAGAAAATAGCAAAAAAAATGTTTGCAGGCCAGATGGGGAACCCCAGAAGTTCCCCATTCCTGATTAAAGGCATACATCTATGCATTAAAATGATGCAGGATTTTGTTGTGAAGCATCTTGTGGCAACTGACTGAGTTGCCATGATGTCATAGAATGTTTAAGGACATTCCAACTGTTAAGTGGAATTAAACTGTCAGCAATAGACTGTTTGTGGTCCAGCTTCTGCTATGGAAGGGAAACTTGTTAATTTGGCTGAGACTAAAACCACACACAAGACCTAGAAACAGAAATAGTAGTGGTGCATATTGGAAGTCTAGAAAACTGAATAGGAGGAAGTCCCAAGATACAGAGAAACTGAGGGATAAGAAACACAAAGGCAAATTGGTGGAAGGAAACAACATACAGTCAGGGCCAGAAATATTGGAACAAGGATAACTGTTTTGGCAGTTGGCCTCTGTACACCACCACATTGTAGTTGAAAGGAAACACACCCAGATGGGAGTGAAGTCAGGACTTTCAGCTGTAGTTCAAGGGATTTGACAAAAGTGGGACACTAACCATTCAGGAAGTACAGCCAGTGGCATACACACACACCCATCGTTGGTGGCTCATAAGTAATGGAACAAACCAACATCATTTCAAACTTAAGGATCGCCTTTAATACTGGGATGAAAATCCTTTGCAGTCAATGACTGCCTGAAGTCTGGAACCCATGGACATGACCAAATGCTGCGTTTCCTCCCTCAAGATGCTTTTCCAGGCCTTTACTGCAGCTGCCTTCAGCTGCTGCTTGTTTGTGGGTCTTTCTGCCTTCAGTCTTGTCTTCAGTAAGTGAAAAGCATCCTCTGTTGGGTTGAGATCAGGTGACTGATTTGGCCATTGAAGAACATCCCACTTCTTTGCCTTGAGAAATGCTTGGGTAGCTTTTGCTGTACGTTTTGGGTCATTATCAATCTGCAATATGAAGCAGCATCCTATCAGTTTGGCAGCATTCGGCTGAATCTGAGCAGAAAGTATAGCCCTATACACTTCAGAATTCATCCTGCTGCTTTTATCAGTAGTCAGGTCATCAATAAACACCAGTGACCCGGTTCCATTGGCAGCCATACATGCCCATGCCATAACACTGCCTCCACCATGTTTGACAGATGTTGTGGTATGCTTTGGATCATAAGCTGTTCCTTTCCTTCTCCATACTTTTCTCTTCCCATCATTCTGGTACAAGTTAATCTTGGTCTCATCAGTCCAAAGAATCTTATTACAGAACTGGGTAGGCATGGCGGAGAATTCCGCCACGGATCTCGGTGAGGCCGAATGCCAGCACATTCAGCCCCCCGAAATCCATGGCGGAACAAAGCCCCCTGGCCCCCCACAAAATGGGCCCGGAATGGAGCCTACCTTTGTCAGCTGTTCCGGTGCTCCTCGAATGGCGGCCATTTGCATCTTTCGAATGGCCGTGATAGGCTACGTAAATACTTACGTAGCCTATCACGGCTAACGCAGGGATGCCATTTGTGTCCCTGTGGAGGCTGTGATAGTCTACGTAAATATTTATGTAGCCTATCACGGCAAAAAAAGGGAACGCAAATGGCGGCGGCTACTGCGGCCGCCATGTGCGTTCCCATTTTCACCGTGATAGGCTACGTAAATATTTACGTAGACTATCACAGCCTCCACAGGGACACAAATGGCGTCCCTGCATTAGCTGTGATAGGCTACGTAAGTATTTTCATAGCCTATCACGGGCCGGCGTAGGGACGCAAATGGCGTCCCCTACACAGGACGCCATTTGCATCCGCAGCAGCCCGGCAGTGGCTGGAGGCCCCGCTGCGGGTTGGCCCGGCTGGCCATGGAGCGGAGCCAGCTGGGCAGGATTCCTGGGGGGGAGGAACAGATTGCCTCCCCCCCCCCGTCAAGGATTCCAGGGGGAGGAACAGATCACCTCCCCCACCTGCGGAACCCGGCGGAGCCAGATAAGCGGGGTTTCGTACACCCCTAGAACTGGGCAGGCTTTTTTAGGTGTTTGCTGGCAAAGCCTAATCTGGCCTTTCTGTTCTAGAGTGTTACCAGTGGTTTCCACCTTGTTGTGAGGTCTCTGTATTTACATTCATAAAGCCGTCTCTTGACTGTGGATGTTGACAATGACATGCCTATCTCCTCAAGAGCATTCTTGACCTGGCTAGATGTTGTGAAAGGGTTCCTCTTCACCATGAGCAGAATTCTGCGGTCATCCACTTTAGTTGTCTTCCGTGGTCTTCCAGGCCTTTTGCTGTTGCTGAGCTTGCCAGTTAATTCCTTCTTTTCCGGGATGTTCTCAACTGTTGTATTGGCCACTCCCACTGTTTTTGCTGTCTCTCTGATGGGTTTATTTTGTTTCCTCAGCCTAATGATGGCCTCCTTCACTCGCATGGACACCTCTTTTGGACCTTATGTTGGGAGTTCCAGTGAACAGCTACTAAATGCAAATGTAACACTCAGAACCACCTCCAGGCCTTTTGTCTGCTTGATTGGTCATGGGGTACCCAGGAAACAGGCCGCACCTGGCCATGCAGCTGCTTCTCAGCCATTCGTTCCATTACTTATGAGCAACCAACGATGGGTGTGTGTGCATGCCACTGGCTGTCCTTCCTGAATGGTTAGTGCCCCACTTTTGTCACACCCCTTGAATTACAGCTGAAAGTCCTGACTTCGCTCCCATCTGGGTGTGTTTCCTTTCAACTTCAATGTGGTGGTGTACAGAGGCCAACTGCCAAAGCTGTTATCCTTCTTCCAATATTTCTGGCCCTGACTGTATATAGTAAGTAAGATTTTCCCACAAAACCCGTTTCATCTTATTTTCTGAACTCCTGGTCTTCTTAGTCCTACTCATCCTTCTGTCTCGTCTACAAACCCAGACCTCAGGTTCTCTATCTCATATACTGTTGGCAGGAAGTGGGGGAGGGGAGGAGAGAGAGGCAGGAATGCTGGGCAGATATGAGAGCCAGGGTGTTTAAGGGCACAGTCTATTCCTGCTTGGACCAAAAAAGTCCTACAACTCCCAGCATTCCCCAGCTAGCCAGGCATGGGATTTCACCCTAAACGAAGTAGGGCACAATAAGCAATGGACTGAAAACCAGGAATCCTTGGCAACAAAGAAGAAGTTGAAGAAAGAAAAAAAAGTGGGGCTGGGGCAAAAGGTCACATAGGGCTTAAGGAGCTGGAGGGAGCAATCCTATGTGGATCGACAGTCGCCTCCGACCCCGGGGGCAACCACCTATCCAGTTGCAGGGTGGGAGGAGTGGTGAGGAGCATATCTCCTCCTTGCTCCCCCTGCCCTGCTTTTGTGGCTAGACAGCCAATTTTAGCTCTCTAGCCACGTGACCGAAGAGGCCAGATGAGACATAGGATGTGTCATACAGGCATTTCCGACCTGCCCAGCCCAGCCTGGCCCTGGGAACACTCTGTATTCACCGCTCCACGCTACTCTTACGAGCGCAGGGCTGATCAGCACTGCCTACGAGGGAAGGGGTGGGGGTTGGTTCTCCGGGACCTCGGAGTGCGGGCTTCCAGGTTGGTTATCAGGAACCAACCTATCCTATGGCCATCTAGCTGCTGACTAGCAGCCATAGGATGCGAAGCTGAAGAACTATATGCAAGGAAGCCAAATGAGCTTTGGTTGTCGGGTCCCAGCCTGAAAGGGCTCCTATATCTTAGGAGCCCTCAGAAGAAAACATTCACCAAGGGTGGCTTTTCCTATCACTGTAACAGTATGACTGGAAAAGCCTCATGTGGTAAAATTACAGGGGCTCTGTGAGTCTGAATCTAAAACCATATAAGACGGCAGGACTCGTTGGGTGAGGGGATGAATTTCACAGATTTGTTTATCTCCTACAGAAGGATCATATATTAACCCTCCAATATGTTAATTGGAGTGGCCTAGAGTGCATGACTAGCTAGGAATCCATGTAAGTCTTATCCCTTGTAAAGAAACGTTTGTTACACTTTTATAGCATGCAATGATACGTTTTCAGCTAATTCACACCACTGTAACCAGCAGGATTAATGTGACAGAAATGCATGGATAGAAACTAGCAGTCTGGGCTGGTCATATTTTATTTATTTATTTATTTATTTAACATGTGTATCCCACCCTATATCATTAAGATCTCAGGGTGGCATACAGATAAAATCAATTTAAACAGTATAAAACAATAAATAATTTAAACAGCTAAAAACATATTAAACCATGGACAAGCTAATACCAATTAAAATCTAAAACAATAAAACAGGTAAAACAATGTGTTACTTTAGGGAATGCATTTAGCCCTCAAAGACTTTGGTAAAAAGCCATGTTTTTACTTGGCACCGAAATGAGACCAGTGTCTGTACCAGTTGGGCCTCCAAGGGGAGGGCACTCCACAACTGGGGTGCCACAGCAGAGAAGGCCCTCTCCCAAGTCCCACCACGGTGTATGTCTCACACTTGGAGGCCCCTCCAACAGATCTCTGTCCTCAGGCAGGCATATATAGGGAGAAGTGCTCCCTCAAATATCAAGGTCCCAAGCCATTGAGGGGTTTAAATGTCATCACCAAAACCTTGAATTCTGAGTGGAAGCATATTGGCAGCCAGTGCAATCCCTTTAAAAGTGGTATTATATGATTTTTATACCATGTTCCAGTCAGCAATCTAGCTGCTGCATATCATGGGTAGCTTAGGTTCTCTGAATGTTACAAAAACACATTATTATTGATTCAAAATCCCTCCCCAATCCCTCCCCCAGCTCAAACAGTTTTGGAATTATTCTTCTCCCCTCCTTTATTTTCTATTTCTATTCCAGGGTAATATATTAATTCATCCTGTGTCATTCCTTTACTATCTTTTTCTTTTCATGAGTCCCACAAATTTCTGTAAGCTTCTACCAAGGTTGTTCTATTCAAATCTTTTTTCATAAAGTCTATATATTTTTGCCAGTCCTTCTTGAAGGTGTCCCTTTTCCTCTGTGCACTCTTAGCTTCTGTGTCAACTTTTCATTTATTGCTATGTCCCAGATTTTCTTTTTCCACAAAGGTATATTGACAGCATCCAGGCTGTCTTCCAATTACTTCCAATTAATTGCCTTGTGGCTGTCAACAACAAACCAATTAATATTTTTTTCTCTAATCTCTCTATTTTCTTTCACAAACATATTCAGTAAAGCTAATTTTGGTGTTTTACCATTCTCTTGATCAGTAATTCTTTCTATTCTTGAAATACGTTGTCCCAGAATTTTCTAACCCTCCTACATTCCCACCACATATGTATTTGAGTACTGTTAATTCCACATCCTCTCCAACGCAGAGATGATAGATTCTTATTCATTTTTGCTAACTTAACTGGTGTCAAATACCACTTCTGAAGCACTTTAATCCACCTTTTATTTTGGTGGCTATTGCTTGAAAGGGAAATCTATCTAGAAGTTGTTTCCAATTGTCTTCCTCTATCGCCTCATCAATATCTCTTTCCCCTATCTGCTTTATTGTTACATTCCCCCTTATCTCCTGCTTTATCAGAATTTCATGTATTTGGGTTATTATACCCTTATCTCCTAATTACAATTTTTTCCCATTCTGTTAAATCTCTTAGCAGAGATTTGTACTTAAAGAGATTTAAGTACAAGAGAGAAGAGAGCTTAGGATCTCTGATGCCACAGCAAAATACATCAACAAGCCCAGTCATTAATTCCTGACAAGGTTTACTTGTCAGGAATTAATGAGAGGAAATCAGAAAAAAGGAGAATAAAGAAAGGTTTATTGTGCTAATGCAAACACATATAGCTACATCAAAATAACGTTGTTGCATACCAGTTTGTTGAAGATGGGAAAGCTCAGTGGATAGCAATCCAATCCTAGGCAAAGTTGAATGCTGAAGCCTTCTGAACTCTGTGTGAGTTGTCTGTTTTTTACTGCACACTAGGCTTTTAAAGAAGGAGAAGGTGGGGAAAAGGCAGAATAAATGGTGGTAACTATATGCTGAAAAACAAAGGGATTAGTATTTTTTTTTAATGCAATGCAACTTCCAGAATTTTCACACCAGATTGAAACATGTTGCTAGTTTCTAATTATTCCTCTTGTTTTACAAATTGCAGGATCAAAATAAGGATAATTAGATGCAGGAAAGAAAGCTCCTAGAGCGGTAAGATACATGTAGAAGAGGTGCAACATGTGTCACCCTTGCGTGACAAGCAAAAAGCTGTACCTTCCAAAATTCTCTGTCTTCTGTGTAACCATAAATTGTGTAGATAGAGGAGTCCTAGTCACTTGCATCTGGCTATTCAATTAAGCAAATGAGAAACATATGAAACAGAGGGAGGTCCCCCCCCCCATAAATGTTATTAGGGGCATATCAGTTAATTAAAAATACAGGTACAAAATATACAGCCACATTTCTTTGGGATGAAAGTACATAGCTTAACCTTACTGTAAATTAAAAGTATTACAGGTGTACTCTTAGACCTGATTCACATGTCATGGCCAATTCCTGAGTTGTTTAACCCAGGAATTGGCGGAAGGGGCACGGAAGTGAGTGAGCGTACTCCCTCCCACCTGCTTGTCACTTCTGCTTTCAATTAACAACACAGGACCACCCTGTTCCCAGATTGTTTTGTGAGGTGAAACCCTGGAAACTCTGAGTTGTTAAACAACCCAGAGTTAACCCAACAACAAATCATCATCATCATTAATGTTAATATTTCCAGGTTGCCTTTCAGGGCAGAAGCCCTCCCAAGGCAGCTTACAACGTTAAAATTTATATAATTAAAAAACAAAACCCGATACAATAATAAGGCAGTAAACATTCATAAAACAACAGGCACTGGTAATAAAGCATTACTAAGAACATACAGCATAACTGCAGCTAGAGCAGAGCAATCCAGTAAAACATACTCTGAGGCGGCCAGCATAAACAAGTAGGTCTTCAGGGCCTTCCTAAAAGTCTGCAATGATGGAGCCTGACATACCCTAATGGCAATTTATTCCAGAGGTGTGGGGCCACTGTAGAAAAGGCCCTCTCATGTACTTGCCTACACAATTGCCCTCAAAAGTGGGCAAATGAAACAGGCCTGTCTTGCTGATCCCAAAGTGCAGGCAGGCTAATATGGATTAAAGCAGTCCTTCAAGTCCCAAACTGTTTAAGACTGTAAAAGTCAAAATTAGCACTTTAAATTGGGCTCAGAAACATACTGGTAACCAGTGCTGCTGGCACAGTATAGGCGTTAAATGATCTGACCGCCTCACACCCATCGATACTCAGGCAGCCACGTTCTGTACCAGCTGAAGTTTCCAGACCATCTTCAAAAGAAGCCCCATGTACAGTAACCCAGCCTGGATGTCACTAGAGCACAGATAACCCAGGGAAGGTCTGTTCTCTTCTGATAGGGCCACAGCTGGCATACCAGCCTAAATAGGTAATACACACTCTTGGACACAGCAGCCACCTGAGCTTCCCAATTACCACAGAGTCCAGGAGGACTCCCAGACTATGCACTTGGTCTTTTAAGGGGAGTGCAATCCCATCTAAGACCAGTTGTAAACCTCCATTCAGAGTAGTTGGTTTCCCAACCCAAGTACCTCCATCTTGTCTGGTTTATGTCTCAGCTTGTTCCCCCTTATCCACCCCAAAACAGCCTCCAGACACTGATTCAAGAGTTCTACAGCCCTCCTGGGGTGTGTACATGGAAACAAGAGGTAGAGCTGAATATCACCTGCATACCGATGACACTTCAGCCCAAACGTCCTGATAACTTCCCCAGGGGTTTCATGTAGATGTTAAAACATGGAGGACAGGATGGAACCCTGCACACCCCACAGACCAATGGCCATGGGATGGAGCAGAAGTCCCCCAGCACCACCCCTGAGACCACTCATCCAGGAAGGACTGGAACCACTTTAACACTATTCCTCCTAAGCCCAACCCACATAGTTGACCCAGAAGGGTTCCATGGTTGATGGTACTGAAAGGTGCTGAGAGCTCCAGAAGAACCAATAGGGTTGCATCCTTCTTCATCCAGTCCCCAGCATAAGTCATCAAGCAGGGTGACCAAGGCTGGTTGATGACCTGATATCCATCCCATAACCTCATATGAATGGATCTAAACAATCAGTATCATCCAGCACTCCTTGGAGTTGTGAGGCCACTACCCATTCCAGCAGCTTGCCCAAGAATGGTAAATTTGAGACTGGGCAGTGGCTATCCAAAATCATACATTCTAAATTTGGTTTCTTCGATAAGGGCCTCACCACTGCTTCCTTCAAATCTGCAGGGAGCTTCTTAAGGAGGCATTTTCCATCCCAACGGTCCAGATACTCAACCCAGCTCTGGCAGATTTCACAAACCAGGATGGAAAAGGATCTAAAGAGCATGTAGTTAGACCCAGTCCTCCAAGCAGTTTGTCCGTGTCCTCAGGTTGTACATGCTGAAAGGTATCCATAACATAACTACGTGGTGCACTGGCCTCGTCCATCTCAGATTCTGTCAAAACAATTACATCCAAGTCGACACAGATTTGAGCAACTTTATCTGCAAAATGTCCAGCACATTGCTTACATGAGGCCTTTGATGGTTCAAGCTGTTGTATTCTAGAGCCTATACCCAAGAGACCTTTAACCACCCAAAAAAGCTCCACTGGACAACACTGAGCAGATGCAAAGGTAGTGGAGAAGTAAGATTTCTTCACCACCATCACTGCCACAGAATAAGATCACAAATGGATTCTAGCCTACGTTCAATCATATTCATTATGGGTCTTCTGCCATTTGCACTTTAATCATCGACACAGTCATTTCATTGCCCTCAGCTCCTCAGAATACCAAGGACCTGACATGGTTCTACAGCAGTGTTGAGGACATTTGGGAACAATCATCAATAGCCTGGATCATCCCCTCATTCCAAGCAGAGACCAGATCCTCAGCAGGATTGCCAGCTCAGCCCGCCAGAAAATCACTGGGAGACCTCAGAAATTCATCCAGATTCATCAGCTTCTAAGGGGTGGACCATCAAATGTAGTCCCCCACCTTTGCAGAGGTTACAGGTAGCCTGAAGGTCAAAAACTGATCAGATAATGAACTGTTCATGCCAATTGAGTCACTACTGGCTCCCCCACCCACAGGTCATTTTTCTCTGTACATATCCAGTACAGAAAACCAGATCCAAAGTGTGCCCTGCCACATGTGTTGGGCCAGATATCTGAGACAGGCCCATGGTTGGCGTGGCAGCCATGAATTCCTGAGCCACTCCTAACAAGGTAGCCTCAGCATAAATATTAAAGTCCTCCGTACCACAAGCCTTGGGCTCCTCAATACTACACTCGAGACCACCTTAGTCAGTTCAGGCAGGGAGGCTATTAGGCAGCAGGGTGGGCAGTACACCAACAGAATCCCAGTCCTGTCTTAAGTGCCCAACACCAGGTACAGACACTCAAAATTGGCTGACTGTTGGATGTGGTACCTGACTAGGGTGATGGAATCCCTATAGACCAAGGCTATCCCCACTCCTTGTCCCTCTAATCCAGCTTGGTGCTGCACAAGAAAGCCTGGTGGACATATTTGGAAGATGTTAACCTTGGCATGCTCTTCAACTATAAGGTCAGAAATGATGCAACTTTTCCCTTCAGCAGATCGAGCATTGATCAACAGCACCTTCAGGCTAGAGGGGACCGTAGACCAGCCACCAAAAATACTGGGGTTGGGAGGTGGGTTGTTTAACCCCTGAACAACCCAGTTTCTGGATTCACACATCATGAAACAACCAAGGAATGGGGTGTTCCTGGGTTGTTAACTGAAGCAGGCGAGCAGTCAGGAGCCCGCCCACTCGCTAACTCCTTCACACTTTGTTAACCATGGGTTGTTTGATTGTGCAGATATAATTTATTCTAGTTACTTACAAGAGTAAGCATTTTATTCTAATTTACACCCTGACCCTAAACACATTTGCTTGGAAGCAAGATTTAGGCAAAACTTACTTCCAAATAAGGATGGCAGCCATAAAATAGCACAGCTGAAGTTGGGTGGCGGCATACAAGATCTGTAAGATGAGATCCGAGTTGACTGAGGAAAGTTGTGGCATCTTTTCCAAGCTATTGTTGCATTATGTTTGATTGCAAGAATAAATGTTCAGTGTTTACTAAGCATGTTTACTCAGAAGTAAGTTCTACTGAGTCTAGTGGAACATTACCCAGTAAATGTGCATAGGATTTCATCCTTAAAGACTATGAGCCTTAGATGCTTCCTCTTGAGCAGTCACATTAAAGCTAATGAGATTAAATATAGAGATCGGCAAGCAGCCAGAAAGCATGTAACAAGCACATAATGTTTCTGCTACAGCAGTTCTGATACTATTTATAATATGCAGCTAACTTAAGTTATTTGGGTTAGCAAACAGGTACCCATACTAGTCTGTGAAACATTAACCTCTAAATCAATTTTGGCTAAGACATGAATATTGTTCACTCCACCTTCCAGCTGCTCACTAACAGAAAGCTCTTTACAACTGATAGGAATGTGCTTCTACAGAAGAACATTAATCAGGCTGTCTCAATAAGTAACAACCATTCAGTTTTAGATCTTGGTGTTGTTGTTTAAAAAAGAAATTAACTCACTTCTATTGTAAAAGGGACATGTCGATTCTCTTTCTCTTGTTTTTCAACAAAACTAATTTTCTTTTGTTTTATTAACAGAGTTTTCTAAGGGTTCGATTATGTGCATGCTTATTTATGTACTTAGTATATTTCTATCCCACCTTTACTCCAGCGAGCTCAAAGTAGCATCTCCCCATCACCACCACTGTATCCTTACAGAAATCCTGTGAGGTAGGTTAGGCTGAGAGATGGTGACTGGTCCAAGGTCATCCAGGGACCTTCATGGCTGAGTGGGGATTTGAACCTGGATCTCTGAAGTCCTAGGCAGTGGTATAGTGGTAAAATTTGAAGTGCAGATGCTCATCATAACAGTCCTCATATGACCCTCATAGCTATGGGCCCCTACCACTTGTGGCAGTGATGTAGTGCTTCAGGGAGCAAGCCCAAAATGAGTGGACCAGAACTGGCGGTGCTGGCCATGCACAGAAGAGCCCTACTGGTTACTGCCCCATGACCCCAAAGACTGTCCAAAATGGCAGCTGTGTTGATCGCTCTCTCTAGTGCTTGTGTGTGTGTGTGTGTGTGTGTGTATACACACCCACACACCAAAGAACAGCAGTACATACCATAATACCTAATGTATTAGTTTTCGTTGACAGTCATAGGATAGTGAGCTGGCAAAGGACGATGTAGTGGTTAGCATATTGAATTTGGCTGGAAAGACCAGAGATTGCATGAGAAAGGCAAAGAGAGGGACACAACATGTTCCCAAACAGCATAAGAGAGCAAACCCCTCTGTTTGCCAAGGGCTTTGCCATTCACTATGGGATTTTCTAGAGCTTTTCTAGATGAAGCTTCTATTGTGTGCTCGTCATTCCTTACTCACGGTTATTTATGGGTGCTTCAGGCAACATCACCAACATCCAGTTTTGCTTCCAGTTTTTAAAAGCAATTTTGCATGGTTTTTTGGAACAGGGAAAATCCAGTATTTTTTGCAAAAGTGAAACAAAGTGCTGGTCCTCACCAGTGTAGTTGTGTTATTCCACTATACCACAGCACCACCTAGGGATTATGCAGTGGAAAGTATGGAAAGGCAAGAAAGGAAAATAACTTCATGTAAAGCTCCAGTCTTAATTCTGCAGTGAAACAGTGGGTTAAAGAGCCTCATTTAGAAACATTCTTTAAATGGAACAGGTAGTTTAATATAT
Source organism: Heloderma suspectum (assembly GCF_057233095.1). Lineage (NCBI taxonomy): Eukaryota > Metazoa > Chordata > Lepidosauria > Squamata > Helodermatidae > Heloderma > Heloderma suspectum. The sequence continues at coordinate 39,424,224 of NC_139460.1, read as the reverse complement.
GCCTCCACAATTGAATAAATCGTGAAGCTACGTGTACATAACTTCCATATGCATATTGGAGTGTTCATAGAACTCTAGATTGGGATGATTTCCTCTTGATACTTGGAAGGAAGGCAGCTGTTTAAATAAAATTAAGCTGCATTAATAAACAATCAAGCCATATTAATAAAGTTCATGGCTTGTTTCATCTCCTCCTTTACACTGATATCCGATATCAATGTAAAGGATGAGATGAAACAAGCCATGATTGGATATCAGTGTAAAGAAAGTTGAAACAAGCCATGATGTTTATTAATGCAGCTTGATTCGCTGTTGAATATAGGTGCTGATTGTTAATCCATGTTCCCTCATTGAGGTTTGGCCTGTTCCTGATTGGTTCTGGCTCAGCTTATAAATAGTATAGTAGCATACTCTTATTTGTGACTGAAGCTGGTGTTTTATACTGAAATGTTTCACATTTTAAAATATGTATGTATGTGTATATGTGTGTGTGTGTGTGTATACACACACACACACACACTTACATACAATTTTAAGAAGTTAAATCTATATTAGATTTAACTAATCTAATAATTAATAACAAATCTAATAAATAAATTGGCTACTGATGGTAATTTGTTTTGTTTTGGAGAGCTGTATCATGCACACCATGTCACCTACCTAACAGTATCTTCATTACAGGTAAAAACTATTAAAATATGTATCTTAAACCCTCTGTCTGTAATACCTCTGACCAGCTACAGGTTAGAATTGTCATAATGACCAGAGAAACATAGTTGCATGTCACTTCCAGCAGATGGGGCAGTTGAAAAATTCCAGATTGCATGGCTTCTACAAAAGAAAGAACACCTTTAAGTTTACTTTATAGAAATGTTTTGAAGATAGGTAGCTGCCTTGTTGTGGTAACTAGACTGACAAGCAAGAAAACTGGAAAATGCAGATGTGCAAAACTGTGCATAGATATCAGATGAAACTATACACAGAAATACAGTCAGGGCCAGAAATATTGGAACAAGAATAACTGTTTTGGCAGTTGGCCTCTGTACACCACCACACTGAAGTTCAAAGGAAACACACCCAGATGGGAGCGAAGTCAGGACTTTCAGCTGTAATTCAATGGATTTGACAAAAGTGGGGCACCAACAATTCAGGAAGTACAGTCAGTGGCATACACACACACCCATCATTGGTGGCTCATAAGTAATGGAACAAACCAACATCATTTCAAACTTAAGGATCACCTTTAATACTGGGATGAAAATCCATGGCAGTCAATGACTACCTGAAGTCTGGAACCCATGGACAGGATCAAATGCTGAGTTTCCTCCCTCGAGATGCTTTGCCAGGCCTTTACTGCTTTGGATCATGAGCTGTTCCTTTCCTTCTCCATACTTTTCTCTTAACTGGTACAAGTTAATCTTGGTTTCATCAGTCCAAAGAATCTTATTCCAGAACTGGGCAGGCTTTTTTAGGTATTTGCTGGCAAAGCCTAATCTGGCCTGTCTGTTCTTGAGCATTGCCAGTGGTTTGCACCGTGTTGTGAAGCCTCTGTATTTACATTCATAAAGCCATCTCTGGACTGTAGATGTTGACAATGACATGCCTACCTCCTCAAGAGCATTCTTGCCCTGGCTAGATGTTGTGAAAGGGTTCCTCTTTGTTCCATTACTTATGAGCCACCAACGATGGGTGTGTGTGTATTCCACTGGCTGTACTTCCTGAATGGTTAGTTCCCCACTTTTGTCACACCCCTTGAATTATATATACAGTCTGGCCCTGACTGTATATATAATTAAATTTGAAGTTTATTTTAGATGTACTATAAACATATGAAACACATACCAAATAATTAATAAAAGCTACATTTACATAGAGCTAAATTTGCAAATAAAGATGTTTGAGCTATTTATATTACAGGCAGATTTTGGGGTATGCCTGCTCTGATTATGACACACTTTGGGCTGTTTTTAGGAGTCTATGTGGAATAAGGAGGCATGGTATTGTCTTATGGCAATACCAGTCCTGATCAGATGTCTTTGACTACATGTGCACAACACTGCCCCGAGTCTCACAAGTTCCCGGAAGCTTGAAACCCCTAAAGACAGCCCTCTCCATGTTCAGTTACTCCCAGTTAAGTGAGTATAGGATTGCAGCCTGAGAGTTCTAGCTTGTTTATCCTTTGAGGAGGGGATGTTAATTTGCCAGTATTGCACAATTGTAGAGCAGGGGGAAAGGGGGAAATGAGCTCTTTAGTGGTGGAGATTGCTGCTTCTGGGAGCCATTTAAAACACAACAGTGCAGTTTAAAATTGCCCTCACCCCACAACTACACTGTATTGAATGCTGCTTCCCAGAATTTTGATATTTTAAAAATATTTATCTTACTGTCTTGTTTTTTAAACAAAAGAAAAACTCAGATCAGGGTAGGGTAGGGTGGGGTGGGTTGTTGTTGTTCAGTCGTTAAGTTGTGTCCGACTCTTCGTGACCCCATGGACCATAGCACGCCAGGCCTTCCTGTCCTCCGCTCTCTCCTGGAGTGTGCTCAAGTCCATATTCATTGCATTTGTGATGCTATCTAGCCATCTCATCCTCTGCCGTCCCCTTCTCCTTTGGCCTTCAATCTTTCCCAGCATCAGGGTATTTTCCAGAGAGTTTTCTCTTCACATTAGGTGGCCAAAATATTTGAGTTTCAGCTTCAGTGTCTGCCCTTCCAATGAGCAGTCAGGGTTGATTTCCTTTAGGATTGACTGATCTGACCTCCTTGCAGTCCAGGGGACTTGTAAGAGTCTTCTCCAGCACCACAGTTCGAAGGCATCAGTTCTTTGGAGTTCGGCCTTCCTTATGGTCCAGCTCTCACAGCCATACATTACTACTGGGAAAACCATAGCTTTGATTAGATGGACCTTTGTCGGCAAGGTAATGTCTCTGCTTCTTACTCTGCTGTCTAGGTGTGCCATAGCTTTCCTCCCAAGGAGCATGTGTCTTTTAATTTCATGGCTACAGTCACCATCTGTGGTGATCTTGGAGCCCAAGAAAGTAAAATCTGTCACTGCTTCCATTTCTTCCCCTTCTATATGCCAGGAAGTGATGGGGCCAGATGCCATGATCTTCGTTTTTTTAATGTTGAGTTTCAAACCAGCTTTTGCACTCTCCACTTTCACCCTCAACAAGAGGCTCTTTAGATCCTCTTTGCTTTCTGCCATTAGGGTGGTATCGTCTGCGTATCTGAGGTTGTTGATAATTCTCCCGGCAGTCTTAATTCCAACCTGTGATTCATCCAACCAGGCGTTTCTCATGATGTACTCTGTATATAAGTTAAATAAGCAGGGTGACAATATGCAGCCTTCTCATTCTCCTTTCCCAATTTTGAACCAATCGGTTGTTCCATGTCCAGTTCTTACTGTTGCTTCTTGACCCTCGTACAGGTTTCTCAGGAGACAGGTAAGGTGGTCTGGTACTCCCATCTCTTTCAGAATTTGCCACAGCGCTTGTTGTGATCCACACAATCAAAGGCTTTAGCGTAGTCAATGAAGCAGAAATAGACATTTTTCTGGAATTCTCTTGCTTTCTCCATGATCCAGCGAATGTTGGCGATTTGATCTCTAGTTCCTCTGCCTCTTTGAAACCCAGCTTGTACTTCCAGTAGTTCTTGGTTCACATACTGCTGAAGCCTAGCTTGTAGGATTTGTGGGGTGCTTACTTAAAAACAACAAGCAAAATCTTTGAACTTTGTATTCTAAATATACAACCCCAGAAGTGCCACAGATTCTGTCACAGTTCTGCTCATGTATTTCCAGCAAAGTGGAAATACTTTATGGTGGATATTGGAAGAAGCTGATTGAAATGGATCTAGATAATCGGGCTTCAGGCCTGGGCATGGAACAGAAATGGCTTTGGTCGCCTTGGTGGATGATATGAGGAGGGCTTTGGATAGGGGTGAATGCTCCTTCCTTGTTCTCCTCAACCTCTCGGTGGCTTTTGATACTGTTGACCACAGTATCCTCCTGGACCGCCTGGAGAGGTTGGGCATTGGAGACATTGTATTATGGTGGTTTGGGTCCTTCCTCTCTGGCAGGTACCAGAGGGTAGCACTGGGAGAGGAGGTTTTGGACCTGTGGCCGCTCACTTGTGGGGTGCTACAGGGTTCCATCCTCTCCCAGATTCTATTTAACATCTGTGTGAAGCTGCTGGAGGCTAACATCAGGAGGTTTGGGGTGCGGTGTCATCTATATGTGGATGACATGCAGCTCTACCTCTTGTTCAAATCTTCACCAGTATTGGCTGTAGAATCCCTGTCCAAATGTCTGGAGACCATGAGTGGCTGGATGGGGAGGAATAAGCTGAAGCTGAACCCTGACAAGACCGAGGTACTTTTGGTGGGAGACAAGAGTAGGTTGGGGGATGTTGACCTGGTGTTGAATGGGATATGGCTACCCTTGAAAGACCAGGTCCACAGCCTGGGGGTCATTTTAGATTCCCAGTTGTCCATGGAGGCTCAGGTGTCAGCTGTGAGCTGGACAGCCCTGTACCAACCCCATCTGATACGGCGGTTGCAGCCCTACCTTCCCGACCATTTGCTCCCATCAGTAGTACATGCCCTGGTTCGGAAGCTGCAGCTGGTGCAGAATGCGGCAGCTTGCCTTATTAAAGGCAGCTGCTGGCATAATCACATCACTATGGTGCTGAAGGAGTTGCACTGGCTGCCAGGTTTTTTTCCAGGCCAAATTCAAGGTGTGGTTTTGACCTTTAAAACCCTATACGGTTCCGGTCCAACCTATCTCAAGGAGCACCTCCAGCAACACCAGACAGACTGCTCAAAAAGATCAGCCTTGGATGGCCTTCTCTCTGTCCCATCAGCCAGGACAGCTAGGCTGGTGAGGATGAGGGAGAGAGCCTTCTCTGTGGTGGGGGGCCTCTGTGGAACTCCCTCCCTAGGGAAGTCCGCCATACGCCCTCTTTAATGAGCTTCTGCCACGCATTGAAAACTTGGTTGTTGAGGCAGGCATTTGGGGTGGGTTAGGGTATTTTTAGACGATGTTTTCATGTGTAATTTTACTGTTTTAAATTGTACTGTTGTGTACTGGTGACCGGCCAGATGGGCGATTAAGAAATTTAATTAAATAAATAAATAAATAAATAAATATTAAGTCAAAATATGGTGGAATGTGGCAGAGGAGGAATACATAAACATCCCTAATTAATTGTATAAACGTTGTATGTGTCAAGGGCTCCTTGGAGGCCTCTCTCAGTCTAATCTAGTAGCCAAGTCCAGACACAGACAAATTGATTCTTTTCAAAGCTTTATTCCTCTTTTACAACTTAACAACTTTACTGTTAGCAACTAGATATGAGCAGCAGAGTACCTATGCCCTACGTTGGAACAGTTGGTCCCCGTTTGAAAGGGAATTACTGGCAGACCCCTGAACTTAAGGACTAGGGAGAGTCCCTCCCCTTTTCCCTTGGATCCTCTGGGCGCAGCCGTTGTTTGCGCGCCAACCGGGCACTACGACTCCTTTCTGCGCCCTCCATTTGGCGCCGCTCTCTGCGTCGGCGTTGCGCGTCCATCAAGTCTGCTTCCTGCGCTCTGTCACTCCCAGGACTGCTATCTAAGCTAGGAATGCTGGTGGGGGGAATCTCCGTCAGCTGTTGGCCCTGGGAAAGAGGAGCGCGCTCCTCTCCCAGGAGCGACTCCTATTCCTCAGAATCAGAACTACTCTGGGATTCTATGGGCTCAGTGTCCACCCTGACAGTATGGCATTTAGTGACCTGGTTCGCATGTAACAATCCAGAGTACAGGTTGAATATGAGTTGTTGCTGAATCGTGGGTTGTTGTTACATGTGAACCCTGCACTTCCATTTAATTATGGGTTGTTAACCACAAACAATCCACAGTTCATAACCTGTGAACACAATAAATCATAGATTCTCTTCCTTGGTTGTTTGTGGGTTGTACATCCTTTATATGTATTTTATATGTATTTTGCAGCAAAAAAAAAAAAGAGTTCTGTAGCACCTTATTTATATATTTATTACAATTATTTATATGCCACCTTTCAGGATACAAATCCTACTAAGGCAGCTGATAAGTAACATAAAAATAATAAAATCACAACTAACAATAGTAATTTTTTTTTTCTAATGAAAAAAAATAATCAGGATCCTTCCCTCAGCTTTGGGGTCTCATTCATTTGCCACTCTACTGAAATTATATACTCAGTATATATGTTAAATATTATACTGGATTGTGTATTTTTTATTTTTGTTGTTGTCAAATTGTTTTTATTGATTGTATCCTGCTCTGAGATCCATTGATATGGGATGAGGTAGAAACATATAAATAAGTAGTAGCAGTACCTTACTGTATGGATATTTCTAAAGGAGCTTCTCTTATTTGAAGTTAAATGTTGAGTTATCTCCCATGACCTAGAGAATTCTTCAGATGTATCATGCAATAAGGAACCATACTTTTAGCAGCTGTAGCCATATCATTTGTGGAATGTATTTTATTATTCTCACTGAGGGAAAATGGCATTAGGCCAGGGCATTATTGAAGCTCCTTTAATCAGTTAAATGAGCATTTAGGAACTCCCAAAATGAAAGACATCTCAGACAGAAAACAATTGTAATAACATACAGCTCTTGAGGGATTCCATGTCTAATTACTGAAATGGAAAGGCACAAGCACAAATTAGGAAACAAAGCCTGCAATCCTAAATACAGTTACTTTGGGTAAACATCAGTAGGATTCTTCTAAAAGTATTAAACAACTCAATCTACCTTTCTAGAATTTACATGTCCGTTACTTGAGAATCTTTTTCCTGAGAGAGAAATAATCAAATCATAACATTTAATTATTGTGCTCTAGAACTTCAGCCCCCATTTTTGCCCTTAACCTTGAAAAGCCAGCATAATTATATGGATTATAAACATTAAAACAAAAATGTTAGTATAAAATAGTTTCGTATTTCTTTTGTACTTCATGATAATGAGCAACTAGACAATATTACTTCTTTTGGCATCCCTTTTTCTCTCTTAATAAAAGAGTTACAGCACAAACCTATGGTACACAGAAGTGAGCCCCGCTGAGTTCAGTGGGGTTTAGGAATGTAGACTCAGGGAGCAATCCTATGGGGATAGGCGGCTGCCTCTGAACTTGGAGGCAACTGCCTATCCAATGCATGGCAGGAGGAGCGTGGAGGGGATCGTCTCCTCTGCGCTTCAGCCGCCCTGCATTTGTGGCTAGAAGGCTGATTTCGGCTGTCTAGCCGTGGGACATCAGAGCGCAGGGTGGGGAGGCTGGCAGACATATAGGAAGTGTCATACCAGCACTTCCACACTCCCCACCCTGCCCCTGGGAACACCCCTTTTTGCCCTGCTCTGTGTTGCTCTTACAAGCACAGAGGGCAGGGATGATCCTCGCTGCCTATGAGGCAGCAGGGGAGGTGGTTCTCCGACCAGTCCTATGGCTGTCTAGCCGCTGTTTAGCAGCCATAGGATTGCACCCTCGTTGCACCTTAAATGGCTACAACAATTCCTTTTATCTATCAACCTTCTCTTCCACCACAGTGCCTTTCCACAAGTAACAAAAATCTTCACACATTATGTCACATGATTTCCAGGCAGATTTGAGCCTTTTTTTCCCTGGAAGGCTGTTATACCTTTACAGGTACATGAGAGGCAAACACAGGGCTGGCCTAAGCACACAGAGAGGTGTCCACCTCAGACAGCTGATTTTGGGTGACATGAAAGGGCAGCAAATTGTTAATTATGTAATTTGTTGTTATTCTATATTTACTATCAGGGAGGGGAAGAGGCACTTGCGGGATTTTTCTGCCCCAAGTGCCAAAATAACTTGATTGGCCTTTTCTACCATGTGTTAGCCTAGCCTTGATACTCGACAATGGAACCTTTTCCAGGCATGGAGATTCAATAGTAAGGAAATGTTCAACTGCTGAAAATCTGCTGTTGTGTAACTGTTAATTTGAAGGCATAGAAGCCATGTTAGGGGGTGGGGTGGGATTGGCAACCTTGAGCTCGAACACTGGTACTCTTGGGAACACAATGAAACAGTCCCGTACATATTGGAAGTCCCAGGTAAGAATGCATAGGATTACAGCCTTAGCTTGCGACCTCCGTAACATTAAAAAAAGAGCAATTTCCGTGTTACGTTGGCTGCAGCAAAAACAACAATCCTATACTACTCAGAAGTTCTCAAAGTTCAGTGGGACTCAACTCCCATATAATTGTTTATACACGGTATAGGATTCCAGTCTTTAAGGGCGCAATGCTATGCATGTTTAGACAGAGAAAAGGCCTACAACTCACTGCATGCCCCAGCCAGCATGTAGTGCCTCGCTGGGGGATGCTGGGAGTTGTAGGCCTTTTCTCTGTCTAAACATGCATAGCACTGCGCCCTTAAAGAGTCTTATTTTACACGTGACTTGTGATCCATCAGGATAAAAAATGCCCCCCCCCCCCAGTTGCTTAATAAAACTGAAGAGGTTCTCTCCTTTTATTATTTTCAGAAGGGTGATCGTGTTAGTCTGTTGCAGCAGTAAACAAACAAACAACAAATAGTTTCGTGGCATCTTAAAGGCTAATAGATTTATGTCTTAATAAATTTCTCAGTCTTTACCATGCCAAAAGACCCTTTGTTGTTCATTGTTATTATTTCACATATTCCAGTGGTACTGAAATAAGCCCGCCGAGAACCACTTTCCACCACTCGTCGACCAGCTGTTTTTCTAAATGCTCCGTCCGTCCTCCAGCAGATTTCTACTTCCGACCTTTCCCCATCCGCAGCGTCAAGTTAGCCCGCTAGGGAGTTCGGGAGGCGTAGTTCGTCGTTGCTGGCCGTGAGGACCGCAAGCCCCACACGCCACGCGCGGCTTTCGCGCATGCGCGACGTGCGTAGAGGCCACCATTTTGGAAAGCGGAGGTTTGCGGGTTGTTGGATTTTCCTTTGCTTCAACTGGGGAGTATGGCGGTGCCCATTTGATCGCAGGGGGGCTTGGGCAGCGCGTGGCGCCTTTCTCTTGAGGTTGGTCTGTTAGATAAGAAGGTTGGCTTGGGGTGGCGATGCTAAAAGCGGAGGTGCGGGCGGGAGAGCGGCCGCGTTGCGCCGTCTGCGGGGTGGGGGAGAGCGGCTGGTGGGGCTGCGTGAGGGATATTGTTATGGCATACCTATGAGCGCTTCCTTCGGGCTGTGCTCTTCCTGCGCTGCCCACCCGTCGGGGAAGGAGGCTGCGGAGGTTCAGGAGCGATACCTGTTTTCAGTTGGGTTGGTGGGACCCCTGAGAGACATGTAAATGCGAGGAAAAGCCTCGCTGAGGGATAGGTAACGTACACACCAGCAGCATGTGGAGAGAAGGCTGGAGCGGTTGACCTCACAACGCCCGCCTCGCAACGTCGGTAGGTGGCGGGCGGATGTCCCTTAGAGAAGGCCATGGCTTAAAATCGCGTAGTGACTCAGTGTCTTATTCTTATCCCGCGGGAGGGTGTGTGGGTAAGGGTGTCTTTAACCCCACCCCACAATAACAACATGGCTGTTGGGTATTATGCTCTTGGGGCCAGGCGGAGCCACTGCTTTGTTAGCCGGATTCAGATTGTTAATGATGATAATTTATTGCTCTTTTAGTTCTGTCATGATAAAATGTAAAGTTAATATCTATAGCTAACGGACTGTAGTGTCACTAAAATGCAAGGGCAACGTGATGTTAAGAAATTTTTGTTAACTGAAAAACGTGTTTACTGTGAGCCCTCTTTCATAATATCTGACTAATTTTACAATGTAAGAACATAAGAGCCATGCTGGATCAAACCAAGGGTCCATGTAGTCCAGTATTCTGTTCACACGGGGGCCAACCAGCTGCCTGTGGGAAATCCACAAGAAAGACATGAGTGCAATAGCAACCTCCCACTCATGTTTTTCAGCAACTGGTGTACATAGGCATACCTCTGATACTGAAGGTAGCCATCAGTAGTCTTATCCTCCATGAATTTGTCCAATCCCCTTAGAGCTATCCATATTCTGGAAGTGAATTCCATAGTTTAACTAAGTGCTGTGTGGAAAAAAATGCCTCCTTTTATCTGCCCTGGATGTCATAGAATAGTATAGTAGTAGGGTTGGAAGGGGCCTACAAGGCCATTGAGTCCAGTGTCTCACCAAGCAGCCTCGTGGGATGAACCCGGGTTCTAGTATTATGAGAGAGGGAGAAAAATGTCTCCCTATCCACTTTCTCCACACCATACATAATTTTATACAGCTATGTCATGTTTTCCCTCACTATATTTCTAGAATGATAATTTTAAAATTAGTATCTATAGCGAATAGTTAGTACTACCACTAAAAGGCAAGGACAACTTGATGCTAAGACATTTTTGTAAACTGAAAAACAGATTTTTCATAATATCTGATTAATTTTGCAATGTGATTCTACACATGTTTACTCAGTTCCACTGAATGCAATGAGGTTTACTTTCTGGTAAGTGTGCATAGGATTGCAGCCTTACTCATGAAATAATTAAGAGTAAATTGTATCATGCTGTAAACTTGGACAAGAGTAACTGGTATCATGTGGTAAACATATTATTTTATTGTTTTAAGATGCTTCATGCTGAATGTAAGCCAAGAAACCTTGAAAGTCAGGATGCATCAGTAACTGAGCCTTGTTCTAAAAGGATGAAATCAACAGAAGAGCCTTATGGTAAATCGTATGATGGATTACAAAGACTTCATGAGGAAATACATATTAAAAAAACCCATAGTGGGTTTATTCCATTATCCCTATCCGATGATCATGATGAGGTACAAAAGAAAAAAGGAACTGCAGAAGTCCCAGACCCATTTATTTTCCCCTGTAAAAAAACAATGTCATCAGAGCCTTCAGATTCAGTAAACAAGATTGAAGGAGAGACTGAACTGTATAGCACAAGCAAAGCATTTATTGGACCCATTTATAAAAGTAAAGCCAATACTCTACATGATCAAAGGCAAAAGTATATTGACAGCAAATGTCCCAAAGTGTCAAATGCAACACTTGGAAAAAGTTCTAAGAAAGAAATAGCACCAAAACAGGCTCTCTCCTGTGATGTACCAAAATTAGAAGATGAATTGTCCCAGTTTTATAGTGAGATTTATCAGCTTGAAAGTAGTGAAAATTGTTTGGATGGTGCCTTACAGGGGACAGAAACAAACTCGCACAGGCAACCTGTGGAATGTAATAAATGGAATCAAATAGTTTGTGTAAACTCTCAGGAATGGCCCTATAGAACATCACCTAATGGTGGTGATGGTCATCCATTTTTTAATGAATCAGGTGGTCATATAACAGGCAGTGAACAATATCCCTACAATGACTTAGTAGGTCACAGAAGTGGCATTCGACAATGTTGTGACAATGAAAGAGATTTATGGAAAGCTGAACAATTATGTAACAGACAAGAAGGTTCTAGATTCTGCAACAATTCTATGTCTCAATTTAGACCTAGTTGGCAACACACACATCCATTTGTAATACCTTACAGGCCACTCCCACCTCAGTTTACCACTCATTTTAATTTTCAGGAGCCTAATTCCTTATCACTTCAATCAGATATTTTCCAACGCTCAAATGTGGGACCATTTAAAAATACCCATATTAACATGAGTAGTTCAATATCTGTTCAAGATAGTGGATATGCTAATAATTTTGGTACTATGCAGACCACCAGAAATGGATATAATGTGCCTGATGGACATGTGGTTAATGGTTTCTGTGAAACCCGACCATTAAATCGGAAAGCCGTTCAATCATACCAGACTGAAGGTTTGAACATAGTTTCTCAGCAGTTTCCTGAGGACAAGTTACGTGAGTCACAAAAGCTACTCCTAATTTTAAGAGGTCTTCCAGGCTCAGGGAAGACAACATTGTCTCAGTAAGTATTTGCTGACTTCATTTTATGAATAAAACATTAGAATATTTTATGTTGTAGGCTCTTCTGTTTAGAGTTCAATATATAATAAAGTTTTATTGAGAACAGTGCCAAGTTACACAAGACTTTTCACATTTTGCTTTTATAAAGTTGCTGATCACAGCATTACTTGCATGTTTAAAGTATGGTTTTCCTAGATTTTGAAATCTCCCAACAGTAGTCCAAGTTGATTTTAAAGAATGGTGATACTAAAAAAATAAAAACCATTAATATCTTATTTTTAACTGAGGATCAGAGGTTTTGAGATCTTTGGTGCCCTGGGTTCAAAACTTAGGTATGGACTAGTTGGCCTTGAACGCTCTTGTCTATAGTTTCCCCCAACTATAAAATGAGAATACTGATTGTTCAGCGTAAGGATGAACAAATTAGGGACCGTAAAGAGTTCTTGTTTGCTTACATGTATTTACAAGTGAAAAAAACTTGAAAGTAACAAGGCTCTATGCAACAAAGTGCTGTGGCACCTTAAAGATGCGTAAATTTATTGTGGCATAAGCTTTCATGGACTACAGTCCACTTTAGTTATTGTGGGGTTTCCAGGTAATTAACCAAGTACCAGTTGCTTGCTGTTAGAACTACTTTCCTGAATTAGGTTTCTGACTTTATTACAAGACAAATTGTCGCTTTAACTTAGCCAGTTGTAAAACGTAAGACTATTTTACATGTAGTATATGATTACAGTTGATTATGTAGCTTCACAATTACTACTTCTGGCTTACTTCTATAGATCATTCACACAATATCTAGTATATCAGAACTTTTAGTTTCTTCTCGGGAACAAATGGCCTTGGTCCATAGAACTTGATTGTGAATTGCACAAAAATGCTACTACTACACAAATATACCTGTGAATCATATGGACAGTGATGGTTGGACCACGGTTTAATTATTATTTTTGTTTTGTGACAGGCAATATTCAGTAACACATTTTGGGAATAATTTGGATTAATATAGTAACAAATCTGTTCTTATGCAAATTCCTGTGCAAGTCTATGTCTGGGTTTGGACTATTACGGGGGTAAAAGAAGCTATCATGGCTTCTCCCCCCACCCCGCACATGCTGTGTGCATGACCGTAATTTGCATAATTACCCATGCTGTCATCCAAATGACAACACGGGGCTGGCTTCATACCCACCCTACAACCCACAAGGTGCAGTAGGGTGGGTATGAAGCCACCCCTGCCATGCTGTGCAGTGGGTTCGTGCAACATGGCAACCTGTGCTGCAGGGTGGGTAATCATGCAAATTGTGGGGGTGAGGGGAGAAGCCACAATGGCTTCTTTTACCCCTGTGATCGTCTGAACACCCTCTATGCCTGAGGCAGAAGATATGTGTCCTGTTACTACCCTGTCTTAGGATTTTGAGAAACAGGCCAAAACGTATAGTTCTGCTTTTGTTGGAATACCAATTATGTAGCTAGAGCATGAGAAAGCAAGTTAGATTCTTGGAATGTTAGACTGGGAGTGCTTTTAGACAGAGGGGTTCTAGCACAGCCAATCCAAAGGCATTGTGCATCTATTCTGACTTCCTTACTTAATGTATTTTCTGCGATAAGAGAAAAGACAGAAGAAGTGGTGCGAAAACACAGGTGGGCTGTGAGTGGAAGACATCTGTGTCTGGATCCCCCATAGAATTTTGTGAATGAAGCAAGACAATGGTGTGATAAAAGCCTCATCTTGAAGGACTCCAGGAAGCAAGAGACAGGCTTGATTTGTTGCTCTGTTACAGATGCTTTGTATTATACCATTGTGGGTATCTCTGAGTGTCCATTATTCTTCTGAAGTATTTTTTTGGTTATTGTTTTATTATGAATTACATAACAAAACCAAAACATTAAAAATATAACCAATATTGTAATATTTGAAACTGAGGATTTTAGAATATGTTGCTATATTCTTCTGAAGTATTAAAAATTTGAGCCATGAGTTTAGAACAGAGTTAACCAGAATGAAATAGCAGTTTAATATATACAGAAATCTAAGACGTTAATTGGTAGGCGCATTGGGTGTTCCCTTCTTGTCTTTAGGGCTGTATTTTAAAATGCTCATAGTTAGAAAAAGGGGTACTAAGTGACTGATTGATCCTGCAATGCTTCAGCTCAAAAAATCAAGTATGACACTTCAGTTGGTTTGGCAACTGTGGAAATTCATGACTAATGTTCTCAGGGATACTTTCTGTACATTTATTATAGATAGAAAGATGAATGGGGCAGGCCAGGAAGCAGTAGTGTATGACCAGCATTAACAAGGTATCTTATATATCTTATATAGAAGTGAATACTACATCTTCTACATAAGATGTAGAGCATCTTACGTAGAAGTGAATAGGTGAGTCTTTAGCAATGAATCTTTTAAAAAATTCCCATATGAATGCCCTGTGGTTCAGGGAAAAGTATGAAAAGTAGTGAGAGAAAAATGAGGTTTAGGATTTGTGGTAACCTTAGAGTGGTAGCCAAAAATATCTCTGAAATAAATTATAGATAAATTTTTCAGCATAAGATTTTTTGCTTTCCTGAAACAAGATTTCGCTATCTTGTAATAGTCTTGCTTTTTCCTTTAACAGTATTCTGCTTGGTCAGAGTCGTGATGGCATTGTATTCAGCACCGATGATTACTTTCGTCAGAACAATGGATATTGGTCATATAATGTTTGTCAGCTTGGTGCTGCTCATGACTGGAACCAGAAGAGAGGTGTGACTATGTTAGACCTGTTCATGTCAAATGCTATTACAATGAAAATATACACTTAAAAGTATGAATGTAGTCATACAAGAGTTTCTGGCAGAAGATCCATCGACACATGCAATGAATCAATGGCTTATTCCCATATACAGTGGACAAATCTCTTTCGGTCTTAGTTTCTTAAGGCCCGACAAGTCTATGGTTGTCAGATGCAATACAGGAAAGATCTCCTTTGCCTTTGATAGTTGTGTAAGGGGAAGAATTTTGAACATGTTTCCTCCATATTTTCTTATGTTTCTACACTGGTGGGAGAAGTTATATTTGCGGAAATTATTTTTTCTGCACAACTATGAAAGTCACAGGAACCTTGCCCAAGCCTATAAACACTAATATTATGTAAATTCATAATCTGGTGTACAGGTTTGCCATTTTGTCTTGCAGAAGCCACTTTACTAATACCCCATAGACCCTCACATAAGTCACTTTATCTGGAATTGCCTGACTATCTATGTACTAATACCAGTTTTGGGCAACTATCGACGTCGATGGGAAAGGATGTTGGTATTATAGAGACACAATTAAGGCTATAGAAACACTTTGCATCTAATGAAATTGAGATCTGGCTAAAAGGAGTTTGTTGTATGATTAGCATTTTTATTGTTATTTATTTATGGATGGATGGTATTTCTATACCACCTTTCTGAAGCCAAATAAGGCTTCTGTTTACAAAAAACTCAGAAGATAAAACAATCAAATAAAAACATAGCGAAACACTAAAAGCAACTTAAAAACCATAAGAACAATTTTAAAGCCAAATTCGAATGATATGCCTTGACTCCTTTCCTGAATGCAGGGAGAGTGAGAACCAGTAACAACTTCAAAGGGAGTGCATTTCAGAGCTTGGGAGCAACACAAGAGAAAGCCCTTTCCTATGTGCCTGACAAGCTGGCTTCTGCAAGTGAGGATGACTTCAAAAGGGCCTCCCCTGCTGATCTGAATAACCAAGCAGGATCATACCAAGACAGGGGGTTCCTTAGCTATCCAGGCCCTAAACTCTTTAGAGCTTTAAAGTTTAAAACCGATACCTTCAGTTGAGTATGGGAAAAATTGACAACCCATGCAGATCTTTTAGTATTGAGGTGATGGGATCACTATATCATGCAACATTTAGCAGCCTAGTTGCCACAGTGTGGTAAATGTAATTGTGCAGATGTGTACCTTGCCACTTCTGCCACCTGAAGATTCAGGGACAGCATAGGATCTAGGAGCACCTCAAGCTACGAACCTGATCATTCAGGAGGAGTGGGACCCTATCCAGAGCAGGTTGAATTCTGATACCCAAGCCAGGCTTTCTACTGACAAACTACCTCTGTCTTGTCTGGATTTAATCTCAGCTTGTTCACCCCCTTCCAACTCATTATTGAACTTGGGCAATGTTCAAGGGAATTGACCACTTCCTTGGAGTCAGGTAACAAAAGAGAAATAGAGTGTCATCAGCATATTGATGGCATCTCACTCCAAAGCTCTGAATGATCTCTCCCAGCAGTTTCATGTAAATGTTAAATAACATAGGGGATAAGACAGAGCCCTGTGGGACATCATAGGCCAATGGCTGCTGTGCTGAACAGCAGTCTCCCAACACCACCTTCTGGACATGACCCAACAGGAAGGACCAGAACCATTGCCATACAGTGCCCCCAAGGCCCATGCCTGCCAGGCAGTTGAGAAGGCTACCATGGTTGATGGTATTGAACGCCACAGAGACGTTTAGGATAACTTTATAAAGAAGACTTTCATTTATCTACCCTTATTACTTGAAGCAAATAATTATTATTGCTGTTGGTATAATTGAGTTATTAATATAATCTTTATTGCAGCAAAACAAGCAATGGACCAAGGAAGATCCCCAATTATAATAGACAACACTAATACACAAGCCTGGGAAATGAAGCCTTATGTAGAAGCGGTAAATAAAGTCGCATCTTTCTTAATGGACAAAGCTAATTTCTGTGCAAATGGATTATTATGTTTTTGTCATAAGCTACATTTTGTGTTGTCTTCATCTTAAGTTGATCTGTATAAACTTAATGAATCTTAAACATTTGTACTAGAAAATAACCTGGCGTTCAGTCTACTTAACTTACAATGCAATCCTATACATATCTACTCAGAAGTAAGTCCCACTGGATTTCAGCTTGCAGCCTTAATCAGAAAAGTGACTGTGATGCTATTCTTTTTACAACCATACTATTTGTTTGCTTAGGCTCTAGAAAAAGGCTACCGAGTGGAATTCCATGAACCAGACACATGGTGGAAGTTTGACCCTGAAGAATTAGAAAAGTAAGATCTATGTTTTATTTCCTTGTTTGAAAAGAAATACTTCTGTTTGGTTGGTTCCATTTGAATATGCCCCTTTTGAATAATTCCCTATATCTGTTTATCTTTTTCTCCCTACTCCAACATTAAGCTTGATGCCAGATTTTGTAGACTAGAACACAAGCTATCCTTCTGGCAGCTGATGTAGCCTGTCTCATTGAGAATTGGGCTCTGCACAGATGTCAGTTGCACCCTCCTTTTTCCTTTTAAGTTCTTTCCGATTCCTGATGCTTGGTAGAACTGAACAGAACTGAAAAAGCTTTTTGAAAATAATTTTGAAGTTGCCACTGAAAAAGTTACTGGATGTGCATTTCATAGTTTGGATCCCACAAACTGTGAGCATAGTTTTTCTCACAGGAAGGAGTGTTCCTGCCTTCTTTTTTTCTGCAGCTCTCGAAAAACCACTCCTGAGGCGTGTGGGATGTGACATGGGGGGGTGTCTGCAGGAGGGGGAATTAATATAAATTAGGGACTTACCCTTTTGCGAAGAGATGTGCCTTTTGCTTACGCTGTCACTCCATTGGATCCAAGCCAGTGTTTATAATCTTTGAAGACTGCAGCAAGTGGAAACAGTTGTTCGGTGTTCTTCTACTGTCTAGAAATACAAACTAGCTTCTACAGGATTTAAACCTTCTATAGGATTTAAACCTTCTGACTTTTTTTTAGTATTTTGTCATTTAAATATGTCGGAACTTCAGTATACTAGCTTTCCTCTTTTGAAGTCAAATGTGACCGCGTTGGACGTTCTTGACAATTTCCCACTTGCATATACATTATATTTGATAGTACTGAGGTCCGTGTTTCCAGTTGGTTTGATAACACATCTTACACTTAGTTCTGGGCACCAGTAAGGATTAAGTCTGAGGTTGCCTTCCCTCTGATTGGTTCAATGATCTACTGTTCTGGGGTACCACAAATTCAGCCCCTCTTGGCCTCTTCTACTACTCCCACATATACTTCCTGTTTTCTGCTTCCATTTGCTTGGTCTGGATTGCACCAGTCTGCTGGAGGTGGTTAGTTTTTGTTTTGCTTTTTAATGAAAAACTACTACAGGGAGACTGCAAGTTTGAAGAAAGAAATGGCAGGAGAGAGGAGCTAGTGCTTAACCCCTTCTGCTCCGAATTGCTTGCTACCTGCTGCTTTTTCACCTATGGGCAAAAGGATATGAGAACTAGCTTGGTCCTGCTACATTTCTTGAAGGGTACAATCTGAAAGTATTTTGAGAGATTCTATAAGTTGATCAGACGTTAACTTAATTTCTTGTTTTTGTAGGAGGAATGAACATGGGGTCAGTCGTGAGAAGATTGTTCAAATGCTGGAAAGATATGAATATCAAATGTCAATACCGATTGTCATGAATTCGGTACTGCCTTTTCACAAAACTTCACAAACACCACCTCCGCAAAGAAGACAGAGGTGGGGAGGCTATTCAGACTCTTGGAATACTTTCAGTGTATCAAGTAGCCGATAGTAGTCTATTGAATAACTCAGGGTATACTTAACTAAGGCCAATTCTCTCTTTTAAAAAATAGGGTGCAGTTTGGCACTGTGTTAGTAGATTTAAGTCTATTGAAATCAGTGGGTTTAAGCCTGCTTAACTCTGTGTTGAATTGTTGTCAGACTATTCAATAACTTTCTTTTAAGGTTTAAATAGTCAATGTAGATAATTACCTCTTGGAGACTGTTTATAAAAATATAAATATTTAATAAAAATGGATGTTAAATATTTTAAAATTTTATATTTGTACTAATCTTGGTTTTAATTAAACCCTTTGATAACGTGGATACACCATGTGGTTTTTTGTTGCGGTTTAACAGAGTTTTTGCTTAAATTAGAAACTGCTGAGCAGTTCCTTTGAACTCTAAACAGAACATAATGAATTTTTAATAAGTGCAGGTAACCAGAAGAATAACTTTTAATATAGGTGTTACATTTGAACTATTTCTTTTCACTGCTTTTAACAGTTGTTCCAGTTGTAATACCAGTTATCTCACTTAGTAGTTAGCTTATGAATTGACATTAAGCCAAGTTCTTACCTTTCCATTTCCTGATCTTTGAGGTTTGTCTGTACAAACATGAGCTGCAAAAGTGGCAGTTAAGACTCCGCAGTTAAAATCTGAACTTCACTATATCAGCATGCAGCATGTAGTTTTATGTGGAATCCTCATAAACTCACTTGTTCTTGAACTTTTAATATGAAGTTTTATATTGTCATTTTCCAAGTTCACGCTACTGTGTTATTGGAAAGCTTGCTTTTTTTGTCTGGTTGTACAGTTTTGTTATGAAAGAAGCAATAAGTCTTAAATATGTTGGAAAAGCTGGAACTGTATACATATATGTGGACAGTGACATCAATTAATTAAAACCACATTATGTTACTTTAGAATTGTGATACAGGGAATAGCCAGTTAATCAGATGGTTGAGGCTGAGCTGACATAGATAGGGCTTTTGTGCTAATTTGGTTTTTTTTTTAACCATGTAGTGAAATTCTACTGGATGTTTGCCTCTTTTCTTGTCTCCAGTTGTGTGCTCCCACACCATTGTTTCAGCAATCCAATGTCAGTGTAATACAATAAGTGTCTTGACTTTGAGCATTATTGTTTTTACTTCAATGAAAATATTAAAAATACCAATGTGGTCCATTAGGGATCTTCTCTTCTGGGTTAACACGCAACTGTTGGGGAATACTTAATAACTCTTTTTTTAAAAACAACCTTATCTGTCCACTGTTTTAAATGGAAAATAATTCTAACATAAAATACCAGTTTAAAGAAATATATTTGCATTAGGTGCTGTTTGAGAAGGCTGACTTTACATTCTGAACACTATTTTTTGTGTTTATTCTGGTGACACTGTTTTTGTCAAATCTTTTAGCAGCTGTAGATCACAAGAGAAAATAAAACAGCTTGTTTCAGTTTTGTAATTTTTTTTTTCAGGAAGCCCTTTCCCATTTTAGTATTGTTATTGCAAGTGCCTGTCTTGGCCCTTTAAACTATAGCAGCCCTGCATACTACTTAATGGCTCAGTATCTTTCTTCACCTCTTTACTGCTCTTCATTATGGGAGATGATACCTTTCTGCTTTTGTTTTGTATTCATACAATCCTTAAATATCTGGGTTTCATATGTATTTCTAATGTGTGTGTTTTTTAATTTACCCAACATGTAGGTTGTTTGGCATGTTAACTCTTGTAGCATATACTATGATTTAGTGATCATGTATAAGGAGAGCAAAGATTTGTTATATCATAAATTTCTATGCCAAGCTCCACTAGAAATAGATGGCTGTTGAAGAGCACAGCAACGATAACTATATAGTTAGTAAAGTACATATATTAACATCTGCCCCATTTGAAGAACACAACAAGGGTGTTGCAAAATGAGTCAAGGTTCAGGGTAGAAAGAGGCTGAAGATCATATGGAATTATACAATGGACTGGTTGTATACTCCTTGTCATTCTGCTCTTGTGCTCAGCCCCACTAATTTACGTGTGCTTACTAAGGATACATTCCTGCTGTATTGTTCCAAACTTGCCAAGACCTCATAGATGTGTGAGCCTTGGTTCAGTGAAAAGATAGCATCAACAGGCTATTACTGAGGTGGAAAAAAATGAGGGCCCATAGCTAAACAGTGCAGGACAGTATTTGGCTGGGGGGCTAGATTGCCTCCCCCCAAGCCCTCTGTGGGTTGGATGACAGTGGGTGTGGCCATGCCCAAACCCACTGATATCACTCCACCCCTGAGCATTTTAGCCTTTCTCCATGCCAGTGTCCCCAACTTTGTGCTGCGCTTCCAGGAAGAGCAGCTCCTCTTCATGGTGCTGGCTGAGTTCATGGCTTTGTGTGGTGCCAGGAAGAGCAGCTGCACTTCCCAGTGCCGCTGAGTCCCAGCCACCTGCATATCCAGTGTTATCTCTGATCTTAGATTGGAGACAACAGTGAGGATTGCCTCAAGGGGGGAAGCCCAAGAGGTTCTGCTTCAAGGCCATGACCCACCCCCTGGAGAAAACTTAGGAGTTGGGAACCTGGTGGGCTGAGGATTCTGCATACCTCCTTTAAATTTTGTTAACAAAGTTAAAATATAAGTTCTACGACTGGGATCCAAGTTTACTCTGTTTGCATGCAGGACCTTTTAAGTTCCTTCTTCAAGCGGAATCTCGTGCACCCTTTAAAAAGGTTAAGGGGGTCCTCTGGAGAAACTGTATAAGACATGGGTAGGCAACTGTTGCCCTCCAGGTGTTGTGGACTACAGCTCCTATTAGCCCCAGCCAGCATGGCTAATGTTCAGGGATTATAGGAGTTGTAGTGCAAAACATCTGGAGTGCACCAGGTTGCCTACCCCTGGTATAAAACATGGTGGGCCACTCTCCAAAGGAATTTTGCTTCTCCTTTTATGCCTAAGTGGAAGCACTATGCCACTTGAGCACAGGGGTTTTCAATATTGCAGTATGTCTTTGGGGGGGGGGGAACACCTCAAAATAAAATATTCTCTTAGAACAGTCCTATTTTTTTGTAAGTCAACTGACACAAAAACTAGTATCTACTGCATAACATGCCATAGTGCTCAATGATTATATTTGGGAAAGGAAACAGCGTTAAAGATAGCAGCCTTGATCCAGAAATACTCAGACAGAAGGCATTCTTTGTGACAAGTACCACACTGATGGTTAGATATCAGATGTGGTTATTTATTCACAACTATGCAAACCTTGATGGAAAGGTTCACTCTCACCTACCCTGTCCAGTGTTGACATGTGGTCTATGAGCTAGTTGCCCCATCAGTGTAAATTGCTTTATTTGTATTTTTGCCTTTGTGCAGCAGCCTCCAGTAATTACATGCCTGTACAGAAGATGGATCTCTGGATCCAACCTGCTTTGTCCAGTGCAGGGAAGATCAGTGTAGAGTTGCAAATGAGGATTTGGTGGTTCTTACACATGCAGGAGCCTACAATATAGGGAGGGTGTTCACTGGATCAGGGCAATTAAGGATAATTACTTGAATCTTAGTTATGGGGTCTTGTGCCCTGAGTGTCTTGTGTTTGACCCAAATATTTCTTAATAGCTAGCAATATTATCTACTAAGATGCACTTTTGTTTAGGTATTTTCTTTTTCGTTTAATTTTGATTATTGAAGGTTTGTGCTAGCATGGCTTTCTGTTTTATGTTTTTCTTTTTTTAAAGGTAAACAGAGGAAAAAGGGTTGAAAGCCTGCTATAATTCAGATTCAAAAGTGAGGAATAAAATTTGGATATTTAATTTTATTGTCTGCTGACTTATGTGTGGCCTATTTTAATGTGTATTATGAAATGTACATGTAATTGTTTTTTTTAATAGAAATTTTATTAAATCTAATGTTTTGAATGATATTTTGCTGCTTAATTTGTCTGCAACAAATGTTTATCAGTAGGAGAAACTGCTATGAATATCAAGTCTAATAACTTTAATATGTTAATATCTAACAATGTGTACGCATGCCCTTTAATTCCTGCACTAGTATTTTGGGTATGTACAGCAACAGCAGTGGTAAAACACTTCACTTGTTGTAAGTATTTCACCACTGGTGAGTGAAATAGGTAGAGGGCTTTGTGGCTTTGGTTGTAGCTCCTCCCATTCATCAGTATGATGCAGTTGTGAAATGTCATGTGGGTGGATCTTCCTGTCAAAAATAGGCATGATTGATCAAGAATGAATTTGCGTTTCCTCCTTGTAGTAGTCAAGGAGCATCATTGGTTCCTAGTCATGGATAAACACTTCCTTGGTTTAATATTTCCTTTATGTTGCTGCCAAAAGGGAAAACAAAGAAGACATTGCTTGTGTGGGAAGAATTCGGGGAGCGGGCTGCACTTTGCAGATTGGACTTATTAAAGATGGAGTGGCAGTGAGAGAGGATCAAATACTGTATCTTGTGGGAGAAAGGGAATTGGCAAGGCCACATAACTTTACAATCCTGATGCATGAAGGAGGTAGACTGTGGGTATAAATAATGGCTGGTGGAGAACTACGGTGTTACTTGAGTCATTTAGCTAAACAAAGTGAGGGGTTAATGTTTAATTCCGTTCAAAAGAAAGATTTATCATAACTAATAACACATTTTAATATTAGACCTTATTTTAGTTTATTAAGCAAATTGTCCTGCCTTTCCATCTAAAAGATATCTAAAGCAGCTAAGAACATAAATCAAACAATTTCAAAGCTCTCAGAACAGGACATTAAAAAGTCAAAGTGACAGATAAAATACTAAATCAAATTAACCAGATAAATTAAATGCCTGCCAGAATAAATATGTATTTCATTTATATCCCACTTTTTTTCCTCCTTAAGGAACTCAAGTACATAATCCTCCTCCTCTCCATTTTATCCTCACAACAACAACCCTGTGAGGTAGGTTGGGCTGAGAGTCTGTGACTGGCCCGAAGTCACCCAGTGAGCTTACATGGCCAAGTGGGGACTAGAACCCAGATCTCCCGGCTCCCAGTCCAACACTCTAGCCACTACACCACACTGGTTTGGTAAATAAATATGCCTTAAGGAGGTGATAAAAACAACAAAAGGGGTGGCCAGACAGATCTCCTAAGACAGGGGTGGGGAACATGTGGTCCACTGGCCGCTGCCCCCATTCCTCCCCCCAAATGTTTTAAATCGCTGCTATAGAGTACCAAAAGGGTCAAATTTAGCTTGGAAACATTGGATCAGTAGCTAGTGCAACAAAAGGAACAAAGCAGTTGCATGCCCCAGAGGGCTAGTCCCATTCAGAACATCTGTAGCAGTATTTTTCACTAGTTGCAGTCTCCAAACACTTTTCAAGGGCAGCCACCACATAGAATGTGTTATCCAAACAAGTGGTAACTAAGGCATGTACCACCATAGCCAAATACCCTTTCTCTAAGAATGGACACGGTGCACTAGCCAAAGCTGGGCAATGACGCTCCTTCCAACAGCTGCCACTTGCAAATCTAGCAGCCAAGTAGGATTGAGAACCCCCAAGCTATCAATATAAATCAAAATTCAAAGGCCATTAATAAAAATAATTTGAGACCTCTGAAGGTCTCAAATGACCTCTGACCTTCCATCTGCTGTGTTGGAACCTTATGGCTTTAATCTTCTATTTTAATGTGCTTTAGGGTGCAATCCTATGTATGTTTAGACAGAAAAAAGTCCTCTAACTCCCAGCATTCCACAACTAGCATTAGTTTGAATTTAATATGTTGTGCCCTTAAGCCTTTGGGCACTGGATGCATTTTTAATGCTTCAAAATTACTGACACAAGACACAGTTTATATCATTATAAAGGAGTGGGTGAGAGGAAATAAATACAGTCTGGCACTCTACAATTTCTTATTTGTCTGTTTGTTTTATTTCTATATTGCCCAGTAGCCAAAGCTCTCTGGGCAGTTCACAACAATTAAAACCATAAAATACAACACAAGATACAATATAAAAGTTTAAAACTACAGTATAGAATAAAAGGTAAACCAAGATAATACCTAGCAGCAATGCAAAGATTTAAACTATTGTAACAACTAAAATGCCTGGGAAAACAAGTTCTTCACCTGCCACCAGAAAGAGTACAACGTAGGCACCAGGCAAGCCTCTCTGGGAAGCTCTTTCCACAACAGGGTGCCACAACAGAAAAGGCCCTCTTCTTAGTACCCACTGACCTCATTTTCTTTGGTGGGGGCTCCTGGAGAAGGACTGCTGAGGATGTTTGTAGGGTTCAGGCAGGTATAAATGTGAGGAGACGATCCTATTGATTGATAGAAATGAGCTGCTGTCTTTCATATAATATGTAAGATATGGAATATATGGGGTCATTAAAAGAATGCATATCAGTTTTTAAACACTTTCATTTGGACTAGTTATTCTAAGGCTCAGTTGTAGGGAGATCAGTTCACTTTTCATAAATACCTTTTGATTGTAGGGTCAAGCATTGCTTTTATCAATTTCCAGCGCAGCTTGCATATACAAAATGGCGGCTGGCGCACAGCACAGAGCCCCCGTGAATGAATTCACCCATGGTGGTTTACTGTGTCATGTCAACCATGTAACTGGCTTAATTGTGTTGGGATATATAATACTTCACATAACAGGGGCAGAGGCCTTCAGAAGCGATTGGAAGTTCTGAAATTTGTCCTAGCATTTCTGAGGCATGGAAAGGAATGTCAGATGACACCAAAGTATCATGCCTTTGAGGAATGTGAGGCACCTTCTCAAGATCACTTCAGTGCAGATTACTTTTAGCTTAACGTGCTTTAACCATGTGGTTATATTCAACAATCATTAGTAAAACGTGATTATACAATACAGTTTGGGCACAGTCCTGCCAAAGAACAAGCATGATTTCCAGTTGAATTAATGGGAGTTTAAAGTGCTTAGCTTTGGCTGGATCATGTCCTTGGTGACTGGCTAGCTTTTTGTTTTTTAAAGAACTCAACCACTCCTGAGTCTTGGGTCTTAATTCTAAGAAAGTAGGATCAATCTAGCATTGTTTTCATCCTTGCATATGTGCTTATAGGTGAAATGGTAAGTTATTGCTGGTATGGAACTTGGTGACTCCAAATTAGAGTGGAAGATAAAGGTCTTGTGTATGTGGCATTAGTGCACAGGTAAATTATATATATCATGACTGTTCTTACACTTGTTCATCGTAACGTCAGGAAATCTGAACCCTATTACTCTTTCACAATGCTTAGACCAAGATATTCCATCACTTCTGCCTATTAATGCTGATTAAAAAGGACAAGTGGACCTTTAACATAAGAAAGTTTGAAGATTTCAGCACACACACTGGGATACAGTAAATCAAGGCAAAAAATAAGTTGTTTGTAAATAATATATACACTGATTAACAGTCCCGTGCATGTTCATTCAGAAGTAACTTTGACTGCGTTCAATGGGTTTTACTCCATAATAAATTTGTTCAGGATTGCAAACTAACATATAGGATGTCCTTAGTAGAAGTTAATACTGCCTTTCTCCACTCCGGGCGGGTTTGCATGTCATGCTAAACCACCCAGAGAATATGCCACCATGGGCTGGTTTCTCACTTGCTAACCGAAAACACGATAGGCGCTCTGTGGCTTGCTGTGGCTTGTTTCTGTCCTCAGTCCCCTCGATGGCTTCTCAGTATCTCAGGTGCCTTTGTGGCAGAACTCCTCATTTCCTTGGTCCCTACAACAGCACTCTTTCTGCAATTGTTCTGCTGCGGTTGCTTGCTCCTGAAGGAAGTGCCCTGCCCCCACATCAGATCACCAAATCAAATTAATTTTTTGAGCCCTTGTGAATGCAGTAATACTTTCGCAACCTTTTAGAAAATCTTATTTTTTTGAGGTCTTGTGGTCTTGAGCAAGAGCTCAAGACCACCTGTCTGCTATTTAGCCAAGCATACTGACATCCCCCTTTGGCACTGTCCTTGTCAATTTCATCCTCTATTTTGGAGCTTCTCTTGCTAGCAAACACCTTTTTTTAAAGGCTGTTTTGCCTTCTGCTGAAGTAAGAACACCTGCCCCTAAAGCTTCTTCTCCTGTTGCTACCAGCTGCTTTTGGCTCCTCACCCCCTTCCCGCTTGTTGCTTCCCTCCACTGGTCTCCATTGTTAGCTGTCGCATTTATATATAGGTTACAGAGAAGTGAGCAAAATCGCTAAACATATGCAAATATCATGACTCAGCAGTAAAATGCTGGAGAAAATTGTGCAGATTTCAAGGCAGAGCAGTAAAACTAAGGGGAAAATTGAGCAAATCTCATAGTAAAGCAGTAAAATGGAGGGGAAAATTGCAGAAATGTCAAGGCAGAGCAATAAAACTAAAGGGGAAATTGCACACATCCTATGGTAAGTAAAGCAATAAAGTGGATGGGAAAATTGCGCAAATTTCAAGGCAGAGTGGTAAAATTATTGGCAAAATAGCACAAATCTTATGGCAAAGTAGTAAAACGGAGAAAATGGCGATAATTTCGAGAAAAAGCAGTAAAACAGGAAAATTGTGCAGGTTAAAAAAAAATTGCGAATGCGTTCAGGACACTTGGGTGTCCTGATTTTTAGGAGCATGGGGCAGAGGACACTGAGAAGGGATGAGGGAGGATGGCAGTGGCACTAGTGAGATCACGAAGAGTGGCAGGGCTTTTTGCCACTCTTGCCAGGCGGCTCTCTAATTGTTCCTGACAACCCTCAATGAAGTTGCCCTGCCGGGTTCTGACATCACAAGAAGCCACTATGGATATGAGCGACCCCATAACAAGTCATGGCTTCTCAGAGTGCTTGTTCGTGAAAAATAAGCCACCCTGCGGAAACCGCATTTCCAGAACTTGACAACCCACCATGGCTGATTAGCCATGGTGGGTTGTCATGTCATCCAATCCAGGTCTCTGTATGGTACAGTGTGCTTTTTTGTTTGGAATGATTTGTTTCCAGTCTTAGGTGACACAGGTTATTTGGTAAGCAGAGAACAAAAAGAGGAAAATTAGTAAAGCTGGATATTAAATTTGGGTGTGTTTTGCTTGAGGCTGGAAACAAATTTGAGTAACTACTGGGTTTTATGTTTTCAAAAATGGAAGATTCATCCATTATATGTTTGTCCTAATAATTCTAGTTGTAACCTGAAACCTGCATGACACCTGGTAGAGCCTAATTCATTTAAGCCTGCCCTCTTCATCCACTCCATCTTAAGAGTCTGACCATGCAGAATTCAGGAGTTCAACATCAAGTCAGCCATTTCCCCTCCGCTACCCCCTCCCCACTTGCTTTTTGTAAGACCTTGCCTGATGAAAATATCTAGGGATCTTGAAAGCGTTCCCACTATTTTGTGCATATTTGATTTGTCCTAATAAAGGTAATGCCTGACTCTGGATTTTGGATTTTTTCTTATGGACCAATATGGCTTACTTTTTGTTACTTATTATGTCATTCTTCATTTAGGGAATATTCAGAAATGATTGGGGGATAATTAAGGTAATGTGAGGTTACAGCAATTTCAAAAAGTCCTTGATGTGATGTGCCTGGAGAAGATCGCTGATACCATGTACAGCCAGAGAAAACACTATGCTCCATGTTAACTAATCTAAACTAACAACTATTTCAGTATCAAAATGGTTATTATAAAATTTGAATTTCCCTCCAAGAATAAAGCATGCTTTGAAAGTCTGGGAGAACCTCCATCCTAATTGTGAGTCTGTTTTAGAAGTTGTTAAGGGGTAGAGATGGGTGAATCTGTCCATTTTGGTTTTGCTCTGCTTCTTATTTTCCCAGCTGTACGTTTGTTTCAGCCCATTCTGCATCTGTGTGCAAATTCACCTCAAAAAAGTCCACGAGTATTCTTACACTTTTTGTGTGCATTTCTTCTAATATAACATTTTTGTACGCACTTTTCATAGTGTGTGGATTTTTTACAAGTGATTTTACCCTAATAAATTGCCATTTTGTGCGTACCTCCCCTTAATGCAGCCTTCACCAACCTGGTGCTCTCCAAATGTTTTGCACTTCAACTTCCATCAGCCCTAGTAAGAATGGCCAGTGGTTATTTTTTTAGTTTTGTGAATTGCATCATAAAATTCTGACAAGTATTTCAGTGCACACATGGGTTCCAGTTTGTGTAGAGGTTTACGAGTATGAACTGGGTAAGTTCATATAAAAATTGGAACTGCAAATTTCTCATCCATTCCTATTAAGGGGCAAAAAGTCCACATAAAAATGTTCTTGAATAGGCAGTTCTAAACATGTTAACTAAGAAGAACCATTGAGCTCAATTGATTATTATAGTAAGGTGTAATCCTATGGAGATGGCCATAAGCCTCCAAACTCGGAGTCTTATGGCAATCCAGCGCAGAGCAGGAGGAACACTGAGGTTTCCTCCCCTGTAACTAAGGTGTCGGGGAGGAGGAGGGAAGTTTGCTGGGAGGCCAGAGGATTCCTCATAAGCCGGCCTCCCTAGTCCCCTCCCCTTCCGGTCCATGGGAATGCCCCCTTCACTTTCCCTCCGAGGTCGCTTTTGTGACTTTGGAGAGACAGCTGGCGCAGTTCTCTCCACACCGACTGTGAGGAGGAGGGGGAGGGGAGCTTGGACTCCTGGGTCTGAGGTCAGAGTGCTGATTCCAAGCTTGGATCCAGGAACCCAAATTATCCTAAGGCTTCCCATACGCTGTCTAGGGGCCATAGGATCGCTCTCTTAGGATTGCAGCCTTTGTCACAAATTTGACCAAAAAAAGGAAGTTACCAGACCAGAATATTTTCCCATCTAGCCTAATATTGTCTTCTCTGATAGCAGTTTTCCAGAATCTCAGAATGCAGGGACATTTCACATCACCTGCTGCCTGATCCATTTTTTAACTGGAGATACTTAGAATTGAACTTGGGACCTTCCTCATGTAAAGCATGTGTTCTGACACTGAGCTATGGTCCTTCCCCATATATTCTATATAATGTTTTTAATACAAGAGGAAAAATGCTGTCAACCATTGTCATTTGATGTAAACTTGAGTTTTTCCCTATAATAATTTATTTAAACTGCCTTTCAGTACAAAAAAAAGTCTTAAAACATTTCATACAAAATAAAAAGTTGTAAATATAAATATAACTAAAATCAGCATAACAATTTCACTTCAGACCAGCAATGCCTTACAACTGAGACAATACAATAAGGCTGTAACTATAAACACACTTGTCCAGGTGTAAGCCCCACTGAACTCCGTGGAACTTACTTCTAGGTAGACATGTACAGGACCGCATTGTAAATAAAATAAAAATAGCAGTGGCAGTTTAAAAAAAAGAAAGAAATATAGATCAGCATCATTATTCAATTAAAAGCAGATGGGAACAGCCATGTCTAATGACCATTTATATGCCATCAAAGAAGAGCCAAACACACATCCCATTGTAGTTCCATCAAGATGGGGCTATGCCTGAAAAGGCCCTGTTTCTAGAGAGACAGGGCCCTGTCTTTTGTGCTAATAACTGACTAGAAAAACAGTCTTGAATGCCACAATAGCTAATATTTTGGCCAGCCTTCTTTTATGTTTTCAAAGAGCTCAAATGCGCCCTCTTGCACCGTTTTTTCTTTTCTAATTAGGAGTACTCTGTCATTGTTATTTTTAACGGTGTCGTCTTGGTACACTGATAACAAACCCTTGTGTTGGTGAACGACATACCTTTCATGCCATCACAACATTCTGTTCTATAATGTTTAGCTTGCTTAGTTGTCAGTATATCATATCACACTCTAGGTGTTTATGTGTTTGGCTATAAATGCAAGAGTTTTTTCTTAAAGAAATGGAACCGCTGCATATTTAAAAGGGTTGTAGAACTGTGATAAACATTTACTCAGCATGCCCATGGTTCGCTGATTCCATAATCATCTTCAATGGACTATTCCAAAGTAAATAGATTGTAGACTGCTAGACTGTTAACTTTGTAATTTATGCTTTATTAAGATCATTCCTAATAATGTGTTCATATTTAGTTCTTTATTCCGTTTAGGGAATCAGTTGTAAAGAAGAAGCATAGATTGCACAAGATGAAACAGAAGAGGAAACGAAAGAGGAACAGAAAATTGAAAGGTGCCACTATTAAAGGAATGGAAAAGAAGTCAGGTGGACAGTTAACTCCAAGTGATGAGGACTCGTCAGAGAGTGGACAGGAAGATTCAGAAGACAATGAAAAATCAGCATTTGAGACTGGGCACCCAAACATGCCTAAAGAAGTTTGTGAGGATGGCTCTGCTAATGATAATGATCTAAAACTTCCTGGGTTGCAAAAAAGAAGTTTCTTTGTTTCCAATATGGTGGATCCAGTGACTTTAGGCAATTCACTGAAAACAGATGTTCTTGCAGGAGTTAGCAGTCAGCTTCTCATGAGTTTGCCATATGTTCCAAATGAAAACATACCTGAACAAATATTCTGTGATCATTTGCCAAAAAGAATTGTAGAAAGCAAGAACAACATTTCGGAATGTACTGATCAAACTTCTCTAAAATTGGACCACAGCGGTACAGAAAATAGTACTGTCCTGACTAGTGTGGAAGACAAAGATGCATCTGCTGACGTCATGCTTGAATTGGGCTTAGAAAATGAACTGTTAAGTTATGGGGAAGTAACAGTTCCTCATCAGCATGGGGCATCAGAACATAATGAGAAAAATACTTGGGCTTTCTTTTCTTTTGACTCAACTGACAAACAGCCGCTCACTAACTCAGGTAAAAGTGAATCCTGTTTGACTTGGCCGGAGGATACACTTAAGATCATGTATGAGCAAAGACCAAAGAAGGTGAGGAGGCCTAAGCAGGTCTTTTCAGAGAGAACAGCAGAATTAACTGATGATAAATCTAATAAAGAATTAATGAGAGAAGGAGATCCAGAAGTGTTACATGAAAATAATGGTCTAACCGATTGTGCTTTGCCATCACTACTGAGTGAGAACATCCATAACATGCGGTGTATTGTAAAAGGTCAGTTTCCCACAGGATCTGGAACTAAAGCCCATGTTTCAAGTGATATAAGCCCATTAGCTTCAACAAGAAAACAAGGAAGGTGCAAAAGGATATTCAAGCTGGCCCCAAACTTTGACTTACCCAGGCAGATCCCTGTTAGAAAGGATGAGAAAGTCCTAAATGACGTAGATGTATTGACAGAACAAGAGGAAATTTCAAATGAAGAGATTACAAAAAAGAACAAGCAAAGCCTTGGTTGCTGTGAATGTCCAGCACCTTCTAGTTATGATGTAGTAGTAAAACCTTCCCATCCTGATGTAGAACTTCTGTTACGTAAAGATTCCAATCAATTTGCAGAAGAATCTCAATTGATGGAATTTTCCACGGAAGTAGCTCCAGCTCCAATTCAGATACACACTTCTGCTTCTTGTAAACCTTCCATATCTAGTGAACAGCAAATTGTTGGTTTTGATCAAACTGCGTTAGTTAACATACAGGAAAACAAGAAGAAAATACCTCCAGATTCTTCGATTACTCAGCCAGATATTTTGTGTTCAGTTAAAGAAATCACTGAATGCCTTACAGACTCCGCTGCTGAAAACTTAGAAAATATACAGCAAATTAATGAGACTGAGCAGAAAAAGTATTCCCAGATCAAAGATGATAAAGATCCTTTAAGTACTAAACCTAATTTTTTGGGGCTTCCTTTATCACAAGGATTTGCAATTCAACTAGTTGAACTTTTTGGCTCCCCAGGAGTTCCATTGGGTAATTACTACCCCCTTTTTAAAAAAAAAGAAAAGAAAAGATAAATACTTGGTACAATTTCCTGATAGAAACTTACTGCATGTTTTTGAATAATTGTGTTTATGTCCAATGAATATAAAGTCCCTCTAGCTAATCTGGAGTGAGAATTAAGTCAGAATATACTTTTGCAAAATATAGACTAAACAGAATGAAAGCTTGTTGTTGATTTAATCTTTAGGTTTCACTGACAGCTTGAAATTTAAAATATTTTAGACTTACTTTACTGTCTTATATGTGGTCTCCCTTCCACAGAGCTTACCAGTTCCATACCTAGTTAGCTTCAGCAATGTCACAGCCTCAAAAGTTTTGAGACCACTAGCTAAGCTTGAAAGCTTGGCATTTTTAAGTATTACATTATTTCTTTACAGGTACTTTGTTAATTATAAAAATTCCGTTTAAACTGTTTAGTAAGGTTGGTGTGCAACATGCAGTAGGAGTCTTCTGAGACATTTTTTTCTGCCAGATAGTTATTGGCAATAAACCTCTTAGTTGGGGCCCTTCATGTGCTAGAAATAGCTAATTAAGGACCACAAAAGGGCCACCCCATTGTGTGAGGTTGTTGCCTGCTACAAAGTCACACAGCCAGTGTTGGAGAACCTCAAGCGTGGGGGCCAAATTCAGCCCGCCTTGGGTCCCAATCCAGCCCCCAAGATTTCCGAGATGGCCCCGCTCCCTTCCACTGGCCCCACTCTCCTCCAACCACTGATCATTTGGTGGTTTCCTACCTTTTGTGCAATTTTTCCCTCTTCTAAAAGGTTGAAATGCCTTCGTTACCGGCAGTAAGAGCTTTAAGCAACAATATGCTGGTATGTTTTATATTTTTGGCCCCACTCCTTTTGCCTTTGCCTTCCGGTCCACCCACCTCTGGAACGCAAATGGAATTCAGCCCTTGGGCTGAAAAAGTTTCTCCACCCCTGCATCAGGCAGTCTTAGTCATCCGGCATATGACAGGCGTAAGCACTGCAAAACCAAGTTTGGAGCCATTGTAATAAGCCATATATTCCGCTACAGTATTTATGCTTTATCTACTCTGTTTTCCTATATTTTGCTCTTAAATAGAAGTAAAATGTCAGTGTATATTGCAGCAAGAAAAATTATATTGTGTTCTTGTATATTTGATTCATATATCAAACATCAAGAAGACCCGAAAATATACTAATTTATTGCAGCAGGTCTGCTCTGCTCACTTTGCTTCATAGCTGAATGCAGTTACAAATTTCCTAGGCCCCCCACTTCCCATATACTCTAAGCCACCTTAGTTATGCTTACAAAATTCTGTTTTAAACCTCAGCACAATAAAGGATTCAGTTATCCCCAGTCTCTTTATACCTTTGGAAGCATTTACCACTCCCTACTATCAGATGGAATGTTAATCTGAGACAAAATATTTATCACCCAGCAGATCTAGCTACTGTTTTCAGTATTTACTTCACAGGATACTTCAGATAAATCAAACTATGCGTGTGTATACACACACAATCTTAAGCACAATCTTAATCTGTTAGTGTTTCTCCCTCTAATGGCATGGAAAACATCAGGACTGGCCCAAGCCATGCTATCACGCAAGGCGGGCGAGCACAGACCACTACCCCCAGTTAGCCAATCCACCCCACCCCACATTGTTTGTGCATCTGTGTCTGCCACCACTGCTTCCCCCTGCTCAACTAGCACAATATACCTGGTTCTGGTAGCAATGGTGGCAGGCAACTGCTATTTCTAATCTCCACAAATGCAATGCGGAATGTGACGTCACATCAGGCATTGCACTTTAGCCATTTAAAATGGCTCAACTTATATTTCAAAAAGATGGGGTGGGCAACTTGTGGCCCTCCAGATGTTTTGGCCTACAACCCCCATTAGCCCTAGCCAGCATAGCCAGTGGTGAAGGATCATGGGGGTTGTAGGCCAAAACGTCTGGAGGGTCACAAGCCCATTCCTGCTTTAAAACGTTGCCACTGCCAGAACACGGGAAGCTGCAGTTCATTGCGGGGTGGGGTGGGGAGTGGCAATGGGCAAGGAGCCCTGAGCCCAGGCCCTGCCTGGTGCTGCCACTTAGCTGCCTCCCTTGGTTACTTGCACTATCCCCTGCTCAATGAGTACAGCTTACCTAGTCCTGGCAGCAGCGGCAGCATTTGAAGTAGGAAGTGATTTCCCAATATGCTCCAGAGCACCAGACCTGTCAGCAGACAGCCACCATTTTATTGCCTGCTGCTGAGTTTAGTGCTCCAGAGCAAAGCAGGAGCTCAGCTCCAAATTAAGATGGATTTGGTAGTAGGAGCCTGTTCAGACAACTGCATGGGGGCATGTTTGTTTTGCTGCTCCTCCCGTCTGAGATGAGGCTATCTGCAGCAAACCAACAGTGCAATATCAACAGTAACTTTTGCCCCATCCGTACCAGAAGAGCTGCTTGCTGGATCAGACCAAAAGCCCATCTAGTCCAAGAGTCACCCAGATGTCATTGTGAATCTCACAAACTGCCTTTCCCAGGAACTTGGGAGGTATATTGCCTCTAGACATGAAGATTCCATCCAGTTATCATGGCTACTAGCTTTTGACAAATCTATCCTCTTATGATTTTGTCTTTGATTAAAACCGTCTAAACTAGTAGCCATTGCTGTTGAATTTAGTATGCTAATTGTATTTTGTATAAAAAATGAAAGGACTAATTCAGGCATTGAATGCAGAAGGTCCCAGGTTCAGTCCCTGGCATCTCTACCCAAAAAGTATATCAGGAAGCAGGTGCTCAGAACGACCTCTGCATCTTGGAAAGTTGCTGCTAAATGGACCAAGGGTGTGCATTGGTCTAAGACAGTTCCATATGTTCAAATGCAATAACAGATTTTGCCCATATAGATTCTGTTTAGATAGCAACTTTACTGCAACACCTACCCCTTTTCTGCCCTGTATAGTACATTTCCATATATGCAGATACTCCAAACGTTTCTGTTATCCATAATGGTATGTTCATACATTAATTATTATGACATCAAGTGATAAATGCACGTGTGAATGAACTATTAATGTTCTAGCTTAATATTTTCAGATTTCCCAATATAACCTCTCAAATATATTTTTTTTAATGGAGTCAGTGTGTACATTTGGGAGCCAGTCACCAAGTATGAGTTACCAAATTATGAGAAATCAAAGTGACACATATGCATGTGTGAACCTAGAATATCTGTTTTATATTGCATGTTCAGGTTTGGTGCTAATTCTAGTGTTTACAGTTAAATTACCAGCATACTCCTCAGGCTACTTCTAGCTGCAATCAAATGATTGTCACACTTACTAAATTTAAAGTATAGATTGTTGTCAGAATCATGTGTTCTTCACAGTGAGTCAGTAAAATAACCACTTTGTGGAAAATCTTTTTTTGTAGACACTTTACTACCAGACGATTATGTAGTTCCCCTCGATTGGGCAACATCAAAGGAGATCTATTTACAGTGGAAGACATCTGTGGAGGTATGAATGTTAGTTCTCTATTTGCCTTGCCACACAGATTGTCCTTAATAATTTAAAACATGATAGTTGCTCCACAGCCATTGGACAAAATTGATATAAGTAGTGAAGAAATATGCACTACTAGTTCCTTCTGTCGGGAAGGCTATCTTCTTCTAGAAAAAAGAGAGTTATATTTTTGTGTGGCTGAAAGAAACAGAGGATATACATAAAAAATTCACCTTTAATTTTATTTTAGAAGAAACAGAGAAATAATATATTGAAAGAAGACAGTTCCTTGCTTGGTGAGTACAATTTCTTACTTCCTAATGGAGCAAAAATAATAATTTCAAAGAGTACTTAATTATCACCAACTGCAAAATGTTCTTCATGTATTTTTGGAGTCTTTATATGTTCAGATATTTGCCTAGATTTTGTTTCTAGTGAGATGACTGGAATATAAGGAGAGCATTTTACTTTGACTGCTCTTTTGATGTGGAGTATAAAACTGAAAAATCTCCTGGTTTGTTCTGTTAATCTTGAAAAATTCCATTTATTCTCACCTCCAGACAACAATCATTTATTTCTAGGTAGCAGATAAATTATCTATTGAAAGTTGTTAGTAGCAATGTTCGGATATCCTGCTCACATGAGGCATCACTATAGGCCTATCCTTCATCTGTTGATTATAGTACAGGAACATAGTGTAAATATATTTCTCTTCTGGCTAGCAGCTGCATATTGCAGGTGGAGGTTGTGTGTTTGCATTATGTGTATGTGAATACACACACACACTATATGAAAGGCAGCAAATCTTCAGGAGAGATGTCCCACAGCCCAGGTGCACAGCTAAGATTTATTAAGGTCAATGGGGCGACTTGTGAGTAAACTGCTACAATTGTATATTTATAGCAAAAGACCCATCAAACTTGAGATATGGATCAACCGTACCTTTCTAAAAATGCTTTGCCCCACAGATCCCATCACTGACGGCATTATCGCATAGGCTGAGCTTTTGCTGTATTAGGCTAGATAACCACAATGTAACTAACCCCAACCCAGGCTTAGATGTTATTTATCTTTGGCAGAGTAGGGAGCACAGGGACACATGGAGCTGTCCTGGAAAGCTGGATGAGGGTCTCTACTGTGTAGGAATAAAGGGAAGATATTGCAGCAATATGTAATCAGCCAGGATTGTATGCAATAATAGGCTAATGATGGGAGCTGGGAACCAGAAATACTGCCCTACTCCTTGAGGAGGAGGACCCTGACCAACACATAAGCAAGGCCATGTAAGACCCTACTGTAGGTTGCTTATGTTGTCTCTTTCTTTGTAGCTGGTGCAGCTGCTCTAGATGATTCAAATAAAGATGGTCAAGAGAGACAAGAATCTTCTGAAGTAAACCCACAAATGCAAATGGAAGAAACATCATTGCTTTGATAAATTGTTTTCAGATACCTTATCCAAGCAACAGTGGTGGCCTATCCTGAATTTTTGTCTAAAAAATAAGTATCAACGTTTTGTGCAGAAAGGTAACAATGCTAAACATGGAATCTATTTCCTCCCTATGTTATGATAGTCTGGTTAACTCTAGTCTGGTTGAACATTTCTGCATATAAGTCTCCATAGACTGGATATATAGCTGCATCTATTCTTCTCTCTCCCACCCTTCTCAAGCTCTTGAGAAAGAAAATTTGGATTGGTATGAGAATTGGCAGGGAAAATGCTTTACTATTTACTTTACTTACATGTCGCCATCCATGCTTGTCCACATTAAAACGGATTTGATATTATTGATGGTACCTAACTTTTAGCAGTTGCTTGATTTATCTGGGAGCTGCTTTGCACATTACAACATATTGTTAAAAGAGAGAGCACAAGGCTTCTATCCCTTTTTCCTACAATTATTGAACATGAATATGGCAAATATGCTTAGATTTGCTGGTCCAGCTGTAGATCTATAGAATACTATAAGAAGAATGAAAAGTGAGTTTTACTACACTTGAGCAGATTAATGTTAATTTTAAAATATGGGCTGTGGTGATAGCTGGCAGTAACAAAACACCACACATTTTGAGAAGCCATAGTTGCTTATGGTGGCGTAATGATATATAGTCCAAGTGAAAATTCTCTGGCATCTTACCACCCTGTTGAACAAGCACATAGCCCGAGTCCTCTCTCTCCTTTGTTCCCCATATTCAGTCTGTAGTCAAGTCATGTCACTTCTCCCTTTACAACTTTACTGTCCTTCACTGTAACACACTGTCCTTCCTATCTGTGCCCTCAGCAGAAATTCTTGTTCATGCCCTGGTCATCTCTCACCTACTATAATCTTCTGCCCTCTGGGTTTTCCTTGTCTCACCCTGGTCCCCTTGCATCTGTGTGGCATTCTGCTGCCAGAATCATTCACCTCTCATTGTTCTGATCTCATAATGCCCCTTAACTCCCTCCACGGGCTTCCTGGCTTCTCTCAGATCCTGCACAGGTTCATTGTCCTTACCTTTAAAGCCCTCCATGGCCTTGCCTCCCACTATCTTTCCTCTTGTATATCCCAATTCATCCATGCCCATGACCTTTGCCCGTCCATCAGAAGGTCTCCTGCTCCCACAAAAGACTTCACCCTTTTCCTCTTGCTGCCCTTTATGTTTGGAACTGCTGCCTGGAACACCTGTATGATGTTACTTCTCTTCAGATTCTCCCTTTGAACCCTTCTTTTCCATGAAGCTTTTGGCATAACTCCCTATGCTGTACTTAGCCTGTAACTAAACCTAAGCACATATGTCACATGGCTTTCCTGTTTATCCTGCCTCCATTTCCCTCCCTTTTTCTTAAGTTGAATTTTAGATTGTAAGGTCCTTGGGGCAGTGATCTTACACTTTGTAAAGCACTATGCACACCAGTAGTACTATATAAATAATAATAATGCAATAATAATATACAATGTTCAGAAGGGAAAAAAATCTGTGTAGAGAAGCAATGCTTGCCAGTTGGCAAACCAAAAGCATTCTCTCCCAACCAAAAGAGCCATTCAAAAGGCCCACAAAAAGCAGAGTGGCCATCCTAGCTAATTTCAAACATTGTAGTTATGCATGTGCATATTATATTCTGAGTGCATGTCACACTTACAAAGCTTTAATTGGCATCAAAAGGCTTAACATTTTGGTCTGACAGTTCACTAGATTTGTTTTCTTCTGTATTACAGAATTTGCTCAATTTTGGCTTCGCTATGGATGGACTCTAGTTAACAGCCAGCTACAGTAAATGCAAACGACAAGAATGAGGGGAAAGTCAAACTATAAAGGTTGTTGAATCCATGACCTACTTACGCTGCTGCTTTTCATCCATGTAGCCTTTGAATTTTGTTATGAAATAAAATTAAACTTTGAAGAATGTTTTGTGATTGTTGCTTCGAGATGGAATTTATCTGCTAAAAAGACTCCCGCAACAAGGAAAGAAACAAGAAAACTATGTGCATGCACAAACAGAACTTTGCAACCTTATCTGTTGTATATTTAGTAGGCAGTGACTCCCACTTTG
Organism: Heloderma suspectum; assembly: GCF_057233095.1. Classification (NCBI taxonomy): domain Eukaryota; kingdom Metazoa; phylum Chordata; class Lepidosauria; order Squamata; family Helodermatidae; genus Heloderma; species Heloderma suspectum. The sequence goes on along the minus strand of NC_139460.1, from coordinate 39,384,997 downwards.
TTCAGTGAAGCTTACAGTGCATAGGATTGCTGCCTTATGGGTAAATTACATACCACATAGGTACAATTTTGAACAGAAGGGATATGAATTCTTAACACTTCTGTGTTAGTCATTTTCCCAGTCAAAATCACCTCCCTCCCCCAACTGAGTCATAGAAGATGTCAACTTTCAGAGGGGTAGCTGTGTTAATCAGTTGCAGCAAAACCAACAGCGTCTTTAAAGATTAACGAATTTATTGTGGAATAAGCTTCTGTGGACCAGAGTGTACTTCATCAAATGCATGAAGTGTTATCCAGGCCTGTAGCCAGCCAAAAAGTTATGGAGAAGCATCAAACAAGCAGGGGGGCTGTTCATCTGGTTTGCAGGCTTTTTAAGGATAAAATTGTAAACTGTTTTTAATCGTTTGTAAAAAAAAAAAAGGGGGGGCGGAGAAAATTTAGGGGGGCAGGCCCCCCTAGGCTACCGGCCCAGTGTTATCCTCAGCTGACATGGGGTACAGAGAGAAAAATGTAAACAGTTGGGTCAAAGGCAATGATATGCAAAGTTTGGTTGTGATACTTCAACGGAAACTGAAATGTTTGCAAAACAAGCAGCGTGATTTTTTACAACATTAATTGGCAATACCACAATCATCCTAGCCTTTCTAAGTTAATTTACTGAGGGATGTCAATAGTTGTCCAAGGGAAGACAGACTTTACAAATATGCAAGTAGTTTCCCTACATAAATGGGATATTGTTCAGCACTTAATAGCCTGACTGCTTTTTTCTAGACTAGGGTCAACTTCATGAAACTAGCTAGCGCTTTTCTCTCAAGCTTTCCCATGTCCATTAATGCCTGGTTCTAAAGTGGTTCTTTTGGCGTTCTCCTTCATGTATGACCAAGGACTTTAATGTCAGCTTGGCTTGGGCTGCAATCCTATACGTACTTGGGAGCATGTCCTGCTGAACTAGATGGGGCACAGTTTTGAGTTAAACGGGTAGGAGTGGATTGTTAGTGGCAAAACCTCACAGCTGAGTTAAGCATTGGCTACCAGGTCACATTAACAATTGCACCAGCCTGTGCGGGCAGCGCACATCAGTACTGAGGAAAGCGAAAACACCCGCTCAGGATAGAAGTGATGTGAATAGGCCCTGGCCTTCAGGAGAGTTACTCTTCCTGCCCCTTAGGGGAAGCGGGCTGCAGGAAATATGTCCCTTGCCAGCCGCCGATCTAGGGAGGTCCATGCTGCAGGGGAAGGCGCTTAAGATTACAGCCCTCTTCCCACATACATGGGAGTAAGCCCCACTACACCCAGTGTAACTGAACACCCACGGCGCGGAAGGGAGCACGGCCTTGCGGAGGCCTCTGGGGCATTTTGCATAATCGAAGGCGGAGGGAAAACAGAAGGCGGCCCAGCGGGGCCTCCTGCTAGGCCATGCAAATATATCCGCCTTTCCGGCACCGCATTTTCCGGGGCTGACTGAACCCAGCCTCAGGTGCACCGCGGCCCGCTCCGCCCTTCCTCACTGCGCCCCGGCAGCGGCTTCCTCAGAGCACTTCTGCACGAAGGAGGAGAACGAGACTATCTCCCCTTTGCCCCTGCAGGCTGCTACCGGCTTTGGGGGGCGGAGGAAGCCGCCTCCGCCCGCCCCAGTCACGAGGCGAGAGCAGTGTAAACACTCTGTGGCTCACTGCGGGCGGCGGCGGCGGCGGCGGCTCCGTTATGGAGGACGGTCTGGTCCGCGCTTTCGGAGGCCTGAGCCTCCAGCAGGCCCGTGTCCAACCCAGGCGCCCCCCGCGCAGGCGCCGCTTCAGCAAAAGCCTCTACTTGCTCCGAGGGCTGCCCGGTTCCGGGAAAAGTACTCTGGCCAGGTACGCTAGGCGGTAGTGACTCCTTTTATAGGAGACCTTCTTCGGTGCTGGTTCTTTCAGTAGGAGATGGGGCTGTGAGGAAATCGAGCTTGGGTAGCCTGGATGTTTTACCCCAGAGGGAGAAACGTAGGGGCTGATCGTTTGCTCAGTCGTGCGGAGAGTGGAACTCTGGACATGTTCAGAGGATCTTTATTGATTTGCGTGTCCTAGGATTAAGTCCTGACATTCAGAATAGGTTCTCCGTGAGGCCCTGCGTCAAATTAGTGGAAAGGGACCATAAGAGGGGGGCGAGGGTGTCGTTTCTTTTTCTAGCAGGGCTGCTGTGCCTTTAGTTGGTAATTATTAAATAGATGTATTTCCATATCACTGTATCACTATATCGGGGTAAAAGCTGAATCTGTTGAATTTTTAGCTGTCGCTTAGCTGTCAAGGAACAGGAGCACTGCTGGAAGAAGTTGGTGCTGTTAATGGTAGGTGGTTAAAAGAGGACTTCAAAGTAGATCAGGAAAGCAAGAACATAATTTGGAGAGTGGTGGGTTGGGATGGCTTCACAGTTGCCCCTGTCCAGAAGCTAATCAATTTTCTAATCTGCGACAGTGGTTTTATTCTTTCATTTGTTCTCAGTCCTCCATTTCATTTCTGTTACTGCCAACATAAAACATAAAATTTAAACATGATGGGACTAATAAATGTGTGTCTTCTTGTTGTTTCCTGTTCTTTGGGCATGAGACATCAAGAATGTCTCTATCGTTATGGGGCTTCAGTTTGGCTTGGTTCTGCCCTGTCAGCTAGGATACTTGGATACCTCAACTAGGATACTTGGGCTGGGAGCAGAAAGCATTGCAGTGAAAGCACAAACACTCTGTTTGCTTTTAATGGTTCTCTATTTCACCCTCACTCGTCATTCTGTCAGGATGGATCTGGAAAGAATGGCTCCAATTTGAGGAAGCAAAACTCTTACCTGCTGTGTTCTCTTCTTCTTGGTGCCCCATATCTTTAATTCAGAGATGTGGGTGGGCTGAGCACCAGAAACCTGTAAAGTAGTAGAACCTATTTACTCATTCTTTAAGCCAGTTTAAGTTAAAGAAACTTCAAATCATTTGAAGTTTTGAAACTTCAAATCATATTGCAGCCTCAGATCCTACAATATGAAATAGGACACCAGTACCTGAAGCAAGTTTGGCAACTTGTGCATCCTTTCATGTCAATTGAGCTGGACTAAAATATAATTGTGATATGGCTACCATTTTTTGTTTCTGAGCACTGATCTTGTTCTGCTGCTGCTTTTAAAAAGCATACAGTTTCATTTCCAACAAGCACACAGATCAGTTTCAGTTCCTATTAATCATAGAATAGTAGTAGGGTTGGAAGGGGCCTACAAGGCCATCGAGTCCAACCCCCTGCTCAATGCAGGAATCCAAGTCAGAGCATCCCTGACAAATGGCTGTCCAGCCTCGTCTTGAAGGCCTCCAGTGTGGGAGAGCCCACCACCTCCCCAGGTAATCGGTTCCATTGTCATATTGCTCTTACAGTCAGGAAGTTTTTCCTGAAGTTCAGCCGGAATCTGGCTTCCTGTCACTTGAGCCCATTATTCCGTGTCCTGCACTCTGGGATGATCAAGAAGAGATCCTGGCCTTCTTCTCTGTGACAACCTTTCAAGTACTTGAGGAGTGCTATCATATCTCCCCTCAGTCTTCTCTTCTCAAGGCTAAACATGCCCAGTTCTTTGAGTCTCTCTTCATAGGGCTTTGTTTCCAGTCCCCTGATCATCTTTGTTGCCCTCCTCTGAACCCTCTCCAGTTTGTCTGCATCCTTCTTAAAGTGTGGTGCCCAGAACTGGACACAGTACTCCAGATGAGGCCTAACCAGTTATGAATCCTGTACCTGCTTGGAGACAGTTTATTTTAAATTTTTATTGGCTCTGAAAATATGCTTGCAGCAAACCAATCACGCAAATGGTTTGTCATGAGCACAGGCTCTTTTTTTTCTTTTCTTCATGTGACTGGTTTTAGGAAGAGGTTCTGTACAAAATCTCACCCCACTCTCATAACATGTGCGTAGTTCATCATAAGCACTTAATCATATTGAAAACATGTTGGCTGAAAAGTGATGGGTAAAGAAAGCATCAACGCAGTCGGATAATTTTAGACTCTGGACATAATGGCCTCTTGGGGAGGTGTGTGTTCTTTAGATGGTAACGTATATTATTTCACATACTTCAAAATGTGATAAGCCAGCCTTGCTGCATTTGGGGGCTTTCCTGCTCATTCTGATGAGTACGGCCTTGGATTTCTGCCCAGACTTTCTGTCCTGATGGCACTACTGAAGGGGAAGAGTTAAGCACTTTCTTCCTGCCCATCTCTTCACTGGAAATGATGCTTAACTTGGAGAAGAAGCAATTAGGTTTTGCAGACACACAGAACAAATGGAATATGTAGTTCCACCCTCACATATGCCAAATACTGAGCCCTGTGAAATCAACTGATAAATATCTTTACTATACATGATCACATTTAAGGTAAGAGAACAAGTGCTTACAGCAAGAGTGGGCAACTTGGGTCTCTTCAGATGTTTTGGCCTACAACTTCCATCATCCCTCACCATTGGCTCTGCTAGCTAGGGCTAATGGAAGTTGTAGGGCAAAACATCTGGAGGGCCACAGGTTGCCCACCCATGGTGTATACAGTATTTCCTTCTGTTGGAGTGGATCAAATTAACCCTCCCCTTCCACACATAGAAGCCCCAGCATGCACAGACAGCTGTGCCCTGTTTACCTCTGTATGAGGCACTTCTGCACGCAATGATTGTACCTAAGCACTGAAGTCCATATGGGGCTTTGGTGGGATCAAGAGGACTTGTGGGGAGCATGTCATAAGTTTGGTCTCTGGGAGACCACAAAGACCCCATGATGGCTCTTTCTTCTGTCTGCTCCTGTGGCTGTCTGATTAGGATGTTGCACTGTGAACTGGGAGACACAGATTACAGTCCTGCTGCAATTCTCCTTTTCCCATCCACAATTATAGTTGCCAGCCACAGTCCTAAAAGTTGGGCTTTGCCTTATGGAAGTTGCAAGTGCATCTCTCCAGAGTGAGACTTGAACCCGAATCTGTTTCCCATTATGTTGACATTTCCTAATAAGCTACTGGGCAACTCACGGTGTTGTTTTCTTTGAACTTGCCGTTATAGTTACCATTCTTCCTTATCCTTTATTTATTTAATTATATTTGTATTGCTGCTTTTCTACAGTAAACTCCACAAAGTGGATCACAACATTGTGGGTGGATTTCCTCATGGGGCTTCTCGTTGTGGCAGTGGCTGCCATTTTGAATATTTGGGGCATGCTGTCGCTTCTTGTTATGTGCAAACCCAGTGAGGGTGGGTTGTTGGGGTGGTTAACAAGCAACCCAGAACCCATGGGCTGTTTTAGGGTTGTGGGTGGCTTGTCATCCACCCCAACAACCCACCCTCACCAGGTTCGCACATAACAAGCTATGACATGCCCCTGCCACACCCTGAATATTCAAAATGGGTGCCGCAACAAGAAGCCCACAGGGAAATTCCCCCATGGCTTCTCGTTACATGCAAACCTGGTCTAACTTATCAAAAGATAATATTTGAAAGGACAATTTGTTACAAAACATCAGTAAAAAGTTCAGATATCAGATGATTCAAAAATGTAAAAGAAACTCAGTATTAAATTTCAGTGCAGTTTAAATGTAAAATAAATTCAAGTGCTAAGCAAAATCTAAATTAACAGACCAAAAAGAACAAACAATCCACACTACTAATGCTGGTCTTACTGCCCTCTAAGGGACCACAGCAGCCTGGCTAAATACAGTTTAGCTGGTGGCAAGATCTCACCAGGCTTGATGTCTAACAGTTGGCTCCCACATCTCTCCTCTAGAGGAAGCTGGCAGCAGTAAAAGGGAAGAGCTGGGAGCACTAATGATGGCAAGTCCTGACCACCAGTTTCTGACCACCAGTGCTGGTCTTACTACATAAGACTGTCTTCTCTGCAAAACACTGGTTCTCAGAGGGTCAGCAGTACAAATATGCGGTATGCTGGTGTTACGGATATTGTATGTGTGCGCGTATGTGTGTGTGCATTATTTCCATGGCATGAGTTCATCTTCCAAGGAGTCTGTGGACTCTCCATGCAGGCTTCCCTATCTGTAGTGCCGGCTTCCCCAATGTGGTGCCCTCCAGATGTTCTGGACTTCAACTCCCATCAGTCACTGCCAGCATGGCTAATGGTCAAGAATCCTGGGACTTGTATTCCAAAAAAACTGGAGGGCACCAAATTGGGAAGTCTGCTGTAGTGCCATCATGTCTTATCCAGGGGAAGGAGCATGAGACTGCAATTCTATACACTTACTTGGGAGTATATCCCATTGAACTCAGTGGGGTGTCTGAGTAGAAATGCATAAGATTGCATTGCATAGTTCTTTTGGCTTCCTGGTTGTGCATTCAGTGTGGAAAGGAAGTGTGTACTAATAACATGGGGTTATTTGGATGTTGAGCTGGTGGCATGGTCAGTGAGTAACATTGTGATTACTGGATGGTAGCAGAGTTTCCAGAGACACTGTACAAGTGTTGGTATTTCTGCAAGAACTTTTGGTTCTGTATCTATTGTGCTTTTTACTTTTAGTATTGGCTTTGATGTAGTAGTTACCTGGTGTAGCACTAGGGATGTACAAAAGTCACTTACCTGTTAGCGGATTGATTTGCGGTGGGGGGGGAGGTGCTCCGTCCCTCCCCCTGGAATCCTCGACGGGGGGGAGGCGATCCGGTCCTCCTCCCCGGAATCCTGCCCAGCCGGCTCCGCTCCGCGGTGGTTTCACAGAGCAGCCGGCCAGGGCCATGTGCAGCTGGAGTTCCAGCCGCAGACTGGCTGGTGCAGACGCAAATGACGGCCGCCGTAGCGGCTAGAGCAGCCACCATTTGCGTTCCCTATTTTTGCCGTTTTAGCCTACGTAAATATTTACATAGGCTATTACGGCAAAAAAAAGGGGAACGCAAATAGCGTAGTCAGCGCTATTTGCGTTCCCCTTTTTTTCGCCATAATAGCTTACGTAAATATTTACGTAGGCTAAAATGGCGAAAAATAGGGAACGCAAATGGCGGCCGCCGTAGCCGCTGCCATTTGCGTGCGCCGTTTTTTTTTTTGCTTGGCTTGCTGTGATAGGCTACGTAAATACTTATGTAGCCTATCACGGCAAAGACCAGGATGCAAATGGTGGCCGCAGCAGCTGGTCGAAAGACCAGCCGCCACTGCTGCAGCCACCGCCGTCCGGAACATCCGCCCCAGGTAAGCTTCGTCCTGGGGGGAATCCGCTGGGGGGCGGGGGGTGGCAGGCCATTCCACCACGGATTTCTGGGGGCCGAATGCCAGTACATTTGGCCTCACTGAAATCTGTGGCAGGCCGTTCCGCCACAGATTTCGGGGGGCTGAATGCCAGTGCATGAGGCCTCACTGAAATCCAAGGCAGAATTCTCCACCATCCCTAAGCAGAACAATAGGATTGTTCTGTATGTTGCTAGCATGCATGGTGGAACGACTCTATGCAGGTTACTTCATTTTGTACTTGCTATGAAATCTTGTAGCTCAGAGATAGTCTGCTGACATTTTTTCATAACAGCTCATAAGAAACTATTTAGGAGCACAGAGTAGTCTAGCAGCAAAATTGGAGAATGTTTTGCAATAGTGTGCAGTTCAACTCAGTGGGACAAGGCGAACAGGCTGCAATCTGGCTGGGATGCAGTGAATAATTTGCCTCCTCTGGGAGAGAGCGGAGGACAGGAAGGCCTGGTGTGCTATGGTCCATGGGGTCACGAAGAGTCGGACACGACTTAATGACTGAACAACAAACAGACATGGGGCACAGATGTTCTTTTAATCAAAATTTTCATTATGCTTAACCTATGAGGCTATGGAGGGTGCTTCCCCACCCACCGCTCACAGTGATCTTTCAGTGTGGAAGCTGTTACATGATTCTCCATTGCTTTTTGTGAAAAGAAACCTGTGATTGCTTGTAGCAGAAGGAATAGGATTTATGAGTTACTCTTAAAACTTGATTCATTTGTGTATTTAATATGATTTGGTCCCAAGGTCACTTTAGAAGTTGCTGTGCTGCTTTGTCTTCATGTACCTTTTTTCTTCCAGAACACATAATTAAAATAGATAATGCAGGAAGGCAGCAAAACTGGAGAATGTTTTTCAGTACTTTGTAGCTTCAACTACCCTTGATGCTGCAGTTCCAATGGAGAATTTTTCTATCTATTTCTTCCTTTTAAACCCACCCCTAGTGGGTTTAATTCTAGTAAAAAAAATGGGTGGGGAAGAAGGTTTAATTGCGCTGGTCTCAATCTGAATTAGAACTGTGCCCAGTTACACTAGAGTAAAGCAAAAGACAAGCCTCAGCTACATGCTACACTAGTAGTGTAATGGGTAGTTTCACTCACAGAATCTCCAGGCTCCTTGCAGTGCGTGCTCTCTCTCTCTCTCTCTCCTTTGCAGTCATATACATAGAAGTAACCTGTGGCTATATAATGTTTTGCATGTAGAATTGTGACAAATCTGTCCTAGCCCAGGGATTCTGTGAGATGGAATTCTGGTATTTAGGGGGCCCTAGACCACCGGGTAACCACTCCCAGTCAATTTTCTCCAGTACAAGGTGTCACTAGGAAATGTAAGTTTTCACTGACTTCTGGTATTAAACACACAGTTTTAGTTCAGTAACAACTCCAAGACCAAGCTTTTGTCTTTTCTGTCTTTTACTTATTTCAAGTAGATCCCTAGTACAGAATAAACACTAAGCATACAATGCTGGTACAAAGATTACAATAACATAAAATAACATCAACAGAAGGCCTAGAAATAAGGCCTATAAAGATAAAAACATCAGAGTCAATAAAGGATCTTACCAGTCATCTCAGATCAAGCAGAGAAATGGAGTTCTCCCATGGAGAACTGAAATCTGTGACCACCGGACTGCCTTTTATACATGTTAAGCATTTTTGCACATGTTCATCTGCTTACGTACATTCTGATGTTGTGTTACCTCTTACTACAATGGAAATATCAACACATTACTAAATCTACTCTAAAAATATTTATCTCCTGGTCTCAAGACCAGATTTCTAGCTACAAAAATATGTCTGTGAGACAATATGCGTGATCATCGTAACATGCCATTGATGTCAGTGACAAATGAATCAGTTGCCTCAAAATAGTTATATTTGTGTTTTAGCCTGGGGGACACAACGTTTCCCTTTTCAAGCATTCCTTCCTGGGTTGATAACATTCCTAGTTTATGGCTGTTTCTGCTCATGACCTAATACTGTTGTGACCTTGATTTACACTGTCCGGTTTTAACACTTGAACCCCCATTGTCAGCTATTCACAACTCTATATCCTGGCCCAGATATTTCCCAGAATGTTAAGTATCACAACAAGAGTCTCATGGGACTGTATGTGGAAAAACACTTTACTCTCTGCCTAAGAGGCCCAGTTGTGTGGGATTGGGTGCTAGAATAAAATAATGAAATCCTAATGCAGAATATACTTTGATGCATTTGATCATGGAATCTCTGAACTGCTTAAATAGGTCAGGCTGGGCAATATGGGTCCCGATATTTGCCACAGTACTGAAGTGTAGCTTCAGTCACCCTTGAATTGGTTGGATAAATATAAACTAGGGACAAGACAAGGATTGTGCCTTGGAACCAAGAAACACTTTATTTGATCCTATGTAGTGCCCATGTTTTGCTATCAAACGTTGGTGTTGTCAGGGTGCTTGGCAACAGTAACCACAGTGCTGTCAGACTGAACATAAATGGAACACTTCCGATTATGGAACTCTCTCCCCCATGAGGTCCGCCTGGCACCAACATTGTCATCCTTTTGGCATCAGGTTAAGACTTTACTCTACTCCCAGACATTTGACAGCATATGATACGGTTTTAATGGGTCCTGAGATTTCCATTGTTGAATGTTTTTAATTTTTTGTTTTGTATGTAATGGTTTATCTTAAGTTTTATATTGCATTTTAAAGGTCTTAATCTTTTCTAAACTGCCCATAGAGCATTGGGTATTGGGTGGTTGTTGTTTTGTTCAGTCGTTCAGTCGTGTCCGACTCTTCGTGACCCCATGGACCATAGCACGCCAGGCCTTCCTGTCCTGCGCTCTCTCCCAGAGTGTAGGTGGTACAGAAATGTAAATAATAATATTATGAGCCAAAACACTGCGCAAAGCTTATTGGTTTTTTAAAGAACAAGGCTCAAATGTAATGTGTACTGCAGATTTAGAAAGTCATTAATGGTGGTTTTCTTTGCAGGTATGGTTTAGGATGCCTGGTGTTGGCATACTTTAGTGGATAATGTAGTTGCAGCTACACAGGCATGTCTGCCTAATGGCGTCCTGTATCATTGATTGGCATCTTTTTATTTATTTATTAGTACATTTCTAATATGTCCAATAACTAATGCTCTCTAGGCAGATTACAAACAGTTAAAAAACTAAAATACCATACAACAGTTAAAAATATAAAATACAAGTATTTAAAAGAATACAATACACTATAATTTAGTGTACAATCAAGCACATTGGAAAAAGAAGGTGTTTTCTTCCAAGACAGTGCTGCATCAACATGAAAAGGCAGGCCAAGCAGACTTCACAGGCTCACTGGTTCTACAGTTACCTAGAAATCAACACAGGTTAAAGATCCATTCTGTCTGGAACATGGGGATTGGCTGAACTGCTCTTTACTGCCTCTACTCATTGAATAAGTGTTAGAAAGATGACCCCCTCCACCTCTGTATACACTTGTATGCACATAAGGATAAGTGCTTTTTAGGTTCTGTCACTGGTGATGGCTTTTTCAGCAGTGGTGCTCCAGTTTTGGAATGCCTTCCGTAGCCAGATGTGCCTGACACCTACGTTGCAATCTTCAGCAGCAGGTAAGCCATTTTTTATTTGCCCAAGCATTTTAATCTGTGTTAACATCTTAGTATGCTTCATGATATTTAGCTGGATGATGATGATGATGATGAACACATTCCAGACATTATTGTGAGAAGGAACAAGAGTAGAAAGGTTACTAGGCAGATTTTGGCATAGTTGGCTGCTTTTTCTTAAAACTTCATCACTGACTATTCAGTTCACTTTATGGGAGCACAAAGCTTTTGAAATGAGAATAGGCTTCCAGTGTGCTTGATTGGACACTGAATGTGAATTAGTGGTACAGGACTCCATTATTCAACCTGGCAGGAATATTCTGTGAAGGTCTGAAAAGTCATAACGACATTGCTACTGAGGTCCAGCGCCTGTATGTTTTCCTATATGTGCAAGTACTTACCCTTATATCGTGACTGGGTAGATGATCAATAGTGTATATATATTGGAGGGCCAGATCTGGATCGCTGATTAGCCAGTTACTCATCCCGCCTCAGAATCACTGGATTGTATAGCTTGTATGTGTTATCAACCAGCATTCGTGTGACAAATAGTTGGAATCCACAGTGGAGAACAGGTAATGGAAAAATGAAGAGTCATGTATTTAGTACTGTTGCACAAAGCTTATAGTAGTATATATAAGAGTGGGAGCTTAGAGATGAATGATCATGAAGGTAATGACTTCTGGCTTGACCATTTATCTTGGTTTGCTAGCATCTCTCTATACTCATTGAAAACCCAAAGCAACTGCTCCACAAACTGCAAAATGAAAGTTTGGCTGCTTGGCCCTTTTTCCAGATCACTGTTCCTAACACGCTTTGGGGAGGTAATTTTTAGTGCATTGAGACAGAGATTGCTGGTGATACCATCTCCAAACATCTAGCTTCCATTGTTGTAGTTTCACCTTTTTCAGCAAACCTCTCCCATGAGAAGTCTGACACATTCTGTTCTCCGTTACTGCTGTTTGTCAAGAGGAAACTTTAAGGCAGAAATAGATGGCATGGCATTTATTGATAATATCTCCGAACTCGGAGGTGACCGCCTGTCCAATGCAGGGCAGGAGAAATGTGGAGCGGATTGTTCCCGCCGTACTTCTCCTGCCCTGCATTTGCGGCTAGACAGCTGATGTCAGCTGTCTAGCCGCAGGAAGGCAGAGCAGAGGAGGAAGCTGGTGGACTACACATAGGATGTGTCATACTGGCATTTCCACCTTCTCCGCCCTAGAACGTACCCCCGGAACGCCCTATTTTGGCCGCTCCGTGCTCCTCTTCCGAGGAGAGGAAGGTCAGTTCTCAGGAACCGACCTCAGACCGTGGGCTCTGAGGTTGGTTCCCAGAAAACCACATATCCTAAGGCCATCTAGCCGCTGACTAGCGGCCATAGGATTCTCCCTTAATTATTTTTAATGTTTTAAATGGTAAGAGGGCTCTTTTTGGGCCAAAAGGCAACTCAGAAATAATGTTGTAATAAAATAAATATGTGTGTCTTATGCAATGTGAATACACATTGTGACAAATATTAATATGTAAGTCATACTTTAGCACCCCAAATTTTTTTATCTTTCATCTCAGCCAGAGCTGAGGTGATCAATGATCCATGTCAGGAGGCATGCGGTATGAATCCTCAGAGTTGTGTCCAATGTAATGATAGCAGGAGAACTACAAGAGGTGATGTTCTGTTACTTCTCAAGCTAAAAGTTGACCCTTTTAGTGCACTGTAGTGGCAAACCACCAGTTTTTTCCATGGTGCCCCATGGAATGCGTGGCACCCTGCGGAGTGTGGCCTGCAAAGGGCAGGAAGAGAAATGGCCCCCATAGTTGCCCACCCCTGTGCTAGTGGTTGCAAAAGTACTAGTGGAACAATTAGTGTAAGCAACATCTAGCATAATGATGTGGAATCAAAGTAGTGGATCTTACACTTGTGCAAGGATGAACACAGAGTTTCTGCAAGTGGTAGAAGTTTTGTGGTAGCAGAGTGACATCATTATGATTATCCTCTACAGTTGGAGTAGTCCAAGAAGTCAGCTTTCTGCATCCTTCTGCTCCAGATCTGGAAACAAAAAATGCACATATAGGGACCATCAACAGAGTGACATGCAAACCAATAAAACCAGAATACTCAGTTTAAGATGACTTAGGGCACAATCCTATGGCAGCTAGACAGCTTTTCGGTTTCCAGGAACCAACCTCAGAGCCCGCGCTCTGAGTTTGTTTTCCAGAAAACTGCCTCCCTGCGTAGGTGGCATGGATCGTCCCCTCAGATGGGCAGCATGGAGCAGGGCAAAAGGGGGCATTCCCAGGAGCAGGGAGTGCAGAAGTGCTGGTAGGATGCTTCCCATGTGTCATCGGACCTCCCCCACCCCACTCCAAAGTCCCGTGGCTAGATAGCTGTAAATGCAGGGTGGCCAGAGCATGGAGGAGAGGATCCCCTCCGTGCTCTGCCCATCCTGCATTGGATAGGTAGTCACCTCCAAGTTCAGAAGCAGCTGCCTATCCTGATAGGATTGCTTTCTTAACCCCACTAAAGCCAGTGGGCCCCATTCAGTTAAGCATGCTTAAGTCCAATGACATCAACTAACTTGGGGGCACCTACTTACATCTGGCTCTTCCTTTAGAAAACGTAAGAATGACTTCCATGGTGCTCTGTGCTGAAATATGGTCACTTTTTACTGAGGAGTTACTTTTTGACAAAACATAGCAACAGAAGCAGGAACAAATGCCCAGCAAGGATAAGAAGAAGCTCATGTACCTGTTCACACAGAGGTTTTTTTTAAGGAAATTGTTCATGGTTCCTGAAATTAATATGGCAGAACATGCTGCATATCTTTTTCCATTAGTGGGCAAAACTCTTATGATAAAATTATATGAGCGGGAGAGACTTCAGTTTCCTAGAGGTTGTTTGATTACTTAGAAAATTCCTCTTTTCAAGTTAGCTCAGAAAATGGTAACGTTTGTCCGCATAATATATACCATATGGGAAATAACTAAAATTCTAGTAATTGTCACTGTGTCTAGTAATATTCACTGTTATGAATATTATCCTGCTAAAAACAGTCCATATTCTTAAAGCCCTCTGTCTTTGCCAACTACTAAGCTCTTACCTAACCATCTATTTAGGGCTTTTCCCATGTTAACATCAGAAGATGCAAGCACACATGCTCATGGTGGATGCGGAGCAAAATTCCAGATAGGGCACTGGAAGAGAGCTTCGGCTATTGGGCGGTATAGAAATAGATAAATAAATAAAGTCACATTTCTCTCTACAATATGTGCATTTATATTAATCACTTCATATTCATCACTCAGTGGTTGCAATATCAAGTGAAATGGCAACTGTTGATCAAACACCACAGAAATAACTGATCCCAAAGGGGTATAAAATGCGTAAATTTTTCTCTCCAACTTCTGCCACTTCATATATATTCTTTTACATTAATGGGGTTGATTGTTCTGTGATGGGCACAGCTCCACCTCCAACTGTGTTTTTTGTTAATTTGAAAATTTCACTTAAAGTGCACTGGGATCATTTGGGCCCTAATTAAAATGCATGGGGTAGCTGGTAAATGAAAAACCTCATTTCTTCTTGATCCATGCTCAATTCTGGCTTTTCCTTGCAACTTTTTTGTCCCTCAGGCAACTGAAACATGAATTTCCCAGTGCAGCCATTTTTAGCACTGATGACTACTTCTTTACAGAGGATGGTATCTATGTTTTTAATCCTGATTCTCTGGAAGACGCACACCAGTGGAACCAGAGAAGAGGCAAGTACAATATGTCATAGCATTGGATACTAGGTTTCGCCTTCTATCTACTCTTCACCTATAATCTCAGGCCTTCATTATAAATTAATGTCTGTTGCTTCTGCACTACTCACTTTATCAAAGTGGCTTTCAAAGTTGGTTAAAACACAGCAGTTAATAGTAACTCTAATCCTACAGAGAAAACTCTGATATGCTTATTATCTATGGGCTAAAGTATGGTCCTTTGGTATGTGCATGAAAGATAGAACCTAGCATTATAAATATGCCTAATGTAACAATGACTTGCACAATTTGTATTCTCTAATCAGTTTACATTGCTGCTTCTATTAGAAACCTAGAAGACAGATGTATGCCTTTAAGATAAATATTTCATACTAATAATAAGCATGCTCACTGCCATTGAACAAACCACAACTCCTTTCCACATTATATTTCTAACTCCGTATCATCCCCATGTGTTTTCTTCCCAATGCCTTTTAACACTTTTGGCATGGCCATGGGAAACCTGATTTGCTCTGCTAACCCGACTGAAAGCTTCAAAGTTCTTCTTAGAAAGGCAGGAATAGGAGAAGAATCCCTCAGAATCCCCCTTCTCTAACATGCAAATTAATTTGGGATTAATGTTGTCTATTCCCTGGAAAATCTATAACAGAAATGGCCAGCTGGTAACCTAGGCTCCATATCTGTCCAGAGAATAATTTTATTTAGACCCTAGCAGGCTTACCAAATTGTAATCATGTGGCCCAGTTCAGAAGTGCATATTTCAGCTTAATGTGCACTTTGGCCTTGTGTACTGTGTCTGAGTGCCCCCTCCCCCCTCCCCTGTGCACTTCATCCTTGTGCGGATCCTTATCGTTTCCTTCTTGGCATGCCACAATCCAGGATGTTTTCAGTCCAGAATAGTTTCTGACCACTACTGAACCAGTTACCAGGACTAGAATAACCAACTTGAAACTGTGGTTTATGATCTTGGTTTGTTCTGAAACTGGTAACCATAGTTTACTGGTTCAGATGTAATTGATAATTATGGCTAACTGAAGACTTCCTGAATTAATTGTGGCAAGCTGAGAAGGAAGGATGGTAGGAATGGCGTGAAGATAGAGTGTGTGAGCAGAGTAAGCCAAAATATGTACATCCAAACTAGGCCATTGTGTGGGTTTGCCCATAGATTTCTATGTAAAGAAAAGAACCTTGCATGAAGACAATTGTTTTCAAATGTTCTGTGTGAGAAAGTCCACATTTTTGTTGAAGCCATGTTTTGAAATGTATATATGATGCCCCACCTATGATGCAGCACATTTATTTTAACCAATTCTAAACCACTCTTTCATCAACAAGACCGTGTACATAAAATTATAACAACAAATACAATATAATAACAATAAAATTACAACCACAAGAGGCATAAAAACAATTCAGCCAGCAAAAAATAGAAAGCTGTTGATATAAAAACAATCTGGACTGAGCTTTAAATGTTGCATTGTGAAGTTTAAAATGCCGGGGCAACTGGAAATGATTAATTTGGCACCAAACAGAAAACAAAGCGCCAGTCATATCTCCCTCAGGCATTCTAAGTCGAAGCAACACCAAAGAGAAGGCTTCCATAGCTTAGAACAGCCTTCCCAACCTGGTGCCCTCCAGATGTCATGGACTGCAACTCCCATCATTCCTTGTTAGCATGGCCACCTACATCTGATCAGATTTGCAGATGACGCAAAATTGGGCGGGATAGCTAATACCCTGGAAGACAGAAACAGAATTCAAAGTGATCTTAATAGCCTGGATTGCTGGGCAGAAAACAACAGAATGACATTGAATAGGGATAAATGCCAAGTTCTGCACCTAGGAAAAAGAAACCAAATGCACAGTTACAAGATGGGCGATACTTGGCTCAACAATACTACAAGCGAGAAGGATCTTGGAATTGTTGTAGATCACAAGTTGAATATGAGCCAGCAATGTGATGTGGCTGCAAAAAAGGCAAATGCCATTTCGTGCTGCATTAATAGAAGTATAGCTTCCAAATCATGTGAAGTACTAGTTCCCCGCTACTCAGCACTGGTTAGGCCTCATCTTGAATACTGTGTCCAGTTCCCGGCGCCACGCTTTAAGAAGGATGCAGACAAACTGGAGAGGATTCAGAGGAGGGCAACAAAGATGATCAGAACACTGGAAACAAAGCCCTATGAGGAGAGACTGAAGGAACTGGGCATGTTTAGCCTTGAGAAGAGAATACTGAGGGGAGATATGATAGCGCTCTTCAAGTACTTGAAAGGTTGTCTCAGAGAGGAAGGCCAGCATCTCTTCTTGATCATCCCAGAGTGCAGGAAACGGAATGATGGGCTCAAGTGACAGGAAGCCAGATTCCAGCTGAACATCAGGAAAAACTTCCTGTTAGAGCAATACGACAGTGGAACCAATTCCCTAGGGAGGTAGTGGGCTGTCCCACACTGGACACATTCAAGATGAAGCTGGACAGCCATCTTTCAGGGATGCTTTGACTTAGATTCCTGCATTGAGCAGGAGGTTGGACTCGATGGTCTTATAGGCCCCTTCCAACCCTACTATTCTATCTTTCCCAGATTTTTTGGTTATACAACAGCCTGAAATCTTTTATCCAGGATCAATTTTTTTTTCCCTTTCCATTCCCTGTTTGAAATTACTATTACTCCATGTCTGGCATTAACATGAATGGAAAATAAAAAACTGAAAATAAAATGAAGCAAAAACATGGTAAGAATAAACTCTGTCTCTTTAAAGGCACTCGCTCACTACATTCACAACATACTTGTTTGAGACATATTGGATCCCAAGATAATTGATTTAGGAGAGCTGTATAAGGTTCAGCTGACTGTCTGGTCTTTTAAAACATTTACATTATTATATTACAGCACGTAAAGCAATGAAGAATGGGAAATCCCCAGTTATTATTGATAATACCAACATCCACGCTTGGGAAATGAAGCCATATGTGACAATGGTAGGGAAAACTATGACCTGTTGTCATTCTTAACGTTCAGCCATGGGTTCAAGAGGTGAACGTTTAATGCTATCCTTAGCTATTGAGTTAGGCAGAAAAGTTAGAAGATTCCTTAACATCCATAATTTTTCTTTTGCAGAAATTTAATTTTGTCCAAGCCCTAGAACATTTTGTGTTCTACCCTATTCAAAGCTCCCTTTTTGTTGGGTTATATTTAGGTATTCTCATTATTATGCCAACTAAAAGATCACAAAAAATGTGCAAGCTTTTGAGATCCAAATCAGGCAAATTTTACCTGATGAAGAGATCTGGAGATCTCAAAACCTTGCATATTTTTGGTGATCTTTTGGTTGGTCTAAAAAAGTTACTACAATAATATGGCTTTTGAAATTTTGCTCCTGGCCAGCATGACTACTTTTGCTTTTTGTATTTAGCTATTCTGTTTTCTTTGAAAGGCTAGGACACTGAATAATTCTGATTCTCAGGAACCACTTATAGTTCTAAGGCAGAGGCACAGAACTATATTTTGTGTGCATATGGAGGATGAATTTCCCCCTCCAGGCCAGATGGGCATGGCCACCGACATCATTCCCCACCCCCACTCAGCCATTTTGCCTTTCTCTGTGCTGGGAGAGGCACAGAGAAAGACTTAGTCAGTGCTGGGAGAAGCAGGCTGGGTGCTGGGCAAGTTCCTGGCTCCGTGTGGTGCACATTGACCCAAGGTGAGGCCACTTGGCTGGTGCTGGGAAGAGTGACTGCTCACCCCAGCGCCAGCCAAGTCTCCCACCACTTGCTGGCATCCCTGCTGTTCTCTCCAACCTGAGATGGGAAATAATAGCAGGGATTCCTCTGGGGCAGGGGGCGCTTTGAAGTCAAATACCGAGGCTGTGTGGGCTGGAGTAGACCCATAGGCCAGAAGTTCATATCCCTGTCCTAAGGGAATGTATCTGCAGTCTTTGAATGCATTGCATAGTACATTCCTGGCAATGTGCTAACATTCCACATAGCCACAGTGTCTACCCCACAACCGGCACAGGCCATGCATGATTGGTTTTCTGTTTTCACATATGAAAATGCCTTATACTGAGACCTTTGGTTCATATGACACAGTAGGACTAGCAGCACTCTCCAAAATACAGAGCTTTCTTGGCCCTGCTACCCAAGACCCTTTTGACTGGAGGTGCCAGGGACCTTATGCAGGCCAAGGGTATGCAGTTGGGTTGGGGGGTTGGTGCCACCTTCTTTAAAGGACTCTTTGCCTAAATACACATAATTCTTATTTTCTGAAATGAGCATGTTCTCATTAACTCTTTTGTTGCAGGGAATACTGGTGTCTTCCCTCCAGGTTGCACTATCATTACTGGGAATTTAGCACTCAAACTGCAATTGGTGGAAATTTGTTTGAATATAGTACTCATTGCAGGTGGTTGGAGGTGGTTTTGCAACAGTCATGGGCTCCTGGTTAGATAGTGCTTGTCACTCATAACGAGATGTGATGCCTGCCCCCATAAGTGATTGAAAACTCACTGATGAATCTGGCTCTGGAATTAATAGATCAGTCTGCTAATTTCCCTTTCTCCCCTTTTGCTTTGGCAGCTTCTACATTATTAACAGGGCAACTATTTCAATATACCTAGCACATAACCTGCTGTCTTGAGCACAGTTTACAGAAAGCTGCACATCTAACAGTCTTTGCTGCTTTTCTTGAGAAGGAACATTTTTAGCCACTTTGTCAGAAGTGAACAACTTCATTCAGACTCAGTGACAGCACTGGAAATCTTTGTCATCATTTCTTCCAATTTACCTCCACAATTTTGATTATTCAAAATCTTTTAAAATTAAAGATGGAGTACTAATGCAAGCCACTGGCTGCACAAAATCATTTTGAGATTTACTGAATGCCACATCAGTTATATAGTACTGATAGTGTGGCCATATTATTTTGTGCTACGGTCTTACTAGGGTTTGATCCTCATGTTAATATTGTCCATTCCTTGGAAAATATAGAAGTGGCCAACTGGCAACATAGGATTGGAACTGAAAGACATACTTTATTCTCTGAATTCATACCAAATTAATATACTGTAAAAATTATTTTAGGCTTCCAGAAATTGTGGGTAATGTAACATCTCTCTTTTCCAGCTGTTGGATTTCATGGTAGTGAATGGATATGGCTTGATTATGTAGGCCAGAGGTCTACATGTTTGCAGCTAAGTGAGTTGAGCTATTTTCCTGTGGTGGTGGTAGTGGTGGTGAAAAGTAATATGGGAAATATAACACAATATGGTGAACACAAAGATAGTTTTCTGTTGTAACTCCATGACAACTTGTTTCACATCAGGCACTTGAAAACAGCTACGAAGTGATATTTCGAGAGCCAAATACACATTGGAAATTCAATGTTCAGGAACTAACCAGGTACATTTTTTTTCTATAATTAGTCAAGGGTGATGGGGGGTGTTTGAATCAGGGTGGGTGGAACTGGGGCTGTATTTTTACAGAATTACAGCCATTGGGTTAGAAGATCCAAATTTAGGCCTATGCAACTTTGGCTGGTGGCAGCAGACTTCCCTGTTCCCTTCTCACTCACTCCTTGCTAGGGCAGCCACTCACGGAGGTTGCCTCTGCCCAATTTTGGGAGATTCCCCCTTTCCCCCACACCACAACCCACCTCATTCAGCAGGACCCTCAGACTCCTTATGTAGCATTTTGGTAGGGGTGGACAGGTTGCCTTGCGGATGACTGCTTTCGCTAGCCCAGTTGCACACACCTAAATCTGGATCCAACCCAATCTGCAACTGGGTTTCCCTGGTCTCAGTGCCATTAAAATTAATAGGATTATACTCATGGAGTATAGAATTGCAACCTTGAAACGATGTAATGAAGGCAGATGACTGTATTCCTTCATATAAAAGGTAAAGCAAAACAGTTAATTGGAGGATGGGACATGATCAAAAGTATTCTGCCACGCAGACTTATTTAAACATACAGTTTTTCAATATTTTAAAATGTGTCAATTTTTATCAAATTTTAAGTTTCCAGTATTTCAAGTTATTTAAACACACAGGGTTGGAGCCAAATGTAGTTATACTTAGAGCAGACCCACTGAAATAAATGGGATTCAAGTTAGTTATGATTAAATTAAGTCCCATTGATTTCAGTGGGCCTACTCGAAGTATGACTAAATCTGGATCCAACCTACACAAATTAAACAAAGAGCAATAGTTAATATAACATTAGAAATAAGATTGACCCAAGGAATGACTGAAGGTGGTTGTCACTGAGTGTTAGCATGTTTTCAAATGCAAAGTGTGGTATTCATATTTCCCCAACCTCCTAAAGCTAAGAAAGAGGATTTTTCTGTAAGCCCATGCTGTGGAACCAAAGCATTATAAACTAAAGGTACGCCTTTGGTTTCCCTAGTTATGTGCCAAATGCTCACACAACACACAATCACCACTACAAGAATACAAGTGGGATCTGCAAGAAAATGTTGCAGTATATCCTGACCCCAACAGTTTTCCTGTTCCGAGAAGTCCAGCAACACACTGAGTGGCATTCCATGGCCACTAAGCATGCTGTCTTTATCGGCTTGTTGCGGTAGGAGTAGGGTTGCCCTTTAGTTTTTATTTTCCCAAGTATTTTGTACTTCTGCAAACCTTAAGGTTCCCCTGATCATGCTGATACCTCCCTGCTGGTTTGGCTACACAGCCGTTGGCACTCAGCACCTGAGTTCATTATTAGGGGGAGTGAGTCCCCCTTAGCCCGTTAGGTCCAGCTCACACAACACCAATTCCCATTTGCAGGAACACATTTCTGAACAGGGTTGTCATGACGATGGATGAAGCAATTCACATTATTGCAGGTATGGGAACTCTTGCTTTCCATATCTGGGATTGTCCAGTTCTGTGATCATTGGTCCACGTAAGCACGTACCTAAGGAAAGTTGGAACTACTTGCCCAGAGAAAAATGTATTGCATGAATCGATCAGAGGGCTGGGTGTATTTATACATTTACACATTTTTTACATTTATATAGACGGAATAGCCATGGTGTTCCACGAGATAAAATTCAGCGTATGAAAGAACAGTATGAGCATGATGTTACCTTCCATTCTGTGCTTCATTCTGAAGAACCACCCAGATATTCCAGTAGGTCCAATGGGGTCTGCGACACTGGAGGTTATTCCCATCAGAATTCAACATTCCCTAACAGAAGAACTAATAGTAACTCTACCAATGAAAGGTCTTTTAATAGGAGAAGTGATTTCCACAGGGTCTTTTAGGAATATTTTTATCAAGTTGTATAAGATTTTTAATATATATTTGTAGCAATTTTGTACTTTAAATATTTGTATTTTTCTACTGAACTAGATTTAGGTATAAAATGTCCATATATTATTTTTTGAAACAGAAAAAGAAACATAATATCCATCTAAACCAACCTATACTTGCAGACCTATGAGCAATTATCTGTACTTACACTATTAATTCCATAATCATACCACTGTTTTTTCCCATTTTTAGTTTATTTCTGCAGCTTTGTTTTTGCCAGTCCTTATACTCCCAATTGTTTTTGACAAGATGGATCCTTTTAGGAATGTACATGAAAAAGCACCATAGTAATTATTAGCAGTTCAACGACTCTGGTACATTAGAACGTATTTCCATAAGTCAAGGTGCTCATATGCAAGGGAATAGTATCCATATGTTACCAGTGGTGCTGTAGAGAGTTTGGAATTAACTCCTGGTAAGAAGCATGCATGGAAGAGATCTGTTATCTCAGATAAATCACCATTACTGTGCCAACAAATATAGTGCAACAGTGATAGCTAGAAGTCTAATAGTGCAAGCCTGTGCACATCTACGTGGAAGTAAGTCTCACTGAGTACAATGGAACTTTCTCACACATAAGTGCATAAAGGATTGAAACCTTGATCTTCTGGTTTCCATTAATATTATTTTCTTACCAGTGGTGGTATCAGGTTCTGTTTACAAGGCCTTAGGATTGTATGCCATATTAGAGATTTCCTTCCCTAAATATTGGCACACCTATTCATTTTACAATGTAAAAATAGGGGAATGGAGCCAGGCTAATAGTGTAATCCTGTGTATAGTCCCCACCCCTGTAGCTCTTCTAGGCTAGAAATTTCTATTTAAATCAATAAAGAAAATTAAAAGTAGGGCAGAGTTATGAGTAATACAATATCCGTCCATCTATCCTACAATGCTATAAGTTCAGATATCTAAAATTGCTGGTTTTCTTTTAATTTAACAAAATGAACCAATCTACCTGCATTCCTGTAGACAAGAGTAGAATATTTAATTCATTGCAAAAGTAGGGCTTGTACATTTTTGATGTTTTTAGCCTTATGTATTTTAAGAATTTAATACAAGCTGAAATCTTCTGTTTTTCTTGAACCATTTGTAATTAATGTGCAAAAGCAAAAGGGAATCAAATTATATTGACTGAATCTTTTGAACTTTATACTAGACTTTTGGAATCATA
This sequence comes from Heloderma suspectum, assembly GCF_057233095.1. Classification (NCBI taxonomy): domain Eukaryota; kingdom Metazoa; phylum Chordata; class Lepidosauria; order Squamata; family Helodermatidae; genus Heloderma; species Heloderma suspectum. The sequence goes on along the minus strand of NC_139460.1, from coordinate 39,361,943 downwards.
CAGGCATGAAATAAAATCTAGGCAAAACCAAGATCAGTGGGCTTCAGAGAGCCGTAACTGCATAGCTTGAGGCTGTAAGCATATAATTCAAAGACCTTCATTAAGCACATCCAGGAGCTGCAATGTATTGGCAATAGGGATGTTAGAGAATTCTGCCATGGATCCCAAGGGGGCCGAATTCCAGTGAATTCGGCCCCCCGGAATCCGTGGCGGAACAGAGCAACCCGCCCCACCACCCCGCGAAAGCCCTGCGAAACGGAGTCTACCTGGCTGCAGCTCCGGCTGCAGCTCTGGTGGTGATGGCTCTGGCCGCTGCTGGGCTGCTGCGGACGCAAATGGCGTCCTGAGTAGGGGATGCCATTTGTGTCCCTATGGTAGCCCATGATAGGCTACGTAAATATTTACGTAGCCTATGACGGCTAAAGCAGGGACGCAAATGGCGTCCCCTATGCCATTTGTGTTCCCGCTTTAGCCATCATAGGCTACATAAATATTTACGTAGCCTATGACGGATAAAACGGGAACGCAAATGGCGTCCTGAGTAGAGGACGCCACTTGTGTCCCTATGGTAGCCCATGATAGGCTACGTAAATATTTACGTAGCCTATGACGGCTAAAGCAGGGACGCAAATGGCGTCCCCTATGCCATTTGTGTTCCCGCTTTAGCCGTCATAGGCTACATTAATATTTACGTAGCCTATCATGGGTTACCATAGGGACACAAATGGCGTCCCCTACTCAGGACGCCATTTGCATTCCAGCGGCTGGAAGCAGAGCTGGCCAGGCAGGATTCTGGGGGGGAGGAACGGATCGCCTCCCCCCCGTCGAGGATTTCGGGGGGAGGGATGGAGCGCCGCTCCCCCACCGCAGATATCCCTGGACAAAACCAGGTAAGTGTTTTGTACATCCCTAATTGGCAAGACATACAATTTGCATTATCATCAACGCTCTTATCTTATACACTGTACACATTCCTCAGCTTATAAAGTGGTGTCATATGGTGGGAGGGCTGTTTGAAAAAGTAAGAAGTCATGCTGGGTGTATTTTTCTGAATTGTGGGTATTACAGCCCAACCTCCAGTTGCACAAGGCTCAATAGCATTGCAGTCAGCAGGGTTGGAGCCTAAAAGAAGGCAATGAAGAGAAGTGACTATATGCTTATTAAAGGCAGTGTTTTAGTTGATACTATCGTGCGGTGTTTTGAGAAGCAGCAAAAATGTATGGGTTGGATCTAAATTTAGATGCATGCATCTGGGTTGGCAGAAGCAGACTTCCCCACCTCTTCACATCTATGGCAGCTCTTACAACAACCCCCCCCCCCCCGTCATGCTACATGGAGACCCCAGGGAACCCTGCTGATTAAAGTAAACTGTAGTGGAAGGGTGAGATGCTGAAAAATAGGGTGGAGGCATCTTCTATTGCCCACACCTAAATCTCAATCCAACTCACTGTAGTTAACTTTTAAAATTTTGTCTGCAATCCAGTGTGATGATGCATACCTCTGCTCCTTCGGTTTGATATGACTATGAGTGAGTATATGTTTGTGCTGGATTGTGGTCATTGTGCTCATAAAGGTAAAGGTGTCCCCAGCCAGTCGTGTCCGACTCTAGGGGGTGGTGCTCATCTCTATTTCTAAGCCGAAGAGCTCGCGCTGTCCAAAGACGCTTCCGTGGTCATGTGGCCGGCGTGACTGAACACTGAGGTGCATGGAACGCTGTTACCTTTCCCGCCGAAGTGGTACCTATTTATGTACTTGCAATTTCTTGGTTTCGAACTGCTAGGTTGGCAGGGGCTGGGACTGAAGACGGGCGCTCGCTCCGTCACGTGGCACTCAGGTCTCAAACTGCTGTCCTGCCAACCTTCCGGTCTGCAGTTCAGCGTCTTAACCACTAAGCCACCACGGTCCCTGCATTGTGCTCATACCTGGCCGTTGTTCAATATAATGTTTGACAATGAATTTATGTATGTTTAGAGTGGGTTTTCAGGGATACCTTTCCTTCTTTTTTCCACTAGATTTCTTGACAAGAGGCTATTGCAGGAAACATAAAACATGAGGCTGTTCCAGTACTCAGCTTCTCTGCATATTAAGTGTTTATTTTCCCATGAAAATTTGGGATGAAAAACAAGATCCTTAAAACGATTAGTACTTATGGAACATACTACAGATCAGGTGCCATGTTGTCTCCATTTGCAAATATTAATTGATAAGGGAGTTTTTGTTTAAGCCTTGTCTTAGGGAAGAACATTTTTTGCTGCATTTTTTCTTTTTACAAACAGCAATCAAAGTTGCTGAAACAGAACCTATAGGAATGTCTGCCTGATTTTGGCCAAGTGCCCCCTCCTCCACTTGCTTCCCATCCTACACTGTTCAGGAGGTACCCTGACCCTCTGTAGAGGCTTTGGGAGGCATATGTAGTGGGGTGGTAAATGTAGTGGGGTGGTAAATGTAGTGGGGTGGTCCTCTTCCATGAGCTTCTTCCCACTCATGGTTCAAGCTATTAAAAAGATGTTTTCGATGGAAACCATACTTTTTAAAATAAATATTCTGATGCTTGAGATAATAAATGAAACCAATAACTTTGTTAAAATTAGTGTTATTGCTGAACTGGTACCAGACCTTTGAATATACTTGTGTAAAATATACATCTCCATAACTTCTCAGGAATTTGTAAAATTTACAGCCATTCTTTTTGGGATCTCTTAAGCTGTTTATCACAGAGGATACATCCTTTCTTTAATTTTTATTTTGAGATGAAATATGTGCAATAGATTATTAAGTCTATACAGACATTTACAATGTTCAAAGTGTAAAAGGACATTTAAATATTAACACATCCAATAAATGTATAGGGCATTAATTACTATTTTCGTTTCCTTTGCCTTTGCAACTTCCTGCACACAGCTAATGAACTATTTGTCTCCTTTGCAGGAGTTTCAGTTCCCTCAGTACTGTCCTGCGATATATTTTTTCTAACAGCAGACTGCAAAGAATGATTCCTTAGTAAAAGCTGGTTGGGTGAATCACTGCATACCTCATACTCAGTTTCATCCATAGAAGTAACCTCTCTCTCTTCTGAAAAATTACGTAAGAGGGCTTGTGTATTTATCATTGCAAGTTCCTCATCAGCAACAAAATTATTTTCAAGAGGAAAGGCAGTCTCGTTTAACCTTTTCAGGGAAGGTTTTTTAACCTTACATTCTGTTCTTTTTAGTAGTTGCTTGTGCTGGGTACCAGAGCTTCGAGGTGGTTGAAATGCCCTTTTCAAAGACGGAGAGATAAATGTACAGATTGGCTTAACTGGTGGAGGGGAAGGTACTTGACAGAGCAGGTCCATCGCTTTTCTCTTCTTACAGTTTTTAGGAGTTTCTTGTAATTCTGGTGTTTTTTCTGAGCCTAGAGAAACTGGTGACTTTGAATTTAGCTTCCCAAGCATCAAAGGGCTCTGATGCCTCCGTTCACTGCTAGGAGCTGCAATCTAATTTTAAAAAGGGGAAAAACTAATTAGGTTTACATTCCCTCCATTATTTCTATCCATGAAAAACACTGGAACTAAATATTACATTACTCTTGAGGCTTGTGTGCTTATTTCTTAACTATCCCAATAAAAATTTCTATCAGATATTTAAACTGGTTATATTGGTATAATTATCACCATAAGACATTTTGGTTGAAATCCTAAGGACACTATTGATCCTAGAAGGACTTCTGAGTAAATATGTGTAGAAGTATACTGTTAATAAACTTACTGACTGTTTATTTCTTGTACCAGCTTTCCAAGGAGAAGAAAAGGGATCCAGGCCACATTCTTTAGGCAAGTTAAACACTTGTGAGCCATCTGTTTGAAGCATGTTCATTAGTTTGCATTGCGCATCTTTGCCAAAGCAGCAATCATTCTACAGCACAAAAATAGTTTTATTTTTTTAAAATCCTGCTTTTGTTTAAGAGCATTAAATATAATATTATTTATTTTTTGTGGTATTCAATAAATTAAATTAATACATACAGTGTTGGATTCAGATTTAGATGTGTGCGAGTGGGGTGGCTGAAGCAAACATCCCTGCACCATCCTCCCCAAAGGAGCCCCTCTGGCCCTCTGAAAATGCTACACAGAGGGTTGGGGGATTCTGCTGAATAGGGTGAGCTATGGCACAGGAACTTAGGCAGGGTCACCATCCATGACCTGAGCCCTTCTTGTCCAAAGAAGGCAGATCCTAGATCCAACCCAGTATGTTATAGATTACCTATCCCAGTTCATTCAACTTTTTAAAATCTCATCCCATATTCACATTGAGAAACACATTCAGACAAAGCGCTCGCTCAGTCGCTGTCTAAAGGTGCATTTAGCAAGGACCAACATTGTGGGAATATTCCTCTCTAGCATGCTCTACTACAAAGATAAAAAATGGGCCATGAGATAGATTGGATGGGACAGGAAGGAGACCTACGGCTGTGTGTATGCAGATGGGGCATGGGTGGGTGAGGCAGATGGGGCATTGACATTTGGAGGTGTGAGTTTACTGTAAAATGCAGAGAAATGGTTGAAATGTGTTTGTTTATGATGCCAAAGTACCTCATGTGTGGGCTTCTGGTTCAGCGTGGGAGGTTGAACCATTAACATGTGAGTACACAAGTGTTGCTGAATTCTCCAATTCCATTTCACTCATTAGCTGTAATAATGGTTTGGTAACTGGATCAGCAAGTTTGAATTAGTTAAGATACATATTAATAGCCTTTTATACACTTTTTCCCCTCCTCCATGCTTGCCTGGAAAAAATGTGACCCTTTGGATTATATAGTTGCAAGCAATGCCCATGATGGCAAGCCCCCAAATCACAGTGGGCAGTATCCAATGGTACTCCTACATAAAACCCATTGAAGTGAATGGGCCTAGTCTCGGTAGGACTACCGTTGGATACTGCCCAGTAATTCCACACATTTGTCTGAACATTGTGCCTCTGCATGAGCAGCTGAATGTGTGTATGTTTGCTCTGTGACCAGAACATCGAATCGTGCAGGTCCTCCATACCTAGAATGTCCAGGTAAGAGAGCCAGTGTGGTGTAGTGGCAAGAGTGTTGGACTGGGAGCTGGGAGATCCGGGTTCTAGTCCCCACTCAGCCATGGAAGCTCACTGGGTGACTTTGGGCCAGTCACACACTCTCAGCCCAACCTACCTCACAGGGTTGTTGTGAGGAAAAAATGGAGGAGGATAATGTAAGCCGCCTTGGGTTCCTTGCAAGAGGAAAAAAGGCGGGATATAAATGCAATAATAATAATAATAACACATGACTAGAGCTTGTATCTGTGATCAGCAAGTTCATACATTTCTCCACATGAATATCTTGGGAAAGCCAGGAGAGCTTATATGGACAAAAACTCCTAATCATTTATCCCTGTGGAAACTACAGTTACTCCTGCTCTAGAAATATTTTTTATTGAAGGGTGTATATTTATTAAAGAAATACACAGTGAAGTGTAATGTGTTTTACAAATAACTGCTTTTGTTAAATTATTTGTAGACTGCAGAAGGCATCCTATTTCTGGATGGGGACAGGTTGCCAGTAGCCCATTACAATAGTTTTCCAAGCTACCTAGAGACTTCCCACAGCAAAGTCCTTTTGATAAGGGCACCTAGAGAACCATCTCTCATGAATACTTGTTAATTTTTGCTTTTTATCATTGTATGGGCTTATACTGCATGGGATTTTATTGTGCAAGCTGTCTCCGGAGGGCCCTTGGCCTCAAAGGCAGCTTTCTTGTCTATGATAACATCTACATAAGACAGTATTTTAATAAAATATTTTACATCGCCTGAGTCCATTGGATAGACAAGAACAACATCCTTAACTACTCCACTAGAAAATAATGATTTTACCTCTATAGTATTTCTCATTTCATTAAATATTCCTTGGAGATGGTTTTCCTTTGGATTTGAGGAGAATGTAGAAAGATCTCCAGCAAATAAGGTGGGAATGTCTGATCTGAATTCAGGTCGCCACTGAAGATTGGTTGCAGAGATCAACGTAGAAGGAATAATTATGTCTTCAAGAGCAAGCTGCTTAAGATCTGTACAGATCTGTACTGCTATTGTATTATGATTTTTATCTGACAAGTACACCAGCGTAGAGAAACCTATATAAAAAATGAAACGTAAATTTCAACTTCACTTTTTAAGTTAAACCTTAACATTTAAACTTTGAAACTTATTAAAAATTCAAAATAAAAACAAAACATAAAATAAAATGAGACACAATGTATTGCCATAGAAATTTATGTTTTTTTCCTCCCAACTACAATCAAAGGATTGCTTAGTGTTCACCTAGATGAAGTGGACTCTAGTCCATGAAAGCTTGTGCCATATTAAATTTGTTAGGGTGGAATTCTATGCTTTTCATCTGTTTTAAAGGGGTGGGGGAGCTGTCTGGCAGATTGGAGAGGGTGGAGGGGGAAGGAGGAGGGGTAATAATGAAAACTGGGCCTTTCTGTCAGAGGAAACCAACTTGGATCCCACCCTTTATTTAAGGTGCCACATGACTCTTTCTAAAGAAATCTTTAATGTTCAATAAATGTTTGTACTGCTAATTCATACAAGAACAAAAACAATGATCTTCAACTTAAAGTAAATAAAACTAGAAAAATGGTAAAACACTCCTGCATGGGAAGAATTGCCTAAGTACAAATGAAAATACTACCAAGATTTTTTAAATTTTCATCTTCTAATTCCACAGAAAAAAATCAATTAATATACGTATTCTGTTCATAGCATGAATTTGGCAGAGAAAATCAGGTGGGACTAGTTTAATAATAAATAAATGAAATGCATATGGCTATAATTAAAGTCAGGGACAAACATATAGAACAATTATCTCCTACTGCAGTCTTCCCCAACCTGGGGCTTTCTACATGTGCTGGACAACACCCATCTTCACAACATGATCATTTATCTATGATTATAAGTCGCTTTGAGTGTCATTTTCTTGGTAGAAAGGCTGGTTACAAATAAATTATGGGAGTTTTAGTCCAAGACATCTGGAGAGTACCAGGTTGGGAAAGATTGTCCTACTGTTCTCCCCATTGGCATCAGACCTTAACAATACAGATTTTCAAATAGTAAGAGATTTGAGTTGCATTATTACTACTATTATTACTACTACCACTATTTCAGCACCACCTTTCAGGGCAAAAAATAATTTTTTTGTTTCAATAATTAAAACATACTGCTTTTCAACTAAATTGAGCCTTTATACTAGTTAGGAACGTAACCCAAAGCCATTGTTCATACAGCTCACGTGGCTTTTGCACTATAGAATTATACCCACGTTGACCAAAAAAGTCAATTATAGATTTCTGTTTTGCTGTTTCGGTAAAAGTGCAGGAACACTAAGCAAGATTACTTATTTGGAAGATGTTAAGTACCTTGAACTTTTCAGAAATGGCTGGTAGTTACTGGACTGACCAGTGTTTCCCCATGAGATTAAGTGTAAATATACTTATTTGGTTACCAAAGGAATACATATTCAGAATTTGAGAACTGAATACATAGCAGATAAAACAGAATCATAGAATTGGAAGGGGCCTACAAGGCCATCGAGTCCAACCCCCAGCTCAATGCAGGAATCCAAGTCAGAGCATCCTTGACAGGTGGCTGTCCAGCCTCGTCTTGAATGCCTCCAGTGTGGGAGAGCCCACTACCTCCCTAGGTAATTGGTTCCACTGTCGTATTGCTCTAACAGTCAGGACGTTTTTTCCTGATGTTCAGCCGGAATCTGGCTTCCTGTCACTTGAGCCCATTATTCCATGACCTGCACTCTGGGATGATCGAGAAGAGATGCTGGCCTTCTTCTCTGTGACAACCTTTCAAGTACTTGAAGAGCGCTATCCTATCTCCCCTCAGTCTTCTCTTCTCAAGGCTACACATGCTCAGTTCTTTCAGTCTCTCTTCATAGGGCTTTGTTTCCAGTCCCCTGATCGTCTTTGTTGCCCTCTGAACCTTCTCCATTTTGTCTGCATCCTTCTTAAAGTGAGGTGCCCAGAACTGGACACAGTACTCCAGATGAGGCCTAACCAGTGCTGAATAGAGGGGAACTAGTACTTCCCCGGATTTGGAAGCTATACTTCTATTACTGCAGCCCAGAATAGCATTTGCCTTTTTTGCAGCCACATCACATTGTTGGCTCATATTCAGCTTGTGATCGACAACAATTCCAAGATCCTTCTTGCTTGTAGTGTTGTTGAGCCATGTATCCCCCATCTTATAACTGTGCATTTGGTTTCTTTTTCTTAGGTGCAGAACTTGGCATTTATCCCTATTAAATGTCATTCTGTTGTTTTCTGCCCAGCGCTCCAGTCTATCCTGATCACTTTGAATTTTGTTTCTGTCTTCCAAAGTATTAGCTATCCCGCCCAATTTTGTGTCATCTGCAAATCTGATCAGCATTCCCTGCACCTCCTCCTCCAAGTCATTCATAAAAATGTTGAAGAGCACTGGGCCCAGGACTGAGCCCTGCGGTACCCCGCTCGTTACCTCTCCCCAGTTTGAGAAGGTCTCATTGATCAGTACTCTTTGAGTCCGATTCTGTAGCCAACTGTGGATCCACCACATTGTTGTTTCATCTAGCCCACTTGGAGCTAGTTTGCTCATCAGGATATCATGGAGCACTTTGTTGAAAGCTTTGCTGAAGTCGAGGTATATGATGTCTACAGCATTCCCACGGTCCACAAGGGAGGTTACTTGATCCAAAAAATGAGATCGGATTCATCTGGCAGGATTTGTTCTTGACAAATCCATGTTGGCTTCGAGTAATCACTGCATTGTTTTCAAGGTGCTTCCAGATGGATTGCTTTATCATCTGCTCCAGAATTTTCCCAGGGATTGATGTCAGACTGACTGGTCTGTAGTTCCCAAGTTCCTCCTTTTTACCCTTTTTGAAGATAGGGACATTAGCCCTCCTCCAGTCATCTGGCACTTCACCCGTCCTCCATGATTTTTCAAAGACAATAGACAGCGGTTCTGAGAGTTCTTCTGCCAGTTCCTTTATTACTCTAGGATGCAGTTCATCTGGCCCTGGAGATTTAAACTCATTCAAAGTAATTATGTGTTCCTTGACCATATGCCTATCGATCTCAAGCTGCAATCCCGCCCCTTCGGCCTGTACTCCGCCTTTGCCAGGGGCATCATAGACCCTCTTTTGGGAGAAGACTGAGCCAAAGTAGGAACTGAGCACCTCTGCCTTTTCTTTGTCATCTGTTATCATTTTGCCATCCTTATTTAATAGCTGAACCACCATTTCTTTCCTCTGCCTTTTACTATGCACGTAGCTGAAGAAAGCCTTTTTGTTGCTTTTAGCATCCCTCACTAACCTCAGCTGGTTCTCAGCTTTAGCCTTCCTGACGCCATCCCTGCAATTCTGTGCTACCTACCTGTACTCTTCCTTTGTTACTTGGCCTTCTTTCCACTTCCTATATGTGTCCTTTTTTGTTTTCAGGTCATCCCTAAGCTTTTTGTGAAGCCACACTGGCTTCTTCTATTGTCTTCCACCTTTTCTTCCTGCTGGAATTGTTTGTGACTGTGCCTTGAGAATTTCCTTTTTTAAAAGCTCCCACCCATCTTGGACTCCTTTTCTCATTAGAGTCGCTTGCCATGGGACCTTACTGATCATTGTTCCGAGTTTATTAAAATCAGCTTTCCTAAAATCCAGGGTACGCATTTGACTACACTCACGTTCTGCTTCCCTTAGAACCAAGAACTCAAGTACAACATGGTCGCTTTCCCCCAGAGTTCCTGTAACTGCCACTTTATCCGCTAAGTCATCTCTGTTGGTTAGGATCAAGTCAAGGACAGCCGATCCTCTAGTTCCTTCCTCTACTTTCTGTAGGAGGAAGTTATCCGCCACACAAGTCAGGAATTTCCTGGAGGGGCCATGTTTTGCAGAATTTGTCTCCCAACAAATATCAGGGAAATTGAAGTCCCCCATTACTACTACATCATGCTTCCTTAAAACATTGGCAATTTGCTTTTCAAAAGTTTCATCCTCGTCTTCTCCTTGATTGGGTGGTCGGTAGTAGACTCTGACCATCAGGTTCCTTTTATTCTTTGTGCCATTTATTTTAACCCAGATGCTCTCGATGGGGCTACCAAGCTCCTCCTCCTGTATTTCTGTGCAGTGATACGTATTTTTCACATACAGTGCAACCCCACCTCCCTTTCTGTTCCTCCTGTTCTTTTTGAACAAGTTATATTCTTCAATTGCTGTATTCCAGTCATAAGAGTCATCCCACCAAGTCTCAGTTATACCTATCAAGTCATAATTTCCCTCTTGTATTAGGAGTTCAAGTTCGTTCTGTTTGTTTCCCATATTCTGGGCATTAGTATATAGACATCGAAGACCATGTGCTTTATAGTCTGGCTTTTTTCCTACATGTGTCTGAAGACTATTATTGGGAGCTATTAGAGCTGTTCTCTCCGTTGTGGTGCATGCGCCTTTGTCCATTGTTACCCCCAACTTTGCATCTCCCTTCCCCGTAGGATTCAGTTTAAAGCCCTCCTGATGAAGTTCTTCATGCTGTGGCCAAACACATTCTTCCCATCCTTTGTGAGGTGCAGCTCGTCCCTTGCCAACAGCCCATCTTCCAGGAAGTATAGCCCGTGGTCCCAGAATCCAAATCTCTCTCGTCAGCACCACCTTTGTAGCCAGTCATTCACCCGGAGTATTTTTCGTTCCCTTTCTATCCCTCTTCTAACTACTGGAAGGATGGATGAGAAAACTATCTGGGCTCCAAAGTTCTTGAGTTTCCTTCCCAAAGCTTCAAAGCCTGACGTGATTTCTTCATAGCTCCGCTTGGCAGTATCATTTGTTCCCACATGGATGAGAAGAAAGGGATACCTGTCAGTGGGCTTTATGAGTGCAGGCAACCTTTCAGTCACATCTCTAATCCATCCTCCCGGGAGACAACATACCTAGCAAGTCCACGGGTCTTCGCGACATACTTGGGTCTCGATCCCACGCAGCAAGGAGTCTCCCACTACTACCACACTTCTCTTCTTGTTGTTGTAGGCCTGAGTTTCATCGCCTCTGTTTGACTGACCTTCAGCCTCTTGCTCACTCTCATTTAGGTTCCCCTGTGATTCTTCCTCTGCAGGCTGTCCTCCAGTCTCATCCGCAAGTACCTGGAATTAGTTCCACAGCTCCACTGGTGCAGAGTGGTGTCTAGTTCTTCTTCTCTTAACTGTCACCCTTTTCCAAGGAGTATACTCCATTTTTCTTCACCTCAGCATTTCCCACTTCTGCCTCATCTTGCTGTTGCTCCTCAAGCTTCTGGTCTTCCTTTTGCTGCTGTAGTTCTCCCATTTTGTCCAAGAACTCTTTGTGTTCTCTTATTCCCCAGAGGGTCGACAGTTGCCGCTCGAGTCCATTTACTTTTTCTTCCAGCAGCGTGATCAACTTGCACTTGTTGCAGGTGTAGGCCATGTTGTTCTCAGGCAAGAAAACAAACATTGCACACACCTTGCAGGTCACCACCACTGGAGAGTCTTGTCCTTCCATAGCCTCTTTTCCCTTTTTGTGTCTAGTGTTGTGATTGTTCTAGACTAGCCTGTGCCTGCTCCTCCACTCAGTAGAGGTTAAAAGCAGAGTCCCACTGGTGTGGAAGTGTGTGTAACAAGACAAATAAATGAAAAAAATGTTTGTTAAAAAAGAGAAAAAAAATGTTAGGGGCCTCCCCCTTGACCTCCCCTGGCCAACTCCTGTTTGCTCCCCCTGTCCACTCACTCTGGTTGCTCGCTCTCTGGGAGCTTGCTTGCTTCTGTAGTCCCTGGACCAGCTGGAGCAGCTTGCTCTGCTCTGCTCAGCTGGGAGGCGGGAAACAGACTGAAGCTTCCTGCCCACTCAGCTGCTGGGAGTACTCAGGCCACATACCCCCAATTCAGAAGTACTAGTTCATTCAAGTGTGGCCACTGGATGGTTCTGTTGAGACACAGCTTGGTACCTCATAGATCATATGAAGACTTGCTAGTCCCTGAGAAGTCCACAATAATAAATATAATACATGAGCTATTGTGTCATTTATAATGCTTTACATTGAAATTCAAATATTTTCCTCTGGTTCCTTTTCTAAATATAAAAAAAAATCCATGGTTTCATGTTGGGATTAGAAGTATAGGCTCTAACATCTTATATTAGAATTAAATGTAATTGGGAACCAGCTAATTTTTAAAAGATACACAATAGCGGAAGTATAAAAAATTAATTTTAAAAATCTGATTTCTATAAAATTTTAAAAATATAAAACATACTTAAAAACATATTTGGTTTTTCTCTAGCCTAATAAAGATTTAGACTGAGAACATATACATGATCTGTTTAAACAGACAATACAACTGAGCACTGCTTGCAACATACCTGTTCCTCTCCTAAGAGAAATTATATATCCCACTAAATCCACTTCAGAACAGGCCGGTCGGAAAGAGGGTCCCAACAGGTTGCTGAACCTCAGAGATTCCCTTGACTGGTAAACTTGTGATAGGATCTCTTGAGAGACCTAATAGAATTTTGAACAATGACACTGTAAAGGTTACTTACACTTTTAGCTTAATTCACATTTACAGGTCATAATACTTACTGGTAGCTGCAGATACTGAGTTTTCTTGGTAGCTGTAAGCTGTATATTGGTAGCCTCAGACTTGCTTTTGGACTGAGATGCACCTAACTGGAAGATTCTATACCGACCTCCTTCCTTTAAAATGTTACAGACATCTGATGATGGCCGCCAGATGTTTAATATAATTTCTAAAACGTAAAATTAATATATTAGCCTTCAACATAGGCCATCCTTCAGGAAGCATATGAAGTACAGAATCATTTACATCTGGGCTAGCCAAGAACACTGAGGCTTATTTTGATTTTTTTAATGTTAGTATTTACATAGGCAATAACCAATGCTGCCGGGACACCTCTGCTGATTATCTTGTGCCAGCCAAACCCACTGCTGGCTAAACAGGAAGCTAGCGCTTCCTAGAGCAATCCTAGAAATGAGCCAAAATGCTCATTTCCGAACAGGACAAGTCAGCAGAGTTCCCTTCTGTGAGGTCCGCTGACCTTTTCTATTCCAGAAATGACCATTTTGGCTTGTTTCCAGGATTGCTCTAGGAAGCGCTAGCTTCCTGTTGTGCTGGCGGTGGGTCCCACTGGCACAGAGGCAGCACTGGATACTACCCCCTAGTGAAACAGGTACAAAGAGTTCCATGGGGGACATAAAATTAATTCAGATAATCAAGAGATATGACATTTAATCACATATTCTTCCTCTGCTTACTCATGCCTTCACTTTCCCCTTCTTCTGAGTTTCTGTGTCTGTTTTAGTTTGTAAGCCCCTTGGGGTAGGGATTTGTCATATCTACTCTTTGCATAGCATCGCTTACAACGTACATAGATGGTGTTACAAAATAAATATCAAATAAAAACCTAAACAGATTTATTGTCCTGCCTTTCTAGTACCTGTGTACCACTCAGAGAGGATTAGGATTCTAATCTTACTAACCTTTTACTTTTTCTTCTTTTCTGTAATCCACAATTCGTAGTTTGATTAAAGTGGATACATCCCTCCTGCAGGAACTGTGTTCCTCCTGTTCAGCAGATTCCACTGCCTTCCTGAACTCTGCTTCTATCTGTGCTTGTTTTTTATCATTTACCATCTGTCTATGATTATTCAAAGCTTTTAGTTGCTCCTCACTGAAATAGCTCTGCAATCACAATGGTAACATTTGATCATATCTTCATCAATAGATATAGAAAAAAAGCCTATTATAAGTTCCAGTTTCATAAAAATATGTTGGGTTTTTAAAACAAGGAGCTTTTTGTTTTTTAGTTTTTAAACCTTGTCATGTATCAGCTTCAGAACCTAAAACTCTAAATCAAGTACTGGCGTTATTATATCAAGTCATGTCTACAAAAATTCAAATGAAATTTCTGTCATGGCCACTAACTGAATTGTTACGAATTGGTTCAAACATTCAAAGAAATAAAAGCAGCATCACAATGATTCTTATTTTGTTTGTTTGTTTGTTTCTAGTGTGAATGTCCGACTTGCATCTTGCCAATAGCTCCGTTCACGAGCTCTACAAACCCAGGTTCTTGTATGAACTGGCTCTTATTTTCCTACTTTGTAGGAAAATAAATTAACAATATTCCTTCACCAGAAACTAGCCTATCTTAAATTTAATTTCAAATTCTACTAAACACTTCACTCTCATCCTTCTACCTTATCAAACTCCAGGAGGACACATGGGCAAGAGAAGTAATCCAGAAACTGGCATTCATATAGATGGTATTTATTTTCTAATTCTCTCCACACACATACATCCACCCCAACTTGTCCTAAATTCATTTCATTTTTGGCTCTAGAAGACATGGTTTAAAGATAGTGAGGGATGCCATTATGTTGATATAAGAGTATAAATAATTCTAGGACTTGAAACACATCCTTACCTCCATGTAAGCTGGATCAGCAGCTTTAAGAATTGCTTCATAAAGCTCTGCACCATCTTGCAAAGAGCGAATCTGCTGCCTTGTTAATGCACGGGATCGCAGTACTCTTTTGCCTTCATCTATTTGTAAGAAGTTTGCTTAAATTTATAACCCACTCCAGATAACAACTATAAAGAGGACTAAAGACTACATTAAAATAGAGTAAAATTAGATTTAATTAAAACGATAATGAAACAATTCCACACTCAAAATCCAGCCCAGATAAGCCTAGTAACAATTCCAGAACTGGAATATGATTTTTTTTTTAAGATTAAATTTTTAAAAATCCAATTAATTTTTTAAAAATCATTGATTTTTATCCACTCTGGAAGTGGATACAAGAACAGGTTACAACTTTATTGGATGCAGCTGCAGCGTGGAAAGGCAAGGGTCATGGGTCAGCCAGCATCTTGTTCTGGCTGACCCAGATGTTGCCAGAAATGCCTGAGCCAGCCTGCCTGCTGGGGCAATGCCAGAAGGTAGACAGCAATAGCTGCTGACAACTTGGCACTGCTCCTGCAACTGTCGCTTGTGCATCTGGAAGTGTGGCCATGGGGTAAGAACCTGGGTTGGTGTAACCCATGCCCCATAGCTCTGAGGGGGCCTTTCTGAATGAGGGAGTAGGAGTCTAACCCTCCCCAGTCATCTAGTGAATAAGTATCCTGTCTAATACCACCACCACCACCACCAGTGAAGTATATAGCTGGAATTGTTACAAAAGCAGAATTTCCTGTGGGGAATAACTTGAATTTACTATTAGGGGATGATGAAGGCTGTGAGGAAGGCAAATACCCAAAGATCAAAGGCAGTCTATCATGATCCTGGGTAAAATTCCTTCTCAGCCCCATCAACTCATGGCTAATCCTGGGTCCATAGCAGTGTGAAGAATGTCTTAATACCATATGTTAACGCAGTGAAAATTGGGTGGGTAGGTTGGGTGGGTAAATTGGGTGGGTAGACGGAAGCGTCTTCGGACAGCGCTGGCTCTTCGGCTTAGAAACGGGGATGAGCACCGCACCCTAGAGTCGGACACGACTGGCTGGGGACACCCCTTACCCCCTAGGTTGGAAAGCAACTGGTCAGGTTTGGGAAGGCCCTCCCTTTTGTCTCTGAAATCCACTCAGGTGGGCTTCCACCCCCAAGGTGCCCCTGTTGGTTGGGAGAGGAGGCTGGCTGATGCAGCAGCAGGGCACAAGACAGACAATGGTATCTCACCCATCTAGTTCCCATCATTAACTTCTCCTCCACCCCAGCCCAACCAAAGTAGCCCACCCCTGAAAACAGGGACCTCAGCTTCTCTCCCTTGTGTCCAACCACTTTGTGGTATGCACCTTTTGTAACTCATTCCTATTGGGATGCTGATTAGCACATTCCACATTGAAGTTTTAAATCTTCGGTGGCAGCACCATGTGAGGCACAGACTGCAATAGTAACACTATTGTGGCCATAGACGAGAGCACTCATGAACTGAGTCCTGTATGTTGGAAACTTGGTTTGTATGTGAACTAGGGATGTACGAAAGTCACTTACCTTTTAACGAAATTGACTGGCGGTGGGGGGGAGGCGCTCCGTCCCTCCCCCCCGAAATTCTGGCCGGGGGGGGAGGCGCTCCGTCCCTCCCCCCCCCGAATCCTGGCTGGCCGGGTCCGCAAATGGCGGCAGCTGTAGCCGCCGCTGTTTGCGTCCCTGCAGTCAGCCGTGATAGGCTACGTAAATGTTTACGTAGCCTATCACGGCTGATTTAAAAGAAAAAAAACAACGCGCGTATGCAAATGGCGGCGCCCATGGGTTTTTGCGTTCCTTATTTTGACACGTCTTAGTCTACGTAAACATTTACATTGACTAAGATGGCGAAAATAAGGGGAACGCAAAAAGCGTAGCGTCTACGCTATTTGCGTTCCCCTTATTTTCGCCGTCTTAGTCAATATGTAGACTAAGACAGCGAAAATAAGGGGAACGCAAATAGCGTAGACGCTACGCTTTTTGCGTTCCCCTTATTTTCGCCATCTTAGTCTACGTAAATGTTTACGTAGACTAAGACGTGTCAAAATAAGGAACGCAAAAACCCATGGGCGCCGCCATTTGCATACGCGCGTTGTTCTTTTTCTTTTAAATCAGCCGTGATAGGCTACGTAAACATTTACGTAGCCTATCACGGTATTTTTAAAAAATCTAGCCGTGATAGGCTACGTAAAGATTTACGTAGCCTATCATGTATTTTTTTTTTTTTTAACTGGAAATGGCGGCGGTGGCAGCTGGTCGGAAGACCGGCCGCCACCGAACCGCCACCGGAGCCCCTGCTGCCAGGAAGATTCGCCCAAGGTAAGTCCCATCCTGCGGCAGACCGTTTCGCCACCGATTTCGGGAGGCCGAATGCGCTGGCATTCGGCCTCCCCGAGATTCGTGGCGAAATTCTCTGACATCCCTAATGTGAACAGAACATGATACAAGTTGGAGGAACATAGGTACTGTGTTTCAGTGGACCTGCCTTTCATTGGAAGTAACTGTATCCCTCCTGATGTTGCCTCATATATTTTATCATATGCAGGATCTACTGCTCACTGCTTACTGAGCATATTAGGACTGATTGCTATTAAGTATTCTCTAACTTAGTGTGTTAAGGCATGGCCTTGGTGTACAAAATGAAGCAGGACAAAGGCTAATTGAGTTTTGCCAAGAGAACACGCTGATCATAGCAAACACGCTTTTCCAACAGCACAAGAGGCGACTCTACACATGGACATCACCAGATGGTCAATATCAAAATCAGATTATGTCCTTTGCAGCCAAAGATGGAGAAGCTCTATACAGTCAGTACAAACAAGACCTGGAGCTGACTGTGGCTCAGATCATGAGCTTCTTACCGCAAAATTTCAGCTGAAATTGAAGAACGTAGGGAAAACCACTAAACCACTCAGGTATGACCTAAATCATATCCCTTATGAATATACAGTGGAGGTGAGGAATAGATTTCAGGGATTAGACCTGATAGACAGAGTGCCTGAGGAACTATGGACGGAGGTCCGTAACACTGTTCAGGAGGCAGCAACTCAATCCATCCCAAGGAAAAAGAAATGCAAGAAAGCAAAGTGGCTGTCTGATGAGGCTTTACAAGTAGCTGAGGAAAGAAGGGAAGTGAAAAGCAAGGGAGAAAGGGGAAGATATATCCAACTGAATGCAGAGTTCCAGAGAATAGCAAGGAGAGACAAGAAGACCTTCTTAAATGAACAATGCAAAGAAATCGAGGAAAAGAATAGAATGGGAAAGACTAGCGATCTCTTCAAGAAAATCGGAGCTCTCAAGGGAACGTTTTGTGCCAAGACGGGCATGATCAAGGACAAAGAACGCAGGGACCTAACAGAAGCAGATGACATTATGAAGAGGTGGCAAGAATACACAGAAGAACTATACAGGAAAGATCTGAATGTCCCTGATAGCCATGATAGTGCAGTCACGGAACTTGAGCCAGACATCCTAGAGAGTGAAGTCAAGTGGGCCTTAGGAAGCATTACTAACAACAAAGCTAGCGGAGATGACAGTATTCCAGATGAGCTATTTAAGTTCCTAAAAGATGATGCTGTTCAAGTGCTGCACTCAATATGCCAACGAATTTGGAACACTCAACAGTGGCCACAAGACTGGAAAAGGTCAGTTTACATTCCAATTCCAAAGAAGAGCAATGCCAAAGAGTGTTCAAACTACCGTACAATTGCGCTCATTTCACATGCCAGCAAGATTATGCTCAAAATCCTACAAGCTAGGCTTCAGCAGTATGTGAACCGAGAACTACCGGAAGTACAAGCTGAGTTTCGAAGAGGCAGAGGAACTAGAGAACAAATCGGCAACATTCGCTGGATCATGGAGAAAGCAAGAGAATTCCAGAAAAACGTCTATTTCTGCTTCATTGACTACGCTAAAGCCTTTGATTGTGTGGATCACAACAAACTGTGGCAAATTCTTAAAGAGATGGGAATACCAGACCACCTTACCTGTCTCCTGAGAAACCTGTACAAGGGTCAAGAAGCAACAGTAAGAACTGGACATGGAACAACCGATTGGTTCAAAATTGGGAAAGGAGTACGACAAGGCTGTATATTGTCGCCCTGCTTATTTAATTTATATGCAGAGTACATCATGAGAAACGCCAGGTTGGATGAATCACAGGTCGGAATTAAGATTGCTGGGAGAATTATCAACAAATTCAGATACGCAGATGATACCACCCTAATGGCAGAAAGCGAAGAGGATCTAAAGAGCCTCTTGTTGAGGGTGAAAATGGAGACTGCAAAAGCTGGTTTGAAATTCAGCATTAAAAAAACTAAAATCATGGCATCTGGCCTCATCACTTCCTGGCATATAGAAGGGGAAGAAATGGAAGCAGTGACAGATTTTATTTTCTTGGGCTCCAAGATCACCGCAGACGGTGACTGTAGCCATGAAATTAAAAGACGCTTGCTCCTTGGGAGGAAAGCTATGGCAAACCTAGACAGCATAGTAAGAAGCAGAGACATCACCTTGCCGACAAAGGTCCGTCTAATCAAAGCTATGGTTTTCCCAGTAGCAATGTATGGCTGTGAGAGCTGGACTATAAGGAAAGCTGAGCGCCGAAGAATCAATGCTTTCGAACTGTGGTGCTGGAGAAGACTCTTACAAGTCCCCTGGACTGCAAAGAGGTCAAATCAGTCCATCCTAAAGGAAATCAACCCTGAGTGCTCATTGGAAGGACAGATACTGAAGCTGAAGCTCAAATATTTTGGCCACCTAATGCGAAGAGAAAACTCTCTGGAAAAGAGCCTGATGCTGGCAAAGACTGAAGGCAAAAGGAGAAGGGGATGGCAGAGGATGAGATGGCTAGATAGCATCACTGATGCAATGAATATGGACTTGAGCATGCTCCGGGAGAGAGCGCAGGACAGGAAGGCCTGGCGTGCTATGGTCCATGGAGTCACGAAGAGTCGGACACGACTGAACTACAACAAACTTAGCGTGTTCTCTGCCACTTACAGGTGTTTCTAAACCACTTGATTTCCAATCACACATTGGTACCCACTGCTGGATAGCTGCTATTAGTGGCATTAATGAGATGACAAGTCAAGAAAAGATAATAAAAATACAATGAAAATTGCCAATTTAGAATATGTCTAGGCATATTACAGGAATGGGTATAAAATTACTATTTAAGATTGTCTTAAAAATCTTTGAGGAATTTCCACTAAGAAGAAAATATACAAATCTACCAAAGCCTCAAAGGGTATATCAAAGAAATTCAGTTGTGTTTATAAGATTAGATACAAAGAACTGTGACCATAAGGAAAACAGCTGCTAGTGTTGTTCTGTAATCACCTGTGTAAATTTTGCACAGTGATAGAACAGGTAAATTCTATAGCAGTTTTCATGCTTTTGCAAGATGTTGTAAAGCAAATCAATTTTTCAATTTAGTTCCGCTTTTCTTATGCAATGCGTTAGTGTGAAGTGCAACACATACTGCCATGAACAGAAGACATCTGCATATGCAGAAGGCCACCTCTGGATCCACAAACCAGAGTGTATTATTGTATAAATTAAAATATGTCTCCAAACCATAACAGACATTATGGTCAGTGGTCAAAAAATAGTTAAACAGTGTTGATATTTTACCCTCATTCTTTTCAAATTCAGCTTGTATTTTTGCAAGCAATGCTTCTAAGGTTTTTTGGCGGTTCTCAGCATGTTTTGCAGCTTCTCTTTCTTCTGCTCGACAGTTACGAAACACATAGGACCCTGTTGATATTTTTTCCATCCACTGCAATAAATATTCACTGAAAATTAGTAGCCGCCTACTTAGTTTTAGTTTTGTATCACAAGAAAATTAGTTGAAATGACTGAAAGTAATCATTTTATATTAAAGTACTCTACCTGTGTGGGATAAACTCTTTGAATAATGACATCAATGCAACCAACAGTCCCACCATCACTAAGGAGTGATGACAAAGGCAAAGAGAATGGCCGGGGATCATGATAATATCCTAATTTGGCATACCATCGAGCACGTCGAGTACTGTTAGCTGAAATCTAAAACAACATTATTAAATGTCTGCAAACGTAGTTGCTACAAAGTGGCCCAGTGGTTCTGTAGATTCTTATGTATAGTTTTGGTTAAACTCTGCAAGCAAATGAACTTTACAATTTATGAAGTTTAATAGATAGCCTACACACACTTTCAGTCTGTACTTGGAGTTTGTGGAAGCTTATCAGGGGATCCTCAATAAGAAGTTCAAGTACTGGCAGACATATGTGCTGTACAAAATTTTTAAAAAACAAAAGGTTCTAGCCCATAGACTTACAATCTGTAAGACAAATACAACAAGGAAGGGGTAGGGAATTGGAACCAATGTAGAATGCATTTTCCCCTGTAATCCACCATCTATTCCTAAAGCAATATACAAAGAAATAGTAGCAGCTTGAAATATAATTACTTAATTAAAAGTGTTTTTAATTTTACCTTTAGCATAAGGGATTCTGGTGCTTCCAATGGAGTGGTTGCATCCTGAGAACCCACAAGTTCTGCCCCATGTACAACTATCTTCTGGCCTACAGTCAGCCTCTGTCTATTCAACAGTGATTGAAGAGGAGGGTCCAAGACAGCCTTAATTGCATACCAGCCATCTGTAACTTCAACAACTGCCACTTCTTTTTTGCCTTCCTCAGCAGTGGCTTTATTACCACAGATTTGAGACATATTTGCATTTAATGATATGATTTTAGAGATGCACAGTATGATTGTTTTAGCAGCAATATCATCTCTCTCTGTTATCCTTTTGATGGCTGACCGATGACTTTTGTCAACCTCCACGTCATATCTTTCAAAAGAAAAAAATACAATGGCTTCAAATTAGATGTGGGAGAAAAACATTTCTAAGAGGCAGTTTCCTGCTAAAATAATAGTGCTCACTTTTAAGGAACAAAACTACATTTTATTGTGATAGCAGAGATGTATGTTGAATCACAGGTCGGAATTAAGATTGCCGGGAGAATTATCAACAACCTCAGATACGCAGATGATACCACCCTAATGGCAGAAAGTGAAGAGGATTTAAAGAGCCTCTTGTTGAGGGTGAAAGTAGAGAGTGCAGAAGCTGGTTTGAAACTCAACGTTAAAGAAACGAAGATCATGGCATTTGGCCCCATCACTTCCTGCCATATAGAAGGGGAAGAAATGGAAACAGTGACAGATTTTACTTTCTTGGGCTCCAAGATCACCGCAGATGGTGACTGTAGCCATGAAATTAAAAGACGCTTGCTCCTTGGGAGGAAAGCTATGGCACACCTAGACAGCACAGTAGGAAGCAGAGACATCACCTTGCCGACAAAGGTTCATATAATCAAAGCTATGGTTTTCCCAGCAGTAATGTATGGCTGTCAGAGCTGGACTATAAGGAAGGCTGAGCACCGAAGAATTGATGCTTTCGAACTGTGGTGCTGGAGAAGACTCTTACAAGTCCCCTGGACTGCAAGGAGGTCAAATCTGTCCATCCTAAAGGAAATCAACCCTGACTGCTCATTGGAAGGACAGAGACTGAAGCTGAAGCTCAAATATTTTGGCCACCTAATGCGAAAAGTCCCTGGAAAAGGCCCTGATGCTGGTGGGAAAGATTGAAGGCAAAAGGAGAAGGGGACGGCAGAGGATGAGATGGCTAGATAGCACACTCTGGGAGAGAGCGCAGGACAGGAAGGCCTGGCGTGCTATTGTCCGTGGGGTAACGAAGAGTCGGACACGACCGAACGACTGAACAACAACAACAAAGAGATATATGTAACTGTAGAAATAATTTTTAAACTAAAAAAAAATTAAAATTTTGTGTATGTCAAGAGTCATAGACTTAACAATGTAGAAGAGTCACATTCCAAATCTTAAGCTGTATTATACCTGTACTTCAGTTGAAGTAGTACCCTTTCTGGTGTCAAACATTTATTGGCAAATTCCTCTGGAAATGCAACTTCCATTGCTGCCAGTTTCCATATGATCCACCTATAGTGGTTGTACACCCAGGCTTTAGAAATTAATTTTGGATCAACAGCAGGTGTGTCACACAAAGCCCTGTGCAAAATTATCAGAATATCCATCAAGTTATTAGAAAACAAGCCTTTAAAGTTACCAACATACAAAACTACTACCGTCAAAATGGTAACTACCATAAGAACTACACTTTTTAAATACCTGTTTGGTGATTATTTTTAATAGGTCTCCTCAAAAGCCTGATCCATAACGAACTTGGCATTCCTGAGATCCTAACCATGGTTAGGAACTCAGGAATGCCTCCTGTGTTCATCTTCAAATGTTTTCCCCTTTTATTTTTGGATCTCACCATGCTTGTGTTATTTGTCTCAACATTTCTTCTAGCCACAGATAGCTCCAAACCACTGTTAAACAACCAGAAACCTTACGCCTGCACCAATTCAGCCAAAGTTAAACCTTTTTAATTTCCTTCATAACCCTTCTCCATTAAAATGAATTGGACTTAAAAGTGCTGAATCGTGGCCTTCTATTTATGTTTGGATTAGAAATTACTTACGAAGATAGCAGCAAAATAATTATAATAATTTTAAAGCATCTCTAGCATGAATATCAACACACAGCACTAATGACTCTTCTTACAGTAAGAGTAACTTGTAGCAATAAATTGTAACTGGCTGTACTAAAATTCTTTATCTATCTATCAATCAATCAATCAATCAATCAATCACAGAGTTTTCAAGTGAAGTAGCGATTAAGGAGCTTTTGAAGGGTATTAAAGATAACTTTTCCAAAAAAGCATATGGCTAGTTTTTTATAGGTTTAATACAATTCTACCTCGTTTAATTATCTGCAATGTCCTGTTCCTATTAATTATAGTTTCCCAGAGAGGTTTATAGAGTACACCACTTTGGAATTTCTCATGTATTAAATAGAAACAGTTTCTTTGAATTTACTTTGCATCGCAAAATTGAAAAAGTTCTGTACTGCAACATTAAAACATTCACTCATAGTTCATAACTATAACATTTAATAACAAGTTGCATACAATAAACATGCAAATCCCCAACAGGTACCTGTAGAATTCTTCTTTTCCTGCCCTTCCCTCATCGCTAGGAATAAGATATCCTCCATCAGCCAATTGTATTCCATGTCTTTCTAGAAAATACTCTCTACTGAAAAAATCCTGGATGATAAATTGAAAATCTTCTGCATTTCTGCTGTTAATTTTTATGCACTGCCTGGAAATGCCAAATGCATACAACTGAAAGGGTAAGAGACAGGTTGAATACTTTAGTGTTATTAAACATGTCAGTTACCTGAACATCAATACACATTTCTTAGAAATGATTAACTGTATTTCTTGAAGGTTAGGAATTCAAGATTATGAAGTCAAGGGCAACAAAGTTCCAAAGATTTGGGTTCTTTATGGAAAGCGCTCTATTAACAATTCTTTGAAGACTGAATATTAGAATTGTAACTTTTAAGCCCCCTTAAAGTCCAGTAAGAAAGGTGATACACAGTAATCAGGTCTCAAACTATGTGCTATTTGTATTCTAACAAATTAGATGTACAGTCACACATTTGACATCTTCTTCCACGATCGGGCTTTCATGGAAGAATTCAAGGTTTTGTAGAAAGAGCCCCTTGAAATCAGGCAGCCATGAACGTTATAATGTCTGCTCAAGCTCTAGGGATCCTAGATCAAGGTATCTTGATGGTCAGATCAGGGCTTTCTTTGGACCAAATAACAAACCATGGTTTATTGTTACCAGAACAAGTTGCAGCAAGTATTGGGCTTGTGTACTCCCACCTACCCTATCTTCCTCCAGCATGACTGGGAGGAGTTCTGAAGCTTTTGCTTCTTTTTTAGAATAACCAGTTATGCTGCATGCACACTGTGCATGCAAATTATCCCTATGCATTAGAATGTAATCAACAATAATAATTTCAGCACCAGGCACAGCATCCAGTAATCTGGCTACCGTGAAGAGCCTTTGATACTAGCTTGACAAGAAACCACAGAAATCAGTGAAAAGAAATAATTTTGTCTCATTGTGTCATTAAATCTGTCCTGTTTTGTTTTAGTCATTTTGTACAACTACTAAAATATAAATGTTGTCATCTTTCCTTTCAAAGCAGAAGTTCATAAATACATGCCTACCAAAATACTGACAAGTTTTGCATGACCAAAACAAGCCACTGTGGCCATTTCCTTGATTACGTGCCTGGGCATGGCTTGTTGTGTTGTATGAACCCAGGCAGCACAGCTTCTTTGAGGGGGAAGTAACCTGCAAAAAACTGATGGCCTGTTGTTGGATTGAGAGTTGTTTACCCCTCAAACAAGCCATGGTTCAGGCAGCATGACAAGCTATGCCTGGGTGGGTAATTAGGCTAATGGTGCCCAGCATGCACTGCCGATTTAAACAAGCCACCGTGGCTAATTTAAGTCACAACGGCTTACTCAATTGTGCGAACTCGCCCATTCTTACTAGCTTCGCAACAAGCAGCCTCCTAAACTTCAAACTATGGTTTAGTAGATGTAGTAGGCTGGCTTGTTCTGAAGCTGGTAACCATAGTTTCCCAGTATGGATGGAACAGGAAACTGTGATCACACCTTCCTGGTTGGATTGCTTGACTCACAAAGAGGCTGCGTGTGTGTGGAATCGCACATCACTTTAAGCCGTGGTGGTTTATAACATACTCACTGTACCTTATAAGCTGCATCCCCCATATGATCAGACAAATGAGCTACTGTGTGTAGCTTACTGTCCCTGGCTCACCCATCCTCCCTCTACAGTCCTCCTGCTCGGTTGGGATGGTATCCCAGCTTCCTTTGCACTAGATACCACTCCCTGCCCACACATCGCAGTTACTATCTCTGAGCTACCCAAAGGAGCAAAAACCCTAGGAGCACCTAAAAGGGGATGGCCTCTATAAACCTTTGGAAGTTTGCAGGATCGGGACAAATCTTCATACACAGCTACCCCTAGCTGGGAGGCACCCAATACACTATCAAAACCCTGCATCCCTTCCTCCCCCATGCCTTTAGTTTCCCCCACCAGCAGTACCATGCTTTTGACAGAGGCTTCTTTTTCCACTGTGCACTGTGTTGCAGTAGAGCGATTTTGCAGTAGCAGTGTTTCACCCATTCACTATTTAGCAGTTGCGCACTTGGAGATAGTGCGATTGGCACTATAAAGAGCAGCTCGTTCTTTTAACTGTTCACTATGTCGCTGTAGCGCTATTTTGCGGTTGTGCACTTGGGATATAGGGTGACTGGCGCTATACAAAGCAGCTCCTTGTTTTTACTTTGCACTATGCTGCAGTAGCACAGTACTGCTATTTCAGTGTTTCAGGGGGGTTTCAAGCTTTTGTCATTGGCTATCTGTACCTGGCTGCTAGGCAGATCTCAGAAACGGAGATCTGCCGCCTGGAGCAGAGCGGTGGCAGCAGTTTTGATCGCTCTTCCCAAGCGACTTTGTAGGCGATCTTTAAACTCCTCTTTAAGCCACTCTGGAGCACCACATGACACAATAAGCCACAAAGGTTTAAATAAACCTCACTGCAGGCCATGGCTTATCAGAGTGGCTTATTTTGGTTTAATAAGCCACCCTGGCAGGGGAAAACCGCTCACAAATGACATGATAAGACATGATGATTTATAAGCTACTGTGAGTAGTTTAAAAACCACCATGGCTTATTGTGACATGCAAACACAGTCTGTGTGTAGGCAAATAATGTGAGACAAGATTGTCCAAACGGGCCATACAGTGTACGTACCTGTTCACTGAAGTAATAACGAGGCAATTTATCTTGCACTGCAACTTTCAGAGGAATTCTGCAAGGAGCAGAAGACATTTTCACAAGATATAAGCTGCCAGGCTGTGGACGAATTCTTTGCTTTTGTTTCTTCATAATTCTCATTTCTTGTAGATTTCTGGCATAGTGAAAATTTGCTACTGTTTTTGCTAAATCTGTTAAGAAAAATACTTATCAAATCCTAATAAACATTATTTAAATTAAATTCCAGGCACACACAGGATGCCTATGTATACCAGTTGCTGGGGAGCATGAGCTGGAGAGTGCTTTTGCACTCATGTCCTGCTTGTGGGCTTTCCACAGGCATCTAGTTGGCCACTGTGGGAACAGACTGCTGGACTGGTTAGGCATTGGATCTGATCCAGCAGGGCTCTTCTTATGTTCTTAAGAATATTATTGCATTTTAGACACTACCATGTCTAAATTTCAATCCAAATAAAGTCTTAAAAGTCTTAAGATATTTTTATTACAAGAGCACCCAATATAATATCTAATAAATATTTATTGAGTGATAATTATTGATATAGGGGCCGTGGTGGCTTAGTGGTTAAGACGCTGAACTGCAGACCGGAAGGTCGGCAGGTCAGCAGTTCGAGACCCGAGTGCCGCGTGATGGAGTGAGCTCCCGTCTTCAGTCCCAGCTCCTGCCAACCTAGCAGTTCGAAAGCAAGACATTGCAAGTAGATAAATAGGTACCGCCTCGGCGGGAAAGGTAACAGCGTTCCGTGCACCTCGGTGTTCAGTCATGCCGGCCACATGACCACGGAAGCGTCTTCGGACAGCGCTGGCTCTTCGGCTTAGAAACGGGGATGAGCACCGCACCCTAGAGTCGGACACGACTGGTTGGGGACACCTTTACCTTTACCTTTAATTATTGATATGCTTTTCCTTACTTTTGCATTACAGCCACCAAAATCAGTGTTGCTATTACTGAATACAGAATACTAAGGTAGCAGCCTAATGACACAATCTTCTAACATTCTCCACATCAGCATATCATATCCGTGGGTTGAATGTACACAGAGAAATTTTATTTGTAATATATTGGAGCTGCTTCTGCAACTATGCCATATGCATAGAATTTATCAATTTAAATAGTGGGTAAAAGTTATTTAAAATTCATGCGAGTAGTTTTCCATGAGGGACTAAGGCTGAATTTTGAACTAATGGAACAATCTTTGTGTTACTGCAGCAATGAATATTGCACTGCTTCTTGTAAATCACCTCCAGCATTTGCATCAGTAGTATAAAACTTCAAATAAAAATGAATAACATTTTAAATGAGTGTCAGAGTTTTACAGACATAACCATCTGTGAATTCTCCATTCATAGCCCCTCTATAGTCCTACATGTGGAAGATTAGCTTTTATCAGGTACAAAGAAAACTGCCTTATACTGAGTTGGACGAATGGTCCATCCAGCCCAGTATTGTCAACATTGACTGGCAGCAGCTCTCCAGGGCTTCAAGGCAGTTTTTTCTGCCTTACCTGGAGATGCCAGGAATCGAACCTACGACCTTCTGCATGCAAAGTATGTGCTCTACCACTGAGCCACGGCCCTTCCCCTGAGCCAAAGCCCTTTCCCGAATAGAGGCCCAGTCAGGTACCATGCAATGTAATTCTAACAACATAAGCTTCCTTCATGGCATCCACAGCCATGGCAGGGTTGCACAAACATCAGTGGAGATGACCAGGTTCTAGCAATAGCTCTTTATTCCACAGCAGCAAAAAAGAAACTGCCTTTTGATTGAGGTGCTTGATGTTAGAAAAATTAGTTAGATTTTATCTAACTAATTAGTTAGAAAATTAGTTAGATTTTATCTAACTAATTAGTTAGAAAAATTAGTTAGATAAAATTAGATAGGGGAAGGAGAGACTCATGTTCTAGGGTCTAACACATGCAGATCCAAATATGTGGAACTATACTCACCACTGAGATCATCTTTACAGAAACCATTTGTCAATAAATGCTCACAATAAATAAACAAATGTTCACAAACATTTGCCCACTCAAATGCCAGAAGTATACATTCAACATACCTGAATTTGTAGCTTCACATTCTGAATCCACAGCTGATATTTGTGTGGAATTATCCTTTTCTGGTTTAATGGTGCTTTCATGAAACCTTTCAGGGTTAAGCTCTTCTATTCTATTAATACCTTTGTTGCCCAGTAAGAAAGGTTCTTTGCTGTTACCTATTTCATCCTCAGAAGAACTTGATTTTGTTTTGAAAGGTGGCACAAAGACTTTGACAGGTTGCTTTGCTCTAAAGTAATTTTCTGTCTTCTTGCTTTCATCAATGGAGGTTTTACTAAATTGAGTAAATAAATCTAATCCGCTTGAAGACTGCTTTAAAATACGTTGCTGAAATCTGTCAGATTTAGACTGTTTTAGATCTTGATCAGGAGTAGTAAGATTTGGATTCAGGAATTCTTGCCGTTCTTTTGTAGAACTGAACAGATTAAAATATTTTGATAAGGATCTAAATGAGCAGACTCTAACAAAAGTAAGTTCTTTTATTTTGCGGTACTTTGGCCTGGCATTCACATATTAAGCAAACTTGACAGTTACAAGTACCATACCTCTATTTCATTTTGCTGAATGTCTTTAATTACATTAATAGATCTGGTAGTTCCCAGACTAATGTTGTAATATGCAATTTGTAATATGGACAAATAAAAGGAAAACCTACACCAAAGACATTTGGCTCTTCTCACTACACTTTCCCCCCCAATTATTTATATCTGCATTTATATCCAGCTTCATCACATGCTCTGGGTAGCTTATAAGCAATCAAGACAGCAATCTTATGGCCACTAGGCACTGCCTAGAGGGCCATAGGATTTGTTGATTTCTGGAAACCTAACCCCTCCCCCTCATAGCCGGCATGGTTCTTTTTGCTCTGCCATTGTCTCCTGGGGGTGGGGACAAGACAGAGGAAGCTGCTCTAGACAGCTTCCTATCAGGTTTCTGCCCCCCCCCCCCAACCCCCAATGCACAAAACCACGTGTCTAGCCATAAATACAGAGTGGGCGAAGTGTGGAGGAGACGGTCCCCTCTGTGTTCCAGCTGACCTGCACTGGATAGGTGTCAGCCTCCTATCTCGATAGGATTGCATCCCAAGTTATATAAAGTGAATACGATCCTGTAGCTAAAGCCAAATCATGAGAGGCATGCTGAATCACTTAAAAAAATGTATTTGTTCATGATCCAGAGAGTTCAGTGTTCAAGTAAGGAATCTGAGGTTTCTCTCCACACGCCCACAGCTTTGTATGTTACTAGATAGGCTGTTTTTGAACCTTAGATGAATTTCAAAAATAGTTACAGTTAAACCATATGGAACTCGTGTTTGGAGAAAAGATGTCACGCTATGTACACACAGCTAAAGAGGTATCTAGATAGTCTATACTTACCTAAAAGGGCCACAGATTACTGGCTTTAAAGGGATATTGTAGGTAAACTTTTTTCTGTCATTCATTATACCTAAAGAAAAACAGTTTGTACATCAAGTAACTTATATGATGTTTAAAAGGATAACGTAGATTTTGACAGAGATACATCTACAAATCAATTAATTTACTTTTAAGTTTAAAAAATTGGATGTCCCATGAAATGTTTTATCAGTTTAGTTTTACAGAACTGCACTACAGAAACACCATGTTGATGGCTGGAGGGGAGTAAGATGTTGCAGAGGTGGCTTCATGGCAATTTCTTCTTGCAGAGAGAAGCTCCACTGCTGGTGTGCTCCACTGTGGCAAAGATTCTCATTGTACCAGGGCAGGCAGAAAGCCTCTGACAGCAGCTCTCCCACCAATAGTAGCAGGCAGAAGGCCCTGAAATTGGGCCTTTTTGGGTCCCTCAGCTACACAAACCTGGAGCCAGCATAATGAAAAATGGAGGAAACCCCGCCCCACACCTTCCACTTACAAAAAATTTGTGCTATATAAGTCAAATGGTACAGTAGCTGTTTCTGCCCTATTAATTCTACCCCATACCATTTAAAAATAAATAAATAAATCACTGATTTGTTGCCTGCCCATAAGAAGCCACAGTAGCACATATGTAGCAGTGATCTTGCAAACTCCTACTATAAACTGCTTTCTTATTGTTGAGATAATGTATATGAAGCACTTTGATTAGTTGAAATGGATGAGGTGGCCAATCTGGCACGCATAACTGAGACCTGGGTAGGCGAGCAGGGAGGAGTTAGTCTCTCCCAGCTCTGCCCACCGGGGTATTTGGTTCAGCATCAGGGAAGACATGAAGGATGGGGAGGGATGGTTGCTGTGGTCTAAAGGAGTTCCATCTCCCTCTGCAGGCTCCCTGTCCATGTGACTACTGGTCTGGAGTGTTTGCAGCTTGGGTTGGGCCAGTGGGACAGACTGGGGACTCTGTTGGTGTACCGCCCACCCTGCTGCTCAACAGACTCCCTATCTGAGCTGATGGAGGTGGACTCAGGTGCACTGTTGCAATACCCCAGACTGTTGGTTCTGGGGGATGTCAACGTTCACTCTGAGGACACCTTGTCTGGGGCGGCTCAGAATTTCACGGCCCCCATGACGACCATGAGACTGTCCCAACACGTCACTGGCCCGATGCATGTAGCAGGGCATACTCTAGACTTGGTTTTCTCAAATGGACATGGAGATGGTGGTCTGAAGGTGGGGGACTCTGCATCAGTCCCCTTGTCGTGGTCAGATCATTACCTGCTGAGGTTTAGACTTACAGCAGCTTTTCCTCTCTGCCAGGGTGGGGACCTATTAAAATGGTCCGCCCCTGGAGGCTAATGGATCTGGATGGTTTCCAGAGGACTCTGGGGAGGTTTCTGGCTGATATGGCAGGCTCTCCTGTTGAACCCTGGTTGATCTTTGGAATACTGAAATGACCCCGGCGGTTGACATGATTGCTCCTGAGTGCCCTCTCCCGAGTAGAGCTCGTACTGCTCCGTGGTATACCCCAGAGCTGAGGGCGATGAAACAAAATAGGAGATGGCTTGAGTACAGATGGAGAAGAACTCCTAGTGGATGCAACTGAATGCTGGTATGTGCCTATAGTAAAGTATATTTAGGGGCAGTGAGGGCAGCAAAAAACCATCATCTTGCTGCCTCTATTCAATCTTCTGTCTGCCGCCCAGCAGAGCTGTTCAGTGCCATCCGGGGGCTATTAAATGCCAGCCCCAAGGACACTGCAGACCCCTCTGAAGCCTGCTGTAATGCATTTGCTAGGCACTTCTAGGATAAGATCTCTTGTATCTGCCGGGACTTAAGACTCCAGTGTTATAGCAGGTGAATCTGGTGAGGTATCCAGAGCACAGCCTTGTCCTGTTCTTCTGGATGAGTTTCAGTTGGTGCAGCTTGAGGATGTTGGCAAGGTACCTGGACAGGTTTGTGCAACCACTTCTGTACTGGATCCTTGCCCCTCTTGGCTTATAAAATCTGGCAAGGAAGGAACAGCTGGCTGGGCCAGGGAGGTGATTAATGCCTCCTTGCAAGAGGGAGTGGTCCCTGGGCCACCTCCAAGAGGCGGTAGTGAGACCATTCCTGAAAAAACCCTCCCTGGACTCGGAAAATCTTAGTAATTTTAGGCCAGTGGCAAGTGTTCCTTTCCTGGGCAAGGTTATTGAGCGGGTGGTTGCCAACCAGTTCCAGACACTGTTGGATGAGACCGATTATCTAGATCCATTTCAGTTGGGGTTCAGGCCGGGTTTTGGCATGGAAACAGCCTTAGTTGCCCTGTATAATGACCTATCTCGGGAGAGAGATGGGGGAGTGTGACCTTGTTGATTCTCCTTGACCCCTTTTTTATGGAATTGGCTTTTAAAATCTGTATATTGTATTTTTAAACGTTTTAATCTTTGTAAACCGCCCAGAGAGCTTTGGCTACTGGGTGGTATAGAAATGTAATTAATTAATTAATGTATGTATGTATGTAGAATATAAATTCCAACCATCATTACAGTTCTACATACCTAAGACATATAGCTTCACGAGGATAAGGACAATGTGCAAAATAGGGTGTTCCCATAGACATTGCGCAAGTTTCATTATATATTAACATGTTTAAATTACAAAAGTGAAACTACAAGTATGGCACTTTTGAACAACGATGTAAACCTAAACAAATAAAAATTACCATCTGGAGTACTTTTTGAGGCATTCAAAGATGATCTGTTTGACCTTTCTGATTGATCAAATTCAGGCAGCAATTTTCTTTTAATGGGAGGTTCTCCTGGAAAGCAAACATCATAGAGCATTTTGAAAATGCATGTTTAACATCGGATTCTGCTCAATGTCTATAACTGTTGATATTATAAAAAGATGGATTTAAGGAGCTAGGGTGAGATGGCACTACAACACTTTCAAGGTCTGACTCTTCTAACATGAGTTCTCTTCATCTAGGAGAGGAGGGCTTTCATCTGAAAACATCAGGCTTACCTTACACTAATGTTTTGGTTCGATTTCAAAGTCAAAAGATAGGAAATGTTTTACATACCAAGGGGCATTCTGATATTACATCTGCAAGTGTAGGAGCATTAGGTAATTACTGTGAAGACAACATAAAAAGCTGTAATGGCAAGAACATTGATCAAGTGAGCCATCCAGTCTCTCAGGCAATGCCTCTAGAATATTTTAGCAAGTAAATGTTTTTGAAATGCCCTTGCTATGTTAATCCACAAAATTATCCTAGTGGTTTGGGAGTCATTACCAAAATTTCATTCAATGGGTACTATGTCATGATTTTAATGAAGACATTAGCCCTAATTTACTGGGATGCAGGCGTTCTGGTTTGACAAATGTATGTGAAGTATTAATTTTCAGAGTACTTATGAAATAAAACATTTAGATTGACTTTTTTTCAAATCATGGAGAAAGGAAAGAACATTTCACATTTAATCTTCAACAGTGAAATATGTACAAAGATGGCAACCCTAATGGAGCAACAGATCCCTTTCCCAACTCCATGCTTCCCTCATAATGCTTATGCAAGGTTTGGGGACCATTTGTAGGGGAAAATCAGAAAATAAAATGGGGGTGTTTAGCAGTCCTGCACCTGCTGATTCTTTTTGGGTGGGGGGAATGTCCCCTTCAACACCAGACAGGATCCAAAACTGGTAGTGAATATAGCTAATGAGCAAACAGCCATGGGGTAGGGCATCTCTGAAGAGAACTGTCAAGTGTGTGAGCGGTTAAGTGCTCCTTCCTTGCACCAATCCTCCCTACAAGTGCCTCAACACCACATTCCCATTATCTTAGCAAATATGAGGTTGAGGCCATGTATTTTCTGAGATAACATCTTGCTCCACCCTAAGAGCAATAACTTTGTAGTAAATTAAACTGAGGTCAATGGCAGTGCTCCCATATAAATGCACAAGATCAAGGTTAAAAAAAATGAGAGACCTACCAAACATATTTTCTTCTTCTATATGCCTTTTTCCAATTCTTGAATATGACAGGAAATTATTTGTTCTCTCATAACTCAAGATGGATTCTTTATTTTTCTGTACTTCTTTATCAATGAGATCATCATCTTTCATGAATGCTTTGGCACTTTCTGAAGCTTCTATTTCCAAGTAATTTTCTGGAGTTCGGACGTAAACATGAGAATCCAGATCTCCTTTTGTTACAGTATCAAATTTTGTTGCATATTTTGTTTCCATTCTGCTTGGGCAGGGCCGGGTTGTCTCCAAAGGCTCACTTCCTTCTGAACGTGTAAAGCTTTTTTCCAATTCTCCTAGTTGCTTGTACTTCTCAATACAAGACATGTGTGTAGGTATTTTAATGCTCAATAGATTTTTAGAAGTCTTTTTTTCATTAAGATTCCTTGCAGTCAAATAAAGTGCATTCTCCTGAAGTTTAGAGGTGGAACTAACTTCAGCATCGACTTTAGTTTCTGTAGCAGGAGCTTTTATGGGTGAAATATGACCTTGCCCCAAACTCTGTTGATCAACAGAGAAACCATTAGTACTGACATCATCAAATTCTTTTAAGAGCCCCATAACGCTCTGGAAGGCCTTTTGAGAGATTTGAACCTGTTTTCCACTTGCTGTGCTAAAGCCACAAGGAATATTTGAATTCACAGCAGTATTTGGAAATCTTTTCCCTTGGGTTGGGAGTACTTTGTTTTCCATAGGAATTGCTTTGTTCCTGAGAGAATATACTTCATCATAACTGTAATCACAATCTGATACATGGCTCTGATGACCTGCTGATTCATTTTCGATTTCAGAAAACAGTAGTCTTGCTTTCTTTAATGACTCTTCAGATAACTGTACAGGTTTGCCACTTGCTGTGTTAAAAAGCCCACAGTAATCTGTACAAAGGTCTGACTTGATGCAGTTCAGCTTGTTAGAGGTCCATTTATCAGAACCCTTATCATTCATTTGAAAACATGAAGTCTGACAACTTGACTCAGGCAGAGTGTTCAAGGACATGGATCCAGTACACTCTAGTGCTTGCTCATCATCACAGTACTCTTTGGCACTAGGAAAATAGAGTCCAATTGAAGTTCCCATTGGAATTGTTTCAGCACTCAAGTAATTGGAAGTAGTAACACACTCTCCATTGCCCAAGACATCAGAACAACTTTCTGAGATGCTATGTTTACTTGTTTCGGATTGACATGCCATGTTCTGTTTTATAGATTTACAGCTGTCTTTATCAAGCAACTGTCTGACCTTTTTTAATGCTTCCTGAGAAACCTCAACAGTGTCACCACTTGCTGTATGGAATGTAACTGGTCTAGCTTTCAGTAGTTTTGAGGTTGAGGCTGAGGCTGCTGCTTCACTAGCTGAATATTTTTGTAAGGTGTTGGTATCCATTGTATCCCACAGTTTTAACTCGCATAACTGTGACATACAACTTTCATTTTTAGAAGTTTCTTTAAAAATGCTAACACTGTTTTCACCATTAAATTTTTTTGATGATGATGCTTCTTCAGTAACACAAGCGAAATCCTTTGGGATGGAAATTCTTTCATTGCATGCATCATGTGAATGGTGCAACGCAGAATGCCCACTCTTTAAATCAGAGTAACTAGCTTTTGAAGTGGTATTGCAAGTCAGATCCAAAGAATCAAGGTTTTTATTATTCTTAGTAATTAATACATTACTTGTATTTCTAGGTGACACGTGCTGAAGATTTTGTTTTGCACGAATATTGGACTCTTCAACATACAAATACTGATCAGTATCAGAATAAAAAAATACAGTTTTTGAAATATCATTTTTGTTTGATGCATGTGCCAGAACATTATTTGATTCAGATGCAGTCATCTCCAAGGAGAGTCCTTTAACAGTTTCAAAGTTCTCAGTCTGTTTAAAAGTGTTTGAAAACAGATCCAGAGGATCTTCAAAATAACCGTCAGAATTTAGAACTTCCCCATGTTTTTCAGTTACTTTTCCAAATTCTTCTCTTCCTTTGGTAGTCTTCTCATTCCTTTTCTCTTCTATCGAAGTCTGAAAGGTAAGTCTGACATCATCCTTTTCTGGGAAAATAGTTTCTTCTGAAAGAAGATGCCTTGCTTTAGCTAAAGATTCATCAGTGACTGTAATTTGCTTACCACTAGCTGTATGAAAAGCACTGGTCTGCTTTTCTTTTCTGACTTCAGGGATTTTCTGATGGTTGGTGCCAAATAAAGTTTCATTTTGACTTAAGTCAGTACTCTTTTTTACAGGAGTAATAGCTCCTTTTTTGCTTCTAGCACCTGTTTCCCCATTGGAAGTTGGCTCTTCTTCGACACAAGAGCCACCTAACGTAGGAAACATTTTATTCTTTACTGGTAATATGTTCTCATCAGCAACAGTGTGAAAATTCTGTAGTAAATTGCCACTTTCTGCATTATTTACATTTTCCTCTTTCTGATTTGAATTTTCTTTGTCATCTGCATTATTCAAAGTCATTGTTTCAGTTTTAGCAGCTTCAGCTAAACATGTTAGATCAGACAAAGTTTCCTGCAAATTATAATTACACTTAGTTTCTCCGCAGTTTACAAAGTGATGTGCAACTAATATGTTGTGATTATTTTCAGTGGATGATAGTTCATTTCCTGTCATCTGAACAGAATATCTTTTAACAATTTTTAGGTTAACTTCTGTAGTACTAGTAATCTGGATAACATTGCCTACATTATACCTTGCAATTTTTGACTCATTTGTAATGTTTGTAATTGTATCTTTTGTATTATTTTTCATCATATATTCAGCATCTACCTTTTTGGCCATTTGATGCCAATCACATATTTCTTTCATATAGTTGTGATTATTCCAGTTATTATTACAACTGTTTGAACAATCACTTTGAAGGTTTGTTTTCTGAGGGATAAGCATTTCATCCACTCCATTCAGATCACTGACTAATTTTTCAACTTTGTTTATGATCTCACCAGGAATGTTCATCTCTTTGCCTCCAGCTGAACTACAGTCCCCCCGTTTGAACTGCAAGGGTGCTGAAATATTGGGGACATTTTTGTTCTGTTCTCTGCTTGATGAATTCGTTGATGTAATCTCTTTACTGCTTTGTGTCTGTATTTTATATTCCTCAGTTGTTTTACATTCCTCAGTTGTGCCTATATGTTTATTAGGAGACAGATTATTGCCTCTTGGAACCTTGTTTCCAAAGGTTTCCTCAAAATCAATGTCTTTCCACACTTCAGAATTTACATCATCATTATCAAAGCTTCCAGACACGTCACAAGTACTATTGCACATCACAGTCCTATGTTTTTTAAACTGCGTAAATTCAAACTGACTACCAGTTTCTTCCAGGATATTAGAAAGTTCAGTAACTTCAGCTTCTTGACTTGCTGTTAAATTTTGTTTTCCTTCAGGTTGTTGATTTTTAAGCACATTCTGAAAAGACGTATTGGCACATTCAGGAAAAATGCTTTGGGTATCATTGAACTGAATAAGGTTCATCAGTGAATCAGAAACATGTGAAAAATTAGATGAGTTTTCATTCAATTCATTTCTCCCAACTAAAGAAAACCCGGTGTTTTCCTGTGCATTTTGATTTGAAATATTTTTCATTCCTTCACTGGGAAAACCTTCAAGAAATTGATTTTCTATGTCTTTGAACAGCAATTTGCTTTTTCTAATGTCATTATCAGACAGTGCTATTTGTTTATTGGAAGCAGTTTTGAAGCCACCAAAGCTTTGGGTTTTACTATGATTTCCAACCCCTAACCCTCTTTGCTTGTTATCATTTGTATTTTCTTTTAAGTCTAATGGTAGAGGCTGTCTCATGTCTAATGTTTTCTCAGATACTATAAGCTTAGAAGATTCATCTGTCGTAGGTTGTAGTGTTTTCTTTGACTGAAACCCAAGTTCAGCCACTGGAGTGCCACCTGCCAAAGGATGTTGTGAAGCTAATTCCAAGGCTGCGCAATTGTTTCCAACTTTTGATGTTGGCATTGCCAATGTAGGTTCTTCAAAAACTGCTTCTTGCAATGAACTGAGATGTGTGAGACTTTCACATGTCCCACAGTTCTCTCTATCTAAAGTGTGATTAATTATATGGAACTTGTTTTTGCATGACTCTGTTACTGGATTAGCAACTATATGACTGGGAAGCATAACTGTTTCTCTTTTGCTGTCTGTCTGTAGAGGTATTGATGACTGATAGGTCAAATAACTTTCTGTGCGTGACTTTTCATTGCATGGAGTTTTATGGAAAATGGTTGTAAGAGTACAGTTTGAAAACCCAGACCCCGCTTGTTGTTTCTCTTCAACAGTGTGCTTATTAGTGTTTGAAAGTTCTTCAGTTTGCCCTGCAAGGAATTATGACATAACAGTGATGTTAGTTGGAAGGACAGCATTATTAAACATATCCTCTCTCACTGACCTGGTTTACTCGTAATTTACCCGCTATTTGCTGTGCATGAATGGGAGAGAGTAGCCACACTTCTGCTTTAAATCAACAACCTACAATCAGCTGGGTTGTAGGTTGCTGAGTGTGACATATGAACCCAAAGTGCTGGGTTGTTTATGGGATAAACAATCCAATGGTTAACTCAACAATAAACCATAGGTTAACCACTGGGTTGTTTAGCCCCTAAACAACCCAGCACTCCTGGTTCGCACATCACACGCAACCACCTATGACCCAGTCGAACATAGGTTGTTGATTAAAAAAAAGTAGGAGCATGTGTGAAGCAGCACAGTTGCTCACCCCTGCTTGTGCATGGCAAAACCCACAATTATGCGCAAATTAGGTCACTGGCTTCTTTTGGGATTACTCTAGTGTACTAAACTCATTTAAAGAAATTCAGCTAATAATTTGGGTTTATGTCTCAAATGCTTCTGCTACTAGAGTGCTTTACTAATTTTTTTTACATAGTTAAACATGGTGTGAGTTTTTTCTTTGGTATTTTAAAATAAATATTCCAACTCTTGTGGTACTCTGTTGCCAGGAAAATAGTGTTTTCCATACAGCAAGTGTGTCTAGTTCACAGCAAAGACATGGTAAGTACAGAGAAGTAAGTGTTCTAGGATTTGAATTTTAAAAACTAATGTGCAAAGAAATATAAACTTTGTACCTTCATTCCTGATGGCTGTTACAGAAACTTCAGAGATACAAGATTTTAAATCTGCGTAATTCAGCATAAGACAAGGAGATTCATCTCTCTGCGTAGTTCTTTCTTCCTGGTAAACTGGACTATTATTTACTGTATAAATAAACTTTTTGGGTCGCCTTTTCAAACTGGAAAGTGAGCTTATGGTTTTCAAGCCTGACCTTGTGAGTCCTCTGTCATCACTACCAGCTGGAGTTGGCATCCTACCTAGAAGAGGGCCAAAGGAAGTTTTACAATTTTCTCTTGCATAATTATGACAACTGCTATGGACTTCTGAGAATTCTGTTAAAGTTGTCTTTTCTATTAAGGAGGATCTGCTGCCTGAAATAGTTACAAAAGAAGTCTGCTCAGCCTCACAATCATTCACTAACGTTGGACCCTTTTTGCTAATAATTGCAACAGGCACTGGAGGGGTTTCAGGAACTGGCAATTTTTCTGGAGAACTGACATCCAGTAATTTGTGATCTTTGATTAGACTTGATGTATTCTGTATACATGCCTCTAATGTTTTAGTACTAGCAGACGCTTTGACAATAGATGGTACTCTGTCTTCAGAACTTTTCTTGACGTGTAAGGTAGAAGATGAGTCAGTATATTCTGAGGACTCTTTTTCAAGCTGTGTTATTTCAAGACCAGACAAGTCTAGCTGAGACCATGGAGAAAATGAAGGCAATGGCATTTCCTTCTCTCTGTGTATGCCATTCCGATTGTCAGAATGCTTTTGTATTCTGTTACTTGGAATTATAATTGTCTGCAGATAACATATGGAGGAATTTAGCTCTCTTTTATATTTTGCTATATGACCCTCTTTAGAATCCTTAATCACTTCATAATTTTCTTGTAATCCATTTTTCACATTACTAACACACAGAAAAGCTTTGCCACTGGCAAGGCTTACAGAAAAATCACTATCTATTCCATCAAGCATTTCTTCATCCTTTGGAGCATTTAGTCGCTTTTGGTTTCCAACTAATTTACTGGGAAGTATGTTCTTACCAAAGGATCCATCTAATAATCTTTCAAAATCTGCAAATAATTAAAAACCATCAGAAACAATATTCTATAAAGGACATTAATTCAACATTTCATTTACACGATGTATTCTATGTATCAGATGAGTCATTCTAAATAGGGTTGGCATTTGACTAGTCTAAAACATACCAATATACACACCAAGATTCAGAGGAATATGAAACTGTTCCTGGGCCCAAGGGGGTTTTAGACTTGTTTTTCTTAAGCAGTAACCTGCAATGCTGCATGACAAACCAATTTTGACGTTGAGGGGAATCTGAAAATCAGTTTGTAATATAATATGTGGGGAGGAGGTTAGCTTTTCAAAAAACAAACAAAAAACAACAAAATTTCACTGGGCTGTACTAGCCCTTTGTGTGAGCCTAAGCAGGTTTTTGGATACCGGCCTTCATTTCTTGACCAGTCAAATATTGTCAGATAACAGCCAAATATCTGAAGCATTAACTGATAACAAAAGTTAATGATGGGGGATAGCAAAGCATGGATTTCCTACCCCCTCACTCCTTGCAGCTGTCGTGGAAAGCACTGAGGTGATTTCTCTTCTAAGTTTGCAAGAGCGACCTCAGAAGAGAGTCAGGAGGGAGGAAAGGGGGTGGGTTGATGGGTGTGGAGGAAGGAGAGGTTGTGGGTCTGTAGTAACCACGACCCTCTTCATTCCCCTCCCACTGAGAGGTAGGTCAGCTAGTGCAGTTGTAACTAGTGTTTTTCTCTAACTTAAAATGTTAAAAAGCAGGAACAGGAATAGAAAACAACTTCGTTGTTCCTTCCACTTTGCCTGCCAGGTTTGCAATCTAAACAGATTATGTTTTGTTGTTTATAGAGATTAGTATTAAAAAAAATAATTTTCACTTTTCAGTAGCAATATTTGGGTTCAATAAGTGCTTTTTAACTCATGTAAATAGAGTTTGCAGAACTAAAAACATTCCAGTTCAGATAGTTTAGATATACATACTGACAGATACGGATGCACTTGAAATTCTGTGAATATACTTTTTATTTCATTACTTATTAGAAGACTGATTAAATTACATTGTTTTTTGTTCTTGTCTTATATTCTTTTTGATATTTTGCATATTTTTTGATGCATATGCCTGATGTCTGACAGGTATATGTAAGTATTCATATTAAGATTTGCTGAACCTTTTATTTAGTTTAAAATGAATGACATGTCATACACTTGTTTATTACCAAGGACTACAACAGGGTATATATGATATGGTTATGCAGCTGGACATATTCCAGAAGGGAAATATGGTTTATTATTCAAATAATAAAATATAAATTGCTACTAAAGAACAAATAAATAGCTAGAAGTAACAGATGGCTAGTAAATGCTCACTGTGAATTTTTCTGGGAGTTTCTGCACATACATCCTCAATTCGTGATGTAGTTTGCACATTCATGCTATTCTTCTTGAGACTTCTACCATATTTGGCGAAAAGGCTACGCATGATCTGAGAACCAAAAAGAGGTAAATTACCTTATACAAATTACACATTAGCTGAGAGTATCAAGCTAATTTAAAAATTTGACTACTTTGGCATGTTCTTAACTTAAAGCTACTCACCGATTCAAGTCTTTCATTATGCTGCTTTGTTCCAGAAGCTCTGGAATCATTTCCTCTATCTGAAATTTCAAAATTGTAAAGTAAATAATTTGTAATGATGTTGCAACACATAAATCTTAATGTAAAACCATAAATTTGGCTGTGTGCTACCTCCAGTACCACAGGCTTACATACACCAGTTGCTGGGGAACATGGGCAGGAAGGTGCTCTTGCACTCATGTCCTGCATGTTGCACCCATGTCCAACCCTGGTCGGCAGAGGGTTGGCCATTGTGTGAACAGAATGCTAGACTAGATGTACCCTTAGTCTGATCCAGCATGGCTCTTCTTATGTCTTGTATCTGATGTTAGAGCAGACCCATTGAAATGAATGGGACTTACATTAGACTAACACTGAATACAAACCTCAGCTCCCCAGTAGAGCATTTGATATCAGTAGGAGATACTTAAAACATTATTTATTTATAATGCGTTGGATCCATACTTAGTCATACTTAGAGCCCTGAAATCCATAGGACTTAACTTAGTTACGACTAACTTAAGTCCCAAGGATTACAACGGGTTTACTCTAAGTATGGCTAAACCTGAATCCAGCCCCATTTATATTTGTTAGTTACCTTATCTTCTAAATCAGGGTGTAGAACATGTTGCCTTCCAGATGTTGCTGCACAGAAACTCCCATCAGCCCTAACCAGCATAGTCAATGGTGAGGTATGATGGGAGCTGCAGTCCAACAACATCTGGAGGGGACACAGTTCCTGATCCCACTCTATAGGTGATATACAATAGTTAAATTTAAAACAAATTAAAACACAAATAATTCAATCAAATTTCACATGATAATCCAGAACCAGTGTGGTGAGTAAAGCATAATACTAACAACAAAGTCACCTAATCACAAAAAGCAGGGATGGGGAGCCTCTGGAGGTTCCACATCTGGCCCACAGAGATTCTGGGCTCCATCTGTGGGCCCTTCCCGAAGCCCAGCCCCTGGAAGCTACCAGGGGCTTGGGTAAAAGGCACAGAGAGAAATCCCTGCTGTTATCTCCAGTCCCCTGCACACTGCTCCCCTTCCAAGTTGGGAGGGCCAGGAGCGAAGGGGACTGAGGGGCAAAGGAGATTGAGCTAGCTCAGCTTCACCTGCTCTGCAGTGGGAGGTGTGGGGCAGGCAAAGCTTCCCCAGCTGAGGTGCCAGGTGCATTATCCACCCAGTGGTTTGGCCAGGGCACCTTTGCCGTGTACAGGCCTTTCTTGTATGGGGAAAGACTCCACACAACAAAGCTGGATCCGCAGCCGAAGGAGATCTAGCCAGCGCTTTGACCAGGGAACAAATGACATCAGCCTGCCTGGTGCCAACATTGTCATCTTCTCAGGGCAAGGTTAAAACTGTGCTCTTCTCTCAGGCATTTGGCAGCATATAACAAGCTTTTTGATCAGGCCCTGGATTGTCTCTGGCTGATTGTTTTAAATTGTTTTAGATACATGTTGTTCTGTGTACTACCTGTTTTATGTCATTACGTGAATGGTTTTTTATACTTTATATAATGTATTTTAATTGTTTTTAAATTTTGTGAACCAATCAGAGTGCTTTGGCTATGGGACGGTACAGAAATATAATAAATGAATGAATGATATCAAGTGGCATGTCCCCTGCCCACCAACATCATTCAGCTGACGGAGAGTCATCTGGCCTTCTACTCAAAAGTAGTTCCCCATCCCTGACACAGAGCTAAAACAAACCTTATAAATGTTAAAAATATTAAATATAGAGACAAATATTAATTGTTGTTGTTCAGTCGTGTCCAACTCTTCGTGACCCCATGGACCATAGCACGCCAGGCCTTCCTGTCCTGCACTCTCTCCCGGAGCGTGCTCAATATTTAAAAGTTACTTAAAATAATCTTTAAAGATACTAAAATATATCAAAATTATGTTAAATGGCCTGGAAGAATAAAAAAAGCCTTTGTCTGGTGCTGGAAAGATGTTAAAATTGACACCTAGGGAGAGTATTCCACAACTGGGGGAGTGGGGGGGGGGGACTGCTGAAAAGGCCCTCTGTCTTGTATCCACTCTTTAGTTCAGACTGAGAATGAAAGAGCATAGTATTTCTATTTGGACATAATTGTGTTAATATCATTACCTATTATGACTGTTGGAGAAAATGTAGGGGGTGTTGCTAATGAACTCGACCAAGACATATCAGGATCCACTTCTGCTCCTAAGCTCTCAGAAATGCATTTTGGTGTCTGTGCCTAAGATATATCAAACATATTATTATTATTTACAAAAAATCTAAAATAATTTTATTCCCATAACTAAAATAACTTAGAAAAAACAAGTACCTCAAAAAGCTTGGGGGTACATAGCAAACTTCCACTTAGCACTGGAAAATATCAAGTGAGATAATAAATTATTAGCCTTAGAGTGAGCATATACTATTTAAGATACTTAAGAGAACACTTTTTTCAAAGTAGTGAACAAAACTACTTTCAATACTGTAAACAAAGATAGACAAGAATATATACCACATTTGTTATTCTGTGGTGTTCCACATGTTTCTCTTAAAACAGCTGGACTGAAATATAAAAAAAGAAAAAATTGTTATTGAAAAGATTAAATGAAAAACCTCCTTAATAAATATCATGCAGACACAATGGTATCTTCACATAGACCCACTCTTGTGCAAATTAACTGCAAATTAACAGTGCAGGTATATTCCCAGTTGGATGGAAACAGAGTATTGTCATCCCAATATACAAGAAGGGTGATAAGCAAGATCCTAACAATTATTGACCAATAAGTCTTTTGGACATTGACTCTAAGCTATATTGTAAAATTTTATTAAACAAGCTGGAGGATTGGGAGTCTTCTAATTGTATTATCTATTCTGAACAGGCCAGTTTTACTATTGATCATTGCTTGACTCTTTATTTTTTAGCTCAGCAAGGCATTGCAGGACCTACTAAACAACTTCACGTTGCCTTTGTTGACTTAGCTGCAGCTTTCGACTGAACTGATAGAGAGCAGTTCCAACACAACCACCAGAGTAAGAGTGGGGATTTCTCGTTCATTAACTGAACCCATACCCACCAATGGAGGAGTTAAACAAGGGTGTCTTTTAGCTCCACTACTTTTTAATTTATATTTGAATGATCTAGTTTTAGAATTATCTAGGCCAGAATGTTTTCTTCCTGCAACTGGGGCAAAAAAAGTTTCTATTCTTCTATATGCTGATTACATGATTTTTATTATCACTCACTCGTATAGGTTTAAGTAGGTTACTGTCTAAGCTCAGTAAATATTGTACTAAAGAAAGGTTAAATATTAACTGTGCCAAAACAAAGATGATGGCATTCGGAAAGAGACATTCCCACTTCCAATGGTCCATTGATAGCCATCAGGTTGATCAGTGCCGGGAATTTAAATATTTTGGCATTCGTTTTACAGAAAATCTTTCCTGGAAA
This sequence comes from Heloderma suspectum, assembly GCF_057233095.1. NCBI lineage: Eukaryota > Metazoa > Chordata > Lepidosauria > Squamata > Helodermatidae > Heloderma > Heloderma suspectum. The sequence continues at coordinate 39,316,979 of NC_139460.1, read as the reverse complement.
GCTCATGTAGAAGCAATTAAAGTAACGGCCTTAAGAACTATTGGAGCCATACTTAAATTTTATCATACTGCAGCAGGCGGTTTAGTTGATCCAGCTCTGAAAATTTTTCAGAGTAAGGTAATTGCCCAAATTTTATTATGAGGCTGCAGTTTGGGGTTGGGATGATTCTCTACCGGTCAAATTGGAGGCCCTTCAAAATAGATTTCTTAGGGAGCAATCCTATGCGGATCGACAGTTGCCTCTGAGCCCGGGGGCGACCACCTATCCAGTGCAGGGCAGGAGGAGTGGTGAGGAGCAGATCTCCTCCCTGCTCCTGCTGCCCTGCTTTTGTGGCTCGACAGTGATTTTGGCTGTCTAGCTGCAGGACCTCAGAGTACGGGGAGAGGCGGCCGGACAATACATAGGATGTGTCATACCAGCACTTCAACTTCCCCACCCCTGGGAACACCCCATTTCTCCTGCTCCATGATGCTCTTCCGAGCCTGGGGTCAATCCGCGCTGCCTATGAGGCAGCGCAGGAGAGGGCAGAGGCTGGTTCTTTGGGAACCAACCTATCCTATGGCTGTCTAGCTGCTGACTAGCAGCCATAGGATTGCGCCCTTAAAAAACTTTTAATTTTGCCTCCTGGCACTCCCGCTGCCTTGGTTCTGACAGAGGTTGGTCTTCCCTCCATCAGAGCTTGTATCCACTGTGCCTTGATTAATTACTAGAGAATTTTAAAAGAAACTTCTGTCCAGGTTTTCCCTAAATTATGCTATGAACAACTGTTAAACTGTAAATTCTGGAGCTCAAGATATTATAATTTACTACGATCCTATTTCACCTCAGTTGATGTATTTTCTACTCTGAATTCAAAAGAGACGTCACGGTGTTTTCGGGAAAGACAGCCCATTAATAACTCAAAATTTTCAAACTGGTATAGGCTCTACAAAAATGACCACCAAAGAGCTGCCTATTTGAAAAAGCTTACTTTCCCAAAACTTAGGCAAGCTTTTACAGCTCTTTGTTTTCAAACTATGCCAACAGCTATGACTGATGGCAGTTATTTTCAAATTCCTTGGGCCCAATGTTTATGTATTTGTGATGCCCCAGAGATCGAAGATCTGCCACATTATTTGCTGTCCTGCCCTTCTGAACCAAGGTCTACATTTCTGGGTTCTATTTTATCTTATTTGTACTGCAACACTGTTCCAGAGAAGATTTTCTATCTGATATATATCCCACTGTAACTCACAAGGTCTCTCTTTGCTTTGGCAGCATCGAAAATTTGTGAAAAATTTATCTCTGATTAAGCAGTTGACTGTTTGGGGGATATCTTGTTTTAATGGTCTTTTAGTTGTCTTAATTTTCAGATCATAATTATCCATTTAAATGTAGAAGCAGTATATTCTAAATTAATTTTAAAAAATGTACTGTGAATGTGTTTTACCCATTTTAGATTTTGACCTCATGTTCTATCTGCTCTAATTTTAGTTGTTTTATATTTGTGAATTGCCTATGGTCCATTACTAAATAAAAACGAATGAATGAACGAACAATGGTATCTTCACAGAATATTAGAAAATGGAAGACTTTCAGATATACAGACCATCAAAAGTTATATACCCTCAGAACTATCCTCAGTTATCAGAAATCATATTGACCAGCAACATTTAAATTTCTAAAATGGTATAGCAACAGACGAGGAAGGAAGTAAAAATATTTTTGTTAAAGAGGCTGGATTTAAACAAAAGAAAAAAAGATGCTGCCACCACTGTGACATTCATTGCATTAACCTTCTTTCAGTTCTGAAGTAGCAATCGCTGACTTTATTAATGATTAATAAAAAAGGTTTCCAATTGTGTACAATGTATATCTCCTTGCCGCGTTGAATGGAAGGGGCTCAAGGCTAGTACAAATATAGTGTTTTTGACATCGTACAGGCCTCTCATAGTGGGGGGTGGGGTGAGGAAGGGGGAAGTGCTTTTTGAAAACATCTCCATGTCAAAAATCACATCTATTCCAAGATGCCACACATGCTCACAGCCACATGAATTCCGCGATAGTATAGCCATATGGGCTATATCATGTTAGAAAACAGCATATGAGAGTAAATACACAACCTTGTTACTTAAGCATTATTTTTCAGTTAAGATTCCTAGAGAGATAGATATTAAGTTTATTTCTCCAGTGGTGAGCAAATCACAAAAGGAAAAAGCAAACCCTTTAGTGGACGTAAGCATAACAATTTGCATGTAGGCACTGTCATTGTAGAACATGGCATCAGGTATGCAACAACTCCTGCTAGCATGGGGTCACAGCTGATGGCTTGATCTTACAGACAGAAGTGTCATCTCAGTTTTCTGTCATGGGTCTGCATGCTGGCCAGGCACAGGATGCAGCTTTAGCTAGAATGGTGGAATTGATTGTTTGCACTGTTGCAACCAATACAGACTTAAGATCCCAGTGAGGGAACATTTAAATATGCAGTTATAATGTACCTTGCAAGGAGAAAGGAAGGTGAAGGACTCACTACTTCATTTGATTGATCCACTTGAATCCTTATCCTAGGGGCTTCACTATAAGTTTTGTCTGCAATAAATAAAATAGGTTAAAATTTATTTATTTATTTATTTATTCATTTCATTTCATTTCTATACCGCCCACTAGCCGAAGCTCTCTGGGCGGTTCACAAAAATTAAAACCAAACAACACATAATAAAACAATTTAAAATATATAGAACATTAAAACCACAATATAACAATACAACCACAATAAAACCTAGCAGCAGTGCAGGAGTTTAAAATACAGATTTAAAACAGCAAAGATAAAAATTTAGAAAGCTAAAATGCCTGGGAAAATAAAAAGATCTTCACCTGGCGCCGAAAAGAATACAATGTAGGTGCCAGGCGAACCTCACTAGGGAGCTCATTCCACAGCCGGGGTGCCACAGCAGAAAAAGCCCTCCTCCTAGTAGCCACCCGCCTCACTTCCTTTGGCAGGGGCGCACGGAGAAGGGCCGCTGACGATGATCTTAAGGTCCGGGCAGGCACATATGGGAGGAGGCGATCCTTCAGGTAACCTGGCCCCAAGCTGTTAAGGGCTTTGAATGTTAACACCAGCACTTTGAATCGGGCCTGGAAATGGACTGGCAGCTAGTGCAGCTGGAAAAGTACTGGCATAATATGAGCTCGCAGGCCAGTCCCTGTTAACAATCTTGCTGCCCTATTTTGGACCAGCTGAAGTTTCCGGACCGTTTTCAAAGGCAGCCCCACGTATAACGCATTGCAGTAATCCAGACGAGAAGTTATCAGAGCATAGATAACTGTAGCTAGGCTATCTCTGTCCAGATAAGGGCGTAGTTGGTATACCAGCCTAAGCTGATAAAAAGTGCTCCGTGCCACTGAGTTCACCTGTGCCTCAAGTGACAGTTCTGGATCCAAGAGCACCCCCAGAATACAAACGTGATCCTTTAGGGCTAGTGCAACCCCCTCCAAAACAGGTTGAATATCACCTGGCCAGGCAGACGAACCACCCACTAACAGTACCTCCATCTTGTCTGGATTGAGTTTCACTTTATTGGCCCTCATCCAGTCTGTTACCGTGCCCAGGCCCTGATTCAGAACAGCCACTGCCTCACCTGGGTTTGATGATTAAGAGAGGTAGAGCTGGGTGTCATCTGCATATTGATGGCACCTCAGCCCACACCTCCGGATAACCTCCCCCAGCGGTTTCATGTAGATGTTAAACAGCATGGGGGATAAAATAGAGCCCTGTGGAACCCCATGGCACAATTGCCATGGCACAGAGCAATAATCCCCCAGCACCACCTTCTGGAATCCGCCATCCAAATAGGAGCGGAACCACTGTAGTGCAGTGCCTCCAACTCCTAACCCAGACAACCTATCCAGAAGGATACCATGGTCGATGGTATCGAAAGCCGCTGAGAGGTCCAGGAGAATCAATAGGGTCGCACTCCCCCTGTCCCTCTCCCGGCAGAGGTCATCCCACAGGGCGACCAAGGCGGTTTCCATTCCAAAACCAGGCCTGAAGCCCGACTGAAATGGATCTAGATAATCCGTTTCATGCAACAGTGCCTGGAGCTGTCCTACAACCACCCACTCAAGCACCTTTCCCAGGAAGGGGATGTTGGCCACTGGCCTATAATTGTTAACATCCTCTGGGTCCAGGTTAGGCTTTTTCAGGAGTGGTCTAATTACCGCCTCTTTTAAAGCAGCAGGCACCACTCCCTCTCTCAAGGAGGAATTTACAACCTCCTGGACCCAGCCAGACATCCCCTCCTTGTTTGATTTAATAAGCCATGAAGGGCAAGGGTCAAGCACACAAGTGGTCGATTGGACTTGGCCAAGCACCTTGTCCGCATCCTCAGGCCTCAGTAACTGAAACTCATCCAATAAAACTGGACCAGACGGTGCTCTGAACGCCTCTACCAATGGAACTGCATTAAGGGTGGTGTCCAATTCATGACGAATCTGAGCGACTTTATCCTCAAAGTGCCGTGCAAACTCGTCACAGCGTGCGACCGAGGGTTCCACCATCTCTCCCCCTGGCCCAGAATGTAACAGGCTGTGAACCACTCGGAAAAGCTCCGCTGGACGACACTGAGAAGACGCAATGCTGGTGGAAAAGAACTGTCTCTTTTCCACCCTCACCGCCACAGAGTAGACTTGATAGTGAGCTCTTACCTGTGTTCGGTCAGACTCAGCACGAGTTTTCCTCCACCTGCGTTCTAGCCGTCTCCCCTCTTGCTTCATTGCCCTCAGCTCAGGTGTATACCAAGGAGCTGGCCGGGCTCTGCTCAGAGGGAGAGGGTGCTTGACACGATCGTGTCAACTGCCCGAGTCATCTCTGCATTCCACAGAGCGACCTGGGCTTTGACAGGAGCACCAGCCATACCAATGTAAAAAAATAACTTTTTTTGCAATCCTAAAGGCAGTTAAACTGAGATCTTGTACTGTCTTATTCTGTAGTGGCCTCAACAAAGTCTTCAGGGCTAAGGAATTTGGTTCTTTAAAACTTAAATGGCATTAGAAGCACAACACAACTTCACGTATATGCTGATGGGATCTCAGCTAGCGGTGACTGACAAAGAAAGAGATCTTGGGGTAGTGGTGGAAAGTTCAATGAAAATGTCGATTCAGAGTGCAGCTGCTGTGAAAAAGGAAAAGTCCATGTTAGGTATAATTAGAGAAGAAATGGAAAATAAAACTGCCAGTATCATACTACCCTTATACAAATCTATGGAGAGATCACACTTGGGATAATATGTACAGTTCTGGTCACTGCACCTATAAAGGATACATAGAGTTGGAAAAAGTGCAGAAAAGGGAAACTATAATGATCAAGGGGCTGGAGCAACTCCCCTACAAGGAATGGTTACAACAACTGCAGAGGAAGAATCACAGGGGAACCTGCATGAGAGTGAGCAAGAGGCTAAAGGTCAGTCAAACAGAGGCGATGAAACCCAGGCCTACAAGAAGAAGAAGAAAAGAGTGGTAGTAGTGGGAGACTCCTTGCTGCGTGGGATCGAGACCCAAGTATGTCGCGAAGACCCGTGGACTCGCCAGGTATGTTGTCTCCCGGGAGGACAGATTAGAGACGTGACTGAAAGGTTGCCTGCACTCATAAAGCCCACTGACAGGTATCCCTTTCTTCTCATCCATGTGGGAACAAATGATACCGCCAAGCGGAGCTACGAAGAGATCACGTCAGACTTTGAAGCTTTGGGAAGGAAACTCAAGAACTTTGGGGCCCAGATAGTTTTCTCATCCATCCTTCCAGTAGTTAGAAGAGGGATAGAAAGGGAACGAAGAATACTCCGGGTGAATGACTGGCTACAAAGGTGGTGCCGACGAGAGAGATTTGGATTCTGGGACCACGGGCTATACTTCCTGGAAGATGGGCTGTTGGCTAGGGATGGGTTGCACCTCACAAAGGCTGGGAAGAATGTGTTTGGCCACAGCATGAAGAACTTCATCAGGAGGGCTTTAAACTGAATCCTACGGGGAAGGGAGATGTAATGTTGGGGGTAACAATGGACAAAGGCGCATGCACTGCAATGGAGAGAACAGCGCTGATAGCGCCCAATAATAGTCTTCAGACACATGTAGGAAGAAAGCCAGACTATGAAGCACATGGTCTTCGATGTCTATATACTAATGCCCAGAGTATGGGAAACAAACAGAACAAACCTGAACTCTTAATACAAGAGGGAAATTATGACCTGATAGGTATAACTGAGACTTGGTGGGATGACTCTCATGACTGGAATACAGCAATTGAAGGATATAACTTGTTCAAAAAGAACAGGAGGAACAGAAAGGGAGGTGGGGTTGCACTGTATGTGAAAAATACATATCTCTGCACAGAAATACAGGAGGAGGAGCTTCCTCCTGTAGCCCCATCGAGAGCATCTGGGTTGAAATAAATGGAGCAAAGAATAAAAGGAACCTGGTGGTCGGAGTCTACTACCGGCTACCCAATCAAGGAGAAGACAAGGATGAAACTTTTGAAAAGCAAATTGCCAATGTTTTAAGGAAGCATGATGTAGTAGTAATGGGGGACTTCAATTTCCCCGATATTTGTTGGGAGACAAATTCGGCAAAACATGGCCCCTCCAGGAAATTCCTGACTTGTGTGGCGGATAACTTCCTCCTACAGAAAGTAGAGGAAGGAACTAGAGGATCGGCTATCCTTGACTTGATCCTAACCAACAGAGATGATTTAGTGGATAAAGTAGCAGTTACAGGAACTCTGGGGGAAAGCGACCATGTTGTACTCGAGTTCTTGGTTCTAAGGGAAGCAAAAGCCGAGTGTAGTCAAACGCATACCCTGGATTTTAGGAAAGCTGATTTGATTAAACTCAGAACAATGATCAGTAAGGTCCCATGGCAAGCGATGCTAGCGAGAAAAGGAGTCCAAGATGGGTGGGAGCTTTTAAAAAAGGAAATTCTCAAGGCACAATCACAAGCAATTCCAACAAGAAGAAAAGGTGGAAGACAACAGAAGAAGCCAATGTGGCTTCACAAAAAGCTTAGGGATGACCTGAAAACAAAAAAGGACACATATAGGAAGTGGAAAGAAGGCCAAGTAACAAAGGAAGAGTACAGGCAGATAGCACAGAATTGCAGGGATGGCGTCAGGAAGGCTAAAGCTGAGAATGAGCTGAGGTTAGCAAGGGATGTTAAAAACAACAAAAAGGCTTTCTTCAGCTACGTGCATAGTAAAAGGCAGAGGAAAGAAATGGTGGTTCAGCTATTAAATAAGGATGGCAAAACAATAACAGATGACAAAGAAAAGGCAGAGGTGCTCAATTCCTACTTTGGCTCAGTCTTCTCCCAAAAGAGGGTCTATGACCCCCCTGGCAAAGGCCAAGTACAGGCTGAAGGGGCAGGATTGCAGCTTGAGATCGACAGGCATATGGTCAAGGAACACCTCATTACTTTGAATGAGTTCAAATCTCCAGGGCCAGATGAACTGCATCCTAGAGTCATAAAGGAACTGGCAGAAGAACTCTCAGAACCGCTGTCTATTCTCTTTGAGAAATCATGGAGGACGGGGGAAGTGCCAGATGACTGGAGGAGGGCTAACGTTGTCCCTATCTTCAAAAAGGGTAAAAAGGAGGAACCTGGGAACTACAGACCAGTCAGTCTGACATCAATCCCTGGGAAAATTCTGGAGCAGATCATAAAGCAATCCATCTGGAAGCACCTTGACAACAATGCAGTGATTACTCGAAGCCAACATGGATTTGTCAAAAACAAGTCCTGCCAGACAAATCTGATCTCATTTTTTTATCAAGTAACCTCCCTTGTAGACCGTGGGAATGCTGTAGACATCATATACCTCGACTTCAGCAAAGCTTTCGACAAAGTGCCCCATGATATCCTGATGAGCAAACTAGCTCCAAGTGGGCTAGATGAAACAACGGTCCGGTGGATCCACAGTTGGCTACAGAATCGGACTCAAAGAGTGCTTATCAATGGGACCTTCTCAAACTGGGGAGAGGTTAACGAGTGGGGTACCGCAGGGCTCAGTCCTGGGCCCGGTGCTCTTCAACATTTTTATTAATGACTTGGAGGAGGAGGTGCAGGGAATGCTGATCAAATTTGCAGATGACACAAAATTGGGAGGGATAGCTAATACTTTGGAAGACAGAAACAAAATTCAAAGTGATCTGGATAGACTGGAGCGCTCGGCAGAAAACAACAGAATGACATTTAATAGGGACAAATGCCAAGTTCTGCACCTAGGAAAAAGAAACCAAATGCACAGTTACAAGATGGGGGATACATGGCTCAACCACACTACAAGTGAGAAGGATCTTGGAATCGTTGTCAATCACAAGCTGAACATGAGCCAACAGTGTGATGTGGCTGCAAAAAAGGCAAATGCTATTTTGGGCTGCATTCATAGAAGCATCACTTCCAAATCCCGGGAAGTACTAGTTCCCCTCTACTCACAACTGGTTAGGCCTCATCTGGAGTACTGTGTCCAGTTCTGGGCACCACACTTTAAGAAAGATGCAGACAAACTGGAGAGGGTTCAGAGGAGGGCAACAAAGATGATCAGGGGACTGGAAGGAAAGCCCTATGAAGAGAGACTGAAAGAACTGGGCATGTTTAGCCTTGAGAAGAGAAGACTGAGGGGAGATATGATAGCGCTCTTCAAGTACTTGAAAGGTTGTCACAGAGAAGAAGGCCAGGATCTCTTCTTGATCATCCCAGAGTGCAGGACACGGAATAATGGGCTCAAGTTACAGGAAGCCAGATTCCGGCTGAACATCAGGAAAACTTCCTGACTGTAAGAGCAATACGACAATGGAACCCATTACCTGGGGAGGTGGTGGGCTCTCCCACACTGGAGGCCTTCAAGACGAGGCTGGACAGCCATTTGTCAGGGATGCTCTGACTTGGATTCCTGCATTGAGCAGGGGGTTGGACTTGATGGCCTTGTAGGCCCCTTCCAACCCTACTATTCTATGAATCTTTGAATCTAAAACTGGGACTATTCAGCTTAGAAAAGAGGTGAGTAAGGGGACACATGATAGAGGTATACAAAATTATGAATGGTGTGGAACAAGTGGATAGGGAGACATTTTTCTCCCTCTCTCATATACTGCAACCCGGCATCATCCCATGAAGTTGGTTGGTGGGAGCTTCAGGACAGATAAAAGGAAGCATTTCTTCACACAGCACATAGTTAAATTATGGAATTCACTACTACAAGATGTAGTGATGGGCACCAATTTGACTTTAAAGAGGAATTGGACAAACTTCTGGAGGAGAAAGCTATCAATGGCTACTAGTCCTGATGGCTATATGCTACTTCCAGTATAAGAGGCAGTATGCCTATGTATACCAATTGCTGGGGAACATGGGTGGGAAGGTATTGTTACCCTCATATCCTGCTTGTGGGTTACCCACGGGCAGCTGGTTGGCCACTGTGTGAACAGAATGCTGGACTAGATGGACCTTGGTCTGATCCAGCATGGCTCTTAACAGGCAGGACATGTAACAAAAAGTTGCAGCTTGGAGTACTCCCTCTTCAGAATTCCAGCCTCTCCATTCCATTCCCTCTCCCCCATTTTCCATCCCCCAAACTCAAGTCAGTCAGCATATTATGGCCACTGAGCATGCTCAAACCTCACTGGGTTGATGGAGGATTCCTTCTTAGGGTTCTCTCTAAATAATGTTTGTACTTCTGCAAACATCAGGATTTCCTTGAATCTACTGATACCTCCCTCTTGAGCACAGCTGACTGGTGTGTGTGTGTGTGTAGTGGGGAAGACAGTAAAGCAGGGATAAGGGGAATGGAATGTTGTATCCCGGAAGATGGCACGGCTGGTTGGCTAGAACCCTGAACATGGGAACTCTACACTGTAACTTTTTGCTGAATGTCCCACTTGTAACTTCATACTATCTGCTTTTTGCGTAAGAAATTTTCTGATCATATTATTGCGATACATCCCCCTTTAAACTTCTAAATCATACATGTAAAGCTTTTCACCTGTTTCTGTGTTGCTTGGGCCCAGTTCTTCTGTGGGAGAAGCAAATAATGGTATAGTTTTATTTCGTTCTTTAAAAATCATTGGAGTTGATGCTGATGGGCTACTTGTAGACAGCTTCCCCTTTGGTGTTTTAAATATACTTTGATCCAGACATCTAGTGTTATGTTCAGGGTTTTCTGGTCTTTTAAAGTCATAAGGTGGAGCTTCTGAACTGAGTTCTTCAAACCAGTTGAGACTTATTGGCCCTAAGTCTAAGAAAAGCAATACATTATTCAGGACACCATGATACATTAAGAAAATATCACTAAGGGATGACAATACCCTCCACATAATGTATAATACATCATATACCATAATCTTGAATTCGTCAGTCTCACATGTAGCTGAGCAGAGAAGGTACATCCTGAGACAGCATGATATAATCAATTCTCAACCCCAAAGTTTTGCAGAACGACTTCTTCTTTCTGAAGAAAGAAATCTCCTCAAACTCAGATTTGCCAGCGATACAGTGCCACATTTTGGGTTTTCATAAGCAATGCTCAAAATTATGCCAACAGAAAGTAGCCAACACAGAGAGATGGCAGGCAGGAAATTTGGAAAATTGCTGCGGAAGTAGTCCACTAGTTAGCTCAGCTACCATTTGAGAAGAGAAGGGCTTAAAAATTAACATGCAACTTGTATTTATTACGCTTCTATACTGCCCAATAGCCAAAGCGCCCTGGGTGATTAATAAAAATTAAAACCATAAGATACAATAAACCTTTAAATGTTTAAATCATAATAAATCCAAAATAAAAATCAGAGTAAACCAGTTGCTGACCAGAGTGTAAATTGTATAAATGTCCTTCATTGATACTCCAATGCCTCTTCATTTTAACCTAGACCAAAAGACAGTTCCTTCATAATGTGTACACACACACCCTACATCCTCCACTAAAGCAAGGTGTGTCTGCCCAAACTGAGGCAATTCCCCTCTCCCACTGCAGTCACCCATGATACAGCTCACACTGTTCAAGTGGTCCCTCGACCATTTGAAGAGGCTTTCGGCAGGCCTGCGGGGGGTAAGAGGGGAGGGGAAATCAGTTGTGTGAGCAACCATCCACTTGGTCAGCTGTTCGATACAACCCATTATTTGCAACAGGAACAATGTTTCTGCTCTTCAACCCTCAACTGAATTGTACTAAAAAATATTAATGACAACTCCAAGTATCATATACTGACACCAGGATATCTGACCCCCACCTCCAAGCAAATACTAGGTTCAGATGAGTTCCCTCTGGACTACAGCAAGGAAAGTAAGGGTTAAATTCACCCTCCACACCTGCTCTGATCAGATTAATTATCAGCACCATCCCTCTCCCCACCCCACTGATTAAACCTGAATTTTAAAAACCTGCCCACATGCAGATACATTTAATATCACTTGACATTTTGGCCCACACTATATACTCTGATAAGTTTGATTTATTATTATTATTATTATTATTATTATTATTATTTATTCATATAGTGGTATCCATGTACATGGTGCTTTGCAGGTGCCTACCCTAAGGTATTAGCTTCATATTAGTAAAAAGGTAAAGGTAAAGGTGTCCCCAACCAGTCGTGTCCGACTCTAGGGTGCGGTGCTCATCCCCGTTTCTAAGCCAAAGAGCCAGCGCTGTCCGAAGACGCTTCCGTGGTCATGTGGCCGGCATGACTGAACACCGAGGTGCACGGAACGCTGTTACCTTTCCCGCCGAAGCGGTACCTATTTATCTACTTGCAATTTCTTGCTTTCGAACTGCTAGGTTGGCATGTCTCTTACGTCAGTTTCTATCATCCATGCATATGGTAACACAAATACCAGAAAATCTAGAACAAGTGATATTGTGTAGTAATAAAATGGACCTTAGTAACACAGTAAAGTAATGAAACAGTTGAAAAATAGCTCTACTCAAACCCACAATTTATTGAACAGGATTACTCACAGCAGCATATTTTGGATAAATGTCTGAGTTCTATAAATTTAAGTGCTACCTGTTTCACTGCATCGTGATTTGAATATTTCAAAGAATGATGGCTTGTCCCCACATGTGTCAACCTTTTTCTTAGCCATAGCATTGCCAGCACTGTTATGTAAACCTGCAAAATAATATTACAATGTTCTCATTGTATCTTACACCATCATATTTGGTACAAACTCTATTTCTCAATTACTTTGGCATTGGCTGCATCCAGATATCACTTTAAGCTACGGTGGCTTAATGAGCGACTCGCAGTAGCTTATTTTTTAAATAGTCCATGATGCCCCACCATATAACCAGGCTAATAAGCTACTGTGAATAGCTTATTAAGCTACTGTGCATAATCTGAGTCATCCCCCGCCCCCTGCAGTCCTCCCACCAGAGCAGTAGTGCTGTTTCACCCATTGACAACATCGCAGCAGCCTGTTTTAACCTTCCACAATATCCCAATGAGACGGGAGAGGTGTGAAGTACAGGGGCTTAATTCAGCAATTCCAGCATCACCCTGACAAAGGGGTGGTGGCTCTAAAGGACTGGAAGTTTGCAGGATCAGGACCAAATGTGATACAGAGCTTCCCCTAGTCAGGAGGCACCTGATGCACCATCAAAACCCTGTGCAATTACTCCAGAGGAGGGAACATCCCAGGTGCAACAAATCCCAGGTGTGAGTAGCTTTATGTATTTATGTATGGTTTAACTTTTTGACTGAAACAGTTCTACAATATAGAGAATTATTGTGACCCCCAAAAACAAGGATTGAGTTGCACAAAGCAGACTGGTTAAATGAAGATCTGAACATCAATCAGTGGCCTGGTTTGGACATAACATTCCTGGTTTAATGAACCACAGTTTATTAAGCCAAGCACAAGCACTGGGGCTGCACAATCCCTTGTTGCTTTTTCCCCTCTCTTTGCACACCAGCTTTGATTCTGGTCTGCTTAAGCTACAGTTTCCATCTTACATCTGAAACAGGGAACTATGCTTTAATATTGGTTTATTCAACAGGAACCTAAACCATGACCAAACAATATTTATTTATACTGCACACTCAAACTTCAGCTATACAGTCAAGAAATATCAGTGACATGGTTGGATCAAGTTTTTATTCTGCTAGTGGGAACATCCACAACTGGAGTTCTTGCTCATAATGCTCCCACTGACAGAAAGGGCAATTTTTACTGATTCCTTGTCCCTCTCCAGCCCCCAGAACCACACTCCCTTCTGTTTCAGAAGGCCCCCAACTCTCCAGAACAGATTTTCAGTGGCCATGGGGAACTGCAGGAGAAGGGGGAAATCTGGAAAGATCGCCACCTCCCCTGTTCAACCAGCAGAAAACTCTGCGCGATTAAAAGCCTCCTGCTGAAAAAGCCCTTCCACCCATGGGAGACTTTTGCTGGATCCAAACCATTGTCTATATCAGGCTTCCTCAATCTGGTATCCTCCAGATGTTTTCGACTTCACTTTCCATCAGTCTGAGCCAGCATGGGCAATGGTCAGGAATGCTGGGAGTTGTAGTTCAAAACATCTGGAGGGCACCAGGTTAGGGAATACTGTTCTATGATACAACATGTATCTCAAATAATGAATTTGATATAAACAGTTAAGGTTCTTAAATGAAATATACTTTCACAGAAACTTCTTGAAAAATTGAAACTTCCGTCATAGATTAATATCTGCGTAGCAGATACACTAATTTGGAAATGGTTAAAACCTTTTAAAACATTCACATACTACCTCAATAATCCTTACAACAGTTTTGTAAAATCGGCTAGTATTACCCCCATTTTGCTGATTTGTGGACTGATACCGAGAGAATAGTTTCTTGCCTAAGTTCAGGTTTGCACCTTCCAAACCTGGAAGGGTGGTTAATAATCCTCAGTATATTGTTAACCACCCCTACCCATGCCGGCTGAATTCCCAAATTACTCTCGCCAAGCACCAGTTGTCATGACATCTGAACCTGGTGAGGGTAGGTGGCTGGGGTGATTTGTTAACCCTACAATAGACCATGGGTTCTGGGTGGTCTGTCAACCACCCCAGCCACTCATCCTCACTGGATTCAGACATCACAGCAATCTGTGTCTGGCAAGGGTAATTAGGGAAATCAGCCAGCACTTGCAGGGGTGGCCACCATGGCTTATTAACCACTCTTGTGTCATGCAAACCCAATGGCTGAGGTGAGAACTGAACTACAAACTTTGTGCTCCACAGCTTCAAGAGAACTTACTTACAAGTCACTTTGTGCAAAAAATGGTAAAACTGTCCTTTCAGCCAGAGCAATTACCATGATTGCTGGTGAATGCATGGTGTGGAGAAAGTGGGTAGAGGGAAATTTTTCTTCTTATATTAGAGTCATCCAATGCGATTGATTGGCAAGAGATTCACAGCAGACAATAAGAAGTACTACTTTGCATAACTGTTAACTGATTTATAGAATTTATGGCACTACCTTAGATGACTAAAACAAGATTAATTGATAGATCTATTAAACAGTTTTTATTCAAACAGGCATTTGGTGTATAAGTAGGTCTACAAGATTGGGTGTTTTTATCCTGTTGTAGTTTTAATGTATGTGTTTTAGTATTGTTTTAATAAAGTTTTATCTGTCTATGATTACAAGCCACCTTGAGTGCCATTTTCTTGGTACAATGGTGGGGTACAAATAAAATAAATGAATAAACTGGCTATTAGTCAAGTTGACTTTACAGAACCTCCAGATTCATAGGCAGTATGTCTCTAAATATCATTAGCTGGGGAGCGATAGTCAGGGAGCAATAGTCATGTTGTCTTCACACCCTGATTGTGGGCTTCCCAGAAGCATTGTGTTGGCCCCTGTGGGAAACAGAATGCTGGATGGGCCTTTGGTCTGATCAAGGTAAAGTCCCCCTTATAAATTGAACTGATGAAGTATGAAACACCAGCACAACTGATGGGTTAGGGCTACTGCATCAGCAGCAGCTACCATAACCCCTTCACATCAGTAAAAAAAAAATGCTTGCACACAATCTTATCCAGCTACAGTTAAGCACTTTTAATTTCAATTGATGTGTTGTCTCAGAACTGTCCATTTTACAATATTGTAGGAATCATTTTGCTTTCTGTCTTTATATCAGAGGACATTTGTGGGGCTGTCATACGTAAAGTCCAAGTCTATAATGTCTGTCTATATATTTGTTGGCACAAAGAATTCTAAAATAATGATTAGGCAAAGCTTCCCTTTGCGGAAGCCACGCTGATTCTTGCTCAGTAAGAATATATGTTTGAAACAAATTGCTTGAAAGTTATGAGTTACATTATTACAGGAACAATAAACTGTTTCTGTGTATTTTGGGTAGAAGGGGAATTGTAACCTTAACATGTCCACATTGCTTTCACAGAAGCCATCTGAAAAAGATATATTACAGTGAGTGACAAAGGGTTACATTAATTAGCAGGTAAACTGGTAGGCAGCATTATTAAAGCTGAGGTTATTAAACATACAGCAGATTCTTGCTGAGCTAGGATCCTGCTGAGGCTCCTCCGATGGAAAAAAAAATACAGGAAGGACAGAATGGGTGTATCTAATGAGTTTAACTCAAGTCCCATTCATTTCAATTGGTCTACTCTAACTAGGACTAAGATTTGAGACAACCCATTAGCTACAAACCAGGGGTGGGGGACCTGTGGCCCTTGATGTTGTTGGACAATGACTCCCATAGTCTCAATCACTGGCCAAGCTGGCTGTGGCTGGAATCCAACAACATCTGGAGAGCCACATTTCTCCCTGCTATAAGCAAACAATTTTCATAACGGAAGGAAGCAGTGTTCCCACCAAAATGTATTGTAACTAGTTAACTCATTCATAAATTATCCAGTCATGGATGAGCAGTGAGACAGCCAAATTTAAGGATGCCAGCAGACCGTGAAAGAGATCTAAAAGTCTTTTGAAAGTGGGAAAACTGGCAGATTGTCAATGAGGATCCAATGTAAGTGTGAATTCATTCATTCATTCATTTATATCCTGCCCTTCCTTGCAAGGAGCCTGTTGTTTGACTCTTGAGTAAACATGTTTAGAATTGTGTCGTGACCAAAACTGGTGCTGCTCAACAGTCCATGCAGAATATATTTACCTTCAGCAGCAAGTAAATGTAACCCCCTACGTATATCTAGGGCAGCCTTCCCCAAACTGGTGCTCTCCAGATGTGTTGAACCACAACTCCCATAAACCCCAACCTGAGGGAAGATTGATCCAGAAGGGTTTGGGGGGACGGTTTTGCAGTGGCCCTCCATCCCACTTCGTGGAGTAAAACCCTCGTGATCAGCCTTCCCCTGGCCCTCCAGCAGTTTTTGGACTACAACTCCCAGCATGCCCTGGAGATATCGTCTCATTGGAAGGACAGATCCTGAAGCTGAAGCTCAAATATTTTGGCCACCTAATGCGAAGAGAAAAGTCACTGGAAAAGACCTGATGCTGGGAAAGATTGAAGGCAAAAGGAGAAGGGGACGGCAGAGGATGAGATGGCGAGATAGCATCACCGATGCAATGAATATGGACTTGAGCACGCTCCGGGAGAGAGCTCAGGACAAGAGGGCCTGGCGTGCTATGGTCCAGGGGGTCACGAAGTCGGATACGACTGAACAACAACAACAACAACAACAAAAGCATGGCTGCCTGGGAGATGCTGGGAGTTGCAGCCCAACACGCCCGGAGGGGCCAGGTTGGGGAAGCCTGGTCCAGAGGGTTTTACTTCACCATATCGTCTCCCCTCGGCTAGCGCTTTTCGGGGGAGGGGGGAATAGTGAGGAAAGTTAGATAGAAAATAAAACGCCCACCGGAAGCCAGCGGACAGACGGCTACGGAAAGCAACGAAGAAAGAACTGTGGGTGAAGGAGGTTAATTTGCTACCACCGCCACCAACCCGTCCCCCAAAGCGAGCGAAACGATGCCCCCGCACTGACCAGCCTCCGTCTCGCCTCAGCAACGGCGCCTCCTCCTCAAAATACACACTCTGGCGCCAAATCTCGCCAACGCATGCGCAGTGGTGAAAATGGCGCGGCGTCTCCTCCTCCTCTCCCCAGCCGTCCCAGGGACATTCCTACCGAAGCGCAGCGCCACGGGCGGGAATCAAGCCGACTCTGCCAGGGGATACCAGTGTAGGGGCGGAGGGAAGGGGCACGGATGCATCAGCCCCTCACCACCACTTCCTGTCAGACTGGGCGATCGTCCGGGACGCGGAGAGGAGTGGCTGTCTGAGGGGGCCCATCCTCGTTGCCCGCATGAATCATGGGACATGTAGTTCTAAGAGCGAGGAGAGGGCTAGCCCTCACTAGAGGATGGTTTTTGTCAGCGTCGCAAAAGTACCGTTGCCTAAGGGTGTTTGCGTGGAGCCCTTTCACAACTGAGCGTTGTGCCCCTAAGGACCAGGGCTTATAACTACCGTTAGTCCTACTTAGAGTAGGCTCACTGAAATGAATGGGGCATAAGTTAGGCTAACATTGGACACAACCCAAGATCTTCAGAACGTTTCAGTAAGCAGCTTTTTGACTGAATCCATCAAGATGCAGAAACTTCTTTCAACTTGATTGTAACCCAATTTTTCCCCGTTCTGACTCTGAAGCAGAGGCAACATCCACCACAAATAATCCTCCAACCCTAGAATTCTACTAAATTCATCCAGATACAAGGCAGCATCCTTCAACTTCAGAGGAAGAGAGACATGACCTTTCTTCATGTTGACATTTTTTTTTCTGGATGAAGCCTCAAGTCCACGGAACTTTGTTAACTTATTTTTTGTTCTCTTGTGTGGGGTGTTATAGGAACTGTCAAAGAACAAGAGGAGTTTGATCCTGTATTTTTTTCTTTATGAAAAAGTGCATAATTCATTGACCCCACCCCTTTATTTCAACATTGTGTAGTTTTTCAGGTGCTCTCTCTCTCTCATCTAAAGGAAAGACTGTGATCATATATCCATTTACCTGGGAATAAACCCAAATGAAACTCTGTGTCTTCCTTCTGAGAAACATGTATAGGATTGAGCTGTAAACCTACTAGTACTGCCCCAGGTATGTCTCACTGCTTTACACGGTTCCCTCTAGATGTTTTGGATACAACTCCCATCAGCTCCAGCCCGAATAGCCAATGATGATGGGAGTTGTAGTCCAACACATTTGGAAGGCTGCTCACTAGTGTATGGCTTACACACATTGGCTTATCTCTCGTGTTCCATTTTTGGACCTCGGACTCCATTTTGAAGTGTATAAGGAGCTGGCTCCTAGAAGATTCCACTCAGACACATTCTCCATTGGCTTTAATACCCAGAAGCATTCCTTGCCCTGAGTATGACTCTTCCTCAAAGGAAATTATCAACACTCATACTTACTTGAATCAATCATCACAGGACTAATCATGATATGATAGAAAATGAGGAATTGTTCTCTGTATTCAGTTAATTAATTAATTGCTATATTTATATCCTGCCTTTTTCCTCTTGCAAGGAACCCAAGGTGGCTTATACACACGGTCCTTCTCTCCACTTTATCCTCACAACCCTGTGAGGTAGCTTAAGCTGAGTCAGTGACTGGCCCAAAGTTATCCAGTGAACAGCATGGCCAAATGGCGACTAGAACCCAGCTCTCCCAAGTACCAGTCCAACACTTTAACCATTACTCCACACTTTCTCAGTTATACGTAACCATATCAAGCCTCCTTTGTACAAAATTGTATTAAAGTTGTGCCTTAGTTCCTGGAAATTTGGAGTTTGTCTGGACTGAATATTCTACCTTTCTTCTGGTCAGGACACCAATCTTTTCCAGATAATGGATTAATATTTCTAATATTTTTCTTGGAATATCTTTGATATTATAAGTTAAGCCATAGGCAGTGAAGCAGTGTACATTGTTCATTGGAAAGGTGGTTGCATGCCTAAGAGATTTTGGTGGGCAACAGTAATATAAATTATAGCATGCAAGTCCTTTCTGGGGTGGATGACAGGTCTAGAGATTCAGGTCAGGAAAGTGTCCAAAAACAGAGAATGGAACAAACCCATCCTCGCCTTGTTTCTGGTCAGTGGTGCCAAGCTAGTCATCTTCTGCTGATCACAACCAGTTGCTGTAAGTCCTTAATGGCAAGAGTGCTTCCCCAAGTCCAGAGAGACCTCCAAGGGTATCCTTTGTGGTGGTTGCTGGCATGTCTGGCATGATGGTGTTAGGTGTGCAAGAATAGTATGTACTATGATTCCCAAAGCACAAGGTGAACACAGAATAAAAACCAGAAAAAAATGTTAAAGGTGTAGGCAGGTTGAATTGGAAGCATCAGGTGTCTAAGTCCTTTTCTGGGGTTACACATTGGCTGATGAGAGTTGATTCGACACAGATAGTTCTTGGTGGGGAAGCAGGACAGGACATGGGCTCCTCCCATGGGAGGCGGCAGTACATGCTCTGCATGTTTCCAAGCCATTCAGATTCTCAGGTATCTTGAGATATCCAAGCGGGCTTAAGGCCCACAAGTGGGGAAATCTACTGGCTACCTCTAATAAATAGAGGCTGAGCTACATCCCTGCATCATCTCTGTGGGATCCTGACTACCAATTAATCCTCTCCTTATTCCTAAGGGGTTTTTCTGACATCAAGCATGCTGTGGTTGAGTCTGAAGATCTACAGGTCTACAGAAGATTTAAAATATAGTAATAGGTTTAAAACAACAAACTGAAAAAAACTAAAATGCCTGGGAGAAAAGGTCTTCACCCGGTGCCAAAAACAGCATAATGTATGTGCCAGACAAGCCTCTCTGGGAGCTAATTTCACAACTGGGATACCACAACCAAAAAGGCCCTCTTCTTAGTAGCCACTGACCTCACTTCCTTTGGTGGGGGCTCCCAAAGAACCAGTTGAAGATGGATCTGGACTATGTCAAGGGAGAGGCCATAGCTCAGTGGTAGAGCAGATGGTTTTACATGTAGAAGGTGCCAGGTGCAATTCCTGGCATCTCCAGGTAGGGCTGGAAATACTCGTGTGAAATCCTGGAGAAGTGCTGACAGTGTTGACAATAAACAGCTAGATGGACCAATGGTCTGACTCAGTATAAGGCAGCTTCCTATGTTCCTAAGCAATTATACGCCATTGCATTGTTCCCAACCATGAGTTGGTTGGCAATCTAATTATCACAGTTCTGATTTAGCTAGCATAAAAATGTAAAAAATGTCAAAGGCCCACAAATTAAAGACTGCCTAAACACAGTATGGTACCACATTATACGTGGTAAAGCTTACACATTTAGTATGGTTTAAAGAAGGCATGGAAAGCACAGCTAACATTGGGAAATGTATTTTAAGGTGGAATATATTAATTAATTTTTGGAACCTGCATTTTCAAAAAAATATGACTGGATGTACTCTGTTTATGTAATGCAGAATGTATTTCAATTATTGGAATGTATATTGCTGTATTAATTTGGCATTATAATATTTTAAAATCAATATAAAAAAGCTGGTCAGTTCAAGTTATGACCCCCCAAGAAGCAAAAGACACTTGGCCAACAAAAGGTCCACAAACATATTGGTCACTACCTAAATTATTTCATCAGGGAGCCTCACCTCAATAAAAGTCGATAAAATTTTTACATAAGGCCATCAGGTTTCTGCTTCCACCAAGTGCAAGTCAGATGCCTTTGGTAGTTCACAAGAAGTGTATGGCATCACCTGTAGCTTTCCCCCCAAGCACCTGGTACTCAGAGGTGTATTGATTTAAACATATAGGTTGCAGTTAGCTACTATGACCAATCTGATAAATCTATCCTCTATGAATTTGTCTAATACTTTTAAAATGCCATCTAAGTTATTGGTTAGCACCACATCTTAAGGTTACATAAGTTACAGTGCACTTATTCCTGTCTACTCAAAAGTAAGTCCCATTGAGTTCAATAGGGCTTACTTCCACATAAGAGGCTATAGGTTTGCAGGCTGCACTGTCTGAAAACTGCCATTCATCTTCAGTGGGTGTCCTGTTTCAAATTCTAGAATAATAAGCATGGGAGAACAACTCAGCATCTCATTACAACCCACATTTTTAATTATTCAACTTTCTTCAAAAAGAAAAAGTAGCCATGTTGACCATTTTTAGCCTTAGTGCTAAACTGGAATGGCAGTAAATAGTATCTGAGAAAGTATACAATGTGGTATAAGAATTTTACACATTCATTATGTTCAGCCCCCCATGTAGACTGCACAGACAGTGATTCCTGACAATTGCCATGGAGACATATGGCCTTGTCCCCAATGAACCACACAGATTTTTTAAAAAACACCCTCAAACAGAGGGTTCATATTCTGTCACATCACGACCACAATACTTTCCAATGGGTCGCTAATATGCTCAGCTGTGAGACATCAAGTGTTGAGTAATTAAGTGATGTGTGAATTGACCTAAGGTTTGTCTCAATCTAAATGTTGGCATACATTGTGAACTAATTGAAGATCTGCAAAGATGACTGTCGGAGTACACTTACTTGTATGTAAGTTGCATTGAAAATTGGACTTATTTCCTAGTATTGAGGAATAGACCCACATTTTCTTTCTCAGAGGTTGGGAAAGGATATCTATCTACATGCAAGCTAAAATCACATGGATTCTTTAGGCAAATATTGATTTCTTAACTGTGGGCAGATGGTTTGTAGGATTTAAGTATAGGACCTTATGCCTCACGTCAACTGTGCAAATAATACTCTAGTGAAACAGTGTGAAGTCACCTAGATGTTTACTGGGTATAAAACTGAATAACTGAGATTTATCAAACAGCTGAAGCCAAATGGACCACTCTGAAGTAAATGTTTTGAGTCTCACAAACATTTAGGCAAGTTTTTAACTTTCTGGAAGGCAATACCCATTGATTTCAATAAATTTACTGAATCATTGTCTGACCTCACAGTCTGTAATCAACTTAATTCCAAGCAGACTTTTAAGGGACACCCTCCAGCATGAATAGATTATAGTTTGCAAACGTTAAGTAGCGTTTGTGTGTGTTACCTTTGCTGCTTTGAACCCCGCTACTTTTGGCTTATAAACTCCAGTCATATTTCACTGGCGATGTAGTCAGAAGGCCAAGTCGATTTAATTAATTAATCGAGGAGGGCGATTATTACCCCTCGCCGATAGTAATGAGCACCAATTAGACGCTACTTCCCTGAGGGATAAAAGCTAGAGCGGGCAGAGGAGGTAGGTTGAAATCAAGCGCCCTTCCTGACCATGGAGCGCTTTGTCTACCCGCCCTACAGCGTTTACCAAGGCTACGGGAGCACCTTCACCCCCAGCCACAACGTGGCCCCCAGGCCGCCCTCCAAGCAGAAACAGCCAAGCTGGAAGCAAAGCAAGAGCAGCAGTGCCCCCAACCCTTACAGAGGGGGCTTGTCCGCCCCCTCTTCGGCTCCGCCCGTGTCCTCGCCGGACTACTTAGACTCCTACAAGCGAGCCCACCTGAAGGCGCTGCTGTCGCACGTCAGCCCAGGCCTCACCCCGCGGCTCCGCAAAGCCAACACCAAGGAGGTGGGCATCCAGGTGAACCCGCGGGTGGATGCTGCCGTGCAGTGTTCGCTTGGCTCCCGCCCTCTCCAGGCCGTCCGACCGCAGAGCCCCTCCGGTCGCCTCAGCCGGGAGCCGCCGCTGCCGGGCGTTTATTCGCCTATTCTAGGCCGCCGCCTTTTCACCTTGCCCGAAGTGGTCGTAGAACCGAAGGAGCAAGACGAAGCGCCAGCTTCACAGCAGCCCCCTAAGGAGCCTGAGGAGAAGGGTCCGTCACTGGAGACAGGGAAGGGGGCTGAGGAGGCAGCGGCTGAGGAGGGGAATTCGGAGAGCAGAGCCGAAGAGTCCGCCCAGCTGCGGGGCGGGGAGGGCGAAGTGGCTAAGCAAGGCGGCGACGCCGAAGAGGACAAAAAAACCACTTTCCAGGTGAGGTATGCCGAATAGTAGCTTCCCGCAGCCGCCGACAGACCCGGCTCGCTCAGCTTCTACGCCGGCGTTGCGGGCCTGGCTGTCCGGCAGGGGCGCTCTGGCGTGAGGCCCCGCGGAAAAAGGCGGGAAGACCGCCTTAAAAATAGGGGTGTGAGCGGAGAAATTCCCATGGATGGCATTCGCCTTGAGAGCTAGATCTAGGGTTATCTCTTCCCCACGTCGTTTTGGTCACGACGGTTGTCCATAGATGGCCCCACGTAAGCTGGCTGACCCCAACCAGCTCCCCCACCTTCCCTGCTCCACTGCGGCAACCCCGTGCTTACTTGAAGGAAAGCTACTCCCTGCATACAATTTATGAAGCTAGATTCTGGGGGGCCCAAACTTCTTTGGGTTGTTGGCCACATTTGGATTTTGGAAGACTGTTGTGGGCACTCTCAAAAAATGGTTGGGGGGGTCTTGCCCATTCATAAAATGGCTGCCATCTGGGCATGACTATCAGCTGTGCTCACGTGGCTCATGGTCACAGAACACTCATTTCCCAGAAGGCAACTGGGTGAGACCAAAAAAGGGGTAAGCTTGGAACTGTTATCCCATCTCCTTAACTGGTGATAATAGGGACTGAACCTAGAACCTTCTGTATGCAAAGCAAGGGTGTTGTTAGGAGAAGGCACGCCCTGGATCTTTTTTGAGTTGTCCTAATGGCCTTTTTTTTTTTTTACATTTTCCCATTGACTTGCATTGGAAAACAAAAATGGCCATATCTTTTTTAGTTTGTATGATAAATACATGAAATTCGGAGGCTTGGTAGTCCCCATGGAACTGATTGAATCTGCTAATTTCACACAGTTAGGTCCAGTGGGTTTTGTGCTAGTCACATGTACAATTCGCTATTTTCAAGAAAATCAGTCAAAGCAAAGAGCTATATTTCTTTTGTGCTTCCACATACATGCATGGAATTTTGGGTCCTGCCAGCCCCCATAGAGATGACTGAGCCTGCCAAGGTTCAGACAGTTAGGTCTAGTGGCTTTTGTGCTAGCCACAGGTAAAATTTGCTTTTTCCAGGAAAATCTGTCAAAGTAAAGAGCTATAATTTTTTTGTACTTCCACATAAATTCATGGAATTTGGGGACCTAGCAGGCCCTATGGAGCTGACTGAACCTACCAAATTTCAGACAGGTCCAATGGCTTTTGCGCTAGCCATGCTTTTCCTTTTCTCAAAGTCTAAAACACAAAGTAAAAACTGTCAAGTCACCCAGGGGATTAGAGATCCTAATCAGGAGGTGTTTAAGGTGACTACTCGGAGGTCGCTATCCCTAACCTCTGATGTAGGGTTTTTTTGAGGTGCAAAAAACTTCTCTCCCCCAACTTTTATTTTCTGCTCTTCCATGCCCACTGTTGTGAGCTTGCCTGCAATGAAATTTTGAAGAGGGAGAAGGAAGGGAAGAAAGAGCTCCATTTGTACTTGTATTTTGCACAGCATCTGATTTTACTTTTCCAAACTGGAACCTTTGGCTTCTGCAGAAGGTCAGTAGCTTCAGTACAGCAAATGATCCAATTAGCCTCCACAAACTTCTGTCTCACCCACTCCACTTTAATTTCTCCGAAATAGCTGTAGAACTCAAATAATCCAAAAGGGAGGGTTAGGACTATGTGGCGTCATGATGGAGGAACTGCTAAGGCTTTCAAACAGGTTCTGCAGTTTAAAAAAATGAAGGATAATGTCTTACATTATCAAGGTGCATGAGTGTTCACTGATATCCTAAGTCCTTGAGGAAGGGTAGGGACACTGGATTTGGTGGTGTGTGCTAAAGAGGTGTGTGTGATGCACAGGCCCCTTCATGGATCACTGCCTTGTTGTGGCGAAGGGGCTTGCATAACTCAGTGAAGCCATAAGCTATGCTGTGCAGGGCCACCCAAGATGGACAGGTCATGGTGGAGAGTTCTGACAAAATGTGGTCCACTGGAGAAGGAAATGGCAACCCACTCCAGTATTCTTGCCAAGAAAACCTCATGGAACGTATCACAAGGCTAAAACATATGACGCCGGAAGATGAGACCCCCAGGTCGGAAGGTGTCCAATATACTACTGGGGAAGAGCGGAGGGAATTTCCAAGTAGCACCAGAAAGAGTGAAGTGAAAGAGTGGGCCAAAGCCGAAAGGACACTCAGCTGTGGATGTGTCTGGTGATGAAAAGAAAGTCCGATGCTGTAAAGAACAATATTGTTTAGGAACCTGGAATGTAAGATCAAGGAATCAAGGTAAGCTGGAGGTGGTCAAACATGAGATGGCAAGATTGAACATCGACATCTTGGGAATCAGCGAACTAAAATGGACAGGCATGGGCGAATTTAATTCAGGTGACCATTATATCTACTACAGCTGGCAAGAATCCCTTAGAAGAAATGGAGTAGCACTCATAGTCAACAAAAGGGTGGGAAAAGCAGTACTGGGGTACAATCTCAAAAACGACAGAATGATCGTGGTACGAATCCAAGGCAAACCATTCAACATCACAATAATTCAAGTCTATGCCCCAACCACTGATGCCGAAGAAGCTGAGGTTGATCAGTTCTATGAAGACCTACAACACCTTCTAGAACGAACACCAAAAAAAGATGTCCTTTTCATCATAGGGGATTGGAATGCTAAAGTAGGAAGTCAAGAAATCACCGGGATAACAGGCAAGCATGGCCTTGGTGTACAAAATGAAGCAGGACAAAGGCTAATAGAGTTTTGCCAAGAGAACACGCTGATCATAGCAAACACGCTTTTCCAACAGCACAAGAAGCGACTGTACACATGGACATCACCAGACGGTCAATATCGAAATCAGATTGATTATGTCCTTTGCAGCCAAAGATGGAGAAGCTCTATTCAGTCAGTAAAAACAAGACCTGGAGCTGACTGTGGCTCAGATCATGAGCTTCTTATCGCAAAATTTCGGAGCTTCGGCTATTGGGCGGTATAGAAATGAAATAAATAAATGAAATAAATAAAAAATTTCGGCTTAAATTGAAGAACCTGTCTCCTGAGAAACCTATACAAGGGTCAAGAAGCAACAGTAAGAACCAGACATGGAACAACCGATTGGTTCAAAATTGGGAAAGGAGTACGACAAGGCTGCATATTGTCGCCCTGCTTATTTAACTTATATGCAGAGTACATCATGAGAAATGCCGGGTTGGATGAATCACAGGTCGGAATTAAGATTGCTGGGAGAATTATCAACCTCAGATATGCAGACGATACCACCCTAATGGCAGAAAGCGAAGAGGATCTAGAGAGCCTCTTGTTGAGGGTGAAAGAGGAGAGTGCAAAAGCTGGTTTGAAACTCAACATCAAAAAAATGAAGATCATGGCACCTGGCCCCATCACTTCCTGGCATATAGAAGGGGAAGAAATGGAAGCAGTGACAGATTTTACTTTCTTGGGCTCCAAGATCACCGCAGACGGTGACTGTAGCCATGAAATTAAAAGACGCTTGCTCCTTGGGAGGAAACCTATGGCACACCTAGACAGCATAGTAAGAAGCAGAGACATCACCTTGCCGACAAAGGTCCACATAATCAAAGCTATGGTTTTCCCAGTAGTAATGTATGGCTGTGAGAGCTGGACTCTAAGGAAGGCTGAGCGCCGAAGAATTGATGCGTTCGAACTGTGGTGCTGGAGAAGACTCTTACGAGTCCCCTGGACTACAAGGAGGTCAAATCAGTCCATCCTAAAGGAAATCAACCCTGAGTGCTCATTGGAAGGACAGATCCTGAAGCTGAAGCTCAAATATTTTGGCCATCTAATGAGAAAACTTCCTGGAAAAGACCCTGATGCTGGGAATGATTAAAGGCAAAAGGAGAAGGGGACGGCAGAGGATGAGATAGCTAGATAGCATCACCGATGCAATGAATATGGACTTGAGCACACTCTGGGAGAGAGCGGAGGACAGGAAGGCCTGGTGTGCTATGGTTCATGGGGTCACAAAGAGTTGGACACGACTTAACGACTGAACAACAACAATGCACAGAATGGGGTGGAGAAGGGATGCTGTGTGTGGGAATAAGAAAAGCTCTGATATACATGCTAGTAAATAGTATATAGTCTCAAATTTGTCAGTATGCATATTAGGAAGAAGTCCCACTGAACTTGGATTTTCTGAGTATATTTAGGTATTATCTGTCAGTAGGGTTATTGTATAATGTAAGCATGACTCCTGTGCCTTGCATGTTAGACTCCTTACAGTAGAGATGGGGAACCGACAATCTGCGAGCCAAACGTAGCCCACCAGGCTGGCCCATCTGGCCTGTAGAGCCAAGTGAGCTTCCTCCCTGAAGCCCAGCCCCCTCAAAAGGAGGAGGGATAGATAGCAGGAAAGGCAAAGAAGGAGCAATGCCGCTTCACACTCAGGTGGTGCTTCAAGGCACTGTCCCAAGGTTGGGACCCAATGACATGAGGGGATGGGTCTCTGCTCCTGGTATTGTCCAGCATGCAGTCATCTATGGCAGGAGGCAGTCCAATCCCCCAGACCCAATATGCTTCCCCATCCCTACTTTAGAGCTATTATGTAGTAAATATGCACACACGTGGGGTGATGGTGAAGAACTTAGTGGCCACTCTTCGAGATTAACCTGTCCTAAGTTACTGGCATCTATCCCAGTATGGAAAGGTCTCACATATCTTGCATGTGAGAAACATTGATGGCTGTGGAAACAAGGCTTTTACAGCCATACCCTATGCATATTTACTCAGAAGTAGATATCACTGAATTCAACAAGCGTCGCTCCTGGCTAAATGTGAGTAAGATTTCAATCTGCGTGTGGTGGCTTTCTGGCTATTTTTAGGTCTTAACGCTTATGATTTTCTGCTCGTGCATCCTAGCAGAAATTATTCTTTTAGGATGGCAGTAATCCACGTGGTTGAGAATTGTCTGTACTGGCAAAAAATTAGTATAAGGATTCTAGGCAGGCTTCTAGTGTAGAACTTTTGTATTTGCTTCTGAGTATTAAGGTCTTTGCTGTTCATACTTTATAGAAAAAATACTTCATAGAAAAACCTTCTGCAGTATCTTATAAAAAGATGCCTATTTCTTGCATCTGAAACAATGAGGTAAGTGAATGCTAAATTTGACTGTAATGAAGCCAATCTCTCCCTTAAGAAGTTCCTTCCGTGCGTAAAAGCTTCCTATCTCCGTGAGAGAAAGTCATCCAATAAACATCTGCAACGTGGGAAGCATTTAGCTGTCTCTTCCTAGGATTCCACTTGCCTGGCAAACTTGCACACTTTTCTTTTTTATGGAGGCTGACCCCCCCCCCCTTTTCCATCCCTCTCACTACTTTAA
This sequence comes from Heloderma suspectum, assembly GCF_057233095.1. Taxonomy (NCBI): domain Eukaryota; kingdom Metazoa; phylum Chordata; class Lepidosauria; order Squamata; family Helodermatidae; genus Heloderma; species Heloderma suspectum. The sequence goes on along the minus strand of NC_139460.1, from coordinate 39,288,715 downwards.
AGAACATTCTCTAGAACATTCTCTCTGGAATGCCTCCTATGATCAGCCAGGGATGACTTATGTCATGGGCATGAGTGAAAGGAGATATCTGATATCAATTCAGCTGATACTTTACTTAGAAAGTAAAGTAAGTGTTTACTTTCTAAGTCAGCTACATATTTTGCTTCCTTATGCTGATCTAAATAATTGTTCTTTCAACTGAAATTCCAAAATTGATTGTTTTTTTACATACCTATTGTGCTTCGCCATTTTGCCCACCTTTTAAAGCTTTGAAGGACTGGTCCTGGGAATTAACAGATCAAATTCTGGCTGCCTATAAGCAAGGTGGGAAGTGCGCGCTCTCGCTCTCTCCCTGCCCCCATCGCTGTAAACACTGCAAGTCTGGATCTCTTTCCAGCTCAGACCTAGGTGGTTTTAAAGGGAAAGTAGTGACAGTTAGCTATCCAGGAGTAAATAACATTAAGAGCAGCTTGCATCCTGTCTTACCACTAAGGGGGTTGGAAGCACATGTGCTCACTTGTCATGGTGCAACTTAAAATTGCACATGGAACTCTATTGATTTCACTGACCAGGCCCACTTCAGGGGTTTGTTTCCAGTATGTGGTGTCTGTCTCCATTCATATTGAAAGCAGAGGTGCCAAAGCAGTTGACTTAGCTTTCCAACACACATCTACATCCTAATTTGATGGATCAGTATGTTACCATGGCTTAAAATAAGCTAGCAAATGGTAATAGAACTGGCCTCAGTATTACCAATACTCTTTCTTCAGGCCACGTTAAAAGTGAATTCAGTATTTATTATGCTAATAAACTACTTTTTGTTGCAGTTCCTAGAACAGAAATATGGCTATTTCCATTGCAATGATTGCAAGACCAGATGGGAGAGTGCTTATGTATGGTGCATTTCTGGAACAAATAAGGTATGTTTAACATAAAAGTAGATAATTTGCTTGAAGGGGGTAAGCTTTTGGAATATTAAAGAGTTGAAATATGATTGGGCTGGACATGGTGAATAGATTGTTAACAATTGAAGTGTTTCTCAAATCTGCAAAATGTTTTATGGCTGGTTTCCAGAGGGATAGTTGTGTTTTTGTCTTTGAGGTACCACACAATGTTGTTGTTGCTACAGCTGATAAATTTATTGGAGCATAAGATTTTTGAAGATTAACATTGAGGTTTAGGCTACAATAAATGTTAGTCCTTAAGATTCCATAAGACTTGCCCTTTTGACCAGATGATAACAGTACTAGGGTGTGTAATACCAGGTAGTGATGCTTTTGTCATACAACCGTCCACTCTTAAAACAATTACCTGTCTCAAGTATTATTGTGATTTTCAGTAACAAAATTTTTAGTGTCAAATAGGGGAGAGGGTGCAAAACAGTTTTCTTGTCCACTAACAAATGCCAGTATTGGAATATTTCTTCAAAGTTGTATTTTGAGACATAGAATAGTGCTATGTTTCTTTTGACTAAAAGACAAATTGCACTTATGACATTAATGGGAAATCTTAACATGCTGCCTGTATCATTAGGCTTGTCAGTACTGAAGCTTTAACAAATAGTAGTCTTATGAGCTGAATCAATGAAACCCTTAATTGCCTGTTAGGTACACATATTTCTGGTCTGGATTGAGCTGTAAATTTAGTTTTCTAATGAGTAATGGACACATCTATAGGAAATTCTCATGTGAGACAAGAAAATCTGTACTTACTGTAAATTTCCATTCTCAGGGGTTCTGCGATCTCTGCTAATGGTAACAACCTTCATTTTTTTTTAGGTTTACTTTAAACAGCTCTGTCGCAAATGCCAGAAGAGCTTTAATCCTTATAAAGTGGAATCAATTCAGTGCCATGTAAGTAACACTTCACCTAAGATGTATTAAGCAGGTTAGGGTGCAATCCTATGCAGATAGGCGTCTGTCTCCGAACTCGGAGGTGACCGCCTATCCAGTGCAGGGCAGGAGACGCATGGAAGGGATTGTTCCCTCTGCGCTTCTCCTGCCCTGCATTTTTGGCTAGACAGCCAATTGTGGCTGTTTAGCTGTGGGAGGGCAGAGCGGGGGAGGAGGCTGCTGTATGACACATTGGATGCGTTGTACAGGCATTTCCGCCCTCCCTGCCCCGGAATGCCCCCCAGGAATGCCCCATTTTGGTTGCTCCATGCTCCTCTTGTGAGAGGCAGTGCAGAAGTGGGGGAAGGTCAGTTCTCCAGGAACTGACCTCTGAGCCCATGCTCAGAGGTCGGTTCCCAGAAAACAAGATATCCTATGGATGTCTAGCCGCTGACTAGCGGCCGTATGCTCCCTCTAAACACCAAAATTTTGGTGTTGAGGTAATAGGTAACTTGGAACTTCTATTTCACATCCTTTGCTGTTATAGTACTAAGGTTGGCTGTGGGGGGCAACTATAAACTAAGGAATTCCACAAATGCGCAATACAACTCTTTATCCCCCAAAGCAAATTGACTCGCATTGCTGCTGTTCTAAGCCTGAAGCAGCAGTTGTAATGAATGTAGATAAATGTCTTTTAGATACTTGTAGCATTACCAGTTGTGTTATGAGCATCTCATAGATAGATCTAGCAATATTCCTTGTATATATGAGAACAGGGGTATTTCTAGGGCTGAATTTCCTGTTTCTAAAAAAAATAGGTGACCAAACTGGCCACAGGTGTGAACCGTAAAATCATGGGATGTTTTTGTGCCTTAAGACCTGCTCCATCAATTGTTCTGTTATAAAAGTGTAGGGTCTAGCAGTGTTTTGGCTCTCCTCAAAATAGGTAGAGCATGCAACTGTGGCAGGAGCACTGAGCCAAAATGGCCCAGTAGATACAGGGCTGAATTTGGAAGATGCATGTTGAATCTTCTTCTGCTTGCCAGCACCATTTGTTATGTCACCCATTTGTAAAATAGGATTAACTTTTGACTTAAGTAACAGTTATGGAAGTAGAATACTGTAAAGTTCTTCTCTAGTGAGAGGACTATATAAATAAGGTATAATCACAACAGAATAACCCACTTTTAGGAAGAGGCTTTAATCTCTGTTCACTAATTGAAGTATTTTATCCCAAGATCTGTTCAAAGACTCGTTGCTCTTGCCCCCAGAAGAAAAGACACATTGACCTCAAGAGGCCCCACCGACAAGAGCTGTGTGGCCGCTGCAAAGGCAAAAGACTGTCTTGTGACAACACCTATAGCTTCAAATACATTGTCTAATCTGTCCTGATTTATTTCTAATGTGTGCTGTTCTTGCATTTGGCACTATGCACTTTGTTACTTGTTTCATAACATGGCTTTGACTTTAGGCTTCTGACCTGGCATCGGATAACGGATTAAGGATTTTTGTAAGGCTAGGAAATATTATTTGTAACATATCCATTTACCTTATAATAAAAGTTGAATTCTAATTACACTGTAATACTCCCTATGGTGATATGGAGAGCGTCCACAGTAAATGAGATAGCTAATACTGGGGTAAAATAAACAGAAGGGATGGGACGCTTAGAGGGATTTCATGTCTGATATGATGTACATCTAACTAGTCAGAGGGTAAGCTACCTGTTGTATGCCATTATCACCTTCTAAAGAGATGAGTAAAATCAATCCATAATCACTGAAGGAAAAGACAATAAATCAGTACCTCCTTGTACTAGATCTCTACAATGGTGATGGTACTAATCATTAAACTGAATAAAAGCACAATAATCCTAATGTGTGGCCCTCTTGCTGAAACTAGAGCAAATACTTGAGCTCAAGCAGTTGTCAGATTAAAAGCCTTGCATTGATATCTATTTGCATAGCCTCAGGCTGCCTTGTAAACTTATGTGGAAAAAGTTCAGTTTCTTTCTCTCCTGGAGTAACATACAAAATAAAATGAATTTCCTTATTCCCTTCTCTTGTTGCAGTTTACCAAGTAAGGTTGACTAAAGAATGGGTCATTTTAATAAATGAAGTTGCCATCTTGTACCCAGTGTTGTTCAAATTACAGAGCAAGTAAATGTATTGGTAGCAACCACTAAAAGGAAAACGTAAGGGAGAAAATGACACACATGACTGGCAGTCTTGGAAGTTGGCATTGTATAATGGATACAGTTGAATACATAATGACAGTTCTGGAATAGCTGTGCAAAGAAGTGGGTAGAAATTTCAGCATAGGAAATTAAGCAAGGTGTTAGAGCCGAGATGTGTTGTACTGGAACTGATACATTAGGCTAATGGTGAAGATTAACATCAACTTCAGCTTCACAGTCACACATACTGTTAGGTTTGCTGATGTTATATCTTTATTAATATTTACAGAGCTCTGATTTGATTTTCTTCAAACAAATCTATATTTCAGTTACTTTCAGGCAAAGCTAAGCTCTAAATCATGATCATGTTTTTTAAATTTCCAGAGACTGGTGGAAGGCCCAGAGTTGTATTTTATAAATGAAACTTTCCCTAACATGCTTCTATAATAAATATAGCAGCAACTAGCAGTAATGGTTTCACAGTTCGGGAACACGTATGCTCAAAGTATTGCAGAATAAGTACACTTACATTTTGCATGTAATCAAAAAGGTATGTGAATTATATTTCTTGCAACTTGATTTCTTCCCATTACAATTCCAACTAGGTACCTTTCTTACCTTTTGTTTAAAGAGTTGTGTTTTATCCCAGTACTGTAATGTTTGGCTCACTAATGTAGCACGACACACTCCCCAAACCACATTTATGATGTCCTCCCCCCACCCCCGCTCTTTATGGTGGTTCTTTTGTGGTTGTGCAACCAAGTTGTGTGTGTTTGAGTTGAGCAGTATTATAACTTACTAGTGGAAGCGGCATTAAAGCTGTACAGTCTGTTTTGCAACATCACCTCCTTTGACCTGCCTGAGGCAGCAGTCCTTAAAGACAGCTACTGGGGAGTATGTCCCATTGAAGTGCAGGGAGCTGCCCTCTGAGTCAGCATGCTTAGGATTGTGCTGTGAGTGAATTTCAGGGCAGAGGGCAAATTTAAACTGGATGGGTACCTTAGCCTGTATGGGTGTGGTGCTTAGGGATGTACAAACCAACAAAACTCGAGTGGGCCAAAGTTCTCTGAATTCCATCTCTAAGCTTGTTCTGACTCAAGTCTGTATCAGATTGCAAGTTCTGGTTTTTTGTGCGTATCTTCTCAGATGTACATATCAGTTGTGCACATCTTTATAACGTATGCATTCTTCCATTGATTATGGTGTATTTGTGTGCATTTTTCAAATGTGTGCATGCTGTCAAATACATGGGGGGGTGTCCTGTGAAATACATTGCAAGCTTGGAACTGTGTGGACTTCGATCATGGGTTCGTGTTCAATCTGGAAGGTGAGAACTGGGTAAATCCTGATGATAAACGAACTGAGACGAATTTCTCATGTATCCTTAGTGGTGCTACCGAGAGCATGTGCAGAATACCTCCCTTTGCCAGAATACCCTGACCCCATTTGCAATTAGGGTTTTTTTTTTTCTATCTTTTCCCTAGCATTGGCTGATCTTGCTCGCAAGTCCCAAATCCTTCCCTTTTCCCAGGCAGGTGAGGTGTGCTTCTGCTGCCACTTGCACTGGGTGCACAGCTCCTTCTCTCCTACCCTAGCAGACTGAGGGCTCTTCTGCCTCCATCTTTCTCCTCCTCCTGCCCCATCTCCATTTCTTTGCATGGATTTTGATTACAGGGATCCCTCTGGCTGCCTGGGCAGAGAGACGGAGCCTGCCCACAAGTGGGGTTGGAGCTGCTGTATCTCTGGTGGGTGAAAAAATAAAAGAAAACACAAACACAATGCCCAGCAGGATTGGGGCCTATGAAATCAGTTCTAAAAGAAGAGGTTCCTGAGTTCAGCATTGCTAGCAACCCAAGCCTAGCTCTGAATTGACTCTAGGTAGGGACAAAGGGATTTACAGGCAGAAATTTATTTTCTGGGAGGCTATTTTTCACTGTGCACCTATACAATTGCACATCTGTGAATAACCATACCATTTCTTTTTAAACCTGCATTCCTGTACAGGTGCGCACACAGATATGACAAGACCTACTTTGCTCAGAACTGCAGCTTGTGCTAGAAACACAAATGATAACACATGGGAGAAGTAGGAAGAATTCAAAAGGTCTCAACTACTCTACCACATGATGGTCTGTAGTGCTTGATCATGTTATGAACACAGCGGATACTGCAGTATAGTCATTAATATGCCCACAGAGCAGCAGTTGCATTTGAAAAAAAATGCCAGCATAGCAGTGCCTCAAACAAAAGGGGCTTCAGCGTAGATCCTACCTTCATTATTATTACCTTTGGAGTTGCTTTAATCAAACCAATTTACAAAACAGCATTTGTGGTTGTTAATGTCATGATGTGCAGTAAGCATGTAAGGAGGGCTGAATGCCAAATTGAAAAAAATTCTGGTTTCAAAAAGCCCTCAAAGAATTGTATAGCTGCTGGCAAACTTCATTCCAGATCAATCAGTACATAGACAGTCATGTTTGTATATAGGTATATATATTATAATGACTTTTATATTTTAGTTAGATGATCCTGTTCTGATCAAAATATCAACCAAAAAGGTACTTCACAAAAACCTTTACGTGTATTTACAGAGCGAATGACACAGACTGTGCTGGAATAAGTGTCTCAAATGTGCAAAAGATTTTCATGCACTCATTTAACATTTGACAGCAGTAAGTGCAAGAAAAAAAATCAAGGAAAAACTTACATACGTTACAAAGAAAACTCTTTAAGAAATGGAAAATGAATTGTACTTAGTATTTTCACTGTTAAAATCCAAATACATGCTAGGCAGCTCAAAACAACTTAAATCGGCAATGTGATGTTTTCCTACAAAATGGCAAGTTATGCCAGACCAGCCATCCTTAATATAAATATATTCATAAAAGCAACCCTCTAATAAAAAGCAGCCAAAATCTTTTTTTAAAAAAAAAAATCTTCCTTGTCCATTCATAGGTACTTTGGTCTTAATAACAGACCCTTTGCAACAGGATGTAGTACCTTCCAAGACAGTAGCCTAGCAACATCAGGAAATGTACTTCATAGCAGCTTGGGGGGGTTCCTCAAAAGATACAGTAATCCTATTTAAATTACAGTGTACATTAATCCATAGTCCTTTACAACCTCTTTCATACACACAGGCCCTCAGCTTTTGAACTGACAGTCTTTCAGTGTCCTCTAGCTTCATTCTGCCTATTTTTTTTTAAACTTGGTCAAAGGAAACAATGTACAAGATTAAAAAACAAAAATCCTCAAGTGAAGGAAAGATTGCACTTTTGCCAACCTAACATTACTTTTCTAGAAAGGAAGTCTTGTTCAGTGTAGTAGTCTTTGGTATGTATGGAAGTCACTTCTTCAGTAGTGAATTGCAGTTGCCCAGTGAAATGCATTTTGTGCGTGCAGCTCAAAACAAAGGAGTCTATGTTACCTTTGTCCTTACAGTATTGCTACACATTGAAAACTCTGCCCAACTCCTCTTGGAAAATGTTGTAAAGGTATCAAGACTTACTACAACTTGACCAAGTCTTTCTAAGGCTGAGGAGGCACTGAGCCACCTCAGCCCAACATGGAATCAATCCCAACTTGAATAAGAAAGAGGGCACAAGACTTTTGTCAGAGACTTGTGCCAGAAACATTGGAGTCTGGAAGAAAAGTATTGATGACTCGGTAGCTTTGAGCCCTCCGGATCATGTCCCGGATCTCTATGTTCAGCTCCATCAGTTTAGTACAGATTTCCGTCAGGCTTTGGTTGGAGCCTACCAGTGCATAAGTGCCGGACTGCCCCAGTGTCTGGTGCCGGAAGTAAATATTCAGTAGGGTCTGGACCTCATCATCGGAACTGCTTCCAAAAATGTCATTGGGCCATAAACTCCTGCAAGTGAAACAAGAGTGTAAGCAAGCCATTGTTGATTTAATGGACTGAGTGTTATACAAATAATCGGTTCCAAGTTATATCCAAGTTAAATCTCCCCCCCTCACCCCCCTTCAGCTGCATAAGGGTCATTTCTGATAACTTTCGTGTGGATACTGTGTCACTGAAAAATCAGCCTTGTGTGGCTGTGTACCAGGATATAAACATGAGATAAAAGAAAATTACTCCATAACTTGTGCCTATATGTATGAGAGTCACTGTTCATACAAAAACACAACTGCATAGTAGAGAAACTTGTGCATTCACCCTTATTCCTGAATAAACTGTACTGTAGAAGCAACTACAAAGAGAATAACAAATTAGGGCGGGGGGGAGCACCAGAGGTGGCAAGAACAGTATCCAAGGAGCTGCTGTGCTTACACAATTGATGTAATGCTACTGTAAGTGACTTCTAGTGCAATGGTGTTTCCAGGGAAACCAGTTGTGCCAGCTTTAAACTATTGGTGTTGCGCTAGAGGTCACTTACGTTAATGCTATGTCAACTGCGTAAGGGCAGCGGCTCCATTGTTTATGCAGCGCCTTATAATAGGAATTCTCAGCCTCTCTGAATGTAGACTCCCTAAGCTAAAAACTGTACAACCCCTACTTCTGGTTAAGCAGCCAAAAAGAAAGAAGACGGAGCAGCATCATAGGCTCACATATACTTAAGAACTAAAAAACAGAATTTTAGTAAATGTTAAGCAACAACAAATAATGGTAATAAATGAAAACCTAAGGGATGGGAAAAGATTTAGCTCAACGATCTACTATAACTGCAGGCAGGAGATGGCACTTTTCCCTTTAGCCCAAAACATACTTGTGGGACTCAAGGAGAAACCATTCCTGGGAACTTCTTGCAGTTTCTGTCAAAGCTTGCTAGTCACTGCTTTGTGAGGATTCTAAGGTTTTGTAACGGATGAGTTGACAGTCAGATAGGGCCATTGGGATTGTGGAAGCAACATCTAGTTAGTGGGGTTTGTGTATAGGATTTTAGAACAGGTAGATTAGGTAGGGAAGTTTGGACCAGGTATTAATGAATAATAATATAACTCTTATTGTGTTAAATATATTTTTATTTGTTTGATTTTAAAAATCCAAATTCCCACATGTTTGATTTTACGCTACCTTTATTATATCTATTTCCTGGTTACTTCTCTAGTGGGTTGAGAAAGCAATTGAACATACTGAATTTCTCTGGAACCCAGAGAGGATAAAAGGGCTGAAATTTGTCGGATAGTGGGTACAGTTGTCCCAAAGTGAAAGCAGGTGTTCTGAAGGGGTTTGGTTTTCAGTTTCTGAGGAGGAGGAGGCTGGGGAAAAGGAACCTCAGGCAGTAACGTCACACACACACACACACACACACACACACACACACCCCTAGGAGCTTCTCCCATTCAAGCCCCAAATAAATTTAATGTGTGATGTACTGAGGCATTGCTTCATTACACTTTTTCACTTCAATGGGGTACAATATAAGTTATTAGTAGATTGTGTCCTAAACCCATTATAAATACCTTCTTACTGAATCTGGAGACATCAGTTTCTGGGGTAGACAGAAATATTCTAGAGGGTGAGGGAGTGAAAATTACACCTTGGCGTTATCTCTGACTTTAAATTGCTAAACCTAGCTGAACTCCTTTAATATGCAGCCACCTGTTTGAGTTCATGAGCAATTCTTCATACAAGTTTTCAAACTTATGGCCTTTTCAAAGAACAGGGAAGATGTCATCTCAATCACCTAGTCAAATGTTACCTGCATTCCCTTATTTGGTGTAGAGCTTTCCCAAGCTCGTTGTTTTTCAGACACTCTAGCATGGACTGAATGGCTACTTCTGTAGAAATGAACATGGGTTCAGAGGCACCACATTCTATAATCAATGGTTCCATTGCAATGGCAGCACTAGCTTCCTTAAGGTTCTTCTTTAACTCACTCAGCTCTCGTGACATATTCAGTAGCTGTGGAGGAAAATAGAATTATATTCATCAATGTACAATTTTTCCCTTCTTGACATTAGAAGTGTAAAAACTACATGATTAAAGGCCAGTGACAAGTTCATTTCTATCAACTGGGTGTTTCATTTTTTTATTCAAATGAATAGTTGCAAGATGCATGTGGAACACCATTTGTGAGCATGTACTGAAATACACGTTTGCCCCCTTGATCTTCACAGATCTGATTTTGAAACTTTTACTGGAAGTGTTGGGCTGGGGAGGAACACATGCACTGAGTCCACATCGATTTTACTGCACTGTGCTTAAAAATGTAATGTCCCATGGTGGGAGGAAAATAGTTGTTTTGGCATTCTATTTTTAGAGGATCAAGTTCATCATACTATACATGGTACAATTAACATTATACATAGGATTGAAAAGTTTTGCCACTCACACTGGATATAATTTCACTCTATTAAAAGATTACTGTATATTACATTCATGGTAGAGTACACATAAAATGTATTTTTCACCTTTCTGCTTAACATATTTACAGTTCAAAGGACATATTAATCTTTATATTTTTGTAGCTACTTTTTGGAACGTGATAGGATATGGATAAAAAGAAACATCCCATTTACCCTGTTAACCTCTTCAAATATTCTGGGGTAAATCCAACAATAGTTAATCATGATGAAGTCCCATTGAAATCAACAGGTCTCAATAATTTAACAGGGCACTTCAATTCCACTAGTCTGAATGGGATTTAAACCCTTAACCCATACTGGATTGTACTCCTGTGTATATGCAACTCGTAACTGGAGTAAATGAATTATTAATTGCAACCCAGCAGCTTCTGCTTAACTGGTTTTTTGATTGGCCTATGTATTTACTACAGAATTCTGATCTTAAACTTTTGCAGTTTAAGATCAGAATCCTGATCTTAAACTTTCGCTTAAAGATGTGTCATAATGAACATGTGATGCCACCACAGTAGTAACTAAGTTCCATCTCATTTTCTAGAGGAGCAAAGTTTAGAAAAGGACTACCTACAGCCTGAAAGTGCTTACTCAGTAATAAATCCTGCTTTGCTCTCCTACTAAGAACAAAGGCACTTGATTCTATATGAATTAATACAACATTCAAAGCTTATTATGCTACAATTAATTGTAATTATTTTTCCTTTTTAGGATGAATTTTTGTGCTCTTGAAACAAGTCAACATGATAATAGCATAGAGGACAAGCACTATATAATAATAAATGCCAAAACCAAACAACCAGTGTCAATGCTAACAGGCATATGGAGAATAGGTCAGTTCATCTGAAAATTGAGAGTCTAATGTTGAAAGCAATACTCTCTTACGTGTCTTTTACATTTTATAGAGTGAGAAATTTCTACCTACAGGCTGCAGTTCAGACTATTTGTGTCCATTTATGAATTATCATTGCCAGCTATAGCAAGAGAAGCTCTGTCAAGCTATGGGGATCTTGTTTTTTCCCCATATCTACCTTTGAGGGAAGTCCTACCTGTCTGCAAGTGTGCCAGTATACATATGCTTAATGGTGTTTCTGCATGATGAATTTTTAGTCCAATGCATTTCCATTTGATATGCCTTCCCTTCTGGATCACAGTTTTGTGGAAAGTGGCTGCATGAATGTCATAGAGCTCCTATTGTATATTGTCTGATAATATTAGTGCCCAAAATTTATTTGGCAGCTGCATTCTCCCACAGCTTGCAACTCCAGTGTTGGAGCACTATTCACCCTTTATTTTAAAGTAGGAAAGAGCAGTGTTACTCCACCTACCCTCGCCCACCCGCTATTTTGTTTTATTTTCTGGGTGGCTGTGTGCTGTCCCACCCTGAACAAAAATAGCACAGAAGTGCTCACCCCACCCCAAAAGGACAAAGACCACAGCTATCCTGTTCCTCAAAGTACAGCCCTGCCATTTCAGGAATCTTCAATACAGATACTCCTTTGAAACCAGGATTTCCATAGCATGGAGGGCTATATATCATGCTCTTGGTGCTGGGTTGGAGCTTGCACAGTTCTTTCACTAGGGTGAAGCATGCTTTTTCTGAACATACAGCAAGCCCCCTTCAAGATCATCTTATTATATACCACCATGCACCTTGCTGAAATACTGCGGCTGGAGTATTGGACTAGGACTGGAAAGACCCAGGTTCAAACCCCCACTCAGCCATTATGCAGACTGCATAATCATGGGGTAGCCTCTCTCTCAACCAACAACAGAATTGTGAGGATAAATGAGTGGGGTTGGGGAGCCCCATTTGTAAACTGCCTTGAGCCCCATAGAGGAAAAGCAGCATATCAATGTAAGAAAATAAATAAAACACTTTCTCTTTTTGCAATCGTATCACATTTTCACTAATCCAAAGGAATGCTCTAAACATTTCTGAAGATATCATTCCTGACCTTAAATAAGTGGCCCACATTTAAGACAAGATAAATTGCTGAAAGAAATAAACAGCACAAAAGAAAGCAAAGCAATTATTTCAGCAAAAGGCTTGTGTTTTTTTGCTACATACCTCTGGCATTGTACTAACTTCGTGCACTTGGCCGATGAGTTTACAGTACGACTGAAAAAGCAACAACAACTGGAAGTGCAGCTTATATAATCTCTGGCACAGTTCCAATTGCTAAAGAAATAAATTGTAGAAGGGGAAGTTATTATTAAAAAGCAACAGCCTGGATATTATTATTTTCCCCATAAAGTGCTTTCGGGACAGAAACAGAGAACTGAGGTTACAAAACAATGCTAAAATAAGGCCAAATAGTCCCTATAACTATGGAACTTGAGGACATTATGATAAGTGTATGTCATCATTATGTCATCATTATGTCAGCTGCTGTTGGTGTAACAGAGCGATTAAGAGAGGAATCCATGAATCAGGAAGGCCCTGGTATCAATTTCACCTCTGCCATGAAGTCATTAGGTGATATTAGGGCAAACCATTTCTTCTCAGCTTCAGCCCCCCCCCCCCCCCCCCCGCAATCCGAGGATAATAATACTAATCTATTTGTAGGATGGTTGTAAGGCAGGGGTGAATTGGTTCTGGGGGTCTCATGCCAGCAGTGGGCAGGGCCACACTGTGATTGCCCAGGCCCCATTCACACACCCATACACTCATACACACACATTACCCTTCTCTGGCTGCAGTCCAGCTTTTTAAAAGCCTCCACTGGTACCAATGGAAATGTTTTAAAAGCTGGATTGCTTCAGGAGAAGGTTGATTTTTCAAGGTGGGGTTTGTAGTGTTGGGGAGGGTTAGCCCTTCCCTCCCCATCAATGCTTTTCATCCAAAAATGCATCCAATGACACCAATGGAGGCTTTTAAAAAGCCTAAATGCAGCATGGGTGAAGAAACAGGGACACTGTTTAATTTCTGATGAGAGATAAGGCAGGGAACCTAGTAGGCTGGATGAGGGCCTCAGCCCTCAGGCTGCAGATTCCCCATCTCTGCTGTAAGAATTGCAAGATGTGAAATGTTTTAAATGCTCAAAAATCCCTTACAAATGCTGAGTATTATTATGTTCTATGGATACACATTTCTCTTTTTATGGTTTCAGCTTTATTAGCCTAATATTGCTACAATAAACTTTAAATTCCACACATTTTATCCAAATACAATTTGCATCAGTTTTATGTGGCAACATGAAATATAAGGAGCAGAAGGGTTGTGCATTTGTTCCAAGTGATCGCAAAGGCTGCATTTGGATAGCACAATAAACCATTGAATGAGCAGTAGTGAGCACGTTGCCTGCCTCCTGTGTTCGGTCAGCCATGAGGAGGGGTTTGGAAGCTTTTGCTTCCATTTTTATAAATTGCAGTGTTGTTGTTTCATCCAAACCCAAATAATTATGTTTAATTTTATCTATGGTTTGTTCAAAACAAGCCAACTTCAAACCATAAGTTAAGTTGGCTTGTTTCAACAAACCATGGTTAAGATTAACTATAGTTTCTGAGTCAGATGTAACAGTAAGCACTGGTTAATCTAGAATGGAAGTGAAAGCTTCCAATATTCTCCTTGTAACAGTGCCAGAAGAGGGGTGCAGGTTCACTGCAGCTTGTTCCCGTCACACTGTCCTTTGAACACAACCAGTGTTAAATGTCATTATTTTAACAATGGATTTGGAGGCCCTCAATTTGTAGGTGTTTCCATAGAATTCCTCCCCTCCCATTTGAGCAGCTTATGTCCCCCCCCCCAAAAAAAAAGTAGTAGTATGGACTGAACTCATGGAAATGTATTGCCTTTTCTATGGGGACTATGTCTTAAAATTTCTCAAATAAAATCAAAATAAATGTACTTTATAGAGCCAATACACCTATCCCAGTTCCTTTTTTTTTAACTACAGTTTACTTCTTAACTGCATTTATGACATGGGTCAGGCATCTACACAATGGGCCATTGCACACAACAGCCTATCGCATAACCCTAAACAACCCTTGCATAACCCTAAAATAGACTGTGGGTTATGCAAGCGTTGTTTAACCCACAAATAACACCCTCTGCCTGGGTACAGACAATGCGATAAGGAACCCCTGGCCAGGGTATGCATATTCATAACAGTGGACAGCACACTTCACAGCACCCCAAGAGTTAATTAACTCATGGTGGGCTGTTGTGTCATCCAAACCAGGTCAATAACTGGCTAACTTAAAAACCTTTAAAAATGACCTCCTATAGCTTTTGTGAATGAGTGCTTATCACCATAGTTCTGAACCTCAACAATTCAGTGTCATGGCAACCTTGTTCTGTAGAGTGAAGTGGACACAGTCCATTATGAAGGAGCATTCTGTGTAGTCACTTGAAAGCAATGGAAATTCTTCTCTCACACCAAGATGGTATATCCATGTATTGAATTTGTAATTGGTGCACATGCATCTATCCTTGGGAAGGAACGGGCCAGCTGGAGCTTACATATTGGAATCTTGTATAGTTCTCTGCAGCGCATAAGCACCCAGCTAAGGGTTGATGAGGAACAGGGAAGGAGAGAAAAGGGATTCCTCAGGGCTAACCTACACCCTAAATATGTAGCATGAAGTTGAGCTTCACTTTCTTTTCTTATCTTCAGGTATGTGCATGGGCCCCCTGATCCGACTGGGACCACAGCATGCTGGTAGGGGAGGTTTCTCTTCTTTTAGCCCCTGTGCATGAGGGGAGGAATGGGGGGGGGAGTTTTAGAACTCCCCTACCTGCATCTGGTGGTCCAACTTTGGAACAAGGTCCCGCATGCATACTTGAAAATAAAAAAGAAATTGAAGTTCATCTGCACACTACACATTTAATGTAGTGTAAATAGTTTACCCTTCAGTTGTGCAGGTCTCATACTCTAACTTGGAATCCATTTCTTCATACTGCAGTACCATGATGAAATTGCAGTGTCCAGAATAAAAAGTGGAGCCAGTACAGAAATTATTTATTTTAATACAACCATTACTTTAGCTCTCTCTCTTCACAAGATAAGTGTTTTGACTGTTAAACAAGGCTGACTCATGCTCAAATAACCTTTATATAACAATTCCAAATTGTATGTGACAAGGTCAGAACGTATAAATACAGTAAGCTACATTCAAACTCTTCAGGGAACTGTGAAATAAAATGTAATTCAAACATTTATTACCATACTCATATATTGCATCAATAAGAAAAGAAAAAGAAAAAAAAAGGGGGGGGGGACATGCTAAGAGTTAAAACAGTGAACCAAGGTGCATTAGTCCATATTTTAATGGACAAATAATATGAAAGAACGTTTAACTTACTGCAAGAGATTCCATTTGCTACACAGCAAGCATGGCACAGGAAAAAGGAAAGGAAAGAAAGTATAGTGTCAGTGTAATGCATGCAACTGGAAAAGCACAGCCATCTTTACTAGTCCTGTCAGCAGTATTAGCATGGCTGGTCTTTACTTGCTAAGTGATTCAGAATGTATCAACTGCACAACATGCACGGCACCAGAAGCTTAAACAAAGGTTTTAATAATCATGGTTCTAAAATAATCACTGCATCTAGGGTTTTGAACAAAGCTATTTTTGAAAGCCAATCTGAGCTACTCTAAAATTAGAAGCTTATTACACCTTATAAATGTACAGTTATATGTTCTTAAAATGAATCTATTTTTGTAGGATTACTCCCTTAAAGGTTAGCCATGAGATTACAAATTACCCATGGCATCCAAATCACTAACAGAAATAAAGGTGAAAAAGCAGGTGTGCTAGTGGTAGGAGATCACATACTACAATCCCGTTTGAACTCTATGGCCCTGGACCAGAGATATTCTTGTGAAGGGGCAGAAAGTGCAACACAGGAGAACGCCCCTTTCCTCCTGGCAAAGGGATGCTAGGAGCACAGGGAGCTGCCTTATCCTGAGTCAGGCCATTGGTCCATCTAGCCCAGTATTGTCGACACTGACTGGCAGCGGCTCTCCAGGGTTTCAGGCTGGAATTTTTCAAGCCCTACCTGGAGATGCCAGAGATTGGTAGAAGGTCCGAGGTTCAATGAACCACTGAAACACAGCCTCTCCTTGAGCTCTGACAACACCAATCAGCTATTACTAGAAAAGGTAAGGGAGCCAGTCCTGGACTAAACTGTTCTCCAACAGTTGATCAGCTGAAAGATAGCAGCGCTCCTCATCTATTTGGTGGTGTCTGGGGATTCCACACACCACCGGCAGCATCCATTTCCAAAGCTGCTAGGAAATATGTGGGAACCATGACTTGTTTCTGCTCTGGAATCACTCTCACTAGATCAGAAGAAGGTGAAGAAGAGGTTGGTAATAGCTTGAAAGCATATATATATATTCTCACCAACGGTGTCACCTTGCCATCCTTGTATTTCATGTTTTCAATTTCACAATTGGCTTACACCATGTAACCTAACTAAAAAAAATGTAGCTCCAAACACCTGTTCTTCCGCTTTACCTAATTAACTCTCCAAGCCTGATATACAACCTTGTTAAACTGAAGTATGTGAATAGAAGTATGTGAATATAAACTGTTTTTCTTTTATTAGTGGGCACTAAATCCTAAGCAGACTGTCTTTGTTTTATAGTTAATGCATTTGGAGAAACGCAAAACACATTTTCTTGAATCAGAGGGTCACTATAATGCTTGAAGGGGTAGGCGACATAGTGCTCACGCTCATGGGCACCAATGCACACCTGGACACCCTCCCTGGTGCCTGCCAAAGCATCCTACACCTCCTGGTTTCTTTTTGTGTTTTTTTTTAGAAAGGGCAGTATCCAGTGGTGACTGGCTACACACCTAAGGGATCTCCGCTGACTTGCCCATTCCAGAAATGAGCATTTTTGCTAATTGGGGGGCGTGCCCCCAGAAGTGCTAAATTGCCATTGTGCAAGTGCTGGGGACCACTTGTGCAATGGAATTACTGAGTCTGGCTGTGTGTGGAATGATGTGGGCATACATGTGCAGATGGGCCCCACACATAGATGGGCAGTATTGAATACTGGGCCCAAATTAACAGATTTCCTTATTGGAAGCAAAGTAACGGCCTGCATCTGCTGCTGTCTTCATTTCCCATGAATGCCTATGGGCCACACGTGGGGCTCAGAGACATTCTTAGGAAATGAAGATGGTGAGCAGCTGTAGGCCAATGCTTCCCTCTACAGTGCACCTAGCCACCAAGAAAAAGAAGGGGGGAAAGAAAAAGGGACTGCCATCACTGCTGTCTGGTAAGCTAGAGAGAGGGACTGAAGAGAGCAGCAAGGGGTTGGAGAGCACTAATAAGCCATCAGAAAGGGTCAGGGAAGCCATCAGGAAAGGGGTTAGGGAGAGCAGGAGTGAGCCAGAGAGAGGACAGGGGATTTGCAAGGATCCTGAAAGAGAGTGAGAGTGGTTTTTTGCATAGGAGAGTAGGAGAAGGAAATTCTGTGTGTGTGTGTGTGTGTGTGTGTGATGGGTATATGGAGTGGTTTTGGAAGGTGGGGTTAGAGAGAGAAAGGATGGGTGGTGATGTGAAAGAGAATACTTGTGAGTATGGGTGGAGACCCAGGGTGCGTCAGTGTGTGTGTGTGTGTGTGTGTGTAGTAAACCAGGATGAGAGAGAAAAAGAAAAAGGGGGAATGAGTTGGCTGGCAGAGGTAGTGGTGGGGACAGAAAAGGATGAGACCCCTGTGTCTTGAAGAAGAACACGGCAAGGGGAAGTGAGTCACTTCCTAGTTCAGTTAAGTTATTACCGGTGGCATGGTCAGGTCGAGACCTCCATGAGGGCCCCAGCATGTTGTAGTTTCACAGATGTGAGAATTTCACCAGATGCAGCTTTTCCCATCACAGTAAAAGCCAGAACTTTTCTTTCTGTGCAAGTCTTAAAGATGCAGGAATCTTCTCGGAGTCTGGACCTGGCAACCCTAATTATAGGGCACTATGGAGAATTACTCACTGGTCCTTTCCTTCTACCCACGACTATCACCACCACCTGGCTCCAAAAGCAGCTTTCTTTCTTGCCCCCTACAATGGCTGCAATAACATTTCAAGATATTGTAGAAGGCAAGAAAGCAGATGGCTTCTGTGGGAACCACTAGTTCCATCTGATAGTGATACCAACAGCACCGCGCCCCAACAAACTCCACGCCAAAGGAAGGCCAGCCTGGCCCCTGCTGTCATCAGACAGAAAAGGAGCTGCTGGTGCAGGGAGCCATGCTTCCCACATTCTCGCTAGAAAGACTTCCGCTCTAAGTGCCAGTTGCCTTGGGACTGCAGAAGTGAAGGCAACACTCTGGCCTCTGCCACTGGGCAGAGCAGGAAAGTCTATCAGGTAGCTGCCCCATTTCTATTCAAGTAAGAACACCAGCAAAGGAAGGTCAGCTTGGTCCCAACTGGATATAAATGCCTGTTTAAAACTCACTCCTTTGTTCTGGCATTGTCAAACGGGTGGTCTCCCTCTTCTTTCCCTTTTTCTCCCACTCCCCTTCCTTTGTGTGTCTTATATCCAGGTTCTAAGCCGGAATCTAAAGTGTATTAGACTGTATTTTGAGGGGTGCTGTATTGTGCAGAAGATGGGGAAGTAAGTGACCCGTCATCAGAGCTCAGTGAAAGGGTGCTTCCAGATTAGGCTTTTATGGCGCCATCACCCTGCCTCATTCACAGAATTTTATTCTGTGATCTCCCACTCACAACCCTCCTGTTTTCCCTCCACTCCTTCTGTCTTTTTTTTCTTACAGGAGTAAATCCATTAAGGAGAAAAAGATGCAATAGCATCTACCTTCAAACTGTTTGTGCTAGGAACATTCCATCTGGAAACACCCCTAGACTGGCTCAGTGGCCAATCTAATTTCTAACCATGAATTACAAGCTGCTTCTGATGAATTAGGATGTGGGTTTCTTTATGGTTACAAATGCATGAAGTCCTACTGAACACTATTTAGAGGTATTTAGTTGGCTATGAAGTTATTTGCACAGGGATTTCATTACTTTAGTTGCTGCACATAAAGCTTTATATTCCCAAATGTCATGCAGCTGATACAATCAGGCACTGTGCTAGTAAATATGAAGTTAAACACAAAGAGATGAGACAAGCTACTATCAAATGCAGAATTGCACTGACAATTCTCTGTTTATTAGAGCTTGTTTACATTCTGTGCATACAACTCAACCTTTTTACATATGCTGTGGTATTGAGTATTTAAAATTTGACTGACTATAAAAGCATTCAATAATTAGCCACTGAATTTACTTTTTTAAAATTAGTCAACAGCAATGAGTAATTTAATGCTTTCTGGAAAGGGTGAATGTCCTGAGGAAACATAAATATAGCACTGGAAAGTTTCCTTGATTACCCTGTGGATTAAAACCTATTGCCCCTTGACATGAGAAAAGGCTTGAAAGTTCATGTGGTGGGTTGAATGGTTCCACAGGAACCCTGGTTGTTGCAAATGTTCAGTGGCAAAGGGAATACAAGGCTTAAGGCATTCCAGGACAGGACAAGAGACCACAAACAGCACCAATTCAACACGTGCCTACTCAAAAATAAGTCCTGCTGAGTTCACTTTTGGACTGCGGCTTTAATAAACTTTTTCTTAAGGATCAAAGAACACATACTGGCAACTACTGCTGATACAAAAATAATGTAGTAACTTCATTACTGGCCTTGAGTCAGTCCAGTCACAATTTCATACTCCTGCTTACAAGTGAAACCTTTTATTTATGAGTCTAAGTGATATAAAACCTTTCATGTAATGATCAGGGGAAGCCATATAGATTTTAATTGGCATTCGTTTGTTTAATGGTTTAATATGTTTTAGCTGTTTATATTATTTACTGTTTTGTACAGTTTACATTGATTTTATCTTATGCCACCCTGAGATCTTAATGCTATAGGGTGGGATACAAATGTGTTAAATAAACACCCTTGATATAGCAAGAATGATTTGTGTGGAAGGAAGCTTCCGTGAATGGAATTTCTTATTGAGTTAGATCCTCAATACCTTCTACCAACTTCGGTTGGTGGCCCAGCTAAGCCCCTATCTGGACAAGGATAACCTGGCTTCAGTTGTCTATGCTCTGGTAACCTCCAAGTTAGATTACTGCAATGCACTCTATGTGGGGCTGCCTTTGAAGACAGTTCAGAAGCTATAGCTCGTGCAAAATGCAGCGGCCAGATTGCTAACAGGGACCAGAAGGTCCAAACATATAAGACCGACTCTGGCCCGCCTGCACTAGCTGCCTGTATGCTTCTGAGCTCCATTCAAGGTGCTGGTTTTAACCTATAAAGCCCTATATGGCTTGGGACCACAATACCTGATGGCACGTCTCTCCTGAAACAAACCTACCCATACATTACGTTCAGCATCTAAGGCCCTCCTCCGAGTGCCTCCTTCAAGGCAAGCTTGCAAGGCAGCAACGAGGGAGAGGGCCTTCTCAGTGGTGGTTCCCCATCTGTGGAACGAGCTCCCTGATGAGGTCTTCCTGGTGCCAACATTATTATCTTTTCGGTGCCAGTTTAAGATCTTTCTCTTTTCCCAGGCATTTGGCAGCACGTGATGAGTTTTAATCGGTCCTGGATGTGTCTTTAGTTATGACTGATAGTTCAATGTTGTTTTTAGTTCAATGTTGTTTGTGTATATTGTCTATGTGCTTTTATGTGCTTTTTTGTAAATGGCCTTTAAACTTTTTATACTGTATTTAATGTTTTAACTTCTATAAACCAACCAGAGAGCTTCAGCTTTTATTTATTTATCAGCAATAAATAAAATAATGCAATAAAATAAAGGATGTTGTACACGGGTAAAAAATCCTCCCAGGGCTGCAGGTATGGTGATTGCTGTTGAACTGAGTCCACATGTGTATGCATCAAACAGACAGATGCAGGGTCAGTTTTACCAACACCAACCACCAGTTTGGAGGTGTATGAATCCAGCCCCCCAGATACAATAATGCAGTGGTCAAGGCTACTGCATCAACCATCTGTTCGGCAGATATGTACACCCAGGTCCTTGAAATGCATGGGTCTTTGGATCAACATTAGTGACATCAAGGCATTTATAAAATAGTAAGCTATTAGAGAAATCAAAATCACTCTATAATCAGCTAATGTACCACTTTTTCTCTTTCAGACAGTGCAAGAAACAGAAACACCAGTTTTTAATATATTATTTTCTCCGTTGTAGAACTGCAATAGTCTCCTCAATACTTTTCACTTTATACCAGGGGTGGGGGAACACCAGATGGCACACCAGATGTTGTTGGGCCACAATTCCCACGAGCCCCAACTATTTACCATCCTGGCTGGGACTGATAGGCTTTGGGGTCTAACAACATCTGGAGGGCCACAGGTCCCTTCCCCATTATACAAAAAAGGGGGGAAAGGGGTAGCTAGCAATATTGCTAAATGTGGCTTCCGTACAAGGTGAACAAAGTAAAAATGCAGAATAAAAGATCTAATGTTTGGTGCAAAGACCTCCAAGCTGCTTGTGCTAACTTTCCCTTGTTCCTGTATTATGCATATGGCCAAAACCAGAGGGAGGAGAACCCATGCAAAAGGAGAAAACAGATGATACGAGAAAGCAAGACAAACAAGAAAAAAATTTAGAGGTGCAAAAACCAAGAGAACAGTAAAACGAAGAAGTTAGCTGGGAAGGACGATAATGAACAGACAAAGAAAGACAAAGACAAATTTAACTAAAACAGAACATTGCATAACCCCCCCCCCAAACTAACCCCAAATAAAAAACCAAAATGACCTCAACCCAAAACACATTACAAGGGGGGGGGAATCTAATTTTGCAATACTACATGCTGACATTGTATCACACCATTTTTAACTTCTAGACCATGAAAAGAAGCAGTCATATGTCTCAGTTACTGATGTTCTCATATGCTGCTACATTTGTTAATATTTCCACCTGCTTCTATCTTTTCAGAGGAGCTGGAACAGAATGCAGCCCCAGGCCATTTGGCTAAGAAAACGGTTCTGCTTTGCCCACTCACAGTAATTGCTACTGCATTAGTCTGTACTGGATTCACACTAACAGGCTAGAAGTGACAGTACACTTGCATCAGGGCTTAATGTGTGGCAGGCTTGGGCCTGGCATCTGTTGCTTGCCAGATTACCCCTGGAATTTATGAAGTATGAATAGCTGAAAGTACCTTTGGGCAAGCAAAGAGTGCATTTCCTTCACCATGGAGTAACTACAGAGAGTCTCCAAATAGCAGTGCTTAATGGGAAGGACTTCCAGATAGACTTGATCCCGGCAACTGTCTTCCTAAAAATAAAACACTGACTAACAATTCAGTGAGACTTACTTGTTACTAAGTGTGTTTCGGAGTACTGTAGGGGCTGGGGAACTTGTGGCTCTCCAGATCTGGTTGAACTCGAGTTCCTATCATCCATCAGCATTGGCCAGGCTGACTGAGGCTGATGGGAATTGGAGTCCAACAACATCTGGAGGGACACAGCCCTGGATTAGATTGTGACTGTGAAGCCATGGGTCACACATTGGAAATAGTATATGCCAACAGGAAGAACATTTGGAGAAACTGTGCTGTGGAAGAGTCCTGCTGTTAACTATCCTAGACCCATTTCAATCCAGCTTCAGGCATAGGCTGGGCACTGAAATGGCCTGTCCCCCTGATGGATAACCTCTATTGGGAGAGAGACAGGGGGAATGTGACCCTGTTGATTCTCCTTGACCTCTCATCAGCATTTGATGCCATTGGCCATAGTACTTTTCTAGACCGGCTCTGCAGGTTGGATGTGGGAGGAACAGCAAACTGGTAATTTCACTCCTATCTGCAGGGTCAGTTTCAGAAAGTGATATTTGGGGATTTCTGATCCATCCCATTGCAATTGCACTGTGAGGTCCACAGGGTTCCATCTCATTTAGCATCTATATGAAGCTGCTGGGTGAGGTCTTGTAGAGATCCGAAGTTGTGTCAGCAATATGCTGATGACACTCAGCTCTATTCCTCCATGTCATCTGAGTCAGGTGCTGAATCAGCATCTGGATTCAGTAATAGGCTGGATGAGGGCCAATAAACTGAAGTTGTATCCTGACAAGATGGAGGCCCTGTGGGTAGATGGTTCAGAAATTGGTTATTCAGCCTGTTTTAGATGGGGCTGCACTCTCCCTGAAAGAGCAGGTGCGTAGCTTGGGGGTACTCCTTGATCCAATCTTGACACTTAAGGCCCAGGTGACCTCGATGGCCAGGAGTGCCTTTTATCAGCTTTGTCTGGTTTCCCAGCTAGAACCTCTCCTGGGTAGGAACAGTCTGGCCACAGTGGTTCATCCTCTGGTAACCACTTGTTTAGATTACTGCAATGCGTTGTACATAGGGTGGAAGCTTCAGCTAGTGCAGAATACAGCAGCCAGGACTGTAACTGGTACAGTCAGATGGAATCACATTCACACCAATTCTAAATGAACTGCACTGGCTGCCTATTCGCATCTGAACCCAATTCAAGGTGCTGGTGCTGACCTTTAACACCATGAAATCCTATGGGTTGCCCCCTGGGTACTCATAAGCCCCCAAACTCAGTGGCTTATGAGTATCCTATGCTGCAAAGGAGGCGCCTTGCGCCTTCCGTGCTGCATTTTAGCAAGATGGGCAATTTCACCTGTCTAGCAGAGGCTTCAGGGAGTGGGAGGAAAGGAGGCTGGGGCAGCAATAGGAAAAAGCATAAGCCAGCTGCCCCGGCCTCTTCTCCTCCCTGCCTCCAGGAACGTCTCCTTTCCCTTGTCTCCATGCTCCATTTATTGAGCACGGAGAGGCAGCCGGCGTGGTTCTCTCCATGCCGGCTAGGAGGGTGAGGGGGCGGGAACACGTTTTCCTGGCTCCGAGCCCTGTCTTGCAGAGCCCAGAATGCATAAAATCCTATGTCTAGGGGACATAGGATTGCTCCTTAAATGGCTTGGTGATAGGCTTCTAAGTTGCACAGGTATCACAACAGCTTTTTAGATGGAGGGAGAACTTGAGGGAAAGCACACAGCTGACTTGTTAGTACAGAACATGCTTCCATATTCATTCTTAGTCATTTGGAAGTTGAAAAAGAAGATTCTAGGTAGAGGTTAGGGAATCCTTTAAATGCTTTCTCTAGCACATGCCTGCTTCCTGATCAGATTGAGGCATTCTGGAGAGAAGATGGTGATAATGGAGACAGAAAAGGGGGTAGTGGTGTTCCTTTTCCCATTATGGGCAACTCTAAGAGTGTTAGGGGTATATGCTGGCAGGGGATGGGGAAGGTGAAGGAGCAAAGGAATAGCACCTTTGTCCAGGGCCCCCAAAGGCCTATGAAGTACAGACTTCACTTGAACATGCTCAGCTGGATATGACAGAGAATAATCGGGGGTGAAGGGTGTGTGGAATGTAGCACCTATTTATATTAAGCTTTATGGTTGCTATGAAATTAGATTGTACTTAGGGTCTGAAAAAAAACATAAGACACAAAAGCCTTTCTTGTGGTCAAGAAATAATGCAGAATTGTAGTTAACTGTAGAAACAACAGAATAAATCCAGTCCTTTATTACCTTTTCCTCTGAGTCTCCTGGCTGACAGGTGATAACACCATCTCTGGAACCCCCAGCAAATGTTGCCTTGCAGTTTGCCAGCCACTATTTTTTGGAAAGTGAAAGAAAAAGATATCAGCACCATGAGCAGCAAAGTGCTTTGAAGTTTCAGGCTGATGGACAGAAAATATGTTAAATTTTTAAAATCATATTTTCGAGAGACAGACCTGGATTTTGTTAAAATGAATTTAAATTTATTTATTTATTTTCAGGAACATTTGCATGTTCTGAATGGTGAATGAAAACAGTAATGGTTTATTAAACAATAAACCATCACTTACTGAAATTTTTCTACATTAATACAATGCAATCCTAAGCAAATTTACTCAGAAGCAAGCCCTACTGAGTTCAATGACACCTACTCCCTAATAAATGTGTTTAGGATTGCAGCCTAAGTTTATTTTTTATTTTTCATCCCATGAGATATGTCTTCCGAAAACAAAGAATATACAATTTCCAGAGGGTAGCTGTGTTAATCTGTTGCAACAAACACAAAGAAAGTGTCTTGTGGCACCTAAAAGACTAACAAATTAATACAGAAAAAAAATAAAACAAAGAAAACCTTCTTACGGAAAGTGTTGCTTCTTTCCTGTTGTTATATGTGTCCAAATATTCTTGCAGTTCTAAGACACTGAATTTCAATTTCTCAAGAAGTCCACAAGAGAGAAGCTGAAAACATTAAAGACACCATAGTGAAGAACATTACATCCTTGAAAGAATGCTCTAATGACATTGTCTCACTGAATATCAAAATCAAAAGGAACAATCCCACCAGAGTTAGTCTCTGGACTGGTGCTATTGACCCAGTTCATATGATGAAACAACCCACGGTTTGTTAACCGTGGGTTGGGCAGGAACCTGCAGGACTGAGCAAGCATGCTCGCTCCCAGCTGCTCACTTCCCCCCACACACACACTTCTGGTGCACTAAACAACTCAGGGATGCTCTGACCCTGGGTTGTTCTCCGTGATGTCCAAACCTTGAACTCTAGGTTGCTGAGGGAGAAACAACCCAGAGTTACAACCCAAGAACAAACTATGGGTTATGGAGTGTTTCTGGGTTGTTTAGAACACTGAAAGCAGTCAAGAGGTAGGGAGCCACAAACTGGGACACTGGCTATGTCTAGGCATTCATGTGGGGCTCACATGAATGAATCCTTCTTCATACAAAATGATTACTTCCATATAGAAAACCGGGTATCACAGAAAACTTTTCTAGCTCAGCTTTCTTCCTGACATGCTAGTTTTCTATGTGCAGAAAACAGTTTTGTATGAAAGTGCATTCAGTCAAGTGAGCCCCCACCTACAGTCTGAAGTGGCACAGCTCAGACACAGATTTACCACCTCAGTGCAAACCGAAGTTAGTATAATGGAACTGAAGTTAATGCTTAAGTCCATAACGTATACTTTTACACAAGCTGAGTAAAGATCGATGAGCACCTCTTTAAGCCTATCCTAGGCAAATATAATTTAAGTTAGACAAGTAAGTGGTATGGCTCAAATAAAAGGTCAAAAAGGTTCCATTTCCCCCTTTGTACCCTCTGCCACATTGGGAGTCTGTGTGTCATAGGAGAGCCAACGAAGGACACTGCTGTTCTTGTGCCTCTCTCTTGCCCCTCAACACAACAACCACTGCTGTGGCCTATGATGTCCAAATGGATGCATCAGTGGTTGCTAAGTGGCTAAGGCTGCAATCTTATACCTGCTTACCCGGAAGTCAGCCCCAGTGAACTCAGGGGGGCTTATTTCCAAGTAGACATAAATAGGATTTATGTAAGTGAACTCAGTGAACTCAGTAGTGAAGACCGGGGAGAATCACGTGGCTGTTGCCTAGCTACCGCTTCTCTGGCCGTCTCTTCATTGAACACTTTATGCAAAGAGACAATGCCGGCAAACTGTTCTTTGAAGTATGTTTCACAAGTAGTCTGTCAATCACACCCAGTTCCCAACTGCCTACCATCTAGCATGACCAAGGAACAGAATCCAGGGTGCAGCTGCTGTATTTTTAGTTTCAATGACTGGCTGTGTAAGTACATACTATGATAATAAATCCCAATATCATTTATTTCTCAGGTTGAGCAACCTATGTGCTGAACTGGAACCAATATTTAGGAGACCCAGGCAATGGCATGGAGTTCAGCTGCTGACAAGAGTGCCACATATACACCAAGTTATGCCTGAACAGGCTCCTAGTGGATGATTTTTTTTTAGAAAATGATGTTTTTACTGTAGAATTTTATTATTTTAAATTATTCTATTATATACTTGTACATCACCCAGAGTGGCTGGGTGAACAGCCAGATGGGCGATTAATAAATTAAATAAATAAATAAATAAAAAATAATAATTTCACAGTTGCCTTTGGCCTCATAAGCTACCTTTTCATGGGAGTCGCAGGAAAATGGGATTAGACCATTAAAGGTTAGGGGGAGACAGGGCGAAGTCTGAGAGCTGTGTTATGTGAAGAAGCCTCTCTCCCTATCAGTTGAAGCCCCACACAGGATTCTGCCCACCCACCCCCAAACTCAGTTATGAGCCTTTAGTAGAAATAGACAATATACTTTCAACTTTTCCTTACTATTTTGTTGAAGGTACTGTATGGCAAACCATTCAACATCACAGTAATTCAAGTCTATGCCCCAACCACTGAGGCCGAAGAAGCTGAGGTTGATCGGTTCTATGAAGACCTACAACACCTTCTAGAACTAACACCAAAAAAAGATGTCCTCTTCATCATAGGGGATTGGAATGCTAAAGTAGGAAGTCAAGAAATCACCGGGATAACAGGCAGGCATGGCCTTGGTGTACAAAATGAAGCAGGACAAAAGCTAATAGAGTTTTGCCAAGAGAACACGCTGATCATAGCAAACACTCTTTTCCAACAGCACAAGAGGCGACTCTACACATGGACATCACCAGATGGTCAATATCGAAATCAGATTGATTATGTCCTTTGCAGCCAAAGATGGAGAAGCTCCATACAGTCAGTAAAAACAAGACCTGGAGCTGACTGTGGCTCAGATCATGAGCTGCTTCTTGCAAAATTTCGGCTTAAATTGAAGAATGTCGGGAAAACCACTAAACTGTTCAGGTATGACCTAAATCATATCCCTGATGAATATACAGTGGAGGTGAGGAATAGATTTCAGGGATTAGACCTGATAGACAGAGTGCCTGAGGAACTATGGACGGAGGTCCGTAACATTGTTCAGGAGGCAGCAACGAAATCCATCCCAAAGAAAAAGAAATGCAAGAAAGCAAAGTGGCTGTCTGATGAGGCTTTACAAGTAGCTGAGGAAAGAAGGGAAGCGAAAAGCAAGGGAGAAAGGGGAAGATATA
Organism: Heloderma suspectum; assembly: GCF_057233095.1. NCBI lineage: Eukaryota > Metazoa > Chordata > Lepidosauria > Squamata > Helodermatidae > Heloderma > Heloderma suspectum. Next base: position 39,260,484 of record NC_139460.1, on the reverse strand, counting down.
CCCAACTGAATGCAGAGTTCCAGAGAATAGCAAGGAGAGACAAGAAGGCCTTCTTAAATGAACAATGCAAAGAAATCGAGGAAAACAACAGAATGGGAAAGACTAGAGATCTCTTCAAGAAAATTGGAGATCTCAAGGGAACGTTTCGTGCAAAGACGGGCATGATAAAGGACAAAGAAGGCAGGGACCTAACAGAAGCAGATGACATTAAGAAGAGGTGGCAAGAATACACAGAAGAACTATACAGGAAAGATCTGAATGTCCCTGATAGCCATGATAGTGCGGTCACTGAACTTGAGCCGGACATCCTAGAGAGTGAAGTCAAGTGGGCCTTAGGAAGCATTAGTAACAACAAAGCTAGCGGAGATGACAGTATTCCAGCCGAGCTATTTAAAATCCTAAAAGATGATGCTGCTAAAGTGCTGCATTCAATATGCCAACAAATCTGGAACACTCAACAGTGGCCACAAGACTGGAAAAGGTCAGTTTACATTCCAATTCCAAAGAAGGGCAACGCCAAAGAGTGTTCAAACTACCGCACAATTGCGCTCATTTCACATGCCAGCAAGGTGATGCTCAAAATCCTACAAGCTAGGCTTCAGCAGTATGCGAACCGAGAACTACCGGAAGTACAAGCTGGGTTTCAAAGAGGCAGAGGAACTAGAGATCAAATCGCCAACATTCGCTGCATCATGGAGAAAGCAAGAGAATTCCAGAAAAACGTCTATTTCTGCTTCATTGACTACGCTAAAGCCTTTGATTGTGTGGATCACAACAAACTGTGGCAAATTCTTAAAGTGATGGGAGTACCAGACCACCTTACCTGTCTCCTGAGAAACCTGTACGAGGGTCAAGAAGCAACAGTAAGAACCAGAGATGGAACAACCGATTGGTTCAAAATTGGGAAAGGAGTACGACAAGGCTGCATATTGTCACCCTGCTTATTTAACTTATATGCAGAGTACATCATGAGAAATGCCGGGTTGGATGAATCAGAGGTCGGAATTAAGATTGCTGGGAGAATTATCAACATCCTCCGATGTGCAGACGATACCACCCTAATGGCAGAAAGCGAAGAGGATCTAAAGAGCCTCTTGTTGAGGGTGAAAGAGGAGAGTGCAAAAGCTGGTTTGAAACTCAGCATTAAAAAAACGAAGATCATGGCATCTGGCCCCATCACTTCCTGGCATATAGAAGGGGAAGAAATGGAAGCAGTGACAGATTTTACTTTCTTGGGCTCCAAGATCACCGCAGACGGTGACTGTAGCCATGAAATTAAAAGACGCTTGCTCCTTGGGAGGAAAGCTATGGCCAACCTAGACAGCATAGTAAGAAGCAGGGACATCACCTTGCCGACAAAGGTCCGTCTAATCAAAGCTATGGTTTTCCCAGTAGTAATGTATGGCTGTGAGAGCTGGACTATAAGGAAGGCTGAGTGCCGAAGAATTGATGCTTTCGAACTGTGGTGCTGGAGAAGACTCTTACGAGTGCCCTGGACTGCAAGGAGGTCAAATCAGTCCATCCTAAAGGAAATCAACCCTGAGTGCTCATTGGAAGGACAGATAATGAAGCTGAAGCTCCAATATTTTGGCCACCTAATGCGACGAGAAAACTCTCTGGAAAAGACCCTGATGCTGGGAAAGACTGAAGGCAAAAGGAGAAGGGGACGGCAGAGGATGAGATGGCTAGATAGCATCACGGATGCAATGAATATGAACTTGAGCACGCTCCGGGAGAGAGCGCAGGACAGGAAGGCCTGGCGTGCTATGGTCCATGGGGTCACGAAGAGTCGGACACGACTGAACGACTGAACAACAACAACAACTGTATGGTTATGCATAAGAGACCATGTTAAGTGCTCTATACCATGATCACAAACAACTGAGACAAATAGGCTTAATTTTGTGTGTAAATTGTTCCAATTTATTTATTTATTTATTGATTGATTGATTGATTGATTGATTGATTGCATTTATACCCTGCCTTTTTTCCTCTTGCAAGGAACCCAAGGTGGCTTACATTATCCTCCTCCTCTCCATTTTATCCTCACAACAACAACCCTGTGAGGTGGGTTGGGCTGAGAGTGTGTGACTGGCCCAAAGTCACCCAGTGAGCTTCCATGGCCGAGTGGGGACTAGAACCCGGATCTCCCAGCTCCTAGTCCAACACTCTTGCCACTATTGTGCCTAATTTATTCTGCTTCTGCTTATCATGGGGTGGGGCAAGCAGCTATGTATAACTAGAGTCCCTTCCATGAACAATGGATAAGCTACAAACCTTCCCATAGGCTTTGGAGATTTCACCAAATATTACCCACACAGTTTAAAGCCTGTCTTCAAAACTATGAAGACCAGGGCCTTGTTTGGCTTTATTTCAGTTAATGAAAACTGAGATTGTCAGGATGCAGTGTTCTGAAACCATAACTCAGTTCTGTGGGGGGTTTGTGCTAGTGCAGAATACACAGAGCCCTATGTGTATACAACCTTTGCTCCCTATCTATATTCATCCAAAACATTAAATGCAACTACGAAAGGCTAGAGCTTTAAAATACAACAAATACATAAGGTTTACATCTCAGTACATATTTTCAGAAGAGTTTACAAGTCTATCAAGAAAAGGTATGATCAACTTATAAAATGTCGTCACTCTAACATTTTTCTAGGTATGGCACTTCAGTGTGATTAGTCATGCACATATACTCACAGTTTCAGCATCTACAAAAAGGGTAGGGCATTCAGAACATGATGTCAGCATCTGTGACGAGCTCACAAACTTTGAGCCTATTCCTCGCAGATTGTCTCCTAGGTAGCTAGCAGCATCGCAAGTTAGAAAGCAGAATCTTTTCTGAATATTCTGTAAAACGAAATTATGCCCATTACTTTTGCTATTGAAGTTAATGCACTTTTTTTAATTTCGTATACAAAATTACTGCTTTTGTTCTTTCTATATACAGTAGAGGGGAAATAAATACATCCCATGTTTGCTTAAGGATATTAAATCCCATTATGGTTTGACTATAAACTATTAAGTTTCTGCAAGCTATTCAGCTCGTTCTGCTTGCTAAGATTGTTTGTATTTCTCTCCTCTTTCTTGTTAGACTGAACCTGCATGGCATTGGCTCATTCTGTTTTGTCACCAGCAACAACCAAGATGAGATTTCTCTGCCCATTCTAGGCATTGTTTTGCTAGTACCCAATGTCAAGTGGCCTATCAAACAATGTAATGAGTGTTCTGATGCCCAGTTTACAGGAGAGGAAATCATGAGAGAGGCTTCTGTGTGTTTGGTTTCCCGCTCTGGACAGAATTGCTTGGCAAGTGTGCCTCTGCTGCTTGAGAGAGTTCCAGCATACCAAGCTGCAGCTGTAAACTATTGCACACCAAGACCCTCCTTGATTTTCTAACCCATATAACACTGAGAAGAGAGATTTCTCTGAACAGTTTTTTGCTGTAAATTACAGAATTACTTTTTAAAAGGACTGTTCGAGCCACCTAAGGCACTGAAGCAATTATACTATGAATTTAGGGCTTCTGTTCACTGGAAATATTTGGTCATATCCTTACTCTGTCATCTTGAAAACAGTTATGGGAATTTATTCTGTTGGATATCAAAGCACTGTTGTCAGGGTGTGCCAGTGCTGACAGAAGAGATAGTGTTTGCTCCATCACGAAGCAGGGTTTTTTTTTAATCTCTCTCTTCTACTAAACAAAGTAATTAAAAAACTACACTAGAGAGGACCAGGAGGAGGAGTCTGTGAGCTGAAATGGCAGGAATCATGTCAAAGTTGCAGCTCATTTTACAATCCTTGCAGTGAATGGAACACCAGAAGCATCTAGGTTCTAGGAATAGGCTCCTTGAGGCAGGTACAGGGAAGGGGCGGGGGGCTCTATGTAAAGAAAGAAGGGCATACTTAGAGGTTAAAAGAATGAGGAATAAGAGAGGGACTCTGGGAAGGGGGCCATCATCCCTTTTGTCCTGAACCCTGTAGCCCAGTGTAATAGATTACTCCCTCTTTGGCCCCAGGGGACATGCTTGATTGGGCTACTATCTGACACCAAACCCACTGCAATCATCATCATCCCCAAATATAGGTCTGCTTGATGTTGGAGTATGATCTGGAAAGTTAGGGTTTAGGACTCCCCAGCCCCCAGTCCGGCCCCTGATAAAAGCTGATGAGCCAGAGAACATAATCAGGGTCTGCATGTAATGATGCCTGTAAAGATTGTTTGGATTTCACCAAATTATTGATAATGTGGGATTCCTAGAACTATTTTCTTACCTTAAACAGGGAAGAGAACACATGAAAAGTATATACTGCACAGGAGCCGTCAGAGTCACACATGAGCTGGTTGATATGGCTACGCCAAGCTTCTTCTGCATCATCACACGCAGCTGGTTGAAATGCCGCCAGGATAGCAGAAAAGAAGGGGGAAGGGGGAGGTGAAACATTCCTGTCACCATCACCGAAACTGAAAGACAGTAAACCACAGACTTCTACAATAAGGATAGTGAGACAATGTGTTGGCTTGTGGTCATACATATAGAAACTTAATGAGGTTAGAGCACCCTTCCCTAACTGGGCACCCTCTGGATGTGCTGGACTACAACCCCCATAATCCCCAGGCAGCATGGCCAGCACATCTGGAGGGTGCCAGATTGCGGAAGGCTGGGTTACAATATAAAGATCTGAGGATCTGACTTGACCCCACCTTGAAACTCAGGACTGTCATGTGACTGAAGCTTTTGTTCATGCTGAGAGTTTTCTATCCAATGTCCCTCTCTTTTTATGCTGAATTATTTTATTCTGCTCTTGGTTTTATTTTATAAATTTGATTTTACTAATTTGAATTGTTTTACTGTGTTTTATGTATTTTATTAACTTTTTGCAAGCCTTTTCAAGCGTGTTTATAAAGGAAACCATATTATAAGTTTTAATATCAAATAAATAAATATATACCTGGCAAGTACATATTGATCCAGCAGTCTGTCGCCTTTTTCTTCTGTTTCTGTCATATCTAGGCTAAAACTATCACTGTATTCAAAAGCTGCTGGAAGTTCATTGGTAGAGCCAGAGAGATCATCCTCCTGTACTGAGGTATCTTCTTCTTCTTGGCCGCCTTCAATCTAGAGAGATTGAATTGGTTACCATTTTAGCTACATAACACCTTTAACAATAAAACGGACACATTCAACAATATTTTTAAAGTAACAGAGATGTGGTGCTGGAGAAGGCTCTTACGACGAATTCCCTCGACTGCAAGGAGATCAAATCAGTCAATCCTAAAGGAAATCAACCCTGACTGCTCATTGGAAGGACAGATCCTGAAGCTGAAGCTCAAATATTTTGGCCACCTAATGCGAAGAGAAAACTCCCTGGAAAAGACCCTGATGCTGGGAAAGATTGAAGGCAAAAGGAGAAGGGGACGGCAGAGGATGAGATGGCTAGATAGCATCACTGATGCAATTCATATGGACTTGAGCACGCTCCGGGAGAGAGCGCAGGACAGGAAGGCCTGGCGTGCTATGGTCCATGGCATCCCAAAGAGTCGGACACAACTGAACGACTGAACAACAGAGATGCACTGTGGCCATAAAATACAGCTAACGATTATGAGATAGGCTTGTTTATACTATGTATTTATTTACAAAACACTTTTAACATTACAATATACTCAGAGGGTTGTATAAGTAATAAAGTCAACCAACAACAAATACATCAGCATAAAATGAACATTTCGAAACAAACTGGAAGTAAAATGTAATAGTCAATATCTACTACTTTACTCTATGAATCCCAGAAACTGCCTGTTCAGAAAGCCATCTTTTCATAAGATGGCGGAAAGAATACAACCAAATGGCTGAGGGTGCAATCCTATGCATGTTTAGACAGAAAAAAAACTCCTACAACTTTTTCTGTCTAAATATACATAGGTTTGCACCCCAAGTGATCCCTTCTGGGCAGGGAGTTCCAGAGAGTTGGTGGAATCAAAAAAAGACTTGCTCCTGGTCTCCACCAACCTAACCTGTGTAAAAGAGGAATCCCAAGGCAGGGCCTTCCCAAATGAATTTGTGGGCTGGGGGACTCAAGGGAGAAGGTGGTCCCTAAAATATGCAGGATCCAGGCTGTGCAGTGCTTTAAAAGCAATAACAAGCACAAGTAATAACAAGTAATAACAGAGCAGCACAAACTAGGTGTAATTTATATTCTGACATTCAGATGCACTTTTAAGGACAGCCTTACATAGAGTATGTTACAATAATCTAAAAGGAAGATTACTAAAGCACTGATGGTCATTGGAAATTCTCCATCAGAGAGAAAGAGTCACAATTGGTTTACCAGGAAAATCTGGGGAAAAAAGCATTCTTGGCCACTGTTGCCACTTGTAAGTCCAGCAGTGAAGCAGAGACCAGAAGAATGCCAAAGCTACAAACCTGGTCCTTCAGACGGTATGATCCACCAAGAAGAGGCATATACATTGTCCTTAAGTCACAAGACCCTATTAAGACATGTATATATTGATAGCATATTCCCCTAGTATACCTGTGTTTAAAGAAACCTACTTCTTCAGCTTGCTTTCTCCAGTGAAACCCCTGGTAACAGACCTCCAAGAGCTGAAATTTATGAGAACTTTAGCAGGACCTTCTGGAATGCCAAAGTCAACTTGCATATTTATAGTGCCTAGAAGAACTGCAGTAGGATCAACTCAGAATGTATTCAAGGGCAGTCTTTGCATGAAAGCATAGTTTGTTAAATGAAGTTAATCAACAGAACTTCCTGAACTTATGTTTATATTTTATTTAGGTAGGTAGCAATAGCTTACATGAAACTGTTGCTCTTTGAACAGTACTCTGTGAAGTCACACACATAGGATTATGGTTACACATATTACAGTTTAGAACATTCTGGAAGTTCTGAAGTAAGGGAGGCTCACTCACTTTATATCAAGGCTTCTCCCTCACTTCCTCTCTTTTTTACACCTTGTGCCCAACAGGTGGGACAGGTTAAATGTCATGTTACTTAACTCATTTCCACAGAGGCCCTGTTCAGATGATATCTTCCTTCCGACATGGGAGTGAGAGAGAACATGAGAATAGGGATGCTGGAGAAATTCGAGATGGATTAAAATGAGCTCAGATTTCTAAGAATCTACTGTGGAGCACCCCCTCAGGCTGTGTGAAGTGCGTGGACTTTCGGATTATTTGTTTACTTTCCCAAAATTTACGCATATAAATCCGTAGAAAAATACGTAAGTTTCTGCTGAGGAACCACTGAATGGAATGGGGGACAATACACTAAATGTTATGTACTGAGGTAAATTATGTAAATATTTATGTAAATATTTATGTAATTATCTGCATATTTTTCCACACGATGAAAACAAATATTCTCATCCATCTGTGGGCAGACAATGGAATGAAAGGCGCCTGACAATCTGCGAAACAGATGGAGCAGATTTTATACAGTCTGTACATCCCTACATGAGAATAGTCCTCAGACTAAAATCCCCCTCCCACTCCTGTTGGGTGAGCAATCAATCCAGATTATCTTGCTCAGGACACTCTTAACTGAGACCAGTTTATATTTGTTATGGAAGGCCCACTCCCTGGTAAAAGTGTGAATGGATTCACATTTAACAATGAACTGACTTGGTTCGCACTTCCCAAACTAATAACAGAATGCAACTATCTTTCGATTTTTGCCAAATTGCTCTGATAAAAATCATACAAAAGTGTGTACATTAGGGGAAATAGCATTAAAAAGCAATATACTAGCAGAAAGTGCTTAAAAATGCATGTATTAGGGAAAATTGTGTACGAAATTGTGTACAAATTATCATGCAGACTTATATTTTTTTCACAAATTGGTGTGAAAAAACAAAAGAGTCTTACAGCACCTTAAAGGCTAACCAATGCATTATGGCATAAGCTTTTGTGGTCTGCAATGTTTTTGCTGCAGCAGACTAACATGGCTACCCCTTGGGAACCTGGCGTGGAAACAGGATGGAATGAACTTCTGCTTGAAAAAATGCAAGCATGACAGAAAGCAGAACAGACAGATTCATTAATCCCTGCTCCCTGGTCTCCTAAAACTACATCACTTGAACCCTATTGGTGTGGCTCATGATCAATATGCATACAGTAGGATTCCCCTGTCTCTGCGTTATCAAAGATGTTAGTCTCTATTTGCATCTGGTGGCTCTAGGAATTCACTGAAGAATGTGTGTTCCATTCACTGTCTCTCAGGCAAGAGAGCTTGTAAGATGCACCATCAATCATCATAGTACAGTGTGTTTGTGTGTGTGTGTGTGTGTGTGTGTATGGAACCATGATAAACTAAGGTTTACCTGAATTTTGGATGTGCATTAGGGCTGAAAAATCTATACCAGACTTTGGGTTGGCAGGAACCTTGAACAGTCCGTTAACAGGAACTTCCTGATTGTTGACAGCATCATTGCTGGAGACAGAAACGGTCTCTGCAAGGGAGCTGTTGCACTAGCAGAGAAGTCAGGGATGAGGGTTTTATACTGCTCTGCCCCTTCCTTGTTCTCAACTGGGTCCCAATCTAGGGCAAAAAATGTTCCCTCCTCCTGTGTAGAGCGATAGGAAGGAAGACCACGATCAGCCAGACACAGATGCTTCATTGCCAGTTCTGAGCATCCAGCCTGGCCCATTGTTCCCTTTGCTCCTAGAGGCTGTAGGCAACAAGGTGAGGGGATCTAGAATAAGGGTAGAGGTCCAATTAGAGGGCATGGGTCTCCTGATTCCTTGGATGGGATGTTGCTGGGGATGGCAAGTTTTGGCTCATTCTTGGGGGCTGTGGGTTCCTTGAGGTTCCTCACTTTAGTGAGAATCACTGTGGAGTCCAGCACCTCCTCCACCCCAGTGGGATCTCCACCCCAGATCCCCCAGAATTGGGATCTGGTTTCAGGTGGATTCTGACAGCGGGTATACAAGGGCTTCTATACATGCACCAGAGGTTCATTAGGTTCTTTTTCCCAACCTCAGCTTGTTGAGTTGGAGTTGTAAGATACTTTTGAATTTCCTTCGCGTTTCAGAGGTGGCTTGTTAGATGACAGGCAAGGACTACTTTCAGAAAGAAATTCAGGAAGCTCCACTGTATGCATGGAGCTCACCCACATGGCCTGTTGGATCCTGACTAAATATTGCTGACCGGCCCCAATGCAAAACAGCAATTTAGAGCAAAGTTCCTTTCTGTACTCTCTTAAATGAAAATAAAAATCAAACTTGGCTATACATAAGACAACCCAGCTCTAACTAGTTCCTTCAGACAATTTCTGCTGTTATTACTGCTATATAACATTTCTTGTTCAGTGATTATTTTTATCCAAAGCAGCACCACCCATTTTCTCTGTAGCATTTTTCTCTAATTCCCTGGCCAGCATGACGTGCCTTGCAACAGGAAACATTATGTTTTTTGACACTGTAGTGGCATAGCTGTCAACATGTCCCATGTGAAGCCCTTATTTGATGGTTCAGGTGTTTCAGAAAAAAGGGTTCTGCCTGCCCCTGGTTTGAATTGTAGAACTCTGTTAGTATTTTTGAAATGGAAGCATTCCCCCAAAATAAAAAAAAATCAGAAATAAATATATGGTATTGCTACTAAGCTTTTACCAACCTTTGATAATTGTGTCCAAGGCAAGCTTCATTTCAGGCAGCTATACAGAACAGCATTTACATTTTTTAATTTACCAAACTCAATGTATTACTGTAATCAGCACTCTGAGAGTAGACCAAACAGGCAAGAACTGAGTCCAGTGCAGGCAGCTGCATAATAGAGCTCCCACATTTAGGGGGAAAATGGAATTTATGCTTACACCCACAGGGTGATTTTTCTACTGCCTTATTAAAGTTGGAGGAAGAATGAGGCTGGCATTTCCCAGGCACTGTTACTTGAGAAACTGGTACATTTAGCTTGGCACTAATTATGGCTGGACATAGTATATTAAAGTGTGCATTTTTCTTTGAAACCCTAAAATCATATCTTTTAACAGAAGAAGGAAAAATGGAAAGCCAATCCCCCTCCCTCTCTTAAATAAAAATGGTTGAATATAATTAATTCACCTTTGAACCTTCAGACACCTGGAGATTATTCATTTCAGGCAAAGAAGCATTAAAACTAGAAGTTCTTGAACTGAAAGGAGGTGGAGCTGCTGAAGCTGCTTCACATGGTGTGGGAAGTGAGTCGATATGGTTTGTGTCCTCAGAAGGAGAAAGTGTCATGATCTGTTAAAAGAGGAATGAGACTTAGAGCTTCTCTACACAAGCAATTTATTGCACATTCGTGATTGGTCACTCACAGAAATTAGCGGGTCCTTTACACGACACTGGCAACCTCCAGGACGTCTCCTGTACTTTCCCCCATTTATTCTGCTCAAAAAGATTGGAGATAACGTGAAAAGGGACATTATTCTGATCTATTGGCTGTGTGAAATGCTGGTGTAGCGCTATAATGTGCTATAATGACAGCGCCATCTAGTGGCTGCAAACTGAAACACACAGAAACATGTAGAACTTGCTGAAGAAGGACACCCTTCGATTCAAACCACATGTCCGCCATGTAAAGCAGCCCATTGTAATCCCCCAAAGAAACCAAAAGCAGAAAGCCCCAGCAAGGATGCAGGTTTTTTGCTTCTGGTAGAGAAGCTCTTAGACTAAGGGCACAACCCACTAGGAGGTTCTCCTGTGCAAGCCGCCCAAACGAACAGGAGATGCACAAATAGTGCTCTTGCATCACTCCCATTCATATTCAGCGGAGTGTACATAGGAGAACTTTACATGGATTGTATCCAACATATGAAATCATTGTCCTATGGATAGTCTAAATATTCTTGAAAATAATGTTGTATTCTCCACTGGTGATCACTGAAAAGTTTAAGCTTATAATTCTATTATTAATTTCATAAGGTTTCTGTATGGGTCTTAAAAGAAAATCTACTTTAATATTCCAGAAGTTATTTCCCCCTGCTTCCTTTGTGAAGTTTTACTGAAAACAGAAGCTTTGTTTTCATAATCACGTGTCAAAAGAGTTCACATAGGCCAGGAATTGAACATGACATATAACAACTTGCAAAATAAAGCACCGCATCAGATCTGATATTTCCTGCATTTAGAACTGGCCTAAATCTTTTATGAGTGCAAACCATGAAAAGAGAAAGTAGTTAAGAATGTACTTACCTACATAAGGTCATCTGACATCAGTATGAATATAGGACACCAGGATCTAAATGTTTAATGTCACATACTTTCTAGCAGCCTATATTTTACTACTTACTAGATCTGATTGCTCCAGAATCTGGCTCGTTGTTAGGTCTTCCTCCTCCGATGACTCATCAGAGTCTTCATGGTTTATTTTGTTTAGGCTGGGTGTACTTCCTGAAAGCTGGCTTTCTTCCAGAAGTTGCATATCACACTTGTCCAGACTATCAAGAGAACGCCTGCGTACTCCCCAGTTGAAATTGTCCATGCTTTCACCCTGAAATCACAGCATTGGCATATTTTCTCTGCCACTACGCTACTAATTTTCCCCCATGAAAGTTTTATTTAGCAACATTTTGTAAGTTGGTAATAATTTAAAGAAAGGTATACCTTTAGGAGAAAATATTTTCATATAAATTACCAGTATATAAAAAGATTTTTTTAAAACACCAACAACAGAGGAAAATGAAGCTATAGCAGTTCCTAAGCAGAGCTGACAACAATGTGGTTAACAAGGACTCTCCAAAAAAATCCCTGCATCCCAAACTTTGATCTTCAAAATGCTGTACCAGGCACATTCTATTTACCTCCATATGGCTTACAGTGGAGGTGCATTTTAAAGACTCCCCCACCCCCACCACATCCCATTTAAAAGTAAAAGACACCATCTATTGGGCAGGATTTTCATCTATTTGAAATTATCAGGAGTTATTTAAACTGCTGAAAAAGGGGTTTCTTCTAGTTGCTATTTTAAGCATTACATTTAAGATAAGAGCATAATAGCACACCACAAACAAAATATTTCAGATTTTCTGTACTACATATATGAATACAGGAGCAGAGTTAAGATTGATCTGAACACACTTTCTGTTTAGCATGCACAATGCAAGGTACCAAATCAGCAGAGCCCTTAGCTTTAACCCTATTTTTATTTTATAGATTAGAAGTTATTTTCTAAGGTAAAAAAAATCATTTTTATAATGGACCACCAGTTTATTTTTGAAATTAGTTTTTTTTAAGTCATGCTCTATTGATACATCTTATATCTAGCTGAGATTGTGCAATGAAATCCTATACTTGTTTACTCAGAAGTAAGTCCCACTTTATTCAGCGGGATTACCCCCAGTACATATGTTTAGGACTGCAGCTTCAGTCATTAATATTATGATTGATATGCTTGATTCTGGGAGGCATGGGTATTTTTAGGACTTTCTTTGCAGTTACAAATAAACACCATCTAAGATCATTGCAGATAGTGCTGAAACAAGTGCACAACACCAAATGAAGATTAGAGAAAAACAGTAAACAAATCTGACTATAGATTTCTGACATGAATTTGACTTCTGGCACAACTCCAACTCCCCGGACAACTTTTGAGGGGAGAACTCTGTGTTTTACCATGCAAAACTGACCGTTTCCATAATCGCACTTGCACAAATAACTGCTCATGTGAACCGTGAGCAGTGTAACCCTGGAGTGACAAACTTGTACAGCATCATGGCTCCTCTTTGGTGAGCTGCGAAAATGGCAACTTGTGATTTTTCAGTTCACAGAGGTGCAGCCACAGTCTAGCATCAGTAAACCACTCATGTAAATGATTATTTGCACAAGTGAACTGGTGGTTTATTGTGGTGTTGACAAGGTGTGTCACTATCAGGAAGCAGGTTTTTGCAGGATTTTAAGATCGTTCATCACATTTTTTTATTTGGCAGTTTCGAATTCCCTGAATTTTAAATGTTTGTTTCAGCACTAATTACAACTGGAAAAAAGTTATGATGTCAGTCTATATGCAGCTTATTATTATAAGTCTTTGCCTCGCCCAAATCTCTTCCACTACTCTTTGCCAAATAAGGGCAGAGGATGAAATACAGTGCTAGCTGCTCCTTTCTTCCACCCCTTTGCCATTCCTCTTAAACTTCAGGTATTGGCATAGAATTTAGTCTGGTAGTATCTCTTAAACAATACCATGAAAGATTTAAGGACCCCGGAGGTGCTGTCGCACATCAGTAGAATGCTTGTTCAACATGTGAATGCTACTGCCTCATGGTGCCTAACATGGCCATCATGCAGGAATCAGGATATATGTAATCTGAACTAAAAATAGTGTTTTTTCATGAATAGCCTATACCCTGACTGCTCATTGGAAGGACAGATACTGAAACTGAAGCTCAAATATTTTGGCCACCTAATGCAAAGAGAAAACTCACTGGAAAAGACCCTGATGCTGGGAAAGATTGAAGGCAAAAGGAGAAGGGGACGGCAGAGGATGTGATGGCTAGATAGCATCACCGATGCAATGAATGTGAACTTGAGCACGATCCGGGAGAGAGCAGAGGACAGGAAGGCCTGGCGTGCTATGGTCCATGAGGTCACAAAGAGTCGGACATGACTTAACGACTGAACAACAACATATGGGTGGAAGTCAAAACGTTTAGCTTAAATATATTTTTTTAATACTCTGCTATTAGTCTTTCTATCTTTCTCATATATTATGTTTTTAATATTTTAATATTAAATATATATATATATAAATAAAACATAATATATGAGAAAGATAGAAAGACTAACAACAGAGTATTAAAAATATATATATATTTAAGCTAAACGTTTTGGCTTCCACCCTCATCAGTAGCTCTGATTTTTAACAGCAGAGCTACTGATGAAGGTGGAAGCTGAAACATTAGCTTAAATATTTTTTGTTTAATACTCTGTTGTTAAGTCTTTCTATCTTTCTTATTTAGTTTCCATTAAGACTGACGGCATCCACCGTGGATCCAGAGCCTCCTTGTTGTTTTGGTGTTGTGCTGCTTTACACCAACCTCTCTCTCTCTCTCTCTCTCTCTCTCTCTCTCTTTTCAGGCTATTTGTGGAAAAAAAACACACCACACTTTTAATTCAGATTACATATTGCCTGATTCTTGCATAATGGCTATGTTAGGCACCATCAGATAGTAGCATTCACATATTGAACAAGCATTCTAGTGACAAGCCACATATACATTATGTATCATACACACACACACACACACACACAAATACCCAGTACATTAAAAAAAAAAACCCACACTGGTTTATGACTTGAGACCTAGTCGGGATTCACAGATTGCAAACAAGTGGGGAAAGTAGATGAATGGGCGACTCCCCTTCACTTTTTCTTATAATGCACATATGACTCATATGTGGACTTGTAAGCTACATGATTTCTGCATTTCATGGATTTCACCAAGAACGAGATCTGTGAATCCCACTCTGGGTACTACAGTAGACATAACATTTAAACCAGCTCCTAAAGACAAACCAGTGGTTGTAAAGACCAGTGGTTTGCCTTTAGAATTATCAAACATTTCTAAAGCGTAGCATGAGGTGGAAACCTCTTCATACATGTAAACACACACACACACACACTGAAAGAGCAGAATATATCACAGGCTACAAACAATACATTATATCTACTAGCATGTGTGAGTTCAAATAGCATTATCTTACCTGAAGTTCCTGAATAGCAGATATAACAAATAGGAAACAAATAAAGAAAAGTATTTGTAAACATACTTAGTTTAAACATACTCTTATACTCATTTGCCCTACAATCTAACTTACTGCAACTAAACCGACCCATTTATTCCTACCCTTAATTTTACAAAAGCTTAAAATACCACAATATTGGCTTTCATAACCTAATTAAAATACTACATCACTTCATCTAGTGAACCTGTGAACAATCTAAACAGCAATTAATCTCCATATAATATTAAGCTGAAAAACAAAATAGTAAACAACTGGTTTAGCCTAAACTTCCTGACACTGTTTAATTCATTTAGATATATAGGAAGACAAGATCTACCAAATCTAATTACAGGTTTAAATTAAGCGATGGAGACTGCAATCCTATACCCACTTACCTGAGAGTAAACCCCACTGAACTCAATGGGGCTTACTTCCAAGGAAACATGTACAGGACTGCACTGTAAGACATTATTGCCTCTTCTCTCAGGCCAGAAGTTGTTCCTATATTTTTATTTGTATAAAAAGTTAATTGTGAAGGCATTTCAGGACAAAGATGTTTGACTCAATAACAGGAAACACATTACAGCACTGCCGATAATGTTGCTATTGTTAAAAATGAATGTGTTTTTCCATTATACAACTCAATTCTGAAGGCTTTGTATCTTGAAATCTTGTATCACCCCAGCTTGGAGCTAGCTTATTTTCTCTGACATAAAAGTTTTGAACACAGGCCATGAGATTCCTAGAGTTTCAAACAAGTAACCTCCCATGTAAAATCTGTGGTGGTTACACTCATTTGGGAGGATTCTTTCATAGTTGACTTAGTCCTGAGGTTTAACTATCAAAGTGAAGGTAAAAGTATTATTGTTCTATTTCCTGCGGAATGAGGGAATCTATTACAATTCCTCACACGCTGGTGGCTAGAGAATATTAGCTATTTTTAAGACAAAATTATATTACTGTTGTTGTTGTTGTTATTTTGATCATCCTTATGCCATAAGGCCATACAACGCATTATGCCATAAAAACATTCACATGAAATCATGACATTAAAAACAACAGCTTTCTGTTCTTTAGGGCAAAGTACAGGAAGAAATGCCTTAATATAAACTGAGCTGCCAGGTTGCAACCTGGAGAACTGCACCAAAATGTATCAGTAAAACAGGAGACAGCTGCTTATTTTGTCCCCCTTGTTCCTTTGTCTGTAGTAGTGAACACGGCTCCATGTTTACCTGCTGCATATAAGGGACAAATGCAGACAAAACCAGAGGACGATTTATAAACACTGATTAAGAGGGAACTGCAGCCCATTCCCAAACTCTTAACCAGGGTTAGGAGATCAGCAATATTACAGCTGCACAGTAACATTACACAGAAACACCGTAATTTCATGGAGTTGTTTCACTGCTGGGCGATGCAGCATCCCTGTAAGCTTTAACAGGGATGGTGCATCCCTTTAGTAATTTTATGTGGTGCAATGTATTATATTAGTGTAATCTGTTCATCTGTATAACTCATTTGTAGTTGCTAATGTTTGCCAATAGTCTCATACATCAATCCAGAATCCATTTAAAACACTATTCTGCAGGCAGTTCAGTTTCAGCAATAGACCTTTGGCATGCTAAATTAAATTAAACTAAAGATTATTGGCTTCTGGAAAAGAGACTAAGAAGGACTGTAAGTCTTGTCAAGTAACAAAGCAAGAACTATCCTTAAGGCTTGAATCCTATGCATACTTACCAAAGAGTAAATCCCATTGACCATACTTTTGAGTAAACATGCATAGGGTTGCACTGAAAATAGATTTAATACTTACTCTACATGAAAAAGTGATCCTCTGCCAATTTGAGCATTTATTTTATATCTGCTAATCTAAGATAGTATTCTCATACACTGAACTGAGTTTAGCCAAAATAAAAGTCACTCTGCAACTTTAATAGTAAGTTCATATTAAAGCAAGCTAGGCTATTTAATATTAGCTCGGTGGCAACCATTTTCTGAATATTTTTAACAAAAACACACTTCAGAAAAAGTTACTTTTGTTTCTCCAGTATACTTACAGCCACTTTAAGTAAGTACCATGTATCAATGCTCCTTTGACGAGACCTATCTGCTTTTTACAGAATCTTTTATTAGCTCAATCCAATTATTGGGCTGGAGTGATTAAACATATAGGACAGCCTTCCGGAACTGCCTTGATCCCTTTCTAACACTTGCTATTCCTTTGCTTCTTGAGCTGCTGGATAGTACTTTGGTTTTGTTACCATTGCGCTTCATCCGCTTATCCTGCTGAAGCCCTTGCATCCATTTTGGTATCCTAGCTGGGCCCCAAGATTGGCTATACTCATTGAAATGCACACTCAGAGTTTTATCCTTAGGTCAACTGCCAACCAATTAAGGTATAGTCATAAAGACAAAAGACGAGCCGTGTTGGATGAGACCTTTCTAATCCATCATTCTTTTCCCACAGTGGCCAACGAGCTGCCTAGGGAAGTCCATAAGCAGGACATGAGTGCAACAGCACCGTCCCACATGTTTTCCCCAGGGGCTGGTGTACATAGGCATCATATTGCCTCTGATACTAGAAGTAATACTGGAATCCATAAGGAGTTCTACACGTTGAGCAAAATCATGTGGTAGAGTCCTTCTCCAACTGTTCCACAGGAACAGCAGTTTATAATCTTCCCCTATTAAAAAACAACAACAACTACCTGCACATGGAAAGCTAGCACATCAAGGAGAAGAGTAGTATCCCTCAGGCAAGTTGACATCTCTTGTCCTCAAACATATAAGGGTATATTAAAAGCTGCCTCACACTGACACAGATGATTATCCATGTAGCCTACTACTGTTCTAAGCCTAAGGCAGAGGCCTTCCTCATCCCTGCCACCTGAGATCCTTTAACTGAGATTCAAGGGATTAACTCTGGACAAGCATATACTCTACCACAGAGTTAGGCCCTACCACATGAGGGAGAATATAACAGTTATTGTAAACTGTTGTTCACATTATAAGTGCTACATATCAAATAATGTATTACTTGTAAATAACAAT
Organism: Heloderma suspectum; assembly: GCF_057233095.1. Lineage (NCBI taxonomy): Eukaryota > Metazoa > Chordata > Lepidosauria > Squamata > Helodermatidae > Heloderma > Heloderma suspectum. Next base: position 39,242,708 of record NC_139460.1, on the reverse strand, counting down.
TAAATGTTCTGTGGCTTTCATGGACCAGAAACCACATTGTCAGATGCATTTCAGAGTACTTGGGAATGCGATCTACTCCACCAAACATTTCTTCTTTAAAATGCCCAAACCAAAATGCATTATAGGGCAGTAAGTTCTTTCAGTTTCAATGGAATTTACTTCTAAGTCAGCACAGTTATCACTACAACCTGAAGCGGGATAACTCAAAGGCAGAGCCTGTACTCTTGTCTCCACATTTTGTCTCTACTGTCACTGCATTTTGTTTACTGATCTACATTTGAAATGTCTAAAAACAGCTGACATCATTCCCAAATATTTAATTCTGGCTGTCACTGTGTTATCGCTCACAACCAAACCAACCAGGAAGTGGTTGATGTAACTACACCAGTCAATAGCCCCACAAAGGATGCCAAGCAGCTAGCTACCAGGTGCTGCTTCCACCTTTTCACCCTTTGTAGTCAAACACTCTCTTGTTCTTGCCAAGGAATACCACTGTGTTCCTTGGCAAGAGGGTCATTTTTTGGAAGACCCGAGAAATAGCAGGTTGTCGCACCTACCATGTGCTTTCTCTCTCGCCATCCCTCCATACAACAGATCACCCAGCTTAGCCTGAGACACACTAGAACAGCCTTCCCCATGGCTGGCTGGGAGATGATGGGAGTTGTAGTCCAACACATCTGGAAGGCATTAAGTTGGGGAAGGCTGTGCTAAATGGAATTTATCTTTTGGATGGGAGGAAGAGAAGGGGGGTGGTCTCTCCAGCAATGTGTGGCACAGAAGTACCCTCATGGGTAAGGGAATGCCTGTTAAAAATTGCTCCTCTTGACTTTCTGGCCCTCTTTCCCCTTCCTACTCATCTGGTGCCCTTTTTTTCTGTGTAGAAGAAGGTGGGGCACAACACTGTTGGGGCACTATCCAGTACCCTCCAGAACCTAATGCTGACCCTTTTTCCAGTCAAACAGAAATAATTCTTCCCAGAGGGAGGAGATAGACATTATCAGTAAAATGCTTAAAAAAGAAAGAAACAAAATGAAACAAAAACAGGAAGTCCTTTGCCCTTCAAGTATATGATGTAAACTGGATAATATTCCCTTGCAGAAACTCCAGCTGAAGATGAACAGACAGGCTTTTACCTGCCAAGACCTGATTCCAGGCCCTTGGGCTTCTGTTTTTATCCTACAAGAGCTGATGAAATTGCTAACACGCACAAGCAGAGCAGTGCTCTGGTGATTTCAAAGTGTTGATGCTACACAAACATCACATACGCGCACAAACACACTCGGGTCTAAGTTTAGCTTTTTGGAAGGTCACTGATGAAATTAATGGATAGTTTTGTTGTGTAACATGTTCATTAAGTTCAAAATCTGTATTTTCTTAATGACTGGGCATTTAAGACAACTGAATCTTTAAAACTATTACATTTCACTTTAATTTCTAGAAAACGTATTTGTGTCATTCGTTAGAATGTTCAGCTCTAGCCTTCCATAAGGTTTCTCTAAAAATTAAAGGGCTCCTTGAGTAACAAAAAAACATGTTGTTGTTTTTTTAATGTTCAGTGTAAGGGTAGCCTGCCAAGAGTTATGCTGCTGAACTAATGCTGTTTAAACATGTCCCCCGCAACCCCAAAAGGTTCATTCAAAATAAAGTGTAAAGTTCGTTAGTTAAGCTTTTTCTTAAAATATAAAAAGAACATTATTTACTGTTGGGAAGGGTTAAAATGTGGTTCAATTTGAGGTAAGAGCAAAGTTCTTTCAGAGAGAATGTACTGTACCTCCCCGTCCTCCAGCTCCACATCTAGGAAATCGAAGTCCCTAAAGACTCTGAACTGCTGCTCGCTGTTTGAGTCGTCCATGTTCTCTTGCTCACGTGCTCCATCCTCTGAAGCCACCAGGCTTGTCTGGTGCTCAACTAGATCCAAATCTCCACATGAAGAAAAAATTACCTAAAAAAACAAAACGGATTTTCTTTTAAAAACTTGTTCCTCTGTGGCTCTTTCTGTTAGCAAAAGTCTAATGGACTATTCAGAAGGCTGTATTTTCAGTACACACCTAATTCCTTCAGTGGGTATTTTTAGAAGGTTCTTTTTTATTATTTATGTTGGACAGGTGCCTTCAGATTAAACTTGTACAAAGACTCAACTCTGAGCTGCAGGAACACGTCCAAGCTACCTCCTAATGGGGTGCAGATTGATGCTGCCTTAGTGTTTATATGCATTTATGGGAACAAAATGCAACTGCAGAAAGGGCAGACAAGGAGATAAATCAACTCTTTGCCCTCCAAATGGTTTGAATCAACTCTTTGCCCCCCAAATTGTTTCAAGTAAAAACATGCAGATAAATTGAGTTGAATGTTAGTCCCACTTAGAGGAGACCCACTGAAATGAATGGGACTTTGGTTAAGTCCCATTAATTTCAATGGGTCTGCTCTAAGTGGGACTAACACTGGATTCAACTCTGTGTGTGTGTGTGTGTGTGAGTGAGTTTATTTTACAGTTCCTTGGTAGATTCTGTCCACACAGTCTTAAGAAACAGACTAATGTTGAACAAAAGTTGGTCTATAGTAGTTTTTCCCCAATTGCACATTACACTTAATTTCACCGTTATTTTTTATTACTCAGATAACTCTGGGATGCTTAGCTTCCTCAAACTTACAATTTTATTAAACTTAATGTGGACGACACCCAGCTCTACCTCTCCTTTTCATCTAATACAGGTGAGGCAGCTGGGGATTTGAACCACTGCTTTCAAGTTCATAGAATCATAGAATAGTAGGGTTGGAAGGGGCCTACAAGCCCAACGAGTCCAACCCCCTGCTCAGTGCAGGTATCCAAGCCAAAGCATCCCTGACAGGTGGCTGTCCAGCCTCATCTTGAGTGCCTCCAGTGTGGGAGAGCCCACCACCTCCCTAGGTAATTGGTTCCATTGTTGTATTGCTCTAACAGTGAGGAAGCTTTTCCTGATGTTCATCCGGCATCTGGTTTCCTGTAACTTGAGCCCATTATTCCGTGTCCTGCACTCTGGGATGATCCGGGATGATCAAAAGTTGTATTTTATGGTTTTAATTGTGAACTGCCCAGAGAGCCTTGGCTATTGGGCAGTATAAAAATGTAATAAAGGAAGGAAGGAAGGAAGGAAGGAAGGAAGGAAGGAAGGAAGGAAGGACTGGATGAGGATCAATAAACTGAGCCTCCATCCAGACAAGACAGAGACACTTGTGGGTGATCTGTCCGGTTAAGTGGTGCTCAGCCTGTTCTGGAGGAGACTGCACTCCGCTTAAAGGAGCTGGTTCAAAGTGCAGGGATCCTGTTAGATCCATCATTGTCACTAGAGGCACAAGTGGCCTCAGTGGCTTGGAGCACCTTTTATCAGCTTAGGCCAATATACCAACTATGACTCTATCCTGACAGAGCTTTACCATAGTTATTCATGCTCCGGTAACCTCCCATTTAGATTATTGCAATGCATTATACAGTATGTAGGGCTGCCTTTGAAAGTGGTCTGGAAACTTCAGTTAGTTCAAAGTAGGGTGGTTAGACTGCTAATTAGGACTGGCTGATGTGATTATATCATACCAGTTCTTTGCCATTTGTAGTGGCTGCCAGGACTTACCTTTGAAGAAGCCATATTGATTCTTCTTCAGCATGACTTCTATATGCTTGAAAAATTTATCTTCAATGCTTTTTTCCATGATTTATCTGGAATACATGTTAAGCTAACTGGCCTCTAATTTCATGCATCATCCCTTAAAAATTGGTGTTACACTGGCTGGTTTCTAGTCCTCAGGTATGGAGGCCAAATCTTTTTATATTTTCCTACTGGCCGCTGGGATTGCTTCAAAGTGAAGCAAGAGCCTCTTGTTGCTGCCATCTTAATTTCCCATGGCAGGTTACTTGACCTTTGTAAGTAGCCATGCCCACCCATGGCAGCCATTTTATGGTTGTACCCAGGAGAGTTTCTCAAATTTCAAAATTTGCCTACAGGCCTATAAGGTTGCCTATCCCTGCTCTAATAGTTTATTTGACACTGTTAGTTAATCATGCTGATGTCTTCTTGGATTGGTGGTATCTTTCCTAATTTGTGGTATACATTTTACTTGAACTTCTATTATTGTGGTTTGGAATAACTTTCAAGCATTCTGGAGAGATCATTGTACTCTCTTGACTTTCCCTTTCAACATACTTTTCACTAGTCCTCTCGTTTTTTAGAAGTTTCTTCTTTTCAAGTCAAATGTGAGTGTGCTGGACTTCCTTGGGGATTGTCTGCTTACATATTTGTTGAATTTGATAGCACTCTGGTCAATGTTTCCAATCTGTTCAACAACATATCTCACAAGAGGTCCTGAGCATTACTTAAGAGCAAGTCTACTTTGTGAGGATTTTACTCTGAAAAGTGTGCTAGAAATCTAGATGATGATGACGATGACAATCTTGTTAAGAGTCCCCCCCCCCCCTCGGGAGTCTGGTTGGTTTTATGACCAATTGTTTCAGTACCGTTGTTTTGGGTTTCTAGACATTTTACACCTTTGTTCTGATCAGAACATGTATTTACCCAGTCTATGTGAGGGTAAATGAAGTCAACAACATTTTCTCCTTTGGATACCTCTCTGATTTCACTCTTGATTTCAAGATCACCCTGAGTATTTTGGTCAGGGAGGTGATAGTATATACTTTTGGGGTCTGGTTTGCAACCCACAGTGATTCTGTGGACGAGTCTGTCCCTTTTGAGATGTCTAGTTTGTTTGACTCTACACCATCTTTGACATACAAAGTGACACTGTCCCAAAGATAACCATACCTCATTGGTTCTCTCCATTCCACCGGATTCCTGTTGTGCCCACTATATATACATTCTTCTTTAAAACCAAGTATTCCAACTCTTCCATCTTGGCTTGGAGGTGTCTAACATTAGCATATAAAAATCTGTGCATGATGTCCCTCACCAAACATAGTCCTGTGTGTTTCTCCCTATGGTCCTTTGGCCTTTGATTGGCTATCCTGTCCCACTGCATGCTCATTGCATAGTTCATTTGGACCATTGGAAACATTTTCAACTTTGTCCCCTAAGATTATTCATCCCAACCTGGACCTCCTGTCAGCTTTCCCTGACAGTTAAATTTAAAAGCTGCTCTGCCACTTTATTGATATTAACCACCACCAGTCTGGTTCCATTTTAGTTCAAGTGGAGTCCATCTCTTTTGTAGAGACTCGTCCTGTCCTAAAATGTTCCCCAGATCCTAACAAATCAAAATTCCTCCTCTTGATACCACTGTCTCATGCACTGCAGGTCTCATTCACCGAGACCCCCAGCTTTCCCTGTCTAGCTGGTTCTGTGCATGGAACAGGCAGCATTTAAAAGAATGTTACTTTGGAGATCCAGAATTTCACCTCTCTACTTAGCAACCTAAAGTTTGTTTCCAGGATACCATGACTTTATTTCCCCATGTTATTGGTGCCAATGCACATCACGACTGCTGACCTCTGTCCAGCACTATCAGCCTATCTAGAGGAGGCATAACATCTGTTACATTCATGCCAGGCAAGCAAGTCACCATGCAGTCTACACATCCATCACAAACCCATCTTTCTATGTTTTTAATTATCAATTCACCTACTACTAGGAGCCCCTCATCTCCTGGAGGCATATCCTCAATTCAAGGAGATATCTATTTGTCCTCACGGAATGGGTCCCTTCTAAAAGACCATTTCCCTCTTCCTTGGAGTGACACCCTCCTTCCCCAAGACTTTCACTCTCCATGACAGCAAAAGAGCTGTCACCCTTGGGAATGAGATGCTGCTATTGCTTCCCCAAGACCTTTTGTGGAAACCTACCCTTTTTGTCACATTCTGTCCACATATACCTCAAAGAGACATAATGGACTTTAAATTCTTAAATTGCTAAGCTATTCTGAGAGATAGCCATAATGCCTAAATAAACAGTTAAGTAATTCTGGAAGGAATTAGCTACAGAACCGCATTTTATTGTAATCCCCCAATAAGGGGAGCAGATGGGTTGATGGATAGACACGATGTTTTCCGTGCTGCTTCTTCTGCTTGCATTTGGCTGAGTAATATTAAGGATTGCTAATTATGGAAGAGTCAGACCATGCCAGACTAATGGAAGATAACATTTACAACTGGGCATTTAAATTAATTATGCATAAGCACTGTAAGAAGAAATATGAGACTTACCGAAGGGTTTTTGCTCAGGCCAACTTCTTGACCACAAAGAGTAAGAACATGCACCAATTTTTCTTTTGTTCTTTTCTTTAAAAAAGAAAGGTAAGAGATTTTGAAGTAATGTCATAAGTATTCGTGCTGAATAACGGTAGAAAAGGTAGCGGGGGGGGTGCTTAATGAAATCCTCAAGCTCCATTCCTGACTCCTCCCAATTTTAGCCAAATCATGCCCCCATCCCCAATATCTTCGAAAAAACAGTAGCTACATGGGCTGATACAGAGGGTAATGGGGTTGGGTCTGCTCTGGACATCCTGTAATTTGAACACTGATGCATATAAAGGAACAGCCCAGAGTTATATGTTTTTAGTAATTATTCTTAAACACTAAATTTTCATTCATTCATTTCATTCATTACATTTCTATACCACCCAATAGCCAGAACTCTCTGGGAGGTTTACAAAGATTAAAACCTTAAAAATACATTATAAAAGCCATTTACATACAAACACATAAACAAACAGCACACACACACACGTATCTAAAACAATTTTTAAACAATCAACAATAAGAAAAACACAAGACCTGATTAAAACCTCAATCATATGCTGCCAAACGCCTGAGGGAAGAGGAAGGTCTTTACCAGGCACTGAAAAGATAACAATGTTGGTGCCAAGCAGGCCTTGTTGGGGAGATCATTCCAAAATGGTGGGGGGGGGGCACAACTGAGATCGCTCTTTCCCTTGTTGCCACCTTCCAAGCCTCCCACGGATGAGACATCCAGAGGAGGGGCTTAGATGCTGAATGTAATGTACGGGTAGGCTCGTGCCTGGAGAGGCACTCCATCAGTTTGCGGTCCCAAGCCATGTAAGGCTTTATAGGTCAAAACCAGCACCTTGAATCGGGCTCAGAAACATACAGGCAGCCAGTGCAAGTGAGCCAGAATCGGTTATATGTTCAGACCTTCTTGTTCCTGTTATCAATCTGGCTGCCACATATTGCATGAGCTGCAGCTTCTGAACCATCTTCAAAGGCAGCTCTACGTAGGGTGCATTGCAGTAATCTAACTTGGAGGTTACCAGAGCATAGATAACTGAAGCCAGGATATCCCTGTCCATTCAAGCAGCTGGGTAGGAATTTTACCTGAGAATACTGAGGTCTCTTCCAGCTAACAGGAACAAGGACATTGGAATTAGACCCAGAAGATGTTGAAGATGTACTACGAGTGACAGGCATTATTCTGGGCTTTCCATCCCGGCCTGAAGAACTCTGTAACTCATCATATCGTCTCCCAATAATTGGAGTCTTAAAAGAAAACAGGATATTTGGCACTGTAAAGGGCTTTACACACATTTTCTCAATAATCCTTGCAAGAACCCTGTAATGCATATCAGTAGTATCTCTTAGATTAAGCAGGAAGGCAGTGGCTTCCCAAAAGCCACCAAGTAAATTTGAGGCTGAGATGTGAATTAACAGCTCATATTCTCACTATACCAAAGAGAGACAGAGGGAGCTAATACTCCATATGTTGGGTGAAAAATTAATATACCATTTCTATATCATTCATTTACTTGCTTCAATTTTCCAAAATACATAATTTATCACTTCCACCAAAGGCAGCAGTGTCTTTGCATTTATGGACATCTCACAATAGACATGGTTTCAGAAAGGCAATGTTGAAAATGCTATCATCATTGTCATATATGGATCTGTGTTTAATATCACGTGTCTTAGATGGTAAGAGAATGTGGCTTTTCCAAAAGCCATGTTTCCTGATATTGTTATTATTTGGGGGCTTGATCGTACTTCCTAGATGTTCATTTGCTGACTTACAGTGCCATAGCCACTAGCAAGAACTCTCATGTATTGTACCTAGGGATGTACGGATTGTGTAAAATCCATTCCATCTGTGTTTTGCAGATTGTCAGGTGCCTTTTGTTCTGTTGTCTGCCCATCAGCGGATTTTTTTATTTCCGAATTTATGCAAATTTGCATTTGTGCAAATTCGCTCATGCAAAAATGTGCAAATACCCCAAAATGTGCAACTTCACACTTTAGCTTATGGGGGGAACACACATTTTTGGTTGTTTTTTTAATTTTCGTATTTTTCTACACCAAAATTTGTACAAAATTTGAGAAAGTTAGAAAACTGGTCTGCAAGTCTGCGGAATCTGCCCAGCAGGGCAAAAGCCGGTCCAAAGTGGAATCCGCTGGTCGGATTCATGAAAATCTGAACTCATTTGGTTCTGTTGCAGATTTCTACAACATCCCTAATTGTACCTGTAACAAATGAAGGTAGAAAATACGGGACATTATGGGAAATTATTTCTTTTTAAGGTAATCTTTTATTTTGACTCATGACTGAAACAACTGAGTTGATCACTTGGAATCTACGATGTGCACACCAAAGCTCCAAGCAAGCAAGGGCTTCTGGATTTATTTCCCAATCAGGGGAGAATTCCATCAACACATTCCCTGTTAAGCTGTTGACCCTGACAACAGAGAGAGACAAGAAGCTTTTCCTTATTGGGAGCTTTGAATGTGCACTGGAGCAAAGGACCTATAGCACTTTGGATTTTAATCAATAGCTACCGACATCCAACAGATCTAATCTGTTTCACAAGAGGAGCAATTTTTAGAAAGAAGAAAAAAGGAGTGAAGGGAGAGACTCCCAAGCTAGATGAAAGGGGAGTTGGACAGAAATGTAAAAGAGAAAGTACTTTGCTTCTTCTAACACCTGAAGGGGAAGTATCTACATTTGAGGAGGTTGCTGACCAGGATTGGACCTAACCTCTGGGGGGCTGCACAAGAACTCAGGGTGGGGAGACCCACTCCTGGGGAGACCTTTCCAACCCTGAGAGATATGGAAGTAATAAGGAAAGAGCGTGGAGGCAGCCATAGAGTAAATTTGGTCTGCTGCCTGCCATGTACACAACAAATTAGAAATTAAAGAAGAAAACATGCACCTATTAATTGTATAGCAACTCAAAAGCTCACACAAACAATCAGGCTGCAATGAAGCACATGTGTAAGAGAAAGTGCAGGCATTGCACTCTAATAATCAGGAGCACGAACTGGATGTTGTGCACTGAGAAAATTGGCGAAACAAAGTTCCAGAGATGGGACTGCAGCAGCCCCATTGAATATTGTCCTATTTATTTTAAGGCAATATACTGGTTTACTGTTTGCTTTAGCTTTCATGGGGACATGCACTGGACATACATGTTTACTGTCATAAAAAAAAATTATAGTACCTCAGAAATATCAAAATGGAATTCTAAAGTTTTCCCAGGCAGTTCTTTAGAAGCACTGTTCCATACACGATGTATTTCCAGCTTTGAAAGTTCACTGTGCTGGTAGGAGGGTAAAACCAGGCTTGCCGAGCGTGAAACTACCAACTTTAGTATATTCAGGGCTTCTCGCCAGTGGATGCTCTGAAACAAATATTCACAAAGAAGACATCATGTTATATATAAGTGGAAATAAAATCTATTAAGAAGATCAAGAACACCGCCTACGAATCCAGTTCTATCTTTGCATCTTATTTAACTTTTTTTGTATAATACAGAGTACGGAGCAAACAGTGATGGCCTTAGTGCCAGGGTAAGCAATGTCCAGGATCAGGGGTCTACACTGTCCCCCACCCCAGTAGGGGCTGCACTGCAGTGGCAGCAGCAAAAAGGGCTATTTTGCGTTAAAATAGTCCCCTTTTTAAAGCAGAGCTATTGGGACATTGCACAAATGGAGAAAATCACTAAGCATCTTTGGGTTCAAAGAAGCCAAGTAGAAATTGACACTTTTTATGGAATATGGTATCCATTTATTTAATTCACTAATACTGAAAATAAGACACGACAACTTCCTCCTCCACATGGAACTCTATGGTGTGATCTATTAGGATGATGAGTGATAACTTTATCAGGTAATCTTGCTTGTATCCAATAGGGGTCCTGAGTGATCAGAAAGACTGTAAAGAAATTGACCCACATGTGGTGTACTTAAATTTGTTACTGTTCATTGTTACTTTGAAAAATTCAAAATTTGGCAGCAAAACGTTCACTTTCCTTTTTAAAGAGGCTTTTTTTCCTTGCTGTCATGATGATGCTGAATTTTGTTGGTGAGGTGGCAGGGCAAGTTGGGTTTACAAAAATGGCCATGGGGGCCGCATGCAGTCCGTGTGTTGCCCACCCCTGTGGCTAACATTCTCTGCTCCCCTTTCCACTCATATTATTTATGTCTGCCAGCCACTCCTTGCAGAAACCCCCCCCCCCGGAAATGTAAATCTGGGAAGCAGAATACATCATATTAAGTAACTGCATGCAAATACGTTTGAATTCTGCAACTCATTCTGACTGTAGAATTTGGCACTGATTGCCACAGCATACATTCAGCCCTAATTAGACAGTGATCACTTCTGGCACATGCAGTACCAGCTGACAATAGTGGGCTGATTCAGATATAACACAAAAACATGGTTTGGAGATATATGAACAAGCCCTATGCTCCCACGTTTCCTCCCCTACCCTCATCTATTTCCCCTCTCACTTCTGATTTAGTAACAAATCACAGTTTGCCAATTTCAGTTGTAAGGGCAACACAATGGTTTGCTGCTAAATCAGAAGTGAGAGGCAACACTGTCAACACCAGCAGTCATTTCAGCAGACTGTATGGAGGGAGATGAGAAGGAGAGCAGGGCCATTCCACCAGCCCTGCAGAACGGCCTCCCTCATGAAGGCTCCTCCTCCTTCATCTGCCACCACCAGCAGGCATTCCAACAGGCTGAGCTGAGGGAGAGCAGGGCCATTCCACCAGCCCTGCAGAAAGGCCTCCCTCATGAAGGCTCCTCCTCCTTCATCTGCCACCACCAGCAGGCATTCCAACAGGCTGAGCTGAGGGAGAGCAGGGCCATTCCACCAGCCCTGCAGAAAGGCCTCCCTCATGAAGGCTCCTCCTCCTTCATCTGCCACCACCAGCAGGCATTCCAACAGGCTGAGCTGAGGGAGAGCAGGGCCATTCCACCAGCCCTGCAGAAAGGCCTCCCTCATGAAGGCTCCTCCTCCTTCATCTGCCACCACCAGCAGGCATTCCAACAGGCTGAGCTGAGGGAGAGCAGGGCCATTCCACCAGCCCTGCAGAAAGGCCTCCCTCATGAAGGCTCCTCCTCCTTCATCTGCCACCACCAGCAGGCATTCCAACAGGCTGAGCTGAGGGAGAGCAGGGCCACTCCATCAGCCTTGCTGAAAGAATTTATTTTTTCCCTTTTCCCTCCCCATTCCATTTTCCTTGAGTGTCATGTCTTTTTAGATTGTAACCCTGAGGCAGGACTGTCTTGTTGAATTGATTACATGTAAGTCACTCTGGAAGCCTTTTTGGCTGAGGAGCGGCATAAAAATACCTCAAATGAATAAATAAAACTAGAGTTCTCGAGTGAATGCATGAGTGAATGCACACTGTTTTTTGTACAAGGTGTATGAGGTAAATACAATACTTACCTGCACATATTTTTCAATGGTCTTCAACACTTCCATGTTAAACTGTTTTACAGGAATGCCGGAGAGATCCATATAACTAAGAAGACTATAGATTATCTGCAAAAGTGACTGCTGCATGCTGGGAAGTCCCTTTTCCAGTAGCTGTGAGAAAAATTAAACAAACGAACTCATAACTTCTTAAATAAAAAAGCACTAATGTTGCTGTTACAGTGGCCAAATGTTTAGAGTTTGGGGTTGTAACTCTAAAAATCATAGGTGGGAATCTTAATGCACTTAGCTACATGCAGATACCTCATCTACTGAATTAAGGAGCACAAATAAGGTGTTTATAGATAACTTATTTTGCATCAGTTGTAACCATCAAAAATTAACCTATGAGCCTGCACCTAATTAGCTACACATGGATAACACAGCAAGTTATCCACAGGACATTTGTCAGTTGGGTGGTATACATTTCATAAATAAACAAATAAACATAATGTTGCCCTTAAGCCTCCAGAACATCTGTCAGAGAAGATACAAAAGGACGTTACTAGTAAAAACGTACCTCAGCTAAATAGGTAACCATGTTCAGAGTAATGTCAGCAAATGCTTCATGAAGGTAACGGCAAACAACATTTACCCAGGTTGCACAATCTCTTGTGTAGCTGTGTGTCTTATAAAGAGTCATGACATGTGCAAGATTTGACAGCTTGGGGTTCTTTTCTTCTAGACAGACCTAACAACACATGGATATCAAACTATGTTAAGAACAAAATAAAAGTACTCCTGGGATTTAATAAGATGCATGTAGTACTAAACAAAGATGGTACCTGAGCAATCCTCTCTGCTATATCCTTACATAACTGATTTGGGCCATCAAAGTGCTGAATTAAATGAGGCAGGAGGCATAAAACATTCAACGGGAACCCTAGCATCAAAAAAAGCAGAAATTTGGGAAGTCATGAACATTATAGACTTGAAAACATATTGTACGCTGTCATAATAAAGGCATATATTGCCTACATTAAAAACATGTTGCATTTACACAACAACATGCCAACCACATGCAACGTGGTATTATTTTAACATATTATTCTCTTTTATAATCCCTATGACAGTAAAGAAATGCTACCTGTGCATATTTTCAGGATCAACTTTTATTTCTATATGCAAAACATAACAATTACTGTCAAGACCATATACATATTCCTTATAATAGATGCTCGTTAGACTTCCAGTCCCACAACTTCATATACTTAAGTTTTCCGCAATGCAAAAGAGATGCTATCTAGTTTCACTTTGCCATCTGGCAAACTTCTAGCAGAAGGGAGCTCTCTGCATGCTTAAATGCATACATTTAGGAACCAATTTAGGAAGGAGGAACCAATCAAGGAATGATGATTTGTAACCTCCATTTATTTTAATAGGTATTGTGTGGGGCTGTGTAGCAGACAGAATGTTGGAGCTTACTAGCTGGCCTTCAGCAGCACTATCTTTCAGTCTTGCAAGGTAGCTGCAAGAATCAAATGTGAAACAAAGTTATATTGCACTCCTCTGGTGCTTGGGCATGTCCCTAACTCTGCCCCTGTGACACAGTTGACAGTTGCCTATGCCAGGTTCTAAAAGTTGCCAGAATCTAGATGTTTCATGCAGGTATGAAACTAGATTTGAAAAGAAGGTATGTCTTTACAGCAGGAATGTGTGATGTGATGACACTGTGCTTCTAGTTTCCCTGCCTACACTTCAGCTAATGTTACATTAATGCCCACTTCACGCTCTGTTGTATAGAAAGGGTAGGGAAAGTTGGAATGAGAGGGGAGGGCTGTAGCTCAGCGGGAAGGCACATGTCTTGCATGCAGAAGCCCCCAGGTTCAACCTCTGGCATCTCCAGGTAGGGCTAAGAAAGAATCCTGCCTGAAACCCTGGAGAGCTGCTGCCAGTCAGAGCTGCCAGTACTGGCCTAGATGGACCAATAAGGTCGCTTCCTATATTCCTGTCATGCTTTTTCTTTCCTTATAATTCACCATGAAGGGAGGGGAGAGAAGGGAAGGATGAGACATGGAGATGCTGCTTTGACAGTAGTCCTGTATCTCTTATAACATGTAGTTGAGCATATTAGCCAGAGTTGGAAATCAGCATTAGTGTACTATATCTACACAACCTAACTAACATCATATTCTGAAGATAGATGTTAGTATTATATATCGAGAAATAAAGTTGTGTACTATATTTTTATATAAAAAGAAAAAGAAGAAATACATACATAAACTAAACATATATTGGCTATACCTATAGCTTGGGAAGAATCCACCATGGATACTCGTGACACCGGAGTCAACAAACTGAACAGCTGTAGTGTAAGGTCTGTGGTGGTAAGGGAGGTGAAACCTTTAAGCAGTAGTTGCTGCAGTCCTGAGAAATCTGTCCATTTCAGCTGTCCTTGTAGCTTTTCTAATTTTTCTCTGTTTTCTGCTTTATCCAGTGGCAAATGAACAAGTAGCTTATTCAGCAACCTTAGTGCCATTAGATATTCAAACTCAAAATCGGATTCCATCAAAGCCACAGAGACCCAGAAGATGGTAGCCAACAGGTTTGCTGGGTTGTTAATATTGTTAGGATCCATGAGGCTGTCTTTTAAAGAGGAGGTGCTCCTAGTTTTGGAGGAGAGGCCTTGCTGCGTGCAAGCCTGTATTCTGTCCAGTGTGGCACTGCGAGGGGGATCAGAGGATCTGTCCACATCGCCAAACTTTTTTGGCACTGAAAAGCTCCGCTGGTGCCTGCTGCGCTCAGCGGTAGCTGTATTGCCACTTGCAGCTCCTGGATTCACATTCAGCTGTCCCGTACTCTTCCGGTTTGCGGTCAGTTTTGAACTTGATGTTAAGTCTGGCGATGATGACCTAAGGGGAAAATAAATAAATAAACCAAGAAGGATTTAATTGCAGCTGTAATAAGGAACAAAAACACCAGGAAGTAAGTGTGTGCGTGCATGCGTGTAGAATATTATCCCTTCCTAGATATTTCCTACATATTGGACTCAATGCATGAAGCTCCAGGTGAACAGGATCTACCACATTCATTTCAACATTAGAGACTCCGTCACTGGTGCAATCCCACTACGAATGCAAAGCACTTCCCAGCAATGAATTCCATAGCATTTATTTCTGTTCATATGTTCCCATGTGTGCAAATAAAAAAACTCACGTGTTCACTTGAGTTACTGGACCAAGGTGATGCCATTACTTGTATTAAAAGTAATTTTGGAAAGCCCATTCTACAAAATATACACAGCTTATACTTCAAAAATAGATAACTGAAAAAGAAAATATAGGTGAATTAGAGGCAAACAGAATGTGACACCATCAGGGGTAATTGGCAGAGATATTCTAATCCAACCATGTGGGCTGTTGATCGATGGGTGCAGATCAGGACTTACAGAAGTATCCCTTGGGCAGGCTTGGGTATGGTCAGAGGGCATCACTACACAAAGGATGTAAGTAGGGAAATTTTGCTGAGAAAGCTGTCTTGGAGCAGAAAATAATTCTGTCCCTAGATGCTGGACAAATCTTCAACTAGATTTGGGAGATACCAGTGTAATAACTGGACTTCCATTGTGAGGTCTTTTGCTGCCTGCACAGCTGCCACATAAGGAAGTGAGGCTTTTAGGCCAGGGAAAGCCTCACATAAAAGCAAGGGGCAGATTAGCAGCAGTCACTCAGTGGCTACACACAGGGACTGAATGAATGCTCAAAGTTTTTTTGGTTAGCACATGCAGAACCACAGATATGCTCCATGCTGGTACCAGAGGTTTCATTGGAGGGGCCAGATTTTTAATTCCTCTAAAAAACTGATGGATGAGCGTATGTGAGAAAACTGAGGATCCCTCAGCACTGGGACAGGAAGCTGACATGGCCGCTACATAGACCCAAAGAGAAGAACATTTAAGTCCTTGCTCATGAAGTGACAAAAATTTTAGAGTGTCCTGTAAAGAACAATGGACCGGGTTGAATCCATTGTCCCTAGCAAAAAGTGTAAAACATGCCCACTTACTAGCATAAGATTTCCTGGTAGTGGGCTTCCTTGCTGCCTCAAGAACAGACCAAAGCGAAGCAGGTAAGTTTGTTCGATCTACTGTCGGATCCTTCATGCTCTGAGATGTAAGGTAGGTAGATCTGGATGCCTCCCTTTGCCCCCGTCCCTGGACAACAGGGTTGGTGTTGACAGAAGCCGAAGATAGTCTCCTCTGGACTGACGCAGACGTTTGGCAAACCAAGGCTGCTTGGGCCACCACAGTGCAATCAGGATGCCCTTCAATCCATCCTTCACCTTCGCTACTACCCAGTTGAGGAGAGGAAATGGTGGAAACATGTAGAGGAAGCATCTGCCCCAATCCTGTGCGAAAGCTTCTCTGAGAGACTGTGCACCTTTGCCCGCTTGGCTGCAGAACCTGCAGCACACTGCATTCTTCTTGGATGGGAAAAAGTCCAGTGCAGGACGATGGCAATGATGAAACAAGCAATTGTGGATGCTCAGACTGAGTTCCCAATTGTGGGACACTGGGGAGGCGCGACTTAGATGGTCGGCTAAGGTGTTGTTCTCGCCCGCGATATGAATCACAGTAAAGTTGATGGCCCGGGCGATGCACCACTTGAAGATCTGTATCATGATGAACCAGTTCTGCAATGTCCTCATGCAGATGTGGGCATACGGGACCACTGCTGCTGTAGCTGCCAGGAACCCAAGTAGCTTCTGTACTGTGTGAGCCTGTACAGTATGGCAAGCTGGAACGTCCATCGCAAGCTGCGCTAACACTCATGCCTGATCCCGAGGAAGGAACGCCCGCCCCTCCAGTAAATCTATAAAAGTTCCAATGAACTGGACAACTTGGGATGGCACCAGAACCGACTTCTCTGTGTTCACACACAAGCTGAGGTCTCTCAACAGATCCAACATGAGAAGAACGGCTTTCTGTCGGCGGCTCTTCGACTGAGCAACGAGGAGCCAGTCATCATTGTAAGGCTAAATCTGGACCCCCCTGAAGTCTGAGATGGGCGCACACCATGGCCATGTGTTTCGTGAAGAGCTGTGGAGCTGTAGCGAGCCCGAAAGGCAGGACCTCGAATTGGTATGCAAGACCATCAACTGTAAACTGGAGAAAGCGTTGGCTGAACTCCTCTACTGCGATATGAAAATACACATCTTTCAGATCGATGGTTGCGAACCAATCTCCTCTCTGCAGCAAGGGTAGGATCAAAGCCAATGTGATCATTCTGAACTTTCTGGATGAACACATTGACCACTCTGAGATCCAGAACTGGGCGAAGCCCACCATCCTTTCTGGGCACCCCAAAATAGCAGGAATAGAAGCCCTCGTGCAACTCCAATGGAGGGACCGGTTTGACTGCCCCCTTCTCAAGAAGCTTGTCTACCTCCTCCAGAAGTAATGGAGATGAGGATGTGGCTGTGATGCCCGAGAAGGGAGGGCATCACAAACTCGATTCTGTAACTTCGATGAATAATAGTGAGCACTAAAGAGTCTGTCGTTATTCTCTGCCATGCTGGAAAAAAGACTGTGAGACAGGAGCTGAAGATAGGAGAGTGATCCGGGAGCAGCAGAAGGGAACAGTCAAAAACATTTTTTCTTCGTATACTCTGGCCTCCTATGGGAAGACTAGAATCATGATGTCGACGCAAGTTGCGCTTCCATTGGGAGCCTTGTTGCTGCTGCAATAGCTGGTCTGAATGAAGTCTAGACTGGTGGAAAGTTGAATGACGGTACCAATGGTGTTGCCTAAAAGGTGGTTGAGCCTGCAAGACACCCATCTTCCTTGCCGTGGTCTTAGCCTTCTGAATAGCGTCCATGGCCGCGTCGGTCTTGGAATTAAATGAATCCTCACCGTCAAATGGGAGGTCTTTGATTCGAGAATGCGCCTCCTGTGCAAGACCCGTCAATCTTAACCAGGCATGTCTGTGAAGCACAGTGGTTCCCACCACAGCTTTGGCATCACAATCAGCTTGGTGCCTGGCAGTGTTAATTTGTTGCCTCGCTACCTTTTTGTCCTCCAGTTGAAAGACCCATGCCAATTCACGTTGATCATCTGGAAGGTAGTCGCACAGGGAACCAACCTTCTCCCAAAGAAAAAGTTGGTAATGAGCCATAGCTGCCTGATAATTTGTAACCCATAATCCAAGGGGAGCAGAGAAGTATATATGCCTACCCCTCAAATCCAATCTCCTGCCTTCCTTGTTGACTGGAGAGGAATGCAGTTGATGAGATCTGCCTTGCAACGACTCCACAATAACTGAGCTGGGTGGAGGATGGGTGAATAAAAATCTCACATCCTTCTCCTGGATTCTATACATAGCCTCCAGGCATTTAGAGGTCAGAGACATGGAAGACAGGGCCTTCCAAGACAGTTGCACTGTCTGCAATAAAGTCAGAAGAAATGGAATGGCGACTGGAGTATTTGAGTTGGTATGGAGAACATCGAACACGGGATCCTTAATTCTCTCCACAGGTTGTTGAGTCTTGAGGCTGTGTGATTGGGCCACCCTAGAAACCTGTTCAGTGAAATGACCCATATCCTCTGATGGTGAGGATGGATCCTGAAAGCCCACAGTATTATCGGGCGATGAGAGAGATAATGCAATGGACGAAATCGAAGCTGAGCCAGACTGGTAATCCTCCCTCGGGGAGCAGGAAGAACCCCTCTGAACATCTTGGTCATCAGGCTTTGGGGACTCAGTCTGTGGAAGCAGAGAAGGAGCACTGCACCCATCCAATCTCTGCTTATTGAAAGACTCCAGAGCCGACTGCTGAGGAGGAAGTAAGGAACACTGTGGAACAGGCATCGGCAACACAGGAGAAGGTGCCCTTAAACTGGTGGAAGAGGCAGTGGTGGCATAAAAGTCTCTGCAACTGGTGAGCAAGAGAGGAAAGCCAATAGGTAAACTTCTCGGCGGTGTCGGTAAGCACCCAGATAAACATAATGTCCATAAGGATATAGTTGAGGTCAGTAGTAATTCCAGTGGTCCCAATCACCACAATGACCTGGAGGACAGGACCAGTCTGACCCTCTCTCCCAATCAGAGTGGGGATATCGAGACCTCTCCCTGTATCGTGGCTGTAGAAACACTGGTGCCCCTTCACCCCTGCGGGAATAGGCAGAGTAGCCCAATTGTGGGGAGAATTCACCGTGACGAGCATGCATTGGACCCTCTATCCCGAGTCAGTGTCGAGTCTCTTAAGTTCCCCCTCCATCATAGATGCTACTGCCGGCAGTACTGAGGTCGATACCGAAGGCGCAGAAACCATTGGAATCGGCAAATCCAACATCGGAGGTGCTGCTGGCAGCCGGATACCTATTCCAGCCAGGAGGCAACCTTTTTTGACTCCTTCCCCTTCTTTTTCTTCTGCACTTTGGAAGGATGAGAAGACCTCACCTTTTTTGACAATTTCTTAGCAAAAGAAACTGCCAAGGAGCAGCCTGGGGTTGGAGGATCACAACGGCCTATGGCTAGAGCCAGAGCTGACTGGAAAAACAGAATCACTGGCTTCTCTAAAACCTCTTTTTGAGGAATCTTATCTGCGGCCTTAGGCAGACTTGCAGGCTAATCTGACCCCGACGCCATGGACTTTTGGGGGGCGTCCTCTGCCTTCAACGCCTTTTCCCGAAGAATCGCCTTAAGTCTATCAGCGTGGTTTTTTTCTCGCCTGCTTATTAAATGACATGCAGTGGTGGCAGGCCTCCACGATATGACCTTCACCCAGACAGAGAAGGCACAGGGAGTGACCATCTGTGGGAGGTAACTTTCCCCCACAACGGACACACTTCCAAAAACAGGCCTTAATGGCCATACACCTGAAGGCGCCACACGATCAAAGATCGCAAAGACCAAAATAAAACTTAGCCAAAAATGAAAAACTGTTAAAGACAGGAAAAAAGAGAAAGAAGAGAGAGAAAGCTGGAAAAATTGAGATAAATTTCTCCTCAGCAAAGCCTAACGAGAAGTCCCTTCAATCGAATACTACCACAATGGCGGTTGACGAAGAACTGAGGGATTGAGCAGGAACCTGCTGGAATATGTGCAGTGGGATGGTGTCATGCCAGTCCTCCTCAGAGGAGGAGCTAGAGGCCCCAGAAGCCCAGGATACCTCAGCCCAGGGACTGCTACCAGACCCACAGGAGCCTGAACCCTTGGGGGAAGTGGCTACAGGGCCATCCTTGTCAGGAGAGAGGGATCCTGCCTCTGAGGCAGAGGCTGAGCCACCCCTTGATCTCTGGGAGTGTCGTCGCCTCAGCGACAGGCTAGCAGGGCTCCTGCCATATATCTTGCCTCCTGAATCATGTCCTGTCTGATGCTCTGTTTCCTGACCTTCTGGACTGCTCAATGACCCTGCTTCTGGACTGTGTAATGTACCTGGCTGATATACCGTATTTGACCTCTGGCTTCTTATCTTGACTACTCCTGCTGCCGCCTGATCCTTGTTGCGTGACTGCCTGCCTGTGTTCTGACCTCTGCCTGGATTTTGACCACTCCTGCCTTAGCTTAAACCTCCTTGGGCTGAAACCTGTGTGCTTGACCCTTTGCTTGCCAACTTGACTACTCTGTTGCCTCGCTCCCTGTGTGTGCTTGTAAACAGCAAGACTTGCTCTAGGGCAGGACAGATGGTGGGGGAAGGGTTCCTGCCCAAATTCCTTAGCTATAGAAGTTTCCCGAATCAAGGCTCCATGCAGGTGCAGAGCCCGTATGTGTGATGCACAGAGACCACAAAGAAGAACAAATGAACTGGACCTTTTATCCCACCTTCCTCCACCCATGTTTTAAGACTCATCACTGGAAAGAGAAGATTGCTAATGAAAGCACCATGTCAAAGACTTGTCAGCACAGATATATGTGCAACCCAACTCTGGCATTATGACACTGAGTCAAAACTAGACACAGCTGTGTTTCACTGGCAGAATAATTTCCTTACTGGGCCATTTAAACATGATTTCCATGACTCCGCTCTTGTGAATAAACTAGTAAAATTGCTGTGATTGAGACACAATAAGAATGGAGGCAAAGTTGCTCCCTAACCCTGACACACGGGTCAGCACTGCTGGGAAGAAAGGAGATGGCTGCCTTCCCACGAGCAGCGGTTTTATACTCTTCCACAGAAGTCAGTACTTTCAATCTACTGCTTTGAGGGACACAAGTGAGGTGGGAGGGTACTTTCCCCCCACTTCCTGTGACATTGGAGGAGATTTTGCCTTGTCCTTAACTGTGTCACTGCGAGCAAATGCTTTATTTTAGTTCCTTAAGCACCACTAACTTCTTTGAGGAAAAATTAAAACAGCAATTATAATTTCATTGCTTTCTCTTTTAGAATTCAAGGAAGCTATTGACTCCTATGGGGGAAAGCAAATAACACAGTTGCAATTGGGAGACATAGCTGAGGTCACGATGAAAGAACTCCCGAAATGGACAAAAAGATTACTGGACATCCTCATCATAGTGGAGGAAAAAAATGTACAAGAGGGTGAAGTAAACAGTACACGTAATTAATGAGTACCTAGTGCTACTTGATCTTAAATACTGTTTATAGACTTGAAGTAGAAAGACATTAACAATAGTTCCAAATTTCTTGTGCTGACTTCTGATGGATTGTTCTGCAAGAACTGTGTGTCTTTCATAGTCCTGTGGTGCTGGCTTTGAGCTGGGCAAATAATTTACAAAAGGTTGGTAGTGGTTTTGCAATGTCTCTACCCTATACCTTACATTTTTGTACTTCAGATAGATTTTTCAGCTCTGTGTTGCTTGAAGAATTTCCTTGTTGTCCTATAATTTTCCCTTACAATCTACATTATTATAGATCTATTCATTACATTGTTCCTCGTATAAAAAGAGCTGACTATGCTGCTAATTTAGATTACTTTTGTACAGCTTATTTTATAAATGAGGTTTGACTGCAATTACTTATGTCCCACTCTTCTTGTGCAGCTTACATAGAATTCTGTGTTAATTAGCTGAGAGATGTTTTCCTGAAAGGTATGTTATAGCTAAGAGAAAAAAACTCTTACCGAGACAAAACTGTTAAGAGATCACTGTTCTTCAGGCAGTCGTACAGATAATCCACAGTAGCCTCTAAGGTAAGAAGTGCTTCCATAACATAGCCCTGTCAAAAACAGAAAGATGGTTATTTAAGTGTAAATAGTCAGCCATTGTCAGTAATATTAACCATCATGTCTGATGTCTAATGTTAGTATTTCTCATTAAGGCTGCAATCCTGTACACGTGTATCTGGGAGTAAGCCCTACTGAACTCAACGGGACTTACTTCTGAATAGAAATGTGTAAGACTGCATGGTTAATGTTGTTAATCAAATTATATGACTTTTGGAATTAACTGTGAAAGAGACATGACACTTATGACAAATGGTTAGCCCACTGGGTATTCTGTTAAACAGAAAGCTTAACTAATATGTAAATATATCAATGGAATGAATTCTAGTCCACTAA
The DNA here is from genome assembly GCF_057233095.1 of Heloderma suspectum. NCBI lineage: Eukaryota > Metazoa > Chordata > Lepidosauria > Squamata > Helodermatidae > Heloderma > Heloderma suspectum. The sequence goes on along the minus strand of NC_139460.1, from coordinate 39,220,563 downwards.
TTCAAATTCTGTGTGAATGGCAGAAACTAAAGGTCAATGCATATGATTACATTATTTTGGCTGTTTCGAAAACCCTGCAATTGGTTATTAGGTTGTCTGAATGGCTTGCCATGAGCAGAAGCTGAAATTTTGCTGTCTACTGCTCTATTCACATGTAGTAGATTCACTGTAGCATGCAAAATGGTGACAAATAACCTTTTACAAAACCAAGGGAAAATAGCCATTTACTAGTAGAGAGCTCATGTTCCTCAGCTTTAAACAGTGCATGGTGAAGCTATGTGAACTAAGTAGGTACTCTCTATTCTTGTTCCTAATGGATGTCAAAGGTGCCTATATTTTTAAAAGTGGAATATCAAACTAATATATTGAACCCCAAGTCTTAGTGAGGAGCACATAGACAGTAGGGAGAATCCAACGGGGAGCTTCTGCCCCCGCTGATTACCTTCTGCCTTGCGAATTCCCTTCTGCAAGCAGTGGGTACCGCTGATTCTGTTGTGCAAGCGGGAAACTGCTTAGGCAAGGGAGATTTACCACTTGCTAGGGGAAGCCCCGAAACAAGCGTAAATGCTCATTTCTGGAAGGAGGCAGGTTGGTGGAGCTCCCTTATGTGAGCACTGCTGACCTGCCTCCTTCCAGAAATAACTGCTTCTACTTGTTTCAGGTTGTCCCAGAAGCACTAAATTGCCATTGCGCAAGCAGCGGGGGGCACTTGTGCAACGGAATTGGCTGAGGTAAGCGCCTTGTTGGATTCTGCCCAGTATATCCACAGTAACTATCTCTCTCCCCAGCAAAGGATGAATTTCAGGTCTGTTTTTATATCACTTTGGAATTTGACTTACTTTTGTTTGTTATAATTATCTTTCTTAGTTTTAAGAATGTAAGTCTACCTGCATTCTGGAGGCTCAGAGACAAAGTGTGAAGGTGATGGCCATTCTAAATATGAAACTATAGATTTATATAACGTTATACCACCTACAAATTTATACTTAATATTTCTAATAATTCCTAACAGAGAGTTTACCAATTTCACTGCAGCAGCACAAGCACTAATTGACATTTTCAATTAGTTTTCTACCACAACCTCAAGATTTCTTTCCTGGGTAGTCATAGTAGGGATTTTTTTTTGTCTCCAGTGTGCACTCACAATGCGTACTCACTTTGCATTGAATCTCATCTGCTATTTTTAGAGTTGTCTGCCCTTTGCTTACATTATACAGCACATATCTTCTCAGACTTTGAGCAAGACTAGACAAGTTTCACACAGCAAGAGGTATCAGGTAACATGTATGACTTAGAATCTGTCCTGCTTCTCTCTGCAAGAGTGCTTTTCATTATCTCTAATTTCGGAAGGGTGGTATCCATTGTAGTTATTCATTTTTTTTAATTTTTGCTCCCTTTTTGCTTGCTTAGCTCTATGTTTTCCAATTAGTGAGCTGAACAGAACAGAAAAGGCAATGTTGGCTGGAGGTTTTTAGCGTTATACACATGTGCAATTCGCTCTCAGACTCAACGGTATTAGTAACTGCTATCAGATCATATGGAGAAATGCATCACTTTACCAACAGTCTGGCTGAGAGGACAATCTAAGGTTATGCCTTTCCTGACAGCTCATGCACAATGAAAACCTTGTCTAGTCTTGCCCCAAGCCTGAGAAACTATACTCCATGTACTGTAACCAGAAGGGACTGTTACAGTGCAATTGTAACAGCATGAATAAAGTAATAACACTACTGTTAAGTATTTTTTTATAGCAATGCCATAATTAAAACAAATCAAAATGCAACATTTTCTTCTGCACTCATTATAACAATGTTTAATCAGGGCTCTTACAGAATTTCTGCAAGAAGCAAATATATGAGTGATAAGAATGCACTTCTAATGTCTCTATCAGGTTTACATTGTGTTTATCAAGCGAGTTTAATTCCTAAGCACTGTGGGGAATAGGGAAGGCCTGTAGCTCAGTGGTAGAGCACATGCTTTGTATGCAAAAGATCCCAGGTTCAATCTCTGGCAACTCCCAGGTAGGGCTGGAAAAGACTTGTCTGAAACATTAGAGAGCCACTGTCAGTCAGTGTAGACAAAATTGAGCTAGATGGACAAATGGTATAAGGTAGCTTCCTATACATGGACTTGAGCACACTCCGGGAGAGAGCGCAGGACAGGAAGGCCTGGCGTGCTATGGTCCATGGGGTCACGAAGAGTCGGACACGACTGAATGACTGAACAACAACAACAAGCTTCCTATACACACAAGATATTATATCTGTACCTGAATCTCCTCTCCATGTTCTCCTATAACTTCTACTAATCTTGAAAGGAGATCTGACAATGCATGTGCAGAAAGAGGCTGTTTTAGGGCCCGAAATATCTGGAAAGAGCGGCCAGCATAATGTCTTGAGGAACTGGAAAGGGCCGTTTGCAAAGCAATTTCACTAAGATGCTGCTCCAAATGAAAACCTAATCAGAGAAAAACGTTAGGCTTAGTACTTAAAATGTACATAAACAGACTTTAATGTGAAATGTTGCAAATTTTAATTTACAACTGTTATAAAAAAAGACTATGTTGCTAGTGGTAATGGGAAGACTGGGATTGATTGGCAACTGGTAAACAGTCCTATCTGTAGAAGAGGAGTTCTTTGTTATACTAAGGTCAGCCAGAAAGAGAGGGCCAGGCTCATAAGCTCAGTTGGATAGCGATTCTCCCATTCCAAGTAGGATTCTTCTTCTCCAACAGTATAAAGAAAGCTGCTAGTAGAAGCTCTCTTATTCTATTACTAATCATGGGAAGGGGGCATGCATAAGGTTCCTGACACCTAGAATGATATGACTAAGATGATAATATTTATCAGAACCATTTTAAAACATTTCTAAAGCACCGTAGGGGAAAAGCCATAGCTCATTGCACATGCTTTGCATGCAGAAGGTCCCAGGTTTACTCCCCAGCATCTTCAGGTATTGCTGGGATGCCCCTCATCTGAAACTCTGGAGAGCCACTGCCAGTCAGTATGGACCACAGGTGGGCAACGTGTGGCCCTCCAAAAATTTTGGCCTGCAACTCCCATCAGCCCTAGGTAGCATAGCCAATGGTGGGGGATAATGGGGGTAATAGGCCAAAACATCTGGAGGGCCACAAGTTGCCCACCACTGGTATAGACAATACTGAGCTAGTTGAATCAGTGGTCTGATGTGGTAAAAATGAACTTTCTATGTTCTTACTTTATGACGAGAAATTATCTAAAATGAGAGCTTAAACAGAAATATAGATACAGAGATTTATTTCTTTTTTATTAGCGGTCATGAACAACTGCTCTGAGAGAAAACACTAGGCACCGTCCAATAAAAGAGAATTTCTGAATGTTGGATCCTTCACTGAAGGTCACCATAAAAGAAACGTATTCAATACCTGACTTTGAATCTTTAAAGACAGACACAACATGACGCAAGAAATTGGTAAGTTGCTCTGCACTCTTTGTATTCTGGTTCTTAGGAGTAATATCTTCATGGCACCAAAGTGGACCAAATGCCCTTAAAAGAAGAAAATGCACACATATTTCTTTTTAGTACTGAAACTAAGTAACTAGTTTTAACAGTAAAATGCAACTGAACTGTCCCGACACCATCCTATTCCCAAATTAAGGAGGAAGATTTGGATACAAGTTTATTCATTCCTATTTACAGGAAAACATGCATTTATTTCAGTAACATATTTTATTCCACCCCTATAAAACAATCAGATATCTGACAGTGAGCACAATGATGCCACAAGGCCCGGAAAGTTAATTAGATTTGGCTAATGATGATGCCACTAAAAACAAGCCAAATGAAAGTAAGGGCAATCCTTCCTGCACTCCACTGCTTTCATGCTAAATGGGTATTTCAGGGTGCGGGCACAAACACTATCTGGGCTGCCACAAAATGCAGGAGCTAGAAGGAAGGGGGATGCATCCCTGTGGCTAACACTCTTATCACACTGTAGCAGTTTCATTGCCCAATCTTGCTATTATCAGCCCTGTTTGTCAAGTAAAGCAGGTCAGCATTTTCTAACCTGTTGCACTGCAGCAGCTCTACCTCCTGTGCCCTTGCCACTGCTGTCTGGGTAATTCCTACCACCACTCCCTTCATTCCTGACAGGGTGGTTTTTGTCCCTGCACAATTTGGTGGCTCCAGTTCCCCCGGGGCGGTGATTCCGTTCTGTTTTTAGTTACAACCAGCCAAAGCTCTATAGGTGCTATCCGAGGTGCTGAACCTCACCCCCAAAATGGGTTCAGGACCTTGGATAGCACCTGTAGAGCTTTGGTCGGTTGGAATTAAAACCCAAAATGGAATCACTGCCCCTCTGGAACTGGAGTCACCGGCCGCCACTATCTACTTTTGCTTCCTTTTAATAGGTCCCTGGCAAAATCACCAAAGAGAGGATGCTCTTTGTGAACAGCATCTCCCTGGCTTACTCCTAGTACAAGGCAAATATAAATTAGTCCCAGAGTCTTTTGTGGAAAAAAACAGTATATATTATTGTTACTACAAAGAGCACGAACCTCAATCCTCGAGCTACTGTGGTAAGTATTACTTCTAAGGATTGGACTAAATGTTTCAAGAAACAGGCTTGCCACCAAAAACAGCAGCCTTGTGTTGTGTGCTCCTTCTCCTTTCCTGTTTTAAGGCACCTGCATGATGTAAATGTGGGGTATATGCTTCTAAATAAATAAAATATTGTCCTTATATCCGGTCATCATTATGCTGTGAATTTCCCCACCCCTGTTCAAAATTATGGCTACTGCCAGCCCCAGGGTAAAAATGTATGGAGGAGAGGAATCTCAGCACAGGGCTATCATTTTTGGCAGTTGCCCATATTTCTTGTAAAGCTTAGTTCTGCCCTATGTCTCTGACTCTATCCCTATGCAGTTGCATAGAGGTATTGCAGCAAACTGAGGATGCATCTATAGCAAGCCAAGACCTCAAGTTTAGTAGGTAACAAGGAGGGCAAACAGAATGTGAATGAACATTTTTCGTGTTCTCAGTTTTCTAATTCTCACTTCTTTCTTTAAAAATAAGTTGTTCTTATTTTCCTGGTTCCAAAGAAACACCAGCAGGTGGATTACTACAACTGATGAATCATAATCACTTTAAAATGGTGGATAACTGTTTCTGATTAAATTCTTGCTAGGTATTAAATGCCATGTATGACTTTACTAACAACCTATCACTTATGAATAGGGACCTTCCCGCTAGGGTTTCTCCTTATTTAACAAGTTGGACAACCTGACAGCACTCACTTCCCTGCTCACCCTGGACAAAGTAGGAAACACCTTTAAAAAGACAAATACAACACACACTGGTCTGCTACAGTATGAACTGCTGAAACAAAAGCAGCACACATCCAGCAGCACATATAATCCCACCCCCTCCCCCAATGAATACATCTCCCTTCTACAGATCCCAGCCTGAAACTGTGCTACTGGCTCCTGCTTCTGCATTGTGCTTATGAGCTCTCCTTGTTCACTGTAAGCTCAATGCTTATACCAGGCTGTGCAGAACAGAGATGCACAAATTCCTCCAGGCTCTCCTCAGAGTGACATGGAAAACAGACCCATTTTGTTTCCAAAATTTGGGAACAAATAGTTGACTCAGGAAATGAAGATCCCCCCTCCTTGCCAGCTCCCAAAGCACACTCTCCACCCACGCTCTCCACCCATCTTTACTTATCTGTAAGCGGTGAGTGGCAGCAGTGGTGGTAGCAGCAGCAGAGAGCAGGGAGGAGGTTCTCCTCCTCCTTCCCTTATCCTCTTTGTTATCCTGACATGCTCCACAGTGGCCTGGTCCACCTATAATGCTTAGCCATGGTATATTTTTTTGAAATCTGGCTTGTTGTCATGTCCGAACCTATCCCTGCAAACAACCATGGTTTGTTAACCATGGTTGAAAGCATAAAGAGAAGCTATAGTTTGTTGCTGGCTTATGTCTGGCTTCTTTAAACCATGGCTTGCTGTGACGTCTGAACCCAGAATAGTTTATCCCTGAGCTTCTTCACTGCTGTCTGCCCTGAAATGGAGGAAAACGAAACTACTCTGAAGGTTGGCAAAATGGGTGGGAGAGAAACAAATCTGAAATAGGGGGAACAAGTCACAGTATGTTTGCTTATCTGCAAGACAGTTCATGGCTAAAGCAAGAAATCATAGTTAACATAAACCATAGCTTAGTGTTATGTGTGAACACACCCAGTACATCAGGACTGAAAGAGTGGTGGGCTTTAGGACATGGAGTTTTTCCAAATCTTGAGAAGGCTAATTTCTAAGCACCACCACTCCTTCAGACCCTATGTACTGAGAAGCATGTCAGAGCCAGGGCTGAAAGTGTGCGGATTTTAGCTCTGTTGCATTTTTTCACAGAAAGGAGAATGAAGCACCACAGACCTGCCAGCTTTAGTAATTCATTAGAACATGACTCATTCCCATCCCAGGCAAACATGGTGCATATTTTATTATTATGAAAGTCTGCTCTTCTCAGGCTCTGGCTTGAATACAATATTACTACCCCTTTATGAGAGGTTTTAATATTTTTCACAGGATACCTACAAAGATCAGAAAAGGATTGGGAAATATATTATGAATTCATGGCTCACCAGAGACCTATAATGGGAAACATATCCTTCCAAGTAATTACAAAACAGATAAATTCTTTCAAAGGTATGCAGCAATGCTCTAAGAGTGCAATTCACAGTATGTTTATTCCAGTCTTCCCCAGCCTGTTGCCCTCCAGATGTGCTGGACTATGGTGGCTGGAGGATTATTGGAGTTGTAGTAGAAGGCATCAGGAGGGCACAAGGTTGGGGAAAGCTGCTTTGTTCTGTCTTGATTACCTGGTGGTTAGAAATTCAATCAGCTTGTTTGCCTTTTCATCTGTCTCCACAGCTGGGTTGATGTCTTCTATCTCCTGGGTAATCTGTGGGAGGTTTCCACTGCTCCCTCCAAGGCTGATACTGGAGGAGGTAGAGCTAGAGCTAAGCCCAGAGTCTGGCACAGGAGACGACTGATACTCCCTCAGAAAGTCAAAGCCACCTAGGAGCAGTTGAGAAAAAGATAAATATGGAATGCACCACTGAGGTCATAGCATAGGGCAAATATGTCTTTGAAGTAGGTAGCGGCCACGAACCCCCATGGAATAGACAGCGTAAAAACAGAAGGGGCTGCACAATCAAATCTGTAGTCTGGAAGAGTTATAGTATAGTGAAAAGACAGCTATTGTTGTTTGAAAAGATGCATGCTCTTATACTAACAGAAGTGGGTCTACAACAGGGATGTTAAACCTCTTATCCCGAGGGTTGAATTCCATTTCGGATAAGCTATCGGGGGGCCATATTCTACTCATGGATGAGGCTGGAGGTAAAATGGTGGGGGCAAAGGCAAAGGGGGTGGGGCCAAAATACAAAAAATATAGCACATTGCAGTTTAAAGCTTACTGCTCGTAACTAAGTCTTAGGAGAGGCATTTCAATCATTTAGAATGGAGAAAAAAGCTGCACAAAGTAAGGAAGCCACCAAACAATTGGTGGTTGCGGTAAAGGGGGTGGGACCAGGGAAAGACAGAGTGGCCATCTGGGAGGGCATGACCATCTGGGAGAAAGGTTGGATTGGGACCCCAGGAGGGCTGGATTTGCCCCTGGACCTGAGGTTCTACACCCCAGGCCTAGAAAAATATATCAATTTACACATTTTTAACGATTCATTTAAGCAAGGCTCATGCGAGATTCTTCAGCAAGCCACACTGAAAGAACTGTGGTTGTACAGGAGCAGAACTTGGTGGATTCATCCCCAGACAACATTCTTTGTTCCGTAATGTATGCCCTGGTGTAAACTGCTCTGTTTGCTCTGTAAACTGAAGCAGGAGATAGAATAGATACTGCTTCTAGAGTAAACCAGGGCCAAAGCCCCACTAAGTTATTTAAAGTATTCCCAGGTCTGAACAAGGTGAGCAAAAAATACAGGCTTAAATCTCATATGCTCAGCATCTCTATGAATATGATTCAGTTTAGTGTAGGAAAACAGGTAGAGGGAAGAGCGTTTCTAACTCATGCATGACATGTCATGGCAGATAAAGGTGCCTAGGTGACGTTTATGTGGGTGGATATTCAGAAGAATAGGAGGAATTTGTGGACTGGAGACACACACACCAAAAGGGAAAGCCTGGAGGGGCACAGGCCACTAGTCCAATATCAGTGCTAGATTTGGCTCCTTCCATAGCCAAAAGCAGTAGTCGGCAACTAGAAAACCATTCTAGTTGCCGACTACTGCTTTTAACATTTTATATCTTCCACCCTTGCACTGTAGTTCCACAAAATTATGCCTGGCCTGTAAGTAAAGTCTCTTTCACATCAGGGGTGTTTCCAGACAGAGGGCTCCTAGCTCTAACTATCAAAAGGCATTGTGCAGCTGCTCCATCTTTTCTTCCTTAATAGATTTGTTTCTGGTAAGAAAGAAGACAGAATAACTAGTGGGGAAAAATGGGAGAGTTACAAGTGAATGACGTCATCGTCTAGACACCCTGTAAAACCTCATGAATGAGGAAGAGCAACTGTGCATTAAAAGCCTCAACTGGAAGCACTCCAAGACACAGGATCAACATGAGATAAGTAAACAGGAGAACATAGGAAGTCAGACCTATGTCCATCTAGCTCAGTGTTGTCTACACTGATTAGCAGCAGTGCAGGAGTTTGCCAAGGACGGAACCTGGAACCTTTTGCATGCAATGTGGACTCAATGGCCCTGTTCATATAGTCACTGAACCAGCAAGGTTCTTCACATGCTGGAGCAGAGAGGCCTCTTCTCTTTCTCCCTACCATATTTTATAATGTCACATGTGCTGCAGGCACTCCACAAATACATCTAATTTCCAGTATTCTTCCACCTAAAAAAAGGGGAGGAAGTAGATTACGCAAACAGAGTGCCTGCATGATGAACCATCCATTTGGATTGCTTCCATCATACATGGTGCTATCTGCACAGTAGAGGAAAGGGAGACACACCTGTCCCTCAACCATGCAAAGGCTTACTAGACCAGTGAGAGTATATGAACTGGCCCAGTGTCCTAGTTTTTATTCCACAGTGCATTTTTGTCTAAACAAAATCTCTACAGGTGCAATCCTATGCATGTTTAGACAGAAAAAAGTCCTACAAGTCCCTACAACTCCCCAGTGCCAGCTGGGGAATGCTGGGAGATGTACGACTTTTTTCTGTCTAAACATGCATGGGATTGCGCCCTAAAATGTCACTGTGGCTCTGGTCTAAAAAGAGGTCTGACTGTATAAGGGGCATTAGAAGCATGACAGTAGGCAACTGTATAAAAAAATGAAATAACAAAGTGAGGCTATTTGACAAATTGTCCTGCATTCTGCAAGTTTTATTTACTGTTACTACCTACATTCCTTTTGAGAGGTTTCTGATAAAAATCATGAAAGCCATCTATCTTCATTTGTTCTGGCTATGCACCAAAGCAATGCAGTAGCAAAGGTGAGGAGCCTGAAATTAAATTTCTGCTCTTTTTAGAGTTCACAAAGTTCTGTTCCTTTGGATTCAAGAGGTATTATTTATTTATTCATATAAAAATTGCACCGTGCCTATGCACTATTCATGGCGGTTTACAACATTATAAAACACAATAGAAATACAAGGAAGTACAATAAAATACATTAAAAGTAGATTTAATATGTTATCACATTTTCAGAGGCATTTTTAAAGTAACAGTTTACAGCCAAAACATTATCACGTTTTCCTTTCTTATGCCAATAAATGTCGCCTACAGCAGGCTAATACATATTTATTCACACATGCACACAGTGAAATGTGGCATGAGCCTGTTATTTCACATTGCGTGTTGAGATATTTATCTACCTGTTTTCTTCAGTGTGACTTCAGCTATTTTAGGTAAAAGAACCTTGGCTGTAACTAGTAACAGGGGAATTCAGTAAGGTCAGATAAGCACCCAAATTATGTACGTGAAATCATTTTTACCTTCAGGTAATTAAATAACATAATTTATTGTTCTTGTAGTGAATGTGTGGAATTTAGCTTACTGGGTTGAAGAATGTTGGTTCTGATACGCAGTACGTTCAGGTTTCTGTCTAACACTGCAATCCTATGGTCCCTGGGAGAGCATCCCAGAGATCATAAGATATGTTGGAATCCCCCTCCTAAGGCCAAAGACACTTCTACAACCTCGGTAGGGAGAATTCGACATCACATCCTTTCCTCCTCCCCTGCCACCTCACAGCTGCCACAGAAAACACCTTCCAGCGGCTCTTCCTAGTTTGCAACATTGACCATCAAAGAGGAGGTGTTTTGGTGGGCAGGGAGGGGAAGGAAGAGGCCAGGATCCACAGGATCCTACAACCTCTCCATCGTCATCCCTGCCCACTGCTGGTAAAAGAGCTAGATAGGTTGAGAAGCCCAGCTAGATGAATTTGTTTTAATTTTGAAGAGGAATGGAAGGCAAAATTACCACCATTGTTCCTCCTCTCCTGCCTGGCTCCTTGTGACAGGGCACAGGATAGACAGAGGCCTCCTATCTATCTATCTATCTATCTATCTATCTATCTATCTATCTATCAGGAACATCTGTTGGTAATCTACTCCAAAAGCTACTCTATTGGGACCTAGTATCTCTCAGTAATCTACTCAAAGCGTGCTAAGGAAGGAGTCTATGATACATTTTTTTTATTTATTATTAAATTTATTAATCGCTCATCTGGCTGGTCACCCAGCCACTCTGGGCGATGTACAACATACAATAAAAACAGTTTAAAACAATAAAATTCTACAATAAAAACATTTTCTAAAATACCCTAACCCACCCCAAATGCCTGCCTGAACAACAACGTTTTTAATGCACGACGGAAGCTCATTAAAGAGGGGGCATGACGGAGTTCCCTAGGGAGGGAGTTCCACAGAGTGGGGGCCACCACAGAAAAGGCCCTCTCCCTCGTCCCCACCAGTCTAGCTGTCCTGGCTGATGGGACAGAGAGAAGGCCATCCGAGGCTGATCTTGTTAAGCGGCCTGTCTGGTGCTGCTGGAGGCGCTCCTTAAGATAGGCTGGGCCGGAACCATATAGGGTTTTAAAGGTCAAAACCAACACCTTGAATTTGGCCCGGAAAACAACAGGTAACCAGTGCAACTCCTTCAGCACTGGAGTGATGTGATCTCGCCGGCGGCTGCCTTTAATCAGGCAAGCCGCCGCGTTCTGTACCAGCTGCAGTTTCCGAACCATCTTCAAGGGTAACCCCACGTAGAGCGCATTACAGTAGTCTAAACGAGAGGAGACCAGGGCATGTACTACCGATGGGAGCAGATGGTCGGGAAGGAAGGGGCGCAGCCGCCGTATCAGATGGAGTTGATACAGTGCTGTCCGGCTCACAGCTGACACCTGAGCCTCCATGGACAGCTGGGAGTCCAAAATGACCCCCAGGCTGCAGACCTGGTCTTTCAAGGGTAGCCGTACCCCATTCAACACCAGGTCAACATCCCCCAGCCTCCTCTTGTCTCCCACCAGAAGTACCTCAGTCTTGTCAGGGTTCAGCTTCAGCCTATTCCTCCCCATCCAGCCACTCACCGTCTCCAGACATTTGGACAGGGATTCTACGGCCAACCTTGGTGAAGATTTAAACGAGAGGTAGAGCTGCGTGTCATCCGCATATTGATGACACTGCACCCCAAACCTCCTGATGATAGCCCCCAGCGGCTTCACATAGATGTTAAATAGCATCGGGGAGAGGATGGAACCCTGTGGCACCCCACAAGTGGCCATGGGTCCGAAACCTCCTCTCCCAGTGCTACCCTCTGGTACTTGCCGGAGAGGAAGGACTGGAACCACCGCAATACGGTGTCCCCAATGCCCAACCCCTCCAGGCGGTCCAGGAGGATACTGTGGTCAACGGTATCGAAAGCCGCTGAGAGGTCAAGGAGAACAAGGAAGGAGCATTCACCCCTATCCAGAGCCCTCCTCATATCATCTACCAAGGCGACCAAGGCCGTTTCTGTCCCATGCCCAGGCCTGAAGCCTGACTGAAATGGGTCTAGATAATCAGTTTCTTCCAAGTGTGCCTTCAACTGCACCGCCACCACCCGCTCAATCACCTTGCCCAAAAATGGCAGATTTGAGACTGGGCGAAAGTTGTTCAAAACTTGAGGATCCAAGGAGGGCTTCTTTAAGAGCGGTCTTATCACTGCCTCCTTGAGGGTTGATGGCACCACTCCCTCCTCAAGGGAGGCATTCACCACCGCCTTGATCCCCTCACCCAGTCTCTCTCTGCAGCTCATAATGAGCCAAGATGGGCAAGGATCAAGTAAGCAGGTGGTCGGCCGTACCGATGAAAGCACCTTGTCCACTTCATCAGGAGGAAGAAGCTGGAACCGATCTCACAAAACCGGTTTGCCACAGGCCGCCTCTTGCTCACTAACTGTATCCACAGCGTGCAGAGTAACACACCTAATCTGATCAATTTTATCTGCAAAGTGCCTTGCCAAGGCCTCACAGGAGGCCTTAGAATGCTCCAGTGGCTCCGGAGCCACAGGACCGACCAGGCTCCGGACCACTTGGAACAGCCTCCTGGGACAGCACTCTGCAGATGCGATGGAGGCAGCATAATATTCCTTTTTTGCTGCCTTCACCGCCACGTGATAGGCTGAAGATACAGCTCTAGCCCGTGTCTGATCGTCTTTGGAGCGAGACTTCCACCACCGGCGCTCTAGCCATCTCACCTCCTGCTTCAGAGCTCGTAACCGCGGATTGAACCATGGTGCAGTCCGAGCCCTGTTCAGGGGGAGAGGGCGTTTCAGAGCCACCCGATCTAATGCCCCAGTGATTGCGGCATTCCAGCCACCCACCAGGGTCTCGACCAAGTGGCCGTTGGCATGCCCCAGAGAATCCCCAAGCGCGTTCAGGAATCCATTTGGATCCATAAGATGCCTGGGGCGGACCATTTTAATGGGTCCTCCACCCCTGCGGAGGGGTTGTGGAACCGAGAAGTCCAATGTCACCAGATAGTGATTTGACCATGGCAAGGGGGTGGTGGATATACCCCCGACTTCCAGATCACTCCCCACTTCTCCAGAAACAAACACAAGGTCTAGTGCATGACCGGCTACATGGGTGGGCCCAGTTAGAATATGGTGCAGCTCCCAGGAGGCCATGGTTTCCATGAAGTCCCAAGGTGCTCCTATGAGGATGGCCTCCGAATGTACGTTGAAGTCCCCCAACACCAGTAAGTTAGGGGACTGTACACGCACATCAGAGACCACCTCAAGCACCTCGGCCAGGGAGTCAGTCGTGCAGCGGGGTGGACGGTACACAAGCAGAATCCCCAGACTGCCCTTCGGGCCCAACCTCCAGTACATGCACTCAGCAACCTTGGTCTCCCGGAGAGGGGGTCTGGTGAAGACCAAGGACTCTCAGTAGATAACAGCCACTCCCCCTCCCCGATCCCCAGCCCTCGGCTGCTGTGCATACGAAAATCCAGCTGGACACATGGCTGCAAGGGTTGGAGCAGCAGCCTCGGCCAGCCAGAATTCTGATACATGAACCGTTTTGATTTGTCCGTTCTTCTTCTGCTGCTCTATATACATATGCACTGCAAGAACAGAAAGAGGACCACAGAATCAAATGAATTATAAGAGGGATGATAAGGGACAAGTCAAAACAACCCTAACAATTGCACTTCATTACCTGTATAGAAGTATTCAGGCAGATAAGCAGACTGCACTGTGAGGGTCTTGGTTTCATTCATCTCTCTGGTCTGAAGAAGCACTGAAGCAATGGCTTGAAAATTGCTGTTGCACGATAGCGCAATCAAAAGATGGAGCAACAGCTTTTTACTGTGCTCAAAGACTTCAGGTCTGTAATGGTCAAGACCTAGGGGAATGCAATTAACAGCAGTCACTGAATGTGAAGTATAAACAAGTTAACATTACAGAAATAGCAAACAGTTCAGAGAAGTGCATGTCATTAGTATGAAAACAAATACAAGTTAGGGTTTGCTTCTTCTTAATGTAGCTTGTATTATGAATTTAGTACTAATGAAATCTAGGACTGCACCATTAATCGGTTAGAGTAAACCCTTTAATTGACTATAAGTGTTCCTAATTAGTTGGGCAGTGGATTATATATAAATTTTACTTATAAAAAATGGTAGCAAGCACCATTTAAAGAAGTGCTCCTTCTGCTCTCACATAGGAAGAATGCCTCTGCTAAGACAATACCTAATATAGCACATGAGCGCATCATCTAAAAACAAAGTATGCTTCTAGCTTCAGAAATATTGTTTAATCAATTAATCAGCTAAAACATATATAATTAATCAACTTCTTATGGAGCAGGTCCCAATGAATACAAGGAGGCTTACTTCAGAATAAACATAAATAGGGTTACACTGTGACATTTCTTTAATCAGCTGACACCCTAGTGAGAACCTTCTAGAATAGATACCCTTTAAAAATAGCTTTCCATCCACCTTCCTTTTTGGGAAGCAAGGAAACAAATGAGAGGAGCATGAAAAGCAGACTTACAGCAATCTCTCTCATTTCTTTCTCCTGTTCTTCTACTTCTGTTTTGGAAGAGAGGTATGTGTAACAAAGAATATGGTTTCCCTTCCACTATGATATTGGCTAAATTCATGAATGTCTGGTAGAGTCAAGTTGAACGTTTGTGTGAGTGTAGAGACATTTGTAAGAAAGAGGCTGCGCTTCTTAACTAAATAGCAAAATCTCCATAAAGCTGTGAACTGGAAGACCTTTAGACCATGCATTTCCTCAGCTTGCCTACAACTTTCCTTCACAACCTTGACTAAACATCACCTGTGGATGAAAAGGTTGGGTTGGATCTATAAGTGTCCTTTTGCATGCAGAAAGCACCTTCCACTCATAGGACAGTGGTTTTATACCTCACACTCGGATGTAGGATGATAATGTGAAACTGACCAACAACGTTCTTCTGCTTAGCATGAATGTGTGCAAGCTCTCATACGTACAGAAGCATGAGAATTGCTACAGAATATACCTATGATCACACCACTGCATGAAGTCCTGGGCAACATCTTGAGCAAGCGCTGGCACAGCAGAGCTAGTAGCTATTTTCCTTTCACTCACAGTTCTTTGGATCCAACCCAGAATGTCCATTTCCACCGGAAATGGTGCCATAGTTACCATGTGCATTCAAATTATGGTGTGTGCTTGTTTTTAAATAAATAGTCTAACACCACAAATCTTCTTAGATGCCTCTTGAACTCCAAATGAATCTAGAAAAGATTCATTTCTTTTGAATCCAGGGGTGGAGAACTGCTTTCCTGATGGCCGAATTCAATTTTGGAGGAGCCCACAGAGGCCACATTCCAGCAGTGGAAAGGGCCAAGGGGGGCAGCGCAAAAGGCAAAAGCGATGGGGTCAAAAATACAAAAAAAAAAAATCACCATATTGTAGCTTAAAGCTCTTATTGCCAGTAACTAAGCCTGAAAAGAGGCAAGTCAACTTTTCAGAATGGGGGAAAAACTGCACAAAAGCCAAGAAACCAACAAATGATTGGTGGACGGGAAAAGGGGGTAGGGCCAGAGGAAGGGGTCACAACTATCTGTTCCACTCCAGAGGTCTCCTCCTGATTGGGACCCCAGGAGGGCTGGATTTGGCCCCCAGGCCTGAGGCTGCCAACCCTGGACTAGAGCATAAGCAGATGCCATGATTTAGCTGAGATGCCCTTTTCAATTTTTTTTGAGGGAGGCATCAGCTGCTGCAGCTTGAGTGCATGTGTGAGTGTGTGTGTGTATGAGAGAGAGAGAAAAGAGAGAGAAAGAAAGAAAATAAAGAGGTTTCTCCTATCAAGTTGCTTCCTACTGAAAGGTAACTTGGGCTGTGTATGTTTTTGGGTATGCAACTGAGCGATAGTATGCAATTTTAGAGACAAAATCATGTTTGTGAGTTAATAACAAAACACACACACAAATGAATACACAAGCAAGTATATTGTTGTTTGGCCTAGTGGCCAGTTTAAACCCATCAGTATGTCTCAAAAATATCCTGTACTCCAAATTATAAGGTCTTAATGGAGACCTACCACATAGATCATGACAATATTCAGAGTGAGTTAATTCTTTAACAGTTAAAAAAAAAAAGAAACTCAGCCAAAGATAAAGTGAAAAGCCTGGTGTTGGTCTGAAAATGTTTGATCATCTGCTCCCAGCAATATATTTAATTTCACTTTGAATAATTATTAGTTTTGGAGTTCTATTTCCTAATCGCCTATGAACAGATGGGTTTAATAATTTATGAATGATTATCAAATTAAGAATATTAATTAATTAATTAATTAATTACATTTCTATACCGCCCAATAGCCGAAGCTGTCTGGGAGGTTCACAAAAATTAAAGCCACATTAATAGATACACTTTTTTCAGGTCTCATGATTTGTGCAAATGGGATAGTGCTTTTTTCAAGTCTGTGAACAAATGAGATCATGTGTTTTTTAAATTATTTTTTGGGTCTCAATTTGTGCAAATGTGACTGTGTTTTGGTTTTTAAAAAATAAATCAGGTCTTTAAATTTGCACAAATTGGGTTATAATGCTTTAAAAAAAACCTGTAATGTTTTTTCTTTCACAAGTCCACCTGCCCACTATGTATTCTCCTTGTAAATATCCTTGTCAGTCTCATTCTCTCCACAGGCTACTTCCTTCAGCCCAGCAGAGCCATGTTCCCTACTTGTCAACGAACTTGTCAATTTCATCCTCCACTTCAGTACTCCCCTTCTCCGCTTCGATCGGGGTTCTGCTCTAGCAAGGAGATCCACGCATGAATCTCCCTTGGAAGACCACCCATCATTGTTTATGACCATGCTGTGCTTAGTGATAATATTTAGTAATACTATTTGAAATATTAACTTCTAACCATTAGCAACTACAGTTTGTTCAAAATTTTACAACCGCATACTTGTACTTACCTGATGAATGAATATCCAAATCAGTAGGAACAAACCTGTGTAATTGTTGTTTTGACTCTACTGTGTTACTCTTAACCGTTTCTGTTCATATAGCACAAAAGGGGAAGATTACAAGAATGGAATGGGTGTACAGAGAAAATAGCTTTAGCAATAGATGGAACCAAGAATACTGAAACAGAAGCCTGCAAATGGAAGAAGATTGAGTAATACAAAGTTCCATCTGTGTTAGGAATTCAGTTTCAACTTTAATTCTAGCTTAATATTACTTACCTAAGAAGAGAGCATGCAATAACAAAGGGAGGTGGAGGGCCCAGTCTTCTCTTACGCTGTGATCTACTATCATCTCAGTCATGAAGATGACAGCAATATTGCACCTAACAGTGGAAGTAAGATGAATCAATTCAACAAATGCAAGAAGAATGTGGAAAAAAAACAGCAGCAATCACACAAAAGCTGATCAGATAGTATCAAGAGTAGCTTATGCACAACATGGTAACTTCTAAACTATGGAGGATTTTAAAAAATGATGCAAGGAAATGCACTGAACAATAGTATACAGTGGGTGTATATTTCCCTGGCACAACAGCATCTGTCAGCGGAATGGATTCCCCTTCCCTGTGCAGCTCCCTGTTCACCCCAAATCTGCTCCAGAGAATTAGGGAACCCTCCAGCATGGGGGGGAGGGGCACAGGGCAGAGGGGAAGAAAAAGTCCTGTTGTGTCAGCAGAAGTCCATTTGTGCAACACTGGATTTAACCCACTGTTTTGCTATTGAAGAAGTGAAGTAGTAGAGACAAACAGAAATATATATTTTAAAACATAACACACTAGCTCATTACCGTTTGCAAGGTGACTCTGAAATACATCTTTCAAAATGTCACAAAACTCTGTTTCGGATAGAATGCTCGGTAGTACAAAACCTAATCTTGCCTAATTAAAGTCAGTAACTCCCTGGCACAAGTATTTATCTAAAAATAATTGTATAGATCAAATAATACTGAAGACAGAGCCACTCATGCATGGCAAGATAAATGCCTTGAATGCAATAGCTGGTGGGGCAGAATCACCAGGCAGGACGGTAACGTTTACCCTTTTGCCTGCCTGCTGGGATTCTTCGCTGCAAATGCCTCTCTGCAACTGTTTTTAATCCATTTTCCCCTAGCTAGGCTCATATCAAGATGCAAGCCTAGCTAGATGGCCTGCTAGAGGTATTTGCAGTGGAGAATTAGCAGGTGCAGGAAAAGATGAGTACTGGTTCTCCTCTGCAAATGTCTCATGTGCCCCCACATTTATGGTACCCTGGCATACATGGTTTGGAAACCTTCAGGAATTCATTTGCTTCGCACCTCCCAAATCACTGTGGGGAACGGAACATAGTTTTGTAGCTCAGTCTGCAGTTTTCCAGACTTTTCTATCACGTGATCCAAAAACCACCCTTCATGTTAAAAGTCTTTTTTCACAGTTTAACAGCCACTCCAAATGGTTAGAAAGGCCAGTGGCTGGTGCGCAGGAGTTCCAAATGTGGCAGCAAGTAGGGATGGGAGAGAAATTTGTTTGATGTGAGCTTACCTTATTTATTTATTTATTTATTTATTTATTTATGTACAATATTTATATACTGCTCCATATCAGAAGATTTCAGAGTGGTGAACAACACAGTAAAAGAATAAAATAGCAGGTTAAAAGAGTTAAAACATTTTTAACATTTTTAATTTCATAGTTTCAAAACACTATGCAAACCTAAACTCAGTTATCCTTCGAAATACAAACTTCTCTGAATTTCGCAATGGAGTTTTCCAATCAAAAATGCATATATTAGGGGAAATAATGTTAAAATGCATTATATTAGGAAAATTACTTGCAAAAAATGTGTATATTCGGCAAAAATTCACACAGAAACGCATGTCTTCGGAGAAATGTGCAGGAAAATGCTTATAAATGTTCATACAATTTTTTTCAAAAACTCAAAGTGTAGAATGAGCCAAGCTTAAGACTGGAGAAATTCTCAAAGTTCAAGATGAACCAAACTTAAGAAAAATGAGAAACTGAAACTGACAACTTCGTCCATCCCTAGCTGCAAGTGCCCTGGGAGTGATGATGTCCTTTTCTCACAGGGACTTGTACATAAAAAAAGATGGCTGCCCCCACAGGCCTCTGAGGAAGCCATAACTTTACCTATACCCCTGGGAGGATGGCACATCAGCTCCCCAGGGCATCCACAGACAATTTGGAAAATCTGCACACTGGCAGCTGGACATTCTAGGTACTTGGCGTGGCTGTTACCTGTGGGGAAAAAAATCTTAAAATTTGAAAGGCAGCCCTCTGACCAGCTCATAAACTGTACATCTTATTTTCAAAGTATAGCGATTTTTTCTTTTAAAATATTCCCAAAGTACAGGACAGAATGGACAGGGGAAGGGACAAAAGTGAAAGAAACACAGAACTGCACCTGACTGATCTGATAAAGCCTATTAAGAACAACCATTTGTTGTAGGCCTACCCTAACTTGAAAACCAGCAATGTAAAACCTCTGCCCTACCCACATCAGCTCTAACATGGGGGAATGTTATGACACAAAGTCAGAAGCTTTCTGCTCTTAAAAATGTCATTAATGGGATAACAAGTCACGACGTCTACATTTAGCATTATAATCAAAATGGAATTATGCCTGTCAGCGTAGATTATATAAGAAGATAATTCCAATACAGGAAAAGCGCACAGAAACTGGCAGGAATAATAGTGCAATAGACTGGGGGTGGGAGTGGTGGATGGGAGTACAAATGCTGCTTTTCCAGTCATGTTCTTCATCTTTCGCCTAAATCTTAGAGCAGCTTCGCACAAATTAATTTCCTGCACATAATATTAAAGTGTCAATTTGTTTTGTGTTGGGAGAAGTGAAATACTACATGCCCTTTAAACTGGGTTGATATGATTTCTAATATAGTGAAAGTCCATGCAATAACCAATCTTGTGAAAGGAGCCCAACTTTCATTCAGTTCTCTGGCACCAGCATCTGCAATACCATGCAATACAAGCTAGTTAACATTATAAAAATTACCAAAAATGCAAGATTTTCTCAATAAAGTAATGAAATAATGGTAAAACAGTATTGCCCAATTCCTTAAAATATACAGAACATGTCATTTTTAGGTCTGGACAAATACAAAATACAACGAGAAAATGGTTGGGACAAACCATTTTGGAGGACAGTCATTTTAACATTCAGCTTACCTATGGAGTGGTCCCCGTGGTGTAATAGTTTCTGGGAGGTAGTCAACAAGTGGTGCCCAGCACCCGCCATTAAATGGCATTGGCAAAGGTCGCGGCTGTTTCATCTCCACAATATTCAACAGCCAGCTTGTGTATGGAGAAATAGGATCATCTGCACAGCAACATTTTATTTGTTTATTTATTACATTTTTAAAACACCCAGTAACCGATGTTCTCTCGGTAGTGTACAGATGAATTAAAAACATAAAATACAAGATCACAATTAAACACTGGCAATAAAACAGCACAAGATAAAAGCAGGATAAAACCAACAGCAGGGAAAAAATAATGCAACATGTAATAAAATCAAAAATAAAACAAGCAGTAAGGATAAAACAGCAGTCTAGAACAGTTCCTAAAATGCCTTGGAATTTTTTTAAGCCTTCAGCTGGTGCTGCCAAAACCATAACTTAGGCACCAGGCAAATCACTTTAGGGAGGGCATTCCACAAAGAAGGCACACCGTTAAAAAGGTCCTCTCTCTTGTAGCTCCTTGCCTCGTCACATTTGGCGATGACACCTGGAGAAGGGCCTCAGATGATGACCTTAGGGTCCAGATTGATAAATATGGGAGGAGATGCTCTTTTAGGTAATCTGGCCCCAAGCCATTTAAGGCTTTAAAGGTTAAAACCAGCACTTTGAATTGGGCACAGAAATGGACTGGCAGCTAGTGAAGACAGCCCTATTGTTGACATGGTGACCATGAAAACCTGAACCAACCCAGAAACAAAGAACTTGGCATGTATTCTGAGGTCTCCCAGGACATCCCTGGAGTTCTCAACTACAACTCCAATACCACCTCTGTCAGCAAGACTGATGGGCACTGGTGGGTGAGGGGTACACTAGCAGTATCCCTAATCTGTCCAGAGTGCCCAACACGAAATAGAAACACTCAAGATTAGTACTCAAATGGACAGCAGGGCTGGAGAAGGAAATAGAATCCCTATAGACTACAGTGCCCCCTCCCCCTGCCCTCCAGTCTACATCGGTGTTGTATCAAGTACCCAAGAGGGAACAGCTGGAATTAACTCCTCCCTTTTCACCCACCCATGTCTCAGTTATGCATACCAGCCCAGCACCGTCATCCACAATTAAATCACAGATGAGAGAGATATTTTATTTTGGATATTTTATTTTGATGCATTCAGCATCAGCACCAACAGACCAGAGGGCATGCTGGTAAGGCAACCAGGAATCCTTTGGTTGGGGGAAGGAACAGAAGAGGGAATGGGAGAAGGATGTCTACTTGCTCTTCTCCTTAAATGGTCTCCCAGGGATAGGCTCTATCACTGACCAAGATGGGGCTGCAGGCTCTGTTTTCCCTCTGTGCTGGTAATGGCATGGTACTACTGAGGAGCAGGGAGTCAGATGTCAGTTGAATACTTCACCTGCTCCTCTGATGTCCAAGCCATGCTTGCTGTTATCCGCTGCTGTGCTCTCTTTGGGAATCTGGTGTTCCCACTCCAGCAGTGTCAATATAGACAATACAAGTCTTTCGTATTGTATTACACATATTGTATTACACATGCCATTTGCCTTTTAAGTGGAGAGATGAGAGCTATGTATTGCCGATACATTTATATTTTTGTTTGTTGTTTTGTGAAGCACTTTTATTGCAATGTACACAGAAAGAGATATACAAATAAAGTGATTATGCTAAATTGATATAGACCCTATGTTTGCATATAGCACAAGTAGTAAATAATGCAGATATGCACAAGTAGTAAATAATGCACATATGCACAAGTAGTAAGACTGTAGGTTACCATCTGAAACACAATTCCCTTTAGTATTTTTAGCAACAAAGGACCCAGATCATGAAGCTTCAACTAACCAAGAGCAGTTACAGACTCTGGGCACAATCCAGCCAAATTTAAGTACTTTTAAGTCCCATGGATTTCAATGGGAGAGATTTTAGCACACATGTAATTTTTAAATTGAAATTAATGGGACTTCAAAATACTTAACTTTGACCAGCTCATGCCTATTATGACTGGATATCATTATTTCTCATCATTACTCACAAAACTTAATGTAAGCAAATGTCAAGTCATACTTTTGTCATCATCATAAGATCCTCCAGAACTATTGCTGTATCTTGATTCCAGTCGATTATGTGCTCTGATCACATTGCTGAACCTTAGAAAAAAACAAAAGGAAATGCTTTGTAAGTTTTGAAAAAAACAAAAGGAAACGTTCTGGGCTCAGTTTGTTTCTGGGTTAAATATTCCACAGATTCTTCATAGGCGACGCACACAACCAAACGTCTCTGAACAATGGATAATTTTTTAGGTATTTGAGTGGTAACACTCCAGCAAAATCAGGAGGCCAGCTCAGACTCTGGGGTTCCTTGGGTCCACCTGCTGCTTCTTAAGCATGGTAGCAGGCATACCCACTCAAAACTTCGGCCTACGCCTTACAATATTAAAGTGATTGTCAACATCCAAAATTGGCCCAGAGTTGTCTTGAGGGGACAAATGTGTGATGGATTCGGTGACCGCTGCTTTTGAGCAAGCTGCAGAAATCTAATTTAAAAAAACTGATTTTAATGGAGCTCATCATGCATAGGACCCAATTTTGATAATCCGATTCCTACTGATTAGTGACTACAAAAGTCATGGACCACACTGTGAAAAAAGGTTAAGCATGCTTAATCTCATTGAAATCAATCGGTTTGAATTCATAATTCCACCCACACAATTGGTTCTAATAAGAAACATCGTATTAAATTATTCTGAGACTCACAGATTCTTTTAAATACAATTACCTTATCCTAATCTTTTAATCTGATCTATTTAATGCATGCATGTGTATATAATGTTGTTGCTCTGCAAACTTTTATCACTACAATCTAAGCCTGGATACATACTTACTTGTGAGTGAGTCTCAGTGAACTCTGTAGGATTTACTTTGACTATACATGCATAGGACTGGGTTGTAAAAATGACAAAGTAATGCTATGGAAAATTCCATAACTTCAGGTGTATGCAATTATTTTTGAAGAACTGTACCACTGCAGCATTTTGCTATCTCTGATACGGCACACATTATCAAATAATTTTGAAAAACTGTTGCATAATCTTCTGATCAGTCTTCCCTAGCAAGATCAAAAAGAGAAGCAATGTAATATGTCAGTTTGCTCCTGCTTTTGCACTCCTAAATTAACTCCAGCAATGTTTAGTGCCAAGAGGTTGATAGGCTTTATACACATAATTTATTTATTCACAACGCAAGAAATAGGCAAGCAAAATATGGATCAGAGAAAGATAAATGTTGTTCCAAATGTTTGTACCATACTTTTGAAAAATCCCACTTAAACAATTCTGCTCTACATGTCTTTGTAAGAAAAAGGAACAAAGAATGTTGCCCAGAAGATTATGAAGTCTCTTCCCCAGTTGTTTATGAAGTCTCTTCTGTGGAGAACTCTATCTAGGTCAATCTATGCATTCTATTTAGGTGATTAGGCTAGTGTCTCATTTCTGTGGTGTCCATTGCTAAGCAGGTATATGTTATGGAGAAATGATAAGAGACGATGATCTGACTAAACTGAAATATTGTATTTAGGTATAATACTGAGCTGAAGTTCCCATTTCAGAGGAGAAAAACAAGACAGAGAGAAAATGTATATGACCTGTTTATTGATAACGTTTCCATGCTACTTTCTATGAAGGACAGGAAAGGTTCCTCCTGTGCAAGCACCAAGTCATTGCTGACCCCTAGAGGGACGCCACTCTCGCTGGCGTTTTCATGGTAGGCTATAGCGGGGTGGTTTGCCATTGCCTTCCCCAGTCGTGACTACCTTTCCCCCAGCAAGCTGGGTACTCATTTTACCGACCTCGGAAGGATGGAAGGCTGAGTCAACCTGAGCCGGCTACCAGAGACCCGGCTTCTGCTGGGATCGAACGCAGGTCATGGGGAGAGTTTTGGTTGCAATACTGCCGCCTACCACTAAAGTGAAGAGGGAATGGAGTTGTCTGTTTCCACCAGCCCAGTGGCATGTGCCTAAATCTGGATCCAACCATTTGTTTATTTCTTTATTGTCTACAGTAGATTCATAGAATCATAGAATAGTAGGGTTGGAACGGGCCTACAAGACCATCGAGTCCAACCCCCTGCTCAGTGCAGGAATCCAAGACAGAACTGGAAGGAGCCCGCCAGGGTTTCAGACAGAAGTCTTGCCAAGGAATGAACTGGGCACCTTTTATATGCAAAACATGTGCCCCAGCCCCAAACCTGAGCACATTATTACTATACAGTGGAGGCGTGGAAGTTCCTGTACATGGGAAAGGGTAAACATGTCCTTTTCTCCCTCGCATTCCCCTGACCCTAATTCTCACTCCCTTCTAGGACATAATAAGGTATTATGTGCTCAAGCAGGACAATTCCCCTCCCCACCCCATTTTCTTTTTTTTCTTTTTCATGCCGATGTGATATTGAGCTGAAGTTCCCATTTCAGAGGAGAAAACACAGATGGAGAGAAAATGACCTGTTCATTTATAACGTTTCCAATGCAACACTCCATAGGTTCTGGAAGCTACTAAGCATAGGTCTTTGTTGGGCTGTTTTAAAAAAAAACTCTTTTCTTTTAATTATTAACTAATATATTTCCATGTATGTGGAAAGTCCTCCTTGGTTTTGGGTGGCCCGTACTGATAGACAGCAGACTGTCCAAGTTTGGTATTAGAGAGAATGGTATTTAGATAAGACTGACCTGCAGATGGTTGCACTTGCCTAATGGACATTAACAGATGTACTGTAAATTACTCAATTGCAGGGGATCTAGCGTTTCCGATCCAGGGAGTTAATGTTTAAGAAAGCGAGACTAGATTACAAACCTTTCATCTGTTTCTTTCACAGTTCTGTTCTCTTCAATGTCAGGGAAACTATCCTGGCCAGCTACTACGGTGTTACTGCTTGATGTGGTTCCTGTACATGTAAAAACCAATATTTTTTAAAAAAAACTAAGTACTTACCCAAAGTCATTATGAAACATTTTTAATTCAAACCAAGAAAAAGGATTCCCTAGCACTGGACAACCTGATGCAATGACAGAAATTATCATTTTTCACAGGAATCAGCCAGCCTCACAAAATAATCCTCAGCCTCTCAGAGTCACTTTATGTATTACATTGCTATCTGTGTACAAAGAAAAACATATACTGCAATTTTATTTCTTTGTCCTCCCTCCCACCTACCTGCAATGAATGGGCTGTTGGAGTGCAAGATAAGGCTTAGAGAAAGCTTCCTCTGAGCCCCACCTCCTGCCCCACAATTGTTTTAGAGGTAAGCAGGGGGTTCAGCCAGCCTCAACAGGGTCCTTAGATCCACTGGTTCCCTCAAGTGACCAGGAAGGACAACTTGGAGACACCCACTGCAGTGGAATAAATCTCCCCAGGGTCCTCTCACTCACCTGTTCACTGGAGTTTCTCAGCGAGAGGACTCTGGAGAGGTTGTTGCTGCATCTTTGACCACCAATTCCTTCCATCTAACCAAGGATTTGGGATGAACAAAGGACTGAAACTATCTTTGACCTCCAAAGTTATGGTCAGGTGGAAAAATTAGGCTCAGAGGACGTTTTCTTTGAGCCCAATCCATCAGTGAATAATCAATCTGTTGTGGTGAAAAGAAGGGGGAATAAAGAGCCTTTGCTTCCCCCCACTCTTTCCTTCATCCCATAACCCTTGCAGTTTCCCACTTGTTTTACTTATTTATTTTTATTTTTTTGGCTTAGAGCCCATCCTGAAGGCATCTGGCTGAGGTAGGCCACTTTATATCTACTACACAGATGTGGTTAAGACTAAGCAAACACAAAGACAATGGCTGGGTTCACACAACACAACTGGGTTCACACAACACGAACCATGGTTTGTTAACCATGAACAACCCATGAAGAGAACCAATGGTTTGTTGTTGGGTTATGAACTGCAGGTTGTTTGTGGTTAAGAAAGCATGGTTTGTTAGCACAGCTGGGTTCACACAAAACAACAACCCACGATTCAGCGACAACCCATACTCAACCCGTACTCTGACTTGTCATGTTTTATGAACCAGGTCAATGGGTAATGTTTATGGGTTGCTCTCCTCTCTGCCTCTAGAGGCTCAGACAATGAATGGTTTTGAGAAAGTCTAAGATTTCAGGTCACTTTCTTGTTTACAGTTTGAATACATGTGCATAGCATTTTTCCAGGCTTTTTTGAACCACAAAACTAGTTTTGCATCCCATTCAATATATTACAGTAATAATATATTACTGATTGAGCTTTCTGAAACTCTGAAACAATGTTGGCAAATGCTGGCATTATACCATGTCAATATACCTGATCTGAAGCATTTGTTTGCTAGTGCAGCAAGGTTTTGGATTGGATCATTGGTATAAGCATCATAAAAGACCCACAGGGGGCCAGAAACTTGCCATTTATTTTTAGAGCTGCCAAATCTTACAGCAGGTAGAAGACTGTGCGCACGTGCAGTAAATCTACAGATATGAAGAATACTCACTTGCCTTGCAGTCATGATTAACTTAAGTCCCATTGATTTCAATGGGTCTACTCTAAATATGACTAAGTCTGGATCCAACACTGTATATTTATGTCTTGATGAGATATAAGAGTTTGAGAAGCAACGAGGAAAGAGCTAGAGATAAATTTAATGTAATACATAGAACATTGTTTTGAAGAAATTTCCATAGTTCCTTCATGCATAGAATTTTTTACAATTAAAAATATAAAAGGTAAAAGTGTTGAATTCTTACCAGAAGCAGCAGCTGAGGCCTTATTGCTGGCAGTAAAGCGATAGAAGGGTGGATTGTCACAGTGCTGAACTATGGGATTTACTGGATCGGTCTGCTGCAGCTCAAAGAGAAGTTCTTCCATTGTTTGAATAGTATTGTTCCGACACAAATAGATGGCAACTTTTTTGATCTGAAGAAAAAGTAGTATTTAGCCTCTACAAAATGCAATTTAACAATGTGCATCGTCAATATAATAGACACACAGATAATTCTGAAGCTATAATGATGTAAGATATAATTGTATAGGTTTTAATGTTTGTAAGCCGCCTTGTGTCCCAGTACTGGGAAAAAGGTGGGGTATAAATATAATAACAACAACAACAACAACAACAATAATAATAATATACATGTCACACTTATCCACTTATCTAATGGGCCCTAACATCTGTCTACAATTAAGGGATGGCCCACAAAGAGGGAGGCATACAGAAGGGGGAGATGGATATAAACATATTTATCTATGGGATATATAGACACAGGAGTCATAACTGCATAATAGTTGAGAAGACAACAGTTGTTTCATATTTGAGTTTATTATAAGTAGGACAAAGTGATGATCTTTCTATGATTTCCACAAATATATTTGATATTTATTCTCCTATTTATCCATAGTATAGAGGCTAATTTACTCTACCAACTGAACAACTTTAGTTCAATAACTGCATATGATTATTTCTAGTAGAAGTGTATCTTGTACATATGGTTTGGCTCAATAAGAATAATCCAAAGAGTTTTTAATAATCACTTACATAAGGTAAAAGGATGGTATCACTGCTAACCCCACATAAGCTTATTAGAAACTGCAATGTTATTCTCAGGTTGTTGCTCCATTTTTCATTGTTGGCTAAAGCATTCCAGACATTCTCCATTTCAGGTCCAGGAACTTCATCTCCATACTGCATGGACACATAAAACACTGAACTTGATAAAAGTACAGTAAGGTTTTTGCTAAAATGGGCAAAATACTCACAAGCAATCATTTTTTTAAAGGACTATTTTTTGTTGTGGTGGCTGTTGCTTGATATCAAGCAACGTACGTTAATTGACAGGACCATGTACCTTGATCCAATGATTTCCAGTATCTAGTGAACACTAGAGATAGAATCTCTAACACAGGAGTGGACAAGCTGTGGCCCTTCAGATGTTTTCGCCTATAACTCCCATTATCTCTCACCATTGGCTATGCTACCGAGGGCTGATGGGAGGTGCAGGCCAAAATTTTTGGAGGGCCACATGTTGCCCACCTGTGGTCTATACTGACTAGCAGTGGCTCTCCAGAGTTTCAGATGAGGGGCATCCCAGCAATACCTGAAGATGCTGGGGAGTAAACCTGGGACTATGCTACCTACAGCTGATGGGAGTTGCAGGCCAAAATATCTGGACGGCAACAAGTTGCCCACCCTTGATCTAACAGATCAGGTTAAATATTAGTTTGTGTAAAAACTGTAGAAAAATATTGAGACAGCCAGTGTGGTAAAGTGGATATATTGTGCTGGACTTAGACCAGGTAGATCCACACTAAAATTCCTGCTTAGCCAGGAAGTCCACTGAGAGGCCCTGGGCCAGTCACTCATATGGCTGTTGTGAGGATAAAAGAGAGCAGGGAGGACTATGTAAGCAACCTTGAACTCCTTGGAGGAAGGGTGGGATAAAAATATTTAAAATGTACTGTTCATAAAACAAAGCCCTGGAATTAATATTTAATACATATATGAGTATTTACTTGCTTACCTTAGCAGTCATATACATCAGATTATTAAGCACCAGTGATGTGGCTTCAGGAGAGCCCCAGCCGTTTCCTTTCAGTCCGCAAATGACAGCTGTTTCCCCTTCTTTGTCCTTTACTTCGTCCTCTGGGGTGCTAGGACTCGAACCTGGGAGAAGAAGCCTGCTGTCTACAAGTTCAAGGTTATGAAGCCATGGTAGCAAGTAGGTAAGCATGATTTGGCGCCCATTTGGATGAGTTGTTGGGAATCGCTGACTTACTTCTAAAAACAAAACAAAACAAGACTCATGGGATCCTAGATTTAGAAGCTAGACTACGAAACATTTAGTACAACCACAAGCCCTATCAAATGTTTTTCTTAAAAAGCCTCAAGAAAGCTGATTTCAGACGTTTTTGATACTTATTAAAAGCAAAACTTCTGTTTATATGGGTAGAATTACATTGTACATGTGTTATTTCCAGCAACTGACTGACTACTCAGGTTCTGTTTCTCTGTCTCAAGGGTGAGCAACTTTGGGAGATCCAGGAGCCATTTTCACCCCCTAGAACCTGCCCTCGTGGTGCTGAAAAAAATAAGAAATGGCTTCCAGAGTGGCTACAAAGTAGCCAAAGGATCAAAGTTAACTTGTTTTCAAGCTAATTTGACCCTTTTGGTGCTCCATAGTACCTATGGAGCACTAAAGGGATAAAAAGGATCAAAATGGCTGCTCTGGATGCCATTTTGGTGTGTGTGTTTTTAAATACAATTTTGGGGGCTGTGGTGGTTGGGGAATGCTGGGAGTTGTAGGACTTTTTCTGTCTAAACATGCATAGGATTGCATCTTTAATGTTAAAATCATTTGAAATTAACATCATTGATTGAAAGGCAACAAGACTAACATTCCAGTAAATCCAAGGAATGAATATAGAGTTTGGAAACAACATTTTAAAATTCTGCTTTGCATTCAAATGTATCCTCCTAATGTACAGCACAATGAAATGATATATACAGTGAAATGACAAAGAAAAGCAACATAAAAATTTAACAGCAAAAACATTAAGGAAAAAAATTACAGGCTTGGTCAAATTTACCCAAAGTTTCAAATCTGTAGAAAGTTTAGAACTACATAAAATAAGAAAGTTAAACCAATGCCTCACAAATAATTATTGTACAAACAGTACAGGAAATGAAGAGCCAAAACTTTACTGCTCTTAGCACAAAGCAGGGAAAAAAGATGAGAAGATAAAATGCCTCCCCGAGATCTGGACTTTCACTGATGCAGACCTTGTTTGGGGTTCCACAAGGGGATTATAAGCCACCTCTTCAGCAAATTACCTTTGGCAAAAAAAATATGAGTAGAAACTTGTACCTGAAAACAATGGAAGTGTGAGCTCAGGATACATTCTTGCCAGTTCATATGACAGATGAGCTAGCGATACGCTGTAAAGTGGTGGCAATGGACCATGAGTCCCATAAAGAATACTGCCAGGTCTTTGCTCAGCTACTTTCTTTGAATAAACAAAAAGCTTAGCCTCCAAAATCTAAAGGAAAGATGAAAAATGGAAGTGGTAGAACAGGTTTTTATCATATTCATATTTTAAAGGAGTTGAATGTCACAAAATTATCTACAGATTTTGCCATAACTTCTTTATCTGGCAGAGAGTGCTTAGGGTTGTTTTTTTTTTTTGCATTTGTAGCAGGGGCAAAAATCACCCCATGGCCTATGTATTGGAATTACGTCTCATCTGTTTCTCTTCCTCCTCCCACTGTGACAGTATCAGTCCCATCAGGTGAAGCTTTGCCCTCAGAAAATGGCCCCTTGTGGCTTTCCCTCCCTCCCTCCTTTGATCTCTTGCTCCATCTTTTCCTTCCACTCTGTCCACCCCTGATCACTTTATAGGAGCCATGACTCCTATGTACACCATGCAGAGCTGCATGTCCCCAAACCCTGTGTTCTTACAAACATCTCCAGCATAGCCCAACAGCTGGTATCCTAAGGATATTGTTGAAAATAAACAGTCAGCTTGTAGACAGAACCCTCCCTTGCTCCCTCGCCCTCTCCTCGTAGGCTCCAGTTCTATAGCATTACAGTTTGTTACAAAGGATTCTTGCGATATCTGCATACTAGACTGTCAAGTACGAAAACAAACAGGTAATACATTGGTAAGAGCAAGGGAAACTATACAGTTTTTTTGCTTTACCATATGGTTTTAAAGGATTTATTTCATACATGCCTGCATGAGTTGCATAGAAATTTCATATATCTCTCTATTGGTGTCAGATGCTTTAAACAAGACTAGATTTAGAAGTGTCACAATATCAAACGGGTAATTCCTGAAAGAACAAATAAATGTGATTATTCCATAGAGTTTCTTTATATAAAAAAAAATTCTCAACTGCTTTTCAACAAACACCCACACACATACTCATGGCAACACAGAATAATCAATAAATCAATCTGTCAAATAAGACAATGAACTATACCAAATGTCATTAGTACACATTCAATTTTATACCCTGAAATACAAAAATGATAAATCTTTCTCAAAAGGCAGCTCTGAAAGATAGCTAATTCCCAACTATACATACTTTAAAGTTACTTACAAATGCAAATAGTTTACACCCTGAGCCTAAATTATTATACAACTAACCACCCAATACCACATTTTGTGTTTTTTTTTCTGCACTTGCATTAGAATCTCAGAATACACATAGTCACCTGCCTTCTGCTGCTGTCAAAATTAAAGCAATCAGGATATTTATTTCAACAAATAAATGTTGGATCAGATACCTAACTGCAGGCACCCAATTTAGAGATTTTCTCAGTGTAATCAAGGTGATGTAAAACAGGCAGAAATGCAAAGAATGTTACTGCATAGGAGGGGGAAACCCCTGAGGATATTGTTGAAAATAAATACAGGGAAGTGTGTTCGTTTCATTTCCTGTATTACTACAGTATTTAGCATTTGGTTATTTCTTGTGATTAGTGGAATTCCAGAGTTCGTTGTTTTTTACATCTGAAGAGAAATCACTAGAGAAATGTTCCATACGAGGCCCGAGACTAGGAGCCAGTCAGTTCATATTAGGGTGCTCTGGAACAAAGGAAACCACGACTAAGAGAGCAGTCCTATGGCCACTAGACTCTGCCTAGAGGGCCATTGGATTTTTTGGTTTACTGGCTCCGAGCTTGTAGACAGTGTTCCAAGCTTGAAGACGGGAAACTGCGCTCCCTGCCCCTCCCCCTCACAGCTTGTTCAGGGAGAACCGCGGTGGCTGCCTCTCCATGCTTGTAAAATGGAGTGCGGAGGGGGCGAAAAGGGAGCATTCTCAGGGGTGGGGAGGGGAGGAGGCCACATAAGCCCCTTTATGTTGCTTCCCATGGGGTCTCCAGGCCCATTCCCACTCCTTCTCCACAGCCCCGGCTAGACGTACAAAATGACGCACCTAGCCAAGAATGCAGGGCGGGCAGAGCACAGAGGAGAGGATCCCCTCTGTGCTCTGCCCAACCTGCACTGGATAGGCATCAGCCTCTGAGTTTGGAAGCTGACGTCTATCTCAATAGCATTGTACCCTAAGTGTGCAATCCTTTGCATGCTTTGACAGAAAAAAAGTCCTACAACTCCCAGCAACTCCTGGGAGTCAATGACCTTTTTCTTTCTAAATATGCATAGGATTGCACCCTAAATGAAACCCTACTGCAGATTATTCGAGTTGTTCTGTTAGTGTTATTTCTCCATCCAAGGAAGAACCCAGGAACTTCCTTGTCCTTTTTGCATATGGTTGGCTTCATATGGATGACAGATTGTGAAGCTACTTCCATGGTGAGTGAGACATTTATAAAAAAGTTGGATGGCTCCTGGAGTGCATTAGAGTGAAGTGAAGGGGAAGCGTTTATTACCCCTCTGGAACTTACACAGTGCACATAAACATCTATCTGGAACTCTTGGAGGGAGAAATTGATGAATGCAATAAGCACTTATCAAGTGATATCTGAACATGTGCCCATGTTTTTCCTTTTCCATGGGGATCTACATTGCTTAGAGAACCATTATATGATGGATTCAGATGCTATTGTAGAAAGTCAACAGAGCATGAGAGAAAAGTCATCTTGAAAACTCCACAACCCACAGTTACTTGGAGATCCCAGATCACTAGCTCTTTTCACCTGAGGCAATTGGCCAGAACTAGATTGTGACTTGCAATCGAAAATTTGGTAGTTAGTTCAATGTGAAATTCTACTTACACTGCTTCTCTTTGGTACACTGCTTTGACTGTCATTTCTTTATTTTTTATTCTCCAGGCAGCTCAACATATTTCCCCCCCTACCCCCCATGGTGGTGATATTCATAGAATACAAGCATTTTTGCAAAGAAAGTATATGTAGTCAGTATATGTAGTCAAACATGTCATACCCGGTCCCAGTTCTTTTCTCCAGTATGGCACCAAGTTATAGAGGTGTCTATTTTCAAGGGTAAGTGGAAAAGTATATTACCTAGCTTTAGAGCTTCTGCTTAAAAATATGTTTATTCATTTCCAGTTACTCACCTCTGTTCTATCATCTCCAGAGTGTGGATATCCAGAAGCTATACTAACCAATACCAAATATGCTTGAGATTATAACTGATTCTTTTAATGTTTCCATCAAATTCTATAGAACTTAAGTCTATTCCTATCCGGCTCTAGGGTTATTTAAAATATCTCTGTTTTTATTACACAGATCCTTTTTCAGACTCCAACTTCCCAGCATTTCCTACTTTAAGAATTATTGATACCTGCTTCCACACACAGTTGCAATGGCTTTGAAGCATCCTGAAGCAAGTTGGTATGATCCAGTATAACACCGGTCTATAGCCCAGTTGAAGAGGTTTATTTGGTCAGGATTTAATTCCAGCAGCAAGACGACAACTTCATAGCCAAGCTGATGAACCTGAGTACACAGAGAATGGCATAGTGTCTTGAAATAACACATATAATATTTCTATCATTAATTAAGAGCATAAATATAAGAACTGCCTGGCTGAATCAGACCAAAGCCCATCAAGAGCAGCATCCTGTTTTAAGCAGTGGCCAGCCACATGCCTTTGGGTGCTCACAAGCGACATTAAGGCAATAGCTATTCCTTGTAGCTTTACCCAGCATCTGGTAATCAGAACTATTCTGCCATTATGATATGTGTCACATTCCTTCGTCCTCCCCCTTCACAATCAACACACTCCAAGATACCAGGCTTCAGGCTCACTACTTTATTAGTTAATGACCAGGTTCTTTACAAACACAAATTCTAGGAAACTCTTAGGCTACAAAGGAAACGGCTATTCCACACAATTAAGAATACCAATAGAGAAGCCAAAGTGGAAGTTAGAGAAGTTGCCGGCAGTTTGAACAAGAACTTCCTGGCCAGACTAGCTTAGGGAGGATGCCCCTCCCTTACAGTTGCTCCCTCCTATGTAGGCTTTCACACACAGCCAACCTTGTGGAGCATCTGAGCTCTGCCTCTAACTTTTCCCGCTTCGCTCTGCGACGGACCCTAGCATCCCTCAAGTCATGACCCTCACTCTCCTCCTCTCCTGAGATCTGGATTCTCATGGAGAGGAAAGGGGGATGGCCTTCAGGCTGAGCCATCTGTGTGCCAAGTTCTTGGGAAAAAGGCCTTGCTGTATCTGAGCACCCTAGGGCGGGAGCCTCCCCCTGTTCTGGCTGTTCCCATTCTTAATCTGAGCTGCTAGCTATCTCCACATGCTCAGATTCATTCTTGACAATATGTATATATGTATGTATGTATGTCCCCTTCATGGATCATTGCCTTGTTGTGGCGAAGGGGCTTGTGTAATTCAGTGAAGCCATAAGCTATGCCGTGCAGGGCCACCCAAGGCGGACAGGTCATGGTGGAGAGTTCTGACAAAATGTGGTCCACTGGAGAAGGAAATGGCAACCCACTCCAGTATTCTTGCCAAGAAAACTCCATGGAACGTATCACAAGGCTAAAAGATATGACACCGGAAGATGAATCCTAAAAGATGATGCTGTTAAAGTGCTGCACTCAATATGCCAACAAATTTGGAACACTCAACAGTGGCCACAAGACTGGAAAAGGTCAGTTTACATTCCAATTCCAAAGAAGGGCAATGCCAAAGAGTGTTCAAACTACCGCACAATTGTGCTCATTTCACATGCCAGCAAGGTTATGCTCAAAATCCTACAAGCTAGGCTCCAGCAGCATGTGAACCGAGAACTACCGGAAGTACAAGCTGGGTTCCGAAGAGGCAGAGGAACTAGAGATCAAATCGCCAACATTCGCTGCATCATGGAGAAAGAACGAGAATTCCAGAAAAACGTCTGTTTCTGCTTCATTGACTACGCTAAAGCCTTTGATTGTGTGGATCACAACAAACTCTGGCAAATTCTGAAAGAGATGGGAGTACCAGACCACCTTACCTGTCTCCTGAGAAACCTGTACAAGGGTCGAGAAGCAACAGTAAGAACCAGACATGGAACAACCGATTGGTTCAAAATTGGGAAAGGAGTACGACAAGGCTGCATATTGTCGCCCTGCTTATTTAACTTATATGCAGAGTACATCATGAGAAACGCCGGGTTGGATGAATCATAGGTCAGAATTAAGATTGCTGGGAGAATTATCAACAACCTCAGATACGCAGACGATACCACCCGAATGGCAAAAAGCGAAGAGGATCTAAAGAGCCTCTTGTTGAGGGTGAAAGTGGAGAGTGCAAAAGCTGGTTTGAAACTCAACATTAAAAAAATGAAGATCATGGCATCTGGCCCCATCACTTCCTGGCATATGGAAGGAGAAGAAATGGAAGCAGTGACAGATTTTACTTTCTTGGGCTTCAAGATCACCGCAGACGGTGACTGTAGCCATGAAATTAGAAGATGCTTGCTCCTTGGGAGGAAAGCTATGGCACACCTAGACAGCATAGTAAGAAGCAGAGACATCACCTTGCCGACAAAGGTTCGTATAATCAAAGCTATGGTTTTCCCAATAGTAATATATGGCTGTGAGAGCTGGACTATAAGGAAGGCTGAGCGCCAAAGAATTGATGCTTTCGAACTGTGGTGCTGGAGAAGACTCTTACGAGTCCCCTGGACTGCAAGGAGGTCAAATCAGTCCATCCTAAAGGAAATCAACCCTGACTGCTCATTGGAAGGACAGATCCTGAAGCTGAAGCTCAAATATTTTGGCCACCTAATGCGAAGAGAAAACTCCCTGGAAAAGACCCTGATGCTGGGAAAGATTGAAGGCAAAAGGAGAAGGGGACGGCAGAGGATGAGATGGCTAGATAGCATCACCGATGCAATGGAGATGAACTTGAGCACACTCCGGGAGAGAGCGGGGGACAGGAAGGCCTGGCATGCTATGGTCCATGGGGTCACGAAGAGTCAGACACGACTGAACGACTGAACAACAACAACAAATGTATGTATGTATGTATGTATGAATGAATGAATGGTCTTGGACACTATTTTTAGCTATTATGACTAATAGCCACTATGCATGTCTACTCAAAAGTACATCCCACTGAGTTCAATGGGACTTACTTCCAGGCACGTTTATATAGGATTGTTGCCTTATTCTCCATGAATTTGTCTAATCCTTTTTTGAAACCTTCCAAGCTAATGGTCTTCACCACATTATTTCATTGTGAAAATGAACTCCATAAAGCTATTTATGTACTGTGGGGGAAAACATTTTATGGTCTGAACCTACTGCCAATTCAATTGGTTGAAGGTATGTACTGTATGAGGGACTGCAAGATCTCTCTACCCATTCTTGCCATACTAGTAGTATTTTATAAAACTAGTTCAAGTACCTCCTTAGTCATCTTTGCCCTAAACCTAACCTCCTCACCACCCCCAATTTATTTACCTATACCTTATTGGGAAGATGTGGCCCATTGAATACAATAGGAGTAAGCCCCATTTAATTCAATGGGATTTATTTTTGAGTAGACATATATGGAATTGCACTGTCAGTTGTCCTTTTCTGTATTTTTTCCAGCTCTATGACTTTCTGTTTATTGAACTGAGGGTGGTCAGAGCTAAATTTCCTCCTAGCAAGTGAGTGGTTGGATGGGCTGTACAACTGCTTTACTGATGCAAAAAACAAACCCTGATATTAT
The DNA here is from genome assembly GCF_057233095.1 of Heloderma suspectum. NCBI lineage: Eukaryota > Metazoa > Chordata > Lepidosauria > Squamata > Helodermatidae > Heloderma > Heloderma suspectum. The sequence goes on along the minus strand of NC_139460.1, from coordinate 39,183,690 downwards.
GCTTGCATTTCATGGGTGTTCAAGCAACGGAGTGGGTGTGAATGTTCCAAGGTATAGCAATTATTTGCAGTAAGCTCAACCTAAATTGCATGGCATTATGCCACAGAACAGCACAATGTAGATAAGAGTTTGGAGGGGGAGTTCTCCATGTCTTCAAATGTCTGTAGCTCTCATGATTGTACCGAAAAACACAGAAGCACATGAACAAGAGGTCTAGGCAAGGCTTCCACTGATTGGCCAACACTTTTAGTGGTTGGTACAGCTTTCTCTACATCTACAATTTTGTATCTCTCTAATCCTATTAGCTACCTATCTCCTCCCCTCAGGCCTTCTGTCTTCCCACTCAATTCTTGGCATCCTTGCCTTCACCAAAATATTCCAAGGTTATGCCAAGTCTTGGAAGTAGAATAAATAAAGCTTGGAAGTAGAATACATTATGAAAAGTGAGTGAACTTATTTGCACATTTAATTCCAGGCACGTACAAAACGCTCTATCTATATACACAGAAACTACTCTTAAATGGTTACCGTGAGAGGATTTTAAAATAGGTTCAGAAACATTAAATGTGGCAGAAATGCAAGGAAAACACTGGTTTTCCATGTCACCGGCCTTTTTTTCTCCTAAAGGCAGTACCTGTTTTGGCCTTCCTCTGAAGTTAGTGGGCCTTCCCCCACTAACATTGGTTTGATTTACCAGCAGCTATTTCAAGTAAGCCAGAGGTGCTTTTCCATTTGCAGTGCACAGAGCCTGCAATCAGGTGATGGTATGTGGGATGGAAAGACTTCAAACACAAAGGCAAGCACACACTGAGATCATATTGCCCTTAATCTTTTTGAATGTATAGATTATTACTCTGGAAAAATTTAAATTCATAAACCATATAAAGGTATGTATCTTGAAACAAAAATAATACAGATCTTTTCACTACTTCAACAGTAGTGATAATGGCAACTTCGTTACTGGTTGTACATCCATTGCAGAGATACAGCTGTTTGTCATGCAAAACAATGAAGCTATACTACCTTCAACTGGACTGCATTCAACAAACACATTCAAAATAATTTAAAACGTGTGTATTGTTACTGTATGACTCACCCGTAAATCTTGACAAGCTAAAATATTATCAAGCCATTTGTAGAGATAGCCATCAGGAGAGAGCCCCACGTTGTCAAATACAGGACCACAGCATAGTACCGCTGACATTGCCTAATAGCAGAAAGAAACAGGCTCATTATACAAATGCAACTATGATTAACACATTTTTATGGTTTATTTCAATGCATTGCCCACCAAATGCTGTAGGATCATTGCAGATTCTAAACCCAATGCAACAAAGCAATGTAGCAATGGAGATGTTAAAGGGGCTTAGTGAGGCTATAGAAAGAGTGATGTATAGACTGGTGCTGTTAGTCACTATAAAAAAGTATTGTGCTAAAAATACCCCAGCACAACCCTGGCCAACACATCACTTAAATAAAAAAGACTTTTTATTTGGATGCTATTGCACTCATGTCCTACTTGTGGGTTTCCCATAGGCAGCTGGTTGGCCACTGGGTAAATGAAATCCTGGACTAGATAGATCCTTGGTCTGATCCAGCATGGCTCTTCTTATGTTCTTATTTCTTATGATTTCCATCACTTGTTATATTCCCCTATGGTCTGAAACAATCTACTCTCACCTTACCAGCACTCGGCTCTCTCCAACACATCCCCACTACATATGAATCCAACAGACTCCCACTTCCACTTCTGACTTACTCATTTCATTTGGACAAAGGAGCAGCCCCAAGCATGCTGTTGGTATGAGAATAAACATTCAGTAGTAGTCACAGCAGCAGTAGTCTCCTGTTTGCAATACAGCCAACTATCTCATATTACTTTTCAGTGGAAAAATATTTAATGACCAGTTTTCAAAATAGGTATTTAGAATTCAGAAATAGATGTTTGCTGCATTAAAGCAAATATGTTTAGAATACCAACCTCCCCCCGACCCTCAACAGTACCAAAATCGATCTTGTACAAAAACTGTACAAGAAAATACTGTAGGCAAGTAATTTTGGAAAAAGAAAGATAAATTATTTATGATAAAATAAAGCCCATCATTTCTGCCTCTTTCCATTTTCTAAATTTAAGAATAGCTTATCTAGCATAGGAACACTTATACAGTGGATAGAAGCATGACATACCTTTAAAGCGCAATACTGGTATCTTGTAATCTGATGATTTCTATCACTGTAACGATCCAGTGGTGTAAACATGATACTGAAAGGTCCAGCCCATTGACTAAACAAGATAAAGAGGTGGTGCCTCAAGCTTTGCTGAGGGAAAAGAAATCTTCTATGATGAACTGAATGAAGAAACATAAAATTAGGTTTGTTAATTATTTAGCCAAAGAAAAATGCAAGCAAAATTCTGATGTAAAATGTTGTAGCCCCAGGATGACTCCTGAAATACTTTTCCTGGCTGTGAGCATTGAAAGCATTTTGTAAGAATGCACCATCTTTCCAATGCATTCTTAGCTGATCACAAGAAATGTACAACTACTCAGGGCCTAACTAAATGTGACACGAAGCACGCCATTTGAAAAAGAATGCTTAACACTGTTGCTTTTATTTTGAAGACAAAGAAGCTGATTGGGTGATGAGAAGTGATCATATAGTAAATAGTAAATAGCAATCTCTCCTCCTATCCCCTGCCTCTTCAGCAGAGACTGGAAAAAAGATCAAGGGAGAGGGATTCTCCAGCCATGAAGTCTCCAGCCATCACCCCACCCCACAATAGCACCTCCTCTGAGCTTTGTTACTTCTGGGGGCAGGCAGGAAGCATGTAAGCTATGCAATATAGCAGCAGCTACCCCTATCTCCTTGATGTTGCTCAGCCTCTCTGGGCACCACAGCAAGGACGACTGGGCCCACAATGCTGCCTAGAGAGAAAGTATGAGCAGACCCTTCTGCCTGGTCATTCGCCTGTCATCTCCCTCTGGGCAGTGTAGCATAGAGGAACAGCCACCTCATCCTTTTCCAGCCTCTGTTGAAGGGTCAGGGGAAAGGAGGAGAGATTGCTATTCACTACATGATCGTTTCTCCTCACCCAATTGGCTTCTTTTTCTTCACCATAAAATCAGCAATGTTAAGCATCCCTTTCAAAATACATGTTTTATGTCACACTGAGTTAGGCCCTCAGAAACAAAGATGCAACTCCCAGAATCATCAACAAGAAAGTTGAGTGGATGAGCCATTTGCATCAGGCATTTCCTACATGCCTACAGCCACATGAAGCAATCAAAATGTTCTCTCATGGCTACCTCTTCTGTGGACTACTATGTTCCTATTCCAAATACACAGATGGTAGGGGAACATGACTGTGCCCCTCCCAACATTCAGAACTGGATTTTACAGTTGAATTGGGGTGTATACAAGCACAGAACCTATGCCATGAGAGCTGGTATAGTGTAATGGCTAAGACACTGAGCTGCAAATCAGGAAGCTCCCAGTTCGAATCTCACCTCTGCCGTTAGCTTCCTAAATGGCCTGAGGCAAGCCTCTCTCTCTCTCTCTCAGCCTTAGTTTCCCAACGTGCACATCAGCAATATGGAGGATAATAATACTAACTGACCTTCCAGAGTTATGGTAAGGGTTATAGCTAGATAATACACATGAGGCACTTTGTACACTTTAAAGTACCATATACATGTTAAGTATTTATTATTAAGTAGACCAGCCTTCCTCAACCTGGCGCCTCCAGATGTGCTGGACTGCAACTCCCATAATTCTGAATAACTTGAAATGAAAGCTATGCTGTGTCTAAAAATAATCTTATCATCTAAGAATATTGAATTCGAAAAACAACAAAAGCTATTTTTGCAACTATACTTATTAATTTATTTGATTAATAGCCCCCCTTTCTACCAAAAAGTGGCACTTAAGGTGGCTTACAAAACAGTTTAGAACAGATTAAAACAATAAAACACATTAAAATACAATAAAAACATAACAATGACAGAATAAAAACAGCACCCAGCCCACAGACCCACTTACAGGCCAAAGGCCTTCTGAATAAAGTGGTCTTTGCCTGCCAGTGGAAAGACAGCAGAGAGGGAGTGAACCTAGCTTCCTTTGGCATTGAGTTGCACAGCCTGGGAGCTGCCTCCAAAAAGGCCCTCTCTCACATTGCCACCAAACGTGCGTCTGAAGGTGGCGGCCCTGAAAGAAGGGCCTCTCCAGAAGAACTTAAGGACCAGGCAGGCTCATATGGGAGAAAGCAGTTTTTTGGGTAGCCTGGTCCCAACCCGTATAGGGCTTTATAGGTCTTAACCAGCACTTTGAATTCTGCCCAGAAACAGACCGGTGCCCAGTGAAGCTGCTGTAACAAGGGAGTCGTGTGGTTCGTCTAATGGCCCCAGTCAACCCTCTGGCTGCAGCATTCTGGACCAGCTGAAGTTTCTGAACACTTTTTAAAGGCATACCCACACAGAGTGCGTTACAGAGGTCCAAACAGGATGTAATGAAGGCATGTATAACTGTGGCCAGATCAGATGTCTCTAGGAATGGAAACAGGTGGCGCAGTAGCCTCAGCTGTGCAAACACACTCCTGGCCACTGCTAAGACCTGGGCATCCAGGTTCAGGGCCGAGTCCAAGAGTATACCCAAACTGCAAGCCTGAGATTTCAGGGGAAGTATAACCCCATCCAGCACAGGTTGAATACCTATTCCCTGATCTGCCTTACTACTGACCAGGAACACCTCCGTCTTGTTTGGATTAAGCTTTATTATTATAGAAACCTTTATTTAGAGGAACTTGGAATGAGAGCATTGTGACATGAGTAAAAATGGAAAATTCGTTACTAATGTTGAGAGGATTCCTTGTAAAAGAGGGTTGCCTCATTGTTTCAGATGGTATACATGCACTAGAGCCCATGAACACTCCGCACAGCTGGGTTTAATGCCTTGTAGGCAATGAGATGGATCTAAAGGAAATTTTCAGTGAACATCGAAGAAGTCTGCAGATTGCCAACACTTGGGCATTTTATACTGTCTCAGTAAATGGAATATGTTCAGTTTGCAAAGCAATCTTTTAGTGCACAGGGCATGTAACCATAGCTAAATTAAGCCTGTGCTTAATCAAGAAAAATCAATGAGCATTTTACTTGACGGAAGCTAGTTTTCTAGAGATGAAAGAACACTGTTCCTTTGCAGTTTCTATAATAACCAATTTGCAGCTACAAACCAGGAATGCTGAGCTACTAGGATGCAGGTCAATTTAGGGCCATTTCATATTACAAAATTCCTACAGAGGTTAAGAATTACATTTGAAGTCTGTGAGCAGACATCTATCGTAAATGCTACTTATGTGGGTTTTTCACTGCATACGCGACACCAAAACGCACACTTGCACACTAGTTTCATGTAACAGTCAACACATCATGGTTTTACTTTAATTCCTACATGAAAATGTGCCCTATGTAGACATTTTGTAACATGTAAAGCAGCTTTTAGGGTTCATTTGTTTAAACAGGGTGGAATAATTTAAAAGTATTCTGACTTACATGGGCTATAGATCAAATTGAACGTACAATCATCACTGATGATGAACATAGTTCATATAGGCTTCTAAAGTCCCTAGCCCTTACACTATATGCCCATAATATGTGTAATAATGGCAATATAAAGAACAATGCGAAGGATAGAACAGGATTTGTACAACTGTAGACTTCCCAACTTTTCTACATTGATTACTTGTCTTCGATTCTCCCCTCGTTTCCTTGGTAGCTCTCCCTGTTCTATCTAAGCTCATCTGTATCACATTATCTCTTAACATCTTCTCACACTTCTGCATTCTCAGCCACTACATGGAAATGGCCCCTCCTCTATACCCAACAACTCTTTTGTTAAACACTGCTTTTGTCAAACACTGCTGTTGCTTTTCATCTCTGTGGTTCTGTAATTTACACAATTATCACATCTCCATACCTGGCACACACTGAATCAAGTTAGCAATCATTGCACTAAAATGAGCTCTCATGTCCTTTAGAATTTCAACTTCTTTATCATTTTCAGCTTCCAGCAACATGCGAGTCAGGTCAACATATTCTAAGAACAATGCTCCGAGCGCTAAGGTATCCCGCTCCAAGGCTCCATTCGTACTATGGCAAAGAAAAGTAGAATATGTTATGGAACCATTCAGATAAAATAAGAACTGTGCTTGGCAGGCCAGGGCCAATAGCATTTAAAATATCACTTCCAAGAATGTAAAAAGGAAGTACCTAACAGTTAGGTATAAAAATGTGCCAACTTTATTTTATCAGTGCTCCAAGAAATTACTGTAATCAGATACATAATGGACACTGTCATAGGCATTCTTCCATTTGAAAAGCAATATCCTACCTATCACTTATCACACCAGCATCGGCAAGTAATTCAAAAATACGCAGTAGCTGTAACCGCAGCAGATCTCGGCGCTCACGACGCTTCTTATTCTATGGTGCAGAAAGAGAGGGCAGTATTAATTACATGTATTATACGGATACAAGTCTTAAAAATAAGAGCTAATCAAATCTGGGCTCAGAATCCATGCTTAAAGAGACACGGACTCCTGTTGAATAATTTGAACTTTTTGACTAGCACATATAGACAACAGCATAGATGGCAGATAATTTCCTGCAAGAAACAATATTGATCCTTGAAAGAAGGAAAAAATGTCTGCATTTGTTGTCCAAGATATATTTTCCAAAATACTTTACTATAACAGTGTTGCTCTCTGTTTCAAAGTTTTTTGCTCAAGTAGAGCAGTATATACAGAAAAAGGAGAACTTAAAAGATATATACACTGGAGAAGCTTGGGGCAAAAATAAACATTACTTGGGGGTTTCATTTTAGCTTCTGAAAAAGCTATGGCTGTGTTGTCATTGTTGTTATTTATTACATTTCTATACCACCCAATAGCTGGAGCTCTCTGGGTGGTTTACAAAGATTAAAAACATTAAAAATATAATATAGAGAGATTAAAAACCATTTACATAAAAAACACATGAACAGACAATATACATAAAAGAAACACATATCTAAAACAACTTCAAACAATCAGTCTCAAAAACAGGCAATCATAATCATAATACATTCCAGGATTGATTAAACACTTATCATACACTGCCAAATGCCTGGGAGAAGAGGAATCCTACTGGAATTCATTCACTGGGCAGTTTCCAAGTAAGCCGCTCCACAAGCAGGGCCCACCACTGATTATATGTTGTTTGTGTTTATTGGCTATGTGCGTTTATGTAAAGGGCTATCAAACCTTTTATATTGTATTTTAATGTTTTTAACTTCTGTAAACTGCCCAGAGACTTTTGGCTATGGGGCGGTATAGAAATGTAATAAAACAAATACAGTAAAATTCCATTCCGCAAGCGGGGTCTACCACTGATTCCATTCCACAAGCAGCACCCACTACTTGCACAACAGGGATCTAGTGCTATCTTTAGGAAGCCCTGAAACAAGCAGAAGCGCTCATTTCTGGATTGGGACAGGTTGACAGAGCATCCTTATGCAACCTGCTCCATTCCAGAAAAGAGCGTTTCTGCTTGTTTCCAGTTCCTAGAGAAACAACTTAATCCCCGTTGTGCAAGCCGCAGGCACCACTTGCAGAATGGAATTGGCTTACGCAAGGGCCTGCTTGGATACTGCCTGAGTCATGTCCTTTAATTTCTACAGCTTGGTGAAATAATACCTTTCATTCAAATTGTTTACTGCTTTGGCTCATATGTTCGAACAGATTTATTCAGGGTGAACAGTAGCTCCATTTGAGATGTTTCCTCCACTTCTTCTCTTTCTTAAACCTTCACAGCGAGGTAAACCTCCTTGCATATAAGGAGGAGGAAAACTTTTCAACCTCTGTTAACAGGACTTCAGAGCTTTTTAGTTAACTGTGAAGCAGAGGGATTGTAACTTACCAGGGGCACATCATATGCAACAATCTTGAATACTTTAATCCAAGGTAATTTCTCGACTGTGGACCAAACCTGGCCCATGAGGCTGGCCCCTCCAACCCCCTGGACCTCAGGAGAGTCCCATCTTCCTCCCCAAAGCCCTGTCTCCTCAGAAGGGAGAGGGACTGGGAGAGCAACTGAGCCGTGCCTGCATCACTTCACTCTTCCTTTACCTTCCCCTCTCTGCACAGGGAAGGTGATGGAGGAAAGAAGCCACTTATTTATTTGAGTCTGTTTCACTCCTCCATCACCTTCCCCTCATTGTATGGTGAAGGCAACAGAGAAGCACAGCCAGCCGAGACGGCTTTGTTCCTCCCCCGCGTTCCCTGCATCATGAACGCAAAGAAGGTGTAAAGCCGGCGTCCTAATGAGCTTTGCTCCATCCAGACTTTCCCTAGCTGGGGAAAGCCCTGGTGGGGCAAATATGGCTCCCCGACCAAAGCAGTGCCTGGAGGAGCGCTCCTGCAGGCAGTGCCTTGATCTGGGAGCTGGCTTCTCTCTGCCCAGGCTTTCCCCAGCTGGGAAAACCCTGCATGGAAATAAGCAGGTCCCTGACTGAGGTGCCAGCTGGAGCAGCTCTGATGTCATGGGGCTGGGGCCCTCTCCCTGACATCATCTGGCCCACAAGGGAGTCTGGAGCGGGGCATTCCAGCTACGACACCCAAAAAAGTGGCCCTGCCTTAAACCATCATGAATAGCTGTTTCACATTCAAATAATGCAATTTTAGGCACGTTCATACACAATTACTAGAATGAATGCTTGCCAAATCTCAAATTCATGACACTTTCAACTGACAGTAGTTCTTCCTCCATTTTAAAATCTCCCACTGTTATATAATTTTGCCTGTTACACACATTTATTTATTTATTTATTTATTTATTTATTTATTTATTATTAAATTTATTAATCGCCCATCTGGCTGGTCACCCAGCCACATAAAGGCTAAGTACATCAACCAACCTCTGGTCTTCTCTCTAATGCTTCTTTCATTAGTGGGTGAAGTTCTTCCACTAATTCCCTAGATTTAAAACAAAATACAGAAGGGTAGCCCATGTTAGACTGTTGCAGTGAAAACAACAAAGAGTCTTGTGTCACCTTAGAGACTAACATATTCTGGCATAAGCTTTCCTGGACACTGTCCACTTTCTCAGATGCAACTGATGTAAAAAAGTACAAACTGTCTATGAACAAAAAATAGCTGAAGTATTTATTCCTTATAAAAATAATGCAATAAAGCAGTTTTATCCATGCATTCTTCTAAGATTTATCAGAAGACACTACACAGTAATCCTTTCAAAAAATTTATCACCTATATTTTTGCATTTCTATCCACGAAGCTTAGAGCTCCCTTCCAGTTCATCCCCTCTCCCCCAGATAATACGCCATCACCATTAGGATTTTATTACACTAACAATAAAACAAACCTGGACCATGAGAAACTCATGCTGCATACCTGAAAACAAGAGAATTTGTTCTTCCAAAGCCCAATACAAGTGACTCAGTAATTTCTATGCTTTCAAGTCTCATCAAAGGCACAAGTTGTTTTAATAGTACACCAACAGATGGAGTTCCTATAGCCTAAAAATAACATTAAAATATTTTAATGGATATAATCATTAAAACAACATGAAAAAAGGACCGTTGATCACTTGCCTGTAAAAGGGATTTCTTTGTGCATGTAAAACAGTACATCAGGTGGGTCTTATGAGCCACCTAGTGGTCAAAGGCAAAATTGCCATTCCAATTAAGTATTTTAGGGCGCAATCTTATGGGGATAGGTGGCCGCCTCCAAACTCGGAGGCAACCGCCTATCCAATGCAGGGCAGGAGAAGCACGGAGGGGATCATCCTGCATTTCTCCTGCTCTGTATTTGCGGTTCAACGGCCGATTTCGGCTGTCTAGCCACAGGAAGGCAGAGCAGGGGAGGAGGCTGCAAGTACAACACATAGAATGTGCTGTACCAGCATTTCCGCCTTCCCTGCCCTGGAACACCCCCCGGAACGCCCCGTTTTGGCTGCTCCATGGTTCTCTTGCAAGCACGGAGCATGGAGCCATTCTGCGCTGCCTGAGAGGCAGCACAGAAGGGGGGGGAATGTTGGTTCTCCGGGAACCGACCTCTGAGTGTGGGTTCTGAGGTCGGTTCCTGGAAAACCACATATCCTATGGCCATCTAGCCACTGACTAGCGGCCATAGGATTGCTCCCCCCCGAGAGGCCACCTCCGAACTTGAAGGTGACTGCCTATCCAATGCAGGGCAGGAGGAGCACAGAGTAGCATGTTTCCTCCATGCTACAGCCGCCCTGCATTCTCAGCTTGACAGCTGATTTCGGCTGCCCAGCTGCAGGACCTCGGAGCACGGGGTGGGGAGGCCAGATGACAAATAGGACGTGTTGTACTGGCACTTCTGAACTCCTCACCCCGCCTCCAGGAATGCGTTTTCCCCACTCTGTGCTGCTCTTCCAAGCATGGAGTATGGGGCCAATCCACGCTGCCTACAAGGAGGCGGGGGAGGGCGTGGAGGGCAGTTCTCCGGGAGCTGACCAATCCTATGGCCATCTAGCCGCTGTCTAGCGGCCATAGGATTGCACCCTTAACCACCTTTCCAGCCTCTGAAGCTCAGTTTACAATGACAAGCTCAGGAAGTACTAGGATCAGTGAGAACAACGAAATACAAACAAAAAACACAGGATATCTTCGCACTCTCTGCAGACAGGGCTTGGAAAGAAACCAAGTTTGACAAAATAAGAAAATTAATCCCCACCAGCAGAAACAGCCATAACAGAATCTGAATCTAGGGTGTGGCCCTAATATACTGTTTTACATGCACAAAGAAATTTTACGGGTAAGTGACCAACGGTCCTTTCTCTTGTGCATGTAAACAGTACCTCAGGTGGGACATACCAAAGCTTGACCCATGTAGGGCGGGATTCAACAAAGTAATAGCTGCTTAATGACTGGGAAGGACGTGTTGCAAGACAAGCCTTCCAAAGGCCACCTCAGCAGAGGCAGATAAGTCAATCTTGTAATGTTTAACAAAGGTGCTAGGATTTGCCCATGTAGCTGCCTTACAAATCAATGCAGCAGAGTATTGAGGAAAAAAGTTGCCAAAGTTGTGGCTGCTCTTGTATAATGGGCAAAACATTTGGTAGATGGAGACAACTTCAGGCAGGAATAGGCTAGAGAAATACATGCCTTTAGCCACCTACTCAGAGTAGCATTAGAAACCTTCCGTCCCAAGGAAGCAGGATGGGAAGAAAGAAACAGGGAATCCGACTGCTGAAAAGTTTTGGTTCTGCTGATTGATATAGGCCTTCAGGTCCCTCCTGACAACAAGGGAATACCATTTCTTTTCTGAGGGGTGAACAAGTGAAGGACAAAAAGTGGGAAGAATTAGCTCGTGTTGACAATGAAAAGGAGACAGAACTTTAGGATGGAAAAAGGGGTTAGTACAGAGCTGTGGTGGGTTTTTTGTTTCACTGTTTTCCCTGAAAGGAAACAAGATTGGGAAGGGAGGAAAAGAGAACAGACAATAACACATGGATGTGCAAAAGTTAGGGAGAAAATGGAGAAAACAAGCCTGAGTCAGACAAACGCAGAGATGCGAATCCACGACCACTTCAGTGAGGCAAAATCGCAAAACTGAGTTTCAAAGGTGGGAAAGACAGTTAAAAGACTTAATTGGAGCAGTGATTTTGCCTTTGACCACTGTGTGGTCAAACCCACCTGATGTACTCTTTACATGCATAAGAGAAATTACAGACTACAAAGCATACACTAATGTTACAGGTTGTTGTTGTTCAGCCGTTAAGTCGTGTCCGACTCTTCGTGACCCCATGGACCATAGCATGCCAGGCCTTCCTGTCCTAATGTTACAGGTACTACTGATGAATTTAAAAGACACCTATTACAAGGCAGGATTAAATGGTTCAATAGTAATGGATATAAAAGAAGCATTTAAATGCCTATTAATTTAGGCAATGTCTAAAGGCAAATTACAGGGCTGCACCTGCTTTTGCTTCAGCAGTGTCATGTACTAAGTTTTTCTGGCTGACCCCTCCTATCAGATGCCATTGTCCTCTGGCAAGAATGAGATCACAAACTGGTCCCTGAATCCCACATGGATCTCGATAATATAACGCTGAGGATATGAAAATCCGAGTGTCTGACTGTGAATCATCCCCTATTGAACGACTGGGCCCTGATAACTCACCCTCCTCCACAGAAGAATCTGAAGCGTGTTCTATTACAACAGTACGGGCTTTCGGGCTGGACTTTTACTTTGCAGATAGGGAAGATAATCTTCCAGTTCCAACAGGGAGGGTGTTCTTTTTCCAGGACCAGCGAATCAAGGAACTTTATGTTTATCCCCTAAGCAAGACTCCACCTCAGACTCCCAATCACATGAGATGTGTACCTGAGTAATCGCCAAACTCCCTGTACTTGCATTTTTTGGCTACTGAGAAGCGGCATTGTCAATGGTCCAACTGGGAATTGTACATGGTCTAATTGTGTGTACGCATGTGTTGGGCAATGGCTGGTGGCAAAACTAGGGTGCCTGATGGAAGGGCCTGCAACACTGCAGGGCACACGTGAGTTCTTTGGCCCAACAAACTGTCAATTAAAATGTTGCACACCTCATCCCCCCAACCCCATTTTACAGGAGGTGAGTGTCAGAGGTTTCTCCTCATTACTTCTCTCTTGATTCTGCATGATTTGATCTGAAGAAATGGGGCTGGTGTAGTTTCAATTTGCTCACAAGTCAAGCAGCTGGAAAAGTACCTGCTCCCTTTCTTGCTCCTGAGGTGAATTAGTGGGAAAACATGATTGCAATGTGCCTCAGAGGCAAATGAAATGACAGCTGGATTTTTATTTATTTATTCATTTATTTCATTTCTATACCGCCCAATAGCCGAAGCTCTCTGGGCGGTTCACAAAAATTAAAATGGTTCTACCCTGGCCCACAAAGAGGACTGTAAGGGACCAGACCAGACCAAACCAGGTGAGAGGACCAGCCAGTCATTCTTCAAAGTCCCCAACAGGACATGTTTTGTTTGTGCTCAACAAAACACTTTAGTGCAGGAAACTGAAGAGGTGTCAAGGGCTCCTTGGAGGGCTCTCTCAGTCTAATCCAGTAGCCAAGTCCAGACACAGACAAAGGGATTCTTTTCAAAGCTTTATTCTTCTTTTACAACTTAACAACTCTACAGGTAGCAACTAGATCTGAGCAGCAGCATCCCTATGCCCTAAGTTGGAACAGTTGGTCCCCGTTTGAAAGGCAATTACTGGCAGACCCCTGAATATAAGGACTAGGGAGAATCCTTCCCCTTTTCCCTTGGATCCTCTGGGCGCAACCATTCTTTGAGCGCCAACCGGGCGCTACGCCTCCTTTCCGCGCCCTCCATTTGGCGCCGCTCTCTGCGTCTGCGCCGCGCATCCACCCATATCTGTGCTGGATCACTCCCTGGACTGCTTTCTAATCTAGGAATGTTGGTGGGAGGAATCTCTGTCAGCTGCGGGCCCTGGGAAAAAGGGGCGCGCTCCTCTCCCAGGAGTGACTGCTCTTCCTCCGAATCAGAACTACTCTGGGATTCTATGGGCTCAGTGTCCACCCTGACAAGAGGGTTGTGGAATCAAAAGAAGTACCTGCTATAGGAAAAGCCTGCCTCTTTCTGCTGAGGCATAAGATGACTGTGAGACTGCAAAGGGTGTAAGGCTTTGTTATATACCTATCCTGAGCAGTGGAGCATTTTAGAGTTGCACCAGAAACAACCAGGACAAATCTCCATTTGTCACATGAATGGTATGTGTGTATAAACAGATTAACATACTTCCCATTTTTACTCCTAGCCAAAAAAGGCATCTTGGCAGAGAGTCTCTGTGACTTTGATACGGGAATAAAAGCATGTCCAAAGTAGCACAACTAAGTTGGTAATACCTCTGGGAATACTAGAGTAATCTCTACAAGGCAAAATTGGCCTCTAAACGTTTTAGAAGAGACTTTAACCAGAATGTGAGATTTGAACGTAACAGAAGAAATATCGGTATCACTGTCAATCAAAAGGAAATGCCACCCCTGACCTAGGTAATACTTATTCATTTAGGTTTAATTGACCCACTGAGGTTTTGGGCCTGTGCAGTTGCCTGCTGCCACAGTATGACAACTCATCTATGGGCTACTCATTCTGGGGTGGGTGAGTGGGTAGGGAGGATGCGCCCAAGATGGCTAGATGTGATTTTTGAGAATTAGGTTCCCTATTCTGATCCATGCCAATGTTGCCAACTCCAAGTGGCAATGGATCTCAAATCCAGCTCTCCCATATCTCTAGAACTTTCCCAGAACTATTTCCTATGGAAATAGTAGGTATGCATATACTTTGTACATAGTTTGCAGCTTCTTCTTGGAATCTCCAATAAATCCATTACAAGTGACATTGCATGACATGAACTTTTTTTTATGTGCTGAGAAGGTGGGGGGGGTTTGCTGCTGGTTTTATCTTGGTTTTATTCTGGCCTGTTCTTACTTTTTAGTTTTAATGTTTGCATTTTATGTTTTTAATGTATTGTACACTGCCCAGAGAACTGTGGCTATTGGGCGGTTTTAAAATACAGTAAGTAAATGAATAAATCAAAAGAGGAGGGTTGATTATTGTGCCATAATTACACAATATCTATGATTATATTTGCTTACATTGGCAAAGTGATTTTAATGAAATATGGCGTTACCTTGTTATCATAACTAACAGTACCATCAGGTGTGGTAGCCATGATCTCTGGAGTTGAAACACGCAGATGCCCAGGACTCATAATACTTGGTTTTGCTACTCCAAAGCAGAGAATAAGATAGTTTCTCCACAAAGTTACATAATGGTCTCCACTGCTTGCTGTACTGGTTTTCTTTGCATTCACAGGACTGCTGGAAATATTATTTAAAATAATCATTTTTTGGTTTCACACATTAGTTACTAATATTTTGTTTTATAATTTTCTAAGTGGAGGCACAATAGCTGTTTAAATAAATAAATAAATAAATAAATGACAGTAATAATAGTTTAATAACAACAGAAGCAGGAATAGTATATGAGGGCTGATTAAATTCAATATAGCTAAAAAATTAAATTCAGTTATTTAAGGGGAAAATGTTGAACGTCAGTTGTGCAGTGAATCCTTTGCAAGCAAAAGATCCTACATTCAATCCCCAGCATCTCCAGGTAGGTTTAAGAAAGATCCCTGTCTGAAACCCTGGAGAGCCACTGCCAATCAGCGAAGGCAATACTGAGCTAGATGGGTCAATGGTATGACTCAGTATAATGCAGCTTCCAATGTTCTTTACTATGGCTACAGCAAAAAGAGAGCCTTCAGTGTTATTGTTTCTATAGTAAAATGTAAAGAAGTGCTACACAACTTAATTTGTATAATTCTCATTGCAAATCTGTGAAAGAGTTCATCACAATTATCATTTTACAGATAAAGAGCTAAAGCTGAGACACAGAGTTTTGCCCAGTACCACCAATGGAAGCCATAGCTGAGCCAAGATTTTAAAGCTGGTATCCCAAGTCCAACACTTTACACTGGACCGCGCTGTCTCACAAACCATAATTTTTGATATCAAAAGTATATAATTCTGATATTTTCCTGGATAATCAGATTTATTATTAAAACCTGAGATCATAGGGGTTGTATCCAAAGTTAGTCCAACTTAGAGTAGATCCACTGGTTAGACTAATACTGGATACAACCCAATGGATACAACCTATAGAATGGATCTAACTATGTAACAGAAGCTTGAGAACCAAACTGTAATGAAATAATAGTAGAACTTACTTTGGATCAACCAAAGGCATGACCAGCTGTAGCCTTGTAAAAGCGTAAGGCCAAGCATAGCTAAGAGCTGTAGGACAATGCTTTGGTAAATTCTCTTGTCTAAGAAAACTGAAAAGACAGAGAACCCAGGGATCTTTGACTGACTGTGCAAATATCCAGACATGGGAAGGGCTTTTTACATCATAATGGCTATTAACAAGGACTGCGTTCCATTCTACCAGCCACTGCAAATCCACATTATGTGTTAATGGTAATGCTGTCTGTGGAAAGAGATTTAAAAAAGAAAAGAAATCACCACCATCATCATATTATCTCAGAGGTTGGTATGCATTTCTGTATTTTTTTCGTAAGCTGCCCTTCCAGACATCCAGGCTTGATGTCTGCTTCCAAATCTCTCTTTGGGGAAATGAAACACACACAACTTATAGTGTATTTTTGCTGAACCACTAATCCTACATTCAGGATCTAATTCATTTATTTTATTACATTTCTATACTTGAAGCTATCTGGGAGGTTAGTAAAACAAAACATAAAACCATAAAATACAATGACATACAAGCTTCTTACTTACATGAAGAAATTTCTCTTTCAGTGCAATCTATTTTTTCAGCACATGTATGCAGAATGCTTCATTCTGCATAGATCAAAATCAGACTAAGGCTTATCTTTTGTTTCTTCCCTAATTAACTTGGCTAATTTACTGCATGCCCCATTCCTAGATTCTGCCAATACATCCTGATCCAATGACTGTTTAAGTAGGAGTGCTATTCCTCCAGAGGGTCCAATACATGCAGGGATTGGAGCTATCCATTAAATTAATGAGTCAGCCTGAATGTACAATACATCTGAATCTGAATGCCTGGAAATCTTGGGATGGGGTTGATAATTATGTTATGTCACTAGTTATTACCTGAGTTTCAGCTAGAAACTGAGAATATCAATACAGCTACAATTACAAGCCAAAGTACTGGAATTGCAACAGTGGATTATAGAGATTACCTGTGCTCTACTGAGTAATAAAATTCAATGCCTGAAGCAATGGAAAATATTTTTGAATATACCTTTTGTCTCTGCATTCCTGAATGTTTTTGAACACTGCATAGTTTCTGTTTCTTTAGCACATGTGTATTGATCAAGAAGCCAGGAATAACAAGAAGGTACTTACTGAATCAGAAACAGCCACATGAATGAAACTGTCCAGAATAGAAGAACTTAGTTGGTCCATGACATCAATCATAGGCCTATCATCATCCTGTACATGTGAAGGTGACATCAATTAATTACATTCAACAACAAAAGAGTCCTGTGGCACACTGAAGATTAACCCATTCATTGTGGCATAGCTTTTGCAGGCTACAGCCTACTTCATCAGATGCATGAAATGGACATTGATGGATACATAAACACATACACAGGACTAGAGGGGAGAAGCATTTGGAAGGTGAAATTAAAAGAAGAACAAACTCATACTGAAAGGAGCGACAACATATATGAGTCAATCAATTCAAGTGGATAAGGTTAAATCATTGATGGTCAACACGCCTATGTATGAATCCAGGCACACCCAACCCTTGCAGGCAGGTGTTCAGTCTATATGACACCACAGGAAAATGAGCAATTAGGGCCAAATGTTACACTTAATGCATTGCCTGTACCTATGTCTTCCTTTTTTCTTTCATTAATAATTAGAGATGTGGGTGGGTGGGGGGATCCTTACCGGGAACACAGCATTCTGGGAAGGAGGTTTATCTTTTCCCTACTCAGTGCAATCAGAACTAAAATCACCCAGAACCATCCCGTTATTTGGTCGGAACATTAAAAGGTGCATAAGCATACATCTCATATGTAGCACAGCCCAATAATTATGCTACAGCAAGTTCCGGATCTTGTCAGAGTACTCCCCTTATAATAAGCACAACGATTAATCTATCAATACAATTAAAATGATTTGTTTCAAATATTATAGCTATGATGAGATTTACATCTGACAAAGTGACTGGGTCACGCAACACAACAACCCACACTCGAGGTTGAGTATGGATTGAGTGCAGGTTGTCATCAAACTGCAGATTGTCGTGCTGTGTGAACCTGTCGTTCTCCATCAGGAAATCCATCATCCAGCCTGAGCAATGGTTCAGGTGAGGAGGGTCAGCGTGGTCAAGATGGCTGGGTTAGGTCTGGAACTAGCGTTAAGTTTCAGGACCTTAGTCAGCAATGCTGGTGTTAGAGAACTAACAAATTCCTCCAGCAGAGTCTGGGACCAGAGTCTGTCTGAAAGTTCCACCCTTTCAGGTGCTGCATCTGGTTACTAAAGGACCAGCAGCCTCTTCCTCCATGCATTGGCTTCTCCTAGGGAATGAAGATTGGAGAAGGGGGACAGTTTGGAACTGGTCCCCAAGGTCTCCCTGTTCACTAGAGGAGTCTGAAGTCCAGTCCTCGTGCTCAGAAGATAGTGGCACCTCCTGGGGGTTACATGGACAAAAGGCAGTGGGCCCCACTTCAGAAAGACCAGGAACTGGTTCAGATGCCTCCCCAGTGTCACTGTCACTGGAGGCTTCAGTTTCTGAGGGATGTCAGTCCTGGGCCATGATAGAACCTAGCTGTGCTAGCAAACCATGGTTTGTTAACCACGAACAAACCACAGTTCACAACCCAACAAGCAACTACGGGTTCTCTTTGTGGGTTGTTCGTAGTTAGCACAGCTAACCACATGGTTTGTTAGCACAGCTGGGTTCACACAGCACAACAACCCACAGTTCAACAACAACCCACACTCAACCCATACTCAACCTTGAGTGTGGGTTGTCATGTTGTGTGAACCCAGCCAGTATGTGTGAATATTTATCTCCATTACTTATCTCCATGTATGTGATTTCTAAGAACTTCTATTTTATTTCATGTGCTTGCAAGTTAAAACATCAACTATAGCTCAACACGAAGTTAATTGTTGGATTTACACCAATGTTTGCAGAACAGAAGTACCCATTAGAAAATTCCATACAACTTAAGACATCTTCTATTGATGGCCTGAAAATCTAGCTTGCTGTTTACTAAAACATTCCAAAGGCATGAACACAACTTATTTTGTTCTGCACTTAGCAATTAAAGTGGGGCTACTAACCAGGAAAAAGACTCTCCATGCTTTTGTCCTTGACAAACAAGAATTAGTATTCTCTATTGTGCAACAAAAAATGCAGTTCACTCAATCTGATATATAACTTGCCATCTAGATGGACAAATTGTATCAGACAATTTGATCTTAGTACAAATAAATACTGTCAAGCAACAAGGATAAAAAAGAAGAAATCAGCTCAGTCCAAGAACCAATTTTATAATATTCCTGCATTGGAAGAAATGCTAACACAGAGGGCCCAACGACAGAGAAGCAGCAAAGACGTTTTCCAGCAGAGAGTATATTTATTATAAGTTTTCAAGTTACATACTGCCTTATTCTGCCTAACAAGAAGCCTGAAAACTTGACACTGCCATCAAAATATGCTAATCTAGGAGGAGGCTTCATTTTGCCCACCTGGAATGCAACTCACCAAACAACCAATTCAAGGAACCCCACTGAAATAAATGAAAAGAATGCATCATGATGGGTTGCACAATTATCATTTTTAACATATAGTGGATAAACGCAGGTAAGGGACTACAAATCAAAGGAGTCACAACTCTAACCATAAAACATTCAGTCAATATTTTAGATTTAGGGCCCAACTAAACATGATTTCCGGATATCCATCCATGAGGCAAATAATGGCTTTTGGGGAGGAGGATTATCAGGAAAATAATGTAGGGAAAATGGTTTCCTGTTCCCCCAACACAATGGTCCCAATCTGTCCCCTCACCCACAGCTATTATTCTTTTGTTTTTAATTGTCTAGCTTGGGCCTCCCTCAACCCATTAATTCTCATACCTACATCATAAACAAAAGTAAAAATTAAAAGAATCTAAAAGCCAGATCTATGGTAGTTTACTGAAAAGCAAGTCCCACTGACTTCAATGGGGACTTGCTACAAAGCAAGCATGTACAGAACTGCAGCCAGATCTTCATTTTTAAAGCATAAGCTTAGGTGGTCATGATAAAATTTCATTTTAAAAACACATTATCTAGGAAAACTGAATTTGTGATACAGGAAGGCAAGACCATACCTCTGCTTGTCCCAGGGCATGAAATAAGGCACGGATCTCTCTGAGAATCAAAACTGCCAGTTTACGTGTGGCAACCTGGAAACTGCAGAGTAACACTAGTGCAAAACCTTCAACAGCATGTAGAACACTGGAATAAGAACTTCTCTCAGCCTGTGTCCTATGACTGGATCCATTTGGTATCAGCTGCAATACAATTTATGTATTTATTCATTCAATCATACATCCTGCTCTGACCCTTAGGCTCCAACAGTTCACAACATTCTAATAAAGAAAGAAGAAGAAGAATGTGCAATTTGAAATGCAAAAAAATGAAACAAAAATAAGGATACTATGTAAAATATACAACCACCCCTAGTCTTCTATGCCTGTCACCTACTGAAAGGCTGCAACAGGTTTCCCAAGCTAAATCAAACTTCTTTACAAAATGAAATTGGAGGTATGTGTCACTCTTAAACCCCTGACGGATTATTTTCAGGGTCAAACTATATGTGATGTTAAATACGTGGCTTGGCATTCTATGTATCTTTTTACAAGTAAAAAGGAGCTGTTGAGGGGTATATCAAGACGGAGACTGTGGCATGCTGGGGCGGGGAGGTTAAACTTTTCATTCCATGCCACAGATCCAACAAACCCCCCTAAATTCCCCTTCCCCCAAGCTGTAATTAGCCCATAAATGGAACCTCCTGTTGGTACCAATATGAGCTTCTCTTCCATGCAAAACAGCAGCCGAGGGGCGGGGGGGATTTTCAGCAGGCATGGGAAGAAAAGGTTAAACCCCCTAACCCTTGCTTGCTGTGGTCCTAACCCTGATCAGCCCCCTCCAGAAGCTCCTATTTATAGTTTTAAAAAAGATGTATGTAATGTTTCACTTCATGTTTACTTTGGCCCGTGAGAGTATATAAATCACTGTCAAAGAATTCCAACCCACTGTGTTTCCGCATGAGTCACTGTTGTGGGCACGCTTCTGACTGGAAAGTGGCCAGCCAAGAGCAATGGCTCACATGGAGGTTGGGTTTGCACCATCAGCGGGGGAAAAGAAGCCACCATGGCTTCTTCCATCGTTCCTGTGTGTGCTGCTTGCGCACCCACCATTTGCCTAATTAGCCATGATGTGGTGTGGGTTATCATCCGAAGCCAGCGTAGTGTGTAGTGGGGGTGGCTTCTAAACCACCCGCAAACCCATGGCTTGTTGTAGGGGTTGTGGGGTGGTTTAGAAGCCACACTCACTGCACGCCACGCAAGGTTTGAAAACGATAGCCTGTCGCATGTAATTAGGCAAGTGGCGTGTGCATGAGCAGAACGCACAGGGGCGGGGGAAGAAGACACAGTGGCTTCTTTTCCCCTCGCTGACCATCTGAACCTGGTCAGAGTCTCAACAGATGACCTCATCTGTTACATCTCTTAACTTGGAGTTATGAACATTCCAGTCACATCCTGAAATCTGACTTGGATTCCTACACTGAGCAGGGGGTTGGACTCAATGGCCTTGTAGGCCCCTTCCAACCCTACTATTCTATGATTCTATGATCCAATACAGGAAGGGCCGAATAACCCACCCCAACAGAAGCTGCTTGGAAGGAAGCCAGGTCAGAATAGTGAATCATGCAGCGACGCAGCAGGATGCTTTCTCTCACAGCAGGTAATTCTGTTGTGCCTCTGCATCAGTTGAATTATCCAGACACATCCAATGCCAGGATGGGGCAGAATTAGCTAACTACAGAAGAAGCTAATTGGAAGGAAGCAAAGCCAGAGCAGTGACTCATACAGAGATACAAGTCCCACACACATCTCCCCCCAATCCCACACCAAGTCTCTCCCTTCCAGAGGTAACATTATTCAAACAGTTACAGAAACCCCAAGCATATGCTCTTCCCCTTTACATCTCCCCCCGCACACCACCACCAACACCCACCCAGGAGCCTTTCCCTGCTCCACTGATAATTGTAAAGGTATACTGTAAAGACAATTAGAGCGAACAATACATAGGAAGCAAGCGATACTAACCGGTTTTATATACTAAACGGTTTTTCCCATTAGATATACTTTATGATACAGCACCAAATACCTATGTCACAATCTTGAGCTGCATGCAGCGGCTCCTGTAACTACAGGTTTCTCTACTTATAGCACAGGGAACATGTGAAGACTGTGGATTGTGTTGTTGACATAACAGATGGGGCTCTAAGGGTGCAATCCTATGCACGTTTACACACAAAAGAGTCAGCATTCCCCAGCTGGATGGGGCTTGTCTTCATGAGTGATTTTGTGCAAAGTTAGAGCAGTCTGAATTCCTTTGCGACAGATGACGTCATCACCAATCCACTGCCAACCAGCTGGTTCCCTTTTGGAAGCCACATTTTCTGAAACTTCTTTTACCACCTTTTTTTTTTGTTTGTTTTTTACTGAAAGTGACTCTCTGACGGTTTTACCACAGTGTGCCATGTGTCCCCCCACCCGCCCCACATTAAATCCTGGGAATACTTCTGTGACCCGGCAGTGACATGGTCAGGGGGGTGGGATGCCCATTCTCTTGTTTCATAGAATCATAGAATAGTAGGGTTGGAAGAGGTCTACAAGACCACCGAGTCGAACCGCCTGCTCAATGCAGGAATCCAGGTCAAAGCATCCCAGACAAGTTGCTGTCCAGCTTCATCTTGAATGCCTCCAGTATGGGAAAGCCCACTACCTCCCTAGGTAGTTGGTTCCGTTGTCATATTCCTCTAACAATCAGGGATTTTTTCCTGATGTTCAGTCGGAATCTGGCTTCCTGTAACGTGAGCCCATTATTCCGTGTCCTGCATTCTAGGATGATCGAGAAGAGATCCTGGCCTTCCTTTCTGTGACAACCTTTCAAGTACTTGAAGAGCACTATCCTATCTCCCCTCAGTCTTCTCTTCTCAAGGCTAAACATGCCCAGTTCTTTCAGTCTCTCCTCATAGTTTCCAGTCCTCCGATCATCTTCACTGCCCTCCTCTGAACCCTCTCCAGTTTGTCTGCATCCTTCTTAAAGTGTGGTGCCCAGAACTGGACATAGTACTCCAGATGAAGCCTAACCAGTGCTGAGTAGAGGGGAACTAGAACTTCACGTGATCTGGAAGCTATACTTCTATTACTGCAGCCCAAAAGAGCATTTGCCTTTTTTGCCACCACATCATGTTGTTGGCTCATATTCAGCTTGTGATCACAACAATGCCAAGATCCTTCTCACTTGTAGTGTTGTTGAGCCACGTATCCCCCATCTTGTAACTGCATTTGGCTTCTTTTTCCTAGGTGCAGAACTTTGGCATTTATCCCTATTAAATGTCATTCTGCTGTTTTCTGCCCAGCGATCCAGCCTATCAAGTTCACTTTGAATTTTGTTTCTGTCTTCCAGGGTATTAGCTATCCTGCCCAATTTTGTGTCATCTGCAAATTTGATAAGCATTCCCTGCACCTCCTCATCCAAGTCATTAATAAACATGTTGAAGAACACTGGGACCAAGACTGAGCCTTGGCGTACCCCGCTCATTACCTCTCCCCAGTTTGAGAAGATCTCATTGATCTCTTTGAGTCTGATTCTGTAGCCAACTATGGATCCACCGGATCATTGTTTCATCTAGCCCACTTTGAGCTAGTTTGCTCATCAGGATATCATGGGGCACTTTGTTGAAAGCTTTGTTGGAGTCGAGATATATTATGGCCACAGCATTCCCATAGTCCACAAGGGAGATTACCTGATCAAAGAATGAGATCACATTAGTCTGGCAGGATTTGTTCTTGACAAACCCATGTTGGCTTCGAGTCATCACTGCATTGTTTTCAAGGTGCTTACAGATGGATCGCTTTATAATCCGCTCCAGAATTTTCCCAGGGATTGATGTCAGACTGTTCTGTAGTTCCCAGGTTCCTCATTTTTGCCCTTTTTGAAGATAGGGACAACATTAGCCATCCTCCAATCATCTGGCACTTCCCCCATCCTCCATGATTTCTCAAAGATAATAGACAGTGGTTCTGAAAGTTCTTCTGTCAGTTCCTTTATTATTCTAGGATGCAGTTCATCTGGCCCTGGAGATTTGAACTCATTCAAGGTAATCAGGTGTTCCTTGACCATATGCCTATCCATCTCAAGCTGCAATCCTGCCCCTTCAGCCTGTACTTCTCCTTTGCCAGGGGGGTCATAGACCCTCTTTCGGGAGACGACTGAGCCAAAGTGGGAATTGAGCACTGCTGCCTTTTCTTTGTCATCTGTTATCATTTTGTCATCCTTATTTAATAGTTGAAATTTCTTTCCTTTGTCTTTTACAATGCACATATCTGAAGAAAGCCTTTTTGCTGCTTTTAGCATCCCTCACTAACCTCAGCTCGTTCTCAGGTTTAGCCTTCCTGAAGCCACCCCTGCAATTCTGTGCTACCTACCTGTACTCTTCCTTTGTAGCTTGGCCACACTTCCTATATGTGTCCTTTTTTGTTTTCAGGTCATCTCTAAGCTTTTTGTGAAGCCACATTAGCGTCTTCTGTTGTCTTCCACCTTTTTTCTTGTTGGAATTGTTTGTAACTGTGCCTTTAGAACTTCCTTTTTAAAAAACTCTCACCCATCTTGGACTCCTTTTCTCATTAGAGTCGCTTGTCATGGGACCTTACTTATCATTGTTCTGAGTTTATTAAAATTGGCTTTCCTAAAATCCAGGGTACGTGTTTGGCTACACTCGGCTTTTGCTTCTTTTAGAACCAGGAACTCAGGTATAACATGGTCACTTTCCCCCAGAGTTCCCATAACTGCTACTTTATCCACTAAGTCATCTCTGTTGGTTAGGATCAAGTCAAGGATAGCCGATCCTCTAGTTCCATCCTCTACTTTCTGTAGGAGGAAGTTATCCACAACAACAAGTCAGGAATTTCTTGGAGGAGTCATGTTTTGCAGAATTTGTCTCCCAACAAATATTGGGGAAATTGAAATCCCCCATTACTACTACATCATGCTTCCTTGAAACTTTGGCAATTTGCTTTTCAAAAGTTTCATCCTAGTCTTCTCCTTGATTGGGTGGCTGGTAGTAGACTCCGACCACCATGTTCCTTTTATTCTTTGCTCCATTTATTTTAACCCAGATGGTCTTGATGGGGCTACCAAGCTCATCCTCCTGTATAACTGTGCAGAGATATGTATTTTTAACATATAGTGCAACTCCACCTCCCTTTCTGTTCCTCCTGTTCTTTTTGAACAAGTTATATCCTTCAATTGCTGAATTCCAGTTATGGGAGTTATCCCACCAAGTTTCAGTTACACCTAACAAGTCATAATTTACCTCCTGTATTAAGAGTTCAAGTTTGTTCTGTTTGTTTCCCATACTCTGGGTATTAATATATAGACATCAAAGACCATGTGCTTTATAGTCTGGCTTTCTTCCTACATGTTTCTGAAGACTATTATTGGGCACTATTAGAGCTGTTCTCTCCATTGTGGTGCATGAGCCTTCATCCACTGTTACCCCCAACTTTACATCTCCCTCCCCTGTAGGATTCAGTTTAAAGCCTTCCTGATGAAGTTCTTCATGCTGTGGCCAAACGCATTCTTCCCAGCCTTTGTGAGGTGCAACCCATCCCTTGCCAACAGTCCATCTTCTAGGGAGTATGGCCCATGGTCCCAGAATTCAAATCTCTCACATCAGCA
The DNA here is from genome assembly GCF_057233095.1 of Heloderma suspectum. Classification (NCBI taxonomy): domain Eukaryota; kingdom Metazoa; phylum Chordata; class Lepidosauria; order Squamata; family Helodermatidae; genus Heloderma; species Heloderma suspectum. The sequence goes on along the minus strand of NC_139460.1, from coordinate 39,158,081 downwards.
CCACCTTCGTAGCCAGTCATTCACCTGGAGTATTTTTCTTTCCCTTTCTGTCCCTGTTCTAACTACTGGAAGGATGGATGAGAAAACTATCTGGCCCCAAAGTTCTTGAGTTTCCTTCCCAAAGCTTCGAAGTCTGACGTGATTTCTTCGTAGCTCTGCTTGGCGGTATCATTTGTTCCCACATGGATGAGATGAAAGGGATACCTGTCAGTGGGCTTTATGAGTGTAGGCAACCCTTCAGTCACATCTCTGATCCGTCCTCCTGGGAGACAGCATACCTGGCAAGTCCATGGGCCTTTGTGACATACTTGGGTTTCGATCCCATGCAGCAAGAAGTCTCTCACTACTACTACTCTTCTCTTCTTGTTGTTGTAGGCCTGGGTTTCATTGCCTCTGCTTGACTGACCTTCAGCCTCTTGCTTGCTCTCATGTGGGTTCCCCTCTAATTCTTCCTCTGCAGGCTGTCCTCCAGTCTCATCCTCAAGTACCTAGAAACGGTTCCATAGCTCCACTGCTTCCACTGATGTAGAGTGGCTTCTAGTTCTTCTGCTCTTAACTGTCACCCTTTTCCAAGGAGTATCCGCTACTTCATTTTTCCTCACCTCAGCACTTTCCTCTTCAGCCTCAGCTTGCTATTCTTCCAACAACGTGATCAACTTGCACTTGTCGCACATGTAGGCCATGTTGTTCCCAGGCTACTTCCCAATGGAAGCGCAGCAGTGATCCCTCATATTATCACAATAGTGGGGACAGTCATTCACCTTAGCTAGCCTGCTTTTAATCATTAACATATCCTCCCCTTCTGTGCATGTTTACTCAGAAGTAAGAAATAAAGCTAGCTCCCCTGCAGTGAAAAGGTTAAAGGCTAACTTTAGTAACTCGCCCTAAAGCACTCTTTCATTTCTCTGGTGCGCTCTTAAATTGCTAGTGTGATGTTGTGCTTCTTTGACGTTCTGTATTTTCTCTGATGTAAAGTCACTTCTCTGTTGTTATGCAAAGTCACTTCTCTGCTTTACCACAGTAATGATCTTTCGCGTTTATGGGAGCTTCTCATTGTGAGCAGGGAGAAGGAGAAAGGTAAACTTGGAAGCAATAACTCCACGGCAGAATGCTGGAATGGGGTGAAATTGGGGCAGGGGGAAGCTCTCAGGGGGAGCCTTCAGAGGCTGCACTCAAGAACTGGGGGTTTTGGCTTCTTCAGGGAAATTTGCACACATGGGGAAAATTAGATGCTCTCTATTCATAATAATGTAATAGTGGGGGGGGGGAGCCTGGACAGGGACAGGAAACAAGCATCTCTCATTGGTTGAGCAGCCCCTGCAAGTTTGATGATGTTCAGTTCTACTCCCCCGGCCCCACCCCGAAGAATGTTTCTTTCAAGTGCTGTGTGACCCCTGAAAGCCATATTTTAAAGGTATGGTACACTTGGCTTATCTTGCTTTGTGTGTCCCTGATGGACCAAAGCCAATTCCATGAAAATCTGGGTAATATTCCACTGTGCATTTCATTGTCGTGAAGATTCCCCCCACCCCCCACCCCCGCTGGAAAATGCTAGGAGCTGTAGGACTTTTTCTGTCTAAACATGCATAGGATTGCATCCTTAGTCTTAGAGCAGACATTTGCACTTTGTTGCACAACTAAGACAGAGTATATCTGCCACTGACCCACCTAAAAGCTTTACCTCTATTGGTCTGTACACAATTAGGTAACCTAGAACATTATCTCCCTGAAATCTCACCTTTGTCGAAGCCTCTAAGGGTATAGAATAATATTGTTCCAGCTGTGATGGCTGAACTGACTTAAAGATTTTTTTTATTTTTTTAATTAATAATACTTGTATACCACTTGATATAATAAAACCTCTAAGTGGTTTACTTGCTAAATTATTAAAAATCGCTATTAAAATGCTCAATAAACAATTATAAAAATGTTAAAAATAAATAAATAGCAGAAACAATTAACAAGATTAAAAGGTAACAGTGCAAACTGAACAAATGAATCTCGAATTAAAAAACTCAGCAATGTACAGGGAAAGTTAGTTAATTATTCTGAATTGTTATATGTACATTTGGAATCTTACCTCTGAAGACCTGCCTTTTATCTGTTCGCTGGCTTTTCCGGGCGTGTGAATTATAAGTTTCCACTGTGTAAGCAATTGTAACAATAATTTTAAGGATGTGTCCAAGAGACTATGATGCACATCATTCACTTCACGCAGCAGGAAGTTTGTGAAGCCAAAAAGCACATCCTCTCTCCAGTCCACAAAATCAACTAACAGGCCCTGAAGTGAATTTTGAGCAATGTGCCGAAGTTCGTCATCCATATGGATAGAAAGCCTGTGTAAAAATAAAGTGAAACTAAAAGTTATGAATAACTTTCATGTCAGAAATTACCAAAGTACCTATTTGTGATCAGCACACATCCAGCCTAGCCAAGTATTAATCTGACCCACAACATTCATAAATTTATTCTCGATCAACATACCAACAGTACCTCTTGCAAGAACAGAACAGAGTACGGTTTTTAAAATTTATTTTATAAAGTCTAAGACTGCAATCCAATACCCACCTACCTGGGAGTAAGCCCCACTGAACACAATGGGGCTTACCTCTGAGCAGACATGTATAGGATTGCACAGTGAGTCACTTTTAATATAAAAAGGTATCAAAGTGCCTTACAAAAAAACTGCAAAGAAAAATAACCAATAACATTGATTAATGAATTAAAAATCTAGTTGTGTTTAAATTCAGAAGATAATTATTAAAGTTTGTGGCTCAATTTCTCCTACTTACAAAAGTGTGTTGTAAAATAAAACCAAAGATACAGACAGTAGCACTCTAACTTTAGTCATTCGGTTACTACAATGAAACTGCTAGCATATGAACATTATCACTTAAGAATTCCAAACCGCATACTTCAGACCAGCAATTTTTCATGGGATCTGCCACTAATAACTGAGAGGGAAGGTAGTAATTAGCATTCGCTCCACATTCCACAGTCTGTCACTGCTCATTTCTGTCTTGTGCTAACGTTTATATCTCAACAGATACATAAGATCTGGTTTTTATGTTTCCTTGAGAAGGGCATGCTATATTCATGTGGTGGAGGAATACCTGTCCTCCACCATAATGATAAAACTTAATGTGTACAGAGTGATCCATGCAAATGTCTGATTCCCAGTTCAAATTATTCTCCCCCATCCCCCACCCACCCCAATCCCTTTAGGTGGCAAAGGGTCAAGACTCATGCAAACTGGAAAAAGCTGGGAATTGTAGGAACTTTTTCTGTCTAGATACACATAGGATTGCACCCTTAGTTGAAGCTAAATCCATCTTGACAACCCCAACTCAAGTCCTGCTCCTTTCGAGCCCATGTGCATCACATCTGTCAGGATGTGTATGGTTGCAGAGGTGCAACTGCAGAATATTCATCACTCGGGCTTGCAACTTCTGGGAGAACTAAGCAATATGTCGCAAGAAAAATGTGAAGACCGATATTGGAAAAATTAGGGTTAAGAAATTAAATTTAACAGGAGTACTAATTGTATCTTCCTGAAATAACTTATTTGGGCTTAACAGGCAATGAATGACTTGGGAAGAGTAACCCTACAAAACAGCAACAGGAATCACCACACAGCAATAATGGGAGCAATAGGTATCTTGTTTACAAACTAGGCTTATTCCACCAGGAATATACAAAAAAGAAAGCAAATGTTTATTGCTTTGCACTTTAGCCCGTGTAGTCTACAACCGTCCTTTGGAATTTGCACCCTGTTGATTTGACACTTGACAGCTGTCTTAGATTTTCATCTAACTGCTTATGTACAGATACTTTCTGAGAACTGTCAAAAGACTCAGATACTATATGCATGACGTTTAGCACTGAACTGTGACTAGAATAATCTATTTGTATGGAAATTCTGATCTTTGAAATAAGGAGAAGACAATTAGCAGGTCAATAACAGAAGGGTCAGTAGGAATGCAGTTTGTTCTTCACACAAACAACATAATCCACAAAAAGCCATGTCCCCGAAATGGCCATTCTAATGTTTTTTGATGGGAGTTGTAGCCCAACAGATCTGAAGGGCACCAGGTTAGGGAAAGCTGCAATAGCACACCACATGGGGACAACTGAAGCTTGCATTTGAGCAGGCCTTCTTCACAACCAAGGCAAATAGCTGGCCACCAGCCAATTATTGTGGCCTGCCATGGGCTTGCCTGCCACCTCTTTGCCATCACTGTTTTTCAGTCGCAGGCAAGCAGCAAGCACAGCGGCTTCAATCCAAGCGCTAGTAGGTGAAGATACATGGCTAGTAGGCTGCATTTGGCTTTGGGGGGGGGCGGTCACAAGTTGTGCAGTCCTGAGCTTTAGGATGGAAGCAGAAATAAACAACAGAGAGTGGTAGTTACCTAACACATGGATTTTTCATAGGCTGCATTTCATAGGCTGCAAAACCCTGAGATGGAGTTAAAAGACTACAACTAATGCATTTGAGAGGCTTCATTTCTTCCTATCCTGGCCACTCTCTCCCTTCCCTTCTTCTGTATCCTCCTTCTACAGTTTTAATCTAGACTGTAAGCTCCGCAGGGCAGGGACCATTTTTCTTCTTCATAATGTTACTCTGGAAGTATCATGTACACTGATAGCATTAAATAGATCAATATGGCCAGGATCAAAAGAGCTATAAAACCAGTAAGCTCAAGGGGGCTTTAGATTTGATTTTTGTCAACAGCAGCCCTCCATGACACATGGCAAACTGCTTTCGAAACTGAGCAAAGTTCAAGGCTATATATACCTTCAAAGAAAAACAAGTCGACAATTCTACCGGCTACTGCAAGCAGCTTAAGTGAGCCTAAGTAGCTCTTTGAATCCCCTAAATAAACAAACTACCTTTTAACATTATGTAAAAGTGAGGCAAGCCTCAGCACAAATGAACAAAAACTGATTGGAGAACACAGTAATACCATTCTCTCCACACCAACAGCAGCCTGAAGAGACTGTTCATATTGATTTATGGAAAGGCAAAAATTCAACACTTCTATATAGTTCCCTCCAGGAAACAGTTCCACAGACTGGAGAACAGCTACACTGTAGGCCCACCAATCAATCCTTTAATGTTACACAACTTACCTTGACAGCAATTCAATCAGCTCTAGTTTAGACATTCCATCGGGAAGGAGTCGAGGAATAGCAGCGACACAAGTCCTGAAAAGGTCAATTTTTGGTTTTCTTTCACCTCTGAAAATAAGGAAAATAATGCAATCGATCACTAAACAATCACTAGATATATATGCACACACATATACGTCTCGCTGCTCCAAGCTATTGTTTTTCATCTTGTGGACTTACTGAATCAAATGTACATAAAGGTTATATCAAGAAATCCATGTAATAAGATACTGCTACATATTCACTCAACTAAAAAATGTCAAAAAGAGGAGGTAGAGCAAACCCTGTATCATGGTCCTTGAAAAGGGGGCCTTTAGCTGCACTGGATATTATTATTATTATATTCATACCCCGCCTTTTTCCCAGTACTGGGACACAAGGAGGCTTACAAAAATTAAAACATATACAATTAAAACATATGAAAATATACAAAAGTTAAAATATAAATTAAACAACAATATAATTAAAATTATATTAAAATATTAAAACAGCATTTTAAAACAGCACTTTAGCAGCTTACCCCCAGGTTCCAACTATGTCCCAAAGGCCTGCTGGAACAAGAATGTTTTAGTCTGCCTCCGGAAACACATCAAGGAGGGAGCCATCCTAGTCTCCCTGGGAAGGATGTTCCACAGCTGTGGGGCAGCCACCGAGAAGGCCTTCTCCCGGGTTCCCACCAAACGTGCCAGTGACCGTGGTGGGACTGAGAGAAGGGCCTCCCCAGAAGATCTCAGAACACAGGCAGGTTCATAAGGGAGGATATGGTCTTTCAGATAACCTGGCCCGGAGCCGTATAAGGCTTCATAGCCAGTACTTTGAATTGTGCCCAGAAACAGACTGGAAGCCAGTGAAGCTGTTTTAGCAAGGGAGTTGTATGCTCCCTGTAACCAGCCCCAGTCATCAGTCTGGCAGCAGTCTTTGAACCAACTGCAGTTTCCGAACACTCTTCATAGGCAGCCCCACGTAGAGCGCGTTGCAGTAATCCAAACGGGATGTAACTAAGGCATGTGTCACCGTGGCCAGGTCAGACATCTCCAGGAACGGGCGCAGTGGGCGCACTAGTTTTAATTGTGCAAAAGCACTCCTGGCCACTACTGAAACCTGAGCATCCAGGCTTAGGGCTGAATCCAGGAGCACCCCCAAACTGCAAACCTGAGTCTTCAGGGGGAGTGTAATCCCATCCAACACAGGCTGAATCCCTATTCCCTGATCTGCCTTTTGACTGACCAGGAGCACCTCTATCTTGTATGGATTAAGTTTCAATTTGTTCTCCCTCATCCAGTCCATTACTGATACCAAACACAGGTTAAGGACAGAAACAGCTTCTTTCTGTGGAATCTGGTGGAAAGGAGTAGTAGAGCTGGGTGTCATCAGCATATTGGTGGCACCGAACTCCAAAACTCCAGCCAACCCCTCCTAGAGGTTCCTGTAGATATTAAATAGCATGGGGGACAGAACAGAACCCTGAGGGACCCCGCAAGCTAACAGCCACAGAGTCTAACAGGCATCCCCCAACACCAGCTTCTGAGTTCACCCTGCTAGGAAGGAATGGAGCCACTGTAAAACAGTACCCCCAAGTCCCATCCCAGCAAGGCGTCCCAGAAGAATACCATGGTTGATGGTATTCAATGCCACTGAGAGGTCCAGCAGAACTAACAGGGACACACTCCCCCTGTCCAGTTCCCGGAGTAGGTCATCCACCAAGGCGACCAAAGCTGTCTCTGTCCCATACCCAGGCCTGAAACCAGATTGAAATGGATCAAGATAATCCGTTTAATCCAGGAACCCCTGGAGCTGGGAGGTCAGCACACACTCTAATACCTTGCCCAAAAATGGTATGTTACAGACTGGACGATAGTTATCTAGTATGGTGGAATTCAGGGATATTCAAGTGTCAGCAATCTCAAAAACACTTCCAAAATCTAAAAAGGGAGAGGCCATCACTCAGTTGTAGAGCAAATGATTTGCATGTGCAATGTCCTAAATTCAATCCCCGATTAAATATTCAGGTGATGGGAAAGACCTCTACTGGAAACTCTGGAGAGCAGCTGCCAATTAGAGTAGACACTACAGGGCTGACTCAATATAAAATAGCTCCATATGTCTAAAAAATTTCAACAGGTTACTTGATCTAGGAAGTGGTGTAATCTTTTTTTCCTGCAGTTTTTTAAAAAATAATGTAGATGCCTCAGATAGTCTCAGTTATAACAAGCTATGGTTATGAACAACATTTCTTTCAGATGAAGATCTTGGTTTCCCACTCCGCACTTCCCTTGGGACATTAAAGACTATTAATTAAATAATGGGCAGAATGTATAAAGTGCCCAATAAAAGCCCAAATGCTCAAAATAGCGGCTCACTTTGAATAATGTGGAGCTATTTACTTGGAAAGCACTTTTTCCACTTTTGGTCTGTTTTGATGGCACACTAGGGTCTGGATAACATGGGTCAATCTGATTGGCTGAAGGCACAACCACCGCTGCCAAGGATTCAACTTGCAGGCCTTTTGGTCCCCTCCATCCCTATAAATCCATCAGGATGGGCATCTGTCGGTTATGATTCAAGCACAGAGAAATCTGTGTTCAGGGGGGAGGGAATAGATAGCCCATGGATTCCACCGTTTCCAGCTTTTAACCACTTGCAAGTTAAAAAAAAGTTTTTATTCAGACCTTCCCTTGTCCAGTAAAACAATATAGTTGCACATAAATCTTCAGGGTCAATAATATCCTAGAATACAAAGTACAAAACCCTACACAAAAGGTATGTGGGGTCTAACTGACCCCATAGTTTTAATCTTAAGAGACTATCATACCATTAACATCATAGGATTATAACAGCTGCACAAGTATAACAGTTGTGAATTGATAGAAACAATAACAAGTATCACAGACTTGCAGCTAAAGCACATGCTACCTTAGCAGCCAGAGCACAATCACCACATGTCACAAATGCATGAGTACGACAGACAAAATGGTTACTTAAAGCACATTGTTACTGCGATTTTCTGCAATTGCATCAACCACAGAGATAACACCTGCCCCTTCTCTTGTTTCAGCAGCGGCAGGCCCTACCAATTCTGAGGTTGCCTTTCTCAGCCTCCCAGGCATGCTGGCTATGGCCCTACACTCAGCCCAGAGTTTGATCAGTTCTAGGCCCATGTGTACTAGGAAGAAGCATCTTTGGAGATGTTCACATTCTTGTTAGTTGTTCAGCTTCCAAACAGCCAATGTCCATTCTGGGGTGGAGGAGAGAGACTTGCAATTGACCACCACTTGTATTAATATTTACTATACACCACTCAATGAGCTTTTTGTAATGGGGTGGCATACAAACACAGTTAATAAATAAGTTTGGAAGTGAATCTGGAGACCAGGAGTGGGGAGCCTCAGGCCCAGAGGCCAAATCTGGACCTCCTGCATTCCAAATCAAGTCCTCCAGGGATCCCCAGATGACGATACCCTCTTTTCCTTGCTGCTCCCCAACCTGGTGCCTCCCGGAATGTTTTGAACTTCAGCTCCCATCACCCCAGCCAGCATAGCCACTGGTCAGGAATGCAGGGAGTCGTAGTTCAAAACATCTGGTAGACACCAGGTTGGGGAAGGCTGCCTTACAGGAACTGTTGACTTAAGTAGCATAGGACAGAAGACACAGAGCATGGCTAGACTATATTAAAAATAATTAAAACATATTGTAATGTATGAGGGAAGTTATTTTTTGCAATAGAGTGCTGAAAGTATATGTAATTCAACTCTGCTGATAGGATTTCAGCTTACTTGGAAGAGAGTTCTTTAAGCAAAAAATTATCTTATAGAGAGAAACCCTGTTATAATGCTTTGTAATGCTTAAGTTAAGTAGTACGAAAGCTTTCCTACATAGCACAACAGATGTTTCTAACAGCTGGAATTATTTTCATATCTGTCTCAGAAAAAAACTCTTGTTGTTTGAAACGAGAAAATGAACAGTGCAGAACACCCACAGATAAAGCAAACCCTGGAGCAGGATCTAAACTCATCTGCAAGATTGTTGTTGCTTTTTTAAAACATCAAAGCACTATGTATCTCTTCAAGGATTCAGTGTACAATCTAGCCTATAGGCTCTTAGCATGTTCATGATTCTTCAACCTGTGCGAACCATCTTTCAGTAGTTTCATGACTGATTTCGCAGGTTTTTCTCCAGTCTCAGAGCACTAAATGACAAGCACTATAGATACATGCAAAGCCAAATGCAAATTATTTCTAGAAAAAAAATGATTTGCTTCTTGTGAAAGTATACATTATTTGCATAATGTAGATTAAAGAATCTGGATTCCCTTGGCACAGAGGGCCAAACTAGACATTACAAGGCAGATGTAGGTAATGTTCCAATGTTAAAAAAAGAAAGACAGCCTGTGGTTTGAAGACTGCAAGTTTGAGCAGAGGAAGTGGCAGGGTGGGTGGGTGGGGGAGGGCTTAACACTTTCCCCTCTGGCCATCTTTACACTCCTTTACATCTTTACACATCTTTACTGCCCCCTAAGTATCTTTTCCCCTCACAAGTCAAATTCCATCCTGAAGAGAGCAATTTTGAGCAGAAAAACAGCATGAAGAGAAAAGGTTAAGTAGCTGCTCTCTGCTCATCCACACACCCCTCTATTCTACCACTAAAATTTGCAGCCCATCAGTTGAAAGACAGTTATATGAGCCTGTCTTGTAACATTTAGTTTGGCCCCCAAATTGGAGGGTTTAGAACAGAGGTGGGCAGCTTGTGGCCCTCCAGATGTTTTGGCCTACAATTCCTATCAGCCCTAGCCAGTATAGCCAGTGGTGAGGGCTGATGGGATTTGTAGGCCAAAACACCTGGAGGGCCCACAAACTGCCCATCTCTGGTTTCGAAGGCATTAAACTGACTCCTTAGCAAACATGTTTATATTCAGTGTGTGTGCCTGTGTGTGTGTCTGTGTGAATTTGGTTGAAAGAAACAGATTAGCTATGTACTAATCAAGTTTTACACATTCCCTTTCAAATTATTTAACACTTACGTGATCATATCTTCAGGTTCTTTGTTCAACATCTGTATGTTAGTGAGCATCATACACCGTCCAACTTCTTTATCAAGATGTCGCAGTATGTTGTCTACAGCTTTTCTTACTTGAGAATAATATAATGACATGCCTGGAAAAAACATGAAGTGGATTAATACTGGCTCATTAAACAAACAAAATATTAATGTAAAATCCAGAATTTAGAAGTATTTCACAGAAATATTTATTTCAACAACATGCTGTTCATTTCTTAAGGGCCACTGGTAAATATGTAGCCCTAAGCATTTTTATGGTATTGTGAACACGAAGAATCTCTAGCCTGATGATTGCACATAAGAATATAGAATGTTCAGAAGAATGTTACTAAAAATATTCTTTTTTAATAGTTTCCAACTATATCTTATGCTTTTTGGAGTTGACATATGACACTGGAACTTTAGGATTACTTGCCCTCCCAGTTGGTTGCAGATCCAACTTCCAGGGAAAAAAGCTCTCAGGAGTCATACTGGATCAGATTTATGATCTGGCTAGTCTGGCGTCTTATCTTCAATAATGTCTATATCGGTAAAGCTCAGGAAGCTGTACCAGCACAGTACAATGAAAAGCCCAGGTCCCTTTACCTGGGACCCTCTTTGCACCAATGCGCACGAGGCTGGACGAGGAGGAAGAGGCCACTGTGCATCTGGGGCCACATGGCTATCTAGGAGCCCACACAGAAATTCTGGGATGCTGTACAAGACTTCTGTGAGCAGGGAGTTTGAAGGAGCCAATCAGCATTGTTGTTTGGCTCAGATAGGCAAAGCTCTGGGAGGAAGACCAGAGAGAAGATTTCTCCTTTTTGGTCCTCTCCCACGGAATATGACAGGCAGGCATCTGAGCAGCTCCTGGCAGAGCTGTTATGAGAAATCACCCATCCTTTCCCTGGTAGCTTTTACATTTCAGGCATGCTCAAACAGAGCATGTCTGATACTCTGACCACTCTACAAAATGGCTGTTGAAAGGCCTTCCTTCTACAATCCTTCCTAGCCTTTCCTCAAAGAGTGATACGATTGCCTATTACTAAAAACGTGACTACCATATTATTAATAGATATGCAGAGGTACAGGTGATTCCTGCACCTGTTACACAAATAACAAATGTCATGCAAATTCAGCCAGAATCAAATTGTGGCAAATGTAAACACTAAACCATAGTAAATACATCTTCAGTTAAAAGCACTGCACGCATGGATAATGTTACTGTCTAACAGGTTTGCACATTTCCTGGTTCCCATTGGTAACTAGAAATTGACCCCAGGTGGCCAGGTGGTGACTTAGATCTCCCTGATATGCAGTATATTTTCCAATATCAGTCTAGCCTTTGAACATGTTCAGCTGAATTCTCTAGCAACTTTTGAGAACTTTATGTAAGGCTGTTGAACTTAATGTAAGGTTCCACCAGTCCATGAACCTAGTAGAGACATACTTGATACTTGCCTATCATCTTAGCCTCCTCCTCTGTAAGAGTTTTACTTAAGTATGTCTTCTTTACTCGTAATGTATTCCCAGAAGGCAGCACAGCTCCAGTAACAGGCATTGGAGGTTCTCCATCTTTTTGTTGCAAGCTATCTGCAATAACTAAGAAAGCTCTCAGACCAATATTCATTCTCTGGAAATTTGATGGAAAGCAAAATACTAATTTTAGTATATAGATCACATTTTTAAAGATGATGGTGTCATCAAATTACAATCTTACAAAATTTTCTTCAAACAAAATGCAGTGGATGCATCTCAGTTCCTAAGGAATCAACTTCAGGATTATTTAACAAGCTGCTCAAGAAAAGGGCTTTCTAAGTGACTTCCAATTCTACAGAAACTGTATTATGAATTTAGATTGGTCAATGATTTATTGATTTAATGTGTAGCTGACCTGTAGAATCTATCACAATAATATCTGGAGATCAGTGTAGTGCCATTACCTGGCATGTATTACTGAGACCTGGGTGGGGGAACTGGGAGGGGTCACTCTCTCCCAGCTGTGCCCTCCTGGGTACTCGGTGCAGCACCAACACCGACTTGAGGGTCGGGGAGGGGGGGTTGCCGTGGTCTATAGGAATTCAATCTCCCTCTCCAGGCTTCCTGCTCATTCGAGTGCAGATCTTGAGTGTTTGTACCTTGTGTTGGGTACCCGGGACAGATTAGGGATTCTGTTGGTGTACCGCCCACCCTGCTGCCCATCGGACTCCCTGCCTGAGCTGACAGAGGTGCTCTCGGACTTGGTGTTGAGGACCCCTAGGATGATGGTCCTGGGGGATCTCAACTTCCATGCCGAGGCCGCTATATCCGGGGCAGCTCAGGACTTCATGGCCGCCATGACAACCATGGGGCTGTCCCAACATGTCATCGGCCCAACGCATATAAAAGGACACACGCTTGATCTGGTTTTCTCGACTGGGCAGGTGGATGGTGATCTGAAGGTGGAGGAATTAACATCTGTCCCTTTGTCATGGTCAGATCACTTCCTGCTGAGGTTTAGACTCCTGGCGGCCTTTCCCCTCTGCAAGGGTGGGGGACCTATTAAAATGGTCCGCCCTCGGAGATTAATGGATTCCGATGGATTCCAGAGGGCTCTGGGGGATTTTCCTGCTGGTATGGCTGGTGCTCCTGTCGAAGCCCAGGTCACTCTGTGGAATGCAGAGATGACTCGGGCGGTTGACACGATCGCACCCAAGTGCCCTCTCCCTCTGAGCAGAGCCCGGCCAGCTCCTTGGTATACACCTGAGCTGAGGGCAACGAAGCAAGAGGGGAGACGGCTAGAACGCAGGTGGAGGAAAACTCGTGCTGAGTCTGACCGAACACAGGTAAGAGCCCACTATCGAGCCTACTCTGTGGCGGTGAGGGTGGCAAAGAGGCAGTTCTTTTCCACCAGCATTGCATCTTCTCAGTGTCGTCCAGCGGAGCTTTTCTGAGTGGTTCGCGGCCTGTTACATTCTGGGCCAGGGAGAGAGACGGTGGAACCCTCGGTAGCACGCTGTGACAAGTTTGCGCGGCACTTTGAGGATAAAGTCGCTCAGATTCGTCATGAATTGGACACCACCATTAATGCAGTTCCATTGGTAGAGGCGTTCAGAGCACCGTCTGGTCCAGTTTTATTGGATGAGTTTCAGTTACTGAGGCCTGAGGATGCGGACAAGGTGCTTGGCCAAGTCCGATCAACCACTTGTGTGCTTGACCCTTGCCCTTCATGGCTTATTAAATCAAACAAGGAGGGGTTGTCCGGCTGGGTCCAGGAGGTTGTAAATTCCTCCTTGAGAGAGGGAGTGGTGCCTGCTGCTTTAAAAGAGGCAGTAATTAGACCACTCCTGAAAAAGCCTAACCTGGACCCAGAGGATGTTAACAATTATAGGCCAGTGGCCAACATCCCCTTCCTGGGCAAGGTGCTCGAGTGGGTGGTTGTAGGACAGCTCCAGGCACTGTTGAATGAAACGGATTATCTAGATCCATTTCAATCGGGCTTCAGGCCTGGTTTTGGAACGGAAACTGCCTTGGTTGCCCTGTGGGATGACCTCTGCCAGGAGAGGGACAGGGGGAGTGCGACCCTGTTGATTCTCCTGGACCTCTCAGCGGCTTTCGATACCATCGACCATGGTATCCTTCTGGATAGGTTGTCTGGGTTGGGAGTTGGAGGCACTGCACTACAGTGGTTCCGCTCCTACTTGGATGGCCGATTCCAGAAGGTGGTGCTGGGGGATTATTGCTCTGTGCCATGGCAATTGTGCCATGGGGTTCCACAGGGCTCTATTTTATCCCCCATGCTGTTTAACATCTACATGAAACCGCTGGGGGAGGTTATCCAGAGGTGTGGGCTGAGGTGCCATCAATATGCGGATGACACCCAGCTCTACCTCTCTTTCTCATCAAACCCAGGTGAGGCAGTGGCTGTTCTGAACCACTGCCTGGGCACGGTAATGGACTGGATGAGGGCTAATAAACTGAAACTCAATCCAGACAAGATGGAGGTACTGTTAGTGGGTGGTTCGTCTGCCCGGCTAGGTGATATTCAACCTGTTCTGGAGGGGGTTGCACTCCCCCTAAAGGATCAGGTTCGTAGTTTGGGGGTGCTCTTGGATCCAGAACTGTCACTTGAGGCACAGGTGAACTCAGTGGCACGGAGCACTTTTTATCAGCTTAGGCTGGTATACCAACTACGCCCTTATCTGGACAGAGATAGCCTAGCTACAGTTATCCATGCTCTCGTCTGGATTACTTCTCGTCTGGATTACTGCAATGCGTTATACGTGGGGCTGCCTTTGAAAACGGTCCGGAAACTTCAGCTGGTCCAAAATAGGGCAGCAAGATTGTTAACAGGGACTGGCCTGCGAGCTCATATTACGCCAGTACTTTTCCAGCTGCACTGGCTGCCAGTCCATTTCTGGGCCCGATTCAAAGTGCTGGTGTTAACATTCAAAGCCCTTAACGGCTTGGGGCCAGGTTACCTGAAGGATCGCCTCCTCCCATATGTGCCTGCCCGGACCTTAAGGTCATCATCAGAGGCCCTTCTCCGTGAGCCCCTGCCAAAGGAAGTGAGGCAGGTGGCTACTAGGAGGAGGGCTTTTTCTGTTGTGGCACCCCGGCTCTGGAATGAGCTCCCTAGTGAGGTTCGCCTGGCGCCTACATTGTACTCCTTTCGGTGCCAGGTGAAGACCTTTTTATTTTCCCAGGCATTTTAGCTTTCTAAATTTTTATCTTTGCTGTTTTAAATCTGTATTTTAAACTCCTGTACTGCTGCTAGGTTTTATTGTGGTTGTATTGTTATATTGTGGTTTTAATGTTCTATATATTTTAAATTGTTTTATTGTGTGTTGTTTGGTTTTAGTTTTTGTGAACCGCCCAGAGAGCTTCGGCTATTGGGCGGTATAGAAATGAAATAAATAAATAAATAAATTACACGTTTGCATGGATCATGTTGTATAAGTAGACTGGGGTTCCAATGAGAATACAAGTAGGATTGACAAGAGCACGGTGTCAGGGTGGACACTGAGCCCATAGAATCCCAGAGTAGTTCTGATTCTGAGGAAGGGGAGCCGTTCCTGGGAGAGAAGTGCGCTCATCCTTCCCAGGGCCAACAGCTGACAGAGATTCCTCCCACCGGCATTCCTATCGTAGATAACAGTCCCGGGAGTGAGAGAGCGCGGGAAGCAGACTTGCTGGACGTGCGACGCCGACACAGGGAGCGGTGCCAAATGGAGGGCGTGGAAAGAAGGCGTAGTGCCTGGTTGGCGGCAAACAACGGTTGTGCCCAGAGGATCCAAGGGAAAAGGGGAGGGACTCTCCCTAGCCCATAAGTTCAGGGTCTGCCAGTGATTCTCCTTCAAACGGGGACCAACTGTTCCAACTTAAGGCATAGGTACTCTGCTGCTCATATCTAGCTGCTAACAGTAGAGTTATTAAGTTGTAAAAGAGGAATAAAGCTTTGAAAAGAATCCCTTTGTCTGTGTCTGGACTTGGCTACTGGATTAGACAGAGAGAGGCCTCCAAGGAGCCCTTGACACACGGTAATACATGGAGGGAGCAATCCTATGGGGCTAGGCATCTGCCTCTGAACTCGGAGGCGACCACCTATTCAATGAGGGTGGGCAAAGAGTGGAGAGGATCTTCTCCTCCATGCTCCGGACACCCTGCATTTGCAGCTAAACAGTCGATTTCAGCTGTCTACCTGCGGGACTTCAGAGTGGGAGGCAGGGAGGCCGGACGACGCATAGGAAGCGTCATACGGGCACTTCCATGCTCCCTGCTGCTCCCCGCCCCGAGGAACACCCCCTTTTGCCCCACTCCATGCTGCTCTTCTGAGCGCAGAGCCTGGGAATGATCCATACTGCCTATGAGGCGATGGGGGAGGGGAGGCGGTTTTCCAGGAACCGACCTCAGAGTGCGGGCTCTGAGGTAAGTTCCTACCTGCTGTCTAGCAGCCATAGGATTGCACCCTAACTGCATTGTAAGAGCGGGGTTATGAAGGCCTTTATCTCAGCCCTTTTCAGCTCAGAACATGACTTCACTTACACAGCTAACTGATCACTTACAGACATTTAATGGAATCATCATATTTACTCAACTATTGACTCAAACAACTAGGAGGATATCTGCTACAAAATATTGGGTATGCCCATACAGCTTTGCAATACTGGTGCAACTAGTCATGGTAGCAACTAGTCCTTCCTCTCTCCTCTACTTTGCTCAGTGTTTCCTTTGTATTCTATGTTGTTGTCACGTTGTGTGGAATTTTTCCATGTGAGTTTGAGCTGGGGAGAGACAGGGAAAAGGATACTGTCCCAATATTTTATCTTCAATAGTATAGATGGCAGAGATTGAAATTGACCCTTGTGTCCAAGCAAAACATAAGGGCACTGGACAACTAACTCCCCCCGCCCCTCACACACACACGCGCGTGCACGCATGCACAAACACTAAAGCCACATTATAAATGAAATGCACAAACATAAGTATAATGATATCATACCTCTGGGTTGAGACTAAATGCTTTTGCTGGTTTTCCAACACAAAGGAAGTCAAAAATGATTTCTTTCATTGCAAAATCCAAACGTTCCTAACAGTGAAAAAACAATCATAATAAAACTTGTTGCACATCAGCTGTGAGCCTCAATGAAATTACAGGAGTTGCAAATCATCAACCATGTTCTTGTGGAACTCCAACTCACTTTAGTGTGGACTCAGCAAAAGAAGATCATGGTAAGTTGTGCCCTTTATGAACAATCAGTGCCCATCAGTATGACATCAGAACATAAGAAGAGCCATTCTGGATCAGACCAAGGGTCCATCTAGTCCAGCATTTTGTTCATACAGCGGCCAGTCAGCTGGCCACAAGAAACCCATTCGCAGGACCTGAGTGCAACAGCACCTTCTCACCATGTTGCCCAGCAAGTGGCGTATATAGCCATACTGCCTCTGATACTGGAGGTAGCATATAGCCATCAGGAATTATTTACTTCCTGCCACTGAACTGTGTTTCCCACCTCCAGCGCAGACTCTATTTTCTCCATAGAAATGAATAGCTCCTTACTGCCTGCATGGGAAATTAATAACTTGTGAAGGAGGAGAAGAGGAAAGTGTTCGCCCTTCCCCACCAGTCTTCCTGACTACACCCCTGTACATTTCTATGATAAAAGTTAATGGAAGCCATAGAAGTTATTGGATGTGTGATCTAAGAAAGGTACTTCTGTGGGGAAGTGCCCATTCCCTCTCCAGATTTCTCAAGCTGGATTTCAATTGTATGTGAACTGCCTAATGAAGAGGAGAGTACACTCAACTGGGAGTGCAGTGTGACCAAGTAATAAATGCTTATATATGGAAAGTGGAAGGAAAACAATGTATAACCTATCAAGGAAAAAAAATACACATTGCTTAAAACCTGTGCATGTTTTTCATACCTGTGCAATAAACTGTATAATCTTCACGAAGATGTTTAGAGGCATATCTCGTGGTACCACGCCTCGGGAACCTTTCGGAAAAAGAGTTGTGATGATTGTTATAAGCCGGCTATAAAACAAAAAGAAAACATTGACATAAGTTCATTCTGAGAAAGGCATCCTTGTGTCATCTTGTTTAAACTTTTGAAAGTAGCTTGGAGAAATCCCAGAGGAAAAAATACTGATGAAGGACTGAGTTTTTTTCAAATTAAAAGGCACAGTGGCATTCTGCCTATGGTTTATTCCAAGGTTTGCTAAAATGAGACACCATGAGCCTCCCTAGGTCAAGAAAACTATGTTCATATTTCGCTAAGAGTAACTATGTAAGGACACATCCACACAGTAATTTTTTAAAAGGGCCACATGTTCATCTTATGCTTATCAAATCACTGCATACATATGCACTGAAGTCTGGATTGCAGAATCCAAGATGGATATTCATATATATTAAACCCTCCCCGTTCACCATATGCTGCTAATTTGTTCTACTAAGTTCTTGAGGAGGGTGCTGCTTCTGATCTTCGGCATTAGTTCCTCTCGCAAAGTGTATGAAATGTGCATAGGAACAATGGCACAAATTCAGTTTTATTTTAAAGGATGATGTAAAAAAGTAAGCCCACACAGAAATATGCTTGTATCTACGAAGATTAGTACTCAGCAATAGGGAGGAAAACTAAACTGAGAAGAAAAGAAAAGCAGTTTTGAGGCAGACCCGAGCAATGAATTACGACGATACCCATACCATATGGATCAGGAGGAGGAGAGAGAGGAACTGGCCCTCCCAGCTACATCAAAATTAACACTTGCAGTCAGGGGATAAGGGGAATGCTGGAAGGCGTTCATTTCTCTTTCGTCAATTATCCTTCAGAGGTCCACCTCATACTGAGAATGGTTCATTCAATCACTTGGTTATTTTGTTTTCAGTATTTTCCTGCAAGTTTCTGAACATCAAATTAAAAGCACAACTTCATTTGACACCAACAAGAAGGTAAGGCAGGCTACAGGTATTTTGGTTCTTCCCAAAGCAAAATGTTTCTGTAGTATAATTGTACAAAGCAATTATACTCTAGGATCTCTTCTACATGAAATCATTAGTGATTTTTTTTACTGCTATGTGGGAAACATTCTAAGAGTAATGAAACCTGGAAGCATAACTTTACCTTTGGGTAGTTGTATTGCTTTCACATTTAATTCTAATCATGTAAACCCAGAGTAGTCTGTAGAGGGATTCCAGAGCAACACGAGCCATTTTGGGATCCTTGTTCTAAAACAACAAAAAACAAAAATATATAGTAGCTTTCACGTACATCAGTTCCCAACTCATCAAATGTTCACTTTATTTACTAAAAACTGAATGACTCCAAAAGAGCTGGGTAGACATATCCCCAACATTGAATTCTAATATATTGGAAAGACGTTCTAAATGCCACCCAAGAGGAACTGAGTTTCAGTGTTTCTCCAGCTGGGGGGCTGGGGGCATGAAAAATGTCTTAGTCATAATAGGCCTAGAAAAACTACGAAGACTGAAAAGTTCAGAAAATATGAGTCATGAACCTGTTTGGATTGCTGAAAGAGGGGAGTGGGGTTGCAAGTCCTTCACTGTGGAAAACTTATTGTCAAGCTCAACATTACAGCAGTTAATGTGAACCACTTATTGGCATTCGGATGTCAGTATCTTACACCACAAGTGTATTACAGGTATGACTATTTATAAAAGCTTAGGGATTTTAGTATATTAAGCAGTATAAATGCTTTATAAATAAATGAATGGATAAATAAATAAAACAGCAGCTCTGTATATGGAAACATGGAACTCCTCCCAATAACATAAAAAGAAGGGGATCCAATTTTAACAGCAAAACTAGTGAATGGGTGAGGACTACAGGGTCCTCCCCCACTAGTGGGACCAGCTTCCACACACCTTCTCTCCCCAAGTGCTCTTCAGCTGTCAGGGTGGACACTGAGCCCATAGAATCCCAGAGTAGTTCTGATTCGGAGGAAGAGCAGTCGCTCCTGGGAGAGGAGCATGCCCCTTTTTCCCAGGGCCCGCAGCTGACAGAGATTCCTCCCACCAACATTCCTAGATTAGAAAGCAGTCCAGGGAGTGACCCAGCACAGATAGCAGACTGGGTGGATGCGCGGCGCAGACGCAGAGAGCGGCGCCAAATGGAGGGCACGGAAAGGAGGCGTAGCGCCCCGTTGGCGCTCAAAGAACGGTTGCGCCCAGAGGATCCAAGGGAAAAGGGGAGGGATTCTCCCTAGTCCTTATATTCAGGGGTCTGCCAGTAATTGCCTTTAAAATGGGGACCAACTGTTCTAACTTAGGGCATAGGGATGCTGCTGCTCAGATCTAGTTGCTACCTGTGGAGCTGTTAAGTTGTAAAAGAAGAATAAAGCTTTGAAAAGAATCCCTTTGTCTGTGTCTGGACTTGGCTACTGGGTTAGACTGAAAGAGCCCTCCAAGGAGCCCTTGACAGCAGCTCTGTTGAGCTCTGACACCAGGAGTGACCTCAGTTGGGAGAGAAGAGCTTGGGAAGAAGGGCTGGAGGCAGGATGGGGAAGGGTCTTGCACTTCTCACCCTCATGCCTCTATTGTTGTTAAAACTGGACACAGGATAATATCCACTGTTAGCCCTATGTAGGGTAGGCCCATTGAAAGGAATGGGGCTTAAGTTAGTCATGATTAACTTAAGCCTCATTCGTTTCAATGGGTCTAACTCTACCTAGGACTAACATTGGATACTACCCACAGTCCTTTTTCTATGTGATTAGGATGGCTATTTAAAACAAATGAAGTTGCTATTTCACATCACTTCAATTACTTTTGGAAGAAGATGAAATGGTGTGTGGAGATGGTGTGTGTGTAGGAAAGAGGAGGTGAATGGAGCATGGTGTGTGTGTGTATGTGGGTGTGTATGAAGCAGTGCATGGGTATGGGGGAGGATGAATGTCAAATGTGTACATCAAATGAGATATCTAGCTTGGTGTGTGTATGTAAGAACTCAAATAGGGTTAGAAAGGGGCACAGTTTCAACAGAGTAGCATTGGACTACGTGCAACAGGTTCTGTCTTCTGTTTATATTCTGTTTACAGTATAGGAGGTATCTCAGGCTCTAGACCAGGAAACTGTTTTTTGTTGCATTCACTGTACTTGTAGGTGGGCAGCTGACATGTTTGGCTGTGAAAAGTTCAGTCGCTAGAGATTGATGTTTTTGAAGGCTCAATGAAACAAGCATTGCTTTTGCATTTTGTCATACTACCCAACTAGGTGGTTTGTGCCATGACCTTGGAATCTAATTTCCTGGTGTGACAGAAGCCAAACAATTTAATACTCACACACCACACTATTAACTGCTGCAAACATTTTTCTAAAGCAAGCTGGGCAAATTGAGCTGAAGACAAGCTTTTTTAAAATTGGCATTCGGATGTCAATATTTTATACCACAAGTGTAAAAAAAAAAAAAGCAGGTGTGACTATTTATAAAAGCCAATACTAACATTCATGACACTGTTGCTTAAAAACAAATCAGGTATGGGAATCTGTACCATGTAGTACACAATTTAACCAAATTACTCTCTACCCCACCCCCCATGTACCGTTCTGCACAATGGAATATCCCATAAATATTTCTAAGCCTTAGTTACACTAACTGGAAAGGGTGGGGCGTTACTAGAGTAAGCAAGCCTCTTAGCTAATGAAGTGAGGGATAGGCAGATTACAGCCAATAAGCTGGAAATAAATGGTATTAGCATGAATGGAGCTTGAGAATTACAAATTGCAAAGTGTGAGAATGGGCCAGGAAGGTCTTCTGAGCACTCAGAGTAGACTTTTATGACTCCTCTGTGCACCTGTCCTTTCAGCCTGAGTACAACTATGCTAACCTGGGGTCACAACACAGAAGTCTTGCAGGGCTTTTTAATACTTTAACTGCAGGTTTTCAAGCATAGATCTGCTAGGCTGCTGGACAGTCTCCTTTGTATTTTGCTACTTTTTGTGCATAGATGACAGTAGGCAGAGTTTTGATTAGCCAGCTCTCCCAGGAAACACATGTAACACACCAAACACTCTGGTGCATTGCCTTTATGGAAACAGATGGAAGTGCCGGAACAGCAGTGCTAGGTAGATTAAACCTAAACACGTTAACACAACATTTCAGCCTAAACAAAATAATGCCATTTAAACATTGTTCAAGCTTTCCAAGAATAAATATATTCAAATTGTGCATGTACAATAGGACAATATAAACAAGCCACTAGTCCAGCTTTCTAAGCAGGGTGGAACTGAATTCACTAAGCCAAATGAAGCAATCGTAATAAACAGCTGAATATAAAATGGCTCTCAGACTGGCTCTTACATTATTTTCTTTACTGGACATACATCCATTTGACATTAAAATCCATATTTAAATTAGTAAAAGTGGTAAGCTTAGCCATCCAAACAACATACAAATATTTATGAAATAAAAGAGAATGAGTAGAAGAAAAAAAAAACAAGTCTTCTCTTCAGTCATCTTATCTAACCCTCAGCAAAGTTTTTTTTTCTGTACAATATATTTCCTATCATCATACGTACTAAAAGCGAACACAGATACTGTAGGTAAAACAGAGCTACTGGGAAACCAAGGGGTCAGCATTGGCATTCCAGGGGCAGTGGGGGGGCTATGACTAAGGGGGCACCCCGCTCAACAGCCCAATGAGGGCTGGGCATGTTCAGTGGCCATGGAATGCTGACTGATTGTTGGGGTCTGGCGAGCTGGAACATGGTACAGGGGCACTCTACTCATTGTTGCAGGTCATTGTTGTCTTTTCTACTTTTAAGTGATTTAAACAATAAGGGGCTTGTCTTTTTCTTATTATAACGGATCCTAAAAACAATTACTTGATAGACCTGTGAATTTTGGTGGAGTGTAATTTTAGATAATGTTCAGAACGGCATCTGCCAACAAAATATTATCAGTTTGGCTTAAGCTGCAGTGGTGCAAGTAAGCCTTTTGCTCATAAGAACAAAAGAAGAACAATGCTGGATCAGGCCACAGGCCCATCTAGTCCAGCATTCTGTACACACAGTGGCCAACCAGCTGTCAGTGGGAAACTCACAAGCAGGACATGAGTGCAACAGCACCCTCTCACCCATGTGGTGTACATAGACATACTGCCTCTGATACTGGAGGTAGCATATAGCCTTCAGGACTAGTAGCCACTGATAGCCCTCTCTTTCGGAAATTTGTCTCACCCCCTTTGAAAGCCAACCAAATTGGTAGCCATCACTACGTTTTGTGGTAGTGAATTCCATAGACTATGCACTGTGTGAAGAAGTACTTCCTTTTATCAGCTCCTGCAGCTGAAGTGCAATCCTATTCCTGGGAATGGGAACTGAACCACCTGACTCTACCCTTCTCCCCAGGAAACACTTATCCTTTCACTCTTACTCTCAGTTATGGCCAACGTTAGTAAGGGAAAAATGTCTATCGGTAAATAGCAGCTATCGACAATGTCAACGGAATATGTAGCAGATTCATGGTACATATACCATGAGCTAACCCATTACTAACAGAACAAAGAGAGAGATACTAACTTTGAGATTGGACAGGCAGTTGTTGAGGAAAATATGCCATCTGTTTAAAAAGAACTGCTTCTGACTGACACAAAGAAGACACGTTACCAGAGGATACAAAGCCTAAATGGGAGAGAAAGATGACCCAGAGTTATTTGAATGACGGGAAAGGAGGAAACTAATTCAGCACCAGATCCACAATAGCACAGACCCATCTCTCTTCTGTGCTACATTATATACACCAGCCAACATCAACACATTGTTCAGTATCATAATTTACAAAGAACTCTTCTTCGAAGCTGTTATGAATGTTTATGATTATGCTGTATAAATGGAGAATAATATTTTCATTAGAACAATAAAATACTTCTGTCTAACACTATCCAGAACTTCCAAACTGTGAGCCAACACTATGCAGCAGCAAAATGTTGGTTGGTGAAAAATTGCAATAAGTGGCAAGTAACTATAACATCAAACTTGTTGAATTTCAAGAATCAGCTGTGATGGATGAGTCAGGATTCTACAACAATAGAGAAATGATATATGTATGAATTTGTTTGTCAATTCATTAAAGCCAATGGTATTGGCTTTAATGAACAGGTATAAGGTGTAAGGAAACAAAGGACACAGTCCTATTGACTAAGCCCTCAATGATCATAAACCCCCAAACTTGAAGGCTTACAACTATCAACCATAATGATGACTGTAAGGCATCATCATTGTGATCTTTGCCTCCCAGTCCAATCTTCACCTCCCTGTCCTCCTACCCTCCATGTTTTGCTAGATGGGCTTTTTTGCCAGTCTAGCGAAGGCTTTTGCCAAGGGAAGCTATGCTGGCCGCTCTGTTGTCCTTCCACTGGCAGGCAAATACACTTTTATTCCAGCAGACTTTTGGCATGTACACTGAGCAACAAATCAGTTGCTGAAGGGAGGGGAGGGAAGGAGGTGCCAGAGGTTTAGGATAGCCTCTCAGTCTCCTCCCCTCCCCACCCAATGAAATGCCCCCTTTTCCCCCTCTCTGAGGTCAACTTCCTGACCTCAGAGGCCAGCTGGCGCAGTTCTTTCCATGCCAGCTGCAAGGGGAACAACGAGAGGATTGGATCTCTGACTCCCCCTTCTGAGGTTGGAGCACTGTCTCTGACCTCGGACAGGAAACTTCAAGCAATCCCATGGCCCCTCAGATACTGTCTAGGGCCTACAGGATTGCTCCGTTAAGTCCCATTATAATGATATTCTAACACTGTATCTTTCCTGTCATCTTTCAGTTATATATTTGTATGTTCTTCCTCTGGTTTAGTAAATATGGTATGAAAATGTTCTTATTTTCAATAAAAACATAGTTTAAAAATCAAACCTACTATTACTTGTCCATTTTTGCAAGCCCTGGCTCTCCTCAAAGTCCACAGGCAAGTGAGTTACTAAAAGAGATGTCAGGCACTACGGAAATGGCTGGATTACCCAAAGTGTGAATTCAGACAGCTTTCCTGCTTCCACATTCTATGTTGTTGTTGTTCAGTCATTCAGTCGTGTCTGACTCTTCGTGACCCCATGGACCATAGCACGCCAGGCCTTCCTGTCCTGCGCTCTCTCCCGGAGTGTGCTCAAGTTCATATTCATTGCATCGGTGATGCTATCTAACCATCTCATCCTCTGTCGTCCCCTTCTCCTTTTGCCTTCAGTCTTTCCCAGTATCAGGGTCTTTTCCAGAGAGTTTTCTCTTCGCATTAGGTGGCCAAAATATTTGAGCTTCAGCTTCAGGATCTATCCTTCCAATGAGCACTCAGGGTTGATTTCCTTTAGGATTGACTGATTTGACCTCCTTGCAGTCCAGGGGACTCGTAAGAGTCTTCTCCAGAACCACAGTTCGAAAGCATCAATTCTTTGGTGCTCAGCCTTCCTTATAGTCAAGCTCTCACAGCCATACATTACTACTGGGAAAACCATAGCTTTGATTAGACGGACCTTTGTCGGCAAGGTGATGTCTCTGCTTCTTACTATGCTGTCTAGATTTGCCATAGCTTTCCTCCTGAGGAGCAAGCGTCTTTTAATTTCATGCTACAGTCACCGTCTGCGGTGATCTTGGAGCCCAAGAAAGTAAAATCTGTCACTGCTTCCATTTCTTTCCCTTCTATATTCCAGGAAGTGATGGGGCCAGATGCCATGATCTTCGTTTTTTTAATGTTGAGTTTCAAACCAGCTTTTGCACTCTCGTCTTTCACCCTCAACAAGAGGCTCTTTAGATCTTCTTCGCTTTCTGCCATTAGGGTGGTATTGTCTGCATATCGGAGGTTGTTGATAATTCTCCCGGCAATCTTAATTCCGACCTCTGATTCATCCAACCCGGCGTTTCTCATGATGTACTCTGCATATAAGTTAAATAAGCAGGGTGACAATATGCAGCCTTGTCATACTCCTTTCCCAATTTTGAACCAATCGGTTGTTCCATGTCTGGTTCTTACTGTTGCTTCTTGACCCTCGTACAGGTTTCTCAGGAGACAGGTAAGGTGGTCTGGTACCCCCATCTCTTTCAGAATTTGCCACAGTTTGTTGTGATCCACACAATCAAAGGCTTTAGCGTAGTCAATGAAGCAGAAATAGACGTTTTTCTGGAATTCTCTTGCTTTCTCCATTATCCAGCGAACGTCGGCGATTTGATCTCAAAAGTCCCCATCTATGTTCCATTAACCAGAACACTCTTAGTAAAGTATTTTGGTGGGTACATGTGAAAGGGCCTTCTCAGGGGCTACTTCTAAGCTCTGGAACGCCCTTGCCAAGGGAAGCTATGCTGGCCTCTCTGTTGTCCTTCCACTGGCAGGCAAATACACTTTTATTCCAGCAGACTTCTGGCGTGTACACTGAGCAACAAATCAGTTGCTGAAGGGAGGGTTTTAACTGGACGAATGCTGTTTATTTCTTTTTATTGTTGTGTTTTAATCATGTTTTTAAATGATTTACATTTATATTTTGACTGAAGGTCTGTTTTTTTCTGTATTTTATTATAGTTAGACACCTTGAGCACCATTTTTGCTGGAAAGGCAGATATAAATCTAATAAATAAATAAATAATTCTCACAGTGGAAGCAAGGACACTTTAGTGCTGTTCAGTTAACTCTAGGTATTCTGAATTGGGCCACTGAATCTATCAGGTGATGTCTCTGGAACAATCAAATGGCTGCTAGAGAGATCTTAGGGTTTTGTGCCAAGAGGAAGCTAAAGGAGCCAACTTACTTTATAGCACAATCCAATGCATGTCTACTCCGAAGTAAGCCCTACTAAGTTCAATGAGACATACTCCCAGGCAATTATATAGGCAATGGGTGGGCAATAGTTTATTTTAAAAAAAGGACATGGAAATGAGAAGAAGAAAAAAACACCACTCCCCTCTCTCTTTAACCTATCAAGCTCACATTGGCAATGCTTTGAATTTCTCGGAGGCTCAGACATCAGAGTTTTCCATAGGAACAGGTAGGTTTGCTTTGCTCATGTATTAAAAATCTACTTAAATCCTCATCCTTTCACCATTGCTACTTTTTTGTGATCTTTTGGTCACCAATTGTGCAGTATCCAATGTGCAGTATCATTCCACAAACTCGAATAGTATTAGTGGAGTTCTAATGAACCTTTCTGCTGTGCAAGTGCTCATGCATCACATTTGTGCAACTCACTGTGCAACCGGTTGCACAATGGGTTGCACAAGGGTAATGCGCCACCAGTTGCCCAACAGACTGCACAAGCATAATGTGCAACCAGTTGGACAACAGGTTGTGCAAGCATAACAGGCAACCACTTGCACAATGGGTTGCACAACCACACTTGTGCAATCACACTTGTGCAAATGTAAGTTTAGTTGGATTCTCCTCTTGTGCATAGTTCAGAACCTACTTTCTGCTAGTGTGACATAATTTGCACTAGTGTAATGACACAGTTGGATACTGCCCATTATCAATATCCTTCCTTTCCTACTGTCTTTCATTCCAGTCTTTATCAAAAATGTTCCAAATATTTTCAAAACTGAAATCTTGGAAGCAGAATAACTTCTTCAAAGTAAATAAATCCATGCACATTTACTTCCCTGTTTTTTACGTTTTATTTCTAGATTTTTATGCCCATCCTACTCCTTTCAATGAGAAATCTGACTAATCAGAGTTGCACTCTTGGAAAAACTCTTCCATTTTTTCTTAAACTATCATTCACACTTGCTGATCTTATGATCAATGGATATAATCTAGTCAGAGCTTGCAAGTGATTTCAGTGGGAGAGTTATGATTGTGATTAAATCTCTCCCACTGAAGTCAAAGGGACTTAAAAGTGCTTACTTCTTGCTGGATCAGCCAACATTATTTGCTTATGGAAATATTACACAGTGCAAGTTTTACAAAATTGGCCCTTATTTACTCATATTTGAAAGTTCCATTACTTTTCTTTAGCCACTTACTTGGCTGAAGCCATCAACTCTCTCTCCTTTACATAAGGCAAGGAAGATAACTTTTTGTAAAGGTCCAAGGCTTCAAAATGGTTTAGCAGAGTCCACAACATGGAATTACTCTGATCTAGTTGGAGAGGCAAAATGCTTAAGGCATCCTGCGTCAAACTGACTTATATCTTCAGCTCTACTACAACGTCCCAAAATAAACGTCTATGCCACTGTTAATCTCACAAGAAGAAGTGGAATTCTATTTAGCAGACAGAGAGGGGAGAGGGCACTGCTGTTTAGAGAGGATGTCATATATTGGTTTGTTTGTGAAAAAACATTGCTTAATCTTTGCAAAACGCCTTACTAATCGGTACTGACAAGTAACAAACACCCCTTCTCTCAGTCCTCAGGATACTCATGATGGATGGAATTGGAACTATGACATTTTTAAAAGTTAGAAACCATCAACATGACTAGATCTGACCAAAACATACAAAGCCAGATAATGCATAAGCTAAAACAGATGCAGGGTTCCTTTCTAAAGACATGAACTCTTACTTTTAAAGCAGAAAATTAGAGTGTATGAAGTCAGATACATAGACAATACTTTGGAACCATTTCTGAGAGCCTTTTGAGAGAAACTTGCCTAAAGATATTTCTGACAAAGCATTTTAACTTCAGCATTACTAACCAGTGAGTGCTTCTTTCGTGAAGAGAGTTCAAGCGTTGTATCATAGAGACTTTCAACAAAATTCCTCAGACAGGGGACATTCACTTCATTTTTAACAGCCTGGAAAGAGACTTCAAGTAAGCGCAAAATTCTGTCTCAAATTTCTAACCAAAGTTGAAAACTCGTGAAAACAAGAGTAACTTACAGCAGCTACTGGGACAAGAATTTCAACAAACAGCCCCGCTAATGCATGTTTGATATCTTTGTCTTTAACTTCAAGGAAATAATGGGCACATTCCTGGAACAAAATGAAAGAGAAAAGAAAGCTGCATATGAGTAGGATAAGCATTTCTGCATTTTTGTGTAAAACCTGCTGTTTGGTTAAATATTCAATAGACTATTTTTCTTCATTTTACTTAACAAATGAACAGTGCAACCCTAGGCATGTTTATACACAAGCAGTTCCCACTATGTTCAATGGGACTTCTAGTTAAGAGTACACAGGATTTTAGGCTAAGTCCAACAAAATAATTAAGAAAAGTAATCAGCCAAATACACAAATATAAGCAACTGATGAGGAAACCTCTGTGTGGTGGTAACCACACAAAAGGAATTATCTCATTCATCCTCACATGGTAGGCATTTCCTACTCCCCACTTTACCACAGGTCCCTCTGTGAATAAAATGCATATACTACTGAAATCAATTACTAGAATGCCACAGAAAACAAAGCACTCAGATCATCCCATCTAAAAGAATACAGCCTATACCTGATATGGAACTACATTACCTGCATAAACTGGAGAGAAGCTTCAAAATCTTCCACTGGATACATCTTAATGCGGAAGAATTTCATTCCCATTATTAGACTAATAATACTTTGGACCACATAAGGGCTCTGTTCTTTATGCCGTAGCTCCTTTAATTCTGCCATAAATTTTTTCTTCACAGCTGGAAATCTAAAAAATGAAAAAGTTACAATCATGCTCCTTTCAAAGCAGTATTGTGATACCATTAGAAAAACGGAAGCTTGCAATTTAAAAACATTTTTTTCTCCTAGAAACTATACAATACCTATGTGTGATAGGATAGAAATTATTTACGGCAAGTAGAAGAGTGGAACCACCAATACATGCATGGCTGGGGGTGTGGGGTGGGGTGTCCCCATATCCGGGAAGCAAGTGAGTGACCACCTTATTTAGGGGGCTCCAAATCTCCCAGAGGCAATCTGCTCACAATGTGGCTGTGGCACATGAACAGAGGAATTTACTTTACATATTTTCTAGAGAGAAAAGCCAAACAAAAACAAGAGAGTTTAGCATTCTAAGGCAGAACACATAATCAAGGAATTTATTTATTTATTTGGGCATTTCTACCCTGCTTTTCAGCCAGCCAGAAAGGCTCCCAGGGTCACTTACAAATCAATAAAAACACGACAGGCACTGCCCTCATGTGAAAAATAAATGATTCTAAAATCATTTCATGGATTCTAAAAGAATATCTGCTTTATGAAGGTGTTGAAACAAATTACTTGAGAAAACAACTGAAGAGCTGCAAATTATTTGTGGAAGATCAATATTATCTCTGAAAATATTATGGAGTTATCTAATCAAGGACAATCAGATAGACATATATTGCTTTCCCACAAAAAGTATATCTTCAATTTCCCCTTCCATCCATAAATATTTGAATATGGCTGATTTTGGGGAAAATGAAATAATCACATTTGGCATTAAAAATTAACTTTTGGGTTTGGTGATAGATGTTCTGCGAAAACTACAATGGAAAGGCACTGAATGTAGCAAATGACAAGGGGTGAAATTTCTCAGAAGTGCCTTTTCCCGCTTCAAAAGTACCTGGATTTATTATGTCCTGACATGTTTCGGAAAACAGTGGTAGATGAGACTGCTAAGGAATTTTGGAGGTTGCCAAAATGCCTGAGGAAGGAAACATTGTTTTCTAAAACACGTCAGGCCTTAATAAATTCAGGCACTTCTAAGAACCCTGGTCATTTGATATGCTCTTCACCTTTGCCAAATTACCCAACTACAAAATGTCTTCTCATTCCTTTAGGTCGGGGTGAGCAACCTGTAGCTCTTGGCCTAATTTCATGTGGCCCTCAAACTAATTTCATGCGGGTGGGAGAACCCAGAGACAAAAAAGAAGGTAGGAGGGGGGAAATGGTGAAAACATCCAAAATGGATGTAGCAAGGGAAGCAGAGGGAGTCCTCTGCAAGTTCAGACCTTTGGCAAGAGCAATCTACTCTTTCCCGAGCAGTCTGTTGGGTGAGGAGACAGAGAGAAAAGAGGGTGGCTGGAAGAGAAGAGAAGAGAAGGAGGAGGCGGCTGCAGAGAGAAAAAAGGGATGAACCCACCCACTTTTGTCTCTGGTTTCATGCACCTTTGGCTCCAGTCCTACTTACTGCTGGCATGCATCCCCCCAACGTATTAGCCCTAAGGGAATGCAGCCCTTGACAGAAAAGTGTCCCCCTATTTTAGGTTTTCTGTTGATGGCATCAGTGGAATAAAGAAAATAAACCTTTCATAAGCCCATGTTGAATTTACTTAGAATTCCTTGACTACATACAGACGCTACCTTCTGCGCTTCCGTAGGTTTCCATGCCAAGACACAGTTTGATAAACAAAGTGCTCATGAGTAGAATTATTTATTCTTTTAATTTCTCTAGCAGGGGGAAAACACACCCAACACACACCCCGCTACCTGAAGATCCAGGCTTCTGAATGAAAAATGAAAAATATTTCAGACTGATTACACAGCTTATTGTAAATACTTACTTTGCTTGCGCTAGCACCCCTATTACTTCAGCATACAGATCTGCGACAATATGCATATTTCCAGTGTTAGGACCAAGGTACCTGCCAAGGGATAAGTCAGATGTTTAAGAATATATAGGAGCATTAAGCAGCCACAGATAAATAGCTCAGGAAAGCTTAGGGTCACATGACCAAAGATCATTAGGTCCTCTTGCCATTCAAGAATATACACAACACAGACAGTGTACAGGGTACATTCCTCACCATATCCAGACAAAGAAGATTTAATTCTATACATTTAAAAAAATCTTGTGAGGATATCCCACAGTTCTCTGCTGTGCTTCTCTACTGTGAAAACACAACAGGCAGGCTAGAAATGGCATGTCTAAACTACAGACCTAAATGGGCTAGCAGTCATTCGCCTATCTAAATGGGACTTCTAGGAATAGTAATTCTAGGGTTACTAGAATAGTACCGTTAATATTCTCAACACTTTCACCAAATTACAACTCCCAGGGTTCTTTGGGGGAAGCCATGACAATAAACTGATATAAAACTGATTTAAGTGTGTTGCATAAATGTATCTAAAAAGAAGTCTTCCCTTCCAAAATTTACAGACACACACACTTCAGCAGCATTGCTATGTATTCCTACTTCAAGGGAAGTCCCTATTCCTACTTGATCCTAACTTTAGCTTCTCTAACAGTAAAAAGAGAGACTACAGTGTGATAAGTGTTAAACTGAAGTTTATGCCAACATGGCCTAAACCTTTGAGATTGTGTACAAGAGAGAAGCTTACCCTTCTTTGTATTTAAAGTGCTTGAAAGCCAAATTAATAACATCATGTACCAAACCATCTATTACAGGATGAAGTTGAATCTGAAAAATAAACAAATGAACTACCAAAATGCATGCCCGCATATCATTACTAATCTATAAGCTTGTATTTAGCAAGCATAGATACTTTCATAGATAGCCACTGAGTCTCTCCCCTTTGTCCCCCAAAAGATGACATAGTGTTTGAAGAAATTGCTCCCTGGTCCAATCTTCATGGGTGATTTAGTACAGAGGGGGAGCACTTTGAGGTTGTTTGCAACACTTGACATCCACATCAATCCACAGCAAAGTTGTTGCTTCCCTCTGGAAAAGGCACAGTTTCTGAAACTCTTTTTACTGCTCCCCCCACCCTTAAATGCAGCTCCTGCGTGGTTTTGTCACACTGTGCCATCTCCCTCTGCATTAAAACCTGGGCGTGCCTCTGTGACTGGGCCATGACAGGGTCAAGGGGCTGGGACCGCCCCATTCCCTCTCATTTCTCCAATCGAAGTAGCTTTTCCCATTGAGAAAATCCCCGGGAGTGCTGCAGCGACCCCTCAAAATACTGCAGTAGTGGGGACACTCATTCACCTTAGGTAGCCTGCTTTCAATCTTTAACATACCCCTTCTCACTCCCTGCAGTCAGTTGTTAACATATCCCAATGCATATGGAGCCATGGTATATCGCTAAAGCATTAAAGCATTAAAGAGCTCTTTCATGCTTTAGCTCTTTAGGGTTTTATAACGCTTTAGTGCTATATCATGGCTCTGTATGCATTGGGATATGTTGAAAATTGACTGCAGGGGAGCAAGATTTATTTCTTACTTCTGAGTAAATATGCACAGAAAGGGGGGTGGCTTTACAGAGACTCTTATCCAGCACTGGGATATGTTAAAGACTGACTGCTTATGGCGATATACCGTGGCTGTGTGCGCGCATGGGACTCTTGTTTCTGTGGAGAAAGACTGGCAAGCACACTTGTTGGTGGGATGTAGGGAAACTTCCAGACAGAAGGTTCTGCTCCTCTTTTCTGGATGCCTGATATCCCTTACAATACATTTCCTGTTCCTGAGCAAGGGAAGAGGGGACCAAGCCTCTCACAGGTGGTTGATGACGTTAATTTTGACTGGTAGGACTCCACCCAACCCACTCCAAAGTAAGGCAGATTAGAGTGCAGTGTGACCTGTAAAAGCTGTTGGTTTGGGAGGGTATAGTCCAGTTTTTTGAGTGTAGTGTGCCACTGACAGACCAAAGCTGATTTCAGGAAAAAGCAGAGAAAAGCTGAAAGTGATTCTCAATGCGTTTCCAGGAAGATGGTCTCCCTCCCTCTTCCAGTCTGTCACATGTGTGGCTTGTCCCAATTTCAGATTTATCTTCCAAAGATGTGTTTGCACCCAGGATGTGAAATGGGAAACTAAGCACACAACCTATATGTTACAGAATGTAACTCTCATTGATTGGCTTTAGTCTGCAGTCCTAAACTTGGAAAATATATTTTGCTAAAATTTCAAAGCTTTCATCCTAGAAAATGTGTTTAAAATTGAGTTGTAACATTTTGCCCAAGTAACTCAAACAAGAAGTTTAGAAAGGTGCTTTTTCAAATGACTAGACATTCTCCTTCCAAAAATGCAGAGGAGAGATTGTGCCTGATCTGGCAGAGAAGAGATGGGGAAGTTGACATTGTACCACAAAAACCACCCATCACTTAGGTGTCAAAGAACAATGGTCACACAAATTTCCAGTGGAGGTTTGGGGTCAAAGCACATCTTAGACAGTTGGCTCACTTTCACTCCCTGGTGGATTCATCAGAGGTAGCTAACTACCCAATGATCAACAGAGACATCTATGAGCAATATCCAATGCAACACTACTGTTAACGTTATTGTGCTAGCATAAATTATCTCTAATGTAACATCAACAGTGCTTGCTGGCACGATGGGTTTTCTGGGGGAACCCGTTGTGTCAATAAGTGCTGCTGGTTGTCCTGCTCTGACAATGCCCCTCTGAGATGACAGCAGATCAGAAGGCCGCCACGGGCTGGGATGGAGTAGTAGAGTTGAAAAAGCCAAGGACAAGACAAAAGCATGGCCGAGAAGCATGCCAAGGGTCAGGAATCCAAGAGGTGAGAAGCGTTTGAAGAGTTCCAGGGAACAGGCAATAAAACAAGGTCATAGACAGTCCGGGTTGTAAATCAAGGGTGACAGTAGAAGCAGTGATGCCAGGAACACAAGCAGAGGAAACAGAACTAGAACTGCTGAGTTGTTTCTAGCAAAGACTCTATGTATTGGCACAGCTTTTCAAACCTGGATGCACATGACTCCACCCAGCCCGCCCCCCAGCTGTAATTTATCAAAGGCCTGTCAGGTGTCCTCCTTCTGAGAAAACCTGGCTTGCAGCAAGCAACTACACCTGAGTGGAGGCAGCTGAACATGCCTCTTCAGTTGATGTCTCTCCTGGGGAATTGTAGGAGGACCATGCTCCTGCTCAGACTCTGAGCTTTCTGGTGAAACATGAGAGGAGCCTGACTATTCCCTATCAGACTGGAGGATGTCTCTGGGATTTCTTCTCCTGGTAGCTGTTCAGGTAAGGCCTCTTCCTTGTCATCTGAGGAGTCTCCAAGGCCAGTCACGACACTGGTGTTGCACTAGTAGCTGTTAACGCTAGTGCAACGTAATTTACGTTAGTGGTAGCGTCACACTGGATATTACCCTATATGTACGCATGCCCACACACACACCCCTCGACATGTCTTTAAAATGTCAGCCCCTTCCCCTGCCTAGATCCTTAGGCTCCTTTCCTATTTTACAAATTAGCAAACTACTCAAGGTTAGCATTCTCCAACCTCTGTGGAAGCCCAGATCCACTTCTGCACCACTATTTATTTAGAAGATTTATATTTATATCCCCTTTCTGGCTACAAGTGCCCCAATCTGCTTAGGAATTAAGAGTAACATTTACATATTTTTAAATTACATACCTGTTTCAAAACCTCTATTAATACTAAAGAAAAAATAAAATCAATAGCAAGATCTCTTCTTTCCATTAAATAGTCTCGTTGCTGTTCATCACTGTAAAATCAGACAAAAATTATTAAAAGGAACTTGTCTTATATAGTTGGCTAGCTAAAATATAAACCAACACTTTTTAATCTCAGGCTTTAGAAGACCAAAGCAGAAATATTATAAAAAGGCAGCAGCACACTGAAAATCTGGGGTAAGCAAACCAAGAACAAATCTGACACCATCATCAGTTTCAGATGATAAAACATCTTTCATTTTCTCTTTCTTTGTTTAATTCCTTAGTTTAAGAAGCTCACATTGGCCTGGCTGTATCTCCCTTGAAATTACTCACAGCCATCAGTTTAGATAATCTCTATATGTGTATGGTTGGATGCACTCCACCCCTCATTTATTTTTATTCTTCGATACAAAATAGAAAGCACTAATACTTTAGCACAGAGGGGCAGATCCTCTTTCAGCCCAAGAACTGATTGCTATGCTAGAGAAGCTCTTAAGGGCTGCATTGCAGTGGCGGGTGGGGTCAAGGGCAAAAGGGGCAGGGCCAAAATACCAAACATATCAGCATATTTTATCTTAAAGCTCTTACTACCAGTTAGTATGCTTTAAGAAAGCTATTTCAACCTCTGAGAATGGGGGGAAAGCTGCATAAAGAACAGGAAGCCATAACATGATTGATGGCTGGGGGAAATTGGGTGGGGCCAAGGAAAGGGGCAATCTGGGGAACTCCAGACAGGCAAGATTGGAACTGTGGCCTGAGGTTCTCCACTGCTTCTTTAACCCATCAGATGACAAAAAGAGGAAAAGAAAAGCATAAGATAATAAATGACTGGGCCATGTTCTCTAGACGTGCATACACAACATCTAAATTTTACATGATAACCTCAGGAAACATCATTATTACACAAGGAAACACAGCAAAGACTTTATTTATTTATTTATTTATTTTCTATATCTCCCAATAGCCAAAGCTCTCTGGGCAGTTCACAAAAACTAAAACCACAAAGCACAGCATCAAACAATATAAAATATGAAAGCTTAAAGCCACAATATAACAGTACAACCAGAATAAAACCTAGCAGCAATGCAGACATTTAAAATACAGATTTAAAACACCAGAGCTAAGATTTAAGATGCTAAAATGCTAAAATACTTGGAGAATAAAAAGGTTTTCACCTGGCACCGGAAGGAGTACAACACAGGTGCCAGGTGAACCTCTCTAGGGACCTCATTCCACATATGACAGACCAATGCATTTTGCTTACTAAAGAGGCCAAATGGTGCATGAGGGACAGACAACGCTTTAAAAAAGTGCTGCAGCCATTCAGAAACCAATTCATCTACCCTCCTCTCATAGTGCTGCCTGAAGTGGGTCATTTTACATGCTGCATGGCAGAGCCCTGTTGACATGTAAAGTGAGGAGGTGCTTTAACTTCCTTTCTACAGGCACCTACAACACTTGGCTGCTAGTATTAAAATATGTCCAGGAACATACCTTTTGGATTTAGTGCTTGTTCTTGGTCTGTATTCATGAGATTCATCTTCTATGCCATTTTGTCTTTTATACCAGTCAAACAAAGTGCGCAGGATGGAGGGTAGACAATACTCTGAAAGGGAGCTCATTGAGCTTATTACCTACAGGAAAAAGGCACAAAAATAAAAACGGGTTTAGGTACTGTCAGCTAAAAAAAATCCACCATAACTTTTAGGCAATAGTTCGATTTGCTCTTAATTCTGACACTTCGCTATGTTCTTGCCTGGTGATTTCTTTGAGAGGGGCAATGAGCTGAGATGGAAAGAAATAAACACAATGTCTTCTAGCATAGCATGTGCCTATTATCACCATCAATTGTATTAATGTAGCACCATCAATGTTTACAAAGTATACAAGGCACTTTACAGATGTATAAAAGGGCAGGTCCCTATCCCGAGGAGCTTATGGAAGGACAGAAATGAAATGTCTATAAAACTAACAAAAAATTATATAGGGAAGACAAAAGAGGAAGGGGAAAG
Source organism: Heloderma suspectum (assembly GCF_057233095.1). NCBI lineage: Eukaryota > Metazoa > Chordata > Lepidosauria > Squamata > Helodermatidae > Heloderma > Heloderma suspectum. Next base: position 39,121,170 of record NC_139460.1, on the reverse strand, counting down.
AAACTGAGATGGATAAATAAGGGCAAAATATGAATTTATTTCCATACTGTGTATTTCACATTAGTTACAGTGGGGAATGGGGACTGAGGTGTTCTTTCAAAGGTTTCGTGGAAAAGGTGGGCTTTGTCTACACCAGAGGTGGCCAACTTGTGGCACTCCAGATGTTCTGACATACAACTACCATCAGCCCTAGACAGCATAGTCAAAAGTAAGGGATCAGGGAGCTGTAGGCCAAAACATCTGGAGAACACAAGTTTCCAACCCCAGGGCCATGTTTCCACAATAATGGAAGGAGAAGCTAATGGAGGAGTACTGGATTTTTTTTTTTTTTAAGGAATCAGCTTTGCTGCAAGCAGGGCTCCACAAGCAGGTTGTCCACAGCAGTAAAAATCGCTTCACAGAACATACTTCCTGATGGAGTTGGGGTTTGGAGTGAATGTCATCTGACTGGCAGGGGCTGCTCAACCAATAAGAGAAGTTTCCCCCGCTCACCCCCTTTCTTCTTTCCCCTGAAAGTCCAGATACACCTGCATTTCAGGAGAAGGCTTCACTGAGCACAATGGGAGTTACTTCCAAGTAGACACACATATGCTTGTGCTGGGAAAGAGGGGGGGAGGAGAACACAAAGACAGAAACCAGCCCATAGGATCTCTATAACAAATCTGGCAGACAAGCCTCAAAAGGAGCCCCAAGCTTCCTAAAGCCTTGCTGTGCTTGATTGCTGCAACAGAGAGTGGGGAAGAAATTACTTCCTATGTGCGCATTTGGCAGACCAGCCTCACTGAGCACAATGGGTGTTACTTCTGAGTAGACACTACTTGGTTTCTGCTGGGAAACACAGGGGCGGGAGACAGGAAACACCCCTTGACCTTTCACAATGAAAGGCACACCATGGGCCGGGCTAGCATACCCGAGGTCAATGTGGGGGTTGGGGCACACAACAATTATACTGGGGAGAACCCAACTTAAGGAAAAGAATCTGACTTTAAGCAGTCTCAGGAAATCCGTTTTTTCCCTGATAAGCTTTGGGGTGGCTGCTGGATGGCCACGACATCATCTATCCCTAACGACCTCAACACGCAGCTGGCTCAGAGCAAATCACTGGTGGAAACAGACCCCTGGTCTAAAAAATGGAGGGGAATAACAGATATTTTATGTTCTCTTTGTTCATTGTTTTCTACTTTATCCTGTGGGCAAAATTAGAGACAACCTAGATAGGACATAGGAGAGAAGTGATAAGATTTCTTGAGATTTCTTTTTCCTTCAAAGCAGTCAAGCCCCCATCCAATTGGATCAGGAGTGTGTGTGTGTGTGTGTGTGTGTATGTGTGTATGTGTAAACTATTTCCCCATGCCATTATCCACAATCTAAATAATCTCCCAAATTCTAATTTCTGCCACTTTTCTTTGGAAAGAAAACATGGGAAGATCAAATCATGGATTTCCTGCATCTTGACTAGAATGACCTGCAAGCAATATGTATTTTTAGAATTGCCCATCAGATAAAGCTTTTTCTAGTCGATTAAACAACTGAATGCCAAATGAGTAATTTCAAATAAACATATGTACTTCCAAACACTAATACAGAAGCTTTTTTAAAAACAAAAAACAAATAAGTGTCTCCTTCAATCTCAGGCCCCACCAATCACCTAAAGCTTTAATTAAACTCAATTGAAATGTGTGGCCTGCTGTGTGTTTTTCTCCCTGTCACAAATATATTTGGGCTTTCTTTCTATTCCCTGTGTGTTTGCATCTGCTGTTTCTTTGGCAATGGGGCTTTCTTGGACAGGAATCTTGAGAGTTTCCTAGGTGTGACCAAGAGCTTCTTTGCGTGCCCAGGAGATGTTCTGAGTTGTTATTTCAAAAGCAAACCTTGATGCCATATCACAAATTACTTTTCAAAGTCCGATCACACTTGGGGCATTTGAGGCAAGGCTGCTGGCTGCTGTTTCAAAAATACAAGTCTAAAAGCCCCCCTCCCCCAAGTCATGTGCACTGGATTCTGGGCTTTGATTCCTACCATGTGACTGTGTCCCACTTACAGACTCTTGCTCCATGTGCCATCTGTTTCTGATTTGCTGCTGCTTTTGCCAGCTTGCAGATGCACAGCATATATGCCAAGCAAGTTGTTTCGCATACATTTATTCTTGTGAAGTTCTATGCTACCTGAACACGATATTGAATGGCAGGTGCATGTATGGTTTGAAGCGATGGTGACACCGTGGATCAGAGAGGATATGTTTTTTCATCAGTGTGGCAGGTGTTTTCCTAACTTTGTCACTATGGGTGTAGTTCTGGTGGTATTCTATCAGTAAAATACTGTTATGGGTTTCTTTACTCTTGACTTTCTGCAGTACTCTTTATCAGAGAAGTTGCATGCCTCTCAGGCTGTTGCTAAGTATGGCATGTGTAATTCACTGGTAAGAGGCCAGCACATGCCGCTCCACCTACTGACTCCCGAATTACTAAACAGTGTGCCAAAAGTAATGCAAACTAAATACACATATGCTGTATGTCCTCTGGTATATTTACACAGGGTGTCTTTACTTTTTTTAAATCTTTCTGTCGTTGGGTCTTATAAGGCAGGAAGGAAGGGTGGAATTTGCAGAGACTGGCTCTCAGAATACAGGAAGGGAGGAAAGTCTAGTCAGCAAGCTGGTTAGTCAACTCCTCTATTTATTGGAATCAAAGCCAGTGGTGAGATGAATTCTAGCTCTGTGTTACTGCTGAAGGGGAGTGTGCAGATGTACAAATGTGTCCTTGTTGCACAAAATGATCATGTTCTTCCATCCTAAATGAACTGCACAGTGCACAGCCTGAAGATACCAGGTCTGCACAAGTACTGAGCTGTTTAAACACTCTGCTCTAGGGGATTTAAAGTAGTCTATATAAATGCATTCTTTATACTTCTTTTGGCAAAATTTGTAAAAATAAATCAATTAAAGCATGCCTGCAGCCTTTCCCTCTCTCTCTCTCTCTCTATATATATATGTATATGTGTGTGTGTGTGTATAAAATGTGGGTTATTAAATAGTCAATACATACTAAATTACACACCAATATCATCAGTAAGTCCATCTGCATGCCTAGGGGTCAAACTAGACATGAAAACAGCAGCCATGATTGTTTACTTTCACATTTGCACCATTCATATTGGGCAGGGGGAGGCACTGGGGTCTAATGAATGGTGCTCACTCTTGCACACATGAAAAGGGGTGCAAGAGTGAGGAGGGCCTTCACTTTATCTCCATGTGTTCCATCAACTCAGGTGTTTTTCTCCCAGGTCAGCTCCCTTCTGGTATCAGAGCTGGGTGGGGAGAAAAGTGTCAGAGGTGACAGTGTAGCAAGGTAAGGTAGGGGAGGGTTGAGATAGCCTCGCCCACCCAAAGTCTTTTGACGTAAAAATTAAACCACTCCACATCCCACTTTACGTTAATGGAATATGAATTAATAAACCTAGCTGCCCCTGTCACTCCTAGTTTGGCCCTCAAAGGTTACATCATTGTGGTTATAAGAGGCAACTATATAATCACCTTGACTCATGGGTCCCCGTGCACATAGTACTTGCAGGTGTGTAAGGTCTTCCCCATTCTTTGCACACATCCTGCTGTCCCTCCAGGACAACCCTTGACATTTAAGAAGGTAAGGAAGTCCATGATAGCTGGGTATTCTGTGTGTGCACTGCAGCAGATATTTAATATGGCTACTGAAATGAGTTCTCTATGGACAGGTTTTCTTGACTTTGTGAAATACTGTGCTGTCTGTTGACTGGATCAATAAACTGATTGATCTTGTGAACAATGGTAGCATGAGGTCCAAACTAGACATGACAGGGTCAGCCATTTTATTTGTTCATGTATTTCCATATTCATGTATAAAATGAAAGGTGGGGGATTTGATTTTCACAGTAAAAGAGGCACATTGGTAAAAGAAGCTAGGCCCATCCCCACTTCTACCATCTTTCATCACAGACACTTTTCTCCTTCTCTTACTCCAATCATGGAAGTGAACTTGCTTGGGAGAAAATTGCTGAAGGGATGAAAGGCAGCGGGGTAGAAGTTTTCAGCTCCCATCATCCACATGCCCCCCTTGATGTAAAATCACACACACACACACACACACACCATTTTATACAGACACACGAATAAATAGCTATAGTTTATTTATTTCATTGGTACCCCAACTTTCTACCAAAAAATGGCACTCAAGGCAGCTTACAGAATCAATTAAAATTGATTAAAACAATATATTAAAATACAATAAAAACATAACAATTACCGGAAAATGTATGATTAAAAACAGAACCCAACCCAACACAAGCACTTACAGGCGAAAGGCCTTCTTAAATAAAGCAGTCTTTGCCTGCCGGCGGGAAGGACACCAAGGTTGTCCCTGTCATATCCAACCTGGCTCTTGAAGAAGTATATTTTATGTTACCCATTGATAATTTTTGCTACACTCTGCTAAAATGAAAACATTCTATGCCAGGAGTGGAGAATTTGAGAGCCTCCAGATGTTACTAGACTTCAACTCCCATCATCCCTCACCATTGGCTATAGTGGCTAGGGATGATGGGAGTTGCAGTCCAACAGCATCTGGAGGACCACAACTTGCCCACCCTTGTTTTATGCCAAACAGCTTGAAAAGATTAACATCTGAGAAGGCACAATTCAAGTCAATCTGACAGCATAATGCAGATGGAGGAAAAAAGTTTAAACAGTAGTTTACAATACTGAGTTGGCATAACAGATGGTACTCTCCATCCGAAACATATATAAACTGGTACATAAAGTTTAAGTACCAGAATACTAAGATAACTATCCCAGCTGGTAAACCTAGGACTAAATTTTCCTTTTGTTTCACGTGTTGTTTATTTAGTTTTATTGTTATTGTTTTAATTTGTTATGTTTATATTTTTATTTTTAAACCACTTTTGGCTTAAAAGTTTGATTGTTTTCATAGAAAGGGAAGGATATACATTTAAAAATAAATAAATAAAATAAACTCTACTGTGCAAATTTAAATTATGGTATTGCATTATTTTCTCTTTGGAGTGGCTTGTTGCATTACATTTAGCTTTATTAAAGGCACAATCCTATATATGTTTAGACAGAAAAAAAGTCCTACAACTTTCAGCATTTTCCAGCCAGCCATGCTGGCTGGGGAATTCTAGGAGTTGTAGGACTTTTTTTCTGCCTAAACATGCATAGGATTGTGCCCTAAGCAGCTTTATGAAGAAAGTCCAATAATAAATATGCTTAGTTGAAAGTAATTCCCTCTGAGTTTAATCGAACATACCTCATAGTAAATATATGAAATCAGGAATTAGCATAATCAAATCTACATTTTTAAAGCCAAGACATTTGATCTAACAAAATCCTTTATTTGCAATCTAGACATAACCATGTTTGCTCATTGAAGAAAAATAGAATTACTTCCTTTAATATTGTTTTTGTACCTTAATATTGTTCTTTGGGGGCTATACATTTTTAGGTAGAATTGTAAAAGTTTCTAGAACACAAAGCACTCTGTTCCCTGACATTTGTGGCATTTTGATACTCCATTCTCTTTTAATTGAGGAAGAAACAGTAGAAGAACTAATTTCTGCCGTTCATCATGAGCTTTAATGGTTCTTTAGGCAAAACTAATGTTTTCTTTTTCCTAGACTGGTGTTAGGTTCCTTAGTTCATTAGGGAAATAGCCATTTGTTCTATTTACTCAGGTACTGATAAGACTGGATGATCCTTTTCCTCAACTTGAAGTGACTATTAGTTTGTAAGATGAGGTGCCTATGGTGAAAGCATTCTCAAAAGAAGTGTGCTCAGGTGGAAGAAAGGTTGCTTATTAAAAGGAAAGGAAATGCTATGACTTGGATCCCAAGAAGGAGCTGTGGAAGGAGGTGGTTTTCCTGCCCCCTTCCCCAGCAACCCCCTAAAGAGCCTGTCCCAAGTTTCAGGAGACCTACCTAGATGGGAAGGTAGGGTAGGACTACACTCACAAAAGATGCCTCTGCTCAATTATTGACAATTTCCTCTTGCTTTTACACTACAGCCCACAGCATTCAGGAGGATCTCCTGACCCTTGGGAGAGGTTTTTTAGGGGTGTGCTGGGAGAATCAACAGGATGAGAAAGTCCAGTGGAGGCTGGTGACTCCAATGTCAGTGGGGCAGTGCATCCACTCTGGGTTTCAGTGAGAACCAGCCAGAACTCTAAAAGAGCTATCCAAGATGCTAAAACCTATCCTACTAAAATAGGTTCAGCACCTTAGATAGCTCCTTCAGAGTTCTGACTGGTTCTGGTTCAGACTGAAACCCAGAGTGGGTTTACCCCCCCCCCCACTGACATTGGAACCAGCAGCCTCCACTGAGAAAGTCACTTCCCAGGATCCAAGCATAAATGCATAAATGCATTTTTGTATTTATTTATTTATTTGTTTGTTTGTTTGTTTGTTTACTTTCTATACTGCCCAATAGCTGAAGTTCTCTGGGCAGTTCACAAAAATTAATGTATAGTTTATGGGGCTGTTCACAAGTAATGGTGGCAAATTGTGAGTTAGTTAAGCCACGATTTGCCGCACTGTGTGCCAGGCGCATTCCACAACCTTTTTGAACGTTCAAAAAGATTGCTACATGACATCCAAACTAGAACACTATAGGTTATTAGTAGGTTAAACAACCCACAATTAACCTAACTACTAACTGTAGGTTAACTGGGTTGCTTAACCTATAATTAACCTATAGTGTCCAGGTTTGGATGTCATGTAGCAACCCCCGATCATAGGTTAATTAACCCAAGATTTACTGCTGTTATGTGCGAACCAGGTCTATGTGTCTGAGTCAAATTGGTCATCTTATTTTCTAGATTTTAAGGGAAGTCTGCCATGTAAAAAGGAATAAGTTATACGACAAAACATTTGTCATTAGACAAAACGAACCACAGTTGTTAGATGAAGCCATAGCCTCAGAGGGGGTGGCCACTCAACATAGGTCTGCTGTGAGAATACTGACTCCACTCGTACCAGAGACAGTTTTTCCCCAGCTCTGAGCAAGGTTTTTTTTAAAAAAAAATCATTACTACTGTGCATCTTAAAAGTAAATTTGAACCTTAAATTAAAAAAAATCCTAACACTGTTCAACAATGTAAAAATAGATTTTATTTTTTCAAAAAAATCTTGCCTTGCCTATGCAATTTGAACCCTCCTATCCAGCATGCTAACTTTTTTTTTAATTAGATAAAGTTTTCTGTGCTGCCAAACACATTTTAGGTTTAGTACTGGATCTGCTTTCCTCTGGGGCTTGACCCTAAAACTTACGTTCATACATTGCTTTAATGATAGATTTATGTCTAAATGCCATTGTGCCTCTGAGGTAAATAGAAGTGAACTAAAAATAATTCAAACCATAAAATGGAAAATAGAAAAAAAGAGAGGAGTCGAGGGAATTTAATAAATGCCAGTTTGGCGCAAGCACTAAAGTGCTGCCTGTGCATCTGAAACAATCCCCCTACAAATGTAAAGGAGTGATTTTTTGGAGATGTACAGCGATTCTCAGAGCTGCCATCCTGTTAACAGTGGGATATTTCTGGTAGAACAAATTATAATGGGTGAAATGAAAGCAGAATTGTATTCAGTTTGGAAAAAGGCTATCATTAAACCTATACATTTAAAGTGAAAGTGTCCAGTTTACACTGTTGTTTGGCTTCTGATATGGAGTCTAAAATCTCAGCAGATGAATCAGTACTGAATGATGCATATAGAGTCCTTGGCAGACAAAGAACAGGTTTTGGGTGTTGCGGTACAAGTTCAGGATAAGTAGCATCCTGTGGTGAAGGGGGCAAAATATGTACAGCGCTGGAGACTTGATGCAGATGGAGAAAGATGAGCAAATTTGGAAGTAGAGTTAAATGCTGGGGCTAAGGTCAGCACAGGGGTTGGACCTGAACTTGGTAGCTTGCTTACTTTCTCCAGCAAATGAAAGGTGGTCAGAAGAGAAATGAGATGGAAGGAACTGCCCAGCCCTCAAGGCATTTATATATCCCTTTATTTGACAGGAGCACAAGCTCCTTGACCAAAGCTCTAGAAAGTTTATTATTAAAATGTATTTATTAAAACTACTTCCCTTATTTATTTATTTATTTATTTATCTATTGCATTTATATCCCGCCTTTTTTTCTCTTGCAAGGAACTCAAGGCAGCGTACATGATCCTCCTCCTTCCTCCATTTTATCCTCACAACAACAACCCTGTGAGGTGGGTTGGGCTGAGAGTCTGTGACTGGCCCAAAGTCACCCAGTGAGCTTCCATGGCCGAGTGGGGACTAGAACCCGGGTCTCCCAGCTCCCAGTCCAGCACTCTAGCCACTACACCATACTAGCTCCCTTCATTTGCATGGATACCAGGGTGGTGAATGGTGAGCATGACCATAAATAATCATACAATACATTATACAATAACACCAGTAAGATGTAACTAACACAAAAAAGGAGAAGCAGCAGATAAGTAAAACCATCAGAACAACGTAAGTCAGCTTAAAATGCCTGTGCAAACAGGGAAGTTGGAACCATGTGATGAAACAACTGCAGTATCAGTACCTGCCACCACCTTATAGGGAAGAAATTCCATCGCTGGGGCACCACAACAGAGAGGTTTCTCTCCCTTATTGTTACAAAATGCACCAGGGGTATTTGGAGAAGCACTTCCCCTGATGATCTCAAGGCATGGACAGGCTGAGATATAGGGCAAGGTGCTCCTTCAGGAATTTGAGTCCCAAGCCATTTAGGACTTTTAAAGGTAATCTATCTACAATTATTTATAAACTGCCTTTAAAGGTAAGCATCAGCACCTTGAACGGTGCTTGGAACTGAATAGGCAGCCAGTGCAGCTCCTTCAGAATGTTTCCAGCTGGCTGTACCAGTTAAAATCCTAGCAGCCACATTTTGCAGTAGCTGAAGCTTCAGGGTTATCTTCAAGGGGAGCCCGCATATGGCACATTACAGTAATCCCATCAGGAAGCTACCAGACCATGGACTACCATGGCCAAGCTATCCCTGTCCAGGAACAGTCACAGCTGGTATATCAGCCAAGGATGCTAAAAGGCCACCTGGGTTTTCGGTGACAAAGCTGCATCAAGCAGTATCCCAAATTACATGCCTGCTCCTTCAGCAGGAGTGCCAACCCATCTAGAACATTTTGTTTGTTTGTTTATTTATTAAATTTCTTAATCACCCATCTGGCTGGTCACCCGGCCACTCTGGGCGATGTACAATAATACAAACAGTTTAAAAACTGTTAAAACTGTAATTAATGTTTAATTACACATTAAAACATCATTTTCTAAAATTTCCCTAGCCCACCCCAAATGCTTGCTTGAACAACCACGTTTTCAATGCGTGGCAGAAGCTCATTAAAGGGGGGGCATGACGGAGTTCCCTAGGGAGGGAGTTCCACAGAGTGGGGGCCACCACAGAGAAGGCCCTCTCCCTCGTCCTCACCAGTCTAGCTGTCCTGGCTGATGGGACAGAGAGAAGGCCATCCGAGGCTGATCTTGTTGAGCGGCCTGTCTGGTGTTGCTGGAGACGCTCCTTAAGATAGGCTGGGCTGGAACCATATAGGGTTTTAAAGTTCAAAACCAACACCTTGAATTTGGCCAGAAAACAACTGGTAACCAGTGCAACTCCTTCAGCACTGGAGTGATGTGATCACGCTGGCGGCTGCCTTTAATCAGGTGAGCCACCACGTTCTGCACCAGCTGCAGCTTCCGAACCATCTTCAAGGGTAACCCCATGTACAGCACATTACAGTAGTCTAGACGAGAGGAGACCAGGGCATGTACTACCGATAGAAGCAGATGGTCAGGAAGGTAGGGCTGCAGCTGCCGTATCAGATGGAGTTGATACAATGCTGCCTGGCTCACGGCTGACAGCTGAGCCTCCATGGACAGCTGGGAGTCTAAAATGACCCCCAGGCTGAGGGCCTGGTCTTTCAAGGGTAGCCATACCCCATTCAACACCAGGTCAACATCCCCCAACCTCCTCTTGTCTCCCACCAAAAGTACCTCAGTCTGGTCAGGGTTCAGCTTCAGCTTATTCCTCCCCACACAGCCACTCACCATCTCCAGACATTTGGACAGGGATTCTACGTACAGCCAAACTTGGTGAAGATTTAAACGAGAGGTGGAGTTGCGTGTCATCTGCATATTGATGACACCACACCCCAAACCTCATGATGATAGCCCCCAGCGGCTTCACATAGATGTTAAATAGCATCGCGGAGAGGATGGAACCCTGTGGCACCCCACAAGTGAGCGGCCACGGGTCTGAAACCTCCTCTCCCAGTGCTACCCTCTGGTACCTGCTGGAGAGGAAGGACTAGAACCACCGTAATACGGTGTCTCCAGGAGGTCCAGGAGGTTACTGTGGTCAATGGTATCAAAAGCCACTGAGAGGTTGAGGAGAACAAGGAAGGAGCATTTGCCCCTATCCAAAGCCCTCCTCATATCATCCACCAAGGCGACCAAGGCCATTTCTGTCCCATGCCCAGGCCTGAAGCCCGATTGAAATGGATCTAGATAATCGGCTTCTTCCAAGTGTGCCTTCAACTGCATTGCCACCACCCGCTCAATCACCTTGCCCCAAAATGGCAGATTCGAAACTGGGCAAAAGTTATTCAGAACTTGCAGCTTCATACCTTATTTATGGACATAAGAACCACCCACCCATAGTGCCTCCCTCTTCTTGGAATTTTGTCCATTGGCCCTCATCCAGTCCTTTATTGAGTCCAAATACGAGCCCAACGCCCACACAGCCTCAAGTGACTTGGATGAGAGAAACAAGCAGAGCTGGGTGTTATCAATGCATCGATGACACTTCACTCCAAATTATCTGATATCCTCCCCCAGCAGCTTCATATCAGTGTTAAAGAGCATGGAGGATAAGATGGAACCTTTCAAGACACCACAGCATAAATGCTGCACAGCCAAGCAGAATCTCCCCATCCTTACTCTTTTCTCAAACTGACCCTGCACATAGGGACGGAACCACTGTATCACCCTGCCCCCAACACCACAGAGCCAGTCCAGCAAGATACCATTTTCAATGGTATCAAAAGCCCATGAGAAATCAAGGAGAATCAACAGGGTTTTACTACCCCTGTCCTGATAGAGGTCATCCATCCAGGTGACAAAGGCCTTTTCATTACCAAATCAAAGCCTGAACCCAGATGGAATTGGATTCAGATAATCTGTTTCATCGAAAAGTGCCTAGAGTTGAACCACAACCACCCACTCCAAGACCTTGCCCCAAAGGGAATATTAGCAACCGGGCGATAGCTCACAGGTGTTCTGCACAAATGCAGAACACCAATTATGGGGCTACACAAGGGCTACAAAAAAGAATGCCATTTGTCTCAAATGTAACTTACTTGATCAAACTGGGGATCTTCTCCACGTTGCAGAGATTTGCTTAGCGGCTTTTCCTACAAAAACATATAAAATATATATATTATATTATTTAATGTTGTAAGATGTTCTTCTGCTTTAGTTAATCATTTTTAATTCAGACAATGGAAAAGCCTTTTTTTAAAAAAAAACCCTAGGATGCTTATACAGTAATGTGAGAGTGTCCTTAAACAATGATTATTTCTTAAAATTCTTTCTGCCACAGTATTTTGGCAAGAAAAAAAATTTATAACAACAAAAAGCTGCTATTTATTGCTCAACAGATTCCCCCCCCCCTTTTTTTTACAAAACATTCCTTTTACTTCTCACAGCAGCATGCAGCGAGTTGTTTACATTTTGGGCTTAGATTATATCATTCCTCATTAAGAGAAAACAGGCTCAGAACAGGACATATTAATAGTTTCCTCAATAACATATGCTCCATATTCTGATGAAAAACTCCCAACATCTGATGAGGTTTAATGTGTGCTTCAGACTATCACTTAAACTGGATAGCAGAATTCAGTTCTATAAAAGTGAGAGTATAACTGAACGGAAACATAATCTAGAAAGGAGGGGTTGGGTATCTGTTAAATCAATACATGATCTTCTGAATGCCTAGCACAGGAAGAAACCAACATTCATTGAGAAGCATCCTCTAGAAACATCCCTACTGAAATAAATGGGTTCTACAAAAGCACAATTATTCAAAGCAGCTTGCACTTGGAGCATTCCTCAAATGGCATCTGCCTTTATCTACTGGATGCTTTCTCGGTGATTTTAGTAATAAAAAGCTAATATTTTTCCTTAAGACTCCTGAGACACAGACCATTACAATGCATTTTGGCATCATATTAATGTGGAGATATAATGGAGCTTGTGCATATTATTTTTTATGAACTTACAAACAAACCTGAGCTTTATAAAATAAATTTGCAGTATCCCTTTTCTTAAGTACAGCATTGAGCAATTCAGCTCTCATATGTAGATAAGGGCTGCGTTCACTCTGTTAGCATCTAATGCTGAGCCATACAGAAAACCTCCAATCTCCTCACAGCCAACCCAGAGGGCTGCACTTGCATCTAACACTAAACCAGAGGTGCACAACCTTTCCAGCCCCGAGGGCCACATTCAGTGTCTGCTGGGGTTCGGGGGCCACACATTTGTGCCCACACACACCACCACCACCACTAGTAGGGTATGTAGTTTCTCCATTGCTACGAGCAGGGTAGGGAACTTTTTTCTATTCATAAGGAAGCAGGTCTGAATCTCTTAGAAGCACTTTCAAAGAGCATCCCAAATACCAAGCCTCTGCATGTTTACTCAGAAGTAAGCATAAGCAGCATGTTGACTCAGAAGTGCGGAGAAATAAGCAGGACTGAATCACTCAACAGCTTCCTCTTCCCTCCCCCACAGGGAAAAGCTCTCACCTCCAATCAGTTTAAGTGCTGAATCCTGGCTTGCTATCTCACTTGCACAAAGGAAGGTGCAAAGCCAGGTGCATGTTGCTCGTGCATATCCTGGCTATTAAGCTGGGAATTTGGTGTAGCATACTGAGTCAATGAGAAATCACAGTGAGTTGAAAACTGAAACCAAAGGAAGAGATGGGAAGGGACAGTGGGCAGCAATGAGACCAAAATTCACACACACAACACTAAATTATGGTTTAGCATGACATGCAAACTAGGTAATGGGTCTCATTCCATCTTGCTGGAACTATGGAAGGATCCAAGCTGGGGGGGGGGGGGATTCAGTAAGGTGTATGTTCCTCTGATTTCTGGTTATCCGAAGGTGAAAACTCAGGTGAAAGAAACCACTTATTGTCCGTGTTCCCTTCTATGTTTATTTGCTTGAATCTTGGATTTGTTTGTTCAATGTGTAAACAAATCAAAATATATGGTTGTTATTTCAAAAATATATGTTAAATTAACAAGGATTTAGTTTATCGTAAAATATCTAACACCTGTGTCTCAGTGTCCTCTCTGTAAATATAAGTATCAGGGGGCCCTAGCCGGCCTCTTTCAGTCTACTCCAGTAGCCAAGTCCAGACACAGACAAAGGATTATTTTCAAGGCTTTATTCCTTTTACAACTTAATAACTCTATCACCAGCGACTAACCTATGAACAGCAGAGTAACCTATGCCCTGGGTTGGAAACAGTTGGTCCCTGCTTGAATGAGAATCACTTGCAGACCCTGAACTTATGGGCTAGGGAGAATCCCTCCCCTTTTCCCTTGGGTCCTCTGGACGCGACCGTTGCTTGCGCGCCAGACGGGCGCTACGCCTCCTTTCTGCACCCTCCATAGCTCGTCGCTCTTTGCGTCTGCATCGAAAATCCAGCCAGCCCTCCTCCTGCGCTCTTTCACTCCCAGGACCGCTATCTATGTCTGGAATGCCAGCAGGAGGAATCTCTGCCAGCTGCAGGGCCTGGGAGGGATGAGTGCGCTCCTCTCCACGGATGGCTGTTCCTCCTCAGAATCAGAACTGTTCTGAGGTTCTATGGGCTCAGTGTCCACCCTGACAATAAGTAGAGGACTCTGCCTTTGGAATCCTAACAGTCCAAGAGAGCTCAAAAGCTTGCAAATGATTGATCTGCAGACTAGGACTCTGTGCCATCGTGAAAATGTAAGCTTAATTCAGAAAGCCTGTGCTCAGATTCCTTCACAAAACCCAAATAAAGGTATGAGGACCACCATGCAACTTACCACTGGAATTCTTTCTGATTTTTTTCAGGTAAGACTTGCACTTCACCCTTTTCCTTCATATGTAAATGCAAAGGGAAAAGTCTGCAGGATTTTTAAAAAATAACTCAGTAGGGGTGTACTATGGCTGGTGACCACATGACGAGAAACTGCCTCATTAATTTGTTTCTTGTGGTAGAGGAGCTGCTCATAGATAGAGTTGTTGGCATAAGGCCTGCCTTTCCAGAGTAAGTTTTTTTGTTTATTTATTTAGTATTGCATTTATATCCCACCTTTTTTCCTCTTGCAAGGAACCCAAGGCGGCTTACATTATCATCATCCTCTCCATTTTATCCTCACAACAACAACCCTGTGAGGCAGGTTGGGCTGAGAGTGTGTGACTGGCCCAAAGTCACCCAGTGAGCTTCCATGGCCGAGTGGGTACTAGAACCTGGATCTCCCAGCTCCCACTCCAACACTCTTGCCACTACACTACACTGGCTCTTTTGTTGTTGTACAGCGCTTCACAATATCCCCGGTATCCAGAAGGCACTTCAGAACAGCATCTTCCATACTAGGCTAGATGTCCTGAACCTACTTGACTTTATCACAAAGACCCAGAGGACTGAAAACCATTTGCTTTAGTAGCACATATGCATACTACAACGGGCTCTCACTGTTGGAACAATTACAAATGATCTGTTTTCAAGGACGGACAATTGCTTTATTAACATAACCCTACTGAGCCGCTCCTTTTTAAATATAGCTTTGTACAAATATTGGAAAAACCTTGAAAATATAGGAAAGAAACACAAATGTTCCCAGCAACAATTAGTGCTACTTTTAATCCTTAACAGCACACTCCTATGTATGTCAGTTCAGAAGTAGGTCCTATTTAGTTCAACGGGACTTACTCCTAGGAAAATGTGTACAGGAATGCAGCTTAAACTATGTTTCACAGACTTTAAAAAAAAATCCTATCCGATTAGTTTATCTCATATCACCCTTCTCTGTGTCTTGATATCCCAGCACTGTTACACAACTTTTTTTTTCCTTTGAAGCTCTTGTTATCTGGGGCAGGTTTCCTGTTTTAGCTCACCTCTGTGACTCTACATATCTTTCCAAACCTATTCTAAATATACCTTGTTCTCCCTTACCCATCAGTTTCATTTCTCTCACCTTATACGGCTGTTAATTATTTAACTCTTGATCACTCCTTAGCTCTGTTTTACTAGACTGCTTTACAAAAGGAAGCTATCTATCCATTGAATTATTTCTGCCAGCCCCTTTGACAATTTCAAATTGCTCACAACTGCTAATGGTGAGGCCAGTGTGCCTAAGTAATGCGTGGATTTATAAAGGCTCACCCAGAGCCTTTTGCAGGACTAGGTCCAGATAAGCCACCGACATCAGCCAAGGAAACAACTCAGCACTTAGCAACAAAGACCACCAGAGTCACAGGCTAGGATATAATCCAAATCTGTATAACCTGCCCAGGGAAAGAATTAATTAGCAGAATCAAAGTCAGGGTTAAATGTTGAAAATTAAGTGATTGGCATACAAGAAAAATGGGCAGGATCCACAAGCCAAATCCAGAAGGGTGTAAACAACCAAGCAAAAACACATTAGAGGAGATGTGAAGGCCTGTCCTCATGACCCTCTTAACATGTGGCAGCCACAGTTTTCAAAACAATCCATACTGTAGCTGCCACATACTGAGCAGACATGCTGATGCTCTGCTGTGCGCTCGGCTTTTTGCACAACACCACCACCCTATATTTTTGGGGGGATACAAAAAGCTAAGCTGTGCTGAGTTCTACACGTGGCTTTGGCATGCACAAAGCTGCCTCAGCATGTGACTGAAAACCACAGCTGCCACATGCTGGGAAAGTCATGGGAAAAGGCTCACAGACATAAGCAGGTAAACAAGGTTTGACTCTATGAAGGGGCAGAACCAAGCCAAAGCTGGTCTAAGACATGAGAGGCAGGTAGGCAGGCAAGCCAGCACAGGTGAATATATGAACTCTAAGCGTGTAACAGCTTTTTGCAGAAATTAGAACTAATCAGAGCAGGGAACAATTGTTTCTACTGGGAACAATTACTCAATTTGAAGCACAGCCAAGGTGCAGGTGGGCAGAACTAAAGATAGCTTCCAGGTTTTGAAGATGCCTGAAAATGCAGACTGACTGCAAATGTAGTCATGAAGGGGAGAGATTCTGGCTGCCCATGACATTTCAGGTCTCTGATGTGAAGTCTTGAAGTGCTCACTGACTTTCTCCAAGCTGAGCATCAGCTGCAGGGAAACTGTGGTGGTAACACAGCGGGGAAATTGTTTTAAAAGAATGGAATGCAAGTGTCAGATGCCTGAAAACGAATTACAGCTGTTGCATACTGCCCTTGTAGGTTTTATCACCTTCCTCTTCTGACTTCTTCTAGTAAATCATCCCTACCAGTTTACTGCCAATTTACATTTCAATCGCATTCCAGAGGTAAGCAAAAAAACCCATCCAAATTCCTAAAGGTTGCATAACTTTCTTTGAGGAAACATTTTACCTATGTGAAGCTACATAAAAATGTATGCATTCACGCTCACTTTTGATGATTTTATAGTCATCATTTCAGGCAATAAATCCAATAAACTCATCTATAATGTGGGTGATTCATCTTGGTTTTTGATAGTGTAGGGGATGTAAAGTGAGAATGCATTCAAAGAAGAAGCTGGGAGCAAAGATCAAGGATTCCTTCTACCACATCTTTTTACGTCCACAGTTCTTTTGGTGTTTGGTCTTTCAAAGTGGCACATGCACAGACAGATATTTCTACAAGAGTATTAAAATGTGAAATTGTCATGGCCCAAGGAAGTTCTCTTAGCATAAGTCTGTGAATTTTGTGTGCAATGCTGTGCAAAAACACACCCAAAATATACAGCATAAATGGTTTTTCCAATTCAGTTGTCACATTGTACTGCGATAAAGTGTTATCACTCATTATTACCTATGAACGAAACAATTGTTAGCCAAGTGGCAGCCTGTCCACCACGATAAAAACAAAAGGATGCCATCCATCACTAGTTCCTTGAATAGACATCCCTGTGCCAGTTAACTGTCATGGCAGAAAAGGCCTCCTGGGAATGACAGAGTGTCCTTCTACCCTCCTCCCCACCCCCTCTCAGAGGAACGAAGCAAAAAAATTCTCCCAACTGGGCCAGAGAGAAAAGAGCAGCCTGCCTGCCTATGCATGTTTTCTGGCTTCATGTGGTGAGTGGGAAGGGGGATGATATGAGTTGCCTGGCTGGAACTTAGCACAAGCCTTGTTGGGCAAAAGAGAACTGGCTGGTAATGAGCTGGGAGGTGGGCTGATGGACTACTATGCTGGCTGCACAGGGAACGAGAGGAGGAGGAGGTAGAGAATCAAAGAGGAGCTATGCAGGCTAGCCTGGTGCAGGGCAAAGTTAACATGTCTGGCAGATTTTGGAGGTAGCAGCTGTAGGAACTTGCAAAGAATGCACACATTATTTTATTTATAGTTGCATTGATTTTAATGTGTACAGGATCCTCTTCATCAGCTTCCCCACTCCAAATGTAGTTATTCATGCTCTGTCCTCCCACATCAATGGGACAGAAAATGTATTGAGATCACACTTACAGGGAGGCTCATCTGCTCTAAGAGAAAAAGTACCCAAGCGGCATCCACAAAGGGTCATTTTTGCCCAGGTTTTTCAGAAACCATGAAGAAAATCTGATATAAAGTTTTACTCAACCTTGCTCTCTCAGTCAGGGATTTGCACTCTATGCAATGTTATCCAAATGTTTTACAAAACGGTAGGCTGAATACAGAGCTACAGCCACAGAACTCAATAAAGAAGGGGCTTATTCAGTTCAAGTATTTCATCACCTTCTGGACAGTTACATAAGAACCAAAGAATACCCAATACCCATTTTATAACCAAATATTATATTAAAGTCTCATTTGCATGTTCTGAACTCATTTCTGTATATGAGACTCTCATCAGCATGAACATAAAGATCATAAAAGTAGGAGAAAATATAACTTTCAATTAATTTGCAATGGTATATTTCTTTTTTAATGCTAAAACACAGAATTTTAGGGTTGAAAAGGCTCTCATGGTCATTATCACTTACATTATATCAGAAATTACTAAGGATAAAATATATCCCTGGAAGATATTTATTAAGATTCTTGCTCCTTAAAGAAGTAGATTAAACAATGTTGTCTTTAGGAATGCACTCCATTGCCCATTTGTTTGTCCAACTTTTAACATGCAGCCTGTATGTTATTGCCATATAAACCCTTTTACCATGACATATCTGGTTAGATGTATGTGTGGAAGCTCTAAAGCACATACAGAACTCTGCACAAAAGGAGCCACTGAAGGATCATCCACAACTGAATGTTCACGACATGCAATTAACCTGATATCTGAGTGAATGCGGTCACTGTGTTTTGTCTTTCATTTACTGATAATACAACTTCCTTTTGTGAATAGCTATTTTATGCATAACTGTCCTTCTTAAAATACGTTTTTCTAGAATTGCACAAAGCAACATGCAAAAGGTGTAAAAATATTAACAGATAAAAATGCAAATTAAACATACTTAATAAAAACATACAAAATTAAGGATGGCAAAATATGATTAAAAAAACACCTGTGCAAATGTAAATCATCTTTGAATTTAAAACTTTTTTTTGCTATGTGGGAAGAAGAATCTAGTTATGGGGGCAAAAGGGAGGCTATTCCATAAAGGGGGTGCCATAAGGAAAAAAAGCACCCCCCAATGAACCAGCACATTTTCAGTAGAAGACTTTCTGAGCAGAAACATACTTAAGACACAATCCTATGCATGTTTAGACAGAGAAAAGGCCTACAACTCCCAGCATTCCCCAGCTAGCAAGGGGAATTGTAGGCCCTTTTCTCTGTCTAAACATGCACAGGATTGCACCCTTACAGATCTTTGGGAACACAAAGCTGCATAGCAAGGCAGTCCTGCTCATCCTGACCCGCCTTTGCCATGTCACTCACAACGAAAAACTATAAGCTAGAACATTTGCTTCAACTGCCTGTACACATGAAAACATATCTTCAAATCACTTTCTTACATCTGGTCTGGAAATTCTTCTTTTTTATATATAGTTCCAAAAAGAGCCCTGTGAAGCATTTTTTTGTGCTTGAATGCATAAAAGACACTGTACATTTAAGGACAAGACGGCAAATGGAATTTTAAGACTGTAAGCCTCCAGACAGGGTCTCTTGAGTGTTCATTACTGTTGTGCAAAACCAAGTAACACTAGGTGCTATAAAACCGGACAAAGATGAAAAGGATATTAAGCTGTGGGTTTAGAAAGCAACATAGCAATCCAGAAAATAGGTGGAGTGGTTACATGTTGAATTGTTTGTTGTAGTCACAACCAAAGTACCTAATTGGCAGGCTAAGCGGAAAATGAAAGATGGAATGAGAACGAAAAGTTATGCACTTTCTCACTTCTGTCAGTAATTCAGCAGATCATTAGGAAAGTAATAGTCGTTTTTCTCTGTGTGTCTTCTGTGTGGATAATAATTCTTAATGTGTTACATCTGAACACTTGTTTTCTCCAGAGTTAGCAGCACCACCATTAACAGTTTTTAAAACTGCCCTTTAAATGTAGAGACATCACTGGATATGTATAAAAGGAAATTCATGTGTATTTTCAGGGTAATGTTGTGCTTGAAATCAAATATTTTGAGTATGATCCCGCTGAACTATTTAACTATGGTTATGAGATCAACTGGGCTATGGGCTCATGAGGTCCTTTCCTTTCCCACATAAACTCCCCTCCCTACCCCTTATAGCATTAACCATGGTGTGCAGGGATCTTTCAGCACCAATACTAATGCAAACCATGGTTAGCGCTTAATCAGGGTTTCATGCTAATCTGCAGATCATGGTAAAAGGTAGTCACAGTTACATCTGCACTGACTTTCATGCTGAACTACACCACTGTTAACACCAAAAGCAAGGGAGAATCCACACAGGAGGGAGTAGGAGACAGTGCCAGCTCCCAATCTTTTTAATTGCCGCTAAGAGATCTGGTTATGTCTGAACCAGCCCCATGTATCAGTATTTTACAAGACAGTTTCTGCAATGAATCTTATTGAACATAAGATTAATGGCAGTTCATTACCACTATACAAATAAGCTACCAACAACAGCCAACTTTCAGCTACACAGGTGAGTAAGAGCTGCAACCAATTGTAAGGACGAGATAACTAGTGAAAAGGAATCAAACATGGCAGAAAGCAAGGACACCAGCAATTATATGAATATGAGCTATCTATTACAAATTCCTTTCAGCAACCATACTCTATCACATGGGTAGTTATTCAATTTCATTGAAATTAGCCAGGGTAAATGAGGATGACACCAAAGAATAAATCCTTTCTTCATGAGCAAGTTTAAGTTTGTCCCTCCTAAACTGATGGGATATTGTTGCATGTGAACAGCCCTAGCAGTGGGATTTTGCATATGCCAATTAAGCATGCACGTATTTAGTTTTCTGTCTGCCATGTCTTCTCATAAAAATAGTTCTGTGGAAACTAAGATCTTCATGCTAAACCACCAATTGAACAATCTAAAATTCATCACCTAAGCTATTTGATTTCCTTTTCAACAGAACGGTGTATATAAGCATTCTTCTATGTGTACTGTGGTATAATGTAGTCAGATTAAGTACTGTATTATCTTCTTGTGTATATAAATTCCCTTTTAAATTCAAATGTTCACTAAAGAATTAAAATACAGGATATAAAGGTAATAAACATAACTAAGCATTATGTTCTTAAATCTCAGGGGATGACCCACACCAAGAAGATTTGTTTTGCAAGCTGACATTTGGGGTTAGGCTAGAAAACAGCTGTGATTCAAAGGTATTCAGCCTTTGAATACCTAGGATAAGGTATTATTAATCAAAATAAAGAAAAATAATTTGATTTAAAATTGATAGCTAGATGATTGAAAGTTCCATTTTAAACAGTAAGTTCACAGATTAAAATTTTACATGAAGTTCAATTTACACTGGCCAGGTGCCCCAAAATACCAATTTAAAGCAGTGTTATCTCCATCTAATCCTTGGTCACTCACATATGGGATAACTGGGCCACAGAAATTAATGTGTTCTCAAGAAACTGCACACTAGTAGGTAGTGTGTAGGTAGACAGCAACTACTGTCTGCGTACTGTGCATGCTTTGTGAATAAATAAAGAAACCTAGTCAAGCATCCTGGCCTGGGAATCTTTGGACTAAAGCAATATTCAGAAGCCTTTTTGGCAGCCTCTCCCAAACCACAGGAATCTGCCAGCACTGATAAAAAAAATTAAGATATAGAAACAACCGGACACCCTTTTCCCTTACGAGTCATAAAGGCCAGGCACTCTCTTTTAGGGCAGGTCCATCGACAAAATTCTCTAGAAATTAAGGGTAGCAGAAACTTCCTTATCCCAATCCCAGCCAGTGAAACCAGAACAGCCAGTTGGCAGCTACAAGAAATAAACTGGGTAACAAGTCATGCAAAATGCCAGTCACAGAGGGGGCAAAGCATACCCCTATCTTCCATGCTTATGCAATACTATAAATGGCAGTGACTACAAAAAAGGGGCTCAGCAAGAGACAGAAGGAAAAGGGAATGGATGAGATCAGAATTCCTGAAAATGTTTTGGGAACAAGGATTTGGATCTTACTAGAAGCCTCACGCACAAACATATCCTAATAAAACTATTAAATTTCTGTCATGAAAATCTTAGCCTCATGTAGCTAACACAAAAAGAGGTAAGGCAAAGCATTAATTCCCAATTTTGATATGTCCATAGTATTTTTAAGGCCTTTGGGCTGCATAATTTAGAAAAAAAAAAGGGTTCAGTTGATATGCCCGTTGCGACCATAACTGGATGGAGATTGCTTGACTACAATTAACCATGCTCTTGTAAAGGCAGGCTACTTACCTGTAACTGTGGTTCTTCGAGTGGTCATCTGTGCATTTACACATATGAGTTCCCGCCAATATCCTCAGTTCCTTGAGACTGCCTACACAGTCTCGGATCCGAGGAAAACCTCAGTATCAATACCAATACTAACACCCAATACTGACACCGAAGAGGGGACAGTGGGTGGGTTGTGTAAGTGTACAGATGACCACTCGAAGAACCACAGTTACAGGTAAGCAACCTGCCTTTCTTCTTCATGATCTCTGTGCATCACACATATGGGCAACTAACAAGCCAACTTACCGGTGGTGGATAGGTGTGTCATCATAATACCAATGACAATACTGCTCTTCCAAACGTGCAGTCCAATTGTGCATGCACATCTAACTTGTAATGCTTCAGAAAGGTAGATGGGGTATACCACATTGCAGCTTTGCATAGATCCTGTAACAGCACCCCTCTGCCGAAGGCTGTAGATGTTGACATGGCTCTCGACAAATGTGCCTGGATTCGAGGCAAAGTCTCCTGACCTTGTAAGGCAGTTTTATAGTCTGAACTATCCAAGCAGCAGGCCTTTGGGATGATGCAGATAAGCCCTTATTGGGGCCCCCATAGCAGAAGAATAATGTCTGTGACTTACGAAAATATTCAGTTTGAGCTCTGTAGAGCCAGAGCCCTGCGAACATCGAGGTTATGCAAGCGTCTTTCCAACTCCAACGATGGTGAAAAGAAGAAAGTTGGTAGGCCCACAGATTGGTTTATATGAAAGTCTGACACCACCTTAACAAGAACGGTTATGTCTGGTCAAAGGACAACCTTGTCGGTATGAAATACAATGAATGGAATGTCAATACAGAGGGCACACAATTCACATGCTCTCCTACACGAAGTAATGGCCACTAGGAAAGCCACTTTCCAGGAAAGTAAATTGATGTCAATAGTAGCAAGGGGTTCAAATGGCTTTGACATCAAAGTTCACAGCACCAAGGAGAGATCCCATTGTGGAGCTATTCCTCTAACAAGAGGAACTAAATTCCGTTGTTGTTCAGTCATGTCCGACTCTTCGTGACCCCATGGACCATAGCATGCCAGGCCTTCCTGTCCTCCGCTCTCTCCTGGAGCGTGCTCAAGTCCATATTCATTGCATCAGTGATGCTATCTAGCCATCTCATCCTCTGCTGTCCCCTTCTCCTTTTGCCTTCAGTCTTTCCCAGCATCAGGGTCTTTTCCAGAGAGTTTTCTCTTCACATTAGGTGGCCAAAATATTGGAGCTTCAGCTTCAGGATCTGTCCTTCCAATGAGCACTCAGGGTTGATTTCCTTTAGGATGGACTGATTTGACCTCCTTGCAGTCCAGGGGACTCGTAAGAGTCTGCTCCAGCACCACAGTTCGAAAGCATCAATTCTTCAGCGCTCAGCCTTCCTTATAGTCCAGCTCTCACAGCCATACGTTACTACTGGGAAAACCATAGCTTTGATTAGACGGACCTTTGTCGGCAAGGTGATGTCTCTGCTTCTTACTATGCTGTCTAGGTTTGCCATAGCTTTCCTCCCAAGGAGCAAGCATCTTTTAATTTCATGGCTACAGTCACCATCTGCGGTGATCTTGGAGCCCAAGAAAATAAAAGCTGTCACTGCTTCCATTTCTTCCCCTTCCATATGCCAGGAAGTGATGGGGCCAGATGCCATGATCTTCGTTTTTTTAATGTTGAGTTTCAGACCAGCTTTTGCACTCTCCTCTTTCACCCTCAACAAGAGGCTCATTAGATCCTCTTCGCTTTCTGCCATTAGGGTGGTATCATCTGCGTATCTGAGGTTGTTGATAATTCTCCCGGCAATCTTAATTCCGACCTGTGATTCATCCAACTCAGCGTTTCTCATGATGTATTCTGCATATAAGTTAAATAAGCAGGGCGACAATATGCAGCCTTGTCGTACTCCTTTCCCAGTTTTGAACCAATCGGTTGTTCCATGTCCGGTTCTTACTGTTGCTTCTTGACCCTCGTATAGGTTTCTCAGGAGACAGGTAAGGTGGTGTGGTACCCCCATCTCTTTCAGAATTTGCCAGGCACTCTGTCTATCAGGTCTAATCCCTTAAATCTATTCGTCACCTCCACTGTATATTCATAAGGGATATGATTTAAGTCATACCAGAATGGTTTAGTGGTTTTCCCTACGTTCTTCAATTTCAGCTGAAATTTTGCGATAAGAAGCTCATGATCTGAGCCACAGTCAGCTCCAGGTCTTGTTTCTACTGACTGTATAGAGCTTCTCCATCTTTGGCTGCAAAGGACATAATCAATCTGATTTCGATAGTGACCATCTGGTGATGTCCATGTGTAGAGTCGCCTCTTGTGTTGTTGGAAAAAGAGTGTCTGCTATGATCAGCGTGTTCTCTTGGCAAAACTCTATTAGCCTTTGTCCTGCTTCATTTTGTACACCAAGACCATGCTTGCCTGTTATCCCAGTGATTTCTTGACTTCCTACTTTAGCATTCCAATCCCCTATGATGAAGAGGACATCTTTTTTTGGTGTTAGTCCTAGAAGGTGTCGTAGGTCTTCATAGAACCGATCAACCTCAGCTTCTTCAGCATCAGCGGTTGGGGCACAGACTTGAATTACTGTGATGTTGAATGGTTTGCCTTGGATTCATACTGAGATCATTCTATCGTTTTTAAGATTGTACCCCAGTACTGCTTTTCCCACCCTTTTGTTGACTATGAGTGCTACTCCATTTCTTCTAAGGGATTCTTGCCCACAGTAGTAGATACGATGGTCACCTGAATTAAATTTGCCCATGCTTGTCCATTTTAGTTCGCTGCTTCCCAAGATGTCGATGTTCAATCTTGCCATCTCATGTTTGACCACCTCCAGCTTACCTTGATTCATTGATCTGACATTCCAGGTTCCTAAACAATATTGTTCTTTACAGCATCAGACTTTCTTTTCACCACCAGACACATCCACAGCTGAGTGTCCTTTCGGCTTTGGCCCAGACACTTCACTCTTTCTGGCGCTACTTGGAAATTCCCCCTGCTCTTCCCCAGTAGTATATTGGACACCTTCTGACCTGAGGGGCTCATCTTCCGGCGTCATCTCTTTTAGCCTTGTGATACGTTCCATGGGGTTTTCTTGGCAAGAATACTGGAGTGGGTTGCCATTTCCTTCTCCAGTGGACCACATTTTGTCAGAACTCTCTGCCATGACCTGTCCGTCTTGGATGGCCCTGCACGGCATAGCTTATGGCTTCACTGAGTTACACAAGCTGCTTCGCCACAACAAGGCAGTGATCCATGAAGGGGAGGCAGTGATCCATGAAGGCCATGCAAAAATTGTTTGGTGAGTGGATGTAAACACCAAAAATCCCTGTATCTGTCCTCTCATTACTGATACAGCTGCCGTATAAACTCTAATCGAAGAGTATTTAGGACCCTTTTGAAATAAGTGGTGAAGAAATAACAAAACATTTGAAATCAAACAAGAAAGCGGGGAGAAACCCTTATTCCTCAAATTTCTGGAAAATTGTCCATTTGCTACTGTAAGAATGATGGGTAGCCAGCCTCCTCACAGCATCCAATACTTGAAGTGGAGAGGGTAAGGATCTTCTCACTCCCACTGATAAATCCTCCACACCGTCAGCTCCAGGTGTCAGATCCTCCCCTAATCCTGAGATTAAACTCCCTATGAGTGGAAGACGAACGAAATTGCCCTTGGCCATGTCTGACAGGATCGCAAACCACGGCTGTCTCGGCCACCACAGTGCGATCAGTTGGTCCTCTCTACTTTGATCTTCACAATCACCTTCAGTAGGAGAGGAAAAAGGGGAAAGAGACAGAAAAATGCCCCACTCCAGTGGAGAAAAGTGTCTTCCAGGGATAATCGGCCCACCCCTGATCTTGAGCAGAACATCTTGCATACCACATTCGACGAGCTTGCAAAGAAAGCCACTGATGGGTGCCCCCACCTTTGAAGAAGCTTGTGTAGGGTGACCGGAGACAGTTCCCATTCGTGAGATGTTCGAAATGTATGACTGAGTGAATCTGCCAAAACGTTGTCTGTTCCTGTGATGTGAATCGCTGTTAGGCATATACCCCTGGGGACAATCCAATCATACATTTTGAGGGTGAGTCCCACCAGTTTGGATGAGTCGGTGCCTCCCTGCTTGTTTGGGTGCCAAAGAATGGAAGTGTTGTCCGTTAGAATTTGAACGTGTCTGTCTATCAGACAAGTTGTGAAAGCTCGTAGCACCTTCCGCACTGTAAGTAGTTCCAGAAAATTTATGTGAGTCCGACACTCTACTGTCGACCATAGACCTTGAATTTGCAGGGGGCCACAATGAGCTCCCCACCCAAGAAGAGAGGCATCGGTGGTTACAACCCAAGATGGAGGGGGCTGCAGAAAAATGTTGCTTCAGTTGAGATTGTGAGGATTCATCCACCAGTGAAGCAATTGAGCAAGGTGATCTGGGATCATGAGTCAGGTTTGATGAGCATCGGTGTTGTTGTGGAAAACACAAATGAACCAGTTCTGCATGGGCCTCATTCTCAAGCGTGCCCACTCCACTATTGACACCATCACTGCCATATGCCCTAATAGACATTGGATAACATGCATGGAAGCACATCTGTCTTGGTACAGAGTGCTCACCAGATCTACCAATTGGATCACACGGACCCGAGGGAGTTAAGCACGACCTGTCTTGACGTCCAAGAGTGCCCCTATGAATTTTATGGTAAGAGTAGGAGATAAGCTCAATTTTTCCTCATTGAGGCAGAGTCCCGAAGTGTCAAGAAGATTCCAGACAAACATGATAGAATGATCCAATGCCTCCTTGGAAGTGTCGACCAGAAGCCAGTCATCCGAGAATGGGTAAACTTCGATGCCCTTGAGCCAGAGATATGCACAACTACTGACATGCATTTCGTGAACACCCTCAAGTGCCATCACCAGGCTGAAAGGCAGCACATGGAACTGGAACATATCTGGTCCTACGGTGAAACAAAGGAACCTCCTAATGTCTCCTCCACAGCTATGTGGAAATAAGCATCTTTGAGATCCACCGCTGCGAACCAGACACCCTTTCGAAGGAGGGGGAGAATTGTTGACAGAATCTCTTGGGTGTGATGAACTCATTTAACTTGCACAGATCCAAGATGGGATGAAGTCCGCCATCCCATTTTGGAACTGTGAAGTAATGGGAGAAAAAACACCTGCTCTTTTGTCTGGGAGAAACACACTGGATGGCTCCTTTCCAAAGAAAAGACTCTGTTTCTAGATGTAACGCTGCTGATGGTGGGGTCACCTGAACAGGTCCCATTGGGGGAAGAATGTCAAATTCGATCTTGTATCTGCAACAGACAATAGCCAACACCCATTGATCCGAAGTTATCACACACCAAGCTGGGAGGAAGAAGGACAGATGGCCATGAAACTGTAGAACGGGGAGATGAGAACTGATATGAATGAAGACAGAGACAGACGCCGCTTGGAGAAGATGTCCGCCTTAGTACAGGGTGTACGAAACCTAGAAGCAGAGTACTGCTTTCTTTGCTGTTGCTGGCGTGGTTGGTACCGAGAGGTACGGTCTGCAGTTTTTTCCTCATAATATGGTGGCTGTTGTCTAAACCAGCACCAAGACCTGTATTGCTGCTGCTCTTGGGGCTGTCCGATTCCCATCTTCTTGAACGTTGTTCTCACTTTCTGCACGGAGTCCATTTGGCTATCCATTTTAGAACTAAATAAACCTTCTCTATCAAAATGTAAGTCTTCAGTTCTAGAACAGACCTCAGGCATTAAGCCGTGGACCACAGCCATGCATGATGCTGTAGTGCATCTGATCCACCATGGACTTCGCAATCCGCTTGATGATGGGTGGTATTAATTTGTTGGCAGGAAGTCTAATTGCCTCCACTTGAAATGCTCTGGCCAGTTCCCTCTGGTCCTCTAGCAGGTAAGTACACATCCATCTTCTGCCACAAAAATAATTGATAATGGGACATCATGGCTTGGTAGTTAGCAACAAAGCTGCATATGAGTAAAATCTTCATCCCATAAGGTCAAGCCTCTGCCCCTCTTTATCCACCAGCAACGCTTGAGATCGCTGGGACCATCCCTGACTAATTCAACTATTACTGAGTTGGGGCATGGATGCAAATAAAGGAACGCAGCATCCTTTTCCTGTACCTTATCCATTGACTCCAATCTTTTTGAAGTAGGAGCCATAGAGGATGGGGCAGATTGCTTCACCATCTGGAGAAGAGTCGGCAGAAACAGGATCACTACAGGTACTGATGTCTCAGAGTACACAGCATCAAAGACTGGATCCTGAACCTTTTCTGTCGGCTGTTGTACTTCTGTTCCTAAGGACTGCACCATTCATAGAACTTGTTCTGAAAAATGGCCCATATCCTCCAAAGGGGAAGCTCTATCTCGAGCACCTACCACATCATTGGGAGACAAAAAGAGACAGTGGAATGGAGGAATACGATGAAGAATCAGACTGATAGTCTTCCACTGAATCATGAGATAATTCCATCTGAGTGACAGCCTTAACTTGATCACTTTGCTCCTGTACAGGCAGAGATGGCAAGGGGCAACTAGCAAGAGTCTGATCCTTATTGCTTCTAGCCCTTTGTAAAGAAGCTGAACATGGAGGCACCGGAGGTGGCGGTTGAGAAACATCAGTATCTGGCAGACACGAAATTGAGGCAGACGGACAAGGTCTGTACCATGTAGAAGTTGCTCCTAAGTATCTCCCACAGCCATAGTACAGATTATAATCTCTTCTGAGTCTCCAGTCATCGCATTTGCAGGACCTCGGAGGAGGCATGGACCAGTGAAGCATCGATCCCAATCCCGTTGGAGAGAGCAAAGTCGACTGCAGTAGTCCTCTTCATAATAACGAAGGGGCGACCAATGCCAAGAGGTAAGGTCCCTTGGAATGGAGGAAGATTGTGTTTGTCCGTACCAAGAGGACTGCAATCCTCAGTCACGAAAGTGTGCTTCTGGAGATTTAGAGGGTTGGTCCCGAGGTCTGGAATCAGGTCAGTGCAGAACAGGAGAGAAGTCTCTAATCTCTCCTTTCGAGACTGAAGATGGAGGGTTCAACGGTACAGGGGCAGATGGTACTGAGGGCAATGTTGGAATCGGTGAGTTTAAGAGCGGGGGGAGGGGGGATCCCTGACTCTGACGTTTTTGGTGGAGTCTTTTTAACCTAATTTTTCCTATTTTTCTTAGGTACCGTCTCCGGTGCAGGCTTACTACACTTGGCCTTTATGGAGATCTTTTAAGCCACCGACACTGCCAGTGATGGCCAGGTGTGGCTTCAAACGGCCAGGTCCGTTTGCTCCACCTCCGACAAGGATTGGGGAGGACAGGCTAACTCAGAGATTGGCATCTCCTTAGATCCTGAAGCACCCGATTGAGATTGAGGCTTCTGGGTGTCCACTGCTTGAAGAGCCTTTTGCCACAAAATCACCTTTAATCTATCAGAATGATTCTTACGGCTTGTTTGGAGAATGATTGACAATGGTGGCAAGCCTCCATGACATGAGCCTCTCCAAGGCAAATAAGGCATAAAGAATGACCATCAGAAGGCGGCAATTTGCTGTCACAGTGGACACAGTTTCTGAAGGGGGTCTTCAGTGCCATACCCTGATAAGAAAAAAACTAATTATTCAAACTACTTTTAAAAATATACATACATACATACATGTAACAAGAGAACAGCAAGAAAAACAGAAAAAGAACCTCAGCACTATACTCTCTAACAAAGACAGACGAAGTTCCTGAAAAGGCAGCTGTAACAGCGGTCAAAAAGGAACTGAAGAGATTGGTGGGAACCTGCTCAGACATGTGCAGTGGGATGGTGTGGGAGGGTTCCTGCCAAAAACAGCATTCCTCAGCTATAGAATTTTCCCGAATAGAGGCTCCGCACAGGCTCAGAGCCCATATGTGTGATGCACAGAGGCCACGAAGAAGAACCTACCTTTTTAGACGACTACAATGCACTGTGCATGCAGCTGCCTTTAAAAACAGTTCAGAAACCACAGTTGGTCTAGAATAGGGCCACAAGGTTATTAACTGGGACTAGATGTTTTGACCACATTACGCCTGTGCTTTGTCAGCTGCACTGGCTCCCATTCCATGTCCAGGCCCAATTTAAAGTGCTGGTTTTAACTTTTAAAGCCCTAAACCAATCTTCCTCAATCTGGTGCCCTCCAGACATTTGGCATGACAACTGGTAGTGGGCTCTCCCACGCTGGAGGCATTCAAGATGAGGCTGGACAGCCATCTGTCAGGGATGCTTTGACTTAGATTTCTGCATTGAGCAGGGGGTTGGACTCGATGGTCTTATTGGCCCCTTCCAACCCTACTATTCTATGATTCTGTGATTCCCTGCATTCCTGACTATTGGCTATGCTGGCTGGGGCTGATGGGAGTTGAATTCCAAAACATCTGGAAGGCACCCAGTTGGGGAAGGCTGCCCTAAATGGCTTGGGATCCAGGTTACCTGGAAGACCACCTTCTCAGTGAACCTCAAGATCTTTTTCAGAGGCTCTGCTCTAAGTGTCCCCAACAAATGAAGTGAGATGGGTAATCACAAGGAAGAGAGCCTTTTTGGTAGTGGCATCCCGGTTATGCAACAGCCTTTCCAAAGAGGTTTGCAGCGTTTGCCTGATCCAAATGAAGATCTTTTTATTTACCCAGACCTTTTAAATAACTTATGACTTAAAGCCTGGCCCTTTCTGCTTAAATACATGTTTTAATTGCATTTTAAATTTTAATATTTTTATGAGATGCCCAAAGAATTTGTTTTGTGGGGCAGCTATATAAATATAATAAATACATACATGCCTACATACATACATACACACACATTAATTAAACAGAGGTATTCAGCATGAAAGTCAAAATTCCTTCTCAGCTCCAATTACACTCACTCATGCAAGGAACTAGATAATTAACAGAATTTTGAAATGGCTAGCATTGTCAAAAAGAGGTGGGGGAAAAACCAATTAATTAAGAGTTGCAGGAATCCTATACTCATGCCTTCTGATGGAATTGCTTGCACTAGGCTTCTCTAGACTTATTTAAGTGATCAGGAAAACCTATTCTCTCAAAAACGACTGTTGTGTTAAAAGGTGTGTATTTTAAGAGCATTTGTTGCAATTTCTTTTTTATGTTTCATAATACGTATTGCAATGTTATCAACACAGTCCAAACTATCATCCTTTTTAAAGCAAAGCAGTTTGTGCCTTAGAAATGCATACCTAATACAAAACCCTATTTAAATTTTTATACCAATAGTTTCTCACTGTGAAAGAACCAGTCATTTGGCCAGAAATACAGGCACTTCTGAGGAACAGTCAGACTGTTCCTTCCAACCCAACCAGCAACAGCAATCCCAGTCTCATGGGGGGGCTTCCCTCTTATGATCAGGTGCCTGGACGTAACTGCATTGTTTGAGCAGAGTTTATAAGATTATGGTTCCAACTGAAGTAAATGGAAATTTTATGCGATGGTTTTGAATCAATACAGCTGGAATAGAAGTACACAGCTATAAATCATAGCAAAATGTGCATGCACACTTCTAAAGACTTCCAAAGCAGTAATAAGTGTGCTACTTTCTACATTCTTCACAAGGCACTATTGAGCTCTAGAAACTATTATTCATAGCATCTAATAGCAGGAAAACTACAATAATTTTATTGAAAGGGATATAGAGGATGAAATACAGTTATCCACACTGATGGATTAACTAACTTTCATATCTATGTATCTTCAGTTTGAATCTTCTTTCCCATTCACACCTCCAGCCAAATCTCTGTGGAAAAATACAGCTGAATATAAGCAGTTCAGAAGCCATAGGACTGCTCTGGGAAAATTAGATGATGAAATGTTCAGGATTGAGAAATATCTTGCTCTCTGTGTTTGTGTGTATTTGTTGCAGCAAAACAGGGTCTCTTCTTTAAATAAGGAACAGGATGTATGGAAGAAGTGCCTGCAGGCTCCCAGTCAGGTTAGAGCCTGCATTGTGCCAGGTACCGTGCCTACAAATTATGACAGAATTATGTATTTCACTTCAGTAGCTTAGTATCTAAGGCTGCATTCTCATATGCCCATGTTGCAGACACTGGACATTCCACATGACCACCCCATGACTGCCAGCAAGGCACTGGCATAATGGAAAAGCTGTACACCATTATGAATTTTGTGATCGGCCACGGCCCATAAAAATCTTGTCCAGAGTTCATGGACTCTTTCAGGAACATGCCACAGGGCACAGGCTCTTCTGTTATACCATATGCATACTGTGCCTGGTGCTGTGGCACAGAAATAATCCATGGGACTTCAGCCTTCAAAAGAACAGAAAAATACACGGTACAAGATAGATGAGTTTCTTTGTCCACGGAGCCACAGTCCTTCTTTTGGAAACAGAGGAAATTAATAAAAGGGATGAGCAAAATCTTGGGAAGGAATTATGGGGCTTTTTCCTTGAGTGTTTCAGGGAAGACAAAACTTTCAGGTCTCTCTTCTCCATGCAGTTTTATTTTCTTAGGATGCAATCCTATGCATGTTTAGATATAAAACAAAGTCCTACAACTCCCAGCATGCCCCAACCATGCTGGCTGGGGACTGCTGGGAGTTCTACGAGTTTTTTCTGTCTAAACATGTATAAGATTATGCCCTTAGGCTCCACCAGCCATCAACCCACTTACTAGGGAGAAGGCCCCATTGAATTTAGTGGGACTTACTTCCAAGTAAACATGCATAGGCTTCACTGCACATTTCTCCCTCAAAATATCTTGATGAAATACCTTGTTGATGATACCTAAGTTTCATTCTATATAATCAGGCACATGAAGGTGGGTTCAGGAGTGAAGAATGCATGAGCAGCGATTACAGCTAAAATGCTACAATGGTGCACTGTTATAAAACTTTCTTCTTGTAATAGTAATGAAATTTTAAATTGCACGTCAGGTCATGGTTCGCTCATCCATGCATGCAGCTGCTTCACAGAGGTTCCACTGAATTTATCTCCATCACATATATCCTTAAAACCGCTGCTGAGTTATAACTAACATTACATTTACACAGTGGAAGGTTTGTTTTTGTTGTTCAGTCGTGTCCGACTCTTCGTGACCCCATGGACCATAGCACGCCAGGCCTTCCTGTCCTCCGCTCTCTCCCGGAGTGTGCTCAAGTCCATATTCATTGCATCGGTAATGCTATCTAGCCATCTCATCCTCTGTCGTCCCCTTCTCCTTTTGCCTTCAATCTTTCCCAGTATCAGGGTCTTTTCCAGGGAGCTTTCTCTTCGCATTAGGTGGCCAAAATATTGGAGCTTCAGCTTCAGTATCTGTCCTTACTATCTACCACCTACATATATTTTTCTGTTAGCATTATTTTTCTCATGCAAGAAAAGGCAGGAAAGCACATAAGAATAGTCCTAACATGGCAACCACAATGGTTAAGTAAATATAAATGCCTCTCTGCCCACCTGCTCCCATATAAACCTGCCTGCTTTTTAAGACCCTTATGGAGGACTTGTTCTAGTTGCCTCCACTTTCTAAAGTTAAGATGGGTGGCTATCAGGTAAAGGTCCTTTTCTGTAGTAGTGACTAATTTGACAAACTTCCTCCCTTTAGCTATTATCCTGGCACCCACTTAATTGTATTTAGCAGGTTTGATTAACTGAATTTTGCTGCTACTGTTGATACTGATCCATGTGTCCTTTGTTTTGCTGAGATGTATTACTGATCAATTATGATTATATTTTTTTAAAAATAATTCCATAAGTTGCCTTGGGGACTGTGATCAAAAGGCAGGATTAAATACATGCATACATATATCCACATTTATACAGTGTAAAGAAGTAGCATTTCAGGAGGTCTGTACTTCAATTCCCAAATATTTCTAATATTTATGCAAAATATCAACTGTTGGTTAAATCAACTTTACTCATGTCAAATAATGTAGTATAATGCAATTAACCTCTTGATGAACTGCATTCTCATATATTATATTTATATTCCGCCTGACCTCTGGGGACCTCAAGGCAATGTATGTAGGTTTCCCAGGCAGTCCCCCTCTGGCCAGTGACCAGATACTGCTTAGTTTCAGCAAAGCTGATACATTACATGCATTCAGGCCACATTCTGAATTCCAGGGTATCACTATTATAAGATGGCATTATTCTGTTGGATGCAGTGAAATAAATCTTGCAAAACTATTAAAAATAAATTATACTAGCTTTAGTCAATATTCAGAAGTTTTAATTTCTCTTTGACTTACCAGAGGTTCTGCCATGATGATGCTGATCTTGCGTTCGGCCTGGGTGGTAAAGTTAACAAATAAGCTTTTCAAGACATATTCCCCAGGTTTACTGTCTGGATCAACATTGATGGGCAGCATGGTTGGAGGACCCTTTTCCCTTTGCGTGCCAGAAACTGATGGGACTGGTGGCTTGATATATCCGTTACCCACTGGAGATGCTGAAAAATAAAGAAGTAATATATCCTTAATATCACATAACTTAGATTATGCAATATACTGTTTTGATATATATAATATAATCTCACCCACAGGCCTTGGGCTATGTAGGATTAGATTTTCTCCTAATGCTAATTTTTTCTTTTTTTTTCTTTTTATTATATTTCTATACTACCAGTCAAGGTGGTTTACAAAAATTTCAAAAAAACAAACCCATGATCAAATAACTACATAGTAAAAAAAACCAACAACCTTGAAAAGCCATTAAAAATTTAGAGGCCAAGATAAATACATGTGTCTTGACCCCCTTCTTGAGTATAGATGGCAGAATCCAACAAGGCACTTATGCCCCTGCCGATTATCTTGCACCCCACAAACTGTGTTGCGCAAGTGGTGGGTCCCACCAATTGCATCGCATGAGCAGGACCCACCACTTGCACAACAGAGATTTAGCACTTCCTAGAGGAAGCCCTGAAACGAACAGAAACAATTCTCGGCTGGGACAGCTCGGCGGAGCCCCCTTATGCGAGCTCCACTAACCTGTCCTGTTCCAGAAATTTGCATTTTCACTTGTTTCCAGTTTCCTCGGAAGCACTACATCTCTGTTCTGCAAGTAGTGAGTGCCACTTGTGGACGGGAATTGGTGGGGCATAAGAAAATCAGTGGAGCCATAAGTGCCCCATTGGATTCTGCCCAGAGAGAGTGGGGACCAACCACAATTTCAAAGGGAGTGGTTACAGAGTTTGGGAGCAACACAGGAGCAGGCCCTTTTCCACATGTCTGACAAGCAGGCTGCGTGTCTTCCAAAGGGCCTTTGCTGCTCATCCTAACAACTGAGCAGGGTCATATCAAGATAGGTAGTCTGTCAGACAAGCAGGCCCTAAGCCGTTTAGAGCTTTAAAAATTAAAACCAACACCTAGAATTGAGCCCAGAAAACAACGGGCAACCAGTAAAGATCTTTCAGTATTGGGGTGATGCAATCATAATCCCACGTACCAATTAGCTGCCTAGTTGCTCCATTTTCCACCAACTGAAGCTTCCAGGCACTCTTCAAAGGTAGCCTGACATAGAGTGTATCGCAGTAGTCTAACCATGATATAACCAAGGCATGCATAACCGTTGCCAGATCAGATAATTGCATGGATAACTGCCACATCAGGAGCGGGATGGAGGATTCTCACCTGGGGAGGGGAGGCTTAAACTTCTCCACATGCTGTATTTTGAAGGACACCCCCACACATACCCCAGAAGACCATGGCTGGTACAAGGAGTACGTAATTTCAGAACACCCACATAGATGAGATTTCTCATGGGAAGGGAAAGCTACTGATTAAGGAGTCCAGAAAACCTCACACTAGGCCTGAAACTCTAGATACAATCTTACATGTAAGGGTAGAATGATTCTCTCACTGCACTCTAGGATGCAATCTAAGCAGAAAATGCTGGACAGTACACAGAACCCTCATAACAATGCCTGCTTCTCTTTTAAAGCCCTCATACTGAAATATGCTTATTACTGGATTTTGATAATAGCTGATATTAATTAGGGGATGACTGGGGTAGGTGCCAAAATTATTTCCTTAAACCAAATGCAAATTACATAGAAGGAAAAAATGTTTTAAGCAACATTTATTTTGAGATTGTTCTATTGTTTTCATAGCAAACACTAGTAAATTGACTGCTCCTTGCCAGGCAGAAACTCTTTATCCAATGTGAGAGGTTCAATCTCTCCTTTAAAGCCAAGTTCCATTAAATTATTTAAAAACTTGCATATTCCTTAACCAACTTGCTGGTCCAAAGATATAATTTTACCTAATTCGTATCTCATGCCCTTTGAGATCAGATTCGATAATGCTTGCTCTTCAAATTCCATTCTCCTGTGCTCTATAGGAGGGTATAGCACAGAAGACTGGAATTTGAAGAGCAAGCAGTATCGAATTTGGTCACACCGAATTTCCCTGAAGAAGGACCTACATTTGGTCCAACACTTGTTGGAACTGCTCATTTTTGTAGAATAAAACATCTCTTTTGCTTACCCCATTGCTTTTTGGCATCCTTTGTGGGGTTTCCCATTTTGATGGATTTTCTTTGAGATCAGCACACTAATCAATATCAACTGAATATGGAATATTTCTGGCTGATATTTCTCCAGATATCAAGACGTCTGGGTACTGCAGGCTATCCCACACTACTGGCAAAAATAATTGCTGTCCAACATTAAAAGACAAAGTATGCTCCCCTGCAACTGTAGAGAACAGATAGATCTCTCAAAAAGTTCACTCTATGTAACAGCGGTCTAGGAGCCCTGGATGTTTTCCAACATCAGCTGGGACACCGACAATCAGACATTTTCCCAGCACAAGGAGTTTTATTTATATGCATAAGCATACCAAAAGGATAAACAGGCTAGTTGAACCTAGTTTCCTAGTCAAACCTTGTTTCCAGGAAATATTTGCACACACGGAACACCTCAAACTAGGCTCCATAAGCAACTTGAGGACACTATGAAAACATAAAGCCAAGGTGTCCAGCTATTACCTAATTAAAAAGAAATCAAGCAGATTTCTCGAATACAGACATATTTCAGTCAACCTAGGATAACATCAGGATGTGACAGGTGAGTCAGAACTACTTTATTATTAACAACCACTGTTGTTGGAAATGGCATAGCAGAGCTCATGCAGATACCAAAGCTGCAATCCTATGCACATTTACCTGGAAGTAAGTCCCACTGAACTCAGTGGGACTTACTTCTGAGTAGAATCCTTAGGATTGCATTGTAAATGGCACAAAAAGGGCTGAGAGGGAATGATATATATAGGCAGAATCAAGACAAATTTAAAAATAGGCTTCAGTGTTAATTCCTATTTTGTTGCTGTAATTACATCTTAGGAATTCACATCCTGTCTTCTCTTGAACGTTTCCAGACCTACAAACTTCAAAAATTTGCCTAGATCCACAAGATTTTTTTTTTAAAGTCACGGCAACAAAACCTGTTGAAAATTCAACGGATATTCTGTAACAATACATTTTATTCCCCTATAATTTCATTCTGAAAGGTAGACAAAAAATATTAAAATATCTCTGGCATTACTAAATTGCAGACTACTCTCACCATTTCAATATATTTATATTCAAGGCACACATCCCTCAATTTCCCATCATCTAAATGTGTGTCTTTGCTAAAGATGCACCGCAGATAACAAGAGACAGACTCAAATGCCTTTCACTTTCATCCAAATAATTAACTTGAACTAGGTTAAAATAGTATAATTTAAAATGTAAAAGAATTATAGCAACATAAATGTCCTATTCATGTGCAGTTGCATCAGTAAGCTATTCCCCCCCCACACACACACACACATCCCCCCCCCACACACACACGGAAGATGTATTAATAAATAGGTTTCCTCCCTTGAAATTCTTTGGCATGGAATGAAACCAGTCTAATATACATTTAACTCTTGTAGTATACTGCTGTTTTCTATGATAATGTAGAAATACAGTAGTTTATGTACTACACATGCATTACAAAGATGGAAAAGAGAAATAATGTCACCTCCACAGTGTTTCAGATACATAATAAACTACAGATATCCCCTGAACTCAAAACCCAGATAAACTAAGACAAAAATCTTACACACACAATTTTTCCAGCCCAGAAAGTAAATGTCAGCCAACAGCAGGTTGTGATTTGTTTGTTTTTTCTTATTAAATAAAAGTGTGGTCCTTAAAGTTCTGAAATGCATTAAACGCTAGTGCAACAATCTAAAATACAGACACGTGGAGTTTCTTTTTACCTACCAAGTCCTTTTATTAAGCTGATCACACTGGATCTTCTCCAACAAGCTAGTGAAATCTCCATGAGACTGAAAATACCTGAAGAGTTCCAATCTTTAAAATAGTTTTGTTTCTAAAACTGAGGAAAAAATGGCTTGCTTCATGATCCTGGTTTGGTCTTTTCACTATAGAGATTTCATTTCCCCCAGATTCAAAGCCAGGGCTTTAGGTTTTTAAATGCTGAAAACCTGCAGTAATTGAGCTAGAGCAGGTTTCCAGATCAGAACACACTTCCCATAACCAAAGGGGTAATTTTTAGCTTCTGTGTACGATGATGACCTACAACTTGCGGAGTGGCTGCCAGTCTATATTTATCCACAAGCACATACTATACTGACAGATTATCAAAACTACTTCAAGCACTCCAAGAACATGAGACTTGCTTGTATAGTTCAGCATAAACAACACTTGCATACCAACAACATGCATTATCACACAGACCTGGCTGAAGGCAGCATTTCTCTCCTAAATAAAGAGATAACACAGAACGTGTGATAAAGCCTTTGTTTTGTAACTTAGGACTCTGGGTCACAAGTATAAACAGTGTGAATTCCTTGAGAAAAAACTGGCATGGTATCCTTTTTTCTATGTCAGGAGAAGTGTAAAAACATCCTCAAGGGAAATTACACAGTGTACATGGGCTAAAATAACTCCAAGGCTGCACACTTGCTTGACAGTAAGTTCCATTAAACTCCATAGGACTTACTTCTGAGTACACAGTATAAACATGAGTTTATGGGATAAAGCGTATGTAAAATTACTAACATTTCAAAAGGCGTAAGATGTTACGAACTGCCTTGATCAAAATGTCAAATGGTTTGGTCAGAGGAGGCAGGATTTTCACTGGGGCTGCCTTTGAAAACTGCTCAGAAGCTTCAGCTAGTCCAGAATGCTGTGGCCAGACTTTTGACCAGAACTGGTTTAAGGCAGACAGTTAGAGAGAGCATATTAGAAAGGCTCCCTTGGTATAAGAGCTTCACTGGCTTCCAGTCTGTTTCTAGGCACAAGTCAAAGCACTGATTACGACCTATAAAGCCCCATATGGCTTCTCCCATAGGAGTTTGCCTCGGTTTCAAGATCATTGGGGGAAGCCCTTTTCTGGGTGCCAGTGGACTTGGCAAGCCACTCCCAGGCTGTGGAACTCCCTGCCAAGGGAGGCTAGCTTGGCTCCCTCTCTGCTGTCCTCCCACTGGCAGGCAAAGGCATTTCTATTCAAGCAGGCCTTTGGAATGTAAGCTGGTCTGTTGGGTTGGCTGTTGTTTTTATTCTGTTATTGTTGTGCTTTTAATCCATTTGTTTTATGATAGTTTTAATTATGTTTTATTTTAAATGTTGTATTGTGTTGTTGTTAGCACCTTGAGTGCTATTTCCTAGTAGAAGGGCAGGGCATAAAAAAAGAAAATGCAGAAGGTCCCAGGTTCGATCCCCGGCTTCTCCAGGTAGGGCTAGGAAAGAATCCCGCCTGAAGCCCTGGAGAACTGCTGCCAGTCAGTGTTGACCATACTGGGCTAGATGGATCAAGGGTCTGAATCAGTATAAGGCACCTTCCTATGTTCCTAAAATTATCAAGCTATCATTCAAAACAACAGCAATAATAAAAACAAATATTTTAAAAGAAGGGATTCATTATCTCCTGGTCCCATTAATTTCATGAATGAAAAAAGGATTAATTCACAAATGTTTGGTTTTTCGCTAACTGGGTGCAATTCAGCATCAGGTGTTTTTGTGTGAGGTTGGTCTACATAAGGAGGCTTGGGTAGACGCCAACGCAGATGCAAGCCTCTATAGATTTTCCTCCTCTTCAGTTTAGGGTGAGTTCACACTTCTCCCACAAGGTTACTCGCCATGTTGTCTAGACAGATGTCAAAAGCAACAATTCCCCAAACAAGTCTCAGCAGGCTAGAGTCAAAGAGCAAGACGATTGAAGGCCTCCCTGACAGCAATCTGAAGGATGGAGGAAGGATTTCAGCCTTCTAGATTTGAACTCCTGGCCTGTTTTTAAATATTTAACGTATTCAAAATAATACACAAATCTGCATTACATCCTCTCAGAAGATCAAGAATACATCATAATATGTAATTAAATATTTATAATATATCAGAACAACATCTCAACAGTAACGGATTGGTTGAACTGCCTACCATGCACCACCGTGATTAATTTTAATCAAAATGTGGTAAACAAACAAAATCCCACAGTTTTCAGAAGTTGTAGTTTTAATGCTACAGGGATGGCGGTTATATGGCTGCATGCATACGTTCCATAGTTGTCCCTTATTATTAGATGGCTCCTTGAGAATGCCGAAATTGCCCATTCAAGATGCATATGAGCCACCAGAGTATAAAGTATTTTGTGGAACATATTGCTAACAACATCAAGGCCAACAATAAAAAAACCTTTAAATATTTCAGAGGCAGGAAACCAACTAGGGAGGCAGTTGGGCCACTGGATGACAAAGGAGTTAAAGGAATACTAAAGAAGGATAACCTGAATGAATTCTTCTCCTCTGTTTTCACCACAATAGGACAGATACCTGTGCCTGAATGGATGTTTTCAAGAAGGGAGTCTGAGGCAAATAGTGGTGACTAGGGATGTACAGATTGTGTAAAACCCATTTCATCTGTTTTTCATGGATTGTCAGGTGCCTTTTGTTCTTCTGTCTGCCCATCAATGGAATAGGATCTTTTCTGTTTCCAAATTTGCACAAATGCGCATTTACACAAATTTCCCCCAAATGTACATTTTCATGCTTTGGCCTATGTGGGAAATGCACATTTTGGGCAGGGTTTTTTTATTTTGCATATTTTTCTATGCAAAATTCAGGAAAGTTAGAAAACTAGTCCGCAAGTCAGCGGAATCCGCCTGAGAGGGGGAAAACTGCTCCTCTGCGGAATCCGCAGATCGTTTTCATGAAAATCCGAACTCATTTGGTTCCGTTGCGGATTTCTCCAAAATCCCTAGAGGTGTCAAAAGATGAAGTTCTTAACCTTATTGACAAATTAAAAGTAAATAAATCACCAGGCCTGGATGGTATCCATCCTAGAGTTCTTAAAGAACTCAAATATGAAATTGCTGATCTTCTATCCAAAATACTCAGCATGTCCCTAAGATCAGAGGACTGGAAGATAGCCAATGTAACACCAAATTTGTAAAACGGATCCAGGGGAATCCAGGAAATTACAGGCTGGTTAGCTTAACGTCTGTTCCAGGTAAACTGCTGAAAGCATTATTAAAAATAAAATTAGTAAGCATATAGAAGGACAAGCCCTGCTGGAAAAGAATCAACATGGCTTCCACAGAGATAAGTCCTGTCTCACTATCCTTTTAGAGTTCTTTGAGAGTGTCAATAGACATGCAGATAGGGGTGATCCGGCAGACATTGTTTACTTGGACTTCCAAAAGGCTTTTGACCAAGTCGCTCACCAAAGACTCCTGAGCAAACTTAACAGTCATGGAATTATTATTCCAACAGACACAACCGTTATTCCAACAGACACAACAGTTGGAATAAGAGGACAGGTCCTCTTATGGATCAGTAACTGGTTAAAGAACAGAAAGCAGAGAGCAGGAATAAATGGTATATTCTTCCAATGGAGGGATGTAAATAGTGGGGTCCCACAAGGATCTGTAGTGGGACCAATGCTTCTCAACTTGTTCATAAATGATCTGGTATTAGGAGTGAGCACTGAAGTGGCCAAGTTTGCCAATGACACCAAAATATTTAGGGGGGTTAAAACAAAAAGGATCTCTCCAAACTGGGAGAATGGGGATCTAAATGACAAATGTGGTTCAATGTAAGCTAGTTTAAAGTGATGCACGTGGGGCAAAAAATCCCAGCTTCAAGTATAACGTCATGGGATCTGAGCTAGCAGTGACCAATCAAGAAAGAGATCTTGGGGTTGTGGTGGACAGCTCAAGGAAAATGTAGACCCAGTGATTGGCTGATGTAAAAAAGGCAAACTCCGTGTAAGCCATAATTAGGGAAGGAATTGAGAATAAAACTGCCAATATCATACTACCCTTATATAAATCTATGGTGCGACCACACTTAGAATACTGTGTACAGTTCTGGTCACTGCACCTAAAAAAAGATTGTAGGGCTGGAAAAAGGGCAAAAAAGGGCAACTAAAATCAAGGGGCTGGTGCGACTCTCCTATGAGGGAAGGTCACAACAGTTGGGATTGTTTAGCTTAGAAAAAAGACTAGTAAGGGGAGACATGATAGAGGAGTACCAAATTATGCATGGTGTAGAGAACGTTGAAAGGGAGACACTTTTCTCTCTCTCTCATTATACTAGAATTCAGGGTCTTCCCATGAAGCTGATTGGTGGGAGATTCAGGACAGATAAAAGAAAATACTTCTTCACACCTCACATAGTCAAACTATGGAATTCGCTACCACAAGTCGTGGTGATGGCCACCAATTTGGATGGCTTTAAAAGGCGGTTAGACAAATTCTTGGAGAAGGCTACTGATGGCTACTAGTCCTGATGGCTATATGCTACCTCCAGTATTAAAGGCAGCAAGCCTATGTACACCACTTGCTGGGGAACATGGGCAGGAGGGTGCTCTTGCACTCATGTCCTGCTTGAGGGTTTCCTGTTGACAGCTGGTCAGCCACTATGTGAACACAATTCTGAACTAGGTGGACCCTTGGCCTGATCCAGCACTGCTCTTCTTATGCTTTTATGAAGTTTTCAACCTGGTGCTTATGG
The DNA here is from genome assembly GCF_057233095.1 of Heloderma suspectum. Classification (NCBI taxonomy): domain Eukaryota; kingdom Metazoa; phylum Chordata; class Lepidosauria; order Squamata; family Helodermatidae; genus Heloderma; species Heloderma suspectum. The sequence continues at coordinate 39,078,033 of NC_139460.1, read as the reverse complement.
GCACCTATGCATCCAAGGACACCTACCTTGGTGCACAACACAGTCTTCTGTCCCTCCCAATTTTTTTTAAAGAGTGTGTGTGTGTGTGTGTGTGTTACCTTGGATAGTTGCAAAGTAAAGAGGTAGTAGTTACACGCCAGGGGAAGGATCCAGAAGAACTTCCATTCACAAAAGGGCTGTTTTACATCTTGTGCTAGGACAAGAAAAGTCAAGCTAAATCTAAAGATGTTCTTCCACTTGCGTAAGAGGTTGTACAACCTCTTGCACAAAGAGAAGCAAAATAATCTTACTGCCATAGCAGCGTGAAATATTATTCAACCTCCTGTGCAAACATTTGTGGAATAGCGCTAGTTGCTATTTTCCCTCCATTCATAGTTCTTTTCCTCCACCCTTAGTATACCAGCTTTTTAAAGCAATGCTTTTTTTCTGGTTTTCTTCTTCTTGGTATTCTTTTTATAAGTGTAACTGTAATTAATCTACTTAGCTCTTTGCAGATGACCAGCAAACATCCTGGAACCACTATTACAAATGTTTACTAACAAACAACACAGAGTTTGGCTACAATCAGGTACATAGATGAATGCACTGAAGTCTAAGATCAATGGGACTTAAGCATGGCTAGCTGTCTGCTGGATTGTGGCCTTTATCACAACATGTTCCACTGAACAACGTCAAATACAACACTCTAATCAGCTGCAACATTCCCCCCAAACAAGTGGCATCAGGGTATAAACACATGGAATTCTTTACATTGCTATATATACACTCAGTATACCTTGCACAAATCCTAGTCAACAAGTGACTCTGAGTGAAGTTTGCAAGAAGATTCAAGAACACTCTGTACTATGCAGCATCCCAAGGAAAATCAAGTGATATGTTAGCAATCTGGGAGGGCACATCAGAAATTGCTATGGGAAAAGCAAACATATTGGCTTTTAGATTTATTAAATATAAATTTATAGGGCTAAAAATAGCAGAAAAGCACCAAACTGAAGCTTAGGAGACAGCTGGTGTGAAGAAAATCTTGCCAACTAATATCAGTTAAGAACCTGGATCTATTTTTAAGGGAGGATGATGCAACCATATAGGCAGAAGGCTTAAAATGTGTTTCCTATCCCAGAAAGAAAACAGTATTCTTCCTAGTAACTAGATATACGTATGCTTAGCCCGTTCAGTCACTACTGTTTTGTAACAATTATTACATTCACCTTCTGAAAGTTTAGTTTTAGAGTAATATTCATTTTTCGGTAACTAACAGGGCGCAATGCTATAGAGATAGACGGGTGCCTCCGACCTTCCCCTGAAGTCGGAAGTGGCTGCCTATCCAATGCAGGGCAGAAGCAGCATGGAGGGGAGGATTCCCTCCGTGATGCAGCTGCCCTGCACTTGCCTTAGATGCATGTTTTTGCATGTCTAAGTGTGGCCTCGGGGAGGGGGCAGGAACAGGCCTGGAAACCACATAGGAAGCTGTCTAAAACAGCTTCCATGGTCTCCTCCCATCCCTGCTCCCAGGAACACCGTTTTCACCCCTCCATAGCTCTGTGTGAGCTACAAGGGGGCAGCGGAGGGAGCACAGTTTCCTGGCTACGAGCTTGTAGTGCTGTCTACAAGCTTGGAGCTGGGAAAATGAAAAATCCTATCTCTCCCAGACTGTCTAGAGGACACAGTATTGCTCTCTTAATTGGGTTTGTTTTTATGTTGCAGCGCTACAGCATAGTATATTCGTTATACCAAGTAGCAGTGTTAATAATTCCATTCACAACATGATGAAACTAAGAGGATTAGAAAAATTATATAAAAAATTATTACCAATAGCCGCTACTGACTAGACAGGGGATGCTACCTTATTGTCAGAGTATTCTCAATCTCAGAGTCCTGAAAAGTCAATGGAAAAGAATGGATCATTCCAGGTGCTCAGCATCTTCTTGCTTATTTCTTCTCTGGATCTAGAACTGGCCAGAGAGACAACCAACCCGGCTGGATAAAACCATTTACCCAATCTGATATTTCAGTTCTTACATGCTTATTGGATAGGAGGGCAAAATGCATTGAACTATGACATCATTATCCACATATAATGAAAACTTGCTGGACTCTATCCAGAGAAAGGTAGTTGTGATTAAATCCAGCTGAAATCAGTGGGATTTAGTCAGTCACAACTAACTTGTCCTATTGATTTGACTAATGTTGTAATATCAGTGGCCAACATCCCTTTCTTGGGCAAGGTGCCTGAACGGGTGGTTGCAGGACAGCTCCAGGCACTCTTGAATGAAACGGATTATCTAGATCCATTTCAATCAGGCTTCAGGCCTGGTTTTGGAACAGAAACTGCCTTGGTCACCCTGTCGGATGACCTCTGCCAGGAGAGGGACATGGGGAGTGCGACCCTGTTGATTCTCCTGGACCTCTCAGTGGCTTTCAATACCATCTACCATGGTATCCTTCTGGATAGGTTGTCTGGGTTAGGAGTTGGAGGCACTGCACTGCAGTGGTTCCGCTCCTACTTGGATGGCCGATTCCAGAAGGTGATGCTGGGGGATTATTGCTCTGCGCCATGGCAATTGTGACATGGGGTTCCACAGGGATCTGTTTTATCCCCTATGCTGTTTAACATCTACATGAAACCGCTGGGGGAGGTTATCCGGAGGTGTGGGCTGAGGTGCCATCAATATGCGGATGACACCCAGCTCTACCTCTCTTTCTCATCAAACCCAGGTGAGGCAGTGGCTGTTCTGAATCAGGGCCTGGGCACGGTAATGGACTGGATGAGGGCTAATAAACTGAAACTCAATCCAGACAAGATGGAGGCACTGTTAGTGGGTGGTTCGTCTGCCCGGCTAGGTGATATTCAACCTGTTCTGGAGGGGGCTGCACTCCCCCTAAAGGATCACGTTCGTAGTTTGGGGGTGCTCTTGGATCCAGAACTGTCACTTGAGGCACAGGTGAACTGAGTGGCACGGAGCACTTTTTATCAGCTTAGGCTGGTATACCAACTACGCCCTTATCTGGACAGAGATAGCCTAGCTACAGTTATCCATGCTCTGATAACTTTTCATCTGGATTATTGCAATGCATTATACGTGGGGCTGCCTTTGAAAATAGTCCAGAAACTTCAGCTGGTCCAAAATAAGGCAGCAAGATTGTTAACAGGGACTGGCCAATGAGCTCATATTACACTAGTACTTTTCCAGCTGCACTGGCTGCCAGTCCATTTCCGGGCCCGATTCAAAGTGCTGGTGTTAACATTCAAAGCCCTTAATGGCTTGGGGCCAGGTTATCTGAAGGATCGTCTCCTCCCATATGTGCCCGGACCTTAAGATCATCTTCAGAGGCCGTTCTCTGTGAGCCCCTGCCAAAGGAAGTGAGGCGGGTGACTATTAGGAGGAGGGCCTTTTCCTGGCTGTGGAATGAGCTCCCTAGTGAGGTTCGCCTGGCACCTACATTGTATTCTTTCTGGTGCCAGGTGAAGACCTTTTTTATTTTCCCATGCATTTTAGCATTTTAGCTCTTTGGACTTTTAGCTTTGCTGTTTTAAATCTGTATTTTAAATCCCTGTACTGCTGCTAGGTTTTATTCTGGTTTTATTCTGGTTGTATTGTTTACTGCTCCAGCAAAGGAGATCGTTACCATGTCATGGTGCTGGAGCTTGAACACCTCAATGACGCCATGAGCTAAACTGTGAAGGGACACCCAACACGAGAAGGTCATGGCAGAGGGATCAGACTAAATACGATCCCTGGGGAAGGTAACTGCAACCCAACCCAGTATTCTTGCCGTGAAAACTAAATGGATCAGTACAACCAGAGATATGTTAGTATACCATCGGAAGATGGGACTCCCAGGTTGGAAGATGGTCAAAATGCTACTGGGGAGGGACAGAGGATAAGTTCAACTAGCCCCAGATGTGACGACGCAGCTAGCTCAAAGCCGAAAGGACGGCTAGCGGCTGATGGTGCTGGTGGTGAATGACAAATCCGACGTTCTCAAGATCAACACACCATAGGAACCTGGAATGTAAGATCTATGAGCCAGGGCAAATTGGATGTGGTTATTGGGGAGATGTCAAGATTAAATATAGACATTTTGGGTGTCAATGAACTGAAATGGACTGGAATGGGCCACTTCACATCAGATGACCACCAGTTCTACTACTGTGGACAAGAGAACCACAGAAGAAATGGAGTAGCCTTCATAATTAATAATAAAGTGGCTAAAGCAGTGCTTGGATACAATCCAAAAAATGACAGAATGATCTCAATTCGGATTCAGGGTAAGCCATTTAACATCACAGTGATCCAAATATACGCCTCAACCACAGATGGTGAAGAAGCAGAAGTAGATCGGTTCTATGAGGATCTGCAGCACCTACTGGACAATACGCCAAAAAGAGATGTTATTTTCATTACAGGAGACTGGAATGCTAAGGTGGGTAGTCGAACAACACCTGGAATCACAGGCAAGCATGGTCTGGGAAAACAAAATGAAGTGGGACATGTTGTTGTTGTTCAGTCGTGTCCGACTCTTCGTGACCCCATGGACCACAGCACGCCAGGCCTTCCTGTCCTCCGCTCTATCCCGGAGCGTGCTCTAGTCCATATTCATTGCACCAGTGATGCTATCTAGCCATCTCATCCTCTGTCGTTCCCTTCTCCTTTTGCCTTCAGTCTTTCCCAGCATCAGGGTCTTTTCCAGAGAGTTTTCTCTTCGCATTAGGTGGCCAAAATATTGGAGCTTCAGCTTCAGGATCTGTCCTTCCAATGAGCACTCAGGGTTGATTTCCTTTAGGATTGACTGATTTGTCCTCCTTGCAGTCCAGGGGACTCGTAAGAGTCTTCTCCAGCACCACAGTTCGAAGGCATCAATTCTTCGGCGCTCAGCCTTCCTTATAGTCCAGCTCTCACAGCCATACGTTACTACTGGGAAAACCATAGCTTTGATTAGACGGACCTTTGTCGGCAAGGTGATGTCTCTGCTTCTTACTATGCTGTCTAGGTTTGCCATAGCTTTCCTCCCAAGGAGCAAGCGTCTTTTAATTTCATGGCTACAGTCACCGTCTGCGGTGATCTTGGAGCCCAAGAAAATAAAATCTGTCACTGCTTCCATTTCTTCCCCTTCCATATGCCAAGAAGTGATGGGGCCAGATGCCATGATCTTCGTTTTTTTAATGTTGAGTTTCAAACCAGCTTTTGCACTCTCCACTTTCACCCTCAACAAGAGGCTCTTTAGATCCTCTTCGCTTTCTGCCATTAGGGTGGTATCATCTGCATATCTGAGGTTGTTGATAATTCTCCCGGCAATCTTAATTCCGACCTGTGATTCATCCAACCCGGCGTTTCTCATGATGTACTCTGCATATAAGTTAAATAAGCAGGGTGACAATATGCAGCCTTGTCGTACTCCTTTCCCAATTTTGAACCAATCGGTTGTTCCATGTCTGGTTCTTACTGTTGCTTCTTGACCCTCGTACAGGTTTCTCAGGAGACAGGTAAGGTGGACTGGTACCCCCATCTCTTTCAGAATTTGCCACAGTTTGTTGTGATCCACACAATCAAAGGCTTTAGCGTAGTCAATGAAGCAGAAATAGACGTTTTTCTGGAATTCTCTTGCTTTCTCCATGATCCAGCGAAAGTTGGCGATTTGATCTCTAGTTCCTCTGCCTCTTCAAAACCCAGCTTGTACTTCCGGTAGTTCTCGGTTCGCATACTGCTGAAGCCTAGCTTGTAGGATTTTGAGCATCACCTTGCTGGCATGTGAAATGAGCGCAATTGTGCGGTAGTTTGAACACTCTTTGGCATTGCCCTTCTTTGGAATTGGAATGTAAACTGACCTTTTCCAGTCTTGTGGCCACTGTTGAGTGTTCCAAATTTGTTGGCATATTGAGTGCAGCACTTTAACAGCATCATCTTTTAGGATTTTAAATAGCTCAGCTGGAATAGTGTCATCTCCGCTAGCTTTGTTGTTAGTAATGCTTCCTAAGGCCCACTTGACTTCACTCTCGAGGATGTCCGGCTCAAGTTCAGTGACCGCACTATCATGACTATCAGGGACATTAAGATCTTTCCTGTGTGGGACTTAGTGGGACATAGGCTGATAGAATTTTGCCAGGACAACTCACTGTGCATAACAAACACTCTCTTCCATCAACCTAAGAGACGACTTTATACATGGACTTCACCAGATGGCCGACATCGAAATCAGATTGACTGCATCCTTTGTAGACAAAGGTGGCGGACATCTATACAGTCGGTAAAAACAAGACCTGGAGATGACTGTAGTTCAGATCACAAACTTCTTATTGCACAATTTAGAATCAGACTAAAGAGAATAGGGAAAACCCACAGATCAGTTAGATATGAGCTCACTAATATTCCTCATGAATATGCAGTGGAGGTGAAGAATAGATTTAAGGGACTAGATTTAGTAGACAGAGCCCCGGAAGAACTATGGACAGAAGTTCGCAACATTGTTCAGGTAACAAAAAACATCCCAAAGAAAAAGAAAAACAAGAAGGCAAGATGGCTGTCTGCTAAGACACTGGGAGCAGCCCAAGAAAGAAGGAAAGCAAAAGGCAACAGTGATAGGGGGAGATATGCCCAATTAAATGCAAAATTCCAGAGGTTAGCCAGAAGAGATCAGGAATTATTTTTAAACAAGCAATGCACAGAAGCGGAAGAAGATAATAGAATTGGAAGGACAAGAGACGTCTTCCAGAAAATTAGAAACATCGGAGATAAATTCCAGGCAAAAATGGGTATGATCAAAAACAAAGATGGCAAGGACCTAACAGAAGCAGAAGAGATCAAGAAAAGGTGGCAAGAATATACGGAAGATCTGTATAGGAAGGATAATAATATCAGGGATAGATTTGACAGTGTGGTCAGTGAGCTAGAGCCAGACATCCTGAAGAGTGAGGTTGAATGGGCCTTAAGAAGCATTGCTAATAACAAGGCAGCAGGAGATGACGGTATCCCAGCTGAACTGTTTAAAATCTTGCAAGATGATGCTGTCAAGGTGATGCATACCATATGCCAGCAAATTTGGAAAACACAAGAATGGCCAACAGAGTGGAAAAAATCAACTTATATCCCCATACCAAACAAGGGAAGCACCAAAGAATGTTCAAACTATCGAACAGTGGCACTTATTTCACATGCCAGTAAGGTAATGCTCAAGATCTTGCAAGGTAGACTCCAGCAATTCATGGAACTGAATTCAGGAACTGAATTTAATAAAAATTAATAATATTTTTATTAATAACTTGGAGGAGGAGGTGCAGGAAATGCTGATCAAATTTGCAGATGACACAAAATTGGGCGGGACCGCGGTGGCTTAGTGGTTAAGACGCTGAACTGCAGACTGGAAGGTCGGCAGGTCAGCAGTTCGAGACCCGAGTGCTGCGTGACGGAGTGAGCTCCCGTCTTCAGTCCCAGCTTCTGCCAACCTAGCAGGTCGAAAGCAAGAAATTGCAAGTAGATAAATAGGTACCGCCTCGGCGGGAAAGGTAACAGCATTCCGTGCACCTCGGTGTTCAGTCATGCCGGCCACATGACCACGGAAGCATCTTCGGACATCGCTGGCTCTTCAGCTTAGAAACGGGGCTGAGCACCGCACCCTAGAGTCGGACACGACTGGTTGGGGGCACCTTTACCTTTACCTTTTTAGCTAATACTTTGGAAGACAGAAACAAAATTCAAAGGATAGATTGGAGCGCTGGGCAGAAAACAACAGAATGACATTTAATAGAGATAAATGCCAAGTTCTGCACCTAGGAAAAAGAAACCAAATGCACAGTTACAAGATGGGGGATACGTGGCTCAACAACACTACAAGCGAGAAGGATCTTGGAATTGTTGTCAATCACAAGCTGAATATGAGCCAACAATGTGATGTGGCTGCAAAAAAGGCAAATGCTATTTTGGACTGCATTAATAGAAGTATAGCTTCCAAATCCTGGGAAGTACTAGTTCCCCTCTACTCAGCACTGGTTAGGCCTCATCTGGAGTACTGTGTCCAGTTCTGGGCACCACACTTTAAGAAGGATGCAGACAAACTGGAGAGGGTTCAGAGGAGGGCAACAAAGACGATCAGGGGACTGGAAACAAAGCCCTATGAAGAGAGACTGAAAGAACTGGGCATGTTTAGCTTTGAGAAAAGAAGACTGAGGGGAGATGTGATAGTGCTCTTCAAGTATTTGAAAGGTTGTCACAGAGAGGAAGGCCAGGATCTCTTCTTGGTCATCCTAGAGTGCAAGACATGGAATAATGGGCTCAAGTGACAGGAAGCCAGATTCCGGCTGAACATCAGGAAAAACTTCCTGACTGTTAGAGCAATACGACAATGGAACCAATTACCTAGGGAGGTCTCCCACACTGGAGGCGTTCAAGATGAGGCTGGACAGCCATCCGTCAGGAATGCTCTGACTTGGATTCCTGCATTGAGCAGGGGGTTGGACTCGATGGCCTTGTAGGCCCCTTCCAACCCTACTATTCTATGATTCTATGAGGAACGAGAATTGCCAGATGTACAAGCTGGGTTTAGAAAAGGCAGAGGAACTAGAGACCAAATCACCAATATCCGCTGGATAATGGAGAAAGCCAGGGAGTTTCAGAAAAACGTCTCTTTCTGTTTTATTGACTATTCTAAAGCCTTTGACTGTGTGGATCATAACAAACTGCGGCAAGTTCTTGGCGGTATGGGGATACCAAGTCATCTTGTCTGCCTCCTGAGGAATCTGCATAACAACCAAGTAGCAACGGTAAGAACAGACCACGGAACAACGGACTGGTTTAAGATTGGGAAAGGAGTACGGCAGGGTTATATACTCTCACCCTACCTATTCAACCTGTACGCAGAACACATCATGCGATGTGCTGGGCTTAATGAAGCCAAGGCTGGAGTTAAAATCGCTGAAAGAAACATTAACACATGATACCACTTTGATGGCTGAAAGTGAGGAGGAGCTGAGGAACCTTCTGACGAAGGTGAAAGAAGAAAGTGCAAAAGCTGGGTTGCAGTTCAACCTCAAAAAAACCAAGATTATGACAACCAGCTTGATGGATAACTGGCAAATAGAGGGAGAAAATGTGGAGGCAGTGACAGACTTTGTATTTCTAGGTGCAAAGATTACTGCAGACGCTGACTGCAGCCAGGAAATCAGAAGACGTTTACTTCTTGGGATGAGAGCAATAACAAATCTTGATAAAATAGTGAAGAGCAGAGACATCACACTGACAACAAAGGTCCGCATAGTTAAAGCAATGATATTCCCCATAGTAAGAGTCAGTGACTGGCCCAAAGTCATCCAGTGAGCTTCATGGTCAAGTGGGGACTAGAACTCAGACCTCCCAAGTCCCAGTCCAACACTCTAAACACTAAACCACACTGGCTCTCATTCTTATAAGGCCCTGGCTTCAATTTTCAAATTGTCCCACTTGATCTGTTGACCCCGTTTGCATGTCACGATAAACAGAGTTCTGGAGGAACCTCGGTTTATCATTTATGATAAGCCCCATCACTCCCGCTGCAAGCCAGGGAAATAACCCATGGTTTGTTCTTGAAGGCAAGCCAAAGGTCCTGATTCACACATCACACTAAACTAACCTAACCACAGATGGAAGGCCAGTGTGGAACCTTGGTTTATTGTGACTTGCAAACCCTCCTATTGGAGTTTATTGTCATTGGGTTCCCAGTGTCTCCCATCAGGTCTATATCTGCTAAGTTTCAGCAGTGCTATAGCATTGCTGAACTCGACCTTGGGGGAGCTAGGGGTGGCGACAGCCGACAGGAAGTTCTGGCGTGGGCTGGTCCATGAAGTCACCAAGAGTCGGAAGCGACTGACCGAATAAACAACAACAATAGCATCAGGCACTTCCAAACTATTCACTGGTCCTGATGGTTTATTTTGTTACTGGAGGAGGAGAAGCCCAGGCCAGGGAGCTCATACTATCAGCTCCTGAAGATAGCACCAATGGCCTGAGAGAATTCTGATGTTTTATTAGTCTTTTTTATTTTGTGTTTTACTATTTTAAAATATCAGCCGCCTTGAGTGCCTTGGCGACCGATCAATCAAACAAACAGAATTTTGACTCTGGAAAGGACTAGTTGCCTTCAGCATACAACCATCAAAGTTCAATGATTCCTAGATAAACAAACCAACTACGCTAAGAAAATACTTAACATGGTGTTGTCTTTCAGCCAAAAAACTTGCTTTATAAGCCAAGCATAGGGAACATCCAGCCTGTTTGTCATATACGGCCCATCCCATCTAGCCCACCAGCTTCATCCCCAGGCCAGACACCACTCTCAGATCATGGATCAGCTGAGAAGGGAGGACTGGGAAGGGTGTTGTGTACGGTGCTTATATGGTATGTGTGTGTATGCATGGTGTGAGAAAGAGTGAGTTGACCACACGCACATGGACTCTGGCCATACCCACTGCTGGTATGAAGACCCCAGGAGGTTTCCCAAGTGACAATCTCGCCCTCGGACCAGTGTCTCCCATCAGGTCCGTATCTGCTATAGCATCCTCACCCTTGCTATAAGCTCTCCAGATTCTGAAATCTCCTGACAGAAGTGATTGTAGTAACATAGCTGTTTCATTACTTTTTAATATTTATATCAAAGCTTTACATGGTTATCTACAGAAATTACTGGACCTTTATAACACACATAAATATAGCACGCAAAATTTCAAAAACACACACAGCTTAATCCAACAATTTTTGTATACATGTATTCAGACTTGGAGAAGTTGAATGAAAATATACTTTCAAACCTGATAAAATAAAGTATATTAGAAGAATATCTTCTCATAAATTATCTTCAGAACTATCGAACACAATCCTGAGATGCATTTGTGCAGCTCAATACCAGAACACTCTTTGCCTTTTTACATCTCCTATAAATGGCTATCAGCTCAGCCTTAATAGCAATAAAGAAAGTGGAAGGTCTGCCCATAAGCAAACAAGTACTTTTGGATACCATTCATTCATTCATTCATTCATTACATTTACATACTGCCTTGCCTCCACTGAGCTCAAGGTGGTATGCAAAAGGTTTGCAAGCTGTCTCCCATCCAGTAACATCAAAGGTTGCTTAGTAACATCAAAGGTTGCTATTTCATATAGATGTACAAGACCCTTTCCTATACTAGAGAGTTTGGTATTTACTATAGGAAGGGCATATGAAATTTGGCTTGCTGTCTGAAAGTATCTGATTCAGCATGGAGCGCACTGCTTTTTACCATCACTTCACTCTTCTATTTGATCGACCTGCAGGGCTGGCATCAAGGTTCAGCATTGTTGGGCATCAACAGAAAACACACTGCCAGTCTTCAGAGCCCCCTGATCTTCTGCCTTCTCCTTTTTAGCTGCCCTCTCAGAGTAAGGTAGCGGTGGCAGGAGCAAGGAGAAGGAGCAGCAGTCTCACCTCACCCTCTCACACTGAACAGTAGTAAAGATTGGGCCCAGAGGAACAGGGAAAGCAAGTGGGCAGCAGCAACAGCAACGAGAAGGAGGTGGGGCTACTCTGGGAGGGGGCCTCCGAGGATATTTTGACCAAGGTCCCCACAAACCTGAAGCCAACACAGTCCTTGTACCAGAGCCAACAAACTACTTTGCTTTTGCCCAGTTACATGCCTTGGTAGCAGCACGGAACACACAGTGCCCCTATGCATTCTGGGAGCCTATACCTTTCTGACCGGATCATACCCTCCTACTCTACCTGATTTCTCACTAAATACATAAGTGTGCTTAATTTCCACCTAGTACTGGAACTTTGGTACCAATTTTCATCTCCTTAATGGCTGACCTATACAGAAAATGGATCTTACAATATTGCTCGGAGTGTTTAAATCCTAAAAGATTTAGTATTCTGGTTCTCAGAGGCTGTGTGACACTTAAAAGAAAGTGTAACTGACATCTAGAATACAGATCAGGATCTGCATACATTGAAGTTAAAATTTCCCAGATTCTTTGGCAGTACATCTCATGAACCCACAGAAATGACTGACATTTACAGAGCTACTATACCTTGTTAACTTGGGGAGGGGGGGTACACTTTCCCTTCATCAAATTATGGAAAGTATGCAGTGACAATACTTCATCCTCTAAGATAGGCCTCCTTACCGTATATTGCTAATGCTATAATTCAAAATACTTCATCACTCCCAACATTTAAACATTCACAACAGAATTTGACCACTGCTTGTTTTTAATGGGTAAGAGAACTTTAACAGGATTGTTAAGGATCCTCCCTTGAGTGGTGAGTGGCATATTCTTCACACACTGTCAGATACTAAAGCAAGGGCCTCAATCTAGCTTTGAGTAGGAATCCACACTATAGTCAACAGCTTTATGGTTAATTCATCCCTATCGAGTGAGTTTATAAAATGCAAACCTGCTTCACTATTTCATTGCTCAAGTTGTGTTAACTAGAAAACCTCAAGTAGTTTACCCTACTATTTATAACACTTAAGGAATTGTTATTAATAAACGTTTTACGCAATCTTGGGTTTATTTTTGCTGTAATGTTTGCACTCTAAATCCTTGCACAAGTAATACTTTAAGTAATCACATATGCTATTTATAGTTGACAGCAAGAGCTCATCACATTTAGGACATGACATCATTATGGAATATTTCCTCTCACTTAATGAAATACTCCTATGACTTGAACTGAATATAGAGATTTTCTGCTTCTGGATTTTAGACAACAAAGTCGTGTTTTCATTTTTAATGCTGACTCTTAGGTAAGCAATTCTTTCTAGCTTTTTCGTATCCAACATCTCATCAACTGTCTCAAAACCAAAACACCTTAAAATCATATTACAAGTAATTAAGGTTCCATATCTAGAGAACTGATGGTAAGTGCCAATCAGTACCAGACACGTTTTCTAATTCAAGAAAAATCAGGAAAATATTTTGTACCTGAATAAAGATTTTGATGCCACATTGCACTTAACATAAAAACTGCCCAGCTAAATCTCCTAACCCCAATTGTTGTCTGCCCCCAGTATCTGGTATTCAGAGGGGACTGCCTCTGACCTGGAGATCCCCACAGTGCCTTTGTTTTTATTCATTCGTTCAATTTATGAGTCACCCTATAGCCAGAGCTCTCAAAGCGACACACATAATAAAAATACAATAAAACCAATGATAAAAAATATAAAAATTTAAAAGCAGCATCACTCATTTAAAATAGTTTTACAAGAGGCATAGACATAGATAGATCTAGCCAAATTCTATGAATTTGTCCAAATATTTTTAAATGTCATCTTAAATTAATGGTCATCATTACATCCCTTGTCAGGGATTCCATAATTTAGCTATGAATTGTGTAAAATAGTATTTCCTTTTGTCTATTTTGAATGAACTGCCAATCAACTTAGGCTGCAATCCTATGGTCCCTGAGGGGGTATCCCAGGTGTCATATGATACTGTGGACCTCCCTTCTCTGTAGGTGGAGGGAGAGCTCCGTTCATAGAGGGGAAGGTCAACTACAGAGGGCTTCCCTTGACTGGCGGCTCTGCCATTGTGGTTGCCCTACCATGGCTGCTCTGTTGGCGGTAAGGGGAAAATGAGGCATTCCAAGGCATGTTAGGGACAGATGGGGAACTTCCCCAACTTGTCTGCATCCCTAGCCCCCACCCCCCACTTTTCTGGCTTTCCTTGTCCTGTCCTGCAGTATTAGCTTCATTCCACAAATAGGAAAGCATTCCAAGAGAAATGTGTGTCCTTCAGCAATTCAACAATTAGGAATCTCAATGAAGAATTAAAAAATTGTACATTGTAAGTGATGTCTAGATAAACGTGAAAATAAAATAGATAAGACAATGTGAAGTACTGTGTGAGTAAAACAACAAACTGGTATAATTCATCAACAATAAACATCACATGTCACTTGAAAACACTTGGAGTGGAACATCACTTTGAAACAGGCACAATGACAAGCTATGTTGGCATAATGCATTATTATTCCTGGTGTCATGAGATCAGCTCTATGGTGCTCCTACAAGATAACAATCCATTCTGCATGTACTTTGGCAAAAAATAGAAAAAGAAACTATATGAGGCAGGAATGTGAAGCAACTGAATGCTTCATTTTACACTGAGAATACACCAATTTATTTTATTTACCTCTCCCCTTCCTGGAGGTTTACAGAAGCAAACATGGGGTTTTCAGGTAGATGATCTCTCTCAAGTGAAGTAGACCAAGGGATCCAGCCATCCCCATCTCTCCTTTCAGGGTCAAATTTCCCCGTGTGCTTGAACCACCGTTAAATGTTTCATCAGCATGGACAACCACATTTAAGGTTAATTAGGGTTCCCTTTTAACCAAGATTTCAACCTGGTTATCAAACCTTAGTTAGGAGGAAACCTTGGTGCTTGCCACACTTTACTGCTGATCTCTCACACTTGCATAAAAAAGGGAGGTGGAGAAGAGAGAAAAGAAACCAGGAATGGATGAGAACATGCTAGCATTTATTTCTAAAGTAAATAATTATAATTCTACATTTAAGTACACCTGCTAAAAAATGTATACTGCACCTGTAACCTAGTGTTTCTCAAACTGTGGGTCCTGACTGTTCCTGGGTGGATCACACACTGAGTGGCTATGTCTTTGTTTTACATGGAGAACAGCACACCATTACTGTTGTGTGGACACTTTAAGGGACAGATTCCCTGTCATACTTCAGTTTTGTTCAAATGCATATTGCCTATATGTACCTACATTAACATAAAGAATGAGAATAAAACTTGTTCAGTGTTAACTACTGATATGATATTCTTACATTTTCTGTTGTGGAAAGTAGGGTTTGGAAGATGGAGTTTATTTATAAGTGGTCCAGAAAGGCTGAGACAGTTTACAGGTGGGTCCCATTTCAAAATGTTTGCAAAGCTACCCTGTAATTTGTACTTTGCAGTTGCCATTATAATTCAGTGTAGTTTGACTTCTAGACAAGATGGCAGCATAGCTAGACGCATTGAAGAATACTCCAGCACCTCCTGTTTTATTCTTTATCCTGATAACTGTTTAATGTCTTTCATTAGAACTGAAAACAGGTAACCTCCTCTCTTTTTTGCTAGTTGGGAAGTTTGTTGCTGAATTGATTCAGATGCTGCCCAGGGCAGACAGAAAAATGTTATAGCTACTCAGCCACCATCCTCCCCTCCCACTGCAATATTTGCTGAGGAGGCAGAGAGCATTTCTACATGAGGTTTTTATTGCACTCTCATGATTGATCACTCACAGGAGTTTGCAGGTTCTTTACACAATGTCATCAACTGCCAAAATGTCTCCCGTGCTTTCTAACCTTTATCCCACTTTTTTAAAAGATCAGAGATAATTGGATAAGGAACATTAATCTGATATATCGGCTATGTGTAATTTCACAGTTCCGCTATAACCACAGCACCATCTAGTGGCTGTAAAATGAAATATATAGAACTTGCCTATTCAAAGAAATTCCTCAATTCAAAGTATGTGTCTGCCCATGTAAAGGAGCCGATCTTAATCCCGCAGAGAATCCAGAAGCAGAAGCCCCAGTAAGGATGTGGGAGTTTAGCCTCCTGTGGTGAAACTCTAAGGAAGACATTATGTCGCTCCTCAAGGTTACAGCTAGAGATGTAAAAGTGTCTATCACCACACTTCAAAAATCAGCTGACAATATTTCTATCAGAATTGAAGCTGCCAAGACAAGAATTTCTCAACTAGAGGATGGAGGTGCATATGTTGACATAGCTATAATAAAATTGCAAAAGGCTAGTAAGACTTTGCAGGCAAAAGAGAATGATTTGGAAAGCCATTCTTGTCGTAATTTGCAAATCCTGGGAATTCAGGAATATGGTAAACAAGGCCACCCAATTGTTTTCATAACGAGCTTTCTATGTGAAATATTAGTCTTGTCAGATCATCAGCTGAATATTGAAAGAGCACATATAATGCTGCTGGAAAAAACTAATGAAACAGATTAAGCATAACAGATCAGAGCACTGTGAGGACAATTTTTATGAAATATGTAAGGCATTTACTGTTTATGCAAATAGCAATAAAGATATTATTCATTCTCTTACCACACACAAGTCACTTCGGAGGGATCTTCTGGGATAGAAGAAGGCCCATTTGTAAATAACTTAAGGCGCAATCCTATGCATGTTTAGACAGAACCAACTCCTACAACTCCCAGCATTCCCTAGCCAGCATGCCTAGCTGGGAAATGGGAGTTGTAAGACTTTTTTCTGCCTGAACTTGCATAGGATTCCACCCTAAACGTAAGAATGTGAATTTGATGACATATTCTTATACTGTATCAGGATTTTAATTGCAGCATTCTTATGGCAAACCATGGTTTCACTGATGTCATATATTTGATTAAGTTAATATCTGTATTTTGAAAAACTCAATAGAAATATTTTATACAAAGAAGTTCATTGTATCATGGCACCATCTTCTCCTGTGTGGCTGATAGATCTCGACTGTTCATCACAAAATTCCTTCTATTTACAGTTAAAGAAGACCTGGTATAATGCTCTTGCCAGATTACACTAAGGAGGCATCTGACAAACTTGGCGCATTTTCAAGAACTAGAAAGCTGGTGAGAGAAGAAGAATCTGCAAAATTTCATTCGTTTTCTGGCAACTTTCTGCATTCGGCACCAGAAATGATTGAAAAGTTCTCAAGTTCCTGTGGCTGCAGAAGATTATATGGCTTGGGCTCAACTGCTGAGTCTTCCGTGGAGGAGTGAATGCTTCAAGAACTCTCCACTAGCAACATTTTGAAGTGTTTCAGTATGCTGCCAGCAGATTCTTTATCTCTGTTCTTTACTTGGACACCTGGATCCTATGAAGATTAATGTGCCCTTGAAATATATTCCACAA
Organism: Heloderma suspectum; assembly: GCF_057233095.1. Lineage (NCBI taxonomy): Eukaryota > Metazoa > Chordata > Lepidosauria > Squamata > Helodermatidae > Heloderma > Heloderma suspectum. The sequence continues at coordinate 39,061,156 of NC_139460.1, read as the reverse complement.
ATGTGTTAATTACAATGTAGGCTTATTGCTGTTACGCTTTTTTTGTTTTTTGTTTTTACATAATTTATCTTTTTGTGGTATCAGTTTGTTTGTTAGGCAGTAGTTATTGTCATATTATTTTAAGTATCTGGGGCTACAGCAGTAACCTTTATTTTTTCCTCCTTTTGGTTAAGTGGGTGGTGCTGGTGAGGTAGCTGTGCAGAGAATGTTTGGCATCTGCAGGCTTAGAAGCACTGGGTGGGGTTGATGTTTGTATTTATACATTTTTCCTTTTTGAACCTTTTTTTTATATAAGTTGAATAAAAATTGGCAGAGGCAGCAGGGCGGTGGGAAATAGTTCAGCGTAGTTCAGTAATGTTGCTCAAGTTAGTCTGAGCGCTGATCTGCCTGTCAGAATTTTGGGACCTTTCATCTTTACAAGCTAACTTAAGTCAGTTATAGATTCTGAAATCCACATTCTCACTTTCTATCCTTTTGCTGATCTGTGATAGATTAGTACTAATTAACCTGAATTCAAAGTGATCTTGATAGCCTGGAGCGCTGGGCAGAAAACAGAATGAAATTTAATAGGGATAAATGCCAAGTTCTGCACCTAGGGAAAAAAAAACAAATGCACAGTTACAAGATGTGTTCAGAGGAGGGCAACGAAGATGATCAGGGGGCTGGAAACAAACCCCTATGGGGAGAGACTGAAAGAACTGGGCATGTTTAGCCTTGAGAAGAGAAGACTGAGGGGAGATAAGATAGTGCTCTTCAAGTACTTGAAAGGCTGGCACAGAGAGGAAGGCCAGGATCTCTTCTCAATCATCCCAGAGTGCAGGACACGGAATAATGGGCTCAAGTGAGAGGAAGCCAGATTCCGGCTGAACATCAGGAAAAACTTCCTGACGGTTAGAGCAATACAACAATGGAACCACTACTTAGGGAGGTAGTGGGCTCTCCCACGCTGGAGGCATGCAAGATGAAGCTAGACAGCCATTTGTCAGAGATGCTTTGACTTAGATTCCTGCATTGAGCAGGGGGTTGGACTCGATGGTCTTATAGGCCCCTTCCAACCCTACTATTCTATGATTCTATTTAATTGACACTATACAATGGCTTCACATGAGGGCCACACCAAAGCTCTTACAACATTGATAAGGCAGCTCCTATATATTCCCAATGCCCTTCTGACTCATCTAACTCACTTATGGAACGTTATTCTTATGATAAGGATGCAATCCTATACATACTTGCCTGAGAATAAGAGCCTTTCTAGTTGAAGCATTTACTTGTGTGCTTGTGATTCCTCACTTATGGTAGTTTGCAGATGCTTTACACAATGTCGTCATCCTCCAGGGCCTCTCCCATGCTTTGCAACTATTTTAGCATTTTTTCCTAACGAGGAATGTCTGGTATATCTGTGAATGGCAGCATGAAACCCTTGTGTATTTGCGCAATTCTACTATACCACAGTGCCACCTAGTGGTTGTGTAATGAAACATAAAGAAAGGCAGAAAAAAAAAATACACGTGTGAAACAGCCAATCTTAATCTCACAAAGAATCTGGAAGAAGAAGCCTCATAAAATGATGAGTTAAAAGCCTCATTAGAAAAACTCTAACTTCAACTGAACTCAGTGGGCTTACTTATGAGTATGCATGCATAGGATTGTGCCACACGACATTTTCTAAACATGTTAATGGTCTGGCCTCAAGTCAACTCAGCAGCTGTGGGACCTGCGTTAATATAGACTACAGGAGCCTTTAAATAACTGTTGGCTTTTTAGCCAGCAGAAGAGTTCTCAGATTGTAATTATATTTATACATAGTGAAGGAATGATCCATGATGGTTGGCCATTTCCTTCTGAATGAAATCTCATATTGTTCATCTCTTTTTGAATGAAATCTTGTTCTTCTTCCTAATATAAAATGTTATTACATACAGTATACCTTTCACTATATTTTAGATCATCAGTAAGCATCCTACATAAAACACTTTTACCTGGGGCAAAGGTTTATCAACTGGGACCGGTGCAATAAATTTCCATACAGCAATAGTCAGAAAGTGTGTTTGCAATGAAAGGTCAGTTTGACTTCAAGAAAATCTCACATAGGATGCAGGGCCAGAAGAGGCTGTGTGCAGCTGCTAGGAAGGGAAACAGTCTGCCATATTTCCCTGTATATGGGAGACAGGAAAGCTGAGGTCAGGGAACCTGAATGGGAAAAGAGCCAAGAACTGGGGAGCTAAGGGATAGAACTTAAGAAGTGATACATGTTTAGATGGGTGACTGCAGCAGATGGTAGGGATCTGATGGATAGATGGAGTACCGTGGGAAAGAGAGTTGAAGTGGCTGCAGAGTTGAGGTATGGAAGGAACAAAAAGATAAAGAGCCTGAGGAAGAACCTTCTACAGAGCTTAAAGTTGGAAGGAGCGGTAGATTCCCATCCAGGCAGTGCTTGAAGCAAGGCGGGATGCCATCCCACTTCAATTCAGGCAGGACATAACTGAGACTAGACTAACCATTCCACTTTCTTTTTTCTTCTACTTCAGGCATTGATCCAGGCTGTGAAGAGCAGCAAAAAGGACACTGGAGTCAGGTAGTCTGAGGATCATACAACCAAACAGGCAGCAACGCCTAGGAGATGTGCTGCTAGATTTCAAATGCGAATTTGAAACAATCAGCCACATATTTAGCTGTAGGTCTCTAATACCAACAGACCTTCCCTTTCCTTGGACTAGTTGCTGACCTTCAACCAACCATTACTCTACACCCAATTTCCTTTCAGTGTGCTAAATATAAAGCAAATTACAGTTCTTTCCACTGCTACCTGAGTGAAAGGTAGTAAAAAAAAGACTGGTGGAATTATTTGTTATAACTATTATTCAGAGACAATGAATTACAGTTTAGTAATTTTCTCTCCTTCAAAGGTATTAGTTACAACAGAATCTCTACTCTGTGGAAGTTAGATTGCTCCAGGGTTGTCCCAGGAAGAAGGAAAAAAAAGCTAACTGGTGCCAATTACAAATCTCATTACAAATAATAAGCAGTTGAAGAAAGATTAATCAACTGCTGGATGATGGTAAACACTGAAAAAAATGTTTTATTTCTTGAAAACTATTTCTTTTGGTTGTTTCTTTGAGAAGGTTTGGTGAAAGAAATATTACATGAGAGAATTCCATCTTATAACATACCTAGCAGAAACCATTTTTGCATTGACTCTCAGCTTTAGACGCCCTTGTTATTAAATAACACCAACAATAAATCACAACTGTGCCACAGAGATACTTTAGTATTTCGACTAACCCAGATTAGGAAAGAAAAGTTTGTGGTGCATTCCTATGCATGTTTATACATAAAAAAAAGTCTTACAACTCCTAGCATTCCACAGCTACCTAGTTGTAGGACTTTTTTTCTGTCCAAATACACTTAGGATTGCACCCTTTGCTGATTGTAATAAAATTAGTTCATATGATTGGTTCTTAATACACACACCAAAACATATTAGAATATTCTAATGGAACTGTCTCAAGCAAGGAGATAAACAGTGTCAATGCTATTGTTAAAAACAATCTACAAACAACTTACAATTGCAGTGTTAGATTTATGAGATTAAAAAGGAACAAATCATTTCTCTGCATCATTTAATTAACATATAACTATCTTCATTAAATAGCCTCAAAATGATCACCTGCACTGAAATAATGTAACATTTCATTTAAGAATCAATTCATAACTTAAAAGCACAGCAATAATGAAAATAAGCTTTAATAAGTTGCCATCCTTAATTCAAAAATATTACAAATTAATTCACATTTGCAAAGCACTCAAGAGTAAATCAGAATAAAAATTCCCATTTCAAAGGTTAATCAAGGATACCTTTAAACCTATAAGTAGCAATGTTGAGATGAAATCTGTGACCTGGTTTGCACATTGTATAGTTTGTTGCATCCAAACCCATCCTCAAAAGCAACCAGTGTTTGTTAACCAGCCACAAACCACAGATAGAAGTCATGGTTCGTTGTTGGCTTATGCAGTCTGGCTTATTTAAACCACAGCTTGTCATGATGGCTGAACTCAAAACTATGGCCCATCCCTGCTTTGTTTGTGCTGCTGTCCACCCTAAAGCAAACACCCAACAAGAGCAGCCTGAATATGAAACTGTTCTAAATGCTAGCAAAATGCATGGACGAGAAACAAACCAGAAACAGGGAAAATCAGCCACAATTTGTTTGCCCATCTGCAAGACAATTCATGGCTAAAGCAGCAAACCATGGTTAACATAAACCATGGCTTAGCATTGTGTGTGAACATAGCCAAATTTCTACAATATGGGCAAGACCAGATTTGGAATCCTAGGCTAAGGCTGAAGAATGACAATGGAAGTTCATAGGAACAAAATTGTTAAGAGATCTCCAGCCTACAAGTGAGCTTAAAACCAAATATGCTTAACACTACATTTTTCTCTGTGGAGAAAAAGAAGACAGACACAGGTCAATTCAATATACATGGGTCTATTCAATAGTTTAACAAAGGAATTGTCAACAGCTGGATAGATTCTCAGGAGCTCAAAATGACAGCTGCATACACCTGGGTTTCACAGGGAAATATGGTTGTTCCTTTGAGTAATGTTGGCAGACTAATTATTATAAGATGGAGTTTCTACAATATAACATACTTTGCAGTAGCTTTGTAGTTCAATAACCTCAGTCATTAGTAGCTTCATGACAAATCCCTAAATAATTGCAAAAATAATCAAACTCCTTTATGCTTTCCATTATTAGTCAGTTCAACAGCAATCACAGCTTCATGACTGCAAGGAATACTGTCAAAATATATATTAAGATTAATATATCATCAATGTTATTTTGTCAGTTTTCTAGAAGTACTATTTTGTCAGATTTCTATTCCTACCATTTGGGAGAAGATGACCATCCTGAACACAAGACCTTCCTTAAAAGAGTCGTTATTATTTTGTAATTCTCCATGAAAAGCATGATGGTTTCATAAAAGCTTACAGTGTCCCATATTCCATCCAAACCTCTCATGCAGATATTCAAATAAACTTTCCAGAATCAAGGTGTGTGTTTTTTTAATATTTCTGCTAAGAAAATCAGGAAGTTACACCAGTACAAGTACTGTACACTTCCCTTGGCATGTCGGCCAAAAACAATGAATCTCTCCTCAATTCATTGATACTGAATTCTTCCGTAATACTCAACGTTTAGTTGATACTTTGAGGGACTTGACAGTGAAGAACACATTGACCTGGTTTGTACATAACGTTAACACGTGGATTATTTAACCCATGGTTAACTCATATTGGTTGTTGCCCTACCCATGGTTTGTCTGGAAGATGATCAAATGAACAATGGTTTGCTCTCTCAATTCCTGGGTTGTTTGTTTCTGTCCTCCTTCACCTTATGTGCAAACCAGATCAATGACTAATGCAACATATAGCAGCCCTGGTATTATGATGCAATGGAAGCAAGACATATAGCATTATAATTCTGAAAGTACCTGGCAGGCATTTACAAGTCGGTCCTTAATTTATTCCATCAAATGATGCCCAATTTTGGAGCTTAATCCCCAAGGACATTCAGCTAGGCCTGAAAAATTTCCAGAATTTCTGCAAGACTTTTCTGTTTGGGATGGTTTTTAGTGGTCAGGAGGAAGCTGAAAAAGGTTTATTACAGTATTTTATACTGCATGTATAAAATTAATGTTAGAATGTTAGTTTAATTTTATGATTTGATATACATATTTTGTAACCCACTTCCAGGCTTCACTGTAGGGTGGAATAAAGCTGCAGAATGGTTAACTAATGCCAAGTCCAAGGGAGAAAGGACTAAATAGGACAACAGAAAGGGCCTCACTCTCTCCCTTTCCTTCTGCTAAATTATATTTATGGCCAAAGGTGATCAGGTTAGGTAGTTTTAGAAGCCAGTTCACTTTAATTAATGGGCATCTCCAGCGGTAAGTAATACTAAGCAAATCACCTAACTATCCTATCAAGTTTACACTTCAAATAGCAAATTACTGAGAATGGAGTTTGTTGTAAATTGAAGATTCTTGTTTGTTATTATTGTTGTTTGTTTATTATTGTTGTTGTTGTTCAGTCGTTCAGTCGTGTCCGACTCTTCGTGACCCCATGGACCATAGCACGCCAGGCCTTCCTGTCCTCCGCTCTCTCCCGGAGTGTGCTCAAATTCATATTCATTGCATCAGTGATGCTATCTAGCCATCTCATCCTCTGCCGTCCCCTTCTCCTTTTGCCTTCAGTCTTTCCCAGCATCAGGGTCTTTTCCAGAGAGTTTTCTCTTCGCATTAGGTGGCCAAAATATTGGAGCTTCAGCTTCAGTATCTGTCCTTCCAATGAGCACTCAGGGTTGATTTCCTTTAGGATGGACTGATTTGACCTCCTTGCAGTCCAGGGGACTCGTAAGAGTCTTCTCCAGCACCACAGTTCGAAAGAATCAATTCTTCGGCGCTCAGCCTTCCTTATAGTCCAGCTCCCACAGCCATACATTACTAATGGGAAAACCATAGCTTTGATTAGACGGACCTTTGTCGGCAAGGTGATGTCTCTGCTTCTTCCTATGCTGTCTAGGTTTGCCATAGCTTTCCTCCCAAGGAGCAAGCGTCTTTTAATTTCATGGCTACAGTCACCGTCTGTGGTGATCTTGGAGCCTAAGAAAGTAAAATCTGTCACTACTTCCATTTCTTCCCCTTCTATATGCCAGGAAGTGATAGGGCCAGATGCCATGATCTTAGTTTTTTTAATGTTGAGTTTCAAACCAGCTTTTGCACTCTCCTCTTTCACCCTCAACAAGAGGTTCTTGAGATCCTCTTCGCTTTCTGCCATTAGGGTGGTATCGTCTGCATATCGGAGGTTGTTGATAATTCTCCCGGCAATCTTAATTCCGACCTCTGATTCATCCAACCCGGCATTTCTCATGATGTACTCTGCATAGAAGTTAAATAAGCAGGGTGACAATATGCAGCCTTGTCGTACTCCTTTCCCAATTTTGAACCAATTGGTTGTTCCATCTCTGGTTCTTACTGTTGCTTCTTGACCCTCGTACAGGTTTCTCAGGAGAAAGGTAAAGTGGTCTGGTACTCCCATCACTTTCAGAATTTGCCACAGTTTGTTGTGATCCACATAATCAAAGGCTTTAGCGTAGTCAATGAAGCAGAAATAGACGTTTTTCTGGAATTCTCTTGCTTTCTCCATGATGCAGCGAATGTTGGCGATTTGATCTCTAGTTCCTCTGCCTCTTCTAAACCCAGCTTGTACTTCCGGTAGTTCTCGGTTCGCATACTGCTGAAGCCTAGCTTGTAGGATTTTGAGCATCACCTTGCTGGCATGTGAAATGAGCGCAATTGTGCGGTAGCTTGAACACTCTTTGGCGTTGCCCTTCTTTGGAATTGGAATGTAAACTGACCTTTTCCAGTCTTGTGGCCACTGTTGCGTGTTCCAGATTTGTTGGCATATTGAATGCAGCACTTTAACAGCATCATCTTTTAGGATTTTAAAAAGCTCAGCTGGAATACTGTCATCTCCGCTAGCTTTGTTGTTACTAATGCTTCCTAAGGCCCACTTGACTTCACTCTCGAGGATGTCCGGCTCAAGTTCAATGACCGCACTATCATGGCTATCAGGGACATTCAGATCTTTCCTGTATAGTTCTTCTGTGTATTCTTGCCACCTCTTCTTAATCTCACCTGCTTCTGTTAGGTCCCTGCCTTCTTTGTCCTTTATCATGCCCGTCTTTGCACAAAACGTTCCCTTGAGATCTCCAATTTTCTTGAAGAGATCTCTAGTCTTTCCCATTCTGTTGTTTTCCTCGATTTCTTTGCATTGTTCATTTAAGAAGGCCTTCTTGTCTCTCCTTGCTATTCTCTGGAACTCTACATTCAGTTGGGTATATCTTCCCCTTTCTCCCTTGCTTTTCGCTGCCCTTCTTTCGTGAGCTACTTGTAAAGCCTCATCAGACAGCCACTTGGCTTTCTTGCATTTCTTTTTCTTTGGGATGCATTGAGTTGCTGCCTCCTGAACAATGTTACGGACCTCCGTCCATAGTTCCTCAGGCACTCTGTCTATCAGGTCTAATCCCTGAAATCTATTCCTCACCTCCACTGTATATTCATCAGGGATATTATTTAGGTCATACCTGAACGGTTTAGTGGTTTTCCCTACGTTCTTCAATTTAAGCCAAAATTTTGCAAGAAGCAGCTCATGATCTGAGCCACAGTCAGCTCCAGGTCTTGTTTTGACTGACTGTATGGAGCTTCTCCATCTTTGACTGCAAAGGACATAATCAATCTGATTTCGATATTGACCATCTGGTGATGTCCATGTGTAGAGTCGCCTCTTGTGCTGTTGCAAAAGAGTGTTTGCTATGATCAGCGTGTTCTCTTGGCAAAACTCTATTAGCTTTTGTCCTGCTTCGTTTTGTACACCAAGGCCATGCCTGCCTGTTATCCCAGTGATTTCTTGACTTCCTACTTTAGCATTCCAATCCCCTATGATGAAGAGGACATCTTTTTTTGGTGTTCGTTCTAGAAGGTGTTGTAGGTCTTCATAGAACCGATCAACCTCAGCTTCTTCGGCATCAGTGGTTGGGGCATAGACTTGAATTACTGTGATGTTGAATGGTTTGCCTTGGATTCGTACTGAGATCATTCTATCGTTTTTGAGATTGTACCCCAGTACTGCTTTTCCCACCCTTTTGTTGACTATGAGTGCTACTCCATTTCTTCTAAGGGATTCTTGCCCACAATAGTAGATACGATGGTCACCTGAATTAAATTCACCCATGCCTGTCCATTTTAGTTCGCTGATTCCCAAGATGTCGATGTTCAATCTTGCCATCTCATGTTTGACCACCTCCAGCTTACCTTGATTCATTGATCTGACATTCCAGGTTCCTAAACAATATTGTTCTTTACAGCATCCGATTTTCTTTTCACCACCAGACACATCCACAGCTGAGTATCCTTTCGGGTTTGGCCCAGCCGCTTCACTCTTTCTGGCGCTACTTGGAAATACCCTCTGCTCTTCCCCAGTAGCATATTGGACACCTTCCGACCTGAGGGGCTCATCTTCCGGCGTCATATCTTTTAGCCTTGTGATACGTTCCATGGGGTTTTCTTGGCAAGAATACTGGAGTGGGTTGCCATTTCCTTCTCCAGTGTTTATTATTAAGTGACATCAATGGGCATGGCACAGGGAGCGAAGGAAAATGGAGGTGAGAGTAAACAAGTAAAGAATATGTATGCAGTTAATTACATGTACTTAGGCTTAGTTTCACTAGGGAAGAAAGACTTTGTCTGTTGTGTCAAAGGCTTCACAGAAGAGAATTGTTTCAAGGAGGGGCTTAAAGGAAGAGAGACAGATAGCATCACACAGTATTTGGGGGGTGAGAGTGAGTTGCTGGTGCAAGGAAGAGAGTTATTTAAGGAAGAAGGCCTTCAGACAGCTGAGCGTGATGGTACATCTTTAAAAAGTTCTTTTATGCCTGCAATTCAGTGAGGAGACTGCCATGTTCACACATAATGATATTCCAGAATTGCAGAGAATTCTGGCTTCTTGTTCATGAGTAGTGTGCTGGTACACACAGCCTGATCACTCTCACTCTGCTCCTCCTACCACTAGGAGTGGCTAAAATAACCACTTAATGAGAAAGCAAAAGCTTACTATTAGGTCAGAACCAGGACTCCTGGCATGTTGCTCCCAAAAAACACAAGAATGGAAAGCCAGCAACAAACCCTGGCTTCAGAATCTGGCTTCTTAGAGAAGCAACAAGTCAGGAGTCCTAGTTCAACTCAATGCTAAAATTTTTACTTCCTCATTAGTTTCTGGTTAGTTTAGCCACTCACACTGGCAGGAGGAGCCAAGGGGACGTAGTCAGGTAGTATGCACCAGCACCCTACTCAGGAACAACAAGCCAGCAGTGCAGAGAATTCAGGCTTATCATTATATGTGAATGTGGCCACTTGAATACTCTGAGTATTGAATACTCAGAGTATATGAATACTATGGATAGGGGCGAATGCTCCTTCCTTGTTCTCCTCGACCTCTCAGCGGCTTTTCCTACCGTTGACCATGGTATCCCCCTGGAGGGGTTGGGCATTGGAGACACCATATTGCAGTGGTTCCAATCCTTCCGGCAGGTAACAGAGGGTAGCACTGGGAGAGGAGGTTTCAGACCTGTGGCCGCTCACGTGTGGGGTGCCACAGGGTTCCATCCTCTCACCAATGCTATTTAACATCTATGTGAAGCCGCTGGGGGCTATCATCAGGAGGTTTGGGGTGCGGTGTCATCAGTATGCGGATGACACGCAGCTCTGCCTCTCATTCAAATCTTCACCAAGGTTGGCCGTAGAATCCCTGTCCAAATGTCTGGAGACGCTGAGTGGCTGTATGGGGAGGAATAAGCTGAAGCTGAACCCTGACAAGACCGAGGTACTTTTGGTGGGAGACAAGAGAAGGTTGGGAGATGTTGACCTAGTGTTGAATGGGGTATGGCTACCCTTGAAAGACCAGGTCCGCAGCCTGGGGGTCATTTTAGACTCCCAGCTGTCCATGGAGGCTCAGGTGTCAGCTGTGAGCCAGACAGCACTGTACCAACTCCATCTGATATGGCGGCTGTACCCCTACCTTCCCGACCATCTGCTCCCATCGGTAGTACATGCCCTGGTCTCCTCTGGTTTAGACTACTGTAATGCACTCTACATGGGATTACCCTTGAAGACGGTTTGGAAGCTGCAACTGGTACAGAACACAGTGGCTCGCCTGATTAAAGGCAGCCGCCAGCGAGATCACATCACTCCGGTGCTGAAGGAGTTGCACTGGTTACCAGTTGTTTTCCGGGCCAAATTCAGGGTGCTGGTTTTGACCTTTACAACCCTATATGGTTCCAGCCCAGGCTATCTTAAGGAGTGCGTCCAGCAACACCAGACAGGCCGCTTAACAAGATCAGCCTTGGATGGCCTTCTCTCTGTCCCATCAGCCAGGACAGCTAGGCTGGTGACGACGAGGGAGAGGGCCTTCTCTGTGGTGGCCCCCACTCTGTGGAACTCCCTCCCTAGGGAGCTCCGCTATGCCCCCTCTTTAATGAGCTTCCACCACACATTAAAAACATGGTTGTTCAGGCAGGCATTTGGGGTGGGTGAGGGTATTTTTAGAAATATGATGTTTTAAATGTAGAATTTTATTGTTTTATACTATTTCTATTATTGCACATTGCCCAGAGTGGCTGGGTGACCAGCCAGATGGGCGATTAATAAATTTAATTAATAAATAAATTATCAACAATTCTTTTAGAAAAACATCAAATGCTAAATGAAGGGCTATAGTTTCATACCATATGGCCCCAACATCTCATACTATTATGACATTTTTTCCACCCAAAGTAGTGAAGATCGCTGCAACACTGCTTCTCAGGTTAGATACTTGCTAAGTTACTCCTACACATAAAAGAGAAAATAAGGGAAGAAAGCAATTTCAGCACAACCCTATGCATGTTTACTTAGAAGTAGGTCCAACTATGTTCAACAGGACTAACTCCCGGGCAAGTGCACACAGGATTGCAGCCCAGACATCCCTACTTAAAAAAAAACAACAACCCATACAGCATATATCCAGTCAAGCTAGCAAGCAAGCAAACCACCCATAAAAAACATGAGATTAAAGTGGAAACTTTCAGACACATCTATCAAAGAAAGATACAGTTAAGTATAATATGTCATGTCTATCAAGTGGAAGATTCCAGAGCTCACGGCCGTAAACTTACGCAAATACCAACCTGACATGTTATAAAGCAGGAGAGCTGGCCTGCATTACCCTTTCAAAAGATAAACTTTGGAGAATATAATTTCCCTAACACACAGAAAAAAGGCACAATCGTCTATTTAGGATTATGCAACAGTATTATCACTACAGTCAAAGCATTCCAAATAATCTAGTTAAATTGCAGAAGTAAATCAAGTGCACCTCATTTTATATAAAAGACACATATACACACAAGGCTGTATCTGAAGAAGTTTTCTTTTTTAATTGTGTTTCATACAGATTGCTAATTTGTGGATAGTTGATCATAAAAACATCCCTGCTAGCTCAGACTACAGGTTTATCTAGTTCAATGTTCTGTCTCTTTGGCTAGCCAAAGGGTTCAAGGAAGTCCACAAGCAGGTCGTAAAGGCAACAGCTCTCCCTAACGGTTGCTCCGTTACACTCAGGTTCTAAAGAGAACCTGGTAGCTCTATTTAGCTAACAAAGATTAGTCAAGAGAAGACACAGGCCCTTCTAATGCACAACGCACCAGAAGTTCTCCCGTAGAAGTCCCACTGAAATTAATGGAGAGCACATCCATGCAGACTGTGATATTTAACACAAAATATAATTATTAGCCCATACCATATATTAGAATGGGCTGGTTCAGACCATGGTTTATCATGTTGGGAATGAGCAGCAATGATTCTCCCTTCTCCTCTGACATGGCTATGAGGAGGAAATCAGAAAGTTCCACTTCTGTTTTTGAATAACCACACCTTGTCTTATGAAACTGGCTTGTTTCAAACAAGCCATTGTTAAAAGTAACCATAGTATAGAGTTTGGATGCAACCCTAAACTGTAGTTAATTTTTTAAGAAACAGACATCAAAGCTTCCAGTCTTCCCTTTGTATCCACCCTGGAAGAGAGAAGAGGGTTTATCACGGAATCTGGACTTGCCCAGTGTGTTCCAAGTGACTGATTAGTTGTATGCTAGCCATACTGAGACAGTGAGAATGACAGCTGAGTAGTAGTATCACATTTTGAGGGGATCTTAGATCACAAGTTGGACGCCAAAGCTTTGTTTACATGTTTTTCCAAGGACCTACACTGCGGCTATCCCTCTAGAGGCCACAGACTAAATCCATGGAGTCTTTGTCCTTCTGCACTCTGACCTTCCCATGCCCTGTATCTCTATAGTATTTAATGGGGGGCTCTCTGTAGCACACCAGAAGCACAGAAAAGCATGCAAAGTAAACACAAGTAAGATATTTTGGGTGAGTGGGCGGAGTCACTAAGCTGCTCCAAGTCAGTTTCAACTTGCCTACCTTGATCTTGTTCCTTTCACTTTGCAATCAACATAATAATGGTATGCACCAAACTCAGGTAGACATTATTTTAAAACAGGTTGCTCCTCAAGCATAAGCAAGCTCACTTAGAGATTGTCAAACGAATTACATTAAACTTCACCCCTACTACGATCACAACATGAAACCCTTAAACAAATCTATAATCCTATGCACATTTGCAGCAACTTCTCTGTTTCTTTTAAACTACCAAGCAGATTTGAGATTTGCCTACCAACCCTTTTAGACTTCAAGCAGATAAATCAGAAAACAAGCTTAAATAAATAAAACTGCCTGCACTGGGTCTTTCTGATAAGCATAAATGCACTCAATTAAAAATTATCTGGTAATATAGCAGACGACAGACCACAAGTCAGTGTGGTCATTTTTATAGGACAGAGAAATACCTCTGTATAATCTCACTTTCAGGAAACCTGTGTAACTTGTATACATCTTTCTAATGAAAAAAATGACTGAAAATTTAATACACAGCAATAAAATTCAGTTAATTTTCATTAAAATTAGAAACAGTTCAAGAACTATTTTGACTTCAGATTATTGTGGTTTTTTTAAAAGAAATACAATCTTTTCATGACAAAATCCCCCTACAATTTAATTTCCCTCTCCTGTTATACTGGATCGTATATTCATTTAAATCAATTAACAGTAGCTCAAAAATCAAACAGGAATTAATTTATTAATTCTGTGCATTAATATATTCTAAAAGTATGGAATACAAGAGTGATTTTGGATCAAGGAAAATTTCTAAACTGCTGCTAAGGTAATATTATTCATTGCTGACAACATTTATAACAAAAAAAAAATTTCAGGCAAGACTTATAGACTACATTGAGTACAAAGTGCAATGCCTATAGGTATTTACAGATGTGCCCTTGATATATCGAGATGTTAGAGTGCTTTACTGATATTTCTAGGCTGGCTTTTAGATTTATAGTCAGGTCATTAGCACCATTAAGTGTACACTCTTAATCCATCATATGCCAGAGCTGTGAATTAGAGACATAGGGGCAATAAGTACAGTGTTACATACCTACCCTAGCTGTATTTTTCCAGAGAGACTGTACATTTTAGAAATTGGTGGAATCTGATGATGTTTGAGTTTGCTGACGTAAGAGAGGCATGAGCTGGCCAGATTTCTTAAATGAAATTTCACATTACTTAACAGTCAGAGCTGACAGCCTAGAGGCCTGATTAACTTTGACACTATTAATGAACATTCTTGACATTTGCTGATCTTTATTACATAACAATTCCCCCCATATCAAAAACTAGAATAAGATGCTAGAGACGACAATGGTGCATCAACAATACCAAGCCCTGCAATAGTGGATAGCTCCAACCTTGTTTGTTTACATTCTGAAGCTCTCTCATTTGGTTTAGAAAGAAAGGCAGAGAGTCCTTCTATGCAAATATGACAGAGGCAACAAAACCATAAAAGGGAGGGGGGGGGAATGAGTACTGAATTGACAATACATCTTTTATCTATTTCTCCCTCCCTGTATTTATTGAACAAAATAAATGTAAGAACATGGTTTGTCCGATTTCTTCCTACAACGTATCACCAATCAGCACAGACAAAATATTTAAGGGCACAGCTAATCCATTATTATAGAACAGTTCTCCTGAAAAATGATAAAATGAAGTAAGGCTGAACAAAATTAAGCAAAAGCATTTAACGAGGGAAGACTGGAGAAGACTATCTTCTCCTATTCAGGGGGCGGGGGTGGGGGTTGATCCAGGAAGGAGCTTAGTTTATAAATTCCAATCAAGTAAAACCAAGCCTGATCCCATTACTGCCCTTTCACCTAAAAATGCTATTTAAACCCCTGAGGTGTTGATTTACTAAAGCAGTACAGAATGGGACGTCACCCCCGCCCCAAAAAGATTATCACTTGGTTCAACTGCTAACCACAAAGCTCAGAGCCCAAATGCAAGGTTGCATTTGCTCCTAGCTACCATCAACGCTGTACAATACCAGGGAGAAAGAGAAAAAGGGAACGAAGCTCACTCACTGTTGCTCCAGGATTTCAGTAAGTATTTGATACTGATTTCAAAGAAGCCGGAATCTTGCTGGCTGGCCATGTCTGCGGCATACGAAGAGGCTTCTCCGAGAGCAGCTCGAGTGGCAGGTACTTTGCCGGCGAGATGTGACTGTCACCAGTTAGTGATGTAAACTGAGGGGGTCAGGAGAGGAAATGAAGTCTCTGCAGAGCCTCTCCTTCCGCTCCGGAGCGGTGGCTGCTGCCTCCTCGTTCAGCGCCAGCAAGTGAGCCACCCTAAGAGATGCTTGTCCCCTGCTCATCCTTCAGTGAGGATTATTTCTCCCAATTGCACCGCAGAGCATCGTTGGGGTCTTGCGTTGCTTCAGAGCAGCTGCTGCTCGGCCGCCGGCGGATGCCCGGGCTCTCCTTCGAGCTGCGGCGGCTGCATAAACACCGTCTCCTTCCTTGCAGGGTGTCAGAGAGCCGGCCTCGAGGAGCGATCGGAAGGAAAACACCTCTTCCTGCAAAACGCCCTGAAGCAGCCCAGGGAACAGATCCACCCCCGCCGAACCGCCACTGCGGGCAGCTCCGGGACCCTCCCAGGTTCAGCCGGGCTTTCCTTTCCTCTCTTCCAGCAAAAGCGGCTTTTGCCCCCCCCCCGCCCCCCAAGGTGGGGGTGTTTTGGTTTATACCGGCTGCCTGGTCAGCTGCTTTCCTCCCAAGAACAACAACAACGCCTAGTTCGGTACAACTGCATCATGCTGCGGTAAAGCAAAAGCTGCACCCATCCAGCTCGCTGGGTGTGCAGTGACGGAGCCTCCTCTCTCTCTCCCTCCCCCCCCCCCTTCACAGCTGCCTTAGTTGTTTGGGTTCTTCTCTCTCAACCCCAGACAAATCACGGTGGCAGTTGATACCATTTTGTCTTGAACCAGATTTAAAGAGACAGCAGCCAGAGAAACAGCAGCTTATTAAAGCAGCTTCTCCATTCACTGGCTGATCAAAACCCGATCTACAACCTGCTTCAGATGGAGAACAGGAAATACTACTGAAATCAAGGGGACTAGCACCCTGGTACCTGAAGGCATTTGCTTTGACAAGTAAGGCTCAATGTACACAACCATTTGAGCATGGAAGTGGCCCCTTTAAATGCTTGTTGGGTCCATGCACGCTGGGTGTGTACAGGCCACCATGTGCAAGGACTGTACTTTTGGTACACTGCTGCTAACCAGTATTTCAGGTAGTTTGCAGTGGTATGCAGAAGTGGCTGATCAGTAAGCCTATATGCGACTGGTTCTCCACAGGCAGAGAAGATATATATTATATATATATGAATGAAAGATTTCCAGCAGTCACTATATAAAAGCTTATGCCAAAATAAATGTGTTAGTTTTTAAGGTACCACAAGGTTCTTTGTTGCTTTTGCTACAACACAAGATTAACATGGCTAGCTGTCTGGAATTTATTAGACTGTTGTTATGCAACCCCCCCCCCAAAAAAAACTTATACCTTACTGCTACTGATTGAATTTAATCAATGCACCCATGATTAGAAACTATACATACAGCACCATCAGCATATGTACTGCTTTGTGCAGACGTAAACATATAAATACATTAAGATGCCCTTTATGTCAAGGAGCTGACAAGCTACATTTCAACAATTTGGAGATACCAGAGGGAGGGAAAAAGAAAGACAACTATTCAGCCAAAATAATTCATCTCTCCCATATTTCAGCCTTCCCCATCCTGATGTCCTCAGATATGTTGAACTAGAAATCCCACAATCCCAAGGATTTGTATTTCAACACATCTGAAAGGTAGCAGGTTTGAGAAGGCTGGCTTAGACCATAAGATCTCAAATCCTACACTGCTTTTCTATCCTGTTCTGCATCCAGCACAACTACCTTGTCCCACCTTCCCAGTATACCCCTGCCCATTATTTGCACTTCACTTACTCTTCTTCGGTGCCTCTTACGCTAGATTGTTAAGAACCACTATATGATGGCACTTCTCTTCCTTCAAATCCCTCCTCAAAAAATCCCATTGTTCTTGAAGCCTTTGACTTAAGCCCTTCATACACAAGAACATGTCCCTGCATTAGCTCACATTGATTGTCACCTGTGGCTCTCTCACTGTTCCTCTCCCTTCTCTAGTTGTAAAAACAACTTTTTAAAAAACAAAGTGCTATAGAAACAGAATCATGATAACCAGTGTCATGATATCATGCATATCTACATTAGCATACCAGCAGTAAAAACCATATGACTTTATGTTTAAAGCAAGAATAAAACCTCTGATCCTTGCACGTTCTCATGTGTAGAAAGAGTTCTGCATGTGTACACTGCTCCATTAATTGCATTGGAAGGGCCAGATCCATATCCATAAACAGACTGCACAGAAATTTGTTTCCTCCACTGAAATGAATGGCGCACTCCTTATACTGAGAAGAGTTCCATGTACACATCAGAACGCTTAGTATTCTTTCTACGTTCATTTATCTGGGAATAGACCCACTGAACATAGTGAGACTTACTTCTGAGGAAACATAGATAGAATTGTACTGTAAGGCATGCTTTCTCTAAGAATGGCTGGATAAGAGTGACTTTAGCTTAGGCTGATACATCAACTATGATCCTATCTGGACAGAGATAGCCTAGCTACAGTTCTCCATGCTCTGGTAACCTCTCATTTGGCTACTGCAATGTGTTATATATGGCATTGCCTTTGCAAAGTTCTGGAAACTTCAGCTGGCCCAAAATAGGGCAGCAAGGGGACTGGCCAATATGATCATATTATTCCAGTGCTTTATGATCTGCACTGGCTGCCAGTCCATTTCTGAGCCAAATTCAAAGTGCTGGTATTAGCTTACAAACAGCTTGGGGCCAGGTTACCTGAAGGATTGTCTCCTTCCATATATACCTGCCTGAACCCTAAGATCATCCTCAGAGGCCTTCTCTGGGTGCCTCCACTGAATGGAGTCAGGCAGGTAGGTACTAAGGGGAGGGCCTTTTCAGTGGTTGTACCCCATGGAATGATGTCCCCAGAGAGGCTCGTCTGTAGTCTTTTCAGCACTAGGTGAAGACCTTTTTATTTTCCCAGACTTTTTAGCCCTTTTCGTTTTAAAAATTAAGTTAATACATTTTTAAATCTTTGCACT
Source organism: Heloderma suspectum (assembly GCF_057233095.1). Classification (NCBI taxonomy): domain Eukaryota; kingdom Metazoa; phylum Chordata; class Lepidosauria; order Squamata; family Helodermatidae; genus Heloderma; species Heloderma suspectum. The sequence goes on along the minus strand of NC_139460.1, from coordinate 39,042,896 downwards.
GGTGCTGTCTTTTATCTTGGTTACTACTTTGGTTTTATTTGTTTTAAACTTATGGTTTTATGTTGTGTTTTATTATATTAAAGTATTTTATGGTTTTGAGCTTTGTCTTGTAAACCACCCAGAGAGCTTCAGCTAATGGGTAGTATAGAAATGTGATGGATGGATGGCCAGCATGACGTGCAGTGGTTGCAGTATCAAATTAGGACTGGGGAAACCCAGGTTCAAATCCCCACTCAGCCATGAAGCTCACCGGGTGACCTTGGTCCAGTCACTATCTCTCAGCCTAACATACCTCATAGGGTTGTTGTGAAGGTAGAAGAAGCACGTTTGCTGTTTTAAGCTTCTTGGAGGAAAGGTGGGATAAAGTGTAGTAAACATGCAAACCAACACCTACCTAATTCTAAGCATATTTACTTGGAAGTAAATCCTACTTATGAACTTGAGCACTCTCCGGGAGAGAGCGGAAAACAGGAAGGCCTGGCGTGCTATGGTCCATGGGGTCACGAAGAGTCGGACACGACTTAACGACTGAACAACAACAACAACAAAATCGCACTTGTTGTTCAGTCGTTCAGTCGTGTCCGACTCTTCGTGACCCCATGGACCATAGCACGCCAGGCCTTCCTGTCCTGCGCTCTCTCCCAGAGCGTGCTCAAGTCCATATTCATTGCAGCAGTGATGCTATCTAGCCATCTCATCCTCTGCCATCCCCTTCTCTTTTTGCCTTCAGTCTTTCCCAGCATCAGGGTCTTTTCCAGAGAGTTTTCTCTTCGCATTAGGTGGCCAAAATATTTGAGCTTCAGCTTCAGGATCTATCCTTCCAATGAGCAGTCAGGGTTGATTTCCTTTAGGATGGACTGATTTGACCTCCTTGCAGTCCAGGGGACTCGTAAGAGTCTTCCCCAGCACCACAGTTCGAAAGCATCAATTCTTCGGCGCTCAGCCTTCCTTATAGTCCAGCTCTCACAGCCATACGTTACTACTGGGAAAACCATAGCTTTGATTAGACGGACCTTTGTCAGCAAGGTGATGTCTCTGCTTCTTACTATGCTGCCTAGGTTTGTCATAGCTTTCCTCCCAAGGAGCAAGCGTCTTTTAATTTCATGGCTACAGTCGCCGTCTGCGGTGACCTTGGAGCCCAAGAGAATAAAATCTGTCACTGCTTCCATTTCTTCCCCTTCCATATGCCAGGAAGTGATGGGGCCAGATGCCATGATCTTCGTTTTTTTAATGCTGCGTTTCAAACCAGCTTTTGCACTCTCCTCTTTCACCCTCAACAAGAGGCTCTTTAGATCCCCTTCGCTTTCTGCCATTAGGGTGGTATCATCTGCGTATCTGTGGTTGTTGATAATTCTCCCGGCAATCTTAATTCCGACCTGTGATTCATCCAACCCGGCGTTTCTCATGATGTACTCTGCATATAAGTTAAATAAGCAGGGTGACAATATGCAGCCTTGTCGTACTCCTTTCCCAATTTTGAACCAATCGGTTGTTCCATGTCTGGTTCTTACTGTTGCTTCTTGACCCTCGTACAGGTTTCTCAGGAAACAGGCAAGGTGGTCTAGTACCCCCATTAGGGATGTACGAAATGTACTTACCTTTCCGCGGATTATGTTTATGGTGGGGGGGGGAGGCGTTCCATCCCTCCCCTCGGAATCCTCGACGGGGGGGAGGCGCTCCGTTCCTTCCCCCTGGAATCCTTGATGGCCGGCTGTGCTCCGCGGTGGCTCCACAGAGCCGCTGGCCAGGCCCAGGCCAGAGCCGTCCGCAGCCGGATTTCCGGCCGCGGAGGGCTCTGGGTAAAAAAAAAAACCGCGTACACAAATGGCAGCGGCTACGGCCACAGCCATTTGCGTTCCTTATTTTTGGCCATCTTAGTCTACATAAATATTTTTGATATTTAAATATCAAAAAGGGACGCAAATAGCGCCCGCTACGCTATTTGCGTTCCCCTTATTTTCGCCATCTTAGTCTACGTAAATATTTACGTAGACTAAGACACCAAAAATAAGGAACGCAAATGGCCGCCGTAGCCGCCGCCATTTGCGTATGCGTTTTTTTTTTAACCCAGCCATGATAGGCTATGTAAATCTTTACGTAGCCTATCACGTCTTGGAAAAAAAAAAAAAACAAGTCTGCAAATGGCGGCAGCGGCAGCTGGTCGGAAGACCAGCAGCCGCCGCTGCATGGAAGATCCGCCCCAGGTAAGTCTCATCCCGGGGGGGATGCGCGGGGGGGCAGGGGAGTGGCAGGCCGTTCCGCCACAGATTTCGGGGGGCCGAATGCACTGGCATTCGGCCTCACCGAGATCCATGGCGGAATTCTCTGCCATCCCTAACCCCCATCTCTCAAGTCCCACTTACTTCAGTGCAATGACATTAGAACATAAGAACATAAAAAGAGCCATGCTGGATCAGACCAAAGGTCCATCTGGTACAGCATCCCATTCACACAGTGGCCGCCAACCAGCTGCCCATATAGGAACCTGCCTTATACGGAGTCAGACCATTGGTCCATCTAGCCCAGTATTGTCAACACTGACAGGCAGTACCTCTCCTGGGTTACAGGCAGGAATTTTTCCAGTTCTGTCTGGAGATGCCAGGTTTTGAACCTGATACCTTCTGCATGCAAAGCATGTGCTCTACAACTGAGCTACAGCCCCTCCCGGGAATGTTCTTTCAATGTACTTGGATGTTTCCAAAGGGCTAATCCACCTGGAAGAGTCTTAGACCAGTGCTCTGGAAGATATTGTGTGCCAGCTGGAGAAACAGAAATTTGGACTGAGACGGAGCTGAGAGTTTCTAGTTGTACTTAGATTAAATTGGAAGTCCAGCCTTCACTGGGCAAAGGCTGCATGAGTTGCTCTCTGGGTATCTGTTGCTGGTTGAAGGAGTGCCCTCTTTGCTTCCACATCCTTTTCTTGTATATTGTAAATAAAACAAAATACTACCAAGACACCATAAGCCTCCAGTGCTCTCTCATTCAAAGGAAACTAAACCCTGTAGTACTGTTCCTGGAATGTAACACCACTCGGAACAGAAGACTATTCTCAGTGTGAGAAGGGCAAGGTGCAGAGGTTCCTTCCCACCACACTGCATACACAGCAATGCACTAGGCCATGGCACAGTAACTTCAGGCCTTTCAGGCCTTCTACTGAAGCGTACATTGTTGCAGTCCATGCATACGCATGATGCACCTGCCAGAGGTAAGCACCTCATAAGAGGAACAGCAGAGGCTGGCAACTCAATGAGCAGGATGAGGGAAAGGATGTGGAACCTTGGTGGCTTGGCTTGGCCTGGTTGTCCCTTTTCCATGTCCTCTTCCATTGCCAGCCACTCAGTGCCAGTGCTTCCCACCGTATGGTCACCATGGCTGAGTAGCAAGCAACAGGGAAGTAACTAGCAGAGGTGGTGGGCTCTCCACTGGAGGTATTTAACCAGAGGGTGGATGGCCATCCGTCAGGGTGCATCCTGCATTGAAAGGATGCTATAGTTGCATCCTGCATTGACCACAGGGTTGGATTAGATGAATCCCTTTCTACTCTAAAATTCTATGATTCTAGGAGGTGGGCAGGATGGAGGAGATCATGTCAACCACATCTTTCTGTCCCTTTCATTCACCCACACGTGGACAGTGTAATGCCTTCCTCTCACACCTGAAGATCAGGAAAGGACTCTTAAGTTAATGTGATTAGTATTATAGCCTTAACCTGAAACAAAGTTATTTCAAAAAGATTGTTCACCACCATCGTTAATTATATATTTATAAAATGCCCCAAAGTACACCAGTCACTGAAAGAAAATGCTATGTGAACATATTGCCAAGTAAATGCTTAAGTGCCAGACTACACATTACATGCAAATGCGGGTACTTAAATGTCAACAGCTGTTTCTAAGAGAAAGCAGCTCTAGGATGGAGCAATTTTCAGAATACAACAACGGGATCTGTGTGCTTGACCCCTTCCCTCCCTGTCACTTTTCTGCTACATTTCCCCCATGAGGTTACAGATGGAGGGGAAGAACAGCTGGAAAAGAAGCTGGAGCTGTTCTGGGGCTTTCCTTCATTGTGGCATCAGCACAGAGAGATAGCATAGAGGCATTTTTTTCCATGTCAGGGTTGCCTCTGAGCGCAGGGAGTGGCAGAGTAGTTCAGATTCTGAAGAAGAACCGCAAGACATGTGGGAGGAAGTTTCTCAGGCTTGTCCAGACAGGGATAGGCAGACTCCTTAGGTTTCAAAGGCTCAGCTGGATGGAGAGGGCCCCTCTTCACCTCCCCCCTGAGAGATAGCGAACAGAGAGAGGCGGGGTTTGGAGAGCCGGAATTCTTAGACGCCAGGTGCAGACACAGAGCCGAGAGAGATGGCCGGGGCGGAGTTTAGACGGTCTGCCTGATTGGCCCAGTGTGAACAGCTGTGCTTAGAGGCCTCACAAGAGAGAGGGAAATCTCCCCCCCCCCGACCTTAAGTTAGGACAGTGAGCCCGCCTTTCTTCAAAGGGTGGGCAACTTTTTTTTGTAGCTATCTTTTGATCCCCCTGAAGGCATTTCCTTTGTAGACAGAGTCACTGAGAATTTGCATCTGTATGACCCATTGAAGTAATTGATTAAAAGTTGTAGATTGAAGTCTTTTGTCTGTGTTTGATCTGGCATTTGAAGTTCAGCAGGGGCAAAAGGAATCCTGACACTCCAGCTCTAGTAGAATTTAGCTAGTCATGTCACTAGGCTTACTGCAGTATCATTAGAAATTATATCCTGGTAGCATTCTTTATGCATAGACTGGTTCATACTAAGCCAAAATTGTTTTATTATGGTAAAAGCTATGAAGGTAGACCTTTAAACCATTTACAGGACCTCATAAGGAGAAGATAACAATCAAGCATGCAAACTATGTTTATATGTTTACTCACTATTGATAATAAAGGGCCCTTTTATGCAGTTATCATATCCAAGGAATTCTTTCAGGGAAATGTCATAGTATAGCACATGTTTTACAGTTGTGAGTATGACCCTTCAGGTTTATATCAGAGAAATATGTTGCAGAAGATTAAGAGATTTTGATCATCAAGGATACATCTAAAGTAAAAATTTATAGAGAAAACTTCAGAATTTCATCCGAGATTGGAAAGAAACAGACCTACCACCACCGGGTTCAATGGGACTTACCCCAAATGAGAGCAGTCCTATGCATGTTTAGGCAGAAAAAGTCCTACAACTCCCAACTTTTGCAGATGACACTATATGCTGATGACACACAGCTCTACCTCTCGTTCAAATCTTCACCACTGTTGGCCATGTTTGGGGACGGTGAGTGGCTGGATGGGGAAGAATAAGCTGAAACTGAACCCTAACAAGACCGAGGTACTTTTAGTGGGAGACAAGAGTAGGTTGGAGGATGTTGACCTGGTGTTGAATGGGGTACGGCTACCCTTGAAAGACCAGGTCCGCAGCCTGGGGGTCATTTTAGACTCCCAGCTGTCCATGGAGGCTCAGCTGTCAGCCGTGAACCGGACAGCGTTGTACCAACTCCATCTGATATGGCAGCTGCGCCCCTACCTTCTCAACCATCTGCTCCCATCAGTAGTACATGCCCTGGTCTCCTCATGTCTAGACGACTGTAATGCGCTCTACCCTTGGTTACCCTTGAAGACGGTTCGAAAGCTGCAGCTGGTGCAGCTCGCGGCAGCTCGTGTGATTAAAGGCAGCCGCCAGCGTGATCACATCACTCCAGTGCTGAAGGAGTTGCACTGGTTACCAGTTGTTGTCCAGGCAAAATTCAAGGTGTTGGTTTTGAACTTTAAAACCCTATGCGGTTCCGGCCCAGCCTATCTTAAGGAGCGCCTACAGCAACACCAGACAGGCCACTTAACAAGATTAGCCTCGGATGGCCTTCTCTCTGTCCCATCAGCCAGGACAGCTAGGCTGGTGAGGACGAGAGAGAGGGCCTTCTCTGTGGTGGCCCCACTCTGTGGAACTCCCTTCCTAGGGAAGTCCGCCATGCCCCCTCTTTAATGAGCGTCCGCCACGCACTGAAAACTTGGTTATTCAGGCAGGCATTTGGGGTGGGTTAGGGTATTTTTAAATAATGTTTTAATGTATAATTTTACTGTTTTAGATTGTACCATTGTACATCGCCAGGTGGCCGGCCAGATGGGCGATTAAGAAATGTAATAAACCAACAAACAAACATGGATACGATTGCATCTTAAGTGTGCATTCATGGAAATAAGGACCATGAAACTTACTTCCAAGGCTAGCATGTTTAGAGTTACAGCCAAACACTGGAATCTTATAAATCTGCTTTAGCTGGCATGGCAGAAACAATAGTTCGCAGCACAGCAGCTAAAAGCACATCAAATGGGGCTAAGCCAGGCATCACACAACCATGTGTTTGCTCCAGTGCTTGTTCTGGAGCCACTGCCAGGTCTTAGGGTGCTGGGCTGCCTGCTCCCAGCAATGCCACGCTTGGTCCTTATATATATATTATAGCTACCTGTGCAGCAGCATCTATAGCTACCACTGAGTCTTCACTCTGCAGTGTTTAACCCTGACGCTATTCACTGCACCGACAGCTCACCATATCTAAAGATACTGTTTTTAAAATGCTTAGGTTTAAATGAGCTGTGGACTGAGGCTATAAGAGTGACCACACAGAATAGGCAATTGTAGGTAAGATCCAAAGAATGCTGTTGGGAGTATTTGTAGAGAAGAGCACAGAACCTAAGCATGTTCTCAAAGTATTTGAATGTTACACATACACATCTTTGTATGGGAATGCATACATATCTCCCTCTTGTGGTCGGAACAGATAGCTAAAACTTAATTCCTAACAACATTACTCCTTCAGCTCAAATATAAGCCTGATTCGTTTTCCACTCTTAGTCCTGGCATTTGTATTTGTAAATGAAAACACATATTTAAATTTTCTGTTTACATATCAGTGTAACATCCTGCCTAAGGTCAAACCCACTACTACTACCCAAGCGTCATGAGAAGTGTCTTGGTATCTTGTTCAGTATCTTGCAAGATAATTAGCTAAGAGAATCCTGGGACAAGAAATGTCTGTATTGTAAATTCAGTCTTATTTTGACAACCGAGCCAATCTAGACTGACTGAAAAAAGCAGTTTACAAATCTCAGTTTATCCAAAGGAGGATGCATTACTTGTGTTACACATTTTAAATTGCAGGTCATGGAAGCTCCCAGGCTGCAGTAAACTAGTCATGTGAAATGGCCTTACTTAATCTCAGAAACGTAATGGGGCACATCTATAATATATTACATGTACTGTTTACACCAATGTGCTATTTCCAGTGTCAAATTGAAACTTGTCCATTTAGACAAGATGGGGTTGCTGCTGGTAGATCGTTCATCTGAGCTTAGAGGTGGTTCTCAACCTATCTTGGATGGGGTTGGACTCCCCGCAAAGCAGGTGTCAAACCTCTTTCAGCCCAAGAGCTGAATTCAATTTTCGATGAGCTTTTGGGGGCTGCATTCCAGCGGTAGGTGGGGCTGAAGGAAAAAGGATGGGGCCAAACTCCTACTGCCAGTAACTAAGCTTTAGGAGAAGCATTCTGATGTCTTATAATGTGGGGGGAAAGGGCAAAAGCTGGGAAACCACTAAATGATCAGTGGTCAGGAGAGGGGGTAGGGGAAGGGCTGGAGCCATTAGAGGAAGGTCCGGATTTGACCCATAGCCTGAGGTTTAGCACTCCTGCCCTAAAGGATCAGGTCCAAAACTGGGGGTACTTTTAGCTCCATGCCTTGTCTTTGGATGCCCAAGGAGTATCTGTGGCACAAAGGGCAGGATCGAACGGTGGCCTTGCATGCATGGCCACTTCCACCATTCCTTGTCCGTCCGCGGCCAGCCCCACCACTTCCAGTCCGCAAGTGGCCCCTACCGCTTGCAGTGGCGATCTAGCACTTCAGGGGGCAAGCCCCGAAATAAGCAGAAACAGTAGGTTTTGGAAGGGGCAGGTTGTGAACCGGGATCAGCAGAGCTGGCCACACGTGCAAGGCCACCGCTGGATCCTGCCCAAAACAACTTTCACAACTACAGCTGATGCACCAGCTGCAACCCCTCCTGAACAAAGATAGCCTGGCCACTGTTATTGTGCTCTGGCAACATCTAAACTGGATCACTGAAGTTTGTTATAAGTGCAGCTGTCTTTGAATATTACTAAGAAACTTCAGTTGGTCCAAACATAGCTGCTAGATTGCTGACTGAACTGACAAACTGAACATATCCTGCCAATTTTTAAACAACTTCAAGGCTGTTTCTGAGTCCAATTCAAAGTGCTTTAAGCCCTGTATGGCTTGGGACTTCCGATATCTGCCTGCTCCCACATGAAGCTTCCCAAATGTTAAGGTTGTCTTCAGAAGCGTTTGTCTGGGAGCCCCTGCCTTCTGAGGTTAGGCAGGTAGTGACCAGGCAAAGGGCCTTCTCAGTTGTGGCACCCAGCTTATGGAACGTTCTCCAAAAGAGGCTTGCTTGATGCCTCTTTGCAAAAATGAATAATGCTTTTAATAAAAATGCTGCTTACCTTTAATGAGATTTTTTTGTGTGAAATACATTATCATGTTTAAAACTTCAAAATTTCATTCCATTGCAGCTTAGCAAGCATAATGAAAAAATGGATTGTGTCTTTTTGCTAAAAAAAAGAAAAAAGAAAAAAGCCTTAAGTAAACTACTTAATATTTGGCAGTGGGTTTTGTCTTCAACTTTTCTGGGAAATTTATATCACCTCAGCTGTACATCCACTTATTCTCTGAACCATAATTTTTTCTACTGTCCTCTCATAAAAATATTTACAATAGAGCTCTGTTATTGTTGTTGTTGTTACCTTCTCATGGCATCCAACTGGGATATAGTAAATGTAGCATTTGTGTAATACCCCAACACAAAAAGGCAAGGCAAGCTAAGCATTAACCATGTGACCTCAACACTCGGTGCTCTGTCATTGCCACTTGAAATGTGTATCAGCAGTGTCACCTGAATTAATTTACAGAATGAAATGCTTGCTGACACAGGCACAGAATACTTCCTGTCCATAGACACAGTGAAAAGAAACACAACTTCTGTCATAATCCAGAACTACTTGCTACAGCTACATGAGAAAACAAAAGATCATGTAAAATCTGCACACTTGTTAAAACACACACACACACCTGCCTGTTTTTAATGTTTTAAATTCAGGCACTGTAGTTTTGTTGCACCATTTTGTTTTTCTTTTGTTTTGTAAGAAGCACGTTAGTGTGCTGCCCCCAAGTGGCATTAAAAACTGAAGCTAAAAGTTGTGGAATTGGGATGAATGATAACAGCAGACTATGTCTTGTCTAGGCCACTAACTGTGTCAACATTAATACTGGGGAAAGGCACTGAAAATGCTGCTTTTCTCTCTCTGTCTCTTATTCTGTACACCAATGATGTTTCTTGTAGCAGTGTGGAAATCAATAGCTAGCAGCTAGGAAAGCATTTCTGCTTGTTGTCCACTAAATTGTCAGAGCTGACTCAAAAATGTCCGTTTAAGAAGGAAAAAAGCACAAAAATTTGGCTCACACACCTTTCTTTTTTGTATCATCAAAATACAAGGGAGAGCACAGTTACATTCATAGTGGGCCCTATGATTGTTGCAGTCTCTTGTCCCCCTGTGCTTTGTTCAACATCCAACATTTCAGAATGGAAATGTAAAGCCTAAGTTGAAAGAATCACACTCTTATTATAATGTATTATCTAGAACATATATCACTATTTTCCTTGTTTGAGAATAAGGAGACTGGAGTCTCCATTTCTGTTTTCTAGATTTGTCGTTCAGGACAGGATCTGAAGCTCTTTTTCCTTTTGCATCTAACAAACATGACCATGTAGGGTGTACGAATTCACCATGTGTACTCCAAGGAGGTAGAGCTCTAGTTCTAATTCAGTGCAACCCTACATTAAGAGAGTTGCTTACAAATTAATTAGAACTGCAATCAACTCAAAAATTCTCCATAAGTCTGCTCTTATGTTTTACAGATCTTTTGACCTACTGCAAAAGCCTCCCTGAACTGCCATGGATCACTCATTTATTAGGGCTGCAAGGGGTAAATCAATTAATCAATTAAGAATGTTTAAAAATTTTATAAACGTATAATACTACAAAGATAACTCTTGAAAAGCTGCAGTTGATTACAAAATAAAAAAATAAGATAAAACATATAAAGCTTAGAATCATGGAAGGGGCCTACAAGGCCATTGAGTCCAACCTCCTGCTCAATGCAGGAATCCAAGTCAGAGCATCAATCCAAGTCAGAGCATCAATGCATCAGAGATATACTTCTAACAACCGTCTCATAATAAGATTATCTAACAAAAACAAAGGAATAGCACTGAATGCTAGACACCTCTGCAGAACAGAATGTATTTCCACCCTCAGATTTTCTTCCAGTAGATTAAAAAAAAATCCCAGAACTGTATCGTATCAAAAATAATTTGAAAATCTTAAAAATCTGCTGCCCAATTAATTGGAGACTCTTCAGTTGATCAGAATGTTCTTAATCTTAATTGGAGGTGCTATTTTAGTCAATTAAGGCTATAATCCTATACCCAGTTTCCAGGAAGTAAGCCCCACCGAACTCAATGGAACTTACTTTTGAGTAGACATTTATAGAATTGTGCAGTAAAAATGTTATTATTCTTATACAGAAATTGCTATGCCTGTTTAGACAGAAAAAAGTCCTACAACTTCCAGCATTCCCCAGCCAGCCATGCTGGTGGTCTAAACATGCACAGTATTGCACCCTAAGAAAAGTTAAATCAATTAAAACCGGGCAGTTGATTTCAATTATTTTATCATTAATAAAATTATTTTTTATACAAGTACTAAAAAAACTGAGGATGGCAAGTGCCATCTTAAAAGGGGTATCCCTTCCTTCATATGAGAGGGAAAATGGCTCTTCATAAATGTGTATCATTTGAAAACAAAGAAATTATGTTAATTGAATGACAGCCTTATCATTTATGCATGTGGTCCGCAGTTTATGTATCCTCAAGCAACACCATTGTAAATGCCTTTTGCCTGTACTCCATGTTCCTTCTGTGTTTCATATTCTCTGGAGCACACCAACGGTCAAGACCCTGGTGGGTGGCTGGAATGCTGCAATCACTGGGGCATTAGATCGGGTGGTTCGGAAACGCCCTCTCCCCCTGAACAGGACTTAGACCGCACCATGGTTCAATCCGCAGTTGCGAGCTCTGAAACAGGAGGTGAGACAGCTAGAGCACTGGTGGCGGAAGTCTCGCTCCAAAGACAATCAGACACAGGCTGGAGCTGTATCTTCAGCCTATCACGTGGCGGTGAAGGAAGCAAAAAAGGAATATTATGCTGCCTCTATCGCGACTGCAGAGTGCTGTCCCAGGAGGCTGTTCCAAGTGGTCCGGAGCCTGGTTGGTCCAGTGGCTCCAGAACTGCTGGAGCATTCTAAGGCCTCCTGTGAGGCCTTGGCAAGGCACTTTGTGGATAAAATTGATCGGATTAGGAGTGTTATTCCATGCGCTGTGGATACAGTTAGTGAGCAAGAGGTGGTCTGTGGCAAACCAGTTTTGTGGGATAGGTTCCAGCTTCTTCCTTCTGATGAGGTGCTTTCATCTGTAAGGCTGACCATTGCCCATGGGCCGACCCTTGCCCATCTTGGCTCATTATGAGCTGCAGAGAGAGACTGGGTGAGGGGATCAGGGTGGTGGTAAATGCCTCCCTTGAGGAGGGAGTGATGCCATCAGCTCTCAAGGAGGCAGTGATAAGACCACTTTTTAAAAAGCCCTCCTTGGATCCCCATGTTCTGAACAACTTTCGCCCAGTCTCGAATCTGCCATTTTTGGGCAAGGCGATTGAGTGGGTGGTGGCGATGCAGTTGAAGGCACACTTGGAAGAAGCCAATTATCTAGATCCATTTCAGTTGGGCTTCAGGCTTGGGCATGGGACAGAAAAGGCTTTGGTCGCTTTGGTGGATGATATGAGGAACACTCTGGATAGGGGCGAATGCTCCTTCCTTGTTCTCCTTGACCTCTTAGCAGCTTTTGATACTGTTGAACACGGTATCCTCCAGGACCACCTGGAGGGCTTGGGCACTGGAGACACTGTATTATGGTGTTTCTGGTCCTTCCTCTCCAGTAGGTACCAGAGGGTAGCACTGGGAGAGGCGGTTTCGGACCCGTGGCCACTCACTTTTGGGGCGCCACAGGGTTCCATCCTCTCCCTGATGCTATTTAACATCTATGTGAAGCCGCTGGGGGCTATCATCAGGAGGTTTGGGGTGCGGTGTCATCAATATGTGGATGATATGTTCAAATGTTCACCAAGGTTGGCTGTAGAATCTCTGTCCAAATGTCTGGAGACAGTGAGTGTTTTTAATGTAGAATGTTTTTAATGTTTTTAATGTAGAATCTTACTGTTTTAAACTGTTTCTATTGTTGTACATCGCCCAGAGTGGCTGGATGACCAGCCAGATGGGCGATTAATTAAATAAATAAATAAATAAATAAATAAAATAAAAAATAAAAAAACAGGAATTGATGATAAGAAAAAATAGCTAATCATTTAAACTCTACTGACTTATTTTCACAAGGTATTAATGTAAATTTTCTTTGCCAAAGACTAACACAACAATGCAGATTGGTCACCATTACATAATACTACTATTACTCAACATTATATTACATAAGAACATTACTGAGCACTTGTTAAGCCGGAAGTAAGATTGTTAACAACAAAGCCTACTAACATTATACAACATCGCCTGTCCTGGCCTGCATTTTATGTAAAAGCACAGACTTTTTATTCATATTTGTAATCTTTAAAATTACATTGGACCAAAACCAGAATATTTTAAATTCCTTCCCCTCCTTTCTAATTTGATTGTATAGCTTGTGTGTGAACAACTATTTTATCAATGTGCTGCCTAACCATCTTGTCTAGGGACTTACAGACCAATTCATACCTCAATCAAATTGACATTCTTTGAGTGTACTTAAACCATTTAGTCTCCCAGATTTCAGTAGAACTGCATCAACTGAGATCTCAGTAACTCAGGTTAGCTGGAACATGGATAAGCCTATAAGAATCTTTGAAGCAAGTTTCTATCTTCCTAGTTTTTGTAGGGCACAACGTCTTCATGTTGCTTTCCCCCAAAACAACCTCCTGAACTACTAGGTGAAGAAACTATCCACTCTTAAGTGTAGGAAAGTTAGGCACATGGATAAATCAGACTTCTAATACGCCAATCAACCACTATTATCCATGAAAACTCCTTCTTCAAAGGCAACACACCTCTGAACGTGCTGGAGATAGCTCATGCATTCATGTACTGCCAAGGGTTCTTCAATCAGAGGGAATGTTCAAGCATGGAATTCCCCACCTGTTCGCTGAAGTGGTGAAATCCCATAAGGACTGTATTCATGATTTTCCTAGACAATAGATTGTACCTTAAAGCTGTCATTAGTTCTGTGGCTAAAGGGGTGTAGCGGTAGTTACAGCTGGCTATCCAAGCTCCCTTTCTGTATTTTAGGAGCATAGGAAAGACACCTGGCATTTATAGGGCAGCATGAGGGGAAGGAGCAGCATGATAAGAAAAAAGACACTCAGGCATTTGCTCTGGCATGTGAGTGAACTTCTCCTGGACTTTTATTAACAAAGCCGGCATAAATCATTTTGGGGAAGTTGAAGCTCTTTTTGCTCTCTTATATACAGCTTTAGAAATGTATTTCTTACTATAGCTTCCTTCTAATATTTAGGGTGCATCTGTTAATTGATTGCGAACTAAAATAGATGTGCTGGAAACATCCGTTTTCAAAATGCAGGTGCTTTTTTGGTAGGTTCATCATGCAGCCCTGATTGTATGAACTGCAATGAAGATAAGCAGGTATGAGATAGTCACCAGTATGTGGTTACTTGGAGGAAATGCATATGTGTTAGGAACTATATCCATCCCCTTCAAAACAGCTGCCTGGAAATGCTTGTACAATTGTTAGGGTTGTTTCATGTCTTCTAAATGGTTTATAATGGTAGGGGGCAATGCAAAAAAAACAAAACAAAAGCTGTATTCATTCCTGTTTGTTACCCTGACTCTCAAAGCCTAAATCTTTAAGATTTAACCTTTACCCGCCCATATTTTGGCCACCTAATGCGAAGAGAAAACTCTCTGGAAAAGACCCTGATGCTGGAAAAGACTGAAGGCAAAAGGAGAAGGGGACGGCAGAGGATGAGATGGCTAGATAGCATCACCGATGCAATGAATATGAACTTGAGCACGCTCCGGGAGAGAGCGCAGGACAGGAAGGCCTGGCGTGCTATGGTCCATGGGGTCACGAAGAGTCGGACACAACTGAACGACTGAACAACAACAAATACCTCAAAGGCTCACCAAGGGAGTGAGAAAGTTTAATTCTAGCAGAGGGCTCTCCACTGATGGGCAAGGAGAGAGACATGTTAACATCCTACTGAGTGAAGAATCATAAGGGTTGTAAAAAGTTACAACAAGCATGACTGGACCTTGAGCATAATTTGCATAACAGGCAGCAGTGTGACTCATGTTTGAAGAACTGACTCTGTTTTTATTAGGGTCAGCCATGAAGAATGCTCTTTGGGCCATCTCTTTTCACACCCTATCACCATTTCCTAGCTTCAAAATATAGGAAAGAAGAAAATTTGATACTTTGGAAAAGAGAACTTCCAAAAGAGAATATGGTTCAGTTTCAACACTGCTTCCAGCTTGATCCTGCTTCCAGATTGACCTTGAACTTTCTAACTTCAGTTCCCTGGAACTGGAACCTCTTCTCAAATCAAATGAAAGGCTGTCCTTTGCAGCCACCATGAATGGGTTCATGCTGAAGCATGACTGAGCCACAATTGTCCTATTTTCATAGCCATCCTCTGATAGTTGGGTTTCCAGGTATAGAATGCAAGCTGTTTCCATTGCAGGGCACTTGGCCACGCTATACCCTTTAGGCTTCAAGAGGTCAGAGTGACCTCTGCCCAAACCTCTTCATAATGCAGGCAAAAGCAGTCAGGTCAAAACAGCCACCACTGCCCACCAATCTAATGAAGCAGTAATCAATCAGAGGTTAATTTTTCATTCTATGTGCTTAAAGTCTGAGGACTAATATACACGTAGTATCCAACAGAAGGGAAAAGTGTATTCCTGCCATTTCCAGGAATATATTCAAGCGTGGACATAATATTATTGGGGAAATGTTATTGAGGATCACCCATAAAGATATGAAAAATTGATACTCTCTTATACATCTCTGGGCAATGAGGAGAGGTACATGCATCTCCTAGCTGTAAGTTCCCCTATTTGAATGCTGCACTTTGTGGAGAGTAGTGGTATATTTCACCACTTCCCACAATGTGCAGGCTGCCATGGTTAAGAAATATATTACAGCCTGCCCTTACATGGCATCCTGCCCTTAACCGTTATCTCAAATCAAGAGAAAATGAGACCAACTATCGTGCTCTTATGTTACAGGTTGTAGCTGCTAATATTTATTTGTAGCTGCCCTTTAGAGTAGAAATTTCCCAAGGCAGCTTCCAGAATATACATTTACGATATATAAGCAACTGTAACATGCTAAAACCATAAAACACCATAATATTTAATTAATAACTAATAATAACCAGCAATAACACTGAAACAGTTAGCCAGATAGGAAAATAAGTTCAAATAAACAATTATGGCTAAAACCACATCATATATACAGCAACCCAATAAAATCCTTATTTAAGAGGAAGTCATAGTATAGAAATGGGTCTTTAGGGTCTCTTTAAAGGCCTGCAGTGATGGGGCTTGGTGTACCTCACCTAGAACAGTTGTTCACCTATGGCAGAGGTGGGTAACTTATGGTCCTCCAGATGTTTTGCCCAACTCCCATCATTCCTTACTATTGTCTATGTTGACTAGGGCTGATGGGAGTTGTAAGCCAAAACATCTGCAGGGCCACAAGTTGCCCACCCCCTAACCTATAGTGACAGATAAAGAATACTCCTCTATATCCTTTTCACCCATTTCAAGGCCAAGCAGATATTAAACATGGCCTGCAATCTTATGTATCCTTTTCCAAGTAATAATGAATAAGACCTGAATGCATATCCTGTAGCAAAGAGTGAAGGGCAAGAGTCCAACACAAAATCAAGCGTGCTTGAGGCTGTCAATCTCAATTGGCCTAACTATGCCTAAGAATTGGCCTAACTTAGATCAGTGTTGAATTGTGGCCCCGATACACAATTCCTGGTTGGACCTTTGACCCAAAATACCTTTAAAAAGAGCTAGGCTTTAGAAATAAATGTGTATTTGTGCTCAGGTATTTCAACATATTTATAAGAACCTGTTCAAGAAAAACATTATGTTGGGGCCTATTGATGGCTAGTCATTGTAAGAAAATATACATAGGCCAAGTTTTAATGATCGGTCACTCGTCTATTTTAAAATTTATAATCCATTGATTTCTGAAGAAGTTTGCAATATAGAATGAATAATTACAATATGCAGAGAAAAATATTAAATCACCAATAAAATAACAGAATGTAGTCACTATCTGAAACAAACAAACCAACAGCAACAGCCAAAATCCTATAACCCACCAGGGAGCCAAGAGACTTCCTAAACATGAAAGGTTTTCATAAACCCTTTAAAAGCCAGGTGTGAGTCAGCCAGGAGAGCTTTCCTGGGAATTCCAAAGGTGGCACACCACAACAGAGAAGGTCAGTTATCCTAAGTTGAGTACCTGCACAGCAGATTGTAAGGCACAACAGGAAAATATACATCCTTTTAAAATAAAGTATGAAAACAAAACACTAATTAACTGACCTGCAGTGTTCTAGAGCAGCTGTCCCCAACATGGAACCATCCAGATGTTTGGACTACAATTCCCATCAGCCCCACAAGCATGGCAAATGGCCAAGGATGATGGGAAATATATCCTGGTGCCAACATTTGGAGGGCACCAGGATGGGGAAGGCTGTTGTAGAGAATGATAAATAATGTCTAATCTGGTACCTCTGTGCTATACACTAGTGCATTTTAATCCACAAATAAATATTGCATAAAGCCAGCATGCTTATTTTAGATCATAAGCCTCCTGAATACTATAGTACTTGGGTTGGAAGAACAGAAGTGCTTCACACATAGTGCTTTGAGAGAATACCTTGGGGCTACCACTTGAATTAGGGACAAGCTACAGAAAGTGCGCCTAATTCTAAGAAGGACAGCAATCAGCTCTATCTAAAATTATTTCTAGGCCGCCTTAAATTGTGGAATCCTTTCTGTTGCTCCTTGTAGGCAACACAAGGTTTACTCTAAAACTCTTCTATATAATAATCTACGTTGGGGGCAGGCGGGTGGGCTAAAGGATGGTTCAAATGTTACATATTTCCAACAGAGGAGGCAATTCTGTGAAGGAAGAAGAGTGAATCCCCCTGTCTATGGGACTACAGAAGAAAAAAAACACACCATTTATTTTGGAAGGAGTTCACATTGTCATTTCTGCTCCCCCTCCCCGTTGTTTTCAGTCCAGGTGCTAAGAGAATGCTAATAGGCTTGGTCATGTCAAATGAAAAACCTGGTGAACAGGAAATGTTGGAAAACTGATATACCCTGTCTAATTGTTCACTGGGGTAGAAATGAAGGAATGGGGAGGCAAATCAGGGTCACGCCTGCTGGCCCCAGCACAAACCTCCACACATTTATTAATTTATTTGTTATATTACATTCCAAGAGTTCTATATGCACACAAGCTATGTTTGTAGGGCTGAACACATGTTGGTTTCCATACACATTAACCATGCGCTCCATTTTTTCAGGGTACAGATTGGAGTTATAGGTGTTCATGTGTAGGCTCTATGCCAGGCTTTCCCAACCTGATGCCCTCCATATATTTTGGACTACAATTCTCATAATCACTAACCCTTACCTGTGTTGGCTGGGGCTGATGGGACTTGTAGTCTGAAGCAGCTGGAGAGCACCACATTGGGGAAAGGCTGCTCTATGCACAAGTTCCCATAAATATGGGAACTGGGCCAGCAGACATATCCCCAATTCCACATCCCCCGCCCCACACTTGTACGTTCCTACCCAAAATGAAAACTTGAACATGACTATAGAGATAAAGAAATAGGCAGTGAGGAAGAGATCAAAGGGATACTGGAAACAAAGGAATAAAGCTGGGGGAAAAGGAGGGAAATAAATATATATTCTACAAGAAAGGAAGGCAGACAGGCAAAATAAGATGATTCCTAGCAGAAATGCATTTATAACATCACATATAGTCAGCAGCACTGTCCTGAAGAAAAGCTGATTCAGATGTAATGAAGTTTTGGAGAAACAGGTCACACCCAAGTCACTTGACCTAAAGCACGGTAAGAAAAGGGTACGGTTAAAAACAGTGCGTCATACATACATTTAGCTTGGTATTAAAAAGAGCCTGTGTTTCAGGAAACATAGAAGATGAGCTCTGAATATGCCTCAGAAGTCTGAGCCAGAAATGTGAAACTACTAGGAAATACTGACGTTTCTCATCAGGCATTTTGCATTTTAAAATATTTTTTGCCCCTGATTCAGTGTCCTGTGAAGATCACATCTGCCACCATTTCAAACATTTGGGTATGGTGGCTTTATTTTCATAATCATGACTAAAGATGCCATAGCTATTCTACTTAACCATGTACTTAAATAGGATTCCGGAATGTACATTAATTTGATTTTAATTTTTGGTCGAGTAATATATTTGATTAATTAACAGGAAAAAATAGCTCCACAATGGAAAAAAAAAGGATTCTTGGCACAATGTTTGTAGAACTTCCCAATTAACATCTCCTCTCTGTCTCTGTCTCTCTCAATCTCTCTCTCTCTCTCTCTCTGAAACAAGGCATCTCACAAGTTCAACTGATCAAAAACTGCTTTCACCAAATTACTTTAATTTAACTTCATATTTCACTATGTCTTCCATTGAAATCCACTGTAATTCTTGTTAAGATATTCAAACTACTTGAAGGTTAAACTAAGTCATTTACAGCAAACATTTTCTAGCTCCAGTGCAGAACAGGAATTTAAAGTATGCATTTCAGAAGTATTTCTGTTAATTTGTGGATAAGTAAGAAGCACCAACTTGATAAAGAAAGAACTTACACATCCTACCTATGTAAGATTTCAAATAATATACTGTAGTAATTAAAAGTAGAATCTTGCTGTTCTTGTTCAACCAC
This sequence comes from Heloderma suspectum, assembly GCF_057233095.1. Taxonomy (NCBI): domain Eukaryota; kingdom Metazoa; phylum Chordata; class Lepidosauria; order Squamata; family Helodermatidae; genus Heloderma; species Heloderma suspectum. Next base: position 39,023,671 of record NC_139460.1, on the reverse strand, counting down.
AAACACTGTAACAGCCTCAACTTTCTTTAAAAACTTCAAATGCCAAACACATACTATATGAAGCCAAAATATTATTTTTCAATTGTGTACACGTTTTCAAAATAATTGCATAGGGACAGGGGACAGACCCAATTTGTACTACCACATACTCTGCTATGTTACAAAATTTTGGATTTGCAAGAGACTGATATTTTTTAAGATCTTGAATTTAGTCCACAGTTTTATCAAACACAAACAAAAATGTTAAGAATATGCAGCAGTAACTTGCTGACATGTCCTACCTGGAAAGAGAGAAGGTCTTTTCTTAGGGCGTCTTGGGTGGATAGGTTCTAAATTCCTAATATTTCTTTGATACTTTCCTTTAATGTCATTTCCTAGGAGGAGTTCTGATGGTAGACTACTTCGTCTCAATTTATAATCATTCCGGTATGAATTCAGTTTACACTTAGTCCTAGAGTGCAGATTATTGTCATCAATTGCCATTGTAGCAGATATGTTAGTAAGGCTACACAAAAGGTACAAAGAGGACAGTGCAAAAATGAAGGAAGCTGAGCTTCAAATCAATCAAATCTCTTCTACCGATGGAAAACAGTCACCAACCATTTTTTATGTTCTCATGCTTAGACCAGCACTTGTTTGGTAAGTTTAGTACGTGGAAAGGCGTGGGCAAAACAGGTGTAGAATTACTATGAAGTCCCTCCTTTCAAACATCAAACAGCTCAGAGGAGGAGGTATAACAAAACCATTAAAGCTAGCAGAGTCTTGTGGATGACTGGAGAGTTTACTCATCAACTTCCATTGCACAGAATAAAAGAATAGATTATATGGGCTACTGTAATTCCTGTTTCACTGTTGGTGCTTCTTGCTTCAGTCCACTAAAAATCCACTGAAAACCAAACTAAGCAAATGTTGCTACTTTATTAAATAAATTAATATTCTAATTTTCTATAAAATAAGCATGTCTGAGTAAATTTGGTACACTACAAATTATTATGTGCTATTGTTTGGCTGGAAATGAGGCTATGGAAAAATAGTGTTTGCTTCAAAACTCTTAACTGTTTTGACACAACTACACAAGTGAATTTACAGACAGAGGAATAAGACGTTTGTAACAGAAATCAAGCATGTAACACTGGGACGGAAGTACATTGAAACAAAAAGCTTAGTGATCCATGAAGTCCAGGGCTACAATGCTGCAAAGTTATGTTGCTTAAATCCTAACTGTGAGCAGGACTGCAGACCCTATGTGTACTAGAATTACATGCCCACCTTTTGCTGTTATATGGTTTTTATTCTAATATCCATTTGCATTGCACACTTTCCACAGCTATAAATACTAAGGTTGGAATTACTGTGTAGCTACTGCCTTAGTTGGCATCAGAAAGGTGGTATTGAAATACGGTAAGAAATAAAGAAACAGCAGAATTAAGCTATGACAGGCCAGTTGATATTAAGGTTCCATCAGTTAATGCATCTTCAATAACAGCTCAGAAAAAGAGAACATTACATTTTATAAAACAAAAGGCAATAGATCTAATAAAACAACAAACCTCATTTCTAATACTGGATTAGTCTCCAATTTGGGGGTTTAATTCCTTCATCTGCAACAGCACTATGGTGAATAGAATTAAGATCTTATATTTGCATATAAAAGCTTATCTGCACCGCTCCCATACTTCAAACCAAATTTCATGTGAATGTAAGAAGCATTTTATGTGCAGGTACTGCAAAAGGCAAGGAATTCACGTAGTCTCTACATTATAAAACTTAATTCATGTTAACAGACTGGATTGTTCAAAAGCTCACAAAATGTGTATGGACAGAAATCTCATATTAACTCATACAGGACCATACTGTTTCACCATTGTTTTAGTCTTTTCTTCGTTGACCTTCCTGCATAGTCAACAAACTCTCTAGATGCCCTTAGGTAAGTTCCTGTGTCAGTTAACTGAAGCACAGGTGGCAAAGTTTCAAGAAGCTTTATTTACACAGCTAAAACTTGTATGACAAGTGCTGCATACCTCTGGCACCCTGCTTTGCCTGAGCAATTCTCCTATCTTCCTACGTCCTGTTCTTCCAACCCAGCTTCCTGTCCTCTCAGACTACATTTCTCAACATGCAGGGATCTCCAGCCCTGTTTACAGGCAATATTGAGGGGGGAAAAACACATATCACACTCTCAAAATTCACTTCCCCACCTCACATGTTTAATTTTTAGATGTAAATTACTTTACACACTAAAATGACAGCTTACACATCTTCATGGGTTTTTATAGCATCATGGTTGGTTATTAGTGTCTGGGATTAAATTCCATGGAGTTGATTATATATTTTTTTAGTTTTCATTTGATCTGTTTACATTGATTTTGAAATACTGCTACATGACCCAGACCGTCAAGACAGAATGGGCTATCATTTAAATGAATATAAATTATTTTTTAAAATAATCTAGTTTCTGAATGTTTGGGTTTGAAGTTTACCAGTCTTCTACAAACCATTCACCAACACGCCCGGGGCAATTGTGTTTTTCACCTTGGACATCCTAAGAATGTCCAGGGGCCAGATGACTGTGTGCTGTGAAACTTACAGCCTGATTCATACAGAGTTCGATGTGCCTAATTATTCATAGAGCTGGCTGCTAGCAAAGCAGCAGAAGCAGCAGGAAGTGTACTTGCTCACTGGAAAAGGAAAGGCACTCTGCATATGCTTAAACACAGTTTTTCTATATTCCCATGGGCTAGTAGAAAGCCTAGACACGGTTCCCCACCAAGGTAGGCATAACTGGGATAAAATACACACATGTGCCATGAATCATATACCAGAACATGACAAAAAACATATTATGAAAAAACTAAAACCTCAGAAAATGTTACTTCTTAAAATCTTGGCTATACAGCAGTGGAGATACATGGCTGGTTTGGATGTAACAGCCAATCTATTCTTTTGTATTTGGGTCTGAGGCTGGATCTACGCTTACCGCCTTTTTTCGCTTCCAATGAAGTTTCACCGCCCGCCTTTCACACTATGCAGTAGCCGCCTCGAATTGGAACCGGAATTTCCCACTTCTGTGCCCCCACTTTCAATACCCTAATATCCTGGTATATCCCCTTAATGTGCTCTGATTTTCCACCTTTGCTACGATATCCAGTCGTAGTCCCCTCCCCACCGGTCCATATGCGGCGGTGTTTGTATTTCCCTCCTGTCCAATTACAGTTCTCGACGGCCCCATGTCTTCTTCCGGCTACCGATCACATAGGTTCCTCAGCAGCCCCCATTTCCTCAGCACCAAGCAAAGGGCTGGATGTGCGTGCGCTTGTCTGATCTCGGAAGCTAAGCGGGGTTGGTCCCGGTCAGTGCTTGGATGGGAGACTGCCTGGGTCTGAGCAGGGGGTTGTTGTATCCCTTCAAATGAGATTAAGTTTTACCCCCTCCTATCCCCCGCTCTGGATTTTTTTTAAAAAAAAAATTCAGGCATTATCCTCTCCGTGATGTTTTTTTTTCTAATTGAGGCATAATCTTCGAAGCTTCGAAGTTGTGAAGCTCAGACAAGCTTCAGACAAGCACGTGCACATCCAGCCCTTTGCTTGTTGCTGAGGAAACAGGGGCTGCTGAGGAAGCTATGAGATTGGTAGCCAGAAGAAGACAAGAAGACATGCTTCACAACTTCGAAGCTTCGAAGATCATGCCTCAATTAGAAAAAAAAAATTGCGGAGAAGCCCCGATTCTGCGAGGATAACGCCTGAATTTAAAAAAAAAAAATCTGGAGTGGGGGATAGGAGGGGGTAAAACTTAGTCTCATTTGAGGGGATACAACAACCCCCTGCTCAATGCATGAAGCCTGATTCCCAGGCGGTCGCCCATCCAACTACTGACCGGGGCCAACCTTGCTTAGCCTCCAAGATCAGACAAGCGTGCACAGGAAAACAGCAGGAAAACAGCACAGCGCTTGAGTGTGAACCGAGCTTGAGCATTCGATGAAGCACTGCAACGGGGAAAATGGGTGAGTGTGAATAATCACGTTTTAATGCGAGAGTGTGTAACCCGACGGGACACCGAATTCATTGCGATGGTGGGCGCAATGTAGATCGGCCTTGAGTCTCAGGCATATATGTTCCATCCTTCCTTTCCCCCACCCTCCATCCCTTCCCCTTGTGCGCAGAGATTTCTTCCTTGACTTCTAATTTAGGCCAAACCATAGTTTGCAATTTACATACAAATTGGCAAGCTATAGTCCACACTTTTTCTCTAAAGCAGAATTGAAAATCCAGTTCAAATTGTCTAGTTAGCTCAATATTGTTTACACCAACTGACAGAGGTTCTCTAGGGTTTTAGACAGGGGTCTTTCCCAGCCCGGCCTAGAGATGCCAGGGACTGAACCTAGTAGCTTCTGCATGCAAAGCATGTGTTCTTACCATTAAGCTATTTCTCTTCCCCAGGACTAGAAATAAAAATAGGAAGCTAAAATGCAGAAACAGAAGATGCTCTAAAACACATTTAGTATTTTAAGGGCACAATCCTATGGGGATAGGCAGCCACCTCCGAACTTGGAGGCGACCACCTATCCAATGCAGGGCAGGAGAAGCATGAAGGGGATCATCCCCTCCCTGCTTCAGCTGCCCTGCATTTGCAGCTAGACAGCCAATTTCGGCCATCGTTTTGTGATAATCCACCAACAAATCACAGGTAATATCAGCAGTAGGCCAACCTGCTCTTGCTCTTAGAAGATCTCCCAAGAAATATTCCCTAATACCTTTATACAAGGAACAATGTAACAAGTAATGCACCACATCTTCCACCTCCCCTGCACCACAGATACATATCCTCTGTACTAAAGGGGTCCCTTTATACTTCCCCTCCAGGTTGGCTGTCAGCATTGTTTGGAACCAAAGGGCAGTAAGGGCCTTTCTAAGGGCAAAAAAAGGTCAGCTTTTGAAAATACTGTGATAAGTATTGTTCTCTCTTAAGATAGCTAAACCATGGGGAGAAGGCTTGACATTGGATGGTGAACAAGTTTTTGTAAAATTCTGCCTCAAAAATTCTATCTCTGATAAAAAGTTTATCCTGATGGACCAGAACAGTTTGTGCATCCTCTAGACAAGAGTATGACAATTTCGAGTAAGCCTAACTAGTTCTTTTTCATATCCCTACATTCCCTGCCAAACCAACTCGCATTATGTGGTTTCGAAGCATTAGTAGCAACTGGCTGTACAAAATGGGATTTCAGATAATCTACAATTTGTTGAAAACCCTCCATAACCTCCACGTTTCCTTCCACTGTTTTATTTCTAGCTGCAGGAGGATAGAGAGGGGAAGGAGTCTGCTGTATGACACAGTGGATGTGTCATACAGGCATGTCCGCCCTCCCCGCCCTGGAACACCCCCCCAGACACGCCCCTTTTCAGCCGCTCTGTACTCCTCTTGCAAGCACAGGGGATGAGGCTCTTCCACGCTGCCTCCAAGGTAGCGCAGAACTGGGGGGAAGTCAGTTCTCCAGGAACCAACCTTGGAGTGCGGGCTCCGAGGTCAGTTCCCAGAAAACAAGATCTCCTATGGCCATCTAGTCACTGTCTAGCAGCCATAGGATTGCTTCCGCCAAGGGTCAAAGCAATTAAGGATGCAAACCTATGCATGTTTAGACAGAAAAATTTCCTACAACTCCCAGCATTCCCCAGTGAGCCATGTTGGCTGCAGAATACTAGGAGTTGTAGCACTTTTTCTGTCTAAACATGCTTAGAGCTGCACTCTAAATTCTTCAGTTTGACAGTGACTGGCTTCTTGCCAAATGATGCAACCATTAAATCTACCAGCACCTTTGACAATCTCCTACTGGCCATATCTAGATATACATATCTAGGAGAAAAAAAAACCACCAGATAATCATTTATGTGAAATTATAATGCCCCCTGCTTTAAATTCGGGGACAAACAGTTAGTCAAGCCTTGGGCTGTATTGTTTTTAAACAGCGATTTGAAATTTCTCATGGTCCACGTTGGTCTTTATTGGCACAAAACTGATGCCAACTGATTTCCACAGAGACTGATAGATATTTCACACAATGATCTTAGCCACCCTGGACTCTATGTGTGGGAGGCCAGGATATAAATCTAATTAATTAATTAATTAATAGATGGATATGTTTTATGAATGTCATGAACAGTGCTATTACCTTTCTCACATGAGGAGAGATTTGCATCAACAATATTGCTACAATATTGTCAAAGAGAACAGAATTTGGTTTCCAAAACAAATAACTGCACCATACAACCTCTCCAGCAAATCAGTTCACAAGGATCTATTCTATAGTAGAAATTCACACCAGCATTATCTATTATTAATTATACTGATAATACAAAGACTTTCCCACCCCACCCCAATGTTTTTCCACCTATTTGAACTTGAGGGTGCGTGGCTTTTAAATTTTATTTTCCTTTCCTAACCAAGCACCTGCACCACAGATGAGCGTGCATATAGTTGAATATAGGTAGTCTGTAGTAAAACTGTGTATGTGCAGGCTTTGACAGCTCCTATAAATAGGGGCAGGGAATCTCTCCAAACCAAAGAGGAAGTAGTAATCTTAGTGTGCAATGCCAACGCACTGTGGCATAGGTAAGGGCAAAAAAAGGCCTCTTCTTCAAGCAGTGGTGGCTGAAATGCCAAGCCTTGGCTGGTGGGGGAATTCTCCCCCTCCCTGGAGCTCTATTGAAGGGCCTTCCCCACAGTGTGAAAACCTAGGATTAATGATGGTACAGAATATAAGAATGGGGGAAGGGGGTGTAAACCAATTCCTGGGACATCATCCCCAATCATTTTGGATTGCACCTAGGACCTTCGCCAATCTTATCAAGGCAGGGAGGGCTCCCAGGAAGCATCATGGTAGGGTTTCAGGTTTCAGATCTTGGATTTGGAATAAGCATGCACAGCAGCATTCAGAAATGTTGGGAACCATGAGAAGTGTAGTTCCCATGCTTTCCAGTGTGCCTGGATACCGCTGCATATACTTACAACACCATGCACGTCCTAATGCCCTACTGTGGCAGTTTTTGGGAGTCATTTTAGATGTTTGGCTGAAATCTTCCACATTAACAATTCTTGAAAAAGAACTTTACAACCAATATGCATTCCATAATGATAAATACATAACACATATCAAGTTAATATTTTCCAAGAAGAACAGAGAAGCAACAACCACATATCACCATTTTACAATGCAATCCTATGCCTGTCTACTGAGAACTTAGTCTCATTATATTATGGGACTTACTCCCAGGTAAGTATGTATACTATAGGATTGCACCCTTAATCTATTTTATCAATGATCTGTAACAGTTACCAAGTATTTATTCATGTTAAATAGATAGATGTTTGTAAACAGTGAATAAAATCTAATATAATCTTAAAGCTTACTATTCCAAAACATGATAAACATCTACCATCTCTACTTCTCTAAAAATGATTTACATGTCCCTTGAGACTACACATCCTATATGCTATAAAACCATAATTTTTCCAAGATGATGAAACTGAAATCTTAGTTGCTGTCAATACATTAATGACTATTCTCCATCTCTGCTCAACACATACTTATAAATAATTCAGAAGAACTTGAAGGGGATCCTCAGGGATCTTATTCTATTGTTATTAGAAACACAGCAGAATTTCCTGATTTTTATTGCTTCGCAATACACATACAGATAGCCAGCAGATAGCTTTCCACATGTCTTACAATTAACCTGGGTCAGGTTATATATCCATCTTATTTTGCATGGAATGAGCTATCACTGATGACCCATCTTTTCTTTAAAAATCCTTTAGGTTATTTGCTATCAATTTCTTATCAACATTATTACTGATCTTTTTACCATACTCTACTTTGTATTTCCATACCCAGGCCTCTTTCCCTATTTTATTCTGATAAGATACTGGACCATCCATCCTGCTATGAAAAACTGTGTATTTGCCAATTAATCCTGTACAAACTGGGAAACAGGACAGAGCTTCCAGTTTGGTTAGATCCCTAATTAGAGCAACAGTCTCAAGGAGCACCTCCAGCAACACCAGACAGGCCACTGAACAAGATCAGCCTCGGATGGCGTTCTCTCTGTCCCATCAGCCAGGACAGCTAGGCTGATGAGGACGAGGGAGAGGGCCTTCTCTGTGGTGGCCCCACTCTGGGGAACTCCCTCCCTAGGGAAGTCCGCCATGCCCCCTCTTTAATGAGCTTCCACCACGCACTGAAAACTTGGTTATTCAGGCAGGCATTTGGGGTGGGTTAGGGTATTTTCAAATAATGTTTAAGGTGTAATTTTACTGTTTTAAATTGTACTGTTGCACATGGCGCAGAGTGGCCTGGTAACCAGCCAGATGGGCGATTAAGAAATTTAATAAATAAATAAATAAATAACAGTAGAATGCCTAATCCTATTATTATTATTATTTATGATTATTAAGCATCTAGTCAGTACCTAATCACAACTTAATAACATGTTCTTGTCCATAAAACCTTTAAATGAGACCAAGCTTTGGCTTTCCCAGATGGCCATATCACCCAGTGTTTCCATTCTATTGATTTGTTCATTACAGCTACAAGGAGTACAGAGATAGGTCTAGATTTCATTTTGATTTATATTTCAGTCACACATGATATTGATCTGTTAATTCTATTGACAGTAGTACAACTCTGTCAAAAGAGGAAGAAAAAAGGTCCGTTGTATAGTACCGTAGCTTTAACAGTGAAAGTAAACCACTGAATCATGTTTTACAGATTTTATTTTATCCACCTGATAATATCTCAATTTAGGGGAAACTGTGTATCTTCATTTTATCTTCACAATAAGCCTGTGAGAAAGGTTCAGATTTCATAGAATCATAGAATAGTAGGGTTGGAAGGGGCTATAAGACCGTCGAGTCCAACCCCCTGCTCAGTGCAGGAATCCAAGTCAGAGCATCCCTGACAGAAGGCTGTCCAGCCTCGTCTTGAAGGCCTCCAGTGTGGGAGAGCCCACTACCTCCCCAGGTAACTGGTTCCATTGTCATATTACTCTAACAGTCAGGAAGTTTCTCCTGATGTTCAGCTGGAATCTGGCTTCCTGTAACTTGAGCCCATTATTCCGTGTCCTGCACTCTGGGATAATCAAGAAGAGATCCTGGCCTTCCTTTCTGTGACAACCTTTCAAGTACTTGAACAGCACTATCATATCTCCCCTCAGTCTTCTCTTCTCAAGGCTAAACATGCCAGTTCTTTCAGTCTCTCTTCATAGGGCTTTGTTTCCAGTCCCCTGATCATCTTTGTTGCTCTCCTCTGAACCCTCTCCAGTTTGCCTGCATCCTTTTAAAGTGTGACACCCAGAACTGTACACAGTACTCCAGATGAGGCCTAAGCAGTGCTGAGTAGAGGGGAACTAGAACTTCATGTCATTTGGAAGCTATACTTCTATTAATGCAGCCCAAAATAGCATTTGCCTTTTTTGCAGCCACATCACATTGTTGGCTCATATTCAGCTTGTGATCTACAACAATGCCAAGCTCCTTCTCACTTGTAGTATTTATGAGCCAAGTATTCCCCATCTTGTAACTGTGCATTTGGTTTCTTTTTCCTAGGTGCAGAACTTGGCATTTATCCTGATTACATTTCATTCTGTTGTTTTCTGCCCAGCGCTCCAGCCTATCAAGATATCTTTGAATTTTGTTTCTTTCTTCCAGGGTATTAGCTATCCCGCCCCATTTTGTGTCATCTGCAAATTTGATCAGCATTCCCTGCACCTCCTCATCCAAGTTATTAATAAACACGTTGATGAGCCAGGACTGAGCCCTGCGGTACCCTGCTCATTACCTCTCTCCAGTTTGAGAAGATCCCATTGATAAGCTCTATTTGAGTCCGATTCTGTAATCAACTGTGGATCCACCTGATAGTAGTTTCATCTAGCCCACTTTTAGCTAGTTTGCTCATCAGGATATCATGGGGCACTTTGTCAAAAGCTTTGCTGAAGTGGAAGTATATTATGTCTACAGCATTCCCACAGTCCACAAGGGAGGTTACTTGATCAAAAAATGAGATTCGTCTGGCAGGATTTGTTCTTGACAAATCCATGTTGGCTTCGAGTAATCACTGCATTGTTTTCAAGGTGCTTACAGATGGATTGCTTTATCATCTGCTCCAGAATTTTCCAAGGGATTGATGTCAGGCTGACTGGTCTGTAGTTCCCAAGTTCCTCCTTTTTGCCATTTTTGAAGATAGGGACAACATTTGCCCTCCTCCAGTCATCTGGCACTTTCCCCGTCCTCCATGATTTCATTAAATTTGATTTAATGATTTTCCCAAGGCCAATTAGCAAGCCCCATAGCTGAGCAGAAGTTTGACATTTGGTCTACCATACTTAACCCCAACAATTCACTGGCTCAAGAATTGAGACCCACGCCTTTCTTTGGTTTTGTAAATTTGCTATTATTTAGAACAATATATAAATAAGACACAATATTAAAGAGAAATATTAAAATTCTGAACATAGAATTTCAGGTAACAGCCTTTCTAAATGTGAATAATTGCTTTGTTCATCAGTTCAGAAGTCTGGAACACATTTAAATATTTCTTCCTCAAAAGAAGGGGGAACAGTACGCAGATTATATCAAGTGGCTATTATTTTGATTCATCTTGGCAATATTGCACAGCATTTGATTTAGTATTCCGTGCATCTTGATTTGATAAACTGACCATGACAACAACAAAAAACACAATGCAAACTCTGGAGTCAGGGGATCTGGTATACATAGTAGCACAAATCTAAACAGATTAAAGCTAAACTTGCTGAAACTACTCCTTGCAAAGTTCCTTGGAGCTGTCAGCACATGTAGCATCCTTCTTTAGCAAGCATTCCATTATTTGACTGACATTTTCCATATTGGCTACATTCCAATTGGCAGAGGAGTGAAGTTAATTTCCGGATATACTCCCTCACAGGACAAGAGACTGACAATTCTTTTAAAGTTATCCTTGGCATTGTTTCACAAGCTTGTGTTAATCCCAGTAATTAAGGAAAGTTATGCATCAAATTAAAGAGGAAAAAGACTTTCACAACATGTAATGTTGTTCATCAGGCTTCACCAGTATCCAACAAGTCTACCTACAAACTTATCATACCACCATAAAGGCTGAAGTAGCATGAAGCATTTACTGAAATGTTATGTTTAAACAATACAAATAAAAAATATACAATAAAAAGTACAAATATTATCTGTCATTGTGGTTGGCAAAATCCAACATAATTAATGACTAACTTAAGTCCCATTCATTTCAATGAGTCTACTCTAAGTAGGACTTATCTTGAATTTTATCCAATGAATAGCAAAGTCCTATATAATTCCCTTAAAGTGCTTGAAGTTGATTTCTCTACTTGATAATTCTACAGATGAGTGCTTGACATCCCAATGACGTTTTGCTATTCAAAAAAGCAGCTTCAAAATCCTCACAGCTGAAAAAATGTACAATTCTATCTCTTCCATAAGTGACAGGTGTCAGTGGACCAGCCTCTGTTTAGTATGCTTTCATTCATTTTTTCCGTTAAGAAATGAGAACTCTGAAAAATATTTAATAAACTGAAATGGCTTTTTGATAATCTTATTCTCTTCAGAAAAAAACTTACCAGAAAAAGTGATCTACCGTTGTCAAATAAATTAAGAACAAGGCCATCTCGGACAACTGCTTTAGACAACTGGAAATCTGTTTGCATTTATATGGCTAAATTTGCTCTTTAAAATATAGGTTTGAACTATTTAAATTTAATCTGTATGATGTATTAAGTGATAACGTTATGGTGTACTTAACTGATATTTAATAATTTGTATTTAATATTTTATATTTGATATGTATTGAATACATACACACACATATTCTCAATATAAATTTTTAAGTCTAGCATCTGTCCATTTAGCAAAAAAGCAGGGCTGAATCATGAGAATGCAGACAAACATTTCTAGTATACAGTCAAGCAACATTCCATCTATCTTTATAGAAAAAACTGATTGCAGCTGAGCCTGGTCTCAAGAGCGAATCAGAGGAGAGCTAGAGACACTCCTGGGTGGCCAAATGAGGAGTCAGGCAAGGTGCCAACCACCTGATGGCTAGCAGCTAGATTTAATAACTCAGAGTCACCTTCCTCTTCTTGCAGCTTGAAAAGCTGGTAACGTTGTAAATGTACTTCCTAAAACTAACGTGCTAAAACTGGGCTTACTTTTATAGAGGAATGTTGTTGTTCTGCCCTTAATGTTAGGGGTTACAATACAAAACCCACAATTAATGGGAATACAAGTAAGCATTCAATTCCTAGTTAACTGATGTAGGATAATTAAATTAAGGTACACCTGCACAGTCTGAACATCAATAGCTAGCAAAACATGCTTTCATATGTGATGAGTTTTAATTGATTCTGGATTTGTTTTATGGTTTGGCTTATTGCTCAAAGTTGTTTTTAGATATATGTTGTCTCTGTGTATACTGTCTGTGTGTGTGTTTATATTTTTAAATTTTGCATATTGCATTTTTAATGTTTTTAACCTTTTTGAACTGCCCAGAGACCCTCAGCTATGGGGCGGTATAGAAATGTAATAATAATAAATAATATTGACACTGTATAGAATCTATACTATAGCTCAAAGGAACCAGACATGGCCTACAAAAGCGAAGGTCCACAGGAAGAAAGTCATGCCTAGATCTTGTTCTAAAGCAACTATATTTCAGTCCTTGATGAAAATAGTTCCCCCCCCCCCTTCTCATAATGTATCTTGAATGCTATGGGACACTATGAGAAGAAAACATTCAATTGGTAGCTCTTTTTCAACAGATCTGACAATTATCTTTGTAAACACTATGGGTAAAATCCAACATAAATCCTACTTGGAGTAGAGCCATTGATATGAATGGGACTTAAGTCATGACTAACCTAAGTCATATTTATTTCAATGGGTCTAGTCTAAGTAGGACTTCCGTTGGATTTTATCCTATGTTTGCATCTTTTTTCAGTTGAATATCAAATACAAGAATACTGAAATGTTTTCCGTCTCTTAAGAAACCTCTAGCTATTGCAGTTGGAACAATCTGCTACTGCAATGAGAAACAACTGGAGACAGATATTTTAGCAATACACTGTTATTTATATGTGCAATTTTCAAGAAAATTATGTAAGAAACTGCTCTTTGAGATAATATGAAAATAGCTTTATTTCTTTATAAAGAACCTGAGGACCATGTTCATATTACTTAGTTTGTTTAACAAATGTCACTTGTCCCAAATGTCCTTTAAGTCTTGCACTGTTCATGTTGTGGTCCACTTCACATGTAACAGCTTCCACAAGAAGGCTTCACATTGCACCCACTCAAGGGCAATTTCATATGATAAGCTGCTTAAATGCAGTGGTCACCATGCATTTATACTTATCTTCACAGTGGCACTGAGACAGACAAACTACATAAAATTTCTGTGGCAAACATCTGGTCATGAACACACACACACACACACACAATGCCAAGTTAATTCCACATGCTCAATTTTATTTTATCTGAAGTGAGTTGAGGGTGGGGAATGAGCTACACTGATGAAGAAACAGAAGAATGGATTCTTCTTTAAAGGTATGCATTACCCTGACTCTTCTAGTGTTATTCCTAAATTATCTCCAATGCCAACTATGCTCATTAATAAACATCAGTGATAATGTAAACCGATCCAGTGGGGCTATCCACAGCATCTAGGTCAAATATACCTGTGCATCATCAAATATTATGTATTTAATCTCCTGCATCAAGTGCCCCAAAACCACTTATATTATATCGGCCAAACAGGAATATCTAAGACAAAGATTAAATGGGCATAAATCAGATATCAAACATAAGAACATCAATAAGCCTGTCAGCGAACACTTTAACCTCCCTGTACTATCAAGGACCTCAGGGTGACAGTTCTAAAGAAACTGAAATCAGGGGCTCCCTTGGAATGTGAGACTGAAAAACAAGAGATTATAAGGAGGTTTGATTGTGTTAATCAGGGACTCGATGGGGACTATGGTTTCTATGCACATTATAAAGACTGTTAACAAGCCACAATCCTATGCATGTTTAGACAGAAAAAAGTCCTACAACATTGAGAATGAAAAGACAGTTAAATGGGTAGATCTGCAGCAAGAACTCTATCCTTTTAAAGTGACAGTTACAAAACACAAGGTGCTGGCTCGGCAATGCTGGGAGTTGTAGGACTTTTTTCTTTCCAAACATGCATAGGATTGCACCCTTACTGCACTTTGTGGTTTGTAACTGTCTCTTTAAAAGGACAGAATGCTCGCTGCAGATCAACCTGTTTAACTGTCTTTTCAGACTCAAAGCCTCCAGTTCCACTTATAGCATATGATGAAGTGAGCTGTAACCCACAAAAGCTCATGCTAATTTATTAAAATATCTGAACAACTAAGGGAGCAATCCTATAGCAGCTAGTCAGTGGCTAGATGGCCATAGGATATGTGGTTTTCCGGGAACCAACCTCAGAGCCCATGCTCCAAGTTTGGTTCCCGGAGAACCGACCTTACCCCGCCCCCCTGTGCTGCCTGCGAGGCAGCATGGAACAGCCTCGCATTCCATGCTTGGAAGAGGAGCACAGAGTGGCCAAAACTGGGCATTCCAGGGGGCGTTCCAGGGTGGGGAAGGCAGAAATGCCAGTACAACACATCCTATGTGTCGTCCAGCAGCCTCCTCCCCTACTCCGCCTTCCCATGGCTAGACAGCCGAAATCAGCTATCTAGCCACAAATGCAGGGCAGGAGAAGCGCAGGGGGAATGATCCCCTCTGTGCTTCTCCTGCCCTGCATTGGATAGGCCGTCGCCTCCAAGTTCGGAGGCGGCCACCTATCCCCTTAGGATTGTGCCCTAAAACAGTTAGTCTATATGTGTGCTACACTTAGCCTGTGAATTTGTAAACAGAAGGCTAACATGGTTATATTATAATATTATTTACATCAGTGAATATGGCTACATTCATTTAGGAAGCATAGTCATAAAGAACTCTAGGATATCCCAACAGGAATTCACTCAGCTTCTTCTGAGAGAACAATCAGGGATATGTTCTTATGTTTTTTTAAAAAATGAATATAGAAATAGGCCATGCCCTCCTAAATTTCCTTGACAAAAGTAGTTACTGCTGTTCTCTTACATTGGGGACAGCATCATTAACAAGGTAGTGCTGGTACTCACACATGGCTAGAAGCTTTACTTGGTGCAACAGCCTGCCTGCTAACTAATACATTCTAGAGAAATAATATGCAGCACATACAGAACCTCTGTATAGCCAGATCTTCTTCTAAATTACATATTAACTATTTCTGTTATATTTTAAAAGCAATTTAGATGCAGGGGTCCTGTGTTATGAAAACAGAATGTGGAAATATTACCTATCTTATTGAGATAGGTAAGTTACTGATTTACCCAGTTATAAATTCCTAATACTGCAGTATAATTCTCCAAACTGGAATGGCAACATTATGAAAAGCTCTGCAGTGTAAATAAAAAAAGGAAAATAAAACTTGGTCAAATAATGTAACGTTACTCCATAGATCAAAAGAAAGTTTATCAAGGCAAGCAAAACTAATATAACTAATACAATATAAAAGTGGCTGTTAATTTTCATTATTCAAATAATTTTCCTTTCCTTATTAATGTTTAAAAATGCAATGAACATTAAGTCTTCCTAAACACAGTAAATCTCTGGTCAGCAGTTGTTTTTTCTCAAAGATCCCCACGATAAATTCTTGTGATGGGCAAAACTTGCTTGTTGGCACAGATGCTACTTCCACCATTCCTCTTACACAGGAACCTGGCACCCTCCAGATGTTTGTGACTGCAACTCTCATCATCCCTGACCACTGGCCATGCTGGCTGAGGCTGATGGGAGTTGAAGTCTAAAACATCTGGAGGGTACCTGGTTGGGAAATACTAATGGGGATATTAATCTGTAATCTGTAAAGTATAGCCTGTGTTTTAAAAACTGCAATACAGCAAGGAGGAGAAACAGTAAATCCCATTATACATGTGTAAGCTCATTCACAAAAAGAGGATCTCTAGATCAGGCCATCGCTTAAAAACGTAATGTAAAAATACTCCCCAAAACTAATGTGTAATTAACAAAAGCCCATAACACATACAAATCTTTTCTATGCTCAGCAGTTTGGCCAAGATTCAGATCCAAAATGTGCAGGTAAAAAGAGCAGATACAGACAGCAGTTGTCTGTGTTAACTCACTGAATTTGCTTAACACAAGCAGGGGGAGAAAGGGAGAGAAAAGCTACATTCCCAGGATCAAGACTGAAGTATAATTTGGCTGTTTGAAGGAGACATTTTTTGAACCTTCACAAGGCAAACCAACTTTAAAATGCCACACATATAGATGATTATCTAACAAAAATACAGATAAAAGCAATTTTGTTGCCAGTTTTCAAACCTGTAGGAAATTTACTGTAGGTTCCCAACTGCCACAAAAATATGTTACCATTTGCAAAATTTTCTCTTAAGAACTCTTTCTTAAATATGTATTTCAGCAATGTACAAATGTCTGTTATTGATCCTATATAAGCTGCTATGGTAATCTTTTTGGCTAAAGAGTGAGATAAAAATGCTTTACATACGTACATACATGAAACCAAACTTAATATGAGGGACACGAAATCATATTCAAATCACAGACATTATGGAAAATGTTATGTTATGGCATTTTTTTCCTTTGGTGTGGCCTGTTTTTATCATGATCTGTAATTTATACAATAACTTCAATGGTTTGAGCAGGCAGAAGACACAGTTGCTACCAGCTCCACCCTTTCTGCAAAGTGAGGATACATATGGTCATTACTACATAGTCATAATTTCTGCCATATCTGGAAAATGCACGTGATAAAGAATTGTATTTTTATAGTAATCTAGCATCTGTAACATGTTCTCTTTCCTTCTCCTCTTAAACAGGATACCAGATGAATAGGTGGATAATACCTGGATAACAGGTGCTGGACAACAACAACACATGCCCAGAAACTGGGGTAATCCATGGATCCAGCACAGACAGCACAAAGGCCAAGCTTGACAAAGCCGACCTTGAGCTTGTTCGGCTCAACAACTTGTCAGAAGCACCTTAAGAGTGGGGGGTGTTGTGAAGGAGCACGGAGCTGGGGAGTATCCAATGGGGAGGAGCTGTAGCTCAGTGGCAGAGCACATACTTTATATGCAGGTTTCAGGCATAAGACCCAACATCTTATTTTGGAGATTGGGTTCAGCACCTTGGACAGCTCATTTAGAGTTCTGACTAGTTCTGACTGAAACCCAGAGAGGATTCACAGTCCCACTGAAATCGGAGCCACCAGCCTCCGATTTCAGCTGGGAAAGATCCCTTTCTGAGATCCTGGAGAATCACTGCCAATCAGTACAGTAGACAACACTGGGCTAAATAGACCAGTGATCTGATTCAGTACAAATTAGCTTCATATGTTCAAAATCTCAAGAGAAAGCAAAACACACCTGTTGCTCTGCCCACAGTGCAGTAACAGCATCAAGTCCTGCAGTGAAGTTGTGCCTTGCTTCCAATGGGTGGGGAGACCCAGATCAACCACCTTTTCCCTGGCAAGCCTTTTCCATGTTGTATGACACAATAGGATAATACTTTCTCCCCTTTCATAGGGGAGCAAGATGACATAGAGAGATTAAAAGGGGCATATGCAAGTAGACCTGAAAAGCATGATTGAGTTATCTTGTACAATCTGGGAATCATGATTTGGTCCCATGCATGTGAGATTTATCACACGCATGCCATATTCAAACATTATAGGCTCCATGGCAGGACAAACTGTCTAATGTAGGTGGCAGGAAGGCACAATCCCACTGCCTTACAAAGTGTAGGGAGAAGATCAGAGAGAAAGTATCATCCGATCCAGGGCAGTGAACTTTTAAAAGTGGGTGGAACTACAATTTTCAAGAGTTAATAAAATCCATTCTGAATGCTACCTAGTTACCTTTGATATAAAATGTTGAATGTGAAAACACAAGAAAAATATTTCATAAGTCAGATGATATTTATTTTAGATTTGTTTTCATAATTTTATATATAATTGTACCAATTTGGTATTGTTGTTGTTCAGTTGTTCACTCGTGTCCGACTCTTCGTGACCCCATGGACCATAGCACGCCAGGCCTTCCTGTCCTGCACTCTCTCCCAGAGCGTGCTCAAGTCCATATTCATTGCATCAGTGATGCTATCTAGCCATCTCATCCTCTGCCGTCCCCTTCTCCTTTTGCCTTCAGTCTTTCCCAGCATCAGGGTCTTTTCCAGAGAGTTTTCTCTTCGCATTAGGTGGCCAAAATATTGGAGCTTCAGCTTCAGGATCTGTCCTTCCAATGAGCACTCAGGGTTGATTTCCTTTAGGATGGACTGATTTGACCTCCTTGCAGTCCAGGGGACTCGTAAGAGTCTTCTCCAGCACCACAGTTCGAAAGCATAAATTCTTCGGCGCTCAGCCTTCCTTATAGTCCAGCTCTCACAGCCATACGTTACTACTGGGAAAACCATAGCTTTGATTAGACGGACCTTTGTCGGCAAGGTGATGTCTCTGCTTCTTACTATGCTGTCTAGGTTTGCCATAGCTTTCCTCCCAAGGAGCAAGCGTCTTTTAATTTCATGGCTACAGTCACCGTCTGCGGTGATCTTGGAGCCCAAGAAAATAAAATCTGTCACTGCTTCCATTTCTTCCCCTTCCATATGCCAGGAAGTGATGGGGCCAGATGCCATGATCTTCATTTTTTTAATGTTGAGTTTCAAACCAGCTTCTGCACTCTCCTCTTTCACCCTCAACAAGAGGCTCTTGAGATCCTCTTTGCTTTCTGCCATTAGGGTGGTATCATCTGCGTATCTGAGGGTGTTGATAATTCTCCCGGCAATCTTAGTTCTGACCTGTGATTCATCCAACCCGGCGTTTCTCATGGTGTACTCTGCATATAAGTTAAATAAGCAGGGCGACAATATGCAGCCTTGTCGTACTCCTTTCCCAGTTTTGAACCAATTGGTTGTTCCATGTCCAGTTCTTACTGTTGCTTCTTGACCTTCGTACAGGTTTCTCAGGAGACAGGTAAGGTGGTGTGGTACCCCCATCGCTTTCAGAATTTGCCAGGCACTCTGTCTATCAGGTCTAATCCCTTAAATCTATTTGTCACCTCCACTGTATATTCATAAGGGATATGATTTAGGTCATACCTGAATGGTTTAGTGGTTTTCCCTACGTTCTTCAATTTCAGCTGAAATTTTGCGATAAGAAGCTCATGATCTGAGCCACAGTCAGCTCCAGGTCTTGTTTCTACTGACTGTATAGAGCTTCTCCATCTTTGGCTGCAAAGGACATAATCAATCTGATTTCAATAGTGACCATCTGGTGAGTCTTCTCCAGCACCACAGTTCGAAAGCATCAATTCTTCGGCACTCAGCCTTCCTTATAGTCCAGCTCCCACAGCCATATGTTACTACTGGGAAAACCATAGCTTTGATTAGACAGACCTTTGTTGGCAAGGTGATGTCTCTGCTTCTTCCTATGCTGTCTAGGTGTGGCATAGCTTTCCTCCCAAGGAGCAAGCGTCTTTTAATTTCATGGCTACAGTCACCATCTGCGGTGATCGTGGAGCCCAAGAAAATAAAATCTGTCACTGTTTCCATTTCTTCCCCTGCTATATGCCAGGAAGTGATGGGGCCAGATGCCATGATCTTCGTTTTTTTAATGTTGAGTTTCAGACCAGCTTTTGCACTCTCCTCTTTCACTCTCAACAACAGGCTCTTTAGATCCTCTTCGCTTTCTGCCATTAGGGTGGTATCATCTGCGTATCTGAGTTTGTTCATAATTCTCCTGGTAATCTTAATTCCGACCTGTGATTCATCCAACATGATGTACTCTGCATATAAGTTAAATAAGCAGGGTGACAATATGCAGCCTTGTCGTTGTTGTTGTTGTTCAGTCGTTCAGTCGTGTCCGACTCTTCGTGACCCCATGGACCATAGCACGCCAGGCCTTCCTGTCCTGCGCTCTCTCCCGGAGCGTGCTCAAGTTCATATTCATTGCATCCGTGATGCTATCTAGCCATCTCATCCTCTGCCGTCCCCTTCTCCTTTTGCCTTCAGTCTTTCCCAGCATCAGGGTCTTTTCCAGGGAGTTTTCTCTTCGCATTAGGTGGCCAAAATATTGGTACTCCTTTCCCAATTTTGAACCACTCGGTTGTTCCATGTCTGGTTCTTACTGTTGCTTCTTGACCCTCGTACAGGTTTCTCAGGGGACAGGTAAGGTGGTCTGGTACTCCCATCTCTTTCAGAATTTGCCACAGTTTGTTGTGAACCACACAATCAAAGGCTTTAGCGTAGTCAATGAAGCAGAAATAGACATTTTTCTGGAATTCTCTTGCTTTCTCCATGATCCAGCGAAAGTTGGCGATTTGATCTCTGCCTCTTCGAAACCCAGCTTGTACTTCCGGTAGTTCTCGGTTCACATACTTCTCAAGCCTAGCTTGTAGGATTTTGAGCATCACCTTGCTGGCTTGTGAAATGAGCGCAATTGTACGGTAGTTTGAACACTCTTTGGCGTTGCCCTTCTTTGGAATTGGAATGTAAACTGACCTTTTCCAGTCTTGTGGCCATTGTTGAGTGTTCCAAATTTGTTGGCATATTGAGTGCAGCAGTTTAACAGCATCATCTTTTAGGATTTTAAATAGCTCAGCTGGAATACTGTCATCTCCGCTAGCTTTGTTGTTACTAATGCTTCCTAAGGCCCACTTGACTTCACTCTCGAGGATGTCCAGCTCAAGTTCAGTGACCGCACTATCATGGCTATCAGGGACATTCAGATCTTTCCTGTATAGTTCTTCTGTGTATTCTTGCCACCTCTTCTTAATCTCATCTGCTTCTGTTAGGTCCCTGCCTTCTTTGTCCTTTATCATGCCTGTCTTTGCACAAAACGTTCCCTTGAGATCTCCAATTTTCTTGAAGAGATCTCTAGTCTTTCCCATTCTGTTGTTTTCCTCGATTTCTTTGCATTGTTCATTTAAGAAGGCCTTCTTGTCTCTCCTTGCTATTCTCTGGAACTCTGCATTCAGTTGGATATAACTTCCCCTTTCTCCCTTGCTTTTCGCTTCCCTTCTTTCGTGAGCTACTTGTAAAGCCTCATCAGACAGCCACTTGGCTTTCTTGCATTTCTTTTTCTTTGGGATGGATTAAGTTGCTGCCTCCTGAACAATGTTACGGACCTCCGTCCATAGTTCCTCAGGCACTCTGTCTATCAGGTCTAATCCCTGAAATCTATTCCTCACCTCCACTGTATATTCATATGGGATATGATTTAGGTCATACCTGAATGGTTTAGTGGTTTTCCCTACGTTCTTCAATTTAAGCTGAAATTTTGCAAGAAGCAGCTCATGATCTGAGCCACAGTCAGCTCCAGGTCTTGTTTTAACTGACTGTATAGAGCTTCTCCATCTTTGGCTGCAAAGGACATAATCAATCTGATTTCGATAGTGACCATCTGGTGATGTCCATGTGTAGAGTCGCCTCTTGTGCTGTTGGAAAAGGGTGTTTGCTATGATCAGCGTATTCTCTTGGCAAAACTCTATTAGCCTTTGTCCTGCTTCATTCTGTACACCAAGGCCATGCTTGCCTGTTATCCCGGTGGTTTCTTGACGTCCTACTTTAGCATTCCAATCCCCTATGATGAAGAGGACATCTTTTTTTGGTGTTAGTTCTAGAAGGTGTTGTAGGTCTTCATAGAACCGATCAACCTAAACTTATTCGGCATCAGTGGTTGGGGCATAGACTTGAATTACTGTGATGTTGAATGGTTTGCCTTGGATTCGTACTGAGATCATTCTATCATTTTTAAGACTGTACCCCAGTACTGCTTTTCCCACCCTTTTGTTGACTATGAGTGCTACTCCATTTCTTCTAAGGGATTCTTGCCCACAGTAGTAGATATGATGGTCACCTGAATTAAATTCGCCCACGCTTGTCCATTTTAGTTCCCTGATTCCCAAGATGTCGATGTTCAATCTTGCCATCTCACGTTTGACCACCTCCAGCTTACCTTGATTCACTGATCTTACATTCCAGGTTCCTAAACAATATTGTTCTTTACAGCATCGGATTTTCTTTTCACCACCAGACACATCCACAGCTGAGTGTCCTTTTGGCTTTGGCCCAGCCGCTTCACTCTTTCTGGTGCTACTTGGAAATTCGCTCTGCTCTTCCCCAGTAATATATTGGACACCTTCTGACCTGAGGGGCTTATCTTCCGGCGTCATATCTTTTAGCCTTGTGATATGTTCCATGGGGTTTTCTTGGCAAGAATACTGGAATGGGTTGCCATTTCCTTCTCCAGTGGACCACACTTTGTCAGAACTCTCTGCCATGACCTGTCCGTCTTGGGTGGCCCTGCACGGCATAGCTTATGGCTTCACTGAGTTACGCAAGCCCCTTCGCCACAACAAGGCAGTGATACATGAAGGGGACCAATTTGGTATACATGGTACCAAATTTAACTCCAAGGGGTAAGATTTACAACTCTAATAGTTCCAAAATTGGGTACAAAGTCTTGAATAACCTAACAGTAAAAATACAGCATATTTCTGTCTCTGAACTGTCTCAGAGTTTACTCCCCAGGTGCAGACAAAAGAATCCTTCCTATCCCTACATTCTTAGGAAGCCTGTTCAGGAATGGAAAGAATGTTTTATGTTATTTTATTTTTAAAAACCAATTCCATTCAGCTCTACAAGAATAGAAGAATCCCCAGCTATGTTAAACTTCTGTGCTATGTGACCTTGCTTTAGAAATACACAATTAAACTTAAATAGTATAAATGTATTAACAAGTTCAGCGAATGATCCCCCCCTTTTATTTCATTCCTGCCAATCAATCACCTTATATAGACACTGCTCTATAAATGAACAAACAGGAATCAAGGGCAGTTGCCTAAAACACCCATTTTCTCCAGGGCTCCAGACCAATAATGGATTCTCTTCTGAGTAAATACATTTCATTGCCCTGAAGCATGCAGAAAATATGTGCTCAGCTCATTGACCGTTCCCACATGATGTGAACTCATAGCATGCAGAAATCCCATAAACATGTGAGGAACTATTCTCATGTAATACTATATATATGAAAAGCCAGCGCAACCACAAAGTTTGACATGAAGATAGGCCTATATTTCTTTCACTCTTGCCTGATATAGAAATATGTTAGAAAGGACTTTCCTGCTGCAAGGCAGAATTATTCAAGTGGTAGAGAAGAACTTGATTTGATGCACATCTCACTCATCAGGTAGCAAGCTAATTTTGTAGAATGAATATACATAGCGGTGAGTGCTAGGGATAGTTAAGCAGATTCTTTGGTTTACCAGTCACTCTGCTGCCTAAGCTCACAGAGCTGGTCTCAGACCTGGTGTTGGATGGGACTGTCCCCCCCAAATACACACCTCTTTTGGTCTTCAGGGATTTATACACTCATGAAAGAGTTCCCTTGTCTGGTGAGGTTCAGGATTTCATGGCTACCATGACAGGCATGGAACTACCTCAATGTATATCAGGCTGGTCATGCATTCAATTTGGCATTTTCTGCTGAGCTTAATGAGGGGATTTCTGTATAGGAGCCTCTCTTTTTTGGCCTCCTTTATCATGGACAGATCATTGCCTGGTGAATGCAGTTCTCAGAGAGCTCTCTGACCTCCAGAAAAATGGGAGACCAATTAAAGCAGTCCATACTTGGAGGTTCCTAGTGCCTAAGAACTTCAAGGACACTCTCAGGGAGATGCCATGCCAGCCACCATGATGGGTTCCCTTGTTGAAGTCCAGCTGATTTCTGGAATAAGGAGCTGACCCAATGTGTTGACAAAATTGTTCCTAGATGCCCTTCCCCTCAGCAGCAGGGAGTTTTGTGGGGACCTCCCAGAGATAAAGTGGTTGGGATAATGGTTAGAGTACACGTGGCAGAGCACTCAGGGGGAATCCATCCAAACATGGCTTGCAGCTGATTTGAAGGCTCACTCTGGCATTGCTGGCAGCAAGGGAGTTTTACTCTTTTGCCATCATTGCATTTGCAATGTGTCATCCAGCAGAGCTATTCCTTGTTTTATAAATTTTATAAGCTGCCTCAGGAGGGATGACTTTTTTTTATCAGTAACCTTTGTTTTTACTGAGCTTTTAATGAATATGTAGTTACTGAATTTTATGGTATCTGTTCTCTATGGTTTTTATCTTGCACACCACCTTTAGAGGGTTTAACCCTTGAAGTCAGCCTAAAAATAATTTTAAATAAACAATTAAATAAAATTTGACATGTCAAGTCTCTTTACAAGAACAAAAGAGCTGGATTAGACAAAAGGTATATCAAGGGCGCAATCTTTCGCAAGTTTAGACAAAAAAGGCCTACAACTGGCTGAGGCATGCTGGGAGTTGTGGGCCTTTTTTCTGTCTAAATATGCATAGGATTGTGCCTTAAGTCTAGCATCCTTTTTCCCACAGTAGTCAACCAAAATCCTCCGTTAAGCCCTGCTGCCATTCCCCAGGAACTGGCACTCAGAAACATACTACATTTGAACATGGGTATTCAGGAATGGCATACACACAGAAACCCACATTGCCTTTTGACAATGCCAGTGTCAGACGAGACTGCAGGTTTACTTAATACTGTGCAACTCTTACTCAAAATGGCTACTGATCTGGGTTCAGTTCTGTTTCCCTCCATGAAGCCAGTCATTGAACACTTTTGTTCCTATGGCAGTAACAACTTGTGTGTAGTCTCTCACCTTGCTCTTTCTCCTCACAGGCTCCAAATACATGTGCAAGGCTGAAAAACTCATCACTTTCAGGATGGTGGAAGCCAAACAGTACTAATGAGTTGTGTTGTTTTAAACTACATAGTTGGGTTTCCCTTGCCAGCTCCATGAGCTGTACAGAGGCAAGAGTGACTCTTTAAAGAATAGCTTGTTAGTGACCTGATGGGCAGCAGACCCATCAAGAAACAAAGCATTCAATAGCGCAGAATGTTAAATGGGAACGGGGTGGGAGAGATGCCCCACAAGAGAGGCATGAGAAACCAAATGCTATTTGCTTTACAGACAATGCTTTGTCTATTAATTGTAGTAGTGGAATGAATACTTGAGTGGTAACACATGCATCTCTTCCCCTGCACAGCTGACTGCTGTATCATGCTCTATAATGTCCTTTAAAAGCACCTCAGGTTCATTTGCAAAATTACAGGTCACATGAATATGTCCCTATAAGCACATAACAAGCTTATATACACTTACACAAATCCCAAGAATACTGAGTAATAAAGTATGTGTGTTTAAACCAGAAACCTTGCTCTATGTCAGATGTGAAAATAAGCATTTTAATATGGAAATACAGGTAATTATACAATGCCAGTTTAAGACAAATATAGCCAGATCCATAACAAGAGGTCGAAGCCTTACCTTGCCTTGTGCAACAAATTCAATGTCTCTTTAGTCAGCTTAATGGTGGGATGTGCTTTTCATAAACATGGTTGATACAGTTTTGTAGATTAGCCAGAGACAACTTAATTGCCAGTGATATGGATGCTACCTTGCTTGCTTCCTGGAGACGAAAGGTATTGTTTTGCATTTGTGAACCATCTGTACTACCTAGGGAAAATAACAGTATACTTGAACTTAGGTTATCCACGCTATTGTATAATATATAACTGCTGCATCTCAAAGCTAAACTTCATCTAGGTTTTATCAAACACACACCTCACCAGTCCTATATTTATCTATGACCTTTCTAAACAAAGACATGAGTTACAAAAAAAAATAATTACACAGAAGGTAACCTATGTTACATTACTACACATGAGCTGCTTAACATAGTTTGGATGTTTGATAACACTTCATAGTTTGTGCTATGCAAAAATGTTGACCAGATGTTTCTTCAGCATCCTTCTAAATCACAAGGCAGAGGCATTCTTTTTTTTTTTTTAGGCCAGGGAAGGGGAGGATGTTAAATCAGCTGACACAAATGTAGCATTATTGTTTTATTAGGCTGTATGAAGGCATTTTACAGGAGCCCTATTGCCATTAGCAATAGCAAACATCACACATTTCCATTTGATATAAATAATAGATAAGGTACTTGACTGTCTGTGTTTGGTTTGATCAGATACCAAAATTATATCCCAAGGGTCAAGAAGTATCCATTCCTCCCAGAACACACTAATAGATCAGATGAGAAAAGGTAGCTCACTGCCCAGCATATGCTGTCTTTTTCCATACCCGTTAGTTCTTTCTGTTTTATCTCTCTCCTTAGAGTAAAGGGTGGGGAGGGGGAGGAACTTTCACCACTGACCAGACGTCATGACCTGGTGCAAAGCTTTCATACCACAAATTAGGCAAGAATGCTCAGAAAAAGAAGACACTGCAGCAACTTCCCCCTCCCCATAATTTATTATAGAGATGGTTTCCCAAATGCCTTTATTGTGCTACAAGAAGATAACGGGCAACAGAAGACAAGAATAAAGTACTAAGCTTCAGGGAGCTAAATGGTGGCAGTGAGAACAGCAGCAGAGTGTTATGGATGTGCTAGAAAGCAGGACATGATTAACACTTTAAGGGTGCAGTCCTATTGTTTATGCCCTGGGTACTCATAAGCCTCCCGCTCTGCATTTTAGCTAGACAGGCATTTTTGCCTGTCTAGCAGTGGTGTCGGAGAGAGTGGGGGGAGGCTGGGGACGGCTGGAGATAGCTTGTATCCCTGCTTTCCCAGTCCCCTCCCCACCCACTGGCACGCCCCCCTTTCCCACCTCTCCGAGCTCGTGTTTGTGATCTTGTGGAGGCAGCTAGTGCAGTTCTCTCCATGGACCGCTGTCTCTGGCCTCAGATCAAGAAATCTAAAAAATCCTATGGCCCCCCAGACACCCACCGGCAGGCCCCCCAGAAAAATCCTATCCCCCCCCCATTGCTCTCTAAATTTAATTTTATATATATATTTATTTTGTATATTTCTTTTAAAATGTATATCAGGTCCTGTAGTTCAAAATGTTCATAGTAGCTTACAACGAATTTCTGATAATAAAAAGCCTGCACAAATAAAAAGGTCTTACCCTGCTGAAAGGTACGGAGGCTGAACATTGCCTGGAATTTGAAACTAATGTTCAGTGGCTTTTGTGGTGTGTTCTGGGTGAAAGCTGGGACTATGCAGGTATGTGTGTCAGTCTGTATGTTTCTGATATAGGGTGATGCTTATATATCCATTATGTCGTTGCACTGTCATATCCAGAAAGTGGACCTGTTGCATGGACTGTTATAAGCTCAGTTTGATACTGGGGTGGAAATTACTGAAGTCCTGGTGGAACTTCATCAGGGCCTCCTGTCTATGGGTTCAGACTCAAAGTTTAAGGATCTAAATCAGGCATTTCTCAGACTACTATACCCACCCAACAAAGTGAGAAAACAGATAAGCAGGGCCAAACTGGTACCCAGGGATAATCTACTACAGGACAGACCCAGAAAAGAAAACAACAGAACACCACCTGTTGTCACCTATAGTTCCCAAATAAGACCACTCAAATCTATCATCAGTGATCTACAACCCATCTGGACAATGACACTTCCCTCTCCCAGGCCTTGGGTGATAGCATGTGAATATAAATCTGCCAATTCAAGGCTAAAATGTCATGCATCTGATGAAGCGGTCAGTGTTCACAAAAGTTTATGCCAGAATAAATGTGTCAGTCCTAAAAGTGCCATAAGATTCTTGGTGTTTTTTTTGCTGCAACAGATTAACATGACTTCTCCTCTGGGAAGCCTTTTAAAATAAGTGTATAGGTAAGGGGTAGGTTTCATTAAGAAAGAAATTTGCATGGCTCTTCAGTACAATACCCATGGTTACTTCCAATTGTAACAATTAAATCATTTGTTAACAGCTCAGTTTTGTTAAATAAAGAAAGAGGCGTCGTTGATCTCAATTGAACTGAACAAAGGTATAGCACCACCTTTTGGTCTGTTTGCTGTAAAGTATTTCCCATTTTTCAATTACGATTAAAATCCTGTGCAGTTTGTGCAACTATGTCCATTGAAATAAATGGTCTTGCATTTGGAGGCCCTGATAATACTTGGTATTAGGCTGCCCAAACCTCATTCCCATCCACTCCTTAGCCAGAGACTGGATTGTATGCACTAGTATGTCTAGGTATGTGTGACTTCTGGGCCACATCTACATGGCACCGCTTTGACCCCCCACCCCATTGCAACTGTGCAACAATGAGGCTTCAAATCACCATGCCCTGCGATACACTCATGATGTGTTGCGCGCTTCCCTTACAGACTCGCTGTGCCCTTTTTTTTGCCATTATACTGAAACGCGCAGCCCCGTGAGTGTGGGGGTGTGACAATTCAGTGGCTGTTTTGTATTTGAGGGGTTCTGCTGTCTTTCCGACCCCTTTTAGGTAAAAATTGGGTGTTTTGTGCTCCTTATTTTCACACCATCAGTTTGTCAGTTCCCCAGCCTGAGACTCGCAAAGGTTCGCACTCACAAGTGTGAACACTACATGCCTAGCCTTTGCTCCAAAACAGTGGCTGGAGTGATGTTGTTCCTCCCCTAAGACCCCTCCCCCCAGCCCTTGGGTACTGAGTCCAAAAGCAACCGTTGTGAAGATACAAAGCTGCAAATATATGTGAAAGTGTGATTAAATATGAAAACACCCCTTGGTGCCTCTGTAACTGAGCAGCTGCGAAGGGATGGAGGGAGTAAAGGGGCATCACAGAGTGACGCAGGCACTACCCACACCTACAACACACCCACTGCAAAATGCGAAGTCGGTTTGGGGAAGGGCCAAATGGCTCACAAGTGCAGGGAAACCCATAGCAAACAAAAAACATTGCAGCAAAACAACTCCTTGGAACTCCGCATTTTCCGGGCGAAAACCACGGGTGGCTGCGAAGTCACAACTGTGTCATGTATCACAAGGGACCTTGACTCGCCCCCGCCCCGGAGAACAAGTCAGATGTAGATAGGCCCCTGGACTCTCAGGGTGGGTGAATTAGAGTTATATAGTGGTCTTACTAAATGTGCATCCAGTCATGGCCCTCCACCATCTTTAGCTAATTGACTGGCATTCTGGACAATTGTTGTGCCCTACAATATTTGCTTGTGTTTTGTGCAAATGTGCATCCTATTGAAATTTTGGCTATTTGTGCTCCCATCACTTTTGTTCTGATATTGATTTGCCATTTATCTCTTTGTTGCTTTCAGTTTGGTGATGGTTTAATTACCAGTACTGTTGTGGCTTATGGTGACCACAAAGAACTATATGTTCAGCCATACAGGATGACATGTAGTCATATGTTCTCATACATTAACTGCTCTCTAAATGCCATTAGACTACACCGAGCGGGCAACTTTGGGAGGTCCAGGGGCCATTTTCACCCCCAGGACTCTCCCCCCCATGGGTCACTAACACACCCTTGTGGGTGCCGAAAAAAGAAAAAGAAAATGATTCCCGGAGCTGCTGTGGAGCACCGATCTGGTCAAAATTAGCTTATTTGCAGGTTAATTCTGACAGTTTGGCCTCTCTGTATGAATACTGCATGCCATTTTGTTTGTAAAAAAAAAAAAGAAAACCTTAAAAAAATTAGGGTGGTGGCAGGGGCCACACTGGGGGCCATAGGGACTGCATGTTGCCAACCCCTTGGCTACACATGACTGCAATATGTTGAATGCTGTAGACATTTTGCCAGTTATATTCATATATTTTCTTTTGAACTCTGTAGAAATTATTTTTCAACCTATAGCTGAATTGACACAGTTTCCAACAACTCATTATATACAACAATGAAGTGTCTAAGAGCTGAGGACACCTGCGTATTCACAACCTTTTCCTTCAGTGCCATAAGACCTTGGAACTGTAATCAAATACTGTGCATATAGTCTTATTTTTCACATTATTAAATCCTGTCTGCAATGTCCTGGGTTACATTTGAAATTCTTGTGTAGATATAGAACAGAAACTGGTGTGTGAATGGAGCAATGGACAGGGAGAAAAGATATGTTTACCAAGTAGCTCTTGATGTTCATCCTTTTAAAAGTAATAAATATACAATCTCGTTTAGTATCCTATTTTGATTCTTCTTTTCCTTAGAACTCAGCATTTTTACTCACCTCCACTTCACTGTTTCTTTTTATTCTCTCTCAGTCTCAGTACATCAAAACAATACACCAGATGGCCATTTTCACAAGAATCCTGCTACCTTCTTCCATTGCTCATTGCTAAATACAGCTCGTGCCATCTTACAAAAGCCAGACCACTTTCATTAGATTCGACTTCAAACTACCATCTGGCGCAATCACACAGAGATTATTGGAGTATATTCAGTTTTAATATGTCAGAACATTCTCTCGGAGCATGTGCACTAATAGATCATGTACTCCTCAGATCATCACCAGGGGCCTCCATTTTTAACCATGTTAATCTATTCCATGTTGAACTCAGTTCTCTTACAAGAAGAGACAGAGCAGTCCCTTTAATATAACATAAAGAATCCAGTTCCATCCTTATTGGCATCCCCTGCAAATATTTACCAAGGCCACTGTGTGAACAGAATGCTGGACTAGATGGATCCTTGGTCTGATCCTGCATGGCTCTACTTATGTTCTTAAGTTTTATCCAAGGACATCACGATAGGGTAGATACAGCAATACCATTTTATTTTTGTGCAAACTGACAAGTCTACTTCTTTGGAATTTATTTTCATGACAACCTTTTGAGACAGGGTTGAGAGCTAGCGTTGATTCCAGGTTCAATCACCACTGTCTGCAGGTAGGGCTGGAAAACCATCTGCCTGAAAACCTGGAGAGCCACCACCAGTCAGTGTCGACAGTACTGGACTAGATGGACCAACGGCCTGACTCAGCATAAGGGAGCTCCCTATGTGACCATGGCTGACTGGGAATTTGAACTCAAGTTCTCCTGGTTCAAGTCCAACATTATCCATTAGAATTCACAAGAAAAAAAAAATCTAGAATGTAAAATTTTAAAATGCAGTGAACGGGCAGTGCATACTCTCTCATGTAGGGGAAAAAAATCTAAGCACAAGAAAGAGATGTCAGGGTGGACACTGAGCCCATGGAGTCCCAGAGTAGTTCTGATTCTGAGGAAGAGCAGTCGCTCCTGGGAGAGGAGCGCGCGCCTCTTTCCCAGGGCCCACAGCTGACGGAGATTCCTCCCACCAGCATTCCTAGTTTAGAAAGCAGTCCAGGGAGTGACCGAGCGCAGATAGCAGGCTTGGTGGATGCGCGACGCAGACGCAGAGAGCGGTGCCAGATGGAGGGTGCGGAAAGGAGGCGCAGTGCCCGGTTGGCGCGCAAACAACGGCTGCGCCCCGAGGATCCAAGGGAAAAGGGGAGGGACTCTCCCTAGTCCTTAAGTTCAGGGGTCTGCCAGTAATTCCCTTTCAAACGGGGACCAACTGTTCCAACTTAGGGCATAGGTACTGTGCTGCTCAGATCTAGTTGCAAACAGTATAGTTGTTAAGTTGTAAAAGAAGAATAAAGCTTTGAAAGGAATCCCTTTGTCTGTGTCTGGACTTGGCTACTGGATTAGACTGAGAGAGGCCTCCAAGGAGCCCTTGACAAGAGAATACATATCTTGGAATGGATATTTGGCAATGGAGACTGGTGGCTCCTATGTCAGCGGGGCAGAGGATACACTCTGGGTTTCAGTCAGAACTCCAAAGGAGCTATATAAGGTGCTGAACCCATTTTGGGGATAGGGGTCAGTACTTTGGATAGATCCTTTAGAGTTCTGACTGGTTCTGACTGAAACTCAGAGAACATTCACTGCCCTACTGACACAGGAGCCACCAGCCTGCACTGATATTTGGAAACATCTACTATGCATCCTCAGGACCCAGTTCATACATGGATCCCCCAAGGTCTTTTTATCTAGTTCCAAGCAGCTGCAGAAGACTGTAAATTTGGTTAGGGAAGGGGCACTGGTGCAGTGGGTTAAACCTTTTCACCTTATGCCATTTCCCAGCTGGTGCTATGGGGGGTGGGGGAGAGACAGGTACATCATCTGTACCTGTTTATTTTCCTCCACTGAGCTATTCAAAGGAAAGGTGCTTTTAACTGGAAAAATAGTGTGGGGTGAAAACAAGAATACCTGTGCTCCTGAGGCACCATTTGATCAAACTAGAAGCCACATACAGCTGCGTTGAAGTAAAACCAATAAAGGAGATCCTGAACATGGATCTCCTCTATCCACATAAATAATATGCTCCTTTTCAGTTGTGTGAGAAGTCATTCTTCCACTATTTGGCGGGATTTGGTTATGGCTATGGTAGTCTGACAGCATCTTAAGCAACATAGCTCATCTGCTTAGCAATAGAAAGGGTGGGGAATAAACCAGAGAAGATGAAATATGTGTGAAATTAAAATAAGAGGCAGAAGCTGACAAAAATAATAAATTACCTTAAAAAGGAAAGAAGAGTTTCTCATGTTCCGCTATTGTAGCACAATAAAAGCTAGAAGCTATTTTAAAATCACAAATGTGCATGTTTTGTGTATGTAAAGCAACATACAGACAATTTAAGAGCTCTCTTTAAGTGATCCTATGCTAACTTCACTGAACACTTCACAGCCCTTTTAGCATAGTGAGATGTGGGTTGACTCACTTCAGAGTGTAGTTCAGCCTGCAATGAACCGATTGCTTCACCATGTGCCCCAATCTAAGGGAATGACAGGCATGTGTATCCTAGCGTATCCGGGCATGTATGTATTTTTCTATGGTTTATATCATTTTATCAGTGCCTTTTGAATATAGAAAACACTTTTTAGTGGTATAGCAGCCACCACAAAGATTATGCTTTGCACTCCACCTTTCTTCCATAGATATCAAGCTTTGTAAATATCACCAAACCCTTTTGCAGTTACAATGCCTACAAATGGCTCTTGTGTGAGCTTATGAAGTGTATTACTTCTTTCGAGTACATTTTGTTTCAAGCCTCTTTTTAGTAAGGCATGTTCTAAAATAACAAAGAGCAATGTAAAACAAGTCAGACTTCTAAATTAAAGACCATTATGTTTCTCCAGAAAATCTGCTATAAATAGTTTTTACTTGGGAATATAACAAGCAAAAAGAATACTATATTAGTCCTGTGATTTTATTCAAATGTAGCACACATTTGACAATCACCACTTCCCAAATTGTTTCAACAGCGGTTATTCAAGCTGAAGAGATACTTAAACACTTTTTTCCGAATGTTAACATCAAGTAATCCAATCATTCCTTTTTATGTACAAAACAAATATGCTATAGCAGCGGTCTCCAACCTTTTTGGCACCAGGGGCCAGTTTCGTGGAAGACAATTTTTCCACGGACCGGGGGGGATGGTTAAATGTAAGCGCATTACATTTATTCTGTACTTTATTTCTATTATTATTACTACCCCCCACCCCCCAGAATCCCCCCAGGATGGAACCTACCTGGCGGCAGCTAGTCCGGGTCTGTCCGCTGCTGTCCACCCACTGCGCCCGGACTGCGGACGCAAATGGCATCCGGCATAGCCAACGCCATTTGCATCCCTGTTCTTCAAGTAATAGCCTACATAAATATTTACGTAGCCTATTACTGCAAAGAACAGGGACGCAAATGGCGCCCGCTACTACTTTACTTACTAACATTTTAAATTCTTCATTATTTATCAACAACACTTATAATCCAGTTTAGAACTACTGTTACTAATGAGTTATAAATATCATTGATAATCCAGTTTAGAATTGTTACTGCTCAGGTATTATTATTATTATTATTATTATTATTATTGATAATCCAGTTGTATTAGATACAGCGCACACTTAACCATAAGTGTGTATCCGATAAAAAAGAGGTACAGTTGGAGGCGCAGAGAACAAGATAAATCAATCAATTTAACTTTGGTCTGTAAAATCAAAACTAGGCTAGATAGGTAGGGACTTCCCTCAGAATATAGGAGTGATTTAATAAACAATTCCAAACTAAACTGCTTGGGCGCAGGAGGGGAGCCAGACCGACGTTGCTGAAAGCAGCCAGGGCTTACCCGAAGAGTCAGCCCTGGCCGTCAAGGGGAAACCTGAAAGGCTGAGGCAATCACGCCAAGGCCGCGCCTTCCACCTTCGCCCTGCCCGTGTGAACCTTGCTCGCCCGCCCCCCCCCCCGTTCATGGCAAGGCAGCTGGGAAGGGCGTAGATTCCCCAGGAGCGCATCTCTGCTCTACCCAGTGCCAGGGCAGGGTTGGGGCCAAGGGAGTTTCCTGCTCTACTCCTTGGCCAAGTATAAAGAAAGCAGGCAAGAAAAAAAAGAGCCCCACTCCTAATTAAAAGTGTTCTCTCAGAAGCGCTGCTGCAAGCTCACCTCCCTTTGTATTACCCCCCCCCCCCTTGCTAGGAGCAAAATCCTCCTGCGGAAGGGAGGAGACAGCCGCCACCCGCTATGCCATTTGCTTCCCTGTTCTTTGCAGTAATAGGCTACGTAAAGATTTACGTAGCCTATTACTTGAAGAACAGGGACGCTCGCCCACTACTCACCTCCTGCTGTACGGCCCAGTTCCTAACAGGCCACAGACCGGTACCAGTCTGCTGCCTGGGGGTTGGGGACCCCTGGTTTACAAGCTTCAACAGGAAGTAACTACCCAATGCTTAAAACCAGACTCTAAAATGTTTGAAGATTCTCAAATGTATGGATTTAACCAGAAACTCCCTCTGTCTCCCTGCCTTCCCCCACAACATTTTAAGTTTCATTTTAAGCTGTAGAACTTCAACACATTTTAAGCTGTAGAACTTCATTAAGTATGCATATGCATGTAGAACATATTGAGAACACACCAAATGGTAGTATTTAACTAACATCACATGCAGCTAATGAACATGTTACACAGAGAAGAACAAATTACAGTTCTCTCCCAAGAGCCGCTTGGCATTTCACTTAATATTCACTGCTACCAATAACCGATGTGGCTTCTGTCGATGCAATCTACATACAAATAAACATGTGCAAAGTTATGGACTTTAACATAATGGCCTGGTTCACATGATCATGGAGGGGAAATAAGCCACCTTGGCTTATTTTCCCCACCCCCATACCCTGTGCATGCTGGTTGCATGCCAGGGAGATTTGCATAATTACCCTCAGCAGAGCAGTTTGTTGTGTCATGCGAACCCGGCCAGGGTGACTTGTTATAATGGGGAATAAGCCACCTGGAACCCTGCAACAGCCCATGGATTCTGGGTGGCTTGTTACCCATGGCAACAAGCCCCCTGGTCCAATTCATACAACATGACAAGCTGCGCTGCCAAGGGTAATCATGCAAATCCCCCCAGCATGCAACCAGCACACACAGGGGGAGGTAAGCCACCATAGCTCATTGCCCCCTGCATGATTGTACGCATCATGATTGTACCTGCATGACCCCTTCATGGATCACTGCCTTGTTGTGGCGAAGGGGCTTGCGTAACTCACTGAAGCCATAAGCTACGCCGTGCAGGGCTACCCAAGACGGACAGGTCATGGCGGAGAGTTCTGACAAAATGTGGTCCACTGGAGAAGGAAATGGCAACCCACTCCAGTATTCTTGCCAAGAAAACCCCATGGAAGGTATCACAAGGCTAAAAGAGATGACGCCGGATGATGAGCCCCTCAGGTCGGAAGGTGTCCAATATACTACTGGGGAAGAGCAGAGGGTATTTCCAAGTAGCGCCAGAAAGAGTGAAGTGGCTGGGCCAAAGCCGAAAGGACACTCAGCTGTGGATGTGTCTGGTGGTGAAAAGAAAATCCGATGCTGTAAAGAACAATATTGTTTAGGAACCTGGAATGTCAGATCAATGAATCAAGGTAAGCTGGAGGTGGTCAAACATGAGATGGCAAGATTGAACATCGACATCTTGGGAATCAGTGAACTCAAATGGACAGGCATGGGCGAATTTAATTCAGGTGACCATTGTATCTACTACTGTAGGCAAGAATCCCTTAGAAGAAATGGAGTAGCACTCATAGTCAACAAAAGGGTGGGAAAAGCAGTACTGGGGTACAATCTCAAAAACGATAGAATGATCTCAGTACGAATCCAAGGCAAACCATTCAACATCACAGTAATTCAAGTCTGTGCCCCAACCACTGAGGCCGAAGAAGATGAGGTTGATTGGTTCTATGAAGACCTACAACACCTTCTAGAACTAACACCAAAAAAAGATGTCCTCTTAATCATAGGGGATTGGAATGCTAAAGTAGGAAGTCAAGAAATCACCGGGATAACAGGCAAGCATGGCCTTGGTGTACAAAATGAAGCAGGAGAAAAGCTAATAGAGTTTTGCCAAGAGAACATGCTGATCATAGCAAACACTCTTTTCCAACAGCACAAGAGGCGACTCTACACATGGACATCACCAGATGGTCAATATCGAAATCAGATTGATTATGTCCTTTGCAGCCAAAGATGGAGAAGCTCTATACAGTCAGTAAAAACAAGACCTGGAGCTGACTGTGGCTCAGATCATGAGCTGCTTCTTGCAAAATTTCGGCTTAAATTGAAGAACGTAGGGAAAACCACTAAACCATTCAGGTATGACCTAAATCATATCCCTGATGAATATACAGTGGAGGTGAGGAATAGATTGCAGGGATTAGACCTGATAGACAGAGTGCCTGAGGAATTATGGACGGAGGTCCGTAACATTGTTCAGGAGGCAGCAACTCAATCCATCCCAAAGAAAAAGAAATGCAAGAAAGCCAAGTGGCTGTCTGAGGAGGCTTTACAAGTCGCTGAGGAAAGAAGGGAAGCAAAAAGCAAGGGAGAAAGGGGAAGATATATCCAACTGAATGCAGAGTTCCAGAGAACAGCAAGGAGAGACAAGAAGGCCTTCTTAAATGAACAATGCAAAGAAATCGAGGAAAACAACAGAATGGGAAAGACTAGAGATCTCTTCAAGAAAATTGGAGATCTCAAGGGAACGTTTTGTGCAAAGATGGGCATGATAAAGGACAAAGAAGGCAGGGACCTAACAGAAGCAGATGAGATTAAGAAGGGGTGGAAAGAATACACAGAAGAACTATACAGGAAAGATCTGAATGTCCTTGATAGCCATGATAGTGCGGTCACTGAACTTGAGCCGGACATCGTAGAGAGTGAAGTCAAGTGGGCCTTAGGAAGCATTAGTAACAACAAAGCTAGCTTAGATTAGTCACTAGGTGGCACTGGGCTTAGTTATATCTGGGTGGAGTCAGGAGTTTCCTGTTAATTGATTTGATTTACATCCCACCTTTCTGCCAAGGAAATGGTGCTCAAGTTTGCTGATAATAATAAAAAAACTGACTTTTACCAAAACTTTGGTAAAAAATCATAAAATAAATACATTAAAATGCAACAATAAAAGAATATAAACCAATGGGCCAGATTACATGCCAAAGGCCTGCTTGAAGGCCTGCAGAAGAACAGCAGAGAGGAGGCCAACCTAGCGTTCCTCAACAAGGAGTTCCAAAACCTGGGAGCAGCTGCATTAATGTTCATTATATCTGCATTCATAAATACATCATACACAGATCAATCCAAATGGCTTTGGTGAACTAGTCACTATATTTGCTTGTTGCCGCCTGATTATTTTTAAATGTTTGAAGCATGCATGAACATCAAAAGAGAACAGCATATAAATCTTAGGAAACTATCAATTATTCAAAAGCTTAGTTTCTCTTGTGCTCTCTTATAAGTGGGTCACCATGACAACATCACACTTCACTTCCTAATCTTAAATAAGTGAACTGTGCAAACCAATATTACCTTCAACAGTTGTATTACTTCATATGACACTGTATTGCCACATAATCACTCGACACATCTCAGTATTTGAATGCAGTTTCATTTTTTAGGTTCTCTAGTGGGCTTTAGGAAGCATTACTAACAACAAAGCTAGCGGAGATGACAGTATTCCAGCTGAGCTATTTAAAATCCCAAAAGATGATGCTGTTAAGGTGCTGCACTCAATATGCCCACAAATTTGGAACACTCAACAGTGGCCACAAGACTGGAAAAGGTCAGTTTACATTCCAATTCCAAAAAAGGGCAACGCCAAAGAGTGTTCAAACTACCGCACAATTGCGCTCATTTCACATGCCAGCAAGGTGATGCTCACAATCCTACAAGCTAGGCTCCAGCAGTATGCGAACTGAGAACTACCGGAAGTACAAGCTGGGTTTCGAAGAGGCAGAGGAACAAGAGATCAAATCGCCAACTTTCGCTGGATCATGGAGAAAGCAAGAGAATTCCAGAAAAACGTCTATTTCTGCTTCATTGACTACGCTAAAGCCTTTGATTGTGTGGATCACAACAAACTCTGGCAAATTCTTAAAGAGATGGGAGTACCAGACCACCTTACCTGTCTCCTGAGAAACCTGTACGAGGGTCAAGAAGCAACAGTAAGAACCAGACATGGAACAACCGATTGGTTCAAAATTGGGAAAGGAGAACGAGAAGGCTGCATATTGTCACCCTGCTTATTTAATTTATATGCAGAATACATCATGAGAAACGCTGAGGTGGATGAATCACAGGTCGGAATTAAGATTGCC
Source organism: Heloderma suspectum (assembly GCF_057233095.1). Classification (NCBI taxonomy): domain Eukaryota; kingdom Metazoa; phylum Chordata; class Lepidosauria; order Squamata; family Helodermatidae; genus Heloderma; species Heloderma suspectum. The sequence goes on along the minus strand of NC_139460.1, from coordinate 38,985,036 downwards.
GGGAGAATTATCAACAACCTCAGATACGCAGATGATACCACCCTAATGGCAAAGCGAAGAGGATCTAATGAGCCTCTTGTTGAGGGTGAAAGAGGAGAGTGCAAAAGCTGGTCTGAAACTCAACATTAAAAAAACGAAGATCATGGCATCTGGCCCCATCACTTCCTGCCATATAGAAGGGGAAGAAATGGAAGCAGTGACAGATTTCATTCTCTTGGGCTCCAAGATCACCGCAGACGGTGACTGTAGCCATGAAATTAAAAGACGCTTGCTCCTTGGGAGGAAAGCTATGGCAAACCTAGGCAGCATAGTAAGAAGCAGAGACATCACCTTGCTGACAAAGGTCCATCTAATCAAAGCTATGGTTTTCCCAGTAGTAATGTATGGCTGTGAGAGCTGGACTATAAGAAGGCTGAGCGCCGAAGAATTGATGCTTTCGAACTGTGGCGCTGGAGAAGACTCTTACGAGTCCCCTGGACTGCAAGGAGGACAAATCAGTCAATCCTAAAGGAAATCAGCCCTGAGTGCTCATTGGAAGGACAGATCCTGAAGCTGAAGCTCAAATATTTTGGCCACCTAATGCGAAGAGAAAACTCCCTGGAAAAGACCCTGATGCTGGGAAAGACTGAAGGCAAAAGGAGAAGGGGATGGCAGAGGATGAGATGGCTAGATAGCATCACTGATGCAATGAATATGGACTTGAGCATGCTCCGGGAGAGAGCGTAGGACGGGAAGGCCTGGCGTGCTATGTTCCATGGGGTCACGAAGAGTCGGACACGACTGAACGACTGAACAACAACAAGAATACAGGTCTATTTAAGTGCATATGGGGATAAGCCATAAATCGAGCCTTGCATTTAGGCACTTGCCTAGTCGTCATAGGCAACAAGGAATTCCATTCAGGTGATTGAGTGGGCTGGCTGTGGTCCATTCCACTTCTGGGCCTAGCACAGAACCTAAACAGGCTGCCAGAAAAGAGAAGCCCCCTCCTCTGCATAAAAATACAGTGGGATGCTGGTGATGGACAGAGGCCTTAGTCCCTCCTCTGCTTCCCACAACAGTCTACTCACATTTTTTTTGCAAGCTAGTAACTTTTGTGGGCTTAGTTACAAGTCTGATTAACAAATTAAGCTGGCTGGGGCATGCTGGGAGTTGTAAGACTTTTTTCTGTCTAAACATGTATAGGATTGCATCCTAAATTTTACTCTGAATGCCATCACTTTCTTTACACCCCAGAAGAAGTGGTTCTCAGGTATCCAAAAATACAGCATGCTCCCATTGTAAGGCATAGTCTTGTGGGCAGCAAGAAATCTGAACAATCTACAGGCTAAACCAAGAGAATATTTAAACAAGAGATTTATTTTGGAAAACTATTTCAGGCATATTAAAAGAAATATAAAATAGTATGCTAAAAAGCTATTACTCTAATTCCCAATTTGATAAACAAGAACAACAGTCCCTGTCTTAAATTACAGAAACATAGCAATCAAAATAATCTTGAATAGATCAAAATCAGTGTGGCTCTCCCACACTGGAGGCATTCAAGATGAGGCTGGACAGCCATCTGTCAGGGATGCTCTGACTTGCATTCCTGCATTGAGCAGGGGGTTGGACTCAATGGCACCTTCCAACCCTACTATTTTATGATTCTATGATTCTAAAAGCAGGGTGTGTCTATCAGCAACTAATTATCAACAACCATAAGACAGCTCCATCTCTGTTTTTTTCAAGGGAAAAAGTTAAGTTCATGGGGCAAAACTGTGTCCAGACAACAGACCATTTATAGATATCTTACAATCATTTACATCCTCCCAGATAGGGGACATGGCATGATAGAATCTTTTTAACCAGGGGCGTGTATCCATGCTATTGGCTTCACTTTGTTTGCACTTTGTTGCAAAGTTTCCTCACTCGCATCTTCTTCTTTTCCTGTTTCCACAGTCCTTAAAGACCAGGCTTATCACTGCTGTAGCCTGGAGCTCTGTGCTGTTTCTACTGAGCTCTAATCGAATTATTTTCTTGATGGCTGGGTGGAGTCTGAGTGGAGTCTGGGTTGGGTCTGATTACCTCATCCGTGTTCCCACCCCCTTGACCGTGTTTCCAGGACAATGGAAGGAGAAGCTAATGGAGGAGTACCGGATTTTTAAAAAGGAATCTGCTTTGCTGTGAAGAGAGGCTCCCCCCCCCACTTCTCCTTTCCCCTGAAAGTCCAGATGCACCTGCATTTCAGGAGCAAGCCTCATTGAGCACAATGGGAGTTACTTCCAAGTAGACACACATATGCGTGTGCTGGGAAAGGGGGGCGGGGAGAACACAAAGAGGGAAACCAACCCTCATTTTAACCCAGAGGACCTCATTGTCCACAATCGGAGTTACTTCTGACAAGACAGTAATGGGTTGGTTGTAGAAAAGACAGCAGTAAACACAAAGACAGAAACCAGCCCCCATTGTAACCCACAGGATATCTATAATGAAGCTGTGAAGTACTTTCTTCCTAATGCAATTCATCGGAGGGTCGAGATCGCGCTTGGTCGCGATCCTGCTTGGTCGCTTAATTGCACTTATTTATTTATTTATTCATTCATTCATTCATTCATTTCTATACCTCCCAATAGCCGAAGCTCTCTGAGCGGTTCACAAAAATTAAAACCAAACAGCACACAATAAAACAATTATTTATTTATTATTACAGAGCATTAAAACCACAATATAACAATACAACTACAATAAAACCTAGCAGCAGCTGAAGTTTCCGGACCGTTTTCAAAGGCAGCCCCACATATAACGCATTGCAGTAATCCAGATGAGAAGTTATCAGAGCATGGATAACTGTAGCTAGGCTATCTCTGTCCAGATAAGGGCGTAGTTGGTATACCAGCCTAAGATGATAAAAAGTGCTCCGTGCCACTGAGTTCACCTGTGCCTCAAGTGACAGTTCTGGATCCAAGAGCACCCCCAAACTACGAACCTGATCCTTTAGGGGGAGTGCAACCCCCTCCAGAACAGGTTGACTATCACCTAGCCAGGCAGACGAACCACCCACTAACAGTACCTCCGTCTTGTCTGGATTGAGTTTCAGTTTATTGGCCGTCATCCAGTCCATTACCGTGCCCAGGCCCTGATTCAGAACAGCTTTGCCTCACCTGGGTTTGATGAGAAAGAGAGGTAGAGCTGGGTGTCATCCGCATATTGATGGCACCTCAGCCCACACCTCTGGATAACCTCCCCCAGCGGTTTCATGTAGATGTTAAACAGCATGGGGGATAAAATAGAGCCCTGTGGAACCCATGGCACAATTGCCATGGCACAGAGCAATAATCCCTCAGCACCACCTTCTGGAATCGGCCCTCCAAGTAGGAGCGGAACCACTGCAATGCAGTGCCTCCAACTCCCAACCCAGACAACCTATCCAGAAGGATACCATGGTCGATGGTATCGAAAGCCGCTGAGAGGTCCAGGAGAATCAATAGGGTCGCACTCCCCCTGTCCCTCTCCCAGCAGAGGTCATCCCACAGGGCGACCAAGGCAGTTTCCGTTCCAAAACCAGGCCTGAAGCCCGATTGAAATGGATCTAGATAATCCGTTTCATTCAACAGTGCTGGAGCTGTCCTACAACCACCCGCTCAAACACCTTGTCCAGGAAGGGGATGTTGGCCACTGGCCTATAATTGTTAACATCCTCTGGGTCCAGGTTAGGCTTTTTCAGGAGTGGTCTAGTTACTGCCTCTCTTAAAGCGGCAGGCACCACTCCCTCTCTCAAGGAGGAATTTACAAGCTCCTGGACCCAGCTGGACATCCCCGCCTTGTTTGATTTAATAAGCCATGAAGGGCAAGGGTCAAGTACACAAGTGGTCGATTGGACTTGGCCAAGCACCTTGTCCGCATCCTCAGGCCTCAGTAACTGAAACTCATCCAATAAAACTAGATCACGCGGTGCTCTGAACACCTCTACCAATGGAACTGCATTAATCGTGGTGTCCAGTTCATGACGAATCTGAGAGACTTTATCTTCAAAGTGCCTTGCAAATTTATCACAGTATGCTGAGGGTTGCACTGTCTCTCTCCCTGGCCCAGAATGTAACAGGCCACAAACTACTCGGAAAATCTCCACTGGACGACACTGAGAAGATGCAATGCTGGTGGAAAAGAACGGTCTCTTTGCCACCCTCACCGCCTCAGAGTAGGCTTGATAGTGGGCTCTTACCTGTGTTCGGTCAGACTCAGCATGAGTTTTCCTCCACCTGCGTTCTAGCCGTCTCCCCTCTTGCTTCATTGCCCTCAGCTCAGGTGTATACCAAGGAGCTGGCCGGGCTCTGCTCAGACGGAAAGGGCGCTTGGGCACAATCTTGTCAACTGCCCGAGTCATCTCTGCATTCCACAGAGAGACCTGGGCTTCGACAGGAGCACCAGCCATACCAGCAGGAAAATCCCCCAGAGCCCTCTGGAATCCATCGGAATCCATTAGCCTCTGGGGGCGAACCATTTTAATAGGTCCCCCACCCTTGCAGAGGGGAAAGGCCGCCAGGAGTCTAAACCTCAGCAGGAAGTGATCTGACCATGACAAAGGGACAGATGTTAATTCCTCCACTTTCAGATCACCATCCACCTGCCCAGTCAAGAAAACCAGATCAAGCGTGTGTCCTTTTATATGCATTGGGCCGATGACATGTTGGGACAGCCCCATGGTTGTCATGGCGGCCATGAAGTCCTGAGCCGTCCCAGATACAGTGGCCTCAGCATGGAAGTTGAGATTCCCCAGGACCATCATCCTAGGGGTCCTCAACACCAAGTGCAAGACCACCTCTGTCTGCTCAGGCAGGGAGTCTGATGGGCAGCAGGGTGAGCAGTACACCAACAGAATCCCTAATCTGTCCCGGGTACCCAACATAAGGTACAAACACTCGAGATCTGCACTCAAATAAGCAGGAAGCCTAGAGAGGGAGATTGAATTCCTATAGACCACGGCAACCCCCCTCCCCGACCCTCGAGTCGGTGTTGGTGCTGCACTGAGTACCCAGGAGGGCATAACTGGGAGAGAGTGACCCCTCCCAGTTCCCCCACCCAGGTCTCAGTAATACATACCAGGTCAGCCCCCTCATCCACAATCAAATCATGGATGAGGGAAATTTTATTTTGGGCCGACCTGGCATTCTGCAGCAGCACCACCAGGCCCGAGGGCGGACTGGTAAGGCTGCCAGGAACCATCAGGTTGGGGGAAGAACCAGAAGAAGGGACAGCTGTAAGGTGTCTAGCCCCTCTTCTCCTCAGCTGGCCTGTTAATCCCCCAACGCCATACCTCCCCCTGCCTGTGACCACAGTTATAGTGGCACCTCCCCGACCCCCTGAGTTGCTTAATAGTCCTCCCAGGCACATATTAAAATGTTAGGATATAAAATATACAACAGTGTAAAAGAATATAAAAGATAAAAGAGATAAAAGAGAACAGCAGCTAAGAAGGAGCAGATAAAATCTACATTTGCCCCTTTCTTCCTGGTCTTTAAAGCTGCTGCCCTCTGCTGCTGCTATTTGCTGCTGGTAGCTGTGGCTGCTGGTGTCTTTGGAGAGGCAGGTGGGTGGGTCTGCAGGTGCTGTTCCATGTTACTCCAAGTGCAACGCTAAGTGTGCACTTAGTGTCGCACTTGGCGTGACACCAAGGCACTGCCTCTGGCAGCCCCGCCTTAAATACCTGTTTGGCGGGGGCAGAAGCAGGCTCAGGATCCACCTGGTGGATTCTAATTCCACTTAAGGAATTGGGCTTTAAATTGTGCCATTTCAATCGGGGAAGAATCTTGGCAAGCCTCATCTACCACGATGGGAGTTGCTTCTGAGGAGACGCTAATGTGTTTGTTGTGGGAAAGAGACCAAAACCACCCCCTATTTTAATGCACAGGATCTCTATAAGGAAGCTGTGAAGGAGTTACGTCCTAAGGCAATGGACCGAAGCCTCGAGTTCAGACTTAATTTCATTTAAGGAATTGGGCTTTGATATGTGCTGTGTCAATTGAGGGGCTTCTCTGTTATTTCTGTGGTCATTAAGAGGGCAAGCCTCATTCAGCACAATGGGAGAAAACTGGGGTCATGGGCTGTGTTCTACTGCTTATTTTCAATGATGTTTTAAAAGTTGGTCCTTCAGCATCCTGCTCCAAAACGGCGATGAACCTTCCAGAAAACAGGGAGGGAAAGGGAGTTCAGGGCGACACACCCACAAGGGCCAGGCTACACACCCCATGGGCAGGACTATGATACCGAACCTGGTGCAGTTGTGGAAACAGGTCAGTAATGGAGCTGAAGTAAGCTGGAAAAGTTGGACTATAACCGGTCTCAGAAGAAGCGGTTTTTCTGTGTTAAAATGCAGGGCTGGTGCTGAATGGCCACATCGTCAGGAAACACAGAGACCTCACCGTGCAGCCAGTTTGGAGTAACTCACTGGTGGAAACACAGCCCTGATCAAACAGTTTACTATGATTTTGAACAGAGCTTTTGTCAGAGAACTCTTGGGAAGTTTCCTGCTGTCGTGGCTGATGCTCTTGCTATGCCCCAGCTCAGCTCTGGAATATGTGAATTAGCAATAAAAAAGACAACACTGACCATGTGCAAAGTGTGTTTCTGTCACACTGACCATCCACACAGAAAGCCCTCACACATCTAGGGCTATGGCTTATGCTGGATTTCTCTACTGCTTTTGTTTTTTTGCCTCTTATATACCACCCCAATATCCCAGGATGAAGGGAGGGCTAAAAACACTTTAAATAAATAAATAAATAAATAAATAGGAGTCGGGGCTTCTAGTAACACTTGTTCAGCAACTAATATTGATCCAGTTGGTGCATCAGGAAGGGCAGACTGAGCCCAAAAGTCCTTTCGGAGTATATCCAAGAACAAAGGGTAATGATGTCCAGAAAACACAACCTTTTGATTATGTGCAGACCTAATGAAGACGGTTGCAGTACAGAGCGCATGTATAGTTGTACCTGGAACCATTACTAGATAAGGAGGAAGGATTTTTAAAACTGTTAACGCTTGTGAGACTTTGTTCATATAATTTTATAAATTACATGTATTGACTAGGTTCATAACCCTAGGTTAAATTATCCATTCCAATTCCCATCTCTCCTCCAATACAATAGATGTTCATAGAGAACCCCAGTTATTGCATTGTATGGAATAGTAATCAGACAAAATAACTTTTCTAAGGGCTGGTGAATAAAGATTGAATATTTTATTTATTTCGATACTTTTTACTCTTCATGACAAAAAGGCTACAGGAGTGGCTTACAATAAAATAAAAAAACAATACAGGTGAAAACAATTTAAAAGCACATCAGATAAAAAATAGACAATTCAAACCAACGTCTAAAAAACATTAGCCAGTTTCAGACCTTCCGATCCACAGTCCATAGCCTTCAAATGTTCGAGAGCTACAAGACATGCACAACCTTCATTATTTTTATTAATATAAAATAGCATTAACATAAATGGGCTTCAGTTGTGTTTACATTGTTTATTTATGGGGGGAGCAATCCTATGGCCGCTAGACAGTGGCTAGACAGCCATAGGATATGTTGTTATCCGGGAACCGACCTCAGAGCCCGTGCTCTGAGGTCAGTTCCCGGAGAACCAACCTCCCCCCACTTCCATGCTGCCTTAGAGGCAGTGCAGAACAGCCCCGTCCTCCGCGCTCACAAGAGGAGCACGGAGCGGCCGAAAAGGGGCGTGGCTGGGGGGGTTCCAGGGTGGGGAGGGCAGAAATGGCTGATACATCCTTACAGCAGCCTCCTTTCCCACTCTGTCCTCCTACGGCTAGACAGCCACAATCAGCTGTCTAGCTGAAAAAGCAGGGCAGGAGAAGCACGGAGGGACGATCCCCTCCATGCTTCTCCTGCCCTGTTTCGGATAGGCAGTCGCCTCCAAGTTTGGAGGCGGCCACCTATCTGGATAGGATTGCTCCCTTAATAGATTTTTAATTTTTGACTGTTTAAGCATGGTTTTAATGCAGGTACCTTATTTTCCTTAATTCTGATCCAACAGTCAATTAACATTAAAAGTTTTTGTCATTTGTTTTATAGTGGTGTTTCAAGTTGCTTTGTAGTGACTGAGTGATGCTTTACATATAAGGTACGGGGTTTTCATCCTTCTAACAGTTAATGCAAAATATCTTTCTCATTCTGGCTTAAAATTTTAGTTTTATTCTTCATGTTTGGGTTTGTTATTACTTGATGTTGCACTTTTGCAGGGCCCTTCCATGAACAGAAGATAGAATTACACGTAGGATTAGATGCCATAGCAAACTGCTAGCATCAAATTAGATAAGGTGCACTGCAAGGTGGTGAGATGTCCTGCACAGATTTATCGCACAAGATCCTTTGTGAAGACCACCAACAAGCACTGCCAGACAATTTCTCACTTGGAAAGGGCAGATTAATCCCTGCCTTTCAAGGCGAGGCCTGTGGAGCATGGTGGGAGGGGAAAGCCCCACAGCCTGGGTCTAACTCCTGCATGGTGGCCATGGGTTTCCCCAGGGGTGTTGCTAGGTTCTTAACAGATCCAGGGCACAGGCCCATAACACAAATTTGCATATATACGAGTCTAAGCGCACCTCTAATATATATGTGTGTAGGTGTGGTGTGTGCATGTGGTTTGCTTGCATGTGTGTATAGATTACATACATACATACATAAGAAGTGTGCACTGACCACCCCACCCCACTTCAACTCAGACCCCAATTCAGCATTTTGGAAAACATTCTGCTTCTGCTCAGGCCAATTTGTAGTAGTACCATTTCAGCTCAGCACCAAACCTGAGTCAAGGTTTGGAAAAATGAGTCTTTATGCTTCCTGTTGACTTCCATGGGAAATTCTTTTAAAAACTGTAACTTTTTCTCTTGGTCAGAACTGGATGATCATTTCAGGCATAGTAGCCCCCTAGAAGGGGATTATACCTGCCCAATGTCAGAAAAGTAGATACAGGGTAGGGAGTAAGTTGCTTTCCCTTCACCCCTTCTCCAATAGTTTTTTGGGTAAATTTGTATGAAAATGCACAGGTCATTAGAGATGTCTCCCAGGCAAGAAACCTGCAAAGTTTCTGAAGGATATACATGCATGCAAATTTAGAATGACTAGAATTTATTTACATTTTACCAGTGTTAGCAGCAGAAGGAACATGGGTGGGAAGGTGCTATTGCACTCATGTCCTATTTGTGGGTTTCCTGTGGGCATCTGGGTGGCCACTGTGTGAACAGAATGCTGGGCTAGATGGACCTTGGTCTGATGCAGCATGGCTCTTCTTATGTTCTTAACTATAGAGTGCCTCTGAGCATATGCAGAATGCTTTTCTTTCACCACTGAGTGCTTACATTCTCCCCCTACCAATTCTATTCCTCTCTGTGCAACCTTCCCTCCTCATCCTACCATCCTCCAGCAACTCTTCATAAAAACAGATGTCTTGTTTTGTGCAACTCTCCTCTACCTCCTCCTTGTTATGCACAAGCTGTCATTGTATCTTCCTCCTCGTAATTTAATTTGTGCCAAGACTTCACCAGGTTTCAGCCAATGAATCTGTTTTCAAAACTAGGGCTCATTTATGGAGAAACTCTGAGCATGTACTAAGTGCCTTTCCTTCACCACTGAAGCTAGAGTTCATGTAAAATGAAAAAAACACAAATGCACAAATGACCGAGCTGAAAGGGTAGTCAATTCATTAGATGGAATTGGGTAGGCACTGTATTAAGCCTGCAATATCGTGCTCACAACTCAGGACTTATTTCTGAGTAAACATGCAGAACACTCCCTGCAAAAGTAACTCATGCTGGAATTCTATGCACACTTTCCCAAAGGTAAGCCTCATTAAACATCATGGGACTTCTCAGTAGGCATACATAGGACTGTATAAATGAGCAGTATTTATCTCCTCTCCACTTAAAACAAACAAACCCCAAACTTCTATTTTTATTAAAGCTTTCTGTTCAGAGGAACGTAGGAAGCTGCCGTATACTGAGTCAGACCCTGGGTCCATCTAGCGCAGTACTGTTGACACTGACTGGCAGCAGCGGCTCTCCAGGGTTTCAGGCTGGATTCTTTCCTGGCCCTACCTGGAGATGCTGGGGATTGAACCTGGGACCTTCTGCATGCCAAGCGTGTGCTGCCACTGAGCTACAGCCCTTCCTATTGCTGGATAATGGCAACTGACAAACAAAACAGCCCCAGATTTGTTTCTCTGCAACCACGTGAACCCACTTTTCTCAAAGACTTGAGTGAGAAGGAGAAAAACGAGCCTGCTTGTCTGTTTGTATAAAGTCAAATACAGTTCAGAACTTCTCTTGCCCACATTTTAAGAATTCTTCAAGATATGCTCTGGCTGGAATAAGGAAGAGAAAGAAAGAACAGGATAGAGGAGGGAAGAAGAATAATGGTGACTGGAAATGCAGGGTGGGGTGTAGAGAGAATTCCCTAAGCCACGTGGCTCCTTTCAGAGAAGTAGCACTTCAGAGGAATTTAGGAGGCTGTGGAGGGTTTGTAAGGATTGCACATACTTAAATGAACTTTATGAGGTGAGGTGGCTGAGGGCTTTTTCTAGCTTCTTTTAAACTGTAGAACCTGTCTGAAAGCCTTAGCAGTTCCTCGATCATGACGCCACATAGCCCTAACCCTCCTTTTGAAATAATTTGAGTCCTACAGCTATTTCAGAGAAATTAAAGTGGAGCGGGAGAAAGTCATTTGTGGAGGCTGATTGGATCCTTTGCTGTACTGAAGCTATTAAACTTGGCAGAAGCAGAAACCAAAGGTTCCACTTTGGGGCAGTAAAATCAGGTGGTGTGAAATACTAATATTTCACATGAAGCTCTTTCTTCCCTTCCTTCTCTCTCTTCAAAATGTCATTGCAAGCAAGCTCCCAACAGTGGGCATGTATGAGCAGAAAAGTAGGGGGAGAGAGGTTTTTTGCACCTCAAAAAAAAACCTACACCAGAGATTAGGGATTGTTGTTGTTGTTGTTGTTCAGTCGTTCAGTCGTGTCCGACTCTTCGTGACCCCATGGACCATAGCACGCCAGGCCTTCCTGTCCTGCGCTCTCTCCCGGAGCGTGCTCAAGTTCATATTCATTGCATCCGTGATGCTATCTAGCCATCTCATCCTCTGCCGTCCCCTTCTCCTTTTGCCTTCAGTCTTTCCCAGCATCAGGGTCTTTTCCAGGGAGTTTTCTCTTCGCATTAGGTGGCCAAAATATTGGAGCTTCAGCTTCATTATCTGTCCTTCCAATGAGCACTCTGGGTTGATTTCCTTTAGGATGGACTGATTTGACCTCCTTGCAGTCCAGGGGACTCGTAAGAGTCTTCTCCAGCACCACAGTTCGAAAGCATCAATTCTTCGGCGCTCAGCCTTCCTTATAGTCCAGCTCTCACAGCCATACATTACTACTGGGAAAACCATAGCTTTGATTAGACGGACCTTTGTCAGCAAGGTGATGTCTCTGCTTCTTACTATGCTGTCTAGGTTGGCCATAGCTTTCCTCCCAAGGAGCAAGCGTCTTTTAATTTCATGGCTACAGTCACCGTCTGCGGTGATCTTGGAGCCCAAGAAAGTAAAATCTGTCACTGCTTCCATTTCTTCCCCTTCTATATGCCAGGAAGTGATGGGGCCAGATGCCATGATCTTCGTTTTTTTAATGTTGAGTTTCAAACCAGCTTTTGCACTCTCCTCTTTCACCCTCAACAAGAGGCTCTTTAGATCCTCTTCGCTTTCTGCCATTAGGGTGGTATCGTCTGCATATCGGAGGTTGTTGATAATTCTCTCGGCAATCTTAATTCCGACCTCTGATTCATCCAACCCAGCATTTCTCATGATGTACTCTGCATAGAAGTTAAATAAGCAGGGTGACAATATGCAGCCTTGTCGTACTCCTTTCCCAATTTTGAACCAATCGGTTGTTCCATGTCTGGTTCTTACTGTTGCTTCTTGACCCTCGTACAGGTTTCTCAGGAGACAGGTAAGGTGGTCTGGTACTCCCATCACTTTAAGAATTAGCCACAGTTTGTTGTGATCCACACAATCAAAGGCTTTAGCGTAGTCAATGAAGCAGAAATAGACATTTTTCTGGAATTCTCTTGCTTTCTCCATGATGCAGCGAATGTTGGCGATTTGATCTCTAGTTCCTCTGCCTCTTCGAAACCCAGCTTGTACTTCCGGTAGTTCTCGGTTTGCATACTGCTGAAGCCTAGCTTGTAGGATTTTGAGCATCACCTTGCTGGCATGTGAAATGAGCGCAATTGTGCGGTAGTTTGAACACTCTTTGGCGTTGCCCTTCTTTGGAATTGGAATGTAAACTGACCTTTTCCAGTCTTGTGGCCACTGTTGAGTGTTCCAGATTTGTTGGCATATTGAATGCAGCACTTTAACAGCATCATCTTTTAGGATTTTAAATAGCTCGGCTGGAATACTGTCATCTCCGCTAGCTTTGTTGTTACTAATGCTTCCTAAGGCCCACTTGACTTCACTCTCTACGATGTCCGGCTCAAGTTCAGTGACCGCACTATCATGGCTATCAGGGACATTCAGATCTTTCCTGTATAGTTCTTCTGTGTATTCTTGCCACCTCTTCTTAATCTCATCTGCTTATGTTAGGTCCCTGCCTTCTTTGTCCTTGATCATGCCCGTCTTTGCACAAAACGTTCCCTTGAGATCTCCAATTTTCTTGAAGAGATCTCTAGTCTTTCCCATTCTGTTGTTTTCCTCGATTTCTTTGCATTGTTCATTTAAGAAGGCCTTCTTGTCTCTCCTTGCTATTCTCTGGAACTCTGCATTCAGTTGGGTATATCTTCCCCTTTCTCCCTTGCTTTTCGCTTCCCTTCTTTCGTGAGCTACTTGTAAAGCCTCATCAGACAGCCACTTGGCTTTCTTGCATTTCTTTTTCTTTGGGATGCATTGAGTTGCTGCCTCCTGAACAATGTTACGGACCTCCGTCCATAGTTCCTCAGGCACTCTGTCTATCAGGTCTAATCCCTGAAATCTATTCCTCACCTCCACTGTATATTCATCAGGGATATGATTTAGGTCATACCTGAATGGTTTAGTGGTTTTCCCTACGTTCTTCCATTTAAGCCGAAATTTGGAAGAAGCAGCTCATGATCTGAGCCACAGTCAGCTCCAGGTCTTGTTTTTACTGACTGTATGGAGCTTCTCCATCTTTGGCTGCAAAGGACATAATCAATCTGATTTCGATATTGACCATCTGGTGACGTCCATGTGTAGAGTCGCCTCTTGTGCTGTTGGAAAAGAGTGTTTGCTATGATCAGCGTGTTCTCTTGGCAAAACTCTATTAGCTTTTGTCCTGCTTCATTTTGTACACCAAGGCCATGCCTGCCTGTTATCCCGGTGATTTCTTGACTTCCTACTTTAGCATTCCAATCCCCTATGATGAAGAGGACATCTTTTTTTGGTGTTAGTTCTAGAAGGTGTTGTAGGTCTTCATAGAACCGATCAACCTCAGCTTCTTCGGCCTCAGTGGTTGGGGCATAGACTTGAATTACTGTGATGTTGAATGGTTTGCCTTGGATTCATACTGAGATCATTCTATCATTTTTAAGATTGTACCCCAGTACTGCTTTTCCCACCCTTTTGTTGACTATGAGTGCTACTCCATTTCTTCTAAGGGATTCTTGCCCACAATAGTAGATATGATGGTCACCTGAATTAAATTCGCCCATGCCTGTCCATTTTAGTTCGCTGATTCCCAAGATGTCGATGTTCAGTCTTGCCATCTCATGTTTGACCACCTCCAGCTTACCTTGATTCATTGATCTGACATTCCAGGTTCCTAAACAATATTGTTCTTTACAGCATCGGATTTTCTTTTCACCACCAGACACATCCACAGCTGAGTGTCCTTTCGGCTTTGGCCCAGCCGCTTCACTCTTTCTGGCGCTACTTGGAAATACCCTCTGCTCTTCCCCAGTAGCATATTGGACAACTTCCGACCTGAGGGGCTCATCTTCCGGCGTCATATCTTTTAGCCTTGTGATAGGTTCCATGGGGTTTTCTTGGCAAGAATACTGGAGTGGGTTGCCATTTCCTTCTCCAGTGGACCACATTCTGTCAGAACTCTCTGCCATGACCTGTCCGTCTTGGGTGGCCCTGCACGGCATAGCTTATGGCTTCACTGAGTTACGCAAGCCCCTTCGCCACAACAAGGCAGTGATCCATGAAGGGGTGATTAGGGATAGTGACCTCCTAATAGTCACCTTAAATACCTTTTGATTAGGGTCTCTAATCCCCTGTGTGGGTTGGCGGTTTTTACTGTTTGTTTTAGTCATTGAGAAAAGGAAACTTTACACATGGCTAGCACAAAAGCCACTGGACTTAACTGTCTGAAATTTGGCAAGTTCAGTCAGCTCCATAGGGGCTGCCAGGTCCCCAAATTCCATGCATGTCTGTGGGAGCACAAAAAAATAGCTCTGTGCTTTGACAGATTTTCTTGAAAATAGCAAATTTTACCTGTGGCTAGCACAAAAGCCACTAGGACTGTCTGAAATTTGGCAGATTCAATAATCTATACAGGGGCTGCCAGGTCCCCAAACTCTATGCACTTATGTGGAAGCACACAAAAAATTTAGCTCTTTGCTTTTCAGATTTTCTTGAAAATAGAAAATTTTACCTGTGACTAGCACAAAAGCCACTAAACCCAACTGCCTGAAAGTGGGCAGGTTCTATTAGCTCCATGGGGGCTACCAGGACTCCAAATTTCATGTATGTATCATACAAAATAAAAATGTTATGGCCGTTTCTGTTTTCTAATGCAAATCAATGGGAAAATGTAAAAAAAAAAATGGCAATTAGGACAGCTCAAAAGATCCAGGGCACAGCTCAAAAAAGATCCAGGGCCCGTGTCCAGGTGGGCCTCTCTCTAACAACACCCCTGGGTTTCCCCAAAAGGGGCAACAGTAACTGACCTCTGGCCTTCTCCAGGCCTTCATAGCTGCTTCTCTTTCTCTCTGTCCTGGGCTTGTGTTTGTTCCTTTTTGGCTGAGCCTGCTCTCTCTCCTCTCCATGCAGTTCACACCCACCAGCAGTCTTTGGCAGCTAGTGACTCCCTCTCCCTTTCCACGCCAGCCACACTTCTTAGGCAGCTTCTTCTGTCTCTTCTCTCTCCACGCTTCTTTGGCAGTTATCTTTCTCTTTTCTCTCTGCTGTCTATCCCTCTTTAATTAATTCTTTTCTCCCTGCATGCCAGCTGCTTCCCCTTTTCCCTCAAGCGGAACCTACAGTGCAAATGGCAACAGAGGGCAGTGACTGCTGAGTCTGTCACAATCTTGAGGAGGAGGCTGAGAGCCACAAAATGAACAGTAGGCTTTGTTGGCTAAAGAGTCACCATTGAACTGTTTGGCCACCCCTGGTCTAAAAGGCCTGAACAAATAAAACCATTTTCACCTGGCACTGAAGAGAAAACAGAGTTGCTACCAGGCCATCCTCTCTGATGAGTGAGTTCCAGAGATGGTGCATCACAACTGAAAAGGACCTGTCTCCTATCACCATGCAATTCACCTCTGATGGTAGGAGCCTCCAACGATTATGATACTCAGGCAGGTTCAGGCAGGAGGAGACAGTCCTTAAGGTACTTGGATCCCAAAGGCTTTAAAGGTTAAAGGTTAAAACCAGCTCTTTGAATTTTAATTGGAAATTCCAGTGAGAGCCAATGTAGTGCAGTGGTTAGAGTGCTGGACTGGGACTTGGGAGATCTGAGTTTTAGTCTCCACTCAGCCATGAAGCTCACTGGGTGACTTTGGGCCAGTTTATGACTGTCAGCCTTACCTTCCTACCTCACTGGGTTGTTGTGAGGATAAAACAGAGAGGAGGAGGCCCATCTAAGCCACTTTGGGTTCCTTGGAAGAGGAAAAAAGATGGGATATAAATGTAATTAAAAAATTAAAAAATGGACCAGGTACAAGTGTACATATGTTTTCCATTTCCTTGAAGCAATATCAATTTATACTCTCTCTGTAGCAATAATAAAATTAACTATGCAAGAGGCAGAGAGAAAGTACAATGAAGCCAGTTTCTAAATTGTTAGTGTAAGGAGACGTTCCATCTTCTTGGTACAAAATTCAGCTGTACCAAAAAGAAAAGAAACATTTCAGCAACTTCTCTCTCAGACAAGAACCTTACATCTGATCCATGGATACCTTGTGAAGTCAATACAGAAAGAGAGGTATAGAAAAAAATCTACTTTATATTTCCTGTCAAACAACACTACTGTCTTCGTCAATTTCAATAGATAACTATTGTGCATTAATTTACAAACTCTGTTCAGGAAGAGTGGTCACGAGAAGGAAAAAGACTTTAAAAAAATTATTACTGCATTTATATCCCACCTTTCTTCCACTGTGGAACTCAAGGTGGCTACATGGGATTTCCAGGTATCCTCCCCTTCAAGTATTGACCAGACCCAGACCTGCTTAGTTTCAGTAAGGTGGCAGCCTCATGTGCCTTCAGACCATGCCGTGGGGACTTGAGTGGTTTTAGTACAGCATTTAGCAGCAAAAAAAAAAAGATAAATCCCATCTATCTGCGAGACCTGAAAGACATTGTCTCTACTCTCTGTCTTGCTCATTTTTACTTGGCCAGGGAGGATGAGGTCCTGGCTCGACTCCAGCTAGAAAGGTTGCTCCAGCTGCTCAAGGTGGCTGGATACCATCACAGTGGGGACTTCTTTAGTTGTTGTTGATGGGACAACATTTACTTTTAGATAAAATGAATTTTTGCTGCTCTTTGAAATTTTTTTTTAAATTTCTATTATTAGGCCTTAGTATGAGCTGGACTATACGGAAGGCTGAGCGCCGAAGAATTGATGCCTTCGAACTGTGGTGCTGGAGAAGACGCTTACAAGTCCCCTGGACTGCAAGGAGGTCAAATCAGTCCATCCTAAAGGAAATCAACCCTGACTGCTCAATGGAAGGACAGATCCTGAAGCTGAAGCTCAAATATTTTGGCCACCTGATGCGAAGAGAAAACTCCCTGGAAAAGACTCTGATGCTGGGAAAGATTGAAGGCAAAAGGAGAAGGGGATGGCAGAGGATGAGATGGCTAGGTAGCATCACCGATGCAATGAATATGAACTTGAACACACTCCAGGAGAGAGCGCAGGACAGGAAGGCCTGGCGTGCTATGGTCCATGGGGTCACGAAGAGTCGGACACGACTTAACGACTGAAAAACAATAAATTATTATGGATTGTTTAATCTTGATGTATATTTATTAATATTAATATTTGTATGATTTTACTTATTACATTTCTATACCGTTCAGAGCCTGAACCAGGCAGGGGAAGGCAACCAGGACATCATACAAGGGCAGGTGGGCCAATTTACCATCTTATTGGCCCTGTCTGGGACAGTGTTACTGCCAGAGAGAAGCCAGTCCCCTGGCTGAAGCTGAAGAGTGGGGGGAAAAAACCCAGGCCAGGTTTTGTCATGGAAACAGCCTTGGTCTCCCTGTATGATGACCTATGTTGGGAGAGAGACAGGGGGAGTGTGACCCTATTGATTCTCCTTGATATCTCAGTGGCTTTCGATATCATTGGCCATGGTATCCTTTGGGGATGGCTGTCTGAGCTCGGAGTGGAAGGCACTGCATTGCAGTGGTTTCGCTCCTACTTGGTCAACTCTAGAAGGTGGTGCTTGGGGAATATTGATTGGCCCCATGGATTCACCAGTATGGGGTTCCACAGGGGTTGGTTTTGTCTCCCATGCTATTTAATATCTATATGAAACCATTGAGTTCGGTCATCTGGAGTTTTGGAGTGTGTTGTCATCAGTACACTGATGACACACAGCTCTATTTCTCCTTTTCATCTTCTTCAGGTGAGGCTCTGGGTGGGATGTGCTAAACTGGTGCCTGGCTGCAACAATGGGCAGGATGAGAGCTAATAAACTGAAACTCAATCCAGACATGACTGAGATGCTGTTGGTGGGTGGTTCTTCTGATCGGATGGAGAGTGCTCAACCTGTTCTGGATGGGGTTGCACTCCCCCTGAAGGAGTAGGTTTGTAGCTTGGGGGTTCTCCTTGAGCTACCTTTGTCACTTGAGGCTCAGATGGCTTCAGTGGCACAGAGTACCTTCTACCAACTTTGGCTTGTGGCCCAGCTACGCCCCTATCTGGACAGGGATAACCCAGCTTCAGTTGTCTATGCTCTGGTAATCTCCAAGTTAGATTGCTGCAATGCAGTCTACGTGGGGTTCAGAAACTGCAGTTCACGCAAAATGTGGCAGCCAGATTGATAATGGGGACCAGAAGGTCTGAACATATAAGACCAACTCTGGCCCACTTGCACTGGCTGCCTGTATGTTTCTGAGCCTGATTCAAGGAGCTGGTTTTAATCTATAAAGCCTTACAGGGCTTGGGATCACAATACCTGACGGAGTACCTCTCCTGACACAAATTTACCCATACACTATGCTCAACATCTAAGGTCCTCCTCTGGCTGCCTACTCTGAGGGAAGCTTGGAAGACAGCAACAAGGCAGAGGGCCTCCTTGGTGATGGCCCCCCAATTATGGAATCATCTCCCCAATGAGGCCTGCCTGGCATTTATTTATTTATTTATTGAATTTCTTAATCGCCCATCTGGCCAGTCACCCGCCCTCTCTGGGTGATGTACAGCAATACAATTTTAAAACAATAAAATTCTACTTTAAAACATCATATTTCTAAAAATACCCTAACCCACCCCAAATGCCTGCCTGAACAACCATGTTTTTAATGCGTAGTGGAAGCTCATTGAAGAGGGGGCATGGTGGAGTTCCCTAGGGAGGGAGTTCCACAGAGTGGGGGCCACCACAGAGAAGGCCCTCTCCCTCGTCCTCACCAGCCTAGCTGTCCTGGCTGATGGGACAGGGAGAAGGCCATCTGAGGCTAATCCTGTTAAGCAGCCTGTCTAGTGTTGCTGGAGGCACTCCTTAAGATAGGCTGGGCCGGAACCATATAGGGTTTTAAAGGTCAAAACCAACACCTTGAATTTGGCCCGGAAAACAACTGCTAACCAGTGCAACTCCTTCAGCACCAGAGTGATGTGATCATGCTAGCAGCTGCCTTTAATCAGGCGAGCCACCGCATTCTGTACCAGCTGCAGCTTCCGAACATCTTCAAGGGTAACCCCACGTATAGTGCATTACAGTCGTCTAGACGAGAGGAGACCAGGGCATGTAATACTGATGGGAGCAGATGGTTGGGAAGGTAGAGCTGCAGCTGCCGTATCAGATGGAGTTGGTACAGCGCTGTCCGGCTCACAGCTGACACCTGAGCCTCCATGGACAGCTGGGAGTATAAAGTGTCCCCCAGGCTGCAGATCTGGTCTTTCAAGGGTAACTGTACCCCATTCAACACCAGGTCAAAATCCCCCAACCTCCTCTTGTCTCCCACCAAAAGTACCTCAGTCTTATCAGGGTTCACCTTCAGCTTATTCCTCCCCATACAGCCATTCACCGTCTCCAGACATTTGGACAGGGATTCTATGGCCAACCTTGGTGAAGATTTAAACAAGAGGTAGAGCTGCGTGTCATCTACATATTGATGACACCGCACCCCAAACCTCCTGATGATAGTCCCCAGCGGCTTCACATAGATGTTAAATAGCACTGGGGAGAGGATGGAACGCTGTGGCACCCCACAAGTGAGCGGCCACGGGTCTGAAACATCCTCTCCCAGTGCTACCCTTTGTACCTACCGAAGGACCAGAGCCACCATAATATGGTGTCTCCAATGCCCAACCCCTCCAGGTGGTCCAGGAGGATACCGTGTTCAATGGTATCAAAAGCCGCTGAAAGGTCGAGAACAAGGAAGGAGAATTCGCCCCTATCCAAAGCCCTCCAAAGGGATCAACACTGTTATCTTTTCAGTGCCAGGTTAAGACCTCTCTCTTCTCCCAGGCAGCATATGATAAGTTTTAATTGATCCTGGATTGTCTTATGGTTATGGTTGCTTGCTTGAGATTGCTTGTTTGAAGTTGTTTTAAGATATACGTTCTCTTGTGTATATTGTCTGTTGGTGTGTGTTTTTTTGTAAATGGCTTTTAATCTCTGTATACTGTATTTTTAATGTTTTTAATCTTTGTAAACAAAGCCATAGAATCATAGAACAGTAGGGTTGGAAGGGGCCTACAAGGCCATCGAGTCCAACCCCCTGCTCAATGCAGGAATCCAAGCCCAGAGAGCTTTGGCTACTGGGCGGTATAGAAATGTAAATAATAATAATAATAATACTGCCCAATAGCCAAAACTCTCTGGGTGGTGAACAACAATTAAAACCAAAACATACAACAGGATAAAATACAATATAAAAGTTTAAAAGTGCAGTATAAAATCAAAATCAAATCTAGCAGCAGTGCAAAGATTTAAAATACAGAATTAAAACAACAGAAACTGAAAGACTAAAATGCCTGGGGAAATAAAATGTTCGTTGTTGTTCAGTCGTTCCGTCGTGTCCGACTCTTCGTGACCCCATGGACCATAGCACGCCAGTCCTTCCTGTCCTGCACTCTCTCCCGGAGCGTGCTCAAGTTCATATTCATTGCATCGGTGATGCTATCTAGCCATCTCATCCTCTGCTGTCCCCTTCTCTTTTTGCCTTCAGTCTTTCCCAGCATCAGGGTCTTTTCCAGGGAGTTTTCTCTTCGCATTAGGTGGCCAAAATATTTGAGCTTCAGCTTCAGTCTCTGTCCTTCCAATGAGCACTCAGGGTTGATTTCCTTTAGGATGGACTGATTTGACGTCCTTGCAGTCCAGGGGACTCGTAAGAGTCTTCTCCAGCACCACAGTTCAAAAGCATCAATTCTTCAGCACTCAGCCTTCCTTATAGTCCAGCTCTCACAGCCATACATTACTACTGGGAAAACCATAGCTTTGATTAGACGGACCTTTGTCAGCAAGGTGATGTCTCTGCTTCTTCCTATGCTGTCTAGGTTGGCCATAGCTTTCCTCCCAAGGAGCAAGCGTCTTTTAATTTCATGGCTACAGTCACCATCTGCGGTGATCTTGGAGCCCAAGAAAGTAAAATCTGTCCCTGCTTTCATTTCTTCCCCTTCTATATGCCAGGAAGTGATGGGGCTACATGCCATGATCTTAGTTTTTTTAATGTTGAGTTTCAAACCAGCTTTTGCACTCTCCTCTTTCACCCTCAACAAGAGGCTCTTGAGATCCTCTTCGCTTTCTGCCATTAAGGTGGTATCGTCTGCATATCGGAGGTTGTTGATAATTCTCCCGGCAATCTTAATTCCGACCTGTGATTCATCCAACCCGGCATTTCTCATGATGTACTCTGCATATAAGTTAAATAAGCAGGGTGACAATATGCAGCCTTGTTGTACTCCTTTCCCAATTTTGAACCACTCGGTTGTTCCATGTCTGGTTCTTACTGTTGCTTCTTGACCCTCGTACAGGTTTCTCAGGAGACAGGTAAGGTGGTCTGGTACTCCCATCACTTTAAGAA
Organism: Heloderma suspectum; assembly: GCF_057233095.1. Lineage (NCBI taxonomy): Eukaryota > Metazoa > Chordata > Lepidosauria > Squamata > Helodermatidae > Heloderma > Heloderma suspectum. Next base: position 38,963,569 of record NC_139460.1, on the reverse strand, counting down.
TTAGCCACAGTTTGTTGTGATCCACACAATCAAAGGCTTTAGTGTAGTCAATGAAGCAGAAATAGACATTTTTCTGGAATTCTCTTGCTTTCTCCATGATGCAGTGAACGTTGGCGATTTGATCTCTAGTTCCTCTGCCTCTTCGAAACCCAGCTTGTACTTCCGGTAGTTCTCGGTTCGCATACTGCTGAAGCCTAGCTTGTAGGATTTTGAGCATCACCTTGCTGGCATGTGAAATGAGCGCAATTGTGCGGTAGTTTGAACACTCTTTGGCATTGCCCTTCTTTGGGATTGGAATGTAAACTGACCTTTTCCAGTCTTGCGGCCATTGTTGAGTGTTCCAAATTTGTTGGCATATTGAATGCAGCACTTTAACAGCATCATCTTTTAGGATTTTAAATAGCTCAGCTGGAATACTGTCATCTCCGCTAGCTTTGTTGTTACTAATGCTTCCTAAGGCCCACTTGACTTCACTCTCGAGGATGTCGGGCTCAAGTTCAGGTGACTGCACTATCATGGCTATCAGGGACATTCAGATCTTTCCTGTATAGTTCGTCTGTGTATTCTTGCCACCTCTTCTTAATCTCATCTGCTTCTGTTAGGTCCCTGCCTTCTTTGTCCTTGATCATGCCCTTCTTTGCACAAAACGTTCCCTTGAGATCTCCAATTTTCTTGAAGAGATCTCTAGTCTTTCCCATTCTGTTGTTTTCCTCGATTTCTTTGCATTGTTCATTTAAGAAGGCCTTCTTGTCTCTCCTTGCTATTCTTTGGAACTCTGCATTCAGTTGGATATATCTTCCCCTTTCTCCCTTGCTTTTCACTTCCCTTCTTTCTTCAGCTACTTGTAAAGCCTCATCAGACAGCCACTTGGCTTTCTTGCATTTCTTTTTCTTTGGGATGCATTGAGTTGCTGCCTCCTGAACAATGTTATGGACCTCTGTCCATAGTTCCTCAGGCACTCTGTCTATCAGGTCTAATCCCTGCAATCTATTCCTCACCTCCACTGTATATTCATAAGGGATATGATTTAGGTCATACCTGAATGGTTTGGTGGTTTTCCCTACGTTCTTCAATTTAAGCCGAAATTTTGCAACAAGAAGCTCACGATCTGAGCCACAGTCAGCTCCAGGTCTTGTTTTGACTGACTGTATAGAGCTTCTCCATCTTTGGCTGCAAAGGACATAATCAATCTGATTTCAATAGTGACCATCTGGTGATTTCCATGTGTAGAGTCGCCTCTTGTGCTGTTGGAAAAGAGTGTTTGCTATGATCAGCGTGTTCTCCTGGCAAAACTCTATTAGCTTTTGTCCTGCTTCATTTTGTGCACCAAGGCCATGCCTGCCTGTTATCCCGGTGATTTCTTGACTTCCTACTTTAGCATTCCAATCCCCTATGATGAAGAGGACATCTTTTTTTGGTGTTAGTTCTAGAAGGTGTTGTAGGTCTTCATAGAACCGATCAACCTCAGCTTCTTCGGCCTCAGTGGTTGGGGCATAGACTTGAATTACTGTAATGTTGAATGGTTTGCCTTGGATTCGTACTGAGATCATTCTATCGTTTTTAAGATTGTACCCCAGTACTGCTTTTCCCACCCTTTTGTTGACTATGAGTGCTACTCCATTTCTTCTAAGGGATTCTTGCCCACAATAGTAGATATGATGGTCACCTGAATTAAATTCGCCCATGCCTGTCCATTTTAGTTCGCTGATTCCCAAGATGTCGATGTTCAATCTTGCCATCTCATGTTTGACCACCTCCAACTTACCTTGATTCATTGATCTGACATTCCAGGTTCCTAAACAATATTGTTCTTTACAGCATCGGATTTTCTTTTCACCACCAGACACATCCACAGCTGAGTGTCCTTTCGGCTTTGGCCCAGCCGCTTCACTCTTTCTGGCGCTACTTGGAAATACCCTCTGTTCTTCCCCAGTAGTATATTGGACACCTTCCAACCTGAGGGGCTCATCTTCCGGTGTCATCTCTTTTAGCCTTGTGTTACGTTCCATGGGGTTTTCTTAAAATGTTCACCTGACACCAAAAAAAGCACAATGTAGGTGCCAGGGAACTCATTCCACAACCAGGATGCCACAACAGGAAACACCCTCTTCTCAGTAACTACCCACTTTCTTTGGCAGGGGCTCCCAGAGAAAAACCACTGAAGACAATCTTAGGGTCTGGGTAGGTATATATGGGAGGAGACTATCCTTCAGGTAACCCATCCCCAAGCCGTTTACGGCTAATTTATAATTTTGTTATGTCTTGTATTTGTTAGTGAATTATCTCGAAATGTTGCTATATTTTGTAAACTTTTCCTATGTTGTTGTATGCTGCTTTGAGCATGGTCTACCATGGAAAAGCAGCATAAAAATGATCGGATGATAGAATCCAAGTGCTATCTGAGCTTTCCTGAAAAGGTTCGAAAAGTAACAGGGCTGCATTTTTAAGGTTTATAAACTAATCCCCCCCCCGTGTTTATTTCCCTATGCATTATACCAAATAGTTGCTAAATATGTTAAGAGAAACTTTCCTCTTAATTATACCAATTTTGGGAAAGGAGTATGACAAGGCTGCATATTATCGCCCTGCTTATTTAACTTATATGCAAGGAAAGATTCAAGGTCCGTCTCATCAAAGCTATGGTTTTCCCAGTAGTAATGTATGGCTGTGAGAGCTGGGCTATAGGGAAGGCTGAGAGCCAAAGAATTAATGCTTTTGAACTGTGGTGCTGGAGAAGACGCTTACGAGTCCCCTGGACTGCAAGGAGGTCAAAATCAGTCCATCCTAAAGGAAATCAACCCTGACTGCTCATTGGAAGGACAGATCCTGAAGCTGAAGCTCAAATATTTTGGCCACCTAATGTGAAGAGAAAACTCCCTGGAAAAGACCCTGATGCTGGGAAAGATTGAAGGCAAAAGAAGGGGATGGCAGAGGATGAGATGGCTAGATAGCATCACCGATGCAATGAATATGGACTTGAGCACACTCCGGGAGAGAGCGGAGGACAGGAAGGCCTGGCGTGCTATGGTCCATGGGGTCACAAAGAGTCGGATATGACTTAACGGCTGAACAACAACAATGGTATAGATAGATCAAAAAATGTTATCTTTGCCACTTGACCTTGCTCAATCTGCACCCTGCTCTGAAACACCTGGCCCACAGGAATTTTGCAGTGGGAGATCTTAAAATGATTCCCATACATCCAATAACTTTTCATGGTGACTTCCCACATCATCATGTTTCACTATGCAACATTGGTAACGTTTGGGCAAAACACTTATGGCTTTGTACACTGAACATAAGAAAAGGCCTGTGGATCAATCCAAAGGCCTATATACTGTAGTCTACAGTATGCCAAATGTGGTTGCACCATAGAGTTGTATAAAGTCTTTATATTGGCCGTTTTTGTTGTTTGTTGTTCAGTCGTTAAGTCGTGTCCGACTCTTCGTCCCCAAGGATCATAGCATGCCAGGCCTTCCTGTCCTCCCCTCTCTCCCGGAGTGTGCTCAAGTTCATATTGGCAGTTTTATTTTCATCCAAAACAGACATTAAGCTGATTAGCCTATAATTTCCTGACTCCCCTGGATCCCTTTTTAGAAACCGGCATTACATTGGCCACTTTCCAGTCCTCTCATACAGAGGCTGATCTTAGGGACATGTTACATATTTTTGTTAGAAGATCAGCAATTTCACATTTGAGTTGCTTAAGAACTCTTAGATGGATATCATCTAGACCTTGTCATTTGTTTGTTTGCAAATTGTCAATAAGGTTTAGAACAGCGATTCTCAATCTTTGGTATCTTGTGTCCCACCAATCACTCGGTCAAAGAAGCTGGGTTTCATCATGATAGAAACAAAAAGCCCACTCTTTCCAAGAAGGACATTTATATGTTTACAGGCATTCTGTTATTCTACAGATCATTTATGGTGAGTAATAAGGACATAAAAATTTGCAGTAGTATTGCTGAGAGTACATTTTATTGCTATGGTTTTAAAACACACAAAATAATTCCACTAATAGTTGAAAATTGTGATAAAACTGTTGAATATAAATTTGACTGCTATGATAACTGTAAAACACAAAGATAAAAAAATAAAAAATTGCTGTTGCATTATTGGGAATAAATTGTATTGCTATGACTAAACATAAACAAAAATAATAATTCCATTAGTAGTTTTTAAGGTTACTACTAGCATGCCAAAAGAAAGATAGTAGACAGATAGATAATCCAAGGCAGGTAATGTCGGCAGGAGATGGCACGTCACACTTGCAGGTAAACATGGAGATTGAGGGAAAGTGGATTCTTAATCATTGTTATAAAAACCCTGTATCCTGCCTAGATTTCTTCTGTGTCCAACCGGTTTAGGACCATGGGTCTAGAACTCTCTTTTTGCCACTTTTGCCTCAGTTCCTCAGACTCTCTTCCTGAAAATGGCAGTTCAAATATGGGTATCTGCCCTACATCTTCCGAAGTGAAGACAGATACACATAATTAATTCAGCTTGCTTTATCCTCCTTTAGTAGTCCTTTATCAGCAAACTAAAATGGACAGGCATGGGCGAATTTAATTCAGGTGACCATCATATCTACTACTGTGGGCAAGAATCCCGTAGAAGAAATGGAGTAGCACTCATAGTCAACAAAAGGGTGGGAAAAGCAGTACTGGGGTACAATCTCAAAAATGATAGAATGATCTCAGTACGAATCCAAGGCAAACCATTCAACATCACAGTAATTCAAGTCTATGCCCCAACTACTGAGGCCGAAGAAGCTGAGGTTGATCGGTTCTATGAAGACCTACAACACCTTCTAGAACTAACACCAAAAAAAGATGTCCTCTTCATCATAGGGGATTGGAATGCTAAAGTAGGAAGTCAAGAAATCACCGGGATAACAGGCAGGCATGGCCTTGGTGCACAAAATGAAGCAGGACAAAAGCTAATAGAGTTTTGCCAGGAGAACACGCTGATCATAGCAAACACTCTTTTCCAACAGCACAAGAGGCGACTCTACACATGGAAATCACCAGATGGTCACTATTGAAATCAGATTGATTATGTCCTTTGCAGCCAAAGATGGAGAAGCTCTATACAGTCAGTCAAAACAAGACCTGGAGCTGACTGTGGCTCAGATCGTGAGCTTCTTGTTGCAAAATTTCGGCTTAAATTGAAGAACGTAGGGAAAACCACCAAACCATTCAGGTATGACCTAAATCATATCCCTTATGAATATACAGTGGAGGTGAGGAATAGATTGCAGGGATTAGACCTGATAGACAGAGTGCCTGAGGAACTATGGACAGAGGTCCATAACATTGTTCAGGAGGCAGCAACTCAATGCATCCCAAAGAAAAAGAAATGCAAGAAAGCCAAGTGGCTGTCTGATGAGGCTTTACAAGTAGCTGAAGAAAGAAGGGAAGTGAAAAGCAAGGGAGAAAGGGGAAGATATATCCAACTGAATGCAGAGTTCCAAAGAATAGCAAGGAGAGACAAGAAGGCCTTCTTAAATGAACAATGCAAAGAAATCGAGGAAAACAACAGAATGGGAAAGACTAGAGATCTCTTCAAGAAAATTGGAGATCTCAAGGGAACGTTTTGTGCAAAGAAGGGCATGATCAAGGACAAAGAAGGCAGGGACCTAACAGAAGCAGATGAGATTAAGAAGAGGTGGCAAGAATACACAGACGAACTATACAGGAAAGATCTGAATGTCCCTGATAGCCATGATAGTGCAGTCACCTGAACTTGAGCCCGACATCCTCGAGAGTGAAGTCAAGTGGGCCTTAGGAAGCATTAGTAACAACAAAGCTAGCGGAGATGACAGTATTCCAGCTGAGCTATTTAAAATCCTAAAAGATGATGCTGTTAAAGTGCTGCATTCAATATGCCAACAAATTTGGAACACTCAACAATGGCCGCAAGACTGGAAAAGGTCAGTTTACATTCCAATCCCAAAGAAGGGCAATGCCAAAGAGTGTTCAAACTACCGCACAATTGCGCTCATTTCACATGCCAGCAAGGTGATGCTCAAAATCCTACAAGCTAGGCTTCAGCAGTATGCGAACCGAGAACTACCGGAAGTACAAGCTGGGTTTCGAAGAGGCAGAGGAACTAGAGATCAAATCGCCAACGTTCGCTGCATCATGGAGAAAGCAAGAGAATTCCAGAAAAATGTCTATTTCTGCTTCATTGACTACACTAAAGCCTTTGATTGTGTGGATCACAACAAACTGTGGCTAATTCTTAAAGTGATGGGAGTACCAGACCACCTTACCTGTCTCCTGAGAAACCTGTACGAGGGTCAAGAAGCAACAGTAAGAACCAGACATGGAACAACCGAGTGGTTCAAAATTGGGAAAGGAGTACAACAAGGCTGCATATTGTCACCCTGCTTATTTAACTTATATGCAGAGTACATCATGAGAAATGCCGGGTTGGATGAATCACAGGTCGGAATTAAGATTGCCGGGAGAATTATCAACAACCTCCGATATGCAGACGATACCACCTTAATGGCAGAAAGCGAAGAGGATCTCAAGAGCCTCTTGTTGAGGGTGAAAGAGGAGAGTGCAAAAGCTGGTTTGAAACTCAACATTAAAAAAACTAAGATCATGGCATCTAGCCCCATCACTTCCTGGCATATAGAAGGGGAAGAAATGAAAGCAGGGACAGATTTTACTTTCTTGGGCTCCAAGATCACCGCAGATGGTGACTGTAGCCATGAAATTAAAAGACGCTTGCTCCTTGGGAGGAAAGCTATGGCCAACCTAGACAGCATAGGAAGAAGCAGAGACATCACCTTGCTGACAAAGGTCCGTCTAATCAAAGCTATGGTTTTCCCAGTAGTAATGTATGGCTGTGAGAGCTGGACTATAAGGAAGGCTGAGTGCTGAAGAATTGATGCTTTTGAACTGTGGTGCTGGAGAAGACTCTTACGAGTCCCCTGGACTGCAAGGACGTCAAATCAGTCCATCCTAAAGGAAATCAACCCTGAGTGCTCATTGGAAGGACAGAGACTGAAGCTGAAGCTCAAATATTTTGGCCACCTAATGCGAAGAGAAAACTCCCTGGAAAAGACCCTGATGCTGGGAAAGACTGAAGGCAAAAAGAGAAGGGGACAGCAGAGGATGAGATGGCTAGATAGCATCACCGATGCAATGAATATGAACTTGAGCACGCTCCGGGAGAAAGCGCAGGACAGGAAGGCCTGGCGTGCTATGGTCCATGGGGTCACGAAGAGTTGGACATGACTGAACGACTGAACAACAACAAAATCCTCCTTTACTATTCCTTTAACTCCTTTGTCATCCAACAGATCCTCCAACTGTTTCCCTAGTCAACTTTCTGCTTCTGATGTATTTACAGATAGTTTTTGTTCTTGATCTTAAATGTTATTAGCAATATGCACCTCAAAATCTTTTTTGAGCCCCTTATTGTCTGCTTGCATTTCTTTTGTTCATGTATATATTTGTTTTTGTTCTACTCATCTGGGAAAAAACTTCCATTTTGTGAAGTCTTCTTTTCTTTAATGGCTTCCTTGACACTGCTCATTAACCATGCTGGTAACCCCTTGGACTTGGTAATATCTTTCCTGACCTGCAGAATAGAATTACATTGCTACACAAATGTCTTCTACCTACAAAGGTGTAGAAACACCATGTATAATATAGAAGTCAAGTGACCGAGCTACAAATCAAGGAAAAATCTTCCATTCAAATCTCACCTCTGCCATGAACTTACTAGATGGCCTTAGACAAGCCACTGTTCTCTCAGCCTCAGCCCATTCATCCCCATGCATTCCATCAGCAATAGGGGAAATAATAAATGCCTACCTTTCAAGATTGTTATAAGGATTAGAACAAGTACTTCATGAGTACTCCGAATACTTGAAAGTGTTATAGAAATGCTAAGTATTATTAGTAATGGTAGACAAGGCTCTCTTGCATAGGCTTTCTGGCCTACAAAGGCTGATACACTCCCACACTAACCAAATGCAATAGGTGAAGGGAGGGAATGCTAACTTGCACCAGGGGTAGCAACCTTAATCTGCAGATGAAAGCTCCCAGAAGTGGATCTTAGATAACATCCAGTTTCCTAAATAAATTTAGTGAAGATGCACCCACAGTGAAAATCTATCTATGCTTACAATGTGGTTGGAATGATGAACCAAGAAATACCCTTTTCGTTCTCCCTTTTAAAATGTGATATTATGACCTTTTTATGTAGGCTTGTTAAAAAAAGGAAAAAGGAAATACTGTTTTTGATATATATATTCAATATAGTATGTAATAGCAAAAAACAAAACAACCCCGCCCCCCAGTTAGGCTGTGAAAGCACTTGCTCTTATAATGCAAAATGTAATTGTATAGCATTATACCCTGCACTATATTCTCCCTACCTTGCTCAAAAATACTAGGGCTGTAATCCTGCAACATTATATACACATAAAATCCCACTAACACCAATGGTACCTGAACACACAGAACTGTAAGCAGATTTTTTAGCCTAAGAATATGCAGTACTGTTAGGTTTGATCCTACTGTGCATATGAATAAATGTTACAGGTGTCCTTCCAACAGTCTTTGAGGAGGATAGTGGTGTACTGATCTATTGCCCTTAATGGAACCAAAGACTAATATTATTCACTCATGAAATGATAGCATCCCTTGATGTTAAGTGGTATGCCTTCTTACAAATCATTGCTTTTAATAGCTGCATTTAATTAATTGAGTTATGGAGTAAAGACAAGTTAATGGTAACAAGAATGTGAACAGTATTTGTTCTTTAACTCCATACAACACATCAGTTATGTTACAAATCTAATATTTTTTAAAAGCCAGTTGACACAGCAATTTAGAAAAAAATGGCACATGTAGCAAACATACCTCCCTGATCTAAAATACACTGATATCAAAAAATGTACTCCTATATATAACTGGATTTTTCCTGCTATAAATACGAATTATAAAAGTTACAGTGACTTCAGCAAAACTTCCAAATAGTCTCCATCAGTCTAGACAGAAAGCTTCAAAATTACCCTATTTAGTAATATGCATTAAAATATTATTAGAACTAGCTGATGAAGTCACTTCCTTTTCAGTACTTAAATATGGATTAAACTATTTATAAAGGCACAAAAATATAAGATATATCCAAAAATAAGTTAGCTGGCACAGAGAGCATATGGCAGGCACCGCATTTCCCAGGCTTTACTTCGAGCCAGAGAGGGCAGCAATCCTCAAACATAAATCCATTAGCAAGCAACCAACTGGTCATCATTTAAATACTGAACTAATAAACAAACATTCTTGAAGGGAGGAGAAACACCACAGTTATTTAGGGCAGCTATTAGGGCACCCCAGTTTCTTTCAAAGGAAAAAAGAAGGAAAGCGAAGGGGTGCCATGTCTCCAACTGAAGGATGATAAATGGCTTTTGTTGTTCTGAAACTGGCAAATCCTGCTCTCACAGGCTGAGAGCATGGGTTTCATCCAGGGGGCAGAAAAAGGAAACAATGAAGAAAAGCGACAAGAGTGGGCAAGAGGGATGTACATAATAGGGCAATTAATACAGTGAAGGGGACTGAATAAATCTAGAGTCCTGAAGAGAGAGAAATAAGGGGTGCCTCAAAGGAAAGGGGATGAGAGTGGATGGTCTTTAGAAGATAAATCAAGGGGGATGTCGAGAAAGGAGATCCTAGAGGGATGATAGGAAGGAGGTGGGGTTCAAACTCCGCAAGGAAGACTGGGGTGAAGGAAGATTGCGTGCGAATTTAAAGGGGGGGGGCAGAAGGCGAGGCAAGGGGGAGATGGGGAGAACTCCCAACACCCTGCTCAGCTAGGGCATCGGGGAAACTTTCAACAGGGCTCCAAATGAGGAGAAACCCAACCAACACCCCCCCCCCCCCGAGATGGACCTGTGGGAGAGGGGGAGGGGTTGAGGACCCCCCCAATACCGCCCCCCCTTCGAGGCGCGGCTCTCCGCCCACCCATCTCCACCCCTTGAAAGCGGCACACACTCGACTGGAGCCTCCTGGTGTGGACGCGGCGAGGGCTGCAGAGAGCGAACGCCTGCCCAGCCCCCTCCCCTTAACTCACCCTATTCTCGCCGCGCCGCCGACGGAGCTGGTGGCGGCGGCGGCGGAGGAGGAGGACGAGGAGGAGGCAGCAGCGGCCGGCGACTCTTCCCTCCCTCCTGTCAAGCGGAGCCCGTTCTCCACCTACCCACCCACCCGACGACGCTGCGTTGACAGAGCCCGCCCCTGGCAGAGCCTGGCGCCGCCCCGCCTCTCACCTGGGCCCTGCCGCCCCTTCAGTCCGCGGGGCGCCAGAAGGCTGAGGAATGGAGCGGAAGGACTGAGGGCTTTGCTTGGCCTGGCGCCCCTGTTTTATTCTAGTCTCCGCGCGCGCGCGCCCCCACCGTCTCCCTCGCTGCCCCCCGCGACAACGCGCGCCCGCGCGCGCGCTTCAAAGTTAGGAAACGAAAGAACAAAGGAGGCTGTTCCACCATTCCCGGTTATTCCTGTGTGTTGGTTTTGCGCCGTCTCTGCGCATGGCACATTACAGAGCAACAGAAGCAGAAGACAGGTCCCTGCCCCAAGCAGCTTGCAATCCAAATTTATACTCTGATGGGGGGTGAGGTGGGGGACAGCTATGATTTTTATTCCACCCTTCCTCCAAGGAGTCCTGGGAAGCACATATCATTCACTGTGTTCTCTTTCTCCCGCTCCCGCCCCCATTTTATATTATAGTCACAACAACCCCATGAGTAGGTTAGGCTGAAAATTAATGATTGGCCCAAGGTCACCCTTTGGGTTTATGGCAGAGAGGGGACTGAACCTCAGTCTAAGTCCGATACTCTAGCCACTACTTATTTTTATTTAGTCATTTCATTTCTATACCGCCCAATAGCCGAAGCTCTCTGGGAGGTTCACAAAAATTAAAACCAAAAAGCACACAGTAAAACAATATAAAAGCATTCAAACCACAATATAACAATAACACCAGAATAAAACCTAGCAGCAATGCAGAGATTTAAAAAACAGATTTAAAACAGCAGAACTAAAAGACTAGAATGCTAAAATGCCTGGGAAAATAAAAAGGTCTTCGCCTGGTGCCGGAAATAATACAATGTCGGTGCCAGCTACCTGTATTCCTAAGTTTGATGGTAGATAGCTCCAGTTTTAGTATGCCATGAGGATGGGGAAATACTCTGTGTAAAAAAAAAAAAAATGCATAGGTTATCATCTGGTTGACTTTTTGACTGACCAGTGACCACACCAGGGTTGTAGGATGTGTTGGCTGTGCTTTAACACCCAGACCCTACCTCAAAGACATCATTTAAAAAAAGAGGTGTTAACCCAGATAATACAAAACCTTGAACTGTGCAAAGCATAGACCGAATAAAGTATGGCCAATTCCTTCCATAAGCCCTGCACTGATATATCATCCTCTTCTTTATATATATATAGTTGTCAACATTAAGAGCTTTCTACAGACAATCGTTTAAGAGAGTTGATGGTATCAGTAAAAACAACAGAGCCATATGGCACCTTAAGAACTAACAAATTTATTCTGGCACAAGCTTTTATGCTGCCCACTTCATCAGATGCATGAAGCGTTAGCCTCAAATTAACAATGCATCTGATGGAAGTGGACAGTGTCCACAAAATCTTATGTCGAAATACATTTGTTAGTCTTTAAGGTGCCACAAGAACTTTTGTTGTTTTTGCTGCAACAGATTAATATGGCTCCCCCTCTGGGGATGGTATGAGAGCCATTGTTAGTCATGGCTCATCAAGCTCTATCTTTGTCCTATTGTTATCTCTGGTCTGAGTAGTGTTGTTGTTTTTAGGCACTACATAATCCTACCAAGGGAGTAAAGTTATGTTGATTACAAATAGTGCAGAACAGATAATACCACGAAGCTGCAAAGAGAGGAACTCCCCGCAGAGAGGAAGTACAGTACCTGCCCATAAAGAGCTTCATCTACTTACAGAGTACAGGAATCAGCAGGGTGGTTGCCGAACAACCTGCAGGAAGTAGCAAATAGAGAAGTATGCTCAGTCAGTTGTGCTTACATTTTTCCCACTTGAAACTAAACTGGCAAACTAGCTTTCCTATTTGGTTGGTTTTTCAAAGACCACACAATGTATGAAATATTTCAAAGCATACATCCCATATGTTCAGATTTCTGAAACAGCTACTTGTTCCCCTTTGCTTGTCCTCTGGCACTGCCTATGAGAAGGGTTAAATTCTTCTTGATACAAGTTATAAATCCTGTTTTCTAAAACTACTAAAATCAACAGCAAAAGAGCAAGACTCATCAGCCTTTGGCAGTATTCAAATTACAGAGTTCCACAGGAAAGCTAGAACTGCAGACCGGAAGGTCGGCAGGACAGCAGTTCGAGACCCGAGTGCCGCGTGACGGAGTGAGCTCCCGTCTTCAGTCCCAGCTCCTGCCAACCTAGCAGTTCGAAAGCAAGAAATTGCAAGTAGATAAATAGGTATCGCTTCAGCGGGAAAGGTAACAGCGTTCCATGCACCTCGGTGTTCAGTCATGCCGGCCACATGACCACGGAAGCGTCTTCGGACAGCGCTGGCTCTTCAGCTTAGAAATGGAGATGAGCACCACACCCTAGAGTCGGACACGACGACTGGTTGGGGACACCTTTACCTTTTATGGAGTAGAAGTTGGCTAAATTTGGGGGACATTATGGGGGTTAGGCTTGTGGACCCTACCTTTCCCCCATAACTCAAGCTCTGGTCTTTGACCTGGTCTCCACATTAAGCAAAATGAGGTGGAGATTATGTGGAAGGCTCCTGAGGTTAAAGAATGGACAGTACCTCTTCAGACTACAGCTCCGGGAGGGGCAGGTACCAAGTTTTAATTCTCCCACATACAATAAACTCTCTGTAAATAGAAACATATCAGGACATCGATGACATCAGGCTTGGCAGGACTCTCGGCAGCACCCTAGTAGGCCCCTCAGCACTGGCGAACCGCTGACTCCCCACTCCCAATGGCAACAATGGAGAAGCCAAAGAAGCATGCCCAGGCTGTGGCAGCTCCACTCTGGAACGAGCGAAGCCACCCACCCCAGGTGGCAGTGAAGGAGAAGCTGGTGAAGCTACCACCTGGGGCTGCCAAAGCAACCCCCCAGCCCCAGGGTGTTGGTGGCAGCTCCGCTCGGTACAGCTCTGCTCCCTTTATTTTGAGGTAGGTGGGCGCCATCCCAGCAGCGGGGGAAAAGCTAGCCTACAGCTGCTGCTAGTATCTGCCAGTTTAATTCCCCCACAATGCTTCTGGGGCCCTGACAGAATATTGCTTGGGAGCGACACTGTCTGGGCCCCAGAGACGGGAGGGGGATTAAAATGGAGGGTGCCATTTAGTGTTTTTTTCTTGCTTCTGGGCTGGTGGCCACCTGCCTCAAAGTAAGAGAGTGAGGCAATCGGTGCTCTGGAGGGCTTGGACCATTGGCAAGTGCCTAATGGTGACAAAGAGTGATGTTGGGCCTACATCAAGCAGCGAGGTTTTTGTCCCAGCTCCTGATATGCTGGTTTTCTATTTGCAGGGAGTTTTTAATGTAGACGAACATCCATAATTAAGATTGTCCCAACTGCAGTCTGCAGACCTGTAGTCCACTCTACCACATCAGTATTCTAGTACCTCAAAAAAGAGGGGACAATGTACAGTTCTGCTATACTGTTACTGACAGAACACATGTATTGATGTAGAGGTACATTTAACATAAAGCTGCTAGTTTGTATCATATATACATGTTCATATTTAAGATGTTTTAATTTAAGTGCATACCTAAAATATAATCTGTGAAGTGCCCAATAATTGTTGCCTAATCAGAATGAGTTCCACAGACTCCTGGATAAAACGCAGAGTGAACATAACACAGTCACTATGCAAAGTAATTTTGATAAACTCAGCTCTTGCTGTCTCTGGCACAGTCTGCCTTTTTTCACACAAAGACAGCTAGATTACATCATCTTTAGCTGGGATGGGGCGGGGGAAGAGGGATCCCTCTTTCAGGTATTCAAACAGGTTCCCTCCATATTTTTTGGCCTACAGCTCCATAATACCTGATCACTGACCATGCTGGATGGGATTTAGGGGAGATTATTTATTTTTTATCCTGTTGTTGTTGTTCAGTCGTTAAGTCGTGTCCGACTCTTCGTGACCCCATGGACCATAGCACGCCAGGCCTTCCTGTCCTCCGCTCTCTCCCGGAGCTATTCATATTTTTATCCTGCCTTTCCACCAAATAAAAAATAAAAAATGGTGCACAAGCCAGCTAACAATAAAATCCAGATTAACAAAATCTTAATTAAAACATAGCATAAAAACAAATAAAAACAAAATTAGAATTGTAGTCCAAAATATATGGAGGGCAACAGGTTGCCTACCACTGTCCTAGCCATTCACATGGCCAGCTGTTGAGAGCAATCAGCCAGTTTCCCCTAACAAAAGGAAGGTACCTGGCAATCCTGCTAGGACTGTTAAGGCTGTCTACAGCTCTGTTAACCCTTTCCTGTCCAACACCCAATCTTACAATGTACATTGTATTTAGTAAATTGCAATAAACAAAACCAGACAATGTCCAAGGAAGAGCCTAGCTGGAGCTTATAAACAACTTTTCAATTACAAAGGAACTTTGCCATCCCAGCATGATGTCTATTTTATACAGTGCAAAAGATACCAAGATGGAAATGGTATAGGTCAGCTTTCTGGAACTGGTGGCCTGGAGATGTTCTAGACTACAGCTCCTATTATTCCTGACCACTGGCCATGCTGACTGGGACTGATGGAAGTTGTAGTCCAAAAAATCTGGAGGGCACCCATTTGGGGAAGGCTGTTATAAGTGAAATCAGTTACAAGAATGGTTCTGATGATGTCCTGATGTTGAAGACTTATATCAGCAGAACCACTTCCTGTCTTAAGTGTATGCTACATTTTAAAATCTAGATTTTCTAAAAGCATGGCTGGGAACAAAACTTGATCATCATTTTAGACATGTTCATGACAGACAAAAGTTTAAATCATGATGACCAAAGATATTTTGTCATTACAGCTGTCTCTAAAATCATAAATGCTGATAGTTTGCCAAATTACTAGTGTGTTATTCAACCACTTAAAACGTAACTTTCAAAATTGCCCATTATAAACAATGGGTATGCTTTTTTGCTTTGTAAGTATTCCTTGATCGATACTGTAAAGATTTCAGTTGTTTGTAATCACAAATGGCTCATAACATTATGGGGCATATGACAGAAAATCCAAAAGGCATCTCATTGACAGTAAGAATATGATACTTTGCCAACCCAGAATTTGCTGCCTGAGGTGGGCTGCCTCACCCACCAGTAGTAGAACCAGACCTGTATGTAAACTAGCTTACTCTCTATATAAAGCTAAGATCATGCTACCTTTTCATTCTGCCTTTTTGCTATATACTGGAAAATTACATTATTATTTTTTTACATCTACCCAGGAGAAAGTCCAATAAGAGTTACCATTTTACTTACTTTGTAATGTTCGTTCTGGTTCCTCCAAGTTAAGCATCTATACAAGCCTAACAGATCAAGCGTAAATATAAGAAACTAGTGGGAAACATAATGAAAGGTAACGTTTGAACAAGCTTCTGTTAGCTGTTGCCTGCCCAGTGTTGAACATAAGGTAACAATGAATAAAGTTGTACATACAGTGACAATATTTTGGAGTAAGAGAAGAAACTGGAAAGTTAGAGAGGTTTTGTGCTACAAAGACTTACAAACCAGCAGATAAAAACATACACACAATTTAATTAAAACAGAAGAACACCGAAGAGATGAGTTAGGGAAACAAGCAAACACAAGCTGTTAAGAAAATTGATATTTAGGACTATATTTCCAGAACATGATGGCATTTTAAAGAATGCCATGGAGTTTATCACAAGTCTTCAGAATTTGGTGTTCTGCTTGGCCCATATGTTTCTGCTACAGTGTATAGCCAGCTTTGTTTTCACAGTCAAGTGTATGGGCTCAGTAGAGGCTGGTAACTCCGATTTCGGTGGGGCTTTAAATGCATTCTGGGTTTCAGTCAGAACCAGACAGAACTCTAAAGGAGCTATCCAAGGTTCTGAATCCTATCCGCAAAATAGTTTCAGCACCTTGGATAGCTCCTTTAGCATTCTGGCTGGTTCTGACAAACCCAGAATGGATTCACAGCCCCACCAAAATCGGAGCTACCAGCTTCCACAGCATGCGCTCAGATCACCAAAGAAATAGCCTACTAGCTATTTGCAACTTCAAATTAGAGAGGGAAATTGTTCCTTCCTCTACACTGTTTACCTGATAAGTTTATGTCACCCTTATTTATGGTCATATTTATTGTGCAAAAGTGTGTATCATGGGTGAAAAACTGTTAATATGTAAATAAAGCTGTAAGGCTGTTTTCACTCCTAAGGCTTAAATTCATTTCTGCATTTCTCATATCTATAATTTGAATTTAAAACTGAAATTGGCTAGAATGCATATGTAGTTTCAAATTCGCTTTCTTATACATCCTCTCCCATGTTGATGATGGTAACAAGTGGAGCACTCCATATTATGCCATTTTCTTTTATCTGCACTGGCTGCCATTTTGTTTCTGAGCTCAATTCTAGGTGGTGGTTTAAAGCCCTATAAAGCTTGGGACCTGGATACCTTAAGGACAGCCTTCTTCCACATGTTCCTTCCTTTATACTCCAGTCAGCATCTGAGGCCTTGCTCCAGATCCCTCAGCTATCTGAGGTGCAGCAAGTGCAGGGCTGGCCCAAGGAGAAATGATATCCTGGTTGACGAAACTTTGGCGCCAACCCCCAGTCAGCTTACAATTTCTTCTATTATTGTCTATAGTTCTTTAAGGGAGCAATCCTATGGCCCCTATACATCATGTGAGGGGCCAGAGGATACTGGGGATTCCCCTCTTCAAGGTCAGAGACGACACTCCGGCCTTGGAAGGGGGAATCAGAGATCTGACCCTCCTCCCTCACCCCCCTCACAGCCAGCACAGAAAAAAACATGCTGGCTGCTCTTTGAGTTTGGAAGATTGGCCTTGGAGAGGGGGAAAAGGAGGGGTGTTGGTTGGGCAGGGAGGGGAGGAGACCAGAAAGGCCAGGATATAAGCTATCCTGGGGACTCTCCAGCCTCCTTTCCTCCCCCTCTGAAGTGCCCCAGATAGACAGGCTATAAAGCCTGTCTAGTGAAAAATGCAGGGTGGGAGGATGGGGAGGCGAAGATTGCCTCCGACACGCCTTCTGTCCTGCACTGGATGATCAGAAGCCTCCAAGTTTGGGGACTTGTGATCAGCAAGGGCTCAAACAATAGGATTGCACCCTAAATTATTTGTAGTTCTTATAGCGCTTGGTAATGTTGTCTCAAAGTAAAGCCGTGTTCTGCTGATTTTTATCTAGGACATATGACATTAAACTGGAAACTGAAAAGGGAACATACTTTAAATATAATTGAAGGAAGTTCATTTTTATATTTAGTGCCCAAACAACTTGTTGAACTTTGAGAAAAAGGTTAAAGACACTTACTGCTTTTGTTTGCCCTAACTCATTGCAGTGAGTACATCCAACAAACACGTGTCAACTAGTCCCCTTCAGCTTGAATTCCTTAAGACCAGCACTTGGGTGGTGACAAGAGCATAGGGTCTTTTTAGTAGTTGCACCCACCTTGTAGAATGCCCTTTCATATGCAATCTCAGGCCCCAATGTTATATGCTTTTAGGCACCTGTTCAAAACTTGTTTATTTAATAAGTCATTTAGGGAGCAATCCTATGGCCACTAGACAGTGGCTAGATGGCAATAGGATATGTTGTTTTCTAGGAACCAACCTCGGAGCCCACGCTCCAAGGTCAGTTCCCAGAGAACTGACCTCCTCCCACTTCTGCGCTGCCTCTGAGGCAGCACGGAACAGCCCTGTCCTCCGCGCTCGCAAGAGGAGTGTGGAGCAGCTGGAAAGGTACGTGTCTGGGGGCGTTCGGGGGGGAGGGCAGAAATGCCTTTATGACATCCTATGTGTTGTACAGCAGCCTCCTTCCCTGCTCCATCCTCCTGTGGCTAGACAGCTGCAATTGGCTGTCTAGCCAAAAATGCAAGGCAGGAGAAGCGCAGAGGGAGCAATCCCCTCCATGCTTCTCCTGCCCTGCTTTAGATAGGCGGTCGTCTCCAAGTTCGGAGGCGGCCGCCTATCTGGATAGGATTGCACCCTTAGCTGAGTAGTTTTCCTCTTTTATGGGTACTACTAATGCTGTTCCCTTTTTGTCTTTTGTCTTTTGCCTTTGATTCTGGTTTTCTTTAATCACTACTTTTGTTGCTATTGGAATTTTTAGCTCCTATGTAATTTGGTGTTTTATTATGATCATTGTTGAATGCAGTGCTGTGATTTTTTTTTATATTGTTCATCATTTTTTGTTCTAAGCCGCCTTGAGTTCTTTTTGGAAAAAGGAGGCATATAATTTTCTTAAACAAACAAACAACCTTGCACCTTATGTTATCCAAGCCTATTACTAAGATTTAGCTGCAGCAGCACAAAGAACAGCTTGCATCTCAGCAGGTCTAGCAGAATCTTACATCTGACAGGTGTCCTGTATTTCTGTAATGTTCTTGTGAATAATAAAATAACCACTGTCAATGAGAAACATTCCTTCCCAAAACACATTTCTTTATATGGTGTGTCATTATGGAAATATCTACTGTAGTATAGCCAGAAGTCCTGACATGAACCCTCTTGTTAATTTCTCTGTCATCTATTGTTTAGTGAACCCTCACAAACAGCATTTTTTATCCCCCAGTTCCTTCATTGTTTTCCCATCATTCCATTCTACGTCTGTTAGTAATAGCACAATGGAAGCAGCTAATACATGGCTCAAGGATCAATGTTCCACATGTCATGCTTAGCACATTCAAATTAACAGTATAAAACATGAGAATTAAAGGTAAATGGACAGAAACAACAAACGAGAGGAAGAAAAGGAAACAACTAATTTCAGTAGAAAGAACAGAATTGCTCTGAGCTTCTTTGAATTCAAGCAGAATTTCCTTGCCACACTCAGAAGAGAATGATGCCACTACAGCAGGTGCAAACATGAGTAAAGATTAAAGGGGATGTTGATTTTGGAAGGGGAACATGGTATGTGGAGAGTGACAAGGTTATTCATTGTTCATTGACAAGGTTACCATCCACCCTGTTGTTCAAGAATGTAGCCTTGCTTTTGTCTTTGACTCCTTTCTCTCCTTTGTTCTCAATATGAAGTCTGTCACCAAGTCACATCACTTCTCCCTTTACAATACTGCAGAAGTATGGTCCTTCCTTTCTTTCCCCTGAGCAAAACCTGTAGTCTACACCCTAGACATCTCCCTCTTAGACTACTGCAATCTTCTCCCCTCTGGACTTCTGTTGTCTTATCCTGATCCCCTGATGTCTATCTAGCATTCTTTACTTCTCTCATCACTCTGATGATGTGACACCCCTCCTTAAATCCTTACACTGTCTCCCTGTCCACTCCCAGATCCAGTGCAAGCTCCTTGTCCCTTCCTTCAAAGTCCTCCATGACCTTGCTCTCTTTATCTCTCTGCTCATATATTTCAATACATCCCTGCTCATTATCTCCATTCTTCCAGCTCCACCATCCTTCACTGTCCAAAGGTCCCCTCTTATATCAAAAGACTCTGCCTTTTCTCCCTTGCTGCCCCCTATGCTCAGAACTGCCTCCTAGAACTTCTCTATGATGCCACCTCTCTCTTACTTATTTGAAATCTCTCCTCAAAACCCATCTTTTCCATTAATCCTTTGGATCAACCCCCTTAGTTCCTATGTCTTACTAAGTCTAATAATGGGTAACTAAGAGCGCAATCCTATGCACATTTAGACAAAAAATATCCTACATCTCTCAGCATTCTCCAACCTGGGGAATGCTGGGAGATGTAGGACTTTTTTCCATCAAAACATGCATAGGATTGTGCCCTAAAACAGCCATATATTTTAGATTTCACACATAGGGATGGACCCAACCCTCATGTGAACAAAGTCCACTTGAGCAACAGGACCTTCCCATTCTTTCCTGTTCTGCACATCCCAGATTTGTTCTGGAGGATCCCCCCAGATTTAGGGTGTGCACAGGGGACTGCAGGGAGAATGGGAAATCCCTTCCACCTGCAGAACAGCACCACAGTATACAATCCATATATCACATGAAGCACTCCTGGTGATACCATATAGACCTGTGGTCCATTTGGAGTCCACTTGGAGTAGAGCCTTCAGTATATTGGCTCCCTCTCTGTGGAACTCCCTGCCTGTTGATATCAGGCAGGCAACAACGTTGTTTTGTTTTTGGCACTTGCTGAAGACATTTTTATTTAAACAAGCCTTCCCTGACTAACCTGCCATGGTTTTATGTGCATAATTTGATTTTAAAGATTATTTAAACTCTGTTTTTTATTCTTTCTTTTTTGTTCACTGCTCAGGACTTTTATTGGATGTAGAGTTGTTGTTGTTCAGTCGTTCAGTCGTGTCCGACTCTTTGTGACACCATGGACCATAGCACACCAGGCCTTCCTGTCCTGAGCTCTCTCCCGGAGCGTGCTCAAGTTCATATTCATTGCATCGGTGATGCTATCTAGCCATCTCATCCTCTGCCGTCCCCTTCTCCTTTTGCCTTCAGTCTTTCCCAGCATCAGGGTCTTTTCCAGAGAGTTTTCTCTTCGCATTAGGTGGCCAAAATATTTGAGCTTCAGCTTCAGTATCTGTCCTTCCAATGAGCAGTCAGGGTTGATTTCCTTTAGGATGGACTGATTTGACCTCCTTGCAGTCCAGGGGACTCGTAAGAGTCTTCTCCAGCACCACAGTTTGAAAGCATCAGTTCTTCGGCACTCAGCCTTCCTTATAGTCCAGCTCTCACAGCCATACATTACTACTGGGAAAACCATAGCTTTGATTAGACGGACCTTTGTCGGCAAGGTGATGTCTCTGCTTCTTACTATGCTGTCTAGGTTTGCCATAGCTTTCCTCCCAAGGAGCAAGCGTCTTTTAATTTCATGGCTACAGTCACCGTCTGTGGTGATCTTGGAGCCCAAGAAAGTAAAATCTGTCACTGCTTCCATTTCTTCCCCTTCTATATGCCAGGAAGTGATGGGGCCAGATGCCATGATCTTAGTTTTTTTAATGTTGAGTTTCAAACCAGCTTTTGCACTCTCCTCTTTCACCCTCAACAAGAGGCTTTTGAGATCCTCTTCGCTTTCTGCCATTAGGGTGGTATCGTCTGCATATCGGAGGTTGTTGATAATTCTCCCAGCAATCTTAATTCCGACCTCTGATTCATCCAACCTGGCATTTCTCATGATGTACTCTGCATATGAGTTAAATAAGCAGGGTGACAATATGCAGCCTTGTCATACTCCTTTCCTAATTTTGAACCACTCGGTTGTTCCTGGTTCGTACTGTTGCTTCTTGACCCTCGTACAGGTTTCTCAGGAGACAGGTAAGGTGGTCTGGTACTCCCATCACTTTAAGTATTTGCCACAGTTTGTTGTGATCCACACAATCAAAGGCTTTATCGTAGTCAATGAAGCAGAAATAGACATTTTTCTGGAATTCTCTTGCTTTCTCCATGATGCAGTGAATGTTCGCGATTTGATCTCTAGTTCCTCTGCCTCTTCAAAACCCAGCTTGTACTTCCGGTAGTTCTCGGTTGGCATACTGCTGAAGCCTAGCTTGTAGGATTTTGAGCATCACCTTGCTGGCATGTGAAATGAGCGCAATTGTGCTGTAGTTTGAACACTCTTTGGCGTTGCCCTTCTTTGGGATTGGAATGTAAACTGACCTTTTCCAGTCTTGTGGCCATTGTTGAGTGTTCCAAATTTGTTGGCATATTGAATGCAGCACTTTAACAGCATCATCTTTTAGGATTTTAAATAGCTCAGCTGGAATACTGTCATCTCCGCTAGCTTTGTTGTTACTAATGCTTCCTAAGGCGCACTTGACTTCACTCTCGAGGATGTCCGGCTCAAGTTCAGGTGACCGCACTATCATGGCTATCAGGGACATTCAGATCTTTCCTGTATAGTTCTTCTGTGTATTCTTGCCACCTCTTCTTAATCTCATCTGCTTCTGTTAGGTCCCTGCCTTCTTTGTCCTTGATCATGCCCCTCTTTGCACAAAACGTTCCCTTGAGATCTCCGATTTTCTTGAAGAGATCTCTAGTCTTTCCCATTCTGTTGTTTTCCTCGATTTCTTTGCATTGTTCATTTAAGAAGGCCTTCTTGTCTCTCCTTGCTATTCTCTGGAACTCTGCATTCAGTTGGATATATCTTCCCCTTTCTCCCTTGCTTTTCGCTGCCCTTCTTTCGTGAGCTACTTGTAAAGCCTCATCAGACAGCCACTTGGCTTTCTTGCATTTCTTTTTCTTTGGGATGGATTGAGTTGCTGCCTCCTGAACAATGTTACGGACCTCCGTCCATAGTTCCTCAGGCACTCTGTCTATCAGGTCTAATCCCTGCAATCTATTCCTCACCTTCACTGTATATTCATAAGGGATATGATTTAGGTCATACCTGAATGGTTTAGTGGTTTTCCCTACGTTCTTCCATTTAAGCCGAAATTTTGCAACAAGAAGCTCATGATCTGAGCCACAGTCAGCTCCAGGTCTTGTTTTGACTGATTGTATAGAGCTTCTCCATCTTTGGCTTGAAAGGACATAATCAAACTGATTTCGATAGTGACCATCTGGTGATGTCCATGTGTAGAGTCGTCTCTTGTGCTGTTGGAAAAGAGTGTTTGCTATGATCAGCATGTTCTCTTGGCAAAACTCTATTAGCTTTTCTCCTGCTTCATTTTGTACACCAAGGCCATGCCTGCCTGTTATACCAGTGATTTCTTGACTTCCTACTTTAGCATTCCAATCCCCTATGATGAAGAGGACATCTTTTTTTGGTGTTAGTTCTAGAAGGTGTTGTAGGTCTTCATAGAACCAATTAACCTCAGCTTTTTTGGCCTCAGTGGTTGGGGCATAGACTTGAATTACTGTGATGTTGAATGGTTTGCCTTGGATTCGTACTGAGATCATTCTATCATTTTTAAGATTGTACCCCAGTACTGCTTTTCCCACCCTTTTGTTGACTATGAGTGCTACTCCATTTCTTCTATGGGATTCTTGCCCACAATAGTAGATATGATGGTCACCTGAATTAAATTCGCCCATGCCTGTCCATTTTAGTTCGCTGATTCCCAAGATGTCGATGTTCAATCTTGCCATCTCATGTTTGACCACCTCCAGTTTACCTTGATTCATTGATCTGACATTCCAGGTTCCTAAACAATATTGTTCTTTACAGCATCGGATTTTCTTTTCACCACCAGACACATCCACAGCTGAGTGTCCTTTCGGCTTTGGCCCAGCCGCTTCACTCTTTCTGGTGCTACCTGGAAATACCCTCTGCTCTTCCCCAGTAGTATATTGGACACCTTCCGACCTGAGGGGCTCATCTTCTGGCGTCATCTCTTTTAGCCTTGTGATACGTTCCATGGGGTTTTCTTGGCAAGAATACTGGAGTGGGTTGCCATTTCCTTCTCCAGTGGACCACATTTTGTCAGAACTCTCTGCCATGACCTGTCCGTCTTGGGTGGCCCTGCACGGCATAGCTTATGGCTTCACTGAGTTACGCAAGCCCCTTCGCCACAACAAGGCAGTGATCCATGAAGGGGGGATGTAGAGTAGTATATAAATATTGTAAATAAATAACAACAACAACAACAACAACAACATAAAGAGAACCTTGCTGGATCAGACCAAAAATGCATCTAGTCCAATGTGCTGTTTCTAACAGTGGCCTCCCAAATGTTTCTGGGAAGCCAAGAAAGCAGGCCATAGATCTCCACACTACTGTTTCCAATTCAGCGGTATACTTCCTCTGAACTTGGAGGTTTCATTTAGCTATCTTGGCTAATAGCTATTAATAGACTCCATTCATTTTAAAATTTCCTTTAAAAGCCATGTAAGCTAGTAACCATTGCCACAAATTGTGGCAGCAAATTCATAAGTTAATTATGCATTAGATGTGAAGGACTTTCTTCTGTCTGTCCTGAATCTCCTGCCAATCAATTGCTCCCGCCCCAGCCCCAGCCAGACTGCTGATTTTAAGAAGCTATGAAAGGTCCAGATAAATTAGCAAGGTCACACTCATCCATCAGAGCAACCAGAGCAGTTTCTGTGCCAAAACTAGGACAGAAACCACATTGAAAATGATCTATATCAGGAGTGGGGGAACTTGTTTCTGTTAAGGGCCGTGTGGCTTATCACCCTCTCCCCACCTGTGGTTATTATAATATCACCACTCCTCATAAAATTTTTGACATCACCAAGTACTGATTCTAGCTCCAGAATTTAAATACCTCTATATTCTATCAACCTCTTCCTTGAGACAATACCTTAGAGCGAGTGTGTGTGGAAGGAATATATCAACTATAACCTCAGCAACCACTATTAAGATGCTGCCACCACCCTCCTCCCCATGAGGAGAGGACCTTCAATTTCTCTCTGTGTGTGGGTATAGATTCATAGACTATGGCTTACTTCTTTCCTAGCTTCATCTAACCCTTTTACTGGTAACAAATGAGACCAAGAATGGCATGGTTTGAAAGAACAAAAATGAAACTTTATTTATATGGTACGAGATGTTTCTATGCAGTTTGAGTTTTATGTGGTAAAAATTCTTGTTTCAAGTTTTTATTAATTCCCTACCTACTCTACCCTTTCTAATAATAATAATACATCAAAATAATAAATATATTTCCCTCCACTTCCCAGGGGAATCTAGCCATCCCCAAAGCTAGAGCCCAGTGCCCTAATCCTACCCCTCAGAAAGCCAATCCTTCTCTTCCCTTCTAAAGAAAATCAAGTGTCCCTTATTCCCTCACTCTGCCAACTGAAAAAGCCAATCAGGAGACACCATTTAAATCTGAACATTCTAACTCCCCCCGCCTTTATCATCGCCTTTAGGAGAAAGAATATGATAGAACCCATAAATCAAGCAAACAAACATTAAAATATATGATTAAACAACAAAACGAAATACCATTTCATCACCGGCCACATTCCCATAGGGATAATTTGCTAGGAGCCACAGACCAGTAGGGTGGGGGTGCAGAGCGTTTTCATCCCCTCTCTTTCTCTGTCTTTTACTACCACCCTCTTTTCTTCCTCCCTCCTTCCCTCTTTGCCCCCTGCCTCTGTCCCCTTCCATTCCCAAAGAGCTACTGTGGGAGGGAAAGATTGCTCTTGCCAGAGGTCTAAACAGATCACTTACTGAGCTTTTGAAATTAAGTCATGGGGATCTTTGGTATCTGTGTCCCAGGGCCCTAGATCTATTTGCCAGAGCCCTGAGTGTCCATTGGTACCAATGGAAAAGGTGTTTTTCTAAGCTTCATTGCCATACCGGAGACTATTTTAACTGCTGGGGAGGGAAGGGTTAACTCTCCCATCCCCACAAGCTACATCCCCACCCCCCATCTCCCTTTGCATGGCAATTAAACATAGAAAATAATATTCCCCATTGGTCTGGGAATATTGGGCAGGAAGCAAATTAATTGATTTTATTTGAGATTATTTGGATGAGAAATTTATTGGCTGGCTTTGCCTCCTGTGAAATTTAAATAAATCCTAGTAATATAGATACAAATGAGCACATATGGATTTTATGCAGTTTTGTGTCCTATGGGCTGGGCCCCCAGATCTTTTAAGTGCCTCACAACACCAATCCGTGTCATCCAAGAATGTCTGGGATTCTGTAGCCAGTACAGATATTCTGTAATATCTTAGTATCAGCCATCCCACTGACGATTTTTTCATGGATACAGTATTGGAAAGGAAGATAGCTACTCTTGCTCTTCTTTTCAGATAGAACTTTAAGGCACACAGAATCTGTGTTTATTCTAGGATGTCTCACAACCAATAATTATTATTGTGGAATACAATTTGAGCAGGGAGAAATGATGAGATAACACAGGAGTAGCCCTAGGCACCACTGCTGACCTTTAAGCTCTCTCTTTTTTTTATCAGACAGGACAGTGTTAATTTAACAGAAATTAGCATTTACATTGTTTTATGATCCACCATCTCCTTTTAGTCTCAGAGTATTCCATACATTATAGGCCACAAAATACCTTCTCTTTTTTTCAAAAGCTTGGAGCAGTACTGTGGGAGATTTCTTGCAAGTTTAAAAACCAATGACAATATTACCAGTACAGCAGGAAATACTCAGCCATGGAAAACTTCCATTATATGCTACGCACATCCATCAATCTTTGTACAAAACAAAAACAAACAAAAGAATGAAAAGAAGAAAAAGACATTTCAGATGTTTTGGTACAAAGAGGGCTTTCTCTTTCACATTTTTTAACAATGCCTGAAAGCAAAATTTAGCAGTCATAAAAGTAGAGACACTATAGACTCAAGGGCAAACAAATACTTATGCTGGCCATCAAAGAACATAACAAGTTCTTCATCATGTGTAGTTTTAAAATCACATTTGACAGCTTTCTAAAGCATGTTTAATATCAAATTAAGTGCAACAGCTCTCTCTAATGTCAGAGTTTCATATTTACAGGCTCATTCCTTTTTAAAATTTTAGTGTACCCTATTCCTAAGGCTCGCAACAGTGTCACAAGAACCCCCCCCCCCACAAATGGATTAGTCTCATATAACTAATTCATGCATTACCAGAACTGATTTGTTTGGGTTATTCCCATGCCACTTCAGGAATGTGGGTAGAGCTGACAAAGACCATAGCATTTGATAACAGATTATTCTTGCTATTTGTTAGAGCCATGCACATACATTTGATAAACCTTTCTTCCTGCCACCCAACTAGTGCCCCACATCCTCTATTCCCTAACAACAACAAGAACAACAACTCATTACCAACTGTTGGTACCTCTGTCTTTACTGTTGTAGTGTTGTGGTACTCTTTCTGGCTGGGTTTCCTTACTTTGGTGTCTAGAAAAAGCACCATAAAATTATCATGGCAGCTTCTCCCATCCTTAACAAGTGAGAGTAGGAATCCACAATTTAAAATGGAACAAAACACTAGCATTCCTTCTTATTCCCCGTATGTCTGAGCTCCAAGCAATTGCAAATGAGGTCAACACAAGAGAATAGGATGTGTACAGTATCCAACAAGAGGAGCTGTCCAGCAGTACTGCAGCAGTTCCAAAGTAGTTTAGGTCTTAGTCCAGCATACATATCTTTTCTTTATACTTTACTAAGGTTTTCCATTATCTATAACAACAGTAGAAAAACAGGAGAAAATTATACCTAAAATTTGAACCAAAGTGTTAAGCTCCAACTACTTCCCTGGCTGGTTCCCATTAGAAGTAATGAACCAGGAAGGGAAGGTTAGATTGTTGGACAACAAGAGAGTTAAAGGGGTTGCAGAAGGAGGATAAGAGATTACAGAAAAGTTGGATGAATGCTTTTATCTGTCTGCACTGCAGAAGATGAGGGACAGATACCTGAACTGAATTTATCAGACAGGAAGTCTGAAGAACAGATAGTGATTACAAGAAATGAAGACCTTATTGTCAAATTAAAAATTAACACATCACCAGGTCTGGACGGTATCCACCCAAGAGTTGCTCTCTTCTCTGAACCTAGATGTTGAGGGCAGTTTATAAACCCAAGAAGTAATAGACAAACAATATTTTATAATCAGGAACTTCTCCCTCCCCAGATTCTTCACAGAAAATTGCCAAACTGTTAGACAGATATAAAAGCTGCTTTGAAGTTTAGTGTTCAAAGCAGCCTTCAGTGAAGAAGCTACTATTTCCAAGCTTGGTTTAAAAGAAAAACATGAGTAAATTACCCCTGATGATAAGGCTTTTGGTTTAATTCAAAATGTGTTGGTGCAGTTCATTTGCACTGATTGTTTTTTCCATTTACTGTATATTTTCCTCTTCTCAATGCCCCAGTATGCTGATCAGTGTTTGGGCCTTAGGGGACTGAATGCAAATCCTGCTTCCTCCATTTTCTCACCAACAGATGATCAGCACTATGAGAGCCGTCAACACTTGCCATCTTTCATGTACATGGTATATATGCAGAGATCCTTGCACACAACAATGTCTGTGCAGCTTGCTAATTTAAATGAGGATCTGCAGTTCACTGCCCATGAATCTAATGAAAAGCAGCATTGAATTGTTTCCAAATGTGATGGAATGAAAATATTTCATGGAATGAAAGTATACAACCATACTTGTAAAATGGTTGCTTTTAGTTTAGAGACTGCTCTTCATGGGAGGGTTAAAACTTCAGCCCAGGAAGCTGAAACCTTAAAAAAAAAATTTATACTTCTTATTGAATAAGTGTTTAAGTTTTATAACAATTTTCCCTAACATAAAAACACAAGTAAGTGAATAAAAGGGGAGGTGGGGAGGGGAAAGGAAGGAAAAAGTGATGGGCAGGGATGCAGTTAAAGGAAATAATATAAACAAGGTAACACATAGGAGGTCATCATATCATCAGATGAAGCACATACACAGGCAAATGTATATGAAAGATGAGTAAAATGTAGATCCCTTGGCCCAAGGCTTAGGAAAAGGTCTCCTTATATACTGACTAGATCTTCAGAAATGTGTCCATGCATGCACAAGCATCAGAAGTGCAGTCAGAACTTCTCTCCACTGGTGTTTAGAGGTTGGATATTGGTCTTTCCAATGCTGTAATAGAAGTCTTTCAGCCACCAAGAGAACTCAAAGGTGCCACTTCCATGGCCATCTGATAAATCCCATAGTGCAGGAATATAATCTAATAACACATGTATATAATTAAATTTAAATGATATTTCTAACCACAGTAAGGCAAACACAAACCTCAGACCACAAGGATGTAATCTGAGGTGCAAACTCACATTATATGGACAGGGGCGTCTTCCTGGTTCTTGCAGTGCCAACAGAATGGGATATTAGCAAGTGTTTCCATTGTAGTCCGGGGCGTGTCCAACAGATCTTATTTTTGTTGGATCATTCCAAGTAGGCGCAGCCCTCCCATGAGGCAGCCTTGGATCTATGTCTCAGGCAGTGGATCAGGAGAGACAGCAGATCCAGACCAAGCTCCCTGGATATCTGCGGGCCACTGCCCACCACAACCACATGCCTCAAATGGTAGCCACCTGCCCATCGTGCTTCCGCCAGGTCGCATCATTACCAAATCACTACAGCCTCCTACTTCACTGAAGTTGCTATGGAATCCAGGCAACATTGTCTGCCACAGTACCACTGCTTCAGTTACCTGCTGCCACTGACCTTCTCACACAGGCCAGCCATCTGGCTTCTGCTGTCCTGTCCCGCCTGGTCCTTGCAGCTACCTGAGAAAGCTGGGTGACTGGCATGCATTGGGTCCTTTTGCTCTCTCTTGTCATCTGCTGCAGCAATTTGCCATCCCCCCCCCTTTCCAAACTGGCACACTGTGATAGAGGAGAGAGGCTGAAGAATGAAGAGGAAAGTGACTGCACCTGAGCAGAGTCACCTGTCCAGCCCAGTCAATTGTGATTGGGTGCAGTGGTGCAGCTAGGGAATTTTAGACCCTGGACTTAATGTTATAATCTTATAAGGGATGGGGCTTTAGATAGTCGTGTGTATTATTTCATCCTCCTCCACTGCAATTCCATGCTTGACAATGGCTTCTACATTCCTGATTTGCTAGAATTACGCAACTGTTAGTCAGCCCAAATTAAAAATAAATAAATACTCTGAGCATGTACAGTTTTGCATTTTAAACTCACTTAAATCATAGCACCATCATGATTATAGGAATAAATATAGGACTTTGTTTCTGCTGCCCAGATTCCCACATCACCTACCACTCTTTGGGTGGTAATTTGGGGAAGGGGCTGGACTGTGGGGGCCCTGGGCTTTGTCCTAAGGTCCAGCTCTACCTGCACCACCAACTGGGTGGCAGCTGTTGCACCTTTGGCCAGCTAGGTTGGGACAGGCAGTAAAGCAAGGTGCATGGGGGGGGGGGAGGCACCATGAGTTCATCTGGTGAGGGCCCAAAAATATGAGAAGCACATGGAGAAAAGTTGTGTGTTGCCAATTGTTTTGTCAATAGGCAATGGTTCTTTTTCAATATTCAGAGGCAATGAACACACCAGTGGGTGAAAGAAAGACATTTATTTAGCTAAAATAGGCTAATAAAGCAAGAAAAGGCAAGACAATATATTCAGAGCATAAAGCTTATGTTCCTTCAGCTACTGGGAACCCCCTCATTTTATCAAGATGAGATCAGCAGCAAACATAACCCCATAATGGCCTGGCCCGCAGCACCGGTTCAGGATCAGCCTGTGGAGAGGTTCTGCCTTGGGAGGGTCCTAGGGAATCTGATACTATCCCCTTGATCCCTCCCATTTTGGACATGGTCCCCTTACCTCATGCATCTACATTCTTGTAGACTGGAAAACAACCAACCTCAACAATTAGTAGGCAGGCAGCCCAACACAGATAGCTCCCATCTCCGCTCTTAGCTGGCCTTGACATTCTGCCAAAGTCTTTATCTACAAGCCCTGAATTGATTCTCTGGAAACTAGCATAGCTACCCCCACCCCGCATCAGCTCAACAAAGAGGCACACTGGCACTCTAGACATGGGCAGGATAGCAGATGCACCACTGACTCTTCCATATATGATGGTCTTCTGCATTTCTACTACAAGTTGCGAGAAAGTTTCCTTTATCTTGTCAATCCCCACCAGACCCAGATGCGGCTGGTCAAGGGGCAGAAATCACCCCACCCCCGAAACAGAGCAGGGACTGGTCAGTCAGAGGTGTCTGAACACATGATACAAAGCAATTACTTCTCCTTCTCCCCCTACCTCATTCTTTTCTTAAACCCCCAAGAAGGGAGGGTGGGGTGTCTTCCTCAAGGAAACCAAGTTCTTCCAGGCTGAAATTTCAGCTCTGTTGAGTGCATTTCTGACATTCTGTGGAAGGCTTTTTGTGGTTTTAAAGTGATTCTATTGTGAACATTTTGGAGAAGAGAACTGTACAGCTCCAGAACTATAGCTACCAGTTTATAAATAAATAGTCTGAGGAAGATGGACTTTTAGGCTGCAATCCTATATACATTTACTTGAAAATAGGACTTACTTCTCAGTAGGCATATATATAGGAAAATAAATTGAACTGTCTGTTAGTAAACTTCCTCCTGTTCATACTTTGCTGTGATGATCAACAGAGAGGATTTTTTACAATAAATATTTCTGGTCTGTGCGCTTAAGTCCCTGGCATGCTTTTGGTTAAAGTTTAACCCTAACTATACCATAAAGATTTTGAAAACAAAGATATATATTATTTTTATGGCATGGCTCCCACTATGGAAAACAGAACAACTTTGTTTCTAGTGATAATAAGCTGTGAGGAGCTAATGTTTAATTATTGCAGGCATTGGTACTGTTTCTTGAAATGGTTTAATAATGTTTCTGTGTCTAATCTGTTCAGCCCACTGTGGTGAATGAGGCACTTCAGTAATTTACTAGCACAGATTTGAATTAACATGCAGTTATTCAATATACCTCCTGAAGGTCTGAGGTAGTAAGGGAAGCTGTGGTTTGTGCTCCTGGTTCAGTCTACCATCATAAGCACTCTGTAATCTGGATTGGAAAATACCTGACTGTGCAGGTGTTTTCACCCCATGTAAGCAGGACCCATCAATGCCTGTGACAGTTTGCATGTGATAAGCGTAACCAGGAATGAAGAGCTTAGATGCACAAATCTTTTATTGTCCTTTTAAATAAGAAACTTGTCCCACATGGCTCAGCATTATTGAAGCAACATAAAGCTGAAATATTCTTTTTTCGCTTATCTCCATATTATGGAAACCACTGTTTGTAAAGATTAACATAACCAGGTTCTCAACAGTGCAGAGTCCCTGATAGACCACAGTTATAGTTTGGCCAAAGATGTTCTGTGTCTTTTCCCCGTGAACGATATGGCCATTGCACTATAATATAGCCAGAAGAGTGAGGCTTGAAATATTTTCAGTGTAAATGTTTTGCTCTCCCCCTTTTCCATCCTAAACTGCTCTCAGAAGCACCTCCCTATTGGGACATTTATAAGGAAAAAGCATTTGTAGCCTCTGTGTTAGCACCTTTGAACTTCAGGGCAGTGGGATGAATAATGGAAACATTCCATTGTTTTCAGCATGAGCATTGCACTGTAACTGACACATGAAACTGAAATGGTAATACCAGCAGCTGTCAGCTCATCTTTACAGGAAAAGGAATAAGAAGCTGGCAACGGTGATGATAATTTTAGATTAGTAAAAGAGAGCAAGAGACAGTGAGAGACAGCGAGAGAGAGATTATCATAACTATAATCCAGTGAGTTCAAATTCCCAGAGTTGCTGTGAAATAACCATTCAAATACATTTTTGCTCAACCGTCCAAAATTGTAAATTTTGGCTTACAACTCCACATTTCAAAATGCAGAGATGTGTATTTAAGATTTGTTTGTCCACATTATTCAAGTAGACAACCCTCTTCTATTATTTTTATAAGCCAACCTCTGGCACTGTCTGTGCACTAGGTGATTTAATCTTTTCCTTAAAAAGACTGGTTGTGAGTATGTAGAGGATGAGATTCAAAGTGCTGTTGATCGGTAGTATAAATACTGTTATCCAGGATATGAGAGTGCCTAAGTTGAAAAAATTAAAAAGTATTTAAAACATACATCTCTGTTTTTCATTTGTAGGAGATACAAAATGCTGAAGCTGTAGTATATTTTAAATGCATAGCCTTAGGATGTGCATTTAACTTTTGAACTTTTCCATAACTATGACACTGTTAACAAAACAGAGAATACAGTGTCTTTCAAATAATGAAAGAAATAACTACCCAAGTAATTAGTATCCCTGGAAAAGCCTAAATAATCATCAGTACTATAATTAATACTATTAACCAATATCAACTACAGAACCCCAAATAGGCACAACCTAGGATTGCACTCTTGCTTTTACCCACTTGGTAGGAGAAAATGACGGAAACCCCCCTCATAAAATTATATTACAAATTAAGCACTTGATGAATGCTGTAATTTCTTGGACAGGTATTTAGTAATATCTTAATCAAGTTTTATACACCATCATTACAAAATTTAAGACTATTCTAGGTCCTAACCCATCACTGGGAAAATGTAAAATGTGAATAATTTTCAGCAGATAGCTAGCAGAGCCAGTGACACATCCAAGCCCTTTGTAAGCTGCAATCCTTTACACACTTTCTTGGGAGTAAGTCCTATTCAACTCAGTGGGACTCACTTCTGAGTAGAAATGTACAGGATTGCAGTAGTAGTGGAGATAGTCAAGGCATTACATTTCCTAGTGTAGAGATGCAGGAAATTTTAAAATCATTTTTACAGCAAATTCCTATGCATGTTTGCTTGAAAGCAAGAGCCACTATCTTCTGAATAAGTATTCACAAGACAGCAGCCTTAGAAGCATTTATGAAAATACCTTTAAATGGTTGAACAAACTACTTATCCCTGTCAAAAGAAACACTGCTACTACAACAACTTACTATGACCTTTATGGTAGTAGAGTGTGCCAGTCACTATAGCACACATAAACATTTCTATAGATCTCATAATATAAACACACTATTAGGAATACATAACACTGCACATATTGTGCTGAACCCAATTTTAAAATGCTAGTGTGAACCCTGGGAAGCAAGAAGTCAGGACCCTGGCATGTGGATCTTTATATATGCAGAATCATTTAGGAACAAGCAAAAAAAAAAGGGGGGGGGAGCAGAATTTCTACTTGGTCAGCAATGCTATTTTGCCTGGAATTTCTAGTCGAAACAAAGAAAAAACCTATTCCATAGAGGGGAATCCAGCAGATGGCATCAAGTGGATACTATAAAGAAAAAGTGATTGTCCAATATAATATCTCTGTGAATATGGCTCCTCACTTGTGATATCTGAAGGGTGGGGTTTTTGAATGGAACAAATCATAAGAGTAGACTATTATGATGAACACTGGTAGATTCACTCCTGTCAACAAAGACAGATCTGAATCAGAATCTGTATGTCTCATAAGGATTATTTCCCATTTTCTTCACTTACCATTTTGTTTGCACTTTGTCATTTCCAATACTACCCCTAGAAAGTGCTTTTAGGCTGCAATACTCTATATACTTATGTGGGTGTAAGCCTCACTGAACTCAATGAGTAGACATGCATAGGACTGTGCTGTTAAAGGTCAGAGATGCACCTTACCAGACCCTATGGGTATTTGATCCAAGCTCTTACACACTAGGCTGGTTCACATGGCATGACAGCCCACCATGGTTTATTTATGTAACCCATGATGTGGCTGTGGCACATGTGGGGCATGTCTGGCTGCCATTTTGCATATCCAACCCTCGCTTGGGGTTTGTAATGTCATATAAACACAGTGAGCGTGGGTTATGCAAGAGTTAAACACCCATCGCATAACCCTAGAACAGACCATGGATTGTTTAATCTTTGCAAAACCCATGCTCACCAGGTTTGCACAACACGACAACCCCAAGTGGGGTTTGGATATGCAAAGTGGCACCCACAGGCACCATAGCTTGTCGTGGGTCAAGTAACTCACAACAAGCCATTCCATGTCAGGCAAACCAGGTTACTGTATATATAATGAAGAAATGGTACTGCCTTTTTCATCATGTGTCTGTGTGACAGCAGAGACTGTAGCCTGCATGATGAAAAGGAGGGGAATCTAGCAAACTAATTGACTTCTCCTGTGGTCCTCACCACTGCCACTAGGTGAATGTCTTTCTTTCCTGGATGCCTCCACTAAAATAGCCCTTTAATCTCTGTAACTTACATAGGACGCAATCCTATGCATGTTTAGACAGAGAAATGTCCTACAACTCCCAGCATTCCCCAGCCAGCCATGGGTAGTGTGGTAAGGTAAATAGACGTGGGGAGAAAATCATGGGATCAAGCCAAGATTAAACCAAAAACAACAAAATCGATTTTACAAACAGTTTTGAAAAATATATTATAAAACAGTTTTAGCAGTTAAGGATAAAAGTAATTAGGATATTAGGATAAATATGAAAATAGCATAGACAAACACATCCATATAAATCTAGTCTAGATTGTTTCCTTACTTAGGCCAACAGCTAGCAATAAAGCAATTATTCTCAGCACATTCTAGTACATTGGAATGCAGCTTCCAGTATTCTTGCATTCAGCTCAGCTTCTTTTGTCCCTGGAGTCTAAGTCCTCTCCAGCACCCTCAGTCCTAGCCTGATTTATAGCTCTTTTTCCCCTGAATTCTTCCACTATGCCTATTTACTGGTTCCACTTATATACACTATTTTAACATCCTCTACCCCTGCCAGCCTCTTGGCCATTCAGAAGGACAGTAGAGTTTTGTTAAGTTTCTATTTCTCATAATAATATGGTCCCCCTCCCCCGAGTTTCAGTTTCCAGGGCTGATGTTTTGAACTTCCCGATAAGTACCAAAAGCAACCATTTTACAACTAAAAACAAAACTCAGAACGGCTGAACGGTCTTATTCCTTCACAGTCTGCTTATTTATATTGTAAACCTGCGGGCAAGGTTTTGTACAGTACCTTGTTTTCTTTTAGTCTCTGAAGAAGAAATAATTATTACTGTTATAAATGGCTAATTAGATACAATAGAGGACAGTTCACCTATGTCAAGGACACGCTCTTCCATATGTTCTTCTGATTAAAGTGTTCTGCATGTGCGTGCAAAGACCCATTCACAATAAAACCTACTTGTGCTAGTTTGTAACATATATATGAGGGGTCTAGAAATTCGTTGTGACTGTACTATGCTTTCGTATTTTGTAAATTCCACTTAAATCACAGTTTACCACTTTAGACATTACAGGAAACTGTGGTTTAACTAAGTACTCTGTCTTCCTTGAAGCCAGGCACATGAAGCGAAGAGGGAAGTGGAGAGGTGCAAGGAGGGAGTGTGCAGGCACAAGGCTCATTCTCAGTTTAGCAGACCAAGATTATTACATCTGAACGGGGGAGCCCAACTCTGTAACTCTTGAACTAGTAATTTTTGTTTGACTAGGCCAAGTGGAGGGGTCAAGTGAGGTCTGTGCTGTAGCAGGAAGTCAGGCTGGCTGAGAATGGATCTAAGATGGAGGAGAGAGCTGATTTTGGCTCTCTGAAATAAATCCCTAGACAGCTGAGGAGGAGCAGAGATCTGTTGGCCGGGTAATGTTGTGGACCCTCATCTTGAGCTCTGTGTAAATAAATCTTTCATGAAAGAAACACCACAAGTCTCCAAGATTCTCCTTCTCACAAAACTGAAATCTAAAATGTCTGGGCAAATGAAAAGGTTTTAACCTGGTGCTGAAAAGACTGATGTGTTGGTGCGAGGTGTACCTCTGCGGGGGGTATTCCACAGTTTGCACACCATCCTAGAAAAGGCTCTTCTCTGCTTTTCTTGACTCTCCTGTCAAAGGCTCTGCCATACCATTAAAATGAAGAAGATAAAGAAGACAGTGACAAAGACAAAAGCTGAGGAAATAATCTGGAAGATTAAGAGTGTAATCCTATACATGCCTACTTAGAATTAATCCTATGGTAAGTAAGTATAGGACTGCAGGTAAAGAATTTATTATGTAATAGGCCTGCTATTAATAGATGGAACCAATGTGGCAGACAACATTAAGGTTGGAATGCAGTACTTTGAGGACCAGGTTGTGAGAAAAGCATGAAGACATAATGGCAAATCAGTACTTGGCCTTGGGGAAAAAAATGGCTTCAAACCAGTTTTATCTGAGAACTAAATAGAGAGCACTTTTCTCTCCCCATCATTATCGATTTATGGATTTTAAGGCCAGAGGGGATTGCTCTGATTGTCTAGTCTAACCTTCTACACATAACACAAAGAGCTGCACACATCTGTGCTGCCTTTATTTATAGCTCAAGTGAGTTTCAGTGAACATAGAAATGCAAATAGAAATATTTACAGGAGAAGGAGCCTCTTAAAGCATTATCAATCTTTGGGTTTTTATATTAGAATTTTAATACAGCTTCTGTAGGCTCTTAAAAAAATCTTAATGTATTCTAATTTTATACGGCCTCTCTATTCATCTTATATGAACCTTCTTTAAAATTATTTTACTGCATTTAACCTGTCTGGTCTGGTATAATAAGCTCAGTAGAGGCTGGTGACTCTGATGTCAGTGGAGCAGTAAATCTGCTCCAGGTTTCAGTCAGAATGCTACAGGAGCTATGCAAAGTGCTTCCACACCTTGGATAGTTCCTTTAGAGTTCTGACTGGTTCTGACTGAAACCCCAGAGCAGCTTCACTGCCCAGCTAACACAGAAGCCACCAGCCTCCACTGAATAGGCTCTCTTCAGTTTGGATTGTTTAAGAAGCACCAGATTAGACCCCAGGTGGGCTGGATTTGGCCCTCAGGCCTGCGGTTCTACACCCTTGGTTTAAGCACTTTACACTGTAACATGTCAGAACAATTTGATCAGAGTGTTTGTGTGGACCTTGATGAAGGGCCAAGAACTGTCCTACAAATGGCCATACTGGACACTGTCAAGGAATACCAACAATGACACATTTCTCACCTAGAAGAGAGCAGTGGGGGACCTCCAAAGGTGCTTAGTTAAAGTGTGTTCAGTAATTATGCTGTGCCCATACTTCTTGTCTTTAAAGTCCTTTGTACCATCTTGGGAGATGGCAGCCAAAAGTATTATTAATTGGGTTGAAGAGCAATTGGTGAAGGCAGGACAAAAACTCACAATTGTCTTGGACCATGATCCTGAACCCTCATCCTTAGAGGATCCTAACCCCTCCTCCTCCTCCAAAGAGGCTCCTGAATTAATAATTCAGGGAGATCATTTCAGGCTTTCACTTCCCAGGAGACTCCAAGGGCCTCCCCACACCCCATGTCCAGAGAAGGTTGTATTGCTGTCTTCAGATTCTGAGGACTTCAGCCATGAAGGATCTAGCATGCCTCAGCCACTTCTGCATTGTTGCAGCCTGAGGCTGCTAAAATAGACTGAGCCCCTTTAAGAGAAAAGTCCTTAGTCAGTGTGGAGGAAGGGCCAGCCAGCCAAAAGGAAGCCAACCTGCTATTTAAGGCTCAGTCCAATCTGCTCCTTGTTGGAGTAGCATACAACTTCCAGCGCCCCAGCACTACTCAGAGCTCTCCAAGGTGCTGTTCTGGTAGTGCCTCCCTGAGAAACCTGCCTTGCCAAAAACCCATAGCGGAACCCTGTAGCCCAGACCTCAGCACCTAGCAACACTAAGCCCTCATCATGATAGGGGCCAAAGAGAACCACCGTGGATTTTGAAATGATGATCTTAAGGTTAACTGGAAGAATACTGGGCAATAATCTAGTCTTGTACACCATTGCCAAATCTGACCTGGAGCCTTTTATGTATCATTTTAAAAGCAGGATTTCTAAAAGCACTCTCTGTTATCCTTCTGCTTCAGTGCAAACAAAGGACACAATCCAGGCAACATACTATTGATTTTATTAGGGCAGCAATCCTGTACACGCCTACCAGGGAGTAAGACCCAGTGAACACAATGGGGCTTATGTCTTAATCGATATAATTGAATACGATTGCATTCTTAATCACACATTTTCCTGATGAAACCACTGGGCCTCAAAAGAGCTAAACTTTGGCTGGATTATGCCTGCTGTTCATGTTTTAATGAAAAATACACAAACACAAAGCATATCTGGAAAATTAATCTTTGAAAGTTAAATGAAGTCTAAATTCTATGTCTTATTGTCAGTCACGGCTCAAGAAACCTCCAGTAAAAGGGTTGAGGTGTGATCTCAATATATGGAAGAGAATTCAAAAGACCTTTTCATCACAATAAAAAAAGACTTTGTGGGAGAAAGTCAATATAGACAGCATAACAGAGAACTCTGTATATGTTGGGATGCGCACGCTTAGCTTCTGGCTGGGTGGGATGTCCCATTAGTTTTAGTACAGTTTTGTGTACAGAAAAGCATGCTCGCACATTACTGACACCTTCATATAAAACAAATTGGGAAGCCTCAATACAAAGGAGATGCGATCATGCAGCTGAGCCTCCCTACCAGCTTGGCTGGCCACTTCCATAGCACCAACAAACAGAGGAAATGCATCCCCAAAAAGATGACAAAAGAAGGCACAGACTTACATAAAATTTGCCTATGATAATTTATATGTACAGATGCAAATTTAGAAATAATGATTATAATTTAAATATAAATACCATACATGTCACCATACTGTAGAAGGCTGTGACCATGTGATCTGTGTGCCTGCTCAGTCCAGGTGCTAAGTGTTGATGGGCAAGTTCACGGCCCTTGTTACTCTCCCTTTTTATGGTTTGTTATCTTTAAACTGGGCTTGGACTCGACAGTCCTTCAAATAGATTGTTGTTCAGTCATTAAGTCGTGTCCCTGACTCTTTGTGATCCCATGGACCATAGCACACCAGGCCTTCCTGTCCTCCACTCTCTTGTGTGTGTGCTCTCTTGAGGGTGTGCTCAAGTTCATATTCATTGCATCGGTGATGCTATCTAGCCATCTCATCCTCTGCCGTCCCCTTCTCCTTTTGCCTTCAATCTTTCCCAGCATCAGGGTCTTTTCCAGGGAGTTTTCTCTTCGCATTAGGTGGCCAAAATATTTGAGCTTCAGCTTCAGTATCTGTCCTTCCAATGAGCACTCAGGGTTGATTTCCTTTAGGATGGACTGATTTGACCTCCTTGCAGTCCAGGGGACTCGTAAGAGTCTTCTCCAGCACCACAGTTCAAAAGCATCAATTCTCTGGCACTCAGCCTTCCTTATAGTCCAGCTCTCACAGCCATACGTTACTACTGGGAAAACCATAGCTTTGATTATACAAACCCTTGTCGGCCAGGTGATGTCTCTGCTTCTTACTATGCTGACTAGGTTTGCCATAGCTTTCCTCCCAAGGAGCAAGCGTCTTTTAATTTCATGGCTACAGTCACCGTCTGTGGTGATCTTGGAGCCCAAGAAAATAAAATCTGTCACTGCTTCCTTTTCTTCCCCTTCTATATTCCAAGAAGTGATGGGGCCAGATGCCATGATCTTAGTTTTTTTAAAAGTTCTAGGAGGTGTTGTAGGTCTTCATAGAACTGATCAACCTCAGCTTCTTCGGCCTCAGTGGTTGGGGCATAGACTTGAATTACTGTG
Organism: Heloderma suspectum; assembly: GCF_057233095.1. NCBI lineage: Eukaryota > Metazoa > Chordata > Lepidosauria > Squamata > Helodermatidae > Heloderma > Heloderma suspectum. The sequence continues at coordinate 38,923,338 of NC_139460.1, read as the reverse complement.
ATGTTGAATGGTTTGCCTTGGATACGTACTGAGATCATTCTATTGTTTTTGAGATTGTACCCCGGTACTGCTTTCCCCACCCTTTTATTGACTATGAGTGCTACTCCATTTCTTCTAAGGGATTCTTGACCACAGTAGTAGATATAATGGTCACCTGAATTAAATTTGCCCATGCTTGTCCATTTTAGTTCGCTGATTCCCAAGATGTTGATGTTCAATCTTGCCATCTCATGTTTGACCACCTCCAGCTTACCTTGATTCCTTAATCTTACATTCCAGGTTCCTAAACAATATTGTTCAGATAGATTACACACTGTCAAATAGAGGACTGCTCTCTGAGAGCTCATCAAATAGAGGACTGTCTTCTGTAAATTGGACACATGACCAGCCTACAACTAGCAGCAAATCACTGCATAAAGGCATGATGTCTTCACCACACATAGCCAATTTTTTTTTAGAAATGGCAACAAGAATCAGCTGAAGCATGCCATGTTTTTAAAGAGTACTTACATCCAGCCACTAATGGCTTGTTTACATGAGGCATTTATTGTGTGCTCGTCATTCCCTACTTGCAGTTGTTTATGGATTCTTTAGACAATGTTGTGACTCTCCAGTTTTACTTCTGTGTCTAGCCAGCATTTTTGGAGAGTGTTTTTTAGAGCAGGGAAAATGCGGTATTTCGGAGCTCAATTCTGCGATGAAACCAAAAGTAGATACAGCATATTAACAGCCGATTAAGAGCTTTGTGTAGAAAAGCTCTATGAGGCATATCGCTACACACTTTCATGGGCAGGTCTTCCAGGGAATTGTTTATCATAGACCTTAATAAATAGAAAACACTGTCATGAAAGGAAATGGTTCATGTCATACTATATATACCTTAGGGAGGGACTTCTCCCCTTTGTCCTAGTCTACTACCTAAGGTCCTCTGAGGTCTATCTGCTGCAGCTGCCTAATGTAAGAGTAGCAGCCACATGCAAAAGGACCTTTTCCTTTGCCGCCCCTCAGTTGTGGAACGGCATGCCAGTTGAAATGCTCCTGCTAATCTCTTTGAAGCTTTCTAAGCAGGAATTAAAGACTATTATTCCGGCAGGCCTTCCCTTTTTAGAACTCTTGTTCCTTTTTTCTTTTTTCTATTCTGTTTTTAAGCTGTGTTGTTTTTATTGTTGGATTTTTTGTTAAATTGTTTTTAACTTTGTACACTGCCTGGAGTATTTGTATATAGGCGGGTTATAAATTGAATAAAATAGATAGATATAGATAGATAGATAGATAGATAGATAGATAGATAGATGATAGACAGACAGATAGACAGATAGACAGATAGATAGATAGCAAAGGAAAATACACAAAACGTAACTGACAAATACCTGGGGGCACATAGCTACACTGCCAATTTAAACTGATTCAACAGTTATTCCCTCTTCCCAAGGAACTCTGGGAATTATAGTTCTGTGAAGGGGAACTACAGGGATTGCTAACAGAGGATTCTTGGTACCTCACCAGACAATGGGTGATTCCAGACGAGGCTTTTATCATTCAATCTTCCTGCCTCATTCACGGAATTCTATGGGGAGTTCAAACATTGTCATCCTCCACTTTTAACTGTCCTGTGATTTCCTGCCACTTCTTCTGTCTTTTTTCTTTTCACAAAAACTCCATTAAGGAGGAAAAGACTGAATAGCTGCACAATATATTTTGATTGGAAGCACCCTATAATTCCCAGGATTCTATGACAGCTAATGTGGCATAAAACCAATAAACCCCATATAAAGCCAATATAGTTTTGAATCATAAAATGTAAGTGAAGAATGACTGTTCAGGACTATAAAATGAACTTTATAATAATTCATCTAAAATATTCATTCACTTCAGGACTGAAATCTTATGCACTCAGAAGTAAGCCCCACTGTGCTCAGTGGGGCTTACTTCCTAGTAAGAGTGTTTAGGAAAGCAGCTTTAATTGGGAGGAAACGTCACTGAATGCAGTGGGATTTACTTCTGAATAAATATGCATAGGATTTGGCTGTAAAATATGATAATGAAATCGATTATATTCTTGGGTTACAATCTTGGAAAAAGAAATATTATTCTTCATTTATGTGTTAATCACTTGAATGTCTGCCAATTTAAAATGGCATGTTACTGAACACTAGCACTGAGCTATGGAAATGCCATAAAACCTTATCAAATGTACTAAGCATTCAGAATTGATGTGAGTTTGTAGAAAAAGCGTGTGTCTGTTCTACATAAAGCAAGATAGTGGAGATCTGTGTTTAGAAACGGCCCAGTTATAAAGTACTTGTGTCATGTGTGGTTTGGTCCTCGGAACAATGGAGAACACCCTGCTAAAGCACTAGCTAGTGTTGTCAGAGCTCTGCCTTTCCAGTAAATGCTGCCTCAGCCAGGAGAGATGAGTAAGTAAGGCTGAGACAGTGGTCTTCCCAGACAGGCAACCTCCCAACAACTGTAGAGGAACCCACATTGGATCAAGCTCTAAAGAAGTAGGTAGGCAAACTGTTTGGTCCTGAGGGTTGCATGTGGTGTTAGATAGCAGGGTACATACATGCGCATGCACACACAGATATATGTGCATATATATACACACACACACAGAGCCCACACCATCTGTTTACCTACTATTGAGCGCCATTGTTTTGGTAGAAAGGTGGGGTATCAATCAAATAAAAAAATAAAAATACCCACATATCAGTGCTCAGTGCTCAGCATTCAACTTCCCTGCCTTGCCCATTGAGACAAGAGTAGGGAGGGTTAGAGAGGTTAAAGCCTCTCCTGCTTACCCCAAGCAGTCCCCTCTGAGATCACTGTTTCTCTGCTGCTATTAGCTATTCTATTCTTAAGAGAGGTAATAAAGCCTAGGTTCTTGACTTGTGTGTCCTCTAAGCCTTCCATGACATATTTGAAGGTTCTGACCCTCTGGGGCATTGGACAAAGTACCAAGGCTCACTCTAATGATCATGTAGTTATGGGGAAAAAATCTACCTGGCAATTAAAGGGAATGCCCCTTAATAAGGGTAAGCCACAAAAAAAAAAAAAAAAAGGTTCTGCCACTATAAGCCTCAAAGTTTTACTGCTTATAAAAATAGCACCTGTTAGGTTAATAATGTGAAACTTGGCATCCATGATCAATGAGTTCTACAGTTGTGAAAAATTTCAAACTGATCCAATACAAAATGCCACAGATACAGCAACTTAAAAAGTGCTGAAAATCGACGCATTGTACTTTTTACTCCAAGCTGAGGCTTGGCATTTCATTTTTTTTTCCAATTCTGGGGGAAACTTCTTATGTACATTATTCAGGCTTGTCAAGGAGGTGCGCCTTTCATTGCTTTGATGAAATTCTGAGCAGCCATTTAAAAATTATCAAAGCTTTTCTGCCCAATGAAAGCCTATAGCAGCAACTATAGTATCTGCAGGAGAAGCCACCACCCAGGGAAGAGGGCATGCCTGCTGCTGCTTGCTGCTGGTGCCACCGCCACTGCTCTCCCTGTGGACTCCTGCCTGGCAGTATTTGTGAGGGGGATGTATTGTTCTGATTTTTGTTTAACTGTTGGTGGGCGGTGGATTTTTTTGGGATTCTGTTGTGTTTTTAGGGGTGGGTAGCCTGCCTGATAGGCAGGAGCGAGGGGGCATCTGTCCACCTGATGGAGGCAGTGGGGGGAGTGTTGGGGTACAGGGTGGGTGGCAGGCGCTGGTGGAGCTCCAGGGGCAGGCCATGCCAGGTAAGGAGAACAAGGGAGAGATGTGTAATATCTGTCCCCTGTTCTGGGCTTGCCCAGAGCCAAAGGATGGCTGGGGGAGGTGTGACTAGGGATGTACGAAAGTCACTTACCATTTCGCGGAATCTTTCGCAAAGGGGGGGAGGCGTTCCGTCCCTCCCCCCAGGAATCCTTGACGGCCAGCTCCGCTCCACGGGGATTCCGCAGAGCCGCCGGCCAGCTCCACCAGCAGCCAGACATCCAGCCGCTGGCTAGCAGGGACGCAAATGGCCACCGCTGTTTGCGTCCCTGTATTCAGCTGTGATAGGCTACGTAAAGACTTACGTAGCCTATCATGTCTGGGTTAAAAAACAAACAAAACGTGTACGCAAATGGCGGCGGCTACGGCCTTATTTTTGGCCGTCTTAGTCTACGTAAATATTTACGTAGACTAAGACGGCAAAAATAAGGGGGAATGCAAATAGCGAAAGCTGCAGCTGGTGCAGAACGCGGCAGCTCGCCTGATTAAAGGCAGCCACCGGCATGATCACATCACTCCAGTGCGGAAGGAGTTGCATTGGTTACCAGTTGTTTTCCAGGCCAAATTCAAAGTGTTGGTTTTGACCTTTAAAATCCTATATGGTCCCGGCCCAGCCTATCTTAAGGAGCGCCTCCAGCAACACTAGACAGGCTGCTCAACAAGATCAGCCTCAGATGGCTTTCTCTCTGTCCCATCAGCCAGGACAGCTAGACTGGTGAGGACGAAGGATAGGGCCTTCTCTGTGGTGGCCCCCACTCTGTGGAACTCCCTCCCTAGGGAACTCTGCCATGCCCCCTGTTTAATGAGCTTCCGCCACACATTAAAAACGTGGTTGTTCAGGCAGGCATTTGGGGTGGGTTAGGGTATTTTTAGAAATATTATGTTTTAATGTAGAATTGTATTGTTTTAAAACTCTTGTATTGCTGTACATCGCCCAGAGTGGCTGGGTAACTGGCCAGATTGGCGATTAAGAAATTTAATAAATAAATAAAATAAAATTGCTGGCAAAGTTACATCTGGCGTGCTCCGTTTCACTCTGAAGCTAGAATGCTGCCAGTACTCCCGTGTTTTAAGTCCACTGTTCCTGTCAGCATTCTAAAAGTGGGGAAGGGGTAGCAGAATACTGTCAATTGAAATAAGAGTGAGATAGTTTAGAAGGCTGGAGGAATCTATTCATTTGTACACATCTACTCAGTTAATTACTTATTTATGTCTTTGTCCCCCCACCCCACCCCCAGAACACGGTAACAATAGTTTCCTTTTTAAAAACCAGGGAAATTCAGTGATTAAAAAATCTGCCACTTTTAAGACCCGAGTTTAGGCTGTCTCATGTTGGCTGCAGCTCCACAAAGCAAGGAAACTGATGTCTTTACAGACGTGCCCTGTGATCAGTAATGATGTTGTGCAATATCACAAATCATGTTTGCTTACAAGCAATAAACACTGGTAAACTCACAGCAGGATTCCTCTAGCAATGCAGTAAGGTTCAGATGCTTTATAAAACAATACAGAACCAGGACAATGTGGAGCATCTTTGCTGGTCCCAGGCATTCCATCCTCCCCATCTAGATTTGGACCTGAAAGTCCAAGGAAAAGTGTGGGTACATGGAGGGTAAGTTGTAAACAAACACAATGTGTGACATTGCACAACACCATTACTATCACAGGACATGTCTGTTAAGGCATCAGCCTAAGCTTCTAGTTTCCCGGCTTTTTAGAGCTTGAGCCAAAATGAGTAAGCCTTAACTATGGTCTTAAACTGGCAGATATCTAAATCACTGGATATACTTGTAACCTAGTGCTAATTCAGCAATTTTATCATATGCTAAACATGTGTTTAAGGATCTATCCGATGTAACATTTTATTTTGAACTTGCTTGCTCTTTTCCTTACAATAAAATAGTGACCCTGTTTCTATATGTCTACATAATGGCCCTATTCAGACATCATGCTAAACCATGATGGTTAGGTGTTTTTTTTTGCTAACTGCGGTGGCTTATTTCGTGGGGGGGGGGAGAAAACCACATCCCTCATGGTTAGTAAGCCACCCTAGCTAACCACCCCCCTGCAACAGGGTTAAGGGCCCCCAGGGGTGCCTTACTGTGTTGTCTGACGGGCTCCCCGATGGTTAAAACAAGCTCCAGGGGACTTCTAGGCCGTGAACATAGAGTCTGCCAGCTAGAGCACTCTAGCCACCGTGGACTTTCTCTATGGTCACATGGCCATTTCAGACACTGGAGCAGCCGCCAGGAGACCGTTCACACTGCAGAAGATGATGGGGTGCGTACTAACCAGGATGATGGCCAGGTAACTGGAGGAGGGTAGCTCTGTGATCATCTGACAGGCCTGCGTGTCGTGGTTTCGCTATGCCCCCCTCCGTAACTACCCTAACCACTCTCTCCCAAACTGCATCTGGACAGGGCCAATGTCAGTATTATTTAGACATTGCGAACAGCTGCAAAACTAGCATAACTAACAAAACTAACATAACTAGTCTGAGGTTTTTCTCTACAGAGTGAAATACCTTTGGGTTGGTTGAGAGAGCAGGTCAAAGTGACATAGGAAAACGAATACCTCAGTTGTCTCTTATAACTTGGAATTTGGTTTCCCAGTGCGTTTCTGACTTGCATTAAGAATGACAGAGCCTAGTGGCATTGAACTACCAAAGGTTTCTGCTTTATGTCAAGGCAAAATTATGTTCAGACCATGGTTGAATGTTATGAGAATTAGCTTAGCCTCTCCCAGCTCCAGGCTTGCATTCTCCTCACTATCCTTTCCTCTTCTGACACTGTCATGAGCTCAAAAGCTTTCACTTCAACTCTGTATTAATTACAGTTCAGTATGTCATCGAACACTAACCTTTGGTTAATCTTAGCTATGGTTAGTTATGTTAGAGAGCAATCCTATGGCCCGCTAGACACTGCCTAGCGGGCCATAGGATATACTCATTTCCCGGAACCGACATCGGAGCTCACGCTCCAAGGTTGGTTCCCAGAAAACCGACTACCCCCCTTGTCCGCGCTGCCTCAGAGGCAGGGTGGAGAAGCTCTGTCCTCTGCACTCGCAAGAGGAGCATGGAGCGACTTAAAATGGGTGTTCTGGGGCATGTTCTGGGGCGGGGAGAGCAGAGCTGCGCATACAACACATCCAATGTGTTGTACAGCAGCTTCCCCTTCCGGTCAGCCCCCCTTTCAGCCCCCCAAAAATGGTTGTCTAGTGAAAAATAGGAAGGCAAGAATGGTGCAGAGTGAACGATCCCCCCGTGCCTCTCCTGCCTTGCTTTGGATAGGCGGTCGCCTCTGAGGTCGGGGGCAGCCGCCTACCTAGTTAGGATTGCGCCCTTAGTTAAATATGGTTAGTTAATCTTAACTATGGTTAGCCATCTTCATAAACTACAATTTGAAGTTGGCTTGTTTCTACTACCTGTAGTTAAAATGAACCATCATTTGTCTGGGTTTGGAGAACGCAGCAAGATGTGCTTAATAAAAATAAAAAAATGGAAATAAAGGCTTCTGAACTTCTCCTCACAGTCCTGCCAGAGAAGAAGGCAGGAGCCTGGGGAGTTAGGCTCATCTTGTAACGCTAAACCATGGTTTAATGTTATATCCAAACCATCCCGCTTAATGGTATTTCCCCTGATCATTCTCACAGTCTGTAAACTGAGGCATCTATGTCTTGGGTAAAGCTTGCCTCATGGCATGGTTTATTATAAGCCCTCTAAGTTCATTTAAATGTATCCTCTTGAGTTTGCTTATCCTATGAAAGGTAAACAGTAAAGGCATATAAATAAATGTTCATAGATAGATAGATAGATAGATAGATAGATAGATAGATAGATAGATAGATAGATAGATAGATTTATATGTAAGCTTTCTCTTAAGATATACAACAAAGGGTTTGATTCAGAGTTGCACGGAGCAGAACTCCATGAATCTGATGGTACTGCAGGTATAAGAGGGGGAAGTGATTTTTGGCTATTTCTCTTCTGCAGCTCCCTATGCCCTCCCAAATCTGCCCTGGAGGATTGGGGGATCTCCCAAAAAAAGTGTGTGAGATGGCATTATGGGCTGCAAGGGGAAGGAGAAATCAGCAAAAAGCACCCCCTTCCTCTAGCACTCCCCTTTCGCTGGATCCCAGTTCCCTCTACCAGTGAAGGAGCCCTTCCGTTTATGGATGCTCACCTCTGGATCCAACCAACTGCTTTACAGCAAAATTCAACATAAAACCATAACAACATTAGAAAGCCATCTTAAAAATCCACAGCTGCAAAAAGAAAGAAAGAAAGAAAGAAAGAAAGAAAGAAAGAAAGAAAGGCAGTGTAAAATAATATAACAACAAAGAAAGAACATAAAAGAACTCTGATGGATCAAAACAAGACCCCATCTAGTTCACCATCCTGTTTCCAAGTCAAAAGCTGGACATAAAGGCATGCGCCCTACCCTGTTTTTGTCCCCCAGTAATTAGTATGCAGAGGCATCATAGCTGCCTAAGCATCTTTTAGCAACATTGTAGGTCTTTCTAATTTACGTTGCTTTTTGCTAGCCAGGATTATATCAGCAGGCAGGCATGCTTTGGCTTATTTTATCTGTTTGTAATCAGCTGCATTTCTATATATTATTAGGCTATTACTACTTGAGAGAGTAATGTCTGCAGGGATATGGGACCCCTCCACAGGGTGGCAGGGTTCCACATGGCCAAGCTACATGATTCCGAGCCCCCTATGTCTAGACATTAATCCTCCCCCTTTTCTTTGCAATTTCTTTTTAATGTAGGAAGAGAGGATCATATGTAGCTCTTATCTTTGCAGACATGTTTAACCAAGTAAGGATTTAGTTGTGAATGACACACAACCCTGAGGGGCTATAACTACATCTGAAGAGCATCCTCCTCTCTTGTGCTTAAAAGTAAATGTGTTTGATGTATACAAATAACATTTTGTTTTTATCAGATTAACTTGTTTCTCTATTAACACTGAAAAATCCTTGCTCTAAGGATTTTGAATTCTTTAATGTCATTCTCATTTTATTCTATTTAAAATACATTTCTATCCCTATCCCCTGCAATCTATAACTAAACATAACTATAACCCATAATATGGGTTGGAAAGCACCGGATCTGCTTTCCAATGACAGAAGGGCACAATGCATGGAACATGCCTCTGTCCAATTTGGGGGGATCCCAAAATTTGGGGCTGATTAGCAGAATCTCCTGACCTTCTGTGTAGTATTTTCAGGGGGCTGGAGGGGCTGCCGTGGGGAGAAGGGGGCCGGGAAATTCACTTCTGCTAGCTGAGTTGCATGCAACTAAAGCTGGATCCAGCTTGCAAGTAATGACATGAAATGAAAAGTAAAACTATGAAAACAAGACGATATCTACAGTTCATACTGCTACAGTTCATAGGCCCCATCCTATGCATTGCACTGATGCATCTGAAATAGGGGAGAAAATCAGTAGTCTATGATAGGCCTAGGTAAGGCCAACGTCCTATGGGTTGCGCCCTCAGTGAACATAAGCCCCTGAACCCGGAGTCTTCTGATCATCCTATTCAGGGTGGGAGGAGCAGCAGAGGTGATCTTCTCCTCCCTGTCCTCCTGCCCTGCTAGATTGGCTTTTTTAGCCATCTAGCTGGGGGCGCTTCAGAGGGGGAGAGAAGGAGGCTGGAGAGGCCTCAGGATAACTCATATCCTGGCCTCCCAGCCCCTTCTCCCCATCCCCCTTTTTCCCTTTTCCAAGGTTGAGTTTCCAGCCTCAGAGAGCAGCCAGCACAGTTCTTTCCACGCTGGCTGCAAAGGGGAGGAGGGTCAGAGCTCTGATTCCCCCTTTCAAGGTCAGAGTGCTGTCTCCAACCCCAGATCAGGGAATCCGAAATATCTTATGGCCCCTCAGAATAGGGGCCATAGGATTGCTCCCTTAATGTGCCTAACTGGATTGCAAACCCTAAGCACATGTTATAGAATACATATGTTTTTATAGCGAATCACCGCTGTGGTACCTCTGCAAGGCCCTGCAAGCTTTTAGGGCGCAATTTTATGTGTATTTAGACAGAAAAATGTTCTACAATTCCCAGCATGCCCCAGTCAGCATTGCTTGCTGGAGGGATGCTGGGAGTTGTAGGACTTTTTTCTGTCTAAACATGCATAAGGTTGTGCCCTTCATTAATGCATCTGAAAGGGAGCTGTACATTATTTTCTACTCCAGCTAATCTCTCTGCATCTCCTAATCATGGCCCCTCAGCTTTCCTGTCCCAAGTCCTACATTTCAGAAGTTCTTCACACAAGATCGCAAGTAGAGTCCCTCTGGCACAAGGAGCAGAATTTCCAGGAATCAACCCTGGTGGGTGTACAACACTTGAGATGATCCTGAAAGCTGGAACATCACAGAAGCAGGGAGTTCCATCAGTGCCTTCTGTTAGTCTTAAGGATTTCATGCCTAAAATGAAGATCAGTTTATGAGCATTCATAGCGACAACAGTGAAGTACATGGCCATTAACGCACCAGCTTGTATAATTCCACTTCTGCCTCAAGCATTTTTGAACAAATCACTGCTATAAAATGCTTATTTAACACTCCTGTTTTTTTTCCAGTCATTACCATGCCATTGGGGCTGCAATCCTACACGTGCTTACCTGGGAACAAGTCAAGTCCCATTTCATTTAATGGGACTTACGTCTGAGTAGACGTGCATAGGATTGCACTGCTAGCATGAGATCGGGGGATTAATTGATTCTAAGTACACTCTCACTATCCTCACAGATGTATAGACTTTGTCCTCCCTCAAACTTCATAACACTTGAGGAACTGTCATTTAAATATTACCTCTGTTCTGCTGTTCACACTTTTGTTAATAAATTACAGAAAGTGCAACAGAGCTTTTTTTTTTAAGAAAAACACCAGTTACTAGAAATAAAACTCTATTTTACTTTTGAAGAAAAGACAAAATATTTATTTATAAAATGTATTACTCACTTTTCATTATAAATAATCCCAAAGCAGGGCACAATACACAGTCAATATTTGACTACAGAGCAAAATACTACAAAGCAAACCTATTCTTGAGTTTTGCTGGCTGAGGGGCTATAGGATGTGGCAGAAGTCCCACTAGGCCAACAGAAATTGAGATGTGTCAGTGGGAAACCCTGGAAACAGCGGCTGAATAGCCAAAACAGGGCGGAGTATGGAACAGGAGCATACTTATGCCATTCAGATTACAGCCATGCCCCCACCAATGGTGTAACTTTACACCAGCCCTGGACCCGGTGCAAAGAATTTCCCCAATGAAAGGGAAATGTGTGGGTTTTTTAAAATGCTGCCCCTGGACCAGCGTCCACCCTACTCACATTGCCATGGCAGAGCATGGGATATGATGCAACTCAGACCATAATTCAGATGACAAGTAGTGTGCCACTTGTGTGTCATGAAAAAGGAGGATAAAAGAGGCCACCTGTTTGCATAATATTGGCATAAGTTAATTTATATGCATAGATGCAAATGTAGAAATAATTATAACTTACATGGAAATAAAATACATCTCGTTGTAGTGTGGAAGTCAGTGACTATTAGGTGACCTGTGTGCCTTGCTCAGTCTGTCCAGAGGGGGAGCTTTATGACAACAGAATGAGAAGCATGCTGGAGTATTGTCTGGATTTTCATGGAATCGGCTTTGGTCCATCAGGGACACATGGAGCAAGAAAAGCTGAGAGTACCGTCCCTTAAAATCTGGTTTTCGGGGGTCACAGAGCGCTTGAAAGGAACATACTTCTGGGTGGGGGGGGGAGTAGAATTGAACGTCATTAAACTGGCAGGGGCTGCTCAACCAATGAGAGAGGCTTATTTCCCAGCCCATGTCCAGGCTCCTCCCTGCTACTAAATTATTATGAATGGAGAGTATCTAATTTTTCCCCATGTGCAGAGGTTTCCCTGAAGAAGACCAAATCCCCGATTCTCTGGTGCAGCATCTGATGGCTCCCTATGAGAGCAGCCCCCCTCCCAATTTCACCCCATTCCAGCAAACTGTTGCAGAGTTATTCCTCTCTCTCCTATTCTCCAGTGTGTGCACTTTTGCCTTGACAAGCTGAAATCCCCAGTTCTTGAGTGCAGCATCTGAAGGCTCCCCTTGAGAGCATCTCCCCAATTTTGCCCCATTCCAGCAATCTGTCATGAATTTATTCCTCTCTCCCCATCCCCCAGTGTGTGCACTTTTGCCTTGAGAAGCCACAATCCCTGGGTTCTCAGTGTAGCATCTTGTTATGCCCTGACTTGAGGAGTCCTCCTCAGAGGAGGATCTGATGGTTCCAGAAGCCCAGGGTACCTCAAACCAGGGACTGCTGCCAGACCCACAGGAGCCTGAACCCTCAGGGGAAGTGGCTGCAGGGCCATCCTTGTTAGGAGAGAGGGACCCTGCCTCTGAAGTAGAGGCTGAGCCACCCCCTGATCCCTGGGAGCATCGTCGCCTCAAGCTGGCAGTGGTCCTGTGTGAAGGAGTGCTTGCCTCAAGAAGAGGTCTCCTCAGGAGAATGGGACTCCCATCTCCAAAGAAATAAAGTTGCTATAGAAATACATAATGACTAAAACAGCATTCAGATGTTGGTGGGATTTTGAATTGGAGAGATCTGCTGTCTTACTAGAAGTTTCCTTTATAAAACCATCCAATAAAAATATACAGTCGTGTGCAATTGCTGACTTTTACTGCTCTAGAAAAATGAGTTAATTCCAGGCAGATGTTATCTGGTGTCTGGCTAATTCATTGTTTTCACTTGAGATCAACTTAAATGTAAATGTACAAATGTAGAGCAGACTTTTCAAAGGTCAGATGTTTCGAAGCCTGAGGGTGGGATATGGCTTGTTAAAGAAGTGAGCCATCTGTGAGATTCTGCACTGTATTTTGCTTCCAGAGAAACATGCACAACATGCATAGATGGGCATGTTTTGCGGCCCCAGTTTTTCTTTCAGCAAATGTGTATATTCACATGAATGGGCTATTTCTATGCATCAAGCAGGTGTTGGGAATCTTTCCGAAAGCTATCGAGAGCTATCATGGCCAGCCTTGATACATGTAGCTGACCCTAAATAAAGCCTACAAATGCATTCCACTCAAGTTGCTTCCACTCTGTGATTTCAGGGAGAAGAAAAAACAGTCTGGCTGCAGCCCAGAACATAATTAAGCACACCCAATTAAGCAGGCCCTACTGCTGAACTAGACTCATAAGAGTTTGAACGTACATGATTCTGTTCTTATTAGTCAATAAGACCTTGCAAACTCAGAGGTGATAGTCTCCTTCGCAGCTAGACATTCACGTCTCTTTTGCTTCCAGCTGAGCTATTTAAAATCCTAAAAGATGATGCTGTTAATGTGCTGCACTCAATATGCCCACAAATTTGGAACACTCAACAGTGGCCACAAGACTGGAAAAGGTCAGTTTACATTCCAATTCCAAAGAAGGGCAACACCAAAGAGTGTTCAAACTACCGCACAATTGCACTCATTTCACATGCCAGCAAGGTGATGCTCAAAATCCTACAAGCTAGGCTCCAGCAGTATGTGAACTGAGAACTACCAGAAGTACAAGCTGGGTTTCGAAGAGGCAGAGGAACTAGAGATCAAATCGCCAACATTCGCTGGATCGTGGAGAAAGCAAGAGAATTCCAGAAAAACGTCTATTTCTGCTTCATTGACTACTCTAAAGCCTTTGATTGTGTGGATCACAACAAACTGTGGCAAATTCTTAAAGTGATGGGAGTACCAGACCACCTTACCTGTCTCCTGAGAAACCTGTACGAGGGTCAAGAAGCAACAGTATGAACCGGACATGGAACAAGCAATTGGTTCAAAATTGGGAAAGGAGTACGACAAGGCTGTATATTGTCGCCTTGCTTATTTAACATATATGCAGAGTACATCATGAGAAATGCTGGGTTGGATGAATCACAGGTCAGAATTAAGATTGCCGGAAGAATTATCAACAACCTCAGATACGCAGACGATATCACCCTAATGGCAGAAAGCGAACAGGATCTAAAGAGCCTCTTGTTGAGGGTGAAAGTGGAGAGTGCAAAAGCTGGTTTGAAACTCAACATTAAAAAAACTAAGATCATGGCATCTGGCCCCATGACTTCCTGGCATATAGAAGGGGAAGAAATGGAAGCAGTGACAGCTTTTATTTTCTTGGGCTCCAAGATCACCGCAGGCGGTGACTGTAGCCATGAAATTAAAAGACGCTTGCTCCTTGGGAGGAAAGCTATGGCAAACCGAGACAGCATAGTAAGAAGCAGAGACATCACTTTGCCGACAAAGGTTCATATAATCAAAGCTATGGTTTTCCCAGTTGCAACATATGGCTGTGTGAGAGGTGGACTATAAGGAAGGCTGAGCACCGAAGAATTGATGCTTTCGAACTGTGGTGCTGGAGAAGACTCTTACGAGTCCCCTGGACTGCAAGGAGGTCAAATCAGTCCATCCTAAAGGAAATCAACCCTGAGTGCTCATTGGAAGGACAGATACTAAAGCTGAAGCTCAAATATTTTGGCCACCTAGTGCAAAGAGAAAAGTCACTGGAAAAGACCCTGATGCTGGGAAAGATTGAAGGCAAAAGGAGAAGGGGACGGCAGAGGATGAGATGGCTAGATAGCATCACCGATGCAATGAATATGGACTTGAGCACACTCTGGGAGAGAGCGCAGGACAGTAAGTCCTGGCGTGCTATGGTCCATGGGATCATGAAGAGTCGGACACAACTGAACGACTGAACAACAACAACAAATTGATTTATTTACTTGTTTGCCTTTTGTATTTTGTTATTATTATATAAAAAGTTGGAATTTAAAAAATATTAATTACAAAATCACTGTTTACAGCATCTGCATCAACCCCAAGTTATGCATGTTCAAATGCTAACATTTTTCCTCGCTTCTGTGTTCTAGGATAATAAGCAAACCACTCCATTTTCTAGTGCTGGAGCAACTAAATATGCCCCAGCAAGTTTTGATGTACGTAGGAAGTTACCTTCTATTGAGTCCAACCACTAGCCTGAGTCCATCTAGCCCAGTATTGTCTACTCTGACTGGCAGCAGCTTTCTAGGGCAAGTCCCCCCGACCTTTTTGGACCCATGGGCACATTTGGGATTTTGAGAAACTGCTGTGGGCATCACCACAGAATGTCTAATCAGTGGATTGCTGCTTTGGCATCTGTACCTGTCATATCTATGGATCTTAGGCTGCATCTTATTCAGCAAAAACTTTGGTTCGTGCCTATTGGATGCCTCAATGGCTCTTTAATAAGGGATTGTCTAATTTGGCTAATTACTGGTGGTGCAATAGAGCTAATGCATCTTTTAAACATATGTTTTGGCAATGTCCAGTAGTTGTTTCTTTTTGGGAGGAGGTTATTACACAGATAAATTTTGTACTGGAACAGTCTTTAATATTCACTGATGTACACGCTCTATTAAATTAACAAATTTCCAGGATAAATGGATTCTCAGTGCCCTTTTGATAGCTAAAAAACTGATATCACAACATTAGAAGGATAAATGCTCACCTCCTATAATGCAATGGATTGAGGACCTAACAAAGCTTTCAACATTTGAATGTGTAGCCACCTTCAAGTGGATACTTATTTCGATATTTGATCTGCTTTTGTTGAAGCCTATGTATAATTGCTAGAAAGTTGTATGCATTTTATATGTATTCATTGCTATGGATATATACAAATCCATGTATGTATATTAAAAGAATGGGTAAAAAAATGAAAATAAAGTTTTGCGGTGTGCCTGTGGGCACCATGTTGGGGACCCCTTCATGGGTGTCATTGGAGGTGCCTGCAGGGAATTTGGCATTTAGGAATGCCAAATGTGAAATTGGCATTTAGGAACTTCTACTGTGCACTTTTAAGATACCATCTGTTCATAGGAATAGGAAACTGTGTCTGCCAAATCACTTACATTCAGAAAGGCTAATTTCCTACATTACAGGTTGAATTAACTACATGTACAAGTGGGACGGGGGAACCCTACAGAGATGAAGAAGTTTATTTAGCATTGCTTGTGAAAGCACCCTCTGTATTCTTGGATAAATCAGTAGAAGCCAGAGTATATAGAGAGTTGCCCCCGATCTGATTCTGACATAAACAGGCCCTAAATTTCAAGAGAAAGAAGAATGAATTTATTAAAAACACATGCCAAAAGAGTCTAGGTTTTGGCAAGGAAACACATCTAAATAACAAAAGTAATATTAATTATTGGGCCCTGGAGCTGGTGTAGTAAATTCCCTCCCATTGACCACAATGGAAGGGGAAAATTAAGAGAAACAAAGGTTAGAAAATGTCATCCTCCCCCCATAGACTAAAGAGTGAAAATGTACATTCTGAGGGGATTTGTGCATTTTCTCATGTGCGAATTTGCCCAAGTGCACATTTGCATAAATGCAAATCTGCACCAATTTAGAAACAAAAAAAATTGATTCCATCGATGGTTAAACAATCTGTACATTCCTACACTAGGTACTGAATCGAAAGGTTCACATACTTTTTCACACATGGATATTGAATGTTCAATCAGTTGTGGATAAATATATGTTGAAAAAGCATCATGTTTGTGTATTATTTGTTTAATCAAATGTTATCTTTGTACTTTAACTAGGATTATGGAGTTAGATTAAGTTCTAATAACATTTTAGGTTGGAGATACCTGACAATCCTAAGAGGTTCACAAACTTTTTTTCACCACTGTATATATAAGCTTAAGCACTGATTCTTTAATTTGGGCTGAGGTGGTTCTTAATGGCTGCTTTCATAGAATCATAGAATAGTAGGGTTGGAAGGGGCCTATAAGATCATCGAGGCCAACCTCCTGCTCAATACAGGAATCGAAGTCAAAGCATCCCTGACAGATGGCTATCCAGCTTCATCTTGAATGCCTCCAGGATGGGAGAGCCCACCACCTCCCTTGGTAATTGGTTCCATTGTCGTATTGCTCTAACAGGACATTTTTCCTGATGTTCAGCCGGAATCTGGTTTCCTGTAACTTGAGCCCATTATTCCGTGTCCTGCACTCTGGGGTGATCAAGAAGAGATCTTGGCCTTCCTCTCTCTGACAATCTTTCAAGTACTTGAAGAGCGCTATCATATCTCCCCTCAGTCCTCTCTTCTCAAGGCTAAACATGCCCAGTTCTTTCAGTCTGTCCTCATAGGGCTTTGTTTCCAGTCCCTGTTGCCCTCCTCTGAACCCTCTCCAGTTTGTCTGCATCCTTCTTAAAGTGTGGTACCCAGAACTGGACACAGTACTCCAGATGAGGCCTAAACAGTGCTGAGCAGAGGGGAACTAGTACTTGATGGCATTGATTCCAAACTTGTTTCCAACATTGTTATGCCCAAATTATTCTCCAAGACTTCTTGTAATTGCCATGAATCCCCATATACCTCTGCTATCGTAATCATAATAGAGAGTGCCCCTTCCAGAGCCTCCTTTGATGAAAAACTCCTTTGCAGAGGTTTTCAATCAATGTTAAAGGCCTTTGTGCTTCTCCAGAGGTGAAACGTTTTGTGCAAATGTTCTGACCTGTAGAATGAGCAGTCAGTTTATCCACTTTCCCTGTAGCTTTTCCAATATTTCATCCCCTGTTATTGGTCTTCCTTTTTCAAACAAGTCCCTTCACCTGCAAATACCTCTCAGTTCCCAATCTTTGTACATTTCATATTTGCTTGACTCTTAAAATTGAGTATGATCCAGTAAAGACGAGGTAGGTGGAGCAGAAACATTAACCCACTTTTTCCATGTAGACAAAATAACATGTAAGAAGGTGTTCTCAATTTTGGTGAAAATATTGGGCTTAAGGGGCTGAAATGGAAGGGTTCCCATCGATAGTATTTGATTAAAAAGTTCTATATTTTCCCAAGATATTTCTTTGTCATTTCAAATGAGGTGTAACAATTGCTTTTCTTGAGCAGCTTCATAGTATATTTTTAGACTGGGGAAACCTAGCCCCCGCTTTTTTATTACCTATACCAAATTTGCTTGCTTATTCCCATGAAGCTGATTGGTGGGAGATTTGGGACAGATAAAAGTACTTCTTCACACAGTACATAATTAAACTATGGAACATCAGGAAAAACGTCCTGACTGTTAGAGCAATACGACAATGGAACCAATGACCTAGGGAGGTAGTGGGCTGTCCCACATTGGAGGCATTCAAGATGAGGTTGGACAGCCATGTGTCAGGGATGCTCTGACTTGGATTCCTGCATTGAGCAGGGGGTTGGACTCAATGGTCTTATAAGCCCCTTCCAGCCCTACTATTCTGTGATTCTATGATGGCTACCTATATGGATAGCTTTAAATGGGGGTTAGACAAATTTCTGGAGGAGAAGGCTATCAGTGGCTACTAGTCCTGGTGGCTATATCCTACATCCAGTATCAGAGGCAGTATACCTATGTAGACCCATTGCTAGGGAACATGGGTGGGAAGCAGTGGATGCAGGTGGCTCCAATTTTGGTGGGGCTGTGAATCCATTTTGGGTTTTAGTCAGAACCCACTGGAACTGTAAAGGAGCTATTCAAAGTGCTGAACCCTAGCCCCAAAATGGGTTAAGCACTTTGGATAGCTCCTTTGGAGTTCTGGCTGGTTCTGACTGAAATCCAGAATGGATTTACAACCCCAACAAAATCAGAGCCACCAGTCTCCACTGGCTGGAGACTGCTAGTGAACTCATGTCCTGCTTCTGGGTTTCCCATGGGCAGATTATTGGCCACTGTGTGAACAGAATGCTGAACTAGATGGACCCTTGGTCTGATCCAGCATGGCTTTTCTTATGTTCTTTTTCCTGATTCCCACCCCCACCCCCCTGGAAAATTCTTCCAACATTTTTGCCATTTCTTAAAACAGTCAGCTGTAATCATTATAGGGAGAGTTTGAAAAAGAAATACATTTTTGGGTAGACACATTATTTTGATGGTTGCTACTTTTCCAAGCCTGCTATTTTTCCATTCCTTTAGCTCCTTCTTCATTTCACCAATTACTGGGTTAAAGTTCCATTCCTTTAACTGTTTTATGTCTTTTCTTATTATAATTCCTAAGTACTTAAACCTGCTATACTGCAGTTCCAAAGTTGACATCTTCTGCAGTGTTTTTTGCCCTTCAAGAGGCATATTGATACAAAGTAACTCAGACTTGGCATAATTAACTTCTAATCCAGCAGCTATTTTGGAATTCGGTTAGCAGTCGTTTAAACTTGTCAGTTGCCTCCCTGGAATTACTTAAAGTTAGCAGGATATCATCTGCAAAAAGGCTGATTGTATATTCCCTATTGTTGATGTGGAGTCCTTGACAACAAGATTTTTTTCTTCTGTCAGAGCTTCTGTTACAATTGCAAATAGCAAGAGTGTCAGTGGGCATCTCAGTCTCGGGCCTCTTCCTATATGAAATGCTGCTGAATCTAAACCATTTGTCCTTACTACAGTCTTCGATAGAGAATGTAATTAATTCATTATGTGCATAAAATTACTTCCAAAGTTCATTTTAGTTAAAAGTTTAATTTAAGAAACCCAATCCGCTCTGTCAAATGCCTTAAAATGTCTAAGGATAGTAGTGCTACAGGAATTTTTTCTTTACTTCCAAAAATGTTTATAATATGTTTAAACATTATAATGTTTAATGCTATTCTTACTGCATCAGCTAATTGCTTCTGAGGCATGAACCCTGTCTGGTCTTCTGCTATATAATTTGTGATAAATGTTTTAATTTAATTAACCATCAGATAATTATATTTTTGCATCTTGGTTTATTAATGCTATGGGATGGTATGATCCCAGGGACATGTAGTCTTTCCCTAGCTTTAATATTACTATTAAGTGTGTCTTCCCCCAGCCATCCAATGTGTTGTTAAAGAACTGTGCCAATTCGGGACTAAGACATCTCCCATTGCCTGATTCTCCACTGAATTTGTCTAGTCCTGGGGTTTTCCTTTTTCCCAATCTCTTTATCGCCTCCTTAATTTCTTGCTCTGAAATTGGTCGTTTTAAATATCTGGAGTAATCTTGGCTAAGTAGTTTTTAATTAATATTTCTTAGATAAGTTTCTATTTGAGTTCGTTTCTTTCTCAGGGCTTTTGCAAGTCATTTAGAACTGTGGTTTCCGAATTCATAATATAGTCTATTGAGGTATATCATCAAGTCATGTATTTTACCAATTTCAAAAGCCCTTAATTCGTTGTTGTTGTTGTTAACATTTCTACACTGCCCAACAGCCAAAGCTCTCTGGGCAGTTTACAAAGATTAAAAACATTAAAAATACAGTATATAGAGATTAAAAGCCATTTACATAAAAAACACATGAACAGACAGCATACACAAGAGAACATATATCTAAAACAACTTCAAACAAGCAATCTCAAGCGAACAACCATAACCGCAAGAAAATCCAGGATCAATTAAAACTTGCCATATGCTTCCAAATGCCTGGGAGAAGAGAAAGGTCTTAACATGGTGCTGAAAAGATAACAATGTTGGCGCCAGGAGGGCCTCATTGGGGGACCACCACCAAGAAGGCCCTCTCCCTTGTTGATGTCTTCTGAGCTTCCATTGGAGTAGGCAGCCGGAGGAGGACCTTAGATGTTGAGCGCAGTGTATGGGCAGGTTCGTGTCTGGAATGGCACTCCATCAGGTACTGTGATCCCAAGCCCTGTAAGGCTTTATAGATTAAAACCAGCTCCTTGAATCAGGCTTGGAAACATACAGGCAGCCAGTGCAAGTGGGCAGAGTTGGTCTTATATGTTCTAACCTTCTGGTCCCCATTATCATAGAATTATAGAATCATAGAATAGTAGAGTTCAAAGGGTCCTATAAGACCATCAAGTACAACCCCAATCAATCTGGCCACTGCATTTTGCACAAGCTGCAGCTTCTGAACTGTCTTCAAAGGCAGCCCCATGTAGAGTGCATTGCAGTAATCTAACGTGAAGATTACCAGAGCATAGACAACTGAAGCCAGGTCCACTGTCTTCATCTCTGTCCAGATAGGGGTGTAGCTGGGCCACCAACCGAAGTTGGTAGAAGGCACTCCATGCCACTGAGGCCACCTGAGCCTCACGTGACAAAGATGGCTCAAGGAGAACCCCCAAGCTATGAATCTGCTCCTTCAGGGGGAGTGCAACCCCATCCAGAACAGGTTGAGCACCCTCCATCTGGTCAGAAGAACTACCAACCAACAGCATCTCAGTCTTGTCTGGATTGAGTTTCAGTTTATTAGCCCTCATCCAGTCCATTGTCACAGCCAGACACCGATTTAGCACATCCACAGCCTCACCTGAAGATGATAAATAGGAGAAATAGAGCTGCGTGTCATCAGCGTACTGATGACAATGCACTCAAAAACTCCAGATGACTGCACTCAGTGGTTTCATGTAGATGTGAAATAGCATGGGGGGATAAAACCGACCCCTGGGAACCCCATACTGGAGATTTCACAGGGCTGAGCAATATTCCCCAAGCACCACCTTCTGAAGTTGACCATCCAAGTAGGAGCGAAATGCAGTGCCTCCCACTCCCAGCTCAGACAATCATCCCAGAAGGATACCATGGTCGATGGTGTCGAAAGCCGCAAAGAGATCAAGGAGAATCAACACAGTCACACTCCCTGTATCTCTCTCCTGACATAGGTCATCATACAGGACAACCAAGGCTATTTCCATGCCAAAACCTGACCTGAACCCCGACTGAAATGGATCTAGATAATCGGTCTCATCCAAGAGCGTCTGGAGCTGTTTGGCAACCACCTGCTCAAGAACCTTGCCCAGGAAAAGAACATTTGCCACTGGCCTAAAATGCATTTCTTTTCCCCAGTAATTTTATGTGTTTTCTGGTTTCTTGTCTTTATGTGATCTGATTCCAGTTTAGATATGTCAACAAGAAGTTTTTGCCTAGTATCCATCTTTATTTATATATATATATATATATATATATGTGTGTGTGTGTGTGTGTGTGTGTGTGTATGTATGTTGTTGTTCAGTCATTCAGTCGTGTCCGACTCTTCATAACCCCATGGACCATAGCACGCCAGGCCTTCCTGTCCTGCGCTCTCTCCCGGAGGAGTGTGCTCAAGTTCATATTAATTGCATCGGTGATGCTATCTAGCCATCTCATCCTCTGTCGTCCCCTTCTCCTTTTTCCTTCAGTCTTTCCCAGCATCAGGGTCTTTTCCAGAGAGTTTTCTCTTCACATTAGGTGGCCAAAATATTTGAGCTTCAGCTTCAGTATCTGTCCTTCCAATGAGCAGTCAGGGTTGATTTCCTTTAGGATGGACTGATTTGACCTCCTTGCAGTCCAGGGGACTCGTAAGAGTCTTCTCCAGCACCACAGTTCGAAAGCATCAATTCTTCGGCGCTCAGCCTTCCTTATAGTCCCGCTCTCACAGCCATACATTACTACTGGGAAAACCATAGCTTTGATTAGACGGACCTTTGTTGGCAAGGTGATGTCTCTGCTTTTTACTATGCTGTCTAGGTTTGCCATAGCTTTCCTCCCAAGGAGCAAGCGTCTTTTAATTTCATGGCTACAGTCACTGTCTGCGGTGATCTTGGAGCCCAAGAAAGTAAAATCTGTCACTGCTTCCATTTCTTCCCCTTCTATATGCCAGGAAGTGATGGGGCCAGATGCCATGATCTTAGTTTTTTTTAATGTTGAGTTTCAAACCAGCTTTTGCACTTTCCTCTTTCACCCTCAACAAGAGGCTCTTTAGATCCTCTTCGCTTTCTGCCATTAGGGTGGTATCATCTGCATATCGGAGGTTGTTGATAATTCTCCCGGCAATCTTAATTCCTATCTATCAGATCTATCTAGCACCTATCTGAGTTTCTAGCACCTTAGTCATTGCATCTTGGGAAGTTAAAAGATAATCAATCCTTGAATAGGTGTTATGCCTTGGTGAGTAAAAAGTATAGTTTTTGATGTTTGCATTCTGCTTTCTCCAAACATCTACTAAACCTTAATCGCTAAGTATCTCTGCCAGAGCATTTCATCCCCTCCAAACTCTTACTACACTTCCACTTATTTTTAATGTGGAATCTAACACTTCACTGAAATCTCCCCCTACTATGACCATACTTTGTCTGAATACTTCTAATATTCCCATTGCTTATTTCATAAAGATGTCCTGTTCTTTGCTGGGACTATAGAGCGATCCCAACATAAGCTATATTTCCCCCAAATTCTATTTAAGATAGATGTACCTCCCCCTTGGATCTCGGACTATATCTGGCCCTTAGCCAGCCTAAAAGTTGAGGGGGGCGTGGGGGGGCAGTTCATCTGGTTTGCAGTCCTTTTAGAGACATAATTTTAAATTGTGTTTTAATTATTTGTTTGTAAATAAGGGATCATTTTATAGGGTGGCTTAGAAGGGGCCGCGGTGGCTTAGTGGTTAAGACGCTGAACTGCAGACTGGAAGGTTGGCAGGTCAGCAGTTCGAGACCCGAGTGCTGTGTGACGGAGTGAGCTCCCGTCTTCAGTCCCAGCTTCTGCCAACCTAGCAGTTCGAGAGCAAGAAATTGCAAGTAGATAAATAGGTACCGCCTCAGTGGGAAAGGTAACAGCGTTCCGTGCACCTCGGTGTTCAGTCATGCCAGCCACATGACCATGGAAGTATCTTCGGACAGCGCTGGCTCTTCGGCTTAGAAACGGGGATGAGCACCACACCCTAGAGTCAGACACGACTGGTTGGGGACACCTTTACCTTTTTTTAAATCCCTTTACATTAAGGGATGCTCCTTTTAACCTGTCCAGATTTTTTTTCTTTTCTTTACCAGCCATAGATTGTGTGGCACATCAAAATTGGTATGCAATTCTTCTGCTAAGCAGGATGGACTTTTTTGGTATTCAAAAGTAACAAAGCACAACGACAACAACAACTTTAAACTGAAAACCAAATTGCTCTCCCAGGAGGAGATGACGAGTACTGTCACCCACATATTTAAGTTTTAGCCACCTTTCTATCCTGGGGTCATAACTTGGGGTTGGGATTCTAGTATCAAGTTAACCACTTGATCCCATTTGGAGGCCATGTATTTGCTGCTTCCTAATACTGCATTTTACCTAAAGAAAGTCCTTTCATTTACAGTGCATGTCAACCTTCCTTCATTTCAACATTTACTGACAATATAAGCATAGTCATAGACTTAGACAGACTTTTAACAACCAGATTAGAGATAAAGGATATTTCTTTGCATGGTCTAGTAAGTTGTTATATATTTCAGTAGACTCATCTCCCTCATCTGGTAATCTTCTTTCTCCGGTCTTTGACTTCTCTGTTCTGTCAGATGAATTCTCGATCTTGTTTTCCTTTCGCTTTTCATCGGCTGATTCCACTGCCCTGAAATGGTGTTTTTCTCCTCTAGTTCATCTTTATCTGAAGAGCTTGTGATCTCTAGTTTCAGATCTACCAACACAGCTGCTTTCTGAGACATTGACCTAGTTCGTATGATCACAGGGGGAAAATAAACCACGGTGGCTTATCTTGCCTCCCTGCATGTGCTGGTTGTATGCCACCTAATTACCATGATTACCCTTGCCGGGCACAGGTCGTCATGATGTCCGAACCTAGTGAGGGTGGGTGGCTGGGGTGGTTTAGGGTTGCTGGTTTGTAAACCACCCCAGCCACCCACCCTTGCCGGGTTCAGACCTCAGACATCACGACAACCTGCGCCTGGCAAAGGTGGCTTGTGACCGGCATTCCCTGGAGCCTTTATAGTGTTGCAGGGCAAATATCTTGATAGACCTGAATGACTGCATTTTCGTATGAAAGGTCCTTGATGTTTCTCAGAGCTTTGAAAAAAAAAATTTCCTTTTGTGCTAAAGTTTTCAAAGCAGACTATTATGTTGTGGGGTTTCCAGCCTTTTCTGCCTGAGGGCTCTGTGTGCTCTTTCAAAGTCTGGTGGTTGCACCTCGAATCCTAAGTGAATGCTGTTAAGCCATTCAGATAAGGAGGTGCTCAAGTCTGTCTCTTCCTCTGACTCTAGCGCACCCTGGGTGCTGATGCTCCGCCATCAGCTCCTGTTTTCCTGGTCCTCCTGATGTGGCTGCAATTCCCTTGTCACTTTTGCTAGCTTCTCTGGCTTTGGTTGGAGCTGCAAAGCCAGTTCCATGGCAGAGTTTGCACTGTCTTCAATACCAGATGGTTTAGACGTCATTTCAGAGTTATTCTCTTCCAGAAGCTTTAGTGCCTCAGACCAGTCTTTTGCAAGCTCCTGCCATAACAATTTGATGCAAGCAGCCATTCCCCCAACGAGGAGCATTTGTTCAACAGCTTTCCTGCCTTTTGGAGCCTCTACACCCCCGCACCCCCTTCACCATGACAGTTCTTTCTTCACTGCCAGATTCTTCTGACACGCTGAGGTGATCCCGGGGTGGAAAATATGCTTCTAGATTGTTTTCTCTGCATAGATAGGATCTTTGCTGCATCACCCTTCAGTCTTCATGCACAGAAGATTTTAGAAGCCCTGTTATTGTTGCATAAAAGGCCCCTCACAACCAGAAGCTCCTGAGTTATGCTGCCATCTTGGTGGACAGCTGGCCACACGCCTTCATTTCTTTCAACTTTTGAACACTTTGTCTTTTAAATGAATGTGTAGCTTTGGACAGCTTCGATGCACTACGTTTGTGGATCACTTATCCCTATCACATAAGATATTGTAATTTTCCCCCATGGAGATAAAACAACAACAAACCTTAATGAGATGTTGGCCATACTAGACAGTGTTGCCAACCTGACAAGAGACGATGAACTATTTGTACTATTTATTTCAGCTGGAAAATGTGACAGCCACACCCTAAATAGTCACCCACCTAAATCTGGCCCTGGACCAGATATCCATACACTGGATAAGTGTATGGGAGGTGCAAATGGGCATCCCAATCTGTGGTAATGACTGGCACATTGCAATGCATGTGTACAGAGGATGGGTTGAGGAGTGAGAGGGAGGGAAGGGGGCTCTATTGATCTCTATGCCATATCCTCTCCGTGTGTGATTGGATGATGTCCTGAGAAAAGTCACAAGTTTAAATCATTATTTTTCTGTTTGTGATTCCAATATTCCCTGGACAAGTGTGCCTGTAAAGTTCTCACCCACTGAGGGGTGTTCTGCCCAAGCCCCCACAAAATCCTGGAACCAGCATTGGTCTAGCGAGGGTGGGCAACTTGTGGCCCTCCAGATGTTTTGACCTACAACTCCCATGATCCCTCACCACTGCCTATGCTATCTAGGGCTGATAAGAGTTGTAGGCCAAAACATCTGGAGGAACACAACTTGCTCACCTCTGTTCTAAAGGAATATAAACCTTGTCAGGTAGGAAACAAGTTTGGAACAATCCTGCTCAGCTTCTGTTGCATGGTAGACAGTTACTGTGGACAAAATAAACTTATTAGGGATGAGCAGATTCTCTACCTGTTGTTCCACGGGGGAATCTGCCTGCGGGGGGAGGTGATCCGTCCTCCCCCCGGAATCCGTCCAGGCCAGCTCTGCTCTTCATCGATCCTGCAGAGCTGGCTGCCTGTTTCGCATCACTGCCAAATGTCGATACGGCCGGCAGCCATTGCCATGCCATATCGCTGTAAGTAAGTCTCCGGATGCAAATGGTGTACTGGGAGCCATTTGCGGCCATAAAGCTGGTAGATTAGCCTAAATGCAGCCATTTATGGCTGCATTTAGGTTAATCTACCAGCGTTACGGCTGCAAATGGCATCCAGTACGCCATTTGCATCCCTGTTTTTGACGTGATAGGCTATGCAAATATTTGCGTGGCCTATCACGTGAACAGGGACGCAAATGGCCAGTACATTGGAGTCCATGGCAGAATTCTCCACCATCCCTAGAACTTATCATCGTGGATAAGAGTGCTTAAACTTGTTTAGCTCATGGGAGCTGTTAGGGTTGTTTCTTATTGCGGTATGGTTAATTGTGAATCTATATTAGGCTGTTATATCTTTCTACATGTTTTAGGTGCAGGAGGAAATGTTCTTCTGCCTCATTTTATTGTACCTTGATAGGAACCGCTTGATGAGAAGCATAGAATCTGCATAGTTAAATATTTACTGGTAAACATTTTTATTGACTTATAGTTATTTGACTATTTGAGCAAGCAGCAACACTTCAACTATTTCTAAATCTGTGTATTTTTGTTTTACAGGTTTTACGATGGACATTTAATACACTGAGATATTCGTTACAATAAGGGCTGTAGAGTGCACCTATTTTTCCCACTGATGAAGACCAAAGTCAAAACGCGTTTGGGATAGGGGCACTGTGTATTTATATAGCCTTTGTAGAAACCAGTTATTAAACTATCTATATAGGAGAAACTATTGGACTGCTAATCTATTGTTTTAAATTTTGTAGGTAATATTATACTAAAATTTATTATATATTTGGAATATTTTTGTATATACAATTTTCCTAAAACCTATTTTTATTTATTTATTTATTTATTAATCACCCATCCGACCGGTCACTCAACCACTCTGGGCGATGTACAATAATATAACAGTTTAAAACAATAACATTCCACATTAAAACATTGTATTTCTAAAAATACCCTAACCCACCCCAAATGCCTTCCTGAACAACCACAGGCAGGCATTTTGTTTTGTGGTGCAAGTAGGAAAGAAACACAGACTTACACCAATAACACTGGCTCAGTTACAGTAATCTCAACCTAACTACTAAGCAATGTGGTGCTGGACTGGGGACCAAGGAAATGTAGATTCAAATCCACACTCAGCCATGAAGTTAATTGGGTGACTTTGGCTCAGTGACTCTCAGCCCAACCTGAGAGGGTTGTTTTGAGGATGAAATGAGGGTGGGGAAAGAATCATGTAGGCCGCCTTGAGCTCCTTGGAGGAAGGGCAGGAAATAAATGTAATAAAGGACTATCATCTCCCCTTATGAACCTGCCCAATTTTTAAGTTTGGCTTTGGAGGTTCGCCTCAGGTGCCCCAAATATAATACGTTCAGTAGCTGGCGACCATGGACTGGGCCTTTTCAGTGGTGGTGCCTAATTTGTGGACAGATTTCTGAGGCACCAACACTGGTGTGTTCTTAGGCATGATGGTTAACATTTTAAAAATTCTCCAAGGCTTTTAGTTGAGCAATTTGTATTTTTGCTGCTTTTATCTGCTGCTTTCATTCAACTTTGTTTCAATTAATTGTTTCAGTTGGACTGTTGTAAGCCATTATTATTATTATTATTATTATTATTATAAAAGTGATATACAACATTTAAAAGAAAAATATATATTTGCCTGGCTTCTGATGATCTCTATCTTTTAAGAATTTGCAGCATTTAGAGCTATAGAATTGCTATTATGGATTTATTTTCACTACCACTTTGAGCACCTAAGTTCTGCCACCCAGCATACTTAGCTTGCTATAGAATTATGGTTCTCTGAATCCAGAAGCTAATTGTGTGGATGTGTCTTCTGGTTGGGACAGTCTGACCCAGATAAAATGACCAGTTATATTCATTCGTACGATACTTAAAACAGAGCCATGTCCTTCATAGCCACTAGGGGGCAGCAACATACTGTATCTTTATGATGGCCTAATCCTCATTATTCTGAACCCTAATATAATCTTCAGAAAGTTAACCAATCGTGCAGGTATCGACAGCTGTTCTACCCAAGTGCCATTGGGCAGTACAGTTATTACTTGCCTAGTGGTTCTGTAACACATCAGCACAGTGTACTCACCAAAACGGTGTGCACCGAACCCCATAAATATTTTCTAACTATGCACTAACCTCATGACAACAGGCAAAAACCTAATTGTTTCTTTTTTCTTTCTTTCTTTCTTTCCCTTTTTTTTTTTTTTTTTTTACTAATGAGATATCTCAGTAAATGAGGAATTACATGAAAGACACATTCCAAAAGGCACCTAGATATGTTCTCTGTTAAGATACGGCCATTTATCTTAATTAAGAGCTGCTTCAGTAAAGTAGCTAACAGCACCAACCCGGAAATCCTTGATTAACATCTCACCTCAGCCACAAACTCATGCCAATATTCTCTCAAGCTCAGCTCCTCTCTGCGATATGGAGGTAATAATAGCAGTCTATTTTTTATTTTTTTATTTACAACATTTATATACCGCTCCACATCTAAACAGATTCTGAGCAGTGAACAATAAAAGATAAAAAGAGTAAAACACCATATTAAAAGCATTAAAAACCAGAATACCAATAAAATGTGGCTGGTCAATCAAGGAAGGCTTGTTCAAATAAAGATGTCTTCAGCAGGCACTGAAAACAGCACACTGTTGGTACCTGCCTGACCTCCAGAGGCAGGGATTTCCATAGAAAGGGAGCCACTACAGAGAAGGCTCTACTCTGGGTGGACTCCAGGTGGACCACAGGTCCATGCAAACCTCCAGGAGCATCCCATCTGAAGACCTCAGTGATTGGGTAGGTTGGTAAGGGAGAAGGCACTTTCTCGAGTGTTCTGATCCCAAATTGTTTAGGGCCTTATATACTAGTACTAATACCTTAAACCTAGTCCGATAGCAAATAGGAAGCCAGTGCAGTTACCTCAGCAAAGGAGTTGCATACTGAAAAGGGGCAGCTCCTGACAATAACCAAGCTGCTGCCTTCTGCACTAGCTCCAGCTTCCAGACCAGCTTTAAGGGCATCTCCACATAAAGCACATTAGGGCACAATCCTATGCATGTTTAGACAGAAACAAGTCCTACAACTCCCATGGCTGGCTGGGGCTTGCTGGGAGTTGCAGGATGTTTTTCTATTTAAACATGCATAGGATTGTGCCCTTACAGTACTTTGTTGTTGTTGTTCAGTCGTTCAGTCGTGTCCGACTCTTCGTGACCCCATGGACCATAGCACGCCAGGCCTTCCTGTCCTGCGCTCTCTCCCGGAGCGTGCTCAAGTTCATTTACAGTACTTACAGTAGAGTATTTACTCAGGTAAAGTATGTGAAGCATTTTAAAACACTTGAAATGTACTTTAATAAATGACAACTAAGGGACTTGTGGCACCTTAAAGGCTAACAAATTTATTATGGCATAAGCTTTTGCATCTGATGAAGAGGACTCCAGCCAACAAAAGCTTAAAGACAAAGGGTGCAATCCTATGCATGTTTAGACAGAAAAGAGTCCTACAATTCCCAGCATGCCCCAGCAAGCATGGCTGGCTGGAGGGATCCTGGGAGTTGTAGGACCTTTTCTGTCTAAACATGCACTGGATTGGGTCCTAAATGTGTTGTCTTTAAAGTGCCACAAGACTCTTCATTATTTTTGCTACAACAGAATAACACCCCTCTGGAAATTAAATAAATAACAAGAGTTTCCAGAGACTTGACCCACTGTTGCCTGTGCTATACATAACTGTCCTGCTCTGATTTCTGGTCAAAGAGGTTTTAAGGTTTTTATAGTGCAACAAAAGCCTGCAAAATCTGTTTAATCAGCGATGGCAGCCATGTTATGAATGGACACCCCCCATGGCTGCCATTTTGTGAGAGTGCCCACAACATTCCCTCAACATTTCAAATGTGCCCATCAGCCCCAAAAGGTTGGGGACCCTTGGCCTTGCATAGCATTTTCAGGAGGCTAGAAGAGCTGCCATGGGAAGGAGAGGGCAGGGAAGTCAGCTTCCCCCAGTCTAACTGCATGTGCCCAAATCTGAATCTAGCTGAAGATCCTTTAGAGACGTTTGCAGGACAATTAAAAGATGGAGGATAGAAGTGACTTCAAAATCAGTGGGGTAAAATGGTGGCTAGGAGATTAAGGGCGCAATCCTATGCATGTTTAGACAGAGAAAAGTCCTACAACACCCAGCATGCCTCAGCCAGCTATGTTGTGCTGGCTGGGGCATGCTGGGAGTTGTAGGACGTTTTTCTGTCTAAACCCGCGTAGGATTGCGCCCTAAGGGGGGGAAAGGTCAATGTGGTTTGGTTTTGCTTAATGTTCAGGGTCTAATTGCCATATTTGCTCTGGGAATGTTTTTCCACCTTCTGTGTGTTGTAGCAAGAAATGTAGCCAAGTAGCTTAGGCTGGCTGGGCTATGTTAAGCAGCTATGCTTTGCCTCCAGGCATGACCACTGTGCAGCACCACATTTGTTCCTGCTTTCCTTCTAACAGGCATGCTATTGCTACAATTTGGTAGGGGCTGATGTGTCCTATGCATATATGTTGGGCATGTGTATTGGGAACCTACCAGAAGATGTACTGTGCTTCCAGGAGGCAGGTGTGACCTGTCACAGCTTCCCTTCATGCTGTTACTCCCGAGGAAAAAGCTTGGACACAGCAGCTCCTAGAAGCTGCCAAGCTATAGGGCTGCTTGCTATGAGCAACCATGGGAATATCCCTTTTAGCAGAGACTGCTAGGACTGGATGGTGATGCTGCATTTCCCACAGGTGTAGGCAACCGGCACAGGCGGGATGGACCAAGCCTACAGGACAGACTGCCAAGGCCCTGCTAATGGACTATGAAAGACAGCTGGGGAAACAGGAAGGGAGGATGCTAGTGGATGCCTGGTATGAGAGTCTACTGCCAAAAGCTGCTGACTTCACTGCTGCCTTTCTCCTTCTTGCATCTGGGATTCCGGACCGCTGAAGCCAGAGAGGTGCTGTGACTACAACCTGGAAAGAGACCCAGTCCGCAAAGGGAAAGAAGGTATCATGCCTTTGCCCGGGACACACACCATACTTTGGGACCAGTTGAATGAATTACTGGTGTTCATATATGCAATGGATAAAACCCAGTGGGTCTGTTTTGTAATATCTATGTTGGCCAATACAGCCTTAGGACAGCTGCCTGCCTTGATCTGCGTTACGCTGGGTAAAATCAAGAACCAAATGTTGTCAATAGAACCAAAAAAGAACCAAATGTTGGCAATAGAACCAAAAAAGAACCAAATGTTGGCAATACAGCATGCACGTAGGTTAAGATGTGGTAGATAAAAAACCCTAGAACAGGAGTTGAGTTCAATATCCTTGGGTCTATTTCCAGTTCTGTGATTCTGCCTGGGGATCATATGTATTTTGCACATCTGTATTTTGATTTTCAGTCTGTGGTAAGTCTGCTCCCTCCACTGCTGCTATTTTGACCCAGAAGAAAGAAGCAGAAGAAGGGGTTGCAGAGGAAACAGGAATAGCGTGGCCAGCTCCAAGTTTTTGAAGGCCCTTGGGCAAGACACCCTCAATGGGCGGCCTTTTTATGAATGGATAAGCCCCCCCCCCCCAGGCAAACTGAAGAGATTCCCCGAGGGATAATCCCCACCATTTTCCCAGAAGACAAACTGGTAGACAAAGAGAAAAGTAAATTGCCCAAGAAGAAGCTAAGTACAAGGCAGAGGTGGGATATGAGCTCCAAAACACAAAATCATTCTTTTGGACCCAAATAAAGATGGTACTGGAGGACAGCACTTTGCTATGCTGCATGCCAGCTGCAGAGTAATTTTTTTTAATCCATTCCACCACAATACCAAGATCTCTTTCCTCATCAGACACAAGTTTTAATGCCCATTCTCCCAGTTTGGAGAGATCCTTTTGGAGCTCTTCATTGCCCCTAAGCACCCTGAATAATGTGGTGCCACCCATTAAGCTGCCCACCTCACTGGTCATCCCTAACTCCTGATCATTTATGAACAAGTTAAAAAGCATCAGTATAGATCCTTGGGGAATCCTTCCATTGTAACAACTGTCCATTTTTTCCTCTCTCTGTGGAGACATTGTTGAGTGAGAGACACTCAACTCTCCGTTTGGCAGCACTCACAGATGCTCTGAATTTAGTAATGTGTGTTTTTCTATGCAAATTTATGCAGAATGGGTTTTTAAAATTTTCCGCAGTAATAAACATTGTTTTCTGTCTTTGACAGATCTATAACCAAAAATACTTCAATTTCAGTTTCATTGAGACTCTAGCATTGAGTGGTAGGCAGCAGTATTGCAACCAAAACTCTCCCCACGACCTGAGTTCGATCCCAGTGGAAGCTGGGTCCCAGTTAGCCGGCTCAGGTTGACTCAGCCTTCCATCCTTCCAAGGTTGGTATAATGAGTACCCAACTTGCTGGGAGAAAGGTAGTCACGACGGGGAAGGCAATGGCAAACCACCCCGCTATAGTCTGCCATGAAAATGCCAGCGAAAGTGGCGTCCCTCTAGGAGTCAGCAATGACTCGGTCCTTGCACAGGAGGAACATTTCCTTTTCCTTATTTTAAAACTACTTGCCAGATGGAGATGAAGGATTTATGATGCAGTTTGGATAGCAGTTTGAAACCATCAGCACTCACCAGACACAAATCTTTGTTGCCAGTTGTACAGAGAGTTGTAAAACGAATATTATGGTGAGAATTCTTTCCAGATCCTGGGGCATCCTTGCTCTAAATTATAGGATTCTGTGCAAACAGACTCATAAGCCAGAATCCAACACAGAGTTAAATGGAGTTCAGTCTGTTATCACTCCAGTGGGAGGGGCCATAGCTCAGTGGTAGAGCACTTGCTTTGCATGCAGAAGGTCCAAGGTTCGATCCCGGGCATCTCCAGGTAGGGTAGGAAAAACTTCTGCCTGAAACCTGGAGAGCTGCTGCCAAGTCACTGGGCCAGTCTGTATGTCATGACAATCCACCATTGGTTAATTAACCATAGGGGCACCATGGTGTGTGCTGGCTGCCATTTTAAATATGCAGCCCCAGGCCAGTGGATGCTGTGGCTTGCTAGAACAGACCATTTTCAAAATGGTGGCCACCATGCGCCACAGCGGCTCTGAGGATTAATTAACCCACAGTGGCTTGTCATGTTGTGTGAACTCTAACAGTTCTGAGCTAGATGGACCAATGTCTGACTCAGTATAAGACAGCTTCTTATGTTTCTAGTTGCAAACTGAATGGTTGAGTAGCCAAAAGAGGGCCACTGGGAAACAAGAAGGAGGTATCAACATACTTAGGAGAACCCAAGGCTTGCAGAAGTACAGAAAAAATATGGGAGGGGAGAAACCTAAGAAGGCACCCTCCCTTCCCCAAAACAGACCAGTGAAGACTGAACATGCTCAATAGCCACAGAATGCTTTGGGAAGAACAATTTTAAAATTGTGGGGGGAATGGAGGGGAATATGCAAGAAGATAGCAAGCCTGGCTGGCTGAACAGCAGAACTGCACACTGCAACTTTTTGTTGCATTTGAGTGTATATATTTAATCTTCCATCCTTGACATATTTCTTTCTTTTCTTGATTTGTTTCCTGCCTTTCCATCAAGAAAATGGCACTCGAGACAGGTTTTGGCCAACTTTAGCTGTGATTATACAATCATTTCATGTGATAGAAAATATGAGGTATGCCTTGATTTCAACAAAGAGGAAGGCAACACCATGAATGTGTTCATTTTGCAAATTTTCATACTGTGAACAAAGTCCAACTAGTATATACATTTCAGTCTTTTCCTGATGATCCACAATGATTCCCAGTGCCAACATTTTCTGCCTAAACACAATGTACTCGTTATTATTGCAAGTGATTTTTGTGCTCTGCAGATTGTTAATTGCCAGATACCACCTTATGCCTGTGGTTTCTCTAATGCCATGACAACGATACTGACAACACCAGTGATCCGTTTCTGTTCATTTTTTTCCACCTTATTGTTTTTTTGCCTTGAAACAAAGGAACAACTGCTTCCCATGTCATATGGAGAGTGGACTGTTAAAGTGAGCAGCTCATGTTTACCTGGAAGATACAACACCCAGTACCCGGTCAGTACAACACATGCCTGAGTTATTGCCTTTCTGCTTGCAGTATCTAGCACTTTCTTTGAGACCTTGCTATGTCCTCAGAATCATGGAACCATAGAATAGTAGGGTTGGAAGGGGCCCACAAGACCATCGAGTCCAACTCTCTGCTCAGTGCAGGAATCCAAGTCAGAGCATCCCTGACAGATGGCTGTCCAGCCTCGTCTTGAATGCGTCCAGGGTGGGAGAGCCCACCACCTCCCTAGGTAACGGAGTATTGCTCTAACAGTCAGGAAGTTTCTCCTGATGTTCAGCCGGAATCTGGCTTCCTGTAACTGGAGTCCATAATTCCGTGTCCTGCACTCTGGGATGATGGAGAAGAGATCCTGACCTTCCTCTCTGGGACAATCTTTTTTCAAGTACTTGAAGAGCGCTATCATATCTCTCCTCAGTCTTCTCTTCTCAAGGCTAAACATGCCAGTTCTTTCAGTCTCTCTTCATAGGGTTTTGTTTCCAGTCCCCTGATCATCTTTGTTGCCCTCCTCTGAACCCTCTCCAGTTTGTCTGCATCCTTCTTAAAGTGTGGTGCCCAGAACTGGACACAGTACTCCAGATGAGGCCTAACCAGTGCTGAGTAGAGGGGAACTAGTTCTTCCCGGGATTTGGAAGCTATACTTCTATTAATGCAGCCTAAAATAGCATTTGCCTTTTTTGCAGCCACATTACATTGTTGGCTAATATTCAGCTTGTGATCTACCACAATTCCAAGATCCTTCTCGCTTGTAGTATTGTTCAGCCAAGTATCCCCCATCTTGTAACTGTGCATTTGGTTTCTTTTTCCTAGGTGCAAAACTTGGCATTTATCCCGATTAAATTTCATTCTGTTTTCTGCCCAGTGCTCCAGTCTATCAATATCACTTTGAATTTTGTTTCCGTCTTCCAAAGTGTTAGCTATCCCGCCCAATTTTGTGTCATCTGCAAATTTGTTAAGCATTCCCTGCATCACCTCCTCCAAGTCATTAATAAACATGTTGAAAACCACTGGGCCCAGGACTGAGCCCTGCAGTACCCCGCTTGTTACCTCTCCCCAGTTTGAGAAGATCTCATTGATAAGCACTGTTTGAGTCCGATTCTGTAGCCAACTGTGGATCCACCTGATTGTTGTTTCATCTAGCCCACTTTTAGCTAGTTTGCTAATCAGAATATCATGGGGCACTTTGTCGAAAGCTTTGCTGTTGTTGAGATATATTATGTCCACAGCATTCCCATAGTCCACAAGGGAGGTTACCTGATCCAAAAACGAGATCAGATTAGTCTGGAAAGATTTGTTCTTGACAAATCCACGTTGGCTTGCGAGCGCGGAGGATGGGGATGTTCCATGCTGCCTCAGAGGCAGCGTGGAAGTGGGGGAAGATTGGTTCTCCGGGAACCAACCTCGTAGCGCAGGTTCGGAGGTCGATTACTGGAAAACAACATATCCTGTGGCCGTCTAGCCGTTGTCTAGTGTCCATAGGATTGCTACCTCCATCATCTCTGTTGGTTAGGATCAAGTCAAGGATAGCCGATCCTCTAGTTCCTTCCTCCACTTTCTGTTGTTGTTGTTGTTCAGTCATTCAGTCGTGTCCGACTCTTCGTGACCCCATGGACCATAGCACGCCAGGCCTTCCTGTCCTCCGCTCTCTCCCAGAGCATGCTCAAGTTCATATTCATTGCATTGGTGATGCTATCTAGCCATCTCATCCTCTGCTGTCCCCTTCTCCTTTTGCCTTCAGTCTTTCCCAGCATAAGGGCCTTTTCCAGAGAGTTTTCTCTTCTCATTAGGAGGCCAAAATACTTGAGTTTCAGCTTCAGTATCTGTCCTTCCAATGAGCACTCAGGGTTGATTTCCTTTAGGATGGACTGATTTGACCTCCTTGCAGTCCAGGGGACTCGTAAGAGTCTTCTCCAGCACCACAGTTCGAAAGCATCAATTTTTTGGCGCTCAGCCTTCCTTATAGTCCAGCTCTCACAGCCATACATTACTACTGGGAAAACCATAGCTTTGATTATGCGGACCTTTGTTGGCAAGGTGATGTCTCTGCTTTTTACTATGCTGTCTAGGTTTGCCATAGCTTTCCTCCCAAGGAGCAAGCATCTTTTAATTTCATGGCTACAGTCACCGTCTGTGGTGATCTTGGAGCCCAAGAAAGTAAAATCTGTCACTGCTTTCATTTCGTCCCCTTCTATATGCCAGGAAGTGATGGGGCCGGATGCCATGATCTTCGTTTTTTTAATGTTGAGTTTCAAACCAGCTTTTGCACTCTCCTCTTTCACCCTCAACAAGAGGCTCTTGAGATCCTCTTCGCTTTCTGCCATTAGGGTGGTATCGTCTGCATATCGGAGGTTGTTGATAATTCTCCCGGCAATCTTAATTCCGACCTCTGATTCATCCAACCCGGCATTTCTCATGATGTACTCTGCATAGAAGTTAAATAAGCAGGGTGACAATATGCAGCCTTGTCGCACTCCTTTCCCAATTTTGAACCACTCGGTTGTTCCATGTCTGGTTCTTACTGTTGCTTCTTGACCCTCATACAGGTTTCTGAGGAGACAGGTAAGGTGGTCTGGTACTCCCATCACTTTCAGAATTTGCCACAGTTTGTTGTGATCCACACAATCAAAGGCTTTAGCATAGTCAATGAAGCAGAAATAGACGTTTTTCTGGAATTCTCTTGCTTTCTCCATGATGCAGCGAATGTTGGCGATTTGATCTCTAGTTCCTCTGCCTCTTCGAAACCCAGCTTGTACTTCCGGTAGTTCTCGGTTGGCATACTGCTGAAGCCTAGCTTGTAGGATTTTAAGCATCACCTTGCTGGCATGTGAAATGAGTGCAATTGTGCGGTAGTTTGAGCACTCTTTGGCATTGCCCTTCTTTGGAATTGGAATGTAAACTGACCTTTTCCAGTCTTGCTGCCATTGTTGAGTATTCCAAATTTGTTGGCATATTGAGTGCAGCACTTTAACAGCATCATCTTTTAGGATTTTAAATAGCTCAGCTGGAATACTGTCATCTCCGCTAGCTTTGTTGTTAGTCATGCTTCCTAAGGCCCACTTGACTTCACTCTTGAGGATGTCCGGCTCAAGTTCAGTGACCGCACTATCATGGCTATCAAGGACATTCAGATCTTTCCTGTATAGTTCTTCTGTGTATTCTTTCCACCTCTTCTTAATCTCATCTGCTTCTGTTAGGTCCCTGACTTCTTTGTCCTTTATCATGCCCGTCCTGGCACAAAACGTTCCCTTGAGATCTCCGATTTTCTTGAAGAGATCTCTAGTCTTTCCCATTCTGTTGTTTTCCTCGATTTCTTTGCATTGTTCATTTAAGAAGGCCTTCTTGTCTCTCCTTGCTATTCTCTGGAACTCTGCATTCAGTTGGATATATCTTCCCCTTTCTCCTTTGCTTTTCGCTTCCCTTCTTTCCTCAGCTACTTGTAAAGCCTCATCAGACAGCCACTTGGCTTTCTTGCATTTCTTTTTCTTTGGGATGGATTGAGTTGCTGCCTCCTGAACAATGTTACGGACCTCCGTCCATAGTTCCTCAGGCACTCTGTCTATCAGGTCTAATCCCTGAAATCTATTCCTCACCTCCACTGTATATTCATCAGGGATATGATTTAGGTCATACCTGAATGGTTTAGTGGTTTTCCCTACATTCTTCAATTTAAGCTGAAATTTTGCAAGAAGCAGCTCATGATCTGAGCCACAGTCAGCTCCAGGTCTTGTTTTTACTGACTGTATGGAGCTTCTCCATCTTTGGCTGCAAAGGACATAATCAATCTGATTTCGATATTGACCATCTGGTGATGTCCATGTGTAGAGTCGCCTCTTGTGCTGTTGGAAAAGAGTGTTTGCTATGATCAGCGTGTTCTCTTGGCAAAACTCTATTAGCTTTTGTCCTGCTTCATTTTGTACACCAAGGCCATGCTTGCCTGTTATCCCGGTGATTTCTTGACTTCCTACTTTAGCATTCCAATCCCCTATGATGAAGAGGACATCTTTTTTTGGTGTTAGTTCTAGAAGGTATTGTAGATCTTCATAGAACCGATCAACCTCAGCTTCTTCGGCCTCAGTGGTTGGGGCATAGACTTGAATTACTGTGATGTTGAATGGTTTGCCTTGGATTTGTACTGAGATCATTCTATCATTTTTAAGATTGTACCCCAGTACTGCTTTTCCCACCCTTTTGTTGACTATGAGTGCTACTCCATTTCTTCTAAGGGATTCTTGGCCACAATAGTAGATATGATGGTCACCTGAATTAAATTCGCCCATGCGTGTCCATTTTAGTTCGCTGATTCCCAAGATGTCGATGTTCAATCTTGCCATCTCATGTTTGACCACCTCCAGCTTACCTTGATGCATTGATCTGACATTCCAGGTTCCTAAACAATATTGTTCTTTACAGCATCGGATTTTCTTTTCACCACCAGACACATCCACAGCTGAGTGTCCTTTCGGCTTTGGCCCAGCCGCTTCACTCTTTCTGGCGCTACTTGGAAATACCCTCTGCTCTTCCCCAGTAGTATATTGGACACCTTCCGATCTGGGGGTCTCATCTTCCGGCGTCATCTCTTTTAGCCTTGTGATACATTCCATGGCGTTTTCTTGGCAAGAATATTGGAATGGGTTGCCATTTCCTTCTCCAGTGGACCACATTTTGTCAGAACTCTCTGCCATGACCTGTCCGTCTTGGGTGGCCCTGCATGGCATAGAGGAAGTTATCCACAACACAAATCAGGAATTTCTTGGAGGGGCCATGTTTTGCAGAATTTGTCTCCCAACAAATATCAGGGAAATTGAAGTCCCCCATTACTGCTGCATCACGCCTCCTTGAAACATTGGCTATTTGCTTTTCAAAAGTTTCATCTTCGTCCTCTCTTTGATTGGGTGGATGATAGTAGACTCTGAGCACCAGGTTCCTTTTATTCTTTGCTCCATTTATTTTTCCCCAGGTGCTCTCGATGGGGCTACCAAGCTCCTCCTCCTGTATTTCTGTGCAGAGATATGTATTTTTCACATACAGTGCAACTCCACCTCCCTTTCTGTTACTCCTGTTCTTTTTGAACAAGTTATGTCCTTCAGTTGCTGTATTCCAGTCATGGGAGTCATTCCGCCAAGCCTCAGTTACATCTATCAAATCATAATTTCCCTCATGTATTAAGAGTTCAAGTTCATTCTCTTTGTTTCCCATACTCTGGGCATTAATATATAGACATCGAAGACCATGTGCCAAGAAGTCATGATGTAAAATCCATAGGACTACCCAAAATTGCTTTCATAAACATTACATATCTGTCATTCCATAGCAGTGAAAACTCAAAGTTTTTCATTGATGTCACTAAACATTCAAGGTTCCTCTTTCCACACTGTGGTTAATAATGTGGTGCATTTGCTTCCAAAATATACTGTTAGAACCAGAAATGGGTAGGAAGATTAAAATGCAAGCATATTTGTTAATATTAGCTACTGGCCTGGAGAAGGGGGGGGGGAATCTTCCACGTTGTTGCACTGACCACGCTGCAGTTGTGTGACTGAACCTCCCCCCATCCCTAGCTCCAAGCTGAAGGTGGGGGCACCTCATTACCCTCACCAAAAGGTCAACAACTTGACAAGATATGGGTGGTGGTGAGCAAAAATGCAAACCGTAGGAACTTAACCCACAGGAAGGCTTTGTGCACAGTAGCAAACATTTTCATTGCCTCTTAAAAACAAAAGGAGCTCCTATTTTGTATTCAAGATCTGTCTGGAGGAATAAACAAGAAGGGTTTCTTTCTGTTTAACAAATTAGGTTATTAGTCTGTAAGTGTGTGTGGCTGACATTGTGTGGATGGAGAAAGATAATAAACTCAATTTCCTGATGGGTAGCCATGTTAGTCTGTTGTTGCAGGAAAAACAGCAAAGACTCTTGTGGCTCTTGAAGGACTAATAAATTTATTGTGGCAGAAGCTTTCATTGACTATAATTCACTAAAGCATCAGATAATAAACTCAGGGGGTCTTTGGACATGACCAGCAGATGCTGGAAAGGAAAATGGGGGACACCCCCAGTGCATGCATCCAAGGGGGTCTTTGGATTGAGGTCAGTCCATGGGGGATTAATATCTCCTCAAGGTTTTACAACAGTCTTCCCCAACCTGGGGCCCTCCAGATGTGTTAGACTGGCTGGGGAATGCTGGGAGTTGTAGTCCGACACATTTGGAGGGCCTCAAGTTGGAGAAGAGTACTGTACAAGCTCTCTTCTTCTCCCCTATATAAGCTCCCTGTGTCCTGGTGTTAGTCACTGGTGGATCCAGAAACATAAAGTTACTTTTAAGAAAGCAGTGTGAGCCCTGCAGTTCTTATTAATCACTCTCATTCATCTAATTAATTACTGTCAATAGTCTTAGGGAAAATCAGCCCTGCAGAAATATTTGTCAATTACCCAACTTGCTGTAAATCGTCTACATCTGCTGGAGCAGCTTGATGGGCCATAATTTTAGCTACGAATCCAAACTGTTTTTATTGCCCACAAATGGCAGCAATTCTTTCTGCCTGGCACCTTGTGAAATCAAGCCAGGCTTAAGGCTCAGAAAACACACAGGCCACTTCAAAATGGGTTGCAGGGAAGATCTGGAGCTCTGCTCATTTTGGGCTTTATGGAGAAGTGGAATTAACAGTTGCTGAAATGAACATATTGACTTAATTTTAGGCACGCCTGATAATGTGAAACATATGTTGATTAGCTAACTGGCGAAGGGCTCATCAGAATAACATGCTGTATTTACTTCCAGAACACGGCAGTGTCTAAGCTAAGATGGGGAGAAGGGATGGATGAACCTCCTTCTGGAACAACACTAGAAAAGGAACTAACACTAGAAGCCAGGAACTATGGCGTCTCCTGAGAGCACCCCAAATGCTGCAGCAACTGCTCCTTCTCCAATTTTCCTCAGTGGCCAAATCAAACCTGGGATGAAAAATTCAGGAGCAAGTGATATTGCTGGGATAGCTCAGAAGATGGATGCAATTAAGACAGAGTTTCACCTTCTCTGTAGGGGACATTCCCTTTGACCTCATCACAAGATGAAAGAATGTGAGAGGGTCTTGCAGGGCTGCACCAGGTAACCCCATTTCCTGCCATATGTGCTAGTAGCCACATATTTGGTAGCCATATAAAGCAGGGGTGTTGAACCTCAGGCCTACCCAGGGGGGCAAATTTGAACTGCCAGGGTTCCCCATATTGCCACGCCCACTTCCCCTGGCCTCACCCTTTTCCCTCCTGTCGGAAAGTCTGGTGTGACTTACAGCAGAGTTGTTTTATACAGAGAAAGCGTGGAAACACACCATTTAGGATTGGAGGAAATAAATGCAGGCTAGAGCCAGTTTAAAAGAAGTTCAAATCATTTGGTTTCCCAGTCTAAAAGGTTGAAATGCCTGTCCTAAGGTTTCATTACTATCAGTAAGAGCTTTAAGTTACAATATGCTGGTATTTTTTATATTTTTTGCCCTGCCCCTTTGCCTTAGGCCCTGCTCCTTTTGCATCAGCTCCACCCACTACTGGAATGTGGCCCCTGAGAGCTTCTCTGAAATTGAATTTGGCCTTTGGGCTTCCGGGGTCCGACTCCCCTAGCGTATAAGGCTCTAACATGCATGCCAGTGTACAGCTGTATGCACATAGGACCCCCTTCACACAACTGTCAAACACGTAGGGGTGTGGCCAGCATGTGCATCAGCAGCAATGGGAGGTGATGATTGGTTAACAGCAACTGCATCTTCAGGCCAGTCACTACTTCTGCACACTTCTATGTATGGCAGAAGCACAAATCCCATTTCTTAAAGAACAGTGACTGTTCTGACTCATGCTGAAAGCATTGCTGGAGTTATTGTGAGATATAAGAAGTAGCCACAAGAAATGAAGTTTCATCATGAGAAGCTTGCTGTGAATTTTGTCCTGCTGCTAAGTGAATGATGCCCTGGATCATGGATCAAGGGCCCTGCCATCCCCCGCTCCACCTCACCTGACCTCGGGCAATGTGGGTTTTTGTGGCTGGGCTCTGCTGAACTGAGAGCAGGCAGTGAAGGCTGATGGCTCTGATGTCTGTGAGTGAATCCAGTCGGGATTTGCATGGATAGCTCCGTTAGAGTTCTGACTGGGTCTGACTGAAACCCGGAACAGATTCACTGCCCCATGGATGCTGGAGCCACCAGCAGATGGCCCTTGCGAGGGGTGAGACTAGAAGAGGCAACGGCATCTCTGCTCCACTGTTCCCACTGCAGGAACTTTGTGACTCAGGGTTTCTGGTGTGAGGCAAACTCTCTGCCCAGGAGCCCAGTGTGACAAAGAGAGGGAGTGCTTCCGTTCAAGAAAACCACCCATGTGTGCTACGTACTCGTTATATACCTGAAGAAACTATTCTATTTAAGAGTTTGGTTCAGGCCAGTAATCTGTAGGGATTAAATTGAAAAAGATGTCAACTTTCAAGGCCTAAAGCCACTCAAGTTAATGGTAAATTTCAGTTACACACGATGTACACTAAGTATTTCCTTTCACATCAGCTTCAGGCAGTTTCTCATGTTTTACATATACTCAGAATTGGCTTTACCTGTATTTAATTTTG
The DNA here is from genome assembly GCF_057233095.1 of Heloderma suspectum. Classification (NCBI taxonomy): domain Eukaryota; kingdom Metazoa; phylum Chordata; class Lepidosauria; order Squamata; family Helodermatidae; genus Heloderma; species Heloderma suspectum. The sequence goes on along the minus strand of NC_139460.1, from coordinate 38,880,251 downwards.
GCCGTTATCTTGCTCAGCTCTGGGAGAATTATACCTGGAGCAGCATCTGCAAGGGACTTTCTCTGCCTGGTACTGCCAACACAAGTGCTATTGAGAGTCAAACCCCTTCATGATGCTTAAAGAGGCACTTGGAATCACATCACAGTTTTAAAATAATAGCAGGTACTGGGGTGGGGGGGTCATAATGAGCACTGCGCACAGGGAGGGGAAGTTTAACCCTTTCCTCCCTCAATACATTCCTGATGAAACACCCACTGTATTCAATGGGTAAAATCTAACATACTTAGAATAGACCCACTGAATGAATGAGATCCTATTAATTTCAATGGACCTACTCTAAGTAGGACTTATGTTGGATTTTACCCAATGTGACTTGGAAGTGCTTAACTTTAGTGAAACTGAGGCCAGCCACTGCTGGTCATAGATCCTTTCACACCACAAACCCCTGTTCTGGAGGTGTGCTTTTTTTCTTTTTTTAACACCACACACAACGGAAGAATGGTGGCAGAAAAATGACACACTGACTGCTGGAATCTGCTGCCTGAAGTCACTGCTTCACCTTGCTTCCTGATACAGTTGGTCCTGATTTTGAGGAAATTACTCAAGGACAATTTGCTATTCTGTAATGTTAATGACATGGCAAATAACAGCCTTCCCCAATCTGGTGCCCTCCAGATGTATTGGACTGCAACTCCCATTATTCCCAGCCAGCACGGTCAATGGGAATGAGAGTCTGCAGTAAGCAAAAACCACACGGGAGGGCTTTGATCAGTTTTCTTACTTGGATATCAGATGGAATGAAGAGACAAAGGTGCCAAATGTTGAAAAAGTGCATGTGGTTTTATCCCCATGCCCTGAGTATGGGCTTTCTTCAGGGGTCAGTTTTTATAATAAATGCCTGCAGAAATCTCTGGAAAATATCATCTCCAAGATGAATCCTGCAACTGGGGATAAATTGAGAAAGAGAGAGGCCAACCTACCCAGACTCAGGCGTGCTGTAAGCTATTTGGAGCAAGAAAGCCATGAAGTGTGAACTGCAACAGTCTTCTCATTGTGGCTTAACAGGAACATAATTAGATATTCAAATTAATACTCTCCCATTAGTGAGACCTTCTGAATTCACAAAACTATACCAAGAACCTGGTGTTTGTGAGGTGTGATAATTCTCACCTGCCATATTATGAATAAAACCTCACATCTAAGGACTTCTTCACACGGTGCTTGTATCCTGCTATTGAGATTGCTCACTCACAGAAGTTTGCAGGTCCCTTTCATGACATTGTGAACCTCCAGGGCACATCCAGAGGTATTTCCTGGTTACTCCATCTCAAAAAGATCTGGAAATAATGAGCTATTTCAGTCAGGATGTTGTGCTATTAAAATAGCCACTAGATGGCACTGCTTCATTGAGTTCTATGGAACCTTGAAAATTAAAAGCTTCCCCTCTCAGCAATCATATGGTCACCTCTGTAAATGCAGAAAGACTCCACAACTGGAGGACTGCGAGAGTTTTCTTTAGTGTAAAGGCAGCCTAAATGCCCAGCTTGTGCACTGATCTGTTTGGCTGATAGCTCATGGATAGCTTTGTTATCGATGAAGCATGGCTCTGTGGATGTTGCAATGTGTGTGAAGAACTTGCACACATACAGAAGCTTCTGTAGGTAGCCTACTGTTCAGTGATACTGCAGAAAGATGGGGATTTGACCCCACCCGCCTACATGTGTATAGATGCATAATAATGAAGGTGCATAAAAACCAGAACAAACCCCTTTGCATGAGAGCTTCATGTCTGAATCAACCCTGAGAGTTTGTGAGTCGACATCTACAGCAGAGGTGAGGAAGCTCTTTCAGCCTGAGGGCCGAATTCAATTTCAGAGAAGCTCTCAGGGGCTGCATTCCAGTGGTGAGTGGGGTGAAAGGAAAAGGGGTGGGGCCAAAATACAAAGAAATACTCTTACGTTTTAGCTTAAAGCTCTTATTGCCAGCAGCTAAGCTTTAGGAGGGCATTTCAACCATTTAGAATGGAGAAAAAACTGCACAAAAGCTGGGAAATGATTGGTGGTTGGGGGGAAAGGGCAGGGCTGAGCCATCTGGGCAACTGCAGAAAGCTGGAATGGGACCCTAGGAGGGCTGGCTTGGGACCTCGGGCCTGAGGTTTCCCACCCCCTATCTACAGGAATCCTCAAATTTCCAGCCTAGAGATGCAGAATAGTAACTTTCCTTATTTAATACCATTGAGAATTGCAAGGAAATTATGGACTCTTCAAGGACAGATCATCTGGCTGATATGAGTGGTTCTGAGAGAATAGTCTGGCTATTCTGAGAATAGGGATGTTTTCTAAGTAATGGACAATGCTGTGTGTCTCCGATCAAAACAAAAATGAATAGTGGTGCGCTCCACTGAATTAATGGCCCTAAACCTCAGGAAGCTGACTGATGTCATGGCATTGCATCTTACATAAACCACACAGTGGCCATCTGTTATCCAAGGTAAATCAAAACTGGAGAACATCCAAAATGATCCAATGGAATAAAGAGATGAAGTCTCAGGATGTTGAAAAAATATATGTGATTTTATTTTACATCCCCCATCATCCTTGACCATTGGCTATGGTGGCTGGGGCTGATCAGAGTTGGAGTCTAGAAACTTCTGAAGGACCACATATTCCCCACCTCTGTTTTAGTTAAACCACATGAGTGGATTTCAGAAGGTCTCACTAATGGGAGAGTATTAATTTGAATATCTAATTTTGTTCCTATTAAGCCATAATGAAGAGACCATTGCAGTTCAGACTTCACAATTTTCTTGCTCCAAATAGCTTACAGCACTCCTGAAAGGAGTCTGGGTAGGTTGGCCTCTCTCTTTCTCAATTTATCCCCAGTTGCAGGATCCATCCTGGAGATGATATTTTTCAGAGATTTCTGCAGGCATTTATTATAAAAACTGACCCCTGAAGAAGATCCATATTCAGGCTGTTTCTTGGAATAAAACCACATGCACTTTTTCAACATTTGGAGCCTTTGTCTCTTCATTCCATCTGTTATCCAAGTAAGAAAACTGATCAAAGCCTGCCCATGTGGTTTTTGCTTACTGCAGACTCTCATTCCGATTGACCGAGCTGGCTGGGAATGATGGGAGTTGCAACCCAATATATCTGGAGGGCACCAGGTTGGGGAAGGCTGTTATTTGCCATGTCATTAACATTACAGAATAGCAAATTGTCCTTATGTAATTTCCTCAAAATCAGGGCTGACCTTATCAGGAAGCAAGGTGAAGCAGTGGCTTCAGGCAGAAGGTTCCAGTGAACGGTGTGTCATGTCATTTTTCCGCCACCATTCTTCCTTTGTGTGTGGTGTTAAAAAAAGAAAAAGAAAAAAAGCACACCTCCAGAACAGGGATTTGTGGTGTGAAAGGATCTATGACCAGCAGTGGTTGGGCTCAGTTTCACTAAAGTTAAGCACTTTCCAAGTCCCATTGAATACAGTGGAAGAGTTCAACACGTGCTTAAAACTCTTGCATTAAAACAAATGGGATTTACATAGTGCTCAACTCTCACTAGATTGTACCTCCTGAAAAGTACCTTCAGGGGCAACAGCAGCCAGGGCTGGGAGGAGGAAGGGAATACAAGCCAGGACTGTGATCAGGATGAGGAGCTTGCACCTGCTTTTCCTTTGAAATAAAAGTGGACAGTTTAAGCACATGTACAATGTAACATGTAGTTTGGCCCTTACAGCACAATCCTATCCATGTTTCCTTGGAAGTAAGTCCCATTGAGTTTAATTAGAATTTAATCATCTGTGAAGAAATGATCATATGAACTGGTGTCCTAAAGGCAGGAAATATAAAGAAAGGGATGGATTTTATTGTATGAGTTCATACAGCAATTCCCTAACCGAGTGAGTTTTGTGGGATACCATTGCCTCATCAGCCTCACCAGCAGGCTTGTTTCAGGGAAAATAATGAGTTTTGCACATTTACTTTTACTTATTTGATCTGTACCCCACCTTTCTGCCAAAAAAAATGGCACTCAAGATGGCTTTGTTATCTTGTGGGATCAGGGCTTTGAGAGGCATCCTATTTCCAGACCTCTCGAGTACAGCCTGGTCTCTTGAGGGTAAACTCAATAACATAGGGCTGTATCCAAAGTTAGTCCTAGTTAGAGTAGACCTATTGAAAAAAATGGGACTTAAGTTAGACTAACATTGGATACAACCCATAAACCCCAAATGGCAGCAGCTTCATTTTTATATTCCTTGGAGCTGGCCCTGAGCTCTAGAATTAAAACATCTCACAGTTATTTCTTTCTGTGTAAACAAAGTTTACTAAAATATATATTCCTCATATCAGTGCTTGCTTTGTAATGAAAGCCGTGCTCGTTCTGAGACTGAGTGGCAAGAGATCCACTTGTAATTTGATGCGCAATTGTGAGCAAATCATGTGTGAGTGAAATAGACCATGAAATACTACAGAGAAACCAACATGTTACCACTTGTCAATTTCATAGCAGCTCATACTAGAGTATAACTGGTTTCTGGTTTCTGAATGCTAATTTGTTTTTCACTCTACTGTTTTAGCTGTTGATGTCATCAACACACTGACACTTCAGTAAAGGGTTGGGTTTTTTTCCCCTTGTTCCTGAGATTTTTTTTATATAAAACACAGAATTATTAATATATGTAAATATTCTAGAAGGAATAAATATGAGGTCGCCAAATCCTGGTTTCCCAGTCACAATGGAGAAGGCCTGTAGCTCATGCTTTGCAAGCAGAAGGTCTCAAGTTCCATCTCCAGCATCTCCAGGTAGGTCTTGAAGGGAAAGACCCCCTAGAGCTGTGCTGAGCTAGACAGACCAATGGAATTAGTTGGTTTAAGGCAGCTTCCTTTGTTCCTTTCTATATAAGCACATGAAAGTTAAGCGACTCATGAAGAATACATTGGTTCAAGCATATAAACAAAGATTTCTTGCACATGGGTGAAAGCATATGAGAAAATCTTAGACATGCTCTTTGTAAAAAAAAAATCTACTGTGGTCACATGCGCCCCAAACAGAAAACAAAGGAAGTCTGACATGTTTATTAGAGAGCTGGTATAATGACCCGGTTAATAAAATTAGCTACAGGCTAGAAGTTCAAAATTCATTTCTGCTCCCAGTGCAGTTGATGACCTTAGACAAGTCCTCTAATCTGTAACTGCTACATGGTGAAAGTATTATTACAAGGGCTGCATTCAAGAAATGTCAATAGGAATTTTAGTGAAGGATGGCCTGCTCCCATATGAACTGGCCCAAATAGTATGGTCACAGCCTCTTTGGATGCTCCTGCCTCGCCTTTGGATTAGGTGAGTATGATGACCAGAAAGATGGCTTTTTCGACTGGAACCCAGCCTTTGGAATGCTCTCCCCAGAGAGGCTTGCTTGGTGTTGAATGTTACTTCTTTTCAGCACCAGGTGAAGCCGTTTTTAAATTATTATTTACCCAGGTTTGCACTGACTGCATTGTAGATTGGTGAGAACATACTGACCTGCTCTTTTGTCCTGTGATATTAACTGCATTTATATTCTGGTTTTGTTCTCATTCTTAATTGATTTTAAATACTGATTGTGTCACTCTAGAAGTTGTCAAGCTGAAGGGTGGGAAATTAAAAGTTTTAAATAAATTAAATTAAAACATTGGTTTTCAGAAAAGTCTCAGGGTATTTCTTGTTAAAAAAACAACAACTATGTATCTTAGTACAAAGGTATATAAAAATGAATAATCTTGGCAACCAAGCATTGCAAGAGACATAGCACAAAGTTTAGTGAGAAAAGAAGTGCCCACAGAAATTCTACAGTAATAAACAAACAGATTAAGATCTAAACCAAATTGTATTCCTGACAGCACTATACTTGTGTTGCATTGGATGCTACTCTAAAGACCTTCAGGAGTAGCTTTTGGGGACATATGAGGGGCCAGGCAGGGAAGGAATCCCATGATGGGCCTGCAGACGTCCATGTGTGGTCATCTGGATCTTGGCCATAGTCCAGAGAATGACTCACTGCATTACAGGGAAACATTTCAAACATTTAGTTTTCTTTACAACTAGCTTCCAATTGATGCAGTTGGGAAAACAGAATTCAGACAAATCCTATTTATTCTTTGTAGAATAATTCTCCTGAAAGACAGAAAATGCAAGCAGATTTTATTGAGCTATAACTTTTGTCTGATTTGTAAAAATGACGTCTTGTCTCATTTATAGTAGATATATGAAATAATTCATCCGATCTGTGACTTTGAGTTATGCCACTGGGCATTTTGCTTGTGTGTCATTTCCATACTAAAAAGCCACTGTGTCTATCCATAATATAAATGTTCAGCATTTTGTTTTTACAGAACAACAGACCACACAATCCAACAGAAAGTTAAGCGTGCTTAAGCACACTGATTTCAAATGGCTTAAGCATGCTTAACTCTGTGCTGGATCATGGCCAAAGGGTTTTGGTAAGATCGTAGAATCATAAGAGTTGGAAGGGTCTTTGGAAGCCATCTAGTCCAACTCCCTGTTCAGTGCAAGATCTGCAATGCAGGATGCAACAACAGCATCCCTGACAGATGGCCTTCCAGCCTCTACATAAATACCTCCAATGAAGGTATTTCCTGGATCCACGACCTCCTGAAGCCGTCTGTTCCACTATCAAACAGTGTTAGGAAGTTTCTCCTAATGTTTATCCAAAATCAGCTCCTCTGCCACTTCCACTCACTGGTTCTAGTCTTGCCCTCTGGAGCAACAGAGAACAAGTCTGCTAATCCTGCATGACAGTCCTTTTGCATGAGAGCCCTTCAGATATTTGAAGAGTACTATCATGTCTCTCCTTAATCTTTTTTACCCCATTTTACTGGGGAATGCTGGGAGTTTTAGGACTTTTTTTCTGTCTAAACGTGCATAGGATTGTACCCTATGATACTTAGATCGTTTTTACATATATTACTCATGAATTCTCATTCAAAGTCCGCTCATCAACTGCATCTTCTTGTTCACATTCCACAGTTAGCTTTGCACATACACACATCTTGGTTTCCTCAAATCTTCACCCTTTAATACTGTATGTCTGGTCCAGCAACTTTTCTTCATTCAAACTTTGGGTACCGTTTCATTAAAAAAGGGGGCCATTATAAGATTTTACCCAACAAGGGCTGGCCCAAGACATTCTGCTAAAGGACAAGATGGCACACCCTCCTCAGGCCACATAATGCAGCTGACCGTACTAGTCGTTGAATGTTACTTCAACACCGACAATGGGATAGGGCTGTATCCAAAGTTAGTCCAAGTTAGAGTAGACCTATTGAAAAGAATGGGACTTAAGTTAGACTAACATTGGATACAACCCATAAACCCCAAATGGCAGCAGCTTCATTTTTATATTGCTTGGAGCTGGCCCTGAGCTCTAGAATTGAAAAATGAAAAGACATCTACCACATCTGCAGCAGCAGACTAGTTTAGGGGGGTGGGGGCAGGACACAGCCCTATGCTCCAACAGGGGAGGAGCTGGAGAATTCATGAGCTTTCATGAATTCATGAGCAATTCTTGAGCAATTCATGAGCAAGTCATGAATCCATGCGCAATTCATGAGCTTTCATGAACTCATTTCATGAATTCATTCATGAAAGCTCATGAATGAATTCATGAAATGAGTTCATGAAAGCTCATGAACAACAAGATGCAGTTGATTAGCAGACTTTGGAAGAAGGAAAAGATGGACAAAGAAACTTCCAAGATTAGCTTGGAGCCTGAGGGAAAAGCTGCATGAGTGCCAGCAGGTGAAGTGGTGGTCAAGACCTCCCGGGAAAGGTGTTGTCCTTTAACATCAATAAGAAGAGCCCAATTAATGTACAACCTTGGGAAAGAGGTGCATTGGAGATGCCCCCAAATCAACAGAATGAGGAAGTTTGGAACACCAAAGAAGCAGCTGCGTGCAACACAGCTCCTCCTACTTCCAAGCCTACAACCTGGCTGGCCCCCAGGTTATGTTGCTCCAACACAGATAACTATGTGAGTGAATGTGGAAAGTGTGACTAGACTGAACTGAACTGCATTCCATCTAAATAAAGGTGCTCTAAAAATTGCATTTGGATTTTAAGCCTCAGTCTGTATCGCACCCTGTAATCCCAGCTGCTATTCGTATTTGTAACACCCTGATGGTAAGGACCCAAAGAACTATGGAAAGCTTAAGTACCAAAAGTAGGCAGCTAACCATGTGGGAATGGGCTGTAGCTCAGTGGGAGAGCATCTGCTCTGCATGCGGAAGGTCCCAGGTTCAATCCCCGGCATCTCCAGCTAGGGCTGGAAAAACTCTTGCCTGAAACCCTGGACAGCCTCTGCCACTCATTGTCAACAATACTGGCCTACATAGGCCAACCGTCTGAGGCAGTGTAAGGAAGCTTCCTGTGTTCCTGTGATGCACTAAAAATGGTACCATGTTGTCAAAAGTGAATGCGAAGATCAAGCATTAGAACATTTGCAATGCATCAAGAAGAATTTGGCATCAACAAAGGGTGCAAGTAAAAGAATTCAAGGAAGCTACAAGAGATGTGACTGAAGTGGAGACATGTCACACCCAGAAAACAAGGCTAAGGCATCATACACACTATATAGGTGACTGACAATCGAGCCAGTGTTTTGCAGAGCAGAAAGCAAGTGTCTAGAGAAAGGAAAAGATAAAGATATCTGGCACTTTGGTGGACAGAATGGTTTCATTAGAAGCAATTTCTACCAAGTTAATGTTCTTTCCAGCTCACAGAGTTTGGTTTCTGTATTCTCAATAACAAGTGCCTCATGATGGATAGGACTTACAAGCAGTTTTAGCATTTCTATTCACCAATTTATTTTTCAGAATTAATGGCCATAGTGTGGGAGCGAGCCTGTGCTGTTTTATTTTACTTTGTTCATTGTCTCTGATTGTCAAGTGTCATTCTAGAGCAAGTGCCTTGAAAGAAGTGAACATTGTCACCTTCCTCGCTGTCTCTCTGATCATTGTATAGCTCATTGCTATTTAGTCTGGAAGAAATCCACACTGTTCTGCAATGGGATATTAAAATGTGCCTTTTTGTAGAAATGTTGTTGTCTAAGTTCAGATGAATATAATTCTAACTGTTTTATTTCAGACTGCCCCATTTTGTCTTTTTGTTATTCAACCTTTGCCTTTGGGAATAATTCTAAGTGTGTGTGTGTAACATGATGTGGCCATCAAAAGTAGAGTTTTTGCCTAATAAATCCAGAAGACCCAAAGACAGACAAAAGGAAACACTTCTTCACACAGTACACAGTTAAACTCTAGAATTCAGTTCCACAGGATGTAGTGATGGCTGCCAGCTTAGAACTTTGCTAAATGAGGCTGTTAATCAGCTGTATCAACTTTCATTTTCGTCTCAGAATTGAGGCCCCTTCCAACCCTACTATTCTATGATTCTATGAGATCCAAGCCCTACACAAAGAGTGTTTCTTTTCCTGCTTTTCCACTACATAACCTCTAGGTGGCACTGTGGTGTAGAGGAATAGCACAATTACACAAGAGAAAATTGTGCTTTCTTTCGCTTTCACAAGTAAATGCTGCATTTTCCATGCTCTAAAACAACACTGTGGAAAGTGTTGATTAGACACAGAAGTGAACCTGGAGGGTCGCAACATCATCTAAAGAACCTGTAAACAACTGTGAGTAGGCAATGATGAACATGTTATAATTGCCTCACGTAGAAAAGCTGTTAGACAGGTTTAAAAGGAGTTTGGACAAGTAATGTAGGATGAGGCTATCAATGACTACTAGTTATGATGGCTATATATCAGTATCCAGTTACCAGCACTTCAGATAAGTAATGAGTGTGCATTACACGGAAGGGGAAGAAAGCCGCACACATTTTCAAGTCAGAGACAGGGCTTCCAGTGGGCATGTGGTTGGCCACTTTGGGAATAGAATGCTGGACTGAATAGTCCTTTAGTATGATCCAGCAGGGCTCTCCTTATTTTATTATTATTTTTCTTTATATAACTTCCAGTAAATTGTCAATAATAGCATTTCTTTATTTCAGACAGAAGGTTCCACATGCCACTTCCTTTGAAATCTTAAACCTGATTTTTTTTGTGTCTCGGAGGTGGATCAGGCTTTCAGACAGATTATAATGTTTATAAACCATGAAAACAGTGGCAATTACATTATGAAAAGTGGCCATTCACAAAACCGTGGCTGGTAATAATAGAGACATCCTGGTATCAGTAATTGTTAACACATAGTGACCCAGTTTGCACAATACAACAGCCCACCATAGCTTAATTTAGCTGTGGGGGCTATTGTGTCATGCTGGGCACCCACATCCTCCCTTTTTGCATGGTGCCCATGGGTGCCACTGCTTGCCATGGTTTGTTGTGTCATGTGAACCTGACACCATGGGTTGTTTGAGGAGGTAGACAACCCCCAATTAGCCCTAAACCAAGCTATGGGTTATTTGAGGGTCTACCCCCTCAAACAACCCTCGATGCTGAATTCACATGACATGGCAAGCTGCGAGTGCCGCCGGTGCTTGCATATTCAAAATGGTGACCAGCACACTTCACTAAGCCCTGCAGGAAATTAACCCACGGTGGCTTAGCTTTATATGCGAAAAAAAACCCTTATCTTGATTCAAGCCACAAGTGAAAGAATGGAAGGAAAGGAAAGGTTCCTCCTGTGCAAGGACCGAGTCATTGCTGACTCCTAGAGGGACACTGCTTTTGCTGGCGTTTTCCTGGCAGACTGTAGTGGGGTGGTTTGCCATTGCCTTCCCCAGTCGTGACTACCTTTCCCCCAGCAAGCTGGGTACTCATTATACCAACCTCGGAAGGATGGAAGACTGAGTCGACCTGAGCCGGCTACCTGGGACCCAGCTTCCACTGGGATCGAACTCAGGTCATGGGGAGAGTTTCAGTTACAATACTGCTGCCTACCACTCTGCGCCACACGAGGCCCTTGATAATTCATGCTATCCTCCATGGATTTATCTAATCTGTAGAGAAAGATTAGGGTGCCTAATTCATCAACCATGCTGATGAAACCTCTGGCTACTATTGGCTGAACTGATGTAATGTCTCAGAATGTTTGCGAGCATTCAAAATGCTGGGAGAATAAAATAGGAGGTTGCAGAATGTTCACAGAGCCAATTTGCATCTTCTGAGAGAGGCAAGAAGTTGGCTGTGAGGAAGACATTACCCTGGTGCTAGGAATAGAAAAACTGTGTTAGTAAGGTAGGCGGGCTGAGTGAGGTTGTCCCAGGAGGTGGCGCAGCATGGGGACAAGGAACCCAAAGGAAGGGGACAGAGTCAGCAACTGACAGTGAAATAGGGACAATAATCCTCCTAATGTATATTCAGAAAAACCTATCAGAGGCTCTTGCGGTATATCTATATTACAAACATATGAGATCAGCTGTAACCAACAAGACAAAATTCAGCAGAAATCAATGTAAAGGCTTATATTTAGGTACAAAAAGAAAATCAAAGGCACAAGTGTAGGATGTGAATTACCTGCTTTGAGAGGTCAGATGTATGTGTGAAAAGAATGAAGATATCTTAGTCTGTCACAAGCGAGCATGAGCTGGAATGCAATGCAGCTGCTAAAAAAGTAAGTGCACTCTTAGGCTGCGTTAATAAAAGTATAGTGTCCAGGTCTCAAGAAGTATTTTCAGGTGTTATTTAAAATGTTAAACTCCACATAGCTGTGCCCTGAAGCTGTGCAGCCGCCTGCAGTGGGGAGGCCTGCACACAGTAAATGATATTTTTGTACTTTGATCATTGATAAGGTTTTCATGTTTTTTCCAGTTTGAATACTTAAGGTACCATCATGAATTGATTCTTATTTAACTCCACACTTACTAATTCCTTTGGTAAACCACTGTCACCCTCAGCCCTCCTTTATAATAAAGGAATCATAACACTAACCTACCATACAGGGTTGTTGTAAGGGTTACACAGATAATGTATGTGAAATGCTTTACGCACTTAAATTAAAACACTATCTACATACTAAGTATTATATTAAAGAGCATCCCTGGTCTCTGAAATGTAAATAAACATGAGAAAACTGAGACTACTTTGTAGCAGAGCTCTGATTTGTGAAATATTCTAGAATACACCCATCAGAGCAGTAATTGAGCCACTTCTTGTCAATAGGGGCAAGGTACCTTCCTATCTAAGTGCATAAAGCAGGGTACAATTTATTGCAGAAGTGCAGAACCTCCATACCCAGGGAGCCAAATCCAGCCCATCTGGGGCCACACTTGGCCCGTCAGGGTCCCCCAAATGGCTATGACCCCTTGGCCTGGCTCCAACCTCTCTCCCCACCCCCCTGCAACCAAGAATCATTAGGTGGTTTCCCAGCTTTTGTGCAATTTTGTTCTCACTCTTAGACCGTTTCTACATGAGCCTGAACTCCCGCACCTTTACCGGGGCTTTTGCTTCCAGATTCTTTGCAGGATTAAGATCAGCTCCTTTACATGGGTGGACACCTGCTTTGAATGGGGGACTTACTTTGTCTGCAAGTTCTTTGTTTCATTTTACAGCCACTAGCTGGTGCTGTGGTATAGCAGAACTGAGCAATTACACACACCGATATAGCAGATTAACATTCCTTGCTGCATTATCTCTGATCCAAAAAAAAAAAAAAGGATAAAGTTAAGTTAGCAGAGGAGATGTCCTGGAGGTTGATGATGTCATGTAAAGGACCCATAAACTTCAGTGAATAACCAATCTCAATGGCAGGATAAAAGCCCCATGTGGAGAAGGCCCGTAGGGTCAACATGGCTCTCCTTTGATCCTGCCCACTGCTAGAATGCAGCTTCTCTGAAATGTAATTCAGCTCTTGGGCTGAAAGAGGTTCTGCACCCCTGATTTATTGGGATGGTTCAGACAGTAAATTTATCTGGAATTAGCAAGCATGCTAGTGCATACTGCTTGATCACTCCCACTGGAGTCCTCCTGCCAGTGGGAGCAGCTAACCAAACTGTGGTTTTATTTATCTGTCTGGGGTTTTATTTATTCGTTTCTTTATTAAATTTATATCCCACCTTTCTGCCCAAAATGGTGCATCATAGTTTCATTAATTGTTATATCCAAACCAGGATATCTCGCTTGTTCCTCTCCTAATAAATTAGAATCATATGCCAAGAGAAACCCTGACTTATGACTCTGGCCTGTTAGGGAAAATCCCTGTTCAGATGTAATGCTAAACAAGTGATAGGTGGAGCTCCCTGGTTTGTTTAGCCACACCCACTGGCAAGAGAAGCTGAGAGGAGGCAATAAAGCAGCACACACTCGCACACTTGCTCATTCATGATAAGCCATTCCCATAATATGTGAACCAGGACACTAACATTGCTACGTGGAAGAGGACACCGTGGTGATGAGAGGAGGCTGCTGTACAACACATAGGATGTGTCATACAGGCAGATCCACCCTCCCTGCCCCGGAACGCCCCCAACCCCGACCCTTTTCAGATGCTCCACGCTCTTCTTCCAAGCGCGGAGGACAGGGCTTCTCCGCACTGCCTCCAAGGCAGTGCAGACGTGGGGGGAAGTCAGTTTTCCAGGAACCAGCCTCAGAGCACTGGGGTCGGTTCCCCAAAACATGCACATCCTACGGCCGTCTAGCAGCCATAGGATTGCTCCCTAAGTGTACAATGATATTGTATAATGGAGCAAATGGAGTCAGGCTGCCTGGGACCTAGTTATGACATGAGCAGCCTTTCCTCCCTCATTCTGCAGAATGTATTGGCGCTTGGAGCTGTGCTTTGTACTTGCCAAGCCAAGGGCTTAAATGCAAGGGTTTCTCAAATACTGAGGCCATTTTCATTTCTGTTAGTGCTCCCAGATGCCCTTACTAGAGAGCTCACTGCTCACAGAATGAAATCAATAACAATAGCTGAAAATTAGCACCTTTTCTATTTTGCCTGATGCAGATTTCTGAACAGGGATTTATTTCTAAAAAAGAAGACGTGCCAGGGTCAAGCCAGGTTGTGTGATATGGTCAGTAACATGAGAAGCCCTTCCTGCTAATTCCAGATGCAAGCGGAATCTGCAACAAAATGTTGCATTATAGGGTGTTCTGTTCAGTGTGTTCCAGACAATTAGCCATGCCTTCCTCCAGTGGAAGCTGGTGGCTCCGATGTCAGTGGGGTGGTGAATCTGCTCTGGGTTTCAGTCAGAACCAGTCAGAATTCTAAAGGAGCTATCCAAGGTGCAAAGTATGGATTCACCACCCCACTGACATTGGACCCACAAGCCACCACTGCCTTCCTCTAGGATACTCCATCCCTCCTCGCACCCAATTTTCCATTCTCCCCCCCACCCCCCCACCGTCACCAGCAGTCAGTGTTCCACAGCCACCGAGTACATTCAGTACTTACTAGGCTGTTTTGTGTTTTTCCATAAAGGTTTGTTGTACTTCTGCAAACCTTGGGGTTCTCCTGAACCTGCCAAAACATCCTGTTGTGTGTGGGTGTTTTGGCTACATGAAGGGTATCTCTACCCCAGCCTAACATCCTGCATTTAAAATGGGGGTTTCTGCTTCCATTTTAAATGCAGGATCACGATGACTCCCTTTTTCATGTGCTTCCTTTCCCCTCCCTCTCCCCTCCCTCTCCCCGTATCTGAGTCTTCCATTACCTTTCATTGATCTCGCTCCTCTTCTTGCCGCTTTTCCTCTTTTCACAGAGGGAACTCAAGCGGAACACAGTGAGGTAATTTGATAGCCCATTATCTGCGATCTATTTAAAAATGGAACAAGGAGCATTTAGTGCAGCAGACGCCTTGAATGATCACGGCGTCATGTAAAGAGCCCACAAACCTCTGTGAAGGAGCAATCCCAATCGCAGGATGAAAGCTCAGTGTGAAGGAGCCCAAAGACTGGCGCTCCGAGAATTGTGATCACTTCTGCTATGATGATGATTGAGATGGCTCCAGTTACTCCACACTGAGGGAGGGCCCGATTCACATTTTCTGAGATCCTTTCACTAGTTTCACATTCCAGGAATTCTGGAGAGGTTAAGCCCTGGCTCAAATTAAGGCCTGATTCTAAATAATTAGAAAGGTTTTTATGCTTATGCTAAACAATACTAATCCAACAAAAAATACTAATCCAACAAAAAAAATATGTGTTGCCTCGTTCTGCATACTCTTCCAGATTATGGGTTGGATGCAGATTTAGTCATACTTGGAGTAAACCCATTGAAATTGATGGAACTCAAGTTAGTCATAAGTAACTTAAGTCCCATTAGTTTCAATGGGTCTACCCTAAGTGTGACAGGGAGAGCAATCCTATAGCCACTAGGCAGCGTCTAGGACACAGGATTTTTCAGTTCCCAGAAACTGTGCTCCCTCCCCTTCCCCTGCCACCATAGGCAGTACAGCTCTTCCCCGTCTCTGTGCTTGTAACTGCAGTGTGCAGCAGGCAAAGAGGGGGCATGCCCAGGGGCGGGGAGGGGAGAAGACTGCAGGAGCATTCTTACGATGCTTCCTATGCACTGTGCGGCCTCCCCCTCCCGCTCCAACGTCCCCAGCTAGAGAGCCAAAATCGGCCGTCTAGCCAAAAATGCAGTGCAGCCGGAGCACGGAGGCCAGGATCCCCTCGGTGCTCAGCTTGCCCTGCATTGGATAGTTGGCTGCCTCCGAGTTCAGAAGCGGCCACCTATCCTGATAGGATTGTGCCCTAAATCTGGATTCAACCCCTATGTTTCCTGTGTTTTCCTTCACCTTTATTTCAAAAGAAGCCTTGACATGTGAACATCTTGATATCTAGGGATGTTGGAGAATTCCGCCACAGTCTCCAGTGAGGCAGGATTCTTTAGAATTCAGCCCCCTGGAGTCTGTGGCAGAATGGGGCAATCCCCCCTGCGGAATCCCCCCGGGACGGAGCCTACCTGGCGGCGGCGGCTCTGGGTCGTCTTCTGGCTGCTGCCAGGCTGTATCTACATAGCCTATCACGGCAAAAGATAGGGATGCAAATGGCGTAGCGGCCGCCATTTGGGTCCCTGCCTTTTGCCGTGATAGGCTACGTAGATACTTACATAGCCTATCACGGCTTGGCAGGGACGCAAATGGCGGCTGGCATAGCGGCCACCATTTGCGGCCGCAGCCTGGCAGCAGCCGGAAGTCCGGCAGTGGCCAGAAGTCCGGCTGCGGCTGGCCCCGGCCAGCGGCTCCGCAGCCTTGCCGTGGAGTGGAGCTGGCTGGGCAGGATTCTGGGGGGAGGGACGGATCGCCTCCCCCCCACAGCAGATGCCCCTGAGCAGAGCACGGTAAGGGATTCGTACATCCCTATTGATATCTCTCCCTGGGCTTGGCAGCCTGCTACAAAGTGCAAATATTTGGTAGAAAGCCACAATTATCTATGTTCCTGCTATTTGTACAATTTATTTAACTGTGCAGTCAAACAACCATACAGTGCTCTTATTAAGCCTGTGGGCTGTTCTCAGACATCCAGAAAAAAAAAGGAAACAATTTCCCTATGGGAAACCAAGATCCAAACAGAAGTTGTTAATGATCCTACTAGCCTTGCACATTCATACATTTCCCTATTAAACTGTTTTAAAAATCGCAAAAATGATTATGAATCATAATCACTCCAAATGGGCATTTAGTAACTGAACATTTCTTTCTGCCTTCTTGGGTCCCCCCATTTCTCCTATAAACCCAAAATTTCTGTTCACCAGTCAGGAATAACACAACAGAATCTTTGAGAACATAGGTGGGTGAAGAAGATTCAAATCCAGAGGCAGATGAGTCCAACTGATCAAAGACAGATTTATTCTTAGGAAACCAGATATTCTGGAATTCAAAATATTGAAGAAAAACTAGGTATTTCTAAAGAGCTCCATGCCAGGTAGGGATAGGCTCCAAGCTTCCATTCATTACAGTGTTCTGAGAATAAGTTCATTTCCAAGATAGGATAGGTAGCAACCCTTTTTGGAGGGGCAGAATCCATGGTGGAGCAAATGCAACTGCCTAAGCCATGCCAGGCTCACGCCAGGCAGGGCAGAAAATGGGGCTGGGGGCTTTGTTCTGTTTTCTTGCCTTTTTTCCAACCAGTTGTTCCTTTTTATTTTCCCTCCCATTGGTTAATAGGTACAACAAGCTCCAGGGCTGGCATACTTTTCCACCCTTGGTCTGGGGGCATGTTAGGGCAATGAGGGGGTTTCTGATCTGGCTCCAAGGCCTCCCCAGATCGGCCTCCACCGCTTCCCTTTGCGATAGCAGTAGAGTTTTTCCCACCTCAAGAGGAGGCTTCCAGCAGTGAGCCACCTTCTCTCCCAAGGAGAGAAAGCTCCACTGACAGAGACAGCGAGAGCTCTTTAACATTCAACGACCTTTCAGCTGCCCTCCCCAGGACTTTAGCTTTGCTCCCTGTGTTATTTTTGAAAGGTTTCAGTCCTTCACATACAACACCCCATGGATGTGCTTTCAACTGGGTATAGAAACTGAGCAGAGCTACATTTCAAAAGCCATTATTTATGAAGTAGCAACCAGAATAGATGGATATAATATACCAGGAGGAATGAAGTGCATACAGCTGGCTCTGTGAATAACACGTTCTAGGACCTGTGGATGGGGAACCTCCTTCAGGCTTATGGGGCTCGATTCCAGTGGCAGGTGGTGTTAAAGGCAAGGGGGTGCTGCGAAAAATTTAAAAACTATGAGCATATTGCAGCTTAAAGCTCATCTTGCCAGTAACTAAGCCTTAAGAGAGGCATTCCAACCTTTCAGAATGGGGAAACCTGCACAAATGCCAGGAAACCACCAAATGATCAGTGGAGAGGGGGGCAAGGGGGGGCAAGGGACAGGGACATGGCCATCTGGGGGACCCCAGAGGTCTGGAATGGAACCCAGGAAGGCCAGATTTGGCCCCCAGGACTGAGGTTCCCCACGACTGTTCTAGGTCAAGTCAACCAATTACATACTTATATCACATAACAAAATACTACTTGTTGCATTTTTTCTAATAAAAAGTATATGTGAACTTTAAGTTAAAGCAGTTAAAAATTCTGCTGTTTACAGTACAGGAAAAAGTATATATTTTTTCTTCATTCAGAGTATAGTTTAAAGTGCCATCAGAGATGTATATGCAAGCCCCGCTCCTGATGACCCCAAATTTTGCCATGTTGATGAGGAAGGCCTGAAGAGATACCAGAACTAACATTCAGCAGGAGTGGGACTTCCCCATACATCCCCATGTTCTTTCCAACCTTACGATATTCAAATATCTGACTAGGGCTTGTATCTAAAGGGGATTTAGATCTGCATTTTGGCTTGCATGAAGAGCCACCATGGATACAGGAGGCTCTCTTCTTCAGACAATCGCCCTCCACAAGTATATTGGAGCGACTAATGCAGCAGAGGAGAATGTTGGGGCTGAGTGGTCCTTCTCCTCATGCACTGCTGTTAACACTTTTTGAACGCCTGAACACAGCTTTATACAGAAGGAAATCCATTGAGTCAGTGAGATCATTTGAGAATTACAAATCACAAATTATAGATCTTGGCCTTCTATTTGTTAGTGGCTGCCAATAACGCTAGCCTAAAACACTCCCTTCACTAGAACATTGGCAGAGTGACTCTCTGTTGTTGTTGTTGTTTTTACTTTGCACAGTATCTATTGCTTCAGGACAAAAAGCTACATATTTGGATACAGCAACATCCAACTTCCCCAATCATTTTTTTTTTGGGGGGGGGGGTATTTACTTCAGATTTGTTTTTGACTACTTCCTCCCATGATTAACCACCTAAAGTGCCTTGCATGAGTATTCACCTTCTTTGACATTTCCACATTTTGTTGTGTTGCAACCTGGAATTAAAATGGATTTAATTAGGATTTCTTGACACTGACCTACACAAAATAGTCCATAATGTTGAAGTGGGAGAAAAAAATCTAAATCATATTACAAAATGATTTACAAATAAAAAACAGAAAAGTCTGGACTGCATAAGTATTCACCCACTTTACTGTGACACCTCTAAATAAGCTCTTGTGCAACCAACCACCTTCAGAAGTCACATAATTAGTTGAATGGAGTCCACCTGTGTGCAATTCAAGTGCCACATGATCTCAGATTAAATACACCTGTTTCTAGAAGGCCCCAGAGTTTGTTGGAGAGCATATCTAAACAAACAGCATCATGAAAACCAAGGAGCTATCAAAAGAAGTCCAAGATAAAGTTCTGGAGAAGCACCAATCAGGTTGGGTTATTAAAAAAAATCCCCAACTATGAACATCCCCCAGAGCACCATTAAATCCATTATTACAAAATGGAAAGAATATGGCACAACCACTACTCAGCCTAGAGAAAGCCATCCACCAAAACTCAGTTACCCGGTAAGGAGGGCATTAGTCAGTAACCAAGAGGCCAATGGTAATTCTGAAGGAGCTGGAGAGATCCACAGCTGAGATGGGAGAAACCGTCCATGGGACAACAATCACCCAGATATTCCACAAAGCTGGGCTTTATGGAAGAGTGGCAAGAAGAAAGCCATTACTGGGGGGGGGGAACCCATATCAAAACTATTTGGATTTTGCTGCAAGGCATGTGGGAGACACAGCAAACATGTGGGAAAAGGTTCTCTGGTCTGATGAGACCAAAACTGAACTTTTTGGCCTTACTGCAAAATCCTATGTGTGGCACAAAGCCAACAGTGCTCATTGCCCTGAGAACACCATCCCCACGGTGAAGCATGGTGGTGGCAGTATCATATTGTGGGGATCCTTTTCATCAGCAGGGACTGGAAAACTGGTCAGGATTGAAGGCAAGGTGGATGGAGCCAAATACAGGGCAATTCTAGAGGAAACCCTTTTTCAGTCTGCAAGGGACCTGGGACTGGAGAGGAGGTTCACCTTCCAGCAGGACAATAACCCTTAACACACAGCCAAAGTTACACTGGAGTGGTTTAAAAACAAGAAACTGAAAGAATGGCCCAGTCAAAGCCCAGACCTCAGTCCTATTGAGAATTGGGGCAAGACTTGAACACTGCTGTTCACCAATGGTCCCCATCCAACTTGACAGAGCTTGAGCAATTTTGCCAAGAAGAATGGGCAAAAACTGCAGGATCCAGATGTGCAAAGCTAGTAGAGACTTACCCCAAAAGACTCATAGCTGTAATTGCTACAAAGGTGCTTCTACCAAGTATTGACTCGGGGTGGTGGTGGTGGTGAATACTTAATGCAACCAAAAATGCCAGTTTGTTTTTGTTCAATTAATTTTTGTGCCAGAATACAAATATTTTGCACTTTCAAAGTGTTAAGTATGTTGTGTAACTCAAATGGTAAAAACGCTGGTTAAATCTATTTTAATTCCAGGTTGCAACACAAAAAATGTGGAAAAGTCAAAGGGGGGTGAATACTTGTGCAATGTACTGTATATGGTGGATTATTGGAAAATAATTAGACATCGGAAATTACTCTTTGATTAAAGGGGTGTAGTTTTATTTGGCTATATTTAGGGATGTACGAAACACTTACCTGGTTTCGTCCAGGGACATCTGCGGTGGGGGGGGGAGGTGCTCCATCCCTCCCCCAAAAATTCTCCCCAGCTGGCTCCGCTCCACGGCAACTCCATGGAGCCGCCGGCCGGGGCCGCCCGCAGCCGGACATCTGGCCGCTGGGCTGCGCAGGGATGCAAATGGCAGCCGCCGTAGCTGCCATTTGCGTCCCTGTCTTTTTCTGTGATAGGCTACGTATATATTTATGTAGCCTATCACGGCAAAAAAAAAAGGAAATGCAAATGGCAGCGGCTACAGCAGCCGCCGTCTGCGTTCCTGTTTTTTTGCCATGATAGGCTACGTAAATATTTACGTATATTTATTTACGTAATATATTTACGTAAATATTTACGTATATTTATAGGCTACGTAAAATATTTACGTAGCCTATCACGGCCTCCGCAGGGACACAAATGGCGTCCCTGCGTTAGCCATCATAGGCTATGTAAGTATTTACGTAGCCTATCATGGCTATAAGGAAGATGTGAATGGCAGCCACAGACGCGGCCGCCATTGCAAAGCAGCGCGAACGGCACCAGCTAAGTGCTACGTTTCGTACGCCTTTCGCGGGGTGGTGGGGCGGGGGGCTTCGTTCTGCCATGGATTTAGGGGGGCTGAATGCACTGGGATCCATGGTGGGATTCTCCACCATTCCTAGCTATATTTTCCTTTACAATGAAGCATTTCAGTTGACAACTATTCTTTTGTAGTGTTTTTGTTATATTTTTGTTTCATAAAGTGAAAGGCCTTGTAATTTGTTTAGGCACTCATTCGCCAAATTTGCTTACTCCTTGAAGCTGGCTTTTGTTATTCCTTTACCATCTGTTGACAGAAGCATTGCATCTGGTACATTTCTATCCACTCGGTGCTTTAGACATTTCTCACTGCCTCATCCTGATTAAACTCTTTATGCTCACCTCTGTACTTCCCCCCTGTGTGAAGTTCTATTTGCAATTGCCATAGCAACCTTTTCTTGGTCCAGGAGCATTAGTTAATGAGAGAGAATCTGAGCAGTCATAAGACAGTTTTGCATACTTTGGTAAGGAGATGTGGATATGGGCCATCACTTTGGAATATTTCTTATCTTGCTGGTGCTCTCTTTTGAACAGCTGACAGAAATAAAAGAAGCAGAGTTTTGTTTTTATTGATCTTATGAAAGCCACTCCGGGAACATTTTTAGCTGAACAGCCAGGTAAAGTGATACATTTGCACGTACACTGGGGTGGGGGGTAGGAATAACAAATTATCATTCTTCCGCACAACCCTGGCTACTCCACTAAAAAGGTGGAGCACCTTTATAAGCACATTTGTACATTGGTAATGACTTATTGCTGATACAAATGTACAGGTCTTCCACACACAATTTATTGTAAAGAGTCTCTTGTTAAGAAAAGCCAAAAGGAGGATTGACATTACTTGTAATGTTTTAGCCAATAAGGAAGGAGATAAAAGGGACCTCTGACTGCTCCAAGGCTTGATAATGATTGTTAATAAGCTGAAGCGCTAAGAGGTTCTAGTGACCTGTTGGAAATAAAGAACGTGTTTGGCTACAACAAATAGCAGGCTTCTAGGAGTAATTGTTGTCAGACAGCACTTGGTAGTATAGGATGCATAGCTGATTTTGAAGCCAGTTGGGGTGATCACAGGAGGCTTGGTTGTTTTTGGTTTAGGTAAAGACCAAGTTTGGAATAAACACTATGAATGGATGTAGGTTCAGAATAAATGATGTTAGATCCTCACAAAATGCAACTTACCTAACAATCCATGTTCAACATCTTCAGTTCTGCATTTTTATGGAGGTCCTAACTTGAATGTATTCTTTAGATACACAATACAGGATTGCAAAGACAAGTAAGTTTTTTGTCCAAAAAAGTTACTCCTTGGTTCATACAAGATCTTCTATATTGTTTTTCACTTCTCACTCCCCCACACAGTCCATTACACTCAAGAGTGATGAAGTTGTTCCTATGCAGGTAGGCTTCCCTATTCTGTTCAGTGTCAGAAGCAGCTCTCCAAATATACATCCAGAGAGAGAGAGGGAGGGAGGGAGAGAGAGAAAGACTCCACAGCCATAAGAGATCACTTAAGTATGCTTAACTTCCTCTAGGTTGATTCGTTAAGGAATATTATGAACATCAGCAATATATCTTGTGGTTTCAGTTCAGCATGCACGTCATCATGATTCTGGGTGGCTCATTTCCATGTTTGGACTAAAAAGAGCTATACAATTGCATCTGCATACACTTGAGTATATGTGCCTGAGGCTACAGTCCTATAGCAACTCACCTGAGACTGAGCCCCACAGAACTTAATTGAACTTACATCTTAGTAAATATGGGGTTGTGCTGTTAATGGCTCAGGATTCCCACACACTTTCTACACTATACATCCACACTTTGCTTGTTTGCTGTATCAATTGGCCTTTCTCCATAAAGTGCTGAGCTCCCTTTGGATGCTGGCCTAACAATGCAATCCTATGAATACTCACTCAGACATAATTCCCATTTATTCAATTGGCCTTTCTCCAAGATAAACATACACAGGACTGCAGCTTTAGTGGACCACTGATCCACATGAGAAATATTGAAGGGATAACTAATAAATCAAGATCAGGCCAATATGTGTAAAAACCACTAATACCTGTAAAGCTGATTGATCTGCTCTGAGATCAGGTCACCTTGGAAACCACCAGTGTGGTCTCTGAAGCTGTGCGGGAAGTGCCTCCCTCTGACTGATTAATTCTTGGGTCAGAAATGGATGCCTCAGAAAATAAATGCCCAGATGCTCATGTAGCCAGCAGTACACGAGCACTGTGTGACAATGATAAGTTTATCATGCCTTTGTTCATATTCAAAGAGCACAAAGGCATTACTTTAATGAATTCATTGATAAATAAACCCTTCCCTCTTCATTTTTTGGTAAGCACTGCCTTGGGGGGGAAAAATATGTTTTAAGCATTGACCAAATGGAAATACAATAAGCCTGGTACGATTTAATGAGAGGCTTTGAGAGGGGTCTACCCTTACGGGTGACCTACAAATAATTTTAAATACAAATGAATAAATAATGCAAATTGGTTATATGGGTTATATAAAATAGATGCAACTACCTCGGTTTGATTTCTAATTACAGTATAATGGACCTCGTATGTATTGCACAGGCAAAAAGTATGTGCTAGAAGCCTTTATTTCAGCCCCTCAATGTGTCTTACCAGCTGCCAGTTTCTTTATAAGTTTGTTGACACACGCTCTGTCAGAATACTGACACTATTGGAAAATTCACCTGTGCTGGCTGTCTTTGACTTTATAGTCTCCCCAACTTCTATTTTACAGTAACTGTCTACCAGTACATTTTATCTAACCTATGCTGGGGAGGCTGTTTTGGCTACCTCACCCCAGGGGTGTAGTGGTACATTTTGAAGTGCAGGCACTCATCATGACAGTCCCCAGAGCCACACCCCCAAGGAGAGGCCAAAAATTCAGGCAGATGTGAATTCCATATCAACAAACCAATTCAAGTGCCAGTGCTGCATTCCTGTGAGTCCTGGCTCCACTACATCACTGCCTAACCCCCATATTGTTGCTTTTATCTGCTTTTATTTTTTTAAAAAAACCTGTACATTTTTTAAAATCTGGTCTTTAAAAAGCTGGGCTACATTTTTGTTAACATTCCCACTTGTTTGCATTTGGAAAACTGACATAGAACTACACTAAAATGACTGACATTGGGGTCTAGGATACTGAGAGAGGTTGCAGCAGCTGTATGTTTCCTTAAAATACCATCATCATTCTGAGTTGCCCATTTCCATGTTCAGACTGAAGAGAGCTATACAATTGCATCTGCATACACTTGAGTATACGTGCCTGAGGCTACAGTCCTATACCAACTCACCTGGGACTGAGCCCCACAGAACTTAATTGAACCTACATCTTAGTAAATATTGTTTGTTTTTCTGCAAAGCAACTGCCCCAGTTATAATCATGAGGAACAAAGTGATATTTATGTAGCTTACAAGAAACAACTTGCTTTCATGTGATAATTAATTAGAGATAAAGCATAATGGAAGACAGTTGTTTGTAATGTCAGAATGAACTAATAAGATACAAAGTCCTTGTTATAATTTGGTTTTCTCTAGCTAATATCTTTTTCTTGCCATTCAAACAGCCAAAATATTAAAAAAAAAAAATTGTCCTCCCAGTTGTCTCAGCGTTGTCATCAATGATGCTTCACTTTCAATTAAATAATTTTTAATTGAAACACACACATTTACACAACCACTTCTGGGTAGTTCTAAATAGTGGTTAGATTTTTAAAATTTGGTGATGTATTTTGTGGATATAGTGGTACACCCCCTCCTATCTATGTTATTGAGAGGAGCACAAAAATGGATTCTGTGGGAGTGATACTGACTGGACTTTCTTGTGCTGTCCCAAATTGCATCATACTAGCATTGTGCAGTGACCACTGCAGAAAAAAATGGCCAGCCAGAAGAGACATTTTTGCCATAGTCCTTGTAGCTGATAATGCCTGCACAGCCTAGATTACTAATTGAGCTCTTGCTGCACTCTCACAGGCACACCAAATCTGAGCAATCCAATTTTTAACTAGAAGTTAACACAGATTGGACTGGTGTTTGGGGGTTCACTTACATTCTTTCATATATCTGTTTCATTTTCCTCAATAATCTAAGGCCAAACACTCTAACCATTGAACACACTGGTTCTATAGAATCTAGTGACTAGATAAATCAATACAAAATTACTATAGTGCATAAGAGAAACAGCAGGCATTGATGGCAAAATGCAAGAAAAGAGATTTGTCTCCCACCCACACTCTGATGGCAAATGTTGACCATAATAATTGTATTATTACTGGGGGTGGGGTGTGTGTTGCTTTTTGTTATGTTTTGTTAAAAGTGTGTACTTTTTGTTACATTTTTAGCTGTCTTGGGAAAATTACTTAAAAACATCTTCAAGTAACCTTCTTCCAGCTAACAACACAAGATCTAACAAACACAAGCCTCTGATCTCTAGAGATCTACAGAGGCTCCAACCCAATTAAAATAACAATGAGAACAGCAAAGTGACACATGTTAATTGACCACAAGCATTCTTGTTTCATTCCCATTCCTTCAAGCAATATTATGCACGTGTGCACACACATACAAGTATTTGGCATTCAATGAAATGACCAGTATCAGTTGGTCTAAATATAAAAGCTAGAGCAAGTATTAACTACAAAGCTAAGGTTGCTGGTGAAAAGGAATATAAATGGCTCTTCATTATAGCAATATTACTGCATGCAGTTCTCAAGCATCCTTTGGCAAATGCTGGCCCTGAAACCAAGCTTTTATTATTTTCAGTTATGTACTAAAAGAACAAATGAAGCCATCAGTAAATATTTTAAAATATGCTCCTTTCTCCCCTATTATTATTTCATTCAAGCCAGACAAAATGTGATGTTAATTCTGTGAATGCAATGCAGAAGCTTCCCTCCTGATGCAATTAGGAGCTACAGGAATGGGGTGGGGCGGTTTTCATTGGGATCATGGAGGAGGGGAAAGGTTAAATTCCCTCTTTCCATTCCCTGCATTCCTGATGCTGCAGTCCCCCACGCCTGCCCTTTATTAAACAAAAGACACGCATGTTAATTGCATTCATTTAACTAACCTCATGTTTAGTTCCCCTTCATGGAACACTGCCTTGTTGTGGCGAAGGGGCTTGCGTAACTCAGTGAAGCCATAAGCTATGCCGTGCAGGGCCACCCAAGACAGACAGGTCATGGCAGAGAGTTCTGACAAAATGTGGTCCACTGGAGAAGGAAATGGCAACCCACTCCAGTATTCTTGCCAAGAAAACCCCATGGAACGTATCACAAGGCTAAAAGATATGACGCCGGAAGATGAGCCCCTCAGGTCGGAAGGTGTCCAATATGCTACTGGGGAAGAGCAGAGGGTATTTCCAAGTAGTGCCAGAAAGAGTGAAGCGGCTGGGCCAAACCCGAAAGGACACTCAGCTGTGGATGTGTCTGGCGGTGAAAAGAAAATCCGATGCTGTAAAGAACAATATTGTTTAGGAACCTGGAATGTCAGATCAATGAATCAAGGTAAGCTGGAGGTGGTCAAACATGAGATGGCAAGATTGAACATCGACATCTGGGGAATCAGCGAACTAAAATGGACAGGCATGGGCGAATTTAATTCAGGTGACCATCATATCTACTATTGTGGCCAAGAATCCCTTAGAAGAAATGGAGTAGCACTCATAGTCAACAAAAGGGTGGGAAAAGCAGTACTGGGGTACAATCTTAAAAATGATAGAATGATCTCAGTACGAATCCAAGGCAAACCATTCAACATCACAGTAATTCAAGTCTATGCCCCAACCACTGAGGCCGAAGAAGCTGAGGTTGATCGGTTCTATGAAGACCTACAACACCTTCTAGAACTAACACCAAAAAAAGATGTCCTCTTCATCATAGGGGATTGGAATGCTAAAGTAGGAAGTCAAGAAATCACCGGGATAACAGGCAGGCATGGCCTTGGTGTACAAAATGAAGCAGGACAAAAGCTAATAGAGTTTTGCCAAGAGAACATGCTGATCATAGCAAACACTCTTTTCCAACAGCACAAGAGGCGACTCTACACATGGATGTCACCAGATGGTCAATATCGAAATCAGATTGATTATGTCCTTTGCAGCCAAAGATGGAGAAGCTCCATACAGTCAGTCAAAACAAGACCTGGAGCTGATTGTGGCTCAGATCATGAGCTGCTTCTTGCAAAATTTCGGCTTAAATTGAAGAACATCGGGAAAACCACTAAACCGTTCAGGTATGACCTAAATCATATCCCTGATGAATATACAGTGGAGGTGAGGAATAGATTTCAGGGATTAGACCTGATAGACAGAGTGCCTGAGGAACTATGGACGGAGGTCCGTAACATTGTTCAGGAGGCAGCAACTCAATCCGTCCCAAAGAAAAAGAAATGCAAGAAAGCCAAGTGGCTGTCTGATGAGGCTTTACAAGTAGCTCACGAAAGAAGGGAAGCGAAAAGCAAGGGAGAAAGGGGAAGATATACCCAACTGAATGCAGAGTTCCAGAGAATAGCAAGGAGAGACAAGAAGGCCTTCTTAAATGAACAATGCAAAGAAATCGAGGAAAACAACAGAATGGGAAAGACTAGAGATCTCTTCAAGAAAATTGGAGATCTCAAGGGAACGTTTTGTGCAAAGACGGGCATGATCAAGGACAAAGAAGGCAGGGACCTAACAGAAGCAGATGAGATTAAGAAGAGGTGGCAAGAATACACAGAAGAACTATACAGGAAAGATTTGAATGTCCCTGATAGCCATGATAGTGCGGTCACTGAACTTGAGCCGGACATCCTAGAGAGTGAAGTCAAGTGGGCCTTAGGAAGCATTAGTAACAACAAAGCTAGCGGAGATGACAGTATTCCAGCCGAGCTATTTAAAATCCTAAAAGATGATGCTGTTAAAGTGCTGCATTCAATATGCCAACAAATCTGGAACACTCAACAGTGGCCACAAGACTGGAAAAGGTCAGTTTACATTCCAATTCCAAAGAAGGGCAATGCCAAAGAGTGTTCAAACTACCGCACCATTGCGCTCATTTCACATGCCAGCAAGGTGATGCTCAAAATCCTACAAGCTAGGCTTCAGCAGTATGCGAACCGAGAACTACCGGAAGTACAAGCTGGGTTTCGAAGAGGCAGAGGAACTAGAGATCAAATCGCCAACATTCGCTGCATCATGGAGAAAGCAAGAGAATTCCAGAAAAACGTCTATTTCTGCTTCATTGACTACGCTAAAGCCTTTGATTGTGTAGATCACAACAAACTGTGGCAAATTCTTAAAGTGATGGGAGTACCAGACCACCTTACCCGTCTCCTGAGAAACCTGTACGAGGGTCAAGAAGCAACAGTAAGAACCAGACATGGAACAACCGAGTGGTTCAAAATTGGGAAAGGAGTACGACAAGGCTGCATATTGTCACCCTGCTTATTTAACTTATATGCAGAGTACATCATGAGAAATGCCGGGTTGGATGAATCAGAGATCGGAATTAAGATTGCCGGGAGAATTATCAACAACCTCCGATATGCAGACGATACCACCCTAATGGCAGAAAGCGAAGAGGATCTCAAGAGCCTCTTGTTGAGGGTGAAAGAGGAGAGTGCAAAAGCTGGTTTGAAACTCAACATTAAAAAAACTAAGATCATGGCATCTGGCCCCATCACTTCCTGGCATATAGAAGGGGAAGAAATGGAAGCAGTGACAGATTTTACTTTCTTGGGCTCCAAGATCACCGCAGACGGTGACTGTAGCCATGAAATTAAAAGACGCTTCCTCCTTGGGAGGAAAGCTATGGCAAACCTAGACAGCATAGTAAGAAGCAGAGACATCACCTTGCCGACAAAGGTCCGTCTAATCAAAGCTATTGTTTTCCCAGTAGTAATGTATGGCTGTGAGAGCTGGACTATAAGGAAGGCTGAGCGCCGAAGAATTGATGCTTTCGAACTGTGGTGCTGGAGAAGACTCTTACGAGTCCCCTGGACTGCAAGGAGGTCAAATCAGTCCATCCTAAAGGAAATCACCCCTGAGTGCTCATTGGAAGGACAGATAATGAAGCTGAAGCTCCAATATTTTGGCCACCTAATGCGAAGAGAAAACTCCCTGGAAAAGACCCTGATGCTGGGAAAGACTGAAGGCAAAAGGAGAAGGGGACGGCAGAGGATGAGATGGCTAGATAGCATCACTGCTGCAATGAATATGAACTTGAGCACGCTCCGGGAGAGAGCGCAGGACAGGAAGGCCTGGCGTGCTATGGTCCATGGGGTCACGAAGAGTCGGACACGACTGAACGACTGAACAACAACAACAACAACAACATGTTTAGTTTGCCCTTAATCTATAAGCTCTGATACAAGGACAGGCAGATCAAGAAACAAGGAAAAGTATATGTCAGTGCTTCAATACCATTCTTTAGCACCAAATATCGGCACAGTTGCTATTTGGCAGTAATTTGCAATCCTTCAAACCTATAATGTGTTATTCCAGACTTCATAATTGCACTCCTTTGGTAGGTGTGTCATCTGACAACCTCTTTGGAACAAAAAAAAAAATCTCATTTGGAAATAATTTGTAGCTCTACGAAACAGTATGAGTTATTAGCAATAATCAGCTCACAAATGTCAAACCTGGCAAAAACTTACCTTCTCTTTATGTGTTGTGACCAAATATCACTTACCTTGTTTATTTACTTGATTGATATCCTTCCCTTTGAATGCTCATGGAGGTGCAACAAAATTAAACACACCAATGCAGAGTTTTAAAAACATGAAATAGAAACATAGTACACATGATTTATGACATAAAACTACCCAATACAAAATAACATGGTCAGCAGCAATAGAACTTACTTGTGACTGCCTTACGAAACTAACATGCCTTACATAGCGCTGGATCGAAAGGTGTACTGCTGCATGTGGAAGGCATTTTATGCTCACGGAAAGCCTGCTTAACACAGAGCATCACACAAGAAAAGTGAAACAATCCAAGTATGTTCTTTTGCTTGCATAAGACCTACTAGCACAGCTTCTTGTGCAAATGGAAGGCGGACACCTGCTATACAGCATGTATAGCTAAACTATGGAACTCATTGCCACAAGATGTGCTGGTGACTACCAATCAATTGGCTTTAAAAGGTGATTAGACGAATTCACGGAAGATAATTTGGTGAGAAACGACAGTGGGAAAGGGCAATTGCCCGAATGTCCTGCTTGTGGGCTTCCCAGGATTGTCTGGTTGGCCATTGTGGGAAAAAGCTGTTGGAAAAAATAGGCTTTTGGTCACATCCGATAGGGTTCTTATGTTCTTACATCCTCCCTATCATAGCAAAGTATACATTCTTACCATAACGTCAAACGCTTTCCAACTGGCAAACACTGCAGGACATGGAGGGTTTTTATTATTATTATTATTGTAACCAGTGTCTTGATCATTTGTGACTTGAAATCTGCACATGGGTGGGTATATCATTCTGAAGCTAATGCATTATGGTTTAATGCTGCCTGCCCTCAGTGTGACAGTAAAGGCTGAATATAGCTCTGCAGATTACTTTCCCAATTAGAGATTTATTTCCTTAATGAGACTAAAGTACTTCTGCTAATTATTCTTCTTTATGTTTATACAACAGTGAACATCAAAAAAGCATTTCAATAACAACTAATTAACTTCAGTGGTTTGCATAGCCTTTGTTCCCTGCTAGGATATGCCAAACTTTAAAATGTTAAACCATACCCTCTTGACAACAGAAATGTTTAATCAGCTAATGTGCAGCATAATTTTAGATTTTATGCTCTTTGTAATACTGGGTTTTTGGGTTTTTTTTATTTTAATGATTTATAGTGGGCTGGATCCAGAGTTTTCCTTCCACAAACAGGAGACCTTTTATTCATGGAAGGGACTTCAATCTAGCAGAGGCTCCTGCTGGAGGAAATGAGGGAAGGCCTTCCGGAGAATCTTCCAACCCTCCAGAGCAGATTTTCAGGGGGCTGCAGGGCAAAGGAGAAGGATCAGTGCCAATGACCTCCAACCCTCCTTCAACAGCAGCTGAATTCAACTATTCCAACTGAATAGTGTTAAAATCAGCAGTTTAAGTAACAGAGATTGTTTTCATGCAGCTGTTCACTTAGCCACAATATTATGCCCTACCGGAATTTACTCAGAAAGGTATTCCCAAAGCTGTATCAGTTTGGAAGAAGTAATGTTACTTTCCAAATATTCTGACCCCAGACATTAAGAAAATGGTCTGCTCTTCATTAAATTATCATGTCACCTTTTGAGGAAAATGTTTTTAATTGCCAGTTCTCAGGTAAGAAGGGGTTTGCTGTACTTCGGGGTTGTAGTACAGCAACCCTCTGTACTGAGCAACCCTCAAGCTAGCAATTTTCAGCATGTCGATTACCACTGAAGGAAGGTTATACATCAAAATTTGATGTTTTTCTACATGTGGCATTTATCATGCACTTGTCATTCCCTACTCATGGTTATTTACAGGTCCTTCAGGTGACATTGTGACCCTCCAGTTTCACTAAATAGCACTTTTGGCAAGTTTTTTTAGAGCAGGGAAAATGTGGTATTTATTTATAAAAGCAAAAGAAGCCAACTTGTTTTTAACTTGTGTATTTGTGCTAGTCTGCTATATCAGATTGCCACCTAGAGGTTATATAGCAGAAGAGCAGGAAAAGAAATGCTCTTCATATATGGTTTGGCTCTCAATTCTGTGACAAAACCAAAAGTAGATGCAGCGGATTAACAGCCTTGTATCGAAAAGCATCTACTTTGCACTGCAGTCACAACTACATGCTTACACTGGGTTTTAAATGGATCCTATGTCCAGATGGTTTAATTGATTAAGGATCTAGTACACAAATATTGTAGCTCTAAGAGCATTTTAAATTAAATTTTGCACCTCAACCCTATCAATTTACTTTAGCTGTGGCATCACAAATTGGGATTTGTACTATAGTGGCATTCTGCTTGGCAAGAGGAAAATAGCTATTGCAGCTCGAATTAATGTCAAGTGCTTTATTTATTTATAAAGAATAAATTGGTGGAGCACCATTCTCCCCCACCCCCACTCGATGTGTTTGGGGCCATATATGATTATCTCTTGGAAGCACCTATTTTTGGAATAAGTAACAATTATTCTAAGTTAAATGGTCCTATGGAATAGGTAAGTATGTCAAAGGCACAAATCCCATTGCTAAAATGAAAGGTAATAACATTGTTAATTATTACAAGGTGTTTTAAAGAAACAACCCACCAAACACCTCAAATGGTCTTGGGACCATTTCAGACAGTTGGTGATGCTGACATAATTGCTTGCAGGAGTGAAGAGAACTGCCTGCAGATTTGAAACTCAGCAGAGATCATGTGGAGGTGCCTAGGGTGGCCATGTGTCCTACATTACACTCCTCTATTCAAAGGGCTACCCAGTCCAATTCCGGATTAAAGGTAAGTAAGAAGGGAGAACAGGGGCTATGAAGTTGCGCGTTGACAGTTAGAAACTGGGCAGCAGATGAAGCAAGCACACATTTCTTTTTTGGTGATGCATTGCCACTTTTTGGGCAATGTGTAAGTAGCCACGCTAGTGCCTATTGTATGAATACCGCAATTTGGTCCAAGTGGAAGTGGTGGGATATATCTCTTTAGGTTGTTTTGGGGCCGATCTACATTGCGCCCGCCATCGCAATGAATTCAGTGTCCCGTCGGGTTAAACGCTCTCTCATTAAAATGTGATCATTCACACTCACCCATTTTCCCTGTTGCAGTGCTTCTTCGAATGCGCAAGCTCGGTTCACACTTAGGGATGTCAGAGAATTTCTCCACAAATCTCGGGGAGGCCGAATGCCAGCGCATTTGGCCCCCCGAAATTGGTGGAGAAACGGTCTGCCCCCCCCCCCCCCGGGACAGGACTTACCTTTGGCAAATGTCCCTGGCGGCGGCGGCGGCGGCTCCGGCGGCAGTTCAGCGGCGGGGCGGCGGCGGGGCGGCGGCGGCCGGTCTTCCGACCGGCTGCCGCCGCCGCCATTTCCAAGTTAAAAAAAACACACAAATGTGATAGGCTACGTAAAGATTTACGTAGCCTATCACGGCTAGATTTTTAAAAAACACCGTGATAAGCTACGTAAATCTTTACATAGCCTATCACGGCTGACTTTGAAGCTATTTGCGTTCCCCTTATTTTCACCGTAGTCTACGTAAATGTTTACGTAGACTACATGTGCCAAAATAAGGAACGCAAATGGTGGTGCCCATGGGCGCCGCCATTTGCGTACATGCTTTTTTTTTAAAGTCAGCCGTGATAGGCTATGTAAACATTTACGTAGCCTATCACGGCTGACTGCAGGGACGCAAACGGCGGCAACTATGGCCGCCGCCATTTGCGTCCTGGCAGGAGAGGAGGTTTCGTGGCCGGAGGGACGAGGCACCTCCCCCCTGGCCAGAATTTTGGGGGGGAGGGATGGGGTGCCTCCCCCCCGGCCAGAATTTTGGGGGGAGGGACGGGGCGCCTCCCCCTCCTGGCCAGAATTTCGGGGGGAGGGACGGAGCGCCTCCCCCCCACCGCAAAGCAAGCTTCGGGATCAGGTAAGGGACTTTCATCCATCCCTATTCACACTTGAGCGCTGTGCTGTTTTCCTGCTGTTTTCCTGCATGCGCTTGTCTGATCTCGGATGCTAAGCGGGGTCGGCACCGGTCAGTAGTTGGATGGGCACCTGCCTGGGAATCAGGCTTCCTGCACTGAGCAGGGGGTTGTTGTATCCCCTCAAATGAGACTAAGTTTTACCCTCTCATACCCCTGCTCCGGATGTTTTTTTTAAAAATTCAGGTGTTATCCTTGCAGAATTGGGACTTCTCCGCGATGTTTCTTTTTTCTAATTCAGGCATGATCTTCAAAGCTTCGAAGATCATGCCTGAATTAGAAAAAAAAAACATTAAGGAGAAGCCACGATTCTGCGAGGATAACGCCTGAATTAAAAAAAAACACATCCAGAGCGGGGGGGGGGGGTAGCACTTAATTGCACTTGAAGGGATACAACAACTCCCTGCTCAGTGCAGGAAGCCTGATACCCTGCTTAGCTTCCAAGATCAGACAAATGCACACACATCCAGCCCTTTGCTTGTTGCTAAGGAAACAGGGGCTGCTGAGGAAGCTATGCGATCAGTAGCTGGAAGAAGACATGGGGCCATTGAGATCTGTGATTGGACAAGAGGGAAATACAAACACTGCTGCATATGGACAGGCGGGGGAGGGGATTATGACTGGATATGGTAGCAAAGGTGGAAAATCAGAGCACATTAAGGGGAAATATTGGGATATTTGGGTATTGAAAGCGGGAGCACGGAAGTGGGAAATTCCAGTTCCAATTCAAGGCGGCTACTGCGTAGTGTGAAAGGCGGGTGGTGAAACCTCATTGGAAGTGGAAAAAGGCGGTAAGTGTAGATCCAGCCTTGGATAAGGTCCCAGGATGGCTTAAGTTCATGTTGGGAAAGGGTCGAGGAAAACAATAGAATGGGAAAGACTAGAGATCTTTTCAAGAAAATCAGAGATATCAAGGGAACGTTTTGTGCAAAGACGGGCATGATAAAGGACAAAGAAGGCAGGGACCTAACAGAAGCAGATGAGATTAAGAAGAGGTGGAAAGAATACACAGAAGAACTATACAGGAAAGATCTTAATGTCCCTGATAGCCATGATAGTGCAGTCACTGAATTTGAGCCGGACATCCTAGAGAGTGAAGTCAAGTGGGCCTTAGGAAGCATGACTAACAACAAAGCTAGCGGAGATGACAGAATTCCAGCTGACCTATTTAAGATCCTAAAAGATGATGCTGTTAAAGTGCTGCACTCAATATGCCAACAAATCTGGAACACTCAACAGCGGCCACAAGACTGGAAAAGGTCAGTTTACATTCCAATTCCAAAGAAGGGCAATGCCAAAGAGTGTTCAAACTACCTTACAATTGCGCTCATTTCACATGCCAGCAAGGTTATGCTCAAAATCCTACAAGCTAGGCTTTAGCAGTATGTGAACCGAGAACGACCGGAAGTACAAGCTGGGTTTTGAAGAGGCAGAGGAACTATCGCCAACATTTGCTGGATCATGGAGAAAGCAAGAGAATTCCAGAAAAATGTCTATTTCTGCTTCATTGACTACGCTAAAGCCTTTGATTGTGTGGATCACAACAAACTGTGGCAAATTCTGAAAGTGATGGGAGTACCAGACCACCTTACCTGTCTCCTGAGAAACCTGTACGAGGGTCAAGAAGCAACAGTAAGAGCCAGACATGGAACAACTAAGTGGTTCAAAATTGGGAAAGGAGTGCGACAAGGCTGCATATTGTCGCCCTGCTTATTTAATGTATATGCAGAGTACATCATGAGAAACGCCGGGTTGGATGAATCACAGGTCGGAATTAAGATTGCTGGAAGAATTATCAACAACCTCAGATACGCAGACGATACCACTCTAATGGCAGAAAGTGAAGAGGATCTAAAGAGCCTCTTGTTGAGGGTGAAAGTGGAGAGTGCAAAAGCTGGTTTGAAACTCAACATTAACAAAACGAAGATCATGGCATGTGGCCCCATCACTTCCTGGCATATAGAAGGGGAAGAAATGGAAGCAGTGACAGCTCTTATTTTCTTGGGCTCCAAGATCACCACAGACGGTGACTGTAGCCATGAAATTAAAAGACGCTTGCTCCTTGGGAGGAAAGCTATGGCACACCTAGATAGCATAGTAAGAAGCAGAGACATCACCTTGCCGACAAAGGTTCGTATAATCAAAGCTATGGTTTTCCCAGTAGCAACGTATGGCTGTGAGAGCTGGACTATAAGGAAGGCTGAGTGCCGAAGAACTGATGCTTTCGAACTGTGGTGCTGGAGAAGACTCTTACGAGTCCCCTGGACTGCAAGGAGGTCAAATCAGGAAATCAGGCCTGGCGTGCTATGGTCCATGGGGTCACAAAGAGTCGGACATGACTTAACAACTGAATAACAACAACAGTTTGGAAAGCCATACTCATCTTCAGTTGGCACACACAAGTGCAATAAAGGTCTGGATTTGTGTCCCAGAAGTGCAAGGGCTCAGCAGGCAGCCATACAATCCTGTGCAGGGTTTCCACAAGAAGCAGAGTTTTCTTTAATCAACCATCTTCCTTTTATATCATCAATTAACAGCACAATCCTACATTACTCAAAAGTAAGTCCCATTGAGTTCAAGGGGGCTTACTGCCAGGAAACTGGGAATTAGGATTGCAGTCCAAATAAAAAAAGCTAAGCATGACAGTAAATTTATTGAACACGTTAAATTAAGATCCTTTTGCTCAACTAAGTAACTGAATTTTCATCCACTTTTTGGGATGAGGGTGGGGAGAACTGCCTTAAAAATGCATTGAGTCAGTCAAGATTTTGTACAGCAGTGCCATCAGCACTTAGAAGCCGCTTGTGAAAGTACACTAATTAAAATCTGATTGAACATTAACATTTTAATACGCAATTACCAAATTAAATGAATAATTTAATTGATCTATTTAAATCACTGTGATTAATTATGCTAAATTATATTGGTTAAAACCATGAATACGTTTACCTCTTTACCTCAAAAACAGCATAATTTCCACACTTGTGGGTGGGAGGGAGGAAATAATCTGTTATTTAAAAATCCCCTCCCTTTACAGCCCTTTTGCTTTAAACCAGTGAATAGTCTCAGTTTTTAAAGTAAACCCTCAGCCAGCAAGTGTAGATACAGAATTAATAAAGCAGAGACAGAAAGGGAGATGACCGGCCCTAGTCGAGTATGCTGGTCTTGTTAGACTGATACACCTCTGAGAATTTTAGGTTTCAGTATATAAGCAATTTTCTAGTCCTGAAGTTAAAAGAAAATCTTAAAATGTGATGTTTGTTGCAATTTCAAAATTTTGAGGCTATCCAGATGTAATTTGCAGTATCCACTTCTTCCATTGTGCTTTATGTTAAGACAAATTCTCAGACAAAATTGATGGGTAGAATTCTGATGGGTAGAATAAAATAAACCAGAACATTTTGCCAAAAATAACTCAGGGTGCAATCTTATGTGTATTTAGACTGAAAAAAGTCTTGCAACTTCCAGTATGCATCAGCCAGCATGGCTGAGTGGAAGAATGGTGGAAGTTATAGGACTTTTTTTTTTCTGTCTAAACATCTGCAGGATTGCGCCCTAAGATGAGAATGAGTGATGGGTCTACACACTCTCCTCTTTCTCTGAGAAATATCATCATCATCATCAACATCATCATCTCACATGTCTGAATTGGCATAAGGGAGCAATCCTATGCATGTTTAGACAGAAAAAAGTCTGTCCTACAATTCCCAGCATGCGTCAACCAACATGGCTGGCTGGGGAAAGCTGGGAGTTCTAGGACTCTTTTCCATCTAAAACATCCATAGGACTGTGCCCTGAAGGAAGGAAATTATAAGCCATTTCATGAGCTTCTGAAGTTGCATTTTGCAGCTTATTCTTTCACTTGGTGAATGTGCAATTTAAAATAATACTTAGTGGATGAAAAACAATAACAGAAATCAAATTAAACCAGGAGCATGCATAACATGCCAACTCTTAGCTGGACTATCACTTCATAATTCTATCAGCCTGAGTGTGTTTATTCACACTACTTAGGAATTAACATTTGAAGAAAATTATTCCTATACTGAGCAGCACAGTTTCAATGATCAAACGTACTATTAATGACTCTTATTCACTCCCAACAAGCTGGATCTTTTCGTACCCTCAAATTACATGCTCACTTGTTTTAAAGGGCGCAATCTTATGCATGTTTAGACAGAAAAAAAGTCCTACAACTCCCAGCATGCCCCAGCCAGCACAGCATAGCTGGCTGGGGCATGCTGGGTGGCTGGGGCATGCTGGGAGTTGTAGGACTTTTTTTCTGTCTAAACATGCATAAGATTGTGCCCTTAGTGTGTTTTTAGGAAGGTCTTTAGCTGATTATTTTTCTTTTAATGAATCAGCAGCTGAACATACATATAATAGTGAATATATAACGAAATATAATGGTTATATAACCAAGCAGTATAGAATAACAAGCGTAGCTAATCATTTGGTTTCAACAGATGGTGTTTTAGTTTTAATGCCTTATGATTTTATATCTGTATGTTTGTAATATGCTCTGAATATTTATGGAGAGAAAAGCACGGTACCAACATTTAAACACAATAATATTTTTGCCTGCCTGGAAACACTCCCTCATTTAGCAAATTTAATATAAGAGTGCCAGTGTAGCGTAGCGGTTAGCATGTTCAGTCATGCGATGCAGCACACTGAGTTTCCTTGGGCCAGTCACTATCCCGCAACTAACGGCGATCTCACACGGTTATTTTTTTTAAATACTTTTTATTTATTTTTGTCTTTATAAATGAAATAAACAATACCAACAACCTGATCAATAACTACAATTTCCCAACAGTACAATATTCTTAGGAGGACACAACAATACCGAAAAGAAGAAGAAAGGAAAGGAAAGGAAAGGAAAGATTTTTTCCCTTTCTTTTTTAAAGGGTTAAATTTAAACTCCAATACACACGGGCTTCAGATCCCATTCTAATTTAAAAACTATACCTATAACATGAGCAATATTACAATTTAATAATCAGCCTTACATTTCAATATCATATCATCAGTCTTATAGCAAGAAAGCAGGCCTACAATTCATTCCCAGTAACCATATATTGCCCTTAGGTTAGAATATAATAGTAATAATAAAGCTTAACAGTTTAACCAACCAAAAATCTTACTAAATAGTCTTATAGTAATGATAATAATTGTAATAATAATAACAACAGCAAAAAAGATGAAATTATAATGATATATAATAAAGCTTGAAAGCAACCTTACAACAGTCAGTAATATATCTTATACTAGATATATAAATGAGTGTGCACAATACACCCTCAAACAATATATTTAAATACAGCATATCCTATCCATTTTAGAGAACAAGAATTTAAAGAAAAATAAAAAAGAGAAGAAAAATGAAAGAAAGCAAATGAATGTATGTATAATCAGTTATCTCTGACCTAGCCTGAATCACACAGACTAAACATAGACAGTTAACAAAACTTGTTTAAAGGTTCCAGTTCATGGGGCTGGAACAGAAATCTCATGCATTTTTCCATTCAGCCATGCCTCCGCCATTTCATGATTTAGGAACTTCATCTGACCTTCAGAAACAATGCAAAATATCGCAGGATATTTTAAGTGATATTGTAAGCTCATTTGTTTTGCCATATTTTTTGCCTTGATGAATTGCCTTCTTTTATCAGCCACCTCTTTGATGTAATCTGGAAATAACATAAATTTATCTTGTTTCCAAAAAAGATTTCCACCCTCTCTTGCCAAACACAAGATGTAATTCTTTGTGGAGATTCTTGCTGATTGGACTATAATCGTATAGCCAGTCCCTTTAGCATTTGGCACACAAAATGCCTGCTCAATATCAAGTAAATAATCAGATGGCACAGGGAGTATCTCATGCAAAACCTTGTCTACAAAGGTAGGCAAATTTACATCTCTAGGCAAATTTTTAATACCAATAATACGTACATTGGATCTGCACATGAAGGCCTCCAGTTGGGAAATTCTGACAGAGAAACTTTTGAAAAAAGCTTGTGTGTTAGTTTCATTCGTTGTCAGCCTATCTTGCAGCTCGTTAACCTTTGCCTCCATTTTTTGCCAAGAAGTATTAATTAAATCCACAGCTTCTTGCAGGGCGGTGATGGAATTCTGGATTAAATCCAACCTCAGCTTGTTCAGCAAATTGCGAAGATAAAGTTTTTATCAAAGTAAGTAATTCCCCTATATCTTCGGTTCTTGGAGCTTTTGCCAATGGAGGAACGGGGGAGTGGGTGGTGATGCAGTTCCTTTCTTTCTCCTCGCTGTAGCCATGTTTCTCTTCAAACAAATCTTGAAGGTCCTCAGATATTCTCAAATACTGTTGATATTTCTTAAACCATCCCTCAGATGTTGTTATTTCTTAATCCATATATTACAATGGAACACGTCATCCCTATTTTCTCCTATTAGATAGGAGTTTCAAATCAGCTTTTTGTGATGTTTACGCTCTAAGAGGTAGTCTCGGAATCCAGCCCCCCCCCCGCTTCTTCGCGGAGAGTACTTTTCTCCAAGATCTCATCCAGCTGCTGCTCTGCCCCCCCTTTTAATTCCAGGGGGGAGATGAAAAGGTGTTTCAACCTTTTAAAAAGCTGTTTGAGATAGCATCCTGTGGAAGCTCCGTGGAATGCTGCAAGGGCGACTTTGGTTCCAACCGGAAGTCCCTCACAGGGTTATTCTAAGGATAAAGGGCAAAGCCCAATGTCACACAAGTATGCACCTGCTCATGCAGTGGGGCTTTTCTCTCTTCTCCACTCCCCCTGCAGTCCCCTGAGCCCCCACCCCCAGTCTGCTCAGTAGGGTGCACCAACTTCTGGGAGCAGATTTTGAAGGTAGTGGGGGGGGGGGCTGCAGGAGGAGAGAGAATGACTCCCCACCCCGCTGATGGAAGTGGTTCTGGAGTTTCTACTTGTTTACTGATTACTACAGGAATTGGTGGTCCTGGAGTTTCTACTTGTTTACTGATATTGG
This sequence comes from Heloderma suspectum, assembly GCF_057233095.1. Lineage (NCBI taxonomy): Eukaryota > Metazoa > Chordata > Lepidosauria > Squamata > Helodermatidae > Heloderma > Heloderma suspectum. The sequence goes on along the minus strand of NC_139460.1, from coordinate 38,839,504 downwards.
GTAGATCAGCAAAGGGCTTTTGGAAATCCCTTCCCAAATGGGCTGCCACTCAGCCAGTACAGAATGCATGTAAAAATCTGAAGCTTGTTACAGAGATGGCTTAAACTAGGGGTATGATGAATATAGGCAAACTGGAAAGCATCCACCATGAACTCACAAAGAGAGAACGCGTTTCAAGATGCTAGAAAGGCTGACTTTATTTATAATAAAGCCCAGGATAGGATTACTTTATTTCAAGCCCCAATAAGTAATCTTTTCCAGCATCCTGAGACACAGTAAACTAGAGGTAGGCAACTTTTTTGGGCCCATGGACACATCTGGTTATTTCAAAAACTGTCATGGGCACTACCACAAAATGGCTGCCATGGGAGGCGTGGCAAGTTGCAAATAACTTGCCCTAATGACTATGTACAAGGCAGAGGTGGGGTCTGAGCCACAACACACTACACAACTCCTTTGAACTCCTTCAGCAAAAACGCTATTTCATATAATGCAAACTCTTTCTCTCTCTCTCTCTCCCCCCCTCTCCCATCTTCTGTCAGCCAGCTCTTTCCTTACTGTCTCTTTTTCTCTCTTAGTCTCATTTCTGGGAAATGAAGATGACAGCAACTAGAATTCCTCATTTTGCTTTGCACTGATCCAAGCAGCTGGTAAGAAGAAATTAATTAAAATTTAATTTAATCAAGGTTGCAATCCTATGCATGTTCAGACAGAGGGTGTTTCTACATTAAACAAAACCCCTGCAAAAATCCACATCCTTTCCAGAGCTCCCTGCTTCCAGTTTCTTTGCAGGATTAGGGAGGGCTCCTTTACATGGTGGACATATGGTTTGAACTGAGGGAGTGCCTCCCTCCCTCCCTGGTATGTGTGCAAAGGAGTGTAGGGGGGTGTTCTTGTTTTCGTAGCTTAACTTCTGCTGTACTCTTTTCTCACAGCCCCCAGGAAACCTCTGACTTACTTCTGAGTTGACATAAAATCGGCACATCCTCAGCACACTTACGTGGGAGTAAACCCCATTGAACTCAGTCGGACTTACTTCTGAGTAGACATAAGAGCATCCTGTAAGTCTGCAACCCTCAGCAGACTTACTTGGGAGGAAGCCCCATTGAACTTAATGGGGTGCTCTGAATCAACAGAGGACGTTGCTTCTGAACTTGGTGGGGAGGGGATTAGATGTGTGTCTCCCTTCATTGCAGGGAGGCATTGTACCCTCTTCTTCCCACTGAGAACGGTGCTCAAGCATTTACATGGCAGACACCTGGGAATCGAGGAAAGTCCTTCCTCTGTTCCTCAGCAAGACTTGAGCAGAGGCAGGAGTTGGAAGGCAATTCTTGCCCTTGCACCTGTCAATTATGCTCCTGCATGCCCGCCCCCATCCTCAATGCCTTCCTCATCCTGACAGCACGCACCCCCCAGCAACTGAAACCAAATGCTCACAGCAGGCAGACACAGCGGTTTCTTCTGCTATTGGAGAATTTCACAGGGAGGTCATGGCGCTCCTGTTCCGTGGGCTGGAAAAAATACATTTTTTGCCTTTGGGGAAAACATGAGATAGGCTGGAGGAAATGGCGGGAGACACCCTGGAGTGCAACGGCGTCATCTAAAGAGCCTGCAAACTTCTGTGACAGAGCCATCTCAATAGCAGGATAAAAGCTCCATGTGAAGAACCCCAGAATGAAGTCCTACAACTTCCAGCATTCCCCAGTATGGCTGGGGAATGCTGTGAATTTTAGGACTTTGTTCTGTCTAAACATGCATAGGATTGCATCCCAAGTTAATTAAAAAAACAAAAAGTGCAAGGCAGAGGGCACTTTGTTGGTGATCAAGAAACTATCTGGGGGCACATTGGTGCCTATGTATTCCATGTTGCCTACCCCTGGCTTAAACTGATCAGTTTCCATATACTTTACTATTACCTGTTTAGGCTTTTTTGTTGTGTTTAATTAGAACTTAGATTTTTAAACTAACATGCTATTCCCTTGAACATTCTTTGGGAAGATTGGATAGAAATGAGCTAAAGAAATAAACAGGTTTTTTTTTTAATAGGTTAATAACTTCCTACCTACTTGAGTTAAGCGAAACATTACATGATATTCTATAGCTGGAGTCTCCAAAGTCCATTTCTATTTATATTGCAAAGCCTCAACCTTTGGCAGAGACAAAGGTGTAAATCCCAAGCTATAGTCTGCTATATCACACAATACATTCACCTGGTTTGCATGTCATAACAACCCACAGTTTGTTAGACCATGGTTTGGTGGGAATGAAGTGGCAGCAAGAGAGAGTGCTAGTTCTTGCTGCCCAATCACCCCCACTGCAGCTGGGTGGAGCTAAATAACCCAGTGACCCTCTGTCCCTGAATTGTTTAAAGTGACATCAAATCCAAAATTGTCGGTTGTTGGGGGAGGAACAACTTGTAAGCCATGAACAAACCATAGATTACATGTTTGGGTTGTTCCTTCCCCAACAACCCACTATTCCAGGTTTGGACATCATGATAAACAACCCAGAGATGGAGCATCCCTGGGTTGTTTAGCTCAACAGGAGAGGGCAGGTGTGTGGGGGGAAGCTGAATGGGAGCCAGCATGTTTACTCGCTCCCACTCATCCACAGCTTCTCAGCGTTTAAACCAGGGGTAGATAATTTGTGACCCTCTGCACATTTTGGCCTACAATGCCCATCAGCCCTAGTCAATATAGCTGATAGTGGAGAATTATAGCAGTTGTATGCCAAAATATCTGGAGGGCCACAAGTTGCCCACTGGTTTAAAGAAACTGGGTAGCTGTGACATGCAAATTGGACCATTAAAATGTGTTTCAGTCTTTGCAACAAAATAAAAATGGAATGCTATATCATCCAAGATGGAAGCTATGCTAAAGCAGAGTCAAACCTTTTGACTCCCTAACAGCAGCCTCTTCGTAAACTAGAGACACAATCTGTCCCATTCTGCATGCAGAAAAGATCCCCATAAAGTGCTTTAGCCCTCCCTCCCTCCTGCATGCAGGTCCACTACAATATGCTTGGCTGTTACCTGAAACAGGTAGTCCATCTGGACCTCTCATAGAGCAATCCATCCATCCCCAGGACAGTGCCCACTGGAGCAGGAGGATCACTGAATCCACATAGGGAGATCCTAGTCATCCTACATGGGCTTCCAGTTACACATCACGGGCAAGCATGTTGCAGTGCACCTGGAACTATTCATGTCCAGCAGTGGAGGAGACTGGAGTGCTAAATATTCCAATAAGTCCTATAGGGATTCTTCCCCATGTCCACAGCTCTGTAATCTGTATGTGAGAGAGGATGGACCATGCCCTTAGATTGGCCAATTAGTGGTGTTTTTTTTTAAATAAAAAGTCTATTCCTATTGATGCCCCCCCCCCTTTAAGTTGTTTATAAATGTGGATGCTTCTTAACTAGTGTGAAGAAATATGAGACAGAACAGATTCACTCTTTATCCAAAGTTTGGTTATTGGATTTTGTTTCTTAGCCTGAATGCTCCATCTGTCTCAGGTTTATGTTGATAAAATGCATGCATATTAATAGCAAATGTGAACATCTGAGATGGCTTGAACCAACTCAAACACATAAGGTTATGCATTATGCAGTTGCACATATGGTACCTTCCAAGAGAACAAAAACATCAACTTAATAAAGTCTAAGTCTAAGTAAAGATGAGGTTAAAATATCATCTTGTTCTACTAGCTGAAACTACTTCAGCTGCAGGGTTTAGCACATCACAGCTCAGTTGTGATATAATAAAATAGGTAACATGTTTTTAAAGAGGTAAGATCAACACCTTCTATTTAAAGCTCTTAAAAAAACCCCACTTAATGAGACTCCAAAACTGAATTTTATACATTTAGTTCTGATGTCCTGATGGCTCTAGCCTTTCATAATAAATCTTAGCCCAACCTTTGGTGTAGAAGGGTGATGGGTGGAGGTACAGTTCTGTTGCACATATTTCAACCCATTTTGTGGATTAATCTGTCGAAAGGATATAGAAGAAAAACGATATAGAAAATGTCATGAAGGTATGGATTATGCTTCTTGTTCTTGAGTCTTTACAGCTCGATTATTGACCCATCTCTGCCCTTTGATAGGATAATGCATGGGAACAAGAGGCTGGTTCCTGCATAATAAAAACCTAGGCATCTGTATAATGTTCTTATTTATATTTGGGTCCAGGGGCCATATGTAGTTATGTAGACTAGCTCCTAACAGGGGTCCCCAAACTCTCTGGGTCAGGAATTTTGAATGTTGTGGGTGCTCTCACAAAATGGCTGCCATGGGGGCTTGCCCATTCATAAAATAGCTGCCAAGGTGGGCATGGCTGATCTTAAAACACTCATTTCACAGAAAGCAAACTGGTGAGACTAAAAGAAAAGTAACTTTCCCCAAAACCCAAGTATGAGGCAGAGGTGGAGCCTGAGCTCCAAAACAAAAAAATCATTTTTTTGAATCCAGATACTTCACCGTGCAGAACTTCACCGTGCAGCATGCCAGACACCCAATTAAAAATTATTTTAAAAATCTTAAGAAATAAAGTTAAAATGAGGAGACACAGGAAGGCTAGAGGGCGCCAAGAGAGGCACATTGGTGCAGGCAAATTGGTGCCCACAGGCACCACACTGGAGACCCCAAAGGAGGTGTATCAGTGTCAAAAATCAGGCAGATGTACCAAAGTCTTAACAGGAATCTCTATTCAACAGTTTCAAGAGACAGACACACTCAAGAAAGATTAAGGAAGGACAGGAAGTGTTCCAAGGAATAGTCTGAGGGCACATCATGCAGCCACCTAGCTGAAGCTAAGCAGATCTGGGTCTGGTCAGTGCCAGGATGGGAGATTGCCCATGAATCCTATGTATGCTGCCTTGAGCTCCATGATAGAAAAAAAACCCAGGATATAAATGTACTAATAAATTAATCTAATAAAGATACACTCACGCATCATCTGTAAATCAGAGTAACTTTAAAAGCTCCTGTAATCCCCAGAAAAGATTGCTGGGATGTGTACGTCCTTCTTAGTAGTAAAAAACAGACTCTGGTGGCACCGTAAAAACTAACAAGTTTATTATGGCATGAGCTTTTGTGGATTATAGTCCACAAACACATATGCCATCATAAACGTGTTAATGCTTAAGGTGCTCCCATTCTTGTTGTTTTTGCTGCAACAGATAACTTGGCTACCCTTCTAGAAATTCTTCCTAGTTGTTTATTTCTTCCTACTTGTTAAAAAGTGTTATTTCTTTCATTCAAAAGTATTATTTCTTCCATAGTCAAGTAAGAGGGAAACATTCCACATGGAAGCAATTGGAACTACTGTTGGCAGCTTCTCAGCTGTCAGTTCAACAACGAATTTTACTTTATTACATTTATATTGTGTTCTCCAGGCAGGGTACATGGTCTCCCTGCCCAATTTTATATCCTAACAACCCTGTGAGATGGATTAGGCTGAGAGGTAGTGACTGGCCAAGGGTTACTCAGCAGGTTTCATGGCTAAGTTGACCTGGGTCTCCTCAGTCGTAGTCTGACATGCTCACTACTACACCACACTGGCTCTATTTAAAACATTTTCCATCCCAGTCTTCACGCTGATGGCTCTCAGAACAGCTAACAGCATAGCAAGACAACAATAAAGAAACATACTATAAAAACAACCACAACAGCCAAAATAATTTGACAGTCTGATAATCTAAAAAAAAAACCTCAATAACCCTAAAAACAATCTAGAAGCCTGGGCAAATAAAAAGGTCTTCAAGTGGCATTGAAAAGAGATCGGATTCGGTGCCAAATGAGCCTCCCTGGGGACAGGGAATTGGGATGGCACATCTGGGAAGATCCTGTCTTGGGTTATGTCCTGCCGGGATCTCACCTCTGAAGATGGAAATGAACTGGAGAAGTAGTGGTGGCCAGCAATTTGGATGGCTTTAAAAGGGGGTTAGACAAATTAATAGAGGATAAGGCTATCAATGGCTACTAGTCCTGATGGTTATATGATACCTCCAGTATCAAAGGCTGTATGCCCATGTACACCAGTTGCTGGGAAACATGGGCAGCATGACAATGGAGTTAAAGGAGTAGTTAAAGGAATACTAAAGGTTGGTAAGGAGATTGCAAATAAGCTGAATGAATTATTTTCATTAGTCTTCACTGCAGAAGATATAGGACAGATGCCTCTGCCTGAACTAATGTTTTCAGGAAGGGAGTCTGAGGAACTGAGGTAAATAGTGGTGACAAAAGATGAAGTTCTTAACCTTATGGATAAATTGAAAGCAAATAAATCACCGGGCCCAGATGGTATCCATCCTGGAGTTCTCAAAGAACTCAAATATGAAATTGCTGATCTTCTAACCAAATATGTAACTTGTCCCTAAGATCAGCATCTGTACCAGAGGACTGGAAGATGGTCAAAGTAACACCAATTTTTAAAAAGGGATCTGGGAAATTACAGACCAGTTAGCTTAACATCTGTTTTGGGTAAATTGGTTGAAAGCATTATTAAAGATAAAATTAGTAAGTATATAGAAGGACAAGCTCTGCTAAAAAAAAAAAAAAAAAAAGATGGCTTCTGCAAAGGTAAGTCCTGTCTCACTAACATTTTAGAGTTCTTTGAAAGTGTCAATAGGCATGTAGACAGGGGTGATCCAGTAGACATTGTTTACTTGGACTTCCAAAAGGCCTTTGACAAAGTCCCTCACCAACGACTCCTGAGCAAACTCAGCAGTCATGGAATAATAGGAGAAGTCCTCTTATGGATCAGTAACTGGTTGAAGAACAGAAAGCAGAGAGCAGGAATAAATGGCAAATTCTCCCAATGGAGGGAAGTAAATACTGGGATCCCACAGAGATCTGTATTGGGACAGATGCTTTTCAACTTGTTCATAAATGATTTGGAATTATGAGTGAGCAGTGAAGTGGCCTAGTGTGCTGATGACACCAAATTATTTAGGGTGGTTAAAACAAACAAGGATTGTGAGCTCCAAAAGGATCTCTCCAAACTGGGAGAATGATATCCAAATGGTAAATGAGGTTCAAAGTAAGCAAGTATAAAGCGATGCACACTGGGGCAAAAAAATTTCAACTTGAAGTATAACCTGATGGGATCTGAGCTAGTGGTAATGCACCAAGAAAGAGATCTTGGGATTGTGGTGGACAGCTCGATGAAAATGTCAACCCAGTGTGCAGCTGTTGTAAAAAAGCAAACTCCATGTTAGGTATAATTAGAAAAAGAATAGAGAATAAAACCGCCAATATCATACTGCCCTTATACAAATCTATGGTGTGACCACACTTGGAATATTGTGTACAGTTCTGGTCACACCTAAACAAGGGTATTATAGAGCCAGAAAAAGTGCAGAAAGGTGTCTGCTAAAAGAAAATAATTGGGCCTTTTATAATGAACATTGTGTAGGACTATACTATATGCCTCCATTTCATTTCTTGAATCTAGCTGTATTAACAGATTCATTTTAAGTTATATTTGGGCAGATGTCTGATGGAACCAGAAAAATTGAGACAGTACATAGCAAGTATATAACCAAGAAAAGAGCTCACATTATAATCACAAATGTACAAATGCAGGTGCTTTATCTAATAGCTCATCAGATTTTTGCTCCTAGTTATATTGGGATTCCATAGAGCAGAGCGTATGGAAATTAGACACTAGTCTAATTTATTTTAAGTTGACTAGGGGTCATTGAATGTAGAGTAACTGAATAAAATCTGTTTCGCACTTCCCACATAAAGTAGGATTAATTATTAAATGCATATAGAGAGCGAGCTTCGGCTATTGGACAGTTTAGAATATATATCTATATCTATTTATCTCTGAAAGTCTGAAGACATGACTACTGACAATCACTGGTGAGGACAGACATTTTTCTGATTTTCCCCACAAAATGTCAGAAACACATCACATTTTCTGCATATGAACAAGCAATGCTGGCAAAATGTATTTGGGTGACTTCCAAGTTTGCTGATGTGTCTCTAGCAAAATTAGGAAGTATTCCCAAGATGTTTCTGATAATACTGATATTGGCTGGTGAAAGTGTTTGCAACACCTAGTGATCCATCTTGGTGTGTGTCACTGTCAACAATCCCTCATGAAGCTCCCCACCCTGCCCCTCCCAGTCCCATAAGATTTGCAGGAATTATCAGGAAATGCTGACTTTCACAGTAACTTTATCAAATATTGCTTTAGGCATCGATAAATAGTAATGTCTGCATGCATTTCAGACAAATTCACTTATGTGATGTGAGGACCCTACACATCATGGGAGGGAGTTCAGGTGGAAGAAGAAACCTCCTTTGCTTCTCTCTTCCTGCCCAACCTGTCCTAGCTTACCTCCCTGCACTCACCTTATCTTCCACCCATCACCCTGGGACACCTTCCTTCCTCTCACCTCCTCTCTTAAATGTCTCCATTTGGGACCTTGGCAGGGACAGGAATGACTATTTTCTTCAATGGAGTAATTAAGCGTGAAGAATCTTCCTGCCTGGAAATTCCCAAGAGATAGCAGGCATAGAAGCTCAGCAGGCCTATATAAGTAAAGGCTAAGCAAGCTATGTGAGGGAAGAGCAGATGTACAAGTCTTGCCCAGGGTGATCTTTTCAGGGAGATGGGGGTGTTACAATCTCCTGCTAGTTTTCTGCAAGGATGGGAGGTCTCTACCATGCCTAGAGAGTCTCCCAAATCCTGAACCCCCTAAATTTTCTGCCCACAGCGTCTACACTGTGTGTACTCACAGACAAGTTATTCACTGTAGCCTAAATAAGAGCTGAAAATGGGAGGAGAAGTCTATCAGTGGCTACTAGGCTTGAAGGCTATGTGCTACCTCCAGTACCAGAGGTAATATACCTATGTACATCAGTTGCTGGGGAACATGGGTGGGAGGTTGCTGTTGCACTCATGTCCTGCTTGTGGTTTCCTGGTTAACAGTTGGTTGGTCACTGTGTGAACAGAATGCTGGACTAGACAGACCTTTGGTCTGATCCAGCATGGCTCTTCTTATGTTTGGCACATATTTATATCCAGGATTTATATCCAGAATTCAATCAAGGCAGCTGGATATAACATTCAGCTGCAGTATCTGGGTCTGTTGGACTGAGCTCCACATGAGAAAAAAAGGTTTGACAGGAGAGTGAAGACCTCAGTAAGAGACAACTCTCTCCTGTCTTTCATCATCCTTGTCAGCTGTTGCAAACATCATGTTGTATTAAAAGCTTCAGCATGTGTACCGCTATGATTTATTTTATTTTAAAAGAAAAATATTGATTAGGTCTAGCAGGCAGGATATATTTCTTTTCAAAAGCTATAATGAGAGAAACCTTGGCTAGGCATTTAAGTATAGGAGTCTCTCTGTATTCAGCTATTGGCTAGGTTCACCCAGTATGCTAACTCACACTCAGTGGTTGAGTGTGGGTTGTTGAACTGTGGGTTTATGTTGTACCATGGGTTAGCATGTTATCTGAATGCAGCGCATTTACTGCAAGGTGGCTTTTTAACCACGCAGTGTCGCTTATTTTTCTTGAATAAGCCAACTTGAGAAATGCAGGTTACTTACCTGTAACTGTTGTTCTTCAAGTGGTATCTGTGCATTCACACATATGGGCTCTGCGCCTGTGTGGAGCCTCGATTTGGGAAACTTTTATAGCTGAGGAATATTTTTGGCAGGAACCCTCCCCCACCGTCCACTGCGCATGCCCTAGTGGGTTACAGCATGTTCCCAGAGTTCCTTGAGACTGCCTAACGTGGCCTCGGACCTGAGAGAAAAAACAATCTCGCCTCGGTACTAACATCGAATCCAACATTGACACTGAAGCAGGGATGGTGGGAGGGTTGTGTGAATGCACAGACGACCACTCAAAGAACAACAGTTACAGGTAAGCAACCTGCATTTCTTCTTCATGGTCTCTGTGCATCACACATATGGGCGAATGACAAGCTCGCTTACCGGAGGTGGGTCGGTGGTAGGGATGTACATAAGTAACTTACCTGTAACAAAATTTGATTCGCGGTGGGGGGAGGCGCTCCATCCCTCCCCCTGAAATTCTGTCCGGGGGGGGAGGCGCTCCGTCCCTCCCCCCCGAAATTCTGGCCGGGGGGGGGAGGCGCTCCATCCCTCCACCCCCGAATCCTGGCCGGCTGGGCCGCAAATAGCGGTGGCCATAGCCGCTGCCGTTTGCGTCCCTGCAGTCAGCCGTGATAGGCTACGTAAATGTTTACATAGCCTATCACGGCTGAGTAAAAAAACAAAAACCGCGCGTACGCAAATGGCAGCGCCCATGGGCGCTGCCATTTGCGTTCCTTATTTTGGCATGTCTAGTCTACGTAAACATTTACGTAGACTACAGCGAAAATAAGGGGAACGCAAATAGCGTAGATGATACTTATTCCCCTTATTTACCCCTTATTCCCCTTATTTTTAGAGTAGACATGCCAAAATAAGGAACGCAAATGGCGGCGCCCATGGGCACCGCCATTTGTGTACGCACGGTTTTTTGTGTGTTTTTTTACTCAGCCGTGATAGGCTACGTAAACATTTATGTAGCCTATCACGGTATTTTTAAAAAATCTAGCCGTGATAGGCTACGTAAATCTTTACATAGCCTATCACGTTTTTTTTTTTTTTACTGGAAATGGCGGCGGCGGCACCAATGGCCAAACCGTCACCGAACCACCGCCGGAGCCGCCAGGAGGATTTGCCCAAGGTAAGTCCCGTCCCGGGGGGGGGGCGGGGGGGGCAGACCGTTTCGCCGCCAATTTCGGGCGGCCGAATGCACTGGCATTCGGCCTCCCCAAGATTCATGGTGAAATTCTCTGACATCCCTAGTTGGTGGTTCAATGTAAGATAGATGATAGAACTGCACGACCAAAAGTACAGTCTGCTTTCGCTCAGACATTGAACCTGTAGTGCCATATGAACGTGGATGGCTTCGCCCAAGTCGCAGCCTTGCAAATCAGGTAAAGTCACCCCTTGAATGCTACAGAAGTAGCCACTCCTCTTGTTGAATGAGCTGTTATGTGTGGTGCCAGCGTCCGATCAGCTAGTCCATAAGCCAAACGAATAGTCTGGACAACCCATGTAGCTAGTCATTGCGATGATACCAGAAAACCTTTCCCCTGCCCTCCATAACAAATGAATAGTCTACTGGACTTGCGGAAAGAGTCTGTACGTGCTTTGTGGAAAACCAGTGCCCTCCAAACATCCAGGGAATGCAAAGATACTTCCAATGGAGGTGTGGGTTTCAGGAAGAAGGCTGGCAAATTTATATCCTGGTTCAGGTGAAACTCAGATGCTACCATACGAAGGAAAGTAACGTCCAGACGGGCACCGACTTTGTCTCCATGAAAAATCAGGTACAGAGAATCTATTCTCAATGCAGAGTGTTCACTTGATCTTCATGCCAAATTAATGACTACAAGAAACGCCACCTTCCAAGACAATATACGTAAATCAACCGTGGCCAGAGGTTCAAAGGGTTTGGTTGTGAGGGCATGTAGAACCACTGATAGACTCCACTGTGATACCGGTGATCAAACTGGAGGAGCAATGTTCTTTAGTCCTCTGAGGAACTGTCTTAGTAAAGGATGACAAAAAACCATACAACCAACCATGGTCGAATGGAAAGCAGAGATAGCTACTAGATAAACTTGGATGGAAGAGTATTTCAAGCCCTTGAGAAACAAGAAATGTAGAAAACAGAGAACGTAACTGGAAGAGCAACGGAGAGGATAGTGAGAAACGTAGAAAAGGCTTTCCATTTATTAGCATAAGAGTGCCTTGTTGACGGTTTTCTTGCTGCTTCTAGAACCAACTGTACAGCAGGTGGGGTAAGGTAATTACTGAATCTTCCAAGCCGTTAACTTGAGGCTTCCCAAATCTGGGTGCCTCACCTGCCCTTGATTCTGTGACAACAGAGTTGGCGTCCACGGGAGGCGCCAATACCTGCCCTTGGAAAGGGCTAGCAGAGGAGCAAACTAGCTTTGTCCTGGCCACCATGGTGCAATTAGGATCACCTTTGTCTGTTCCACAATTAACTTCTCGATGACTTTCAATATCAGTGGAAAAGGAGGAAACAGGTAAAACTGCCTGTCCATCCAAGAAAGGAGAAAAGCATCTCCTAGAAACAGATTTCCTATCCCTGCCCTTGTGCAGAATTTCTCGCATACTGCATTGTTCATAGTCGCAAACAGGTCCACTGTAGGGGTCTCCCACATCTGAAAAGACAGCGGGGAATGTCAGGCGCAAGCTGCCATTCGTGGGATTGCTGAAAAATCCTGCTTGGGGAGTCTGCCAGTATGTTGTCTTTCCCTGCAATGCATACTGCTGACAAAGAAATTCCTCTGTGAATGGCTCAATGATAGATCTTTAGGGTCAGAGATAGTAAACCTTGTGCTCGAGTCCCACCTTGCTTGTTTATGTACCAAACAACTGCTGTGTTGTCTGATGCGATTTGTACACAATGAGTGGACAAGATGCATTTGAAGGCCTTGAATGCCCTCCACGCCACTAACAGCTCTAGGTGATTTATGTTTCGCCTTTTCTCTGATGCAATCCAGAGACCTTGAGTCTGAAGACAGAGGCAATGCACTCCCCACCTGAGGAGTGAAGCATCTGTTGTAAATACACAGTACAGAGGAATTGGATGAAAAGGTAGCCCTTGGAAGAGATTCTCAACCATCGTCCACCACAGAAGAGATTGCAGGATGCCATTTGGCACCCATAGCCGAACCCAATGAGCACTGTCTGTCATGGAGAAGGCCCGCAAGAACCAATTTTGAAGAGGCCACATCTGAAGTCAGGCCAACTGCACCACCGAAACTGTGGCTGCCATCAATCCGAGAAGTTAGTGGATATAAAAAGCTGTCATTTCCTCCCGACGGAATATTTCTGTGGCTAGACCGGTAATGACTGCTATCCTGTTTGGTGGGGGAAAAGCCCATCCAACCGTGGAGTCCAGGACAGCTCCAACAAACAGGATTTTTTGAGAAGGGTGAAGTTGTGATTTCTCTTTGTTGATGCGCAAACCTGAAACCTGCAAAAAGGTTGCATACAAGAGTGATGTGTCAACATAGAGTCACTCTGGACTGTCCCACTATTAGCCAATCATCCAGATATGGATATATCTCTATTAAGTGGGTATGAAGGAAGGCACAGACTACAGCCATACATTTTGTAAATATGCTTAGAGCTGTGGCCAATCTGAACGAGAGTACTTGGAACTGAAATATCTGCTGGCCGACTGCAAAACAAAGGTACTTGTGATGCGAGGGGTGGATTGCTATGTGAAAATACGCATCTTTGAGATCGATGCAAACCACACACTTCTTGCAGAAGTGGTAGGATGGTTGTGAATGTGGTCATGCGAAACTTCCTGGTGGAGATGAAGAAATTTAGATTTCTGAGGTCCAGGATTGGTCAACATCCGTTGGTACCATAAAATAACGGGAATAGAACCAATCTGGATGTAGATTCTGTGGTACGCGCTGAATGGCTTATTTCTGGAGGAGAGAATTTGCTTCAATCAGCCGTATATCTATAGGCATAGAACATTTTATGGTACCGAGGGGCGGGAGGGATTCGAATTCGATCCTGTATCCCTCACGAATATTTAGCACCCAAGTGTCTGATGTTATTACCATCCAATTCACACAAAAAAAGCGAGACGGTCTCTGAACAATGGGTCCAAGAGTATAGTGAGCTGGAAGTCAAAGACGACGCTTTGAGGCGGATTCATTCCTCCCTCTATTTTGGCAATAACGGCCAGGCACATAGGAACGTTTGTGTTGGGTGAATAGTTGTTGGCACATTGCATGTTCATTACCCTGACAAGGAGTGTAAGAACATTGTTGTCGGAACCAACGACAGTTTGTAAGGCTGTTGGGTTTGTCCCAATCCCATTTTTCTTGCCGTGGTCTTGGCCTTTTGGACATTATCCATGGCTTCATCAGTGCCAGCATTAAACAAGCCTGCCCCATCAAAGGGCAGGTCTTTTATTTTATTTATTTTATTATTAAATTTATTAATCGCCCATCTGGCTGGTCACCCAGCCACTCTGGGCAATGTACAACATACCATAAAACAATTTAAAACAATACAATTCTACCATAATTTTTTTTTTAAATACCCTAACCCACCCCAAATGCCTGCCTGAACAACCACGTTTTTAATGCACGACGGAAGCTCATTAAAGAGGCGGCATGACGGAGTTCCCTAGGGAGGGAGTTCCACAGAGTGGGGGCCACCACAGAAAAGGCCCTCTCCTTCGTCCCCACCAGTCTAGCTGTCCTGGCTGATGGGACAGAGAGAAGGCCATCCGAGGCTGATCTTGTTAAGCGGCCTGTCTGGTGTTGCTGGAGGCTCTCCTTAAGATAGGCTGGGCCGGAACCATATAGGGTTTTAAAGGTCAAAACCAACACCTTGAATTTGGCCCGGAAAACAACTGGTAACCAGTGCAACTCCTTCAGCACTGGAGTGATGTGATCTCGCCGGCGGCTGCCTTTAATCAGGTGAGCCGCCGCGTTCTGTACCAGCTGCAGTTTCCGAACCGTCTTCAAGGGTAACCCCACGTAGAGCGCATTACAGTAGTCTAAACGAGAGGAGACCAGGGCATGTACTACCGATGGGAGCAGGTGGTCGGGAAGGAAGGGGCGCAGCTGCCGTATCAGATGGAGTTGATACAGCGCTGTCCGGCTCACAGCTGACACCTGAGCCTCCATGGACAGCTGGGAGTCCAAAATGACCCCCAGGCTGCGGACCTGGTCTTTCAAGGGTAGCCGTACCCCATTCAACACCAGGTCAACATCCCCCAGCCTCCTCTTGTCTCCCACCAAAAGTACCTCGGTCTTGTCAGGGTTCAGCTTCAGCTTATTCCTCCCCATCCGGCCACTCACCGTCTCCAGACATTTGGACAGGGATTCTACGGCCAACCTTGGTGAAGATTTGAATGAGAGGTAGAGCTGCGTGTCATCCGCATATTGATGACACTGCACCCCAAACCTCCTGATGATAGCCCCCAGCAGCTTCACATAGATGTTAAATAGCATCGGGGAGAGGATGGAACCCTGTGGCACCCCACAAGTAAGTGGCCACGGGTCCGAAACCTCCTCTCCCAGTGCTACCCTCTGGTACCTGCCGGAGAGGAAGGACCGGAACCACCGCAATACAGTGTCTCCAATGCCCAACCCCTCCAGGCGGTCCAGGAGGATACCGTGGTCAACGGTATCAAAAGCCGCTGAGAGGTCGAGGAGAACAAGGAAGGAGCATTCACCCCTATCCAGAGCCCTCCTCATATCATCCACCAAGGCGACCAAGGCCGTTTCTGTCCCATGCCCAGGCCTGAAGCCCGACTGAAATGGGTCTAGATAATCAGTTTCTTCCAAGTGTGCCTTCAACTGCACCGCCACCACCTGCTCAATCACCTTGCCCAAAAATGGCAGATTTGAGACTGGGCGAAAGTTGTTCAGAACTTGAGGATCCAAGGAGGGCTTCTTTAAGAGCGGTCTTATCACTGCCTCCTTGAGGGCTGATGGCATCACTCCCTCCTCAAGGGAGGCGTTCACCACCGCCTTGATCCCCTCACCCAGTCTCTCTCTGCAGCTCATAATGAGCCAAGATGGGCAAGGATCAAGTAAGCAGGTGGTCGGCCTTACAGATGAAAGCACCTTGTCCACTTCATCAGGAGGAAGAAGCTGGAACCGATCCCACAAAACCGGTTTGCCACAGGCCACCTCTTGCTCACTAACTGTATCCACAGCGTGCACAGTAACACACCTAATCTGATCAATTTTATCTGCAAAGTGCCTTGCCAAAGCCTCACAGGAGGCCTTAGAATGCTCCAGTGGTTCCGGAGCCACAGGACCGACCAGGTTGGTCTTGAGCCCTGTTCTTGAGGAGAACAGGTCTTGAGCCCTGTTCAAGGGGAGAGGGCATTTCGGAGCCACCCGATCTAATGCCCCAGTGATTGCGGCATTCCAGCCACCCACCAGGGTCTTGACCGAGTGGCCGTTGGCGTGACCCAGAGAATCCCCAAGCGCGTTCAGGAATCCATTTGGATCCATAAGACGCCTGGGGCGGACCATTTTAATGGGTCCTCCACCCCTGCGGAGGGGTTGTGGAACCGAGAAGTCCAACGTCACCAGATAGTGATCTGACCATGACAAGGGGGTGGTGGATATACCCCCGACTTCCAGATCACTCCCCGCTTCTCCAGAAACAAACACAAGGTCTAGTGCATGACCGGCTACATGGGTGGGCCCAGTTAGAATATGGTGCAGCTCCCAGGAGGCCATGGTCTCCATGAAGTCCCGAGCTGCTCCTGTGAGGATGGCCTCCGAATGTACGTTGAAGTCCCCCAACACCAGTAAGTTAGGGGACTGTACACGCACATCAGAGACCACCTCAAGCACCTCGGCTAGGGAGTCAGTCGTGCAACGGGGTGGATGGTACACGAGCAGAATCCCCAGACTGCCCTTCGGGCCCAACCTCCAGTACATGCACTCAGCAACCTTGGTCTCCCGGAGAGGGGGTCTAGTGAAGACCAAGGACTCTCGGTAGATAACAGCCACTCCCCCTCCCCGATCCCCAGCCCTCGGCTGCTGTGCATACGAAAATCCAGGTGGACACATGGCTGCAAGGGTTGGAGCAGCAGCCTCGGCCAGCCAGGTCTCCGTAATACATGCCAGGTCTGCACCCTCATCCAGGATCATCTCATGGATGAGGGAGGTTTTCTGGGTAACAGATCTGGCATTGCAGAGCAGCAAACGAAGGCCAGAAGATGGGGTCACGCCTCCCCCAGCCATCCTTTGGCTCTGGACAGGCCCAGAGCAGGGGACAGATACTACACATCTCTCCCTTGTTCCCCTTACCTGGCATGGCCTGCCCCTAGCGCTCCGCCAGCGCCTGCCGCCCAGCCTCGGTATGTTCTGGCCCCCAACACTCCCCCCACTGCCTCCATCAGGCGGACACATGCCCCCTCGCTCCCGCCTATCAGGCAGGCTACCCACCCCTAAAAACACAACAACCCCCCCCCCAAATAAAACAAACAAAACAATTAAAATCCCCTTAAAAATGCCAGGCAGGAGTCCACAGGGAAGGCCTGGTGGTGGTGGTGGTGGTGGTGGTGGTGGTGGCGGCAGCAGGCCCAGCAGCAGCAAGCACGCCTCTTCCATGATGGTGGTGGTGGCGGCTTCTCCTGCAGGCCCTGGCTCTCCCAGGCCACCTCAGCCAGCCAGCTTATGTAGCCCCTCCAGGGAGGGGCAGGTGGAGCAACACAGCTGGCTCGGTACCTGGGGGCCTGGTCCTGCAGGGACTGGCGGTCTGCCAGGCAGAAGTTCACAGGGAAGGCCTGGTGGTGGCGGCAGCGGCGGCAGCAGCAGGCCCAGCGGCGGCAGCAGCAGGCCCAGCAGCAGCAAGCACTCCTCTTCCCCAGTGGTGGTGTTGGTGGCGGCTTCTCCTGCAGGCCCTGGCTTTCCCAGGCCACCTCAGCCAGCCAACTTATGTAGCCCCTCCAGAGAGGGGCAGGTGGAGCAGCACAGCTGGCTCGGTACCTGGGGGCCTGGTCCTGCAGGGACTGGCGGTCTGCCAGGCAGAAGTCCACAGGGAAGGCCTGGTGGTGGTGGCAGCGGTGGCAGCAGCAGGCCCAGCAGCAGCAAGCACGCCTCTTCCCCGGTGGTGGTGGTGATGGCTTCTCCTGCAGGCCCTGGCTCTCTCTGATTCATGATCTGGCCTCTGGGGTTAAACCAGCAGAGTGAAGCCATGCATGTCTATGGGGCGCTACTGTTCCACCTATCACTTCGCATCGCAATCAGTTTGGTGTCGAGCAGTATTGATTTGCTGTTTTGACAATTTCAACACCTCCACCTGAAAAACCCTGGCCAGCTTGGGCTGATCATCTGGTAAATAGCCACATAATGACCCAACTTTTTCCCACAGGAAAAGTTGATATCTGGCCATCATTGCCTAGTTGTTAGAAACACCAAGTCCTAATGCGGTGGATGAATAAATCCTCCGACCAAGTAGATCTAATTGACGGCTCTCTTTGTCAACTGGTTAAACGTGGATTTTCTGTGATTTTTTCTGCAAGGATTCCACAGTAATGGAATTTGGTTTCAGGTGTGGGAACAAAAAACTTGCTTTCTTCTCCTGCACCTTATACATTGACTTCAAACATTTGGAAGCTGGAGCCATTGCAAATGGGGCCTTCCACAAGAGGTGCACAGTTTGCAACAAGGTAGGTAGGAATGGTACTGTTACCAGAGCGGTAGGCTCCGTACAGACAGCATCACATACAGGATCTTGTAACTTTTCCATAGGCTGCTGGGTCTCAATTCCCAGCGATTATGCCATATGGAGCACCTGATCAGTGAAATGTCTCATATCCTCTGAAGGCGATGCTCTGTTATGGGCACAAACATTTTCATCTGAGGAAGAGAGAGAAGGAGGTACTGATGAATAAGAAGTAGATACTGACTGTAGTCTTCAAGTTCAGACTGTTGCGTTGCGGCCAAAGTGGCCTCTTGCATGCATGGTACCGGCACCAGTGATGTAGCTGAAGGAGGTAGGTCATGACATTATTCTTGTTGTCTGCTCATCAACGATGAAGAACATGGAGGAACTGGAGGAAGAAAATCATGCGCCAATGGTGGCAGCGGAGAGGCTAGTTCTGCTGGAGGTTGGGAAAGCGACGTTCAGTACCAAGGGACTGGCTCTCCTAGGTAACGTATGCGATCATGATATCTGTCTCGATCATACTGTTCCCAATCCTTCCAATGGTTCAATCTCCTAGGTGGGTCATGATAATCAGAATATCGATCCCACTCTCGCATCGGTGACCTAGATCTAACACAATAATCTCCATATCTAAAAGGGTGCATTCTATGGTCAAATGTAAATGATCTTAGAGATTCCAGAGATCTTTCTCTTGAGTGTGGGGCATCAGGACAAGTCAATGGAGGATAGTGTTGTACCCGCAGTAGTGTAGACAAATGTGTCTGAACCAGTGAGAGGTCAAGTATTTCACACTCTGATATCAATACCGAATGGCCTATATATGCAGTCTGTACCGAAGCCATTGGTGCCAACACCGAGACACACACCCCTCTTTTTATTTGCGCACTCTTTTTATTTGCGCACACACCCCTCTTTTTATTTGCAGACGGGGTAAACATCAACCCCTGCTATACACTTAGAGCAGCACTCCCCAGCCTGGTGCCCTCTAGATGTTTTGGACCAAATCCCATCAGCCCTGGGCAGGGAGTTGTAGTCCAAAACTTCTGGAGGCCACCAGGTTGGGAAAGCCTGATGTAGAGGACAGTCTGAAGCAAAGGAGATTGGCGGGAGGAGGGTGGGTCTATATGCAAATGATTTAGCAACTGTTATGTATGTTCGTATATAATTAGGGATGTCAGAGAATTCCACCACGGATTCCCCCCGAAATCTGTGGCAGAATGGCCTGCCACCCCCTCGCCCCCCTGCGGATCCCCCCGGGACGGACTTACCTGGGGTGGATGTTCTGGGTGGCGGCGGCTGCAGCTGGTCTTCCAACTGGCTGCCGCCGCCGCCATTTGCAGTCTGGAGTTGTTGTTGTTTTTTTACAGAGACGTGATAGGCTACGTAAAGATTTACATAGCCTATCACGGCTGGATTAAAAAAACAACACGTACACAAATGGCGGCAGCTACGGCCACCGCCATTTGCGTTCCTTATTTTTTGCTGTCTTAGTCTACGTAAATATTTACGTAGACTATTACGGCGAAAATAAAGGGGAATGCAAATAGCGTAGCGGGCGCTATTTACGTCCCTTTTTGATTCGCCGTTTTAGCCTACGTAAATATTTACGTAGGCTAAAATGGCGAATCAAAAAGGGATGCAAATAGCGCCCGCTACGCTATTTGCATTCCCCTTTATTTTCGCCGTAATAGTCTACGTAAATATTTACGTAGACTAAGACGGCGAAAAATAAGGAACGCAAATGGCGGCAGCCGTAGCCACCGCCATTTGCGTATGCAGTTTTTTGGGTTTTGTTTTGTTTTTTACCCAGAGCCCTCCACGGCCGGAAATCTGGCTGCAGATGGCTCTGGCCGGCTGCTACACAGAGCTGCCGCGGAGCACAGCTGGCCATCAAGGATTCCAGGGGGGAGGAACAGATCACCTCCCTCCCCGTCGAGGATTCTGGGGGGAGGGACGGAATGCCTCCCCCCCCCATGAACATAATCCACGGAAATGTAAGTGACTTTCGTACATCCCTATATATAATACTTCATTAAGGTTTTTGAACATATACAAATATGCATAACAATAGCTAAATTATTATGCATGTTTGTACATGTTCTTAACATTTAAGAATAACAAAGTCTGAACATAAAAAGCACAACTTGTCTTCTGAGCTTTCAAAAGAAAGCTGTGTTATTTTTATATATATCATATCTCTTCTTTCACCTCTGTTGTGACTACATCCAAAGCTTTCAATCGAAATTCTTCAGGGAAATCAACTTTCCAGACCCCAATATGCCTGCAATCCTAACTACACTTGGGAATGAGTCTCCTCAAACACAGTGGTATTTATGTTTGAGTAAACAAGCACAGGATCAAGTTATAAAATTCATCACACAGTAGCTCCTCAAATGCTTTTCCTACTCAGTTAATGAAAAAGGAAGAGACTTCTGGGGGTTCTTAGTTTATACTCTGATGATAAAGAAGTCCTGGTACAAGACATTCCAGCATTTTAAACAATTGTGTTTTATTCCACTTTAGGTTTGCAGACTTTAAAAACAGTAAACATAAATAACAATAGAGCCCATATAGTACCCCTCCCAAAAAAAACCCATACAGGTGATCTGATATAAGTAAAAACATCTATAGTTTAAGGCACTGACAGAGGAAAAAAAGAGAAAGCATATAACATGCTGGTTCCTCCAATTCAAACACTTACCCATCTTGAATGTGCTCACTGTTCACACACTGAAAATACCCAAGCTACTTTCACAAGTGTGAGGATACTGCTTCAGCAATTCCTGGCAGAGAAATTCCTTTCCCATTTGGCCAATGGTAAGAACTATTTTACTTTGGAACACAATGAAATGCTGTGGTATAGAAAACAATGTTTAAACATATGGGAAAACAATATAGCTTTTAAACCCTGTTAAAAACTAGAGCAGGCAATGTTACACGTAGGTTGATTAACCTGACCTCAATGTAACATATTTGTTTATAAAGGTTAGAATATAATGACAGTTTAAATGCAAACTCTTTACTAGGGGCAGTATCCTACACTACCGCTGTGCCTCTGCTAGTTCCGCTGCATGGCAGAACTCAACGCTAGCACAACAGAAAGCTTCTGAAAGCAACCTCAGAAATGAATGGAAATGCTTGTTTCCGGAATGGGACAGGTCAGCCAAACTCCTTTCTGTGAGTTCCACTGACCTGCCCTGTTCTGGAAACAAGCATTCCCACTCTTTCTGAATGTTGCAGGAACTGCTAGCTCCCATTGTGCTAGTGATAAGTCCCGCTAGTGCACGGTGAGCATAGGATACTGCCCTAGGGCTGCACTATTATCTTCTAGCATAAAATTTGGGAGATGAAAGGGGGTGCTTGGTGGTGAAAGTATGGGGTGGTGAAAGTACGGATGTTTCACATAGACCCCTAGTGTATCTTTTAATGCACTATTTGATACATACTCACCGCTGGTTCTTTCCCTGATCTGTACATTCAGTGCAATTAACAAACACTTGATTCTTCCTGAAGCAATCCCAGCCAGTCAGATTTCTCATAGGCAATGTAATGTTATGATATCATTACATAGGCAATAGGACTTTAATATAGGATGACATCATGAAGCCAAATCAGAGTGAGGGGTGGTGGTAAAGTTTTTGTGAAATACGCCCTCCCCTTTTGGCTCAGACTTACATTCTACAAAATGGTATTATACATACAGGGGGAATCAAGCAATTTTCAAGATGTAATATTTAAACGTACTGTATGCCTTGAATAATAAAAACATGGGCATGGCCTTCAATTATGGATGTACTCAACTAGCTTTCAGGTTTGCACATACAAACTACATGATGGGCACATAAGGTAGATAAGTATCTCAACAGTAAGTTCCCAAGATTAATTAAGAGTCATTTGTTAACAGAAGAATAACCAGATTTTCTGCATATCAGTAGTTAGTGACATCTTGTGGTCTGTTTCGTAACACCAAGCTTTTATGTTTTCAATCATGTATAAATGGTATTTGTTTAAATGTGCAAGCTGATACACAGAGAGAAGACAAAATGACAACACACGGGTTCTTTAGTATGAGTCACACCAAGTCACACTAAGCTCTTCTTTTTACATAAAGAAGTTATGCAAAAGAATTTAACACTATCCTTAGGCCCTAATATGCCACTAACAACCAGGAGGAGGGGAGCAGGGAGAGAGAACAAATCAATGTTGATTGCTGATGGCTGAGAATTTTTAAAAATCTTAGGATTTGACAGATGACAGATGGATAGAAAGTTCCAAAACCAGAAGTTGTTTTATTTTACAAGCTCTAAAGCACAACAAATAAACATATATACATGTGTGTGTATTCTGGACAGAGATATTCAGAACATGACCCAGTACTACTCTGGACACAGTGCCTGTGTGTGGAGGAGTCCCATAGGGCTCAATGTAGATCTGTTTCTCCCCCTCCCCTCCACTGGCGCAGGCACACATGAATGCAAAATGATGGGGCACTGCAAGGAATGAGAGGTCTGTGCACACTTCCCCTGTCCCTATCCAGCCATTCACAATTGTGCGATATGCACATTTCTAGAGCTCCAGAGGAAGAAAGCAGGGCAGTGTGCCAAAAGTGGTACTGGATCATAGCCTTAGTGTTCTGTACAGTATGGGTGACAAAGAAATTATAAATACAACAATAAAATTCAGTAGATGCTCTAATAGTAAGTCTATAACAATATATATTATAATTCCTCTGTGGCATGTTTACTTCCATCCTGCAAATCTTTCACTTTTGGTGCCAGCCACCTGAAGTATATTTTCACTGGATCAACATTCCAGTGTTTGTGAAATGATATTGGAACTTGATGGGAAAGATAGTCCTTTGGGTAATCCATTGGCCGAGCCTAAAGGGGAGGGAGAGATTCAATGTGTTTCATGTGGTACAAAAGCTTTGATTAGCTCAATATAAAAAGAATCACAGATAAAACCACCATTGTGTAGTAAGGCTCAATTATTCTCATATCAGGTATAGAATAGCCCTGAGAAGATGTTCAAATCCTAGGCATGGTAGGGCTGTGTGTATTTCACAGAGGCCCTGAGCCTGAGGAGAGCGGGCTTTATGCATGCTCCTGCACCATTATGAATCCAACATGATTCCAATCCACCATCACACATAGGATCTGAATGTCTGCATACAGCTGATATAAGTGCGGTGTTGTTTATTTCTGTATGTGTGTTAAACAAAGACGCATATATTCAAGTTACATACAGAGATGTTTTTTAAGGACCAGTCACTACATCCCATTATCACATAACCCATAAATGATAAAATGAACCTTTCTTTTGACTAAGAAAAGTTTATACTCTGAAAGACAGAGAAGAAAACAGCTAAGCATATCTTGCACCAAGTTATTGAAGTTAGCAGAGCACAACTTTGCTGTTTAGAGAGAGGTGGCTAAAGAGTTATGAAGCTAGCATAGTGAAATTAAGGGCACAATTAAGATAATTTCCTAGCCTTCTAACCAAGACAAACAATGGTTTAATTTAGATAAAATAAATAAAAACCAATTACAAACTGTCAATGTACTGATCCAAAATAAATATTCTTCTTAAAAAATAACACCTCTTCATGCTTTCCTAATCTCAAGAGAAACATATTTAGTGGACTGCTTCTCCCTAGATTTTTGGTTTGAATCATGTGACCCTTAAGTATATTACCCTCCCCCAACCTGGTGCCTTTCAAATGTTTTGGACTTTAACTCCCATTAGCCCCAACCAGCATGGACAATGGTCAGGAAAACTGGGAGTTGTAGTCCAAAACATCTAGAGGGCACCAGATTGGGGAAGGGTGAATTACACATTAGTTATAGACAACCTGTGTGGTGGCTTTAGCCAGATGGAAGCAGTATTGTTACCAAATTTCATGGTTCCCTAGATTTCTAAGCAGTTGGGGGATCGTGGTAACACAGGCTATGCCAGAAGCTACAGATGCAGTCTTTCCACATGTTTAGAGTTGCCACACAAAATGTTTAGAAGATGGTACAACATAGATGGGCTGTTGACTGGGACTGTTTGGTGAGAATATACAATCAGGGCCAGAAATATTGGAACAAGGATAACTGTTTTGGCACTTGGCCTCTGTACACCACCACATTGAAGTCGAAAGGAAACACACCCAGATGGGAGCGAAGTCAGGACTTTCAGCTGTAATTCAAGGGGTTGGACAAAAGTGGGGCACTAATCATTCAGGAAGGACAGCCAGTGGCATACACACACACCCGTTGTTGGTGGCTCATAAGTAATGGTACAAATGGCTGACAAGCAGCTGCATGGCCAGGTGTGGCCTCTTTCCTGGGTACTCCATGACCAATCAAGCAAACAAAAGGCCTGGAGGTGGTTCTGAGTGTTACATTTGCATTTGGTAGCTGTTCACTGGAACTCCTAACATGAGGTCCAAAGAGGTGTCCATGCGAGTGAAGGAGGCCATCATTAGGCTGAGGAAACAAAACAAACCCATCAGAGAGATAGCAAAAACAGTGGGAGTGGCCAATACAACAATTTGGAACATCCTGAAACAGAAGGAATTAACTGGAAAGTTCAGCAACAGCAAAAGGCCTGGCAGACCACGGAAGACAACTAAAGTGGATGACCACAGAATTCTGCTCATGGTGAAGAAGAATGCTTTCGCAACATCTAGCCAGGCCAAGAATGCTCTTGCGGAGGCAGGCTTGTAATTGTCAACATCTACAGTCAAGTGACAGCTTTATGAATGTAAATACAGAGGCTTCACAACCAGGTGCAAACCACTGGTAACGTTCAAGAACAGAAAGGCCAGATTAGCCTTTTCCAGCAAACACCTAAAAAAGCCTGCTCAGTTCTGGAATAAGATTCTTTGGACTGATGAAACCAAGATTAACTTGTACCAGAATGATGGGAAGAGAAAAGTATGGAGAAGGAAAGAAACAGCCCATGATCCAAAGCATACCACATCATCTGTCAAACATGGTGGAAGCAGTGTTATGGCATGGGCATGTATGGCTGCCAATGGAACTGGGTCACTGGTGTTTATTGATGACCTGATTGCTGATAAAAGCAGCAGAACGAATTCTGAAGTGTATAGGGCTATACTTTCTGCACATTCAGCCGAATGCTGCCAAACTGATAGGACACCGCTTCATATTGCAGATGGATAACAACTCAAAACATATAGCAAAAGCTACCCAAGAGTTTCTGAAGGCAAAGAAGTGGGATGTTCTTCAATGGCCAAGTCAGTCACCTGATCTCAACCCAATAGAGCATGCTTCTCACTTACTGAAGACAAGACTGAAGGCAGAAAGACCCACAAACAAGCAGCAGCTGAAGGCAGCTGCAGTAAAGGCCTGGCAAAGCATCTCGAGGGAGGAAACGCAGCATTTGGTCATGTCCATGGGTTCCAGACTTCAGGCAGTCATTGACAGCAAAGGATTTTCATCCAGGTATTAAAGGCGATCCTTAAGTTTGAAATGATGTTGGTTTGTTCCATTACTAATGAGCCACCAACGATGGGGGTTTGTGTATGCCACTGACTGTACTTCCTGAATGGTTAGTGCCCCACTTTTGTCAAACCCCTTGAATTACAGCTGAAAGTCCTGACTTCGCTCCCATCTGGGTGTATTTCCTTTCAAATTCAATGTGGCGGTGTACAGATGCCAAGTGCCAAAACTG
Organism: Heloderma suspectum; assembly: GCF_057233095.1. Taxonomy (NCBI): domain Eukaryota; kingdom Metazoa; phylum Chordata; class Lepidosauria; order Squamata; family Helodermatidae; genus Heloderma; species Heloderma suspectum. Next base: position 38,813,588 of record NC_139460.1, on the reverse strand, counting down.
TTATCCTTGTTCCAATATTTCTGGCCCTGACTGTATCTCACCAGTATCAAAAGAACTTCATTGGCTTCCAATCTGTGTCTGAGCGCAATTCAGAATGCTTATCTTTATAGCTCAGGACACACATACTTGAAGGTATGCCTGCTCCCATGCTAAACTGCCTGTGCATTGAGATCCTCTTTGGAGGCTTTTCTCCAGGTGCTCCCACCATCTCAGGTAAGGCAGGCGGCAACCACTGTGTGTGTGTGTGTGTGTGCGTGTGCGCATGTGCGTATATATGATAGAGAGCCTTTAGTGGCGTTCTGTTTATGAGATGCACCTGGTGCAACATTGTTATCCTTTCAACACCAAGCAAATATGGTGTTGTTGTTTTTAATTCTCCAAGGCTGTTATAACATATTATAGCTTCTTTTAACAAGTTGTTTTTATATTTTATTTATGCACTTGATCTTACTTTTGTAAACCACCCAGGAACCTCTGCTGAACGGCATGTAAACCTTTTAAATAAGTACTTAGGATTTGCCAGATTTCACCCTATTCAAGTTTTCATTGAAATTGCTAAAGATTAATTTATTGTATCTCTTTGCTTGAACATCAAGTGCCATTTTTGCTCCAAATACCAGAATTGGATTGGCAAAATCAATTATGGTGCTGAACGATCCAATGAGAGAGCCATACATAAATCAAGCATTTGGTGATCTTGCAGATGTGCAAAGTCTACAGATAGACTTTGCTGATAGAATGAGAAAATTAAAAACAATTTGTTTATGAATGCCTTCTCAGAGTCACAACAGGATTTACTTTTCATTGTCTAATAGCTCAACAATGCACTTTAGTGAAGTATTTAAGGAGAAAGAAACAAGTTTACACAGAAGTTACCATTAAATATTTAAATTTGCCACTGCGAGTAATTTTCAGGGACGGAATTTAGAGGGATTTTAAAGAGAGAGAAAAAAAAAGTAATTATTCCTCAGCAACATTCCAGCATTGTAGTCAGGCAGGGTTTTTTTTTAAAGACAACTCATTTTTATGAAGCATTTTCCCTACTCATCTCTCAATGTTGCGTCTTACATATTTGAAATTTAAATACTTAAATTGAATTCCAGGCAAGAAGAGTAACTGGGATCAGATAAAAATGAATGGGCTATGATTTCACAAGCTCCTCACATGTTTTTTGTTGATTTCACATTAGAGTGAAATGATTACAGAATGTCTGTTATTTGCTAGATTGTTGACAGAGCAAGTGCCATCCAATTCTTGAGACTAAAGTCAGAATACCGGTTCTCTTTACCACCAGATTTCTGGCCTGAATCTGACCTTATAATATTAAGTGCTTTGTCTTATTTAGCATCACTGATTAAGCCTAAATGTAATTGTAGCTACCAATTATATTTCTTTGCTTGGCAATAAATTCTGTGTACTTACTGATAATATAGTTTAATAGTTTAAATTTCTGTTTTTGACTTAGAGCAGCCTTCACTAACCTGGTGCCCTCCAGATGTGTTGGACTGCAAATCTTACCATCCCCAGCCAGCACAGGTGTCAGGACTGGGCCCAAGATCCCTAGTTTGGTTCCTGACTCTGATTCTGGGATGGAGCTAGAAGAAGCCCAGCCAAGACAGGGAGCAGGGGAGGAAAGTCCCCAAGACTCTCCAGGAGGCAGAGAAGAACCTTCCTAGGGGCTTATCGAGCAGGAGGGCCAGGTTCACAGACTGTCCCCCGGCCTCCCTGTGGGAACCTGGCCTCTGTCGGAGGCGGAGGGAGCAGCGGAATTGACAGATGTCAGAGCTCACCGCTGAGTTAAGTGGGCGGAGCTGAGAGGAGGTGGGAGGTATCCCACCAGATTGGCTGCCTGTCAGAAGTTGGGTCGGGAGGAGCCTAGAAAAAGCCTGCCGAACTGCAGCGGGAAACCTATCCATTAGCTGAAAGGCAATTGCGCTGCTTTCAGTAGCTCTCTTCACAAAAGCACTACTTAGCTAATTAGGCCCAGGAGACAGCTCCCAGCCTTTGTAGTCGCTTCAGGTGGGAAAATGTATTATTAACTGAATAAAAGAGTTTGTGGATTGCACAGTGAGTCTCTGTTGCCTCACTACTCAGCAGGAGGGCTTGGAATCCCTGACAATGAGTTTGTCAGAGTTTGCCTTATGATAAGGATCTCTTCTCTCCTTAATTCCTTCTTTTACCTTCCTCTTTCCAATAACGTGGGGTGTAGGGTGTAGACATGGGGTGACTGACATTCTACACACAGGATTTAACCACAACAGTTTACTGGTAAATTAAAGCAAGCAAATAACAGCTAAAGGTATTTACACAATAGAGCTGAGTGATACCAAAGGCACTAAGAGAAAAAGAAGTTGCAAAACGCAAGTTCCTTTACCCTAGCTGTACTTAGACTTTTCCAGGTTGCTTCTTCCTGCTCCTTCTTCAAGCTCTGATCTCCCTGACTCTGCTCTTACTCTCACTCTCTTTATATACCTGCCTCCCTCAAAACTGAAAGTACTGTTTCAAACCTGAAGAAACGTAACTGAGGAAATGAAACTGAAACTTAACCAGGGAAATGAAAATATTCTTCTTAGGAATACCCCCTCCCAACAAAAAACTCCAGGCCTCTAAGCCTGACTTTTTCCCCCCTTTTGCCTCTGTAGGCCTCAAACCTTCACAGAGTTATAGTCTAACTCATCTGGAGGGCACCAGGTTGAGGAAGACTGACTTAGAGGGCTATGAAGGGAGGAACCATAGCCTAGCGGTAGAATACCTGCTTTGCATGCTGAAGGTTTCAGTTTCAATTTGTGGGATCTTCAGATAGATTTTTTTTTAAGGATCAGGTAGCAGATGATGTGAAATACTTCTGTCTGGGCCCCTGGAAACCAGCTGCCAGTCAGAGTAGATAATACTGTGCTTGATGCAGACTGTGACCTGGGATAATAACGCAGCTTCGTATGCCTGCGTTGGCCTAAATTTTTTGACCCGTACCTGTTCTAGACCTTAAAATTACTGTGGATATTTATGCTTCATGGAGGCTATATTTGAACTGAGTGATGGGTTGAAAAAAACTGGATGGCTTCTGGACTCAAGAGGCACAGATTTTCTCCAGCTGGAGTAATTATGCTAGTATAATGTCAGGGTTTGCCTACCTCACTATGTATTAAGCAAACAATAGGCTGATGGCAATGAATGCCCCAGGATTAAATACCAACAATGTTCCAGTTTTTTAACCTAAACTATTGACCCAATATCTGAGTCAGTGAGAATATTCCATCAGATTAACTATATGCTGACCTTATCTAAGCTCTGAGTAAGTATGAGGATTCCCTGGAACCAATATCTTCCAGAAGAAAATATAAAGCTCAAATGGTACAGAAGCTCAAATGGAAGTTTTATTGGCCCTTCTAACAAAAGGCTATCCTCCAGAAGATGGTACTTTTGTTGTTAGCTGCTTGAGCTTTTTTGAGAAAAGGCAAGATATAAATATTTTCAACAAATACATAAGTATATACTCTTTCAAGGCTGGGCAGAAGGGAGATCAGGCTGGGCAGAAGGGAGATCAATAAAGCTCTGAGTGATCTGCAGTAGATCTGTAAGTGTATCTGATTTCCCATTGTTCAACAATAGCAGCAACCCAAAGACTTTTTTTTCTTTCTAAATTAGAAAACTTAGGGGGGAAAGCAGGAATGGATATTTGTGTGAAGGCTTTTGCTACTTAAAAACAAATTCAGACACACCCTGTTCCTTAATGTACATCTGTGCCCCATAACCACTGTCTGGCACCTGGCTCTAGATCGGGGTGCAGAAAGGGGCACCCCAATCCAGTTCCCAGGGTCTCTTGGGATTACTTCAGGGCACAGGACTAGGCTCCAAGCCCCCTCCCTGGAAGAATTCCCTCAGAGGGTATCCCTCATTGTTATCACTGATATGAGATAAGGGGAGATTCCCTGCACCAGCACTAGAACCTCCACTATTATCTCAGACTGGAGATAACAGCTGGGGATGCAGGGCAGCGGGAGCCCCTGTCCTGAGAAGCTGCCCCGCATCCCCTGCTGTTATCTCCAATCTGAGATTGGAGATAACAGCTGGGAAGAGGGGTGTCGGGACTCACCTGTGCTGGGAAGAGAGGCTGCTCTTCCCAGTGCAGGCGAATCCTGCCCCTCATCCCTACTGCTATCTCCAACCTTCCAGCACGGAGGAGTGGAGGAAAAGGGGGCAACATCAGAGGGTGGGGCCATGGCCCCCAATGTGGTGTCAGAGGCAGGACTTGGGGTTTGAGTAAAAAATAAAGTAGATCCAGGAAGCTTGAAGTCTACCCTTCTCTGCTCGATTTGAAGCTGAAAAACTTCAGAGGTGAAACTGCCTCTGACATTAATCCAGTAACACTGCAGTTTCCTCACTTATTTTTTAAAAACTATTGAAATGTGTTAATGTTTTATCGTAGCTTCAGCACAATTTCTAACAGCACATTTCTCATACAATTATGATAAAATTTTGCTTGGCATCTTTTTCTTGTTTTCATATGTCATTTAAAAATAGGTTTTAGATAAGTGTGCTCAAATGGATATTTTCACATTATCTTAAAATACAGATAAAAGCAGACAATACTCTTTAGGAAATAGAGTGGCTTGCCAAACCAATAGAGTTATATGTACAAATTGAACAAAGCAAAACTTGTATAAAAATACCAAAACCATAATGAAAAATTGATATGTCTTGATTTTTTTTAACTGCATGAGCTAAACATTTTTACAGCTATATAGTACTTTGATAGTAGCATTCTGAGAAGCAAAGAGAGCAGCTTTGAAAGAGGAGAGAATGAAATTGATAGGTGTTATAAATTAGAAAGGGAGAAAAAGAATTCTTATATGGAGATAAGGCAAGATACTATTGTGTCAAAACCAAACAGGCTGTGACATAGCATATTTGCAAAATCAGGTATGATGTTAAAAACTGAGATATTAATGGCCTGGTTCATTGAGAAACGTTTTACAGATTTTTTTTTCTAGAAAGTTTTTTTTTAAGTGCCATTCTACCTCTTAATATTTTGTTCACCTTCTTGGCAAACTAACTGCCAACACTCCATTACAATTTGTCCATCTATCCCAGTTTTTGGAGTGGACTAGAGGGGATACTATTTAGAAGTAGCAATATTTTAATAATATATTCCTGATTTGCAGCATAATCCTAATAAATATTTTTTCATAGCAACAGCCATGATCTAATGGAGTAACATAGGCATACACTTCTCAATACTCACCTGATGGAAAAGAGGGCTGTGTGTTATTGGAATTCCTAAACCACTGAAACACATTCCAAGTACCATATCATCGGGGGCATCATTGCTGTAACACCGGCATTTACTAGCAAATAATTTTTGGATTGCTTCTCGGCTGAAGACCATCCTTAAGTGACAAAGTCAACAAGAAGTTGATAACTGAGAAGAAGATATCTATTGTTTCACTGTAAAAAGCTTTAAATGATTAGGGCAATCATGAATTCACAGCACTACATACAAAGATTCTACTGCTGCATTAAAGCACCGGGCAGTATCCAACAGGGCCCTGCACTCCCACTGATTCCATTCCTCAAGTGAGTCCCACTGCTTGCGCAACATAAATTTAGTGCTTCCAGGACCAACTGGGAACAAGTGGAAACACTTATCTCTGGAACAAAGCAGGCCAGCGGAGCTTGCATAAGGAAGCTCCATCCACCTGTCCTGATCCAGAAACTAATATGTCTGCTCATTTCGGGGCTTCCTTTGGAAGCATTAAATCTCCATTGCACAAGTGGAGGGTCCTGCTTGCGCAATAGAATTGGTGGGAAGGGCCACCTGCACAACAGCTCCATTGGATACTGCTCATTTTCTTTTGACCAAACTGTAGTTATTTCAGAAGAAAACCAAGGCTGAAAACTAAGCCTTCTTAACAGAGTGAGGGCCAAGACAGATGTACATCAAAAAGAAGCTCAAAGCATTATGAACTTTCTTTGAGATAAGCTGCTAATATATGTCTGTTTACCATAGTAACAAATCAAAGCCACTATGCTACAGCTAGTTGGCTGACTACTTCATTGCTGATGCCTCCTTTTCTTAGGAACAAAACACCCCACCGCTGGTTCCTTAGGTAGGAGGTTGCAGCTGCAGGGCACCTTTCCAGCAGGAGAAGGAAGCGGCACTGCAGCAGCAATGGGTTGTATCCAATGTTAGTTCTACTTAGAGTACACCCACTGAAATGAATGGGACAAGTTAGGCATGATTAACCTAAGTCCTATTTATTTCAATGGGTCTACTCCCATTAGGACTAACACTGCATACAATCCATTATTGAGGGTGTAAGCGAAGGAGCCACCTCCTCATATGACTTCCTCTTTCCCTCCCCTGCATGAAACTGTATCACAGCAGTTTTTAATCTGCTGTCTGCTATATATTTACATTGATTGATTGATTGTATTTAAATGCTGCCCTATAACAAAAAAAGGTATTAGGGCAGCTCTTCCAAAAACCTATACATCAAAAGGTGACCTGAAATTGCACTTTGGGTCTCTTTTTGATATCTCTCTGTTGGGCAGCGAAGTCACAGGATAGCTAGGGATGGCATGGGTGCCTGAATCTGTCTGGTGGAACGCCACCTGCCTGAAACTTGATTGCTGAGCGCCTGTCCCCGCTCGCCCAGGCAGCCTCGGCGAGTTCCATGGTCGCCATTTTAAAAAAAATAAAATGGTGATCGCAAAAATGTGCATATTTCCATATGCGCAGAAATGCACACTTTTGTGCATGCTCATATTTGCATATGTGAAAATCCACATTTTGCCAATGCACGCATTTGCACATGCGTGGAAATTCACATTTTGCAGAAATGCGTGTTTTTGCACATACGCAAATATGTGCATTTTGCGATCGCCAATTTATTTTTCAAAAGATGGCGACCGCGGAGCTTGATGAGGCTGCCAGGGTCAGTGTGGGCTGCTCGCTGAGTGGGGAGAGGCTTGAGCATGGTCCGGGGACCGTCGAGCGAGCATAGGGGCTGGGCAGGCACCTGGAGATCCCACACAGGGGTGGGCTTGTACATCCCTAAGTATAGCTCTTAAAGACAGAATTTGGGCATTTTTCCCGTCATGGTTCTTGGTAGTATTATGTGGCAGCATGACTGTCCAAAACTTGCACCATATGGTGGTCTTCTTCAAGTTGTGCGGACAGTAGCCATCTACTGCCCATGGACAAAATTCTGCCCATCACGAACCAGCTGAATAGATCATTTGACAGCAACCTTGAGTTTTTGCTCTGAAGTACATTTAGTCCTCTAAAAAAATATCAATTGAATAACGTACCCTCCTCCACCAGTGATGTAACTATAGCCTCCTGACCCCAAGCCATAGCCATAACGTTCTCCAAGCATCACTGGCTCATTTGGCTCATAGCAGCTGAGTAATTTCTGGAGCCTAGAGATGCTATAATATAAAATAATATGTTCAAATACAATCTGATACATTTAATTCCTTTAAACAATTCCAAAGCGCTTAAACTGTCAGCCTAAGCAAAACACGTGTAAATTAATTGTTGGCACTGAAGATGAAAATTAGTATCTCCTGATTATTTTAAGAAGTGTGTTTTTCTTTTCTTGGCTTGCTTCAAAGAAAGATCTATATATTTTATGAAATATTACTTTAAAAGGAATACATAAATTTGTTTGCCACACAGTGTTTTTTCTTCAAAACATACATCTATCGTTTTCCCCAGACTATTCCCTAAGGATGGCAAACAGGAATGTTTTCAGAGTTCGAAAGCCAAACAGATCTTCATAAAAATAAATCTCTTATGTCAAGTGTCATCATTTTGACGTATTTATACATTATAGCAGCATCAAGAGGAATTAACCAGGTTCATAGCACTGTATTTGACATTATAAAAGATATATTTCCTATCTCAGAATTGGTAACTAAATTCCATCATCCAACCCTACAAGCTGCTGTGCTGGCAAATCACGGAGCTTCCAGATGGTGTTTCCCCAACTACTGGAATCGTGATCACAGCAACAAAATCAACCACCACTCCCTCATAGGGCTGTCAAGCATGTCCAACACTTTCAAAAGCCTCCATCTAGAACCTATATAGGATTAGTGAAAGGTACCTCATACCAGTGCTACATCACAGGTTATATTATCATGTTGGTGCCTCAAGATAGTGAGAAGTAGCCCATTGTTTTGAAATCTATATCTATGGACATATGAAGTAAGTTAAAGTAGATTATTCAAACATATGTGTTAATTTGGTTTTACTAAAGCCACTTCAAACATATATTGCAGTATCAGCTCTTTTATCCAAATAATTGGGCTCATACATTATGCAATGTTTAGAAAAGTTGCTGTTATATACTGAATTCAGATAAATCAAGAATTCTGAAACACTAGAGATGGATAATGAATGTATTTCCTGTACATTTAAGTAATCACTGTCTTTCTTCCTTGCTCCTTGCTTTTTGCTCCACAGGTAGCCTCATTACACGCTGTTAACTATTCCCATGGTGTGATATGTGACTGAAGACAAATTAAAAATAGTCATGCCTCTACTTAAAAATGCTCTTTTTTATACATATATTTAAAGCTTTTGCTATTTCCATATTTTATCAACAAACATCAACTGGCTGTTTTCCATATAGTATTTTTGGGGAAAGTATATTTATTAATCCTCTATATTTAGGGAGGTTCTAGATGGAAGCTTCTGAAAGTGCTCAATGTGGTCAACAGCCTTATGTGGGGTGGAGCCAGCTAGGGGGAAGGCCTGTTTACCAGCTGTGACTGTGACACCTGGCTGAGGCTGTCTGTCTCCTTCTCCCCTCCCCTTTCCAGGTATTTAAAGGCTGCTCCTGGCAGATCAATGAATCAAGGTAAGCTGAAGGTGGTCAAACATGAGATGGCAAGATTGAACATTGACATCTTGGGAATCAGCGAACTAAAATGGACAGGCATGGGCGAATTTAATTCAGGTGACCATCATATCTACTATTGTGGGCAAGAATCCCTTAGAAGAAATGGAGTAGCACTCATAGTCAACAAAAGGGTGGGAAAAGCAGTATTGGGGTACAATCTTAAAAATGATAGAATGATCTCAGTACGAATCCAAGGCAAACCATTCAACATCACAGTAATTCAAGTCTATGCCCCAACCACTGAGGCCGAAGAAGCTGAGGTTGATTGGTTCTATGAAGACCTACAACACCTTCTAGAACAAACACCAAAAAAAGATGTCCTCTTCATCATAGGGGATTGGAATGCTAAAGTAGGAAGTCAAGAAATCACCGGGATAACAGGCAGGCATAGCCTTGGTGTACAAAATGAAGCAGGACAAAAGCTAATAGAGTTTTGCCAAGAGAACATGCTGATCATAGCAAACACTCTTTTCCAACAGCACAAGAGGCGACTCTACACATGGACGTCACCAGATGGTCAATATCGAAATCAGATTGATTATGTCCTTTGCAGCCAAAGATGGAGAAGCTCCATACAGTCAGTCAAAACAAGACCTGGAGCTGACTGTGGCTCAGATCATGAGCTGCTTCTTGCAAAATTTCGGCTTAAATTGAAGAACGTCGGGAAAACCACTAAACCGTTCAGGTATGACCTAAATCATATCCCTGATGAATATACAGTGGAGGTGAGGAATAGATTTCAGGGATTAGACCTGATAGACAGAGTGCCTGAGGAACTATGGACGGAGGTCCGTAACATTGTTCAGGAGGCAGCAACGAAATCCATCCCAAAGAAAAAGAAATGCAAGAAAGCCAAGTGGCTGTCTGATGAGGCTTTACAAGTAGCTCACGAAAGAAGGGCAGCGAAAAGCAAGGGAGAAAGGGGAAGATATACCCAACTGAATGCAGAGTTCCAGAGAATAGCAAGGAGAGACAAGAAGGCCTTCTTAAATGAACAATGCAAAGAAATCGAGGAAAACAACGGAATGGGAAAGACTAGAGATCTCTTCAAGAAAATTGAAGATCTCAAGGGAACGTTTTGTGCAAAGACGGGCATGATCAAGGACAAAGAAGGCAGGGACCTAACAGAAGCAGATGAGATTAAGAAGAGGTGGCAAGAATACACAGAAGAACTATACAGGAAAGATCTGAATGTCCCTGATAGCCATGATAGTGCGGTCACTGAACTTGAGCCGGACATCCTAGAGAGTGAAGTCAAGTGGGCCTTAGGAAGCATTAGTAACAACAAAGCTAGCGGAGATGACAGTGTTCCAGCCGAGCTATTTAAAATCCTAAAAGATGATGCTGTTAAAGTGCTGCATTCAATATGCCAACAAATCTGGAACACTCAACAGTGGCCACAAGACTGGAAAAGGTCAGTTTACATTCCAATTCCAAAGAAGGGCAACGCCAAAGATTGTTCAAACTACCGCACAATTGCGCTCATTTCACATGCCAGCAAGGTGATGCTCAAAATCCTACAAGCTAGGCTTCAGCAGTATGCGAACCGAGAACTACCGGAAGTACAAGCTGGGTTTCGAAGAGGCAGAGGAACTAGAGATCAAATCGCCAACATTCGCTGCATCATGAAGAAAGCAAGAGAATTCCAGAAAAACATCTATTTCTGCTTCATTGACTACGCTAAAGCCTTTGATTGTGTGGATCACAACAAACTGTGGCAAATTCTGAAAGTGATGGGAGTACCAGACCACCTTACCTGTCTCCTGAGAAACCTGTACGAGGGTCAAGAAGCAACAGTAAGAACCAGAGATGGAACAACCGATTGGTTCAAAATTGGGAAAGGAGTACGACAAGGCTGCATATTGTCACCCTGCTTATTTAACTTATATGCAGAGTACATCATGAGAAATGCCAGGTTGGATGAATCAGAGATCGGAATTAAGATTGCTGGGAGAATTATCAACAACCTCCGATATGCAGATGATACCACCCTAATGGCAGAAAGCGAAGAGGATCTCAAGAGCCTCTTGTTGAGGGTGAAAGAGGAGAGTGCAAAAGCTGGTTTGAAACTCAACATTAAAAAAACTAAGATCATGGCATCTGGCCCCATCACTTCCTGGCATATAGAAGGGGAAGAAATGGAAGCAGTGACAGATTTTACTTTCTTGGGCTCCAAGATCACCGCAGACGGTGACTGTAGCCATGAAATTAAAAGACGCTTGCTCCTTGGGAGGAAAGCTATGGCCAACCTAGACAGCATAGTAAGAAGCAGAGACATCACCTTGCCGACAAAGGTCCGTCTAATCAAAGCTATGGTTTTCCCAGTAGTAATGTATGGCTGTGAGAGCTGGACTATAAGGAAGGCTGAGCGCCGAAGAATTGATGCTTTCGAACTGTGGTGCTGGAAAAGACTCTTACGAGTCCCCTGGACTGCAAGGAGGTCAAATCAGTCCATCCTAAAGGAAATCAACCCTGAGTGCTCATTGGAAGGACAGATAATGAAGCTGAAGCTCCAATATTTTGGCCACCTAATGCGAAGAGAAAACTCCCTGGAAAAGACCCTGATGCTGGGAAAGACTGAAGGCAAAAGGAGAAGGGGACGGCAGAGGATGAGATGGCTAGATATCACTGATGCAATGAATATGAACTTGAGCACGCTCCGGGAGAGAGCGCAGGACAGGAAGGCCTGGCGTGCTATGGTCCATGGGGTCATGAAGAGTCGGACACGACTGAACGACTGAACAACAACAACAACAACCTGGCAGAGGCATGAGCCCGTGGCATCCCTGGGGACAGCAAGATGGGCAATGGGAATATTGCTGTTGCACTGAAGGCCAGGGCTCTCTACTTTATAATGCATTTTAACATGTGCCTGGGAAATTGGTTAGATAATATTGGGGTGAGGGAAAGGGTAATACTACCCTTATTAGTGTAGTCATAGGTAGGAGGAAGTATAGCATTGGGGGATTAACAGGCCAGTTGAGCAGAAGAGGGCCTAGAGACCTTACCCCTGTCCCCTCTTCTGGCTCTTTCTCCAATCATATGGTTTCTGGCTGCCTTACCAGCTTGTCCTCAGGTCTGGTGGTGCTGTTGCTGAATGCCAGGACAGTCCAAGACAAAATCTCCCTCATCAATAATTTAATTGTGGATGAGAGGACTGACTGGTGTGTATTACTGAGACCTGAGTTGGGGAGGGGTTAGTCTCTCCCAGCAGTGCTGTACTGGGTGCTCGTTGGAGCACCAACGCTGAATTGAGGGTTGGGCAGGGGGGTTACTGTGGTCTATAGAAATTCTATCCCCTTTTCCAGGCTTCCTGTCCATTTGAGTGCCAACCTTGCACCTTGTGTTGGGTACCTGGGACAGACTAGGGATTCTGCTGGTGTACCACCCATCCCATTGACCTTCAGTCTCCCTGCCTGAGCTGATGGAGGTGGATTCGGATTTGGTTTTGAGGACCTCTAGAATGACGGTTCAAGGAGTTTCAACTTCCCTGCCAAGTCTGCTAGATTTGGGGCAGCTCAGGATTTAATGGCATAGGACTTTCTCAACATGTCATTGGCCCAACAGATGTAGGAGGACTCATGCTTGATTTGGTTTTCTCGAGTGGGCAAGAGGATGGTGATCTGAAAGTGCAGTAATTAACATCTATCCAGTTGTCATGGTCAGATCACTTCCTATTGAGGTTAGACCTGAGAAAAATGGAACAAATTATGTAAGGAGTGACTTGCAGGTAAAGATAGGCAAAACGATTGTTAGAGAACACCTAGGTTCTTTAAATGAGTTCATCTCCAGGGCCAGATGAATTACAGAAAACAGGTGAACATGTCTGAAGACTGGAAATGGGCAAATATTGTCCTTATCTTCAAAAGGAAACTACAGACCAGTTACCCTAATATTGATAACAGGCAAAATTCTAGAATAGTTTATTAAGTGGGGCCTGTGAACATCTACAAAAGAATGCACTGATTACTAGGAGCCAACATGGATTTATTAAGAATAAGTCATGCCAGACCAAACATCTTCAAACATCTCCATTAATTGTTCTGCATCAACCTAGAGGGATATCTCAAGTGGGTTGTAACAGGGTTCTGTCTTTGGTCCTGTACTACTAAAGATCTTTACAAATTACTTGGATGAGAGTGTAGAAGAGATACTTATCAAATTTCCAGATGACATGAAGATGGGAAGAATAGCTAATGCTGCAGAAAACAGAATCAAGATTCAAAACTATCTTGACAGGCTGGAACATTGGGCCAAAACCAGCAAGAAGACATTTAGAGATAAATGCAAAGTCCTGCATTCAGGTACCCAGATCAAAAGCACAAATACAAATGAGGGAAACCTAGCTTGGCAGCACCATATAGTGTCTTAGCCAATCACAAGCTGAACCTAAGCCAGCAGTGTGATGTGGCTGCTAAAAAAAACAAATGCAACCTTAGGCTGCATAAACAGAAGAATAGTATCCAGATCATCAGAAGGAATAGTTCTACCTTATTTTGTCTTGATCAGGGCATATCTGAAGTACTGTGTCCTGCACCGGATACCATGTCTTAGGAAGGACATTGACAAGTGTGTTCAGAGGACGGCAACAAGGATGGTAATGAGTCTGCAAATTATGGCCTATGAGAAACAGTTGAAAGCGCTTGGAGAAGAGAAGATTAAGGGGAGAAATGATAGCAGCCTTCAAATATCTAAGGGCTGACACAGAGAAGATGGAGCAGACCCGTTCTGTTGCTCCAGAGAGCAAGACTAGAACCAATGGGTGGATACTGCAAGGGAACAGCAAAATATTAGGAGAAACTTCCTAATGACTGTTTGACAGGGTAAGAGACTGCCTTGGGAGGTGATGGCTTTCTTTCACTGGAGGTATTTAAGCAGAGGCTGGATGGCCATCTGTCAGGGGTACTGTAGTTGCATCCTGCATTGCAGATCCTGTAGTGAGCAGTGGGTTGCCCAAGATGACTTCCAAGGTCCCTTCCAACTCTTAAGATTCTATGAAAGAAAGTTAAAGTTAGGAGGATGAACATGCTTCAGGAAGCTTGCAGATTTAAAATAACTATAGCAGAGGCTCAAATAAGATGTATACTACAGACTGAAAAAGGGCACACAAATCCAAGATTGGCTACTCATGATATATTAAGAGTTAAAGTGTTTCAAAATCCAATGAAAACAAATGCATCTGTTTCTGGGCAGGTAGAAGGGCCTAGATTGGAAGTGGACTCCAGCATTTCAGTCAGCATTGATCTGACCCCTTTGATCAACTGCCGGTGATTTCTATAGAAGGGCCTGTTGGGCGACCAGAGTCCAAGTGACTCTGCTGCCAATATGGGGCATGGAGTGTTACAGGTGGGTAGACAGCTGTATATATCACAAGCACTGAAGAAATTATGTTCTAATGCAATGCCTCTGATCATTCATCTCTTTGGCATCAGCTAATGCAAGAAGACACATCAGTGGATAAAACAACACTGTTGCCTCCAGGATTCACATGGATTACTGCAGATAGTTGATGCCAGAAAATGATTCTGAGCAGCTTATCACTAGGGCAGGAAATCTAAAACCTGAAAGTGGCAAATTTCCAGATTGTCTGGCTGTTGTTGCTGGCAATGGTGTAACTTCTCTACTTCTTATGCTCTACTTCTTATGCCACCTCCCAGGGCAAGCAGTATTATTTCATAATAAGCTCTAAGTGCAAAGAGATGAAGTTATTCAAAAAACAAAAAAACAACCAAAGAGGCAGAGATGATGTGATCTTTTCGCAATAAGGACAAGGAAGCGAGCATGAATTTTTGAGATGTAGTACAGAGAAGGAATAGGATAATATGTTGACATTTCTATAATACATTATGTAGATTATATAACAATAGCTCCTCATATTGGAAGTGAATTAAATTAATGGCCATTGTAGAGTCTCACAGAAATCAGCTTATTAGATATATCTTTTTGTGCTACAATTTGTCCAATTCTAGGCCATGGTATCCTTTGTGAAAGATAAAATTATTGCTTCCAACACTGAATCTTCAATTTAGCAGATATATATTTATATAAACATGTTTTAAACACATCAGGTCCCCCCCCCCCCGTTCACTACTGTATTTGGTTATTATTTTATATAAGAACAAAAGGAATCAATAGTTTATAGTCAATATATGATCTAATTTTCCTTGTATTGGGCAGAATCCAGTGCTGCCCATCTGCTAAGCAGAGCTGGCCACCAATTCTGGTCTGCGCATGGCCAGCCCTGCCAGTTCTGGTCCGGAAGTGGCCCTACCACTTGCAGAATGACAATATAGCACTTCTAGAGGCAAGATGTGAAGTGAGCAGAAATGCTCATTTCTGGAAGGGGGCAGGTCGGCGGAGCTTCCTTATGCAGGCTCTGCCAACCTACGCCCTTCCAGAAACGAGTGTTTCCGCTTGTTTTGGCTTGCCTCCAGAATTGCTAAATTGCTGTTCCACAAGTGGTAGGGTCCACCTGTGGATTGGAAGTGTCAGGGCTGGCTGCACATGCAAGGGCAGGGTTGGATTCTTCCCATTAAATGGAAAATGCAGCTGTAAAGCATATTCTGCATGCTTTAAGTTCCTCTTCTGTAACATGATCTTAATTTGTAATATTATGATCCTTACCTAGATCTTTGACAAGGCCATGCTCCTAATACCTGATAACACTTTCTTTATCTCAGTGTAACAGAACTTGATGACACAGGATCAAAAAAGTGCAAAAAGCATGCAGTAATGAAAAAAAGAATAGCAGCTATATAGGAAAAGACAGTGGATTGAATCCAAGCTTGCACAAGTGCACCACAGTCCACACTGTTCAGGAAGATTCCCGGAACATCTGGAAAGGCTTGGGGGCACAGGGGGAGGAGGAAGTGGGGAAAATAATCTTTTGTTTGAGCATCATTCTGCTTGCACAACTTCGGAGCCAACCCAGTATATTCTATTCAAAATATAGTCACTCTTTTTTGAAGTGGTTCTTCAGAGACATATTTTTTTTGCCCATGAACACTGAAAGGGTTTTAAAGACAATTTCCCTTGAAAAATAATTTTACTCAAAACACATCAGGAATTAACGATACTGTCTTTCCCCATATACCTGCTGCTGTTTCCCCCAGTCAGAACTCCTAGTTCATTTTCAGTAACAAATCTTGATGCTGGGACTACATTGCCAATATGCTATCTTTCAAGACACTGATCTAATTTTCTGCCACAATGAGTGCTTCAAGTATCCATTTGTATATTTAATTTAACATTTGAAAGATGTTTTTAATTTTCTCTAAGTTACTTGGATTTCCTGTCTGACAGAAAATATTGGATCATGAATTTTCATGTTTCACTTGGGATCCATGTTAGTTCCACGGTAGCAGCTTTCAAACGTTGACTTGTAATACAATGTATGATTTAGCTTCCATCCAATTCTGAAATTCATACCTTATTAAAGTATCATCATCCACAATGACTAACCAAGGTGCTATAGCAGGGCTATGATTTAAAAATCTTTCCAAAATGGCAAAAGTCTTCCCACAATGACCTAAATATGAAGCAAAAGTAAGTAAAGGAATCCAGTAATTAAATTTATAGTGCAATTATGGTAAAAGATTTCTTAATTCTTTTCCATATAATGCCAGTTCAGCAATTACATGTGTTCAGATTAGATTAGATATAAATCAGATCCATTATTAATCCAGGAAATCCAAATTATTACAGAAGTCATGAAGGATATGCCAGGACCTGGAGGCATCCTGGCTTATTCAACTCTCACAGCATAGATTGGGCCCTGCCTGCTGACCCTCACCATGTCCACTGAGTACTTTTACTGTTTGTTTATTGTTATTTTATTAATGGATATTGATGTTGCTTGTAAACCTCCTTGGAAGGATTTGTATCCCAAAAGGCAATTTAAAAAAATAACTTCAACTGAAATAAATAAATAAATAATTCTAAATCTCCTTAGTTTTTGTTTTAAATACATTAATGGCTGTAATCTTATACCCACTTACCTGGGAGTAAGCCCCATTGAATGGGACTTGGTTCTGAGTAGACATAACAGGATTATGCTGTTAGTAACCCAAAGAAATTTACCACCAATATTTGTAATTCAGTTGTGTTTAGAAGCTAGGAAGTATTTTTCTCTATAACCCCCCCCCGACCCCGCACCCCCACTACAACTGGAAAACAGAATTCATTTTATATATTGTTAATGTAATAAAACATACATAAAATGTATGAACACAGGATCAGGGAATTTTGATAAAAAAGTTTCTGTGCATCCAAGGAAATCAAACATTATTCATTTAAAGCTACTGAACATTATGCATGAAATTACTTCTTTGCCCAAACCACAACATTTCTCAGCTTGAATATGTGATAGATACATGCAGCTATTATTCTGGCACATATATCAAGTACTAGATGTGCCAACAACCTCAGTTGGCATCAGCTGAAGTTCTTTGTTATGGATATAAAGATCTATCTTATATAGTGTGGAAATCTGATTTATCATACAGCTATGAGACTGATGGAGGTGCAGAGGAAAATCACAGGCTAAGAATGCAAACTTGTGCTCCTTTGTGGAATCAGCTGTCGGTACACCAGTTTTCTCTTTATACCTACACCTATCTGCATGATGACAAAACCTGCCTTCTGACTGAGCAAGACTGAAAAGAAAAGTGGAAGGAGACAGGGACCTGAGATAACGCAGTATAGAAGGCAGCAGACAAGAGGTAAAGGGGGCTGAGAAAGCAAGAACCAATGGGGCATGGAAAGGGTGTGAAGATAGCAGAAGCCTGAGAGAAAGCAGCAAATAAGGCAAACAGAGTTAAAGGGTAGACAAAGGAAGGGCTGACAGAGGAAGCAGGAAATATAAGGAAGGAGATTTGGAGGGAAAGAGAACCAAGAAAAAGTCAGCAGGAAAAACAGCTTTAAGTCCACAGTCAATTCTTATGGCTAGGTTTCTGCACAAATTCCCATCCCTTGGTGGGCATCTCCAGGTGTTGTGTCAGTGAACAATATGCTGGGACATCTGCTGAGTTCCAGACAGTGGCAAGTGCTATCTGAAGCCCCTGAAATGGAATGCTGCTGCCTGCCTAGGAAGGTGAGTCCTGCTTACCCTTGGTCCCTCACATCTCCCTGCCTTGCCTCTGGCTCAAAGAAACTGGCCAGGGTGTGACCCAGTGAGTATTGGAGGCTGAACGTGGAGGGAGCTGAAGATTACTGGCTGTTTGAGTACACAAGGGAGCTGTTGATGGGAAAGGAGGGCTAACTGGGGGTTCCTTTTCTCACATCTTGAGGCTCTTCCCTCTTCCTGCCTGGTAGCTTGTCTCTTTCCTGCTTGTCCTGGTTCTTTGCCTCTGCTGCTGTGGGAGGTTGGAGACAGGTGAAAGGGGTGTGCGCGCGGTGGTCGTGTTGCAGTTAAGGTGAAAGGACAGATTAGGCAGTGGCTGTGTCCCCACTGTGGTGGATCATGATAAATGCATGGAGCAGCAGCCAAAGCAGAAGGAAACTGGTTGAGACCGTGAGTCTCCTCCTCTGAAGCTACCAAACAGGAGGAGCAGTAGCTGCTGCCACCTCCAAATGAATCCCACCTAAACCAGCCACACAAAATGGCCCTCTCTTGTGCCTCCTCCTCTCACTGCCAGCTCTGCAGGTTATGTCACAGGAAACACATTATCCCAGTTCCCTCAGTGATGGAGAGAACCTGCTGTGATGGTGAGAGGGGAGATTTGTTGCTCCTTTTCTTTGCTGCCCAGTCTGCCCTCTCCTTCTGGGCTAAATCCCAGTCAGCAGGAGGAGGAGGAACAGTAGTAGCAGCTGCCGCTGGCAGGGAGTGGTGGTCTATAGATCCTAGCTGTCGGATCTTAAGAGGGAACACCGAGGACAACCTGGAGCCGACCCAGCATTAGGCAGCTCTTCATCTTCTGGATATTCCGTTACTCAAAGTAATATCACAAAATATTAAAACTCACCTCTGTCAGTATTTGGCACTCCTAAATCTACCGTGGGTATCGAACTTTCTGCATAATCACTATAATATTCAATAAGAGTGGCCTCTCCTTCCCAGGTCTGTTTTACAATGGGTACTGAAAAATAAATAAGCATACTGAAATGTAAGCCCAACAGTATTTATTTTAATGTTTGAACTTGAGGCAAACTGACATATTCACACAGTTAGAATATACAGAGAATTTTTTAATGGTAAGTGGTACATAAATCTATTAAATAAATAAGGAAATAAATAAGGAAATGTCCGCTTATTAGGCCAAGGTAAGTATGCATGAGTCATGTGCCCAAACACTCTGTCCCCTTGCGATCCCTTCCCTCTTCCTTTCTCAGTGCACCACAACTGAAGATTTCCCGGGTTTGTTAGCCAGTTTCATGTTAAGCCTGAACCGGGAGCACATAAGACCAATCCTGGCCCACCTGCATTGGCTGCCTGTCTCTGAGCCCAGTTTAAGGTGCTGATTTTAACCTATAAAGTCACTTGGGTCCGCAATACCTGATGGAACGCCTCTCCTGACCTGAACCTGCCCAGACACTACGATCAACATCTGGGGCTTTCCTCTGAGTGCCTCCTCCAAGGGAGGCTCAGAGGGTGGCAACAAGGCAGAGGGCCTTCTCAGTGGTGCACCCCCCCAACTATGAAATGAACTCCCCACTGAGGCCCACCTGGCACCAACACTGTCATCTTTTCAGCACCAGGTTAAGACTGTCCTCTACTCCAAGGCGTTTAATGGCATGTGATGGGGCATTTATCCCAGTTGTCTAAACACGTCTAGTATTGTATTGAAACTGTTTTTAGCTGTCTAAATGGTTTTAAATTTTGTATATTTAAATTTTTATGCTGTACTTTTATTCTGTATTTTATCATCTTATGAATTATTGTAAAGTGCCCAGAGAGCTTCGGATGTAAGGCGGTATAGAAATGAAATAATAATAATATAGCCCACATCTCCTCTGCTGCTGTTCTCCCGTAACATCTAATACAAAATGCAGGGCATTATGCATCTGTGCCACAACTTCCTTTGCTCTCCTTCACTGCTTGCCACTAGTGGGGGTAGAAACATTGCAATGCTACTATTATAGCACGCATTTTGTATTATTAGATATTGTCATGGGGAGAGGGGGAGATAGGGGGCTGCTTTTGACAGCAGTCAGCAATGTGCTTTAATGTTGTCTCAGCCTTAGGCAATGGTAGTGGCCCAGCCCCTCCCCTGTTCCTAAGGACAAAGCAGTCTCTGAGAGATGGCTGAAAGTTGATGCTAAAGATGCTGGCTGTGTCGGTGACTGGGTTTTGTCATTTTTACACTCCCCCCCCCCAAAAAAAAAGTGAGACTCCAAACACCAAGGATTCAATGCCACATTTAGGTCTTTGCTAAACATATTTCTTGATCCTTTGGGGGAACGGTGGGGTAAAAATAGAAATAAATTATTCTTTCAGAAACGTTTGTTTACTAATCTCCCTTTTGACATTATACAATAAAACATTCGCTTATTTTTGGCAGAATAATCTATTTTTGTATGTACTGAGATGAAGAACACAACTTTTCTGAAATGAGGATCAGATGAAAGAAGTGTGATCCACTGACAAAAGCACATGTGCAAACCCCACAGTGGGTACAGCTGTAGAACTCCATGGGAGGAGTTCTTAGCAGATGGCTCAAGGTAACTAAAACTTCACCAAGGTTTCCATTTCAATCTGATTTTTAAAAATGGGCACTACTTTTAAACAAAACTTCTACATAAAAGCTATATGCAAAATATGAAATCAACACAACGATGTAGTTTGATGTCAGCTGTACAAAGACAGCCCTGTTGTTGTTCGGTTGTTCAGTCGGGTCCGACTCTTCGTGACCCCATGGACCATAGCACGCCAGGCCTTCCTGTCCTCCGCTCTCCTGGAGCGTGACAGCAGAGGCACACTTGTGCAATGGCACACTTGAGCGGAATGTGCTCAAATTCATAAAGAGAGCCCTATTAAACTCTTAATTCTCACAGTGGTGGTAAACCTGTGTCTGATCTGTACCTTGGTAGAGCTTATATAATAGAATGTTCCTCCATGTAAAAACTACCTGCACACAGATGTCAGGAAGAAGTATGAGTGTAGCCTTCAGTTTGACATGCCAATGTTTTTTGTTGTTTTTTTAACATGCCAGGCATATTTTTGAACAGAGGAGCATTCAATCATGTAGGCTTCCCCCTGAGGTCTGAAGTGGTACAACCTATACACAGGTTTATTACCTCAGTGTGAACATGGGCTGTGTTTCCACCAGCAATTTACTCCAACCTGCCTGTGCCATGGGGTCCCTGTGGTTCCATGACATCGTGGCCATTCAGCCCCAGTGTCGCATTTTATCGCTGAAAAACTGCTTCTTCTGAGACTGCTTATAGTCCGACTTTTCCTGCTTATGGCGGCTCCATTACTTACTTGTTTCCACAATTGTGCTGGGTTTGCGGTCTTAGCCCTGCCCATGGGGCGTGTAGCCTAGCCTTTGTGGGTGTGTCGCTCTGACCTCAGTGAGCCAACCCTTTCCCTCCCTGTTTTCTGAACTTTTCATCACTGTTTTGGAGCAGGATGCCGAGGGACCAACTTTTAAAACATCATTGAAAATAAGCACTAGAACACAGCCCATGACCCCAGTCAAGGGGTGTTTTCTCCCATTGTGCTGAATGAGGCTTGCCCTCTCAGTGGCCACAGAAAAAGCCCTCAGTTCTTGAAATGCGATTAAGCATGATCTTGAGGCTTTGGTCCATTGCTTTAGGATGTAACTCCTTCATAGCTTCCAAAAAGAGATCCTGTGCGTTAAAATGGGGGCTGGTTTGGGTCTCTTTCCCACAACTAATCTAGACCCAATTCAGTCGGGCTTCAGGCTTGGGCATGGGACAGAAACGGCCTTGGTTGCCTTGGTAGATGATATGAGGAGGGCTCTGGATAGGGGTGAATGCTCCTTCCTTGTTCTCCTCGACCTCTCAGCGGCTTTCGATACCGTTGACCACGGTATCCTCCTGGACCGCCTGGAGGGATTGGGCATTGGAGACACCGTATTGCGGTGGTTCCGGTCCTTCCTCTCCGGCAGGTACCAGAGGGTAGCACTGGGAGAGGAGGTTTCGGACCCGTGGCCACTTACTTGTGGGGTGCCACAGGGTTCCATCCTCTCCCCGATGCTATTTAACATCTATGTGAAGCCGCTGGGGGCTATCATCAGGAGGTTTGAGGTGCAGTGTCATCAATATGCGGATGACACGCAGCTCTACCTCTCATTCAAATCTTCACCAAGGTTGGCCGTAGAATCCCTGTCCAAATGTCTGGAGATGGTGAGTGGCTGGATGGGGAGGAATAAGCTGAAGCTAAACCCTGACAAGACCGAGGTACTTTTGGTGGGAGACAAGAGGAGGCTAGGGGATGTTGACCTGGTGTTGAATGGGGTACGGCTACCCTTGAAAGACCAGGTCCGCAGCCTGGGGGTCATTTTGGACTCCCAGCTGTCCATGGAGGCTCAGGTGTCAGCTGTGAGCCGGACAGTGCTGTATCAACTCCATCTGATATGGCGGCTGCGCCCCTTCCTTCCCGACCATCTGCTCCCATCGGTAGTACATGCCCTGGTCTCCTCTCGTTTAGACTACTGTAATGCGCTCTACGTGGGGTTACCCTTGAAGACGGTTCGGAAACTGCAGCTGGTACAGAACGCGGCGGCTCGCCTGATTAAAGGCATCCGCCGGCGAGATCACATCACTCCAGTGCTGAAGGAGTTGCACTGGTTACCAGTTGTTTTCCGGGCCAAATTCAAGGTGTTGGTTTTGACCTTTAAAACCCTATATGGTTCCGGCCCAGCCTATCTTAAGGAGCGCCTCCAGCAGCACCAGACAGGCCGCTTAACAAGATCAGCCTCGGATGGCCTTCCCTCTGTCCCATCAGCCAGGACAGCTAGACTGGTGGGGACGAGGGAGAGGGCCTTTTCTGTGGTGGCCCCCACTCTGTGGAACTCACTCCCTAGGGAACTCTGTCATGCCGCCTCTTTAATGAGCTTCCGTCGTGCATTAAAAACGTGGTTGTTCAGGCAGGCATTTGGGGTGGGTTAGGGTATTTTAGAAAATGTTTTTATTGTAGAATTTTATTGTTTTAAACTGTTTTATTGTATGTTGTACATCGCCCAGAGTGATTGGGTGACCAGCCAGGTAGGCGATTAATAAATTTAATAATAAAGAAAAATTAGTGTCTCCTCAGAAGTAACTCCCATTGTGCTGAATGAGGCTTGCCTTTGAATGCCTACATCAGAACTTACAGAGATTCCCCCTCAATTGAAATGGCACACTTTTAAGCCCAGTTCCTTAAATGGGCTTAAGTCCATTGCCTTAGGACGTAACTCCTTCACAGCTTCCAAATAGAGATCCTGTGTGTTAAAATGGGGGCTGGTTTTGCTCTCTTTCCCACAACAAACCCATTACTGTCTTGTCAGAAGTAACTCCCATTGTGGTCAATGAGGTCCTCTGGGTTAAAATAGGGGCTACTTTCCCTCTTTGTGTTCTCCAACCCCCCCCCCCCCCGTTTCCCAGCACAAGCATGTGTGTGCCTACTTGGAAGTAACTCACATTGTGCTCACTGAAGCTTGGTCCTGAAATGCAGGTGCATCTGGACTTTCAGGGGAAAGGAGAAGGGGTGGGGGGAGAAGGGGAAAGCCTTATTAAAAATCCCGTACTTCTCCATTAGCTTATCCTGCTGAGGAGGCAGGAACACCGAAGTTGTGTGAAGGAGAGGGGGAGATGATCCTGGAGGGAGCAGTCAGGCAGAGATGAAAAGATGCACACCTAAGTACCCGTTTTAGGAGCAAAAAAATTTAAAGGGGTGTGGGATGCTCCAGACACAGTGCTTTGATTTTTCGCTCCTTCTCTAAAGCAAAACAAAAGGGCTGGGAAGGCAAGGAGGAGACTGGCCAGAGTGGGAAATTTCAACAGGGCAGAGGGGGCGAGGGAGCGGGGAATCAGAAACAGAAGGAGGTAGGAAAACAGAGGGGGTAAGCAGATCCAACCCACTCCAAAAAGGCTCCACCCAGCCATCAAGAGAATAATGCAATTAGGGCTCTGTGGAAACAGTGCAGCCTGCCTGGGTACAACCACGACAGACCAGGTCCTTTTGGGACATGGAAACACACAAGAGAGAAAATATACTTGGGGAAACAGCACAACAAACCTGGAAAAGAAGTGAAGGAGATAGTGTGGAAACACACCCATGGTTTCTGTCTATCTGGCCTTGTACAGTATTTTATGACAGGAACATTCACAAAAAGCAATCCTACACTTTCATTACAACAACCAGAGGTGCTTATACAGACAGATAAGTCATCTGCCCCCAAATTGGGGAGAGATCTGTTACCATCAAGGGCTGAGTGTTATCCTGCCTTGCAGCACTGCCTGCCCTAGGGCAAGGGTGTTGAGCCTCTCTCATCCGGAGAGCTGAATTTGATTTTAGAGAAGCTCTTGGGGGCTGTATTCCAGTGGTGGATGGGGCCAAAGCCAAAAATGCCAGCATATTTTAGCTTAAAGCTCTTACTACCAGAAACTAAGCCTTAGGAGAGGCATTTCAACCTTTCAGAATGGGAAAAAAAACTATGCAAAAGCTGGGAAACCACCGAATTATTGGTGGCCAGGGGAAAGGGCATGGCCATCTGGGGAACCCCTGAGGGCCAGACTGGAACCCCAGGTGGACTGAATTTGGCCCATGGGTCTAAGGTTCAACACCTCTGTCTTAGGGCCTTGATAAAGGACCCATTGGGTCTGTCTGTGTAGCATTTTCTGTTGGGGAGGCATGTCCCTCCATGGCTGCCCTTTCAGGCATCACTTTTGGAGGGGCTGAGGACCATCTCAACTGTCTCTTATTGAAGCACAGTACAGGTGAACTCATATAGTGCCAGGTGAACACTGGCTGCCTATTTTCCCATTTGTGCATGTGGCAGGAGGGTCCTGGTGGGGTGTCCAAATGAAGATAGTTAACCTGGGACAACTGCTATGTTGGCTTGAATTTGTGTTGAGGATTAACTGGCTCTGGTTGGTTATTCATTCAACCATCTGGTGTGTTTGGGAAGAGGGTTATCACTGTGTGCTTGAATGTGATTTTTTTTGCTGTTTTTACAGCAGCGTCACCTTCTTTTAAATGTGATTATACAGGAAGCAAGAGATCATCAGGTTTGCACGTAATAACAAGTCATTGGTTGTTTAAACCATGGGTTGTTGGGGCCGAGCAGCAGCAAGCGCACTGCCTTCCACATACTATGTCATTGTTGTTGTCGTTGTTGTTCAGTCGTTCAGTCGTGTCCGACTCTCCGTGACCCCATGGACCATAGCACGCCAGGCCTTCCTGTCCTGCGCTCTCTCCCGGAGCGTGCTCAAGTTCATATTCATTGCATCAGTGATGCTATCTAGCCATCTCATCCTCTGCCGTCCCCTTCTCCTTTTGCCTTCAGTCTTTCCCAGCATCAGGGTCTTTTCCAGGGAGTTTTCTCTTCGCATTAGGTGGCCAAAATATTGGAGCTTCAGCTTCATTATCTGTCCTTCCAATGAGCACTCAGGGTCGATTTCCTTTAGGATGGACTGATTTGACCTCCTTGCAGTCCAGGGGACTCGTAAGAGTCTTCTCCAGCACCACAGTTCGAAAGCATCAATTCTTCGGCGCTCAGCCTTCCTTATAGTCCAGCTCCCACAGCCATATGTTACTACTGGGAAAACCATAGCTTTGATTAGACAGACCTTTGTCGGCAAGGTGATGTGTCTGCTTCTTACTATGCTGTCTAGGTTGGCCATAGCTTTCCTCCCAAGGAGCAAGCGTCTTTTAATTTCATGGCTACAGTCACCGTCTGCGGTGATCTTGGAGCCCAAGAAAGTAAAATCTGTCACTGCTTCCATTTCTTCCCCTTCTATATGCCAGGAAGTGATAGGGCCAGATGACATGATCTTAGTTTTTTTAATGTTGAGTTTCAAACCAGCTTTTGCACTCTCCTCTTTCACCCTCAACAAGAGGCTCTTGAGATCCTCTTAGCTTTTTGCCATTAGGGTGGTATCGTCTGCATATCGGAGGTTGTTGATACTTCTCCCGGCAATCTTAATTCCGACCTCTGATTCATCCAACCCGGCATTTCTCATGATGTACTCTGCATATAAGTTAAATAAGCAGGGCGACAATATGCAGCCTTGTCGTACTCCTTTCCCAATTTTGAACCAATCGGTTGTTCCATCTCTGGTTCTGACTGTTGCTTCTTGACCCTCGTACAGGTTTCTCAGGAGACAGGTAAGGTGGTCTGGTACTCCCATCACTTTCAGAATTTGCCACAGTTTGTTGTGATCCACACAATCAAAGGCTTTAGCCTAGTCAATGAAGCAGAAATAGACGTTTTTCTGGAATTCTCTTGCTTTCTCCATGATGCAGCGAATGTTGGCGATTTGATCTCTAGTTCCTCTGCCTCTTCTAAACCCAGCTTGTACTTCCGGTAGTTCTCGGTTCGCATACTGCTGAAGCCTAGCTTGTAGGATTTTGAGCATCACCTTGCTGGCATGTGAAATGAGCGCAATTGTGCGGTAGTTTGAACACTCTTTGGCATTGCCCTTCTTTGGAATTGGAATGTAAACTGACCTTTTCCAGTCTTGTGGCCACTGTTGAGTGTTCCAGATTTGTTGGCATATTGAATGCAGCACTTTAACAGCATCATCTTTTAGGATTTTAAATAGCTCGGCTGGAACACTGTCATCTCCGCTAGCTTTGTTGTTACTAATGCTTCCTAAGGCCCACTTGACTTCACTCTCTAGGATGTCCGGCTCAAGTTCAGTGACCGCACCATCATGGCTATCAGGGACATTCAGATCTTTCCTGTATAGTTCTTTTGTGTATTCTTGCCACCTCTTCTTAATCTCATCTGCTTCTGTTAGGTCCCTGCCTTCTTTGTCCTTGATCATGCCCGTCTTTGCACAAAACGTTCCCTTGAGATCTCCAATTTTCTTGAAGAGATCTCTAGTCTTTCCCATTCTGTTGTTTTCCTCGATTTCTTTGCATTGTTCATTTAAGAAGGCCTTCTTGTCTCTCCTTGCTATTCTCTGGAACTCTGCATTCAGTTGGGTATATCTTCCCCTTTCTCCCTTGCTTTTCGCTGCCCTTCTTTCGTGAGCTACTTGTAAAGCCTCATCAGACAGCCACTTGGCTTTCTTGCATTTCTTTTTCTTTGGGACGGATTGAGTTGCTGCCTCCTGAACAATGTTACGGACCTCCGTCCATAGTTCCTCAGGCACTCTGTCTATCAGGTCTAATCCCTGAAATCTATTCCTCACCTCCACTGTATATTCATCAGGGATATGATTTAGGTCATACCTGAACGGCTAAGTGGTTTTCCCGACGTTCTTCAATTTAAGCCGAAATTTTGCAAGAAGCAGCTCATGATCTGAGCCACAGTCAGCTCCAGGTCTTGTTTTGACTGACTGTATGGAGCTTCTCCATCTTTGGCTGCAAAGGACATAATCAATCTGATTTCGATATTGACCATCTGGTGACGTCCATGTGTAGAGTCGCCTCTTGTGCTGTTGGAAAAGAGTGTTTGCTATGATCAGCATGTTCTCTTGGCAAAACTCTATTAGCTTTTGTCCTGCTTCATTTTGTACACCAAGGCCATGCCTGCCTGTTATCCCGGTGATTTCTTGACTTCCTACTTTAGCATTCCAATCCCCTATGATGAAGAGGACATCTTTTTTTGGTGTTAGTTCTAGAAGGTGTTGTAGGTCTTCATAGAACCGATCATCCTCAGCTTCTTCGGCCTCAGTGGTTGGGGCATAGACTTGAATTACTGTGATGTTGAATGGTTTGCCTTGCTTTTCCCACCCTTTGTTGACTATGAGTGCTACTCCATTTCTTCTAAGGGATTCTTGCCCACAATAGTAGATATGATGGTCACCTGAATTAAATTCGCCCATGCCTGTCCATTTTAGTTCGCTGATTCCCAAGATGTCGATGTTCAATCTTGCCATCTCATGTTTGACCACCTCCAGCTTACCTTGATTCATTGATCTGACATTCCAGGTTCCTAAACAATATTGTTCTTTACAGCATCGGATTTTCTTTTCACTGCCAGACACATCCACAGCTGAGTGTCCTTTCTGGTTTGGCCCATCCGCTTCACTCTTTCTGGCGCTACTTGGAAATACCCTCTGCTCTTCCCCAGTAGCATATTGGACACCTTCCGACCTGAGGGGCTCATCTTCCGGCGTCATATCTTTTAGCCTTGTGATACGTTCCATGGGGTTTTCTTGGCAAGAATACTGGAGTGGGTTGCCATTTCCTTCTCCATACTATGTCATACTATGAATGTAATGATTAACTTAAATTCCATTTCAGTGGGTCTACTTTATCATTATTGATGGTGATCAGTATTGTCATTGGTCTCTTTTTTCTTTTTAGAAGTGGCTTGTAAGTGGCTTTTTTGGGAAGCAATAGTGTTCTTGCTTGACTACGGAAACTAACTTGGTTCAGATGACACGACAGCCCACCTTGTGTTAATTAACCCTTGGGGTACCATGGTGCGTTTGCCATTATGAATATGCATACCCTGGCCAGCGGTTGCCATGGCTTGTTGTATTGTGCAAACCCAGGGGGCAGGAGTTATTTGGAGGTTAAACAATCCTTGCAAAACCCACAGTCTATTTTAGGGTTATGCGAGCATTGTTTAACCCTCATATAACCCCTGCTGGCCAGGTTCACATGACATGACAAGCCATGGCAACCCCCAGCCATTCATAATGTCAGCTGGCACATGCTGCAGCTCCTCACTGGTAAGTTAACCCCCCAGTGGGTTGTCGTATTGTGCGAATAAGTCTCAAAAGAATACACAAACCATTTTCCTTCACAGAAAACAAAAAATAAGTCTCAAAAGAATACACAAACCATTTTCCTTCACAGAAAACAAAGAAGACTCCTGGCACATGATATCATCCACCATGACTCCAATGGAGAGTCAAAAGGTAAACCATTATTTAAAAATATATATATATCATTTTGATGTAAATAAATTATCAACCTTAATGCTGCACAGAAGTCATTTTGGGCAGATAAAAAAAGAAAAATCGCTTACCCTATAAAAGGAGCTCTCTGAAGCTAGCATCCATTAATTTTTCACATTCCAGAGTAAGGTTATTCTCTACTGTGTAACACAAGAAACTGTGAGGAAAGTTCAAGTATTTTCCTCCTCAAAGTGTACCATGAAGGATTTTTAAACTATAGCTTCATTTTCAACCCAGCTTTATTTTGATTACCTCTCACATAGCAGACTTAAAAAAAAAAAGATCAACACCATTAAAAAAATCACAATGTGAATCAAGAACATGGAAACATTCTTCAACAAACTCCAGCTGCAGGTAGTCATTTCATTGCATCAAAAAGTTAATTATATGTAAAATTAAATCAGTGCAACATTAAAGTTTGGTAATAAACATTTTAAAAAGTTAAACACTACTTAACTAAGAGAGCATTTCTATGGTGTCTGGGCAAGCGTCCCAGGGACCACAGGGCAGCTTGTAAAACCCCTCTGAGGTTACAGACAGTGTTCCAACCTTGGACGGGGGAGTCAGGAATCTGACCCTGACCCTTCCCCCTCACAGCCAGTGTGGGAAGAATGGTGCCAGCTGCCTCTCCAAGATCAGAAAAGCAACCTCAGAGCCTCAGGAAAGGGAGTGTTCCAGTGGGCGGGGAGGGGAAGAGAATGGAGAGGTCAGGATACAAGTTACCCTGAGCCTCCTCCAGCCTTCTTCCCTCCCCCTCTGAAGTGTCCTCCCTAGACTGGCTCAAAAGCCCGTCTAGTGAAAATACAGGAGACCAGAGGACAGGGAGGTGAAGATCACTTCCACTATTCCTCCTGCCCTGCCAGCTTCAGCCCAGTAGGGCATAGAAAACTCAGACGCCTCCAACTTCCCGGGCTTCTGAGCGGCAAGGGCACAATCAATAGGACTGCAACCTAAATTAGTGTAATGTTTAACCCCAAAAATAAGATTCTGAAAAATATCACCCAAACTCATTCTTCCATACTACCATTACAATGTTCAAATACCATGCTAAACCATGGTTAACTATGGAAGTTCAACTATGGTCTAATTAGGGATGTCAGAGAATTCCGCCACGGATCTTGGTGAGGCCGAATGCCAGTGCATTCGGTCCCCCGAAATCCATGGCGGAACGGCCTGCCACCCCCCTGCGGATCCCCCCCGGGACAAGACTTACCTGGGGCAGATGTTCCGGACGGTGGCGGCTTCGGTGGCGGCGGCAGCTAGTCTTCCAACCGGCTGCCACCACCACCATTTGCTGTCTTGTCTTCTTTTTTTTTTTACATAGATGTGATAGGCTACGTAAAGACTTACGTAGCCTATCACGGCTGGGTTAAAAAAAAAAAAAATGGTGAAAATAAAGGGGAATGCAAATAGCGCCCGCTACGCTATTTGCGTTCCCCTTTCTTTTCTTCATCTTAGTCTACGTAAATACTGACGTAGACTAAGATGGTGAAAAATAAGAAACACAAATGGCGGCGGCCATAGCCGCCATTTGCGCACGCTTTTTTTTTTTTTTACCCAGAGCCCTCCGCAGCCGGAAATCCGGCTGCCAATGGCCCTGGCCGCCTGCTCCGCGGAGCTGCCGCGTAGCACAGCCAGCCATCAAGGATTCCGGGGGGAGGGACGGAACGCCTCCCCCCCACACACCATGAACAGAATCCGTGAAAAGGTAAGTAACTTTCGTACATCCCTAGGTCTAGTGTGATTTGAATTGAGTAACCATGGTTTGCAATTAGCCAGCAAATCAGACTCGGAAACCATAGTTTAAAGTAGGTTTGCAAACCAGGGTTTGTGCTGTAGTTCAGTGTGATATACAGTACTGTGCAAAAGTCTTAGGCCACCATTAGATTTCTTGTTTTAGCAATGGTATAATTACCATATATAATTATTTCTCAGTCTCTTCATTAGAATTCAACCAGAAAATACAGGAAATTTGTATGCAGTATTCAACAACAGAAAAAAAAAAGAAAAAACAGCTTCCATAGGCTAAAGTGGCAAGCATTTAGTGTGCCCTCCCCTTACACTAGAGTAACAGCAGGCGCCTGGCCAGGAATGGTCTTTGTGGAAGGGTAGCAGCCAAGAAACCACTTTTGCAGAAGTGGAACAGGGTGAAAAGGCTAAGATATGCTAAAGCTCACAAAAATTGGAATGAGGATCAGTGGAAAAGAGTATTATGGAGCAATGAATCCAAGTTTGAAATTTTGGGGTCCAATCGTCGACAATATGTGAGAACAGTTGGCGAGAGATGGACGAATGAGTGCTGGCGACCTTCAGTGAAACATGGTGGAGGGTCTGTCCTGGTTTGGGGCTGCATTTCTGCCAGTGGTGTTGGTGATCTTGTCCGTATTGATGGGATCATGAATGCTGAAAAGTACGGACAGGTTTTAATTCATCATGCCATTCCTTCTGGAAAGTGCCTGATTGGGAATGGTTTCATTTTTCAGCATGATAACGATCTCAAGCACACTGCTAATGCAGTGAAATCATATTTAGTGAAGAAAACAGCTGATAAAACACTGACAGTCATGGACTGGCCTCCACAGAGTCCGGACCTGAATATTATAGAGAGTGTATGGGATCACCTGGACAGAGAAATAAATAAAAGACAACCTACATCTAAAGAAGAACTCTGGGATGTGCTGAAAGAAGCCTGGTATAATATACCAGAAGATTACTTCAGAAAACTTCAGGATAGTCTCCCCAAAAGAGTTCAAGATGTGCTTAGAGCCAAGGGAGGTCACACTAAATACTGACTTTTGCCTGTACATATTTCCTGTATTTTCTGTTTGTATCTTAATACAGAGACCAAAAAATAATTATGGATGGTCATTAAAACTTTGCTAAAACAACAAAGCTGGTGGTGGCCTAAGACTTTTGCACAGTACTGTATGAACTGGCAAACCTACACTACACCCAGAGATCAGTATGTAGAAAAGACAGAGAGTGGAAGCAGACTAACAACTTTAAACTATGGTTTGTCTGCACATTTGGAAGTTCAAACCATGCTTGAGTTCTAAACAACGGTTAATAGAAACCATAGACTGGCATGATGTCTCAGCTCAGCCAATATTAGCACCAAAGCATGATGGAGATTTTGCACAGCAGATTCTGTACTATAAATAGCCTGAAACTCTATTATTTTGTTTAAATACTAGTAACTACAGAGTGTTTTATGATCCAGGAGTTGTGAACACTATATTATTTCAGGATGTTTTGAGACTGTAATGGCATTTTAATGACGCTGGATTAATGTAATTTTTTCATTTGTTATTGTAATCTGTTATTACAGCTAGGTTAAAATGAAATATTAGTTTTAATTCTATTTCCAGATTTCTGCTGGATCTTATGCTTTTGCAGATTACATTATTTTATACACCACTTGGTGATGTTGATCATACTATGCTAAACTAAATATGGTATCAGGTAGCTTGCCTACATGCCAACCATGTCACATTAAGCAATAAAATACATGTAGAGATGGAGATTCTTTTTCCTCTTCTTTTGTCTCCTTCATAGAAGTATTTTCAGAACTGCAATTAAATGATTTCTGTTTTCATATAATTACACTCAGGGACAACTATCCACACGGTTTCCTCTTATTCAAACTAGAGTTATATTGATGAACTGAAATGAAATTTACCTTTAGAGAGCCTTTTCTGGTGCCACTCCAGTCCTGGAACTCCCACCCTGGAGATATTTATATTCCAACTTTTCCTTCAAAGAACTCAGTGGTATACAAGATCCCTCCCGCCCTCCCATCCCAATTTTTTCCTAAGAACAACCCTGTGAAGCAGGTAGATAGATAAGGCTAAGAGACAGTGACTGACCCAAGATCACCCAGTGAGTTTCATGGCTGAATCAAGATTTGAACTTGGCTCTTCCCAGTCCTAGTCCAATACTCTAACTACTACTAGTGTAAAGCCCCTGTCACCATGGAGGTAGTGCTCTGACTACTGTTCCTTGACTTCCACTATGTCAGTCCTGCAGAAGCCAGCGTGGTGTAGTGGCAAGAGTGTTGGACTAGGAGCTGGGAGATCCGGGTTCTAGTCCCTACTTGGCCATGGAAGCTCACTGGGTGACTTTGGGCCAGTCACAGACTCTCAACCCAACCCACCTCACCGGGTTGTTGTTGTGAGGATAAAATGGAGAGGAGGAGGATAATGTAAGCCGCCTTGGGTTCCTTGCAAGAGGAAAAAAAGTGGGGTATAAATGCAATAAATAAATAAATAAATAAATAAGCAAGCAAGCAAGCAAGCAAGCAAGCAAGCAAGCTGTATGTATGGAGGTTACTTTCCTTCAATGCAACTGAGGACTTTTGGCCCTCGCTTCCTCAAACCCGTCACCACTGAACATTTGCTTCTTCCCCTCAGGCCTCAAGCCCACCTCCTTCCCTCTTCCCCCATATTTTAAAACCCAGATTTTCCTAGGACTGCTTCTTTTCCTCCTTTCTAGCACATCAGAGTGTTTGCCGCCACCTCCACCACCATCCCTGCCACCAATATGGCCACTCTAAGAGCGGGGTCGACTCACAAAGACCAGGGCCCTCCCTCTGCCCCCACCTTTATGTTTTTCTCCCTGTGCGGCATGGAGCTACATGGGAGCTGTAACCCTCCTACAGGAGGAACTACATGTAGCTACAGGAGGCTGAGGCAGCTACAGCTGTCTCAGGTTCCTGGACAGGGCACAGAAACAGACTGGCTATTAAAACTTGAGGTTGGAACTTTTTCGAACTTTCAAAATTTTCTGCATGTCTACACTGCTCAAGCTTCAGTTTTTTTTAAAAAAAATGAGCAAAATCAGTCTGGTATATCTCTGGTAATATGCATTACACTAACGTATTCTTATATAGATAACACCCTGGTGCTGTTTGCCTAGCACTATCATTTAGGTTACAGGCTAAGACTCTTATTTTTCTGAGCTTTTAAAAGAACAATGGCTTTTATGTCTGTTTATCTTTGTTGATTTCATTTCACTGCTGTTTTATTTGGGTTTTATTGTAAACTGCCTTGTGCAGTTTTATAATGGAAACACCGCATATGTAAATGCATATTTCTCAAATGAATAAATCAAGTGCGATAGACCTACTGGTATTTAGGTTTGATGAGACATTGACCAGATTTGCATGACATGGCATGGCTCACCATTTTGCATATGCAACCCCTCCCTCTGGGGTTGTCATGTCATGCAAACCTGGCAAGCGTGGATTATGCAAGGGTTAAACAATCCTCACATAACCCATGGTAGGGTTATGTGAGGGCTTTTAACAATCGCTAGGTTTGCATGACACGACAACCCCCAAGCAGGGGTTGCATAATCAAAATGGTGGCCATCACGCACCATTGCCTCACCATGGGTTAAATAACCCACAGAGGGCTGTTGTGTCATGAGAACTAGCCCACTGGCTAGGCAAGCAAGGATATAACAAGACCCGGACACCAGATGTTCTGCTACTTTTATTTGATGGGGGACCCTGTGTTTCCCAGTTGTGGGCCCTGCCAACCTGGCAAGTGATACCACAGACAGATATCATGCCCAGAAATGTCTGAACATACATCCAGAGGTCGGGATGTTACACAAACAATCTGAAGAACAGATATATGGAAACAAAGTTTAAAATTTTGGACCAAACCACAAGTTACCTCCCAAAATGAGTGCTCAGAGAAGAGTGACTGAAGATATACCAGCTACCAGAGAGAAGTATACTCAAGTATGGATCCAAGGCCAAACTACAAAGCCAGCAATGATTGCAGAACTTACCTAGGCATTATCATTACGTATCAGAGTCTACAAACCCCACAGTATAAGAGAGCTAGTGTAACGTTGCACTCCAGTCTGAAAGAAAGGTTGAAGGGAAGGGAACCACTGGACTGTGCATGAGGTTTGTTCAATTACCCCCAATTGAAGCATATATTATAAACCCATTGTAAGGCACTGTGAATCTTAAGTTCTGTACACCTGAGAAAGAGCACAAGTTCCCTTTTTCACTGTGGCAGCTGTTCATATGAAAGAAATGCAAGCAGCTCAATTCAGCTAGAAGCTTCACCCACCTGGAGTATGGGAGCTGATTCAACAGATCTCAGGAAATCAGATGACCTAGAGGTTCCAATAACCTCCCACCCCTCTCTATACAATTGACTCAACCTCTCACTTCTAACCCTGAATGACCCATCCTGAGGATTCTGCCAAAAGCTACTCTCCAGAACTGCTTACCACTCCCTCCTTATTTGTTATCCCTGGACTGATTTTTCTGTATTTGAACTCTTGTTTGGCTGTTTGCTTATCCGGGATTTATGTACAGTGGAACCTTGTGGTGATGAGTGAAAAGATTCCAAGGAACCAAAAAAAGTCCAGAAAAAAAGATCAATACATTTTAGCTGTTATTTAGCTGATATTTGAAAGCACAGAAAAAAAGCTGAAGGCTGATTCCTTTTAATGCAGGACACAGCTGGATTAGTTTGCCTTATAGCCTATTGAACTAGTCACCATTTGATATCCAAGGGATGCGTGAAATACATGACAAATATGACAAGGGAAATTCTTCAAATTTTAGACAGCTGCCGTCAGTAAAAAGAAAAAAGAAAACATCTGGTCCAAAGCTATACTTCAACCCCAGCTAAACTCTTGCTAAATTTAAACATCTAATTTTTACACAGCTTGGCTCTATAACACATTGCTGTATATAAATAGGTTATATTCTTTTCCATCTATACATCTGAAAAAATCATTCAACTAAGATCACAGCATCACTGTTTAATATTTTTCCTAAATAATTTTATTTGTTTTTCTTGAAGGATGGCAATAAGAAGCCAATAATGTATAAAAGTGCATGGGGGGGGGGGATATGGTCAATTTAGGAGCCTGATTTTTATGCTGTCCACCTATGATTCTCTTTCAGTCTTATGTCACCAGTGTATCTAAAAGAATGACAACTCTCCATTTTGTAAATCATCATCACTTTCATGTATATCTTGATGGAGAATGTGTGAAATATACTTGTCTCTCTCTTTCTCAGGCAACTCTATCCCCCCTATAGGGTTAAGTGTCTGAGAGGGTATAAAAACTGGTGATAGGTTAAAAAAAAGCTGCCTTCCTACCTCATTGCTATGGGTCAAAGTTGTGGCTCCTTCTGATCACAACGAATGAAGATGGAATTTTAAATTAACATTGGGACCATCAACAACGTATTTTACTCTTTAAAGGCTTTTTAAGACTCTCCTGCTCGACCCAATTTTACATTTTGCCCCATTTTAACCAATGTACCACCCCTTTTTTGTCACAAAATTTCTACTCCCTGCTATGATTAGCATACTATATGGATGGTCCCACTGACTAGTGGGTGAAGGTGAAAAGAAAATAAGAATGTTCTGAATACCGAACTGTTTGCCTGATATATGCTACAGAGTGTTACAGAAGTTAAAATTTGGCCCAAACAACTAACCTGAACATTAATTCTGCCTTCCAAGTCAGAAGGAAACAAATATAGCAAGATAATTTTTAGTCTGGGATTTACTGTCAGATCATACCCACAAGGTACAGGATACTTTTTGTGGGCCAAAGCAGGAGAAGCTTTACTCTAAGGCTGCAGTTTAGAATAACCTTCTCTTATGTGTATTCAAACACTTCCGTGTGCCTTAGTAAAGTTCAAAATACTCCAGGAGTATAGTTGCCAGCTTGTGTTTGCTTTGCTTTATCTGCAATACAGGCAACCCATGCAACCTGAATGGAACCAAGGATATAAACATTGCTTATCATTTATGGCAATGATGTTCCTGAAAGACTTAAAATAGAAACCTGTGCAGCTTTAGTAGTTGCCTTTTAAAAATCATACATATCGCTCTTTAAGATTGCAAAGGTCATTACAATCTTCATACTAATGGCCTCACAATAATCCTAAAAAATAAATTACTTTTCCCCTTCAAGACTATTCATTTAGTTCCTGGTGGCAATCTGAAGGTAGATTTCCAGTTCAAAGACCAAATATCTTCAGGATCATATTAGCTTCTTGAAAAGTGAACATTTCCTTACTGTCACTAAAATAAAATATTCAAAATAGCTCATGAAAATCAATGTGAGCTGATAAGCCCTGCTTTTGGAAACCAGACCAATTATTTTGGCATTTGCATGTGGAATTACAAAACTGATTTAAAACATGCAGTTCTGAAGCCTTTGTTGACTCATTGCTTTCAATGGAAATCATCTACTTCCTTCTCTCTTCTTCACATAATTTCCCCACAAGCTATTTCTAACATAAAAAGTTCAACAAGTGAATAGACAAAATCAAAAAGATATTCAACTATACATTTCAAGGTTTTATAGGGATTAACAAAACTAGTTTTAGAAGATATTGTGTAAAGATACCCTTAAATTTAGAACTTACTTCTGTCTCCATGGAATTTCCTGCATGTTTTTACAGCAACAAAGATATCCGTTTTCTTCACAGGATCTCCCTAAAAATAAAATGCCATCTACATATTTTTCTTACATTCAGGTTTATATTGCATGAATAAGCCTTTATAAACAGACATCCTCAGAATACAGCTCTATACCCCACAACATATTAAAAAGCAGTTTAAGGCAGTGTAACATGATACATTTTCTACATCTCAAAATTTAAATAATTTAAACCATCAATGTTGCCTAGCAGCATTTTCCACTAAAATTACAGTTGAAATTCTGATTGAAGTCAGTTACAACACATTAGGGAAGCAACTGAACAAAGGAAGTATCTGACTGTAGCAGTATGAACACTGAAGGTATGATTCTTGCCAAAAGGTAAAGCACTGTCAAGTTCCATTGATTTCAATGGGAGGAATACAACCATGTGCTTAACTCTCCCACTGAAATCAGTGGAACTTTGAAGTAGTTATCTTTTGCTGGACCATACCTTTATTCTGACAGTGCTATGCCTTTTTACCATGAGTGAAATCAACACAGCTACTTTAAGGCAAGCCCAGTGGGATTCTTGACTTCTTTCCTTTGATCAGCAAGCATCAGTACTATATCATAAACTGCTTATGAAACTCTTCAGTTTCAAAAAATGTTTGCCGTATGGCATGGGGGTCACTGTTTGATGGCCACAGGGACCTAGTTGCACAGTTCTTTAGATCTAAGCAGTAATTAGTTTCTATAATGATGCGCCATAGCTTCAAAAAGAATGGTAGTCTGGATTTGGCCAAACGTTGCTTTGGCATCAGCAACACACACACAATGAATCCAAAAACAACAGAGTCTTGTGGCACCTTAAAGACTAAGACTTTTTTTTGCTGTGACAGACTAACACAGCAACACCCCTCTGTCCCCCCACCTCCCGAAGTTGTTACAATCATTCCCTCTATTTCCATAGTTTAGAGGGGAACAGTGGTGTGCTCATATAACGGCAACAGCCATACACAAGAGGAGGGATCAGCAGGATCTGAGAAACCCCAAGGTTTGCAGAAGGACAAAAATCTTTAGAAAAAAATCCCTAAAATGTGGTGGTGGCGGGGGGAATAGCCCAATCAGGACTCAGTGTGCACAGTGACCAAGGAATGGTGTCTGTCAAAGTGGGGGGGGGGGATGGAGGAGGGCTGACTGACTTGATTTTGTACTTCTGAAACACTGAACAGAAGCATTCCATACAGCAACATTTTGTTGCAGGTCCAACTTGTTAACCTAGTTTCAGCTTGTTAACCCACTTGTGAAGGTAGGATATAATTCATGGACAGTCTTGCTTTAATAAACAGCCCCATCAAAGGTCAAGAACATTCAGGAAATAATTATTGGCAAGGGTTTTCCTTCCTTAAACCAGGACATATAATATCTGGAACTGGCCTTCATTTTCACTTGAGAACTTAATACTATGGATGTGTTTTCAATCTGAGAAAACATATCAAACCGTTTTCCAAGGGAAGTAATATAGCCTTGTTTTGAAAACAATGAAATTGAGGTCAAAGAGGTTAAAGGCTTATGCAAAATAAATCAATAATACTGCTGAGGAAAGAAATCTAAGCTCACCAGTGAATAAATAATAAACACTTTGCACTTTTGAGTGCTCAAAGCATTTCACACGCATTATCTTGTAATCCTTACAATAATATGATACGGTTGTTATCCCCATATTGCAAACCAGGGAAGGGGATGCTAGGGCGATGAGAGAATGGTTTTCCTAAGGCTGCCTAGTTTGTTCATGACTGAACCATGATTTGAACTGGGGACTTCCCATTTCACACCATTTGCTGCCTAGACTATTTTTATAGTCTGCTTAAACACACCTTTAAAAAAAAAGTACATTTATTTTAAACCAGGGAAGGCCAGCTTGCAGCCCAGAGCTCATATCTGATCCCTACCAAAGCTTATAGTGAAATGTTTGCCCACAGTTTCACTCCTAGTATTTTTAGTATTTTCAATTCGTAGTAGATATATTCTACATGTTAATGGATAGAATCAAGCCAGGTTAGTTGCAACTCAGTTCTTTTAAAATCAATGGGACTTGCCCAGCTGCAACTAGTGATGGGTGAATTCTCCTTTGGAATTCCTTCTCCCTTTGGAACCCAGCTTGGCAAATCAGGCTACTTCCCCAAAAAACAAAACACCTGGTTCTTTTTAGCCCAACTCCAAATGCAGACCTTTCCATGCTACCAATGATGACTTCTCATAACGGGGACCAAACACTATATCTCAATCTGTCTTTGCATGTCTCCTCAGTATCAAAAGCAGTTTGTCATGTGATAGGAGGGGGCACTGCTGTTTGAGAAAAACCAGCTCAAAACCCTCTTGCATGCACAGATACAGTTGAGTGGTTCTTTGGGTCACAGCAAGGGTATTCTACTTGGTCACAATCTTTCATTTCATATTTAAGAATGATAATGGATGTTATTTAACAACTCATGTCTATCCTCAGGATAAATAATATTAAGCTAAAATGCCCAGAGAAGGAGAATGAACTATTCCAACACCCATATTCAGAACTGTCCCCTTTGAACCAACATCCCAGCCTATCTGTTCTAGACCATCAGTTATGTTTAGGTAGCCATCCATCTACCAAGCCTGAGCATGTCATAACTTATTCCCACTGTGATCTGGGTAATCAAATGCAATCTTGTGCATCTGGCCATTTTAAAAAGCAGCCTCCTGCACCCACACAGAAATTACAAAAATGAACCATTTATTTATTTACAAAGTTCAGTAACAAAACAATAGTAGCAAAGCAGAATAAAATTCACCGGGCAAAATAATAGCCCTTTATATCAGTCAGGGTTCTTTCTTGTCCTCTCTTTCCTTCTGGTGTTTCCAACTGTCTCCTCCAGCTTCTCTCAGCACTCTGAAGGACTTGTACTTGTAGCTTCTTATTCCTCCTGAGCTAATAGGTTTCACTTGCTTGATCCATACACTCCTTTTCATGTTAAAATAAGGTGTACACACATCTTGCTTTACAAGTGGCTGGGGTAGGCACACGAATGAACAAACACGGCTGCCCCTGTTATATCTAGTTGGCCCACAAACGCAACACTGGGTGCTTCTAGATGAACCTGTTATTATGCAATCACCCTGCCTCATCCACAGATTTTTATAACGGGTTCATATAATGTTTGAGCCATTTGTAATCAGCGCATGTTTTCCCATTGCTGCATCAATATTTTTTGTAGCTGCAAAAAATCAGGACTGGAGGGAAAGAGTGGAACAGCACTGCAATTTTTCAGCAGGTGTGGACAGGAAAATGTGCAACTGAAGCACAGTGGGAAGAGTTGCCTGGGGAAAAGTGGATGACATGTTGGGGGTGTCCCTCCTTTCTCTATTGCTTTCAGTGCATTTCTGGTTGTAGAGCCATTTCATGTCCTGCAAACCGAGTCTTTCCACTCTCCCACTGCTTTTCTGAGCTTACAAAGCAGAGATAGATCCCACTGAATGCAGCAGTGCTTTGTTGTTCAGTCGTTAAGTTGTGTCTGACTCTTTGTGACCCCATGGATCATAGCACGCCAGGCCTTCCTGTCCTCCGCTCTCTCCCGGACTGTGCTCAAGTTCATATTCATTGCATCGGTGATGCTATCTAGCCATCTCATCCTCTGCCGTCCCCTTCTCCTTTTGCCTTCAATCTTTCCCAGCATCAGGGTCTTTTCCAGGGAGTTTTCTCTTCGCATTAGGTGGCCAAAATATTTGAGCTTCAGCTTCAGTATCTGTCCTTCCAATGAGCACTCAGGGTTGATTTCCTTTAGGATGGACTGATTTGACCTCCTTGCAGTCCAGGGGACTCCTAAGAGTCATCACCACCACCACAGTTCGAAAGCGTCAATTCTTCAGCGTTTAGCCTTCCTTATAGTCCAGCTCTCACAGCCATACGTTACTACTGGGAAAACCATAGCTTTGATTAGACGGACCTTTGTCGGCAAGGTGATGTGTCTGCTTCTTACTATGCTGTCTAGGTTTGCCATAGCTTTCCTCCCAAGGAGCAAGCGTCTTTTAATTTCATGGCTACAGTCACCGTCTGCGGTGATCTTGGAGCCCAAGAAAATAAAAGCTGTCACTGCTTCCATTTCTTCCCCTTCTATATGCCAGGAAGTGATGGGGCCACATGCCATGATCTTCGTTTTGTTAATGTTGAGTTTCAAACCAGCTTTTGCACTCTCCACTTTCACCCTCAACAAGAGGCTCTTTAGATCCTCTTCGCTTTCTGCCATTAGGGTGGTATTGTCTGCGTATCTGAGGTTGTTGATAATTCTCCCGGCAGTCTTAATTCCGACCTGTGATTCATCCAACCCGGCGTTTCTCATGATGTACTCTGCATATAAGTTAAACAAGCAGGGCGACAATATGCGGCCTTGTCGTACTCCTTTCCCAATTTTGAACCAATCGGTTGTTCCATGTCTGGTTCTTATGCAGCAGTGCTTACATCTGAGTAAACATGTGTAGGATCTGGTTGCAAGCCTGCAAGCCTCTTACTGGCATTGATAAAAAAAAACTTTAAAGCAAAATTTCACTAAGCTGCAATAGGGACACCATGAAATTGTCTGCTTTTTTTTTTAAGTATACATGGAGAAAAAACTGACATACAGCTTGTCAATTTCAACTGCGGCCTTCCCTTCTCCCTTTGAAGAAACAGCAACAATGAATCAAAGGAGACCCTTCAAATGTCCAGAGGGAGAGAGGGAAAGTGAAGACATAACAAAATTCTGCAGCTGTCTAGCCTGGTTGTGAAACTGGCCACAAAAATCAAGGCAAAAGTTTTAAATTGACTAGAAAAAAGCAAGCAGGTGAGTTTCCCAGCCGGTTGTGAAACTGACCAGTAAAGGTAAGGATTTACAGCCCCATGGTAACCACATCGACTGGGAAATAAGGCTGCAATTAAAAAAACATGTTCTAACACACACGCACGCATGCGCACACACACAAAATAGGATACCAAAATGGTGCTGAGAAGCACCTACTTCAAAATGTTGAGAGAAGGACTGTTTGGCAACCATCAGGGTTTGTGGAAGGGGAGGGGAGAATACTACCCACTTAGCTATGTTGTGCCCACTGTGTGATGCACAACAAGAAAGTGCTAGGTCCCCTGAAGTGTGGCTAGTTAATGGGAATACTGCTTCTAGGTTATGGTGGAGGAGCAATGACTGGCAGCACTAAGAGCCCTCCATCTGGAAGCACCCAGCAACAAACTGCAAAAGAAACACAAACATTCTGCTCTTTCCAGTCTTCCAATCACATCTATCTTAATTTATTTTAGACCAATTGACTATATCTGAAGAACCTTGCAAAGTTCTCAAGTTTGGAAAGTTTTAAACAGGTAGAAATGGATTAGAGTAAGATCTCTTTACTTGTCTGTCTTTTACAGGGAAAAAAAACTGGAAATACTTACACAAAGTGGGAGGAAATTCATAAATGTAGTGGCACAATGAGCAGTATTAGGAGAGTCAAAGTCATCTGTACAAAATTCAGGCACTGTGGTGAGATGTGATCCACTCCCTTTCTCCCAGATATATAGTGCAATCTTTCAAAATATAATGTAAAATATAGAGTAAATAGCAATGAGCACAGAAATATGTTCACACTGTGAAGATACACAAATGCAAGACAAATAACTTGTGTATGAGTATAGAAAAGAGATATTGGCATTACGCTCAAACCTCTAATCTGTCGTGCAAAAGGAATTCCAAATGTTGAACCAGAGATTATGTTAATAAATCCATCTATGCAGGCACACAGTACACTACTACTAAGCTACTAGCTCTCCCTATAAAAACTGATACATCTTTTCTAATGATGGGAAAACTCTCTTTTGATCACCTCAAATTCATTCATTTCTATGAGCTTTCCCAGAAATGCTCAAATGTTCTTGAATTCTCTCAAGTTTTTCTACGAACGCTGAAAAGAGGTTAACCTTTCAAAATGCCCCCATTCCCTTCCTCAACAAAAAAGACAACAGCAACAAAGCCTTACTTTTGAGAAGGGGGAAGA
Source organism: Heloderma suspectum (assembly GCF_057233095.1). Lineage (NCBI taxonomy): Eukaryota > Metazoa > Chordata > Lepidosauria > Squamata > Helodermatidae > Heloderma > Heloderma suspectum. Next base: position 38,770,191 of record NC_139460.1, on the reverse strand, counting down.
GCCATAGCTCATTGGTAGAGGTTTTGCATGGTTTTGCATGCAGAAGGTTCAACCCCTGGCACCTCCAGGTTGGATTGGGAAAGACTCCAGTCTGTAACATTGGAGAGCCACTGCTAGTCAGTGTAGACAGTACTGAGCTAGATGGACCAAGGATCTGACTTGGTATAAGACAGCTTCCTAAGTTCCTAATTAGGGTTAGGGGGTAACTTGGGAGGGCTTGCTAGATAAAGAAAATACAGGTGGTTGCATGAGTTTTATAATTTCCTCTACCTCCCAGTTCAATTTAGGAATCCGAGAAAATTACCAGTCCCGTGTTTTCTGGTAGGAAATGGCATGCTTGAGCATGCTCAGGAGGAGCATTTCCAATGACCCCACCCCGGCCAACCATTACCTCCTTTCTCTTCTCAAGGGTACATCTTTTTTCTTAGGAGGGGGGAATTGGGAGGGAGAGGGGACACCTAGCATTGGTGCAAGAACAAATTCTGTTCTGAGCTGAACCTTCATCTGGAGGGCTGCAGGCCCAGCTCAGAACAGAAGGGGGCTTTTCAAACTGTGAGAGTTTGTACCTGAACTTCTTCTAATTGTGAATTTGCCCCAATAACTAATCTTTTCATATACACCTAAATCTAACTAATGTATATGATATCCCATGAGACTGCACATATGTTCAGTGACTATTATTTATTGCCAACTGGAAAAGAAGAAAACACAAATTGAAAATAAGTTTAGTTAAGGCTGACAAGAACAGATGGCTGGAGAGCTTTGTAAATGTTCACACAGCTGTATAGACAAACACACTCATTTTCTGTAGCTACGTTTAACATTTGAGTAATTCATTCCTGAATTGATGAAAAATTAATCAACGAGTAACAGACATTTATAAGAGACATATTTTAAAACCATGTTTATTTTACAATTATACCAGGGTGCTTTTAATTACACTGCTCCATGATGTAGTAATATAACATGCAGAACCTTAGAAAATAAGTAAAGTGCAATCTTTGTTTGCACCAGTGGAACAATTTAAGGAATGAGCTGCCTACTTCAAGGTATTTTTTATTGCCAAATGCTGCTGTCCCACATATATTCTAGATCATTTCCACCCTTTAACAGCAAAAAGCAACTTGACGTTTCCAAAGAACTCATAAAGTTAAGGGTTAGAAGCCAACAGAAGTAGTTTGTTCCAGGATTCTTACTGAAAACCAAGTTTAGAAAGAAAGAAAGAAAGAAAGAAAGAAAGAAAGAAAGAAAGAAAGAAAGAAAGAAAGAAAGAAACCCTGAAAGGATTAATTGTAAAGAAATCCACAATAGGCTCAGCATGTGTCATGAAAAAGAAAAAATTAATACACCCGAAGGATGGGTTCTAACAGAATACAGTAAAAAGTAAATTACATTCCACCTGGAAAGGCACAGCAGCATGTTGAATTTAGTTGAGAGAGGCAGGAAAGAAATAATGACCTGAGGCATCAGATGCTTTTGAGCGCACAGGAGCAAATCACGCTTCCCTTCACTTTCAATAACGCCTAGTAATACCATAAATTGTCATTGGAAAAGGAAAAAAGATGGTAACCTTTAAATGTATATCTTATTACTAATAAATACAGCTTGCGTTCTTCAAGCATGGCCTTCAGAAATCCCTTGTCCCCAATCTGAACATTATTAATGTATATAAAGGAAGAAGACCTACACATGGGTGGGTTGCCCATTTTCATACATATATTCCTGGCTAACAATGCAAATACCCTGTCCTTCAACTGGGGCTGTTGGATGTAATTCTCACTGCCCAGCAGCCATCACATCTGGACTAGCTATGGTTATGAGACAGAATTCATGTCTTGAGTTTTTGAGTTACAGAGATTTTTAAAAAAGAAGTAATAAGGATGTCTTTGAGAAAGTATGCCAAATCACAACCTCACAATGAGTGAGTCTCTCCTGTCCTTCCCGTTGTGCTGCATAATTGGAACTGAATTAATGTAGGAAGGTGAAGCTTCAAGGGGAGTTGGGAGTTAAATATGAAGTCTGGAGCATTTAAACTATTTATTGTCTCTCCTGAGGGAACATAAAAACATAAGAAAAGCCATGCTGGATCAGACCAAGGGTCCAGCTAGTCCAGCATTGTGTTCACACAGTGGCCAACCAGCTGCCCACAGGAAACCCACAAGCAGGACATGAGTGCAACAGCACCCTCCCTCCCTTGTTTCCCAGCAACCAAAGTGCATGGGGAAACCTTTGCTCATGTGGAGGCCTCATGCATACACCAGAGCTCCTGAAAAGCTTTGGACTGCCAGTCTACAAATGGGTATACAAGTTAATTGGTTTCATCTATTGCAACTCACTATATCTTTCTGCTAATAAAATGGAAGATGTGAGCCTCTTTCTCCCCATGTAGTATTTTTAAAGAGTTGTGCTATTTGATATCACATCATATTGTTGATCTGATATGGGTTCACCTTTGAAATGTGCATGAATAATGCATTACGCCAAAATGGGTTACTGACTGGCACCCTGCAGAGGAGAGAACATATGGAATATACAGTATTTATGAACCCTTTACCTGCTACTAGCAATTATTCTTCAGATGATCATGGCAGATGATTCCTGCAATATTGCATGAGTTTGTGGAAATGCTTGGCATACAGCATTTATAGATTCTCTTTCTGACATTAGCACAGTAGATTTAGAGGGAATAAATAGTGTAAATTGTATCAGGTGTCTTGGATTACAACTAATACAAATGGATTAATGTCACCTTAATTTTTATTTGACTGTGTGGATTGGTATGTCATCGGGCTTTATAATGCTTCTGTACATTGCCAGGCCTATGCATCTTACCTTATCTCTCACAGAGATTTCAAGGAGAGGATAATGCGGGCTGAGATACAAAGAACAATGCAACTAGTCTAGTTTCAAGCATTCACAGTTGCTGTGTGGCTTGTTTTTCTCGGCCATGCACATGCCACATGGTAAACTGCCTTGGAAACTAAGTGGAGTTTCAAAACCTGTGTATGATATGGGGCATGGGGTTAGCTGTTCAAACAAAAAGTAGTAAAAATCTCACTAAGTTTACACAAGCTCCCTGCATGAGCTTAAGTAGCTCTTTGGATCTTGTTCCATATGCCCTATGTATTCTAAAATATTACAGTGTAATATTTTTACAGTGTAAAAAAATATTTTTACAGTGTTTTTACAGTGTAAAATATTACAGTGTAGTTACTTAGTAAGAAGGGCTTGCAACCAAAATATTACAGTGTGGAGTGCTCCAAGGTTCCAGCCAGCCAGCCAGCTATGCCCATTTCCTGGATACTCCATTCCATTCTCCCCTCTTCCCCACCCCCTCCAGTCAGCATTCTGTGCCCACCGAGTGTGCTCAGCCCTCATTAGGTTGTTTTGGATTCTCCCTCCTCTCTCTGTGTTTTTTCCTAAATATTGTTATACTTCTGCTGGCGGAGCGCTAGGGGCAGGCCATGCCAGGTAAGGGGAACAAGGGAGAGATGTGTAATATCTGTCCCCTGCTCTGGGCCTGTCCAGAGCCAAAGGATGGTTGGGGGAGGCGTGACCCCATCTTCTGGCCTTCGTTTGCTGCTCTGCAATGCCAGGTCTGTTACCCAGAAAACCTCCCTCATCCATGAGATGATCCTGGATGAGGGTGCAGACCCGGCATGTATTACGGAGACCTGGCTGGCCGAGGCTGCTGCTCCAACCCTTGCAGCCATGTGTCCAGCCAGATTTTCGTATGCACAGCAGCCAAGGGCTGGGGATCGGGGAGGGGGAGTGGCTGTTATCTACCGAGAGTCCTTGGTCTTCACCAGACCCCCTCTCCGGGAGACCAAGGCTGCTGAGTGCATGTACTGGAGGTTGGGCCCGAAGGGCAGTCTGGGGATTCTGCTCGTGTACCGTCCACCCCGCTGCACAACTGACTCCCTGGCCAAGGTGCCTGAGGTGGTCTCTGATGTGCGTGTGCAGTCCCCTAAATTGTTGATGCTGGGGGACTTCAATGTACATTCGGAGGCCATCCTCACAGGAGCACCTCGGGACTTCATGGAGACCATGGCCTCCTGAGAGCTGCGCCATATTCTAACTGGGCCCACCCATGTAGCCGGTTATGCACTAGACCTTGTGTTTGTTTCTGGAGAAGTGGGGAGTGATCTGAAAGTCGGGGGTATATCCACCACCCCCTTGTCATGGTCAGATCACTATCTGGTGACGTTGGACTTCTCGGTTCCACAACCCCTCCGCAGGGGTGGAGGACCCATTAAAATGGTCTGCCCCAGGCGTCTTATGGATCCAAATGGATTCCTGAACGCGCTTGGGGATTCTCTGGGTCACGCCAACGGCCACTCGGTCAAGACCCTGGTGGGTGGCTGGAATGCCGCAATCACTGGGGCATTAGATCGGGTGGCTCCGAAATGCCCTCTCCCCTTGAACAGGGCTCGGACTGCACCATGGTTCAATTCGCGGTTACGAGCTCTGAAACAGGAGGTGAGACGGCTAGAGCGCCGGTGGCGGAAGTCTCGCTCCAAAGACGATCAGACACGAGCTAGAGCTGTATCTTCAGCCTATCACGTGGCGGTGAAGGCAGCAAAAAAGGAATATTATGCTGCCTCCATCGCGTCTGCAGAGTGCTGTCCCAGGAGGCTGTTCCAAGTGGTCCGGAGCCTGGTCGGTCCTGTGGCTCCGGAACCACTGGAGCATTCTAAGGCCTCCTGTGAGGCCTTGGCAAGGCACTTTGCAGATAAAATTGATCAGATTAGGTGTGTTACTCTGCACACTGTGGATACAGTTAGTGAGCAAGAGGCGGCCTGTGGCAAACCGGTTTTGTGGGATCGGTTCCAGCTTCTTCCTCCTGATGAAGTGGACAAGGTGCTTTCATCTGTACGGCCGACCACCTGCTTACTTGATCCTTGCCCATCTTGGCTCATTATGGGCTGCAGAGAGAGACTGGGTGAGGGGATCAAGGCGGTGGTGAACGCCTCCCTTGAGGAGGGAGTGATGCCATCAGCCCTCAAGGAGGCAGTGATAAGACCGCTCTTAAAGAAGCCCCCCTTGGATCCTCAAGTTTTGAACAACTTTTGCCCAGTCTCAAATCTGCCATTTTGGGGCAAGGTGATTGAGCGGGTGGTGGCGATGCGGTTGAAGGCACACTTGGAAGAAACTGATTATCTAGACCCATTTCAGTCGGGCTTCAGGCCTGGGCATGGGACAGAAACGGCCTTGGTCGCCTTGGTAGATGATATGAGGAGGGCTCTGGATAGGGGTGAATGCTTCTTCCTTGTTCTCCTCGACCTCTCAGCGGCTTTCGATACCGTTGACCACGGTATCCTCCTGGACCGCCTGGAGGGATTGGGCATTGGAGACACCGTATTACGGTGGTTCCGGTCCTTCCTCTCCGGCAGGTACCAGAGGGTAGCTCTGGGAGAGGAGGTTTCGGACCCGTGGCCACTTACTTGTGGGGTGCCACAGGGTTCCATCCTCTCCCCGATGCTATTTAACATCTATGTGAAGCCGCTGGGGGCTATCATCAGGAGGTTTGGGGTGCAGTGTCATCAATATGCGGATGACACGCAGCTCTACCTCTCATTCAAATCTTCACCAAGGTTGGCTGTAGAATCCCTGTCCAAATGTCTGGAGACGGTGAGTGGCTGGATGGGGAGGAATAGGCTGAAGCTGAACCCTGACAAGACCGAGGTACTTTTGGTGGGAAACAAGAGGAGGCTGGGGGATGTTGACCTGGTGTTGAATGGGGTACGGCTACCCTTGAAAGACCAGGTCCACAGCCTGGGGGTCATTTTGGACTCCCAGCTGTCCATGGAGGCTCAGGTGTCAGCTGTGAGCCAGACAGCACTGTATCAACTCTATCTGATACGGTGGCTGCGCCCTTTCCTTCCCGACCATCTGCTCCCATCGGTAGTACATGCCCTGGTCTCCTCTCGTTTAGACTACTGTAATGCGCTCTACGTGGGGTTACCCTTGAAGACGGTTCGGAAACTGCAGCTGGTACAGAACGCGGCGGCTCGCCTGATTAAAGGCATCCGCCGGCGAGATCACATCACTCCAGTGCTGAAGGAGTTGCACTGGTTACCAGTCGTTTTCTGGGCCAAATTCAAGGTGTTGGTTTTGACCTTTAAAACCCTATATGGTTCCGGCCCAGCCTATCTTAAGGAGCGCCTCCAGCAGCACCAGACAGGCCGCTTAACAAGATCAGCCTCGGATGGCCTTCTCTCTGTCCCATCAGCCAGGACAGCTAGACTGGTGGGGATGAGGGAGAGGGCCTTTTCTGTGGTGGCCCCCACTCTGTGGAACTCCCTCCCTTGGGAACTCTGTCATGCCCCCTCTTTAATGAGCTTCTGTCGTGCATTAAAAACGTGGTTGTTCAGGCAGGCATTTGGGGTGGGTTAGGGTATTTTAGAAAATGTTTTTATTGTAGAATTTTATTGTTTTAAACTGTTTTATTGTATGTTGTACATCGCCCAGAGTGGCTGGGTGACCAGCCAGATGGGCAATTAATAAATTTAATAATAATAATAATAATAATAATAATAATACTTCTGCAAAATGTGGGGTTTCCACTAGCCTGCTAATACACCCCTCTTGTGAAAGGATGGTGCCATTTTGGCTACATAAGGATTGACTCTCAGAGAATGAGATCAGTATTAGCATATACAATAATACTGATCCTTTATTATTCTATATAATGAACAAATGAAGAAAATATATACTGATATAACTCCCTTCTTCCTACTGCACAGAGCAAAGATAGGTAAGAACAAAACACATTTCCCAGTGTAACAGAATGGACTTACCTCATGTTTTAAATCTATTGTAAAATCTGACTTTAGAGGTTCATTTTTCAGTCTCTTTGCAAGCCTGTGTAATAAACATAAAAGAATATGTAGAAATAAATTTGAGGTTCTTTACATCAAGCTAGCAAACCACTACCTAGTAACATAAAGGGTAACAATCAACATGACGGCCCCCAAGCATCTTCCCCAGCACTGTTGAGCCCACCCCGCTCCATGGTTTACTGGGTACCTATAGGCTATGAAACAGGCAGAACTAGAATGCAGATGGTTCAGATAACACAGCGAGTGTGATCATATGCAAGTGAGAGCACATTATCATGCCTACTTTGTGGCAGTGTTTGTGGCAAAGCCTTCATACTTCTCAGTCTCCACTGCATCCTCGAGTTGCTGTCCAGGTGGTGAATATCTTGTTAAAATCAGATCTATGGGCAGTACCCAACTGTGTCATTCCGTTAGCGCAATTGATATTGTGCTAGCAGAAACTAGGTTCCAAACTATGCGCAGGAAATCAACTAGTTACATTTGCGCAAGTGTGGTTGTGCAAGTGATTGTCCATTATGCTTGCACAACTGTTGTACAAGCAGTTGCACTTTCCAGTTGCGCAACAGGTTGCACAACCCTTTGCACAACCAAATAGGCAACCACTTGTGCAACAGAAAGTTTCAGAGGAGCTCTGCTAGTGCTAGAGTTTACAGAATGACACCACTGGATACTGCCCTAGGTGGGGATGTAGTGGAACACTTGGAGTCCTGCTATGACAAGTTTGCAAGGCACTCTGAGGATAAAATCACTCATGTCCACTTTGAACTTGGCACCAGTACTGATACAGTCAAGATGTCCAGGGCTCCATCTAGATCAGTTGTGTAGGATCAGTTTCACTGAGGATGTGGACAAAGTGCTTGAAGGGGTGCGACCAAACACCTGTACAGCTGGAGGAGATTAGGTGGATCCAAGAAGGAGTTAATGCTGTTTGTGGGAGGGGGTGGACCTGGGATGTTTTAACTATCCCCCAGTTGATAATACCCCCTTTTAGGGCATAGAGTAGTGGTGGCTCGACTTCAGATGCTTTGGAAATAAGCAGATTATCTAGACCCATTTCAATTCAACTTCAGGTTTGGGTATGGTACTGAAATGGCAATGGTTATCCTCATGGATGATCTCTGTTGGGAGAGAAGTGGGGAGAGCATCCCTTTTGATATCATCAACCATGGTATCTTGCTGAACTGCCTCTGAAGGTTGTGTGTCAACAGGCATGGTGATAATATGATAGTTCTGATCCTAGCTGCAAGGTCAGTTCCAGAAAGAAGCATTGGGGGTTTCTGCACAAGGGTCCATCTTATCTCCCATATATTTTAACATGTATATGAAGCTGCTGGGTAAGCTCACCAGAGGATTTTGAGTGAGTTGCCATCAATATGCTGATGACACCCAGCTCCAGTTCTGAGTCAGGTGAGGCTGTGCAGCTACTGAACCAGTGTCTGGATTTGGTAATGGGATGGATGAGGGCCAATAAACTGAAGCTGAATCTTGACAAACCAAGATTCAGGGTAGGTGGTTCTCATTTTTGGAAATTGGGTATGCAGCCCATTCTAGATGAGGTTGCAATTGTACTGAAAGAGCAGGTGCGTAGGTCAGGCACACTCCTTGATCCAGCTTTGTCACTTGAAGTCCAGGTGGCCTTTTACCAGCTACAACAGTTTCTGAAAAGGAATAGTCTAGCCATGGTGGTTCACACTCTGGTAACCTCTCAGTAGAATTACTGTACTATGTTGTACATGGGGCTGCTCTTGAAGATGACCTGGGAACTTCAGCTAGTATAGAATGTGACAAAATTTTAATAGGTATAGCAAGAAGGAACCTCATTACACCGATTCCGAAGGAGTTGCACTGGCTGCCTATTAGCTTCTGAGCCCAATTCAAAGTGGTGACTTTTAAAACCCCAAATGGCTTGGGAAAAAAGTATCTGAAGGAGTGCCTCTCCCTGTATCAGCCTGCCTGTATCTTAAGATTGTCAGGGGAGGCTCTTCTACAAGTACCTTGGGTAGATTATGTGACAAGAAAGTGTCCCAATTGTGGAATATCTTCACCATGGAAGTCTGATGCCAGCTCAAAACCTTCTTGTTTGTCCAGGCATTTTAACTGGATGACATGATCTCTGTGTGAAGTGTATTTGCTGCCCCCTTTCAGTTTCAGAAAGTTTCAGAATTCTTCAGCATATTCCAGAAGATACATTTTTTACTTCTAGAAGGCGTCACTGCTCATTAGTCAAGTATGCCTTGCTTTTTTATTGCTTTCCATCTGTATTTAATTCTCTATTGCCCAGATATTTTGGACACTTGGTTAGGATCTATATTTGTCTGTATACAAATAAACCAAAGTTATATGCAAACACCTGTTTCCCAAAATGTACATTTATGGAGTTTTAATTGCGTATTAATGCATTTTACAATACACTTGTGTGATAGTGCATGCAGTAAATGGAAATGGACTTTTAAGGGTTTATAGTTACCTAACATTGGATAAGAGCTCATTTGTGATCAAAGAGTCTTAGTACATTTTATATACATACAAACATAGAGAGATATTTAATGCTTAACATAATTTCCAAAGCACTTTATAAACACCCAACCGTGTAGTAAACAAATTTAGAAAAAATTACAAAACTGAGTTCTTACTTCTTTACAAGTGGAATACTAAGTGCCCAGCCAGCAGCAAAATCTGGAAATTTAAAAACTGTAGGGTTTTCTGCAAAGGCGTAATGGTGAATAATTGTAGATTCATCATCATGTAATGCTTTGCCTAAAAAAAATTCCTGCGGGAGAAGAGAGTCACTGTTGAAGGTATCAGGTGTATAATTTTAAGAAAGTTGAAGTGTCAAACTTAAAGGGCAGAGAGTCTTTTCATCTCCATTAAAGATCCATGGTCCATGGAACCCCACATGATTGACTGACTGAATAAATAAATAAATTTGACAGACACCACTAATTTTTTTATCCATCGGAGCTATGCTTCTTCCTTTAAACTTGAACACGCATATGAGGAAATAGTGGTTTGACAGGTAAAACTACTCACCCTGTAAACAAGAGGTAACAGACAGGTCCTTCATTCTTTGTTGACATACCACTGACTATTTTATATATGTGGGCAGAAGCATCAGCAACATTGGGTCTGCTAACACTCCTTTACTTACTGACACAAGGCAAGGTTAGGCTATAGTTCACGGATGTCATACTTCTCATACCACTTAAGACAGTGGTAAAGTGAGTGAAAAGTCAGGTAGTGCTTGATTAACTATTTAATCACAAACCTTCATCTAATGGACAAGCATTAAAACAGATCTTTTATTTTAATTCTACACTATCATTGCACTTCAGCTACTAGCCAGGTAAGCAATTGTGAATGAGGGAGTGTGCACTAGCCTGCTGTTTATTCATGTGACTTATAGTTGTCAACTGGAGGTTAACAATTAATGGAAGTACACTTTCATAACCAAAGGTGATAATTACTTTATCTTACTCACAGATTAGAACCCACTCAGAAACAATATGAACACTAAATCTCTCAAATTGGCACTGGGTTAGTTCGCACGATCCAAATAAGTCTCCATGGCTTATTTAAATCGCGGCACATGCTGGGCATGTGTGGGTCACAATTTCCATAATCACCACTTGGGCGTGGCTGTCATGTTGTCTGAATTCAGGAGGCATGGCATGTTGGAGGGGGAAATAACCCTCCAATAACCTATGCGCTGCTCTGAGTTATTAGATTATTTTGATTTGCAAACCAGGTCACTGTCTCCTTCTGGTTAAGGGAGTGGCAAATTTTGATCCTGAACATCTCTGAGTGGATCTTGGACACTGTGGCAAGTCAGAGGAATAAGACTCTTAGGATGTTGGTACCAAAACCGTATCTGCAATGTGATGTAGTTTCCTTGACATATCGATATATAAACTATGTCCATTAATTACTTTCAACTTCCATTGTGGTGTAACCTTTTGGCGTTAAGCATCTTCAGCCATAAGTGGGCTTCATAGCACCGTGTACATGCAAAGTAATAAAAATATCTATATTTCCCTTTTGTCCTTTCGTATTTCAAAACGTACTTCAAACCTAAGTACCCAATGCTACATTTTCACCTTAGACTTGTCATATCTTCTAAGTGTTTTCAGTAGCTTTACAATATATATTCTCGTATCTTCTTCACAGAAAAAAATCCAAGAAGAGTTTCTGCTATAAGCAACAGAAAACCTGAAAGAAGAAAGAAGTGGGTTTGTTGAAAAGATAGCTGAGGAAAGAATTGAGTATCTTCGATGCAAGAATAAAGGAAATATAAGGAGTCACGTGAACTGATTTTCATCAACAATAAACGAAAGGCTAATTAATGCAGCCAAAAAAATAACATTATGGCCCTTGCTCAGACATAATCTGAGAGCATGGTTTCCTACATGAACAGGCTGCAGTGTGCCTTGAGCTTGTGCATTGCCCTTCTCCTCCTGTTTCACACACTATATTGGAATCTTCCACTTCCAGTTGTAAACTAACCAAAGGTCCCCTAATGTCCAAACTTGGGGAAACTCAGGTCAGGGGGCCAAATACAGCTTTTCTGGGTTTCCACTCCACCCTCTGGGGTTCCCCAGATGGCCATGCCCCCTCCCCTGGCTCCACCCCCTTTCCACCAGTTGTTTGGTGGTTTCCCAGCTTTTGTTCAGTTCTTCCCCATTCCATAAGGTTGAAACACCTCTCCTAATGATTATAGTTGCTGGCAGTAAGAGCTTAAAGCTACAAGATGCTTGCATTTTTTTGTATTTTTTGGCTCCACACCTTTTGCCTTCAGCCCTACTTGCCATTGTAATGCAGCCCCTGAAAGCTTCTCCAAAACTGATTAGGCTTAAAGAGGTTCCCTATACCTGTCCTACGGCTTCAGCTGTACTTCACCATTGGTTACAAATCAGTCTTCTCCGAAGAGAAAAGCCTTTTGCTGAGTCTTAAAGATAGTGATGCACAGAGTAAGGTGGAGGCGGGGCGGGGCGGGGGGGAGAGGAGAGGAGGGCATCCCAAAGATGAGTAGAATTGAGAATGCATGCAGAACATAGAGACGGAAATCTTTGGTTCCAGCAAAAAAGGGGGCTGATAAACTACTTCTTTCAGCCACATTTTCACTGCAGATTACTTTGTTTCTATTGGTCACAGACATCTGACCTGGCCCAAACAGATGCCTCATAATTCATACCCATGTTTTGCACTTACTCGTGCATTAATGGTAGAATGGTCCATGCACCTTCGTGCTTGTCCATCTGATGAATAAGCAGAACTGTTGGCATCTCCTTTAAGAAAACCACAAAACATTTTTATGATCCACATATTAATAAAACAACTTCAGAAAACTCTGTTTTAAAATAACAGACCATCTTGGTTTCAGCTTTTTCCACAAAATGTATTCTTTGCAATTACCTATTTCTGAAGAATTATTTTTAATTAAACAACTCATAAATAATTCAAATTATCATCAGCATATTTTTTTTATCAGCCCAATTCTCACTCAAACAAGCTTTCACAGTACATCTATATTCAAATAAGCCTTAATTTTATTCCAAATCCACTGGTGCTTAAAACATTATATCAATGAAGTATGCACAAAATCCTGAAGGTGAACAAAATGCAGAATACTAGGCATAAAGGCTCTCCAAGCATGTATCCGCTGCTAGTCCCAAAGGACACACTTCTGCACGTTTTAGGTCTGTGAAAATGGGGTTGAGTTACAATTCTACCTGGACTAAGGTCCTTATGCTGGGTCATCCTTTTAATCTATAATTAACAGATGGTATGATGAAAAGACAGCCAAAACTCTGTCATAGCACACTATGTCAAAGCTGTAATAATATTCTCAAAATTGATACAAATTAAGCAAGGGAAAGAAAGTCAACCATTTTTACAACTCACTAAAGCAAGAAAAGAGTAGTAGTATTTTTTATTGTCTTGCATAACATTTCTAACCTGTACACACACATACTTCAGATTCTATCATGAGTTACACATATCCCAATGCAAGTAGAAAATTTACAGGTAAATAGTAACCTGGATTAAGTACACTTTTTCAGACACCTTCTATAGCCAAAACACCCTCCTCTACAGCGAAGTGTAAAAAAAAAACCATACCGGAAACTGTCATGTTTTAGGAGAAAGTTTCACACGTTTGAGTATCACTAAGTTGTTTGACTAACTAGGCAATACAACATTTCTTACAGAGGAATGCACTTGCTTGTGGGTCTGGCAGGTATTGTATTGACAATAAATATGAATCAAAATAACTTGAGAGAAGGTCTTCATAAAAACTTATCTTACATCTTCAAAAAATCAAACAATATTTACACGATAACAAGATATGGTATGATAGCATGGAATATATACAAAAAATGCAACTAGTGAGAAGTAACCAGCAAACACATTTCAAAAGCTTTCAACAAATACTCAAGCTTTCTAAGGAACACACCTTTCACAAACCAAAAACTCTTTCTTACTCACGCAATCTTTCTGAGCTGTCCCAAAGGAGAACAGAAAGAAGTCAAAATGAGGTCATGAGGAGCTTTCCTGACTAAAGATCCAGGTGGGTTCTGGTAGAAGAATAAGGTTGTCTGAATGCCCTCTATGTTATATGATATATTCCTGATAAGTTTGCATGCAATAACTACCTTTTTAAAGAGTTATTTGAAAATCATTTCTTGACAATGGATTGTTTAACTTTTAAGTTATGTCTTCAAACAATAATGTTTACTTGCTCTGCTACCAAAGAATGGACAGTATCCAAGTGGGCCATTCTGCAAGCGGGGCCCACTACTGATTCTGGCCCGCAACCTGGGCCACCATGAACTCCGTTCCATAAATGGCACCCGCTACTTGCCCAATGGGGATTGAGCTCTTCCTTTAGGAAGCCCGGAAACAAGGGGAAACACTATTTTCTGGATTGGGACAGGTCAGCGGAGCTCCCTTATGAGAGCTCTGCTGACATGCCCCATTCCAGAAACAAGCATTTCCACTTGTTTCTGGTTCCTAGAGGAAGTGCTAAATCCCTGCTGTGCAAGTGGTGGGTGCTAAGTAAGGAATGGAATTGGTTGTGGCCCCTTTTATTTCTTTACATTTTTATATGTTTATTTCTTTACTTTTTTAATTTACCTTTTAATTTACTTTTATTATTTGTTTTTAAATTATTATTAACATTTATATACCACCTTATCTGATAAAAAGCTATCAAGGAAGTATACAACAATTTAAAACAAGAAAACCCTGAAACAATTTAAAAAGAACATTAAAATCATTAAGGGCACAATCCTATGGCTGCTAGGCAGCGGCTAGACAGCCACAGGATTGTAGGTTTCTGGGAACCAACCTCAGAGCCCATGCTCTGAGGTCGGATCCTGGAGAACCACCTCTCTACCCCCTCCCCCACTGCCTCGTAAGTAGCACGGATCATCCCCACACTCCACACTCTTAACAGTGGTGTGGAGCGGAGCAAAAGGGGGCATTCCCGGGGGTGGTGTGGGGAGTGTGGAAGTGCTGGTATGGCACTTCCTATGTGTCATCTGGCCTCCCCACCCTGCGCTCCAGTGTCCCGTGACTAGACAGCCGAAATTGGCCATCTAGCTGCGAATGCAGGGTGACTGGAGCATGGAGGAGATGATCCCCACCACGCTCCTCCCACCATGCATTGGATAGGTGGTTGCCTCCGAGTTCAGAGGCAGCTGCCTATCCCCATAGGATTGCTCCCTCCAACTTTAATAACTACACATTTTAAAAAGCTTAATGGAAAAGATGTATCTTTACACCATTTCTAAAGTCCAAGACAGTGTGGGTGAATTGTAATTCTTGAGGGAGTGCATTCCATAGTTGGGGGCAAATCATAGCTGAGTCTCCTTCCTTTACCCCATTGTCTTCGGGCTAGCTTAACAATTTACTCCATTTACTCTAAAAATATCCCTTCTCTTTTTCATTCATTTCAAAATCATAAGCAAGAAATACTAACCATGTAATCTTTACTTCTTGACTAATTAGCTTTCCTTAAATTCCATCCTTATCAAAGCACTTTTCTAAGCTTCCTAGAGATAGCAGATGCTACAATGCCCAAAGTGTAATCTGACATAAACATTTGAGTTGTTGTTGTTATTTACATTTCTATACTGCCCAATAGCCAAAGCTCTCTGGGCAGTTTACAAAGAGTTAACCAGAAGACAGCTATCCAATGACAGGGTAAAAAGGTAGACACAAAAAGTCATCTCTATTGAATCAAGCTAAACTAAGAAAGGACTCATATTTCATATTCTCTCCTTACTTTTCTAGGAGGTTATACCTAACAATAATCCAGTCATGTGGCTAAAATGATTAAGATGCCATGCCACCAAAATCAGCAGTGAGGTGATGGGTGCATCTGAAGAGAGGGGGGCCTATGTGCGGCTAGGGGCATGCATGTTGCCAATATCTGACTTAGACTGACTAAGAGAGCAATCCTATGGTCCCTGGGAGAGCATCTCAGGGACCAAAAGATGGCTCATAAACCCCCTCTGAGGTCAGAGACAGCACTCCGTCCTCAGAAGGGGGAGCTGGTGTGGAGAGAACCACACTGGCTGCTTCTCCAAAGTCAGAAAAGCAACCTCGGAGGCTCAGGAAAGGGGGCATTCTGGTGGGCAGGGAGGAGAGGGAGACCGGAGAGGCCAGGATACAAGTTATACTGAGCCTCCTCCAGCCTTCTTCCCTCCCCCTCTGAAGTGTCCTCACTAGACAGGCTCAAAAGCCCATCTAGCAAAAATGCAGGAGATTGGAGGACAGGGAGGTAAAGATTGCCTCTGCTGTTCCTCTTGCCCTGCCGGCCTCAGCCCAGTACAGCATAGGAAACTCAGAAGCCTCTGAGTTTGGGGTTTCTGAGTGGCGAGGGTGCAATTGATAGGATTGGGCCCTAAAAGTATCAAGCTAATACAAAGACAACATTGCTCCTGTTATGTTGTCTCCAGTGAACTCACTACACAATTCAGGGTGCAATCTTATTGAGATAGATGATCGCCTCTGAAGCCTATCCAAAGCAGGGTGCTGAAGCACGGAGGAGATGATTCCTTCCGTGCTCTGGCTGCCCTGCAGTTTTCCTTAGACCCCTTATTTTGGGTGTCTAAGCATGGCTTCAGGGAAGGGGCAGGAACGGGGCTGGAGACCGCATAAGAAACTGTCTAAAACACCTTCCGCAGTCTCCTCCCCTCCCCACCCCAGGGAACGCCCCCCCCCCTTTTGCCCTGTCCATGCTCCGTGTTATGAGCACGGACAGGCACAGAGGGGCAGCTGCCCTGGTTCTCTCCACCCCAGCCTATGAGGGGGTGGGGAGCATGGTTTCTTGGCTACAGGCTCATAGCACTGTCTACAAACTCGGAGCTGGAAACTGGAAAATCCTATGGGACATAGGATTCCTCTCTCTGTGAGTTTCAATTCAGCACTTTCATGCTGGAGTTTCCCTTTGAATTGCAACTTATAAAAAATCAGTTCTGTTCATTTGAGCCTAAAAAGAAAAAAAAAAGTTTTCTGTTCAACTATAGATGTTAATTTACCCAGCAGTTTTAAGATGAGTGCATTATCACCAGTATCTGCTGCTCTGAAGGGTTATTTTGTGTACATTTAATTCAATTGTCACATACTTTTTTGTGCCCTCTAGCCCACAAAAGCTGATGCCATAATAAAATGTTAGCCTTTCATAAGCAAACTCATCTGAAATAGTATTATAAAATATGATCTACTATTTTTAAATCCTTCAAAAATCATAGATATTATGGAACATATGTATATCTTATAGTTGCATCCCACTCCCCATTACAATATACTGTTTCTGCCCATATTAAAATGACACCAACAATACTAAATGGTTCTTTTCAAAATGAATCTGACATTTCCTCTTCAGAGAAAATTGTAGTCCTTTGGATTTCCTTCTTTAAAAAACTGACTAAAATGATAATCTGATCATATAATAAATTTGGGTTATTTCTTGAAAACATGCAAAAGAATTAATCTGCTAAATTCAGTTCAATTAAAGATCCCCCCTTCTTCAATAAATTAAAAAGAAGATTGTTAGCCAGACCACAGCCAGCCTTTGACTGGTTTAATTGGTCAGAGAGTCAGCAAGGTGAGAGGAACCCACACCCTCCCTTGGAAATTTTGCAAAGGAAAATAAAGCTTGAGAAACTCCAGAAAAACTCAAGACAAGAGAAATATTATCATGTTCGTCATCATCACCGTCTTTGACAAACATGTCTGAACTGACATGAGCTGGTTCAGCCCTAAAAAAAGCTCATCTTAATAAATTATAGTTTATTAAGATGAACATGAATGACGGATCCACACACTCTCACCTTTGTCTAACTGTGCAATGGTTTTCAGCACTTGTAGCCTGTTTTTGAAAAAAGTATTTCATTTTAAATATACATTTTATACACACATACACACGCACACACCCACTCACTCACTCCTCAAGGTGCTTTACAAGATAAACATTTTAAAACAGTAACATATAAAAATACAGCTAAATAAAACAGCAACATAAACATTTAAGCTAACAGCAGCAATAATGTGGGGAAACCTCAGGCCCAGGAGCCAAATCCAGTCCTCCAGGGTTCCCCAGAGGGACATGTCCCCTTCCCCTTTTCCCTAACTACTGATGGTTTGGTGGTTTCCCAGCATTTGTATAGTTCTTTCCCCATTCCAAAAGGTTGAAATGCCTCTCCTCAGGCATTTTAGTGGAAGTAACATTAAAAAAAACGAAGATCATGGCATCACTTCCTGGCATATGGAAGGGGAAGAAATGGAAGCAGTGACAGATTTTATTTTCTTGGGCTTCCAGATCACCGCAGATGGTGACTGTAGCCATGAAATTAAAAGACGCTTGCTCCTTGGAAGGAAAGCTATGGCAAACCTAGACAGCATAGTAAGAAGCAGACACATCACCTTGCCGACAAAGGTCCGTCTAATCAAAGCTATGGTTTTCCCAGTAGTAATGTATGGCTGTGAGAGCTGGACTCTAAGGAAGGCTGAGCGCCAAAGAATTGATGCTTTCGAACTGTGGTGCTGGAGAAGACTCTTACGAGTCCCCTGGACTGCAAGGAGGTCAAATCAGTCCATCCTCAAGGAAATCAACCCAGAGTGCTCATTGGAAGGACAGAGACTGAAGCTGAAGCTCAAATATTTTGGCCACCTAATGCGAAGAGAAAACTCTCTGGAAAAGACCCTGATGCTGGGAAAGACTGAAGGCAAAAGGAGAAGGGGACGGCAGAGGATGAGATGGCTAGATAGCATCACTGATGCAATGAATATGGACTTGAGCACGCTCCGGGAGAGAGCGCAGGACAGGAAAGCCTGGCATGCTATGGTCCATGGGTCACGAAGAGTCGGACACGACTGAACAACAACAAGAGCTTTGAGCTACAATATACTGCAGGGGTGTGTTTTTGTTTTGTTTTTTGTATTTTTGGCCCTGCCTGCTTTGCCTTCGGTCCTGTCCACCACTAGAATCAGCCTCTGAGACCTCTGAAATTGAATTTGGCCCTCAGTCTGAAAGAGGTTCTCCAACCCTGCTTTAAAAGCAGAAAGGAACATCCAGGATTTAAGGCCTGTTTAAAAATGGGGAGGGACAGAGCCATGCACACATGCCATGGTAGGGAACTCTACAAGGATGGGGCCACCAGAGGAACTGCCCTGTCTCTTGTGCCTGCCAACCTAATACATCTTATTGGCAAGCATGTGAGCAGGACCTCCATGGCCAATCTTAGGGCCCAGGCAAGTTCATATAGGCTCTGCTGGTGCTTCAAATAACCTGGACCCAAGCTAGCTTCAGTGTTTCTATCCTGGTTTGTTTAAACCAGTTTTCTGTTACACCCAAAACAGAAAACTATAGCTTTATCTAGGCTTACTAAACAGGATAGGAAAGCAGAATATGATCCTGCTTTCATATCTTGGTTTGTAGCCCAAGATTAAGTCACAGTTTCTCAGTTCAGATGAAACAAGACAGAAACACTGAAGTCAGTGTGCAAGGGAAGGGGGAAGTACCTGGGTCTGATATACATTCTCAATACACTAAGGTTTATTAAACCAAGTTTGTTACATCTGAACCAGACCTTTACAGAAAGCCAAGGAACAAATATACAGTCAATTTCTATCAGCTCACTATGCTTTTATAGAGAAACAGACCTCAGGGTATCTGAATTCTATATACTCAGCACTGGAGAAGAAGAAATAAATACCAGATACCTCCACGGATACTGTACTTTTGATTTAGTAATGTTGGCAGCCCTAGGAATCTATGCAAAGGGTAGGATATAAATTCCCATAATTAACAAAATATGCATATATCTTTTAATCATTTTTAAATCGGGGCATTTATTCCAACTATTTCATTAACAGTCCTACCAATCATGTACACTTCTGCGTCTCTCATAAAATATCCAACATTCATTATCACCAGTGTGGGTTTTCTACTAGGATCAATGTAGGAAAAAATCTATTTATAGCTGAGGAAACATGCATGCTATGGCTCCATGTCAAACATTTCCCTTCAAGTAGAAGAGTATATGCTTCTTATCTCAGCAGCCTTTTAAGAGGGGAAAAAATGGAGAACTACATGAGAAACTTCCAGCAAACAGTTTGGTTTTTGTCTGAAAGAAACTGGCTGAGCCCTGGTATTAAAAAACAAAACAAAACATTTCAAATGTATTTGTATGCCCCATTTCTATACCAAGCTTCAGAAATTTTCCTTTTGGTTTTACCATTGTGACAACTAAGAATATATTCTGCAATTTTACCTGGTTGTTTTAGGATTTCAAAATTTCCCCCTGCTCAAAAATACTTTTTGCCATTTTACAATTATCCTGATTTATTTACTTATTTTTTACATGTATACCCATCTTTCTCCAAAGAGTTCAGAGTGGTTTACACATGGTTCCCCAGTATGCATCTTATAGTATGAATCAGGCAACTTATAGGATCAGACCTGCTTAGCTTCAGCCAGTAAAAGTGGGTCAAATGCCTTCAGACCATTATCTAGTCATTTTGAGAATTTAATTCCTTGGCTCCTACTCATAGACTGCACTCTTCCAGGCAGCAATCAAATCAACAGGACACAAGCAATTAATGATTAATTGATTAATGAGATTTAGAGAGATTTAGAGATGGGCATCTTTAAAGCGGAGTTTGTCGGGTAAGGTAAATATACTTAAGATGAATACTATACCTCAGATTGTTTATGTTATACGTGGAGTAGGATTCCCTTATCTATAACTGGCAAATATTTTCAGAAAAGCAATGCTTAAGTTTTGTAAATTGGGGGGGAGGGGGTCCTCCCTGCCAAGATTATCACTGAAAGGATGCAACTTCCAACTAAAGAACGTGGATTTGGTTTTCCAAATCTTGCTTTATATCATCAGGCTTATCTGCTGATTCATACTGAATTTTGGTCTTTCCCATCTGCATGGGATCTTCTGCCTTGGTCAGTTTTGGAATCTTCTTGTCTGCTTCCTCTCCCTAAATGGATAGCATTAGGTCCCAGTCATACAAGAATGCATAGGTTCCCCCCACAGTTTCTATAGTTAGAGATGTGTGGAATATAATGCCAAATCAATTACACTTCGATATGTTTTCTCATGCTAAATTGACTTTATGGGGCAATCCAGATCTAAAAATTGGTAAGAAAAAGTTGTTTGTGGCAGAAACGGACAGATAAAGGAATTTTTACTTTGGATCAACTGTTGGATGCTGCTGCTGAGTTCTTGTTGTTTCTCTTCTGCATGTCAAATGTGACTTGCCAGTTACGGCTGAATGGCAAATACTTGCATTTGTTAGTATCTAGGTTTGGCCCAGCTACTTTTACAGCGGCAGATTCTCCATCACTATTGGAACCACTTATTGAGGCTGGTCAGGCAAAGCAACCCATGATCCAGGTCTAGAAATACTTGTTACTGGTGAATAAATATGATATATAGGGTTTTAAGCAGGAATGGAATAGGGAATTGGATTATCCCATTCTGCCTAATCAGCGGATCACTGCTTTGGTGTCTATACCTGTCGCGTCTATGGATCTTAGGCTGTGTGTTATTCTGCAAAAACATTTGTTTCATGTCTATTGGACACCACAATGCCTCTTTAATAAGGGATTGTCTAATTCAGCTAATTGCTGGCTGTGAAATGCAGCTAATGCTTCCTTAAGACATATGCTTTGGCAATGCCCAGTAGTTACTTCTTTTTGGGAGAAGGCTATTATACAGACAAATTTTGTACTGGAACAGTCTTTCCTATTCACTGATGTACATACTCTTTTAAATTACTTAGCCGCTTCAAGGAAGGTAATGAATGGTCAGTGTAAATGGAATCATAGAATCATAGGGTTCTACAAGGTCATCGAGTCCAACCCCATGCTCAATGCATCTCGGTGCCCTTTTGACAGCGAAAAGACTGGTATTATAAGACTGGAAGGATAAACACTTACCTCCTATAATGCAAGAGACTGAGGACCTTACAACATTTTCAACACTTAAACGGGTAGCATATAGACACCACCCTCAAATGGATACTTATTTGGATATCTGCCCTGCTTTTGGTGAAGCCTATGTATAATTGCTAGAAATTTGTATTTTCTTAGATATACGTTTTGTAGATATTTATTGCTACTGATATATACAAATGAATGTATGTATATTTTTAAAAACCCTCAAAAAATAGAGAGAAAAAGACAGGAGACAGGCAAGCAGTTCTCTTTCTTGTCCATCCAATTCTATTTCTGGGAAAGGATTAAAAAAACTTTGCATCAAGTACCTCTGGCCCAATGGAGTTTTAGATGTGTTTCTTAGGGCGCAATCCTATGGCCGCTAGACAGCGTCTAGACAGCCACAAGATTTTTCAGTTTATGGGAACTGAACTCAGAGCCAGTACTCTGAGCTTGGTTCCCAGAAATCTGACTCCCTCCCCCGCTGCCTTGTAGGAGGTGTGGGTTGTCCCCAGCTCCGTGTTCATAAAAACAGTGCAGAGTGGCCAAAAATGGGGCATTTTGGGGGCTGGGGGAGGACTGTGGAAGCACCGCTATGATGCTTCCTATGCACCATGTGGCCTCCCCTCCCCTCACTTCAAGGCACCCTGACTAGATAGCCGAAATTGGCCATCTAGCCACAAATGCAGGGCAGCCAGAGCACAGAGGAGATCCCTTCCATGCTCCACCCACCCTGCATTAGTCAGTCGCCTCCGAGTTCGGAGATGGAAGACTATCCCCATAGGATTGTGCCCTTAAAGTGTTTCCTCTCGTGCTGCAGGGCAAGCCACTTTGGAAAATTGTGGGGGTTTATTTTCATCTATCTCAGGTTACAATATCAACGTACTGTTCAGGTTTATTGCTCAGTGAGCATCTTCTGACAATTGTGATTTTTTAAAACAGTTTTTTAAAAATGCATTTTTAATTACTGTTTTCACTGAACAGTTAAACAAAACTTTAAACATTACTTTAGAGTACAAGTACTTATTATACTGCATAAGCATCCAGATTCAGTACTGTGGTGCCAAAGTTACACCAGATATAAAGAGTTCCACAAGTTATACATATATTCAAATGTCTAAGATATTACATCCCTCCAAAATAATCTCTGTGTGACTGGTGGCTTGAGTCGTTTTCTTTTTTGTTAACAAATGGTGAGAATAGAAGCCATGTCTATAAAACTGTCTTACTTGTTCAGTCATTCAGTCATGTCCGACTCTTCGTGACCCCATGGACCATAGCACGCTAGGCCTTCCTGTCCTGCGCTCTCTCCCGGAGCGTACTCAAGTTCATATTCATTGCATCAGTGATGGTATCTAGCCATCTCATCCTCTGCCATCCCCTTCTCCTTTTGCCTTCAGTCTTTCCCAACATCAGGGTTTTTTCCAGAGAGTTTTCTCTTTGCATTAGGTGAGCAGTCAGGGTTGATTTCCTTTAGGATGGACTGATTGGACCTCCTTGCAGTCCAGGGGACTCGTAAGAGTCTTCTCCAGCACCACAGTTCGAAAGAAAATAAAATCTGTCACTGCTTCCATTTCTTCCCCTTCCATATGCCAGGAAGTGATGGGGCCAGATGCCATGATCTTCGTTTTTTTAATGTTGAGTTTCAAACCAGCTTTTGCACTCTCCTCTTTCACCCTCAACAAGAGGCTCTTTAGATCCTCTTCGCTTTCTGCCATTAGGGTGATGTCGTCTGCATATCGGAGGTTGTTGATAATTCTCCTGGCAATCTTAATTCCGACCTGTGATTCATCCAACCCAGCGTTTCTCATGATGTACTCTGCATATAAGTTAAATAAGCAGGGCAACAATATGCAGCCTTGTCGTACTCTGTTGCCAATTTTGAACCAATCGGTTGTTCCATGTCTTGTTCTTAATGTTGCTTCTTGACCCTCGTACAGGTTTCTCAGGAGACAGGTAAGGTGGTCTGGTACTCCCATCACTTTAAGAATTTGCCACAGTTTGTTGTGATCCACACAATCAAAGGCTTTAGCCTAGTCAATGAAGCAGAAATAGATGTTTTTCTGGAATTCTCTTGCTTTCTCCATGATCCAGCAAATGTTGGCAATTTGATCTCTAGTTCCTCTGCCTCTTCGAAACCCCGCTTGTACTTCCGGTAGTTCTTGGTTCGCATACTGCTGAAGCCTAGCTTGTAGGATTTTGAGCATCACCTTGCTGGTCATCCCCCTAATCCATCTACTGTCATGAGTGAGCTTCTTGGCTAATGCCACTTGCCAAATCCTGGTATAGCACCCTTGGACTGTATATCCTGACTTGGTTTTCCACTCTTTTGCTATCTCCATATGTGCTACTGCTAATAAGAGAGAGACTAATTCTTTATGGCTTACATACACATTACATCATCACAAATGGATAAAAGTGCTTATAATGGTTTTGTGCAATTGTTGATGTGTCATGCCTGAAATTTCTTTAAAGTTGTTTGACCAAAATGCTTGCACATAAACATCTCCACACCACATGTGCATTAGTGTTTCCCTGGAATGAGATCCTCTCCAGCATAATGACAATAGCTCTCAGTTTATGTGGCATAATCTCACTGTGGTGAGGTGGCAGCTATAAACCACATTTAGACTGGGCTGATGTGGTTCTTAATGGTTCCTAGCACCACATTGATTTCCAGCTTGCTTCCAGTATTTTTGTTCCCAATCACTCTCCCAAACTTCCTTTAACCTCCATGAATCCCCATATACCTCTGCTGCCATTCATAGATATACTCCTTCAAATTGAATGCGGTGGTTTTCAGTCAGTGTTAAAGGCCACTGAGTTGAAATGAGCAGCCAGTTAGGCTTTCTTCACATGGAGCTTTTATCCTGCGATTGAGATTGCTCCTTCACAGAAGCTGGTGGGCTCTTTACATGATGCTGTGAACCTCCAAGGCGTCTCCTGCACTAAATGTCCTTTGTTCTGTTTTTAAATTGATCACAGATAATGAGCTATCAAATTACCCCATTGTGTTCCGCTTGAGTTCCCTCCATGAAAAAGAGGAAAAGCAGGAGAAGCAAGATCAATGAACGGTAATGGAAGACTCAGATATGGGGAGGAGGGGGAAAGGGGAGGGGGGAAAGGAAGCGGGTGAAAAAAGGAGTCGTTGTGATCCTGCATTTAAAACAGGAGCAGAAAAACCCATTTTAAATGCAGGATTTTAGGCTAGTACAGAGATGCCCTTAGTTTGCTTTCCCCTGTAATTCTCTTAATATTTTATCCTCTGTTACTGGTCTTTGTTTTTCAAACAAGTCCTCTTAATCTGTCAGTACCACCTAATTCCCAATCCATGTACATTGCATATGTACTTGAATCTTGAAATTGAGGATGATCTAGGAAATACAGTAAGGTAGAGGTCGGTGGAACAAAAACTTTAACCTACCTTTCCCATGTAGATGAACCCACATGCAAGAAGGGTTTCTCAATTATGGCAAGAATACTGTGCTTAAGAGGCTGAAATGAGAGTTCTTGAATCAATGGTATTTGATTAACAACTTCTGTATTTCTTTGTCATTTTGAATGAGGTGTATCAATTGCTTTACTGGTGCACCATCATAGTATATTTTTAGATTGGGGAAGCATAGCCCCACTTTTAGGTGCCTATACCTATTTTGAACCCCCCATAATACAAAATGTTTCCAGCTTTTTTGCCATTTCTAAAAGTTTTCAGCTATAGTTTTTATAGGGAGAGTTTGAACGGGAAATAAAAAACTTGGGTAGACATATCATCGTGATGAGTGCTATTTTTCCAAGCAAAGATAGGTTTAGTCCTTTCCATTCCTTTGTTGTTGTTCAGTCATTCAGTCGTGTACGACTCTTCGTGACCCCATGGACGCTCTCCCGGAGCGTGCTGAAGTCCATATTCATTGCATCAGTGATGCTATCTAGCCATCTCATCCTCTGTCATCCCCTTCTCCTTTTGCCTTCAGTCTTTCCCAGCATCAGGATCTTTTCTAGAGAGTTTTCTCTTCTCATTAGGTGGCCAAAATATTTGAGCTTCAGCTTCAGTATCTGTCCTTCCAATGAGCACTCCAGGTTGATTTCCTTTAGGATGGACTGATTTGACCTCCTTGCAGTCCAGGGGACTCGTAAGAGTCTTCTCCAGCACCACAGTTCGAAAACATCAGTTCTTTGGCGCTCAGCCTTCCTTATAGTCCAGCTCTCACAGCCATACATTACTACTGGGAAAACCATAGCTTTGATTAGATGGACCTTTGTCGGCAAGGTGATGTCTCTGCTTCTTACTATGCTGTCTAGGTTTGCCATAGCTTTCCTCCCAAGGAGCAAGCGTCTTTTAATTTCATGGCTACAGTCACTGTCTGCAGTGATCTTGGAGCCCAAGAAAATAAAATCTGTCACTGCTTCCATTTCTTCCCCTTCCATATGCCAGGAAGTGATGGGGCCAGATGACATGATCTTTGTTTTTTTAATGTTGAGTTTCAAACCAGCTTTTGCACTCTCCACTTTCACCCTCAACAAGAGGCTCTTTAGATCCTCTTCGCTTTCTGCCATTAGGGTGGTATCGTCTGCGTATCTGAGGTTGTTGATAATGCTCCTGGCAATCTTAATTCCGACCTGTGATTCATCCAACCTGGCGTTTCTCATGATGTACTCTGCATATAAGTTAAACAAGCAGGGCGACAATATGCAGCCTTGTCGTACTCCTTTCCCAATTTTGAACCAATCGGTTGTTCCATGTCTGGTTCTTACTGTTGCTTCTTGATCCTCGTACAAATTTCTCAGGAGACAGGTAAGGTGGTCTGGTACCCCCATCTCTTTCAGAATTTGCCACAGTTTGTTGTGATCCACACAATTAAAGGCTTTAGCGTAGTCAATGAAGCAGAAATAGACGTTTTTCTGGAATTCTCTCGCTTTCTCCATGATCCAGCGAAAGTTGGCGATTTGATCTCTAGTTCTTCTGCCTCTTCGAAACCCAGCTTGTACTTCTGGTAGTTTTCCCTTCCGTTAGTTCCTTTTAAATGTCATGAATTACTGGGTTAAAAGTTCCTTTTACAATTATGGTATTTTAACAGCATATTATTATTATGGTTTCACTGTGGTATTGCCACCTTTATTGTCCTTCTAGTATTCAGCCTGCTTCCTTTGTACACATTTTGTGTGATATCTCTTTTCTGTTTTTGTTTAATGATTTGTGCTTTACAGCCAGCAACAGTTACTCAGTGGTAGCGTGCATGCTTTGCATGCAGAAGGTTGCAAATTCAATTAATGGAATTTCCAGTTAAAAAGAATCAGGTAGTAGATGATGGGAATAACCCCTGCCTGAGACCCTGGAGAAGACAGTGCTAGGCCTGATGGAGAGATACTCTGTCTCAGCATAAGGCAGCTTCTTATGCTCTTTCATCTGTCTATGTTCTTATATCTAATGAAGCTTGTAAATCCTGAGAATAAATATTGACCCACAGAAGAGCCACACATACATAATGTGTGATACTGAGGATGATATGTGGGTGGGTGAGTTCTCTCTGCAGAATTCTGGCACAAACACAAATCAGTTGATTATCAGCTTGCACTGGGTCAGTTATATTTCTACACCATAAAACGGGCCGTGGGAGGGCCATTCTATGGTTCATTCATGCTAGAATCATAAGACTTCAAAGCAAGCTTGCTTATTTATTTAAAATATTTATATGCCACCCTTAATCATGTTCTCAGGGCTGCTTACAGCAAGATAAAAAAATACATACAATAAGTCAATAAAACACATAAAAACAGCATTAAAAACATTGTCCACATATAACAAATGTAAAGCCGGTACAGATTTGATTCTAGCTTATTATCCTGGTGGTTAATTAACATTATGCCACAGTTGCCTGGTTAAGATATAGCAGAGGACTCTGGCTTGATGCAAGCCGGGATCTCCACAATGAAGCTAGCGCATGATGTGAGGAAGGGAGGGGAAAGGGAGCAGGGAGAAGCATGTGGCCATGGCACTTGTCCATGGCTTTATAAGACGTGGTTTATGAAGCCAGGGACAAACGTTCAGATGTTGTTACTGTTTCAGTGTACAGTTATGACTGGTGGTACCATGCTGCTATTGTATGTTTATGTAGGATGTCTTGTTGGCATATCAGTATATGTTGGTGCTGAAGCATGAGCCATAGCCACCAATATCAGAACTTATGCAGTGGCACTGTACAAACCTGTTGCATGGTGCCGAATTCTCCAATAAGAGGGTATAAGAAAGCTTGTGGTACTTAACTTGTTCCATCTATGTAGCATCCCAAAGGAATCCTCTATGCCTACTACATTAGTAATATTAGAATTTCAGCTTGATAGGTAAAGTAACAGGATGGATCTGCTCAACTGCCTTGCAATGGTGTCACTGTAGTTATAGTGATATTCATTATTCTGTGTTCTGTGTAGACTACCCATATCTGTAGGGCTGTGGTGATTATAATTTACTATTGTTTATAACCTGCAGCTTGTCATGTTTATTCAAATACTGTGGCTCCGAAATACTCAGAGATGCACTTGCGTTGTGTCTGTTTTTCCCATATCATCCATTGTTTTACGTGGTGTTTGCAGGAACTGGCTGAACATACTTTCAAAGATCCAAATCTATTAAAACAAAGTATTTAAAAAAAAATATAAGGATAAAATGAGTTGGGGACTAAACTTGAAACTGATGTGAATTTGAGAGTGAACTCCTTAATTTCTTAATCTAAATATTTGTGACTTCAAATATTTTCATTTTTCTGTATGGAAAACATCTTAATCGTCAGGACAGGACAGTAAAAATGTGAAATTACCTAAGAGATCTATGTGAATTAATTGCCCCAGGCTTATGAAACTCATTTTGATTTTGGAGGCTTAGGCTAATTCTCTTAGGCTCCTTTGGGATGCTCAGACTATCATTGGATTAAAGTCAGTGACTGGGAATATAAAATGATTAGGTTGCTATAAATTCCACATATTACTTGTTGTTTGCTCCAGGCTGTACAGGCAATTTGGCAGCCTGCCTGCAATTACACTGTTCATTTAAATTCAGGGTGTAGTTGGAAGGACTAAATGCATTTATATTTCTGCTGTTTTGAATATAGAGTCCATTACTAGAATTATATTCTAATAGAATTCTGTCTCTTCGAAAATAGCATGTAGCTGACAATCTTATACATATGGAAGATTTTCATATTTTAAAGCTCTGCTCAGTTGCAAAACCTGGTATACAATACTTAACAAACTTCAATATTTTTATATATGAAAGCAGATTGTTTCTTTCATGTGAAAATTGCAAGGATATTATCTCAATTAATTCTGCTCCTGAATAAATAATGCAACATTAGTATAATTATATTATTTCAATAAAGTTGAAAAGCATGCAAAATTTAAAAAGAGATTTACTAAAATGATGTTAAATTATCACATCAGAAATTAAGGTTAACATGCTTGGGTTCAGAGCAATTGGGATTGGAACTCTCCGTCATTTGCTGTAATAAATTTGCTAGGCACTTCAAGGAGAAAGTCACTCGTATTCGCTCAGAACTTGATGCCACAGTTATCGTAGAGTCTGGGGAGGTGTCCAGTGTTCCATCCGGTTGTGTTTCCTGGGATCAGTTTCAGTTGTTGCAGCCTGATGATATGGACAAGATGCTTTGAGCAGTCTGTCCCACCATATGTAAGCTTGACCCTTGCCCATCTTGGCTAATACGATCTAGCACACGTGGATTAGCTGGGTGGGCCCATGGGGTGGTAAATGCTTCCTTCTGTCAGGGGGTGGTTGGTGCCTGGCGCCTTGAAAGAGGCTATAGTGCACCTTCTCCTGAAGAAGACCTCCCTGGACCCAGAAGCATGTGAGAACTATCGCCCCATTGCTAATGTTTCCTTTTTGGGCAAGGTGCTTGAGTGTGTGGTAGTTGGGCAGCTTCAGATGTTCTTGGAGGAAACTGATTATCTGGACCCTTTTCAGTCTGTCTTCAAGCCAGGGTACAGCACTGAAATGGCCGTGGTTGCTCTGACTGACAACCTACTCCGGGTGAAAGACAGGGGGAGTGCTATCCCGTTGATCTTCCTGGATCTCTCAGTGGCTTTTGACACCATTAACCATGGTGTCTTACTGGCTTGCCTGTGCGGGATGGGAGTTGGGGGCACTGTGCTACAGTGGTTCCGCTCCTACCTGTGGGGCCAATTCCAGATAGTGGTATTGGGGGATTCCTGTTCTACCCCATGGCTATTAAGCTGTGGGGTGCCACAGGGTTCTATTCCCTATGCTGTTCAACATCTATATGAAGCCGTTGGGTGAGGTCATTAGGAGTTTTGGGGTGGGGTGTCACTAGTACACTGATGATACTCAGCTCTATTTCTCCTTGTTGTTCGAGTCGGCTGAGGTGGTGAAGGTGCTGGACCAGTGCCTGGAGACTGTAATGGGCTGGATGAGGGCCAATAAACTGAAACTAAATACTGACAAGATGGAAGCTCTGTAGATTGGTGGTTCACGAGTCTGGGAATTGGGTAAGCGACCTGTCCTGGATGGGGATGCACTCCCCCTGAAGGAGCAGGTGCGTAGCTTGGGAGTACTCCTAGACCCATCCCTGTCACTGGAGCTCCAGGTGGACTCCATGGCCTGGAGTACTCGGGACCAGCTTCAGCTGATCCACCAGCTATGGCCTTTCCTGGCCAGGGATAACCTAGCCACGGTAGTACATGCACTGGTAACTTCCCAATTAGACTACTGCAATGCACTTTACATGGGGCTGCCCTTTTTATTTATTATTGCATTTATATCCCGCCTTTTTTCCTCTTGCAAGGAACCCAAGGCGGCTTACATTATCCTCCTCGTCTCCGTTGTATCCTCACAACAACAACCCTGTGAGGTAGGTTGGGCTGAGAGTCTGTGACTGGCCCAAAGTCACCCAGTGAGCTTCCATGGCCAAGTGAGGACTAGAACCCGGATCTCCCAGCTCCCAGTCCATCACTCTCACCACTACACTACACTCGGAAGTTGCAGCTAGTGCAAAACGCAGCAGCTAGACTGCTGACTGGAACATCTTATAAAAAGTCATATAACATCAGTTTTAAAGGGATTGCACTGGCTGCCAATACGCTTCCAGTCAGAATTCAAGGTTTTGGTGATGACATTTAAAGCCCTAAACAGCTTGGGACCTCGATATTTGATAGGGTGCCTCTCCCGATATATGCCTGCCCAAGGACTGAGATCTGTTGGAGGGGCCCTCCCCTGCGTCCCACCAGGGCGAGACATACACTATGGTGGGATGTGGGAGAGGGTCTTCTCTGCTGTGGCACCCCAGTTGTGGAATGCCCTCCCCTTGGAGTCCCGATTGGCTCAGACATTGGTCTTGTTTCAGCGCCAAGTAAAAACATGGCTTTTTACCAAAGCCTTTGAGAGCTAAATGCATTCCCTAAAGTAGCACACTGTTTTACCTGTTTTATTGTTTTAGATTTTAATTGGTATTAGCTTGTCCATGGTTTAATATGTTTTTAGCTGTTTAAAGTATTTATTGTTTTATACTGTTTAAATTGATTTTATCTGTATGCCGCCCTGAGATCTTAACGATATAGGGAGGGATACAAATGTTTTAAATAAATAAATAAATTTGTAATGTTGTTCAGTGCCAATTAAAAGAGTTCTATATAAATAGAGTTTAAGCAGAACTACTGTGGTAACTGTAAAATTATTCCAGCAAGTTCCACTTGACTCAGATACTAATCTCACCAACATTTTGAAAGGTACAATTAAATGCTTTCTATCACTCTTAAGGAGGGGAGGACTTTTTTTTTACATAGAAATTACATAGACATTTTTACTATGAAAGTTGCACTTCAGGACTGTATATTCATACAGATGTTGACTGGGGTGGAGCAAACATGGGCAAAGACATCCTTGCCTATAATTTCTCTGCCCATGCTTTCTGAATCGGAAAAACAGAATGTGAAATATAGACACATGTCTGAAGACTGTAACATGCAAGACACAGTTCCCAAACTGGCTGTTAATTAAAAAAAAAAAAAAAGCTGCCTCTCAGTTACATGTGCTTGCATGTAAGATGTGGTAGTGAATTCTGATCCCTCTCCTATTAGGGTCACAACTCTCTGGGAAATTCTTCTGCACATGGCTCACTGAAATGGATGGATTTATTTCAGTGTGGCTGGTGCAGGAGAATGTCCCTGTGGATTGGGGCCCAAGGGGTACAATCCCTTGGAACCCTGCACAAGTACAGCTGAAACAGCTACACCAGGTGACAGCAGTGATTTGCACCAATCCAAATTATTTCAGTGTGTCTTAATCATGCCATGTATCATTTTAAATAAAGGATGTTCCCCTTCAATGAAGTGGTTCCTTTCGGAAAAACAGTAAGGCTTCACATTTTCCTCCTCCACTAAACTACACTGTGTATGCCAATTAACATCTCCAAATGCTAGCAGGAAACAGAATGTTTTATTGCTACTACTTCACATCAAAATAAATGTGAACATGTGGCAGTAAAAAATGAATATAGAAAAATTAACAATCCACTTGCAAGACTGATGGAAACTACACAGGGCATCTTGTAATTATGTATTTGGCAAGTATAATAAACCAAAATGGGAAAGCTCATTAGTATGGACAATAAAATTTTCTAACGCTGATCCCAAACAGCTGACACTCGCCCATTTAATTCACCTGTAACACTAGTTACTTGTCAGGAGTGCCCTAGCTGCCTCTTGCAGTCCCCACCAATAGCCAACTCAGGAAACAGACAATGAGGAATTCTTTCTGATACTTTATTCCTTTATTACTTTATGACTCTTTCAGATACTAATCACTAGCGGCAAAGCAAGGAACAGCACTGGGGAAAGATAGCAGAGTAGCCTAAGCTCCAGGTAAGGCAGTTGGTCCCCGTTTGAAGGAGAACCACGGGAAGACCCTGAACTTATGGGCTAGGGAGAGATCCTCCCTCTTTCCCTTGGGTCCTCGGGATGCGACCGTTGTTTGCGAGCCATGTGAGCACTACGCCTCCTTTCTACGCCCTCCATCTGTCGTCGCTCCCTGCGTCTGCGCCGAGCATCCAGCAAGCCCCCCTCCAGCGCTCTCTCACTGCCAGGGTCACTATCTATCCCAGGAATGCTGACAGGAGGAATCTCTGCCAGCTGCTGTGCTTGTGAGGGATGAGCAAGCTCCTCTCCCACGGATTGCTGTTCCTCCTCAGAATCAGAACTGCTCTGGGGCTCTATTGGCTCAGTTTCCATGCTGACATTACTGTACAACTCTCTAATTTGACCTGCCACTTTAATGTTTGCTTTCAGTTATTTCCTATTTATTTGTTTGCCTCATTTGTATCCTGTCTTTCCTCCAAGGTGCTCTGAGTGGCATTTTAATCTCACAAAAATCCTGGGGAGTAGGTTATGGTAGTAACTTGCCCTAAACCACCCCCTGAGCTTCATGGCTGAGCAGTGATTTGAACATGGACTTCCAGGACATGGGCCACTATACCATACTAACCTAGTTGCTATTTTCTATTGTGGCATTAATTATGTGCAAAAGTCAACAAAACTATTCCCAGGACAGATTCCAGAAACATCAGCAAGTTCACATTAAATGGTTTAACCTGGTAATATATGAATCAACATCTAGTACTCAAAGACTACCTATCTAAAGCCTTAGTACTCTGCCTATATCTAAAATATGTTTTTAAAAAAGAATGCACTGGGGAAAAGAGCAATGAGAGAATATTTCTAATACATGACAGTCCTGAAGAATATCATTTTATTCAATTTGAGGTCAGAGGGATTTGATCTTTGTCTTTTTTTATTTCTTTTTTTAACGGACTGCAAATGTTGCTTGCACCTTTATATTTGATGCACCAGGATGAAAACATGGGACAGTATCCTAAACTGCAATTGCACCTCTGCTGGTTCTCTTGAGGAAGTGGAACCAACTGCTCACACAACAGGAACTAGCAGGTCCAAAAATAGTCCTGGAAACAAGTGGCAACGCTAGTTTCCGGAACACAGCAAGTCAGTGGAGCTCCCTTTTGTGAGCTCTGCTGACCTTTGCTGTTGTGAAAACTAGCATTGTTGTTTGTTTCCGAATGTTTCTGAAACAACGATTTTGGTTCTGCTAGCTGCTGAGTAGTATAGGATACTGCCCATGGTGAATATTCAAACATTTGAGCATCTTGACAACATTTTCTTTCTAGATTTTAGTCTAGAACAGTGCTGCTACATTTTAAATCATATTTCCTAAATAATGGAGGCAAAAGACATGGGGTTGAATCTAAACTAAGCTAGTTGCACTTAGTTCCCACTGAAATCAGTGGGACTTAAGTGATGAAGTCCTACTGATTTCAGTGGGAACTAAGTGCAACTAACTTATTCTGGATCTAACCCACAGAACTACCCAAGCCAAAATAATAAATTCTCCTGGCCTGGCCTCAGCACATGGCACCTTGGGCAGCTGTTAGGGTCCTAGAGCACTACTGCTTGCCCTAAGCCCCCTGTGCCAGGAAGCTATTGTCCTGTTCTATGGTTCCTTGAGCCTTGCAGAGAAAGCTGGTAGCATCTAATGGGAGTCAAATCAAGGCAGGAAAAAATGGGACCTTAGCTCCAAGTGGGCCCTTGTGGCTAGAACTCCTACTAAAATAGCAGGGAACTAAAGCCAACTGAAGTCTTATGTAGACTGACAAGATGTATAGTGTGGTCAGCTCTGCCCTTCCTGAAAGAGGTAACTTGACTGTTAAAGGGCACACACCTGATTTTGTAGCTTGTGAGTTCTGCAAGATTGGAGGTTCTGCTGGGGACTTATCTCTGAGCCAGATAACAATGCGAGGGCTGTGTTCTCTGGCTGGGAGGGACCTGAATAAGGCATTGACTGTCATACTCCCAAAGAAGTGGCCTGAGGAATGAGCAATCCTGAGTCCTCATCAGAATCTTCTGCTGCACACTGGAAAGTTCAAGGGCTGGGGGTCATGACAGCTGTGAACTGCCATTATATATCTTCAACAATGGCCTGGACTGCCCAGTGTAGCATCACTCCTGAGCACTGTGTAAAATTTAAAATAGCGGTTCATAGCTGCCTGATTCTGTGGCCAGGTAAACCCAAAGCTGGGGAGGCCCTCCAGTGTAGGAAAGGTCCTACAGGACACTTTTCTGAAGGCCCTCAAATCTGGAGTCCTATAATTATCTTCTCCTATACAGTACAAAAGCCTGAGCACCACAAAACCTTATTATATGGTGTAGCACTTAGTAGCTAGGAGGTTACTGTTTGGGAACAGGATATTTGAAGAACTGATGTCTTCCACATGCCCTTACTCACTAATTAAAATCTTCTGAGGCCTTCGCTACGCACCTCTACTTTCAGAGGTTAGGTGGGTAACTAGGAGCCCAGTTGTAAAATCGCTTACCCAGGGAGATTTATGTGGAACGAACACTATTATCTCTGGACAGCAGGCCAAATTCATCCTGTTTGCTTGAGCTTTTTAATTCTAATTAATTAGCTATAATTATTTTGTTGTTTTTTTCTACAGCTGCTGTTTATCTGTATTTTGGCTGGCTGGAGAATACTGGGAGTTGTAGGACTTTTTTCTGTCTAAACATGCATAGGATCGCGCCCTTAGCTTGTCTCCTTCCTGCGCAAGTTGCCTCCATCCAATGGTCAGTGATTCCTGACTCACACTAGAGCCTACTGCTTCACATGTCAGGCCTCTCCTTAGGATCCCTGACCTCAGGACATGTTTTTTGGGAGGCATAGGAGGCTGCTATGGGAAAGAGGTTGTGGGGAATTCACTGTGCATTACCATAGCATTGGGTACCATCCAGGATCAAGATCCTGCATACTGCTTAGTACTAAATCAAGAATTACCACTCCTCTTATCTGTTCCAAGGCACAAATGATTATTGTATTTTAAAGTTTTGTCTCTCTGTCATACTTGAATTTACATTTACCCCACTCAAGAAGTGTTAGATTCCCTTTGTCAATACAGACCAATAATAAATTATGGAAAAGATGAGTGAGAAGCCAGATGAAACTTATTACCCATATCACAATCAAGTGCTCAGTCTTTCAGAAACTAAGATCAATTTACAAGTTACCACATTGTGGTGAAGGTATGACACTTATATGAAGTGTTGACAAATGCAAGCCAAACATGTTTGAATGGATTACTATAAGGACTCAAAACCATCATCAGAAGTGTCTTTCAAGGAAGGATAAAAAGGTCATGCAAAAAAGGAAAACAGACTGTGCTATTGTTAGTGTGACACTGCAAAGTAAAAAGCTGGTGAAAGCTCAAAGGCTTTAAAGAGAGAAGTGTGTGTGCTGACCAAGTGGTGCTGTAGATGCAAAATGCTTTCTTATCCTGTTTAGAAACCATGTACAAGCACAAAAGCCCTACAAGGCCACTATTGTTCTACCACCATTTTTGCATGCATTCCAGAATGCACCCTTCACGCATAATTTCCATAGTTTTCTCCTACACCATATCAACCATCCATTCATCACCAGCAGCAGGTTCTCTATATATCTGCATGACTACTATCAAGCTACAAGAGGAGTGCAGAGCTCACTGCTGAATTCTGAGAAAGTTGGGACATATTAAAAAAAAAGCTGAGTCTACATAGCGGTAGATAACATTTTGAGTAGCAGGCAGTGTAATTAAAAGCTTATGCAACATACGTTTTTCCAAGCACTACTAGAAACCATTTAAAACATAATGGGAAAGATGGGTAGGCCATATAAGCCCTACTGGCTGTATTTGTCCTGCTAAGACTTTGTGCCCCAAAAGAGCTGATCCATGGATAAATTGCCTTATAGCAGTGGCTTGGGCTGGGAAGGGTTATGAGGGAGGAAGTCTTGGGATGGAGAGGCAAACATGCCTCTTGGACTTACATTGTCTAACCCTGCTATATATGGTCAGTGAAAAGACGCAGATCAGACAGGGACCAGGAAATCTTTGGTTCAAATCCCCACTCATCCATAAAGCTCATCAGATGACCTTGGACCAGTCCTTATCATTCAGCCTAACCTACTTGACAAGGTTCTTGTGAGAATAAAGGGGTGGGGGGAGAAGGAGAACCATATATGCCAATCTGAGCTCCTTGGATGAAAGGAAGGATTAGAAATGTAGAAAGTAATAAATGAACAGATCAATTAATAGCCCTAGAATGCAAGAGAACCAAAACAGCTCAAGGAGGTTCAGAGGAGAAGGTTCTGGTTTCATACTTAAGACAAGCCTTAATTTGGGGAAATACAAATTTCTGGAATAATTTGCATAAGAGTTATGTAACCAAAAAACCCAATTACGTTTAACAGTTTATGTAACACTGACATCTAGTTGTAACCTGGTAAGTTTTCAATTATTAATTTAGGTGAGCAGAGCTGTAATTAAAGCAAGGGTGGGCAACTTGTGGCCCTTGATATGTTTTGGCCTACAACTCCCCTCACCACTAGCTATGCTGGCTAAGGCTGATGGGAGCTGTAAGCCAAAACATCTAGAGGGCCATAAGATGCCCACCCCCGACTTAAACACAATATTTTGTGCTAAAAGCCAACCATTTTCCTACTATCACTTCTCTAGGCTACTTGGTGGATTCACTGTTGAACCCTCCCACATACGAATTTCCAGGCCAAACATCTCAGTTCAGAGCCAGAGTGAAAAGCTTAGGCAAGGATGAGCTAGTCATTTCAGTAACTGCCAAACAGAGTTTGTATCTAGCAAGTCAAAAGTGCTTGGACCCAGTAATGGGAGAGTTCGCACATAACACTAGGGCACCGTGAGAATAAGCCATGGTGGGTACCAGGCTTGTCCATCACTCCTAACAGATGGTCACCTGCTCAGTGGCTTGCCATGGCTTGTTCTCCTTCAATCCCTCTCAGTCCTCCAGGCTGCTGCCAGTGTGTATCCCAGGGAGCTGTGCAGCAGAAATCCTCATTTCCTCGTTCCCTATGCCAGCACTCTTTCTGCTGGGGTTGCCAGCTCACAATGGAAACTCCCCGCCCCCTCCTGCATCAGATCGCACAAAAGAAATAATTTTCTGAGCCCTTACAAATGCAAGAACGCATTCACAACTTTTTTCAGGGTCTTGCACATTTACGCAAGTTCCCCCTCCATTTTACTTGCAAGACTGCCTGTCTGCTATTTAGCTAAGCTATCCCCCTCTTGTCAATGTCCTTGCTAATTTCATCCTCCACCTCAGGGCTTCCCTCCCTATTGAACACTTAAAAAAAAAAAAAGGCTGCTTCACATTCTACTAAAGTAATAACATCACCCCTAAAGCTCCTTCTCTCCTGTAGCCTCTAGCCTCTTTCGGCTCCCCATCACCCCACTTGGTGCTTGTCGCATCTCTCCACGGGTCTCGGTTGCTACCTGTCAGATGTACATGAGGGTTACAGAGCACTGAGCGGGATCACTAAACATATGTAGGTTTCAAGCCAGAACAGGGATTGAATGGGTAAAGATACACAAATTTCAGGGCAAACAAGTGACGCAGACCACTAAAAATATGCACATTTCATGGCAGAGCAATAAAACAAAGGGGGAAATTGCACAAATTTCAAGGCACAACAGTAAAACTGAAGGGACTGAGGGAGAATGGTGATGGCACTACTGTAATCATGAGGAGAGGCAGGGGTTTTTCCTGCTCTTACCAAGCGGTTCTCTAGACATTCCTGACAACCCTCAATAAAATTGCCCTGCCAGGATTGCCCTTGCATCACAACAAGCCACCCTGAGAACAAGCCACCCTAAACAAACCTACTACAAGCCATGGATTCTCAGGGTAGCTTGTTTGTGAAAAACAACCCACAACAGAAAAAACACTCCAGATTCGGACATCACACTAAGCCACCCTGCAAGCACCCATGATGACAACCCACCATAGCTTAGCATGATGTGTGAACCAAGTCCGTAATGTACATATAGATTAGAATCAGAGATGGAAGGGGATCAAAGATCATTTAGTCCAATCCCCTGGTGATGCAGGAAATCCATCACTACAGTATCACTACATCCAGCCGCTGCTTAAAAACTTCTGAGGGATAGTTTACCGTCCTCCAAGGCACCTCCACTGTTAAACACCTTGTAACATAAGAAAGTTCTTCCTAAGGTTTAAATCCTTTTCTTGAAATTTGAACCCTGGTCCTACCCTCTGGAGCAACAAAAAACAAATCTACTCCATCATCTATGTGACAGCCCATCAAATATTCAGATACGTCTCTTAAATGTCTATTCTCCAGGTTAAACATTTGCAGCTTCTTTAACCTTTCCTCATAGGATTTGTTTCCCATCTTTGTCACCCTCATCTAGATACATTCCAGTTCATCAATATCACTTGCTGTTTCATTAGTGGCCTTCTTGCTCCTCATTTGGCAAATTCCCCACCTCTGTCTTTTCCTGCTCTGTCACTATTATTAGGAATAGTCTGTTGGTCCAGTGCAAGGCTGTTGATATACTAATCAATCATTTTATTTTTGTAAACATTTATGGTAAAGTAAAAGTTCTTTGCTTCAACTACCAGTGCTCTTGAGCTAATTTTGCCATTTTGTCCAAGTACAGTATAAAATCTACCACGTGTGCACCATGCCTCTGCAAAAGAACCCATATTTCCAGGTTTGTCAGGACACATGTGTACATGTGAGTTTGTGTGCATGTGTGAACAGTGAACATATATACTTTTACACCCTCTGCAACTGTACATGAACAGGAAACAATGTGTATAAGCATCCATGCTAACATGTTGGGACCTTTCCATTAACTAAAAGAAATATTAATGCAATTGTACACATCATTGCAAGCTTGGGGTGGTGAGAATGCCCATGTTTTAATGTGCATGGTGTGCCTAAATAGGGAAAAAAGATTCACACACACCGACGGAATGGGCAAATGTGAGCAAACAGCACATGCATAACTTTTGAAAACAGTTATAGAAATTCAGCAGGTAAAACTGGAAGATAAATAGTGCAATGTGGGACAGAACCAACACTTGGAAGGATTATCAAACAGAGTAGACGCGCTCTTTCTATGTTTAAAGAAAATATATCTAATGCATTCTAGAATTATATCTCAAATGTGAAATTTTAATTAGAGGCAACAGATTTACCACTAAATCTACTCATACCTTTCCAAGAGCTGCAGCCTGTCTTAAAATATTTTGTTTTAGGTCTTCTGCTTTCTTCATGTGAAAAGAATTCCTTTGACTCTGGATGACAAACACTATTTCTTTTAATTCTGTAAATCAAAATAAATAATAATAACTAAAGGGCACAAGAGCCAAGTGAGTACCAATACCACTGAAAGTGGTATATTAAAAAATCAGTTATTAAAATAATTAGCTTAAACAAATAAGGATCCTTGGATCCTAATAAAACTTGTGGAGAACAATATGAAAGAACAACTTTCATTTGAGATGAAATAATAGTATTGTCTCATTTATCTTTGAACTTTGCTGAACTAGCCACAGAGATTTCAATTCATAAATACTAAGATTCAATAAAGGCATAAACAGTTCACACAAGGTGCATAGAAAATTCAATTCAAAAACTGTTTCTATATTGGGACTAAAGCAATTACCCTTTAGCCGCAAGTAAATAATTTTCATCAGTTAGGCATTTCTGCAGAGGATGCATCATGCCCCAGTAAAGAAAAATCTAAATTTGTGTCATTGGTGCAAAACGAGTTCATTTTATATTCTTACAAACTCTGTTCTACCAAGCATACATAATAAAACCTACTGGAATTTTTTACAGTGACCCATCTTCTCACTAGTTTGCAATAGCCTGATATTCACAAAGTGTTCAAATATATTGTTATTTGTAAATATGTTGAGTAAAAGACATTGGTATCTTCTAACTGAAAAGTTGTATAGTGATATATATTAATTGCACCAGCTGGTTGTTCACTCATTCCTCGCAGTACAGAAGTCATAATGTCATTGCAGCTACGGATGCTATTACATAAGCATTTCTAAGGGTGCAATCTTATGCATGAGAAGACAGGAAACAGTCCTACATGCTGGGAATTGTAGGACTTTTGTCTGTCTAAACATGCATAGGATGTTTATTGTTTATGGTATCATAAATCTGGGTTTATGGTATCATAAATCTGGGTTTGATCCAGACTTCATGCCCAGCACTGTCCCACCAGCAGAGTTCTACTCATGGGTCACTCCTGCTGGTGAAAGGTGGGGAAAGGCAAGTTTTGCCAATTCCTCTTTCTCCCTGCAGCTCCTTGCACATTCTGAAAATCTGCTTGAGAGTGTTGGGGGATGCTCTGGAACAGCAAGAAAAGTAGTGCTGGGGTCTACAGGGGAAAGTGGCAAAAGTTATCTCCCTTCCCTTCCACCAGCAGGATCCCTTTGCAGGATTCAAAGCCTTCTGTGGACAGAAGGAGGACTTCTCCTTGGACATGTGTGCCTGTCTTTCCACAGAACCTGATAGTGTAGTTGTAGGATTTTCTTTAAGTTCTAAATGTTTAACCTTTTTTCTCCTTGCACATCTATTTACTCCATTTGTGAAACTGAGTGACAAATAATTCCTGTATTATT
Organism: Heloderma suspectum; assembly: GCF_057233095.1. Taxonomy (NCBI): domain Eukaryota; kingdom Metazoa; phylum Chordata; class Lepidosauria; order Squamata; family Helodermatidae; genus Heloderma; species Heloderma suspectum. The sequence continues at coordinate 38,729,361 of NC_139460.1, read as the reverse complement.
GTAATATGTTGAAATGCAGCTGTTCTGTAGACATGTCCTTATTATGCTCATCAGTTTATTCTAATATTTTAAAATTTCCGCAATATTGTTGAAAAATACTCAAGTTTGCAGGGCAGAATTTTTTTATTTTATAATATTTATATACCACTTTTCAAAATTAATTTATAAAGCAGTTCATAATATAAAAACATAATGTCCAAAATAGAGAAAAATATATCTAGAAAAGTGAGTTTATCAAAACAGTGGCTTCAAAGGCTAACAAAACAGGTAAGTTTTCTATTTAAATTTGTAGCCTGCACTCTATCAAAAAGACTCAGGAAGGTAACTGTATTGTACAAAGGATGCAAAACTTAGATACATCAGTTCTTCCAAATTGTCAAGAAAAGCACTTTAGGGCACAAGCCTATGACTTCTGCCTTCGATGCTTGTAAGCCTCCAAACTTGGGAGACATACGAGCAGTCAGTGCAGGGCAGGAGGAGCAGTGGAGGCAATTGTCTCCTCCACTGCTCTTCCTGTTCTGCATGTTTGCCCATCAACTGGGATACTCCAGAGGGGAGGGAAGGAGGCTGGAGAAGCCTAGGGGTAGCTCGTATCCCGGCCTCTCTAGTCCCCTCCCCTCCCACCAGAATGCCCCCTTTACTCTCTCTCCGAGGTCGAGTTCCTGACCTCAGATAAGAAGCTAGTGCAGTTCTTTCCATTCTGGTGAGGAGGGGGTGCGGAACTTGGATTCCCATTATCTGAGGTCAGAGCATTGTCTCTGACCTCAGATCCAGGAATCTGAAGTACCCTATCACCCCCCAGAAACTGTCTACAGGGCATAGGATTGCTCCCTTAGTTTTCATCAATGAACACGATTGAGTTTTTGATTGTTACTGTGATTTAAAGATCACAAAGCTGCACGTGAGATTACTTTTTATGTAAGAAATTTACTTCAAAACAATTTACATACATTAAAGAAATGGCATGCCAGCAAACGCAAACGTCAGCATCCATAGTTCTGAAACCAGAAATAGGAGCATTTCTAGAAGGTTTCAAATTTGGTGTCATTTAAAACTTAAAACTGCTCTCAACCTGATATTCTATTATAATATTACATTTCAAATAACTGGTAAAATGTGTTTGTCCTACAGCTGTGTGTGTATCCTACAGAACCAAAAGCAATCCAGCTGGCTTCTTAGAATAGTTTTTTTAAAGTGTTTACAACATGTTTGTGGAATATCATATTTGCAGTATTTGCTGTATTTCTTATTCACACCAGTGCTCACTCACTCTAATGAACAATCTAGCACATGCCAAAATCCACTGAAAACAATAGTGAGATTAAAGGAGGTTTCAAAAAAGACTGATTAATTGTGTAACTGCACAAATCAATGTGAGGGTCTGAAGAACTAGATGGATTAATTCTAGCTTACTCTCATCATCATGTTTAATCAGTATTCAGCTGACACATTATATATAATTTTACACTGTCACATTTATAAACACGCTTATAACCAGAAGAGTGCTATTAAGCAAATAAAAACCCAGTGCAGAGGTTAGCATAACCATGCCCACCTGGAGTTTAGGAGCATCTTTCACTAGGATTGTAAATCCTTAACTGCAGCTAGAGGGGGAAAGAGGGAATAGGTAGTGCACACACATTGCATGCAGAAGCCCCTGGCTCAATTCATGGCATCTTCAGCCAAACTTTTCAGTTAGCAGGTGACAGGAAAGACCTCTGCCTAAGATGCTGGAAAGCCACTGCCTGTCAGAGTAGACAATACTAGGCTAGATGGACAAAGAGTCTGTCCTGGTATCAGGCAGCTAGCTTTCCAGACCCCTATCTAAAAAGGGAGTTAGAAAATAATGCTGCCAGAATCATAATGCCCTTATACAAATCCATGCTGTGGCCACACTTGGAATATTGTATAAAGCTGGTCACCGAATTTCAAAAAAGGATATACTGTAGAGCTGGAAAAGATGCAGAAAAGGATTACCAAAATGATCAAGCACTTTCATGATGCAAAAAAGCTGGCTGGGGTGTGTGTGTGTGTGTGTGTGTGTGTGTGTTGTTGTTTGGGAAAAAAGACAACCAAGAGGAAACATTATTCAGGTTTATAAAATTATACATGGTGTGGAGAAAGTGGAGCAAAATGAGTTGCAAGTCTCGTAATACTAGAATGTGGGGTCATTTAATTAAACTGATTGGCAGTTCACAGAGCATTTAAATTACTTTATGGATTTCTTGCCACAAGATGTGATGATGGCCATTGCTTAGATGGATTTAAAAGGAAATTCACCAAATTCATGGAGGGCAGATCTATCAATGACTAGTAGTTATGATGGCTCCAGGATCACTGGCAGTATGCCACTGAGTACCCGCTCTTGCGGAGTAGGATCTGGAAAAGGTTGTTGCTTTTGAGTTCTGCTTGTGAGCTTCCCACAGGCATCCAGTTGCCCACTCTGGGGAACAAGATTCTGGATCAGATGGATCATTGGTTTGATCCAGCAGGACTCCTCTTATGTTCTTACGAATTTGCACTTGAGAAGGCAAGGGAAGGGATGCATCATCCTGTGGTCCAATCCCAACGCCACAATTAGTAGTTATGCTTCCAATGGATCAGAAATATACTATACAGGATAACATGATAACGTCTGAGATATACACAATCAATCTATCAATCTACTAGCCTTAATACAGACTGAAATACCAAAAAGGCTTTCTTACCCTTGCTTATTTTACTTGAGTTCCCATTTTTTTCAGATACCTGTATTAAGAAACCGAACAGCACATGACAATGCAAACAGTGTAACTGCATACACATAAAACAACGCATTTAATCAACCACTATGGGTGTTAGCAAGTTTTAAACACACTAGGCAGTGACAATTCATGTAAAAATTATTTTTCAACAGTAACAAAAACTGTGCATCATCAACATTTATGTAGTGTATTTCTATTATTTAATGAGCTTCACAGATATCATCTCAGCAATCCTCACAGAAGCCCTGCAAAGGTAGGCCAGTATTATTATTCCTATTTTGTAGATAAAGAGCTGGATCTAAAGAACAGTATCTTGCCAAAGGCAATGAATTTGTGGCTAAGGTAAGATTTTAATTCCTTTCTCACCTCCTTAGTTGCTGCATTATACTATACCCAGCTTAACTGAACATATGTAATGTAAAACTGAGTTTAAATTACTTTATCTTGGCTTATTAGACATTTAAGTACAGAAGATTTGTTTTGAGGATCTATTTCACCATTTAAAAATATCATTTGTTATTATCAATTTGGACTAAATATCTTTAAAAGCCACAAAACAATAAAGAATTAATGTAGATTACTGAAGAGAACACCGCACTTAGAAGTGTCACAATCATGGGTGATCTGTAGCCAAGTAGCTATGAGAATATTAATCTCAGGAAAAGCCTCAAATCCAAATTATGTTGCCATCTAAATAAATATAAAAATGTTGCTGCAGAGGCCGAAATAAAATCCAGTAATTCGATGTTATGAATTTTTGTGTCAGAATTTAAGCTTTGTGCTTAAGAGCAAAGAGTTCACAGTACCATCACCCAGGAAACCAAGTTCTAAAAATATCTCTGCTGCTATTCAGCAGCCACTAAACAAACCGAAATGGTATATGCTTCTTGGGATTGTCTATAGGTTGTGATGACAAGCAAAAGTTAAAAGGAAGCATTTCCTGAATTCTACCCATAAAACCATAGCATTTGAAGAGGTCGAATGGAACAACTTAGGGTGCAATCCTATGTACGTTGAGACAGAAAAAAGTACTACAACCCCCAGGATTCCCCAGCCAGCCATGGTGGCTAGGGAATTCTGGGAGTTGTGGGACTTTTTTATGTCTAAATAGGATTGTGCCCTTAGTAGCCCAAACCCTTGCCCTCAGGAAATTCTATCTATCTATCTATCTATCTATCTATCTATATCCCAATATTAAAGAGGTGGCCTGTGAGCCATATCCAGATAGATGAATCCCTCTTGCCAGCCCATAACCACTCTGCCTTTTTCTTTCATTCCCTGTCTCCCCTCTGTCCTTACTCTAAATCAGAGGCTCCCAGTAGACTCTGCTTCTCCAAATTTCTAAATGATACAATGCATGCACAGGTATAAAAGGATGTTCCATGTAAACTAACACATTAGCATTTCCTGGAGAGTTTGAAGTCCCTTTTGAAAGTATAAATACTAGAAACTTTCTTGCAAAAGGAGGTATTCGCAATCTCAAACGTGCAGGTTGTGCAGTTGATATAAATAGGAACAAGCTCCTAATTAAGCTCCTAATTAAGCCTTTATAAATCAAGAAAAATAAAGGAGTTATTTTAACAAGGCTGGATAATCTATAGGAAGGCAATGGGATTTAGTGTTTTATGTGCAAGCAAATATGAATGAGGCACCATATGCATTATTAGGCATTTATGTGTTGAATTATTCTGCAGGGGGTAGAAACAATTTTGAACATACAATATGTGGCCCCACAGACCCCACCACCACCACCCAAAATTTGGCCGCCACAGACCCCGCCACCGCTCAAAATACACTAAAATATGTATTTTTTACAAACAATAGGGCATCTGGAGCAGCTAAGGAGCACCAAAAAGGTTCGATATTAGCTTGTTTGCAAGCTAATTTTGCTCCTTTGGAGGCTCTGTAGCTGCTCTGGACACCACTTTGGTTTTATTTTATATTTTCCTTGTTTTCGGCACCCACGGGGTGTGTATATGTGTGTGTGTGGTCCCGTTTTCCTGAAGTTGCCCACCCCTGCTTTATAGGGATCTGTCTGAAAAGAGAAAAAGTACCACCCACTCTCTTCAGCAAAGGAGATCGTTACCTTGACGTGGTGCTGGAGCTTGAGAACCTCAATGACGTCATGAGCTAAACCTTGAAGGGACACCCAAGACGGGAAGGTCATGGCAGAGAGGTCAGACTAAATACAATTCCTGGGGAAGGAAACGGCAACCCACCCCAGTATTCTTCCCATGAAAACTAAATGGATCAGTACAACCAGAGATATGTCGGTATACCATCAGAAGATGGGACTCCCAGGTCGGAAGATGGTCAAAATGCTACTGGGGAGGAACAGAGGATAAGTTCAACTAGCCCCAGATGTGATGACGCAGCTAGCTCAAAGCTGAAAGGACGGCTAGCAGCCGGTGGTGCTGGTGGTGAACGACGAATCCGATGTTCTCAAGATCAACACACCATAGGAACCTGGAATGTAAGATCTATGAGCCAGGGCAAATTGGATGTGGTTACTGGGGAGATGTCAAGATTAAATATAGACATTTTGGGTGTCAGTGAACTGAAATGGACTGGAATGGGCCACTTCACATCAAATGACCACCAGATCTACTACTGTGGACAAGAGGACCACAGAAGAAATGGAGTAGCCTTCATAATTAATAATAAAGTGGCTAAAGCAGTGCTTGGATACAATCCAAAAAATGACTGAATGATCTCAATTCGAATTCAGGGTAAGCCATTTCACATCACAGTGATCCAAATATACGCCCCAACCACAGATGCTGAAGAAGCAGAAGTAGATCAGTTCTATGAGGATCTGCAGCACCTACTGGATAGTATGCCAAAAGAAGATGTTATTTTCATTACAGGAGACTGGAATGCTAAGGTGGGTAGTCAAACGACACCTGGAATTACAGGCAAGCATGGTCTGGGAGAAAAAAATGAAGCAGGACATAGGCTGATAGAATTTTGCCAAGACAACTCACTGTGCATAACGAACACTCTCTTCCAACAACCTAAGAAACGACTTTATACATGGACTTCACCAGACGGTCGACACCGAAATCAGATTGACTACATCCTTCGTAGCCAAAGGTGGCGGACATCTATACAGTCGGTAAAAACAAGACCTGGAGCTGATTGTAGTTCAGATCACAAACTTCTTATTGCACAATTTAGAATCAGACTCAAGAGAATAGGGAAGACCCACAGATCAGTTAGATATGAGCTCACTAATATTCCTCATGAATATGCAGTGGAGATGAAGAATAGATTTAAGGGACTAGATTTAGTAGGTAGGGTCCCAGAAGAACTATGGACAGAAGTTCGTAACATTGTTCAGGAGGCAGCAACAAAAAACGTCCCAAAGAAAAAGAAAAACAAGAAGGCAAGATGGCTTCTGCTGAGACACTGGAACTAGCCCAAGAAAGAAGGAAAGCAAAAGGCAACAGTGATAGGGGGAGATATGCTCAATTAAATGCAAAATTCCAGAGGTTAGCCAGAAGAGATCAGGAATTATTTTTAAACAAGCAATGCGCAGAAGCGGAAGAAGATAATAGAATAGGAAGGACAAGAGACCTCTACCAGAAAATTAGAAACATCAGAGGTAAATTCCAGGCAAAAATGGGCATGATCAAAAACAAAGATGGCAAGGACCTAACAGAAGCAGAAGAGATCAAGAAAAGGTGGAAAGAATATATGGAAGATCTGTATAGGAAGGATAATAATACTGGGGATTGATTTGACGGTGTGGTCAGTGAGCTAGAGCCAGACATCCTGAAGAGTGAGGTTGAATGGGCCTTAAGAAGCATTGCTAATAACAAGGCAGCAGGAGATGACGGTATCCCAGCTGAACTGTTTAAAATCTTGCAAGATGATGCTGTCAAGGTGATGCATGCCATATGCCAGCAAATTTGGAAAACACAAGAATGGCCAACAGATTGGAAAAAATCAACCTATATCCCCATACCAAAAAAGGGAAGTACCAAAGAATGTTCAAACTATCGAACAGTGGCACTTATTTCACATGCCAGTAAGATAATGCTCAAGATCTTGCAAGGTAGACTCCAGCAATTCATGGAACGAGAATTGCCAGATGTACAAGCTGGGTTTAGAAAAGGCAGAGGAACTAGAGACCAAATTGCCAATATCCGCTGGATGGAGAAAGCCAGGGAGTTTCAGAAAAACATCTATTTCTGTTTTATTGACTATTCTAAAGCCTTTGACTGTGTGGATCATAACAAATTGTGGCAAGTTCTTGGTGGTATGGGGATACCAAGTCATCTTGTCTGCCTCCTGAGGAATCTGTATAATGACCAAGTAGCAACGGTAAAAACAGACCACGGACCAACGGACTGGTCTAAGAATGGGAAAGGAGTACAGCAGGGTTGTATATTCTCACCCTACCTATTCAACCTGTACGCAGAACACATCATGCGACGTGCTGGGCTTGATTAATGAATCCAAGGCCGGAGTTAAAATCACTGGAAGAAACATTAACAGTCTCAGATATGCAGATGATACTACTTGAAAGCGAGGACGAGCTGAGGAACCTTCTAACGAAGGTGGAAGAAGAAAGTGCAAAAGCTGGGTTGCAGTTCAACCTCAAAAAAACCAAGATTATGACAACCAGCTTGATGGATAACTGGCAAATAGAGAGAGAAAACGTAGAGGCAGTGACAGACTTTGTCTTTCTAGGCACAAAGATTACTGCAGACGCTGACTGAAACCAGGAAATCAGAAGATGTTTACTTCTTGGGAGGACAGTAATGAGAAATCTTGATAAAATAGTGAAGAGCAGAGACATCACACTGACAACAAAGGTCCGCATAGTTAAAGCAATGCTATTCCCCGTAGTAACCTACGGCTGCGAGAGCTGGACCATAAGGAAGGCTGAGCAAAGATAGATGCTTCTGAACTGTGGTGCTGGAGGAAAATTCCGAGAGTGCCTTGGACTGCAAGAAGATCAAACCAGTCCATACTCCAGGAAATAAAGCCAGACTGCTCACTTGAGGGAATGATCTTAAAGGCAAAACTGAAGTACTTTGGCCACATAATGAGAAGACAGGAGACCCTGGAGAAGATGCTGATGCTAGGGAAAGTGGAAGGCAAAAGGAAGAGGAGCCGACCAAGGGCAAGGTGGATGGATGATATTCTGGAGGTGACGGAACTGACCTTGGGGGAGCTGGGGGTGGCGACAGCTGACAGGAAGCTCTGGTATGGGTTGGTCCATGAAGTCATGAAGAGTCGGAAGCGACTGACCGAATAAACAACAAAAACTACCCACTCTGCATTGTGATGAGACTTTTTGATAAAATTTGACAAAATACCATCTATCTGAGGCAGCAACCTCTGTCCAAAATATGTGACATAATATCATAGTAAAAAATGGGTGAGGCTATGGCATTCTCAGTGTGGTAGATCTTTCTTGAGGTACTCTGGACCTTTTCTAGAGTAGGGAAGAGCTGATCTGCTGTGGCTAAAGCACGCTACAATTCAGCTTACAATAAACTGTTTTATCATTTAAAAATAAATGCTAAACCACAGTGACTTTTATCTGTGCATATCTGTACCAGTCATGGAAAAACAAGGATAAGCACCTTTCCTTCAAATATACACCATTTTGCATAGTATATTTCCTTAGATATTAATTCCCCACACAACATGGTCATTGCTGTGCTATAATGCATACCCAGGAATGCATGGAAAATCAGTGGTAAGTAGTGAATAGACTGTGCTGGTCCTAGTCAGTTGCACCAACTACTGGGGGGCTTTTGCAGGCTGAAGCACCCTTAAATCTAGACTGCTGGGATAGGAAATGGTGAACAATCTCTTCTGATCCCCAAAATTCACCTATAAAACTCATCTTTCTCTTGTCATCTTGCTCCTAAAGTCTCTACACTGGCTTCCTGATATTCTTTGTATCAATGTCAAGTTTTGAACGCTTTTATTTTAAAGGTTTCTACAGTTTAATCCCTAACTATTCTCCTGAACTCCCATTCTCACTTCTTCCATCTCATCTAACCTCCTATTAGGTCCATATGCATACTTGTTTATTCATACCTGAAATAATGTATGTGAAGCACTTTGAACACTTGGACTGCACTATATTAATGCTAAGTCTTATTATGCTCCCATTCTAGTCTCTGGATTTTCAGTCATGTTATCTTTTATGTTTAAAACAGCTTGCTCCCTATTGACATTCTGGTCCATTTTCATTGTCAACCCCTTGTATCTCTTCTGGTTTTCTTTGTCTACCATGGTCAATAAACTTCCTGGACAGAGATAATGTCATTTTTCTGTTCTGTACAGCATGAAGTGTACTAAACAGTACTTTGGTAAAAGAGTATCGCCCATTATGGACAGTTAAGCTCCCCTTATAAAATCAGGTAAACAGTTGGGGTGGGGAGGTTCTGATTGAGCCTGCTCTGCTACTTGATTCTCAGGTTGTCCATGGTGTCCAAGATTGCCTTTTACCAAACTTTGGTTAGCAGAAGGCTGAAACCATCTTCTCAAATCAAGACCATACACTGGTAATATCTCACTTGAATTCACAAAGAGTCAGACACGACTGAACGACTGAACAACAATGTGTTTTAAGTACAGCTGCCCTTGAATTCAGAAGTACAATTAGTCCAGAATGCTCAAGTTCTGGCCAGTCTGTGAAAACAAGATAACAACATTCCAGTGCTGGCACATTTGCACGGGCTGCTTATTAGCTTCTCAGCAGATTCAAGGTCCTGGTTCTTACCACTGCAACCATGATTGGCCTAGACCCTGAATACCTTTGGGAGCAGCTTTTTCCATATTATTAATCCCAATTTATTAGAGTCATTGGCAGAAGTCTTGTTCTCCATTACATCATTTATTATGATTAGATCAGAGAAGGTGCATGACAGGGCTGTATCAGTTATGGCACCTGCTTTGTAGAATTCTGCCCTCTCTCTATTTAGCTTTCTCTGGGAAGTTAACAATTTTGTTTCTTAAAGGGTTTTGCCAGATTTTGGTGCATGCATCAGGTTGTTTTATTGCTGTGATTATTTGTGGTAGTTTCATTGTTTTTATACAGTAGTTTTATATGGTTTGTACATCTCCTTGAACAGTGCTTTGCTGCAAAGGAGACTAATAAGTTATAAATATAAATGAAATAAAAGATGAGAGCAAGGTTGAGGAACCTTTAGATATTTCTAACATAAAAATAATTAGGATACCTTATTTAGCAGAGACTGGAAAGAAAAGGGTACAAACATTTCAGAGAGATTAGCCTATAAACACTGTAGTATGGAAGTATGGTGTGGGAGCTTTCGTATGTAAAATAGAATACTTAAGGTATCTATAGGCCATCTCTTAGGGGAAATGCCCTCACAAGGTAGTAAAGAAGTAAAAAATATATACATGTCAAAAATACAAACAACATAAATATATCAACCATCATTAAAACAATTAAAATCTAATAACCATAAAAATGATCATAGCAGAATAAGGATCACTTCTTATGTAGCAGGAGAAATGCGGTCACTGCTCCCCCATAAATCTATCCCATACTGCTCCAAGTAACAGAGTAGAAGGGTCTGATGATGTGGGCCTGGGGTCCCCAATGTGGTGCTCATGGGTTCCAATGTGCCCGTTGACACCTCTCTTGGTGCCCGCCAGGCTCCCTGCCCCTCTTGATTTTAGATTTATTTCTTAAGATTTTTTTTAAGTGCAAGGGTGGCATATTGCAAAGCAAGATACTGCCCTCCAGCGTCATTGTTATTTAGGTTCAAAAGTGTGTTTTGAAGCTCAGGCCCTATCTCTGCCTTGAATTTAGGTTCTTGAGCAAGTTAGTTTTCTTTTGGTCTTACCAGTTGCCTTCTGGGAAATGAATATTTTATGACTACCCATGCCCACCATGGCAGCCACTCTGTGAATGGGCAAGCCCCCTATGGCAGCCATTTTGTGAGAGCACCCATGACACAATATAAAAATTCCAAATGTGCCAACCAACCCAAAGAGGTTGAAGGCCCTTGGAGGCATAACATTCCTGAGGACAACACTGACATGGGGCAGAGCCCAACAGGGCGCTTATGCCCCCACCAATTTCGTTCTGCTCCACCAATTCCCTTCCACAAGCGATGGGTCCCGCCAATTCTGTTGCACATGCAGGACCCCCTGCTGCATACACAAGGGAGATTTAGCGCTCCCTAGGGGAAGCCCCCAAACAAGCAGAAACGCTTGTTTCTGGAAGGAGGAAAGTCGGTGGAACTCCTTTATGAGAGTTCTGCCAACCTGCCTCCTTCCAGAAATGAGCATTTCCTCTCATTTTGATTGCCCCGGAAGTGCTAAAAAGTGCTTGTGCGATGGAATTGGAGGGGCATAAGAGAATCGGCAGGGGTGTAAACACCCTGTTGGAGTCTGCCCCTGGAAAGCAACCACACGATCAGCCCTCCCATATGATCAGCCTGTCGTAAAATGATCAAAGCAGTGAGGAATGGAGCCACAGGGGAATAGCAATTATGCCACTTTGAGTGCCACTTTTTCCTGGTAGAAAGGCTGGGTACAAACCAAATCAGTCAATGCTATCCCTAAGAGAGGTTACCGGTCCAAAAATGGAAACATATCATGGAAGCATACAAGGCAGTTCACAAAACAACGTATATAAGACACAACCCACAAAGCAAAGTTATGATACATCACTCTTTCATTTCAAGGAGGCCTGTTTATGACCGGGCTTGGCAGATTTTATGGACAAGCTCTCCTCCAGAACTGCTAGTGGTCTCCTGGAGGTGGGAAAAATGATTTAGTACCTGTGGCAGCAGTTCGACCTGGTCCATTGCATCTTCAGCAGCAACATTTAGAGCTGAAAATGGGAGGGAAAAAAGTAAGTTAACTACCTTTTTCTCACAATGGTATCTCATTTTCAGATTTGACAAATTAGGTCTAAATAGGATAAAAAAGGCAATTTAGATAATAGTATCTCTTAAATGCACAGAACGCCTGTAATAATCTTATTCAACCATGAGACAATTCTGCTGTTCCAAAAGTAGTATCATTTGCTGTAGTCTGACAATTTTACTCTCATGCATGTCTGGACAGAAAATCATTCTTTGATGTAGAGCCAATTTATTTTGGCTTCAAGTCAAAACAAATCCTGTATAAAAAAAATTACATCGGGCCACTCTAGTGCTTCAGTTTACTGAACAATGTGCTAGCACATGGGAGACCTGAATTTCTCTTTACCCTTAGGTTAAAGTTTGTCATTAGAGAAGACCTTTGTCAAATCCAGAGTTCATGCTCCAGTTTTCCTGAAATAATGCCAGGCATGAGGTTCTGTTATGGAAAGAGCAGCCATTCTTCCTGGGCACAAATTGTGAACAGTAGCAGCAAATTGTGAACACAACTGCCACTAATGTGTCAAGGTAATGCAAACCAAATTGTCATAATTAAAGATAGATAACTACAGGTCAGAAACTAGACTGAACAAATATTATTTCACATATGCTGAAAATAGGTTTGTCATCTAGCCAGAATTAAACTAGACTGGAGGTGGGGAACAACTGGCCCAGATCCCAGGTCTAGGAAATAACAGAATTACTCAGGGCATACATTAGGGATGATGATGATGATTTTTGCTTGCCTATATTCATGGAAAAGAACTTCAACCTTACTAGGAAACTGGTTCTTATCTTAGACAGCAATACATGTGTGGAAGCTGTCTGAGGAAAGGGGTTCTAAGAACCCCACATAAGAACCCTGGTGGATCAGAGCAAAGGACAATCTACTCCTGCATACCTCTGGAAAGCCTACATGCAGGACATAAAGGGAACAGCCCTCCCTGATTGTATGTCTGCAGCATCTAGTATTCAGAAGCAGGTTAAGTCTGAACCTAGAGATTTCCTTTAACTAACATGACTAATAGCTGTTGACAGACTTGCTTAACATTTCTCTACGTACTTTCAAGAGTTCAAAGTGCTTCTTGTACGTTAACTAGCTAATCCTTGCAACAACCCTGTTAAGACAGAGGTGGGCAACCTTTTTTCTAAGGAGAGCCACATTCCCTCTTGGGTAATCTTTCAGGGATTGCATGTTGGCAGTGAGTGGAGCCAAGGCCAATGTTGAGCACGGGCCTAAGGCAAAAGTGGGTAGATCACCTCTTTTCTCTTTCTACAACCCCCCTTTTCACTCTCCCTCTTCCTTCCTGCACAGCAGCCTTCCAGGGAAGGGACAGATCACTCATTCCAGAGGTCTGAACTGATTGCAGGCAGAGGGCTTTTGAAATTAGGGTGAGGACCCCATGTGGCCCTAAGGCCTCTGGTTGCCCATCCATCCTGCAAGTCAGTATTATCCCACATATTAAGAACCTAAGAATATAAGAGCCCTGCTGGATCAGACCAAGGGTCCATCTAGTCCAGCATTCTGTTCACACAGTGGCCAACCAGCTGTCAACCAGGAACCCACAAGATAGGGGCACTGTGGGTACTTCCTGACAAGCCTTTTGTCATGCAATCCAGATGTTGTCTTCAACTTGTAACCTTTACCATTTTTTCCACTGCTTCTTCCGCCTTTTTTCTTTCCTCAAAAAATATTTTAAGGAAATAACGATGGAATAGCTACACAATGTCTTTTGACTGGAAAAGTTAGGTGCTCATCTGGAAGCACCCTGAGGCAGAGAGAGAGAGAGAGAGAGAGAGAGAGGCTTGCCAAGGCCATCTAATGAGTTCATGCCAAAGGAGAGTTCAAGTCGGGGACTTCCTGGTTCTCAGCACAGGCTCTTAGCTGCTATGCTACATCAGATTTTTAATAGTATTATTAATAACAACAACAACAACAAGAGTAACAACGGAAGAAGAGACAAATAGCAACAATTATAAATATCCACACATAGACAGTTCTACAAATTACCTAGCTATTGCATAACATAGTGCTGCTTTTTTTTCCCGAAGCACTGTTGATTAATTTCATTGAGTAACCTTCAGTTTAAGCATCAGGGGTGGGCGGAATCTCTCTACAGATTCTTCTCATCCTATTCAAGGTTCAAATTTCTATTGCAGTCACCATTAGCCAATTTTTCTAAAACTAAAAAAACACAAATGCTTTAGCATTTCCTCATACAGAGGGACTTAAAACAGTCTGATAATTTTAGGGCACAATCCTATGCATGTTTAGACAGAAAGAAGTTGTAGGATTTTTTTCTGTCTAAATATGCACAGGATTGTGCCCTTAGTTGCTCTTTTCTGTATCCTTTCCAGTGCTATATGCTTTTTGAGATGGGATGACCAGAACTGTATATAATATGCCAAAGATGATTATACCATAGATAAAGGCATTATACCTGCAGTTTCATTTTCAGTTCCTTTCCAATAAACCATAGCATGGAATTTACTTTTTCACTGTCAGCACGCAGTTGGTATTTTCAATTATCACAACCCCAAGATCTTTTTCCAAGGTAGTCAAAACAATTAAGACCATATCAACTTATCCAATTTAGGGGTTCCCCCCCTCAATGTCCATTACTACCCACTTGCTTACATTGAATCTCATTTACCATTTTGTTGCCCATTCCTGTTTAAGAGAAATCCCTCTAGAATTCTTATTGTGCTTTAGATTTCACCATCCTGAATAATGTGGTATCAGTCATAAACATGGCTACCACATTGCTCATCCAACTTTTTATCACTTATGAATAAGTTAAATAGCACCATTCCTAGAAGAGCTCTTTGGGACCCCACTGCTTACATCCCTTCCTTGTGGGCAAGGATTACATCCATAAGGAGATCATGAACATGGAGAAGTGCTTGATTCTGCTCTATACTACCTTCAATGTTTGGATAGGATAGCATGCATGACATAGGTCACTGGCCTAGCAGGAGGTTGTGAGTGAGAACCAAGCCCAGGAATCAACTGCTTTAAGGGGAATACATCTTTGAGGAATGAACCCCCTAAAGTTTGTATTCCTTTAAACTTATTAACATGTTAAATAAGAAACAGCCACTTTTTAACTTCTGAGAGCTCTCTATTAGGCGTTTGTATAAAAAGCAACATTTGTTCTGTATAAGCTCCTGCTGTTGCCTATAATGTAATTTCAGCACAAAAGGGGGCAGGTCAGGAAAGCAGAGAAGACATTCAAGGAGTTTCTGCTCTTCCCGCTCCCATGGCATATTCTGCTGGTCTGAATCCTCTTTTAATTGTAGTTTCAACTGTTCCTAATACTGCTGTCTGGCTGGTAGCTAAAGACACAGGATTCAGGGTATAATGAAGAGGGTGTAATCATTGATACAAAAAAGTGGCTAGGCTAGGGCCTGGGGACAACCACTAACACTTTCCCGGGTTGGTTAAATGCTGGGGAGATTAGGCTGCTGGACAGAACTTGCTGTATATCCATTTTGAGGAAAACCCAAATGGTCATCTGCCTTCTTCTGCATCATACCTTATAGTTCCTTGCTTGGACTATTTTTCTTCCAGCCAGGCCTAATGCCAACTCTACAGAATTTACTGTACACATTTAATCAAAATACCATGGATAAAAATGTGTCTCACTACAGTGCCCGGGTTTGGACAATCGCAGGGGTAAAAGAAGCCACCATGGCCCCTTGTGCATGCCACACGTGCATCCGTCATTTACATAATTAACTGTGCTGCAGCATGGACTGGCGTGTTATCTGAACCCAGCAAGAAGTGCAGCAGGGGTGGCTTCGTACCAATCCTACAACCCACGAATTGCAATAGGGGTTGTAGGGTGGGTACGAAGCCACCTCCACTGCACTGCACACCAGATTTAGACGACACACCAACCTGTGATGCAGTGTGGGTAATTATGTAAATGACAGGCGCACACGTGGCATGCGCAGGGGGAGAAGCTACAATGACTTCTTTTATACCCTTGATCGTCCGAACACCTTCAGTATGTCAATTAGCAAAAAAAATCATGGAATGTTTGCTGTGCCTTTAAGTATTCTGGGGGCAAATCTACTGTAAGTAGATCTATCACACTTCATACTGTATATGAAAAACAAGAAGTTCCATATAAAAAATCCCAGGTGCTGACAACCCACACAAATCTGGGTCCTTTCACCTGAAGTCAACCTAACAGTTGCTACACAGTGAAGCCACAATTACTACTAAAAAGCAAACGTCAAAATTCACACTGAATAAAATGACATATTAGCAATTAAAACCCCTTAAAAAACCTGAGATCCTACACTTATAAAAAGTAGATAGTATGGGTGTGCACCAGTGACAAGATTCAGTTTGGTGATTTGGAAAACAGCCCCATTCAGCTCAGACTACATTGGAAGCTGCCCAGTTTGACTCGGGTCTGAATCAGAAACTCATTGGAAAAACAAATGGCTATACCTTTTTTGCCTTTTGACAGAATTGAATAAAATTACAGACATAGTTCTGAGTGGATGATGCCTGCCAAATTTCAGGCAAACACGTGCAGGACCTTTTGTACAAGTAGCCTTAAAAGACTGATTTTTTTAAAGGGAATCGCCTACTATACATTTATTTCTTGACAGAATTGGATTAAATTTTCAGGCATAGCTGCTCTTTCTAATGAAAGGAAGACTGGGTTTGGACATCACGACAACCCACAATGGATTAAATAAGCCACAATGTCTTATTTAACCCATTGTTGGTTATCAAGTCGTCTGTCAAGATTTTTTTAATCCATGATGGTTTATTTGACTGAAATAATCCACTCTGATAAAACATGGCCTGCAGTAAGGGTTAGTTAACTCACTGCTGGTTATCATGTTGTCTAGTGCTCACCATGGTTTATTCCAATCACCTACAGAGTTGGCTGGCAAGAGCAGTGAAAACCCCTGCGGCCGCTCTGTTCAGCCTGCAGAGCCCTTTTTCCAAGACCTGACAAGCAGCCCAGGGACAATGGCAGCCGAACAAGCACAGCCTTCCCTGGTACTGCGCTACAATTACAAAATGACAGCTTTCCTCAATTACAATGACAGCCTCGCTCCTTTGAGCTACCTTGCTCCAGCGAAGTTACTCAATGACAGGCTTCCCTGATCGCTACTTTGAAACTGTGCAACTTGGGAAATAGGGGGAAAAAGGGGAATAGGGAAAGAACTGCTCACTTTTCCATGAAGAAGTGCAGTTCCACAATTATCCACTACAGCATCTGGAGGCTCCCCATGAAGGCACCCCACCTGTGCAATTTCACCCCATTCCAGCAAACTGTCAGAGAGTTATAGCTACTGCCCCCTTTTTCCTTTTGTGGCCAGCCCTCCCTGATCACACAAACCCACAGCTGTGAAGTAACAGAATGACAGTTTCCCCTGCTGAGAATGCCAGCCTTCCCAAATCACGCGATCCTGCTACAGCGAAGTTACACAATGACAGACTTCTCTGAACACTATTGCGAAAATATGCAAACGGGCATTTGTGTAAAAGAAAATGTAAAGAGGAAAAGACCACTGTCCTCAACTCTGAAAATGCGCAAATTTGGAAATGCACAAAAGTGCAAAGGAAAACTAAAAAATAAAGAGGAACAGCAATGGCTATGGGGGGAAATGCACAATTGAGGGTTTTGTGGATGCATCGGGTGCTACCCAACTAGGGGAGGCTGCCTATGAACTTTTGTCCTGATCCTGCAAACCCCCAAGGTGTTACAGCCACCACCTCTTGTAGATGCACCTGGGATTTTCCCTTCTCTGGGTCTAATTGCACAGGGTTTTGATGGTGCATCGGGTGCCTCCCAACTAGGAGAGGCTGCATGTGAAGTTTGGTCCTGATCCTGCAAACTTCCAAGGGTTTGTGTCACCCCCTTTTTGGTGCACACTGGGTTTTTGCTCCTTGTAGCCCCTGCTGCGATGTAATGAATGGATGAAACAGTGCCACTGCTCAGGTGGGAGGACTGCAGTGGGACAAGGGATAGGGAGATGGGTTAGATTAGGCAAAGTAGCTTATTCGCCCTGTCATGTGATGGGGTATCGTGGATTATTTCAAAAACAAGCTACTGTGAGTAGCTTATTAAGCCACTATTGCTTAAAGCGATGTCTGAACATTGCCACTGCCTGTAAAACTTCAGAAGGATAGGTGCAGCGACTTTTGTGCAACAGCAGTCTTTACAGTTTGGAGGTTTGAAAAAAAGATGTTCACTTAACCTTTCTGTTTTGTGGGGGAGGCAATTTGTATGAAAGCAACAGACATCCCAGAAGTACCCCATACAGAAGAAACCTCAACAAATTCAGAAGATTAGGTGCAATGGCTAGGAGTTATGATGAATGAAATACAGTTTGAGGTTTTTTTGTTTTCTGTTCAATGGGCACCAAAATCATAGAAGGTGCACTGCAAAGCTGACAGGATGTGGTGGATGTGGGCACGTGGCAGAGACAGGAGGACCTGAATATTCAGCACTTTTCAAGCAAGCACCCAATCCTGCACCCATATCCTCCTAGTCCTGTCTGGCATGGAAGTTACATGCACCTTTTCCAACAGCAAGCACTCCCTGATTACAGTATTACAGTCCTCATATTACTGAAGGGGCACTATGTTGGCACAGCAATGTGTTTAGAATCAGAACTGATATAATGCACAGAGAACAGCATGCAAAGTTGTCTGAGGAACCTGGTGGGCAGCAGGTCACTCAAACAAAACTTCTTTGCCTGTCATGTACACAGTCCCAGTACTAATTCTAAGCACCATGCTAACCCTATAAAGCGTTTTAAACTTTAGAGTTAAAGTACTGCACTAATACATGAGCAGTGGCCAGAGGTAGTAGGCAGGCAGCAGTAGCTCACTGAAACATACTTGCCAGGCCCAGCCCCTTGCCAGGCACTGTGCTGGAGTGGCAAAAAAAATATTTTAAGGTTTAGAGTTGAGGTACGCACTGACATCAATTTGGACAGAGGAAGCTGCATTATGCTTGTGCACCAGATACAAGTATGCCTTAGACCCATGACTTCCCACATCCAGCATGACAATCAAGCCCATTATTTCATGGCACCAGGCAGGACACGCAGGCAGAAGCAGCAGGGGGGTACCTGAAATAACATAAACACCCTTGCCAGCCTGGCACAGACATGTATGAGAGCATGCTGGAACAGCTAAGAGTGGTAAAGATTCAGAGTTGAGGTACTTCACCGAAGGAGCAGTTTAGTGAGCAGAGGACACTTGCAGATGGGAAGCTGTGGAAGCAAAAAGATGAGGGCTGGGGAAGCATTGCAAGTGCCAAAACCAAGTATGCCATAGGCCCTGAATCCAGTGCACACCGCTAGTAGATAACCTGGTCCCAGTTAAACTACTAAAGTCAAACTAGGTGTTAGGTACTTACAAAAGGCCTCTCATATCTCTCAAGAACGTTTGCATAACCTAATGGTAGATCATTTCAGATTTGACAAATTATGTCTAAATAGGACAAGAAAGCGATTTAGATAATAGGAGCATAGGAACAAAGCTATGGAAATCATTTGGAAAGCCTCCGTATCTTGTCAATTCCCACCTAATTACATTTTTATACCTTAAATCTACCATGACAATCCTTGAAATGCTAGTTTAGAATCCATGGCTGCATTCCTAAGTATATGTACTACAACAGTCCCATTAGAATAAATGGAATTTACTTTTGAGTAAACATGCTTTGGATCAGGTTGTAAGAGTCTTAATTGCGTTTTGAGCTTCACAGAAGAAATACTTTGCATATGCAAACAGCAAGCCAAATCCATGTCCCCTATTTTCAAAATTGCAATTTCAAGGTCAACACATGCATGCTGCTTTGGAGAAACTTTGTATTTACCTAAAAAATAATATATTACCTGGGATGTATTCCAGGTAATATAAAATGTATTCCTTTGCAGACTACATAAACATGGTATACACGGTTTGTTAGTTTTGCAAGAAGGTGAGAGGCCACGTAAGGAGATGCAAACTTAAATATGCAGCTGAGACTAAAGAAATGCTGCCTGTCTCATCATAAGTTTTAAGTATGTCATGAAGCACAGAACCTATAAAATATTAATACCTGTGAACTCTGAAACAAATCAAGGATTATACATAGTTAGCCCAGAGAAGAGGCCAACTGGTTTTTGTTTTTTTTTAAACTCCAACACTATAGAGAAAATTCTGTAAGGAATTATTTATAACTTCTCTCTCACAGCACATTAATGGGGCTTACTTCCAGGTAAGTGGGTATAGTATTGCAAACATGCTTCAGTCATGTTTGTACTGTCAAAAATATACGGACGCTTTCCCCTTGTTTAAGCCAGCACTTCCATCCCTCATTCCTTTTACTTGCTGCTCCAATGGTTCAGTTCACAAAGTTGAGCCCAAGTGGTTATTATTGATTACATTCCTGCTTCCCTTTTCCTATAATGTTTCTATTCCCTAAACTATAGACTTTATCTGGCATCTGTTTTCAGTCTTTCAATACACAGGAACACTGAGAGCATTACCTAATTTAAAAATATTCCCAAATCATCATTCAATGACTGATGAGATTAGAATTCAGCCCACCATACACACAAGCTTCTTTTAGATCTATATACCTGAAATAGCCTGAGAAGATATTTCAAATATTAACTAACGGCACAGTCCTATGCATGTTTAGACAGAATAAAGTCCTACATGCCCCTGGCTGGGGCATGCTGGGAGTTGTAGGACTTTATTCTGTCTAAACATGCATAGGATTGCACCTTAAGAGAGCAAGCTCTTCAGGAGTTTGAGTTCAGGAGAAAGGGGACAAGATCTATCAAGCTCCAGGGTTACCTTACCTTTCAAGCTACTCCCAAGTATGGACCCAAGCATACTTGTGAGGGCTCTGCTATTCTTCTCTTGGGACAGAGGTAGCAAGAAGAACAGCCAGCAGTTGTTTCCACCTGGACTGAATTGCAGGCAACCCCAAATAACAAAACATGTGGTATTATGCCACAATGTATAGATCTAGATTGTTTCTAGTACTAACACACATTGTTGGAGGAGTAGAAGAGGAACTTTTGCTCACGTATGGTGGTACTGTAGTCCGGTTAGGCAATATTGGAATGAGATTATAAATTGTATAAAAGGAATTACAGGTTTTGAATTACAGTTAATTCCCTTTACTATACTTTTGGGACATATTAAAATCAGATGCTTAAAGACTATATGGTTATGGTAATGTATATGTTAATTGCAGCACATATCTTGCTGGCAAACGCTTGGTGAACACTTCATATACCATGAATATTACCAACAGAGAAAGAGGATAGAAAATATTATGTTCATGAACAAGATTATCAGTTGTAAACTGTTGTGGAATGGACAGATAAACTCAATACAGACTTTAAAAAACAGCAAAACAAGGGCTCAGTTTATTAGTTAGTGGACTAGGTATAGATCAGGTGAACTACTAACTCCGGATGCGCTGAGATAAATGCTCCATACTGAAATATTAATGAGGATAACTGTACATTAGAATGTATAGAAACTTATAAAATAAAAAATGGAGCTTGTTCCAAGTTAAATGTGTATAGGATTGTACACCTTTTGTAAGAAATTCGCAAAATAAAAAGGGGCTTGTTCCCAATTAAATATGTATAGGATTGCAATATCTTTAATTAAAGGGATTAAAAGATAATGGGGAGAGCAATCCTATGGCCCCTTGACAGAGTCTGGAGGGGGATAGGATAGTTCAGATTCCTGGATACAAGGTCAGAGACAGCACTTCCATGTTGGACCCAAGGGTCTGAGCTCCCTGCCCCTCCCCCTCACAGCTGGCATGGAGAGAACCACACCAGCTGCCTCTCCAAGGTCACAAAGGTGACCTCGGAGGGAAGGGAAAGGTGCATGCCATTGAGCAGGGTGGAGAGGGAAGGGGACAGTTTACACTATATTCCCAGGCCTCCCCAGCCTCCTTCCCTCCCCCTCCCCAGTACCTCAGCTAGATGGGTGAAAACGCCCGTCAAGCAAAACTGCAGAGCTGGGGGGAGCACAGAGGCGAAAATTATCTCCACCACTCCTCTTGCTCTGCATTGCATGGCTGTAATCCTCCAAGTTGAGAGGCTTACAGCCATCCCCATAGGATTATGCCCTTAATCCCTTTAATACAGGGATTAAATTCATAAATATTAAGTACAACTCAGAGTTGTAACAAAATGTTTGAATGTGGAGTGCTTCTGTTCAGTGTTCCAGCCAGACAGCCATGCCTTTTTTCAGGATACTCCATTCCTCCCCCTCCCCCACCCATCAGTCCACATTCTATGGCTACTGAGCACACTCAGTCTTCATTATGCTGTGTTTGGGTATGTGTTTTATTTTTGGCTCATTTTTTCCCCCTAAATATTTTTTCCCACTTCTGCAAACTTTGGGTTTCCCCCAAGCATGCTGATACCCCCCTCTTCTTTCTCAGTAGCCCCATTTTGGCTACATAGCCATCATAACTCAGCAACTATGTTTACTATTCATATAAACAAGTGGGAACTGCAACAAAATATTGGCAAATGTTTCAGGGTTCCAGCCAGCCAGCATACCCTTTTCCAGGATATTTCATTCCTATGTCCCTCCTGCCTGGCTTTCTGTCCTGTCCCTTTCCAGTCAGTCAGTGTTCTACAGCCACACAGTATGCTCAGTCCACATTGGGCTGTTTTGGATGTTCTCTCCCACTCAAGGTTTTTTCCTAAAGTTTTTTCGTACTTCTGCAAACCTTAGGGTTCACCCAAGGATGTTATATCCCTGTTGTGCACAAGTTGTGCCATTTTGGCTACAAAAGCAAGGTACTCGTGCCTGAACATGGAAAAGAGAGAGGATGATAATATATGATTACTGTGTGCTGCTACATAAAATTTGAGATCACTACTGACATTTAAGCAACAGGGAATTTAGTAGCAAAGTACCTGGCCCCTATTTTGTCAGGAATGAGAACATACGTATGGGTTATATCCAGTGGTGTCCTTCCATTAATGGAATAGTCTTTGTTTGAGCAGAGGCCTCTCCTAATGGAAGAGGAGGTGATAACTGCTGATTCCCCCTCTTGCCAATCATGTCACCTTCCATGCTGTTCTGGTGGATCCCCCAACCCTCTGGAGCAGTTTTTCAAGGGGCATAGAAAGCTGTAGGGGAAAGGGGGGAATAGGTAAAAATAGCCTCCCTTCCTCTTCCATTAGTGGAAGATGGTGCTGGATCAAAAGTTTTTCCACAATGGAAAGGCACCACTGGATTCAAACACAGTTTACTGGCCTCCTTCTAGCTATTATCATACACTTGAAAATACAAAGGGTGGTGGTAGTGTCTATCATCTCAAAGACTGCTTTCCCCCCTGTATATCAATTGGATAAAACTGCTGAGATCAGGTAACTTCAAGAACTGGTACCCAAATATGCTTTCTTCCCCCTCTATTTCTTTTTTTGTATGTATCATGTTTTGTAGATTGTGAGCCTGTGTGGCTTATCTTTTTATCGCTGGATAGTTGTTAGAACATTTTAGGGTGCAATCTTATGCATGTTTAGGGCGAAAAAAGTCCTACAATTCCCAGCATTCCCCAGCCAGTCATGCTGGATGGGGAATGCTGGGAATTGTAGGGCTTATTCCTATCTAAAGATGCGCTGCATTGTGCCCTTAGGCGCTTTAGAAATAAGAACAACATTATCAATAGTCTGTGGTCCACAAGTATAAACCTATTGATTGCCAACCTCTGTTCATCAAATGGTATACTTCTGTAGCATATTACAAGACAGAACCCTCAACTTTCCTTTCCCTGGAGATCTTTCAAAGTGCGATCACAAGCAATCTTATAACTATTCCTTGAATCTTAATATATTCTTGAGAATCAGCCTTGAAAAACAATCAATGAATTGGATTTTCTCTTACTTATCTCCCTGTTTTTGAGATTTCTATGGTAGGTATAATATAGAATATTATCAGCTTGCTGACAAGTTTAGTTGGTTTGATCTAGCACAGCACAGCTAAATATCTGTTCCTAGGGAGAAATTCTCACCTTAACTAGCAAAATATCAACAGCCATTCTGCTACCATCCTAGAAAATCTGGCTGAAAGTAAAGGGAAGCTGTTCTTACAGATATGCTGCATTTTCACCTCTCTCCATTTTTACTTGTATGATGTCTGTTTCCCCAGATAACAGAAACAGAAATAAGAATCAAAAGAAGAGATCAGACTTGCCAATTTTCACCTACTGCCTGATAACGCTTTATGCTTACACATTTACAGTGAGAGTTTCTCCATTTTTAAGTTTAAACTGTTTTCAATGCACAAATTGGGATGGGTAATGCCACTAGGAGATGGAAAGGGAACTGAAAAATTCCTTTTCAATAAGCAAAGAGCTTAAAAGTGCCATCTTGAAAGCAGAAGACTATTATGAAATCTCATTTTGCAATAAAAGAGGAAAGCTGTTTTAATCATCTCTTTGGAAACATATAAGCTGCTTCCATGCCACTGAAATATTTTAAAACCTTTCTATTAAATTCTTATTTTAAGACACTGCAAAGATAGTATTTATTTATTTGCATATCCTGTTGAAGTTCAGAGTACCTTAACATGGGTCTCTCAAAGAGTTTCCCATCCAGGTGCTGGCCTCTTTAAGACCTACTTAGTTTTTAATGGCATAGCAGCACAATGTTCCCTCAGACCATTCCCTAGTATACTTGAACTACAGAAGCCCATAACGCCATTTTTTCTTTCCAGTTCAGACACAGCACAGCTCTAACATAAATATGATGCCAGTACAGTTAAGATGACTCAAATGGCCGATTCTCCCTCCTGTATTATATTTAAAGCACTATGCATCACCTACTCAGTGTTCACCTTCACCAACTACAGGCTGAGTTGTAGCTCTCTGTTGAAAGCAATGTGATGTCACAGTACACTAGAAACGTTAGTGCTATATTAGAATAAGGAAAAAATCCATTCACAACACAATTTTTTAGAAGCCTGCTGAAACAAAAGTATTAACAAGTTGTCTAAAACTGGACAGTGAAACAGCCTGACGGGTCTCTCTGGGAAGGATGTTTCATTTGATGTTCTGGCACAGCAGGGCTGGGGAAGTTATGCCCCAGAGGCCAGATTGCTCTCCAGCTCATCTACTCGGGGCCAGATGACATCAGAGGGTGGACCCTCCCCCAAAGCCCCAACCCCTGACATCCATGCAAAGAAAGGCATGCATGTGCATCTCTGCATGGAGAAACTTCTTTTCTCTGTGCACAGAGAAGCAGGAGCTATCACTACAGGAATGCAACCACCCTGGGAAAAATCTTTGTGAAATGAGGAATATAAATATTATTAAATAAATTGACTGTGATACCACAATTGAGACTTTACCACCCGCTC
Organism: Heloderma suspectum; assembly: GCF_057233095.1. Lineage (NCBI taxonomy): Eukaryota > Metazoa > Chordata > Lepidosauria > Squamata > Helodermatidae > Heloderma > Heloderma suspectum. Next base: position 38,704,372 of record NC_139460.1, on the reverse strand, counting down.
TTCCACTCCTTGGTGTTAATTGTCTGTCACTACTGGGTCTCCTGTACAATCACTTTTTTTTTAAATGAAAGGTTTTTTTAATTAAGCATGCATGCCCAGCTCCCTTTTCTTCTGGTGTACCTATATATGAGGATATGCTGCCAGATAGACTCTCCAAATGTAGCAAAGACTTCCTTAACTTAAGAAACAAATATGGCCAAGTCTTAGGATGCCAATAGAGAAGATCTTCATTTGCACACAGTTTTCTTCCCTGCAAGGATAATTGTTATTACAATGTATTTGCTTCAGAGCTTTCTTTTCTTTTCCCTATAACTGGCATTTTTACTTTTACAAGAGCAATCATAAGAGATTCCATGATATTTATTGTTTAATGAAAACCCATCTGCCTGCCCAGTATTACATTTTTAATTTACTTTCACCACACTCTAAACCTATTACTGATACATTTCTACAATTTGCTTTTTCCGTTATTATTCAGAAAGTTCAGGATCTTTGATACAGAGGCAGGCAGGTGCAATAAAACATTAAAAACAGTCTTTTTTCCCACTGTGAAGCTTTTATATCAATTCTCTTGACTGCTGCTGTACATAGCAGCAACAGCCCTGTGACATATAGCTAAACAAGGCTTACTAGTGTTAAGAGTTTAGAGAATTAAGCTGAAAAATCTAAATATTATGTCATGATATTTCTATGACACATTTAAATATCATGGATTAATAACATATGGATTTGCTGTGTCTAACATACCTTGGATACAGGGGAAATAATCAACCGATGCCATGATTTCATTTCAGCACCTAGGACAAGAGGTGACTTGATGCTTCCTGAAATAGACACGGAGAGCAATCCTATGGCCGCTAGACAGTGTCTAGACGGCCGTAGAATTTTTTGGTTTCTGGGAACCAATTTTGGAGCCAGGGCTCCAAGCTCGGTTCCTAAAAATTGTGCTCCCCACTGCCTTGTAGGCAGTACAGTTCTTCCCCTGCACCATGGAGAGGGCAAAAAGGGGGTGTTCCCGGGGGCAGGGAGGGGAAGAGACTGTGGAAGCATTGTTATGACGCTTCGTATGTGCCGTGCAGCCTCCCCTCCCCTCACTCCAAGGTCCCCTGCTAGACAACCAAAATCAGTCGTCCAGCCACAAATGCAGGGCAGCCGCAGTGCAGAGGAGAGGATCCCCTCCGTGCTCTACCCACCCTGCAAGTTCGGAGGCAGCAGACTATCCTGATAGGATAGACTTACACAGTAAGCTCCCTGTAATATAGCAATTAGGGGCCACGGTGGCTTAGTGGTTAAGATGCTGAACCGCAGACCGGAAGGTCGGCAGGGCAGCAGTTCGAGACCCGAGTGCCGCATGACGGAGTGAGCTCCCATCTTCAGTCCCAGCTTCTGCCAACCTAGCAGTTCGAAAGCAAAAAATTGCAAGTAGATAAATAGGTACTGCTTTGGCAGGAAAGGTAACAGCGTTCCGTGCACCTCGGTGTTCAGTCATGCCAGCCACATGACCACGGAAGCGTCTTTGGACAGCGCTGGCTCTTCGGCTTAGAAATGGAGATGAGCACCACACCCTAGAGTCGGACACGACTGGTTGGGGACACCTTTTACCTTTAATATAGCAATTAAGGTGCACTATTTCAATGACATTCTGGAAGCAAATGTGCTAAAAGATAAAATGCAGAAAGAGCAAGCAGGGGAAAAGTGGGAAAATACCATATACCAGGGGTAAGCAACGTGGGGCCCACAGGCACCAACGCACCCCTGGACAGCTTTCCTTGCAACCCCCCCCCCCCAAGGTGCCCTACCCCTCCCAAGTTTATTTAAAATATAAACACATTTTCTTAGCAGTTGTAGGTTCAAAGGAGTTCTTTAGTGTGCTGGGGCTCAGACCCCACCTCTGCTATGTATTCAGTCTTTTGGGCAGGTTACTTGTCCTTTCTGACTAGCCACACCTCCCATGGCAGCTATTTTGTGGTGGTGCCCAGGACAGTTTCTCAACTTGCCAAATGTGCCCACGGAGCCAAAAAGGTTGCCTGCCTCTATCATATTCAGTCCCTTCCCCCTAAAAGGAGCTATAAGCCCACCACATGTCTGCTGAGTCACAGTAACCATGATTCTGGTTACTGGGCAAAATAGTCAGGTTGTAAAACAACTGTGGATCTAGATCCACCAGTTGAAGACCAGTGCTTTAAAATGACCAACCACATGGGCAGAGCACAACTGCGCAAGTCCTGGCCATGGAATCAGCACTCTGCCAGGAAGTGCCAATTCTATGAGGAAATGCCCCTTTAACCATCCCTTTAAAAAAAGAAACCTACTCAGTGCAATCCTATGCATGCTTACTCATTAGTAAGTCCCACTGTATTCAGTGGAACTTACAGTGATGCAGCTGAGTAATTTTAGACCCAGGACCTAATTCTTGGCAGGGAGGAGGGGCATTACACGTCCACGTGTATTATTTCAGTTGTCAAGCACCTAATTAACATTTCTCCCCCCACCCTCCACCATTCCATGCTTTACAACTGCTTCTACATTCCTTATATATTAAAATGCTCGCCAACCCTGATTTAAAAACAAACGAACAACAACTCTGAGCAGGTACCGTTTTGCATTTCAAGCTCCCTTAAATCACAGCACCATCATGAATAAATGGAATAAAATGGAATTTGTTGCGCTCATCACCTACCTCAAGGTGGTCACCTGCCCCTCCCCGGGGCAGGAGCTATTGGGCCCAGGTCTATGGCCCCAAGGTCCAACCCTAGCTAGACCACTGGGAGCTCATGCCCTAGTAAGTGCATTCAGCAATACAGCCTTAAACCACCTTGTCATGTTTGGAGCCAGAGAGCTGGGTCAGATCTGCATGTCATGTCACATCCCCATGATCCCATCACGGTGACACTCTTATCCCTCTTCCACATTTATACCTCCTAGCACGCACGATGACATCTGTTGCGATATGTTGGATAATTCGGAATAAAAAGCAGGAAATAAGGCTAGAACAGCAGCATACAGAATGTGCAATGTGCCCCAACAGTCATCAGTGCGCTTCAGTGCTGACAGAAAGCGCTCGTGTAGATCTCGCCCTGGACTTTCCCCTACCCACTGCAAGCTTACAGGTGGAGTCAAGCGGCTGAATTAATAACGGGGTCTGGAATCGAGAGCAGCTTGGCCGTTGCTCTGGTCTAACCCTCGTGAAGCTGAAGGTGGCGATCTTGGGTTCTGTGGCGTCTGTTATGGGCGCTCGACCTCTCAAAAAGAAGTCACAGATTTCGCGCGCGCGTGTGTGCGTGTGTGTGTGTGTGCGCGCGCGGAGGCAGCGTTCACGGGCTGAAGAGACGCCCGCTTCCTCAGACGCAACATCCGAAGAAGCGGGCTCCGGCCCTCGAAAAGCTTCTGCGAAACATGGAATGCTTTCGCCTTTCAGGCGCCACACAAGACGCTCCCCTTTTTTACCCCCGCATCTGCCGCCGCGGACCGACACGGGCTACCCCGCCGGAGTTTGTCCACAAAGCGGCCACTCTTGCCCGGGCGCTCAGACTCCCCCCGCCTCGCCTCGCCTCGCCTCGCCTCGCCTCAGGGAAAACAAGAGCTTCGCCTCAGGACTTTCTGGCGGCGGCTCGACTCACCCCGGCGAGCCGATATCCTGAAGGGAGAGAGAGGGACGGGCACAAGGGAGGGGAACGCGGCGGCCGCCCGACGATGCCGAGGGGGCGAAGGGGAAGCGACTTCCCTCCGCTCTTCGCCAGCCACCGCGCCGGCCCATCCCACTAACAAACTTCAAGGAAGGGGGAAGCTCGCGCTCCATCCGGCTCCCCTCACGAGCGGGCAGAGGGCGATCTGCTGCGGCTGCCGCTGCTCTTCGACTGCTTTTCCCGCCAGGGCAGGCGGCGGAGACGCTCCCCGCCGCCCCCAGAGCAACAAAATGTCCCCGGTCCGCCCGAGCTGCTGCTGCTGCTGCTGCTACTCACCCCGGGTGCAAAGCGACAGGAGGAAAAAGCAGGCGGCGAAGGCGGGCGGCGTCGGGAGGCAGCCGCGCGGCTCCTCGCGCGGCATTCTGGCGCCGGCCCTCCTCCCGGCCGCTTCACAACGGCGAGGAAGGGACCCGACACCCGTCTCGGGCGCCTCTCCGCTCTGCTGCCGAAGCGGAGCCGATTCCGAGCGGCCTCAGGCTGGGATCGCCGCCCCACGGCAGGCGCCGGGAAGCCTGTGAGGGGGAGAGAGCGGAGGGAGAGTCGCGGAGGCAGCGGCGCCTTCTAGCGGGAGAAACGGCCGCTCGCAGCTCCGCTCGGAGAAAACGGATCCGACGCCGGGGTTCTGGAGTAGCCCCTCTCGCGCTTCAAATCGGGGGTGGCTCGTTCATGTTTATTTCCTTCTTTCGTTTCTGTACTTACTGCCCAATAGCTGAAGCTCTCTGGGCAGTTCACAAAAACAGAAAACACAAGATAACAGCATAATATATATATATATATATATATATATATATATACACACACACACACACACACACACACACAATATGGAAGCTGAACACCACACTATAGAAGTGCAACCAGAATAAATCCAATAAATAATGCCGAGATTTAAAATACAGGTTTAAAACAGCAGAGGTAAAAGACTAGGATGCTAAAATGCTGGGAAAATAAAAGGTCTTCACCTGGTGCAGAAAGGAGTTTAAGGGCTATGGAGTCCTTTGTTGTAGTTGTTCCTCTCCCCCCACCCCCGTTCAGTTTTGGCTGTTTTAAACGCGGAAACACGCACTGTGTAGTACATTTGTGTTGACCCGCATAATGACTGTTCCCTTTTCTCCCTTGCATATTCACAACCGCTAGTACAAAACTAGTAATGTCTCTTTTCTCCCCGCCTGCCCATCAACGTTCAAGGAAGTGAGGTTGAACAGAACATGACAGGGAAAGGGAATTTGGGGAGTTTCTTGATCCAGATGTAGACTAACTTCAGTCCTGCATGGTCTACTTTTTCTTTTTTTTTTAACTAGAGTCCCGAAAGGTCTATCGACTGATTGTTAATGTACAAAGGAAAAATGCATACTCAGGATCTCTTACAGTTAAGGCATAACTAATCTGGGTTAAGCATTCCTTGCAAGAATCCAAGAAAGCACCAGACAATAGGTAGTCCACTGAAAATAGTTCAGTGCTCCAGCTGTAGACCTCTCTCTATTTTTGTGTGTGCTCCTGATCAAATTCATAGCAAACAATCTTTACAATAAACCCAATTCCCTTCTTTTGCTGCTGTTTTCCTCTGAAATCTGGCCAAAAAAACTAGAGCAAATCTTGTGAAATTTGAAAGAAGAGCCATGCTGGATCAGACTAAAGGTCTCTCTAGGCCATTGTTCCCACAGTGGCCAACCAACTACCTGTGGGAACAAGGGCCACCTGTTCATATTGGTGAACTAGGCGGTTGCCTAGGGCACCAAGTTAAGCAGGGCTCCAAATTTGAGGGGGGAAAGATACAAATTTTAAAAATACAAATAAAATAATGAAGATGTCATTATTTCAATTCCCACACGCATACAGAGGGGAGTGAGCCAAGGGGCTGGTGGCACTTTGTTGGCTATATTGCCCTGAGGATGTAACTCGGACCCTTCTTCCAGGGATCACCCTTGGGTGTTGTGGATGGAACTTCAGTTCCTAGCAGAGAGGATGGCTGTATTCATCTCCTTTCTTGTTTTTATCAGACCGTCTGTGCTGGTACAGTGCTTAGTAAAACAAAACAAAAAACCAACTTTGGGCGCATTTTATTATAAATGATAATATTTCTGCTTCCGAAGATGCAGGGGATGGGGTGGGATGCCTCTTCATTGAATGGAAAATAGGGGCAAAATGTTTCCCAGTTTACCAAAAACTTCAGCCTAGCTCCGCCCTGGGGGTGGGGGTGCTGATTGCATGGTTCGCCTAGGGTGCCAGTTGCTGGCAGCTAGTGTAGGGCCATCCCTGTTTGGGAAGCCCAAAGCAGGACATGAGTATAATAGCACCATCCTGGTCATGTTACGAGCAACTGGCATGCAGAGACGTGTTGCCTCTGATACTGGAAATAATCCATAGCCATCATGACTAGTAGCCATTCATAGTTTTATCTTCCATAAATTTCTCTCATCCCCCTTTAAAGCTGTCCATGTTAGTGGCCATCACTCATTGGTGTTTGTGGAAAAGGTGACATTTTATTGCATCTTACAGCAGTGTACATTCTGAGTTCTGAGGGATTTCTAAAGTGACAATGAAGTCATTATGGTCCTGTGTACTTAAGTTAAAACACACAACCTGTATGAAACACCATGAAATGTTTGCCGACAATCCTTTAACAAAATAATGTATACATTATTTCTGTTTACACAAATTTTCAACATGCAGCAACTTCCACAGTTCATACCCACCCCCCAACATACACACACACCTATTTTCTTGAGGTGTATACGTATCCAATCTCATTGAAAATGTATTACTAGCACTTAAATACCTTTAATCATCCTGCAAAGCTTTTAGTCAAGGTGGTAAGGATTCTCTGATGATGCAGCTGGAAGAGTAATTACTCACCAAAATTCATGTTTACGTGGTTCAGTATATTGATTTGTCCAACTCGTAATCCTTGCGATATAATGAACTGAGAGTCGTTTCCTCTAAGTTATTCAGCTCAGACTAGCTTAATGCCTGAACAGGGTACCCAAGGTATGAACAGGGTTCTAACATTTTTTTATTATTATTTTTATTTTTTATTTTTTTAACTAACTTTTTTCCATTTATTTGTCTTGTAACACACACTTTCACACCAGTGGGACTCTGCTTTTAACCTCTACTGAGTAGAGGAGCAGGCACAGGCTAGTCTAGAACAATCACAAGGCTAGACACAAAAAGGGAAAAGAGGCTATGGAAGGACAGGACTCTCCAGCGGTGGTGACCTGCAAGGTGTGTGCAATGTTTGTTTTCTTGCCTGAGAACAACATGGCCTACACCAAGTGCAAGTTGATCACGCTGCTGGAAGAAAAAGTAAGTGGACTGGAGCGGCGACTGTCGACCCTCCGGGGAATAAGAGAACACGAAGAGTTCTTGGACAGAATGGGGGAACTACAGCAGCAAAGGGAAGATCAGAAGCTTGAAGAGCAACAGCAAGATGAGGCAGTGGGAAATGCTGAGGTGAAGAAAAATGGAGTAGAGGATACTCCTTGGAAAAGGGTGACAGGAGAAGAAGAACTAGACGCCACTCTGCACCAGTGGAAGCAGTGGAGCTGTGGAAGCGATTCCAGGTACTTGCGGATGAGACTGGAGGACAGCCTGCAGAGGAAGAATCACAGGGGAACCTTTATGAGAGTGAGCAAGAGGCTGAAGGTCAGTCAAACAGAGGCGATGAAACCCAGGCCTACAAGAAGAAGAAGAGAAGAGTGGTAGTAGTGGGAGACTCCTTGCTGCGTGGGATCGAGACCCAAGTATGTCACGAAGACCCAGGGACTCGCCAGGCATGTTGTCTCCCGGGAGGACAGATTAGAGACGTGACTGAAAGGTTGCCTGCACTCATAAAGCCCACTGACAGGTATCCCTTTCTTCTCATCCATGTGGGAACAAATGATACTGCCAAGCGGAGCTACGAAGAGATCATGTCAGACGTTGAAGCTTTGGGAAGGAAACTCAAGAACTTTGGGGCCCAGATAGTTTTCTCATCCATCCTTCCAGTAGTTAGAAGAGGGATAGAAAGGGAACGAAAAATACTCCGGGTGAATGACTGGCTACAAAGGTGGTGCCGACGAGAGAGATTTGGATTCTGGGACCACGGGCTATACTTCCTGGAAGATGGGCTGTTGGCTAGGGACGGGTTGCACCTCACAAAGGATGGGAAGAATGTGTTTGGCCACAGCATGAAGAACTTCATCAGGAGGGCTTTAAACTGAATCCTACGGGGAAGGGAGATGTAATGTTGGGGGTAACAATGGACGTAGGCGCATGCACTGCAACAGAAAGAACAGCTCTGATAGCGCCCAATAATAGTCTTCAGACACATGTAGGAAGAAAGCCAGACTATGAAGCACATGGTCTTCGATATCTATATACTAATGCCCAGAGTGTGGGAAACAAACAGAACGAACTTGAACTCTTAATACAAGAGGGAAACTATGACCTGATAGGTATAACTGAGACTTGGTGTGATGACTCTCATGACTGGAATACAGCAATTGAAGGATATAACTTGTTCAAAAAGAACAGGAGGAACAGAAAGGGAGGTGGGGTTGCACTGTATGTGAAAAATACATATCTCTGCACAGAAATACAGGAGGAGGAGCTTGGTAGCCCCATCGAGAGCATCTGGGTTGAAATAAATGGAGCAAAGAATAAAAGGAACCTGGTGGTCGGAGTCTACTACCGGCCACCCAATCAAGGAGAAGACAAGGATAAAACTTTTGAAAAGCAAATAGCCAATGTTTTAAGGAAGCATGTTGTAGTAGTAATGGGGGACTTCAATTTCCCCGATATTTGTTGGGAGACAAATTCTGCAAAACATGGCCCCTCCAGGAAATTCCTGACTTGTGTGGCGGATAACTTCCTCCTACAGAAAGTAGAGGAAGGAACTAGAGGATCGGCTATCCTTGACTTGATCCTAACCAACAGAGATGACTTAGTGGATAAAGTAGCAGTTACAGGAACTCTGGGGGAAAGCGACCCTGTTGTACTTGAGTTCTTGGTTCTAAGGGAGGCAAAAGCCGAGTGTAGTCAAACGCGTACCCTGGATTTTAGGAAAGCTGATTTTAATAAACTCAGAACAATGATCAGTAAGGTCCCATGGCAAGCGACGCTAACGAGAAAAGGAGTCCAAGATGGGTGGGAGCTTTTAAAAAAGGAAATTCTCAAGGCACAATCACAAACAATTCCAACAAGAAGAAAAGGTGGAAGACAACAGAAGAAGCCAATGTGGCTTCACAAAAAGCTTAGGGATGACTTGAAAACAAAAAAGGACACATATAGGAAGTGGAAAGAAGGCCAAGCTACAAAGGAAGAGTACAGGCAGATAGCACAGAATTGCAGGGATGGCGTCAGGAAGGCTAAAGCTGAGAATGAGCTGAGGTTAGCAAGGGATGCTAAAAACAACAAAAAGGCTTACTTCAGCTATGTGCATAGTAAAAGGCAGAGGAAAGAAATGGTGGTTCAGCTATTAAATAAGGATGGCAAAACGATAACAGATGACAAAGAAAAGGCAGAGGTGCTCAATTCCTACTTTGGCTCAGTCTTCTCCCAAAAGAGGGTCTATGACCCCCCTGGCAAAGGCAAAGTACAGGCTGAAGGGGCAGGATTGCAGCTTGAGATCGATAGGCATATGGTCAAGGAACACTTAATTACTTTGAATGAGTTCAAATCTCCAGGGCCAGATGAACTGCATCCTAGAGTAATAAAGGAACTGGCAGAAGAACTCTCAGAACTGCTGTCTATTCTCTTTGAGAAATCATGGAGGACAGGGGAAGTGCCAGATGACTGGAGGAGGGCTAACGTTGTCCCTATCTTCAAAAAGGGTAAAAAGGAGGAACCTGGGAACTACAGACCAGTCAGTCTGACATCAATCCCTGGGAAAACTCTGGAGCAGATCATAAAGGAATCCATCTGGAAGCACCTTGACAACAATGCCGTGATTACTCGAAGCCAACATGGATTTGTCAAAAACAAGTCCTGCCAGACAAATCTGATCTCATTTTTTGATCAAGTAACGTAACCTCCCTTGTAGACCGTGGGAATGCTGTAGACATCATATACCTCGACTTCAGCAAAGCTTTCGACAAAGTGCCCCATGATATCCTGATGAGCAAACTAGCTCAAAGTGGGCTATATGAAACAACGATCCGGTGGATCCACAGTTGGTTACAGAATCGGACTCAAAGAGTGCTTATCAATGGGACCTTCTCAAATTGGGGAGAGGTAACGAGTGGGGTACCACAGGGCTCAGTCCTGGGCCCAGTGCTCTTCAACATTTTTACTAATGACTCGGAGGAGGAGGTGCAGGGAATGCTGATCAAATTTGCAGATGACACAAAATTGGACGGGATAGCTAATACTTTGGAAGACAGAAACAAAATTCAAAGTGATCTGGATAGACTGGAGCGCTGGGCAGAAAACAACAGAATGACATTTAATAGGGATAAATGCCAAGTTCTGCACCTAGGAAAAAGAAACCAAATGCACAGTTGCAAGATGGGAGATACGTGGCTCAACCACACTACAAGGGAGAAGGATCTTGGAATTGTTGTCGATCACAAGCTGAATATGAGCCAACAATGTGATGTGGCTGCAAAAAAGGCAAATGCTATTTTGGGCTGCATTCATAGAAGCATCGCTTCCAAATCCCGGGAAGTACTAGTTCCCCTCTACTCAGCACTGGTTAGGCCTCATCTGGAGTACTGTGTGGTTAGGCCTCATCTGGAGTACTGTGTCCAGTTCTGGGCACCACACTTTAAGAAGGATGCAGACAAACTGGAGAGGGTTCAGAGGAGGGCAACAAAGATGATCAGGGGACTGGAAACAAAGCCCCATGAAGAGAGACTGAAAGAACTGGGCATGTTTTGCCTTGAGAAGAGAAGACTGAGGGGAGATATGATAGCACTCTTCAAGTACTTGAAAGGTTGTCACAGAGAAGAAGGCCAGGATCTCTTCTTGATCATCCCAGAGTGCAGGACACAGAATAATGGGCTCAAATGAGAGGAAGCCAGATTCCGGCTGAACATCAGGAAAAACTTCCTGACTGTAAGAGCAATACGACAATGGAACCAATTACCTGGGGAGGTGGTGGGCTCTCCCACACTGGAGGCCTTCAAGACGAGGCTGGACAGCCATTTATCAGGGATGCTCTGACTTGGATTCCTGCATTGAGCAGGGGGTTGGACTCGATGGCCTTGTAGGCCCCTTCCAACTCTACTATGATTCTATGATTCTAGGGGCATAGGATAACACACGCTGGCACAACTCTGTGTCCCTGTGTGTGACGGCTCCACCTTCTCAGTTCTCAGCCTTGCCACATTGAGCTTGAACGTGAGTAGAACTCTCAACACAATCTGGGGCCCTGTTTTATCAACTGAATGAGAATAGAATCCCTTTTCAGACCATGTCATTTGGTGTTGCAAGGTTGGGAACAGAGGGGAAGGGGCCGGCACACACAGTGACATGGCGGCCGGGCCAGCATGCATGGCCCCATGCCCTTCTTCAGACATTTGTGTACCCTGTCGAGCTGTTACCAGAACAGGTTTATAATTAAACGGAATTCTGAAGAAGCATGATTAGCATTCAGCACCCAAACCAGCTACTTTGTAGGGAAATGTACAAAAGTAATTTAAAGTTCATAGGAAGTTGCCTTATATTTAGTCACACCACTGGTCCATCTAGCCCAGTATTGTTGACAGTGCCTGGCAGTGCTTCTCCAGGGTTTCGGGAAGGAATCTTTCCCAGCCCTACTTGGAGATACCAGGGATTAAACCTAGGACCTTCTGCATGCAAAGTATGTACTCTACCACTGAGCCATGGCCCTTCCCCACATCTTTACCCTCAATCTCTCATTGAACTACAAAGACAGCTGGTTCATATATGTGCAGGAATTAATGTTAACTCTGTACTCTCAATTAAACACTTGATCATTTGACATGTAAACATCGCTTGGGACCTCAGTATCCAAATCAAGTTCCTTTCTGTGAGCGTCTTGCCTAGTGAGGTACAAGTGGTGGCCATAAGAGAAAGGAACTTTTCAGTAGGGGCCCCTCTGTTGTGGGAATGCCCTCCCTGAGAAGACCGCTTGGTGCCATATCTTTCCCAGGTGGCAATACAATAATATTTTATTTATTTCATTATTTATTTATTTATTTCATTTATATACTGCCCAATAGCCGAAGCTCTCTGCATGTATGCAACTCCACAAATGCATCTGCACCAATATTAGGAGCAGCAAGTGAATTCTTGGAAAATAAGACAGGGTTTTCCTGAACCTCACCAAGAAAGCTTGTAAATACTGAGCCGTTTCCAAATCAAACTAAGCAAGGGGAGTTTGTCCACCACTACTAATTACTTTAAATTAATCAGCCCAGAGTATGACGGAAGAGGTAATCTGTTTTAAAATGATCTTGAGTATGTTTTAAACCTTTATTGTATTATCTATCTATCTATCTATCTATCTATCTATCCAAACACACACACACACACAGGACAAGCCTTTAAAAATAATAATAAAGAGAACCAGGTTTGGGCCACAATCCAACAGACTAAAGTGCATTAGACCTGTTAATTTCAATCATGCAATGTCCTCTCTGCACATCTGAGTGAGGGGTAGCTCTGCCAAAGGACATTCTTGATGCATAGTTCACCTTCACTGTTGTTGCTTTTATCACAAGAGAGATGTGAAGCCAGGAGGGATGCATCTCTGTGTGTCATTTTAAAAAGTAGTGGGGGAAATAGTTATGTTATGACTGTTGCTTCAGGTGTGGGCATGAACTAAAACATTAGGGATAAAAAGCAAAAGATGGCTGAAACTTTGAATCCATTAAATGACCAGGCATTTCTATGAGGAAATGATGTAGCTTTGCTTGTGTTCACGCATGCACACTTAAGAATGTACGTGTGAGAGAGCAGTTATACGAGTGTTTCTGCAGTTGAGTAGTACAAGGGAGTATTTAGCAGTATTTTATTAAAATGAAACAAAACCACATTTTAAAACGTTCACAGAATGGAATTGTGCTGCTCACCTCTACAGATATTATAAGCAATTATGTATCTCATAGCCCTAACAATTGTGATTGACATGGTAGTTGGGCGGCGGAAGGAAATCACAGGTTCTCAGTGGTAAAACATTACCGTATGAGACAGCAGTACTGAGAAAATGTATTATTCACACAATATTCAGGGGAGAAAAATGTAAGGATTCCCTGTGAGTAACAAATGTGCATTTATAAGCTTATTGATTAAGAAGGATCCAAAAGGAGTCTTCTTAAATCCCATTGTAATGATTGCATACAGAACCAGGGGCAATAGTTATTCCACATTAATTCATTTAGAAAAGTACTTGATATGTACACACCCCAGAATTCAATATATTCTGATACCTAAACACTACACATGCTTTCCAAACACACCAGACTATAGTAATAATAAATTTCCTCAGGCTATTTAATTCTCCTAAGGGGAACCATGGAATATGTTTGCATTTACTACCACCTACGGGACAATAATTCACAGATTCTAAACATTACTATAGTCTCATCAAAAGCTCAGAAAATTAAAGAGAAAACGACAATACTTAACATCATCAGCTGCATAGAACCATTACAGTTCAGATAATGGTTAATAAAAGTTAATAGACTACAACAGGCAGATAGTGTTGCTCCTTAAAACAAAATAACAAATGGGATATGATACTGATGCTGACTTAATGTACTTATTAATTGTCCTTATGCAGCTAGAACTACAATCTTATACATACTTACCTGAGAACAAGTCCCACTGAGCATAGGAGGACTTCTAAGACAACACTGTAAGGCTGCAATCCTATATATACCTTGGATTATGTCCCACTGAATTCCATAGGACATACATTTGAATGGACATGGACAGGATTGTGCTCTGATTAGTTTCTTTTTAAAAAGCCAACTTTCTTCAACATGCAGTGTCAGGAAACTGCCTTATACTGAGTCAGACCACTGGCCCATCTAATCCAGTATTGTTGATGGCTGGCAGTGGCCCTCCAGGGTTTCAGGCAGGATTCCTTCCCAGCCCTGCCTGGAGATAACGGAGATTGAACCTGGGACATTCTACATGCAAAGCTCATCTACGGTCCCATCCTTGAGCTACAGTCCTATCCCTAAATTGTCCTTTAATTCCAGCTTTAATATACAGATTGTTGTTGTTGTTCAGTCGTTCAGTCGTGTCCGACTCTTCGTGACCCCATGGACCATAGCACGCCAGGCCTTCCTGTCCTCCGCTCTCTCCCGGAGCGTGCTCAAGTTCATATTCATTGCATCGGTGATGCTATCTAGCCATCTCATCCTCTGCCGTCCCCTTCTCCTGTTGCCTTCAGTCTTTCCCAGCATCAGGGTCTTTTCCAGGGAGTTTTCTCTTCGCATTAGGTGGCCAAAATATTTGAGCTTCAGCTTCAGGATCTGTCCTTCCAATGAGCACTCAGGGTTGATTTCCTTTAGGATGGAATGATTTGACCTCCTTGAAGTCCAGGGGACTCGTAAGAGTCTTCTCCAGCACCACAGTTCGAAAGCATCGATTCTTCGGCGCTCAGCCTTCCTTATAGTCCCGCTCTCACAGCCATACATTACTACTGGGAAAACCATAGCTTTGATTAGACGGACTTTTGTCGGCAAGGTGATGTCTCTGCTTCTTACTATGCTGTCTAGGTTTGCCATAGCTTTCCTCCCAAGAGCAAGCGTCTTTTAATTTCATGGCTACAGTCACCGTCTGCGGTGATCTTGGAGCCCAAGAAAATAAAATCTGTCACAGCTTCCATTTCTTCCCCTTCTATATGCCAAGAAGTGATGGGGCCAGATGCCATGATCTTAGTTTTTTCAATGTTGAGTTTCAAACCAGCTTTTGCACTCTCCTCTTTCACCTTCAACAAGGGGCTCTTTAGATCCTCTTTGCTTTCTGCAATTAGGGTGGTATCGTCTGCATATTGGAGGTTGTTGATAATTCCCCCGGCAATCTTAATTCCGACCTGTGATTCATCCAACCCGGCGTTTCTCATGATGTACTCTGCATATAAGTTAAATAAGCAGGGCGACAATATGCAGCCTTGTTGTACTCCTTTCCCAATTTTGAACCAATCGGCTGTTCCATGTCCAGTTCTTACTGTTGCTTCTTGTCCCTCGTACAGGTTTCTCAGGAGACAGATAAGGTGGTCTGGTACTCCCATCACTTTAAGAATTTGCCACAGTTTGTTGTGATCCACACAATCAAAGGCTTTAGCGTAGTCAATGAAGCAGAAATAGACGTTTTTCTGGAATTCTAATGCTTTCTCCATGATGCAGCGAATGTTGGCAATTTGATCTCTAGTTCCTCTGCCTCTTTGAAACTCAGCTTGTACTTCCGGTAGTTCTCGGTTCGCATACTGCTGAAGCCTAGCTTGTAGGATTTTGAGCATCACCTTGCTGGCATGTGAAATGAGTGCAATTGTGCGGTATACAGATTGCAGAGGAATTATTTATTAAGGTGGGTCAACAAATACCACAATCCTGCACCTAAGAGATTTTTCATTTGCTTAATATGAAGTTTTTATGGGGCAGGGTCACCATGCATCTCTTACCCTGTTTTGTACAACCTTTCAAACCATTCCTTTCTAAGGCTTTCCTCACCACAGAAAATAACATGCTATTAACTGTCAAGCAAAAGCTTACAAACAGAAAATAGGTTTTCAGTATTAATGAAAACTCCAGCAAAGGAGATTGTTACCTTGTCGTGGTGCTGGAGCTTGAGCATCTCAATGACGCCATGAACTAAACCGTGAAGGGACACCCAAGACGGGAAGGTCATGACAGAGAGGTCAGACTAAATACAATTCCTGGGGAAGGAAACGGCAACCCACCCCAGTATTCTTCCCATGAAAACTAAATGGATCAGTACAACCAGAGATATGTCGGTATACCATCGGAAGATGGGACTCCCAGGTCGGAAGATGGTGAAAATGCTACTGGGGAGGAACAGAGGATAAGTTCAACTAGCCCCAGATGTGATGACGCAGCTAGGAAAGGATGGCTAGCGGCCGACGGTGCTGGTGGTGAACGACAAATCCAATGTTCTCAAGATCAACACACCATAGGAACCTGGAATGTAAGATCTATGAGCCAGGACAAATTGGATGTGGTTATTGGGGAGATGTCAAGATTAAATATAGACATTTCGGGTGTCAGTGAACGGAAATGGACTGGAATGGGCCACTTCACATCAGATGACCACCAGATCTACTACTGTGGACAAGAGGACCACAGAAGAAATGGAGTAGCCTTCATAATTAATAAATTGGCTAAAGCAGTGCTTGGATACAATAAAAAAAATGATAGAATGATCTCAATTCGAATTCAGGGTAAGCCATTTCACATCACAGTGATCCAAATATACGCCCCAACCACAGATGCTGAAGAAGCTGAACTAGATCAGTTCTAAGAGGATCTGCTGCACCTACTGGATAGTACGCCAAAAAAAGATGTTATTTTCATTACAGGAGACTGGAATGCTAAGGTGGGTAGTCAAACAACACCTGGAATCACAGGCAAGCATGGTCTGGGAGAACAAAATGAAGCGGGACATAGGCTGATAGAATTTTGCCAAGACAACTCACTGTGCATAACAAACACTCTCTTCCAACAACCTAAGAGACGACTTTATACATGGACTTCACCAGATGGTCGACACTGAAATCAGATTGACTACATCCTTTGTAGCCAAAGGTTGTGGACATCTATGCAGTTGGTAAAAACAAGACCTGGAGCTGATTGTAGTTCAGATCACAAACTTCTTATTGCACAATTTAGAATCAGACTCAAGAGAATAGGGAAGACCCACAGATCAGTTAGATATGAGCTCACTAATATTCCTCATGAATATGCAGTGGAGGTGAAGAATAGATTTAAGGGACTAGATTTAGTAGATAGGGTCCCAGAAGAACTATGGATAGAAGTTCGCGACATTGTTCAGGAGGCGGCAACAAAAAACGTCCCAAAGAAAAAGAAAAACAAGAAGGCAAGATGGCAAGATGGCTGTCTGCTGAGACACTGGAAGCAGCCCAAGAAAGAAGGAAAGCAAAAGGCAACAGTGATAGGGGGAGATATGCTCGATTAAATGCAAAATTCCAGAGGTTAGTCAGAACATAAGCGAGGAGGAGCTGAGGAACCTTATGACGAAGGTGAAAGATGAAAGTGCAAAAGCTGGGTTGCAGTTCAACCTCAAAAAAACCAAGATTATGACAACCAGCTTGATGGATAACTGGCAAATAGAGGGAGAAAACGTGGAGGTAGTGACAGACTTTGTCTTTCTTGGCGCAAAGATTACTGCAGACGCTGACTGCAGCCAGGAAATCAGAAGACGTTTACTTCTTGGGAGGAGAGCAATGATAAACCTTGATAAAATAGTTAAGAGCAGAGACATCACACTGAGAACAAAGGTCCGCATAGTTAAAGCAATGGTATTCCCCATAGTAACCTATGGCTGCGAGAGCTGGACCATAAGGAAGGCTGAGCGAAGGAAGATAGATGCTTTTGAACTGTGGTGCTGGAAGAAAATTCTGAGAGTGCCTTGGACTGTATGTAAGAAGATCAAACCAGTCCATACTCCAGGAAATAAAGCCAGACTGCTCACTTGAGGGAATGATCTTAAAGGCAAAACTGAAGTACTTTGGCCACGTCATGAGAAGACAGGAGACCCTGGAGAAGATGCTGATGCTAGGGAAAGTGGAAGGCCAAAGGAAGAGGGGCCGACCAAGGGCAAGACGGATGGAGGATATTCTGGAGGTGACGGACTTGACCTTGGGGGAGCTGGGGGTGGCGACGGCCGGCAGGAAGCTCTGGCGTGGGCTGGTCCATGAAGTCACGAAGAGTCGGAAGCGACTGACCGAATAAACAACAAATTAATGAAAATTCTATCACTACTACAAAAAATAATCAAAATGTACATGGTTAAGTACTGCATTAGTGGCTTTTAAAACACATTCTGATGATATAGCAATTCCTACTTTCTTATTGAAAACATTTCTGTGACAATAAAGTAAAACATTAAAGAACAAGCACAATGACATAGTCCAGCCAAAATCCAGCATTTTAAGGCTGCAATCCTCAGACTTGCTGGCAAGTCCCATTGCACTAAGTGGGGCTTACTTCTAAATAATCATGTTAAGGATTGGGCTGTTGTCCCATTAATTTCAGTGGGAGAGATTCCCAGCACATGATTAACTCTCCCATTTAAATCAATAGTGCAGAAGAGTGTGTGACATTGGCTGGATCATTCCTATAGTTTGGGAATGAAAAAAAATTTAATATCTTTTAGAAGGTTTGTATTAGTAAGGACACAACATAGTGACAGTACAATATAGCATTCATTATTTCTCCTGCTCCATTCTTTAGAAATAAGCATAAGGGGCATCATGAATGATCTTGGTGGTCCAATCATTATGTTAGAAGTACATTGAAACAGTCACAGCATTGCCTGCTGCAACCTTCTTTTTAAGTCACAGTTTGCCACTATTTTATAGATGATACAGGAAGAAGACATCCTTCTTACCTGATACATGTTAGTCTGCTGCACAAAATCCATCTCCCAATTAAAACTATATATAGTCCAAAGAGATTTGCACAGACACGTCCTATAGCCCACTGTGTTTGAAGTGCAATGAACTAGCAGATGAAATGATATGTACAAAGTACCAGGTGATATCATTGTAGTTCACAGAAACAGAACATTACACTACATACTTTGAACTCCACATGTAAACATTGTATATGGAGGTATATATTTGATTGTATTCACTGCTCAATAATTTGCAAAAACAACACATACAACTAGTGTTTAGGTCATTAGATCCTACTTAAATTTTGGTGACTTCACCAGACAATTCAATACCCTCAATGTCAAATCCCTTCCCAATATTGCCATTATGTCATACCAACTGTGATAAACCCCTGCATTCTCATGTAACTCTACATTACCACCTAAAGTGTTTGGAATTTTCACACCCCACCTTGAAGCCAGGGCTTTGTCTCTGAATAAATATCCAGACATTTGCTCTGTTTCACAATGCTGCTTCTAGTTGGACCTGGCCAAGTGTTCTGATGTGTACGTTCAGAGTCATTAAGCAGGTGGGCTTAGCCTGTAAATATTTTTTCTGTTAGCTAAACCACTAACAGAAATGGAGCATTTCACCACACTGTGGAAAAAACAGTCTATCTCGACTAAAGGTCTAGATTTAATTGATCTGGTATTCCCATAAATATGTGAGACTTTGCTCTCAGTCTGGGTCTTTTTAGCAACATCTAACCATCCTCTCTGAAAGGAGCTCTGCATATGCTCTGAAACACAAGACCCTTCTCAAGTAATTTGTAATTAGGTAACTTATGATGATTTTATTGACTTCATTTGGAATTCTCTGTATGTGTTTGTTGTTATTCCCCTTTCCCACTTTTCCCCCTAAATAAACTTTTGTTATATATTTAGACATTTGGCTACACTGTTTTAAAAGAAACTAAACTAAAACCTTCCCCAGGTACACAGTTGCTAAGCTACCCTTTGTGTTCTTAGGATATTTCATAAGGTTTTGTTAAATTCTGTGTTTTCTGGGCTCCAGGGAGAAAAATCCAAAGCACTGTCCTTTTAACTGGATTTTGTTCTGGAGCTGAGCTGAAGACAAGGGTTCCAGATTATCCCAAGAAGCTGCACAGCCTAAATGGTTCAGGCAGGAATCAACCTGTGGTGGCAGCCTATGGGGAAACCCTTGTACAGAAGGTCTACCAATAGGGAAAGTCATTCCCTCCCCTCCCAGATCTGTAACACCAATCCTCTAGCAATCCATCCAAAACAGTACTGCAATCATTTACTACACCTTTTCCTGCAACACAGTTTTGACTGGGATCCAAAGTCCTACTTCTGGAAGCGCCCACTGATTATTTATTTATTTATTTATTTAGCTTTTAGAAGAAAATCCCATGCCATATCACAAAGTCCGTCAGCTTCAAAGGAATTTTGCCATGGGACATGAGGAACTGCTGGTTAACAAACACAAGTTCAACGCTAACTTGGGCATATGGATCTTATTGTGAAGTTCTTTGGATGCTGGCCTCAGGGCAGGCTACAAACCTATGCACAGTTACTTGGGTGTGAATTTATTTCATTTTTAAACTGCCCAATAACCAAATGTCCCTGAGTAGTGTACAAATCAAAACATAAAAACAAGATACTAATGAGATCAATGGGATTTACTTCTGAGTAAACATACAGGCTGACAGGGAATGTCTGTTAAATAATCCATCATAGCCCTCCTTTTAATTTTGAAATCAAGCACATCGAGAAAAATGTTGAAGTATTAGCACTTTAAGAATAATTCTGACAACACGATTTGGGAACACCATGTACGGAAACCTTCCCCAACCTGGTGCCCTCCAGATGTGTTGGACTGCAAGTTCTAGTATCCCAGCTGCTGGCAGTCATAGTCCAACACATCTGGAGGGCACCAGGTTGGGAAAGGCTGATGTACTTTGCCCAAAAGTCCATGATGGAACAAAGACAGGATATACGTAAATGTACAAAATAAAATAACCTGAATCTGTTCTAATGGCATTGTGCTGTGGCTGAGACACCCTGCCCTTAGTTCTTACCTGCTTGCAGGGCACAGCAGTTCTTAAGACTCACAACAATTCTTAAGATCCATTGTAATGGATTGTTCATTTTACAAAACATAGGAAGCACCATATTGCATTTTTCAGCTGAATTTTGCATTCTGGTAGCATTACCTATGTGAAGGATAGTAATCATAAACATTTATCTACTAGCAATAAATGCCTGTCTGACATTTGATAGCTTTATATTCTATTGCAGAGATTTCCAATTGTAAATTATTCATGTGCCCTATTTGTAATACAGGGTGCCAGGACAAAGAAAACAAGATACAATTCAGAGCCTTCTAGAATACCTGGTTGCAAATAAGTACTGCTTAAAAAGTTTGAGAAAGACACATGATAATGGTGATGATGATTTTGGCATTACATATGAGTATGAAGAATTCAGGGCATAGTTTCTAAATATTTCCATATACTTTCCCAATCAAGAAACAATGATACAATTTTTATTTTTTTTAAACACACACACACACACACACACCCCACAGAGCAGGAAAAGGTGTTCAGTTTCTATTTTAAAAAATGTTTGTAGGTTTCTGCCAGTTAAGCAAAAAGATAATTTGACATGGAGAGGGGGCCATTGTTCAGAAGTAAAGAAACTCTCTGATTCAGTCCAGCAGGCATCTTAGTCTTCAAGTAGAGCAGGGCTGGGAAAGACCTCTCACTTGAAGCTACTGCCAGTCACAGTAGACCAGGTGCAGAATCTCAGACCCAGGGGTCAAATCCAGCCCTCCCAGATGGCCACACCCCCTTCCTCTGACCACCAATCATTTGGTGGTTTTTTTTTACTTTGGGGCAGTTTCTTCCCCATTCTAAAAGGCTGAAAAGCCTGTCCTAAGGCTTAGTTACTGGCTAAAATGCAGTGGTATTTTTTGACGTTTTTGGCCCCACACACCACTGGACTGTAGCCCCAGAGAATTTCTTTGTAATGGAATTTGGCCCTTGGGCTGAAAGAGGTTCAACATCCTTGCAGCAGGCAAGACCAGACTAGATGGACCAATGTTCTGACACCACAGGCAACTTTATATGTTTTCTGTCTCCCCTGTGGCTTCATCTCACATGGAACTTCATGCAAATAAAAGAATGTCTATTTCTGCCAATAAACTGTAGTGATAAATTTTAGAGTAGTTTATATCTTAATCCTAGAATCCTTGATAATGCACATCTATTATAAATGGTTTGTACAGATTCAAAATAATGTAAGAATACTTTGACAACACAGTGGCACATAATAATGCATTATCTGAATTGTTCAGAACAAGCATCTTTTTAAAACTCTTTTGATGCATCCCCCAGCACACACATCAACCAGAAATCAATTGGAAGTATAAGTAATTAAAACACAATGACACAGTAAACAAAGTGGGCAAGTTTACTTAATTGAATATCTTTTGCCCATTCTAAAACAAAGGCAATTGCATTTTTCTTCTACATTTCACAAACTTACCCTGGTATACTTTTAAGGCAGAGGTGGGGAAAACTCTTTCAGCCCAAGGGCCAAAATCAATTTTGGAAAATCTCTCGAGCCGCTTGCAAAAGAGGTGGAGCCAAAAACACCGCCATATTTTAGCTTAAAGCTCTTAGAACCACTGACTATGCTTTAGGAGAGGCATTTCAACTTTTCAGAATGGGAAAAAGACCTGCGCAAAAGCCAGGAAACCACCAAACAATCATGATGAAAAGGAGAGTGGCCGAGGGAAGGGAGCGTGGCTGTCTGTGGAATCCCAGAGGGACAGGCTGGGATCCCAGGAGGGCCAGATTTGGCCCATGGGCCTGAGGCTCCCCACCCCTTTTCCCTACCCATTTTAATGGCACAATCTGATGTCCAAGATGCAACAGTGACAGGACTGCCCTCTTAGGGCTCCTTCACCCAGAGTTTTTATCCTACTATTGAGATTGCTCACTCATGGAAGTTTGCAGGCTCTTTAGATGACATCATGAATCTCCAGGGTGTCTCCTGCATTAAGAGCGCAATCCTATAGCCATTAGACAGCGGCTAGATGGCCATAGGATTGGTTGGTTCCTGGAGAACCACCCTCCACCCTCTCCCCCACTGCCTCGTAGGCAGTGTGGATCGGTCTCGCACTCCACTCTTGGAAGAGCAGCACGGAGTGGGGAAAACGGGGTGTTTCTGGGGGCAGGGCAGGGAGTTCAGAAGTGCCAGCACGACACTTCTTATGTATTATCCAGCCTCCGTACCCCATGCTCCAAGGTCCCACAGCTAGACAGCTGAAATCAGCTCTCTAGCCACGAATACAGGATGGCTGGAGGGCAGAGGAGGCGATCCCCTCTGCGCTGCTCCTGCCCTGCACCGTATAGGCAGCTGCCTCTGAGTTTGGAGGTGGACGTCTATCCCCATAGGATAGATGATTCCATAGGATAGACATTGCTCTCTAAGGGCACAATCCTATGACCATTAGTGGCTAGATGGCCATAGGATAGGTCGGTTCCTGGGAACCAGCCTCGGAGCCCACACTCAGAGGTCAGTTCCCTGAGAAACAACCTCCACCCCCTCCCGCAGTGCCTCATAGGCAGCGCGGAATGGCCCCACGCTCTGCGCTCAGAAGAGGAACACGGGATGGCAAAAACGGGGTGTTCCTGGCGGCATGGGGGGGAAGTTGGAAATGCCTGTACAACACATCCTACGTGTTGTCTGGCTGCCACTTCCCGCACTCCAAGGTCCCACAGCTAGACAGCTGAAATCGGCTGTCTGGCCGTAAATGCAGGGCGTCTGAAGCGCAGAGGGGACGATCCACTCCGTGCTTCTCCTGCCCTGCATCGGATAAGCGGTTGCCTCCGAGTTCGGAGGCGGCCACCTATCCTGATAGGATTGTGCCCTAAATGACCTTTATTCCGTTTTTAATAGATCGGAGATAATGAGATATCAAATTCCCCCACTTGTGTTCCGCTTGAGTTCCCTCCGTGAAAAAGGAAAAGCTGCAATCAGAGGAGTTAGATCAATGAAACATATGGAAGACTCAGATAAGGGGGAGAAGGAGCGGGGAGGGGGAGGGGGAAAAGGAGTCCGTCGTGATCCTGCATTTAAAACAGAAGCAGAAAGCACCATTTTAAATGCAGGATTTTAGGCTGGTGTAGAGATGCTGTTAGACCTGTAATTAGGAGTAGGGATGGGCGAATTCCCTACCTTCTTGTCCATGGGGAATCTGCCCGCAGGGGGGAGGCGATCTGTTCCTCCCCCCGGAATCCCCGCCGGCCGGTTCCGCTCCGTGGCCATGCCATATCGCTGGCTGAAAGGGACTTGACTGTGGACGCAAATGCCGTCCAGGATGCCATTTGCGGCCGTAAAGGCCTTAGTTTAAGGTAAATGCAGCTGTAAATGGCTGCATTTAGCTTAAACTAAGACCTCTGCGGCCGCAAATGGCGTCCTGGACACCATTTGCGGCCGTGCTTTTCATTCATGCGATAGGCTACGCAGATATTTGAAAAAACGCAAATATGTGAAAAAACAGGGCCGCAAATGGCTACGTGCGTGAATGAAAAGCACGGACGCAAATGGCGTCCAGGATGCCATTTGCGGCCATAAAGGTCTTAGTTTAAGCTAAATTCAGCATAAAGGTCTTAGTTTAAGCTAAATGCAGCCATTTACGGCTACATTTACCTTAAGCTAAGGCCTTTACGGCCACAAATGGTGCCCTGGTCACCATTTGCGTCCGCAGTCAGTCCCTTCAACCAGCGATATGGCATGGCGGCCATATCGCTGGAAATCCGGAGCCAGAGGTTCTGGCCAAAGAGGATTCCGCGGGGAGGCAGAGGTAAATGTTCCGTTCCGCCAAGGCCTCCGGGGGGCCTGAGAATCCGGCCTCATTGGAGTCCATGGTGGAATTCTCCGCCATCCCTAGTTAGGAGAAAGTTACTCTTGATACTCAGCACCACTTTAGGGCCTAACTAGACATAAGGACAAAAGCATACCTAATTATTAATTATTAGTAAATAAATGAATTAATAGCATAATAAAAATGCCCAGCAATTTGTTGGTTTTACTAAATAGCAGAGGTGAATGTGTGTGTGCAGGGCGAAATAGCAAAGCACGGGGAGGGGAAGTTTAACTATTTCGTTCTCTGCTGTGATCCCAACAAAAATTGCACTTCCTGTGCTTCTATTCCTTCCAGGAAACAAGAAGACGCTCCTATTGGTACCAAGACACTAAGAAATTTTCTCATTTTTGAAAATCTCTTTTTTACCATGTTGGAATGGAAGGATCTCAGTACTAAGCTGTTTGCACACACTGTCAGATTTGTAAGACGCATGACTAGCATCAAGAAAACTACAACATGTTTCGTATCGTATTGCAGATGGGGATGGGGTAGGTGGGTGGATGGATGGATGGATGGATGGATAAGGCTGAGGGGATAGTGGCTGGTCTTAGGCCTCATTACTGATTTTCAGCAAATAGGCCTCGTTACAGCAGTTTTCAATCAAGTCTCTAGAATATTTATTATTTATTATTAGCATTTATATACCACCTTATCTGCTAAAAAGCCACCAAGGTGGCATACAGCTATTTAAACAGTAAAATCATAAAAACAAGAACATTAAAAATGGTTAAAACAATCAACTGTGCATTTTAAAAGGCTGCATTGAAAAGATGCATCTTTATATCCTTCCTAAAGGCCGAGAGAATGGGGGCCTGTTACGAGACAGGAAGGGGGGATAACATTTCCTCCTGGTGGACCCCTTCTTTACATGGGTTACCTAGGAAAATAATTTCTTATAGGCTGCTACCAGTCAGGATGAGCCTCCTGACAGACTCTAGTCTGTCCAGCTTCTTGGAGAGTTTCTGAGCCCTATTGCCAAGGTCTCCTCCCAGACCTAGGAAAAAAGAAAAAAGGAAGGTGCTTTGGACTTTCTTTTCCAAAGTCCAGAAGCAGAGAGTTTACCAAAACCCTTTGAAAAATCTTAAAATACAAGCTATAGCTTTATAACCATGCACTCTCTCACGTGGGAAAGAGTTCTAGAATTCTAAATAAAAACTAAAAAGTCAGACTAACTTATCTAGTCACATTACCTACTGAACAGAGTCTTGGGTCCCAGAGCATATGCCCCGTTTATTGCAGGAAGCATGGTCAGAGAGAACGAGAGAGAGAGCGTGCATCTGGCTTCCAGTCAGATGGTATATAGGAAGCTCTAGAAGGACTGAAGGGATCTTTTTATGGGGAACTCCACTCCATAAAAGCCAACCTGTTTGCAGAGACTGATGGTTGGTTGGTCCAATACCATGCTAGCCTCCATTTCTGATGTCAGTGGCCTAGCCAGCAAATCAGAAAATTACCTAGTGGCTGGACCGACCTTCTTAACGACTGTAACTTACAACCCAAAAGCCCAAGGTGGTTGGAACCAGTGAGCCTATTCAAGAAAAGGGATTAAGGTTTTGTTTGCATTTTTGGAGGACAAAACAGTGAGATGAGGCTAGATAAAACTATTCAGGTTGCCCAGCAGGGGCCAACTGACCACATGCTCTAGGGGGCATTGTGGATCTATATCAGAAGTACAAGTTTGTCACACGGCCAATCATAGTTCTTAAAGGAGTGCATTCCATAATTTGGGAGCAATACAGGAGAAAGCCCTTTCACCCATGCTTGACAAATGGGCTTCTGCAGAGTAATGGTGCCCTCAAAAGGCTCTGTCCTGCAGATCTGAACATGCAGACAGATTCATAGACAAGTGGTCCTTAGATGTCTCAGAATATAGTTGCATTACATCAAATACAAGTCTATATTACTCATGCTATGATGTGCCATAGTATTTTACAAAGGGGCCCCATATTCAACAGTATACACCTGTTTTGTCCCAGATGTGTATTTGTTGTTCATTCTAGGTTTGCAACCAACAATGTTTCATTTAGCCGCTTTGTCCTTGATATGATAGGGCTCTGTTTTCTATTCAGATGCCATCAAAATTCTGGCAGCCAATAAAAGATTGCTGATCAATATCAATCCTACACAGTTTTAACTGCATATAACTTTAGCACATATATTCTTTATTGAAGGGGTGGACAGACTCCTCGGGAGAAAGGTTCTAGTTCCTTTATCTAGCCACTGGGATTAAGAAGCAGTATCTTCTCTGCATGCTATTTCTTGATATGTGTGGCATCTGAACTTGTGGCTAGTCACATACAGGAGGAGAGAGGATTCCAGGAGGAATGCTCTAGGCTGCACTAGGACTCCTCCAAGCCATATTCTTCTTCCAACCAAACCAGCTGCAAACAAAGTGAGAGCAAACAGGTTGACACTGGACTGGGCGGGATGGGGGAGGCTCTAACATATCTGGGCCTCAGCAAGTGCCCAACTTGGCAACTTGTCTCTGTGTTCTTTCATAATGAGATGAAGTAAGACTAAGGGTCCCAAGACATGGTCTGAAGGCAACATGAGGCAGCCACCTTGCTGAAACTAAGCAGGTCTGAGACTGGTCAGTGCTTGGAAGGGAGACCTCCTGGGAACCACATGCAGCCACCTTAAGTTCCTCAATGGAAGAAAGGTGGGATATAAATGTAATAAATAAATAAGGGCACAACCCTGTGCATGTTTAGACAGAAAAAAGTCCTACAACTCCCAGCATGCCTTGGAGACCCTATTTGTCCTGAAAGAAGACTCATACATTTATAGACAAGCAAACAAACCCACTGGCAGGTACTAGTGCTTATGTTTCAATTCCCCAAGCAAATCAATATGCTGTCCACCTAAATCTTTACAGCCATACAAGTAAATTAAGTCTGTATTCTTCAAGCATAAATTATGTTCTCTGCTGCACCTGGGAGGAGCCTCCTCCCCCAAATCCCGCTTGACAACAGAGCTCCCACACCACAACATTCTGCCCTATGTGCAGCTGCAGGCCTTGGTCTTGCCAGAATGCTGGTCTCTGTACTGAAGTAATGTTTATGGCCCAGGTGCTGAGTGCAAAACTGACCCATTTTCAGACCTCGCTAGTAATCAGTGTCTTAGTCCAGCCTTAGCCATGCTGGCTAGAGATGATGGGAAGTGTTGTAGCTGAACGCATCTGGAGGGCACCAGGTTGGGAAAGGCTGCCTTAAGTTTGGATCCAATGTTAGTCTTACCTATGGGCAGACCCAATGAAACAAATGGAGCTCACGTTATTTATTTATTTTATTTATTATTAAATTTATTAATCGCCCATCTGGCTGGTCACCCAGCCACTCTGGGCGATGTACAACATACAATAAAAACAGTTTAAAACAATAAAATTCTACAATAAAAACATTTTCTAAAATACCCTAACCCACCCCAAATGCCTGCCTGAACAACAACGTTTTTAATGCACGACGGAAGCTCATTAAAGAGGGGGCATGACAGAGTTCCCTAGGGAGGGAGTTCCACAGAGTGGGGGCCACCACAGAAAAGGCCCTCTCCTTCGTCCCCACCAGTCTAGCTGTCCTGGCTGATGGGACAGAGAGAAGACCATCCGAGGCTGATCTTGTTAAGCGGCCTGTCTGGTGCTGCTGGAGGCGCTCCTTAAGATAGGCTGGGCTGGAACCATATAGGGTTTTAAAGGTCAAAACCAACACCTTGAATTTGGCCTGGAAAACAACTGGTAACCAGTGCAACTCCTTCAGCACTGGAGTGATGTGATCTCGACGGCGGCTGCCTTTAATCAGGCGAGCCGCCGCGTTCTGTACCAGCTGCAGTTTCCAAACCGTCTTCAAGGGTAACCCCACGTAGAGCGCATTACAGTAGTCTAAACGAGAGGAGACCAGGGCATGTACTACCGATGGGAGCAGATGGTTGGGAAGGAAGGGGCGTGGCTGCCGTATCAGATGGAGTTGATACAGCACTGTCCGGCTCACAGCTGACACCTGAGCCTCCATGGACAGCTGGGAGTCCAAAATGACCCCCAGGCTGCGGACCTGGTCTTTCAAGGGTAGCCGTACCCCATTCAACACCAGGTCAACATCCCCCAGCCTCCTCTTGTCTCCCACCAAAAGTACCTCGGTCTTGTCAGGGTTCAGCTTCAGCCTATTCCTCCCCATCCAGCCACTCACCGTCTCCAGACATTTGGACAGGGATTCTACGGCCAACCTTGGTGAAGATTTAAACGAGAGGTAGAGCTGCGTGTCATCCGCATATTGATGACACTGCACCCCAAACCTCCTGATGATAGCCCCCAGCGGCTTCACATAGATGTTAAATAGCATCGGGGAGAGGATGGAACCCTGTGGCACCCCACAAGTAAGTGGCCATGGGTCCGAAACCTCCTCTCCCAGTGCTACCCTCTGGTACCTGCCGGAGAGGAAGGACCGGAACCACCGCAATACGGTGTCCCCAATGCCCAACCCCTCCAGGCGGTCCAGGAGGATACCGTGGTCAACGGTATCAAAAGCCGCTGAGAGGTCGAGGAGAACAAGGAAGGAGCATTCACCCCTATCCAGAGCCCTCCTCATATCATCTACCAAGGCAACCAAGGCCGTTTCTGTCCCATGCCCAGGCCTGAAGCCCGACTGAAATGGGTCTAGATATTCAGTTTCTTCCAAGTGTGCCTTCAACTGCACCGCCACCACCCGCTCAATCACCTTGCCCAAAAATGGCAGATTTGAGACTGGGCGAAAGTTGTTCAAAACTTGAGGATCCAAGGAGGGCTTCTTTAAGAGCAGTCTTATCACTGCCTCTTTGAGGGCTGATGACATCACTCCCTCCTCCCTCCCACTTGGAACAGCCTCCTGGGACAGCACTCTGCAGACGCAATGGAGGCAGCATAATATTCCTTTTTTGCTGCCTTCACCGCCGCGTGATAAGCTGAAGATACAGCTCTAGCCCGTGTCTGATCGTCTTTGGAGTGAGACTTCCGCCACCGGCGCTCTAGCCGTCTCACCTCCTGTTTCAGAGCTCGTAACCGCGAATTGAACCATGGTGCAGTCTGAGCCCTGTTCAGGGGGAGAGGGCGTTTCGGAGCCACCTGATCTAATGCCCCAGTAATTGCGGCATTGCAGCCACCCACCAGGGTCTCGACCGAGTGGCCGTTGGCATGCCCCAGAGAATCCCCAAGTGCGTTCAGGAATCCATTTGGATCCATAAGACGCCTGGGGCGGACCATTTTAATGGGTCCTCCACCCCGCGGAGGGGTTGTGGAACCGAGAAGTCCAACGTCACCAGATAGTGATCTGACCATGACAAGGGGGTGGTGGATATACCCCCGACTTCCAGATCACTCCCCACTTCTCCAGAAACAAACACAAGGTCTAGTGCATGACCGGCTACATGGGTGGGCCCAGTTAGAATATGGTGCAGCTCCCAGGAGGCCATGGTCTCCATGAAGTCCCGAGGTGCTCCTGTGAGGATGGCCTCCAAATGTACATTGAAGTCCCCCAACACCAGTAAGTTAGGGGACTGCACAAGCACATCAGAGACCACCTCAAGCACCTCGGCCAGGGAGTCAGTTGTGCAGCGGGGTGGACGGTACACGAGCAGAATCCCCAGATTGCCCTTCGGGCCCAACCTCCAGTACATGCACTCAGCAACCTTGGTCTTCCGGAGAGGGGGTCTGGTGAAGACCAAGGACTCTCGGTAGATAACAGCCACTCCCCCTCCCCGATCCCCAGCCCTCGGCTGCTGTGCATACGAAAATCCAGCTGGACACATGGCTGCAAGGGTTGGAGCAGCAGCCTCGGCCAGCCAGGTCTCCGTATTACATGCCAGGTCTGCACCCTCATCCAGGATCATGTCATGGATGAGGGAGGTTTTCTGGGTAACAGACCTGGCATTGCAGAGCAGCAAACGAAGGCCAGAAGATGGGGTCACGCCTCCCCCAGCCATCCTTTGGCTCTGGACAGGCCCGGAGCAGGGGACAGATAGTACACATCTCTCCCTTGTTCCCCTTACCTGGCATGGCCTGCCCCTAGCACTCTGCCAGCGCCTGCCGCCCAGCCTCGGTATCGTCTGGCCCCCAACACTCCCCCCACTGCCTCCATCAGGTGGACACATGCCCCCTCGCTCCCGCCTATCAGGCAGGCTACCCACCCCTAAAACCACAACAAAATCCCCCAGGAAAAAGAAAACACACACACACACAACAATTAAAAATCCCCTTAAAAATAATGCCAGGCCGGAGTCCACAGGGAAGGCCAGGTGGTGGTGGTGGTGGTGGTGGTGGTGGTGGCGGCGGTGGCAGCAGCCGCCGCCGCCGCAGGCCCAGCAGCAGCAGGCGTGCCTCTTCCCCGGTGATGGTGGTGGCCTCTCCTGCAGGCCCTGGCTCTCCCAGGCCACCTCAGCCAGCCAGCTTATGTAGCCCCTCCAGGGAGGGCAGGTGGAGCAGCACAGCTGGCTCGGTACCTGGGGGCCTGGTCCTGCAGGGACTGGCAGTCTGCCAGGCAGAAGTCTCCAGGGAAGGCCTGGTGGTGGTGGCGGCAGCGGCGGCAGCAGCAGCAGGCCCAGCAGCAGCAGGCCCGCCTCTTCCCCGGTGGTGGTGGTGGCCTCTCCTGCAAGCCCTGGCTCTCTAATCTAACGTTAGATTAACACTGAGTACCTGATGGAGTGCCTCTTCCGGCATGAACGGACCCATACACTATGTTCAACATCTAAGGCCCTCCTTCAGGTGCCTCCTCTGAGGGAGGCCCGGAGAGTAGCAACAAGAGGGAGGGCCTTCTTGGTGCTGGCCACCCAATTTTGGAATGATCTCCCCAACGAGGCCTGCCTGTTATCTTTTCAATGCCAGCTTAAAAGTACGCTCTTCTCTCAGGAATTCCGCAGCGTATAATGAGTTTTTAAATCACGTCCTGGATTGTCTTTGGTTGATTGTTTAAAAAATGTTTTTAGATATATGTTGTCTGTTTGTGTGCTATATGTTTATATGTTTTTATGTTAATAGTTTTGTACTTTGTATAATGTATTTTAATGGCTTTAATTTTTGTGAACCACGCACAGAACTTTGGCTATGGGGCAGTATAAAAGTATAATAAACTAGCACATGGATCCGACTTTGCACAAGCTGGATTAGCTCTTAGTTTGATACAGCGAAGCCTTCAAGCAAACTTATGCAGCTGCCAGGGTTGGACACATAACACCTGCCCTGGTCCCTTGGCACAGCCCCAGCCATGGTGACCCCAATAGCCCTTTGAGGGAGGGGCCTGCTTTGTTCTTCATCTCCTGACGCCTGTCTTGAGCTTCCCTCTCTGTCAGCCATGGCTCCCTTCTCCTCTCTTCTTTCTCTCCCCCTCCCACCACATCAGCTGCCAGCATTCTTCTTCCGTTACCTGGGCAACTTGCTCCCTTGCCCGTCCCCTGCTGTATCTAATTTCAGCTCCTTCTACATTGCCCCCTTTCTTAAAAAAAAATCACTATGCCTATAACCATCCCAGATAGAGGTAGAACATATCCTGAAAGTTTCATAACAATTGGATGCACAGTTTGAGTCCATCGAGGACCTACAAACTCTTCCATTTAGATAGATAGATAAAATGATATAACCTTAAGTCTTTGTGTGTACGAAATTTGAGTTTCTGGGTGCTTTGCAATTACCTTAATCATCTGGATGCGTATCTCCTGGTATCTCAGGAGAGGCTTCCAAATGTCTGTTTCAGACATACTAATCAGTGAGTCTTCCAGTATGCGTGTGCAAATATCAGCTTTCTGGGTGGTCTGGAAGTACTTTTACCATTTGGGGCACACCTTATCCCCTTTCTGATGAAGCATGGAGAGGGGAGAGCATGAACATGCACATCTGAACTCTACTTGTAACATAGGTAGCCTATACCAGAAAGATGAAAGAGTAACTGTTTTGTTTCTTCATGCAGTTCTGTTTGGCATCCATCTGGTAACCCAAAAGCACAGGCCTGGAGCATGCTGACTATTCTACAAGGAACACTTCTGACTTTTTATCACTAGCTGGCAACAACATAAACATATATCACACTCCTCCCCCTTCAGTTTACTTGATCAACATATAAGCAAAGAGAAAATGAAAACACAAACAAATATCTGAATATACTGAACTAGTTAGTAAATACATTGGTCTTAACCCACAAAGTCAGGAGACACACCTAAAGCAATGGTATGATCTGATGCAGGGATTGTGGTCCTTTCAGTCTCTCTGGCTGTAGCAAGTGGAGAGTGTAGTGGTTCACCCAGTTTGCTGTTCCACCTCAACCTATGGATCCTTTGCTGGAATCTCTTCTCCATAGTTCAAACACACTTGATTATGATGTCGCCGAATACACCTGCCATCTGGCAATTCCACCACCTGTGAAAGAGGCCCTGCCTGTGCTATGACACAACCTGACAGCCAACGAGGTCCATTCCCAAACTGAGGGCATAAACTAGGTTACCTACTGCTGGTGTCCTTAATGCTGCTTTTAAATCATAACAGAACTTTTGCCCTTCCTGCTTCTCACACACCTTAGTAGCCTTATCAGGGTGTAGAATGTCTATGTGCGTTCGTAATTTCCTTCCCATTAGCAGTTCCACTGGTGATTTCCCCATGGTGGAGTGTGGTGTCATACAATACTGGAAAAGGAACCTGGCCAACTTAGTCTCTAAGCTACCACATGTTCTTTTTAAGTCCCACTTTCAAGGTCTGTACAATTCTTTTTACTAGACCATTTGAAGCTGGGTGATGTGGTGCAATTCTTGCATGTTTGTTGTGATTTTTCTCCAAGAATTCTTAGAAAATTGCACCTGTAAACTGAGGCCTACTATCACTTACCACCATCTCTGGGCAATCCAAAAGCAGAAAAAGAAAGATGGAGCTTATCAATAGTAGCTTCAGCAGTAGTGGATGACATTAGGTGAACTCCAAACCATTTGGAATGTGCATCTGTTATTATTAAGAACATTTTTCCCATAACTGGACCAGCATAATCTATGTGAAGTCTTGCCCAGGGTCATTGCAGCCATTTCCATGGGAGTAAGGGTGCTTTTGGAGGAGCACGACGAGTATATTGACAAACACCACACTGCTACACTACTGTCTCAATGTGTTGGCCTATCCCTGGCCACCACACATAACTACATGCTAGCCCCTTCATCTGTACAGCGTTAAGGACAGTGTCGATCTGTGCTGCCCTTCCGTGTCCATTTTCCCCTAAATGCTACAAGCATCCTTGGCCAGGTGGCTGGCCTCCTGGGAGGCAAGCATGTCTTTCCTGGGCTTTCAAATCCACAACCAGGAAGCCTTTTTGAGATAACAATTCTTCCAGAGCTGGGCAAAGCATCCTTCTTTTAATTAACACCTTCCTGGCTTCATCTCCCAGCCCAGCAGGTGAGAGGAAGCATTTTTCTGCCTCTGTGCCATGCACCGGATTGCTGAACTAAGCTTGGCAGACTCCTCACCCTCCCTCCCCTAGGCAAACCTAATGAAATGAAATTGATTTCTTTGTTCCAATGTCACTGGGGTTCCCTGTCACCTGGGTATGCTGCCCTCCTGAATTCCTCGGTGCCTCTTCCAACCAAGGATGTTGTGTGCATTGCAGGATCCTGTGAGTCCTAGATGGGAGTAAGTACTCCCAAGAGCTAGCACAGGATAGTAAGTTCCTTCTACGATTTTTACTTTTCTTTTAAAACATCCTTTGCTTCCCTTCCTGCTTGTTTTGATATTCTCTTTAATACACATTCCCTCTTAATTTGGACTGGAGGTGCAAAGTATACATTTCTCACCAAGATCTGAGAGGTTCTTTCCTCCTCACATGACCGAACCATTTAACAACACTACCAGAGAACTCAGATCTGTGCTTACAAGGAAGGAGGAGGGAAGTGGGCTGTTAGCACACACAGATAAGCATAGTGCGCTTCCTCCATCCCAGGCAGATAACTGGCTCACAGCTCTTGAGCCTTCTAGGGTTAAAGGACAAGAAAGGGGGTGGTGACAATACTACCACTGGCCTGTTCAGCTGCACACTGGGGAAGGGTAGTTAGGCTAACCATGGTGCATGGTGGTTACCACTAACCACTGTGAGTGCTACTGCCACATGGGCAGTTAACCATGTTCCACAATGTGGTTAGATTAACCATTCTCTAACCACCCTCCCTCCCGCCAGAACCGACAGTCCTCCAGATGGGCAGCCATACATCCCAGCAGCCTTTGTGCTGTCGGCCATTTTGGTGCTTGGTACTGCAGGCCGTTTTGGTGCTCGGCAGTTCAGCAGCCTGTTGCCCCCCTGTGCCGCAGCACACGGCCCTCAGGCACGTCCTGCAGCAAGAACTCACATGGTCTGAGATCCGTCTTTCCGGAGGCCTATAATCGCTGCTCACTGCTGTAATCCACCGCCCCGATGCACAGCGCATTCAAGTGTCTCCTGCAGTACAGACAGACACGGGTGCCCATCAGGAATCAGCTTCCGTTGCTTCCACCAATGATTTATGCCACTGCAAGCACAGTGCTGGAGTCCATGCTGCCTCTGCAGTCACATTCTAACAGGCATCATTGCATACGTCAGCACATGGCCATGCCCACAGCGTGCCGATAGCAGTGGCAGGCCAGGGCACAAGTGGTCATGAGCTGCAGCTCTATGCTCGCTTCTCTGCTGGCGTGCAGTGGGCTGTTGCCAGGGGCAGTGTATTAGCGGGCTTATGGCAGCCGCATCATTTGCTGCTAGGCAGATCTCAACCATAGAGATCTGCTACTCAGGCATGTACGGCTACTCCTTCTTTGGCCACTCTTGCTGTGGAGCTCTATGGCTGCTGTCAATTAACCACAGAGGCAGTTCAGACATGACACTAAACCATGATAGAGCCCACTAACCATCTTGCAACAAGTGGTTAGTGAGCATGGTTAGTCCATGGTTAATAAACCACCATAGTGGGAAAAACGCTCTTCAGACATCATGCTAAGCCATCATGGTTAGCTCAAAAATGCTAACCATCATGGCTTAGTGTGATGTCTGAACAGGCCCATTCAGTCTCAGACTGTGAGCAACCTGCCCTGGGAGGGAAGCCGGGGAACAAGCAACCCATTCCAATAGATCTCTACCAGTTAGACTTCATGATTTTTACTCGGGTCCCTACCTATATCCATTTGTCTTTTCCTGTTTTCACTCTTCACGACAATTCTTCTCATCTCATCTTCCTAATGTTGGCCTCCCTAAAGACAAGATGCACCAGAGGTTTGCAGAGCTCATACATGCTGGAACTCCCTTTATACCTCTGTTATGTGCAAGAGGACGGCATTCCTGTCTAGACCTTCTGAGCATTTTGCCCAATGGTTTGCTATCGAGTGCAAGTGCACTCCCATATAATTATGAGGCAGGCAGTGGAAGGCCAGCAACCACTGCCCCTCCTTCTACAACAAAAGAATTATGCAGTTTCAGAAAAGAAACACTGATTTGCTATTCATATGCTGCCTAGCAAATTGACACAGCAGAAACCTGCTCACCCTTCTGTCAAACACACATGAACTCTGGACATGAAATACCACCATATTGCTTTCTGTGGCAATCAAGCTCTCATGCTTCAAGCACTTTCTACACTCAGCTCTGTCTACAAGAGATAAAGGTAATATATTACTTTTGAATAGGAAGGTCTTTCTGCAAAGTGCAAATCCGGCAGTCTGTGATTGATCCTACGTGCAAGGACAAGAGCATAAATTATAGCCACCCAAAACAATGCAGTGGTGTTTAAATTGTTTAAGGAGTGCATAAGCAATTCCAATACAAAGGCAATGAAGATGTGGGGAAAACTGTTTTCATTAGTTTCCATAAACGTGTACAGTTGGAAATGAATGCTATTAAGCATTATTATGGCCTGAAGAACTTTAGTACTGTAGCTATACAGAAGAAATACACTAAACCACAACAGCTTACTTTGAAAGAGTAAGACAAATAAACACACTATCAGAAAAGCCATTTCTCATGTTTCCCTCAGGGCACTGATCATGTATTTTCTAGTAATGTCACAGGCATTCATATCTCCTGGCTTGGGAGTATGAACCTTGGTGGCTCATAATGCTTGCCTCAGATATGAAGCATGCATTACAGCCCGCAACATTTTTCTCTGGCACAGATTCAAACTGGAAAACGCAACTCCTTCTTTCCACCTACCTCCAGATTTCTTCTTCCTCTCAGCCAGGTACCAGGAGCACTACAACATGCAGTTTTCCAGCACTGCTAAGAAACATCCCTCCCTTCCTCCATCCTGCCACTCACATCAAAGCAGCAAACCAAGTAAACAGGTCAGTGGGAATGAGGGTTTGGAGAAAGGGAAGGAGGCAACCAAACGGATAGATGGGTGGAGGGAGGTGGACAGAAGGGCAAGAAGTTAGTGGATCAAACTTGTCATGTCCCCAAATGACATCAAGGCTGCGATGGGGTCCAATTTGGTGTGGGACTGGGCCTGGAATAAACCAAGCTATTTTCCATGTTTTGAGCAAAGTATAGGTTCTTGATGTCTGACTGGAGGTGTTTGCCCCACCACTAATATTTTATTTAATGCTGGAATAATCATGTAGGCCTGCAGGAATTACTTGCTGTCAGGGTTGGATCGGAGCCCATAGAGCCCCAAAGCAGTTCTGATTCTGAGGAAGAGATAGAAACCATGGGAGAGGAAGCCATGTGCTGTTCAGAGGTGCCGCCGGAGGGAAAGCCTCTCCCTGCTCACGTTCCTGAGAGTGGTAGCGACCTTGGCAGGCAGGGGGAGGGACAACTGGAGCTTTGGGACGCTAGGCACCGGCAAAGGGACAAGCGGGAGATGGAGGGCGCCGAGACGAGGTGCTCAGCCCGCTTGGCGCGACGTCAACAGCTGCGCCCCGATGCCCCACGGGAAAGGGGTGGACTTTCACCTCCTAGCCCTTAAGTTCAGAGGCTTCCCGCCTTTTCCCTCCAAACAGAGACCAACTGATTCACTAAGGCTAGAAACCCCTAATAGGCAGCTCTCTTAAGTTTCCCTCATTAGGCTCAGGCAATTAGCATCTGTAAGCGTCATTAGGTTGAACAGAAATAAAGCCTTGGAAAAGAGCCCTATGTCTGCATGTTGATTCTGGCTACTTGAGGATTTCAGAAGGCAGCAAGGGCGCTCCTGACACTTGCATGGGAGCCAAGAGTTGTAACACTTCCATGAGTCTTTTTTTCTGTGTATTTGCAGATATATGCCTCCAGTTTAATGTTGCAGAAGGCTTGTATCAATGCAAGAAAACGCACCCACACACCCCTATGCAGTTCTAGAAGTCCAGGTCACCTTTTTTGTGATCTGATTTAGGAAACTGCATAAGGAGCGAAGTCCATTACAGACCACATTTCATTATTGTGATTGTTCATGCTTCATTTCTTGCTAGTTTTGTGAAAAGCCTTAAGCCTTACCAAGGTAGAACCTTTTCTGTAACTGGTCAAGGCAGAACTCTGCCACTGTTCTTTCACCCTACCCTTTTTGCCCCAAAGTGTATCAACTTTTCAATTTAGGAAATATGGATACAGTGACTACCCATCCCCTAGCACCAAATGCATTGCATTCCACTTCAAGAAGGGGAAATGCATGTGTACAAGAAATCTGTAAAGACTATTTCCGGGATAGCAAAGGCCAAAGGGAAATATAATGCAATAAGGATATTAGTGTGGACACGACAAATCGAAGAGTACGAAACACAAAAAGATTAGTACCATGGCAGTGAAGGGTGAAATTAAATGCTAAAAGAATTCTAGTCTGGATGGAATTTAAGTACTTTCCAAAGAAAACATTACTCCTAAATTAACGGCAGTGGCCCTACTAGGAGCAGATTTGGGAGTGCAAGTCCAGTGCCCCACAACCAGGGGCAGGGGGTGGTGCTAAACAAAAGCCAGAGGAGACAGTGGCAGCAGGAAATGGGTAGCTGCAGACTGGACCTGATGCCTGTCACCATGCACCATCCTTTTTTTCTTTAATAGTTCATTAGGCAGGTGCACCACCTGCCATCTTCATTTCACAGGTACCTTTGGGCAATGAGGGTCCGGGCAGGGGGAGAGGAGTGACAACACAAGAACACCAGGGGTGAGGAATGAAATATGGCAGAAACTGCAGAGCACTCAGTGTGGTGTGTATGGCAAGGGGCCACCCCAAGGGCATCTTGCCCGGGGCTCCCCCAAACCTGACAGAGCCATTTTATAGCAGCAAGGAATACAACGTTAAAAGAAAAAAAGAAATGGGTAGTAATGCATTACTGCATCTCTGCCATTGCATAAACTGCTTAGTGGTGCACACACACAAAAGTTTTAAAGATTTAAGTCTCCTGGCAGTCTAACCTGGAAACTCTGTCCTCATATCCCAGATATTTGTGCACCTACTACGGATATTCAATTGCAGAACAATGGCACTCTGTACATGCTCAAAGACATTCATTGTTAATTTCAAGCTCCATGCTGAAAACAGGTTTTATAGTGTAGATCCAATGAAATATTGGTGCCCATCCGAGGGACTCAAATATGTTCACCTAAAAATCTTAGGAAATAGGGACAAATCTATTACTTCAGTACCGTTGCATTCCTATAACAGTGAAGGATGCTTGTGTTTTCCATGTGGTTAGAGCTCCCCCTAGTATTCTAATTATGCTTTAGACTTTTTGGGGGTGGGGGTGGGTGGGCAGGAGCCTTAATTAAAAAAAACAAAAAGTTAAGAAATAATTACATAGTAAAACAAGGCTCCAATAGAAACTGTCTAAAAATTCATAAAATTATTTTGAGATGTTCATCAACGCTTGGTAATTGGTACCTTCAATCCAAATAATCACTAACTCTTGTCTATTGGGAAGAGAATTTTCAGAAATTATGTTTTCTGCTATTTTTATCATGTATTATTCAGCCAAAATACATTCCTTATTTTTTTAGTTGATAAACATGGTGATGTCTTATATGAGTAATTGACGTGGCCCAAAATGTTGAATTCAGTATAAAAACAGAGATGAACAAGTTTATAAAATGTCAACCTAATTAAGAACTACTTCAGTTGGAGCATTTGCACTGGAGTCAAAAACATATTACTTGAAAGTAGGACCTACTAAAATCAGTAAATCTTACTTTCAGGTGTGAAATAGCTTTATGGCCTGAATAAGTTGTTTTTTGTAGGTAAGTCTCCAAATGTAACACACAGTCAGATGCATTAAAATCCCATTTAGAATTGATATGTATAAAAATCATATGAAGGTATACATTGCTGTGTATAAATATGCAGTTTGGTGTGGTGGATAGAGCGGTGGATTTGGGACCAAGGAGATATAAATTCCCTATCAGCCGTGAAGGTTACTGGATAGCCTTGGGCAAGTCACCAACTCTCAGCCAAACCTGCCTCACAGGACTGGTGGGAGGAGAAAATAGGATAACCTCATGTACATCATCTCCTGAGCTCACTGAGGGTAAGGCAGATATAAGTATGATAACTAAAATGGCAGAATTCAAATGCAAATGAATGGAGCTGTTAGAGTAAAATGCTGTAACGTCATCAAGACGTGTCATTAAGATGATCATAAATGTAAGTGGTGAATCATAATATCATACAGGGGAAGAGC
Organism: Heloderma suspectum; assembly: GCF_057233095.1. Lineage (NCBI taxonomy): Eukaryota > Metazoa > Chordata > Lepidosauria > Squamata > Helodermatidae > Heloderma > Heloderma suspectum. The sequence goes on along the minus strand of NC_139460.1, from coordinate 38,664,612 downwards.
AGGAAGTCCCTTAAGAATGTAAGAAGAGCCATGCCAGACCAGACAAAAGGCCAATCTAGCCCAGCATTCTGTTTGCACAGTAGCCAACCAGATGCCTATGGGAAGTCCGCACAGGCAGGACATGAATGCAACAGCACCCTCCTACTCATGTTCCTCAGCAACTGGCATACTGCTTTTGATACTAGAGGCAATATAGAGCCATAATGGTTATATATTGATAGTGCATTGATAGTGTTACCCTCCATGACATCCTGAGCTCATTGAAGCTCAGCTCCACAAACGCACATCAACCTACTGTGGATTAATCCACAGTGCAGGACACGGAATGATGGGCTCAAGTTACAGGAAGCCAGATTCCGGCTGAACATCAGGAAAAACTTCCTGACTGTTACAGCAATATGACAATGGAACCACTTACCTAGGGAGGTAGTGGGCTCTCCCACACTGGAGGCATTCAAGACAAGGCTGGACAGCCATGTGTCAGGGATGCTCTGACTTGGATTCCTGCATTGAGCAGGGGGTTGGACTCGATGGCCTTGTAGGCCCCTTCCAACCCTACTATTCTATGATTCTATGACTCTAATCCACATATTCCTGAGCACAGCATAACGCAAGATACCAAGATGCCCCACACCAAGGCAACCAACGCTGCAGGAGACTACAAAAAGCCATGTTATGCTAGACCAACATTGCAGAAAAATGTTAACTTTGCTTAAGAAGTTGCAACAAACTTTAATACAGCTGTTGCCATGACTCGGTAATATGATCAATACATATGATTTGCTTGGTTGCTTGGAGGAATTTAATCTTCTCAGGGAGTCATGAAATGCGTGCCCTGTGTGATTGATGCCCCTACTGAATTAATGTCCATATTGTGTTCAATGCTAATACTTCAAACCTGTATAGAGCTATTATGTTCTCTCCCCTACAACCTCCCTGCCAGGTATAAGAACTTCGATGGTTCTATCTGAATAACTGCCAACGCAGATTAGAATATGGGTGTCCCTACACCATTGATTTATTGTACACTTGAATCACACACAGAATTTTGCAGGTCCTTTGCATGAAGTCATCAACCTCCAGGACACCTCACACACATTTTCCCCTTTATCGCACTTTCAAAAAGATCGGAGATAGACTAGTAATAAAAGTTAATGGCACCATATTGGACATGTACATTGTAAGATACCAATCCCCCCCTCCGGCTCCCACACACACACAAACACAGAGAAAGAATCAAGTAGCACTTCCAAAATTAACACGTCGTGGCAAAATGTTAATGCCAGGCTTGCATACAGGTACGCACAAACAGTACATACTAATATCTGTTTACTTAGAAGTAATTCCTATTAAATCCAACAGAGCAGAGTTCTTGAACCTCGGGCCTACAGCCCAAACCCTGCTTGCCTGGGATCCCAAGTTGGCTCTCTGAGATGACCCCACCCCCTTTCCCCCAACCACTGATTGTTTGGTGGTTTCCTAGCATCCCCCGCCCCCCTTCTAAAAGGTTGAAATGCTTCTCATAAGACTTAGTTACTGGAAGTATTTATTTATTTATTATTACATTTCTATACTGCTCAGTAGCCGAAGCTCTCTGGGCAGTTCACAATTAAAACCAGAAAATACTAGATGATAAAACACAATATAAAAATTTAAAAGTTTGAAACTACAGTATAAAAATAAAATAACCAAATACAACCTAGCTGCAGTGCAAAGATTTAAAATACAGTACCAGGTTTAAAACAGAAACTGAAAAACTAAAACACCTAGGAAAGTAAAAAGGTCTTCATCTGGCAGCAAAAAGGGTACAATGTAGGTGCTAGGCAAGCCTCTCTCGGAAGCTCATTCCACAACAGAAAAGGCCCTCTTCTTAGTAGCTTCCCACCTCACTTCCTTTGATAGGGGCTCCTGGAGAAGGACTGCTGAGGATGCCCTGCTTGTGGGTTCCTGGTTGACAGCTGGTTGCCCACTGTGTGAACAGAATCCTGGACTAGATTGACCCTTGGTCTGATCCAGCAGGGCTCTTCTTATAATGATCTTAGGATCATGGCAGGTATATATAGAAGTAAGAGCTTTAAGCTAACATATGCGGCATGTTTTTTGTATTTTTGGCCCCACCCACCACCACTGGAATGTAGTACCAGACAGCTTCCCCAAAATTTAATTCAACACCCCTGCAATAGGGCCTGTTCCTTATTGTGTTTAGGACTGGAGAGCTGGACTATAAGGAAGGCTAAGCGCAGCAGAATCGATGCTTTCGAACCGTGGTGCTGGAGAAGACTCTCACGAGTCCCCTGGACTGCAAGGAGGTCAAATCAGTCAATCCTCAAGGAAATCAACCCTGACTGCTCATTGGAAGGACAGATACTGAAGCTGAAGCGCAAATATTTTGGCCACCTAATGCGAAGAGAAAACTCCCTGGAAAAGACCCTGATGCTGGGAAAGACTGAAGGCAAAAGGAGAAGGGGACGGCAGAGGATGAGATGGCTAGATAGCATCACGGATGCAATGAATATGAACTTGAGCACGCTCCCGGAGAGAGCGCAGGACAGGAAGGCCTGGCGTGCTGTGGTCCATGGGGTCACGAAGAGTCGGACACGACTGAACGACTGAAGAACAAATGCCATTAAATTCAGTGGGATTTACTTTTGAGTAAACATGTAAGTAAGCCCTGCCTGTCTTACACCTGACTCTTTAAAGCATTTAGGAAGGATGATAACGCAGGTACTGGAGGAAAGCGGTGCACCTACCAGGTTAAAAAGAAATAGAATCAGCACTTTAAAGGGGCCTATACCGGAAACAACATTAAACAGAATTAAAGTTAAGCAGAAGCCAGAATGATTTTTTAAAAGCGATGAACTAGAACAAAGGAAACCAAGAAACTTGTACACTGGCAATATTTTCGCGAATATTAACCAAGGTTCTACCCAAAATATACAGGAATGACCCCAGAGAAGCTGAGCAGGCCTTTTACAACCTCAGAAAATTCCACCTCGCAGCCCACTGTTCGAATAATAATTAAAAAGCCACAACCCGACTGCGCATGCCCTTCTATGAACTCCCTCGTCCCCGCCTCTTACCTGCGTCAGGCGGCAACGCTGAAAGATTAGGAACGCGCGGCGTCCGCCGTCGCCCTGACAACGACAGTCGCCTCCTGATTCCAAGCTTGGCCATTGGCTTGGAGGGTTCGAGAACGCTCGAGAAGGCGGAAGCGGAAGCCGCACGTGGAGCCGGCGAGTCGCTGTCGCAGTTTCTGGAAACTTCTGCCTATTGTCGTATTTAAGCCCTCCGGCCGGAGGCGGCGATTTCCGCGCGTGAGGGAGGGCGCGGCTGGCCCTGAGCGCGGCTCGTCCCTGCAGCGGGTGAGAGCCGCTCCCGCCGGGTATCTTGAGCCGGCGCGGTGCGCAGGCAGCGAGCGCTTTGCCCCCGGGAGTGGCCGCTGCAGCAGCGCGGGCATGGCGGTGGTGGGCTTCGACCTCGGCTCGCAGAGCTGCTACATCGCGGTGGCCAGAGCCGGCGGCATAGAGACGGTGGCCAATGAATTCAGTGACCGATGCACTCCGTAAGTGGCAGGCGGCTGGGCGCGGGAGGATCCGGGGGCTCGGCTCGGATGGGGTGGGGTGGCGGAGTCGCGCGGGCGTGGGCTCGCAGGGGTGGGGGGCTCCGTCATGAGCGGGGTGGGCGGTGGACTTCGCGCAGTTAAAAATTAATTGCAGACGTACGTGTCGCATGCTGTCTGTGGTGGCTGAATTTTCATCGGGCTTTACTCGTAGGTAAGTGGGCCTGGCGTAGCACCTTTCCTCTTTAAGGGCTGCATCCAACGTTGCTCCTACGTAGAGAAGACCCATTGAAAGAAATGGACCGACATTGAATACATTCCTGTGTTTTTTAAACGGGTGAGGGGGTTCATTGGTATCTCCTCCTAATTTCCCCCCCTCCCCGCATGGAAATCGGGGTGGCGGCGATCTTGCGTTGTGCAGGCGTAATCCTCACCACGTTAATTGCAGTGGCGCTTGCTTCCAAGTAAGCCTATAAGTATGTTTTCTCAGAAGTAAGCCCCGTTAAGTTCAGTGAGGCTTGCTCTCGAGTAACTCTGCACAGGATCGCAGCCTTAGGGTAGCAGTTGCAGAGCGCATCCTGGCAAGTGTTTCTCAGAAATAAGCAAGCTGAATTCAATCGAGTATCCTCCCAAATCCGTGTGCGTTCAGCCCAAGAGCGATCTTTCTTCTTTCCAGGGTATGACAGCTGCACGGAGAGTGATCCGTGTTCCTTATTTCGAGCACATGTATTCTGCCCACCAGAGCTGGGCTTTGCAGTATTTTCACCATTGATGCTTCCTATTTTAAGCTGCATCTTTCCTACCTACATCTGGTCCCTGGGAAATGTGAGGGGGGAATCATAGAGGCAAATCGTCCCCACACACCTCTATCAGCAGTGGGAGGCGTGGGCCGGTGCAATGGGGGCAGGGGTGATTATTAGGTGTTGATCATTATCTTTTCTCTGGTGTCTACATTAACGAGGGAGGGGCAGAGGTGATACTGCAGTGCATTCTCACAATTCATTGCTCTACTCTGGCTCATGCGATTTTCCTTCAGCTTCTTGATGCTCAGTAGAAGGAAGTGAGAGGGCAGGACAATGATGCAGTTTGAAGGAGGGGCCCGTTGAATCTTGAACAGCCATGATAGGGCTGGTCCTACAGAGGCTAGGACCTGGAATCTTCTAGAGATTTCCCAGATTACAACAGAGGATGCAAAACAAGTGAATATCTGGATTTTACTGTACCCAGTTCGGATGGGGGGTGGGGAGCAGCCTAGGGTGCTTGAGGGTCTTTTGAGAGAAAGGTTATACCGACATATTCACAAGATTGGGTACCCACAGGAATGGGAGCTTAAGAACACCCTCCTCTTTCCTCACTCAAAGCTTGTTGAAGTCTCCTTGATTTGGAAGGGACATCCCAAGATACTTAAATCATCATATTGCATCTGATACTTTGGAGTACGGAAGCTTATTTATTATTTATTTATTACATGCCAATACTACCCAATAACCAAAGTTATTATGTTATAATTAAATGTGTATGTCTTTAAGGTGCCACAAGTTTTTAAATTATTAAAGTTATTTTCATTTTCTGTGGCTGAATTTCTGACACTTAATGTGGATGTTTGTTCAGGTTTGCAGACTGCTGCCGCTGACAGTTTTTTGACATCGCACTTGCATCCCCCTTTTCCTCCCAGGAGCTTAGGGTTCCATAGTTAGGGTGGATAAAAGTTGCTGTTTTTTTTTTTAAAGAAAAATCATCTTAATATAATCACTGTTTTTTATTTCAGCTGACAATGATTTTTAAAATGCCAGGGATATTGTGTCTAAAATAATCCAACATAAATATGAATTTAATACAAACATATTAAATCTACACTTCTAGTCTTTTAAAACTGAATCCATGACCGTGTATTAGGTGGGCTGACTTAAACAAAGGTTATTTAAATCAGTAATTTCACCCACCAAGAAAAAAGGCTGGTTTAAATTATTTAAATCAAGTCTCCCGCTGGTATTTCATGTCTTTTTTAAGCTGAGGCGTACTACACGGTTAATCTAACTATTTAAATATATCTACAACTAAATAGATAATTAATGCTATCTAGGAGGGCATGATTTGCATAATTTGTATATAACTTGATATTTTTACTAACTTTAGCAATCATTATGTTACACATTAATGGGTAACTCTGCTCGTTACATATGTTATGAACAAAGGCTTATAGTTACTGGGCAGAATAGTTTATTCCCATAAGACAAAAGGGAGTGTCCTTGTTTATTGGAATAGCATATATATTCATAGTTTGAGAATTGAACAAATCGCAGGCATTTAAAGAGCATAAAAACAGGGGCATGCAAAGTGGTATCTCCTGGAATCAGGTTGGATTCTAGTGGATCTGATGACTTGACAACTACTGGTACGCAGTATCATGTTCATAATAATATACTGTGTGACCTATTGCGTCAGATTTATCATTCTTGATCTGAAAAATATATTTCCCACTGCTTTTTTATAGACACAGAAAAACAGCTTTTAAGTTGGATGTAATGGTTCACATGTAATAATCCTGGTCCAATAAACCATGCTCGTGCACTCCTTCCTTGTGCCTTTCTGATATCCTGGTTTAGCAGCACTTTCCTCATTCAGATGCCACAGGAAACTGTAAGAAACTAGGAAATCTGCACCGAAGCCAGGTGCACTAGGGGAAGGGGGACAAGGATGGAGAGTGTGGTCTGATGGACCTTGGTTTCTTGGACTGGGGTCATTGTGTCTGAATGGAAATTGTGTGTCTGATAGAGTTCATTGTTAAGAGATTGTAAGTATAAGTTTAGCATGCTTGCATTCAGATTTAATTTTAACCATGCTATTTTAAAAAATCTTTTAATTTTTAAATTTAATTTAAAATTTACTTTAGTTTTTTAAAAATCTATTTTAAAAATCCCGATATCATCATATGGTTTGTTTCCCCAACCCAGCTTCATATTGTTCACCACCACAGGTGAGGGTGGGAAATGCAGAACGTGGTGGCATCAGGACACAGGTAAGAGTCACTACACATTAGGGAGGGCACAAGCACAACCCAGCCCCAGCCCTGTACCTATCATTTGGCAAATGCAGTTCAGTGTAAGCAAATGTAAAGTGATGCACATTGGGACAAAAAATCCCAACTTTAATTATAAGCTGATGGGATCTGAGCTAGTGGTGACTGACCAAGAAAGAGATCTTGGAGTTGTGGACAGCTTGATGAAAATGTCAACCTAGTGAGCAGCTGCTGTGAAAAAAGCAAACTCCAACAAAATGTTAGGAAAGGAATTGAAAATAAAACTGCCAATATCATACTACCCTTATGCAAATCTATGGTGCGACCACACTTGGAACTCTGTGTACAGTTCTGGTCACCACACCTATTGTAGAGTTGGGAAAAGGGCAACTAAAATGATCAAGGGGCTGGAGCAATTCCCCGGGGAAGGAAGGCTACAACAGCTGGGATTGTTTAGCTTAGAAAAAAGGTGAGTAAGGGGAGACATGATAGAGGTGTACAAAATTATGCACAGTGTGGAGAATGTGAGTAGAGAGACATTTTTCTCCCTCTCTCAAACTACTAGAACCTGGGGTCATCCCATGAAGCTGATTGGTGGGAGATTCAGGACAGATAAAAGGAAGTACTTTACACAGAGCATAGTTAAACTGTGGGATTCACTTTCACATGATGTAGTGTTGGCCACCAATTTGGATGGCTTTAAAAGAGGATTGGGCAAATTTATGGAGGATAAGGCTACTGTTGGCTACTAGTCCTGATGCTATATGCTACCTCTAGTATCAGAGGCAGTATGCCTCTGTACATCAGTTGCTGGGGATTATGGGTGGGGGTGCTGTTGCACTCAAGTCCTGCTTGTAGGTTTCCCATGAGCAGCTGGTTGGCCACTGTGTGAATAGAATGCTGGACAAGATAGAACCTGGGTCTGATCCAGCATGGCTCTTATGTTCTTGTAGTATCAGTTCTGCCATTTGCATTATCCAGAGCTCAGCTTTCTGAGTTTTGTTTTCACTCTGATTAAATTACCAGGTTTGTACAGCTCTTCTTTTCTTAGCATGCTCAGATGCCTCTGGGAATTCCTTCAGATAGTCCTGACCAGTTTCTTTTAGAGTCAAGATCGAATGTGAAAAATTCCAGCCCTTACATATTTTAAATTCACAGTGTTGTCATATTTAAATTTGTTCTCAACTGTGCTGTTTGTTGGAACTCTTTAGTAGTTTTAACACATCTGCATGCAGTAGTGAATGTATAAACTGATGTATTAAGGAAATGTGTGAACTGTTGTGGGAGAAAGTAATTTTCTGGTATCTCAAGAGTAGTGATGCAGACAGTAAATTAGTATGTTATGGTATCCTGTTGACAAAAAGCATTGGTGTAAACTTTCACATTCCGGTCATGAAAGCATTTACAAGTGCACATCTTTATAACCATTATATGATATCAGAGGAACCCCAGCTGTAACAACTTGGTGTGTTTAGGTGCCTTTTGCATGTTATTTTTGTAAACTTACCCACAGCAATTGTGCTTGTATTATTTTAAGCACTGGTGGATTTTTCTCTTTTCAGGTCAGTGGTGTCATTTGGGTCCAAAAACAGAGCAATTGGAGTGTCTGCTAAAAATCAAGTAAGTTGTCTTCTGAAAAGGAGCAAGACAAATGATATTTAAATCAGTAATGTAGCTGCTCTGAAACAACACTGTGAATTAAAAAAAAATACCTGCAGTGTCTCTCAGATGTGGGCTGCAAAAAGATACTGGAAAGAGAGGAAAATGCAGAGTAAGCCCTTCACTAGAGATATGAAGGCCTGGAAAAAAACAAATTCTTTAAGAACCTGCTTTTCCCCATGGACTTCTTTGTCGTTGCAAAAAGGGGGGCTCCCCCGCAAAGTTTCAGTTGCGTGGCGCTTCGTATTTCTCTTCTTCACATGGCTCTTTTCTATATGGATTTGGATATGGGGTAACTGAAAACCCCTTTTCAGACAGGGCAATGACTTGTCATCTTTTGGTTGTTATCATTTTAAAGCATCAGGTAAACTGTTGTTGCTGTATAAACTACCTAAGCCAGTTCCTAACATTCCATAATATTTTAGCATGTCCAACAACCAGAATGTAGGGTGGGGCTAGGCAGACAGGAACAAACTTGATCCTTAGTTCTGGGATCGTCAGGATGAGGGAAAAGATTTACCCACTCTGGCCCAATTGTATCCCTGTGGATACTCTTTCATTGTTCCTTATCTAAGGGAACAACTGTGCCATTCCTACAGGGGAGTATAAAATGTAGTGCTTGTACTAGGCTACTTTCTTTGCATGGATGTGGAGAAATGGAATTAGGGAAAGGCCTAAAAATCTTCATCTTCCCTTCTACCTCTGCCCCCATCAAACTTGTTAAACCTTTAACTAGTAATGGTAAATGGAATTCAAATAATGTCTGTACTTCGTTCATTGCTGGCGTTAGATTTGCCTGTGTAGTTGGTGGGCTTTTTCAGTCAAGATGGCAACAGTCATCATTTTTTTCTCTCTCTCCTCTTGTAGCTTATTACACATGCCAACAACACAGTGTTTAACTTCAAGAGATTCCATGGTCGTACATACAATGATCCTTTTATTCAGAAGGAGAAAGAGCTTGCGAGCTACTGTGTAGTTCCAATGAAAAATGGAAGTGTTGGAATAAAGGTAAGTATCTCATTATATTTATAACTTCCTGGTCTCTGTAATTAAGCTGAAAGGCATTGTGTTCCAGAAGAAAAATGGAAAACGTGTATTTCTCAAAGAAATCACCCCCAAAGATTATCCTGAAGGTTGGGGGACCTCTGGGAAGGCATGGAATGGGGGTGGGGCTGCTGAGTAATGGGGGAATTGGTTGAAATCAGGGAAGGGCCAGCTTGCACCAGGGAAAATGTTTGGGAGAGGTCTGTTTTGCAGTCTTGAGGGAGACACTGTTATGGTAACTAAATTCTAAACTGAAGTGATTTGTATTAATAAAGTGTCCGGTACCGTGCAGTATTATATGTGTGTTTATTCAGATATAAATCGCATTGAGTTGAAATATGCTTTTCCCCAAGTAATTGTGCATGGGATTGCAACCTTAATTATGAAGGTTTTAAATTGCTGTTCCTTATTTACGTGAGATAGTTATCTGGCAGTAAAAAAGTGATGATATTGGAGTATCTCGGTATTCTTATTGGTACACATATCAGGTTTTGGGGGGGTAATCTAGACTGTAATACAGGGAAGGGCTGTAGCTGAGTGGTAGAGCACATCCTTTGTATGCAGAAGGTCCCAGGTTCGATCCCCGGCACCTCCAGGCAGCGCTTGCTGGGGAAGACCCAAGTGTAAAACCTGGGAGAGCTGCCGCCAGTCAGATGGACCAAGGGTCTGACTTGATATAAGGCGGCTTCCTATATTCCAAATGCCGTTACACTTTTGAGCTTTTATCTTGGGACAGGGAGGTAACAGTCTAGTGTAGAGCTGTTTGATAGACAGCATATCTACAGGCTGCGGTCCTATCCTCCCTGCCCATTCCTTTTTCCTTGTATGTCATGACTTTTTAGATTGTAAGCCTAGGGGCAGAACATAAGAAGACCCATACTGGTTCAGACAAAGGGTCCATCTAGTCCAGCATTCTCTTCACAACCAGCTGCCCATGGGAAGCCCACAACCACGACATGAGTACCTCCCTTCCACCCATGTTCCCCAGCAACTGGTGTATGTAGGCATACTGCCTTTGATTCTGGAGGTAGCATACAGCTATCGAGGCTAGTAGCCATCGATAGTCTTCTCCTCCATGAATTTGTCTAACTCCCTTTTAAAGCCATCCAAACTGGTGTCCATCACCGCAACTTGTGGTAGCAGGGACCATCATGTTTAATTGATTGTTTGTAAACCACTCCGCAAGCCTTTTTGGCTGAGGAATGGGATACAAATTAAATAAACAAGGGGTGCCTGCAGGAATTTTTCCAGGCAGGAGCAAAGCTGCACAGTGGTATGCGATTGTAATTGGTGCACATAGCATGTGCCGCTATAACACACCTTTGCATTTTCCTTGTGTGTGTGCTTTGTTGCTCGGTGTTACTTTCCCTGACATTTAATAGCTTTCACAGTAGCAAAAAATCCTGGGAATTTGATAGCGCTAGTGCAGAAGAGTGTTATTTTCAAGCTTTGCACAAGAATTCATGAACAACGAAACTTTATTTGGAATGGGGGTATTTAAAAAAAAGGGGGGGAGCAAGAGCGAAAAAATGGATGCTCAAAGTTCTTAAGCAGCCTTAAGAATGTTGTCTTGGATATTGTCTGGCATCACCACCCTTATCATTGGTGAATACACTCTGGAGAGTAGCGTGAGTGTCCTGGCAGTGGGAGGAGAAATAAGTAGGCTTGATCAGGTTTTAGGGCTGTTAGAGGAGCCTGGACTGCTTGCTTTACTTTTTACATAATCAGCCAGTTTATACATTCACCAACACAGTGCAACATTTGCATTACCTGAATGTTGAACTTCCCAAATCTTCTTTTGGAACTGCACATTTTGTGTCTGGTTGCACATTTAAGAAAAAGAAGAAGCCCTAATAGCGTTAGAAAACAGTTCTCCTATTTGTGGTCAATCTGGTGACAGAGCAGCATGGCCTGGGCACCAGGTCTATCAAGATAAGCAGATCTGGCCTTTGAGAAATTGATCTACTTGGTCTACCCCTCTGTTGTTTCTCAGTGAATAGACCTGGTGTCTGGATGATGTCTTTCCATCCATAGCTGAAACCTTCCATTCTTTCCCTAGCTCTCTCAACCTCTGTAATGGCCTTTGGATGTAGCTTTGGGGGCGGGGAGTTGAGCTGTTGCACTCAGCTTGCACTCCACCCCTAGGCTCTGCTCTCCAGGAAACACTCAAAAGATTCGGGTATCTCCACTGGTATCTCTGTATTACGTGGCACCATAGGAAGTGTGGGGTGATGACCAAGCCTCTTCAGCGTCCTCGAACACACCCACTGCTCTGCTGTGGCTGCTACTTTCCAGGGAAGCCTGTCTGCTATTACTTGGCTTCTCATTGAGGAACCCCTAATCATCTTCCAAGTGGCCCAGGAACACAGTTTGGAAACCACCACCCTAGATGATGGTCATGAGTCATGGGCTGCATTTGGACATTGCAATCAAGCATGCTTCATCGCAGGGGTACAGGACCTCCAGCATCCAGTCCACAGAGCCTTCCTCCACCTCTGCCCACCCTTTCCGGGGTGTGTGGGGGATACGGGGAGAGGATTTCCCTGTGCTGCCGCATTCCTGTGTGCAGGGCATCCGTTACTGGGAAGGCCTGCACACAGCAAAGCTGGGCCACGTTGGCCAAGTCCCTTTTGCTCCTTTGTCAGAGGAGTGAGGGGGACTTGGACCATTCAGCTTTGCCTGTCTCCCCTCCTCCCCAAGGGGGAAAGGTGGTGGGACAGAGCTGGCCAAGTTGGAGGAGGGGACTCGGCTGGCTCAGTTTCGCTGCTTGGTAATGCTTAACTGTGGTTAATTGAAAATGGAAGTGAAGGGGCTTCCTCTGCTCCCTCACAGCTGCATTGGAAGAGGAATGGGGAAGGGGAAGCATGCAAGTCTGGAGACATATTAGGCATGTTCCAGTCATGATAAGCCATGGTTTATCATGATGTCCAAATACTGTCATTGCGGCATAAATGTTTTTAAAAATATTTTAGTCTTTCCCTTGGGTTTCAGATGTTTCCTACCCATTCTTTTTTATTAAAGTATTTATGAATTGCCTTTCTACCCGAAAGGGTCCCCAAGGTGATATAAAATGTCTTAAACGGTACCGTATCGTTGCCGGCTCTCGCATTCTCAGGAGATCTTGCTTGTTTACACAGACTGGGTGATGCTAATAAATAGATTTCTTTACCTTTTGGAAAATGATAAGATTTAGAGACAGAAATGTTAGTAACCAAGGGTAGTATACAATAGAATGCTAGGAAGGTTGTGCCCCTTCTAGGAACCAGCATTTTCATGCGTTTGGGGGCTTGCCCCAGAAGTGATATATCGGGGCCATGCGTGGACATGGGCTGGCTGTGCACAGCCTGGGGCCGGCAGGGCTGGCTACACATGCACCACCCTCATTGCATACTACCCTAGCATCCAAAAGCTATTAACTTTTAACTTTTTTTTAACTGATGGAATATCATGCCAGTATGTCTGGCAAGAATAGCTAACACAAACAATATAGAATGTTGGAGGAACTGTAATCAGCAGGGTTTATATCTCCATATGTGGTGGGCATATCCTGTTGTGTCACAGTTTTGGAACAACTTATTCTCGGAAATGGCAAATACCACACATCAGACCAGACATGTTACATCAGCGTTGGCTCTATTAACAGCATGGGAAGAACAAAATGAGAAACTGACATCTAAGGACTTAAGGGATACAATTGCATTAATGCTTTTGACAGCCTGAAGAGTCATGGCTAAAAGTTGGAAAACTGCAGAACTTCTAATACTGAAAGCTTGGTATATGGAACTGTGGCAAATAGCCATGGCAGAAAAATGGATGTACCAACTGAAATTAGCCAGAAGCAAAACATATCACTTTTATAAAATATAGCAGGATTTTATTTTATATACTAATCAGGGTTACACACAGCAGTATTTGTCAAAGCCCTCCCTCAGACTATGGAAAAGAGACTAAATTTAATCTGTTATGGTGAAGCATTATAAAGAAAACCTCCAAGCAGCCTATGGATTCCACCTATCTCTTTCTTTCTTTCTTTCTTTCTTTCTTTAATTTATTAATCGCCCATCTGGGTGGTCACCCAGCCACTCTGGGCGATGTATTTATTTATTGCATTTATACCCCCGCCTTTCTCCCTCTCGCAAGGAACTCAAGGCGGCTTACATTATCCTCCTCCTCACCGTTGTATCCTCACAACAACAACCCTGTGAGGTAGGTTGGGCTGAGAGTCTGTGACTGGCCCAAAGTCACCCAGTGAGCTTCCATGGCCAAGTGGGGACTAGAACCCGGATCTCCCGGCTCCCAGTCCGTCACTCTCACCACTACACTACACTGGCTCTCAGTGTATGTACAACAATAAAAACAGTTCATACAATAAAATTCAACATTAAAAACATCACATTTCTAAAATCACCCTAGCCCACCCCAAATGCTTGGTTTGTAAGGTAAAGGGAAAAATATACATATATGTTAAATGTACTACTCTCTGTCAATACTTTGAATTTAAATTCAATGTGGTTTTTTAATTTATTTTCTTTCTGTTGGTTTGTTTAATCTTGTTTTGGAAAACTAAAAATCTTTTTTTTAAAAGTAACTTCTAACTTATTAACCTAGGGCGCAATCCTATTGGGATGACCATAAGCCTCCAAACTCAGAGGCTTATGATCATCCAATACAGAACGGGAGGAGCGGCGGATGCCATTTTGGCCTCCCTGCTCCTCCCACTCTGCAGTTTCACTAGATGGGTTTTTTGCCCATCTAGCTGGGGTGCTTTGGAGGGGGAGGGAAGCAGGCTGGAGAGGCCTCTGGGCAGCTCGTATCCTCTCCAGTCTCCTCCCCTCCCACCGGAATGCCCGCTACACCCCCTCTGAGGTTGTGTTCCTGACCTCAAAGAGGCAGCCGGCGCGTTTCTTTCCATGCCAGGGTGTGGAGTGCAGATTCCTGGATCCGTGGACAGATCCAGGAATCTCAGATATCCTATGCCTCCCATACTCTGTCTAAGGGCCATAGGATTGCTCCCCCCTCCCTGCCCAATATTAAAAGTTACTATTACACACTTGAAATTCTGTAATATTTGCCTTTCTGTTGTTTTATTTCTGCAGGTAATGTACATGGAAGAGGAGCATTTATTCAGTGTGGAACAGATAATGGCTATGCTGCTGACTAAACTGAAGGAGACTGCCGAAAATAACCTCAAAAAGCCTGTAACAGATTGTGTTATTTCTGTAAGTAGTTATGTTTATCCTTGAATGTATTGAGATTTGTCTCATCTTGTGCAGGCATGGTACGATGCAGTAGAAGCTTTTAAATAATTTGTCTAGATTTTTTGTTGGGCAAGTTCTTAAGCAGCGTTGAATCTTGGTGGGACTTTAATCTGAAAACAGAGCTGGGCCCTTTGAATGGGCTGGGAATATCTGATGCTGTAGCATTGCTGGAACTGATTACATGCAGAACATAACAGAAATCTGGATGGGAGTCCCCATGTGAGAGCATGATCCTAAAAGACTGCTGCTCTTTATCTGCTCATCCAGTACCCTCCCAGAAAGAGCCATGCAGGGCAAGAGGAATGGCAGAGGCTTTTATAGCTTCACCATCCTCAGCAAAGATTTCTGTGCTGCCAGGGCCTCCGAGGCCTTTGGAACCAGCAGATCCTTGGCCTCTCCCCTCCCTGTCCTGCCCGCTGGCACGCCCCTCCCTCCCTTTCTTGTCTTCTTCCCAAGGTCAGAGCTCCAGCCACGCGTAAGGAGCCGCCCTGGAGCTTTCTGCAGTGGCTGGGGAGTGGGTGGAGGAGATTCACGATCGGATCACCTCTGAGGCTGGAGCTGTCTCCGGCCTTGGAAGAGAGGATCCGCAGCATCCTGTCACCCTCCAGACACTGTCTAGGAGCCATAGGATTACTCTGTAAGCTTTGGGATATGATGGAAAAGAACAAACAATCCAATTAGAAATGTGCATAAGTAATATATAATTGTAATTGAAATAAGTCATACATAGTAGAAATTGATAGCACATATGCCATGTGCTAATATAAAATGGTGTAACGTACAATAAGAAATAAATCAAATAGGGAATATTTACACTGTAATTATGAATTTGCAAGTTAAGTCAGTTCTTTTACATAATACATTCACATGATGTTTAGCTGGCAAAAATGTGAACCGCCCAGAGAACTTCAGCTATTTGGCAGTATAGAAATGAAATAAACAAACCATGTTTTCATAACACATGGATGGTTTATGATGAAGTCTTAAACGGATTTTTGTCAGCTATCCCTCATGAGAATTTGTAGTTATATAAAACCATGATATGGACTTGGAAATTCATAACTGTAACTTAAATTCTTTATGTGCTATTATACAGCATGTTCTAAATTTCCTGTAGTGTATGTGCTAAATTCCTTCTGTAATTGGTCTTTTTGTTATGTTTTCTGTTCTTGTTGATAATAAAACATTTTTAAACCCTAAGAATAGAGCTTGGTAAACAATAATGCACTGCTGGGCTACTAAGATATGCTGTACTACCCCCCTTCTTGCGTTCTCACTGTTCTCCTGTTACACACACACACACACACACACACACACACACCAATTCTGACTACCTTAAGGTTACTGTGGCCACCAAGCGGAGTTTAATGGAATATCTGACCCTTACCTATTTTCTTGCCTATATTATTTATCTTCCTTCTGTCTTTACAAGGGTGGATTCACACATGCAATTTTCACCGTCCCACCCTAAAGGTAGATGCACATATGAGACTTAAATGGACCTGTATTTTTTATCTTGTCTTTTGAAACCACACCAGTAAAAAGCAGCCTGGCATTGAGCAGAAGTGTGCATGTATGATTTCCCTGTGGTTTTCATGTTAATTCCTGCATGGAATTATCTTCCATCTAGGACTTCTGTAATGTGTGAAGCAGCCTTAATGTAGGTAAATGCTAATGATGGCTCCAACTCAATTCCCCTTCTGAGATTTCATTTGAATTTGTCTTTGTCTCTTGAGATCGTTTTGCCCCATTGAAATAGCTGTTGAATCATGCTCCTAGGTCTTGGTTACTCTCAGGTTGTAGTTGAAATGTGTCATTAATTTTAAAGCCATTTCCAAACTACAGGAAGTTGTGCTTTAAGTTGTCATTATTATTTGTATGCCATCTTCCCAGTATGTTGCTCAAGGCAATTTATTTGCTCAAGGCCGCCCCAAAGATTGCATTGGAAGTATTTGAGAAGCCAACTTTGTCATTTGTGCTGAAATCTTGTTACTTTTATCTAGTAAATGAGAGAGATAAGCTTGAGGAGATTGGATTTTGAAACAAAAAAGCTTTTGTATTGAAAGCAGGATTTTTCCTCATAGTAATCAGTTACGTAATTGCTTCCTTCAGGTTCCGTCATTTTTCACCGATGCCGAGAGGAGGTCTCTGCTGGATGCTGCTCAGGTTGTTGGATTAAATTGTCTGAGGCTAATGAACGATATGACAGCAGGTGAGCAGATGAAGCTTCCCTCATACATAGGTAGAGTGAGGGGTCCTCTCACATTTTGCGGCTATGGCATGATTATAGTCAAGCTGGCACTGATGTAAAAGCATATTGGAAAAATATGCTGTACAGGCATGTAAGTCCTCCCACAGATATGCAAGTTCATAAAACGCTTTCTGAAGTTCATAAGTGTATTACAGGTTAATGTGTTACTTTGTATCAGAGATAGGTAACCTGTGGTCCTAGGACCACGTACTGACCTCGGCCTAATTTCAAAAGTGGTCTGTAAGCAATCAGTCACTCTTTATTACAGTTGAGTGACCAGAATAAAACAATAATCAACATAAAACATGTTGACCAATAACAAGAAATAAGGCTGTATATGTATAAAACCAAATTAAAAAAAAAATTCTAGACATTTCAGAAGAGTTCTAAACATTTCAAAAGGAAAATATATATATATATATATATATATATATATTACTGACTGACTGAGTGAATTCTTGGCAGATTTTGCTTGCTGCTGCAAAAAATTTGGCAGCAATAAGAGTAATGGATGCTTTTTTATCAGAGAGAAAGAAAAGGACATAAAATGCATCTGAGTGTCCTGACAATTTAGATAAAATGGGATCGATAACAGTTTTACGAATGTCACGATAAAAGAGACAGTACAGAAGGACATGGGTCACTGTTTCAATCTCCTGAATTACAGGGACACTTCTGTTTGTAGTAGGGAGTTTTGCGGAATCTGCCCTCCAAGACAGCTGAGGGGAGGGAATTGAGATGTGCCAATGTAAAAGCTCTGCGGTACTTCTGGAAAAAGCCCTCTGTCCCTCCCCCAGTGGACGAACAGGAAGAGAAAAATTGGTGGCAGAAAGAGAGAAGGAAGGGGGGGGAGGGGTGGCGGAGGGGGGGGAAGGGGTGGTTCCACCCACTCTTGGCTCTGGCTCTGACCACCACTGCCTTTGGTTGCAAGGGAATGCAATCCTTGACAGAAAAAAGATCCCTCTGCCCTACTTTATATCAAGGCCGCATGGTTGGGGATGCTGGAGGAAAGACTGGATCCACTTTTTTTTTGTTCCACTTCTGTTCTGTGTACTTTTTAGCCCTAAGCTTAACCACGCCACCCAACCGTGCACCACTGTTTATTGCAACATTGCCAAGCTGCCACACCTCGGTAAAAATCCCCACCGCGTTTCCCCACCTGGAAATGCCACTGGCATTCTAGTTCTGGCTCAGGTCCAGTAGCCCTAAATACCTTAACGTCTGTGGATGATTCTTCTTTTACAGTGGCTCTGAGCTATGGGATTTACAAGCAGGACCTTCCCGCTCTGGAAGAGAAACCACGCTTAGTGGTGTTCATAGATATGGGCCACTCGGCATTTCAAGTATCAGCCTGTGCATTTAACAAGGGTAAACTGAAGGTAGGCAGAGCCTGGAGGCAATATGCAGCCTCCTGTTTGTAAAGTTTCTTCCAGACACATTGATCCAGAAGCATCCAAGTTGGGGCGGGAGGTGGGACTGCACTCCCACCTGCGCTGAGCATCGCACATGCGACAGAAAGCAAGTAGTCCTTTGTTATCTGGGGTTGGACGTTTGGGTGGCTTGGCCAGAGGGTGCATCCCTGTAATGTATTTAAAAATGAAAAGTGGTTTACGGACTTTTAAACTGACAAAGGTATGCCAAGTGAGGTAAATAGAAGTGTAAGGGAATTTAATCCCATTCATGCCAGCAGAACGTAACACTGGAATTAGGCTTGCTTGATTTGAGTACATTCTCCAAGTTATCCCTCAATAACTGTATGGGATCTGTGGAAACTGGTTCTGCCTGTGTTGACTGCCATGCGCTGCAAACATTGTGTGGATTTGTCTACAGGCACTGGCCTGACAGTCAGTGCAGTGGTGGGGAAGGACTGTGGCCCAGTGGTAGAGCATATCCTTCGCATACAGTAGGTCCCAGGTTCAATCAATGGTATCTCCAGGTAGGGCTGGGAAAACTCCTGCCTGAAAGCGTCGAGAGCTGCTGCCAGTCAGTTACCTGGTTCACACATAATGACAGCCTAGTTGCCAAAATCTAGTGGGAGCGAGTGAGTGCACTGCTTCTGGCATGCTCATCACCTCCACTTTCAATTAACAACCTTTGATTGCTATTAACATGCAGACCGGGTCACAGTCGGCGATACTGGGTTAGATGGACTCATGGTCTGACTCCATATACGGCAGCTTCCTATGTCCCTAATGTCAGTAGCATCATCTGTTTAGCTTTTGCATCAATAATTGTAATCTTTCAGAAATGAATAGTGCTGTGTAGGGCAACTAACTTTGCATTCTTTTCTTCAAACTAGGTACTTGGTACAGCTTTTGATCCCTTCTTAGGAGGAAAAAACTTTGATGAAAAACTAGTGGATCACTTCTGTGCTGAAATAAAAGCCAAGTACAAATTGGACCCGAAATCAAAAATACGAGCCCTTCTTCGTTTGTATCAGGAATGTGAAAAGTTGAAAAAGCTAATGAGCTCAAACAGCACAGATATTCCACTTAATATTGAATGCTTCATGAATGATACAGATGTGTCTGCAAAGATGAATAGGTAAGAGAACTGTTTGATATAGTCAAATTGTATTGGAAGGAAGTAGATTATAAGAAGGTTTCCATGAGAATTTAAGAACATAAGGAGTGCTGTGCTGGATCAGACCAAAGGCCTATCTAGCCCACCGTCCTGTTCACACAGTGGCCAACCAGATGCCTATGGGAAGCCCGCAAGCAAGACATGCGTGCAACAGCATCGTCCTACTTGTGATCCCCAGCATGCTGCCTCTGATACCGGAGGCAATATATAGCCATTCTGACTAGTAGCCATTGATAGCCTTATTTTCCATGAGCGTCTGATCTCCTTTTAAAGTCATCCAAGTTAGTGGCCATCATTACATCTTGAGGTAGTGAATGCCATGCTTATGTGCTTTTATCTGTCCCAAATCTCCCACCATTCTGCTAATCCCGGGTTCTAGTATAAAAAGGAAGACAAACTGGAAGATTAATGCTCCATCAGAAGTTGGGTTTGTTGAAGTGTGTGGCGGCCCTCCCTGGAAACTGCCGTGCATTCTTAGTGGAGAGACACTAGGGCTCTCCCTACCCTTGCCAATGCATGTCTTGACTGACCAGGAGACAAAGTTATCCTTTTTCTCCCCTTCTCATGACTTGTGTAATGCTGTAAGCTCTCTGCCCAACCTCTGCTTTAATGCTCGCATCATTAAAACAAACCTCTATTTTTGGCAAGCTGTTGGTTTCCATTTTGTCCCTCATTCATCGGGGGGGGGGGGGGGTCTCTTTTTTTATCAGTGAAGGCTGTCAAGGTTGAGCATTGCCAGACTGTCTTAGTTCACTCCAAAAGCGCTTCAGACATTGCTTTTGTGACGTTTTCCTTTCTAGGTCCCAGTTTGAAGAATTGTGTGCTGACCTCCTGCAAAGAATAGAGATTCCTCTTCGTTCCTTGATGGACCAAATCCAACTCAAAGTGGATGATGTGTACGCTGTTGAAATTGTAGGTGGAGCCACGCGCATCCCAGCTGTGAAAGAGAAGATCTGGAAGTTCTTTGGCAAGGATGTCAGCACGACACTAAATGCTGACGAAGCTGTTGCAAGAGGCTGTGCGTTGCAGGTAGGTCAATGGCAACTGCATCTTTTTTGGAGGATGGACCTTTTTAGACTTGATTTACATCACTTGATTACTCAGCACTTGATTATTTGCAGCTCATTGTGGAAAGTCCACTGAAAAAGCATTGTGTTTGAGGTCACGTTGTAGCAGTATGAGAGTTGAAGATGTGATGGGTCCTTTCCTCAGGCAAACAGGTGTTGGATAACATGAGAAGTCAGAATAAGGGTTAAGTGTGGGTTGTCACCGAACCATGGGTTTTTGTGTTGTCAACCCAGCTACGCTAACAAACCACGAACAACCCACAGTTCACAACCCAACACCAAACCATGGCTCTCTTTGTGGGTTGTTTGTGATTAACACATCATGGTTTGTTAATGCAGCTGGGTTCAGACAATACAACCCACGATTCAGCGTCAATCCGTACTCAACCAGTACTCTGGCTTGTTGTGTCGTGTGAAGCCAGACATTGCCAGCGCTATATTTTTAAAAGGAAAGCGGCTTTGGGAGGGAGAGTTTAGAGCTGAGAAATGGGTGGTGGTGCTTAAACCCTTCCCCACCCAACACTTCTCTGCTGTAAATTTCACCCACCCACCCACCTAGTGGCTTTTCCCCTCATAGGTTAAAAACCTGCTTGCTAGGCAAATATTCATTTGTAACCCTCGTGGGGAGGAGCTTCCTGTGTCAGGTGACTGACAGAGGAGAACTAGTGGGCAGGGAAAGAGTTGAGCATCCGTTCTTCCCCCTATCATTTGCCTGCTCTAAAATCCCCCCCTCCTGAAACTGCTTTGCTTTAAAAAAAACAGGAAGGAAGGGGAGGGGGGTGTCTCTTGATGCATGCCAGCATGCAATATACAGTTTTCCTTGAGCTGTATGGCAAATCCATAGGGTAGTACCCAATGTTAGTCCTACTTAGAGTAGATCCATTGAAATGAATGGGACTTAAGTCCCAAGCAACTGAAGTCCCATTCATTTCAGTGGGTATGCTGTAAGTACGACTAACATTGGACACTACCCATAGCTTCCAGTATGGAAGCTTCCATGTTCTCTATATGGGAACAGAGAGAAATATGCAGTGACAGCTGAGGACCACTTCATGCGTCAATGGGAAATTACAGCACAATGAATCTGTGTTGCCTTTAAAGTGTTACCGAAGACTTGCTTTTTGTTGTTACGCAGCTACCTCTCTGGACGTTCGTTACTTCATGGGGGTGGCTGTGAGGATAAATTAGATAAGAATGACAGAACACTGAAATAATATTTTTCATTTCAGTAAATGGAACTTGTTGCCAGGTAAACATGAGGATTATGTCATACCTGGTGTTGATTAAAAATGCAACTTCTACATGTCAGCTTCTCTCTTTATCATATTAGGCTTTGTAGTGCAGTCTTAGGGCCCTCTAGATATTTTGGACTACAACTCACAGCATTCCTGACAATCATCTATACTGTCTGGGGCTGATGGGAGTTGAAATCCAAAATATCTGGAAGTCTATTGTGAATCGTTAGCCAGGTCTGTTTGGCTGAACCAATAAAATGCCCCATTCTTTCTTCCTCATACGTTATTTTATCCAAGCTATTGGTAAGGCAGTAACTGTTGTTTTTGTAATGTGTTTTCTTTTAGTGTGCAATTCTGTCTCCAGCTTTTAAAGTTAGAGAAATCTCGATCACAGATGCAGTTCCATACCCAATATCACTTCAGTGGAATACAGAGTCTGAAGATGCGGATGGGTAAGTGAACACCTGAAGTTGCGTGGTTTTACACAGTTAACCTGTAACCTCTGACCAACTTTCTAGGCGTAATTAACCACATGTTATGTCCTTCTCTTAAGAACATGAGAAGAGCTGTGCTGTATCACACCAAGGTCCATCTAGTCCAGCATGCTGCTCACACACTGGCCAACCAGCTGCCCACAAGAAATTCACAAGCAAAACATGAGCGCAACAGCACCCTCCCACCCATGATCCCTAGCAACTGGTGTACATAGGCATACAGCTTTTGATACTGGAGGTAGCATATAGCCATTAGGACAGGTAGCCATAGGGTAGCCTTCTCCTCCGTGAATTTGTCCAGTCCCCTTTTAAAGCCATCCAAATTGGTAAGCAATCGCTATATCTTGTGGAAGTGAATTCCATAGCTTAACTATACATGGTGTGAAGTACTTCTTCCTTTTATCTGTCCTGAATCGGCTTCATGGGATGACCCTCTACTATTATGAGAGAGAGAAAGAGAGAAATGTCTCCCTATCCACTTTCTCTACATCATGCATAATTTTGTACACCTCCCCTCACTCGCCTTCTGTCTAAGCTAAACAGTCCCAGATGCTGTAACCTTTCCTCTTAGGGGAGTTAGCCCCTTGATGATTTTAGTTGCCCTTTTCTCCTCCTCTTCCTGCCTCCCTTGTAAGATCTGGTAAGACAAACGAGATGCCACTGTGTGGTGGGTTTTCCTCCTGTTTGAATTCATTGGTAGCCACTTGCAGTGGTGACAAATTCACAACCTGCTGGTGTCACTTCACACATTTTGTACTACTAGACGTTACGGGAGAAGAGACATGGGTCTGCTTGTATCAGCAGTAGAAGCCACCCATGTACTAACACAGTTTTGTTCAGGCATGGCATGCATATCTTTTAAAATTGATTTCAACTTGGCTGTCAGTTCTGATTGTGATGTTAATATTCAACCTTTAGTTTTTTCTTTTTTCTTTTTTTCTCTTCTTCTTTTGCTTTCCTCCTTTTTTCTTTTTCTTCCCCAGAATACTGTAATGTTGGAAACTGTAGATTTTGACTATGTTGTTGGTATTGTTTATTTCACTTATAAAAAATAAAATAAATATAGATTAAAAAAAAAATCAACCTTTTGGAGCCTATAAATTTGGTGATCGTAGACATTTTACACGCACATGCAGCAATCATAGTAATTCTACCGCAAGTGTGAATAATTTGGTAGATGTGATCAAAACGTTCAGATCTAATTATCTGTGGCTTCAGTTAATCACTTATGTCGATTGTACCGTGATGTATATTTGCTCAAATTTTGTAGTAGAAAAATGCACAAAATGTAAAAAAAAAACAAAAAAAAAAACAGGCCAAAAATACACACTTCCCCCATAGGCTAAAGCATGGCAGTGCCATTTGAGGGGAATGTGTGCATTCACTTTTAATATTTCAACTTTTTAAATGTATTTTATTGCTGTAAGCCGCCTTGGGAGGGTTTCTGCCTGGAAAGGCAGCCAAGAAATATTTTAAATAAATAAAATTTTGGCACGTGCACATTTGCATAAATTTGGAAACAAAAAAAATCCAATTCCGGCAATGGGTGGACAACAGAACAAAAGGCAACTGACAATCCATGAAACACAGCTGGAACAGATTTTACATAATCCGTACATCCCTAATTGTTTCAGAGGTTCTTCCATAGAGGAACTTCCCCATAGGTGGGCCCCATTAAATTCCGGAGCTTTTCAAAGGAAGAATAGTATTGTATTGAAATATTGCAGACAGGAGATTAGTTGTTAATTGTAGACCAGTTTGGATGATTCTTCTCCTTTGTCCAGCCAATGCATGTGGTGGAGAACGTGCCTTCCTTCCCTGACCACCCAATAAGCCTACCCTGCCTCTGATGTCCATTAGGTGATGCAACATATGCAGTTTACATGTGTAGACTGAGATCAGGCAGACAATTCTCATATAGAATCAGGGAAATTAACTGCGCAATCTAGGCCTGTGCACATTAGGTTTTACACACATAGGCCGTTTTTGAGTGTGGACAGCTGGAGGTGCAAGAGGTGGGATAGGCCTGCCAGGTTGACAGGGTAGGGTGGGTGGGGAGGTGTACTTCAGATTATATCAGGAAGAGATCATTCCATCCAGCTGAATGGAGCCGTGCAAATTGCTGAATGTCAGTAAATAACTCCTATGCATTAAAATCCTATGTACAACACGTACTTTTACAGTCAGTAGGATGTAGTAGATCAATTCCAGTCTAATGTGAGGCTACTTCAGTACAGATTCATTTCTAATGCACCCCCTCCATTTCGTTTGTAGAATTCATGAAGTTTTCAGCAGGCATCATGCAGCACCTTTCTCCAAAGTCTTGACTTTTTACAGAAAAGGCTCATTTGAACTCCAAGCTTTCTATTCTGATCCCAGTGGTGTCCCTTACCCTGAAAAAAATATTGGTAAGTGGTTGTCCATGTAAGAAAAGACCCTCCCTTCTCACAGATTTAACTTGCTTGGCATTGTTTAATAGTCTAATATTGGCAACTGGACTGATATTGACAGATCTGCATTACATACAGTGTTTTTGAACTGGTGCACTCAGCAGTGTCGCCCACAGTGTTAATAAGAAAGCACTGTAGGATTTGTGTGCGCATACTATATTCTTCTGAATAATACAGTGTATGGTGATGGGTTATGTCAGTGTTATTGAGAAAGACTATAACTGCAAAGGAGATTAACAGTTTTCAGTAGAGTAGCAATATCTAATTAATTGGTTTATTTAATTAACTAAGAAGTTGCCTCTTGATTAATCGGTCAGCAGACTTATTGAAATTAGTTTTTAACACAAGTATTTATAAAAAACCACAAGAGAAGCTTGCCGTAAAGACAGACATGCTGGTACTGCAGTCTCTGCTGCTGCTTCAAGGCGTACATGGCACAGTTTCAGGGAATGATGGATGGAGTATGTAGGGGGAGTAAGAAGCATTTCTGGCCCAGAAAGGTAGTGGAGAGTCAAGGGTCTCCTAATGCTTTAGGCCCCTTGGCTAATTCACATATCAGTGAAATTAAGAACCAGTCCTTTAATACAAATTTGATGAATCTGTCTTTTTCCATAGATGGATGTATCAGATTTGTCTGAAAATAATGGTTTGGTGCTAAACAACACAGTGGGAGCATTGTGAAATTCATGCCTGTGAACTTGCCACTCAAATCCAAATCTTTTGGATTTGACCCTTCGTGACTTTCATGATCTGACCAATTAATTCTGAATATACTCCCAAAATATGCTCCTCTCACAGCCTTCTGGTGTTTGGGGGCATACAGAAGTAAAAACACTGACTGCCCACAATAACAAATTGCAAGCACAATTTAAAGATCACAGTTGTGGGCAGTGTGAGATTTCTCCATCCTTTTTAATCTTTGTGTTGCACAATACTAAGCATCTTCAAAAGACATTCTAAAAATTGCATGATTTGATGAATAACCTTAAGATTTCAGTGTTTACTTTGGGATCGTTTTCCTGTTTTTAGGCAAATATGTTATCCAGAATATTGCTGCTCAGAGGGATGGAGAAAAAACTAAAGTCAAGGTCAAAGTCCGCATCAATAGCCATGGCATTTTTAGTGTCTCAACTGCATCTATGGTGGAGCAGATGAAAATAGAAGAGGGTGAAGATCCCGGCATTGAAGCGGAAGTAGGTCCTCAGAACCCAGAACATCCTGAGAACTCTGATGTAAGTTGGTCTCCTTACCTGGAATACACAGAGTGACCTCTGACAAAGCAAGCTTAGTTGGTGCTTCAGGATAGGATAGGAAAAATGGGTTAGGTTTTGGGGGTGGATAAGTAAGAGTATTTCCTTGCTGCCTCCCTGAGTTGTGTTAGTTCTAGAATGTTCTGGTGCATGGTGCTAGATGTATAATTTGCTTAATGTAGAACTCCATTCTTTTGTGGGGGTTTGTTTCTAATTTAGCCACAGAGAGATACAGATAAGCCACCAGTAGGAGCGGTCTCTAGCAGTCAAGGAACTGTAGCTCATTGGTAGAGCACATGCTTTTGTATGTAGAAGATCCCAGGTTCAGTCCCCAGCATCTCCAGTGAAAAGGGTCAGGTATCAGGTAAGGTGAAAGACTTGTGCCTGAGACTTTGCTTAGAGGCACTGCCAGTCAAAGTAGATGATACTGGCCTAAGTTTAAAAAAAAAAAAATAGTCTGACCTGGTATAAGGTGAGTTCCCATGTACCTATGTTTGGAATACTTCAAAAGTAATCTACACATTAATACTGGAGTATCAAACAGCTTACCTCCCATATATACCTGCCTGGACCCTAAGATCATCTTCAGAGACCCTCCTCTGAGTTTCCCCACCAAATGAAGCGAGGCAGGTAGCTACTAAGGAGGGGCCTTTTCAGTGGTCGCACCCCAGTTGTGGAATGCCCTCCCCAAAGAGACTTGCCTTGTAGCTGCTATGTGGTTGTTTTGGCACCAGGTGAAGACCTTTTTATTTTCCCAGGCTTTAAAGTTTCCTATAATGTTTTGTTACATTGTATATTAGGGTTTTATTTTTTGGGAACTGCCTGGAGAGCTTTGGGAAGTATAGAAAAGTAACACATGAAATAAGTAAGTAAATAAAATAACACATTTCCTGCTAGACACTGGGAAGAGAGGTAATTCTGCAGCCTCAAGGAGATAATTAGAGATTGTGATATATTATGTCATTTGCTCGATTAGAGTGGTTCATCTCTCTGGGAATGCCAGGGAGATGTTTAATATAGCTGTGCTCTCAAGGAACAAATGTGCATGCATTTTATAATGCCAATATGTATGGAGAGCTTCTCAAGGTAGCTTTTGTAGCCTAGGTGTATCAAACATTAAATCTGTTGTAGATCATGAATGGTTTCTAACGAAACTTCTCACATCTTTTGTGCCTGGGCTCCCATTTCAGAACAATTTCCAGCAAGGCAACCATGAGGCTGGAGCTCAGTCCCAGGTACAAACAGATGGTCAGCAAACATCACAGTCTCCCCTTTCTCCTGAGGCTCTCTCTGAAGGAAACAAAATCCCAGATGCTGAAAAAGTGAGTGACCCTTTAAATGCATTCTTCTGGAAGAAAAAAATCAATTTAACCGTGTATAAAAGTAATCTCCCATCAAAGGAGTAAGCAACTTGTTGCTCTGGCAACGTATATTGGCCAGGTCGTTTAAAAGTCATTCAAGCCCAGCGAAATTTTAAGATTGCACCACGACAATGTGTTGTGAAGTGTTATCTTCCGCAGAAGGGCTTTCTGAGAAAATGCCTATCAGTCCCTGTTTGATGTAATGTTCTTCTCTGCTATCCACCCCAGGGAAATGGAAAGAAAAGTGATCAGCCTCCGGAAGCTAAAAAGCCCAAGATAAAAGTGAAGAATGTTGAGTTGCCTATTGAAGCTAACTTGGTCTGGCAGCTTGGAAAAGATCTGCTCAACATGTACATTGAAACAGAGGTGTGAATGTAGATTAACTTGTACTTGAGATGCATCTTTGTCCTTTGGGATCGTAACATTAGTGGGATCTCTTCATGCCACATTTCTTGATAGCGGAAAGATCTTTGAATACATGAATTCCACAAACAAATACTATAAGTAAAGTATTCATACATTTTTATTGCGATCAAGAGACCAAGATTAGAAACATATAAAAACAATATTTTTACTTACGCAACGTAGCATAAAACCTAGACATCATCAACCCAAGCATACAATTTTACAAGATTAACCTAAAATATCCCCCCCTCCATCAAGGCACTAATTGCTTCTTCATTTGCATTACCACTGAAAAAAATTGGCCACAGACGTGATACCAAAAGAATGTGATCTATAAAAAAATACATTCAGGGCCAGAAATATTGGAACAAGGATAACTGTTTTGGCAGTTGGCCTCTGTACACCACCACATTGAAGCTGAAAGGAAACACACCCAGATGGGAGCGAAGTCAGGACTTTCAGCTGTAATTCAAGGGGTTTGACAAAAGTGGGGCACTAACCATTCAGGAAGGACAGCCAGTGGCATACACACACACGCACATCGTTGGGGGCTCATAAGTAATGGAACAAACCAACATCATTTCAAACTTAAGGATCGCCTTTAATACCTGGATGAAAATCCTTTGCAGTCAGTGACTGAAGTCTGGAACCCATGGACTTGACCAAATGCTGCGTTTCCTCCGTCGAGATGCTTTGCCAGGCCTTTACTGCAGCTGCCTTCATCTGCTGCTTGTTTGTGGGTCTTTCTGCCCTCAGTCTTGTCTTCAGTAAGTGAAAAGCATGCTCTACTGGGCTGAGATCAGGTGACTGACTTGACCATTGAAGAACATCCCACTTCTTGGCCTTGAGAAACTCTTGGGTAGCTTTTGCTGTATGTTTTGGGTCATTATCCATCTGCAATATGAAGCAGCGTCCTATCAGTTTGGCAGCATTTGGCTGAATCTGAGCAGAAAGTATAGCCCTATACACTTCAGAATTCATCCTGCTGCATTTCTCAGCAGTCAGGTCATCAATAAACACCAGTGACCTGGTTCCATTGGCAGCCATACATGCCCATGCCATAACACTGCCTCCACCATGTTTGACAGATGCTGTGGTACCTCATGTTGGGAGTTCCAGTGAACAGCTACCAAATGCAAATGTAATACTGAGAACCACCTCCAGGCCTCTTATCTGCTTGATTGGTCATGGGGTACCCAGGGAACAGGCCACACCTGGCCATGCAGCTGCTTGTCAGCCATTTGTTCCATTACTTATGAGCCCCCAACGATGTGCGTGTGTGTGTATGCCACTGGCTGTCCTTCCTGAATGGTTAGCGCCCCACTTTTCTCCAACCCCTTGAATTACAGCTGAAAGTCCTGACTTCGCTCCCATCTGGGTGTGTTTCCTTTCAACTTCATTGTGGTGGTGTACAGAGGCCAACTGCCAAAACAGTTATCCTTATTCCAATATTTCTGGCCCTGACTGTATTTAACATAAAATTGGGCTGGCCTACCTGGTAATATGTCCAGTTAAGGGATCAATCATTTGCTGCTGAACCATAGAAAATACAGAACAAAAGGACATGCGGTAGCTCTTGATCGTTAGGTGAGAATGCCTTCCGAGGCAAGTGACCGCCACCATATCTTCCCCAAAGCATTTGAGGCAGATAAATGTTCCTGCACGATTGCTAAGAGAATCTTTGGAGGCTCTTTGCTGGGTGCCACCACCCACAATGGTGTCACGGGTGGCTACCAGGGAAAGAGCCTTCTCTATAGTGGCCCCTTGTCTGTGGAATGCCCATCCCAGGGGGATCTGCCTGGCATCTTCCCTGTATGCATCTAGTCTCCAGGTTAAGATCTTCCTCTTCCAGCAGGCATTCAATCTTTAATCGGTTGCTCTGGTTATTAACTTTACTGCTGGCTCTTTAATATTTTTAATATCTTGATGTTTTTATTGTTTTGGTTATTTTATTGTAAGCCACCTCAAGGGCATCTGTCAGCTGGGCAGTATATAAATAAAATAAAATAAATGAGACTGTTGCAGATAAGCACATGGGGTTGATCTATTCCTTTTGTATGGATGAGGATTTGTTTTTCAAATAAGAACATGACATTTAGTGAACAGCCTGATCCCACCCATGTTTACTCAAACATAAGTCGAGTTGATTTTGGTATCACCTATGCTTAGGGTTGCAATCCTTGACATTTATATGAAGGTACGGCAGTGCAATCTAGAAAATAGAGGGCCAGTTCATCATACATGCACAGACACAAGTAGATTTTTCATTGCTTCATGACTGGCAGCTGAATGTGTGAACTGACTCATTGGAAAAGATGGCATTTGGGCTGATATGAAAGTTCCACTCCTGCTCTTGGATCTGCAGTGGCCTGTTCACACATGCAAGTCCCTGCTTGATGCTGCAGTCAGTGTTTGTGTGAACATGGCCACCTTCTTTTGGTCAAAGTATAGTTCTGTACTATTTCACAATCTGATACTTAGTCTAATGTAATAAATTAATTGTTTTTGGTAATTGAACAGGGCAAGATGATCATGCAAGACAAACTGGAGAAGGAAAGAAATGATGCAAAGAATGCAGTTGAAGAATATATTTATGATTTCAGGGACAAGCTGTCTGGACCCTATGAGAAATTTGTGTGTGAAAAGGTATTTCTTTTACTTAAAATATTTCTATACCCACCTCATCGGGAATGCTTCCAAGGACATTTACACTGCATAAGTTAAATGCTGTATTTTTTTTTTATCAAGCAATGGCTTCAAATGTTTTGCTTTCCAATTGTATAGTTACATTCTGCTTCCTACTCAAGATAGTGTAAAATATGCTTATTGACAAGAGCTTCCAGAATTCTCCAGGGCACAACCCAGATGCCTGCCCTCCTCAATTAAATGTCATGTTTTTGGACATAGAAGTAGGGTAAATTACATAAATGTGATGAAATCCAGCAATTTTATGGTATATTAGAATGTATTCTGTATTAAAGATAACATGTAGATTAGTTGATACAAGTGTTGAAAAAGGTAGTATTAGCACCAAGAATTTTGTTGATTTTGTTTTCATTGTCAAAGTTTCCCTCAAATCAAAGTTCTTGAAGGATCATACGACTTGGCAAGCAAGATCCACTCTGCATCCTTTACATTGGCTCCCTCTAAAGCACCAAATAGCATTATGCTGTTAGGTTTTCAGGCCATCAAGAGCATAGAAAGGGGATCAGTATTTGGAGCTCCCAGCGCCAAACCCAGTCCTTAAGGCAGGGGTGCACAATAAGGCCCCAAGGCCAAATCCAGCCCTCCAGGAGTCCTCTTCTGCCTCCGGGGTTCCCCAAATGGCCGCACCCTCTTCCCCTGGCCTTACCCCTTTCCCCCAAACAACAATCATTTAGTGGTTTCCCAGCTTTTGTACAGCTTCCCCCCCCTTCCTGAAAGGTTGAAATGCCTCTCCCAAGGCATACTTACAGGCAGTAAGAGCTTGAAGCCAAAATATGCTGGCATTTGGGGGGGGTTGTTTTGGCTCTGCCCCTTTTGCCTTTGGCCCCGCCCACCACTGAAATGAGGCCCCTGAGAGCTTCTCCAAAATGGAGTTCAGACTTTGGGCTGAAAGAGGCTCTGCATCCTTGCCTTAAGGCATGGCCCCTTGCTTGCCTCCAGTTGCTGATCCAGAAGCAAGGGAGGTATGCAAAGGACGTGGTGGCTGTGACAACAGGAATTGCTGCAGTCTGCTTTGCGGGGTGGAAGAAGCTCAGCCCGCCACCCTCCCTTTCCTGCACAAAGCAAACAACCTGTAAAACTAGTTACTGAGGAGTGCTCGACCTCTGCCAGTTTGCTTAGAGGCATCACACTTGGTTGTGGGGGCATGGAGTGCATTGTCGTACCTTAAGCCAGCGAGCAGCCAGGCCTCTGGGGTGCTTGTTTCCATGTTGTGTAAGTGGCTTCCTCCAGGTTACCATCTTTGTTCCTCCGTTCCCACTTTTGCCAGAAAGCTTCTTCAGGGCGCAGTCCTCTGCATGTTTAGACAGAAAAAAATTGCTGGGGAATGCTGGGAGCTGTAGGACTTTTTCCTGTCTAAACATCCATAGGGTTGCACCCTTAAGAACCTAAGAAGAGCCCTGCTGGATCAGACCAAAAGCCTGCCTAATCCAGTCTTCTGTTCCCACGCAGGCCAGCCAGATGCCTGCGGGAAGCCCACAAGCAGGACATGAGGGCAGTAGCATCCTCTTGCTGATGCTTCCCAGCAACTGGTTTTCAGCAGCACACTGCCTCTGACCCTGGGGTAGTGTATGATCACCATGACTAGTAGCCATTGATATCCTTATCCTCCATGAATTTATCCGATCCCCTTTTTAAAGCCGTCTAAGTCGGTGATTCTCACCACGTCTTGGGGTAGCAAATCCTGTGTTTCCCAAGAGCATTAGAGATTCTGTTGCTGGTTTCTGTTTTAGTATCTTCCTTATAGCCTTCCCGCATCCCCCCCCCCTTCTTCTTAACAATGCTTTAATATGTGGCGACTTAATTTTAGAAAAGCTTGAGCACATGGATATATTTTGCATTTTGTGAAGCTTCCCAAGCAGCAGGTGGTGAGGTGGCCCTGTGTAACTAAACGTATTGTTAAACCTTGCTTAGGACCGCCAGATTTTCTCCACACTACTGTCAGAGACAGAAGACTGGCTGTATGAGGAGGGAGAGGATCAACCTAAACAGG
The DNA here is from genome assembly GCF_057233095.1 of Heloderma suspectum. Lineage (NCBI taxonomy): Eukaryota > Metazoa > Chordata > Lepidosauria > Squamata > Helodermatidae > Heloderma > Heloderma suspectum. The sequence goes on along the minus strand of NC_139460.1, from coordinate 38,632,281 downwards.
TCTATATGGACAAACTGGCTGACTTAAAGGTATGGCTACTGTCATCGTGGGCAGAAATGAATGTCACATGAGTAGAAGGCCACGCGCACAACGGGACTGTCTCTCTCTCCCTTCCCCCTGCACCCCCAATCTGCTCCAGATGGCCACCCAAACTTCAGGGGAAGGCTTCAAGCTGCATGCAGGGTGCTGCATGGGGAAGGGGGAAGAGTGCCCCTCCCAGGAGCAGTTCCATTAACAGAGAAACTGGGTTGGATTTCACTCACTGTGCACTGCATAAAAGAAACATTTATTGATTGCTTAAGACTGCGATCCTATACCAACTTGGAGTAAGAACTGTTGAACCCAGTGTGGCTTGCTTCTGGGTACACATGTATAGGATCATTCTCTGTATGTATGGTGAATCATTCTGATCTCTTTAGAAATTCGGGACTCCCATTGAAATCAGATATCAAGAAGCAGCAGAACGGCCGAAGCTACTGGACGAGCTAGCGCATAAGACTCACAGCTATGCCAGGATTACAGAAGAATACAAGTACAAGGTATGGAATCTCACTCCCAGTGGAATTGACTTTCTTTGCCTACTGTGTATTACAGCTGACCTTAATGCCTTCTACATCAACTCATTGTTTTTTGCCTAAAGCTATACACAAGTAGGGACTGCACAAAGTATTTTCTATAAAGCAGGTTCTGAATAGTGAGTGTGTAAGTTACATTACTGTTAAATTGTTGATCAGTTTTTGTACTGTGGCAGTATCAAATATAACAAATAAAACACTGCAGGGGCATCAATAATAAACAGTAAGAAACTCCCCAATTTTAGAGGGTCATCACTGTTGTTACTCTGACAGCAATGGCTTTTATAAAAGTAGCACTAATTGTAACCACCAGCAAAGCAAAAAACACATTATTCTATGTAGTACACTGGGCCCCCATGCTAATAATGTGTTTGATTCTCTTTGGTAATGCCACAGTTTCAGTCTGGCCAGATTTTTATCTGATCTCGTGCAACATAATTTTCCAGCTTTGTTGGATCCCTGGGGACTTCCTATTTCTTCATAAGGCATTTGCTTCTTATCTCCACTTTAAAAATGCTGTTGTCATAAACAACATTATTGATGTAGTAAACATTCCTGTAAATTTGCAAGATCTCCAGCAGAATCCAATGGGGTGCTTATGCCCCTGCCAATTCTCTTGGGCCCCCACAGATTCTGTTGCACAGGCAATGGGTCCCGCCAATTCCATTGTGCAAGCGGGACTTAGTTACACAACAAAGATTTAACGCTTCCTAGAGGAAGCCTCCATATGAGTGTTTTCGCTCGGTTCTGATTGCCCCCAGAGATGCTAAATCTCCATTCTGCAAGTGGTGGGCGCCGCTTGTGGGCAGGAATTGGTAGGGTGCAAGAGTATCCCTAGGCATGTTAGCAGCCAGTTGGATACTGCCCAGTGAATCTAAAAGGTATTTTTGCAGGCAGAATCTTTGCCAGCCCCCAGAAAAAAACAATTAACAGGAATTGAGCAGGGGGTTGGACTTGATGGTCTTGTAGGTCCCTTCCAACCCTGCTATTCTGTGATTCTATGAATTGTTTGAAGCTGATACCTCTGTGCGTCCGGATGTAGCTGTATGTGTACATCCTCAATCCTGTTTCTGATTTGAAGTTTGGCAGCCTACTGTGACTCGGCAGGGCCAGCATAACCTCAGAAAACCCCGTATTGACTGATCATTTCAGTTACATTAGCATACCTACTATCTCTTCCATGATTTTGAGCTGAGTGCAGAGTTCAGGCATGGTTCTTTCAATGTTGTTATAATTATTCATTTGTATCTGAGCATAAGTGGTTTGTGGCATAGCCTGATCACCTCTCTTAAATGAGGGACAATAACAATGGGACTGGAAGTGGGGTAAGATGTAACAAACTTTGCAAGAGTGAACTTGCAACAAATAGCTTTAGCGAAGCTTATTTCAGATGACACTTCTCAAAAATTTCAACTCAAGGCTGATAAGCAGATATTTGCCAAGTTCCAGAGCTGTTTCACACAACATATATTCTCCCGGTGTGGAGACAGAGCACAAATCCTTTGTGTGAGGTCTGGAAGTAGGGGGAGGGGAGGGGAGCACACACACGTTTCCTGTTTTGTCACTGTCATGTGAATATGCAAAGCGTCCCTTAGTTGATGAATGGGAATAGTTAGACCAACTGATATTCAGTGCTTCAGGAACACATGAAAAGTCTTACTGTTAAGATAATAACTAACATATCTCCCTATTTCAGGATGAGCAGTACATCCATATTGATGAAAGTGAAATGAACAAAGTAGAGAAGTGTGTCAGTGACACAATGGAATGGATAAGCAACATTCTGAATGCCCAAGCAAAACTGAGTCTTGATCAGGATCCTATAGTTTGTGTAAATGAAATCAAAGGAAAGCTGAGGGTAAGTGTTAGTCATGGTGCAGATTTAATCACTGGAGGAAAAGCTAAAGTCCTAGAAACTGAATGTGTGTTCTGATGGCTCATCTTGACAATCAAAAGATCCAGTTTAAGTCCAATTTGAAGACACAGGGGCAGAGCAGGGCAAATATATGCAAGCATAGATGTCCATATCTAGTAAGGAAGGCTGGGAAATTCATTTGGTTCATGCTATGGTTCACGATTCATAGCGAACTCACCAAATTTTGACCGCCCAAACCTCAGTGTAAACCAGAATGTAGGTAGATATTGCAATCTGTCCTTCCCAAAGTTTGCAGTGCAATTTGCAAATCAAACCATTTGCATAAAATGCGTACATTTGAAAAAAAGTACAAAAATGGGTACATTTATTAAAATGTGCATTAAAATACATACGGATTTTCGTGCAGATTTTTTTTTTTAATCCCACTCTGATAAGCAGGACAGAATGAATTTCAATGTAGGAAAATGAGAACCTGCATGAAGTTGAGCTTGGCAGATTTGCCCATCCCTCATATCTAGCACAGAATTTAACAGACTTCCCCAGTCCATTTCATGTGAGAGTGAGAAAAGTTTGAGCTTATTGACAGCCATTACATATTTTGTATTATTAGACATTATTGGGGAGAGAGAGAGGATGCAGGGCTGCTGTTTTAGTCAGCAGCCATGCTTGTGCTGTAGTGAGTTCTGGCCTTACTTTCAAAATCATAACATCTAGTTCTGGCCTAAGCAGACCAATTGCTTTTCAGACTACAGAGCTAAGTACTAGTATACCTGCTCAGAAGAACAGCTGTTATCTTTTGTTATTCCCCAAAATGCATTCAGTACGTATGTTTTCTGTTTTAGGAACTACACAGTTTGTGTGAGCCCATTGTAACCCAGCCAAAGCCAAAAGTAGACTCTCCTAAACGGGAAGAGTCACTGGATTCACCTTCTATTCATAAAAATGAAGATTTAGAAGAAGAAATTAAAAACGTCGAAACGGCACAACAAAACGGTGACTGTCACATGAATGAGAGCCCGGTGAACATGGACTTGTAGTAGACTATTGCATTTCAATGAGCAATTTCATCGTGGAAAAAGACTGCAGTTGTATTATGTGATATGGGGGAAATGTAATGTTTGGGGGAGCTATTTATATTTTGGAATTCTGTTGTATTATGTGAGGAATGAATATGGTGAAAAAGGTAGAAGTTGAGGTCATGATAATTCTAAAAGGAAAATTGCCTTGGTAACTTTCAGATTCCTGTGGAATTGTGAACACTTTCTAAAATCTTCTGTGCGGGAATTTAACCTTTTGTATCAGTTAAGGCTATAATATCAAGGGATTGTTACAAAGGGTACTGCTCCTTTAAAAGGGTTGCACCTAGAGCTTTTGTAGATGCCAAGGTAGTTTTTCTTTCTTCTCCATTTTTGGTATGCTTCTTCCATTGACAATGGTATTCAATCAAAAGCCTACATGAAATCCAACTTTTTAAAAAAGTGTTCTTTGTTTCATTGTCCAAAATGTTTGCTAGAAGAGATGAGAAGAAATATGTGCAGCAGCATGAATCATTGCTTAAGTTTTAGTCTCTTGCTTAACAAGTACATTCTCATGTGTGGAAAACCAAACGAAGGTAAACACTCATCCTGTTGTAAGTTCCTGTGATGCCTTTAGTGAGCTTTAATAAAGTTCATTGAAATGGTTATGGTTCTTAAAATGTTGGCTTTGTGTGTGCTCAGTTTCTACTGTAGCTGCTTGCCTTGGTCTTAAATGCCAGCAGTTAATAGCACATAGTACTTTTATGAAGCCTCATCATTTAGGTTAAAGGCAAAGCCCAGGCAAAGTTAAAATCTTATGTCCCACTGATTTCAGTGGGAAAATTAAGAACATGACTTTTAAATCTCTCCCAGTATCTCCCAGTTGGATCCAAATGTAATTAGTTGTACTTAGTTTCCATTGAAATCTAAGGGATTTTAGGTTACATCATGATTAATGGTTTAAATGGGAAACATAGTGGAACTTTAGTGCTAAACGTTACTTTGGCCTACCCCAAACCTCATTGCCCATGATAGGTGGGGATGATGTGAATTGTGGTCCAACACATCTGGAGGGTATCAAGTTGGGGAAGGCAAATGTAGTTAGGCTTCCTTTCAATTCATTTTATTTATTTATTACATGTTTATACTGCCCAATAGCCAAGGTTCTCTGGGTAGTTCGCAATTAAAACCATAAAATACAACTTGAAAAAACATAATATAAAACTTTTAAAAGTTTCAAAATACCAGGTAAAACCCAGCAGCGGTTACAGCCCAGGGAAAGCCTGTGTGAAAAGGTATGCTTTCAGGTGGCATTTAAAAGATGTTACATTTTCTGCGTCCGGAACTGCACAATTGAGAATAAGGCCTAAAGGGAAAAGCCAGTCTTTGGTATTTTCAGGAGGAATTGAGAGTGAGTTTTAGATGTAAGGGAGAATGTGAGGTTTTATTTAAGAAAAAGCAGTTGGGGATCCTAAGAATTGGAGGAAAAAAGGTTGCAGGCAGATTTATAACGTGAAACAATTAAGATGGAAGCACGGCCATTTGGAAGAGTGGAGTGAAATACAGTCAGGGCCAGAAATAACGGAACAAGGATAACTGTTTTGGCGGTTGGCCTCTGTACACCACCACATTGAAGTTGAAAGGAAACACACCCAGATGGGAGTGAAGTCAGGACTTTCAGCTGTAATTCAAAGGGTTTGACAAAAGTGGAGCACTAACCATGCAGGAGGTACAGCCAGTGGCATCCACACACACCCATTGTTGGTGGCTCATAAGTAATGGAACAAATCAACATCATTTCAAACTTAAGGATCACCTTTAATACCTGGATGAAAATCCTTTGCAGTTAATGATTGCCTGAAGTCTGGAACCCATGGACAGGATCAAATGCTGAGTTTCCTCCCTCGAGATGCTTTGCCAGGCTTTTACTGCAGCTGCCTTCAGCTGCTGCTTGTTTGTGGGTCTTCCTGCCTTCAGTCTTGTCTTCAGGAAGTGAAAAGCATGCTCTACTGGGTTGAGATCAGGTGACTGACTTGGCCATTGAAGAACATCCAACTTCTTGGCCTTGAGAAACTCTTGGGTAGCTTTTGCTGTATGTTTTGGGTATCCATCTGCAATATGAAACGGCGTCCTATCAGTTTGGCAGCATTTGGCTGAATCTGAGCAGAAAGTATAACCCTATACACTTCAGAATTCATCCTGCTGCTTTTCTCAGCAGTCAGGTCATCAATAAACACCAGTGACCCAGTTCCATGGGGTTTTCTTGGCAAGAATACTGGAGTGGGTTGCCATTTCCTTCTCCAGTGGACCACATTTTGTCAGAACTCTCTGCCATGACCTGTCCGTCTTGGGTGGCCCTGCATGGCATAGCTTATGGCTTCACTGAGTTACACAAGATCACCGCAGACGGTGACTGTAGCCATGAAATCAAAAGACGCTTGCTCCTTGGGAGGAAAGCTATGGCAAACCTAGACAGCATAGTAAGAAGCAGAGACATCACCTTGCCGACAAAGGTCTGTCTAATCAAAGCTATGGTTTTCCCAGTAGTAATGTATGGCTGTGAGAGCTGGACTACAAGGAAGGCTGAGCGCCGAAGAATTGATGCTTTCGAACTGTGGTGCTGGAGAAGACTCTTACGAGTCCCCTGGACTGCAAGGAGGTCAAATCAGTCCATCCTAAAGGAAATCAACCCTGAGTGCTCATTGGAAGGACAGATCCTGAAGCTGAAGCTCAAATATTTTGGCCACCTAATGCGAAGAGAAAACTCTGGAAAAGACCCTGATGCTGGGAAAGACTGAACGCAAAAGGAGAAGGGGACGGCAGAGGATGAGATGGCTAGATAGCATCACGGATGCAATGAATATGAACTTGAGCACACTCCGGGAGACAGCGCAGGACAGGAAGGCCTGGTGTGCTATGGTCCATGGGGTCACGAAGAGTCGGACACGACTGAACAAACAAAAAAGACCCAGTTCCATTGGCAGCCATACATGCCCACGCCATAACACTGCTTCCACCATGTTTGACAGATGATGTGGTATGCTTTGGATCATGAGCTGTTCCTTTCCTTCTCCATACTTTTCTCTTCCCATCATTCTGGTACAAGTTAATCTTGGTTTCATCAGTCCAAAGAATCTTACTCTAGAACTAGGCAGGCTTTTTTAGGTGTTTGCTGGCGAAGGCTAATCTGGCCTTTTGGTTCTTGAGCGTTACCAGTGGTTTGCACCTTGGGAAGCCTCTGTATTTACATTCATAAAGCCGTCTCCTGACTGTAGATGTTGACAATGACATGCCTACCTCCACAAGAGCATTCTTGGCCTGGCTAGATATTGTGAAAGGGTTCCTCTTCACCACAAGCAGAATTCTGTGGTCATTCACTTTAGTTGTCTTCCGTGCTCTTCCAGGCCTTTTGCTGTTGCTGAGCTTGCCAGTTAATTCCTTCTTTTTCAGGATGTTCCAAACTGTTGTGTTGACCACTCCCAATGTTTTTGCTATCTCTCTGATGGCTTTAGTTTCCTCTGCCTAATGATGGCCTCCTTCATTCGCATGGACACTTCTTTGGCCCTCATGTTGGGAGTTCCAGTGAACAGCTACCAAATGCAAATGTAACAGTCAGAATCACCTCCAGGCCTTTATCTGCTTGACTAGTCATAGGGTACCCAGGAAACAGGCCACACCTGGCCATGCAGCTGCTTGTCAGCCATTCGTTCCATTACTTATGAGCCCCCAACGATGTGTGTGTGTTTGTGTATGCCACTGGCTGTACTTCCTGAATGTTTAGTACCCCACTTTTGTCAACCCCCTTGAATTACAGCTGAAAGTCCTGACTTCACTCCCATCTGGGTGTGTTTCCTTTCAACTTCAATGTGGTGGTGTACAGAGGCCAACTGCCAAAACAGTTATCCCTGTTCTGATATTTCTGGCCCTGACTGTATTTTGGTGATGAGGAGGGTGTTGAGGTAAATCGAGGAAAAGCCGGGAAGAAGATTGCAGTAAATAAGGCAGGAGCATGAATCGGAGTTTTTGCTGAGGAGGTAAAGAGGAAGCAGTGGGTGTTTGCAGTATGACTTGGTGACAGGCTGAAAATGGGGAGCAAAATAGGTGAACCAAAGAAAAGGCAAAGTTTCACGCTTGTTTGATAGGCTGGATAATGATGTTGATATAGAGGTTTGCTGAAGAGTGAAGGACTTGGCGAAGAAAGATGATTCCATTCTTTTTCCAGATACAGATGGCTTTTCAAGCTAGAAGAAAATGCAGTTTCAAATACAGAAAATTCAAACTACATAGATTTTTAACAGCATGTCTCCAAAGAACCACCAAAACAGTATTACTTATTTTTATTTATTTTTCATCATTTGTATCCCACCTTTCTATAGCATAATCAAGGCAGTGAGCAATAGTCAATACAAATGTCACAGTAAAACAATCCAGTTTAATCTAAAAACACAAAAAGGTGTTTTAAAGTACACAATCCACAACAGAAGCAGCAAATCTCATTTAAGAGTAACATTCTGAAAAGTCCATTAAAAAAGGACTTACTTTCTTACCTACCAAAAAACAAGTGGTGGGGCTAGGCAAACCTCTCTTGGAACACTATTCCAGATTCTAGGCCCTGTAATAGAAAAGGTGCTTTCATACCCACTGGACATCTGACGACAGGGAGACTTAGAGCAGAGCCTCAGAAATGTTAGGGCAGATTCGTATGGGAGAAAGCAGTTTGCAGTCCTAATTTCCCACACAAGCCCAGTTTTAGATCAGCATGGGAGGCAGCTGTGCAGGGGCTGATAGGCAGCAACAGCAAAAGCCCATCGGCAGCATTATGTCAAGGGCCTCCTGGAGTCTGACGCCAGCCCTGCTCCCTGACATGGCAAAACTGTACAGGGGTGGGCAGCTTCTTCCCCTCCAGATGTTGGACTACCACCCCCATCATGCCTGACCATGGACATGCTGGCTGGGGCTGATGGGAACTGGAGTCCAACATCATCTGGAGGACCACACGGATGAGGGTGAATTTTGTTTGGTCAGCATTTTTAGGAAAGCCAACTTAATTTGCACTTCCCAGACTAATGCGCAGATCAGAACCACACGTTAACTTTTGGAGTGTACACTTCTCCAAAGGCTGCGATTGGGTTCTCAGCTCAAAAACTGTGTACAAAAAGGGATATATTGCGTACAAAAATGCATACAGTAGTAAAATTACGAACAAAAATGTGAACTTTTGCATGGTTTTAAAAAAATATGCAGACTGATGTGAAAATTGGATGAAACAGCTAGGATTAAAAATACATGTGACAATGACATATCAGATCTAGGGATGTTTATCCATCCGTAGCCACAGGTTCCCCACTCCTGCTGTATGACATACTTTGCAGGGATACTATTTAGGGCAAAAAGGAGCCAGTCCTACTTTCTGCTCCATTGTTTAGTCCCCATGAGATTATGCCTCAAGAGCAGCCTACATCTTAGGTCAGCTCACTGGTTGCATATACTAAATGACTATAGTTGAGTCCTGTGCATGACAAGGGAACAAATCCCTTAACTTTATATATATATTTTAAAGGGTGGCTCCTTTGTAGATAACATTGCTGTAGTACAGGGGTGCAGAACTTTGGGCCCAGGAGCCAAACCCAGCTCGCTACTGGTACCTAGAAGGCTCCACCCTGTTTCCCTGGCCCCCGCCCCTTTCCCCCAAGCACTGATTGTTTGGTGATTTCCCAGCTATTGTGCAGCTTTCCCCCCATTCTAAATGGTTAAAATAGCTCCTCTAAAGCTGTTACTAGCAGTAGGGCACAATCCTATGCATGTTTAGAATGTTTCAACATGCAGAGAATTGCACTCGTAAGCTACACTATCCTGGTGTTAGGTTTTTTTGGCCCCACCCACCACTGGAATGCGACCCTCGAGAGCTTCTCCAAAATAGAATTCGGACCTCAAGGTGAAAGAGGTTCTGCATCCCTGCTATAACAGTTATGAGGAAGGCAAAATAAAATAAATGCAGTCTTTTTCCAATTTAACTTTGAACAGAGCTGAGAGGTGATTTGGACCTTGCTGAATCTCGTCTCCCCCTCCCACCGCTGCAACCTGCCCAATGCACACACACACAGTACAACCTGAAATGACACCTTTGCTTTTGAAGAGCTTTGGGGTAAAATTCAATGAGAATCTCTTTGTCTGCTCTGTGGGTTTAAGCCTGCAAAACAGTACCATGATTGGCTTTTAAAAGGAGGATTATCTGCCAGGGAAATTCTCTCAAACCTCAAATTTGTTAAGCACCGTTTCATTTAGAGAAGAAGCAGAAAAGAAAACAGGAGAAATGACGCCCTGACTTTCAAACAGGTCTTGTTCCAGTGATGTGGCGAATGATGGGCTCCGTGTCTCACTGCTCAGCTGTTCCTTGATAATTAGCACTGAAAATGTCTGTACCAAGAACAGACAAATCGGGCTTCTCACAGTTTCCCGGGAAACTGTCAATTTCATAATAGTTGATTGTGCGGTAAGTGTTTGGTCCCCCATGGTTAACCCGTCTGTTTAAAAGCTTGGATCGCTCGTGTTTCAACCTAGAAAAAAGAAATTGCAGGTGGGAACAGTAAACTCCCTTAGAATGCATAAAATTGTTTGCTGGCCTAGGCTTCTGCTTACCTCCTGCTTGAAGCTTGTGCATAAAACCGCTTGCTAATTTCTTCTTTAATATCCTCATCAGTAACAGTAACTTGGGAGGGCCAGGGATTATGGCTTGCTTCCTGATGAAAAAAGGACGACAGCTGCTGCATTATTCATAGACCTTACCATTGTCAGAACAGTAATAGCAGCCGCTGCTGCTGCTGCTATACCTTTCACCATGGAGGTTCAGGGAGTGATTATGGTGAAGAACCCATACTGAAGCAGATGGCAAAAGATTAGTACATGAACAGAGAGTGGCTATTTGCATTCTGTACTTTCTAATTACTATGCTGCTAAGTTGTTATCCATTTCTCAAGGTTTCACTAACATGTATATCCATTGCGAGAATCCCTCTTAACAAGATGTTATTTCAGCAGGATACAAATGAAACTGCTTAACAGGATGCAGTTTTTCCCCTCTCCAGGATTTGTGTATTGAATGTTCTGGAAAGGTACCTTTATCATCCACTGAATGCAGATGGCGCGTGCATGTAATGCAGATGAGGTGTGTGTGTGTAGCTGCTGCTGCTTTTCAAGCATGAATTACAACACTGGGCTTTGCTGATGTCTCATCTTGATTTACCAGACCACCTTACCGTCTCCTGAGAAACCTGTACGAGGGTCAAGAAGCAACAGTAAGAACCGGACATGGAACAACCGATTGGTTCAAAATTGGGCAAGGAGTACAACAAGGCTGTATATTGTCACCCTGCTTATTTAATTTATATGCAGAGTACATCATGAGAAACGCTGGGTTGGATGAATCACAGGTCGGAATTAAGATTGCCGGGAGAATTATCAACAACCTCAGATACGCAGACGATACCACCCTAATGGCAGAAAGCGAAGAGGATCTAAAGAGCCTCTTGCTTGAAGGTGAAAGAGGAGAGTGCAAAAGCTGGTTTGAAACTCAACATTAAAAAAACGAAGATCATGGCATGTGGCCCCATCACTTCCTGGCATATAGAAGGGGAAGAAATGGAAGCAGTGACAGATTTTACTTTCTTGGGCTCCAAGATCACCGCAGACGGTGACTGTAGCCATGAAATTAAGAGACGCTTGCTCCTTGGGAGGAAAGCTATGGCACACCTAGACAGCATAGTAAGAAGCAGAGACATCACCTTGCCGACAAAGGTCCGCATAATCAAAGCTATGGTTTTCCCAGTAGTAATGTATGGCTGTGAGAGCGGGACTATAAGGAAGGCTGAGCGCCGAAGAATCAATGCTTTCGAACTGTGGTGCTGGAGAAGACTCTTACGAGTGCCCTGGACTGCAAGGAGGTCAAATCAGTCCATCCTAAAGGAAATCAACCTGGAGTGCTCATTGGAAGGACAGATACTGAAGCTGAAGCTCAAATATTCTGGCCACCTGATGCGAAAACTCGCTGGAAAAGACCCTGATGCTGGGAAAGATTGAAGGCAACAGGAGAAGGGGACGGCAGAGGATGAGATGGCTGGATAGCATCACCGATGCAATGAATATGAACTTGAGCACGCTCCGGGAGAGAGCGGAGGACAGGAAGGCCTGGTGTGCTATGGTCCATGGGGACACGAAGAGTCGGACAAGACTTAACGACTGAACAACAACATCTTGATTTAGGACTGGAGTATGTATGTTTTCACCCTGAAAGCTGTTTCTTGTAACTGACTCTGATTCTAATCAGTTTTGCTCCATTCTGGACAGCAGCAGCAGAAGGCAGAGTTCATGCACCTCTGGATTCAAGAGCACAATCTACTGGGAATTACTCCTTCAAAAAGTTCTTTTGAGACAAGTAAGAAACACACAAGAGTACAGTAGAGTACTTCCTAGTGGATGTAATTTTAAGAACTGACACACACACACCCCGCCCCCCCAACTCACTCACTCCCTCACATTCCACATACTCAAATACAACTCCTGCTGAAGAGCATTTTAGAGGTCTGCATTTTCTTTCCCTCCAGCCATCCAGGAACCCTGTCTCCTAGCCTTCTCCCTCCTCTAATCCACTCCATTGCTGAAGAATCCTGTCATCCCATACTTTGTTACCTGAAACGTCTTAAGAAAACAGCCAGGGAGGGAAGAGCAAAAGATACACACTAGGAACAGGCTATATGGTCCCGCCCATAGAAGCCCAGTTCCCAGAGCAGGGGTGAGAAACTTTGGGTGATCCAGGGGCCATTTTCACCCCTTGGAACCCCACCTGCAACCTGCAGGCAGCATTCCACAAGGCAACCCAAAACACTTATATATATATATCAGGTGGGAAATGGCATCCATAGCTACTGTGGAGTACCAAAGGGTCAGATTTATCTTACTTGCAATCTAAATTTGACCCTTTGTGGTACTCCATCAAACTACGTATGCCATTTATTCCTTAAAAAATAAATAATTAAAAAAAATTGGGGTGGGGTGGCAGAAGCTGCATGTGGCCCTGCCTCTTGCCCACCCCATCCTAGAGCATCCTAGAAGCAGGCAGGAGCCTTCGAGCACTGCTTCCTAGGATGTTCCAGGGACACTCTAGGAATGGGGCTTCTACGGCAGGTACCATAGAGCCTGTTCCTAGGGCATGTTTCCTTTTTTCTGGGCTTAGGGAATGCCTGCAGCCCATGGGCCACATGTTTTGCACCCCTGATTTAGAGTTTTAAAGGTTTTTTTAAAAGCACGTTAATGGTAACATAGCCCCAAACAACAGAAGCTGGAGAAGGAGTAAAATAAAATGAGTCAATCTGTTCATCCACTGGTGATGCAGTTACTGTGAGGTTTGATGCTGCGTTTTGGCCAAGGCAAGGCACACATACAAACTGGTGGGTCAGGATGTAATTCAGGGGTGTGGTAACTATTGTCAAGATTCCTTTTGCCCCCCCACTTAACTTCAAATGCCAAAAAACAAACACAGACAAGAGGCTTCAGCCTGCAGCTTTCAATCCATTACTTCACAGGGTCATACAGATGCAAATTCTCAGTGACTCTCCATCTACAAGGAAATGCCTTCAGGGGGTTCAAAATGTAGTTACAAAAGTTGCCCGCCATTTGAAGAGGAAGGCGGTCTCACTAGCCTAACTTAAGGGGGGGAGTCTCTCCCTCTCTCTCTCTCTCTCTCTCTCTCTCTCTCTCTCTCATGAGGCTTCTATGCGCAGCTTTTCACGCAAGGCCAATTGGGTAGACCATCTAAGTTCCGCCCCAGCCTTCTGTCTCTTTGCTCTGCATCTGCACCTGGCGTCTATTAAATCAGACTCCCAAAACCCCACCTCCCCCTGTTCAATATCTCTCACGGGGGCAGGGGGTGAAGAGGGACCCTCATCCTCCACCAGCTGGACCTCTGAAACCTTAGGAGCCTGCCTAGTCATGTCTGGACTAGCCTGGGAAAATACCTCCCCCATGTCTGGCAGGTCTCCTTCAGAATCTGAACTACTATCCCACTCCCTGCGCTCAGAAACACCCCTGACAACTATTGCCATCCAGATGCTGTTGGACTACAATTCCCACCATCCTTGACCATGAGCCTGGAGCTGTTGGAATTTGGATTCCAACAGTATCTTGAGGGCAACAGGTTTCTCACCCCTCATGTACTTCATGCTTTCCCCTACTAATTGAACTGTAGCACAACTTTAATAGGTTTGCAGTTGACATACAGACCTTAGGTGTGGAAGCATCCTCAGTCGCATTATCTTGGTCCATGATTTGCAAGTCAGAGGACTTGTCTTCCAACACAGGGTGAATGGGCATACTCTGTGGATCTATCAGAATTTCATAAGGAACCATGGGATGCTTCCAGGAGGATGGGGTAAAAATTTCCCAAGGCTCTGCTTGGCCAAAGGTTCCTATGGAGAAAGCAGGGGGCGGTGAATCCCTAAACATATATATTGAAGAGACAGCATTCTGTGGAAACAGCTCTTTCGATAATTGTAGTGATGACAAACAACCATAGCTGTAGAAAATGTTTTTAAAAGGAAATATTACCTAGGAACCCAAGTCAAAGGGTGTTTTACTCCATAATGCTGGTTAAACAGCAGTACTTGTGCACTTGTGAGAAGGAATCCTTGGGCTCACTGTTCCAAATAATTCATAACAACAATGGGTTGGATCCCAATTTGGGCATGTGCAACTGGCCTGGGGGAAGCAGACTTCCCCACCCATCCCTCCCCACAGTGGTCTCTCCAGCCCCCTGAAAATGCTACCCAGAGGGTTGGGGGACCTGGCTGAATTGGGTGAGTTGGGGTGTGGGTATAGTGGCCACGTACACATTGCCAAAAATGAAGGCAAAAGAGAACACAGATTTGCATATGCTAATTTATATGAAGAGATGAAAATTCAGAAATACTTACTATAGTTTAAATAGAAACACAACACATCTACCCATACTGGGGAAGATGGTGCCTTGGGTGCCCTGCTCTGTCTTCTCTCTTGGTGCTGTTGGGCATCTTCAAGGCCCAGCTCTCCCTTCTTAGGGTTCCCTATCTTTAAATCAGACTTGGATAGGTTAGCTCTTCAAATAGAGGACACCTTCAAATAGGGAACTGTCCTCTGATAGCCCTTCAAAAAGCAGAATGTCTTCTGTAATGTAAGATACATGGCCACCCTAGGTGCTATGGTGGGGTGGGGACGCCAAAAATCAGATGGAGGCACCTTAGGAACATAGGAAGCTGTCTTATACCAAGTCATACCATTGGCCCATCTAGTTGGCCCAGAATGCTGTGGTCAGACTGTTTACTGGGGCTGGTTAGAGGGAGCAGGTAACTCCCTTGTTACAGCAGCTTCACTGGCTACCAGTTAGTTTCCAGGCAGAATTCAAAATGCTGGCTATGACCTATAAAGCCTTATACAGCTTGGGACCAGGCTACCCAAAAGACTGCCTTCTCCTATATGAGCCTGCCTGGTTCTTAAAATCTTCTGAAGAAGCCCTTCTTTCAAGACTGCCACCTTCAAAGGTGTGTTGGTGGCAACCTCAGAGAGGGCCTTTTCGATGGCCTCTCCCAGTCTATGGAACTCCTTCTCAAAGGAGGCTAGGTTTGCTCCCTTCTTGATGTCCTTCTTAAATAAAGCAAAGACTGCTTTATTTAAGAAGGTGTTTAACCTGTAAGTAGGTCTGGTGGGTTGGGTGCTGTTTCTGATAATATTTTTTCTGTAATTGTTATGTTTTTATTGCATTTTAATATTTTAATTGGTTCTGTAAGCTGCCTTGAGTGGCATTTTTTGGTAGAAAGGGGGGTACAAATAAAATAAAATAAAATAAAATAAAATAAATAAGCAATAGTCCAGTATCGTCAACACTGACTGGCAGTAGATCTCTAGGGATTTCAGGCAGGATCCTCTCATAGCGCTGCCTGGAGATACTGGGGATTGGACCTGGGACCTTCTACATGCAAACCATGTGCTCTTACCACTGAGCTATGGCCTGTACCTTCCATAAGTGGAGCTCATCCATCCACAGAAAGCAGATATTGGATCCAATCCACTCACTGCCAGAGAATGTGGAATGTACCTTGCAGGAGTCCCTAGGCACTCAATTGTCATGGACAGATTGGATGTTGCCTATTCACATTCAACTGTGGTGTGAATAACTATTGCTGTGGGGCAGTTTATCAAACATCCTGTTGTAATAATTAGCATGCGGACATTTGTAAGTACAGGAGAATGTAGATAGATAGATAGATAGATAGATAGATAGATAGATAGATAGATAGATAGACAGACAGACAGACAGACAGACAGACAGACAGACAGACAGACCGACCGACCGACCGACCGACCGACCGACCGACCGACCGACTGACCTGGAGCTGGGATGATTAGGTTTTGAGTAATGCCACATGCAGGAATGCATTTAAGGCTGCAGTCCTATTCCCACTTAACTGGAAATCAGACCTACTGAAGTCTGTGGGACTTACTTCTGAGAAAACAGGTATAAGATTGCATTGTAGTTGTTCTACAGTTTGATGTCATCCACTGGGCTACAGGCACTGAAGGCGCTATAAAAAGGATTCATGAAGTCTATGAATGGAAAGAGCTTCTGTTCTGATCAAGGAAGGAGAGCTGTGCTCACAGAAGGGCCCTTTCTGTGTCCAGACCTCCTTTTCTGTGAACAGAAGCTCCTTCCCTTCATGGAGCTAAAACACTGCATCCAAGCTAATACTTGGTTACACTTAGCTTCCATTGAGATCAAGTGGACTTTAGTCATGACCAACCAACTTGTTCTATTGATTTCAATGGGACCTAAGTGCAGCTATTTTAGTCTGGATCCAACCCATTATTTCCAAGAAGCCCACTGAGAACAATAAAAGAACCCCATTTATTTCAGTGGCTTCAAAATTAAATCACTCATTACACTGGCGTGCAAGAGAACTAGTGTGGAAGCACTCTTATTACTATTAAATTTTAGCCTTTTTTTCCAGTGCTAAGCCAGAGGTACAATAAAAAGTGAGGATTCAGAAAAGGAAATAAAACGTCCGTGGCATGGTGTACAACTTCCAGAGGGGAAGTAGTATTATTCTGTTATAGCAAAATCAATTCTACTGCTTGACTTTTATATACATTCTATATAATATCTAGTTATATATAATAGGCTGGATCCAGGATCTGCCTTCCATTGATAGGCGGGCTCTGCTCATGGAAGGTGCCGCCACCTGATTTTTGACGATCCCCCCGCACCACAGCTCACCCCATTCAGCAGGGTCTCCTCGCCCTCTGTGTACCATTTTCAGGGGGCTGGAGGAGCTGCCAGGAGGGGGTGGGGATGTCTGCTTCCACCAGCCCAGTTGCACACAACTAAATTTAGATCCAACCCAATATGATTTAAGACAGCCGTCGCCAACCTGGCGCCTTCCAGATATGTTGGACTGCAACTTCTAGAATGGTCATGCTGGCTGGGAATCATGGGAGTTGTAGTACAATTTATTTATTTATTCATTCATTCATTCATTCATTTCATTTCTATATCGCCCAATAGCCGAGGCTCTCTCTAGTACAACACATCTGGAGGGCACCAGGTTGGGAAGGCAGTGATATAATGGAGCCAGGGCTCACAGGGATGCAGCACTGCCGCTTTTTTTTTTCTTAGCAGGGACGCTGACATCATCTTCCACCCCTTCAGAATTCTGTGTTCTCTCTGAGCTTAGCCGTATCCCCACAGTAGCTTGGCTGGCAGTGGAGGTGAGAAATGAATTTTCTCAGCAACTGTATATAGTTTTGAGCTATCCCTGTTGTAATGCAAAGTATTTTGGGGTGTCTTGATTTTGAATGGGCAATTAAGCCCCAATACCACTATAAAAATCCTGCTCCTGGCAGAGATGCAAACTGCTAGAATTGGTTTGTTGATATGGGTCAACACAGCTGCCTGCATTTTTGGACTCTCCTTGGGGGTGTGGCTATGAAGACTGTCACAATGAGTGACTGAACTTCAAAATTTGAAGTTCACTACACCATAGCCGATATAAGGAGTCCGCTTTATGCGTTTGATGAAAAAAGCCTATGCTATGATATAGGTGTCAATCTTTGAAGTGTCATAAGCAGAAGACAGCCTCAACACATCCCTTTGTCAGTGCTGTGAAAATGCACTGACTAATAATGACAGCACATGACTCTATATGTTTAAATCCACCTTATTATTATAGCTGTCAGATTTCTTTTCCATTAAATAGCAGTTCAACTTAAGCTGTGTAACGCAGTCCTCACATTCTGTGAGTGTATCATTTACCAATGTATTCTCCATCAAGGCTCCACAAACGAACAGTCCTATCAATGGAACAGGATAATAGGATGTTATCTTCATCTATAACCTCTAACCTATTTGTTAACCAGAGATGACAATCAGTTAGATAAATTTCTTTCTTTATTTATTAGTAACACTTCTTTCTGCTTAAAATCTCTAAGGGAGCAATCCTATGGCAGCTGGACAGCGGCCGGACGGCCAGACAATATGCTGTTTTCCAGGAACTGACCTCCCCGCACTTCTGCGCTGCCTCAGAGGCAGCGTGGAACAGCCCCATCCTCTGCGCCCGCAAGAGGAGCATGGAGCAGCCGAAAAGGGGCATGGCTGGGGGTGCTCCGGGGGGCAGGGGGAAGAGCGTAGCTGCCTAATCCATCCAATGTGTCGTACAGCAGCCTCCTTCCCACTCTATCCTCCAGCGGCTAGACAGTCACAATCGGCTGTCTAGCCGAATAAGCAGGGCAGGAGAAGCACGGAGGGAACGATCCCCTCCGTGCTTCTCCTGCTCTGCTTTGGATAGGCAGTCACCTCCGAGTTCGGAGGCAGCCACCTATCTAGATAAGATTGTGCCCTAAGTGACTTACATACAAAAATATTAAAAAATCTCAGTTCAAAATACATATATAATGCAACACTAAAATATTTCAACTTTCAACAACAAATGTAAGAAAAAAGAAACAGTACAATGGAGCGGCATTACGCTGATCAATAATAAGCCAAGGAAAGCTCGCATGAATAAGTAAGTTTTCAGGAGGTGTTTAAAGCACGGCACATTTTCTGCCTTCCAACCCATATTGGAGAAGGACCATACTGGGGAGTGGACACTGCTACTGAGAAGGCCCGCTTTCAGAATGATACATGGAGACATTGTTTTGGTTGTGGAATGGCCAGCAAGGTCTCCTCCAAAGATCTTAGGGGTTGGCTGTGTGTATATAGGGCAGGGGAAGGCAACCTTTTGGGCTTGTGGGCATACTTGGAAATTTAAGAAGCTATCCTGGGCACAACCACAAAAGAGCTGCCGCAGGGTTGGGGGGAGGGAATGGCTAGTCACAAAGGACAAGTAACCTGCCCAGAGGCATTCATGGGAAATTAAGATGGCAGCAGCTAGAGGCTCCCACTTCACTTTGAAGCAATCCCAGCTGCCAGTAAGAAAATATAAACACATTTTAAAATAAAAATTGGGAGTAGGGTGTCTTGGTGGGCACCAAGGAAGGTGTCTGAGGGCATATTGGTGGTCTGCTACTTATATGGACGTATCATTGTTTTGTTAAAGGTTGTTAATACTTACGATAGAACCAGATTTAGGTGAGCTCTCCAGTGATTCACATCTGCAACAGCGCAAAGGAAAGGACCTTAGTTTATGCATAGACTGTTTACTGGTATATGCACTAATATGCAAAACTATTGTGGTGCATGTTAAGGTCCTATCTGAATATGACACTCAGGCTCTCCTCACACCTTGGTTTTTTAGCAGGATCATTCTTTAATCACTCGTTTTCACAGAAGCTTTAAATGACGATGCTGCTCTCCTGCTGCTATCTCACAACTTTCCTTTCCTCTTCCTGTGTTATCTGAGAATGGGGAAAACCCAGCATTTTCTGTGCTTGCAGTTGAAATCTCTATTTCCCCGTGGTGTCTTTCCCCTTCAGCACTTTGTCCTGCATTGTGTGGGTGTGTGCTAGGGGGTGTTGCTGGGCAGTGTTGAATAACATTGTCATGACAACAAATTGGTGGGAGGGTGGGGGCAGTGACCGTTTCTGCCTCTCTCCCATTCCACTACGGGTGCTTAAACTGTAAACCATCCCAAAAGCTTCTCCGAGATCCCCTTGAACACAGCAATGCTTACTTCTGAGTAAACTCAGTGGCTGTAATGCTTTCCTTTCCTGGGAGTAAGTGCCATTGAAATCTGTGTGGCTTGCTTCTGAGTAGGCATGCATAGGAATGCACTGTAAGTCTACTGAGAGTAGCAGTCTTAAGGTCTCCCATCCCCTTCAATGCATTTACTTTGAACCTCCCCCTCCCAGTGGCTTCACTGACTGCTTCTTCTCCCTTTTGCTCAACAGACTAATAGGCTATTTTCCCCCCAGGGAGGATGGGGGAGTCTCCCTTCTCAGCCATGCAGGAGAAAGGCTTGACAGTTAGGATTTCAATGGGTATTAAAAAGTGCCTTTTCTCTTCCCCTGAATAAATTCATCATGCAGAGCTTGGAATGGTCATTTTTAATGGTTTCCTTTTGGGGTGTGGAGTTGTCTTAGATAAGGCAGTAATGCTGAGGTTGTTTTCCATAGTACTCCCTCCCACCTAGCCAGCCATTATCTCTTCTCCTAGCCCACCTTGCAGGGTTGTTGGGAAGCCAGAATAAAGGGGAAGAGCAACAACAGCACTGGGGGTGGGGAGAAAGTCAGCCACTATCTCTTCTCCTAGCCCACCTTGCAGGGTCGTTGGGAAGCCAGAATAAAGGGGGAGAGCAACAGTGCGGGGGGGGGGGGAGAAAGCTGGGTCTAATGAAGAAGGTGTTCCCCCTGAAGTGGTCGCCTGGGGGGGGGCGGGCTGCTAGGGATGGCTTGGTGCATTGGCTGTATACAAGTCCGTTTGTGGATTTCTTACTTCTGTAGTTGGGAACCTGGAAATCGGTATACACTTCAAACTCAGTAGTGCAAGCAATATACTGCATTTAATTCCCTCACACATTGACATATTTAGCAGAGAAGGACTAGCAGAGTCAGCAACCTTGAAGTAAGCCACTGAGAAGACTCTCTCTCCCTCAGAGGAAGGAGGGGACCAGCTCCCATAGCCCACTATCCAGGTCACTAGAAGGGCTTCGGACTTCCCTCCTGCTGTGGAGGACATTCCTGTGGAGGAGTGGAGGGAGAGGCAGAGCCATCAATCATGTTACAGGAACCAATGATCAGGGGAGGGGAGGGGTATGGAGCCAGCAGCCCCCTTCTGTCCTGAGGGACACACTATGGGAGATGCCTGTATATAGGGCCAGTGTAAATCCCGGAAAGGATCTGGAATCAAAAGGACCGGTTTGTAGTGGGATAAAATGCCAGGTGTGAAGAGAGCCTCAATCTATAACCTAAAAGCAAAGATGCTAAATGTCTCTACTAGAGGAACACAACAGAATTCATACAAGGCCTATCTTGAATGGTGCTGGGATTTGTCCTGAAAGTGGACAAATCCCAGCACACAACAGTGGGGGAGGATGGAGAGCTAAAGAAATTTGGCTTTTTAAAATGGAGGACCTTGAGTAGCCCCGCTGAAACCAATTGGACTTGAGTCAGTCATAACTAACTTAAAGCCCATTGATTTCAAAGGGTCTACTCTAAGTATGGCTACATCTAAATCAAACCCCTTATATTTATACCTATTTATTTAAAATACTTATAAATCACTTCTCTGCCCACCAGAGCCCTCAAAGGAATGTCCAATTTCAAATAATAATATAATAAAACAGTATAAAAGCAGAAACAAAGAATTCTTTAAAACAAGTCACAGCAATCTTAAAATCTGTCAAGGATCCAATAAACAGAAGAGTTTTTACTGCCCATATAAAACTCGGTAGGGATGGCGCCGACCTAACCTCCCTCGAGAGAGAGTTCCATTGTCTGGGCATTGCTGCACAATATTTGTTTAATAAAGCATTTATTTTCTGAATTACTTCATCCTGTTCTAGTTACAAAACTATCATTTACAGTCTACACACACACATACATTTTGGTGCATCTCCTTCTGGATCCTGAAGAGCATAATCTTTGATGTCATGGATGTACACATAGCCATCTTCATCAGCTGCATACAGATAGGAGTCATCCACTGTCACAGCAATGCTGCTGATCAGAGATTTCCCTCTAGACTAGAATAGACATCAATACAGTCCACATTGTTAGCTAATAATTTGCACAAGGAATGGCCAACACCTGTATCCTCAGGGGCACTCCAGTCTCTAGAGCGGGGTGGGCAACTTGGGGCCCTCCAGATATTTTGGCCTACAACTCCCATCACCACTGGCTATGCTGGCTATGGCTGATGGGAGCTGTAGAAGATGTTTTGGTGGGTCCAGCTGTTTTATCCCTGAGTGTCAAGTGCCCTGCAAAAATTCCCTCTTCTTTATAACTATTAAAAACACAGGAGTCCTACTCCACTTCGCCTCTTGTCATCCTAAACAGCCAGTGTGATCTGGTGGTTGGAGTGCTGAACTAGAGAAATTCAAGAGAGAATGTAAAACTTTGCTACAATTCAACACAGAACTTCCCCCAACATGGAGTTCTAAGAACGGGCTAGAAGTCTGGGGATTTTATCATTAAATTCAATGACATTTTCTGCCAAACTTACAGGTGTAAAACTGGCTATAAGTGGATCTTCAGCAAACAGGCTCCAGAAGTGCAGATAGCCTGAAAAACATGTAATAACACAGGAAGAAAGATTCAGTAGCAAAACCCCCCCCAAAAGTATATTTGTAGTAACCAAGCATTCACAGAAGTTGAAGTGTCTGAAGGCCCATTCACACAACTATAGGCAGCACAGCGAACATGCGTGCTGACTGATGCGGAGTTGAAGGCATATCATGAAACTATTGTGGGTTTGCTTCTTCCCACATGGGGGGTTGGACTCGATGGTCTTGTAGGCCCCTTCCAACCCAACTATTCTATGATTCACATTCCATAGCCAGAAAGCTTCTTGATCATCCACAGTATTTCACAATAAATCTGTCAAAACTTGGTCAGGAGTGGTAAATGAGGACTAAGCTGTTAGCTGGTACTTTGAAAAAGCGATCAACCAACTGTTGCACTATGTGGGGACACTCTATGCTCCTTCAGCATGCTACTTTGACAGTATGAATGGGTTCTCACATTTTAGTAATTATCCTGCAATCAGAAGGCCTTGTAGCAAGTACAAGTAGTCTAACACTAAAGGTCTCCAAATCATAGGTGTCTGATTATTGGCCGCAGGGCACTCATTGGTGACTTGTAGAGAGTGGTAATTCACACAGACTGGAAACAAGATTGAAAATCCATTCTATCAGTTTTTCTTGCATTCAGACTGAACTAGAAGCACACCCCCAAAGAACTGGCCAATTGCTTCAAATCAAAGTGTGAAAGTCAGCACTGCTAAGGTGGCCATGTGTGTCCTGTTTTACAGTGGACAGCTCCCTATCTGGAGTGCTGCCAGAGGACTGTTGTCTATTTGAAGGGCTGTTTCTCAATTCTGGATTCATAGAATAGTCATAGAATAGTAGGGTTGGAAGGGGCCTACAAGACCATCGAGTCCAACCCTTTAAACCTTCTGATGGTTTAAAGAACAAGAACCATCAGAGGGAAGATCTGGGTCTTGAAGTTGCCCATCTACAGTGAGCACTTGGACAGCAGACAGAGCAGGCCGGCACACAGGTCATCTGCTCTCTGCTTTCTGTTCTTTAAGTAGTTACTGATCCATAAGAGGACCCCTCTTCTTATCCCATGACTGCTAAGTTTGCTCAGGAGTCTTTGGTGAGGGCCAGTGTCAAAGGCCTTTTGGAAGTCCAAGTAAACAGTATCTACCGGATCACCAGTGGCCACTTGTTTATTGATGTTCTAAAACTCTAGAACTCTAAAAGGTTAGTGAGACATGACTTACCTTTGCAGAAGCCATGTTCATTCTTTTTCAGCAGGGGTTGTCCTTATGTATGCCTACGAATTTTAGCTTTGTTGCTCTTCATCCTCTTTCTTATCATTGCTACCAGTTGCTTGCTTGACAGGGCAGAGAGCCAGTGAGCAAGCAGGCAGTGGCATCTACTGCTCCCCCATCTCACCACTGCCATTGTCTGGGCCAGAACAAAATGCAGGTAGCAATGGAGAAGTCCAGGAGCCTCTTGACAGTGGGCCCCTGCTGGGGTGTGGGCCCTCGGCTAGTGCCTGATCATGCCTACCCTTGATGCCAGCCCTGCCTTGAATTCACTGTATCCAAAGCCCCATCACTCCCCCAGAAGGCCCCAAGTTTGGGATAGTAACTAGACCAACCTGGAGCTGCCATTTTTCTCCCCCATTGGATTCAATAGGAGTGGGGAGAATTCAAAGCAGTACAGCTTCACCCAGCACTTTTTCCAGAAAAAAACTGCCCCTCCACTTTCTGCGCTGGCCAACACAAGTTAGAAGAGTTTTGAAAGTGGTGGACCATCTGCCACTCCAATTCCCCCTCCCCGCAGCCTGCATACGACTGCTGTTCTTGTTGTTGTCTGGAGCTGGCAACACCAACCACATTTCATTCTCTTACCTTGCGGCCCATTAGAAACCAGAGAGGCTGTGGCCGATTCAAATTTCACAGCACGAGTCTTCAGAAAGATTACTCGAGTAACACTTGCATCTACAGCTGGGGAAGGAAAAGAGAGAATATGCACTCATTCAAAGGAAACTTCATTAAACCCAAAGAGTTGTTTGTGCAACAGCAACTCAGATGCCATCTGTACAAGCAGTTGGGCAGGAATGTTATTTAAAAGTCCTTACTCCTGGACATGGACTGTAAACCAAAACTTTTTTTTTACAACCTGCTACAGAAATCTTCTCAGAATATTATTTGGAAGGACTGCATTGGACAAGTAACTTAGATGCCTAGATTTAAGTGACCAGATGTCACTTCCTGCCCACCCATCTGTGAAATGGGAGATGACCCAATGACCCATAAGGCAAGTATAAAAACCAATAGCCCAACAGTAATGATCACACCCTTGTGTGGTAGAAACTGGTGTGCCTTAGCCACACCAGGCTTATTAGACTGTAAAGCAACTAGGGAGGGGCTTCACCTTTGACCTTTCCCAGCATTTTTCATTTCTATTCAGTACCATATGCAATAATTCATACAGGTTCATACCGATGTGGGGATTGTATCCTTCACTCTTTCTAAGATCAGTTAACTTACTTTTGGTACCAACAGAAGAAGTGGCAAGAGGAGTGTAGAATTTATGGCATATGTGACCAGAGATCATATTCCATATAATAATTTCACCATCATAACTCGAGGTAGCAAGGAGAGTCGGTGGACACTGAGCAATGCACAGAATATCTTCCTTGTGTCCCCGGTTCTGGATAAGAAAAGAGGTAGTGAAAGAATCATAGAATCATAGAATAGTAGGGTTGGAAGGGGCCTACAAGGCCATCGAGTCCAACCCCCAAAGAAACCACAATGTTTCACGTACTTTGTGTTTTGCTGTTGTTTTTTGGTTGTACTTTATGCAAGTGCACCAGTCAACATGCAGTTCAAGCTGTGCAAACAATCACCACAGAAGATTGAACTGTGGTCAACTGCAAGGCTTAAAATGTCTGTATGGTAACTATGGGTTGTGTCTAATGTTAGTCTTACTTAGAGTAGACCCACTGAAATGAATGGGTCTTAAGTTAGTCATGACTTGTCCAATTCATTTCAATGGGTCTGCTCTAAGGAGTACTAACATTGGATGTGTGTGTCCTTGAGAACAAGCCTACCACATAATAGATAAAGTGGTCACTTTTAGTGGACTAACTTTTGGCAGCAATAATGTATAGGACTTCTAAGCTCTACTGAGTTCATTTGGTTATTGGGCAGTCTAAAAGTGTAATAAATATATAACTCACCTGGGATGGACTGGGTTTAGAAAACCTCTGAATTTGCCAACTACTAGGAATTGGGCCGCTGTGCAATACGTTGAACGGAATGAACTTGGATTGCCTAATTCTGGATGTATTGTTAATCCAGCAATGACCACTTTACAAATCCTGAGCTGCTAAAGGACAGTATGCTTCTTCTTTTCTTTTTTTTAGACTTTGGGATCCCTGATTATATTACCTCCAACCCATAACTAAATTTTCTTTCCTGGAATGAAAGTGCAATGAGACACTTAAAAAAAAAAACTTTTCTAACTGTTTTTTAAATTGTTTGCTTACAAGAGACATGGCTATCAGAGAATGAATTTCCCCAGGTCCATGAATATAGACTTTTGCACCAAGCCATTAAGGGTGCAATCCTATGGGGATAGGTGGCTGCCTCCAAACTCGGAGGCGACCACCTATCCAATGCAGGGCAGGAGACGTGCGGAGGGGATCATTCCCTCCGTGCGTCTCCTGCCCTGCATTTGCGGCTAGACAGCCGATTTCGCATTTCCGCCTTCCCTGCCCATGAACGCCCCCTGGAATGCCCTGTTTTGGCTGCTCCGTGGTCTGCACTCCTCCTCCGAGCTTGGAGCGTGGAGCTGTTCTGCGCTGCCTGCGAGGCAGTGTGGAAGGTTGGATCTCCAGGAACTGACCTCGGAGCATGGGCTCCGAGGTCAGTTCCCAGAAAACCACATATCCTATGGCCATCTAGCCGCTGACTAGCGGCCATAGGATTGCTCCCTCCATGAAATTACTTTGGCCAAAGTATGGATGGCTTCGCTACTCTTGATCTCTGTTGATATGAGAGGTTCTGTATTTGTAATACATGGTTCATATTCCAGGGATGCTTTTCTTTCAATTTGGATACCGAACACCGTACCTTGTGCCCAACATCAACTAATATGTCCAAAATATACAAAATAATATTTATATTTTAAGCAGGCTGAGATGGAGCCTTACTGTATCATCCTGCCAGTGGGCTTGAGGTTTCTGAAAGTGATGGAAGTTGTCTGTGGAATCCTGCAACAAACAAACATCCAAACAAAAGGATACAAAATCAGTTTTATACCAGTTTAACTGTTATGGCAAAGGTTCTGGTTCTGCCTGCTTCCTCCCTTTTGTTGCTGACATGACTATTGCTGGCCAGACATGCAAAAAAGGGAGTTTGGCCTTAGGTCTGCCATTCCCTTGTAAGGCACAAATCAGCTTCACCTGTTTCCCATCCCAGGGCTCCATTCATGAATGACCAGCACTTGTTCCTATGAGAGAGGCAGTTGTGGCTAGGACAGGGGAGAAATTTGTTCAGTTCGCATTTTAATACAAACATACCTAATTTCGCACTGTTGTACCATTATGTGAACCAAAACTCAGTTACCTTTTGAAATTTGCACTTCTCCAAATTTTGTAATGGAACTCTCAAATCAAAAGATGTGTACAAAAATGCATATATTGGGGGAAATTGCTTGTTTAAATGTCGGTATTCAGCAAAATGCATACAAAAAGGTATAGAAGAAATATGCACAGAAGTGCTTAGGAATATTCATGCAAACTTTTTTAAAAATTCTCTCGAAGTTCAGGAGGAACTGAACCTAAGATTGGAAAAATGAAAAACAGACAGAGACCAAAATTGACAGATTTGTCCATCCCTAGTTGTGGCTTGCCTTGTTGCTTGTCCTAGTTCATCCTTTTCCTTTCCTGACAAAAGAATCCTTGTCCTCGGATGGCTATTGTTCCTTCACTGGAACACCATCTTACCAATACCACCTTTACTTTAGATACTTCTTCCCAAACAATCTGCCTTGGTGTTGCACTATACTGTCTTCACAGTCATTCAAAAGAGTGGTTATTAGCAGCCTGTGTTTGTGTGAGTAGAATAAGGGGATTTGAACTGTTGTGTGCAGGGATGCCTAGAGCCTCTCTGTTTCTGGGCTTTTACTGCTTGCATCACAATGGTTGCCAGTGTAGAGGGTATTGTGATATCCAAGTGTCTGATGAGTTGTGTTGTGTATATGTTCTGGAATAAGAGTATGTTGTGCAGGTGTTACCTCATCACTGTGAGTGGACTGGCTCCATCCCTGCATGGCTAACATGGGGGCATCACTGGCATGCCACTACATGATTGGTCCATGTTGGTGGTGTTGCCCTGTACAAAATGCCAACATTATACTGGGGAACACAAGTGGGAGGGTGCTGTTGACTCACATCCTGCTTGTGGGATTCCCACATGCATCTGGTTGGCCACAGTGGGAACAGAATGCTGGACTAGAAGGACTCTTGGTCTGATCCAGTTGGGGTCTTTTATGTTCTTATGTGCTTACTCATATAAGCTGCTCACCAGCTTGCTGGGACCATAGGATTGCCCACTTAACTATGGAATGTGATTGTGCCCATTGGCCACAATCCAACAGAGCCAAGCATATGAAAAACTGCACCTTCAAAGGGCAGGGCCAGTGCCCAGGGGAGGGTGGGAAGCTCTTGCACCACAGGGCCAGCGGGGGGTGTCCTTTGGCACAACACTGCATGCCAATAATTAATTAAAAGTGATACCATACTAAGATGCTTTTTGCATACAATTTTTCTACTTACATAAAACATGTTGATCCTTCTGTCCCATCCAACACCTATGATATAACTGGAAGAGCAATAAATAAATA
This sequence comes from Heloderma suspectum, assembly GCF_057233095.1. Taxonomy (NCBI): domain Eukaryota; kingdom Metazoa; phylum Chordata; class Lepidosauria; order Squamata; family Helodermatidae; genus Heloderma; species Heloderma suspectum. The sequence goes on along the minus strand of NC_139460.1, from coordinate 38,604,216 downwards.
AATATTAACCAAGATTAGATCAGTTTCTAGACAATGCACAACAAGCAACCCAATTAAGTGGGGGTTGTTTAAAGGCAGAATTTGCAAACTGAGATTGGAGGAGTTATACAATGCAGAAAATCAAAGGGATAACGAAGGACAAATCCAGACCTCCTGGGGTCCCAATCTGGCCCTCTGGGGTTCTCCAAATGACCCCACACCCTTCCCCTGACCCCACCATCTTTTCCACAACCACTTATCCTTTGGTGGTTTCCCAGCTTTTGTGCCATTTTCCCCCCATTCTAAAAGCTTAACATGCCTCTCCTAAGGCTTACTTGTACTGGCAGTAAGAGCTTTAAGCTAAAATATGCTGGTATTTTGGGGTTCCACCCCTTTGCCTTTGGCTCCACCCCTTTGCCTTCAATCCCACCCACCACTGGAATGTGGCCCCTGAGAACTTCTCTGAAACTGAATTCGGCCCTCGGGCTGAGGTTCTGCACCCCTAATATAATGGGTTGGCTCAGTATAAGGCAGTATTTTTGCTCATAACAAGGAAGCCCTTACTGCTAGGCAGCACTGACATTTATATGGAGCTTGAGTACTCTTGAAGGGTCCTGTTGGCATGACAAAAATACGTCTGGCCAGTGATGCAACTGGGGCTGGATCTCCAGCTGAAGTCCATGGCCCCACACCCCATGTGCCCCCCCAACTGACCATCCAGACAGCAGTAGGTGATGCCAAGGCCCACTGGGACTGATACTGGTCACTGCAGCATTTTTTCATTCTTCTTATTTTTAAAAACACTGTATAGTTAGGGGCCAGCTAGCCAGGAATGTACCTGGTCAGGGTCACTCATTTTGTTATTTTTACTTTCAAAATACATTCTCCCTTCCTACAACAAAACAGTGCTTATTTCTAAGCAATTGCATTTAACATCAGGGTAGCAGATGCAAACTCCTTTTTATTCCTGTGGTCATGGTGGTGTTATGATTTAAGGGAGTTTAAAAGGCAAAACTTGCTCAGAGTATTTCTTTTTAAAAAAATCAGAGTTGGCAAACAGGTTTTTTGGGTTTGTTTTTTGCTCTAACAAATCAGGAATGTTGAAGCAACTGTAAAGCATGATGGTGGGACAGAAGAGAAACGTGTGCTTCACAACTGAAATAATAAAACATGGCCCTCTAAAGGGGCCCTCCTGCAAGACCATTAAAGGCACAATCCTATGCATGTTTAGACAGAAAAAAGTCCGACAACTCCCAGCATTCCCCAGCTAGCATGGCTGGCTGGGAAATGCTTGGAGTTGTCGGACCTTTTTCTATCTAAACACACTTAGGATTGCACCCTAAGTCCAGCTTCTAAAATTACCTGGCTACACCCACTGTGTCTGGCTTTCAGACTGCCATCTAGAGAACAAAGTAGCTCCTGATCATCATACAGAAGTTAGTTATCCCTGCCCTAAGATGTCACCTCTTATGGCAAAGCCTGGTCATGGTGTGGATTGCTTACTTGTTTCTATTGACCTCCACATAGGTGCAGTCACATACTTCATCCCATTTGTCTTCTGCAGGGAAGAGAAGTCCAGCAGCATTGAAACATCCAAGCAGCACTGGCTTTCTGTTGACATACATTCCTACTTGTCAGCATGTTTCTTACCCCTTCTCAAAGTGTGCAAGCAATGTCCATTATTGTAATTCCATATTTTCAAACAGCCATCTCTTCCACCGGTAACTAGTCTGGAATGTGATTTAAATGCACCATTATTCCTCCTGCATGAATAGGGGCCGGGGTGGGGTGGGGTGAATACCTAAAATGTACATCAGATCTTTCCAAAGGCACAAGGAGAAACGTACCTTCTTCCACTAGAATCAAAGGTGAGGCAGGTGATTGCAGAACCGCTGTGAGCATCAACAAATTCAAACAAGTGCTTTCCACTGTCAAAATCCCACACCTTCACCACCTTTAAAACACACACACACACACATATAGAAAAGCATCTGAATGAACATTATAGCCAGGATCCAAAGACCCATATCAGAAAGAAACCTCCTGGCTAACCCAGTTCTATGTGCAGATGATCCAGCACAAGCAATCCAGCCAGGCAATGGAACAGCTGTGCCTCGGCACACGGGCTTCACTGTGCATGAGAAAGAGCTTGCATTTGTGAAGGATGAGGATTTATTTTCCCTGTGCATGTTCTGTCACAGTCAGCTTATGATGGGGGATGGGGGGGGGGGCGGGTACGGGACACATTTCCCCTCCAGTAGCAGACAGCTGCTACAAGCAGATCTCAAAATCTTAGCCCATTATGTATTATAGGCAATCCAATGCTGCAATTGACCACTATAAACATGTTGCACTAGCGGGAATGACCACTAATGGGAAAGGAATGCCTGCTAGCTTGCTAGCACAATCCAAGAAACTACCTGAAACTACTGCTTCTGGAATGGGACAAGTCAGTGGAGCTCCTTTTGCCCCATCAAAAAGACCCAACCTTGTGTCCCATCGCGGAAGCCGTAGTTTCAGGTAGCTTCAGGTTGTGCTGGCAAGCACTATTTTCCCATCACGCAAACGGTCCTTCCTGCGAACACAGCATTGGATACTGCCCTACATGTATATCCCACTTTTCCTCTAGCAAGCTGAAGGTGCCATATATAGGGATCCTAAGCCATCTCTTGTCAGTCACCAGAGTCAGACCGCTTGCATCAGAGACTGACCATTGCTGACCATGAACAAACACTTCCTATTTCACCTCTCTCTGGCCTCTTTCAGGCATTCTCTTTGCCCATTTCCTGTACACATGGCGAGGGGAGACACTGGGTCACCCCATTGCCCTCAATGTCCATGCATTCAGCAGGACATCTGAAAAAGAGGGCCTATATGCTCTGTGTGAGTAGGTGGCCCTTTTCAGACCTCCCACTGAACACTTGGACATCGGATGGGGCTGGCAGCAGAGTTGGGCATGGCAATGTGTGTGTAGTCCTCCTTCCTCTTCCATGTGTGGAGTATATACACAGTGGGAATGTCTGAAAGGAGCTTCTGCCATACTTTGGATCTTGGCTGCATTATTGAGTACCCTGGGCCGTTGCAGAAACTTCTTAGAGTTTCGTGAGGTCAGCAATTTATTTAACCAAACAATGCTGCAACTTTTTTAAAAAGCAAGTTAACCTTAACTATGATAATACTGCTGTAAGGTATTAATGGAACCTACAAATGCTTAACTTTGGATGCATCATGCCCTTAGTCTATTATTATTAGTATTATCATCATCATCATCATCATCATCTCCTTAAGGCAGACTTCCCCAACCTGGTGTCCTTGGATGTGTTTGAATACAAACTCCAATAATCAAAGAGCCATGCTGGATCAGACCAAAGGCCTATCTAATCCAGCATCCTTTTCCCACAGGGGCCAACCAGATGCCTATGGAAAGCCCACAGGCAAGATAAGAGGGCAATAGCACTCTCCCACTGTTGTTCCCCAGCAACTGGCATACAGAGGCAAGCTGCCTCTGATGCTGGAGGTAGCATGTAGCCATGATGACTAATATCCACTGATGGCCTTATCCTCCATGAATTTGCCTTTTTAAAGCTGTCAAAGTTAGTGGCTATCACTACATCTTATGGTAGCAAAATCCATCATTAAACTATGTGCTGTGTGAAGAAGTACTTCCTTTTATCTGTCCTGAGTCTCTAATCATTCAGCTTCATGGGCTCACCCCATTGGGTTCTAGTATTATGAGAAAGACAATCAAGGGAAGATTGATGCTCCCTAGGAAGTTGGGTTTGTTGAAGTGTGAGGTGACTCTCCCTGGTAACTGCTGTGCATTCTTAGAGGAGAGACACACAATTCTATCATTTAAATGATGTACTGAGAAGGCCCTGTGTTAAGTCACCACCAATCATCTACCTGCAAAGGTAGATGGGACTCAAAAGGAGGGCTTCCAAGGATTATAATGGATCGTATCCAATGTTAATCTAACTTAGGTACCATTCATTTCAATGTGTCCACTCTAAGTAGGACCAACATTGGTTACAACCCAATGTATTGATTAAACAGCACCACTCCAAGCTGGGGAATATATGGAGAACTCTGTCTCACAGTATCATTTCACTTACAGAACCTTCAGAGCAGCTCACAACGTGCCTGAACACTTTGTTGAATTTGCAACACAAAACTGGTTTCTTATGAGAAGTCACCAAGTAAGGATCTGGAACTGATCTGCCTTATGAGGAAAAGAAATAAATAAAAGAAGTGATTGAATATCAGCATAGCGCAAGTGCACATATCTCAGTTAGGGCTTATCTGGATGGCAGCTTTCCCATGACTGATTTAACTTGGTGTTACCTTACTGGAAACGTAGGGAGGGGGACATTCCAAAGAAAGGAGGCAACAATTAATAGGGAGACGGCAAGCAACAGTCTCTATTGTTTATGTTATATTTGTACCATCTGGACTGATCCTGATCATTCCTGGTTGACCTTTTAGACTAGTAAAGGTCTAGATGGGTACTGGCACATTCTCTATGTGTCAGAGCCAAAATATACATTATGCTAATCGCGTAGCATGTAGCTGCGGCGTATCTCTTTTTTTTACTTTTGTGTAAGAGCGTGTGGCCCTGATTTGGATTGGGACCACCATGCTCTGGGAGGGGAGGATTAAACCTCTTCCCATTTTTCTCCTGAAATTCCACCCTGCCCCCATGAGGGGGTAAAGAAAACGGCGGGGGGAGGGAGCCTCCATTGGAATCAATGGAGGCTCTCCCCTGCTTTGTTTCTTTTAATCCCCCCTGTGTAGAATTTTGAGAAAAAACAGTGGAGGGAAGGTTTAAATCCTCCCTTCCCAGAATGCTGTGGTCCCAGTTTGAATCAGGGCTGCGAATGATTACACAAGAGTAATACATGATAACTGAAATGTGTAGTTTGGCCCTCAGTAAGGCTGACACTTGAAATATTCCACCTGGAAACAGCCTTTCAATATGCCGGGAAGCACCCTTTCAACAATAATAGTGTTGTCAACCCCTGCCTCACAGAGATCTCCAGAGTCTTTGATAACTGTCTGACAACTAGTGGCCCGAGATGAGGATATGTAGCTTCAGCAGACACACCCCTGAAGTTCAATGGGGGCTGGATATGTATCACAATGTACATCTACATCATTCAGCTGGGCATACGTATCTCTCTTGCTATATCAGGGCAAAGGTGTCAAAGATTGCATCTTGCATCGTAAGAAGTGGACAGTGTCCACAAAATCTTATGCCAAAATAAATTTGTTAGTCTGTAAGGTGCCAATAGATTCTTAGTTGTTTTAACATTAAGCAGTAACACTTGAGATTTAGGTCTGGCATCGTTGTTTTTTGAAGATCCCTCCAGCTGAATTTGAAAAGGAAAATGTAAAAATATTTGAAATGAAATGTCAAAGTTAAATTTTCACAAAACACCGTATTTTTATTAATATTTTGTTTTAGCACTATAAATTAACCTTTGTTTGCAGAAGATGGTAATAAATATACCTGTTGATATTTCACATGTTCCATTCTTTGCTGCGCTCAGGTATCAAAATGTTCATTATACCTTTTTCATAAGCCCAAGAGTTACTTGTGCAATTTTTAGTGTTGTGGGCTTTCCATGAACACAGATCTTAGATGTCTAAGATCATGAGTTCTGGCTATTTTGTTTTTTTTACCGTAATCTTAGATGAAGAACAGCTAGTGTATCCGTAGCAACACAGAGTGTTCTACTGCCTGATGCATAGTGGCAAGTGCTAATCTCTCCTTTAATTCCACTGTTTTTTGAACAAGCTGTGAATAAGCACGTCTGGTCTTCAATATCCCATATCTGCAAAGAAAGAACTGTGACGTACTAAACTGAAAGCACTGGAGATGGGACAAGTATAACTCAACACACGAAGAACACACAGACACACCTTAATTGTGCTGTCCATTGACATGGAAAATATTTTATCCTCTTCAGATATGTGGACATAGAAGACCGGAGCCATATGGCTTCTGAGCATGCCTGTTGGCCTTCTGCAATTTGATCATTAGACACTGAGCAGCTTCAAACATATAATGTAATAAAATATAGAACTAACACTGACACCTCTGTAATTAAAAAGCACACACCAAAATGAGTGAGGATTGTAATACTATGTGACAAGGATGAGTGAACACAATGTGATTCTTCTGCTTTTGTCTCCATATCACAGATTTTTATATAATGCTGTGGACACCAGATCGGCATGGTAAATATCAATAGCCCTCTGCCAGGCATGTCTTGATGTCAACAGAAGGACTGCCATCTTGATCAAAAGCATTGATTTGCTAGAAAAAGAGGTAAAGAGCCCAGATCTTCATTTGGGCCTCAAGTACTTATTATGATTATGATTTTGTATACAACTTCATATAATAAAACCTCTAAGCGGTTGACGTATACAAATATTAAAGATCGCTGTTTAAAATACACTATTAATAAACAATTATACCTACAATAAAAATATATAAAAGAAACGATATAAAAAACAGCAGCAACATAATGGTAGATAAAGCCTGTGCAAACAAGTATGTTTCAGGAGGTGTTTAAAAGACACCACATTTTCTGCCTCCCAAACCACATGGCGAAGGATGTTCCCGAGGGACTACGGAGAAAGCCTACTTTCAAGATGTTCCATGGCATCATTCTGTTGGTCATGGAATGACCAACTAGACCTCATTATTCTACATACCCTATATTGCACCATGATATACCTAATACTCATACATCAGCAAAGCTGTACCTTTTGAAAGAAGAGCTCTAGTTCCTTCAGGTTTTTAAAGAGCCAACACTTAGACAAAAACTAGAAAACTGGACTGGCCAGGAGTGCCTCAGGCATTCCTAGGGTCAGGGGTGAAATTAAGGACACAATTAATGTAAAGATAAGAACACTGATAAGTCACATTGATTTCAGTGCTTAGCTCTCTGCTCCTGAAAACAATGTGATTTAAAACTGCTTATGTTTGGGCGATTCATACCCATCATGTATAGGCATACAGGGCCACACACACACACACACACACACACACTAACACTGCACTCAGCCTCAGGTTTGGGCTGTTGATGTATCTAAAGAAGAGCAGTCATCAGGATACCAAGGATGAAGCCCACTAAGAGGTTAACAGGCAGAGAGCTGATAATCAGCCAGACTGAATCAAAGAAAACTATTACAACAAAAAAGGGACCAGAGCTCAGTGGCAGAGCATTTTGCATACAGAAGCTCCCAGCTTCAATTGCTGGCATCTCCAGTGAAAAGGGTCAGGTAGCAGGGGGGACTCAACCTCTGCCTGAGACCTTGAAGAGTTGCTGCCAGCCAAAGTAGACAATACTGGGCTAAATGGACAAACACTGTTCGTAACAAGAGATGCTACCACAGATTTATTTGAACTACTGATAACAACAGGAAAATTTCAGCTACCACCAATTACAGTGCCCTAAAATTCATTTATTGTAAGAGTGTATTGATCTAACTGTGGATTATAGGTTAATTGTACAACATTTTTAAAAAATCACACTGGTCAATCCATCCTAAAGAAATAGAACAGGCACCTTGTGCATGTTCTGATAGCTAATGGATGGGCTCAAAGACCAATAACAGAGCCTTTGAAGAGTAGCTGCAATAACATCTTACCCAGGCATATATGGATTCCACATCCGAATTATTCGATCCATCCCACCAGTTACTATGAGGTTGTTCTTTTTATTGAGTGCAAATGTTTTTACTCCTTTGTGGACGCGAAAAACAAGCTGATCCCCCTTGCCTCTATGGGAGGGAGCTCCTAGGATAGCCTGCAGTTTCCTTGTCTTTGAATCTTTTCTGGATTCTTTTATTTCTTTCATCTGTTGCTCCACGTTGGTAGCTCCCACAACACAACCTGTAGAAGGACACAAGTACTAATTAAACTGTCAGTTTTAGGCCTCAACTTGACTGCGACACTGTTATACGGAATAAATGGCAATATGTTCTAGGATTGGAAATTACTGTAATTTTCAAATTAAAGAAAGGAATTGAGAGAGAGATTCCTGTAGTGCTCAGATTTGTACAGTTCCTCATACTCTTGGTAAAACAAAATAAAATATATGGTCTTCAGTGGTTACTGAAGAACCTACAGGAGGGTCACAAAGAAAAGGTGGTTATTTATCAGACATCAAGAATGTGCTCACAGGAAGAAATGTGATTTTACACATTTACTCAGATTAGCAGGCAATTGTAGGAAATTACAGGTGGTATTATGGGGCCTGGCTTAAGCACTGAAGGCAAGAGAAGCTGCCTTCCTAATGGACATGCTATGTACAGCAACAGATACAAATAGGGTGGCCATGTATCCAATTTTACAGAGGACGCTCCTCTGTTTGAAGGCCTGTCCAATCCTAGTCCAGTGTAAAGATAAAGAACCATCAGAAGGAAGAGCTGGGCCTTGAAGTTGCCCATCAACAGTACACAGAGAGCAAGCTGCCGAGGCACACAGGTCACCTGTTCTCAGTCTCCCCCTACTATCGTGAGATGTACTACATTTGTTTAAATTAAAGGAGTTGTTTCTAAATTTGCATCTATGCATATTAAATTAGGATATGCAAAATTTATGCAAATCATTGTCCCCTTTTTTGGGTGGTGGATTTCCTCCTTTTTGGCAATACATAAGTGGCCACCCTATACACAGAGGCCGCAGACCAGATTACAGTCTAAGTGATGTAGCCCCATTTGTAAAATGTGCAGATTACATCTACCTCCACTTTCCTATCTCCTAGCTACTCATAGCTCATAGGAATTAGCACATCATAACCTGAAATCCCATGTAGTGTGGAGTTTTGAGTGTCGCTTCTGTTGTGTGGAATCTACCATTAGTACTGACCCTGCAATACGTGTATCCTGTGTGAGGACTTCCAGGCTATTGGTGTAGAGCAAGCATGGATACTGTACAGCTTTTAGGGATCAAGTGTGTTGGACCAAAACATCTGGAGCTCCGAAAGCACCTCTATGCAGAAAAATGTATGGTGCCACCATCTGTCTATGTTACAAAACAACGAGATAGCTGGCTGACCTGCCTGAAAACTGCTATGTTGACAATCCTGCTGCTGTGCAGAAAGTTATGGGAATGCAGCCAATTCATAAGGACTTTGAATCAACACACTTCATTTTAACAACAGTTACTCCTTATTAGGATATACGAGAAATTATTCAGTTCATTTTTGACCAGAATTTACCCAGCTTGCACTACCTGGACTCAAACACAGATCCAAACACAATCTGTGGTTGAAGTATGTACATTTCCAAGCTTGCAATGCGATTCGCTGAACAACACATACATTCCAAAAATGCATACATTTGAAAAATGCACATTAAAAAATGTGTATATTTGAAAAAATGCACACAAACACAGAAGACTGAGGAAAATGTATACATTTCAAAAATACACAAAATGCTTGCATACATTTAGGGAAATACCCATGAAAATATGCATGAATTTTCATGAGAAAAGTAAAAACAAAGCTCACAATCTCATATTGGAATGAGCTTTGAAGTGGAATTTGAAGAACATTGAAAAGCCCAACTTTTCCTGATTCACAAATCCCTGCTTTGCACTCTAGCAGGGAGGCGAGGAAGTCCCCCTTCCTCGCCTCCTTGCTAGCAGGCGTGCATATCATAGTGCAGCTTCATTCAATGATGCACATAGCATTTAAGCATAACCAATATGTAGCAGGAAAAGTCTCCTCAGCTTAAAGTAGACTTTAAACTCTAATTGCTCCAAATCGACATGTGGTTGTGACACAGGTGTTTGAACAGATAACCCACAGCTCTGTAACCATGTGAGATATTTCAAATAACCCAGCCAAGTCACAGAGTCATTAATGATGGAGTAAACCCACAAAGATATATAGAGTCCAGTATTATGTGCATTTGAGTCATGGCATCAGGACACATGATATATTTCCCATATGGAAAGCACCTGCGTCTAAGAAAAAAACAATGTAATCATTGTTTGAATTGTCACATGTGGTGACCACACATGGCTGCAGCTGAACACATTCTATGTGCTGAATGCACATGCTACAAAACAGCTGTGTGACCAATCATCACCACATATGTCAGCCTTCCACAACCCAACAACCTCCAGATGTGTTGGACTACAACACCCATCATCCATAACCAGCATGTGATGATGGGATCTGTAGTCCAATCCTTGGATGGCACCATGTTGGGGAAGGCTGACAAGTTTATCTACATAGGGGATTCATACTTTGTCCTACATGACAATGCTTTTTGGATAGTGGGGGTGCGGGTAAAACTTTGAAAACAGACCTGAGCTTGTGCAACTCAGACACATGCATGGAGTTCAGAAACCAGAAGGGAAAAAACCAGAGCCGGTGCAAAGTTAGGTAGCAACAGAGCTGCTACGTTCTTTTAAAGCAAGGTTAACGAACTTCTTCCAGGCCAAGGGCTGACTTCAACTTCAGAAAAGCTCTTGGTTGCCACATTCCAGAGGTGGGCATGGCTAAGGGCAAAAGGGAAGGGGCCAAAATATTTTTTAAAATGCCAGCATATTGTATCTCAAAGCTCTCACTGCCAGTAACTAAAGCTTAGGAGAGGTATTTCAACCTTTTAGAATAAGAATCCCGCCTCTGCCCCAGCACAAAAGCTGGAAAACCACCCAAAGGTTGGTGGTTAGGGGAAAGAAGCATGGGCCTCTGGGGAACCCTGGAGTTCTGGATCGGGACCTCAGGTGGTCTGGATTTGGCCAAAGGGCCTGAGATTTGACACCCCTGTTTTAAAGTATTTCTTGCCATTTATTAGATAGTGTCACTTCACTAAAGAACATAATGGACACCTTTTATTTCGGAATACTGCACAACCACCATGGAACTCATATGCCAGCTTTTTATATATCCCTTACTTTGAAATTATCATTCAGATATAAACTCATTGAAGAAACACAGGATCAGCTTCTCCTAGAAATATTAATAGAGCAATGCACAAAACTACCACCCACTAACCAAACTATTATTCATATTGCACATTATTTGACATAGAATAATATAATTTGTCTGATGGCCTCATAAAACAATATTTAAGGCACATCCTTACTGAAAAAGTACCAGTGAAAAGGAGGTCTATCGCCCACTTTGTGTCTCTGTACTGTTCCTGACAGATACTTTACCGATCAGCTGGTGGCAGACACTGTAACATAGGAAGGAAAAGGAGAAACTGCATATAAGCCAAGGAAACATAAGCAACCTCCTGGATTTAAAAGCAGTGATATAATTACCTATTACTAAAGCTGTAGGTTCATGGCTTGAAGCAGAAATGACTGCTTTAATAGAATCATAGTAATTCAGCTAAAAAGACAGAAAAAATAATATTGATTATCAAAATGCTACAACTTACTGGTTAGAAAAGAATGCTCTCTATTGAGATTATGTTACCCCTTTGCTGATTAATTAATTAATTAATTAATTATATTTCTATACTGCCCCACAGCCAAAGCTCTCAGGGCAGTTTACAAAAATTAAAAACCATTAACATACATTATACAAAGTAAGAAAACCATTTACATAAAGACACAGAAACAGCACACACAAAAGACAACATATATCTATTGTTGTCAACAACTTTTAAACAATCAGCCAAAGACAATCCAGGACCTGATTAAAACCTCATTATATGCTGCCAAATGGCTGACAGAAGAGGGCAGTTTTAACCTGGTGCCAAAATGATAACAATGTTGGTGCTGGGCAGGCCTTATTGGGGAGATCATTCCATAATTGGGGAGCCACTGCTGAGAAACTGGCTTCATGGAGCAGTTTATTCACAAAGTGGAAGGAAGTACCTAGATTACTGTTGTCTTAATTGTCCCTCCTTCGATCCCCAAGTTCTAAACAACTTTCACCCAGTCTCGAATCTGCCATTTTTGGGAAAGGTGATTGAGCGGGTGGTGGCAATGCAGATAAAGGCACACTTGGAAGAAGCCAATTATCTAGATCCATTTCAGTCAGGCTTCAGGCCTGGGCATGGGACAGAAACGGCCTTGGTCACCTTGGTGGATGATATGAAGAGGGCTCTGGACAGGGGCGAATGCTCCTTCCTTGTTCTCCTCGGCCTCTCAGCAGCTTTTGATACCGTTGACCACGGTATCCTCCTGGACCGCCTGGAGGGGTTGGGCATTGGAGACACCTTATTACGGTGGTTCCAGTCCTTCCTCTCCAGCAGGTACCAGAGGGTAGCACTGGGAGTTGAGGTGTCGGACTCGTGGCTGCTCACTTGTGGGGTGCCACAGGGTTCCATCCTCTCCCCGATGCTATTTAACATCTATGTGAAGCCTCTGGGAGCTATCATCAGGAGGTTTGGGGTGAGGTGTCATCAGTATGCGGATGACATGCAGCTCTGCCTCTCGTTCAAATCTTCACCAAGGTTGGCCGTAGAATCCCTGTCCAAATGTCTGGAGACGCTGAGTGGCTGGATGGGGAGGAATAAGCTGAAGCTGAACCCTGACCAGACTGAGGTACTTTTGGTGGGAAACAAGAGGAGGTTTGGAGATGTTGACCTGGTGTTGAATGGGGTACGGCTACCCTTGAAAGACCAGGTCCACAGCTTGGGGGTCATCTTAGACTCCCAGCTGTCCATGGAGGCTCAGCTGTCAGCTGTGAGCCGGACAGCGCTGTACCAACTCCATCTGATACGGCAGCTGCGCCCCTACCTTCCCGACCATCTGCTCCCATTGGTAGTATGTGCCCTGGTCTCCTCTAGTTTAGACTACTGTAATGCGCTCTATGTGGGGTTACCCTTAAAGACGGTTCAGAAGCTGCAGCTGGTACAGAATGCAGCGGCTCGCCTGATTAAAGGCAGCCACCAGCGAGGTCACGTCACTCCAGTGCTGAAGGAGCTGCACTGGCTACCAGTTGTTTTCCGGGCCAAATTCAAGGTGTTGGTTTTGACCTTTAAAACCCTATACGGTTCTTGCCCAGCCTATCTCAAGGAGCGCCTCCAGCAACACCAGATAGGCCACTCAACAAGATCAGCCTCGGATGGCCTTCTCTCTGTCCCATCAGCCAGGACAGCTAGGCTGGTGAGGACAAGGGAGAGGGCCTTCTCTGTGGTGGCCCCCACTCTGTGGAACTCCCTCCCTAGGGAACTCCGCCATGCCCCCTCTTTAATAAGCTTCCGCCACGCATTAAAAACGTTGTTGTTCAGGCAGGTATTTGGGGTGGGTTAGGGTAATTTTAGAAATGTGATGTTTTTAATGTTGAATTTTATTGTTTTGAACTGTTTTTATTGTTGTACATCGGCCAGAGTGGCTGGGTGATCAGCCAGATGGGCGATTAATAAATTTAATAAATAAAATAAAAAAGTAATTAATTAATCTTATCACTAGTACTAGCAGCAGCAGTTTGTTTATTGTAAAGCAATAAGCCTTTACAATATAACATAAAAAATACACACTACATTCAATAATAACAGATGAACTTCAAAAGTGAAAGGGAAGAAAAGGTACATGGACATACGAAGAAAGTTTTTTGTAAAGAGCTCAAGGCAGCCCCCTGCCCCCAACAACTGATGCTTACAACATTCTAGGCTGTATGTTAAGCTGAGAGTTAGTAATTGGCCAAAGGTCACCTGCTAACTGAACCATAGTTTAGTGTTATGTAAATGAGCCTGGGCAAGTCTCAGGCTCACACACTCCCCTCCCCTTTTCCAGTGTGGTTGCAAGGAGATCAGAACATTCATGTCTGGGTTTAAACTAACTATGGTTTATTGTTATGTCCAACAAGAACAAACTGGTTAGTTGAACTATGGATTATTGAAAGAAGCCCATCAAACCTAAAATTCTGGATGGCTTCAATAAACATTCATGTCTGGGCTTAAACTAACTGCAATTACCAGTTCTTACATAATGACAAACCATGGTTAGTTTAAACCCAGAAGCAGATGCTTCCAATCTCTTCATGGCCACATCAGAGGAAGGGGGAGCACGCAAGCCCAAGTCTCACTGAAACTCATTTATGTATTGCTAAACTGCAATTTCATGTTACATGCCAATTAAGCTGCACAGCTGAGCAAGGATTTGGATCTGGGCCTCCTCAATATCAGTCCAACACTCTGGCCACACTAGCTCTCATACAGTGTATGTGTGAGATTTTTAAAATCTGTCTCTGTTTCATGGACGTGGTGATGACGTTGTAATTCCTTAATGGAGCATATGCACGTTTGTTTAAAGCAGGGGTGCAGAACCTCCAATCCAGCCCTCCTGGGCTCCCAATCCAGTCCTCCAGGTTTCCCTAGGTGGACCCAGCCCTTTTTCCCCAACCACTGATCACTGGGTGGCTTCCCCAATTTTGAGCATTTCCCCCCCATCTTAAAAGGCTGAAATGCCTCTTCTAAAGCATAGTTACTTGGCAGGAAGAGCTTGAAGGTAACATATGGTATTTTTGGCCCCACTCTTTCCCTTCAGCCCTGCCTACCACTGGAATGCAGCTCCCAAGCGCTTCTCCATTATGGAATTCAGTGCTTGGGTTGGAGGAGGTTCAACACCAATAGCTTAAAGGGTCTTCAAACCATTTTTGATGCTCAAGAGGAACATTCCCTGCCCATTCCCACCCTGGCCCTGTGATCCGTCCCCCTGCTTGCAGTGTGGCATACCTGGAACCTTGATCCATTACAGCAGGTGAGGAAGGGGGTGGATAACAGGGCTGGGGAGGGAATAGGCAGGAGAAGATTGAAAGGTATACCAATCTTCTCTGGCTTTGAATCTGGCAGCCCTGAACAAGAAAATGGAAAGTGCCATAAAAGTACTTCTTGGTAGCTGTACCTTTTCATTTTATTTTGTGACTGCCCGGACCTTAAGATCATCCTCAGCGGCCCTTCTCCGTGAGCCCCTGCCAAAGGAAGTGAGGCAGGTGGCTACTAGGAGGGCTTTTTCTGCCGTGGCACCCCGGCTCTGGAATGAGCTCCCTAGTGAGGTTCGCCTGGCGCCTACATTGTATTCCTTTCGGCGCCAGGTGAAGACCTTTTTATTTTCCCAGGCATTTTAGCATTTTAGCTTTCTAAATTTTTATCTTTGCTGTTTTAAATCTGTATTTTAAACTCTTGCACTGCTGCTAGGTTTTATTGTGGTTGTATTGTTATATTGTGGTTTTAATGTTCTATATATTTTAAATTGTTTTATTGTGTGTTGTTTGGTTTTAATTTTTGTGAACTGCCCAGAGAGCTTCGGCTATTGAGCGGTATAGAAATGAAATAAATAAATAAATAAATAAATAAATAAATAAAATTTTAACAGCCAAACTATTTAGAGCTATGACAATGAAAATGCAACAATTCAATCATGATACAAGGGGAAAGCAGTATACACTTCAGGACAGGGGTCCTCAACTGTTTTGGGTCAGTGGGCACTTTTGGAATTTTGAAAGTGTTGTGGGCACTCTCACAAAATGATGGCCATGACAGGGCCTCTCCCTTCTCAAAATGGCTGCCATGGTGGGTGTGGCCAGTCACAAAATAGCCATTTCCCAAAAGGCAAACTGGTGAGGGTCAGACACAAGTAACTTGACCAAGAAACTGAGGTACAGGCATGGTCTGAGCCTCAAATGTCAAATCACAATTTGCCCCACGTGGGTCCCAGAGGTATTACTGGGAATAAAGATGGCGCAGGAGGCCAGCACTTCACTTTGCAGTATGCTGGCCTCATACATAAAATACTTTTAATTTAAAAAAAAAATCTAAAGCAAATAAAAATAAGGCGGGATAGGGAGCATGGTGGGTGCCAAGAGAGGTGTTTGCAGGCACAAGTGTCCCCCCAGGCACCACATTCGAGACCCTCACTGTAGACATATCCAAAATACTACTGTATTTTCTGGACTTGAAAAAAAAAATTTAATGGTGGGGCGATGCTGGCTGCTGCAATACCATATATGTATGTATGTATGTATGTATATGTATATGTATATGTATATGTATATGTATATGTATATATATATATTATTTTATTTTATTTTTTTCCAAAGGATAAATACACTAAAACAGCCTTTCCCAACCTGGTGCCCTCCAAATGTGTTGGACTGCAGTTCCCATCATTCCCAACCAGTATGGCCATTGCTGGGAACCTTGGGTAAGGCTGCACTAAAAGCACACAATGGAGATTCTGTTAATTTCAGAGATTCTTACGACAATCCACTGCAATCCAAAACCTATACAGAAGGGACATAGCACTCAGTGGTGTCAGATGAGGTAGTTTTGGTCTTGTACAGCTGCAAAAGTGGCCTAAAAAAGAACAGCAGCAGCAGCAGCAGGAGAGCATTATACAGTTGTGGGAAGACACGTCATCCTCTTTCAGCACTGAATTCAAAGTACCAGAAAGACATTATGGGAACTGGAGCAAAACATGGACTCCATGTTCATCACTTCAATCTAGCAGCAAATGACGGTTTGGCATGTTTCTAACAAGTTTTAAACATGAAACATCATGTTTAAGAAGTGTTAAACATGACTCTAACAGAGACAGGCTAAATATAATCCCTTGTTCACTCTTGATTTGTAGAGAAACCATTTTCTTCCTGTTAAACATGACTCTAACACAGACAGGCTGAACAAAATCCCTTATTCTCTCTTGTTTGTAGGGAAACAATTTTTCCTTTTTTCTTTTACCTGAGTAACCCAATCTCCATGAACTTTCCAACGGATGTAAGTGACATTTGGAGAAAGAGCAGCATTCTCAAGGCCAATATTAGGAAGGTTTTCTAATTTGGGGAGCTTCTTCCATGTTCTGAAATATATGCAGAGAAGATAATTTTATCCTAGAAATATAATTAAGCATGTCCATGCTACCAGATTCTTAATTTGGCTCTTTATCCCCATAGGAAATACCTGATCTTTGTTTTGCAATTTGCAAAGGCTATAGTATTTATAGTACATTTAATGATACTACAACTAACCAAGAAATTCCTAAGACAAACCAATTCATATACACTGCAGCAGAAGAGCAACTGGCATGGCTCTCCAAAACAGCTGCCTGCCCTAGAGGCAATAGGTCCTCACAGTGAAGGGTAGGGTGGGTGGTGGTGGCCGTTCCAGAGAGCTGCACCAGCAGCTTTACTCCTGTGGCATTTGCTTCAGCAGGAGAGTGGCCACTGAGGCTCTCCAAAGCAGCTGCGTGCCCTAGGGGCATAGGATGGCAGTGGGAAACTCAGCCCTCCCAGATCTGCCACTCTTCCAGATCTTCCACCTGGGGTGAGGGATTCACCCTACCTCACGGGAGAGCCGGTCCTGCAACCAGATTCCAAAAGGGACTTTGAATGAATTCTGAAGGCAACATTCAGTAAGCACAGTTTCTCTCATGCCTACGATACTTGGATGGGAGACGCTGCACACCTGGAACTCACACCTTCCTCAAATCTCTTAAGGACAAAGCAGCACTGTGGTTTTAGAATATGGTTGCCTTACACAAGTGCATTTGTGTTACCAAGTACAACAGTCAGCATATTTAGGTATAAGTTTAGGTACATGCCCTGGTCTCCTCTCATTTAGACTACTGTAATGCGCTCTACGTGGGGTGACCCTTGAAGACGGTTCGGAAGCTGCAGCTGGTACAGAATGCGGCGGCTCGCCTGATTAAAGGCAGCCGCCGGCGAAATCACATCATTCCAGTGCTGAAGGAGTTGCACTGGTTACCAGTTGTTTTCCGGGCCAAATTCAAGGTGTTGGTTTTGACCTTTAAAACCCTATATTGTTCCGGCCCAGCCTATCTTAAGGAGCGCCTCCAGCAGCACCAGACAGGCCGCTTAACAAGATCAGTCTCGGATGGCCTTCTCTCTGTCCCATCAGCCAGGACAGCTAGACTGGTGGGGACAAGGGAGAGGGCCTTTTCTGTGGTGGCCCCCACTCTGTGGAACTCCCTCCCTAGGGAACTCTGTGATGCCCCCTCTTTAATGAGCTTCCGTCGCACATTAAAAATGCGGTTGTTCAGGCAGGCATTTGGGGTGGGTTGGGGTATTTTAGAAAATGTTTTTATTGTAGAATTTTATTGTTTTAAACTGTTTTGTTGTGTGCTGTACATCGCCCAGAGTGGCTGGGTGACCAGCCAGATGGGCGATTAATAAATTTAATAATAAATAAATAAGTTTCCAGGGTATATTCAATCAGCACAGAAAGAAAGAAGCAAATCTGAAGTAAGCTAATACAAACATTCGAAGAATAAGCCCCAGTGAGTGAGCATATTTGAGGTAAGCAAATGAATTGTTTAGAATTGCTGCCTGAGGAAATTGCACTTCCTGCCAATCAATGAGCTCACTGTTATCCATGCATACTTATTATCAGCACATGGCAAAAGCACCAATGGCAGTGACAGGAGCTCCAAATCTCCATATTAATGATGTCTCTTCTATTCATTACTTACTGTTTCGCTTCCAGGTTTGTGGCCAACACAACTGCTTAGAAAAATCTGACATCTGGAAATGCACTTCATATCCTTGCCAGGCAGTAATATTTATTTATTTATTCATTCATTCATTCATTCATTCATTTCATTTCTATACCGCTCAATAGCCAAAGCTCTCTGGGCGGTTAATTTGGCATGATTAACTGAATGCCTACTTTTATTTTCAATTTACAGTTTAAAAATGTAAGTACTTGCCTTAGGACCTCACCCACCGAGCATAAGAGCAAGATATTGACACATCCCTGCAATAGTAAAAAGAGAAAAAGGATACTCAAAACATGTAGGAAGAAGTTATGTGATTCTGTTCAGTTTCTGAAAACAAACTGCAACGAAGGTCACAATTATGCATCTTTGGAGATTTTGAACACAAAATCTTGAGAGGCATTTGGTCGTAGTAGGGTTGCTTTGCCACTGTTTTTATTGAAAGAGGTGCTGATTTTCTGCCTTTCATGTGTTAAAAAAGAGTCACAACTATATTTGGCGGGGGGGGGGGGGGGAAGGTATCGCAGACTTCTGCTCTTCCTCATTTTCCTCCTGGCCCCTGGGCTTGTTCCTATAATGCCGATGTTGACTGAACATTACACACTGTACTTCTCACTTTATGTCACCAAGACCTTGGATACATCCAGACAACAACTCCTCAATCAAGATGGCTCAAGGCATTTACTAGAAAATGCTTTGCAACATCAACAATTCTGGGGTGCAACTCTTGGAATACATGAACAGTTCTGCACCAGCACCCTCTCTGGCATTGCAAAAGGTGCACTTCTTGGAGCATATACTACTTCACTGGCCCTCCTAAAAAATATTGCCACTTGCATTGTGCAGCCCTATCAGCTCTGCTTTGCATGCTCCCAATCGGGTTCCGCAGCACAAAACCGTATAGCAGGAAATATCCTTGCAAAAAAGAAGGTGCCTTTAAACCAGGGGTAGGCAACCTGGTGCCCTCCAGATGTTTTGGACTACTGATTTTGCAGCTGAGATTGCAGCTAAACTTCCCCTCTCTGCATGACGCGCTTCATTCATTGACACAACGATAACATGATCACAAATCACATCATTCATGCCAGGTGTAGTTAGGCCTTCAGCAGCACCTGTTGCAGGTTGGTTTCTCCTCCCAATGAGTTTTAAGGCCTACACTTTTCCTAGCAAGTGGTTTTAAAATACATACCTGGTCATCACCATAAAGGATCATACATTCATCATGATCCGTGTAGCTGCATTGGAGGGGGAGGGGGAGGGGGAGGAAAAATAAGTATATCATAAAATCAGTGTTTTGTTCCAAAATGACTTGATTTCCCAAAGTCTTCCAGGGAAAAAAAACCCTGAACACATATCTAAACAAGACTCTGTAATAATGTCTGAGGTTTTAGCACAAGCTAAATGTGCATTATCCTACTTTATATGTAATTTAGAGACAGGCTATACTGCTGACCCCTTCATGGATCACTGCCTTGTTGTGGCGAAGGGGCTTGCGTAACTCAGTGAAGCCATAAGCTATGCCGTGCAGGGCCACCCAAGACGGACAGGTCATGGCAGAGAGTTCTGACAAAATGTGGTCCGCTGGAGAAGGAAATGGCAACCCACTCCAGTATTCTTGCCAAGAAAACCCCATGGAACGTATCACAAGGCTAAAAGATATGACGCCGGAAGATAAGCCCCTCAGGTCGGAAGGTGTCCAATATACTACTGGGGAAGAGCAGAGGGTATTTCCAAGTAGCGCCAGAAAGAGTGAAGCAGCTGGGCCAAAGCCGAAAGGACACTCAGCTGTGGATGTGTCTGGTGGTGAAAAGAAAGTCCAATGCTGTAAAGAACAATATTGTTTAGGAACCTGGAATGTAAGATCAATGAATCAAGGGAAGCTGGAGGTGGTCAAACATGAGATGGCAAGATTGAACATCGACATCTTGGGAATCAGCGAACTAAAATGGACAGGCATGGGCGAATTTAATTCAGGTGACCATCATATCTACTATTGTGGTCAAGAATCCCTTAGAAGAAATGGAGTAGCACTCATAGTCAACAAAAGGGTGGGAAAAGCAGTACTGGGGTACAATCTCAAAAATGATAGAATGATCTCAGTACGAATCCAAGGCAAACCATTCAACATCACAGTAATTCAAGTCTATGCCCCAACCACTGATGCCAAAGAAGCTGAGGTTGATCGGTTCTATGAAGACCTACAACACCTTCTAGAACTAACACCAAAAAAGATGTCCTCTTCATCATAGGGGACTGGAATGCTAAAGTAGGAAGTCAGGAAATCATCGGGATAACAGGCAGGCATGGCCTTGGTGTACAAAATGAAGCAGGACAAAAGCTAATAGAGTTTTGCCAAGAGAACACGCTGATCATAGCAAACACTCTTTTCCAACAGCACAAGAGATGACTCTACAGAAGGACATCACCAGATGGTCAATATCGAAATCAGATTGATTATGTCCTTTGCAGCCAAAGATGGAGAAGCTCCATACAGTCAGTAAAAACAAGACCTGGAGCTGACTGTGGCTCAGATCATGAGCTGCTTCTTGCAAAATTTCAGCTTAAATTGAAGAACGTAGGGAAAACCACTAAACCATTCAGGTATGACCTAAATCTTATCCCTTATGAATATACAGTGGAGGTGAGGAATAGATTTCAGGGATTAGACCTGATAGACAGAGTGCCTGAGGAACTATGGACGGAGGTCCGTAACATTGTTCAGGAGGCAGCAACTCAATCCATCCCAAAGAAATGCAAGAAAGCCAAGTGGCTGTCTGATGAGCCTTTACAAGTAGCTGAGGAAAGAAGGGAAGCAAAAAGCAAGGGAGAAAGGGGAAGATATATCCAACTGAATGCAGAGTTCCAGAGAATAGCAAGGAGAGACAAGAAGGCCTTCTTAAATGAACAATGCAAGGAAATCGAGGAAAACAACAGAATGGGAAAGACTAGAGATCTCTTCAAGAAAATTGGAGATTTCAAGGGAACGTTTTGTGCAAAGACGGGCATGATAAAGGACAAAGAAGGCAGGGACCTCACAGAAGCAGATGAGATTAAGAAGAGGTGGAAAGAATACACAGAAGAACTATACAGGAAAAATCTTAATGTCCTTGATAGCCATGATAGTAATGTCCTTGATAGCCATGATAGTGCGGTCACTGAACTTGAGCCGGACATCCTCGAGAGTGAAGTCAAGTGGGCCTTAGGAAGCATTAGTAACAACAAAGCTAGCGGAGATGACAGTATTCCAGCTGAGCTATTTAAAATCCTAAAAGATGATGCTGTTAAAGTGCTGCATTCAATATGCCAACAAATTTGGAACACTCAACAGTGGCCGCAAGACTGGAAAAGGTCAGTTTACATTCCAATTCCAAAGAAGGGCAACGCCAAAGAGTGTTCAAACTACCGCACAATTGCGCTCATTTCACATGCCAGCAAGGTTATGCTCAAAATCCTACAAGCTAGGCTTCAGCACTATGCGAACCAAGAACTACCGGAAGTACAAGCTGGGTTTCGAAGAGGCAGAGGAACTAGAGATCAAATCGCCAACATTCGCTGGATCATGGAGAAAGCAAGAGAATTCCAGAAAAACGTCTATTTCTGCTTCATTGACTACGCTAAAGCCTTTGATTGTGTGGATCACAACAAACTGTGGCAAATTCTTAAATAGATGGGAGTACCAGACCACCTTACCTGTCTCCTGAGAAACGTGTACGAGGGTCAAGAAGCAACAGTAAGAACCAGACATGGAACAACCGAGTGGTTCAAAATTGGGAAAGGAGTACGACAAGGCTGCATATTGTCACCCTGCTTATTTAACTTATATGCAGAGTACATCATGAGAAATGCCGGATTGGATGAATCACAGGTCGGAATTAAGATTGCTGGGAGAATTATCAACAACCTCAGATATGCAGACGATACCACCCTAATGGCAGAAAGTGAAGAGGATCTAAAGAGCCTCTTGTTGAGGGTGAAAGAGGAGAGTGCAAAAGCTGGTTTGAAACTCAACATTAAAAAAACTAAGATCATGGCATCTGGCCCCATCACTTCCTGGCATATAGAAGGGGAAGAAATGGAAGCAGTGACAGATTTTATTTTCTTGGGCTCCAAGATCACCGCAGACGGTGACTGTAGCCATGAAATTAAAAGACGCTTGCTCCTTGGAAGGAAAGCTATGGCAAACCTAGACAGCATAGTAAGAAGCAGACACATCACCTTGCCAACAAAGGTCCGTCTAATCAAAGCTATGGTTTTCCCAGTAGTAATGTATGGCTGTGAGAGCTGGACTATAAGGAAGGCTGAGCGCCGAAGAATTGATGCTTTCGAACTGTGGTGCTGGAGAAGACTCTTACGAGTCCCCTGGACTGCAAGGAGGTCAAATCAGTCAATCCTAAAGGAAATCAACCCTGAGTGCTCATTGGAAGGACAGATAGTGAAACTGAAGCTCCAATATTTTGGCCACCTAATGCGAAGAGAAAACTCTCTGGAAAAGACCCTGATGCTGGGAAAGACTGAAGGCAAAAGGAGAAGGGGACGGCAGAGGATGAGATGGCTAGATAGCATCACCGATGCAATGAATATGAACCTGAGCACACTCCGGGAGAGTGCGCAGGACAGGAAGGCCTGGCGTGCTATGGTCCATGGGGTCACGAAGAGTCGGACGCGACTGAACAACTGAACAACAATACTGCTGAACTGTCACAAAAGGTTATTTTCACATGGTTTCTGGATCCTGCGGTTTTCTGAAGCCTAACCATAGAAGAAAGTGAGGCCTTTATGCCATCAGTATCCAGCACCCTTGGGCGGCTGCTGGGACCATTAGCCCTTGGCAGGACCCACCAGGAATGCCCTCCCTACCCCCCATACATGATGGCTGGGTCTGAGATGCCGCCATTTAAAATTTTCCACAGTGCCTTTGAGTGCCCAATGTAGCATCACTCCAGGGCATTGTGGGAAATTTCTAAGGCTGTTCCCCAGACACCTGCCACACTCCCAGCCCTGCCACGTACTCCCATGACAGGAGGCACATTGTCTTTCTGACCAATGGAGGCAGGTGGGTCCGATGTCAGTGGGGCGGTGAATCCATTCTGGGCTCCAGTCAGAACTCTGAAGGAGCTATCCAAGGTGCTTCCGCACCTTGGATAGCTCCTTTAGAGTTCTAACTGGAACCTGGAGTGGATTCACCGCCCCACTGACATTGGACCCACCTGCCTCCACTGTCTCTGACATAGGAGGGGCCCCACCAGATGTCATTTTTCCAAGGGTTCCTTCAACCCCAGAGGGGTGAGTGCTCCAAAGCAAGCCTGTATTGTATCTACAAACCTTCATGTCCTGGTTCAATCAACTTTCAAAAGATTATTTCCAAGATGTAGTGAGCTATGATCTGAATATGTCAAGAGCATTTACAAGGTAGGTTCAGCAGGGCAAAATATACAAATTTAGGTTGTTTTCCTCAAACTGTTCTTTCTGAATCAGGTTCCCACCTCCACCTGTCAGAACTGGGCAGTGCTGCACATGATTTTACTCTGTCACAATCCCCAGCTTTGCTCATCTCTAAACGTGGGAATCCAAACAACCAGTTTATTTATATTTAATATTTATTAAAATAATTGCACCCTGCTGATTCACCATAGAGGCCCCCAAGTAAGCTAACAATACAAAAAATAAAATAAAACTAAAACAATTTAAAATGCTTTAAAATGCAGCTAAAAATACACAAACAAACAAACCCCTGATAGAAAAACACAGCAGCAAAAACAAGGAGCAGTACATCAGACAATAATCTCCCCATCAGTAGTAATGCCAAACAACAGTCAATTTCTACCCAGTACAAAACCCCTCCAAATTAGGCAGGATTTTGCCAGCCATCAAAAGGAAAGCAGCAACAGGATCAATAATGCACTCCACAGACTAGGTGCCATGACCAAAGAAGTCCTGTTTCATGTTACCACCTGCTGTACTTTAGACAGTGAGGAACATAGAGTAGGGTGGCCATATGTCCTACTTTACAGAGAACAGTCCCCTATTTGAAAGGCTATCAGAGGACGGACCTCTATTTCAAGGTGTCCTCTATCTGATGAACTGTCCATGTCCCAGTCCACATCTGGCTTAAAGTCAAATAACCATAAGGAGGGAGAGTGGCTGGTGTCAGGAGTGCCCTTGCTGCCTTCTGAAATCCTCAAGTAGCCAGAATCAACATGCAGACAATAGAGCTCTTTTCCAAGGCTTTATTTCCATTCAACCTAATGACACTCACAGATGCTAACTGTCTGAGCCTAAGAGGAAAACTTAAGAGAGCAGCCTACCAGGGGAATCTAGCCTTAGAGAATCAGTTGGTCTCCGTTTGGAGGGAAAGGGCAGGAAGCCTCTGAATTTAAGGGCTAGGAGGAGAGAGTCCATCCCTTTCCCGTGGGGCATCGGGGCGCAGCTGTTGTCGTCGCGCCAAGCGGGCTGAGCGCCTCCTCTCAGCGCCTGCCATCTCCCACTTGTCCCTGCGCTGGCACCTGGCGTCCAGAAGCTCCAGTTGTCCCTCCCTCTCCCTGCCAGGGTCACCGTCACTCTCAGGAACGTGAGCAGGCAGGGGCTCTCCCTCCAGCTGCGCCTCTCAACAGCACGCGTTCCTCTCCCACGGTTTCTATCTCTTCCTCAGAGTCAGAACTGCTTTGGGGCTCTATGGGCTCCAATCCAACCCTGACAGCTGGTCTTGGAAGTGGCCCATCAACAGTTAGCACCTGGAGAGCAGACTGAGCTGGTCACAGTCTCCCCCCACCCCCCATGGTGAAATATATTGTATTTCCGTTCAAATTACAGTAGTTATCTCTACATCTGCATCCATACATATAAAGTAGGATATGCAAATTTTATACAAATCTCTGTCCTCTTTTGCGGGGATGCATTTCCTTTTTTTTGGCAATGCATAAGTGACCATCCTAGAGTAGAGAGAGCCTCTGTGTCTGGATAGGTTCATATGGAAGGAGCCGATACTTCAGATAAATTATCTAGAACCAGGTGAGGGCTTTAAAGGTCAAAAGCAGCACCTTAAATTGGCCCCAAAAGCAAATAGGCAACCAATGAAGATGAAACACTATCAGAGTAATGAAGATGCCCCGTACTGTGCTGTCGCAGAGCATCTGATGTAGCATTGCTTTGGGACTGATGGCTTCTCTACATCGTGGAAAAATCCTGCAGCCTTACTGGGGTGTTCTGTTTCCATTTCCAAGGCGTGATTACGATGGCCTCCTTTAGATGACGAACATGTGACATGGAACTGAAAATGCCCTTTCTGGGCAGCCTTACCAGGGTTTTATATACTTTCAATGAAACACCATCATCTAGTGGCCAAATTATAGCTCTACACTAGCATTACTTGATGGCAATATCCCACTTTTAAAAAATTCCAGCTTATCTCCAATCTTTTTGAAAGCAGGATAAACAGGGAAAAGTGCGGGAGATAGTCTGGAAGTTGATGACATCATTCATTCATTCATTCATTTATTATTGCATTTATATCCCGCATTTTTTCCTCTTGCAAGGAACCCAAGGCGGCTTACATTATCCTCCTCCTCTCCATTTTATCCTCACAACAACAACCCTGTGAGGTAGGTTGGGCTGAGAGTGTGTGACTGGCCCAGAGTCACCCAGTGAGCTTCCATGGCCGAGTGGGGACTAGAACCCGGATCTCCCAGCTCCGAGTCCAACACTCTTGCCACTACACCACACTGGCTCATGTAAAGGACTCGCAAACATCCATGAGTGGCCAATCACAAGTGTGCAATAAATTGCTTGTGTAGAGACACTCATAGTGGGAAAATTAAAATGGCAACTTTTAATAGGCTACCAACCAACTCAAGGAGGCCCAGGGCTGTCATCAGTGCCAGTGCAGCTGTATGAGGGTGCCAGATACTAATGCCAGGCCTGCTTAGGAGTCCCCCATAAACTAATCTGAGTTTGAAGAGGGTTATGGGATATAAATGTAATAGTAGGTATAGCCACATACATACATAAAAGTATGTAATGATTATCTGCTGATAACCGACATATGACATGAATTTGGAATGGCTTACCAGTAATCCAGGTTCAAAGGTATAGCTTCCAAACCACTAATCTGAAGGTAGGGTTCAAAGTTGGAGCTCTCATAGAGCTGAAGTTCACGATCCCTGTGACAAAATTAAAATATTATATCTTTTATCATCACGGGCTGCACAGGTTCATTTCCCGTAATACAGTGTGCAGTAGATGTGAAAAAGGCAAATTCCATGTTATGATAATTAGGAAAGGGATTAAAAATTGAAATGCCAATATCATAATGCTGTATGCCCCTGCAGTGGGCTTCCAGAATTTAGAGGTGCGGAGATAATGATAAGCCAGATCCACGTTTGTTTACAAGGAGACTTTATTGAGTACTTACAGCGCACAGGCGTACCCAATGGTTGGATCAGACAGCTTCTCTGAACCCAGAGTCCAGGGGTAACATGGGTTTTATACCGTACATGTTAGCAGTGAGGCAGCATGACAGAAGCAAGCGTTAATCATCTGCAACTTTCCCAGCATAGACTAACAGTGCTTGTTCAGAAAGAAAACTATCAAAACTTTCCCAGCACAGACACCTGTAGGTTTAAGACAAACAGAGCTTCACTTCCTAGGTACATCCAAGACTCTGATAAGATACCAGAGCTTGTTAGCATGGAATGTGCTGAGGCAGTGATATCAACCTCTGAGTCATCTTACCAGCCAAGAGACCCACCTTGCAAGAGAATTGCACTAATAATGAACCAAAGCAGAGAGCATTATGGATCTCTAGGCCCCTCTAAAACTACTGGTGACTTGGTTACAGGCCTGGGGCCATTACAAATGCCCGTATGGAAATCAATGGGTTGATCACACTTGGAATACTGTTGAAGTTCTTGTCACTGCACCTCAAAAAAGATATTGTTGACCTGGAAAAAAGTGCAGGAAAGGGCAACCGAATGACCAGAGGAGCCGCAGCAACTCCCCACAAGGAAGGGTTGCCATGTTCGGGGCTTCTTAGTTTAGAAAAAAAGTAAGAGGGGGACATGAGGTGGTTTGTACAACTATAGATGGTGTGGAGGAATCTAGATATCTCTCATAATACTAGAACATTCTCAGGATTCCCCTTATGACCTGGACTCCCTGAGCAACTCCTTACGGATCTCTTGCCTCCTTACGAGTCCCACCTTCCTTCTTTTACCTTCCGCTTTCCAGTAATGTGGGGTTTAGGCTGAAGACATGGGGTAATTGACACACCAGAAACTTGGGGTTTAACCACAACAGTTTATTGGTAAATTTAAAGCAAACAATAACAACTAAAGGTATTTACACAATATTGCTGAGTGATACAAAAGGCCTTCATAGAAAATAAAAGTTGCAAAATGCAAGTTCCTTTTCCCTAGCTGTCCTTAGACTCCTCTAGGCTGCTCCTTCCTGCTCTGATCTTCTGACTCTGCTCTCACTGCTCTGACCTTTCAAATTCTCCCTTTTGATACCCTCCTCCCCCAAAACCAAAAGTACTGCTTCAGATCTGAAGAAATAACACTTAACTGGGGAATTGAAACAGAAACTTAACTGGAGAAATGAAACTACTCTTCTCAGGACTACCCCCTCCCAACAAAAAACTCTAGGCCTCTAAGCCTAAGCTTTCCTCCCTTTGCCTCTGTAGGCCTCAAACCTTCACAGTCATCCAATGAAGCTGAATGGTGGGATATTCAGGATAAACAAAACGAAGCACTCATACAGTGCATAGGAAAACTACAGAATTTGCTTCCACAATATTTGGTGATGGCCACTAACCTGAACGAACTTTAAAAGGGGATTAGACAGATTCATGGAGGATCTGAATATCAGTGGCTAAAGAAAAATAACTGGGGAAGGCTATTGCCCTCTCATGGTCTATTTGTGGTCTTCCCAGCGGCATCTGGTTGTCCACTATGGGAAACAGGATGCTTATCAAGAGGGACCTTTGATCTGATCCAGCAGAACTCTTCTTACGTTAAATTTGGGGATACACTTTACATCAAGAAAATGGTTTCAGGGTAAAATTCCTCCCCTCAACACCATGGTCTTGATCTGAACTGAGGGACTTCTGTAGCTGCTATAAAACGTCTATTTCTGCTTCATTGACTATGCTAAAGCATTTGATTGTGTGGTTCACAACAAACTGTGGCAAATTCTTAAATAGATGGGAGTACCAGACCACCTTACCTGTCTCCTGAGAAACCTGTACGAGGGTCAAGAAGCGACAGTAAGAACCGGACATGGAACAACCAATTGGTTCAAAATTGGGAAAGGAGTACGACAAGGCTGCATATTGTCACCCTGCTTATTTAAGTATATGCAGAGTACATCATGAGAAACGCTGGGTTGGATGAATCACAGGTCGGAATTAAGACTGCCGGGAGAATTATCAACAACCTCAGATACACAGACGATACCACCCTAATGGCAGAAAGCGAAGAGGATCTAAAGAGCCTCTTGCTTGAAGGTGAAAGAGGAGAGTGCAAAAGCTGGTTTGAAACTCAACATTAAAAAAACGAAGATCATGGCATCTGGCCCCATCACTTCCTGGCATATAGAAGGGGAAGAAATGGAAGCAGTGACAGCTTTTATTTTCTTGGGCTCCAAGATCACTGCAGACGGTGACTGTAGCCATGAAATTAAAAGACGCTTGCTCCTTGGGAGGAAAGCTATGGCAAACCTAGACAGCATAGTAAGAAGCAGAGATATCACCTTGCCAACAAAGATTCGTATAATCAAAGCTATGGTTTTCCCAGTAGCAACGTATGGCTGTGAGAGCTGGACTATAAGGAAGGCTGAGTGCCAAAGAAATGATGCCTTCGAACTGTGGTGCTGGAGAAGACTCAAGTCCCCTGGACTGCAAGGAGGTCAAATCAGTCAATCCTAAAGGAAATCAACCCTGACTGCTCATTGGAAGGACAGATACTAAAGCTGAAGCGCAAATATTTTGGCCACCTAATGCGAAGAGAAAACTCCCTGGAAAAGACCCTGATGCTGGGAAAGATTGAAGGCAAAAAGAGAAGGGGACGGCAGAGGATGAGATGGCTAGATAGCATCACCGATGCAATGAATATGAACTTGAGCACACTCCGGGAGAGAGCGGAGGACAGAAAGGCCTGGCATGCTATGGTCCATGGGGTCACGAAGAGTCGGACACGACTTAACAACTGAACAACAACAAAGAAAAAGGAGATCTGGTCACAGATCTCAGTGATCGCTAGTTAGGCCTTGAGTCATAGCTCAGAGTCTTAGGGTGGAATCCTATACATGGCTGGCTGGCTGGGGAAAGCTGAGAGTTGTAGGACTTTTTTCTGTCTAAACATGCATAGGATTGTTCCTTTAGTCACTGCACCAGCTTTCCAATGCCATCCAAGGTCCCAGACTATTTTGTTTATGCAGCTTTTCCCAGTGAATCCCAACCCCAAAAGAAATCCTGATAAAAGGCTTTAATTTTATTTTGTCTGTATATGATACTTACCCAGTTCCCAGAATTAATTTATTGTAAGGTGTCATGACAGTGAAATCCATCAACGACTTTGATTTTTTGTGCGTTTTCTCCTAAAAGAGCAATCAAAAAACAGTTAAATACTGCTTGCCATTTCTGAATCACAAATACAACAAATTAGGCTTACATCTTTTCAAAAGAAAATTAGACAAAAATAACTGGAGAAGACAGGATGAATGAGGAGGGAGCTTTTATTTTAAGACTAGTGAATGGACCCGGGTTTGCACAGGTTGGAATAGCCCATAGTTTGATACAGGAAAGTATTCAAGTAAACTTACACAGTTGTCAGAGCTGGACACATTGTGCCTGCCGCATGTGGGGGAAGCCACAGCCGCTGGCACCACTGGGCACAGCCCCTGCCATGCTGCATGCCGGTAGCCCCCTGAGGGAGGGGTCTGTCCAATCCATTCCCCTGAGGGAGGGCTGCCTCACAGCAGGGGGTGGGGAGGAGGGCCGGAATATAACTCTGTCCTTCGGCCTACTAATCTTCCCTTGCTTCATACTGTGTGGGCTGCAAATCTATGTGATGGTTAGGGAAGTCTGCCCCTCGTGGCTGAAGGTGTTACTGCAGGCTCCAACCACATGGACACATTTAAATTATTTAAATGTATTAATGCATTTTAAAAACAAAACAACCCCAAGGTGTGCACCTCTAGGTTCCCCTTAGTATGCATGCCAGGTTTTAGGTGTCTAGGTTTCACAGTCCTGGTGGTATGGCATTGATAACTGGATGGATAGACAGACACACATCCTTTTATTGTAAAAGAGGGAGCTCCCATTAGGGTGCAATCCTATCCAGATAGGCGGCCGCCTCCAAACTCGGAGGGGACCTTCTATCCAAAGCAGGGCAGGAGAAGCACAGAGGGGATTGTTCCCTCTGCACTTCTCCTACCCTGCATTTTTGGCTAGAGAGCCGATTGTGGCTGTCTAGCCGTGGGAGGTCAGAGCGGGGAAGGAGGCTGCTGTATGACACATTGGATGTGTTGTACAGGCATTTCCACCATCCCCACCCCGGAACACCCCCTTTTTGGCCACTCCGTGCTCCTTTTGTGAGCACGGAGGATGGGGCTGTTCTGCACTGCCTCGGAGGCAGCGCAGAAGTGGGATGAGGTCGGTTCCCGGGCTCCAAGGTCGGTTCCCAGATAACAAAATATCCTATGGCCATCTAGCTGCTGTCTAGTGGCCATAGGATTGCTCCCTTAGTGAGTCACATAGGGAAGATTTATTTGGGATATCTAAAATGTATCTACATTGGAAACAATATACCATAAGTCTTAAAGACAATTGGGGAGAGATGGATTAGGGTTTGAGGGGGTCAATTTGAATGACTGGGGGCCGGGTAAGAAGCACCTTCGGTGAGAAGCACCTTTCGTGCCACCACTCCCCCCCCCCCACACACACACATTTTGCAGCTTTTTTATTATTTATAGTAATTGTTATATGTGTAGTGCTTGGTAATGTTTTGTTGTTGTTCAGTCGTTCAGTCGTGTCCGACTCTTCGTGACCCCATGGACCATAGCACGCCAGGCTTTCCTGTCCTGCGCTCTCTCCCGGACTGTGCTCAAGTCCATATTCATTGCATCGTTGATGCTATCTAGCCATCTCATCCTCTGCCATCCCCTTCTCCTTTTGCCTTCAATCTTTCCCAACATCAGGGTCTTTTCCAGTGACTTTTCTCTTTGCATTAGGTGGCCAAAATATTTGAGCTTCAGCTTCAGTATCTGTCCTTCCAATGAGCAGTCAGGGTTGATTTCCTTGAGGATGGACTGATTTGACCTCCTTGCAGTCCAGGGGACTCGTAAGAGCCTTCTCCAGCACCACAGTTCGAAAGCATCGATTCTTCAGCGCTCAGCCTTCCCTATAGTCCAGCTCTCACAGCCATACGTTGCTATTGGGAAAACCATAGCTTTGATTATACGAACCTTCGTCGGCAAGGTGATGTCTCTGCTTCTTACTATTCTGTCTAGGTTTGCCATAGCTTTCCTCCCAAGGAGCAAGCGTCTGTTAATTTCATGGCTACAGTCACCATCTGCGGTGATCTTGGAGCCCAAGAAAATAAAATCTGTCACTGCTTCCATTTCTTCCCGAAGTGATGGGGCCAGATGCCATGATTTTAGTTTTTTTAATGTTGAGTTTCAGACCAGCTTTTGCACTCTCTGCTTTCACCCTCAACAAGAGGCTCTTTATATCCTCTTCGCTTTCTGCCATTAGGGTGGTATCGTCTGCGTATCTGAGGTTGTTGATAATTCTCCCAGCAATCTTAATTCCGACCTGTGATTCATCCAACCCAGGGTTTTTCATGATGTACTCTGCATATAAGTTAAATAAGCAGGGCGACAATATGCAGCCTTGTCATACTCCTTGCCCAATTTTATCGGTTGTTCCATGTCCGGTTCTTACTGTTGCTTCTTGACCCTCGTACTGGTTTCTCAGGAGTCAGGTAAGGTGGCCTGGTACTCCCATCTCTTTAAGGATTTGCCACAGTTTGTTGTGATCCACACAAACAAAGGCTTTAGCGTAGTCAATGAAGCAGAAATAGAAGTTTTTCTGGAGTTCTCTTGCTTTCTCCATGATCCAGCGAATATTGGCGATTTGATCTCTAGTTCCTCTGCCTCTTCAAAACCCAGTTTGTACGTCCAGTAGTTCTCGGTTCATATACTGCTGAAGCCTAGCTTGTAGGATTTTGAGCATAACCTTGCTGGCATGTGAAATGAGCGCAATTGTACGGTAGTTTGAGCACTCTTTGGCATTGCCCTTCTTTGGAATTGCAATGTGAACTAACCTTTTCCAGTCTTGTGGCCGCTGCTGAGTGCTCCAAATTTGTTGGCATATTGAGTGCAGCACTTTAACAGCATCACCTTTTAGGATCTTAAATAGCTCGGCTGAAATACTGTCATCTCCCCTAGCTTTGTTGTTACTAATGCTTCCTAAGGCCCACTTGACTTCACTCTCTACGATGTCCGGCTCAAGTTCAGTGACAACATCAGGGACATTCAGATCTTTCCTGTATAGTTCTTCTGTGTATTCTTTCCACCTCTTCTTAATCTCATCTGCTTCTGTTAGGTCCCTGCCTTCTTTGTCCTTTATCATGCCTGTCTTGGCACAAAACATTCCCTTGATATCTCCGATTTTCTTGAAAAGATCTCTAGTCTTTCCCATTCTATTGTTTTCTTCGATTTATTTGCATTGTTCATTTAACAAGGCCTTCTTGTCTCTCCTTGCTATTCTCGGGAAATCTGCATTCAGTTGGATATATCTTCCCCTTTCTCCCTTGCTTTTCGCTTCCCTTCTTTCCTCAGCTACTTGTAAAGCCTCATCAGACAGCCCCTTTGCTTTCTTGCATTTCTTTTTCTTTGGGATGGATTTCGTTGCTGCCTCCTGAACAATGTTACGGACCTCCGGCCATAGTTCCTCAGGCACTCTGTCTATCAGGTCTAATCCCTGAAATCTATTCCTCACCTCCATTGTATATTCATAAGGGATATGATTTAGGTCATACCTGAATGGTTTAGTGGTTTTCCCTACGTTCTTCAATTTAAGCCGAAATTTTGCAAGAAGAAGCTCATGATCTGAGCCACAGTCAGCTCCAGGTCTTGTTTTTACTGACTGTATGGAGCTTCTCCATCATTGGCTGCAAAGTACATAATCAATCTGATTTCGATATTGACCATCTGGTGATGTCCATGTGTACAGTCGCCTCTTGAGCTGTTGGAAAAGAGTGTTTGCTATGAGCAGCGTGTTCTCTTGGCAAAACTCTATTAGCCGTTGTCCTGCTTCATTTTGTACACCAAGGCCATGCTTGCCTGTTATCCTGGTGATTTCTTGACTTCCTACTTGAACATTCCAATTCCCTATGATGAGAAGGACATATTTTTTTGGTGTTAGTTCTAGAAGGTGTTGTAGGTCTTCATAGAACCGATCAACCTCATCTTCTTCGGCCTCAGTGGTTGGGGCATAGACTTGAATTACTGTGATGTTGAATGGTTTGCCTTGGATTCGTACTGAGATCATTCTATCGTTTTTGAGTTTGTACCCCAGTACTGCTTTTCCCACCCTTTTGTTGACTATGAGTGCTACTCCATTTCTTCTACGGTATTCTTGCCCACAGTAGTAGATATAATGGTCACCTGAATTAAATTTGCCCATGCTTGTCCATTTTAGTTTGCTGATTCCCAAGATGTCGATGTTCAATCTTGCCATCTCATGTTTGACCACCTCCAGCTTACCTTGATTCATTGATCTTACATTCCAGGTTCCTAAACAATATTGTTCTTTACAGCATCAGACTTTCTTTTCACCCCCAGACACATCCACAGCTGAGTGTCCTTTCGGCTTTGGCCCAGCCACTTCACTCTTTCTGGAGCTACTTGGAAATTCCCTCTGCTCTTCCCCAGTAGTATATTGGGCACCTTCCAACCTGAGGGGCTCATCTTCTGGCATCATATCTTTTAGCCTTGTGATACGTTCCATGGGGTTTTCTTGGCAAGAATACTGGAGTGGGTTGCCATTTCCTTCTCCAGTGGACCACATTTTGTCAGAACTCTCCACCATGACCTGTCCGTCTTGGGTGGCCCTGCACGGCATAGCTTATGGCTTCACTGAGTTATGCAAGCCCCTTCGCCACAACAAGGCAGTGATCCATGGAGGGGTTGGTAGTGTTACCCCAACCTAAAACCTTGTTCCTCTATTTTTTTATGTAGAACAAATGACATCAAACTGGAAATTGAAAAAGAAACATACTTGAAAGCTAATTGATGAAAGTTCCATTTTGTAGTAAGCAATCAAACAATCTGTGGAACTGTGAAAGACGGTTTAGGGTGCAATCCTATGCATGTTTAAGACAGAAATAAGTCCTACCGCTCCCAGCATTCTTCAGCCAGCGTTATTTCTGTCTAAACATGCATAGGATTGAGCCCTTAAGATACTTACCAGCGGTGGGGGGTTCGCCCTATAGGGCTCACTGCAAATAGTACACTCAAAAACATGGAATTACAAAGTTCAGTCTGACACAAATTTCAGCCCAGGCTATGCGCCCAGCTCACCCACCACTTAGACCAGCCCTGACTGGGGAATTCAAGTGAAGCAGGAGGAACTTTTAAAATGTCTGTTTGCCTAAGGGACAGGGTGATGCTGGGAAAGACTGAAGGCAAAAGGAGAAGGGGACGGCAGAGGATGAGATGGCTAGATAGCATCACTGATGCAATGAATATGGACTTGAGCATGCTCCAGGAGAGAGCGCAGGACAGGAAAGCCTGGCGTGCTATGGTCCATGGGGTCACGAAGAGTCGGACACGACTGAACAACAACAACAACAAAGGGACAGGGTGCAGTACAACCTGAGATAAATAAATCAATAATCCTGAAAACCACAAAATGTAAAAATGTGACATACAAACACCATCTTGCTTCGTTTTAACTTGAGCTGCGGTGACCAGAAGGAAATATTTCCATCTTCTCGGGCTGTTATTAATGTGCTATCTGACAGTGAGCAAATGCGCAGCACAGGCTCTCCATGTGGTATCTCTTGTATTGTAGCAGGAAGTGAAAAGGCCATCTCTTTCAATCGGGTCGATGCCCCATCCTGCTCAGTGCATTCCAGCTGCATATATGTGCAGAAGTCATGCTAGTTACAGGGGGGGAAAGAATCAGTCATTATCTAAGCCCTGGGTAGCCATGATGTGTGATCCGGGCCACTGTATTCAGTAAGGCTTATTCCCAAGTAAATGTGCACACAAGAGTAACCTAAAGCTGCTTCCCGATGAGGGCTTTATTATGAAATTGCCCAGGGGATCCAGATGGCGGCATCTTCTATTTATAACTCTCCTGTGTTTTCCCACTGCTTGTTTCATCTTTTTTCTTACCAGAAAAAAATCCATTAAGGAGGAAAAGATGGAATAACTGCACAGTGCCTTCTGGTTGGTAGTGCTAGGAATCCTGTCTAGAAATACCCTAAGCCAGTCTTCCCCAACTGGCCCCCTCTAGATGTTTTGGACTACATAGCCCATCATCCCCAATGATCGACCATTCTGGCTGGGGCTGATGGGACTCAGTCAAAACATCTCGAGGGTACCAGGCTAGAGAAGGCTGCCCTAAGCCATTTTTCCATCATAAATACAGCAATGCCAAGTGGAGTCCACCTTGGTACCTTATGGTGCAGGGGTATGGCACAAACTACAGAAGCACAGCCCTTGTCTTACCACTAAGAATTTCAGTGTCCACAGCTCAAGGAAGATGCAATCCTATATATATCCACTCAGAAGTTCAATGGGTTTACTCCCAGGTAAGTGCAATTAGGATAGCAGCCTCAATATTTATTCTTTCTTTCTTTCTTTCTTTCTTTATTACATTTCTATACTGCCCAATAGTTGAAGTTCTCTGGGCGGGTCACAAAAATTAAAACACAGGTACAGCATAAAAACAATATAAAATATAAAACCATTAAAACTACACTATAAAAGTACAATCAGCATAAAACCTAGCAACAGTGCAGAGATTTAAAATACAGATACAAATTTAAAACAGCAGAGCAAAAAGACTAGAACGCTAAAATGCTAAAACTCCTGGGAAAATAAGGTCTTCACCTGGCGCCGGAAAGAGTACAATGTAGGCACCAGGCAAACCTCTCTAGGGAGCTCATTCCACAGCTGGGATGCCTCACTTGCTTTGGCAGGGGCTCTGAGTAGACATATATAGGATTGTGCTGTAATTGTACTTTGAGTATTTTCCTCCGAGGGCTTCCTTTTATCAGTAAAGAACCTGTGGACAGCCTCTGGCAAAGTAAAGGACTGTTGCAAGGGGAGTGAGGGAGGAGAAACATCTGTTTAATCCTTTCCCAACTGTTCAGAATCTCCCCCCCAACACACACACACACACACACACACCAAGTTACTATTCTCCCTTCACCTCTCTGGGAGAGGTTCTGAAAGGTAAAAGATACAAGTCCCCATATATTTACTTCACAGAGAAAAACAGGGGGGCGAGGTGTCTGTGCGTGAGAGACAGAGAGAGGGATTTTGAGCCAACTCAAAGGAAAAGGATAAGCAGTCACTTCCCCTTCACCAGTCAATCCTCTACTTAATCCCTTGGTTGAAGAGAATCACAGCACCTTCTTTAGTGCAAGGTATTACAGGGAAATACATTTAAATTTCTTAATCTCCATGAACCTGGGGAACCTGGATTTGGCATCCTCTTTTTAGTCTTTCCAACTAGCGCTGTGCTTTATTTATCTCCAGTAGACCCTTCTTCATTTCTCACTTCTTCACAGCCCCGTCTTAGCAATTCAACAATTTTTTTCTTAGATCTGCTTGTCCCATTGGTTCCAAAATACACACTTACTCTATTGGATTTGGTTTAGGAAGAATGATGGACAGTCAGCTGTGAATTTGCACGGAGTCATACGCAATCTCTAGGGGCATAGGTATACTGATTCACTAGAGCATTTAGCAATTTTTATGAAGTTATTGGTTCTCATAGCTGTATTCCCATACAGTGAAGGCCAAGTTTTTGCTACTAACAGCACTTACAGACAATGCACAGTAATTGCTCTTCACAGTGTGTACCTTCTTGCTGATAAGGATGCTTCTTTCTATGCTGTGAGAAATTAATTTTTTTGCCAAGAAAGAAGGCCTTCATAAAGGGGGGGGGGGCAGTGTGTGTGCTTTCTGACAGTTTTTTGACTCAGTGAGACATGCTCTATAAAATCCTGAGCAGATTGGCCTGTTACCTGTTCTCTTCTAAGAGGGGGGAGGTGCACCTCCTGCTCAGAAAACCAACCCTGGGATGGCAACCGTCACTTCTTTGGGAACCGGAGTGACTGCAGCTGGGGGGCATATGTAAATTCTTTCCTTGTTTTTATTCTCTGGATCCATTTTCCATCAATAAACTCTATCATTCTTTCGCACAAGTAGACTTGAGTCATATTGGTACCTTCACATCTGTTTAGTGTGTGGGTCCTGACCGGACCAGGCCCCAGCTTTAAGACACTTACCCACTGAATCCTGCCAGTTGCAGAATAGTCTATTTTCATGAAAAGCTTTTCTATTTGTTCATCACTCTGTAGAAGGAAAAGAATGTGCATAATAAATTTTCCATACACATAGGGTCAAGATTTCATGAGATACCTTTTCTTGAGGCCTATACCTAGAAAGGACCAATGGGTTCCATCCAGTAAATGGGAAGTACCAAAAAAAAAAAAAAATGGTGGCGACAACAAAGACTAAGGGTGCAATCCTATGCATGTTCAGACAGAAAAAGTCCTACAGCTCCCAGCATCCCCCAGCCAACCATGTCAAAGCAAAAGCTGGAAGAATTTCACCCATCCCATCCCTTGCCTCTGGCATTAAGCTGTGCAATTTTCAAATAGTAGTTCACTTACTACATTATGTGATCCCATGCATTTCTTTAATGTGCATGTGAAGTCTTCCACATCCAGAGATTTATGCCCATTAATTTCTAACTCCTGGAAGCAGATAAAGCAACAGGATAACATAACGTGGTGTTATAAAGCAGTAAACTTGACGAGACGGTAGCCCAACTTTTCAAAGCATGGTTTCATTGTGCTGCCGTTTCTTTCTCCCTGAATAATTATAATGTGTAAGCAAAGCTGACTGCAAAAATAAAGCATAAACACATTTCATATTCCCTGTCTTCACCAAAAATGAGGGCAGGAGTTCAAGGGGACTCTCACCTGCTTTCACTATCACACGGCAGATCTATTTCACTCATAGGATTACCGATTTTTTATTCTGTCCTGTAGCTGTCCTTTTAACAGCAGCTTGATGTGTAGGAAATAGCATATTACAATTGTCAGCTCCATATCATGAGAAGCTTCACCTGCCAATTTCTGAGTCTCCGGCTTAAATCAAGTTAAAGACACAACAGGAGCCCAGGTCACTTTTTCCAGTCAGTTGGCAACCCTGCTGTCTCCCCACATAATGTTTCTCACTCACACGGAAGTAGCTAGTAGTGGGTTCAGCCAATTTTGCTGAAAGAATTCCCTCCACCCCATGTCAAAGCCAGAACACACTCAAGAGGAACGGCTAGAAGTCCATGAAGCTAGAACTCCGAAGGGATCTATCGTATTTGATGATAAGGAGGTGTGTCAGACCCTGAGGATGTGACTGGGCCTTAGGATAAGTGGGTGGCTTTTGCAGCAGTTGGATAAGGACACAAAAGGTGTATGGTTGGTGGGAAAGAGGAGGTAGAGGACAAGGATGCAGATGAGGGCTGGTAGGGTGGCCATGTGTCCTACTTTATAGAAGACAGCTCTCTATCTGAACAGTTCTCAGAGGACAGCCCTCTGTGGGAGGGCTGTTCAGTCCAAGTCTGATTTAAAGGTAAGGAACCATAACCATACCACAAATTATGCAGTCGAGTTTCCCACATTTGGGGAAATCGCAGGGGTCAGCACACCCGGAGTGCAATGGATGAGCCTCACCCTGGGAAAACCACCTTCATGATCATGGTGTCTCCCCTGCCATGCTCTGGGAGAGAGCGGAGGACAGGAAGGCCTGGCGTGCTATGGTCCATGGGGTCACGAAGATTCAGACATGACTTAACGGCTGAACAACAACAACAACAACAACCATAAGAAGGGAAAGTAGCAGGGGCCTTGAATTTGCCCATCAACCATTAGCACCTGGACAGCAGACTGAACAGACTCACAGGTCACCTGGTCACAGTCTTCACTGTGGTGAGATGTACTATATTTAACTTATTGTGATTATTTCTAAATACACATCTAAATATATAATTTAGCATATTTATTTATTTAAAACATTTATTGGCCGTCTTGCAGGGCAGAAGCCCTCCCAAGGCAGCTTTCAGCAATAAAATACATAAAAACAGTTAAAATATAAAAAGCGATAAAAAACCAGGAACAACAACAATAGTAACAACAACAGCAGCAGTCATATCAAGAGAAGGCCAAGGTAAAGTAATATGTTTTCAAGGCCTTCTTAAAAGCCTACAATGATGGAGCATGTCGGACCTGCGATGGCAACTTGTTCCAAAGGTGTGTGGGGCCACTGCAGAGAAGGCCCTCTCACGTGTGGTCACCCACCTGACTGCTCTCATGGGTGGGCAGATGAGAAGAGCTCTCTCTTTCTGATCTTAAAGTGCAGGCAGGCTGATATGGGTGAAGACAGTCCTTCAAGTAACTTGTCCCAAACCATTTAAGTCTTCAAAGGTCAAAACCAGCACTTTGATTTGGGCTCGGAAACATACCAGTAACCAGTGCAGCTGGCACAGTATAGGCATTAGGTAATCAAAGTGCCTCGCCCCCACCAATACTTGTGCAGCCACATTCTGCATGAGCTGAAGTTTCTGAATCATCTTCAAAGGCAGCCTCACATACAGAGCATTATAGTAGTCCAGCCTGGATGTCACCAGTGCATGGATAAGTGAGGCAAAGTCCATCCTGTCCAGATAGGGCCTCAGTTGGTGTACCAGCCTAAGCTGGTAAGAAGCACTCCTGGACACCGCAGCCACCTGGGCATCCCCAATTAGCTTAGAAGGACTCCCAGTCTGCACACGTGGCCTTTTAGGGGGAGTGCAACCCAATATGTAAAATTAATACAAATCTATGTCCTCTTTTGTCCTCTTTTTTGGCGATGTATTTTCTCTTTTTTGGCTATGTGTAAGTGGTCACTGGAGAACTGGTCTGGGCCTGTACATATATTATTGAGGCCACAAAATCCTGTCAAGGATCATTTCTGTCTTAAGTATACCCAAACTGTTATCTTGTCTTGTGCTACATCAGCGATGATTACATTGCTCTCTGGCTAACACAAATCTCTCAACAATATCCATGAGCTGAAACATGAACATCCTCCCTCAATATTTCATTACATTAAATACAAAACAATTCTGAGGTGTAAATACAAAAGCATATCACAAGTTAAAAAGAAGTCATTGTGAAACTGGTATTAGAAAAAAGTTTCTTTCCACTGAAATAATACACAACGATATGTGTGATTTCATGAGGATGGTCATACCTGAAAGGCTGCGTGTAGCTTCTGAAGCTGTTCAAGAGTTACCTGCTGCTCAATCTTGCCAAGACAAAAAGCAAAATGGAATCATTAAAATATTATATCCACAGGTCCTTTTTAGGACTCTGAGGCACCCAAGGATTGAATGTTCTTTGAGAATGTTCCCTTCCATTCTGCACCATTAGTCAATGTCATTTTTGCAGGGGCAACTTATTGGTTTCCCCCACGAAATTTGGGGAAGGGGGTATCATTTTACTGTGCTCGGTGTCAAGACCTACTATCTGGAGTGGTGTAGTGGTAAATTTTGACATCCAGGAACTCATCATGACAGTCCCCACACCCACATCGCCAAAGAGGGTCCCAAATTGGAGGTAGCTGTGTTGATTCCTACCACCAATTCTAGCACTTTTCCTCTCCACCAGAAACAGGCAGTTTATAAAGCTACTGGGTCTTAATTGCCCATTGAAGACCAAGCCACCCCAAAATATTTTGCATTACAACTGGGAACAATACATTGTTGCTGGGAAAAATCCCCAGCTACTACGAGAATCCAGTTACGTTCTGCTGAGTCAGGACTTCAGATACATGTATCCTACAGAATCATCTCAACGGAATCCCATTTATGTGGAAAGCAGCTGGGATTCAGAGTGGGGAAAAGTATGGGGTGGATTAAGTACTCCCATCTACTAATAAATACATAATAATAAATTATAAAAAAATAAGGTAAAGGTTTTTCTCCATTTCTAAGCCGAAGAGCCAGCGCTGTCCAAAGACGCTTCCGTGGTCATGTGGCCGGCATGACTGAACACCGAGGTGAACGGAACGCTGTTACCTTTCCCGCCGAAGCGGTACCTATTTATCTACTTGCAATTTCTTGCTTTCGAACTGCTAGGTTGGCAGAAGCTGGGACTGAAGACGGGAGCTCACTCCGTCACGCAGCACTCGGGTCTCGAACTGCTGTCCTGCTGACCTTCCGGTCTGCAATTCAGCATCTTAACCACTAAGCCACTGCGGCCAATAAATTATTATCTTCTATTAAATGTACCCAGAGTGGCATATAGCATAACCATAAAACTATACAATATAATTATTTAAAAAATACAATACCAATTTCTTCCACCTGCTCCTTCTTCCTCCCAAATTGCCCCCATCCTGACATAGCTTTACAGTAAATGAGCAACAGCTGGGTATTTGGATTCATGACTTTGGTGGTAACGTACCACTTTGGCCCAGTCTTTGTAACTTTATATCTCCTAGTTATATCTATTTAATAGATACAGTATGCATATTCTCATTGTGTGCACCATTTGCTGGTGGTATGTGTACCATATTTACACTTACTAGTACCTAACACTGTAGCATAGCATGTCTTAGAAATGTACTAGCACAGCTGATAGAATACCTGCATTCCTACTTCTACAATGGTTCTACTACTTTTCTAGTAATGATTTTGACCTTGGCTGCATTTGCACTTAGCGCTAAGGCATGGTTTGTGTTAACCATGGTTTGTTGCTTTAGCCATGAATTGTCTTGTAGGTGAGCAAACAAAGTGTGGCTTGTTTTCCATAATTCTGGTTTGTTTTTCTCCTGCCCATCTTGCCAGCCTTCAAAGCAGTTTCATTTTAGGCTGCTCTTGCTGTCTCTGTTTCCAGGGCAGACGGCAATGCAAACAAACCAAGGATAAGCCATGGTTCCGGGTTCAGGCATCATGATAAGCCATGGTTTAAACAAGCCAGACTTTGTAAGCGAAGAACAAACTGACTTTTATTTGTAGTTTTAGCTAGTTAACAAACCATGGTTTGTATATGGGGTGGGTTTCGACACAACAGCTAGCCAGATTTCAACAAACCACTGCATGGCTTAGTGTTATGTACAAACCATGCCATTCTGAATATTGCAATATCTAGGAGCCAGATTTTGCATGTTGAAAAATGAACATGTTTGTATCAACTAAATGTTTCTAGGCTATAGGGAAATTTACAGTCAGGGCCAGAAATATTGGAACAAGGATAACTGTTTTGGCAGTTGGCCTCTGTACACCACCACATTGAAGTCGAAAGAAAACACACCCAGATGGGAGCGAAGTCAGGACTTTCAGCTGTAATTCAAGGGGTTGGACAAAAGTGGGGCACTAACCATTCAGGAAGGACAGCCAGTGGCATACACACACACCCATTGTTGGTGGCTCATAAGTAATGGAACAAATGGCTGACAAGCAGCTGCATGGCCAGGTGTGGCCTCTTTCCTGGGTACCCCATGACCAATCAAGCAGAGAAAAGGCCTGGAGGTGGCTCTGAGTGTTACATTTGCATTTGGTAGCTGTTCACTGGAACTCCCAACATGAGGTCCAAAGAAGTGTCCATGCGAGTGAAGGAGGTCATCATTAGGCTGAGGAAACAACATAAACCCATCAGAGACATAGCAAAAACAGTGGGAGTGGCCAATACAACAATTTGGAACATCCTGAAAAAGAAGGAATTAACTGGCAAGCTCAGCAACAGCAAAAGGTCTGGAAGACCACAGGAGACAACTAAAGTGGATGACCGCAGAATTCTGCTCATGGTGAAGAGGAACCCTTTC
Organism: Heloderma suspectum; assembly: GCF_057233095.1. Lineage (NCBI taxonomy): Eukaryota > Metazoa > Chordata > Lepidosauria > Squamata > Helodermatidae > Heloderma > Heloderma suspectum. The sequence goes on along the minus strand of NC_139460.1, from coordinate 38,560,700 downwards.
ACAACATCTAGCCAGGTCAAGAATGCTCTTGCAGAGGTAGGCATGTCATTGTCAACATCTACAGTCAAGAGACGGCTTTATGAATGTAAATACAGAGGCTTCACAACAAGGTGCAAACCACGGGTAACACTCAAGAACAGAAAGGCCAGATTAGCCTTTGCCAGCAAATACCTAAAAAAGCCTGCCCAGTTCTGGAATAAGATTATTTGGACTGATGAAACCAAGATTAACTTGTACCAGAATGATGGGAAGAGAAAAGTATGGAGAAGGAAAGGAACAGCTCATGATCCAAAGCATACCACATCATCTGTCAAACATGGTGGAGGCAGTGTTATGGCATGGGCATGTATGGCTGCCAATGGAACTGGGTCACTGGTGTTTATTGATGATCTGACTGCTGAGAAAAGCAGCAGGATGAATTCTGAAGTGTATAGGGCTATACTTTCTGCTCAGATTCAGCCAAATGCTGCCAAACTGATAGGACGCTGCTTCATATTGCAGATGGATAATGACCCAAAACATACAGCAAAAGCTACCCAAGAGTTTCTCAAGGCCAAGAAGTGGGATGTTCTTCAATGGCCAAGTCAGTCACCTGATCTCAACCCAATAGAGCATGCTTTTCACTTACTGAAGACCAGACTGAAGGCAGGAAGACCCACAAACAAGCAGCAGCTGAAGGCAGCTGTAGTAAAGGCCTGGCAAAGCATCTCGAGGGAGGAAACTCAACATTTGGTCATGTCCATAGGTTCCAGACTTCAGGCAGTCATTGACTGCAAAGGATTTTCATCCAGGTATTGAAGGCGATTCTTAAGTTTGAAATGATGTTGGTTTGTTCCATTACTTATGAGCTACCAACAATGGGTGTGTGTGTATGCCACTGGCTGTACTTCTTGAATGGTTAGCGCCCCACTTTTGTCAAACCCCTTGAATTACAGCTGAAAGTCCTGACTTCGCTCCCATCTAGGTGTGTTTCCTTTCAACTTCAATGTGGTGGTGTACAGAGGCCAACTGCCAAAACAGTTATCCTTGTTCCAATATTTCTGGCCCTGACTGTATATTAGAAGTTAACATTCTATATTTTTACTGCATCATGGCAGCAACCAAGTCTCCATAATGGTTGGAGCACATATTATTGGGATGCTGCAAAAATAGCCTCCCCATGCCAAGTGATTTCTATCCTGGCCAAAATGTTTACAGTTATTTGGGACAATTATGTATGAGCCTCCACTGCTTCGTTTCATATTCCCAGTGATTGTCTGTGTTTGCAAGGCCATCCTCATGGTGATGGTAATGTGTCCTATAGTTCTAACTAACATGATACAGGGAGCTACTCTCTGACATAATGCACTTATTTCATCTGACAAATTTGGAAGTTAAGCCATTTCCAAGTAGATTCTCTCTATATGTGTACAACTGCTACTAGTACCATACTTTCTCACAATCACTCACGGCAGCATTTCAAAAGCCCTTCCAAGCCCAGCAAGGTAATTCACTATACCTTTCCTTTCCATTGGCTTCTAGAAGGGTCAACATGGTAATGAACACTTTCGCTCTCTGATATGTTTTCCATGGGTCCAATGGAGTGACTCCTCTGCTGCCCTTTTATCAGCTCCTTCATCAGCCATTCTGGAAGCTGGGGTGTCTCCTCCCGAGCTTCTGTGAAGCTGCTGGTGGAAACAGGAGATGCATCTTGCAGCCTGAAGCCCCCTAATGAAGTCTGAGCCCGTCGGAACAAAAGGTCTGTTGTTGCTGTCGACTCTTGTAGGTCATTCAGAATGCTGTCAGAGCACAAACACCAGAAGGTAGCTATGTGGGCATTGCTATTATAGTTCATTAATTATTAGCTGCTGGCAGTGGAAATAGTAACAGGAGAAGCAACAGTAGCTCTGTTCCAGACTGGGGTCGGAGCTTACTTTACGAGACACAATGATATAGCTCTTTCCATCCATGTTCCACACATTTTTCTGTTACTGTATTATAAAATGGGGGGAAACTGAGGCATGAAAAGCAAAGTGACTTGCTCCAATTCCCAAAGGAACTGCGTAATAGCACCACAAAAAAAGAAGACAAATCGCATGGCTCCATTGTGGACATTTTCTATATTAGAATATACTGAGGACCATGATTTGGGGAGAGGTCCACACCTATATTTCTGCTTGATTTCAGCCTTAATAACATGTGCTGGAGAATATTAAATCTCCATATATTTAAGTGAAATAAGAAGTGCACCTGAATGGTTTGTCCCCTGCCTTCCCCACCCAAAATAAGTCAATATTTTTTCATTATACAGTGAAGTAAGGCAAGTTGAAATATCATTGCTTGTTTTGTGCTCCTGCATCTTGCTGTTAATAAAAACAAACAAACAAAAAAGAGGTGGAGAATAAAGAAAGGAGGCAACAATACAGACCAGCTGCTTGGGGATGGAAGGAAAATAACTTTCCTCTTCTCTGCATGGGAAACAAGGAGTCTGAATATGTGCCTAGCAAATGTTTTGAAATTCTCTTGAAGCAAGACAAAGCACATTTCTGCATTGTGTTATGACACTTCGGACTTCTCCTATCGTATGCCTATACTAAGAGGTCCTACCGATGTGAGACCTATTCTGGCATTAAAGCCCTCACAATATTAGAATCACATGAGGGGAGAGCAAGAACACATTAGCTGGCCCCACCCTCTCTGGTACAGTCCCACTGCTGAGCCTCGCCAACCTCCATGCACTGGAAGGGGAGAGCAAGGACACATTACCGGGCCCCACCCTCTGCCCTGACCAGCCCCGCCACCCTCCATGCATTGGTGAAGTACAGCCAGGGCTGGCGTCAAAGGTAGGCATGATGGGGCACCTGCTGAGGGCCCACACCTCAGCAGGGGCCTACTGACAAGAGCCCCCTGGACTTACTCCTCCTCTTCACCATTGCAACCTGCTTCTTCACCTGCCCTTCATTCTGGCCCAGACAATGGTGGTGGTGAGAAGGAGGAGGAGCAGTTCCCACTGCTTACTTGCTCACTGGCTGTCAAGCAAGCAAGCAAGCGGTAACAATGATGAGAAAGAAGATGAGGACCAATAGCAGCTGGTGACAATAGCGGTGAAAAGGTAGACTCACTGAAGAAGGGTAGCCATTGAGGGTGTCCCACCCAAGGGCCTCAAAAACCTGGAGCTGGCCCTCAGTACTGCTCCATCCACTTTTCTCTGACCACTGATGGTTTTCTGGATTATGTGCATGCACACACGCGCACACACGCACGCACACACCTTTTTAAACATTTGAAATGCCTCTCCTAAAGCTTAGTTACTGGGAGTAAGAGATTTGAGATACAATATGCTGATGTTTGTTGCCCCACCCCTACCACTGGAATGTGACCCCTGAGAGCGTCTCCAAAATGGAATTTGGGCCTTGGGCTGAAAGAGGTTCAACACCTCTGAATTATAGAATAGCAGTATGGACCCTCTGTAATTTTGTCCACGCCTATCTTATGTGCTCCTATTAAAAACACAAGACAGTTTATTCAGCTGAAGGCCAACCAAAAATAAACACATTCTACAAGTACGTGGTGAATGGTAGATTTGGTTGCTACTCTTATTTTATGTTTACAGTGAAATGTTGCTGGGCTACAGTTATGCCTACTGGAGAGCACAACAGTATTTGCTGCAGGAGTCTCCTACTCCATAATATTTCTATAGTGGAAATTATTATTCATATAAACAGGTGTAAAACAGTTCATACATGATACAGGTGTCTGTAGCAACAATAATCAATAGTATGAAAAAAAATGCTCACTCATAGGAGCTCCAGTAGAGTGTACCTCAGACAGAGGACTAGCAAAATTTGGAAAACCCCACAGCATAATCTGCATGATATAGCAACTATACTGAAACTAAGCATATCTGGGGGTCGATCTACATTGCGCCCGCCATCGCAATGAATTTGGTGTCCCATTGGGTTAAACGCTCTCACATTAAAACGTGATTATTCACACTCACCCATTTTCCCCATTGCAGTGTTTCATCAAATGCGCAAGCTCAGTTCACACTCGAGCACTGTGCTGTTTTCTTGCTGTTTTCCTGCATGCGCTTGTCTGATCTTGGATGCTAAGCAGGGTCAGCCCCAGTCAGTAGTTGGATGGGCGACTGCCTGGGAATCAGGCTTCCTGCACTGAGCAGGGAGTTGTTCTATCCCTTCAAATGAGTTTAAGTTTTACCCCCTCCTATCCCCCACTCCGGATGTTTTTTTTTAATTCAGGCGTTATCCTCGCAGAATCAGGGCTTCTCCACAATGTTTTTTATTCTAATTCAGGCATGATCTTTGAAAATTCAGAGTTGTGAAGCTTCACAACTTCGAATCTTGGAAGATCATGCCTGAATTAGAAAAAAAAATGTTGTGGAGAAGCCCCGATTCTGCGAGGATAACGCCTGAATTAAAAAAAAAACATCCGGAGCGGGGGATAGGAGGGGGTAAAACTTAATCTCATTTGAAGGGATAGAATAACCCACTGCTCAGTGCAGGAAGCCTGATTCCCAGGCAGTCACCCATCCAACTAGTGACTGGGGCCGACCCCGCTTAGCTTCTGAGATCAGACAAGCGCACGCACATCCAGCCCTTTGCTTGTTGCTGAGGAAATGGGGGCTGCTGAGGAAGCTATGCGATTAGTAACCGGAAGAAGACATGGGGCCGTCGAGAGCTGTGATTGGACAGGAGAGAAATACAAACACCACCATATATGGACAGGCGGGGGAGGGGACTATGACCGGATACAGTAGCGAAGGCGGAAAATCAGAGCACATTAAGGGGAAATACTGGGATATTAGGGTATTGAAAGCGGGAGCATGGAAGTGGGAAATTCCGGTTCCATTTCGAGGTGGCTACTGCATAGTGTGAAAGGCGGGAGGTGAAACCTCATTGGAAGTGAAAAAAGGCGGTAAGTGTAGCTCCAGCCTGGGTCTCATCAGTGCCTGGATGGGAGACTGCCTGGGTGGGAAAGAACCCAATGTACACTGTGGGTTGAGTTCCATGGGGGAAAGGTGGAACATACATGTAACAAGCAAATCATAAACAAGATCTTGCTACATGTGAATATGCTTACTTTAGAATGGACTAGCTTACTAAGGCAATTTAGGGTGCAATCCTATGCATGTGTAGACAGAAAAAAGTCCTACAATTCCCAGCATGCCCCAGCCAGCCATGCTGGGACATGTAGGACTTTTTTCTGTCTAAACATGCATAGCATTGCACCCTAAGAAATTTCAGTTTGAAAGTGTAAGGACCAGTGGAATATACTATCAAAAACTGATCCTTCCTACATAACAAATGCTGGGTACACTGAAGGAGCTAGAGTAATAAAAGAGGTGTGCTTTGAAATAAGGAACATCAACATGGAAACCCCTTATCACAGAGAAGGAATGGGAATCTTAGCAGCTCCTATAAGTATTAGACCCTAACTCTTGGCATGAAAGGCCCAATTCACTAGGACATTCTCCCTGTGAGTGAAGATATACGTATATGTATGTGTGTGTGTGCGCGCGGGTACAAACTTTATGGATTTATTGATTTCTAATGTGAGCAACACAAAAGCATGGTAGATTTATTGCAACAAGGCTTCCATATTTAATGGTGAACATGCAATATCAAAATACAACAATAAAACGACACAATAATAAATAAGTACTAATCAGCAATAAAACTATGCACTCTGCCATGCACTACAGGCCATAGCTGGCTGAGTCACACACTTGAGGGAAAGTCTGTGTGAAGACATGGGTCTTGAGAAGATGTCACAGATACCAGAACTGTAGGGGCCTAATGATAACAAGTAATGAGTTTCAGAGGCTGGGTGCTGTGACACTACATGCAGGGCTGGTCCAAGACATTTTGGTGCCTGAGGTAGAGCAATAAATGATGCTCACCCCAAGTCAATCTACATAGCATCCAAGGCTGCCCAAGTTATTTGGGCACCTGAGGCATGAAATCCCACAAGCACCACTCCCTGGGAGTAAAAAAATACAGTAATAATACATTAAACAACTAACAATTTGCTGGCCTTTCATGACACCCCAGATCAGCTGCCTAAGGCATCTGCCTCATTCTGCCTAATGGCACGGCCAGTCCTGATTAAATGCTTTACCTGAGGCAAACCTCAGGAGCACGCAGCACCATCAGAAGTACTCCTTGTCATGATCACAAAGACCAGGCAGGGGCATAAAGGATGAAGCGATTCCTAAGGTAACCTGATCCCAAGTTGTCTAGGGCTTTATTAGTGTTGTAGTGGAGTCAGGACTCACAAGGCTGCAGCTGAGGACTTTATTATTATTCACAGGGACGCTGAAGTCATCCGCCACCTGCCTCAGAATTCCCTGTTCCTTCTGAGCTTAGCTGCAATTCTCACAGTAGCTGGGGAGGAATGAATTTTCCCAGCAACAATATATTGTTTCGTGTTGTAATGCAAAGTATTTTGGGGTGGCTTGGTCTTGAATGGGCAATTCAGACCCAGTAGCTTTACAGAAGACGTGCTCCTGGTGGAGATAAAACTACTAGAACTGGTTTGTTGATATGGATCAACATGGCTGCCTAGACTTTTGGATCCTTCTTGGGGGTGTCACTATGGAAACTGACATGATGAGTGCCTGCACTTCAGAATGTGCCACTACACCACTAGGCTTCATATGTTAACAACAACACCCTTAAAGTTGGCCTGGTAGCTTACTGGCAGCCAGTGCAATTCTTTTAGCAAAGGCGTAACCTGCTGTCAGAAAGAGGCTTCTGTTAGCAGCCTCACTGCTTCATTCTGCACCAGCGATAGCTTCCAGACCAAGCCCAAGGGTAGCCCCACATTGACTGGGTTTGCACGACTGGGGAGGGAAAATAAACCACCGTGGCTTATTTTCCTGGTCCACGCATGCCAGTCTTGTACTGCCTAATTACTGTAATTAGCCTTGCCAGGTGCAGCTTGTCATGACATCTGAACCCGGCAAGGATGTGTGGCAGAGGTGGTTTACAAACCACCCTGGAACCCACGGCTTGTGCTAGGGTTGTGGGGATTTGTAAACCACCCCCACTACCCACCCTTCCTGGGTTCAGATGTCACAACAAGCCACGCCCGGCGAGGGTAGTTATGGTAATTAGGTGGCACGCAACTGGCACATGCAGGGTAGGAAAATAAGCAATGGTGGTTTATTTTCCTTCCCAGATCATGCAAACCCAGAAATAGAGTGCATTACAATAATCCAGTCTTGAGGTGAACTACACCAGCACCACTGTGGAGTAACTCTCATGGAGTTACTCGCTGCTGCTAAGCTCACATGATGTTACTAGCATAGAGAGAAAAACACCTGAATAGGGCTTGGGGCTTGTCCATAAATAGCTGTGCTACCAATTAACTACTAATCAGTGTGTACACCAGCCTCGTGTGGATTATTTTCTCATGGGGATTGTGCACGTCAGACCACTTCACTGTTAGCCTGAATGAATGACTCATGAAGCCATTCCTTTAAGTGTCAGGTACCACCAGAAGACAGTGATGTGAGCATATATTGTTTGCTTGAGTGTGGCATGAACTAGCAACTTAGTATCAAGAGAATCCATTATGTCAGGCTGAAAATCAGTTTTGACAAAAATCCCCAGAGCCAAACAAAATAGTAGGAAAGGAATATAATTTTTAATGAGGATGTTTTGTTCTTCACATGTACTGTGAACAAGGCAAGAAAAACATTTATTTATAAAATGATTTCTGTCTCAACTTTCAGCCTTCAAAAGGGCTCCCAGGGCAGCTTATATCCATAAAAATATAGAAATATAAACTGACGTTAAAATCTAACAATAAAAGCAAAGAGCATTAAAACAGAGTTACTAAGAAACAATATAAATAGCAGAGATTCAAATCACATGAAATGTCTGCCCTAAAAAACGGGGTGGGTTGCCATTCACCTTGAAACCACAAGAGAAGGGGTCCATTAAACTTCTCTAAAGAGAGAGTTCCACAGCCTGGGTACCACAAGCAAATCATGCATCCCAGCCATTTGTAGGTAGCGATTGGCTGGGATGTAGCATGACCTCAAAACCAAAGTCCAGAACATTTAGATGACTCTGTGGGAGGTGTTCATTTGAACGGGCTTCCTGAATGTATTATGGAATCTCTTTCACGTTACGAGCAACAGGCTGGGTAAGCCTTTGGTTGTGAGATCTTGAACGTGAAGCTGGAGGAATAGCATGGGGTGGGGTGAGAAGGCCTACCTAGTTATTTTAAAACATAGGCCCAACCCACAGAATTATCATCATCCTCGGGTCTCCATATTTAACCTTTTACTTATGTTAACAGAAAACATACAAATATTTTGAAAACTACATTTCACAAGTGTACGCTGTCTGTAGAAGTTAAGCTAGAAAAACATGCCCATTTTACTAATGCTTAATTACTCTTAACGTACTGCATATATGTTTTGTGACTTGTTTTTTGTGATGATGTGTAGACTGTGAACGAGATCATGTGCTTAAGTTATTGGTGCTGCACATATTTCTAGTTCTTATTTTGTGCTTGTGGCACATTGTACACATCTGGATTATGGGCAGTGGTGCAGTGGTAAAATTTTGAAGTGCAGGCACTCATCATGACAATCCACATAGCCATGCTCCCAAGGAGAGTCCAAAAATTCAGGTAGCGGTGTTGCTCCATCAAACCAGTTCTAGTAGTTTTCCTCTCCACCAGGAGCAGGTCTTTTTGTAAGGATGATGGGTCTCAATTGCTCATTGAAGACCAAGCCACCCCAAAATACTTTGCATTACATCAGGGAATAATATATTGTTGCTGGGAAAATTCATTTCCCCCCAGCTACTGTGAGGATTGCATCGAAGCTCAGAGGGAACAGGCAAGTCTGATGGGGGGGTGGGCAGATGATGTCAGTCTGGCTCCAGTACATCACTGATAATGGGGGACTGATAGTGGTTGCTTCATATCATGTATGGGGACCAACTTCCTTCTTAAGTTAGGATTTCACTCTTGCCCAGGATAGAGAGGGAAGAATCTGGATTTTTTCCCCCTTTTCACAAGGATCCTTTTGTTAGGATCCCCGTTGTTTGCAGGGTGTTGGGCTATATGTTCTCTTCAACTCTGTAAATCTAATCCTTGCAAGGAAATACTAACACAACAATTATTATATCAAAAAGTACACCTTAATTTCTTTGTAATCGCCACAGCAAAAAATTAATATTATTTTATTTTTAAATTTCTCCTCTTTTCCTGCATGTTTTTAAACTTTTGCCTATCTTTCCTTTTTCTTTCTTTTTAAAGAAACCATTTCAAGAAACTCTCCCTTGTCAGCCAATACTCAGAGGGTGAAGCTAATTATAATCCACTGCACGTTCCCAAGCAAACCAGGCTGAGCAAACAAAGGGGGAAAAGGGGTGTTTTTCACAGAAACAACATCCGCAAATGAAATATACACACCGAGGAGAGAGAAATGTGATGGGATCATCGCTAAGGGAAGAAACTGAGCTGTCTGCTGCAGAAAATTACATTTCATCAGAAGGAAAAACGACAGCTTTGGTTCCCTGGCAACAGCAAGTAGCTTTCAAACAATACTGATTAGCAGCCACTCTTGGCCTTGCACTCCAACAACTCTTTTATTTTTTATTTTTAAAAGCTAGAAATGTATTTATCACACACACACACACACACACACACACACAAAGAGACACAAAACAATTTCTTTGCCATTTTCCCACCTCTTACCTGCTAAGCGTGGATGTTTCTAACTTCCCTGAAGCAGAAGTTGGCCGCACTTTTTTCCTAAGAAGCATGTTGATACGAAAACAGCAGCCTCCCCAGTTTAAACAATTGAATTGTACAATTCCTCAACTGTTTCCAGTTCCCTAATGTAGTGGCTTGTGCCCACTTTGTTCATAAGACTGGAGCCTGCTGGGTAGATCTGCCTATTCAGAGTTTGCTGCAACAGCTCAGGTTACTGCATTCTTTGCACCTCCCTCAAGTCCCAAAGCATCACAGAGAAAAAAATTGGCAACACACATAGCAAGCTGCTCAGCACCTTCCCAAGGACGGTGTCATGGTGCAACGAATGCATGGTTGTTGCAGGGAATCCAGCAAGGCTGCCACTCATGGATGACAGTGGGTTTCAGGACCACAATAGTTCTCAAGAACACATCCCAGATCATCATGTGTATCGAAAGCAACCACGGCAAGCGTCCTTAAAATACATGGCTTTTTGCAATTTACAGCCAATCTCATGCATGTTTACTCAAAAGTTAAGTCCCATTGCATTCATTGGGTTGTTGTTGTTCAGTCGTTAAGTCATGTCTGACTCTTCGTGACCCCATGAACCATAGCACGGGCCTTCCTGTCCTCCGCTCTCTCCCAGAGTGTGCTCAAGTCCATATTCATTGCATTGGTGATGCTATCTAGCCATCTCATCCTCTGCCGTCCCTTTCTCCTTTTGCCTTCAGTCTTTCCCAGCATCAGGGTCTTTTCCAGGGAGTTTTCTCTTCGCATTAGGTGGCCAAAATATTTGAGCTTCAGCTTCAGTCTCTGTCCTTCCAATGAGCACTCAGGGTTGATTTCCTTGAGGATGGACTGATTTGACCTCCTTGCAGTCCAGGGGACTCGTAAGAGCCTTCTCCAGCACCACAGTTCGAAAGCATAAATTCTTCTGCACTCAGCCTTCCTTACCGTCCAGCTCTCACAGCCATACGTTGCTATTGGAAAACCATAGCTTTGATTATACGAATCTTTGTCGGCAAGGTGATGTCTCTGCTTCTTACTATGCTGTCTAGGTTTGCCATAGCTTTCCTCCCAAGGAGTAAGTGTCTTTTAATTTCATGGCTACAGTCACCATCTGCGGTGATCTTGGAGCCAAGAAAATGAAATCTGTCACTGCTTCCATTTCTTCCCCTTCTATATGCCAGGAAGTGATGGGGCCAGATGCCATGATCTTCGTTTTTTTAATGTTGAGTTTCAAACCAGCTTTTGCACTCTCCACTTTCACCCTCAACCAGAGGCTCTTTAGATCCTCTTCGCTTTCTGCCATTAGGGTGGTATCATCTGCGTATCTGAGGTTGTTGATAATTCTCCCAGCAATCTTAATTCTGACCTGTGATTCATCCAACCCAGGGTTTTTCATGATGTACTCTGCATATAAGTTAAATAAGCAGGGCGACAATATGCAGCCTTGTCATACTCCTTGCCCAATTTTGAACCAATCGGTTGTTCCATGTCTGGTTTTTACTGTTGCTTCTTGACCCTCGTACTGGTTTCTCAGGAGACAGGTAAGGTGGTCTGGTACTCCCATCTCTTTAAGGATTTGCCACAGTTTGTTGTGATCCACACAATCAAAGGCTTTAGCGTAGTCAATGAAGCAGAAATAGAAGTTTTTCTGGAGTTCTCTTGCTTTCTCCATGATCCAGCGAATGTTGGTGATTTGATCTCTAGTTCCTCTGCCTCTTCGAAACCCAGCTTGTACTTCCAGTAGTTCTTGGTTCACATACTGCTGAAGCCTAGCTTCTAAGATTTTGAGCATAACCTTGCTGGCATGTGAAATGAGCACAAATGTATGGTAGTTTGAGCATTGCCCTTTGGCATTGCCCTTCTTTGGAATTGGAATGTAAACTGACCTTTTCCAGTCTTGTGGCCACCGTTGAGTGTTCCAAATGTGTTGGCATATTGAGTGCAGCACTTTAACAGCATCATCTTTTAGGATTTTAAATAGCTCAGCTGGAATACTGTCATCTCCACTAGCTTTGCTGTTAGTAATGCTTCCTAAGGCCCACTTGACTTCACTCTCAAGGATGTCCGGCTCAAGTTCAGTGACCACATCAGGGACATTCAGATCTTTCCTGTATAGTTCTTCTGTGTATTCTTTCCACCTCTTCTTAACCTCATCTGCTTCTGTTAGGTCCCTGTCTTCTTTGTCCTTTATCATGCCCGTCTTTGCACAAAATATTCCCTTGATATCTCCGATTTTCTTGAAAAGAACTCTAGTCTTTCCCATTCTATCATTTTCCTCGATTTCTTTGCATTGTTCATTTAAGAAGGCCTTCTTGCCTCTCCTTGCTATTCTCTGGAAATCTGCATTCAGTTGGATATTTCTTCCCCTTTCTCCCTTGCTTTTCACTTCCCTTCTTTCCTCAGCTACTTGTAAAGCCTCATCAGACAGCCACTTTGCTTTCTCGCATTTCTTTTTCTTTGGGATGGATTGAGTTGCTGCCTCCTGAACAATGTTACGGACCTCCGTCCATAGTTCCTCAGGCACTCTGTCTATCAGGTCTAATCCCTTAACTCTATTCCTCACCTCCACTGTATATTCCTAAGGGATATGATTTAGGTCATACCTGAATGGTTTAGTGGTTTTCCCTACGTTCTTCAATTTCAGCTGAAATTTTGCAAGAAGCAGCTCGTGAACTGAGCCACAGTCAGCTCCAGGTCTTGTTTTTACTTGTAGCTTCTCCATCTTTGGCTGCAAAGTACATAATCAATCTGATTTCGATATTGACCATCTGGTGATGTCCATGTGTACAGTCGCCTCTTGTGCTGTTGGAAAAGAGTGTTTGCTATGAGCAGTGTGTTCTCTTGGCAAAACTCGATTAGCTTTTGTCCTGCTTCATTTTGTACACCAAGGCCATGCTTGCCTGTTATCCCGGTGATTTCTTGACTTCCTACTTTAGCATTCCAATCCCCTATGAGAGGACATCTTTTTTTGGTGTTAGTTCTAGAAGGTGTTGTAGGTCTTCATAGAACCGATCAACCTCAGCTTCTTCGGCCTCAGTGGTTGGGGCATAGACTTGAATTACTGTGATGTTGAATGGATTGCCTTGGATTCGTACTGAGATCATTCTATCGTTTTTGAGATTGTACCCCAGTACTGCTTTTCCCACTCTTTTGTTGACTATGAGTGCTACTCCATTTCTTCTATGGGATTCTTGCCCACAGTAGTAGATATAATGGTCACCTGAATTAAATTCGCCCATGCCTGTCCATTTTAGTTCGCTGATTCCCAAGATGTCCATGTTCAATCTTGCCATCTCATGTCTGACCACTCCAGTTTACCTTGATTCATTGATCTGACATTCCAGGTTCCTAAACAATATTGTTCTTTACAGCATCGGACTTTCTTTTCACCCCCAGACACATCCACAGCTGAGTGTCCTTTCGGCTTTGGCCCAGCCGCTTCACTCTTTTTGGCGCTACTTGGAAATTCCCTCTGCTCTTCCCCAGTAGTATATTGGGCACCTTCCAACCTGAGGGGCTCATCTTCCGGCGTCATATCTTTTAGCCTTGTGATACGTTCCATGGGGTTTTCTTGGCAAGAATACTGGAGTGGTTGCCATTTCCTTCCCCAGTGGACCACATTTTGTCAGAACTCTCCACCTGGACCTGTCCATCTTGGGTGGCCCTGCACGGCATAGCTTATGGCTTCACTGAGTTACGCAAGCCCCTTCGCCACAACAAGGCAGTGATCCATGGAGGGGTCATTCAGTGGGACTTACTCCTAAATAACAGTGCAATCCTATGCACGTTAGACAGATAAAAGTCATATAATTCCCAGCATGCCTCAGCCAGCCATGCTGGCTGGGGCATACTGGGAGTTGTAGGACCTTCCCTCTCTCTAAACATGCATCAGATTGTGCCCTAAGTGTGATTATATTCAAGAGCAGGCATTTGAACCTTATTGTGTCTTGCTTCTGGCTCCCAAATCTCTTTCAATTTCCCACTGAAGTGGCACCCTGGGAGCCAGATCTCTCTCTCCCCCATCCCTCAAATCTAGTACATCTGTTGCAGGAAAGCTTACATTTTCACAGTACTCTAACTGAACACAATATTTGTTGCTGAGATTTTTCTCTACAGCTTTTATGTCCATTACAATTCAGCGTGCTGTATGTGTACTTTGGTTGTACAAGTGTCACATGACAGGCATCTAGTGGCTTGTGCCTGTGAGAATATTCTGCCTCCCCTGGCACTGCAACACACTCGGCCCCACCCTCTAGCCCAGGGCTGCGGAACCTCTCTCAGCCTGAGGGACAAATTCCAATTTGGTGAAGCCCTCGGGGGCTACATTGCAGTGGTGGGCAGGGCCAAAGGCAAAAGGATGGAGCCAAAATACAAAAATACCAGCACATTTTAGCTTAAAGCTCTTACTGCCATTAACTAAACCTTAGGAGAGTTCTTTCAACCATTCAGAATGGTTGGAAAATGGCACACAAATCAGGAAACTATCAAATGACTACTGGTTGGGAGAAGGGGGTGGAGCCAGGCGAAGGGATGTGACCTTTTAGAGGGCTGAATTTGGCCCTCAGGCCAGAGGTTCTCCACCCCTGTTCTAGCTCATACCATTTTTTTTAGCAAATTTTAAAGCATGGGGATACTAAAGAGGTATCCAGTGGAGCTGGTCCTACCATTAAGCTGAGGGAGGTGGCCATATGAGGCAGCAGATGCTGGGAGGCAGTGGTGGTGGCAGCTGCCTGGCTGTTCCTCCTGACACTCTAATTGCTGTTTCCATCCTCCTTAGCTATAGGGTAGCCACTTATGCATTGCCAAAAAAGAGAAGGCTAATGTCATCACTGTGCTTTGTCTGTTTCCTGCCTCCCAGCTGAGCAGTACAGAAGCAGGCAAGCTCCCAGAGAGCGAGCGAACAGAGCGAGCAAACAGGGGGAGCAAACAGGAGTTGGCCAGGGGAGTTGCAGTGGTTGAAGAGACAAAGGAGACAAAGGAGACAGAGGCTAAGAGGTAAGTGGGTTGCAGGAAGCCCAGGGGGCTGCCCTTTATCCTTCTGATTGGCTGTGAGCTCACCAGGTGCTTCTGAGAGCTCCAACTGAATTGGAGGGGTGTGGCCTGAGTACTCCTAGCAGCTGACTGGGCGGGAAGCTTCAGTCTGTTTCCCGCCTCCCAGCTGAGCAGAGCAGAGCAGAGCAAGCTGCTCCAGCTGGTCCAGGGACCACAGAAGCAGGCAAGCTCCCAGAGAGCGAGCGAACAGAGCGAGCGAACAGGGGGAGCAAACAGGAGTTGGCCAGGGGAGGTCAAGGGGGAGGCCCCTAACATTTTTTTAAATTATTTTTATTTTTTATTTTAACTAACTTTTTTCCATTTATTTGTCTTGTAACACACACTTTCACACCAGTGGGACTCTGCTTTTAACCTCTACTGAGTAGAGGAGCAGGCACAGGCTAGTCTAGAACAATCACAAAGCTAGACACAAAAAGGGAAAAGGGGCTATGGAAGGACAAGACTCTCCAGTGGTGGTGACCTGCAAGGTGTGTGCAATGTTTGTTTTCTTGCCTGAGAACAACATGGCCTACACCTGCAACAAGTGCAAGTTGATCACGCTGCTGGAGGAAAAAGTAAGTGGACTGGAGCGGCGACTGTCGACCCTCCGGGGAATAAGAGAACACGAAGAGTTCTTGGACAGAATGGGGGAACTACAGCAGCAAAGGGCAGACCAGAAGCTTGAAGAGCAACAGCAAGATGAGGCAGTGGGAAATGCTGAGGTGAAGAAAAATGGAATAGAGGATACTCCTTGGAAAAGGGTGACAGTTAGGAGAAGAAGAACTAGACACCACTCTGCACCAGTGGAAGCAGTGGAGCTGTGGAACCGATTCCAGGTACTTGCGGATGAGACTGGAGGACAGCCTGCAGAGGAAGAATCACAGGGGAACCTTTATGAGAGTGAGCAAGAGGCTAAAGGTCAGTCAAACAGAGGCGATGAAACCCAGGCCTACAAGAAGAAGAAGAGTGGTAGTAGTGGGAGACTCCTTGCTGCGTGGGATCGAGACCCAAGTATATCGCGAAGACCCATGGACTCGCCAGGTATGTTGTCTCCCGGGAGGACAGATTAGAGACGTGACTGAAAGGTTGCCTGCACTCATAAAGCCCACTGACAGGTATCCCTTTCTTCTCATCCATGTGGGAACAAATGATACCGCCAAGTGGAGCTATGAAGAGATCACGTCAGACTTTGAAGCTTTGGGAAGGAAACTCAAGAACTTTGGGGCCCAGATAGTTTTCTCATCCATCCTTCCAGTAGTTAGAAGAGGGATAGAAAGGGAACGAAAAATACTCCGGGTGAATGACTGGCTACGAAGGTGGTGCCGACGAGAGAGATTTGGATTCTGGGACCACAGGCTATACTTCCTGGAAGATGGGCTGTTGGCTAGGGATGGGTTGCACCTCACAAAGGATGGGAAGAATGTGTTTGGCCACAGCATGAAGAACTTCATCAGGAGGGCTTTAAACTGAATCCTACGGGGAAGGGAGATGTAATGTTGGGGATAACGATGGACATAGGCGCATGCACTGCAAGGGAGAGAACAGCTCTGATAGCGCCCAATAATAGTCTTCAGACACATGTAGGAAGAAAGCCAGACTATGGAGCACATGGTCTTCGATGTCTATATACTAATGCCCAGAGTATGGGAAACAAACAGAACGAACTTGAACTCTTAATACAAGAGGGAAATTATGACCTGATAGGTATAACTGAGACTTGGTGGGATGACTCTCATGACTGGAATACAGCAATTGAAGGATATAACTTGTTCAAAAAGAACAGGAGGAACAGAAAGGGAGGTGGGGTTGCACTGTATGTGAAAAATACATATCTCTGCACAGAAATACAGGAGGAGGAGCTTGGTAGCCCCATCGAGAGCATCTGGGTTGAAATAAATGGAGCAAAGAATAAAAGGAACCTGGTGGTCGGAGTCTACTACCGGCCACCCAATCAAGGAGAAGACAAGGATGAAACTTTTGAAAAGCAAATAGCCAATGTTTTAAGGAAGCATGATGTAGTAGTAATGGGGGACTTCAATTTCCCCGATATTTGTTGGGAGACAAATTCTGCAAAACATGGCCCCTCCAGGAAATTCCTGACTTGTGTGGCGGATAACTTCCTCCTACAGAAAGTAGAGGAAGGAACTAGAGGATTGGCTATCCTTGACTTGATCCTAACCAACAGAGATGACTTAGTGGATAAAGTAGCAGTTACAGGAACTCTGGGGGAAAACGACCATGTTGTACTTGAGTTCTTGGTTCTAAGGGAAGCAAAAGCCGAGTGTAGTCAAACGCGTACCCTGGATTTTAGGAAAGCTGATTTTCATAAACTCAGAACAATGATCAGTAAGGTCCCATGGCAAGCGATGCTAGCGAGAAAAGGAGTCCAAGATGGGTGGGAGCTTTTAAAAAAGGAAATTCTCAAGGCACAATCACAAGCAATTCCAACAAGAAGAAAAGGTGGAAGACAACAGAAGAAGCCAATGTGGCTTCACAAAAAGCTTAGGGATGACCTGAAAACAAAAAAGGACACATCTAGGAAGTGGAAAGAAGGCCAAGTAACAAAGGAAGAGTACAGGCAGATAGCACAGAATTGCAGGGATGGCGTCAGGAAGGCTAAAGCTGAGAATGAGCTGAGGTTAGCAAGGGATGTTAAAAACAACAAAAAGGCTTTCTTCAGCTACGTGTATAGTAAAAGGCAGAGGAAAGAAATGGTGGTTCAGCTATTAAATAAGGATGGCAAAATGATAACCATTTTTATCAAAGAAAGATGACAAAGAAAAGGCAGAGGTGCTCAATTCCTACTTTGGCTCAGTCTTCTCCCAAAAGAGGGTCTATGACCCCCCTGGCAAAGGCAAAGTACAGGCTGAAGGGGCAGAATTGCAGCTTGAGATCGACGGGGGGAAGTGCCAGATGACTGGAGGAGGGCTAATGTTGTCCCTATCTTCAAAAACGGTAAAAAGGAGGAACCTGGGAACTACAGACCAGTCAGTCTGACATCAATCCCTGGGAAAATTCTGGAGCAGATCATAAAGCAATCCATCTGGAAGCATCTTGACAACAATGCCGTGATTACTCGAAGCCAACATGGATTTGTCAAAAACAAGTCCTGCCAGACAAATCTGATCTCATTTTTTGATCAAGCAACCTCCCTTGTAGACCGTGGGAATGCTGTAGACATCATATACCTCGACTTCAGCAAAGCTTTCGACAAAGTGCCCCATGATATCCTGATGAGCAAACTAGCTCGAAGTGGGCTAGATGAAACAACGATCCAGTGG
This sequence comes from Heloderma suspectum, assembly GCF_057233095.1. Taxonomy (NCBI): domain Eukaryota; kingdom Metazoa; phylum Chordata; class Lepidosauria; order Squamata; family Helodermatidae; genus Heloderma; species Heloderma suspectum. The sequence goes on along the minus strand of NC_139460.1, from coordinate 38,542,665 downwards.
ATCCACAGTTGGCTACAGAATCGGACTCAAAGAGTGCTTATCAATGGGACCTTCTCAAACTGGGCAGAGGTAACGAGTGGGGTACCGCAGGGCTCAGTCCTGGGCCCAGTGCTCTTCAACATTTTTATTAATGACTTGGAGGAGGAAGTGCAGGGAATGCTGATCAAATTTGCAGATGACGCAAAATTGGGAGGGATAGCTAATACTTTGGAAGACAGAAACAAAATTCTAAGTGATCTGGATAGACTGGAGCGCTGGGCAGAAAACAACAGAATGACATTTAATAGGGACAAATGCCAAGTTCTGCACCTAGGAAAAAGAAACCAAATGCACAGTTACAAGATGGGGGACACGTGGCTCAACCACACTACAAGCGAGAAGGATCTTGGAATTGTTGTCAATCACAAGCTGAATATGAGCCAACAATGTGATGTGGCTGCAAAAAAGGCAAATGCTATTTTGGGCTGCATTCATAGAAGCATCGCTTCCAAATCCTGGGAAGTACTAGTTCCCCTCTACTCAGCACTGGTTAGGCCTCATCTGGAGTACTGTGTCCAGTTCTGGGCACCACACTTTAAGAAGGATGCAGACAAACTGGAGAGGGTTCAGAGGAGGGCAACAAAGATGATCAGGGGACTGGAAACAAAGCCCTATGAAGAGAGACTGAAAGAACTGGGCATGTTTAGCCTTGAGAAGAGAAGACTGAGGGGAGATATGATAGCACTCTTCAAGTACTTGAAAGGTTGTCACAGAGAAGAAGGCCAGGATCTCTTCTTGATCATCCCAGAGTGCAGGACATGGAATAATGGGCTCAAGTTACAGGAAGCCAGATTCCGGCTGAACATCAGGAAAAACTTCCTGACTGTAAGAGCAATACGACAATGGAACCAATTACCTGGGGAGGTGGTGGGCTCTCCCACACTGGAGGCGTTCAAGACGAGGCTGGACAGCCATTTGTCAGGGATGCTCTGACTTGGATTCCTGCATTAAGCAGGGGGTTGGACTCGATGGCCTTGTAGGCCCCTTCCAACCCTACTGTTCTATGATTCTATGATTCTATTAAGCAGTGGGAGAGGAGGGAGGGAGCAGAGGTGGCAATATGAGTTTGCTCCCTCACTCCCTGCCAGCTATCTCACCTGGCTGTCTGGAGCTCATGGATGACACCCCCACCCCCCATTATAAGTTGCAGGCAGGAACAACTTTAAGCAGGAAGGTGGTGTCCTGCTCTTCGTGTCCTGGCAGCCAGGGAGGAATTGCTGGGGCATCTTAGCTCAGGTTGTGAGGACTCAATGAAAGGCCACAAACCTGACTGCCTTGGGGAGTTGGGGTCAGCAACTCACTAAACCCACAACAGCAGTGGGACACCAGGCAGACAGGGAGGGAGGCATCTCCCAGTTAGTGGCAGCTCTCAAGCCATCTTTGGAAGCCCTGAGTGCTACTGCCACAGATACACACTCACAAAACGCCAGGAAACACAGGAGCAGCCTCTGATAAGTTCCTTCTACAGCCCTGCCCCAAGCACTGCGATGGGAAGTAAAAACAAAAAACAAAACGAGAGCCCTTGTAAAGTTATATCCTGGTTGGAAGCTGGATCTGTCAGTCACAAACTACACCCCCTCTTCTCCCCACCCTGGAATTTTCCTTACATTAAGAACTTGGGGAGAACAGTTGGTTTTAGACCCACTGCCTCCGTCTCTGTTTTCCTCAGAGTTTCTGAATCACTTGTGAATCTTTGGGAGGATCCAGACGTCTCCAAATTTTTTCAGATGGTCCACTTTGGCCTGGGATTCAAGGTTTGTCGGAATCCAGCACACACTGCTACTCTGCTTTCTGTTTTTTCTTCCTTAACAGATATTTTTCCAGTATGGAAAAAGAAGAAAGAAGTGGTGGGAAAACATGGTAGGGTTAGAGGTATAACACAACTTCGCCTGGACCTGTTGCAAAAGTCCGTAAATGAGGCAGGGTAATGGTCTTGTGAAACCCTTGTCTGGAACCAGTGTGTGTAACAGTCACACAACAAAGTACACAGGAAATTGCCCACAAATGGAGGGGGGGGGGGAGAGGGAATCCCTTTAAAAAAAACACCCCAGACTTAAAAGCAACTTCTCCTAAGTTGTCAGTTCTCTGTGTGCTGAATTAAAGAACAGTTGTGTTTGACGCCTGCTGATAGGTAGAAGTCATTCCTTCTACCTATACAACAATTACTTACAGTAAAAGCTTTAAGCTAAAAGGAACTGGTATTTTTTGAGGTTTTGGCCTCACTGCACCCTGCCACTTTACCTTCAGCCCCACCCACAACTGGAATGTAGCCCCAAAGAGCTTCTCCAACATGGAATTTGTCCCTCAGGCTGAAAGAGGTTCTGGGCTTCTGCTTAAAAGACCCCCCTTGCACAATATAGTGTGCAAAATCTCTACAGTGTACACTTTCCTATATTTTTTCAATGAAGTATCATTCATCCACTTTAGCAAAGATGAAGCACTTAAAAGTTCTTGTGACTTTGGTGCTGTCAGCTGAGCCCCCCAAAAACTTCCTCTATGTTTTTTATTTATTGTAATTCCTTCTGAAATTTTGCCAGTTCCTTACCTAGGGACAACTCTGTGATGTATGCCATTTTCATACCAATTCCCCAGGAAAACCGTGGGGTGGGGGGAGAATGAGGAAGCAAATCCTTCCCACCCTAAAGTTTCCCTTATACAAAAGCTTTGCACCCATCCTTCTAATTTTTTAAGGTTTCTTTAGATAAAGGCACACATATCTTTCTGAAATTTGGGATATGCCATAACTTCAGAAGGGACAACTATAACTGCAAGAGTCATCCAATTCTGCCAAGAAATAAAAAAATGTTATAGGAAGTTTCCCTTTTAAATAAATCAAAATTTTAAGATTACTGGCATAGACATACCTGCACCTGTTTGTCTGAAATTTTGCAGTATTCTCTCTCTCTCACACACACGCACGCACGCACGCACGCAGAAGGGACTAATATGCCTGCAAATTTCATCCAATTCTGTCAAAAAGCAAAAACGTTATAGCCATTTGTGGATTTCCTAATGATAGTAAATGGGGAGACACATAAGTTCTGATGTTCCAGAGCTAGATTTTGATTCAGAACCAAGTAGGGATGTATGGATTTTGTAAAATCTGTTCTGGCTGCATTTTGTGCATTGTCAGGCGCCCTTCGTTCTATCCTCCACCCATTGACAGAACTAGATTTTTTCCAATTTCCCAAATTGCACAAATCCGCATTTGTGCGAATACACACTTGCGAAAATGCACAAATCCCCCCAAAATGCGCATTTTCAAGCTTTAGCTATGGGGGAAATACACATTTCCGGTCAGTGGTTTTTCCACATTTTATTTATTTTTCTGCAACTAAATTTGCGTAAAATCCCAGATTGTTAAAAAAAAAAAAAAAAAATCCCATCTGCAATTCTGTGGAATCAGTGTGAATCGGGAAAAGCCGGTCTGCTGCAGAATCTGCAGGCCGGATTCATAGAAATCCAAACTCATTTGCTTCCATTGAGGATTTCTCTGACATCTCTAGGTTCAAGTCAAAGCAGGTGGCCTCCAAAGCAACCCAAGCCGAATTGGCCTGATTTCCCAATCCCTGAAGTGCAGTTAGAACTTTATCTTGTGATTAGTGCACACCCTGCCAGCAGACCAGAGAGATCAAGAAAATGATTGGGGACTTCCTTATTACCAGAGAAAAGTTATATTCTCCTGCACAGTCCCCTTTTATTTATTTTTCTTTTATTGCTGAAAATGGAGGCATGGTGTAAGAATAAAATGAAAATCAGATGGCATTCCACTTTGCACAATATCTTCTCTGCCTCGTGAGCAAATGTGCAGAACAGCTCTAAGTGAATCCAGAATGTCCTGTTCTGCTTTGTGTTACTCAAGAATCTGGGTTATAGACTTTTTCATTCTCAATTATTATTTTCCTGTATCTCTGATTAAAAGGAAATATGGGCACCGAACAGCAGCCAGCACATTCCAGAATGATTCAGAGTGGATTACTCAGAAATGTAAAAAATAATCCTGCTCACCCACAAGTACCTCAAACTGAAGGCTTGTTGCACATGTTTAAAAACTGAGGAATTTAAATTTGGATAATAACTTTAAGAATTGGACAGAAACTGAGTTGCAGTTATCCAGCGTAGAGCTGAGAGGAATTTGCTCCTAAAAATTATCTTGAAAATTATTTGCTATGACTTCTGTTTAATATTTAGTAGATGTTTCCTGAATATTTGTGAAATGTTAACCTTGATATCTCTTGTCACCAGTAGGAGTAAAGGAGAGCCTTAAATTATTCACACAAACACAGTTACACACAGTTAAACTATAGGGCTAAAATTATTAAAATAGTTTGCTAAAATGTGAACATAAGAAGAGCCCTGCTGGATCAGACCAAGGGTCCATCTAGTCCAGCATTCTGTTCGCACAATGGCCAACCAGCTGTTGACCAGGAACCCACAAGCAGGGTATGAGCACAACAGCACCCTCCCCCCCATGTTCCCCAGCAACTGGTGTACATAGGCTCACTGCCTCTGGTAGCACATAGCCATCAAGACTAGTAGCCAGTGAACATCACTGAAGTTGGTGGAGCCTTCAAGACATCTCCTCTGCTGACCATGTGCAGGAACAGGCAACTTGTGGCCCTCCAGATGTTTTGGCTTGCAACTTCCATCATGCCTTGCCTCACCATTGGCTATGCTGGCTAGGGCTGATAGGAGATGTAGGCCAAAACAACTGGAGGGCCACAAGTTGCCCACAGCTGATGTAAAGGGATGGATGGCAGGCTCGGCTGTGGTGTATTTTCAAAGGATTCTGTGGATTCAAAGCTACTGGTCTCATACCTGTATTTAATGGATACGTTGCATTGGGGAGGAGAGGTCATGACCTCTTGAGACATTTCTCTCCCTCCGAAGACGTACCCTGTCATATTTGGAAGAAAGTTTTCATAAGCTGTCTCCTAATTAGGATCGCTTCTAGTTAGGATGTTAGGGAGCATAGTGGACATATTATGAGTGCCGGTCCTTTACAACCTGTGCGTGACTGCCAGGCTGAAGTGGCCCACACTCTGGCCTCTGCCACTGGCCAGGAGACCAAGGGCCACTGGGAGGCTACACCTGCTGCTTCCCAGGAAGAACTTCATGGGAAGGGGGAGACCAACTGGAGCGCAGTAGTACAGCACATGCCTTGTACGCAGAAGGCCCCAGGTCCCTGGCATCTTCAGGTAGGGCAGGAAAAACTGCCTGAAACCTTGCAGAGCCACTGCTAGTCAGCATCAACAAGACAGGGTTAGATGCGCCAATGGTCTGACTCGGTTTAAGGCAGCTTCCTGTGTTGTCATGTTCCTAACCTGTCCCCATCCATTGGCCAGAGAAGGAACTGCTGCTCCAGTGCTTGCTTTCTCTGCTCTCTCTCTCTCTCTCTCTCTCTCTCTCTCTCTCTCTCTCACACACACACACACACACACACACACACACACACATATATATATATATATATATGCATTAATGTTATGCCTCTGTATTTTTCTGGTAAGTAGATCTAGAGTGTGAATGGTATGAGTGACAGGAGGTATGTTGTCACATTTGCATACATGAGATGATTGGCTGAGTGAGGGGGGGCATGAATTGGTGTGTGATATATAAACAGAGAGCAGTGCCTGTGGAGTTTAGATAGGGAACAGATGGGGATTAGATGGGATAGGGAAGAGATAGGTAGCGCTTGTTAGGAGATAGTGCCTAGGATCTGGGTTGCAGGGTTGGAGTGGTGATTGAGTGTAGCTGTGTGAGAGGATATATCGAAGGCTTTGAAGTGGCATGTTACTGTAACTCAATTATTTATGTGAAGGAGAAGAATAAAGTGGTTATTCACTGTTTAGTCCAGGGTCTAACATTACCTAGCTGCTCAGCAGGATTATTTGTTTATTTATTGCATTTATACCCCGCCTTTTTTCCTCTTGCAAGGAACCCAAGGTGGCTTACATTATCCTCCTCCTCTCCATTTTATCCTCACAACAACCCTGTGAGGTGGGTTGGGCTGAGAGTCTGTGACTGGCCCAAAGTCACCCAGTGAGCTTCCATGGCCGAGTGGGGACTAGAACCCGGATCTCCCAGCTCCTAGTCCAACACACTTGCCACTACACCACACTGGCTCCATCTCTCTTAGAAGAAAGAACAGAATTCATTTCAGAAAATGGCTAAAGCTTGGTTCAGACCTTGGCAAACAGACCGCTTATGGGTAACACTCTATTTCATATCTAGCAATATTTAGTGATCCGATATCAAAGTCAAAATCTGCTATATTTTTATATGTAAATATAAAGCCTAATATGTGTGTTGACTTTGATATATATGATTATATACAGTCAAAAATCAAACACTGAAAGTAATAGTAAACAACTGATACTCATCAGTATTTGATAGCATGTTAGCATGACTACCTTTGCTGTTTTTTAAGGAAGGATGGTTTTAGGTAAGGTTTGAGAATGAAGATATTAGTGATTCTGAAAGTAGCATATGGAATAGTTTTATTCTGTTTTGTGTAAATCATGGTGAGGCATCTTTATAACTCTCAATAACACACACACATACAAACACACACACTCCTGCCCTTTCCCACCCCTTGCAAAATCAAGTTCTGGGACACACTGAAACAATCATCTCTATTTTTAGTTACAGACTTGCAAGTAAATCATGTCATATCTGAAAAATAAAGCAACTAGTACAACCACACCTACTGCCTCTGCAATCAGTCACACTAACAAGCCATTATGCCGGTTAATGTGTGCTGTTTTCATTCTTCCATTGACGTGATTTCTCTTATTGCCAAGTGTAAATTATGACCCATATTTCTTTTATTGCACAATCATCCCAACGTCAAACAGCACAATCCTGTGCATGTGTACTCAGAGGTGTCCCACAATATTTAGAGGGTCTTACTCCCAAAGAGATGTACCTTGGACTGCAGCCTAAGTCACCTTTCCCATGTCACTTCTTTTTAAGTTGCTGGATATATTACTCGTTTGCTTGTAGTTCTGAATGGGTTGGATGTACTCAAAAACTTCAGTGTTTACAATGGAAATATTTGGTAATGGGGTTAATTTATTTGGCTTTTGTTCACAAATAGATCCACAAACATAATGAATATGTAGTAAAGTACAGCCTCTTCTCTGACCCAGGGCAGAATCCGTGAATGACCGCCTGCGAGTGGCCAGCCCCATTGATTCCGTTTTACAAGTGGCACCCATCGTTTCCACAATGGAGATTGAATGCTTCCAAGGGCAGCCTGAAAACACTCATTTCTGGAATGGGGCAGGCCAACAGAGCTCACTACGCTGTTCCAGAAGTGAGTGTTTCCACTCGTTTGGGGGCTTGCCCCGGGAGCACTAAATCTCCGATGCACCAACAGTGGATGCCTCTTGCACGATGGAATTGGAGGGGCTGGCCGATTACAGAACAGGTGGCAGTGGGCCCTGCTTGTGGAAGGGCAGCATTGGCTACTGCCCCAACGTGGGAAGGTGTAACCTCAGGGGGGAAAAGAAGCATTTTGTTGAGGAAAAGGAATCGAAACTAGGGCTGCAATGTTTACTTGATTCCTTTCGTAGATTAATTTATTAAAATTAAAGCTTTGGTTGACTAAAAATGTTATGCTTAATCAGACAACAGCTTTTTAAAAGTATTCTTTTGAATAAGCAGTCATGGGAAACCTGTTGAATTCCTGTCTTTGGACTACAACTCCATCATCCCTGACCATTGGCCATGAGTTCCCTGCTCTTGGAATGCAGGTAATGATAAATGCTGCATATGGCAAGCACCCTTAAAAGAGGCATTCTGCTTTTTCTCAAATACAGGTGGCGATGCCTCTTCATCAAAAAACAAAGGAAGTATGCTTCACCTTCAAAATTTTTAGTTTTACTCACATTTAAATTTAGGGCGCAATCCTATTCAGATAGGCGGCTGCCCCCGAACTCAGAGTCAACCACCTATCCAAAGCAGGGCAGGGGAAGCACGGAGGGGATCGTTCCCTCTGTGCTTCTCCTGCCCTGCTTTTTCGGCTAGACAAGCTGATTGTGGCTGTCTAGCCGTGGGAGGGCTGAGCAGGGGAGGAGGCTGCTGTACAACACATTGGATGTGTCATTCAGGCATTTCCGCCCTCGCTGCCCCAGAATGTTCCTTTTCAGCCGTTCCACGCTCCTCTCGTGAGCGCAGAGGATGGGGCTGTTCCACGCTGCCTCGGAGGCGCAAGCTCCAAGGTCGGTTCCCGGAAAACGAGATATCCTAGGGCCATCTAGCCGCTGTCTAGCAGCCATAGGATTGCTCCCTTAATTGCTTAGTTTATTGAATAAAACTCATACGATTAATTGACTTACAGAATAGGGTCACAGCCTCAATTAAAATATGTGATGTCCAGAAATCAGTTTGATGTTGCAAGAAGGCAAACTTAAAGCTAAAATGAATGTTTTCTTCTTTAAAAAAAGTGTTATTATTTTCATGTTTTTTATTTAAATCAGTTTCTCAGAATTGCACTATAATAAGGAGACAATAACAGGGTGGGGAAATCAAATCTTCAATGAAACAGGAGCTAGGTCAAGAGGGATTTGATTTGTAATATATAAAACATGCAGAATCTTCTGTGATAGAAATGAAAGTTCCTGAATCCATACTATATTTCCAAGGTCAATGAGGTGGTAGTACTACTGTAGTCTTTTAAAATTTCAAAAGAAACCCTGGAGTAGAAGAAAACTGGTTGTAGCTCTTCAAATGGTGTTACTTTTAAGAGCGACTGTAAGGATATTCAATTGTGATTCAGCCACCCTGAATATTGCCGAATTTTCTCCTGAAAGCTATAAGGTGTATTTGACTGGATTTTCTTCTGGCTTCTTTGCGGAGGAAGGCCTCTGGGATGCCATGTGCCCACTGACCTTGTCAAGGAAGTTCTGAAGGATTGATTTTTCTGCACAAACAATGGAAAGAAAGGCATCACTTAAACATGAATATCCAGACAATATGAACTTCAAAAACTATTTCACATTAGAACAGGGAAAGGGTGGCTTGTCAAAGGGCCACACTAGATACAACGTTCTGGGAGCTGTAGGACTTTTTTTCAGTCTAAACATGCATAGGATTGCATCCTAAATTGATGTTTGCATTTAACCGGCATGTTTTTTTTAAAGTGGGAATAGCTTGCAGGAGTGGTGGGTTGGAACTGATCATTATTGGGCTCACAGCAGGTGGGGAGTGGGGAATATAACTCTTTCCTCCGCTGCTGTGGTTCTCATGAAAATCACCCCTCTAAAGCTGCCATTTATCCCAATGGGAGATTTCCTTCCAATGCAAGTAACAGTTTCAGAGGAGCAATTTTCATCAAAACCACAGCAGGGAAGGAAAGGGTTAAACTCCCCCCTCCCTGCCTATCCTCACCTGCTGCAATCCCAGTAATCATCATTGGCCCCTCCAGCAGCTGATACTGCCAGCTGAGGTCTGTAACAAGAACAATCCTTCTGACTTAACCAGGTAATCCTTTTGTCCTATATGCTGCAAGACTGGAGTCTGGTGTTGGCATTGTCGGGCACCTGTCGATCTCCCTGCCTCAGAAAGGGGTTCACTGTCAATCCCTGGAGCTTTCTGGCCTTGCTGCTGCTCCCCCTCCTTGCTGTTGTTGCCTGTTCTCTTCCCCGTCCAAATGAGTGAACAGTGAGTGGAGCAAGGAGAAGAAGCAATAATCTCCGCACACCTTGGCCTTTCCCTGGCAAGGAGGTAGGAATACTCAGGAAAAGGGGCTCAGTGAGACCCAAAGCAGACATTACTTTACAGATGTGGCAAGCAGCTACGTATTTTTCTTTTTGACCCTAGAGCAGGGGTGTTGAATCTCAGGACCGTGGTCCCAATCCAGCCCTCTGGGGTCCCAATAAGGCTGCTTTCCCCTGACAGCCAATCATTTGATGGTTTCCCAGCTTTTTCTCCAGTCTAAAAGGTTGAAAAGCCTCCCCTAAGTCATGGGGCATCTCTATACCAGCCTAAAATCCTGCATTTAAAACAGGGCTTTCTGCTTCTATTCTAAATGCAGGATCACAACAACTCCCCTTTTCATGTGCTTCCTTTCCCCCCATCCCTGTTCCCCTCCTTTTCCCCATATCTGAGTCTTCCATATCTTTCATTAATCTCACTCCTCTTCTTGCCGCTTTTCCTCTTTTCACGGAGGGAACTCATGTGGAACACAATGGGGTAATTTGATAGCTCATTATCTGCGATCTATTTAAAAATGGAACAAACAGCATTTAGTGCAGGAGATGCCTTGGAGGTTCACAGCATCATGCAAGAAGCCAGCAAACTTTGGTGAAGGAGCAATCTCAATCGCAGGATAAAAGCTCTGTGTGAAGAAAGCCTTAGTCATTGGCAGTATGAGCTTTAAACTAAAATATGCTGGGATTTGGGGGATTTTGGCCCCACCCGCACTGGAATGCGAGCCCCCAACAGCTTCTTTGAAACTGAATTTGTTCCTCGGGCTATAAGAGGTTCGATGTCCCTGCTCTGGAGTAAGCACAGGGCTCCAGTGGTGGATCGAGACTCTAGCATGGGAGGTAGGGGGGCTTTAATCCTTTCTCCTTCTCTGTGCGCTGATCTGGATAAGGCTCCCTGCACCTGCGCGCTCTCTCTCTCTCTCTCTCTCTCTCTCTCTCTCTCTATATATATATATATATATATATAGCCAAATAGATAATCTATTTGCTTAATGGATCACCATCTGGCAGTATAAATTGCGGGTGTGGTGACCCTGTCCAAATTGGTATTGCAGCAGAGGAGAAAGCGTTATAGCTAACATCCTAGGGCCCTGATCCAGATTGGGACCCCTGCACATCCTCTACAATAGAAAAGATATAAAGACGAAGCTGCTTCCTGCATCTGTAAAGAGCAACTTGCCCCAGCACAAACCAAAACATGATAAACCTACCCAGAAAAGGAGCTGCTTTAGATTTTTCTGCTGCAGGATGAGCTGTAGTCACCGTGGCCATTCTACCCGCTGCCACCACCCTCCTCTAGTGACACATGGACCACATCTGGTTTGAATGCTGTGCTTCTCACCCTTTCCATCATGCTTCAGTCGCTTTGCCTGCTTTGTTTTTGTTTTCAAGTGCCTTCTGTTTATCTGCTCTAATGTTTGTGCAGCCCTTTAGTGCTATGCTAGGCAACGTGGTACCCGTGGGCGCCAGTGCACTGCCGGACACCTTTCTTGGTGCTCGCTGAGGTGTCCTACCCCTCCCACTTTTTCTTTTCTTTTGAGATAACACATTTTCTTACCAGCAGCTGGGATTGCTTCAGAGAGAACTGGGAAGAGAGAATGTGTGAGAGAGAAAAATATTGAAGGGGGGCAGAATGAGGTGGAGAGGGAAGAGAGAGTTTGCCTTCTGTGAAATAGGTTTCTGTAGCTGCTGAATACTTGGTTTTAAAGGAGTTATTTAGAGTGCAATCCTATGCATATTTAGACAGAAAAAAAACCTACAACTTTCAGCATGGGAGTTGTAGGACTTTTTCCTTTCTAAATATCCATAGGATTGCACCCTTAGTGTGTTGGGGCTCAGATCCCACCTCTGCCTTGTGCTCAGTCTTTTGGGCAGGTTACTTGTCCTTTGTGATTAACCACACCTCCCATAGCAGGCATTTTGTGGTGGCGCCCAGGACAGTTTCTCAAATTGCCAAATGTGCTCATGGGCCCAAAAAGGTTGCCTACCCTGCTTTAGTGCATATGTGTGTGAGAGTTGCTCCAAAAAGGTTGGGAGGTGGCTTTGTAGCTGACACAATCAGCCAATCAGTGCTTTGCGCAGCCCTGCTTTGTTACTGAGCAACAGCCATCAGATCATCACTGTGCAAATCTAGCTTCTGCTGAAAACCAGATAATGTTTCACAAGGACCTGATGTGGGGAGAAGGTTATATCAGCCTTCCCCAACCTGGTGCCCTCCAGATGTGTTGGACTACAACACAGCCACCATGGCCAATGGACAAAAAAGAGGTGAAGGAGCATATAGTAGGCTCACTGTTAAAATTATGTACATCTGCAAGCACTTTTAGCAGCTTCATAATTTCTCCTGCCTTCCTCATTACTTCCCAGTACCTGTCAGCCAGGGAGGAGCAAGGCAGGAGAGAACAGCCATGAAAATCATTACATCAGCATTGGTCATTACATACATTTTTCAGGAAAAATCCTTGTTGGCTTCCTACGGGAAATACCTGGAAAAATAAAACATGAGATTGCAACATTTCCCCCCCTTGACAGAGACTCTGTGCCTTTAGCACAGGAGTGGGAAACCTGCAGCCCTCTGGATCTTGTTTTACTCCAGCTTCCATCAGTTCCAGCCAGTGTGGCTGATGGACAGAGATGATGGGAGTTGTAGTCCAGCAACATTTGGAGGGCCTCAGGTTCTTCATCCCTTGCAGCTGCATGACAGGTAGAAGTCCCAAAGGTGAAGCTTTGCACCTATTACTACATCTCCATGCTGGGGTGAATGGAGCATGTGGAATTTCCGCCATGTAACTGTTAAAGGCACAGAATCTCTTTCAGAAAAAAAAAGAGAGAGAAGATAGCAACCAGCGGGGAACAAAGAAAAAGGGAAAGAGCAGTGCCTTATAATCCTATGAGAAACGACCTTAGAAGAATGAAAATTCCTACAAAGGGGGGGGGAGAGAAGTACCTCATTGGCTCCATATATAGTCACCAAATCATCAAAGCAATTCAGCTATCTGATCGCACTGAGGGAACAGGGATACCTGATGTGGGTCTGCTGCAAAGTAGATCTGGAGCTAGTCAGCCACCTGAATGGGAACAACTAGGATATCATTCTAGTGATGCCTTATCCTATATTCTAATTCTGATTCAATTCTCCAACTGCCATCACATATCTACCAAAATGGCAACAGCCACACACAAGAGGGAGGTTACCCTGAGGCTTGCAGAAGTGCGAAAATCTTGAGGGGAAAAGCAAACCCCTAAGGAGGGGCTCCAAAAACCAGTACAATGAGGGCTGAGCATGCACAATGTCAGCAGAATGCTGACATTGGCTGCAGAGAGGAAAAAAACTGGAAAAAAAGGTGGGAGGGGGAAGGGAGTGGCTGGAATAGGAGGATGGAGGAAGAGACATATAGAGATAAAGGCACACCTGCACGCTTACTCGCTCTTTCACCAGCAGGTACCTGCCTGGTCAGTCACACTCACCAGCCAGTGCTCGCCCATTCGCTCACCCTCTCACCAGCCAGCACCAGCTTTGTTCACTTGCTCTCTTGCCAGCCGCCATCTGCCTACTTATTCAATCCTCACCAGCTGGTGCTTGCCCGTCACTCCATCTCTTGCCAGCCATTCACTAGCTCTCTTGCCATGAGCTCTCTCACTCTCTTCCCGGCTAGGGCCCACACATGCACCAACTCTCTCACCAGATGGGGCCGATCCATTGACTCATTCTGGGCAGCTGAGGAGAGATTTGAAGGCTCCCCCGCCCCCCGCCCTCACAGACACACAACATCTTGTTGTGGGGTGCCACTTGCTCTTTCCATTTCCCATCTTCAGTCAAGAGTGCTCACACTTACGTAGTCAAACTGGCCCCACACATGCACAAGAGGGGGTTATCAGAAGAATCAGGGGAGGTTTGCAGGGTTAAAAAACATCTTCCATGGGGGGAAAGTAAGGACCCCCGCCCCCAAACAATGAGGACTGAGTGTGCTCAGTGACCACAAAAAACTAGGTGATTTGTTGAGAGAGAGAAAAAACTCTCCAATATTATCCGTTGCTTTTATCCCCACATTGCACTCTGGGCTGACAGAGTAGCATACAACAATCCTGCAGTGTGGTTCACCTAGACCCCTATTGCAAGTTAGAGGCCTGTGCTAAGAGACAGTAACTTACAGCTGCCCTGCAGAATAGTCCATGATTAATATTGTAGACCAGAGGTCGGCCTGAAGTTGGTTTGGACCCTCAGTCAAAGATCTCCCATGCCTCTCAGGTTGCAGCAAAGGGCAATCTATGTAAATTCCCCCCACAGACCTCCTCCCAGGCCAAAATCCAGTCCTCGGTTACAAGCAGAAGCCTCACGCTCCATTGATTTCCATGCAGAATAGTTTTACTTCTAAATGTTCAAAAACCAAAACACATACAACACATTTGCACATGAAGTAAAGTTAGAGCCAGGAGTCCTGTCTTTGAGGCTAATGGTTGTTTGTTTTCAACCTCCTCAGCCACAGACTTAGGTAATACATACACACCAGATATATACTGTGACACTTTGTTGCAGGGCCCCAATTGTACCATTCTGATCTCCTTGGCAATAGGAGAGTATGCAAGTACGATGAAGAATTGGATCATGTCAGTTGTTCAACTTATGCTGGTCCTGCAGTCGTCTCTATTTACAGTGCAGGTAGACAAACACACAATAGAACTTGAAACTGTGTACTGTATGTCTCCAAACTGTGAAGTAATTCTTTTAGCTGGGCAAGGGAGGGGGAACAAAAACTTTGTAGATGCAAAGATTAGAATGCTTGCCACACATATAAAAAGACGTTTGATACCCAAGAAACGTTACAGTTTTTAGCATCACCAATGCTTATGCACAATTCACTGAATGTTTCTCTCTCTCTTTCTCTCACCTACCTGGATTAGGGGCTCTTTCCACATAGGCTTTAACTTCTTCTGGGTCTAGAGAATTCAAAACTGATACAATATCAAGATAATCTGACCCAAAATCTCTTTGGTACGTGGACAGCTGTTTAGTGTGTTCATGATTCCAGATTTGAGCAAGTGACACTGACGGAACTGTGAAGGCAAGCCAGGAAGAGACATGTGAAGCTAGGAAGTAATGAAACCAAGTAGGAGCCATCCATTCTCTATCTTTCCCTTTCCCCAGGACCTGCGGAGTCTTATGCACTTTGTTTGGAATGTTCTGGCTCACAGGTCTCCAAAGTGGGGCCTGCAGAGATGTGGTGGGTTGTCCATATAAGGGTTTCTGCTCCTCTGACACTGGGTGCCTGCCTGGTGCCGTGGCCTCCCCTGCCGCCATCACAGCCCTCAGGTATTGACATCTGGGGAATCTAAGATGGAAGCTGCCCACTGCAGAATGGAGGAGGCAGTGGAATGGCTCCCATAACTGTTGCCAACCACTAGGTAAACATGTCCAGAGGGAGGGCCTGCAGCAAGCCAGAGCAGCACTGGAGAGGGGCTCTGTTGGCAGTGGGAGAGGCAGTGCTGCCAGATGGGAGTCCCTAGGGGAGGGGAGCAGAGAGTCTTGTGCCATGCTGGTCATCCATGCTAGCCCGACCCTTTCGCTACCAGGGTACAATCTTGGGAGATCAGTCAGAGAAATAAGGGAAGACAGCATAAGTTTGGATAGCCTCAGTCTTTTTCCATAAGGAGACAGCAGGAGCTGTGAGAGGCGTGCCATGACAAGCAGCAGCATCTGAGTAAGAGACAATCTGCCATTTCCTCCCCCATATTATTTTGTTGTATTTATTTAAATTTTTTAACCTACCTTTCAGGGCATGCTGCCCTCACAAGGTGGCTTACAATATTACAAAAACATGAGTATACAAATTACAATGAAACACACAGAGCAGTAGCATCAGCAGCTAACCAACCACCTACCATCAGTCCGTTCACAGGTTATTGAGCATGACATGTGAACACACAGTACTGGGTTGTTTAGGGGCTAAACAACCCAACAGTTAACCCAATGACAAACATGGGTCAACCACTGGGTTGTCTGGCCCGTAAACAGCCCAGCATTCCACGTTCACATGTCATGCTCAACAACCTGCAAAGGGGCCAGTTGTAGGTAGTTGAGTAAAAGTGGAAGTGGCTGGCATGTGGGAGGCAGCACACCTGCTGCTCTCTCCTGCTTGTGCATGACAGCCCATGGTTTGTTTAAACCATGGGCTGTCATTACATACAAACCAGTCCTGTGTCTCTCTAAAAAACTGCAATCTCTCTCATTCCTTGTCTAAAAAACTGCTCTCCCCCACACGTCCCTGACAGCCCATGGATTGTTAAAACCATAGTCTGTCATTACATGTGAACCAGATCACAGAGAGGCAAGGAAAGAGCAAGCTCTGGAAGGTGCCTTTGGGAGGGAAGGCTGCTTCTTTCTGGAGATCTGATATGGGGCAGTGGATTTGACTATCTGTTGAAATGTCAAGCTATGCCTCTAACTATGCTCAACCTGTATATTTGTACATAAACAGAAATACTCCAAAAAAACAATATGCTTCCAGCGACTTCCTTTCAAAGGAAACCAACCCCAGGTAAGTGCTGCACACCTGGAACATCTCAGTGCTTGGAGAAGTGGGCTGAACCCATGCTGATTATGATTCGTATAGAACAACTGATGATGGAAGCCAATGAGTTCCCCAAGGCCCCCCAATGAGTCCATATTCAACTCCTCTTAACTCTAAGGGTGCAATCCTACAGGACAGACACCTTGTTGATGGAGCACTCCAATGTTAGAGTGCTCCAAGCATCCAACACCCTGCTGGCAAGAACCTGGCAGGGCAGGAGGAACAGCAGAGGCTTTTTTAGCCTCTCTGTCCTCCCAAAAGCCTTTTTGTGTTAGACAGGCCTCTGAGCTTATCTAAACACACTGACCTTGCTGGGGGCAGAGTCGGTAGTTGGAAGGCCTTTGGATCTGACAGATTTATGGCCTCTCCTCGCCCCTCTCTGCCCAGTTCACTGACACGCCCCCTCTGTCCTCTTTCCGAAGGTGGAACTCATAGCTCCATTGCGGACTTTCCACAGTGGCTGGGAGAGGCGGGTTGAGTTGGGGTGGGAGAATTCCCACTCAGATTTCTCCCTCTGGGACTATAGATCTGTCTACAGGCTCAGAGGGGGAAATCCCCAGCATTCCATGGCAGGGATGTATAAGAATTTCATTTTTGCTCGCAAAATATATGAGCATGCCCTGTTCGAAGCCCCGAATGTGTGTCTGCCAAAATGTTTCACAAATTGTCAAAGATGTGCGTGTGTTCATCTCGTTCCCAATTCCCAGTTCAATTTGCCCAAACTTCCTCAGTAGACTGAATCAGTCCCACTTTAGTCAGTGGAGGAAATCTGTGCAAACTTCGGGAGATTAGCACAAATCTCCCGTTCGCCCAAAGCAAGCAGCGATCACAAAAGGAATCAAGAATGAGATGAGTGGTAAGGCAATGTTCAGAGAATCCTAGCGATCTCGAACATCACTTGTTCACCCATTCTTATTCCATGGTCTGTCAGATACCATCCAGGGCCACAGGATTGCGCTCTGATTCCCACACACTATCCACTGGGAACGGTCAAAGTGGCCCTTCAGATATAAGTCTCATTTTCCTCATTTTCTTGGGAAGATTCAGCATTCTGAATGGAATATGACCTTGAGAGTATTGAATGGCTAGGTTGGCAAGGAAATGGGGCTGAACGAACCAAATTCCAAAAGTTGAACCCAGGCTTCAAACTCCAAGTTTCACAAGTCGTCGCGCCCAAAGACAATTCTCACCAGCGCCTTTCACTGGAACATGGCGCTTTGCATTACATCCGTATTTCCAAGTAAAGTCCATTAAGTCAGGAGCATGGGCTTGGGCCCCATAATGGCGCCTGGACTCGGTATCTGGAGGCCTTGGGACTAAATTCTTCCAATCTGGGGGTGCGGGCACACTATCTCTTGCTGCACCTGTAAAGTAATGTCATGGTAAATATAAGGATCTAATAAATTCCTTGCTCTCTGTGGAAAGGCCATTGGGGCAGGGAGAGAATCAGGTGAAAAGGAAAGTATATAAACCCATATAGGCTGCAATC
The DNA here is from genome assembly GCF_057233095.1 of Heloderma suspectum. Lineage (NCBI taxonomy): Eukaryota > Metazoa > Chordata > Lepidosauria > Squamata > Helodermatidae > Heloderma > Heloderma suspectum. Next base: position 38,524,855 of record NC_139460.1, on the reverse strand, counting down.
CTATACACATGTGCCAGGGTGTAAGACCCGTTACAACCAATGGGGCTGACTTCTTAGGAGACCTGTATAGCAGCGGAGGCTGGTTGAGCCCCGATGGCAGTGGGGCAGTGAATCTGCTCTGGCTTTCAGTCAGAACTCTAAAGGAGCCATCCAAGGTGCTGGACCCAGTCCCACAAATAGATTCAGCACCTTCGATAGCTCATTTAGTGCTCTGACTGAAGCCTGGAGCGGATTCATCGCCCCACGGACATCGAAGCCACCAGATTCTACTGCTGTATAGGATTGCACTGTTAGTGCGATGTGCTCCTAGTCACTAGCAGGACTGTACCATGCATGGAAACAATGAAAGTGCCTACAGTGCTGGCAGCCTACCTAAGGATCATATTGTATCTCAGAGTTAGATGAATGAATTGACTGACAAATGCCAGATGAGATCAAGGAGATGGGAACCACCTTCACAAGACTAATTTGGCATATTGAAACTGCAGGCTGAGTAATTTCTCCTTACCACTGATATAGCTCATTACTCAGCCTACGCTGCCCATGCCACACTTCATGTATTTATTACAATTATATCCAGCTCTTCCTCCAAGGCGCTCAGGGCATCATGAGAATAGGTGCTGTGCGAATGTGACTGAGCAGGAGATTAGTAGTGGGATCCTGGTCCCATGATGTGACTAACAATGGATGTTTGAGAGACTGTAAGTGGAAGTGATAAATAATATGCCTTATATTTACATTTCCTTATGTGAACCAGAATTGAACTGATCTGTGTTACATGTGCCGAACCAGTTACTTGAACCTTTATTATCCTAAACTGGGACAACTTCAGTTGCAGCTGAACCTGATTCCCAACCCTTTAGTTCAGAGGCGGGCCACATATGGCCCCCTTGCCTTCAGTGCAGACCTTCTGCTCTCCACCATACAGTCAAAAGCAGCTGTTGGGGGGAGGAATTTGGATGAGGGCTACAGGATGGGGGGAAGGGTCAGGCCTTTCCTCAACTTAAACCCAAATAGTAAACCCAAATAGTAGCCCACCCAAAGCTACAATTAGCATTGGAAGGGGTTTTCCAGCCCACCCGCCACCAACACACATATTCTGTGGCTAATAACAGCTTTGGGTGAGTGATTTAATTCAAGAAAATAGTACTGGGGGAGGGTAAACTCCCCCTCCCCCAGCACTGCAGCTCTGATCCAAACTGGAGACCCAGAGGTAGGTTTGATCCAAAGAAAAAGAAATTGGGAAATCTGCATCTGATCATGGATCTCTTACATCTCATGTCATTTGGCCCTTAGGATGGTCTAACTCTGGGGTCTCCAACATGGTGCCCGTGGGCACCAATGTGCCCCTGAACATCTGTCTATGGCCTTGTAGGCCACTTCCAACCCTACTATTCTATGACTGTTCTATGATTCCCTTGGTGCCTGCCAGGCATCCTGCCCCTCCTGGTTTTTATTTTATCTCTTAAGGTTTAATTTTAAAAAATTAACTGGGAGGCTGGCATGCTGCAAAGCAAAATGCTACCCTCTAGCGTCATCTATATTTGGGTTCAAAAGAGTAGTATTGTGTTTTGGCGCACAGACATTTTGTGAGAGTGCCTGCAGTACTATGACAAAATTCCAAATGACCCAAAAGGGTTGGGGACCCCTGATCTTTCTTGTTAGGGAGTGGGAATGCATACTGTTTGCTTACTGCTGCAGTGAGTCTGCTCAAAGGTGGAGGGAACGGATAAGGACATATAGATCCTATGTTAAATGCTGTGTTTCATGCCACAGCATAGGCTGGGGAATGTCTCTGGATGAAACATGTCTCTTCTATTCTCAATTACAGTAGCAGCCATGAACTTCAACATGATCTTTATTACAGTATTTAATAAAGCTAAAGCTAAAGCCCTTACCTGGTTGTATCCCTAAATAATCTCTTGCATATGCTGTTTTATACTGCTTTTTTAATACTTCCTCAATCTCTTGTTTAGTAATAGGTTTTGTCCAAGGTGAAAAACTGTCTGTAGGTAATGGTGTTTCTTCTCGAGGCATTTGCCAAATCAGGAAACGCTAAGAATACAGAAAGGGAAAAGACTACATATTAAAATCTTGATTTAAAAAATGCGTTTCACATAAACAGGTCTTCAATCCTAATATTCTTGTTTCTTTAACAATCTAATTTTTCTGTCTCTAGAAGATACCACAAATTTGTCCATAAATTGTGCAAATTGCTCAGAAATCTGTGCAAATTGCAGAACCTTTCTGCCCCCCACCCTGCAAAATGTGCAAAATTCCCAGAAAATCCACAGACTGGCCCAACATGCAGATTGAGTTAGGTGCCACAACAGGAACTGAAACGAAGTTTGGGGACCCGACCTAGGGAAACTCGTCAAAATCTACCCACCAAACAGATTTCTCCAAATCCCTAGGCTACACCAAGCTTTCTTCATTTCAGCACTATAATTTAGGGGTGGGGGTCATTTTATTCATGCTGTTGTTAAGCTATTGGGAGCCAGAAATCTTTGCTGTTCACCCGAAGATCTACAGTACATCGAGACCTATCTTCTGCTCACCCCTGTTGTACACTAATAGCATGTGTACAATAAGCATATTCACTATTGTACATTATTAGCATGTCTACAATAAGCACGGGCACAATTTTGTACATCAGTAGTATAGCGGGGCACACGGTTACCTGTGCACATATCAAGCACTATGGCTGTCTCCATTGTTTAACTAAGAGCAGCAATCCCATGCCAGGGAAGCAGGTGTGTAGAAAATGCATGAAGCAGTTTTAACTATGGCAAAAACAAAACATTAAGAACTGCAGCAAGGGTGCTGGTGTGGATCACGCACGCATATGCAGTATGTTTTAAATGGGGATGACTCTGGCAGATGGCAGCAGCGTTATAAAGGATTCTAGGGATATGGGAGGGGGGCAGCAACTACGACTTTGTATGTGGTTGCTACCCTTTCCCTGTACCACTGTGATTTTAAATTAATAATACACCACACACACACACGCACACACACACACTATACCTTAAGAGATGCTCCCTGAACTTGGCAGCAACAGCAGTGATATGTTAAGGAGCATCAGGAATCAGCAGAAACACTAAACTGTTAACAGGATCTTGGGAGGAAAACAAGACAATAGACCAAAGCCTATGTCTAGGCAAACCCTTACCCTGCCAGGTAGGGCAGGGCCTACCTGAACCTCTGCCATGCCCATTCCAGTCCAAAGGGCCGAGCTCGATGTAATGTTAAGCACGTGATTGCCACTTGCATGTTTGGTTTTTGCTAAGTAGAAGCCGCTGCTCTCCCTACCCCAATTTCAAAGGGGGCTGTGGCTTGAGGGGAGAGGGCATTACCTCTTTGCCCCAACGGTGGTTCTGATCAGGACTGGGGTTCCCCATGGCTGTTAAGTGCCCCAGGAAGAAAATGACTACTCGTGCATTTACTTAGACCAGGGGTAGGCCAAATCCAGCCCTCCGGGGTTTCTCAGATGGCCATGACCTCTTCCATTGGCCCACTCCCTTTCCCACAATGGCCCATTGTTTGGTGGCTTCCTGGCTTTTGTGCAGTCTTCCCCCTTTCCAAATGGTTGAAAGGACTCCCCTAAGGCTTAGCTACTGGCAGTAAGAGCTTTAAGCTAAAATATACTGGTATTCTTGGTATTTTAGCACCACCCACCACTGGAATGTGGTCCCCAACAGCTTCTCCAAAATGGAATTTGGTCTGAAAGAAGTTTCCCGCCCTTTACAGTCTCATTGGACTCAATGGGGATTGGGCTGCTTTCCTTTCCTCCTTTAGGAAGGGGCTGTGGCTCAGTGGCAGAGCACATGCTTTGCATATAGAAGGTCCCAGGTTCAATCCTCAGCAGTAGGGCAGGCAAAAATCCTGCATGAAACCCGGGAGAGCCGCTGCCAGTCAGTATCGACAATACTGGGCTAGACGGACCAATGTCTGACTTGGAATAAAGCAATGTCTCTATCCTGTTTGAGGAGCCGTTCCACAACAAAACTGCAAGACATTATGAAATATGAAGCACATGTAAAATATATGAAAATACACCTGTAAAATAGGTGAAATGACAAATTAATGATGACAACACACTGCATTTCTTACATCTCCAGGCTGGGGATTGTTTCTCCTTATTCCTGATGCGGAGCCGCTCCTTATAGGTTCTGCCTTGGAAAAAGGCTTCCAACAGAACTCATCTCTGTAGATATTCCTTCCAGTTGGTTCATCTACATGAAAGGGAATGACGTGTCCTCTCCCTGCTCTGGCACTGCAAGAAACCATACAGGCAATCACATCCACAACCTTTAAACTATTTAAACTTGCAGTTATCTCCCAACCTATTCTGCTCCTGTTTTAAGTACAGTACATGCAAATGCAATATGGGTTTGCTTATCTAAATCAGGGATAGACAACCAGCGTGCAGAGGTCTTCAACTACAAATCCCATAAACCTTGACTACTGATCATGCTGGCTGGGAGTGATGGGACTTTTAGCCCAAAACATATGGAGGACACCAGGTTGGCTGCCTATCACTGATTTAAATAGATAGCAGCTTAGGAAATGAAGCCTTATGTTGAGTTCATCGATCCATCTAGCTCAGTATTGCCTGTGCTGGTTCAGCAGTCTCTCTCCAGGGTTCCTGGCAGAGGTTTTTTCCAGCCCAACCTGGAGGTGCCGGGGATCAAACCTAGGACCTTCTGCATACAAAGCATGTGCTCTACCACTGAGCTATGGCCTTTTTCCCATAAGGAAGGATTGGGGGAAGCAGATGTGACTGAACCATCCCATGAAGCTGAGTGGTTAAGAGAGCGATATGGGGAGGGACCACAGCTCAGTGGTAAAAAGTACATGCTTTACATGCAAAAGGTTCCAGGTTCAGTTCTGGGAAACTCCAGTTCAAAGGAGCAGGTGAGGTCAAAGATGGAGACCCTGGAGAGCAGTCCCCACGGTAGACTAATACTGGGCTAAATGGACCAACACTCTGACCAGGCAGATTTCTATGTTCCCTACGACCAGTGACAACTCCACATTATTGAGAGGCCTTGGACAAGATGCCCTCAGTGAGTCTACCTTCTCACCACCATTGTCACCAGCTTCTCTTGCGCCTCATTCTCATTGCTACCACTTGCTTGCTTGACAGGCAGACAGCCAGTGAGCAAGGAGGCAGCGGCATCTCCTGCTCCTCCTCCCAACCACCTCCATTGTCTAGGCCAGAGCAAGAGGCAGGTGAGCAAGCAGGTTGCAACGGTGCAAAAGAGGAGCAACTCCACGGGGCGCTTGTCGGTGGGCCCCTGCTGGGTTTTGGACTCTCAGAAGATGCCCGACCATGCCTACCCTTGATGCCAGCCTTGCCCACGATATTTCCCCAGTAACTGCTAATATTATTACAAGAAAGTCCAGGGAGGTAAGCAACCCCAGAAGGAAAGACTTCTGCTCAATGACTAAGTTGTTGCAGAAACAGACGGAGTACCAGGCCGTCTCAGCTGTAGCACCTGCATAGACAGAATCAGAGAGCATTTGGAGGCTGACCAGCAGCAGGTTGAGAGGGCTCCCTCAAGCACTTCAGAGGGAGAGCGCTAAAAGGAAGGAAATGGGAAGAGATGGGAATAGTGAAAGTCGCAGCTGCAAGGAGGCTGGATGATCTGTGATAGTTAGGAGGAAAAAGATCTGTGGGCCTTCTTCCAGATCATAGGTTATTATCCTATAAGTAAGCTGTTAAACTGGGGGAAATAATGGGTTTGTTTCCTTTTGCCTGACCTTTATGACTCATCAAGGGCTAAACCAGTGGTGAGTGCCAACTGGTTCAAGGGCCCTCATGCAAGACACACCCAATGGGCCCCCTCCCTCAGTGAGTTTACCTTCTCACTGCCATTATCACCAGCTGCTATTGCTCCTCTTTCTCTTTCTCATCACTGCAACCTCTTGCTTGCTTGACAGGCAGAGTGCCAGGGAGCAAGTCAGGAATGACATCTCCTGCTCCTCCTCCTCACCACCACCATTGTCTGAATGACAATGCCAGAATGAGAGGCAGGTGAACAAGCAAGTTGTAATGGTGAAGAGGAGAAGCAATTCCAGGGGGGGCTTTTCTCAGTGGGCCCCTGTTGGGCTGTGGGCCCTTGGCAGGTGTCCGACCATGCCTACCACTGATGTTAGCCCTGGGCAGAGGGCTGGTTCACATGATCGCCTGTGCCCACCACAGCTTTAATAAGCCACAGTGGGTTGCAGTATATGGAGACCACCACTGTGAATATTCAAGTTGCGATGGGCAGTTGCCGCAGCTTATCGTGATGCGTGAACCCGGGCAGAGTGTCTTGTTGTTGTGATTAACAGGTCACTTAGAACCCTACCGCAGCCCTTGGTTTCTGGGTGGCTTGTTACCCACAGCAACAAGCCACGCTTCCCGGGTTTGCACGTCACGATAAGCCGCAGTTGTGGCTTAAATATTCACAATGGCAGCTGGCACACGCCATAACCCACCATGGATAGGGAGGCACATAATACTAGAACCTACAGTCATCCCATGAAGCTGAATGGTGGGAGACTCAGGGCAAATAAAAGGAAATACTTATTCACACAGCATGTAGTTAAACTATGGAATTTGCTACCACAAGATGTGATGATGACCACTAATTTGGATGGCTTTAAAAGGGGGTTAGACAAATTCCTGGAGGAGAAGGCTATCAATGGCTGCTAGTCCTGATAGCTCTGTACTACCTCTAGTATCAGAGGCAGTAAATGTATGTACACCAGTTGCTGGGGAACATGGGCGGGAGGGTGCTCTAGCACTCATGTCCTGCTTGTGGATTTCCTGTCAACAGCGGGTTGGCCACTGTGTGAACCGAATGCTGGATTAGATGGACCCTTCGTCTGATCCAGCATGGCTCTTCTTATGATCTTATGTGGCTTATTTAAGCCACAGTGGGCACCAGTGGCTGTGCAAACTGGTTCACTGAATTAGTTGAATGCTGAAAGCATCTTGGGGTACAGTGTGCCTTTCTCTGGAGATATGACAGGCAATTTCAAGACCCCAATTGCTCTCTCCCCTTATGGTTCTCTGTCTTTAAACCAGACTTGGACTCGACAACCCTTCAAATAGAGAATACCTTCAAATAGAGGACTGTCCTCTGACAGCCCATCAAACAAAGGATTATCCTTTGTAAAGCAGGACACACAGCCACTGTAACTCCCATGCTGGTTTCCCATCAAAAATTACCCCTGGCTGCTATTTACCTCCATCTCCAAATGCACTTTTTACAGTAAAAAAAAAAAACACCTTCAGGTGCAAATAGCAATTGCGGGGTGGTGATTTTTGGCAGGAAACTGGAATGGGGACTGGATATGGGTCAGAAGCACATTCTGGATCGGGCGGGGGTGTCACGTGGCTTTTTTCTTCAAAATAAGAGCGGCCTGCTTAAGCACAGACTTTAAAAAGTGTGAATAACTTAATAGGTAGTTTAGTCTATACATTACCGTGCAGACAAAGCTATATTTTCATCCTACTTTGCAAGCTTTTGATGAGGAAAGTGCCATTACAGGACAAGTTTGGTAGCAGACCAATAGGGTAATATATGCCAATAGAAAAAAAAAGGCAGTCTTGTTCTCAGTCGAAGATCACAGAGAAGAGAAAAGGGTTCTCAGGATGCAAAATGGAATTTATTGTAAGAAGCCCAACGCGTTTCAGCCTTTTTTTCCTATTTTAGGCCTTCTTCAGGGAGCTGTAACATAAATGGCAATACAATTTACAAATAGGACAACACATAATTAAAACATTACTGAAATACAAATTGCCACAGGGGCTAATTATGTGTTGTCCTATTTGAAGACCGAAACATGTTGGGCTTCTTACAATAAATTCAATTTTGCATCCCAAGAACCCATTTCTCTTCTTTGTGATCTACTTTGGATGCTCACCTCCTTCTGTTTTCTTGTTCTCAGTTGAAACAGCCTTTAGCTTGAATAAATCTAAACAAATGTTCTTAAAAGCTGCTGTTTTCTTTTCTAATTGTGCTTGGTATAGCACTGGAGCCAGGAAGGGTAAGATTTAGGACACACATTAATAAAAGGAATCAAAGAGCAAAGGTGTTTTAAGATGTCAAAAAATACCCCACAAACCCAAATATGATGGAAAGGTTAAAGTTAGTTAAATCAGTGTCATCTTACCAATCTGCATCAGGATCTGTTGCAGGTTTAAAGACAAAATCGTGTTTCATGGTCGATTCATAAGGATCCCACTTTATGCTACCTACTGAAAACAGTACCTGTAAGTGCTATAAATTCTAAACACTCCCTAGCCTATTTTTTATTTTATTTTTACTAAGCAGCAATGAGAAAAATGATGGTTCAGCTATTTCTACAAAACTGTTCCAAGTGTGTTGGCACGAATGAGAACTTTATTCCCAAAGCAAACAGAAGCACCCTGGGGGTAGAATCCAGATCAGCACTGCTAGCTGGGCAAAACCTTCCTCCCACACACATCATGCTTCTTATCTGAATTACCCCCGCAGGGTATTGTTTGCTTAACATAATAATCACAGCTAGTTGCTAATCACAGCTAGTTGCATGATTATCACTGTATCTGTTCACCCCTCCATTAAGGATACAGAAAACACCCTTACAGTTTAGCCAGTTCACGAAACTTCCGGTTCTGCATTTCCTTTTCTCACTCAGAAGCCACCAACTGGCACTTGTAGAACTTTAACAAAGCAACATTCAGGATTCATTCTGATTTGGTTTAAAGAGACAACACCCAAATAACTGTTATTCATTTTATCAACATGGCAGGAGCCCATTCACATTATTCCAGTTATGGAATTATACCAACAATCCACGTAACTGCAAAAATGAATGGCAAGAATGGCTTAAAAGATGCCATAAATGTTTAAAAGTCATCTTTAAAGTCCCAGAAGGCTGTTGTTTTTGCTGAAACTGCATCTGGGTACTTCCAGACAGATGGCTCCAGGCACTAACAATCCAAAGGTATTGTGCAGCTATTCCGTCTTTTCTTCCTTAGGATGCAATCCTATGCAAGTTTAGATAGAAAAAGTCTTACAATTCCCAGCATTTCCCAGGCAGTTGGCTGGGGAATGGTGGGAGTTGTAGGACTTTTTTTGTATTTAAGTGTACACAGGATTGTGCCTTTAATGGATTTTTCCCTGGGTTAAAAGGGGAAAAAAAGACAGAAGAAGCAGTGGTAAAACATGGGTTACAAATTGAAGACAATGACGTCTGGACCCCCTGTAAAATTCCATGAATGTGTGATCACACAATAAAAGCATTGTTTGATAGCACCTTAACATGTCTATCCCTCTAGAAATTGTTTCTTACTCATCCTTTAAAAAAAAGTAAAATAAAGTGTTGTTCTGTGAATCAATTGGATTTAAAAGTACTTAATTTTGAGTGGATTATGCCCAAAGACAGACTATATGCCAATTCCATGATGTAAAAGAAATACATTTGGAAAAATTAAGTATTTTCAAAAGTTTAGCCTGTAATGTTCTTGTCTACAAGGCAAGAGTTGCAAATGGGTAAAACGAAAGTCCTAGATTAGTATCCCATTTGTTCTGAGATGGTTAAAAACTTTTTCTAGCTTCTAACGGGCACCTGAGAGGCAGAAATTCAATCGGTGTAACTTTTCCAGGCATAAGACACTGCTGGCTTCAGGTTTCAAGGGGCCCTTTGACAAGATGTCCTGAGTGGGCTACTTACTCTTTGCCACTGTCACTGCTGCCCACTTGGCTTATTCTCTCCAACTGCAATCCATGTGCAGCACAGCACGCACAGAGCGCACAAGACAAATGGAAGATGCTGCTTTATCTTACCTTTGTCACTGTGTGCATGCTTAGGGAGGGCAGGTGAGCTGGTGGCAACAGCAAGAAGGAAAAGCAGCCAGGCCAGGAGGCTCTAGGAGCTGGCAGTAGGCTTCCTGCTGTGGTGTAGGGCTCAGCAGAGGCCTGACTATGCTGACGTCTGGCACTGGCCTTGAAAGCAGTTATTATGAGCATTCAGTGGAGGCTGGCGGCTCCAAGGTCAGTGGGGCAGTGCATCCCCTCCGGGTTTTAGTCAGAACCAGTCAGAACTCTAAAGGAGCTATCCAAGGTGCAAAGCAAAGCACCTTTAGAGTTCTGACTGGTTCTGTCTGAAACCTGGAGCAGATTCACTGCCCCACTGACATTGGAGCCATCACTGCAAAATCTGACAGAAAAAGCTGGCAAACCTACTCGCTGGGTGATGGATACTTGGTTGGGGGCTACATTGGCCATACCATCCCTTTCACAGGCTGTAGAGGATATATTGCAGGGGTAGGTAACCTGGTGCCCTCCAGATGTTTTTGGACTACAATTCCCATAATCCCTGACCACTGGCTATGCTGGCTGGGACATATAGGCACTGTAGTTGAAAAGATCTGGAGGATACCAGGTTACCTACCCTTGACATACTTCATGCTGTAGTCACATCAGTTTACTGAGCTTTCTGTCTTTGAAAAGAATTTGCACGTTTGCTGATTTAGGGCATATAGGGATTCGGGACTCCCTCTCACATTTAATCATGTGCTGTCATCCCCACCCCACCCTGGCTACTGCCACCCCTTTTATGTTTTCTTTGCCTGATCGAAAGCAGCCTCCCAGGCTGTAATCTCCAAGGAGAGATCAGTGGAGGGAGGTACATCTTCACCCTTTCCCCCGCTGCTGGTTTTTCACCACCCAGTTCCCTCCCTCAAGCCCATAGGGGACTCAGGAATTCTCTGACAGACTTCAATTCTAAAAACAACCACAGTACAAATTTTAAACAGCAAAACACTGAAAGTCGGTGGATAAGAAGAGGTCCGATGTCTCTCACTCAAAGGGCTCTGTGTACCCATAAACTTCAGGTTTGGGACTCACGACACAGGCACAAGCAATATGCTGGAAGTCATTTGCATATATTTCTATTAGTTAAATATGCAAAGATAGGGTACAATCCTATACATGTTTAGACAGAAAAAAAGTCATACAATTCCCGGCATGGCTGGCTGGGGCATGCTGGGAGTTGTGGGACTTTTTTCTGTCTAAACATGCATAGGATTGCACCCTAAAGCTGTCCAGAATCACATATCTACCCTGGCCTTCATCAAAGGAGCTCATAGCGACCATCTCCACCCTATCTTATCTTCACAACAGCCCTGTGAGGTAGGTCAGTCAGCGGGAAAATAAGGCCCAAAGTCACCCAGTGAGCTTCGTGGCTGGGGTGGGGGTTGAACCTGGGTCTTTTAAATCCTACTCCAGGGGTGAGAAAACTGTGGCCCTCCAGAGGTTGCTGGACTCCCACTCTTATCAGCACCAGCTCGTGTGGCCAGTCAGGGATGATGAGAGTTGGAGTCCAACAACATCTGGAGCGGCAAAGCTTCCCCACCCCTGGACTAGTCCAACACTGTAACCCCAGGGGTTCCCATTGCTCTGAATTCACTTGGCAACAGCATTCCATCTGTCCCAAAGAGTCTGGCCATTTCTAGCTTGTATCAAACATCCCAACCAGATTATGAAATATACCAAACGTTCCAACTATGCGTTGCGTAATCAAACCCCTCTCCCCGCCAGGGCTCATTTCAGTCCAACCCAACCCAACCCTGCCCCTTCCTTGTGTTCCGCAAGGTGACAAAAGGGCAAGCCAACGCGCCGGCTGTTTTCCGGCTAGGCTGGGTTGCCCTTTTTTCCTCAGAGCGAGGCGCGGAAAGGATTCTTACCAGCAGGCGGTGCCGTCCGAGCTGACCTGGGTCGCCAGCGGGGAGGGGCCATGGGGACCGAGGCGGGAGCTGTCGCCACCGCCGTCCCATTAATCGGGGGGAGGAGAGGGCTTCGCTCCTGCGCCGAGGGCTGCATGCCCAGTCCAACTGCTCCCCAAACGCAGAGTGCGCCCCGCTGCCCCTTTCCTGCCGGCGTGTAAAAGCTGCAGCCCCGGGGAAGAAGCCAGGCCGGAGGCAGAGCCGCTTGAAAATGAGGGGCGCGATGGACGACGCAGCTGCCGCCGCCGCCCTCCCTCCCGGTTGCCCCGGTACCAGGCTGTTATTATGACCAAGGGAGAGAGCAAGTTACACCCTTCCTGCCTCGCTGAGGCAGCGCGGGGTTCACACGAAGGCGGCTCTGCCGGCTGTTGTGCCGAGGAGCGAGTGTCCCTGGGCTAGAGGCGAAGGAGGAGCGAGCTCCTGCCCTTTCCATAAAGGGCCTAGTAGCCATGTTAGGGCGCAATCCTGTGCACGTTTAGACAAATTTAAGGCGCAGTCCTGTGCATGATTAGACAGAAAAAAAGCCCTACCACTCCCAGCATTCCCCAGACAGCCGTGCTGGGACTTTTTCTCTCTCTGGACGTGCATAGGATTGCGCCTTAAGTCTCTTTGCAGCGAAAACAACAGAGAGCCTTGTGGGGCCTTAAAGACGAACAAATTTACTCGGGCATGAGCTTTTGTGGACACGGCTCACTTCATCAGATGTGTGAAGGGTGAGCCTCAAATTAACAATGTATCTGACAGAAAGGGCAGTGGGCACCAAAGCTTTTGCCAGAATAAAGGCACAGTCCTATGCATGTTTAGACAGAAAAAAAGTCCTACAACTCCCAGCATTCTCCAGCCCATCACGCTGGTTGAGGAATGATGGGAATTGTAGGACTTTTTTTCCTGTCTAAGCATGCATAGGATTGCACCCTTAACATGTTAGTCTTCAAGTTGCCACAAAACTATTGTTTTTTCATAAAGAGGAATCCTGTGGTACCCTAAAGGCAAACATTTGTTGTGGCAGACATGATGTGGATGATATTTTTGCATATTTAGAACCAAAATCTGATGAAGTGGGCTCTTTAGACCAGAAAAGCTTCTGCTACGAGCCATTATTTTTAAAGGTGCCACAAGACTTTTTAGTTTTTGCTGTAACACGGAAAAACTGGAATTTGAGGCTTCAGATAGAGTCAAATAAAATTCAGAGCCATGGTTTGTCTCGTGTATTTACTGGTTTGCTCACACACATATAATCTGACAAAATTCCTTTTTCTATACAGCTATTACAGGAATCTAGTCCTCCTTTGTATCTAGGCGCCCTAAGTGGTGGGACATGCACACAGAGGAGGGAGGGATACCTGTTCCTTTAATAACAGTATCTCAGGAAGAAATTTAACAGGTGCTGTTTCTCTTGGCATGCAGATGCAGCAATAGGAAGAAAAACTGCTGAATTTTTGGCCGGTATGCTGCTGCTAAAAGCATAGGAATCCTGCTAGGGGGAAAACCCAGAAAAACTTGCAGCAATAGTGAGGACTAGTTTTGGAGAGAAGCCTAAGTAGAACTGGGCATTTGAACTTACATAGCCACCCCCTAGCATTAATATGGGTTACAATAAGCTGAATATGCATGCAATGATGACTTGATACTTGAGAGTCACTGGCATCAATATTCCTGTTTCTGCCAAATCTTAGTGTTTTACTATACCACTCTGTGGACCATCTGACGTCAATCGAGCTTTGCAGAGTAAAACCAAATGAGTTCATCCTTTTAAGATTGTACTTCTGGGAATTGACCTCAATCCTAGGCTGCACTCTGTCGGAGTCGTCGGACAGACTTTCATGATGGAGGAAAAGTGGCATAATCTGTACAAACTCTGATATCTAGTACGGCTGTTTGGGAATTGGTATTGGGGCAGGGGAAGGAGAACCATCAGAAATAATTTATTTTAATAATGAACTCAGCTGAGTGATAACTGTACTATAGACAAAAGAAAGCCACTATAAACAGGGAAATATCAGCACCCCTTGAGGAACATTAAAGTTTGTAGCAGTACAAAATAAGTTTAAAAACCTGTGGGGGGAACCTCCCCCTCAGCAGCCAAATGAGGATAGAGCACGGTCAGTGTCTTGAAGAGCAAAGAAAACAAAGCAGGGGCATGTGTGGAATGGAATATCCTTGAAGGGAGCATGGCTGACTGGAATGCTGAACTCCACACTGCAATGTTTTGTTGCAGGTCCCATTTGTCTTGGTTTCCAAGAAATCACTCCAGCTTCATTACTGGCTTCTGTATGTAGATTATAGGAATTTTTAGATTTCTGTTGTTGTGTATCTTATAGCCAGATCCAGGGAATGGATACTCTCAGATTGACTACTCTGGAGTGTCAAGTAAATATGTGTAGGGTTGCAGCCCAAAACAAGCAATCCTGTTTATAATCTTGATTAATTGTGTCCATTTATAGCAGAAACCATGGTTCAAATCAATGTTCAACATGCTTTTGCCCTCAAGATTCTCAGGTTTTTCTCAGAATTCTCAGATGTATATGTATATATGTGCAGTGGTGTGCCTGCAGTAGTGTGCATGTGCAGTGGTGGTGTAATGACAGGAAAACCTCCAACTGTAGCTTCTTCTTTCACTCTTTTCATTCACTCAAGCCACACCATAGACCACTTCACCTAAAAAAAGTGGCTTGGTGGAATAAAGCTACCGCATCCTGAGTGATTTTCCCTCTTTGCCTAGATAGCAGCAACACCAAGCATATCTGCTGTCCCTCACAGCACACCTAATTTAAAGAGGTACAGCATTTCACCTTCCTTGCTGTCTCACCAAAAAACCAAAACCATTCCGTTCAACTTCCTCAGTAGCAGTGCCAGGGGAGGCAGTCCACAATTTCCCAAACAGGCAGAAGAAGCCTTCTTCCACTTGTTCTGCTGACACTGGAGAACCACAATGGCCTTAGAAAAAAAAAGTCACATTTTGCCACCAAGTAGAATTCCTCAGATTTTTGTGCAGATGAGAATTCACATATATCTGGTAACACTGGTTATATCTGCAAGCCTTACCTTAACACTATTAGACCTGGAAGATATTTTCATGTTGTATAACAGCCATTATAGCACTAATTTCAGAAGCCTGTATGGTACAAGGTGCCGTAATGGAATATAGTAGTGGGATGGATAGTTCTAGGCACTTGATCAGAAAGTATGATTAATATCTGAGTAATCTCCTTTTGAAGTGGTGATTCAGCCTACTATTGCAGTATTCCATTGCACCATGGTGAAAACATGTTTTTGAAGGGCTACAGGGTCTCAGATTACCATCTATTGAACAGTACAGTGTACTTGGTTACATAATGGAGTTAATCAGCTACTACATTAATGTTGAAACAGCATTAAGATATTTTTTCAAGGGTTTTTTTTTTTTTTTGCCCAGTACTGATAGATACAAGCTGTGGATTTGACATCATGCAGACAGAATTGGATCAGTTACTTAAATTTAGCTTTGGTGTCATGGTCACTCATCTGCTAGAACAGTGGAACATGATGCAACTAAATGAAAGAAATCTTACTGAAAATGTTTTAGGAAAAGGTTAGCATTTTGTACTTTGCTGAAGTTCACCATTCTGCCACTAAAAGCCACGCAGTTCCAAGATAGTGGTGAACTGGGAAGCCTAAATAACACATCTGTTAAGGACATGGCCCTTAACAGCTATAACTTCCCAGCATTTTGGAGCTTGAGTAAAAATGGGAAGTCCTTAAAACTGTTAAACCAATTTTTTTTTGCTATTTGAATTTGATTACATTTTGATTGAGAGTTAATGGATGAATCCCACTTCTTACTATCTATTGGGGCTGTTCACACAACATGCTAAACCACACGCAGTGGTTGAGTAGATGTTTTGAAATGTGGGTTGAACCATGGGTTAGCGTGTTGCCGGAATGCAGCCAGTGGCTTGTAAACTATGCAGTGTGGCTTATTTTCTTGAACAAGCCACCTTGAGAACCCATGGTTAACAAACCACCCTAGCTGTATTCAGACAGCACAATAATCCACCCTGAGGAAAATATGCTGCATTCAGACAGCTTGCTAACCCATGGTTCAACAAACAACCCGCGGTTCAAAACAGCCCACTCAGCCACTGTTTGTGGGTTACTGTATTGTGTGAACAGCCCCATTATGTGGTATGTACAGATACTTGAGGGGGAGAAATTAAGACATTTGTTTAAAATCTTCCTTTATTGTAAAACAAAGATATACAAAGACGCTGAGCAGGCAATATACAAAGAGAGACTGATGAGTATTACTAAAACATCCTTTAGAATGCAGACATTCAGTATGATCATACCAAAAGCTAAGGGGTGTGGGTGTGGAGGGGTGAGGTGGGGGCAGGGGAAGATGTATTTCAGGGCTCATATATTCCACACATAGGATTCCATTCTCCAGGCAAGGCCAAAATAGTCTTATACAGTACAAGTTTAATAAAGTTGACATACACAAGGCCAGTGTTTCCATGTTGGACATTATACTTCGGCAGTATAAAAATGGTGTTCAAATATCATGGCATAGTAAAAGGGTAAAATTTTGACCAGATAGCCCCAAAATGACACATCATGTTGCCTACTCAGGTATGCTAAATGAAAGTATATGGTTGGTTTTTTTCCAAGCTGCTTGCTTTCCTGTGGAGTGCTTATGATTAAAGGCACAATCCTATGCATGCTTAGACAGAAAAAAAAAAGTCCTAGAATTCCCAGCATTCCCCAGCCAGCATGACTGACTGGGGAATGCTGGGAGTTGTGAGACTGTTTTCTGTCTAAACATGCATAGGATTGCACCCTTAACCATTCTTTAGATTCCAAGATCATTAATCTCTGAATCACAGTCTCCACGTATTGTTATGTTCACAAGTTCTGTTAGTGTCTGAAGAGAACAGACATTTCTCCTAGTCTCCCATGCAGAGGCTGCCCATTTTGTTCTGACAGGGGCAGCTCTATGCACACAAGTGATGACCTATCAACAGAAATAAACACAGCAACCCTTCCCAGGAAGGGGCAACCAGCTTAAGCCAATCATCAGAAAGACTAGCGGTGTGCT
The DNA here is from genome assembly GCF_057233095.1 of Heloderma suspectum. Classification (NCBI taxonomy): domain Eukaryota; kingdom Metazoa; phylum Chordata; class Lepidosauria; order Squamata; family Helodermatidae; genus Heloderma; species Heloderma suspectum. The sequence continues at coordinate 38,508,014 of NC_139460.1, read as the reverse complement.
ATTTAGGGGGCAATTGAGTTTCTTTTTTAAAAAATAAAATCCACAATTCTCAGGACAAATATGAATATCCACAACAATAAAAGTGTGCAAGTACTACAAATGAAAGGGACAGCTACGATTTTCTTACCCAGGTAAGCATATGCCAGTGTGACTGTAGTCACGCCCACACTGCCACATGGTATCATACACACCAACAGCATTAATTTCATTGAAACCAAATGGGAAATTTCACACGTTTGATGTGTCCTTTTCTATCCTGCATGATACAGTATTATGCAGCAGTGTGGGTGAGGTGACCAACCTAGCTTTGCCTTGGTTGAAAGCCTACCCATTTCTCACACATACATCAACCCTATATGGGTAAATAGCCTTTTCCATTAACTAGAGAGTTGGAGCAACAGTTGAGTTCCATTTCCAGAACTTGTGAAAAATCCTGATTATACCTGCCTATGGTGTGACAACATCTTTAATGCACCTTTGACAGGAAGTTAAAGACTGGTGGAAATGATAAAATATAGTATTAGATCTATATTGAGTCATACTTAGAGCAGAACTATTTGATTACCTTAAGGCCTATTTATTCCAATGGCTCTAAGTATGTCTAAGTCTGAATTTAACCCATAACAATGATTTCATTGACTGAACTGTGTCCTACAGGGTAAAGCTTTAATGAAGAATGCAGTGCATATTCCATCTGCCTCTAAAAGTTAATGATGATGTTATTACAAGATATTTCAAAACCATAATAGATATTTATAACCAGGAGCTGATATAGCATTGTTTAAAAACAGAATTAGGACCTACTATGATTAGCATATTGCTGTTAAAATTTAACATTGATACAAATGGTAGAAACAGGGAAATGCAGCATTTTACCAAGGCATAATTTCCAGTATCAAAACTTTCCAAATTCATTGATCATTACCTCAGAGACCAAAATAAAAAACATTAAAAACATAACACCAGATTGTCCTATCTCCTCTCAATAGACTTCCAAAGTGCTTTGGAAGAAATAAGTGAACAACCTATCATATAGATTAGTTTTCTTTTCAGTCATACTTTTTCCCACAGGTGTGGGCAACTTGTGGCCCTCCAGATGTTTTGGCCTAAAACTCCCATCAGCCCTAGCCAGCACAGCCAATAGTGAGGGATCATGGGAGTTGTAGGCCAAAACATCTGGAGGACCACAAGTCGCCTACCCTTGCCCTATGAGAAGCTGCAGCACAGAAGGTAAGTGATTTTGACTTTGGGAGATACATGAACCTTGTAATGGAGCTGAGACTAATCTCAGGGTTTCTGAACTGGACCCTCCAGATGTTTTAGACTACAGTTCCCAGCATTCCTGATCATTGGCCATGCTGGCTGGAGCTGATGGGAGTTAAAGTCCAAATCATCTGGAGGGCACCAGGTTGGAGAAGGCAAATCTAGGGCCGCATATTAAAATCTTTCCAAGCCAGAACAGAACTGCAAATCTGGTAAATAGTTGTCTGGATATCATGTAAAAGACCATGAATTCAAGTAGTCCCTCTGTCAATTCTTCAGGGCCATCATTGGTTATTTTAAAAAACTGCAGCAGGTTTTACTATTTATCTTTTGAGCTTTAAAAGCAGTTTTGAATTCCTTTAGACATGATAGTGACAAGCACTGCAGCAATTATAAAAACAGCTTACTACTCATGATTTCAGTAACCTTTTAAAACTTGGAGTTATTTAAAACCACTCTAATAATCTAGATTTAAAATTGTTCTATCATTCCAGCTATATGCTTAAGTGTAACAGCAACAACAAGAAAGCCCTATGCTCCAAAAAGCTCTTAACGCCAAGTGAAGAACCAACTCTCCAAGTACCATTTCAAGAATCGGGAGAGGCTTTTCCTGAATCAAAGGGAGCAGTTGGAATGCAAGAATGCCCTACTATTTAGAGCAAGATGCAAAAGAACATCTTCCTTTCAGTAACTCTTTGCATTCTGCAATAGGGATGATTTCACTACGGTGCAATTCCTCCTTTTCCATGTATCTTTCTCCAACTTATGAAAGTCAGATTACAGTATTTGCTCTGTCTTCAGTCTCCTGAATGGCTGAAATTGTCCAAATTGTTAAAGGGGACTCAGTCCAAGATGACTGTGGTGTCAGGTTGCCATTAAACACGTCATCTACTGAAGCTGTAAGACAGTACAAGAAACAAAATTACAACAAATAAGGAAAGACAGTCATGCATGTCTGTATATTTTATTCTTTGTATTTTTTATTGAACACCGCATCAAACACTCACTGAGTGAAAGGACGAACCAAAAATATTCTAAATAAATAAATGCGTGCATGCATGCATGCATGAGATCTTTGGCTACAAGACTGAAAAACTGAGAATTCTTAAAAATAAAAAAACACCACCAAGCAGGCATGAAAATATGGAATAATGATCTGTTAACTCCCAAGAATCACAGCTTTCATTAAAAAAGAGGGGTTTTTAGCATTGATGGTTACACAGGGAGTCTTGAAAATGTATTCCAAGGAGCTACAGTATTGTGGAAGTAACAAGGAACACTGAGAAAATTACTCTTCCCAAAGGAAGAGAGACAGGAGGGATTTAGTGAAGAGGCAGAGCAACCCACAGGACCAAAGCTTTCAAAGACAAGTAGTTTTCTGATGCTGCAAGAAGAGGAAGAGAGAGTTGGATCTTAAGATGTTCAAGGGCAAGTGTGAAGGGGTGAAAATAGCAGACAAAGGAGACTAAGGCTGACCACGAGAGCATATATTCAGGGATGATAGCAGAGTTGTTCAATGGCAAGTTGAATGGTGAAGGCTGTGGATATGTGGGCCAGGAAAAGGTGATGAAATATGAAGGAGGGGTTTAAGATTTAAGTGGCTTCTTGAACATGCAAAAGTCAAGAAAGAGAAGTACAAAAGAGGAGTACAGAGACTGCTTCTGCCTTCATCTGAGAAAAGAACTGCTTTCAAAAGCACACATTAAACTCTTATGATCTAGGAGTTTTCCAGTGTCCAAGTTCTTTGTATTTCTATCAAAATAAAGGATTAGAAGAAAGGGTTTAACCATATTTGCTAACAGCAAACAACATACTATTTTTAAAAAACAGAATTGTACTTAACAGGTCACCAACTTACCTCTGGAGGTAACACTGAACTTTCGGTCTGAAAAACTGTTTGAACGTAGATTTGGTTCACTCATTTTATCCAGAAACTTAGTTATCATTTCTTTCTTCTCTGGACTGGTACTGGACAAGTTAAGAAGTTTCCCATTCACCGAAACTGTGTTTTTGCTGATCCCAAACCAATAAAAGAAATCAAATAAGGCATCAGATTTGAACTCGTAGGAGAAGCTCAAGCTTTCTTCATTAACCAGATGAGCTCCTGAAGGAAAAAACCTCCTAACAACGTCTTGAAAATCAAACTGTACAAAGAAAAAAGAGAAAGGTCTCTATTAAGGCATGCTAACATGTTGTGTACCAACAGAAAGCTTCCAGTAGTTCTAGTTATTAAATACAAGAGATTTGTGTCTCAATAATTGGTATATCTAAGCATCAGATATACTACTAATGTTTTAGTAAGCAAAGCAAAACAAAACTAACATATATGCAACAAGGACAATACTGACTGGGTTCACACAACTCGCTAACTCGCACTCAGTGGTTGAGTGTGGGCTGTCGTTGAACCATGGGTTGTTTGTTGAATCGTGGGTATGTTGTCTGAACCCAGGACATTTTCTGCAGGGTGGGTTGTTAACCATGTAGTGTGACTTATTTATCTCGAACAAGCCACCTTGAGAACTCATGGTTTGTTGTTGTGTTGTTCAGGGTGGTTAATAAGCCACACTGCACAGTTAACAAGCCACCCTGCAGAAAATGTCCTGGGTTCAGACAATGCATTAACTCACAGTTCAACAACTACCCTCACTCAACCACTGAATGTGGGTTACGTGTTGTGTGAACAGCCCCCCGTCTTCCTAATTATGTTACTTTTTCAAAATAGAGCTTTTTATATAACAGCATTATATTAAAAGGTTTAATATAATTAAAAAGTTTTCAGACTCAAGTTTATATAAGAGCATTATATTAAAAGGTTTAATATAATTAAAAAGTTTTCAGACTCAAGTTTAATATTATTAAAAGGTTTTCAGACTCAAGTCTACCTCAAGAAAAAAGTATTATTTGTAACTGCAGGGCAGTGGGTCAAAGAGCTAACAAAAAGCAAAATCTTGCAAAACATTTACATTTATACTATATTTGGGAGTTTATGGTGGTATCGATACTAACATAACAGAGAAGCTTGCTTGGCAAATTTTGTCCAGGTGGTGGAATTCTAACTTGACACGAAGATAGGCCTCCCATGATATGATATAATGTTCTTCCCTTGCCATTATAGACTTGCTTGCCTAATGACTTCTCTTCAGAGTGAACGGACTGCTAATTCAAAAATGCAATTCAACATACTGGGTTGTATCCAGTGTTAATCTTACTTAGAGTAGACCCACTGAAATGAATGGGGCTTAAATTTGTATCTTATTGGATACAACCCAATACATCAAAGTGTGGCTCCTTGCAGGTCATCATTCATGTTAAGCACCCAGGCCAAGAAGTGAGCCGAACAAGCATACAATACAAATATCTGAGGTGTTCTGGAGCCTGCTGTATGTGTAAGTAAGTGTGTGTGTGTGTGTACACACACCTTTTAATTAAAAAAGTATACAAAATAAACATTTAAATTTCTAAATATTTCTATTTTTTGTTAACCTGACCTAACAAGAGGGCTAAATACTGAGAACAAGAAAAAGCTTAAATAGCAAGACCCCAAGATAATAACTAGGTAGGCTGGGCCCACCCTTTAAAGCAACTAACGAGGCTGCCCTCCCTCCTCTACATTCCACCCCTGATCTTGTCCTTTGCCCCTTACAATTAGTCAGAACAGATACTGACTTGAAGATAACAAAGTTCTGCAGGCCAAAATATCTGACGGTCGGACTCACCCGAAGTTTATAGCTTTCTCCAATCACAGAAGATATTATGTTGTTCATGCTATTCTCAATCTGTCTTCTCATCTTTGGATGCCGAGTGTTCACAAGCAAAGCATATGTTTTTTCTAATAACGGATTGGAAATTGTTACTATTGTATATAACCAGACATTAGCATAATATTTCAGATGCTATTCTCATCTCATCAGGTAGACTGCTTCCCTCTCCTGAATTCCATCCCAGATTGATTGTCTTCTGCCCCTTACAGTTACACACAAAATCGTTTTGCCAGCTTTCTTCTCTCCTATGGTGCTGCGCACATTACAAAGTTAGCAAGCATTACAAAGTAATGCATCTTTTTTGCTTTGTGAATTTCCTGAAGGGAGGCACTCTTATGGGTTGGACCATAGTACAGACCATAGTTATCTGTTTTAAAAAGATATAATCTGCCTTTTGATCTGAATTCAACCACATCACTTAACACCAACTGTCTATTTAGTTCTTTACTGTAAGCTATGCAATCCAATATCTACATTTTAAAGATAGGTTCAGTCACACATACCTCTTGAAGAATTATATTTTGTTCTGACATTAATGAAGAATACCAGTGGCCGACCCAGTATAGCCTCTCTGTAGTTTTTATAGTCACAATGGGTGTTAAGTTCAACATGCCTGTTCAGGAGAAGAAAGTTGTACGTTAGACTATCAGACTGTGAAAACTCAGAATTCAGAAATGTATTTTTAATGTAGAGTTAGGACAAGCTCTGAAAATAAACTCTACAAGAAATAAGAAAATCTAGAACCAATTTCTCACAAATGGATCTACCATGAAACTTTGATGGAGGCACAGAGGTAAAGAAGGAGGTTGCACAGAACAGAGGAGGAGCCAAGAGGTGGAAGTAATAGCAAGGTGACAGGAGTATTATTATTATTATTATTATTATTAATTACATTTCTATACCGCCCCATAGCCAAAGCTCTCTGGGCGGTTTACAAAAGTTAAAACATTAAAATACAATATACAAAGTTTAAAAGCCATTTACATAAAAGCACACAGATGATATACACAAAGAACATATACCTAAAAACAATTTTCAACAGGCAGTCATAACTAAAGACACATCCAGGACCGATGATAACTGTGAAGCTCTTCTGATCAAAGCTACAACTTCCTCCATTCACTTCTGTTTGCTGAAGTCAATAGTGCTATGGGATGAGCACAGGAGCATTCCCGTCTTCAGTTCTGTTCACTCAAGCTGCCAGTCCCATATGATATAGTGTGGAGGGAGGGAGGGAAGCAGCTGCAGCCTCTGTTTCCAATTTTCTTATTCCTCAGGACCAGCAATGGCTCTGGAGACCAACTTCAGCTGGATGGGCTTTTTGGGTTGCAGGAAGCCCTTGGTGTCCAGTTCCATGGGGATCAGCGTCTCTCTGCAGACTTGGAAGGACAATTTCTGCAGCAAGTCCACCACAGCCACTTTCATGACCAGGAGAGCAAAGCGCATCCCAATGCAGTTCCTGGGACCTGCTCCGAAGGGCAGGAAGACGTACGGGCCGATGCTTTCCTTGTTCTCTTTACGGAACCTCTCGGGCCTGAACTCTTCTGGTTCTGGCCGATATTCCGGGTCACGGTGCAGGACAAAAGCAGGGATCATGGTCACAACTCCCTTTGGGATCGTCAGTCCATTAATCTCCACAGGTTTTTTTGCAAATCCTTTCAAGCCGTCCTCCTGGAGGGTAGAGCCTGAGGGTTTCATTCACCACCATGTCAAGATACTCCATCTGAAGAACTGCATCATAGGTGGGAGAAGCCTGATTGAGAAGTGCCTCATATATCTCCTCCTGCAGCCTCTGCTGAACATCTGGGTGTGTGGCCAGGCAGTAAGACAGGAAGCTGACGGCACTACTGGTGGTCTCATAACCAGCAAAAACGAAGATAATGGCCTGTGACAAAATCTCTTTGTCAGTCGGAGCTTTATATGAATTTGGGTCATCAGAGGTGTCACTGGAAATTTGGGAGTCCACCATTCACTGCAGAAAGTCAACCTGGTTTGTGTGATTATTCTTTTGCCGGTCCTTCTTGATTTCCTTGACAACATCAGTGAAGAAGTTTACGAAGGAGCTAGGCATCAGGGTGAATTTCAGTTTATCCAGCAACGGCATGAGGAATGGAAAGATGACAAGCAGGAGTAGCAATGGATTTAAGAAGCTGAACTTGAGTAACTTCTTGATGTGCATGACGAAAGGATCATTGGGGCTGTTTATGGAGTCTACGTTGACGCTGAAGGAAGTGCTGGTTATCACATCCATACTATAGGCCCCAAAGATGCCTTTCATGTCTACGGGTTCTTCATTTTCCACTTTCTTTTGAATGTTCTTCACCAACGTTTCCCCATAATGGTTGATGATTGACAACATCTCCTTCAATCTCCCACTCATGAAGGCGGGAGACAGAACAGTGCGAATCCTCTTCCACTGTTCATCCTCAGCTATTGTTATGGATGAGTCCAGCTCTCCATTCAAACCAAAGTTCCTGCGGTTGGTGAAATGGGTGTAGAATTCTTTTACCAGGATGGCTTTGATGATGCTTGGATCCAGAATAGCCATCACTGGCTGGTGGCCATCAAAAATTCCCCAAATTTTGCCATACTTCTGATAACACCTCTGGTCGAAATCCAGAACCCCTTTCCGGTATTCGAGAAAAGTCCCAATGAAAGGCAAAGGCCTTGGTCCAGGAATTCCAAGCTTCTTAAAGAAACTGTATAGCCAGATCCCATACTGCACCAGGAGGGCCAAAAAGACAATGATGAGTAACCAAGTTTCTAAGGAAAGCCCGGGGAGGGGTCCCATCTTGCGCCCTGCGGAGCCGTCAGCTAGCGACCCTGCTCCTCAAGTGCAGATGAGAAAGTTTTCTGCCGCTCAGCTCTGCGAGGCGCACTTCGGGACGGTAGCATTTCCTCCTTGGCGGCGTAACTTGGCAGCATAACAAAGGAGTAACTTTGGATGGCTGCAGTAGAGTAAGGAGAAGCAGTAGAAACACTAATGGGGAGCAGACTTGCTTTCCACAGGTACAAGGTCTGATGTGAAGGATTGCAGATCCTTCCCCTTATTCCAGAATAATATAAATGGAGCAAGAACAATTGTGTGGAGAAAGGGGAAAAGGCATCAAAGGGAGCCAATTTGTATTAGGGACTAGTAAGGCCATGTCATCTTACCTTTGTCCTGCCACACAAGTTCAGCCTAAATCCATGGCCTTAACTTTCCACCACCTACTAGTGCAAGGGGTATAGTTGCAAGAGGGTACCACACTGAGGGTACAAAGAAGAAAAGCTAAATACTCAGTCCCCTTGAAACATTACTCAGGGCAGTATCCAACTGTGTCATTCTGTTAGCACAAATGAAACTAGGTTCTGAACTATGTGCAAGCGAAGAATCCAACTAAAGTTACCTTTGCGCACGCATGGCTGCACAAGTGGTTGTTCATTATGTGTGTGCAACTTGTGCAACCCGTTGTTCAACACGTTGCGCAACTGCTTGCACAACAGAAAGATTCAGCAGAGCTCTGCTAGTGCTATTTGAGTTTGCGAAATGACACCATTGGATACTGCCCTCAGTGTTTTCGTAGAAATCCGCGTATCTTATGCCCTCCATATGGCAGCACAACAGTTACATGTGGACGTAACCGCTGATCTGATTTGCTCATATAATAATATAGAAGGCTGGTTTCCTTTGCCACATAATGTTGGGCAACGGTTTGGAATATTATGCTGAAGATAGCATATTTGCTTGTACACCATGTTGAATATTGTGTCTGCACGCAGTTTTTTAACATGGTTTGTGTGTAATGCTGCTTCTATACTGGTTTGGATTTTGCATTAGATATACAAGGATTGATTGTGCATACATGCTCTAGCTGCTAGGTGTGTGTGCGTGTGTACGGGAGTGGGGAGGAAGGGGTGTGTGTGCGCGTGAGTGAGAGTGAGAGAGAGAGAGAGAGAGAGAGAGAATGCACACACCGCATGTGTGGCCCCAAGACAAAAAGGTTTGCCCGTTATAGCAGATTTACTGAGTTCTTTCTTTAAAAAACAGAATTTTTTAAAAATACTGTTTATTTGCAGTGTTGCCAACACCTTTTTTTAAAAAAAAACCCTAAAGTCACTTATAGCACATCAGCACAGGACTTCCAGGTCATAACTGGTGTTTGGCTACAGTTCTTTTAAGGCCATCTTGGAGCGCACCTCAAGTTACACCCAATTGCCAAAGGCGAAATCCATTTTTTGTCTCATCTGGCAGAGGAGAAGAATTAGACAGCGGTAGGTTTGAGTTTTAGATCGCAAGAATTGGACTGATATAGATTTGATTCTGGTACTATCTGTATGCTTGTTTCTGAAGTCCCTTAACCAACATGGACATTTATAGATAAACAGGCCGTTACTATAAATCTTTCCAGAGCAAACTGACCCTTTAAAGATTGGTCCAAGTTTCCTATTTTAGGAAGTGAGGGTGCAAAACACGAGACCCCACAACTTTTACATGATACAGCTTATAGTATCATAAGTCAAAAAGTAGTATTCAGTTTCAAATACTGAAATTTTCCTCCTTTCCCTCAAGAAAGGATACAGAGAAGAATTGCTATCATGAAAGAAACACTGTAAGAACATTTAAGTCAATTTGTGGGCAACCAATGCTTTCCAAATGTTTGGACTACAACTCCCAGCATTCCTGGCCATTGGCTATGCTGGCTAGGGCTAATGGGACTTGAAGTCCAAATCTAGGAAGGGGAGGGCTTATCTAGGAAGTTCAGCCAAACTATTATTTTTGAAGTAAACAGTCTACATCGTGAGGCAGGAATTACCACATCTCCTGTTTTGAAGACTATCCCTTTTCAGTTTAGCAGTTTGTCAAAACAAAAACAGCATAATAAAAAAGGGTATTACATGTGGTTAAGGATGCGTCACCTTTTCCATTTAATAAACCCATGTGTTCTGGACTTTGAGGTTACTGCTTCTACTACTGAGGGAGAGAGATTAATTTGAACTTCAATCCAATCACAATCTTCAAACCACTTACTCTGGCGTAGGCCCAGTGAAGTAAAGTGGACAACTCAAGACCAAGCTCGAGAAGCACAATTTTATGAGTTGCTGAAAATTTGATCCATGGCTTATACATTACGCCAGTCTTCCTCAACCTGGTGCTCTCCAGATGTTTTGGACTACATCTTCCATCATCCCCACTGGCCATGCTGGCTGTTTTATCACTGCATGAGATTTTATTGTACAGGTTTCTATCATGTATGCCAGCTGGGGAGGGCTTTTTGCCCTTAAAGGCAGCCTAAAAATATTCTAAATCAGGAGTGGGCAACTTTGAGGGCCCCAGCGACAATTTTTAACCCCCTGCCTCCCACGTGTTATACTCTGTGGGGTGCCACAGGGCACCCCCCAAATCTTTTTTTTTACCAAAAGAAAGACCTCATGGGTGCTTCAGAGCACTAAAACGGGCCAATTTTAGCTTGTTTTGAAGCTAAATTTGAAGCTAAATTTGATTTCAGACACCAGAACTTTAGCAAAAGACATCACTGATGTTCTGGGTGTCTGCTACACAATTTGTGCACTAAGCCAAACCTTGCCTGATAGAACTAGTTTAGCCAAACTATTTGGCTAGAAAGAAACTTTGTTTTCAAAAGAGATAACACACACATTTAAGACACTTGGACTATATTAAGCTAACAGAACATGTGTCTGTGTGTGTGGGGGGGGAATTGAATGCAAGCATATATTAGTATTAGAATGTACATTGATCAATCTGTACATCATTAAGCACAAATCAAATTATGCTCCATATATGAAAATGCCCTTAGCCCCATAGAAATTAAGCAAATCAGTTTCAAGTTCAAAATACTCTAGATCAGCTTTATTTCACCCCAATGTTTAAGCCAGTGTAAGGTAGATCCATGCAGCTCTCTTCCATGGACACTGTGGGTTGGATGCATTTTCTTAGTTAATAATCCCCTGAACTGGAGTAAAGATAATTCAGAGAAAATATGCATATGCTAGATCAGCCTTCCCCAACCTGGCACTCTGCAGATGTGCTAGACTACAACTCCCATAATCCCCCAACCAGATGGCTGGGGATTATGGGAGCTTTAGTCCAACACATCTGAAGGGCACCATGTTGGGGAAGGCTGCCCTAACATACATCTAAAGTAAACCTTTGGATCCCAGCCTATGTAAACGTAAGCCAGCAGTTTACGATCATAGTCATTTACAAGCTCCCTTTAAAATATTATAAGCAAACCACCAGAGGCTGAGCCCTTCAGTATTTTTTCAAAAATAAGTAGTGTACAAAGAGACTTATACAATTATCAGCCTTTTATTTGGAGTATGTTCTTTAACAAAGGAATGGGATGAGATGCTAACACAAGCAAAGTAAAAATTGCATTAAAAGCAACATTATTCTGCCTATGTAAGTACATCAGTTAAGACACCAATGTGGTTGCAGTTACTTCTTCAAATCAGAATGTGGTTACAGTTAGTTCTGCAAAATTGCTTGCTGAGGTTTAGACTTATTGCAGCTTTCCCCCTCTGCAAGGGTGGGGGACCTATTAAGATGCCCCCCCCCCCGAGCCTAATGGATCCAGATGGTTTCCAGAGGGGGCTGGGGAGGTTTCCAGCTGATATGGCTGGCTCTCCTGTCAAAAGATCTGTGGAAATGCAGAATTTACCTGGGCGGTTGACACGATTGCTCCTGAGTCCCCTCTCCAGAGTAGAGCTTGTATTGCTCCATGGTATACCCCAGAGCTGAGAGCAATGAAACAAAACAGCAGACGGCCTGAGTGCAGATGGAGAAGAACTCCTAGTGGACGAAATCGAAAACTGGTGCATGCCTAGGTAAGGTATATTAAGGAGCAGTGAGGTGGTAAACAAATAATGTCTTGCTCCCTCTATGAAATCCTCTATCTGCCAACCAGCAAACCTTTTCAGAGTTGTCCAAAGGCTATCACATGCCAGTCCTAAGGATACTGTAGGCCTGTTTGAGACCTACTGTAATAAATCTGCTAGGCACGTCCAGGATAAAATCTCTTGCATCCACTGGGACTTAGACTCCAGTGTTACAGCAGGTGAATCAGATTAGGTATCCAGAGTACAGCCTTGCCTAGTTTTCCTGGATCAGTTTTAATTCGTATAGCTTGAGGATGTTGACAAGGTACTTCGACAGGTTCACGCAACCATTTCCATATTGGATCCTTGCCCCTCTTGGCTTGTAAAAACCAGCAGGGAGGGAACAGCCAGAGTGGCCAGGGAGGTGATTAACAGGAGAGAGTTGTCCTGGGCTGCCTGAAAGAGGTGGTGGTGAGACCACTCCTGAAGAAATCCTCCTTGGACCCAGAAAATCTTAATAATTACAGGCGGGTGGCAAATGTTCCATTCCTGGGGAAGGTCTTTGAGCAGGTGGGTGCAAACCAGCTCCAGACACTCTTGGATGAGACTGATTATCTGGATCCATTTCATTTGGGGTTCAGGCAGGGTTTTGGCAAGGAAACAGCCTTGGTTACCCACCTATGTTGAGAGAGACAGGAGGAGTGTGGATTCTCCTTGATCTCTAGTTGGCTTTCAGTGCCATCGACCATGGTATCCTTCTGGGATGACTGCCCAAGTTGGGAGGAAGGGGTACTGCACTGCAGTGTTTTCGTTCCTACTTGGAAGGTTGGCTCCAGAAGGTGGTGCTTGGGGAACGTGGCTCAGCAATATGGATTCTCCAATATGGGGTTCTACAGGAGTCAGTTTTGTCCTCCATGCTATTCAACATCTACATGAAAGCATTGAGCACAGTCATTTGGGGTTTTGAAGTGTGTCGCCATCAGTATGCTGATGACATGCAGCTCTACTTCTCCTTTTCATCTTCATCAGGTGAGGCTGTGAATGTGCTAGATTGGTGCCTGGCTGCAACAATGGACTGGATGAGGGCTAATAAACGGAAGCTCAATCCAGACAAGACTGAGATGCTGCTAGTGGGTTTTTCTTCTGACTGGATAGAGGGGGCTCAACATGTCCTGGATGGGGTTACACTGCCTCTGAAGAGGCGGCTCATAGCTTAGGTTTTTTTCCTGGAGCTATCTTTGTCATTTGAGGCTCAGGTGGCCTCAGTGGCACAGAGTGCTTTTTACCAACTTTGGCTGGTGGCCCAGCTATGCCCCTATCTGGACAGGGATAACCTGGCTTCAGTTGTTTATGTTCTGGTGACATCCAAGTTAGACTACTGCAAGGCACTCTGCACGGGGCTGCCTTTGAAGTCAGTTCAGAAGCTGCAGCTTGTCCAAAATGTGGTGGCCAGATTGATAATAGGGGCTAGAACATATAAGACCAACCCTGGCCCACTTGCCTATATGTTTCCGAGGATGAATCAAGGTGCTGGTTTTAACCTATAAAGCCTTACATGGCTCGGGACTGCAATACCGGACGGAGGGAGGCTCAGAAGGCGACAACAAGGGAGAGGGCTTTCTCAGTGAAGGCCCCCCAATTATGGAATGATCTCCCCAACGAGGCCCACTTGGTGTCAACACTGTTATCCTTTCAGCGACAGGTTAAGACCTTTCTCTTTTCTCAGGCATTCAGCAGCATATGATTAGTTTTAATCAGGCCCAGGATTTGTTTTATGGTTGATTGCTTAGAGTTGTTCTTAGATATGTGTTGTCTCTGTGTACTATTTGTATGTTTTTATGTAAATGGTTTTTAAACTTTGTATATTGTATTTAATAGTCTTTAATCTTTGTAAACTGCCCAGAGAGTATCAGCTATGGGGTGGTATAGAAATGTTAATAATAATAATAATAATATCATTTGTTAAGACAAAGCTGTTTTTCCTAGCAGAACAATTTCACTCCGTTCCACATCATATGACATGTCTTCAGCCATTTAGATAAACATTTTCCACTTAACGGCTGAACACACTACATAGCCCCTCAACTAGAAGTGATACTACAATTTCAAACTAGAATTGCTGGTGTCTTGCAAGTAAACTGGCAGTAAGATAGAAAAGCCAGATGCATCTTCCTCCCTATCATGGTGCTTGGAACATGTAAAGTGGCACTGCAGGACGCCAGGCACACACAGGAAAAGTTGGATGGGTGGTATGCATGTTCCCATTAGTCACTGTTCTGGCTGAACCAGTCACACTATTTATCCGCTGAAAGTGATTAATTTGCAATCTGCTAGACACAAGTTAGCCCATGCTAAGATTATATTATTTCTTAAATGGCAGCTGCGAGGAACTGGAAAACCCAAATTACTACTTGCTTTTGAAAATGCTATCTAGGAAGACAGGTTTAGTTTTTCAGCATTGAAAAATCATTATCACCAGTAACCAAGCAAGCATTTCTAACCTGTTTTATTTTAATGAATGCCCTTCTTCCCAAATAGACAAGTTTGCCTATAAGAATATACATCTGTAGCCTCATCTTCCAGAATGGGTAGCTCAGGGCTGCTCTGGGTTTTGTTAAGAGGGACCTGCTACAACTTCTGCTATAGCAAGCATACATCTAAGTTAATCTCTTCACACGCCCCCACTCCATCCCTTTGCACTACTTTGAATTTAAAAAGCAGTTAAGGGTTTTGATGAAGTAACCCTCCTCCCCCACTCATTCTTCATCTCCTGTTCCCAATACCCTAATGTAAATATTTATATTGCCGCAAAAGGGGACATGCTAGATCTGCAGGGGTATTATTATACAACACCCATGCAGATCAGTGGAAAATTCCCGGGGCGCGGGGCAGGGGGAGACAGGGAGAGACATGTCATGTATAGCCATGCAAACACTGAACTCGCCCATTTGTGGCAAGGAAGTTGAAATTACATGGTGTGCACTGCAGCAGTCAGATCCCCGGCCAACCAGGGAACAACAGGGCAGGCTATGAGGCAATGGCTGCATTTTGTGTACCAATCTTTCTAGCCATCTTCTAGAAAAAGCTAGAAAGATTAGGCTTGGTACATTATAAATCTAAATCCGGAGTGCTGAATTTCTTTCAGCCTCAGGGCTGAATTCCATATTAGAAAACTCTTGGGGGCCTCATCCCAGTGGCGGGCAGGGCCAAACGCAAAAGGGTGGGCCCAAAAATGCCAGTCTGTTTTAACTGAAGGCTCTGACTGCCAGTAACTACGCTTTAGGAGAGACATTTCAAGCTTTTAGAATGAGGAAAAACCTGCACAAAAGCTGGGAAACCACCAATGTTTGGTAGTCATTGGAAAGGGGATAGGGCTATCTGCGGGCAATCTAGATGGCTAGATGGGACCCCAGGCATTCCAGATATGGCTCCCAGACCTGACGTCCTGCAACCCTGATCTAAGTAATAGTGGAAGTCCGATTAGGTTCCTTTTAACAATGAGCCACGAAAAAAATGTCCCGTTACATTAATTTTTTTCCTCCCACTCTAAAAGGAATTTGGGATATTCAAATTCAGCAAACAGTCCCTGCAAATAATATTGGGTTTACCTAAAATGTAAGGATAACCCCATTTTGGCCTTTTTTTTAAAAAAGAAGCCTCAACAGCCCCCCCCCCCCCCAACACACAGTTTCAGCCAAACTCAGCAACCAGCTTTTAAATAACCACTCTGATCAGGTCAGTTTCCTCAGAGTACAATGTAACTGCACAGTTACATCACAGAGACGCCAAACCCTCTCTAGATAACATTCCAGACACTGCCCCACACCCAGCTCAAATCAGTTTTGTTCCCATACTTTAGGGCAAACTACACATTATGTTAGTGACATGGTTTGGCCTTGAATGCAAATAGCCAGCGTGAAAAAATCAGGACCCTGGTGTGGCGGGGGTTAGGGGACTTTAACCCTTTACATCCTTCTGTGGTCTAGATTAGGCTTCTATGTCTACTATTTACATGGGGTGGGGTGCGGGGGAGAAAGAGCCCAGTGCTCAGATCACAAGTTGAGTGCTGCATCTGCAGCAGAACATTCCTGGAGGCTGGGATGTGCACTTCCTGCTTTCGGCAAGAACAGTTTCACACAGCCAGTCGTGCTCGGGGGGGGGGGGGTTTGTGACGGAAGAGTCCAATGGGGGCTACTGCCTCCAATGTCGGGATGTGTATGTATGTGTGAGTGTATGAGTATGTGTGTGAGAGTGAATCCGCTCCAGGTTTCGGTCAGAACAAGTCCGAACTCTAAAGGAGCTGCCACACTGATATTGGAACTACCAGCCTCACTGGGACATAAGAACATAAGAAGAGCCCTGCTGGATCAGACCAAAGGTCCATCTAGCCCAGCATTCTGTTCACACAGTAGCCAACCAGCTGTCGACCAGGAACCCACAAGAAGGACACAAGCGCAACAGGACCCTCCCACCCATGTTCCCCAGCAACTGGTGAACACAGGCTCACTGCCCCCGGTACTGGAGGTAGCATATAGCCATCAGGAGTAGTAGCCATCGATAGCCTTCTCCTCCATGAATTTATCTAACCCCCTTTTAAAGCCATCCCAATTGGTGGCCATCACTATGTCTTGTGGTAGAGAATTCCATAGTTCGACTATGTGCTGTGCGAAGAGGGTCTTCCTTCTGGAAGAGTCCCATCCCCCACGCTGGCATTTGAGACGTCAAAGCTCTGCGTTGCAAGCTTCATCTGAAAATAGCAAAATGAGAACAAAAGCCTGGTTCACCACAACTAGCTTCTTTAAACAAAGAGTGAATAATCATGGGAGTGTTCCGTTACCATCAGTGCAGGGTCCAGGTTTTGGAGGCCCCTTGAGCGAGGCACCCTAAATGGCTCCTGCAGTGAGTCTACCTTCTCGCTGCCACTGTCACCAGCTGCTATGGCTCTTCATCCTCTTTCTCCTCACTGCTACTGGTTGGTTGCTTGACAGGCAGAGAGCCAAGGAGAGGAAGGAGGCAGTGGCATCTGCTGCTGCTCCTACGCACCACCACTGTTGTCTGGGCCAGGGCACGAGGCAGGTGAATGCAGTGGTGAAGAGGAGCAGCAAGTCCGGGGGACTCTTGTCAGTGGGCCCCTGCGTGGGTGTGGGCCATCAGCAAGTGGCCCTATGTGTGCCCTTGACACCAGCCCTGGTTGCCAGGTCCCAATTCCCCCCCCCCATCAAGCCTAAATAGTAAAGTGGTGATGCACAAGTGAAGGTAAGTTGTCCACTTCACACACAGTAAGGACAGAAACCATTTATGAGCCTGTCCCTGAATAAGGAAAACAGCACTACAGTTAACACTTTGCTGCCAAAGTGGAATGTCCACTGCCTGTGCCTTTAGGGAGGGGTTGTAGCTCAGAGATACAGAACATCTCTTTGCATGCAGAAGGTGCCAGTTTCAATCCCCTGCATCTCCAGGTAGGGCTGGGGAAGACTCCTGTCTGAAATCCTGAAGAGACACGGCCAAGTTGGTACAGACAATACTGGACTAGATGGCACATTGGGTATAATGCAGCCTACCCAAACCTGGCGATCTCCAGATGTGTTGGACTACAACTCTCATAATCCCCAGCCATCTAGTTGGGCGTTATGGGAGTTGTAGTCCAACAGATCTGGAGAGCACCCTGTTGGGGAAGGCTGGTCTAAGGGTTTAAGGCAATTTCCTCTGTGTTTATGCTTTGTAGCTCTTCTTGATATTCAGTAATATGGGACATCCCCCTGTTGCCACCACAAGACCATCAGCAGTTCTTTTTTGAGGTTGCATCATAGGGAGAGATGAGACGGCAAAGCCGCCCCATCCACTCAGCTGGGGCTAATTGCCATTTAGCTGCTTGCAGCAATCACGACAGCTGGTCATGATCATTATGCAAGAGTATCATGGAGCTGGTACCTGAAATGTCCATGTTTTCTTTCTAACTTCTGCATTCCTTCCTCCTTTTCTATCATGTCTCTGAGGTTGTAACTGCTATTACAAAATGCTGGGTGGCAGAAGGGCAGCATATGGAATAAAACAAACAAAAAATCATACTTCCCCAGCCTGGCACCCTCCCAGACTAGTAGTACTAGTCTATCTTACAGGGTTGCCAGCATTACTGAGGGTGTGCAATATTGAATACTCTACTGCTGTTTAAATGCCAAGTATTGCTATTTTACATATTTTGGGTCTGAACTGGCATTAACTCCTGGATTACATGAAGGAGAGTTGCCAGGGCTACAAACAAAACTTGTTTCAGGACACTTAAACTGGGGCAAGTAGAAGCAAATGTTTCCTTTGGCTGCATCAGAGAGAAAAGCGAGACAGTGAGGCCACACTTCCACTCCCAAAAATGTCTCATCCAGCAGCCATGGTACCTGAATTCACTTATTTTCCACTTCCCTTTTCTGTAATCTCTCTCTCTCTCTCTCTCTCTATATATATATATATATATAAACTGAACTGCCTTAAATGCATTGGCAAAAAGTCTTTAAGTGCCATATTTTTCTTTTAAAAAATTGTCTCAAAATACAATAAACACTCTCCCAGGGCTGAAAATTTTGAGCTAACTTTTTTGTTTTTAGCCATCTTTCTCACTTGACATTCATCTAGTTATGTTTATTTTGTACGCTTCCAAGGTTGGCTGTTCCAGACACAGACGCCATTAAGCATTACAAATACACAAGACAGGGTTAAAAGAGACAAGTCCTCAGCTCTTGAGGATTGCTTCTTCTCCATACTTTTACCAACTTTTCCACTTCAGACACACTGTAGCTGTTCAGCTCAATTCATCATCAGTGAAATTTTTTTTCAACAGACAGAGCAGGTGAAAGGTCCGTTGACACACAAGCTTATGCCATAATAACTTTGTTAAATCATTAAGGTGCTACAAGACCCTTCCTTGTTTTTAGCATGACGCTCTGCCTCGCGCTGCCACAATAAACATTTAACAACAGTGCTTGGCCTCACATTCATACTGCTAGTTTACCGATGGCAGAACTGCGGGATATGCAAATATCTGTGCAAGATGAGAGCAAAGGTTCATCTAGCCCAGAATTCCGTTTCCAATGGCAGCCTCTGAGACGTGCACAAACAAGGCATGGGAGAGAATGCCATTCCACGTTTGCCCCTGGTATCTGTTAACCCAGGGAGATATTACTGCTGAATAGGGAAGTTAACATTCAGCTGTGACAGCTAAAGCTTTAGTTACTGTGGGGTTCAGCTTGACTTGCTGAAGTATGGTGTTCTGCTACAGCTGGAAAATCCTGAAACACTGGGTTGAGCAGGGATGAGCAGAAGATTAATCAGGATCTGCTGGATGAACTCTGGGTACCATGTCTGGGGTGGTGCCATGGCTCAGTTGCAGAACACATACTCATATTTTGTGGGTATAGAAGACTGAGGCTGAAGAATAAGGGATTGGCCAGGTCTGGTCTTGCAGAAGGTCCCAAATTCAATCCTCAGCATCTCCAAGTAGGACGGGAAAAATTCCTATCCTGAAACACTTGACTAGCAGCAGAGGGCTGGAGAGCTGCTGTTTGTCAGTGTCGACAATACTGGGCTCCATGGGCCAATCGTCTGATTCAGTATAAGGCAGCTTCCTATGTTGCCAAGACAAGGGTTTCTGACTCTCAACACCTCACCAACAAAAGCTCAAAATGCAAATAAAACAAAACCCTGCTATGTCTGGTCTTCTGCTAATCACTTATTCTTCGGCCTCAGTGTTCTACATCCACAAAATGTGAGTATTCGTTGGCTGCCTTTTATTAGTCTTTGTGTAACTCTGCTGGCCAGTTTTCAAATAGCGTGTTACGGGTCCCTGATCTGTAGTAATGCAAATGTGACTGGCCAGATGGATGATTAAGAAATGTAATAAATAAATAAGTATATGCAGATCAGCCCACCAAAGCACACAGGAGTGCTGGAGGTAATGCACATGTCTTCATAGCCACTATTTCGCATCTGCCTCCAGCTAATGAACCTCAGGTTCTAGTAACAAGTAAAATAGATACCACAAGCCTGAAATCCACTACCCTGGACACAGAATACTCTTTTCAAAGGCAGCACCTTCCCTCCTCCCTTACTTAATGCAGGGGAATACCTGATGGACTTTCCCAATGCTTCAGTTTCTAAGGAGAGGGCTGCAGAGGTGCAAATGTGCCTGATCTCATCTGATCTTGGAAGCGAAGCAGAGTCAGGGTCAGCCCTGGTTAGTGCTTGGATGGGAGACCGCCTGGGAATCAGGCTTCCTGTGTTGAGGAGGGGGCTGGACTCGACGGTCTTGTAGGCCCCTTCCAACCCTAGGATGCTGTGATTCTGTGAAAAGCTACTTGAGATGCTATAGATTTTCATCCCTTAGCAATCTCAGCATATGTTCAGATGTGGTGGGTGGGGGGAAGAGAAGGAAAGACAATGTACATTGCTCATGCTCAAATGTACCCCTTTAACATCTCTTCATGTGTTCCAGCCTTTGAACCAGTGGAGGCTGGTGGCTCCAATGTCAGTGGGGCAGTGAATCCGCTCTGGGATTCAGTCAGAACTCTAAAGATTTACACCTTGGATAGCTCCTTTAGAGTTCTGACTGAAACTGGAGGGGATTCACTGCTCTTCTGATATCAAAGGCACCAGCCTCCACTGCTTAGAACTGAAAAAGTAGTTCAGTGCTGCCCTGTGGAATTACAGCCTGGCAGAAAAAGAGCAAAGTAGCATTACATCTCCAGCCAGGTGAATGCCTGAATAGTATGGAAGTACAGTAAGCAAGTGAGGACAAGTGCTCATCAGCTGATGATACCTGCTTCACTTCTCTTCCAGTTCACCTCCATAACAAAGCATCCCACCTGCGTGAGCCAAAAAGTAGCAACCTGCCACCCTCTCCCCCACACACACCACCACGGGCCATTTCCTCACAGGCTACTACACTTCTGCAGTTTCATCAATCCGGACCTCTTACACATTTGATCCCAGCTCTGGTAGCTGCGAAAGTACTAGTCCTGCTTCTGATCTACGATTAGTGGTCGAGGTTTGGACCACAACGAAGGCTGGGTCACCTTTATCTTCCCTGGCAGGGCTCCAGTGCCTTTGCCAGCCGCGTGACGGGCAGCAATTCAGCAGGTGCAGCTTTTTCTACGTGCAAAGATCTGCATCTGCCAGGCCCACAAAAATGGGGGTAACCCCCCCCCCCGCCATATCCCCCGGCAAGCCATTTAAAGAAGGAAGCGGGTGGGTCACCCTCCAATGGGCGGGTGGGGAAAGGCGCCGTTACCTCTTGAAGTAGCCGGTGACCCTGCAATGGTGCTGCCCGTCCACGTGCAGGGAGCCGTCGCTTATCGCCGTGAAGCCGCCGCCGGGCTGGGAGCTCGGCGGGCTCAGCACGGCCACGGTGTCCCCCTGCAGCTGGAACAAGTCGGGCTGCAGGAGCAGGAGCTGCCGCAGCGGCAACACCGCCATCTCGCAGTTGCACGTCCGAAGGCTCTGCAGCTCCCTCGAAGAGACGGAGGTCAAGCTGGGCCTGACCGAGCCGGCCGGGCAAGAATCGGAGCCGCTCCAGACGGCCATGGCGGGGTCGAGCGCGGCGCTGCGCGAGCGGAGCGGCAGCAAGGCAGGCGGCGAGAGGCTCGGCTGGGAAGCGGCGCCCGCCGGGCCGGGGAGGGAAGCGCCACGGCGTCGCTCCGCCTCTGCGCCGCCGGGGAGGAGAAAAGGCGGGGGGAGGCGGCGCGGCGGCGGCTCCGCTGCCTGGGTAGGGTCGCTCCGCGCAGGGTGCGTGGCCCCCTGAGGGCCGCAGAGCGGGCCGGGCCTCTGACCTACAAACCCAATGAGCCATTTGGCCTCCGGCGGCATGGGTTCTCCCAGCCGCCTCCGCCCGCTGTGCTTCTTCCCGCTCTCCTAAGTCATCGGTCCCATGGGCGCCTCTAGATGGAGGGCGCCTAGCGTAAGCCTTACGGATTCGGTGGCGCGCCATGCGGCTAGTCCTCTTGGCGGCGACCCTCTCGGCACCTTCTGGCGCCACGACGTCCCGCGCTGAACTCAGGGCCTAAGAGCCGAGCTACACGTTAGGATAATCGCGTAGCGTGTCGCTGAACCGTGCCTACGTGCATACAAGCTTTCCATGGAGAGTCACATACTGAGGCAAGAGATACAGAATCATAGAATAATACGGTTGGAAGGGGCCTACAAGGCCATCGAGTCCAACCCGCTGCTCAATGCAGGAATACGTTCATCCTTCTCTGAATTCTGAATACATGGGATGCTGGGGCAAAGCACAAAAAAGAGATGCTAAGGAATGTGTGCAATATCCATAATAATAAAAGAGGGTGTGCATCTGTCTGTGCATCTGCAACAAGGCCATGAAACCTAGACCCCTCGAGCTTGCCATCTATACTTAGAGGACCCTAGGGGTGTGCACCTCAGAGTTATTTTGTTTTTAAAGCTAGTCAGTTAATTTATATTAATTTAAATGTGTCCATGTGGTTGATGTCTGCAGTAACATCTTCAGCCACTAGTAGCAGACTTCCCTAACTGGCACAGAGCTTTGCGGTCCGTATGGGCTGAAGCCAGGGCTGCTCTGGGGCAGCCACAACTCAGGGAAATGGAGTATATAGGCCTCGCCTCCAGGGGGCTCTAAGGGTGCACCATGGCAGGGGTCCTGCCTAGGGGTACAATGGGCATAGCCTTACTCAGAGGTGGCAGGCACAATGACCTGGTTCGCATGACACAGCTGGCTCACCGCACATAAACCTTGATTAGTAGGAGTGTTACGTGAGGGTTGTTTAACTCTTGAATAACCCATGATGGCCAGGTTCTCATGACAAGCACAACCCCTGATCACCCAGTCAGGGGGTGCATATTCAAAATGGCGGCTTCACATGCCTGGCAGATGCCACGTTTCATCATGGGTTCGCATGACACGGCTAGCTTATCATGGGTTAAATAACAGCGGGGTAAGTTGCTTTGAAGGCTTTGCTGTATCAAACAATGGGCTGTTCCCACTTTTGTGAAGCTGGGTCCATTCCCTAGTACTTCACAGAACTTGAAGCTTCACTGACCTATGAATTCATGAATATCTACACTGTCTGATTTTATGAGACTGTGAAATATTCATGAATAAGCTGTGGATCAGCCTTCCCCAGCCTAATGCCCTCCAGATGTGTTTGACAGCAACTCCCAACATTCCAAGCCAGCATGGCTATCTTGTCTGGGAATGATGGGAGCTTCAGTCCAACACATCTGGAGTACACGAGGCTGGGGAAGGCTGCTGGGCTATAATTCGAGATCAAAGCAGCCATTTTTTGCTCAGCGTGGGACAGGCTCCGATGCCTGGATTAGTTGGTTTGTCTAAACATTCCTGTTGAATGCACCCTACAAAATGGCGCCAGCTGCCTGAGTAAGGGGCTGGACTCCATATGGTGGTGCAGTATGCGTGCATTCCCTTTCACTGCATACACAGGGGCTCAACGCTACAAGCGCAGCCACCGCTGACATTTTAGGGTGAGGCATATGCTACAATAATGTACCCATGCACACCAACAGCAAAAACAGGTGGTCATAAAAGGTTCTCTCATGGTCTACGCTACCATCCAAGTTGCTCAATTCACAGTTAGGGTTTCCTCCTTATGGAAAGTTCATAGGCATACATCAGGAGTGCAGAACCTTTTAAATTGCCTGCCACCAGCCCAACCCAGGCCAGATGACATGCCAGGGGGTGGTCACACCCACTGGTGTCATCACCCTACCCCCTGCTTTCCCCCGCTCTTTTCCCATACTTTCTCTCCCAGCACAGAGAAAGGGACTTCACTGGCGCAAGGAGGAGCTGCTGCTACTCCCAGCTGCTGCTACTCCCAGCTTGGACTGAATCCCTGGCTTCACGTGGCACCCATGGATGCCATGCTCCACATGAAGCTTCTCAACCGGCACCAGGAGGAGTGGATGTTCTTGCCACCGGCAGAGTTTCCACCACTGTTGTGTTATCCTCCCTGCTCTTTTCACACCTGATGTGTGGCGGTATTTTTTAGTTTAAAAAGAATATTAAAATGTAATTGCAGTACTAGTCCTGCATGGACTTGCAAAGAACTGTTGAGGTATTCCAGGGCTACTGTGCCTTTTATTAGAAACTTCCTCCTTTGGAAGAAATGATTTCCTCTATCTTCAATTGCTTCCTGATCAGTGCTGCCCACCCTTACTGGTGAATTACCAGTGAATTTCCTATGTCTTCCCTGCATGAGGAAATAGGAACTTTCTAGAACTAGAACTTTCCTCTCATTAATGTCTATTTTATAGAAAAAATGGAGCAATTTCGCTACAAAAGAAAGCTAGTCTGATGTAGTAGTTAGAATGTGGTTAGGACTAAAATCACGAAGACGCAGTTTCAAATCCCCTCTTAGGCGCAAAGCTCACTGGGCAACCTTGGGTCAGTCACCATCTTGCAGCCCAGCCTACCTTACAGGGTTCTTGTGAGGATGCCATTGGTGGGGAAGAATCATGTATACCATCCTGAGCTTCTTGGAAGGTGGGATAACAATTGAATTAATAACAATAATAATTTCATAATCAATTGCAGGGGCTCTTGTAACAAACATGTGTAACACATAAGTCTTATGACAGCAATTACTGAATCTGCAGAGATGTTTTGCTAGTCCATAGAACTTTTATTGCAAAACTTTCTGCAGGCAGAACAGGAAATTTATTTTAGCGTGACCTCAGCTTGACTTCAGTCACAGCAATTTGAAAAATGAAATGAATGCTGCTTCTTTAGATTTGAATACCCTTTTTGGCCCTTTTAGTATTCTAGATATAGAAATTTGTGCCCTTGTTGCAGCTCTGATTTTAAATTACCACGGATACTTTTATAGCAGAACTGATCTCATCTATTTGGCTGTGCTCCATGTATGGATGAAATATTCACAAATATGACCAAATTGTGCTAATGTAGGAGGGTGTGTGTAGGGTGGGTAAAAGCTGTGCGTTGAATACCATGAAAAGTTTCCATTTGAGATAACATGCTCCAAAGACGGAGTACATACAGTACATGCCTGAGAAATCCTAGATGAATGGTACAGGTTTCTTTGTACCAGGTACATGTATCTCTATGACTTAATAGTTCTTTAATGATTTGTGACTTTTTCCTGTCTAAACACACCCTTACGCAACTACTAAAGGTGCAGGAGCCTTGGCTTTTTGTATCTGTCAACCCCCTCCTTCAAATCTCCTTGCACAATCTAAGTCCCATCATTTTAAAACAGAAGAGAAGTCAGAGTACTGAACTGAAGTCCCATGCTTAATTGTGCAGCTGCAATAGCGCATCCAAACCAGTTTACAGGACAGTCATGGCTTGCACAGCAGTAGCCTTTGGCTTAAACATCATATAAGTCCTGCACATGGTTATGCTCAGGAAATAGGGAGTCAGCTTCAATGATGAGGCTGCCAAGGGCCGCGTACACAGCATCATAAGGGTCACATAATGGACCTGCCTTGCTTATCTACTTCAACCTCATCCTAGCAAACATAGTCACAAGGCGGGCTTCTGCCCTGAAAGGGGGCCTAGAAATATTTTAAATAAATAAATAAAGGAGATTTGAGGGAGAGGGTGGACAGATACAAAAGAGGCCAGGGCTCCTGCACCATTAGTACTTGTGTAAGGGTGCAATCCTATGCATGTTTAGACAGAAAAAGGTCATTCCCCACTCCCCTGGGCTTTGATAAGGTTGTAGGACCTTTTTCTGTTGGACTCGATGATCTTATAGGCCCCTTCCAATCTTACTATTCTATGATTCTATGATTCTGTCTAAACATGCATAGGTTTGTACCTTAAAGATGGAATTTCAGCAGGTGTAGCTTGTCAGGTAACCATCTCAGAGCCTGCTCCAGTGGAACTGTCCCTGTGAGTAAGATTCCAGAAGAGAGAGGAAGCAGGCAGGCAAACCTCAGGGCCTGCTCCAACCAGACTGTCTCCCTTGGACCATCTACTACCATCTGTCTTGTGGCAAGGAAGGATCCCAGGAGACAAGAAACCAGGCAGGCAAAGACTACCTCAGAGCCTGTTCCAGCCAGGCTATCCCTCTCTCCAACAAGGCCATCTGTCATCATCTGCCCTGTGGGAAGGATCGTGATCACTTGTGACTTAAAAAAAATTTTTTTTTGGTGATTTTATTAATGATTGTGGATGTTACTTGTAAACCGCCTTGGAAGGATTTGCATCCTGAACAGTGGAATATAAATAACTGTAATAAATATCAGGGCTGGCCCTACCATTAGGTAGACTGAAGCAGTCGCCTCAAGCAACAGATGCTAGGAGGTGGCAGCAAGATGTAAGAGAAGAAACCTGTATGTCATGTGGCCTGTTCTGTGCCCCCTAAGTTACCCTGCTGCCTTCACATGCAGTGAAGGATGCTGTCCCATCATCATTGTTGAAGACAGATTCATCTGTCAGTCCAGTCGGTTTTTGTACATGGAATGGGAAGGGGCGCCATCTTGTTTTTCACTTCAGGCAGCAAAATGTCTTAGGCCAGCCCTGGTAAATATAGATAAATAAATATGCATTTCTTCTTTCTTGGCAATGTGTAAGTGACCATTGTACCGGTCAGCTTAAGTACCCCCCCGACTATGTTCTGAATTGTGGCCCTGAAGGATCTGCTTGACATACATATTCTCAAGTAATGAAAGATCTCCAAAGAGGTTAAACTAATCAGTAGTAACAGATTCATCACATGCAATATCAAAAGTAAAGCGATGCTGTCTACTGATATGGCTACAATCCAGCACAGTTAGGCTCCCTTAAGCCTACTTGATCCTGTTTGCCTCATTGCTTTAGCTCAGGAGAGCAAGATTTCAGGCCTCCGTGTATGTGTATGTGGGAGGGGGGAATCTGGCCCTCCTGGGCTCCCCCAGATGATCACGCCCCTTCCGCTAGACCCACCCCCTTTCCCCTGACCACTGGATGGCTTTAAAAGGGGGTTGGACAAATTCCTGGAGGAAAAGGCTATCGATGGCTACTAGTCTTGATGGCTATGTGCTATCTCCAGTACCAGACACAGTGAGCCTATGTACACCAGTTGCTGGGGAACATGGGTGGGAGGGTGCTGTTGCGCTCATGCCCTGCGTGTGGGTTCCTGGTTGACAGCTGGTTGGCCACTATGTGAACCTAATGCTGGACTAGATGGACCCTTGGTCTGATCCAACATGGCTCTTCTTATGTTCTTATGCTTTTATGCAGTATTTCCTCCATTCCAAAAGGTGAGAAGTGTCCCCTAAGGCTTAGTTACTGACAGCAAGAGCTTTAAGCTAAAATATGCTGGTATTTTGGCCTTGCTCTTTTTGCCTTCGTTCCCACCCACCACTGGAATGTGGCCCCCGAGAGCTTCTCCAAAATGGAATTCAATCCTTGGGCTGCAAGAGGTTCAACACCCCTGATTTAGCTAGCATTTGTGAAGGTGTTACAGTAGAAATTCTTCCTGAGGAAAGTGTAATACAACGGCTTTTTCCACCATGGAAATTCTTGCATGGGGTGAGTCTGCTACAGCTTATGTTAGTTTAACCTATTTGAAGAGATCCTTGACTGTGGTTTATGACAGATGTTGAGTAGGGATTATGGTGTTCTAGCACAGGGAGGTAGTTTATTTACACTGAACATTCAACTGCAGGGATGGGGAAAGTGGAGAAATTGTCCAGTAATTCTCCCCAAACTCAGCTTTGTCAAAACAGGACGTGAAAAATGGTTGGATATGCAGAATATGCTGGTTTTACTCATCGCCCCTGCCCCCCCCCCCCCGGCTATCCCACAGGAATTAGTCACCATGGAGACTTGCTTATTTTCTTCCAGAGTGACTCACAAACTGAGCTTGCAACATCCCTAAGAATTTAGATTGGAGATACTTTCCAAACTAAGGATTTAACTTTTTAGAATGTCTTGTTCATTATTCTGCTGCCTTTTATTGTTGTTTTACTCCTTTTTTATATACCACTTTGAATATCTTCAATAGAAAAGGGGCTTATAAGTGGGGTAAAAAATAAAATAAAAATTGAGAACCAATTATATGTTCACAATATTAAAGTGTTACAAGGTCCAAGCAAACAAAATTTATTTAGGGTGCAATCCTAGGCATGTTTAGAAAGAAGAAATACTTGTTTCTGTCTAAACATACATAGGCTTGCGCCCTTAAGGCGCAATCCTATGCATGTTTAGACAAAAAAAAAAATAGTCCTACAACTCCCCGCATTCTGCAGCCAGCCATGGTGGCTGGGGAATGCTGGGAGTTGTAGGACTTTTTTTTCTGTCTAAACATGTATAGGATCGCATCATCTATCTGTCTGTCTGTCTGTCTGTCTATCTGTCTGTCTGTCTATCTATCTATCTATCTATCTAATTTCAGTTATTTAGCTGAAACAGCTTTCATGGATTCACCTTCAGTGTTAGGGCCATCACTTTAAAAAAATCCCTGTAAAACATATATGGAATCACAGAAGGCACTTCAAAGGTCATTTAGCACACACACACACACACACACATACACAGCCTCTGCTTAAAAACCTCTAATGAAGAGGTTCACTATCTTCAGCGGCAATCTGTTCCACTTTTGAACAATTTGCCTTCCCCAACCTGGTGCCTTCCAGATGTGTTGGCCTGCAGCTCCCATCATTTCCAGCCACTGGCCATGCTGGCTGGGAATTATGGTATAAAGGCTGGTTTATACCATCAAGAAGTTCTTAATGTTTAGTCTAAATCCCTTTTTCTTTTGAACTCAAGTGATTATGTTTTCCCTATAATTATGGTATTAATTTGATGTTAGTTTCAGTCTACAGTCAGCCAAATGGCCTTAAACCAAATCCAGAATTTGAGGACATAGAATGCTCAGTCTTAATTGCATAGTCAAGCATTCCCCACTTCCCTGGGCATTGATAAGCCCAGTGGTGAAGCCAAGGATTTTGTTTCCTTTGGATGAGAAAAGAGCACTGCTGAGAGTAGCGCTGTTTTTATAATATTTATTTTAATGTATCCAAGTTGGACATGCTGGAAGTAAATACACACGTCTACATCAAATCTGCTAAACCTGTATCGGATACAATGTATCCGATTTAATAATTAATACCGATTTGGATACAATGTGTCTGATTTCCAAAGAGAGCCCGAACAACCCTGGGCCCGGGAGTCCAAGCTTCCCGGCCCTTTGCAGCTGGCACAGAAAGAACCATGCCAGCTGCCTCTATGAGCTTGCAAATGCGAACTCAGAGAGGAGGGAAAGGGGGCGGTTCTGTGGGCAAGGGTATGGGAGGAGACCGGGGCGGCCAGGTTATGGAGAACCTTCTGGCTGTGCCAGCCTCCTTCCCTCCCTCTCCAAAGAGCCCCAGCTAGACAGGTGAAATCACCTGTCTAGCCAAAATTCAGAGTGGGGGGAGAGTGGAAGCAAAGATCGCCTCCGTGTTCTTCCTGCTCTGCATAGGATTGCCATCAGCCTCCGAATTCGGAGGCTGATGGGAATCCTGATTGGATTGTGCCCTTAGTCATGGTTATCCATGCTTTTCAGCACAATCCTATGCATGCCTACTCAGAAGTAAGTCCAACTGATTTCAGTGGGACTAACTCCCGGGTAAGTGTGCCTAGGATTGCAGTCTAAACTAGGCTTGTCTCGAGCTTAGTTATTTCTTTTCAGCAGAAGGCAAAGGCCTTCATCTTTTCCAGTTTTTTTAAATTATGCTGTGGTTCTTAATATTATTTTAGCTCTGTGTTGTTATTTTATCCCTCTGCTCCCTACTTTTAATTGATCTGTTTTGATCTTTTCTGTTGCGTTATACTGCACTTTATTGTATTGTATTATAATGTGATTTTTAAATTGTATTGTTTTACTTTGTACGCTACGCAGAGGAAGCAAGCAAAGAAATAAAACCCAGGTTTGCTTACTGTAACATGTTAAACCGGGGGCTGCCTCTGAAAAGTCTTCCAAAAACTTCAAGTAGTCCAGAACCTGGGTGATAGGCTGTTGACAGTAGGGATGTCAGAGAAATCCGGAACAGACCAAATGAGTTCAGATTTTGATGAATCTGACCTGCAGATTCAGCAGCGGACTGGCTTTTCCCCTGTCAGGCATATTCCGTGGACTTGCACAACAGTTTTCCTGAGTTTTGCGCAAATTTCATAATAGAAAATGCACAAAATAAAAAACCTGCCAAAAATGCACATTTCCCCCTATAGGCTGAATCATGAAAGCATGCATTTGGGGGGAATTCATGCAGTTTTGTATGTGTGCATTTGCGCAACTGCGAATACAAAAAAAAAATCTGATTCCGCCTTCTCCCATACAAGCCTGCCTGGTTCCTAAGATCTTCTGGAGAGACCCTTCTTTTGAGACTATGGCCTTCAGAGGTAACCCAAAAGAAAGCAGAAACCCAAAGAAAGCCTTTTTGGTGGCCACCCCCAGACTGTGGAACTTCCTGCCAAGGGAGGCTAGGTTCACTCCCTCTCTGCTGTCCTTCTGCCAGCTGGTGAAGACTGCTTCATTCAAGAAGGCCTTCGGCCTGTAAGTGGATCTGTTGGGTCAGGCGCTGTTTTTAAGACTTAGGGTTTTTTTTTCTGTAAGTGTTATGTTTTATTGCATTTGAATGTACTGTTTTATTGTTTTAATCAGTTTTAATTGTGTAAGCTGCCTTGGTAGCCATTTTTTGGTAGAAAGGTGGGGTACAAATCAAATCAAAAACCTGAGCTCCCAATCTGTCTCTCCATGGTTCTCGAGATGGCTGTGTCCCTTCCTCGGGCCCCATCCCCTTTCCCCAGCCACTGATTGTTTGTGCAGTTTTTCCCCATTCTGAAAAGCTGAAATGCCTCTCCTAAGGCATAGTTTGGGGCAGTAAGAGCTTGAAGCTAAAATAGGCTGGTATTCTTTGAATTTGGCCCAACACCCTTTGGCCCCACCCATCAGTGGAGTGCTGCACCAGAAAGAGGTTCAACATGCCCACTCTAGTGGTTTCTCTGTTATCCTTTGGGAAACCATTCAAAGTCTCCCCTGTTTACCCTGGCTCTAGTTCAGTTTGCTGTATTATTGGTTTTTGTGGTTATCAGTGGTTGTCTAGCTGGATATTCTGGCTGTTGGAATGGTTTCAACTGCTGCATTTTTATCTGAATCTGTTATGCAATGGTGTCTTTGTATTGTATCTCCTATTTAAAAAACAAACAAACAAAAACCTTGGATGTTATTTCCGTGAATTTATTGTTAAGGTATTTTGAATGCCATTCTATTTATTTGCAGAAAGCTGGCATATAGTTCTTTATAGTTACCAACCCACCCAGCTAGAACTGCTTTAAACGTGGGCAGGGGGGTGTTGAGTGCTGATTGCGTATTTCCTGCATCAAACATGCATTTTGGCCTTCTTTCTCACTCTACCATGGAAATTGGGGAGGAGTATTAGCTTCAAACTGTTTTTCTGTTTTCTCCCACTAGCTGGGGAGAGAACAGAACCTTTGCAAATTCTGATAGGTGTTGCATTCCGAGGATGGAGAGGGATTCCCAGCCATCAGGGAACATCTGTCTTCTTTTGTTAAATCCCTGACACACCCATCAGGCCAGACTTTAGGTAAAGCCATAACAATAGACCCATTCATGGTAATCAAGACATTATTCTGAGTAAGAATATAGTGTTTGCCAAAGTTGCTATATTACTCTTGTGATCCTTTTATCCACAGGTGAGGACAAAACCTGATATAGCAAATGTATGCAAACTTAATACTTTTCTGACCTGAGGAACTTTTGCCATATATGAAGAAGTCAATCTGTTGCTTTCTGGCTACTGTCTTCTAGGTTTTCCAGTATACTGCATGTTAACTCTAGTGAGGCCATTAATGGATTATGGTATTTCTTAAGACAAGCAAATTGGTAAAACCAGACAAGAATGTGTACATTCTCGGTTGCTCATAATCATTCAGTCTAACAAATTCATGTGGTGAGTGCCAACAGAATTGGATCCAAAACAAGGCCACTGAAAAGCAAGAGGGAGATATCAGCATGTAAAATACAACCCACCAAGCCCCGCCACTAGTTGTATGAAGTCAAAGAGGAAGACATGAATCACCAAAGCCAGCCCAATTAGGCCTAAGCATGCTCAGTGGTCACCAGAAGACACACAATGGACTGCTGACTGCAAAAGAAAAAGAGAAAATCAAGGAAGGTCCCCCTACCCTTTTCCCTGACCACCCATCATTTGGTAATTTCTTCGCTTTTGTGCAGTTTTTTCTGCATTCTAAAATGTTAAAATGCGTCCGCTAAGGCTTAGCTACTGGCAATAAATGCTTTACAATAAAATATGCTGGTATTTTGGCCCCACCTTTTTTTTCCCCTTTTGCCCAGCCAAACACTGGAATGCGGTCCCTTAAAGCTCCTCGAAAATGGCCCTTGGGCTGAAAGGTTTGACAACTGTGGCTTCTATAATAATGCTTCTCTGTCTTCCGTTCCATCCATTCCATTTCCCGCTTCCCACGTCCTTTCCAAGTCTCTCAACATACTGTGCCACTGAGTTCTAATGGAGCTGCTGCGGGGGTGAGGGGAACGTCTTCCCCTTCAGGTTTTTCTATCTAAGGATTTTTTGAGCATCTGCAAACCCTGGCATTACCCCATGTCTGCTAATAGCTCTCTCTTGTGGTGTAGTTCTGGCAGCATGTGCATGAGCACAGGAGCACTAGAAGCAGTATATATGGTGGTTGATCCCCTGACCAGCCAACAGCGATGCAGGGTCTCCGAACCTCTTTTAGCCTGAGGGCCAAATTCTGTTTCAGAGAAGCTTTCTGGGGCTGCATTCCAGTGGTGGGTGGGGCCAAAACAAAGCAAAATATCAGCATATTTTCGCTTAATGTTCTTACTGCCAGTAACTAAACGCTAGGAGAAACATTTCAACCTTTTAGAAATGCGCGGGGGGGTGTGTGTGTGTAAAAACTGAGAAATCACCAAAAGGGTGGTTGGGGGAAGGGTGGAGCCAGGTAAAGGGGCCATTAGGGGAACTGTGGAGGGCTGGATTTGGCCCCTGGGACTGCGTTTCTGAACCCCTGGTTTAATGAAAAGGCAGCAAAGAGCAATACGTGAAGTAAAATTGGGCGACTTTAGCTCTTTTTATACTGACTGTGTAACTGTTATCTCTAGGAATGCAGTAGAGTTTACATTCTTGGACACCATAAATATTTGCTTCCCCAAACCTTGTAGTTAGAAGAGGCAGCACAAGCGTACGTATGCCTTGCATGACCAGCCCAAGACATTTTGCGGCCTCCGGCTCCCTGCTCCGGTTCCATGTATGAAAGGCAACCAGGCTGTCAGCTGAATCTTCTTTAACCGAGCAGGTACGCTTAGGCTCACAGATGAGGCTGCATGGCACACGTAGCTCTGTCCCCCCACCCCCGCAGCATCTGTAAAGGGTGACCATGACTGGGTTCACACAACATGCTAATCCACACTCAGTGGTTGAGTGTGGGTTGCTGTTGGACCCTGGGCTGTTGTGTTGTCTGAACACAGCGTGTTTTCTGCAGTGTGGCTTGTTAACCACCCTGAACAACCCAACAACAAACCATGGGTTCTCAAGGAGGCTTGTTTGAGAAAAATAAACTGCACTGCATGATTCACAAGCCACCCTGCGAAAAATGCGCTGTGTTCAGACAAAACGATTGTCAGGGTGGACACTGAGCCCATAGAATCCCAGAGTAGTTCTGATTTGGAGGAAGAGCAGTCGCTCCTGGGAGAGGAGCGCGCCCCTTTTTCCCAGGGCCCGCAGCTGACAGAGATTCCTCCCACCCACATTCCTAGATTAGAAAGCAGTCCGGGGAGTGACCCAGCACCGATAGCAGACTAGTTGGATGCGCGGCGCAGACGCAGAGAGCGGCGCCAAATGGAGAGCGCGGAAAGGAAGCGTAGCGCCCGGTTGGCGCTCAAAGAACGGTTGCGCCCAGAGGATCCAAGGGAAAAGGGGAGGGATTCTCCCTAGTCCTTATATTCAGGGGTCTGCCAGTAATTGCTTTTCAAATGGGCACCAACTGTTCCAACTTAGGGCATAGGGATGCTGCTGCTCAGATCTAGTTGCTACCTGTAGAGTTGTTAAGTTGTAAAAGAAGAATAAAGCTTTGAAAAGAATCCCTTTGTCTGCGTCTGGACTTGGCTACTAGATTAGACTGAGAGAGCCCTCCAAGGAGCCCTTGACAACGATAACCCAGGGTTCAACAGCAACCCACACTCAACCACTGAGTGTGGATTAGCATGTTGTGTGAACCCAGTCATGGTCACCCTTTACAGATGCTGCTGGGGTGGGGGGACAGAGTTATGTGTGCCATGCAGCCTCATCTGTGAGCCTAAGCGTACCTGCTCGGTTAAAGAAGATTCAGCTGACAGCCTGGTTGCCTTTCATACATGGAACCGGAGCAGGTAGCCGCAGGCCGCAAAATGTCTTGGGCTGGTCATGCAAGGCATACGTGCACGTGTTGTGTGAACCCTGTCCACGTGTCCTACTTTACACAGGACTGTCCTTTATTTAAAGCAGGGGTAGCAACTTCGAGGGTTCCAGGGGTCATTCTCCCCCCCCCCGGACCGCCATTTAGGCTGCATGTCCCCAAAATAGGCTATGGTAGTACTACATTTGAGCCATATAGCGTGCCATAGCAGCTAACATGGCCATTTGTTTTGTCAAAAATACATAACTTTTTTCTCTGCAGCAGGGGCCACATTGGGGGCTGGTGCAGGCTGCATGTTGCCCACCCCTGTTTTAAAGGGCTACCTTGATGGATCAGGCCAAGGTCCATCTATTCCAGCATTCTGCCTTCAACACGCACAGCATGAAGGTAATGACAATATCTTCTGTCAGCTTCCAGCATCCGGTAATTGGAAATGTAAAGTATAGAAGAGGGAGGCTCCAAATAGCTGTCATAGCCAATAGGCATGAAGAGACCTATAATCTATGATGGATGGGGAACCTCAGGCCCCACCCCCTTTCCCCCAACCCAGCCCTGTCACCAGGGTGGGCCAGATGGGTTCACTGGGCCCCAGGAGGTTTTTTTTAATTGTCTTTTTAATTTGTGACATGACAGACAATGGCTGGGTTCAGACGTAATGCTAAGCCATGGTGGGTAAGCAGCCTGAACTGCCCACGATGAGCTAATGTGTTCTGTGGGGGATGTTTTTCCCACCCATAATGGGTTAATTCCCCCTGATTAAGCCACCTTCAAAACCCACGCTCTGCAGTAAGGGTTATTTTACCTTTGGTGGGTTAGCGTGTTGTCTGTTATGCCAGCGTGGGTTACAGAGATCGCTTACAGAGCTGCTCGGCAAGAGTGGTCAAAAGCGCTGCCGCCACTCTGCTCCTTTCAAGCGATCTCTACTCCTGTTGCGAAGGAAGCTGGGATACCTGCCCGGCTAGGCAGGAGGACTACAGGAGGAGGAGGAGGAGGACAGGAGAGGGGTGTGTGAAATAAATTACTCTGCGTAGTTTGTTTACCTGATTGTCTGATAGGAGCACAGTAGGCTGTTTGCATAACCACCTACCTAGCATAGCTTGCCACCTATCATGGGTTAGCGTGACGTGTGAACAGCGCCAATGACAGCCCCCATTTAAAGAATAACAGCTTGTTTTAAGAACAGGAGCAATTTAAGAATAGGACCCTCTGAAAAATTAAGCAAATAAGGCAGAGCGAGTGCACAGCAAAAGCCTCATCTGGAAGAGCTTCCCAAAGTCTGCTCACTCAAGACTTTCCCTGACTGAGGCTGGATTTTTCATGATCACAATCACCCTATAATTACTTAAGTGATCCTGAAAAGAACAGCCTGTATAGTAACATGACCCTCGAAGAGCTAAATATTAGAACTTTGTATTATGGGGTAGAGTTAGACTCCGCTCCTTGGACGTTCCTTTGCTCTTCTTTTCAGTTATGTTCACTACCCAGTCAGCACTAAAGAAGCATGTTTGTCTGCCTGCAGTAAGAAGTAAGAGTTTGTTTATTCTGCAGGATTGGGTGCTTATTGTTAAAGGGTGAAATAAAGACATCGCTTAAAGTGATCTGAAAAAATATCAACCCTAAGTTACCCTTTAGGGTGCAATCCTATGCATGTTTAGACAGAAAAAAAGTCCTACAACTCCCAGCGTTCCCCAACCAGTATAGCTGGGAATTGTAGGACTTTTTTTTCTGTCTAAACATGCATGCATAGGATTGCGCCCTAATGCACTCACAATACTCATGGCTATTTTTCTTGAGAATTGATGGCAAAAGTTGAAAAGAGCCTTAGAGGAATAGAAACATTGCTGTGCATGCTGCAGTTAGCAGGCTGACTGGCCACCAAGGCTGTAACTCTGGCTGGCCTGGCCCTCACATCCTCTCCATGTTTGGAGTTTGGAGCGGGGGGGGGACTGGCTGGTGCTATGTGCCTACCCCCCCATGCCCCCCTAGAAATGTGGCTGCCCAACCTAACAAGGAAGGCTGGCTCCAGGGCTGCCCCAAACACCAACTGTTTGGTAGTTTCCTGGCTTTAGTGTATTTGCCCCATTCTGAAAGGTTGAAATGCCTTTCCTAAGGCTTCGTTACTGGCAGTAAAAGCTTTAAGCTACAATACGCCAGCATTTTTAGAATGTTGGCCTGCTCCTTTTGGCCCCGCCCCCTTTTGCCTTCAGCCTCACCCACTACTGGAGTGCGGCCCCCAAGAGCTTCTCCTAAATGGAATTGAGCCTTCGGGCTGAAAGAAGTTCTGCACCTCTGCTTTACATGAAAGATTGTCCAGTCCAAGTCTGGTTAACGATAAAGAAACATATGGATCATCAACAGTTAGCACCTGGATAGCAGACTGAGCAAGCCACGCAGGTCACCCAGTCACTGTCTTCCCCACTATGGTGAGGTGTACTGTATTTCTGTTTAAATTATAGTCATTATTTCTAACAGTTCATCTATGCATAATAGCATATGTACATTTTATGCACATCTGTGTCCTCTTTTATCTTACTGGGTGATGCATTTCCTCTTTTTTGACGATGTGTAAATGCTCACCCTGATCTGCCGCCTGAGGTGGCTGCCTCACTCTGCCTAATGGTAGAGCCAGCTTTGATGCCTTGAGTACTGAATTCCATCCTAGCAAAAAGGCTATTCATCATAATATCCAAATGAAACCTTCATTATTTGAGGGAGTATAGCCAGGGCTGGCTCCAGTGTTTTGAGGGTCCTTGGGCAAGATGACTCCCTCGATGC
Organism: Heloderma suspectum; assembly: GCF_057233095.1. Classification (NCBI taxonomy): domain Eukaryota; kingdom Metazoa; phylum Chordata; class Lepidosauria; order Squamata; family Helodermatidae; genus Heloderma; species Heloderma suspectum. The sequence continues at coordinate 38,470,979 of NC_139460.1, read as the reverse complement.
CCCCCCCCCCAGTGCGTCTACCTTCTCACTGCCATTATCACCAGCTGCTGCTCCTGCTGCTGGTCCTCCTCTTCCTCAGTGCAACCACTTGCTTGCTTGACAGATAGAGAGCCAGCGAGCAAGTAGGCCATGGCCTCTACTGCTCCTCCTCCTTACCACCACCATTGTCTGGGCCAGAGCAAGAGCTGGGTGAACAAGCAGGTTGCAATGGTGCAAAAGAGGAGTAACTCCAAGGGGCTCTTGTCAGTGGGCCCTACTGGAGCGTGAGCCCTTAGCATGTGCCCAACGATGCTTACCTTTGATGCCTGCCCTGAGTATACCTCTGAATACCAGAGATTCATAGCTATATACAGTGGGGTGGGCTGCTGGCTTCATGCCCCACCTGTGAGCTTCCCAGTGACATCCAGTAGGCCACTGGTAGAAAAAACAGGATGTTGGGCTAGGCGGACCATTGGTCTAATCCAGGAAAAGAAGAACATTTCTGGCTCTGAAATGGTTGTCCATGTATCCACACCACTCCATTAACCTGAATATTTATTTAGCATGCCTCTCTTTGAACAGCATATGACTCCATGGGGAAGATGGGGCTAGCATTCTGGCCTGGCCATAACACCATCATGCTTGCTTATTTACCCAAACACGTTGTCAGTGACCGTCTGTGGTCTTTCACATGGGGCAGCCTTAAATGCTCTCCTCCCGTTGACCATCTGTGGTCTTTCACATGCGGCTTCCTTAAATGCTCTCCTCCCGTTCTTCAGAAACATAGCCCTTTATGAGACTTAACTACCTTACCACTTGACGGAAATGTCAAGCCAACAATACCGTACAAAGGAGTAATAAAATCCCGGTGACTCATCTATTATTCTTGCCTTTCATTCCCGCTAGGGGAAAATGTGATTTTTGACTTTCATTTGAAATGGGGTCAATCCAAGCTCTGTGCTATTATTTTCTTAAATGTGTAGCGACACTTACCACAGCTACTTCAGCAAATGTCATGCAGTTTCTAATTGCTGTTTTCAGAACTGTAGCAGAGAAAGAGAGAATGAATATGCTGACCCAGTAAGTGTTCGCTTATTTCTGGTGGATCTTTGTAGATCTGATGGCACACTGTGATTTAAGGGAAACTGAGGCAGTTTTGGCTCTAGCCTAAGAGGAGCTACTCAAAAGAGTTGGGTCACTTTTACGTCATGGCACCAAGACTCTGGAAGATCCACCCAAAGAACATCAAAACATAAGATGAGACATGGTGGTCAGACCAAGGGTCCATCTGGTGCAGCATTCTGTTCACAGCCAACCAGCTGCCTGTGTGAAGCCCACAGGTAGGACATGAGTGCAACTGCACCCTCCCGCCCATGTTCCCCAGCAGCTGGTGTACATAGGCGTGACACCTCTGATACTAGACATGATACATTGCCATAATGTCTAGTAGCTATTGATAGTCTTATCCTCCGTGAATTTGTCTAATCCCCTTTTAAAGCCAGCCAAGTTGGTGGCCGTCGCTGCATCTTGTAGCAGAGAAATTCCACAGTTTTAACTATGCGCTGTGCGAAAAAGTCCTTCCTTTTATATGTCCTGAATCTCCTCCATTCAGCTTTGGAGAGGGTTTTTCTCTCTGTCCACATTCTCCACACTATGTAAAAGAGACCCTCCTGACCTTGCATGTAGGCAGGCAGTGAAGGTGGTTCTATTTTAATGCATCCTTGGCTCATTTTACTGAGATATGTTACTGAGCTGGTTGTCTTCTTTTTTAATCTGTTCTATTGTTTTATATTAGATTGTAGATACTGCTTTAAACATTGGTATCCACCCTAAAAAGGGGGATACAGGATTGTAAATACAAACATAGAAATGGAAAGTCATACATCGATTTATTGTCCCTTGTGAAAATCTTCTGGGCCATATCAGGAGAACCCCGTTCAAGGCCACGTGTACCGTATCGTGTGTGCTGCTCACACAAGTGTCTCTTTTGCCAGGTGTGTGCGCACTGAGAAGCCCCTTGCCCAGTGGAGGCTGGTGGCTCCAATGTCAGTGGGGCAATGGACCCACTCTGGGTTTCAGTCAGAACCAATCAGAACTCTAAAGGAGCTAGCTGACTGGTTCTCACTTAAACCCAGAGCGGATTCACCATCCCACTGACATCAGAGCCACTAGCCGCCCCTGCCTTTGCTAAATGAAAGATCCCAAAAGGTATACACTGAGCAAAATAGACACTTGAGAGTGTACACATTTCCCCCTCCCTCCCACCCATCCAGTGTACACCCAAGTTTGAGAAATGTGTATGAGGTAGCCCAGAGATCACTCCAGACCAAGTGGCAACTGTATCTGAATCCAACCCTGCCAAACTGAAACACTTTTATTTAAGCCGTTTTGGTCCCACAGACCAGTTTAGCAGTTGTGTGGATTGGGCAATATTGATTTGATTTATAGTCTTTTCTGTCCTGTGACTCCAAGTGACTGCAGCAGCTTTTCTAAGTGTTAGTAAATGAATGCTTAGGAGCATAAAAAGTTCTGTTTGCAATGGAAGATTCTTGACGGTGCTTCAATGAGAAAGTTACACTTTCGTTCCATTAGACTTGGCAACTGCACAGAAGTAATCCGCATCATGCCAGGCAGCAAGATCTGTAGTTCACATAAAACCGTATTGCATGTTAGAGTTGTTTAGTGTTTTGTTTGAAGATATGTGTGTTCCCCCACCCCACCCCGCCCTGCCCTTTGCAGCTCTTTTGGCTTCTTGTTTCCCTTGTGTAGCAAACAAAGTAAATCTCACAGCCATATGCTTTCCTTTTTAAGTGGAGGGAAAGGAAAGAAATGACACCAACCATACTCCTGCCATTAGTAATAGCATTGCCATCTGCTGGTTGGAATTATGCTGGCCACAGAAGTGAAAACAGAAGGCAAAGAAAAAGACATGATCCAAAAATGATTCAAAGCAAAGCCATTGTGGGATTTAAGGCACAGTCCTATGCATGGCTGGCTGGAGAGTGCTGGGAGTTGTAGGACTATTTGCTGCCTAAACATGTATAGGATTGCACCCTTATAAAATGTATTTAGTTGGTCTGAATTTGCACCCTGGAACCTGCCCAGCAGGCAGCTTCTAGTGCTTCTGGATAGGTGCTGAGTATTGGGAAAGAATATAAGGATTCCTTTGCTAGATCAGGCCAAGGTCCATCTAATCCAGCATTTTGCCTTCAACAAGCACAGCATGAAGACGATGACAATATCCTGCATCTGCCTCCAGCTTCAGGTGATCAGACATATAGAGCTTTTGAGATGGAGGCTCAATTTAGCGTCTAGTCCGCCTCCCACTTTCTCTCTTTGATAGCCATCATCACATGTTATTCTATAAGTTAGCTGAACACAAGAAGAACAAAGGCAGGGAGACACCCGTGCAGGTCTTGGGCAGCGGTGCAGCTACGCCTGGACTTTAGGGCCAAGATCCAGCGGGCCCAAATGACCACGCAGAGAGCAGTAGGTGCAGAAGCAAACATTTTATTCCTGCAGTCATGCTGGTGCTAAGATTTAAGTACGGCAAAATGCAAAACTGCACATGTTTGGAGTGTTGTTGTTTTAAATGAGGTTAGCAAACAGCTCTGTTGTTCTAACATCAGTAATGCAGAAGCAGTTTTAAAGCGTGGAATGTCGGGGGCGGGGGAGAATCTTAGTTGTGTGCTTCACAACGGAAGGAATACGCATGGCCACAGGAAAGTGGCGGAGAGGAGGAGACCACCAATAAGTAGAGAGTTAAAATTACCTAGATGCACCACAGGAAACCTTGGCTTATCCTAAGAATATAAGAAGAGCCCTGCTGGATCACACCAAGGGTCCATCTGGTCCAGCATTCTGTTTACACAGTGGTCAAACAGCTGCCCACGGGAAGCCCACAAGCAGGACATGAGTGCAACAGCACCCTCCCGCGCATGTTCCCCAGCAACTGGTATACACCGGCATACTGCCTCTGATACTGGAGGTAGCATATAGCCACCAGGACTAGTAGCCATCAATAGCCTTCTCCTCCAGGAATTTGTCTTGCCTCTGCTGCTGCTGCTGCCTGATGCTGTGCCTGGATCATTGTCTCCCTCTGCAGGGTCACAAAGCAAAGTGTTGCTATGGCCCTAGGGGATCCCGAGGAAGGGGTGAGCAACTGGCTGCATTGGGAAAAATAAACACATTCCAAAACACAGTATGCCACAAAACAAAGAAAAGGTACATGGTACACCATGCCAGGGATGTTCATCACATAACTCCAGATGACTTGAGCAAGTGAGCCAAGCCACATCCTGTTCTTTTCCCCCACTCTTTTAAGTAGAATGGAGGCTCCGATACATGCATAAGCCTAAGTCTGAGTAAAACACACATACCCATCCTGCCTCCCACCCCACCCCCTTCAACAGATGCATAGTATTGGTTTCTATTAACAAGTCTCCTGGAATCTGGACTGTATTGTCTTTTATTCTAAATGATCGGTAGAAATCGTCATGCACTAATCTCTTTGTCTCATTCAGACATGCAGCATAGCCCTAAGCATGTTTGGTTCGAAGTAAGTCCTGCTGATTTCAATGAAATTTAGCATGGAATGATGTGAGGACAACATTGGGTTCCCAACGCCATGTTTACCTTCTGATGCAAATGCTGGGGTGGAAGAAGAGATTTGGGAAGGAGAATTAGCAGGTGGCAATGCTGAATTGTTCCCTGTTCACTCTTTCTTCTCGGCAAGTTCTACTTTTTCTCCATCTAGGAATAAGCCTGCTTGGGCAGGATCAAACAGCGGTGGGCGGGGTGTGGATTTGCAGGGGAAGAAGGGAAAAATACCCCCTGCCTACAATTCCATCCTGCAAATGTATCCCGCACTCCCCTGCTTTTGTGTTACGTCAGCAAACAGGAATTTGTCTCAACAATACTACAAGCGAGAAGGATCTTGGAATTGTGGTAGATCACAAGCTGAATATGAGCCAACAATGTGATGTGGCTGCAAAAAAGGCAAATGCTCTTTTGGGCTGCATTAATAGAAGTATAGCTTCCAAATCACGTGAAGTGTTCCCCTCTGCTCAGCACTGGTTAGGTCTCATCTGGAGTACTGTGTCCAGTTCTGGGCACCACACTTCAAGAAGGATGCAGACAAACTGGAGAGGGTTCAGAGGAGGGGAACAAAGATGATCAGGGGACTGGAAACAAAGCCCTATGAGGAGAGACTGAAAGAACTGTGCATGTTTAGCTTTGAGAAGAGAAGACTGAGGGGAGACATGATAGCGCTCTTCAAGTACTCGAAAGGTTGTCCCAGAGAGGAAGGCCGGCATCTCTTCTCGATAATCCCAGAATGCAGGACACGGAATAATGGGCTGTAGTTACAGGAAGCCAAATTCCAGCTGAACATCAGGAAAAATTTCCTGACTGTTAGAGCAATACGACAATGGAACCAACGACCTAGGGAGGTGGTGGGCTCTCCCATGCTGGAGGCATTCAAGACGAGGCTGGACAGCCATCTGTCAGGGATGCTCTGACTTGGATTCCTGCATTGAGCGGGGGGTTGGACTCGATGGTCTTATAGGTCCCTTCCAACCCTACTATTCTATGATTCTATGATAAGCCCTAAAACAAAAATGCAGAGCACCAGTAGGTACACTTAGGCTGCAACCCTATACTCACTTATCTAGAAGTAACTCCCATTTAACTCAGTGGGGCTTACTTTTGAGTAGACACATGTAGGATTGCACTGTCAGGGCACTTCCAGGTGAGGCTGTTATTGTGCAATCTCCCTGCCTCCAACATGGAATTTTACAGGGGGTTCAGACGTTGTTCTCTCCCATTTGTAGCCCTCCTATGTTTTCCAATCACGTTTCCCATCTTTTTTCTTCCCACAAAAATGTTGAAAAGGCAGAATAGCTGCATGTTGGACCACTTTGCATGACACAGCAGCCCATCATGGGTTAACACAAAAATGGACGATGGGTTATGAGAGAGTTGTTTAACCCCCAAATAACTCCCACTGGCCGGGTTTGCACAACACAACCACTCACAACTCCCAGTCGGGGGTTGCATATTCATAATGGTGGCTGGCATGAGCCTCAGCTTCTCAGGAGTAAATTAACCCACAATGGGCTATCATGTTGTGTGAACCGGGTCACTGTCTTTTGATTGGTAGTGCTAGGAGTCCGTCTGTCCTGCACCCCCCCCACCCCACTGTCCCGGTCGGAAAGCCCCACTAGAAAGGAAGAAAGCCACATATGCCCAGCACATACATAAACTACTGCTGACCGTTCTGTTGAGGATAAAAGACAAATTTGTGAGGATGTGGTAAGCGTTTAAGCAAAGGCAGAAGAGCTCCAGCCCAGGTTGCTTAACTCTTCGGAGCAATTAATGGTCATAAATCTCCCCAAAGGGTTGACTCCAAGGGATGCCGTATCTGTCATCGGTACTCAGAAGTTGTTACAACCTGGACGACTTACACAATTATACAGGTGTTTTATGTTCAAAGCTACAGCGGAGTTATAGATGTTTAAAATCTCCATTTCACTGCAGTAGGAGTGAGCTCATTGGATCTGACAGTTATAGAAGTGGCCTCTTTTGAGCAGGGGGAAGCGGGTTCCATGGATAAATTTCCAGAGAATTCTTTCCAAAGAAGGGGGCAACGATCATTCTTACACCCCGGAAGACTGACTGCTGACTATCCAGATGTTGCTTTTTCACTGATTCCAGTGGGTGGGTTAGGGTGGCCGCTTATAAATTGCCAAAAAAGAGGAAATGCATGACAAAAAAGAGGTCAGAAGGTGGCAGCAATTTGCATAAACTTTGCATATGCTTATATATTATATATAAATTTAGAAATAATAATTATAACTTAAATAGAAATATGGAAAATCTCACCACAGAGTGGAAGACTGGGACCAGGTGACCTGTGGGTCTGCCTGTTCATTCTGCTGCTCAGGTATTAATTGGTGATAGGCAACAGTTCTTATGGTCTTTATTTTTAAACCAGAATTGGGCAGGACAGCCCTTCAAACAGAGGACTGTCCTCTGGAAAAGAGGACACATGGCCACCTACCATACAAGGAGTCTTCATTCAATGGTCTGCACCCTAACTCTCCCTTGATGACTGAAGTTTTGCTCAATAAAGTTGTGTTAATGTTTGAAATAACTAAAACCATCTGAATGGTGACTTGTGAGCAGCAGTACATCTATGTAAATAGATGTACTCATAAAAAAGTACAATTTACTCTGGATTAAAACAGACCAGAGGCCACACAGAGTGAACTTAAATAACCTGGAGTTACAAATTCCTGAGATTTGTGTAACGACATCTCGTTTGTATTAGGGAGCTGCATAATCTGCATGCAAAATATAGATCTTTTAATCTTCAAGTGACCTTTAAAAGTCATCTGCCACGAGGCACAATTAATTACTTTACATCTAAATTACTGTGGTTGTTTTGTTGTTTGAACACACAGTGTAGGGGACACCACAACTTGCTGTGCTCACTTATTCCACTGTCTCATTAGTCCTAGGATTAGATTTCCCCCCCTTGTAACTTGAAGCTATTATTTCTTGTCTTGCTCTTAGGACAGGAATAATTTGGGGCACAATCCTATGCTTGTTTGGACAGAAAAAAAAGTCCTACAACTCCCAGCATTCCCCAGCCAGCTATGCTGGGAGTTGTAGGACTTCTTTTTTCTGTCTAAACATGCGGAGGATTGAACCCTAAATCACCATTTGTAACCATGTACCTAACTACAGAAATCTGCATTGCATTTCTTACAAATGAGTGACTGCCCGCTACTGATCAGATGCTCCTGTGAGTTGGCAACAGGGGGCAGTGTGCTTCCACCGTACATCAGGTACAATGCAGCTCAGTGGGTGCCAGCAAGCATCATGGGCCATGCACACAAAGTTTCTGAATTAGATCAGAACAAGGGCAACAAAATGTCACCTTCCTCTTAAAATGCTTCTGTTCAGGGTTCCAGCCACCCATCCCTTCTAAGGGTATTTTGCTCTCTCACCCCTCGTCCAACCTGTCTTCCGCTGTTTTTCTTTTCTTCATTTCATGGCTACTGAGCATCCTCATTAAGCTATTTGGGGGACTTTTTCCGGCTTAGTTGTTTTTTCATACTCCCCCACTACTTCTGCAAACATCGGGACTCCCCTGAGCGTGCTGATGAGTCCCCCCCTCCCTTGGTGACCTGATCAAAGCAAGCAGGCTAAGAGGGTAGACAATTGGGCAAGGGAGAGAATGGACAGAAGAAGCCATGGCTGCCTTATTCCCTGCCACATCAGGAAATTTAAAGGTATATTAATGTGGCTTTGAATCTGGCAATCCTCCACAGAAATGAATAATGTTTTCCTGGGGACATGGCACACTGCAGCAAAACCATGTGAGAGCCGCATTTTAGGAAAAAGAGACAGTAAAAGTACTTTCAGAAACTGTGCCTTTTCCAGAGGGAAGCAGTGGCTTTGCTGTGGATTGGCGACAACGTAATGTGTCCCAAAGGACCTCAAAGTGCTCCTGCTCCACAGTAAATCTACCGTGAAGATTGGTCCCTGATCATGGCTAGTCAAAGGATACCATAGGGTTTCTTTTTGAGGAGGAGCCATAGCTCAGTGGTAAAGAGCTGCTCTTGCATGCAAAAGGTCCCAGGTTCAAACCCAGGCATCTCCAGTTTAAAAATAATCTGGGAGCAAGTGATTGAAAGACCTCTGCACGGGACCCTGTGTTGCTGCAGGTAACGTGCTTCCGGATGGAAGCCTTCTCATGGGTGCAGGTTGTAGTTTTCCATATATTTTTTTTAATCCAGAATTTAGGGATGTGAGAACTCCTCACTGCTCACCTCTCCTCCTGTTCATCGAAGCACTCAGTGATTGATGATCACCGACGATCGCCCCCACGAACCGGGTGCAGCTTCGCGGATTTTTTTTTTTGACTCAGAGACTGATATACGCAAAAGGGGATGTGCGCACACAAGGCCTCGAATTTGAGCACTCTTAAATCTCTGAAATGCGCACTTTCAGCTACACCATTTTTCATTCTGTAGGCTATTAGCATGTTGAATCATCTCTATGACTCACTCATTGATTCTGCCTGCTGCACCTCTCCTCTCCTTTGTTTTGCTAATGTATTGACATTTGACAACGAGCCTCCGGGGCACTGAGCACTTGAGTCTTTTGTTGTCTGAGAATATGCACAATTATATGCTGGGGGGGGCAGGGGGCAGGGCAGGTCAGTGCTATTGCAGATTAGCAGACATGGGAATTTTTGAAATTGCACCAGGCAGGCAGGTGTTGCAGTGCGCACTAGCTCCTGTCTGCCGAAGAGGGCTTCAGCCAAGAAAAATATATTGCTTTGGTTTGTTGGGAGGATGCTTTTACAAACTGTAGCTTCCTCTCCACCCCTACTTTTCCGTGTGTGTGTGTGTGTGTGTAGGCTTCAGGCTACATTTGCTAATTCCCCCAGAAGGCAATTTATTTGAGTCTTTGTAAACCTCAGAAAATCTGCCATTGTGATGTGGCAACCTCTCTCCAACAGAATTTGAGGAAGGGGATGGGGCTTCGCTGGAACAGGCACTGGACTGGGCTATATGGGGCAAACCCCTGGTAAATCAGGGACATTTGGAGGGAGATCAGAGAGGAAAAAGCAGCAGTAGCTCCATCCATCATCAGAATGAGTTTCCTGGAAAGGACGAGGCTTGCTGAAATTAAAAGCTGATCTCTAGAAGAAATGATGTTGATGCAGAGAGAGAGAGATGACTATGTTGGACTAAGAATCAGGAGGCCCAGGTTCTAGAACTTCTGGTCCCCACTCAGCCATGGAAGCTCACTGGGTGACTCAGAGCCAGTCACAGACTCTCAGCCCAACCGACCTCACAGGGTTGTTGTTGTGAGGATAAAATGGAGAGGAGGATTATGTATGTTGCCTTGGGTTCTTTAAGGAGGGGGAAAGGCAGCATATAACTGTAATAAATAAAAGAAGAAGAATTTGAAAGAGCCAACGTCCCCTTGCAAGACTGAGGTGTCTGTGGAAGCAGGTGGAGGCTCTGACCACTTCTCTCAATCAGCACAGTTTTTTGGGTTCATTAGGTAGACTGTGGGAAGACCCACTCGCTCAGAATCAGAGATCAGCAATCCTGTTCATCTGCTAACTGAGGGCAATAACAAATATCACCTCTCCCTTGTTTTAAGAATGCATTTCCATGATAAAGGCCGGGGCCGGGGCAGGTGACTGAGTACCTCATTCATTCTCTTTAGCTGACTGCCTGGGGATATAAATGAATGTCTATCGACTACAGTCAGTCAGATATTCATTCACATGCCTGGCTAAGGAGAGGGCAGCGGGGAGGGGGACTGATTTAGGTGCATGCTGCTGTGTCTGATTGGAAGAGGTGCCTTTCCTTTTCTATTCCTACCAAGCAATACCTCTGCTTGAGGTACACAACTGTTGTTGTTGTTGTTCAGTCGTTCAGTCGTGTCCAACTCTTCGTGACCCCCTGGACCATAGCACACCAGGCCTTCCTGTCCTCCGCTCTCTCCCGGAGCGTGCTCAAGTCCATATTGTGTACACAACTGTACACAACTGCAATCCCTTTTGTTTTCCCCATTCTGCAATTAGCATATGTGCAGGCTGCATTATGGGCTTGTCATCTTAATGGAGCAGTTGTATACAATTAAAATATTCCTGTTCTATATATTTGAATTGACCATGCAAAGTAAAGAGACACTCTGTTGTCGTGACTTTTGCCTGAATGCATTTATGTTTATGTGGTTGTCACAGGTTTCATGGGACTGGTGTACGGCATAAGTCACTGCAGTCATCCCAGTGCAATAAGAGCCAGGCTGGAAATGGTATTACTATAACTGTGCTCCTTGGTTTGTCCTGGGCATTCTTCCCACACCTGCAATCTTTCCTGTCTGCACTGGGATGTCCTCACAGAGCCAGCCATATAAGGGAAACTGGTGTTCAAGTAGCATGTGTGTCCCCCACCCGCACACTCTCCATTGTGTAGTGTATTGTTCATGCAAACGTGGAGGAATTGCCCCTTGTAAAATTACAGCTAGTTGGAAGCGCTGCCTCTCAGAACATGTTGAGAGAGAAAATGTCGTGCAAAGACTTACATGCTGCCTCATAGCATCCCAACCCAGGATCAAAGCTTCTAGCTGCAGTAAGATAGTGTTCTCAGCTCTCTCTATTGTATTACCAACCAAATACAGGAGTGTCTTGTCATAACAGTGGGTGGCCTCTGTTTTGTGGGAACACTGGAAACTTCGTCCCATTCCTTAATTAACACTCATTTCCCCTTCTCCTACTTATCTAGAACAGTCCAGGTGCATTTTATGTGTGATTGCTTGCCCAATAGTTATTGATGCAACCACATCTTGTTTTGTCCAGAATACACATTTTCCCAGCATATGCAACCTGAACTGGACCACTGCTATAGGTCCCCTGTACTCTTCCTTCTTTCAGGAATGCATTATATGTTTGTGAGATGTCATGGTACCCAAATACCCATTCCAGCAGCAATCTGACTATTTGTTATTGGCGAGGAGAATACTTTTCAGAACATATAGGTAGGAGGGTTGGAGTAATTCTTGCTGTGCAGAAAAGGCACATTTCTGTCTTCTCTTATCAATATTGGGATGTGTTGCTGGTTAAATTCCTCACACAACAGTACTCCGATATGTACAGCTTGAGTTAAATCATAATGAGAAAAAAAGGAGAGCTTTTTAAAAATGCACTGCACGTTCAGTGGGCCGCAAGGAACTCCAGCCATGCCCAGCTATTCTTCCTACTCATGAAGGTCTTCCAGCTGTTTCCTATGAGACATCAGGACTCTTGTTTTGGGGGTGGGGGTTCTGATGGCTTCCACACTGCGACAGACACACAGAAATGCAAGAAGCAGAAATACGGAAAATAAGGTTTGTGCACATTTCACCGTGACTGACGGAAATGCGGGAAGCATAATTGCAGAAAAATGAGGTTTGTGCGCATTTCTAGTCTGCATGACTGGGAAGGAGGCACTGGAGGAAAGAATTACGTAGGTATGTCAGTCCGCTCCTGCTGCAAAGCCTGGCACCATGCCTGCTGCAGCTGGAAAGGGAACTTCCCATTTCTCCAGATATATGTAGTATATAATTCCTACTAGTGTGACAGTGGTATCACCATCATGGGCATATTTCTTGGGCTGTCCTTTTGGTTCTCTCACAGCCCAGTGGTCACCCCAGCCGAGCCAAAACACAAACACACAAAATGCCACCACACCCAAGACCACACTGCCCATTTATTTATTTATTTAGGTATTTCATTTCTATTCCGCCCAATAGCCAAAGCTCTCTGGGCTGCTGTTCACAAAAATTAAAACCAAAAAAGCACACAGTAAAACAATAATTTATTTCCCTATTGAAAAGCACTGCCCAAAGATATGTGCGCATATATTGATTTATGAATGAAGGAACTATCTTTTTCTTTCTGTATTTTCTGTTTGTGAACATATTCTCTCAAATGTTGGAATAAAATTCTAAGTTTTAGGAGAGATTTGCCCTATAATAGCACATCTTCTTGCTCAGTGGCTATCTCAACTTGCAAGTGTTAAGGAATAGTACTTTCTAATTGTTATGCAGAAATTGAGGACAATGGCCCATTTCAGTCTGAATCAAATGACCCGTCATTCAGGTAGGAAGGGGCTTGCTTGCTCTCATCTTTTTCTATTCCCCTCCTCGATGTCTCCCCACCCCCCACAACACCTGGATCTCTCTGTGGCTGTGGCATTTCCAATTCATTGAATGTGCAAAATCAGAAGGGCCATGGCAACTGCACAATTGGGTTTTTTTTGCACAGAAAAGGCGCATATATGCAGATGCACACATCAGGGGGCCAAATGGGCAAAAATGCAGGAATAGCTGCCGAAGCCCGAAGCCGTTTGCTGAGCAATTGCTCGGTGAGAGCCGGTGGAAACACGCGAACAGGATTACCATAGCGCCCAAGATTTCGGGGGAATCGCTCGACTGCAACTGAGCAGGGTCAGGCAAGGGAGAGTTCACGAACTTCAGTTTGGGGAGCTGAACTGAGAGAAGATCGTTGAAAATGAAGCAGGAAACGAATGTTCGCGACATCCCTACCAGATTACAACGGGCCTCACAGGGTTTTGGTGAATTTTTTTTGCCCCGTATCCCGCAGCCTCCCATCCATACGTGTGGGTGGAGTGAGACAGGATGCAGCAATAGCTACGAAAGGGCTGTGACTCAGTGGCAGAACCCCTGCTTTGCACGCAGAAGGTCCTAAACTCAATCCCTGGCTTCTCCAGATAGGGCTGGAAAAATTCCTGCCTGAATCCCTGGAGAGCGCTAGTAGTCAGTGACAACAACACTGGGCTAGATGGACCAATGGTCTGGCTCAGTATAAGGCAGCTTCCTACGTTCCTTTCTACCTTTTCCTCCCACCCTTTGGTGAGTCTGCACACAGGCAAGTCTCTGCTGCGTGCACACCCTATATAGATAAAGATACAGATATAGAATACCTGGTCCACAGCCACAATAGACTGTCAGTTTGCTTTCCTCACCCCAAAATGGAGCTACATTTATTCCTTCTACTGAGGGCACTGCTTTTATTAAATGATCATCCTGAAACTATACATATATAACAAACACCCACAAAGTACTTCCTTTCACTTTGCACTGTTCCTAGGAGGAAAGTGGAAGCATTTTGCTGAAATAAATGCCATAATGTATTGAAATTTGAAATAATGAAACAATGGGATACTTCTAGTTTATCATGCAGGCATAATAGAGCTGTGCAAGTCCGCCTTTAGAAAAAATGTAAATAAAAAATTCGAAAAGGTGCTTCTCTGCAGAATGGTTATCAATATAGCTGAAGCAGGAGATACCAAAGCAGTTGTCTTCCATTTTGTATGCCCCCCGAAATCTTCAGCCCTTAGAGCCCTTACAGCATGGATACTGGAAGCAAAAATGGCACAGCTGTGGAGAAACACTCCTGCGGTCTGTTCTTGGAACACATCCCTCAGTAACATCATAGCGCGTGTCATAAGCACACCCCCCCCCCCAGCAAAATGCTGGGAAGTTGCAATATCAAAAATCCACACCTGCTTGTGCAATTATTGCACATCTTGAAAAAGTAACGGGTTTCCCTTGTAAGGAGAAAAGGTTGGAAAAGTGGGGGTAGGTGGGTGGTGGAAACCATAGGATTATAGGATAATAATGACATTGTGAGGAATCCCTGTAAAATCCCATGAACAAGGCAAGCCGATGGAACTTTAAAAGTCTCATCTGGAAGCAGCCCCAGTGGGAGCAGACAATAGTGAGGTAGTTGGACAAACAGCCTGAGCTTCTATAAGGCAGCTGCAGATGTTCCTCGTTGTTTTCAAGGGGAGAGTGTAAGCATCTGTTCGGTGATTTAAGACCAGAGAATCCTGCCATAGCAGAAGTAGATCAAATAATTTGCTCTCACTTGGTGGGTTGTGACACCCAATTAGCTTGCCTTCTGGTCTAAGGGTGGGTGGTCTTACTAGGACCAACAGCTGCAGTGTATGGAGGAGGAGGAGGAGGAGAATGAGAAAGGCAGACATAGAGATGGGAAAAAATGGACAGATACAATAAAAAGTGTGTTCCATGTTGCAGGTTGGGTAAAAGGGGCGGGGTTCTGGTACTGAAGGTTGAATACTTTTGCACTATGTGATTAAAGATCATGTCCTACACACACACACAAAACAAACAATTCTCTGAGTGCCAATCCTTATGTAGCCAAAGCAGCCCCATCCACACACAAGAGGAAGGTGTCAGCAGGCTTGAGAAAACCCCAGATTACAAACAAAACTTGGGGGGGGGAGCTCTAAAGGGGAGAGGACCAAAAAGACAGCCCAGTGTGGACCGAGTATTCTGTCAGCCCAGTGTAGACTGACAGAATACTGGCTGACTGTTGGAGGAGAGAAATGGAATGGAAAATGTAACATGTCATGTAGCCAACATTTTGGGATGCCTTCTGAAACTGCCATTGTTCCATTCGCTGGACATATTTGAAAAGGCAAATACAAGCAGAGTCATGTATGGAAAGAAGTGCAAATTAGGGAACAATTTGCATAGTCAAATGCCTTCTGAAGAGCTTCTTTAGGGTCAATCAAGGCTCTGTGGATTTAGTGGGGGCAGGGGAGGGGTTAAGTTGTTGATTTCATACATAGAGGGAATATGAGGGAATTTTTGTGAGCCTCCCAGAGAGCTATTGGGCAGTATAGAAATGAAATGAAATGAAATGAAATGAATGAATGAATGGATGAAAGGTTAATGACGATGGTTTGTCTGACTTCACTCTCTTTTTGTTCTCAGCTGAGAATAAGTTCCTTTCATCAGAGGCCAAATTGAAATGTGTTGGGATCCCAGAGACAGCTGAAGTATAACTTGTTGTGCTATAACTTTTCTTACAGCATGACCCCGCTGCATCTTTACTTGGCATTCAGTCCCATTGACTTCCATGCGAGCAATCCTATGGCCCCTAGACATTGTCTGAGGAGCCATAGGATAGTGGGGATTTCCCCCTCTGAAATTGGAGACAGTGCTCCAACCTTGGAAGGTGGAGTCCAGGATCTGACCCCCTTCCATTGTCCCGTTGCAGCTCACATAGAAAAAACTGTGCTGGCTGGCCTCTGGGGTCAGAAAATGAACCTCAGAGAGGGGGAAAGGGGGGTGTTCTGGTGGGTGGGGAGCAGAGGAGACCAGAGAGGCCAGGATATGTGCTATCCTGAGCCTCTTCCAGCCTCCTTCCTCCCCCTTTGAAGCACTGCCACTAGATGGGCAAAAAAGCCCATCTAGTGAAAATGGAACAATATGAGGAAACGGTGGCGAAGATTGCCTCTGCCACTTCTCCTGCCCTGCCAGCTTCTGCCCAGCAGAGAACTGGATACATGGAAGCTTCCAAGTTTGGAGGTTTCTGTCTCGCATGGCTGCAACCCATAGGATTATGCCCTTAGGCTTGCATCCTGAATCTTTTCTGAATCTAGGGTGCTTCCAGATGGAAGGCTCCTAGCACTACTCACTAGGAGGCATTGTGCAGCTGTTCCATCTTTTTCTTATTCATGGATTTTCTGCAGTAAGAGAAATGATGGGGAAAACACTGGGAAAACATGGGAGGGGAACAAGTGGAAGACAACATCATGTAGATAGACACACAAATCATGTCAGATTCTGTGAATAAGGCAGGGTGATTGCTCCGTAAAAGCCTCATCTGGAAGCACTCGTAGGATGCTCCCATGGACAGGCTAGCTCTAAACAAGGGTCACTCTATTGCAGGGATGCAGAACCTCAAGCCTGGGGGCCCAATCCAGCCCTCTGGCTTTCCCAGATGCCCTTGCCCTCTCCCCCTAGTTCCACCCCCTTTCTCCCGACCACCAGTTGTTTGGTGTTTCCCCAGCTTTTGTGCAGTTTTCTGACAAGGATGAGTCCAAGCCCATTGAGATGTCTGACAACTCCAATTCTGAAACAGCTAGATCACAGCCTGGGGGAGGGACATTCTCTAGAGCCCCAAATGCTGGGAGAGATTCATCCAAAGGCCTTGACAGATGGCCCAGGCTGAGTCACTGCCCCCTCCCTCCACTGTGAGAACTCAAGTTTCTGAGGAGGAGGAAGAGGGGCGTGACTTGAGAGGTGCTAGGGTGTGTTGCAAGGCAAAGCAGGAAAAGTTAGGGACAGGGCTTAGATGCTCTGCCAGGATAGCCATTCTTAGAAGCCAACATAGGAGGGAGCCACCGTAAGGGAGGGGCATCATTGTGAAGCAAGTTTGGCCGTGAGGTTCACGGGCAAAGGGTCAGCAACTTCACTACCCTCTGGTTCATCTCCACTGATTAGAGATTGCAGATTAGTTGTTTAGGGCCTGAGGCAGTCTGAGAGCTTCCTTGAATCTGCATGAGTAGAAAGGCTAGTCTCTAGCAAATAAGGTTGTATTAGCCTGAAGCTTTGTCTCTTTGTGGTGTTGATTGCCAAGGAAAGGGCATTTTCCTGACATTATCTCCCCATTCTAAAATGTTGCAATGCCTCTCCTAAGGCTTAGTTACTGACAGTAACTGCTTTAGGGCACATTCTTATGCATGTTTAGACAGAAAAAATCCTACAACTCCCAGTGTTCCCCAGCCGGCCTAGCTGGCTAGGGAACGCTGGGAGTTGTAGGATTTTTTCTGTCTAAACATGCATAGGATTGCGTCCTTAAGCTACATTATGTTGATATGTTTTGTATTTTGGGCCTTACCCCATTTGTCTTCAGCCTTGCCCACCACTGAAACGTGGCCCTCATAATGGAATTTTTCCCTCAGGCTAAAAGATGTTCACCACCCCTGCTCTATTGCTGTAGATGAAGAAGGAAGGACAGACGGATAGACCATGGCTGGGAATTGTTGAACAGGTGGGTACCTATCAACAGCCCAGGACTGGGGGAGCATGTAGTTGTCCACCATGCCAAAATACATAGTCTATGTGTCAAACATGCCTTAACATATTCATGGATCAGACATGATGATTTACACATGTATTTATTTCTTTACGTACTTACATAAATATTTATATACTGCTTTTTGACCCCATACTTCCCCAACCTGGCACCCACCAGATGTTTTGGACTACAACTCCCATCCTTCATGACCTTTAGCCATGCTGCCTGGGGCTGATGGGAGTTGTAGTCAAAAACATCTGAGGCACTTAGTTGGGGAAGGCTGTCACACAGGCTCCCCCCCACTCTGCCTCTAGGCAGCTCTAAGTAAGTAATGTGCAACTAACAACATTAGCGGCATCTTATTTCCTGCACGCAAGTGCTCCCCATGTAGGGGAAAGCAGTGCAAAGTTTGAAGCAAGCAGGATGTGTTCGGCTGCCTAGATTTCATGCACAGGTTTTGATTAGACAGCTGAAAGGGTGTGGAGTTCTCCCAAAAGGCCAGGTTCTGAGCCGATGTCCAGCCTGAGGTCATTATAAAAAGTATCTTTGGTGGAGGTGAAAGAAAAAGCGGTTTTGTGAAAATGATCTGAGAATGAGAGAAATCTATTTAACGAATCACAAAGGGCACCTTCTTGTAGCTTGTTATTGTTCCTTGGACGTCCTCTCTGCCTCTGAAGCATGGAGCAGGTCTGACACTTAACATCAGTTATATGTAAGATCGAATGCGATTGCTTCCTGCAAATGCCGACCCACAGCTGAGATAATTAGATTGGAAGGAGCAGAGAAGCAGCATGTGAATCACCTAAAGACAAGCATGCTTTTTGAGTGGCTAGGAATATTCAGATGGTAACAGGATATTCATTTATTCTTTAAGGCTGCCACACATTCCTAATAGCAAAGGACATCTCTTATTTAAAAGATCCTCCTTTATTCCTTTGAGGGCATCATAGAGTGGGTTCCCCCCCGCCCCCCCGCCCTTATTTCAAATCGCTTCAGCTCCACGATACTTCACAGAACAGACATTGTGACTCCACAGGTCCAATTCGATCAGGAAATCTTGCTGCTGCGACTAGAAAAGGCAATCTGAACTGAATTACAAGAGATGATCAATGTTTATACATCCTGTTATGCTAGGCAGGCATAAGGTTGTAAAATGATGATTAATACTATGCTCTACATCACTGGTAATGTGGGGTGGTGGGTTTCTTTTGTCCTTTGTTTCTGTGTAATCTTCCTGCACCGGATGGGAGACAAAATGTCACCAGCGACTTGCCACTGCAAAAGGTTAGCTGCTGACATATCATACACTGACTGACATTAAAGGCAATCAGAAAACGCTTTATGAGAAATATGGACCCTGATCCAAAGATGTGCACAGGAGGGCACAGTGCTTATTTTCTTTTATGAGCAAAAATCCCTGTGTATGCTGCATTGCAGGTTGCTTTTCAAACCTCTCCAACCTTGCGAAGGAGCTTCTGGGGAGAATAAAGGTTGTTCTTCAAAAAAACAAACGCGGAAGAAGGGCTCGTCTATACACATGCTGCAAGTCTATGCATGTGGATATCACTGTAAAGCAGCCTTCCCCAACTTGGCACTCCCCAGATGTGTTGGACTTATTGTTGTTGTTATTCAGTTGTTAAGTCATGGCCGACTCTTCCTGACCCCATGGACCATAGCACGCCAGGCCTTCCTGTCCTCCGCTCTCTCCCAGAGTGTGCTCAAGTTCATATTCATTGCATCGTTGATGCTATCTAGCCATCTCATCCTCTGCCATCCCCTTCTCCTTTTGCCTTCAATCTTTCTCAGCATCAGGGTCTTTTCCAGGGAGTTTTCTCTTCGAGTTAGGTGGCCAAAATATTTGAGCTTCAGCTTCAGTATCTGTCCTTCCAATGAGCAGTCAGGGTTGATTTCCTTTAGGATGGACCTCCTTGCAGTCCAGGGGACTCGTAAGAGTCTTCTCCAGCACCACAGATCGAAAGCATCAATTCTTCGGCGCTCAGCCTTCTGTATAGTCCAGCTCTCACAGCCATACGTTGCTACTGGGAAAACCATAGCTTGATTATATGAATCTTTGTCGGCGAGGTGATGTCTCTGCTTCTTACTATGCTGTCTAGGTTTGCCATAGCTTTCCTCCCAAGGAGCAAGCGTCTTTTAATTTCATGGCTACAGACACCGTCTGCGGTGATCTTGGAGCCCCAGAAAATAAAAGCTGTCACTGCTTCCATTTCTTCCCCTTCTATATGCCAGGAAGTGATGGGGCCAGATGCCAAGATCTTATTTTTTTTAATGTTGAGTTTCAAACCAGCTTTTGCACTTTCTTCTTTCACCCTCAACAAGAGGCTCTTTAGATCCTCTTCGCTTTCTGCCATTAGGGTGGTATCGTCTGCATATCTGACGTTGTTGATAATTCTTCCAGCAATCTTAATTCCGACTTGTGATTCATCCAACCCGGCGTTTCTCATGATGTAGTCTGCATATACTTAAATAAGCAGGGTGACAATATGCAGCCTTGTCGTACTCCTTTCCCAATTTTGAACCAATTGGTTGTTCCATGTCCGGTTCTTACTGTCGCTTCTTGACCCTCGTACCGGTTTCTCAGGAGACAGGTAAGGTGGTCTGGTACTTCCATCTCTTTAAGAATTTGCCAGAGTTTGTTGTGATCCACACAATCAAAGGCTTTAGTGTAGTCAGTGAAGCAGAAATAGACGTTTTTCTGGAATTCTCTTGCTTTCTCCATGATCCAGCGAATATTGGCGATCTGATCTCTAGTTCCTCTGCCTCTTCGAAACCCAGCTTGTACTTCCGGTAGTTCTCGGTTCACATACTGCTGAAGCCTAGCTTGTAGGATTTTGAGTATAACCTTGCTGGCATGTGAAAGGAGCGCAATTGTACGGTAGTTTGAACACTCTTTGGCATTGCCCTTTGGAATTGGAATGTAAACTGACCTTTTCCAGTCTTGTGGCCACTGTTAAGTGTTCCAAATGTGTTGGCATATTGAATGCAGCACTTTAACAGCATCATCTTTTAGGATTTTAAATAGCTCAGCTGGAATACCATCATCTCCGCTAGCTTTGTTGTTAGTAATGCTTCCTAAGGCCCACTTGACTTCACTCTCGAGGATGTCCGGCTCAAGTTCAGTGACCGCACTATCATGGCTATCAGGGACATTTCCTGTATAGTTCTTCTGTGTATTCTTGCCACCTCTTCTTAATCTCATCTGCTTCTGTTAGGTCCCTGCCTTCTTTGTCCTTTATCATGCCCGTTTTTACACAAAACGTTCCCTTGGTATCTCCAATTTTCTTGAATAATCTCTAGTCTTTCCCATTCTATTGTTTTCCTCAATTTCTCCTTGCTATTCTCTGGAAATCTGCATTCAGTTGGGTATATTTTCCCCTTTCTCCCTTGCTTTTCGCTTCCCTTCTTTTCTCAGCTACTTGTAAAGCCTCATCAGACAGCCACTTTGCTTTCTTGCATTTCTTTTTCTTTGGGATAGATTTCGTTGCTGCCTCCTGAACAATGTTACAGACCTCCATCCATAGTTCCTCAGGCACTGTCTACCAGGTCTAATCCCTTAAATCTATTCCTCACCTCTACTGTATATTCATAAGGGATATGATTTAGGTCATACCTGAATGGTTTAGTGGTTTTCCCTATGTTCTTCAATTTAAGCTGAAATTTTGCAATAAGAAGCTCATGATCTGAGCCACAGTCAGCTCCAGGTCTTGTTTTTACTGACTGTATGGCACTTCTCCATCTTTGGCTGCAAAGTACATAATCAATCTGATTTCGATATTGACCATCTGGTGATGTCCATGTGTACAGTCGCCTCTTGTGCTGTTGGAAAAGAGTGTTTGCTATGAGCAGCGTGTTCTCTTGGCAAAACTCGATTAGCCTTTGTCCTGCTTCATTTTGTACACCAAGGCCATGCTTGCCTGTTATCCCGGTGATTTCTTGACTTCCTACTTTAGCATTCCAATCCCCTATGATGAAGAGGACATCTTTTTTTGGTGTTAGTTCTAGAAGGTGTTGTAGGTCTTCATAGAACTGATCAACCTCAGCTTCTTCGGCCTCAGTGGTTGGGGCATAGACTTGAATTACTGTGATGTTGAATGGTTTGCCTTGGATTTGTACTGAGATCATTCTATCGTTTTTGAGATTGTACCCCAGTACTGCTTTTCCCACCCTTTTGTTGACTATGAGTGCTACTCCATTTCTTCTACGGGATTCTTGCCCACAGTAGTAGATATAATGGTCACCTGAATTAAATTCGCCCATGCCTGTCCATTTTAGTTCGCTGATTCCCAAGATGTCGATGTTCAATCTTGCCATCTCATGTTTGACCACCTCCAGCTTACCTTGATTCATTGATCTTACATTCCAGGTTCCTAAACAATATTGTTCTTTACAGCATTGGACTTTCTTTTCACCACCAGACACATCCACAGCTGAGTGTCCTTTCAGCTTTGGCCCAGCCGCTTCACTCTTTCTGGCACTACTTGGAAATTCCCTCTGCTCTTCCCCAGTAGTATATTGGACGCCTTCCGACCTGAGGGGCTCATCTTCTGGCGTCATATCTTTTAGCCTTGTGATACGTTCCATGGGGTTTTCTTGGCAAGAATACTGGAGTGGGTTGCCATTTCCTTCTCCAGTGGACCACATTTTGTCAGAACTCTCCACCATGACCTGTCCGTCTTGGGTGTCCCTGCACGGCATAGCTTATGGCTTCACTAAGTTTCGCAAGCCCCTTTGCCACAACAAGGCAGTGATCCATGAAGGGGTGTGTTGGACTACAACTCCCATAATCCCCAGTCAGCATGTCCAATTGCCCCTTTGGCTGGGGATGATAGGATTTATAATCTAACACATCTGAAGGGCACCAGGTTGGGGAAGAAAGGTGTGGAGGAGCGGACAACCTTTTTTTTTCTTTACAAAGGGCTACACGAGTAATCTTGTCCATAAGCATCCTTCTAGTCACATACATTTTTAAAAAAGGAAATAATTTTGTGTGAACAGCTGGGTACTGAGTGAGTTCACATCCACATAAAGTATCTATTCCCTCACTGCACAGTCACTGACATTACCAAGGTTTTCCATGTAACACTTTCATGTATTTATTTTTTGCTTTAAACTCTAATGCCTGAAGAAGAATCCTGTTTGTCAGCTCTAAAGATCGCATCCAGCATTTTGGACATTATTTGGTCTAAGAAGAATAATTGCCTCACTTCTATGTTTAATTTGCAGACTTGAGAAACAATTAGGACCAAGCAGTAAAGTAAATAATTTCATCATTGTAAATAATTTTATTTTTAAAACCAAAGATATGCCATATGCTTTGTTCTTATGTGTATTAAGCTAACATGATAGTAATAACAACTGCCAAGCTCCTGCCCCTATATCTATATATAGCTATATCTACCCAGATGGGAATCTGAGTTCCATAGACTGCAATAGAAATTTAAAATTCATGAAGATTACAAAATCCAGCACTATGTCTTTGTATCTTGTAAAAAACACTTGAGGGGGGGATGGCAAAGTAATTTTTTTCCTTGCACTTAAGAATTCTGTGATCAAACCCATTTATAGACATTACAAGAACATAGAACATATTACTCTTCTTCCCAAGACATGCCAACTGTGCACAATAAATCATTTTCTTGTAGGAAAAAAAGCTGTGTTAAATCAGAACTACAAAGTCCCTAGGAGCATTAGATTTATGGCAATCTAAAAGGGGCTTTGTAGGTTCATTTCAAACATCTGCTTCTTGGTATTGATTGGCTAAGCACGCTGACCTCCTCCATTCTCTCTCACCTCCCTTTCTGCAGAGATTCAAGGAATAAGTAACAGCGGGGAGATGGTACTGGTTACGGTTTTTATATATATTTGAAAGTCACTTCCAAAAAAGAGGCCCAGGTAATAGTTGAGGACTCCAGCAACAGACATAAGGAACAGGAATAAGATTATGCGTTTTCCAAAAATGTAACCAGGAGTGCTGAGAGAGAGAGAGAGAAGGGAAAACGCAATATGTAAGAACATATCGATTCACTGGAAAAGAGCTAAACCTCTCTATCTGTCACCAAGGTCAAGCTCAACTTAAATAGAGCTCAGATGTTCAGATTAATGGGGTCAAATTTTGCACTGATGTATGTCTCTGCAGCACAGTTAATTTCATCTAAGCCACACAGGCATAAATCAGCAGGGAAATTTGGTGCACAGTGCAAAATGTGTGCATCTTAATAATAAAGAGTGTCTTCTACTATATATTTCTGGCTTGAAACAAATTTCAATAGCATTGCATTTGTAATACCAGAGCTTAGTGAGTAGGTCTTTGTGAAAACTAAGCAGTATGTGATGAGTGGATTCCCAGGGTACCAGTGTAAAGGTTTCCCCATCACATAAAAGCAGAAGACTACAGAGACAGGAGAAACATTTGCTCTCACTGTCTGGGAGTCCCACAATACAATCCTCTATATACCTACACAGAAATAAGTCCCATTGAGTTAATGTATTTGTTTTATTTGTTACGTTTATATCCTGCCTTTTCCTCCAAGGAGCCCAAGGCAACATACATGATCCTCCTCCTTTCCATTTTATCCTCACAACAACCCTGTGAGTTAGCTTAGGGTGAGAGTCAATGTCTGGCCCAAATGCACCCAGTGAGCTTCATGGCTGAATGGGGTCTTGAACATGGGTCTCCACAGTCCCAGTCGAACACTCTAACCACTACACCACACTGGTTCTCTGAGTTCAATGGGTCTTCCTGCCAGGTAAGGGGGTATGGGATTACAGTCCCATTGTATTTTAGCAGCTCAGAGAGTCTGCTTTGACAAACCATTGAGGGCACCAGATGCTGGAGTCCTAGAACTTTTCTACATGAGGCTGATTGGGCTTTTCTCTGCAATCCATTCATCATGT
Source organism: Heloderma suspectum (assembly GCF_057233095.1). Lineage (NCBI taxonomy): Eukaryota > Metazoa > Chordata > Lepidosauria > Squamata > Helodermatidae > Heloderma > Heloderma suspectum. Next base: position 38,446,663 of record NC_139460.1, on the reverse strand, counting down.
GCTTGTCATTCCCTACTCACGGTTGTCTATGGGTTCTTTACATGATGTCGTGACCCTCCAGTTTAGCTACTGTGTCTAGCAGACTAACAGCCTCGTGTAGAAAAGCTCTTAATCGGCTGTTAATCTGCTGTATCTACTCTCAGTTTCGTCCCAGAATTAAGTTCCGAGCACTACACGAGGAGGGTTTTCTTTCCTGCTTTTCCACTACATAACCTCTAGATGGCACTGTGGTATAGCGGAATAGCACAAATACACAAGAGGAAATCATGCTTTCTTTCACTTTCACAATTAAATACCGCATCTCACAGAAAGTGCTGTTTAGACACAGAAATGAAACAAGGGTCATGCTGTCGTCTAAAGAACCCGTAGGCCACCGTGAGTAGGGAATGACACAATAAATGCCTCATGTAGAAAAACCCCCAACATTGCCTAACCATCATCCAGCTCCAGAGCTTGCTGTTAAGAGCTTATACAAACTGTGTAAAGCAGCAGTTTCAATAATACGTGTGATGTCCAAGCTTTGAGAAATGCAATCAGGATGGAATGGAAAAGGGCGGGGGGTCTAATAAAGGGATGGGCTAACTAATCTTGTGTGGTCTACTTTATCTATCTATATTAGAATCCTTGTAATCCAGTGATGTGTTTCAAATATACAAAGGAAGAGTGCATGCTCAGGATCTCGTAATGGTTAAGCTGGTTACCGGCCCCAACCTTGTGTCCTCCAGATGTTTTGGACTAGAACTCCTTTAATCCTTGACCATTGGCCATGCTGGCTGGGCATGAGGTGGACTGTCGTACAAAACCTGGAGGCACCAGGTTGGGAAGGCTGGCTTAAGGCATAGCTGAACTGTGTCAAGTGATTCTGGGTTTTCACTCTTGCTTAAGAATAGAAGGGGCACATAACAAGTGATGTTATTCATGTGGTTTGACTAGGCAACTACATAGCTAAGACATGCCAGGTAGGGAACCTGGGGAGTTAGAATAGGCATGCCAGATAGGGGCCCCAGGGAGTTAGATTAGGCATGCCAGATAGGGGCCCCAGGGAGTTAGATTAGGCATGCCAGATAGGGGCCCCAGGGAGTTAGAACTGGCAAGCCAGATAGGGACCCTGGGGGTTAGGACAGGCAAGCAGGATAGGGAACGTGGAGAGTTAGAACAGACAAGTCAGATAAGGACCATGGCAGGGGGGAAAGAGGATTTTAAGCCTTTGCCTCAACATGCCCCCAACTGGAATCCCTCCCCTGTGTTTGCTATTCGCAATGGTAGGAAAGCTCCCATTGGCACCAAGGGGGAGCTTTCCTCTCATTGCAAATAGTGGGGCAGGGCATTCTCATCAGGCAGTGCAAAAGTTTAAAGGCCCCCTTTTCCCCATAACATAGTCCCAATCTGGCATGTACCTACCAGCTATTCAGGTCTTTTTAAAACTTGCACACTTGGTCAAACCATATGAATCATGTGAAGCTTGGCCCTAAGTGCCTTGCCGGCGGGGTCAGACCAAGGTCCACCCTGTTCTAGCATTCTTCCTTTGCAACAATCCCAGTAACCAGGAGTAGGGTGGCCATGTGTCCCCTTTTACAGAGGGCAGTCCTCTCTTTGAAGGGCTGCTGGAGGACAGTCCTCTCTTTGAAGGGCTATTCTGTCCAATTCTGGTTGAAAGATTAGGAACCATAAGAACTGTTACCCACCAACAGTTAGCATCTGAACAGGCAGGCATGAGCGTCACCTGGTCACCTTCTTGTATACTATGGTGAGCTGAACTGTATTTCTATTGAAATTATAATAATTATTTCTAATTTTGCATTTTTACATATGAATTAGCATATGCCCTCTTTTTTGGCAGTGCATTTCCACATTTTTGGCAATTCCTAAGTGGCCACCCTAACCAGAAGGCACTTAGTGATTCACCAGAAATTAGCCAGAGACCAGCCTGTGGACCCAATCTATTTACGGCCCACCCGTCCTCTTGCCCTCCATACAGAAGATCAAACTGCATGTGGCTGAGCCCACAACCAATAGTCAATGAAATAACTCTCTTGACCTCAAACTCCAACAACAGTATGAAGTTTTGTACCACCTGCAGTAGACTCCGAAATGGGGCGTTCTGGGGATGGGGCAGGATGGAGGTGGCCTTGGATCTGCTGGGTCCAAAGCTCCTTAGTTTGCCAGAGAGGCCCCACACTCTATTTCAGCCTTGAGCCAGGGTTAAGTAATCTCTCCCCCCATTGGAACCAACGTATGCATTTCTAGGAAATAAAAAATACAAAAAACTATGTGGGACAAAAAGGATAAGCCCCCATCACCACTTTCTGCTCAGCCCAGTCCAGCCCAGCATGAGTCAGCAGGGCTTTGGAAGTGGTGGGCAAAAATAACTATAATTCAAATAGAAATACAATACGTCTCAAGACATACTTGCATCTGTGCCTCCTTGGCCTGCTGTCCAGGTGCTAACTGTTGATGGGCAACTTCAAGGCCCCGACTGTCCCTTCTTAGAATACTTTATCTTTAAATTGGTCTGGACCCAGCAGGCTTTCAAATAGAGGGAGCCTTCAAATAGAGGACTGTCTACTGAGAGCCTTTCAAATAGAAGACTTTTCTCTGTAAAGTAGGAGACTTGGCCACCCTAGGCTGCCCACCGTTATTCCACAATCAGAAGAGGATATACAATTTTTGTTCCATAGGGGGAAAGCCTATAGAGAAATGCATGAGCAATTCCATTGCCTTATCCTTTCATTCCTGCAAAATCTGCAGTGCTCTGACATCCCAGCATTTTCCACATACATTTCTCTTCAGGTGTTCCTCTGTGTGAGAAGAAAAGATGATGTCAAAGTCAGCCCAACAAACCAAGCAGAAAAATCTAGAACAACCTTCCCCAACCTGGTGCCCTCCAGATGAACTACAACTCCCATCAGCCCCAGTCAGCATGGCCAATAGTCAGGACTCAGGGGTGATATGGGAATTGTTGTCCATGATAACTGGAGGGAACCAGGTTGGGGAAGACTGATCTAGAACATGGGTTATTATTATGGTGGGGACCAAGAGGTGTATAAGTGAATGTCCTTCTGGCAACTTCTGAAAAGATGAAACGGGGGTTACCTCTGGGTCCTTTCCCCCATGTAGCCAACAAAGTACTTCTGTCTCACAAATAAGTACATTAGTCCAGCAAAGGCAGCAGGAGCTGAAGGCAAGGAAAAAGGAAGACATTTTAGACAATCAAAAACAACAAATATTAATAAAGGTCTTATCTTAAACCAGAATCAACACAGAAAGCAAAATGGGTTTAAGGACTTATAAAGTGCAAGGTTAGGATGGAGCTACCCTTAAACAAATTTCAATAAAATCAGATAAAACAACAAATCTGTAATACAAAGTGTAAAAAGTAGTTATAATAATTTAATGATATAGCAAACCATATACCATTGTACCAAAACAATTTGGTATACTTTTTGGGTGCCAGCACCCAAACCTGTGGTGGACAGACATTTCATACGCAGGACTTTACCTAAAATTTGACTGATGCTTTGGGTCAGCATATGCAAGCCACTGGCTACGAGATAGAAGGAATGGTGTTCCTCCCTTCTCTTCCTGTTGTATCCAGTAACTGACCAAAGTAGACGAAACAGACAGCTACACAAGAGTGATTTTCTGCTCTGATGTCAAAAATTAACTTAACAAAGCTGAGTGTTTGGGGGTTATAGTTATGGTAACATTTTTTATCCCACTGACAAAGTCCCTTGGGGTTGAAATGCATCTGGGACAGGTTGATGTGTATTAGTATAACCCATCATATGATTATTTCAAATCAGGAATGTTAAATATGCTTGTAGACTGTTGATTTTTTGTTTTGGTAGAATTTTATATGGTTTGTTATATAATTAAATTCTTATAACTACTTTTACACTTTGTATTACAGATTTGTTGTTTTATCTGATTTTATTAAAATTTATTTAATGGTAGCTCCCTCCTAATTTTGCACTTCATAAGTTCTCTTAAACCCAGTTTGCTTTGTGTGAACATTTTTGACAATGACACTCAGGGAGCAATCCCATGGCCGCTAGACCCTCCAGTTTAGCTACTGTGTCTACCAGACTAACAGCCTCGTGTTGAAAAGCTCTTAATTGGCTGTTAATCTGCTGTATCTACTTTTGTTTTCGTCCCAGAATTGAGATTCGAGCACTACACAAGGAATGTTTCCTTTCCTGCTTTTCCACTACATAACCTCTAGGTGGCACTGTAGTATAGTGGAATAGTGCAAATACACAAGAGGAAACCACACTTTCTTTTGCTTTCACAATTAAATGCAGCATTTTCCCACCTCTAAAAAACTTGCCGAAAGTGCTGGTTAGACACGGAAGTAAAACTGGAGGATCATGACATCATCTAAAAAACCCATAAACAACCATGAGTAGGGAATGATGAGCACACGATAAATGCTTCGTGTAGAAAAAGCCCTTTCTTGTAACTTTCCATACCAGAGACAAGTCCATAAGATGAAGGCCCAGTTCACAGAAGCAGTTAGTGATGGTTGAAACTTGAAATACAAACTGGGGTTGGGGTGGGTGGGTAGGGGCTACTCCATCTAGCAAGCTCTTTGGGGGAAGCCACCCCCCCTCCCTCCTGTGTGAGTAATGCAGTTTTAACCAGGCAGCTGCAAACGTTTGCAAGTACCATACTCAAAGCACAGGTCATCTGGGCATGCTGGATATTCCTTAAAAGAGGGGTGGGCAGAAGGCAGAGTAGTATATATTGGTAGATCTCTGGATGATTTGCCACAGATGGGCAAGGATTTCTGCCTCCCAATTGTTTAACAATAACAACCACAAAATGACTTCTCCGACCTAAACTGGGAATCCTTGGGGTAACCAGGAGTGGACTTTGGTGTGAAAGGGACTGTGAGCTCAGTTCAGTTTTGGTTCTGGAAACAAACTCCTAGGCTCAGAATGTGCTCAGAGACACCGTGTGCTTGCATGCTAAGTGTATGTCGTGCACCTGGGTCTGGTTGGTGGATCTTGGGGTTCTTGTAAAATGCAAAGTAAATCAGACAAGCCTGAAATCTGCCCATCCCTGCTTTAAAAGGGGTTTTCCTACCTAAAAAGAATATATTCAGCACTGAGAATATATTATTACCCACCGTTAGAGGTAGGATGGATTATTAATCCAAATAGAGAGTTTTGATTTAGAAGTCTATCTCTCTATAAAGCTTTTCATTTGCCTAGACCAGGGGTGGGTGGCTTGTGGCCATATTTGCCCCCCACCTATGTCCTTTTTGCGGCCTCCCCCACCCCCAAATGGTTGCTGCATTGCAGAATTGGTGCTGAATTTGGGTAGCAGTGGCAAGAAAAAAAGGCCGTGTTTTCACTTTAAAATAAGGTGCAGGGGGAGCACGCAGCTGGTTTTAATGCAAAACTGCACTCCCCCTTGTTTTACTGCATGTGCCTTGTTTTAAAGTGAAAATGCTACTTTTTTCTTGCTGCTGAATTGCTGCCAAAATTTGGTGGAGCCTGCAGCCCCCAGTAGTTTCTGATGGGTGGAAATTGGCCCCGGGACCTTCTGAAGTTGCCCACCTCTGGCCTAGATTCTGGATGCTTCCACACAAGGCTTTTATCGTGCCGTTCCTCAGCCTCATTCACAGAATTTTACAGGGGGGTCCAGACATTGTCATCTTCCACTCCCAGGTTTTCCCACTGCTTATTGCATCTTTTTTCTTTCCAAGGAAAATCTATTGAAGAGAAAAAGGTGGCATAGCTGCACAGTGCCTTCTAATTGCTAGCACTAGGAGCTGTCTATTTGGAAGCACCCTCTTTCATTTTAATCCATTTAAGGTGGCCAGTGGTTTCCTTAGCCAGGGCTCCTGAGCAACTATGTGATGGCAAGCAGAAATAGAGATGTTTTCTCCAATATGCAGATGCACTGATTGGAAAAGATTCACCAGCTGAATGTTTGCTAGTGACACAGTTGTTAAAGGTCCAGGAGCATTGCCAGAAATAAAAGTTGGCAATCTTAAATCCATTGCACTTTCATTCTGTAAAGCAACGAATTTGTGTGGATGTCTATCCGTGTTAGCGGTTCCGCTCTTCCTGCAGCTTTTAAGTAAAACCTCCTCAGTTCCTTTGCTTGACATCAAGGCAAGAGTCTTTCAAAAGGAAAATGCAGTATTGCCGTTTGCCTTGAACGATAAAAAGATATGGGAAGGAACATGGAGAAGTGATCTGAATATATTACCTTGGCTGCACAGCAAGCCAGCACACCAAAGCACAGCAAGGAATGTAGGATAGGCATCTCTGCAGTTTTGGCTAGGAAAAGATTTTTTTAAGGGTTAGCATCATACTAAGAACAAGGAAACGTATCCATGCAATTCAAAACACGTAGCAAACACGTTGCATGAGGAAAAGTGGGAAGTTTAATGTGAAAATCAGAAAGATGGCAATCTCAAAGAGATAGAGATAAACCCTGTCTCCCATTGCAATTGTTAATCACCTTATCTACGACATAAGTATTAATTAAAGGTGTCCCCAACCAGTCGTGTCCGACTCTAGGGTGCGGTGCTCATCCCCGTTTCTAAGCCGAAGAGCCAGCACTGTCCGAAGACGCTTCCGTGGTCATGTGGCCGGCATGACTGAACGCTGTCACTTTTCCCGCCGAAGCGGTACCTATTTATCTACTTGCAATTTCTTGCTTTCGAACTGCTAGGTTGGCAGGAGCTGGGACTGAAGACGGGAGCTCACTCCGTCACGCGGCACTCGGGTCTCGAACTGCTGACCTGCCGACCTTCCAGTCTGCAGTTCAGCGTCTTAACCACTAAGCCACCGCGGCCCCTCTAAGTATTAATTATACAATACTTAATTTGAGGTATGTCTCATCCAGTTCTCTCTTTTATATAACAGACTCAGCCCTGGAATTCGGGTATTTAATGTATTTGCCTGGATTATCAGCTGGCTAAGAAAGAAATGTTTCCTCAGGACATCCAGTGTCTTTCCCAAACATAATGAGCTCCTCTGGATGTAACACGAAATCATGGCTTACGGCGTGGGAGGGCAACATCCGGCCCACGGAGGTGCCCGATGTTCTGGGGCCTCCGCTGGCCCCTCCCCCTCCCCAGGCCCCTCCCCCTGGCCTGGAAGCTTGGGGAGGAATTATCCCTGACCAGAGATAACAAGGGCATTCCCTGCGCTCCACACACTTTCCCAGCAGGAGGGTGAGTGGCATACAGGGATGCCCTTTGTTGTCTCTGATCAGGGATGAGAAATAATTATGGGGATTCCCCTGGACTCGAGCCCCAGCCAAGTCCCTTCCCAGGTCGCTTGCACCCCAGCTGGGATGTGAGCAGTTTCAGAAGGAAGTGCCTGACGTCGCCAGGGCTGGCAGGACCAGCTTGTGCAAGCCCTGGCCAAAGTCCTTCCCACACCACTCGCATCCAGTTGGGATGTGAGCAGCATGGGAAGCAGGCACCTGACTCAGCTGGCACTTGTAGGAACACTTGGAAATGTATGTGGCTGGCAACTTGTAGGAGCTGGCTTTCTCTGGGCAGAGGGAGGCATGGAGTTCTGTGCCTCTCTGCATGGAGCAAAGGAACATTTAAAAAGTGCATGGGGCGGAGCTGGACATGGTTGAAGATGGGGCTTCAGGGCGGGGCCTGCCTTCTTGACATCATCCAGCCTGCCAGTTTGGTTGGAATGGGGAGGCAATCTGGCTCCCAGGCCAAAAGAGGTTGCCCATCCCTGATTTAGCATTACAAGAATGAACCGCAGCAAGCCTTGCGCTTACATGACCCCCCTCCATCCTCCAGTGCAGCCACAAGGAGGATTTTGGAACCTTTTGCTTCTGTTTGAGATTAACTACAGCTTGCCATGACATCCAAACCTGGATAAACTGTGGTTAATCTTAACTATGGTTTGCTGAAACAAGTCAATTTCAAATCATGGCTTATGAAGCCGGCTTGTTTCAACAAATGATAGTTAAAATTAACCACAGTATAGGGTTTAGATGACACACCAAACTGAGCTGAATGTAAAATGTAAGTGGAAGCTTCCAATCTCTTCCTCACAGCCTTATGTGTAGATTGAATCCATAAGTCAAAGTTCAACACTGTTCTCCTCTGGAAACTGACTCAAAAGTCTATCTTGGGAAACTGGGTCCATCCTATACTAACAGCGGACTCATTCTCTGAGTGCCAATTCTTATCTAGCCAAAAGGGCACCATCCATGCACAAGAGGGAGAAACACCAAGGTTTGCAGAAGTACAAAAACTTAAGTAAAATGAATGAATGAATGATAACAACAACCCTAAATGGAGCAAGAAACAACCCAATAAGGACTGAGCATGTTCAGTAGCCACAGAATGCTGGATGACTGTTGGAGGGGTGAAACAGAAAAATATGAGGAGGGGGAATGGAGTATTTTGGAATGTTATGGAATGGAGTATTTTGGAAAGAAGTATGGCTGCCTAGGATCCTTAACTGGAGCACTCCATACTGGAGCATTTCATTGCAGCTCCCACTTGTATGATATATTAAGTAAGCCTATTTCCCCCTCTGCATACAATCTAACCAGAGCTTAGTGTCTGAGCATATGCAGAGTGCTCTTCCTTCACCACTGAGTTAACCACAGTTAGTTTACTTACTCATGTGATATTAGTAGGCCAGCTTTCTAGGGTTTGTGGGGTGTGCAGGAATAGTGTCTAACAGCAGAATCCTATGCAGAGTTATTCAAAGTTAACTCCCAAAGCATTCCATATGGTTTACTCCCTATGACTGCAGCCTTATTTATTTTATTTTATTTTATTTATTTAAAATTATTTTTAGGCTGCCTTCAAGGGTGGAACCTTAGCCTTAGCAGATTTGAGCTCTAGAATGTCTCTTTAAATATGGGAATTCTGATATCTGCACCAGTTATTGTGTGCAGTTTCACTACTCTTTACTAAAACCATGGAGGAATACTCACCTGGCAGTAAAGACACGCTCAAACGCAGATGAACCACCACGCTGAATAATTTTGCCTGTATTGCTCTTGCTTTCCTGTTCAACTTTGCTTGCAAAAAAGGCTGTTAAATAGAAAAAATGTGTTTTCTGTTTCAATATTTATATCTTACCTTTCCTTTCTGTGGAAAGCCCACAGTTGCTAAGAAACACAAACAGAACAATAATATCAAAAATAGCAATACAAACCATTAAGTAACCCTGCCACATTCATATTAACTTATCAGAACAGTTAAATAATAAATGGCAGTCTTTCAATAACATAATAATAACTACCTACCTAACAAAATGTCAGCATCAACACCAACTACTCTAGAAATATTTCAATAAACGTAAAAAAACAATTAACTCAAAACAACAGCAGATAAATGCAACAAATATAAGATACAATAAAAACCACTTAAATATATAAAAAACAGCAGCACTAGAATTAAATTATAACACAATTGTATGAAGCACCTTCAATGTAAGCACACCCACCCAAATGATCTAGGCAGTAGGGTGGCCTCTTATCATGAAAAAAGAGGACAAAACAGGACAGCAATTTGCATAACATTTGCACATGCTAATCTATATGTATAGATGCAAATTTAGAAATTATTATAATCTGAATAGAAATACAGCACATCTCGCCATAGTGTGGAAGACTGTGACCAGGCGACCTGTGTGCCTGCCTGTTCTGTCTACTGTTAGGTGCTAAATATTGATGGGAAACCATCGTTATGGTTATTTATTTATTTATTTATTTATTGCATTTATATCCCGCCTTTTTTCCTCTTGCAAGGAACCCAAGGTGGCTTACATTCTCCTCCTTCTCTCCATTTTATCCTCACAACAACAACCTTGTGAGGCAGCTTGGGCTGAGAGTCTGTGACTGGCCCAAAGTCACCCAGTGAGCTTCCATGGCCGAGTGGGGACTAGAACCCAGATCTCCCGGCTCCCAGTCCAGCACTCTCTCCACTACACCATGCTGGCTCTCTGGTTCTTAATGTCAGGGTGGACACTGAGCCCATAGAATCCCAGAGTAGTTCTGATTCTGAGGAAGAGCAGTCGCTCCTGGGAGAGGAGCGCGCTCCTCTTTCCCAGGGCCCACAGCTGACGGAGATTCCTCCCACCAGCATTCCTAGATTAGAAAGCAGTCCAGGGAGTGACCCAGCACAGATAGCAGACTGGGTGGATGCGCAACGCAGACGCAGAGAGCGGCGCCAGATGGAGGGCGCGGAAAGGAGGCGCAGTGCCCGGTTGGCGTGCAAACAACGGCTGCGCCCCAAGGATCCAAGGGAAAAGGGGAGGGACTCTCCCTAGTCCTTAAGTTCAGGGGTCTGCCAGTAATTTCCTTTTTCAAACGGGGACCAAGCTGTCAAGGGCTCCTTGGAGGCCTCTCTCAGTCTAATCCAGTAGCCAAGTCCAGACATAGACAAAGGGATTCCTTTCAAAGCTTTATTCTTCTTTTACAACTTAACAACTCTACAGGTAGCAATTAGATCTGAGCAGCAGAGTACCTATGCCCTACGTTGAAACAGTTGGTCCCCGTTTGAAAGGGAATTACTGGCAGACCCCTGAACTTAAGGTCTAGGGAGAGTCCCTCCCCTTTTCCCTTGGATCCTCGGGGCGCAGCCGTTGTTTGCACGCCAACCGGGCACTGCGCCTCCTTTCTGTGCCCTCCATCTGGCGCCGCTCTCTGAGTCTGCGTCGCGCATCCACCAAGTCTGCTATCTCTGCTCGGTCACTCCCTGGACTGCTTTCTAATCTAGGAATGCTGGTGGGAGGAATCTCCGTCAGCTGTGGGCCCTGGGAAAGAGGAGTGCGCTCCTCTCCCAGGAGCGACTGCTCTTCCTCAGAATCAGAACTTCTCTGGGATTCTATGGGCTCAGTGTCCACCCTGACACTTTATCCTTAAACCAGAGTTGGACTGGACAGCCCTTCAAATAGAAGGTGGTTCCCTGTCAAAGAGGACACATGGCTACCCTGCCATACATGGAGCCTTCATTCAGTGCCCTGAAGCCTAGCTCTCCTTTGGTGAGACTGTCCCCATAGTCCCTACGTAGGGGTCTTAAATCTCTCCTTCCCCTGAGCCAAACAGGGTGGCACTTTCACCCACCACCCCGGAAAGGAGGGCCTCAAAGGACCATCTGCCTTGGGGCTACCCCCACTGGGTCATCCCCCATTGGAGACAACATGGCCGCTGCAACATGGAAGACCCTGGGTAGAAGCAGGTTAATGGGGAAACGTGGCTTTGGGATTATGTCCGTGCATCCCTATTTTTGACACACCAAAGCACAGACACCACAGTCTGATTTTTATCTAGGGCTGTGAAACTTTACTTTCAGACTCAAACTATCAGTTGTACTGAGACATATTTATCCTCCCCATACATTTTATTTTAAGTGGTTTATGAGTTCAGCTAATGAATCTAGCGCAGGGATAAGGAACCTCTTTCAGCCCGAGGGCCAGATCCAAATCCAGAGAAGCTCTTGGGGGCCACATTCCAGGGGTGGGTGAGGCTGACAGTAAATGGGATGGGGCCAAAATGCACAATACCAGCCTGTTGTCACTTAAAGTTCATACTGGCCAGTAACAGGAGAGGCATCTTCGCCTTTTGGAATGGAGAGAAAAACTGAAGGGTAAAAAAGCTGGGAAAACACCGAAATGACTGGTGGCTGAGGAAAAGGGGGTGGGGCCATGGCTGTCTGGGGAACCCTGGAGGCAGGATTTGGCCCCTGAACATGCAGACTAGAAGCACAGTTTTCAAGCAGTGCTCCTAACAACTCTGGCATTCCATGGGGACTTACCAAAAGATCACTGATGGCAGAAAACAAGCAAGGCCACCGCTGCCGATATTCATGTGCAACACACAGCTTCTAGGCTCAAGACCGTTGCACGTGCTCTAGGACGTGTTCTTTATGGGTAGGGAATTTGAAAACCACCGCCCTAGAGGCTACCAGCTCATGGTTAGATATCTACAAGCAAAGGCACGTGTTGATGAGAGGAAGGCAGAAAACCACTGGTCTTGGGTGGGAAAAGTGATGACTATGGCTTTCTCATTTGGCTTCTTCCCTCCTTAAAGGGCCATGGCTAAGATGAAAGGTTGCATCATATCTTTCTGAAAATAAATCCTAACACCCCCACCCCCACCCCAGTTTTGTACTCCCCTCCAATCTGCTTGCAACCACATGCTCAAAATATTATGTGAAGCCCACCTGCTGTCACCTGCTGGGCACGCGCCTAAGTTCACTTTGGATCAGCTTTTGGCCCTCTAGCTGCACATTATGCACAAATGCATTTAAATACATGTGATGGAGCTCTGACGCTAAGGCACCATGTGGCTATTCTGTCTTTCCCTCCTTCTGATGAGGATCAAGACAGAAAAAGTGGTAAGAAAAGAAGGGAGGGTTAAGAGTGGCTGCCATCATCATCTGTACCCCCTGACAAATTCTGTACAGGAGGCAGGGCGATGGCAAAACAAAATCTCCACCTGGAAGCACCCAATATATGTTGGGTATTGAGCTCCAATACATGTATTTAAATGCAGATTGCCATACACAACTGCATATGTATTTATTTATTTATTTATTACATTCCTATACCGCCCAATAGCTAAAGCTAATCATACAGCTAATAAAGCAGAATAAAGTCTAGAAGAAGGGCTGAGCGCAAAAGTTTGAGAAACATTGTGGGCTTGTTGAAACAATATTTTTATTTATTTATTTATTTATTTATTTCACCAATGGGATGGGAGCAGACCCATAGTCAGCCTAAACGTTCTGGGGATGGCATCCAAAAAGTAGGGGTGTCAGTTTATCTGGTTTGCAGACCTTTTAAAGACAAAATTTTACACGGTTTTTTAATTATTTGGTTGTAAAAAAAAATTAGGGAGGGCAAAGAAAATTTAGGGGGCAGGGCCACCCCTAGCTCACCCCTGGCTACAGGCCTGGATGGGAATAACTTGGCTAGTAGCTCTACCCTCTCTCTCTAGTACAGGGCTGGGGAACATTTTTTTCAGTCTGAGGGATGAATGGTTCCAGGCAAGTGGGTCTGGCCCCACTCTGAAGTGGTCGTGGTCTCTCTACTGCTAACTTGTGTCCCCCATGCAGTTACCTAGACCCAACTGGCTCACACACCTACTCACAATCATATACACATTCACTCACATACAAATTCACACATATACACACATACTCATAAGAACATATCAGTATGAGAAGAGCCCTGCTGGATCAGGCCAAGGGCCCATATAGTCCAGCATTCTGTTCACACAGCGGCCAACCAGCTGTCAGTGGGAAACCCACAAGAAGGGCATGATTGCAATAGAACACACACACACTGGCCCATGTTCCCCAGCAACTGGTGTACTAGTAGCCACTGATAGACTTCTCCAGGAATTTGTCTTAACCCCTTTTAAAGCCATCCAAATTGGTGGCCATCACTACGTCTTGTGGTAGCGAATTCCATAGTTAAACTATGCGCTCTGTGAAGAAGAACTTCCTTTTATCTGTCCTGAATCTCACACCAATCAGCTTCATGGGATGACCCCAGGTTCTAGTATTATGGGAGAGGGGGAAAAATGTCTCTGTATCCACATTCTCCACACTGTGCATAATTTTGTACATCTCTGTCATGTCTCCCCTTACTCACCTTTTTTCCAAGCTAAACAATCCCAGCCATTATAACCTCCCTCACTGGGGAGTTGCTCCATCCCCTCGATCATTTCAGTTGCCCTTTTCTGCACTTTTTCCAGCTCTACAATATCTTTTTTTAGGTGTAGTGACAGAACTGTACACAGTATTCCAATTGTGGTCGCACCATAGATTTATATGAGGGCAGTATGATATTGGCAGTTTTATTCTCAGTTCCTTTCCTAATTATGGAATTTGCCTTCTTTACAGCAGCCGCACACTGGGTCAACATTTTCATCGAGCTGTCCACCACAACCCCAAGCTGTCCTTCTTCATCGGTCGCTGCTAGCTCAGATCCCATCAGGTTATACTTGAAGCTGGGATTTTTTGCCCTGACATGCATCACTTTATACTTGCTTACATTGAACCGCATTGAATTTGCCATGTAGATTCCCATTCTCCTAGTCTGGAGAAATCCTTTTGGAGCTCCTCACAATCCACTCACTCACTCACCACCCCTCCCAACACTACAAGTGCAGCAGGGGAGGCCCAATTTTTCCAGGGAGGATCACAGCCTCGGGAAGGGTCATAGCCTCGGGGAGGGTTACTTGTCCCAGCATTAGCATCCCTGAAATGCCTCCCACGTGGTAAGAAGGGCCCCAGAAGGGTTCTCATCTTGGGCCCTTCAAACTGTCTCTCAGCTGAGCCAAACAATCTGGCACTCTCACCCTTCTTCCACCCCTGAAAGGCTGACCCCCAAAGGTCTATCCCCCTTGGGGCTGTCCCCACTGGGGTCGCCCCCATTGGAGACAACATGCTGCCTACAACATGGGAGACACTGGGTAGAAGCAGGTTAAGGGGGGAAATTCTACTTTTGGAGTATGTGGAAATTAAAGTATTGAAAAACAAATAGCACCCTTCTCTTTCCCCTTTCTCCTGTCACTCACATTCTCTTCCCCAATTGTTATCACCCACCAAGTGAAGCCAGGCAGGGAGCAAGGAAATGTGACTGATGGTAGGGCCGGCCCTACCATTAGAGAGTGAGTCAGTTGCCTCAGGTGGCAGATGGTGGGGGGTGCGGAGGGGCAGCACTGGCAGCCTCCTGGCTGTTCCCCTCTCTGGGAGGCCAGAGCTGTGTGTTCCAGGCATCCAGCCTGGCACCCCTAAGCTAGCCTGCTGCCCTCAGGTAAGGTGGAGGATATTGTCTAGTCACCAGTGCTGAAGTAAGATTCAATTGCCAGTCCAGCTGGCTTCAGTAGGTGGAATGGGGTGCCATCTTGTCCTTCACCTCAGGCAGCAAAATATCTTTGGCCAGCCCTGACTGATAAGCCACAGCTCAGTGGTGATGCACATGCTTTGCATGAAGGAGGGCCCCAGTGCAATCCCCAGCATCTCCAGATGGGGCTGGGAAGGAAGCCTGCCTGAAACTCCGGAGAGCTGCTGTCAGTCAGTGGCGACAATACTGGGCTAGATGGACCAATGGTCTGACGCAGTCTAAGGCAGCTCCCTGTGATAACCTCATGCTGGTACTGATGCTAGGTGAAGTGTTTCCTAGCCTGCACTGTGTTTCCTTGAAAGGGGTGGCTGTCTCACACACCTCTGCAGGTAGGTGTCTCGTGCCCCATAAGAAGAGCCCAGATCACTTCTTTGATAACTTAGACATTAGCAACTAGGTCAGCTCCTGCAGATCATTCCATCTGCTTTACTTAAAAGAGGAACAAACATTTTCATCACAGCCTATAACTTGACACATCTGAACTTCTACTACTGAAATTCTGTTAATGTCAATTTAACATCAAGGTTTATGCCATTAGCCCGGACTAAGGGTGCAATCCTATGCATGTTCGGACAGAAAAAAGTCCTACAACTCCCAGCATTCCCCAGCCAGCTATGCTGAGAGTTACAGAACTTCCTTTCTGTCTAAACATGCATAGGATTGCACCCTAAGTTGCTTGAAACACAACACCACAAGTCCTACATTCAAGCCAGACAAACCAAAGAAGGAAGAAGGGATTCTGAGAGAAACTCAGAAACAACATTGACATGCACAGACAAAAATGGAAGCAGAGTCAATTCTATTTTCCCCACACCAACGCATAATGCACCAGTTTGTCCTGCTGTCCCCTCTCCCATTCCAAATGCGCTGCCTCTCTTACCATTTTGGATGACGCTTAAAAGAGTGACAATGACCAGAAGGACAATGTACCCCACCACTTCTTGGTCCATGTTTGCAGCAGGCGTGCCAGGAAATTCTGTTCAACCTTTTCTAGCAGCTCAGCCAGACAAACCACAGAGGGAGGAAGTGATAGTTTCCCTTATCTTGCATCATGGAACATTTGAGATGACTTCTCAGTTAAGTTACAACATGACAGTAGTGTATATATTCAGATATGCTATCACTTACACGTACATTGAATTTATCGGCTGCAAACCACCCTTCTCAAACTTCGAGGGGAGAGGAGGCTTTCTTAAATCTGCAAATTTGTCTTAAGTATATATAGATAGAACTGGAGTTGCCAGCTTCTTAGGCCAAACCCATGCACGCAGCTGAAATAAATCTAAGTTTAATTGTTTTGTGTGTGTGTGTGTGTGTGTGCGCGCTCGTGTGTGTTTTCTTTTTCCTGGGGGATTTTGTTGTGGTTTTAGGGGTGGGTAGCCTGCCTGATAGGCGGGAGCGAGGGGGCATGTATCCACCTGATGGAGGCAGTGGGGGGAGTGTTGGGGGCCAGAAGATACTGAGGCTGGGCGGCAGGCGCTGGTGGAGCGCTAGGGGCAGGCCATGCCAGGTAAGGGGAACAAGGGAGAGATGTGTAGTATCTGTCCCCTGCTCTGGGCCTGTCCAGAGCCAAAGGATGGCTGGGGGAGGCGTGACCCCATCTTCTGGCCTTCGTTTGCTGCTCTGCAATGCCAGGTCTGTTACCCAGAAAACCTCCCTCATCCATGACATGATCCTGGATGAGGGTGCAGACCTGGCATGTATTACGGAGACCTGGCTGGCCGAGGCTGCTGCTCCAGCCCTTGCAGCCATGTGTCCAGCTGGATTTTCGTATGCACAGCAGCCGAGGGCTGGGGATCGGGGAGGGGGAGTGGCTGTTATCTACTGAGAGTCCTTGGTCTTCACCAGACCCCCTCTCCGGGAGACCAAGGTTGCTGAGTGCATGTACTGGAGGTTGGGCCCGAAGGGCAGTCTGGGGATTCTGCTCATGTACCGTCCACCCCGCTGCACGACTGACTCCCTGGCCGAGGTGCTTGAGGTGGTCTCTGATGTGCGTGTATAGTCCCCTAACTTACTGGTGTTGTGGGACTTCAACGTACATTCGGAGGCCATCCTCACAGGAGCACCTCGGGACTTCATGGAGATCATGGCCTCCTGAGAGCTGCGCCATATTCCAACTGGGCCCACCCATGTAGCCGGTCATGCACTAGACCTTGTGTTTGTTTCTGGAGAAGTGTGGAGTGATCTGGAAGTCGGGGGTATATCCACCACCCCCTTGTCATGGTCAGATCACTATCTGGTGACGTTGGACTTCTCGGTTCCACAACCCCTCCGCGGGGTGGAGGACCCATTAAAATGGTCCGCCCCAGGCGTCTTATGGATCCAAATGGATTCCTGAACGCGCTTGGGGATTCTCTGGGTCACTTGGTCGAGACCCTGGTGGGTGGCTGGAATGCCGCAATCACTGGGGCATTAGATCAGGTGGCTCCGAAACGCCCTCTCCCCCTGAACAGGGCTCAGACTGCACCATGGTACAATCCGCGGTTACGAGCTCTGAAACAGGAGGTGAGACGGCTAGAGCGCCGGTGGCGGAAGTCGCTCCAAAGACGATCAGACACGGGCTAGAGCTGTATCTTCAGCCTATCATGTGGCGGTGAAGGCAGCAAAAAAGGAATATTATGCTGCCTTTATCACGTCTGCAGAGTGCAGTCCCAGGAGGCTGTTCCAAGTGGTCCGGAGCCTGGTCGGTCCTGTGGCTCCGGAACCACTGGAGCATTCTAAGGCCTCCTGTGAGGCCTTGGCAAGGCACTTTGCAGATAAAATTGATCAGATTAGGTGTGTTACTCTGCATGCGGTGGATACAGTTAGTGAGCAAGAGGCAGCCTGTGGCAAACCGGTTTTGTGGGATCGGTTCCAGCTTCTTCCTCCTGATGAAGTGGACAAGGTGCTTTCATCGGTACGGCCGACCACCTGCTTACTTGATCCTTGCCCATCTTGGCTCATTATGAGCTGCAGAGAGAGATTGGGTGAGGGGATCAAGGCGGTGGTGAACGCCTCCCTTGAGGAGGGAGTGATGCCATCAGCCCTCAAGGAGGCAGTGATAAGACCGCTCTTAAAGAAGCCCTCCTTAGATCCTCAAGTTTTGAACAACTTTCGCCCAGTCTCAAATCTGCCATTTTTGGGCAAGGTGATTGAGCGGGTGGTGGTGGTGCAGTTGAAGGCACACTTGGAAGAAACTGATTATCCAGACCCATTTCAGTCGGGCTTCAGGCCTGGGCATGGGACAGAAACGGCCTTGGTCGCCTTGGTAGATGATATGAGGAGGGCTTTGGATAGGGGTGAATGCTCCTTCCTTGTTCTCCTCGACCTCTCAGCGGCTTTCGATACCGTTGACCACGGTATCCTCCTGGACCGCCTGGAGGGGTTGGGCATTGGGGACACCGTATTGCGGTGGTTCCGGTCCTTCCTCTCCGGCAGGTACCAGAGGGTAGCACTTGGAGAAGAGGTTTCAGACCCGTGGCCACTTACTTGTGGGGTGCCACAGGGTTCCATCCTTTCCCCGATGCTATTTAACATCTATGTGAAGCCGCTGGGGGCTATCATCAGGAGGTTTGGGGTGCAGTGTCATCAATATGCGGATGACACGCAGCTCTACCTCTCGTTCAAATCTTCACCAAGGTTGGCCATAGAATCCCTGTCCAAATGTCTGGAGATGGAGAGTGGCTGGATGGGGAGGAATAGGCTGAAGCTGAACCCTGACAAGACTGAGGTACTTTTGGTGGGAGACAAGAGGAGGCTGGGGGATGTTGACCTGGTGTTGAATGGGGTACGGCTACCCTTGAAAGACCAGGTCTGCAGCCTGGGGGTCATTTTGGACTCCCAGCTGTCCATGGAGGCTCAGGTGTCAGCTGTGAGCTGGACAACGCTGTACTAACTCCATCTGATACGGCGGCTGCGCCCCTTCCTTCCCGACCATCTGCTCCCATCGGTAGTACATGCCCTGGTCTCCTCTCATTTAGACTACTGTAATGCGCTCTACGTGGGGTTACCCTTGAAGACGGTTCGGAAACTGCAGCTGGTACAGAATGCGGCGGCTCACTTGATTAAAGGCAGCCGCCGGCGAGATCACATCACTCCAGTGCTGAAGGAGTTGCACTGGCTACCAGTTGTTTTCCAGGCCAAATTCAAGGTGTTGGTTTTGACCTTTAAAACCCTATATGGTTCCGGCCCAGCCTATCTTCAGGAGCGCCTCCAGCAGCACCAGACAGGCCGCTTAACAAGATCAGCCTCGGATGGCCTTCTCTCTGTCCCATCAGCCAGGACAGCTAGACTGGTGGGGACGAGGGAGAGGGCCTTTTCTGTGGTGGCCCCCACTCTGTGGAACTCCCTCCCTAGGGAACTCCATCATGCCCCCTCTTTAATGAGCTTCCGTCATGCATTAAAAACGTTGTTGTTCAGGCAGGCATTTGGGGTGGGTTAGGGTATTTTAGAAAATGTTTTTATTGTAGAATTTTATTGTTTTAAACTGTTTTTATTGTATGTTGTACATCGCCCAGAGTGGCTGGGTGACCAGCCAGATGGGCGATTAATAAATTTAATAATAAATAATAAATTAATAATAAATAAGTTAACAGCATAATCCTATGCTTTAACTCAAGAGTAAAGGCCAGAGGGCTCCTAACACTACCCAATCAAAAGATATTGTCCAACTCTTCCATCTTTTCTTCCTTAATGGATTTTTGTGGAAACAAAAAAGATGGAAGAAGTGGTGGAAAAACACGGGAGTGTTACAAATGAAGGTGATGTTGCCTGAAACCTCCCCCCTTGTCTGGATCCCCTCTATATGTCTATGAATGAGGCAGGGCGATTGCATGCTAAAAGCCTCATCTGGAAACACCTTAATGCCCACTGTGTTCAGTGGAGTCCCAGGTGCATTGCAGCCTAAACTTGTGAAATCCTCTGCTAAAATTTGTATAGGTATCCTTCCATCCTCAGGACAAAAGCCTGCAGGGGTTTTTCCATTATGCCTACTATATCTATGTTCTCCTTTGAGAATTGAGAGTTCTCAATTGTTAAGCCCCAACTCTCCCATCTTGGCTCAAAGGCTTCTAACATTAGCTTCAAAACACCTAAACATGGTGACCCTCTCCAGATGTCTCTGCTATGGTCCTTAGGACTCTTTGACTGGCTATGATATTTCCCTATATGCCAAAGGGCAGCATCATGTGGCTTGAAGGCTGCATGCAGCCTTTTTGGCCTTTTTTGTGGCTCCCATTGTGACCCACCTCCCATCAAATTTGCCATTGCAGCAATGGTGGCAGCTGAAAGAAGTGTGATTTTTCCTTAAAAGCATGGTGTGCAGGGAGCCCACACCTTGTTGGGAACCAGAATCACCCTCCTGGAAACCTGCCGGGAGCACAATTTTGCTTCAAAACAAGGAGCATGTACCCTATATGCCTTGTTTTAAAGCAAAATCACCACCTTTTTTGTCACTGCTCCACCACTCAGTTTCAGCAGCAAAGTCAGGGGTGTGGTGATGGTGGGCAGGGGTGCTCCAGGTAGGTGGCAGTGCAGCTTACTCCTGCTGTATGCTCACAGGGCTCTTTGTATGTTAAATGTTGCTTTTCATGTTCTGTATGAAAGCACTCTTAAACTGCTCCAGTTGAAGGCACTTAAAAATAATCCTTTTTATCAGAGTGTTGTAGAATGAAATCAGCTTCTCTTATTCTGTGAACATTACACATTACAAAGTAGGAACCCAGGATATGAAGTTATTTCAGACCCATGATGGTGCAATCAGCAGACTGGGTAAAAAGAAATAAGTGAAATATTCCCTACCCAGAGTACATGCCATTTATCACTTTCAAACTGGTAAATGTTAGTCACAGCCTTAAGAAATGGCTGAAGATTCTTCTGATAAGAAAACAAGTAAAACTGCAACTGTGTTTTCTTGTATTTAGTAGATGCCAAGAGATCCAAGACAAACGGTCACCTACAGAGTAGAACAAGGATCCCTTTGCATACTTCATTTGCGCTGCTTCTTGTGGTTTTGAAAGGGAAGTTGCTCTCAGATCTATGTGCATAAGAGCTATGTAACATGTGGTTCAACATCAAGGACAATAGGAAGCTATCTTATATTGAGTCAGACCATTGGACCGTCTAGCTAGCCCAGTATTGTGTACGCTGACTGGCAGCAGCTCTCTAGGTTTTTATACAGGAGTCTTTCTTACCCCTACAATGGCGGGAGATGCCAGGGTTGAACCTGAGACCCTTTGCATGAAAAACGTGTGCTCTACCACTGAGCTACTGCTCTTCATACAGGTCAGATGCAGACATGCACGTCAGTTATAAGAGAGACAAGAATTCCACACATCATTCTGCAGACATGTGTACTAATGAAGTTGTTCTCTATATATCCCATTGTCCTATTATTTGCATGGGCAAATATAAAGAGCAGAACAGGATTCTTCAGTGTAGGAGTGTTCTTTGCTACACAGTGCCTACAGTATGCGATATCTTGCTTCTTCCCAGATCCATTTCCCTCTAGATAGCTCTGAATGGCCCTAATTTATCGAGCTTTCCTACATGAGGCTGTTAATCGCTGTATCTACTTTTGGTTTTGTCACAGAATTGAGATCCGAGCACAACACAAAGAGCTTTTCTTTTCCTGCTTTTCCCCTACGCAACCTCTAGATGGCACTATGCTATAGTGAAATAGCACAAATATACATGTTGTTCTTTTGCTTTCAAAAATAATACCCCCATTTCCCTTACTCTAAAAAAATCTAAGAAAGTGCTCTTAAAAAACAGAAGCAGAACTGGAGGATCACGATGCCATCTAAAGAACCAGTAAACAACCGTGAGTAAGGAATCAAAAGCACACAATAAATGTCTTGCGTAGAAAAGCTCATAGTAAGGGATGCATTTCCAGCTTATTCTTACAACTGTGTCAAGGGGCAGCATCCAACTGTGTCATTCCACGAGTGCAAATGATGTTGTGCTATCAAAACTACGTTCCTAACTATGCACAAGAGGAGAATCCAACTAAAATTATGTTTGTGCAAGCACAGTTGCACAACCGGTTGTGTAAGCGTAATGCACAACTGCTTCTGCAACAAAAAGATCTGGCGGAGCTGTGCTAGTGCTATTTGAGCTTCCAGAATGACACCATTGCATACTGCCCAATGAATGGTGTTGATCACAGGAAGAAGCCAACCCTGCTTTGACTCTTCCCACCATACCTGTGTGTGATAAGTCAGCCATGCTCTCCTTTCACTATGTGCAGGGCCGGCCTTAGGGGTGGGTGAGCTGGGTGGTTGCCCAGGGCGCCAAACTGAGGGGGGTGCCAAATTGAGCTGAGGGGGGCGCCAAACTGAGCTCAGTGGCTCACACACGCACACATACTGTCTGCAGTGGACTATGATGGCAAAAAGCAAGAACCTGTAACCTTTTTTTTCAAGGTTCTACAGGTTGTTAGGGTAGTAACTACAAAAATGAGCTTCCAGCTTTAAAGTATATTTCTTTTTCAATTTCTGCTTTGATGTCATTTGCTATACAGAAGCCATACTACTTGGTAACACTGAAAAGCTGCAGGGCTGCCCGGGGGGCGGGGGACAACTGGGGCAATTTGCCCCAGGCCCCCTTGAAGCAAGGCCCCCCTGCCTCAGCTCCTGTGTGTGGCATTGGCCCCTGCCCTGACCCTGCCACATTGCTCACCAGAATTCTTGGTATTTTACTCAAAGTTTTCATATAAGGAGGAAATGGTATATTACAGTGTAAGATGACTCTGAATCTCAACATGTAATTATGACATAATAGAACCTCTCCCCGGTCACGATGAAGTAAATATTTTACATAGTGTGTGAAACAGAATCGATGCTAATTTGAGGCTTAAGCTGGCTGTAAAAGCTGTTGGGAGGCTGGAAGGGAAGAGCCTGCATATTAGGTATTCCCACAGCCCAACTGTAAGGGAAACCCATCATGGTAAGGTAAAATCTTTATGTCTGGGCAGCAGTAGAGATATGATTGGTCAGGCAGGCTTATCATACAAAGTATCATAGAATCATAGGGTTGGAAGGGGCCTACAAGACCATCCAGGAGAAAAGGAAGGCTTTCAGGAAATATTCTGTGGCAGAGTAGGCGGCCTGTTCTCGTCACAGGAAGAATTTCAGGCATGCCGGGGAAAAGGTTCAAAGGGTGAGTGAGTGAGTGAGTGGACACCACCTAAGATTTCCAGGCAAGGTGGCACTGGAGAGTAATTTTCTGTGGCAGTTACCAGAGGAAAAGGCGTAGGAGTGGTATGAGGCCAGGCCTTAAGGGAGGAAGCCTTCCTGAATGAGTAGTGGAGGAGGCCAGCAGCAGGCCACAACCAGAAGACCTGTGAGACAGCCCTTTTTCAGGAAGCAGAAAAAAGCGCTGCCAGAAGATGTTTGGAATTTGGAGGAGGTACTCAGGAGAACCACAACCCGTTCCCTATCCCCTTATCCCCATGTAAGAAAAAATGAAGCACAACTCTCCTTCTGCTTGATCCCAGGGCAAGAAGGAGGTGCAAGCGAGAATTCTCAGATGTAATCCATGCATGCAATATTTCTCGCATGTGGTAGCCAGCTTTGTACACGCACCAACAGGGCCCCCAACATCACACCGGCACCAGTCCCAATAAACCCTGGCTCTGCAAACCTGATTGGGGGGGGCGGGGACCAAAGGCACTCGTTGCCCAGCACACTATTTATTCTAGGGACAGTCCTGACTATGTGCTATGAGCGGCTTTTGCAACTCAACTGCTAGAACACATTTTGAGTGGTGTTCAGTGATGTTCCCAATGAACATCAACCCAATAAGTGTTCAGCGACTGATATGCCTGATTGGCTCATTGTCAACTGGGAATCAAAATAAATAATGCTTTTTCATGAAGCTTCAGTTATGAGAATAGGCCCTCCCTTAGCATGAACTCTTGAATAAGACTTGGGAGTGTGTTTTCTTTATTTGTACCACCCAACATCCCGCTCTACTCATCTTTCCTCTTGTCTTCTCTTACTCTCCCTTCTGGTGCACTTCTGACACTTTCCTTCCGCATCAGTGGTGCAGCTAGAGCCCAAAGTCCAAGGCCCTGCAGCCAAGGGACCCCCTCCCCTCCCCAAATGTTCATTCAGAGAGCCACAGGTGATGAGGGTACCAGGGTGACAGGCACAAACTCCCTTTTATTCCTGTAGTCATGATGGTGCTATGAGGTAAGTGAGCTTAAATTGCAAAACTGTACATGCTCAGAGTATTAGTTTTTTAAATCAGGGCTGGCATACAGTTTTGTTGTTTTTGTTCTAATACACTGGGAATGTAGAAGCAGTTTTAAAGCATGGATTGGCAGTTGGATGGACAAGGGGAGAAGAGAAATGTGAAATAATACACATGGCCATCTAAAGCTCCTTCCCATAAAACCATTAAGTCCAGGGTCTAAAATGGCCTGACCACACCACTGTTCCCCACTTACTCCTATGGATGTCTTGAAGACTTTGCTCCCAGAAACTGCTCAACCATTCTCATGACTCTCTAAGGTAGGGGTGCACAACCTTGCAGCCCCAAAGGATGCATGTGATGCTGGCTGGGGTGTGTGTGTGTGTGCGCACACCCCAAAACTTGCACAGACACCTTCATACAGACATGCGCACAAACACACACATCCCAGTTATTTGATACACTTCGCTCTTTCTTTCCTGCCAGCAGCGGTGGAGAAAGTGTGATCTGCATGAGGATCTCTGGGGGAGGGAGTGGAGATACAGGGGTCAGGGTATCTGTGGGGGCTGCATAAAGGCCCCCAACAGATTTGCCATGAGACAATATGGCCTTTGGCCAGTGGTATCTGGTGGCTTCGATGTCAGTGGGGTAGTGAATCTCTTTAGAATCAGAACTCTAAAGGAGATATCCAAGGTGCTGAGCCCAATCCCCAAAATAGGTTCAGCAATTTCAATAGCTCCTTTAAAGTTCTGACTGAAACCCACAGCAGATTCACCACCCCACTGACATTGGAGCTACCAGCCTCCACTGCCCTTGGCAGAACAAACTTTGCTTACCCCTGTTATGCATCATCGCTGTGACTCTCTGGCAACAGATAATAGACACTACCTAGCCGAGTGAGTGGCAACCATTTTCTTGCACCATGTCTGGTTCAGCCAGGGGACCTAGGGCTGCTTCCCAGGAATAACATCAAGCCAAGGGGAAGATCAACTTGGCCCATCCATTGGCCTGAGAAGGAGAGGTTGCAGGGGCCTGCCAGAAAAAAAAATTTTTGGCTCCAGCTGACAGTTGCCTTGGGACTACAGAAGTAAGGGAAAAGAATGCTGTGGACCCATCTGTCAGCCAAGTAGCCACCAATTGCTATTGAAACAAAACCACCAGCAAGGGAGGTTCAGCCCAGCCCAAAGTGCACTCAGATGCTCGCTTATAGCTTAGCACCTTATTCGACCCTTGAAAAAACCCAGTCTCCCTGCTCTTCCTTTCTCCTCCCCTCCTCTCCGGCATCTTGTCTGTTTACTTTGCAAGCCTGATGGTAGGGTCTGTCTCTCTCTTTTTGATTGATGCAAACCACTTTGGGAGACTATAATTGTCTGAAAGGTGGGGTGAGTGGGATGCAGGAAATAAATAAATAAATCCCAGTCTGTTCTTATTTATTTATTTATTTATTTATTGCATTTATATCCCGCCTTTTTTCCTCTTGCAAGGAACCCAAGGCAGCTTACATTATCCTCCGCCTCTCCATTTTATCCTCACAACAACAACCCTGTGAGGTAAGTTGGGCTGAGAGCGTGTGACTGGCCCAAAGTCACCCAGTGAGCTTCCATGACTGAGTGGGGACTAGAACCCAGATCTCCCGGCTTGCAGTCCAACACTCTTGCCACTACACCACACTTGCTCTCTATCTTAGATAATATTATTAATATTAATATTAATATTAATAATGATGTTAATATTAATATCAATATTAATTTAATATTGGGATATGGGGAATCACTGCACATTATTGCCCACCCCCAAAAGCTGCCTATCTGGAAGCGCTAACAAACAGCTCACACTTTATGCAGCAAAAACATACAGTGTGAACAAGTGTCCTTAAACACCCATGTCCGTGTGCTTGGGCTCCCCAATGCATGTGCATTGGCGTTTAAAGATGCATGATGCACTGCTGTTCACACTTTGCATTTTTGCTGCATTAAACACTAGTGAAACCCTGGTGTACCTGTAACAAATATGATTGCCATGAGAAATGTGGAACACCCTTTACCTTAAGAACATAAGAGCCATGCTGGATCAGACCAAGGGTCCATCTAGTCCAGCATTCTGTTTACACAGTGGCCAACCAGCTGCCTATGGGAAAGCCACAAGTAGGACATGGGACTTCTGGGACTCTCAGTGTGTTTCCAGAATTGGACTGGATTGTTTTCTTCAGTGTGTTATCAGAGCAATGCTATGCATGTTTTCTCGGATGTCCCACTGTGGTCAGTGGGACTTACTCTCCAGGACCTGCACAGAGGATTTCACCCTAAGGAACAGGTGGAGTTCTGCTAGTCTCCCTGAATGAGTGTGAGCACTGAAGAAAGAGGTAGCAAGTTATTCCTGATTAATTAATGCGGAGGTGTGATCTTGTCAGTGCACTGTTAGGGGGGGATAACTCATCCATCTATTCAGTGTAGGTACTTCAGAGCCTTGGAAAGGGGCAGGACAGAAATCTAACAAACTACGAGGATGTGAGAAAGAATGAAATTAGCTACCGTGTGGTAACAGGCACAGAAAAGTACTCTCCAGTGCCACCTTGCCTGGAAACCTCAGGTGCCGTCCACTCACTCCTTCACTCACTCCTTGAACTCTTTCCCTGTGGGACCCAGAGTTCTTCCTGTGAGCAGAACAGGCTGCCTTCTCTGCCACAGAACCCCTCCTGAAAGCCTTCCCTGTTCCTTCTCTCCTTACAACCAACTCTGCAACCGGGGCTACTTGGTCTGCCTAACCAATCTGATCTCTATTGCTGCCTGGGCAAAAAGAAAGATTTCACTTTGCTGTGATGGGTTTAGACTCCCTTCCAGTCGGGCTGCAGGCCTAGCTAATAAGCAGGCTCTTCCCTTCCAGCCTCCCAAGGATTCAGTTCACAGCCAGCTTAAGCCTCAAATTAGCATCTATT
Organism: Heloderma suspectum; assembly: GCF_057233095.1. Lineage (NCBI taxonomy): Eukaryota > Metazoa > Chordata > Lepidosauria > Squamata > Helodermatidae > Heloderma > Heloderma suspectum. Next base: position 38,419,693 of record NC_139460.1, on the reverse strand, counting down.
CTGTTTCATGCACAAGTATGTAAAGTATTTACTTCATCATGGCCAAGGAGAAGTCCCATGATGTCACAATTCTGTGTTGACATTCAGAGTCATCTTACACTATAATATACCATTTCCTCTTTATATGAAAGCTTTAAATAAAATACCAAGAATTCTGGTGAGGAATGTGGTAAGGTCAGGGCAGGGACAGCTTGCTTTGCGGGGACCAGGGACAAATTGCCCCTGTTCCTCCACCCCCACCACCACCACCACCACCCCGCCACCCCCTGCAAATCTGGGCAGCCCTGCAGCTTTGCAGCGTTCCCAAGTTGTACAGCTTGTGCAGGACTGCGACACATAGCAGTGTGACAGAATATCCATTATTTTTTACCGTTAAAAATAATACAAGTTATAAATAAAAATGATATCCAGCTGTCCTCTTACAGCGTATGGCTTTATTTTAGTACTATTTATATAGTGCTTGCAGTGTTTACAGTATTTGAAGTGCTAATTGCTCAATAACATTGCCTCAAAGTAAAGCTGTGTTCCACTGATTTTTACCTAGTGCAAAGTCATCAAAGTGGAAATGGAAAAAGAAGCATGCTTTAAAGCTAACTGAAGAAAGGTCATTTTTGTAGTTAGTGCCCAACCTGTAGAAACGTTAAAAAAAAGGGGGGGGGGATACAGACCCTTGCTTTTTGCCACCCTAACACACTGCAGACAGTACATTAAAAAAAACACAGTCACTGAGCCCAGCTTGCCCGCCCGGGTGACTGCCCAGCTCGCCCACCCCTAAGGCGGGCCCTAGCGACATAACACCATTAAATCCAGCGGCTAAGGACACGATCCTATGCAAGTCTAGACAGAAAGAAGTCCTACAACGCCCAGCATTCCTGCTTGGAGTTGTAGGACTTTTTGTTCTGTCTAAAGACGCGCAGGATTGTGTCCTAAAACTACCTAACTGCTCCAATGACTGAAATAAGCACTCAAAATCCACCCTTTTAATTTATCCTTTTTCTTCCCGTTACTTTGGGGTGGGCGATCGTGGAGGAAGGATGAATTAAGCAGCCGTTTTGTACAAGTTCTCTCGTTTAGTTCTCTCTCCCAAGTTACTGACCCTATTTGTTACTTTCAAGAGCCTTCCTTTAGGTATTGTTCTAGTCTTCTCTCCCACCATCAGGAAGGGGATTTCTTTCCAGTCCACGCTCTGCGAAGTTGCATTAGATTACGGGGTTGAAACCATTAGTACTTTCCTGGCACACAGCGGTAACCAGCGGAGTCTCTGTGGCGCAATCGGTTAGCGCGTTCGGCTGTTAACCGAAAGGTTGGTGGTTCGAGCCCACCCAGGGACGGGCTGGTTTTTTTGTCGTCTTCCGCCCTTGCGATAAAAAAGTTTGTCGGATAGTCTGAACAGATATACCTTACTCTGCGATTCAATTATACGCAGCGCCTCGTGTTGGAGAAAGAAAGGGCCTACCTTTTAATTAAGGGAATTAATGAAATCTGGAATTTTGTCAGGACTTGGCCGACGTTAAGCCAGGAGTGTGCAGAGTTATGACCATTCCATGTTTTGCTCTATATGTCTTTTGCAATTTACGGAAGTGTGCCCAGAATGGGGATACTAGAAATTTTGCACATCGCAAATGAGAAATCAGTACTATGCATCAACAAATTTACAGATGAATAAACAGATTCGCAAAATTAGTATTATGCAAAAATGGACAGCGTTATCCTCTTATAATGGAATGCATTGTTTTTTCCCCAGCATGTAGCTACAAGCTTCAAAGTGCGTGCTTAATTTAACAGATTTTGATCTCCTGTTTTAGGACGTAGATATGTCTCTAATCTGCTATAAGAATCATGTGGGGAGCCTTTGTTCGCAGATGGGTTTCCGTAGTGTAGTGGTTATCACGTTCGCCTAACACGCGAAAGGTCCCCGGTTCGAAACCGGGCGGAAACAGTTTTTTAAAAAACAAGGCAGTTCGGAAAACGTCCACATCGCAAAACCAGCTAGGGTCAATGTCCTTTTATAGCAAATAGCTTCCCTTCCCATCTACTTATGATCATGCCCTGTATCTGTAAATCTGTCTTATTTTCATATCCCTTGCACAGAACAGGAGGGTTATGAGAACTGTATTTGCTTCTGAAGTTTTAATTGCACAAAGTGCCAACAGTATTCACACTCTGAATACGCATAACAAGCTCATAATATTTTAGGCGTAACTGCTCTGAAAATCTGTACATTTTGCAACCTCAGATTAGCAGAGGGCCAAGATGGGACTTTTTCTTCTGCTTGGGAAAGCAACCCCCAAAATGTAAGGAAGTAAAGTGTTTTCAGAGTGATCACATAAGCTGAAAGTCACACACTAGGGAAACCCTGAAAAAACATCCTTACAATTATGTAGCATCAGCTACTGAAAAGTTATGGTGATAGTCTTTGTACTGATTTGCGATCATTCATTTCCCAATTATTTTTATACACCTTAACAATGGGAGTTAGTTGAGCTGAGCTCTGGAAACATGATCGCCACTTTTGCTAAACCCTTTTTGAATTTTATAGTGATAGAAAGGTATGGTTTCGACATACTCAGAAGACTTAGAAAAAAAGCTTTAAAAGGGGCCAGTAAGGGGAGACATGACAGCGCTGTACTTATCCATGGAGTGGAGAAAGTGGATAGGGAGACATTTTTCTCCCTCTGTCATAAGACTAGAACCTGGGGTCATTCCGTGGAACTGATTGGTGACAGATTCAGGACAGATAAAAGGAAGGACTTATTCACCAAGCACATAGGTAAACTATGGAATTCACTTCCACAAGATGTATTGATGGGCTTTAAAAGGGGATTGGACAAATCCATTGAGGATAAGGCTATCAGTGGCTACTAGTCCTGATGGCTATATGCTACCTCCCCTATCAGAGGCACATGCATGTACACCAATTGCTGGAGAACATGGGCAGGAGGGTGCTGTTGCACTCGTGTCCTGCTTGTGGGCTTCCCGTTGGCCAACGTGTGAACAGAATGCTGGACTACATGGACCCTTGGTCTGATCCAGCATGACTCTCCTTATGTTCCTATGACTCCCTAGGGACACTGAAATAAATACGTTTTTAAAATCCGCAAAGCAAATGGTTGAATACAGACTGTGAGCTTCTAGAATTTACAGATTGCACTTAAGCCTACAAGAATAAGCAAACAAATAAGCAAACAGTCATTTGAAGGACTGCCATCATATAATCATGTCCATACATTAAGACCTGGAGTGCCCACCATTACAAATGGCTAGGTTGGCATGCACAAGAATAGGGCCTTCTTGGTGGTGGCTCCAAAAATGTAAAATGGTCTTCCTTTGACTTGAATCTTGCCTTTTTTTGTACAGCTGTTCAGGTGAGGCTTGAGGACCTTTATCTTCGGTGTTGTCTTTAACTGAGTTTGTGAATAGCTTATGCGTTTTATAGCAGCCTTTCAATGTATTTTAAACTTGTTAATGTGGCAATTCTATTATTTTGTTTCTTCCAATTGCGCATTTTTATGTCGCAAAGCGTAGCTCTAACAAGTGACTTAAAAAACCACTTCAAACAAACAAACAAACCAACCCTATTAGCTGAAGATGGGACTTCCAGGTTCACAATGTATATGCCAAAAAGAGAAAGCCATCTCTGTAGTACCTCTTGTTTTGGGCAGAGCAGACATGCTGCTTCCCAGTGACAGCTACATTAAACTCCTGGATTTCTCCATTGTTTTCTACTGGCAGTTCTAGCAAAAGGGTTTAAAAGAAGCAGAAGTCAATCTTCAGAGTCTACCAATTAAATCTATGGTTTTAAAATTTTATTTACTAGCAAAAGGATCTGGCTTCGCACAAATTGGAACAGCCGTTAGTTTGATATAGTGAACCCCTCAAGCAAACTCACCAGCTGTCAAGAGATTGCCACATTGCCACACCTGCTCTGAGTGCAAGCATGTGGCTCCTGCCATGGTGCTTTGGGGATAAAATGGAGAGGAGGAGGAGGATCATGTATGCCGCCTTGGGTTCCTTGGAGGAAAGGCAGGATATAAATAAAACAAATTCAACCATATGGATACATTTATATCAATTAAACAATGAATGCATTTTAAAAACAAAGACCTCCTGAGGTGCACACTCCTAGGGTCCCCTTAGTATGTGTACCAAGTTTCAGATGTCTAGGTTTCATGGTCTTCAAGCTATGCTGCTAACAGGAGGACAAACAGACATATATCATCTTTTATGAGCAAAGGGCTGGATGTGCCTGCTTCTGTCTGATCTCGGAAGCTAAGCAGGGTCAGCCCTGGTTAGAACTTGCATGGGCGACTGACTGGGAATCAGTCTTCCTGCATTGAGCAGGGGGTTGGACTGGATGGTCTTGTAGGCCCCTTCCAACCCTATGATTCTATTTATAATCAGTATTTATATCGTACTTTTAATGTAGGATTGGATCCAGCTTCTTTTCTGCTAGCAGGTGCATTCTCTGAGTGGAGTTTGCTCAGAATGCTCCTGCCAGCAAAAAGGGGGCAGACAGGTGATCTTTGCGGATTCCCTCTCCCTCTGCAGCCCTCAGCTATCTCCTCCACTGTTCTGGAGAGTGCCCCAACCCTCCAGAGTAGTTTTTCAGAAGGGATACGGGACTGCAAGGGGAGGGGGGAATTGGGAAATACCACTCCCATCTCACCAGCAGAAATGCTCCCCTGGATAGGAAGCCTTCTGCAGATGGAAGGGGTCCTTCCATCCATGGACAGAAGACCCTGGCTTCAAGCCAAAATATCCAAGGCGATGTATAATCACAATCAAATGACACAAAGTACGAATAAAAACAAGAATAATAACATCAAGGAGAGGAGTTTAGATATGTCCAAATAGTAGCTAGAGTGTACAAGCATATGAGCACTGCCTCTTTCGTCAGGTTTTGAACGCTTATATGAATGGATGTGTGTGGATATGCAGGGATCGTGAGACAGTCAGTGTGGGATAGCTCCGCCCACCACTGGTGCATTGGCCCTGCCAGGTTAGCCATAAGGCACGTGGTCCTTGGGCTGGAAAACGTTCCCTGCCCACGTTTTAAGATATATGTATCTTAATTTTAATATCATTCATACTTTCTTGGTGAAACCCCTTGCCTGCTTGATTAGTTTTGTATGACATGCCTGGGATCCTCTGGGGAAAATGTCTGGGAGAGAAGCCATTATACCAGCGATGATGTGCAGAGAGGTATTGTGAAAGGAACACGAAAGACCACTTGATAAAAAGGGGTAAACCGTATTTAAGGCCCATTCACTTTTGGGTCCCTTGCTCAACCACAGTATTCTGATTAGTCAGGCCAACCTGCCCTCAAGTCTTAAGGTGCTAATTAATGCCAGGTCATTTGCTCATGGGTGAGGGGGGCAACTGGGCCCGTGTCACAGAGAGTTGGGAGGGTGATGGAAGTCGAATTGGTTTCTCTCACTCTTGCCCTTCTGGGGATCCAGTACAGCACAGCAGGCTCAAGAGTCAAGGTAAAGGGATCACTGTGGTCTGAAGGGATTCCATCTTTTTTTCCAGGCTTCCTTTCTGGACAAGTGCTAATTTTGAGTGTTTGTACCTACAGTTGGGACAAGGTAGGATTGCTGTTGGTGTATCTACCATCCCACCACCCAACGGTCTCCCTGCCTGAGCTGATGAAGGTTATTTCAGTTTTGATGCTAAGGACCCTCAGACTGATTGTCGCAAGGGACTTCAACATCCCTACATCCAAGGCAGCCTTGTCAGGAGCAGCTCAGGACTTCACAGCCACCATGACAACCATGCAGCTGTCACAATGTGAGACCAGCTCAACCCTATCTGGCAACTCACACTCTAGACTTCGGGTCTAGAATGGGGAAATGGTGGTATGGAGGTAGGAAGCATTTATTTATTTTATTATTAAATTTATTAATCATCCAGCCACTCTGGGCGATGTACAGCGTATAATAAAACAGTTCAAAACAATAAAATTCTACAATAAAAACATTTTCTAAAATACCCTAACCCACCCCAAATACCTGCCTGAACAACCACGTTTTTAATGCACGATGGAAGCTCATTAAAGAGGGGGCATGGCGGAGTTCCCTAGGGAGGGAGTTCCACAGAGTGGGGGCCACCACAGAGAAGGCCCTCTCCCTCATCCTCACCAGCGTAGCTGTCCTGGCTGATGGGACAGAGAGAAGCCCATCCAAGGCTGATCTTGTTAAGCAGCCTGTCTGGTGTTGCTGGAGGCGCTCCGTAAAATAGGCTGGGCCGGAACCATATAGGGTTTTAAAGGTCAAAACCAACACCTTGAATTTGGCCCGGAAAACAACTGGTAGCCAGTGCAACTCCTTCAGCACTGGAGTGATGTGATCTCACTGGCGGTTGCCTTTAATCAGGCGAGCCGCCACATTCTGTACCAGCTGCAGCTTCCGTCTTCAAGGGTAACCCCACGTAGAGCACATTACAGTAGTCTAAATGAGAGGAGACCAGGGCATGTACTACCGATGGGAGCAGATGGTCGGGAAGTAAGGTGCGCAGCCGCTGTATCAGATGGAGTTGATACAGTGCTGTCCGGCTCACAGCTGACACCTGAGCCTCCATGGACAGCTGGGAGTCCAAAATGACCCCCAGGCTGCGGACCTGGTCTTTCAAGGGTAGCCGTACCCCATTCAAAACCAGGTCAACATCCCCCAGCCTCCTCTTGTCTCCCACCAAAAGTACCTCGGTCTTGTCAGGGTTCAGCTTCAGCCTATTCCTCCCCATCCAGCCACTCTCCATCTCCAGACATTTGGACAGGGATTCTACGGCCAACCTTGGTGAAGATTTGAACGAGAGGTAGAGCTGCATGTCATCCGCGTATTGATGATACCGCACCCCAAACCTCCTGGTGATAGCCCCCAGCAGCTTCACATAGATGTTAAATAGCATCGAGGAGAGGATGGAACCCTGTGGCACCCCACAATTGAGTGGCCACAGGTCCGAAACCTCCTCTCCCAGTGCTACCCTCTGGTACCTGCCGGAGAGGAAGGACTGGAATCACCGCAATACGGTGTCTCCAATGCCCAACCCCTCCAGGCGGTCCAGGAGGATACCGTGGTCAACGGTATCAAAAGCTGCTGAGAGGTCAAGGAGAACAAGGAAGGGGCATCCACCCTTATCCAGAGCCCTCCTCATATCATCTACCAAGGCCATTTCTGTCCCATGCCCAAGCCTGAAGCCTGACTGAAATGGGTCTAGATAATCAGTTTCTTCCAAGTGTGCCTTCAACTGCATCGCCACCACCTGCTCAATCACCTTGCCCAAAAATGGCAGATTTGAGACTGGGCGAAAGTTGTTCAGAACTTGAGGATCCAAGGAAGGCTTCTTTAAGAGCAGTCTTATCACTGCCTCCTTGAGGGCTGATGGCATCACTCCCTCCTCAAGGGAGGCATTCACCACTGCCCTGATCCCCTCACCCAGTCTCTCTCTGCAGCCCATAATGAGCCAAGATGGGCAAGGATCAAGTAAGCAGGTGGTCGACCTTACAGATGAAAGCACCTTGTCCACTTCATCAGGAGGAAGAAGCTGGAACCGATCCCACAAAACCGGTTTGCCAAAGGCCGCCTCTTGCTCACTAACTGTATCCACAGTGTGCGGAGTAACACCCCTAATCTGACCAAATAAATTTATTTGATGTTTATGTTTATGTTGCAGTTATGGGATAAAAATTGTGCAAATAAAAAACATGCACTCATGCAGTGTGAAATTATTAAATGGGCATGTGGACAGCCTGTGGAATGAGTGAGCTCTCCAAAACATTTCCTAGGAAAATACCTTGGCAGTGGTTGTCTGTCCAGAGCAGCAGCAAATAGCAAAGCCAGGGCTCACAGGGATACTGCGCCAGCCCTTTTTAATTAGCAGGGACACTGATATCATCTGCCACCCCCTCAGGCTTGTGTTTCCTATGAGTTTAGCTGCAATCCTCTCAGTAGCTGTGGAAGAAATGAATTTTCCCAACAATATATAGATTGTTCCCTGCTACAATGCAAAGTATTTAGGCGGTGCCTTTGTCTTGACTGGGCAATTAAGACCCATTAGCTTTACAAAAGACCTGCTCCTGGTGGATAGACCTAGTTTGTTGATGTGGATCAGCACACCTGCCTGCATTTTTGGACTTTCCTTAGGACTGTGGCTATGGGGACTGTCATGATGAGCATCTGCACCTCAAAATTTACATCACCAGGCTGGAGGGTGAATGGGAGAGCAGTACAATAACATTTATATGAAATTCACATGGCACCTTCTCGCTATTCAAAGTAGTAATGGCTAAGGTGTTTAAAACACAGACGCTACAGGGAGATGCGGAATTAAGTTGCAGGCTCTTATAGCTTTAGATGACATTTTTCCTTATGATTCCATCTATGGGCAGATATGTTTTTAACTTGCGTCCGCTGAAGTATACGAAGATTGCTAGGACCCCTGCTTTAGCAGAACTGCTGTAGCAATAGCAGTACCTCACAGCTGAATCTTAACCTTGTAAGGACATTGAAGGACTCCTCTTTAACCAGAAAGCGCAGGCAATAAAGATGGCTGTTGATCCTGAACCATTTGCATAGCTACCAGTTTAGATGGAACTTAAGTTTCAGTTCAGTATCTTTTGGGAACAGAAATCTGTTTCTCCTCAAATGTACAAGAATCGGTTGTATCCAATGTTATCGTTACACTAAAGCTTCTACTGCTTGTGGAAACCCAGTTTTTATCCTAATGCAAGTGCCAAATTCAAAGTTGTGCTTGCACAACTTGTAATGACTTCATTAGACTAGATGTAGCATGCACTAGTCCTGAGAGCAGATGGATGGGCAACTTTGGGGGCCCAGGGGCCAACTGCAACACACCCCATCATGCATGCATCCACCCCCTTATATGTATACACATATATACACAAAGACATACATAACACATGCACATCTTCCTCCCTCCCAATCCCAGCAACCTGGATCATGATCATTAGGAGGCGGCTGAAATCAAAGCCTCTTCCCCCTCCCAATGATCATAATCAAAGGCTGAATCTACATATAGCAGTTATACAGTTATCATACAGTATACAGGGGTTGGGCTCAATGGTCTTATAGGCCCCTTCCAACCCTACTGTTCTATGATACTGCATTGGTAACTATTGGTGCCCACTGATGTTATGTGCACCAACAGTTATCATTGCAGTATGATAACGGTAAAACTGCTATGTGTAGATTCAGCCAAAGTCGATGGGACTGGGTGCTGATTCTACCGGGACACACACATATGAGAGTTGTTGCATATGCATTTCGCAGAAGAATTGGGTTTCTGCCAGCCTACCAAACAGCTGATTACTGTTGGCAAGAGCCATGATTTGCTGCTACACAGAGCGCATGGGGAAGGCTCTCCTCCTCACACGCTCTGTGTAACAGGGCACCAGGAGGGAATTGGGGTGGCAGGGCACCCATGGTGGGCTGCACAGGTAGCCTCCCCAGGCTGCATGCAGCCCAAAGGCCATGAATTTCCCAACCCTGCACTAGCAAAACAGCAACTCTTATCATTTCCCCATTAGCATAGCATTGGATATACTCCAGAACGAACGCAACCAGTGCAAACACCACCTAGTCTAATGAAGTCATACCGAGTTGTGCAACAGCTTGTGGAAGCTGACTCAAAAGTATTAGAATTGACACATGCACGGATAAAAACAGGGTTTCTGCAAGAAGTAGCTTTGAGCTAGTGGAATGATACTCCCGTATACAGCCCAATGAGTTTAGCCAACCGAACTGTACAAAAGAACAGAAGTGTAACACCTCCTTTTTCAAACTCTAGGCTATGTCCGTGTGCAAATGTCATAGACTTGCCAGCATTTACACCACTATACTACCATGAAATATGGCAATCATTATTAGTGACTGCTTCCATATTTCTGTAGTTCAGCAATTGCGTATTTGAGTTGTTTAAGAGAGCAATCCTATGGCCACTGGACAGTGTCTACAGGACCACAGGAGTTTTCGATTTCTGGGAAACGCGGCACAGGAAGGGGCAGAGAGCGCCTCATAGGTGGTACAGTTCTTGCTCAGAACTGTACCACCTATGCTCGGAAACGGAGCACAGAGAGAGTGAGAAGTGGGCATTACTGGGGGAGGGGAGGAGACTGCAGAAGCCTCGTAAAGAAGCTTCCTATGCACCAAGGAGACTTCCCCCCTCCAACTCTGACAGATGCCAGCTAGACAGCCAAAATTGTGCATTTAGTTGAAAATGCAGGGCAGCCAGAACACAGAGGAGAGGATTCCCTTCGTGTTCCAGCTGTCTTGCATTGGTTAGGCGTCATCCTCTATCTCCATAGGATTGTGCTCTAAGAAACCCTAGGTGAATGAAATTTTATTTCAGTGACTTTGGTCAATTAGTTCTAGATTCTATCCTTTGTCACTTCTATTTGACACAAGATTCAGATTCTAATTTCCAACAGCTAATACTTGCTTTAGAGAAAAACACAAACCCAATTTATTAAGCAAGAACAAAAACATCTCATCATACAAAATTCACATTTTAAATATTCAGTGTTGAATCATGTGCAAATTAACTTGAAATATAAGTTATGGTTGGCTTTAAAGACAACTAACAGAAAAATCTGAAATTGTTAGAACACAATTCAACAAGCTAATAAAGTTTCATCAAAATGATGTAAGTCATCAGTGTCAGCCATTATTGAATTCAACATTGAACTAGATAATAGATCATCCAGAATATCTTGTTTTGCAGGACTTTCAAAGTCAAGTTTCTTCAGTGGTGATTTCAGCGTTAACATGTCTGTATGACCCTCATATCCATTTTCCTTTACTGGGCTGTAATAATTATGGTCATGTTTTGTGTCCAGTGCACCATCAGGTTTCTCATCAGGTACTGGAGATTTTGGACTGCTACCCCCCATTTCTAGGTATCTACATTCTTCTTCTTGTGGAATTTCCAAGGAAGCAATAGTTGTAGCTGGAGACAGTAACTCAGATAAAATATCATCAAAACTTGAACTGCTGCACTGGGACATATTGGTGCTTGGAGAATTCACAGACTTGCCATCTTCAACATCAATCTGGTGTTGCAGAGCATTTAACAAGCTCTGCAGGGATTCATTTTCCTTCTGGGATCCAAGCTGTGACTGGTCTTTCTTGGTTTTCTTGGGAGAGCATCTGTTTTTCACCTGAGTCTTTGCCAGCTTATCTAATGAAGCTAGTTTCTCCTTTTTAGCTTTAAGCTTTTGAAGTAGTTTTAGGCGTAGTTGATGTGTTTTATCAACAGTTAACTCCTCAACATTTTCAACAGATATAGAGTTTTTATTTGCACTGTGGCTTCGTTGGGGCTGAATTTGTTTATCAAAGGTAACCAATGAGCCTGCTTTCTTATTTAAAGCTCCTTCACTTCCATTAATAGTCTGGGTTTTGATTGGGATGTTTTCAAAAAGAGAAGTGGTAGAGGATGTTGGAGGCAAAGACTTGTGCAAAGAATCCAATGCTGCTACCTTTTTGATGGATTTTTTTGAACATTTAGGTTGGAAGCCTTTAAAGTGGCCTGCATGTTTAACAAGTGAATTGGAGCTAGTTTCTTTTGGAATGGGCTTTTCAGAGCACTCTGCTTTATTATAAGTTGAGACACTTTTAGGCATAAAAGAAGGATATTTTCCAAGTAAGTCCTTTACCCAACTGATTCCAGATGATTTCATTCCATTCTTACAGGGTGACTGACAGGAATTAATTGGTGTAGACGGAGCAGAGACCTGGAAATTTACTGTTGTGTTCTCTACAACATTAGGTGTTTTCTGTGTACTGTTCTCTGAATTTGTTCTGCCAATGTTGTTTTGGTGATTCATTAAGTCCAAACTGCTATCTTTAGGTGGAACTGGATTAACTTCAGGTTCTGCCCCTTGAACTAGTAGTGTTTCTGGCAAGTAACTACTATTGCTTAGAGGAGCTGCTGGCATAATCAGTGTGTTACTTGTATGGTTTGGCTGACCTTGATGCAAGGAAGCACTGGTCTTTTTTTGCAATTTGCACTCATTTCCAGTAGTGTCTCCTCCAGAAGTAACTGGAAGCTCATCAACCTGACCTGGACATTGAAACTGCAATGTGCCAGTTTTGGCTATTGGGTTATTTTCCACAATATGGCAGTCTTCTAGTGGTTTACCGTCTGAGTCAAGTGGAATACTTACAAGAGTCAAGGTTATAACATCATCATCGGCCAAGTTTTCCAAGCCCCAAAGCAAATTACTTTTGTTATTGCTATCTATGTTTTGTACCTGATTTGTATGTTCATTCAACATATCCTCACAAATTAAGGATGTATTGTCTATAGGCTCATCATTTAGAGATTTCACAGGAGATTTGGGCTGTGCTTTCAGAAGAGCAATGTTCACAGCTTTTCCACTTTGCAGCTGCAAATCCAGTTCACTGGTCTTTCGTGGCGGCTTTCTTTCCCAGATTACAATGTGAACCTCTGCAGGAGGAACTCCAAAGCTGTTGTGCCTTCTACAGTATGACCCTTTTAAGTCATCACACTCAAGCCATGTTTCTGAAAATAAGATACGAACAGTTCTGAACCTCAGGACAGATAATTCGTCATCATAGCTCTATAGATTGTTATTCTATTCATTTCACAGAGCACACAGTCTTTCAGCACTTACTGTTTAAGCCAGCTTTGCAAATATGTCCACAAAAATTAGGAGCCTAATTTTTATTTTTTAACTAGACTGCTGGCCTATACAAACCTACATAAATCACTCATGGCCCACTCATGGTCTCAAAGGAAGAACCAATTCGATGTCAGTTTACAATAGCTTCCCTGTCTGATTGCCTGGAGGCAATTCTACTCATTACAGAAGATCAGGAAAGTGGTTATTTACAAGTATGATGTAAGCATCCATTAAGCCACTGCAAAGTGTGAGAAGCACAGCTTATTTTTCTTAGACTTAATTCACACTATGTAGTGGAGCTTTTTATTTATTTAATGGTATTTATGAATCGCTTACATTAAAATAAATTTTGAAGTGATGTACAAAAACAATACAGTATAAGATCATAATAAAAGACTGTATATTATTACTGTACACAGAACACAAGATGTTTGTTGGAATAAGCACATTTTCAGTAAGCACCAAAAACTCAGAAGGGTTGGCACTGTGTAATTTGTACTGGTAGGGAGTTCCAGACAGAGGGCAATTACTAAAAATACTAAAGGCCCTTTTATGAGCCATCATGGACCGGACCTCCAAAATCTTAAGACACCACCAAGAGGGTATCTCCTGATGAACACAGCAACCAAACAGGCAGGTCTGGGGTCCAGCAATCTCTTAAATATCCTGTTCCGGAGTTGTTCAGGGCTTTGTGAACAAGTACCAAAACCTGATCTCGTACCATAGAGGCAGCCAGTGCAGTTCCCTCTATATAGTAATAAGCTGGCAATAAGCCACTCCTGTTACTAACCTGGCTGAGGCATTGTGCACCAACTGCAGCTTCTGGACCAACCTTAAGGACAGCTCCACATAAAGAGCCTTGCTGTAATCTAATTTTGAGGTTACCACTGCATGGACCACAGTAGCCATAACCATCTTAACCACCAGAGTGGGTAAAAGGCACTCCTAGCCATCAAAGAATACCTGTGCTTCCAGTGACAGCGCTGGATCAATGAGCACCCCCAAACTATGCACCTGCTCCTTCAGGGGTCGTCTGATCCAATTCCTGGACACAGGAACCACTCACACACAGAACCCCCATCTCACCAGGACTCAGACTCAGCTTACTGGCCCTCATCCAAGCCACCACTGTACTGGTCCAAGGTTTGCACAGCCTCCCAATTCAGATGTTACAGAGAAATAGAGCTGGCTGTCAACAGCATACTGTTTGGTTTGGCACCTTATTCCAAATCCCCTAATGACCGCTCCCAACAGCTTCATATAGATGTGAAATAGCTCCAGGGACAAAATAGTGCCCTCTGGCACCTCACAGCCTAAACGCCAGGGAGTTGCTAAGCACACCCTCAAAGCTACTCTCTCAAACCAGGGCAGAGTCTGAAGGCACATGAGGCAGCCACCTTGCTGAAGCTAAGCAGGTTTGGGTCTAGTCAGTGCTTAGAGGGGAGACTACCTGGGAACCACATGTATCCACCTTGAGTTCCACGATGGAAGAAAGGTGGGATACAAGTGTAATAAATAAATAAGACAGCAGATAGGACCAGAATCACCGGAGCGTGGTGCCGCCAATATCTATCTCATGAAGTCGGTCTCGGAGGATGCCAAAAGCCGCTGAAAGATCCAGTGAGAGCATCAGGGTAGCACCCCCCCTACACCTCTCCTAGCAAAAGCAATCCATCAGGGCAACCAAGACTGGTTCAGTACTAAAACTGGGCCTGAACTTATACCAGAATGGTGAAGATATCCTCCAAGAACACCTGCAATTGCCCTGCAATGACCCTCTCAAGAACCTTCCCCATAACAGGGGGATTTGTGACCAGGCAATAGTTGTCAAGTACCATGGGGCCCAGGATGGACTTCTTAAGGAGAGGTCACTCTGCCTCCTCTTTCAAGGTGGCAGGTCCACCCCTTCCCAACAACAGCGCTGAGTGTTCTGGAGCCACTGAGCATTTCCAGTCTTCATTGGGGTGTTTTGCAACCCCACCCCCCCATGGTTCTTTTCCCCCTAAAGTTTTTTTTTTTTTCCTGCAAGCCTCAGTGTTCTCCTAAGTCTGCTTATATCTCTCTCTTGTCCATGGATGGTGCTGTTTTGGGTAGGTAAGGATCAGCACTTAGAGAATGAGTTTGCTATTGGTATACAGGATTGGTATAATCCTTATCAATTCCTACTGTTACTGGGAAGAGAGATGTTTGGGGCTACCAGCCAGTACAAACAGATCGCTGTTTAAAAAGGATATAGATATAACAGAGTGCACTGTACTTACCATCTGCATTCAAGATCCATGTTATGAAGTGTTTTGCATCCTTCTGATATTGAATAACAGTTGTTATTTGATAAGAATCTTCTTGAAAATTGAATGAGTAGGCTATCAAATCATTATGTGGCAACCCTTCGACAAAGTGCATCATAAGTATTGATGGGATACTACCAAAGAGACACAAGAATTTGTAGTTTTAGAACTAAATAACTTGCATTAATGTTGATTCCACATCAGTACACAGCATGATTAGCAGCTCAATGTATCATTTTTCTATTTGAGAGTGTTTTATAAAAGACTCAAACGATCCAAGATACACAAATGAGACAGCACATATGGTTTTAGGGTTCATAGAATATTATCTCATAGGATGGGGCTTCCAGACAGCAGACCCCCAGAAAAAGATGAAGCTTCCCAGCTTGCATGATCATCTTTACACGATGGACCCAATAAAGCTATTAACTTCTTCATACAGTGCATAGTTAAACTATGGAATTCACTACCACAAGATGGACCGATGGCCACCAATTTGGATGGCTTTAAAAGGGGATTGGACAAATTCATGGAGGATGCTATCAATGGCTACCAGCCTTGATAGCTATATGCTACTTTCAATATCAGAGGCAGAATGCCTATGTACACCAGTTGCTGGGGAACATGGGCAGGAGGGTGCTGTTGAATTCATGTCTTGCTTGAGGGTTTCCCATGGGCAGCTCTTTGGCCACTGTGTGAACAGAATGCTGGAATAAATGGAGCCTTGTTCTGATCCAGCACAGCTCTTCTTATGATCTTAATGTTATAATGAGAAGCAGGTTCAAGCACTGATCACTGAAATATGCACATTAGCTGCAACTCATTATTTGCCCACTCCTCATGTAGTTTTACTCACTTCAGCTTAATATAGTTCACACTTACTTTTCTAAAACCATTTCTCTTCTTTGAGATGTGTGATGACAGTTATTGCAGGAAGCAACATGAACAGCATTCAGTGGGTGCCATTCTGGGATTATATTTGTAAATGTTGTCAATGTCTTCTGACACCTGAAAATATCGAAAGTTAAGTATTGATGCACTGCTGCAGCAAAAGGCTTGCAAAGCTAAATATCAACACTAACTCGGAATGGCTGGAAGAGTAATTTGAATACATGGTCTAAATTCAGAATTGGTTTGAATCTGATGCAATCAAAAGATTGAAGTCAGTTTTAAATTCAGTTTTAAGTTTAAATCAGCAACGAATTGCAATCTGCCTGCAATTCTTGAACATTCAAATCCTCTTTTAGGGATTGTCAGAGTGGGACAGTTTACTTCCACTCATTGGCTAATTACATTAGTTTTGGCTGCTATGATTAAAAAGGTAATTTTACATATCAACTCAGAACTTCAACAATTAAGAACAAAAGACATCATAACATGCCACTTTTCCATAGTGGAAAAATGGAATGGAAGAAGAATTGGGTGGAGCTGGGGGCCTGTTTTATGAAGAGACTCAACATAATATTTGTGGTACTGTTATATTTTATAGTGTTTACTTCTGAATGCACAGTTGAGAGAGCATAGGTTAAATCCTGACCAACAATAAAAACACCTCTGTTCTCTGGTATTGCAGAGCAAGCTTGCCCTTCCCCATCTGATGATAAGCTGTGAAACAAGATGCATGGCAAGCTAGCTAATTGCAGGCACATAACACCCCTATCAATCATGGATCATGTATTGTTTGTAAAAAGAAAAGAAAAAGAAATCCACACTGAAGTTAAGGTAAATATGAGTTTGTACTAAAGAAGTAGGGTGAAAAACAGAATCTCTGAAGAAACTAACCTCTCACTGACTTGGTGGCCGCACTGTAAACATTCAAGCTTCCACGAAAAAGTGTGGAGAAAAAGTTTCTCTATTCCTGGATCTTTCTGTAGAAGTAGAGGAAAAGCAAATACTGGGCTTTCCTCCTCACCTTTGAAGAAAAACACAACACAAAAACATGATTAACTATTTTATGTAGTCTTAGCCAAGATCTAATGGCTCTTCAAAATATATATTTCAAGATTTAAAAATGCAATCGTAAGGGCCAGTTCCTAATGTACACAGTATATTTTGGGCCCAGTACCTTACAATGGAAGTATTAAGGCTAAAAGATACATGTACGTTTGCTTCCTGTATTAAAAACTAAAACATATTTTAGTGACTGACTGCAGAATCCTATGCATGTTTACTCAGAAGTAAGTCTCACATACCCAGGTAAGAGTGTATAGGATTTGAGACTAAGGCTGCTTGTACAAAACCAAGGCGTTTATACTTTTGAGGCTTCAATCCTAGGCAAACTTATCTCGGAGACAGTTCTACTGAACTTACTTGTGTAGGATTGTGCTAAACGTTATATGATGCTGTGAGCACATTAGATCCTTATTTTAGCAATGGGACACTTAGGGCAGTCCCCACCCTGTCCCCAATGCCACCTATTATGTCCATGACACAGCACGGGGGATCCTGTGGAAGCGGAGGAGCGAGGGGAAAGCAGTAGCACATGCTTCATGTGCAAAAAGGTTCAAGATTAAATTCCTGGGATCTCCAGGTAGGTCTCGGAAAGTCTCCTGCCTGAAACCCTGGAGTGCCGCTCCCAGTCAGTGCAGACTGTACTGGGTTAGATAGATCAATGGTGTGTCTCAGTATAAGGCTGCTTCTTATTTATTTATGACATTTCTTACCCACTTTTTATTATAAAATAATCCCAAAACAGGGAACAAGCAATAAAATACAGCAAAATAATACAATATTGACAAAAAACATAAACAAATGGGGAGAAAAGTAACAGACAAACAACAGTTTACATGATGCAGCAAAAGAGAGGAAAACTCAATCAAAAGGCTGGGTAAAAAGATAGGTCCTTAGGTGGCACTAAAAACGTCTAAGCACTGCCTGTATATGAGATGGGGAGGGAGTTCCACAGTCGGGGTGCTTATATCAAGAACGCCTGGCCTCAGTTTGCCGTGTATCGAACTCCTGACAAATGTGGCACCACCAAGAGGGAATCCTCATTCCATCGTAACATCTGGGCATGATCTTAATATTCTTGTATCCCTAAATTGAATCTCTCTGCTCAGAGGCAGCATACCATTAAATACTTGCTGCTCAAGGGCTATCACCTTCGTGCTCAGTTTGAGAGCTTCCCTATGGCATCTGGTTGGCCACTGTGGGAAGCAGGATGCTGGTCTAGATGGACCTTTTGACTGATTCAGCGGGACTCTCCTTATGCCTAACTGAGTAACCAATGGCACAGAAAACAGCTAGACTAAAACAAAGGCATATGAGCACTGAAACCATGATCTTATCTGAAGCTAATGACAAAGAAAAGTGGTTTCCAGCTGATGGACAGAGCAAGAAGAAGAGAAGAGCACTGCAATATATTAGCACATAACTCTGAGGAATGGCTCCCTTTGGACCCATAAATAAATAAGCCAGAGAGAGAGAGAGAGAGAGAGAGAGAGAGAGAGAGAGAGGAAATACACACACAGCAAAACAGCAAGTAAATGTGGCAATGCAGTAGGTTACTGCTCCATTTAGAAACATAGCTATTATATCACAAACCCCCAACATTTTATAAAGCCCCCCCTTCAATTACTTACCCAATTTACACTTAAGATGAGGCTGAAGCTGGTCAAATATTAGATTCCTGATTTCATTTAGGTGAGATTCTGTTCTTGACAGAACATCCAAAGGAACCTCTGAGACATGTTTACCTGCATGAAACAGTTTGTTGATCTATCAACACATGGCTCTCCAAAAATGGCTATTTTCTAATCCATTCCAAAAGTAACTGGTTACTACTAAATAAATGAAATTCTGTAGTTTGTTCTGCAGTAGATACTGGCAATGTAAGGTTTGGCTCCAATGGTGTCATTCCACCAGCAGAAGGGAAACTGCTGGTGTAACTGATTTGCCCTCCCCAATGCATGCATCCCACATATCCCATTTGGATATTTGGTCTGCTTCTGTTGACGGTTTCTAGTTCTTAGAAACCTCTGTTTTCATGCACACACACTTCATATGTATTCATTGAAATAGATGTATTCAAATCTATATAGCTACATTTCTTTTCTTTTGTTGACATTCTATAATAAAAAATAAGTTTAAAAAGAAATCCCAAATCTGCTCACTGGAGGACAGTGAATTCCTGTTGCATGAACAGACCTCTGCTTGTGCAATGTTGGATCCAGGCCAGAGTACCAAAATCCCAGATAGTCACGGGGAAAATAGACCGCTGTTCATTCAGATTACTGCAGCCATCCTCAGAACAACCGCTCAAAGCTAAATGCAAGTTGTATGAACTACTCAAACAGCGAGTACATCTGCTAAGGCCAAACCTGTGCCCTGCCTCTCATGATGTGGTTTTTAACTGCATTCTAGGGAACCTTGGGGTTCTTCACAAGTTTACCATATACTAAGGGAGAAGAAGACTAGTGGTAGACAAGCATCCCTGAAAGACAACTTGCCAACACTACTGACCTTCCTCTGCAACATAAATCAGGAGCTGCGTGTGTTCTACTGCGCTCACTCGCTCCAAGCAGGGCAACACTGTGGCCCTACAATCCTACCTTGCACTTTATCTGAACCAAGTGCTGCAACATGCCCTATTTATTTATTTATTTATTTATTATTATTAAATTTATTAATCGCCCATCTGGCTGGTCACCCAGCCACTCTGGGCGATGTACAACATACAATAAAAACAGTTTAAAACAATAATCCCCCTCCAGTGCACTGGGGGTTCCATAACAAATAGTCTGTAGTTCCTTAGTGTTCCCAGATAGTACAAAGTGTGAAAATTCATCACATGTATGGCATCTAACTCAATGCAAGTAACCAATGTACTGAGAGGTTGCTGCATGGTGCGGTAGGGATAATTCAGCTTTCAAACTATGTTCATGTACGCATCATCATGTATGCATCTCATTACAATGGACAGACTCTGATGTAAATCAAGGATGAGGGAGAGTGATCAACAGCTATGGAGCTATCTGGGCAAAAGACATTTGTCTGGGGGGAATAGAAGTAAAAAAAGTAGCGTATAAAGTGGGAATAAGAGAAGGGGGGGGGAGATTTCACCATTTCTAAATGACCACTTTTCACTAGGAGTGGTTTTATCAAAGGTTGTTCTATAATCCCAGGACTTGGTGGGCACTTTTTTCTTTATCAGCATAATAGAAAATCCATTTTCCAGTGCTGAAGGCTAACAAACATTCCAGAAACACAAATCTGATTCTAGAAAGAAAAAAAGAACAGCGCAATGCCTACATTAATGTTTACTTCTTACATACACTGCAGTAGAATAATCTGAATTGTCAGAAGTTCAGAAATCTATAGATCCCACTGATTTTTGTAAACAAAAATTATTTTGACAGGAAAAAATGACTCATGTTTGACTTACCGCTTTGACAAGTATTTACCAGTGCAGTCGCTTGGTTATATTTTGCAAATAGTCTCTTGATTATTGATGTGCTTTCTGAATCTGAGCCAGTCTCAATCATTTTTAGTGTTTCTAAATGCACGAGTGCTGACATAATACAATCTAACCAGCAGAGAGCATGTGCATTCCTCCACTGAAGCCACAATGGCTCCAGCAGAGATTGTTTGTCTTGATGCAGAATTGGAGACATGAATGAACCAATTTCAGAATCTGACAAAAACTGTGACTGCACACTGGACATCTCTGGTAAGCTTTCTTGAGCTCCCATTTCCAAGCCCATTTGCTGTTCCATAGATTCAGCTGCACTACACAAGTTTGGGTGACTGGCTTGTGAAAAATCAGGTTGCCCTGACTGAGTCCCAAAGAGATAATTTTCATTGCACTTGGAAGCAAGATCAGATCTGGATGTCTGCTCAGTGTCCATCAAGTTATCAGTCCTAGTCAATTTTATGCATGGTTCAAGGGGAGAGGTCACCAGGCTTGTATCAAAGAACTTTCTTTTCTTAAAAGTGCCCTGAGATGGATAACCTTTTGGATCAATGGGAATTATAATGTTGCTGAGTGGCTCAAATCCAAGAGGGTAGATGCACTGAAAGAAAGAGAAAGGGAAAGAAAAACATATACCAGACATTAGACTTACGTATAGTATTTTAGCAAATAATATATAATGTAGATTTCAGGGATGAAATGGAAAACTGACCACAGAAACTACAGCTATACAAGAAGAGCATCCAACTACCCCCCCCCCCCCGTAAGTTATAACTAGTACTGTTCTGCGATAAGATTTTCTTTATGAAAGGACTCCAGGGCTGGCTTTGGATGATCACATAAGGAGAAGCCATCATGGCTTCTCTTCTCACCCCCGTGCATGCCACATGCGTGAGTGGCATTTACATAGTTACCTGCGCTGCAGAGTGGGTTGCCACATCATCCAAACCTGGCGCATGGTGGGGGTGGCTTCGTACCCACCCTACAACTCACGATGTGCAGTAGAGGTTGTAGGGTAGGTATGGAGCCACCCCTGCTGCACCGTGTTCAGACAACATGCCAACCTACACTGCAGCGCGGGTAATTATGCAAATGGTGGTCACGCACATGGGGGGAGGGGGGGAAGCCACAATGGCTTCTTCTTCCAACGCAATCGTCCGAACACCCTGCAAATCTCACTAAGTCAATGACCCTATAAATTAGTTTATGGAATTCAGGAAACCTTTTAAAAAATATAGCTATTAGCTTTGAAGAGGGTAACTCCTAAATATGTTCATTTTTACTCTCATGTTCTGAAGGATATTTTTTAAATATTGCTTTTCTGGACATCAATATAATTATTGCTGCTATTTTACCTTTTTTTCCATTTTTTAGACAGAGGAAGGACATTTCAAGATTCATTTAATCAAAGCTAGATTAATTATACAATGCTGGAGTCCCACAGCCTTAACCACCCCTGCTCCCCCACATGCTCAAGTACTTACTGATTAACCCATCTTCCTCCCCACAGTTGCCACCTTTCTCCACACCTTCATTCCCAAACACAAGGGGGTGCTATGACGAGGAGCTGTAAATGCTTGGAAGTAAAGAACCACTATTCCTGAATTGGGCTTTAATATTTTTACCTAAAAATCGATGGGGTCATTACAGCTTCAGATATAATTCTCAATGGGCCTTAGTAAATTGCCTAGTAAGTTACCCGTGAGCTTCAGGACCTGCTCTGGATCATGGGAAGGGGTGGGCTAGTTCGCTTTTGACATCTGTTTCCTTGCATATCATATGACACTAAGCTTTCTTCAACATAACCTGCTCAGGTATTGACATAATGTGCTTGTGGTTTAATTGAACCTGGATATCTGACAGTTATTTTGTACGCCAAAGAACTACTCAGTTATGAAATGTTATGCCAACCATTTGTTAAATCATCATAAATGCGTAGATTAAGAATGATGGGGTATAGTAATACTGGACAAACCCCAACTCAGCAATTAAAAAAAAAAAAGCTGAACTACCTGGGGATTTTCACACAAAAAAATAGATTCTTCAAAATGTATGCGATACGTTCTTAAAGCTTTTATTAGACCCTTCTTTTTGCAAGCTGGGCACCATTCATTTGGAGTTACTTCAGCAGAATTAGAGCCCTAAAGAGATGCAAAAACAAACAATAAATGTATTATTCCTGAGAAGCCAAACATCAAAACATAGAAAATGACTTCATACCACACAAGTCATTTATATGTCTGAAGAGTTAAATTTGACAACACAGAAACATAACAAAGTATATATGAGAGTCTCATATTAGAATAAAACTACACATAATTTGATTTTTATATGGATCAAGTGTTCATTTTATTTATACTGAACAAAATAGCCTTTACTATCAGTGCTGACCTCTACCCAAGCATTAGAACAAACGTCTTCATAAACATGTTTGTAACAGCTAACAACGTTTGAAAATAGTAAATCTTTCGCCATTTCAATAAGATTTCCGTGGAAAAATAATTTTACAAAAAATTTAGAGGTCATACAGCAAAATTAGCCCAATAGAAATGTAAAAATCTCTCAAAATTGAGGAGGAAAAAAAGAACTTTGCACAATGTGAAAGAGAACTGAACTGACTTTTCCCAAATACCCCACCATGTGGAGTGCAGATGCCCCTATACCAGTCACTTGCAAACCATTTCCAGTCTTCTGGTAATCCATCATTCTGAGGCATTGGCTAAATTATCATGTCACTTGTAACATTTTCAACAGTCTTAAGGATTTTTTTCACATATCCTGTAAAATAAGAAGTGAACAGAAAAAAGTTAAATAAGCATTTTTCCAATGGCGAGTCTTAAAAGCACACTAATGAAGAAAGGGGATATCTTTGGTGGGGTAGAAGGAGCAAAGGAATTTGTGAGTGCGTGTGTGTGTGGGGTGGTGGTGGTGGTGGTAAACTTAACACACGCACACACAGACACACTAACCGCAAGGATGTAAAGCGAGGATGTAGAACCTCTTTCAGCCTGAGGGTCGAATTCCATTTTGGAGAAGCTTTTAGGGACTGCATTCCAGAGATGGGTGTGGCTGAAGGCAAAAGGAGTGGGACCAAAGGCAAAAGAGGTGAGGCCAAAATACCAGCATATTTTAATTTAAAAGCTCTTACTGCCACCCTTAGGAAATGCATTTCAATCTTTTAGAATGGGGAAATAACTTCACAAAAGACAGGAAGCCACCAAATGATGGGTGGTTGGGAGAAGGTGTGTGTGTGGGGGGAGCAGGGGGCTGGGGCATGACCATCTAGAGACTCCTGGAGGGCCAGATTAGGATCCCTCGGAGGGCCAGAGGTTCTCACCCTTGATATAAAGCAATTAACTAAACTGAAAGTTCGCATTTGTCATACAACAGATCCATTTATAGTTCCAACAAGCCTTGGAAATATTGCTGCTGTTCCACCTGCAAAGCAGCTAAACCACTTGTGGCAGAAGCAAGACAGGGTGACCGATGCTGCACCATGTCAACCCAGGTATCTCTCCACCTATGCTCCGTGTGATCCAAACACATGACACAATACGGCTTCACATTTCAGCCCAAATAAGTGAGCTACACTGCCTGATATAGCACTACCAAAGTTAGGCAGAAAGCCTTCCCTGTGGTGTATGTGCAACTGAGCAGAGCCATTATGTACAATGCAGATGACACTGCCTGATCTCCTAACTATGGCTCGAGTGGGAGCCCCTGCAGAAACACTTGCATGTTCACTCCCTCTGTCCCTCTCCCTTTCCTGATTAGTATTAACTATCATGCAGCATAAACAGTATCTATAATTACACTGGTTTCGACGTAAATTATATAATGCTGTATCAAAGCTCATCAAAGAAGGTGGGGAGTGCACAAATCCAAGGTGAAAAGAGGGGAGGAGCACGTGAGACTGAGGGGTACTTTCTATCCCCTACTGGTAGTTAGGAGATAGCCAGCATGACATCCAACTGAGACCTAAGTTGCTTCTGGAATAAAACTGAGGAACACCATTTTAAAATAAAACAATCTGCTAAAACTTACAGTGCAAGACATATATGCATTTACACTGAGATTCAATACTGCACTTAGCCCTGGAGACAGGGCTGTTGTCAAGGGCAGGCATGGTCAGGCACCTGCCGGGGGCCCACACCTCAGCAGGGGCCCACTGACAAGATCCCCCTGGACATGCTCCTCCTCTTCACCACTGCAACCTGCTTGTTCACCTGCCTCTCGCTCTGGCCCAGATAACGGTGGTGGTGAGAAGGAGGAGAAGCAGATGCAACTGCATACTTGCTGACTGGCTCTCTGCCCGTCAGGCAAGCAAGCGACAGCAATGATGAGAAAAAGGAGGAGGAGCAATAGGACCTGGTGATAATGGCAGCAAGAAGGTAGACTCACTGCGGGACGGGGCCTACTGAGGGTGTCTTGCCCAAGGGCCCCCCAAAACCTGGAGCTGGCACTGCCTGGAGAGCTCACATGGCCTCCTTAAAAGTATCCTAAAACAGACCTGGAATACACAGTGCTAGTTATTCTCTTCCACATGGCTGCTCATAAGGCCTGATTTGTGGAGGACCTAGCCATGGGGAAGACACTTACTTTCGTGTTACCACTTGCCCCATGTTAAAATGCGCTTACCACATGCATCAGCCTATGTGTATGTAGCAAAAGCACCCCAGTAATCAACATAATGGGTGGATCCGTTGTCATGTTTATGTTACACACATATGGATTGGTACTTGTGATGCGCATTTAAATGTGATGGGGCAGCACATGGAATGCTTACATGGGGTAACGGTTTTCTCATTGTCTAGGTCACATAGTTTGGATTTTTAGGAAGCTAATCCAAATGGCAATTCACTAGTTCAAATAGCCTATACACATGTCTCTGACTATTCCTTTGGCTTCTATTGGACTTTGCCTTCAAATACAGTTCTGGGGAGTTCATATACTTCCCCAGCATCCACTGCAGACAGAAAAAAACAGACAAGTAATAATTAAGAACACCACCACCTATTTTTCAGGGGTCTGCATGCAAACAATGCACAAAAGCTAGTTACGACTACACTAAAAACCATTAATCTAGAATTAAGGAGTACGTGAACATATCCTTCAGCGTTTTATACAGGTGTCAGCAAATACAGTGACCAGCAATCTAAGCCCTACATGGAATTTGCCTTTTCTACCACTGCTATGTGCCAAGATGTTTTCAGTGAACTATCCACCACTAATTCAAGACCTCTTTCAATAGTCACTGCCAGTTCAGACTCCATTGGTGTTGATATGAAGTTAGATCTTTTTTTGCCCCAAATGAACATCACTTCACAGTTACTTACACTGAACCTTGCTTGCCATTTTGTTGCACATTCACCCAGTTTGGAGGGATCCTGTTGGAGCTCTTCAGTCTATGGCCACACTGAATAGCAAGATGCCATCCATCAACCCAGCCACCCCACTGTTCTTCTCTAACTCCAACAAATTAAATTGCACTGATTCTAATAAAGACCCATGAGGAACCCCATTTTTTATATTTCTTCATTGTGAGAACTGCTCATGTATTCCTACCTTCTGTTCTTTAACCAGTTACTGATTCATAACAGGACCTGTCCTCTCATCCAAAGACTGCTAAGTTCTACTCAGGAGGCTTTGGTAAGAGACTTGTCAAAAACTTTTTGGAATTTCAATCATATAGCATCTACCAAACTGCTTCTAGCTACATGTTTGCCAACACGCTCAAAATACTCCAAAAGCTTGGAGAGACAGGACTTCCCTTTTCAGAAGCCATGTTGACTCTTCCTCAGCAAGGCTTATTTTTAACTTTAATGTTTTCCACCAATTTATTTGGGTAGATGTTAGACTAACTGGCCTATAATTTCCTAACTTCCTCCTTTTAAAAGAAGCCCAAGACTGTATATCTGAGTAACCAGAGGTGGTCAAAATGGCAGTATTTCCCCATATGTATGTATAATTGAGGTACTTAAAAAAAACCTCAGTGAATGGTGAAGTTCTAACACAGGTATGGAATACTGTTCGCCACCATGCCCCTGGACCTGCTTGCTAAAGATAATGCATTCTACAGTACTTTCATTCACTGAATCATTGTCACTGATGAAAAACACTAACACAACTATTTTATAGAACAGTGTAACAACCTACATACATTTTAACTTCAGCACTACTTATGGAAGTAAACGCTCAGATACTGTTCCAGTTAAACCAATGCCTAACTGCCTTGATTCCTGGCTGAACTTTTTGGATAGCAGTAATTCTGAAAATGCAAGAACATAATTCCATCTATTATATGCCACTGACTAAAACAGTACTAATGCCTAAAGTACTAATACTAATGTACTAAAGCAGGATTTCACGTTTGAAGTCAGAATCAATGACACCACTTAAATGACAATTAAGAAACTGTATTTTGCAATATTTTAATTAATTACATGTATTACATTTATGAAAATCCCTTTCTTCAAGGACCTAAAGGCAGCATACATGGTTGCCTCCCATTTTTATCCTCACAACAACCCTGTGAGGTAGGGTTAGGCTGACAGAGCGTGACTGGCCCAAGGTCAACCAGTGAGCTTCATGGTTGAGCAGGTCTTGAACCTGGGTACCCTCAATCCTAGTCTGACACTCTGACCATTACAACACATTGGCAATCTGTTAAGATGAACCAGGAGGCAGTATTTTCAGACAAAGTCAGTCCCATGTCGACAAATTATAGAATACATCTTTGAGGGCTAAAAATAGTCTTGTGGCACCTTAGAGACTGATAAAATATATTGTGTCACAAGCTTTCGTGGGCCAGAACCCACTTCTTTTGTGAAGGTGTAGTTAATACCTTTGATCGGGTAAGTAAATATACTTCCTAGGAAAAAACATTGTAACTCAAGTGCAATTATGAACTGAATTATTGATAAACACATCTACAGAATTTCAATCACCACTTGTGCAAGTTATTTTGAAAGGATCACCATCTGTTGGAAAATGTATTCATTTGCATAAATACATGGACATTTATAAGATTTGTGTTATGGCATCCTATGTTTTCTAGCTTTATAAAACTTTTTTTGTCAATGCTGCATTATTTTACTGTGTTTCCTGGTTTGTACCCCACTTTAGTATTGTTTTATAATGAATGCGGGAAAGAAATTTCTTAAATAAATAGATCCAGACTACTTATGAAATGTTTTAGTTTTAACTGATACTTATCTTGCAACTGAGGATCCCCCTCCCAGAAACTTGGCACACAGGAAATGTTTCTCTGGAAACCTCCTGAATTTAGAAACTCTGGATTATTACAGTGCCCTAATAAATATTTTGGGAAAACTAGTATCTCTGTTCTTCCGCCATTCTCTCTGTTCCAATTAGGGATGTTAGAGAAATCCGCCACGGATTCAAATGAGGCTGGATTCTTTGGAATCTGGCCTCAGGAAACCACGGTGGATCAGCCCCACTTACCTCCTCTCCTGGAGGATTCCACGCAGGACGGCCCAGCTGCCTCCACGCCGATCGCCATTTTTTTTAAAAAAGGGCAATCAGCAGGATGTCTTCATAGACTTATACGCAAAATAGAGCTGTGAATCTTGCTTATAAGTCTACATAGACTTATACGCAAGATTCTACGTCGATGGGGACATCCTGCCGATTGCCTTTTTTTTTTTTAAATGGCGATCGGCGTGAAGGCGAAGGGCTCCGGTTGCAGGTAAGCGGTGGCTTTCAGCTCTACGGAATCCTCATGGAGCGGAGCCGCTCTGTGAGGATTCCAGGGGGGAGGAACAGATCGCCTCCCTCCCCGGGGATTCCCAACCAGAACGGTGGGGAATCCATACATCCCTAGTTCCAACAAAGTTCTCAGACCATGAGCGGGGTATACCTGGAAAATAGGTAGAAGTAAGGGTTTTTTTCCCCCTGTTTCTTTCTTCTTCTTTTTAACATGTTGCAGAACTCAGAGTCAGAGAGACCATGGAGTGAAGGAAAAAGAGTTTCTTTATTTAACGTGCGGGCTTAAGGCTGGAATCTTTTCCAAAGAGCCAAAAGCCCCGATTTACATCAGCACATGGTTTTTATAGATATTGTGACACATAGGAAACGGCTCCTCCTCTCCCTCCCATGTGCGGTTGCAGTCCTCAACATTTCTTCTCCTAGCACTATTGTTTATAATACAAGAAATGGGTTACAGGGTAGCCATGATAAGCAGAGAACAGAAGAGAACAGCAGAGAACAAGATATACAACTCTATGCTGACCTTAGCCTTTGCTGAAAGATAAGAAATTCCTGTGTCTCATCAGCTTACAAACATATATTTCAGAGAGCAAGAGCTCAGCAAGAACATGAAGCATGAGACTGCATGAGGCTACTTAGTCTGACCCCCGATATGGCTGCTACATTCCGCCCTTAAATGCATAATTTCATTACAATTATAGCATTTCATTACGCAAACAGACACTCTGGTTTGCAAAGCATAACACAGGACTCTTATAGCAACCCTCTTACTTAATATCTTGTTGAGCTATTAGAGCGTAGAGGGCGGCAGTTTTACTAGCCGAGACATAAAACAGATTGGTTAAACAGCGCATAAGACAAGGAATGCAAAGGCATAACAGTATCTCTGTGAACAACACTGGTAGAATTAGGATGAACAATGCTTTAAGCTAGATAAGATCTGGAAGCCAAGGGGTTAACCAATTTAGCTAATTGTTTTGTCCCATTGTTATGTTAGCTACTATATTATGCATGCAGATTATTGATTTGAACATCTACAGCATTACTATTATTAGTCAAATTAAATGATGGAGGAGAAAAAGATAAAAAAAACCTGTTTGCAGGTATATCTCTTGGCAAACAAAAATGTTTTTACTCTTGTGATGTTAGCCAGGTGAAGCCAGTAATTATCAGAGAATCGCTGGGACAGATTTCCCTCTCTAGGGGCAGGCCCCCCTTTTTCGCACCTTATTAAGGAAACTCTAATACAGCACCACTAACACTACAACAGGCATATTTGATCTTCTTTGGGATCTGACAGTACGCTGGGCAGCTATTTACCTGGCAAGCTGCAGTAGGGTCTAGTCCCCTTCTTCAATTTTCCCCAGTTGCAGATCTGACCGTACGCAGGGCGGACAGTCTCTCAGTGTGCCCACAGTAAGGTCTTGCCTGAGTCTTCTTACTGCTTTTTCAGAATAATTTTTAAAGGATTTTTGAAAAGGAAAGAAATCCTTTCAAAGGATTTTTGTTTACAGTCTACTCCCCCCCTCTTGCTCTCTTGACTCGTGTCCAATGTATCCAGGGTTTAACTCCAGCTGCTTTTATAGCTGCGGGGGTGGAAAGTATAACAGTTTTCGGTCCTCTCCATCTGGGAGTTAAAGGGTCATTTTTTCCCTCTTTAACTCATACTTCATCTCCTGGTTGGAAAGGATGAACTTCTGTAATGGGAATTTGGGCTTATTTTCTAAGACAAAGCGACGCTGGGCTTGAAGAACTTTGCCCAGTGTTTGGACTTCTTGTTTAAGGCTAACGTTTGCTTGCACTTGATGCCGCTCCAGTGTCAATCATGAAGTCAATGTCACGGCCCCTCACAGTCAATGTCACGGCCCCTCTCAAGCTGTCTTCTCTCTCGCCCGTTCTGGCTCCTTTGGTTTTCTCCTTTGTGTATTTGATTCATTTTATTTGGGCATTCATGCCACCAATGTCCATCTTGTCCACACTGGGCACACTGGGTCTTTCTTAAGAATCCTCTGCCTCTGCTGGGTCTTCTATTTTTTCGTCCATGTCTTCTTGGGCCTCTGGGTCGAGGGGGGTATACTGGCGATAGGCATCTAAAAGACGCTCTAAGTACTCTCTGGGGCCTCGGTGGCACCTTGCAGCACTTTAGACACTTTGGTCATATTAACTGACTTCTTCATACCTGCCTTCATGGCTTCTAACAGCAGGGTTTGATACTGGGTGAGGCGCTCTAGCTCCGCTTGTGTTTTGGGATTCCAGCAGTGGGGGGTTTACTTACAAGGAGACTTTATTGAGTAACTTACAGCACACAGGCGTACCTAATGGTTGGATCAGACAGCTTCTCTGAACCACGAGCTATTGGGCTAAATGGGTTTTATACTATACATGTTACCCATGAGGCAGCACAACACCAGCAAGCATTTTCAGCATAGGCTAGAAGTGTTTGGTTCTCAGGCACAGCTTTCTGTAAACAAACCTCGCTTCCCAGGCAGAGTGCTTGATAACACTTTTATTCATTAGTATGGGATGATAAATTTCTCTCTCTTTCTTTTGCTTTCTTTTTCTTGCTGATCTGCCTGTATTGCAGATCATGTTTCAAACTTTTTATATAAAACTTTCCTCTCTATGCACCAGCCTTGTCTCTTTATTTGTCTTTTTTTCAAGTTAAACTCAAACCTTTTCTGCCCTACACTAGTCACAATGACACACATTTGGGATAGGCTCTTCTTCTTCTAGTTACATTTTCTTCATCTTAAAGAACTATTACATTATTGTGGCTACTTTATCCCAGGTAATAAGCTCCAGGCATAATCAGCTGCTTCTAATTCACCCTGGGGGCAACTATGGCCACGCTTCTTCTCTACAAATGTTCTTTCTCTTTGCCTCTTGCCTTCTCTTTCTTCTTTTTTTTCTCCCTTCTCTATCTGTCTGCCACTTTCTCTATTTCTCTGTCTTCTTCTACTTGCCTCTGTCTTTCTCTACTTGTCTTTTCTCTTGTCATCCATTGGGAACCACACTCAGTATCATTTGGAGTTGCAACTAACACTAATCTGCAAATATTACATATATTTTATGATATCTAATTAATCATAAAATATACACAACAAACTTTTTCTGCAATTTAACACAATGAATGGAAAACATTTTTTGCATGGTAAGGCATGATGGAGCAGATCCAGCAATTAGGGGGGAAAGCTCTCAGGGCTATCTATCACTAGACAAGGTAGCCAGGGATTTATAACACACACACACACACACACACACACCTCTTTTCTTCTCTTCCCCTTCAACTTGGTACACGAAAGCAAAGTGCCGAAACTCAGGACGCTGGGGAGTGATGGGCATCGCCTTATACTTGCATTTTTCAGGCAGCCATTAATCTTCTTTGGGGAGGCAGTGGGGTGATTTGCAGGACTTCAAAGGCAAGCTTCTCAGTTTGTTTGTATTTGTAAATCCCAAGCTCAAAACAGGACAGGATGAGGTACAGGGCAGCTAAATCTTTGCTTTGGCATGGGCAACAAATAACTCGGGTCAGCTTTCTTCGCTGGGGTCTCAAACAGGAAAACAGTCTTAATTTAAAGTTGTAACATCACTGACAGCGTCAGCCAGCTAGCTACACAGATCTCACTGTTTTTTAAGACAGTTACTCCAATATCTTCTTTTCTTCTCAATCAGGTTGGGTCTCTCAGCTTACACAGTTTATTGCAGCTTCCAGGAGCATGGTAGTAGCGTGATTTTGGCTTGGCCAGGAACATGCTGTCTGGTTTCTCGGTCTCTTCAGCACACACACTCAGGCAGTCTAACACTGGACACTCAAATTAGTGAGATTTCTTCCATTGCAGGGAATCCCACGGCAAAAGCTTAACGGTTACGCTCTTCAGAAATCATATAGCTGATGGTCTACAGGCTCTATGAAATTCTAGGCCAGTTCAAAGCTAAACACGGCTACCTTGACAGAGATCTTCATCGTGGTCTTTCCGCTTCATTCCGCCTTGGGACAGTCTTATGGCACACTTTCCACTCTAAGAGGGGTCTAGCCTGTGCCCTGGGGGTTGATTCTTCACTTTTATTCTCCATTTTGCACTTTCATCTTCTGGGTCTTCATTTTCAGTTTCTATTTCTTAGGGATTTTATTTCAATTAGGCGAGGTGATGTTGCACAACTCAGAACGTTGTGGGCAATTTTCCTGCCCCCCCTCTTGGCGCGCTAGGCTAACAGCTACTTCTTCAGCCTCACACTCCCACGCTTTGTTAAAAGCCAGGCTGTCCTGCAACATTTCTCTAATTAACAGCCTCAGATCTTGTTCTTTTTTTTTCTCAGCTGGACCTTGAGCTTTTTTGCTGTTTCCTCTCTATTCTGAATCCTTTAAAAAAAATCTTTTTCCTTTTTTTTTTTAACATACATCTCAAGGGGGTGCAAGTCTTGCTTCCCCCACTTCCCATTGTTGTTCAGTCGTGTCCGACTCTTCGTGACCCCATGGACCATAGCACGCCAGGCCTTCCTGTCCTGCGCTCTCTCCCGGAGCGTGCTCAAGTTCATATTCATTGCATCCGTGATGCTATCTAGCCATCTCATCCTCTGCCGTCCCCTTCTCCTTTTGCCTTCAGTCTTTCCCAGCATCAGGGTCTTTTCCAAGGAGTTTTCTCTTCGCATTAGGTGGCCAAAATATTTGCGCTTCAGCTTCAGTATCTGTCCTTCCAATGAGCACTCAGGGTTGATTTCCTTTAGGATGGACTGATTTGACCTCCTTGCAGTCCAGGGGACTCGTAAGAGTCTTCTCCAGCACCACAGTTCGAAAGCATCAATTCTTCGGCGCTCAGCCTTCCTTATAGTCCAGCTCTCACAGCCATACATTACTACTGGGAAAACCATAGCTTTGATTAGACGGACCTTTGTCGGCAAGGTGATGTCTCTGCTTCTTACTATGCTGTCTAGGTTTGCCATAGCTTTCCTCCCAAGGAGCAAGCGTCTTTTAATTTCATGGCTACAGTCACCGTCTGCGGTGATCTTGGAGCCCAAGAAAGTAAAATCTGTCACTGCTTCCATTTCTTCCCCTTCTATATGCCAGGAAGTGATGGGGCCAGATGCCATGATCTTCGTTTTTTTAATGTTGAGTTTCAAACCAGCTTTTGCACTCTCCTCTTTCACCCTCAACAAGAGGCTCTTGAGATCCTCTTCGCTTTCTGCCATTAGGGTGGTATCGTCTGCATATCGGAGGTTGTTGATAATTCTCCCGGCAATCTTAATTCCGACCTCTGATTCATCCAACCCGGCATTTCTCATGATGTACTCTGCATATAAGTTAAATAACCAGGGTGACAATATGCAGCCTTGTCGTACTCCTTTCCCAATTTTGAACCAATCGGTTGTTCCATCTCTGGTTCTTAAAGTTGCTTCTTGACCCTCGTACAGGTTTCTCAGGAGACAGGTAAGGTGGTCTGGTACTCCCATCACTTTCAGAATTTGCCACAGTTTGTTGTGATCCACACAATCAAAGGCTTTAGCGTAGTCAATGAAGCAGAAATAGACGTTTTTCTGGAATTCTCTTGCTTTCTCCATGATGCAGCGAATGTTGGCGATTTGATCTCTAGTTCCTCTGCCTCTTCGAAACCCAGCTTGTACTTCCGGTAGTTCTCGGTTCGCATACTGCTGAAGCCTAGCTTGTAGGATTTTGAGCATCACCTTGCTGGCATGTGAAATGAGCGCAATTGTGCGGTAGTTTGAACACTCTTTGGCATTGCCCTTCTTTGGAATTGGAATGTAAACTGACCTTTTCCAGTCTTGTGGCCACTGTTGAGTGTTCCAGATTTGTTGGCATATTGAATGCAGCACTTTAACAGCATCATCTTTTAGGATTTTAAATAGCTCGGCTGGAATACTGTCATCTCCGCTAGCTTTGTTGTTACTAATGCTTCCTAAGGCCCACTTGACTTCACTCTCTAGGATGTCCGGCTCAAGTTCAGTGACCGCACTATTATGGCTATCAGGGACATTCAGATCTTTCCTGTATAGTTCTTCTGTGTATTCTTGCCACCTCTTCTTAATCTCATCTGCTTCTGTTAGGTCCCTGCCTTCTTTGTCCTTGATCATGCCCGTCTTTGCACAAAACGTTCCCTTGAGATCACTTCCCATAGCCTCCCACTTAAGATGAAGACGGACACAAAGAGGGAAGGGGATTGGTCAGCGAGTAAGGGGTCTCACTGGCCGACACAAAAGGAATTTCACACCACGCACTTTGCTACTGGCCTGGGCACCCGGACGGTCAACGGTATGCAACAGAAACCGCAGTAGCCACTCACACAATCATCAATTTCACCACTTAATTCATATGCCCCTTCCACCCACTTTCCCACTAGAGCGAAGCAGTTTCCTCAGCGCCTTGCTGAGTATTAGTGCCTGCTCGGGGGAGTGATCAAGTCCCCCCTTCCACCCCCAATCGGGTGGGTCACCTATTGTATACGCATACTAACACTGACCTTCATAAGGCGGTGCCCTCTTTTTTTCTGCCCAGTGGCCTTTCTCCCGAAGGCGGGGCCCTCTTTTTATTCCATATACTTGCCTTTCTCCTGAAGGCTTCCAATGTGGGTTTCAACTCAATTGCAGCTGCAGTATGGGCAGGGCTCAAGTTCCTTCCTCCGCTTCCCAAGGTTCTCTTGCTGCTCACTGCCATTTGGGCGGTCCCGGCGCAGGCTTTCTCCCGTTCACCCGACAAAAAGGTAGGTGGCGCCAAGAAAGGGAGGCATGCGCCGAGCCCTCCCTCCCAGTGCGGCGATTAAGAGCAGGCAACTGCCACCTCTCTGTCTCAGAGCCTGTCACATCCGAGTCACGGCACCATTTATGTTGCAGAACTCAGAGTCAGAGAGACCACGGAGTGAAGGAAAAAGAGTTTCTTTATTTAACGCGCGGGCTTAAGGCTGGAATCATTCCCAAAGAGCCAAAAGCCCCGATTTACATCAGCACATTGTTTTTATAGATATTGTGACACATAGGAAACGGCTCCTCCTCTCCCTCCCGTGTGGGGTTGCAGTCCTCAACAGTTCTTCTCCTAGCACTATTGTTTATAATACAAGAAATGGGTTACAGGGTAGCCATGATAAGCAGAGAACAGAAGAGAACAGCAGAGAACAAGATATACAACTCTATGCTGACCTTGGCCTTTGTTGATAAGATAAGAAATTCCTGTGTCTCGTCAGCTTACAAACATATATTTCAGAGAGCAAGAGCTCAGCAAGAACATGAAGCATGAGACTGCATGAGGCTACTTAGTCTGACCCCCGATATGGCTGCTACAAACATAGTCAGCTGGTTCAGACACAATGCTAAAATGTAGTTTAGTTTTGTGTTTAGAGAACGATCCTAGTCTCCCTGCAGGCTCTGGGAGATCTGCATGTGCTTATGACTTTTGCTGGAGTAATTCACACCCCTGTCCTGGCTTTTGCTTCTGTTGTTGATTAACTGCAGCTTTCCATGTCATCCGAACCCAAACAAACTGTGGCTAACTTTAATGATGACCATGGAAACAAGCCTACATCAGACCATAGTTCATGAAGCTGCTATTTTCCCCACTAACTTTAGTTAAAACTATCCACAGTTTAGGGTTTGGATGATGCCCTAAACATCAGTTACTCTAAAAAAAGAAGTGGAACTTTCTGATCTCCTCCTTGCAGCTGCTCCAGAAGAGGAGATGGAATGGAGGAGCACTACTTCCAAATGCAGCTGCGGAGTACAAATCCAACAGGTGTGCTCACAATACGTGAACAGTATATTAAAAGATATCCAATATACCTGCCTTACTAAGTAGTTACATATGTTGTACCTGTACTGTAATTGCTTCCAGGGCAAGGCAAAGTCATTATACCCCCTTAGTAAACCTTTATTTTGAAAAGACATTTCAAAAGAAATCGTAGGCATTTGGGTGCATTTTTTTTAAAAAAGAAAACTTTTACTTAATGATAAATGTATAGGAGAAAAATGCACAGTATTCATTGCAGGGCAGCATCTGTATCACTTATGCATGGAGATGTGAACTCATCCAGATTGGTTTCCAAACTCTATGCTCATCTGGGAGATATGCATATGATCTTTGCGGGTCATAAATGTATTCTTCAGGTCTAGATGAAGTTTTAAAAGATGCTCTGGGGTCTATCTGTGCTACAGTGCCCAGAAATAGGTTTCCACATGATGTTAGAGCATTACGTACAGGAGTGAGGAAAATACTTACACTTTGATTATGAGAGTATGTGTGACTTTGTAAACCTGCTCTCATATGGCTTTGCTAAATGTGGCAAAGCAGCTTGCCTACTGCAGTTTTATCAAGGCCACCAATTACACTCATTTTTGTATGTGCACAACATGAAGCTGACTAGCCTCTATTGGTCATGGACAATGGAAGTAGTGCTGCCCAGCAACTTTGAAAGAGGGAACTGAAACTATGTGCATTATCCCTCACACTCCCTTAAGAGCATAGAACATCTGAAATCAGATGTTTACGGGAGGCTCATTACAAAGCTGGAATCTAGACACAGAAACAGTTATGCTGCCAGAAAATCATATTCACAAGTTTTGGGGAAAGCCCTAAAGATGGTATAGATATAACTGTGCAGCCATCAGCAGTACAGAGAAGGCTGTTATCACTTCATGCACTGTGGTCAACTGGTTCAAGAGACATGCTGGATGGGCATGAAATAGCAACAGTGAAATTCCAGAAAACTTTACAGAGGAAATCTTACAGATGTGCATGAGATTACTATCTCAATAATCTGACACATGGTACAGCATTGAAAGTACAAAATGTCTAGTGATAATTACCTACAAGACAGGTAATGTGAGGGCACTGGTTATTTCCATCATATGGTCATTAGATGTCAGAATATTATAGATCTATAAGTAAGTAATGATGTAACAAGTAACATTTCATTCCTTCTATACCTTTATGCTATATGTACACAGTTAGATAATGCAATGAAGGCTACGATGTTTCTTTCTACAGCAATACAACAATGGAACCAATTACCTAGGGAGATGGTGGGCTCTCCCACACTAGAGGCATTCAGGATGAGGCTGGACAGCCATCTGTCAGGGACGCTCTGATTTGGATTCCTGCATTGAGCAGGGGGTTGGACTCAATGGTCTTGTAGGCCCCTCGCAACCCTACTATTCTATGATTTTAGGTCTTTGCAATTCAAACTGAATGTTGATACTTTGCACTTGAAAGTGGATATAGTCCAGAAACACACACATGGCAACACAAAGGGGCAGCCCTATTGAATATTAATAGATCAAATGTTCCAAGGGTTATGAGCCAGCACCTAATGAATTCAGGTTCAGCCCACTAAAAACATATGGAAACAAGCGTAAAAAATTACTTGTAGCTGTTTTTCAGGTTCACTCAAAACCAGCATTTTATGTCCTGATGATAGTGCTCTAAAATAAGGGGCACCAAGTAGAAATCAGAACTAAAGGTCATGATCAATGACATAAATTCAGTAGGGGAGTTCACAAATACCTTCACACACTGAAAGCACATGTGAGGGGGTTGCAGGGTTGTGTCAGCTGACTCTGCTCCCACCCCCTGCCAACATGTGCACTGCCCATGAGAAGGGGTTCAACATGCATACCAATGTACATGTGTACGAAATTTCACATAAAAGGAACACCGGGCCAGTCAGGATACCTCCTTGTATGGAGGAGCACCACACACACACATATATATTTGTGTGTGTGTGTGTGTGTGTGTATGTGTGTGTGTATATGTATGTGTGTGTCTATATATATATATATATATATATATATATATATATATATATATTTGTATGCACATAGAACCATTTCACACGGCTGAATATGTGGCCGGCACATATGTTGTTAGCAGGGGGCAGGGCTCACCAGTGTAATCCCACAACCCCCTCATACATTGTTTCAACATGTGAAGCCCACTAGTACCACACATCTGAACTCCTTGTTAATTAACCTGGCATAGCTACCACCACATGCTTCCCTATTCACAATCACTAACAAAACAAGATGCCCATGTCACTCATGTATGATTACGTGCACTGAACAGATGGGGAAAGCATCTGATTTTCATATATTAACCACCATGACTGCAAGTACAACAGGGTGGTATAGAATCATAGAATAGTAGGGTTGGAAGGGGCCTACAAGGCCATCGAGTCCAACTCCCTGCTCAATGCAGGAATCCAAGTCAGAGCGTCCCTGACAGATGGCTGTCCAGCCTCATCCTGAATGCCTCTAGTGTGGGAGAGCCCACCATCTCCCTAGGTAATTGGTTCCATTGTCGTATGGCTGTCCTGTCCTAACAGTCAGGAAGTTTTCCTGATGTCCAGCCGGAATCTGGCTTCCTGTCACTTGAGCCCATTATTCCGTGTCCTGCATTCTGGGATGATGGAGAAGAGATGCTGGCCTTCCTCTCTGTGACAACCTTTCAAGTACTTGAAGACTGCTATCATATCTCCCCCCGCCCCGTCTTCTCTTCTCAGAGCCGGCTATACCATTAGACAGAAGCAATCACCACAGGGGGCAGATGCTGGGGGGCAGAGGTGGCAGCCCCCAGCTCTTCCCCCTAGCCTACTGCCCTCAGATGTGCTAATGGTATCCCGTTGCCAGTGTTGAAGTAAGATTCAACTGCCAGTCCAGTTGGCTTTTGTATATAGAATGGAGGGTGACGTCGTCTTGTCATCTGCTTCAGGCAGCAAAATGTATTGGGTCTGCCCTAACCACCCTGTCCTTTGTTTCTCTAGAGACTAGAAATACTGGAACAGCACATCTGATCCGTAAAGGTTGCCCGAATGTGTCTTTAATGAAATATGTTCAGTTCCCTCAGCCTTCCCTCATAGGTCCTGCATTCTAGACACTTAGGGCACAATCCTATGCATGTTTAGCCAGAAAAAAGTCCTACAGCTCCCAGCACTGGGAGGGGAATGCTGGGAGTTGTCGGACTTTTTTCTGTGTAAACATGCATAGGATTGCACCCTTAGTCACCTTTGTTGTTCTCCTTGAAATTCTCTCCAGTTTTCTGGTATCTTTCGTTGTAGGCTGTGTCAGCCCGAATACAAATCTTCCAGTTGATTGCACATTGGAGTGATTATCTTGAATGTAATAATTCAATGTAATAATATGACTGGGGGTGAGGAATCATAGAATCATAGAATAGTAGGGTTGGAAGGGGCCTACAAGGCCATCGAGTCCAACCCCCTGCTCAATGCAGGAATCCAAGTCAGAGCATCCCTGACAGGTGGCTGTCCAGCCTCGTCTTGAACGCCTCCAGTGTGGGAGAGCCCACTACCTCCCTAGGTAGTTGGTTTCATTGTCCTATTGCTCTAAAAGTCAGGAGGTTTTTCCTGATGTTCAGCCGGAATCTGGCTTCCTGTAACTTGAGCACATTATTCCGTGTCCTATACTCCAGGATGATCGAGAAGAGATCCTGGCCTTCCTCTCTGTGACAACCTTTCAAGTACTTGAAGAGCACTATCATGCTTCTCTTCTCAAGGCTAAACATGCCCAGTTCTTTC
This sequence comes from Heloderma suspectum, assembly GCF_057233095.1. Lineage (NCBI taxonomy): Eukaryota > Metazoa > Chordata > Lepidosauria > Squamata > Helodermatidae > Heloderma > Heloderma suspectum. The sequence goes on along the minus strand of NC_139460.1, from coordinate 38,380,081 downwards.
AGTCTCTCTTCATGGGGCTTTGTTTCCAGTCCCCTGATCATCTTTGTTGCCCTCCTCTGAACCCTCTCCAGTTTGTCTGCACCCTTTGGATTGATGGGCAACTGGTCTTTGTTAAGTGATCTGGAAGATACACCTACACTGCACCCCTTTGGCCAAATCATTAGTTCATACTTCTATACAGCTCTTTATTTATTTAAGAGAATTTATAGGCTACCCTTCCACCCTAGCTAGTGTTCAGGCTTTGAGGAGAAGAAACCCTAAAAATAGTCTAATGCTTTGATTACGGTTACATCCAGACCCTGAGTTCAAACCTGTTCCTTTAAAAGTTGCACAGAAAGTATACTGTCACCAGGCATAGGGATTTGTTTTTAAATCACACTGCAGTGACAGGAAAAGCAGTGTCTGCTAAAATTCTGCCTTCTGTATGTACACAGATCCTACACATATATGTACATATGTATATATGTATATATACTCAGAAGTAAGTTCTATGGAGTTCAATGGGGTTGGAAGAGTGCATAGGATTCCTGGATTCCTCTCAGGATCTGGGCCTGCTACCTGACATCACAATGACCACTTATGATTCGATGAACATGGTACAAGAACTCAATCCCGCACACAACCCCAGCCCTGTGGCTTCCCTGGGAACGGATTCACACATTAGTTACGCCCCTACACAGCATTTACCTCTTCTTAAGTATCAGCGCCCTGCACGGAGACAGCAAAATGAGTATCATCATGTGCAAGGCCACCCACGGCGCCCGCCCCAACGCGCACACGCAAAAGCAGTTGGATCCCCACGTGCAGATGGTCAGCCAGAAAGGCAGCAAATGTAAAGTCGTCACACTCATAGATGCCGATCGACACATCAGGATCAGCTCAACCCGAATCGGCCGCCATGCGTGCAGCGGTCCCCCGCCCGTCCGTCCGTCCGTCCGTCCCCCGGGAAGCTTGTACCCGGGACGGGTAAGGCCGTTACTCACCCTCCGGGCCCCGTTGCTCGAGGAAGGCAAAACTGGCGCCAGGTCAGGCCGAGAACAGCCCCACACCGGCTCCTCCGCCCACGTTAGGCGCACGTCCGGGCCGGCCGAGGCCTTGCGCAGCTTCCGGCGCGTCCTCTCGAAACCGTTCCCCGCTCAAAGCGGCCCGTGCTGCGGCTCGCTCCTCCTCCTCGCTGCGCGGCGAGGCGGGGTTGTGGGAATGGCAGCCGCCGGAGGCGCTGGCTATGGCTTGGGGTTTCTTTTCGCGTAGGTCAGGGCGGACGAGGTTCCCTCGTGTAGAGGTGTGTAAGAAAATTAGGGCGACGAGTATCTCAGCTTATAGATAGGGAGACCCCGAGCTGAGGGAAAGTGGGAGACCTCTTTTCTCCCCAAAAGAAAGCCGAAACGTTTCGTTCTATGGCGGAAACAGTTCCAAGTCCCCCTCACACAAACGCTTCCCTGAAGAAGGGTAGATTTGCCCCGGGTAGATTTACTTGGGAGTAGTTACTTCTGACTCGGAGGAAAGTTGTCCTTGCTGAATTGCTAGCTTGAGGCTGCAGTCCCGTACGCATTTACTTGGGAGTAATTCTGAATCGGTAATGTACAGGATTGCGTTGCAACTTCTGAGACATTTCGCGCCAAACATTTCCCTTGCTTGTTTTTTCCCCCTTGTTTGTTTCATAATCTGAAACCTGTTTCATTCCTATAAGGGTAATAACTCTGATTCCTAAGGTATGTCCTATGCACAGTACCTTATATAATTTGTACAGATACTAATATATAAAGAATGTGCACAGTACTCTTAAGGTACGTTTGTATAAATAGCACTACATAAACAAGCTAATCTTAAACACAACGTGACTTCACAGTTCATTCCTTCTTGTCTTGCTCTCCAGGCATAAGTTTCCAGAATAACTGGATAGTCCTTAAGCAGATACAAACCATTTAAGCGTTGCTCAGGAAATCTTTCTCATCAGAAGATTGGAAGTTAAAGCATTAATAGAATTTTTTGAACCGAGATGGTAGGTGAGAAATGTGACAGGGATCTTGATGTCTATTTAAACACCTGGTGCTTTTAGTTCTTGTAGATGCTTGGGTAATTTGTGTTCCATTGTTAAGCGACACCTTAACTAGAACTCCAGCATTGTGTCTTAAAAATAATGCTGATTAGAAACAAATACTGGGTTGGAGCCAAACTAAGGCTGCAGTTTTATATCTTTTTTTTCTAATCCCCATTGAACTTTATAGGGCTTACTTCTAAGTAGACATGCATAAGATTGCACAGCAAATTAGGTGAATTTGGGTCCCACTGAAAGTAATAGGACAAGTTAGCCATGGCTTAAGTCCCCTTGATTTAATTGGAAACTAGCCATTCAATCCTATGCATTTCTGCCAGGAATTTTTATGTAATAATAATACAAATTTATATTGCGTTCTATACGAGAGCACATTCCAATTAACCCCCCAAAATACAATAATATAAACAAAGTCGATAATTACACATTAAATAAACTACTAATCAAAATGTTAATTACTTACAACCAATCAGTTAAAACAACCAATATACCATCCTGCTAAATTTAGGATTAAGTTAGCCACCTCTGAATAAGTTACTCTTCGTAAAATAATTGTGCAATCCTGTGCATGTCTACTCAGAAGTAAGTCCCATTGGATTCACTGGGGTTTACTCTCCAGTAAATGGGTATAGGATTGCAGCTGAGTCTACTTGCTTTCCAGGGATAAAGTTGGGTGTGAATTCAACCATTCTGAATGAAAGCTATCTAATTTATTTAGGGATTTTTTAAAAACGGCGAAAGTTTGTTGCAAAAAAGGCTCAGACAACATATGTTTTAAATGGTCAAGATGTAAGCAAGGGACTTTATTTTAAAGATTTACATCACTCTTAACATTTTGGGAGGAACACTTATTTTGATATACTAATCTGTACAAATGAAGGTGAAGGTGTCCCCAACCAGTCGTGTCCGACTCTAGGGTGCGGTGCTCATCCCCGTTTCTAAGCCGAAGAACCAGCGCTGTCCGAAGACGCTTCCGTGGTCATGTGGCCGGCATGACTGAACACCGAGGTGCACGGAACGCTGTTACCTTTCCCGCCGAAGCGGTACCTATTTATCTACTTGCAATTTCTTGCTTTCGAACTGCTAGGTTGGCAGGAGCTGGGACTGAAGACAGGAGCTCACTCCGTCACGCGGCACTCGGGTCTACACAGATATTTATCATACTTTCTTCTACTGATTTCCAGGAAGATAGATGGTTCTTGCAGCCCATGTGTAAGACCAGTCAACCCCTTGGCCAAAAATTTCATATTCTCTATATGTGTGTGACTGCATATATGCAAAGTTCTGACTCTTGTGCTGCAGTGGTTATGACTTTATATCACGACCTCAGACTGTACTTTAGGGTTAGCTCTTTTTCTTGAGTGCCTTTAACAGCTGCATGATAGGCAGAATCCAACACAGAGGCTGCTACTCTCCCCTGCCCCAGTGAGGGGAAAGTTGAATTTTTGCCTGTTGTGTAGTTGTAGGCCCAGATTATATGTCAATGTGAAAAGGGACTACCTAGTGTGATCTTTGTGTTTTGATGCGCATATGTGATAATGTGTAAATAGGTAACACCCATTACAATTAATATGTCAGTACTGAACTGAAGCTGATTTTTGGATTCCCCGTTTTTCATGTCTTAATAATACTACTAACTACTCCAAAATGTCTGGATAGGCAGATTTTTCCTGGGAAAGTTAGAGAATGCATTCTAGGGACTCTTGCCTGGATTCCACAAGGACATCTCTGCTGATTTGTCAGCAGGGAATCTAAATTAATCTAAGCCAACATGAAAGGTGATTTTTTTTCCTTTTCAGAAAACCCACAAACAAAATTGCTTAAATTTGTTCACTGTACTTCCGTCATTCTTAGTCATCATTTTCAAGGCCAATAATACATCCAAGAACAACTCTAACATCTCATTAGGTTTTGAAATTGGGCCAGCAAGAGTACACTCTAATTCAGGTGATATGCAGAAAGAAGTCCCATTGTGTTCAGTAAGGCTGCAATCTTATGCACATTTACCTGGGAGTAAATCCAGTTGAACACAATGGGACTTTTTCCTTTGTAAACATGTATAGGATGGTACAGTTAAATCTACCTCCCTTTTGATGGTAATTGCATCTTAAATGGTGAAACTGTTAACAATGCTGTTGAACTAGATTAATTAAATGGCTATTTTGTTATCTTCATTTTAAAATTACAGTTTACTCTACACTGCTTTTATTTAATCTCTTGGAAATAACATTTCCTGATGTATATGTTGAGATGTACTTGTATGGCACATTGTAGCATTTTAAAGGTACAATCCAGCATGGCTGGCTGGGGAATGCTGGGAATTGTAGGGCTTTTTTCTGTCTAAACATGCATAGGATTGCACCCTAAAATGTCTGACACTAATTTGGGAAGCTGCCAAGTTATACATGAAAATAAATTTTAAGTCCTTCTGACATTCAAATAACTTAGTACTGTATTGTCTATAAAACCAAACCCCATAAATGGATTCCAGACTTCTGCATTGGTTGGTTAACGTCGGTTGGTTAATTTTGTTTAATAGGTGCTCTTTATGATGTCTGGTGGTTGAACTGCAAGTATTTCAATGAGGGGGTGATTGTGAATCATCCCAGTACTATTCTGGAACATAAATTATATGCCAATTATTAGGAAATCCAATGTCATATTAGAAAATGTATGTTTGTTGTGGGGCAATAAAAACGTAAGAGCCATGCTGGATCAAACCAAGGGTCCATCTAGTCCAGCGTTCTGGTCAAACAGTAGCCAGCTGTCGACAGCAAACCCACAAGCAGGACATGAGTGCAACAGCACTCTCCTGAACCTTTTCATTGATGAAGGTACTGAAGTAATGACAGGTTACTTGTTTTACTTTTTTTAGGCTTAATCACCAGAGTGTTCCTGTTTAAAAGTATGATTCCAGACAGGCTTTTAAAAGAGACAACTTTTTAGCATTACAAGTTTAGTTCTGAATTATTAAAGATACACAGAAGGAAATGTCTCTTGTGTTAAATAATAAGTCCAAAGGAACATTTGGAAAACATTGAGAAACACTGTGCTTCAAGATAATTTCAAATCAAATACCTGTGTAAAAGCTTTGATACCGTGAAGTAAACAAATTTAAGGTAACTTAACTTAATGGCAGAACAATTCCAACTCCCATATCCAGTTTGCTGGACGAGGTTAGGATTAAGCAAAGGTGCCCTTCCAGAGGAGAGGAACTCCACTGCTGCAAGGCCCCCCACTGTGCCCGATGTAGAACGCTCCCACTGGCAGTGTTCCAGCTGGCAGTAGCAAGCATAAGGTCCCAAAATGCGGCATTGTGGGGACAGGAGGAGCCAGCTTTGAATTTGCCTGGAGCTGGCATAGCTGACTCCCTCACCCAATTGGGGAGAAATGTGAAATAAAAAGTTCTGCTGAGTTTAAAAGCCCAGTAAAATCACCACTCCTGCACCTTCTTCCCTGGCTTGCACAAGCTGGCAGGGCTTGGGACAAGGAGGTAGATTTACTCCTCCTCATTACCACTTGAGATTGCACTGTAAGAAGCGTGATTCTTCTGTGTCTGAAAATGGGTTTTTAATTTTTTTTTCTTTTGCTTGAATCCTGTACCCACTTTCCTGGGATTAAGGGAGCAATCCTACTGGGATAGGTGGTTGCCTCCGGACTCGGAGGCGACCCCCTATCCAATGCAGGGCAGGAGAAGCGCGGAGGGGATCTCCCCTCTGCACTTCAGCCGCCCTGCATTTGTGGCTAGACAGCGGATTTCGAGTGGCTAGCCACGGGAAGGCAGAGCGGGGGAAGCGGCTGCCGGACAACACATAGGATGTGTCGTACTGGCATTTTCGCCTTCCGTGCCCCGGAACACCCCATTTTCGCCTCTCCATGCTCCTCTTAGAATAGTGCAGGGCTATTCTGAGCTGCCTGGAATATCCTCTGGCCGTCTAGCCACTGACTAGCGGCCATAGGATTGCTCCCTAAGTTTCTTTGAACTCAATAGGACTTGCTTCTAAGTAGATATCTATAGGATTGCACAGGAAATCATCAGTGGACCTCAACTTTAGCATGGAATAAGGAGTGTATGATTTCTCCAGAGGAAGGTTAAAGGCAGCAGCGGCACAAGATGACCTGCCACCTCAGGCAGGAGGATGCAAGATGATGCCTCCCCCCCACCCCTGATGAGAGATCGGGCAGGGGGTCCCTCCAGAGAGGTGGCCAGGCCTGAATTCCACACTTTGAGGGGTCCTTCCTCAAAATGCGGCACTGTAGGTGGCCCTGGAGGCTGCCTGTATGGGCGACCTCTGTACAGGCAGTCTGCAGGGCCATCCCTCAGTGCTGTACTTTGAGGAAGGATCCCTCAAAGTACAGCATTTAGGTCTGGACGCCTCTTCGGAGAGGCTGCCCACCCGATCTCTCATCCGGGATTACTCTTCCAGAGTGAGAGATCGGGGGAGGCCGCCTCTCCGAAGAGGTGCGTTGGCTACTTTGTGCAACTGACGCAGCTCTCCAGAGAGGCCACTTACCCACGTGATCTCTTGTTTGGGCATACTCATAAAGCGAGAGATTGGGCAGGCTACTTCTCCAGAGAGCCGACCTGCCCAGTCTCTCACTCTGAGTCCTCTCCCAAGCAAGAGATTGGTCGGACAGTCTCTGGAAAACCCACCCACCTGATGTCTTGCTTTGTGAGATAGCTCAGAGTGAGAGATTTGTGTGGAGGTGGCTTGTCCTCCAAGGAGCCCTGCTTGCCACTCTTCCACTGTGGCATTCACGGCTGCCGTGCCCACAAGGGCCTCCCGATCTGCTGCCCGAGCAGGGGCTTCACCCTGCATCGCAAGGAGGGCCAGCCCTGGTTAAACACCTTGGACAGTTTGGTTGGCAGGATCTTCTGAAGTTCTCCAGACATTTTTCTTGCTGTCTTTCTCAATAGACTTACTGTGCCAAGCTGGCTAGACAGCTTCCTTGGGTGTATAAAACAAAACAGAAAGTTCGGGCATTTAAAAAAAATAAAAGTAAATAGATTTAATTAAATATGAGACTCTTTTGTTCCCCTGAAAGAGGGTCTAGATCTTTTGAGGGACAGTGATGTGCATACCAAGTTTCATTTTGATAGCGGAACAATCAAGGGAAATGTCACATTACAAACAAAGAGTACTAAATGAGCAAATTAAATTAAGGCTTGACTTTGCTCAGCTAGAATACTGAACATAATGTAATCTACTTTCATATGGGTTTACAAAGCTAAAAGGATACTTACAATTTTTATTTTCTTCCAGTTGGCAGTAGTTGTGTGGAACAATTTCTCTAATGTCACACTCATCATGCCGTTTGGAGCTCCGTATGCTATAGGAAAGATCTGCAGAATTAAGGCAATTGTAAAGAATGACTTTTGCCAGGAAATAGTTTAGAGAACAGAGCAGCTCTTGGTCAAGTTCAGGTAAGTCTCATTCCTTCCAGTACTCAACTTGTCTGATCCCAGGCCTATCAACTTGGAAGTAAGGAAGTAATGAAATTTCTGCAAACAGGCAGAGCAGTCCTAAGTGAGGCCCTTCTCAGGGGAATGGAACAGCTTTAGCTCTAGCTGAACCAAAGCCGGCTCTTATTTGTCCCTGAAATACCCCCATTTTGGGGCATGTCACTGACAGTGGGAGAACTGCTGGTATTCACATCTCACCCGTGGAGTGCTCTGAGGGTGCAGTGGGGCCTCTGCTATGGTGGACCCCTCTTGCTGGCAGAGATTAGTGGAGGGGCATGTGGTTAAGACGCTGAACTACAGACTGGAAGGTCAGCAGGATAGCAGTCCGAGAACCAAGTGTTGTGTGACGGAGTGAGCTCCCGTCTTCAGTCCCAGCTTCTGCCAACCTAGCAGTTCGAAAGCAAGAAATTGCAAGTAGATAAATAGGTACCGCTTCGGCGGGAAAGGTAACAGCGTTCCGTGCATGTCGGTGTTCAGTCACGCCGGCCACATGACCACGGAAGTGTCTTCGGACAGCGCTGGCTCTTCGGCTTAGAAATGGAGATGAGCACCACACCCTAGAGTCAGACACGACTGGTTGGGGACACCTTTTTTTACCTTTATCTCCATGGTATCCTATTTCCCCCGTAGTCAAGGGGGGCGGGAATTGTACCTGAAGTATACGAGTGAGTGAGTGTGTGTGTGTGTGTGTGTGTATAAATGTCTCTCACCAAATGGCCAAACAAGGATTTATGTTCAGTGGCTTTCAGGACATATGAAATTTTGAAGGTGTCAGTTGAGGCAGGGGGAGGAAATTGGTCTGCTTGAATTGTTAGCATTTCTTGAAACGGCTACTTTCTTTGGCAATGATAGAACTTGAGTGATAGGTATGCTGAGTGAAGGCAGTGCCAAGCCCTTAGTAGAGTAATTCCTACTGCTACTTCAGTGGACTAACAAGATCTTACAGTGCACTCCTGTACATGTCTACTCAGAAGTATGCCTCATTGAGTTCAATAGGACTTACTCCTGGGTAAGTGTGTATAGAATTACAGCCTTACTCAGTTGATTGTATTACTTTTAATTGGTCAAAGCTGCATAAGTCTGCATATGAATAAAACCATACTTTTGAAGAAAGAAAAATACTTTGTTTTTAGATGTTGTCTGTAGCATCATGCACCATTTTAGAGACATTCCCTCCTGTTTGTAAGAGGGAATGGGAAATGCCTCTTTTAAAAATTGTAGCTGAGGGTGTATTGTGCACACTCATTTACATATCTAGTTTAAAATATATTACTGACTGTTGTAAGGTTGCTTCCAAGCTTTATTATTATATAACATAATTTCATATTATTATTATTATCATCATCATCATCATCATCATTACTATAAGACTACTTAGTAAGATTTTTGGTTGGTTAAACTGTTAAGCTTTATTATTACTATTATATTTAACTTAAGGGCAATATATAGTTACTGGGAATGAATTGTAGGCCTGCTTCCTTGTTATAAGACTGATGATATATTGAAATGTAAGGTTGATTATTCAGTTGTAATATTGTTAATGTTATAGGTAGAGTTTGTAAAGGAGAATGGGATCTGAAGCCTGTGTGTACTGGAGTTTAAATTTAACCATTTAAAAAAGAAAAAGAAAAAAATTACTCTTTTTTTCTTCTTCTTTTCCTTTCTTCTCCTTTTCATTATTGTTGTGTCTTCCTAAGAATATTGTATTGTTGGGAAATTGTAGTTATTGATCAGGTTGTTGGTATTGTTTATTTCATTTATAAAGACAAAAATAAAGTATTTTTTTTTAAATGTAGCTGCCATTTCTAACTTTTATAATTACTCTTATTGATTAACCTTAAAATATTTTGTCCAGTTATTCAGGGACACCTTTTTAGTTGATCCAAAGACTTTTAGTCAATTAATCAGTGAAATTAATTACGTATTGTAGCCCTAATTACTCATATTTAAAATTTAATGTTACATTTAATCTTTGAGCTGAAATTCTGATTCTCCAGAATCGGGCCTCTGGCAAATATGAACCCATTAAATTACACATTATATCTTTAACTTTCTTGTGCCCCGCAGATTCTGTTGCGCAAGCGGTGGGTCCCACCAATTTTGTTGCACAAGCAGGACCCACCACCTGCACAACAAATATTTAGTGCTTCCCAGAGGAAGCCCTGAAACAAGCGGAAACACTTGTTTATCAGTTGGGACAGGTTGGCAGACCTCCCTTATGTGAGCTCCACCAACTTGCCCATTCCAGAAACTTGTGTTTTCGTTTGTTTCCAGCTGGGCCCAAAAGCTTTAAACCTTTGTTCTGCAAGTGGTGGGTGCCGCTTGTGGACAGGAATTGGTGAGGTGCAAGAAAATTGGTGGTGGTGTAAGTGCCCCATTGGACTCTGCCTAAGGTGTTTATTGTTACACAGCCTTTATTTCCCAAATGATTTCTATAAACTATGTAATAAGACTTTTATAAAAAGACGAAGATGTAAAATTATTGGAACTTTATTTGATTTGTACCCTGCCTTTCTACAAAGAAAAATGGCACTCAAGAAATCATAAACCTATGGAGGATTTTTTTTAATCCTCTCTGTAAGATTCCCAGCATAGTTATTTATCCCATTCCTTATTACAATTATTGATATAGTGTATTTTTTTACTGATACACATTTAGAGATGCTCCAAGTCATGCTCAGTTTCCCAACATGTGAGCAGAGTCACCATATGGAAGAAAATGTGCATTCTTGACAGTTTGGGTTTTGTTCTGTTGAGTTCTGTGTTTCTGGGCTTGTTCTGGTTAGATGCTGTAGCAGTCAATTAATGTAGTTCTAATCTAAAACCCACATGTGAAAGAAACACTAGGTTATTCTGCCACTGCCACCAGATGTGACGGAACAGCATGTGGGTTATCCCGTCTGTTTCTGTTTGTCTAAATTAACTTTGAGGCTTGGGCCTATAGAGCACACTGCCGCAGTTTTTAATATAGTTAATTAGACCTCACTATTTGGGAATGCTGCCTTAACTATAAAAACTTTTAACTGCTGCAACTAGAATATGCCCTCTGTACTTAAAAGAAACTCAGTTGCCTGGTTCCCATGGCATAGGATTGACACCACCACTACCGACAACCTTTCAAAATGAAGAAAAAATAAGATGTTCATTAATGGAAATTATTTACAGAAGTGAATGAAATGTCACTCTTTCCCAGCTAAATAAAATCTCAATAGTTTTTCCTTCAGACCAGTTTTCCCTAAATTCCACCCCACAAACAGGAACAGGTTTAGGAGGTTCCTAAGCTTCCTTACAGACAGGAATAGGTGCTGTTGGCCATTTATATTGTACAGCAGTCTTCCTCCGCCTCCAGTTCTTCCTGCTTCTTCTGGCTTCTAGGATGATTCAGATATTTTAGGGACTAGTTTCTGATGTTCCCTCTGGTCAGATATAAAATAGGAACCTAATATATATAATGTATAACTTGGTTTGCTCAAAAAATTATCAAGTTTGGTATATTAAATTTAAAAGTAAAGTTTTTTCAGACAGTGGCCCAGTTCGCACAATCACCTTAGCTCAAACAAGCCACAGTGCCATCTGCCTAATTACCTGTCCAGCTGCGGCTTGCCTTGTTGTCTGAACCTGGGCAGCATGGCTTGTTAGAAGGGGAAACAACCCTCAAATAACTTTTGACAAAGTGCCCCATGATATCCTGATGAGCAAACTAGCTCGAAGTGGGCTAGATGAAACAACGATCATGTGGATCCACAGTTGGCTACAGAATCGGACCCAAAGAGTGCTTATCAATGGGACCTTCTCAAGCTGGGGAGAGGTAACGAGTGGGGTACCGCAGGGCTCAGTCCTGGGCCCAGTGCTCTTCAATATTTTTATTAATGACTTGGAGGAGGAGATGCAGGGAATGCTGATCAAATTTGCAGATGACACAAAATTGGGAGGGATAGCTAATACTTTGGAAGACAGAAACAAAATTCAAAGTGATCTGGATAGACTGGAGTGCTGGGCAGAAAACAACAGAATGGCATTTAATAGGGACAAATGCCAAGTTCTGCACCTAGGAAAAAGAAACCAAATGCACAGTTACAAGATGGGGGATACGTGGCTCAACCACACTACGAGCGAGAAGGATCTTGGAATTGTCGTCGATCACAAGCTGAATATGAGCCAACAATGTGATGTGGCTGCAAAAAAGGCAAATGCTATTTTGGGCTGCATTCATAGAAGCATCGCTTCCAAATCCCGGGAAGTACTAGTTCCCCTCTACTCAGCACTGGTTAGGCCTCATCTGGAGTACTGTGTCCAGTTCTGGGCACCACACTTTAAGAAGGATGCAGACAAGCTGGAGAGGGTTCAAAGGAGGGCAACAAAGATGATCAGGGGACTGGAAACAAAGCCCTATGAAGAGAGACTGAAAGAACTGGGCATGTTTAGCCTTGAGAAGAGAAGACTGAGGGGAGATATGATAGCGCTCTTCAAGTACTTGAAAGGTTGTCACAGAGAAGAAGGCCAGGATCTCTTCTCGATCATCCCAGAGTGCAGGACACGGAATAATGGGCTCAAGTTACAGGAAGCCAGATTCCGACTGAACATCAGGAAAAACTTCCTGAGTGTCAGAGCAATACGGCAATGGAACCAATTACCTGGGGAGGTGGTGGGCTCTCCCACACTGGAGGCCTTCAAGACGAGGCTGGACAGCCATTTGTCAGGGATGCTCTGACTTGGATTCCTGCATTGAGCAGGGGGTTGGACTCGATGGCCTTGTAGGCCCCTTCCAACCCTACTATTCTATGATTCTATGATTCTATGAACTCATGGCCTGTTGCTTGTTTACACTACAGTGATCGTGTGAACCAAGCCACTAATTGCAAACTTACTAAATGACTTTACTTTTAAAAGTTTCTAATTTTTAAAGATAATTTTATGAGCAAACCAAGTCATACATAATGTAATATATGTTCTTAAAGCAGCCTTCCCCAACCTGGTGCCCACCAGATGTTTTGAACTACAACACCCAGCATTCCTAATCATTGGCACTGCTGCCTGAGGCAGATGTGAACTGAAGTCCAAAATATCTGGAGGGCACCAGGTTGGGGAAGGCTGTCCTAAAGCAACAAAGTGACTTTAGATTTGTGAAGTGTGCTAAAAAAAAAAAAGTATTGCTTATATTTTTCAATTTTTCCCAAATTTCTGTGTCCCCCCTCAACCCAGGTTTTTTTCCACTGCTTCAGAATTTCTGGACATTTTACATTTCTTGTAAGGGGTGGGTGGGGGGGCTAGACTTTGCCACTTTGTTCCACAGGATCCAAACTCTTCCTCAGATTAACAGCTGCTCTGGAATTGTTCAATATTTGAACAAGCAAGTAAGTTTTTATGGAGTTTGACTCTGAGTAGGGAAGCTTTCTCCTGATGGGTTTCTCTCAGCCCTTGCTCTGCTACACTCAGGCTGAAAGCCTTCCCTTGGTTTCTTCTTCAAGGGCTTCTCTAAACCTCCTGGCTCTTGGAAATAAAGAGAAAAGGGTTCATTTCATCAGATATTGTATAAGACTAAGCATTTCCTCTGAATGAACTGATTATTTTGCCCCTGAAGGAAAATCATAGGAACTAAGAAGAGCCATGGTGGATGAGACCAAGGGTCCTACTAGTCCAGTATTCTGTTTACACAGTGGCCGACCTGCTGCCAGTGGGAAACCCACAAGTAGGCAATAGCACCCTCCTGCTCATGTACCCCTGCATACTGCCTCTGATACTGGAAGTAATATATAGCTCTCATGAATAGTAGTCTTGCCTTGAAATTGCAGAGATGACTTAGTGGATAAAGTAGCAGTTACAGGAACTCTGGGGGAAAGTGACCATGTTGTACTTGAGTTCTTGGTTCTAAGGGAAGCAAAAGCTGAGTGTAGTCAAACGCGTACCCTGGATTTTAGGAAAGCTGATTTTCATAAACTCAGAACAATGATCAGTAAGGTCCCATGGCAAGCGACGCTAACGAGAAAAGGAGTCCAACATGGGTGGGAGCTTTTAAAAAAGGAAATTCTCAAGGCACAATCACAAACAATTCCAACAAGAAGAAAAGGTGGAAGACAACAGAAGAAGCCAATGTGGCTTCACAAAAAGCTTAGTGATGACCTGAAAACAAAAAAGGACACATATAGGAAGTGGAAAGAAGGCCAAGTAACAAAGGAAGAGTACAGGCAGGTAGCACAGAATTGCAGGGGTGGCGTCAGGAGGGCTAAAGCTGAGAACAAGCCAAGGTTAGCGAGGGATGCTAAAAACAACAACAAGGCTTTCTTCAGCTATGTTCATAGTAAAAGGCAGAGGAAAGAAATGGTGGTTCAGCTATTAAATAAGGATGGCAAAACGATAACAGATGACAAAGAAAAGGCAGAGGTGCTCAATTCCAACTTTGGCTCAGTCTTCTCCCAAAAGAGGGGCTATGACCCCCCCTAGCAAAGGCGAAGTACAGGCTGAAGGGGCAGGATTGCAGCTTGAGATCGATAGGCATATGGTCAAGGAACACTTAATTACTTTGAATGAGTTCAAATCTCCAGGGCCAGATGAACTGCATCCTAGAGTAATAAAGGAACTAGCAGAAGAACTCTCAGAACCGCTGTCTATTCTCTTTGAGAAATCATGGAGGACGGGGGAAGTGCCAGATGACTGGAGGAGGGCTAATGTTGTCCTTATCTTCAAAAAGGGTAAAAAGGAGGAACCTGGGAACTACAGACCAGTCAGTCTGACATCAATCCCAGGGAAAATTCTGGAGCAGATGATAAAGCAATCCTTCTGGAAGCACCTTGAAAACAATACAGTGATTACTTGAAGCCAACATGGATTTGTCAAAAACAAGTCCTGCCAGACAAATCTGATCTCATTTTTTGATCAAGTCACCTCCCTTGTGGACCGTGGGAATGCTGTAGACATCATATACCTCGACTTCAGCAAAGCTTTCGACAAAGTGCCCCATGATATCCTGATGAGCAAACTAGCTCAGAGTGGGCTAGATGAAACAACGATCCGGTGGATCCACAGTTGGCTACAGAATCAGACTCAAAGAGTGCTTATCAATGGGACCTTCTCAAACTGGGGAAGGGTAATGAGTGGGGTACCGCAGGGCTCAGTCCTGGGCCCAGTGCTCTTCAACATTTTTATTAATGACTTGGAGGAGGAGGTGCAGGTAATGCTGATCAGATTTGCAGATGACACAAAATTGGGCAGGATAGCTAATACTTTGGAAGACAGAAACAAAATTCAAAGTGATCTGGATAGACTGGAGCGCTGGGCAGAAAACAACAGAATGACATTTAATAGGGATAAATGCCAAGTTCTGCACCTAGGAAAAAGAAACGAAATGCACAGTTACAAGATGGGGGATACGTGGCTCAACCACTCTACAACCAAGAAAGATCTTGGAATTGTTGTAGATTACAAGCTGAATATGAGCCAACAATGTGATGTGGCTGCAAAAAAGGCTAATGCTCTTTTGGGCTGCATTAATAGAAGCATAGCTTCCAAATCCCGGGAAGTACTAGTTCCCCTCTACTCAGCACTGGTTAGGCCTCATCTCGAGTACTGTGTCCAGTTCTGGGCACCACACTTTAAGAAGGATGCAGACAAACTGGAGAGGGTTCAGAGGAGGGCAACGAAGATGATCAGGGGACTGGAAACAAAGCCCTATGAAGAGAGACTGAAAGAACTGGGCATGTTTCGCCTTGAGAAGAGAAGACTGAGAGGAGATATGATAGCACTCTTCAAGTACTTGGAAGGTTGTCACAGAGAGGAAGGCCAGGATCTCTTCTTGATCATCCCAGGGGGCAGGACATGGAATAATGGGCTCAAGTTACAGGAAGCCAGGTTCTGGCTGAACATCAGGAAAAACTTCCTGACTGTTAGAGCAATACGACAATGGAACCAATGACCTAGGGAGGTGGTGGGCTCTCCCACACTGGAGGCGTTCAAGACGAGGTTGGACAGCCATCTGTCAGGGATGCTCTGACTTGGATTCCTGCATTGAGCAGGGGGTTGGACTCGATGGCCTTGTAGGCCCCTTCCAGCCCTACTATTCTATGATTCTATGAAATATATTGCCCCCACAATAAACTGATTTCTGTGCCTTTGAGGTCTCCCCCCCACCCACCCCCGTACCTATGTGTTCCCTCACTTCTTTCTGCTGGCTTTTGAGGCCAAAGCTGAGGTCAGTTTCAGCCTTTAAAACTCATGAGCTGACTTCATAGGAAGGCAAAAGCTCCAACTGCTTAAACTTAGAGCAGCTTAAATTAGAACTGAACAATTCTGTGGGACCTATAATGGAGCACACTTATGTTTATGGCATGGGAATTTTGGTCGCATTTTGGTTTGAATCCCTAAGGAGCAATTTATGCTTCATGTGACAGACAACTGCACTCTTGTGCACCACTTGTTCACTGCTGAATACTGATGAAATTTGGTGGGGACCCCGACATAGCTGAGGAGTCATGACAATTCGTGACTTATGATCAATATGCTAGGTTTTATTCAGGTTGCATTGTTATATTGTGGTTTTAAGGCTTTTATATCTTATATTGTTTTATTGTGTGCTTTTTCATTTTATTTTTGCGTGCTTTTTTATTTTATTTTTTGTGAACCTCCCAGAAAGCTTTGGCTATTGGGTGGTATAGAAATAAATAAATAAAATAAAGGCACAATCCTATGGCCGCTAGACACTGTTTAGAGGGCCATAGAATATCTGGTTTTCCAGGATCCAACATCGGGAGCCTGCGCTCCATGGTCGGTTCCCAAAAAAATACCTCCTCCCACTTCTGCGCTGCCTCAGAGGAACAGCCCCATGCTCTGCACTTGCAAGAGGAGCGTGGAGCGGCCAGAAAGGGGAGTTCTGGGGTGGGGAGGGCAGAAATGCCTCTATGACACATCCAATGTGTCATATAGCAGCCTCCTCCCCTGCTTTGCCCTCCCGTGGCTAGATAGCTGCAATTGGCTGTCTAGCCGAAAATGCAGGGCAGGAGGCGCGCGGAGGGAATGATCCCCTCTGTGCTTCTCCTGCCCTGCATTGGATAGGCGGTTGCCTCTGAGTTCGGAGGCAGCTGCCTATCTGAATAGGATTGCACCCTAAATATTATGGTGTTCCTGGGGGATGTGATACACAACTGCTGCTTAAAACATATTGGCCCTTGGATAGTTTTGTCTGTCTTGAGTATGGTAGAGCATTGAGCACCTCTTTATTTGGTATGTTCAGGCCACTATTTGTGTGTGATTAAATCAAATCATATGTAATGAAAAAAGATTCATTATTAATTAATGTATATCTAGTTGTATAATGAGATCTCTGGAGATGTAAATATTAATGTATTAATTTCTTCATGATGACCTTCTAATCTTGGTAGATGAATCCTATATATTTTATGCTTTTTCTGCATACCAGGTAATGGGTTGGATCTAGACTTCGTTATCCTCGGAGTAGTCGCACTGAAATCAGTGGGACTGCTCTGTGACTAAATCTGGATCCAACCTACTGTCTTTCAGAAAATGATCAGCGTGTTTTAGGGGCAAACTACATGTTGTGTGTAATGAAGCCCTCATTTTTTTCTCTAGGAAAAGCAGAATATGTGACTTGAAAAATCTGGTTGGCAGATTATTCAGCAAAATTCTCTTGGGTGGCTTCACCTATCTCGAAGTGTAAAGCCAAAACATTTACTATCAAGAAACTTTTATAAAAGTAGTTTGATCAAAATAAGAGCTTTCTAGAATGTGTGGCTGTCATTTACTAAGTGACAACAATTAATTTCCCCTTTTCCTACTGATATTTTTTTATACGTCCTCTGTTCTACAGTATATCCATATATATGGGCTATACTGTAATGGTTATCTTTTATTTGAAAATTATAGTAATTTATGTGAAATTCCTGTCATGAATTATTCTGCAGTTTCAAGAAGCATTACTTATTAGGTGATGATGGGCAAAAGAGAACTCAAACTAATTTGTCAAGTATCCATCCTTTACATTTGTGTTTTATGTATACTCAACAGAATTAAGTATAGACCAGAAATGTGAACCACAAGTTTATATGTTAATTGGACTTCATATAATTTTCCTTGCATGGGCCCAGCTTTGCAGACTGCAAGCACCACGTGTAGAGAATTCATAAAGTCAATCCTTATTCACATAACTATTCTCACCTTATACAAATGCAAGACAAGCCACATGGAAGCTCTATGTAAATCGAACAGACACATTATTTTGTAATGTGCAAGTCTTATAGTAGCATCTACCTTTTCCTAAATTTCTTCATCTCTGTTTCCAATATTCTCTTCTCAGTCTGAGGTGACCAGTAATTATTTTAATTAAAGGTGAGTTCATGCCTGCTGCTTTGTGACTTGATTACAGTGATAACTTCTGTAGAGTCTAATTGATAGTCTGGGTATGCTAGATGCTGTAGCTTAGTGGGCATTGATGTATTCGGAAATCTCTGTTGGAAATCCATTGAGAGCCCATGTAAGAGCAGTGTGTGTATGGGGTGGGGGGTCGGGGGGCGACATGTGTAACAGCCATTATTGGTCAAACACATCACATGAAGTTTTCATGCTTCTCTCTGTTTCTTCTGGTGTGAATGGTGTTGCAGAGAAATAGAAACAGGCATGAGGGAACCCCAGGGTTTGGAGAAGTACAAAAAAAATCTTTATTGGGAAAAAACCTAATGGGCTGGGGACCAAAAACAGCCCGATAAGGACTGAGTGTGCTCAGTGGGCACAGAATTCTGACTGGAAGGGGGGAAATGGAAAACTGAGGGGGCATTCAGACAGAGGGGTCCTAGTGCTAACTGTCAAAGGCCTTGTGCAGCTATTCCATCTTTTCCTCAACTAATTTTTTCTGGTAAGAAGAAGGATGGAAGAATTTTTGGGAAAACACAGGAGGGTTGCAAATCGAAGCCAGTGTTGTCTGGATCCCCTGTAAAATTCTGTGTCTGCGACAGGGTGATTGTATGATAAAAGCCTCATTTGGAAGCACCCAGTCTGGGAAGAGAAATGGAATGGAGTATCCTGGAGAAAAGCACTGAACAAGAACACTGCAATGTTTTGTTGGGGTTCCATTTGTTTCACCTAAAGCACAGTGGTTTCCAATTAAAATAATGTGTGTTGAGCATTGAATGTTGAGTGGCATGTGTGTGTAAATTGTCCCTATTGCCCCTGTGTAGACTGCTAATTTCTTTGTCATGCACTGTTTCCTTTTAAGCTCTTTCATAAAGATAGCAACTTCATTTGGTCTTGTCCACCTCTTCTTTGAGCAGCTTACTAATTTCTCTGTAGAGAAACTTGCATAGCTCATGAGATAGGTAGATGCACAATCGGAATACCCACAACTGATATTGATATTTGTGGGGAGGAAAAAAGTGCCAAGAATAAGCTAAAAATTAAGTGTTTAGTTGGTGGCTAAATTTACTTCTGAAGTTAAATTAGCCATTCATCTGCTAACCTAGCTTTTTATCATTCATTTAATCACCATCTTTCCTGTACACAACACAAAATCAGCTCTGCGAGGCTCTTTCATAGACCTGATTTAGGCTGCAATCCTAAATGTTTTGGGCTCAGTGGAACTTACTTCTGAGTAAATATGCATAGGATTGAACTGTAACATGTGAATTTCCCCAAGTGTGCTTACTAGTGAAACCCATTAAATCTGTGACAAATACATATGCTAAACAAATCTACTTCCAAATAAATATGCAAAGGGTTAGGATGTAAATCTTATTGCTGGAATGAGTACTGGGGATGAATCTCTTATTGTCTGTGGATTCCTCTTATATTGGGTATTTTGAAATTAAAATACTAGCTTAAAAGGGTTATGGCCAGAGGCCAGGATTCATCAGAATTGTATTTGTCACCCAAAGCTTTCCCCAGTATCTTATTTGTCATCCTAAAGACACTGTATTGCGTTATTTTCCATTCTGATTTCCAAATTCTCTTTAGAGTTAACTATCATTTACCTTATATAATTTAAATGAAAAACCCACATAGCATGAGCTTGGAAGTAAAGATTGTGTGACCTTTAATTGTTAATTGGGCGAGTAGTACTGTTAATACTAATATACTTTTTCCAGTTTTCCTCTATGTACCAGGATTCATTACGGTCAAAGGATGGTGCACTTTGCAGAGCTGACAGTGCCAGGAACTGTTGAATCGCCACAAGTATATAATCCCATGTCATGTAGTTGGGGTTATGCAAGTTAAAACCTTCTCCAGACATGTCTGTGCTGGAATGAGGAAGATGGAGCCAAACAATACAGATCTGTTCATTATTTGCTTCATAATTTCTTTCCTAGTGATTGGAGTAGCTGATGATCTTCTGTGTGCCCCTATGTCAGACATGAAACTACAAATGAAGAAACTTGAAAATGAAGAAACTGTAATGTATATACTAGGGGTAGACAATCCTCAGGCCACATGCAACCCTCTGCTGTTTCCCATGCAGCCCGCTGAGCCCCAGAAAGCCCCACCCCAGTTTTCCCTCAACTGCGCTGAGCTGAAAAGATTGTTGTTCTAGCACTGCTATTAGCACCAATAAGGTGTGTGTGTGTGTGTGTGTGTGTGTGGTGATGAATTTGCCACCTGTTTTATAAAGAAAAATTGCTTACATTTAGCATGACTGTGCCTCTAGTTTGCTGGCAAAGTCTATAAACTCAGGATATGGGAGATTCAGCCTTGTTTTGTTGGTTGAGCAAAATGAGGCCTTTTCTAGTTTAACATGCATTCTGTGTGTGTGTGTGTCTTTGCTTTGTACTATGAGTCATACAAGCTGGACACATGGAGTATCACAGCTGTGTTATGAATAAATTGCATTCAATCTGAGGCTGCTGAGAAGACCAAGGTACTACTGTGATTCCCAGTGCCCCGCTTATAAATGTGACTGGGAAAAGTTCAACTTTGTTCAGTCGTTAAGTCGTGTCCGACTCTTTGTGACCCCATGGACACAAAGCCAGGCCTTCCTGTCCTCCGCTCTCTCCCAGAGTGTGCTCAAGTTCATATTCATCGCATTGGTGATGCTATCTAGCCATCTCATCCTCTGCTGTCCTCTTCTCCTTTTGCCTTCAATCTTTCCCAGCATCAGGGTCTTTTCCAGTGACTTTTCTCTTCGCATTAGGTGGCCAGAATATTTGAGCTTCAGCTTCAGTATCTGTCCTTCCAATGAGCACTCAGGGTTGATTTCCTTTAGGATGGACTGATTTGACCTCCTTGCAGTCCAGGGGACTCCTAAGAGTCTTCTCCAGCACCACAGTTCGAAAGCATCAATTCTTCGGTGCTCAGCCTTCCTTATAGTCCCGCTCTCACAGCCATACGTTGCTACTGGGAAAACCATAGCTTTGATTATATGAATCTTTGTCGGCAAGGTGATGTCTCTGCTTCTTACTATGCTGTCTAGGTTTGCCATAGCTTTCCTCCCAAGGAGAAAGCATCTTTTAATTTCATGGCTACAGTCACCATCTGCGGTGATCTTGGAGCCCCAGAAAATAAAATCTGTCACTGCTTCCATTTCTTCCCCTTCTATATGCCAGGAAGTGATGGGACCAGATGCCATGATCTTCGTTTTTTTAATGTTGAGTTTCAAACCAGCTTTTGCACTCTCCTCTTTCACCCTCAACAAGAAGCTCTTTAGATCCTCTTCGCTTTCTGCCATTAGGGTGGTATCGTCTGCATATCTGAGGTTGTTGATAATTCTCCCGGCAATCTTAATTCCGACCTCTGATTCATCCAACCCCGCATTTCTCATGATGTACTCTGCATATAAGTTAAATAAGCAGGGCAACAATATACAGCCTTGTCGGACTCCTTTCCCAATTTTGAACCAATCGGTTGTTCCATGTCCGGTTCTTACTGTTGCTTCTTGACCCTCGTACAGGATTCTCAGGAGACAGGTAAGGTGGTCTGGTACCCTCATCTCTTTAAGAATTTGCCAGAGTTTGTTGTGATCCACACAAAGGCTTTAGCGTAGTCAATGAAGCAGAAATAGACGTTTTTCTGGAATTCTCTTGCTTTCTCCATGATCCAGCGAATGTTGGCGATTTGATCTCTAAAAGTTCATCTTATAAGATAACAATTACACACAAGTTACCTTGGTCTTAAAGCAAACTTAACCATTAGCACATATGAAAAGAGTTAAGGATTCAGCACAATCAACATCTATAGTTACATGGTAGTCTGTCTCCCAAAGTACAATAGGGCGTACTTTCTAGTATGTATGTTTAGGATTGCAGTCTAAGATGAGGATGATTGTACATCCTCTGGCAACAGAGGGTCACCATGTTAGAAATCCTGGTTTGAAAACACTATATACAACGTTTGTTGTTGTTTATTCGGTCAGTCGCCTCCGACTCTTCGTGACCTCATGGACCAGCCCACGCCAGAGCTTCCTGTCGGCCGTCGCCACCCCCAGCTCCCCAAGGTCGAGTCCATCACCTCCAGAATATCATCCATCCACCTTGCCCTTGGTCGGCCCCTCTTCCTTTTGCCTTCCACTTTCCCTAGCATCAGCATCTTCTCCAGGGTATCCTGTCTTCTCATTATGTAGCCAAAGTATATACAACATAGGTCTTTAAAATATTCCTGCAAATAGTACTGGTGTTCTGCCTAGACATTATGACATATTCCTAGCTATAGTTATATATTTCCTAGTGTTATATGTACCAAATGTGGGAGACTCAGGTGGCACATCCAGGAGGCTAATTGTTTGGGGACATGCAGTGGGCAGAATACTCATTCCTATTTAGATGTGCAAGGTGACCAAAGACTATTAATATCACATCAGTATTGAATTGAGAGGAGGCTCTTATCTCATTGTAAAGGGATTTCTCACTACCTGTCAATTGTGCATGAGTCAGATTGTTTTTGCCTTATTTACCTTGTGTTTAACCTTCTCAAAGTGTGGCATCACTGATTTTAGCTGAAGAGTTAATTCTCAATTATGGTTATATGGGAGGCTGCTTAAATGTTTTGACAGCAGTTCCACACAGGGATTGTAATGTTTGGATTGTCCCAAATGCATGGAGAGTCCCTACCAACATTATTGGCTCCTAAGGATGTGGGACACTGATACAGAGAGGGTGCTTCCAGACAGAGAGTTCCTAGTGCAACCAATCACTGCCTAAAAGAGGCAGCAGTGAGACCACTCCTGAAGAATTCCTCTCTGGACCAAGAAGATCTAAGAACTATAGGCCAGTGGTAAATGTTCCTTTCCTGGGCAAGGTCCTTGAGCAGGTGGTGGCCAACTAGCTCCAGACTCTCTTAAATGAGACCGATTATCTGGATCCATTTCAGTCTGGGTTCAGGCCGGTTTTTGACACAGAAACAGCCTTGGTCGCCCTGTATGATGAAGAGAGATAGAGGGAGTGTGACCCTGTTGATACTCCTAGATCTCTCGGTGGCTTTTGATACCATCAGCCATGGCATTCTTCTGGTGTGACTGTCTGAGCTGGGAGAGGGGGGTACTGCATTGCAGTGGTTCTGTTCCTATTTGGATGGCTAGCTCCAGAAGGTGGTGCTTGGGGAATATTGCTTGGCCCTGTGAATTTTACAGTATGATGTTACTCGGGTTGGTTGTGTTCCCCATGCTATTTAACATCTACATGAAACTGCTGAATGGGGTCATTTGAGGTTTTGAAGTGTGTTGCCATCAGTATGCTGATGACATGCAGCTCTGCTTCTCCTTTTCATCTTCATCAGGTGAGGCCGTGAATGTGCTAGATGGGTGCCTGGCTGCAACAACGAACTGGATGAGGGCTCAATCCAGACAAGACTGAGATGCTGCTAGTGGGTGGTTCTTCTGACCAGATGGAGGATGCTCAACCTGTTTTGGATAGGGTTGTACTGCTCTTGAAGGAGCAAGTTTGTAGCTTCAGGGTTCTCCTGGAGCCATCTTTGTCACTTGAGGCTCAGTTGGCCTCAGTAGTATGGAGTGCTTTCTACCCGTGTCAGCTGGTGGCCCAGCTATGCCCCTATCTGGACAGGGCTTGTGTAATCTATGTTCTGGTAACCTCCAAGTTAGATGACTGCATTGACCTCTATGTGGGGCTGCCCTTGAAGACTGTTCAGAAGCTGCAGCTTGTACAAAATGTGGCAGCCAGATTAATAACCGGGACCAGAAGGTCTGAGCATATAACACCAATTTGGGCACTCTGGCGTTGGCTGCCTGTGTCCGAGCCTGCTTTAAGGGGTTGATTTTAACCTATAAAGCTTTAAATGGCTTGGGACTGAATACCTGACAGAGCGCCTCTCCTGACATGAACCTACACGAACACTACAATCAACATCTGAGGCCGTCCTCCAAGTGCTACCTCCAAAGAGGCTCAGAAGGTGGCAACAAGGTCTTATCAGTGGCCTGCCGATTATGGAATGATCTCCCACTGAGGCCCACCTGAGGCCCAACCTAGTGGGCTGTGCATAAGGGTATTTGGGGAGTCTACCATGAGTCAGTGGGAATGGTAAAACCCCAAATATAAATTGTCTGATAAACCTAAAGCAATTTAACATACTAAAATTTAATAAAATGAATGACAACCACTTGTCATTCATCCTAGAGCCTTGCATTTTGACATAACATTGAAAGATATGAGCAGGTTTGCGCCTTGAACAATTAGATCAAATACTAATTAAACCCTTCCCCTTGTATCTCTGAAAGGAATAAAGAGCGTATGTTTTTAAAAAGAATGTTCAGCAAGTGAATGTGTAATATCCTGTGGCTACAGCTCTGCTACTGTGGCAGCAGTTTTAAACTTGTTTAAAATATCAGCCTACAATATATTTCAAAAGAAACTCACTCCTGTGACTATGAATATCCTGCATTCCTGAAACCCACACCTGACCTGCAAGCATGACAGCAGATTGTGAAACTCCTCTAAAATCGAGGGATATCAGACAATGTTTCCTGCATTAGTGCAGTATGTGTATAGCTTACTTCGTTGTAAAAGTTTGCTGTGAGCTGTCCTTGTAAAAAATAGTGCATAAGAAAGCATTAAGAGAAAGTGGCTTTTAGCAACACTATGTACTGAATTTGTAGCAGCCTCTCACTAATAAGTGTGTAAGTGGACCTCGATTTATTCATATAGAAACGGGACTAGCTGTTGCATGACTATTGTGCTACTTTCCTTACCTGTTGGGATAAACTATCCAAGGTAGTTAATTGGCACGTTGTGTACTTTTCAGGCCCCTGGGCCATTTAGTTAGTTAGTATAGGGAAGTAGTGTTAAAGAATTACTTATTATTTTTTCTGCCTCTAACAGCAGCGACTAGATCGGTATACGGGTTGGTTTCAGAACCCTTTATACAGGCTACGGGGGTGCTTACTTGGCGGTAGGAATGGCTATGCAACTAAGGCAACCAACCTCCTTTTGCCTATGCCGAGCGTTATGTGATTGCCTATGAGCCGCTCTCTTCATACATAGCGCTACAGCAGTAGTCTCAACCTCAGAGCTGTGCATCCCGCCTCAGCCATCTCCCTTTCGCTCAGTTTTATATTTGCGCGCCCTTTCAATCCCTGGTGACGTGTCTCCCGCCGTGTCCAATCCCCAGCCGCCTCTGGTCAGGACAATGGAAGGCGTTCCTCCAACCAGCTTAGCTCCTGCCTCGGCGGCGGCCAATGGAAAGAGGGCTGTGTTGAGAGTAATGTTACCAGTGCCGAGAGAGTGAGGAGGCTGCGTATCGATCCCGCTCACAGCCATTGCAGTGCATTGGGCTACATACGAGATCCAGGCAGCCTTGGGCGGCCAGTGCGAGTGTGCGACTTGTGTGAACCGAGATCCCCGAGTGCACGGGAGTGTAGCACGGGGTGAGTATCTTGCGGGCTCGTCGGGAGACCAGAACGCTCCGAGCCGGAGGAACGGTGCAGGCTTCGGGGTGCGTGCGAGGGGCAAGGTTCGCTCCTCGCGCGCACACACAAAGCGGGGGGGGGGGTTGAGGGTGGGATTGAGCACCCACTTTTCACAGCCCCTTGGGCGCCGGGTGTGTGTGTGTGTGGCGGAAGGGCAGTGAAACGTGCCTTGCAAAAAGACCACCCCGAGCCCTCCAGCTGGGGAGTTTGAGAAGTGGGCGAAGGGGACCATAAATGCCGGAAAAGCCGCCTGCTTGTGCTCGGATAGATACATATATATAGTCATGACCAGGATCGGCGCTGAACAGCCGCGTGGATGGGCGGCGGCGTGGAGGCTTGATCCTGTTCGGCCCGGCGACCGGCGTAAAGCGGGCTGAGTGTGAACAAGCCGCGTACATAGCACAGCCTACATAGAGCCATTGCTGCAGAGTCTGCGAGAGAGGCTGACGGGGGGGCGGTCGGTCGGTCGGTCTCAGCGCGGACGCCTCGGCGGGGCCCGGCTGGTCTCGAGTGGGGGAGCGGGGGGGGGAGGGCGGCGGGGGGGGGGTCCCGGCTGGAGGTCTCCCCGCGACGTCGACCCGCGGGAGCGTCTCTGGGCGTTGCTGGCCTCCGGGCGATAAATCACCTCGGGAGCTGCGCCTGCTGTAACATGGCTGACGAGAGCCGTGTGGAGAGAGAAAACAAGGCGAGAGGGAGACCTGACTGGCTGGAGCGCAGGCAGGCCGGCAGGCAGGGGGAGGCGCGGACGGGCGGGGGCGCAGTTCAGGGGAACTTTTTCAAGGCGCCTTTTCTCCCTGGGCGAGGAGAGCGCCGGGGACCGTTTAAAAGCCCAGGCCAGCGACTGACTGGCTGACTGGCTGGCTGGACGGCCGGCGAAGGGTGAATTTTTTAAGGGGCTTAGTCGGAGCTTTAAAGAAAAGAAAAGAAAAGGTGGGGGCTGTGGCGGCCGTTCGTACAAATGACACGCGCCCCCCTTCCCAGTGCTCGCAGTGGCTCTGTGTGCGCCAGAGTACAGAGCGCACCGACACACACACGCGCACACACAAAGGGAAGGAAGGAAGGAGCCATATTCTCTGTGAGCAGCGGCCATTCCGAGAAGCGGCCTCGCTTCCTGTTAAGCGGGTGCTGCAAAGCCACGGCAAGGGGAGCGCTGTTGGCTATAGCTGCTGCCGAACGAGCAAGCGGGGCTCGGGGCCCCGCGCACCCGCGGAAAGCGCGGCCTTTCCGCCGCAGCGGAGCGCCCGCGGAGCGCATTTCAAGGGGACTTTCTCTCATCAGCACGGCGTTTGCACAAAATGGAAGGAGAATCGCTGCCGCCGCTGGTGACCTTAGGCAGAAGCCTGCGCCATTGTAAAATCTCCCCGCTCCTCCTCATGTATTAAAGCACACGGAGACAGAGGAAGATCCCTGAGCAGTACAGTTGTAGCTATATATATTGTCAGGCGCGCAGAGCCTTGTAGGCGAAGCACATCGGAGCAGCCTTTGCAGCCAGGACACTTATAGTAATATGCTCATGGCAGCGCATAGCCAGCCAGTTATTAGAAAGAGATGCAAATCTGCTCCCCGGTATTTAATTTCTATTAGCAGTGTAGTCTTTGCTAGGAATTGCTCCCCCTCCTAAATAGCTGGAGATTTGTCTTTTTCTGGTACCATACCAAAAACCATTTTTCTCCCCCCCAAGTCCATAATTAATCCAAATAAAACTGGTAATAAAGCATGACTAAAATACTTAGTATGGTGTGAAAGGGTTTTTTTAAAACATAAATTCATTTTAAAAAGAGGGCTTAAGTGTTGTTTTTTAAGCTCTTCCTGTAATGTAGCAAAGGCTTAAGTGGTGACATGAGCATTTTAAATATTTTTAGTTAGGGAGTTCTGAGGTAAATTGTGTAACTGTAAGGTCCCCCATTTCTATCTTTTAAGGTCTTCCATTTCTTGTTCTATTATTTTCTGTTACCAAGTTAGCCCCATCACCCATCTATCCTTATTCAATTCTAGGAGCCCCTTCCCTGACTCCATCTTCCAGTGTAGGCATGTGGAGCATTGGCTTTTAAGTCTTGTTTACTTGACAGAAACTTTAGACCGGACGTGTTTAGTCAGAGAGCACAAATCTTTTTCTGTCCACATGCCAAACTGATAGGAAACACTGCTTTCTGTGGCAATACAGGCTAGAACTGCACATTTCCTTAATCAAGTTGTGCAAACGAGAGTAGAGAAGTGCTTTCGTAGACAGTCATGAATAAGCTTGGGGAAAGCTAGTCTGCCCTAGCAATGTTTACTCCTCAGAAGAGAGAGAATCTCATCACAAATATGAGAAATTGGGCTTTTGAAATAGGATAGAAGAATGTTAGAGCCTTGCTGGATCAGACCAAAGGACTGTCTAGCCAGCAGTGGCCAACCAGTTGCCCACAAGAAGGATGTGAGGGCAATAGCCCTCCTGCTGTGTCCCCTGCCCCCCTCCCAAAACTGGTATTCATGATGCCTCTGATCTTGAGATAGCATATAGTTATGACAAGTAGCCATTGATAGCTTGGGGGACTGCACTTCTTACATCCCTCTAGTGTGAGAGGGGTCCATTTTTCCCTCTCTGTCCTTTAAACTAATTACACATCTATAAGAGGACCCATCCTCTTATCCTATGACTGCTAATTTTACTCAAGAGCGTTTGGTGAGAGACTTTTTCAAAAGCTTTTTGAAAGTCCAAGTACACAATGTCTGCTGGATCTGTCCATAATTCCAGAAGAGTAGTCCAGGTCTGGTTCACATGGCATCTTCTGGAGAGCTTTTCCCTCAGCCAAATCCCCCCTGCCCTGCTTGGTTTGAGTTGACACATGGAGACTGTTTTACGTAAATATGCTCACTGTGTTTAGAGTCTAAAAAGGCCATGACTTGGTGTATTCCCTCTTCACCTTATCCCTTCCCCACCCAGTGTTCTAGAACATGGACTTAGAACAAACATATTCACACAACCAGTTGCCAGAGGGGTTGATGGGGCATAAAAAAAAAATATCTGGTTTGAAAAAAGCTCCCAAAATGTGAGTCTACCCTTAATTTGCAAAAAGTGGTCTGGCACCTTAGAAACTGTTTTCATTGTGTCATGTGCGTTTGTAGGTAGTGGTCTATTTCATCAGATGAAGTAGGCTATTGGGCATGAAAGCTTATGCTATAATAAAGCAGACTCTCAGATGCTCTTGTACTCTTTTATTGGTGTTTGTAGTTAAGCACCCTGCTATAACAAGGGTGACCTTATTATATTGGGTCCCATGTACATGAAAGGATGTAGAGCATGAGTAGGAAACCTGTGGTCCTTGGCTTGATTTCAAGGGGGAGGGAGCCCAAAGGGTGAGAAAGATGCAGGGAAACTCTCTGCAGGTGATCAGTTAAGACTTTGGGAAAAATTGATCCATGCCTTCAGCAGCAGCCTGCTGTGTGGGCAGGAAGAGAGAGAAAAGGGAGGGCCTCACCTGCTTTTGGCTCCAGCTCCCGTCCACTGCCAGCATGCAGCCCCCAAGGGAATGTGGCCCTTGACAGACAAAAAGATTTCCCGCCCCTGTTGTGCAGGGTGTTGAATCCCAGAACCAGTACTGCATGCGCAGTGATCTCTGCTGTATTAGTTCAAGTGTCATTGTTGACAGCACCCATGACTAGAGGAGGCCTAGAATTGGTCCCCTCCCATTGTCAAATAAGCGATTCATACTGTCAGAAGCTCACTGTCCCTACATCTGTTCAGGTGCACGCATCCCTCCATGTAAGTCACTGCTGTGCACAAGGATTTTTGAACTGGAGTTATAAGCTATGGGAGCAATCTTATGTCCCCTAGATAGCATCTGGGGGACATAAGATTTTTCAGATTCCTGGCTCCACACTCGAAGACAGGGCTTCTTGCGCGGAGCCAGGAGACTGCACTCCCCACCCCCTCCCCCTTATAGCTAGTGTAGAGAGAACTGGTCAGCAGAGCGTGGAGATGGGGGAAAGGGAGTGTTCCTGGGAGCATGGAGGGAAGGAGGCTGGGGTGGCTGGCTTATGCCTTTTTCCATCGCTGCCCGAGCCTCCTTCCCTCCCCGAAGCCTCCGCTAGACAGGCAAAATTGCCCGTCTAGCTAAAATGCAGTGCAGGAGGTGCAAGGTGCCTCCCTCTCTGCATAGGATACTGCGTTCAGGGGCTTACAAGTACCCAGGGCACAACCCATAGGATTGCGCCCTAAGTGTGTGTTTTGCAGCATAGTTTAAAAGGGCAAAGTAGATGAAGAGGATTCACAAGTTTTAGTCTTGTTTGCTGCTAACAGTAGTAATTGAAAATTA
The DNA here is from genome assembly GCF_057233095.1 of Heloderma suspectum. Classification (NCBI taxonomy): domain Eukaryota; kingdom Metazoa; phylum Chordata; class Lepidosauria; order Squamata; family Helodermatidae; genus Heloderma; species Heloderma suspectum. Next base: position 38,350,421 of record NC_139460.1, on the reverse strand, counting down.
GTCTACAGTCGAGGGTCAGTTTTGTGCATGTCTTGCTGAACCTCAGCAAGGTGTATTTATAAGTATATATATGCAAGAGTTGCAGTTAGGGAATAGCACATCAGCTATTTACGGGGTAGCACTAGTATAATTTTTCCTCTTAGTTTTTCTAGTACAGATTGTTCTGACTCTGGTCTAATTTTTAGAAATAATTAACAAGAAAATAATAGTGAAATTTCTGAAGGTGGAAAATTTATCACTGGTGGCATCTTCACAAGTATATCCACTCATCTGCAAATACACTGGCAATATGAATAAGATTGGGTTCCATCAGTGTTGCATGAGTAGACTTTCAGTTGTGCAGTGGGACTTCTCCTTATCCCCACCAGATCTTCTCTAGAGGATCCCCCAACTCTCTGAAGAGATTTGGGGGGCTGCAGGGGGGAGGGGGGATCCGTTCTATTGGTAGACAGACATCACTGGATTTCACCTCTTGATGGTAAATTATTGGAAACTAGCTTCTTTTAGGAGTTTTGCCTTCTGACTTTAGGCCTGCAAATCTTTTAATGTCATCATATAACATCAAGTGCCATGTTTTATACAGATTTGCAATTATTGGTGTGTAATCATTTGGTTGCCACAATAGTTGTCCAGGAAGATATGTAAGAATGGAAAACAGCAAGTAATGTAAGTATTAAGGAAAACCGTTCAGAACGCTAGTTTGACCAGCTTTTAATGGCTTGTTTTTCTTGGTCTACCATATAGCATGGAAACCCAAACTAGGTCTTCAAGGTTTCTACTATATCTTTCAGAAATCATCAAAAATGGGCAAAGGTGATCCTAAAAAGCCAAGAGGCAAAATGTCCTCATATGCCTACTTTGTGCAAACCTGCCGGGAAGAGCACAAGAAGAAACACCCAGACGCTTCAGTGAACTTTTCAGAGTTCTCAAAAAAATGTTCAGAAAGGTGGAAGGTAAGTTTTTTAAAATATTAGTACAGTAGATAAATATATGCAGTTACAAGTAGCTGTTTGGTATAGGAACAGAAAACACTTTCACTGATAATATATACAGTTCTAGAATGGAGTTGGATATAATCTTGAATTGAGGGTACATACTGAATTATTTTTATAGACTATGTCTGCTAAAGAGAAAGGAAAGTTTGAAGATATGGCACGAGCTGACAAGGTTCGTTATGAAAGAGAAATGAAAACTTACATCCCACCTAAAGGAGAGTCAAAAAAGAAGTTCAAGGACCCAAATGCACCAAAGAGGCCTCCGTGAGTATTTTTTTATGGTTAGCGTGTGTTGTATAGCAATATTGCACTGATTCACATCCAAAAGATTAACAGTTGAATAGCAGAGAGTTAGCATTGCACTGTGTTTTATTTTTATCAGTCTGTTCTGTTAAAAAGTGCTTTGTGAGTAGTACCAAAAATTCCCAACTTGCTATGCCTAGTTCAGTAGTTTAACCTTTACGTTCTAAGTGTTTGTAATTTAATTTTCAGTTCAGCATTTTTCTTGTTCTGCTCTGAGTATCGTCCAAAAATCAAGGGAGAACATCCTGGCCTTTCTATTGGGGATGTTGCAAAGAAACTTGGAGAGATGTGGAATAATACTTCTGCAGATGATAAGCAACCCTTTGAAAAGAAGGCTGCTAAACTGAAGGAGAAGTATGAAAAGGTAAACTCCAAATGTAATTTTTGCCACTCCAATTATTTTTTGTGTCATCAAATAAATGTTGGTAATTAATGTTGAGAGGAATAGATCTATATGTATGCTTGCATTTTCTCTGAAATATCCCCCTCCCCATATGACTTTAAAAAAACCCACCCCACTCAGTTGAACATACTTTCAAGTAAGTGTTTTTGGAAGTCACAGTATTAAAAACACCTAGTTGTGGGATTGATTCATCTAACAAACAAACACTTTTGTGGCCAGGGTGAGCGAAATTTAATTAAGCACTAATGTGCTATAAATACTAACACACATAACTGGCTATATTTTAAAATAATTTGTATTGTTCTTTATGGTAACAGCTGTGTCTTGTAGAAAGTGGGTTTCTTTATTTTTAATGGTTGTGGAATGTTATTAGACAGGTAGTTTCAATGGAAGTTGAATGCAGTGTTTCATAGAAAGAGTCTCAGGTCAACTTCATATTCTTATTTTGGTCCTGGGGAATGATACCCAGGTACTAAATTGAGTGTTAAGGATGTACATGTTAAGATTCAGCAGAGATCCTAATAAAATACTTAGAAGCAGGAAAAGATCAGTATTTGGAAGGGAGATCCACTGAATCTTCATGACCTTTACACGTTATAAGATGTGAATGTATTTTGCACTCTGGAGTTCCTTTAAGACTAAAACATACCACATATGAAGCTACTCTTAGCTGGGAAAGTATATTGAAGAAATGTAATATATGAATTAAACCATGGTACGAGCACCTTGACCCCACAGTCTGATACTGGGAAAGGTCTAGCACTAATGGCACAAGTCATGCATTGCTTTGAATCAGCAAGACGGATCCTATGTGTTGTGTGGACATTTTAGATGCCTTTGACTATTTGGACACTTAAGGCGCAATCCTATCAAGATAGGCGGCCGCCACTGAACTCAGAGGTGGCCGCCTATCCAAAGCAAGGCAGGAGAGGCACGGGGGGGATCGTTCCCTCCCTGCCTCTCCTGCCCTGCTATTTTCTGCTAGACAGCCCTTTTTGGCTGTCTAGCTGTGGGGCGGGTGGGTGTGACTGGGAGAGGAGGCTGCTGTACGACACATTGGATGTGTCGTACACACAGCACCGCTCTCCGTCCCTGAACACCCCCCGCCCCTTTTCAGTTGCTCCGCACTCCTCTTTCGAGCATGGGGAGCGGGGGGGCTTCTCCACACTTCCTCCGAGGCAGTGCGGACATGTGGGGAGATCAGTTTTTCCGGGAACTGACCTCAGAGCGCAGGCTCCAAGGTCAGTTCCTGGAAAACAGCATATCCTATTGCCCTCTACACAGTGTCTAGTGGCCATAGGACTGCTCCCGCCGAGGACTAATTACAGGTAAAGAATCTGTTTGAAAGCCATAACTAATCTGTCTACTTCTTTAAGAAAACACTCATAATTAAACTGGAATACCTGGCATTTTGAAAACATGGATTCCATAAATTTTGAGGTTTAGTTTATTGAGTCGCATGCAACTCAAAAAGACAGATGTATTGTATGCTGAAGGTGGCACTGTCTACTCTTTAATTGAAGTGCATGAAATTTTCTGTTGATAAGATATTAGGCCGATTCCTTATACTTCAGTGATGTGTAATAGTATAAATGTTAGACTGTCATGTGAATAAGTTATAGGTTCTGAATTACAATTTTGTCAAATGTGGATCGTGTGCATTTAATTGAAGATGCATTCACCCCATTGTAAAAGGGATTTACATTGTATAACTTAAAATGCTTCTGCTGTTTTTGTTCCAAGGATATTGCTGCATACCGGGCTAAGGGAAAGCCTGAAGTAGCCAAAAAAATAGCTCCAAAGCCTGAGAAAAGCAAGAAAAAGAAGGAAGAGGAAGATGATGAGGATGAGGATGAAGAGGATGAAGATGAGGATGAGGAAGAAGATGATGAGGATGAGGATGAGGATGATGATGAATAAGCCTCCGTTTAGATCAGTTTTTCTTGTCTATAAAAGCATTTAAACCCCCTGTACACAATTCACTCCTTTTAAAAAGAAAAAAATAAGCATCAGGCTGTGTAAGATTTGTTTGAAAACTGTACAGTGTCTTTTTTTTCTTTTTGTATAGTTAACATGCTACCACATGTGTCTTTTGGTAGCCCTGTCCTTTAGTGGTATCTCGGTGGCCACTAACCTTGCCTAGTACAATATGGGGGTTGTAAATTGGCATGGAAGTTTAAAACGGATTCCTTGTTGGTGCACAGCACAAATTAGTTACACACGCGGATGTAGTTCATTATTGATCTTCAGTTGTCTGCATCATAAAAATAATAGTTGTTCTGTTTAACTAAATACCACTCTGTAATTGAAAAAAAAGTTGTAGCTGTTGACATTCTGATTGCTTCTAAGTAAATACATTTTTTTAAATTAGTATCGTTGTCCTCTTAAAAGGTGCCCTTGTAACGTCAATATTTTTCTTTTTTTCTGGAAAGCTCATCCATCCTTTATGTTATGCCCTTTTGGAGTCACGTCAAAATTAGTTGTCTCTTCATATAGTAAGCTGATACAAGAGCTTTGACCTACATGCCCTACATAATCATGATAGGGTAGAAAATAAATATATACAGGCATATGCAAAACAGGATTTTTTGTCATATAACAGGTCAGAATTCTTCTTTAAATTAAAACACCTGTTCTTAGCCAATCCGTATTTGCTCAGCTTTTGCTACATACAATATTCTACTGAGTTGTGTAAATTTACCAGTTTGGGAAAGATGAGAAATATAATTAAATTCTGTGGCATGGAATGCTTCCAGGGGAAAAATCAAATTAGTGTCCTTGGAGGACTATATTCTTGTATTGATCTGTGAGGAATTTACATGTGTGACTTCATTGGCTGGTAATGAGAGTTGTATTTGCAAATACCTGAATACAGAGGTGAGTGTACCCTACCTAAGCAGGTAATGTTAAATGCTAAATTGCTGTAATCCTTTTAGGATACCATGTCAAGTGATGGTTGTGGGCTTTATACCATGAACTCGCCTGGTAGTAAATGTCCCACAGGAAAATATTTTACTTTATTAATGTTTTCTATAAGTGGTACCATTGTTTGATCTGTATAAATTCATGTTTTCAGAACTACTAGTTTTAGCCCATTTTCAAAATTTTATATTGTCTCAAATTAAAATGAGATAAGATGTATCTTTTTCTGTTAGTCTTTTATAACGCATTCTTGATATTTGCCCATTTTGTAAGTTAAAATAGCTGTGAGAGAAAAATACATTTTTTCATTTCAGTGTGAAATGTAACATGGTATTCTAATGACCTCTGATTTGATAAAATATAGGTTGCTTTGAAAACCAAAGTTAAGATTTTTGCATATTCAGTAAAAGTGCTGGCAGTTATTAACTCTTTCACATTTTCCTGCAGACTAATTTGGGGATTGATTGGCAATTCTGTAGTTATAAAATGATGGTTTTCAAGTGCCAGTGTTTAAAAAAAGCATTCTTGTAATTTTACACTTTTTGATGGAGTATTGTTTTGTTATACAATTTTGACTTTTAAGATTCTTACTTCAATTTTGCATTTGTTTATGTATAACCTCAGGAGAATACTGAACATCTGATTTCCTGGTTGATACTAATAAAATAAGAATTACAGAGGTTTTATATATTTAGTTAAATGAGTTTACTTTTAATATTTTCTTTTCTCCATTCAAATATTTTAAATCAACAATGTGATTCTTAAAGAAATCTTTGAAAAAGAAGAGTTAAAACACTTCAAGGTAATTTCATATGCAACAATATTTCTTCGTGGTCTCTGTGCATCACACATATGAGCTCTGCGCCTACATGGAAACGCATTCAGGAAACTTCAAAGTTGCAGAGTTTTTTGGCAGGAACCCCTCCGCCAGTGCCTGTGGCATATATAGCGTGGGTTTCTGCCTTCCCCTCAGTTCCTTTTTGACTGTCTTAGCATTACTTAGTGGGGAACTTTTCGACATTCTGTCACGCTGCATTTTTATCTTATCTAAAACCTGTTCCTTTACCTTCTTCTTCTTTATCTTATAACGAGAGCGTCAATTGTCGACAGTGTTGGAGAGTGTCGCCCGCCTCGGCAGCAACGCATTTTTTCTCCTTCGGCGTTTGGCCCCCAAGGCTCTGTTCAGAAGGTGCATGGCTTGTGGTGGTAAGGTGCGCTCTTCGGATGGCCACTCTTTGTGTCTTATTTCCTTGGGAGAAACCCACAAGGTTGAATCTTGCCACCACTGCCAATTGCTATCGAAGCAGGCTTGCAAGAATAGAGCTGATCAACTAAAAGCCTGTGGCAACGGGCCCTTCAGGCGGTTGACGTGCCTAAGGCCCAAACTCCCAGGGACCAGCCCGTCGTGGCCCCTCCACAAGCGCAGAGGTGGCTCCTGCAATTAAGTCTTCTCCCCCGCTAACCGCTGAGCCGGTTCGGGTAGATCCACCCACTCCAGGAAGGAGCCTGGCAGCAAAAAAGCTCTCAAAATGGGTGAAACGCCCTAAACTGGCAGCGGATGCCCTGGAAAAGAAGAGGAAAAAGAAATCCTCCGAACAGCAGGAAAAGGAGCGGGACCTACTGCCTCCTCTTCCTCTACTTGACTCTCCAATTCGTGTCGTGCCCACCATGCACACTGTCTGGACCTGACCTCCACGATCTCGGAGGGTGAGTTGAGGGACACACCAACCCCACCACCCCGTCCAGCTCTAATAGCCCTGGAATGGAGATCCAGGTCTCCAACACCACGTCGCTATGACATCCAGTCACCTCGGTATCAACCTGTGTTTTCACTTCGACAGCCTCCTTGATACTGATCTCCGGATTGATACCGTCAGCATCGTTGGCCGGCGCGATATGACCGTGATTGCTCATGCTCTCCATCCCGAGATTGGGACCGTTTCTCAGCCTCATTGTCTCCTCCCCACCGACAGCACTCGGATACAGACTGGAGACTCCGGAGGGACCCCACCCTCTTCTTTGATCGATCCTGTTACTTAGGAGTTACTTCTCCATCGCGTGCTCCCTTTCAGCTTGGACAGCGCTCTGGTTTCGACACTCAGGACGTCTTTTGCCCTCCCCCTCTGGTACTGAGGAGCTCTACGTCCTTAGCAGTACAACAACCCAGTTGGGAGCATCAGGCCCCACCACCTTCAATTCCACGTCATGCACCTGATGTGGCACTACGCCCTGCCCACTCACAGGAATCCGGAGAGGACTACCAATCAGACTCCTCCTATTCCTCCATTCCCCCATCAACCTCATCACCAGATGATGTCGTTGGGACATGGGATAGAGCCTCGCCTTCCGAAGACATGGGCCATTTCTCTGAGCAGGTGCTTAGAATGGCTCAATCATTGGGCATCGAGGTACAACAATCTCCACAATAACTCCATGATCTGGTATTTGATGCCATCTTGACGGACCTGCCCACTCCGGTGGCCATCCCCTTTCTTCCAGCCCTGCTGAGTGCAGTCCAGCAGACGTGGAAAGCGCCTTCATCCTTGACCCCGACATCCAAGAGGCTGGAATCGATGTACAGTGTTCAAGAGACGGATGCATCTTTCCTATTCTCATGTCCTAAACCGAACTCCATAATAGTGGAGTCTGTTCAAGGTCGCTTGCAGAAAACACATGACTCGCCTGTGGATAAGGAGGGGCTGTAAACTTGATCTCGTCGGATGTTGCCTTTACTCTTCAGCGGCATTGGGACTTAGAATCTCCAACTACCAGGTAATGATGGCCAGGTATCAACTCTTCCTCTGGGAGAAAATGGATTCCCTTATTGCATACCTCCCTGAGGGTCAACGCGACTTAGCCAGGATGTTTCATGCAGAGGCATCCAAACTTATCTCGTCAGCAGATCAATACCGCCTGTCATCAGGCAGACTGCAATGCCAAGGGCATGATGGGCTCTGTTGCCCTGAGGCGACGTGCCTGGATCCACTCTGCGGGCCTAACCCCTGAAGCTTGCTCACGGATAGAAAATCTACCCTTCAACGGTGAGGGTTTATTCAATGCAAAAACGGACGGGCAGATGGACTCTGTATAGAAAGCCAGAACGACCGCTTGTAAAATGGGCATCGGCCAATCCCAGCAACAACAACAGCAATACGCTCCGTACCCTCAACACCGCTGGTACCAACACCAGACCTACAGACCTTGGCAATCTGGGGACTGGACACCCAGATACCCTCAACAACAAAGAAAAAGCTACTCCCTCCCCAGGTTCCAACAAAAGGCGAACGGTGAAGGATTCTCTAAACGTCGTCTTTGACCTCAGCTCATCTCCCCTCTGTACCAACCTTTGCAAACCTCCCTTTGGAGACCTTCTGAACAAATTTTATTCAGCCTGGATGAGAGGGACATCTAGCAACTGGGTGCTCTCTATTGTCTGTCGCCGATACAAAATAGAATTCAACACTCTCCCATCTCCGGGCCCAGTCCAGACCACTCCACCTTCAGAGGTCCTTCGCAAAGAAACCCAATCTCTCCTACGAAAGGGCGCTGTCCAACGCGTTCTTCCAAACCCTGGTACGGAGGGGTTCTTCTCCAGGTACTTCACGGTACCAAAACGGGACGGAGGCCTCCGGCCCATTCTAGACCTCCGAGACCTGAACAAGTTTATCACCCAAGTGGTTCAGGATGACAACCTAGCCATAATCCTCCCACTTCTTCGGAAGGGCTCTTGGTTCGACATGATTGACCTCGAGGATGCGTACTTCCACGTAGCCATAGAACACTCACACAGAAAATTCCTCCGCTTTGCGATTGGAGAAGAACTTTTCTAGTTCAACGTTCCACCGTTCGGTCTTCCAATAGCTCCACGCGTGTTGACCAAGTGCATGGCTGTGGTCTGGGCTTACCTCCGCCTCGAGGAGTGGAGATCTACCCGTATCTCGATGATTGGCTACTAGTGGACTCTTCTCCAGAAGCCCTATTGTGCGCTATTGTGGATGTCTTAAGCCTTCTTGGGGCATAGGACTACGGATCAACAAGGAAAAGTTTCATTTGACCCCCACAGGAACGGTTCAATTCATAGGGGCCATCCTCGATTCCAGAACGGGCCAGGTGTACCTTCCGACGAACCGTAACACAAATCTTGTCACGCAAGCCACTTTGATATTCATTGCTCACCGGGTCACAGCACGCGACATCCAATGCCTACTTGGCCACATGGCAGCGACGGTATTGGTCGTGGAATGGGCCTGACTATGGATGAGGCCACTACAAAACTGGTTCATCCGGACCCTCGATCTGACCTGCAACCCCCTTTTTGTCACACTCCTGGTACTGGAGGAGGTTGCTCTCAGCCTGAAATGGTGGATGAACTCCAGGCACTTGACCCAGGGGATGCCTTTCCTTCTTGCTCCTCCATCCAGGGTTCTGACCACGGATGCCTCCCTCCTAGGTTGGGGAGCACATTGCGGCCCCCTGTGAGCTCAGGGTCTCTGGACCTCCAAAGAAAGACTGTACCACATAAATTCCTTGGAGTTGATGGCAGTTTGGAAAGCTCTCTGTGCCTTCGAACCATACCTCCGACATCGACACATCCAGATCCTCACAGACAACACCACAGTTCTCTGGTACGTAAACAAACAGGGCGGAACACACTCCTCCCGTCTTTTCTCTCTCTCTCTCTACACCTTTACGACTGGGTTGTTGTCAAGGACATCCACTTGACCGCTCTACATATTGCAGGACAAGACAACCTGTTGGCAGACTCCCTCAGCCGCCTCCTTTGGTGCTCCCACAAATGGCAGTTGGCCAAGACAGTTCTGCAACTAATTTTCAACCAGTGGGACCAATCAGAGATCAATCTCCTCGCGACTCCAGCGAACACAGCTTGCAGACAGTTCTGCTTCAGAGCCGGAGTTGGCCACGGGTCACTAGGCGATTCCTTTTTCCTAGAATTGACAGACCGCCTATTCTATCTTTCCCCCCATTCCCACTACTCAAGAGGGTAAGCTCCAAAATCAAACAGGAAGCCACAAACTGCATCCTAATAGCCCCCTGGTGGCCCAGGCAGCCCTGGTTCATGACGCTATGGAACCTAGTGCACGGACATTGCTTGCCATTCCTGCTGATAGACAACCTGATTTCCTGGGACTGAGGTCGGATCCTCCATCCCGATCTCCCCACCCTGAACCTCACGGCGTGGAGGATCCAACCTTCACACACCACTCTGCGCTGATCCCACCGTCAGTGCAGACTGCACTCGATGCAGCGAGAAAACCACACGCCGCTCATACTCAGCCAAATGGGCTTCCTTTGTTCAGTTTGCGACCGACACCAACTGCAATCCTAATAACTGTCATCTGGTCGATATTTTGTCCTTCCTTCAGCACCTGTACAGCAAAGGCCTGAGGTACTCCTCTATCGGAGTGTATGCTTTGGCAATTTCTGCTATGCGGGGCAACGTCGATGGGTGGCCCATCTTCAGCCACCCTTTATGCAAACAATTCTTGTAGGGTCTCAGAAACTTGGCACCAATGTGAGGGTGTTGAGCACCAGGGTCAGGTCCCACTGAGGAACGAAGTCTGTCACAGGTGGATCCATTTGAACCACTCGCTACCATGGACTTAAGGCTGCTCTCTTGGAAGGTCGCCTTCTTGGTAGCCATTATGGCATCAAGGAGAGCAAGTGAACTCTCTGCGTTACGAATAGACTCACCTTATACCATTTTTCACAAGGAAAAGGTGGTGCTTCGGCTGGACTTAGCATTCCTTCCGAAAGTGGTCACGGAATTCCATGTGAATCAGCCAATCGTCCTCCCCGCCTTCTTTCCATCTCCAACTTCTGATTTGGAAAGGCGGCTGCATGCTCTAGGTATCTGGAGAGCCCTGGCTTTTTATAGGTCTTGGACAGAGCCTTCCCGCAGCTCACAGCAGCTCTTTTTCTGCTACGGAGGACACAACAAGGGCTCTCTAGTCTCCTCTCAGAGACCGGCCTCCTGGATACTACACACCATCCGACTGGTATATGAAGTCTCTGGGAAGGACTTACTAACCTGAATTCGGGCTCATTCGATGAGGGGAGTGTCGACTTACACAGTTTTTACAAGGGCTGTCCCTCTTGTAGACTAATGTCAGGCGGCTACCTGGTCTAAGCCTTCTACTTTCATAAAGCACTACGGACTGGATGTTCAAGCTCGAGCGGACTGTGCCTTTGGCAAGGCTGTGCTTTTGTCGGTACTACATTGAGACACCGACCCGCCTCCGGTAAGTTAGCTTGTTACTCGCCCATATGTGTGATGCACAGAGACCACAAAGAAGAAAGTCAGGTTGCTTACCTGTAACTGTAGATTTTCCAGTGGTCATCTGTGCAACCTGTCCCACCATCGCCACTTATAGAAGCATAGAATAGTAGGGTTGGAAGGGGCCTACAAGGCCATCAAGTCCAACCCCCTGCTCAATGCAGGAATCCAAGTCAGAGCATCCCTGACAGATGGCTGTCCAGCCTCGTCTTGAACGCCTCCAGTGTGGGAGAGCCCACCACCTCCCTAGGTAGACCTAGATCGACACACTTCGGTGTCTACGGTCTGTTGGTGCTGAAGTGTTCTCGGTCTGGGACTCTTACAGTCTCAAGGAACTGAGAGGAAGGCGGGAACCCACACTATATATGCCACGGGTGGTGGAGGGGTTCCTGCCAAAAAACTGCAGCTTGGAAGTTTCCTGAACGAGTCTCAGTGCAGGCGCAGAGCCCTTATGTGTGAATGCACAGATGACCACTCTAACTACAGTTACAGGTAAGCAACCTGACACTCTCAAGTAAGGATATCGGATTGCAGCCTGGGTTGATTTAGCTTATGGTCCAAGTCTTCCCTTAGCAACCCCTCATGCTGTATCACATATTATTCAGGAGGATTCCCCAATGCTCCAGAGAGGCTTTTGGTGTGGGGTGCAGGTGACTGCATGGGGGAGGGAGGGATGGGAAGTTTTCTTTCAGTGACTTTCCTTAACATAGGACTGAATCCACGGTATCAAGTAATAGTCATACTTTTCAGTTGTAAACTTGACTTTCAAAGTAGTATAAGGGGCTGGTAGGTCTCTAACGGAACATTTGACTTCTATGATTTTCTATAAATGTAATAACTAAAACTAGCTTTCCCAGTCCTATAGAACATAAGCAATCGTGGCCTAGGATAAATAGTGGGGGCCTTCAGTGTCCATCCCTCAGCCCGCATACAGTTTCTTCTATTACTATCTATAGTCCTTTATAGTTATTTGTAATTCTCATGACTCTTAGTAATGTAAAGCTGTGTTCTGATTTTTATCTAGAACCAATGACATTGAACTGGACATTTAAAAAAGAACATAGCTTTAAAGCTAATTAATGGAAGATTTTTATAGTCAGTACCCAAACAACATGTAGAACTCTGAGAAAAAAACTAAAGATGCTTACTGCTTTCTTTTGCCCTAGCTAACTGCAGACTGTTCACTGAGCAAATGCTGAGTCATCAAGCTCAGCTTCAGCTTGGTACCCTGGGCAAGTGCCCAGCTTGCCTACCCTTAAGGTTGCCCCTACAAACAGTAGAAACAAATGCTTAGAATAAAGGTAAATAGTTGATCCCAGTGCAGCTAAGAAGTCAGTTCTGTGATCGTTTTAGTCCTCAAAAGATTTGCAAGAAGGAATTATCCTGATAAGATGATGTTAGAGCAAGAATAAGTGGCTGTGTTGTCTGTCTTCCAAGATCAGACTTACACCTTCTGGAATTAACACTGAAGTTGGTTTAACTCGAGAGATCTCTGAAGTGCTTCAAGTGAGATTTGGTTTCTGGAAATACGTGCAGAGCTTTCTGAATTCACTTCAGGACTTGCATGTGTATGCTAAGGTAAATCTACTGAAGAATTTTTTGTAATTTTCGAACAAAGGATTTTTGGGCCAGATTTTTAAAAATCCAGATTTCTGGCACTTGAAGACTTTAAGGTGATATAAAGATTGTTTTTTGAAATAGTTTCAAATGTGAAACATTAAAGAAAACAAAACTGCCTCTTCAACAAAGCCATAGGAACACATTAAAAATTAGAATTTCCTTCCTCTTTGTTAAGGGAGTTCCTACCAAAAAGCAGTGTGCATATTTTGAAAGCTTTAGGACACAATCCTATGGCTGCTAGACAGTGGGATTGGTTGGTTTCCGGGAATTGACCTCAGAGCCTGTGCTCTGAGGTTGGGTCCCGGAGAACCACCTCCCCCTCTGCCTCCTAGGCGGCATGGATCGTCTCTGGGCTCGTAAGAGCAGTGCGGAGCAGGGCAAAGGGGGCATTCCCGGGGGCAGGGAGTGTGGAAGTGCCAGTATGCTTCCTATGCATTGTTCTGCCTCCACGCTCCATGCCCCATGGTTAGACAGCCGAAATCAGCCGGCTAGCCACAAATGCAGGGCGGCTGGAGCATGGAGGAAAGGATACACTCCATGCTTCTGCTATGCATTAGATAGGTAGCCACCTCCAAGTTCGGAGGCAGCCATCTGTCCCTGTAAGATTGCTCTTTTAATTGGCTATTTTGATGAGAAACTCAAAATGGCTTTATGTGATTAGTGTTTCTGTTTAAACTCTTAGATTTGGTTTAGATACTTACCTGGACAACAACCATCTTTGCCTGGTTGAGCAGGTGCTTGCTCCTCCATGCTGCACACCTAATGTAATACCTTTATTCGGGCCAACAAAAATTCCATGAAAGGTTGTCCAAACCTCTGAGCTCTCCAGAGCTCTTCATCAGGCTAGAATGGTACAAGAGGCAGTGGGCGGGCATGGAATAGCAATTGTTGCAGGTGTTGGGTAACACCTACCATTCTGAGGCAAAGAAGCTGGTTTCAGACTCTCATTTCTGAAACCAAAGCCCAGCTGTAACTCAGATCTTGCCCTGGCCAAGACATGCAGGTCCCTCAGCAGACAGACTACAAATAAAGAGAAACATGACTTTATATTAGCAAATGGCTAGTATCTTGATGCCTGTGTGCTACCTCCAGTACCAGAGGCAGTGAGCCAATGTATACCAGTTGCTGGGGAACATGGGTGGGGGAACTGTTGTGCTCATGTCCTGCTTGTGGGTTCCTGGTTGACAGCTGTTGGCCACTGTGTGAACAGGATGCTGGACTAGATGGACCCTTGGTCTGATCCAGCATGGCTCTTCTTATGTTGTTAAACTGGAGATTAATTTTAGGTGGTGCACACCTAACGTGATTAAGAGTTCCTGGAAATCTCAAAAGCTTGCACAATCTTTTGTGGCATGTTGGTTGGTCCTAATAAAGGTATTGCCTAAATGTAGATTTTGGATTTTCCCATTGACTTTTGGATGTTTTATTGATGGACCAGTGTGACTATCTTTATGTTTCTAATGTAATGTGTGAGACAAGCATCCAGTGGAGATGCCAGTTCACACAGTTGCTTAATTTAGACAGTTCTTACCCACCGAAAAATGAGAGTACAAATGACTGTTGCATATATGATCCTCCACCTTGAGTGCATGTGTTATGTTATGTATGGAGGAATGGAAAGGGGCAGGCACCAGTTCCTGCAATGTAAAGATTTGCTCCCCTGGCTAAGTGCTCTGGAACTGGTCCTGAGATATGGTCTAGTATCAAGCTAGTGATAAGAAACGTGGGAGGAAACAATTATCTTTGCTTAGAAGAGATGTGTTTAGGTTTCAGAAATATGAAAAATCTCAAAGGCCGAGGCATTTAATGAGGAAGATGTAAGCCCTGGTCTACTCTACGCAAGCAAGAGAATGAGGTGAAAAAATGTGGTGATAAGGTAAGACCACCATCTACACTGCAGGTGGGGGGTTCCTGTTTTGTGTATATCTCCACATTAAAAATCCCCAACAACTCCCTGTAAATAGAAAACTACAACAGCACAGAGAGCGCTTCTGTTCAAGCGCTTTGCCAACAGTGCTGTTCTTTCTGCTTAAGAGAGAGTTTTGTTTTTAACATAGGGGAGTGTTCAAAAATGAGACTCCCTGAGATATTTTAGGCCTGGTCTGGACATGCAGCAGAATTCTGAAGAGGATTGTACTACCCTGCAAGTAAAACGCCAACACATCAGGGAGAAAGGTTCTAGCCAATGCGCCCCATTGTGCTACTTTTCTACTCACAGGGAGTTAATCTAGAGGAGCATTCAGAAATGGCAGTCTGAAATGACAGAGCCAAATTATGTCACCTTCATTGTGTAGCATGTGGGTGAGGCTTATCTTCTTTAAACTCTTTAGTGAACTCGTGCAGCCCCAACTTGGACTGGGACTACCGTGTGTGTGTTAAACCTCCCATCACCACTGCTCCCCCCCCCCCGAAATCCCCCTAAATGGGGAAGGGGATTTAAAAAAAGAAGTCTCCATTGGTGTCAATAGAGAACAAAGTCTCTGTACTGAGGGGGGCTGGGATTGGGGGGGGAACAGTGAGGAGGGAAGGTTTAACGGTGGTCCCAGTCTGAACCTGAGCCCCGCATGCTTACACTAGAGTACAAAACGACAAGTCTCAGCTACATGTTGTGTGATTAGTGTGCAAGTTCACCTAGCTTTCCCCACCTTGTTAATCGGGCTGCTGCTTCTTGCAGCTCCTTGTGCTCTTACTGCAATTGGAATTGTTTTCAGTATATTTATATGAAAACTGCGTAGGAATTTTATTATATTTAGCGGAATATAAATATCAAATAAATAAATAGTGTAATGTATAGCTTGGCTCACAGTTCATTCTAACACCTCTAAAATTTTAGTGCCTCATCCCTATTTTATTTTGCTGTATATATAGACCAGGGTAGATGTCTTGCCAGCAACAAGCAGGCATGGGTCAACTCATAGGAGGACTCCTCTAGCAACACCTAAGGCTAAGATGCTTCATAAGGCAACACAGGACCAGTGGGTGATGTTTGCAGGCCCCAGCTCTTCATCCTCCCCATCTGGGGTTGGGCCTGAAAGACCAAGGAAATGTGTGGGTACATGGAGAGTAAATTGTAAGCAAGAACAAGTTGTTGGCTCATTGAATAATATGTAATCGGTGCTGTATTTGCAGGCATCCAACAAGGGTTTTCTGGGCCTATTCTATACCAATATTTAAACGAAGGGAATACCAAGGAAAAGCCTGGTCAGAGTGAAACTCTGCATGGATTTTCCAGAAAACAGCTGTGAGCAGGGCGCTGTTAGGATTCTGATGAGGAATTCTTTTAGATTTATTCTTAACTTCAGACTCTACTTCAAAAATGAAATATTTTTAGAAAGTGTTTTGCATTTAAGATCGGCCTCTGATCAGATTATGATGCAATTTCAGATGTAAGAAGTTCTTGTAACAATCATCTTCTCTGTAGTGGTTGAAACCCACAGCTAAGCCATGGTGACAGTTCTTCACTGAGATTCTGGAGAGTGGATCAGTTTTCAAAATGGGAGCCTTTGGCTTCTGTGGTTGACCACTACGCCACATGTGAAAAAGAAAGGTTCCATGCTGGAAAACACTTTAAACATACATTTGATAAAGGATGCGTACATAAATTGAAGGAAGCTGTTCAGGAAAAGAGCAGAAGGAAACAGCAGCGAATATAATGACCTTGTGCAGCTTGAATGCAAGTAAAGCACTGGGAAGACCATTATCCTAGTCATGTCTGAACTTCCTGGCACTTCCTTTACAACACCCCCCCCAACCCACCCTCACCTATTTGAGTGACAAAGAAAATGCACAGTGAACAAAATGAGCAGGGGAAATATGCAACTTTAAAAAACAACTACGAACTTGATACTGCCTAAACCTTGTGAAGTTTGACATTTTCTTCAGCAGGTGGTGCAAACACTTGTAGGACAAGAGATGCACATTGAATTTGGGCACTGCATTATTAGGAAGGACATTACATGCAACCAACATGCACCCCTCTGCTTGCCCACTAACAATAAATAGAAATTGTGAAGCACTGTCAGGAAGAGTTCACCCACAGCTATGTCTGAGCCTTGGAATGGATGTCTGCACACAAGGATTGGACCACAAGTAAGAGCCATACATGTCATTCCTTTGATGTTTCATACTTGGGAATTTGGGGAAGGCATGAACAGTTCTTGATTTGATATTTACACCCATAATTTCTGAATTGGCCCTAAGGGATCTGCACTGCAAAGTTACTGTGGGTCTGTAATACCTCTCTTCTCTCAAGAGTTCAAGGTTGCTTATGTCCCCCAATTATCTCCCTAGACAGCTCCTTAAGACCTGTTTAGCTATAGCAATTAGGGTGGCCACTTATGAAGGGGCACAAATTTGCATAACATTTGCATGTGCTAATGCATACATATAGATGCAAATTTAGAAATGATTACTACAATTTAAAAAGGAACATTCGAAGCTGCCTTATACTGACCTTTGGTCCATCTAGTCCAGTATTGGCTATTTCAGAAAGCTGATGGCCATTAGCTACCCACAGGAAAAAGTGCGAGTCCTTTTCCTACTCTGTTCATACCATTCTATTTTGTGAGCCCAGAGGAAAACCTAGGGTGCTTGCAGACAAAAGGCTCCGTAACGCTAAGAATCAGAAGGCATTATGCAGTTCCGTCTTTTCTTCCTTAATGGATTTTCTGTGGTAAGAGAAAAAAAGAAGAAATGATGGGCTACAAGTGGAAGACAATGAGTGGACCCCCCTGCAAAGTCCTGTGAACAGGGCAGAGCGATTGCAATATAAAAGACTCATGTGGAAGCACCCCTAAGCTAACCTCCAACTTCCTGCTAGTTACAGTGGGTTAAAGTGAAGACACTTTAACAAGTTTAACAAGGACTCAGCCGATTCCTCATTGGCTCGAGGGTGCTGCTGGTGCATGGGGCATCGCCAAGGGGGCGGAGCTAGCCCCGTGCATTCCTGTGGGTCCCTTCCCATGCTCAGAACAGATGAAGAGGGCTATTGTTTATGCGCTATTCCGGTTCTACCTAAAGCAAGGCCTGCCAATTATTTCAGCATAAATAAACTCCTGAATGAAAAGATGTTTGCTCACACCCCCTAAAAAGAAATCTTGTCACACTTAGGCTTTCACGTCTGCTCTGTCATCATAAATATTCTCTTTAATTTTATTGACAAGCCAGCACGGAAAGAAACAGTAATGAAGCAGGTATTCTTTTACATGTTACTACTCTGAACAGTGGAGGCCGGTAGCTTCGATGTCAGTGGAGCGATGAATCCGCTCTGGGTTTCAGTCAGAACTCTAGAGGAGCTATCCAAGACCTAGCTGTCACTGAGATGGTAAACTTGTGTCTGGCCTGTACTTCTTTAGAGTGTGGTGTGTGTCCACTCATGTGATTGATTGCTCTCCTCCATACCAAGAAGAAGGTGGGGAAATTACAGTCCCTGCATATAGAAAACTAGATGGCAAGGATAAGGTTTCCAGATTAGTTTGTTTACGACATGTTGGTCAGAGCCAAGTGAACCTCCTTAGTGAGAACCAGGCTTGAGTTGGGCAGGAAACAAAAGATATACTTGACTCCAGTTTGTCTCGCTTTGTGTATGCTAGAATTTACATGGTGACTATTGTTGCTTACAACTGAGTGCCAACAAGTGTACTAGGTGCTGTACAGACCCTGCCCTGAAGGTGGTTGTGGCCGGGAGTACTTTTTACATGTTTTGGTGTGCTCTTTTTGAGCTTACTTAAAACCCTTTCTCCCACGGCCTTGTTTTCAGGAGCTATTTTGTTTGTTGCAGCTGATTTTTAAAGTGCTACTACATTTTTTACCTGATGTTTCAAATGTTGCTATGTGAATGTTTTTGAAAATATTTAGCTGAATCGTGATATATAAAACTGTAAATAAATAAAATAGACCTGGCTGACATAATCCCTGGCCAGAAGGCTTACAACCTATTTTATGTGGACAAATTTGGAATAGGTGCTCAGGGACTGGCAGAGTCAGAGTTGGCAGAGTCCCACACCCCATGCCCCCTGTTTCTGGAGTATGGGCCTAGGGAAGTGCCCACAGTCCCAGCTCCTGAGACTGGCTCCAAGCAGTGATGTGAAGGCCTGGAAAAAAACAGAGAAGACAGAGGAGTGGGGGGAACGGAACGTTCAGCAACAACAACGTTTTTCTCTCCATTCCCCCCTGCTGGGATTTTTGGAAAATTGGGGGGGGGATTAGTTCCCACATCTTTTTTCCATATGTTTTTGTTTCCCTGTAATTCCCCCCCGCCCCCCCAGCCTTCACATCTCTAGCTCTGAGGCTGCACCAGGTTCAGGAAGCAGCACAGCAGAAGTCACAGAGATGGGCAGAAGGTGAAGAACACAAATGAAACCTAAAGGAGGAGACGGGCAGATGCTGGTCAAAGTGCCATCATTTTATTACACAAATGAAGAGTTTTATTACGTAGTCACCTTTTTGCCCAAAATAAGAAAGACACCCAAGGTGATGTACAAGAAAGCAACAGTTTCTTCACATATTAAACGTTTAATGCACACCTAAGGGTGTGGTCTTATGGCCACTAGTCAGTGGCTAGACAGCCATAGGATAGGTCGGTTCCTGGGATCCGCGCTCCGAGGTGGGTTCCTTGAGAACAGACATCCACCCCCTCCTGCGCTGCCTCGTAGGCAGCGCAGATTGGCCCCTCATAAGAGTAGCACGGAGCAGCGAAAACAGGGCGTTCCTGGGGGTGGGGAGGGCAGAAGTGCCATTCCGATGCTTCATATGCGTTGTCTGGCCTCTGTCGTCTGGCCTCCAAAACTGGCTGTCTAGAATGCAGGGCAGCTGAAGCACGGAGAAGTTCTCTTCCACACTGCTCCTGCCCTGCATTGGATAGGCGTCCGCCTCCAAGTTCAGGAGCATCCGCTTATCCCAATAGGATTGCGCCCTAAGATGTTAAGTGTACACCTCAGAACGTAAGATGCGATTGTGACAAATGTTTGTCCATATGCATCATGCGGGGACCCTCGTCAGAAAGCTGGAATTGGCTGGGCTGTCTGTTGAATATATGCACAGAGGCAAATCCGTGGGCTTTGTTGCGTAATGTGTGAAATTGCCCACAGTGCAAACCTTCTGAATGTAAGCCGGCCATGCATACTTGAATGGGTTTTCTGTACCTCTGGTTATATATGACATCCGCTACTCCTTCTTATGTAGAATGAGAAAATGTTACCTGCTGATTTTGTGCCTATAAAGACCTTGTTAAATAAATCTGCATATCAAAACAGTCAGATAAATGTTGTGGATCTTATGTGCTGAGGTATAAAATTAACAATAATTGTCTGCACAACTGACAGAAGAAAAATAGTCTAATTTGTCAAATTCATCTCCTGCCAAATGTATGCTTCTGCGCTCAGTGTGAGAGAGGGATATTATTAAACTGGTCTTCCTGTGTGCTCTGTAAAAGGAAATCGTTAATAATTTCGTGTATGCTTCAGTTGTTTGTTCTAATTGCTTGTGAGAGAAAACAGCTGCAAACTTAACCACACCGTTAGGAAGGCTGAAAAATGGATTTTATTTATTCTTGCCACAATACATTGAGTGAAATAAGGTAGCAAACCCAAACTGCAAAACTCAAAAGCAGGCAGTTTTCTAATTTACACTGCTATAAATTAGAACTGTCAACCAATTAAATAATTGTAAGTGGATTTACCAGTTAAGGGCGAAATCCTATGCATGTTTAGACAGAAAAAAAGGCCTACAACTCCCAGCATGTCCCAGCCAGGGCATGCTGGCTGGGGCATGCTGGGAGTTGTAAGCCTTTTTTTTTCCTGTCTAAACATGCATAGGATTTTGCCATAATGGATTTAAATTAACCAATGAAATCAGTAGGACCTGCAACAAAATGTTGCAGTGTCCTTACCTTTTAAGAGGAGTGCTCCTGTGCAATGTTCCAGGCAGGCAGCCATGCCCTCCCCCTGGATATGCCCCCCCCCATTTTACATTTTTTTTTATTTTCTGACACTTATCATTCTATGTCTATTACTTTGTCCCAAGCCTCAATGGGCTGGGTTTGGGGGGGAGGGTGTTGCCCCTTTGTTGTTGCTTTTTGGCTTTTTAAAAAGATGTGTTTTGTACTTCTGCATACCTCAAGGTTCACCCAAGTATGCTGAAACCTTCTTGTTTCTCAGTGGCCCTGTTCTGGCTACATTTCTGTTGGCACTCACCACCTGAGTTCATTATTAAAGGAGTTATATATTTGTATACTGCCAAACCCTGAACATGGGTGCCTATTCTGATAGACTGAAACAATGCGAGAGAACTTACAATTTAATTTTAAAGGAGCTATAACTCCTTTGGAAAGGCAAGGCGATGATTTTTAAACATATTTTTTTCTCTTTCCCATTACAGTAAGACACCAAATCCAAAGTAGCTTTAATTCTCAGTTCTGCTGATTAAAATTGGTCCAGTTATTTAATCAACTAAGACAGCAGTCCTATGGCCTCTAGGCAGCGCCTGGGGGGCCATAGGATTTTTCAGATTTCTGAATCTGAGGCCGGAGACAGCGCTCCAACCTCAGACCCGGGAGTCTGAGCTCCCCACCCCCTCCCCATCGCAGCCGTGTGGAGAACCGTGCTGGCTGCCTCTACGAGCTTGAGCTCGCAAATGCGAGTTCAGAGAGGAGGGAAAAGAGGCGGTTTTGTGGGCAGGGAGAGGAAGAGACTGGGGTGGGCAGCTTATGAAGAATCCTCTGGCTGCCCCAGCCTTCTGGGCTGAGGAATGTTGGGAGTTGTAGGGGGTTTTTCTCTCTAAATGTGCATAGCCCTAAAATACAAGCTACAGCATAACAGCAAGACCAAGGGTAGGCAAACTGGTGCTTTCTAGATGTTTTGGACTCCCAACTCCCATCAGCCCCACCCAGCATGGCCAATGATTAGGGATTATGGGCATCATAGTCAAAAACATCTGGAGGGCACCAGATTGCCTGCTCCTGAGCAAGACTGTTGCAGCATACTGTGAAAGAAACTTTTATTAGCTAAAAGTGAAGCTTCACATAGCCAAAAGTTCTGGACAAGTAAGCATGATTATGTAATTTGTGTGAGACAAGCATGAACCTGATGAATAGCCAATGAATGGTTTTCTCTGACCTTATGTTGGATTTTGTATCCAATCTAATGTTGCCAAACATGCCTTTGTCTGTATGCAGGTGTAAATACCCTGAGAATTATTTATTTATTAAGTGAATCCACGGATTCTTTTCCATACATGTCTGTCTGTCTTTTGTTCAGCTAAATAATAAAAGCGAACACTTGGAAATTAACAGAAGAAAAGTTTTTCTTTGACCATAGGGATGGATGAATCTTTCCAATTTCAGTTTCTAATTTTTCCAGTTTTAAGTTCAGTTTGTCCCAAGCTTTGAATTTTTCCCCCAAGCTTAAATTTGATTCATCCTAAACTCTTTAAGAGTTTGCATGAAAATGTGTACATATTTTCGTGTGTATTCCTGCTAATGCATGTATTGGTGTATGCAGTTTTGACTCGTATATACACATGTTTGGCAAGCAATTTTCCTATCATAATGTCTTTTCGAACGTTATTTTCACAGACATGTTTTTGTGTGCACCTTCTGCTAATGTATGCATGTTTTGTGCCCACTTTTTGACTGAAGAACTCTATTGCAAAATTTGGAGGAATGCAAATTTTGAAGGGTAACTGAGTTTTGATTCATGCATCGGTTTGAAGGTGCGAAATTAGGTGAGCCCATTAAAACGTGAGCTGGATGAATTTCCCCACAATCCTGGTTGCAGCAGCAGTGCTGGATAAATAAGAGTTCAGCTAGCAGAAACTCAGCTGTCTGCAAACAAGGGTATTACAAAATATGTCATTGCAGAAGGATGTTTCTGCTGCAACAGCCGTATGATGAAACAGTCTCAAACAAAAAGCCTTTACTCTCTCCAGGGCAGGCCTGAGCCAAATTTTTCTTGTGTTTCATGCATTCAGAATTGATATGCAGATGTCGTGAAGAACAGCTTAATGCCACCCAGTGTTGGCGGCTTGAAAGAGAAAGGTTACGTTAGGTTATAGTCCAGCATTACTCAGTTAAACACAGGAAGAAAAAAAACACAGCCTTGGCTCTCGCTCAGTGTGTCAGGGGTGAGCTCTTTTTTGTGGAAGCAGCAGCTACGGAACTCCAGTGGAATGCAGTTTCCACAAGCCGTTGCTACTCTGGGTCCCTCCGTTGTGTTTTGCTCCTGTGGTTTTTAAAAGATGTGATCCCAATACGTCAACTGATTTTGAACAAAGCAAGTTCCTGTTACTCCAATAATCTTGTTTCATAGAAACAGCTGTTAAGGGTGACCCAGTATCCTACTTTACAGAGGACAGTCCTCTCTTTTGGAATCTCCGCAGGCCAGAGTAGGCCTGAAGGCTGGAAGTTCCCTGCCTCTGAAGTAGACACAGCAGTCTTTCCAGTGCTAGGATTTTTAATCACAAGAATGATTTGCAAAATGCATTCCAGTGAACAAAAGCAACACCTGGAGGCAAAGACATTACAGTCATAAGGCAAGCCTGTACTGTACCATTTCATATACTACAAAGTTAACTCCCAAATACGGATATTGAATTTAAGAGTCAGGATGGGGGAGAAACGTGTTTGGTTCACGTTTTAATGTGAAGTTACCTAATTATCCTTTATTTGCATTTCTCCAAATTTTGCAGTGGACTTCTCCAATCAAAAATGCATACAAAATATGTTTATTAGGGAAAGTGCACATAAACATGCATATATTAGTGAAAATAACGTTAAATGCATTATATTAGGAAAATTGCTTGCAAAAGATATTAGGCAAAATTGCATTCAAAAATATATGTATTAGGAGAATTGCGAACAAAAATGCATATTAATGTTCATGCAAACTTTTTTTTTAATACTCCATGTTTGGGAGAAACTGAATTTATGACTGGAAAAACGAGAAACAGAGAATGCAAAATGGACAGATTTGTCCATCCCTAATTTGAGGGTGCAATCCTATGCATGTTTAGACAGAAAAAAAAGTCCTACAACTCCATTTTTTCAGTCTAAACATGCATATTAGAGAGACAGAACTTGAAGCCAGCATCAACATTAATGGTTCCCATTGGTTACTTAAAAATAAAACCACATTAAAGATGTGTCTGCTTGTTAAAAAACCTTATGGCCTCAAGTCTCAAAAAAATATAAGGCATGCCATCAATATATTAGCCCATCTGTCTAGCAGTTGTTTACTTGGATTTTTAAAAAAATATTATTTGTAATTATTATTTATAATTATATAATCAAATAATTATATTTAATAATAACAATAATAATTTAATAATAATGTAATTATATTTTTTTAAAAATATTTTATTTGGGAGGCTGGCATACTGCAAAACCAGAGTGGTTTTATATTCTGAAGCTCAAACTTCAGTAAGTTTGATCAGTAAGGTCCCATGGCAAGCGATGCTAGCGCGAAAAGGAGTCCAAGATGGGTGGGAGCTTTTAAAAAAGGAAATTCTCAAGGCACAATCACAAGCCAACAAGAAGAAAAGGTGGAAGACAACAGAAGAAGCCAGTGTGGCTTCACAAAAAGCTTAGGGATGACCTGAAAACAAAAAAGGACACATATAGGAAGTGGAAAGAAGGCCAAGTAACAAAGGAAGAGTACAGGCAGGTAGCACAGAATTGCAGGGGTGGCGTCAGGAGGGCTAAAGCTGAGAACGAGCCAAGGTTAGCGAGGGATGCTAAAAACAACAACAAGGCTTTCTTCAGCTATGTTCATAGTAAAAGGCAGAGAAAGAAATGGTGGTTCAGCTATTAAATAAGGATGGCAAAACGATAACAGATGACAAAGAAAAGGCAGAGGTGCTCAATTCCTACTTTGGCTCAGTCTTCTCCCAAAAGAGGGTCTATGACCCCCCTGGCAAAGGCGAAGTACAGGCTGAAGGGGCAGGATTGCAGCTTGAGATCGACAGGCATATGGTCAAGGAACACCTCATTACTTTGAATGAGTTCAAATCTCCAGGGCCAGATGAACTGCATCCTAGAGTCATAAAGGAACTGGCAGAAGAACTCTCAGAACCGCTGTCTATTCTCTTTGAGAAATCATGGAGGACAGGGGAAGTGCCAGATGACTGGAGGAGGGCTAATGTTGTCCCTAAGGGTAAAAAGGAGGAACCTGGGAACTACAGACCAGTCAGTCTGACATCAATCCCTGGGAAAATTCTGGAGCAGATCATAAAGCAATCCATCTGGAAGCACCTTGACAACAATGCCGTGATTACTCGAAGCCAACATGGATTTGTCAAAAACAAGTCCTGCCAGACAAATCTGATCTCATTTTTTGATCAAGTCACCTCCCTTGTAGACCGTGGGAATGCTGTAGACATCATATACCTCGACTTCAGCAAAGCTTTCGACAAAGTGCCCCATGATATCCTGATGAGCAAACTAGCTCAAAGTGGGCTAGATGAAACAACGATCCGGTGGATCCACAGTTGGCTACAGAATCGGACTCAAAGAGTGCTTATCAATGGGACCTTCTCAAGCTGGGGAGAGGTAACGAGTGGGGTACCGCAGGGCTCAGTCCTGGGCCCAGTGCTCTTCAACATTTTTATTAATGACTTGGAGGAGGAGGTGCAGGGAATGCTGATCAAATTTGCAGATGACACAAAATTGGGCAGGATAGCTAATACTTTGGAAGACAGAAACAAAATTCAAAGTGATCTGGATAGACTGGAGTGCTGGGCAGAAAACAACAGAATGACATTTAATAGGGACAAATTCCAAGTTCTGCACCTAGGAAAAAGAAACCAAATGCACAGTTACAAGATGGGGGTTACGTGGCTCAACCACACTACAAGCGAGAAGGATCTTGGAATTGTTGTCTATCACAATCTGAATATGAGTCAACAATGTGATGTGGCTGCAAAAAAGGCCAATGCTATTTTGGGCTGCATTAATAGAAGCATCGCTTCCAAATCCCGGGAAGTACTAGTTCCCCTCTACTCAGCACTGGTTAGGCCTCATCTGGAGTACTGTGTCCAGTTCTGGGCACCACACTTTAAGAAGGATGCAGACAAACTGGAGAGGGTTCAGAGGAGGGCAACAAAGATGATCAGGGGACTGGAAACAAAGCCCTATGAAGAGAGACTGAAAGAACTGGGCATGTTTAGCCTTGAGAAGAGAAGACTGAGGGGAGATATGATAGCACTCTTCAAGTACTTGAAAGGTTGTCACAGAGAGGAAGGCCAGGATCTCTTCTTGATCATCCCAGAGTGCAGGACACGGAATAATGGGCTGAAGTTACAGGAAGCCAGATTCCGGCTGAACATCAGGAAAAACTTCCAGACTGTAAGAGCAATACGACAATGGAACCAATTACCTGGGGAGGTGGTGGGCTCTCCCACACTGGAGGCCTTCAAGACGAGGCTGGACAGCCATTTGTCAGGGATGCTCTGACTTGGATTCCTGCACTGAGCAGGGGGTTGGACTCGATGGCCTTGTAGGCCCCTTCCAACCCTACTATTCTATGATTCTATGATTCTATAAGCTTACTATGGTACTAGTAAGCATCTGAACTCGGAGGCTCACGAGTATCCAATTGCATCTCCCGCTCTGCATTTTACCTAGACTGGCATTTTCACCCATTTAGCAGAGGCTTTAGGGAGGGGGAGGGAAGGAGACTGAGAATGGCTGGGGATAGCTCGGATCCCCACATCCCCAGTCTCCTCTCCTCTCCTCCCCACCCACCGACATACCCCCTTTCACCCTTCTATGAGCTCACGTTTTCGACGTCATAGAAACAGCTGGTGCAGTTCTCTCCACGCCGTCTGCAAGAAGGTGGGGAGCTTAATTTCCTGGCTCTGAGGTCGGAGCACTGTCTCTGACCTTGGATCCAGGAATCCGAAATAACCTGTGTCCACCAGATGCTGTCTAGGGGACATAGGATTGCTTCCCTATAGTCATTATTTCTGGATTTGCATTTTATTTATTTATTTACAGCATTTATACCACTCCACATCTGAACAGATTCCGGAGTGGTGAACAATAAAAAATAAAATGATAAAAGATAAAAGAAAGAAAATCCCATATTAAAAATTGTTATTTTTAAAAACACAGTACTGATAAAAACCGTGGCTGGTCAGTCAAGGAAGGCTTCCTGGAATAAAACTGTTTTCAGGAGGTGCCCAAAACAACACAGTATTGGCACCTGCCTGACCTCCAGAGGCAGGGAGTTCCAAAGAAAGGGGGCCACCACACTGAAGGCTCTTCTCCGGGTGGACTCCAATCAGGTCATAAGTCCATGCGGAACCACCAGGAGCATGTCTTATGATCATGTCAGTGACTGGGCAGGTTGGTAAGGGAGAAGGTGTTCTCTCAGGTATCTTGGTTCCACATTGTTTAGGGCTTTATACAGAAGCAGATGTTATACAAATTGGTGTCCTCTTTTGTCCTCTTTTTTTATGACGCTTTTCCTCTTTTTTGGTGATTCATAAGCGGCCAACCTACCCAGTGTTGAAGTAAGATTCAACTGCCAGTCCAGTTGGCTTCTGTATGTGGAAGGGAGGGTGCCATCTTACCCTTCATCTCAGGCAGCACAATGTTTTGGGACAGCCTTGATTTCCTGCCCTTGAATGGTGCTGCCTGAGGAAACTGCCTCATTCTCTGTTGTGGAAGGCTGTCTGTCGCAGGTGTCATTCCTGCCTACTAGTGGAAGATTTCTTCCCCCACCATTCTTGCTTAGCTGCAAACACCGCCTTTGAGCCGCGGTCCAGTGGGTGAGTTGTTCAGGCAGAAACATGGCTGTAAAATGTCTGAGAATTGCATGCCATTTACACAGCCACCTTGGAAAAGCTGCGCTTTGGATTTGTGCCTCAATAGTCATGCTTAGCACACTCTGCCTCTCCCTAGCTCCGATTCTAGGATGAGTAATACATTTGCTGTATTTGTATATAATGGCTGGGTGGTTTCCACCCCCGCCCCCCCCTCCAGTTTTCTGGGAAACAATCTACAGGACAAAGTTTTGCTTCAAAGCATAGCTTCAAACATCTGCTTGTACTTATTGCACAAGTATTCAGAGCAGCACATACTTGCCTGTAGCTTCAAGGCAAAAGTGAAGTAGCTTTTTTAAAGCCATTAAGCAGCACCGTGAGTTAAAAAGAAGAAGACAACGACAACAACAGTCTGGAAAATTTTGCAAGCAATACTTGTTCTCTTTGGTTGTAGTGAAGATAGTAGCTCCACTTCCTGTCTCTTTGGGATCTGAACTGAAGGGGCAATAAGGATTCCATTAACATGAACAAGAGCTTTTTCAAACTCCGTCAATAATGAAAGTGTTATTCGCAAAGCAGAAAACTATACTTGGATCAGATGCTTTCGCATAGCCTGCCCCAATCTGGTGCTCTCCAGATGTGTTGGACTATAACTCCCATTATCTGCAGCCAGCAAGCTGCAGACGATGGGAGTTGTAGCCTAACACATCTGGAAGGCATCAGGGTGGGGAAAGCTGCTTTTAGCAGTATATATTTGTACCAACGATGAAAATATGGCAGTGTGGCAACAGGAGGGACCACGGTTTGTTTCAAGAATGCCCTCCACCTCATGCCTTCAGAATGTTTTGGATTATAACTCCCAGCATTCCTGACCATTGGCCATGCTGGCTGGGGCTGATGGGAGTTGATAACCAAAACATCTGGAGAACACCAGATGTTGGAAAATGCTGATCTAGGGACTTTGCTGGTTTAAATAGCTTCCCTGGTATGAAGTGCAATTACAGTGCAATTACACCATTCGCTCCTTCCCTTTCATGCACAGATTCCCAGCTCTTTTCTACGTTTTATTGTAACCATTGCTTAGTGCTGGATCCACATCAGGTCTAAGTATGATTCGACCTAACCAGGATTACCTCAAAACCATGGTTTGCATATTGACTTCAAACAAACCATGGTTTTCAGATCATTCAGTTCTAACCATAATTAGTGCCAATAAATATGTAATGCTAAGCCATGTTTACAGCAAAACATGGAAGGCAAGGGGGAATTTGTGCACAAGAGAGCAGGAGGGAAGAAGGGAGCATGTGAGCCCATGGCACCTTTCCGATCTTTAAACCATGGCAGATTGGAAACATGACTGAATCAGTCTCTTTTAATTTTTCCCCAGGTTCACTATAGGAATGCTGAGGTAAATTCTGCTTCTCTGTTGAAGGAAGGAAGATGACTGGGGGAGTAGAAGGATATTCCTCATCTTCAGGCTTTGTTAACACTGATTTCTTTATTCCGGAGGCAGAACCTCTCCTACTACCTGCTGCCAAAGTACATGTTACGGTAACCAAGCCATTGAGGGGGAAAAAACATGCTTAATGCTACTACTTTTACCTTGAAGGAAAAGCAGCCGTGGGGGCCCTAATCCAGCACCACACTCCTAGTTTGAATTGAGGCCCTGCACCAGTTTCCTGCTAACAGTGGTCCCTGCTGCTATTTGCCCCCCAAAGGTGCTGTAACGGACATAGACACCTGGCTCTTATTTTGAGGATTATCGGTGATCATTCAGTGACACCGATAGAGTACATACTCATGGATGCAGGATGCATAAGCTTAGACTGGGTACTTGCCTGTCCACATAGCTGACAGGGACCACTGAGGACCAGAGTGGGTACTACAGATTTCTCTGGTGAGTTACTGGCAAGCATTTCCAAAGACAAGACTCCAGTCCCGTCCAGTCAGTTATATATTTCTTATGAGCATTTAGGATGCTTTTTTTAAACCAGGAGTTTTGAACCTCAGGCCCAAGGGGGCAAATCTGGCCTGCCTCTGGTCTCATTCCGGCCCTCTGGTGTTTCCCAGATGGCTATGCTCCCTTCCCCATGTTACCAGGTGATTCCCACTTCCCCTCTGACCGCCTATCATTTCATGGTTTCCCAACTTTTGCGCAATTCTTTCCCATCCTGAAAGGTTGAAATGCCTCTCCTAAAGTTTAGTTATTGGGCAGTAAGAGCTTTAAGCTAAAATATTTTTTTTGTATTTCTAGCTCCACCTCTTTTGCCTTCCGCCCCACCCACCACTGGAATGCAGCCCTGAAGAGCTTCTCCAAAACTGAATTTGGCCCTTCGGCTGAAAGAGGTTCAATACCCCTGCTCTGAACAGAGTACCTGAACTTGATCCAGATATCAAACTGAAAACCTAAATTTCAAAGTAACCAGCCAACAAAAAGCAACATCTTAAAAAAAGAAATCTAGAAAATGAGTCAAGCAACAGAAGAAATTATTTTGTCTTGCCCAGAAGGTTGACCAAACATGTTTCTGGAACTTTAATTATCTTGGCGCCCTTATCCCATACAGCCTTCTGTTTCTGAATGTGGCCAAGTGCTGGGGAGGAAGGTTATGTTTATTTTGGAATGTGCGTTTCTAATTTGTACATTGGCCTTTGTGTACTATTTCAGGAGGAATCTAGATTTCTCTCTCTCAAATTTATATGAAGGTAACAAAAAAAGTTATCTGATCGGCATACACCAAGGGCATGTTGAAACTCTGGCTTCTTGTGCTGAACCATGAGAGAAGGAAGTGCTCTAGGAAAATGCAGGTGCCTTTGTTCCTGGGAATGGGTTACCTCCATAATCACTTGTGGGAAGCCAACTATGTAGACTACAGAGCCTACTTTGGTTGCTAATAGCTACGTTGACCAGCAGGAGAACCGCCCTCAGAGCCGGCTATACCATTAGACCGAAGCAATCACCACAGGGGGCAGATGCTGGGGGGCAGAGGTGGCAGCCCCCAGCTCTTCCCCCTAGCCTACTGCCCTCAGATGTGCTAATGGTATCACGTTGCCAGTGTTGAAGTAAGATTCAACTGCCAGTCCAGCTGGCTTTTGTATATAGAATGGAGGGTGACGTCGTCTTGTCATCTGCTTCAGGCAGCAAAATGTATTGGGTCTGCCCTAACCACCCTGTCCTTTGTTTCTCTAGGGACTAGAAATACTGGAACAGCACATCTGATCCGTAAAGGTTGCCCGAATGTGTCTTTAATGAAATATGTTCAGTTCCCTCAGCCTTCCCTCATAGGTCCTGCATTCTAGACACTTAGGGCACAATCCTATGCATGTTTAGCCAGAAAAAAGTCCTACAGCTCCCAGTACTGGGAGGGGAATGCTGGGAGTTGTCGGACTTTTTTCTGTGTAAACATGCATAGGATTGCACCCTTAGTCACCTTTGTTGTTCTCCTTGAAATTCTCCCCAGTTTTCTGGTATCTTTCGTCGTAGGCTGTGTCAGCCCGAATACAAATCTGCCAGTTGATTGCACATTGGAGTGATTATATTGAATGTAATAATTCAATGTAATAATATGACTGGGGGTGAGGAATCATAGAATCATAGAATAGTAGGGTTGGAAGGGGCCTACAAGGCCATCGAGTCCAAGTGCTGAACCCTCTCCAGTTTGTCTGCATCCTTCTTAAAATGTGATGCCCAGAACTGGACACAGTACTCCAGATGAGGCTTAACCAGTGCTGAGTAGAGAGGAACTAATACTTCCTTAGATTTGGAAGCTATGCTTCTATGAATGCAGCCCAAAATAGCATTTGCCTTTTTTGCCGCCACATCACATTGTTGGCTCATATTCAGCTTGTGATGGACAACAGTTCCAAGATCCTTCTCACTTGTAGTGTTGTTGAGCCACGTATCCCCCATCTTGTAACTGTGCATTTGGTTTCTTCTTCCCAGGTGCAGAACTTGGCATTTATCCCTATTAAATTTCATTCTGTTGTTTTCAGCCCAGCGCTCCAGTCTATCCAGATCACTTTGAATTTTGTTTCTGTCTTCCAAAGTATTAGCTATCCCGCCGAATTTTGTGTCATCTGCAAATTTGATCAGCATTCCCTGCACCTCCTCCTCCAAGTCATTAATAAAAATGTTGAAGAGCACTGGGCCCAGAACTGAGCCCTGTGGTAGCCCTCTTGTTACCTGCTGGGGTATGGGCGCCCTTGGCAGGTGCCCAACCATGCCTGCCCTTGACACTGTCCCTGTCCCTTTCTGCTTGCCATGCAGAAGGGGAGCTGTCTGCAGCTCACTGTGATATGTTTGCTAGACCCTTTGGAAATAAAATCACTCTTCTCTGGCCTAGCTAACTTAGCAACTGAATCAGAATCCAAGGCAGGAGTGACTCAGGATACTGCCCATTGTATGCCAAATAATATTCCTTTCTCTCCTCTGTACATAACAACTGCTTCTGCCTTAGACTATTTCCTTGTATCCAACACATAGTGCTAGCAAATAAGAATGTAAGATTGGCTCTAGAGATACATCAAACCACGCACCAATACAATTGTTAGTTTGTTCCCTTTGTTATGGGAATCTCCATCTAAACCAACTTGGAAATTGAATGTCTCTCTGAAGGTTTTTAAACCTCAAGTAATAATTCAGTTTTTAAAGATTAATTCACCCACAACCCCTCTAAAGAGTGCTATTGGACAGAGGGAGAGTAATGAGTCTTATAAAAAGAAAAATAGAATCCAAAATTTAATTAAACTGAAAGGACAGAAAACTGAGACTATTAAAAGCTTATGCTGCTTCACCATCCCTTGAACTTCTGAGACAAATACAAAGGCAATGTACAAAATTTTAAAAAATCTATACAGCTAAAGCCAAGTTTGTACTCATGCATAAAAAGTGTGCTGTGGAGGAGGGCAGGGGGAACAGGCTCGTACAGTATTTATAAACTGAGGTAAAGTCAGTCCCAACCATATATAAGGAGAAGGATATATATATAGATACGTTTAGAATGAATTTGCCATGGTAAAGGAACTATAAGAATAAAATGCATACCAAAATGACTGAGATGAACAAGCAATATAAACCACTTAATTCAAAATTATTCATTCCTACGGGAGAAGCAACACAAGAAGCAATTGATGCTTTCTTCAGATGTTGACTTGGGAGATTTGTACTCAAATCCCTATGCTCAGCCATTAAGCTCACTGGGTAACCTTGAGCCAGTTGTTATCTTTCAGCTTAATCTACCTTGCAAGCATGTTGTAAAGGAGGAATTATGTTTGCTGTCCTTAGCTTCTTGAAGGAACAGCAGGATAAAAAGTAGTAGTAGTAGTAGTAGTAGTAATTGCTATTATTATTAACAACAATATACAATTTCATTTTACAAAGTGTATTTTACAGAGTGTAGCTCCTACAATTGTTGCAGGTACAAATGAAGATGCTTCAGAAGCCATTACAAATAAAGGGGCGGGGGACAGGGGAATCTCAAAACTGGCGAAGAACTTGGGCACCAGATGGCTTCACAGCTGAATGGGTAAAACTTTCAGTAACATACTGATCCCTCAACTAGATATCATATATTTTATGTATTTATTTTGGGCGCAATCCTATTCAGATAGATGGCGGCCTCCAAACTCGGAGGCGACCGCCTATCCAAAGCAGGGCAGGAGAAGCATGGAGGGGATCATTCCCTCTGTTCTTCTCCTGCCCTGCATGTTCGGCTAGACAGCTGATTGTGGCTGTCTAGCTGCGGGAGGGCTGAGTGGGGGAGGAGGCTGCTGTATGACACATTGGATGTGTTGTACAGGCATTTCCACCTTCCCCGCCCCGGAATGCCCCTTTTCGGCTGCTCCGCACTCCTCTTGCAAGCGTGGAGGATGGGGCTGTCCTTTGCTGCCTCCGAGGCAGCACGGAAGTCGGGGGAGGTCGGTTCGTTGGGAACCAACTTCGGAGTGCGGGCTCTGAGGTTGATTCCCAGAAAACCAGATATCCTATGGCCATCTAGCTGCTGACTAGCGGCCATAGGATTGCTCCGTCCCAATATTTATATACTGCTCCACATCAAAAGAACTCAGAGCAGTGAACAACAAAGATAAAAGAATAAAACACCATGCTAAAACAATTACAACTTTTTAAAAGAAACAAATTCTGAATTTAATAACTCATGGCTGGTCTCTCAAGGAAGGCCTCCTGAAATAACAATATTTTCAGGAGGCACTGAAAGTAACACAACGTTGACACCTGCCTGACCTTTGAAAGCAGGGAGTTCCACAGGAACATATATAAAGAAGCTATGGATAAGAGAACATTTCTCCTAACCTTATATGAGGCTCACACCTCACAGTCCCTAAACTGAATAAAGATCAATCTTGATGTGACAGTTACAGATCCAGCTCACTAATGAACTACAATTCTAAAATATTTACTGTGTTATTGTACTGACTTTATTGTAACCTGCCCTGGGAACCTTTTTGGCTGAAGTGTGGTACAGAAGTGTTCCAAATAAAATAAAATAAATCTTGGTGGAAAGACAATCTTAATTATTATTAAAAGTATAATTAGTAACTATCAGTCTGTTTTCATTAGAGGCATTTGATAATATTTTTCCACTGATTCCTGGCCAACAGGATAACTAAAAATGTTTAAACCCAAGATCAAACTTAGAAACAAGAAGTTTTAAAATAGAAACAAAAGGTAGGTTTCCTAACAGCTGCAACAGCTTGTTCAAGATGGGAAGTTTTATAAAACGAGACCCTTTAGAGTATATTTAAAAATAGGATACAGAAAAGTAAGGCACTCTTCGGGCAACATCAAGTGCCAGAGCTTGCTGTATAATGTGCCAGGGCAGTAAGTTGTGCATACATATTGCCCAGACATCTTCCAGAATCCATGGATTTCATCATTCTGTCTAAAAACAAGTATTAACAGTTCCATCATGTACCCAAGCCACGTGGCACCAGCATCAACAAGATGTTAATAGTTCAACATTAAACAAAGGCTACTTCCATACTAGGCATTTAATGTGGAATTCACACACACTTTACAGGGGCTCCACATGAAATCATCATCCATTTGTAATCCTCCTGTTTTCCCATTTATTCTTCTATTTTTTTTACTACTGTGGAAAACATGACTCTTTAAAAAAAAGACATCAGTGGGGAGTCTACATGGAAACAGAATGAGAAGTGCTTTCTGGTTATATCCAGATTGTCATGAAATTGCTTTGGTCCGTCAGCAGCACGCAAAGCAAGAAAAGTGGGGTATACAGTACCTAAAAAACCGCTTTTACGGGCCACATGAAAGCACTTCCCATTCTATTTCCATGAAACCCCCATACTTCTGGGTTGGGTGGGCAGAGTAGAACGGAATGTCATCAACCCCATCCACCCTGCTCAGCAATTAGAGAGTCTTGTTCTCTGCCCCTGTCCACACTCCCTGCTCAGGGAAGTTTATAGGAAGTGTGGAATTAAGGCCCTGTAGTTTACCCCACTGTGGGAGATTAAAAGATACTGCACTATTGTCAATATGAAACACAGGCTGCAGACTGTAAATGAGTGGAACTGCTACTTTGCTGTTCTGACTCCTTGAAAATGTGCTCCCCAACCCCACCATCCCTGCTGCCTCAGTCTCTCGCTTGCTTGCTTGCTTGCTTGCTTGCTTGCAGAGGAGGGCTATTGATTATACAAGCCCCACCCCTGTTTCCCTCAGGCAAGACAATCTGGACAGTATGAGGCGATTATGTCTGAGGAAGAGGCGGTGATTTTATGAATGGGAAACATGGGCTGCAGACTGTGAATGAGTGGAGCAATTAATTCCGTGTTCTGACTCCTCGAAAATGCATAACTATGGTATTATGAATGGGAAAGGCAGGCTGCTTTTTTGTGAACTGCCCAGAGAGCTTTGGCTATTAGGCGGTATAGAAATGAAATAAATAAATAAATGCTTACAGTGAATAGGCCAAGAGGCTACTGTGATAAAATGAAAGGATGACGCAGCAGAAAGTGGGAAAGGAAGCCTGTGTCCAAAAGCAGCCTACTGCGAATGGAGAAAAAGAGGGAAGATGGGGGGAGGCGCAGCTCCACCCCTTCAGGCTTGCCCAGGACTTGATGGGGGGCGATGGGACACACTGCAGCAGAATCACTTGGGAGCTGCTTTAAGTAAAAAAAACCCAAACACTAAAAGGAGTTTCTGAAAATGCGGCTTTTCCAGAGGGAAGCTGCAAGGTGGCTGCAGATTGGTGACAGCACCATCTGTCGAGAATGATCCTGACATGCTGTCGCCCCACGCTAAATCAGCCATGTAGATTGGGCCCAGAAGCAAAGCATAATCCAATGTTAGTTCTATGTAGAGTAGACCCATTGAAATGAAGGAGACTTAAGTTAGTTATCACTAACTTAGGACCCATTCAGTGTGTCTACTTTATGTAGGACTAACACTGGATACCACCTACACTCTCCACAGGTGTGAATAGTACTTATCACTACTCTCCTGCCTTTTCAGGGTCTGTGGTGTTGACATTTGCAATGACATTCTGGGAGGTCAAGCCATTTTGCTATAATACTACATCTCATTTCCAGTGGTTTTGCAGCTGAGCACATCTCTGCTGCTTTTTTTCTGATCACCACCATTTCCAGCTATCTTTTTTTTTCTTTTGGCATTAGCATTTAGATCCACCCCTCTCTTTATTTTAATAAATAGCTGATGGTAGTGCAGGAAACAACAATGATCACAATAGCTGAGATGTTTTACGGCAGCACACATGCTAGATATTTGCAGGAGAGCAGAAAATCTATGACCAGCTCCACAGTAGTCAGTAGCATCACTTTATGGTGGCATGGCAGTGACCCTGGACAGCCGTCTTCCATGAAATGTTGTTAAGGGTGCAATCCTATGCATGTATAGGCAGAAAAAAAGTCCTACAATTCCCAGTGTTCCCCAGCCAGCAATAGTGACTGGCTGGGGAATGCTGCAATCTGATTTTAAAGGTTTTAATTCTCTATTTCAACAAATTATTATTATTTTCTCCCCTTTTTATTGCTCACCGCTCTGATATTTCAATGGATGCAGAGTGGCATATAAAGTTTGCAAAGAAATAAATGAGGCAAGACCGATGAAAATGACTGAATTTAAGGTGGTGTCTTTCATTCTCGTTAATTCCTGGAAAACGAACTCTCTCTTCACCAGCATACTTGTCAAGAAATCCATTCCCCTGCTGAGGCCTAGCTGCCTGTAGAAACTGCCTTTCATAAAGATGGACCTGCATGCATTAATTAAACCACCTGTGTTATTTGCCAGAATTAGACTGACTGAGTTCAGCTGGGCTTTTCACTGCCTGCTACCCTCCTGGAAACTGAGGAAGTTATCCAGCCCAACAGTGATTGGCTATGGAGGCTCACCTCACATTTGTCAAGAGCCAAGGGCGGGAGTGGAATAAAGCCAGGCAGGGCTACTCTTGCCTTTTGGTCTTCATTTTGGGTTTTGGTTTTGTGTTCTTTATGATCTTCAGTCTTTGTCCGCTAACTGGCTTTCCGGCCTGTGAGGTTTTGGATCCTGAATTCGGCCCTGTCCTATCAGAAGACCATTACTTAGGTGAAGTATAGGATAAGGCTAGGTAGTGCTTTGTTATTTTTGGCCTGCAGCATTGTTTCAAAGTTTCTCTGATATTTTTATCCCTTATTACCCCTTCCTTATTGTAAATAAATGTCACATCTATTTCAAAGGCTGTGTACGCTTTATTCTACCTAAGCCTCAGTACTAAATTCAGAGCCTTCTTTCTGCTTGGTCTTGTTACTGTTTTGAGTTTTAGGCTTGGGACTTGAAATAGAGGGTGCGAGCTTGAACCCTCATTTCTGTGCCCCAAGTGTTTCCTGTATGGTCTGAGAATCCCCGGCTCAGGCTGAAGTGGATGTTAAGGGGTGGTGGCAGCCTACTGACTATTTGTTTGTCCCTGTCTACGCTGCAGGGAGTTTGGGAAAACTCCTCTCCCTTCACTGTTGTTGTTGTTGTTCAGTCGTTCAGTCGTGTCCGACTCTTCGTGACCCCATGGACCATAGCACGCCAGGCCTTCCTGTCCTGCGCTCTCTCCCGGAGCGTGCTCAAGTTCATATTCATTGCATCCGTGATGCTATCTAGCCATCTCATCCTCTGCCGTCCCCTTCTCCTTTTGCCTTCAGTCTTTCCCAGCATCAGGGTCTTTTCCAGGGAGTTTTCTCTTCGCATTAGGTGGCCAAAATATTGGAGCTTCAGCTTCATTATCTGTCCTTCCAATGAGCACTCAGGGTTGATTTCCTTTAGGACCCTTCACTGTAGCTGACCCAATTTCTTACGTTCTCTAGTCCACACTCAGTATCCATGGTCTGTGTTTTTCAGAGATCCACAAACCTACTGCTGTTGTGTTGCTATATTCTCCAATTACCTAACCTACTGAATCCTTAGACTTTTGCTGCTAGTGGCAGTAGGCAACCATTTAATGGAGTGGAATAGAACAATGGAAGGGGAGAAAAAGGTCTAGGACTGAAGGGTGGTACGATGCCATTGTGAGGGTGGATGCAGAAAGTGAGGTAAGTATACAGGCCTTTGGGACTGGTGACCCCGGAAAAATATTAAAATGGTCCCAGACTCAGAGCATCTGAACCTGGCAGGACCTTCTTACCCATTCAACATTACTATCTTGTTTGTCACCTCCATTCCCACAGCTTTTTTGTCCTCCCACAAGCTTCCATCTTTAGAAAGAATGGGGAGGGAGAAGAAATTATGCTAAGCAGGGCTGGGCTGAGATACTCTGTGACTGAGGAAAAAATAAACCCATCCTGTCTAACATCGGAGTTGTTGGGCATGGAAGTCTTCACCACCAACCCACACAGTGCTGTTGACTATGAGACCTCCCCTCATAGCTCTTATGCACACCTGTTCCTTAGCCCCACCAGCTGTCTGTGGCATACTTTGCACCCCCACCCCCACCCCCGGCCTCTCATTGAACTTCAGCTTGCACTGGGTGGCCACTGCTCACTTACCAAGACTCAGTGGCCCGGTCCTGAGAATATTGGCTTTCCCCTGTTGTAGTGGTACCCTAACAATGCACTAGGAAGACTGCAGAAGGGATTTGCCAGAGGCAGCCAGTGGGCAACATGTAGAAGAACCGATCCCCAAACTGTTTGCTAGGCTTTAGTTACCGATTGTGACTTAAATTGTTAAGGTTTTCTGTTCTGTACTAAGGTCTGCTTTCTGAGTGAAGCCTTGTAGTCAGTCGTAGGAAATGAGGGAGGTCGCCATATATTAAGTCATATTATTTGTTCATCTAGCCCATGTTTCGGAGCTAGATGAACTCTCTCTCCCCGGGCCAGAAGCAGCAGGTGTTGCCCTCAACCACTTCCTGATTCTTCCCAGGAAGCACAACCCACTGAGGCCGAATCCAGTACTACTTTTATATTGTTAGAGCCCAGTATTGTCTACCTGTGGCTGGCAGTGACACTCCAGAGCCTAGCAGAAGTTTTTCAAATCGTCTGCTATATAATCCTTTTTTCAATGGGAAATTCCAGGGATTGAACCTGGAAGCAAAACATGTGGTGCTCTACCATTGAAGTACGGTCCCTCCCCGACGATTAATTTCAGGCAGGGATTTTCCTCCCTCTCTTGCGCTCTGTGCCCTCTCCCTCCTACACCTGCACTATCCTTTCTCTCTCTCTGGACCCCTTGCATTACCCCAGTGCCTCCCTCCTTGCTGCTGCCCCCCAAGCCTATCTGAACACCATTCAGCCAGGTGGATGCCAACCCACAGTAACTCTGTCTTGTCTGCACTGAGTCTCTGTTTGTCCTCATTCCATCCATTACTGTGTCCAAGTACTAAGTACCAAGCACTAAGAATGCCTCTGAGCCCTAGCTGGGCCCAGAGGTATGCCGAGGAAATGAAGATGGAGGGTGGCACTTTGCTTTGCAGTGTGCCTGGCTGCCAGGTTAAACAATGGTTTAAAATTATAATAAATGAATAAATTTGGAAGGGGCAAGGGACCTCTTGGACGCCAAGGGGAGGTGTCTATGGGCATGCCAGCACACATGGCACCTTGTATCAGGGAAGGCAAGTCTGAAAACTGGTATGGTTATTTCTGTGGGTGCATGCCACCTGAGTATAATTAGGTACGTTTAAAAAAAAAATCCTTGACAATTTTGTCAGCAACTTGAAAAAAAGATGTTTTTTATTTAATTATTGTATTTATAAAGCACTGTTAAAAAGAGTTATGAGTGAGGCATCTAGGAGGAGTTTGGGAGGATGAACTAAGGTGTCGATGTGTGGTACTGGGATGAGGCATTTGGAAGGGGTATAGGTGAAGCTTTGAGTACCTTTAAGTATAGTTTGTTGAAACAAGCCAGTTTCATAATCCTTGGTTTGAAGTAGGCTTTCTTCAAACAAACCATAATTAATATTAGCCACAGTTTATCCGGTTCAGAGAAAACTAAAAGCTGTGGTAATTAAAACCAGAAGCGAAAGCTTCCAAACTTCTCTTGGTTGCGTGGGAGGAGAGGGGAAGAGGGAACATGGGAGCCCAAGGCTCACTGTGGCTCGTTCCTATCATGACAAATCTTGGTTTATCGTGACATCTGAATGCAGCCTCTGTTGCTTCACTGAAATTACATGGGGAGTAGAGCTACTATTTTGCATCAAGATAATTCAGATACATTTCTTCTTCGATGTAGTTAGACTCAGGTTTCACGTTTCAGCAATGCATCATGCCTGTATTGAGTATGGGGAAGGATTCTGTATTTGTTATTTTAGTATTGTATTTCCCAAGCTGCTCTGGTGTATTTAACATGACTAACAGCAGGACCTCCTATGCACAATTTTCTGCTTTTGCACTAAGATTGGAGTTTGCTGTTAGAGAAACTGACTAATTATTTTAATTAGACCAAGAGGCCGAAAGTAGTTGTATCATATTTTGGAACTGTTTCTACTATTGCTTTGGTGTGTGCAAAACTCTGTAAAAAACCTCTTATGGTGATTCCAGTTGAAAATCTATATTTACAATATTTTCAAATTCTTCTTAGTACCTGTGCTTACATAGCAAAATTAGCCTAATCAGCACAGCATCAGTAAATAATTATTTGTAAACATCCATACCATTTTCTATTCTTCTTCTTCGTCTTCTTCTTCCGTATTTCAAACTTGTTATTCAAAGGCTTTAGATGGTTTCTCCCCCTCCTACAGCTCAGTATTGGAATACAGGCAGGATATCCATAAAGAACGATGAAGGTTCATTCCACATGCTCTCTTGGTAGAGTATATTTTATTTAACAGTGCCATCGCCCACTAAATGCTCTTCACTAAGATCCATATATTTAATTTGTAATTAATTATTGATTTAATTGTACTCATTAAGCCACATAACCTTATTTGTTTTATTTTTCTTCATTTAATGTCTGTCTACATCTCCATCCTACAATGAATTAGCTTTTTAATTACATTTCTTCCACTATTTTTTTTTTTAGGAAGACTGTGCTGACAGTGTTGCTTTCTTAGTATAAGGAAATATGTGCGTTGCACAGTTCTTAATGTTCCAAAGCATCTTGTATCCCAGGCTTAGCAAATACATGGAAATGAAAGCAAAGGGGTCATTGCCTGAAAGTCACCCTACAGATGAAAACCAGAACCAAATAAAATCATTCTTGTTCATCATGATCAGTTTGAAATTGATGCTGTGCAAAACCACTGGAGGAAACCTCAAAAGATCTTGCATAGAAAAAATGGTGATAGAGAAGAGCAGCTTTTTAATAAGCTGGTGAGCATTTTTGCCATCCTGATCACTCATCGCTCCTTTTTAAACTTCTCCATCTTTGCCATGAGAGGAAACATTTTCAATACCCATTGTTACAACACTGGCCATAGAATCATAGAATAGTAGGGTTGGAAGGAGCCTACAAGACCATCGAGTCCAACCCCCTGCTCAGTGCAGGAATCCAAGTCAGAGCATCCCTGACAGATGGCCGTCCAGCCTCATCTTAAATGCCTCCAGTGTGGGAGAGCCCACCACCACCCTAGGTAATTGGTTCCATTGTCGTATTGCTCGAACAGTCAGGCAGTTTTTCCTAATGTTCAGCCGGAATCTGGCTTCCTGTCACTTGAGCCCATTATTCCGTGTTCTGCACTCTGGGATGATCGAGAAGAGATCCTGTGACAACCTTTCAAGTACTTGAAGAGCGCTATCGTATCTCCTCTCAGTCCTCTCTTCTCAAGGCTAAACATGGCCAGTTCTTTCAGTTTCTCTTCATAGGGCTTTGTTTCCAGTCCCCTGATCATCTTTGTTGCCCTCGTCTGAACCCTCTCCAGTTTCTCTGCATAAGGAATTTGTCTGCCAAGGAATTAAAATGTACAGCTTTGCCAATTTTGCATGCACACTGATACTTCTGCAGTTTCCTCTTCTGAGCTCCTAGTGTAGGATCAGATGCTTCTGCAGAGGGGACTATAACTTGCTGGATGATATTGGGCCTGTGGTATGATAGAAAGGCAAACTTCAGAACGCCTGGTGAGCCTGCAGAAGCCCCTCAGATCCTGCCCACTACCTTAAATCAGGAGTGGGAACCTCTGAACCTAGGGGCCCACTCCCCCAGATGGCTGTATACCTTCCCCTGGCCTCACGCCTTTTCCCCAGCCGCTGATCATTTGGTGGTTTCCCAGCTTTGTGCAGTTTTTCCCCATTCTGAAAGGTTGAACTGCCTCTCCTAAGGCTTCGTTACTGGCAGTCAGAGCTTCAAGCTACAATATGCTGGTGTTTTTTGTATTTTGGGCCCCACAACTTTTGTCATTGGCCTGGCCCCTCCATCGGAATGCAGCCCTGAGAGTTTCTCTGAGATGGAATCCAGCCCTTGGACTGAAAGAGGTTCTGCGGCCCTGGGTTTAATAGCGCACCACCATTTGTGCCATTACAATGGTCTTTATGCACTTGCTAGTTTATTGCATTATACATATTTACAATAAAGGCATTCCCTGCCTGAAGTTACTAAAAAAAAATCCTTTGGTAAATATCCTTCTGTGTATAACTGAGGATTAATTATCTTCTACTCTGCCTGAGGAAGTGTTCTGTGTAATTCAAAAGCTTGCATGAACAAAAGTTGTGGTCCGGTCATGGGAATCCACATGACCTATCTGAAAAATGCTGCTTGCATTGTAGGAAATCCTCTTTTTGTAAGGCTTATGTACTTACTGACTGACACTTTTCTCTTTCCCCCAAGTTATTTTCTGTTATGAAATAAAAGCCTCTGAGCAAAGTCCTGTTGCTTCACAATTCAACTCTCTCCCGTCGCAGAAGGCTTGCTGTCTGATTTCTTGCTCTGAGGAGATTAGACAGAGTGTCTTAAGGGAAATAAAACGACAACCGCAGAGCGCTTTGCACGTCACTCAAATGCTCTTCTCTCCTGCTTTGAGGCCTTAAAAAGAAGAAAAAAAAGAAAAAAACAAGGAAGGAAGCTTGAGGCTGGTGGCTTGGCAGGTGCAAAGCCTTTTCAGGCAAACATCTGTTTTAGTGGTAGCTCTGGGCCAATGCATGAAAGCAGAATGCCTCCCTCCCTTCCCCTTTTTTTTTACTGCTTTACAGACTCCGAGGTTCCTGAAGAAAACACCCAGGCTGCCATTTCACTCAGGCTTGCCCATTCAGACTTTGCACTGTCATATCTGTACAGGGGGATTACCAAAGGTGAGGATTCCTTCCTGTTAGACCAGTAACCGTGTAGTACAGCTGTTTCTCTGCTAAATAATAGGGAGGCTTTGGCAACTGCATATGTATGCAGGCACAAAACTGGTGGCAAATCCCCTCCTGCCCCAATGAAGAAGCCTTTGTAAAGGCTTTTATCTTATTTTAAACAGTACAGGTGCAATGTGGTATAGTGCAGTAACGTTGACTGTTGAAATTCAGTTTCCTTAAGGTTGCTCAATAGAGATTATTACTAAGGATGGTCTTCTTACCCAAGCGTTCTGGTGTCTGATGCCCATGTGAAGTAGGGCTTTATTTAAAAGGGTGCTTCAGTAAGGGAAAAGCAAAACTTTAATTTTTGTGAACCACCCAGAGAGCTGCGGCTTCTGGGCGGTATTGAAATGAAATAAATAAATAAAATAAAATAGCTGAACATGATGTATGTAATGCAAACTGAAAATAAATACACAGAGGGCTTCTTCACATGGAGATTTTATCCTGCTATTGAGACTGCTCACTCATGGAAGTCTGTGGGCCCTTTAGATGACGTCATGAACCTCCAGCGCGTCTCCCGCACTAAATGACCTCTATTCCATTTTTAAATAGATCAGAGATAATGAGGTATGAAATTACCCTGCTTGTGCTCCGCTTGAGTTCCCTCCATGAAAAAGGAAAAGCTGCAAGAAGAGGAGCGAGATCAATGAATCATATGGAAGACTCAGATATGGGGAAGAAGGAGGGGGAAAGGAAGCACGTGCAAAGGGAGCCCGTTGTGATCCTGCATTTGAAATGGAAGCAGAAAGCCCCGTTATAAATGCGGGATTTTAGGCTAGTGTAGAGATGCTCAGAGATTGATGGGAGTAATTGTATCCTATTGATCCAGTCAAACCTTCATATGGTCTCTGTTTTCTTTTTTCACCCTTTTTTTTTTTACTACCTTACATACCTTAGGAATGGGCAACCTTTTTTCCTTTGACAGCTACAATCCCTCATGGGTATTCTGTTGGGGCTGCATGTCAGCAGTGGGTGATGCCCCAGCAGTGGGCAGGATTAGAGCCAAAAGTGGGTGGGTCACCGCTTTTCCTTCCACTGCCTTTTCTCTCTCTCTCTCTTCCTCTTCCCCTGGCTGCCAGGAAAGGGACAGGTTGCGCTTGCCAGATGTCAGACAAAAGCTCTCTTCATGATCGCATGAAGAGAGCTTTTGAAATCAGGCTGAGGGCTGCATGAAATTAGGCTGGAGGCCAAATATGGGCTTAGGGCCATAGGTTGCCCACCCCGATCTATTACCTTTCCGACAATCTAATCTATGGCAGTCGAGCTTAAAATAATGCAGCAGAAGTGCTGTTTTGTTTGGCGGAGAGGCAGGCCCATTAGTGGGATGGCAGTCTGCTGCCAGTGGTCAGCCCCGGTGCATTTATGCCATTGCTGCTGTCTCTCTGGCAGAGTTCCACCAGTGGTGGAGGTCAAAATGGGGAGTTCTGGGGTGGTGGGGTTGGGGGCGTATCAGGGGAGGCCATGAATATGCAAGATTCTAAGCCCCTTAGAATGCCTCCAAACAGGCCCTGAAAGTACACTGGCCTTGGAGCTGGTGTAGATTATTCCCTTTCATTGTAGTCAATGGGGACAGGGGGTGGGGTGCAGG
The DNA here is from genome assembly GCF_057233095.1 of Heloderma suspectum. Lineage (NCBI taxonomy): Eukaryota > Metazoa > Chordata > Lepidosauria > Squamata > Helodermatidae > Heloderma > Heloderma suspectum. The sequence continues at coordinate 38,305,818 of NC_139460.1, read as the reverse complement.
TGGGAGAGAAGGCAAAATGGAAGAAAAACAACATAGAAACAGCCTACCCATCCTCTCCTTGTTGCAGTGAGCCAGCAGGGCTTTGGATGTGGCAGTTGCTCTGCCACAGTCTGTCCCTCCCACACAACCCCCCTCCCCCCAATAGGATCACTCTGTTACTTGCAAGAAGGTGCCTTAGCTTGCTGCAGCACATTTGTACCACATCCTGTCTCTTGTTCCTCACCACTCCTCTGTATGTGTGTTTGTTTACTGCAAAGATGTGAAGAGTGATGTGCAAAGGAGGGAGAATAACTTGCACCAAAGGGCCACTGAAGCACAGTAAGTCCCCCCTATGAAATGAAAGCAGAGGTTGTGATGTTGCAGCTTGAATTCCTCTAACCTGCTTTACGTCATTTATGCATTCTCCGTGCACTGTATTTCTTCTTCAAGGCACTAGGTGGCATTTGACTATGACATTAGTTGAAAAATTAGACAAACTCCCAGTCCTACATCCTTGAAAAATTAGACAAACTCCCAATCCTACATCCTTTTATACAGGCCGAACTAGATGCAACATTAATTGCATGAACACAATTTTGACTTGCGCATTTTTGTTATGTAAATAGCGGCCCCCTCAGGACCATGATGATGGGGAGGGGAAGTTTAATTCATTCTCCCCCTGCCAGGTCCTGCCACAAGTAGCTTCTCTAAAGCTGTTATTTGCATTTCAAAGGAAGTTTCCATGGGTACCAATGGGAAACTCTTTTGGAATGCAAGCAGCAGCTTCAGAGAGGTGATTTTTGTTGGGACTGCACAGGGAAAGAAAGGGTTAAATGGCCCCTCCCCTATCTCAGGCATCCCAAGGCTACTATTTACTTAACAAAAAAAAATTGCATGCAACAAAAAACTGACCATGCAACTAACTGTGAGCATCTCTACACCAGCCTAAAATCCCATATTTAAAACAGGGCTTTCTGCTTCTGTTTTAAATGCAGGATCACAACGGACTCCCTTTGCACGTCCTCCCCTTTCCTCCTTATCTGAGTCTTCCGTATGTTTAATAGATCTTGCTCCTCTTCTTGTGGCTTTTCCTTTTTCACGGAGGGAACTCAAGCAGAACACAAGCAGGGTAATTTGATAACTCATGATCACTGATCTGTTTAAAAATGGAATAGAGGTCATTTAGTGCAGGAGTCGCCCTGGAGGTTCATGGCATCATCTAAAGGGCCCGCAAACTTCAGTGAGTGAGCAATCTCAATAGCTGGATAAAAGCTCTGTGTGAAGAAGCCCTGTATCTAGTTTGGCCCTTAGGCCCATTTATTCCAAACCAACTTCCAAGTAATTTGGTTTAGTAAGGATCAGTGTTGGCTCCAGGTTTCGGTGGGCCCTTGGGCAAGATACCCTCAATGGGCCCGTCTCACTGCCATTGTCACCAGCTGCAATTGCTTCTCATCTTCTTTCTCATCATTACTGCCACTCGCTTGCTTGCGGGGCAAAGAGCCAGTGAGCAAGTTGGCAGTAGCATCTCCTGCTCCTCCTTCTCACCACCACCATTGTCTGGGCCAGAGTGAGAGGCAGGTGAATAACAGGTTGCAATGGTGAAGAGGAGGAGCAACTTCAGGGGGCTTGCGTCAGGGGGTCCCTGCTGGGGTATGGGTCCTTAGCAGGTGCCCAACCATGCCTACCTTTGACACTGGCCTTGTTAGGAATGTACTCTTTGTCTTTTATTATTAAATACCAGTGTTCGGCTAAAATATATATCGGGCATTTTGTGACTGAGTCAAAATTTCCCACTGCTCTCTGAGATTGGCTGATGAGATACACCCCTAATCTTTCATTCTTCCCATGTCCTATCCCAAATCACACTTTACTTCCATTTTTTAAAAAATGAAAAATTACCACTTGGGCTTGTTAAGGAAGTTTGGAGCAGCCTAGCAGAATCAAAGAGGTTTAATGGTGCAATTCTTTATATGTCTGCTCGGAAGTACATCCAACTGAGTACAATAGGGCTTACTTCCAGGTAAATGGGTACAAGATCACAGTCTAACGCTTTCTTTCTTCATACCACCTCAGGCAGCACTTTGCTGACTTGGAATAGTGAAAGAAATAATACTGTTTTTGGTCAGGAAACGACAGAAGGGAAAGTGTTTTCAAATGAATAGTAACAGTGCGCCTTTGCTCAAAACCGTTCCAGGAGAACACTTGATCCACACTGATTACAGAGCTCCGAGTTCTGCAATGACATGGTGAGAGTTACAGCAAAGCATGCAATAATTTTTTGCAGAGACCGCCCACTAATCACCAAGAGCAGCTGCTGTTTTTTCAAGGCCTAGGGCGTGCATTCACTGGGGCCCTGGCCATATGGACTTATCAGGAGAGTGTGATAAGAAAAGAAACACCGCTACACTTTACACCACAAGGAAAAACAGGTGCTGTGAACCCATCTTGGAGTAATTGTTTTGGTGCCTGCCATAAAACAAGTATGATTTGCAGTGGGGGAGGAGATTTGCAGTTCTGACAACTTTCTCTCAAAGTTATTTGTAATTGTTACTGGTCTCTTTGGAAAATGTGGGCCATAAAACAAAACGTGGCTCTCATCTGCACTTGTATGAATCATCCACTCTCCAGTCCTCACTTTATTACTGTGGGAATCATTTCAGATGGATGTAGCTTGCTTTCAAGACCAGTGTGGCAAAGCTTAGGAGGTGATGGATGTTAGGCAGTGTCAGGCAGGGCGGCCCTCCTGTGAAGCAGGGTGAGGTGCCTGCATCGGGTGGCAGAGTGGGAGGAATGGAGAATTGCGCCACACTGCTCCCCCTCCCCCCACAAGGAGGGCCCACCACTGCAGCCCTGCTGCCTCCAGCAGGTGCTCTGGAGAACCCCGTCAGCTGCTCTCCTGCCGTGGCATTTGCTGCAGCGTGAGAGTGGCCAGTGGGGCTCCCTGGAGCAGTTACCCACCCTCTGTTTACCACATTGTATGTCCACCTTCCCCTTATGTTTGCCAACATGTGGCCGGACGAAGGTACAGGGCTTTCACGAGATGTGATGCGATGCAAGCGGCACCTTGCGTTGTCTCCTGCCTGAGGCGGCGAGAGAGGTTGTCCAGGGCTGGTGTCAGGACCCAAGCATAGGACGGCAGTGTGTGGTGGTGGTGCACTTTCCCAGGGCCTGGAGAATCCAGGCTGGAACCCCACTCCCAAGAGCAAAGAAACTGAGGCTAAACTGCAGATCACGCCTGAGGATATTCATGGAAACTTATTTCCCTGCATTGCCCAGATCTTGTAAGATTGGCTGGAGCCAATCCAAAGCAGTGTTAGAGCAGAACAAGCAACATTCTGAGCAGTGAGTTGCCGGCCTTCTCTAGAACAGAGAGGATTTGTGCAGTTAAACCAGGAATTGCTGTTTGAGGGACAGGGAGAGTTGTGCTTCCCTCTCTCTGTGACATTCAAACTGAAGAACTACTAGTCCCAGAGTTCCTTGGGCACAGGCAGGAGGGCGGGACAACTAATGGGAGTGACAAAGCACAGGGACATTGATCCCAGGAAAAATGGGAGCCTATGCTTCTGATAGGATTTACAGCATCAAAATAAAGGTGTGTAAATGTCTAGTTCACACACACAAACACATAACCCCTGCCCCAGAACCCACGGACATACCCTATTGCCATGCCTGGTGAATAATACAGCATTCTACTACAGGGTAAGAATAGTTAAGGGCGCAATCCTATCGAGATAAGCGGCCGCGGCCGAACTCAGAGGTGACCACCTATCCTAAGCAGGGCAGGAGAAGCATGGCGGGGATCGTGCCCTCCGTGCTTCCCCTGCCCTGCTTTTTTGGCTAGACAACTGATTGCGGCTGTCTAGTCACAGGAGCACGGAGCGGGGAAGGAGGCTGCTGTACGATACATTGGATGTGCGGTACACGCAGCTACATCCCCCCGCCCCGGAACGCCCCCAGCCACGCCCCTTTTGGCCCCTCTTGCGAGTGAGGAGGATGGGGCTGTTCCATGCTGCCTCTGAGGCAGTGCAGAACTGGAGGTAGGTCAGTTTTCTGGGAATCAACCTCGGAGCAGAGGCTCCAAGGTTGGTTCCTGGAAAACGGTATACCCTGTGGCTGTCTAGTTGCTGTCTAGCAGCCACAGGATTGCTCTTTAGGCCACCTAGCAATTTTGTCTATAGAATGTTAATGTGGAAGAGAAACTGACATAGGGGAGATAATGTGTGATGTTGCAATGAAGAAGCCTGGAAGAATAAAGCTTTAACATGAATGGATGCTGGTGCTGGGCCTGACTATGGATTTCACTTGTGTATCTAATTCTGAAACGCATGTAGCATATTGTTTTATTTCCTTCCCCTCAATGCAACAACCTAAAGTACATAGAAAACACAAGGCCCTAGGAAGTATCCCAATGTCAAGTTACATTCCAGGTAGTTTGGTTCAAAGGTTTTGGCTTTAAATAGAACAACTCCCAATCCGTTCCATCAGGCTATAGAAGAGGAAGAGACAGGAAGTAGGGCTACATCAGCAGCTCAGCTGAGAAACCAACCATTTTTGGCTTCACCTCTCTTTGAGCTGTTTCCATTCCAGATGGTCATGATGAGAAGACCAACAACATCCAGCTGTATTATAGGCATTACATCTGGTTGGTAGGAAAACCTTGATGATATTAAGAATCAGTGCTTGAGTTTTCTTGTTTTCCTTTTCCCTCATTCCATTTTCCTTTTGTGTCATGTCTCTTTTAGAGTGTAAGCTTAAGGACAGGGACTGTCTTGTGTTTATTCAACTGTAAGCTGTTCTGGGAGCCTTTCTGGCTGAAGAGCAGGGTATCGGTGCAACAAAGAAATAAGGGCCAAACTACATGTGATGTGGATGTTCCATGCTCAGATCTCCTAGGTCCTTTTTTGAAGCTTATAAGCAGCCCTGTAATTAATTAATTAATTAATTAATTATGTGAATCGGCTCAGGGAACTGGCCTGTGGTGGGAGGGGGAATTTTAACTCTTTGCCCTCCGTGTTGTTTTCCTGAAATTGCTACTTGAAGTTGCTAATAGGGAAAAAAGACAGGCACCATATAGGTACATGTCTTTTTTCCAAGTGGGGCTGCAGCAGCTTGGTGTGTGGGGGGACGGGCCTGGAGCTAATTCACTCCCTCAAACTTGCAATTGCTTTTAAAAAGAGATGTCATGAGGTCCGTTCATGTCTGGTTTGCCCCTAATATTACAGCCTTTAAGTGAAAGGTGACACCCCTAGGAGAGCTTCAGGCGAAGTTCTCAGAGCTATGAGTAATGGCTATCACATTTTTTTAGATGTTTCCATCCCCTAATAATGCTCATCTGATACTTAGTTGGGAAATAGCCATCTTAGTCCTGGAGTTGGGAAACTGCAAATTGAATCCTTAGCAGCAAGTCACTGTTGCAAAGTAATGTTGAAGTTTTCATTGTTGTTTTAGATGCTGCACCAAAATTATAGTGCACTTTGCTGTTGCTCATTGAAAACTCTGTTTTTACATGCTTCGCAAAGCTTCAGTCGTCTGCAACTCAATAACTTCAACTTCTCTCCAGAGAGCCTTAAGCTCTTTAAATATCTTTATGTTGCCAAATCTCCTATGTTCTCTCTCCAGGAAACCAATTTTATGTCTAAACTCTAGAGATTAGTTTGACAGCATCTTCCGTGTGTTCTGTGCAACCCAATAAAACGCTGCCTAATTGTTGCCTTTGCAGAGTCCCATTGGGGACAGTATCTGTCTTTAGATTATCACGTTGGACAATAAGCTCTTCTCAGTCTGGAAGTAAGCCTTATTACTGAAATCTGAGCTGTGTAAAACTAGTTTTCTAGCAAGTAACCCCAAACCACCTGGTGTGAAGCAGCCACGGTAGCTCTCCATTCACAGTGCAAGATGGGTTTGCAAGCAATTGATACCACAAATGGTGACAGAAATGCCTGATTTCTCTTCAAAAAGAAAATGAATGTTTATGTTTGAAGAAACATGGATTGTGTGTGTAAGTCAATAGTGCCTATGTAGTTTATTATTATAAATTTTTATTGTGGTTTTAACAAAGCAAATTGTGAAAAAAAAAACCCTGCATGCATAAAAGTATCAATATTCCATTAAGTACAATTTTCTACAAAAGACAGATTATGCATAAGCTTCAACAAAAGCAGACCAAATATCCACGTATTTGTCCATTTGTGAGTGGTGGCCTATATACCACCCGTTCAAACGTTGATAGCGTTATTAGGTCCTCGATCCAATCCCTTATAGGAGGTGACCATTTATCCTCCCAATGTTGTAATATCAGTCTTTTGGCTGTCAAAAGGGCTTGGAAAATCCATTTGCACTGACCATACATTAACTTCCAACAAACTGGTAAATAGTAGGAGGATTTGTACATCATTAAATATTAAAGAGTGTTTCAGTACAAAGTTTATCTGTATTATGACCTCCTCCAAGGAAGCAACAATTGTTGTTGTTGTTGTTCAGTCGTTAAGTCATGTCCGACTCTTCGTGGCCCCATAGACCATAGCATGTCAGGCCTTCCTGTCCTCCGATCTCTCCCGGAGTGTGCTCAAATTCATATTCATTGCATCGGTGATGCTATCTAGCCATCTCATCCTCTGCCGTCCCCTTCTTTTGCCTTCAATCTTTCCCAGCATCAGGGTCTTTTCCAGGGAGTTTTCTCTTCGCATTAGGTGGCCAATTTGAGCTTCAGCTTCAGTATCTGTCCAAGCAACAATTAGGCATTGCCAAAACATATGGTTGAAAGAAGCATTGGGGCCTACCTAGTAGTGGCAAAATTGTTCCATTTCCTCCCAGTGGAACATAAGGGTGACTACATTTAGTTGGATCTGAGCCAGTTTTGATAATTTAGGCTGCAATCCTAAATTTACTTACTAGGGAACAAGGCTGCAATTCTATACGTACTCACCTGGGAATAAGTCAGTGAGACTTACTTCTGCATAGACATGCATAGGGTTGTGCTGTAAATCTTACTGAACACAATTGGTTTATGTCTAAGTAAACCTGCACAGAATTGCACTGTTACGTGGATTTTTTAACTAATTCTGTCTCAGAGGACAAGAACAGGGGGAAAGTATTTAAAACATTTAGAATATGTATACTTACCATTGAACCCAGCGGAACCACTCTGAGTGCCATTTTTAGTAGAAAGGTGGGGTATAAGTCAAATAAATAAATAAATAAATAAGCTCACACCTGGGTAAACATGTTTAGTGTTGCAGTAGGTTCTATCTTTTTTAAATTGCTGGTTATTTTATTTATAACTAGTGAACAGATCCAGCTTTGCACAGCTTGAGATAGCCCTTAGTTTGATACAACACAGCCTTCAAGCAGTTACACAGCTGTCAGGGTGTCTGACATTATGCCTGCCCTTTTTGAGTGAAGCCACGCCATGGTGCACCCCTATAGCCCTCTGAGGGAGGGCTGCCCCATAGCAGAGGGAAGGTTGCAGCCATGTAACTCTGCTCCTTGGACTACACTCTCTAGCTTCAGACTATATTGACTGGTCTGGAAAACTATGGGTTGGTTAGGGAAGTCTGCCACCTAGTGACTGAAGTTGGTACTGGAGACTTCAAACACAGACACATTTAAATCAATGTAAGAGAGCAATCCTGTTGTCCCTGGGTGAGTGTCCCAGGGACAATAGGATTGTTTGGATTCCAGCTTCCGAGGTTTGTTTGTTTCATTTCATTTCTATACCGCCCAATAGCCGAAGCTCTCTAGGTGGTTCACAAAAATTAAAACCAAACAGCACACAACAGGTTGGAGACAGTGTTCTGATCTCAGAAGGGGGAGTCAGAGATCCGACCCTCCTCCCCTGTCCCCTCACAGCTGGTACAGAAAGAACCAAGCTGGCTGCCCTGGGAGGTTGGAAAAGTGACATTGGAGGAGGAGAAAAGGGGGTGTCCTGGTGGGTGGGGAGGAAACCAGAGAGGCCAGGATATGAGTTAATCTGAGCTTCCTCCAGCCTCCTTCCCTCCCCCTCTGAAGCACCCTCACTAGATGGGCTGAAAAGTCCATCTAGTGAAATCTGCAGGGCAGGAGGACAGGGAGGTAAATGTCACCTCCACTGCTCCTGCCTTGCATTAGATAATTGGATGCCTCAAAGTTTGGGGGCTTCCAAGCCCTGAGGCCACGATCAATAGGATTGCGCCCTAAGCAAATTAGGGCACAATCCTATGCATGTTTAGACAGAAAAACATTCTACAATTCCCAGCATGCCCCAGCCAGTCATGCTGAGAGTTGAGGACTTTTTTCTGTCTAAACATACATACAATTGTGCCTTTAATGCATTTTAAAAACAAAATAACCTTGAGGTGCAAGCTCCTCGGGTCCCCTTAGTATGCATGCCAAGTTTCAGGTGCCTAGGTTTCATGGACCTGGCGCTATGGTGCTGACAGACACACCTCCTCTGTTATCTTTATAGATTATATTAACAGCACAATCCTATAATACCCTGGCTGGGGAAGGCTTGGAGTTCTAGGATTTTTTTCTGTGTAAACATGCATAGCCCCTTCATGGATCACTGCCTTGTTGTGGCGAAGGGGCTTGCGTAACTCAGTGAAGCCATAAGCTATGCCGTGCAGGGCCACCCAAGACGGACAGGTCATGGCAGAGGGTTCTGACAAAATGTGGTCCACTGGAGAAAGAAATGGCAACCCACTCCAGTATTCTTGCCAAGAAAACCCCATGGAACGTATCACAAGGCTAAAAGATATGACGCCGGAAGATGAGACCCTCAGGTCGGAAGGTGTCCAATATGCTACTGGGGAAGAGCAGAGGGTATTTCCAAGTAGCGCCAGAAAGAGTGAAGCGGCTGGGCCAAACCCGAAAGGACACTCAGCTGTGGATGTGTCTGGCGGTGAAAAGAAAATCCGATGCTGTAAAGAACAATATTGTTTAGGAACCTGGAATGTCAGATCAATGAATCAAGGTAAGCTGGAGATGGTCAAACATGAGATGGCAAGATTGAACATCGACATCTTGGGAATCAGCGAACTAAAATGGACAGGCATGGGCGAATTTAATTCAGGTGACCATCATATCTACTATTGTGGGCAAGAATCCCTTAGAAGAAATGGAGTAGCACTCATAGTCAACAAAAGGGTGGGAAAAGCAGTACTGGGGTACAATCTTAAAAATGATAGAATGATCTCAGTACGAATCCAAGGCAAACCATTCAACATCACAGTAATTCAAGTCTATGCCCCAACCACTGAGGCCGAAGAAGCTGAGGTTGATCGGTTCTATGAAGACCTACAACACCTTCTAGAACTAACACCAAAAAAAGATGTCCTCTTCATCATAGGGGATTGGAATGCTAAAGTAGGAAGTCAAGAAATCACTGGGATAACAGGCAGGCATGGCCTTGGTGTACAAAATGAAGCAGGACAAAAGCTAATAGAGTTTTGCCAAGAGAACATGCTGATCATAGCAAACACTCTTTTCCAACAGCACAAGAGGCGACTCTACACATGGACGTCACCAGATGGTCAATATCGAAATCAGATTGATTATGTCCTTTGCAGCCAAAGATGGAGAAGCTCCATACAGTCAGTAAAAACAAGACCTGGAGCTGACTGTGGCTCAGATCATGAGCTGCTTCTTGCAAAATTTCGGCTTAAATTGAAGAACGTCGGGAAAACCACTAAACCATTCAGGTATGACCTAAATCATATCCCCGATGAATATACAGTGGAGGTGAGGAATAGATTTCAGGGATTAGACCTGATAGACAGAGTGCCTGAGGAACTATGGACGGAGGTCCGTAACATTGTTCAGGAGGCAGCAACGAAATCCGTCCCAAAGAAAAAGAAATGCAAGAAAGCCAAGTGGCTGTCTGATGAGGCTTTACAAGTAGCTCACGAAAGAAGGGAAGCGAAAAGCAAGGGAGAAAGGGGAAGATATACCCAACTGAATGCAGAGTTCCAGAGAATAGCAAGGAGAGACAAGAAGGCCTTCTTAAATGAACAATGCAAAGAAATCGAGGAAAACAACAGAATGGGAAAGACTAGAGATCTCTTCAAGAAAATTGGAGATCTCAAGGGAACGTTTTATGCAAAGACGGGCATGATAAAGGACAAAGAAGGCGGGGACCTAACAGAAGCAGATGAGATTAAGAAGAGGTGGCAAGAATACACAGAAGAACTATACAGGAAAGATCTGAATGTCCCTGATAGCCATGATAGTGCGGTCACTGAACTTGAGCCGGACATCCTAGAGAGTGAAGTCAAGTGGGCCTTAGGAAGCATTAGTAACAACAAAGCTAGCGGAGATGACAGTATTCCAGCCGAGCTATTTAAAATCCTAAAAGATGATGCTGTTAAAGTGCTGCATTCAATATGCCAACAAATCTGGAACACTCAACAGTGGCCACAAGACTGGAAAAGGTCAGTTTACATTCCAATTCCAAAGAAGGGCAACGCCAAAGAGTGTTCAAACTACCGCACAATTGCGCTCATTTCACATGCCAGCAAGGTTATACTCAAAATCCTACAAGCTAGGCTTCAGCAGTATGCGAACCGAGAACTACCGGAAGTACAAGCTGGGTTTCGAAGAGGCAGAGGAACTAGAGATCAAATCGCCAACATTCGCTGCATCATGGAGAAAGCAAGAGAATTCCAGAAAAACGTCTATTTCTGCTTCATTGACTACACTAAAGCCTTTGATTGTGTGGATCACAACAAACTGTGGCAAATTCTTAAAGTGATGGGAGTACCAGACCACCTTACCTGTCTCCTGAGAAACCTGTACGAGGGTCAAGAAGCAACAGTAAGAACCAGAGATGGAACAACCGATTGGTTCAAAATTGGGAAAGGAGTACGACAAGGCTGCATATTGTCACCCTGCTTATTTAACTTATATGCAGAGTACATCATGAGAAATGCCGGGTTGGATGAATCAGAGGTCGGAATTAAGATTGCCGGGAGAATTATCAACAACCTCCGATATGCAGACGATACCACCCTAATGGCAGAAAGCGAAGAGGATCTCAAGAGCCTCTTGTTGAGGGTGAAAGAGGAGAGTGCAAAAGCTGGTTTGAAACTCAACATTAACAAAACGAAGATCATGGCATCTGGCCCTATCACTTCCTGGCATATAGAAGGGGAAGAAATGGAAGCAGTGACAGATTTTACTTTCTTGGGCTCCAAGATCACCGCAGACGGTGACTGTAGCCATGAAATTAAAAGACGCTTGCTCCTTGGGAGGAAAGCTATGGCCAACCTAGACAGCATAGTAAGAAGCAGAGACATCACCTTGCCGACAAAGGTCCGTCTAATCAAAGCTATGGTTTTCCCAGTAGTAATGTATGGCTGTGAGAGCTGGACTATAAGGAAGGCTGAGCGCCGAAGAATTGATGCTTTCGAACTGTGGTGCTGGAGAAGACTCTTACGAGTCCCCTGGACTGCAAGGAGGTCAAATCAGTCCATCCTAAAGGAAATCAACCCTGAGTGCTCATTGGAAGGACAGATACTGAAGCTGAAGCTCCAATATTTTGGCCACCTAATGCGAAGAGAAAACTCCCTGGAAAAGACCCTGATGCTGGGAAAGACTGAAGGCAAAAGGAGAAGGGGACGGCAGAGGATGAGATGGCTAGATAGCATCACGGATGCAATGAATATGAACTTGAGCACGCTCCGGGAGAGAGCGCAGGACAGGAAGGCCTGGCGTGCTATGGTCCATGGGGTCACGAAGAGTCGGACACGACTGAACGACTGAACAACAACAACAACAAACATGCATAGGATTGCGCTCTAAGTGCATTAATCTATTTTCTGCTTTAAAAAAAGCACTCAAGGTGATTAATAATGGTAGTTACAGATATTTATTGTTGTACATGGCATTTCACAAGGTTTCATAAGAAAAAAGACTAGTCCCTGCCTACAAGGAGCTTCCAATGTAATTTTATCATGATATGGAAAGCTTAATGTGATTCTACCAGGAGCTGCTGAGGTGGGATGAACTGGATTATGAATATTAAAACAAGACATATTCATTAATCTGAAGTTAAAAGGGAGTGCTCTTGTGTTGTATCATCTGTACATTAAGGCAGGACTGGGCAAGATGTTTTGGTCTACAACTCACATCATCCCTTACCACTGGCTATGCTGGCTAGGGTTGATGGTAGTTGTAGTCCAAAGCATCTGGAGGGCCACAAGTTCTGCTGTCGCCTAAAGACGGGGTGGGCAACTTGTGGCCCTCCAGATTTCTAGCCTACAACTCCCAACAGCCCTAGCCAGAATATCCAATGCTGAGGGATGATGGGAATTGTAGGCTCTCCCCCCCAAAAAAACATCTCGAGCGGCCACAAGTTTCCCAGCCCTGCAAAGGGGTTGACAGAGGCAGAAAGTTCTGCTGCTCTCCTATGTTCAACTCAGGAAAAGCGTAGGCTCAGGAGGAGGGCTCCTCTGCAGCCCAATGGAGGCGTCGGGTGTACCTCGGACCGTGAGGATTCGGGTCTCCCTCCCACCAGCCGGGGGAGGAGCGACAGGAGCTCTCCACGCGCCCTTCCCTCTCTGCCTCCATGGTAACCAATCGCCGCCGCCGCGGCCACCGCTGCCACAGCGCGCGCAGGCCAACGGGCTGTGCGGGAGCCGGAGGGCTGCGCCCCCCTCCCCTCGGGCGCGCCACACACACGCGAGCCCTCGAAGGACGCGGCCCCGCCAGGCAACAGGCCCGGGAGCCTTTCTGCCCCCCGGGCCAGCCTCGAGTAAGAAGGATGGGAAACGCGGCCCTCCCGCCAGGGATCGCGAGCCGCCGCATTTCATGAAAGACCTGCCTCCGCCGGTAAGCAAGTGACAAGGGAGACGAGGGAGAAAGGAGTCGTCCCCTCGCGAAGCATGCTGGGAGTTGTAGTCTTGCCGGCAGCGCTTTGTCTGGTCGCCCGGGGAGACGCCAGCCTCCGTGAACTACAAATCCCAGCGAGTGCTGTGTACTCGCGGGGGGATCAGATTAGTGTTGCTCCTTTGTCTGTGAGTCTCCCCCCCTCCACATATTCGGAGGGGAGGGTCGGCAAGAGGGAGGGCCTGAGGGAAAAGGCGGGTAGTAATTATTAGGTAGGTGACATTCAGCGGTCGGGGGTGCGGCCGCTATCGGGGACCGCGCCCAGATAACGGTGCGGAGAGGCCCCTCCCCTCCCCTCCCCTGATTCTATGTCTATCACGAGGCCTTAACATTTGGGGCTTTAGGCCATGGTGGGGTGTGTCGGGTGGCTAGCTAATAAATGTGGGTTTCACATCAAAATGTATTATTTTAAATGTTTTAACCGTTCTATGTCATTTTAGTCTTTTAACTGTTTGTAATCTGCCCAGAGAACATTAGTTATTGGGTGGACTAGAAAATAAATAAATAAATAAAAAATAAGAGGGCTGGGAAGTCAAATCAGGAATATTGTCATGGCTGCAAAAATCAAAATGGAAAAAAAAGAGGAGGGGCACGTAAATGCTGCAATGTCTGTTGTATAGGGCTGGGTGGGATGTTATGGGATAAAGGACAATATGATAAAATATGAGTTGCAGCTGTAATGGAGATGACTGTCCCCTTTTCAATTTCCCAGTTAAAAAAACCTCTCGTTCTGTATTTAAAAATTGTATTTTCTCAGGTGTCTAGTTAAAAAGTTTGGTATTTAATAACATGGTTGGTAATGTAGCAATAGTTACATTTTGTATCCAGCTGTATTTTCCTTTAACAACAAAAATTTATTATCAAAGATTGGCAGCATTTTTAAAGAAAATCCCTTTGGGTTTGCTTCAGCAGTAAGCTTTGACAGCATTAAAGTGGTCAAAATGGCTGCAGTAAACTCACTTCTTTCTAGGGCTGTGCCCTTTCAGAGTTCTTTTGTGCTTACAGTGATGTGAGTTGTCTACAATGATGGCTACTAGTCCTGATGGCTATATGCTACCTCCACTATTAGATGCAGTACGCATATGTACACCAGTTGCTGGAGAATATGGGTGGGAGGGTGCTGTTGCACTCATGTCCTACTTGTGGGTTTCCTGTGCACAGCTGGTTGGCCAGTGTGTGAACAGAATGCTGGACTAGATGGACCCTTGGTCTGATCCAGCATGGCTCTTCTTATGTTCTTATGAATTCTCACGAAGATGCAGTGTTAAGAGATGACTGCATATGTGAAACAGCCTCATCAACTGAATGTCACAAGTAGAGCTTTTGTATTCCCTCAAACACACCACTTTCTAATGGAGGTATTTCACATGATCAGCAGCAAGTCATCAAGTGATGAAATACTGAGTGATGTTTATGAAATGCATCTATGTCAACCAGGTGGAGTTGGCATACTTTGATGTTGGCTTTTAAAAATTGGGTATTTCTGTTTCCAGCATTTGGATATGGCTGAATGTACAGTTTATAACTGGCAAACATTTAACAAGGGTCTGTGTGTGTAAGATGCATAGGTTTGCATTCTGATGTGTACAGCTGCCCTGTGTGAACCTAATAACGGGACATTACAATTGTCCTTAACATGCAAAATGTCATTTCCCCATCAGTCCTAGGATATGAAGCACACGGATGGTTGTAAAAATGGATTAATAGAAGCGACAGATCCACCATGAAAATCCTTACTTGCTCAAGCAAGTCATGAGCATTTCCTATATTTTAAGGCATCCTCTTGTTACGAGGCATCTGTGGAACACTGTCTGACAGGAGGATGCCTGAAATGTATGGAATGTGAATTTCTTGCTTGAGCAAGCAAGGATTTTCACAGTGGGCCATCCATAAAATATGTCACACTTTTTAGTGCTTCCCATCCCTGTAAGTTTGCCACATTTTTATCAATATTCAGTTCCTCCTTTGTCACAACTTTGGTACTCCTTCCTTGCTTCCCCTCTGTGTAATCTGTAGTCTCCTCCCCAGGCACTTTATAATGATGATGTTCAGGAATGTTAATAGTCATAGGCCAGGACTGACCTTGGAAGATGAGGTCAGAAGCATGGTGAAAACAGGAAATTTGGCAATAGATGGCTTGGGACAAGATCGGAGTATTGGTGTAGCACTGCTTTCAGGATGGGAATGCAAGACCAACATATGATGGGGGAACATTAGGATCAGACCCGAAATCTCAAAAATCACAGTTTTTCTGTTTTTGTTTTAAATATAAAGATTTGTGGTGCTCGCAGCTGAGGAAAAAGGCCTGAAAAGATTGCAAGCAGTGTTTTTCATTAGGAAAGCAGACTGCATGATGTCCCTGTTAGCATTTGCATCTATGTGCAGGGGAGGAAAGGAAATAGAGAACTTGGGAAACTGGACTAGTACAGCCAACTGTTTGCTGGGATGGGAGAGTGTGGGGTCTGCAAAGATTTGGGGATTCTCTCTTTCTGAAATGTATATAAGCGTGGAAGGAGTGTATTTAGCAGGTTCAAAGAAGGAAAAGCCTTTTGATTAACAGTGTCTTGCTTATAACCATGAATGAATAGAACGTTCATTCCAACCTTCACTGCATAAGCTGAGGGGTCAACTCAGCTTATGCAATGAAAGTTAATATGTTTTGGGATCTCCTTAGTTTTCTGGTACAAGATTTTAAAATCATGGATTGAAAAATCAGCTCTTTGACATGCTTATGTAAACTCTCTTATGTATGATCCATGAATGAAGGAGTCTCAAAAGATATCTGAGGAACTGTCAAGGACTGGTGAAGAAGCCAAGTGATAATATATTAATTATGTATTGAGTGTAAACTGTTCAGAAGAATAGGGATATTATACTGAAGATGTTCACTTACTGTGAGTCAATTGCCATAATTCTGCAGCCGGAAAAGCGAGATTTTGCATGCAGACCAAATTTTCGGAGAACGTTTGAAGTAAGAAACACTTCGTTTTTGTGAATAAGAACTTGTTCCAGCAGTGGCTCACATTGAACACAGTTGGTAAGTTCAATACATTGAGAATAGCAGGTGCTTTATTGTTGCATGTTCTCCATTGGCCCTTGATTTGAAATAGAGTAATTGTCACAGTGAACTTTAATCTGAAATATGGCATGTAAATGACCATACCTACTGACCCATATAACTAACAAATGGGCAGATTGATAGTATTGCTATCTAGGCAGCTTTTCTTTATAATTTGCATGAATGACATACATGAGAGTTGCTGTCACATACTCTACCTTTATGGTCACCCTTGTAAGACATGAGTTATGGGTACAGCATCTAGGATATGCCTAATCTAGTGCTTATCTTACTGTTGGAACTCCCTTGGATGAGCAACAGAATGAGAAAACAAAATGGGGAAATATAGAAATATGGATCTCAATTATATTTGATATATAAAAGGCTTGTGACATCCCTCGCCACCCCCTGACTTTACTGCCCTAATCCAGATGTTTGAGGTTTTGCTTACTAAAAAGCTTCTTGGAATTTTCTGTGAAACACACAGTGGTCTGTTCCATGATAGGGGTTTGACACATTTGGAGGGCCCCAGGTTGGGAAAGACTGGTCCATTGTTTATTGTTATATCAAAAGCTCTTGTTTAATCAAAGAGGGTGGATGTATCATATGGAAAAGGTTTTCTATCTGCTGAAGGAAGATTGCCCTAGATATTTAATGTACACTTTCACAACTTATTTACATGTATTGACCTAAAGAAAGGAGAATAAAGAATATATAAGTAATTCAGTAGTTGTGCCAAGTCAACTCAATTTTCCTATTACCTGGAGTCTGTCACTCAGTAGAGAATCACAACCGACCATCAAGGCCTTGTCCCTGGGCTAACTCCCCTCAGCTCCTTGTCTATTTGTATGTATGGGTAACTTCCTCAATAAACTAAAACTGCTTTTAATTGTGCAATGGTGTTGGGGCATATCTATTCTCCTTTGTGAAGTACTAAGTTGCTCAGGCTCTGGGCAACATATACCATGTGGGTTGAACTTACTGACAAAAAGGTTATATTTGCAGTTACAGTCTCATTCACTTAGGGAGCAATCCTGTGTGGAGAGGCGGCCGCCTCCAAACTCAGAGGCAACTGCCTATCCAATGCAGGGTGGGAAGAGTGCGGAGGGGATCTTCTCCTCCATGCTCTGGCCACCCTTCACTCATGACTAGATGGCTGATTTCGACTGTCTAGCCGCAGGACTTTGGAGTGGGGGAGGGGAGGCCAGACGACACATAGGAAGCATCGTACCGGCACTTCTGCTCTCCCCACCCCCGGGAACGCCCCCTTCCGCCCTCCTGCACGCTGCTCATCTGAGCGTGGAGCCCAGTGATGATCTGTGCTGCCTGCAAGGGGGAGGGGGCAGGGAGGTGGTTTTCTGGGAACTGATCTCGGAGTGCAGGCTCTGAGGTCAGTTCCTGGAAACGAAACAATCGTATGGCCATCTCACCGCTGTCTAGCGGCCATAGGATTGCACCCTTAATGTGGATCTGAGAACTGATTATGTCAGGAGGAGGTGGTTATAGCAGGTTGACATCATCCTGTGTCATGAAAACATGGTTCCTGGCTATTTTTTCTAGTTATTCTTGGACTTCACCTTCCTGGTTTTATTATGTTTTCTGCTGCCCCTGTTTCTTGTTTTTTTGTGTGTGCTGTTTTTATTATTGTATGTTTAAATTTGATTATGATAGCCAACTTGGGTATCTTGATGTCAAGACAGAATGCTAGAATATAAATATTTCATGTGTCTTTGTCTAAAAGCACTAGCCACAGGTAAGTTGAGAGCAGAACTGCTGGGGTCAGGCCAGATACACTGGAGTCCAGACCTAGAGGCTATACTTCCCTCCTCAGGGCTCCTTAGTTCAGTGCCCTGAGGTGGAGCACAAACGACAGCAAGCAAAATACTGCTGCTATTTTGGACAGGCTCCCAATATATCTACATAACCTGGTCAATTCAGGGGCTTCATATTACATGCCAGTCTCAAGGGCTGATGTAGAACACATCTATTACTTGTGTTCTTAATGATATAGGGCAGGATGCAATTGTTTTCAATAAATAAAATAAAATCTATTTCCTACAGAGATAGTTCTGAATCTTGAGCATACAGAGTCCATAGCAGTTCACTAGGCTAGGTGCCAGCTCCAAGCTTCTGGTTCCTGCCAGAGTTCCTAACAAGTATCTGCTGTGTAGATCTGAATGAAAGGAAAGGAAAGGTTCCTCCTGTGCAAGCACCGAGTCATTGCTGACTCCTAGAGAGACACCGCTTTCGCTGGCATTTTCGTGGCAGACTATAGCGGGGTGGTTTGCCATTGCCTTCCCCAGTCGTGACTACCTTTCCCCCAGCAAGCTGGGTACTCATTTTACCGACCTCGGAAGGATGGAAGGCTGAGTCGACCTGAGCCGGCTACCTGGAACCCAGCTTCCGCTGGGATCGAACTCAGGTCGTGGGGAGAAATTTAATGTTAAATAGCAGACGGGAATAGGTGTCAGAGAATGGAGCAAGATATTATACCCCAGTACTCTAATAATGCATCTGCACCAATCCTTTTTCAGGAAAAATCCTGATGTGCATCTTACTGTTGCATTTTACAATTTTGCCAAGTCTCCAGCCTAAGATGGTCACTGCTGTTGCCAGTTGTGGGACCAACATGGCAGATACATGCAGTTTGTCCACCAACAAGACCAGGGGTTTATCTTGTGCTACGATGTCTCCTGTCAAAAGGTACAATGACTTTGCACGCTCACTAGAAGCAAAGCAGCAGTGGGGGAAGCAGCATTAGCAAGCAATGGTGCCAGGGTGGGCACTGTGAGAGAGAGGATGCTGGGCGAATAGACAACTTGCTTCATACAACAGAGGATATTTTGCCTTCATTTTGAACTGAGGAAGTTCTACAGGCTTTCTTGATATGGATATCACTCCTTTTGAGATTTGTTCTGTTGACTTGTGGATGCATTGGATCTTGAATGGTCCTGGTATGTCTTTTAAGACAAGTTTCCTGTTTTTGTTATTACTAGAATGTCATGTGTATTGTAATAGTGAACTGTGCCTTCCTTGTGCGAAAAATATCTGGATGACATCAGCCTCTCTTCTATCATGATTTCAGAAGCATTCTGGAGGCTTTGTATCTCAGGTGCATTAATTTGTTTGGATGATTGTCCTGGAAAGATGCCAGCTACAAGTAATTGGCAGCTCTGTCCATTAAAACAACAGAACATTGCTAGGCCAAAGCTTCCAATACTATATAGCTCATGTTTTGACCACTTTACAACTGCCATTCAGTAAGGCATCTTCTGTGAGGATTGGAATGCACAAGAAGAAGATAGAGCCAGCTTGTTGGTCTATGTGTATGTCAATTGACTTTTTAAATATCTGAAAAGCCAGAACCTGTAGAGATGGGCAGAATTAAAAGGGGTTGTTCTTACTGATAAGATACGTTGTGGCAGGAAACTGTATCCTTGCCAGTAGGGTCTTCACATGCATGAATGCTGCAGTTGGGTCTCCTGGTGTTGTAGAATATTGCTCTATATGTAACCCAAGTCTTACCACTTACAGAACTCCATCTGTTACATATATACACTTGAATCTTATTCACACAATATGCTTTTTAGGTAAATACCTAAAAAAGGGGAATAGGTGAATGAAACATATTATGAAATATATTCATCATATGATACACTCACCAGAGAGTCAGAATTGGCTGCAATTACTTGTAAAGTGTGCTCTACAAGGCAGTGTGTTGTCCTGTGATGGATGGAAAAGCCCTTTGGCATGTGATTGTGCTGCAATTTTTCAGGTGTGAAGAAAAGGTGCAATATTTAGTACTGAGCACGGAACTCAGCTTCTTGAGAATCTCAGCTTTCATTTTTTCTTAGAAGCAAGTTTCTAATCCTTAAAGCTGTCGATATATTATTGAAGGTATGTGGGCAATTTCTTCTGAAATTCTAGAAGCCAGAGAGGTGACTAAACAAGATTTCCATTAGGGATTGTTGGCTTCATAGCTAACTAAACAATGATAAATAATATAAAACTTTAAATCATGTAGTTATAGACCTGAGGTATTTTACCACATGCATTAATTTTGCTTTTAATGATATTTGTTGTAGGTTTCTCAAAGAGGATGAATTTGGCTGAGATTTGTGATAATGCTAAAAAAGGAAGAGAATATGCACTTCTTGGGAACTATGACTCATCAATGGTTTACTACCAGGGTGTCATCCAGCAAATTCAACGGCACTGTCAGTCAATCAGAGACCCAGCACTGAAGGGCAAGTGGCAACAGGTATGATAAAGTTTATTCCATTTATATCCTGTGGGGGTTTTTTCACCAAAGAGCTCAAAGCAGTGTTGGGGCCTAGTCCTCCTCCCTCACACTCGCCTAAGAATTGTCCCTGGTTCCATCAGGCCCAGGACTGTTCTAGCCCTTGGAGAGATCATACAGGCCTAACTACCCATTCAGCCTTTTGCAGCAAAAATAAAACTGTTTTTTCCAGTTCACTCACATGGCGTGTTCATGCTGACTTGGCTCTTAAGGAGACAGAATACAGCAGGTGCAGCCTTGTTTGTTCGCTAGGTAATATGAACCAATATATTGGGGATACTCAGCCTTGTAGGACCCTGGGGCAGTTTGCCTCCTTTGCTCCCCCATGCACCCCAAGTCAAACCTGGGAAAAGTTGCATGTTATTTTTTTGAAAATGTTCGGATAGGTTAACAAGGTCATGCAGAAGCGGACATAAAAAGAATCAGTAGGGGAACCCCCAGCTTGGTTTGAGCAAGAACTTAAGCCTGCAGCCTTATGCATCCTAAACTGTGAGTAAATCAATTGGACATATTTCCACCCTGAAGAAGCCTGCCTTCCAAAGTAGTGTTTATCTAGCTCTTGGTGGGAGTAACACATTTAAATCAAGGTAGAAGCTTTTCCTGCACTTTTGCTTGTAAAGTGAAAGGAAACATATAATTAAGTAGGATGCGAAGGGAACAGACTAATGTAAACTTCTTAGTTAGTCAAAATAATTAAAAGATAATTACTTTGGACCTGCAACAAGACACGATAGCATAAAAAAGATGCAGTACATTGGGGTATGTCTCTGGTGACATACAGGGAACCCAGAGAGGCCTGTGCACAAAGGAGTAACTCAGTGTATCTTGACTTGGTGGCAGGGGTGTGGCCGAGCTGGATATTGGTGAAAAATAAAGATGGAAGGATAGAAAAATCAAGAACTTGACACAGCTGTTACTGTGTCTAGGCACACACAGCGTAGACAAGACAGTTGTTTAGAGAGAGGGCTGCTTGGATGAGGATGCCTTCTGTTTTGACCGACCTGAGCCAGTTTTGAGTGTCTGTACCTGGTGTTGGGCACCCAACACAGGATAGGGATTCTGTTGGTGTACTGCCCACCCTGCTGCCCAACAGTCTCCCTGCCTGAGCTGACTGAAGTGGTCTCGAGCCTAATGTTGAGGACTCAAAGCTTATAGTCTTGGGGGACTTTAATATTCATGCTGAGGCTACTTTGTCAGGAGTGGCTTAGGATTTCATGGCTACCATGTCAACCATGGGCCTGTCTCAAATAATATCTTGCTCAACACATGTGGCAGGACACACTTTGGACCTGGTTTTCTGTGCTGGATTGGGAGAAAATGATCTGCAGGTGGGGGAGCCAGTGGTGACTCCTTTGGCATGGACAGAACATTATCTGATCAGTTTTGATGTTCAGGCCACCTGTAACCTCTGCAGGGGTGGGGGACCAAATTCAGTGGTTCGCCCCCAGAGACTGATGAATCCAGATGGATTTTTGCGGTCTCTTGGGGATTTTCCTGCTGGCTTAGCTGACGGTCCTGCTGAGGTCCTGGTCACTGCTTGGAATGAGGAGATGATCCAGGCTGTTGATATGATCACTCCCAAACATCCTCGACCTAGATGTAGAACTGTGTCAGCTCCTTGGTATTCTGAGGTGCTGAGGGCAATGAAACGACTGTGTCGATGATTAGAGCGCAAATGGCAGAATACTTGGAATGAATATGATCGAACACAGGTAAGAATCCACTTGTGAGCTTATTCTGTGACGGTGATGGCGGTGAAGAAATCCTACCACCATTGCATCTACTCAGTGTCGTCCAGCAGAGCTCTTTCGTGTGGTTAAAGGCCTCTTGAGTGTAGGTCTTGGAACACAAGAACTTGAACTCTCAAAGGCCTGCTGTGAACAATTTGCCAGACACTTTGCAGATAAAATTGCTCATATTCATGCTGACTTGGATGCCATTGTTTTGACGAGAGTCTGATACGGATGGCGCTGGTGCACCATCTAGTCACGTTATGGATACCATTTGGCTTGTGCAACCTGAGCATGTGGACAAACTGCTTGGAGGACTGAGGCCTACTACTTGCCCTTTAGATCCTTGCCCATCCTGGCATGTGAAATCTGCCAGAGCTGGGCTGGATATCTGGACCTCTGAGGTAGTAAATGGCTCCTTGAGGGATGGTGAAGTCCCCGCAGCTTTGAAAGAAGCTGTGGTGAGGCCTTTGCTGAAGAAACCAAATTTAGATCCCATGGTTCCAGATAATTACCGCCCTGTGTCAAATTTGCCATTCTTGGGCAAGGTGCTAGAGCATGTGGTGGCCTCACAACTCCAAGCCATTTTGGGTGAAAGTGATTATTTAGATCCATTCCAGTCAGGTTCAGGTTATAGAACAGAAACAGCCTTAGTCACCCTGGTTGATGACTTACACTGGGGAATGGATGGGGGGAATGCAACCCTGTTGGTTCTTCTGGGCCTCTCAGCAGCTTTCGATATCATCGACCATGGTATCCTTCTGGATTGTTTATCTGGATTGGGCTTGGGAGGCACAGTTTTAAAATGGTTCTGGTCCTTTCTGGAGGAGCGGTCTCAGAAGGTGGTTCTGGGGGACTTTGGTTCCACCCCATGGCCATTAGCCATGCTTTTTAACATCTACATGAAACTGCTGGGGGAAGACATCAGGAGGTTTGGGCTAAAATGTCATCATTATGTGGGTGATACTCAGCTCTACCTCTCGTTTCCATCTGCACATCCCAGGGAGGCTGTGGAACTCTTGAACAGGTGTCTGGAGGCTGTTTTGGGATGGATGAGGGTGAACAAGCTGAAACTTAATCCAGACAAGATGGAGGTACTGTGGGTTGGGAAACCAACTACTTCGGATGGAGGTTTACAGCTAGTCTTGGATGGGATTGCACTCCCCCTAAAAGACCAAGTGCACAGTCTGGGAGTCCCCCTGGACTCTGAGCTAACTAGGGAAGCCCAGGTGGCTGTGGTGTCCAGGAGTGGTTTTTACCAGCTTAGGGCTGCAGTTGGCGTACCAGCCTATCTGGAGAGGACAGATCTTGCCTCAGTTATCCACACAGTAGTGACATCCAGGCTGGACTACTGTAATGAGCTATATGTGGGGCTGCCTTTAAAAATGGTTCAGAAACTCCAGTGCAGAATGTGGCTGCCTGAGTATTGGTGGGGATGAGGCCATCTGGTCACATAACGTCTATACTGTGCCAGCTTACCGGGTGCTGGTGAGTTTCCAAGCCCAGTTCAAAGTGCTGGTTTTGACCATTAAAGCCGTAAACGGTTTGGGACCAAGTTACTTGAAGGACCGCCTTCATCCATATCGGCCTGCCCACACTTTAAGATCAGAAAAGGAGGCCGTTCTCATTTGCCCACCTGCGAGAGCAGTCAGGTGGTTGACCACACATGAGAGGGCCTTCTCTGCAGTGGCCCCACACCTTTGGAACAAGCTGCCATCAAAGGTCCGCCATGCTCCGTCATTGCAGACTTTTAAGAATGCCTTGAAAACATATTATTTTACCTTGGCCTTCTCTTGATATGACTGCTATTGTTGCTGTTGCTGCTGTTAACATCGTTGTTGGTTTTATTGTGGGCATTGATTGTTTGATTGTTTTTATGTTTTTATCACATTTAATACTTTAACTGTTTTTATGTATTTTATTGTTGTAAGCTGCCTTGGGAGGGCTTCTGCTCTGAAAAGTGGCCAGGAAATATTTTAAATAAATAAATAAAATAAAATACATTGTGGGTGCCTGCACAAGGCCCACGTTGGATACAACCCAAAGTTTGGAAAGGGGGACTTTTAGGGATTTGCCCTGCCCTGACTATACCAAAGGTTCAAACTAAGAAGCATGGAGAAGGGAGTGGATCAAGGAGAAGGGGAGGAAGAAGAAATAAAGCTAACTGGGATTCAACTCTAGCAAGGCCGGACCATACTCCACATGCTGGGCCTCTTTTGGTAATCAGTCTGCTAGACATTAAGCCCAGGCAAAGCTTGAATGTGAAGACTGAAATCTGGCTTGAATGAGGTTTCTCTGGGGACTGCTTCTTTAAAACAGTAGAACTTTAGCTAAGGAGGTCAGCACCTTGGATTTCCAGCCAAATTACTTAGAAAGGAAGAGATATGAAGATCAGGGTGTTCCTATTCTTGATGGCTCTTAATGATTATAGCTTAGCAAAGGAAGAAGAGACACTCAAGGTTTGGCGGGCTTACCTTCAGGGGCTTTCACTGGCTATTCTGATCTGGTCTCCCCTGGATTTGGTAGACAGCATTTGGCCTGTGGCAGAGAGGATGGCATTTGCAATTTTCCAGAGATGCTCCCTTTGTGACAAGAATGCTAAATAAATGTATGAGTCATGCTGACTCTACTAGTGCCCTATAGTGGAGCCATGCTGTTGCTGTTGAAATTGAGAGAAGACAGAAGAGTCCACAGGGTCTCAAGAGTCACATGAGCCTGCCAGTGCTGCCTAGGAAGGCAAGTGGCGTGCTCAGCACCCACTGGGAAATCTGGAGTTCCCCCCACCCCCTTTTACATGCTCCAAATTACATGGACCATCTTTTCCAATAATTAAGTATCTTAGCAAGATTTGATCCCCCTTTATATTTCAAACCATATTTTTGTGTTGACATATTTATGTGTTGAATCCCCTTCATATTTGTTGGGTCCGTTTGTACTGCCTCCTAGTTTGCTTAGAACAGTGTCATTTTGCCAAACTTATTTTGGCACTGATTTTGCCAAACTTATATATTGTCATGACCCTGTATGACTACGCAGTGTAAATCTGGGCCTTTCACTTTATTCACAGAGTCCTCTTGCTCTACATGCAAGCAGTCCCAGTCACCTTTGTTGTATGGACAAATGTAACATGTAAAGTGAGTGATCATGCATACAATCAGCAGCAATTCATGTGTACAGTCAGCAGTGATTGTGGTGGCACTTTTTCCAGAGGTTATGATCACGTGAGTTGCTGTCAGCCATGTCCAAGAATGCCTGGTTCACACATTACCTTTGCCCCTACAACTGTGTACTCAAGATAACATCTTAGGTGAACTGTCCCAGTTGAAATTAGTTGCTGAAAAACAGTTTCTCTCTTTTTGACTCTGGAAATTATTCCCGCCGCTAAAACATCCAGAAATCAGTATTTAGCCTATCATTCATATAAAAGTGTCTTTATACCTATTAAAAATGTGTTGTGTATCTATTCCAAGTCTTTCTGATTCATTAAGCTTATGAAGCCTTTATTCTATTGGCTTCCTATGTGTAATGCTTTGATTTTATTGGAAAAAATTGAGCATTTTTAAGCCATTCAGGCCTTGATCACAACATGAGCTGGGGAAGGCTTTACGTTTGCAGGTAGATTAGGGGTAGGCAACGTGTGGCCCTCAATGTTTTGTACAACTCCCATCAGTCCTAGCCAGCATAGCCGATGGTGCGGGATGATGGGAGTTACAGGCCAAAACAGCTGGAGGGCCACAAGTTGCCCATCCCTGTAATAGATGAGCAAATGACACACTGCAACAGTCCTTAATGCTTTTTAATGATGCTATCTAACATATTAACTAATAAAAGTAGCAGCTCTAGAATTGGTGAGAGTTGCAGCTTATTTATGTATTTCAGCCACACATCATAAAACACCTAGTATAATTTGAGTTGTATGACAGACAGCAGATCCAGGCTAGCAGACAGCTTCACATCTCCTCCAACACCATTTGGCCAGTTTTCAGTGTGAGATCAAAAAAGGATAATTACTTTTAAAAAATGTTTTTATGTACTGTGATCAGCGTACAAGGTCTTTGCAGAGAAATGTAAGTGAAAATACAAGGAGCAATACAATCTAAATTTCAGTGGTGGGGAGACATAGGAGAGAAAGAAGGGCATAGAGAAGCAGGGCAACAAGAGCGGAATGTGAGCAAATGCGGTTACCTATACTCAACCTTCAATCCTTTGGGGATGAGAATGAAAGGGTTAAGGCAGGGGCTGGCAGTCAAAATGGGATGGGATGACCCCCACCCTTCCCTCTGCGGGCCAAATGGTGTCAGGGGTTGGGGCCACACCCCTTAATGTCGCGTTTGGTCTCTGGTGAGCACATTGACAGGATGATCCTCCCAGCGCACCTGCCAGGAGCCAGTTTTGCTGCATTTGGATCTCCAAACAGAGAAGGCCGGTGTGGTGTGAAGCCGCTTCGCCTGCCTCATGCCTTCTCCCACTGGGGAGAGAAGACAGGGATGACACTGCAAAGCTTGGCTATGCTCATCCTTCCCCTGCGAGCGCCAGATGAGTGTGCCACTGGCGCTCCTCCAATCCCCTTGTTATCTCGGACCCAAGACAGGAGACAAGGGTATTCCTTTCCTCGCTTCCTTATAAAGCTCTGGTAGCCTCCATGTGAGGGACCGGAGCTTGTGGAGGGAGTCCAAGCATCTGTGGGCTGGATGAACAACCTCCATGGGCCCTCCCTTGGCTTAAGGCAAATGCTTCACCTGGAAAAGTGTAAAGTTCACCTTAATTCCAGACTAGCTCTTCCGAACATGAAGTGCTCGTGTGAGCTGCACAGTATTTTCATTTGTTCCTGATGCCATAGGCATTTATAAAAACAAATGGAAGTTGAATTATCTGATGGGAAATCATTTCCTCCGTTTCGTTTGTTTTCTTCTGTTTGCAGTTTAGAGTCACGCATGACTTGGATATTTTGGAAACGTAATTCTAAATTATAAAGAAAAATATTTCTTGAGGAATTAATGCACTAAATAGAATCAGACCTGGCAAATGATGCCTGCTACACCACAGAGGAGCACAACTCCAACTGATTGCTCTCTTTGGACTGATAGGGAGAATGTAGACCAGTACTTTAACTGCCTAAGGGTCAAACTGGACTGGATGTAAGAATTCCATGATGGGTGCTCTCAAGCTTCAGGTTCGTGGGTGGTAGATTTGGATCAACTACAGCATGAGGTGAAGGGAGATTGACCCGTTGTCCCCACACAGAATCTCCGACACAAAGCATACACATGCACATGGCTGCGTTTGGACAGTGATCCTGAGTATGCATCGTCACTTGCATAAGAAGTGCCTTGCTGGGTCAGACCAAGATCTATTTAGTTCAGTTTGCTTTATGCAAGAATTTCAGGAATCAACATGTGGTCTACCAGAAGTTGGCCAGTGGTTCATGGGTGGACTGCAGTCTCTACTTTCTTCCCACCCTGCATTAAACTATAGTGCTATTGTGTCATCCTTATGATCTTATTTCTTTTTATTCACTAGCTATGTAAAATACAGTACACTGCTTTAGGATAAAATAATCTGTTTATTTTCAAGGTTCGGCAAGAACTCTTGGAAGAATACGAGCAAGTAAAGAGCATTGTCAACACTTTAGAGAGTTTTAAAATAGACAAACCTACAGATATTCCTGTATCTTATCAAGATGAACATTTTAGGGATCCAACTGTTTGGCCACCTCCTGTTCCAGCTGAGTACAGGTAATTGGGTTTAAAATAGGATTGCAAGCTTAATTGGGAGATAAATCAACTAAAGCCTGAGAGAGAGAGAGAGAGAGAGAGAGCTCATGTAGTATAATGCCTAAGAAATGAGCCATTTCTTCTTCATTCCCAGTCAGAACTTCTTTAGACCTGTTTTTTGCCCCCTCCCCTAATTGTGGAATGTTCTCTCCAATGAGGTCTGCATGGCGCCAGCATTGTCTTTTTTCAGTGCTGGGTTAAGACTTTCCTAGGCATTTGATGGCATATGATGGGCTTCTTAATTTAGTTGTTTTATCTGTCTTTTATTGTTAACTGTTTTACGTTTTTGTATATTTTAATCCCTGTTGTAAGGGAACTTTTTCTCAGGAAGGCATCAAAGAAAATAATAATAACAACAACAACTATTATTATTATTTAGACACCACACCAAACAGCACAGGTCTATGCAAACCATTGTTCAGAACTCACATGGTTTGAACTTAAAATGTACAGGGAAATTATGGTTTACATCTGTTTGTCTGCTTTCATTTTTCATCTGCTCACCACTGCTGTTTATATGACGCAACTGTCTCTGGAGGTGGAGGTCTAGTTGTAACTATGGATTCTCAGCTAAGACATTCTGCCAAACAATCCGTTGCGCCAGTCATGGTGTTCAGTTCCATTTCAAACCATAGTTTTTGTTTCTGGTTTGCTGGCTATCCACAAACCCTGGTTTGTTAATTCAGACATCACACCAAACCATAGTTAAGATTCCTTAATTCTGGCTTGGTGTGATGTCTGAATTGAGTTGCTGCGATTCCAAAATCTCACTGGCTCCTCACGCTGGTTTTCCAAAGGGTATGCTTTTGTCTAGCATCTGGCTCTGTTTCCATGGTTTTCTTCAACCTCTGACTTGTATACCTTGTTAGCCTAGAGCAGTATCCTATGCTACCTGTGTGCTAGCGGGATTCACTGCTGGCACAATGGGAAGCTAGTGGTTCTTGAAACATCTAGAAAGAGCAGAAATGGCAGGTCAGTGGAGCTCGCAGAAGGAAGCTTTTTTGGTTGCTTTTGGAAGCACTAGTTCCGCTTACACTAGCAGTGACTCCTGTGGGCGCAACGGAACTATTGGAGGTACAGTGGTAGTGTAGGATACTGCTGCTTATAAGGACTATCATGGACTTACACCAGATAAGCAAAGGTACCCGATAATTCTAGATCCTGCAGATCTGCAGCCATTTTTTTCTTTTTAAAAAAGCCTTTGCATACTATGCCGAAATAAACTGATCAACATCTGCATAGCATTGGAAGGGAGGGACTATAAAGTAGTTTAGTCTAACCCTCTGCCCCACCATAGCTGTCCACCCATTGGCACAGATCAACCTGTGCAATCTGACCATACACTTTTTCCACTGAATTGAGTATCAAAGCAAGATTGCAGAGTGTTTTGTCTCTCTTAACTGCTTCCTGCATGCTTTCTTTACTTGACAGAGCCCCACCTCAGATAAAAAGACCCAACCGAGAAGTGAAACCCCTGAGGAGAGAATCACCAGGATTGCAGCGGGGCCCTGTAGGCAGAGCTCAGCCAATTTCAAAAAATGAAAAACCTGCAAGCAGCCGAGAGAGAGAATCTAGAGCAAAAGGAAAAGATGAAAAGGTAAACATCTGTGGCTAAAGTACAACTCAGAGTTAGCCATACTTAAGCCTGCTGATTGCAAGGGACCTAGGGATCTGATTGCAAGGGACCTAGGGATCTAATTCTGTGTTGGATTTAGGCCTAGGAGGCTGGTGGGACAGGGAGGTGCCATTGTTTTGTGCAAAAGAAAATACATCTTTTGTTTTAGCCTCTGCTGCTTTCAGCTGATTGTTTTATTCTGCTTTTGATTTGATTAATATGGATTTGGGGTTTGGGGTTTCCCTGAGAGACATTAGCTATAAAAAACTAATAAAACTTTGAAATAAATAATACATCTTGATCTTAAGTACTGCCATTGTTATATCTGTCTGTGTTGTGAGTAGCTCATGAAGTATACATTTTGGGGAGATGTAGTATATATGACTCTTCCAACACTTCTGGGCAGGAAAAAAATCACCATGTATGCTGCTGGGCGTAATGAATGAACAGGGGGTGCAGGGAATACTTTGAAAAAATCAGTGTGTGTGTGTGTATGAAATGGCCCTGCAATATTCTAAGCCAAGCTATGCTTGGGAGACTGATGCCCAGAATAAAGTAGAAAAGACAAATAGAAGAAATTTGAACGGTGAATTTTTCAGTTTTCCTAAGTGCTAACATACAAGAACTGAATTTTAAAACATATGTTATTCCTATGATGGTAAGTTGCATAATACAAATGCAGCAGTTGTGCAGGTAACAACCTTTCTGAAAACATCTTTCTTTTCCTCACATTCACGATGTCTAGAAATAAATGATCAAATTAATCCAGTGGTCAGTTGGGCAATGCATATTGATGAAGCTAGAGCTCTTTTCAAAGATTCCTTCGCACCAATCATTGACAAGAGCTAAAAGTGTAATTCAGCCTGGTGCCCTTCAGATGTGTAGGGCTACAGCTCCACATCATCCTTGATGGGATTTGTAGTCCAACGCATCTAGAGCGCATGTGGTTGGCGAAGGCTGAATTGCACACTGACAGTGGTAAACAGAATTCTGGTATATTCCTATATTGGTGGTGGTGGTGGGGGGAACCTTAAAAGAATAGATACAATTGGCACAAGCAAGGGAAAGGAAAGGTGATTTTCTTTGAAATGTAACTAATGAAAGGTAAAGACAGTAATGGAAATTCCTTGAGTCTACCTAAAACTACCGAATAGCAAACCATGTTTTTATACTGTTAAACTGAGACTTGTTTTATTTTGGTACACCCTTTATAGGTTGAGGGAAATGTTCTTGATAATATGATAATGGGATTATCTCTTTGGCTAAATTTCGGGTTTTATTTTTTATTGTTTGGTAGGGTGCTTTACTTTTGTTTAGGATAGTCCTTTTTATTTTATTACTATTTTTATTTATTTCATTTCTATACCGCCCAATAGCCAAAGCTGTATTGGGCATAAAAAAGCTACATTTTTGACAATGTAGTTGGTGTCTGAAACATGGAGACACATTTTAGCTTATGGGGGTGTGTAAAAACACACATAATGTTCTCTATGCAAAGATTTCAGATATGATAGATATCTTTGTGGGAAGCTTATAGAAGAAGAAAATAATATATACTTGTCGCTCTTCCTGTTTTTATGCTAAGGATGGCCGTGTTCTTAAGTGGTTATTGTTGCTATTAAAATATTTTTCAAAAGATTTAGTTAAAATAGAAGAAGAAAAGAAATGTACACATCTCTTTCCAGTTTGGTGTAATAGTAGATTATGTCAGATTTGTACGAAGGATATCTGAGTTCAAATCTATGCTCAGTCATGAAGTCCATTATTGTCATTAAAATGTTTGTTCAAAAGATTTGATAAATACTTTAAAAAGGACATAATAGTTTTACACAGCAAAGATGTGGCAGTAGATTTGGGAGAGGAGGAGGATCATTGCAACCTCCCACTTTTTTTCTGCAACAGGTGGGAACCTTTCCTACCCTGACACCTGTCTCTCTCCCCCCCCCCCAGATTAGTAACTCTTGTGATTCACATGTGGACCCAGAGCCTTATTAAGGGACAAATTAGATGTGCTGATGACAGAAGCCCCTCACATGCAAAGTTTGTCTGTATTGTTCATTTATTTAAAATCTTTTTATCCCCAAAAGGCTTCTGGAGTGGCTTACATGCAATCAGTGAAACAAGACAGTCCTTGCCTGAAGGCTTATGATCTAAAGTCACATGACACACAAGGAAAAAGGGATGGGAAGGGAAGAGGAAAAAATTAAGTAGTCTTTCAGCAGGGCTGGTAGAATGGCCTTGCTTCCCCGCTGCCTGCAGCCCTCACACAGGTTGAAGTGCCTTGCCCTTTTTTCTTACCTTCTGAGGCTCAACATCCTTTCGGCAACAATTTCCTGGTTTAAATGAGATTGAGGATGGGGGACTAATGCAAAAGAAAAGATTGGATGGAGAGTCATGATTAGCTCTGCTATCGGTCATGTTTTTAAAAGGGGGGCTTGGAAAGAAACCAGAGAGAAACTAAAACAGTTTGGGAAGAAACGGTGCCATAAGTTCTCACTTACATACCTCCCTATTTCCCTGTTATATGGCTCTCGCTAGGCTTCGCACTCCTCAACCTGTGCCTATTCTCTTTCTCATTCACTGCTTCTCCCAAGCAACTTGCGGCACTACCTTGTTTGACAGAAGTACATAGAGAGCAAATGGCGTCCTCCTAATTCTGTGTAGCTTGGCTAAAAACTACACTTGCAGCTGTTTTTCAGCATCACTGAGCACCATCTGTAAATTCGCATGGTAACTAGAAGGTCCTCTCTGAAGTATTTGTGGCACAATCTGATCTTGTGCCCCTTCATGGATCACTGCCTTGTTGTGGCGAAGGGGCTTGGGTAGCCATAAGCTATGCCGTGCAGGGCCACCCAAGACGGTCATGGCAGAGAGTTCTGACAAAATGTGGTCCACTGGAGAAGGGAATGGCAACCCACTCTAGTATTCCTGCCAAGAAAACCCCATGGAACGTATCACACGGCTTAAAGATATGATGCTGGAAGATGAGCCCCTCAGGTTGGAAGGTGTCCAATATACTACTGGGGAAGAGCAGAGGGAATTTCCAAGTAGCGCCAGAAAGCGTGAAGCGGCTGGGACAAAGCCGAAAGGACACTCAGCTGTGGATGTTTCTGGTGGTGAAAAGAAAATCCGATGCTGTAAAGAACAATATTGTTTAGGAACCTGGAATGTAAGATCAATGAATCAAGGTAAGCTGGAGGTGGTGAAACATGAGATGGCAAGATTGAACATCGACACCTTGGGAATCAGTGAACTAAAATGGACAAGCATGGGCGAATTTAATTCAGGTGACCATTATATCTACTGCTGTGGGCAAGAATACCATAGAGGAAATGGAGCAGCACTCATAGTCAACAAAAGGGTGGGAAAAGCAGTACTGGGGTACAATCTCAAAAACGACAGAATGATCTCAGTACGAATCCAAGGCAAACCATTCAACATCACAGTAATTCAAGTCTATGCCCCAACCACTGAGGCCGAAGAAGCTGAGATTGATCAGTTCTATGAAGACCTGCAACACCTTCTAGTACTAACACCAAAAAAAGATGTCCTCTTCATCATAGGGGATTGGAATGCTAAAGTAGGAAGTCAAGAAATCACCGGGATAACAGGCAGGCATGGCCTTGGTGTACAAAATGAAGCAGGACAAAGGCTAATAGAGTTTTGCCAAGAGAACACGCTTCTCATAGCAAACACTCTTTTCCAACAGTACAAGAGGCGACTCTACACATGGACATCACCAGATGGTCAATATCGAAATCAGATTGATTATGTCCTTTGCAGCCAAAGATGGAGAAGCTCTATACAGTCAGTAAAAACAAGACCTGGAGCTGACTGTGGCTCAGATCATGAGCTTCTTGTTGCAAAATTTCGGCTTAAATTGAAGAACGTAGGGAAAACCACTAAACCATTCAGGTATGACCTAAATCATATCCCTTATGAATATACAGTAGAGGTGAGGAATAGATTTAAGGGATTAGACCTGATAGACAGAGTGCCTGAGGAACTATGGACGGAGGTTCATAACACTGTTCAGGAGGCAGCAACGAAATCCATCCCAAAGAAAAAGAAATGCAAGAAAGCCAAGTGGCTGTCTGATGAGGCTTTACAAGTAGCTGAGGAAAGAAGGGAAGCAAAGAGCAAGAGAGAAAGGGGAAGATATATCCAACTGAATGCAGAGTTCCAGAGAATAGCAAGGAGAGACAAGAAGGCCTTCTTAAATGAACAATGCAAAGAAATCGAGGAAAACAATAGAATGGGAAAGACTAGAGATCTTTTCAAGAAAACTGGAGTTCTCAAGCATGATAAAGGACAAAGGAGGCAGGGACCTAACAGAAGCAGATGAGATTAAGAAGAGGTGGAAAGAATACACAGAAGAACTATACAGGAAAGATCTGAATGTCCCTGATAGCTATGATAGTGCGGTCACTGAACTTGAGCCGGACATCCTGGAGAGTGAAGTCAAGTGGGCCTTAGGAAGCATTACTAACAACAAAGCTAGTGGAGATGACAGTATTCCAGCTGTGCTATTTAAAATCCTAAAAGATGATGCTGTTAAAGTGCTGCACTCAATATGCCAACAAATTTGGAACACTCAACAGTGGCCACAAGACTGGAAAAGGTCAGTTTACATTCCAATTCCAAAGAAGGGCAATGCCAAAGAGTGTTCGAACTAACGTACAATTGCGCTCATTTCACATGCCAGCAAGGTTATGCTCAAAATCTTAGAAGCTAGGCTTCATCAGCATGTGAACCGAGAACTACCGGAAGTACAAGCTGGGTTTCGAAGAGGCAGAGGAACTAGAGATCAAATCGCCAACATTCGCTGGATCATGGAGAAAGCAAGAGAATTCCAGAAAAACATCTATTTCTGCTTCACTGACTACGCTAAAGCCTTTAATTGTGTGGATCACAACAAACTGTGGCAAATTCTTAAAGAGATGGGAGTACCAGACCACCTTACCTGTCTCCTGAGAAACCTGTACGAGGGTCAAGAAGCTACAGTAAGACCCGGACATGGAACAACCGATTGGTTCAAAATTGGGAAAGGAGTACGACAAGGCTGCATATTGTCACCCTGCTTATTTAACTTATATGCAGAGTACATCATGAGAAACGCTGGGTTGGATGAATCACAGGTCGGAATTAAGATTGCAGGGAGAATTATCAACAACTTCAGATACGCAGACGATACCACCCTAATGGCAGAAAGCGAAGAGGATCTCAAGAGCCTCTTGTTGAGGGTGAAAGTGGAGAGTGCAAAAGCTGGTTTGAAACTCAACATTAACAAAACGAAGATCATGGCATCTGGCCCCATCACTTCCTGGCATATAGAAGGGGAAGAAATGGAAGCAGTGACAGATTTTACTTTCTTGGGCTCCAAGATCACCACAGACGGTGACTGTAGCCATGAAATTAAAAGACGCTTGCTCCTTGGGAGGAAAGCTATGGCACATCTAGACAGCATAGTAAGAAGCAGGGACATCACCTTGCCGACAAAGTCCGTCTAATCAAAGCTATGGTTTTCCCAGTAGTAACGTATGGCTGTGAGAGCGGGACTATAAGGAAGTCTGAGCACTGAAGAATTGATGCTTTCGAACTGTGGTGCTGGAGAAGACTCTTACGAGTCCCCTGGACTGCAAGGAGGTCAAATCAGTCCATCCTAAAGGAAATCAACCCTGAGTGTTCATTGGAAGGACAGATACTGAAGCTGAAGCTCAAATATTTTGGCCACCTAATGTGAAGAGAAAACTCTCTGGAAAAGACCCTGATGCTGGGAAAGATTGAAGGCAAAAGGAGAAGGGGGCGGCAGAGGATGAGATGGCTAGATAGCATCACCGATGCAATGAATATGAACTTGAGCACACTCCGGGAGAGCGGAGGACAGGAAGGCCTGGCGTGCTATGGTCCATGGGGTCACGAAGAGTCGGACACGACTTAACGACTGAACAGCAACTGATCTTGCGGCTGCTGTGCCATGCACGTCAATATATCTAATTAACTGAAAGTATTAGTAGCCATACTGTGACTGGTGTTGATTTAAAAACAAAATGAAGAGATCACTGGCAGAATAATCATTGACCCCGATAAGATCAGTTTGGGTCAGAGGCTGGATGCATCAACTTAGCATTGGAGTACTCTCAATTAAGCAGGCTTTATTAGCGTCTGGCTTAGAATACTCACCGAGTTATTAATATTATTTACACATGTATCTCACTGCCTCTTTGGAAAGCTCAGGGCACATTACATAGAGCTCCCAATAGTCTTTCATGCAGATGCACTGAGCAGGTTTGCCCCTCCTAAGCTTCACCACTCCTATAAAAATAGTTGCTCTCAGCATTCATTGGGGTCCCTCGATAACATATGATTGCCAATGAGGACTAGGAGGCAATAGTTCCCCAGATCCTATTTCTGTCGGGCATTCTCTCACATTGCCAGAGTCCTTATTTGTATGGGTTAGGACTTGTGCAGATGACACACTTCCAGTGTTTTGGAAGCTCTCCTTTTGTATCACATTTGTATTTTTCTCCCCTCTTGCACATCTCTCACTGGCAAACCAATTTTACTGATCTGAAGGCATTTGCTAAAATCTAAAACTCCTCTTCCCCTAAGTGCAACTGTTGCCAAAATGGTAGAGGTGTGTACATTTTGTGCTAATGTTGTTGGCTCTGCGGAGCATCACTGATGAGGCATTATCCCCTCACCCTTAATAGCTATGTAGCATTGAAACTGTTTAAAAATATAGATTGATGGTTGATTAAAGGATGGGCAGTTGCCTGTTTTACTGTATGTAGTCCTTCTTAAAACAACAAAAAAAGAAGCCCTAGGCTGTCTCAGCTGTATCTCATCCCTCCCTCCTTGGAAAACAGCACCCATATAATCCGCTCCAACCTGTAGCATTGTTGCCAATTCCAGAATTTCTTGGAAATGTTCCGTTTTCAAGAACCTTTACTTTGAATTATATGCCTTCCCTGCTCCAATTGCCAGTGTTCATATTTTCCTTTAATACAAAGTGTGTTGGGGAAAGGGAATTTTGGAAATTGTAATTTGATCCCAGTTCCTCAATTCCAGAGCTATAGTTCTCAAGGTTTAAATAAAATATGCGTTGATAAACATTGAACTGATGCAGTTTTTCCCCCTTTAACTTTTTCATATCAAAGGTCCTTGAATATACATTTACTTGATATCTTGTTTGTGCCTTTTTGAGCCCACTGGTTTCATGTCTTAAGTTGTCCTGTGCTGATAAAGGGAGTAAAGCTCAGATAACTCTTCAAGAAAAGAAAAAGAAATGTAGCTGTAGAATTGTTTTAACCTCCAACTGATTCATATGCTGACTCTTTAAAGATTTGCTTCCAACACTTTGATCTAGGGAAAGAAGATCCCCCAGGATGGTGCTGGTGATGGTGAAATTCAGAAATTTGATGGAGCAGGATATGACAAAGATCTGGTTGAGGCTCTTGAAAGAGACATCGTGTCAAGGAATCTAAGTATTCATTGGTACAGTGCTTATTTTGTAAAATGAGAGATGTTAGGAGTTCTTGTGTCCCTGGGAGACTCCAGGACATGTAAAAACATCTCAAACACTTCTAAAATAATCAGTTATTTTAGAAGCGTTTGAGATGTTTTACATAGCCTAAAGTAACATGAAATAAGTAAGATGATATATGTATATATTTTCACTATATTATTATTGTTAGCCCCTGAAGAAGAAAATCAACATTTCCGAAACATGTTGGGCCAATTAAAAATGAACTACAATAAACCTTTTTCTATAGGCACCTGGGATTTCTCCATTTTCTTTTCTCCGTTGTTGTTTTTCCCTGCACATGTGCCTCCCCTCCTCTTTTTATTCTCTCTATATCAGTACATGAGACTGGGATGCTGTGAAGCTATGAGACATTTTTAATTTATTAAATGTTGTCTTGTAAGGTCACCAACTCCCACAAGAGATTGAAGGCCAAGTCTTCATTAAAGCTGTCTCATGGAAGTGTCTCAGTGGAGACACAGTAGTGTGGCAGTGGCTCCATATGGCATCCATGAGAGCCCCCCCACACACACACATGTTACCATTAAGCAGAGTGCAGCACTGATCATGCAGGACTGATCATGCAGCACTGATGTGGAAGCTCTCCATGCAGTGACATGTTACAGCCACCATGTGGAGCTACTGCAGCATGTAGGCCTTTCCAGCAATGTGCATGTGGTAACCATAATGTAAGAATTGCCATTCAATCTTGGAAGCTTCATAGGTATCATGGAAGTTTGGGATAGGGAAAGGGTTAGAAATATCTCAGATAAATATTTCCAGAAATGCCTATAATTCTCAAATTGTTTTTCCTGCTGAGGCAACTTCGAGGCCTAGGAAGACATTTTCTGCAGACCCCCATGGTGATAATAGTTTATCTAGCTTCAGTAGCAGATGGAATGTGTAGTCTACCTAAGGGGGAGGACCTAAACAGCCCTCCGCTAACTTAGCCAAGGTCTTACATGATGCCATCTTACTCAGCCCTATGGCATGCATTGTAGTGGGATCACGCTAAAAAACAGGCTTGGGCCATATAGGTTCCTTTAGGATCCCGCCTCCTAAAATGTGATCAGTGATGGCTCTAGCCATTGGGGCACTCTGAATGTGTTCCAGCTTTTCATTCCATCCCTCTTGTCCCTGAAAACAATTGAACCAGCCCAGTCCTTTCCAACCTGCAGATCCATTGTCAACTTCCCCACTTTGCTGGGTCCAGGGGAACATATACTTTCCTTTTCTTCTGCTTGGTCAAAATAGCCAGCCAGTCTGGGGCTGAACTCTAGGAGACTAAGGGATGTCTAAGGAGATCTTAACCATCTGGGACAGTTGCCTCAAGCAGTTGGTGGATGTGTGTCATGACCTCATTTTGTCATTTAGATGATGGAGACTGTTGCTAGATCAGGACTGCCTGATCCACTATTTGAAAGCAGACATGTAGATAGTTTCCATAGCCCAGATGGTTGCCACATGCTCCAGCAGGCTGGAGTTGCTCATTGCTATTCTACTGTATAGGAATATTCTACAGGAGATTTTCTGGAGCTATCTGTGCATACAGATCACAGAGCAAGGTTCTCACTTTTAAATAATACCATGTGCAAAAGCTTCATTACAGACACCCATGAATGCTGAAAAGGATATTAAAGAGTTGTCCAAATCATATCTTCAGGAAACCATTTTTTTTAGTTAGCTGAAAGTAATTTTCCCCCCATTTCTTTCACATGGAAGGTCATTTTTCAGGACAATGGGACATGGTGCATAGGGACATGGTGTTACTATATTTTATAAGTAACATGAAATATGTTACTTTTATTTTTTTTAGAGCAAGATGTTTTGTGTGCATTAACCTAAATTTGAATTTATTTTACACAGGGATGATATAGCCGATTTGGAAGAAGCGAAAAAATTATTAAGGGAAGCAGTTGTTCTTCCAATGTGGATGCCAGATTTTTTCAAAGGGATCAGACGACCTTGGAAGGTGAGAACTCTCTAGCTACTATTCAAGTGTGTGCGTAATTGTAGATACAAAGCATATATGCATAATAATGTAGTATGTGTTCAGACATATCCTGTAACAGACCCTGTACAAATGCAGGGAGGCATGTTAAGTTGGATATTTTGTATTGGTTTAATAAGAAGTAATCTTCTTATTGGGTAAGTTGAGGTTACCCAATTCTTGCTGCATTCTTTCTCCCTGTCAAGGTAGTAGTACACACTAAGGAAGATCATCTACTTCAAAAGCGTTATGGATCTAACTGGATTCCAGAATTCTCTGGTCGTTGTACATTTCAGCGTTGATAGCTACTCTTAATTTACCTGGTTAACCTGAAGAATAACAGGTTGACTTGGCCATCTCTATGGTTGTTTCTCCGCTGCTATCTCCCACTAGTTCAATGGCACACATCTTTATGGTTTACAAAGGACCTGGGGCAGATGAAGCCAGAAAGGAGATGACAGGTATGTCTCAACTTGGGCTGAAGCCACCAGATTGCAGCAGATTTTAAAAAATGTTAAGTCTATGGACTCATTGCTGTGTTACCATAGCAGTGTGGAAGCCACTGCAGTTTGGCTTCTCACACCACACAGTGTAGGGAATCCCAGGGTCACATGGCAGGAGCCATCATTATGGCTATTTCCTTGCCAATATTGCTGTGATTATGAGCTAGTAAGGTAGCAACAGTATAGTTTTCATACCATGGCAACGTTAGCTGCAGAGAAATCCTTTGTTGCTACTTGTCCAACAAAAATGTCAGCTGGTGGAACTATTCCAGGCAGTGAATGGCCTAGTAAACCTTCTGTGCCATCTCTCAAATGATGAGATACCATTAGTCCACTGTGAATGGATTTGCAACCTTCTTTGCAGTGAAAATTGCTCACATTTGATTTCATCTTGGAGTCTCAACTTTGGACACAGTTGAAATGTTGGGATATTTAAGGCTCTATTGTTTTTATTTGGATCAGCTTTGGTCTCTGTCTTCTGCTGAAATGAAGGATACTGTGGAGGATATGAAGGTAGCCACCTCTGAGTTGGAACTATGCCCATCTTAACAGGTGAAAGCCAATTAGGACAGGCTGGGTCATTTGATGACTAGCATTCTTAATGACACATTCAGGGAAGGTAGGTTGTCGTAAATCTGTGATTGTCCTACTCAAAAGACCTATCTTGTGTGTAGATTACAAGGGCACCTACTGTCCTGTCTCTAACTTTCCATTCTTAGGGAAGTTTGCTGAGTAAGTGATGGTCCTCCAGTTCCAAGGGCATCTATATGCCATCAGCTTCCTAGACTCTTAAGTGGTTCAATTTTTAGCCTGGGGTATGGTATCTATCTACACTGCTTGTGGCTTGACCAACCATTTCAGCTTAGAAACCAATGTGGAAATTGCACCCAGTAGACCCAGATAGACATTTCTTCTGCCTTCTATGTTGTTAATCATGAGATACTGATGATGTAACAATAGGACCTGACAACATTTGGGAGAACTATAAAACTAAATGCAGACTATCTAATAAACAATAAACCCCAGAGCTGAAGTGCAGACTGTCTAACCCCCGAGCTGAGGAGAATATGGAACACTGTGTTTTCCCTACTCTTTACCTTTCATTGTGGTATGGGGAGAGGGTTATATTTCATTATTGGATGGAACAGCAGAAATACACAGCTTTTGGTATCAGTCATTGAGAGTACTAACTCAGCTAACAACAAACCAGCTCCATTCTTGTATGCTCAGGGCTCTCCTGAGAACAGTTCTCAAGACAGCTGTTTTTATTTCCAAAGTAGACACTCGGAATGGAAAATGGCTCTCCTCCCAAGTGAGCGCAGTCATGGCTAGATATATTTGTGTGGACATCAGAGTTGCCAGTTTTGCTTCCTTTGATGTGTTCTTTGAGCCAAAAATGGCCAATCTCCAGTTGCGCTTCCCACTGTTGGAGTAGTGATCGTTACAACAGCAAGAAGTAACCCTGCTGTGATTCTATCAAAACTCCTGCAGTGCACTTGATCGTGTGAGTGGAAAATTCCTAGATTTGACAGAGCCTGGCGGAAAGGACATGTTTTGTGTGAAGCATTTTAACTAGCCATTCGTTGTGGAGCTGACATTTCTCAGAGAAAGAAGTAGCCAGGTGTTGAACAAATTCACTTTATGAAGCTGTTCAGCTCTGAAAAATAGGCCAGTTCCAACTGTGTGGAATGGAACAGAATGCAGATTAGCATCTAGATTCCTATATCAGTATGACTTTTAAGGGCCAAGACAGATGAGATACGGGCGTTCCAGAATTGGATTGCCCAGGGTGTGTGTTTTTTAAACTTGGAAGCATCCACAGGAGGTGAGATTTAAGGACAGGGCGTTGACCCTTCTTGCCTGTTGCAGTCCAGTTTGCCGTTTCCCCGCAGCTGCTTTTATGTTAAATTAAAACATTAGGAGACCAAGTCATGGGTCTCCCATATCTTGTCTGGTTTGCCCCCAAGGATCTGATTTATCAACTTTAGCATGTTAGCCACCATGCACCTTTGTGCAGGGGCCAATGTTTTGGAGTGCCTTCCTGGAGGAGGCCCACCTGGTGACTATGTTACCATCCAGAGAGCTGTAGTTATTGGGCAGTATAGAAATGTGATAAATAATTAATTAAGAAATTTACAAACATTTAGACATCAAGTTAAAACATTTTTATTTACTCAAACTCATATGTATATAACCTTTATATATGATTATATATGTACATAATCATAACTCTATGATAGTAATATTTCTGTTTTGTTGTATTGTAATCTGTGTAGTTATGTTGTATACTGCCCTGGAGTCTGATCTGATGAAGGGAGTAAAATAAATGTTTTACTGCAGGAGGTTTCAGAAGGGTAGCTGAGTTAATCTGTTGCAGCAAAAGTTAACAAGTAGTCTTGTGGCACTTTGAAGGTTAGCAAATATACCATGGCATAAGCAAATGTTTATATGTTCCTGGTTCTCAAGCTTAAGTTTTTGGAGTGGGCCGAGGAGGAGGCATCCTTGTGGTCTGTTAGGATTTTGTTTCCCTCCCCAGGAGTCTGTCCAGCAGAGCACTAGTTCTGAGTGTTTGTACCTGTTGTTGGACACAAGGAACAGGCCTGGCACCATCTTAAAATAACCTTCAGCAAATGGCAGTTTGATAAGGCTTCTGCATAGTGGTGATGTGGCTCAGCTGCAGGGAGGTGGGGGTTGGGGGCATGGCTGGGCCCACATGGCACACTTTAACTTGCTATTGCTGCCATCTGAATGATGCCTGCCCCATCGCTGGCATTCAGGGTGTGGGGCTGGCATTCTGATGGTGGTGCTGGTGAGTACCAAGTACCACACACCAATGCTGTGTGGGCTTGGAGCTTAGCTTGAAACCACCACAGACAGGCAGGCAGCCTACCCCCCAATTCATAAATAGTGGTGGGAAAAGTGCTGTGGGGGTGGAGGAAAGGGTTCCTTGGGCACTGCTGCAGGTTGCCAGAGTGTCCCAAAACCTGGAGCTAGGCCTAACCAGGAACAGATTGGGGATTCTGTTGGTGTATTGACCATTCTACTGTCCCAGAGTCTCCCTGCCTGACATAGCAGAGGTGATCTCGGATCTGGTGTTGGTTGTTCTGGTGGACCTCAACATCCATGCTAAGGCTACCTTATCTAGGGCAGCTGCAGACTTCATGGCCACATGACAACATGGGATGCCTCATTTTGTCATTGGCCCAACTTTTGGCATTTATACCTGAGTAGGAAGCTAGTGATCTGGTTGTGGGGGAGCTTTCTTTAACTCTGTTGTCATATTCAGATCATGTCCTCATAAGGTTCAGACTTATGGTGGCCTCTTCCCTCTGTAGGGGTGATAGACCTATTAAAATGGTTCAGCCCTGGAGGCTGATGGGATCTGAAGGACACAGGTAAGAACACATTATTGTGCCTACTCTATGTTGATAATGGCAGTGAAAAAATAATACTTTTCTGCCACCATTGTATCCTTGTGGTGCTGTCCAGCAAAGTTTTTCCAAATGGTTCAGGGCCAACTCAAGCTTGGTGGCAAGCTGTGACACATTCAGTAGACATTTTGAGGATAAATTTGCTCACATCTGTTGTGACTTAGATGCTACATTCTATAGCTTACTCAGTGGATGTGTCCATTTTTGATTGCAATTCAGAGTGTGAGTGCTGACATTTATAGTTGTATATGGCTTAGGACCCAGATACCTGGATCCCATGCTTGTACATGGAGGTCATTGTAGGTGCTTCTCCACAAGCTCCCACTCTCAGAAATGAATTGAGCAGTGACCAGAAGGAGAGAGCTTTCTCAGTGGTAGCATTTCCTCCCCAGAGAAGCCCACTTGACACCAAGATTGTTATCGGTGCCAGTCAAAGGCATTTTTTTTTGTTTCTCCAGGTTTTTAAATGTGTTTACTGTATTTGCTGCTGTGATGCATTTTTTTAATTTGGGGACTTAACTCTATTTCCTTTTTGTAAGCATTGCTGAAGAGCGGTATCTAAATTTTAGAAATATATATGTCTAAATCTATATTTGTGGGCCAGAGCTCACTTCATCACTGTGGCCAGCTATTGAACCATCTTACAGAAGGCAAGCCCATTTATCTTCTGTGACGTTTACCTTTGATTTTAGGAATTCTTCCATAACCTTAGAAGTACCATTTAAATACCAACTATGTAGAAAGAATATGAACACATCAGATTTCATTACTCATAAATGTACATTGGAGCCTGTGTTGGAAAAGTCCATAAATGATTATAGAGGTAGTAAGAGTTAATGGAAAATCTAGAGACAGTGAGTGCATGATGCCCAAAGAATTGGTGGAGAAAACAATTTTTTGAATAATTGCATTTTTGGTTGATTCATTTTTATAAGTCTTCCCGATGTCATTCTTTCAAAATATTTTTTTTCCCTAAGGAACAGACAGCATTTAATTTGCAATGTGGGTAGCTTTTAACTGGTTTTTTTTTATTGTGATGGTTTTTTATGTAAGATATTAATTCCATAAAGTTCACCGTAATGTGCAATACTAAT
Organism: Heloderma suspectum; assembly: GCF_057233095.1. Taxonomy (NCBI): domain Eukaryota; kingdom Metazoa; phylum Chordata; class Lepidosauria; order Squamata; family Helodermatidae; genus Heloderma; species Heloderma suspectum. The sequence goes on along the minus strand of NC_139460.1, from coordinate 38,261,958 downwards.
TGGATTACCCTGAACATACAGTCTTTCTTCAGAAAGATCTGGTTAGCATGTAATCCAATCTTACATTTGCAGGGGGATGAAAGATACGCAGTAACAGCAGAATGCTTGATGAGACAGAATGGTGGCAAGCATGTCCTTACATTGTTGCTGTGTTTGTTTGAAGGAATATAATGCTCCATAGTAGGACTTCAGTCTTTACCAAGATGGCCAAACTCTGGTTCATCATGAGTAGGGATGGGCGGATCACTTACACCATTCTGGGGGGGGGGGTCCGCGTGGGGGGGGTGATTCGTCCCTCCCCCCGGAATCCATCCAGGCTGGCTCTACTCAGCGGTGATCCTGCAGAGCTGGCCGCTATGCCATTTGCATCCCTGTTTTTTCACACAATAGCCTACGCAAATATCTACGTAAATATAATTTGCGTAGCCTATTGTGTGAAAACAGGGACGCAAATGGCGTAGTGGGAGCCATTTGCATCTGGACTTAGCACAGCAATATGGCATGGCAATGGCGGCCGGCCATATTGCCAGCGCTGCGGAGCCGAAGGCCGGCTCCGTAGCATCACCACATGGAGGAGCCAGCCTGGACAGATTCTGGAGGGGCACGGAGGTGAGTGCTCTGTTCCGTCACGGACCCCAGTGGGGCTGGATTCTTGGAATCTGGCCTCACTGGGGTCTGTGGTGGAATTCTCTGACATCCCTAATCATGAGTTACATGTGGCTCTTTAACAGGTCCAAGTGTCCATTGTCACCTGTTCAACAGTGTAGATGAGAGAAGAATGAACAGAAATGTATGTGAATGAGGTTGTCCTTCTTCCCAACTTCCTAATATCTTTCCAGCATTCCACACAGCTGTTGGGCCTTGGGGTGGGACCGGGGGGGGGGGGAGCCAGCCACTGTAGCAGATGAAGGTGAAAGCTGTAGCTTGCAAGGCTAGAGTAGGAAACCTGAAGGGTCATGGGGCAGGCTTAAGTAGGGCAGAGTTAGGGCTCCAGGCTGACTTGTGGGGAGAAGAAGTGAAGGTGGGTTAGGTTCTTACAATAGGATAGAGGTGCAAATCTGTCCCCCTGAGGGCCCTAATCTGGCACTCCAGGGTTGCCAAGGAGGCCCTGGCCTATCCCTTTCCCTTCATCCACCAATTTTATGGTGGTTTCCCAGCTTTTGTGCTGTTTCCCCCCCCCCCATTCTAAAAGGTTAAAATGCCTCTCCTAAGGCTTGCTTACTGACAGTAAGAGCTTTAAGCTAAAATATGCTGGGGTGTGTATGTGTGGAATTGTGGCCCTGCCCCTTTTGTCTTTGGCCACAGCCACCATTGGAATGCAGCCCTGAGAACTTCTCAGCTATGGAATTCGGCCCTCACACTGAAAGAGGTTCTGCACCCCTGGAATAAGAGAATGTGGTGGTAGGTGAGGAAGCCACTTGTTGAGTAGCTCTTGGAAACAGGATTAAAAAAAAGAAGAAGCTTTCAGGATTTGGTTATTCTAGGTCCATATCTTCAGAGGTGAACAAGCTGTAATACCTGCCTCCTCAATAGATTGATACTTGACATCTCAGATTATTTTAATTGATGTTTTTATTGTTAGGCCATATATGTTGCAAGTAGCTCCGTCCTTGAAGAAAAAGTTCTGTGAAATTCAGAATCTTGCTATCCTGCCAAAACAAATGATCCTTCCCACCACCCCAAAGATCACTTGAAATGCTTTGAAAAAGTACAAAAATCTCTTTTGTACTTTTTAACATGTCAGAAATATTCTTTTATACCTTCATTACATACTAAAATGTGATTTGCATGATCATTAGGTGTGTAGTAGCTGTCGGAAAAGTAACTGAAAATAATGCATGGGCATTTGTTTCCATGCATAGGATTCACAGAAGAAACACTGTTTCCCCCAGCATTTGCCAGTGGTTAAATTCTGCACATAGTGGGGGGTACGTGTGAGCTACTGGTCAGGGTCCAAGAGTGAGAACATGCTAGTTTATCACTCAACTGACACCACATGGTTATTTGTGGAGGCTCTTAATTCCTAAAGCACGAAAGGGCTTTGCACTGTGGAAGGCTCACCTCAATCTGAATTGTTTGTAGCAGGCCAGTCATGGCAACAATCATCCATTTATTTTAATGCAAGAAGTTTCTTCTTAAAGTGACAAATTAACTTTAATTAAATGGTGGTGGTGGTGGAATGCAAAAACTAGGGTGCTGCTATTCAGACTGTTTCTACAATGGTAAGTATAGAAGAGCTGAACTAGAAGTAGTAGTCACTCTCTTTACTTGACCTTTCAGGTGTCTAGTATTAGTTTGCTTTGTCTTAGTGAAATTGATGAAGGCCTTTATGAAACAAAACCCACATAGACTAACACATGTAGTACCATTGGCCTAGACTATGCTTAGAGCAATTCATTGAATTTCCTTACACTGTGCTGTTACACACTTGTACCAGGCCTGTTTTGTGTTTATTCTGTTGTCTGCATTTAATTTCAGGGAGTGCTGATGGTTGGCCCTCCTGGGACTGGTAAAACCATGCTAGCAAAGGCTGTTGCTACAGAATGCGGAACAACCTTCTTCAACGTATCTTCCTCCACTCTGACATCGAAGTACCGAGGCGAGTCAGAAAAGTTAGTCCGCTTGTTGTTTGAAATGGTATGTATTATGGATGTTCAAGTATCCCAGTCTTATTATGCAGCAGACATCTGAGCTTTTCTAGCACAATTGTCTGAGGGCAACTGACTCATTCAGTGAAAAGCATAAATAGCTTTAGAGTTTTTATGATTGGCTTTTCTGTTTCTGGTCCTGGGTTGAGGCTTCCCAGCAACATTACCATCTAAAGAGTGCCACTGGACCGTTCAATCCAGCATCTAAAATCACCTAACTGCAGCACAGATGGCCAGCTATGTTGTACCTAACAATAGCTTTGTTCTCCACAGTGCCTGTAATAATCACAGAATTTAAGAACTCGTGGTACCTGTGTTCAAAATGACTGGTTTCTGGGCATGACCAGTTAATCTTTTTGGGAATTTAAGATGTGGCTTTTTTTGGATGTTCTTTCTCTCACTGCTTTCTTGAATGTTTTACTTTTCTCAGAATCAAGGCCTGATATTTCTTAACCCTTCAATCTTCTGTGTTTTGTTTTTTCCAAATCCTCTTCTTTCAATTTTATCTTTTCCATTTCCCCCCTTCATTTTCTGTAGCACTTATGATGTGTAGAGTGCTTTATAGCCCTTATAAACTCATCTTCACAGAAGTCCTGTAAGGTAGGATGCTTTAGCACCCATTTTACAGAGGGGGACTGATTTGAGAGAGTGTGTGATTATATATCCATAGGCTCCATAATACTGGCAGCCCCTTCTCTCTTTCTCTCACCCTAGAGAGGGGACAGCACTGTTGCTTCTATCTGCTGTTTCTTAAGGACAATGGCACAAATGTGTCAGAAGTCCTACCACATTGTACTGATAACAGGGTTTGCAACATTTTAAGAATGGCTGTAACCATAGATAATATTTGCATTGCAGACACAAAAATAGAGCTACGTCCGTCATGTTTTATAAAACACCAAAATAATTTTATCAAGCAAGAGACCTGTAAAAATGCATGACTGTGGAATGTTTTTTGTATGCCTTCTACTGTGTCTGTGTCCACTTTCCCTCTCTCACACACTCCTTGCATACTACTTTCATACACAGCATACACACACATCTAACAGTTGACCAGTACTGCAGCAGTGCTCTGCTGAAAGCCTTTCTGCCAACAGCACACAGCTCTGTCTCCTGTGTGCTGACAGCCTTTTTAAACGGTTGAGCACTTGCAGTGTTAATAGACATTCCATAACATCTTAGCAGCTGAATCAATGGCTAGGGAGCACTCACTTCAATCTACTAAAGCCAGAGCGCTCTCAGCCAATTGCTACAAAGATTTCAAAAACTGCTTGCGTGAGTTTACCTCAGCCTCCCCCCATTTTTGTTGATTCTGATCTGATTTGAGGGATAAATGGACAAAACACTTTTTTCTGTATATGTATGTGCTTTGTACTTTAATATATCATTTGTATTTCTGTAATCACAGTGTCAGGAGTGCCCTTGCTGCCTTCTGAAATCCTCAAGTAGCCAGAATCAACACACAGCGATAGGGCTCTTTTTCAAGGCTTTATTTCCATTCAGCCTAATGACACTTACAGATGCTGATTGCATGAGCCTAATGAGGGAAACTTAGAAGAGCTGCCTCCTAGAGGTTTCTAGCCTTAGTGAATCAGTTGATCTCCGTTTGGAGGGTAAAGGTGAGAAACCTCTGAAGTTAAGGGCTAGAAGGCAAAAGTCCAGACCTTTCGCATGGGGCATTGGGGTGCAGCTGTTGATGTCGCGCCAAGCGGGCTGAGCGCCTCCTCTCGGCACCCTCTATCTCCCGCTTGTCCCTTTGCCGGTGCCTAGCGTCCCGAAGCTCCAGTTGTCCCTCCCCCTGCCTGCCAGGGTCACTACCACTCTCCTGAATGTGAGCAGGGAGGGACTCTCCCTCCGGCGGCGCCTCTGAACAGCGCACAGGTTCCTCTCCCACGGTTTCTATCTCTTCCTCAGAATCAGAACTGCTTTGGGGCTCTATGGGCTCCGATCCAACCCTGACACACAGTAAGTTCCCCAAAAGATTATCCCCAACTGGCTTTGATTTAGCAATAGATATAAAGATGATGCTTCTAAAGGGATTTTCATAAGGTAAGTTTGACAGCAGATTTTGTCTTTGTTTGGGGGTTGAACTCGATGGTTTTATAGGCCCCTTCCAACCCTACTATTCCATGATTCTACTGTTCTGTGAAACACGGATGTAACATTGTGGGACCTTGCATGCAATGGAATCTCTTGAATGCTTCTGTTAGTACAAGTTGCTGTTGTCTTTGTTTCAAGGCCAGATTTTATGCACCTACAACCATTTTTATTGACGAAATAGACTCCATCTGTAGCCGCAGAGGCACCTCCGACGAACATGAGGCAAGCCGCCGAGTCAAGTCTGAGCTGCTTGTTCAGATGGATGGTAATTGGTGTTTGATATCTGCTTTGGAGTTTCCCTTTCCATTTTGTAAATCTGTTCGTAGACTAGCTTTGGAGAATGAGTGCAGGCAGTTGAAAAACAGCATCTTTAAGGAGATGTCCTCAAATGTTAATGTTTTGAGATATCCAACTGTGTTAAAAAACATAAACATGTTCTGGGCATGGTCAGAGGGCATGGATGCAGCCACCTTGCTGAAGCTAAAGGTGGGTCTGGTCAATGCCTGTCTGGGAGACTGCCTTGGTACCTTATATACCCTTATGTTGAGTTCTGTTGTGGACGAAAGGTATGCTATAAATGTAGTAGAATAATAAAAATTGAAGAGCCTGACATTTTCACTGAAATTTTATGCTCATTTTTCATTTAAAAGGCTGGTTGAAATGCATTTTCCTAGTTAAGAGCCAAACAAGCCCTGTATTATTATTTTTTATTACATTTCTATCCTGCCCAATAGCTGAAGCTCTCTGGGCAGTTCACAAAAATTAAAACCACAAATGTATTTGTTGTTGTTTATTCGTTCAATTGCTTCCAACTCTTCATGACTTCATGGACCAGCCCACGCCAGAGCTTCCTGTCGGCCGTCGCCACCCCCAGCTCCCCCAAGGTCGAGTCCATCACCTCCAGAATATTATCCATCCATCTTGCCCTTGGTCGGCCAAGTTTTGCCTTTACTTCAGTTTTGCCTTTAATATCATTCCCTCACGTGAGCAGTCTGGCTTTATTTCCTAGAGTATGGACTGGTTTGATCTTCTTGCAGTCCAAGGCACTCTCAGCATTTTCCTCCAACACCATAGTTCAAAAGCATCTATCTTCCTTTGCTCAGATTTCCTTATGGTCCAGCTCTCGCAGCCATAGGTTACTACGGGGAATACCACTGCTTTAACTATGCGGACCTTTGTTGTCAGTGTGATGTCTCTGCTCTTCACTATTTTATCAAGATTTGTCATTGCTGTCCTCCCAAGAAGTAAACGTCTTCTGATTTCCTGGCTGCAGTCAGCGTCTGCAGTAATCTTTGTGCCTAGAAAGACAAAGTCTGTCACTGCCTCCACGTTTTCTCCCTCTATTTGCCAGTTATCCATCAAGCTGGTTGCCATAATCTTGGGTTTTTTTGAGGTTGAACTGCAACCCAGCTTTTGCACTTCCTTCTTTCACCTTCATCATGAGGTTCCTCAGCTCCTCCTCGCTTTCAGCCATCAAAGTGGTATCATCTGCATATCGGAGATCGTTAATGTTTCTTCTAGTGATTTTAACTCTAGCCTTGGATTCATCAAGCCCAGCACATCGCATGTGTTCTACGTACAGGTTGAATAGGTAGGGTGAGAGTATACAACCCTGCCATACCCCTTTCCCAATCTTAAACCAGTCCGTTGTTCCATGGTCTGTTCTTACTGTTGCTAATTGGTCGTTATACAGATTCCTCAGGAGGCAGACGACTTGGTATCCCCATACCACCAAGAACTTGCCACAATTTGTTATGATCCACACAGTCAAAGGCTTTAGAATAGTCAATAAAACAGAAATAGATGTTTTTCTGAAACACCCTGGCTTTCTCCATTATCCAGCAGATATTGGCAATTTGGTCTCTAGTTCCTCTGCCTTTTCTAAACCCAGCTTGTACATCAGGCAATTCTTGTTCCATGAATTGCTGGAGTCTACCTTGCAAGATCTTGAGCATTACCTAACTGGCATGTGAAATAAGTGCCACTGTTCCATAGTTTGAACAGTCTTTGGTGTTTTCCTTTTTTGGTATGGGGATATAAGTTGATTTTTTCCAATCTGTTGGCCATTCTTGTGTTTTCGAAATTTGCTGGCATATGGCATGCATCACCTTGACAGCATCATCTTGCAAGATTTTAAACAGTTCAGCTGGGATACTGTCGTCTCCTGCTGCCTTGTTACTAGCAATGCTTCTTAAGGCCCATTCAACCTCACTCTTCAGGATGTCTGGCTCTAGCTCATTGACCACACCGTCAAATCTATCCCCGATATTATTATCCTTCCTATACATATTTTCCGTATATTCTTGCCACCTTTCCTCGATCTCTTCTGCTTCTGTTAGGTCCTTGCCATCTTTGTTTTTGATCCTACCCATTTTTGCCTGGAATTTACCTCTGATGTTTCTAATTTTCTGGAAGAGGTCTCTTGTCCTTCCTATTCTATTATCTTCTTCCACTTCCGCGCATTGCTTGTTTAAAAATAATTCCTTATCTCTTCTGGCTAACCTCTGGAATTTTGCATTTAATTAGGCATATCTCCCGCTATCACTGTTGCCTTTTGCTTTCCTTCTTTCTTGGGTTACTTCTGGTGTCTCAGCAGACAGCCATCTTGCCTTGTTTTTCTTTTTCTTTGGGACGTTTTTTGTTGCCGCCTCCTGAACAACGTTGCAAACTTCTGTCCATAGTTCTTCCGGGACCCTATCTACTAAATCTAGTCCCTTAAATCTATTCTTCACCTCCACTGCATCTTCATTAGGAATATTAGCGAGCTCATATCTAACTGATCTGTTGGTCTTCCCTATTCTCTTGAGTCTGATTCTAAATTGTGCAATAAGAAGTTCGTGATCTGAACTACAATCAGCTCCAGGTCTTGTTTTTACCAACTGCATAGATGTCCACCACCTTTGGCTACAAAGGATGTAGTCAATCTGATTTCAGTGTCAACCATCTGGTGAAGTCCATGTATAAAGTCATCTCTTAGGTTGTTGGAAGAGAGTGTTTGTTATGGACAGTGAGTTGTCTTGGCAAAATTCTATCAGCCTATGTCCCGCTTCATTTTGTTCTCCCAGACCATGCTTGCCTGTGATTCCAGGTGTCGTTTGACTACCCACCTTAGCATTCCAGTCTCCTGTAATGAAAATAACATCTTTTTTTGGTGTATTATCCAGTAGGTGCTGCAGATCCTCATAGAACAGATCTACTTCTGCTTCTTCAGCATCTGTGGTTGCGTATATTTGGATCACTGTGATGTTAAATGGCTTACCCTGAATTCGAATTGAGATCATTCAATCGCTTTTTGGATTGTATCTAAGCACTGCTTTAGCCACTTTATTATTAATTATGAAGGCTACTCCATTTCTTCTGTGGTCCTCTTGTCCACAGTAGTAGATCTGGTGGTCATCTGATGTGAAGTGGCCCATTCCAGTCCATTTCAGTTCACTGACACCCAAAATGTCTATATTTAATCTTGACATCTCCCCAGTAACCACATCCAATTTGCCCTGGCTCATAGATCTTACATTCCAGGTTCCTATGGTGTGTTGATCTTGAGAACATTGGATTCGTCGTTCACCACCAGCATCGTCGGCTGCTAGCCGTCCTTTCGGCTTTGAGCTAGCTACGTCATCACATCTGGGGCTAGTTGAACTTATCCTCTGTTCCTCCCCAGTAGCATTTTGACCATCTTCCAACCTGGGAGTCCCATCTTCCAATGGTATACCGACATATCTCTGGTTGTACTGATCCATTTAGTTTTCATGGCAAGAATACTGGGGTGAGTTGCCATTACCTTCCCCAGGGATCATATTTAGTCTGACCTCTCTGCCATGACCTTCCCGTCTTGGGTGTCCTTTCACGGTTTAGCTCATGGCGTCATTGAGGTGCTCAAGCTCCAGCACCACGACAAAGTATAAAAGCTTAAAACTACAGTATAAAATACAACCAGAATTAAACCTAGAAGCAATGCAGAGATTTAAAATAAAGTAACAGATTTAAAACAACAAAGCTAAAAGACTAGGATACTAAAATGCTGGGGGGGGGGGGAGGTGCCGGCAGGAGCTCAACATAGATGCCAGGCAAACCTCACTAGGGAGCTCATTTTACAGCTGGGGTGCCACAACAGAAAAGGCCCTCTTCCTGGTAGCCCCCACTTCACTTCCTTTGGCAGAGGCTCCCAGAGAAGGACCCCTGAAGATGATCTTAGGAGATGATCCTTCAGATAACCTGGCACCAAGCTGTTTAGGGCTCTGAATGCTAATACCAGCACTTTGAATCAGGCCCGGACATGGATTGCCAGCCAGTGCCACTGGAAAAGTACTGGTATGATACGATCACATTGGCCAGTCCCCATTAACAATCTCGCTGCCCTGTTTTGAACCAGCTAAAGTTTCTGGATTGTTTTCAAAGGCAGCCATACGTATAACGCATTGCAGTAGTCCAGATGAGAGGTTATCAGAGCATGGATTACAGTAGCTAGGCTATCTGTGTCTGGATAAGGGTGTAGTTAATATATCAGCCTAAGCTGATAAAAGGTGCTCTGTGCCACTGAATCCACTGGTGTCTCAAGTGACAGTTCTGGGTCCAAGAGTACCCTCAAACTATGGACCTGATCCTGTAGGGGGAGTGCAACCCCCTCCAGAAAGATTTATGTAAAAGATTTATATAAACCCTTTGATGCTTCCAGGACAGTTTACAAAAACAAGATCAAATATAAACATCAGAAAAATAGATCACAATGGAAATGAAGTGGTAGATCTATGATGAGGATCTCCTGAGAAGTTCTTTGCTTTGTTTTGTAACTAACACCCCTATTGGAGATCAGGGAAGACGTATGAGGGGATGGTAGGGTGTTAATCATTTTCTCCCTGTGTGCCATTTCCCAAATCTAAATCCCACCCACCCAAAAACTGCTATTAGCCTAGTAGGGGAAACTATATGAGTACTTGTAAAGCAGTGTGCATTGGGAAAATGTCCCAGGGAGAAGGGTTAAAACCACCTGGTGGCCATAATTGGAATAGGGAGTCCTATTCTGGGATTATGGCCATACTGCTCTATTTTTAAAAAGTCTCTGGTGATCCCTTCACAGATGTCCTGTTGTCACGTGGAGTTGTAACCTACTTTAAGAAATGTTAGAACTCTTAAGGTGCAGTCCTAACTGGGCGATGTAGGATTTTTTTTCTGTCTAAATGTGCATAGGATTGTGCCTTTAGTGTGTGTTTGAAGCCAGACTTGGCACTCACAAGTCAACCTTTGATTTGTGATTGGATGTCCTGTGATACTTCACTACCACCTCACAACACATGCTTGTTCCAAAATTCTATCCGCTGGATGGGTATAATAACAGACAAAACTACTCTTTGCCTCCTTTCCTTCTAATCCCTGATCCCTGCCCCAGGCATTACAGCTTTAACACAGGAGTGCAGAACCTCAGGCCTGGGAGCCAAATCTGGCATGCCCGGGGCCCCAGTCTGGTCCTCTGGGCTTCCCCAGAGGGCCATGCTCCCTTCCCCTGGTCCCACCTCCTTTCCCCCAACCACCTATTCTTTGGTGGCTTCCTGACTTTTGTACAGTTTGTCCCCATTCTAAAAGGTTGAAATGCCTTTCCTAAGGCTTAGCGACTGACAGTAAGAGCTTTAAGCTAAAAGAGGCTAGTATTTTTGGCCTTTGGTCCCGCCCACTACTCGAATGTTGCACCTGAGAGCTTCTCTGAAATGGGCTGAAAGAGGTTCAACAACCCTGCTTTTTAACAAGAACAATGACAAATAAGACATAGGAAGCTACGTTTGGCTGAATCAGTCTATTTCTAGTCCCTGTTGCTTTCACTTGTGCTCATTCAAAAGTCTGTTTTCTTCCATTTCTGCATGAATCTGCAATTTAAAAAAATCTGCATGAAAAATCATACTCAAATAAATGTTTTGAACATATTTTCAGCCACAATATACATTTATAAACATATTTTATCTTAAACTATGCCTTATAAAATGCATTTTGATATGTCATATAAGCTGAAAACTGCATTACAAAATTCAGAGGAGTATGAAATCCAGTAGATAACTACGTTCTGGTTGACACATTAGTCCGGGAGGTCAGTTCACATTAGAATTCACAAGGATAAAATTCCTTGTGCATCCCTGTTGGAAACTAGAGAAAAGCCACAGGGTTCTTCTTTGTGTTTTGGATTCTCACACATACAGTTGGTAATGAGGAAGGTGCCAGAGCTTTGGCAGCAGAAAAGACACTAGAACTCCCTCTTCCCTTCCCCTCCCAACTTGGCAGTTCTGTACTGCGCATGCTCCAAAGGATGCGTGCATGTGTGAATTCCTTCCTCTGTTGATCTCCCCTGGTCACCCTGGAAGGTGGCATTTCTTGTTCTGAGACATGCTTGTGAGACTCCAGAGGAACACCAGTGGCTTCTCTGTGTAAAATAAATACTCCATGACTGGGTCTTCTTTCCACTTCCTAGATAATTTGCAATAGGTGGTGTCCTTATTCTTCCCTGTTCCCTCTTCCCCAAAGTCTGCTGCTGTGGGAAACTAAGATTCTTCTTCATGGTCTCTGTGACTCGCACATATGTGCATGCGCAGAACAGTCGTTTGGTACGTTCTAGAGCTAAGCAGAGGTTTAGGCGGGAGCCCCACCCACCTCCACTGCTCATGCTCCGGGTGTGGCTCCCACCTGCCTCTCAGTTCCTTTTTGTCTGCTGCAGCAACTAGCAGCATTTAGAACATTCTCTTGCCTTACAGCAAAAAAAAAACACAACCCTCTAAAAATCCCACTGTCCCCTCCTGGGGTGCTGAACAGAGTTCTTTTCTCGCTTCCTTTTTCTTTCCTGTCTTTTCTTTCTTTTTCTTCACTGCCCGTTTGAGGTGCATGGCCTCCAAGGCCTTCTTCAAAAATTGTACCCGCTGTGGAAGGAAGATACTGTTGACCGACAGACACTCCAGCTGCCTTCTCTTCCTCGCAGGGTTACACAGGGTGGACTCCTGTACCCACTGCCAGGCCTTTCTGAAGCAGGCCAGGAGAAACAGAAAGATCACCTCCGTGCCCTATTGTGGGAACGAGCCTGCAAGTCAGCAGATACGGCTGCATTTGGACCAGCCTCTGCATACTGCTTCAGCTTCTGTTTGCAAGAAACTAGCTCCAGCTCTTTCTCAGCGTCTTTCAGTGCATAACATAATGGAAAGCACTTCAGGGCAACTGTCCCCAGTATCGGGAGTACCAGCTCTTGCAGTACCTACAGCTGTGGCCATCCCCTTGGACCAACAGCTCGAAACCGGCCTTTCAGTACTGATGGCTGAGACCAAACAGGTCAAGCAGACCAAGTTCTGAAACAAATGCTCTGCTAACCTCCGGGCTCTGGGACTGAAAATAAACAAAGTAAAGAGGATGGCCTGTACAATAGAGGCCAGCATCGAACCTGAGGCTACGTTGGCTCCAAATCAGTTACCCTCAGTACAGACAGCGCCTCAAACTTTCATGAGATTGCTGCTACCAATCCTAGAGAAATGACAATTCCCACGGGACCGTAACTCCCCGGATGGCATGCAGTGCCTGGGTTCGCTATCAGAAGGTGAATCCAGGGAACACTTCTTGCCATAGTATCCATATCCTGAGACTATTCTCTAAGGAAGTATGGATCCCTTTGATACCAACAGACCTCACTGGCTTCCTTGGCCTCTTCGGGAAGTTTTCTTCATCATCACTACGATATGCTGTGGGAGACCCATAGATGCATCTATAGGTCTCCCTTTCATTATGATGATGATCGTTCCCTGCTAAGACGACATCATTATAGAGATAGGGTCTATGTGCATTACCATCCCTATCTTCACCATTCTTGTTTCTCTCACTGTCTAGAATGATTTAAGGCAACTTCAAGTTATGCAACACCTTCTCACACAGTATCTAAACTGCCTGATGCCCAGTTATTAGAACCTACCATGGTACGAAGCTTTACGAGTGTGTCAGTCACTCTCTACCCTCCTCTTCCAGCCAATTTTTTTCAGGATGTAATCCTGAAAAAAGTCCCGGAGCCACTGGCCACTACGCAGTCACCGCTGGCTGTACAAATTACTCAGCCACTGCTGACCCCTAATATACAAACATTGACTAATGACCCTTCTTCAGGCACAGGATTACTTGCTCAGTCTCGTCTTCCACTACCTCTGTCCGGGCTTCAACCTTCTCACTAGATGCTGCCATAGGGGATCAAAATTCTCTCTCCTCATTGGATGACATCAGACCGTATGCAGAACAAATTCTCAGAAAGGCAAAATCCCTTGGCTTAGAGAGTAAAGTCCCCCTGGTCCCGTTCATGGATCCAGTCTTTAAAAGGGTACAACCAGACTTAGCTCCACCCATTATCATCCCGATGCTTCCAACATTACTGCACGTAATCAAACAATCCTGGGCAAAACCCTCTACTCTTCTGCTTAAAAAAAAAGGTAAAGGTGTCCCCAACCAGTCGTGTCCGACACTAGGGTGCGGTGCTCATCCCCGTTTCTAAGCTGAAGAGCCAGCGCTGTCCGAAGACGCTTCCGTGGTCATGTGGCCGGCATGACTGAACACCGAGGTGCACGGAACGCTGTTACCTTTCCCGCCGAGGCGGTACCTATTTATCTACTTGCAATTTCTTGCTTTCGAACTGCTAGGTTGGCAGAAGCTGGGACTGAAGACGGGAGCTCACTCCGTCATGCAGCACTCGGGTCTCGAACTGCTGACCTGCCGACCTTCCAGTCTGCAGTTCAGCGTCTTAACCGCTAAGCCACCGCGGCCCCCACTCTTCTGCTTACATCTAGAAAAATAGAGAATCTATATAGGGTTCAAGAAAGAGATTGTTCTTTCCTCTTCAAACACCCCATGCCAAACTCCACAATAGTGAAAGCATCCCACTCAAAGACAAAACAAAAGTCTTACTCAGCTCCCATGGATTCAGAGAGAAGAGAATTAGACTCAGTGGGACACAGAGTCTACTCCACTGCAGCCCTGTCACTTTGTTCGTCAAACTATGAGGCATGCATGGCGGCTTACCAACAGTTCTTATGGGAAAAAGCAGAAACTTCCTTCGACGGTCTCCCAGGAGATGGCAAAAACCTGGTGATGATATTCCAGGCTGAAGCCCACCGGCTAGCAGGCCAACAGATCAACACAGCCTGCCACATGGCCAATTGTGGTTCAAAGGCCATGGCAACTACTATTTCTTTGAGATGTCATGCCTGTCTCCATACTGCAGGATTCCACCAGGAAGCTAGATGGAGAGTGGAGCACCTCCCGTTGGATGGCGAAGTCTTTTTCATTGCATCCACAGAATGCAATCTTCCACTCTACTCGCCCTACCCAGGTTTTAAGAGAAGAAATCACTACCCTCTTGAGCAAGGGTGTGATAGGAAAACTCTCCCCTGATCGAAGGACCACCAGTTTCTTCTCCAGGCACTTTACAGTTCCCAAAAAGGACGGTGGTCTTCAACTTCTACCCAATCTTCAGGATGTAAACTGCTACATCTGCCTCCCAATTCTGGATAACTACACTCTTCTCCATTCTTAAAGAACTTGATAACTTTTGTCCCCTGGGCTCTCCTCCAGTCCTGGCCTGGAGTCTGTCAGTGGTACTGGCTCAGTTAACAGCCAAACCCTTTGAACCTATGGCCACGGCCAGCCTTAGGATCCTCATGATGAATAGAAACTGCACTTCTATTATGTTGTCATTCAGAGCAAGCAATCTATATGCTCCAAGGCATGACTAACCGTTCCTAACTTTTCATTGGACAAAGTAGTGCTTTGCCAGACTGCTCCTTTCTTCCAAAGGTTGTCTCACAATTCTATCTAACTCGGGATATCATACTACCAACTTTCCTTTCTCAAATTACCTCCCTGATGGAGGTCAAGCTTCATTCCCTAGGTGTCAGAAGGGCACTTTCATTCTATGTCCATAGAAAATCAACTTTTAGGAAATCAACTCATTTATTCGTCTGCCACTCAGGACCCAAGAAGGTTCACCCAGTTTGTCATCTCAAAGCTTTGCTAAGAGGGTGGTTTCAGCCATACTTCTCACCTATCAACTGGCACGCTTAGTGGCCCCTCTGTAAGTATGGGGTGACTTGACTAGAGCCACAGCATCCTCTGCTACTTTCCTTGGACATATTTTGCTTCTGCAACTGTGTAGTGCAGTGACCTGGGCTCAGCCCTCTACCTTCATCAAACATTACTGCCTGGCTATCAGAGCTCATGCCAATGCGGCTTTTGGCAGAGTGGTCCTTTCTTCAATTCTGGCCTGACATCTTCCTCCTCCAGTAAGTCTCGCTTTTCAGTTACCCATATCTGTGCATCACAGAGACCACAAAGGATGACAGTTGCTTACCTGTAACTGTGGTTCTTTGAGTGGTCATCTGTGAACTTGCACAACCCCCCCCCCCCGCTTCAGTGCCTCACCTTCTTTATTCCTCTGCTGTGGTGGAGTCGAAACCAAGAGGCAGGTGGGAGCCATGGCTGGACCATGCACAGAGGAGGTGGGCGGGGCTCCCACCTAAAACTCTGTTTAGTTCTAGAATGTTCCAAATGCAGCGCATAACCCATATGTGTGAGTTCACGGATGACCATTGAAAGAACCACATTTACAGGTAAGCAACCTGCCCTTCAGTTTTATTTTTTATATTATTACATTTATATCCCACCATTTTCCTCTTGCATGGAACCCAAGGCAGCTGACATGGTGGTCCTCCTCTCCATTTTATTCTCACAACAATCCTCTGAGGTAGGTTAAGCTGAGAGTCAGTGGCTGACCCAATGGTCAAGTGAGCTTCATGGCCAAGTAGGGACTAGAACCTGGATCTCCAGTCCAACCCTCTAACCACTTTACCACATTACTTTCCTTTTTCTTCACAAGAGGCAGGAGACGGTATACCTTTTAAATTGCATGTAAAATATACAATTAAAACTGAACAAAATGGATGTACCCACTTGTACAGCTGTACCCTCTGTCCATGTAGGAGTGGGCGGAGCTCTAGAGAATGACGACCCTTCGCGAATGGTGATGGTGCTGGCTGCTACAAATTTTCCCTGGGACATTGATGAGGCTTTGAGGAGGAGGCTGGAGAAAAGGATTTATATACCATTGCCAACAGGTGGGAGCGCTATAACCATTTCCTACGCAACGTGCTTTCCTTGCTCTCATTTTTTGAAGTGTCCCTAGGGGGCCGTTAAAGAATCCATTGACAGGTCGGTACAAACGTTACATTTTCAGGGGTTAATAACTTGCCTGTTCTTCATGTTTTTTTTTTTAATGCTTGAGATTGCAGAATCAAAATGCACCAGTACATCATTGCAGACCCAATGAGGTGAATTGCGGGTTTTGGATGCAAGTTAATTTAATGAGCTTGGAATTTATTTTGAATGTTTAACAGGCAATCCTTGAATGAGCACCTGAAGGCAGCCTTTAGACATCTTTAAAGAAATATAGCCAGGCACCTGCCCGCTCTTGTTGATGAATGCAGAAAAGCGGATCTATGAATGTTCACTTCCAGGCATCTCCTAGTAAATCAACTCTTGCCCAACCTTTATGATTAGATTTCCAGCCCTTCAGATAGTAGCTGGCTGATTGTTCCCTTGCCTGAGGATGCGTCCTCATAGATTGCTTTCCTGGCTGTCAGTCAGATATGCCATGAATTTCACGGTTCTTTATCATTTTAGATTTATATAGCTGTGTCTTCTCTTGATACAGTGGGGTGCCTACTTTCCTTCATGAGTCCTGAAGATAACAATAAAACTTCAATATGACAGCAGTTGTGAGTGGGCATGGAGGAGGGTAGGACCTTCATAGTCATACAGCCTGACCCTTGCACTTGCAAAATCTCAGGGTCACAGTGACACATTTCTGCATGACATGCGGCTGCTGGTGAAAATGGCTTCAAGTCTTTCCCCTGTTTCCCATTGTGTTTAGGATCACTTACCACATCATGACATTGATGTTAGTTTCTCCACTTCCATGTCATTGGTTGCCTCTTTTCTGATAAGGAATCCCAAGTGATGTCATCGAGATACGTGATAAGTGATCCTAAAGCTTAAGGGGCTGGGCTGGGGAATGTTTAACACAGACATTTCATTTGGAGTGGCAACTTCATATCATGTGTATGTAATCTGTCGTTTCAGCTTACAATGGGAGGCGTGCCATTATGGCTGGTTAGGGTGTTTTTCTTTACGTGTGATTTAAATTGCCTTGAAAACCTCTGTCATGCCATTTATCTGAACTTTGGCTTATCTGTAATGCAGAAGAGAAAGTGGAAGACAAGGACATGTAATATGAATGCCCATTCTGGTTGATGTAGGTTTGTGCTTATGTTACAAACTGGTCAAATCAAGAACTACTACATGCAAATAATATCTCAGTTTGAGATCCTATGGGCTGAGCCCTCACTGGATAGAAGCCTCTGATTTCTGAGGCTTCCAAGTATTTAATGCCCTGCCAGCTTGCTGCCAGCAGGGCTGGAGGAGCGACGGAGGCAATTTTTGCTTCTCCATCCTCCTTTGCCCCCCCCCCCCCCCGATGGGCCGATGAGCCTGGCTAGCAGAGGCACACTGGCATGGGTGGGCCTCGGGCTGGGGATTTTCACAATCTGGCCTCTCCACTATCCCCCCTTTCAGACCGCTCTGATGTCCTCTGACACTGCTTTTGCAACCTTGTAATGCAGGCATGCCCCTTCATGGATCACTGCCTTCTTGTGGCGAAGGGGCTTGCGTAACTCAGTGAAGCCATAAGCTATGCCGTGCAGGGCCACCCAAGGTGGACAGGTCATGGCGGAGAGTTCTGACAAAATGTGGTCCACTGGAGAAGGAAATGGCAACCCACTCCAATATTCTTGCCAAGAAAACCCCATGGAACGTACCACAAGGCTAAAAGATATGACACCGGAAGATGAGCCCCTCAGGTCGGAAGGTGTCCAATATACTACCAGGGAAGAGCAGAGGGAATTTCCAAGTAGCACCAGAAAGAGTGAAGCGGCTGGGCCAAAGCTGAAAGTACACTCAGCTGTGGATGTGTCTGGTGGTGAAAAGAAAATCCGATGCTGTAAAGAACAATATTGTTTAGGAACCTGGAATGTAAGATCAATGAATCAAGGTAAGCTGGAGGTGGTGAAACATGAGATGGCAAGATTGAACATCGACATCTTGGGAATCAGCGAACTAAAATGGACAAGCATGGGCGAATTTAATTCAGGTGACCATTATATCTACTGCTGTAGGCAAGAATCCTGTAGAAGAAATGGAGCAGCACTCATAGTCAACAAAAGGGTGGGAAAAGCAGTACTGGGGTACAATCTCAAAAACGATAGAATGATCTCAGTACGAATCCAAGGCAAACCATTCAACATCACAGTAATTCAAGTCTATGCCCCAACCACTGAGGCCGAAGAAGCTGGGGTTGATCAGTTCTATGAAGACCTACAACACCTTCTAGAACGAACACCAAAAAAACACCTTTTCATCATAGGGGATTGGAATGCTAAAGTAGGAAGTCAAGAAATCACCGGGATAACAGGCAAGCATGGCCTTGGTGTACAAGATGAAGCAGGACAAAGGCTAATAGAGTTTTGCCAAGAGAACACGCTGCTCATAGCAAACACTCTTTTCCAACAGCACGAGGCGACTCTACACATGGACATCACCAGATGGTCAATATCGAAATGAGATTGATTATGTCCTTTGCAGCCAAAGATGGAGAAGCTCCATATAGTCAGTAAAAACAAGACCTGGAGCTGACTGTGGCTCAGATCATGAGCTTCTTGTTGCAAAATTTCAGCTTAAATTGAAGAACGTAGGGAAAACCACTAAACCATTCAGGTATGACCTAAATCATATCCTTTATGAATATACAGTGGAGGTGAGGAATAGATTTCAGGGATTAGACCTGATAGACAGAGTGCCTGAGGAACTATGGACAGAGGTCCGTAACATTGTTCAGGAGGCAGCAACGAAATCCATCCCAAAGAAAAAGAAATGCAAGAAAGCAAAGTGGCTGTCTGATGAGGCTTTACAAGTAGCTGAGGAAAGAAGGGAAGCAAAAAGCAAGGGAGAAAGGGGAAGATATATCCAACTGAATGCAGAGTTCCAGAGAATAGCAAGGAGAGACAAGAAGGCCTTCTTAAATGAACAATGCAAAGAAATCGAGAAAAACAACAGAATGGGAAATACTAGAGATCTTTTCAAGAAAACTGGAGATCGCAAGGGAATGTTTTGTGCCAAGACGGGCATGATAAAGGACAAAGAAGGCAGGGACCTAACAGAAGCAGATGAGATTAAGAAGAGGTGGAAAGAATACACAGAAGAACTATACAGGAAAGATCTGAATGTCCCTGATAGCTATGATTTTGCGGTCACTGAACTTGAGCCGGACATCCTGGAGAGTGAAGTCAAGTGGGCCTTAGGAAGCGTTACTAACAACAAAGCTAGCGGAGAAGACAGTATTCCAGCTGCGCTATTTAAAAAAATCCTAAAAGATGATGCTGTTAAAGTGCTGCACTCAATATGCCAACAAATTTGGAACACTCAACAGTGGCCACAAGACTGGAAAAGGTCAGTTTACATTCCAGTTCCAAAGAAGGGCAATGCCAAAGAGTGTTCAAACTACCGCACAATTGCGCTCATTTCACATGCCAGCAAGGTGATGCTCAAAATCCTACAAGCTAGGCTTCATCAGCATGTGAACTGAAAACTACCTGAAGTACAAGCAGGGTTTCGAAGAGGCAGAGGAACTAGAGATCAAATCGCCAACATTTGCTGGATCATGGAGAACGCAAGAGAATTCCAGAAAAACATCTATTTCTGCTTCATTGACTACGCTAAAGCCTTTGATTGTGTGGATCACAACAAACTGTGGCAAATTCTTAAAAAGATGGGAGTACCAGACCACCTTACCTGTCTCCTGAGAAACCTGTATGAGAGTCAAGAAGCAACAGTAAGAACTGGACAGACATGGAACAACCGATTGGTTCCAAATTGGGAAAGGAGTATGACAAGGCTGTATATTGTCGCCCTGCTTATTTAATTTATATGCAGAGTACATCATGAGAAATGCCGGGTTGGATGAATCACAGGTCGGAATTAAGATTGCCGGGAGAATTATCAACAACCTCAGATACGTAGACAATACCACCCTAATGGCAGAAAGCGAAGAGGATCTAAAGAGCCTCTTGTTGAGGGTGAAAGTGGAGAGTGCAAAAGCTGGTTTGAAACTCAACATTAACAAAACGAAGATCATGGCATCTGGCCCCATCACTTCCTGGCATATAGAAGGGGAAGAAATGGAAGCAGTGACAGCTTTTATTTTCTGAGGCTCCAAGATCACCGCAGGCGGTGACTGTAGCCATGAAATTAAAAGATGCTTGCTCCTTGGGAGGAAAGCTATGGCACACCTAGACAGCATAGTAAGAAGCAGTGACATCACCTTGCCGACAAAGGTTCGTATAATCAAAGCTATGTTTTTCCCAGTAGTAATGTATGGCTGTGATAGCTGGACTATAAGGAAGGCTGAGTGCCGAAGAATTGATGCTTTCGAACTGTGGTGCCGGAGAAGACTCTTACGAGTCCCCTGGACTGCAAGGAGGTCAAATCAGTCCATCCTAAAGGTAATAAACCCTGACTGCTCATTGGAAGGACAGATACTGAAGCTGAAGCTCAAATATTTTGGCCACCTAATGCGAAGAGAAACCTCCCTGGAAAAGACCCTGATGCTGGGAAAGATTGAAGGCAAAAGGAGAAGGGGACGGCAGAGGATGAGATGGCTAGATAGCATCACCGATGCAATGAATATGGACTTGAGCACACTCCAGGAGAGAGTGGAGGACAGGAAGGCCTGGCGTGCTATGGTCCATGGTGTCACAAAGAGTCGGACACGACTTAACGACTGAACAACAATGCAGGCATTGCAGTTTTTTCTGTGGTGGCTCTGAGGGGCAGGGGGAGAGATCAGATTCCAGAGTCCCCTTCCGAGGCTGTCTACAGCCTGGGAGGGGGGTCTCCAAAGAATCCTATGGTCTCTGGGATGCTGTCCAGGGACCATAGGATTGCCCTCCCCATCAGCCTTGGTTGTTTCCCACTCTGCCCATGCAATGCAGAATGTATATCCTCCTAATGTGTGTGTCCGTCTCTCCCCCCCCCCCCCCCATTTCACATGAGACATAGAAGCACTTTTGAAAAAGCACAACCCATACACACTTACACTGTTGCTGCTTTGGGCAATATCCAAAGCCACCCGGAGTGAGACATCTACACAGAATCCTCAAAATGTTCAGAGTGATTAGTCTGTGTTTCTTGAGACTAATATTTCATAACTGCCAACACAGCACAAAACATAAACTACGACATATGCATAGAATGTTGCTATACAAGTACTGTATAACTTGCACAGTGTGATAACCAGAGAAAGCTCATATGCTTTCTGTTGTTGCTGTTTATACTGTACCATCAGTCTGTGCTTGCAGTCGAACGTAGACAATGGAGAAAAATAGAAGGAGGGAGACAAGAATGCGGACAAATGCTATTACATGTACTTAAGGCCTGATTGCAGCTGGGTATCAGGATATAAAGGGTAAGTCAAAGGCCACAGAGAAAAGGCAGGTTTTGAGGAATTGTTGTCATTTGATACAATGCTTGCCTACAGTGTTTTAGAGTTTGGGCAAAGGGTGGGGGCTGGGGATCTCTCCCCCCCCCTGCCCACATAGAGATTTCCCTGAAAATGAGATGATTGGATCCAAACCATAGATTAAATTTTTCATTAAAACACACATGGTTTTCTTCAGCAGTTAACATAGTACTGGTGTCTTAGAAATCAAGAGCTGTCATCAGCAAAATTGCTCGCAGGCCTTTTTTGTTCAATAATTTTTCCTTAAAAAGCAAATTGCAAAGTTAAATGTTGCATAGAGTACTTACATGTTTGTAGGCCTGCTCTAATCAAATAACTTTATTTTTGCAGCAAAAGGCAGAGCAGAGCTGCTTAAGATTAATCTTCGGGAAGTAGAACTGGATCCTGACATCAGCCTGGAAGAAATTGCTGAGAAGATAGAAGGCTACTCTGGTGCTGATATCACTAATGTTTGCAGGTATTTTATTTCCTATATTTGCAAGCCAAGGAAAAGCAGAATTATTGGACAAACTGTACTTACTGAATGCTTATTCAGGAACATTGCTGGACTCTGAATTTTCTGCCTTATGCTTTTTAAACTTTACTTTTTCAAGAAATCGTGTCCATGTCAAATTGTCTGCCAAGGAACCAACAAGTCTGCTGTAGAATCCCTGAATGTTGCAAAAGAGACTGGGAACTATTCTAGGGCATACACTGTTCATGCGGGATGTTGATCAAACCTCTTGGGCTTTACTGTTGCTCCTTGTAAATTGACAGTGGGACCTAAAGCATATTCAGTTTGCCTTTTGGGCGGTGTTTTTCAGGGGAAGTTTGATAGTGACAGATATGTTCCCTGTTAGGGAATTTTTCGGCCATTATTGATGGGGAGGGGCTGTAGCAAAGGTAGAGCACCTGCTTTGCATGAAAAAGGTCCCGGGTTCAATCCCCAGCATCCCCAGGTAGGGCTGGGAAAGAATCTTGCCTGAGCCCCTTGAGAGCTGCTGTCAGTCATTGTCAATGATACTGGGCTAGATGGACCAATGGTCTGAATCAGTATATGGCAGCTTCCTACATTCTTGTCTTTTCTTTGAGGGACTCCTGATACATTTTTGAGGAGTTGCAGGGTTCAGCAGAACACAATTTGAAATGCCCCCCTTAGATGATCACAGTTGAAATTAAAACTTAATAACCTTTAATCCTTTTGTGGATTCTGCATAATTATTTAATAATAATTACTGTTTTCAATTTACAGAAGCTGCCTTTAGAATAACAAGTGAAAGATTCGCATTTTAACCACTTACTTTATGGCAAAATCTTCTGAAGACTGCAAGTCAGGGGGTGGCAAATTAACAGAAAGTCTTTTGATTGAAGCTGGAATTGTTTGGGCTTGATCCTAGGAGCTTGTTTCTAAGCTGTGAATTACAAAATGGTTTCTGTGTCTTTGAAACTGCTGAGATGGACAGTTTGGCAGATGAATTACATTGGAGGAGTGGCATGTTTGTTTCAGTGGGGATAAATGGGCAACAAGAGCAAAACTATCAAACAGTACACAGCAAGGATCAAAATAGCTGTCCGTCCTCTCCTTCAAAAGCCTTGTGAAAAAGAATAGCATTGACTTGCCTTCTAAAATGTAAAAAAAAGCCAGGCATGTCTCCCCAGGGAGGGCCCTTTAATGCCTGTGCACTACAAATGAGAAGGCCTGGACTCTCCTGTACATACCCACTGTACCTCTGACAGTGCAAGTACACAGAACACGGCCTTTGAGGATGACCTGAGCAACCAAACTCACTGTTTAACCCGGATATGATTGAAGAGCAGGCCCGGGGGTTGCTAAGCAACCACAACATCTCCAGTGCTGGCAAGGCTGCCTGGCTGAATTGCAGCTCTGGCTGTGGCAGTGGCCTCATTCTCTGGGGAAGAAAAGTGCACATTGGCAAGTGGTAGTGACAGCAGATACAGCCACCATCTAGGACAGTGCCACAGTCCTAAAACTATTTGAAGGAGAGATAATCTGCAATACTAGCTTACAAGCAGATTTGACTCCTAAGTTGTTTTGTTCTGGTTAATGGGTTTAGCAGGGATTCTCCTCCACTATGCATCCTGTTTGACCTATTTTATGCCATGCCTGCAGTGACTCCATGGCTTAAAACAGCTGCAGGAGAAGTTACCGTACCTGGGGAAAAGTGTAGAAGCCTGCTTCTTCACTCTGTATCCAGGCATGTATATGGAATTAGATTTTCAGACTTGATCATGGCCTTTTTGCCCAGTGTAGAGGAGGATGGGTCCAGAGACTGAAGAGACTGTAGTGGTTCAGCAGCATTTTAGTTCATGAGTTGAACAATTGCCTCATCTCCATAAATCATTGTAATACGATTTTTATAGGTTTAATTATCTCTGCACATTTACCAGTTGCTTTAGTCAATTTCAGTTGCAATGTGCCCTTTAGGTTATTTTACCATTGGGAATATTAGAGATATGGAAGCTAGCTTTGCTAAGAGGGACAATGAGATAGATAAAAGTAAAATGTTTTACACATAACTGCTAGAACCCTGCAAAGTACAGAGGTAATCAAAATTCATATAGTTCCTAGCATACAGTGTTAGTAATTAGGGATGCTACAGAATTTTGTTAGGTCCGCAAACCAACCTAATTTGTATTTCCTAGATTAATAAGCAGCTTGGAATGCAGCTATCCTTTGTAGATTGTGGATTTTGCCATTCATTTCTTGGCTCAAAGATGCATACCAAATGCATATTTGGTGGTGGGGTTGCATATATTAAGATATATTTTAGGGGCAATTAATACAATTTTTTGTATGGGTTTAAAAAATTCTCAGAAATGGGAGGGAAGGGAATTATGATTAAGCATGTGAGAAACTGACACAGACCTTAAATAGGGTGATCCGTCCATCCGTATTAGTAATTCTTTTGTATGTTCCTTTGTTTTTAGGGATGCCTCTCTGATGGCGATGAGGCGGCGCATTAATGGCTTATCGCCAGAAGAGATCCGTGCATTATCTAAAGAAGAGCTGCAGATGCCTGTTACCAAGGGAGACTTTGACCTGGCCCTGAAGAAAATCTCCAAGTCTGTTTCAGCTGCAGACCTGGAGAGATATGAGAAGTGGATGTCAGAATTTGGATCTGCTTAACCTCAGAGACATCTCTTCACAAGGGATTTTAGCTTTTCAATTACAAAATGTTACAAGGACTTAGAAATCTTTTAAGGCTTGAATTTTTCCTATGGACAAGACCCCTTTTAAACTTCTTTTTTTTGCACTTTAAAGGGAACAAAATAAAATGTTACACTATGAGATCATGATATTTCATAGATGAATACTAAAAGCTAAACATAGCAAGGGAAACCCCATGCAGTTTTGGTTGTCTGCACTTTTAACAGTAAATGCTACTCCTAGTGTTTCATGGCTTTTATCTGCCAATCAGATCTGGGATTGTGCAGGAAAAAGGCAACAAAATGGATTGTGTTATACCCTAGGCCATATTGTATGTCTAATTAGATCCCAGCCTCCTTGAATGTAGGACTGAAGTTTTCATTCTTTGCTTCTGCCTCTCTCCCTCCTTTAGAGAGCTCATCAGTATGATCTAGGGTGAAAATACTGAGGATCACTTTACACTGCAGTCATGTTTCCATGGCTACACTGGTATTTTCTGGAATATCAATAATCAGAAAAAGCATGAAAGGGAGACACATGTTTCTAAATATGCAATGTATGCCTGTGGCCCGTTGCATCTGTTGGGATCTTTTTGTTTCCAGTTGTGTAGAAATGCACATTTCCTTTTCATGCCTTATGTGTGCAGCCAGCACCAGTGTCAGTGCAGTAAGCACAATTGCTAAGTGAAGTATGCGGCAGACAGTGGCAGAACATCTTTTATGTTTGAAATCTCGGTTCCACTTTTGCCCGTTTCTCTTTTACACTGGTGTAAAATCAACTGATTTATGTCTGTACCACTGTAAACAAGGTATTTCTTGCAGTACTTTGGCCGTGCTAAGGGCGTGTAAACTCCAGAGATTACAGTGGTTTAACTTGCCAGTACAGTGCTAAATTAAACTAGTGCAGATCTTGCACTGTTTTCGTCCAGCTGCTTGTGTTTTTAGATTAAACGTTTTCTAATTTATGTTTTATAACGCTAGTTACACCTTTATTGCAGTGTAGGATACTAAAGTAGAACACAATGGAACCCGTACCTAAAGGTATAGAGCGGTTGTCCTTGAAATCCAGGAATACCCCCCATTTTTAAATATTTTTGGTGCTTTCTAGCTATTTCACTTATTTTTGCAGTTTCCTCCCAGTATGACAGATTGGTACTCATTTCTGCTGAATCTTTCCGATAGTCAGCATACATGAAACGTGTTGCAAAACTGTGACTTGTTCTTTGGGCCTGTTCAGACATAGCACACAGTTCACTTCTTGAAGTGATCCTGTTTGTATGTGCACGTGTGGGAACTGGTTATTCAAGTTATTTATTTATTTTATTTATTTTGGAGAAGATCGCACAATCTGAATTCCTGTCAGGTCCTGCTTTTGCATTTCGCTCTAGAAAAGTGGCACAGATCACCAATTCTAAGGCAAGGTTTCCACTTGAAAAAGGGATCTCATCCCACACATGCCTGAGGTTATATATAAATCAGACCTCAAGGCTTTCTTGTCAGGGAATTCTTTAAATGACCAGGAGGCATTCCCAAGCCACTCTTTCACTTTGGAGCTAGTCACCTATAATAATTTGTGCTTCAGAAAAGCTGTCCTTCAGGGCACTGCCAGATTGCGGGGGGGGGGGGGGTGTTTTCCAATTTTAAGCGTGATGGTTTGTCACTCCTGATGCTGGCGAGCCACATGGAGACTGTGCTGATCCCTGTACAGTTCTGTCAGTCCCACGCCCCCATAAAGACCAAGGACTAACATGTTCTGTGTGGGTGGGACAGCCCACAAAGTTTTTAATCACATTAGCTGGCACCTCTTCCTTGACGTATTTTCCCCCTGGAACTAAATCAGCTCTAGCAGCCTTCTCTGACCTTGTGCCTTCCAGATATTGCCATGTGGGCTGGGAATGCTGGGAGATGCAGTCTAAAACATCTGGAAGGCACCAGGTTGGGAAAGACTGAGCTGTAGGGAAATCTTCCTTCTGGGCACAACCTTAGTTTAATTTCTGTACAGATCGCTAAGCCACTGACACAGAGGGGCTATTCGTACAACACACTAACCCACGCTGGTTGAGTGTGGGTTGTTGTTGAACTGTGGGGTTAGTGCGTTGTCTGAACCCGGGACATTTTCTGCAGGGTGGCTTGTTAAGCACCCTGAACAATCCAACAACAAGCCATGAGTTCTCAAGGTAGCTTGATGGAGAAAAATAAGCCACACTGCATGGTTAACAAGCCACTCTGCAGAAAATGCCCTGGGTTTGGACAACACGCTAACCCAAGATTCAACAAACAGCCCACACTCAATCACTGAGCGTGGGTTAGCGTGTTCTGTGAACAGCCCCAGAGACTAGGTTTTGCATGATCGTGGAGGGGGAAATAAGCCACACTGGCTTATTTCTCCCTCTGCGCATACCTGGCGCTTGCTTGGAGGATTAGCATCGTTACCCTCAGCAGCATGGCTTGCCATGTCGTGTGAACCTGGCCAAGGTGTCTTGTTGCCATGGGTAATAAACCACCCAGAACCCATGCACTGTTGTAGGGTGCTGGGTGGCTTGTTACCAGCAACAAGAAGCTGCCTTGGCTGGGTTTGCACAACATGACAAGCCGTGCTGTTGAGGGTAATTGTGCTAACTCCCTGACATGCAGTCGGCACGTGATCATGTGAACCGGGCCAATGGTTCAGCCAGGCATTTGCTTTACAAAAGTGTCACGTGCCCCCACGCATTCATTGAGATAACCAGCTCCCCAGCAGAGCACATGCTGAGCATGTCCAGAGATGCAAACGTGACTTGGTTTGATAGGGGAAGAGAGTTATTGGCGGTTCCACATCAGAACCCTACTGTACCACGCATGGCTAGCTGCATGGGTTATGTTCACAACAATTTGTCTTTGGTTTTCTTTACTTGGTGGTGCGTTGGTTGTTGTTTTTACATAGAAGAAGGCATCGTGTGTCCAGACTGTGAATGGTACATTCCAACAAAAAGCAGCTTTACCTTGAATAAAAGAAAACCACAATGCCCTGATGATGACTCACTTTCCTTTGGTCTTTGTCCTGTATACAGATCTTGGGATTCTGTTGTGCTCCTGCTGCGGCTGGGTTGGCTGTGATGCTCTGGAAGTACCGCATCTCCATGGAGCTTTTCAGTTTAGGCAGCAGTATCTCAACTAGCCTCTCTTGCTGTCTCCCTCTGTGAGGCATATACGGACTCTCACGGGAAACATAAAACTGCTTTTGGACCCACTACTGTTTTCACCCAAGGAGTTGTGTGGTTCATAGCAGTATCAATCTCTATACTTCAGAAATTAGGAAACACGCACACACTTGCAAAGAGAAGCACACCGTGTGTTTAACCTCACTGATCGTTCTACTGTGAATTTGTGCCCACAAATACTATCGGATATGCTGGCCACTTCCAACATATGGGTATCTGTGGGTGGGTTTAACGCAGAATATTTTGTATATAAATTCGCCTTCTCAAAACAAACTGCATTATAGCTCTGTGCCGCTTTATGTGGCCTTGGATTTGGCAGTCTTTTTTCTCTAGTTTCTCCAATTAAAAAGTGAAATCCAAATTAACCTTGTGGATACTATAATATAGTGCAGTCCCCCCCCATACTGATGCTCTCCAGGTGTGTGGGACTACAACTTCCATCACCCCAGTCAACCTGGTGGTCCAATACATCTGGAGGGAACTAGGTTGAGGGAAACCTGGTGTAGTGTTTCTTTTGAGTTTTGTTGTAGCAAGGAATGCTGTTACCACATTTTCTAGTCTGGAGAAAGTTCTGAAGAATCAGCTGCTGGGTTTATCTTCTGTGGCTGCAGTCCAATGGAGCTATATCTACATAGGGAAGTGCCAGGAGGTTCTTTGAAGTTGCTACTGCAGCTGTTCCACTTTTGAAGGTGTGAGAGACTTTTTGAGTTTAAATTTTAATTTGAAAATGGGGAGATAAAATGGATTTAGTCTTGAGCATGCAGTGGAAACTTAAAAGAAGTTTCCCAGTTCTCTTGCATTTTTCTCTTATTTTCATTGTGATCTTGGGGACCATTTGAAAGTGAACCAGAGACACTGCTGGTACTGAACGAATAGTTTAAGGAGCACTGCTGTAATGTTGCAGTAGAAATTGAGAACCATTTAACATTATTATTAATCCATGGGGGTAGGAGTTTGCATGGCATTGACTCTTTTAAGTTATTTTCTTTTCTTTATTACACTTCTAAACTGCCCACTAGTCAAAGCTATCTGCCAGAGCCTTTATAAACATAATATCTGATTTCTAACACTGTAATGTATCATTTGTAAGCTGATTGGTGATACTACTAATAATAAATTATATGGTATTTTTAGTATTCAGAGTGCATTTGAGTCCTGTTCTTCTCCATCCTCACAATGAGTCTGTGACCTTTCGCAATTGGCAAACCGAAGCTGACAAATAACATGCCTAAAGCTACTCAATGAGTGAAGTTCTGGGCCAAAGATGGTACTCAATAGAATGCCAAGTTTGTCAGCATCTACAAAAATAATGTCCTTGTCAAAAGTGAGGAATTTGGGGTTGAAACCTGTGATGCAGGAGATCTGTAATCGGATCTCCCAACTTTTTTTTAAAGTTTAAAGCAGCTACGAGAGGCTCCAATTTTGTTCAGTCCAGTGACATTTGGGGAAAGTGGAAAGCCATTTTCCTGTTCTAATTCCCCCTTCCCAAAGCTAGTATTTGTCCTGCAGCAGAGACAAAAAGGTAGGTATCTGTATTTTGCCTGTTATGGGGCTAATAGCAACTTTGGGGGTGATTTTGATTGGAAAAATAATACAGTGGAAGGGGTTAACTCCCTGCCAGTGCCATTACTCCAATCCAATGTAGCTATTAGCGCCCCCTCCCTCCCAGCTGCTTTAAAATATAGGAGAGGCAGTCACAGATGCCATCTTCTGCATCATTTCTCATTTCAGCCCACAAAGAAGCGTGAATCATAAGCATCACTAGAAGAACTCAAAATCTGTTACTTTTCTAGCTTACGTAAGTGAATAGGCGGAAGTGTTGTCCTTTCCAAACACGGCTTGTCTGAAATTGCTGTCTTACATTTTCTCATCACAGACGTTTCTTCTCATGCCTATTCCACTGGGGATCTAGCGTTTTGCTTAACTGTGGGTCTGCTGGTATAGCCTGTGGCATTGTTCATAACTGCAGAGATTCCACGTAAGATCTTAGTAAAGAGGGTCTCATTGCAACGATGAAGTTGAGAGGAAATGAGCTGTATGCCAAATGGCTTGGATTCAATGGAAACCATAGCAACTCCAGGAAAGGTTTATAAATATAACACGTACAAGCGAAGTGAATTACAGAAAGGACGTCTGGGCAGCACTGCAGGATCAAGGCTGAGGAAAACAATGCAATAATGTACACATGGGTTCCAGCCAGGAGAATGTGGTGTTTCAGAATGAAAGATTCTGGTTCTGGTTCAGAACCAGTATATCTGGTTCAGAGTGTAAAAGGGACACAATCCATAGTTCTTCGTGGTCTCTGTGCATCACACATGGCTCTGCGCCTGTCCCAAGTCCAGTCAGGAAGCTTCCATAGCTGAGGAACGTTTTGGCAGGAACCCTTCCTCCACCATCCACTGCGCATGGCCTAGCGGGTTCCTGCCTGTTCCCTCAGTTCTCTTTTGACCGCCATAGTGGTTAGTCCTTTCAGAGCTTCCTCTGTGCAGAAATGGAAGTGCTGCGGTTCTTCATGCTGTTTTTTTGTGTGCCCTCTTGTTCATCCATTTTCTTCATTGTCCTTGTCATCTTCCTTCAAAAAAAAAAAAAAAGTTCCTTCGTCATCTTGTCTTCGTCGTCCGTCTACTGTGGCTGTGGTGCCGTCTTATGGCCGCAAAGGCACCCTTTTGAAAGTGTGCCAAGTGTGGGAGTAAGTTGCCCCCCACTGACCCGCATTCTCTCTGTCTTTTTTGCCTGGGAGAAGGACACCTCCCTGACTCCTGCTCTCTGTGCCAATCCTTTACTAAGCAGGCACGAAACAAAAGAGTGGACAGACAGAAGGCGGAGCTGTGGAGGAGAGCATTGTTGGCTACTGACCCAAAAACCGCTGCTGGGTCCTCCATGAGTGGCAAACTTGAGGTGACTATGTCTTCCTCTATGCCAAAGTCTCCTCGTCTGGCTACCTCAGTTGAGGAGACTGACCCTCCGACTCCAGGGCGCTCCTTAGCACTCTCGGTCATGAGGAAAATCACGAAAAAGGCAAAGATTCCGAAGTCAGGATCGAGTAGCCTGAAAAAACATAAGAAAAAGGAGGTTGGGAACACCTCTTCGAAGCTGAGGATCCCAGCACCCCCTCCGTTGCTGGACTCGCCAATCCATGTACTCTCTCCGGCACCTGCTGGTCCAGTCATCGAGCCAGTGTTGACCTTGTCCAACAGCAAAATCTGGGAATTTTCCCATTTGCTACCAGTCTCTTGGGATCGAGAGCTCTCTCTGACCGGAGGCATTCCCCATTGAGGCAGGAGGCCCCACGTCACCATCTACAATCTCCTCCTTGGGATTGAGAGCATCAGTTTCACTCAGGACCGTATCTCTCTCCTTATCAGGACCATCGTTTCGACCATCATCACAGAGACGGATCGAGGTCCCCCCAAGGCGACTGGGACAGATGCTCTGAATGGTCTTACCCTCTGCAAGGGTCTTACCATTTTGATGAATGGCATGCTGCTCGGGATCGAGGACACTTTTTGGAGCACTCCAGATACGCTGCTCCATGCTCTCCTTGATATCGGCCTTGACTTCCACCGAAGACTGTGCCCCAGCCCTCTGACAGGGATGAGTTCCTGGTACCTCCACCTGTGCCACCTCGTTCCGCTTCGCTGCCGAGGAGCCAAGTGGAGTCATCTAACTGGTGCTCTCGGCCCCAACCTTTGTCCTACCACCAATTCCATCAACGGACAGTGCGCCACGAACAACTTTGCACCATGACTCTGCCGATGACTACCAATAGGATTCTTCATCATACTCCTCTGTTCCGCTGTCCCTTCCATCTCCGGACAATGTAGTGGGCTCCCATGATGGGGCATCCCCCTCTGAGGATATGTTGGCTGAACAAGTCAGCAGAATGGCGCAGTCTTTACGAATCGATGTACAGCAACCGGAGGAGCATATCCAGGACCCTGTTTTCAATGCTGTCCTCACCGACTCATCAAAACTGGTAGCAGTGCCTTTTCTCCCGACTCTTTTACAGATCGTCCACCAGTCTTGGAAAACTCTTTCCTCCATGGCTCCAACATCCAAGTGCCTTGAATCCCTTTATAGGGTGCAGGAGAAGGACGCAACGTTTCTGTATTTACATCCACACTCCAATTCCAACATTGTGGAGTCGGCGCAGGGTCAATTGTAGAAGTCTCATGCGTCTCCTGTTGATAAAGAAAGGAGAAGATTGGACCTCCTGGGTCAGAGGATGTATTCGACGGCGGCTTTGGGGCTCCGAGTGGCCAACTATCAGGCCATGATGGCAAGATAACAGTTATTTCTGTGGGAGAAGATGGATTCCCTCTGTGCCTATCTTCCAGAGGATCAAAAGGAACTTGCCAGGGTCTTCCATGCTGAAGCTGTCAAATTATTGAGATAGCAGATTAATACCTCGAGGCATGCCGCAGATTGTCATGCCAAATCAATGGTTGGTTCTATTGCCCTCAGAAGACATGCTTGGCTGAGGTCTGTGGGTTTGACTCCTGAAGCTAGGTCTTAAATAGAAGATCTGCCTTTCAGCGGAGAAGGGCTCTTCAGTTCAAAAACGGACGAGCAGATGGACTGTCCAGAAAGCAAAGATAACTTGCTCATAACATGGGCTTGGATCCTCAACCATTACAGCAAAAGTACCAGGGCTGCGGATAGTTTCGGCCCCAACCATACATGACCAAACAGCAGTTTGACTGTACCAGCGCTACCAACCAAGTCAACAAAAGAAACGGCCTACTTTCTCTGCTAAATTTCATTAACACAGTAGGAACGACTTATCTTCAAAGCGTCAGCTTTGACTCCCCAACGTTCATTGCTCTCACTCTTTCCACACACCCCTTTTCGGTTCTGTTCTGTCACGCTTCCTACAGACCTGGAAGAAGATAACATCAGACACCTGGGTGTTGGACATAATTGCTCAAGGTTATATGATTGAATTTCTCACTCTCCCCCCTCTGGGAGCTGTTTGTGTCACACCACCGTTGCAGGCCCTCCTTCTGGAGATGTCCACCTTGCTCCCAAGGATTCAGAGAGTCCTTCCATTCCATCAGGATGACGGCTTCTTCCAGTACTTCACCATACCGAAACAGGATGGAGGCCTTCGCCCCATCATGGATTTAAGGAACTTGAACAAGTTTATCAAACCCAGAAGGTTCAGAATGATCACTTTGGCTCCCTCTTCTTCGAAAGAATGTCTGGTTTGCCAGTGTGGACCTGAAGGACGCCTACTTCCACATAGCAATTGTGGATGCCCACCATCAATACCTGCACTTTGTCATTGGTACCGACATGTTCCAGTTTGGGGTCCTGCCATTTGGCCTGGCAACCACCCCGAGAGTTTTGACCAAGTGCATGGCGGTCGTGTGCGCGTACCTGAGGCTGCAAGGCATTGAAATGTATCCTTATCTCGACGATTGGCTCCTGGTCTTGGATTCAAGGAGGGATCTTTGCTGTGCCATAGGGATTGTTCTAAACCTTCTTGGCACATTGGGTCTCTGTGTTAGCAGAGAAAAGTCAGCTCTGGAGCCAACTCAATGTCTCCAGTTTATAGGAGCTCTACTGGATTCCGTAGTTGCACGAGCCTACCTCCCTTGCAGCCGACCAACACAATTAATTGCTCTTGCGGAGACTGTCTTTACCTGTCGTTCGGCCACCACCCGCTCCATTCAAGTTCTCTTGGGCCACGTGGCCACTATGGTCTCTGTTGTCAGGTGGGCAAGACTTCAGATGCGACCACTACAAAATTGGTTACTCCGAAACCACAACTCCAGTCTAGATGCTCAGTGTTGTCGCCTTTCCATCCTGACTGACGTGCTAACTTCCCTCCTCTGGTGGATTCAGCCTAACAACTTGGATCGGGGCATGCCTTTCATCCAGCAGCCACCTACACGAATCTGGACAACGGATGCCTCGCTTTCCAGATGGGGAACCCACTGCAGTCCATTGCGGACTCAGGGCTTATGGTCTCCAAAAGAAAAGGAATACCTCATAAATTTTTTGGAGTTCCTTGCAATGTGGAAAGCAATGCATGCTTTGAAGCCTTACCTTCAAGGCAGACACATTCAAATTTTGACGGACAATACGTCAGTCTTCTGGTACATCCAGAAGCAGGATGGGATGCATTCTTCATGAGTCGTCAGCTCACATTGAGCATTTTTCAATGGACAATTCAGTGGGGCATTCTCTTGAGTGCTCTTCATATTGCTGGAAAGGACAATGTCTTAGTAGACACCCTAAGCTGATGGTACCAGTCTCCTCACAAGTGGCAGATGTCAGCTTCTATTCTACATTTCCTCTTCCAGCACTGGGGCACTCCCAACAACAGATCTGTTCGCCACTCCAGCGAATGCCCTATGCCCCCACTTCTGTACGAGAGCAGGGGTCGGTCGATCCTCCCTAGGCAATGCGTTCCAAATTCGATGGCAGGGAGAACTTTTTTACCTGTTCCCACCATTTCCGCTCCTCTCCAAGGTGCTACAGAAGATAGCGAATGACATGACGGACTGCATTCTCATTGCTCCTTGGTGGCCAAGACAACCATGGTTTCCAACTTTACTCTGTTTCGCGAGGAGAGATTCGTCTACCTTCCTCAGGATCTGGACCTAATTCGCTCGGGACCAAGGCAGGATTTGCCATCCGGATCTCTACACACTGCGCCTCACAGCCTGGAGCATCCAGCACTGATCTCTCCTTCCTGGGTTCAGCCTGGAGTTCAGGCAATCCTTGATGTGGCGAGAAAGCCAGCTACTCGTCATTCCTACACTGCGAAATGGTCCTCTTTCCAGTCCTTTGCCGATCTTAATGCTTTTGATCCTCTTCATGCTTCTTAGGAGAATGTTCTCTTTTTTCTACATAGTTTGTTTCAAAAAGGATTGAAACTCGCATCTTTATGAGTTTATCTGGTGGCTCTTTCTCATTATAGAGGGCTAGTTCAAGGTTTTTTCCTTTCTACTCACCCTACCACTCACCAGTTCCTGCGAGGTCTGAAGAACTTGGCTCTCCCAGTTCGAACATTGGTCCCTCAATGGAGTCTTTAGTGGTCTTACATGCTCTCATTTCGAAGCCTTTTGAACCTCTGGCCGTGACAGACCTTTGCCTGCTCTTGTGGAAAGTTGCCTTCTTAGTGGCTATCACGTCCTCTAGACATGTTAGTGAACTTTGTGCCTTGAGGGTAGACCATCCCTACATGATTTTTCATAAAGACAAGGTAGATCTTAGGCTGAATATTGCCTTTCTCCCCAAAGTAGTCTCTGACTTCCACATTAACCAGTCCATATTGCTACCAACCTTCTTCCTGGACCCCTCTTCTGACCTGGAGAGAAAGTTGCACGCTCTCAATGTCAGGAGAGCATTGGCTTTCTACAGATACAGGTCGGCATTGTTCTGTACCACACAACACCTTTTTGTTTGTTACGGCGGTCCTAGAGGGACTCTCTCCTCCCAATGACTGGACTCCTGGATTGTGCAGACCATTGGATTGGCTATGATTTGTCAGGGTTGGAACGCCCTCATCCCCTCGGTGCACACTCCACTCGTGCAGTGGCCATGTCTACGGCTTTCGCCAGAGGTTTACTATTGTCGGACTTGTGCAGGGCAGTGACATGGTCGAAACTGTTGACGTTTGTGAAGCATTACAAACTCGACGTTCAAGCACGTTCGGACTGTGCTTTTGGGCGAGCTCTCCTGTCATCAGTTTTTGGCTTAATGATACCTACCCTCCTCCAGTAAGTGAGCTTGTTAATCACCCATATGTGTGATGCACAGAGACCACGAAGAAGAAATGCAGGTTGCTTACCTGTAACTAATTCTTTGAGTGGTCATCTGTGCATTCACACAACTTTCCCACTGTCCCAGCTTCGGTGGCAGTGTTACATTCAATGTTGGTACCGAGGTGTGATGGATTTCCCTCGGATCCAAAGCCACATTAGGCGGTCTCAAGGAACTGAGGGAATGGGCGGGAACCCTCTAGGACATGCGCAGTGGATGGTGGGGGAAGGGTTCCCGCCAAAATGTTCCTCAGCTATGGAAGCTTCCCGACTGGACTCAGCGCAGGTGCAGAGCCCATATGTGTGAATGCACAGATGACCACTTGAAGAACTACAGTTACAGGTAAGCAACCTGCATTTATCTTTGCTGACCATTATTGATTGTGATTTCTCAGTTTCAAATACAGGACAATTAGGGACACTGACACTATGTATTCCTCATAGGAAGTTGCCTAGTACCAGGGCAGACTATTTGTTCATCTGGCCTGATATTGCCTGGTTGTCCAGGGTCTCAGGCAGGTGTGTTTCCGAACATCTGCTGCCTCATCTTTTTTTTAAAAACTGGAGATGCCAAGAATTGAACCTGGGACCTTCTGCTCCACCACTGAGCCGTATGGTCTCTCATACTTGATCACAGAACGAATCCATTTCCAGTTGAGGTTGTGACAAAAAATGAATGACACATACACAGAAATTGCATGTTCAGTCAGGGATTAGTTAGCTGTTGGTTTCTTAAAATGTCTAAACCACCCATCATCCAAAATGGATTCTAGGGCAGTGTACAAGTCATATGAAATTCAAAATTGCAAATGAATAGCAATAAAAGTAACCATCACACCACCAATAATAAGTGAGAGGCAATCAATAATAAAACATGGCACAAGCAGAAGCAAGACTGTCAAAAATGTCTTGAGCTGGGGCTGAACAGATTGTAATGATGGCACCATTTGAACTTCCTTCAGGAAGGCTATTCCAGAGTTAGGGCACCACAAAAGAAAAGGTCCTCTCGTTTGTACATATATAGGGTCCATTCAGACAACACACTAACCCACACTCTGTGTTAGAGTGTGGGTTGTTGAATCGGCCTGAACAAGCCAACAAGAAACCATGGGTTCTCCCAGTGGCTTGTTTGAGAAAATAAGACACACTGCATGGTTAACAAGCCACCCTGTGGAAAATGTCCTGGGTTCAGACAATACGCTAACCCACAGTTCAATAGCAATCCACACTCAACCACTAAGTGTGGGTTAGCGTGTTGTCTGAATGGCCCCGTTACGTACTTCTCTTTCTGGTGTCAGGTGAAGACCTTTTTATTTTCCCAGCATTTTAATGTCCTGGTCTTTTAGCTTTGCTGTTCTAAATCTGTCACTGTATAAATTTCTGCATTTTTAGGTTTTATTCTGATTGTATTTTTATACTGTAGTTTTAAGTTTTCAAAAAAATATTTTATATTTTGATGCTGTACTTTGTGGTTTTAACTTTTGTGAACCTCCCAGGGAACTTCAGCTATTGGTCAGTATATAAATGTAATTAATTGATTAATTCTCCTACCGATGGCACTCAGAGAAGGCGTCATCTAATGTTCTTAACGCATGGGCGGGTGCAGTGGCTTCTGCTGCCCAAGAGAATCCATCTTTCATACTAGGTAACAGCTTTTCTCTTTAGCAGTGGGAGCTGCTGGGGCAGAAGCCACAAACTAAGTTCCAGCTTTACCCATTTAACTCTTGAACTCTTGGCCGTATATGCATATTGCTCTTTAGGCCATGATCCAAAGGATTTATCTGAACACTCAGTTGCTTATTAATGTTGCTGAGATGAGCAAATAATACTTGAGCATTTGCTTTTAGACCTGAGCAGAACTGAGTTGAAGGACCCAGTGGCCTTCTGCTGAACCACATTTTGGAGTGGAACCATTTCTGACCCCATGAAAAAGGCCATCTCTTCTGCTACCATTTACATATTTTAAAAGGCTCACAAAAATGCAGGAACACCAGACTTTGTTTGTTACTACCTCATAAGTATTAACTAAGTAGGACATAACTTCCAAGTAAACGTATCGACTCTAGTCTACAAAAGTATGTCCTCTTAAATGTGTCAGGGCAGTATCCCATATTGCCACTGTGCTCCTGCTGTTTCAGTTGCACTAGTGGGACCTACTGCGAGCACAACAGGAACTAGCACTTCCAACAGGAACTCCAGAAGTAAGCAGAAATGCTCATTTCTGGAGTGAGCCAGGCCAGCGAATCTCCGTTCTGTAAGCTCTGCTGACCTGCCCTACTCCGGAAGCGAGCATTTTGGCTCATTTCTGATTGCTGCAGGATCGAGTTCCTGTCACGCTACCAGTGGGTCCTGCCAGCACACGGGCAGCGTTGGACAGCACCCTTTGTCTTTAAGGTCCCTCAATACACTTTGATGTTTTGGATCGGGCTGTGCTCAACAGCTACAACAAAAGCCTACAATCCTGTCCCACTTAAATTTAGTTACTGTTCGTTCATTTGATCCAGGTTGGCACATGCAGCCCTCTAGAGGGGCCTTTGAGGAATCTATTTGTATCGTGCTGATTCTGCGGTATGAAGATTAACACATTACCAGCATATGGCACCACCACTTGGCTCTTTCTGATGTGATGTTATGCTTGTGCTGCTAAAGAGCCATGTGTGAAGATATATTTACTCTAAGTATCTTGGCTCTTTCTTCTCAAATGAGGCTCAGGCCTTGCAGCACTATGTTCTTTACTTCTAGAGTGGCTAGAAAACACTGGGATGTGAATGCCGCTGATGGCCTCTTTAGTATAACTAGGAAGCACAAGCAAGTTTGCTATGTGTAGTAGCCACACAGTTGGCTAAGAGGCTTGTCATGCACTCAGTGTCTTATTTTTCCAGTCTTAAGTTTGATTCATCCCAAACTTTGAGACTTAAAAAACAAAATGAAAATCCATGCACATTTTTGTGCGTGCTTTTCCTAATACATGCATTTTTCTACACAATTGAACCTAATAAGCACATTTTTTACAAGCAATTTCCCTAATACAGTGGAATTTCTCTCCCATCCCTATGCACACACAGCAGAATAAGGTAAAATGGGCCAACCCGCATTCAAAGGGCAAGTATTCATTCCCTGCGGACAGAAAACCACGCAGGAGAGAGTGAGTGGGCTGGCTCCAACCTTTCTTCGTTATGTGCCAGTTCTTGATGCCCAGGGAGTGCTTACTTTTAACATAGGGGAGCACTCAAAAGTGGTATGCCACACTTGTCGCCTGAGGCGGCCTTCTCCGTTCTACCACCTCCGCATTTTGCCATCTATGGGGGGACCGTAGTTCAGTGGTGGAGCGCCTGCTTTGCATGCAGAGGGCCTCAAGTTCAATTCCCGGCATCTCCATTTGGGCCCGGAAGAAATCCTGCCTGAAACCCTGGAGAGCCTCCGCCAGTCAGTGTTTAAAGTACTGGGCTAGATGGACCAGTGCCCTGACTCAGGATAGGGCCGCTCCCTTACACAGCATGTGTAGGCTTCAGTGGCTAATTGTCGTTGCTGCTAATATTGTTGTCTAATTTGTTTTTTACTGTGTAATTGTATGGTTTTTATATTGGATCTGTCGTCAGTTTTTGATGTTGTGTGCATTGCCTTGGGATCCTGTGGATGAAGGGTGGATGATGATGTGATTAATAATAATAATAATAATAATAATAATAATAATAATAATAATACTACTTTGTGCACACAAGCTATAATCAAGGGATGTTTTGAGTGAGCCCCTGACTGAATTGTATTTCTAGGGATGTCAAATGCAAGTGACCTGTTCAAGGCTGGCTCGAGACATTTTGCTGCCTAAGGTGAAGGACACCTCCCTAGTCCACATACAGAAGTCGACCAGACTGGCAGGTGAATCTCACTTCAGGACTGATGATGGGATAGAGCCCTCCACCGCTCCTAAGGCAACAGGGTAGTTCAGGAAGCCCAGGACAATATGTGGCACACGCAGAGGGGAACAGCCAGAGGGTCCATGAGGAGCAACCAAAAGGCTGCCTCCCAGCATCATCCGCCTGAGGCGATTGCCTCAATCTCTCTAATGCCTGGGTTGGCCCTGGCCCTGATCAAGTACTTGAGGGCAGGGCTGGGGTGAACGCAACCCTGCTTCAAGACCATACGTGTCCTTTGCTTCCTCCTCCTGCCCCAAGATACTTACCTTTGGGTAAGGGGAAATCAGAGGAGGATGTAGCGGCCACTTCAAGGGCACTAATCTCCAGCGGAGTCAGTGTCTTTTCACACCAGGGCATGGACCAAGACTACCAGTCTGAGGATCACAAGCAGGAAATGATGTTTCCTATGCTGTTCCCACCAAGAAGAAAGACCCCCCCACACACACACACAGCTCTGGTCTGCTCTGTTCTTGTGGGTTTAACAGCAACTTACTATGCAGGAATTGGCAGAATGTGCTTTCTTTTCACAACTTGGAGATCACCGTTATCTCCTGCAACTATCGGCACATCAAACTGCTGTTAAAGGCACCCAACCAAGCCAAGGGGGAAAAAAGTTGGCAACCCAGGTCATTACGAACAGTCACTTTACAAACTGGATCTGCAACAAAATGTTGCAGTGTGGTGTGTTCCTGTTGAGTGATGCAGCCAGCCAGCAAGCTACCCAGCCATGTCCTTGTCCCAATTACTCCATTCTTCTGGCCACTTGGTTTTCCATTCCCCGTCCCCACCCACCCCACTTGCCCGACACAACAGTTACCTTTATGTGGACAACGGACTCACTTATTGGACTGTTCTTGGGGCTCCCTCCCTTAGGGTTTTTTTTTTTCTTCATGTTTGCAAACCGTGGGGTTCTCCTGAGCCTGCCATTACTTCCCTCTTATGCGCGGGTGGTGCTGTTTTGCCGTCATATAAGCAACAACATTCTCAGCCTGAGCATCAGAAATAGAAGGAAAATAATGACTGTTCCTTTAGAATTCTGAGACAGCTTAAATGCACGGGAAGGCCATATGCACATTAATTTTACTGTCAGTCTTATTATTCATTGCTAGCAGCGTGTCCAATTCCAGACATTAATTCCATTAGGTACCTTGCTGTCACCATTTCTTAAAACATTTATAAGCTTCTTTTCCATCCAAACAATATTCAAACTGTCTGGAGCTGACAGAGCTGAAACAAATTAAGCTGCGTTCCAAATATGGCAGGACAGCCTATGAAAAACAGCAGGTTCGACAAGCGATGGTTTGCTAGGAAAGGAAGTGTTAGCAGCAGCAGTCTCTATCAAAGCAACCTGAACAAACATTGGTAGCAAAATTAATGTACTGCTAAAGGTCAAACCTGTCATTTAATACAGACGCTAACTAGTACTGACATAATATCCTTGGAAACACGGAACTATCCAATTTAAAAGCAGATCCTTATGGGCACTTCTTGATGGGCCCGCCACATCATACACGCATGATGCGTTCTCTGTTTTATTGGAAGGAGATTTAACAGCTATGGACAGGAACCAGAATTCAGCAGGTGTAGTTTTTCCTGAAATAGAATTACAATGGGAAAAAGTTTCACCGGTGGATTTCTGTCTGTCATGTAGTGCAGCTTTTCCCCAACTTGGAGCCCTCTAGATGTTTTGGACTTCAACTCCCATCAGCTCCAGGCAGTATGGCCATTGGTCAGGAATGTTGGGAGTTGTAGTCATCAGGAGAGCACGAGGTCGAGGAAGGCTGAAGTAGTGGTTAAAGGCACGGGGGAGGGGAGTGACAACCCCATACACTGCATCTGTTTTAACCCACACTGGGTTGGAACCAGTGGAGGCTGGTGGCTTTGATGTTAGTGGGGCAGTGAATCCACTCCAAGCTTCAATCAGAACCAGTCAGAAGTCTAAAGGAGCTAGTTAGGGAGCTTGTTGGGGTGGTTAACAAACCTCTGCCTGGTTCTGACTGAAACCTGGAGCAGATTCACTGCCCCACTGGCATCGGAGCCACCAGCCTCCACTGGCTGGAACTGTAGATGGGCGGGGGAGGAGGAATCCTGGCATCCCAGGGAGAGGAAGAGCAACTCAGACATGGGCAGGGGGAGCTGTTTTAGCACAGACTGGTCTGCCATCTACACATTTGCATGAAGGAGTAGGATTGGTATTGCATCGAATGTACTGGAATTGTTTGTAATGGGAGGGCAACGAATCCTTGAGGGAGCAGGCCTCATCCTTCATTATAAGCCTCATCCTACATGACAGAGTTGTTCATAAGACAGCAACCAAGTCTCCTCACTGGTGGTGTGTTCAAAGAGAATTTGGGGAGTATTCCGGTGTTTTGACAGGCACACGGTGTATGTAGATCGGGCTTTGTCTCTCATTCAGTTGAGTGTCTTAAGAGTTGGCTCCTACATACATTGGTGTTGCTGGCAGGAGAGAAATGGCTCATTTCATGGCTTATTTAGACCATGGTGGGTTACCGCTCCCCCCCCCCCGCTGTTGTCCGAAGCTGGCAAGGATGGTTTGTTGGGGTGGGGGTGGGGCTAACAACAGGCCCTGGGTTCTAGGTGGCCACCCTCACTGGGTTCAGAGGTCACGACAACCTGCATTCAAATCACCTTGTTTAGCTCCTTTAGAGTTCTGACTGGTTCGGACTGATACCCACAGTGAATTCGCTGCCTCACTGACATCAGAGCCACCAGCCTCCACTGATCCCAGCCTTTGCCAATCTGGTGCCTTCCAAGTGTGTTGGACTACAATTCCCTACTGGACTACTGTTGGCAGGGGATGAGGGGATTTGTAGTCCAACACATCTGGAAGGCCCCAAGTTCGGGAAGGCTGAAGTAACCCTCGAATGCTTATCAGAGAATCACTTGGGGAAAAAGGGGGGATCCCGGACTCAAAAGTTATCAATATAATGATTTTTTAAAACAGCGAAGATATAAAGTTGTGAACTAAAGATGAGGCTGGGGCTGGGGGTGAATGAGAAAAGAAGATTCTCAGTGTTTTTGGACAACTTCTCAGTAAAGTTTGCTTTGAGGCAACATCACCCTATAGAAGAAAGAATTTTAGCAGGTGCAGCTTTTCTCATCTAGGCACAACGAGGACAAAATTGTTCAAAAATCCCCTATTCCAGACAAGAATCCTACCCTCCCTGCTGTGTCTGCTGGTCACCTTAGGCTGGCAATTGGAAGAGGAGGATGCAGACTAGGTAGCAGGTGGACAGACCCACAGAAAAAGCCAAACAGCAAAGAAATTCTGTTTTATTTCAGAAGCAGAAGCCCAGATGCTTTAATAGCAAATCAGTCAGGATTTGAGAAACTGAAGTCCTCCCATTGTCTAGGGATGAATGGATTTTGTTAAATCCGTTCTGTCTCAGTATCGGAGATTGTCAGGCATTTTTCGTTCTGTTGTCCCCACATTGACAGAATTAGATTTTTTTTTAAAAAAAAATTTAACCAGAATTTTGTACTACTTGCACTAATTAGTGCTCATGACCTGGTGTTGAATGGGGTACAGCTACCCTTGAAAGACCAGGTCCGCAGCCTGGGGGTCATTTTGGACTCCCAGCTGTCCATGGAGGCTCAGGTGTCAGCTGTGAGCCGGACAGCACTGTATCAACTCCATCTGATACGGCGGCTGCGCCCCTTCCTTCCCGACCATCTGCTCCCATCGGTAGTACATGCCCTGGTCTCCTCTCGTTTGGACTACTGTAATGTGCTCTACGTGGGGTTACCCTTGAAGACGGTTCGGAAACTGCAGCTGGTACAGAACGCGGCGGCTCGCCTGATTAAAGGCAGCCGCCGGCGAGATCACATCACTCCAGTGCTGAAGGAGTTGCACTGGTTACCAGTTGTTTTCTGGGCCAAATTCAAGGTGTTGGTTTTGACCTTTAAAACCCTATATGGTTCCGGCCCAGCCTATCTTAAGGAGCACCTCCAGCAACACCAGACAGGCCGCTTAACAAGATCAGCCTCGGATGGCCTTCTCTCTGTCCCATCAGCCAGGACAGCTAGACTGGTGGGGACGAGGGAGAGGGCCTTCTCTGTGGTGGCCCCCACTCTGTGGAACTCCCTCCCTAGGAAACTCCGTCATGCCCCCTCTTTAATGAGCTTCCGTCGTG
Source organism: Heloderma suspectum (assembly GCF_057233095.1). Classification (NCBI taxonomy): domain Eukaryota; kingdom Metazoa; phylum Chordata; class Lepidosauria; order Squamata; family Helodermatidae; genus Heloderma; species Heloderma suspectum. Next base: position 38,218,393 of record NC_139460.1, on the reverse strand, counting down.
CATTAAAAACATGGTTGTTCAGGCAGGCATTTGGGGTGGGCTAGGGTATTTAAAAAAAAAAAAATTATGGTAAAATTTTATTGTTTTAAATTGTTTTATGGTGGGTTGTACATCGCCCAGAGTGGCTGGGTGACCAGTCAGATGGGCGATTAAGAAATTTAATAAATAAATAAATAAATAAATGAGCATTAGTGCTAACGTGCACTTGTGCAAATGGGCTATTGCACATTAGTTAATGTAAATGAGAACTAATGTGAATTAGCGCAAATCCCCACCTCAAAGTGGCCGCAAGTCAAGGAAAAGGTCCACAGGTCGGATCCATAGAAATCTGAATTCATTTGAATCCACTGTGGATTTCCCGAATGGAGGGAGCAATCCTATGGCTGCTAGACAGTGGCTAGATGCGCATAAGATAGCTGGTTTTCTGGAAACTGACCTCGGAGCCCATGCTCCAAGGTCGGTTCCCAGAGAACCAACCTTTCCCCCCTTCTGCACTGCCTCGCAGGCAGCACGGAACAGCCCCACGCTCCAAGCTCAGAGGAGGAGCATGGAGCAGCCAAAACGGGGCATTCCAGGGGGCATTCTGGGGTGGTGAAGGCGGAAATGCCAGTATGACACATCCTATGTGTCGTCCGGCAACCGTCCGCAAATGCAGGGCAGGGGAAGTGCAGAGGAAACAATTCCCTCCATGGTTCTCCTGCCCTGCATTGGATAGGTGGTCGCCTCCGAACTCGGAGGCGACTGCCTATCTGAATAGGCGGTCGCCTCCGAACTCGGAGGCGACTGCCTATCTGAATAGGATTGCACCCTAAGTCTCCTATCACAGCAAGGATGTCTGAACGCAGGGACAGTGCTTGATTGTAAGCGCATGCTCCTGTTCATTAATAATAAGGGTGAGGCAGCAGGCAGGTCCTGTGCAGTTCTGGCAATCGTTTCAACGTTCTTTTGCAGTCTCTGTGTATTCTTTTGTCCTTCAGCATCCAGGGTTCCAGGGTCTGTGCTGCAACCACTGCTCATCTGACGACTGCCCTTTGTGTTTTTCTTGCACCAGCTTTTTCCTGTGCCTTTAACAGCAAGTTGACATTCAGACCAGACCTTTTATCGGTGATGAAGCTTTTCACAGCATGGAGGTGAGCATCACCTGTTTTTCTACATAACAACTTGCTGTTAAAGTTGCACAAGTGGGCCAGGCCATTTATTTTTTCCTGGCTAGATGGTAAACCTAGTGATGACAGAGCTGGAGATTAGGGGATGAAATATCCTATACTATCATCTCTCCCTTCCCCAAACTCCTGTGTGCTGACTTGACTTAAATTTACTTTAGGGAACAATCCTATGGCTGCTAGACAGTGTCTGGGAGGCCATAGGATAGTTCGGATTCCTGGGTGGTCCAGGAGTCCAAGGTTGGAGACAGTGCGCTGACCTCAGGCGCAGAAGTCCGAGCTCCCCTCCCCCTCGGACAGAACCATGCTGGCTGCTTCTCTAAGCTTGCAAAAGCGACTCCAGAGAGGAGGGAAAAGGGGTGTGCCAGTGGGTGGGGAGGGGAGGGGACTGGGGAAGCAGGGGCTCTCCCCAGCCTCCTTCCCTCCCCCTCCCTGATGCCTCAGCGAGATGTCCCTCTAGCAGCAGACGCCCGTCTAGCAACAATGCAGAGCGGGAGAAGCACGGAGGCGAGTGCAGAGGCTGATGGGCATCCAGATAGGATTGTGCCCTTAATCCCTTTTTTTGAAAGGTCGGCTGCTAAGAACTGCTTGAGCATGAATGAAAAGATCACAGAGGGAACCTTTGGTGCTTAAACGATGCCAACTCAAAGCAGAGTTTGTGTTTGTACAGTCTGAAAAAGGACGATGAAAACGAGGGGAAACAATTATTTGATTATAGAACAGCGGTATGGGAAGTGACGCAGGGGAAACACCAGCTTACCTCCAATCTCTGATTCCCCTTTGCTCCGCTTTTCGGGGGGGGGGTGAGGCTTTGGGAGGGGAGGGGCTTGGGAAGGGCATGGGGCAGGGGAGGGAGCTTGATCCTCCGCAGGCTGAATTGGGCCCCAGCACAGGCCAGAGTAGGCCCATGGGCCAGAGGTTGCTTTCCCCTGCAGTAGGGGGAAGAGTGTGCCTGGATCCTGTAACAGCGACATGGCAAACAGAAATTCAACGGGTGTCATTCCTCCCATGTCTCTCTGCTGGGGGCAGAGCTCATGGTCAACCACTGAGATGATGGTAGAGATGAAGCTGAATTTCTGCAGGTCATGCAGGTGCCAGACATACAAGTGCTTTGTCAGAAAAAGGTGGAATCCCAAGGAATCGGAACGTCTTCCTTCTCTCATACGGATTTTCCTTTCCCTCTTGGTATTCTAGTTTCTGCTCTTTGTGTTCTCTCCTGGGTTGTCATGACAATTCGAGAGATTTTACTATGTAAAGCAGATAGTATCAGGAAAACTCAGAGTTGTGCCTGAGCAGCTTGCACAGAGCATCTGCTCAGCACACCTGTCAGCTGCTCCTCAGCTCAAACGGTTGATTTACCTATAGGCTGCGCAGACTGCCTGAATCGTTTTGAATGATTTCTACAGGAGTGGTTCAGAACCTGAAGTGATACATTTCAAGTTCAAGGTCTTGCTTCATTTAGACAGCAGTGCAAACAAATCCTCACACAGCTCCCTGCTCAGTGTTCTCTTTCCTCACATCCTTAATTTGGGATGGGACGCAATACCTTTGCCACTTAGTGGCTCAGCTGATTTTGAATAACTTGTTGAAGACCTGAGTTGAATTGAAGGAGGAGGAATCTGGTAAATCGTTTGGAGATTCAAGGTCAATATGAAATACCTGTGTCCATACAGGAATATTTGAAGTGCAATGGGCTCTGCCTTCCCTGGTAGGTCTCCAGGGCTGACTATGTGCTCGCGGAACCTGCCGTGAGCGCAGCAGGAAGCTGGTGCTTCCCAAAGCAAAGGGAAGCAAGACGAAGTGCTCGTTTCCAGAGCAAGGCAGGTCAGCGGAGCTCATGCATAAGAGAACGAGCAGAGGCTCAGCGGCAGGATTGGAAACTGCCCCATGGATGGAGGGGCTCTACTAATGGAGGGTCCCCCAAGCCTCTGTGTAGCATTTGCAGGAGGCTGGAGGGGCTGCTGCGGGCAGGGTGGAGCCCTCTGCTTCAGCCAGGCCAGTGACACAGGCTTCCATTTGGATCCAACCCTATGTCTACATACTGCACAAATTCATAGCATATAGCCATCAAGCAGAACTTTGGACACATGTTTTTTTTTAAAAAAAACCATTACATTATTTTCGAATTCAACAAACATCTGTGCTGAACAAGATTCTTCTAGTTTATCAGACTTAATTGCTGGAGCGTTCTTCCTCATATGCATATTCCAGTTGCCAGGGTTGATTTATAACCTACTACCTGGTTTGCCTGTGATTTCACAAGCGGGTGCCTCCATTGCAAAATCCCCCATCCCCTGCAGAATTTTGGGGCAGAAACCTTCCTTGGTGTAAACTGAACATACCCTGAAAGGTAGGGTAGGATTGGCTTAACATCTTGATTTCTAAGTGTACAAACATATCATTGTACCTACATAGACTTGTTGGTTGCCAGAAGTGAAGTTTTTTTCAGTTCTCCTATCCCACTATATAAAAACCTTCAGCACTTTTTTTTAAAAGAACTAAAACATATAGCAAATCAATTGAATAAAATCATCATTAAAAACAGCAGTAACACAAATATCACAATAGACAACACAAGTGGCAAAACCAAGGGTCCAATGGTGTTTTCACAGCATCAGTGGGTGGTGAAAGCAATTTGAAACAAAAAGTAAGTAAAAACCTACTATGGAGGTAGCTAGGCAAGCTTACAAAATACGGCGAAGTCCCTGCTTCCTGTCTTAACAGGTTTTATCTGGGTGAAGGATGGAACAGGCCCTCCCTCTCAAATCTGACAGCTGTTCTACATTAGGTGGGGAGAACCCTCCTCAGGAAGTTGCCTCATACCAATGGCTCCTTCACCCGGAGCTTTTATCTTGCGATTGAGATGGCGCTCTCTCTCTCTCTCTCTCTCTCTCTCTCTCTCTCTCTCTCGGAAGTTCACAGGCTCTTTACACAACGCCGTGAAACTCCAGGGTGTCTCCTGCACTAAATGCCCTTTGTTTCATTTTAAAATAGATCACAGATAATGAGCTATCAAATTACCCGGTTGTGTTCTGCTTGAGTTCCCTCCATGAAAAGAGGGAAAGCGGCAAGAAGAGGAGTGAGATTAATGAAAGATATGGAAGACTCAGATATGGGGAAAAGGAGGGGAACAGGGATGGGGGGAAAGGAAGCACATGAAAAGGGGAGTCGTTGTGATCCTGCATTTAAAACGGAAGCAGAAAGCCCCATTTTAAATGCAGGATTTTAGGCTGGTGTAGAGATGCCCCAAGTCAGACCATTGGTTCATCTAGCCGGTATTGTCAACACTGATTGGCGGTGACTCTACAAAGCTTCAGGCAGGATTCTTTCCCAACCCTACCGGAAGATGCCAGAGATCGAACCAAGGACCTTCTGCATACAAAGCATGTGTTCTGCCATTGATCTATGGTCTCTCCGCAAGTGAGTGAGTGAGTTACTTACACCAGGGGCGGGGAAACATTTGTCAGTCAAGGGCTGCATTTCCTTTGGGTAAACTGTCAGGTGCATAAAGTGGGTGGAGCCGGAGCCAAAAGTGGGTGGGGTTTACAGCATCACAGGATTCTATTTCTCTCTCTCTCTCGATGCCACCACACCCCCACTCCCCCCGCCATCTCTGTTGGCTGCATGAAACCAGGCTGAGGACAGCAGGTTCCCCAACCCTTACTTACATAGCAGAATTCTAGAGCGTACTACTTCTTACCACAGGTGAGGAAGGACCCTATTTTCGAATGCTCCCTCACTGAAAAACCTCACATGCGATAAACTAGTGCAGCAGTGTGATAAACTAGGGTTAAACATTCCTTCCTAGCATACTAGTTTATTATATGCAGGGAATTTTATATGGGAAAGTATTCAACCACACCCCATGCAGCTGAGTGGTACAGCCATGAATTCTACCACCTCTAACATGTAGAAGTGCATTTAGGAATGTAGGAGGAACATATAGGGGAAGGTGTTGACCTCAAGTATGTCAGGCCAATGCCATCTAGGACCTTTGTGGTAGCAGAACACATATTATCCTACTGAGGGTGCAATCCTATGTCTGTTTAGACAGAAAGGAGTCCTACAACTCTCAGCATTTCCCAGCCTGCAGTGCTGGCTGGGGAATGCTGGGAGTTCTTGGACCTTTTTCTGTCTAAATGGGCTTAGGATTGCACCCTTAATAGCACTGATGAAACAGAATAGCAAATTAGGTACTCTGGGCCATGCAACCAATGCTTCCTTGAAAATATGCACCCCAATCCAGCTTTAGGCATTGGTTAAAACCCTAGTTATGCATGGTCTAGTTTCACCAGAACTTGGAGAGAGATGTTATCAGATTGTACATCCCATTGAATGAAGCTCCTTCATTGGAGTGGGATGATGCAGTTTGTCCACAGTATCATGAAGGACTGTGTGCAATGTTTGGCTAACTGCTTTAGGGTGCAATCCTATGGGGATAGTTAGCTGCCTCCAAACTTGGAGGTGGCCAATGCAGGGCAGGTGAAGCGTGGAGGGGATCTTCTCCTCTGTGCTCCAGCCACCCTGCATTTGCAGTTAGACAGCTGGTTTTGGCTGTCTAGCCGGGGCTCCATGGAGTGGGGGATGGGGGGAGGCCAGATGGTGCATAGAAAGCATCGTAATGGTGCTTCCGCTGTCCCCTCCCCTCCCCGCCCCCAGAAGCGCCCCCTTTCTGCTGCTCTGTGCTGCTCTTGCGAGCACAAAGCTGGGGGCAAACTGCGCCGCCTATGAGGCAGTGGGGGAGGGGTGGGGAGCTGGTTCCCAAAAAATGAAAATTCCTTTGGTCGTCTAGACATTGTCTAGCGGCCATAGGATTGCGCCCTTAAGTCATAATTCACAAGGAATTTTTTTTTTAAAAGCTAACTAAGATGATGGTGCTGAAACTATTTAAATGTTATTCAAACGTTTTAATGGTTGATTTAAAATTTTAAACCCACTTTTTATTCAGAATGATACTTTTTTCTTTCTTTCTTAAAATAAACCCTTTAAAAATGCGATTTCAGTTTCATGCACAATGCATAAAGGGGACATTAAAGCCTAATGTATTCAATTGTTTACATAGAGTACGTACGCTCAGCCTTTCCATTTGTTGAAAACGTATTTTCCCCCCTTCAGCTGTGCTGCACTGGCTCATCCAGTGGGGAAATTCATTGAGAGAAGTGGAGCTCCAGGTTCCCAGTGGAGCTCCGGTGTTTCTCCTTGAGAGAGTGAGGTGTCTCTCCACACCTGCAGCATCTACCCCTTCTTAGCCCTGCTTGTTTAGTTCTTGAGTTGCAAAGCACATTGATGGCTGACAGCCACACACAAAACGTTGGATCTCGTATCCCTAGGGCTTAGGGCAGCCTTTCCCAATCTGGCACCCTCCAGATGTGTTGGACAGATGGAGTTGTAGTCCAACACACCTGGAGTGCACTAGGTTGGGGACGTTTGGCTTAGGGCACTCACTTAAGCATTGCCAACAAAGAAAAAATGCATCACCCAAGAAGACGACACAGATTTAAACAAAACTTGAACACAATCATTTATATGTAGAGATGCAATTTTGGAAATCATTATGACAATTTAAATAGAGATACAACACATGGTCGCACCACAGGTTTGTATAAGGGCAGCGTGATACTGGCAGTTTTATTCTCAGTTCCTTTCCTAATTATGTCTGACGTGAGGTTTGCCTTCTTTACAGCAGCTGCAACTGGGTCGACATTTTCACTGAGCTGCCCGCAACAACCCCAAGATCTCTTCCTTGGTCCATCGCTGCTAGCTCAGATCCCATCATCTTATACTTGAAGCTGGGATTTTTTGCCCTGACGTGCATCACTTCACTCTTGCTTATGCTGAACCGCATTTGCCATTTGGATGCCCTTTTCCCCAGTTTGGAGAGATCCTTTTGGAGCTCCTCTCAATCCCTTTTTGTTTAAACCACCCTGAATAATTTGGTGTCATCAGCAAAGTTGGCCACTTCACTGCTCACTCCTAGTTCCAGATCATTAATGCACATATGGTCATCCTAGGCACAGTGTTATCTGTCATGTGAACACACACAACACTCTTGCATTCTTCCCCACCCTATGGTAGCACCTTAAGCAGGTCACTTCACCAAGCTTAAAGTGTCCCCTTGTGAATCACCAAAAAGGGGACGTGCATCCCTAGAAAAAAAGGGGGGGACACAATTTTCATAAAATTTGCATAGGCTGATTTATAGGTACGGATGCACATTTAGAAAAAACTATTATAATTTAAATAGAAATGGAGTAGATCTCAACATAGCGTGGAAGACTGTGACGAGGTGACCTGTGTGCCTTGCTCAGTCTGCTGTCCAGGCGCTAACTGGTGATGGGCAACTTCAAGGCCCAGCTGTCCCTTCTGATGGTTCTTTATCTTTATCCCAGACTTGGACTGCGCAGCCCTTCAAACAGAGGACTGTACTCTGTAAAAGAGGACACCTGGCCACTCTAAGTCTCCTGCATGGCTGGCCAGGTTTATATAAGCTGTGATTATATTCAAAACTCAGTGAGTTCTGCAAGATGAAGGCAGTGAGGCTTTTTAAAGTGTTGGCCCTACGAATGGGGTGGGGTGGGGAGATCTGGTGCTCTGCGTCAGGCAGCAAAATATCTTGGTCTGGCACTGAGGATTACAAGGGAATTACAGTTTTAAAGTAGTTCTTCCTATAGTATGCCCATGTGTTGTTTTATGTAGGTAAAAGACGAATGTAAAGCATTGACTCTTGACTGCTAATAGTTCTGGATCTACTTAGTCCCAGTAATTAGATTTATTTAGTCCCGTTGATTTTAATGGGAATAAAGAGCTGCAAAGGGAAGCTTGCCAGATTAACAGGTTTCTGGATCTCCCACAAATGGCTGCTGTTCCATAAACAATTATTCTTTGAGTTTCAGCATGGTGGAGCTGCCCTCTACTGTTCCGGTTATGTAACACTGCAATTGTTCATTGTTCAGGAAACAATCTGCATAATTTAAAAAAACCCTGCCACAGTTATCTGACGCAGAACCAGATCAATGGCTCACCTATTGTAGCACAGTCCATCTTGCCTAAAAGCAGAATAGCACACAGCTCTCTTTCCTATCCCTGGTACCTGAGATCTTTCAGTTAGAGAAGTGCCAAGGATCAATTGGAGAACCTCACGTATGCTAAGCATTCACCTGTTATTGAGCTATAACCCTTCCAGTAAAGCAAGGGTGGGCAGAAGGTAACTCTGGATGGTAGACTCTTTGAAATCCTCGCTGATTCACTGCAAGTCACCTAAACTCCCAGCTGTTTAACCACCCCAAGACAGCTCGGGGTAACCAGGAGTGAATTTTTGTGTGAAAGGAGTGTGAACTCCACTTAGTTCTGGTGCTCAGAACCAAGTCTTGGGCTCAGAATTCTTTGATTCTAAATGCATGTTTTTTGCATCAGGCTACGGTTGGTGGGTTTTGGGGTTCTAGTAAAAAACAGCAACAACCCCACAACCCCAGCAAAGTAGATTCAGCACACTTGAAGTCTCCCTACCCCTGCACTCCAGTATATGACAAATTTCTCCTGAATGTGTGTAAGTGGGATAGGGCCCTCTGTCCTAAAATGTTAGGAAGGAGTTAGAATCTCTGGGCTTCTCCACATTAATGGAAAATCCCACTGCCTTATCTGGGCTTTCTGCTTCCAGAATCTTTGTGGGATTATGATCAGCTCCAGTACACGGGCGACCATGTAGTTTGAATTGAAGCCTTCCATTTCAGCACTTTTCCGATGTTTTCCTTTAGACAGTGCCTTCTAGTGGCTGAAATGTAGCACTGCAGCGACATTACATGCTACCAATTCTGCGCATTTAAAACAAATACCTGATTTTATCCAGTGTTTTTTACAGTGGGATAAATCTGAAAAAGTGTGGGAAGGGCCCTGGATATCGGCAACATCATGTAATGGACCTGCAAATGTCCATGAATGGCCAATCATGAGTGTGCAATAAACTGCTGGTGTAGAGAAGCCCTATGTCTCGGTAATCAGATCTGCACCTGCTGGAGAATCTCTCACTCTTCAAGACAAAGGATGATATGTTATCTCAGTCAGTGTGTAACAGTGACATTGGGAGTCAAGGAAGGGAGAGAACGGATATTCTGTTCTGGCTCAGGATGCTTCATTGCCTCGGGGGAACATTCATTCCTGCTTTACCTGCTGCAACTAACTGGTGTCCAAGAGGTTTCCTTTCTAGCTCGATAGCAAGACATCATTTCCAATGGGATTCCAACTCCACCCTGCAAGAAACCCACCCCTAGAATACTGTTATTTAATCTCATCAAGAGCCACCTGTGAATTTCTTTCTCTGCCCCCTGCCATCTTGAAGCTTAATATTTTGTGCTGCATTGTTATCAGCTCCCATTTCTGTTACCTTAGCAACTTTCACAAATCTCTTATGGCTCTTTGGTGGCTCCTGAATAGTGGTGCAATGCAGCCAGGGCTCGCAGGGCACACTTTTTGATTAGCAGGGACACTGTCATCATCTGCCACCCCATGCGCCACATGGAATTTCTTGTTTCCTCTGAGCTTAGCTGCAATTTTCCTAGCTACAATGGGTGGGTTCACATGATCATGGAGGGGAAATAAGCTGGTTGCGAGCCAGCTAATTAGCATAATTTCCCTCACTGGCCACGGGTTGTCGTGACATCTGAACCTGGCAAGGGTGGGTGGCTGGGGTGGTTTACAAAACACCCTGAAACCCTAGAACAAGCCATGGGTTTCAGCGTGGTTTGTAAACCATCCCACCCACCCACCTTCCCCAGGTTTGGACATCAGGACAACCTGCATCCAGCAAGGGTAGTTCTGTTAATTAGGCAACTCACGAGCCGCATGCGCATACCTTATTTTCCCTCCATGATCATGTGAACCCAGCCATAATGTTGTTCCCTGTTGTAATGCAATATTGAATGGGCATTTATTTATTTATTTATTTATTCATTCATTCATTCATTCATTCATTTCATTTCTATACCGCCCAATAGCCTAAGCTCTCTGGGCGGTTCACAAAAATTAAAACCAAACACACAATAAAACAATTAAAAATATATAGAACATTAAAACCACAATATAACAATACAACCACAGTAAAATCTAGCAGCAGTGCAGGAGTTTAAAATACAGATTTAAAACAGCAAAGATAAAAATTTAGAAAGCTAAAATGCCTGGGAAAATAAAAAGGTCTTCACCTGGCGCCGAAAGGAATACAATGTAGGCACCAGGCGAACCTCACTAGGGAGCTCATTCCAGAGCCGGGGTGCCACAACAGAAAAAGCCCTCCTCCTAGTAGCCACCCAACTCACTTCCTTTGGCAGGGGCTCACGGAGAACAGCCGCTGATGATGATCTTAAGGTCCGGGCAGGCACATATGGGAGGAGGCGATCCTTCAGGTAACCTGGCCCCAAGCCGTTAAGGGCTTTAAATGTTAATACCAGCACTTTGAATCGGGCCCGGAAATGGACTGGCAGCCAGTGCAGCTGGAAAAGTACTGGCGTAATATGAGCTCGCAGGCCAGTCCCTGTTAACAATCTTGCTGCCCTATTTTGGACCAGCTGAAGTTTCCGGACCGTTTTCAAAGGCAGCCCCACGTATAACGCATTGCAGTAATCCAGACGAGAAGTTATCAGAGCATGGATAACTGTAGCTAGGCTATCTCTGTCCAGATAAGGGCGTAGTTGGTATACCAGCCTAAGCTGATAAAAAGTGCTCCGTGCCACTGAGTTCACCTGTGCCTCAAGTGACAGTTCTGGATCCAAGAGCACGCCCAGAATACGAACCTGATCCTTTAAGGGGAGTGCAACCCCCTCCAGAACAGGTTGAATATCACCTAGCCAGGCAGACGAACCACCCACTAACAGTACCTCCGTCTTGTCTGGATTGAGTTTCAGTTTATTGGCCCTCATCCAGTCCATTACTGTGCCCAGGCCCTGATTCAGAACAGCCACTGCCTCACTTGGTTTTGATGAAAAAGAGAGGTAGAGCTGGGTGTCATCTGCATATTGATGGCACCTCAGCCCACACCTCCGGATAACCTCCCCCAGCGATTTCATGTAGATGTTAAACAGCATGGGGGATAAAATAGAGCCCTGTGGAACCCCATGGCACAATTGCCATGGCACAGAGCAATAATCCCTCAGCACCACCTTCTGGAATTGGCCATCCAAGTAGGAGCGGAACCACTGCAGTGCAGTGCCTCCAACTCCTAACCCAGACAACCTATCCAGAAGGATACCATGGTCGATAGTATCGAAAGCCTCTGAGAGGTCCAGGAGAATCAACAGGGTCGTACTCCCCCTGTCCCTCTCCCGGCAGAGGTCATCCCACAGGGCAACCAAGGCAGTTTCCGTTCCAAAACCAGGCCTGAAGCCTGATTGAAATGGATCTAGATAATCCGTTTCATTCAAGAGTGCCTGGAGCTGTCCTGCAACCACCCGCTCAAGCACCTTGCCCAGGAAGGGGATGTTGGCCACTGGCCTATAATTGTTAACATCCTCTGGGTCCAGGTTAGGCTTTTTCAGGAGTGGTCTAATTACCACCTCTTTTAAAGCGGCAGGCACCACTCCCTCTCTCAAGGAGGAATTTACAACCTCCTGGACCCAATTAAGACCCATAAGCTTTACACACACACCCCTTTTAGTGGCCTTTTCTAAAAACTCTGAAAAATGATTGTTTAACCTTAGGCCAAGAAGGTATAAGAGTAATCATGATAGCAGCATGGGTGCTTCCTTTGGACGGAAGGCGAGGGTCTTGGCAACAAACAAACAAACCCACCTCCCACCAAACTGTTAATCAAGCCCAATTCAAGGTGCTGTTTTTGACCCATAAAGTCTTTGGCTCAGAACCAAAATACCTAATGGAGCACATCTTCTGGTATGAACCTACCCATACACTATGATCAGCATCTTAGGCCCTCCACCAGGTGCCTCCTCTGAGGGAGGTTCGGAGGATAACGATAAGGGAGAGGGCCTTTTTGGTAGTGGCTCCCTGATTATGGAACACTCTCTGCAATGAGGCCCATCTGGCACCAACACTGTCATCCTTTTGGCACCAGGTTAAGATTTTCCTCTACTCCAAGGAATTTGGCAGCATACTATAAGGTTTTGAACAGTCCTAGGATTTCTGTTACTGATTGTTTTTAATTGTTTTTCTATGTAAACAATTTCTATATTATGTTCTATGTTATATTTTTAAAGTTTTAATCTTTTGTAAACTGCCCAGAGAGCTTTGGTTATAGGGTAGTATAGAAATAAATAAATAATGTCTTATTTTTTGATCAAGTAACCTCCCTTGTGGACTGTGGGAATGCTGTGGACATAATATACCTCGACTTCAGCAAAGCTTTCAACAAAGTGCCCCATGATATCCTGATGAGCAAACTAGCTCAAAGTGGGCTAGATGAAACAACGATCTGGTGGATCCACAGATGGCTACAGAATCGGACTCAAAGAGTGCTTATCTATGGGATCTTCTCAAACTGGGAAGTGGTAACGAGTGGGGTACCGCAGGGCTCAGTCCTGGGCCCAGTGCTCTTCAACATTTGTATTAATGACCTGGAGGAGGAGGTGCAGGGAATGCTGATCAGATTTGCAGATGACACAAAACTGGGCGGAATAGCTAATACTTTGGAAGACAGAAACAAAATTCAAAGTGATCTTGACAGGCTGGAGCACTGGGCAGAAAACAGAATGAAATTTAATAGGGATAAATGCCAAGTTCTGCACCCCTACGAAATGCACAGTTACAAGATGGGGGATACGTGGCTCAACAACACTACAAGCGAGAAGGATCTTGGAATTGTGGTAGATCACAAGCTGAGTAAGAGCCAATAATGTGATGTGGCTGCAAAAAAAGGCAAATGCTATTTTGGGCTTCATTAATAGAAGTATAGCTTCCAAATCCCAGCAACTACTAGTTCCCCTCTATTCAGCACTGGTTAGGCCTCATCTGGAGTACTGTGTCCAGTTCTGGGCACCACACTTTAAGAAGGATGCTGACAAACTGGAGACGGTTCAGAGGAGGGCAACAAAGATGATCAGGGGACTGGAAGCAAAGCCCTATGAAGAGAGACTGAAAGAACTGGGCATGTTTAGCCTTGAGAAAAGAAGACTGAGGGGAGATATGATAGCGCTCTTCAAGTACTCGAAAGGTTGTCATAGAGAGGAAGGCCAGGATCTCTTCTCGATCATCCCAGAATGAAGAACACGGAATGATGGGCTCAAGTTACAGGAAGCCAGATTCTGGATGAACATCAAGAAAAACTTCCTGACTGTTAGAGCAATACGACAATGGAACCAATTACATAGGGAGGTAGTGGGCTCTCCCATGCTGGAGGCGTTCAAGATGAAGCTGTACAGCCATCTGTCAGGGATGCTCTGACTTGGATTCCTGCATTGAGCAGGGGGTTGGGCTCGATGGTCTTGTAGGCCCCTTCCAACCCTACTATTCTATGATTCTATGATAAGCATTTAATTGATCCTGGAATGTCTTACGGCTAAGGTTGTTTGTTTTTGAGATTGTTTGTTTGAAGTTGTTTTAGATATATGTTTCCTTTGCGTATATTGTTTATTCATGTGTTTTTATGTAAATAGTTTTTAATCTCTGTATATTGTATTTTTAATGTTTTTAATCTTTATAAACCGCCCCAAGAGCTCCAGCTATTGGGTGGTATAAAAATGTATAATAATAATAATAATAATAATAATAATAATAATAATTATTATTATTATTTCATAGGATTGCGCCCCAAGGGTGCAATCCTATCTGTGTTGAGATGGAAATAAGTCCTACAACTCCCAGCATTCCCCAGCCACCTATTCAAAAGGGGCTGCCTTTTTCTTGGCAGCAGTCCCATGCCTTTTTCATAATGCAAGAGAAAACGGTGCCTATTGTAACATCTTCAGAGAGCGGGGAGGGAAGATGCTGAAATTAAATAAACAAGAACATCAGGAAATGAGTTGGCAAAATAAGAGGCATTTACAGATAAAACATTTCATTAGCTTGCCTGCAGGCTGTATCCTGGAAGGTGGGGAGGAGGATATACTAAGTGAAGATAAAAGGATCCACCAGTTAATCAATAAAAATTAATTTGCAAACCATGAATTATACTATATGGATTTTAATTGGAACTGCTCTTGTGAAAGGGAGTTCTGGGCCAATGACACACATTTCAACCAGCCTCCCCCAATCTGGTGCCCTCCAGATGTGTCAGACTAGAATTCTCAGAATACCCCAGCCAGCATGGCTTGCTGGGGGATTCTGGGAATTGTAGTTCAACACATCTGGAGGGCACCAGATTGGGGAGGCTGTTTTAAGCCATCTGTGCTCGTTTTTGGATTCAAGCACTATATTTAAGTGATAATGGTGAATTCTCTTTTAGCGAGGGTGCTTCCAGACGGGTGGCTCCTAGCAATACCAGTCAAAAGGCATCATGCAGCTATTCCATCTTTCCATCCTTAATGGATGTTTTTGTGGTAAGAAAAAAGATGGAAGAAGTGGTGGGAAAAGACAGGAAGGTTACAAATTCTCTTTAAAATTCCGTGATTGAGGCAGGGCAATTGCACAATAAAAGCCCCTGAAACCATCCGTAGTCAAGACCTAACAGAAAAAAGTTATTGTCATTAAATATCTTCACGATACCACGTGTTTTGAGACAAGGGACTTCTTATTTCTTGGTTAACCATGAGACATGACACAGTGAGACTTACTTCTGAGTAAACATGCATAGAGCTGCATTGTGAATGGATTAAAGCAAGACATTGTTCAGGGATGTTGTTTCACTCTTAAAAAAAAAAAAAAAGATTTAGCCTGCAAGGCAAATACTGACTTGGACTAAGAAAAGCACTGAAAAAGAGAATGAAGAAGGAACAAATGACACTTCCAACTCTTAGAAATGGTAGGGATATAATTTCCAGATTGTAAGTCTATTGGAGCAAAAACAGTAAACAGGCTTGTGGCACCTTAAAGACTTCCAGACTTATTCTGGCATAAGCTTTTGTAGACTATAGCTCACCTCAGCAATGCAGAAAGTGTTACTGAGAGTCAGGTGTTCATACAGTACATATGATGGTGATGGGGAATTGTAAACAGTAAGGTCTATGACCCTGAAACTCTCAGTAACAAACACTTCATTTGCCTGATCAGCTATAGTTCATGAAAGCTTATGTGACAATAAATTTGGCAGTTTTTAAGGTGCCACAAGACTTTTTGAGCATCTCTACAACGGCCTAAAATCCCGCATTTCAAACAGGGTTTTCTGCTTCCATTTTAAATGCAGGATCACAATGGACTCCCTTTACATGTACTCCCCCCCTCCTTTCCCCACTTATCGGAGTCTTCCGTATGTTTTAATATACAGCTGCTAGATGGCGCTGCGGTCTAGTTCCTCTTATTGCGGCTTTTCCTTTTTCACAATGGAACTGAAAGGGAACTCACCTGCTGTAATTTGATAGCTCTTTATCTCTGATCTTTTTACAAATGGGAAAAAAAGGTGAGGGAGACGCCTGGAGGTCATCTAAAGGGCCTGCAAACTTCTGTGAGTAACCAATCTCAATAGCAGGATAAAAGCTCCACATGAGCTCTTTGTTTTTGTATGGATATAAGCTTCTGTGAAACCAGTGGGGCTCATTTCCATTTAATGTACTTGTAATCAGGATGCGAAACGCTTAACACAAGTAGCGACTTGTGTTTATTTGCAGAAGTTTCTTTTAAACAAACACCTTGCGCCACCTTTCCCCTACTACTGCACCCCAATTTCTCTGTCTCTCTCACACACATATCTGGGAGTTACGGTTCTATGCAAGGCAAGCAACTAAGCATATTTGCAGCCCTTAAGAAGGAAACAATTGCCTTACTTTCCAAGGAGAGTAATTACCTCTTTTACCCAATATGCTACAGTGGAAGTTTTTATTTCATTTTTTATTTAAAGGAATTATATCCTGCTCTTTGGGTAAAAACCTCCCAGAGCAGCTGACAAAGTTAAAACAATTAAGACAAGAATAAATAGAGAACACACAAAAAAGAACAAATAGAAAAGAGAATAAATAGAGAATAAATAGAGAAAAAAGAGTAGAGAACACACAAAAAAGCAGCGGCAGGGAGGTCATCATAAGCCATGTTAAAACAACAATAGATAACAATCAGCTTCTTAAAGGTCTGAGCATAAGAACATAAGAGCTTTGCTAGATTAGACCAAAGGCCTTAACTAGTCCGGGATCCTGCTTCCCACAGTGGTTAACCAGATGCCAATGGGAAACCCTCGATCAGCAGTGAGTGCAATAGCCTTCCCCTACTGTTATTCCCCAATGACTGGTATTCAAAGGCATAGGATGTCTTATTATGACATGCCAAGTGATGAACAACGGAAAATGCTCAATGAGAATTAATTAACAATTTGAAGATGCAAATAAGTAAGAAGCAGAAATTGTCATAAAGGGAAGCCCGTAAGAGAGTTCACAGTGAATTCTGGGTAACTGGCATCAAAAATCATTTGTTGAGATGACATCTATCGTATCCAAAGAGGAAATGCTCAGACAAAGACCTATCACTTGGTTCAAAAGGTTATTTGAGTAATGAACAGGTGTGAGATTGTGTTTTCTCAGGTCAAAGTGTAAGATAAGTTTTTGCTTATCAGTTAATATTGTGTATGGTATACACATCAAAAAGCTTGATAAACAGATTTCTAGAAAAATATTTAGATGTTGGCTTAAATAGCAAATTTTGAGAAAGGGGTGATCTTTTCAAAGGTATGATTCAGAATTGATCTTACTTATCTAGCCTGAAAGGTGTATATTCAAGCCTTCTTTTTTTGTATGTTTCCATTTTTAGGAATGTTTAGTAATAATGAGATAATTCAGACTGTGAGCCCTAATTTATGAGACGGTAGATAATATTAGCTATGAGGTAATCTTTACACAAAAAGATCTAAGTATGTGCTGATTTTGGAATGAAGTAGCTTCTTATTGAATGCTCAACAGGCCTGTGTACCTGTCAGCTGAACAGACTATACGAAACTTTGTACATTGATGAGATTATTAGGAATAAAAGGCTAAGAACAGGAAATGCTTAAGAAATACTATTTTCTGTGGAAAAGCTCTTTTCCTTTTTCACAGAGGGAATGCAAGCGGAACACAAGCGGGGTAATTTGATAGCTCATTCTCTCCGATCCTTTTCAAAATGGAATCAAGGTCATTTAGTGCAGGAGACGCCCTGGAGGTTAACAACGTCATCTAAAGGACCTGCAAACTTCAGTGAGTAACCAATCTCAATAGCAGAATAAAAGCTCCATGTGAAGAAGCCCTGAGTGAGCCTTATTGAAGAGAGAGAAGGCTGGTCCAAGACATTTCGCTGGATGAGGTGGACCAAGAAATGGCGCCCCAGCCCACCCTCAGAATTCAGTATACAGAGTACCGAAGGCCAGCCAAGTTACTTTGACAACTAAGGCAGGAAACTCCCAAGCACCTCCCCCCCCAACACACACCGGCAGTACAAATACAATCATAATACGTTAAATAACTCTCAATTTGTTGCCTTTTCATTATATCCCAAACCAGCTGCCTGAGGTAGCTGCCTCATTCTACCTAACAGTTGGGCTGGCCCTGGGGAGAGACTTCCAAAGCCAGGGCACAGTTCTTGCTGTGTGTATGTGAATGAATAGTAGAGGGGTATGCATGGCTAATAAGCCTTTGCCTCCTCTTCACTTTTCCTCTAGGGATGGCAGGCAGGAGAGTTGGAAAACGCCAGCCCAGTACTTCCCATCTCTAGGAGAGGGGGAATTAATCTTTGCATCTCTCCAACCTGCAAACATCTGCAGAAGGGTCAATGCTAAATTCATTCCTTTGTGCATGTCTCCAGAGATGACCAAGCAGCAAGAAATTAAAAGAGAGTAGGGGTTTTTAATACCCTGTCAGGCCATTTATGTGGCTAATATGGACATGGGTGGGCAAGCCACAATGGATGTTAGTCATTTGCGGCACGTTGGTGGCCTGAAAGGTAGATGAGAACCAACACTTTTCCAATTTACAACAGCTTCCTATCTGGCCACTTAGAGGCAACTTTTGTTCATCAAAGTCAGCTGGATGAGCAGCTGCTTACAAGTCTGCTTTAGCCCTTTGGGGGCTACATAGTGAGGCTGGACTGAAGGGAGAAGGCAAAAGTATTCCCTTTTTATTTCTACCCTGTTGATGTTTGTGTGTGTACAGGGTGCGTGTTGCTGTTTGGTTTGTATCTAGAGGCACCTTTTTGTATCTTCCTGTTTAATACCACTGTACATCTCTGCAAGTCACCTGCTTAGATATAATAATTACATGATTATGTTTGCAGCTTGCTAAATACGCTGGAATAATTCTTTGGGAAAGTTTGGTGTATGTATTGCATCTTGTAGGTCATTAACGAACGCCACCCTGAATTTGGCAAGAGATGACCCCGGCACTTTGTAGCTTCTGTTGCCAATCAGAGGAGGTCTCAACACAATCTGGGTGAGCCAGAGTGGAAAGATGAAGGCACCTCTTTCATTGCTCAGCTGGAAATAGAAATCATTCAAAGCAGGGGATGGTGTGGTGCTATCAGGGTGGTATTGGGTTTTTGCTTTATTTGTTTTCCTTTTAATTTTCTTCTGATTGATGATAATTGTACAGGACAACTGCAATTTGTGCAAATAGCTTGCTGTAATTTTAGGGAAAGGTTGGCATTTTCTATTGCCCCAGCCTGCCGAATTACTCGCAGTTATTGAAAAGCATAAACAAACTATACACACACACACACACCATTCTAGGCCTAATTCCCAGTTCATTTCCCAAAGACAGTGATAGTTTTTGTTTTGTGAAATGTGCAAAACTAAATTTGAGTTAATGAGAAACATTTTACAGGAATGCAGCCACATGGTTATATTTAATCACAGTTATCACACCTTTACTTGAAACATCTCCCAGGGTGTAACTTTGATAAACTGTTATTCATTATTCAAATATATTACTAAAAAAGGTGCCTTTGATGTACATTGTGCTTTATGAGATTATCTAAAGAAGATTCCCACTGAAAAGTTGAAGTTAACAAAGTGGACTTCAGGGGTGGTTACCTCCACCTCCAAAATAAATGTATATATCTAAACACAGTGACTTCACCACTTCATTTGGGTGTGTGTGTATTTATGTGAAGTTTATATGTGAAATAGCCTCCCAACTGGAAAATATCCAGATTTCCCCCTAAAGGAAAATAATAGTTTTGAAAAGTTTTATGTGATGTGGTAATTAGTGATGGGCAGCAGTTAAATTAGGGCCGCAGTGGCTCAGTGGTTAAGACGCTGAAATTACATGTAGTTAAATTATTAAACTATTTTTCATGTAGTTGAATGGTAATGGCAAGACGTTTATGAGAAGTAGTTCAAACAAAGTAGTTAAACTAGTCTTGCTGGTAGTTAGCTACTGTAGTTTAGCTATTAATAATTATTTTCATTCATTAGGGGGGAAATCTATTATTTAAATAATAACAGGACTTTTTCAGTGGTGGTGCCAACATTTTTGGAATGCCTTCTTAAGGGAGATCTATTGGACCTTCACCCCGTACTTAAGGAAGTTCCAAAAATCTATAATGTTTAGTGCACTGCTGCTTTCCTGTTTTGTATTTTTGCCTTACGTTTATTTCCAGTTTGACTTGTTGCAGTTTGACTTTTTTCCATTTGTAAGACACTTTGAGTATCATTGATATAGAAAAGTAGTCCCTAAATAAATGAATCACCATCCAAGAGCCTGGTTGATTCTTTCTTGATTCTGCCAATGTTTACTGGTCCATTGGTTCTTAACAATTTCATTATCACACCTAATCATGAACTCAAGTGGTGAGTTCTGCTGAGAGGATTGGAACCAAGGCAGGAAAACTGAAAAGCAAAAGAGAGGTGACAGCATCCTTTGAGGGAACCTTAAGATTTGCAGAAGTATAAAAAGAAAATAAAACCTAAGGGGTATACTCAGTAGCCACAGAATGTTGAGTGCCAGTTGGAAGAGAAAAACAGAAAATAGGGGGATTTAATGGACTATCTTGGAGGAGGACATAGCTGGCTGGATACAATCCTGAACGGGAGCAGTATTTTGCAGGCCTCAGTTATTCCCTCTATTAGCAATGCTCAGGTGTGATTGCTGATCCTTATGTAGCCATAGCAGCAGCGTCCACATACAAGAGGGAGATATCAGAGAAATCCAGGATCAGAGAAATCCAAAGGTCTGCAGAAGTTCATGAAAAATAAATAAATAGAAACAAAACAACAATCGAAGAGGGCAAAAACAAAACCAAACCCCAATATAGCACAATGAGGACTGGGCATGCTCAGTGGCCACAGAAGGCTGAGCATTCATCAGGATGGGGGGATGGAAAAGGGAGAAGTAGCATGGAGTATCATGGAAGAGGGCATAGCTGGCTGGAACCCTGAACAGGCGCACTAGATCGCAGGTTCCACTTGTGCTCTTCTAATACAGAAGCTTGTCTACGGGCACAGATGTGGGAAACCTGGGTTCAAATCCTTACTCAGTTATGGGCTGTGTTAGGTAGCCTCAGAGGAATTACCAGTTCTCTCTCAGCACAAGCTACTACACAGGGTTCTTGTGAGCGGAAATGCTGCTCCAAGCTGCTTGGAGAAAGGGTGGGAGTGGGGGGTGGGGAGGAATAAAACTTAGTGAATTAAATAAATGCCATTTTTAGAAAATCAGGCTCAGCTATGAGCCTCCGACACAACTTTGCTTCTCCTTCTTCCTACAGGAGGTTTACGAGAAGATTGTGTTGTCAGGGGGGCTTTCCCCGATACTCCATCTCTGTTTTTGTTAGTTTAATTTTAATCATCTCTATTGAAACCCCAGAGGCTATAAATTAAAGATGGCTGTTACGAAGAGCTAAGCAAATTGACTTTGCTTTCTTGTTTATCCAATCCCCCCCCCTTTCCCTCTGAATCAGCATTCTCTTGAGCTGTAGAACTTGCCGAGGCATTTCTCCAAGGTTGCATTTTTAGTTTTGTTGGATTGCAACAATTAGCTCCATGCACATTGGCCTATTTTCTGGTATTTCACCTGCGGCTGGCCCGGGGGCTTTTCTTGCCCTGTGAACACTAGAGACTTGGAGCAGCCAATGAGATTTCTTTTACAAGGACCACCTTCTCTTGGTGAATAGTTGCTTTCCACGCTTCAGTCATGTCTTGCAATATGTTCTAGTGCGTTCCTGAGAGCACTTCAGTGAAGATACAACGATTTGGGCAGGGTGTGTGTGTATTCCATTTTCGTTATGAGATGCGTAAAAAAGAAAAGATTAGAAATTTGGCAGGGGCACAGTGGGAGGGGATGAAGAGAATATGATACTATGAGGGTGCAATCCTATGCATGTTTAGACAGAAACAGTCCTACAATTCCCAGCTTTCCTGAGTAAAAACATGCATAGGAGTATGCCCTGAATTACTTTTATCTCAGAACTAATGTTGGTACAATCATTTAAAATAAGGCTTTAAAACATTGTTACTTCTATGTTTCTTCCTCCCTAGATCCCTGTGAATCCTGGGAGGGACCAAGTACAATTTGGGGGGGGGGGCAGTATGAACTTGTAACATGGGCCCCCTCCCACATACATGTCACAATCCCATCCAATTATTCCCATGAGTCATGAAAGAAAAGTTTGTGTCATATGCTACATTTCTGAAATGGCCCAAACTAGGGCTTTCCCCCCCTTCATGGATCACTGCCTTGTTGTGGTGAAGGGGCTTGCGTAACTCAGTGAAGACATAAGCTATGCCGTGCAGGGCCACCCAAGACAGACAGGTCATGGTGGAGAGTTCTGCAAAATGTGGTCCACTGGAGAAGGAAATGGCAACCCACTCCAGTATTCTCGCCAAGAAAACCCCATGGAACGTATCACAAGGCTAAAAGAGATGACGCTGGAAGATGAGCCCCTCAGGTCGGAAGGTGTCCAATATACTACTGGAGAAGAGCAGAGGGAATTTCCAAGTAGTGCCAGAAAGAGTGAAGCAGCTGGGACAAAGCCGAAAGGACACTCAGCTGTGGATGTGTCTGGTGGTGAAAAGAAAGTCCGACGCTGTAAAGAACAATATTGTTTAGGAACCTGGATTGTAAGATCAATGAATCAAGGTAAGTTGGAGGTGGTCAAACATGAGATGGCAAGACTGAACATCGACATCTTGGGAATCAGCGAACTAAAATGGACAAGCATGGGCGAATTTAATTCAGGTGACCATTATATCTACTACTGTGGGCAAGAATCCCGTAGAAGAAATGGAGTAGCACCCATCATAGTCAACAAAAGGGTGGGAAAAGCAGTTTTGGAGCACAATCTCAAAAATGATAGAATGATCTCAGTACGAATCCAAGGCAAACCATTCAACATCACAGTAATTCAAGTCTATGCCCCAACCACTGAGGCCGAAGAAGCTGAGGTTGATCGGTTCTATGAAGACCTACAACACCTTCTAGAACGAACACCAAAAAAAGATGTCCTCTTCATCATAGGGGATTGGAATGCTAAAGTAGGAAGTCAAGAAATCACCGGGATAACAGGCAAGCATGGCCTTGGTGTACAAAATGAAGCAGGACAAAGGCTAATAGAGTTTTGCCAGGAGAACACCCTGATCATAGCAAACACTCTTTTCCAACAGTACAAGAGGCGACTCTACACATGGACATCACCAGATGGTCAATATCGAAATCAGATTGATTATGTACTTTGCAGCCAAAGATGGAGAAGCTCTACACAGTCAGTAAAAACAAGACCTGGAGCTGACTGTGGCTCAGATCATGAGCTTCTTATCGCAAAATTTCAGCTGAAATTGAAGACCGTAGGGAAAACCACTAAACCATTCAGGTATGTCCTAAATCATATCCCTTATGAATATACAGTGGAGGTGAGGAATAGATTTCAGGGATTAGACCTGATAGACAGAGTGCCTGAGGAACTATGGACGGAGGTCCGTAACATTGTTCAGGAGGCAGCAACTCAATCCATCCCAAAGAAAAAGAAATGCAAGAAAGCAAAGTGGCTGTCTGAGGAGGCTTTACAAGTAGCTGAAGAAAGAAGGGAAACGAAAAGCAAAGGAGAAAGGGGAAGATATATCCAACTGAATGCAGAGTTCCAGAGAATAGCAAGGAGAGACAAGAAGGCCTTCTTAAATGAACAATGCAAAGAAATTGAGGAAAACAACAGAATGGGAAAGACTAGAGATCTTTTCAAGAAAATTGGAGATCTCAAGGGATCGTTTTGTACCAAGATGGGCATGATAAAGGACAAAGAAGGCAGGGACCTAACAGAAGCAGATGAGATTAAGAAGAGGTGGCAAGAATACACAGAAGAACTATACAGGAAAGATCTGAATGTCCCTGATAGCCATGATAGTGCAGTCACTGAACTTGAGCCGGACATCCTAGAGAGTGAAGTCAAGTGGGCCTTAGGAAGCATTAGTAACAACAAAGCTAGCGGAGATGACAGTATTCCAGCTGCGCTATTTAAAATCCTAAAAGATGATGCTGTTAAAGTGCTGCACTCAATATGCCAACACATTTGGAACACTCAACAGTGGCCACAAGACTGGAAAAGGTCAGTGTACATTCCAATTCCAAAGAAGGGCAACGCCAAAGAGTGTTCAAACTAACGCACAACTGTGCTCATTTCACATGCCAGCAAGGTTATGCTCAAAATCTACAAGCTAGGCTTCAGCAGCATGTGAATTGAGAACTACCGGAAGTACAAGCGGGGTTTCGAAGAGGCAGAGGAACTAGAGATCAAATCGCCAACATTCGCTGGATCATGGGGAACGCAAGAGAATTCCAGAAAAATGACTATTTCTGCTTTATTGACTATGCTAAAGCCTTTGATTGTGTGGATCACAACAAACTGTGGCAAATTCTTAAAGAGATGGGAGTACCAGACCACCTTACCTGTCTCCTGAGAAACCTGTATGAGGGTCAAGAAGCAACAGTAAGAACCGGACGGACATGGAACAACTGATTGGTTCAAAATTGACTGGTGACTGTAGCCATGAAATTAAAAGATGCTTGCTCCTTGGGAGGAAAGCTATGGCACACCTAGACAGCATAGTAAGAAGCAGAGACATCACCTTGCCGACAAAGGTTCGTATAATCAAAGCTATGGTTTTCCCAGTAGTAATGTATGGCTGTGAGAGCGGGACTATAAGGAAGGCTGAGCGCTGAAGAATTGATGCTTTCGAACTGTGGTGCTGGAGAAGACTCTTACGAGTCCCCTGGACTGCAAGGAGGTCAAATCAGTCCATCCTAAAGGAAATCAACCCTGACTGCTCATTGGAAGGACAGATACTGAAACTGAAGCTCAAATATTTTGGCCACCTAATGCGAAGAGAAAACTCCCTGGAAAAGACCCTGATGCTGGGGAAGATTGAAGGCAAAAGGAGAAGGGGACGGCAGAGGATGAGGTGGCTAGATAGCATCACCAATGCAATGAATATGAACTTGAGCACACTCCGGGAGCGAGCGGAGGACAGGAAGGCCTGGCGTGCTATGGTCCATGGGGTCACGAAGAGTTGGGCACAACTTAATGACTGAACAACAACAACAGGTCTTTTCTACTATGCCTCCCCCCACCCCCGGTTTTTGCTCTTTTTTGTTTAACATAACATCCAGCATAAAGAAGAGTCCAACAAAACTTGCTGACCCAATTTTGTAATTTTATTTTTCTAAATAGACCCATTTATTTAAAAATGTTATTCGTCTGGCCTTTTTCACTGCAAACTCATGAACTATCACCACAAAGTCAATTTATCTTGCAAGTTCACACTCGATAGACAAAATAGCTAGGTGAGCTAGGGTGCAATCCTATGCATGTTTAGACAGAAAAAAGTCCTACAACTTCGAGCATTCCTCATCCAGCATGTCCTTAACTGTCCTTGCTTCACAGTGGAACTCCTACAGTTTTTGATGAGTGCTAGCTTGCTAAAACTTCATACATAAGTGGCCATCCTAATAAATATCCTCAAGCAGGATCTACACTTTCCCCTCAGCTGGTTTTCTCATTGTAATGGGATTGCAGTCTGGGTTGGGTCCCATTTGATCTCTAGGCCCATAAAGTGTACCCTCCCACTTCACACATTGGTGTACACCTAAGATAGGGATGGGCAACTTGGGGGGGGGGCCTGGGGGCCATTTTGGAGGCTGCAGTCTGTGGGGGGGATCCTCCCCAAATGGTTTTACTTAATTTTTTAAAGGAAAAAAATGGCATCTGTACCATTATGAAGCATCAAAGGGGTCAAATTTAGCTTGCTTGCTTTGGGCGATCTGTAGTACCATGAGCACCATTTTTCCTCATTCTTTTTTAGATTTCTTTTGGGGTACCTGGCAAATTCAGAAGGGCAGTGGGGGCTACATGCAGTCTATGTGTTGCCCACCCCTGATGGAAGATGTTTTAAATGTACACCTATGACATAATGACCTTGTTTGCATGACACGATAAATCATGGTGGGTTGTCACCATGGGATTGTTTCAAGGTTGCTAGTTGTGACATCTGAACCCTGAGCAGTTTTTTTCCATTGTGGATTATTTTCCACAAACAAGCCACCCTGAGAACCCATGGCTTGTTGGGTTGTTCAGTGTGGCTTGTTTCCACTGTGGCTTGTTGTGACGTCTGAACCCAGCAGGGCAACTTCATTGTGGGTTGTTGGGTACAGCTTGAGAGCCTCATGGCAACAGTGGCAAACCCCTGCCACTTGTTACGATCTCACCAGTGGTGCCGCCATCCTCCATCATCCCTTGTCAGTGCCTTCCACCCAGGACTCCTAAAAATTGAGAAGAAAGGACACTGGAGAGTGTCCCAAGCAAGTTCTCAATTTATTTATTTTTTTGAAAAAAATTGGTCTTGCACATGTGTGCACATTTGAAAGTTGACAGCTATGAAATGTTTGTAATTTTCTCCTCTGCTTTACTGTTCTGCCATGAAATTTGCATATATTTATCGATCCCACTCACTGCTCTGCCTTGAAATTTGCATATCTTTACTGATCCCACTCACTGCTCTGCCATGACATTTGCATAATTTACCAATCCCACTTACTGCTCTGCCTTGATTTGCGTATCTTTACTGATCTCCTCATTCCCTGCCCTGTGTGGAAATTTGCATATCTCTACTGATCTCTGTCACTGCTCTGTAACCCACATGTATATCTGACAGCTAACAACGGAGACCAGTGGAGGGAAGCAACAAGCACAAAGGGGTGTGAGGAGAGTCGAAACTGGCTGGTGCCTGCAGGAGAAGGAGCTTTTTGAGTGGGTATAATTACTTCAGCAGTACCTGAAGCAGCCTTTTTTTTTTTTAAAAAAAAGGGTGTTCCAGGGCAAGTGCCTGAAGGGGAGGATGAAACTGACAAAGACATCGACAAGAGGGGGTTATTGGGATGCTGGGCTAAACAGCAGACAAGCAGTCTTGCACACTTGCACAAGACACCACATTTTAAAAAAAGTTTGTGAACATAGGTTTGCATGTTCATAAGGGCTCAGAAAATCATATGCATTTGGCGACCTGATGTGAGAGGGTGGGAGTTTCCTTGTGAGCTGGCAACCCCAATGGACCAATTGCAGAAAGGGTGCTGATGCAGGGAATGAGAAAATGAGGATTTCTGCTGCAAAGGTGCCTGGGATACATGTCAGGAGGGGGCAGGAGGACTAAAGGGGAAACAACCCATGGCAAGCTGCAGTGTGCCCGATCATCTGTTGGGAGTGATGTAGATTATTGAGCGAGCAACCAACCCATGGTGGCTTATCTTCAGAGTGGCTTAGCATGATGTGCGAACGTGCCCAATGTGTGTGAAGGTGACAAGTCTATGTATCATATAGATACACTTACCAGGGAGCTGGGATTGTCTGAACCTCCCTGAGTGTACAGTTTGTGGCAAACCCAAGTTTACAACTGCAAAATGTCTGAAGATTTTATTTTATTTCTTTAATTTCTATACTGCCCAATAGCTGAAGCTCTCTGGGCAGTTCACAAAAATTAAAACCACAAGGTGCAGCATAAAACAATATCATGGCCCTCAGAAACGGCATACTCCGGTGCTGCTCTCTCACGTCCATCATAACAGTGGCAAAAGCCCCACTGCTAAACAAGCACCACATTTAGAGTTTAGTAACAACCTTACCTGTGTCCTTAGAAACCTGTACAAGGGTTAAGAAGCAACAGTAAGAACCAGACATGGAACAACTGATTGGTTCAAAATTGGGAAAAGAGTACGACAAGGCTGCATATTGTCGCCCTGCTTATTTAACTTCTATGCAGAGTATATCATGAGAAACGCCGGGTTGGATGAATCACAGGTCGGAATTAAGATTGCCGGGAGAATTATCAACAACCTCAGATACGCAGACCATACCACCCTAATGGCAGAAAGCAAAGAGGATCTAAAGAGCCTCTTGTTGAGGGTGAAAGTGGAGAATGCAAAAGCTGGTTTGAAACTCAACATCAAAAAAACAAAGATCATGGCATCTGGCCCCATCACTTCCTGGCATATGGAAGGGGAAGAAATGGAAGCAGTGACAGATTTTACTTTCTTGGGCTTCCAGATCACCGCAGACGGTGACTGTAGCCATGAAATTAAAAGACGCTTGCTCCTTGGGAGGAAAGCTATGGCAAACCTAGACAGCATAGTAAGAAGCAGAGACATCACCTTGCCGACAAAGGTCCGTATAATCAAAGCTATGGTTTTCCCAGTAGTAACATATGGCTGTGAGAGCTGGACTCTAAGGAAGGCTGAGCGCCGAAGAATTGATGCTTTTGAACTGTGGTGCTGGAGAAGACTCTTACGAGTCCCCTGGACTGCAAGGAGGTCAAATCAGTCCATCCTAAAGGAAATCAACCCTGAGTGCTCATTGGAAGGACAGATAATGAAGCTGAAGCTCCAATATTTTGGCCACCTAATGCGAAGAGAAAACTCCCTGGAAAAGACCCTGATCCTGGGAAAGACTGAAGGCAAAAGGAGAAGGGGACAGCAGAGGATGAGATGGCTAGATAGCATCACCGATGCAATGAATATGAACCTGAGCACACTCTGGGAGAGAGCGCAGGACAGGAAGGCCTGGCGTGCTATGGTCCATGGAGTCATGAAGAGTCAGACACGACTTAACGACTGAACAACAACAACAACAACTTGAAAGCTCCCTGACTAGATTCTCTCTCTCTTTCTCTCCATTTTACCAAAGAGAGTGTTTAGGCTAAGTGAGACAGCAATTTTGTAGGATAAGCAGCTGTCTGCAATGCCGGCGCTTCAGCAAAGACACTGTATGGGAAGTGGTTTAGGAAGAACATTCACAGCAAAGAACAGATCAGATGATGGGCTTATTGCTGTGATTCATTTGGCACTGGCAGAGAGCTCTTCCCTGTTGGCTACCCCCCCCCCCCGGCCCTGCTCTCTTCTGTTGTCAGCTCAGCTGGAACCACAATATCAGCTCTCTGCTGATATATGTTATTGGCTGCAGAGGGTCTTTCCACTATAAAAGAAAGGAGCTGTGATTTATTTTTGATTCGCTTTGGAGAGAGAGAGAGAGAGAGAGAGAGAGAGGCAGGCCGGTTCTTGTGGTTATCGTTCATAATTTATAAATAGCCCTTTCTGCTGTTATAAAAGCGCTTGGAGAAGCCAACAAAGCCTGGCTCCTCCTTGTTTTCCTGCATCTTCCTCAGCTCGGTGACAGCCAGGCACCGCAGATTCATCTCCCGCTGGCTCCCTGCTGCACGCCTGGGCTACAGACACAGTGTCTTTGGTGACACACCAAGCCGGAGGGAAGGGGGACTGTCATTAGTCATGCTGCACAGAGTGGGCCACCAGAGATTTATATAACGCCTTCCAAACTTTCAGCCATCGCAGTGAGCGGAGTGACAAATAGTTATGGCAGTCTGAAACCGTGCTTGGGGCCACTTATGTTTCGCAATGTTCTAGGCAGCTGATAAAAAGATAAAAATAAATGGTCTGGAAAGGATTTCCACTGCTGTTTCACAGCAACAGCATTTCTACAATCACCCTATACCTGCTCTTTACTGAAGGGTTCCAGTTTCTCAAAATCACACATATAAAGATACAGAGATGGTGAGTATGTGTTTTGTTACCCAAGTCTGGTTATTCTGAGGTAACAACCTCATCAAATAAAAAAGTAAACAAAAAACTAAAAAAAAATGATAAAAATAAACAAATAAAAATAAATAAAATAAAATAAAGAATACAATAAAAAAGCTTCACCCTCCCTTCTGACTATGGGCATCTGTATACCAGCCTAAAATCTTGCATTCTGCTTCTGTTTTAAATGGAGGATCACAATGACAGCCATCTGTCAGGGATGCTTGGACTCGGATTCCTGCATTGAGCAGGGGGTTGGACTCGATGGTTTTGTAAGCCCCTTCCAACCCTACTATTCTATGATTCTATGATTCTACGACTCCCTTTTTCATGTGCTTCCTTTCCCCCCACCCCTTCCCTCTCCTTCTCCCTGTATTTGAGTGTTCCATTATCTTTCATTGATCTCGCTCCTCTTCTTGCCACTTTTACTCTTTTCACGGAGGAAACTGAAGCGGAACACACAGGGTAATTTGATAGCTCATTATCTGTGATCTATTTAAAAACAGAACAAAGGGCATTTAGTGGAGGAGATGCCTTGAATGATCATGGCGTCATGTAAAGAGCCCGCAAACTTCCATGAAGGAGCATTCTCAATCGCAGGATAAAAGCTCAGTGTGAAGGAGCCCTGTGTCAGGTTGTTCACAGTTCAATGAACTCTACTCAGAAGAGAAAACAAACCTACAGAAGAGTTTACACCATGAGCGGGTTCACATGATGACTGGCTAGCAGTGTGGTTTTAAGAAGCCACATGGCTTGCAGCACATGCTGGCCACCATTATGAATATTCAAGCCATGCTGGGTGGTCACTGTAGCTTATTGTGTCATGAGAACCAGGGCATGGTGGCGTGTTGCTGTGGGTAACACCCCAGAACCCTACTGTAGCCCAAGGGTTCTGGGCAGCTTCTTAACCATGGTAACAAGCCATTCAACCCAAGTTCGCATGACACAATAAGCCACAGCAACTGCCTGCTGTTGCCTAAATATTCACAATGGTGGCTGGAACATGCCACAAGCCACCATGGCTTTTAAAAACCATGCTGCCAGCCACCAATCATGCTGATTGGCTCAATCCCTTATCTCAATGTGATTCAAGGAGCCCATCACTCAGTGGTCAGGTTCGTGTTTCGTGTACAGGAGGTCCCAGATTTACTCCCCCCATATCTCCAGTTAACAACATAAGAACATAGGAAGAGACATGCTGGATCAGACCAAAAACCTATTTAGTCTGGCATTCTGTTCTCACAGTGGCAAACCAGATTCCTTTGGGAAGCCTACAAGCACAACATAAGTGCAAACAGAATCCGCCTGCTCATCTTCCCCGGGAACTAGTATTCAGAGATACTATATATTCAGAGGCATACGCTGTCTGTTTGTCTCTGTGCCATCTCATCTCTCTCCCCCCTTTGTAGGGTGGCCAAGTGTCCTATTTTACATAGTCCTCTATTTGAAGGGCTGCCAGAGAGCTATCCTCTACAAAAGAACATAAGAAGAGACATGCTGGATCAGACCAAGGGTCCATCTAATCCAGCATTCTGTTAACACAGTGGCCAACCAGCTGTCGACCAGGAACCCACAAGCAGGACACGAGAGCACCTATTTTTGAAGGTGTCCTCTATTTGAGGGGCTGTTCAGTCCAAGTCCAGTTTAAAGATAAAGAGCCATCAGAAGCAAGAGCTGGGCCTTGATGGTGCCCATCAACAGCATCTGGACAGCAGACTGAGCAAGGCACACAGGTCATCCTCTCACAGTCTTCCATGCTATGGTGAGATGTACTGTATTTATTAAATATAATTAATATATTTTAATATAATAATTAAATATAATTAAATATAATTATTTAAATTATAATAGTTATTTCTAAATTTGCACACACACACACACACACATATATATATATATATACACATGCACATATGCAAATTGTATGCAAATCAGTGGCCTCTTTTGTTCTCTTTTTTGGTGATGCATGTCCTCTTTTTTTGGTGATTCACAAGTGGCCCCCTTACCTCTGTGCCAACCCACCTGCAACTAGGCCAAGGGCCCTCTCTAGACAGTAATGTATATTTCTTCACTTACTTCAAAATGCAGCAAGACACCCCTGCTGTGTTTGGGGGCCATCTGCTGAGAAGGGACCTTGCATTTTGCCCCAAAGTTCTGCCCTAATGGCACCACTGGATACTAAGGAGACTAGCAAAGTGGTATTTCCAGGGTCTCTTAATTTGACATGAGGGCATTAGGGAGAAAGTGATGGAAAGGCCAAAGCAATGGATGCAAAGAAGACACTGAGTATATAGACAAGGAACAGTAGACTGCAAGATAGTTTCAGATTGTTGGTCAGAAAGCCTAGCTTGAATGGGGATTTCTCTACTGATATACTCCTGTCTCTAAATCTCCCTTTTATTTTAAATAAATCATGTTTCAGATCCCAATAGCATCTAATTATTTCTGTGAAATAGCTATCATACGTAGTTGAGGCCACAAGTAGCTATATGCCCTTTTCTTCTCCGGAGAGGACTAGAAACAAACATTTATTGACAGAGTTCACTTGCAGACTTTCCCTTATCAGATGGCACTACAAAGGAAAGCCTCACTGTGCACAGTGCAGCTGCATGAACATCTAGAGTTTTCATTATAGCAGTATATTTTTTCCTGCAGCTGTAGTAACAGCTTTCTAATGTATGCTATAGATGGATTCTGCCAGATATCAAATGGAAAGTTTTGCTTGCCAGAACAACAAGCGTAATGTAATGTTTATAAAGCACATTTCAAACTCATCTGGAATCACAACAGCTAAACATTTTCAGTGTTTCTTCGGCTGCGATTTCAGACGCATGTCTCATTGTGATCAGTGGGCTTCCTTGTAAGTAAGTGTGCTTAAGATCAGGATGTGCTTATTAATATCGTCCCAAACCCATTGTGATAGAAGTGACTTGGAACCCAGTGACAAAAGCAGGATCAAAAGTGTCCCAGTGAAATGGCAGATAATAAGCTCCGAAGCTACACCACAGGTTGACCTCTACCAAGCACAGAGTGGAATATAAATGGAGTCTTAAGGGACTAGAGCAATCTGGGAGAGTTAGAAGAAGGGCTGTGCACCACCTCAGTACGAAGTCCAAATAATGAGGCTAAGTGGGCTGATTCAGAGGTGCCTCGTCGTGATACGAAGCGGATCAGACCAGCACTGAGGTGCTCCAAAGTGAAGCAGCTCCTCCATGAAGTGCCTCGTCCACCTTGTATATTCGGAGCTCTTCTTATACCTTCTGAGCAGCACAGACAGGCTGTCTCCAAAATGTATAGAATTATGAACAATCATGTGGAGGGGCAGGAAGAGGAGGAGGGAGGGAGCTTTGCTGTGAGTCAGCCTCCGTTTGCTCATTGTGAGAGAGGTGGTGTTACTGGAGAGGAGAGGACTGTCTGAACATTATTTGGCTAGAGTGGTGGTCTCCAAAGTGGGGTGCACACATCCTGGGGGCGCGCATGAGATGATCCACTGGGGTGCGCGAGCTGCCTGATAACTGAGCAGCCTCCCGCTGCCCTGACAAGCTGCCATTGTGTGTAATGATGGTGGTGGTGGCAGCGGAGGCAGCAGCAGGAGGGGATGGGACCTGAGAGGGAAGCTCCATGGCATTTCTCTCTCTGATTTAGGGATGTCAGAGAATTCCGCCACAGATTCCAGTGAGGCCGGATTCTTTAGAAAGAATCCCTCGGAATCCGTGGCGGAATGGCCTCTCCCCCCCCGCCACCCCACGGAATCCCCCCGGGACGGAGTGTACCTGGAGGTGGAGGCAGCGTCTCCGGAGGGTCTCCCGGCCGCTGCCAGGCTGCTGCGGCCGCAAATGGCAGCTGTCGTAGTGGCTGCCATTTGCGTGGCCGCTTTTCTTCGTGATAGGCCACGTAAATACTTACGTAGCCTATCACGGCAAAGAGCAGGGGTGCAAATGGCGGCCACTATGCCATTTGTGCCCCTGCTCTTTGGTGTGATAGGCTACGTAAGTATTTACGTAGCCTATCATGAAGAAAGGTGGCCACGCAAATGGTGTAGCGGCTGCCATTTGCAGCCGCAGCAGCCCAGCAGCAGCTGGAATTCCGGCTGCAGCCGGCCCTGGTGCCTCCCCCCCCCACGGATGCCCCGGAATGGAGCAAGGTAAGCCTTTTGTACATCCCTACTCTGCTCCAGTGCTAGCCACTGGGAGCAACTGGCCCAGTCTCTGCCAGGCACGGTAGAGGAAGCCTTAATCCTTCCCTCTCTCCTTTGGTAGAACGAAGCCTAGAAGAAAGCGTATGCTATGGGGACTGGGTCAAATGAAGATCCATAACATGAAAAAGGGATCCTCTTGACTTAATATGATTTTTGAAGAGCAAATCCCCCAGACCACCAACTTCTCACAGAGCACTTCTGCCTCCACAGAATGAACCAGAAAAATAATGGCTCTGCCACTCGCGGGAACAGACACAGCGCAAAAGCAGGGGAAAATGGCTCCCCCCATTCCCTGGAACAAGATGGCTGCTGGCACATGTCCAGAGGGCCTGGAACTGGTGGTGGTGGTGGCGGCGGCAGCAGCCCGCCCACATTGGCAGGAGTTGGCCTCCAACCGGGCGCCTCCCTCTTCCCAAGGAACAGAGAGAGCACAGCTGGAAGCCAACTCCTGTCCTCATGCCTGTCAGCGGTTGGCGGGCTGCTATGGGCAGCGTTTTCCCCGGCAGCAGCTCCCCTGGTGGCAGCACCCCCTCCCCCAAGGAACAAGGGCCCAGGTAAGGAGCTGGGGGCTGGGCAGTGTGCTGGGGGGGGGGGGCAAAGTGGGATTCGGATGTCCAAATCCCGCTTCAGCTTTGTAGGCTGAGGCGGGTCGCCCTCCCCCCGCCCAATCAGCCCAAGCTGAATCAGGCCCACCTCGGAAGCCCCAAAGTGGCTTCCGAGTTGGATCGGGGGGGTCCATGCACAGCCCTAGTTGAAGCAGCAGAGGACTTCAGTAATGTTTAGTTCTCCTTCCCTGTTATCAGTGGAGGCTGGTGGCTCCAGTGTCAGAGGGGCAAAGAATCCGCTCCAGATTTTAATCAGAACCAGTCAGAACTCGGTGCTTTGCAAGGTGCTTTGCTTCACACCTTGGGCAGCTCCTTTAGAGTTCTAACTAGTTCTGACTGAAACCTGGAGCGTTTCTCCCTCTGACATCGGAGCCACCAGCCTCTACTGCCTGTTATATTGGAAAAGTAATGTGTAAAGCAGCTTTGCTGAAGTATAAAGCAGAGAAATATCCATGCTGGCTGGGGAGGATGATAGGAGTTGCAGTCCAACACATCCAGAGGGCAGCAGGTTGGGAAAGCCAGTAGTTGTAAGGGAAGTTACATGATCTTTGGAGAGTTCAGTTTAGGACAGGAGTGTTGAACCTCTTTCAGCGCGAGGGCCAAATTCCGTTTTGGAGAAGCTCTCGGGGGCCACATTCTAGTGGTGGATGGGGCCAAGGAGGAGGGGCCACAACACAAAAGAATACCAGCCTATTGTAGCTTTAGGGTGCAATCCTATGCATGTTTAGACAGACAAAAGTCCTACAACTCCCAGCATGCCTCAGCCAGCATGGCTGCCTGGGGAATGCTGGGAGTTGAAGGACTTTTTTTTCTTTCAGGGACAGCACCCTAAAGCTATTACCGCCAGACACTAAGCTGTAGGAGAGATATTTCAGCCCTTTAGAATGGGATGGGCTGAAACGTTCAAAAGCCAGGAAGCCCCCCCAAATGACTGGCAATTGGGGAAAAGGGAGTGGGTGCAGGGGAAGTGGGTGAGGCCATCTAGAGAACTCTGGAAGGCTGGATTGGAATTCTGGGGTGGGGTGGGGGCTGGATTTGGCTTGCAGGCCTGAAGTTCTGCACCTCTGGTGTAGGAGGACCAAACAGACTGAAGACAATGTCACCAAAATGTGCTAAGGACATTTATTGGGTTAAAACAAAACAGGGCTTATGTTCCCTTTTTCACTGTAATTATTTTGTATTTTAGTATACTTTGTTGTTAGCCATCTTGGGAAATGGAAATGGTGTTGGAAAGCCTAGTGTGACTTACACCAGAGTTGCTTTATATAGAGAAAAGCATGGCAACACAGTATTTAGAATTGGAGGCAATAAACACAGGCTAGATCCAGTTTAGAAGAAGTTCAAAGTTCAAACTTACTTTATTAGTGCTTTTATACACATCGTCAGAGAAGGCTCTCTAACACTGTTTAACTACAAGCGCCCCTAAAGCTGGGTGCATGAGTGTAAGTAAGCGAAGGCATGAGAGATGGTTATTTGCTTCCTCTCTGGAGAGACTGTCTGGTGCTTCCTTGTTGCAGAGCCAGAGGAAGAAGGAAGAGGAAGGGGAAGGAGCAGGGAATAGGAACTGATCAAGCTACAGGCCATTCTCTATCACCCCCTAGTGTTTGGAAGCATGCGGAGTTGTTCCTATTATCCAACAAATGAATGGCTCATCGTGAAGGATGTATTCCAGAATCAGAGGTGGCATGCCTCTCTGAATACTAGTTGCTGAGGACCAACAGCAGGAGAGAGCTTTCCCCTCTCATGCCCTGCTTGTGGGCTCCCCATAGGCATCTGGTTGGCCACTGTGGGACTAGCCTTTGTTCTGATCTAGCAGGACTCTTCTTACATAGTTTGAAAGGCAGCATATGCATTTATACATTTAAGAAACAAACAGATACTTTACGCTGCTGTTTTCCAATGGTGCTGTGTGGAAGACAGTGGCCTTTAAACAAGGTGTGCACAAATTGCAAATTCTATTGAGGTGACCCTGACTGCTGCTTATTCAAGGCTTTGGGGAAAGGATCAGGTAATAGAAATAGAAGAGGAAGTTGCATGTTGGATCAGTGCTGTGTCTTTGCCTTTGTGCTCTGGGTGGAGTCTCTCACAAAGTCAAAAACAGGCGATGGTCACTTCAGAGTGCTAGTTGCTTCCTCAGGTAAAGGTGATGCCACACAAGCAGAGCCAAAGAAAGATCATGGTAAGTGCTTGTGAGATGCAAGGATAGATTAAAGGGGTTTGCTCTGCTATGAGCTCCTATAGCTAGACTCTTCCTACTTGTCATAGAACCATGCTGGAAATCCCCAGCCATTTTAGTTGTTTATGCTTGTAGCAAAACCCTCTTTCTTAGACCACCTTTATTTGATATTTGTGACTTTTCTCCCGATACAAAGCTACTTGAAGGTGGAATGAGAAAGTATTATGTACTTCCATATCTCAGCTGGAGGTATGGTATCTAGCAATCTGGCCTCACCTGCGCTCAGTAGGTGCAGAAGTTACTCTTTCTAGCCTACT
Organism: Heloderma suspectum; assembly: GCF_057233095.1. NCBI lineage: Eukaryota > Metazoa > Chordata > Lepidosauria > Squamata > Helodermatidae > Heloderma > Heloderma suspectum. The sequence continues at coordinate 38,181,825 of NC_139460.1, read as the reverse complement.
GGTTTCAAAAACAAAAACAAAGTTTTTAGCCAACGTCATCATATCCCTCTCATACATCTTGCTGCCCAGAAAATTTGGCTTAAGCTACAAGTTTGGGACAAATACCAGTCACTATGAATATAGTCTATGCTAGTCTTTTCTGAATCTTCGAGAGAACTATATTACCAGATCTAAAGTGCCAAGTTCGGTGATTTCTATGATTTGTCCTAATAGTTCAGTAATGACCTTCTCATGGGCCAAATAATAAAGTTGGTGCCCAAATTTCCACCTGGCCCAGCAGCCAATCAGGCTTTGGCTATGTTAGGCAAGTGCAGTTCTATGGCTTTTTGATGCATAGGTTAAGAAAGCCGACCCTCTGGCAAGGGCGAGCAGAAGATAGATCTCCAGATGTTGGAACTTCTGCTCCCAGAAGCCCCTGCCAACATGGGCAATGGTCAGGAATGCTAGGAGTTGAAGTTCAAAACATCTGGAGATCTACTTTCTGCCCACCCTTGCCCTATGAGCCTTTAACCCCCTTAAGAGCTATGTAACCTGATACACATTAAGCACTGGTATTTCTGTGTAGTAAAGTGTCAAAACCTGCCTAGCAAGCAAAGCAAAGCCAAACTTTTTAATACATGCGCTTGTATTTTAGAGTGCAATCCTATGAACACCAACTTGGGAGTAAGCCCCACTGAACACAGTGAGCCTTACTTCTGAGTAAACATGCACAGGATTGCACTGTGAGATATATTTGAGAGATTCTGATGTAACTCTTTCTTTGCTGATGGGGGAGACTGGAAAAGCACTGGCTTTCACTGGTCAGCCCTCCATATTTAGCTCGATTTGTTTACACAAATATTCCAAAATACTTGCAGGCACATGCTTCAAGATGAGGGTGCTTTTGGACAGTATATTTGTGAGCCACAACGCATGAACTGTCCATTTTGGTGGCCATCACTACATCTCATGGTAGAGAATACCATTGTTTAGCTATGCACTGTGTGAAGACGTTCTTCCTTTTATCTGTCTCCAGCATTTAGCTTCACTGGATGACTCCAAGTTCTAGTATTATGAGATGGGGTTGGAGAGGGGGGAAGGATCCCTATATACCTACCCCTTCCCCAAGCTAAAAAGCCCAAAATGTTGTAATGGGTCTCAAAAATTTTCCTTAGTTTGTTACTTCAGCCTAGCGCTGCTATAATTTTTACCACTTGGTGCTTTTACCTCAAGGACTATGGTTATCTCAATGTTGTAGTGAGATATGTTATCTCAAAACTGCTGTTTCCTGCATCCCAGCTGAGCAGAGCAGAGCACAGCAGAGCAGAGGAAGCTGCTCCAGCTGGTCTAGGGTCTATAGAAGCAAGCAAGCTCCCAGAGAGCGACTGACCAGGGAGAGCAAACAGGAATTGGCCTGGGGAGGTCAAGGGGGAGGCCCCTAACATTTTTAAAAAACTTTTTTAAAATTTATTTTTCTTGTAACCACACTTCCATACCAGTGGGACTCTGTTTTTAACCTCCAGTGAGTAGAGGACAAGGCACAAGCTAGTCTAGAACAATCAGAAAGCTAGACACAAAAAGGGAAAAGAGGCTATGGAAGGACAAGACTCTCCAGTGGTGGTGACCTGCAAGGTGTGTGCAGTGTTTGTTTTCTTGCCTGAACAACACGTGCAACAAGTTCAGGTTGATCACATTGCTGGAACAAAAAGTCAGAGGACTGGAGAGGTGACTGTTGACCCTCCAGTGAATAAGAGAACATGAAGAACTACAGCAGCAAAGTGAAGAACAGAAGCTAGAAGAGCAACAGCAAGCTGAGGCAGAAAAGGAAAATGCTGCGGTAAGGAAAAATGCAGTAGAGGAGACTCCTTGGAAAAGGGTGACAATTAGGAACAGAAGACCTAGAAGCCACTCTGCACCAGTGAAAGCAGTGGAGCTATGGAACCATTTCCAGGTACTTGAGGATAAAAATGGAGGGCAGCCTGCAGAGGAAGAATTACAGGGGAACCTGCATGAGAGTGAGCAAGAGGCTGAAGGTCAGTCAGGCAGAGACAATGAAACCAAGACCTACAACAATAAGAAGAGTAGTAGTAGTGGGAGACTCCTTGCTGAGTGGGATCGAAAACCAAGTATGTTGCGAAGCCCCTTGGACTCACCAAGTACGCTGTCTCCCGGGAAGATGGATTAGAGACGTGACTGAAGGGTTGTCTGCACTCATACAGCCCACTGAAAGGTATCCCTTTCTTCTCATCCATGTGGGAAAATGATACCGCCAAGCGCAGCTACGAAGAAATCACGTCAGACTTTGAAGCTTTGGGAGGGAAGGAAACTGAAGAACTTTGGGGCCCAGATAGTTTTCTCATCCATCTTTCCAGTAGTTAGAAGATGGATAGAAAGAGAAAGAAAAATACTCTGGGTGAATGACTGGCTACGAAGGTGGTGCCGACGAGAGAGATTTGGATTCTGGGACCACGGGCTATACTTCCTGGAAGATGGGCTGTTGGCAAGGGACGGGTTGCACCTCACAAAGGCTGGGAAGAATGTGTTTGGCCACAGCATGAAGAACTTTATCAGGGGGGCTTTAAACTGAATCCTATGGGGAAGGGAGACGTAAAGTTGGGGGTAACAATGGACGAAGGCTCATGCAACACAATGGAGAGAACAGCTCTAATAGCGCCCAATAAGTCATAGAATCATAGAATAGTAGGGCTGGAAGGGGCCTACAAGGCCATCAAGTCCAACCCCCCGCTCAATGCAGGAATCCAAGTCAGAGCATCCCTGACAGATGGCTGTCCAGCCTCGTCTTGAATGCCTCCAGTGTGGGAGAGCCCACCACCTCCCTAGGTAATGGGTTCCATTGTCATATTGCTCTAACAGTCAGGAAGTTTTTCCTGATGATCAGCCAGAATCTGGCTTCTTGTCACTTGAGCCCATTATTCCGTGTCCTGCACTCTGGGATGATCAAGAAGAGATCCTGGCCTTCTTCTCTGTGACAACCTTTCAAGTACTTGAGGACTGCTATCATATCTCCCCTCAGTCTTCTCTTCTCAAGGCTAAACATGCCCAGTTCTTTCAGTCTCTCTTCATAGGGCTTTGTTTCCAGTCCCCTGATCATCTTTGTTGCCCTCCTCTGAACCCTCTCCAGTTTGTCTGCATCCTTCTTAAAGTGTGGTGCCCAGAACTGGACACAGTACTTGAGATGAGGCCTAACCAGTGCTGAGTAGAGGGGAACTAGTACTTCCCAGGATTTGGAAGCTATGCTTCTATTAATGCAGCCCCAAATAGCATTTGCCTTTTTTGCAGCCACATCACATTGTTGGCTCATATTCAGCTTGTGATCTACAACAATTCCAAGATCTTTCTCACTTGTAGTGTTATTGAGCCACATATTCACAACCATGTAGGAAGAAAGCCAGACTATGAATCACAAGGTCTTTGATGTCTATATACTAATGCCCCAGAGTATGGGAAACAAACAGAACGAACTTGAACTCTTAATACAGGAGGGAAACTATGACTTGATAGGTGTAACTTGGTGGGATGACTCTTATGACTGGAATACAGCAATTGAATGATATAACTTGTTCAAAAAGAACAGGAGGAACAGAAAGGGAGGTGGGGTTGCACTATATGTTAAAAATACATATCTCTGCACAGAAATACAGGAGGAGGAGCTTGGTAGCTCCATCGAGAGCACCTGGGTTAAAATAAATGGAGCAAAGAATAAAAGGAACCTGGTGGTCGGAGTCTACTACTGGCCACCCAATCAAGGAGAAGACGAGGATGAAACTTTTGAAAAGCAAATAGCCAATGTTTCAAGGAAGAATGATGTAGTAGCAATGGGGGACTTCCATTTCCCTGATATTTGTTGGGAAACAAATTCTGCAAAGCATGGCCCCTCCAGGAAATTTCTGACTTATGTGGTAGATAACTTCCTTCAACAGAAAGTAGAGGAAGGAACTAGGGGATCGGCTATCCTTGACTTGATCCTAACCAACAGAGATGATTAGTGGATCAAGTAGCAGTTACGGGAACTGTGGGGGAAAGTGACCATGTTATACTTGAATTCTTGGTTCTAAAGGAAGCAAAAGCCGAGTGTAGCCAAATGCGTACCCTGGATTTTAGGAAAGCCAATTTTAATAAACTCAGAACAATGATAGGTAAGGTTCCATGGCAAGCAACTGTAACAAGAAAAGGAGTCCAAGATGGGTGGGAGTCTTTAAAAAAGGAAATTCTCAAGGCACAATTACAAACAATTCCAACAAGAAAAAAGGTGGAAGACAACAGAAGAAGCCAATGTGGCTTCACAAAAAGCTTAGAGATGACCTGAAAACAAAAAAGCACACATATAGGAAGTGGAAGGAAGGGCAAGCTAAAAGGAAGAGTACAGGCAGGTAGCACAGAATTGCAGGGATGGCGTCAGGAAGGCTAAAGCTGAGAATGAGCTGAGGTTAGTGAGGGATGCTAAAAGCAACAAAAAGGCTTTCTTCAGCTATGTGCATAGTAAAAGACAGAGGAAAGAAATGGTGGTTCAAGTATTAAATAAGGATGGCAAAATGATAACAGATGACAAAGGGCTGATCTACATTGCGCCCGCCATCGCAATGAATTCAGTGTCCCGTCGGGTTAAATGCTCTTGCATTAAAATGTGATTATTCACACACACCCATTTTCCCTGTTGCAGTGCTTCATCAACTGCGCAAGCTCGGTTCACACTTGAGCGCTGTGGTTTTTTCCTGCTGCTTTCCTGCACGCGATTGTCTGATCTCGGATGCTAAGCGGGGTCGGCCCTGGTCAGTAGTTGGATGGATGACCGCCTGAGAATCAGGCTTCCTGCACTGAGCAGGGGGTTGTTGTATCCCTTCAAATGAGACTAAGTTTTACCCCCTCCTATCCCCCACTCAGGATGTTTTTTTAAAAAATTAAGGTGTTATGCTTGCAGAATCCGGGCTTCTCTGCATGTTTTTTTTTTCTAATTCAGGCATGATCTTCGAAGATTCAAAGCTGTGAAGCTTCATAACTTCAAAGCTTCGAAGTTCATGCCTGAATTAGGAAAAAAAACATCGCGGAGAAGCCCCGATTCTGCGAGGATAACGCCTTAATTAAAAAAAAACAACATCCGGAGCAGGGGATAGGAGGGGGTAAAACTTAGTCTCATTTGAAGGGATAGAATAACCCCCTGCTCAGTGCAGGAAGCCTGATTCCCAGGCGGTCGCACATCCAACTACTGACCGGGGCTGACCCTGCTTAGCTTCCGAGATCAGACAAGCGTGCGCACATCCAGCCCTTTGCTTGTTGCTGAGGAAATGGGGGCTGCTGAGGAAGCTATGCAATCAGTAGCCAGAAGAAGACATGGGGCCGTCGAGAGCTGTGATTGGACAGGAGGGAAATACAAACACCACCATATATGGACAGGCGGGGGAGGGGACTATGACCGGATACGGTAGCGAAGGCAGAAAATCAGAGCACATTAAGGGGAAATACCGGGATATTAGGGTATGGAAAGCGGGAGCATGGAAGAGGGAAATTCCAGTTCCAATTCAAGGCAGGTACTGCGTAGTGTGAAAGGCGGGTGGTGAAACCTCATTGGAAGCGAAAAAAGGCGGTAAGTGTAGATCCAGTCAAAGAAAAGGCAGAAGTGCTCATTTCCTACTTTAGCTCAGTCTTCTCCCAAAAAGAGAGTCTATGACCCCCCTAGCAAAGGCAAAGTACAGGCTGAAGGGGCAGGATTGAAGCTCGAGTTTGATAAGCATATGGTCAAGGAATGCCGAATTACTTTGAATGAGTTCAAATCTCCAGGGCCAGATGAACTGCGCCCTAGAGTAATAAAGGAACTGGCAGAACCACTCTCAGAACAACTCTCTATTATCTTTGAGAAATCATGGAGGACACGTGAAGTGCCAGATGACTGGAGGAGGGCTAATGTCATCCCTATCTTCAGAAAAGGTAAAAAGGAGGAACCTGGGAACTCCAGACCAGTCAGTCTGACATCAATCCCAAGGAAAATTCTGGAGCAGATGATAAAGCAATCAGTCTGTAAGCACCTTGAAAACAATACAGTGATTACTCAAAGCCAACATGGATTTGCCAAGAGCAAATTGTGCCAGTCGAATCTGATCTCAGTTTTTGATCAGGTAACCTCCCTTGTGGACTGTGGGAATGCTGTGGACATAATATACCTTGACTTCAGCAAAGCTTTTGACAAAGTGCCCCATGATATCCTGATGAGCAAACTAGCTCAAAGTGGGCTAGATGAAACAACGATCCGGTGGATCCACTGTTGGCTACAGAATCAGACTCAAATAGAGCTTATCAATGGGATCTTCTCAAACTGGGGAGAGGTAACGAGTGGGGTACCGCAGGGCTCAGTCCTGGGCCCAGTGCTCTTCAACATTTTTATTAATGACTTGGAGGAGGAGGTGCAGGGAATGCTGATCAGATTTGCAGATGACACAAAATTGGGCAGGATAGCTAATACCCTGGAAGACAGAAACAGAATTCAAAGTGATCTTGACAGGCTGGAGTGCTGGGCAGAAAGCAACAGAATGAAATGTAATAGGGTAAATGCCAAGTTCTGCACCTAGGAAAAGGAAACCAAATGCACAGTTACGAGATGGGGGATACTTGGCTCAACAATACTACAAGTGAGAAAGATCTTGGAATTCTTGTTGATCACAAGCTGAATATGAGCCAACAATGTGATGTGGCTGCAAAAAAGGCCAATGCTATTTTGGGCTGCATTAATAGACATATAGCTTCCAAATCCCAGGAACTACTAGTTCTACTCATCACTGGTTAGGCCTCATCTGGAGTAGTGTCCAGTTCTGGGCACCGCACTTTAAGAAGGATGCAGACAATCTCGAGAGGGTTCAGAGGAGGGCAACAAAGATGATCAGGGGACTGGAAACAAAGCCCTATGAGGAGAGACTGAAAGAACTGGGCATGTTTAGCCTTGAGAAGAGAAGCCTGAGAGGAGATATGATAGCATTCTTCAAGTACTTGAAAGGTTGTCACAGAAAGGAAGGCCAGGATCTCTTCTCGATCATCCCGGAATGCAGGACATGGAATAATGGGCTCAAGTTACAGGAAGCCAGATTCCGGCTGAACATCAGGAAAAACGTCCTGACTGTTAGAGCAATACGACAATGGAATCAATTACATAGGGAGGTAGTGGGCTCTCCCACACTGGGGGCACTCAAGATGAGGCTGGACAGCCATTTGTTGGGGATGCTCTGACTTGGATTCCTGCACTGAGCAGGGGCTTGGACTCAATGGTCTTATAGGCCCCTTCCAACCCTACTATTCTATGATTCTATAGTGCTTGCCATGTGCTACTTGACTACTTCTCTTGTCCACTATGGACTACTATATATACTTATATACTAAGGCATGGATCAGCCTTGCCCAATCTGGTACCCTCTAGATCTTTTGGACTTTATCTCCTATCATCCCCAGACAGCCTGGCCATCTGGTGTAGTGAAAAGTTATTGTGAATGGATTTGGTTGTTGTTGTTATTTTGTATTGTTTTTATTATTACATTTATATCCCTCCTTTTTTCCTCTGAGGAACTCAAGGAGACTTACATGATCTTCCTCCTCTCCATTTTTTCCTCACAACAACCCTGTGAGGTAGGTTAGGCTGGGAGTCAGTGACAGGCCCAAAGTCACCCAGTGAGCTTCATGGCTGAGTGGGGACTAGAACCCAGATCTCCCAAATCCCAGTCCAACACTCTAACCATTCCACCACACTGGCTTTCAGTGTGTTCCTGCTATTGGTGTTGTTGTTTGTAGTTTCCACTACCCCCTTTTGTTTTGCTTTGTTAAAACTGCAAATAAAATTATAAAAAGAAAGAGGAATGCTGACTGGAGGGCACCAGGTTGAGTAAGACTGCTGTAGAATGTAATCATAGAATAGTCATAGAATAGCAGGGTTGGAAGGGGCCTACAAGGCCACTGAGTCCAACCCCCTGATAATCTCTCATCATACTAGAACATGGGGTCATCCCATGAAGCTGAATGGTGGGAGATTCAGGACAGGCAAAAGGAAGTATTTCTTCACACAGCGCATAGTTAAATATGGAATTCACTGCCACAAGATGTAGTGATGGCCAACAACATGGACGGCTTTAAAGGGGGATTAGGCAAATTCATGGAGGAAAAGGCTATCAGTGGCTATAAGGCTATCAATGGCTATTAGTTTCAGCTGGGCTCTTTGAGTATTCTTCTTTTCATAACCCAAAACCTGCAACACAGGACACACTTCCAAGCGTAAAATGCACCCAAGGCGGTAAATGGCTTGAGTCCTTCCTCAGAAAACAAAATGGTGGTGGCAGCACTACTCCACTTGGGGGTGGCTTGCAACCTGCTTCTGGGTCCTGAACCGCTGCTCTAAAATATCACCTTCAGTTCTAGTAACCTTACACAGTACCGTCTCCCTCTAGCCATAGCCATTTTCATATCCTTGGAATACTGAGCAAAGAAAATTTCTTGTCAGAGGACTAGTAATCAGTCTGTCGTTTTCTGAGGAGCACAAGGGACTCTGAGTGTAGATTAAATGTGTCTGTTCCTTAGAAGAGACCCCCCCCCCCCGTACATGGAAATTTACAAAGACTAGACCAAGCTGAACTGAAGTGAATGCTAGCTGCTGCTTCTTTCACTTATTGCAAACGAGCTGGATCCAAAAGTCTGCATTCCTTTCCATTCAGAGTGACGTGAAGATACACAGATTTGCTAATTGGATGGCTGGTGATGTTGTGGCAACAGCAGGCCTTCGAGAATGATTGCAATAATGAATTCAATTATGCTAGACATGATTTTTTTTCCTTTGAGGAAGTACGTGGGGTGAGAAGTGAGAAAACAAAGTCTGAAACATGTACATTCACAAGCATTCGCCAGAAATGAATTTCCGTTTCTGTTCAGCCTGGAGGGCCAACCATACAATAAAGCTGATGGAGGGGAGGCATAAGGGGGAAATCTTGGAGAATTGGCACCCTCAGGTGTGCATTTGTTGAGCCCAATTCCAACTCCTACAGAATTGCACAGTATGTGTTTGTGTGTATGTGTGTGTATGCATGAGAGAAATGTAAAGAATCCCAGGAAGCCCCCCTGGCCCGCCCTGATTATGGAACGCTCTCCCCAGTGCGGTCCGCCTGGTGCCAACATTGTCATCCTTTTGGCACCAGGTTAAGACTTTCCTGTACCCCCAGGCATTTGACAGCATATGATAAGGCTTTAACCAATCCTGGGACTTCTATTGTTGGTGGTTTTAAATTGTTTTTCTATGTAAATGGTTTTTATGTTTTGTTTTATATTGTATTTTTAAGGTTTTAATCTTGTGTAAACTGCTCAGATAGCTTTGGCTATCAGGCAGTACAGAAATACAATTAACAGCAAAGATAACAGGCCTTAGAGAAGATTACCTCAGCCATACTTTCTCCCAGCCTATCTCCTCCCCTCCCCCACACACTGCCATAGGGTCCTTTAAACTGCGGGAAAGGGCTGCACACTAGGAGGGGGGAATGCCACCTCATTTTAAGGATTGCCCTGCCTTGGGGGCTACTCAGGATAGAAATTAAAACAATAAATGCATATTAAAGAAAAAATAATCTATAATAACAAAAGAGGATATGTTTGTCTATCTGTCACAGTCATAGCTCCAACACTATGGAATCTAGACACCTGAAACTTGGCATGCATACTAAGGGGACATTTTTGTCTTATCTTCTCAATTTTTATTTATTCATTTATTTAGAAATGTATATCCTGCCCGTCCAGTGCTGATGCAGCACTCCAAGATGCTCACAATAATTTGAAACCACAATATAATATAAAACCATACATTCAATAGAACGAAGAAAAATACAGAAGTATAGACCAATGATAAACAACCTATAAACTAAGCAAAAACTTAGCAGGCAACATCCCGTTAGAATATGAACATCTTCATCAAGTATCCAGAGAGGGGGCAACTTGTATTTCACAGGGCACGATGTTCCACACTATTGGTGCAGCCACCGAGAAGGCCCTGTTTCTCATGCCTCCACACTCGCTGGGGCACAGAGAAGGACCTCTTGATCTAATTTTAGGGAGCGGGCTGGATTGTATGGGAAGAGGCAATCTCTCAGGTATCCTGGACCCAAGCCACTGAGGCGTTACAGGGGATCACCCTTTCTTTGAATTGTGTCTGGAACCATATTGGTAACCAGTGGAGATGTTCCAGGTGTAAACATCTGCATATGCAAAAGTTATGCACAAGTGACCACCCTACTTCTCCCTCTACCTCAAAACTTTTAAAGGTAAAAAAGAGGCTCTCTGGGAAGAGATCAGGCAATCCTGCCGAGCATTGTTCTGCAAACTGGAGGGCCCATGAAGTTGCTGATGCTGGTTCTGATATCTCTTTATTCTTGTTGGCTTTTTGACCAGGCCAGTAGTGGGGCCAGCGGTGCTCTGAGCAAGGCTGCAGCTGCCTGCCACCTTCATTTCCCCAGGATGCCTCTCACCATTTTACAAAACCCAGTGGTTCAGTTATAGTGGCTGGGGAGACTTTCTGCAGACTATGACTCTCTGCATGAGCCTTACAGGGAAACATTTTGTGCCCTGTGCAAATCAGACTGCATTCTTCCAGATGGAATTAATAACATTCATTTTCAGATTCAGATGTAGTTACAAAACAAAACGCTCCACTGCCGCTTAGTTGCTAGGGACAACTGTACAATGCCATGTGCCAGAATGTGGGAGGAGCAGCACCCAGCATCACTAAGGTATCACAAAGCGCCGTGCTGTAATGATGGCTGATAAAAGCAGGGCTGCTGCGCTAAAGCTACACTGGGGACACTTGAAAGACACTTGTAACTCGAAAGCAGGCAAACTGTAACTCCGGATATCTTGGAGAGCATGATAAAAGGGCAGGTGGCTGGGTATGTTTTGCATTCCAAAGACAGTTTTGTTGAAGCCTAGTCTGTGTCTGGTTACTTATGTTGTGGCTTTGGGTGGCCAGGTGTCCTACTTTACAAAAGACAGTCCTCCACTGGAAAGCCTGTCAGTCGACAGTCCTCTATTTGAAGCCTTCCTCTGTTTGAAAGACTGCGAGTCTAAGACCAGTTTAAAGATAAAAAATTCTAAGAAGGGAGAGCAGGGCCTGGAAGTTGCCCATCAACAGTCAACACTCGGACACCAGGCTGAACAGGCCCAGGTGCAAGTCACCTGGTCAGTCTTCCCCACTGTGGTGAGAGGTATTGCATTTCTATTTAAACTGTAGTTATTATTTCTAAAGTTGCATCTATATGTATAAATTAGCATATCTAAACATTACGCACATTGGTGTCCTCTTTTGTCCTCTTTTTGGGTGATGCATTTCCTCTTCTTTAGGCAATGCATAAGTGGCCACCCTGAAACTCTGGAGAGCCACTGCCAAGTCAGTGTGAGCAATGCTGAGATAGATGGACCAATGGCCTAACTTGGTATAAGGTGGCTTCCTATCCCCTATGTGTTGTCATGCCCCAGAAGCCTCTTCAGGTGCAGATGGAATAGGAATGTACAACATTAGTTCCTGTGATTGGCAGACAGTATGAGGCCTCTGGATTGGTCAGGCCTGGTATAAATACTTGAAGCCTGGCCTCTGACCTAGGGCTGCAAACTCCTGAATGACAAAAATTTGGTACTTGGGTGGAGCTTGGGATAGGGTAGAGCCCAGCAGGATCAGGGGGGGTTGAGTCCATTAGTGAACAAGCAGAGCCTGGGGTGGCTGGGTGGCCTCTTTTATAGAGGACAATCCTCTGTTTGAACGGCTGCCAGAGGACTCTCCTGTATTTGGAGGGCTGTCCTGTCCAATCCCAGTTTAAAGATAATGAACCATAAGACCTGTTGCCAATCAACAGTTCATACCTGGACAGCAGGCTAAATGGGCAGGGACACAGGTCACCTCGCCACTGTCTTCTGTAAGTTCTGTAGAATGGTGAGATGGTAAATAATAATAATAATAATAATAATAATAATAATTTCTAAATTTGCATCTATACATATACATTAGCATATGCAAATATTATGCAAATCACTATCCTCTGTTTTGGTGATGCATGTCCTCTTTTTTAGTGATGCATAAATGGCAAAGTTCAGTACTAAATGGGCAGAGACCACTCTGGCCATCCAAGGTGTGAAGCCTACAACCTGCCTGTCACCAAGGTTGTATACAATCCATATACTGTATAAGGCCAACACAAACCAATGTAGGAAGCCAGACTCCAACTATATCACAAGCACAAACCAAGAATAAAATTGCACATCTCCAACAGCTAGACCCACTCTCAGAGCAATCAGTGTATCCAAGGCAGAGAAATCAAAACCCACGCAATGCAGATAATCCTAGGAATTCTTCACATTGGGGAGAGCAACCAAAAGTGGGTGAGCGGCCATATGACACCCCCCCCCCAGCCCTCCATGGGCCAAATGATGCCAGGGGGCATAGCCACCCTCCCCCCCGATGGCAAAAGGATGGTGGCCACACTCTTCAATGTCATTCGGTTCCCAGCTAGCTATGATTGGAGATAACAGTGGGAATTCCTCCAGGAGGCGGGGCTTACCAAGCCCTGTCCCTGGAGGAATGCTGGAAGGTGGCAGGCCGGATGGGCAAACTCTGCAGGCTAGATTACGCCCATGGAACAGAGATTGCCCTCCCCTGCTTTAGAGACACACATACACACACACACACACACACACACACACACACTGTTTGCTGAGAGAAAGTGGCTTGTCTAGGGCCATCTAGTGAGTTCTTGGCAGAGATGAGATTCAAACTGTGGACTTCCTGATTCATAGCTCAGTTGCTACAGCAGTTCATGTCGCAAATTGTCAACACATTTGTGTGACTATGTGTTACAGTAGTTCGGTACACACCCTGAACATGGAAAGGTGCCAAGGTAAAGAAGCTGGTAGATATGAATCTTACTAGCCAGGAGGTGATATAAGAAAGGTCAGCCTAGCAGTTACCTGTGTGAGGCAGATCTTCAATTGTGCCTTCTAACTTTGCAAGGATGATGATCTCAGTAGGAGTGAGCATTAATTAATTCACCTCTTGAAATTGGCGTGTAGAAGAGTGAAATGCACACTTTACCTGTTTATCAGAAACATGAATGATTCATATCTACTTATTTTCCAGATAAACACACGACAAGCTTTAAAACAACAGCCCTACTTTGAGTGTGTAACCCTGATCTTCAAAAACAGCATGTACAGCTGGCAATGGCTTGCGTTTTTATATAGATATGCTGTATTTGGGGTCATGTTGATGTTACTCCTCCTGATGTTTTCGATGGATTGAAATCTAGCTAAAGTAAGGCCTATTGATGTAATTAGAATCATAGAATAGTAGGGTTGGAAGGGGCCTACGAGACCATCGAGTCCAACCTCCTGCTCAATGCAGGAATCCAAGTCAGAGCATCCCTGACAGATGGCTGTCCAGCCTCGTCTTGAATGCCTCCAGTGGGGGAGAGCCCACCGCCTCCCTAGGTAATTGGTTCTGTTGTCGTATTGCTGTATAATTGACGGGGGAAAAAAAGAAGCAAATTGCAGGCATGGAAGATCCGGATCTCAATTGGAATTGTGTTGTGGAGAGAGGGGGACTTCAACCCTATGACCTCGCTGCAGTCTTGATTCAGATTGGGAGCTCCATGGCTGCTGTTTGCTTTAAAAAAAATGTTTGCGCAGTTGCTAATTGAGTGAATAATGTCATATCCTTTTTGACCTTAAGCCTGAACATGATCCACCAAGCCCACCAGCCATGTATTGTGGTTCACCAGAGTTTTGATACACCTCCTGTATTTTCTCTCTGCTAGGACTGCTGGCAGATAGAAAATACAGGAGGTGTATCAAAACTCTGGTGAACCACAATACATGGCTGGTGGGCTTGGTGGATCATGTTCAGGCTTAAGGTCAAAAAGGATATGATATTATTCACTCAATTAGCAACTGCGCAAACATTTTTTTGATACACCTCCTCTATTTCCTGTATTTTCATTTGATACACTTCCTGTATTTTTTCTCTGCTAGGACTGCTGGGTGACACACTTTGTCTTTCTAGGAGCAAAGATTACTGCAGATGCTGACTGCAGCCAGGAAATCAGAAGACGTTTACTTCTTGGGAGGACAGCAATGACAAATCTTGATAAAATAGTGAAGAGCAGAGACATCACACTGACAACAAAGGTCCGCATAGTTAAAGCAATGGTATTCCCCGTAGTAATCTATGGCTGCAAGAGCTGGACCATAAGGAAGGCTGAGCGAAGGAAGATAGATGCTTTTGAGCTGTGGTGCTGGAGGAAAATTCTGAGAGTGCCTTGGACTGCAAGAAGATCAAACCGGTCCATACTCCAGGAAATAAAGCCAGACTGCTCACTTGAGGGAATGATATTAAAGGCAAAACTGAAGTACTTTGGCCACATAATGAGAAGACAGGAGACCCTAGAGAAGATGCTGATGCTAGGGAAAGTGGAAGGCAAAAGGAAGAGGGGCTGACCAAGGGCAAGATGGATGGATGATATTCTGGAGGTGACGGACTCGACCTTGGGGGAGCGACAGCCGACAGGAAGCTCTGGAGTGGGCTGGTCCATGAAGTCACGAAGAGTTGGAAGCGACTGACCGAATAAACAACAACAGGACTGCTGGAGGGGTGTTATGTTGTCCACATGCTTGCCAGGCTCCAGTACATGGCTGGTACGCTGTGTTCATCTTGGTGGGTCAAACATTGCACATGCTGGATAAACACTGTGCAAACATTGCACTGGCATCCCTGCTTTTGGCACAAGGACAGCCTATTGTATATAAGGGAAAGAGAATCAAAGGAAAGGTGGCTGGTAGATTGGGAAATTAATTAGCTTTGTACTCATTGCTTCATTATGTGCCAAGTGCTACATAAATGTACTTATCCCACATTCACAAAATACCCCAGCTTTGCCACGATGTGATTTCTATTGTTACTACCTTTAGTCATGCACCTTAAGAGCTGACATCTATTAAGTTGCTGGGGTGTGCATATACAGCCTGGTCAACACGGAGCTTTGCCAGCGGACCATTTAGTACAATCCTATGCATGACTAATCAGAAGTCAGTCTCATTGAGTTCAATGGGACTTTCTCGCAGGGAAATGTGTATCGCAGCCTTTCCCAGCCTGGTGTGCTCCAGATGTTTTGGACTACGATTCCTAGCATTCCTGACCAGCTGGGGCTGATGGGAATTGAAGTCCAAAACATTTGGAGGGCACTAGATTGGGGAAGCCTGGTGTATACGATTACAGCCTAATAGTGCAATCCTATGCATGTTTTGGGGGAGCTGGGGGTGGCAACGGCCGACAGGAAACTCTGGCGTGGGCTGGTCCATGAAGTCACGAAGAGTCGGAGCGACTGACCGAATAAACAACAAAAATGCATGTTTACTCAGAAGTAAATCACTGAGTTCAGTGAGGCTTGCTTGCACTTTCGTCTGTATAGGATTGTACCCTATGTCTCTCTCTCTCTCTCTCTCTCTCTCTCACACACACACACACACACACACAACACACACATACATTCCATTAGAGCTGCCAATTTCTTTCTTGCAGGGCTCCATCTTTAACAGCTCCTGTACTTTTAACAGTCAAAAATCAACAGGTTATACATTTTTCCAGCACTGAACCTTCAGAGAAAATGTCACCCCCTGTTTTCTAAACTCTTTTAATCCAGTTAAACCTATGCAAATGATACTTGCCTAGATCTTGACATGAGATGCATGCATGAAAAACATAAGGGCAGAAGCAGCTCTTAGACATTTTATTCTGGCAAATCCTTTGAATTTGTTTCTTGACTTAAAGAGGTTTCGTAGGATGAAGTTTGAGAGGCCTTACCTTACATCATGTTGGAAATCTGTTTAGTAAACAGATGGTTCAAGACCTTTTTTCTTACCCAGGAGGCTTTTAGTGAGCTAGCTGTCATCTGGGCCCTTTAACAGTTTATAACCCAACTCGTGTGCACAAAATTGCTACTGACAACACATTTGCGTTGGATAGACTGTGCTTGCACGAACTAAAGAGAATCCCCTGTTGTGTCAGTGCTGACGTAAAATAAGACTCATGCTGTTAATTAATCCTCCCATCGTCTCCATAGAGTATACTTGGTGGCTCGAGAGGGGACTTGCATTCTCCGGTTTCCACTATCTTCTCTGCCAAGGTTATTTTCTGGAATAATTGTCCAAATTAGATGCATTTCAGATGTGTGCAACCCCCCCACTTGCCACCATCCATTTCTGTGTGCAACCAAGACAGAGTTACAGTGCAATCCTAGGCATGTCTACTCAGAAGTAAGACCCATTGCATATAATGGTCTTATTCTTACATAAGTATGTATAAGGCTGTTGCAGCCTTAGTATCTAACAAATGCGAAAAATAAAATACATTTGGAGCTTTATTCGAGGGTTACATCCCTTCAGTGCTCAGTAAGTAGTGGGCATTGCATGTGTAAAGGCACCAAGAATCCCAGGGGCAACCTGTCCCAGTTGGAACTCTTGAGATTCACAATTGCTGTCTTTGACTTTTTTCACACAGAGCTTTTATCCTGTGATTGAGATTGGTCCTTCATGGAAGTTCATGGGCTCTTTACATGACGCCATGAATCTCCAGGGCGTCTCCTGCACTAAATGCCCTGTGTTCCGTTTTTAAATAGATTGCAGATAATGAGCTATCAAATTACCCTGTTGTGTTCTGCTTGAATTCCCTCTGTGAAAAGAGGAAAAGTGGCAAGAAGAGGAGCGAGATCAATGAAAGATAATGGAAGACTCAGATACGGGGAGAAAGAGAGGGGGAAAAGGAAGTGGGTGAAAAAGGGAGTCGTTGTGATCCTGCATTTAAAACGGAAGCAGAAAGCCCCGTTTTAAACGCAGGATTTTAGGCTGGTGTAGAGATACCCTTTGTAAATATTTCTGTGACTTCATTGGGGTGGAGGAAGGCGTTGGGAGAAAAGCAACATTTCTTTCAGCCTAGGATGAAAACTTTTGTCGGGGTTTGGGGTGCTGCTGGCTTCCTGGCAACTCTGAGGTGTAATCAGCCTGGCCGGATGTAAATGCAACTGGGCCAGAAGGGATGCTGGGCTACTAGTCCAATCTCCTGATACCATCCCAGTTGCTGTATAAGCCACAGTGAGAACAGTACATGGCTGGGAAATGTGCAATGGACAAACCAGGGAAAGGAAAGCAGAAGCTACTGTAACCCCCATGCTTCAATTGTTGCTCCCAGCATTGTTAAAAGAACAGTAAATCTAGCATGCCTGTGTTTGCTGGCACTGGGTGGGGTTATTACGCTCCCCGCTCTCTTTCTAGAACCAGCTATTGGAGCATGCTCAGTAAGTACTCTTCTGGATGGGCTGGCCTCTTTGGGAAGATTCCAGCAGTCCCCCTTTGCTCAAGGAGAGAAAGGTGCTGCAGAGAGAAGGCCCTCAGACTCTATGTTATTCACAGGCCTGCTTTGCTTGTTTTTAGGATATAAGCAACTAAGAATGAAGATTTAGGTTCCTGCACAAGAAGTCAGCAACAACTATAAAAGGACTGCGAGCTCATTGGATCCCCCCCGCTTCTTCTCCTGTGCACCCTGTTAATAGCTGAAGGACACTTGTGACTGCAACCAGACTGTCAATAATATCAAGCGTATTACTGTCACTTGACTGTGCGTTACTGTTCTGTGTTTCAATGAGAATTATTTCTTTAATTTCAATATACATTTACATTTGATCTCTGATGTTGTTTCTTTTATTTTTTATTGCAAATATGGATGGGAATCACACTGTCAGAAAAGACTGAACCTGCCCACTTCTATCTAATGCAGAGATCATAGAATAGTATCATAGAATAGTAGGGTTGGAAGAGGCCTACAAGGCCATCCCAGATTTTGGGGTTACACTACCATTGCTGGCCCCCTTCATGGATCACTGCCTTGTTGTGGCGAAGGGGCTTGCGTAACTCAGTGAAGCCATAAGCTATGCCGTGCAGGGCCACCCAAGACGGACAGGTCATGGCAGAGAGTTCTGACAAAATGTGGTCCACTGGAGAAGGAAATGGCAACCCACTCCAGTATTCTTGCCAAGAAAACCCCATGGAACGTATCACAAGGCTAAAAGATATGACGCCGGAAGATGAGCCCCTCAGGTCGGAAGGTGTCCAATATGCTACTGGGGAAGAGCAGAGGGTATTTCCAAGTAGCGCCAGAAAGAGTGAAGCAGCTGGGCCAAAGCCGAAAGGACACTCAGCTGTGGATGTGTCTGGCGGTGAAAAGAAAATCCGATGCTGTAAAGAACAATATTGTTTAGGAACATGGAATGTCAGATCAATGAATCAAGGTAAGCTGGAGGTGGTCAAACATGAGATGGCAAGATTGAACATCGACATCTTGGGAATCAGCGAACTAAAATGGACAGGCATGGGCGAATTTAATTCAGGTGACCATCATATCTACTATTGTGGGCAAGAATCCCTTAGAAGAAATGGAGTAGCACTCATAGTCAACAAAAGGGTGGGAAAAGCAGTACTGGGGTACAATCTTAAAAATGATAGAATGATCTCAGTACGAATCCAAGGCAAACCATTCAACATCACAGTAATTCAAGTCTATGCCCCAACCACTGAGGCCGAAGAAGCTGAGGTTGATCGGTTCTATGAAGACCTACAACACCTTCTAGAACGAACACCAAAAAAAGATGTCCTCTTCATCATAGGGGATTGGAATGCTAAAGTAGGAAGTCAAGAAATCACCGGGATAACAGGCAGGCATGGCCTTGGTGTACAAAATGAAGCAGGACAAAAGCTAATAGAGTTTTGCCAAGAGAACATGCTGATCATAGCAAACACTCTTTTCCAACAGCACAAGAGGCGACTCTACACATGGACGTCACCAGATGGTCAATATCGAAATCAGATTGATTATGTCCTTTGCAGTCAAAGATGGAGAAGCTCCATACAGTCAGTAAAAACAAGACCTGTAGCTGACTGTGGCTCAGATCATGAGCTGCTTCTTGCAAAATTTCGGCTTAAATTGAAGAACGTCGGGAAAACCACTAAACCGTTCAGGTATGACCTAAATCATATCCCTGATGAATATACAGTGGAGGTGAGGAATAGATTTCAGGGATTAGACCTGATAGACAGAGTGCCTGAGGAACTATGGACGGAGGTCCGTAACATTGTTCAGGAGGCAGCAACGAAATCCGTCCCAAAGAAAAAGAAATGCAAGAAAGCCAAGTGGCTGTCTGAGGAGGCTTTACAAGTAGCTCACAAAAGAAGGGAAGCGAAAAGCAAGGGAGAAAGGGGAAGATATACCCAACTGAATGCAGAGTTCCAGAGAATAGCAAGGAGAGACAAGAAGGCCTTCTTAAATGAACAATGCAAAGAAATCGAGGAAAACAACAGAATGGGAAAGACTAGAGATCTCTTCAAGAAAATCGGAGATCTCAAGGGAACGTTTTGTGCAAAGACGGGCATGATCAAGGACAAAGAAGGCAGGGACCTAACAGAAGCAGATGAGATTAAGAAGAGGTGGAAAGCATACACAGAAGAACTATACAGGAAAGATCTGAATGTCCCTGATAGCCATGATAGTGCGGTCACTGAACTTGAGCCGGACATCCTAGAGAGTGAAGTCAAGTGGGCCTTAGGAAGCATTAGTAACAACAAAGCTAGCGGAGATGACAGTATTCCAGCCGAGCTATTTAAAATCCTAAAAGATGATGCTGTTAAAGTGCTGCATTCAATATGCCAACAAATCTGGAACACTCAACAGTGGCCACAAGACTGGAAAAGGTCAGTTTACATTCCAATTCCAAAGAAGGGCAACGCCAAAGAGTGTTCAAACTACCGCACAATTGCGCTCATTTCACATGCCAGCAAGGTGATGCTCAAAATCCTACAAGCTAGGATTCAGCAGTATGCGAACCGAGAACTACCGGAAGTACAAGCTGGGTTTAGAAGAGGCAGAGGAACTAGAGATCAAATCGCCAACATTCGCTGCATCATAGAGAAAGCAAGAGAATTCCAGAAAAACGTCTATTTCTGCTTCATTGACTACGCTAAAGCCTTTGATTGTGTGGATCACAACAAACTGTGGCAAATTCTTAAAGTGATGGGAGTACCAGACCACCTTACCTGTCTCCTGAGAAACCTGTACGAGGGTCAAGAAGCAACAGTAAGAACCAGACATGGAACAACCGATTGGTTCAAAATTGGGAAAGGAGTACGACAAGGCTGCATATTGTCACCCTGCTTATTTAACTTATATGCAGAGTACATCATGAGAAATGCCGGGTTGGATGAATCAGAGGTCGGAATTAAGATTGCCAGGAGAATTATCAACAACATCCGATATGCAGACGATACCACCCTAATGGCAGAAAGCGAAGAGGATCTCAAGAGCCTCTTGTTGAGGGTAAAAGAGGAGAGTGCAAAAGCTGGTTTGAAACTCAACATTAAAAAAACTAAGATCATGTCATCTGGCCCTATCACTTCCTGGCATATAGAAGGGGAAGAAATGGAAGCAGTGACAGATTTTACTTTCTTGGGCTCCAAGATCACCACAGACGGTGACTGTAGCCATGAAATTAAAAGACGCTTGCTCCTTGGGAGGAAAGCTATGGCCAACCTAGACAGCATAGTAAGAAGCAGAGACATCACCTTGCCGACAAAGGTCCGTCTAATCAAAGCTATGGTTTTCCCAGTAGTAATGTATGGCTGTGAGAGCTGGACTATAAGGAAGGCTGAGCGCCGAAGAATTGATGCTTTCGAACTGTGGTGCTGGAGAAGACTCTTACGAGTCCCCTGGACTGCAAGGAGGTCAAATCAGTCCATCCTAAAGGAAATCAACCCTGAGTGCTCATTGGAAGGAAAGATAATGAAGCTGAAGCTCCAATATTTTGGCCACCTAATGCGAAGAGAAAACTCCCTGGAAAAGACCCTGATGCTGGGAAAGACTGAAGGCAAAAGGAGAAGGGGACGGCAGAGGATGAGATGGCTAGATAGCATCACGGATGCAATGAATATGAACTTGAGCACGCTCCGGGAGAGAGCGCAGGACAGGAAGGCCTGGCGTGCTATGGTCCATGGGGTCACGAAGAGTTGGATACGACTGAATGACTGAACAACAACAACAACCATTGCTGGCAATGGCTCAGAAGTCAGAATACTACCCAGTGACTGGGGAATAGATCCCACAGGAAGAGCAGTGCCACGCAGTGAGGGCTTGCGGCTTCCAAGCTCCAGCACATTTTTTATTAGCAGGCATGCTGACATCATCTGCTGCCCCCCTCAGAGTTCTGTTCCCTCTGAGCTTAGCTGCAATCCTCACAATAGCTGGGGGACAAATGCATTTTCCCAGCAACAATATATTGTTCCCTCACACCCATTTGCTTCACAATGGGGCTGCTCCTGACGGAGATCAAAACTGCTAGAACTGGTTGGTTGATCTGGGTCAACAGAGCTGCCTGCATTTTTGGACTCTCCTTGGGCGTGTGGCTATGAGGACTGTTATCACAAGCACTTTGAAATTCACCAGTACACCATTGCTTAGGAAGTCCCCATGGCTGCTGTCAGGACCTTCACTCTGCACACAAGGAGAATGTTCTTCTTGAGGGCACCTGTCAGGACCCTGACCCTGAGCAGCAGCCACGGCTCTGACTCAGATGCGGAGAGGCCAACCAGATGTCAGACCAGCGGCACCAGAGGCAGACGAGCTGGAAACCCAATGACCAGCCTGAGTCGGAGGCAGAAAAAAACAGAACAGCCTATCTTGAGCCAGAGACCCTCGAATCAGGACCTCTGGAGTCCATATCATCAAGAACATCCACCTCAGCCCCAAAGGCAGAGGCCGGCTGCCCAAGAGGTGGAGGGTGAGGGTGTCAGCAGCCTGCTGGCTGGGCCAGAACAGACCCGTCAAGGTGGCCACAGTCCCTACACATAGAGCCCAGCAGCTGGATTGGGGAAGAAGTGGAAATGAGAAACTCTGCCTCCCCATCCCCCACCCCCACTGCTGAGCGGCCTGCTGACTGGCGGCACCTCTGCCTCAGGCCGGGGAGGATTCAGGCTCTGGCTTCTTGCCAACGCTAAAGTGGAGGAAGAATCCCAGGAGGGCAGAGATGTCTTTGGGGGAGGCTTGGGGAGAAGTGGGACTCCCCGGTCTCTCAAGTCAGGCCTTCTTGTGGAAGAGGGTGGGGAAGCGGAAGCCACTGGGGGCTTCTGGTGACACAGACCCCGGGGAGGGAGCAGCAGCTGGGGATGCCAGCAAGACATTCAAGCCTTGTCTGAGGAGCCCAGTCTTCTTGACAGGGCTGGGGGTGGTTGGGGGAATGAGGCTGGGGGTGGTGGTGGCGGCAGCAGTGGTGGCAGCAGCAGGGGGCTGTGGAGCAGCAGGGGGCCTGGAACAGGGGCTCAGTATGGTGAGCGTGTGGCATTGGCTGAGGTGCAGGAGTCTCTCTCTGGCCTGGGGGCTGTCTGTGATGGGGCGAAGCCCACGCAAGGACTGGCTGTGTTTAGAAGAATAGTTAAGACCTCCTGTATAGGAAGGTCATTGGAAAAAGCATGAATCTGAATCTTCTGTATTTTTAAAACATATAGATTAACTTTCTGTTTTATTGTTCTAATTGGTCCTATTGGCTTTATTGTGTTTTGGTGTTATGAGCTGCTTTGAGACCCAACTGGGCTAAAAACACGGGATACAGATTTAATAAATTAAATGAAATGTGCTAGAGAAGGAGAGAGACAATATCCTGGTGCTACTGGATATCTTTATTTATACATTTATATCCTGCCTTTCCTCCAAGGAGCCCAAAGAAGCCTATATGGTCCTCCTCCTCTCCATTTTATCCTCACAACAACCCTGTGAGGTAAGTTAGGTTGAGAGGAATTGACTGAGTCAAAATCATTCAATGAGCTTCACGGCTGAGTAGGGACTAGAATCTGGATCTCCTGAGTCCCACTCCAACACTCTCACCACTATACCACACTGGCTCTTAACTGTTAAAGGATCTCCCAGCTTCCTTACTGTGGCACAACTTGAATGGAACTAGACATACCAAGGGCCACAGGGCCACCACATACAGCAGCAACACATGTCACTTTCCCCACCTCTCCCTCATGTAGTAAAGGAAGCACATGGCAAGGCATGTGTTTGTTGTGTGTCACCGCACCATTGATTGCCACTGGAGGAGGGCTGGGGTGGGGAAATGTGTAAAAACACGATGACATTACAGCACACAATTCCATCACTACACAATATGGACAAGAGTGAGGGAGGAGCCATGACACGAGGTTGCCATTTTTTGGCGGCAGACCTGTGTTCTTCATTCCACCTAGTTTTGCGCTCCAATCTTGTATCAAGAGGACATAGGGTTTCAAAACCAGCAAGTTGGCAAAGTGCTCTTTTAACTGTGCCTGCAAAATGCGAATGCCTTGGGCTGATTAGCTGCAGAAGATGATATTGCTCCCACGTATTGAGCCAAATATATATTCAGATGACAGCAAGGGGATGCCATTGGCTGAAAAGCAATGACTCATCCTGTCTCTCTCCTGATACAGCAGCTTAGCAGCTCAGTTGCCTATTGCCAAGGTATTTAAAGCAGACGGTCCAGAATGCTGGACTAGACAGCCCCCCCCCCTTTTCTGCCGACTTTCACACTCTCACTCCTTATTGTTGGTGCCCCCTGCCATGGAAGAAGGAAAACAAGACCTCCTTGTTTCTCCACAATTTATAACTTAAAATAAGTCAGCGACGTAACATTCATTAAAATTATTCTGGTATGACACAATACTTCAATGGTATATTACAGAAGGAATGCGATCTTGCTTTTATTCAGTGCAATGCAATCTTGGCTTTTATACAAAGCTATGGTGAGACCAGACTTGTAATACTGTGTCCTGTTCTGGTTGCTGCATCTCCTAAAGGATATTGTGGAGTTGGAAAACAGGTTGATAAGAGCAGCCAAAATGGGCTGGAGCAATTCCTCTATGAGGAAACGTGACAACATTTGGGGTTTTTTACTGTAGCTTAGGAAAAAAAATGAGTAAAGGGGACATGAGTGTTTCTGTGGTGGTATAGCACAGGGGTGGGCAACTTGTGGCCCTCCAGGAGTTGTTGGACTGGAACTCTAGATGATGGACTGCCCTGCTGAAAGACTTAAATTTTTCCTCTTTCCTTCCCTTTCCCTTGTGCGCTGTGTCTCTTTAGATTGTAAGCCTGTCACAAGGACTGTCTTGTTTTACTGAGAGTGAGATAAAAATAATTTTAATTAATTAATTAATTAAATGATAGAGGCATATAAAATTATGTATGGTGTGGAGAAAGTGGATAGGGAGAGGTTTCTTATCATACTAGTTAGGGATTTAATGGATAGGGAGATTCAGGGCAGATAAAAGGAACTACTTTTCCACATAGCACCCAGTTAACTATGGAATTCACTGCCATAGGATGTAATGATGGCCGCCAGCTTGGGCAGCTTTAAAAGGGGATTATGAAAATTCATGGAGGATAAGGCTATCAGTGGCTACTAGTAGGGATGTATGGGTTATGTAAAATCCATTCCGTCTGTGTTACCTGGATTGTCAAAAGGCGCCTTTTGTTCCATCGTCCATCCACTGATGGAATCACATTTTTTTATTTATTTCCTGAATTAACACAAATTTGCATTTGTATGGATGTGCATCTGCGCAAATTCGCACGTGCAAAAATGTGCAAACTCCCGCCAAATGTGTATTTTCATGCTGTTGCTTATGGGGGAAATGTGCATTTTTTTGTCATGTTTTGTTATTTTGTGCAAAATTTGGGAAAGTTGGAAAAACGGTCTGCAAGTGCGCGGAATCTGCGCAACAGGGGGAAAGCCGGTCTACTGTGGAATCTGCAGGTCGGATTCATAAAAATCTGAACTCATATGGTTTTGTTGCGGATTTCTCCGACACCCCTAGCTACTAGTCATGATAGCTATTTGCTATCTCCAGGATGAGGGACGATGTGTCTGAGTACCAGTTTCTGGACCACAACAGTGGGAGGGTGCTGTTGCCCTTGTGTCCTGCTTGTGGGCTTCCCACAGGCATCTGGTTGGCCACTGTGGGCAAAGAATGCTGGACTAGACAGGCCTCAGATCTGACCCAGCAGGACTCTTTTTGCATCCAGATGCAATACATAGAACAGTGCCTTGTTGGCTTTACTCCCATGCTGGCAGGTTGTCACGCAGATCAGAAAGTGTATTCAAAGCAAAATAACAATTTGAACGGAATAATTTGTTCCTTTCATGTTTGGAATCTGGATCTCGCAATGTTTGCTATTCTTCATGTTGGTTCCTTGTGATCCTCAGGCTTCAGACCTGGTAGGCTTCCCCCTTTGGCAGTGAAACTCTTTGGGGCAGTATGAACGCAATGTACATAATCCCTCAGAACCTTCTCATTTGTTCCATCCCCTTCTGTCTGGCTTCAGCCTTCTAAGTGCTAGCACAGAAAAGCATTCAATCCTTCAGTAGCTCCAATAGGAGCAAAAAAATTAAGGCCGGTCTGCATTTTTAATCAAGATGAGCTCTGCTGGAACAGACCAAAGGGCAATCTAGTGCAGCACCCTCCTCCCACGTTGGCCAAATAGAAGCGTCTGCCTCTGAATCTGGAGCTCCAAACAACCATCACAACTAAGGGCCATTGATATGCTTACAGGGCAACTCAAACTGTGGCCGAGGAAGGGAGGAGCAGAGGAGCAGGTCCTAGTAGTGGCTGGTGACTCCGATTCCGGTGGGGCTGAAAATGCATTCTGGGTTTCAGTCAGAACCAGACAGAACTCTAAAAAAAGCTATCCAAGGTGCTGAACCTTGTCCCCAAAATAGATTCAGCCTCTGCTGGAGATCCACTGCCGCATCCTAAGCCGTTCTGGCTTGCGCTGAAGGTGGGATAGGTTGTGTTTTCTTTCTTTTTTGCTACGCCAGCTCCAGACTGGCAGGGATTGGATGCCTTGGGGGGGGGATCCGTGTGTTTTGGATGCAGTGAATCCAAGGCTGCTGGTGTCCCATCCCCACAATGCCCTATTTCAAGGCTTTCTGCCAGCCATTGCTGGTAGTGGTTTTCCATCTATGGGGCTTTCAGTGGGGCTGCTGGAACAGAGAGATTCTACCCTCCTTCCTGCACTGGCAGTGCTCCTGTCCAGTGGTAGGGGGCACCTCTGTCTAGGAACACAGGGAGCTGCCTTATACTGAGTCAGACCATTGGTCCATCTAGCCCAGTATTGTCAACATTGATTGGCAGCGGCTCTCCAGGGTTTCAGGCAGGATTTTTTCCAGCCCTACCTGGAGATGCCGGGGATCAAACCTGGAACCTTCTGCACACAAAGCAGGTGCTCTACCACTGAGCTATAGCCCCTCCCATATAATCTGAGTCCCCTCCAGCAAGTGAGCTCTGGATTGAAATGCCATGAATTTATCTTATCCACTTCTAAAGCCATCTATGCTAGTGGCCAACACTACATCTTGTAGATTAATTATGTGTTGCATGAAGAAGTGCGTTTTTCCCCTTCAGATCCGGGGGAATCTATCTTGCATCTCCTGCCAGTCAGTTTCATAGGACAATTCCACGTTCTGCTATTATGAGAGAGGGAGAGAAAAAAAAAAACTCTCCCAGTTCACTAATTAAGAATGTATTCAAGAGCTCACAGCAATGCTTTCACCTCATAAAGTCCTTGTAAGATAGGTTAGGGTGAGAAAAGAGAGAGATTGACTTTCCCAAAGCCACCCAATGACTGAGGAACTACTACAGGTTACATCTGTGGCACAGAAAAAGAAAGGCACCATGAGAAGAAATGCCAGGGCATGGCTGGCTAAGGTAGGATGTATACTAGGCAACCCCTACTAGACTTGCAGGGCCTGTGTGTGTGTGTGTGTGGGGTACCACTGAATTCCTGCCCCAGGGCCAACCCTCCCAAGAAGCAGGGCAAGGTGCCTGCATCAGGTGGCAAAGTGGAAGGAGCAGTGAATTGTGCCACTCCCCCTGCACCCACCAGGAGGGTCTACTGCCACTGCCCCATCACCTCCAATGGGTACTCTGGAGAGCCCTGCCAGCTGTTTTCCCACTATGACATTTCCTGCAGCGAGAGAGTGGCTGGCAGGGCTCTCTGGAGCAGCCACTTGCCCTCTACTTCCCTCATTGCATCCCCTCTTACTTTTGCCCAGGTCATGTGAGAGCCCTGCAGCTGCTTCTTCCAGCCATGCCGTGGCAGTAAAGGTAAGGGGAAGGGGCATGATACAGCGGTGGCAGGAAGAGGAGGCATGACGGGGAAAGAGAAAGGAGATGGAGGGGCAGGAAGGGGAGCATTGCGGCACTGCATGTTCTCTTCCCCCTCAGGCAGCAAGAGAGTTTGTGCAAGGGCTGTCCATCCCCCAAATGGATTGCATTACTTCCCTCACTAAAATCACAAATACTGGGGAGGAAATTGTTTTTATTTGATAGTAGCACACACTGTTAAATTGGGTTTCAGCAGGATGCAGCAGTCACAGTGAATATCTATTCAGAAAGGCACCTTTCCTGTGGAAAATAACTGCCCATTCATATTAGCTCCCAAGCCTTCATACAGGACATTCCAGATACTGTATCATATTCTGCCAGGGTAGCATCAGTCACAGTGCTGCCTATCATATATTTCTCCTGTCTGTCTCTCAGGGTCACTAGGTCTGAACCAGAAACTTCTCCTTTGGCGGTTTGGAACAGATCTAATCATTCCAGAGTTTAGCTTAATCAATGGGGGTTTTCTACAGTAGAAATGCTGCCGCTTTGCAAAGGTTTGCCGCTGTAGTAGACAATTTGCAACAACTGGCCTCTGCCTGGTATAAATATTTCTAGGGCAGTGTTATATGCCTTGCCCTTAATCCTGGCAGATGCTTTGCTTTGATTCTTTCCTGGTTGTGGCCCAAACCTTCTCTAGTTCAGCCTCCTTCAGTGTCTGTATCTTGCTTTTAATGACACCATCAGGACAGGACCTCGGGCAGAAGTCCGAGGCCCCATGAATGGGGCCTCAGGAGAATGAACAGGAGGGCCCTTGAATGCCGCAGGGCTGGCTTACCACATTTTGAAGTAAGTAAGGCAATGTGCATACCCATCTAAAGAGCCACCCTGTAAAACCATAAAGCCCATAGTCTAAGGTGATCTTAACTGCACACAACTGCTTGCTCCTCATCCCTTTTCCCACCTCCGGATTGACTGTGGTTACAGGCCACCCACCGCTTGCATCTGACTATTCTTTCACTTCTCCATTCTGTGGACTTCATGGCTTTTGGTCTTGCTTCATCTGTGACTCTAATGTTCACCTCTTGCTTTTGGAATAGGACCTTTGGCTGCTGGCCCTCTATCTCCCCTAAATATACTGTTTATCTTTCTACCAGCTTTTGTCCCTGATGCTGCAATTATAAACACATATAGGCAATGGATTGGGGGGGGGGAGAGCACCTCTTAAAATTTGGCAAAGGATGTTCTTTGACCATTCTGTGAAATTAAGAGCTCCAAGATAAATCTGGATTTACCAGATATTTTTGGCCAGATTTGTAAAGCCAGGTGGAAGAGGGCAGCTAGTTATAGTTGTAGAGTGGAATCAGTCCCCCAGAAGCAGGAAGAGCACTTGCCTGAAAGTTGGCCTTCATAGATATTAGCAGTTACAACAATCACCAAATCATAGGAGATTTAAGAGCTGCTGTGGATTATGTAGCCCAGCATCATGCCACAAAATGTTATCCTGTACCAAAAGAAAGCCTTAGAAGTAGCAGTCCAATCTTCTCTGGAAAACCTCCAGAGAAGGATAAGGTGACCACAAGTAATTTCTGTGACATAATGTCAGATGGTCTTACATCCATTTCTACTCATAGTCAGACAGAAGTATGCATCCAAGCCAAGATCAAGGATTCCCTGAATATCTAGGGAGTGACTGAGGAGTGCACATGAGCATGAGTGCTTCTAGTCTTAAGATTTTCAACACTGTGGGAGTGATGAAATCTCTGCAGTTATTTATGTCTGTATAGTTCTGGCGGTAGTGGATCTCACTGTTCTTAAATATTGATGCTCCAAGAATGGCTGTCTACAGGTGATTGTCTATAAGAGGAGTGTATGAATAGTGATGGCTTTGCAGTTATGATCAGTGGATTGGTTACATGGTTACCAGAGTTTGGGTCCAAAAAATATAACGATAAGGGAGAAATGTAGACATAGTATTTATTTATTTGTTGATTACATTTGTATCCCACTTTTCCACTAAGAATAGTGCTTCATGTGCAGGACTGGCCCAAGACATTTTGCTGCCTGAGACAGAAAACAAGATGGCACCCCCTCCTGTCCCATGCCCCAAAGCCGACTGGACTGGCAGATGAATCAGTCTTCAATGCTGATGATGAAACAAAGTCTTCTACCACACCTGAGGACAGCAGGGTAATTTAGGGGGCAAAGAGCAGGCTGCATGGCCCACATTTCTCTCCTCCAACACCTTGCTGCCACTTCCCAGCATCTGTTGCCTGAGGCAACTGTTTCACTCTGCCTAATGGTAGGGCCGGCCCTGGCTTGCAATAAAACAGGAAATTGGATCTTCCTGCCTGCAGGCCTAACAGCCTGTGGCGCCTCCTTGGTTTCCTCCAGGGGCAGGGCTTGGCGACATGTAGGGGAATCCCCCCAGAGCAATCCTGGCTGTTATCTCTGACCTGAGATTGGAGATAACAATGGGGATTCCCCTGCATGCCACTCCCCCTCCCTGTAGAATAAAATATAGATAAAACAACAACATTATAATTAAAACATTAAAACTCAGATAAAAGCACATCAGACCAAAACACAATTTAAAAAATACCCAATCGCTTCTTTGTTTGAACAGTCATCCTAGGAGCACTCCTTGATTGATAACCCCACTGAGGGTCCCACTTCTGTCTGACTAGGAATGTGAACTCTGCTTTCCTAGGCAGTGTCTGATGATGGTATGCTTTTCTCTATGGTCAGAAATGAGTACAAAGTTGACACTGCCCGGTCAGAGTGTTATTGAGTAATTATTCAGAAAGTGATTGTTTTTCTCAAGCAACAACTATATCCAGCTTAGAATCCACAGAAAACATCTGTGACAAAGGAGTCCTGATGTTGACCCTCAATTTTGCATATATAATCTTATAAATGTTTTAAGGCAATATAGTCTTATCAACATTTTTTTGTTCAAGTCCTTTAATGGGATGCTCTGCATTTGGAGTGTTCTTTGTTTGTTTTACTTTCTATGTGAGATTTACACTGTAGGCAGGTTGACCTTGCACAGAAATCATTGTGGCTTGGTAAATTGACAGAACTGGATATATGAAGTTGCTCTCACGTAGAGCTGGCCAAATTTCCACTGCCCAGTCTGATTTGAATTAAATACTAAAAAAGGAATTAATTGGATGTCTGCTGGACATTCAGCAGTTGGGTTTTTTTTCAGTGAGTTTTTTTTTTCTGGATCAGTTGCAAATTGGGCTTGGTGTCTAGTTCCTTTCATTTTCTTAAAGATGTAATGTAATCAGCTGTGTGATATAGGGTGGCCATCTACACATTGCCCTAAAAGAGGAAATGTATCACCAAAAAAGAGGACAAAAGAACTCACCAATTTTCATACCATTTGCTTATTCTAATTTATATGTATGGAGCCAAATTTGGAAATAATTGCTATAACTGAAACAGAAATACAGCGCATCTCACCACAGTGGAAAAAAACTGACCAGGGCTACATCTACACTAGTGTTTTTTATTGGTATTGAAGTGCACTTATAACTGTTGGGGCACATTACATATTCCGTATACTGCTTTTCTAGAGTTATTTCCTGCTTTTTATTCTGTATTATCCAAAACACTGCAACATATATCATTGTGTGTGCTACGAGGTATAAATACGTAAGAGGGATAGAGCATCACCATGATGGGATTGAACTGATATAACATGAGGTGTAGATCTGGCCTAGGTGACCTGTGTGCCTCATCAGTTTGCTGTCCAGGTACTAACTGTCAATGGGAGCTTCAAGGCTGCTGTTGCTCTCCCTCCTTATGGTTCTTTATTTTATAACTGGACTTGGACAGGTCAGCCCAAAGTCCTCTGATAGCTTTCCAAAACAGAGAACTATCAAGGAGGACACCTGGCTACCTCATGACGGTGAAAGGAGCTAGAGGCCTTCACAGCTGCTGTAGCCCCCTGTCCTATCAGATGACTCTTTGAAAGGTGGTGAGGGCTCACTCCACACTGAAGGAGGCGTGCAGGAGACGGCGGATGCCTCGAAGCCCCGTGGCACGCTTGCTCCCCTGGAGTCATCACTATGAAAGCTGTTGAGGCCTCTGGGAAGGCCCAAGCCATTTCAGCCCTTTTTGGACATCTATTTTTTTTCACTGGGTGCTAAAACATGTCCAAAAAGGACAATCCTGTAGAAAATAGTCCTGTGGAGCTGCCCTGGAATATTTCACTGATCTTAGGAGTGGGGGAGAGGAAAGTATTATTTGCTGGTAACAGAGAAGAGGTACTTTATATGACAATACTTAAATTGTCCCTGAGGCGTTCTTTCTTAGGAGTGGAATGGGGGAGGTGACTGCCCTCTGGAGCACACAGCAGGCTTGCTATAAGCTCTGTGTTCCCCGGCAAGTTGTAATTCTGCCTGCTAGGACACCCACTTGGCCGTGTTATTTGACAGAAAGGCTATTCCTTCTGGGTGGTTGACAGTAAGATGGAGTATGATTCCTTAATTGGTCCTTCAGAGAATATAAATGCCAGGGAAGCCATTTTCCTCCACGGTGGAGAGAGGGATATTCCACTCAGTCCTTGCAGAGAGGATCAGCCGCGTCTTTGCCACTCCTCCTCTACTCACTGCTCTGTGTTGCTCTCAGGAGATTTTTATCTTCCAGTAACAGGGCCAGCTGATAACTGTGTTCTGTTGCTTTGACTACAGCAAGGCTGTGCACAGACAACAACTTTTTCAAAAGCTTGAAGGTGACATGATAGAATAATTGTTGCCCACGCATTGCTGTATGTCCTCATTCACATACACATGTGAACTTCTGTGTATACACGTATAATAACAAATGTGGGTCTTTAAACAGACGTGTGCAGTGTACACAGTGGACCTATGTTGTTGTTGCCATTCAGTTGCTCAGTCGTGTCGGACTTTTCGTGACCCCATGGACCATAGCACGCCAGGCCTTCCTGTCCTGCGCTCTCTCCCGAAGTGTGCTCAAGTTCATATTCATTGCATCAGTGATGCTATCTAGCCATCTCATCCTCTGCTGTCCCCTTCTCCTTTTGCCTTTAGTCTTTCCCAGCATCAGGGTCTTTTCCAGGGAGTTTTCTCTTCGCATTAGGTGGCCAAAATATTGGAGCTTCAGCTTCAGTATCTGTCCTTCCAATGAGCACTCAGGGTTGATTTCCTTTAGGATGGACTGATTTGACCTCCTTGCAGTCCAGGGGACTCGTAAGAGTCTTCTCCAGCACCACAGTTCGAAGGCATCAATTCTTTGGCGCTCAGCCTTCCTTATAGTCCTGCTCTCACAGCCATACGTTACTACTGGGAAAACCATAGCTTTTATTAGACGGACCTCTGTCAGCAAGGTGATGTCTCTGCTTCTTACTATGCTGTCTAGGTGTGCCATAGCTTTCCTCCCAAGGAGCAAGCGTCTTTTAATTTCATGACCGCAGTCACCGTCTGCGGTGATCTTGGAGCCCAAGAAAATAAAATCTGTCATTGCTTCCATTTCTTCCCCATCCATATGCCAGGAATTGATGGGGCCAGATGCCATGATCTTCATTTTTTTAATGCTGAGCTTCAAACCAGCTTTTGCACTCTCCTCTTTCACCCTCAACAAGAGGCTCTTTAGATCCTCTTTGCTTTCTGCCATTAGGGTGGTATCGTCTGCGTATCTGAGGTTGTTGATAATTCTCCCGGCAATCTTAATTCCGACCTGTGATTTATCCAACCTGGCGTTTCTCATGATGTACTCTGCATAGAAGTTAAATAAGCAGGGTGACAATATGCAGCCTTGTTGTACTCCTTTCCCAATTTTGAACCAATCAGTTGTTCCATGTCCGGTTCTTACTGTTGCTTCTTGACCCTCGTACCGGTTTCTCAGGAGACAGGTAAGGTGGTCTGGTACCCCTATCTCTTTCAGAATTTGCCAGAGTTTGTTGTGATCCACACCATCAAAGGCTTTAGCGTAGTCAATGAAGCAGAAATAGACATTTTTCTGGAATTCTCGTGCGTTCTCCATGATCCAGCGAATGTTGGCGATTTGATCTCTAGTTCCTCTGCCTCTTCGAAACCCAGCTTGTACTTCCGGTAGTTCTCGGTTCGCATACTGCTGAAGCCTAGCTTGTAGGATTTTGAGCATCACCTTGCTGGCATGTGAAATGACTGCAATTGTACGGTAGTTTGAACACTCTTTGGCATTGCCCTTCTCTGGAATTGGAATTGGAATGTACAATGACCTTTTCCAGTCTTGTGGCCACTGTTGAGTGTTCCAAATGTGTTGGCATATTGAGTGCAGCACTTTAACAGCATCATCTTTTAGGATTTTAAATAGCTCAGCTGGAATACTGTCATCTCCGCTAGCTTTGTTGTTAGTAATGCTTCCTAAGGCCCACTTGATGTCACTCTCTACGATGTCCAGCTCAAGTTCAGTGACCGCACTATCATGGCTATCAGGGACATTCAGATCTTTCCTGTATAGTTCTTCTGTGTATTCTGTCCACCTCTTCTTAATCTCATCTGCTTCTGTTAGGTCCCTGCCTTCTTTGTCCTTTATCATGCCCGTCTTTGCACAAAATGTTCCCTTGAGATCTCCAATTTTCTTGAAGAGATCTCTAGTCTTTCCCATTCTGTTGTTTTCCTCAATTTCTTTGCATTGTTCATTTAAGAAGGCCTTCTTGTCTCTCCTTGCTATTCTCTGGAACTCTGCATTCAGTTGGATATATCTTCCCCTTTCTCCCTTGCTTTTCGCTTCCCTTCTTTCCTCAGCTACTTGTAAAGCCTCCTCAGACAGCCACTTTGCTTTCTTGCATTTCTTTTTCTTTGGGATGGATTGAGTTGCTGCCTCCTGAACAGTGTTACGGACCTCTGTCCATAGTTCCTCAGGCACTCTGTCTATCAGATCTAATCCCTTAAATCTATTCCTCACCTCTACTGTATATTCATCAGGGATATGATTTAGGTCATACCTGAATGGTTTAGTGGTTTTCCCGACGTTCTTCAATTTAAGCCGAAATTTTGCAAGAAGCAGCTCATGATCTGAGCCACAGTCAGCTCCAGGTCTTGTTTTTACTGACTGTATGGAGCTTCTCCATCTTTGGCTGCAAAGTACATAATCAACCTGGTTTCGATATTGACCATCTGGTGATGTCCATGTGTACAGTCGCCTCTTGTGCTGTTGGAAAAGAGTGTTTGCTATGAGCAGCGTGTTCTCTTGACAAAACTCTATTAGCCTTTGCCCTGCTTCATTTTGTACACCAAGGCCATGCTTGCCTGTTATCCCGGTGATTTCCTGACTTCCTACTTTAGCATTCCAATCCCCTATGATGAAGAGGACATCTTTTTTTGGTGTTAGTTCTAGGTGTTGTAGGTCTTCATAGAACCGATCAACCTCAGCTTCTTCGGCCTCAGTGGTTGGGGCATAGACTTGAATTACTGTGATGTTGAATGGTTTGCCTTGGATTCGTACTGAGATCATTCTATCGTTTTTAAGATTGTACCCCAGTACTGCTTTTCCCACCCTTTTGTTGACTATGAGTGTTACTCCATTTCTTCTACGGGATTTTTGCCCACAGTAGTAGATATGATGGTCACCTGAATTAAATTCGCCCATGCCTGTCCATTTTAGTTCGCTGATTCCCAAGATGTCGATGTTCAATCTTGCCATCTCATGTTTGACCACCTCCGGCTTACCTTGATTCATTGATCTGACATTCCAGGTTCCTAAACAATATTGTTCTTTACAGCATCGGATTTTCTTTTCACCATCATACACATCCACAGCTGAGTGTCCTTTCGGGTTTGGCCCAGCCGCTTCACTCTTTCTGGCGCTACTTGGAAATACCCTCTGCTCTTCCCCAGTAGTATGTTGGACACCTTCCGACCTGAGGAGCTCATCTTCTGGCATCATCTCTTTTAGCCTTGTGATACATTCCATGGGGTTTTCTTGGCAAGAATACTGGAGTGGGTTGCCATTTCCTTCTCCAGTGGACCACATTTTGCAGAACTCTCCGCCATGACCTGTCCATCTTGGGTGGCCCTGCACGGCATAGCTTATGGCTTCACTGAGTTACGCAAGCCCCTTCTCCACCACAAGGCAGTGATCCATGAAGGGGAGGACCTATGTACACTGCCCTTTATGAAGTGGGGAATAGCCATTTCTGAAATGGGGAAAAGAGCTAAAACACTCATTCAAAGTCCTAAAGTACAGAATTTTAAAATTATTATTTCTTTTTAAACATTTTTGTCCTTAAAACAGACATGCACACTTGTTACAGAAGGGAAAAATTGTTTGCTTAATATATTCACCCCCCTAGCACATGGACCAGTATACTAGCTTGAATAGGCCTTAGAGAAAGACGAAGATGGGGGAAATTTGCATTTGCCAAATAACGCAGGGTGGCCAGGTGCCCTACTTTACAGAGGACAGTCTTCTATTTGAAAGGCTTTCAGTGCTCTCTTTGAAGGCATCCTCTCTTTGAAGGGCTGTCAAATCCAAATCCAGTTTAAAGAAAAAAAAATTACAAGAAGGAAGAGCTTATCCTTGAAGTTGTCCATCAACAGTTTAGCACCTGGACAGCAGACTGAGCAGAAGGCACACATGTCACCTGGTCACAGTCTTGTCCGCTGCTGTGGTGAGATGTATTGTATTTCTATTGAAATTATAGTTATGAATTATAAATGTGCATCTATATGTATAAATTAGCATCATCAAATGTTATTCAAATTGTTGTGCTCTTCTTTGGTAATGAATTTCCTCTTTTCTGACAAGGCATAAGTGGCCACCCTACAAATAAGGAGGGAACGTGATGCTATGGAAATGGCAGATGAGAGAACTGGAAGGATATATGGCCAAGGGAGCACAGATGCTGGTGACAATGGATGGGCTGTAGTGTGGAATTGGGTAGATTTACAAGGAAAGGAAAAGAAATAGAGCAAGAGCAGCTATAATTTCCTGACTTCAGAGGAAGGGGGACGCACAGCACCTTCTCAATGGCCGCCAAAAATTATGAAAATGCTGTGGGTACAGACTGAAACCTCAGGTTTCTCAGCTTTGGTTATGATTTTCAAAATGAGAAGCCTCAAGCCATTTAGGGTGCAATCCTATGCAGGTTTAGACAGAAAAAAGTCCTATAACTCCGAACATTCCCCAGTCAGCCACACTGACTGGGGAATGCTGGGAGTTGTAGGGCTTTTTTCTGTCTATACCTGCATAGGATTGCACCCTTTAGCACTCCTGAACACTATATTGTCAAGAAAGAGCCAAAAGGATGGCTTCTGGATGGAGAGACTGAACAGAGGCTTAGCTGTTACTGGGGACCCCAGAGCCAGCCCAATTTGGTTAAAATAGATGTGTAAAGAGCCTTGACCCCTTCATGGATCACTGCCTTCTTGTGGCGAAGGGGCTTGCGTAACTCAGTGAAGCCATAAGCTATCCTGTGCAGGGCCACCCAAGACGGACAGGTCATGGTGGAGAGTTCTGACAAAATGTGGTCCACTGGAGAAGGAAATGGCAACCCACTCCAGTATTCTTGCCAAGAAAACCCCATGGAATGTATCACAAGGCTATCCTAAAGGAAATCAACCCTGAGTGCTCATTGGAAGGACAGATACTGAAGCTGAAGCTCAAATATTTTGGCCACCTAATGCGAAGAGAAAACTCCCTGGAAAAGACCCTGATGCTGGGAAAGATTGAAGGCAAAAGGAGAAGGGGACGGCAGAAGATGAGATGGCTAGATAGCATCACCAATGCAATGAATATGAACTTGAGCACGCTCCGGGAGAGAGCGGAGGACAGGAAGGCCTGGCGTGCTATGGTCCATGGGGTCACGAAGAGTCGGACACGACTTAACGACTGAACAACAAAAGAGCCTTGAAAGTGGGGCTTTTCCTTAGAATTCCCAGTAAGATGTGGAAATTGTGAGTTCAGCTTGAGGCCTTTTAATAGCTGCTTCCCAATGCTTGGGACTCTTTGCTTGGCCACCTATCTCCCTTGGACTCGGAACTGACAACGCATACATTAGTTGTTGTCGACTCCCTGCAAGGCATCAAAACCAGGCACAAGGTCCCCCATGTGCTTATGTAGAGCCTGAAGGAAACTGCTTGGGGAGCTGGAATGTAGCCCAAGTAAGAGACTTGGGAGGGGCAGGGGGCAGATTTTTTTATTTGGGGGAAATCAATTCTGCTTTAAAAATTGGCACTATCTGCATGTGCAGGCTTGCTTCCCCATACTAAATGTATACATATATAAACAGATACTGGAAAACCACCAGAAAATGCCAGTACTTGCTTTTCTCAAGGTAAGAAGATCCAGGAAAAGGCAGCCTTTTTCTGAATAGGGAAGTGAGAAGCCACGAATCAGTTTCATTCCAAGCATCCATTTTGCAATGGTTGTGCAGTGGGGCCAACCCCTGCTGGGACTGCAACACAGCTGTTGTCCTCATGCTGATGCTGAGACCAAAGCCCAGCACCACCCTCCATGCAGAAACAACTAGGAGATGTGGGGCTGCTGCTTACCATTCCTACCTCCCCAAATAAATGAATATATTAGACATCTCAGCCAAAGCAATTTGCTCTGAATGAGGCTTCATCTATCGTAATGCATATTTTGAACCATTATCTGTTGCCAGAATTCACACAGAGTGTGTTCTATTGTTTACATGCTGCAGGATGTCTCGCATCCTCCAGACTGATGGGAATACTTGGCATGATGAAACTGAGCACAACTAGTATGATGTAACAGCAGCCAACATGATATGGCCCCTTTGTCTTTCATCACAGCTTTTAAAAAAAAGACATTTTGGCCCTGCTATTACCTGCTTTGGCCATACATACTTAAAAAAAGAAAGAAGATCTGTATGTATAATATTACCCGGTTCCTCCCCCTTATTAAATCTGTGATATAGTGTGAATTTTTCATAAACATGGTAAAATCTTTTCAGAGACAATCCTATGCAGTGTGCCTTCATGAGATGGAAGCCTCCGAACTCGAAGGCTTCCGTGTATTCAAGGTCCTGCCGGGCTGAAGTTTGCAGGGCGGGAGGAGCAGTAGAGGTGATCTTCGCCTTCCTGTCCTCTGATTGTTGCATTTTTCATTAGATTTTGGGTGGGGGGCTGTCTAGCAACAGCTCTTCAGAGGGGGAGGGAACAAGGCTGGAAGAGGCTTGAGATAGCTGATATCCTGGCCTCTCTGGTCTCCTCCCCTCCATCCCCACCAGAACGCCCCATTTCCCCCCTCTCTGAAGTTGATTTTCTGACCTTGGCGGCCAGCTGGCATGGTTCTTTCTGCACCAGTTGTGAAGAGTCAGGGAAGGTCAGATCTCCAACTCCCCCTTCCGAGGTTGGTCCACTGTCTCTGCCCTCGGATGGGGGAGGATCCCCACTATTCCTTAGTGTAGTCACACAGGAAGCTGACCTTCTGTATGCAAAGCATGTACTCTACCACTGAGCTAAAAAGAGGGGGGCTGTGTCTCCCATTAGTAAGACACTTTTATTATGACTGCACATGTCTACCTGCCTGATAGGGAAGAGACTAATGATGATGGCAGGCAAAGCATCCACGTCAAAATAAGGAGTGAAGAATTTCTGTATAAATGTATGTATCAAGGCTGTATAATTGTCAGTAATACTTTATTTAATGACAGTGGGGCTGCCTGTTGGCACAT
The DNA here is from genome assembly GCF_057233095.1 of Heloderma suspectum. Taxonomy (NCBI): domain Eukaryota; kingdom Metazoa; phylum Chordata; class Lepidosauria; order Squamata; family Helodermatidae; genus Heloderma; species Heloderma suspectum. The sequence goes on along the minus strand of NC_139460.1, from coordinate 38,142,959 downwards.
GGATTAAGGGGAATAGCATCTGGCAAATACAAGGGATGGGGCACGGTTAATTTCTGGGTTCCTTTGCTTCACCCTCCACAATTCCATTTTCAAATTGTTCTGCAGCTATCCAGGTCTTCCATGGTTACTCATTATAATAATCAGTCACTGAAGCACTGCTGTTACCTGCAGGTAGCTCAAAGCCCAGGAACTCGTTATACCTGTCATAATAAGCTTCCTGAATCGATTCTTGAGCAATAACAAGTAAGTCAACAGGAAGCAGAGAGGCTGATTAAAAAATTATGACTCTAAAGTCAAGAGGATGTGAAATAAGAGCTCAAGTATGAAGGGTATATTATCACATGGATGCTGGGCCCCCGTTAAAGGGTTTATTGTTCAATGGTTGCTGAATCATGGAATGGAGAAGATGAATCTCCTATGGCTATTTTGAAAGCATTGGTTTTTAGACAATAGGGCAGAGGAAAACCCTGCAGTGGTACTGTGGATAGGGTGGGGTGGGGGAGCGCTTAATACTGGCCCTGATGGAAACATTCAATCCTTGGGGGGTGGCGGGAGGGAACACATGCGGATCTAGGCATTAAAAACATGTGGTTGCTGCTCTACCCATGCAGACAAGTGGATAGCTTGAAGACCCCCATTTGGGCAGCATGCAGAGCTACCCTATTATTTTACTGGTTAACCATCTGTATGACTACTGCAGGTTCTTGATATCATCCTCAAGAATAGTTGTTTATAGTGGAGACTTTGGCCCCCTTGTAGTTTACTTACTATCATAACATGTGCATGCCTTGGCTGGTATGTGTACTAGAGGAGGTTTGGCAAGACTTACAATGTGGTTTAACTACTGCAGTGTCTAATATTAGTAATTGTGAGGAATCTGTTGCATACAATGTGTTTGCATACATACGTTTGTTCATTCTTTGGTATACCTTTTATATACCGGACCATGTCCTAATTCTACTAGACCACTGAGGAAGGTGGTATGTTGAAATGTGTTTGGTCCATTTGGTATTGGATTTTTTTTTTGGTATGGCTAGGTTTTTTCATCACAATAATATTGTATTCTCTTTTATTGTTTAGATGTATGCTTTGAAACCACACAGATGAAAAGCCTTTATCATTAGATTTTGTCATATACATTTATGTATATGCCCAACCCAGTTGTTTTGCTGTTGTATTATTTAGGGTTGTGGGATGCTTCCTGATTTTGTTTGCTCCACCCATGCAAGGCCTGTCCATTTGTGTGTGTGTGTGTGGGGGGCACATGGCAGTTAGAAAGCTTGCACTGCCCATTCCAAGCCAGCTCCATTTATGACTTGCAGCTGTCTCTAATGCAAAATGATAGTAAAACAAAGAACAAATTGTCCTGATTGCTGTTCACTGAGTAGCCATGACCTCAAGAATCCTGACATCTAAGATGGTGAAATTCAGCAGGTCCCAGTACATAAAATTAGTGCACGTGCTCTTACATTGTCTCTCTCTCTCTCTCTTTCTCTGGATACACATTCTACACATATGATGTATATACATACGCACACATATAAAACTAAATAAGGAAAAATAAATAAAGCTTTGTATTAAAAACATACTTCACACAAAATATCTTTTAACATCTTGCCTGATGAAGAGATCCAGAGATCTTGAAAGCTTGTACATAGTTGTTACTTTTTAGTTGGCCTAATAAAGCTGTTACACTGACAGGGATTTTGGCATTACTTTTCATATTTTTGATAGCTGAGGGATACCTGCATCCCTCTCTGGTGCTGCCAAGTTCTGGTCCTGGTCACAGATTCCTAGGCTGCTCAGAAGCACCATGTTCTTTCATCCTAAGTGTACAGCATCTGCCTCCCCTGGCTCCACTTATCTTGCCACTTGAAGTGAGAATACATGCTACTTTGTTCCCCTTCTTGCCTCTGCCTTGGGTGGGTCTCACGAGAGTTCAGGCCACAGTGGGAGAGTGGCTGGCGAGGCTTTCTAGAGCATCGACGGGAGGTGGTGGGAGGTGGTGGTGGGGCAGTGGCGGGCCCTCCTAGTGGGGTGGGGCAGAGTGGCACAATCACCACTCCTCCTGCTCTGGTGCCTGAGGCAGGTGCATCAGTCTGCATCATGGTAGGGCCTGGTCCTACTTGAGCCTGTATTTTGCACCTGGCGCAACTTGGTGGACTTAAGAAAAAAAAACCCATGTGAATAAATCTGAATCTACCTGGCCCTGCTCATCCAGAATCCCTGGGACAAGAGATGGGAGGATGGAATAGATTTTCCCACCCTCTTGCCCTAAAAGAGAGAAGTTTCATTTTCACTTGTGCGTTCAAGACCAAGGAGGTCAAATTAAAAAGGTTCAGGGAAGAGGGGAAAATGGACTTGGCAGCATCAGAGAGGGATGCATGCATGTAAGATATGAAAAATAATGCCCAGATCCGTGTAATAGCTTTATTAGGCCAACCAAAAAATAACAAAAATGTGCAAGCTTTCGAGATCTCCAGATCTCTTCATCAAGCAACCATAAGGGAGGAGAGCAGCAGGGGCCTTGAAGCTGCCAATCAGTGCTTAGGACCTGAACAGCAAACTAAGCAGGCACACAGGTGACCTGGTCAGTCTTCTTCGGGATTGCCTGTCTCGCTATTAACCTGCCCAAGTACTGAGATCTGCAGGAGAGACCCTTTTGAGGGCACCATTACCCATTTGTCAGACACATGTGAAAGAGCTTTCTCCTGTGTTGCCCCCAAACTATGGAATGCACTTCCTCAAGAAACACAATTCCCCCCCCCCACCTTCTCTTGGCCTTCAGAAAGGTATAAAGATGCATCTTTTCAATTTAGTCTTTTAAAACATAGTTTTTTAAAAAAATGTTTTAACGTTGTAAGTTTTTATTGTTTTAAATTGTTGTACACTGCCTTGATGACTTTTTAGCGCATAAGGCGGTATATAAATGTTAATAATAAATAAATCATCCTCCACTATGGTGAAATATATTGTATTTCTATTTAGGTTGTAGTTATTATTTCTAAATATGCACCTATACAAATACATTTCCATTAAGCAAATGTTATCCAGATTGGTGTCCTCTTCTGCCCTCATTTTTGGTGATGGAATTCCTATTTTTTAGAATGCATAAGTGACCATTGTCAACAGCAGATGCAGAAAGTCTCATCAGCAGAAGAATGATGGGGAATAGGGGGAAGGGAGGTGTACATGCTGACAGAGGTAAATATGCAAGATTGTTATAAGGAGAGGAGGAAGAATTCAATATGGGCTGCTTTGTTCAGTGGCAGGCCTGTGCTGAGCATCACATCTAGTGGTTCTTTTGCACTAAGATCCCTGAATTGTCCTATTTATCCTGGTGGCCAAACAGAAGTATTAACAAGCAGGTATATATTTTCCACGATGCTGCTTGCTAATCACCTCTAACTCCTTTTGACACAGCATGTTCATTTGCTTAATTAGGGTCTATGACTCTGTGGGCTCTAATGTGGTTTGCATTACTCAGTGATTCACATTTGCATGGCCTGTAGTAACACAATGCCCATGTGTATTTATGGCTTACGGAGTGATGTTGCCAAAGGAGAACGAGGAGGAGGGAAAAAAACCCTTTAGATGGATTGTTCTTTGTATTCTGGAATATGGATTTCCCCCCCTCTCCTCTGCAGAGCCATGCCTTCTATATTAGAACCACCGGTACTTTGTTAGTTTGAACTCAGTACTGCCGAAAAAGCTGCAGGGATGCATCTCTGCGGACGTCCTCCTCTAACTGTGTAGAGTTGCCATGGAAATCTGTGACACGCAAATCTGGTAGCTGTCGGTCTTTTAATGCGTGCACCAAGGCAGAGACTGTTGTGCCAAAGCTGCTTTTACTGCTTTGGTAGAGGGGCGGGAGACAATTCCAATTGTGCGCATAACTCGTTCTATAGCTTGTTTCCATGTTGTGGAAGGCAGAACTAGGGGCAAACTACACAATACATTAATCGTGTCGCTGAGCCTGATTGTTTTCTTTACTTTAGTGTAATTTGCAGGTTATACCATTGGGTTTTGAATCTAGTTTCTGCCATTTTTATTACTCTGCTACCTCCTTTAAGGCCCCCAAATCCTACCAAGCTCTTAAGGTGAGCATGTTTGCGGTATTTTCGGTGGGAGGAAGATGGAGACTCCATTTGTCCAGCCCCTCTTACTAACCTGGAGTTTCCCTGCATGTCTCCTGCTTTTCCTGATCAATCTGCTGTCACATTTTTGAGGCCACAAAAATCTTGCCTTGATACAGCCAGGCTTTTTGAGGAGGAGAAAGTCACAGCTGTGCTGGTTTCCTGCTCAGCCCACACAATTCCCCTGGACTCATCTCATGGGTCCCTGCCTAACGCCTCTGTATTGCCCTCTGCTGCTGATGGAATGAGGGAAGCAAGAACCCCTCTCTGAGGCTGGTTTCTGGGACTAGGAATAACAGCTGGTTGTGTGCTTTATTTTTATTTTTTTTCTGGGAGGGTATACAGTCTCTATCATGTACGGAGACTCAGTCTAACCTTCCCACCCCACCCCAGTGTAAGTCTCTGGGATATCCTGAATATGCAAGCTGGATTTCATGGTTGGAGGATTCTCCAAAGTGTCTACCTGAAAACAAGTTAAACCAGATTATTTGGATGTTGGTGTGTATGTGTTTGGAGCAAAGCTATTCAGACCTGGCTCCTGCTTTACACTGAGTTTAAGGGGACTGCATACAAACTGTGCATACCCCATTTCAAAGTGAATTATCTCTCAATGAAAGAAGCATTTGTCTCTTTTCACCAATCACTTTCCTCCATTGGCAAAGCTTTTCCATATGTTGGCTGGGTTCCTTGAAGCCGAGCCTTTGAACTGCTCTGTTCGTGGGCTCTTGCTAGCTATGATTTCATCACACAGTATATATAAAATTTGTTCATCCTCCAGATTCCAGACCGAGGCAACACAGGGCCTCATTCACAATGTGCCTTTGCTTATAAAGCCAAATTTCCTAACAAAACATGGCAGGGAACTCCTCCTGCCACCCTCGGATTTTTATAATAGGTACCTGTATTTGTCAAACACCCTTCCCCCTGCCAAAATGTCAGAGACAAAAAAGGAACTTAATTACAAATAGATCCAGAACAATCGCTAACTTACAGAGTGATCCTACCCCTGTTTTTCGCTCAGTGGGTGGGGACAGGACTGTTCCTAAGTCTCTGGGCATCTCACTGCCTGAGGCAAAGCAGCAATTGGCAGTTCCACCCTCCCAGTTAAGGTGCATAATATTCAAGGCCATCAAGGTATTTTGGCACTTGAGGCAGAAAATCCCACAAGCACCCCCCCCCCAATAGATATACAACAACTGACAATCTGCTGCCCTTTCATGCCACCCAAAATCATCTCCCTGTGGCAATCACCCCACCAGTGCTGGCATCAAGGGTAGACATGGTCAGGCATTTGCTGAGGGCCCACACCCGAGCAGGGGCCCACTGACAAGAGCCCCTTGAATTGCTCCTCCTCTTCACCATTGCAACCTGCATGTTCACCTGTCTCTCGCTCTGGCCCAGACACCGCTGGTGGTGAGGAGGAGGAACAGTAGAGGCCACGGTTTTCTGCCTGTCAAGCAAGCAATTGGTAGCAATGACGAGAAAGAGGAGGAGGAGCAATAGCAGCTGGTGGCAATGGTGGAGAGAAGGCAGACTCACTGAGGGAGGGGGACCATCGAGGGTGTCTTTCCCAAAGGCCCTCAGAAACCTGGATCCAGCCTTGCATCCCACTCTGCTTAAGAGCAGGGCCGGCCCTGCATCCTCAAACCAGTGTAGGTATCTAGGCTGGTATAACACTACCAGCAGAAGGATGGAGGTGGATGGCGTGGGGGTGTCGTAGCAGAGTTTACTTGGAGTCCTTTGCTTGCTGAGGGGTTGGTTGCATCCCTGGTGACAGTGTGTGCAAAGGGGGCACACATTAAAATAGGGCTGGGCAGATGTCGGGTGTGCAGGCTCTACTTCTTTTTTTACTAGAATCTCGAGATCCACCAAGTGGAGCTTTGTGCAAAAGATATACACTTGGAATTAAACAATTCTGAGCCCGGGAATTTATTTAAATACCAGAACTGAACATTTTATTTATTTATTTATTTCATTTCTATACCGCCCAATAGCCTAAGCTCTCTGGGCGGTTCACAAAAATTAAAACCAAACAACACACAATAAAACAATTTAAAATATATAGAACATTAAAACCACAATATAACAATACAACCACAATAAAACCTAGCAGCAGTGCAGGAGTTTAAAATACAGATTTAAAACAGCAAAGATAAAAATTTAGAAAGCTAAAATGCTAAAATGCCTGGGAAAATAAAAAGGTCTTCACCTAGCGCCGAAAGGAATACAATGTAGGCGCCAGGCGAACCTCACTAGGGAGCTCATTCCAGAGCCGGGGTGCCACAACAGAAAAAGCCCTCCTCCTAGTAGCCACCCGCCTCACTTCGTTTGGCAGGGGCTCACGGAGAAGGGCCGCTGATGATGATCTTAAGGTCTGGGCAGGCACATATGGGAGGAGGCGATCCTTCAGGTAACCTGGCCCCAAGCTGTTAAGGGCTTTGAATGTTAACACCAGCACTTTGAATCGGGCCTGGAAATGGACTGGCAGCCAGTGCAGCTGGAAAAGTACTGGCGTAATATGAGCTCGCAGGCCAGTCCCTGTTAACAATCTTGCTGCCCTATTTTGGACCAGCTGAAGTTTCCGGACCGTTTTCAAAGGCAGCCCCACGTATAATGCATTGCAGTAATCCAGACGAGAAGTTATCAGAGCATGGATAACTGTAGCTAGGCTATCTCTGTCCAGATAAGGGCGTAGTTTGTATACCAGCCTAAGCTGATAAAAAGTGCTCCGTGCCACTGAGTTCACCTGTGCCTCAAGTGACAGTTCTGGATCCAAGAGCATGCCCAGAATACGAACCTGATCCTTTAGGGGGAGTGCAACCCCCTCCAGAACAGGTTGAATATCACCTAGCCGGGCAGACGAACCACCCACTAACAGTACCTCCGTCTTGTCTGGATTGAGTTTCAGTTTATTAGCCCTCATCCAGTCCATTACCGCGCCCAGGCACTGATTCAGAACAGCCACTGCCTCACCTGGTTTTGATGAGAAAGAGAGGTAGAGCTGGGTGTCATCTGCATATTGATGGCACCTCAGTCCACACCTCCGGATAACCTCCCCCAGCGGTTTCATGTAGATGTTAAACAGCATGGGGGATAAAATAGAGCCCTGTGGAACCCCATGGCACAATTGCCATGGCACAGAGCAATAATCCCCCAGCACCACCTTCTGGAATCGGCCATCCAAGTAGGAGCGGAACCACTGCAGTGCAGTGCTTCCAACTCCCAACCCAGACAACCTATCCAGAAGGATACCATGGTCGAAAGCCGCTGAGAGGTCCAGGAGAATCAACAGGGTCGTACTCCCCCTGTCCCTCTCCCGGCAGAGGTCATCCCACAGGGCGACCAAGGCAGTTTCCGTTCCAAAACCAGGCCTGAAGCCCGATTGAAATGGATCTAGATAATCCGTTTCATTCAAGAGTGCCTGGAGCTGTCCTACAACCACCCGCTCAAGCACCTTGCCCAGGAAGGGGATGTTGGCCACTGGCCTATAATTGTTAACATCCTCTGGGTCCAGGTTAGGCTTTTTCAGGAGTGGTCTAATTACTGCCTCTTTTAAAGGGGCAGGCACCACTCCCTCTCTTAAGGAGGAATTTACAACCTCCTGGACCCAGCCAGACAACCCCTCCTTGTTTGATTTAATAAGCCATGAAGGGCAAGGGTCAAGCACACAAGTGGTTGATCGGACTTGGCCAAGCACCTTGTCCGCATCCTCAGGCCTCAGTAACTGAAACTCAGCCAATAAAACTGGACCAGACGGTGCTCTGAACGCCTCTACCAATGGAACTGCATTAATGGTGGTGTCCAATTCATGACGAATCTGAGCAACTTTATCCTCAGAGTGCTGTGCAAACTTGTCACAGCGTGCTACCGAGGGTTCCACCGTCTCTCTCCCTGGCCCAGAATGTAACAGGCCGCGAACCACTCGGAAAAGCTCCACTGGACGACACTGAGAAGATGCAATGCTGGTGGAAAAGAACTGTCTCTTTGCCACCCTCACCGCCACAGAGTAGGCTCGATAGTGGGCTCTTACCTGTGTTCGGTCAGACTCTGCACGAGTTTTCCTTCACCTGCGTTCTAGCCGTCTCCCCTCTTGCTTCATTGCCCTCAGCTCAGGTGTATACCAAGGAGCTGGCCGGGCTCTGCTCAGAGGGAGAGGGCGCTTGGGCGCGATCGTGTCAACCGCCCGAGTCATCTCTGCATTCCACAGAGTGACCTGGGCTTCTACAGGCACCAGCCATACCAGAGGTCGCAGTCCTTCCACTGGCCACATAAAAATCCCTTTCCCAAGTTTTCTTCATTTCAGCAGTATAAATTAAGGCAGGGGAGAGTCATTTTGCTGTTGCTGTTAAATATTTTGCAGACAGAAACCCTTGCCCATCTACTGCAAATCACCCAGTGATCTACCAGTAGATCTTGATCTACTGAATTAAAGCATTCCAGTTGAAGTTGGTGGAGACCACAAAATGACTGGTTCATCTCCTCCCACTCTGCTCCACCCACACAGCCGCAATAGAGATTAGCATGGCAACTAAGGTGCAAACTAGATATGACGTTAAATGCATGACTGTGATTAGCGTGTCTAGGTTTGTTTTTTAATTCCTAAATAGCAGCCAGAGAGGTGTCAGGGCAGGGAGGTGATCAGGACTACACAGTACAGGGAGGGGGTTTAATCTATTTCCATCCCTGCAGCCCTGATGAACTCTTCCCCCTCCAAAGTTGTTATTTGCCCCACAAGGGAAGCTTCCATTGACATCAAAAATTCTTAGCAGCAGGGAAAGAAAAGGTAGAAACAAAAAAGATGACAGCTGTCAGAATCAGCTATGAAGGTTCACCAGGAACCTTGGGCAACCAGGGCAATAACGTTGTTCAGCACAAACAAGTCCACCTGAAGACAGAAAGTCCATTTAGACCAGGGATGCAGAACCTCCTTCACTCCAAGGGCCAAACCTCATTTTGGAGAAGTTTTCCAGGGGCACATTCTAAGAGTGGGCAAAGCAAAAGGCACAGGGCCAAAAAGGGGCAGGGCAAAATTACACCCCCCCCCCCCAGCATATTGTAGTTTAGAGTTCTTACTGCCAGTAGCTAAGCCTTAGGAGAGGCAGTTCAACCTTCCAGAATGGGGAAAAAACTGCACAAAAGCCAGGAACCACCAAACAATTGGTGGTTGGGGAAAGGGGCAGGGGTCATTTGGGGAACCTCAGAGGGCCAGATTGGGAACCCAGGTGAGCTAGTTTGGGCAATTGGGTTCTGCACCCCTGATTTTAGCCAATCTGAACGGCACCCTGCAATCAAGAGGTCCTTTCTTAGTAATTTGATCCTGCTTATCAGTCACAAGAGCCCCCGCCTTGTCCTTTTATCAACAGCTTTTAGGGTGGCTAATGATCATTGGCTGTGGTGGCTTAGTGGTTAAGACGCTGAACTGCAGACCAGAAGGTCGGCAGGACAGCAGTTCGAGACCTGAGTGCTGCGTGACGGAGTGAGCTCCCGTCTTCAGTCCCAGCTTCTGCCAACCTAGCAGTTCGAAAGCAAGAAATTGCAAAGAGATAAATAGGTACCGCTTCGGCGGGAAAGGTGACAGCGTTCCGTGCACCTCGCTGTTCAGTCATGCCGGCCACATGACCACGGAAGCGTCTTCGGACAGCGCTGGCTCTTCGGCTTAGAAATGGAGATGAGCACCGCATCCTAGAGTTGGGGACACCTTTACCTTTACCTTTAATGATCATAAAACAACCAATCAACCAAAAGTTAGCAAAAGAATCAGAAAAAAAATCAGTCCACAACATAATTTACAATATTGCAAAACATAAAAAAGCAGCAGCACCACAGAATTAAACCACGCTAAGGCTGCAGTCCTATGGTCCCTGGAAGGACATCCCTGGGGCCGTAGGATGTTTCAGATGTCTCCCCCAGAGGGTGGAGAGAGAGAGAGAGAGAGAGAGAGAGGTCTGCCCTGGGAGGAGGAGATCTGACCTCATCAGTTCCATCCCAGCTGCTATGGAAACTTCTGTGACCCTTGCCTAGGAATCTGCAGGATCTATAGCCTTCCCATTCCCATGGAACTGGCGAAAAGATGCAACCAATTGCAGGGACATCATAAAAAAAAGAGGAAAAGAAAGCAAAGAACGGGATGAAAGAAGAAAGAAAGAAAGAAAGAAAGAAAGAAAGAAAGAAAGAAAGAAAGAAGCTATTCGTCCCCCCCTTCTGCCCAGTAGTGCTTTGGATAAGGTGGTTCCTCTGCTTTGGATCTCCCCCTTGATGGCATTATTTGGTATTGCTGTCTCCTGTTAAAATGTCAGTTAGCAGAGAAAAACAAAAGGCAGAACAGAACGAACATTTACCAGTCCCACATGCATGCAAAGATAAAACAAGGAGACCACACCTTTCTTTAGTGAAGAAAAGGTAAAATGGCTTACTCATAATATTCTTGCACAAAAATGCAGGTATGACATAAGAGTTTCAGAGTTTGTTCAGTCCATTTCTAGAACACCAGCAGGAGAGAGCAAACGTGTGTGCTCCCAACAATGGAGAAGATTGGGGTGGGGGGAGAAAGGGGAGGAGCCGGAAACTACACTGTAGGCTATAGAGATCCTAAGACTAGCTATGCCCCAAATTCCCATACAATAACTAGCTAACTTCAACACTGCCTCCTTCCTGTAACTTGCAGATGGGGTTGCAATATTCCCAACACCCTTCACCTGGTAGGATTGCTCTGCCCCGCTAACATTTATTTCTGTTTTTGTCACTCCCTTTTCTATATCCACATGTTTTAATCATATTTATTTAATCATATTTATGGTGCTTCAGAAGGGGCAAATTAATTTCTCCTAACATATCCAGACTCCTGCCAACCTAGCAGTTCGAAAGCAAGAAATTGCAAGTAGATAAATAGGTACCACCTCAGCGGGAAAGGTAACAGCGTTCCGTGCACCTCGGTGTTCAGTCATGCCGGCCACATGACCACGGAAGTGTCTTCGGACAGTGCTGGCTCTTCGGCTTAGAAACGGGGATGAGCACCGCACCCTAGAGTCGGACACGACTGGTTGGGGACACCTTTTTTTTTTAACATATCCAGATCCCTTCTGTCTTGATTTCCAATCCTCTCCACAGGAGGTGCTAGGAAACTGAGATATTTGGGGAAATTTATTCAGAGTTTGCATTTGCCTTATGTCTGTTAATAGCTGTCACATGGGCTTGATTCCCTAAATCCCTCAAGGCTAATCAACAGCCTCACTACTGTGATATTTAATTGAGTCTCTATGTTTCTAAAGAAAAACATGTTAGTCCTCTGGATTGTAAATAATATTTTTCCCCTCTGATAACTGGATGAGAAAACTATCTAGAAAAGCATCTCTGGGCTAGTGAGGTTACTCCTCGGCATGGGGTCGGATACCTTCATGGTCTCCAGCAACCAAAGAAGAGTACGGACCTTCATTTGGGGACGGGGAATATACTTCTGAGAAAGCGATAACTTTTGACAGTTTTGTGAGGACACATTTCTCAAAGATGACTGCCTGCCTGGGGTTGAAAAATGTCATTACCCGATGGATGTGTACTTGGGAGCCGATAGCCTTTCACAGACATCAGTAGCTCCTTGCTGTGTTATTGCTGTTTGAAAAACCAACACAACGCTGAAGTCAGCCATGGAATTTTCTGCAACTCTGCTTTTGAGAAAGAACTCTCAAATGGATTGCTGGACCGGCCCACATTACAGCAGTGCTGAGATGGTTTTATAATTATGGATCTTGGCTGCAGCTTTTGCAGTTTGCTTATCTTTATTGGTTTGGATGTCATACCTGTAACGTATTGAATACATATGCACCATGGTGATTTCCTCTACTGCGTTCCCTGGCCCCAAGCATGCCCTGACATCATCACTGCATTTCCCACCACTTGTACTCCCCTGCCCCAAGAGATCTTCATGCAAATCACTGGTGTGTGTGTGTGTATGTACTTGCAGCCCCCATGACATGCAGCCCTGAGGACTGAAAAGGTTGTTCCCCCCAGGCCTAAAATATGACTTTTGGCATGCATGTCTGCCTAAAATGCACATTTTTGTTTGGATTTTGTTAGCTGAGAACTACAAAACTTGGAAAAGTGATGTTCCAAACTGTGAATTAGCCTGGGACATGCAAATTACATTGGCTTACCTAAAAATGTGGACTGGAGGAAATTCTCTGATGTCCCTAGCCAATGCAGAGCTGTGTTGGGAGATCTTCAGGAATCCCTTTCTGCAAGAGGCAACAGGACTAATAGCAGCAATAGTTTACTTGCTAGAAGGAACAGTAAAACCATAAAGAAACATTCTTGATGTTACAGCTTCCAGTTGAGATGATGTGGATGTAATGCGCCATTTAGGGTTTTGAACCACACCCAAACAACTGGATTACTCCATCCTGAAATGTTGAGTCAACATGCACACTGTGCTACCTATCAGGATTATACTAACTCCTTATTTGATAGTGCAAGCTAATTCTTAATGACTTTGCTAGGCTGTTAGCCAAAAAACCACCGCAAAAATAGCATCACTGCAAAATGGGACAAACATCTTACTTGAGTTTCAAAAAAACCCCTGTCTTAAACTTGCATGGGATGTATTTGAGACTCATGTTACAGCCAAGTGACATCACCAGGTATGTCATGAAGAATCTAGCATTAGGTCTACTTAAACCCCTTCAGTGTTAAATGATTGTTTACATCTTTGTCATGGTGGATTTTCTGCTGTAATGTTTGCCCCAACCCTGACTAGGGTTTCTAATTCCTAAATGCACAGGCTTCTCTTGCATTTACTGGCTGCCTTTGAGGGAGAGGCTCACTAATGGGAGAAGTCATGCCTTTCAAATTTCTCCTGCCTTGTTGTTGTTGTTCAGTCGTGTCCGACTCTTCGTGACCCCATGGACCATAGCACACCAGGCCTTCCTGTCCTGCGCTCTCTCCCGGAGTGTGCTCAAGTTCATATTCATTGCATCAGTGATGCTATCTAGCCATCTCATCCTCTGCCGTCCCCTTCTCCTTTTTGCCTTCAGTCTTTCCCAGCATCAGGGTCTTTTCCAGGGAGTTTTCTCTTCGCATTAGGTGGCCAAAATATTGGAGCTTCAGCTTCAGTATCTGTCCTTCCAATGAGCACTCAGGGTTGATTTCCTTTAGGATGGACTGATTTGACCTCCTTGCAGTCCAGGGGACTCGTAAGAGTCTTCTCCAGCACCACAGTTCGAAAGCATCAATTCTTCAGCGCTCAGCCTTCCTTATAGTCCAGCTCTCACAGCCATACATTACTACTGGGAAAACCATAGCTTTGATTAGACGGACCTTTGTCGGCAAGGTGATGTCTCTGCTTCTTACTATGCTGTCTAGGTTGGCCATAGCTTTCCTCCCAAGGAGCAAGCGTCTTTTAATTTCATGGCTACAGTCACCGTCTGCGGTGATATTGGAGCCCAAGAAAGTAAAATCTGTCACTGCTTCCATTTCTTCCCCTTCTATATGCCAGGAAGTGATAGGGCCAGATGCCATGATCTTCGTTTTTTTAATGTTGAGTTTCAAACCAGCTTTTGCACTCTCCTCTTTCACCCTCAACAAGAGGCTCTTTAGATCCTCTTTGCTTTCTGCCATTAGGGTGGTATCGTCTGCATATTGGAGGTTGTTGATAATTCCCAGCAATCTTAATTCCGACCTGTGATTCATCCAACCCGGCTTTTCTCATGATGTACTCTGCATATAAGTTAAATAAGCAGGGTGACAATATGCAGCCTTGTCGTACTCCTTTCCCAATTTTGAACCAATCGGTTGTTCCATCTCTGGTTCTTACTGTTGCTTCTTGACCCTCGTACAGGTTTCTCAGGAGACAGGTAAGGTGGTCTGGTACTCCCATCACTTTAAGAATTTGCCACAGTTTGTTGTGATCCACACAATCAAAGGCTTTAGCGTAGTCAATGAAGCAGAAATAGACGTTTTTCTGGAATTCTCTTGCTTTCTCCATGATCCAGCGAATGTTGGCGATTTGATCTCTAGTTCCTCTGCCTCTTCTAAACCCAGCTTGTACTTCCGGTAGTTCTCGGTTCGCATACTGCTGAAGCCTAGCTTGTAGGATTTTGAGCATCACCTTGCTGGCATGTGAAATGAGCGCAATTGTGCGGTAGTTTGAACACTCTTTGGCGTTGCCCTTCTTTGGAATTGGAATGTAAACTGACCTTTTCCAGTCTTGTGGCCACTGTTGAGTGTTCCAGATTTGTTGGCATATTGAATGCAGCACTTTAACAGCATCATCTTTTAGGATTTTAAATAGCGCAGCTGGAATACTGTCATCTCCGCTAGCTTTGTTGTTACTAATGCTTCCTAAGGCCCACTTGACTTCACTCTCTAGGATGTCCGGCTCAAGTTCAGTGACTGCACTATCATGGCTATCAGGGACATTCAGATCTTTCCTGTATAGTTCTTCTGTGTATTCTTGCCACCTCTTCTTAATCTCATCTGCTTCTGTTAGGTCCCTGCCTTCTTTGTCCTTTATCATGCCCATCTTTGCACAAAACGTTCCCTTGAGATCTCCAATTTTCTTGAAGAGATCTCTAGTCTTTCCCATTCTGTTGTTTTCCTTGATTTCTTTGCATTGTTCATTTAAGAAGGCCTTCTTGTCTCTCCTTGCTATTCTCTGGAACTCTGCATTCAGTTGGGTATATCTTCCCCTTTCTCCCTTGCTTTTCGCTTCCCTTCTTTCGTGAGCTACTTGTAAAGCCTCATCAGACAGCCACTTTGCTTTCTTGCATTTTTTTTTCTTTGGGATGGATTTCGTTGCTGCCTCCTGAACAATGTTACGGACCTCCGTCCATAGTTCCTCAGGCACTCTGTCTATCAGGTCTAATCCCTGAAATCTATTCCTCACCTCCACTGTATATTCATACGGGATGTGATTTAGGTCATACCTGAACAGTTTAATGGTTTTCCCTATGTTCTTCAATTTAAGCCGAAATTTTGCAAGAAGCAGCTCATGATCTGAGCCACAGTCAGCTCCAGGTCTTGTTTTTACTGACTGTATGGAGCTTCTCCATCTTTGGCTGCAAAGGACATAATCAATCTGATTTCGATATTGACCATCTGGTGATGTCCATGTGTATAGTCGCCTCTTGTGCTGTTGGAAAAGAGTGTTTGCTATGATCAGCATGTTCTCTTGGCAAAACTCTATTAGCTTTTGTCCTGCTTCATTTTGTACACCAAGGCCATGCCTGCCTGTTATCCCGGTGATTTCTTGACTTCCTACTTTAGCATTCCAATCCCCTATGATGAAGAGGACATCTTTTTTTGGTGTTCGTTCTAGAAGGTGTTGTAGGTCTTCATAGAACCGATCAACCTCAGCTTCTTCGGCCTCAGTGGTTGGGGCATAGACTTGAATTACTGTGATGTTGATTGGTTTGCCTTGGATTCGTACTGAGATCATTCTATCATTTTTAAGATTGTACCCCAGTACTGCTTTCCCCACCCTTTTGTTGACTATGAGTGCTACTCCATTTCTTCTAAGGGATTCTTGCCCACAATAGTAGATATGATGGTCACCTGAATTAAATTCGTCCATGCCTGTCCATTTTAGTTCGCTGATTTCCAAGATGTCGATGTTCAATCTTGCCATCTCATGTTTGACCACCTCCGGCTTACCTTGATTCATTGATCTGACATTCCAGGTTCCTAAACAATATTGTTCTTTACAGCATCGGATTTTCTTTTCACCACCAGACACATCCACAGCTGAGTGTCCTTTCGGGTTTGGCCCAGCCGCTTCACTCTTTCTGGCGCTATTTGGAAATACCCTCTGCTCTTCCCCAGTAGCATATTGGACACCTTCCGACCTGAGGGGCTCATCTTCTAGCATCATATCTTTTAGCCTTGTGATACGTTCCATGGGGTTTTCTTGGCAAGAATACTGGAGTGGGTTGCCATTTCCTTCTCCAGTGGACCACATTTTGTCAGAACTCTCTGCCATGACCTGTCCGTCTTGGGTGGCCCTGCACGGCATAGCTTATGGCTTCACTGAGTTACGCAAGCCCCTTCGCCACAACAAGGCAGTGATCCATAAAGGGGTTCAGTGATCCATGAAGGGGTTCTCCTGCCTACCCACCAGTTAAAAGCACTGAAACCTCCTTTGGGCAATAGTTGGCCACCTTAACTTTCACAGGCTCACTGGGTACACGTCAACCAACTCTGTGTTCTCCTGTATTTCTTTCTCCTGACAGAGCTCCATGCCTTTAACAGCTACATTGCAGATAGATGTTCAAGAAGTACAGACTTTCCTCAAATAGAGATGTGTGGAGGGGAAAGTTGCATCTGTTTAGATTTCTGCCTACATTGTAGCTGTTAAAGGTAAAGAAACAGGTTAGGGAGTTTACTACACACTAGGGCTGGATCTACACTTACAGCCTTTTTATTTTTTTTTGCTTCCAATGAGGTTTCACTGCCCACCTTTCACACTACGCAGTAGCCACCTCAAACTGGAACCGGAATTTCCCACTTCCGTGCTCCCGCTTTCAATACCCTAATATCCCGGTATTTCCCCTTAATGTGCTCTGATTTTCTGCCTTTGCTACGATATCCAGTCGTAGTCCCCACCCCCGCCTGTCCATATATGGTGGTGTTTGTATTTCTCTCCTGTCCAATCACAGCTCTCGACGGCCCCATGTCTTCTTCTGGCTACTGATTGCATAGCTTCCTCAGCAGCCCCCATTTCCTCAGCAACAAGCAAAGGGCTGGATGTCCGCACGCTTGTCTGATCTCGGAAGCTAAGCGGGGTCAGTCCCACTCAGTGCTTGGATGGGCAACTGCCTGGGATTCAGGCTTCCTGCACTGAGCAGGGGGTTGTTGTATCTCTTCAAATGAGATTAAGTTTTACCCCCTCCTATCCCCCACTCTGGATGTTTTTTTTTAAATTAAGGCGTTATCCTTGCAGAATCGGGGCTTCTCCGCAATGTTTTTTTTTCCTAATTCAGGCATGAACTTCAAAGCTTCAGAGAAGCCCCAATTCTGCAAGGATAACGTCTTAATGTTTTAAAAAAAAACATCCTGAGCCGGGGATAGGAGGGGATAAAACTTAGTCTCATTTGAAGGGATACAACAACCCCCTGCTCAGTGCAGGAAGTCTGATTCCCTGGCGGTTGCCCATCCAACTACTGACCGGGGCCGACCCCACTTAGCATCCGAGATCAGACAAGCGCGCACAGGAAAACAGAACAGTGCTTAGGGATGTACGAAAGTGACTTACCTTTTTGCAGATTCTGTTCATGGGGGGGGAGGTGTTCCGTCCCTCCCCCCGGAATCCTCGACGGGGGGGGGGAGGTGATCTGGTCCTCCCCCCCGGAATCCTCGACGGCCGGCTGAGGCCGCGGAGGGGAACGCAAATGGCGGTGGCCGTAGCCACCGCCATTTGCGTATGCGTTTTTTTTAAAGCCAGACGTGATAGGCTACATAAGTCTTTACGCAGCCTATCACGTCTATGGGGGGGGAAGAGACAGACTGCAAATGGCAGCGGCGGTGGCAGCCATCCGGAACATCCGCCCCAGGTAAGACTCGTCCCGGGGGGGATCCGCAGGGGGCGCGGGGGTGGCAGGCCGTTCCGCGATGGATTTCGGGGGGCCGAATGCACTGGCATTCGGCCTCACCGAGATCCATCGTGGAATTCTCTGACATCCCTAAAAGCGCTTGAGTATGAACCGAGCTTGCGCAGTCGATGACGCACTGCAACGGGGAAAATGGGTGAGTGTGAATTTGTTGTTTATTTGGCCAGTCGCTTCAAGGTCTTCGTGACTTCATGGACCAGCGCACGCCAGAGCTTCCTGTCAGCCATCGCCACCCCCAGCTCCCCCAAGGTCAAGTCCGTCACCTCTAGAATATCATCCATCCACCTTGCCCTTGGTCAGCCCCTCTTCCTTTTGCCTTTCACTTTCCTTAGCATCAGCATCTTCTCCAGCCAGGGTATCCTGTCTTCTCATGATGTGGCCAAAGTACTTCAGTTTTGCCTTTAATATCATTCCCTCAAGTGAGCAGTCTGGCTTTATTTCCTGGAGTATGGATTGGTTTGATCTTCTTGCAGCCAAGGCACCCTCAGAATTTACCTCCAGCACCACAGTTCAAAAGCATCTATCTTCCTTCGCTCAGCCTTCCTTATGGTCCAGCTCTCGCAGCCATAGGTTACTACAGGGAATACCATTGCTTTAACTATGCGGACCTTTGTTGTGAGTGTGATGTCTCTGCTCTTCACTATTTTATCAAGATTTGTCATTGCTGTCCTCCCAAGAAGTAAACGTCTTCTGATCTCCTGGCTGCAGTCAGCGTCTGCAGTAATCTTTGCGCCTAGAAAGACAAAGTCTGTCACTGCCTCCACGTTTTCTCCCTCTGTTTGCCAGTTATCCATCAAGCTGGTTGCCATAATCTTGGTTTTTTTGAGGTTGAACTGCAACCCAGCTTTTGCACTTCCTTCTTTCACCTTTGTCATGAGGTTCCTCATGAGTGTGAATAATCACGTTTTAATGCGAGAGCGTTTAACCCGACGGGACACCGAATTCATTGTGATGGCAGGCGCAATGTAGATTGGCCCCTAAGTATTAGAGTTTTCAGGTCTTCTTTTGGAAGAGTTCCTGTACCTTTAATACCTGCATAACTGGCAGAATGTCAACAGATGAAGCTTTCCTCCAATATGATGCCTGCATCTGAGGAGATAGTTGCTTGTCTCATATGATACTCCAGCCACCCTGTGTATATGTGTCTCTAGCATTTCTATGCAAGGATCTGTTGAATTTCTGCCTGCTGATAAGCAGGTATCAAACGTTGTTGTTGTTCAGTCATTAAGTCGTGTCTGACTTGTCGTGACCTCATGGACCATAGCACGCCAGGCCTTCCTGTCCTGCGCTCCCTCCCGGAGTGTGCTCAAGTTCATATTCATCGCATCGGTGATGCTATTTAGCCATCTCATTCTCTGCTGTCCCCTTCTCCTTTTGCCTTCAATCTTTCCCAGCATCAGGGTCTTTTCCAGTGACTTTTCTCTTCGCATTAGGTGGCCAAAATATTTGAGCTTCAGCTTCAGTAATCTGTCCTCCCAATGAGCAGTCAGGGTTGATTTCCTTTAGGATGGACTGATTTGACCTCCTTGCAGTCCAGGGGACTCGTAAGAGTCTTCTCCAGCACCACAGTTCGAAAGCACTGATTCTTCGGAGCTCAGCCTTCCTTATAGTCCAGCTCTCACAGCCATACGCTGCTACTGGGAAAACCATAGCTTTGATTATACGAACCTTTGTCGGCAAGGTGATGTCTCTGCTTCTTACTATGCTGTCTAGGTTTGCCATAGCTTTCCTCCCAAGGAGCAAGTGTCTTTTAATTTCATGGCTATAGTCACTGTCTGCGGTGAACTTGGAGCCCAAGAAAATAAAATCTGTCACTGCTTCCATTTCTTCCCCTTCTATATGCCAGGAAGTGATGGGGCCAGATGCCATGATCTTCGTTTTTTTAATGTTGAGTTTCAAACCAGCTTTTGCACTCTCCACTTTCACCCTCAACAAGAGGCTCTTTAGATCCCCTTGCCATTAGGGTGGTATCGTCTGCGTATCTGAGGTTGTTGATAATTCTCCCAGCAATCTTAATTCCGACCTGTGATTCATCCAACCTGGCGTTTCTCATGATATACTCTGCATATACGTTAAATAAGCAGAACGACAATATACAGCCTTGTCGTACTCCTTTCCCAATTTTGAACCGATCGGTTGCTCCATGTCCGCTTCTTACTGTTGCTTCTTGACCCTTGTACAGGTTTCTCAGGAGACAGGTAAGGTGGTCTGGTACTCCCATCTCTTTAAGAATTTGCCACAGTTTGTTGTGATCCACACAATCAAAGGCTTTAGCGTAGTCAATGAAGCAGAAATAGACGTTTTTCTGGAATTCTCTTGCTTTCTCCATGATCCAGTGAATGTTGGTGATTTGATCTCTAGTTCCTCTGCCTCTTCGAAACCCCGATTGTACTTCCAGTAGTTCTCGGTTCACATATTGCTGAAGCCTAGCTTGTAGGATTTTGAGCATCACCTTGCTGGCATGTGAAATGAGCGCAATTGTACAGTAGTTTGAATGCTCCTTGGCATTGCCCTTCTTTGGAATTGGAATGTACACTGACCTTGTTTAACGCATATACGTTAAACAAGACCCTTTCCCAGCATCAGGGTCTTGGGTGGCCCTGCACGGCATAGCTTATGGCTTCACTGAGTTACACAAGCCCCTTCACCACAAGGCAGTGATCCATGAAGGGGGTATCAAACATACCGGAACATAATAATAATAGGCCCCAAGAAGGGGGTCATGGCAAGTGCAGCATCTCCCATAGTGCTGCAGTGGTAAACAAAACAAAACAAAACTCTGCCTGCTGAAATTTGCCTAGGCAGTGAATACTATGATATAGTTCAGGGGTAAGCAAACTGGTACCTTCTAGATGTTTTATATTACAACACCCAGCAGCCCCAGCCAGCATGGCTAATGGTTGGGAATTCTGAGAGTTATAGTACAACACATCTGGAGGGCACTGGTTTGGCTACCCCGATATAGGATTTGTGGAGGATAGGTCTATCAATGTTTTTTAGTCATGGTGGCTATTTGGAATGTCCAAGATCAGAGGTGTAGGGATGCACGAATCCCTTACCTGGCTCCTTGCAGGGGCATCTGTGGTGGGGGGGAGGCGCTCCGTCCCTCCCCCTGGAATCCTCGACGGGGGGGGGAGGTGCTCTGTCCCTCTCCCCGGAATCCTGCCTGGCTGGCTCCGCTCCATGGCCAAGCCACAAAGCCACTGGCCGGCTCTGGCCACCCGCAGCCGGACATCCGGCTGCTGGGCAGCCCTGCAGGGACGCAAATGGCGGTCAAAATGGCCCTGTATTGAGCCATGATAGGCTACGTAAATATTTACGTAGCCTATCACGGCAGGGGGAAAAACCCCAGCATATGCAAATGGCGGTAGCCGCCACCATTTGCGTACGCTGAGTCCCCCCCCATGATAGGCTACGTAAATACTTAATACTTACGCGATAGGCTACGTAAATAACGCGTCCCTGCGTTAGCCTTGATAGGTTATATAAGTATTTACGTGGCCTATCACGGCTATTGAGAGGAGGAAGCGAATGGCGGCCACAGGACAGCTGCCATTCGCAAAGCAGCACGGACGGGAGCAGGTAAGTGCTCCATTTCGCACACCATTCGTGGGGTGGGGGGTGGTGGGGACTTCGTCCCGTGTGCCTTTCGTGGGGTGGGGGGCCGGGGGCTTCGTTCCGCGATGGATTTCGGATGGCCAAATGCGCTGGCATTCAGCCTCACCGAGATCTGTCACGGAATTCTCTGACATCCCTACAGAGGTGGTATAATGCCACCCAGCACCAATTGCTGGTGAGCAATGATGAAAGAGGGCTATATTTCTTTATATTCTGATTGTTGGCTTCCTGGAGGCATCTGGTTGGGCATGCTGGGGAGCAGGATGCTGACCTAGGTGGACCTTTTGTCTGATCCAGCATGGCTCTTCTGAAGTCCTTACGACTCCTGTCCAGTCTTCTGCAGAACGGTCTACACATAGACAGCCATCTAGCTTTTAGTATTTATCCCAAGAATTCAGTTTCAGAATGTTTTGAGCCTCCTGCATTTCATTAGCAACTAATACCATTCAGCTTCTTCATGCAAGTTGGCCCTTTTCCATCAGTTTAGCTTTCCTTTTGGCTCTGTTTCCTCACGCGATCACAAAGGATGATCATTGCAGACTTCAAAAATAGCTTCTTGTGAGGAAGTTACTCTCAGCTGGATGTAACTTAGCTAAGCTGTATATGATGTATGGAAACCAGCAGGTGTTAAAAGAACAAAAACATGTGAGCCATCAGCGTAATCACTCAGTCACTAGCTAATTACATTTCTATGAACATCCTCTCTGCAAAATAGTTTAACTGCAATTAAGTGCGACAGGTTTGTCTTGCTTGGGTTGCTTGCATGCGTCCAAGGAGGTAGTTGCTTATCCTTTGGCTTAATGTTTTACAGGATGCTCAAACCACTCTGGGCATACATGTTTCTTTCATTCCACACACTTGAGCATCAGAAATTGTGCACATTAGTCCACCTGTGGCAAAGAACAGCAGGACCATGAGACAACTGAACAATACTGTAGCTACACTCTTGGCTACTTAATCATATACAAGAAATTCCAGCTTCCACATTGGACTGACCCATACATTCTTACTCTTCCAGAGATAGCCTAGCTACAGTTATCTGTGCTCTGATAACCTCCCATCTGGATGACCACAATGCGTTGTGTGGGGGGCTGCCTTTGAAAATGGTCTAGAAACATCTGGTCCAAAACAGGGCAGTGAGATTGTTAATGGGGACTGGCCAACAAGATCATATCATGCCAGTACTTTTTCAGCTGCACTGGTTGCCAGTCCAGGTCCAGGTCCAATTCAAAATGCTGGTATTAATATTCAAAGCCTTAAATGGCTTGGGGCCAAGTCATCTGAAGGATTGTCTCCTCACATATGTATCTGCCCGGACCCTAAGATCATCTTCAAAGAAGATCATCTTCAGTTATCTTCCCTGAGAGCTTCCAAAGGAAGTGAGGAAGGTGGCTACCAGGAAACGTGGCCTTTTCTGCTGTGGCACCCCGGCTGAGGAATGAGCTCCTAGAGAGGTTCACCTGAGACCTGCATTGTGCTCTTTCTGGTGCCAGTTGAAGACCTTTTTATTTTTCCAGGCATTTTAGCATACTAGTTTTTTTAGCTCTGTTGATTTAAATCTGGGATTGTATTTTAAATCTCTGCATTGCTGCTGGGTTTTATTCTGGTTGTACTTTTATACTGTAGTTTTAAACTTTTATATTTTATATTGTATTTTATGCTGTATGTTGTGGTTTTAATGTTGGTGAACCACCCAAAGAGCTTCAGCTATTGGGTGGTATATAAATGTAATAAATAAACAAACAAACAAACAAACGTGTTTATTTATTTATTTATTTATTTATCTATCTTCATTTCCCCCAGTCCGTTCCAACCAGGTTTCTGGACTGATTTTGGCACTGAGACAGCATTGCTCACCTTGATAGATGGTCTATGATGGGGGAAGGACAGGGGGAGTGAGACCCTCTTAATTCTTCAGGACCTCCCACAATGTTGACACCATTGAGCATAATATCTTTCTGGACCAGCGGTCTAGTGCATAATTAAACTATGGAATTTGCTACCACAGGATATAGTGATGGCCACCAATTTGGATGGCTTTAAAAGGGGGTTGGACAAATTCACGGAGGAGAAGGCTATCGATGGCTACTAGTCTTGATGGCTATGTGCTACCTCCAGTACCAGAGGCAGTGAGCCTATGTACACCAGGTGAACACTATGTTCAGCAGTTGCTGGGGAACATGGGTAAGAGGGTGCTGTTGCGCTCATGCCCTGCTTGTGGGTTTCCCATGGGCAGCTGGTTGACCACTGTAGGAACAGAATGCTGGACTACATGGACCCTTGGTCTGATCCAGCAGGGCTCTTATGTTCTAAGGGCCAAACTACTTGTTAATGGCAGGGTGGGGAATCTGGGCCCCCTCCAGATGTTGTTGGACTGCAACTCCCATCATCCCTGACTATTGGCTGTGTTTGCTGGGGATGATGAGAGTTGCAGTCTGACAACATCTGGAAGGCTACATCATCACCATGCATCAGTAGTACTATTCAAGCTTCTCAAAAAACATACTTAACATGGCCACTTTCATTTTCCAGGAAAAGCAGCTCTGTGAGATCGGGCTCCAGAATGTGCTCCTGAACCAGATTGGGGCCGCACATATTTCCTGGTGAAAATTGCTCCTCCTGACTGCTATTTGCCCTGGAAGATGCGGTTCTCTGCAAACAGTGCCTTTGAGGAAAAATAGCAGCTGGGGGAGGGTAGGTTCTGGTGGGAAACTGGTTTGCCCCCCCCATATAGATCCAAAGCACATTCCAGATCAGGGGGGCCCACACAACTACTCTCCTTCAAAATAAAAGCAGCCAGCTTAAGCATGCTTTTAAACAAATATGAATAATGTAACGTGTAGTTTGCCCCTAAGGTGGTTCTGTTCTGACATAGATGGTCCATTCCAGAAAGTGGTGCTAGGGGACTGTTGCTCTGCCCCATGGTGGTTAAGTAGTAGGACTCAATGGGGCTGTATTTTCTCAATGCCCCCCCCCCGCCATACTATTCAAAATCTACATGAAACCACTGAACTGCGAGAGTAATGCAATATGTGTATAAAATATATAACGTTCATTGGAAAACACTGTAATCTATTTCCAGTTTTAATGTTCTGCAGAGTGATAATTCTTAGGTTTTTACATTTAAAACCAGTTAGGATCTTATCTGTTTATTGGTTGACCTATCTTTGTGATTTTCTAACTTTTATTAGAGTCTCTTCCTTGTATGTTTTTATCAGGCAGCACATCACAGTTATTCACCTGAGGGCTCTTAAACTGAGTGAAATTCAAACTTTGCTTTTATGATCTCTCCATTTAATTTTATTTATTTATTTTATTACATTTTTATACAGCCCAATAGCTAACACTCTCATCATTTTGATTTTGGCACATTAAAAATAGAACATGTATTAGTGTTCTTAGGGAGTTACTTCTTGTATTCAGCAAATTACTTTGATCCAAGGGATAGAGCACTGGGTGAGCCCTGTGTTCAGATTCAGTGGGTGCTATCACCAAGTTCCTAGGTTTCTGCCTCAGTTTCCCATCTATAAAATGAAAATAATAGTAACTAGGGTTGCGAACTTATTATTTTTTTAAAATTGTAATCCTGTGGGCAGGGCCTGGTGATTTTTAATTATTGGCATCCAGCACCCAGAATCTTTAGGCACTTTATAAACTACGATGCTAATATATGATGCTTTAAAAAATACTGCCTCCCTGGTCTGGACTGGGCAGGGCATAAAGGTGGAGCTTAGATAAGTCTGCAAAATCAGGGGTGGAGCCAGGATGGAATCTGGTATTTTAGGGTAGGGCTGGATGAATCTCTCAATTCCACTTTCTCATTTTTCAAATCTTAAGTTTGGTTCATATCAGACTCTGAAGGTGCAATCCTATCAAGATAGGTGGCCGCCTCTGAACTCGGAGGCGACCACCTATCCAATGCAGGGCAGGAGCAGCGTGGAGGGGATCATCCCCTCTGCACTTCAGCTGCCCTGGATTTGCGGCTAGACAGTCGATTTTATGGGCCAATCCATGCTGCCTACAAGGCAGCGCAGGAGGGGGTGGAGGTTGGTTCTCCAGGAACCAACCTTGGAGCGCAGGCTCCGAGTTTGGTTCCTGGGAACCGACCTATCCTATGGCTGTCTAGCTGCTGACTAGTGGCTATAGGATTGCGCCTTGAGTATCTTTCCAGTCTTAAGTTTAGTTTGTCCTGAACTTTGTGGGTTTTTTTTTTCAAAGTTTGCATGAAAATTCACACACTTTTTTGGACACATTCCTCCTAATACATGCATTTTTCATATGCAATTTTGTACATATTTTTTGCAAGTAATTTTCCTAATTCAATTCATTTTTAATGTTATTATGCATTATTGTGTGCACTTCTCCCCAGTGTATGCATTTTTGTATGCATTTGTTTGAATGGAGAACTCCATTGCAAAATTCAGGGAAATGTGAATTTTGAAGGATAACTGAATTTTGGTTTGTGTTAAAAAATGTGAAATTCAGTAAGTTTGCATTAAAATGCGAAACAAACTAATTTCTCATCCATCCCTAGGTCTGAAGCATAGTCAGGGAAGAAAATGGTGGGTTATAGTTGAGATAGGGCTTGCCACAGGCTTTTCCGACTACAAGACCTGATGGGATACAGCTTTACCAATAAATTACGGGGTGGTCAGCAATTTTAATAGAAGACAACCTTTCAGAATTGATCAAAGGTTTAATGAGGTACAGCAGAGGGTTTGTTTGTTTCTACTCACACAAAGGGGAAGGATGGGCTATTGTACATATTGGGGTGCAGAACCTCAGGCTTGGGGAGCCTAAACTGGTCCTCTGAGGTTCCCCAGAAGGCCATGTCTGCTTCCCCATCTCCCATCCCTTTCCTCCAGTCATTGATTGTTTGCTGGTTTCTTGGCTTTTATGCAGTTTTTTCCTCCATTTTAAAATCTTTAATGCTTCTTCTACTGGGTAGTATAGAAATGTAGATAATAATAATATTACTAATTAATATAATTATCAAAATTAATATTAATTATTAAAATTAGTATTATTAATTGTTAAAATTTACATTATGAATTATCAAAATTAATATTATAATTATGATTAATAATACACAGTATGAGCTTTAAGCTAAAATATGCTGGTATTTTTTAATTTTTGCCCCTGCCCCTTTTGCCTTTGGCCCTGCCCACCACTGGAATGCAGCCCACGAGAGTTTCTCTGAAATGGAATTTGGCCCTCAGGCTGAAAGAGGTTCTGCAACCCTGGTATATACTAATAGCGAAGTCATTCTCTGAGTTATGATCCTGATGTCGCCAAAATAGAACCATCCATGCAATATCACCAGGCTTGGGGGAACTCCAACATTTGTAGAAGCAGGGGAAAAAAACCTTTAGGGAAAAATCTCTGAAGTCCCCTCTGCCCTGCCAATGAGAACTGAGCATGCTCAGTAGTCAGAGACTGCTCAGTGTCTTTTGTGGATGGGGTGGAAAACCAGAAAGGGCAATGGAATGCAGTATCCTGGAAGAAGTCATGGCTGGTTGCAGGTCCCTCTTGTAAACATACATACATACATACATAAATGGGTGAGGCCTTTGCAGAAGTATTATGTTCAATACGTCTGCACAACGTTTTGTACTTCTGGGAACCAGACTTCAAGACAGATGCGGAATAACACTGGAAAGAATCCAAAGAAGAACAACAACAATGTTTGGAGAAATGAAAGGCAGCCTCCCACCATGGCCATGCTGGCTGGGAATTATGAGAGTTGCAGTCCCAAAGCATCTCGGGGGCGCCAGGATGGGGGAGGCTGCTGTAGGGTGTGATATATGGAGGTGGGGGTGGAAACTAAAGGACTGATTTTATTTAGTCTGGACAAGAGAATTCTGAGAGGGGACATAGGGCTGTTCACAAGACATACACGGGCAGGTCATATATAGAGCTGAGTAGGGACAGAGACAGGTTGTATACAGAGCTTAGCAGGCACAGAGACAGGTTGTATACAGAGCTGAGTGGGGCCACATGCAGATTGTATACAGAGCTAAGCAGGGGGACATGGAAGCTGGCGGCAGAGCCAGTGGATCCATGGATATGTCACATGAATAGGGTTTTTGTAGTTAACAGTGCATATATCATTGCCTTATGATGAGTTTTTCTTGCTGTGGTGCTAGTAGTATTTAATGATAATAATATCCTATCAATGTGACTAGTGTTCTACAAAGTAGCACAGGACAGGCCTCTATCCTGCTTACAGTGGTGTGAGGAGAGAGCTCTAGAGAATGAGTCAGGGTCAGTAGGCTTTCCAGACATAGGGAGTTCTAGAAAAGAACTAGGTTATCAGCAAAATACACAGGAGGAGCTGGTGCACAGATGTTGTTCCAGCATGCTGTGCCTACAACTGAAGGCTTTTAAACCTGTACCTTCAAAGTCCCACCTGCAGGCCATTAGTGCCCCTGAGTCTATCCATGAGCAGGGCCTTGCTCAATAGTATACCTTTACTCTTGAGGAGTCCCTATTCCTCAAGCAGGTACTTCTGCATGTGGCAGCTGGCTGAGCCTTGACCTTTAGATGCCTGCACTCCCTGAGGCTAGCTGACCGCTTGGTGTCTACCTCCAACAGAAGGCTGACTACATCTTGGGGGGTAAAGTCAACAGCCATCTTCTCCAAGGACCCAGGATTCCCCTGATCTGCTCTCAAGTTTCCCCGATACAGGCAGTTTCTCTGTGATGTTTGGCTTGGCGGGGGGTGGGTGGGTTCCAGGTCTTCCTCCAAAGAGGAGTGTACTATAGGGGCATGCCAGTCCCTACAGACAGTCCCTACAGACAGTCCCAGACAGATTGTAAGCTCCCCAAGGAGTTTACAATCTCAAATTTGACACAGGGGAGACAACAGAGGAAGGGAAGGGAAGACGGGTAATCCTAAGAAGAACGTGTGTTTATTTCAGTTACATACTTAGACTTAATCTGCTTTGCCTGCTGTGGAATAGTTTGGGTTGGATCCAGGATCTGCCTTGCATAGACAGAAGGGCTCTGCTCATGGAAGGTGCCTCTGCCCAATTGGGGGGGGGATCTCCCCTCTCCCACTGCACCAGAGCTCTCCTCATTCAGCAGGGTTCCACGATCCTCTCTGTAGCATGTTCAGGGGCCTGGAGGGGCTGCCATGGAGTGAAGATGTTCACCTCCATCAGCTTACTCACATGCACCTAAATCTGGATCCAACCCATTGTCTGCAACGTGGGAAATAATGAGCTCAAACTGCAACCTGGGAGATTTAGGCCGGAAGTTAGGAAGCATGGTAGGAGGGCATAAGAACCAGGAGAGGTTGCCGAGGTGGAATATGTATCGCTGAAGGTAAGGGCAGGTTAGGCAAACATTCCATTGGCTTTTTTTAGGTAAGTATAATGCTTGAGATAAAAGGAGGCTAGTTGGCTGGAGGGCCTCTTTAAGGCCACTTCCAGGGATATATCCAGGGGTGGCCATTATTGGAGATAATGGTGCCCTGTTCTTGGTCAATGATAGCTTTAGCTAGGTTCCCTGCTTCCAACATAGGTACGACTTGATGGGCCATGAACTATTTGTGAACAAATAGATATATAAAGCACGATAAGTCTCTAGTGGAAAGGGTGAGTAAGTTGTGGCCCTCCAGACGTTTTGGCCTACAACTCTCATCATCCTTCTGACTAGGGCTGAGGAGAGTTGTAGACCAAAACATATGGAGGGCTACAAGTTGCCCATCCCTGCTCTATTGTTCTACTCTAAAGGAAGCTGGCCTTGTAAAACTGCCTCTGATCTTCTCAATGCTTGGTGAAACAGGGAGCACAAAGCAAGAATGTCTGATCCAGTACTTAAAATCTACATTCATATATAGCAGGTAGGAACTACTATGAGAATAGAAGGCACCACCTCCTTACTCACTTATTTAAACATTCAGCCACCATATGACACAGCCCAGTAGCTTTTGCCCACTGACAACTTCTGGGTTGAGTCATTTCCTTCTCCTGTTGTTCTCTTGTCTCATGAAACCAGTTCAGTGAGCTGTAATTTAGGCATATTTACTTTTTGCTCTTGGCCTCTGATTTCAACCTATCTCTGGTTGTTGGTCAATATACGTACTATGGGTAATATTTGCAGCGCCTGGAATCCTCCCTCCTTCTGGCAACCACAGCAAAGTCAGCTTTACCCTAGTGAGAGACTGTGAGCCACTGTCTTTCGAAGCCTTATCAAGTTAATTAACTGCGTATTAAAGAAAGCCAATCAAAGTTTTCTGCTATTTTTTTTTTTTAACTCATGTGGCCGGGACTGTACAGTCAGTGGAACAGATTTGTGATTGCTCAGCACACATAACAGAATATGTGCAATCTCCTACATATAGAACTAATATTGTTACAGAAATGCCATCATGGGAAGCAGCTTGACAGCTGCTCTGCTCTTGTACATCCTGCTTGGGCCAGCCCTGCCATTAGGCAGAGTGAGGCAGTTGCCTCAAGTGGCAAAAGCTGTAGGGGGTGGGTGAGGTGTGGGAGGATCCTCTGAGGTTAGGCTAGATAGGACCTATCTATCCTAAACTGATATGAATCTAGTCCTCTCAGGTTCGCTAGACGGATATGCTGGCTTTCCCCAACCACCGATCATTTAGCGGTTTCCTGGCTTTTGTGCAGTTCCCCTGCTCCACCAATTCTAAAAGGCTGAAATGCACTTCCCAAGGCTTAGTTCCTGGCAGTAAGAGCTTTAAGCTAAAATATGCTGACATTTTGGCCCCAGTCCTTTGATCCTGCCCCCTTTGCCTCTGGCCCCACCCACCACTGGAACGCAGCCCCAGGAAAGGACAGTGTAGAGGACAGAAGAATAAAATCTGTCCTGCGTAGAGGACAGAAGAATAAAATCTGGGAAAAGGGGAGGAGGACAGGTGTCTCAATGGTTATTGGATTGTGCCAACTGGCCTGCTCCCTAAGATCAGGTGGAGGGGCCCTTTGCTGTGTTCCACATAGGGCAGAGGCATAGTTGGTGTTAATCAAAGAGAGGGCCTTTTTGGTGGCTGCACCAGTACTGTAGAACCCTCCGTGATGTTCAGGTGCCCCTTCTCTGGTTGTCTTCTGCTGGTTTATATTATGTTACAATATTGTGTTTTTAAGAGTTTTAATCTTTGTAAACTGCCCAGAGAGCTTTGGTTATTGGGCAGTATATGTATTAGATGAAATGAAATTAAATACTGAAGACTGGCAGATGTTTTGTCTTGCCAGGTAGGGGATGGTTTTAAAGATCATGTTTCATCTTCTTTGCCTGTCTGTCTGTAATTGCATTGATAGTATTATTTTATAATGATGTATTTTAATGGTTGTGCCATGCATAAATGCACTAGGACTGTGCACTGCTTCAGTTCCAGATCCGAATTCCGAATCGAAGCAGGGTGATTCGGACCAAATCAGTCCAGATCCGAATCAGATCCGTATTAGTCTGAGTCACTCTGAATTGGGTCAGATCAATCCAAATCGATTTGGCTCGATTCAGACTGTTCCGGACGATTCTGAAGCCCAGGCAGCCTGTCTGGGAAATGTAACTATTTGTTTAAGATTAGCGAGGGCTTTGTGGAGGAGTTGGGAGGGGGGAACAGAGCCTTGGAAAGTGACATCCCTAGCTGCCAATAGGGCGGAACCTTGAACCCAGCAGTCTCCAATCACAGTGGTGGAGGAGGGGTTGTATATAACAAGATTCTGCTTTCATTCTCCAGTGTGAGAGAGAGTTGGTAGAAGTGTAGAAGGAGAGTTCTTTATTGATGAGTGTTTGCTGGGTTTGCTAGTGCAGCTTTACTTGTTTGTTCTTCCCAATACCCAGCCCTTCTCAATTCCATTTCTTAGTCTTCCCTTTCCCTTAAATCCTTCTTCTAGATTCTTTAAATATAGATGGATAGATATAAACTTTCTCTTCTAGTTGTTAGGCTTCAGTTTGTTTCCTTGCTTCTGGGTCTCTCCCTCTCTCTCTGCCTCTCCGCCAGCCTACCAGCCTGCCTGCCCCATGCCTAGTGCCTGCGCAGTGCCCTCCTTGCTGCTGCCCTCCTCCTCCACCAGCTTCTGCTGCCCATGCCATGCTGCACGGTTCTTCCACTGCCAGGAGGACTGTGCCAGCCTTCAACATGCCCACCTGAGTGGTGGCTGGCTGGTACTGCTGGTGGCTATGACTTAGCTCCCTGTAAGATGGCCCTTATTTTTATTTTTTTTTTAAGAAACACTGGGAAACTTTTACCTCTGACAAAAGCCACCGGACCTACCTGTGAAGCTTGGCAGGGTTGTCAACTACCTCTGGAGCGGCTACCACCATGTTCCCAAAGTTCATGTCCTTATATTAAAAAGCAAAGAAGTTACACCTACTCACTTTTGCTGATTTTCCAAGACACTTTGCCTGTCGCTTGTTATCCCTTGTGTACCTCAAAAGACCACAAGAAGAATATGATCAGGCTAGGCTATATGTATTTTTTAAATGTTTGCTTCATCTTACCCTTCTGTTTACAAATGGAGAAAAGGATGCCAGATGATCAGGGGACTGGAACACCTCTGCTATAAAGAAAGGCTTCAGTGTTTGGGCTATTTAATTTAGAAAAAAAGCAAATAAGGGGGGTGGTTTATAAAATTATATGGAGTAGAGAAAGTGGAGCAGTACAGTAAGTGTGACTTACTCCCAGGTAATATGTAGCCAAAGAGAGGTTAACTTTTCTTTTCCCTTAATAAGAAGAGTCTCAGGTCATCCAGTGAGGCTGAATAGTGGCAGATTCAGGACAGACAAAAGGAAAATGCTAGGGAAGAGTGGTTATTTTGCACTTCAAAAAACCCTGCACCAGAGATTAGGAATAGTGTCCACCTAATTGTCACCTTAGGGTGCAATCCTATGGCCTCTAGTCAGCAGCTAGATGGCCATAGGATAGGTCGGTTCCCTGAGAACCGACCTCCACCCCTCCCACGCTGCCTCGTAAGGCAGCGCGGAACAGCCCTGCACTCTGAGTTCGGAAGAGAAGCATGGAGCAGTGAAAACGGGGTGTTCCTGGGGGCAGGCCAGGGCGGGGAGGGCGGAAGTGCCATTCTGACGCTTCCTATGCATCGTCTGGCATCGCCTCCCCCAACTTCTCACGGCTAGACAGCCGAAATCGGCTGTCTAGCCGCAAAAGCAGGGTGGCTGAAGTGTGGAAGGGACAATCCCCTCCGTGTTTCTCTTGCCCTGCATTGAATAGGTGGTTGCCTTTGAGTTTGGAGGCGGCCGCCTATCCCAATAGGACTGCACCCTCCAACACTTTCTGGTTAGGATCTCTAAACCCCTGTGTGGCTTGACAGTTTTTGTTTTTTTTTACCTTTTGTTTTAGTCTTTGAGAACAGGAAACTTTATGCATGGTTGGCACAAAAGCCCTCCAGCAAAGGAGATTGTTACCTTGTTATGGTGCTGGAGCTTGAGCACCTCAATGACGCCATGAGCTAAACCATGAAGGGACACCCAAGATGGGAAGGTCATGGCAGGGAGGTCAGACTAAATATGATCCCTGGGAAAGGTAACGGCAACCCACCCCAGTATCCTTGCCGTGAAAACTAAATGGATCAGTACAACCAGAGATATGTCGGTATACCATTGGAAGATGGAACTCCTAGGTCGGAAGATGGTCAAAATGCTACTGGGGAGGAACAGAGGATAAGTTCAACTAGCCCCAGATGTGATGACGCAGCTAGCTCAAAGCCGAAAGGACGGCTAGCGGCTGACGGTGCTGGTGGTGAATGACGAGTCCAATGGTCTAAAGATCAACACACCACAGGAACCTGGAATGTAAGATCTATGAGCCAGGGCAAATTGGATGTGGTTATTGGTGAGGGATTCGACCTTGGGGGAGCTGGGGGTGGCAACGGCCGACAGGAAGCTCTGGCGTGGGCTGGTCCATGAAGTTACTAAGAGTCGGAAGCAACTGAGTGAATAAACAACAACAACAAGCACAAAAGGCACTGGACTAAACTTTCTGAAATTTGGCCGGTTCAGTCACCTCCATAGGCTCTGCCACATCCCCAAATTCCATGCACTTATGTGGAAGCACAACAAAGTTATAGCTCTTTGCTTTGACAGATTTTCTTGAAAAAAGCAAACCCTTCTCCTTTTGCCTTCAATCTTTCCCAGCATCAGGGTCTTTTCCAGAGAGTTTTCTCTTCACATTAGGTGGCCAAAATATTTGAGCTTCAGGTTCAGTATCTGTCCTTCCAATGAGCACTCAGGGTTGATTTCCTTTAGGATGGACTGATTTGACCTCCTTGCAGTCCAGGGAACTCGTAAGAGTCTTCTCCAGCACCACAGTTCAAAAGCATCAATTCTTCGGTGCTCAGCCTTCCTTATAGTCCAGCTCTCACAGCCATACATTACTACTGGGAAAACCATAGCTTTGATTATACGGACCTTTGTCGGCAAGGTGATGTCTCTGCTTCTTACTATGCTGTCTAGGTGTGCCATAGCTTTCCTCCCAAGGAGCAAGCGTCTTTTAATTTCATGGCTATAGTCACCGTCTGCGGTGATCTTGGAGCCCAAGAAAGTAAAATCTGTCACTGCTTCCCCATCCATATGCCAGGAAGTGATGGGGCCTGATGCCATGATCTTTGGTTTTTTTATGTTGAGTTTCAAACCAGCTTTTGCACTCTCCTCTTTCACCCTCAACAAGAGGCTCTTTAGATCTTCTTCGCTTTCTGCCATTTGGGTGGTATTGTCTGCGTATCTGAGGTTGTTGATAATTCTCCCAGCAATCTTAATTCCGACCTGTGATTCATCCAACCCGGTGTTTCTCATGATGTACTCTGCATATAAATTAAATAAGCAGGGCAACAATATACAGCCTTGTCGTACTCCTTTCCCAATTTTGAACCAATCGGTTGTTCCATGTCCGTCCGGTTCTTACTGTTGCTTCTTGACCCTCATACAGGTTTCTCAGGAGGCAGGTAAGGTGGTCTGGTACTCCCATCTCTTTAAGAATTTGCCACAGTTTGTTGTGATCCACACAATCAAAGGCTTTAGCTTAGTCAATGAAGCAGAAATATACTTTTTTTCTGGAATTCTCTTGCTTTCTCCATGATCCAGCGAATGTTGGCGATTTGATCTCCAGTTCCTCTGCCTCTTCGAAACCCCGCTTGTACTTCCGGTAGTTCTTGGTTCGCATACTGCTGAATCCTAGCTTGTAGGATTTTGAGCATCACCTTGCTGGCATGTGAAATGAGCGCAATTGTGCGGTAGTTTGAACACTCTTTGGCATTGCCCTTCTTTGGAATTGGAATGTAAACTGACCTTTTCCAGTCTTGTGGCCACTGTTGAGTGTTCCAAATGTGTTGGCATATTGAGTGCAGCACTTTAACAGCATCATCTTTTAGGATTTTAAATAGCTCAGCTGGAATACTGTCATCTCCGCTAGCTTTGTTGTTAGTAACGCTTCCTAAGGCCCACTTGACTTCACTCTCTAGGATGTTCGGCTCAAGTTCAGTGACCGCACTATCATGGCTATCGGGGACATTCAGGTCTTTCCTGTATAGTTCTTCTGTGTATTCTTTCCACCCCTTCTTAATCTCATCTGCTTCTGTTAGGTCCCTGCCTTCTTTGTCCTTTATAATGCCCGTCTTTGCACAAAACGTTCCCTTGAGATCTCTGATTTTCTTGAAAAGATCTCTAGTCTTTCCCATTCTATTGTTTTCCTCGATTTCTTTGCATTGTTCATTTAAGAAGGCCTTCTTGTCTCTCCTTGCTATTCTCTGGAACTCTGCATTCAGTTGGATATATCTTCCCTTTTCTCCTTTGCTTTTTGCTTCCCTTGTTTCCTCAGCTACGTGTAAAGCCTCATCAGACAGCCACTTTGCTTTCTTGCATTTCTTTTTCTTTGGGATGGACTGAGTTGCTGCCTCCTGAACAATGTTACGGACCTCCGTCCATAGTTCCTCAGGCACTCTGTCTATCAGGTCTAATCCCTGAAATCTATTCATCACCTCCACTGTATAATCATAAGGGATATGATTTTGGACATACCTGAATGGTTTAGTGGTTTTCCCTACGTTCTTCAATTTAAGCCGAAATTTTGCAACAAGCAGCTCATGATCTGAGCCACAGTCAGCTCCAGGTCTTGTTTTTACTGACTGTATGGAGCTTCTCCATCTTTGGCTGCAAAGGACATAATCAATCTGATTTCGATATTGACCATCTGGTGATGTCCATGTGTAGAGTCACCTCTTGTGCTGTTGGAAAAGAGTGTTTGCTATGATCAGCATGTTCTCTTGGCAAAACTCTATTAGCCTTTGTCCTGCTTCATTTTGTACACCAAGGCCATGCTTGCCTGTTATCCCGGTGATTTCTTGACTTCCTACTTTAACATTCCAATCCCCTATGATGAAGAGGACATCTTTTTTTGGTGTTCGTTCTAGAAGGTGTTGTAGGTCTTCATAGAACTGATCAACCTCAGCTTCTTCGGCCTCAGTGGTTAGGTTATAGACTTGAATTACTGTGATGTTGAATGGTTTGCCTTGGATTCGTACTGAGATCATTCTATCGTTTTTGAGATTGTACCCCAGTACTGCTTTTCCCACCCTTTTGTTGACTATGAGTGCTACTTCATTTCTTCTACAGGATTCTTGCCCACAGTAGTAGATATAATGGTCACCTGAATTAAATTCGCCCATGCCTGTCCATTTTAGTTCGCTGATTTCCAAGATGTCGATGTTCAATCTTGCCATCTCATGTTTGACCACCTCCAGCTTACCTTGATTTATTGATCTTACATTCCAGGTTCCTAAACAATATTGTTCTTTACAGCATCGGACTTTCTTTTCACCACCAGACACATCCACAGCTGAGTGTCCTTTCAGCTTTGGCCCAGCTGCTTCACTCTTTCTGGCACTACTTGTTAATTCCCTCTGCTCTTCCCCAGTAGTATATTGGACACCTTCCGACCTGAGGGGCTCATCTTCCGGCATCATATCTTTTAGCCTTGTGATACATTCCATGGGATTTTCTTGGCAAGAATACTGGAGTGGGTTGCCATTTCCTTCTCCAGTGGACCACATTTTGTCAGATCACTGCCTTGTTGTGGCGAAGGGGCTTGCGTAACTCAGTGAAGCCATAAGCTATGCTGTGCAGGGCCACCCAAGATGGACAGGTCATGGTGGAGAGTTCTGACAAAATGTGGCAGACTATAGCAGCCTACAGCTCCCATGATCCTTCACCATTGTCTATGCTGGCTAGCACTGATAGGAGTTGTAGGCCAAAACACCTAGAAGATCACAAGTTGCCTGCCCACTTTAAAGGGAGATGGCTTTTGGCAACTCACTATCTCTCAGCTTTATGGCAGCTTCCCTCTCATGCCAAATTGCACCTTTGGGAGCAGGGTGTTTTTTTTCCCGGACTGCAGCAGAGGAGGACAGAGTTGATTCCATTCCAGCATGCTGTAGTCATGCCCACAGCTGCTGTTTAAAAGTAAGAAACTATAATGCAATGCCAAACCACGCATTTTAACACAATGCGTAAGTCTGGTGCTAACCTAGTAGATATGTTGAGATAATAAATTCAAAATTATCGGGCACCTTTGCCACTTAAAAGTGTCCTAGAAATATCTAATGAAGAAGGTCCCCCCCCAGGCTTTTGACTCTTCTAACATTATCACCCAGCCAATTTTAAACCAGATGGATGGATGTTATTTAGCTTCTTTTCAGCTAAGCAGAATTTTTGAAGAACACTTTCATGGCAGTGCAATAGAAAAGGTGAACAGATGATGGACATGAGTTAATGATTTAATACAGCCTTCCCCAATCTGGTTCTCTCCAGATGTGTTGAAGTACAACTTTCATCATCCCCAGCCAGCATGCCCATGCTGGCTGGGGATGATTTCATTTCATGTATTACTTTTCTATACCACCCAACAGCTGAAGCTCTCTGCACAGTTTACAAAGATAAAAAACCTTAAAATACAATATTATACCTAGTATAAAAACCATTTACATACAAACACATAAACAGATAGCGCGCACACACACACACATTTATAAGTGATTTTAAACAATCAACAACAGGAAAATCCAGGACCTGATTAAAACTTCATCATATGCTGCTAAATGCCTGAGAGTAAAGAAAGGTCTTAACCTGGTGCCCAAAAGATAACAATGTTGGCTCCAGGCAGGCCTCACTAGGGAGATCATTCTATAATTCAGGGGGCCACCACTGAGAAGGCTCTGTCCCTTGTTGCCACCTTCTGAGCCTCCTCCTTGGAGGCACTCAGATACAGGCCTTAGATGTTGATCGTAGTGTCTG
Source organism: Heloderma suspectum (assembly GCF_057233095.1). Classification (NCBI taxonomy): domain Eukaryota; kingdom Metazoa; phylum Chordata; class Lepidosauria; order Squamata; family Helodermatidae; genus Heloderma; species Heloderma suspectum. The sequence continues at coordinate 38,105,348 of NC_139460.1, read as the reverse complement.
GATAGGTTCATGATGGGATGGGACAAGCATTCCGTCAGGTATTGGGGTCCTGAGCCATGTAGTGATGGGAGTTGTAATCCGACACATCTGGTGGGAATCAGTCCGAGGAAGGCTGATTTAATATGCACATCCCTTACTTGCCTTCCACGATTTCTAAAAAATAATGGCTTGCTGCTTTAAGAGTGGGTTCAGGCCATTTGTGCATGATTTGCTACTAATAATGGTGTGAAGAAGGAGTTCCAGCTTAACTACATCATGTCATCTGTCACCTATTGTCCCTGCTTAGCACTCCACTTCTGATTTGTCCTCCAACTGAAAAGGGTGGGGGGTGGATGGGCATCTTTTTGGGTTTCATTGTGCGAGAGCAATGTTCGAAGGCCTCCTCCAGTTTTATATTCAAGATTAAATTGCAAAACACTCACACTCAAGAGCCAGTGCATTTTAAGAGCATTTGTGGTGCTTACTTTTTATAATAACTATAATAATATTGATACTCCTTTTAGGGAATAATCACATACAGTCTGGACATTATGGGAGGGGTAAATGCCGGGCCTTCCCTAAATACTGTCCTTGGTGTGCATATATCTCATTGAAGTGGTAAAACTCTTCCTGTGATTGGTCCTGGCAGATGTCTTCTCAGCTATTATCCTTCTCCATACACCAGAGCACCATCAATACCTTGCTATTTGCTAATTTCTTTGGCACATTTCTTTTCAGTAGACCAGATATTTCACAAGCTGTCTCCGCCCTAACACTGCCTTTTCCTAAAACTATTTTTGATATACCGTGTCTACTATATTGGTATGTATATTGGTGCTGTTTATGGAAATCCAGCTTTATTCTAAGGGTAGAAAATTAAAGCTAAGTATGCAATTACAGTACTGGGACAGTGAAAGACAAATGTGCAATGAGATAGTAAAAAGGAGCCTTGTGGCACTTCAAAGACATGTGATGATGACGATTTAAATCCCATCTTTTAGCTTGCACAATAACAAAATAAAACAACAAAACAATAAAATCACAATCACACTTAAAACCGTAACAGATTTATTGTGGCCCAGGCCTTTGAGAAGTAGAGTCCACTTTGTCAGATACATGAAATATCATCAGTGCTGGCTTTAGGCTTCTGAGCAGGGCTGTGCATCTCTTCGGCCTGAAGCCCGAGCTCCGAGTCGAAGCAGGGCACTTTGGGCTACTCTGTGCTGCCTCTGAGGTGAGGTGGAGAGGGCATGAAGTGGCACAAAGCGGGTCACTCCACAGAGCTTCGGTGCGCTTTGGCGCAATCTGGATGCCCAACCCAGCTGTGCTGCTGCCGCCCATCCCTCAGCGCCTTACCTGGGTCCTCTGGATGCGTGCTGGCAGCTGCCTTGTTGTTCCAGAGGGGTGGGGGGAGAGCCATTTTGAAAATGGAGACTCCCTGTATTTCCAGAAATAGATCCTGCAGAATCTATTTCCAGAAATACAAGGAATCGCTATTTTAAAAATGGCTCCCCCCCACCCCTGGAACAACAAGACAGCTGCTGGCATGCATCCAGAGGGCCCAGGAGCTGGTAGCAGTGGCAGTTCCCCAGGTGGCAGCAGTGGTGGTAGCAGCGGTGGTTCCCCAGGCGGCAGCAGTGGTGGCAGGAGTGGCGGTTCCTCCCCTAGTGGCTCCCCTGGCCGCAGCATGGCAGCAACAGGTCCCCCTCCTGGAACAGAGCGGCTGGCAGCGCGTGTCTAGAGGGCCCAGGTAAGGAGCTGGGAGCTGGGTGGCGCATTGGGGGCATTGGGAGTGGGGGCCGAAGAGGGATTTGGATGTCTGAAGTGGGTGTCCCCCCCAAATCAGCCCGAAGCAAATTGGGCCCACCTTGGAAGCCCCAAAGCAGTCTTTGAGATGGATTTGGGGGTCCATGCACAGCCCCTTGGGCTTTGAGGCCCCTTGGGCAAGACACCTTCACTGGGCCCCCTCCCCCAGCGAGTGTACTTTCTAACCACCATTACTTTCTAAGCACCATTACCTTCTAACCACCATTATCACATGAGCTGCTATTGCTCCTTAGCATTGCTGCCACTTGCTTGCTGTCAGGGTGGAAACTGAGCCCATAGAGCCCCAGAGCAGTTCTGATTCTGAGGAAGAACAGCAATCTGTGGGAGAGGAGCTCGCTCATCTCTCACAAGCACAGCAGCTGACGGAGATTCCTCCTGCCAGCATTCCTGGGATAGATAGTGAAACTGGCAGTGAGAGAGCGCTTGAGGGGGGCTTGCTGGACGCTCAGCACAGATGCACGGAGTGACAACAGATGGAGGGTGCCAAAAGGAGGCGCTCCGTTCATTTGGCGCTCAAACAGCAGTCGCGTCCCGAGGACCCAAGGGAAAGAGGGAGGATCTCTCTATAGCCCATAAGTTCAGAGTCTTCCTGCGGTTCTCCTTCAAATGGGGACCAACTGCCGTACCTGGAGCTTAGGCTACTCTATCTGTCCCCAGTGCAGTTCCTTGCTTAGTCGCTAGTGATTAGTATCTGTAAGAGTCATAAAGTAATAAAGGAATAAAGCCTTGGAAAGAATCCTTGTCGTCTGTGTCCTGAGTTGGCTATTGGAGGGGACTGTAAGAGGCAGCTAGGGTGCTCCTGACGCTTGCCAGTGAGCAAGAGGGCAGTGGCATCTACTGCTCCTCCTCACCACCACCGTTGTCTGGGCCAGAGTGAGAGGCAGGTGAACAGACAGGTTGCAATGGTGAATAGGAGGAACAATTCCAGAGGGCTTTAGTCGGTGGGTCCCTGCTGGGGTGTGGGCCCTCGGCAGGTGCCCGACCATGCCTGCTCTTGACACTGGCCTTAAGTAGTATATGCAGTACACACACACACACGTACATCCCCGTCTGGACTCTGTGCAGGGCCTGGGAGTCTTACATCTAGTTTCATCACAATTCATGCAACAATTATTCAGAACCTAATGTACTCGAGGTAATAACTCACTGGCCAACTTCTTTTCCAGTTCTGACCTTTGTTCCATAGCCCATGTTGGTTCTGCTCATAGTCATCTGGTTTCATTTTACTGTGTTTTTGAAAGCATAATAAAATAGGCATTGAGCAATCTGGCTTTCTTTGCATTTTCTGTTTTTAAAAAAGCAAGGCTGATTTCCTCTTTCTTATACCATTGTCAGTGAGAATTCTTCCTGCCAAGGGCAGTGGTGCAATCACGATAACAGTGAGGCCCTGTTGTCTCTTTACTGTGTCTGGAATCCCCCTCGGTATATGTTTTATTTGGCATGGGAAAAGCCACCCTGATAAACAACATCTTATTACTTTCCATTTTGATGGGGAAATGTGCTGAAGAAGCCAGTAAATTATTTTGCAGGGTATGATGAAGACTGTAAGGACACTTTCACACTTTCTCTTAAGAATGCATTTTTGTCTCTTAATACCTTACTTTGTGGAGCTTTACTTGTGCATTTGTTTGGTGTGGATTTGGAAATGGATACTTTCCCATAAAAAACCAGTGTTTTCCCCAATCTGGTGTCTTCCAGATGGTTTTGACGTCATAGAATCATAGAATAGTAGGGTTGGAAGGGGCCTATAAGACCGTCGAGTCCAACCCCCTGCTCAATGCAGGAATCCAAGTCAGACCATCCCCGACATATGGCTGTCCAGCCTCGTCTTGAAGGCCTCCAGTGTGGGAGAGCCCACCACCTCCCCAGGTAATTGGTGGTATTGCTGTAACAGTCAGGAAGTTTTTCCTGATGTTCAGCCGGAATCTGGCTTCCGGTAACTTGAGGCCATTATTCCGTGTCCCGCACTCTGGGATGATCAAGAAGAGATCCTGGCCTTCCTCTCTGTGATAGCCTTTCAAGTACTTGAAGAGTGCTATCATGTCTCCCCTCAGTCTTCTCAAGGCTAAACATGACCAGTTCTTTCAGTCTCTCCTCATAGTGCTTTGTTTCCAGTCTCCTGATCAGCTTTGTTGCCCTCCTCTGAACCCTCTCTAATTTGTCTGCATCCTCCTTAAAGTGTGGTGCCCAGAACAGGACACAGTACTGGAGATGAAGCCTAACCAGTGCTGAGTAGAGGGAAACTAGTACTTCACATGATTTGGAAGCTATACTTCTATTAATGCAGCCCCAAATAGCATTTGCCTTTTTTGCAGCCACATCACATTGTTGGCTCATATTCAACTTGTGAATATGTCAATTCCCATCAGCCTCAACCAGCATAGTCAATGGCCAGGAATGCTGGAAGTTGTAGTCCAAAACATCTGGAGGGCATCAGGTTGGGAAAGGCTGAATTGGAATGATTGGCTTGATACCCTTTTGGAAGGAGTGATGCTTGCTGTACTTAACAACAGCCATCTCATCCATCAAAAGGAAATCCACATGCACGGCTGACGTAAATGCACATCACAATGCTCAGCCACTTCCATTTGAACATAATAGGTGTGTCCAAAAGGGATGCACATTAAAAGAACTTGTATTTTTACTTTCATTAGATATATTGAATGCCTGCTTAGGTCATCTTATTGTACATGTTCCATACACATATCTGTTATAGACTTAAGATTTATCATTAGTGAATTCCTTTGTTTCTTTAGTGATTTTGATTAATTATTATGTACGTTCTTCTTTTTGTTGCCTTTAATTTGTTAACCTTATTTTGAAATAAAATAAAATTTTCATAAGAAATAAAAAGAACATCACTGGCTGCCAGTTAACTGCTGGGCACACTTCCTCCTGCTGGTTCTTATGTTTAAAGCCAGGAGTGTTGAACCTGTTTCACCCCCAGGGCTGAACTCAATTTCGGAGAAGCTCTCAGAGGCCACATTCCAGTGGTGGGCAGGGCCAAATGCAAAACAAAGTGGGGCCAAGGGCAAGGAGGCGGGGCCAAACTAGCTAAAACACCAGCATATTGTAGCTTAAAGCAGTTACTGCCAGTAACTAACCCTTAGGAGAGGCATTTCCACCTTTTAGAATGGGGAGGAAAAAATGGTGTAAAAGCCAGGAAACCACCAAATGATTGGTGGCTAGGAGAAAGGGGATGGGGCCAGGGGAAGAGGGTGGGGCCTTCTAGGGAACCCAAGAGGGCCAGACTGGGACCCAAGTTGGCCAAATTTGGTCCTGGGCCCTGAGGTTTTCCGCCCATGTTTCAAGCCCTAGACAACCTAAGAGCAGGATGCATCAGGAAGAGCCTTCTCCAATATGAATTGCCCCCTCCGGCAAATAGGCTCAGATCATCTTATGAGACCCTGATCGGAGTGCTCTGCCCTAGTGCTAGGACAGAGTGCTGCCCAGTGAAGATTGGTGTCAGTGGGGCGGTGAAGCTGCTCTGGGTTCCAGTCAGAACTCTAAAGGAATTATCCAAGGTGTGAATTGGATAGCTAGAGTTCTGGCTGGTTCTGACAAACCCGGAGCAGATTTACCACCCCAATGACATCGGAGCCACCAGTCTCCACTGGCACAGCTTACAATCAGCAGGGCTTTCTCTATGGTGGCCACCATCCTATGGAATTTGCTACCACAGGATATAGTGATGGCCACCAATTTGGATGGCTTTAAAAGGGGGTTGGACAAATTCATGGAGGAGAAGGCTATCGATGGCTACTAGTCTTGATGGCTATGTGCTACCTCTAGTACCAGAGGCAATGAGCCTGTGTATACCAGTTGCTAGGGAACATGGGTGGGAGGGTGCTGTTGTGCTCATGCCCTGCTTGTGGGTTCCTGGTTGACAGCTGGTTGGCATTGTGTGAACAGAATGCTGGACTAGATGGGCCCTTGGTGTGACCCAGCTGGGCTGTTCTTAAGTTCTTATGTTCTTATCCTCTTCCCTCCCTTGGGAGGTTCACCAGCCTCAGTCTCTGCTGGCTGTTACGCACATGGTAAAATGTATTTGTTTTTGAAAGCTTTCGGATAGCTCCGCTATTCTAGTCATGCTTCTTTTGCTGCTTATTACACATCTGTAAATTTTAATTGTTTCATGTTGTGCTTTTTTGAAACATTGTATTTGCATGGTTCTTTTATCTTCTTGGGAGACTGGTTCTTACCTGCCAAAAGGCAGGTTAAAAATAGATTATTTACAGAAATCCCCACCCAGGGCCACTAGTCACACACAACAAAGCATGACTACAGCTGGATTGGGGCCAGTGGGACATTGTATTTTTAAGTGTGCAAAAACATTAGATTAGATTGAACATGAGTAATGGGCATCCATGCAAATGCTATAAATTACGCAATTAAAAACCCAAAAAATTACAGGCTTGTGTGGAAGCAGATTTGAAGTTGGATGCTTTGCTTTCCACCTATCTATCCTAAACTGATATGAAACCGACAAGAAAAAACAAACTTCTTTAGAGATAACATCAACATAGCCCGAAGTACAGACAGTGATAGCAAAAAGAGAGCCACTTCCTGGAAGCATTTTGCCTGTTTTAGTCTGGTAAAATCTATCAAACCACTTATGGATCATCTGAATCAACAAAATTTGCTTAAGAGGGAAGTAAAAGCTCTTTCTTTTTAAAAACACACACACACCAAACAGACAGCTTTTTCCCCTGCCCAACCAAGCAGCCCAGATGAATATACATTCCTCAGGCCAATATACATCCAGGCAATTCGGAATAAATTTTGTTCTCTTTCATTTTCCTGCTGCTTTAAGTGTTGCAGCCAAAGGAAAAGTGTGAAACAGGAAAGTGAGGGCACAACAATGTTTGTAACTCACATCTCTCAACCAGGAGACCCCCAACCTTTTTGGGCCAGTGGACACATTTGGAATTTTGAGTGTTGTGGACTCTCACACAAAATGGCTACCACGGTAGGTGGGGCCAGCTACAAAACATCCATTCCCCAGGAGGCTAAAAATAAACTGACCTGCCCAAGAACCTAGTAAGTACAAGGCAGAGATGAGATCTGAGCTCTGAAACACAAAACGACTTTTCTGAACCCACAGTTGCCAGCTCCAGCACCCATTTCACAGAAGGCAAACTAAGGAGGCCCAGAGAGAAGTAATTTGGCCAAGAAGCTGAGTACAAGGCACAGGGTGGGCTTTGAGCCCTAAATTTCAAATTACATGATTCCTCCCACAAAGCCCCCCAAAATACCCATTTCACAGAAGGTGAACTAGTGGCCTCAGAGAAACACCCCCACCTACCTACACCCCCACACCCTCTATCTGGCAGTGCCCTTGGAGATTTACTCAACATCTTCTTCATTATTGTTTATCTCTCTTCCCCCACTGATACAATACAGCCTGTTCACATCAAATCTACTTTCACTGCCAGTATCAGAGGTAGTATGCCTATCTACACCAGTTGCTGGGGAACATGGGCAGGACGGTGCTGTTGCACTCATATCTTTCTTGTGGGTTTCCCACAGGCAGCTGGTTGGCCACTGTGTGAACAGAATGCCGGACTAGATGGACCCTTGGTCTGATCCAGCACAGCTTTTCTTATGAATGTTTTGTTCAGAATAATTGTTTCACTGAGATTCACAGTCAGTGTCTGCTGGTTACAGAAAAAGATCCGCCTCTCCCAGATTCAGTCCATGATGTCTGAAATCAAGCACATGGTTTTGGGGTTTTGGCACTCCATCACAGCTGCTTGAAAACCGGCCGTTGCAACTGAATGCCCAGACCTAGCCCGTGGTTTTCAACACGTGGTCTCAGGCTCCATGTGACTAGCTTGCCATGGGTAAGAGCTGGCACAGGCTGGCTTTTGAAGTGTAGCCACCACACACTGAGTGATTATGGGAATTTCCCTGAACTTAAAACATGAGAAGTACAGAATTTCTACACAGTAAAAAAAAAGATGACCCAAACCAGTTTTTATTCCTGATCAGCTCTAAATTTGTAAAGCTGCCAAGCTGCTTAAAAAACATTTTGCTTATAATGGTTAACATGCAGCACACCTCATTTCTTCTAGATTACATGGAACACTATATTTATCACCATGAGGAAGTTGTGACATTTTCTACAGAAGAGAGATTGTGGTTCCCAGCAGAGATGTGGAATAAAGTTTGCAATGAAAATTATCAGCACATCTAAGGCTCGAACTACACATTACATTAATTACATTGTGTGCAGCTCCCTTTCTTGTTTTTCTTTAAAGTATGGATGTGAGGCCCAATCTGGATTGGGGCTACCACATGTGGGGAGAGGAGATAAAATCCTTCCCTCCCCAGCTCCTTCCCTCCCCAAACTCCTCCCACCCCATGCAGTAGTTAATTTTTTTTAAAGGATTAGAAACAGGCCAGGCCCAAGCCACGTTGCCGCATCAAGCGAGGTGGCACTGCTGCCCCTGGTGCTGGCAGTAGCAGAGCTGCTGCCACCACTGCAGGCTCCCCCCCCACACACTTCTTTTGGGCAGCAGGCAGGTGGGCAACTGGCGGTGGTGGCTCCCTCCCTTCCTGCTTGCCGGCCAGCTGGCTGGCCAGCCACTTCCACCTTCTGCCTCTGCCATGGGGCTCCTGGGAGTTGGCCGAGACACTGTGAGAGGTCCTCGCCGTTCCTGCAAGAGTTCATGTCCTCTCGCGATGTCCTGGCCGCTCCCGTGAGGGTTCGGGACCTCTTGTGAAATTTTGCCTGACTCCCCCGGGAGTCCTGTGGCTGGGGCAGAAAGTGGGAGTGGCCAGCCAGTGGACTGGCAAGCAGAGAGGGAGGAGGAGGGGGGGGCTGCCACTGCTGGGTGGCCGGGCAGGCGAGTGCAAACTGTTGGCTGGTCGGCTGGCCAGCCAAGTAGGGAGGGAGGCAGGCAGGCAGAGACGGCAGCACAGCTGGGCAGATGGCAGTGGCAGTGAGGCAGTGGGCCCTCTGTGTGGGAAAAGCAGCGCAATTCATTGCTGTTCCCATTCCATGCTGCCTGGTGTGCCCGCATCAGGCTGCCTCAGTATAGGGCCAGCCCTGATTAGAAAAAGAGTTCCCATTGTGCCAAGTAATTCTGATCTAATTAGCAATTAGTTGAGAGGATGGATTACTAAGGTAAGGTACATGAAGAGCTCTCAAAATTCTAGAACACTATATAGATAATAAGTTTAATTGTTATTTTGAAATTATATTTTTCTTTCTTTCTCCATCAGTTTCCACCATAATTCTGATTCCAAACCATCTTTGATACTGACGTGCATTCTGAGTGTTTAAGGTCACTTTCAGATATTATTTTTACCTCATGACATTTATATATTATAAATATCAACTTCTGCTCCTTGCTGTTTGTTGAGATAGCCTTTTGAATCTGGAGTAAATAAATAGCAGTTTGCCTCTGAACACATTTAAGTCTCATACATTTCAATGGCAGCAGGTTAAGCATGGCCTTACCTCTTCCATTAATATCAATGGGATTTAAATGTGTTTCATTTGGGCTGGATTTTGCCCTAAATGGTTTGCAGCCCAATCCTGTGCATATGGCTTCCAATCAAGGTGGCTATATATTCAGTCTGGTATAGGAGGCTATATGTCTCGGAATGCTGGTTGCTGGGGAACATTTATTTATTTATTTATTTATTACATTTTAAATCTACCCAATAAGTAATGTTCTCTGGGTGGATTACAACCAGTTAAAAAACTTAAATGCCATTTTAAAACACAGTTAAAAATATAAAATACAATACAAATATTTAAAGGAAAAAATACAATATAATGTAAAACAAAGCCCAGGAATAACAGCCATAGTAAGCTAGAAGTAGGTCTCTAAAATGCCTGGGAGAAAAGAAAGGTCTTTGCTTGGCTCGGAAAAGATAACAATGTAGGTGCTGGGCAAACCTCTTTGGGGAGTTTATTCCAGAAGTGGGGTGCCACCATTGAGAAGGCTCTCTTGTGGCCACCTGCCTAGCTTCCTTTTGCAAGGGCACCCAGAGGAGGGCCTCTGAAGATGACCTAAGGGTCTGAACAGGTACCTACAGGAGGAGACATGCCTTTAGATATTTTGGTCCCAAGCCGTTTTAGGGCTTTAAAGGTCAACACCGACATGAGTGGGAGGGCACTATTGTCCTCATGTCCTGCTTAGTCATTGGCTGGCCACTGTGGGAACAGAACACTGGACTACATAGGCCTTTGGTCTGATCCAGTAGTAGCACACAGAATTGCAGCATTATTGCATGACACAGTAGCCCTATTCAGGTATTCCTATTCAAATATTCCCCATGTGTCAAAAACACATGGAACAGGGAGTAATAGGACCACAGTGCTGGCCCTGTCCTGATGCCATACATGGCACTAGCCCTGCCCCCTGAATGTCTGCACTGCTTGCCTCAGGAAAGCCTCCACATGAGCAACTGCTCACGCATAGGTTTACACACATGATCTGGGGGTTCCAATTGTGTGGAAGGCTATGTCTAACATGTTGCATGCATGTAGGCTTTCCAGACATCCAGGGGATGGGGCATGAACTTAGGGGCAAGGCTAGCAGTTATGGTCCTGCTGCCCGCTTCTCTGTGCATAGCTTCTACACATGGAGAACACATGAATAGGGCTAGTGTTGCAGTCCAATCTTACATGTGTTTTCTTGGAAAGAAGCCTCACTGAATTCAGTGGGTGGGACTTACACCAGAGTAAGTGTGTATACTGTCTAGCTAGAGTGGGCAACCTATGGCTTTTAGCTATATTTCATGCAGCATGCAGCACCTCTAGCAAGTTCTGCCCAGACCTTCCCTGTCTGGGTGAGGAGGGGTACAAAGCAGGGACAGAAAAGTGCTTGGAAAGTCTGGATCTGCTTTTATAAGTCATCCCTGTGGAGTGGGGTAGGGGTATGTGAATCGTGCAGGGGTGGGCAACCTTTTTTCTGTTGAGTGCCGCATTCCCCCAGGGGTAACCTTTTGGAGACCACTTGTCTGTGGTTGACAGGGCTAAAATCAGAGCCCAAAGTGGGTGGGTCGGCCCTTTTTCCCTTTCTGCCACTTTTCCTCTTTCTTCCTTCCTGCTAGGTGGACTGCCAGGAAAAGGACAGATAGCTCTTGCCAGAGGTCTGAAATGAACGCATGCGGAGAGCTTTTGAAATGAGACTGAGGGCCACAAATTGCCCACCCCTGGTGTAGTGTGTACGTGAACAGTGTGTGGTGTGTGTATAAGTGATGTCTCTGATTGTAAATGGATGTGTGTGTGTGAGAGAGAGAGAGACAGACAGACAGACAGACTCTACTGGTGACTCAAACTACTGGTGACTTGCGACAATCTTTTGCTGAAAAAATTATGCAGACTTTTTTCTTTACCCCCTGAAGAAGGCCTAAAAATAAGAAAAAAGATCGAAACTCATTGGGCTTCCTACAATAAATTTATTTTTGCACCCTGAAAACCTGTTTCTCTTCTTTGTGATCTATGCCAAATTCCCTCGGAGGGAATTTGACCCTCTAGGGAAAACCAGTTACCCACTTCTGTGAGACTTATTTCCAAGTAAACACGCATAGGATCAGGGTGTCAGGCTGACATCCTAAGCATGCTTATTCAGAAGCAAGTGCCACTGGAATCAGTGGGGCTTCAAAGCAGTTATGATTAGGACTGAACTGCAAATTATCTTTGTTGATAAAGTAGCCCCACACCCGACGAATGGCCTGTGAAATCCAATCAGAAAATCATTATTTAGGCTCTCCGGCCATGTAATAATAAAAGGAAAGAAATGATAGGAATTAAATGACAGCTGATTCCTGTCGAGCTCGGGGATGTGATAATATGATATATGGTCGGTATTTAAAATTAGTTTCCTGCTCACATCGTCGTGTGGTGATGGCTTATGGCATTGCAGAGCATACCCAGCCAAGCAGTATTGCTTCTAGAGATCAGCATTTGCTTTTTGCTGCTGCTTTGGCATAACAGCTTCTGAGCTAATTTAAAGGTGTGTGGGGGTGGGGTGGGGGAAAACACACTTGTGTGTTTATAAAAACAGCAGAGTGTATTTAATTAAACCCTTTTCTATGTAGAGAAAAAATGGAAGACTTACTGCTCCCAGAATTGCCATAAGGATTTTATTTATCATTAAGCTACATTTAAAAGTAAAGCGTGCATGTTACGGTTCACAGCTTGAAAATAGGCCTTTCGCTTCCCACTCCCTTTTGTTTTCACCAGCAGGTGGCACTGACACAATCACATCTTACAAAACTGAGGCACATGAGGGCCTTTGCAAGTGGAGGAAGGATTTCATGTGTGTTTGCACGCGCGTCTCCAATGGAGGAAGCTAACTTCTGTGGCTCAGGGCCACTTCTCACATCACGTTTTGAATACTAAGCTGCATTCTCCCAAATTTCATTCTAAATTTCATTTTCATACATGAAAAAAAAAGTTTGCTAATTATGAATCTAAAACAAGGAAGAGTCTTCTGGCACCTTAAAAACAAACAGATGTAATGTTGCATATGCTTGTGTGGATAAGACACCACTTCATCAGTCAGATGAATGAAGTGTGTCTTTAGCTGGAAGATAAAATACACATACGCATATATACATGTACACACACACACACATGTATTGCAGGGGTGGAGTGTCAACAGTAGGCTACAATGCTATGCAGTTAAGAAGGTACAGTCTGTGGTATTTCTATGCAAAACTCAGATGCATACTAGATAAGCATAGTAGTGGCCATTCGTTCACACAAACAATACTTGGCAATTATACAGCCTTCTTAGGTTTGCTTTGCCAATCTGACATTTGCAGTAGGGCTAAAAAACAAAACAAAATCTGAGCTCTTGGTACCTATTAAGTCCTAAACAAATACAGTCAAATCAGCTGATAAATTGTATTCAGCAGTTTGCTACAACAGGCAAACATGGCTAGCTACCCTCTGGCAGTAAGATATATCCGTTATGACAGCATCCCATGGGTTCAGCAAATGTAGAAAGCAGCACCGGCATGGGACAATTTTAATTCCGGCTTAAAACTGGGTTTTCCATGAGTTCAGCCCTCCCCAACCTGGCACTCTCCAGTTGGATTGGGCTACAGTTTCAACCATCCCTAGCAAGTATCAGCCACTCTGATTGTGGATGATGGGACTTGCAGTCCAGCAGATCTGAAGGGCACTGGGCTGGGGAAGGCTGAAATAGCTCCTTGTGTTACATCACAGCTAATACCCATTGCTGGCATGGCAGCTTAGCAACCCATGGGACTACAAAGCACCATTTTAGCATCATTGGTTTAGGTATGCATAGATGCACCTGTGTTTCAGGTAAAACTACATGATGTTGCTAGGTTATTCCTATGCTTTCTTCTCTGAATATGATTCAAGCCTCATCCCTATGCACTCAAATGGGTATATAACCAGTTATATTCCCAAACCAAGGCATACTGTGTGTACAGTACATTGAATAGGGAAGGCAGTGACTCAGCAACACAATCCTAAGCAGTTTATATTAGGTTCTTGGAATACTTGAAAACAAATGAAAGGTTTCTTTCTACTGAACTTGTTGCAAAACACCTGATGATAATTTATTCCATTGTCAATAACTCTGCTTTCTTGCAAGACACCTACCATTCAGAGCCTTGTGAGCATTTAGTGCTCTCTTTCTAGTTGGTTGCTCAAGGGCAAAAAATGCAATGATGCTAACACGTTCCCTATGCTGTATATGTTTAAGGGCCATCTCAATAGGGATGTTGTGAGCACTCGACTTAGTCCAGGAGGCTGGCGAAATCCCTCGTGCCTGGCCCCTGGCCCCCGCTTGCTGAACTCCAGAGCGCTGACGGACCCAGCTGATGAGTGCCCTGGAGCTTGGCGAGCGGCCGGGAACAGCTCAGACTTGTCGCTGTGCACGCCCCAATGGCAAAAGCAGCTGGGGTGTGTATATGCCTCCTCCTCCTCCTGCCCAGTCAGCTGTCAAGGAAGTTTCCTTGACAGCCAACTGAGCAGGACGGGGCCTCGGCCAGCACCCCAGCCACTAGCCGTCTCCTGCTCGTGAGCAGGAGATGCTTAGCAGCTGGGGTGTGCACTGTGCCTCCTCCTCTTGCCTGGTCGGCTGTCCTTGACAGGGCCTCGGCCAGCGCTAGGGATGTTGCGGGAGCCCTCCCGGACATTCCACACACTCACCTGGGACCGTCTTGCGAGCACCCGCCATTTTGCCAACTTGGTTTTTTTATGAAAAAGGGAGCTAAAAAACCTGTACATATTTAGATATGCTCACGTTTGGGCCAGGAAAGCTTAATCTATGCAACATTAGAGGCAATAGGCCTCAGCGGGCACCCATCAATCCCAGATGGTGGTGGGTTTGCACATCCCTACATCTCCGTTCACTTTTGAAAACCTGGTTAATGCTTTTAATGGTCAAGTCAAGAAATAGGTTCTTGCTCTTCATTTGAAAAACAAATAAACATTCTTAGAAGGAGTAAGAAGAGGCATTTTGCAAGGGTGGTTACAGGTATGTCCAACTTCAGCTGGGCTGCCCAAACCAAGAAAAAGTAAAGACAGGATGGTGCAGCAGGAGTGCAGAGCCTCAGGCCAGGGGCCAAGTCCTGGCCTGCTGGGGTCCCCCAGATGGCCATGCCCTTTCCCTGGCTCTGCCCCCTTTCCCCCAACTACCAATCATTTGGTGGTTTCCCAACTTTTGTGTAGGGATGTCAGAGAATTCCGCCATGGATCTCGATGAGGCTGAATGCCAGTGCATTCAGCCCCCCCCAAATCCATGGCGGAACGAAGCCCCGTGCTCCCCCACCCCACGAAAGGCGTGCGAAACAGAGCACTTACCTGGTGCCGTTCACACTGCTTTGTGAATGGCGGCTGCGTCTTCAGCTGCCATTCGCTTCTTCATTATACCCGTGATAGGCTACATAAATAATTACGTAGCCCATCACAGCTAATGCAGGGACGCCATTTGTGTCACTGTGGAGGCCGTGATAGGCTACATAAATATTTACGTAGCCTATCACAGCAAAAGACAGGGGCGTAAATGGCGGCCGCCGTAGCTGTGGCCATTTGCATTCCCCCCCTTTTTTTTTTTTTGCCGTGATAGGCTACGTAAATATATACGTAGCCTATCATGGCAAAATACAGGGAAACAAATGGCGGCGGCTACGGTGGCCGCCATTTGTGTCCCTGTGCAGCCCAGCGGCTGGATGTCTGGCTGCGGGCGGCCCCGGCTGGTGGCTCCGCGGAGTTGCTGCGGAGCGGAGCCGGCTGGGGAGAATTTCGGGGGGAGGGACGGAGCGTCTCCCCCCTACCGCGAAAGTCACCCTTCGAATAGGTAAGTGACTTTCGTACATCCCTACTTTTGTGTAGTTTTTTTTCCATTCTAAAAGTTGAACTGCCTCTCCTAAGGCAGTAAGAGCTCTAAGCTAAAATATGGTGGCATTTTTAGCCCTGCCTGTTTTGGCTTTGGCCCTGCCCACCAGTGGAATCTCCCCGCCCCCCCCCCCCCAGCTTCTTAGAAATGGAATTTGACCCTCAGGCAGAAAGAGGCTGTGCACCCTTTGAAGTGTACAGGCTTACCTGGAAAATCCTGAAGGGGAAGCACAATTCACCAGCACCACTGTTCTAGTCCCTTGGGACAACATGGTCTGAGGGCCAAACTGGGCATGACACGGGCAGAGCAATCTTATTGGGTTCGGGGCCAGAGGAGAATCCATGTTGGAGGAACCAGCACTTCTAAAGCACTGGCCAGGGCAGGCAGAAGGTGGGAGGTGCATTTTTCTTTTCCCTCTCCCTGTTTCATTTCTCCCCTCTTACTGGCACCAATGGGAGTGGAAATTGCCACACGTCAAGGGAATGAGGGGGATTTGGATTCTGCAGATCCACAGCCACTCCCATTCTCCCTTGAGACATGCCTGGAACACCCCCAGTGAAACACCCAAGGCGGTACATCTACACTGGCGGAGCTTTCTGATGGCACAACTGCGGCCTCCCAGGAGCCATAAGTGCCCCCTCTGGCAGCAGACTGGTACTTTTGCAACATCCTACATCCCATCAGAAGTCAGCTGATGGGCTGTAGGATTGCAGCCTAAATGCATCTTTCTGTTTTATGTACAGCTTTAAAAAAAGACAAAAAGCACCATTGAGAATTATTTCGATTGGAGCAGGCAATTATTTGAATTGGAGCAGGGTTTTTCTTAAATCTCCTCTCCATTGCTACATTCCTGATGAGAATCACCCCTCTGAAGCTGCTATCTGTTGGAGGAGGAAATCTCCCACTGGTGCCAATGGAGGATTTTTTTTCCAGCTGTAAGTTACAACTTTGGAGAAGAGATTTCCGTGCTGCTGGACTGTAGCGGGAAAGGAAGAGGTTAAACTCCTTTGCCACACCTGATAAAGGCAACTACACATTTAACATCCTGCCTGCTTTAGCCCCAAGGTGTAGGAACAATTGTCCACCTCTTCCCACTTGTCCTATTTCAGTGCCATTTCCCTCACTCTGGCACTGCCTCTCCCTCCATACAACAAGAGGCAAGAGGGACAGCAAAATTTATTTTCATCTAGGGCAGTGAAATAGATTGAGAAGTCATAGAATCATAGAATAGTAGGGTTGGAAGGGGCCCATAAGACCACTGAGTCCAACCCCATGCTCAGTGCAGGAATCCAAGTCAAAGCATCCCTGATAAAGCATCCCTGTCCAGCCTCGTCTTGAATGCCTCCAGTGTGGGAGAGCCCACTACCTCCATAGGTAACTGTTTCCATTGTGGTATTGCTCTTAACAGTCAGGACGTTTTTCCTGATGTTCAGCCGGAATCTGGCTTCCTGTAACTTGAGCCCATTATTCTGTGTCCCCCACTCTGGGATGATCGAGAAGAGATGCTGGCCTTCCTCTCTGTGACAGCCTTTCAAATACTTGAAGAGCGCTATCATGTCTCCCCTCAGTCTTCTCTTCTCAAGGCTAAACATGCCCAGTTCTTTCAGCCTCTCCTCATAGGGCTTTGTTTCCAGTCCC
This sequence comes from Heloderma suspectum, assembly GCF_057233095.1. NCBI lineage: Eukaryota > Metazoa > Chordata > Lepidosauria > Squamata > Helodermatidae > Heloderma > Heloderma suspectum. Next base: position 38,088,564 of record NC_139460.1, on the reverse strand, counting down.
CTGATCAGCTTTGTTGCCCTCCTCTGAACCCTCTCCAGTTTGTCTGCATCCTTCTTAAAGTGTGTGCCCAGAACTGGACACAATACTCCAGATGAGGCCTAACCAGTGCTGAGTAGAGGGGATCTAGTACTTCATGTGATTTGGAAGCTATACTTCTATTAATGTAGCCCAAAATAGCATTTGCCTTTTTTGCATCCACATCACATTGTTGGCTCATATTCAGCTTGTGATCCAGAACAATTCCAAGATCCTTCATGCTTGTAGTGTTGTTGAGCCAAGGATCCCCCATCTTGTAACTGTGCATTTGGTTTCTTTTTCCTGGGTACAGAACTTGGCATGTATCCCTATTAAATTTTATTCCATTGTTTTCAGCCCAGCACTCCAGCCTATAAAGATAACTTTGAATTTTGTTTCTGTCTTCCAGGGTATTAGCTATCCCTCCCAATTTTGTGTTATCTGCAGATTTGATCAGCATTCCCTGTACCACCTCATCCAAGCCATTAATAAAAATTTTGAAGAGCAGTGGGCCCTGCGGTACCCTGCTCGTTACCTCTCCCCAGTTCAAGAAGATCTCATTGATAAGCGCTCTTTCAGTCTGATTCTGTAGCCAACTGTGTATCCACCTGGTTCAGGAATGGTGGGATCATAAAACTTTGGGACCACACACCACTGTTCTTAATAAATTCTACTTGCCATATTCCTCTTGGCAAGTGGAACTATTTTATTTAAAGTATTTGTATTCTGCTCTACTAAGCAAAGTTCTCAAGGTTGCTTTCATCATTGTTGTTGTTCAGTCGTTCAGTTGTGTCTGACTCTTTGTGACCCCATGGACCATAGCACGCCAGGCCCTCCTGTCCTGCGCTCTCTCCTGGAGTGTGCTCAAGTCCATATTCATTGCATCGGTGATGCTATCTAGCCATCTCATCCTCTGCCGTCCCCTTCTCCTTTTGCCTTCAATCTTTCCTAGCATCAGGGTCTTTTCCAGGGAGTTTTCTCTTCACATTAGGTGGCCAAAATATTTGAGCTTCAGCTTCAGTATCTGTCCTTCCAATGAGCACTCAGGGTCATTGCTTTAGGATGGACTGATTTGACCTCCTTGCAGTCCAGGACTCGTAAGAGTCTTCTCCAGCACCACAGTTTGAAAGCATTGATTCTTTGGAGCTCAGCCTTCCTTATAGTCCAGCTCTCACAGCCCTATGTTGCTACTGGGAAAACCATAGCTTTGATTATACAAACCTTTGTCGGCAAGGTGATGTCTCTGCTTCTTACTATGCTGCCTAGGTTTGCCATAGCTTTCCTCCCAAGGAGCAAGTGCCTTTAATTTCATGGCTACAGTCACCGTCTGCGGTGACCTTGGAGCCCAAGAAAATAAAATCTGTCACTGCTTCCATTTCTTCCCCTTCTATATGCCAGGAAGTGATGGGGCCAGATGCCATGATCTTAGTTTTGTTAATGTTGAGTTTCAAACGAGCTTTTGCACTCTCCACTTTCACCCTCAACAAGAGGCTCTTTAGATCCTCTTTGCTTTCTGCCATAAGGGTGGTATCGTCTGTGTATCTGAGGTTGTTGATAATTCTCCCGGCAATCTTAATTCCGACCTGTGATTCATCCAACCCGGCGTTTCTCATGATGTACTCTGCATATAAATTAAATAAGCTGGGTGACAATATGCAGCCTTGTTGTACTCCTTTCCCAATTTTGAACCAATCGGTTGTTCCATGTCCGGTTCTTACTGTTGCTTCTTGACCCTCGTACAGGTTTCTCAGGAGACAGGTAAGGTGGTCTGGTACTGCCATCTCTTTAAGGATTTGCCAGAGTTTGTTGTTAGCATAGTCAATGAAGCAGAAATAGACGTTTTTCTGGAATTCTCTTGCTTTCTCCATGATCCAGCGAACGTTGGCGATTTGATCTCTAGTTCCTCTGCCTCTTCGAAACCCTGCTTGTACTTCCAGTAGTTCTTGGTTCACATACTGCTGAAGCCTAGCTTGTAGGATTTTGAGCATAACCTTGTTGGCATGTGAAATGAGCACAACTGTACGGTAGTTTGAACGCTCCTTGGCATTGCGCTTCTTTGGCATTGGAATGTAAACTGACCTTTTCCAGTCTTCTGGCCACTGCTGGATGTTCCAAATTTGTTGGCGTATTGAGTGAAGCACTTTAACAACATCATCTTTTAGGATTTTAAATTGCTCAGCTGGAATACTGTCATCTCCACTAGCTTTGTTGTTAGTAATGCTTCCTAAGGCCCACTTGACTTCACTATCTAGGATGTCTGGCTCAAATTCAGTGACCGCACTATCATGGCTATCAGGGACATTAAGATCTTTCTTGTATAGTTCTTCTGTGTATTCTTTCCACCTCTTCTTAATCTCATCTGCTTCTGTTAGGTCCCTGCCTTCTTTGTCCTTTATCATGCCTGTCTTTGCACAAAACATTCCCTTGATATCTCCAATTTTCTTGAAGAGATCTCTAGTCTTCCCCATTCTATTGTTTTCCTCGATTTCTTTGCATTGTTCATTTAAGAAGGCCTTGTTGTCTCTCCTTGCTATTCTCTGGAACTCTGCATTCAGTTGGATATATCTTCCCCTTTCTCCCTTGCTTTTCGCTTCCCTTCTTTCGTGAGCTACTTGTAAAGCCTCCTCAGACAGCCACTTTGCTTTCTTGCATTTCTTTTTCTTTGGGATGGATTGAGTTGCTGCCTCCTGAACAATGTTACGGACCTCCGTCCATAGTTCCTCAGGCACTCTGTCTATCAGGTCTAATCCCTGAAATCTATTCGTCACCTCCACTGTATATTCATTAGTAGAATAAAATATAATAAAAGAGATGAGTCATACACAATAACAAAGCACAATCCAACAGCAAAGCAAAAGCAAAATACCAAAATGAAAGCAACAGAATCGAACCGAGTTTGTATGTAATGGCTAACTATGGGTTAAATAACCTATAGTTAGCCATGGCCACATTGGCGCAAACAAGCACACTGCCTCCCACAAGTTTGTTACTTCCGCTCTGTTATTGGGTTGTTGTTGTGAGGTGCAAACTTGACATTCTGGGTTGTTTAGGGTTAAACGCCCCAGCATTTTAACCCAGCAATCACCCATGGTTTGTTCCTGGGTTGTTTACAAAGCCAGATGTAAAACTGAACCACCAAGTGTGTGGGAAGCCACACATTCGCTCACTCCCACAATGACCTGGGAATCATCCCCCCCCCACATCATGAGCCCCTCCAGATTGGCCCCAGGGGGCAATTTGGCCCCCAGGACCAATTTTTTTCCCCACCCCTGGGCTAGATCTCATAAACCAGTATCGGTAAAGTTTGTAGACTGTACACAGGTGGTAGGCTACACTTCTCTAAGCACCTGCCAATATCCTTAGGCTGCAATGACTGAAATCTATCCAAGCACTGGTGACCAGATCAGTCCCCAGAAAACATCCTGCATTTCTACTGCAACCAAGGCACCGAATCAGACCAATGTGAACAATTTTATCTGTTAAATGCCTGGAAAATAATTTGTGGCATGCCTTCAAGAGTTCTAAGTTTCTTTCATGAGGGGCTAGCTCAGCCTTCCCCAACCTGGTGTCCTCCAGATGTGCTGAACTACAGCTCCCATCATCTCCAACCATTGGCCATGCTGGCTGGGAATGCTGGGAGTTGTATTCCAACACATCTAGAAGGCACCAGTTGGGGAAAGGCTGAGCTAGGCAAAGATGGTTTCTTGCCCCTCGAAATGGGTCCGCAAGAACGCAGAATATTGCTATAAGGCTTTAAAAGTATTTACAAAAAGATGCACTTGTCAGGGGAAAAAAAAGCATTGTTGGCTTAAGTGCTCTCCATTTGTGAGACTGGTGAAAGGATTCTACTGTTGCCAAAACAGCCTCATGCTATTGTAAGCGAGAGATGAGACAAAATCCAGTTCTACAACACTTTTTAAAATCAAACCTGCGCAACCCAACCTTTCTCTCTCTCTCTTTAATGGAAAGGTCAAGGATAATTAAAAAATGCAGGGAACCCGGAGTGAGACTCATGTTTGTAAAGAAAACAAAGTACAAGTGTATTAGACAGCCAGGCTTAGAATCAGGCTATGGGAGATGGAAGACATTGCTACACTTAATTTATTTTTGCTTTTAGGCTGATACTACCATGCAGTGGACCAAACAATGTCTAGTGTTCATTAATCAGGAATCCTTTTGTCTATTTAAGAGGCTTACAAAGATGAGCTATATATGTAATTTCCAGGGATACAGTTGGCACACATTTCATCCGTTGAAAGCTCATTCCCCCCCCCCCCGCCCCACAATAGCCACAAAAAAGCATCTAAAAACAACACAGAATCATTAATTCCTTTGGATGAATGGGTGGTGCAGCTCACATGTTTGCTGACTGTTTCGGACCTTCAGAAGACAACTGCCTGGGTCGGGTGGGGAGCCTTTGTTCCTCCAGGTGTGGTTGGACTCCACCTCCCATCAACTTCAGCCAGCGTGCTGGGTGAGGCTGATGAGAGTTGGAGTCCAACCACATTTGGAGGGACACAGGCAGTGGTGCAGCTAGGACTGGACCCTGCAGCCAAAGTCCAAGGGCCTGGAGTCCAGGGTGTCTCCAAATAACCACCCACAGAGTGGTGGCATCAGCACCTACACCAGCATGGGCATGTTGGGGCCCAACACTGGTCGCTGCAGCATCCTTTCTTCCTTCTTATTTTTTTAAAAGGATGTGGCCAGCAGCCAGGCATGTCCGTGGTTGCAGATGCCCATTTTATTATGTTTACTTTCAAGCGTATGTATTACTCTCTTCTGAAACTAAATGGTGGTTATTTCCAAGTGCATAGCATCAAGGTGTCACGATTAGCGAGTTTAAAATGCGAGACTGCATATGCTCAGGTGATGATGATGATTAGACATTTCTATACTGCCCCATAGCTGAAGCTCTCCAGCCAGTGTATAGAGATTAAAAACCATTAAAATACATGATACAAAGTGGAAAACCATTTACATAAAAGCATAGAAACAGACACAGACAACATACATCTAAAACAATTTTAAACAATCAACCAAAGGACAAATCCAGGAACTGATTAAAAAAAACTCCATCATATGCTGCCAAATGCCTGAGAGAAGGTCTTAACCTGGTGCCAGAAAGATAACAATGTTCCCTGTCTTGCTGGGGCAATCATTCCAAATTTGGGGGACTACCACTGAGAAGACCCTCTCTCTTGTTATTATTTGGGGGACTACCACTGAGAAGACCCTCTCTCTTGTTATTATTTGGGGGACTACCACTGAGAAGACCCTCTCTCTTGTTATTATTTGGGGGACTACCACTGAGAAGACCCTCTCTCTTGTTATTATTTGGGGGACTACCACTGAGAAGACCTTCTCTCTTGTTATTATTTGGGGGACTACCACTGAGAAGACCCTCTCTCTTGTTATTATTTGGGGGACTACCACTGAGAAGACCCTCTCTCTTGTTATTATTTGGGTTGACATACAGGGGTTTTGTTTTATCTTTTGCTCTACAGCAATATAGAAGCAGTTGTAAAGCACAGCATGGCAGTGGTGATTGTGTGTGTGTGGGAGGAGCAAGAACAGAGATGTTAATTTTGTGCTTCACAACTGAAGCCCTACATAAGCCCATTAAGTCCAGCATCTAGAATTACCTAGCTGCAACCCTGGCCACAGCTGCCCCTCCCCTGGCCTAGATGGTCCTAGCCAGGTGTCTGCCTAGAAGTCTACTGACTGCTTGACAGCTTCTTCCAAAGCACAGGTCCCCAGAAATGTCACAGGCAGTGTAATCCTGGATGCAGAAGGACAGACTGCACAAGGCAGTTTGCATCGTATCACATGGGAAACTGAGCAACAAGGATGATGCAAGTGACACCATTCACACTAGTTCTGTCCCTTCCTCCTGTGTGGGCACCTGATCCTGAAAATGGAAGCTTGACTGGCTGCAAAATGACAGCTTTTCCTATGCACATTCATTCAGCATTGCGTGCCAGTAGCGCTTGCTCCCAGGTAAGCCTAAGGCTGCAATCCTATGCACACTTTTCTGGGAGCAAAACACAGTTACATTGGAATCCTGTGCATGTCTACTGAGAAGTAAGCCCTGTTGAGTTCAGTAGGACTTATTTTCTGGTACATGTGTATAGGATTGCAGCTTGACGTTTACATCCAAGTAAGCATACATAGGAACTGGCTGTGCTCCTGTGCACACTTATCTGAGAGTGAGCCCCACTGAACACAGTGGGAAATAAGTCTGAGATGATGTGCTTAGGATTAGACTGTAAGGTTTTCCTTTAACAAATTTAGGGAGCAATCCTATCTAGATAGGTGGCCGCCTCTGAACTCGGAGGTGACCGCCTATCCAAAGCAGGGCAGGAGAAGCACGGAGGGGATCATTCCCTCTGTGCTTCTCCTGCCCTACTTTTTCAGCTAGACAGCTGATTGTGGCTGTCTAGCTGCGGGAGCACCAAGCGGGGACGGAGGCTGCTGTACAACACATAGGATGTGTCGTACAGGCAAGGATGCGTTGTATAGGCAGTTACGCTCTCCCTGTCCTGGAATGCCATGCCCGTTTCCGGCCACTCTGCGCTCCTCTTGCCTCCAAGGCAGCATGAAAATAGGGGGAGGTCAGTTCTCCAGGAACCAACCTTGGAGCATGAGCTCTGAGGTCGGTTCCGGAAAACACCATATCCTATGGCTGTCTAGCCACTGTCTAGCGGCCATAGGATTGCTCCCTCCAATAGCTAAAAAAAATAATAACAAAATCTACTGAAAGAAACACTCAGGGGCCAAACAAAACTGACCATTTATTTCATTTTCCTGTCCTAGGATTTGGGATGGCTCATGTCGGTTTAAAAAGGGTGCATGATTTAAAAAGAAAAGAAACCTCACTGGAGAGGTAATTATATATTTAAATTAAACTGTTTCTGCTCAATAGTTTAAACCATGCCATTAAAACCAGCTATTTACAAGTCCAGAGACAAACTGGATACCTTTCTAAAAATTTGATTACGATTTCTATACAACAGACCTGCCCTCATTCATTACCCAAATCCCTGGATTACCCAGATGTGGTCCTATGGCTAAAAAGCACATGTTGACATGGCTGTTTGGGAGCCAGAACTATGTGGATTCAGTACATGTTTTAATCTCTCCAGTCCACATGCACCCACCTTCTTATCCTGCAGGAGCCCACTGCTTGTTGTCCAGGTCCTTGCTCAACTGTACCATGGCGAGTGACAACTGCAGGACCAACAGGCTGTTTTGTGTAGCCTGGATGACATGAGGCACCCAAAAGAGATTCCTGGTCTTTTGAGGCACCCATTTTGTATTCTTCCTTCACTTTCTGTAAGAATCTACAGATGATGCTCTATAGCTGGGATTTTATTTATTTATTGTTACATTTATACCCATCCTTTATTTCCTCTTGCAAGGAACCCAGGGTTGCTTACATGGTCTTCCTCCTCTCCATTTTATATTCGCAACAACTTTGTGAGGTTTGGTTGAAAGTCAGTGACTGGCCCAAAGTCACCCGGTGAGCTTCATGGCTGACTGGGGACTAGGACCCGGATTTCCTGAGTCCTAGTCCAACACTCTATGCACCCTGCCTTCTTCAAAGGTCAAGTCTCAGTGTGTAAGGTTATGCATGTGTACCTGGGACGAAGCCCCATTGAACACAGTGGGACATCTGAGTAAAGTCGCACAGGATGGCGCTGCAAATGCAGTGGCGTTTTCTCCAGTAAGGCTCCCTTCCCGGAATCCACAATTAGCTTCCAGAACTAATTTTGAGTCATTGTGTGCAGAAGGCAGGTAGACATTGCTTCTGTAATGGTGGTCCCTTTGTGAAATGTGACAGCTAACTCCCTAATTAATCTTAGAAATGTCAGAGCCAGCTGGATGTAATCAGGTCTGACAGTTCAAGGACTAATTAACTTCAGCCCTGCATCTCTTACATAGCTTCATCCACACTTCTAGGTCACTTGTTATTTTTCTTCCTTTTGCTACTTAACTCTGGTTATGTTTCAGGATGCACACACATGCATGTCTGATGGTATGGAAAGAGTGACGCGGAGGTTTGTTTACATGAAGCACTGTAAGGCTGGGTCACAGTGTGTTACTGACGGCAGTCACAAGAATCCCCTTGGTAGATTTTGACTTGAAGGGAAAACAAAATATACAGTCAGCTCAGAGCTGGTCCAGAGGGAGCAGCTCCGTACAGGCGGCTGTTGTTGAGTATCTTACAAAGACATTACAATGTAGAAAAGCAGAGGGTAGAGCTCCTTATTCCCCATTTCAGCCTTGTGAATTGCCTCTAAGGCTACCTCTTGGGCTTTTCAACGGTTCCATTGGGCAACATGAATTTGCATCAGTGCCTGGAGCGCAGCCATTCCCAACCTGGTGCCTGCCACATGTTTTGGATTACAGCTCCCAGCATACCTGGTGATTGGCCATGCTAGCTGGGGCTGATGGGAGTTGAGGCCTAAAACATCTGGAGGGCACCGGGTTGGGAAAAGCTGATCTAGCGCAAGAGGAGTGCATTGTATATGATACTTCACACCAATGTAAATTTTGCAAAATGTTCAGGAAGCAAATTTGAGTCATGGTTTTGGAATCTTTTCAGATCTCGCTTTTGGAATATGAGCCTGAGGGATACTTTCCAGAGCCACAGTCTTAAGTGCCTTTGCTCTGTGATTGGGTAGTGGCTGAACATCTTAAGTCTTCATCTCTTTGATTGATGTTAAGGCACTAATGTTAAGTATCAACTGGCTGACTTCAGTACTTTTACATGTTTGCAATTGTTGTTTTAAATCCCTAAACTGAGTCGTATGCATAACTGACATTGTTTTTATGGTGGTGGTGCTGGTGGGAATTAATTAGGAGAATATACATGTGTCTTTTTGGAAACAAAGTTAAGCTAGGAGCATTTGTTTGAGACTACCCTCCCAAACTGATAATTTCAGTTCTAATTTAGGGAACAGCCACAACATAATAGAATTTTGAATAAGCAGGAGTGCTGTTTTCTCCAAGGTTACTTTGACAGAACTAACTGCAGACATAGTTTAGGGAACAGGAGCTTTGGACAACGGGAGCTTCGCTGCTTATGAATATGGCATGTGTGGGCTGGGCAAAAGGAGAGGTACAATGAATGCTGTCACCAGTTTCCTTGGTGATCCTTTGTATTTTCCATTTCTTTTCACTTGCAGCTTTCCTTGACCTGACAATTCACACTTCATTAATGAATGTTACTTTCCTTACATACTCCCCTGAGCTATCTGTGATTATGGAGCTCAAATCTAATAGCAGCCAGCATCATAAATAAAACCTTGCAGTTTTGCTTTGTATACAGAATTATCCTTTACAGCAAGACGAAGAGTTGTTTAGGTTAACTAATGATACAGAATTAGGGTGGCCACTTATGCATTGCCAAAAAAAGAGGGCAATGGTTTGCACAAAATTTGCATATGCTAATTTAGATGTAGAGATGCAAATTTAGAAATCCTTACTATCATTTAAATAAGGATGTAATACATCTCATCATGGTGGGCTGTGACTAGGTGGCCGCTATGCCTTCCTGCTCAGTCTGCTGTCCAGGTGCTCAGTCCAGATATTTTGGACTACATCTCCCAGCATTCCTGACCATTCCACCTGGCACCAACATTGTCATCTTTTTGGCACCAGGGAAAGACTTCCATCTACTCCCAGGCATGTAATGGCACATGAGGGGGCTTTTTAATATTCGTTTTTTATTGAGTCTTGGTAGTTGTACTGTTAATTGTTTTTAACTGTTTCAAACAGTTTTAATTTGTTGTACATTAAGGGTGCAATCCTATCCAGATAGGTGGCCGCCTCCGAACTTGGTGATGACCGCCTATCCATTGCAGGGCAGGAGAAGCACGGAAGGGATCATTCCCTCCATGCTTCTCCTGTCCTACATTTTCGGCTAGATAGCCGATTGTGGCTGTCTAGCCACAGGAGGGCTGAGCGGGAGAGGAGCTTGCTGCACGACACATTGGATGTGTTATACAGGCATTTCCGCCCTCCCCATCCTGGAACGCCCCCCTGGAACACTCCTCTTGTGAGCGCAGAGCATGGTGCTGTTCCACGCTGCCTCTGAGGCAGTGTGGAAGTGGGGGAAGGTGAGTTCTCCAGGAACTGACCTCGGATCATAGCCTCTGAGGTTGGTTCCCAGTAAACCAGATATCCTATGGCCATCTAGCCACTGTGTAGTGGCCATAGGATTGCTTCCTAAAGGTTTTACATTATATGTTATCATGTTATGAGATGCTCAGAGAGCTTTGCTCTTGGGTGTTATGGAAATGAAATGAATGAATGAATGACCATTACCCATGCTGGCTGGAGTGGTTGGGAGTTATTGATGGGCAACTTCAAGGCTGCTGTTCTCCCTTCTGGTGGTTCTCTGTCTTTAAACCAGACTTGGAGTGGACAGCCCTTCAAATACAGGAGACATTCAAAATAGAGGACTGTCCTTCATAAAGTAGAACCCACAGCCACTCTATGGACTGGGCACTCAGGAAAAAAGCACCACCACCATGTATTTAAATGGCCCCATGCAACATCAAGCTTGGTGCTCAATATACTGGCCACAAATTTAGAAATACTTAAGAACTCTTCTTAGTTTGGTTGTTAAAGTGACACTGAATGCTCAGTTTTAATCTGGAGTGAATTTTTTAAGCCCTAGGGAGAATTGGGAAAATAAGTAATTCCCGGGCCTGTCTGCATTAGTACCTTCCTTCTGTGCTTTCATGGCCACTAATTTAATGTGCATTATTCATCTGGCACTTGCATGATACACAGCTGGAAGTAGATGCAGACTCTCAACTGCAGTGCTGGAAAGGCTATTTTGGATTGAGAAGAAGTTGCTGCCATCATTTTATCACTGTCAGGAACACATTATTTCAGTACTGTGTGAGTGAGAGGTGGCCAGTTTTAGCATCTTTCTCTCTCTCTCTCCTTAGGGGGTGAGAAGAGAACTTGACCTCCAAACATAGACAGCTCAACCCAGTTTGATGCTTGACGAAGAAAATCCAAATAGCTTCCTTAACATTATGGTGATATAATTATTATCCATTATATAACTGAAAGCTTGCTGCCTTTTTAATAGTACCCCTATTTGTATTTATTTATTTATTCATTTTTAAAAATACGTTTCTATCCCATTTGGGAGCCAAGAGGTTCTACTCAGCAGCAAGAAACCGCCGATACGAAAACCGCGACCAAAACATATTATATATTTTAAAACTAGTTAACTGAACAACAGAAAACAATGAAAAACCAGAAAAGAAATTTAGGAGAAGAAGCTCAACAAGAAAAGAAAAAAGGAGAAGCTAAGAGTGGAGCCCTTTCAGACTCAGACTCCACAAAGTTCTCTGAAATAACATGACGTTAGGGGGATGATGTCAGAACACCAGAAAAGAAGGAGCATAGCAAACATCTCCCAGGAGTGAGTTCCAAAATCTTGGTGTCACTGCTGAAAAGGCTCTGCCCTAGGTAATTCTCTACTGTGTTTCAAATGGTTAGGGGACTCAAAGCAAGGCCTTAGAAGATCACAGACCTACAAGTAGGTTCACGTGGGGGATGGTGGGCCTGTGAAATGGTAAAGCAGGCCCTGCCTTGAAAAGTGTTAGACAATTAAACCACTCCCATGCATGTCAAGGGACAAATTTAGTCCCCATGCTGCTAAAAATGCAAGTCTCCTTTTCAGAATAGAGAACAATGGGTCATGTTAGTCATGTCTAATTTAAGTCCTATTAATTTCAATGGGTCTGCTCTAAGTATGACTAATGATGGGGACCCTTCTACTGTTTTATAAGTTAGCTAGAATAGCTACAAGGCAGAAATTCAGCAGGAGAAGTTTTTCCCAGCATGGAGACATACTAATACACTTTTGCTGGTGAACATCTTCCTGGTATGCCAGAGTTCAGGCATGAAAAAAGGGTAGCAGCCATCAATACCAAGTTATATCAAATAATATAGAGAAATGGTTCAATAAACTTATTCAAATGTCTCAAATAAATTAGCGTTATCAACAGGAACAGTGCAGCATGGAAAATGAGAGTATTAAAGCAGGGGTGGGAAACTTCAGGCAGTTGGGGGCCAGTCCTCCCCCACCCCCCAGACCCACTGGGGGCCGCAGTCCTGCTGCCACTACCACTGCAGCAAAAAAAGTGTGTGTGGGGAAGTTCATTCTAAGCCTTCTTGGCTACTACGGAGCCTTACAGTGGACAAATTTAGCTTGTTTTCAAGCTACATTTCTCCACTGCAAGCCACTGTAGTGGTTAGGTGTCAAATTTTGGCAGCAAACTGTGACTTTTTCAATAAATAAATAAATAAATCTCCTTTGCCTCCATCTTCCATTAGTCTCCCATTGGAGATAACCAGGTGGATGGCTCTTTTAGGATAAAAAGAGAGAGATCATAGAATCATAGAACAGTAGGGTTGGAAGGGGCCTACAAGGCCGTCGAGATAAAACATGGGGTGGGGCAGGAGGGAGGGAATTACATGTGATAAAAGCCATGCGTAGTTTTAGCATAAAAGTACCAGAAGATCTATGAGAAAGTGGTTTGCCCCCTGCTGACTATCTGTTTCGTATCATGGTTTTCTCATTTGTACCATTCTGTGAAGACTATCTTAACACACTGTTCCTTTTTTTCTTTCCTGGAAAGTTGTAGATTTTGCACATCCTGTATAATTGAGGTAATAAAAACAGTGCTATGTATATGTAAAACACCCCCCCCCCCATTAGTCAGCTTCAATACAAGCTTTGCTGGAGAGCAAGTTCCAATTTAAGAAATAGTCATTATTTCAGCTATTGCTAGGAAGGATCCATGTGTCCTGGGAAAACACCTTTACTAGCACCCCCCTTAAGGATAGACCATCTGGAGACACAGCAGGAGTTGACAGTGTTATCCAGATTGCTGGGTGGGGGTGGGGCCGAGAGTGGGGTTGAGGAAGCAACTCTGAATTGCACAACAGTGAGCAGGCCAAATTTGTGTTTGAAATTGCTTCTGTCTGTCTGTCTGTCTCATCCAATTCTGATCCAATCTAGAATGCAGTTTTCTTAAATTTACATTGTAATTAGAAGTGAGCCTGAGTCAAAACTTTAAATTTGAACTGTTCTTCAGGTTTGATGCTGCTGCCCAGAGAGCTCCGGTTATTAAATGGTCTCTAAAAGTGTAATAACTAAAGAAAAAATGTTGAGATAAGGGGCGTTTTATGATGCTTCCTCATTATTTTTGCTGAAGCTAATTACTGGGAAGTTCTCCTCTGACAGGCCTACTAAGAAACGTGTTAGCTGCAAAATAAGATACTTGTGCATGATGGCAGAATATTGGTAGTGGGTATTCTTCAATCCTTAAATTAGATTGATGCTATCAATCTGGGAGAGGGGAAGGTGCTGTTTCTTCTGACTTGAGTCACTTGCTTAAACCTTCTGATGGTTTCAGTAAACTCTTCCTTGCATTATGGCCAATGTAGATGGTGCTTCTATTCAGCTTCAGTCAGTAGGAGTTTTGACACAGATTCTTTCAGAAGTAGGATTGCTGGGTTTGTTTAAAACCTTTAAGGGTTTTAAACATATGGTCAAATGCAGGCAGGTGTGCAGAATTCGCCCCCTCTGGCACAAAGCTATATTAACTGCAATATTTGCACCCCTCCCCTGCCCAAATCCGCAATGGCTGAAGTTGAAATCACTCTTTTAAACAGCAATCTCAGATGAGTGCCAACCAGTGTGGACTGGTGGCTCTGATTTTGGTCGGGCTGTAAATCCAATCTGGGTTTCCGTCAGAGCCAGCCAGAACTCTAATGGAGCTATCGAAGGTGCTGAATGCATCCCCCCAGATAGGTTCAGGACCTTGGATAGCTCCTTTAGAGTTCTAGCTGGTTCTGGGGGAAACCCAGACTGGATTCAATCACAGCCCCAACAAAATCAGAGCCACCAGCATCCCCTGGTGCCAACAGGATTGTAGCAAAAAACAGGACCCTAACAAACAAGAGGGAGCTATCAGCATGCTCAAGGAAACCCCAAGGTCTGCAGAAGGACAAGAAAGAAAGAAAGAAAGAAAGAAAGAAAGAAAGGAAGGAAGGAAGGAAGGAAAAGATTTAGGATGGGAGAAGCCTAAGGGGGTGAAAAACCCCAAGACAGCCCAATAAGGGCTTATCATGCTCAGAAGTCATGGAATATTAACCGTCAGCTGGAAAAGGAAAATATAGATCCAGTTGGCACGATCACCACAACCCACCATGGCTTATTTGCAGTGTGTGCTGGTGGCCATTTCGAATATTCAAGTCACAGCAGGCGGTCACCACAACCCATGGGCTGTTTTAGGGTTATGGGTGGTTTCCTAACCATGCCAACAACCCACCCTCGCTGTGCTTGGGTGACATGATAAGCCACGGTAACGACCTGTTGCAGCTTGATTACTCAACATGGCTGTCAGCACACACTGTAACCCACTGTGCCTTAAAGCTTAAAGCCATGGTGGGCTGCAGCAATTGGGCAAATCGCATTTCTTGTGTGTGGTGGGGAGATGGAATGGCCTGTTCATAGAGAATATAGCTGGCTGGCTGGCACCCTGAACATGAACACTCCTTTTAGGGAGTGAGGATATACTGCAGCATTTTGTTGCGGTTTCTACTTGTCTTTATCTAAAGAAGTTACAATAAAGTCTTAGGTGGCTGGAGCTTGCCCAGTGCAAGGTTGAAGTTGGAGATCTTATTTACTGAGATGAGGCAGACTGTCTATACATTATTTAGTATTTATTTCCTTTACTACCATGAGGGACACCATTTGGATTTTCTGCCTAAGGCACCACATTTCCTTCGATTGTCTTGTGTTTACCATTGAGGTAAACATTGAGGCTACACTGAAGACAAATGTTTTAAAATAATTTACTTCGTTTTCATGAATATTATGAAGACCAACTCATGGCTGGTAAACATTTGATACAAGGTGGAATATTTTTGACATGGATCCTCAAACTCATGACATGAAAACATTACATTTGATAAATTGGGGCTTTGTAGAATCATAGAACAGTAGGGTTGGAAGGGGCCTACAAGGCTATCGACTCCAACCCCCTGCTCAATGCAGGAATCCAAGTCAGAGCATCCCTGACAGATGGCTGTCCAGCCTCTTTCTTGAAGGCCTCCAGTGTGGGAGAGCCCACCACCTCCCTAGGTCATTGGTTTCATTGTCATATTGCTCTAAAAGTCAGGAAGTTTTTCCTGATGTTCAGCCGGAATCTGGCTTCCTGTAACTTGAGCCCATTATTCCGTGTCCTGCACTCTGGGATGATCGAGAAGAGATCCTGGCCTTGCTCTCTGTGACAACCTTTCAAGTACTTGAAGAGTGCTATCATATCTCCCCTCAGTCTTCTCTTCTCATTGCTAAACATGCCCAGTTCTTTCAGTCTCTCTTCATAGGGCTTTGCTTCCAGTTCCCTGATCATCTTTGTTGCCCTCCTCTGAACCCTCTCCAGTTTGTCTGCATCCTTCTTAAAGTGTGGTGCCCAGAACTGGACACAGTACTCCAGATGAGGCCTAACCAGTGCTGAGTAGAGGGGAACTAGTACTTCCCGGGATTTGGAAGCTATGCTTCTATTAATGCAGCCCAAAATGGAATTTGCCTTTTTTGCATCCACATCACATTGTTGGCTCATATTCAGCTTGTGATCGACAACAATTCCAAGATCTTTCTCACTTGTAGTGTTGTTGAGCCACATATTCCCCATCTTGTAACTGTGCATTTGGTTTCTTTTTCCTAGGTGCAGAACTTGGCATTTATCCCTATTAAATGTCATTCTGTTGTTTTCTGCCCAGCGCTCAAGTCAATTCAGATCACTTTGAATTTTGTTTCTGTCTTCCAAAGTATTAGCTATCCCTCCCAATTTTGTGTCATCTGCAAATTTGATCAGCATTCCCTGCACCTCCTCCTCCAAGTCATTAATAAAAATATTGAAGAGCACTGGGCCCAGGACTGAGCCCTGCGGTACCCCACTCGTTACCTCTCCCCAGTTTGAGAAGGTCCCATTGATAAGCGCTCTTTGAGTCCGATTCTGTAGCCAACTGTGGATCCACCTGATTGTTGTTTCATCTAGCCCACTTTGAGCTCGTTTGCTCATCAGGATATCATGGGGCACTTTGTCGAAAGCTTTGCTGAAGTTGACGTATATGATGTCTACAGCGTTCCCACGGTCTACAAGGGAGGTTACTTGATCAAAAAATGAGATCAGGTTTGTCTGGCAGGACTTGTTTTTGACAAATCCATGCTGGCTTCGAGTAATCACGGCATTGTTTTCAAGGTGCTTCCAGATGGATTGCTTTATCATCTGCTCCAGAATTTTCCCAGGGATTGATGTCCGACAGACTGGTCTGGAGTTCCCAGGTTCCTCCTTTTTACCCTTTTTGAAGATAGGGACAACATTAGCCCTCCTCCAGTCATCTGGCACTTCCCCCGTCCTCCATGATTTCTCAAAGAGAATAGACAGTGGTTCTGAGAGTTCTTCTGCCAGTTCCTTTATTACTTACTCTAGGATGCAGTTCATCTGGCCCTGGAGATTTGAACTCATTCAAAGTAATTAGGGGTTCCTTGGCCATATGCCTATCGATCTCAAGCTGCAATCCTGCCCCTTCAGCCTGTACTTCGCCTTTGCCAGCGGGGTCATAGACCCTCTCTTGGGAGAAGACTGAGCCAAAGTAGGAATTGAGCACCTCATCTGTTATCGTTTTGCCATCCTTATTTAATAGCTGAACAACCATTTCTTTCCTCTGCCTTTTACTATGCACGTAGCTGAAGAAAGCCTTTTTGTTGTTTTTAGCATCCCTCGCTAACCTCAGCTCATTCTCAGCTTTAGCCTTCCTGACGCCACCCCTGCAATTCTGTGCTACATGCCTATACTCTTCCTTTGTTGCTTGTCCTTCCTTCCACTTCCTATATGTGTGCTTTTTTCTTTTCAGATCATCTCTAAGCTTTTTTGTGAAGCCACATTGGCTTCTTCTGTTGTCTTCCACCTTTTTTCTTGTTGGAATTGTTTGTAATTGTGCCTTTAGAATTTCCTTTTTTAAAAACTCTCACCCATCTTGGATTCCTTTTCTCGTTAGAGTCGCTTGCCATGGGACCTTATTTATCATTGTTCTGAGTTTATTAAACTTGGCTTTCCTAAAATCCAGGGTACGCGTTTGACTACACTCAGCTTTTGCTTCCCTTAGAACCAAGAACTCAAGTACAACATGGTCGCTTTCCCCCAGAGTTCCGGTAACTGCTACTTGATCCACTAAGTCATCTCTGTTGGTAAGGATCAAGTCAAGGATAGCCGATCTGCTAGTTCCTTCTTCTACTTTCTGTAGGAGGAAGTTATCCGCCACACAAGTCAGGAATTTCCTGGAGGGGCCATGTTTTGCAGAATTTGTCTCCCAACAAATATCGGGGAAATTGAAGTCCCCCATTACTACTACATCATGATTCCTTAAAACACTGGCTATTTGCTTTTCAAAAGTTTCATCCTCATCTTCTCCTTGGTTGGGTGGCCGGTAGTAGACTCCGACCACCAGGTTCCTTTTATTCTTTGCTCCATTAATTTTGATCCAGATGCTCTCGATGCGGCTATCAAGCTCCTCCTCCTGTATTTCTGTGCAGAGATATGTATTTTTCACATACAGCGCAACCCCACCTCCCTTTCTGTTCCTCCTGTTCTTTTTGAACAAGTTATATCCTTCAATTGCTGTATTCCAGTCATGAGAGTCATCCCACCAAGTCTCAGTTATACCTATCAGGTCATAATTTCCCTCTTGTATTAAGAGTTCAAGTTCGTTCTGTTTGTTTCCCATACTCTGGGCACTAGTATACAGACATCGAAGACCATGTGCTTCATAGTCTGGCTTTCTTCCTACATGTGTCTGAAGACTATTATTGGGCGTTATCAGAGCTGTTCTCTCCGTTGCAGTGCATGCACCTACATCCATTGTTACCCCCAACGTTACAGCTCCCTTCCCCGTAGGATTCAGTTTAAAGCCTTCCTGATGAAGTTCTTCATGCTGTGGCCAAACACATTCTTCCCATCCTTTGTGAGGTGCAACCCGTCTCTTGCCAACAGCCCACCTTCCAGGAAGTATAGCCCGTGGTCCCAGAATCCAAATCTCTCTTGTCTGCACCACCTTCGTAGTCAGTCATTCACCCGGAGTATTTTTCGTTCCCTTTCTATCCCTCTTCTAAGTACTGGAAGGATGGATGAGAAAACTATCTGGGCCCAAAAGTTCTTGAGTTTCCTTCCCAAAGCAGTTTCCTTCCCAAAGCCATTGTATTATCCATGTTCTGCCTTTGTTGAATAAAAAACAGTGAATTAGCACTTCTTCAAAGAAATGGAAGCTATACGAATTTCCCTAAATTTCAAGCAGTAAGAACAAACTATCAGCTTTGAAAAACTCTATTTTTGCCAGGTTGAATACTAGCGCTCGCTCAAGGTTCATCAGAGTCTTTGGCCAAGACACCCTCAGTGGGCCCCCTCCCTCAATACTTTATTTATTTACTTGATTTATACCACATCTTTCTACCAAGAAATGGCATTCAAGGTGGCTTTCTCGCCACCATTGTCACCAGTTGCTATTGCTCCTCATCCTCTTTCTCATTGTTGCTACCACTTTCTTGCTTGACAGGTAGAGAACTAGGGAGCAAGTAGGCCGTGGCATTGACACCTCCTCCTTCTCACCACCACGTTTTCTGGGTCAGAGTGAGAGGCAGAGGAACAAGCAGGTTGCCATCATGAAGAGGATGAAGAGCAAGTCCAGGGGGCTCTTGTCAGTGGGCCCCTGCTGGGCTGTGGGCCCTCGGCAGGTGCCCAACCAAGCTTACCCTTGACGCCGAGTCTGCTGAGTATTGAGCATCAGAACTGGCCCGACACGGGGGTGGGGGAGAGCAGGAGAGGCTGTTTCTGATGGAGGCAGATGCTCAAGGTAGCAGCAAAAGCATGGGGGTTGTGGGGAAAGCTGCTTGTCATTAAAAAGCCACCACCTCAGGGGAAGAGGGAAGTCTGAGCAGAATGCAAGTGAAGCCAAAACTGTGGCCAACAGTTAACAACAATATTTTGATGAAGATATGTTAGCAGTGGTGTAGTGGTACGTTTTGAAGTACAAGTGCTCATCATGACATTCCCGTGGCTGCACCTTCAAGGGCAGTCCAAAAATGCAGGCAGCTGTGTGGATCCATATCAACAAACCAGTTCTAGCAGTTTTCATCCCACCAGGAGCAAGTCTTTTATAAAGCTAATTGGTCTGAATTGCCCATTCAAGATCAGGCCACCCCAGAATACTTTGAATTACATCGGGGAACAATATATTATTGGGAAAATTCATTGCCCCCCAGCAACTGTGAGTATTGCAACTAAACTCAGATGGAATAGGGAAGTCTTGTGGGGGTGGCAGATGATGCCACCGTCCCTGCTAATAAATAAATGCCTGCACTGCATTTCTGTGAGCCCTGGCTCCACTATACCACTATGCAGCGGAGACTGGTGGCTCCGATGTCAGTGGAGCTGTAAATCCACTCTGGGTTTCAAGCAGAACTAGTGAGAACCCTAAAGGAGCTATCCAAGGTACTGAACCCCCCCAATGAGGTCAGCACCTTGGATAGCTCCTTTAGAGTTCTGACTGGTTCTCACTGAAACCCAGGTGGATTCACTTCCCCAATAACATCGGAGCCACTGGCCTCCACTGCAATCTGCCATTTCAAATTTCCCACAGTGCCCTAGAGTGCCTGAAGTAATGTTGTCCTGGAGCACTGTGGGAAGTTAAAAGTGGTGGTGTGTAGCTACCCACCTTGAAACTTGGAGTGGATTCACAGCCTGACCGTCCTTAGAGCCACCAGCCTCCATTGGTGGATTTTAGGCACCCAGCATGGAGGGCCCTGAGCAGGTGGCAGTTCCAGTGGGCCGGGGCTGGGTGTGTGTGTCTCTGGGGCCTTGGCAGGTGCCTGTGGATACCAGGTGCTGATGCCAGACCCGGGAGAAACTAAAAGACGGGCTATTGGAAATATGGCTAGGATTGGCATGCATGTTAGGAGAGTAGCAATCATTAGCCAAAAATAAATATTGTGGAAAGTGAAGTAAGGAAAAACTGAAAGCTACGAATCTGAGGCCTTAAATAGAAATCATGTGAAGAAAAACGTGTTAACACTAGTTCCCATCTTAAGGAAAATGAAGATCTAGTAATTTAGAGAGTTAATAACATCACTTCAGTAAAAATTGTGTGTGGTTTTTATAAGCACTACATGATTTTAACCCCCCTCCACCACCCTTATAAAGAAAAGACAATGAAAACAAAAACAAAAACACATCAATGTTCTGTTTAGACTGTCACCAGGCATTAATAACACTCTAAAGCAGAGTGACATAAAAGTGGGGAAGAAAGAAATCTGAGAGAAAATAATAATCAACGTTTCTAAAAATGACTTCAACAAACAGAGCGATCCTAAGTGGCATCGGAGCGGGGGCGGGGGAGTGGTAGATCCTGTACTGCTTCCAGGAGACTGGGGTGTGTGTGGACTTTTTGGCCTAGCCAGTTTTTATTTTCTTATTTCCCCTGTCCCCCGTCTCCATTGAAAGCAATGGGAGGGGGCATTTCACTATGCCAGCTCCAGATGGGCATAGTTTAGGGGCCGAATCCTGCCTCCCCCCCTCCCCGGGATTAGAGGGATTTTGGATCCTGTTTTGGGGTCTTCTGCCAGTGACGGCTGCCAGGAGCAAGACCTGTGGTAGCTTCCCACCCGCAAAGCTTTCCATGGATGGAAATGGGCCACCAGGGTAGATGGAGACCCCACCAGCTGACAAGAAGGTGCTTCCTCCTGATCCTGACCCTCACCCCAGCCAGTGGATCTGGGAGTAAGGATTGCTCTGCCCACCTGTACCCAGTCCAGGGCTGGGGAACCTAAATAGGGAGTGGGGCCTCCACCCATGGAGCCCTCCTCGGACAGGATGCATCAGTGAACGGAGCCACACATTCATTGCTATTCATGGTCATAGTGTTACGGAAATGTCAATGTAGAAAAGATAATCTCTGGGTTTGTACAGAGTGTGCTCCCCTCACCATTATGTAACCACAATCCGCATCAGTCCCCCCCCCCTGCCCCGAGATTTAGGAAGAACAGCATCAACTTTGATACATGTGATTCCCAACTTGACTGAAGCTCCAGCAGATTTTATTTTAGAAATAGAATGCTTGGAGCGAAATGGGGGTCCTGGCAAGCAGATGAAGAAGATGGCGGGGAAGGGGCTGCTCTAGAGAAGAGGGAAGGAAAGCAGACAAATGCAGGGGTGGGCTGAGGGATTTTGAGAAAGGAAGGAACAAGACTGGGAAGGGAATGGCTGGCAAGGAATGTGCAGACAGATTGCGGAGAATGAATTGAGAAGCGTGTTTGTATTTCTGGATGCAACTGGAAGGGAAACAGGATTTTGTTGGGTGGTGTTTAGGGAGGAAGAGAGAGCTCTACCGAGCAGAGTATTCACAGGTCTGCCTGCCCCCAACACCCTCCCTGGCAGAGAAAACAATGTCATTCTATATGGCTGAAGTCACAAGAAAAGGCTGCTGGGAGCACTAGCACAGGAGCGTTGAACCTTTTTCAGTCCAGGGGCCAAATTACCTTTCAGAGAATCTCTTGGGGGCTGCATTCCAGTGGTGGAAGGGGCCAAAGGCAAAAGGGGTGGGCCAAAAATCCTAGCATATTTTAGCTTAGATCTCTTACTGCCAGTAGCTAAGCCTTAGGAGAGGCATTTCAACCTTCTGGAATGGGGGGAAAATTGCACGAAAGCCGGGAATCACCAAATGATCTGTGGCTAGGGAAAAGGGGCATGGCCTTCTGGGCAAACCCTGGGGGGGCAGATTGGAAGCCCTGGAGGGCTGGAACTGGCCCCTGGGCTGAGGTTCTGCACCCCTGTACTAGAGAATCCCCAGTGATTACTCTCTGAGCATGTGCAAACTTCTGTAAATCACACAAGTGGCCAATCCCCTCCCTAGAAGCTAGTCCCAGGTTGGTTTCTGGGCAGAACATCTTTGCACATGTGCAGTATGAAAAAGGCACAAAATGCAAGATTGTTTGTAAGCTTTATTTTCTAATTGCTTTGTAAGAGCAGCTTGCAGGGGTTCAGTGAATTCCTTGGCTGTGATAGGAGCAATGGAGCCTGGTGGCTCCAATGTCAGTGAGGCAGTGAATCTGCTTTAGGTTTCAGTCAGAATGATTCATAACTCTAAAGGAGCTATCCAAGGTGCAAAGCTCCTTTAGTGTTCTGACTGGTTCTTGCTCTATGTTGCTCTTTTAGAGTTCTGACTGGTTCTGACTAAAGCCTGGGGTGGATTCACCACCCCAGTGACATCGGAGCCACCAGCCTCCACTGGATAGGAGCCTCTGCTGATTTTCTGAATGAATAAAGAGAAATGTGTGGATGTAGGCCTAGAAACAGCCAATTTTGAACTGGCTGAATCACCTAGGAAGTATGCTTTTAAACCATTTGATATCAATGAAAAATATTTTAAATAATAGTTGATGCTCCCCTGTTAGGGGTTGACTGTATCATTTGGGAAATGGAGACGCTGTTGGAGAGATTAACATCTCAAACTATGAGCAACATAAACATCAAAGGTTCAGTAATGAGATTGTATGTAATGTAACTGTATAAGCAATTAGCAATTAATTGCATAAGTAATTAGTGCTTGAAAAAATTCCAGTTGCCAGAAAAATAAAACAATTCAGCTTGTTTTGTTGTTGTTGACGGAATATGTGCCCATACTGTTAGCCCGTTAACATATATCTATGTGAACAAATAAAACATTACCTGATGCCAAAGCATTACTTACTGAGAGTTCTGAAAGCAGTTTTTTTTTTTAAAAAGTGCATGCATTATGAAACTAGCTGTTCAGCTACTTAATATGAACTGTGAGACCATTAATCTTCTTGAGAGGAGGAAATTCAAGCCATAATGCAGAGCCCTGTTCAAATGCTCCCCTAAAATCCCAGATGAAGAGGTAAACATCTGCTAATGGGTTTTTAGAGAAAGGTAAGGGTCATTAATAATACTCGAATACTGCCACTAATAAAATCTAAGTAGAGTGAAAATGACCAGTAGCTATAAATTATTTTTGTTATCATCATTTTGTTATCACTAAGAATGTTGTTGCCATACTGAAGACAGCTTTAAGAAGAGTAGAAAGGTAGTATCTGGTTTAAAATCTTAAGTTTTTATAGATCCAGGGACCAATCTAGTTGAGCCAACAAATTTTTCATACTTGGGCTCAGCCCTGAGTGTGACTTACAGTACATTTAAAATAGACAAAGTGCATCAAGTTTCATAACACTGCATAATCCAGAGCAGTGGCCACTTATTTTTTAAATAAGTGTGTAGATTTGGCATCTCTAGGGGACCATTTTTTGCCATAGGCACTGGACTGCCTTCAAGTTATGCAGATTAGTCAATAGAACCAAGGGAAGAAATCTCCATAAAGTTGCTTTGCCACTGAAGGTGAAAGAGTCCAAACATGAAATTTTGCTGGTGCATTTTTTTCCAGATCCATTTCAACAAGTTGAAATACTGGATGGCCATGTGTCCTCTTTTACAGAAGTCAGTCATCTATTTGAAGGGCTGCCAGAGGACTATTCTCTGTTTGAAAGCGTTCTCTGTGTGAAGGGTTGTCCAGTTCAATTTTGGTTTACATATAAAGAACCATGAAAACTGTTGCACATCCACAGTTAGCATCTGAACAGCAGACTGAACATGCAAGCACACTGGTCACAGTCTTCTACACTATAGGGAGATGTACTATATTTCTATTTAAATTATAATTGTTAATTCTAAATCTGAAGCATATATAATGTATAAATCAGCATATGTAAATTTTATGCAAATCAATATCCTCTTCTTTGGTGAGTTATAGGTGGTCATCTTAATTGGATGTTTGGAATGGGCAAAGATGGTTCCTGTTTTCCAAAAGTCCTCTATCCCCATTGTGCACTGAGGAGATCACTGGATACATGGGGGAGCCTAGAGGCTTACATTTTTATTGTCCCCCCTCCTGGTGTCACCCTACTTCCTGTTACTAAGTATGAAATTAAAACATACTTCATAACATTCCTCCCCTTCCCGCTGCCTCCATAGTCATCTCAGCAGACTGTGGCAGGGTAGACAACATCCATGCTGTACCCTCTGAGCAAATCTGGAGACCTTTTACATGCCCAAACCTGAAGACCTTTCATGTGACCTTGCACTGTTCCCAATACAGATTAGATCCCCTCCACCAACATCATCTTGCTTTGGGCTAGGAAGGGTGCCGGGTGGAGGGAGACCTTGGATTCTTCCCTAAACACACAATTCATCTTGGGTGGCTGAATACCCAGCCACTCTAAATATATAGTGCGATCACAGGAATTGTCCATGATGTCCCTTCCTCCCTCACCCCTTCCGTTATGAATTAGGCCTTCTCTGCTGCCTACTATGAGTAGTGCAAAGCAGGGGTGCTTGGTAGGAAAGTTCTGATCATGTCTGTTGGGGTACTAGGCTTCACACACACTTAATTATGTCCACTTATGCTTGTTTATGAACATTACCATCTCCAAAACTTTGTGCAATTTCTTATTTGTAGCATTTCCCTTGTAGGTATTTCTCATTTTGTTTGCATTATATGACATAGCTACACTGCTGGGACATAGCAGATTGTCAAACAGAGGAACCACACAGAGATTGCAAACCTCTACAGAATTCTGTAGAAACACAAAATTCACGTTATCATTTAAGAAAACATGTGCAGGCTAATAATAAAAGAGAATCCAACTTGGCGTTTGGTATAGACAAATATTTATGCTGGTGTTTTTCATTAAATGGTTTGTGTGGGAGTACCCTCTGCGACATTCAGATATACTATCAGTGAGAAAAGAATGCTGACATAGGCTGGTGTGCATAGAATTGATCTTTTGTTTAATTTTGAATCAACACAGCTCATCATTAAGCTTTAAGAATAAATTATAAAGATGGGCTTCTGCTGCTATTAAGAACTATTAGAAATCCAAGACAGCTCAAATATTGTTATTAAAAATACACACACCAAAATAGATATTTCAGAGACCTCTGTTAACTGCTTGTTGACTTTACAGCAATCAGATGATGTTTTTCTTTTTTTAATGCTTCCTGTGTGGCTTAAGGGACGTGTTTATGTACTGTACACATAAAGCTGCTATATACATAAGCACAAAGAATAGAATTAAATCTGATTTATGGGGTTCCTGTATTGCATCAATACTGGTATCTTAAAGAGAAATCTACCAGAATAGTTAGAGCTTGGTAGTTATAATTATTTAATGTTTGTTTCTTCTGTCACAGTAATTTTTCACATAGTAATAACATTCATCTTTGGGAAGTCTTTGTTGATTGTGCCTGGTATCTATAGTAATAAATGTAAAGGAATAGAAAGTCTGGTGTACCCATTTTCCAGAGAACACTAAACTATTGTCCTATTACATGTCAGCCATGGCCTAATAGTTGTAAGGAGTTTTCTGAACAACGGAAAATGGTACCCATGTGTCATATGACCTCTTTGGCCTATTCAACAGCAGCATTTATAAATGCTTTTCATTCAGTCAGGATTGTAGGAAGAGTGTGAAGAAATATGGAAATCATCTCTCTGGTTCTCGCATAGTATATGTGTGGTTTCACTTTTAACATGTGTCAGTTTTTATATCCAAATGTGCACCCACAGAGCTGTTAAATTCCAACCCTTACAGTTCCAAACACGAGACCTACATAGGTACCAGTCTCTGCCACTGTAGATATGGAGATTCAAGAAAACTTTCCCACCTGTTTCCTTCTTTCATGATTTC
Source organism: Heloderma suspectum (assembly GCF_057233095.1). Classification (NCBI taxonomy): domain Eukaryota; kingdom Metazoa; phylum Chordata; class Lepidosauria; order Squamata; family Helodermatidae; genus Heloderma; species Heloderma suspectum. The sequence continues at coordinate 38,062,697 of NC_139460.1, read as the reverse complement.
TCATGACATGATGAACTCCCAACTGGTTGTTAATACTAGGGACGTACAAGAATTGTGTTCCTGTTCACAAATCATGTGAACATGTTATGTTTGCAGCCCCAAACGCGAATGCAAACAGAAGCATAATTTGTGGGAAATTGTTGCACTTTTCTGAGCTTGCATTTGTGTTCGAAAGTGCGCACTTGCACAAGTGTGCACTTCCGAAAATGCTCATTTCCCAAAACCTGCATTTTCATGCTTTAGCCTATGGGGGGAAAGTCCACATTAGGTGTGCGTGCTTGGAAAAGTGCGCATTTTTCATATTTGAAAATACACATTTTTCCTGTTTGGAAAAAAAAAAAGACGCTTGCATTCAGGAGTGAGAATGAAGCGAGGTGAGCTTCAAGGTGGAAAACAGAACCTTGACGAGCTCGAACATCACTCATTGTCCCATCCCTAGGTAATACTACATAATATTTCTTGATCATGCTGTCCCCAGTCCTGAAGGACAAACTGGCTATTACAAAATCACTAGTGCACTCTCCATAAGAAAATGGAACTAAGGTGCAATCCTATGCATGTTTAGACAGAAAAAAGTCCTATAATGCCCAGCATTCCCTGGGCAGCTATGCTGGGAATTGTAGTACTTTTTCTGTCTAAACATGTTTTGAACTGTCCAGCTCTGATAAGGGGAAGCTAAAGTGTAAAGAGAAAATTAACTAATGCCAATAATAATGGCTTCAACAGGATACTCCCCTGGGCTTGTAGACCCCAGCCTAGTAGTGTTGTATAAGTCAACACAGTACACAAAAGCAAAACCTTTGCCTGTGCAGTGTCTGCAAATCTGTTAAACAAGGATGTATGACTTTGTTTTGAAGGACAAATGATTACCCTTCTCCTGCTTGATCCTGATATTTTGATCCACCTCCAAAAGCAGAATACCACAGCATTGGGCCTAGACATTCTGCACCTGAAGCTGGAGCTCATTTTATGACACACACAGATACAGAAATGGAGACAAATGGACTGTTGTCCCTGGTGAAGAACTATATAAAGGTACCCTCAGTGCTTAGATCTCATCAGCAGGGGCAGGCAACCAACAGAATGCCCAGAAGTTTTAAATGCCCTCTGAGGGCTTTCTGAAAGTAAACATACCAAGATACACCATCTAAATGCATGACATTTGACGTTTATTTACTCTCAGCACCTGGCTCATGCAACTAATTGGGACTTGGTGGGGGAGGTGGGGGTCACTGTTTGACCCATGTCTCCTTTGAACAACTTCCTTCTTTTCAGTTTGCGTCCTGCCATCTTTGATGATCTCCCCTTTTATAGGCTGTAGTCCACAAACCAGTTAAACTGGAACACTTTTATTTAAACTGGGATTTGGCTGAAACTCAAGTATTCTCAGTGGAGGTGGGTGGCTCTGATGTCACTGGAGCTGTGAATCCAATTCAACTGTAGGTTTAGGTCAGAACCCGTCAGAATTCTAAAGCAGCTATCCAAGGTGCAGAACCCAGTCACAAAAACTGGTTCAGGACCTCGGGTAGCTCCTTTAGAGTTCTAACTAGTTCTGACTGAATGCAGACGGACATCGGAGCCACCAGCCCCCACTCAGCATTCTGCTTTTCCAGTCGTGTGATTCGGCCTCCCTTGGGAGAGACTCGTGTTAGCGGCTGTGCTTGCCAATGAGACTACATTTGCTTTTGAAGAAAGACATACGAGGCTGGCATACATGGGGCTTGAGGTAGGAAAGAAAGGGAAAGTCCTGCGGAGCACTGTGACATAACCTCCCTCACCCCGCACTTGTCACAGAGTACAGCCGCCTTTTCAGCAGCAGGGAGTTTCCCAGCCTCCCTAGCAACGGTTGCCGAAGGCGGGGCGACCATAATAACAAGCCGCAGCCAAGGCAAAGGTTGCGTCACACCGCTTTTCTGAGCGGGGGCGGGGGCGGGGGCGGGAATAGGGACACCCCCGCAGCCTGTCAAAACTACACTCCCCATCATGCCGCGCGAGCAGCGGTGCCCGGGTGGGAGGAGCCGCGCCTGACGCGTCGCCGCAAAGGAGCAGGAGGCGGAGCCCAAAGGGAGTGGGGGATGGGGGTGTCGGGTCCGTCTTTCCCCCGCCGTGTCCCCTTTTCTCAGCTCGGCGCAGACGCCATGTTGGCTTGAAAGGAAGATGACAAGAGGCGGCTGCAGGAGTAGCGGCGGCGGCGGCGGGCGGCAAAGAAGGGTACCGGGAAACGGCTCGCGTTGAGGAGAAGCTCTTTCGCTTTCTCCCCGCCGTCGCTTCTTCTTTCCTCCCCGCCCGGGCTCTCGGGGAGACGAGGAAAGGGCGAGCAGCCCCGCCGCGTCAGCTGTGGGGGGTTTCCGCTAACCGTCTGCTGCTGAGGGAGCCCCTGAAGGAGGACGAAGAAGAGGAGGAGACGGGGCTGGCGAGGAAGGAGCAGGCGGCGGCGATGAGAGCGGAGACCTGAGGAAGGCGAGGCGGAGGGGGCGGCGAGCGCTGCCGCTGCTGCCAGAGGCGACTGCAGTTTAAATCCCCCCTTGAGCTGCTGCTGCTGCAGTTTGAGGGGGGAGGGTGTTATTTCTCCCCCCTTTCCCCCCCTCTTCGCCTTTAGTGTGTGTGTATGTTTTTTTAAGGCTAAATGTGATAAAACATATAAGAAGGACCTGTAAGAGGACGAGAAGACCCTCCCTCCGCGCGTCTCTCCAGTCTCCTCATCCCCGGTTGTACTTCGTGAGAATTGGTGGGGGGACAAAACAACCCCCCAAACAACTTCGGCCCCAGGGAAAGACGAAGGTCGCCTTACTTCTCTGCTTGTGTGCCTGTCGCTTTTTTTTTTTTTTTTTAATGAGGAGGTGACTCGGACGCAGAACTATCCTCTGAATCATCTTCGTCATTCATTATTGGTCTAAGCTGGAGAGGAAGACCGAAAGAAAAAAGCTCGTACACAATCCATGTCCTTGTATATTTCTACCTGGCACCACTGGTGTTGGTGGTGCTGCTGCTAACAAAGATCTGCTGCCATCTCTGGCTTCCCTGGCGTTTCCTCTCTGATCAAGCCTTTTAACACTAGTTCCTCTTGGATTTCTCCCCCCCCCCCACAGTCCACAATTTCCTTGCTGCAGGTCAAACTTTTACTGGAGGAAAAGAAAGGCTCAGAACTTAACAAGAAACACACCAAAGATTGGTTAGCTGGAAGAACTTTTTTTTGCTATATACTCTTGGCTGGCTTTAAAAAAATTCTTGTTCTGTGTTTCTGAAACCATCAGGGTAATAACAAGATGTCCAGCAGTGTTCCATCTGATATGGTAAGTTCACATTTGACTTTATATTCAGAAATACATTGGGGAACTGATTTCCGGAGGGGTAGCCTTGTTAGTTTGTGGTGTGTTGTTTTTCTTTCAACAGAATCTAAGAGTCATATGGCACCTTATTATGGTAGAAGCTCTCATGGACTAGAGTCCATTTTTTTTGTAGCAAGATAGACCTCAAAGGAAGATCCATCTTCTGCTTTACTATATTGGGCTTAATTATCTGTTTTGTTTCATTGTCTCACTTTTTATAAACATGTTGGAATCTAACCTGGGCAAAAGATGTGATACAGAATGAAATTATTTTTTAATTGGTGATTCCTTACCTGAAACTAGTTTAAGTCTTACTACTCTTCTTTCCTTTTCCTTTCCTCCTTTTTACTACTTAATTTCAGTGCAAGGATACTTTATATCCTTGAACTGTTCCTCAAGGGCAGCATTTTACACAGTGTCTTGGGGGAAAACAACAGCTACTGATACTCTTCTCAAGGATAATGGGCACCTCGTATGCCAGGCTCTTTTTGAGCTGCTTTTGGACATCCCATATCATCAGTAAAGTGTCATAGCAGTGGTCTAGCTGGACCTATTTTGAAATCTGGACAAAAGGAGGTGAAAGCATAGATTTGAGAGGGTACCACCCACAGTCATACTTATGAACAAACAAGTTTGGATCTGTGAATTATTTCTAAACCCTGCGATGTAGTTAACTTGATTCCTCTTCATGTATTAAAGAAAATATTATTATGTTTTTCATATGTCAGTGTGAGTTTAGTGGTATCTTCTTAACTACTTATGTTATGCCATTGAAAGATAAATGGTTATGGTTCTGAGCACTAATGTGCTCTTCATGCTTTGTATACGTGTCTAAGCTTTCAGGGCCACAGTCCATGCTTGGCATAAGATTTTTTGGCTCTGCATAACAGGAAAACAGTAATTCGTGACAAAGACACTACTATAATAATGGTTATCCGCAGCTTATGCTCAAAATGACTTGTCAAAACACTGTCATCCCCCCCCCCCCCCGTCAATAGAAAGCATACTCTTGATTCCCGGTTCAAATTCTTCTTATCTGATTCTGTTCATAGAGGCTGTGGCATCTTCTCAGTTCTGAGGATAGTATTAACACTTCCTTTCTGTTCAGCCTTGAAACAATGAAGTGTGTGTTTTTTAAAAAAATACTTCCAGTGATAAGATGACAATATGATATATCACTAAAAACTACGAGCATCATCCTGACAAACTAAAGCATGTTTTATGCTACGCTTCCATACACATTTACCTGACATCAGTGGAACTTCTGAGTAGACATGCATAGGTTTGCACAGGAAGTCCCATTGAATTTAATGGGGAAATTAAGTACATGTTAAGTATAACTTTCCCATTGAAATATAGAACTTAAAAATGCTTAAATTTGCCTGGTTGCCACCCTGGGGTTGTTAATCAGCTTCAGTAAAATTTAGTTGGATTCTGTTTTGTTATCTGCCTGAGCCTTTAGGATGGAACATCTAAATATATTGGTGGTCAATTTGGCCATTGGAATGAAAACTACAAATTGCCTTTGTAAATGTGCTGCACTTCCTTGTTCTCAGCATAAAAATATTGCCTTCCTGCTTTTGATGAAAGTTTTGTTGGGTGTCTACAACTTTAGTTATAACTGCAGAGATACACACTTAAAATTGCAAGTGTGATCAGTTGGAAAGTCAGTCTATAAAATATAGGGAAATTGTTTAGAAAGGACTTGGAAAGAATCATCAAAGTCCCCTCTAATTCAGATTATCAACATCCTTATTGCAGAAGCTAATATTGAAACTGGAAAATCAGATGCTACAACTGATGCTTAACTGATTGCTTCTAAGAGTGATATTTGTCAAGGCTATCGTTTGCATTTCCATGACTTCAACCTGCGATTGGTTGGAACACAGGTCATAGTCTTTGTTCACTTACTTGCAGTTGAAAGAAGAATCAGAACCAGGGTTTCATCACATTTGAATGAGCTACTTTTATCACTACCTTTATTAGAAGAAGAAAGCTTGCCAAGACACTGGAATGGATCCAGATTTACTCATACCTGGAGTACTCCCATTGAAATTGATGGGACTTAAGATGTCTTATTCTGGATCTGACCCAGTATATCTTGCAAAGCAGTAGTTAAAACAATTTCAAAATTTGTACAGATTCTCAGGCCTAGATAAGAGAAGTAGAACCTAATTTTGTTCATATCTGAAGTAAAGCAGGGGAGTCCATACCGAATAATTCCCAACAGTTTATATAATAGAAAGAAAGTAGGCTATGTGGTCATCCAGATTGGCTGGTAGTAACCCTGGTTACTGATTGGTTAGCAGTAACCCTGCTAACGCACACCTGCTCATACATGCATGCAAATTACCATTATGACATGGTGTTGAATGTTCTTGTAGGGCACTGAAAAAGTTCTGCCAAACAAACCAGTGGCTAATAGTACATGCTTCTTTTAAACGATCCCCTTCTTTAGTGCAACATTGCAATGTTTGATCCTTCATAATTGTATCTAAAAATATGTGAGACATATCTTCAGCATGTTGAAAACTTTGATCTTTTCAATGACATCTGACTTCCTCCTTGCAGTTGTTCATCCAGCTAAATATTTCAAAACACTAATCCTAAAGCGATTAACATAATTCTGTCATTTGCATTTCATTAACGTATAATGATTGCAAACTAAATTCCAGACATACTAAGTTTGTCTGTTGTTGACGTAGCAAAGGATGTTGTCAAAGCACTGAGATCTAACAAATATTGGAGAATTTATTCAGTTTGAAGTCCTATGAACTTCATTATGGTGTCTGCACATATCTACTAAAAGACAGCTGCATGGTTCCCAGTGTAGGCATGCTTCTAGCCACTAAAAGAAAGTTGTCAGCACCTTTACTCAAGCATCATGGGATATATGATGTTATCTGGAGTAGGAATGTGTTTAGAGATAAAGTATATTTTAACTTTCTGGGTGTATGAAGATGGGAAGACAGATAATAGGAAATTTTTCTTTTAGTGATCTGCTCTAAATAAAGTTTGTATGTGAATCTGGAAGTTTCTGAAAATGTGAGTAGGGTGCTATAAACATAGAAATCAGTATTTTTCAATAACCACGAATGTATAATATTACATTATTATATTAAAAGCTGTATTTCAGGAGTCTGTTAGCAATATTTTCCTTAACCTGTTCAATTTGCCCATTGTTCCTAAAACCCACATGAATATATATAACTCCTCCTCCCACACTCATGATCCCAACTCCTGAGTAATAGTGGCTGCCCTGCTACAATATTTAGGTTTCTGTGAGTACATGCGCTGCCATCCCTTCCACAGATAAACCAAACGAGAGAATGGTCAGCTACTAAGCTGGTACTACCAGTGGTGTGGCTGGAAATAAAAAGGGAAGACAGGGTGCATGTCTTGTAGTACCTATGCAACAAGAAAATCACCATAGTTGGGCTGCCTTCTAGAAAGGTTTGGTATCTGATGGGCTGGATGGCTGTCATTTTAATAATTGTCTGAGGTATTGCCTAATGACAGATACCTGCAACTGTGAAATTTAAGAACATTTGGTGTAAAAGCAACTAGAATGTAAACGTTTTAAAACAGGTTGAAATGGCTTCTTTCTAATTTCAGCTATTTATTTTATACAGTACTAAGTACTTTAGCGATGGTATACATTTACAGGTTCATTACTGGAGAGGAAGCATTAAAGGATAAACTGAAATAATCGATGCTTTGATTTAATGTTAATAACTGGCTGCTTCACCTAGGCCTGAAAAGAGCTTTAAGATTCCAAAGGATTTATTCTTCTGCTTCTTCACTATAAGTGTGTATTTTAGTATTCAAAGTATTTTTGTATTATCCAGTGTCCCTAGACGTGTAAAGATTTTAAAGCAATTGACTATATTATGAGTGTATAATTGAAAATTTAATGCTTGCTTGAAAATAAGAAGAGTCCTGTTAGATCAGATCAATGATTCATCTAATTCAGCATTCTGATTCCCAGAGCGGCCAACCAGATGCTTCTGGGAAACCCATAATCAGGGCACAAAGGCAATAGTCCTCATTTGCTGTTGCCCACTAGGGGCTTACTGCTCCAGGAGAGGTAGACTACATTTACCTGGAATGATTAATAGCCATTGATGAATTTCCCATCCCCTTTTGAGCCCGTCTAAGCTAGTGACATCTTATGGCAATGAACTGGATCAATTACTTACACACTGTTGGTGTATGAAATTTTGCCTGTCTTGATCCTCTCACCCATCAGTTTGATTGGGTAACCACAACCTCTAATATTATGGGAGAAACTCACTCTCTCACTCTCTCTCCACACCATATATAATTTTATAAACTCTGTCATGTCTTCCTTTGTCTTTTTTTCTAAACTAAGAAGCCTCAAATGTTTTAGCCTTTTCTCATAGGGAAGGTCCATCAACCCCTTACTTTTCTAGTTACAAAACAGAGATGAACATTATTATATTGTTTATCTCCAAGTCATAATTTCCCCTAATATAATAAGAGCGGAATCCTTAATTTTCCACTTCTCTCTCCATTTTTAAACTATCAGTTCCACCTTCCTACTCCTACTTCTGTTGGTCTTCCCCCAAACCTGCAAGCAACTATGATTAAGCTACTGGAATTAAGCTACTGGAATTGCTGAAATGCTGTAGTTTCCTAAATAAAAAAATAACAGGATTAAGATGATTTTGAAATGAGAGAATAACATTCATGGTGTTTTAGGCTGTGTGATTCTCAGTTTGAACAAAGCCAGTAGATCTTGGAAGATGAAAATATCAACAATGACATAATCATCAGATGAGCGACAAGTAATCATACAGAAAATTCTTTCAAGTATTTTGATGTAGGTATATAATTTTGAAATAATTTTATTTTTTCCAGGACTGAACAATGGAAAACTTTTCCACAGTAATCATATTTAAAATTGTATGTTCTCAACTTGGTTGGCACCTTCCTATTTTATGGTCGTGGTGATATGTTGATGTTGTGGTAGAGCTATGTGCCACTCAGTGACTTCAGAACTCAAATGAATCCCCATTGCAACTGCTACAATGACTTACCAGTATGAAGCAGCAGTCTTTCAGCAGGCAGTTCTGGGCATGTTGCCTTTAAAATTGTTCTCCTGCTGTCTTTCTGCCATCAGATTTATATTCTTTTAGGGTTTCTTTAAAAGTGTAATTGTAATACCATAAGCCGCCTTGATTAGTCAATGTAGAAAGGCAGGGTAAAATTTTTGGTATAGATAAACAAATTTTGAACAGTTATCATGAAGCAGGTTAGGCAAACTAATAGTTGTTGGGCACATTTTAATTTATGGTATTGAATTAATGTATACGTTAAATCACAATGTTAAGTATATTTAACAATGGAAAGAAAATTGCTGTAATACTATATTTTCTGATTTCATGTTTTGTGTAGTGTCCTGATTAATAACCATCTTTATAGGAAAGCCATTTTAGGTGGGCAATGGAAGCTGGTGGGCCAGGTCTTACTCTTCTTCTCTCCCTCCCCCCACTTCCCAATGTAGACTCCAACAATTGTTGTTGTTGTTGTTGTTATTACCCCGCTTTTCTCCCAGTACTGGGACACAGAGGCTTACAAAAATTAAAACATATACAATTAAAACATATGAAAATATACAAAAGTTAAAATATAAATTAAACAATAATACAATTCAAATTATATTAAAACATTAAAACAGCATTTTAAAACAGCATTTTAGCAGCTTACCCCCAGGTTCCAACTATGTCCCAAAGGCCTGCTGGAACAAGAATGTTTTAGTCTGCATCCGGAAACACATCAAGGAGGGAGCCATCCTAGCCTCCCTGGGAAGGGTGTTCCACAGCCGTCGGGCAGCCACCGAGAAGGCCCTCTCCCGGGTTCCCACCAAACGTGCCAGTGATAGTGGTGGGACTGAGAGAAGGGCCTCCCCAGAAGATCTCAGGACATGGGCAGATTCATAAGGGAGGATACAGTCTTTCAGATAACCTGGACCAGAGCCGTATAGGGCTTTATAGGTCATAGTCAGCACTTTGAATTGTGCTCGGAAACAGACTGGAAGCCAGTGAAGCTGTTTTAAGAAGGGAGTTGTATGCTCCCTGTAACCAGCCCCAGTCAGCAGTCTGGCAGCAACTCTTTGAACCAACTGCAGTTTCCGAACACTCTTCATAGGCAGCCCCACGTAGAGTGCGTTGCAGTAATCCAAACGGGATGTAACTAAGGCATGTGTCACCGTGGCCAGGTCAGACAACTCCAGAAACAGGTGCAGTTGGCGCACTAGTTTAACTGTGCAAAGGCACTGCTGGCCACCACTGAAACCTGAGCATTCAGGCTTAGGGCTGAATCCAGGAGCACCCCGAAACTGCGAACCTAAGTCTTCAGGGGGAGTGTAACCCCATGCAACACAGGCTGAATCCCTGTTCCCTGATCTGCCTTTTGACTGACTAGGAGCACCTCTGTCTTGTCTGGATTAAGTTTCAATTTGTTCTCCCTCATCCAGTCCATTACTGATGGCAAACACTGGTTAAGGACAGAAACAGCTTCCTTGGAATCTGGTGGAAAGGAGAAGTAGAGCTGGGCGTCATCAGCATATTTGTGGCACCGAACCCCAAAACTCTGGACAACCTCTCCCAGCAGATTCATGTAGATATTAAATAGCATGGGGGACAGATGAGGGACCCCACAAGCTAACAGCCATGGAGTCGGACAGGCATCTCCCAACACCACCTTCTGAGTTTGCCCTGCTAGGAAGGAATGGAGCCACTGTAAAACAGTACCTCCAAGTCCCATCCCATTGAGGCATCCCAGAAGAATACTGTGGTCAATGGTATCGAATGCTGCTGAGAAGTCCAGCAGAACTAACAGGGACACACTCCCCCTGTCCAGTTCCTGGCGTAGGTCATCCACCAAGGCGACCAAAGCTGTCTCCATCCCATACCCAGGCCTGAAACCAGATTGAAATGGATCAAGAGAATCTGTTTCATCCAGGAACCCCTGGAGCTGGGAGGTCACCACACGCCCCCAAAATGGTACGTTAGAGACTGGACGATAGTTTTCTAGTATGGTGGGATTCAGGGAAGGCTTCTTCAATAGAGGTCTTACAACTGCCTCTTTAAGCATAATGGAACAATACCTTGTTCCAAAGAGGCACTGACCACTCCTGTTATCCACTCAGCCAGTCCTCCTCTGGCCTCTTTAATAAGCCAGGAGGGGCAAGGATCCAGCATACATGTGGTGGCTCTCACCGCTCCAAGGATCCCATCCACATCCTCAGGCTGCACAAATTGAAAAGAATCCCTCAACACTGAACAAGCAGGAGCCAAAGTGACATCCACGGGATCTGCATCAGCTACAGCATCCAAGTCAGAATGGATCTGAGCGATTTTATCAGCAAAGTGCTGAGCAAATTGTTCACAGCGAGCTGTCGAGTGGTCAGAATTTTTATCACATGGGCCTGGATGTAGAAGGCCCTTGGCCACTCAAAACAGCTCCGCTGGCTGGCTCCCTGCAGATGCAATGCGGCCAGAAAGAAAGACTTCTTTGCTGCCCTCACTGCCATGGAGTAGGCTTTCAAATAAGCTCTAGCCCGTGTTCGATCGGACTCATTCTGAGTTTTCCGCCAATGTCGCTCTAGTCTCCGTCTCATTCTCTTCATCGCTGCCAGTTCGCTAGAGAACCAGCGTGCTGGTTTGGCTCCACTCCGTGAGAGGGGACGCTCAAGAGCGACTGTGTCCACCGCCCTAGCCATTTCCCTATTCCAGAGATCAGCCAGGGCTTCAACAGAATCGCCTGCCAAGGCATCAGGAAAATCCCCGAGAGCTGTCAGGAAACCATCTGTATCCATCAGCCTCCTGGGGCGGACCAGCTTAATCGGTCCCCCACTCCTGCAGAGGCACTGAGTTCTAGTGAGCCTAACCCCACCAGGTACTGATCTGTCCATGACAATGGAATAACAGAAAGTTCCTCCACACCCAGATCACCGTCATCCTGCTCAGCATAAAAAACTAGGTCTAGAGTGTGATCTGCTTTATGAGTAGGTTCAGAAACCACTTGGGACAGACCCATGATCGTCATGGAGGACATGAAGTCCTGAGCCACCCCCGACAGGGAAGCCTCAGCATGATGCGGAAGTCTCCCATCAGAACAAGCTGAGGGGTCTCCATCACCGCCGCCGAGATCACCCTGGCTAGCTCAGGAAGGGAGACTGTTGGGCAGTGGGGTGGGCGGTACACCAACAGAATCCCTATTCTGTCCCGAGCACCCACTTTTACATATACACACTCAAATCCAGTAGACTGTGGGCCAGGGCACCTGGTGAGGGGGATAGTATCATGATAGGCCACTGCAACTTCACCCCCCCACCCCCCAAGTCTTGCCTGCTGAAAACTTTGGGGGACAAAGCTGAGATAGATTAACACCCTCAGCTTCATCCAACCAGGTCACTGTAATACATGCCAGGTCAGCATGCTCATCTAGGATCAAATCCTGGATGGCAGCTGTCTTACCATTCACCAACCTGGCATTCACCAACAGTATTTTCAACCCAGGGGGACTGCTGCCAAGACTATCCAGGTTATTTGTATTGGGGGACTGCTTGGGGACAACCAGGACCCTGTTGTGGTCCCCTCTCCCCTGAACACGCAACTGTCTCCCCTCACCATATCTCCCTCTGCCCTGTATAGTTGTGATGGCTGCTCCCTGTGTCCCTTCATCTCCCCTTCTTTCTTTGAAGCACATCCCTCAAAAGATAGATGTGTAACCAACACACCCCCACCCCTCCATTGACAAGGGGCAGGGCTCCCGCAAAGTGTTGCCCCTTTGGTGGCCATCCTGCCGGTGGTGGTCCTGCCCCCACAGGAGTCTAGCTTTTATGCCCCCAGCCCAGGAAGATGACACAATTGGGCTGGGAGCGGATGGCAGTCCTGGGAGAAGCTGCTGAATCAGGGCCTTAATCCAGTGAAGAGGCAGTACTCACAGTGATGTGGTGGATCAGGAGTCCCAGAGGCAGAAGCAGAGGTCGCAGCAAGCAGCAAGTGGCGTTGCCACAGCCACTGTTCCCTCTACACTCCAAGTGGGGGCCAGGCGGCAGTACTCAGAGAACTGGATTTGGCGAAGACCTATAAAATACAACCTCTAGGCTGAATTTACCCTGTAACCTCCACAGAGATTGAAGGACCAGCTTTTATTGTGAACTGGTTCAAAGGCCTTGTTGACAGAAAAAGAAAATACACATTTAAATAAAACATGTAACACGCTAATATTATAAGCCAGGGCAACTTCTTTGGCCATTGTGGCAAATGCCTACTATTTTCTTACATCTGTCTGCCTGTGCTATTTACCTAAGATCTACTAATGTGGCAACCAGATTAGTGCAACCGCTTCCTTGGTGGCTTTCCTGTTGCATTGTCTCTCTAGGTCAGGATATTTTCCATCTCTAAATAAATCTTTAATGGCTAAGTTTACGCAGCCCCTTTTTCAAGCCTTACGGTGGCTTCCTTTCACATGTCCAGTCGTGTAGTGGAGCCAGGGCTCACATGGACATAGCACCGGAACATTTGATTAGTGGAGACACTGATGTCAACTGTTACCCCCATTAGAATTCCCTGTTTCCTCTGAGTTTAGCTGCAATTCTCACTGTAGCTGGGGGGAAAATTAATTTTCCCAACAACTATATATTGTTCCCTGCTGTAATGCAAAAGTATTTGGGGTGGTTTGGGTTTGAATGGGCAATTCAGACCCATTAGCTTTACAAAAGACCTGCTAGAACTGGTTTGTTGATATTGATCAACACAGCTGCCTGAATTTTTGGTCTCTTAGGGGTGTGGCTATAGGGACTGTCATGATGAGCCCCTGCACTTCAAAATTTGCCTGTGCTATTTACCTAAGATCTACTAATTTTATAAATTTGCAAAGACTATTTGATGTCCATATACCCTGTTGAACTGCAGGGTGAACCAATTAATGGATTAATGAACTGCAATAATCACTAAAAGGTAATTTATCAAAGATTACTTCATTCTGTAGTTTGAGTAAATCCTTTTCGAAAAAGATCAAGTTTTATCATATGGCAAAACTTTCCAGTTTCAGAAATAAACTTGCTATAGGTAATTCTAGCCAGGTGGAAATAAATTTTAAGAAAATAAATTTGCTCTGTTGTGATTTAGATCTGGGTAGTAAGAAATACCTTGAATAGAACAGTGCTTACTTCACAGTTTTCATTTTTTGTTCAGTTCTCTTTCTAAACTCTTAGACTTTGATCCTAAGATGCTCTTGCATAAGCAGATGACACTTCAACTTATGCAAGGGGTGGTGGGCTATTTCCATACAGTTTCAGAGAGTTTCCTAACCTTGGAGACTGGGTTTGGTAGGGTATACAGGGGGTTGCAAAGGAAAGGACAAGGCAAAGGTCCCATTTTTAAACCAATGATGTTAGAATCCAAGCCTTGGGTGACCTATATAGCAAAGGTAGGTAACCTGGTGCCCTGCAGATGTTTTGGATCACAACCCTCATCAGCCCCAGCAAGCATAGCTAATACTCAGGGTTTATGGGAGTTAAAATCTGAAACATCTGCAGGGCACTGGGTTGCCTATCCCTGGTATATAGGATTCTAAATTATTTCAACAATGTCTCTTATTGGATGCTGAAAGGGAAAATTTCAAAGAACTTTTGAATGAGTCTAATATGACCAAAACATTGTTGACTTTAAAAAAATATTTTCATTTGTTCTGCTGATACCTTCTTAAAAACATGGAACAAACTCTGGCAATAATCTTCCTTGTGTCTCGTTTGTGAGCGCTGTTGAGTGCCAGTTATGTCTTCAATTAGAGTTCTTCCATATTAGTGGATTTGTAGGTGATTGACGCTGAATCAGAGCACAGGTAACCGGCAACTAGAGTGGATTGACTTGAAGGTGGCAATCGTGGGCACACTTATATGGAAGTAAGTTCCACTTAATTCAGTGGGACTTAACTACTGAGTGTGGGAGAATGCAGAAGATCTTAAGTCAGCGATCTGAAATAATTTAAATAATTTCCTATTAGTATCTCACATATTTCCTAAAAAGATGCATAGTAACTGGCTAATATAACCACTAAAACATGTTAATTTATGGAAAAATAGAACATTTACACAGTATCTGGATTGTGTGCAATATATCTAATTTGATATGTTTTACTTTTTTTAAATTAAATGGTACACTGCTTTTGTTAATGGATAACCTTACTCATTCACGTTGCCTTGCTTTTGGAATGTTAACTAGAAGTAAAATCTTTCTTACACATTTTATCAAACTGTGTTACATAAAACTTCTAAAATTTATGACAGTCCTTGGAGTTCCTTAGGCTGTCCTTAAAAACCTAGTACAGCCTTCCCCAACCTGTTGCCCTTCAGATGTTTTGGATTACAACTTCCAGCATTCATGACGATTGACCACACAGGCTGGAGATGATGGGAGTTGAGGTGGAAAACACCTGGAGGGCACCAGGTTGGGGTAACTAACCTAGTAGATCTCACTTCTTCTGCCCACCCGCATCCCTTTACTTTTATTCATAGACTGGAACAATGGTACAAGTTTTCCTGTTTGGAGACGACTATGGGCACAGATCTTTCTAAAAGCAAGGGTTAGTAGTTATTGAGCAGAGTAGTTTATTTTTATGTTGAAGTGAAAATATCTGTAGAGTAAATATTCATAAATTGAGAAATGACCAAATTTACAAAGCTCAAGTGCTTACATTATATAGAATACAAGATCATCCAGGTGAGCACAGTGGATGATTCTCCTAATGGTACACACTACAAGATGCTATCTCCTGGAGTGAAAGGCTGGATCCCAGTGATGACTTGCCAGTCTCTGGCTCCCAGTATGAAGCCGGTAACAATATGGTGAATGACCTATTGCACCATATTTGTAACGGTTTTTTCATGATTCCTTAGGCAGGAAAGCTACTCTTAACTCCAAATATTTGGTAAAAGGCATTCCGTTTTAAGAGTAAGCTTGAAATTAAGATTTAATTTTAACCAGGCTACTTTTAAAGAGAGAAACTTAGTTGTTGACCTCTAGCACAACCCCAATAGCATTAGCTGGCATGACAAGGTTCCCTGGAAAACATGTTATGCCAGATAACGCTGTTGCTGTTGTGCTATAGGTCCCTTATGCTAGCACAATGTAACTTACATTAGTGGTCGTGTGGACTTGGATACTACCCAGAGCCTGCCCAAATAGTAAGCTTCCACAAGAGGGAGTATGCCTTCAGTGTAATGCTCTTTATGTTACTATTCCTGATAGGCCTTGGAATCACATCTGGCTTGGAAGGAAGGCTTATTTTAAGACTGAAGTACTGGTTATTGTACTTGTCTTATTCTTACATCATCTTCAGCAGCTTCAGTCATATCCTAGGTATACTTGCTAGCAATTAATTCCATTGGAATCTGTGGTATTTGCTTCCTAATATTGAGAATTGGAAAAATCTGTTAAGGAGGGAAAGACGAAATAGCTACACAGTGTCTCTTGACTGGTAGCGCTAGGAGCTATCAGTCTGGAAGGCGCTGTCTTAATGAGTGTGGAGAAAAAACTCTTTAATCCTCAGGTTTCAGCATTAAATTCTTAAATCCCAAGAACTTGAATGTTGGGAAGACAAGAAGCTAAGGTTTCTGCATACCAGAGTTGTTGCTGAATGCTTTTGCATTCAGATTTGAGTAAGAGAACTGATAAGCAATATGCTGTCATGCTCCTTTCTGGTTGAAAAGGCTAAAATAGTAAATCCTTTACGTGCTAGCAGTTGGCAAGGATACCTTGTTAAATTAAGGTTTAGACAAATGTAACCATATAGTCTGAATGTACAGAACTTACATGTGTTCAGTTTTATCAGTAAAATTCCTAATACAAAGGGTTAGTCAAACATTACTGTGCAATAGAACAAGCTATATAATACACTATATAAAAGGGAGGAATATGGTCTATATAATAGGCTATATAAAAGTGAAAGGGGAAAGATACAAAGAATATCCAGCTTGCACTGCCATTTGTTAACTAAATTGCTGGGAATTCTATTTCCTTTACCAATTTTATCAGCTTTTAGTTTATGGTGCTTATTGAGAGACCACACGTGTATTTAATACAGCTCGGTCAAATGCCTCTGTCAATGGTGCAAAAATCTATGGTTGTATGTAATACCTTCAAAAAATGTCCTACCTCAGTGGAATCCCCTCCCTCTCCTTTGCGTGACCTATACATTAATCTTCTTTGTGAGAACTGAGAACTATTCCAGAGATAACTATTCAACAAATGCATGAGGATATATTTCATTGCTTAATGCATAGCACATCTCACTAGCATCTAACCTCAAGTAATATTAATCTATCTAACATTCTACTTTCAGTCTGAAATGGCTTTTTGTGGCTCTCATCTAAGGCAAGTGCAGTATCTCAATATGGTGGGATTTTTTTTTTAAAGAAATATTCACTGCTGTCTTGCTTCAGGTCTTAATTTAAAATAGCTTGTATTAATTTAAAATAGCATGTAAGAGTTATAAGAGTATTAAGATGTAAGCATCTTAATATTGAAATGCATTGAAACTGGAAGACCTATTGTACTTCCGTAAATGCTAAAGGTGCCTAATAGTTTAATGAGACCATTTAGTATGCTATGTTGTTTACTAGATCTAAACTCCATCCCCCCTCAAATCTAGTCAAAGCAGTTTATTACTGTTGCTTGTTATTTAATTAAATAGTACTAGTCTGTCACTTGTTCAGCAGAAATAAGCCCACACTTTTTCCTGAATTCACTGATGGATAAGAAGCTATTCTGAATCACACTTCAATTTGATAGCAATGAAGTAAGGTGATTGTCTATCTTCTTCCTCCCCGCCCCCACACCTTCACTGATTTGTCCCATGGATAAACTGGGAGCATGTCTTAGACTCATGAGCTTCCTCACCCACACTGGGTGTTTGAACATAGGATCTTCCCTGGGCCCGTGAGATTAAATTTTCTCCCATTGCGGCATTTTTTGCTCCCAAATGGAGTTGATGTTAAAGGTAGGGTTTTTTGTGTGGCGGGGGACCAGCAGCTTGGGTTTTCACAGCTCATCATGGTTGACATACATTCCTTTTCATCTGTTGATTCTCTTTCTTGCCTTCATGGGTTTCAACATCTCTCTCTTGAACAACAAGATGTACAGTATTGTGCACTAAAATACTTTTTATCTAGATACATTTGAATTCTACAGAAAAGCAGATTTTATTATTGTTGCTCAGCAGCTATTGTAGTTGTTCAGGCAATCTGTCAATTGTGTATGCAAGCTGGCCCACAAATTATTCTGCTGAGGCTACTGGGGACATTTGCTAATTTGGTAGCCAATGCACCATAACACTGGTTTACTGTTATGGTGCATTGGACCACAACTGGGACTGAGCATTGGCCCTCACTGAGACCCATCCCGCTTTGCAGCACCTTTTCAACAAATAGCCATTTAACAGGTGGCTGCCTGCTGAAAGCATTGTTGTTGTTTTTTTAAATGGCTATTAGGATTCTATGTATGGATGTTTGTGTGGCTTTTTTAAATTAGATTTTCTAAAATGACATTCTAAAACTAGAATGTAATCTTTATTCTATTTGGCTTCATATTGCAAACCATTTTATTAGATTGTGAGCCCTTTGGGGACAAAACGGCTAGCATTTGGAAAAACTACTGTAAGTTGCTCCAAACCCATAGGATCAGGGTATGAATCTAATAAATAAAATAACTTCACACTTTGTTTTGGATTAAGACCAGAGAATTCTGTATTTCTATCTGGGGAGAGGGAGAAGCATGCTCAATAGTTTTCAGTAGCTCATATGTACCAAAACATTTCAAAGAATTATCTTTGTTGGCAAGAACAGGTGATTTTGTTGAGAGATCGTAGAATGCTTTTGCAAGTATATTTAGTTGGAGAACAATGTAATTTAAGCTAGACTACTATGCACAGTTCTTAACCATTCTAAATTAATAACATTAATAGTCTCAACAGCTTTGCTAACCAGAAGAGAAGCATGAAATGTAATGCAGCCAAAGGTGAATTAATTTAGACAACTTTATTTAAGCACTAGTGTGGTAGCCATAAGCAGTGAGGAATTGCATGCAAGTGAGTGCATGGAATTTGATGCAGGCAATCGAGTGAGCTCGAAATCAAGTGGGCTACTAGAGGGGGGAAGCCCCCTCTTCCACTCCGAGCACAAAAATGCAGTTTACTGTCACTCTTCTGCCGGCTCCCAGCACGTTAGTTTTTATTTGCAGGTTAGTAGTGTTTGGGGGTTTATTTAAGAGTTAAGTATGTGTGTTAACTTTTTCTCATAGAAATCAACACAGCTGAAATTAGTAGGCCTTGAAAACTCCCAACTTTTGGTTGGATTATGTTCGTGTGTGAATGCTGATGAGTCATAAGTTTTGTACAAATACTTCCCTAAGTGTTTCCTCTAGGCAAATCTTAAATTCACAGGTTCATTATTGGAAGAAGTATTGAGGATGAACTGAAAGAATCAGTATTAGAAATCGACTTGAAAACAGCTTTATAATATAAAGGTCTTTCATTTTTAATGTCACTTTTTGTTTTTCTGAGGAGAGATGTCCAGAGTTTTCAAAGTGGTCAGGTAAACCTTCTGTGCTTGTGGAAGACTCAAAAGTTTTTTTTAATCAACTGTTTATAAAAAATAAATCTCTGGTGATAGATTGAACTTTGGATGCATACATGGAAGCTGAGTAGTTGCTAGTTTTAAGCAAGCTTTGAACTCTCAAAACTGTAGCTCCATGCTATACTTTTTTTGTCTTGAAGGGTGCTTTATTTCAGCTGCAAAAATGATGTAAGAGTAATCTGACAGCAAATTTGAATAATTATTTAGCATGTAACATACAAGTCCTAGTTCTAGACATGTTGTTGGTTAAAATCTTGTAGTGTGGAGGATAAATCTAGTAGAAAAAGAAGCAGTCATGAAATGGTACATTAAAAACAAAGATAGCTGTGTTTGTCCATGGAAAACCCCCCAGAATCTACAGTTAGGCAATACCTTTATTAGGACCAACCAAAATGCCACCAAAGAGTGCATAAACTTTCAAGTTTTCCAGAACTCATAATCAGGCCAGGTGTTGGGGACAGGAGAATAAACAGAAAAATTCAACAATTAGTCTAGATGTTGTAACCATGAGGTTGGGGTGCTTTAAGCCAAAGTGCTCCTAGCACTTTCATCCAATATTCCATCTTTTCTTAACAGATTTGTTCTGGAAAGAAAAGGCAGAAAAAGCAGTGGAAAAACATGGGAGGGCTACAAACTGAAGATAATGTCACCCCCCTCACCCCCAACATATAACTTTATGAATGAGGCAATGTGATTATAGAAAAGCCTCATCTGGAAGCACTCAGTCTAGAGATGGAAATTGTGAACTGAATGGATTAGGAACTGCAAGGTGCTGCTGGTATCAAATTACACCCAGCATTCTGAGACAAAGAAGCAATGGGTGACCACCATTTCTGAAAACATAAAGGCGAGCTGTAACGCAAATCAGTCTCTTGCTTTGGGCAAAACACACAAATTCCTGAGTAGGCAGAATGCCAAAGAGAAACATGACATTCTTCATATTGGCAAAGCCAGAGATTAATTTTAGGTGGTGCACAGGGTAAAAAAAGTAAATAGAAGCCAAACTGAGTAGTATTACCTAATCATTGGAGGGAATGGAACCCCCAAAATGCAAAGTCCCTCTTCAGGTGGTAGAAAATCAGCTTTCTTTGGTAGATTCCACCCTGAAGTGCTAATATATCATTCTCCAAGGCACATTCCCCCCCCCCCCCCGCAACTTCTGGCCTATGTTTTGGACTTCTCTGTTACTTCCCCCATCCCTTGCTTTTGTACCACCTAGTCTCATGAAAGGTTCTGGAGAACTCAAAGCGTGCTCATTCTTTTGTGATGTTCTCGTCAGTTCTGATAAGGATATTGCCCAACGGTGGATCATGAAACGGTGTTATCAAAGCTAGACTGAAAAATGCACTAGAGAGATTTTAAATACTTTTTGTACGAAAATATGAAAGTGGTATAAAACCACAACCACAGAAACGGGGTAATGCGAAGTGCTTGGTTTATGCTAGTCAATGAGGATTGAAACAAGGAAGACCCCGAAGGCCCAATAGCATACTTTGAATATATTGAGGTAGTTTCTAAGATTTCAAATAGATGAAGAGGTAGAAATAACTCTGTGGGGGGGGTTGTGTGTGTGCTTAATATCTATGTGTAATGTCTTGTAGCTGTGATATAACTTCACTATGGAAAAAGTCTCCCTCAGAGAATGAGTATATCTGGGCTAGAAAAATCCTAAGTATGTGAACACCTAAATATTTGATGCTCATGTCTAGGAAACAGTTCCCCCCAGCTCTGAAATGTGCTTTTTATAGTGGTTTATATTTTCAGTATAGCTGTTCATCTCCCACATCCAACTTATTTTCACTATGTTTTCTCATTATATTTGCCTCACAGTACTTCCTCTACCATTAGTTAGTAACATTTGATCCACCTATCAAGCCTTGCAGGAAAATCCATACCACATTAATTCAAAGAACAGCAAAAGCTGGTAGTACTTTTGACATGAAGTTTCAATAGTGCACTGATCCAAACCTTAGAACGCTAAGGAATGGTGCTAGGAACAACAAAAAGAGCCTTTTCAAGTATGTTTGAAGGGAAAGGAAGGAAACGGTATGCTGTTGCTCAGTAACAATGGTGAAATTTTAATGAGTGAGAAAGGTAAGGTGGAACTTTGCCTCTTGTCTTCTCCCCAAAGGGGAGCTGTTTGTAACCTTGCATAAGTACTGTGATCGGTAAGAGGTCAGGATTGGAGTTCAGGATTTATAAGGATTTGGTCAGGAAACACCTAGCTACTTTTAATGAGTTCAGGTTTTCACAGTCTGGTGAATTGCATCCTAGGGTACTCAGTGAAGTTTGTGATATATTCTCAGAACCTCTGTCTGTGATCTTGGAGGAATCCTGAAGAATAGGTGAAGTGCCACAAGCCTGAAGACAGGCAAATGTTGTCCTAATCTTCAAGAAGGGTCAGACTGATCTTAATACTAGGGAAGATGCTAGAACACATAAAGGTGTTTATTTGTAAGCTTCTTGATAACAATGCAGTTTTGCAGGACTTATTCCTGACAAATCTACGTTGGTTCCTACTAATCATCTCTTTTTAAAATCAGGTTACTAGTTTTGTGGATTATGGGAATGCCTTGGGCGTAAGGCTAATAAAAATACTTTATTTCAGCAAAGTATTTGACAAAGTCCCCCATCATGATTCTGGTTAGAAAACTGGTTACATGTGGGCTAGAAGATGATACTGTTGGGTGGATTCACAGCTGGTTAGGAAATTATACTCAAAGTGCTAATCTATAGTTTATCATCAGCCTGGAGAGAGGTTTCAGGTGGGATGCTGCAGGACTCTGTCCTGGGCGGTACTCTTCAATGTTCTTTATCAGTGACTTAGATGAGGAGGTGGAGGAAATCTTTATGACACAACAGATGAATAGCTAACACCTCAGAAGGCAGGAATAAGTGACCTTGAAAGAATGGACAACAGGATAGAAGCAATGCAGTTCAACAAAATTCTGCATTAAGGCCAAATACAGTAATATGCACAGATAGAGGATGGGGGGCTTCAGTTGCTAGCAATACATGTGAAGAGGATCTCGGGATTATAGTTGATCATAACCTGAACATGAGTCAGCCGTGTGATGTGGCTCTAAAAAGGCTAATGCAATTTTAGGCTTCATTAATAAAAACATAGTTTCCAAGTCATGCAAAGTAGTAGTTCTACTTTATTCTGCCCTACTTTGACCTTATCTGGAATACTGTGTGTAGTACTAGGTGTTGCACTTTAAGAAGAATATGGGCAAATTGGACTGGATTTAGAGAAGAGTAATAAAGATGGGTAGAAGTATGGAACACAAGGCCTATGAGGAAAAGTTGATGGAACTGGGTATGTTTAGCCTGGAGAAGAGAAGACTGAGGGGGAACATGATAGTGTATTTCAAATACTTGAAGGATTATCGCATAGAAGAGGGAAACTATTTGATCTCTGCTGCTCTAGAGGGCAGGACTAGATCTAATGTGCTTGAGTTATAGGAGGATAGATTTTGTTTGTATCTTACAAGACTCGATGGTCTTATAGGTCCCTTCCAATCCTACTATTCTATGATTCTATGATCAGGAGAAACTTCTCAACAGTAAATGCAGTTTGATGATAGAACCAATTACTAGGTGAGGGGTGGGCTGCTCTTTGCGGTGTGTCTTCAAACAGAGGCTGGATAGCCATCTGTTTGGAATGTTCTAAATCTGAATTTCCTGTAGAGGGTTGGATAGATGGCCTACAAGACCTGCTCCAGCTTTCAAATTCTAAGCATAACCTGACACTTGCAGAGCAGAAACTTACGAAGAATACTTGACTATGATATTTCTTTTTAAAGTGCTACACAAAAGGTGCCAGTGGTTTGCTAGGTGGAAGGGAGGGATTCATATATACTTGGGGAGAATGAAAACTAATGCCTCTCTCACCTCCCCCCACAACCCCGAGTGCACAAGACTTGAAAATAAACCATTGTTTTTAATTTGCAAGTACTCTAAAGTTTCGGCAAGATCCAAAATGGGGGTGGGGGGATTGCTACAAAAATTCTTCCTCAAGGCTAATGAAAGGACCTTTCTATTCCACAATTTCCATGCTAATATATTTTAGATGATTACTATAAAGGATGTTTCTTCTGTTTCTTTAAAGTTTATTATCCCTTTGGTTTTTGAAATCAAATTCTTCAACCCCACTCAACTTTTTATTCTGATCTGTTTGCTGCTTACAACCTCCTTCTAAATACTTTTACAAATTATTCTTCAATGGTCTTAATATATGTACTGTTGTTGTATGTAAAGGTTAATTGAAACAGAAAGCCCTACTTATATGGGATACTATTCTCTCTCAGTTTCTGTCACAGAACTTATTTTTTATGCCTCTGAAAGGTTACTGCTGGGATCATGAAAATGACGGTGTATTATTTCTAATAGGCTGCATTATTAGTTCTTTAGATCTAACATTTACAATGACCACTTTTATATGTCTGTTCAATGTTTTCATTTTTTTGCCACTTCTGAATTAATTCTGGGAGCCTTCTCCTCAAGAATAGCAGCAAAACATTATAAATATATATGTACAACAAACCTTGGGTTAACTCTGAGTTATTTAACCCCTAAACAACCTAGAGTTTCTGGGTTCAGATATCACGATAGTAGTTCATTGAAAGCAGAAGTGACGAGCATGCAGGAGGCAGCAGCTTAGTTGCTGCTGCTTTGTCCCAACAACCCATGGTTTAACAACCCATGGGTTATTCCAGTGTGTAAAACCACATGCCTAAGATCCATAGTTCAGCTGCCCTTCTCTCTTCTGTATTATTATACATTCATAAAGCACCTAAAATCTACCAAGTATACAGAGAATAAAAGATAAGACAATCCCCTGCTTGCAGGCTCACAATCTAATACACAGGATTCAAAAGGAAAAGGAAATGTGGAGGGAAGAGAACAGTGCTTAGCTTTCTCTATTTTGAGAAGATGGTTACTGGTACTATAGTAAGGAGGAAAGGAGAGAGAGCATTTGTCATATCTCTTCAAAAGAGCAGCATCATGTCATTTCAACAGAAAGAATGGGGGAATAGATCTCCCACTATGCTATGTTTGAGCAGTTGGTCATAGGTGCAGAGAAAGTGGGGATGAACATTTGAAGAGCATGTAACTTAACCTGTAGGGATTCTAAGGTTGGGGGTGGTGGGTTTTTTTGTTTTTTTTTTTTTACATGCTTGACTGATTATTAAAAACCTTCTGGTAAAGACTTTTGTGCAACTTTTTTGCTGGTAGCTGTTTGTTCTATTAGAAAAACTTTACAGTATGTGCTTTCTGACCCATTTTTCTTATGCCTGGAGTGTCTAGCAAACTTCAAATGAATAAGCTGAGAAGACCAAGCTGTGTTTCAACACTTAAAACATTCTGTTATGCCCCTGTATGAATATTAATAGATTCAATCCCACTGACACATCTGTAGTGAAAAGGCTTTAAAATTGTAGCAAAATTCTGATGATCCACACATTGAGGTCATAGGTGTATCACCTTCAGTAATTCAGTATTCCTGTCCTATATTTAAAGTCTGACTTGGGTTACCAATGGCGCCTCCAGAGTTCCTTGCAGGAGGGAGGAAAGGCAGTAGATGGTGAAGAAGGAGATAAGGCAAGAAATTAGGTAGTGAGAAGGGGATGCATACAGCTGGTGGCTGGAACCTTCATGGTCCTGGTGTGAGGAAATAGAATCTCCTTGGAACCCTCTTCCATCCCTTATGATTGGAGACATAAGAGACTTTATTTTCCTGCAGCTTTTTTCTTGTTGGGATTCCTTATCTGGCTGCACAGTTTCCACACTTTTCTGCCCCTGCCACAGCTACCAAACAGCCAATGGTCGAGTGGGGCAGCACTCTTTGGCTCAGCTCCTCATACCCAAATTTTTGTGGACATCACACAGCAGTTAATCTGGGGCACCAGAGCATGAGGTGCCTGGCTCTCCACTATGGCAGGGAAAAACACTTTATTTCATTTCTGTACCGCCCAGTAGCCGAAGCGCTCTGTGTGGCTAAGGTATGAGGCAATCCCCCTGCCTACTGGTGGTGATGCCTTTGCATGCGCACATACCCTCTCTCTCTCTCTCTCTCTCTCTCCGCACTGTGTCTGCTGCTCAAAGGAGGGAGGCTGAGGGCTCAGTCTACTCACTGCACCTGCCCTCACCTCAATGTGAGAAAGAGGAAATGGAAAAGAGCTCCATGGGGCTGGTCTGCACAGGCATGGAAGAAAAGTCTTCCAATGGAAGACTAGTATTGGCTATGGGTATCCTCCATGGATACCCATCCTCATTTGCATACTAATTACTTGATCTTCATTTGTTCAGGGAAACGGATCAGGCTGATGTTTGAAAGTCAGGCAGACTAGTCCTCCTGGACACCCTACCTGCACCCTCCCCCCACAGTTATGCCTGCCTGAAGTGAATTAGTGACAGTGTTGCCTTTGAGCATGTACACAGGGGAGTCACAGGCATGAAGAGATGCCAAGATATACATGCACAGCAGCTGCCATTAGGCAGATGAAACACAGCAGAGACTTCGTGGTCACAGGACAAGTGACTTATACATGAGGTGGACTCTAGCTGGGGGGTCTGTGAGGTCACTGCCCTCCCTGCTCTAAAGGATGAGTTGCTGCTGGACTGTAGTATGGAGATCAAACAGATGCCAGTTTTGTGTCTTGCCATTTTTCAGCTGTCCGTATGCTTAAGCTCCACCAGTACATGTGGAAGTTACATTTCCTCAGTTGTACAGGATCAGTTGGTATTAAAGGTCATGCTCTAACAAGTTTGTGCACGGAGATTCAGAGACTGAAATGAATGGAAATGGAGAAGATCTTTCATGAATTCAGGATCTTATGACAATAAATGACTCTGACAACGATATGGCTGATATTACCAGAGATAGTTCTTCTCTGAAAAACAGGCCATACCTCAATCATAAAACAACATTCAATTTCCCTGATTGCAAATGACGATGTAGTGCTAATATATTTTATAAAGAAGTAGGGAGGCCTTCATTAGTATGAAGCTTATGCTTTCGTCAACTTGTACTTTAACATAACATCTTGGTAAAGTACAACAGTAAGCTGTAACGTTATACTAAATATTTTACTAATATGTTTAGCGATAGTTCTCTTTCCAAAACTAAAATAGCTTCCCAGATTTTAAGTTTTCTCTGGGCACCAAGGGCTGCAAACTATGTACTAAATAATATGTACTAAAATATTGTAGCAGTATCTGGAAATTGCCAAATACAGGGTACAGACCTTTATGGGATTACGTCATTGCGTTGGGCCATAGCATTGCAATCGGAGGCCCTCTTCTCCTCCTATTTGGGTATACAGTGACCAATGAACTGCACATTATGCTTGAGTAAGCATTGCATAAAATAAGCATTGCATTCCCTCTTCCACAAGGCAAGACGAGGTAAGGTTTAGAGGTCTTGTGTGCTGAGACAACCTCTCTCTTCACTGCTTACCTGCCACTTACCTATGGTGGTTGTGGTTGTTGAATGTCCAGCAAGAAGAGGGGCAGGTAGAAAAGGCCAGCATGGCATACTTCCTCCTCCCCACTTTCTCACTCATGTGCAGAGCTTCTGTTCTGTTCTGAACAGCAAAACTTCCTGCTGCTGCATTTTGTGGGAGGCAGCATATCTTTTTGTCTTAATACAATTTCAATATGCTTTCACTCCCTCTGACAGCACACTTGATTGCTGAGTGGTAATGGGATTGTAGCCAAAACAGACTACTGAGAAACAATAGGGAGAAACCTGTCTTGTGGGAGAAAAGGTGGGCCCCCACCCCAAAACAGTCAAATAAAGATTGAGTTTCTTGGTGACCGTGGAATGTTTAATGCCTGGGGTGGGGATTGGAAAACCAGGGGTGGAGGAGTAGTAGAGTGGAATATTCTGGAAGAGAGCATGGTTGGCTAGAATCCTGAACAGGGGTACCTCCCCACTGCAACATTGTTTCTGGGCATACTTAGGTTAGTAGTGTATACTCCATATGACAGCGGTCCCCAACCTCTTTGTACTGGTGAGGACATTTGAAATTTTGAGAGTGTGTTGTGGGCACTCTCAAAAAATGGCTGCCATGGGAGGGCTTGCTAATTAATAAAATGGCTCCCATGGTGAGTATGGCCATTCACAAAACGCTCCTTTCCCAGAAGGCAAACACGTGAGACTAAAATAAAAGTAACTTGCCCAAGAACCTAAGTACAAGGCAGAGCTGGCCTCTGAGCTCCAAAACACAAAAGTACTCTATTGAACCCAAATAAAAATGGTGCTGGAGGGCAGAACTTTGCCTTGCAGTATGGCAAGTAAGTCTGATCTCTGTCTTGTATGGCTCTATTTGTATGAAAATTACAAATTTGGTGAAAATTATTGATATCTTCCTCATTGTGTCTGCTTGTCTATAGGTTTTCTGAAAACTTTCAGAGGGTTAGGATTGTTTCATTTGAAATTCAGTCCTAGTAATTGACAACGTTATTTTAGTCTTTGTAATGGCATTCTTTCTTAAGAGTACTTAAGTTATGTGAATCTGTGACCTGGTTTGCATGTAATGGCATCAAATTGTTTGCCACAGCATGTCCTGTGTGTCCCTGGCCATCTTTAATATTCAACCCCTGATCAGGCCTGCCAGGGGTTGCTATGTGATGTCCTAACCTGGGAACTATGACCTGGTTTGCATGATCAAAACAAACCACCATGGCTTGTTAGCCGCTGTGTGTGTCGAGCGCGATTTGCATAACCACTGCCCTGCTGTGCCTTGTCATGTCATCTGAACCCAGGTGGCTTGGCTTATTGGAAGGTTTAAACAACCCTCAAATAAGCCATGGACTGTTGTAGTGTTATTTGAGGGTTGTTTAACCCTTCAACAAACCATGCTGTCCAGGTTCAGACAACACGATAAGCTGCGGCTGGGCAGTGATTATGCACATTGTGCCCAGCACCCGCCAGGGTTCACAATAAGCGCTGTGGCTTGTTTTGATTGTAAGAACTAGCCCTCTAGGTTAATTGTGGGTGAAACACCCCAGAGTTAACCTACAAGTAGTAGTTAGATTAACTGTGGGTTGTTTAACTCACAATTCACCTATAGTCTCTGGGTTTGGATGTCACATAGCAACCCCCAATCAGCCCATTCAGGAGGCTGAATATTCCAGAAGGCTGTGGAATATGCCCAGCACATGTCATGGCAAATTGTAGGTTAATTAACCCATTATTTGCCACCGTTATATGAGACCAGCCCCCGTATATTCTCTTTTTTGGCCTGTATCTCCCACCAGAAGAATACTACAAAGTGTTGTTCTAGTATAAAATCCTGTGCTTTGGAAATGTATCAGTGGTCAGTTCAATCTCTTGACCTATAAACAGGGATGATTCAAAATAAATTGATACCTCCTCTGATCTATTAATGCTGAATGGAGGTTGGCCAGGCTCAGCTGCAATTGCAGGTAGCTTTGTATGATGATGTGTGTCTTACATTACCTCAAGACTACTGGAGGTTACAGTAGATAATCATAATCATCTCTTCCTCTGCTGTGCAAATAGCTCCTGAATGATTTTGCTGACGCATATAGGCAGGAAGGAGTCCTGGTTGATTTAGTATATGCATCAAGAACTAATTAAATTGTGAACATTACTAAACATTCATAGGTTTAGATGTGGGAAGAACTGTATATATAGTTAAAAGATAGGGATGTACAGACTGTGTAAAATCTGCTCCGTCTGTGTTCCACAGATTGACAGGCGCCTTTCGTTCTGTCATCTGCCCACAGACGGATGCAAATATTTTTTTCGTCATGTAGAAAAATACGGAAATAATTGTGTAAGTATTTACATAATTTACCTCAGTACGTATCATGCAGTGTATTGTCCCCCATTCTTTTCAATATTTCCTCAGCAGAAACGTATGGATTTTTCTACAGATTTAGATGCATAAATTTTGGGAAAGTAAAAAAATCATCTGAAAGTCCATGGACTCCACATGGCCTGAGGGGAGTGCTCCGCAGTAGATTCCGCAGATCGGATTCTTAGAAATCCGAGCTCATTTTAATCCATCTCAAATTTCTCCAGCATCCCTATTAAAAGAACAGTTTGGGTTGTCTTGTATGTTACCTTTACAAAACCTGTAGAACAAAAAATAGGGCCACCGTTGTAGAGAACCAATTATGAAACTGCAAGTAGCGCACAACTGAAAATTGGTCTAAGTATATTAATCTAATATAATAATATTAAAACACACCATCGTTTATAATTTTTGCTGGTTTATCTTTTAGTGAAAATAATTAGTGCTTGAACAGAAATAATATAAATGTGAAAAACAATATAGGTATAATATTATACATGTAATAGTAGAAAATTTAAACATCTATATTGAAAAATATATTTAAAAAGTCTTTCTGAAAATCTTTTCCCAAAAGTCTTTTGTGAAGGTCTTCTGCAGGTCTTTTCCCAAGAGTCTCTTCTGAAAGTTTTACAGAAATCCGGTATGATCCTGTTTCGCATATATATCGCTTATTCAGATTGAAAAAAACTGTAAAGATATTTCAGATATCAAGTCTATGCATGGATTTCTTTAAAATGAACATACGAACATTCGTTTTGAATCATTATTATAATTACACATATATAAGAGCATTTTTTCAAATAAGCACTGAAATTATTTTTAAAGAATTCTTGCAATAACATTTTCAAGGACATTTTCAAGGACATTTTCAAAAACCAGGGGCTACAATTTACAATCAAAGAAGTTATTTAGATTCACTGCCTCAGACTCAACAAAAATGCTGTGGTAGTGATGCATCAAGAACTAATTAAACTGTGAACATTACTAATCATTCATAAGTTTAGATATGGGAAGAGCTGACTATATAGTTGGGTTGTCTTGTATGATACCTTTACAAAACCTGAAATTAACTTTCAGTAGAAAGGTCTCACAGGATACAGTACTCTTTATAACGCTGTTCATATCCAAGGGAGAGTTAGCATTGGGAAAGATGAGTGGCATAGCACTATCCCATACCATCTTGGCTTAGAGCAGACTTTGCACTAATTGTTTTCTTTCTTTGTAAAGAGCTGTTGTCATGATAATGGCAGCAACATCTTATTTGTTCTTGAGTGTCATCATGACTTAAAAATGCTGCCCAGCAGATATTATTCAAGTGGTAAATAGCAAGCAAATCTGGACTGTCCTGATCCAGAATTTATTTAAAACAACTTGGGTGCTACTAATTTGACTGGAGATGAGAGATACTGGAAAGTATAGGGTCACCTCAGTTGGGAGTGACTTGTTGGGAGGTCAGTCCTTAAAGATTTACACCTAGTATTTTGAGTCTTGTAACCTGCTGCCCAGTAACTAGTACTTGTACAAAAATTGAATAAATAGCTCAGTCGTGAATATTAGGAGCTTAGCTCAAGAGCTCTCATCTCCTCCTAGTAAATGTCTTGTAAACTGTACAAGTTTTGGTTTTAAAAGTACACTGTTATAATGCTTTACTGCTCGTCTAACAAAATCAGTTTAGTGGAACATTTGAAGCTCCTTTATACTGAGGCAGACCATTGGTCCATGTAGCCCAGTGTTGTCTATTCTGGCAGTGGTTCTCTATGGCCCCAAACAGAGGTCTTTCGTGGCTCTGATAGCTGAAATCCTTTGAACTGAAGATGAGGATTCACTGAGGATTCAAATGAGTCAGGAATCTGCAGCGGATCGGGACCACTTACCTCCGCTCCAGGAGGACTGGAGGCGGAACGGCACTCAGCTGCTTCTTACCAGTCAGAGCCGTTCACCTCCTCCCTGTCCCTGCCGATTGCCATGTTTAATTTAAAAAATGGCAATCGGCAGGATGTGCCCATAAACTTATATGCAAATAGAGTCATGAATCTTGCATCTAAATCTATGTGTCCATAGGCTTATACGCAAGATTTACGGCTCAATTTGCATATAAGTCTATGGGCACATCCTGCTGAACGCCATTTTTTACTTTAAAAAAATAAAAAATCTGCAGGGACAGGGAGGAGGCGAATGGCTCTGGCTGGCAGGAGGGAAGGTAAGTGGCCCCCAAGCCAGTCTCCCCCCCCCCCCGGAATCCGAACAGAGCGGCGCCGCTCTGGAGGATTTCGGGGGGGAGGAAGGGATCACCTCCCCCCCCTCATGGATTCCACACTGGAACAGACAGTGGGGAATCCGTACACTCCTAGATGAGGGCAGTTGAATGTGGGACCTGTGCTTTTAATATTTTATGGTCATTCCCCAATGGCTGCATTCACACATAATGCAAAGCCATGACTTATGTTAACCATAGCTTGTTCTTTCAGTCATGAACTGTCTTGCAAACAAACCACAACTTATTTTCCCTATAACTGCTTTGTTTCTCTCCCTGTGGCATACCCAGCTCTTTTCTCCACGAAAAGGAACAGTCAGGGACTCAGGAAAAATAGCCCAGGAGCTGCTGCTGCTGCCCCTAAGCACGTGTTGTCTGAGGCAGTTGCCTCAGTTTGCCAAATTGTAGGGCCTGCCCTGCTAACTTAGCAGCATTCAAAAATGGATTCATTTAGTTTACTGGATTTGGGGGGGCTAGTTTCATTTTGAAACTTTTATCCTCCAAATACGTTATTTCACACTCATATGATCACAGAAGTGGAGCCTCCCTTGGGTAAGCATACCAGAGTATTGTGAACCTCAGACGCATCAGTACTATTGTATCTTGGTTTAATAAGCCTTGGCTGAGGCATAATAAGCCAAGAGAAAAGCAAACCTGCTGATCACACACACAGCCGCTTTATTACTCCTTTCACAGTACTCCTCAATAAGCAAAGAAGGCTCTAATTAACCATAGTTTCTTGTTTCATCCAAACTGGGAAACTGTGGTTATCAGCTTTTGAACAAAACCAGGATCTTAAACCGTGGTTTGAAGTTGGTTAAAGATACTGGTGGCTTGTTCAAAGCTGGTAACTATAGCATCCCGGTTTGGATGAAAAGGGGAACTATGGTTCATCTGAAACTTCCTGGCTTATTGAGGAGCACTGCAAAGAGCTCGCACACACAGGCAAAAAGCTCACGTGTAGCTCGGTTTATTAAGTCAAGATATAATCATCCAAACTGGGCCGTTGTGAAGTAAGGCATTGCCACTTTAGCAAAATAAATGAGATTTCTGGATAACTCAACATAAATTTTGCCATGCAAATAGCTGGAGTATTTTGTTAACTATTTAACTCATCCTTTAGTAGTCCTTTGCCTGACTAAGTTGACAAGAGTTAATCTTGCTTGCTTTTCCGCTCTGAAGTTAGCCTACATTGCTCAAGTGAAGTGAACATTTGGCTCAGGCTTATCCATAGCACTAACTGCTGTACCACAAAGCAGTTTTTAAACTTTGAAAGCCAAAACTTGAACCTTCATCCTAGCAAGTGGAGTAGAGATCCTGCTATGCCCCATCTGCCTTAACTGCTTTATTGGTAATGGACAGCAGTACTTCATGAATGATTTTGGGGCTTCTGTGCCATGGAACAGGAGTTGCATAGACTTTATTAGGGCACAGTAAGATCCTAAAAGGTTCTAGTGCCTGATAAGAGATTTATCAACTGAACTTCAACCCTGCTTTGGCATCTGTATGTGGGCTGAGTACAACGTCTCTGCAGAGTTCATGTGTAGAGGCATTCATAATGGAACTACAGCTTATGGGCGCGTCACATGCTACATTCTCTGAATATCCAAGGCTGAGGCTGCATGTAAAACATCCATAATGTTACTTTTGTAGTCTTTGTGCATTCATTTCAGCCGTGTTGTTGTTAAAGAAGCATTCTAATATTGTAGATGGGCAAATATTGAGGCAAAAATATTTCAGGTGAATTGGTGCTTCCTACACTTTATGTAGGAAGGAAATTTACACTTAAAATATTGGGCAAAATTCTTCTGGGCTATCCAGAATCAAAGTGCCCAGAATGATGATTCCTGTAAGAAGGCCTGACACTTGGACATGATAATTATAAGGGAAATTATATATTCAGCTATAGTTCCCTTGTCTTTCAAGTAATTGTTATGAGTGTGCTCTTTGTCAGCGTGTGTCATTACGGACATTAACTCCCAGCTTCTTCATTCCTTGTTTGGTTCAGCAGTGAAGCTGTGGTAACTCTTACCCTCTTAAAATTGCTGGGCTGTTTTACATAGAACTAAATATCTAAATATTTTACATGGAACTATTTAGCTATGCCTTACAGATGTTTTTATTTGTGTGAGAATTACTTAACATCCACAACACTAATTTATAAATGTGAACGTTAATAGTAAGATTAGATAGCCTAGCTATCTGTAGCACCACTAAGTGACAGCATCACTTGTCACAGGTTGATGCAAATTGACCATGTTCTGTTGAATAGCTGCTAAAGCCTTAGGAAGCTCAAGACAATAGGTTACTTGATAGCTAGTTGGCATAACAAATGCACTCTTCTTTCCTTTAAAAGCACCAGATCTCCTTGCAGCTTTGTTTGTATGTGACAGGCAGACAATTTTGAAAAGAGTAGTCTATTTTCAACTGGGTGTACATTCAGAGCAGCTATTCTTGTATACTGGATGCATGTTGTATCTGTTGAATAATGCTCTTTGCAAAAGAGAGCTGTGAAATTATAAATGTGACTGTAGCATGAGTGTACCATAGGATGAGAGACAATTTAGAGGTCTTTTTAGATTATCATAAGACTGCTCTTTTGCTGTATAAAAGTGATGGGGTGAGGTGTGATACGTTTCCCACTGTGGAAAGGTGTAGCTGCTACACCCTGACTAAGGTGGCACCGTCATGCCTGTTAAAAACAAAACAAATAAAAGCCTGGCAGGTACCAAGAACATACACACACTACACATGTTAATTGGCTCGCCATTGCAATGATATCTGTGTTACCCAACATCTTGTGAATGGCGACTGTTAAGATAATCATCAATGTCTGTACTTTTTGCATTTCAATTTCCACTAACAATACTTATAACAGCCCCCCCCCCCCGCATGTGTATATAAATCTGCAAATTTGAGGCTAATGCTTTATGTATCTGATGATGTGGATGCTATCTACAAAAGTTTATGCCAGAATAAATTTGTTCGCCTTTAAGGTGCCACAAGACTTTTTGATCCAGTTTGCATGAACAAAATAGGCCACTATGGCTTAAACAAGCTATGGTGGCTTGTTGTGCTCTGTGTGCGTGCCTGGCTTGATTTGCATAATCATTAGCTGGCCACGGCTTATCATGTCGTCTGAACCCACGTGACATGGCTTGCTGGAGGGTTACGCAACCCTCAAATAATCCATGGGCTCTTGTAGGGTTATTTGAGGGTTGTTTAACTCCCCCACAAGCCACGCTGCCCAGGTTCAGACAACATGATAAGTTGCGGCTGGGGGATGATTATGTAGATCATGCCCAGCATGCACCAGGGCTTACAAGAAGCCACCATGGCTTATTGAAGACACCATGGCTTGCTTTGATTGTACGAACCAGCCCATTGTTGTTTTTGTTTGTTCTTGCATATCAGAATTGAGATTTGACAGAAAATGT
The DNA here is from genome assembly GCF_057233095.1 of Heloderma suspectum. Classification (NCBI taxonomy): domain Eukaryota; kingdom Metazoa; phylum Chordata; class Lepidosauria; order Squamata; family Helodermatidae; genus Heloderma; species Heloderma suspectum. The sequence continues at coordinate 38,028,180 of NC_139460.1, read as the reverse complement.
GAAAAAAAACCTGGTTTGGTTGGATCAATAAACATCTACTATATTCTGTTCTATGTCAGATGTTAAACTACGTTAACCAGTTCTGTCAAATAGTGAATGCCTCTCTAAGGTCTTTGAATGTTGCATGCTGATGTTGGGAAAAAATAATAATTGTCAAATAGAAAATGATTGCTGTCAAAATTAACAGAGGAGAATTTGGGGGAAAGCCCAAACTTGTGTTTGGTTCTAGGCACCACTATGGTAACACATCTAGTTCTCCTTCCTCTCCCATTCAGTGTTCATGAGGAATCTCAGTAACTAATTCCCGCTGAATAAAAAGTATCGTTTTTAGGCAGGAGGATCTTGTTTTTAGGTATCATCTTCTTGGTTCATGGACAATTGTATTAGAGATCTCACTTGAGTAACACTTGCAGTGCTACAGCAACAATTGAGTTTGTACTGTTTTATTTTTCCCCTTGAAAAACTATTGGATTGCTGCTGTTTATTCTTTAGTTTTTTATTCTTCTTGTTAGGATGATATAGCCCAGTTGTACAGTTCTGTATAACACACTTTATTATAAAAATCAGCATTCCTCAAGGGATGGTTTTGCTTCTTCTATCTAGAAGTGGCAATTGAGCAGCCTCTTTTAACTGGTTAGTGCCAAATGTTTAGGCTAAATGAACATGTGTGTGTTTAAACCAAAGCTTTTGATTTGATCATTAGAAATGTTGGTAGTAAAACACTTTTGTGTGTATGAAACATACATATGAAATGAAACATACACAAAACAAATGAAAGTACAATACTCCAATAAATCAACTCTGTGTTTATAAGCCCTTTTTTCTAAGATTTCTGGTGTTTCATGTATCATGTACTGGAAACAAGTGAATCTAATTACAGCTGTTCAAAACTTATATCAAAGTTTTGTCATTGCATAGTGTTGCTCGAGGGAAATGGGCAGTATTAGTACCCCTGATCCTGTCTGTTGAATGTGGTTGAATGTTTATGAACGAATTAAGAGAAAGGGAGACTTTCTGGTTTTAGTTTCATGTCTGGGTTGCTTATTTCCATTAGAGTAAACCAGCCCTGCCCCTCAGTAGGGCATGAAGACTACCTTTGAGCAAAAGAGATTTTCAAGCTTAAATCTTATCTTGATTCTATTTCTGTTCAGCTGCTTAAATGTTTGAAATGGCCAAAGATTTGGCCAACTGCAGTGGTGTACCTTGTTACCGGAATTGGTCCCACATGTCTTTGATCAGATATATATTTAAACACACATCTGTACATGTGTACATGAGTGACACAGAAATACCAGGATCTTGGGCCAGAGGCAGGTCATGCCCATGGCAGATTGTATGCTGGACTAGATACATTGGGGAAATTAGCTCAAGAACACAAACTAACTTTAAGTATAAATAATATAAGTTTTATTTTACCTAAAAATAATTACAGAAAGAAAGGATTAGTTGGAGCATAATCCTTAAGTTTGGACTGGAAACTTATTCCCTTATGATTCATAATTGCAGTGATAGAGCAAGAGATGGTTTGCCAAATAAGGAGCAGGAAGGGCACTAGGGTAATGGTGGGGCAGCATTTGGAGGCCCATTCGTGAGGCGGGACGCTCAAGTTTCAGTGGGGTAGGCTTGGCCACATGAGGAGCAGAACAGACAGATTTAGAGTGATATAGGAGGAGAGAGAGAGTTGGTGAGTATATTCACCTCTCCTTTTAGTCTGTTGAAGCTGGATTAAAGGGCGATAATTGGTTGCTGCGGTTGGGATGCCTGGCTCAGGACGCCTTGGCAAAATGCCCTTAGTTCTTAGCTTGGCCACAGGAGAGGTAAACTGCTGAGCTCAAAGCCAACAACTTGTAACAATCACGCTACTTACTCCCACTATGAGACATAAGCCTCCCTGTAGCCAAGTCACAAAGGTCTACAGTCCCAATATTGTGACTGCACACATAGAGTGGAAGTTCCTCCAAGGAACCCAGGCAAGAATACAAACTCCCAGCATGTTGGGCAGCACCACTGAAATAGAGATTGCCTAAATGTACCAATGTGTGCTTCATATGGAGTGAAGTTCTATCTGGATAGACAGTGTATCAAGGTAGTGCAAGCAAAGAGGAAAGCTTTGAGTTTGGAAATACTAGTTTTTATCCAGAGTAAGGACAGATGCCAGGAGCAGACCAGAAAGAATGGTCAGCATGCCAGCTGGATCCCAGGAGAATCGCAATTTAACACAGCAGAATGTCTGTCCTATGATCACAACTGTGCGGCTGAACTCAAGGGTAGTTTTAGAGTACAGATGGAAACACAAAAGCGATCATTACCCTGAGTGTGCATGGGGTGGGGTTAAACAAAAGATTCAATAGCTTGGTTCCTGGAATAAATAAAAAACCTCTTTAGTTCCCATGCTTTGCTTGCTAACAAAAGGCAACTCCTATTGGTTCAATTCTAGTAGAGCAGGGGTGGGTAGAAGGTAGATCTCTAGATGTTTGGGACTTCAACTCCCAGAATCCCCTGCCAGCATGGCTAATGGTCTGGAATGCTGGGGGCTGAAGTCCAAAAAATCTGGAGATCTACTTTCTACCAATCCCTGTAGTAGAGGACACGTGGGTCATGAACTTTTAAGTACATCAGCTGCTAGTAACGCACACCCCGGTTTTGCTTGTAACTGTCCTGAGTGTCTTGATCAATGAGCCTCCCTGACCAATGTAGATACTTTTAAAAGGTAACAGTGAGTAGCAGCCTAGTAAGTGATTATTCAGATAAATTACTTAAGATTTTCACTACAGTAAAATGTAATCCAATTTGCCTTGATTTCAAAGAGTGAACTTCCTTTGTGTCTTTCAATATAACATGGTGTGTATTTTCTATTACTGCTCAGTCTCTAGCCAGTATCATTCAGGTTACTCTAGTTTAGATAGTCCCTGAGGTTTTGGGCATACGAAAACTTTGAAAAACACATTAGGAATGTGACCTATTTGCCATGCAAAAGCACACATATGGACTGCAGCTTGAGTCCCCCGCCCCTTCCACTTTTTGTGTGTGCCAAAAATGACTGCATTACTATATTTTGGATTTGAACAAGCTTTGTGTTTGATCTCTCCACTTTTGTTTTGACTAGGAAATATGTATTTAAATCTTCCTAATCCAAACATCTATGTCTTCAGTAACACCCAAGTTATTTTCATCATTTTAACAACAGAATTATTCCTGGTCATTTTTTCTCTAATTAAAAGGCTACGATTATTCTTATGTCAAGGTTGGCAGAAATTGATTTACAAAGTGTCCAGGATTTTAAATGACTAGAGCTAGTGCTAAAGAAAATAAAAGAGTTGATGTGCAGTGTACAAACAGCGTGACCGTATGTGTATCTGAAAAACGGTATCTGCCAGTGTATGTTAATTATTGTCAGCCTGACAGATTTCTGTTCCTGGTTGGCAACATAGTTCACATGTTTTAGCATTACATGAGTGAGCTATGGACTAGCATACTCCCCACTTCTTTTTTGTACACTCAGATTCCCTCCCTGATATCTGTATGGTGCAACTCCCCCCTCCCCCAATTATGTCTTGGGATTTGCCTCAAAGAAAAGTACTTCTAGGGGATTGAGGAGACCAAAGAATTGGGGCAGGGGGGGCTGTCTATGACCAACATTCTTTAAAAACATGTGTGATAAGAGTTCAGGTCAGATGTAAGCAATGGGGTGCAATGCAGTTCCAAGTATCACGTTTGCTCCTGAATCTGCACTTGTAATCACATGTCTTAGAGTTCATTTTAGGGTGGGAATCTGGTCTTCGATGTTACACAAGGAGAAGGTTGAGTAATTCTTGTGTCTGCAAAAACTACTTGCAATGTAATGTCTGCAATTGGCTCTAAAAAGAAACACGGTTAATGAAAAATCAACCGAATATTTCAGGAAAACAGTCTTCAGTGCTAAAGACTATAAAAAATTAACGTAAAATTGATATAATGAACAAGGACCAAGTATTTTTCTTTTAAACACCTTGGAGAACTCCAGGGAAGCCACAGTAAAAAAAAAAAGAAAAAAGAAAAAAAAAGATAAACAGTAATTTAGAATTCTTATTAAATCATACTCCAAATTCAGGAGAATTTTTGAAGCTGCTGTGTGTGTGTTGGAGGGGCGTGTGTGTGGCAGGGAGTTGAGAAATGTCAACCAATGACAACATGTTAAATATATATATAACTAAGAGGTAGAACTCTTATTTTGGTTTTGGAATATGTCCAGAGCCATGATATGACATTCTTGACATGTTTAAACCAATATTACCCCTATGCAGTGAAGCAGCTGCTCCTAATAAAGGGCTAAATATTTTATTTATATCATACATTATACATATTTATTGTATAACCAAAAATAATATCTCAATATCATACTCTGTAATCGAGTGTGTTTACTATAATGTGCAATGTCTTGGGAGGTTTAAAATCCAAAGCCTTGCTTTTTTAAAAGTCCTTGCAGCATGGGGAACTTCCAATGGCATGCTGTGCTTATGTTACTTAGTCTGCAAAATGTACTAAATGCATTAGTACATTCTCAGAGTGTTCCCAAACATGTTTCACATATTCTTGTCTGAAAGAACAAAAATAGTGCTATGAAGTGGTGAAAGCATACAAACAATAAATAGACTGATTAAATCTTGACTGGGCCATGCCTAAGGTGTGGTTCATATTCTCTTTACATTATATTTCCTAATATTCTTAGAGCAGAACTAGACATCTCTGTTTATTAAACATATGCTTTCCAGTTTGGCTATAAAGCGGGAGTGGAGAGTCTTACATTTATCACTAAATAGAGCCCACGGGGATAGAAGCAGAGTCCGCTGCTTTTTTTTTTTAATGGAGAGCTACCGAATTATCTTTAATCAACATATTCTAGCCCGGGGTGGGCAGCCTTTGTAGGTCCAAGGGTCAATTTACCCCCCCCCCAAGCCTACTGAGGGCTACACCCCTCCCTGGAACTGCTGCCACTGATTTTGCCATTGAAATTTGGCAGCATGGCAGCTCCCTAAGCACCTTGATTTAAAGTAAAATGTACCCCTTTTTTTTAGCATGCCTCCGAATTTCGGCAGCAAGCCACCATTTTTTTTGCCACTACGGCAAATTCAGCACCAGCGGGGGGGGGGGGTCTACAAAAAAAGGGTAAGAGTGGCATGTGTTGCCTACTTCCTGCCCATCCCTGCTCTAGCCTTAGTTTTTTTTCTGTATTACAAGGTCACATTTGATTTTGGGTTATATCCAAATTTATGCCAGTAGAAAAATTACAAGACTTGGTGTTGTTCCACTAGTGGTTGCATAACTGCTAGCAGAACAACTAGCACAACTAGCTCAAGCAACACCTAGGGTAATGAAGTCATAATGAATTGTGAAAGACCTGAAGCAAGTGGAATTAAGGTATTGATTTGACACTTGCTCAGGGATGAAAATGGGTTTTTCACAAATGGCAGAAGCTTTGCAGTAGTGGAATGATACCACTAGATACAACCCATTGGCTGCATTCAAACAACATGAGAACCCACACTCAAGGTTGAGTGTGGGTTGTTGTTGGACTGTGGGTTATTGTTGAATCACGGGTGGTGGTTGTGTGAACCCAGCCATGCTAACAAACCATGGTTTGTTAACCACAAACAACCCACCAAGGGACCCCATGGTTTGTTGCTGGGTTGTGAACTGTGGGTTGTCATGTTGTGTGAACTCGGTCATTGACCTGGTTCACATGATCATCTCAGCCCACTGTGGGTTACGGAGTGTGCAGGTGGCACATTGGCAATCCAAGCAGCCGCTGATTTCTCGTTATGTGCAAACCTGATGAGGGTGGGTTGTTGGGGTGGTTGATGAGCCACCCAGAACCCATGGACAGTGTTAGGGTTCATGGAATCATAGAATAATAGGGTCGGAAGGGGCCTATAAGACCATCAAGTCTAACTGCCTGCTCAATGCAGGAATCCAAGTCAGAGCATCCCGGACAAGTGGCTGCCCAGCTTCATCTTGAATGCCTCCAGTATGGGAGAGCCCACCACCTCCCTAAGTAATTGGTTCCATTGTTGTATTGCTCTAACAGTCAGGAAGTTTTTCCTGATGTTCAGCTGGAATCTGGCTTCCTGTAACTTGAGCGCATCATTCCGTGTCCTGCATTGCAGGATGATTGAGAAGAGATCCTGGCCTTCCTCTCTGTGACAGCCTTTCAAGTACTTGAAGAGTGCTATCCTATCTCCCCTCAGTCTTCTCTTCTCAAGGCTAAACATGACCAGTTCTTTCAGTCTCTCCTCATAGTGCTTTGTTTCCAGTCCCCTGATCAGCTTTGTTGCCCTCCTCTGAACCCTCTCTAGCTCGTCTGCACCATCCTTAAAGTGTGGTGCCCATAACTGGACACAGTACTGGAGATGAGGCCTAACCAGTGCTGAGTAGAGGGGAACTAGTACTTCCCGGGATTTGGAAGCTATACTTCTATTAATGCAGCCCAAAATAGCATTTACCATTTTTTGAAGCCACATCACATTGTTGGTTCATATTCAGCTTGTGATCGACAACAATTCCAAGATCCTTCTCGCTTGTAGTATTGTTGAGCCAAGTATCCCCCATCTTGTAACTGTGCATTTGGTTTCCTTTTCCTAGGTGCAGAACTTGGCATTTATCCCTATTAAATGTCATTCTGTTTTCTGCCCAGCGCTCCAGCCTGTCAAGATCACTTTGAATTTTGTTTCTGTCTTACAGGGTATTAGCTATTCCGCCCAATTTTGTGTCATCTCCAGATCTGATCAGCATTCCCTGCACCTCCTCATCCAAGTAATTAATAAAAATGTTGAAGAGCACTGGGCCCAGGACTGAGCTCCGTGGTACCTTGCTCGCTACCTCTCCCCAGTTGGAGAAGATCCCATTGATTGAGTCTGATTCTGTAGCCAGCTGTGAAACCACCTGATAGTTGTTTCATCTAGCCCACTTTGAGCTAGTTTGCTCATCAGGATATCATGGGGCACTTTGTCGAAAGCTTTGCTGATGTCAAGATATATTATGTCCACAGCATTCCCACAGTCCACTAGGGAGGTTACCTGATCAAAAAATGAGATCAGATTCGTCTGGCAGGATTTGTTCTTGACAAATCCATGTTGGCTTTGAGTAATCACTGCATTGTTTTCAAGGTGCTTACAGATGGATTGCTTAAAATCTGCTCCAGAATTTTCCAAGGGATTAATGACAGACTGACTCTTCTGTACTTCCCAGGTTCCTCCTTTTTGCCCTTTTTGGAGATAGGGAAAACATTACTCCTCCTCCAGTCATCTGGCACTTCACCCATCCTCCAGGATTTCTCATAATAGGCAGTGGTTCTGAGAGCTCTTCTGCCAGTTCCTTTACTACTTACTCTAGGATGCAGTTCATCTGGCTCTGGAGATTTGAACTCATTCAAAGTAATTAGACGTTCCTTGACCATATGCCTATCAAGCTGCAATCCCGCCCCTTCAGCCTGTACTTCGCCTTTGCCAGGGGGGTCATAGACCCTCTTTTGGGAGAAGACTGAGCCAAAGTAGGAACTGAGCACTTCTGCCTTTTCTTTGTCATCTGTTATCATTTTGCCATCCTTATTTAATAGCTGAACCACCATTTCTTTCCTCTGCCTTTTACTATGAACGTAGCTGAAGAAAGCCTTTTTGTTGTTTTTAGCATCCCTCGCTAACCTCAGCTCGTTCTTAGCTTTAGCCTTCCTTACGCCACCCCTGCAATTCTGTGCTACCTGCCTATACTCTTCCTTTGTTGCTTGTCCTTCCTTCCACTTCCTATATGTGTGCTTTTTTCTTTTCAGGTCATCTCTAAGCTTTTTTGTGAAGCCACGTTGGCTTCTTCTGTTGTCTTCCACCTTTTTTCTTGTTGGAATTGTTTGTAATTGTGCCTTGAGAATTTCCTTTTTTAAAAACTCTCACCCATCTTGGATTCCTTTTCTCGTTAGAGTCGCTTGCCATGGGACCTTATTTATCATTGTTCTGAGTTTATTAAAATTGGCTTTCCTAAAATCCAGGGTATGCGTTTGGCTACACTTGGCTTTTGTTTCCTATAGAACCAAGAGCTCAAGTATAATGTGGTCACTTTCTCCCGGAGTTCCCATAACTGCTACTTGATCCACTAAGTCATCTCTGTTGGTAAGGATCAAGTCCAGGATAGCCGATCCCCTAGTTCCTTCCTGTACTTTCTGTAGGAGGAAGTTATCTGCAACACAAGTCAGGAATTTCTTAGAGGGGCCATGTTTTGCAGAATTTGTCTCCCAACAAATATTGCGGAAATTGAAGCCCCCCCCCATTACTACTACATCATGCTTCCTTGAAACATTGGCAGTTTGCTTTTCAAAAGTGTCATCCTCGTCTTCTCCATGATTGGGTGGCCAGTAGTAGACTCCGACCACTATGTTCCTTTTATTCTTTGCTCCTTTTATTTTAACCTAGATGCTCTCGATGGAGCTACCAAGCTCCTCCTCCTGTATTTCTGTGCAGAGATATGTATTTTTAACATACAGTGCAACTCCACCTCCTTTTCTGTTCTTCCTTTTCCTTTTGAACAAGTTATATCCTTCAATTTCTGTATTCCAGTCATGGGAGTCATCCTACCAAGTCTCAGTTACACCTATCAAGTCATAATTTCCCTCTTGTATTAAAAGTTCAAGTTTGTTCTGTTTGTTTCCCATATTCTAGGCATTAGTATATAGACATCAAAGACCATGTGCTTCATAGTCTGGCTTTCTTCCTACATGTTTGTGAAGACTTTTATTGGGCGCTATTAGAGCTGTTCTCTCCATTGCGATGCAGGGGCCTTCATCCATTGTTACTCCCAACTTTATGTCTCCCTTCCCCATAGGATTCAGTTTAAAGCCCTCCTGATGAAGTTCTTCATGCTGTGGCCAAACACATTCTTCCCAGCCTTTGTGAGGTGCAATCCGTCCCTTGCCAACAGCCCATCTTCCAAGAAGTATAGCCCATGGTCCCAGAATCCAAATCTCACGCGTCAGCACCACCTTCGTTGCCATTCATTCACCTGGAGTATTTTTCTTTCCCTTTCTATCCTTCTTCTAACTACTGGAAGGATGGATGAGAAAACTATCTGGGCCCCAAAGTTCTTCAGTTTCCTTCCCTCCCAAAGCTTCAAAGTCTGACGTGATTTCTTCGTAGCTGCGCTTGGCGGTATCATTTTCCCACATGGATGAGAAGAAAGGGATACCTGTCAGTGGGCTTTATGAGTGCAGGCAACCCTTCAGTCACGTCTCTAATCTGTCCTCCCAGGAGACAGCATACTTGGCGAGTCCATGGGTCTTTGCGACATATTTGGGTTTTGATCCCATGCAGCAAGGAGTCTCCCACGACTACTACTCTTCTCTTGTTGTTGTAGGCCTTGGTTTCATTGCCTCTGCTTGACTGACCTTCAGCCTCTTGCTCACTCTCATGCAGGTTCCCCTGTAATTCTTACTCTGCAGGCTGTCCTCCAGTCTCATCCTTAAGTACCTGGAAATGGTTCCATAGTTCCACTGCTTCCACTGGAGTAGGGTGGCTTCTAGTTCTTCTGCTTCTGTCACCCTTTTCCAAGGAGTATCCTCTACTTCATTTTTCCTCAGCTCAGCATTTCCCTCTTCTGCCCCAGCTTGCTGTTGCTCTTCTAGCTTCTGTTCTTCACTTTGCTGCTGTAGTTCCACCATTCTGTCCAAGAGCTCTTTGTGTTCTCTTATTCCCTGGAGGGTCAACACTCACCGCTCCAGTCCTCTTACTTTTTCTTCCAACAGCGTGATCAACTTGCACTTGTTGCCCGTGTAGGCCATGTTGTTTTCAGGCAAGAAAAGAAACATTGCACATACCTTGCAGGTCACCACCACTGAAGAGTCTTTTTATAGATTCATAGAATCATAGAATAGTAGGGTTGGAAGGGGCCTACAAGACCATTGAGGCCAACCCTCTGCTCAATGCAGGAATCCAAGTCAAAGCATCCCTGACAAGTGGCTGTCCAGCTTCATCTTGAATGCCTCCAGTGTGGGAGAGCCCACCACCTCCCTAGGGAATTGGTTCCATTGTGGTATTGCTCTAACAGTCAGGAAGTTTTTCCTGATATTCAGCCAGAATCTGGATTCCTGTAACTTCCTTCCATAGTCTCTATTCCCTTTTTGTTTCTAGCTTTCCAATTGTACTGGAATAGCCTGTGCTTTGCCTTCTATTTACTGGAGGTTAAAAACAGAGTCCCACTGGTATGGAAGTGTGTGTTAACAAGAAAAAGAAATTAAAAAAAGAATTGTTGTGGGTAGCTTGTCAACCACCCTAGCAACCCACCCTCGCATGGTTCACATGCAACAAGAAAGTATGGTGTGCCCCCGCTACATCCTGAATATTCAAAATGGCAACCAAAGTTTACCCATGGTGACTGTTATGTGTGAACCTGGTCATTGTCTTGAAGCCCATCTGTTCTATGTCCTGCTAGGATCTGCGAAATACCAGTTTGCAAACCATTGTGTCATAGCTACCAATTGTGTTGCTTTAAAGGAAAATTTGAAACTATCATAGAAGTCACACTCTTTCAGCCAACGTTGAAGTATTTTATTCGATTATGTATCAGAAGCAGAAGAGAAAAATAAGTTGGGATACTCATCCCTCACTCAGTGGCCATAGGTTCTGGGTGGTTTGTTAACCACCCTAACCAACCACCCTCACCAGGTTCGAATGTTACAACAAGCTGTGCTGGTGAGGGTGTACATCGAGCTGGCACGCAATTGGGACGGGCAGGATGATTAACAAGCTACCATGGCTTATTAACCTTCTTGCAGTCATGTGAACCTGAACAGTAACTGCAGTCCTATCCTATTACAATAAGCCTACATTTTTTCGTAACTTTTAAAGTTTAAATTTAATTTGATGAACCAGCAGGCATAATTTTTTAAGAAATTCTTTCAGGCATTAGCTTTTTGTCTTAAATCTGAGATATTTAATTGGAGGAGTGTCATTTTCTGAAGTATATTATCATACTCCATAAGATTCTTTTGGATTACCTATTTAGTCCAAGGAGTTCTGACTTAATTTATTTGCTTTTTCATACTACTGCCAAAAAGTGACTTGGTTTGTGTGTGTGTGTGTGTTACATTTATATTTGCTACATCAGGCAAGGCTTTAGCCATTTTAACCATAAAAACTCACTTTGGTAACTTTTGACATGTCTTCCTAATTATTTACTTTCTCTTGCAGATAAATTTGCGCCTCATTTTGGTAAGTGGAAAAACAAAGGAGTTCTTGTTCTCGCCAAATGATTCGGCGGCAGACATTGCAAAACATGTATATGATAACTGGCCAATGGGTAAGTAATCTTTGTAAACCGCCCAGAGAGCTTCGGCTGTTGGGCGGTATAGAAATGTTAATAATAACAACAACAACAACAACAACACGTTTTAAAGGCTTTTTTTTTTTTTTACTACTGTCAGTACTCTAGATCTGTTCTATGGGATGGAGAGAGAGGGGATACCTTCCTCAAATGCAGAAAGCTTTGAAATGTCGAAATATGATATGTTCAGTATCGACCCTCTGTGTGCTTTTATCTCTGCATCATCCCATCTCATCCTTCCCCCCACCCCTCTTATTTAATTTTTCTAATGCACAATATCACTGGGCTGCTAATATAGGATAAAGTAGGGTGAGACTATGTGTTGTGTCCAGTGTTAGTCTTACTTAGAGTAGACCCATTGAAATGAATGGGACCTAAGTTAGACTGACATTTGATATGTTGGATAATTTTACGTTGGAATTACTTATTTGGGAAACTTAAATTTTGAAATTTGAGCTGGAGGGGAAATGACTGTGAGGAAGCTGAAGGAGAAATGTTAAAACATATCTCCATATGGCCATTGCACCTCCCTTGAAATAGTCCCCTCCTAATGCTGCTTGACAGCAGAAAAGTGGCAGCCAGGTTTTCCAAACTCAAGTTGACTGCCAAGCATATAGTTTTGGCTATAGGAAGTTGGTGTGCCTCAAAAAATGGGAATAGTTAGATTCAGATGCTTATGTTTATGTCAGACTTTCAATCCTGCATCCCATTATGCATGCATACGTCCCTGAAGTCAATGGGACTAAGTACATGAAACTGACCTTGTGACTGAACTGCTTTGAAGTGGTATTAGCAATGTTCATGTAGTTCTCTCTGCTGGGCTTAACTATAATTAAGGAACGTGATAGCACTGCCATTACAAACATTTATTTAAAAGATTTATATACTACCTCTATGATTAATCATTGTTAACGAGGCTTACAAAAAGCAATTAAGGGACCAATCCTATGGCCGCTAGTCAGCGGCTAGACAGCCAAAGGATATGTGGTTTTCTGGGAACCGACCTTGGAGCACGGGCTCCAAGGTCTGTTCCTGGAGAACTGACCTTTCCCCCCTTCCACGCTGCCTCGCAGACAGTGTGGAATGGCTCCACGCTCCGCGCTTGGAAGAGGAGCACGGAGCGGCCAAAATGGGGCATTCCAGGGGGCGTTCTGGGGCAGGGAAGGCAAAAATGCCAGTATGACACATCCTATGTGTTGTCCGGCAGCCTCCTCCCCTGCTCTACCTTCCTGTGGCTAGACAGCTGAAATCAGCTGTCTAGCTGCAAATGCAGGGCAGGAGAAGCGCGAAGGGAATGATCCCTTCTGTGCTTCTCCTGCCCTGCATTGGGTAGGCGGTTGCCTCCGTGTTTGGAGGTGGCCACCTATCCCCATAGGATTGCGCCCTAAAACAACAATAAAATGTGAAAGCAACATTAAAAATAGATTCTATAAAATTGGAAGGCTAAAACAGTAGGAGAAGTAGTAAAATAATACAGTAAACTATAAATAAATGAGCACATTAACATTTCTGATTATTTAGATGAGCCTGGGCAAATAAGAAGAACTTAGCCTGGCACCTGAGGCTCATCAACCTGGGTGCCTGGTGTGTAGCCTTGGGAAGTGTATTGCATAGCCAGGGTGTCTCCCCAGATAGGTACTTTCTTTCACTGCCATCTAACCTCTTAGAAGGACCTCTGACAATATTAACAGATGAGCAGGATCTTTTGGGAGTATACAGTCCTTAAGACATCCAGGTCCAAAGCCAGATAGAGGGTAAGACAGCACTTTTGAGTTGTGCCCAGAAGTCAGAGATGTTGTCTTAAAACAGGTGACATGTTGCAACCAGCCAATTCTGGTCAGTAGTCGTGTTGTCATATTTTGAACCAGTAGCTTCTGAGTGGTCTTCAAAGGCAGCCTCATGTATAACACATTTGCAGTAGTCGAACCTGGGTGTTAGCAGGACATGGATAATAGTGCCCAGGAGGAGTGTAGCTGGTGCAGCAGCCTCAGCTGCTAAAAGGCACTTTGTATTGCAGATATAACTTGATATAACTTGATAAATATATCTGTAGAGCAGGAATGGGGAACCTCTCAGCCCCCATCCTGCCCAATGTCTTCTCTGCCTTATCTCTGATCGGAGATGAGACAGTTTCCCTGCCTCCCTGCCCACACTGCATTTTGGCCTTTCAGAAGCTCCATTGGTGCCAGTGTAGGGGCCCCTCTCCAACATTCCAGTCCAGTGATATCACAAGCTGCTGAGAGATGCTGGGGAAGTAGCAAGGTTGCACTTCCCCTGTTGTCCTACCAGTTTAAGTCATCCAGCTGAATGATCTTGGGGGGCAATCCTATGCATGTTTAGGCAGAAAAAAGTCCTACAACTCCCACTGCAGGTCTTTTTTCTGACTAAACATACATAGGATTGTGCCCTAAGGTAGTTTCAGTGCCAAACCTGTTTCAGAAGCTGATTTATGCTAGCCAAGCTTCTAGTATAAACTGGTTTTGAAGCCTGGTTAGCATTAACCATAGTGTAGACTGTGTGTATATGGCATAAATATATGAGAATATAAACTCTTCCCCATCTATGAAAGCAGAAGTCAGAGTGCTGATTTTCCATCTAATACAAAGTTCTGCACTAGTACAGTGATAAGCACAGAGTACAGGCATCCTTTCCTTGTCATATAGAGAACAGTGGCTGCAATCCACAGCCTGGGGTCCTGTTGCAAATAACACTTGATGAGCATGTGGGAGCTCTTTCCCCTTTTGTAGCCAGCACTGAAGATACTCTGCATGCATACAGCCATCTCACTGTGCTGCTTAGAAATAGATTTTCATCGAGATTGAAGCCCTGTTGCATGAGCAGGGTGCTGCATGCATGTCTCTGGATCCAATTCCATGAAATACAATTTTAAAAAATTGTTACTCTTTAGGTATTAATATAATAAACGTGCAAAGTCCATGGCTTTATTTTAGTCACTATGTCAATTTTAGGCTTCCCTCTTATTTTGAGCAGGGAAAAAAAGAATGTAGCAGATTATTATACACTTATTCAAAATCTTAGTTTTTGCTTTTGTGGTTTGTTAGAAATGACTTTTCTTGAGTGCATTCTCAATATGTTTAACATTATGGCTTCCATTTTTCTAAATGCTGGTATCCCGAATTTGATTGGGCAGTGTAGGTTCTACAGTTAAATGTATGGCAGGCAAGCAAAGCTATGCTGTTTTTACTTGCATTACATGCAGACTGACATGCATGTAATTATGCTTATGTTAAACTGTACATAAAGGGTCCAGCTACCTTGAGGTGCTAATGAGGCAGGGAATAAATGGAGACATAAACATAAGCAAGATAATGAATGGACTTGACAATCCTTTTGCTGCTTTTTTTCAGATTGGGAAGAAGAGCAAGTGAGCAGTCCAAATATTCTCAGACTTATTTATCAAGGACGGTTTCTTCATGGCAATGTGACACTAGGAGGTAATAAAAGAAATTGAGTTATGGAGACCTTACTTCTGTGGTTTATCTTAGGCTGATCTATAAAATGCAAAAAAAAAAAGGATTTCACTAGGGTAGCTTGTTCTAGATAACTGAGCATGATGGAATGTTAAAATTTTTGGTTTTGTTGATTTCACTTACGGAGTTTAACTGATGCTTTTGTTGAAATTGGCGGAACTTAAACATTCTCTTTAGAATGTGATCCAGCCAATGTTTTGAATTAAGATTGCAATGACATACAATTGAATGCTATTTTGCAGCCAGTATTGGTAAAGATCAGTGTTAATGTTTTAGAGGTTGAAGGGGTTTTCAACTGTAGTGGTCTCCTGTATGTCACTTCTATATTTACTCTTCACGTAATAATTACTGCAGTAAGTATCATCTTGCAAACTAAAGTACCTGTAGTAATTAGTAATTCTATTGAAAATTTTAAAAGGAATGCTATAATTTGAGTTCAGTTTTTGTATGCCACTACACTGCATACCATTTTTAGAATCTATATTCCAAATATTATGGGGATTGCATAACAGTGCCCTGAATCTTGGCACTGTGGGAGACACTGAGAACTGGAGTACAAGGAAGCTTTCTTGCTATGTCTAGCATAGCCTTGAGGACTATTAGTCATACAAGAACTAAATGGCTATGGCCTCTCTTGAAGTAGAAAAGCAGTTCAATTGTGCCCCCTTGTGGCATGTTTTTCTTTACTGATTTTTACTGTGTCATGTTGTGTCGTCTCAGTTCTTGTCATCTTACTCTGGGACATCATAAAAATTGTTATTTACTATAGTGTTCATATTGATGTTAATAAAATCTCAGGTGGAATATAAATTGTTGTATTTGGATGTGGGTGTATACACCTGGAGGTTTGTATACATATACAAACTTTTGTTCTGGCTTGCTCAAGATTAATTCCCCTAACCAGACAAGTTGAGGTAATTGCCTCTCTTTAAATCTTTACCTTCTCTCCCACCTACCCATCCCAAGAGTATGTTAATTTTCTGGATCACATTCTAAGCTGAGAATGTTAAGTTCCACCAATTTCAACAAGAGCATCATCAGTTAATTTAGACTGGGTTACCAAGTGGTCCTGAAATAGTAAACACAACGTAGTTTATTTTACCTATTTATTTATTTGAAGGGTATTTATCTTCAGCCAAAAAAGGCTGCTAGTGTGGGTTACAAAGATAAATAGGACAATTCCTGCCCTTGGGTTTACAATCTAAAAGACATGACACAGAAGGAAACAGGATTGAGACAGAAGAGGAAAAAAGCAAACTCAGGCACTAGTTCTTAGTCACAATGTTCTTATAATGACCAGCTGGAATGGAAAATAGTTCCTGGAGAGGAGGAGCCAATAGTTGCTTATCTCTCACTAGAGCTGATGGCGTGGCTTTGCTTCCCTTCACTCCCTCTACCACGGACTACACCCTGCTAGGTGAGGGAGGAAAGAGCCTGGTGGAGGTGGCTTCTCAACAGAACTGATGGTGGCCCTGTTTCTTTTCACTCCCTCTGCTACAACCTCTCAGGATGTTGATTATTCAGCACTGGCAGAAACTGAAGATTTAAGAATAACAACTTATTATATATGATATTGTTGTTGTTCAGTCGTTCAGTCGTGTCCGACTCTTCGTGACCCCATGAACCATAGCATGCCAGGCCTTCCTGTCCTGCACTCTCTCCCGGAGCATGCTCAAGTCCATATTCATTGCATCAGTGATGCTATCTAGCCATCTCATCCTCTGCCGTCCCCTTCTCCTTTTGCCCTCAGTCTTTCCCAGCATCAGGGTCTTTTCCAGAGTTTTTTCTTTGCATTAGGTGGCCAAAATATTTGAGCTTCAGCTTCAGTATCTGTCCTTCCAATGAGCACTCAGGGTTGATTTCCTTTAGGATGGATTGATTTGACCTCCTTGCAGTCCAGGGAACTCGTAAGAGTCTTCTCCAGCACCACAGTTCGAAAGCATCAATTCTTCAGCGCTCAGCCTTCCTTATAGTCCAGCTCTCACAGCCATACGTTACTACTGGGAAAACCATAGCTTTGATTAGACAGACCTTTGTCGGCAAGATGATGTCTCTGCTTCTTACTATGCTGTCTAGGTTTGCCATAGCTTTCCTCCAAGGAGCAAGCGTCTTTTAATTTCATGGCTACAGTCACCGTCTGCAGTGAACTTGGAGCCCAAGAAAATGAAATCTGTCACTGCTTCCATTTCTTCCCCTTCCATATGCCAGGAAGTGATGGGGCCAGATGCCATGATCTTCGTTTTTTTAATGTTGAGTTTCAAACCAGCTTTTGCACTCTCCTCTTTCACCCTCAACAAGAGGCTCTTTAGATCCTCTTCACTTTCTATATATGATATTGGTTAGACTCATATCTGGTGTATAAATAGAAGATTATATTGAGTTAACTAAATTATGTGGCACTCTCCCAAAGGATTTAAATAAGATTGATCAAGTGAGCACAACAGAATTTGGGTAGGGGATGAGTTGAAAGACCAGTTCTTGTAATGGGCAGTTGGAGAGAGAGGAGAGAGATGTGAGGAGAAATGGGTAGGGTGGGGAGTGAAAGGGAAATGTCTCAACTCCCTGATGGCATGTTCCAGTGCAGGATAAAGGCCATTTCAACAGAGTGAGGTGATGCAGCTTTTCCTGGCCTGTACTACCACAGGTTGCAGGTGAGGGGCTAAATATGTGAATGCTCCTGCACAAAAAATAGGCTGTGAGAGAAAAGACCAGGAGTGTCTTCTACCAGCTCAGGCTTGTATACCAGCTGCAGCACTATCTGGAGCAGCTGGACCTGGTCTCAGTTACCCATGCACTAGTTACCTCCAAGCTGGACTACTCTACTGCACTTTATGTGAGGTTGCCTTTGAAGATGATTAAGAAACTTCAGTTGGTGCAAAATGCTGCTGCTGGGAGGCTGATAGAGGCCAGAAAGTCTGAACATGTAACACCATTTTTGCACTGGTTGCATGGTTACCAGTATGTTTCTGGTCCCAGTTCAAGGTGCTGGTGGTAAACTTTAAAGTCCTAAAAATTTTGGGACCAAGGTACCTTATGACCATACCCTAGGTTCTGCTTCAGAGGCCTGCTCATGTGCCTGCTGGTAAAATATGGTTGGGTTGGTGAGTACAAGAGATAGGGCCTTCTTGGTGATGTTCCATAGTTGTGGAACTCTCTTCTGGTTGACTTATGCTTGGCTGCTTTGGTACAGGCCTTTTTGAGGGCCCTGAAAACTTCTCTTTGCTGTCTTCCCTTAAGAGCATGGATGGCGTGTGTGTTTGACATCAGTTTTGTCATAGTAACTGTGCACTTATCTGATGTGCTTAATGTTTAAAGTGTCATTTCTGTGTACATGGCTATGCAACAGATTGGCCTTAAAGCATCTTATAAATACTTGGAAGAAATCAGTTCTTCTCAGGGATGGTTTTCTACATGCAGGTTGCTTCTTGGCGCCCATTCAGACATTCGTATGAATTGACCGTCAGACATGAACCTTTAAAAAACATTGTGATCAGTGTAGAAAACACTTAGGTTGCAATCCTGTACATGCTCACCTGGGAGTAAGCCCCACTGAACTCAATGGGACTTACTTCGGAGTATATTCATATAGGATTGTGCTGTTAGCCATTCAGAAAAGTATTGTGTTGAAGATATACTTAGTTCTTACCATTTCATCATATGCTGTTAGCAATTTTAGGTTTCTGTTTCTATTTTTGTGTTCCTCTTTTTTGGCTAAAACGAAATACAAACCAAAAAAAAATCTCATGTTCTGATGAAAAGTAAAAGTTTAATACTAATATCTTCCTACTAAATTCTTTTTGCATCCAAAGGAAAGCAAGTAAATGGGAAAAGTAGGATGTCTGCATAGGGTAGAATGCATGTTGTATATATTTTTATGATGCACTGCTTGTAAATGATAAGCAAGGGTTCCCTTGAAATCCTGGATTATTTTGATGTACGAACTGGGCCGCAGAGTATGAAGTGGTTCAGGTTTGCTAAAAAAAAGGTTCAACAAATATTTCAAAATGCTGCTGGGATCCACAGCAACCCCATTAGCATAGGAGGATTTTAATTATCAGTGTCTGTAGTTGGGTTAAACAACTGCTTCAATTTAAGCTTGTGTTAACTGTTCCAAATATATGGGGGACAGGGGTACTTATTTTTCTCTCCCATTTTGCAACTTACATTTGTAAGCTATTCTGAGAGCTTCAACGGAAGAGCAGCTAATAAAAGCAGAATGGTCAATACTGGGAGGCTCTGAAAAGGACTCTAATCTCAACAAAATGATGGCTTTCAATATTCCTTATTCTGTCTGCGTGGATCAAGAGAGGTATTGAAAAACATTTTTTTTCTTTTCACACAGCATTAAAACTTCCCTTTGGCAAGACGACAGTGATGCATTTGGTGGCTAGAGAGACATTGCCAGAGCCAAACTCTCAAGGTAGGGTAAACCGTAGCAAGCGTCTAACTTGGACTTGATGTGGGTGCCCTTTCAAAGTATTTGTGGTTTGGTTGCATACACTTAAGAAGAAAGTATCTAGTCGTGGCTTATAAATATACTATGTTGAAGATAAATCTAGAGGTTTCTGGGTGTGTTTTTTAAAATTATTTTTAGAAATGCTGAATTTAAATTCGCAACTGGAAATATATTTAAGAAATTCATATTCCACTTTTCCAAAAAAGGAGTCACTCAAAGCAGCTTACAAAGTATAAAAAAGCAATAACCAGTTGTTAAAATACATTGACAAGATAAAAGCAGCAGCAAGAACAAAAAAACAACCCAAACTAATAAATAAAATTAACTTCCTATTTTAATGACATATGACCAAAACTTGTAGCGCTGTTGAAATTTATTCTGCTCTGTTTTATCTCTCCTTCTCCCTCACATACATATATAGACACATACACACACACACACACACACACACACACACACTACAATATTTTGTATTAATTGTCTGAAAAAAATGTCTTTGTTGTTCTACAGGTCAGAGAAATCGTGAAAAAACTGGAGAGAGCAATTGCTGTGTGATCCTGTAAAAGCTCTGCTTTATCTGCTACTTGTGATGTAGAATAGTTTTCGTCTTTCATGCCGCTGTACTAGAGGAGACCAACATAGTTTCAAACACCCTTAGGAAGAGCCTATCTGTGAATCCGCTGAACTGAAACATGAACACTGTCACTTTTTTTTTCTTGAACAATGAACACTTTATTTCTACTTTTTAGGTTGTTGAACAAGCTTATTAATACATCTCCAATACATTCTGTCTCCAAGAAAAGGTTAACTATTCTCTTCAACAGGAATCATTTTGCTGCCATAAAATCATCCTTAACCTGAACTTTAACCAATCAAGATTTCTAGATGCAATTTGCACTAAAAATGGTTGACAATATATAGACCTCATCAACAAAAACTCTTTTTAAGTATTTCAAACACAGAGAAATGAATCAGCACTGGAAAATACTATCAGCAGTCTTTTTTCTTAAATAATGGCCAACCTGAAAGGGGAAAAATAACTACTAAGTAAATTCTACCTAAGTCAGCCTTGGTGGCCAAACTGGCACAAAATACTAACTAAAATTGTCTGATGGTAGACATATATATTTTCACTGCTACAAACTATGTGCCTGTACTTTTAAAGCACGCTGCAGAGGGCTGTTGAAACTGATTTTTTTTCATTGACGTGCACTCTTCTGTCATACATTAGTCGAGTGCTTGTTCAGACAGCACAAATAAGTGCAGAGAGTGCATTTCCTAGCCTTAATATGGGAGGGGTAATTTCCTGTAGCTCATAGGCTTTTATTAATGTGCATAAATATTAGAAGACCTCATTTACTAATCAATTTTATGTCTTTGAATATCAGCAATTGATGTTTTTCAATCATTCTTATTCATCTTACCTTAGTGTCCAGTGTCATGCATACTCATTAGTGACTTCAAAGGAATAATTAAAAGAAAAAGGAGAAAAAAGAGAAAACCTCTGCCATATGATGAGTTTTTGTTTGTTTTATGTTATCTGCATTTGGTATTAGTGCTTGCAAATGTATTGGAAATCAAAAGCTGGTTTTTAAAAGCATACATAGTTACATACAATGCCATTCTTTTACTTCATATAATTTTAAAAATCGATAGGCTAAAAAAATTTGCACAGCACTAAAGCATGAGTTAGTTTCATCTAAATCTGTAAAATAAAATAAAAGATTTTATATTTTTTCCACTAGGGAGAAATTCTTCCTAGTTGAAATTACAAATGTGTAGAATATATTTAATAAAAATCTTATAAAAACATGACTATAGAACTTAAATATAGATTGGCGTGTAGAATAATACAACAATAATCCATATAAATAGCTCTAGGCTTTAAAAAAATGCAGGTTGACATTGTGTTCTGTATTTGAGTCCACGGCCCTTACAAATGTTCTGTGTTTTTTGAATGATCAACTTCATTGAAATGTAATCAGGTTATTTTATTCAATGTTATTGCTTTGACAAAATGCTTTATATGCAGTAGGCCTACAAAGATATTGTTCATAATGATCAAAATTAAATTTGTATAGAGCAGAGTTTTAAAACAAAATTGTAAATAGCACTAAACATTTTCTTTCTGCAACCTGTACTGATAGATTCTTCTGTAAACTAAATAAAAGAAGAATATTGTAGTGCACTTGGTTGTGATTTGAGGGCTGTGACCTGACCTCTTTCTGGCATCAGTCTTGGGCTGAGATCCAAGGAATGACTTCAGGTTTACACGGTGAGATTGTAATCCTGCACCCTGTCCTTTCAACAGCAGACTTCCCAGTCATACCACAAGCTTGCATTTTTAAAGTTTGTGTTGTGACAGTAAGGAGCTGCTATTTGGGAAACACAATCCCAAATCTCCCTTGAGCACGTGGAATTAAATGTGTGGTTCTCTGGATCTTGACCTTAAAATACAGACATGCTCGTTCTATGATTTGGGATGTGGGGTGGAGAGTCATTATTTTATCTTGTTATATTTAAAATCGGGGTTTGGGTGAGAAGCCTAAGGTGGTATTATGGACATGTACATTTCTTGTGAGCATCTTGATGCAGCTTGTAGATTATTTTATGCTCTCTTCAAAAAGTAAATTTCAGCTTTTCCTATTGTAGAGAGAGCTTGGAATTATGACAGTAGCACTTCTAAGAAGCTCAAGCAAGTTAGTAAATTAATCACAACTTGTTTTCAGTGAGTTTGAAAGACAATTCCCTTCAGTGGTATCTGCCATTTACTAAGTCCTGTGTGTATGCTGAATGAAAGGATGCTGAATGAAAACTATACAGAGCAGACTTATTGATGTACAGTTCACCTGATACCAAAATCTCAGGGTGGTTTAACAACTATTAATCACAAGATTCACTTGCAGCCTATTCTTGCTTATCCCTAACCACCAAAAGCCCATTTAGAATTAAAAGGTCTTGCATGGCTTCCAGAAGATACCTAATCAGGGTTGAGTGGTATCCATCGAGAAAGCCTCCCTGGATGCTTGGCACACAGATGGTAAGCTTAAGAGGATATTTGTGGTTGATATAGAAAGGGTGTGGTGGAACATAGGGCTGGAGGCAGTCTCTTGGATATACTTGGTCTAAACTGTGAAGGTCTTTGTAAGTCCTCTACCTTGAATTGAACTAAAAAAGCTAGAGGGGAGACACTGCAGAAGGATTTAAATAGCTAACTAATGTTGATTAAAAAAAAAAAACACCACTGGAATTCTACAAGTGAAATTGTGTGTGCATGGTATAAATGTTACAATAAAAAATTTAGCATTTAGTAATTTAGCAGTACATACAGAAGCACACACATTAGGCCAATCATTGGTAATGGTGATTGCTGGGGCTTCCTTGAAGACAGCTTCAATTTCTGTTTGGGAGCATTGTCAGTTAACTCCTTTAGCTTTTATTTCTAAGAAGCTGAGGGCAATGCAGTCTTCCTGCCTGACGTCTTACAGCACAGTCCACATCTATTCAAAAGTAAGTCCCATTGAATTCAATGCAGTTTACTCCCAGGGGATTGCAGCATTGGGATTGCAGCATTAGTTTGAGTTGCTGATAATGATGCTTTGACCAATCAGGGATTGGCTGCCCTTGTTCATTTTCACAGCAATTGTATCTGAAAATTCTGGGAGTACCCAAAATTCTGGGAATTAGTTTGAGGCTGTCAAGAGAAAGAGATCACACAGAGAAGAAATAGAGATCCAAACATATACAATAAATGTACGGAATTCACCAAGTTGATGAGAAAATTTTGCAGCAGCTGATGAATACTGGTTGTAAAAAAGTTTATGAAATGATGAATTAAAGTGGAAATGAAACTCTTTCCTCCTCTACGATTGTCAAGTGATAATTTTTAGTTCATGCCTCATCTGTCTTTAACTGGTTGCGTTTGCATAGTGTAATTTCAGCATAGATGCCTTTTTGGAGAAACTGAAGTGTGAGAAAGTATAATAAGGTATCACATTGTTAGAAGGGGAAAAAATCATCCCATACTATGTCCAGAACCATAGGAGCCTCAAAAATAATCTCAGCTCTACCAGTTAGCATAGCCTTGCTAATTAACCAAGATATAGGGCACAATCCTATGCATGTATAGACAGAAAGAAGTCCTACAATTCTCAGCATTCCTTGGCCAGCATGGCTGGCTGGGGAATACTGGGAGTTTTAGGACTTCTTTCTGTCTAAACATGCACAGGATTGTGCCCTTAGTTGATTAAGCAGCAAGGGTAAAGTTGGGCGGAGAGAAGGGACCATTAGGGCTGTTCAAACATCACGCTAAACCACTCTCAGTGGTTGAGTGTGGGTTGTTTTGAACCATGTAGTGTGGCTTATTTTCTCGAACAAGCCACCTTGAGAACCCATGGTTTGTTGTGTTGTTCACTGCATGGTTAACAAGCCACCCTGGCTGCATTCAGACAACATACTAACTCACGATTCAACAAACAACTTGGTTCAAAAGTATCCACACAGAACCACTGAGTGTGGGTTAGCGTGTTGTGCGAACAGCCCCACCACATCTCTCTTGATTTTCCAAATTGAAGTTTGTAACCCTGCTCCCTCCTGCCCATAGCAAATGCATCTGTTTTGGTGTAAACTACTTATACCTTGAGTGTGAATATGGGATCTATATGGTGGCAGCCCACTATTGGGATGGGAGGAAGAGTGCTCATGGTGTGTGTGCTGCAAATCTTACCTGGGAATGTATTATCAGGCCACATTCCCAGCTGCTTAAAGGCTGGCAGGAAGAGTGGCCTCATTTACAGCAACCAACTGCACTGCTTGTTGGAATTTGGAGTACGCGAGATGCCCAGCATACATGCCTACCTCCTTTTAACCAACCCCCTGCCTCCCAAGTGTGCTGCGCATGTCTTGATAAAGGCTATAACTTTTAACTGGCACAGACTGCAGCTAGTACATGAGCTGGTTGCAACTCTGTACATGTGCTGTCTATGAGTTTGTGAGCTGGGGAGAGGCTGTCAGGCTTCTCCCATTTCATTTCTGATTATACAGTGCATATGAACATATGAAACTGCCATTTATTTATTTATTACTTACTTACTTACTTACTTACTTACTTACTTACTTACATGTCTATACCCCCCAATAGCCACAGCTCTCTGGGCGGTTTACAAAGATTAAAAACATGTTACTATGTCACACCATTGGCCCACCTGGCTCGTCTATGCTGATGAGCCACAGTTAACCAGAATTTCAGACAGGGATCTCCCACCCCTACCTGGAGATGCTGGGGATTGAATGCGGGACTTTCTGCATGCCCAAGTATATGCTGTACCACTGAGCTACAGTCCCAAACCCCTGATGATCCCTAGGAGTCATTGAAAGAACATTTCTTGACATTTGAGATGCTGGGTGGAGAAACTGCTGGTGGCTTGATAAGTACCATAAAACCTCACAATAACAGGAGCTGGTCCTGTGTTCCCAGACGAGCTGGAACCAGGGGGAGGGATGGGTAGTCATTCACTTGGCAATGTATTTCAGCAGTAGCTAATCTTGGAATGGCTGAAGTGCACCATGAAGTGTAACTTGGGGATGTACCAACTCCCCATTTGTAGTATTTGGCTGACTATTAGGAAATGGGATTCAAGCAAAGCAGAGATGGAAGCCAACATAAAGCAATAAAAGATAGGCATGTGCATTGTGCTTGCTTATTTTTTTTGAAGTACGGATCTTATTAATGCTGTCCAATACCACTAGCTAATCAACTCAGGGAGGCCCATTGAGAACTCTTGCCGGGTAGGTCCTGCATGCTCCCCTTTTTAAAGTTGGGATACTGAAGCCAGCAGATGTTCACCCAGTGGCATGGTGCCTCTGATCCTGGAGGTACTGTATTGCCATCATGACTAGTAGCCATTGATAGCCCTCTCGTCCATGAATTTGTCCACCCCTCATCTAAACTAGCAGCCATCAGCACATCTTATGAAGTGAATTCCATAGTTATGCAAGTGGCATCCAAAAAAGAGCACAGTCCTACTGATGTGAGAGACAGGTTTCTTTACATGGTAATTTCCAGGTTGCTGTTTTTGGCTTTTTTAATGGAATACATTTTTACAAACCCACCTTTGAAAGAATGGCCAGTCAACCACGTCAAGGAAGTACAATCCATGTACGCTCGGTACCTCTTGTCCTTTCTGCCTTACGCCTTGTTAAATTACATCATTGTGACCACTGAGTGCCCTCCCATAGGACTCCTGCTGTTTTACAGCACAGAATCAATGATGCTCAGGGAATGAGTCAGTAATGTGTGTCTAATGAGGCTATTCTCTACAAGGCGGCTAATTTAATTCAATCAGGTTATACACAATTGCTGCTGTATTTTAGAGGCAGCGAACCCACTGTTATCTGCCAAAGTAGCAGGGGTGAGCCATGAGCTATCCAGCATGAAACCCAATATACGCATAACTGAAGTGAAAGCAAACCATTGTCTTATAATCAAGAACAGCACGACCCCTTGACACATTTTGAAAGTAATGGAAGGAAATGGAGCCCTGGAAATGTAAGTAAAAAGCTCTTTGTGATCTTCCCAGTCGCTTGGTGTACAAATGCAAATCTAGAGGAAGAATGAGCCAAAGTCAGCAGGACTTGTTCTTTTGCAAAATAAAATTCCATTTTGTCAAGCCATTCTTGTTAAAAAAAAATAAATGGAAAATTCAAGGTGAAGTTTCCTGGGAAATGGGGATCTGGCCATCTTCAAGTGCACCTTTGTATCCAAGGTCTGGCTGATGTAACATCGCCCACGTGGGTGGGCTTGGCTTTGCCGAAGAAATGGTTCTACATACACTGAGCCATTGTTGTAGCAGGTGTGTGCCATTGACTCAATTTGTTAATGGCTTCTAATGTTTAACCTCTTTTTATGGATGTGTCAGGCCTTTCCCTTTCCCTACAGGAATTTTACTCCCTTTTCAGCAGCTGTTTTGAAGACCTTTCACCCCATTTTTCCTATTAAACAGACTATAAGCTAAGAGCTCCAGAATTCTTTTTTCCTTTAAAAGTTCAGTTTGTATAACAAAATGAATTAAAGATAGATGGATATTACAGCTACATGTGATTGCTGAGAAAGGGCAGCTGGCAAATGGCATGAAGCAGATTACAGCACTTCAGAATGGTCATTTTACATCCCTAAAACTACTGCTTTTGCCATTTTCAACCACTCCTCCTTCACCTTCTTTGGTGTTTAAAATATACATGTCTTAACAGATTTACTCAATGAATGTCAAATGAAAAAAAGTTCTGATGAAAAGTTGGTAGCATGGGAGTGTTGACACTGCAACATGTGTACTTGCTGGCCTGGGCCACACGGGGGCAGACTTTAAGTTTGTGGGATCTATTTGATTTTTTTTTTACTAGAACCCAAAGTCGCTGCATCTCTGTGGTGATTCTGCGGTAGACGGGGAGAGGCAAGCGCCCCGCCCACTTAGCTCATCACGCCCTAGAAATGCCAGCTTACAGCACATGCATGGATGGATGTTTCCATTCACAACACAGAGACAATTACAGATGTAGAGAGATCCTGTTATCTTTTGCCTAATTATTGCCATTGGTTACAGTTATGCTGGATGTGTGTATATGATCAAACAGAAAAAGTGGTGCTTAATTGTGTTTGCGGTACCGAAGGTGTCTTCTTTGGAAGATCATGCTCCAATTTTACAAACCCAGAAATATGAAACTTTGGAAAACCCCACCTCCTAAGCCTAGCTTTCCTTCAGATACAAGACTTTTTTTTTTAGTTAGAATAGTAAAACCTGAAGGTAGACATGCAAATGCAAAACTGGATGATGTAGAGCTTGTAATTCCATAGAAGTTGACAATCAGACTTCTCATAAGACTTCAAGTTAGAGAGACTTTGTACGCAGCCCTTGCTGTCCTGTAGATCTACCTGATGTGAGATGGCAAATATATTGATTTTAACACGGCTGGCCCAAGACATTTTGCTGCCTGAGGCAAAGGACAAGATGGTGCCCCTTTCTCAGTTCACATACAGAAGCCAGCTGAACTGGCAGCTGAATCTTACTTCAAGACTGGCTTGCGTGGTGTTGACGGAGGTGTCCCCTGCTTCTGCCACAGCCTCTCAATATTTATTGGCACAGGCAGGAATTTCTGTCTCCCCTCAATTGCGCAGTGCTCAGTGCTCCCCTTGATTATAGAATCATAGAATAGTAGGGTTGGAAGGGGCCTACAAGGCCATCGAGTCCAACCCCCTGCTCAGTGCAGGAATCCAAGTCAGAGCATCCCTGACAGATGGCTGTCCAGCCTAGTCTTGAATGCCTCCAGTGTGGGAGAGCCCACCACCTCCCTAGGTAATTGGTTCCATTGTCGTATTGCTCTAACGGTCAGGAAGTTTTTCCTTATGTTCAGCCGGAATCTGGCTTCCTGTAACTTGAGCCCATTATTCCGTGTCCTGCACTCTGGGATGATCGGGAAGAGATCCTGGCCTTCCTCTCTGTGACAACCTTTCAAGTACTTGAAGAGCGCTATCATATCTCCTCTCAGTCTTCGATTGCTCAGCTGGTGGGTTCTGCTAGTGAACCATTCCCCAGCCACTGCTGCAACCATGTGAATCTGGGCTGGCGCCAGGTTGGAGGGGGCCCTCAGCCAAGTGCCCCTCTGTTGGGCCCTGGCTTATGCTGGTGGGTATCCCCGGTGAGCTTATCTGTTAGGTGCTTGTATTAAATGGTTTGGGGCCCACATACCTGAAGGAGTGCCTACTCCCATGTCCAGGGTGGCCCAAGACATTTTGCTGCCTGAGGTGAAGGACGATAGCACCCTCCTATTTTGTGTACAAACGAGCCAACTGGACTGGTAGTTGAATCTTTGTTCCATGCTGGCGATGGGAGAAGGTAGCAAGCTAGCTTCTGGGGTGCAGGGCAGGCTGCATGGCCCACAGCTCTTTCCTCCTTCCCCCTGCTGCCACCTCCCAGCATCTGCAGCAACTGCCTCACTCTGCCTAATGGTAGGACCGGCCCTGCCAACAGCAAACTGCCTGCACTTTAAGATTTGCGAAAGCCCTTCTCCCTGTGCCTCCCTCAGCTGAGGTGAGGTGGATATCAACAAGGGAGAGGGCTTTTTCAGTGGTGGCACCCCAGTTTTAGAAGGCCTTCTTCCCCAAGGAGGCTCTCCTGGTGCCTACGTCGTTACTCTTTTATAGGTGCCAGACAAAAACATTTTCATTCACCCAGGCATTCTAAATTTTTGCTGCTGCTTTTTTTTTAGTGTTTTATCCACTGCTATTACTCTGGTGGTGTTTTATGAGATATTGTATTATTTATTTAGAGTGCAATCCTATGCATGTTTAGACAGAAATAAGTCCTACAATTCCTAGCATAGCCCACCACTTAGTCAAAAAGTCTCCCATTTGTGGCTTATGAATATCAGTAGTAAGACAGTCCTGTTCTCAGGACTATAATCTAAAAGTCATGGCACACAAGGAAAAGGGGATGGGGAAGGAGGAGGAAAAATGCAAGCTCAGGCACCAGTTTTTAAAGTTACAGTTCTTATCATGACAACCTGGAATGGAAACAGTTCAGGCAGCCTGATGGAATTGCTGTGGCTGAGTGGCAGTTGGGGAGAGACAGAGGCAGCTGGTTTCTCAGCAGAGGCAGTGGAATAGCCCTGCTTCTCTTCTGTCCCTCTGCTGTGCAGCCCGATGGAATGGCTGCTGCTAAGGTGAGGGAAGGCCGAAGGAGGCTGGTCTGTGAGCAGAGGTGATGGAATAACCCTGCTTCTCTACTCTCCCTCTACTCTGCAGCCTAATGGAACAGCTGTTATGTTTTAACCTGCTATTAACTGTCCTAAAATCTAGTAAGATGAAGGTTGGTATAGAAATGTTTGAAAAAATGGAGAAGGGAGAAAGCCCAGCAGAAGTAGTAACAAAAAAACAGCAACACTCATCTGAGCACCAGGTAGCAGGGTCTGGGAAGTGCCATTTTAATTTCTCACACATCAAGTGCATTGTGGGAAATTAAAATGGTGGCATCCAGACCAGTGGAGGCTGGTGGCTCTGAGGTCAGCGGGGCAGTGAATCCACTCCAGGTTTCAGTCAGAACCATTTAAAGGAGCTATCCAAGGTGCTTTGCACTGGATATCGGAGCACTAACATCAGAACCACAAGCCTCCACAGATCCAGACCCAGCTGCCTGGCATTCACCAGAGTCCAGAGCACTGGAAAAAATGTTTAAAGGGGACTGAAGGGTAGGCACCTGTGGTGGGTCCAATCAGGATTGTGCCAGCTGCCTGAGGATGCCATATGGTGAGGCCAGACCTGGTGCGAATGCTGAAGAACCACAGTTTTTCCATCCTGTTACAAAATGGATGCCCTAATTTAATGCCCACTGTTTTTATCCCATGGAACCCTTCATTCAATTCCATGTTCATGTGCAAAATGAGTATTTGGAGCTTTCAGAGAGTCATGTAATCCCCCTCCTAAAAAGCAAAGGACACACAAGCAGCCTGTCACGGAAATTGCTGTGACTCAGACTGAAGACAGACAATCATTTTTAAGAGACTTGAGTGTTGTATGATAGAGTCATCATTCATTGTCATGGCGTACACACATTCATTTCTTTTGTTCCACCAAAATGCTTTAGTTCTTTAAATGCTAAAATTTTTTCAAAGCATGAGATGAGTGTACCTGCCACAGGCAATGATTCAACTACTGTGCCACTGGCTTCTGGGGAAGCTTGAAGATCTCTCTCTCCAGTCTCACGTTTAAGTTTACAGAAAGGGTATTTTTTGTGAGGTTAATGCTAGAGTCAGACAATTTTTTTCTGGGGATGTGCAGGTAGTTTGAAAGAGTGGTTGCTACTCATATCATTTTCACCTCTATGTGATTTCCAAAACCTGCAAAACCTGTTTGACCAGAGACAACAATGGGGAAAAGAAAGGGCAAAAGAAATGTGTATATGCCGTGGGAAGTAAAACCTCTCTCAAGCTATTGTCTACCTCAGCCTTCCCCAAACTGGTGTTCAAAACAACCTTCAGATGTTTTGGACCACAACTCCCAGCATTCCTGACAACTGACCCTGCTAGCTAAGGCTGATGGGAGTTGAAGTCTGAGACATCTAGAACGCACCTGTTGGGGAAGGCTGATTTACATCTAGCCTGAGTTGTATTATAGAGCATTCAAAAGCAAACGTTTCCCAAATGATTTGCTAACTAATCTTAATAATTTAAGGGGAAATTATAAGAACATTAGAAGAGCAATGCTGGATCAGACCAAGGGTCCATCCAGTCCAGCACTCTGTTCACACAGTGGCCAACCAGCTGCCCATGGGAAACCCACAAGCAGGGCATGAGCGCAACAGCACCCTCTCACCCATTTTCCCCAGCAACTGGTGTACATAGGCATACTGCCCCTGATACTGAAGGTAGCATATAGCCATCAGGACTAGTAGCCATTGATAGCCTTCTCCAGGAATTTGTCTTAACACCCCTTTAAAGCCATCCAAATTGTTGGCCATCACCAATCCCCCCAATATTTTTCCAGATTCCCTTCCTTCTTAATGAACATTGGTTTTAAAGTTTGAGATTTGACAGCTCTGCACCTAGCTACTCAGACACTTCATTCATTCATTTGTGCCTGCTAAACTAGAACCAGCCACCAGGTGAATGGCGCAAAACGGTCCCTTGGGAGTTCATGGATCATTAGCTTTGTTTTGGTTCTGCTTATGCTAAATTTGTGCTTATTTCCCCCTGTGACCTACATATACAACCAATTCTTATCAGAACTACTAGTCAGGAAAATGGAATGTCAGCTTTGCACCTGCAAATGCTATTGCTTAAAGCAAATGCTCAGCTCATTTTGGAAATCCAGTTATTACTGCCTGATGTTCTTAAATCTCTTCTGATATTATTTCAAAACATCAAACATTGAGGCCCTCGAAGACAGCAACAGCACAAGGTTACAAGAGAGAGGAAAGGGGGAGGGCAGAGCAATTTCACCTCCTGGTGGTGGTGGTGGTGAGGTGGGAGAGAGATTCCATGGTGGAGCATCTGCCACGTCCAGGGCCTTGCCATCTCGTTGCAGCCTGGGCAGGAAGTGGGGGCTATTTATTTATTTAAGCTATTTGTATGCTATTTGAAATCCTAAGCTCTCTAAGCGGTCTACATAAAAATGCATAAAAACCAATATAAAAACCAATGTAAAAACATATAAAATAACAAATACATTAAAAGTTTTACAAGAACAGTGAAACAGAGCAGTGCAGTTACAAGCCAGGGAAAGGCTAAGTAAACAGATATGTTTTCAAGAGGGCTCTAAAACTTGTCGCAGTTTCCGCCTCTCGGGCCACACATGGGAAAACATTCCAAAGGGTGGGTGCCACTACCAAGAAGGCTTACGTGTTGTTGCCTGTTGACACACTGTTGGTCATGGAATGGCCAATAAACCCTCTTCAGAAGATCTCAGGGGTTGATCTGATGTATGTAGGAGAAGGTGGTCAGCCAAGTATCCTGGTCCTGAGTTGTTTCATTTTCTTCTCCCACTGACTGCAATGGGAGTTACCTGTTGTAGTATTGGGCCATTTGGGTGGAGGGTGGGGGGAATGAGGGCCCTTTGGATCTGGCCGATCCATGCCCACCTCTGAGATGCCCACACACCACCAGCAGAGTCCCACTGTCAGAACATCTATGCCAGTGCCGCTTTCTGCAGGTGTACTGGGGAATCTCTGCCAGCATGGGTGTTGCCTTGCAGGCTGGCCTCAATCTCTGCTCACAGAGGGTCCTTCAACCAGCAATAGGGTTGCACTCTAGGTGAGAAACAAGTTGTTATAGAGGTTTGCTATCACTGTGATGGTGTATCTCAGGAGTGCAGAACCTCTTTCAGCTCAGGGGCAGCAGCATTCAAGTTCAGAGGAACTCTGGGGGGCTACATTCCGGTGCTGGGTGGAGCCAAAGGCAAAAGGAGCAGGGCCAAAATACCAAAAATACCAGCATGCTTTAGCTTAAGGCTTTCACTGCCAGTAACTAAGCTTTAAGGAGAGGCATTTTCAGTGTTTTCAAGTGGGGGGGGGGGACTGCGGAAAAGCCAGGAAACCACCAAACAATCAGGGGGCCTGGGGAGGAAGTGGAAATCACATGGTGACATAGGGAAGGGGGCATGGCCATCTAGGGACTCCAGAGATCCAGACTGGGGCCCCAAGCCTGAGTTTCAGCATCCCCAGTGGAGGCTGGTGGCTCTGATGTCTGTGGCGCAGTGAATCTGCTCCGATTTTCAGTCAGAACTCTTAAGGAGCTTCACACTTTGGATAGCTCCTTTAGAGTTCTGACTGAAACCCGGAGCGGATTCACTGACATCGGAACCCCACTGACATCAGAACCACCAGCCCCCAGAGAGCATCCCTGATATATATGAAGCACTTTGAAAGAGCAGTAGAACTGCTGCATTGTTTTTCTTGGTTGTTCTGTCCTCTGGTATTTCTTCTGGTAATCAGAGTGAGATTTTTCATTTCACGGAGCTCTTTGGAATGGGTGAACCATGCTCCAAAGTACATACAAGAAAGCACTAAAGATGGGTATGATCTAACCAAGCAGCAGCTTAACAACAGTGTGCCTGTAACTGCTCCCTGAAGTGACAGTGACAACCTATCAAGTGAAGGCAGCGGGAATGTTACAGACGCCTGTATTCAGTGAGAAATGGGGGGAAGCAAGGGGGTGGTAAAATTATCTTCCTAACTTGGCAGAATATTGCTTTCTACCATATGGTGAAAGCATGCTGTGGCACATTATTTCTTGGTAAAGGTTGTCTGTATTTATCCTGAATTGCCAACTTTAGACATCCTTAATGTTATGGTTGAACGTGAACTGGTAAGTAGCAGTGCTTTATTGCACCAGGACGTGAAGGGCTGAAGCGCTGGGACTTTCTGATGAACGAGGCCAATGACATAATATCCTGCTTCTTGTTCCCTCTGAGCTTGGCTGCAGTCCTCACAGTAGCTGAGGGAAATGGATTTTCCCAGGAACAATATATTCTTGTGAGCTATCCCTGTTGCAATGCAAAGTATTTTGGGATGGCAGTGAATGACAGCTTCATCATAGGACCCTCAGGTCTCTTTAAAATGGTTGTCTGTCTTCAGACTGATTCACAGCAATTTCTGTGACAGGTTGTTTGGGTGTCCTTTGCTTTTTAGGAGGAGGATTACGTGACTTCAAATGCTCATTTTGCACACGGACCTGGAATTGAATGAATGGCTCCAAAGGATAAAAACAGTGGGCATTAAATTAGGGCATCCATTTTGTAACAGGATGGAAAAACTGTGGCTTTTCAGCATTCCCATCAGGTCTGACTGAAGGAGACCAGGTGAGGGTCAGAGGAAATGACTCATCCTGATTCCCTCCCTCCTCTAACTGTGGTGGGTGCCAAAATAACTATGAGTGAAGAAAAATGAACTGCAGTTTGAGAGGATGAAGAAACAGGCAGAGACACAAGCCCAGTTTTCCGGGTGCACTGGGCCTGCACCCCTCAGCACAGACCTTGTTGAATCAGCAAGGTCTGGAAGGGCGTTCCACTCATGTCCACTTGAATGCGAGTACAACTCTCTGCGCAGTTGGGAACCCTGAGAATCGAACGCAAATAGAACTCCCTTTCAGTGCTGGCCATTTCAACACGGCAAGGTCTGAACCAAAGGGGCCTGGAGAGCATCATGCACAGCCTTGACTCTACCCCTTTTAAGCCCCCACCCAATTAGGCAAATGCCTGAACAGAGCTACAGGGTTGCAAGTCTAAGTTAAGTTCCATTCATTTTAACAGGTCTACTCTAAGTAGGACCAACATTGGATATAACATATAGACTGAAAGAGACAGAGAGCTTTTCTTCATGAGGCTAATTGGCTTTATTTTTGAAAATATTTTCAAAAATATTTTCTGCAATGAAATTTTCAGTTTCATTGCAGAATTGAGATCCAAGCACTACATGAAGAGCATTTCCTTTCCTGTTTTCCAGTACATAACCTCTAGGTGGCATTGTGGTATAGAGGAATAGCACAACTGCACAATAGGAAACAGCTCTTTCTTTCACTTTCACAATTAAATGCCGTATTTTCCCTGCTCTAAAAAAACTTGCTGAAAGTGTTCACTAGGCACAGAAGCAAAACTGAAGGGTCATGATGTTGTCTAAAGAACCCATAAACAACCATGAGTTGAGAATAATGAGCACACAATAAATGCCTTGTGTAGAAAAGCCCAGAGAGCTGAGTTTGGGCTCTGTAAATTAATAGCCTTTTGTCTGTTGGCATGTTTAAGTGGTTCATCCACCTATGCTCAAACAGTGTATTTTGTAAATTAACGCTAATATCAGAAAATGCTATAAGCTTCCAGAAACGTCCTTCCAAAGAAAACCAAATCTGAGAAAGCACTGAACTCCTGAAACTTCTCATTGCTCAGAGAAGTGACTGTAACAATATTTGCTTAATTTAGGGCGTGGTCCTATGCATGTCTAAACAGAAAAAAAGGCCTACAACTCCCAGCATGCTCCAGCCAGCATGGCTGGCTGGGGCATGCTGGGAGTTGTAGGCCTTTTTTATTTATTTATTTATTTATTTCATTTCTATACCGCCCAATAGCCGAAGCTCTCTGGGCGGTTCACAAAATCCAAGCAACACACAATAAAACAATTTAAAATATACAGAACATTAAAACCACAACATAACAATACAACCACAATAAAACCTAGCAGCAGTGCAGGAGTTTAAAATACAGATTTAAAAGAGCAAAGATAAAAATTTAGAAAGCTAAAATGCTAAAATGCCTGGGAAAATAAAAAGGGCTTCACCTGGCGCCAAAAGGAATACAATGTAGGCGCCAGGCGAACCTCACTAGGGAGCTCATTCCAGAGCTGGGGTGCCACAGCAGAAAAAGCCCTCCTCCTAGTATCCACCCGCCTCACTTCCTTTGGCAGGGGCTCACGGAGAACGGCCGCTGATGATGATCTTAGGGCCGGGCAGTCACATATGGGAGGAGGCGATCCTTCAGGTAACCTGGCCCCAAGCCGTTAAGGGCTTTGAATGTTAACACCAGCACTTTGAATCGGGCCCGGAAATGGACTGGCAGCCAGTGCAGCTGGAAAAGTACTGGTGTAATATGAGCTCGCAGGCCAGTCCCTGTTAACAATCTTGCTGCCCTATTTTGGACCAGCTGAAGTTTCCGGACCGTTTTCAAAGGCAGCCCCACGTATAACGCATTGCAGTAATCCAGACGAGAAGTTATCAGAGCAAGCAAGGCTATCTCTGTCCAGATAAGGGCGTAGTTGGTATACCAGCCTAAGCTGATAAAAAGTGCTCCGTGCCACTGAGTTCACCTGTGCCTCAAGTGACAGTTCTGGATCCAAGAACACCCCCAAACTACGAACCTGATCCTTTAGGGGGAGTGCAACCCCCTCCAGAACCGGTTGAATATCACCTAGCTGGGCAGACAAACCACCCACTAACAGTACCTCCGTCTTGTCTGGATTGAGTTTCAGTTTATTAGCCCTCATCCAGTCCATTACCGTGCCCAGGCACTGATTCAGAACAGTCACTGCCTCACCTGGTTTTGATGTAAAAGAGAGGTAGAGCTGGGTGTCATCTGCATATTGATGGCACCTCAGACCACACCTCCGGATAACCTCCCCCAGTGGTTTCATGTAGATGTTAAACAGCATGGGGGATAAAATAGAGCCCTGTGGAACCCCATGGCACAATTGCCATGGCACAGAGCAGTAATCCCCCAGCACCACCTTCTGGAATCGGCCATCCAAGTAGGAGCGGAACCACTGTAGTGCAGTGCCTCCTACTCCCAACCCAGACAACCTATCCAGAAGGATACCATGGTCGATGGTATCGAAAGCCGCTGAGAGGTCCAGGAGAATCAACAGGGTCGCACTCCTCCTGTCCCTCTCCCAGCAGAGGTCATCCCACAGGGCGACCAAGGCAGTTTCCATTCCAAAACCAGGCCTGAAGCCCGATTGAAATGGATCTAGATAATCCGTTTCATTCAAGAGTGCCTGGAGCTGTCCTGCAACCACCCACTCAAGCACCTTGCCCAGGAAGGG
Source organism: Heloderma suspectum (assembly GCF_057233095.1). Taxonomy (NCBI): domain Eukaryota; kingdom Metazoa; phylum Chordata; class Lepidosauria; order Squamata; family Helodermatidae; genus Heloderma; species Heloderma suspectum. The sequence continues at coordinate 37,991,824 of NC_139460.1, read as the reverse complement.
GATGTTGGCCACTGGCCTATAATTGTTAACATCCTCTGGGTCCAGGTTAGGCTTTTTCAGGAGTGGTCTAATTACTGCCTCTTTTAAAGCGGCAGGCACCACTCCCTCTCTCAAGGAGGAATTTACAACCTCCTGGACCCAGCCGGACAACCCCTCCTTGTTTGATTTAATAAGCCAAGAAGGGCAAGGGTCAAGCACACAAGTGGTCGATCGGACTTGGCCGAGCACCTTGTCCTCATCCTCAGGCCTCAGTAACTGAAACTCAGCCAATAAAACTGGACCAGACGGTGCTCTGAACGCCTCTACCAATGGAACTGCATTAATGGTGGTGTCCAATTCATGACGAATCTGAGCGACTTTATCCTCGAAGTGCCGTGCAAACTCGTCACAGCGTGCTACCGAGGGTTCCACCGTCTTTCTCCCTGGTCCAGAATGTAACAGGCCGCGAACCACTCGGAAAAGCTCCGCTGGACGACACTGAGAAGATGCAATGCTGGTGGAAAAGAACTGTCTCTTTGCCACCCGCACCGCCACAGAGTAGGCTCGATAGTGGGCTCTTACCTGTGTTCGGTCAGACTCAGCACGAGTTTTCCTCCACCTGCGTTCTAGCCGTCTCCCCTCTTGCTTCATTGCCCTCAGCTCAGGTGTATACCAAGGAGCTGGCCGGGCTCTGCTCAGAGGGAGAGGGCGCTTGGGTGTGATCGTGTCAACCGCCCGAGTCATCTCTGCATTCCACAGAGCGACCTGGGCTTCGACAGGAGCACCAGCCATACCAGCAGGAAAATCCCCCAGAGCCCACTGGAATCCATCGGAATCCATTAATCTCCGGGGGCGGACCATTTTAATAGGTCCCCCACCCTTGCAGAGGGGAAAGGCCACCAGGAGTCTAAACCTCAGCAGGAAGTGATCTGACCATGACAAAGGGACAGATGTTAATTCCTCCACTTTCAGATCACCATCCTCCTGCCCAGTCGAGAAAACCAGATCAAGCGTGTGTCCTTTTGTATGCGTTGGGCCGATGACATGTTGGGACAGCCCCATGGTTGTCATGGCGGCCATGAAGTCCTGAGCTGCCCCGGATACAGCGGCCTCGGCATGGAAGTTGAGATCCTCCAGGACCATCATCCTAGGGGTCCTCAATACCAAGTCCGAGACCACCTCCGTCAGCTCAGGCAGGGAGTCTGATGGGCAGCGGGGTGGGCGGTACACCAACAGAATCCCCAATCTGTCTTTTGTCTAAACATGCATAGGACTGCACCTTTATTGGCTTCATATGGCATGAGCTTTTGTAGGCAATCACAACTTCATGCATGAAATGGAATGAAAAACTGGTAGGTATGTTCATACATACCTAGCTGGGTTGCAGTTAAACCTCAAAAAAAACAAGATTATGGCAACCAGCTTGATTGATAACTGGCAAATAGAGGGAGAAAATGTGGAGGCAGTGACAGACTTTTTCTAGGCGCAAAGATTACTGCAGACGCTGACTGCAACCAGGAAATCAGAAGACGTTTACTTCTTGGGAGGACAGCAATGGCAAATCTTGATAAAATAGTGAAGAGCAGAGACATCACACTGACAACAAAGGTCCGCATAGTTAAAGCAATGGTATTCCCCGTAGTAATCTATGGCTGCGAGATCTGGACCATAAGGAAGGCTGAGCGAAGGAAGATAGATGCTTTTGAACTGCGGTGCTGGAGGAAAATTCTGGGAGTGCCTTGGACTGCAAGAAGATCAAACCAGTCCATCCTCCAGGAAATAAAGCCAGACTGCTCACTTGAGGGAATGATATTGAAGGCAAAACTGAAGTACTTTGGCCACATAATGAGAAGACAGGATACCCTGGAGAAGATGGTGATGCTAGGGAAAGTGGAGGGCAAAAGGAAGAGGGGCTGACCAAGGGGTAGATGGATGGATGATATTCTGGATGGACTCGACCTTGAGGGAGCTGGGGGTGGCGACGGCCGACAGGAAGCTCTGGCATGGGCTGGTCCATGAAGTCACGAAGAGTTGGAAGCGACTGAATGAATAAATAACAATGTTCATACAATATATGAAAACACTACACATTTTCTGATTTTTTCCCCAGGCATTTATGTTAATGGTCAAGGAAACAGTGGATGTTGCTTGGGCAAAAACTGCTGCTAAAACTGCTGTCAGGGATGCCAGCCTTTTGCATGCTCAGAGCCTATATGAGTGCAGTACCATAAGAGAGCTGTAGAAAAGGATAGCAGCTGTCAAAAGGAAGTGGAGGAGGAAATTGCATGATGGCAGGGGAGCCCTTTCTGTTTAAAACCCACTGCCTCAAAGAATGTTCAAACGCTTTATAATAATCACCCTATAACAGAAGTCACCGGGAGGGAAAGCAAAGCCTTATGTATCCATCCGCCAGCCTACACCTCCTCTCCAGGGCTTGGCAACATTAACAAGGTGGATTTAACAGCATGGTGATGTGTGATGCTTGTGTGTCCCGCCCTGAGGGAATGATGATTAACAGGGAGGGAAAGAATTATTTGTGGAAAGTTCTAGAATCAGACAGGGGAAATTCCTTTTCTTTTTGTTTCCTCACAAACTGTATTACATGTATGAAGGGAAATGTTCTATGTCTAGTTTGTTCAGCCTCTCTCTTTTTCTCACACTTTTTCTTTTCTATGTCCCTTAAGACGTCCATCTGTATTATTTCATTTGCGAAGCACACAACTAACTTTTCTTTTTTCCTTCCTGATACGTTAGAACAGCAACATGGTTTGCTATTCTAAATTTTTAAACAGTGCTCTGAGCATGTGTACTTTTCATTTTAAGCTGATTTTCTGGAGGGAAGATTTGATAATATTCGAGTCCATCAAAGATTTTGTATTTGTGGGTCTGGCTAAGGATGTTGAGGATGTTTCCCACTACTTACTACGATGTCTCCTCTATGAACATCCTAGGCATACATTTCTTGCTATCATCTCCAGTGCCTGTCAGGTATGTGCTCTTAGATCAGATATGTGCTCTTTTTTCTGGCACTGATATTTTCACCACTGTCCAAGTAGCAAAATTTGCCCTGGCAGCAAAGAAAATACGCAGCAAATCCCAAATGGCTTAGGGGGATGGCTCTGCTGGATATGTGTATAAACAAATATGTGGCTGTATTGTATTGTTTTTTTCTTTTTATGTATATTGTGGTGGCCTATGGCTCCAAGCAATAAAGTTACTCATGCAAGCTGACTTAAATGATATCACCATCATAACTACTGGAATAAAATGGAGCAGCGAACCTGCAGGCAGTAACAGTCTGCTAAAATGCCAGTCCTAGCTGGGAATCACCCAGTATCTCTCCCCTCCTCGAGAAGGGCAGCTCCTAGCACTACCAAAAGACAATGGGCAGCAGTTCTGTCTTTCCCCCCTTAACAGATTGGGGGGGCGGGGCGGGGCGGGGGGGAAGGATAAAAATGGAAGTGGTGTTGGGAAAACACAGGAGGGTTAAAAGTAGAAAACAACAATATCTGGTCTCCTCCCCTGTAAATTCTGTGAATGAGGCAGGGCAATTGTACAATAAAACCCTCGTCTGGAAGTTCTTCTGCTCCCTCCCTCTCTCCCGCCCTTTGTCTTTCTCCCTCCCTTTATCTTTCTTTCTTTCTTTCTTTCTTTCTTTCTTTCTTTCTCTCCCTCTGTCTGTCCGGGTTCACATGTAACGAGAGGCCACCATGGGTGAATAGCCCTGTGGGGCTTCTCATTGTGGCAGCAGCTGCCATTTTGAATATTGAAGTGCGGTGGGGGCAGGCCATAGCTTCTTGTTACATGCAAACCTGGTGAGGGTGGGTTGTTGGGGTGGTTGACAAGCCACCCGCAACCCTAAAACAGCCCATGGGTTCTGGGTGGTTTGTCAACCACCTCAACAACCCACCGCCACCAGGTTCACACGTAATGAGAAGCCACTACAGCGGGGGCTTGGATCGCCAATGTGGCACCTGCGACTGCCGCAACCCACTGTGGCCAATCAGACATGGTGGGCTGCAGTGATGGTGCGAACCAGGTCTCAGATTCCAAGTGGGAGCTATGCAAACAATTGTGCAGCTTGCATAATTACAGTTTGTTTTAGCACGAGTGCTGTTCCTTCTCCTGTCGCATTTCCTTGACTGACAACAGGCCCCATCAAGGGTGGAAGGGGGGAAATACTGTGAGGAAGGACTGGGCACATGCAGCCACTCAATGGAACACCCACCTCACAAGTCACCGTTGTTGCATAGTGGAGGCAGTGTGGGCTCCTCTGCCACACACACACACAACAAGGATTGATACCAGCTGTGTAAGTGCATAATAAACTGACTTCATACCCCGTGGCCCGGTTTGCATGTTACGAGCTTGCGAACAAGCTCAGTCCTTCAGTGGGAGCAGCTAAATAACCCACTGACCTTCCGTCTGTGGTTTTGTTAGCATTACATGGACACTAGGAACTCTGGCTTGTCTCTTCCCTGACAAGTGGATTCCTGCACTGAGCAGGGGGTTGGACTCGATGGCCTTGTAGGCCCCTTCCAGCCCTACTATTCTATGATTCTGTGAAGTCAGAGAAAGAACCCATGGTTTGTTGTTGGGTTATAAAAAAGCCACAGAAAACACATGGATCCTTAAGGCTTTTCTAAAAGCTGATAATGAAGGGCCTGACAGATCCTGGTTGGCAGTGCGTGCCACAGATGTGGGTCACTGACAAGAAGCCCTCTCTCTTCCCAGGGGACCCAAGGCCACTTCTGATCCACCCCCAACATCCCCCCTTTGGGGGCTTACCACTGGGGGAAACACCACTAGGTCTACGCCTGTGGAGCTTCCTATGGGCATACTGAGGGTGTGGGGGCGGTTATACCCCCTCACTGATGGGGCAGGCCTGGGGTTAGGTTTGCTCTCCAAATTGGTCAGAATAGATTATTATTATGCTTCCTGGTATTTTAGTGGTACGAGGCCTGTACAGACAGCCGCCTCCAGGTTTCTAGGGGCCCTTGGGAAAGCCCCCCCAGTGGCTCCCTCCCTCAGTGAGTCTACCTTCTCACCCACCACTGTTGCCAGCTGCTATTACTCCTCATCCCCTTTCACATCATTGCTTGACAAGGAGAGGCTCAGTGAGCAAGTCGGAAATGGCATCTACTGCTTATCCTTTTCACCACCTCCGTTATCTGGGCTAGCGTGAGAGGCACGTAAATAAACAAGTTGCAATGGTGTGGAGGAGGAGCAATTCGAGGGGGTCTTGTCAGTGGGCCCCAGCTGGGGTGTGGGCCCTCGGCAGGTGCCCAGCCATGCCTACCCTTGATGCGCGCCCTCCCTGTTTGTTTCCCCACCACACACAGTTTATAATTTGTAACACCAACATGCACCACAGATTGCTAGGGCTTCACTTTGTACTCAGACATGGAACACGGTGTTTCTCAGCATATTGGAAAAATAGATTGCTAAGGGGAAAAGGAGCAGGGAGAAAAATCAAATAGCGGCATGAATTCACTCATTGTGAGGAGGAGGTGGGGGTGGGGAGAGAAGATTATGTATTGTCAAAGTACAGAGAATAATGTGGCTTGGCTTCTAGTCTTATCTCCCATGATTCACAGGCTGACTCACTTAAGAACATTGCCGGTTACATAACCAATATATTTTCAAAGATGCGGCGTTCTAAAAGGTTCGGATCGGATCGAGCACATACGGAAGGATTCTATAATTATAGCACTGCTTCTCATCAGAAACAGCACATTCTGAAACAAAAGTTGCAGTAAGGGGGATGGAAGATAAAGAGCCAAGAAGCAACAGTAAGAACCAGACATGGAACAACCGATTGGTTCAAAATTGGGAAAGGAGTACGACAAGGCTGCATATTGTCACCCTGCTTATTTAGCTTATATGCAGAGTACATCATGAGAAACACTGGGTTGGATGAATCACAGGTCGGAATTAAGACTGCCGGGAGAATTATCAACAACCTCAGATACGCAGACGATACCACCCTAATGGCAGAAAGCGAAGAGGATCTAAAGAGCCTCTTGTTGAGGGTGAAAGCGGAGACTGCGAAAGCTGGTTTGAAACTCAGCATTAAAAAACGAAGATCATGGCATCTGGCCCCATCACTTCCTGGCATATAGAAGGGGAAGAAATGGAAGCAGTGACAGATTTCATTTTCTTGGGCTCCAAGATCACCGCAGACGGTGACTGTAGCCATGAAATTAAAAGACGCTTGCTCCTTGGGAGGAAAGCTATGGCAAACCTAGGCAGCATAGTAAGAAGCAGAGACATCACCTTGCTGACAAAGGTCCGTATAATCAAAGCTATGGTTTTCCCAGGAGCAACGTATGGCTGTGAGAGCTGGACTATAAGGAAGGCTGAGTGCTGAAGAATAGATGCCTTCGAACTGTGGTGCTGGAGAAGTCTCTTACGAGTCCCCTGGACTGCAAGGAGGTCAAATCAGTCAATCCAAAAGGAAATCAACCCTGACTGCTCATTGGAAGGACAGATACTGAAGCTCAAATATTTTGGCCACCTAATACGAATAGAAACCTCCCTGGAAAAGACCCTGATGCTGGGAAAGATTGAAGGCAAAAGGAGAAGGGGACAGCAGAGGATGAGATGGCTAGATAGCATCACCGATGCAATGAATATGAACTTGAGCACACTCAGGGAGAGAGCGGAGGACAGGAAGGCCTGGTGTGGTGTGGTCCATGGGGTCACGAAGAGTCGGACATGACTGAACGACTGAACAACAACAACAACAAGATAAAGAGCAGTCAGAGCGGGTTAACACAAGTCCTACCAGCTAAAGTGCTGAAATTCTTTTCTTTCTTTTTTTTAAACTACTGCTAAAGGATCACCAGCAGTGTATTGGAGCGAAGACTTTTTGATTAGCAGGGACTCTGATGTCATCGGCCACCCCCCTCAAAATTCCTGGTTCCCTCTGAGCTTAGCTGCAGTCCTCACGGTAGCTGGGAGGATATGAATTTTCCTGGAAACAATGTATTGCTCTCATTTTGTACTGCAAATTATTTTGGGGTGGCTTGGTCTTGAATGGGCCATTAAGACCCATCTGTTTTACAAAGAGACCTAATTAATTAATTAAAATATTTCTTGGCCGCCTTTCAGGGCAGAAGCCCTCCCAAGGCAGCTTACAACAATAAAATACATAAAAACAGTTAAAATATTAAAAGTGATAAAAACATAAAAACAATAAAAACAACAATAAAAGCCAACAATAAAACCAGCAACAGTTAAGATCAGTAACAGCAACAATAGCAGTCATAGCAAGAGAAGGCCAAGGTAAAATAATATGTTTTCAAGGCCTTCTTAAAAGTCTGCAATGATGGAGCATGGCGGACCTTTGATTTATTTATTTATTTATTGCATTTATACCCCGCCTTTTTTCCTCTTGCAAGGAACCCAAGGCAGCTTGTTCCAAAGATGTGGGGCCACTGCAGAGAAGGCCCTCTCACGTGTGATCACCCACTGACTGACACCCACCACTCTCACGGGTGGGCAAATGAGAAGGGCACTTTAAGGTCTTTCTAATCTTAAAGTGCAGGCAGGCTCATATGGGTGAAGGCAGTTGTTCAAGTGACTTGGTCCCAAACCATTTAAGGCTTTAAAGGTCAAAAACAGCACTTTAACTTGGGCTTGGAAACGCACTGGTAACCAGCGCAGCTGGCGCAGTATAGGCGTTATGTGATCGAATCTCCTCACTCCCACCAGTATTCGGGTGGCCACATTCTGCACAAGCTGGAGTTTCTGAACCATCTTCAAAGGCAGCCCCACATATAGTGCAGTACAGTAGTCCAGCCTGGATGTGACTAGTATGTGGATAACTGAGGCAAGGTCAGTCCTCTCCAGATAGGGCCGCAGTTGGCATACCAGCCTAAGCTGGTAAGAAGCACTCCTGGACACCACAGCCACCTGAGCTTCCCCAGTTAGCTCAGAGTCCAGGAGGACTCCAAGACTGTGCACTTGGTCTTTCAGGGGGAGTACAACCCCATCCAAGACCAGTTGTAAACCTCCATCTGAAGTAATTGGTTTCTCAACCCATGGTACCTCCGTCTTGTCTGGATTAAGTTTCAGCTTGCTCACCCTCATCCATCCCAAAACAGCCTCCAGACACCTGTTCAAGAGTTCCACAGCCTCCCTGAGATGTGCAGATGGAAACGAGAGCTGGAGCTTTCATCCACATAGTGATGACATTTCAGCCCAAACCTCCTGATGACTTCCCTCAGCGGTTTCATGTAGATGTCAAAAAGCATGGGGGACAAGATAGAACCTTGCGGCACCCCACAGGCTAATGGCCATGGGTGGAACCGAAGTCCCCCAGAACCACCTTCTGAGATCGAAAGGACCAGAACCACTTTAAACTGTGCCTCCCACGCCCAATCCAGATGTATGATCCAGAAGGATACCATGGTCGACGGTATCAAAAGCCGCTGAGAGGTCCAGAAGAACCAACAGGGTTGCACTCCCCCCATCCATTCCCTGGCATAAGTCATCAACCAGGGCGACTAAGGCTGTTTCCATCCCATAACCTGGCCTGAAACCTGAGTGGAATGGATCTAAGTAATCATTTTCATCCAAAATGGCTTGGAGTTGTGAGGACACCACACACTTCAGCACCTTGCCCAAGAGTGGCAAATTTGACACAGGGTGGTAATTATCTGGAACCATGGGATCTAAATTTGGTTTCTTCAGCAAGGGCCTCACCACAGCTTCTTTCAAAGCTGCGGGGGCTTCACCATCCCTCAAGCAGGCATTTACTACCTCAGAGGTCCAGATATCCCACCTAGCTCTGGCAGATTTCACAAGTCAGGATGGGCAAGGATCTAAAGGGCAAGTAGTAGGCCTCAGTCCTCCAAGCAGTTTGTCCACATCCTCAGGTTGCACAAGCCGAAAGGTATCCATAATGTGACTAGATAGTGTACCAGTGCCATCCATATCAGACTCTGTCAAAACAATGGCATCCAAATCAGCAGGAATATGAGTGATGTTATCTGCTAAGTGTCTGGCAAATTGTTCGCAGCGGGCCTTTGAGGGTTCGAGTTCTTGTGTTCTAAGACATACACCCAAGAGGCCTTTAACCACATGAAAGAGCTCTACTGGACGACACTGGGCAGATGCAGTGGTGGCGGAGAAGTAGGATTTTTTCGCTGCCATCACCGCCACAGAATAAGCTCTCAAGTGGATTCTTACCTGTGTTTGATTGTATTCATTCTGAGTCTTCTGCCATTTGCAGTCTAAATGTCGACACAGTCGTTGCATCGCCCTCAGCTTCTCAGAATACCAAGGAGCTGTCACGGTTCTACAACTAGGTTGAGGACGTTTGGGAGCAATCATATCAATAGCCCAGATCATCTCCTCATTCCAAGTGGTGACCAGGACCTCGGCAGGACTGCCGGCTAAGCCTGCAGGAAAATCCCCAAGAGACCTCAAAAATCCATCTGGATTCATCAGTCTCTGGGGGCGGACCATCAATTTGGTCCCCCACCCCTGCAGAGGTTACAGGTGGCCAGAAAGCCAAAACTGATCAGATAGTGATCTGTCCATGCCAAAGGAGTCACTACTGGCTCCCCCACCTGCAGATCATTTTCTCCCAATCCAGCACAGAAAACCAGGTCCAAAGTGTGTCCTGCCACATGTGTTGAGCAAGATATTATTTGAGACAAGCTCATGACTGACATGGCGGCCATGATATCCTGAGCCGCTCCTGACTTGCTCCTGGTGGAGATGAAAAATCCTAGAATGGGTTTGTTGTTCTGGATGAACACAGCTGCCTGACTTTTTGGACTCTCCTGGGGGTTGTGGCTATGGGGACTGCCATGATGAGAGTGTGCACTTCAAAATGTACCACTATACCGCTGATGATCACACTGTAAGGATCAGAGCCTGACTTCTGAAGCTGGCTGCTTACATTTAGCCTTCCTATCCTTCAAATTTTGGGTGGCACCAGTGTTTCACCAGTGCTTCTGGCAGGACACCTCCATGTTTGAGGGGGCCGAGTGCCTTTGGTGGTTCCCCTTTCATTTCCTTGGGCCCACTTGAGGGCTTAACTAGCAGAGGCAGAAGCAAAAGGCAGCAGCAGTGCTGTGATTCTGGATGGGTGGCTTGGAGCCACCATTTAAATTCCCCATAATGCCCCAGATGGCTATGTGGGCAGCACTGAGGGAAACTAAAATGGCAGCTCCCAGACTCAGTCACCTAATATGGGGGTGAGTGCCAGTTCCAAGGCTCTGAGGCCCCTTGGGCAAGGCACCTTCAGTAGGGCCCTTCTCTCAGTGAGCCTACCTTCCTGCCACCATTGTCACCATTTTCTCTTGCTCCTCATCCTCTTGCTCTTCATTCCTACCACTTGCTGGCTTGACAGGCGGAGAGCCAGGGAGTGAGGAGGCCGTGGCATCTGCTGCTGCTGCTCGTTACCGCCACCGTTGTCTGGGGGAGAGAGAGAAGCAGGTAAAGAGGAGGAGCAAGTGCAGGGACCTTTTGTGTGTGGGCCCCTGCTGGTGTATGGGCCCTTTGGAGATGCCTGGCCATGCCTACGGGGGGCTAGGGCTCTGTCAGGGTGACTTAATGTGTATAGAGGGGGGGAGCAGGATCATGGTGGCAGGAACCACCCCTTGATCAATCCATCCAAAATATTACCTCTTTATTTATATATTGCCCTTCATCTCACAATTCCAGGGTGGTTCATAATGTTGAAACACAAGAATGAAATACTTTATGGTCTTTAAGTCAACAGAATAAATGGCAGATAAAACAGTAAGAATATTGCTGTTTTATCTGCCATTTATTCTGTTGACTTAAAGTCCATAAAGTATTTCATTCTTGTGTTTCAACACTGTGAACCACTTGTGAACCATTTTAACATTGTAAAAGTCAACAGTGGGATTCAAAATGTCTGAGCAAATAAATGCACATTCACTTCGATTTCAACAGAGTCTGTCTCTGTCCAACAGTACGCCCATAGGGCTCTCTCTGCATTGTTGGGATCCTGGAAAGCATGGTGTCCAATTCCTATCAATGCAATGTATGTAGGTTCCCCTTCTATGTGTATTTACTCACTCTAGACATGTCATAACAACTGGGCGTCTGTCTGTCTCTTTCATGTGCACACATGCACACATCTGCTGAGTGCTTATCACTCCCCACCCTTGCAAGTGAATTGTCTCTTAGGGAAACACCCAGAACCATTAAAGAAACATTAGGATTCTTTTGTCATATCCCTGACTCCTGTCAAGAACACAGGAAACGTGAGGCCCATCAGAAGGGCAGGACGTAGGCAGGGCAGAAAGAACAGAGTACAGGAAGCTGCCTTCTACCTAGGGTGGTCACTTGTGAATCGCCAAAAGAGAGGACATGCACCACCAAAAGGGAGGACAAAGGAGGACACTGGTTTGCATAAACCTTGCATAGCTCATTTATATGCACAGATGCAATTTCAGAAATAATTATTGTAATTTAAATAGAAATATGGTACATCTCACCCTGGTGTGGAAGACGGTGACCAGGTGACCTGTGTGCCTTGCACAGTCTTCTGTCCAGGTGCTGTGGATGGGCGACTTCAAGGCCCAGCTTCCCCTTCTGATCAGTGGAGGCTGGTGGCTCTAATGTCAGTGGGGTTGTGAATCCACTCTGGGTTTCAGGCAGAACCAGCTAGAACTCTAAAGGAGCTATCCAAAATGGGTTCAGGAGCTTGCATAGCTCCTTTAGAGTTCTGACTGGTTCTGCCTGAAACCCAGAGTGGATTGAGCACCCCAATGAAATGGGAGCTGCCAGCCTCCACTGGGACCCTGCAACAAAGTGTTGTGCAGAGTGCTGCTGTTCAGGATTTCAGCCACTCCCCTCCCCCTCCCTATGGATTTTCTTTTCCTTTCCCCCCAACAGACAGTGTTTTGTGGCCACTGATCATGCTCAGTTTTTAGTGGGATGTTTTGGGGAGTTCCCCACTTTAGGGTTTCCCCTCCTAAAGATTTGTTTCACTTCTGCAAACTTTGGAGTTTTCCCAAGCCTGCTGATACCTCCCTCTTGTGTCTGGGTGGTGCTTGTTTGGCTATTGAAGCAATGGTACGCACGGCCTGAACATTATAAATGGAGGGAATAATGCAGTGGAGGCTGGTGGCTGCAATTTCAGTAGGGCTCTAAATCCATTCTGGATTGAAGTCAGAACCAGCCAGAATGCCAAAGTAACTGCCCAAAGTGCTGAAACTATTCTGGGGCTAGGGTTCAGCACCTTGGACAGCTCCTTCAGAGTTATGGTTGGTTCTGACCGAAACTCAGGATAGGTTCTGAGCCCTACTGAAATCGGAGCCACCAGCCTCCACTGGAATGATGGCACAAGCCTGAGTTCCCAGGTGGCTTGCTGGACTGGTGTAGGCAATGGTTTCAGACCCAGACTGTCCTGGTTTAAGACCTTAACTCCCCAGCATGCCTTCACATACAGTCAGGGCCAGAAATATTGGAACAAGGATAACTGTTTTGGCAGTTGGCCTCTGTACACCACCACATTGAAGTTGAAAGGAAACACACCCAGATGGGAGCGAAGTCAGGACTTTCAGCTGTAATGCAAGGGGTTGGACAAAAGTGGGGCGCTAACCATTCAGGAAGTACAGCCAGTGGCATACACACCTCCCCATCGTTGGTGGCTCATAAGTAATGGAACAAACCAACATCATTTCAAACTTAAGGATCGCCTTCAATACCTGGATGAAAATCCTTTGCAGTCAATGACTGCCTGAAGTCTGGAACCCATGGACATGACCAAATGCTGAGTTTTGTCCCTCGAGATGCTTTGCCAGGCCTTTACTGCAGCTGCCTTCAGCTGCTGCTTGTTTGTGGGTCTTTCGGCCTTCAGTCTTGTCTTCAGCAAATGAAAAGCATGCTCTATTGGGTTGAGATCAGGTGACTGACTTGGCCATTGAGGAACATCCCACTTCTTTGCCTTCAGAAACTCTTGGGTAGTTTTTGCTGTATGTTTTGGGTCATTATCCATCTGCAGTATGAAGCGGCATCCTATCAGTTTGGCAGCATTTGGCTGAATCTGAGCAGAAAGTATAGCCTTATACACTTCAGAATTCATCCTGCTGCTTTTCTCAGCAGTCAGGTCATCAATAAACACCAGTGACCCGGTTCCATTGGCAGCCATACATGCCCATGCCATAACACTGCCTCCACCATGGTTGACAGATGATGTGGTATGCTTTGGATCATGAGCTGTTCCTTTCCTTCTCCATACTTTTCTCTTCCCATAATTCTGGTACAAGTTAATCTTAGTTTCATCAGTCCAAAGAATCTTATTCCAGAACTGGGCAGGCTTTTTTAGGTGTTTGCTGGCAAAGGCTAATCTGGCCTGTCTGTTCTTGAGCGTTACCCGTGGTTTGCACCTGGTTGTGAAGCCTCTGTATTTACATTCATAAAGCCGTCTCTTGACTGTAGATGTTGACAATGACATGCCTACCTCCTCAAGAGCGTTCTTGACCTGGCTAGATGTTGTGGAAGGGTTCCTCTTCACCATGAGCAGAATTCTGTGGTCATCCACTTTAGTTGTCTTCCGTGGTCTTCCAGGCCTTTTGCTGTTGCTGAGCTTACCAGTTAATTCCTTCTTTTTCAGCATGTTCCAAACTGTTGTGTTGGCCACTCCCACTGTTTTTGCTACCTCTCTGATGGGTTTATTTTGTTTCCTCAGCCTAATGATGACCTCCTTCACTCGCATGGACACCTCTTTGGACCTCATGTTGGGAGTTCCAGTGAACAGCTACCAAATGCAAATGTAACACTCAGAGCCACCTCCAGGCCTTTTCTCTGCTTGATTGGTCATGGGGTACCCAGGAAAGAGGCCACACCTGGCCATGCAGCTGCTTGTCAACCATTCATTCCATTACTTATGAGCCACCAACGATGGGGGTGTGTGCATGCCACTGGCTGTACTTCCTGAATGGTTATGCCCCACTTTTGTCCAACCCCTTGAATTACAGCTGAAAGTCCTGACTTTGCTCCCATCTGAGTGTGTTTCCTTTTGACTTCAATGTCGTGGTGTACAGAGGCCAACTGCCAAAACGGTTATCATTGTTCCAATATTTCTGGCCCTGACTGTATTTCCCCTAAAGCCTGTCATTCACAGTATTCTGTACAGCAATTTTTTTTTCGTGTGCTGACATCACACTGCAGGTCAGAGCAACCCCTGGAATGCTATGAGTGACATGCTTGGAGGTTAAGTATGAGAAGCCTGAAGCCCTGGTTTGGTGCCAAGCTGGAGTGTGTGCGCTTGTGCATTGTTATTATCATCTTTGCCCAAAGCAAGACAAAAGCTTCCAGTAAAGAGGCACAATTAAGTGGTAGGAACCAGAAGCAACTGCAAAAGGAGATTTCCATCCTTGCTTTGGCAAGGTTATTAATTTGTTTATACCCAGATCTCGCAGAGTGGCCACTGTTACTGTTACAGTTGTTGCCGTTGTCGTTTTCTTCACACACACCTCCAGCATACATCACCCTTTGCTTCTCTGGTGGCTTTTCTCATTGAGAACTTTCCAGGGAGATCTCTGTATTTCTCCCATGGAGAAAAAATAATAATCAAGCACCCATACTGAGTCAAGGGCAATTAGCATTCCTTTTGAACAATGGTATACTGTAGCTAGCAGCTATGTCTTTTCGTATTTGGTTCTCAAAAGTATGTAAGTGCAGGAAACCTGATCCGGATGGGGACCCTAGTGTGGGGAGTAGGAGGGGCTTTGTCCCTTTGCCTCCCACACATTCATAAGAACATAACAAGTGCCATGCTGGATCAGACCAAGGGTCCATCTAGTCCAGCATTCTGTTCATACAGTAGCTTGTTACAGATTTGGGTCTTTGCTGAGTGTTATCAGTCTGTAATTCCAGTACTTAGGAAGACTTTGGCTGCCAGTTAACTACCCATAGCTGATCAATACACTTCAAACAAAGTGTACACCAAAATGGTTTTAGGTGGATTCAGTTTTGGTTTTATACTAACAAGAATTAGTAAAGGAAATTTTTTTTGATCCATTTTTCATTTTTATTAGAAATATGCTTGTAACATCACATCAAAACATAACTTGCATAAAATAACATAAAAAATTTCTTGTTGTTAAACAGTTTTGTGCTAAAGATTCTTAGATCTTAATAGCTTAACAGGAAATAGAAGTTCTTAAACACTTCTCGTTCTTATATTTCTAGTCCTAATAGCTTAAAAAGGAGAAATACCATTCTAAGTACCAAGTTCCCTATTCAACATTGAACAGGCTATTAAGCTGACAGGCATACAGGCCCAGTGAGCTTCTAATAAGAAGCTCCTGTATTCTAAAATCAGAACATATCTATACCTTTTTTGTGTAAAAATTACCTCATAATTAATATTATCTACTGTCCCATAAATTAGGGATCACAGTCTTAATTATTTCATTGTTATTAAACATTCTTTAAAAACTAGAACATAGATAAAATACTTACACATACACCTTTTAGGATAGATAAGATCAATTTTGAATTTTACCTTTGAGAAAGTAAGTCCTTATTCAAAATTTATCAATTAAACTTAAATCTATGATTTTTTCTAGACATCTGTATATCAGGCTTTTTGATGTGTATACTTTAAACAACAGTTTTTGCTCATTGATAAGTGCAAACTTTAAGTACACCTTTTACCTGGAATAATATAGTCTCACGCTTGTTCATAACTCAAATAACTTTTTTCCCCAAGTGATAGGGCTTTAACTCAACATTTTCTCTTTGGATACCATTCAGGTCAACTTGACCATTATTTTTTATGCCAATTACTCAGAATTCATTGTGAACTTCCTTGTGTCTTCTCTATTGGTGCCAGTTACCTTATTATTTATTTAATTCTCTGGAATCCTAATTACCTTTTATGCAACATGCTTAATTGCCTGGGGCTTGAAGCTCCAAGACAAGACAGCTTTTGCTCGTGTGTGTGTGTGTGTGTGTGTGTGTGTGAGAGAGAGAGAGAGAGAGAGAGAGAGAGAGAGAGTGAGAGAGAGAGAGATTGAGAGATTGCCTGGACTTTTCTGAATATCAAGTGCTTAAGGCTAGGTGGATGTGTTTTGGTACTAAGTGGAAATGCCCAAAGGTTCTCAATGGGCAGTTAATGAGTGGCAGGTGCTATCTTGATTGAATTAGGAGACAGAGCTTTGGCTAAGCACAGGGGCAGGGATGTCAGAGAAAGCCACAACGGAATCAAATGAGTGCAGCTGTCTATGAATCTTACCTGCTTTTCCGATAGCTCCTTTAAAGTTCTTACTGGTTCTAACTGATTCACACCCCACTGGCGTCGGACCTACCAGCCTGCACTGCTGTGAGAGGAATCTGCCAGATTAATTTCCTGCTCCCTTCCAGCCCGTGGCTGCTTATGGAACTTGGATCCCCGCGCTGCTTGGCTGCTGCTGCTGGCCCTTCCACTCTTTGGTTGCTGCTTATGGAACGTGATCTGCCTGTTCCTGGACCACATTCCTTGCCTCTGACCCCAGTGGAATGGCAACCCGCTGCTGACGTGATAAGAGGTGTATGGAATTATGCATGGTGTGGAGAAAGTGGGTAGGACGTCTCCCTCTCTCATAGTATTAGAGCTGTTCAATGAAGCTGAACGGTGAGTTTCAGGTAGGGATGGCGGAGAATTCCGCCACGGATTTGCAATGCAATGCCAGTGCATTCGGCCCCCCGAAATCTGTGGTGGAATGGCCTGCTGCCCCCCCCGCCCATCCCCCCCGGGATGAGACTTACCTGGGGCGGATGTTCTGGACAGCGGCGGCTCCACCGGCTGGTCTTCAGACTGGCTGCCACAGCCGCCATTTGCAGTCTGGTCTTCTTCTTTTTTTACCCAGACGTGGGGGGGGGGGGATGGCGTACACAAATGGCGGCGGCTACGGCAGCCGCCATTTGCATTCCTTACTTTTTGCTGTTTTAGTCTACGTAAATCTCCAGCATATTTTAGCTTAAAACTCTTACTTTTAGCAAGTAAAGTGAGTAAGGCTTAGGAGAGGCATTTCAACCTTTTCGACATAGCTTCTAAGTTACTGATCCAAAGGAGGACCTCTCCTGTTATTCCATGACTGCTACGTTTGCTCAGGCGTCTTTGGTGAGGGACTTTGTCAAAAGCCTTTTGGAAGGCCAAGTAAACAATGTCTACCTAGTGGCAGTGGAGGCTGGTGGCTCCAATTTCGGTGGGGCTGTGCTTCCATTCTGGTTTTCATTCAGAACCATCCAGAACTCTAAAGGAGCTATCCAATGTGCTGAACCCTATCCCCAAAATGGGTTCAGCACCTTGGATAGCTCCTTTAGAGTTCTGGATGGTTCTGGCTAAAACCCAGAATGGAATGATAGCCCCACGGAAATCAGAACTACTAGCCTCCACTGCTTAGTGGGCTTTTTCGGCTGTGGAGGCAGTGCTCCAAACAGTGCTGGGTGGCTGTATCTAGCTGGAGCTGGCATCAAGGGTAGGTATAATCAATCACTTGCGAAGAGCTCATACCCAGGCAGGGGCCCACTGACAAGAGCTCCCTGGACATGCTCCACCTCTTCCCCATTGCAATCTGCTTCTTCACCTGCCTCTTGCTCCAGCCCAGACAATGGTGGTGGTGAGAAGAAGCAGTAGATGCCACCACCTACTTGCTCACTGGCTCTCTGCAAACAACTAGGAGCAATGATGAAAAAGAGGATGAGGAGTAGTAACAGCTGGTGAACCTACCCATATACTGTGATCATCATCTGAGGCCCCCTTCCAAGGGCCTCCTCCAAGGGAGATTCAGACGATGGCAATAAGGGAAAGGGCCTTCTCAGTGCTGGCCCCCCAATTGTGGAATGATCTTCCCCTTGAGGTCTACCTGATGCCAACATTGTCATCTTTCCAGTGCCAGGTTAAGCCTTTCCTCTACTTCCAGGCATTTGACAGCATATGATGACAGTTTTTGTAAACGGGTCCTGGGATTTTATCGTTGATTGTGTAAAATTGTTTTATATGTTTATACAGTGTATGACCAGTTTTATATTATGTTCTAAATACAATACAGTAACGTAACGCTGACTTACAATGGTTTTAATCTTTGTAAACCGCCCACAGAGCTTTGGCTATTGGGTGGTATAAAACTGTAATGAATGAATGATAATGGTGGTGAGAAGGCAGACTTACTGAGGAAGGGGGCCCATTGGGGGTGTCTTGGACAGGGGCCCTTGGAAACCTGGAGCCAGCACTGTAACCCAGCCACCCTTTTAATTCTCGACAATGCCTCAGAATGACATTAGGCCAGGACAGTATGGGAAATTAAAAGTGTGGTTAGATACAGCCACCTGGTGCTGCTCCAAGCGCTTAGGACCTTTTTTTAAAGGAGTGGGACTCAAGGCAGGCATCAGCAGTGGGTCCTGGCAGTTGCTACAGGATGTCACCTGATGCTGGCCTGTTGTTTTACCGACTGGAAAAAAACATACCTAGTGGCTTGCCCCTTCTCCCTTTAAAAATATTTATTTTGTGCAACATTCATAAAGATTACAAAAATTTATAAACTGATTTCACGTGTAAGTTTTTCATAGCTCGTATAAAGAAGTATATTTAAACACCTTGCATGGAGGGTTTTCACTGCCTTTTCCCTTAATAATGTGGCATTTCCTTTACTCTTTTAGATGAGGATGCCTTTCTGGGATGAATGCTGATTTGCGGGCAGTCTCTGAGTTTTTGCCCTGAATGGGAACCCATTTTCTAGAAATAAATCTTGTATTTTTAATTACACCTCTGGATAATCTGTCTTGTTGAGTCCATTTATCAGCCAATGCATTTTGTCGAATCCTTGAAAACCATCCGTTGAGTGTGTATCCTGCTATTGTTTTCCAGCTCTTTGCAATTTCCATCTAGGCAGCTCCTAGCAATAGGCTGATAAGGTCCTTGTGATGAATATTGTCTAACCTAGATAGAAAAAATGGATAGCAATGCCAATGGGGGATCCAGAGGTATAGCTCAGTGAAGCCCTTTCCAATTGGTTGACCACTCCAAACATTCTGCATGCTGGCTAGCTGGCTGGCTGCTCCTGCTTGTTACGGGCCAGGGCCAAGGTCAGTACTGACGCATGTTTGGGAAGGGAAAACTCATAAAGTGTTGCAATTGTAATTGTATACTCGCTGTGTTGTGGCACAGCCAGAGCAGTTAGGAAAAGACACTGTGTGCGACAAAGAGGCTATATTATCTACCAAAGTGAAGTGAAACAGCATTTCATAAAATATTTGGAACTACTTCTATTTATTATAGATGTAAAAGTGTGGAAATCCAAATGCAGGCAGCTACAGAGGGATAGTTCAATTGGCCTTTAAAGCGACAACAAGGGCTGCATTAAAACTGTGACCATTAGGCCTGGGGACAGCTTGAAGTGGTCTTCTGCTGAAGGGCATGATCATGAGTTGTGCAAGCTCAACTTTACTTGATAAAGAGACCAAAGAAAAGGGAATCAAATATGAAACCAAAACTTGACGCCTCTCAATCTCTTACCTTCCTTGAATGCTTCACTTGTAAAACATAATGACTATAATGGAGAGATGGTTCTATTTTTGAGGAGTGGGAATACTTTTTAATGTGCTGATGTAGGTGTTGCTTTATTTCACCTCCTTGCTGCATTCACATTTTGCCCTATGCCTGATTCCACAATATAGTCCCTCAGAAACAATTGAGAAAAGCCAATCTTTCCAAAAACTTTTAAGCATTGTTTGACTGCTGACTTGGACTGCACCAGCCACACTGATTTGGGATAGTATAGTCCCCTATGTAGCCTGGAGCTGAGGTGCACTAATTCTGTGCACCTACTCCTTGGAAAATGGTCTTAGAAGCACCCTGTGCAGGCAAAGGATGGGCTTTCTCAAGCCCAACTGCAGAGCAGTAGGCAAAGGGGGTGGGTGCATGGGTCTTGCAGCTAGGGAGGAAACTCTCCCCTCCCCATGTGCTACAACTCCACATCACCCTCCCCACCTGCAAGTTAGGCATTTAAGAAGCCTTCCATTGGCTTCAATCAGTGGAGGCTGGTGGCTCCAACCGAACTTCGAGCCACCAGCCTCCACAGGCTTCAATGGGCAGCTTTTTCCAAACCTAGATGCTGCAGGCGGTGGCTGGGATTGGGGTGGGGGGGTGGGCTGCAGTGCACAGGCTTAACCCTATTTCCAAGCCAAATTGCTGCAGGGGGCATCTGTGTGTGCGCGCGCGTGCATGTGGATGCATATGAATAAGTGTTCTCTGTTATATGTGAGAATATGTGAGAATGTGTGGAAGTAAATAAATGGAGATGTGTTACGTGTGAGAGTAGGTCTGTGAATGAGTATGTGAGCTGAATGTATCCATGTTTTGCTTTCATGACACCCACATTTTCCTTTGACCTGGACCCCTTTTTGTTGTGGCCCCACTGCTCTGGCACGTGGCTCCTGGAAGGGATATGGTCCTCGGCTGAAAAAGGTTCCCCATCTCTGAATTATGGGCACATTATGTCTATTTAGGGATGTCAGAGGAATCTGCAACAGCAGCAAATGAGTTCAGATTTCTAGGAATCTGACCTGTGGATTCTGCAGTGGTGGACCTGAGCCACACAGATTCTGCAGACTTGCGGAGCTGGTTATTTATTTTTACTTTCCAGCATTTAATGCAAATGTAGTAATAGAAAAATACATTAAATAAAAAATCTGGCTGAAAATGCTCATTTCCTTCATAGGCTAAGGCATGGAAATGCACATTTTGGGGGGATTAGTGCATTTAGGGTGTGTGCGCACATTTTCACAAGTGCGAATTTGTGCAAATTCAGGAAATTGGAAAAATATTCAATTCTGTCAATGAGCGGACAAAGGCATGAAATGCACCTGACAATCTGCAAAACACAGACAGAACAGATTATATAACATCTGTACATCCCTATATCTATTCTGTGATCTTATTATCTATAGTCATATTCTATAGTAACCCATTCTTCAACCAGCTTAGTACTGTTCCCTTCATCTGATCTGAATGCCATAGAGACTAGTTTAATATCTTATGAAGTAGAGATTCCAACCAAATGGAAATCTAGGAAACAGGCAGGCAGTCATTTTCCTTGCAGCCTGATTTTGTGCATGTTTACTAGAAAGTAAGATCCACTGTGTTTAAGACAGCTTGCTTAGGATTGCATCAAAAATTGCAATGCTCTACACACTTACTGAGAAGCCACGCTGAAATCAATGGGACTTACTTCTATACATACACAGGATCGAGCTCTTGGTCTGAACATTTATTGTAGAAATTTGTTTCTTGTTTAATAAAAGTACAAAGGCACTTGTATTTCTGGTTTGCATATAACCATGTTATATGCTTTTACTAGATACGGAACAGGAGGAAGCTTTGAGCCTTATAAATTCTGCTTCCATTCCCAGCACTGTAAATAAAAACCTTATGCACTTTGCTTAAGACAGGCCTGCTGTATTTAAATATTATTGTTAATTCAAAAGTTAATATACTCCTACATGTCCAAGGCAAGCTGGAACAACTGTTTAATAAGTCCCTTTAATATTAACAGAATTTTAATTTCTTTTGAATGAAACACATAGCAAACACACCCTTTTTGTAATCTGTAATCTTTTAGGAGAATAGCTCAAAGTCAAAAGAAACAACCTGATGCCATTTACGTTAATTAACAAAGCTATTCTTTCCTCACCTGAAAGCACCCTTAGGTGCTTTCATGTTTTCTGTAGCCTTTGCTTTGTTTTTAATCTCTCTACAGAGAGAGGTTTCCTCCACTTAGAATATATCTGGTTTTTTATTGACAGTTGTCTGTCTTTCCTTAGATTATGGAAGCTTGAAAAAGTTTTGCTGGAAAATACTGGTGGAGTTTTGCATGCTTTTAAACATCACTTTAAACATATTTAGGGCACAATCCTATGCATGTTTAGACATAAATAAGTCCTACAACTCCCAGCATGCCCCAGCCAGTTATGTATGGGGGTTGTAGGGCTATTTCTGTTTAAACATGCATAGGATTGCGCCCTTAAACATATTTTAAACACGTTCTCACCCTCTGTATCTGTATGTATGCATGTCTGCATATATGTATGAAAGAGATTCATATGTCACCCATCTTCGATTCTAGGGCAGTTTACAGCACATTACAACCATAACATACCATCAGTAACACATATCAAACAGGAAAATAAAACAGTAACTAAAGCAGCAGAATGTAGGATTCATAGAAATATAATACTTAAAAGTATTTCCGTATGCTGGTTGGGGCTAATGGGAACTGTAGTCCAACACTTCTGGAAGGCACTGGGTTGGGGAAGGCTGTGGAATAGAGTGCTAACATACGGAAGCACCGTCTCTGTGTCCAGTGCATTAGGGGTGTAATGTTTGAACCTATCTGTACAATATTCCTGGAAAATGACTAGGCTCACGCTTGGCACATCTCTGCAGGAAGTGAGATCCTGAACTACCCTTGCATTCAAGAATCAGTACTCAATAGGTGCTGCAAGTGTTCAAGGCAGCAATCCTATGCACCCTTTCCTTGGAGGAAATCCCATTGAAAACAATGTGACATTTTGGAGAAAACATGCACAGGATTGCACTTCATGATTGCTTGCACAGCCCAACTGCCAATGTCAGGTGATGCTGGATGATTCAGGCTACGCAGCTCTGTTTTAACTTGTTTTTTGGTTTTCGCTCACACAAGCGATGCAAAGAAATTTATTTTAATTTCCTGTGTCTGTGTAAACCAAACGCAAGAACCACATCAATCAGACAGAGGAGCACATGCAATTTAACATGTCTCCCTTCTGCTTTCTATCTTGCATTAAAATATTCAGAAGCAATGCATTGGAAGCCAAGTCTAAAATTCTATGCATACTTGCACATAGCAGCAAGGCCCCATGGGATTTACTTCTGAGTAAACATGCATTGGATTAGCCTGCATGGCTGCAGTTCTAAGCACACTTGCTAGGAAAAAGAACCCAGTAAACTTGGCGGACTTTCAAGATAGCTTGCTCTGAATCATGTGTCATTCTCACTTGGCACTTGTGAAATCGAGTTTCCCTTTTTTTAAAGAAGCAGCCTTCCCCAGCCAGGTCTCCTCTGTTTGTGTTGGTCCCAGCATCCCCTGTCTCACTACCATTGCAGCCCACATTATCTTTTAAGTTCATCTAAAGCAGGGGTGGGCGATTCTGAGGCCAGGTTCACACACACCAAACCGCCCGAGGGCCACTATGCCGTTGTGTGCCCCTGAATTTTGGCCTGTGGCAGTATCCAAACAATCAGTGGTTTCCTGTTGAAGTTCAGTGGCAAACCATGATGGTGACCTAAAAAGGCCACAGTTAGCTTTAAAACAAACCATGTCCCTGTCACAGTTTATCACCAAAATACAGCAGCAAATTACCTATCGTTTTGATGCCACCGCAACAGGACAAGAAAGGGAGTAAAAACACACACACCTCTCTCCATGTTCTTGACACCAAGCATGATTTTATGAACTTCTAACATATCCTCCCTATTAGTCAACTCTCTTCTAAAACTAAACCGTGACAAATGTTTTAGCTTTTCCTCACAGGGAGTTGCTCTGCAGCAGGATAATTTTGGCATTTTCTGTATCTTTCCCAACGCTACAGCATCCTCTTTGAGATACAGTGACCAGAACTGTACCCAGTGTTTCAAATGTGGCTATACTGTAGAATTCATAGAATCATAGAATAGTAGGGTTAGAAGGGGCCTACAAGGCCATCGAGTCCAACCCCCTGCTCAATCCAGGAATCCAAGTCAGAGCATCCCCGACACATGGCTGTCCAGCCTTGTCTTGAACGCCCCTCGTGGGGGAGAGCCGACCACCTCCCTAGGTCATGGGTTCCATTGTCGTATTGCTCTAACGGTCAGGATGTTTTTCCTGATGTTCAGCCGGAATCTGGCTTCCTGTAACTTGAGCCCATTATTCCGTGTCCTGCACTCTGGGATGATCAAGAAGAGATCCTGGCCTTCCTCTCTGTGACAACCTTTCAAGTACTTGAAGAGCGCTATCATATCTCCCCTCAGGCTTCTCTTCTCAAGGCTAAACATGCCCAGTTCTTGCAGTCTCTCTTCATAGGGCTTTGTTTCCAGTCCCCTGATCATCTTTGTTGCCCTCCTCTGAACCTTCTTCAGTTTGTCTGCATCCTTCTTAAAATGTGGTGACCAGAACTGGACACAGTACTGGAGATTAGGCCTAACCAGTGCTGAGTAGAGGGGAACTAGTACTTCCCAGGATTGGGAAGCTATGCTTCTATTAATGCAGCCCAAAAGAGCATTTGCCTTTTTTGCAGCCACATCACATTGTTGGCTCATATTCAGCTTGTGATCGACAACAACTCCAAGATCCTTCTCGCTTGTAGTGTTGTTGAGCCACATATCCCCCATCTTGTAACTGCATTTGGTTTCTTTTTCGTAGGTGCAGAACATGGCATTTATCCCTGTTAAAAGTCATTCTGTTGTTTTCTGCCCAGCGCTCCAGTCTATCCAGATCACTTGGAATTTTGTTTCTGTCTTCCAAAGTATTAGCTATCCCGCCCAATTTTGTGTCATCTGCAAATTTGATCAGCATTCCCTGCATCTCCTCCTCCAAGTCATTAATACAAATGTTGAAGAGCACTGGGCCCAGGACTGAGCCCTGCGGTACCCCACTCATTACCTCTCCCCAGTTTGAGAAGATCCCATTGATAAGCGCTCTTTGAGTCCGATTCTGTAGCCAACTGTGGATCCACCGGATCGTTGTTTCATCTAGCCCACTTTGAGCTCGTTTGCTCATCAGGATATCATGGGGCACTTTGTCAAAAGCTTTGCTGAAGTCAAGGTATATTATGTCTACAGCATTCCCACGGTCTACAAGGGAGGTTACTTGATCAAAAAATGAGATCAGATTCATCTGGCAGGATTTGTTCTTGACAAATCCATATTGGCTTTGAGTAATCACTGCATTGTTTTCAAGGTGCTTACAGATGGATTGCTTTATCATCTGCTCCAGAATTTTCCCAGGGACTGATGTCAGATTGACTGGTCTGTAGTTCTCAGTTTCCTCCTTTTTGAAGATAGGGACAACATTAGCCCTCCTCCAGTCTTCTGGCACTTCACCTGTGAATTATATAACAGCATTACAATACCTGGAGTTTTACTTTCTTTTTTATTCCTTCCCTAATGGAATATGTTTCCTAGCATAGAAGTTGCCTTTTTTCACAACTGCCACACACTGGGTCAACATTTTCATTGAGATATGCAAAACCCCACTATCTCTTTCCTGGATATTGATATCCACTACAGACACCATCAGTGTATATGTGAAGTTAGGGTTTTTTTTTGTCTCCATATGTATCACTTTACACTGAGAATGAATCCCTTTACACTTACAATAAATAACATCTGCAATTTTGCTGACCATTCACCCAGTTTGGAAAGATTATTTTGGAGCTCTTCATTGTCCACCCAAGTTTTCATCACACTGAATAATATGGTATCATCTGCAAACTTGGCCACTTCGGTGTTCATCCGTAACTCTAGATCATTTATGAAGAAGTTAAATAATACCTGTGCCTAAGTTACCTGTAATTTCTTGGATCTCCCCCCCCCCCTTTAAAAAATGCCTTTATGTTGGTTACTTCATTTATTTACAGCATTTTTACTCTGCTCTTCAGCCAAAAATGGCTCCCGGAATGGCTTACATAGATTAATAAAACAATCCCTGCCCTCAGGCTTACCATCTAAAAGACATGACACAAAAGAAAAAGGGACTGGGAGGGAGGAGGAAAAAAAAGCAAAACTCAGGCACCAGTTTTTAGCTTCCAAGTTCTTATAGGTGTTCCTTGTAGCAGAGAAGGGCAAAACAAGATTTGTGCAGCTGTTCCTTCTCTGGCTCATGTATCTGGGACTAGGTTGGTCTCGCCCTTGCCGTGCTATGTACCTGGACATGGTGATTTGTTAATCTTTAATTTGTCAGTTAAACCCAAGAACTTAATCTCTTGTCTGTCCATCTCTATTTGATATATCAAAATTCAATTAAATTTTCTTTCATCGTCTAAATACCAGTAGCACATCAGCAGATAGCATCAATCAAATTGTATTTGTTACATTTTTGAGAGAAAGTGTACCAATGCATTTACGGCAGAGAGGGATGCCTCTGCGGATTCATGCCAAGCATGAGAGATTATTTATTTGTTCATTACATTTTTATATCACCCAATAGCTGAAGCTCTCTGGGCAGGCGGTTCACAACAGATGTTCTTGAGTTTCTAGAACTGCAGATAATTATTGGCCAATAAGTAGGCAGTAGATTTAAAAGAACAAAACTGTTTTCTATCCCAATGTATCCATGCAGGTTGACATCTTTTACCATATGCCACAATCAGGTCTGTCTTAAGTCCCTTTCATTTCAATAGGCCTACTCTAAGTATGACCAAGTCTGGCTCCAACCCAGTGTATTTTTATTCTTTTGTTTATGTTGTAACAATAAACAAAAGAGAGAGCCTGGAGAGCCAGGGCCTGCAGGAGAAGCCACCACCACCACCACCGGGGAAGAGGCGTGCCTGCTGCTGCTGGGCCTGCTGCTGCCGCCGCCGCCACCACCACCACCACCAGGCCTTCCCTGTGGACTTCTGCCTGGCAGACTGCCAGTCCCTGCAGGACCAGGCCCCAGGTACCGAGCCAGCTGTGCTGCTCCACCTGCCCCTCCCTGGAGGGGCTACATAAGCTGGCTGGCTGAGGTGGCCTGGGAGAGCCAGGGCCTGCAGGAGAGGCTACCATCACCACTGGGAAGAGGCCCGCCGCCGCGTGGACTCTGTGGACTCTGGCCTGGCATTATTTTTAAGGGGATTTTAATTG
Source organism: Heloderma suspectum (assembly GCF_057233095.1). Classification (NCBI taxonomy): domain Eukaryota; kingdom Metazoa; phylum Chordata; class Lepidosauria; order Squamata; family Helodermatidae; genus Heloderma; species Heloderma suspectum. Next base: position 37,965,009 of record NC_139460.1, on the reverse strand, counting down.
TTTTTTTGGTGTGTGTGTTTTTCTGGGGGATTTTGTTGTGTTTTTAGGGGTGGGTAGCCTGCCTGATAGGCGGGAGCGAGGGGGCATGTGTCCACCTGATGGAGGCAGTGGGGGGAATGTTGGGGGCCAGAAGATACCGAGGCTGGGTGGCAGGTGCTGGCGGAGTGCTAGGGGCAGGCCATGCCAGATAAGGGGAACGAGGGAGAGATGTGGAGTATCTGTCCCCTGCTCTGGGCCTGTCCAGAGCCAAAGGATGGCTGGGGGAGATGTGACCCCATCTTCTGGCCTTCATTTGCTGCTCTGCAATGCCAGGTCTGTTACCCAGAAAACCTCCCTCATCCATGACATGATCCTGGATGAGGGTGCAGACCTGACATGTATTATGGAGACCTGGCTGGCCGAGGCCGCTGCTCCAACCCTTGTAGCCATGTGTCCAGCCGGATTTTCGTGTGCACAGCAGCCGAACGCTGGGGATCGGGGAGGGGGAGTGGCTGTTACCTACCGAGACTCCTTGGTCTTCACCAGACCCCCTCTCCGGGAGACCAAGGTTGCTGAGTGCATGTACTGGAGGTTGGGCCCGAAGGGCAGTCTGGGGATTCTGCTCGTGTACTGTCCACCCCGCTGCACGACTGACTCCCTGGCCGAGGTGCTTGAGGTGGTCTCTGATGTGCGTGTACAGTCCCCTAACTTATTGGTGTTGGGGGACTTCAACGTACATTCAGAGGCCATCCTCACAGGAGCACCTCGGGACTTCATGGAGACCATGGCCTCCTGAGAGCTGCGCCATATTCCAACTGGGCCCACCCATGTAGCCAGTCATGCACTAGACCTTGTGTTTGTTTCTGGAGAAGTGGGGAGTGATCTGGAAGTTGGGGGAATATCCACCACCCCCTTGTCATGGTCAGATCACTATCTGGTGACGTTGGACTTCTCGGTTCCACAACCCCTCCGCAGGGGTGGAGGACCCATTAAAATGGTCCGCCCCAGGCGTCTTATGGATCCAAATGGATTCCTGAATGCGCTTGGGGATTCTCTGGGGCATGCCAACGGCCACTCGGTTGAGACCCTGGTGGGTGGCTGGAATGCCGCAATCACTGGGGCATTAGATCGGGTGGCTCCGAAACACCCTCTCCCCCTGAACAGGGCTTGGACTGCACCATGGTTCAATCCACGGTTACAAGCTCTGAAACAGGAGGTGAGACGGCTAGAGTGCCGGTGGCGGAAGTCTCACTCCAAAGACGATCAGACACGGGCTAGAGCTGTATCTTCAGCCTATCACGTGGCGGTGAAGGCAGCAAAAAAGGAATATTATGCTGCCTCCATCGCGTCTGCAGAGTGCTGTCCCAGGAGGCTGTTCCAAGTGGTCCGGAGCCTGGTCGGTCCTGTGACTCCGGAACCACTGGAGCATTCTAAGGCCTCCTGTGAGGCCTTGGCAAGGCACTTTGCAGATAAAATTGATCAGATTAGGTGTGCTACTCTGCACACTGTGGATACAGTTAGCGAGCAAGAGGAGGCCTGTGGCAAACCGGTTTTGTGGGATCAGTTCCAGCTTCCTCCTCCTGATGAAGTGGACAAGGTGCTTTCATCTGTAAGGTCGACCACCTGCTTACTTGATCCTTGCCCATCTTGGCTCATTATGGGCTGCAGAGAGAGACTGGGTGAGGGGATCAAGGCAGTGATGAACGCCTCCCTTGAGGAGGGAGTGATGCCATCAGCCCTCAAGGAGGCAGTGATAAGACTGCTCTTAAAGAAGCCCTCCTTGGATCCTCAAGTTCTGAACAACTTTCGCCCAGTCTCAAATCTGCCATTTTTGGGCAAGGTGATTGAGCGGGTGGTGGCGGTGCGGTTGAAGGCACACTTGGAAGAAACTGATTATCTAGACCCGTTTCAGTCGGGCTTCAGGCCTGGGCATGGGACAGAAACAGCCTTGGTAGATGATATGAGGAGGGCTCTGGATAGGGGTGAATGCTCCTTCCTTGTTCTCCTCGACCTCTCAGCGGCTTTCGATACCGTTGACCACGGTATCCTCCTGGACCGCCTGGAGGGGTTGGGCATTGGGGACACCGTATTGTGGTGGTTCCGGTCCTTCCTCTCCGGCAGGTATCCGAGGGTAGCACTGGGAGAGGAGGTTTCGGACCCGTGGCCACTTACTTGTGGGGTGCCACAGGGTTCCATCCTCTCCCCGATGCTATTTTAACATCTATGTGAAGCCGCTGGGGGCTATCATCAGGAGGTTTGGGGTGCAGTGTCATCAATGCGCGGATGACACGCAGCTCTACCTCTCATTCAAATCTTCACCAAGGTTGGCCGTAGAATCCCTGTCCAAATGTCTGGAGATGGAGAGTGGCTGGATGGGGAGGAATAAGCTGAAGCTGAACCCTGACAAGACTGAGGTACTTTTGGTGGGAGACAAGAGGAGGCTGGGGGATGTTGACCTGGTGTTGAATGGGGTACAGCTACCCTTGAAAGACCAGGTCCGCAGCCTGGGGGTCATTTTGGACTCCCAGCTGTCCATGGAGGCTCAGGTGTCAGCTGTGAGCTGGACAGCGCTGTATCAACTCCATCTGATACGGTGGCTGCGCCCCTTCCTTCCCGACCATCTGCTCCCATCGGTAGTACATGCCCTGGTCTCCTCTCGTTTAGACTACTGTAATGCGCTCTACGTGGGGTTACCCTTGAAGATGGTTCGGAAGCTGCAGCTGGTACAGAATGCGGCGGCTCGCCTGATTAAAGGCAGCCGCCGGCAAGATCACATCACTCCAGTGCTGAAGGAGTTGCACTGGTTACCAGTTGTTTTCAAGGTGTTGGTTTTGACCTTTAAAACCCTATATGGTTCCGGCCCAGCCTATCTTAAGGAGCGCCTCCAGCAACACCAGACAGGCCGCTTAACAAGATCAGCCCCGGATGGCCTTCTCTCTGTCCCATCAGCCAGGACAGCTAGACTGGTGGGGACAAGGGAGAGGGCCTTTTCTGTGGTGGCCCCCACTCTGTGGAACTCCCTCCCTAGGGAACTCTGTCATGCCCCCTCTTTAATGAGCTTCCGTCATGCATTAAAAACGTTGTTCTGGCAGGCATTTGGGGTGGGTTAGGGTATTTTAGGAAATGTTTTTATTGTAGAATTTTATTGTTTTGAACTGTTTTATTGTATGTTGTACATAGCCCAGAGTGGCTGGGTGACCAGCCAGATGGGCAATTAATAAATTTAATAATAAATAAATAAATAAAGTAACATTCCTTTTAATGGTGTTTAAAAACATACAGGCAAGGAGCCTGGAGCATTAGCCACATTTGTGAAGTTGAGTGTTAATTCAATCAATAATCTGGATAGGAGACCACACCAGCCCCATTTAAGACTGTGATGGAAGTATATTTTTATCCTGCCTTTCCCCCCAAGACAGCAAACATGCCCACCTCTCCATTTATTCTCACAACAACCCTGCGAGGTAGGTTAGGCTGAGAGTCAGTGATTGGCTCAAAGTCACCCAGTGAGCATGGCAGAGTGGGGACTAGAACAGGATCCTCTGAACTGCAGTTCAACACTCTAACCACTATACCAATGTTTTTAAAAATACAGGGGGATGGATCCACTGAAAGCTTTTAAAGCCCATTAATGTCAATGGAAAAATTATGCATGCATTCAAGGCTCTTGTGTTGAAATAACGAGTCTTCAGAAGTGCTTAACTTTCTCATGCTCTAGTTAAGATTTACAAGCCACTTTGCAGGCTTTTAAATACCCAGGCATTTAAAACTGTATATAATGTCTTAGGCTTCGATCCTATGTACACTTACCTGGGAGTAAGTCCCATTGAACTCAGCGGAACTTACTTCCGAGTGTAGTAGGATTGCGCTGTTAATGGTTGTTTTATTTAAATTGTATTGCCATTTTTTATGATGTTCACGCGATTGCTTTATTGTGTTATGATTCCCGTATGATCTACACTACCCTGAAAATTGAAGCCATTGTATGTGCTATATAACTCCCCCGCCGCGCCCCCCGTCTTGGGGAACAGGACAGGCTGACCATCCCAAGTACACAAGCCCGGCTGGCCCGCGCCTAAGAAGGGGACGGCGAGCATGGAAGTGCGCGCCCGTCAGCAAATCTCCTCCTGACCGGAGGAGTGGAAGAGCAAGCCAGGCTTAGGCCGTCGCTAGGCTCCTTCCCTTCCCCTCCCCTGGGGCGGCTGCGCTGCGCTGCTCCCCTCCCCGGCAGCTGTTCGCTTTCTCGCACTCCCTGCCCTTATCAGGGGCGCGCCACGGCGGTGACTCCGGAGGGCAACAAAGCGGCCAGGCTTTGCGCTCGCCGCCTCCGCTGGGGAGTTCAGGGCGCGTGGCGAGGAGGCCGGGCGGCCCCGGCCCGGCCCTGTCCTGCCCAAAGACCAGCCCTTTCAACACCTTTGGGCGGGAGGGTTGACGGCAGGGAAGCGCGAGCCCGCACGCGCTCCGGCTTTCCGTCTTTTGAAAATCCGGCCGGACTTTACGCGCGTGTGGGGAGGAGCGCGGGCTTTGTAACGTGCGTCCCCGGCAGGCGGGAGGGGCGCTACACGTGCGCTGGGGCCCGCGCGGATGGGCCTGACGAGCCGCCTCGCTCCCGAGCGCGTCTCTCCCGCCCGCCTGCGCGTATACGCGCCCTCGCTCTCCTTCCCGCTCGAAGGCTGCCGGAGGCGGAGCGGAGGACGGGGCTGGCTGAGTGACTCTTGCAGGCGGCCGCCCCGCCTCTCTCCGCCCTCCTCGAGCCCCTGGGCGTTTTTCATTCACTACAGAGCGAGGGAAGGCGGGGCCCGCGCGCACCGCCAGGCTTGGAGCGCACGGAAACGAGGTCGCTCGCGAGTGTTTCCATCCCGGCCGCTTCCAGCCAGCAGCAGTGCCACATCTTCGCCTTCTGAGCTCGCGCCAGCCGGCGGGACTCCGCGGCACTTTCCATCGCGTAGACCATCCCCGGCGCCCGCTTTGCTCCGCTCCAGACCCTTTCTACACCGGCTGTGCCGCCTTCTCGCCGCTTCCTTCGGAACCTCTCCGGCTTCGGGCAGCGTAAGTAGCCGCAGGGGGTCAGGCAGGCTGAGGCCAGCGTTTCCCTGCTCTGCCCTTTCTGTCTCCTCTAGCCTCCGCGGAGTTTGGCTGGCATAACCTTGCCGGGATGCCCTGAGCCGGGAGAGGGAAAGGCTTCTGCCTTGGCGAGGGACATGTGAGGATGCGGAGGGAGCCGCGCGAAGCCGGGTCGCCGATCGCTTCCCCCTCTCCCCCTAAGCGAGCTGGTGCGCGCGGATTTGGAGGATTCGGCCCGGCCGGTTTCTAGAAACGGGGACGCCGGTAGACATGTGCTCAGGGGCTCAGCCACATGCCGAGGCGAGGCATGGCATCCATTTTGCAAGTGGCGTGCTGCATGATGCAATATTTATGGTGGCTCGAGTAAGGTGGAGGAAGACGGAAGTGCGCGCCCTGCCTAGGTGGATCGAATGGGGGGACACGCGGGCGGACCCTTCCCCTCCCTCCACTTTCCCGGCGGACAGGCGCGCTTTCCCGACCGCAGACCGCTGGCGCTGATCTAATTCGGCTTAGGGATGAAAGAAGTCCTGCCTTAAATGGTGCTTTTCCAGTTCACGCGGGGGGCTGGTTCTATACAGTGAGTCATCACTAAGGCTCAGCAGCCTGGGCTCGCCTGCGGTCCTCCTGGCGCTGCCCCACGGCCATCCGTGTCCCTTTTCAGAAGCGGTGCTTTTGCTTCCGAGGAGGCGTTGGCTCGGGGTATCCGCCTGATGCAATTAACCTGCGGATTAAATCAGAAGTGATGAGCTAGCTATTTATGGGAAAGAAACTACTCGTGGTGGCCTTGCTTGCCCATGGCAAGGGGGAAGGAAGGTTGTGTTCACTGGCAGAAGATGTTGAAACTCACCTGCTGAGTTTTCTGTTTATAGGTGCAGATTCTTTTCATTAATTTGTTTAATAAGGTAACCACAGAAGGTTTTCGTTTTTTTGCTACCTCCTTAATTCCACTTTAGAATATAAAGAACTGAGGCAGGACACAAGCGGTTGCTATGAAACCCAAGCAAAAGCAGATTGCTCGTGTTTGCCTAGTATTTAACGCCATAAAGCTGGTTTCAGTGACTTTCCCCCACCTCCTGCATCTAAACGGCAGTGGAAATTTTTAGTGTGAGTGGAATACACGAATCCAACTTGTTTGCTTAAGTTTCTAAGGGAAGCTGCTTGCCTTTGGGGCAGGAAGTCACATTAGGTTGGCATCAAGAGATTGTTCCTCACCCCGGATTGTCTGATTGCGTTTTAACTAGCTGTTGTCAATAGTACCACCTGCAGTGAGTATAATGAAAAGATACCACATTCCTCCTTTAAGGAAATTCTGTACTGCACCTTCAACAATGACGTTCCTGGAATTGAATGGTATTAGAAATAATACCCAAAACATAAGCAGCAAGTTTTATATGTTAATTTCCTCTTTTAAAAAAACTTGACTGATCGGCACTAGCAAGGTGTCATTTGGAAGCCAGTGGTTGATATACAAGGCTAATGTAGTTTAGCCCTTGGAACTGAAATTCTGAAGTCTTGCCCGGATGCCATAGTGCTCTGCTGCCAAGCCAAGGGCCGCGTAGGCACATCCAAGCACATCAGCCCCTTCTTGCTGGATGATGCTTCTGACTTGTGAGAACTGGGTCAGAAGGGTATAAGCAGCTGCTTTATATTAAGGCAGACTAGTGGCAGAATTATGTACATTGTGTACTTGGGCTCTTTGGGCAAAGGTCTTGCCTAGTCCTGATAGTCTCTTCCCAGCACTGGCCAAGTCCAGTGGACAGTGCCCCCATAGGGCCAACGCATGGTGTGCAAAGCCGGGGACTCGGCCGGCATGGGACGAGCAGCTGCCCTTCCCAGTGCTGGGCGAGTCCTGTTCTCGGTGCTGAGAGAGGCACAGAACTCTGCCTCTCTCAGCAGGGAGGAAGGCAGAATGGGAGGGCGGGTGATGACATCCGTGGGCACCACATCCACTGACAGCATCCTGCCCCCTGAGGGTCTGGTGCGAGCAATTCCCCCCACTTAAACTTGTTGTCCACCTCTGGCGTAAGGGTTGCTGTGGCTTGTTCTTGCCATCCTAAATTATAGTTTAGACCAATGAAAAAACATGGCCAACGTCTTTTAGAGACAATGGCCTGGTTTGGATACAACAAGAAACCATAGTTTGCTCTAACATAAATAATCCAGCATGAGCACTGATTTTGTGAGCGCTCTGCTCCCTACAATGTGCAGGGGATACATTTTAAAACTTTGTTCCTGGTTAACTGTGTGGGTTTTTTTTTTTTATCCCCCGCCCTGCACCCAAACTCTGCAAATGGTGGGTCATTTAAAGCAGAGATTGATACCCTGGCTTGTTAACAACCCATCATTTGCAAGCCTGAGGCATATAACAACAAACCATGGTGGCTCGTTGCTACTGTCGGTAGTGTCAATGCTGAGATGGGAGGAATGAAATAGTGGTCAAAGCTGAGGAAATAAATAAAAACAGTAAAACTGTGTCTGAACCAGTTCAAATTAATGGAAACTTTTATTCAGCTTTATTAGTTGTGTAATTATATGATGTTCATGATTTATAATTATGGTGTAATTATAATTATGGTGTAATTACAACAAGCTCTCTGTTTTGTTTATACTTGTCTTTTGGGGACTTTTGCCTGTAGTTACATTCTTAGAACTAATTTCTGTTGCTTTTTCTTCATGGATATAATCTGCTCACATAAGCCACATAGCAGATGAACCTGTAGGCTATAGAGATCACAGCACCATCTATCATCTCTATGCCTCATTTAGAATATAAGCTGTGATGGAAGTTTGTTACAGCTGTGATCTGAGAGCTACTAACTTGTAGTTTATGTTGCTTATACACAAATGAGGCCACTTGCCGTATTTTCATGCATTGCATGAGCTGAGCAGACTACTAACCGGGTCCTTCAGTGTTTTATTTCTTTGATGTTTGTGTGTGAGAAGAAAAATAAGAATATATGATAAGACTGGAAAACTGGATGAGTACCTGAGCCTACACAGAGCTATGTCTTGTAATCATGCTTCTAATCTAACCATGTCTTCCACCATAGGATTTTTTCCCCCTCTTGGCTTAGAATTAACCATGACCAGGTATTGAGAACATAGTTTTGGCTGCCTTTCTAATTAGCTTTTTAGCCTTTTGTGGAAATAACTCTCTCGATAGTCAATTTGCCTGTCTTGTTAGCTCTTGCTGCGTCAATTTAGCCTGTAGGAACTTGCTACCCTATTCTACTTTTGCTGCTATTGTCCATTCAGCCTTTGATTTTATTTCCTTTAATTCTTTTGTTTTTCTTCTTCCAATAATTATTATATTTATTACATTTCTATAGTGCCCCATAGCCAAAGCTCTCTGGGCAGTTTACAGAGATTAAAAAACATTAAAAATACATAATACAAAGTGTAAAAACATTTACATAAAAACATAAAAACAGACAGCACACACGCAGGCAACATACATTTAAAACAATTTTAAACAATCAACCATAAGTCAAATCCAGGACCTGATTAAAAACTCATCATATTTTGCCAAATGCCTGAGACAAGAGAAAAATCTTTACCTGGTGCCAAAAAGATAACAATGTTGATGCTAGATAGGCCTCATCGGGGAGATAATTCCATAATTGGGGGCCACCACTGAGAAGGCCGTATCCCATGTTGCTGCCTTCCGAGCCTCCCTCAGAGGAGGCACCTGGAGGAAGTCCTTGGATGCTAAATGCATGTATGGGTAGGTTCATGTCTCAAGTATTGTGGTCCCCAGCCGTGTAAGGCCTTATATGTTAAAACCAGCACCTTGAATTGGGCTTGGAAGCATACAGACAGGTAGTCAGTGCAAGTGGGCCAGAGTTGGTCTTGTACGTTCGGACCTTCTTGTCTCTGTTATCATTCTGGCCACCGTGTTTTGCACGAGCTGCAGCTTCTGAACCGTCTCGAAAGGCAGCCCCACGTACAGCGCATTGCAGTAATCTAACTTGGAGGTTACCAGAGAATAAACAACTGAAGCCAACTGATGGAAATCATTCTAATGCCAACTTGGTGATAAATAAAGCATTAAAGAGAGGAGGCTACCTTACTACTATAGTAATATATACGAAGAGCACCTTTGTATCTGTTGAACCTGGTTTAAATTACTGCGCATGGCAGCTGCTCCTGTATTTTGTACCTTTGCGCTGATGAGTAGAAAACTGCCCCTGCTGTGTGCTGACCTGACTTCCACAATTGTCATGCTACTACAAATGGCAGTCTATCACGTTATATATTAATTAATTAATTAATGTAATGCCCCACATTTCTACAAAAGTGCATGAAGTGGCTTACAGAAAATTAACATCAGGCAAAATAAAGGTTCAACCTAAAATGAAAACCAACCAAGCAACAAAACTAACAGCATTTAAAACAGCAGCTTCCATATTTTCACTCTGTATTTAGCCTAGAGCTGGGCGAAGGCTGCAGAGGCATCTCTCCTCTGGTAATAACGGTACAGTAGCCCTTCTAATGCTAGAAGATGAGGAACACCACCCTAGCATCGTTTTGGAAAGCGCAGCTTGTCTACATTTAAGGGGGTCCACTTCTTTAGCATTAGAATTGAAAAATGTGCAAATGCGGTTTGTGCATCATAGCTCTGAACAAAACAGAACTAAGCTATAGAGGGTCTGTATTGCAGCAGCAAGAGCAATTGGTCACTGGTTTGGTGGAGATGCTACATTTCTGCCATTTTGGAGGGGTTGTGGCTCTCTGAATTTCAACCTGTGACTTTTGAAGTCTCTCATAGCAGGCATTTTGCTGGCTACTGCTGCCAGCATCAACAGCTCCGTTCAAACTACACCGTTGATTTCAGTAGGGAGTGAACTTGTGCTAGCAGGTTTTCCTTGGCCATGCCAAAAAAAGCACATGGAGGGAAATGCTAAAGGGTACAGTTCCTCAGAAAGGAATAAAGTATGTAAGCCACCCATACAACTTTGCATATGGACAAGGGCTGTAGCTCAGTGGTTAAGCATCTGCTTTGCATGCAAAAGGTTCCAGGCGTAATCCCTGACATATCTAGGAAGGGCTCGGAAAGACTCCCGTCTGAAACCCTGGTGAGATGCTCATAATTCTGGGCTAGATGGATTCAGTATAAGGAAGTTTCCTATGTTCCAGCTTTCTCTTTAAGTGATCAGGAGCACCCCTCAGGCTTGTTTACTTTTCCCTGGGGATGGGGGAGAATTTCTCCCCGAAACTTCGGGGGGCCGAGCACCAACGCATTCGGTCCTCCGAAGGTTGTTCGGGAAGAAATTCTCCGCCCCCCCCCCCCCCGGGATGGGACTTACCTTTCACGAATGTCCCTCCCGGCGGCGGGTCCCGGCGGCGGTTCGGCAGGTCTTCATCAGGGGCGGGGGCGGCAGCCGGTCTTTTGACCGGCTGCCGCCGCCGCCGCCATTACAAGCAAAGTAAAAAAAAACACAAACGCCCCTGTGATAGGCTACGTAACGATTAACGTAGCCTATCACGGCTAGATTTGCAAAGTCAGCCGTGATAGGCTATGTTAATTGTCACATAGCCTATCACGGGTGACTTTGGAAAAAAAAAAAAAAGCGCGTACAGCTAACGGCGGCCCCCATAGGGAGCCGCTATTCGTGTTCCATATTTGGTCCCTGTAGTCTACGTAAAGATTTACGTAGACTACGGCGAAAATAAGGACAACGCAAATAGCGTTGCCCTTATTTTCGCCGTAGTCTACGTAAATCTTTACGTAGACTACAGGGACCAAATAAGGAACGTGAATGGCGGCTCCCTATGGGGGCCGCCATTTGCGTACGCGCTTTTTTTTTTTCAAAGTCACCCGTGATAGGCTACGTGACGATTAACGTAGCCTATCATGGCTGACTTTGCAGATCTAGCCGTGATAGGCTACGTTAATCGTTACGTAGCCTATCACAGGGGCGTTTTTTTTTTCTTTTGAAGTTCGCGGCCGGGGAGATGGGGCGCTTCTCCCCGGCCTGAATTTCGGCCGGGCGAGGCGGGAAGCCTCCCCCCCGGCCTGAACTTCGGGGGGAGCAGCGAAGTGCCTCCCCCCCACCGCGAAGCAAGCTGCGAGACCAGGTAAGTGACTTTCGTGCACCCCTACTTTTCCCCTCTCTCACTCGGATTCCACCTTTCAGCATTGGCTATGGTTGCCATTATGGATTTACTGAATTGAACACTAACCATGGTTAGCTTTAAAGCAGAGGTTGAAGTCCATTTCTATCCAGGGTCTCAAACTCTGGAATAAGCCTAAGATTGGTGTTCAAGTAAGCACAGACAGGACACTAATTGAAGCTGTTGCTGAAAAGGTAGGTGGGTGGAGTTTAGGGTTGGCACTAACTGGTAAAAAATGGTCCATTTCATTATTCAAGTATTTATTGAGTAGCCAAGTATGTGATATAACCATCACAAAGGATATAGAGAATTATGCTGATTGCAGAAACTTCTAGAGTGTCTTCTAGACTCCAGAGCAATGCTAACTGCTTAGCATTCTGTGCTTTGTATCCAGCCAGCCTGGGCTGACAGTAACAGCACTAATGCTTCACTGTTCTGAGAGGTAACGTGGGGTGAGGTGAAGGGAAGAGGTCTGGGCTGTACTTTGAGACTTGCTGATTTGCTATTTTAGGAACATTGGAAGCTGCCTTGTACTGAGTTAGACCATTGGTCCAACAGGACCAGTGTTGTTGACGCTGACTAGCCGCAACTGTCCAGGGCTTCAGGCAGGATTATTCCCTAGCCCTCTCTGGAGATGCCTGGGATCAAACCGTGCACCTTTTGCATGCAAAGCTTGTGCTCTACCACTGAGCTATGGCCCCTCTCTTTTGCATCCTGCAGAATGGTGCCAGCCTCCTCTATTGTTTGTTAAGCTGCACAGGTATATGGAATGGCACAGTTTGCAGCCTGCACAGGGTACTATGGTACGTGTGATGCTTCCGTGCAGCTTTCTCCAACCTGATGCCCCCCCCCCCCCCCGCTGCTGCAGCTGAAGTGTTGGACTAGAAATTCATCCCCAGCCAGCTTGCCCCAAAACCTGCTTGGTGCAACTTGTTCCTGGCTTGGCACCTTCCAGTTCTGGCTTGCTGCCAACCCTGTGTCTCTCTGAAGATGACTTGGGTGTGTTTGCATCACACTTCCTTCCTGAGCAGAGATGTCTGCAGTTACAACATAATACCAACAGAGTCTTGTAGTGTGAGAAGGGCAGAAGCGCTCTTGAGTGTCGCAGGAGTGAGGTGCCTGTTCCAGTGGGGAATGCATTCATGTGTTGACTTGGAAGACTAACTGCTTCCAAGTCTGGCAACCAAGGATACCTCAGTCCTGTCGTTGTTATAGGACGACACCAGGCTGCAATAAAAAGAGAGGCTGCCGTTTATACAAGGGCATTTTTGATTTGAGGAAGGAATCTAACTTAGTGGTAGAGCACATGTTTTGCATGCAAAAGGTTTCCAGGTCAATCCCTGAGATCTCCAGGTAGGGCTGAGAAAGATCCTTATCTGAGGAGAGCTGTTGCAGGTCCTTGTGGACAATACTGAGCTAGATGGACCATTGGTTACATAGCGTGTTACAAAAATTATTGGCAACTGTGCAAAGAATGTTCAGCGTGCGCATTTTGCAGCAAGCTTTAACGATTTGGTAATTCTGTTGGGCAGGAGTATTGAACCTCTTTCAGCCTGAGGGTCAAGTTCAGTTTCGGAGGTGTTGGATGGGACCAAAGGCAAAAGGGATTGGGACCAAAAATACCAGAAATACTCCCCCCCCCCCGCAACCAGCATATTTTAGCTTAGCTGCCTTAACTTCTAGTAACTAAGCCTTAGGAGAGGCATTTCAACCTTTTAGAATGGGGAAAAAAACTGCAAAAGTCAGGAGAACTACAAAAGATTATCAGTTGGGGGAAAGGGTATGAAAACCAAAATCAAAAAGGAACAGCTGCACCAGTTGAATTCCCAATGCGTTTTGACACTGATCTTTATCAGTGGTCTCCTTGCAAGGGAGAGAGAATCCTCCAGAAGAATCTCTAAGAGGTTTTTCCCTTGATAAAGACCAGTGTGGAAACGTGTTGGAAAGGGTGTGGAGCCAGGGGAAGGCGGTGTTGTAATTGGAGGAACCCTCAGAAACACAGCAGCCAAACAACTCCCAACCTTAGAGCTAGAGGACAGGGTGCAGATGGTTCTGCTTGCTCTGCACCCAAGGGTGGTCTGAGATTAGAAGAGCCTTTTGGGCAGAGAGGCAAAACCTCCTCCCCTCCTGTTCTGAACTGTTGACAGGCAGGCTGTTTTCTGCATCCCCACTGCCAGCTCCAAGCTTAAAGCTGGAGAAGAAGACCAGGGGTTTTTCTCCTGATGCGCTGCATTTAACACATAGCAGGAAGTTGGAGGCAAGACCTTTAGGGACGGGGATATTTAGAACCATAGAATCATAGTCTGGGTTTAGACGATCATGTGTTGCGCAAACCTGATGCGCGTACCCACCCTACAAGCCCTACTACACGTCATGGTTTGTAGTGTGGGTACAAAGCCATCCCTGCCACGCGCCGGGATCGCATGACACGCCAGCTGTGCTGCAGTGCGGGTCATTATGTAAACAACGGCTGTTTGCACGGGGGTGGGGGGAGAAGCCACGAAAGCTTCTCTTCCCCATTTGATCGTCCAAACAGCCCCATAGAGTTGGAAAGGGCCATTGAGTGCAATCCCGTGCTCAGTGCAGGAATCCAATTTAAAGCATCCCTGACAGATGGCTGTGCAGTCTCTGTCAGAACGCCTCCAGTGCTGGGGAGCCCACCACCTCCCTAGGCAGTTGGTTCCATTGTCTGATTGCTCTGACTATTAGGAAATTCTTCCTCATGTTCAGCCGAAATCTGCTTTGGCGATAACACATTTTTAGTTGGCCAGTAAGCCAGCCAAACTTGGTGGACTCCTGTATTAAACAACCTGTTCCTAAGAACCACATGCTAAAAACAGGCATCCATATGATGATTATTGTGTCCGGCGTAACACATACATGACACACATGGGTAATTAAATACCTACCTCCTGTCTCTTCCCCCTCCAGCTCAGAGCTGGAAGAGAGAAATAGAGGCACAGTGCTGCCTCTGCCTGTGTTCCTGAGGGACGCTCCAACCTCAGCGCATCCATTGGCTGCAAAGGCAAGCCCACATGCCTTTGCATTCCCCCTCCACCTCCAAGCTGGAGACAGGAGGGAGTGGCTTGTTATGGTTTTGTGCATGCACCTGGCTAGCACAGAGCCAAAACCTTTCCCAGGCTTCAGCTGAACTTTGGGACTGGGGAGGGGTGAGGGTTATCCCTTCTCCTTTGCTCCAGGTTCAGAGGAAGCCTCAGGTTCATCTTTCTCACCAGAGTTGGTTCCCAGCTCACTGTGGCGCATGAAACGATTGAACCCTGTTTTAATTTTTTAAAAAACAAAACAAAATAGCACTTCTTGGGAGATTGGTCTGTGGTTTGAGAATAAATGCCCTTCTGTTGGCTTGGTCAGAGTGTTTGTGTGACGTGCCTATTCCACTACCTTTCAGAGAGAGTTTTGTAAGCTTTTTAAAGTATCTTCCTGGTATTTAGCCTCTTTTTCTAGAGGATTGTTAGCCAGGCTAAGTTCTCCCTCTGTCAAAGTTACAGTTACATAAGTTAAATGTAGTACACTCTTTCTCTTTGTAATTACATTGTGCAATAGAGCCCTGCCAGTGAAGTCACCTTGTAAGAGATGCTTGCGGAAGTCGCATTCTTGGTTTCCATGGTGATGTTATAGCATAACCTGATATTTCATGCTCTCTGATGGCCCTCTGCTAAAACTCTAAACTCAGACATAGTCTTCACTAAGGTGGTAAACCTGTGTCGGGGGAGGCTGCCCCTTTTCAAGCAGCAGGCAGGGTTCATGAATGAATGCTACCCCATGCAACTCCCCCCCCCCCCCGCAACCCCTCTACATAGAAATTATGTTGAGACAGGTTTTGGCTACCTTAACCTTCTTCCTGACATGCTATTTTCCTATGTGCTGGAAACTTTTTGTATACTTGAACATTGATTCAGGATTTGAATGCTGCCTGCAGTGTAATTAAACTATGGAATTCATGAGATGTAGTGATGGCCACTGCTTTGGATAGCTTTAAAAGGGGATTGGAGAAATTCATGGAGGACAAGGCTGTCAGTGGCTCCTAGCCCTGATGGCTATCTTCAGTATCAGGTGGAGTATGTCTGTGTACACCAGTTGCTGAGGAACATGGGTGGGAGGGTGCTATTGGACTCATGTCCTCCTTGTGGGTTTCCTGTAAGCAGCTGGTTGGGTGCTCTGAGCAGAATGCTGGACTAGATGGACCTTTGGTCTGATTCAGCATGGCTCTTCTTATGTTCTTATGGAGCTGTGTGTGTGAGAGAAGAGGGGAATGGATCATCCCCACAATTATGTGGCAAAGCCCAGACGAACTCTGTAGACAATCTGCAGTTTTTGTTATCTGAGAAGCAGAAAAAAATAACAGTTGAAAATAGAAATCACAAATTTTGTAGTGAACAAAAGAAAGCCAATTAATTGAGCAGAATTACTCTCATAAAGTTAATTAAGGATTAGCACCATATTTGGATATCATTAAAACTTTATAACAACATTGAATGCTTTAATGGTGTATTATCATGATACACACATTATAGCATATTAATTGTGGACAAAATTGGTCACTTTTAAACAGTAAACATATCCTTGAAAATCCTACCATCAGAAGTTTCTAAACAGAGTCAGTTTCTGAATGATTAATGACTTTGGATTTTTGCATAAAAATCTTCATGCTACATATTTTGAGTAAATAAAATCTTTGTGATAAAAAGCAGTTCAGTCAACCCAGAAAATAAAATATTTCATAGGCGTTTTTCCCCACTGGTCTCCCAAATTTCCAATTTTTCTGCTGATAAAAAGGGGGGAAGTCCTCAGTGGAAAGGAATAAATTTTGGGAGCACATAGTGCAAGTCCAGGAGCAAGACCCTGCCCCCAGGTTGGGACAGGGGAATCGAAGTCCTGGCAATCAGAAATCAGATTTGGCTAGGTATTCGGGCCAGCCAGAATTTGTTGACCCCTGTTCAATGTCGGCTTTTAACCAGCAAGGTTGAATATGCACCCAGGTTCAATTTAATTTTTCTTCCCCACTTTACAAGTTATAATTCTTCACTTCTTTTCAGTTAGGAACTAAAATATACCTATGATACATATGCGTACGTATATCCTTCTTGCCTACATTATTTGTTTTCCCCAATTTTGTATTTACAGTGTAAGCTGTTTGCAGACCTCTGGGTTTTGGGCAGCGGGAGGAAGGGGTTATAATGAAACTGCTGAGTGTCATATGTGTTGATAGTGGTGTATAAATATAAATGTAGGCAGTAAAAAAAGAAGAGGGGTGGTTGGGAGAGAGAGAAATCTTGCAGTGCCAAGGTTTTAAGAAAGAATGCAAAAAATGGTGGGGTGTGGGATCTTTGTGTTTTGAGTTTCTTTCTCTGTCACACATATATATTCTCATTGTATCAAGGAAACAGGCTGTACCAGGTTGCTAGAAAATCTGTGAACATTCCATTTTGACTGTGCATTCTTTCCACTCCTAAAGCTCTTTGAATCAACCACGCAGATTGCGCCTTCTCTTTTTCTTTTTAAATGGCAGTCCACAAGGAAAGTGAAACCACCCCCTATGCTTTATAGACAACAGCTTTATTCAGCTGCAGAATTTTGGCTTATTTGACTAAACACAATCTGCTCTATGTACTGAATGTAGCAGGGACTTTATTGAAAGTACACTTTGTTGTGATGGTGTAAATTTAAAGAACACGTTCTATAAAAGGATCACACGGGAGTTATACAGTCAGTCGTAGCTTTGGACTTTTGTTTGGGGTTCCCATCTCAATGCTTTTCCACAGAAATGTTACAAATGAATGGCCTCAGATTATATCTACTTCAGAGTATAATTCAGTAAAGAAAGTGAAAAATACATGTAAACGCTACAATAATTACAAAATAATTTTTTGAGACAACAATTGTACTAGCATACGAAACATTGGGGCTATTTGCATGACACAACAGCCTACCATGGGGTGGGCCAGACGTAACTTTATGTAGGTAGATGATGACCATGGTGGTTAAAATCCACTGATCTTAATGCTGATATAGTGAAGGAAATTTACAAAATTAGCTTTAGAATGATAAAAGTATTTTCCCCATGAATATTGTTCTGATAATAAAGGAAAGGCTAATTTACAAAAAAAAAAAGGGGGGACCCATTTGACCCCATAGAAGCAGAGATATTACAGTGCCAAGTGACTGTTACTTTTCATCCATTTCCAATAACAACTGGGAATGAAAAGTCCTATTTTGCAGCAAGCTGAATACTATAACTTTTAGTATGTTGTTTTCGTTCTGATTGTTCTCTTGACAGACCTTTCTTTTTGCAATTATTTTAAAGTTCAACCTTATTTTTACCGCACTAGTTGTCACACAGACTTCAGTATATAACTTCAGAATATATAGTGCAATGATAATAGTTTCTGCTGCATATGAATTTGTTTATTTTGCATGTGCTTTTCAGAGGGCCTCTTCACATGGTACATTTTTACACCTAACAATATGTAATGTGTGAAATGTGACAAACAGGTGATTGAAAACATTGTATATTATGTAGGAATGCTTCTGGGAGCTGGAGTTGGCTGCAGTTCCCTGCTGACTGTGCGCTAGGTTGGGGAGTCCAAGTGGCAGAGCAATCCTATGATGGTGGTTGTGGGGAGATTCTGTGTCTACTGTCACTTCCTACACCCTGCCAGTTTGCTGCAGCCAGGGTGGAAATAGGGACGGTTTTTCAGTTGCTGTTCTTCTTTTGCCCCTCCCCGCTGTGGTCAACATGGGGAATT
This sequence comes from Heloderma suspectum, assembly GCF_057233095.1. Lineage (NCBI taxonomy): Eukaryota > Metazoa > Chordata > Lepidosauria > Squamata > Helodermatidae > Heloderma > Heloderma suspectum. Next base: position 37,947,085 of record NC_139460.1, on the reverse strand, counting down.
ATTATTATTTCATTTCTACACCTGGAGCTAGGCAGTTTACAACAATTCATAAAGAATACATCAACATACAAAAATACAACATGATAAAAACAGTCTAAACATTTATTCATGTTTAGACTGTTTATATGAGAATTAAAACACTGTATTTCACTTTTGTTTTTTTGGATAGAGGATAAGGGCTCAATCCAAACTTGAAGGCCGCTGACTATCCAGTGCAGGGTGGGCGGAGCAAAGAGGGGATCCTGTCCTCCGTGCTCCGGCTGCTCTGCATTTTTGGCTAGACAGCCGATTTTGGCCGTCTAGCTCGGGACGTCGGAATGACGCTTCCGTGGTCTCTTCCCCGCCCCTGGGAACACCCCCTTTTTGCCCCCTCCATGGTGTGTTTGAGTCCAGCTTTTTAAAAAACTTTGATCCTTTTTGTACAGGAATTGAAAATGTATTCTGTTTAAGGAGTATATGCAATCCTCTGCAAGGCCCTTTGAAGCCAGGATAGTCAGAATCTTCACAAAATTCAAGCCCTTTGTTTTTGTTGCTTTAGTACATAAACATTGTGTATGTAGCTGTAAGATCATGACGGTTGTGATCCTTTGCAGAAGTGAATGGTAAATGTGCTTTGGCACACTGAAAGTTTATGAAAGTCTTGTTACTTATCACTTGGTTATTGTATGGCTCCCCCCTTCCCCTGTTTAATTATCTTGCTAGAAAGTAGCCATTAGGCAAGTAGTCTAAGGTACATTGCAATTTCATTAGCACGTGCAGGCATATTGTACAGGTCAGAGTTCTTGTTAAAATGGGTGGTAGCTGAAGGAGCTCAATACCTGCCTTGAAAGAAAACTGATGGCACTTAGTGACTTGCAGGTGATGCTACCATGGCAAGTGTGGGTGATGCTACCATGGCAATGCTTTCTATCAATAAGGTCTTTATATTCTTGCTTACTGGGATATTATTAAAAGGCAAGGTACTTAAAACACAGACACACTTCTTGTCTGCCAGCGCTGCAGGGAAGAGACCTTCTCTTCAAGGGATGATGCAATTTGAGCGGTTTGTTGCAAGTTCTGTGGAGATGGGAGGTGTTTGGAGAACAATGTGGTCAGAACAGTTGAAAACCGTAGGCTTAATTCCAGAGTGAGGAAAAATGAATGCTGGGCATTCTGACTAGAGAGGCTGGTAGAGGCAAAGCCATAGGTTTAGAACATAACAGCATTGATTGTACGGTGTCTTCAAAATTGTGCAGGTAGTTCAGGAAATCCGAGATGAATGTCAAAAAGTATGTTGCTTACGTGTGGTCTACAGGGAACGAATATGCAAGTGCGTTTAAGCAAGCAACACATTGTAGAGAAATCCTGCTTCTGTTGGCTTTTACGTTTCTTAAAATCACTTTCTCAGCTCATAAGTTGGTCTGCGCAAAGCGACATACAAAGGCCAAATTAAATTATAGATCTTCTAAAAGATCTATAAAAGCAGCAGTGGAGCAGTAAAGAGAATGGAAAGGACTTTTAAATGTAGAGAGTAATGCAGAAGACACACTTAACTGGTAGCAAGTCCCATTGAACTCAGCAGGGCTTATTTCTGAGTAGACATGTATAGCGTTGTATTATAAGTCACAGTTTTTCTATGTGGATGTCACTAGAAACTGTAGTTTAACAAGCCAGGATAGAAGTGCCAAAGCTGTGTGTGTAAGGGAAGGAGGTAAGGGGAGGGACAAAGTGTGTGGGTGGGGGAACACCGCTTGTTCTCAGGCCAGTGGACCAGCTATTTAATTAATTATTTTTATTTATTTAAAATATTTCTATACCACCCTTCACTAAATTTGGTTACAGGGCAGTTTACAAGATCCTTGATATTTTAAACAATAAACAACAAAAGAAGAAAAAGAAAAAATAATCACATACAAAGAGAGCAGTTAGCGAGTTTTTAAAATATATACATCTCCATTTTCGGGCCCAAGAACTGAATTAGATCAGTGAATTAGATGAAACTTGCTGTGCAACCTTGGCCATTTCTACTCAGAAGAAACTCCTCTTGACTTCAGTGGGGCTTATTCTCAGGTAAGTGGGTGTAGGAGTGCATCCTTAAGCAATATTTATTTACTTTTTGCTGCCTCCATTGCGTGCTAATCTAATTATACTACCTCCTTTCTGTAGCATTCTTATTCAGGCCTGTGCAACGTAAGACCTGAAGACTGATTTGGCTCTCTGATTATTTGCACCCCCTGCTGAAATTCCAAATACCTATTGTTTGCAAACATTCTTAAAACACTGAAGCAGAACTTCCCGTTGCAGAAGACATGCTGATTCTTACTTGAAAGGGCTGTTCTTCTGTGTCAAATGATGCCCCAGTTTACCTGAGGCAGAAGTGAAACTGACAGTTTCTTCTGTTTCACTTTTAAAAATAATTCTGTTATACTGGCTGTGTTGCAATCCTCCAGAAGACTAGTACTATCATCCTCTTATTGGCGATTTAGGAGTGGGTCTGCCCCTGAAAGATGGTAATCTGCCTAAGGCCATCTGGTCATTTTCATCTAGTCATTTAAATTTGAAGCAGGGATGTCGCAGCTCACATAAGCTGTATTTGATAGCATGATGTGAATAAACGTGTTTGAGGCTTGGACTTTCGTTACACTGCTCCCCTCTCCTCCTCCCATGTGGTTGAAGATTGGAAGCTTCCGTTTTGCTTAACTATGGCTTGTAATTTCATCTGAACACAAACAGTGGGTAATGCTACTATAGTTTGTTTGAAACATGCCAGCTTGAAAACATGGTTTCAAATGGACTTGTTTCAAACAAGCCATAGTTAATGCTAACCAAAGTTTTTTGATTCAGATGATGACAAACTAGTTAAGCAAAGCAGAAATGTCCAAACTCCACCTAGTCACATGGGAGGAGGGGACGGGAGGGGGTACATAAACCTGAGGCTTACACAGGCTCATTCACATCTTGCTAAACTGGTTTAGCATGATATCCAAATGCAGCTATGGTCATCCACTGCACAACATCAGCATCTATATCTGACTTTATTTATTTATTTCATTTCTATACCACCTAATAGTCAAAGCTGTCTGGGCGGTTCACAAAGTACAACATAAAACAAAATAAAATATGAAAGTTTAAAACAACAATATAAAAGTACAACCAGAATAAAACCTATCAGCAATGCAGAGATTTAAAATACAGATTTAAAACAGCAGAGCTAAAAGGCTAGAGTGCTAAAATGCTGGGAAAATAAAAAGGTGCTGAAAGGAGTACAATCATTGTGCCAGGTGAACCTCTTTAGGGAAATCATTCCACAGCTGTGGTGCCACAGCAGAAAAGGCTGTCTTCCTGGTAGGCACCCATCTCACTTCTTTTGGCAGGGGCTTCCAGAGAAGGACCCCTGAAGATGATCTTAGGGACCTGTCAGGTACATATGGGAGGAGGAGATCCTTCAGATAACCTGACCCCAAGCCATTTAGGGCTTTGAATGTTAATACCAGCACTTTGAATTGGGCTCAGACATGGACTGGCAGCCAGTGCAGCTGGAAAAGTACTGGCATAATGTGATCTCCTTGGCCGGTCCCTGTTAACAATCTCGCTGCCCTATTTCGGACTAGCTGAAGTTTCCGGACTGTTTTCAAAGGCAGTCCCGAGTATAACACATTGCAGTAATCCAAACAAGAGATTATGAATGCATGGATAACTGTAGCTAGACTGGTTGAAGTTGTTCAGTTCACATGGCCAGCTTCCTCTGATTAATGTATTTATTTATTTAACCCCCCTCTTTTTAAAGATATTTGAAGGTTGACTTCTTATGGCATGACGCTCACAAGGCAGCATACACAACCAAAATAGGAAACACTGGGCAGAATCCAATGGGGCGCTTATGCCTCTGCAGATTCTCTTATGCCCCGCTCATTCCTGTCTGCGAGCGGTGCCCACCAGTTGCGGAATGAAGATTTAGTGCTAGTTTCTGGAAGGGGGCGGGTCAACAGACCTTGCAAAAGGGAGCTCTGCTGACCTGCCCCAATTGAGAAGGGAGAGTTTCTGCTTGTTTCAGGGCTTCCTCTGGGAAGCACTAAATCTCTATTGCGCAAGCGATGGGTCTTGTTCATGCAAATGAATTGGTGGAACCCACTGCTTGCACAATAGAATCTGTGGGGTGCAAGAGAATCGGCAAGGGTGTATTGTATTTGAAACAGTAGCGCCCCATTGGATCCTGCCCATTGAGATACATTCATTATCAAGTCATAATTCAGAAATGATAATGCAGCTGCTTTAGAGAGACCGGCCTCAACCATACCATAAACATGTATGTAGGACACATTAAGACGGCTCACAGGTACAGTCCTAGGTGTGGTGGTGGTGCATTATCTGCAACTTCCAAAGCCCACGCCAGCCAGGGCAGGAGGGGTGTGTGTGTGTGGGGTGTCTTTTCCCATTTCTCCCCCTATTGGTTCCCATGGGGGAAAATTAGTTATGCCAGCTCCAGGCTGGTGTGTGTGTGATCATGAGGCATGCCTGGTGAACAAAGGAGCCTTCGATCCAAGGCTATCACTGCCCCTGGAAATACTGCCAGTAATAGATTTCTACCTGCTGAGCATTCTGCAGGAATACCAGGGGTCTCTGTGTTGGCCACCCCCATCTGCGGAGCTCTTTTCCACCAGTAAGGGGCCACCACCATGTCCTGACCCAGCCAGTGGATCTGGGGGTTAGGATAGTTCTTCCTGAATCTCAAAGAACCAAAACACTAATTATGGAAAAGCAGCCTGGATTAGATAAGGCCTGAAATGTAGAGGCCACACACAGTTCATTTGAGGAGGGAGTTCCAGAATTGTGGGGCCACCACCAAGAAGGCCCTGTGCCTACTGCCTGCCAGCCTAACTGATGGTGGCCAAACAAGCAGGGGCCCTGAGGCTGATCCTAACATATGCGCAGGATCATATGGGTTAAGGCAGTCCTTTAGATAATCTGTCCTCAAGCCATATTGGGCTTGGTAGAACTGGTTGAGCTTACAGTTATAGTCTTGGGAGCATATGAAGCAGTCGACCAGTTATGCCTTCAGGACTCAACTAATGGGCATGCAGTATTTCTTCTGTATTTAAAATATCTGACCTCTCCATATACAGTAACACCTTGTTTAAAAAAGCACAATTCAAAGAAACCAAAGTATTAGAGAAATTGCCTGTTTTTTGCCCTCACCTACTCCCTTCTGACAATTGAGAATGCAGGAAGCTAACTAGGGGGAAGGTTAGCGGCCAGCTCTTTCATCCTTAGCTGAGGAATCTACATCAAACGCAAAGTATTTATCTTTGGTGAAGGTCAGATTCCTTCCCCACCTCATCTGCTGTTGCTGGAATAGAGACTGAGAAGATGGGGTTTGTGTTCATTGATCTGAGTGTAGCAATACTGTGTAGTTTTAACCTGCAGTCCTCCAAGTGTGTTTCCTAAGGAAGCATTCAGACTCAGAACTGGAAGTCTAGCCTCACCCTTCCTGATACCACTATTTGAAGTCTGTACTTAAAACAGAAAAAAAGGCACTAGTGTAACTTAAACTCTGCAAGATGAAAAACTGAATTATTAATTAAATTCACACATATTTACATATTTAGCATCCTGCTAGGCATGGGGAGGGTCCAAAGGCTGTGCAGAGCATTGAAGCATCATCCCCCACCCCCACCCAGGCTTTTGAGATTTTACTAGGCATGTCTTGAAATGCACAGGCTGGAAGGGCAATTTAGAAATTTCGAATCTTATTATTTTACCATAAATAAAAGCCAGTGTGGTGTAATGGCTTGAGTGTTGGTCTGGGACTCGGGAGATTTGGGTTCAAGTCCCCACTTGTCCATGAAGCTCACTGGGTGACTTTGGGCCACTCACTGACTCTCGGCCTAACCTACCTCACAGGATTGTTGCGAGGATAAAATGGAGAGAAGGACTATGTAAGCCGCCTTGGGTTCCTTGCAAGCGGGAGAAAGGCAGGGTATACAAGTAATAATGAATAATAACAGTAAAATAAATAATAACAGTTGCTTTTGAAGAAGAAAGAAAACTGAGGTCCTGAGGATTCTGAATTGTGCACCCAAAATAAAACATTAAAGCATATGGGCAGTGCAGTCTGGCTGCATCATTCTCGCAGTCCTGCTTTTAACTGGGTTGGGGTGATTTGCCCATTCATCCTCCCTGCACAATCATCTGCCCCAGATTGTAGCTTCTTGCAGGGTGTGTGTCAGTTACTGAGTGTCACAAGTAGTTTGACCCTGCCTTAAATCACTTACTTGAAGACAAGGATCGCTGTTCTTCACAGAGTTAGGTGTGCCACATTGTAGGCTAGGTGCCCAGAACTTTCCAGAAGTAAGGCTAGTAATTACTTGGCAAAAAGCATGTTTCTTCATGTAATGGAAAGTAAAACATCAGTGCCCCTTTGTTGATGGTCATAAATATTCATAATTTCCTGTAATATTAAATGCATGTCCTATTGTTCCATATTTATAATGCTTGAGAAGTTAAGTCAAATATTTCCCCAAGTATCCAATTTCCCTTACATAGAAAAGTAAGCTTAGGCTGGAATGATATGGACATTTATCTGGGAGAGAGCCCAATTGAACTCAGTGGGGGCTGGCTTCTGAATAGAAATTCATAGGATTGCACTATACAATTCAGTGTATTTGTAAGGGAATTGTGAATTCTGTGCTGGCTAGGGGATGCTGGGAGTTGTAGTCCAACATATCTGGAGAGCACTAGGTTAGGGGAGGCTGGTATATAATTTATCGTATTTGCATTACATTCAGATTTCATTTTTAACCAGCTCACTTATTAAAAGCAACACCTAAATATAACTTTTTAAAAAGTAGGCAGAGCAATACTATGTCTCTGGGCAGGGGGAATCTGTGGTTCCACCACTGCCAATTCCAAAGCTGGGCTTGTGCCGCCCAGGACAGAGGCTGTGTGCGTGTGTGCGCTCCTGCGGGGTACTTCCCTTCTTTTTGGCTGATTTTTTGGCCCTGGCTGTCCTTTGCGAAATTTCAATGGGTTTCAATGGGAGGGAAAATCAGACCGCACCTTCAAAGGCGGTGTATTGTTTCTCCTTTGTCAGGGGAACAGAAGGGCTTTTGAGCCAGTGGATCCAAGGCCTCTCACAATCTGTCCACTCCCCCTGCCCCCCCCCCCCCCAGCATTGGAGCATCAACGCCTGAAGAGGTATGGCAGTGGACATTTCTGCTACTGCCTGAAACCCTGGAGAGCCGCTGCCAGTCAGTGTAGGCAATACTGGGTTAGATGGACCCATGGTCTGACTCTGTATAAGGCAGCTCCCTGTATTCCCATATGTTTAAGCAACTATCCTATCCCACGCTATCCTAAGGTCCATGGGACATCCTCCAAGGGCCTTAGAATTGTGCCCCTGTATTTTAAAAATAGCCAGTTGTTAAAAATTCAACTTATTTCCACTCTGCCAGTCAGCACAACTGGGATGGCTTTGTGCTGTTTCTGTTAACAGATAGTGCTGGAGGCTTGAGAAGATGACTTGTTTGGGGGGAAAAATAGGCCATTTGCTTCTGCAGAATTTCTCTTTTGGAGACCTTGAAGTTTTGAATAGCTGAAATGACCTTGATTCTCTACCCCCCCCCCTAAAAAAAATGCATTGCACTGATTTGGATCAAACCTGATCGTCATCAACCAGTCATACTGCTTTGAATGTGTGTGTGTGTGTGTCTTATTTACGTATAAGGGGATACAAACTGTTTTGAATTATGAAGCTTCATTTCCAGCTTTAAGGAACCGCTGCTTTAAATGAATTGTGGCGCACTTTAAAAAAACCTGTAACCAAACAAAACTGTTTCCACATATATCACTTGAAGCTTCAGATGGATACTGATTCAAATACATTATCTTTTTTACAGGTTTCATCAAGAAGATGCCTTGCAAGGGACTTGCTGGTGTTGGACAGCAATTGTTACGTCGGAAAGTGGTAGACTGTGCAAGAGAAGACAGCCGGCTCTCCCGGTGCCTCAACACATTTGACCTGGTTGCTCTCGGCGTAGGCAGCACACTTGGGGCAGGAGTTTATGTTCTTGCTGGGGCTGTGGCCCGAGATAATGCAGGACCTGCCATTGTGATCTCCTTCTTAATAGCTGCTCTGGCTTCTGTTCTAGCTGGACTTTGCTATGGGGAATTTGGTGCTAGAGTTCCAAAGACTGGATCTGCTTATCTCTATAGTTATGTGACTGTTGGTGAGCTGTGGGCCTTCATCACTGGCTGGAATTTAATTCTTTCCTATGTCATCGGTGAGTATTTTTTCATGCCTTTGCTCCATTTATTCCAAAAAGCACATGTGGATCTGTGAAACATCTGTATTATGCCCTGTTTTTTAACAGCAGTTTCCTTTTGATAGTTCAAAGCCCATTGTTATTATGTTGTCATAGGCATAGGAAATGTGCAATATATTTAGATAAGGAAGACTGGTTAACAGACTCAGACTTGGATAGTGAATGCGGGAACACTGCTACCAAAACAAGAATAAGGATCCAACTTGCTGTAATCAGTTTAAAGGTGCCTGACTGCTAGTTTTGAGGCCCAATTTTCTGTATTGGTTGTGGGAGAAGCTTGAAAAGGGAAAAGCATTTGTCCAAATCATTGCTGTATTTGTCCCTGTGCATGCAAATGGAACTGTGTGTTTGGATTCTTCTGTTGGATTGGATCCATATACCTTAATGGTTGGCAAATCCCCTTTTATCCACCAAACACCTGTTTGAGGAGGCAGAATCCAGACCTCTTCCTCTTAAATAGGTAATCAGTGTTGACAGAATCAACAGAATCACCTTCTTTTGGGGAGATAAGGCATGTGCCAATAAATGCACATATATCTGTACCACTTATTTATTTGAAATATTTTTGTTGGTTTTTCTGAAACTCAGTCCGCCCTCAGTATACACAAACAGTATACTACTAATACTCATTTAAAATAATAAAAGCAAAAAATCAATCAACAAAACAGAAATGAATCGACAGCTTCTAGTTGTCTGCAATGTTACCAAAAAGTAAGTGCAGCCCTTTCTAAAGGCAAGTAAAGAAGTGGAGTTTTGAACTTCAAGGGGGAAAGGGTTCCACAGCATTGGCGCAATCACTGTAAAGACTTTACTTCTGGCAGGTAGCTTTCTCATTTCATGTACTCTTAGAATGCAAAGCAGGGCCTGACAAGAACGCTGCAGGAGGGCATGGCATGTTGTGTGTGTTTTTTCTTATTTTTTTAATTAAGGAAGTAGCTTACAAAAGAGAATATAACATGACGCAGAATATAGATCCATAAGTTATACCCTATGTTTAGATGATCATATCTCAGCTAATTAAGCTGAGATAAACATTCAGCCCCTTCAACCTCCCTTTGTAACAAGTTGTGATTTAACCAGGAAGCCTCTAATTAATTATAGTTTCCCATTTTGTCCAAACTGGAATGCTATGGTTACAAACTTTAACCATAGTAACCCCGCGTACTGGACAATGGTTTAAAGCTGGTTTAAGATCCTGATTTCTGATGACCATAGTTTCCTGGCTGAGATGAAACAGAACACTGTGATTAATTAGACTCTTAATTATTAGAGGCTTTCCAGTTTAATCATGGCTTGAGTAAAGAGGTTCTGTGCATGAGGAAAAAGCTCATGCATATCTTGGCTTAATGAGATGAGAGATTGTCTGAAGTGGCTCATAGATTTAAATATTAATATTCTTAGCGTTAAAGGCAACTTTCTGTAGAAAGTTAATAAGCCACAGAATTAATAAGATTAATAAAAATTAATTGAGACATGCTATGCTTGAGTGCGCTTTTATATAAAAGTATCCTCTATGTGGAAAATGAACATGTTCACTTGAGGGTTTCGGTAGAACACTTTCCCTTGATGTGCTAGGTTTGTTGGTTTTTTAAACTCGGGAGTTTTTAACATGGGGGGAACATTTTAAGTGTGAGATTCTGCAACCTGCATTCTGAAATGGCATTGTCTCCACAAGACAGTATCCCATAATTATGTATAGACTCGATCAAATACATCCATGAAACTAGGTTGATTTTATTAAACCAAATATCTCCAGTTCATGCAAATAACTACATTTTATTTTGTTGAATGTTGAGAAATTAGCTTCCCTTCTAGTAAATTACTGTCCCTCTAGGGAATTGTATGTTAGCTTGTATTAATGTAGATTTTTAAAAAATGCCCAGACAGGAAGCCTAATTTAATATGTTGACATTGCATCACCTACACAGGAACACCTTTAGGGAATTCTGTATCATTATAGCAATTGTGGTTTAAAATCTGCGTAGAGCAGTTTTTTCCTTGGCAGTTACTGGAATGCAGCTGAACAATGCGGGTCTGTTAGGATATCTGAACTATTTAGTACAGTCTTCTGTGGGAAGTTCTTGTATCAAGGGCTGGTCATGTAGCTCATGTTAATAAAAAAAAAAGGGGGGGAGGTGGAGATAAATGTTCTTGATGGTAAAAAAAAAACTTAGTGAAGCACAGCATGAACTCATTTAAGAAGAGAATTTGTTCACAAAAAGAAATAGGAGTGGTGGCGTAGGAAGGGTGTGGAGGTAATGCACATTGAACTTCAAACGCTCCTTATTTATTTACATCTTCTTGGTGTTCATGCATATCATTTTTGGAATTTCCTTGCTTTGTAGGCATTTATAGATGTTGAAAAACACAACTCCTGTTGATCAGAGAATGGCCCCCTGAAAGTCTTTTTATGTTGTTTTCCTACAGATGTTTTTTCTTCTTCGTTCGACTGTTCCTCAAAATACAAGGTTTAAACACTAAATTTGTAATATGTACATTCTACAAATGCCTGGGGACTATTCACATACGCTGAAGAGTGCAGTATGTGAATTTATGATGTTGTACTACAGAGTATATTAGTCCTATCCCAGAGTGCTTATCTGAATTCTGGGCTGTAGAACCCACGTTCCATTCATAACTGGGCTTGACAGATGAAGCTGTTTTCCCTCCAAATCAAGAAATAGCTTGCTTTTTTCTGAGCCCGACTATGAGTCGAATCTGACCCTGCCATATGTCCGATCAGAGCTGGTGGTGGGGTCGGCATCATGGGGTACCTGCCGGAACCCATACTCCTGCAGTGGGCCCAGTGCTGACCCCCACAGCCTCCTGGTCCTGCTGCTGCTTTTGTTGTTGCTGCCTGCTTGCCTGTCTTCTCTGAGCATGGAGATAGTGACGAGAATAAGGTGGTGGAACAAACATCCTGCACTTGCCTTGGGCTCTCCATCTGGGTCGTTGTATGGATTGGGGCTACAGTTTTGAAGAAACTGTAGTTTTCCAGGGCTGCTGTGGAGATAGAAATATACTTCTCTTTTTCTTTCAGCCATGTAAGTGTGTGGAAGGGGGATGATTCTTTTCTGGTTTTGATTAAAATCTGAAATTGAGAAGATCTTGGGGTCGTAATGCTTGCCTTGTATTTAAATCAAGCATCCTGAGCGGCAGAGGTTCTTTTTCTGAACCAAGAATGTACAAACTCCAGCAATATCTTGACTTAAGTTTCTGACTGCAGTGTTCACATCGTACAAAATAATTGGCATCTTAAAAACTTGGGCGAGCAAGCCTGCTAAGTTCTCGCTTCTGCATTCCTGGGTACAAAAGGCTTCTGTGGCCAAGTGAGTTCGTCCACAGTCCCGTTGAATTTATGGGAGTAAATGTGTTGCTCACATGACTAACGGTGGCCTGAAGCCAGTAACGTAAGCAGCAGTAAGGATGGGGCAATGCACCTATGAGAAGAAGAGAGCAGTCAGCCTTGTCTTGCATCCTTGTACACCCTGTTTTTCTTGCTTGTCCTCTCTCCAGCACCAAAACAGTTACTTCCAGGATCTCAAGGCTGCTTTTTGTTGCACCAGCCTGAAACTAATGCAAAACTATCCATACAGTTGTACTACAACCAGTAGTAATGGAGCCAGAGCTTGCAGGGGCTCAGCCTGGATACTTTTTGATTAGCAGGAAGGAATGCTGACACCATCTTCCACCCTCCTCAGAATTCCCTGTTCTCTCTGAGTTTAGCTGCAGTCCTCACTGGAGCTGGGGAGAAATGAATTTTCTCAACAATATATAGTTGAAAGCTATCCCTGTTGCAATGCAAAGGAGGGGTGGTGGTGGTGGCCATGAATGGGCACCCGATACCTTTACAACAGACCTGCTCCTGGAGGTGATGAAAGCTGCTAGAACTGGTTTGGTCAGGATCAACACAGCTGCTTCGCGTTTTTGGCTTTGCCTTGTGCGCATGGCTGTGGAGACTGACAGGATGAGCACCTGCACTTTGAAATCTACCACTACACCACTGACTACAACTAAAGGCAGACGTTTCCCATTAGAAGTTGCCCCATTAGAAGCTGATGCTTCTATGTGGTCAGCGCCCACCGTGCCCCTGTAACTTTTTAAATGGAGAGACTGCATTAGATGATGTGGTATTGTGGAACCAGCTCACTGGAGGGCTAACACTAGCTTTTTACACCAGGTCTTGCACGTCTGATTTAAGTACTCCTCTGAGCTGCACGTCTAGAGTTTCATCAGCTGCCACCAGCCTCTGTATACTCTCCTGCTTCTGGGTAGGGGCCACCTGAGGGAAGTATTTCTTGGCAAGGTCTCTGCTCCACAGTCTCTCATTTTATGTGGTACTATCACTCGCCCACAAATCAACTGATGAAGGGTGGTATATATAGAAATAAGATGAGTAAATAGTTCTGATGTCTGTTCTCTTGACAGGAACATCGAGTGTGGCCAGAGCATGGAGTGCAACATTTGACGAACTTATAGGCAAGCACATTGAGAAGTTCTTTCGACATTACATGACCATGAAAGCTCCTGGCGTGCTCGGGGAATACCCGGATGTCTTTTCTGTTTTCATTATCCTAATCTTAACAGGTGAGAGAAAGCGAGCGAGCGAGAGAAAGCTGGCTTGGGAAGTTTTTTGGGACTTCAAGTTCGTTGCCCATCTGCACTCTCGTTGTTAACTTTTGCTGGAAGAGCAAACGCCCTGGTTTATTTTGGCCTTGTTTTTAAAGCTTTTCTGTTTGCTGCAAGTGTCGGGCTGACCTACTGAAGCAGTGGCAGAGTTAGAACTGCTCTCGGCCACCTGCTCTTTGAAATGGCTCTGATAAGGCATTCTAGCTGTTTAAGTGAAAGCGGGTAGTGAGCCACAATACTGCTTTGTACCGTACATGGAATACCAAGCTTCTTTTGATTGGTGTGAGTGCAGGCTGGAAAGCTTTGAACATCGTAGAAGAATTTGGATTTGTTACTGTAAATTCTCACCTTCATAATCTGCTGATTCGTATAGTACTCCAGCCAGGAAGGTGTTGGGGTGGGTGAGCGGGGGAAAGGATAGAACTGCCATCATGCTGGTGGATAGTTGTTTATTTTAGAAGAGTCAAAACATTAAAAAATGTGTGGACTTCAGTGAGGGCAGCGTTTCTTCTTAACGAAGAAAAACACCCAACCCTGAATTTGCATGTAAAATGGGCTGAATTTGAGACCAAGTGTCATCTTTTTAAAAAAAAAAATGAAGTTCACATAAACTAATTTTTTCCTGGTGTATTTTGGCATTGGTTGGACTGGTCGTGTGAATGGTCCCGGGATGTGTCAAAATCGCAGCTAGGCTCAAGTCACATTTTCCCAGGTATGGGCCACAGCCAGAAAGCCCCTTTAGAACGGCCTAAGAACTTCTCACTTCTGCACCGTAACAGCAAATCCTACACTTTCATTGCACATTGCTTTTGAACACACCTCCAAGTTTCAGAAGTAGTTTGTTGAGTGGGCTGCTATTTTCTGTCATAATAAAAGAGGGTGTGTGTGTGTGTGTGTGTGTGTGTGTGTGTGTCTGTCAGCAGCATTGCACCAAGACTGTGAAACCTATACACCTGAAACTTGGCATGTGTACCAAGGGGACCCTAGGGGTGTGCACCTCAGGGTTATCTGTTTTTTTTTAAACATATAAATTAATTTTAATTAATTTGAACATGTCCATGTGTTTGAAGTTTGCAGTCACATCTTCAGATACTAAGTGGAAGACTTCCCTAACCGTTACGTTGCTTTGCAATTGATACAGTTTGATGCCAGGGGAGAGTTGTTGGAAGGACAGAGTTATACAGCTGCCCCTTACCTGCTGCTGTGGGGCAGCTCCCCCTCAGAAGAATGGAATGGACAGACCCTGCCTTTCGGGGGGGAGACTGTAGGGGTTCACATGGCAGGGGCCATGCCTAGGGGTGCTAGCGTGTGTGGCTTCACTCAGACAGTGCAGGCAATATGTGTCCAACTCTGACAGCTGTGTAATTTTGAAGGCTTTGCTGTACCGGGGCTATTCCAACCCATGTCATGCCAGGTCTGCTCACTAGTTTGAAAATAAAACGAATGCTTCCAGCTTGGGCATCTTCCTTATAATTGCCCGTGCCAGATACAAGTCTGTATTTAATGATAAATGAAGGCCCAGTTCACACAAGCAGTTAGTGATGGTTGAAACTTGAAACATATATGGTTTGGGGTGGGTGGGTAGGGGCTGCTCCATCTAGCAAGCTCTTTGGGGGAAGCCACCCCACCCCCACCCCCCATGTGAGATGCAGTTTTAACCAGGCAGCTGCAAACATTTGCAAGTACCATACCCAAAGCACAGGTCATCTGGGCATGCTGGAAGTTCCTTAAGAGAGGGGTGGGCAGAAGGCAGAGTAGTATCTACTGGTAGATCTCTGGGTCATTTGCCATAGTTGGCAAGGGTTTCTGCCTCCCAGTTGTTTAACAACAGCAACCACAAAATGACTTCTCCCACCTAAACTGGGAATCCTTGGGGTAACCAGGAGTGGACTTTTGTGTGGAAGGGACTGTGAGCTCAGTTCAGTTCTGGTTCTGGAAACAAACTCCTAGGCTCAGAATGTGCTCAGAGGCACTGTGTTCTTGCATACTAAATGTATGTCTTTTGCACCTGGATCTGGTTGGTGGATCTTGGGGTTCTCCCCTATAATCATAAAAGAGGGTCTGTCTGTCTAGAAGCATAGCAAATTGCACCAGTGAAAAAGTGCTGGTGCAGCTCTTTCCAGAAACAAAATACCTTTCTATTTGTTCTCATTGGTGATGTTAGAAATCTTTAATTATCTGCTGTATATCTTCCAGGACTTCTAACTTTTGGTGTGAAAGAATCTGCAATGGTTAACAAAGTGTTCACCTGCATCAACGTTCTCGTCTTGGTCTTTGTGATGGTGTCGGGTTTTGTGAAGGGATCTGTAAAAAACTGGCAGGTCCCAGAAAACTACACAGATGTCAAGTATGTGCTGGCTTTATTTTACCTAAAAGAAATTGTGGGTGTGCATGTGGTTGTGAATGCTGATTTGTGTAAGTGCACCTGGTGTGCATATTGGGTGTGGGCTGGTTCGTGTATGAAGTGCCCCTCCCCAATTTCTGGGCTGATGCCAGGCTGGGCGTGGTTTGTCTGTACCAAGGCCTCTGCTTGGATGGTGTATGTGCAGACACCCCTGTTTCTGTGATGGTGGCAATGTTACTTGAGCCTCCACCACTGTAGGAATTGGGGCAGACACGAATGCATCATACATGTGGAAGTGTCATTTCACAGGGACAGCACCTCCACTTCAGTTCAGTCCAGCTGGTAACCCAGCAGCAGCTCCCGGGGTGACCATGTAGGGCAGCCCCATATGTGGCTTGGCCACACAAGTTTGACCGCAGTTTTGTAGGCTTCATTTTTATTTACTCTAAACTTAAAGTGAAACAAGACACAGTGTAATGTGCAGTTGTAATGCTGCACGTTTAGAATAGAATATTTTGCAAAATGTGCAACGCCTGTGAATAGCAGGCAAGAGATCAGACTTGGTCAAAGCTAGCAAAGGCTGCTACTTCCCTTCTGGAAAGTTGTTTCTGTGCTAAGATATGATTAGGTAAGGCTCCTCCTTTACCTCTTCCCAAGCAACACTGAGGGTTTTTCCCAACCCTGCTAAGCCACACAGAGTCCTTTCTCTGTCCTGGCTCAGGACGCTGGCTATTGCCTTGCTTTTCTAGGATCACAGCTTCTCTGGAATTTGATTGCTGGGTTAGGGTCTGATTTCAAGAGGTAGACAGTGTAACTTCTCCCTTCCTTTGTCTGCTACTTTCGCTTATCTCCACTGTTCTCTTCTAACAGTACAGACCCAGGAAAATGTCACTTTAAGGAATAGTATTGATAGGAGCAGTAAGAGGATGTTTTGTAATTTCTTTCCAGGCTGCTCAATAGGCTCCTTCCAAATACATCTGTTGGCCATTGTGATCCAGCCTTGCATAAATGGATTTAGGAGTTGCTGCTAGATTTATGTAATAATGACTCTCAGTTATTCTTGAGTCAATTTAGCATGTCTACGACATTTGAAAAAACGTATGCCTAGAATTAACGTTGA
Organism: Heloderma suspectum; assembly: GCF_057233095.1. Taxonomy (NCBI): domain Eukaryota; kingdom Metazoa; phylum Chordata; class Lepidosauria; order Squamata; family Helodermatidae; genus Heloderma; species Heloderma suspectum. The sequence goes on along the minus strand of NC_139460.1, from coordinate 37,930,692 downwards.
AAGTAAAACTCCTTCCAGGTTAAAGAATATTGGAAGCGTAGGAAACAGTTTTATAGCGAGTCAAACCATTAGTACCTCTGTTGTCTATACCACCCTTTCTCAGCCTGGTGCTTCCAGATGTGTTGGACTACAACTCCCATAATTCCCAGCCAGCATGGCCATGGGGTTGCACTCCAAGCCAGCTAGAAAGCACCAGGCTGGGGGAGGCTTGTATATACTGTCAGTCTTCCTCCCCCTACCCTCTGCAACACACCTGGCGATTGCAGGGGTTGTACCTGCCACTTTGCACATGCAAAGCGTGTGCTCCACCCCCGAGCTAAAGCTCCATCCGCCAAAATAGGAGCATAGGAAAAATGCTCATCCTGGTCATGCCATAGTCGTTTCTACTGGAGGTGTAGTTCCTTTCTTCTCCTAAACCGTTTAGTGTTGTTCCACCTTGGTTGATTGGACAATAATTCCTAGGAATCGTTTTGCTCCTGACCTAACTCCACACTTTCTGCAGTCTATGACCTGGTTCACATATAACTGTGGCTACTTGGTAGTTGTTTAACCCATAGTGTCCTGGTTTAGAAGTTACGCATCAACCCCTGATTGGGGGTTGAATATTCAAAAAGGCGGCAGAATGTGCCCAGCAAATCATGTGGTAATTTATCCATGATTTGCCACCATTACATGCGAACAGCCCCTACATTTGCTAAAAAGGATGTGGGGAATTAACAGGAAACGTTTATGAGGGGGATGGTCTGTTGCAGTGAAAACAACAGTCTTGTGGCACTTTAAATCAACTTGTTAGTCTTTAAGGTGTCACAAGACTCTTCGTTGTTTTTATGGTGCAGAATAGTTCAAAATTAACCATTTGTATATAGCCTATTCTATGTAGTATGGCGCCACAGTGCATCTCTACTGAATACACAAAGAAAAGTGGTAAAGCCCTGAGCCTACTTGGAGCAAAATCCACTGGCAACATCATATTATTTACATTGGGTAAATCATACGAATTGCTATGCTAAGGCTTTCTGAAACTTAAGACGCCTGTTTGTTTTTAGCATACTGCTATGTGCAAATTTTAACTTGGGTGGTTGTAACTCCGCATCCCTTGGCTGAAACCTCTGAAGAAGCAGGAAGTAGTTAGAGACTTAGCATTTTCTTTCTGGTTTACAAAGCCATACCACATTTAATAATGGAGGATCAATAAAAACCTTCCAGCTCCTTCCGGAATAGATTTGACAGGGTTCTGAAGGCAATTCAGGCTTCTTCAGAAAATAAACTGTTTCCCAATCAGGTCCATGTCTACTCAGAAGTACGTTCTGCTGATTTCAATGAGATTTCCTGTGCACACTTGGAATATTACCGCCTTCATGTGTTGTGGCTTGTGATCTGAGATCTCCTGTACACAGTAAAGTGGTGGCACTCCAAACGTTTGGGCACATCTAAGGGTGCAATCCTATGTTGATAGTTGGCAGCCTCCAACTTCGGAGAAGGTGGCCCTCGCCTCTGGGTTCTGGCTGCCCTGCATATTTATTTGCTAGACTGGCGATTTCACCCGTCTAGCTGCGGTGATTCAGAGTGGGAGGGGAGGAGGCTGGAGTGAGCACAGGACACTGCGTAAGGCAGCTTTCCCAGTCTCCTCCCCTTCCCACCCCTGGGACCACCCCCTTTTCCCTGCATCCTTGTTCAGGTTTCCAAGCGTGTGGAGAGGTAGCCGACATGGTTCTCCCCATGCCGGTTATGAGGGGGAGGGTGCAGGGAGCATGGTTTACTCTGTCTCTGAGGTCGGAGCCCTGTCTCCGACTTGGAACCAGTAAACGAAACAATCCTATGGCCCCCCAGACACTATCTAGAGGCCAGAGGATTGCTCTCTAAATGACTTATGGCGCAATCCTTTGTGTGTTTAGGCAGAAAAAAGCCCTACATCTCCCAGTAGGTCCCACAACTCCCAACACATGGCTGGCTGGGGAATGCTGGGAGATGTAGGACATTTTTCTGTCTAAACATGCATAGGATTGTACCCTTAAACTTGTTTAACAGACAATGCCTTACCCCAGGGAATTCTGGGAACTGTAATTTGGTGATGGGGCTAGGGATCTCAACATTCTCACCAAACTACAATTCTCACGATGCCTTGAGGGATGCCATGACAATTAAAACAGCATAAAATCAGTATATGTTTTTAATATAGATAGGTCTTGGTTGTGTCAACCATGTGTTTTGGTGGATGGAGTTCTCCTATGTTGCAAGATATCCTTTGAATTGGCCGGTCTTGTTAACCTCTGATCTCTTCTTGTTGTTTTTAGTAATACAGACATTGACCCTGGTGCTGGAGGGTTTATGCCCTTTGGTTTCTCTGGAGTTCTCTCAGGGGCAGCAACCTGCTTTTATGCATTTGTAGGATTTGACTGCATTGCCACCACAGGTAAGGTCACAGTGAGCAGTCACTGTTCTCTGATTATGAATTCTGCTTGCATTTGGGCCTTCTTTGCATGCTACTGATCAGGAGAGCAGGAGAAAATAAGATTGGGGAATGGGGTCTAAAGGAAAATCATGCTACTCTCCCCCGTCAACGCTGCAGTGTGTGAACACCAGTAAGTGATGGCAGTCCTGCATAAAGGAATGAAGGTAATAACTAAAGGTCTTTCAGTTGATTGACTGGGTTCTAGCTAACTGCTATCCTTGACTAAGGGTGCAATCCTATCACAATGACTGGAAGCCTCCAAACTTGGAGGATTACAGTTATCCAGTGCAGAGTGGGAGGAGTGGCGGAGGTGACCTTTGCCTCCCTGCTCCTTCTGCTCTGCATTTTTGCTAGATGGGCTTTTTTGCCCGTCTAGCTGGAATGTTTTGGAGGAGGAGGGAAGTTGGCTGGAGAGGGCTTGGGATAGCTCGTATCCCGGCCTCTCCAGTCCCCTCCCAGCCCAGCGGAACACCCTCTTTACCTTCTCTTCAGGTCGCATTCTCGACCTTGGAGTGGGAGTTGGCACATTTCTTTCCATGCTGGCTGCGAGAGGGAGGGAGGTTGGAGCATGGATTCCTGGATCTAAGGTCAGAGTGCTGTCTCTGACCTAGGAACCAGGAATCCGAAATATCTGTGGGGCTGTCTAAGAGCCATAGGATTGTTCCCTAAACATATGTATATTTACACACTACAGCAACTTAATAAAGGAGCCCTTTTAAGGATCCTGAATAAAGATGACAGCGTCTCTTATTGAGACAATTCATTTAAAGTACCAGCCACCCCTTGTTCAACCACTCCTTGTTTTGGGAAAGAAAAGCCACCTCTAGTGTTTTCATTAAATTTGTGGGGCAGGCAGTGCTTAGATGAAAACAAACAGTGTTTTGGTTCTGTTTTCCTGGTTGACTGGCTTCCTCTAGTCTTGGTTTTAAACAGTTGCACTGGCTAGTTAATAGTATCAAAAGATGAGCATATCTTGTTCATGATACCTGCAGTGCTGAAACTATTTCTCAAAGCATGGATGTAGCCAAGATACATAAAGGTTTTGCTCAAGAAAAGGTACCATTTGGTATGTAAAAAGAATCCCTTTCCAAAAAAGCCAGTGAATTGCTTGATTATAATTGGCATACCTTCCAAATCTCTGACTACAGTTTCAGTTAATTTAATCATGCTGATTACATTATGCAGCTCTAATAATAACCCATGTGTTGCATGAGGCTGTAGCTCAGTGGTAGAGCCTCTGCTCTGCGTGAAAAAGTGCCTAAGTTCAGTCCTGGGAATTACCAGGCAAGGCTGGGAAAGACTCCTATCTGAGACCTTGGACATCTGGTTCCAGTCAATGTAGTCAATATGAAGCTAGATGTAAATAGTCTGACATATGTTCATAGTTTTTTTTATTATCGTAAGTATTTATATCTTGCCTTTCATGGCCCAGACCCTCACAAAGCGTCTCACGGCATAACAAGGTAATACAAATACAACTTAAAAATCCAGTGAAAATAAAGATAATAACAATCACATAACTAAACTAAAAACAGCAAAAAGAATCCAGAGAGCGCAGAATAATGATGTCCACAGCAGCAGAATCAAAGACTTGCTCAAAAATAAAAGCCTTTAGCTGCTGGTGAAGCAGAAGTAATGAGGCATTACTTTATTGGTTCATAGCAAAATGTATTAGCGTTAGGAACTTAGGAAGCTGCCTTATAATGAGTCAAACCATTGATCTATCTAGCTCAGTGTTGCCTACACTGATTCAGCAGCGACTGTCCAGGGTTTCAGGCAGGATTCTTTCCTAGCCCTAACTGGAGAGGCTGGGGATTGAACCAGGGACCTTCTGCTTGCAATGCAGGTGCTTGATCCGTCCCCTCTTCAGGTGTAGTACAGAGGTACCATATAGTTTTGCTTTGTTTATCAGCATTTTTATCGTCATTTTGAATAAACCGCAAGGTAATACACTCCTGACTTTTGTACTCAGGATAAAACAGAAATAGAGACAGAGAGATAGCGGGAGGGAGGGAGAGACGTGCACACATGCAGAGAGAGAAGGAAACAAGAACAGACAGAAATGCTGAAAAGGGAGTGAGGAAATCCATGAGACTTGGCTATCTAGAAGAAGAGGCACTGGAAGTTTCCGGTATCTCACCTTTATTTAGAATAAATGCATACTAATTAACTGCAAGGTTTGTTAGCCCCTTAATCTAGACTCCTTTACTGGGAGGAGCATGATCCTATACATGACTACTCAGAAATCAGTCCCAAAGAGTTCAGTCGGCTTACGTAGAGGGTTGTATAGGATCACAGCCTCAGCCTTCTGGGAAGTGTAGATGGAGCTCTTCTTTGTGACATGCTAGTTATCACAAGCAGATCAACCAGCATATCATCATCATATTATTTCAATTTATATACTGCTTACCATATCTAAAAAACAAACTTTAAGGCAAAGGTAAAGTCACAGCTTGTGCAGAGAATCAATGTACGTTCCATGCCAAATCTTAGATGGTGTTGATGACCAGGATTTCAGTCATGTAGGATACCTTGGACCTCTGGTGAGTTATACCTCCAGCACCGGTTCATGGCGCATTTTAGCTGTGTCATCAGAACAAGATCTCAAGGCAAGCCAGCAGTAACTGTAGCCAAAGCTATCCGTGCTTTTTAAAGAGTTCAAACAAGAACATGCCATGTTCTTGATGTCCCTTGCTGTTCTGCACTTGCAAAACTCACTTGCCTTCATATTTAGATAATCTGCCATTTACGGTTCTTACATTTTTACAGAAGTCATTTGTCAATTTGAGTGCACGTATTCTAAAACTTCAGGGAAGGCTTATTTTTCAAGGCTCCTGTAGGAAGTATGTTTCCTCTTTAAGTGTGAAATAGGTGACATTTTTACATACAGATCAGGAGAAAAGGAGACTTATTTAAATTTCTTTCTAATCTGATGGGGCTCAGAGAGTACATCTGTCAGACATGCACAATGGCAGATACTTCAGGAGTCCCAAATTCTTTAGGACTGTGCAACACAGATGATATAGGTAAAGTGAGACCAGGATGTGAGTGAGCACACAAGCCCAGCCCCCAAACTTCCCTGGCTAATTTTTTTATTTTTTTAAATTGCATTTATATTCCACCTTTTTTCTGCTGAGGAACTCAAGGCAGCTTACATGATCCTTCCCCTCTCCATTTTATCCTCACAAAAAAACCTGTGAGGTAGGCTAGGCTGAGAGTCAGTGACTGGCCCAAAGTCACCCAGCGAGCTTCATGGCTGAGTGGGGAGTAGAACCCAGATCTTTCGAGTCCCAGTCCAACATTGTAACTGCCACACCATGCTGGCTGTGTCCAAGCACTTTGTATGTTCATCATGAAGGTCTGAATAGGGGCTAGTAAGCGTGTTCAGCTGACCAAACTTATCAGAGCTCTGTAAGCATGTTCAGCTGAATGTGCATACAAGTCCTTCTTTAGAGCTATGCGCTCAGTATGCGAAGATGTTTGCTATAACCAAGGGCATGGGGACATTTGGGAGTGGGACTTGCCTGCTCACACATGTCCCAGACTCACTTGTTTTTAGCCTCACACGATTAATCCGTGATTACTGCTATGCAAGTGCAATCCTATACTGGTATACTCAGAAGTAATCCCCATTGCGTTCATTGGGACTCTCATGTAAGTGTATAGGATTGCATCCTTAGTTGATCATGGTTGAAGTTTGCTCAGTGGATCATTACTGTTGACTGGGAATCTTTATGTCAGGAAATAGACATTGTTATGATCTGCAGGTTATGAGAACTCAAAACATTTTTTTTTTTTTAATGATCACAGTCTCTAGCCTCGCCCATTTAGAAAACAAATGTTTCTGGCCTTCATTGTTGGTAAGCTTAAAAACACAAATGACAGTAATAAATGCTAATTAGTTGGCAGCAGACATGTAAAAGGAAGCCAGCCCATTATGTTACTTTGCTTAATTTTAAAATACAAATTAAGGCTTTGGGTGATTGAACTGAAGTATTCCCTGTTTAAAGTATCTAATTGCAGAATATATGGGTTAAGCTGTGTCATGGCCTATATGGTAGTTATTAACATGATATGCAAATATAATTATAAAATAGTTATGCAAATTACTTTCCTGTTGTTCACTCCGTATGTGAATATTGCTCATGTTTATATGGCTTTCTCTTTTGAGCAAGCTCTACCTCCTCCCCAAGTAATGATGTTCAGGGCAGAGTCCTATGCCTGTTTAGACAGAAAAAATCCATACAACTCCCAGCATTTTCCAGCCAGCCACGCTTTTTTCCTGTCTCAGCATGCATAGGATTGCACCCTAAGGGATGCTGACTTCGTTTATTAGATATAGATATGTGACTTTCCAGAGTGATTCTATTTCTATGATTAGTTTTGCAGAAAATTATTTTCCCTTATGTTTTTTTACCCCCCCCCCCCCAAGTCTCAATAAAATAAAATAACGATGATAACAACAAAAAGTGTGGGGTGGGAGGAAATGTTTTCAGAACAACAAATGTAGTGAAATTATAAAATTTAGTGAAATAATAAACGATCGAGAGAGGAAAATAGCCTTTTGGCAAGTAAATGCCTAAATGCCTACTTTTTAATTTCAGTATAGTTGGATGCTCTTGGGAACTTTTGATTTGATGAAAGAGATAGGATTATATTTCACTGGGGGTGGGGCGGGGTGGAGTAATAATCTTAAATTGGCGGTTTTCCTGTTAAAAGGAAGGAATGAACCATTCAGTGTTTGATTTTTGTAATAACGTTTTCTATGTTTGTGGCTTTTTTGTAGGTGAGGAAGTAAAAAACCCCCAGAAAGCAATTCCCATAGGGATTGTGGCGTCACTTCTGATATGCTTCGTTGCATACTTCGGTGTCTCAGCTGCACTTACCCTAATGATGCCCTATTACCTGTTAGATAAAAACAGCCCACTGCCAGTTGCTTTCAAGTATGTGGGATGGGAAGGTGCAAACTATGCGGTGGCTGTTGGTTCACTTTGCGCCCTTTCTACAAGGTAAGGAGTCTTGGCTTCCTTTGCATTGGCTCAGTCTCGGTTTGCAGTTCACCCACCCTTTAAAATATGGACACTCAGAAGGCAAGGAGTTCCATATGAATTTGCTTCTCTTTGCCTTGACGTTGATTTGCTTTGCCTTGCTTGGAAAAACGGCAAGTAATGAGAGACATGATAGAACTGTAAAAAATTATGCATGATGTGGAGAGTGTGGATAGGGAGACATTTTTCTCCCCCCTCTCATAATACTGGAACCCGGAGTCATCCCATGAAGCTGATTGGGTGGGAGATTCAGGACAGATAAAAGGAAGTTCTTCTTCACACAGCGCATAGTTAAACTATGGAATTCGCTACCACAAGAAGTAGTGATGGCCTCCAATTTGGATGGCTTTAAAAAGGGGTTAGACAAATTCCTGGAGGAGAAGGCTGTCAATGGCTACTAGTTCTGATGGCTCTATGCTACCTCCAGTATCAGAGGCAGTGAGCCTATGTGCACCAGTTGCTGGGGAATGTGGGTGGGAGGGTGCTGTTGCACTCATGTCCTGCTTGTGGGTTCCTGGTTGACAGCTGGTTGGCCACTGCATGAACTGAATGCTGGACTAGATGGACCCTTGGTCTGATCCAGCATGGCTTTTCTTATGTTCTTATGTTGACCAGGTTTCATACTGCCATAATTCAGATGTAGGGTGGTGGCTGGGGGGGCATAGAAGGGGACTTTTAAAACATCCTTTCCACACTAAGGATGTTAGCTCATGCTAGAGTACATGCTTTGCATGGAAGAGGTCCCAGGTTTAATCCCTGCTATCTTGTAGTAGGTCTGGGAAAGACCCCTGTCTAAAACCCTGGAGACTTGCCATCAGTCAGCATAGACCTGGGAGTTAGAGCTTTCATCCTGTTGTGCTCTCTGATCCGGCCCCAGAGTCCCAACGCTTCTTCCAGGGGTGCCAAGGGGTGTCTGGGTGCTGTGTGAAGCCCAGAACTCTGTCAGTGTGGGAAAGGACAACTACACTTCATGGCACTGGCAGAGCCACGGCACATGGTACCCACATTGGAACGCCGGGGGCTGTGCAAAGCCCACGACTCTGTCAGCACAGGGAAGAGCAGTTGCTCCTCCCTGTGTTGGCAGAGTCCCTTTCTCCATGCCTTTCTCAGCATGGAGAAAAACTAAAATGGGCATGGCCAGGTGATTGTGGCCGTCACACCCACTGGTCATCCAACCCTTGGAGGGTCTGGTGGGGGGCAGCCCACCCCCCGACCACTAGAAAAACGTTCTGCACCCTTGGCATAGACAATACCAAGCTATGTGGCCAGTAGTCTGACCAGGTAGAAGGCAGATGCCTATGTTCTATGGCGGACAGAACCTGGCCATCCACACCATGTATCAACTTGACTCTTGTGAAAATTATCTATTTATATTCTGGAGCTTAAATGTCCAGTTTAGATGGTTGGCCAAGTACCCTTAGAATGTGAGGGGATTCCTGAGGATTTCTAAAGCTGTTTTGTGCAGCCCATGGGGTTTTCAATTCCAGCTTTAATTGGACAGAAGGAGAAACTTGTAGGTGTCACCGCTGCAAGATGGCAAAACCTTTCCATTTTCTCTCCCTCGGTGCTGAATAATTTACTCATCCCTGTTTTGGTGCTGAAATTGGAAAGTATGTTCGTTCCCTAAAGCAGTCTTCCCCAACCTGGTGCCCTCCTGATGTTTTGAAATACAACTCCCAGGATTCCTGACCATTGGCCATGTTGGTTGGGGCTGATGGGAGTTGAAGTCCAAAACATTTGGAGGGTACCAGGTTAGGAACAGCTGCCCTAGAGAAAGTACATTCCTTAAAGTAAGATTAAGACTGTGTATTGCTGGAAGAGTTCAACACTGTTTTTGTCTCATGCGTGAGTTTTGGCATGCAAGATGTGTATTTAAGACTAAGTTATGCTCTTGGCCATTTCTAGTCTGCTTGGATCCATGTTTCCGATGCCTCGAGTTATTTATGCTATGGCAGAAGATGGGCTACTGTTCAAGTGTTTGGCTCGTGTTAATGAGAGGACAAAGACTCCAGTGATAGCTACAATAGTATCAGGAGCTGTTGCAGGTAAGACCCTACAATTCCCTAGGACAGAACCAAGTAACCACTAGATTTTATTTTATCAAAAACGGGGGAACATAGTGACAATTGACAACTGCGATATTGGTGATAGCACAATCCTCTATTGTTATCACCAATTACTGCAGTTGTGAATTGTCACTGTGCTTCTTTTGCATACATTTAAGCGTCAATTGAATTGGCACAATTCTAATTTTTACATTTCCTTAATATTCAACCTGCGTTTACACTCCCCACCCTCTACATCTTTGTGTGTGTGTGTGTGTGTGTGTATACCTGCCAACTGATGATAAGAAGCATCTGAAGGAGATACCATCAGACAAGTTACATGTAGCTAAATGATGCAATGATAGGCAAGTTACACGCAGCCGAAATCTGCAATCAGAGGCGCATAATGACTCTGTAACTCTTCTTCATGTTTAGTATGCTCACCTCCTCCATGCAGTGAAACTCCAGTGATGTCCTTGATCGTAATAGACAAATTACATATACAAATGTAGAGCTCATTTGCACCTGAATTTGAAAGATGATTTCTTGGAAAAATGGTTCCCATTTCTGATATATGTTGATTCGAAAAACGGGATGTGTGAAAGGCCTGCTAAACTCATGTGTGTGTGAATATACACAAACATGCACACGCACGCACACACACACTTGCAAGTGATTTGATCTTTGGTGCTTCTGAAAAGGGAGTACGGAAGTGAAAATTGGTGGTCGAAATGAGTGTTTAATGTAATGTTGGTTAATAAAATCTATAATGTACTTTTTATAATTGAAAAATCCTCAAATACATAAATAAGTAAGAAGTTTAGAGTTCTGCGATTGCATATAATTTTGGCATGCAAAGAACTTTAATGCAAGTTCTTTGCCTAGTAGATGTACAAACAAATTGGGTCAAAATTAAAACAAAGATACACACATACAGCCCGTGTGGTGTAGTGGTGAGAGTGTTGGACTGGGAGCTGGGAGATCCAGGTTCTAGTCCCCACTCGGCCATGGAAACTCACTGGGTGGCTTTGGGCCAGTCACCGACTCTCAGCCTAGCCTACCTCACAGGGTTGTTGTTGTGAGGATAAAATGGAGAGGAGAAGGATAATGTAAACTGCCTTGGGTTACTTGTAAGAGGAAAAAAAAACAGGATATAAATGCAATAATAAATAAATAAATAAAATAGAGCCAGAAGCTTCTTTTATTGTTTTCTCACTGCTTCCGTTGCTAAAAAGATGAGCATTTCCTCAGTTTAAAAAGCAGTCTTCAGTAGATTAGTGCAGTGAAAAGAGAAACTCTGTCGATGTGGGCAGTTCTCTCCTGTATACACATTCCCTCTTTTTAAAATCCTGGCCTTGGTCTTCATACTCATTTCTATTGTGTTTGCATCTTTCTTCTCCCACAAGAGATGAGAGCCTTGTCCTTCTCTAGGGCTGATTGGAGCAGTGGTGTGAACAAGGATTGAACTGTCACGTTAAGTGATCTTGTATATGAAATGAAATATCCTGTCACTTTATCTGTGTCATCTTCCTCTCTTCCACTAGCTATCATGGCCTTTCTCTTGGACCTAAAGGATCTTGTAGATCTTATGTCCATTGGAACACTTCTGGCTTACTCCTTGGTGGCTGCCTGCGTGTTGGTACTAAGGTATGGAGCAACATCTCTGCTTTACACTACAGAGGAAAGAAATCCAAAATCCACAGTTGGGCAATACCTTTATTAGGACCAACCAAAATTGTGCAACTTCTCCAGAACTCTTCATCAGGCTGGGTGGTGAAAAAAGCAGGGGATGGGGGAAGAAACAAAGTCCAGAAATTTGGCCAGGTGTTGTGGCCATGAGGTCTACAGATAGATCCAGTCTCAAAATGAGAAATTTTCAGTCTGAATGAATTAGTCAGTGGTAGGTGTTGCAAGTTTATTCTTATTATTTACATTTCTATATTGCCCCATATCTGAATCTCTCTGGGTGATTTACAGATTATATCAGATTATACTTAGCAAGGCATTTTGGGAAAGAGAAGTGATGGCTGATCTCCATTTCTGAAAATAGCTTTTGAATTCTCCAGATGTTCTCAGCTATTTATTTTAAGATGTGTCCTGAACTCTTGCCTCAGCACAGCAGGTTAGAAATCTTTTAAAGGCCTTTGAGAGGCTGGTAGCAGCTTGGCATCCAAATAAAGGGAAATGCTCAGGTAGAGGGAAAAGCTGTTTCAGGAGCAGGTTTCACTTACCTGCACTGTCAGGGTCTCTTCTGCCTCTGCAGCCATACATTCTTGGGTGAAGATAGTTTGGGGATCTCTTCTGCCCAGCTGCCTTTGGCATATCTCCTTCAGCATAACAACTGCAGCACAGCTGTTTGGACAAGCGCCCTTATCTTTATTTGCTTTGGCATGCTGCTTTACATCATATCTCCCATGCGATGGCTCTAGTCACAAGGCTGTGCAGCCTCATCCCACGGATATATGTTTCTCTTTTTTTAGGGCTAGCAATGTTTGTAGAGTTATTTGCTAGGTCAGAGGAGCTATCAGTCAAAGTCTGTATCAGGCAGGTCCTTATGTTTTGTATAGGGATTAAGATTAGAAAGTGAAAGGAGCAAGCGTAGAGAACTCGCCTCTGGAAATATTGCTAAGGTAATCTCTTGTCTTTTTTAGAAGAAGCCATTTTTGCATTTTTACGCTTCTCTTGATAGATACTGAGATTCCTGGTGTTGCACCATTGGCAGGGTTCTCTATTCTATTTCTCAGATGCGAAGGATTTCCTTGATCCATGGAGATCCTGCTTTTTGTTTATCAGTGATAACTCAAAAGCAGCTTACAAAATCTGAAAAAAACTGACACATCACAAACTTAATACAAACATTTAATAAGCACAAAATACACAACAGCGACAAGAAAGTAGAACATCATCATCACCATTATTATCATTATTATTATTATTATTATTATTATTTTATTAAAAAAGCAGCCCTTCTCAGCAGGAACAAAACCATAGCTGGTGTTATTGTACATTGTTATTGTACATTGTTATGTGCTGCTATAGCACATGACACCAACAGTCAAAATAATAAAGACTCCATCTAGATCTTAACAATATTCTACCCAGTCGGACATAACCATGTCTGACTGGGTAAAATAGAGCCAAGTTTTGGTCTGACACACAAAAGAATACAGTGTTGGAGCCTGACAACCCTCTCTGGGAAGAGTATTCCACAAAATTGGTGCCATTACGGAAAAGGTCCAATGTCCTTTGGCAGTCCGCAGAGAACAGCCTCGGATGTTGAACCGAGTGCAGGTGGGGGCATATACCAAAGGTTTGAAGCTATAGATAAGAGCAGATTGCATTTGGTGTAATTTTTGTTTGTGTGTAGTTTTGGTTGTTTTATGACTTGTATGTCATTGTGGGGACTTTTAATAGGAATATTTGAAATAAAATTAAAATTTGTGTAACTTGAGTTGGCACGGATAGAATTTCAGTTTCTCTCCATTTGTCAATGCTGAATGACATTCTGGATAGCCGCTGGCCCAGAATATTTAGGTAATGCTTGGCCGTTCCTCTTCTTGGGATTCATCATTGCTGATGTGCAGTTTGAAGGAGGGGGAAATTAGGCCAGCCCCCCATGAGGGGTTGTAGGTGTTATGATGGCACTTAACGTATTCTATTTCCTTTTCTCTTAGGTACCAGCCCAAGCAGCCTAACCTGGCATATCAGATGGCGAGTACAACTGATGAGCTGGACAACAATGAGTCTGTGAGCACCAGTGACTCCCAGACTGGGTTTCTACCTGAGGAAGAGGACAAGTGCTCCTTAAAAAATATTCTCTTCCCCTCAAATACTGATCCGTCCAAATGTTCTGGGTTTGTAGTGAATGTCACCTCCTGCATCATAGGTAAGAGTTGCAGCCTAGCCAGCTGATTCTAGGGAGCTGGAGGCTAAACTGGTCGTTCAAATGAGCTTCCCTGGTATGTTTGATAACAGCTGTGTGTGTGTGGATTATTCATTCATGTATCCTGGTTATCTTGGAGCAGGTAACATTTATGCTGCATGTGGCTGCTTCTGCATTTCTGGAATTCTGGAGGCCCTGAGGTCCCACTCCCATAAAACCAAGAATTGCAGTTTGTTGTGATCCCTTGCTGACAACTAATGCTCCATAGGATTTTCTTCTGGTGCTTTCTCAGATGTTGCTGGATTGCAACTCCCATCATGCTATCCTGGGTAGGGCTGATGGGGATTGCAGTCTAGCAGATATCTGGAGGGCCACAAGTTGCCCAGCCCTGGCTTAAGAGCCCCCTTACACTGTGGCTCAAAGAGCTCCAGTTGCACCCAGTTAGTCTTGTGCAACAACTAGCTGCCCCTGATGGAGATGCACACCCCAGTCTGCATGAATCCAGTACGTTCAATGGGGCTTCAGTATGGATGTGAATGAGCATCCAGATACACACTGGCATCCACCTCAGCAGTGCACATAGAAGCTTGTGGATCTCCCTTGCTGGATGGAGGCATCTCCTTTTATTGGTGAAGTGCTGAGTTGAAGTTGGTTTAGCTGTTAAGTAGTTTGCAGTATCTATAAAGGAAACATACAGGAACCGAAATAGTCCTGCCCCAGAATTTGTGTTTGTGCAGATTCAGAGTGCAGAAGAGTGTTCTATGAAGACCAAACAGGGATGCAGGAGGCAGAAATCCAGAGTTAACTCTGTGTCTGCCATGGTGGTTGCAGTATACTGATCATCATCATCTGTCAGTCCTTCTCCCTTTTGCTCCCCCACCCCATTTTGCTTGGCACAGAATGTAACTGCCTACTAAACAAACCTATTCTCCATTTAGTTCGGTTGGAGGATATTTTTTGAGGTTTTACTTTTTAATTTGCACAATGGTGGATATATGTGTGTGCAAGATCTTCCTCCATTTATAGATTTCTATGCATAGAACGCTTGCAGCTGAGTCTGCAGAAACCCCCATGATAGATCAGCTCAGAAGGATCTCGGGTTTATTAATAATGGATAAGTTAACCCAGCAAGTTAGCACTTAGCAGCAGAGATGGAAACCTGATTTGTTTCATAGAATGCTGGACTAGATGGACCTTGGACTGAGGCATCCCAGCTCTTTTTATGTTCTTATAGAAGACTGGGCGGGATAGCTAATACTTTGGAAGACAGAAACAAAATTCAAAGTGATCTGGATAGACTGGAGCGCTGGGCAGAAAACAGCAGAATGACTTTTAACAGGGATAAATGCCAAATTCTGCACCTACGAAAAAGAAACCAAATGCACAGTTACAAGATGGGGGATACGTGGCTCAACAACATGACAAGCGAGAAGGATCTTGGAATTGTCGTCGATCACAAGCTGAATATGAGTCAACAATGTGATGTGGCTGCAAAAAAGGCAAATGCTCTTTTGGGCTGCATTAATAGAAGCATAGCTTCCAAATCCTGGGAAGTACTAGTTCCCCTCTACTCAGCACTGGTTAGGCCTCATCTGGAGTACTGTGTCCAGTTCTGGGCACCACACTTTAAGAAGGATGCAGACAAACTGGAGAGGGTTCAGAGGAGGGGGTTGGAGTCGATGGCCTTGTAGGACCCTTTCAACCCTACTATTCTATGATTCTATGATTCTATGACTGTAGCCAGTACTCACATATTTTGAAACTGGGACAAGCCAAATAAGTTCAAAGACCTATGTGTGTGTACTATCTGCCTCAGATTATAATGCTCTGTGTGTTTATGCTAATTCTGCCTTCCCCAACCTGGTGGGTTGGATCCAGGCTTAGTCATGCTCAGAGTAGACCAGCCTTCTCCATGCTGGCCAGGGATGATGGGAGTTGTACTCCAACACATCTGGGGGCCACTGGGTTGGGGAAGGCTGGATTAGTTGAAAATAATACAACCCCTCTTCTTGTATAGCACTAAACACTAAAAACATTTCACAATCTTTTATAACAGTAATCTTAAAAAAAACAACAACACAGGATTGGATCAAATTCTCATGTGAACTCACTCACACAGTGGGACTTCTGTTCACATGATAGGATTTTGCCATCCTCTGCTGTGTTGCAAATATGCTTCAGAGGGAAACCCCCCCTGCCCAGTCCTCTGGAGGAGATTGCAGAGGGGTTGCAGAGGGCAGGGGAAAATCCATTCTAGCAGTGGTTTCCTCCCATTGGCAAAATGATACCATTGGATACAACCCCCAATACTTTTACCCTCCTGTAACAGGTGAGGTTCTGAGGTTTGACTACCTAAGAATGTAAGAGGAGCCCTGCTGGATCACTCCATCTTGTCCCAGTGAACCGTTTCCAACAGTGGTGAGCCACATGCTTTTGGCATACATCAAGTTGTGAACGCAACAACACCCTGCTCCCCCTACTGTTTGCCCCGCCAGCCAACTGGTTTAGGAATATTGCCTCTGGAACAGGAAAGGAATATTGCTTCTGACTCTGGAGGTTCCATATGGCTACCTGATGAATTTATAGATGAGTTTACAGTTGAACCAAGGACTGGTGATGAGTTGAACCAGTTCATCACTGCTTCTGCTTTGGTACGGTTGCCTTTAAAATCTACATGGAGATCACTTGAGGACAAGTGATGAGAAAACCTTCACTTGCTGAATTTTTGCCTGTTCTATGCAGCTGCTAAAAGCAAAGGAGCCCAGTTGGTGGCAGGCTGGGCATGGGAAAACCTGTCAACCCCAACAGATGGGCTTTCTACTCTGCAGTTTCCACGAGCCATTGGCAAAACAGCTGCTTACTGTTATCAGTACAAAAAATGGGCCTTGGAAGCTACGGAATTGTGAGTTATTCAGCTGTGTGTGCCACATATTTTTGCTGACTTGGCTTTAAAATTACAGCTGCTTTTCTTGTGTGTGTATATTTCTCCCCCATCATTATCAGCACAACAAACATTTTATGTATCTTGTTCTCAGGTTTTCTTATCGTTGTCTTCTGTTGCTTGGCTGTCCTTGGCAAAGACGGTCTGATAAACGGGTCCACGTGGGTTATTACCCTGCTTGTTGTAGTTGGCTTGCTGTGCTTCGTTTGCACGGTGATTATTTGGAGACAACCTGAAAGCAATACCAAGCTCTCGTTTAAGGCAAGTAGTCTACAGGGGAGCGGGGAGGGGAGGGGTGGGTTAGGTGTGGGGGAGGAAGCAATCCGAGTCTTTGCTGGCTCCATGCACGGAAGGAGAGATTGGTGAGATGTTAGCCTGCTTCTGCCAGAAGGGCAGGAATTAGTTGGTGGGGAGAGGAGGAGATACAGAGCAAGCTTTCCCATGCAGATTGGCTAAATGCACCTCAAATCTAACCTTCAGCGCTCCTGATACTTCTTTTTTTTGCCTCTCATCTGTCAGTCTATCTATTTGTATTTAATAGAGGCCAGGCAGACGGTATGCAAGGCTGACTTTCTCTTTTGGCACTTTCAGCAAAATCTTCCCAAAGCACCAACGCATCACATTATCATGCAACTCCTAGAAAGGAGTTTTTCTTATTTCCTGTCCTAGAGTAGCAAAAAAAAAAAAAAGCCACATCAAATCTATGTTAGCCATTTAGCCCTGAAGGGGGTCTAGTATCCTGTGCTAAAACAAACGAAAAGCAAAGGGCAATCGCAAAACCCAAACACTACCTCTTTATTTAGAAATGTATAAATCAGTTTTCTGTTTGTTTTTTTTAATACCCAGAGTGGCATACAATAAAATGGTAAAATGATAGAGTGAAAATGATAATTTAGGCTGCAATCCTGCAACCACTTACCTGGAAGTATCCCCCATTGAACTCGATAGGACTTATTTCTGAGTAGACATGCACTATAAGTATCCTATAAACAAAAGCCTGTACTGCACAGCAGCACAAAACGTGGCTAGAATAATTACAGGTGGCCTGATGAAAAACGAATGCTTAGCAAACTGAATAAGTGTGTGTAGCTAGGCAGCCTGTTGGGCTTCCAGAGAGAGAGAACTCCATAATTCTGGTGCCACAGCTGAGAAGCCCATGTTTGGGGCACTTGATAGACAAACCTCCCAACGTGGAGGCATTGTTAGATCTCACCAGGTTGGCAAACTCTTCCAGTATTAAATCATGGAAGGTCAAAATCTTTCAGTCATTTAGCTATAACATTTATATCCCACCTTTTCTTCCAAGAAGCTCAAGGGGGTATACACTGTTCCACCCCATTTGTCCTTGCAACAACCTTGTGAGGTAGATTAGCTGTAGAGATGGTGAGTGGCCCAAAATGAGCTTCATGGCTGAGTGGGGATTTGAATCTGGCTCTCACCAGTCCTAATCGAACACTCTTAACCACTACACCGCACTGGCTTAACTTTGCACTGAAAAGCCCCCCCGTTTTAAGAGTTGGGAAGCCTTGGCAGTACATCTGGTATGTCTTGGGCTGAAAGGGGGATTGCATGGTGATTGGATGTCTGCCATCCCGTTCATATGTTCCTCCTAAAGCCTTATCTTCTGCCCCTTCTTACAAAAGACAGAGTGACATCACCGATACCTTCCCTCCTACCCAGTGCTGAACACATTATGCAGCTCTCTCCTGCGCCCACAAAAAGAGCACATGTAGCAAAAATTGAACGAAAACATCCAAAATTTCCAACATGATGTAGTGGTTAGAGTGTTGGACTCGGACTTGGGAGATCTGGGTTCTAGCCCCCGCTCGGCCGTGAAGCTCACTGGGTGACATTGGGACACTCACTGATTCTCAGCCTGACCTACCACAGTGTTGTTGTGAGGATAAAATGAGGGGGAGGAGGAGGACCATGTAAGCTGCCTTGGGTGGGTTGCAAGAGGAAAAAAGGCAGGATATAAATGTAATAATAAAAATATGCCAACAGCCTAAATCTGTTAACAAGGCAGTTGACACCTTCTTTACTGACCCCACTGCTATGCCTTTTAACCACAGCCTCCCATGCCAAGATTCAAATGATGAGAATAGCTTCATCTGCTTATCTGCGTATTCGGGCAAGGTTCACCTGCTAAATTGCCGTGTGTGTGTAGGGCTGTGATTGTTTGCATAGGAATGGGAGCAATAAAAAGGATAGCGACCTTGTCTGGAACAACACCCTCTCATCCTTAATGTTGATCTGTAAATGGATTTCATTTGTTTTTATTTTCTGAACGTGGAGCGGGTTGTTTGCAGTGGGGCTATTCTTAGAAAGGTAAGGGGCATAACAAGTATAGCACAGCGTGTGGAATGCAATGTGTAGGTTGGGAAGTTACAGCTGGAAGCTTGCAGGCCCACAGGTTTCCCAGCTCTGTCTTATCAGAAATTGTCCACGAACCCTGATTTTTTGTACTTCAGCCATGAGCGCCTGGGTATGAAGGGAGATTGGCACTCAGCATGTTTATTGGGTCTGCAAGCCTGAACAATATGTTGAGATAATGATCTCTTATGATACCTATGGATAAGAGGAGGCCTAATGCTGTTCAGCTTCTGTATACCCTCTTGGGTCCCATTCTATTCATTTGGGCTTGTGTTGGCAAGGAAAATCTTGAGTGTGACGGATTGTGCAGATTTTGTGACTAAGTGTGGAGTTTGTAGAAGCCTCAAAGGGGCTGTTTGAGCCTTGTTATGTAACTCAAGGAATGAAGAGTTGAGGCAGGAGTCTTGCCCAATAACAACATCAACAATAAGCCCAATTCAGGCTGAATTCAGTGCAGTTTTTACAGGAATAAAGTGAGAAAGTATACATCCGCATAATGTATATATGAAAAAATATACATCCAAATATATATCTATATCCACATCCACATTTCCAGGGGAATCTCTCTGGTGAAGTTTTCGCTATGGGAGGTTGCTAACAAACGTTTTTACAAACTAGTTTGAGCTAATGACATGAAATTGGGTGGGATAGCTAATACCCTGGAAGATAAAAACAAAATTCAAAGTGATCTTGAACTGGAGAAGGTTCAGAGGAGGGCAACAAATATGATCAGGGGACTGGAAACAAAGTCCTGTGGGGAGAGTCTGAAAGAACTGGGCATATTTAGCCTTGAGAAGCCTGAGGGGAGATATGATAGCGCTCTTCAAGTACTTAAAAGGCTGTCACAGAGAGGAAGGCCAGGATCTCTTCTTGATCATCCCAGAATGCAGGACACGGAATAATGGGCTCAAGTTGCAGGAAGCCAGATTCCAGCTGAACATCAGGAAAAACTTCCTGACTGTTAGAGCAATGCGACAATGGAACCAATGACCTAGGGAGGTGGTGGGCTCTCCCACACTGGAGGCATTCAAGACGAGGCTGGACAGCCATCTGTCAGGGATGCTTTGACTTAGATTCCTGCATTGAGCAGGCAGTTGGACTCGATGGTCTTGTAGGCCCCTTCCACCCTACTATTCTATGATTCTGTGATAATAGTGGCAAGGGCATAGGACAGCATCCAATACTGCTGCTGTGCTTCTACTCATTCTGATGTGTCAGTGGGACCCACCACTAGTGTGATGGGGAGTTAGTGCTGCCTAAAGTGAGCCTGGAAATGAGCGTAAACATTTGTTTCTTGATCAGGATAGGTCAGCGAGCTCGCTTCTGCTGCATTCCGGAAACAATTCTTTCTCCTTGTTTCTAGTTTCTTGAAGGACTACTAGCTCCTCATTTCACTAGCAGTGGGTCCCACTGCTTGTGGGCAGTGTAGGAGACTGCCCATAGTAACCCCACTTGTCCTTCCATTGGTAACGTGATGTGAGAAGATCGTTATCACAAGCAGAATCACTATCCATTGGTATTTGTGTGATCACACGAGAACGCAGTAGTGCGAATTAGCTCTATGTCTGCTGCCCCTAAACATGATCCAAAGGGACAACTTCTTCTTTGCTTTTTCAGGTCCCCTTTCTTCCTGTCCTTCCAGTCCTGAGCATCTTTGTGAATGTTTATCTCATGATGCAGCTGGATGGTGGCACCTGGATACGGTTTGCCATCTGGATGTTAATAGGTGAGTAGCAAGTGGGTTTTTGACCATGTGAAATGATGGGACCTTTATTCATTCTAAATATATTGGTGGTGAGGGGAGGGGGGAGTTCTGAACAGGCTGTCACAGGATATATTTGCTGCCTGACATTCAGACACCAGTTCCTGCCTTCATGTACAGCCCCCCACCTCCATCATGGTGCTGCCTGAAGCAGGTTGCTCCACCTGGTGCCTGGTTAGGCTGTCCCTGGATCTGAACTATATGTAGCAGCCTTCCCCAACCTGCTACCCTCCAGATGTGTTGGACTGCACCTCCCATAATTCCCAGCCAGCATGACCATTGGGTTCAGGAGTACTCCCAAAGTGCCCATCAATCACAGGCCAGCTAATCCCCTCCAGACCACTAGTATCCCTGCTAGTGTCACTGCGATACTGTCTGCTTGTCACAATTTTTGTATCAGCAGCAACTACTAATTCAATTGCTTGTCACAATTTTTGTATTAGCAGCAACTACTAATTCTTCTTCTCCAGGTAGTTGGGTACAGCCAGTGCGCTGTCATAGAGAGCCAGTGTGGTATAGTGGTGAGAGTGTTGGACTGGGAGCCGGGAGATCAGGGTTCTAGCTCGCACTCGGCCATAGAAGCTCACTGGGTGACTTTGGGCCAGCCACAGACTCTCAGCCCAACCTACTTCACAGGGTTGTTGTGAGGAGGATAATGTAAGCTGCCTTGGGTTCCTTGCAAGAGGAAAAAAGGCAGGATAGAAATGCAATAGATAAATAATAATAAATAATAAATAATAATAATATGCCTTCACGCTACCTTCATCCTCTTCCTTCATTCTACCAGGCTTGGCTATTTATTTTGCCTATGGCATGCAGCACAGCGTGGAGGCGTCTTATTCGGCACCGACAGATGCAGAAAGAAGTATGGACAACAATGTGGACAGTTGTAAATGATGGATAGTCTTGTTACACTAAACGACAGCTGAGCTTCCACTGCAGAGAAGGGCGCTTTTCTCTCTGGGTCCCTGAAGTATTTTATTCTGTGGAACATCAGGTGGTTGCCTGTATCCCACCACTGCCCCTTGCAGCTTGCTTTTGCCTTGGTGGTGCAGCTATGAGGAATCACAAGGAACAAGCCAAGCTTCTGGTGCACTCTCAACAATACTGTTACGTGATGCTGGAAGCTCTGCTCTCCCCACTCCTTCTCATCATAAGTATATGGAAAGAAAACGGCTTCTCTGCATGCCAGTTCACTTCCAATGCTGCTATGAGAGCAAGCCTTTCAGAGGGCCTGCAAATTAGCTCCCCGGATACTGTACTTGGATTTAAATGGAGAAAACTCTGCATTGTCTATCTGCAAAGTCACCCATGTTGCACCACAAAAACAAGGGGGCCTTGTCTACAATACAAACAAAAAGCCATCCTGGGTGGTATTGAAAAGTACCAGGATCTGTTTTAAGAAAAGAACTGGGCAGCATTATTTAATCATTGTATTCCATGTATTTTGTGCAGGTAATTCCTGTGCTTTGAAATGCAGTGTTACAGTGGTCTTCTATAGGGTGTATGTAGTGGCTTGTGGGCTGAATTCTTGCTCTTGTTAAGGCAAATAGAAGATCCTGCTGCTTATGAGAGAAGCTTCTGGCTTAATGTGTAACACTGTGTAAAAAAAGAAAAGAAAAAAAAAGAGGGTCCTTGTTCATCTCCTATCAGGTCAAATCTGCAAAGTTGAGAGCAACTCAGTTTGACTGCATGATTTGGGATATTGGTTACATCCCAGATGGGGTAATACTGGTCAGAGTAAGTGCTTTTCAAGCCTTGCATTGCTCATTTTCACTATAACCTTATGTGATAGTTCACTGGTATTCCTTGAAGTTGAAAGAAAGCAGCTGTAGTCAAACATCCAATGAATTCATTGTAAGGTTGTGAACCCAGATCTTCTGGGTCCAACTCCCAACACTGTCTGTTCTAATTACGTTTTTAAGTAATTTATTTAAAGTTCATAATTTGCTGGATAGGAGGGTTGTGCCAAGTTTGGCTTAGGCTGCAATCCTGTGCACGCTTCCCTGGGTGTAAGTCCCACTTATTTCAACAGGACTTCTTTCTGAGTAGACATGCATGGGATTGCACTATTAATTTGTGTCCAGCTGGAAGATTTGGGTGAAGTGCATGGTATGTAAAGTAAATCTGTTGTGGTTTGTTGCCATTCCTGCGAGGGCTGACTCTCCTTGGGTCAGTAGCAGGTGTGCAAATGCTAGAAGCAAAAGGAGTTAACATCTATGGCCAGGCATGAGTTTGTGAGAATTTGCCATGCAGTGTAGATGAGTTCCTGGTATAGCAGCTTTCCAGTGTCAGTAGAGTGCTGCTGTTCTTGTCTGGTAAACACTTGAGAGTCCAGCGTAGCCACGCTGAACTCCACATAGGATTTTGTGCTGTTTGTAGACACTCCTGGTTCATGCACATCCTCGAGTGGAAGTGATGTGTCCTAATAAGCAGCAGAGGCTGATGAAGTAGCTACTTCTGATTCTAAAGCCATCTGTCAACCTTCCTGTCAGGTGTGGGGTGGGAATCATAGATTTTATATGTATCTATGCATAGATAGAGGGTCACCTCATTGTAAAAATGTGGCTTAACAAAGGAAAAATATCAAATTCACACAGATGCTTGCTGTAAAAGCAAAATGTCTGATCAATATAGCTTCTATTCGTATTTTTTTTTTTATCTTGCATTGTCCTTGGAGACCTGGATTTTTTATTACTATTTTATTGTTTTTGTTTTTATTTGGTATTTATATCTAGCCATTTGAGGCAAATTGTGTGGAAAATAGTGGCACTTAGAAGAAAGGGAAATTTTTATTTCGTAGAAGGGTTATTCTTTATGTGAGGAAAATATGTGGGGAATAATGTTTCTTTGTGGCAACCCCAAATGGACTTGGGGAAGGGCTGGTCACTCAGTGGTGGGCCACATGCTCGGGGTTTTGAAGATTGTCCCAGGTTCAGCCTCCAGGATCTCCAGCCAGGTAGGGCAGAGAAAGTCCCCTGCCTGACACCCAAGAGAGCCATTGCCAGAGCAGGAGCCATTGCCAGAGCCATTGCCAGAGCAGGCACTGCTGAGCTAGACAGACCAGTGGTGTGGCTCACTGTGAGGCAGATTCTTGCTTTCAGATCTTTATCTGGCACTTCCAGTGCTAAATTAAAGCACCACTCTCTCAACGGTCTTGTGATGACAGCTGCATGAGAGCGATTGGTAAAAGGGCCATGAGAAGAATGAGTTGATCAATAAACCAAAGCCTGACTTGTTTTGAGCCACAACAAGCCCATCTTCAGAGGAACATGGTGGACAAATCAAGGTGTCATATGGCCAGTATGTAGGCCGTGTTTAAAAAAAAAACAAAAACTCTGACAGGAAGGGTTAGCTGTTGCTGGAAATGCATTAGCTGTGTTTATGGATCAATCAGCTCTTTCCTGTGCCATTTTATTAATCCTCCTTATACCACGCCTTGTTTCGGAGCGTCCATTTCATTTAAGTAGGGCGCACATGGTCCCATTTTACTAAGTCCATGGCTGAGTTGGAGTTAGAGCCAATGTCTCCCCTATCAGTTGAAAACAACTCCGAGGGTTGTTTCACACATCAACAAATTCCTCTACCAAAATCACTTCCATATAGAAAGTTGCATGATTCCTTTGTGTAGAATTCCATGTCACCTACGCTCCTACAACTGCTTGGATTTATTATTAGAATGTGTCCTAATCTAGAGCTGTCATTGAAAACAGCTCAGACTGCTGCTTGTACAACATACTGTCTTAACAGGAACAGATTTGAGTCTGTGGGTTATGGGGCAACTGGTCTGTCAGCTGAATTTGCTGCCCGTTAAGTTTCCAATTCAAATAAAGGAACTGGTCAATATCTCTAAAGGCCTAGAGAGTGTGGGCCCAATTTACCTTTGGAAGTGTTGTCTCCCTTGTGAATGTCCATTCCCATTAAGAAAGTCAGACCTCATTCCACATGGGCAGGCGATGAAACTGAAAATGGCCTGAGGCAGGTAATAGGTCCCCAACTCTGAGGCTCCGTTCCCAAAAGACAATGACTCAGGTCAACACCCAGATAATAATTCTATTCAAGCAAGCATTTAAGAGTAAACTCTTTTGATACCAGTGTGGTTACAGTTGTGACATTTGTTATGGTTTCTTATTTTAGAGCTCATTTTATGTTTTTTTCCCCGACTAGGAGGGAAAAACTGTGTAAAAATCTTACAAATGTATATGTGCAATTCAAATGTGCAATTCATGCAACTTTCTATATGGAAGTGACTCCCAAGTAGGAATTTTGTCATGTGTGAAGTAGCTCAGAGAATGGCTGTTCACACACTTCGTACTGTGGAAGGTCACACTTTAATAAAAACAGTCTTCTAGGATAGTGTCCCAGCTGGCTTCAGCACAAATGCAGGGGTACCTTCTAAACCCGGCATCTGCAACCTAGCGCCCTCCTGATGTGTTGGATTATAACTTGCATCATCCCCAGCCAACTTGGCCATTGCTCGTGCTAACTGTGGATGATGGGAGCTGTAGTCCAACGCATCTGGAGAGCACCAGGCAGGGGAAGGTTGTTCTAAGCAGTGCTGATACTGGAGTCAGATATGCAGGACTTGTATAGACACTGGTGCTCACAGAAGGTGAACTTATTGCCTTCTGCCACTGCAGGTGTCAGGCAAGCTGAGAAGAGAAGTAGTGCCTGGGAAGGACTCTTGGGGAGAAGAGTTTCACCCAGTCCTGTTGCTGGACATTTTTTTTTAACTGGTACCAACAGCTGCTGTCCACAGGGATTGCTACCTCTCTGTGCTATAGTTACCTGTACTGTTGCAGCTGGCAATCCCCTTGCGTTGGTAGAAATCAGGAGGTAGAGTGCAAACTGTATCTCCCTTCCTTAGTAGTGAAACCCTGCAGCAAAGATCAGGCAGCTTCTGTGCCCTCACCTCGGAAACCTAAATGTACAAATATACAAAGCTTTGAGTTTATAGGTGAAAACCTGAAAGATGCTGCTGTAAGTTTGCTATTGTGAGGAACAGGCCAGCATTTATTGGAGCTGGTATTTGTAAATAGGTGGGTATCTATTGTTGTCATATTTTAATACGAAGATTGTTTTGTATAGTTGCTGGGACACTTTGCTGTATATAAAGCTGTCTTCTGAAGTGTTGCCTTCTTTGTAATGTTCAAGACAAAAAAAGAAAAAAGACAGGACAGGTCTCTCTCTGTGACAGAGGGGACTTTCAGAAGCAGCCGCCTTTCCCTTCAGGAATTGGTGTCGTTTTCATTTTCATTAGGTTTTCTTTTTCTGCTTGTGTAAATGCTCACTGAAGTGCACCAGTCCAGTATGAAAATGTGTGTGCTCGTGCGCAAACCCAGTGAGCCCTCTGTGCTGCATGTAACACCCTTTGCATTTGTGGTTCCTTATCCAACAAGGGAAAACAAGGCACAAGAACGCTGATAATTTGTTTGATCAAACCCTCATCCCAGGAGTGCATCTTACTAATTAACCTTAATGTGTAACTTTGGCTAGGCTCCAAAATGAATTCTAGTTGTAGCAAAGTTTGTGTGTATATATATCTATGTATGTTTTCCAAGTGCAACAAGCTGAGTGCATGTACATTAGTTTCTATTGACACCAATGGTAGTTACGTACATATCCTTTGTACACATGTGAAGCTATGGCATCTTGGAATAAGACGCAGTCTGTTACATTAAATTGGTAAAAATGGTACCATTTTCTTCAGTGTAAAGTTTGATCCATAGGTTTGAGCCAAAAGCTCATATTTTTAATTTGCAAATGTTGGTAAGACTTGGTTCTGCCCTTTATGCTTAGTTAACCCTCCCATCCATTTTTTTAATACATTGACAAAAGTGTTATTTTCACTGACACTCGACTAGCAATCACCTTCTTCTAGTCGAATCAGTGAAAACACACACACCATAAACAGATTTCAAATTACCTGTTATTTGTGTTAATTTTTCCTTTAATGTTCAAGCACTGCAAGAGATGTTGCCCCAAAACATTGGAACCAAAATATTCCAGTCAAAAATCAATGTAACAACCTTACCCTTTTTCACACACAGTTGTAACTCTTCTGGGGAGAATTTTTGTGCTCCAGTAAAGACTCTGTTGGCATCTCCTCTCCAAAGGTCACTTGCAACTGAATGTCTCACATTCTTCAACATCAGAGGAGCTTTTTCCCCTTGGTTGGACATAGAGGTGGATACACTTTCAGCATCATTGCATTGCTGAATATAAGTTTACAGGGAAATTTCATGCAACGTTAATTCCCTCTCTTTAGCCAAATGTGTAATTACTGCTGCATGCTTAAAAAAACCCCCCTTAACTCATTCAATATACTGGTGGATGTAGCTTCATCTCTATTAGAAAACCTATGGCTACCACTTCAGTCCATGGCAATTTGTGAATGGTTAATTGTGGCTAGGATGGGGTTGGGGAGGGTTGTCATAAACGTGCAATAGATGTTGTTCCAGAGGTTTATGAGCAGGCAGGCTACAAACCAGCTAAGCAATTAATATTAATTCATAATATTTCTATTATTACTTACTTCAGTAGGATTAGATTCCATTTCAAATCCTGTATATATCGTAGGATGCGTTACTATACTTCAGATTGAGTGGAGGTACCAAATCCGAATGCGTGTGCATGTAGCTCTATTAAATAATCAACAGTCACGTCCGCAATCTTATTAGGTGGCAAAGATGGCAGGAGGAGAAGTTGACTTCTCTCCCTAACTTCCCTCTCAAACAGCGAGTCATCATTATTGACAATTTTCTAACACTTTGTGGTGAATTTTGAAGTGCAGACGCTCATCATAATAGTTTTTCACCTCCACCAGGAGCAGGCCTTTTGTAAAGCGGATGGGTCTTAATTGCTCATTCAAGGCCAAGCCACCCCAAAATACTTTGCATTACAACAGGCAACATATTGTTGCTGGGAAATCCCGCCCCCCCCAACCGTGAAGATTGCAGCTATGTCTATAGGGAACAGGGAATTCTGTGTGTGGGGGCGGGTGGGTGGTGGCAGATGATGTCGGTGTCCCTGCTAATAAAAAGTGCAGGTGCTGTGTCTCTACGAGCCCTGGCTCCACTTCACTGCTGCTAACATGGCTGGGTGCAAGCAGCACCAGAAGCTGGTATGGGGAGGAATCGCATGATCAGCAGCTATTTGCATGCATTGGATTTCTCATCCTACCTGAGATGTGTCAATGGAAGCCTGCTTTCACAGTCATACTCCACCTGCTGGATCATACTGATGCTACATAACTCCCAACTTATTTAATTGCGCACCACACTCCGTAACCTCTCATACATCTTTCTGTTTTTATTACATGGTCTGTTGACAGGGTAACAAAATGAAATATTCCTATTAAGGCTGTACAAAAGGAGATCCCAAACTGCTATGGATCTCTTGCTGCATTAGCCAAAACTCAAAAGCACTGTTGTACAGATGCTCCCTTTGCATATAAACTCCTTCGAAAGATTTCAT
Source organism: Heloderma suspectum (assembly GCF_057233095.1). Taxonomy (NCBI): domain Eukaryota; kingdom Metazoa; phylum Chordata; class Lepidosauria; order Squamata; family Helodermatidae; genus Heloderma; species Heloderma suspectum. Next base: position 37,902,712 of record NC_139460.1, on the reverse strand, counting down.
GCATGTGGCTTTGACGATTGTAGAGTTAAATGTAGATGTTGTGTAGGGTTTCCCTGGGAGGAAGGGAATATTGTAATGTTCTATTATTTCATCTTCGTTGTAATTAGGGTAACAAGACAATGAAGTTTTAGTTTACTAGTCATCTGCCTTTTAAGCAATTATGGCTGCAATCCTAAATACACTTTCTAGGGACTAAGCCCTATTGAAGACAGTGGGCCTTACTTCTGAGTAAACATGCCTAGGTTTATGCTGTAAATGTAAATACATTTGCACACTACTGAAACTTGAATATGGCCGCCTTTTTGAGATATTGAAGGAAGTGTGAGAAAGTATAGTTGAATAAAAACGTTCTCATGTATTAAATGGAAAAACTATCTAACACTTCCTTTCCATCTCCTATTGCATGACATACCAGACCCAAAATGGCCTAAAAAAGTTAACTAGTTTGCCCTTAACTTTCAAATACCATAAGTTAAAGTTGCATGTGCACACACTGATGAATAAACAAGAGCTTTTATGTGGCCCTAATTGTAATGAAATTTTCTTGACAAGTGTGGGACAATGAGGTTGCAATCCTGTGCACACCTACCTGAAAGTCAGTCCCATTGAATGTAATAGGACTTAATTCTGAGTAGATATACATAGGATTGCACTATGAGTAATTCTGATTTTTATCAGGCTACATTTTGTGAATCGTATGTCAACATGTTGTGGTAAACATGTAGTGGTAAACGTTCAGTGGGACAAATCTGGAATAACTAGAGGCTTTCAACACAGCCCCCCTTTATGCACCTGCAGTACTGATTAAACATCCTGATTTTGTGACATTACTTTGGTGCTGCAATGCCCTCCTCCCCTCCCCGAATTTATTTGCTCATGCATCTAGACTGAGGTGGTGGTGTAGGCACATATTGCTGCTTACCCCCCCCCCCCCCCGGGACTTTTGCACCATCCTTTAGCTATTTGTCGAAATACCGTTTGTCTTTAATGAACGCATCTCTGACGTTTTCCATTGCAAAAATGGTCAGGCATTTATTACATAGAACCAACATATGTACATGATATACTCACTTTCCTGTGCTATTACTTCGAATATTGTACTTTTAAAGCAAAGGTGAAATACTATGGGAACAATGCCTGTGTGTGTGTTTTTTTAATCCAAACCTATTCTTCCTCAGGGTTTATTTCCTCCTTGCTTTTAAACAACAAAGAGTCTTGTGGTACCTTAAAGACTAACATATTTATTCTGGCATAAGCTTTCTTGGACACTGTCTACTTGTCCCAAGAAAAAAACGGTTTTGCCAGGATGATGAAAGTCCTAGACAGTGAGGGATCTTCTTACCCAAATCAAAAGCAGTTGTCTGTTTTATCCCCCAAATGATGGAAGGGTTGTAACGCGTGTGCTTAATGAAGTGGAGAGTTTCCTGTCATTACGTTGTGCCTTTCGATGTCTGTCTGTCTGGTCCCCCCCCTTTGGGGTTGTATGTTACAAATATGTTGGAACATTTGGGGTTTCTTCAGGAATACATCTCTAACCAAGAAGCCATGAAAGAACCTGTGCATATTTTTATTGAGTAAAATGTATATACTTTTTTGTTAACTCTTCTATTTTTCTAATGATTTCCTCAGAATTTCTTACTGCCGTGATACAATTGTTCAACTTCTGATGCTGACAGCAATTCCTGTCTCCTTCTCCCATTTCAGTGGAGTTTCTTGTTCTGTTTGGATTTTGGATCCTCCTTGCTTTAAATATAAAACCTTGTTTTAGTTTTTTTTTAATGTGAAATTTACCTAGAACCTCTACTTCATAGAGGCATTTCTGTGGAATGACACTGTAAATATGTCTCCTTCTCAGACAGTGTGCTTTTCTTGACTTGAAAGATCAATGTGTAAATATGTGATACAGCATTAAAATGGTTCCTTGACATTCAAATAAATTATGTTAGTTTCACCCTTTCTTTTGTTTTTAATTCTCTGTGCTCTAGCTGACTGGTTGCATGTAATTGCTCTTCTGTGAAAGAATCCAGCTTCTCAGAACTTCTGGTTTTCGATGCAGTTGTGTTCCTTGGTAAAACTAAGTAGTTTCTGTCCTTACTTGTACAATCTACGCAGTTACAGTCTCAGGTTGTTGTGGTACTCAGCTTCTTTTGCTGTTAATTGAATGTTTAATAAATAAATTCATTTATTCCATTTCTATAGCACCTAAAGCCAAAGCTCTGGGTTGGTCAGTCATATATGAGCACTTTAGGATAGAACCATAAACATGACTGCTGTCAAGAAAGGACGGCCATGTGTCCAGTTCCTCAACTGGGCACTGTGACCCAATTTCAGAAGCCCTCTTTAGTAGGGATGTTCATTAGAATCCGGCCCCCCGGAATCTGTGGCAGAACGGTCTCCCACTCCCCATCCCACTGTGAAATTCCCCCACGACGGAACTTACCTGGGGTGGATGCGGCTCTGGCAGCGGCGGCTGGTCTCCTGGCCGGCCGCGGCCAGGCTGCTGCAGCTGCCATTTGCGACGTGCAGCCATGATAGGCTACGTAAGTATTTACATAGCCTATCACAGCAAAGAGCAGGGACGCAAATGGCGGCCACTATGCCGTTTGCGCCCTTGCTCTTTGCCGTGATAGGCTACGTAAATACATAGCCTATCACGGCTGCTTGCAAGGACGCAAATGGTGGCCGCAGCAGCCCGGCCGTGGCCAGAACTCCGGCTGCTGCTGGCCCTGGCCCTGGCCGGCGGCTCTGCAGAGCCGCCATGGAGCGGAGCTGGCCAGGGAGGATTCCGGGGGGAGGGACGGAGCGCCTCCCCCCCACCGTGGATGTCCCTCTGCGGAGCCAGATAAGGGATTCGTACATCCCTACTCTTTAGGCAATCTGCTCCTCCCCCAGCAGCCTGATGGGAAGCAGGAAGAGATAAGTCCCAGGGCATGGTCTGAAGGCACATGAAGTCACTTTGCTGAAGCTAAGCAGGGCTGGGTGTGGTCAGTGCTTGGAAGGGAGACCATCTGGGAACCACATGTAGCCACCTTGAGTTCCAAGATGGAAGAAAGGTGGGATATAAATTAAATACATCATAATGGGGTGGCAGAGAGAGGGAAAGTGTTTCCCCTGGCCTACAGGTTATGATATAGCATAGGACTGTAGGACCTCTTTCAGCTCGGGGGCCAGAATTCCATTTCAGAAAAGCTCTTGGGGGCCACATTCCAGTGGTGGGTGGGGCTGAAGGCAAAAGAGGGAGGACAAAATGTCAGCATATTTTAGCTTAAAGCTCTTACTGCCATTAACTGCGACATCGGAGAGGCATTTCAACCTTTTAGAATGGGGGAAAACTGAGAGGAAATCAAATGATTGGTGGTTGCAGGAAAGGGCATGGGGCCAGAAGCATAGGCGCATAGGGGGCTGCCTTATACTGAGTCAGGCCATTGGCCCATCTAGCCCAGTATTGTTGACACTGGCAGCAGCTCTCCAAGGTTTCAGATGGGATTCTTTTTCTCGCTCTGCCTGGAGGAGCTGGGATCGAACCTGAGACCTTCTGCATGCAAAGCATGTGCTCCATCACACTGAGCTATGGCCCCTCTAGAAGGGCATGGGGCCAACTGGGAACTCTGGAGGGACAGATTTGGCCCACAGGCTTGAGGTTCATCACCCCTGACCTAGGAAATCTGACCCTCAACAGAAAAAGTTTCCCCAGCTCAGGTTTAACGTAGCTTCCCTATTCTTGTTTAAGAGTGAAGTTCCACATTTGCCTGGCCTTACAAGAGCTAATGACAGCAAACAGACACAGTAAAATATGGCATGTTCATCATGCAGGCAAGTTGCATTAGACATCAGGGAGGGGAAAGGAGGAAGGAAATGGAGATGCAGCTGCCACATCTGGTGGCAGCTAAGTGTTGTTGATGGTAATGTCGGGGTCTCCTAGCATGTTAAATTCCACAGCTCACTGCATGGGAATGCATGTCAAAGGGAGTTTTGCCATGTGCAAATTATAGGAAAAAGTCACACTTTCACAGTATCAAAAATGAGCATGAGAACTGGATTGTGGGCAAGGGAAGGTGCTGTGTCATGAACTAGAAAAATTAATTTTGCATCTGGGTTGAGCTCTGTCGAGCCCATACTTGGAAACTGGATTGCACTCAACTCTGATGCAAATATATAGTATTTCTCATTGGTGCAGAAGGAGAAACCCACTGAATTGGAACTGGTGGGATGGGGGCGGGCAGGAAGTGTGCCAAACCCACAAGGAAGTTATACTCAAATAAGTGCTTCGTTTGGAAAATATACTCTCCTTGCCCAATTCAACTAGGATCCATGTGGGTCCGGTAGGCTATCATGAGTGTATCCCTACCTGGATGGGGAAACCATGTGTGCACATAGGTGCTGCACACACAGTTCCTTGGCCCAGTAAGATTCAGTTGTGTCAATCAGGAGAGGGAATTAGTTGGCATGATTGCAACTTATGGGAGAGGGCTACATATGTGTGCACTTTGGGGCTGCTGGCTTTAAATGGAGGATAATGAATAAAATTCATAAAGGTTATGGAAACGAAGGTACTAGATGATTTCTTCTATTATTCATAATTGTTCAGTTGGGTTTATTTTGTAAAAAAGCAAAAACACACAACTCTTGCTAGAATTAAACTACCTGTAGAATCATACAGAGATCAATGAGGCACACCAGAGACTAATCCTGGAGCATGTATTTATTATCATGAATATATATTACACACACCTGTACACCATAACTGAAATAATACAAACTTTTTTTCCTGTAATTCAAATAGCCATGTATTAAGTTGGACCACAAACGCCTACGGCATAGGGGCGGGGGGGACGGACGGACAGACGGACTGTATATAAGGATCCAACCTGTGTCCATGGGACACAAATGCAGTCAGTGCAGAGACATAAAATACCTGATTTGGGTTATTCATATTTAATCCAAGAGAGATCTTCGCCATTAAGTACCTGCTGATTTATTGGTGAGAAATGTGGTTTATGAAACATGTTGCCAAAGTGAGTAGGATTATCGCTAGCTTTTCATCTACTTGCTTCTCTAGAGAGTAGTTTTGCAGATCCCCTGAGATTCCTAAGGCAGCAGGGCCCTGCTAATGGATTTCTCAGGAAGACACTTGATGGCTGGGGAAAGTTTTGAAGATTTCTGGGAAGGACAAATGTTGGGTGAGTTTTTGAGGTTACAGAGTGGAAGTCCAATCCACTCATTATCTTGTACATCTTCTCGGAAGCCCAGGGATGCATGGTATCCCCCTCTCCCCCAAATTGGGATCCATTCTGGAGGGACGAGAAATAAGAATTCATCATTGGTCTTCAGACAAGACGTGAAAGCATGCTGAGAAGAACTGCAAGTGATTTGTGTTTCCAACACTGTTGTATCCTAAGCTGCCCTCAGAAATGTATTCCATGTTGAGGGTCTTTCTAGATCAACAACTCTTTCGGACAAGAGTGCAACTCTGGGCAGTGTTTAATCTGAATGTCCTATTACTCAAGAACAAATCCTGCCAGACGAAACTGATCGCATTTTTTGATCAAGTAACCTCCCTTGTGGACCGTGGGAATGCTGTAGACATAATATACATCGACTTCAGCAAAGCTTTTGACAAAATGCCCCATGATATCCTGATGAGCAAACGAGCTCAAAGTGGGCTAGATGAAACAACGATAAGGTGGATCCACAGATGGCTACAGAATCGGACTCAAAGAGTGCTTATCAATGGGACCTTCTCAAACTGGGGAGAGGTAACAAGTGGGGTACTACAGGGCTCAGTCCTGGGCCCAGTGCTCTTCAACATTTGTATTAATGACTTAGAGGAGGAGGTGCAGGGAATGCTGATCAAATTTGCAGATGACACAAAATTGGGCAGGATAGCTAATACTTTGGAGGACAGAAACAAAATTCCAAGTGATCTGGATAGACTGGAGCGCTGGGCAGAAAACAACAGAATGACATTTAATAGGGATAAATGCCAAGTTCTGCACCTAGGAAAAAGAAACCAAATGCACAGTTACAAGATGGGGGATATGTGACTCAACAACCCTACAAGCGAGAAGGATCTTGGAGTTGTTGTCGATCACAAACTGAATATAAGCCAACAATGTGATGTGGCTGCAAAAAAGGCAAATGCTCTTTTGGGCTGTATTAAGGGTTCAGAGGAGGGCAACAAAGATGATCAGGGGACTGGAAACAAAGCCCTATGAAGAGAGACTGAAAGAACTGGGCATGTTTAGCCTTGAGAAGAGAAGACTGAGGGGAGATATGATAGCACTCTTCAAGTACTTGAAAGGTTGTCACAGAGAAGAAGGCCAGGATCTCTTCTTGATCATTCCAGAGTGCAGGACACGGAATAATGGGCTCAAGTGACAGGAAGCCAGATTCCGGCTGAACATCAGGAAAAACTTCCTGACTGTAAGAGCAATATGACAATGGAACCAATTACCTGGGGAGGTGGTGGGCTCTCCCACACTGGAGGCCTTCGAGATGAGGCTGGACAGCCATTTGTCAGGGATGCTCTGACTTGGATTCCTGCATTGAGCAGGGGGTTGGACTCGATGGCCTTGTAGGCCCCTTCCAACCCTACTATTCTATGAATAGAAGCATAGCTTCCAAATCCCAGGAAGTACTAGTTCCCCTCTACTCAGCACAGGTTAGGCCTCATCTGGAGTACTATGTCCAGTTCTGGGCACCACACTTTAAGAAGGATGCAGACAAACTGGAGAGGGTTCAGAGGAGGGCAACCAAGATGATCAGGGGACTGGAAACAAAGCCCTATGAGGAGAAACTGAAAGAACTGGGCATGTTCAGCCTTGAGAAGAGAAGACTGAGGGGAGATACAATAGCACTCTTCAGGTACTTGAAAGGTTGTCACAGAGAGGAAGGCCAGGATCTCTTCTCGATCATCCCAGAGTGCAGGACACGGACTAATGGGCTCAAGTTACAGGAATCCAGATTCCGGCTGAACATCAGGAAAAACCTCCTGAGTGTTAGAGCAATACCACAATGGAACCAATTCCCTAGGGAGGTGGTGGGCTCTCCCACACTGGAGGCCTTCGAGACGAGGCTGGACAGCCATCTGTCAGGGATGCTTTGTCTTGGATTCCTGCACTGAGCCGAGGGTTGGCCTCAATGGTCTTGTAGGCCCCTTCCAACCCTACTATTCTATGATTCTATGACTCTATGAAAAGACTCTCCAGTGGTGGTGACCTGCAAGGTGTGTGCAATGTTTCTTTTCTTGCCTGAGAACAACATGGCCTACACGGGCAACAAGTGCAAGTTGATCACACTGTTGGAAGAAAAAGTAAGAGGACTGGAGCGGCGAGTGTCGACCCTCCAGGGAATAAGAGAACACGAAGAGTTCTTGGACAGAATGGTGGAACTACAGCAGCACAGTGAAGAACAGAAGCTAGAAGAGCAACAGCAAGCTGGGGCAGAAGAGGGAAATGCTGAGCTGAGGAAAAATGAAGTAGAGGATACTCCTTGGAAAAGTATCTTTTCCAAGATACTCTGGTGTGTGAGAACGTAGCAGGGTGTCCGTGAGCATAGGTCTTGGACCTGACCCATTTGGATCTTCCAATAATTGGTGTTACCATCCATTTACTTATCTGATAAAGTTTAAGTGCTGATTTTGTTGTTTGAAGATGCCACAGAAGTAGAGAAAGGACTACACACAGGAATACACAAGAGCTTTGGGTTGTATACTCATCTGGACCATGTACATCTACAGTGCACAGTAAATGGGAAATGCAGACAGAAGCAGCACAAGGTGCTCTCAGTTCCTCTCCTGCTTATGTTATGTGTGAAATCTGAAGCTGCTGGATGTATTTCAGCCATCCATGAAAGGAGTGAAAAGCTGGATCAGGATCCAAAAGCAATGCCTCTCCTGTCCTACGGAGTGGTGCTGCATAACTGCTATGTGATGATATGAGGGTGGAATCTTGGCACAAACCCAGTGGAAACCCAGAGCAGTGAATCTGCTCTTGGTTTCACTCAGAACTCCAAGGGTGCTATCCAATGTACTGGCTCTGACTGAAACCTGGAGCAGATTCAACGTCCCACTGTCATCAGCGCCACCAGCCTCCCCTGCACAGACCATTCCTGGACTTGCAGGTGCCAAGCTTCTGAGTTTATTTTTCTCCTTCCTGAATACTATCCCTGAATCCTTCCTGAATCATCCTCTAAACCCAAACACACAGCAGCAGATCTTGCTGAACAGATTGATATTGCAGTTTCCATCATTGTAGTGGGAGGCGTTCTCTCCTCTCTCTCGGCTAACACTGTAATTCCGACAGAGGATAAGATGCCAAAAGAATGTCTTGCAGCCACCATTTACTAGTTAAGAGGGACTGTAGGGGCAGAGCAACCCAATTTCCCTGAGCTGGCTTTCTTCCTGCTCTTTGTAGCCTCGGTGCAAGAAATCTTAGGCTGTTACAGGCAAAACATGACGCACACCTGAAATTTGGGTTATCAGTAAGATACCTACCAGAACTGAGGGCTTGAATACCCAGAGCAGGAATTGCACCTTGCAGGCATAAGATTGCTTGTCTGCTACTAGTAGGGTTAGGTTTTAATAACGTGGGCTAGGCTGCATGAAATCACCAATCGATTCTCAGGTTGCTTTCCTCTTGTCACTCAAGCCAGACCTGCCTGGGGGATTGGCTGCTTTGTATTATCGCATAGCACACCGTTGTGAATGTGGTTTCCCACAATTCCACAGTCATGCAGTTCTCCTCTTTGGGGAATAAACTTTATGGCTTCTCACACAAAAGCGGATTTGAAAAATAATAAACCTAACACATTTTGGAACCCGGAGCCCCTTTGTCAGATCCACATTCCAGAAAAAGGCTAAGCCAGCTCCCAAAGATAGTGGCTGTCTCTCTAACTCCATCAGGGTGATGGTGTCCTGCGATGGTATGAGAAAGCCACAATCTTTGGCTGGTGACTCAGCCTGTTCCAAGAATTTGGAAAAGATTGCCTGTGAAGGTGGTGGTGGGTTTATGTCTTCATTGGCATCCTTGAGAATGTTTCCTCTTTCAGCATTGTCTGTTTCTGGTGCTTCTGTTCTGGTTTTTATTCCCATGCAAAAGCAGCGGGCCTTTAGGGAAAGATGCCTTAGGAAGGTGGTGATGGCTACTCGGGCTTAGGTCCATGTTACAGTTCCCTTGGAAATCACGCAGTCCAATCTTCCCCACTTTCATAAAGAGGAAAAGTGAGAGGGCTGCTAGTCTAGCTTTGCACAACCTCCCCCCCCCGATCTTCCTCACACCTGCTTGCAATGCTAGAACTTTCGGTTGGTTGTGCTCTCCCCATAACTTCTGTGTACCTTCTTTTGTTGTGGTTAAAGGGGAGGTGATCACCCGGACAGAGATCCAAAGTGCTACTTCAGGTGAGCCAAAAGGGCTTGGGAACGTCCACTGAAAGAGTTGCCTCCCCCCACCCCGCCCCTAGAATAGCAGACCTCCATGCCATACCAGAAACTGCTTTAAAAAGTTGTCTTAGTTTCAGAAGTGGCTTGCCATCAGATATGGGGACTTGCTGACTGAGAAATATAAGACCAAGACATTCATCTAGTTGTTTTTTGGGATATCGGCTTTAGTCAGTTTAATGTGATGTGATGTAAAGTCACACAAAGACTGGGTTTACACAACATGATAACCCACACTCAGTGGCTGAGTGTGGGTTGTTGTTGAACCATGGGTTATCATGTTGTCTGAATGCAGTGCGTTTTCCACAGGGTGGCTTGTTAAACATGCAGTATGGCTTGTTAACTACTCTGAACAACCCAACAATAAACCATGGGTTCTCAAAGTGGCTTGTTCAAGAAAACCCACACTGCATGGTTAACAGGCCACCCTGCAGAAAACATGCTGTGTTCAGACAACACGATAACCCACTGTACAACAGCCCATGATTCAACAACAACCCACACTCAACCACTAAGTGTGGGTTAGCATGTTGTGTGAGCCCAGTCTAGGGTTTTCCCCCAGTATAGATTAACTATGGTTATAGGGGCTGAATAAGTGGTCAGCTTCCATACTGTGCTGTTCAGAACAATGAAATGTTATGCAAAAGGGAAAAGTGGTCCTAGGCTGCTTTTTCAGAAGCAAGGATGAACAATCAGTGCTAAATAAATGGCACAGGGGTCTCCAGTTGTCTGCTATTAGCATGTAAATGACAGTAGATCAGCCTTCCCCAACCTGATGCCCTCTAGATGTTTTGGACTGCACCTCTCATAATCCTCCACCAGCATGGCCATGCTTGCTCAGAACTGTGGGAGTTGCAGTCCAACACATTTGGAAGGCACTAGATTGGGGAAGGCTGCAGTAGATGATGGAGAACTTGTAAGCAGTTCCCTACTCCCCAAAGCCCAAGCCCCCATTCACAGCTTGGAAGCATTCATTGCATAGAAGTGGTAGATGAACAGATGAGGGACGTAGCCTAAAGACAGAAGCTGATGGACATCCCAGTCCCACCCACCCACTGGGTCCACTAGTGGACTAGTATCACTAGTGGAGAGTGATACATGACTTACAGAGCAACATAAGTTAATTCAAGTGTATCAACTTTGTGGTAACATCGCTTACATGAGCCGACGTTGTACAAGACTGCAACAAAACAACAAAAAAGTGTGCTGTGTTGTCATCTGTGCCTTTTGCAATTGCACCAGGGAAAGTGGCTAAAATTATACCAGTGAGTCATTGTCACAACTATCCTACACTTGGTTTGTACTTGCCCTTACGCAAAATCTAGTGCCGTAGTTTGTGATAGTTACGAACATGGCATGAGCTAATCTAAGAAGATGTACTCAGTTTCATGCAAGGTAGCTACAAAAATGAATTTCCCTAAAAGAAAAAAATTAACATTGTTACTTTGTACAGCATGGAATTGGGCCACAAAGCTGTGGCGATCAAGCCGTGGCAGCTGTCTCTTCAATCACAGCTTATGCCTCAGGGCCTACATTGCAGCCAAGTCTCAAACACAAACACTAAGCACACTCATTGGCCTGGGTGCTTGTGTGGACTTCAGAAAAGTATTTGCCAAGTGCACACATCTCACTGAGGCCCACACCAGGTTCCTTCTCTTCTCCTCAATGTGTTTTGGGCACCTTGGATGTGCAAGACCGTACTTTGCACATGGGTCGAACCCAGGCCACCAGCTGAGAACCAAAGTATCAGATGGGTATCTAAATACAGTTACTCATTTGCTTAGATCAGCCTTCCTCAACCTGGTGCCCACCAGGTGTCTTGTACTGCAGGTCCTACCAGCCCCGACCATTGGTCATGCTGGATGGGGCTGATGGGAGTTGTAGTTCAAAACATCTGGAGGGCCCCAGGGTGGCGAAGGCGCTTGTAGATGATTCATGCCGCACAACGGTCCAATGCTACGTTCAACTCATTCACAGTCTAAGTCTAACCTATCTGACACTCATGCTGGAACCCACCTTCTATGACATCAAAGACAACAAGGGATATTTCTTGTATCCCATTCTCTGTCTAGCTCATGATTAAGCACCTTCTCAAGGTCTAACACTATACTGGCTGCTACACTACTCTCTAGGGAACCAGCCTACATTCTAGCAGCCCTGATGTCCTAGGTGCTGCTGCTACTGCTACTAAATAGAATCATGGAATCAAATTGGGTAGCAGTGTTGAGATGGTTGTAAAGAAGGCAGGGATATTACATCCGGTAGTACTGAAACCCCTCAAAAATGATGTGTGAGTGCTGATTAAATTTAAGTGTGCAACGTTGATTGCTATTCTATGAGCACTACCAGCCCAAATCAGTTTCAATTCCTGATCTGAGAGCTGCGCCCTAGGCGATGTTGCAGAGGGTGCCAGTAACACACGCAACCCCGGCAACACTACAGTGTATTCTAGGGCACCCCTTCCAGATGGCACACTGTGTCATTGGTGCCTCTTAAAATACTGCTGCCTCAAGTGACTGCTTAGATTGATTGTACAGCTGGGCCTTCCCTGTGTTTGAGAAGAATTCTGATATTGATAGAACTGGGCTTTGTGAAGGAGGACAGAACATGGGTGAAGACCATCCAAAATACCTTACATTTTTAGGCAAATGTATCTAACTGTAGGTTCACCATTTTAGCCTGTGTTTCATGGTCACTGCATTAAATTGTGTCTTGTGGCAGAGGGACTTTGTCTTACAACTTTATGTTTACACACATATTGCCTTGCTATCAATCCAGAGAGCTTCAAAAATGTCACTTAAAAACAACTACAGGTGGGCTAAAATGGAGTCATCTTGAAAAATAAAACACAAGACTGTAAAATTTTCAGGCCTCCTTGTCTAGTCTGTACTTACAACAGTAATACGAGTTCTAATTTTGACCTGGGAGATGAGTGACCATGTCTAGCATTGATTAGAAAAGCCATTGTTTTTGAAGGCAGTAACTATTTAAGCATTTTAAAGTCGCTGGTGTTTTGCTTTAGAAAACGTACCACGTGGTGGTCATTTGGAAGGTGCTTCTACTTTTGTGTAACTTCCTTCTAGTTTGGGTAGAAATTTTCCTGGGAAGCTCTGACCAAAACGAAAAAGGAATTTCATTTCCGTATAAGTCCTAGGCACATGTTAGAAAATTGCTGACTCTCATGAAAATATATCAGCACTTTTTGTAGGATTGATTCGTATAAAAATGCAGTTCAGAAGAGCTTCGGCTACATATACAGAAGTGTGAACGTGTGCCTTACGTATGTGCATGGATGCTAGCACCATCCACACCTATCAGAGCCACCCACCCACCCACACACACACACACAGTTCAGAACCTGAACTTGCAACTGACATGGAATACTGCAGCGGAAAAACGTTCATTTGGAGTGAACGCTAAGTAGCAGTTAGAGTTTTCATTGCTTTTGGCTCTCACCCCAGAACTGGTTTCCCACACATCAGACTACATTGGATTATGCTATTTTATGGCATCGGTGTGCCAGTCCGAGGGGCTTCTGATGCTGGAACCACAAAGGCGCGCTGCCTAGTCGTATGCAGCTAGGGAACATATTGGTATAGTATCAGGTCCCAGGTATCTACTTTTACTGTGGTTAACGCTTCCTTGGATGATAACATTCAGCAGATTGGGATGTTGTCAGGGAGAAGTCATCTTAAGCAGCCGGGCCTGGCCTGTCATCTTGGCACAATGCTGACTTTCGCAGGGGTCGGCGGTCCTGAGGAAGAGCGATAGAGGTGCGTCGGAGATGTTGGAGACAGTTTCACAGGGCTCATGGGCTCCGACGTCTGAAGTTTCCACAGCAGCTCTTCATTAGTCCTGCTCAGCCTCTTCTTCTCCTTGCTTTCTTTCTCAACGTGTTCCTGGAGATTGGCGTTTTCTTCTGACAACTGCCTGGAGAGGGAAACAAGGCAACATTCGTGCTTAACTGCACCTGACTGTCATCGCCACTGCATGTCCCCTCTGGAGCGGGAGGTTGTTGCCTCTGTTTCGTAAAGAGCTCTCATCTTTCTGAAAACTTGTTTACCTGCACGTGTTGGATTCTGACCAGTCTGCTCCCTCCCCCAGGGCTGACTCCAGGTCTTTGAGGGCCCTTTGGACAGGGCACCCTCAATGGCTCCCCCCCTCATTGAGACTACCTCCTCACTGTGCCATGGTCACCATCTCCTCTTGCTCCTCCTCCTCCTGTCTCTCCTCCTTGCTTTTGCTTGCTTGCTTGCCAGGCAGAGAGCCGGGGAGTGAGGAGGCCATGGCATCCGCTGCTCCTCCTTCCTTCACATCACCTTTGCTGTCTGGGCCAGAGCGAGAGGCATGTGAACAAGCAGCTTGCAGTGGTGAAGAGGAGGAGCAAGTGCAGGAGGGCTCTCGTCACTGGGCCCCTGCTGGGGTGTGGGCCCTCGGCAGGTGCCCGACCAAGCCTACCCTTGTTTCCTGCTCTGCCCTCCCCACCCCCTGCTTGCCTGCCACAGCCATCACCAAAGACAAGGCAGAGACCTCTCTCCGTGACATATCAAACCGACTGCTGCTTATAATACATGGCTTTCATGGCCTCATGTAAACTAGGGGATGGATCTAGGATCTGTCTTCCATTGGTGGAAGGGCTCTGCTCATGGAAGGTGCCTTTGCCCAGTTTGGGGGGATCCCCCTTCCCCCACTACACCACAGCTCACCCCATTCAGCAGGGTCTCCTGACTCTCTGTGTAGCATTTTCAGGGGACTAGTGGGGCTGCCATGTGGAAGGGGCGGGGGACTCCACCTCTGCCAGCCCTGTTGGCAGAGGCGCCTAAACCTCAGACCTTCTGTAATAAAACACACATCATTCGCCATTCACCTTTAGGCTGGTCCGCTCATGCATGCCCAGCACTTGAGCGCTCCAGCATTGAGTGGTGGCTTGCATGTGTGAATGAGCCATCACAAACATATCACTGCAATCAACATTGTTATCACCTCAACATCACCTCGAGCACAAGGTTATTATTTTTTCAACAGAGTTACTTCACACAGAGTTACTTCAGGAGAAACTTCAGGAGAAACTTCCTGACTGTTAGAGCAATACGACAATGGAACCCATGACCTAGGGAGGTGGTGGGCTCTCCCACACTGGAGGCATTCAAGACAAGGCTGGACAGCCACCTGTCAGGGATGCTCTGACTTGGATACCTGCGTTGAGCAGGGGGTTGGGCTTGATGGCCTTGTGGACCCTTCCAACCCTACTATTCTATGATTCTGCGACATTCCAGCCCTCAACTACAAGGAGAGGAACTGAGCAACAGGCATGCGTAGGTGGACCTGCCCCAAGTTGTTGCAGAACGTGTATTCAACAGCAAAAGTGCAGAACGGGGTCACTTGACGCTTCTTAACGGGGGTGCTGTACCTCAGCGGTTGAGCACATGCCTTGCATGCACAGGTCCCAGGCTCGATCCCATGTACCTCTACTTGAAAGGTTCTTTGGGAGGAAGACTGGGAAAGGCTTTGGACAGCCACAGCCAATCAGAGTAGACTGGCAGAGTCAGTTAATGGTCCTGGGATCAGTACTCAATGGTCCCACTTCTAGACTAGGTCAGTTAATGGCCTGACTCTGTAGAAGGCTGCATTGTATGCTCATCACTCTGAGAAGCCAGAAATGTCAGGGGTGCAGAACTGTTTAATGGTGGGGGGCTGGATAGCCCACCATGGGGCACATGATGTCAGGAGGCATGCCGTCACCCCTTTTCCTTTTTTCTTCTTCTTTCTTCATGCTGGAAGCAGGCATGGAATTGTGCCTCCTCCCAGCATGGTGACAGGGACCCAGGACGCCCTGCATTCCTGCTGCTCCAACTGGAGATAGCAGAGGGCATGGGAGACATTGGGACTCACCCATGCCAGGGAGGGTGGCCAATGTCCTTCATCCCAGCTGCACTCGCAGAGCTCAGATTGGAGCTAGCGGCAGGGGGATGCCCTGAGGGATTCCTCTTGGGGGCGGGGCTTGGAGCCTAAGCTCTGCCCCCTGAAGGAACCCCAAGAGGCTGTGCAGGTTGGACTGGGGTGCCCCTTGGGCCATATGTTCTACACCCTTGACTTAGAATGGAAGAATTCTAAGCTCAGAAATTTGTTTTCAGTATTGGAACTGAACTCACAGTCCTTCCGAACAAAAAACCACTCCTGGCTACCCCAAACGGTATTTCATTCCACAGTATAAGGGGTGTGTGTGTGTGTGTGAATTTTGTTGCTGCTATTATTAATGAAGTGGAGTTAGAAAACTTCGCTGATCTACTGCAAATCACCCAGAGATCTATCATTATATCCTAATCTACTGCCCCAGTATAGACTCCAGCACTTTTACATCCAGAACAATCGGGGGGGGAACCTCTTTTGGTTTGGGGCTAGATTGTCCCCTGGACTACGCCTGGTGGGCTGGATATGTCATATGCCCACCCAAAGCCCCACCCCTTCCTGTGATGTCATTGGCACCAGGGTGCCATCTTTTCTTCTTTTTCTGTGCAGAGAGCAACTCTGCCGGCTGCTGTAGGCATCAGCCGAGTCAGACTGCTCCTTCCCGCGTTGCTTGTGTCCCGACTGGGGCACAAGTGGGATGGAAGGGACTCGAATGGGGCTTGCAGGAGCCGGTTCCTGCAAGCCCCAGCTGAGCGGTATAGGGAATAACAAAGGGATCGGAGACCGCAAAGGGGTGGGGCTTGGAGAGGGGAGGGGCATGGGGAAGGGAGGAGGTGGAACCCCTGAGGGGTGCTCAACCCTCCATGAGCTGGATTGGGCCCCCGTGTGGGATGGATTAGGCCTGTGGGCCGGAGGTTGCCCTCCCCTGCAATGCACTACGCAAGCATGATGCTGAATATTACAGACGCCTACCAGGTGGCATCCACTCTGATGAGACCAGAAATCAAATTATCAGTTTGCTGGAGGATGAGGACTGGGAATTCTACGGAAAAGCTGCAGGCCATCCCAGGAGGTCTTTGAAGCAGGGCTGTGTCTTTGCTGACAAGTGTGGGATTTTTGTTTTACAATCCCAGCATGTGCCCAAAGACAATTTGCTTTGGTGAGCAGAAAGAAAATGATAGCCCTCTGCCTCTCTCTTGCACACAGCGTCAGGGTCGTCTTTTTCCCTGGCTTATCTGATGCTGACGCCAGCAAAAGAAGACAATGGTCAGGTTACAGCAGGAGCAGCTTTTAAAGCAAGGAAAAGAACAAGGCCTGGAGCACCGCCCACACCCTGGAAGGGAGCCAGGAGGTGCTCCGATGACGTAGCCCTGGGTCCAGCTCTTTGGGGGGCAGTTCCTGCTGAAACAGACAGGAGAGTGAATGTCTTGCTGATCATCAAGGACCCTCAGCTATCACTGAGTTCAGCAACTGTGGTGTGGCACAGGGGAGCCAGCAGGAAATAATCCTGCAGCACAGTGGTCCTTCCTGTGGGAGGGTTTGCATCTTTGAGGCAGGCAGTCTGCTCTGTCTGATATATGCACTTGCACAATTGCATGGATGTGTCACTATGCTACTCCTGGGCAATGTATGGGCAGGAGTCTTGTTTGCCTCCCTCCTGGATGATTATGTTTTCTCACTGAAGCATCTAATAAAGTGAGCATTAGGCTAGTGAAGAGACCTCATGCCTCAACAAATGTGTGACTCTTTAAGGTAATACAGGACGCTGTTGTTGCTACAACAGACTCCACTTCTGGTGTTTTTTTTGGTCTAATTAAGATTATGGGCAGATTATGGGCAGATTATGGGCAAATTAAGGGCAAATTATGGGATTATGCGCAGATTATGGCAGATCATGGGAACCATTGGATATGGCAGATTCCCCCTGCTGAGGCTGCAGGTACTGCTGCAACCTCAGGAGGGGCATCTGAGAGGGGACCACTGGACTCTGAGAGGGGGGGTTGGACTCGATGGTCTTGTAGGCCCCTTCCAACCCTACTACTATACTATTCAATGATCCCCCCACCCCTTGCAGCCGCTGAAGAGCGCAGCATGCTGGCTGCTCTTCCAAAGTTGCAACAGCGACCTCAGGAGACCTTGCGGGGAGGGCAAAGGAGGCAGGATGGTGGGTGGGGAAGGGAGGGAGGGAGGTGAAGCCAGGATCCACAGGATCCTAAAGGGATGTATGAGGATTTCATTTCCATTGGTAAATCACTCGAAAATACCCTGTTCGCAACTCGAAATACTAATGGGAGTACCTGGTCTCCAAAAATGTTTGCAAATTCCCAAATGTGTCTTTGGGTTCACAAAATGTGCACCAGAAAAATGTGCACCTTTTGAAAAATGCGCAACTTTCTCCATTCAAACAAACTGAAAAACAGGTCACAACCTAGAGCAGGAGTGAGCTGAGCTGAGCGTTGAAGTAACAGTGGAGGCTGGTGCCTCCAGTTCTGGAGCGGCAATGATTCCATTCTGGGTTTTAGTTGCCACAAGCCAAAACTCTAAAGGTGCTATCCAAGGTGCTGAACCGTATCCCCCAAATGGGTTCAGCACCTTGGATAGCACCTTTAGAGCTTTGGCTGGCTGTAACTAGAACCCACAATGGAATCACCACTGCTCTGGAACTGGAGGCATCAGCTGCCACTGGAAGTAACGTTTGGAGAATTTCTGCCAGCTTGAGTAGCTCTGGTTCTCCCATCCCTACCCAGTCCTGCCCATAGCAAGGTAAGTCAGCTACAGGAGCTGAGAAGCTAAAATTATAAAGAACAGGAGGAATGCGGAGGCGTTTTCCCCTTTGTCCTCCTCCTGCCCTGCCTGGCTCCTCCCAGCAGGGCAGAGAATAGACAGAGGGCTCTCACCTCTGATCCCTCTGTCTATCGAGAGGGAGCCCCTTAGGATGGCATCTCATGAAGAGTGGTGCACTTTTACATGCTGTGTGCTATAATAAAATGACAATTCTGCATTAACACACTGCAGATTTGCACAAGGAAAAACAGAAATGGGCAGAAGTGCCTGCAAAATTAATGCAACAAGGCTAAAGACAAGCACGACACCAAAACAGAAGAACATCAGACGAGGCCTTCTGGATCAGAACAAAGGTCTGTCTAGTCCACCATTCTGTTCACCCAGCGGCCACCCAGCTGCCTGTGGAAAGCCTGCAAGAAAAGCCAAGTTCAGCCCCCAATACTGACATGATGTTCAGGGTGGTCTTAAATATGGCATTCTTGTGCCCATAGATGTGTATTGTGCTCATGCAGGGAAATCCACCCCTCTGCAAAGTGGTATAATGTGAAACATACAAATATAGGTTTCAGTAGTGTCTATCCAAATACCCAGATGCTTTCAGCACAGACGTTGAAGATCAACTGCTTGCGGAATAAACTCCAAGTCAGCACTGATCCAAAGTGTACTGTGGACAACTCCTGAGGAGGAAAGCTTTGTTTATGGAAGACTCTGTGTTAATGGAGCAGACCGTTAATGGTAATAATACATGACACTTTGCAGCACAATCCTATGCATGTTTACTCAGAAGTAAGCCCCACTGTATTCCATGGGGTTCACTCCCAGGAAAATGCAGACAGGATTGCATCCTGAGGCCTGTCTGGAGCACTTCACATTCATTTCCTTAGGAATCCTAACAACTCTGTAGGGGAGACCAGTCCTATTACCAATGGGGGCTGAGTCTGAGAAATGGAGAGTCTTGTGGCACCTTAGAGATGAACAAATTTACTCTGGCATAAGCTTTTATGGACACTGTCCACGTTCATCTGCTGGAATCGACAGTGTCTACACAAGCTTATGCCAGAATAAATCTGTTAGGGTGCAATCCTATGCATGCATAGGCAGCTAAAAGTCTGACAACTCCTAGCATTCCCCAGCCAGCCAGCCTGGTTGCAGGACTTTTTTCTGTCTAAACATGCATAGGATTGTGCCCTTAGTCTTTAATAACCCTGTGGGAAATGAGAAACAGTGGTTCAATTAAAGCTAAGTAAGAACTAAACGAGTGCATTGCAATTGTGATTTGAATGAGACACTTCGTGGCACACAGCTCAGTCTCCTGCAGTGCGCTCCTGTGCATGTTTACTTGGGATGCTGAAGAATTTCATTCGGTCTGCATTTTTAAGCAAACTGACCTAATTTGTACTTTCTGGACTAATACATTGATAGGAACACAGCTATCCTTCGGACCGTGCGATTTTCCGAACTTTGCAATGCAGTGGTCCTCAAAAAATGTGCAGGAAAACATGTATTTTTAGGGGGAAACACACACAAAATACACATTTTAGGGGAAATTCTGTACAATTTAAATGTGAATGTTCAGGCCTTTTAAAAACAACAACAAAGAAAATGGGACAGAACGGACTTATGATTATGATACATGAAAGTGACACAAACTGATCTGTCCATCCCTACTTGAAAGAATGATTGAGCCCAATGGGCCTTACTCTCAAGTAGATCTGGTTGACTGTGTCTGTCTCTTTCTCCTGCATTTGAATTTTTTTTAACGCTAAGTTCTCTTCATCCCAAATACAAAGATATTTGCAAATCTTGTTAAATTCTTATTAAAAAGGCACTGAACTGAAATTCTCATCCATTTCCTACTCCCAAGTATGTGTGCATAGGATTTCATCCATAGCCACTACAGGACATGAATTCTCAATAAGATGAATGAACATCACATTCCTTCCAATGCTCCAATTGTATAAAAAGATACCACTAATGTGAACAAGATAGAAGACATGACTTAGAACGTGCTGACAGCTGCATTTATGTTTGCAATTTTAAGTTCAGGAGCAAATACTTGGACAGACCTGGTCACCACGGTGTTCTGATCAATCCTGACTCTGAGGTCTTCATTTTGCTGCTGAAGCACCTGGATTTTTTCTTCCAGTATTAAGTTCTTTTCAGCCTGCAGTGACAGAAGGGACAGCTGCAGCATGAGCATTCAGTATGGGAGAATTGCCCCAAAGGAGCATCCCGCCAATTCATCCCAGCTGAAGTGACCACCCAGACCTGATGGTGTTGACTGGGTCCATGTGTGTGTAAACACACAGGAGCTCACCTGTAGGACTCTGGTCTAATAACTGAGGATGTTAGGGTTGCTCTGTCTTAGTGTAAGTGGCAACCCCTGTTTTAATCATGAGTGCCAAGGTGGAGAGAAGGAGATGTTTCCTGGACGGGTCTGGTTTTACAAGGGCCTAGGTGCCAGCCTTCCTCTACTAGTTCCAGATCAGATTTTGTCATTTGAAGGAACTGGGCATGTTTAGCCAGGAGAAGAGGAGGTGAAACGGGACATGAGAGCTCCTTTCAAATACCCAAAGGGCAAAGACTCATTCTGTGCTGCACGGCCTGCACCAGAGAGCAGCACTAGATCTCATCCGTGTAAGTTACAGGAAAGAAGACCTACCTTGAACATCAGGAGAGACTTAACATCGTGGTGGTGGGGAACATGTGGCTTTCCAGGTGTGTTTGGAATACAACTCCCATCAGCTCTAGCCAATATAGCCAATGGTGAGGGGTGAGGGGAATTGCAGTTCAGCGATATCTGGACAGCCACACATTCCCCATCCCTGTCTTAAGGGCAAGAGCAGTTTTGCAATGGAACCAATTATTTGGGGTGGGCTCTGGGCTCTCCCTCACTCTATGTTGGCTGGGGATGATAGGTACTGTAGTCCAACACACATGGAGAACACCATGTTGGAGAAGGTTGCTATATATCATAGCTTGAGCCTCTACTGGATACACAAAAGCTCTTGTGCCTTTCCCCTACCTTCCATGTTGCTTCCTAAACAAACAGGAACAAAACAAGAAAGCACACACACAAGAACTCACCAGTCTTTCTAGCTCCATGATCCTCTTTTCCTGCTGGTGAATGAGTTGATTCTTCATCTCCAAAACCTGCTTTAGGCTACTCATGTCTTCCTCTAAATGCTGGTATGGAGCCAGTGCAACCTAGGAGGAAGAAGAAGGACAATTAGAAACAGAAATTGTAGTCGAACACAATTCTTTTGCTTTTACAAGTTTAATTAAATTACTTATACGTAGGGATGTATGAGAATTTGTTTCAGTCCGCAAATCTCTAAAAAATGTCCTTTTTGCAACCCCAATCATGAACATGAACAGGAGTGCATGTTCTCCAAAAATGTTCACAAATTCTTGAACTTGTATTTGCATTCACAAAATGCACAACTTTTGAAAAATGCACATTTGCAAAATGCACAATGTTTGCAAAATGTACAACTTATGAAAAATGTGCACTTCCCCATTTGAATGAACCAGAAAAGTACAGTTTGGAGAATTGCAGCGAGCTCAAGCATCCCTCGTTCTCCTGTGCCTACATATACACAGAACCCAGTTACCTCGAGTTGTTCTTCAGTGTTTTTCTTCAAAGCCTCTTCAAATCGTTTTGCCTTGTCCTTTAGAGACTGGCTCTGGAAAGTGAGGGTATCGACCTGGTCCTGTAATTAACATCAAGCACAAACACAAGTTTGCCTGACCCAAGAGCAATATTCCAGGCAGTGGCCCTGACGCAGAGAAAACCAGGCAGCCTTGAGTTCTGCTGAACCAACAGAAGAACATTTGGCATGACTAACAGCCAAAACAGACATGACTTCAGAAATGTAGGGTTGTATCCAACATGAGTCATATTTAGAGCAGACCTGTTGAAATGAATAGGACTTAAGTTAGACTAACACTGGATATAACCCTAGCTAGCAGCTATGATTTTTTCCCCCATCTTTGCTACAGAGTAGGTGCAGGGCCCTTGATCTGGGGAGGGCTTTAACCTCCCCCCCCACACCCTATGGGTAAAATCCAGATTGCCCCCCTGCCCAACCTGCAATTTCTGTTGCAAAATTGTGATCTGTAGAGCTGCTAGCTCCTAAAGTCCATTTTGACCATAAGGTTGGGGGGCTGGCAATTGTTTTTAGAACAGAATATAGTGTGCATGATGGAGGCATCGTTTCCTATGGTCTTAGGCTGTTCATTTCTTTCCCTCCAATTGCTGTCTTTGCTTAGACTGGTTTTTTAAATGCTCCAGCTAAACTGTGAACAGATAGGAAGGTGGATGAGT
Organism: Heloderma suspectum; assembly: GCF_057233095.1. Classification (NCBI taxonomy): domain Eukaryota; kingdom Metazoa; phylum Chordata; class Lepidosauria; order Squamata; family Helodermatidae; genus Heloderma; species Heloderma suspectum. The sequence continues at coordinate 37,880,255 of NC_139460.1, read as the reverse complement.
GTACACACTGCAGGCAATGATACCTCTAATGTGGCACCTTCAACTCCTTGAGACAAGCTATCATCTGGGTGTAAAGAACCTATAATCATGACCCAGAATCAAACGCAGATGTCTGTGGCATTCGTCTGTGCTTTTCTGTAATTAAATAATGTTGACCTATTAACTGCTCATGGACTTTTGAACATGGCAGCACACAATGAAAAACCCAGTTTGTTAATGGTGGGTTGCTTGGGAGTGAGTGAGCATGCTGTCTCCTGATTGCTCGCCCATTTCCCTTTTGCTAAACAACTCCTATCCTTGGGTTATCCTCTATGATGTGGAAAACTGGAACTCTGGGTCATTGAAAGAGAAACAAACCAGAGTTTTAACCCAAGAACAAACCACGGGTTCTAAGTCTGGGTTGTTTCTCCCTCAACAACCCTGAGTTCTGGGTTCACATCATGGAGAAAAACCTAGGAATGGGACATCCCTGTCTTGTTTAGTGCACTGGAAGCGGGCACACCAGAAGCAGGTGAGCAGTCAGGGCCCTGCGTGCTCTCTCTCTTCTGCTCACTCCCAAACAACCCATGGTTAACAAACCATGGATTGTTTGCTGTGTGCTAACTGGGTGTAGCTAGTGTAGCATAGTGGCTAAGAGACTGAGCTGTGATGCAGGAAATGCCTGGTTCAAATCTTGCTTCTGCCATGAACTCACTAGGTTAGAGATGGGCAGATTACAAGCTTCTGGGATCTACTTTTTTTTTTTTAAAAAAACAGAACCCCAAAGGCCCCGACTGAAGCTATGTGCACAATCATAGCTTGGGTGGGGGGGCTTCTGTACACTTTGAAATAAGAACCAGGGTCCCTCTGAGGCACATCACAACAAGTGGAGCTTTGTGACAAACACTAATGCTTGTAGGTCATGAAAGTACAGACCTGGAGCGACAGACGCAACTTCTCAAAACTCTCTTCGAGTTCTCTCTTTTCCAACTCATGCGCAGCCTTCATTTCTAGAGGGAAGAAAAAGAAAACATTGCAAGGTGGGTTGAAAATGGGTATGTGGCACATTCATTACCCACAATCCCTAGGTCTTGAATGGGCTCAACACTGCTGTAGCCTGACTGTCATATGGTTGGCATTTGTGGTTTGTAATTCTTTGAACTGCCCAGAGAGTTTCAGTGATTGGGCGGTATAGAAATGAAATAGATAATAACAAATAATAATGATGTGTCTTGCTTGGCCGCTTACGATGCTCTGGCCAAGTCTCGTGGCCAAGAGAATCCCATGCACAGCAAAACTGGCTCCCTGGCTGAAGCACCGGTTGCGGGGACTCCACCAGGTGCTTTGAACGGGGACCAGATGATGTCCAGTACCGTGGCGCTGCATCCTGACATCATTTAACCTGCAAAGGGCCAGCTGGGGGTGGAGGCCATCTGTTCCCACATCCAGCAACACTTCCCCACCTTTGCTACAGACTGATAGCTGGAGCAACAGACCAGTGATAAGGAGAGCCCTGTGGGATTAGACCAAAGGTCCATCTAGCCCAGCATTCTGTTCACAGAGTGGTCAATCAGCTGCCCATGGGAAACCCACAAGCAAGACAAGAGTGCAACAGCACCCTCCCACCCATGATCCCCAGCAACTGGTGTACATAGGCTCACTGCCTCTGGTTCTGGAGCTAGCACATAGCCATCAGGACTAGTAGCCATCGATAGCCTTCTCCTCCAGGAACTTGTCTAACTCCCTTTTAAAGCCATCCAAATTGGTGGCCATCACTACATCTTGTGGAAGTGAATTCATAGGCTACTATTGTATCCTATTGTGCCCATGGACTCATGGGACCAACCGTTTGTGCAATACGGCTTTTGTGCTGCTAAAAACAACCTGAAAGGAGCAGAAAAGCTGGTTTCTGGAACGGGATAGGTTAGTGGAGCTTCCGGAAGGAAATTCCAGTAAAGTGCCCCAGTCTGGAAACAAGCATTTCTGCTTGTTTCCAGGGTTGTTTTTCGAAGTGTGAAAGCCCCGCTGTGCAAGCAGTCGCTCCCGCAAATGCGACGGAGCCGGCAGAGGCAGCACAGCCCTGTTGGATCCTGCCCCAAATCATATCAGCCAACAGAGGGGCATTTTTTGGTCTCTCTTCAGGATTACAACTTTATAGAGTAATCCTACCACTGGGGCTGGGAGAGGTGAAGGCAGAGGAACTGCCTCATCCAAAACCTTGCTGGACTCACGCCAGGAGGGTCAAAGGGAACAGGGCGCCCTTCCTTCTCTGCTTCTCACATTCTTGAGAAGTTTCCCTCCCACCAATTCCATGGGAAGGAAAATGAACAATGCCACCTCCAGGGCTAGGGTAGTTCTTCCCCTATTCTTGAGGAGTGGCAGGGGCATGGGAGGTCTCGGTATCCTGTCTATCCACCAGTGGAGGCTAGTGGCTCAGATGTCAGTGGGGCAGGAGCACCTGGGATAGTCCTTTAGAGTTCTGACTGAAGCCTGGAGCAGATTCACCACCCCACTGGCATTGAGCCACCAACCTCCACTGGTATCCACAGCCTCTCCAGGCACACCCAGGGAACACCCCTAGAAGGCCTCCTTTCTGTGCTCCCCGACATCAGGATTCCAGCCCTGGAGAAGCTCCAGCTGTGGACCTTTCTGCTGCCTTCTTTTGTAGGCTTGTGAGGTCAGGTTTGCCTCTCCACCCTCAGAGGCAGCGATCCAAAAAACCCAACGGCCCTGATGTACTCTGGATCTAGGAGAAATTCCCATTGTATGCTCAGCCCAAAGGCCATATGGTGTGCACTGAATGAGGCCATTTCTCAATCATTTTTATTATTGATATGAAATTTGAGTTGACCCTGAAGGAATTTTTAATAATAAACCATTATATTCAATAAATAATATGTTTTTTTAAAAATTAAATAAAATAAATAATAAAATTTGATTATATTATATTTTGATTATATTATATTAATAAATAGTAAATAAATACTCATTTTAAGTAATAAATAAATAATAATGAATCCTGTTTTAATAACCCACAGGATTTTTAAGCGGAGTGTGTTAAAAATTAATAACCTGACTAATTGCTCCAAACGAATCCATAAATAAAACCTCTTCCCAGATCAGCTCTTTCAGTGCCAAGTTCATCCACAAGAGGGCACTCTAGACCTGGCACAGAACTCTCAAGACCCGAACATCAACACATCTTAGACAAAGGGGTGGGGATACTGTTTTTGAAAATAGTAGTCGGGATCCAAGTTCACAACAGAGACTGTCTGTAAAATTCATATAATACAGTGGACAACTCTGGGCATCATTTCTAAGAATATTAACCTAAACGATGGCTAAGACACCTGATTACTGGGAAGTTTAACAGTGATTTAATCAACAGTAATCAGTGATGGGAGTACCAGACCACCTTACCTGTCTCCTGAGAAACCTGTACGAGGGTCAAGAAGCAACAGTAAGAACCAGAGATGGAACAACCGATTGGTTCAAAATTGGGAAAGGAGTACGACAAGGCTGCATATTGTCACCCTGCTTATTTAACTTATATGCAGAGTACATCATGAGAAATGCCGGGTTGGATGAATCAGAGATCGGAATTAAGATTGCCGGGAGAATTATCAACAACCTCCGATATGCAGACGATACCACCCTAATGGCAGAAAGCGAAGAGGATCTCAAGAGCCTCTTGTTGAGGGTGAAAGAGGAGAGTGCAAAAGCTGGTTTGAAACTCAACATTAAAAAAACTAAGATCATGGCATCTGGCCCTATCACTTCCTGGCATATAGAAGGGGAAGAAATGGAAGCAGTGACAGATTTTACTTTCTTGGGCTCCAAGATCACCGCAGACGGTGACTGTAGCCATGAAATTAAAAGACGCTTGCTCCTTGGGAGGAAAGCTATGGCAAACCTAGACAGCATAGTAAGAAGCAGAGACATCACCTTGCCGACAAAGGTCCGTCTAATCAAAGCTATGGTTTTCCCAGTAGTAATGTATGGCTGTGAGAGCTGGACTATAAGGAAGGCTGAGCGCCGAAGAATTGATGCTTTCGAACTGTGGTGCTGGAGAAGACTCTTACGAGTCCCCTGGACTGCAAGGAGGTCAAATCAGTCCATCCTAAAGGAAATCAACCCTGACTGCTCATTGGAAGGACAGATAATGAAGCTGAAGCTCCAATATTTTGGCCACCTAATGCGAAGAGAAAACTCCCTGGAAAAGACCCTGATGCTGGGAAAGACTGAAGGCAAAAGGAGAAGGGGATGGCAGAGGATGAGATGGCTAGATAGCATCACTGATGCAATGAATATGGACTTGAGCACGCTCCGGGAGAGAGCGCAGGACAGGAAGGCCTGGCGTGCTATGGTCCATGGGGTCACGAAGAGTCGGACACGACTGAACGACTGAACAACAACAACAATCAGTTTCAACACAGATATGCATATTGCTCATGGATGTCAGTAGAGCATCCAACATTAATTCCCACCTCAAAAGTAGCGCTGCCAAGCCACTTCAGCATCAGTGCACCATTTGTGAGCCATCAGTCTTCCCTTATCTGTTCTTTGGTTTTCCTTTCGTGGGTCATCTTTGTCGCCTTTCACTCTGTCCTCCCCACCTCAAGTAGATGATAAGTCCTCTAGGCAGGGAAGGAGGCCGTTGCCTATGGCAGCTCATGCCACAACAACCCAGTTGCTCACCAAGGAGCCACAGCAACTTTTATGCCTGCCCTAGACAGTGAGGAATGGGCCACTGCTCAATAGCAAAGCACACCCTTTGTGTGTGGAAGGCCACAGGTTCACTGCCCCAATGCAACGTCTCCTGCTGCCTGAAGCAGGAAAGAACATGCACTGCTGCATCGTGCCCCATCCCGCTGCTGCACTGTGCCCCCCTCCCTTGTACTGTGCCCCCTTTCCTTCGCTACCGTGCCAGCTCTATGAAGAACCGCGCAGCCAGAAGCAGCAGCAGAGCTCTTGCAAGAACCCCACAACTACTTCTTCCAGCTGTGTGGCTCTCAACGAAGAAAGCAGAGGGTGGGAGGCTGTACCAGAGAGCCCCTCCAGCTGCTCCCTCACTGTGGTAAATGCTCTCTAGAGCACCCACTGGAGGAAGCAAGGCAGTGGTGGGGGCGGGGCCCCCTCCTTTCATGGTGGGGGGGAGGGGCACAATTCACCACTCTTCCCACTCCACCACCTAATGTGGGCACCGCACCCTACTTAATGGGTGGGCCGGCCCTGCAGGTTCAATTCATGGCATCACCCTTTTAAAGGGATCCCAGGCAGTGGGACTGAGAAACAACCTTGCTTGAGACCCCAGAACGGCACTGACAATCACAGTAGAAAGTTTTGAGAAAGACAGACCAATGGCCCGACTCTAAGGCATATTTATTTATTTACTTTAATAACCTCTATCTGGATTTCGTCTGTCTGTCTGTCTGTCTGCCTGCCTGCCTGCCTGCCTGCCTGCCTGCCTGCCTGCCTGCCTGCCTATCTATCTATCTATCTATCTATCTATCTATCTATCTATCTATCTATCTATCTATCTATCTATCTATCTAATAGATTTATATATATTGCTGAACATATTTTAAAATATCTCTATGTAGTATATTATAATATACATTAAAATACATAAAACTGCTAAATCATGTATATAAAACATTAACAAAAACATTAAAATCAATTAATCAATACAACACAGTAATTACAAACAAACAGGCTGGGCAGCACACTCACTCAGGGAAGGCCTGGGTAAAGAAATGGGTCTTTTGTTGTTGTTCAGTCGTTCAGTCGTGTCCGACTCTTCGTGACCACATGGACTATAGCACGCCAGGCCTTCCTGTCCTGCGCTCTCTCCCGGAGTGTGCTCAAGTCTATATTCATTGCATCGGTGATGCTATCTAGCCATCTCATCCTCTGCCGTCCTCTTCTCTGTTTGCCTACAAAACTACAATCTTTCCCAGCATCAGGGTCTTTTCCAGGGAGGTTTCTCTTCGCGTTAGGTGGCCAAAATATTGGAGCTTCAGTTTCAGTATCTGTCCTTCCAATGAGCAGTCAGGGTTGATTTCCTTTAGGATGGACTGATTTGACCTCCTTGCAGTCCAGGGCACTCGTAAGAGTCTTCTCCAGCACCACAGTTCGAACGCATCGATTCTTCAGCGCTCAGCCTTCCTTATAGTCCAGTTCTCACAGCCATACATTACTACTGGGAAAACCATAGCTTTGATTATACAAACCTTTGTCGTCAAGGTGATGTCTCTGCTTCTTACTATGCTGTCTAGGTTTGCCATAGCTTTCCTCCCAAGGAGCAAGTGTCTTTTATTTTCATGGCTACAGTCACCGTCTGCGGTGATCTTGGAACCCAAGAAAATAAAAGCTGTCACTGCTTCCATTTCTTCCCCTTCTATATGCCAGGAAGTGATGGGGCCAGATGCCATGATCTTCGTTTTGTTAATGTTGAGTTTCAAACCAGCTTTTGCACTCTCCACTTTCACCCTCAACAAGAGGCTCTTGAGATCCTCTTCGCTTTCTGCCACTAGGGTGGTATCGTCTGCGTATCTGAGGTTGTTGATAATTCTCCTGGCAATCTTAATTCCGACCTGTGATTCATCCAACCTGGTGTTTCTCATGATGTACTCTGAAATAAGTTAAATAAGCAGGGCAACAATATACAGCCTTGTCGTACTCCTTTCCCAATTTGGAACCAATCGGTTGTTCCACGTCTGGTTCTTACTGTTGCTTCTTGACCCTTGTACAGGTTTCTCAGGAGACAGGTAAGGTGGTCTGGTACTCCCAACTCTTTAAGAATTTGCCACAGTTTGTTGTGATCCACACAATCAAAGGCTTTAGCGTAGTCAATGAAGCAGAAATAGACATTTTTCTGGAATTCTCTTGCTTTCTCCATGATCCAGCGAATGTTGGCAATTTGATCTCTAGTTCCTCTGCCTCTTCGAAACCCAGCTTGTACTTCCGGTAGTTCTCGGTTCACATATTCACAGGATTTTGAACATAACCTTGCTGGCATGTGAAATGAGCGCAATTGTGCGGTAGTTTGAACACTCTTTGGCATTGCCCTTCTTTGGAATTGGAATGTAAACTGACCTTTTCCAGTCTTGTGGCCACTGCTGAGTGTTCCAAATTTGTTGGCATATTGAGTGCAGCACTTTAACAGCATCACCTTTTAGGATTTTAAATAGCTCAGCTGGAATACTGTCATCTTCGCTAGCTTTGTTGTTAGGAATGCTTGCTAAGGCCCACTTGACTTCACTCTCAAGGATGTCCGGCTCAAGTTCAGTGACCACACTATCATGGCTATCAGGGACATTAAGATCTTTCCTGTATAGTTCTTCTGCATATTCTTTCCACCTCTTCTTAATCTCATCTGCTTCTGTTAGGTCCCTGCCTTCTTTGTCCTTTATCATGCCCGTCTTTGCACAAAACGTTTCCTTGATATCTCTGATTTTCTTGAAAAGATCTCTAGTCTTTCCCATTCTATTGTTTTCCTCGATTTCTTTGCATTGTTCATTTAAGAAAGCCTTCTTGTCTCTCCTTGCTATTCTCTTTAATTGGCACCTAAAGCATGGTACAGTTGGCGCCTCTCAAATACCAGGGGGGAGATAATTCCATAAACTGGGCACCACCATGGAGAAGGCCGTGGTGCTGCCTAATTTATATCTCACTAGGGTGGCCACTTATGAATCATTCCAAAACAAGACAGAAAAGGACAGCAATTTGCATAAAATTTGAATATGCTAATATAGATAGATAGATAGATAGATGCAAATTTAGAAATAATTATTATAATTTAAAAAGAAATACAGTACATCTCACCATAGTATGGGAGGCTGTGACCAGGTGACCTGTGTGCCTGTCTGTTCAGTCTGCTGTTCAGGTACTGACTGGTGATGGGAAACAGTTCTTATGGTTCTTTATCTTTAAAGCAGAACTGGACTGGACAGGCCTTCAAAAAGAGGATGGTTCTTTGGCAGCCCTACAAATAATGGACTGTCCTCTGTAAAAGGGGACACATGGCCACCCTAGTATCAAAAATTCCACGTTCCACCTGTCAAATATCTTGCTCTAATACATAGGCCCAACTATCTAACCAAAAGGTCTGTCAAAACAAGGGACATTTTCACTTTTGTGTTCAAAAACTGAACAATGTTGGCATCAGTCTAACTTCAAGGGGGAGATCATTCCACAGCTGGGGTGCCTACATGGAGAAAGCCCTACTACGAGTTCCAGAAGTCTGAACTTTGTTAGGTATAATCAAAAGGGCCTCCCCAGAGAAACTCAATTCATGGGCAGGATGATACAGGGTGGGGCACTTCATTAGATATCAAAGATAACCGAAAGCAATTTCCAGAGAAAAGATCAAAACATACAAGTACGTAGCTGTCTTTATGTGATTCTGAGGTCTTTATTTTATTTATTGGAATCTTTATGGCATTGTTTATATCAGTGATGCTAAAAAGCTGTCATGTGTCAAAAGGATCTTGATGTGTCTAATGGAACGACAAATCTTCCTTTAATGCACATTGCATGGCCTTGAAAGATGGCCTAAAAATATATTAAATAAATAAGTAATCATCGACACAATAAGAAGCAATAGAACAGCAGGAAAATAAACATAAAATAAAAAATCGCTGTCCGATAGGAAATAAACAGTGGTGACTGCATGAGTACTGACTCAAAGGGTTATGAGCTTAAAATCACTCAGTTCAGTTTCCTTCTCTATTTGATAATAGTTGCTGTTGGAACAGAAAAATGTGACTCCAAAGGAGTGTTTTTTGTGTGGCTATCTGGATTATTCATCATTGTTTATCATTATTATTTACTACTACTAATTCCACATGCAAAGGATTGGATTTTGGATGCTCTCAGAACTTGCTGCCCTTGGTTACTCCTCAGTAATCTAGTCCTTATTTCTGAGAAAACATGCACAAGATAGATTTTTATACTGTGTTGCTTCTCACTATTTCTGCATAGACATGCAGAGGGGTAGTTTGGGGGATGCTTTGCGGTAGACATGTAAAGGAGTAGATTGTGGATATTCTCAGAGCTTGCTGCTTGGTTCCTAAGGCTGCTTTTTGCATGGTTCTGATGATATCATCACCACCATCATTATCATCTCCCTCTGCTTTGCACTCATGATCTTAAAGTTCATGTGCTTCAGTTTCACTTACTGTGGTATAGCCTGATGAAGATTCAAAAGACTGCTCTGCCTCTGGCGACATAGCCCTCTGCCCCACCACCCCAGTGGACACAGCCACCACTGACCCCATATTTGCCAGTGCTACAAAATTACCTTGAACTTTGCGCTCATATTCCTCCTGAAGCACTGCAATAGCAACGGTGTGGCTATTTTCCATCTCTAAGACTGCCACTTCTTGAGTTGCTGCAATGTCTTCTACCTGTTCAAATAACAAAGCGGTACTGTTAGATAAGATAAAACTACTTTCAATGGATTGAAAAGGGGATTAGACAAATGCATGGAGGATACAGCTACAGATGACTACTAGTCATGCGAGCCAGTGTGGTATATCTTCCTTCCTTCCTTCCTTCCTTCCTTCCTTCCTTCCTTCCTTCCTTTCTTTCTTTCTTTCTATGCTGCCCAATAGCTGAAGCTCTCTGGGCGGTTCACAAAAGTTAAAACCAAACGGCACACAACAAAACAATATAAAATATATAGAACATTCAAACCACAATATAACAATACAGCCACAATAAAACCTAGCAGCGGTGCAGGAATTTGAAATACAGATTTAAAACAGCAAAGCTAAAAGTCTAGAAAGCTAAAATGCTAAAATGCCTGGGAAAATAAAAAGGTCTTCACCTGGTGCCGAAAGGAATACAATGTAGGTGCCAGGCGAACCTCACTAGGGAGCTCATTCCACAGCCAGGGTGCCACAGCAGAAAAAGCCCTCCTAGTAGCCACCCACCTCACTTCCTTTGGCAGGGGCTCATGGACGAGGACTACTGAGGATGATCTTAAGGTCTGGGCAGGCACATATGGGAGGAGGCGATCCTTCGGGTAATCTGGTATAGTGGTTAGGGGATTGGACTCGATGGTCTTATAGGCCCCTTCCAACCGTACTATTCTATAATTCTATGAGTCTTGGACTGGGACTTGGGAGATCCAGGTTCTAGTCCCCACTCAGCCATGAAGTTCACTGGATGACTCTGGGCCAGTCACTGACTCTCAGCCTAATCTACCTCACAGGGTTGTTCTGAGGATAAATTGGAGAGGAGAAGAAGGACCATGTAAGCCACCTTGGGTTCCTTGCAAGGGGAAAAACGGTGGGATATAAATGTAATACATAAATAAATAAATGATGGCTACATACTACCAACAGTTTCAGAGACAGCATGCCAGTGAATTCCATCTGCTGGGGAGGAACAGCAGGAGCGGGCTACGGCCTTATGGGTTTCTCAGGGGCATTTGGTTGGCCACTTATGGCAAACGGGATGCTGAACTAGATGGGCCTGATCCAGCAGGGGTCTCCTTATCTTCTTGAATCCTGATTTGCAATGAGTTCTCCCAAATGCCAGGAGGGTAACGGCTCGAGGAGCTAGAAAAACTCGCTAACCCAATTTCCTCTAACCCACCTTTTCTGTACAAACGTCTAGCTTGTGCGAGCGGGGCCTCTTCACCTGACGTGCAGGAAGGACATCCGTGAGTCCTTCTGCTTCCTCTGCAGAGGCCGCCTTTCACAGAGTCAAGCCACTGGCCCATCTAGCTTAGTACTGGCTGCACCAGGAGTGACTTCCACAGTGCCAGGGACCGATCCCCCCCTGCACCCCTCCCTGCTGGCACTGAAATTGACACTGCACTGCAGATTTTGCTGCCAGGAGTCTTCTGGGAGCACAATTCTGCTTCTCCCAAATTGCTTCTCCCAAGGCACCTTGTTCTTTGCCACTGCTACAAATTTGGCACTGGGGGGGAGGGGCACATGCGGTCCGTGTGTTTCCCGCCCCTGGTCTGCCCAGTGACCGGCAGCAGCTCTCCAGGGTCTCAGGTAGGGTCTTTCCCAGCCCTATCGGGAGATGCCAAGCATTGGACCCGGTACCTTTGGCATGCAATGCATGCGTTCTTCCATGGAGCCATGGTCCATTTTCAATGGCCTGTTTAGTTTACTTTATGTGCCACTTTTCCACACCCATGTGCAAAAGTGGCTCTCAATAAACGTCAGATATTAAAAGACAGCCTCCCTGAGGCCACCCCACTGTTTTCCTTAAAACATGCCAACTTGTTCCCTCTCCACGCCCCTGCCTTGCCCTCCTATTGTAGTTGGGGAAGTTAAAGCAGCCTTTTGCTTGACTTAGGGCTGGTGTATACACACAATCCCTAATCCGAAAACACTGAAATCATGGAGGGAAAGCACAAGACCCAATGTCTGAATGTTTATTTATTGCATTGTACTTTTAACATTTTTATGCTGCCCCTCAGTAAGACTTCCAGGGTGGCTCACAAACAGAGTTAATCTCTCTCTCTCCCTCTCTCTCTCCCTCTCTCTCTCACTCACACACACACACACACACCACATGCACAAAACTACGACCATCGCTGCTACCAGACCCCCAAATAATCAAACAGATAAAACAGCAGAAAGCAGCAGTTAAAAACAAACCATAAAATTCAGTGGAATGGATTTTTAAAAACCTATGACCAGCTTGCAGATAAAAGAGCCCAGTCAAAGAAAGAGAAAAAAGTCTGGCACTGAAATGACATCAGGGTTGGCACCAGGCGAGTCTCTCTGGGGAGGCATTCTACAAACAGGGTGCCATGACCAAGGGCCACTCTCCAGTCACCACCTGCTGAATGTCAGATGTCAGGTGACTGGGAGTGGGGGACACACACATGGAGGACGGCCTCAGTCCAAAGGCAGCTGCAAGGCTTGGGCAGGTTTGTGTTTCAGCTGTATTTTGAGAGTGGACAGGGAGGTGAGAATGTGTGTTTGAGTCTGCCTGTCAACCTCAGTAGCAGATTGTGCTCCAAATCCTGTATTATTGCTGTTGTTGTTGCTCCAAATCCTGTATTGTTGTTGTTATTTTTTATCATTGTCGTCATCATCGTCATCATCATCTTGTGGGGAGTTTAAACAATGCACATTGGTGTGTATATCTGTGTGTGGGGGAATGGGAAGCCACTCAAAGGGAAACTCATAATTGAGCCAGGCATGTGCATGCATTTCATTTATGAACACCCCTCAGTTGTGGTCATGGTCACTGCCTACTGGGCGTGATAACTCGACTGATAACTCGACTGACCTGTTCTTGGTGCAGAGTCTTGATCCTGACAAGCTGCGTGCTGTGATCCTCTTGCAAGCGCTTGATTTCAGCACTATACTGTGACTGCAGCCGCTCTTTGAGTGCTTGGAGCTCTTCCTGCTGTTGCCAACCAAGCTGCCTCAGCTTGCCCTCAAACCTCTTTTCCAGCTCCTCCTTCTCTTTCTGTAATTTCTCATATCTTGCTGCATTGAGGGCTGCAGAGGGAAGAACTGCTCATTAAGGCTCCACAGAGAAGGCAGAACTGAATGGGTTTACTTTACCTCCACTAGGTATCAGTAGAGCTGACCAGCAGAGATTTGTGATTCACCATGCTGAGCACTGCCCCTCAGCCCTGTACGGTGGCCCACTGGGCCTTGAGGCCCTGGGGCTTTGAGGGCTACATGGCAACCCCATGGGGGCAACACATGAACAGCCTCGCACTGCTGTCCGAGTCCCCTGCTTCCCTCACTGTTATCTCCAGTCTGTGATCAATGGGCACATCCAACGGTGCCATTCCGCAAACTCAAATAGCACTAGTGGAGCTCCGCTGAATCTTCCCATTGCGCGAGAGGTTGCCCATTTGCTTGTGCAACCGGTTGTGGGAGCAGTTGTGCAGCCAGTTACACGACATGTTGCACAGTGGGTGCAAGCAGTTGTGTAACTGTACAGTGGGAATCCACAATGGTCACAGAACGCGTTGCACAAGAGTTATGTGAAACTGCTTGCGCAACTACAGTTGCGCAAACGTAACTTCAGTGGGATTCTTCTCTTGCGCATAGTTCAGAACCTAGTTTCCGCTAGCGCAATGTCATTTGAGCTAATGGAATGACACAGTTCGATGCTGCCCAATGATAACAGCAGGGATTCCTCCAGGGGGTGGTGCTTGGAGGCCCATGGGCAAGAGTTTCCCCATCCCTGCCCTAGGCTCTTGGTCAGTCTCCTGTTTCCGCCATCTGCCTGGGACAGGCAGTCCATTTCTGCCAGCCAAGTTGCATGCACTTAAATGTGGATCCACCGGCTAGAAGAGCTGGACAAGAAGCTAATCAAAGGCAACCAATATGCACATTCTACAGATGATGGAACACAGAAGCTATTAGCACAAGGCCAGGAATGGTGGCGGATGTCTGTGAGCCTCAGACAGCTTGAGTCAGGCCAGCTTGGAGACAAGTGAGCTGGATTCCAGGGAGCTGAGCTGTCAAAAGCTCGGTGGACTGCCCCCCCACCCCCCGGATGGATTCCTCTACCATCCCCAGTCATGGCACACATTTTTTAAAAGAAACTTGTGATTTTACTTGCTGTTGTGAAACTTTTGGAAGAAAAAAAATCCTTGCTGATCTACTGGGAGATCCCAACCTACCATTTTCCCACCCCTGGCCTAAACCTCTCCTAAATCAGTCCCCTGACCCATCCCTGTCTCTGCCTCTTGACTTGGTATCTTTAAATTTATACATTGGGAATTCTGCTTTCACCTTACTTGCTGGACTCTGGCCAGTTTTGCTAATTTGATCACATGGCAAAATAAAGGCCCAGGGTGGCTCAAACCCCACAATGCCGGGGTCACAGATATCAGATACTGCTATCAAAGATATTCTGTTTCAGCTCATATATGAATCCATATATGGAATAAAAGTAGAATGAAGCTGGTAAAAGCCAGATAGAAAATGAAAGCTTCCTTCTCCTCCCCCCCCTTTTTTTTAAAGAAGATCCCTCCGGTTAAAAATGCTTCAAGTCAACAGGAAATTGCAAGTTAGGAATAATATGGCAGAGAGGAAACAGATGTCTTTCAACTGTACTAGGAATGTTCCCCTCCCTCTTTATCTTTTAAAGGGAAGGTGAAGTGAAGGAAGTCTTTGACACATCAGAAAGTGGAGCAATGGTGGATACTATCAGGTTGCATGAAAACTGTTGCAGAAGGATTTCTCCCATCATCTGGCTATGGGACCCATGGTGCAGACCTAGGGCAATCCCGAGTAAAAGGCAGGGCATTGTGTCTTCTGGACAAGCACAGAGCAGCCTTTCCCAACCTGGCACCCTCTGATTGTGTTGGACTACAGTTCCCATCACCCCAGCTAGCATGGCTGTAGGGAGCTGCCATAGGCCACGTTGGCTGGAAATGATGGGAACGGTAGTTCAGCTCACCTGGAGGGCACCTGATTGCGGAAGGCTGGAAGAGAGTTTTGCAGAGGGCAGAATTCAGCATCCTGAGGCTTTCAGTGCGCAGGGAGGCATGGAAGTATGTGATGGAAGTCCCAGAAGCCGTTGGGATGGTGGCCTAATGGTCAGAAGGTGGGTGGGTTGCAGTGCCCAGCATATTCCTTGCCCCTCCCCAAATGTAGCAGTAGCATAACCGCAGATGCAAAATCCATGTTAAAATAATGTTGTCTTTCCCTTCCTGCAGAACTCTGGACACTGGGATCATGTTGGCAGGCTGTGTCCCTATCATTCCCTGCACTGATTGTGCCTCGGTGTGCAAGAACATTTCTGGATCAGGCCTAGGCATATCTACTCCAGCATTCTGTTTCCACACTGGCAAACCAGACGCCCATGGGAAGCCCACAAGCAGAACATGAGCACAATAACACCCTCCACAGCAACTGGTATAAAGAGACATACTGCCTCTGATACTGGAGGCAGCATATTGCCATCAGAACTAGTAGCCATTGATAGCATTAATCCCCATGACATTGTCTAATCCTCTTCTAAAGCCATCCAACTCCGTGGCCATCACTTCGTCTTATGCAAGCAAATCCCACAGTTTAACTATGTGTTGCACAAAGGTCTTCCTTTCATCTGTCCTGAATCTCCCATCAGCTTCCTATAATGACCCTGGGTTCCAGTATAGTAGGAGAAGGAGAAAAATGTATCCCCATCCACTTTCTCCACACCATGCATAATTTTGTACAGCTCTGGCATGTTTTCCCATATGTAGATTCTGTGCATAAGGCACAATCTATGTGTAGAGGAGTGTGTGTGTGTGTGTGTGAATGCCATCATAATTCTCCTCCCACCTCCCCATGTTTTATTTGTTTCCAGCCATCTGGACAGGGTGTTTGATTGTGTATATGCTTAAAGCACAGAGTTCACAACCCAAAGGTGGCCAGTTTTCTTGGAATGAGGCTGTAAACATCAGCTGCACTACTTTGGCATCATTTTCAATTTGGGCCAGTCACCCTCAGGGTTACTGACTTGTATTGTGATGTCAAGCAGGGCAATAGATGTCTCCCTGTGCACCTTTTGCTTTATTTTGTAAGCATCGCTGCTCTACGACTCTCAGACCACAGCATTTGTTTTTCTTCTC
Source organism: Heloderma suspectum (assembly GCF_057233095.1). Taxonomy (NCBI): domain Eukaryota; kingdom Metazoa; phylum Chordata; class Lepidosauria; order Squamata; family Helodermatidae; genus Heloderma; species Heloderma suspectum. The sequence continues at coordinate 37,864,711 of NC_139460.1, read as the reverse complement.
CCCCCCACACACTTTGGAGACATAGTGCTGGCACATGACATCCTCAAACAATTGTTGGAGGCCAGCAGGGCCCACTGTTAATGCTGAGCCACTCTTTTAAAGAGCAACTGGGCCTGGGAGCCACCATTTACACCCCCACCCCAACATAGTGTCACACTGAGGCATGGTGGGGAATTTAAATGGCAGCTCCCAGACCCAGCATGCCGCTGACAGGTAAGCCATAGGTAACCTACTGGAACTTACTTTCCCAAGGGCCTGTCTTGTTTGGACTCCTGTTTCTTTCATACCAAATTAACCAGGCTATCTAACTAAATGAGATGAAAGCTGCTCTCACAGCATTTTGGGGCTAGGAAAGGCTACCCTATTGTCTTAATGTTATTTTGTCACTTGTAAAGATCTGACCTCTCCCTGACCTACCACAAACTGAGGCTTATACAAAAAATATTTTGTTAAGGTGCAGTCCTATGCCTATTTAGACGGAAATAAGTCCTACAATTCCTAGCATTCCCTAGCCAGTATGGGAATTGTAGGATTTGCTGGGAGTTGTAGGATTTTTCTCTGCCTACACAGGCACAGGATTGTGCCCTTAACCTTTTTCAGACGCGTAAGTACTTCACAATCCCTCTCATGTATTTCTGGCATCATACATATACCAAGGCTGGCCAGCTGGTCGACCATCCAGAGTGGTGCCATCAGGGTAGGATTTGGGGGCAGAGGTCTGGGCCCCCAGCTCATCAGACTCAGCAGGAGGGCTTCCAAATGCAATAGGGCTACTAACTACATTTCAAAGTGAGTTGTGGTGATACGTGTTGCTCTCTAAAGAGGAGGGGCCTGTAAGACAGTGAAGTCCAAAATTACCAAACTGCACCATCGACCATCTGTCCTCCAAGACCCTACCGAACTTGAATCAAAAGTTTTGTCTGCTGATGCTCTTGCTCAAAAGGAAAAGGGAAAACACACATATTCAAATGGTAAGAAATAGCTACAGCCCTCAATGTAAAGTTACACCTCTCTTTTGCATACTAGTGGGATAGAGGAGTTTGATGGGGTGGGTAGCTGTCTGTCTGCTCCCCTTCTCCTTGTCAAAGCTTCCATACCTTCACTTTAGAGGCTGCATGCTGAGATCAGCACATGGCACATCCTAGTCCTGGGCCCATCATAAGCAGCCTTTCGACAGCAGCAGGCTGCTCCATTGAGACTCTTGCATTTATTTATTTATTGCAGTTATTTCCTCCAAGGAGCTCAAGGCAACTTGCCTGGTCCCCCCACCCACCCCAACTTTTATTCTCATAATAATTCTGTGAAGTAGGTTAGGCTGAGATATTGGGAGCCAGTTGGAATGTAACACTAAATGTGGTGTGACATGCTCGTCCCTCCTCTGGCACGTGTGTGGATTTTGCACTTCAATTAGTTCAAACAAGTCAGGCTCAAACCATGGTTTATGATCCCGGCATGTTCACAAACCATAGTGAACAACACTGAATTCACCAGGGGAGGAGAGAGGGCACATAGGGCCTGAAGCTCACAGTGGCTCATGCACGTAATGCTGAACCATGGTTTAGCACCTTGGATAGCTCCTTTTGAGTTCTCACTGGTTCTGACCAAAATCCAGGGTGCATTCACTGGCCCACTGACATAGGAACCTCCAGCCTCCACAGATTTTAACCAGATCAGTAACTGGCCCCCCAGTGAACCTCATAGTTGAGTAGGGATTTGAATCTGGGTCTCCCCAGCCTTAGCCTGACACCCTAACCTAGCTTTACACAAACTGGTGCCCTCCAGATATGTTGGACTACAACTCTAATCATTCCCAGCCATCAGGGTCATGGGAGTTGTAGTCCCAGACATCTGGACAACACCTGGTTGGGGAGGGCTACTCTAACCACTGCTCTAACCACAAGCCTTGTCCCTCAATGAGAACTAACACTGTGTCAGGATTGATTCTGAGTGCAGGGAGAGGGCAGTTCAGATTCAGAAGAGGAGCCACCAGAACTGGGGGAGGCTTTTTCACAAGTCAGTTCAGATATGGGTAGGCGTGCTTCTCAGGTTACCAGCTCCCAGATGGTCGGGCATGAAGCTTCCTCCTTACCCTCCTCTATGAGAAGCAGCGAGCAGGAGGAGGAGGGTCTTGAGGACTGTGACCTAAGAGATGCAAGGTGCAGACGCAGAGCTAAGAGGGAAACGTCAGGGGCGGAGCTCAGATGGTTGAACCGGTTAGCGATGCGTGACAGGCTATGCAGGAAAGCATCATGCGAGGGGCGGGACCTCCCTCCCTAAGTTAGCCTAGCCAGATAGCCGCCCTTTCAAACTGCGGGCAACTTTTGGTGATCCCATTTGAATCCCCCGGAGGCATTCCTTTGCAGCCAGAGAGTCTTTGAGGATTTGCATCTGTAATGAACCTGTGAATAATGAATTAAAGGGGTGAGACTGGAGCCTCTCATTTTGTGTGTGTGTGTGTGAGTGCTTAAGGAAAGAGGAGCCCAAGGGGTTTTGTGACACACTGCCTTTTCCAACTGATCATGTTCAGAAGTTTGGTTTCCATAACAATATAAAATAAGTGTGTAATTTGGATGCATGACCACTTAGTGTTCCATTCTGTATCAGCTCCCATTGTGGTATATAGAACCATCGGAATCCTGGCAAAAACTGAACCGGAGGATTCATTCTAATTGAAACCTACTCAGGCTTTAAATTGACCCTGTAATGAAAGCTGTCTTTCATCCATCTTTTTAATGAGACTGGACCAGCACAGTTTGAAATAATGTGAAGACACTTTTTGAAGCACTGGAGTTCACACGCCAAAACCCAACACACATGGAGCATGTAGAAAGAATAGATCTAGATCTTTGACGGAGAGCCACTACAATAGATGGCATTACTACTGCGGTAAGGATGAGGCTTTACCAGATGTTCAGACAGCACACACAGGGTCTATTGCACATACATCAGAGATTTTATGTCAGTTTTCTGGAACAGCATTTTTCATTCTCAATCTCAAGTCATCCTATACACTAAGACTGAACTCATTCTCCAAGTGTGGATCCTTGTGTAGCCAAAATAACAAAATTATACATGGTGTGGAGAATGAGGACAGGGAGATATTTTTCTCCTTCTATCATAATACTAGATTCTGGGGTCATCCCATGAAGCTGATTGGTGGGAGATTCAGGACAGATAAAAGGAAGGGCTTCTTCACATAGCACACAGTTAAACTATGGAATTTGCTACCACAAGATGTAGTGATAGGCACCAATTTGGATTTAAAAGGGAGTTAGACAAATTCCAGGAGGAGAAGGCTATCAATGGCTACTAGTCCTGATGGCTATATGCGACTTCCGGTATCAGAGGCAGTATGCCTATGCACACCAGTTGCTGGGCAGCATGGGTGGGAGGGTGCTGTTGCACTCTTGACTTGCTTGTGGGTTTCCCATGGGCAGCTCGTTGGCCACTGTGTGAACAGAATATTGGACAAGATGCACCCTTGGTCTGATCCAGCATGGCTTTTCTTACATTCTTATCTGTGCAGAAGAGGGAGTAGGCTCAGTAGACTTTGGCAGAGTGGCCACTTGTGAATCACCCAAAAAAGAGGACACGCATCACCAATTTGGTGATCACCACAATTGCCACCAAAGAGAATACCGGTTTGCATATGCTCATGTATATGCATAGATGCAAATTTAGAAATAATTATTAGAATTTGAATAGAATACAGTACATCAATCTCACTATAGCATGGAAGACTGTGACTAGGTGAGCGGTGTGCCTTGCCCAGTCTGCTGTCTCGATGTAGTAGATGGACAACTTCAAGGCCTAGCTGTCCCTTCTGACAGTGCTTCATCTTTAAATTAGACTCGGACCAGACTGCCCTTCAAACAGAGGATGCTTTCAAAGTAGAGCAGAGTCCTCTGGCAGCCCTTCAAACAGAGGACTGTCCTCTGTAAAAGATGACATATGGCCACCCTAGGCTTCAGTGAACCCCAAATTGTAAAAGAACAATAACACTTTAGGACACCCCCCCCCCCGCCGTGGTGTGAACCCTCCAGCCTAACAGCCCAATGAAGGCTGAGCATTCTTAGTAGCCAAGGAATGCTGACTCACTAGTGGGGGGGATGGGACAGAAGAATGGGGGTAGGGGAAATGGAGTAGAGTATCCTGGAATAGGGCATGCCTGGCTAACTGGAAGACTGAAGGGCAGCACTCCACACTGTTGCAGATCGCACTTATTCATTTTTTCTGTTGAACAGAAAACTGATAAGAGAATTCCAGTATGCCTGCAGATTGGGCATGCATCCATTTCTTGATCAACAGATCTTGATAAATGAACAGATTACCACCTAATGCAGCAAGAGAGATTTGTATACAAAAAGCCAGGCTTTCCTACTCAGTTTCTCTGCTAGGTTGAGAATGGCATGTATGGAACATTTGTAGACTTCTGCAGTGCTGACATTTTGCTTAACATGCGTGGTCTGCTGCTATGTGCTTGCAAGAGCCTGACATGCATGATGCTTCTGAGGCACTTCTGTGCAGCCTAGATCTTGTGTGAAACTTCCCAGAACCCTTTGTTTTACTGAAAAGACGAAGTATGCTTCTAGACCTCATGAATGCAGAGATAAATTCAGATATGTGATGGTCCAAACAGTTAAAGAAATGGAAACAAAGACTCAGGCAAAAAAGGAAAAGGAAAAAAAGAAGCAGCTCTTTCAGCACCTGTCGTTTAAAATTTGTGCATGGTGATTACCCAAGAGCTGGCGCATATTTTTCACATTTAAGGTTACTGGTTTCAAAGTAAATGCAGCATGTCTGCCATCTGCAGTTTGGCATCTGCCACATTCAAGAAAATAATATGCAAATTGTTGTATACATGGAATTAAATATGCAAACAATCCCCTGGATCATGATACACTTTCTGTGTGGCCTTTATTATTGAACAAGATGCCCATCCTCTGGTTATATATAATCAAAAGATAACTGCAACTACCAGCTTAGCAGCTAATTCTACAATTTACATATTTCCTAGCTGCCCGTGCCAGGCTGTTATGAGACAGCCCTGCTCAAGAGCTTAACGAAGCAGAGAGAATTAAAACTCTCAGCCAAGAAAAAGTCCACGACTCCTAAAGCTCATATCAAAATCTCAACAATGACAGGAAACCCCACCAGTGACTAGCACAGCTATCGGGGTAAGAAAACACAGGCAACATCCTATCAAGAGAGTGCCAGGATACTACTTTTTTTCATTGGATGTTCCACTTCTAGCTTACAGGCTGGGTGTGACTTCTATAGAAAATGACATCTATTGAACTGAGGGGCGGCTCTAGGTTAAATCACAGCACTTGCCGTCACAGCATTTTCCTAGTACCAGAGTGATGCTGTTTCCCTTTGTGTCTGACCTGCCAGCAAGGGCCAATCAAAATGCATTTCTGTTTATAATGGGAAGAAATGTGAAATGTCACAAGCAGTATGTCACTTCTGTCACTATCGGATGGGACGCAGTGATAGTCAAACCCAAGTGGCTTTCTGCATTTCAAGACCTTTATTCTCGAAGGAGCATCAGCTCAGCAGTGACGCCACAACCATCTCTTGCACAGCTCTTGGCCGAAGTGAAACCTTCGGTTTAACATGCTCCTTTGGCATTCCTTTCATAAATTGGCTTGTGTGAACAGTGAGATCTCAGCAGGAAATTTCGTACACACACTCTTGGGACACGATTCCATGTTCCACGTTTGAATACTGACTTGTGCCTGTTCTCAAAGAGGAGGGAGACACATGCAGAATATCTTGGCTTGGATGCTAACTTCCGTTCCATGAACAGAACAGAGTTAATGTGTATGGAATCGGGGCATTCCCACCTCCCACTTCTCTCTGAAACTCCTGGTGGCCCCTGAAAACCTACTTCAGTTCACACATGTTTGGTTCTCTTACATAAGCAGTCTTGCCAGGTGCTTATTTGGGGTCTCAGATGTGCAAATGCAGCGTACCCTATCTTCATAGACCATACATGCTGAAGGCTTCAGTCCACACTGGTGCGCCCCCTTTTGTTCACTGACTAGTGATCAGAGTGATTGCAGGACTACAATCCCATCTGGAAGGGGCAAAGTGTTAGCAGAAGTGGCTGAATAAAGCAAACCAAATCCAGAAAGTGAAAGGCTTGGCAAACTTTACTGAGTCGTAAACAGGTAGGCTGAACAAAACTCTAACAATAGGACTGCTATTAATAATAGTTTACAGGCAAAGTCCCCTGGCTAAGCAGCAAAACAAAACAGGCAGAATGAAACCACCACTACTGCAAAACATATTGAACATGCTTTTTATACACAAAAAACTCAGACTAAAAACGAAACTTATTTGGCTCCACATGACTGCTAGGCAAGATTCCCCCCTCCTTGCCTTTCATGACATCTGTTGCACCCAAGGTTCTCTCATGCATCCAGAGCTGTTAATTGGCTCTGTACCTTGAGTGACCCTTGCCATTGCATCTAATAACACCTTTAAAAACTTGAAGAACAAATTAACCCTTAGTTTGTACTTTTGTGTGTGTGTGATCTCCTGCCACCACTATTCTGACACAAAGATACCTGTCATCTTAGGAAGTCTTTCTGTACATATGGTTGTGCGTCAGACCACCAAGTCAGGAATGCGGGCAGCTGTCATTGTGGATAATACTATTCAACACATTACATCATCCTTAAACATTAATAGGTATTTCTCCATAAAGCTCATATTTCAGTATCAGTCATAAATTCCTTCATTCAGGGCCAGGGCCAGGTTTGAGGGGGTCCTGAGCAAGGCGCCTTTGCCCTCCTCCCAAGAACCCCTTGCTCTTCGTCTCCCCCACCCAATTGCCCCCACCAGCCAGGAAATGAAAGCAACGGATTCACTTGGTGTTTCTCTGCTGAGCACCAGGCTGAGTGCTACTGCCCATCCCCAGCACAGCCACCTGTAGCCTGCCACATCCCTGTAAGCTGGCCAGGCCTTGCGGCAGCAGGGACACACAGCAGCATTCAGCACAGCACTCCGGAAAGCAGAGAAGCACTGACCGAAGCGGCTGCTGCCGCCGCCATCTTGATCACCCCAGAATGTCTCTTGGCTGAAAGGCACATGACATTCTGGGGTATTAAAGATGGCAGCAGCTGCGGTAGCTGCTTCAGATCAGAGCACCAGGTGAAATTTAATTCTTAAAACATTTTTTTTTAAGAGTGTGTATGATAGTGTCAACCATGGTGGGCCCCGTGATCTGCCCCACCATGCTGGGTGCTGATGCTGTGCCTCAGCTTGACTTCAGACATCTTATAAATTCCTAGCTAATTATGCCTTATAAGTAATGCCATCCATGAGCGCTGCATCCCCTGAATCGAAGGGTGACTCGAGGTTCACAACCAGCCTCTGTGACAGGTATGGAATGCTATTCAAAAGCAGGCAATATAGATTTATAGGTCGCCATCTGCGCACAATAAAGATAATACATGAGTAGCTCCACTGTGGATGGATATGAACCTGTCTCTGCAACAACAAGGAGGTAAAATTATTGTTCTCCAACAGGCCATAAAAACCTGCCACAGGGCTTCAGATGACACCTTGTTAGATCTATGCAGATTGCCTAGCATCACAGTGCAAGAAATAATAACCTTTTTAACAAACATCTGTAAGCGGAAAATGACTTTTTTAGCACTGCTTATTTAGTGCCCTACTTACCAACTTCGTCTTTGATGTTTGCAAGCTCTGCCGAGAGCTCCTTTTCCTTCACAAGGGCACTTTCGTTCTGTTAAGACAAAGAACACAGACAGTCATTGGGCTTATTCCTTCTAAGAACTTGCATGTGTTTTCTCGTTAAATCCAGTCAGGTGGACTGTTTGGTTCTGTTCTCAATGGCTGCCAGAGACAATCTAACTAACACAGCATCATGGTCGCAGTCAAGGATTGCATCCACAGCGTTGCCCTTTGTACACTGTGCTTGCAGCCACATTTGTCACTGCTGTAGCAGCAGCTGGCCGGCTCAATCCTATGCATGTCTACCCAGAAGTAAGTCAATTGTATTCAGTGGGGCATACTCCCTGGTAATGGTGTTAATGATGGCAGCCTTAGACTGGAATGCATTGAATTATGGGAAATACACAGAAATGTGGTGGGGATAACATGGAAAAATGCTGTGAGCATTTCTACCCCATGCTAATATCCTGCAACTTTACCAGGACTTCCTGCTTCCATTTAAATGCAGGATCATAATGGTCTCCCTTTAAATGCCCTTACCTTCCCCCCACTCCCCCCTCATCTGTGTGTTCTATATGTTTCATTATATAACCACTAGATGGCACTGTGGTCTAGCTCTCTTATTGCACGACTTCCTCTTTTCAGGAGGAAACTCAACACGCTGTAATTTGATAGCTCATTATCTCCGATCTTTTAAAAAAATGGGATAATGGTCATTTAGTTAGGGGGACGCCCTGGAGGTTGGGGATGTCATCTAAAGGACCTGCAAACTTCCATGAATCTCAATCTCAATCGCAGGATAAAAGCCCCATGTGGAGAAGCCCTGTGTCTGTGCCACTGAGCATTCCTTAGAGGACTGACAGGGCTAAAAATAACAAATATATAAATACTGCTGCCACTTCTCCTTTAGCATGCAGTCCTAAAGGACTGACACTTTAATGATGGAATTGTATGCAGGCAGGAAGAGTGCTGGAGGTAATTTTTGCCTCTTTGCCCTCCAAAATGCATTTTTCTGCTAGACAAGCCTCTGATCCTGTCTAGCTAGATCCAGATATTGGAGGTGGGGACAGAAGCTGGGAGGCCATTCGATCCAGTGGATCCAAAAGTGATGCATGGGCCCTCCCTTCCCCTCCCCACTGGCACCATCCCATCCTTCCCATTTCCTACCTTCCCTGATGACGGAGCTTTGACCCCGGGTAAGGAAGTCTCCATGGAGCTCTCCATGGTGGCTGGGGGTGGGGAAGCCCTGCTCAGGTTCTCCCTGAAGTTCACAGCTATGCCTATGGCTTTGGGGGTGGGGGATCCACACCATTCTATGGTCCCTGGGACACTCTTTGTGTATTAGCTTATATATTTCATTGATACATGCTTTATTATACAGCCCCTTGTGTGTGTGTAAGTACTTCAAGAAATAATAGATATTATCATATTATCAAACCAGTGAAGGCTGGTGGCTCTGATTTCAGTGGGGCCGGTGAATCCATTCTGGGTTTTGGTCAGTACCATCCAGAACTGTAAAGGGGTTATCCAAGGTGCTGAACCCTATTTCCAAAGTAGGTTCAGCACCTTTGATAGTTCCTTTAGAGTTCTGGCTGGTTCTGACTGAAACCAGGAATGGATTTACAGCCCCACCAAATCAGAGCCACCAGCCTCTACTGTATTAAACTTGTCCATACATATTTCAAAGTGCCAATAACACCCTGCTGATTACTCTGGATAAATCTATTGTGATGGACTTTCCCACCTGTCTTTCATGAATTTTTTTTTTTTAAATTCTGGAATAATTTTCTCTATTTCTGACGATGTGCAGACTTGGAGTGCCATCACTCACACACAACAGCGGAGCTATCAGCAGGTTTCGGGGAAAACCCACGTTTGCAGAAGTACAAAAAATCTTTAGAGAAACCCCTAAGGAGTGGGGCGAAAATCCAGAAAGCGCCCAGTGAGGACTGAGTATGCTCAGTGACCATGAAAGTTTGGCTGACTGTTGAGGGGAAAAAGGAAAACTTGGGGGACAGGGGAATGGAATAGGAGTGGCTAGAATACTGGACATTGCTCCATACTGCAACATTTTGTTGGTGAACACAGCCAGTTTGCTCCCACTAGGCTCCTCCTCCTAGCATGAGCAGCTCCACAACCCATAAATTGTTTGTTCAGTGTGTCATTCAAACCGAGGACCCTGGTTTGTTGCTCCCACAAGCCAGGATTCATAAGTGAAGAACAGACCCTGGTTTACAATCTTGGCTTGTAAAGGGAGCAACAAGCCAGGATCACCGCGTTGAATGACAGGCTAAACAAACCACTTCCATTTTTGGTTTTTTTAGCCCCTTGCACTAGTAGAAGGAGCAAAACAGGAGCAAATGGGCTACATTCATGGTAGGCCAGGATTCTCCACTATCCTGGCTTGCTGTTGTGTGAGAACATGGTCATAGTGAGGATCTGACTTCCCCCCTCCCCTCTTTACTCCTTTCTTTTTGTGGTCGGAGAATGTAAGGGACATGTGATTAATACATACATTTTGAAAAAGTTCTATTTTGGAAATATGCTTAAACAAACAAACACGGGGAGTAAAAAGAATAAGGAAAGAACAGTTTGAGCCTCCTCGTTATTTTTGTTGTGTTTTTCACATCTATGTATTTTCTAGTGTTTGTAAGCCCCTGGGGTTTAGGTTGCAGAAAGCAAGCTTGCAAATCAATACACAATGAGGCTGGTTAACAGTTTTTCACCAAATTTCACAATTCCACTAAACAAGAATCTGCAGCAAAAGTGTTCTGACTAGCTCAGAACTGCTCAACATTAAAGCAAAATTCTCTCTAAAGGGGGCAAGCGAGATTTCTAGTATTATGTATCCAGTCTGCATACTACTGATTATAACATGTTGACCCTCAACTCCTAAACTGGGAATTTATGGAACTCTTTTATTAGGCCCTGTGCGGAAGGGGTGGACTAGTGGAAAGAAGAGGTTAATATTTCTCAGAACAGAGAATTTCAAATGATTGGACACATAAGACGACATAAAACATATGTGACAATACTGAAACATCCTTGTTAGATCATAAAAAGATTTTAGTGGAAGATATTTCACAAGAGATGTATGAATCATCAAGAGATGCTGATGAAAAACCCACCAGAGTGTGATTTAGTATAATAGATACCAGAAGCAGCAGCACAAAAGAATATTAAGCTACTTTCTTGTTGCAGTGCTGTTCCTTGCCTTGTGAAGGGTGAGACAAAGAACTATACTAGGCTGGGAAGGAACTAGGGTGGCCCTATGTCCTCTTTTACAGAGGACAGTCCTCTATTCAAGGCACTGGTTTTAACCTATAAAGCTTTACATGACTCAGAACCGTAATACCTGACGGAGCACCTCTCCCAACTTGAATCTACCTGGACACTGCAGTCAACATCGGAGGCCTTCCTTCAAGTACCTCCTCTGAGGGAGGCTTGGAGCCTGGCAAAAAGGGAGAGCGCCTTCTTGAAGGTGGCCCCCCAATTATGGAATGCTCTCCCCACTGAGGCCTACCTGGCACCAACGCTGTCATCTTTTTGGTGCCAGGTTAAGACTATTCCCAGGCTTTTGATGGCATATGATGGGGTTTTAATGCCACTTGTTTTCATCAGGTCCAGTATCTTATTGTTACTGTTTTAGCTGTTTACATTGTTTTAAGTTTTGTTTGTTAGGGATTTTATATTATGTTTTTGTTACCTTGTATTGTGGTGTGTATTTCTGTGAATGGCCCAGAGAGCTTTGGCTACTGGGTGGCATAGAAATGAAAACAACAACAACAACAACAACAATAATTGAAGGGCTGCCAAAGGACTGTCCTTTATTTAGAGGTATTCTCTATTTGAAGGGCCATCCTGTCCAAGTCCAGTTTAAAGAGAAAGACGCATCAGAAGGGAGAGCTGGGGCTTGAAGTTGCCCATCAACAGCACCTGGACACCAAAGTGAGCAAGCCATACAGGTCACCTGGGCCCACCCTACAGGAAGGTGTCTTCTGATGCTGATGCAGTTTAAAAACACATTTTCTTGAATTTGCATCTACTCCTCCCATGGCACATGTAGCCAATTAATCTGGTGTAGACTTGATATAAATCTTGCTGTTGTGAGACAAACGTAATCGTAAACTATTAATTTGGCTATGTAGGTGGAGTCTCGGGACATCAACAGCTTTCCTTCCTTTCTTTTTAAAAAAATCATTAAGCTTGGTGCGAGAGAGTGGAGATTTTTTTAAAAGTCATCCCAAAGGCAACATGCTGACTTTTTCAGGAGTAAACCTCATTGAAGAGAATGTGATTCACATCTGAGGAGACATGTTTATTGGCGTGTGTTCAGCTACTGGTTCCTTGAGGCAAAGAAATAAAAAGGACAAAGGAGAGAACTGGGAAGACTTGAAAAGAAAAGACATTCCAAACTTTATGTTTTTGAAAGGCAGGGGAAAGGGGGGAGGGGAAGAAGCATTGCAGGAATTGGTTAATAACTTATTTATTTATTTATTACATTTCTTTACCGCCAAATAGCTGAAGCTCTCTGGGTGGTTCACAAAAAAATTGAGGCAAAGAAATAAAAAGGACAAAGGAGAGAACTTGTCTCATTAATTAAGCTTATTCACAGGTGTAATGATGCACAGGTACACATTAATAAACAACGCCCCTCCCCCATGATCAGCGAAGCATGAAGCCGATAGGAAGGGTTAAGGCCTTCCATTCTTGTTGGGTCCACCCTTAGCTGCCGCAACTCTTGCAATGCTGAAGCCACTCCTCCGGAAAGAAGTACCACAAATTTAGGACACACTGAGTCCCAAAATGCATCGAAGTCGCCATAACCAGAAAATCCATCACAAAAGAACTTTGCAGAAATGTGTTTGTTTTTTTTAATGGCAAGAGAATCTGGGATTAATACAGATTGGGAGGAACATCACGTGTCATGTCCATGTGTGAGGTGTAGGAGCATTCTAGTAAATTCCCTGTGTAGATTGGGCCCTGGTCACAGTCTTCCCCACTATGATGAGATGTACTGTGTTTCTATTTAAATTATAATAACCATATCTAAATTTGCATCTATACATATAAATATATAAATATAAATACCACAGATGCTGAAGAAGCAGAAGTAGATCAGTTCTATGAGGATCTGCACCACCTACTGGATAGTACGCCAAAAAAAGATGTTATTTTCATTTCAGGAGACTGGAATGCTAAGGTGGGTAGTCAAACGACACCTGGAATTACAGGCAAGCATGGTCTGGGAGAACAAAATGAAGTGGGACATAGGCTGATAGAATTTTGCCAAGACAACTCACTGTGCATAACAAACACTCTCTTCCAACAACCTAAGAGACGACTTTATACATGGACTTCACCAGACGGTCGCCACCAAAATCAGATTGACTACATCCTTTGTAGCCAAAGGTGGTGGACATCTATGCAGTCCGTAAAAACAAGACCTGGAGCTGATTGTAGTTCAGATCACAAACTTCTTATTGCACAGTTTAGAATCAGACTCGAGAGAATAGGGAAGACCCACAGATCAGTTAGATATGAGCTCACTAATATTCCTAATGAAGATGCAGTGGAGGTGAAGAATAGATTTAAGGGACTAGATTTAGTAGATAGGGTCCCGGAAGAACTATGGACAGAAGTTTGCAACGTTGTTCAGGAGGCGGCAACAAAAAACGTCCCAAAGAAAAAGAAAACCAAGAAGGCAAGATGGCTGTCTGCTGAGACACTGGAAGCAGCCCAAGAAAGAAGGAAAGCAAAAGGCAACAGTGATAGCGGGAGATATGCCCAATTAAATGCAAAATTCCAGAGGTTAGCCAGAAGAGATCAGGAATTATTTTTAAAAAAGCAGTGTGCGGAAGCGGAAGAAGAGAAGAGAATAGGAAGGACAAGAGACCTCTTCCAGAAAATTAGAAACATCAGAGGTAAATTCCAGGCAAAAATGGGTATGATCAAAAACCAAGATGGCAAGGACCTAACAGAAGCAGAAGAGATCAAGAAAAGGTGGAAAGAATATATGGAAGATCTGTATAGGAAGGATAATAATATCGGGGATAGATTTGACGGTGTGGTCAGTGAGCTAGAGCCAGACATCCTGAAGAGTGAGGTTGAATGGGCCTTAAGAAGCATTGCTAATAACAAGGCAGCAGGAGATGACGGTATCCCAGCTGAACTGTTTAAAATCTTGCAAGATGATGCTGTCAAGGTGGTGCATGCCATATGCCAGCAAATTTGGAAAACACAAGAATGGCCACCAGATTGGAAAAGATTAACTTATATCCCCATACCAAAAAAGGGAAGCACCAAAGACTGTTCAAACTATGGAACAGAGGCACTTATTTCACATGCCAGTAAGGTAATGCTCAAGATCTTGCAAGGTAGACTCCAGCAATTCATGGAATGAGTATTGCCAGATGTACAAGCTGGGTTTAGAAAAGGCAGAGGAACTAGAGACCAAATTGCCAATATCCGCTGGATAGTGGAGAAAGCCAGGGAGTTTCAGAAAAACATCTATTTCTGTTTTATTGACTATTCTAAAGACTTTGACTGTGTGGATCATAACAAATTGTGGCAAGTTCTTGGTGGTATGGGGATACCAAGTCATCTTGTCTGCCTCCTGAGGAATCTGTATAACGACCAAGTAGCAACGGTAAGAACAGACCATGGAACAACGGACTGGTTTAAGATTGAAAGGAGTATGGCAGGGTTGTATACTCTCACCCTACCTATTCAACCTGTACGCAGAACACGTCATGCGACGTGCTGGGCTTGATGAAGCCAAGGCTGGAGTTAAAATCACTGGGAGAAACATTAACAATCTCCGATATGCAGATGATACCACTTTGATGGCTGAAAGTGAGGAGGAGCTGAGGAACCTCATGACGAAGGTGAAAGAAGAAAGTGCAAAAGCTGGGTTGCAGTTAAACCTCAAAAAAACCAAGATTATGGCAACTTGATTGATAACTAGCAAATAGAGGGAGAAAACGTGGAGGCAGTGACAGACTTTGTCTTTCTAGGCACAAAGATTACTGCAGACGCTGACTGCAGCCAGGAAATCAGAAGACGTTTACTTCTTGGGAGGACAGCAATGACAAATCTTGATAAAATAGTGAAGAGCAGAGACATCACACTGACAACAAAGGTCCGCATAGTTAAAGCAATGGTATTCCCCGTAGTAACCTATGGCTTTGAGAGCTGGGCCATAAGGAAGACTGAGCGAAGGAAGATAAATGCTTTTGAACTGTGGTGCTGGAGGAAAATTCTGAGAGTGCCTTGGACTGCAAGAAGATCAAAGCAGTCCATACTCCTGGAAATAAAGCCAGACTGCTCACTTGAGGGAATGATATTAAAGGCAAAACTGAAGTACTTTGGCCACATCATGAGAAGACAGGATACCCTGGAGAAGATGCTGATGCTAGGGAAAGTGGAAGGCAAAAGGAACAGGGGCCGACCAAGTTCAAGATGGATGGATGATATTCTGGAGGTGACGGACTCGACCTTGGGGGAGCTGGGGGTGGCGACGGTTGACAGGAAATTCTGGCATGGGCTGGTCCATGAAGTCACGAAGAGTTGGAAGCGACTGACCGAATAAACAATAACAACATTGTTTAGCTTAGGCTTTTTCATTGTCCTGAAAAAGCCTAACCTGGACCCAGAGGATGTTAACAATTATAGCCCAGTGGCCAACATCCCCTTCCTGGGCAAGGTGCTTGAGCGGGTAGTTGTAGGACAGCTCCAGGCACTCTTGAATGAAACGGATTATCTAGATCCATTTCAATTGGGCTTCAGGCCTGGTTTTGGAACGGAAACTGCCTTGGTCGCCCTGTGGGATGACCTCTGCCGGGAGAGGGACAGGGGGAGTGCGACCCTGTTGATTCTCCTGGACCTCTCAGCGGCTTTCGATACCATCGACCATGGTATCCTTCTGGATAGGTTGTCTGGGTTGGGAGTTGGAGGCATTGCACTACAGTGGTTCTGCTCCTACTTGGATGGCCGATTCCAAAAGGTGGTGCTGGGGGATTATTGCTCTGTGCCATGGCAATTGTGCCATGGGGTTCCACAGGGCTCTATTTTATCCCCCATGCTGTTTAACATCTACATGAAACCGCTGGGGTTTAACATCTACATGAAACCGGTAGAGAAGAAAGAGATGAGTTGCTTTAGGTAAAAAAAGAAATATGGGGTATTGGGAACCACACAGAATTAATTCCATGTGCAGTTTCAGGCTCACTGAATTGCCAATATCCATTTTAGATTGGCCAAAATTCACAGAGTGGCTTTTGCCCATACTAAGTGATTAACTTTCAGAATGCCCAAACAGTATAGCTTAGCCAAGAAAACCAAGGTTATCTTAGTACATCCTTGTGAGTCACATGACCCAGAGCTTGTTTGCCTGAGATTGCTGGTTCAGTGATGTTAACCTTGAATCAGCAATAACACTTGATAGAGCCAAATAATCTCAGACTGCTTTAGCCTTGTTCACTATATCAGCTTCCTCTGTAGGTCACTGTATAGAGTGGATTACAATTTCTGTTTAGTTCTGCATCCCAGGAACAACCACACCATTGCATTGTTTATGCAGTTATGAAAGCACTCACTTATGTTTGAGTCAAAACTCCCTAATTATACAGGACTCCTTCTCCCACACTCTATTTCTGCTTGTTAAACCCTGACATTAAAATCTCGTTATCTAAAGCAACCAGAGAAAGGGAACGTGGCAAAGAGGTGATCAGAGAAAGGCAAGGAGATGATAATGGTAACTGCATCCTCCCAAAGCTGGCAAAGTTGTAATGTAATGTTGTAATATAGAGAAATACCTATCTGAATAAAAAAGCAGAGGCAGTGTTCAACACTTGGGATCTATCTGTGCGAAAAATACAACGTTGGCCATACATGGCATTTTAAATATCCTTCACAAATATTGGTAGACCTTTTTTTTTTGCCACAAATTATTGTTTTCCAATTCTTTATAATGTGTTTTGACAAAGAGCTGATGATGGTGATTAATAGGATTAGACATTTGACCTTGATCTTTTTCTCTAGAAAAAATGGATAGGTATGGTGTCAGCTAATCTTCATATCAACCTCAGGATATCTTGGAGGTGAACCATATTTATAAATCCCTGACATGTTCCATTTTCATATAAGCATAGAGTGTAGATGTGTGCGACTCCAAGGTGAATGTTATACTGGCACGAAATGAAAATAAGTCTCTGTAATGAGTATATATCAGGCTCCTCCAACCTGGTGCCCTCCATACTGGCTGGGCATGATGGGCATTGCAGTCCAACACACCTGGAGGGTGTGGGATTGGAGGAAGCTGGTCTCCATTACCTCCTTCTTCATTAAGATATTGTTTGTGGATTTCTGTCTCAGTAAACAAAACCAGTACACTGGAGATTTTACCTCTAATTAAAATTAGACAAATTACTTTGACTATTTACTTCCATTTATCTTGCACCTTTGGCCTCATATCCAACATTTTAAATTCAGAAGTCCAACGTGAAAAGGACTGAGACTGCCACAGCAAATGTGTTAAAAAAAAGAGGTCTACCTACAAGATCATCCTTTGTGAAAATGTATCAGTGAACAAAGGAACCCCCACCCCCACCCCCAGCTTCTTGATATAGATCACATGGTCTGGGTCACTTAATATAGATTAGTTACTTTTAAAATCTTTAACTTCTTATGGTCACAGTCAGGATGGTCAAAGAGTGGTAAAATGGAAGATATCTTGCTATTGCAATTCAGTTTGTCCATCTAGTAAAAACAGAAGGGTGCAGTTATACCCCCGGAAGGTGCCCACTGATGCCCCCCCCCCACTGCTATCATTCCCCCAGTTGGGCTTACCTGCTGGCAGTAGACAGCAGGACTGCTATCTAAGCTGGAGGAATGTGAGACACACACCATTTAAATTACCCACAATACTGAAATTTCTGCCCTGTGTAGCGGGTCCATGCTTGGCATCAGCAGCAGGGCCCTGCCTGAGAATGCAACATGTTTCCAATCACACTTCTGATCGTGGTGGGTTCCCAACATGGGTGGTATCACAAGTTGTGGTGATAGTAACTAACTTAAATAGCTTAGTAAAGGGGGTTAGAGAAATCATGGAGGATATGCCCATGGGTGGCTATTTGCTCAATGCTCAATGTACAGAGGCAGTATGCTGGGGACAAACAATTGAAGATGGCTGTCACTTTTGTGCCTTCCTTCTGAGCTTCAGATGCATCTGGCTGGCCACTATATAAGCCAGCAAGGCAATCCCTATGTCTCTGAGATGCTAAATAGAAAGTCAATATGAGCTTGGAACAAAGCACATTTTCCCTCCCTCAAGGTCTGACTAAGAGTGGATTCAGATGACTGAGAGCTGCAGGATGATCCACACCTGTGTGAGCTTGCCCAGGCATTAAATAAATGCTGGAGGCCCTGCTCTCTGGTCTGCCAGCAAAAGCCACTAGGCAGGCAGGCACTAGGGATAGGCCTATCTTAGTGGTGGCTCCACATCTTTGGAATTTCCTTCCCAGGAGGATGCATACGGCTGCAACACTGCTGATTTTTAAAAATTGCTCTGAAGACACATTTATTCCAGTCTGCATTTGGCTGAACTGTGCTGTACTTGGAAAAAAGATACCTTTAGCTGCTATTTTTTAAAAATTGTGTTCTTATTTTCATGTGATGCCATTGCACCCAATAAATACATGTGTATGGCTCTATAATAGCAAGAGGATGTGGTCTCTATGGCCTAAATCCAACATACTGCTAGCGGAAGAAATTGGTGAGCTAGTGGAGCTCCATTGCCTTTTTCCATTGAGCAAGCGCTAGCGGCCATTTTGTAAACCTAAGATCTGTAAGTGGTTGTGCAACTGGTTGCGCAAGCAGAACTTTGGCTGGATTCTCCCCTTGTGGACACTTTAGAACTTGGTTTCCAGTGGTGTAATCTCTTTTTTGCTAGCAGCATGACACCACTGGATACCACCCAAAGGTTGCAGTGAAGCACGCTTCTGGTCATCTGAATCTACCTGACATTACCCTGTGGAGTGCTATGCTCAGGGCCAGTGTCAAAGGAAGGCATGGTTGGGCATCTGCCAAGGGCCCACACTCCAGCAGGGGCCCACTGACAATAGTCTTCTGGAGTTGCTCCTGCTCTTCACCATTGCAACCTTCTTGCTCACCCACCCCTCACTCTGGCCCAGACCATGGTGGTGGTGAGGAGGAGGACAAGGAGATGCCATCACTTACTTGTTCACTGGCTCTCTGCCTGTAAGCAAGCAAATGGTAGCAATAGTGAGAAAGAGGAGGAAGACAATAGCAGCTGGTGGCAATGGTGGTGAGAAGGTGGACTCACAGGGTGTGTGTGTGGAATTGAGGATGTCTTGCTCAAGGAGCCCGCAAAACCTGGAGTCAGCCCCTGGCTATGCTCCAAACAACAAATGTACATGGATTATGCATCTAAGACTACAGTGCTATACACACTCACTTGTTAGTAAGTGCACTTGAATTCAGTGAAACATACTTCTGAATAGACATGCATAAGATTGCTCTGTAAATGCTCCCCTCCCCCAGTCCTGAACTCTGCGTTTACTATAATTAACTATGCCACAACTACTTCACAGTGCTTCATGGTAATTATCTCTTTCATGTCCACACAACATCTCTATGGTAGTAAATATGCACATGTTACAGATGATGAGTTCTCCCAGAGAGTCCATGGCTAAACCCAGGACCCCTTAGCCCAAGTATAACCGTTAGTTCCCATATGACTTTCTGCCTCTGTCACATGGACAAAATCTAATCAGTTTTGGCTGGGTGTGGACGTGGTGCTTAGTCATTGCTGCACTGTTCTGAAAATAAGGGTTTAGCCTGCTGGTGGGAGGCATATACCTTCTTAACTTCCTTCCTTCGATAAATATTTTATCTGATCTTCCAGAAGGCAATAGCCAAGTTTTATTGCAACTGAGATTCAAAATTATTTGCCATCTGTCTTTCCTATAAATTATCTTAAATGCTGCCACTTCAGTAGATAAGCAGGCAGGTACCCTCTCCTCCCCACAATTGTTTTTAGATTAAAGTTTACAAGCCCAACTTATCACCAGTGTTTTCCCAGGAGTGCATCGTTTGATGAGTTCTATATTAAGCCATCCATTTTCCTCTACCTGGGTGGAGCAACATACCTCAAGCTATACTTTATCTAATAATATGATCAACAAAAGGAAGCTTCAATTTGTTTGTCAGTAGATTGCGAAGATCGTTCCGGTCTGTAATGAAATCTACTGAAAGCTTCTGCAGGTTGTTTTCTATTAAGGACATTAAAAGCTGATGCACGTTTCCCACTTGGCTCTATCACTGAACTCACAATGCTAAACTAAGATCCAGAGGCAAAGAGGACGTGCGTTAGAAATAACATGGAATTCTTCTTCCACATGCTATTCTACAGCTACCTGTAGATACTGCCATAAACTCTGTATGGACATCTAGAACACATTTCCGTTCCACATATAGGGATTCAATTACACCCCACATCCCTCAGACACAAGAAGAAAGAATGTAGCTCCAGAACCTTTATGGAAGTCAACAGCAAGCCCATGAAAACTAAACATGAAAGACAGGTTACCTAAGAGAAGGCAGATATTTCCCATGCAAGCAAAAAAGAAAGAAAGAAACCTCCAAAGTTTAGAGCTGCATGCTAGGATCACCCTTAAATCTGCATTCCACAGGTAACATGAATAGAATATGAAAATGCAAACAACAAATCAAGTCATCCCAGTGTCCAATATATCACTGGTGTGTTATGATTATGTTATCACAAAAAATAACCTCTTCCTCTTTAGACTGCAGGCTGCAACTGATGCAAGGCACTGCAGTGTAAGGATGAATCGGATGGTTTTGTTTGGTACCAGCGAATGAGAAGTCAGCACATTAGAAAGAAGATGAACATCATGACTCCCTCTTCCTCCCCCTCCCTCCCTCCCTCCCTCCTCAATTGCAGCTTGCAATGCAACATTACCAACATTAGCGAGACAGGAAGAATCAGAGAACAGGCTGTCTGTCTGCTCTTTGAATTAAGCATGGAGAAAAAAGAAAATAAAAAAAGGAAGAGGCAAAGTACCGTCTTGTCCAGGCACTGGAGGCTGTAATCAAGCTTGCAGCAGCACTGGCCCATTCTGGCAGGCTTGCTGGAGAAGCAGCCGGCTTCATTCAGAATGTCAGAGGGTTTGATTCCTTAGCAGCAGGAATGTCTTTTTTAAAAGAAAAGGAAGAGATGGACTGCTGACAACTGACACAACTTGTGTGTGTGAGTATGTGTGTGTGATCCCTCTCCAGCTACCTGGTTTTTCCTCTTATTAACTTCAGGCATGCAGGAGGAGGAGGAAAAGGAGGTGGAGCAAAGCAGAGAACA
Source organism: Heloderma suspectum (assembly GCF_057233095.1). Taxonomy (NCBI): domain Eukaryota; kingdom Metazoa; phylum Chordata; class Lepidosauria; order Squamata; family Helodermatidae; genus Heloderma; species Heloderma suspectum. The sequence continues at coordinate 37,843,611 of NC_139460.1, read as the reverse complement.
GCAGCACATCGAAATCCTGTCGGAGGAAAGGGAGAGAGGGGAGGGACATTGTGCCACTGGACGCCTCCTCGGAATGAGGCAGATCACAGAGAGAAGCCAGAGGAATCTGTGATCAGCTCCATCGCCCTCCGAGGACACCCAGATGATGCTCCTGCCTCCCTAAAAAACTCCGTGGTCACCGCCGTCTGCTCTGCCCAGCCCAGCTCAGTATCCTTCTCCAATTCACTGTATCCATAGTTGCCTGCATAGTCCAATGTAGCTGGCTGCACGCCTGGAGGGATGTGAACGCAACAGGAAACGTAAAAAGGAGGATGGGAAAGCAAACAGAGAAAGCTGACAAACACAGCAGTGCAGATGAGGTACCCAGGGGAGAGGCTCTGGTTCGGTGGCACACTTCACATATGGAAGTCCCGGGTTCAATCCCCGGCATGACCATCTTATCAGGCACCCGGGCTTGGGCGCTGATGCCAGAGTAGACAGATCAGTCTCAGCACAAGGCTCAGCACAAGGCGGCTCCAGAGGTTCTCATTTTAAAATTCTGTTTAAACGATTGCTGCTGCTTTTAAAACTTTATTCTTTTGATGTGTTTTATCATTGGTTTTTATTGCATTGGCTTTTATTGCGTATGTTGTCCTGCGAGCTTTGGCTATAGTGCAATACATACATTGAATTATGATTATGATTATGATTATTTCATGGATTAATCCACTGTTACACTCAAGGACTTCAAGAAAGTTATTACTAATGCTCACTTGCATAGTGACATAACACACACACTCTTCCAAAGCTCTTTAGGGCACAATCCTATGCATGCTGAGACGAAAAAAGTCCTACACTTCCCATCATGCCCCAGCCAGCATGGCTGGGGCATGATGGGAAGTGTAGGACTTTTTTCTGTCTGAACATGCATAGAATTGCATCCTGAGAAACATACTACATTACTCCCAACACTTTGCAATTGGTACATTCTTCTACTGTGACGTGGATAGCCAGGAAGAGAGTTGCTGTCACATGGCTAGGATGTCAAAAGCAGTGGCTGTGGTGAGGAATAGTCCCACAAAAGATGGGGAGGGATATTTGATCTAGCAGCAGTCTGGAGAAACAGCATCCTACCCTGTCTATTGCCGGGTTTCCATCCCCACAACACAGGTCATTTGAAAGAGCAGAAAAAGAGGAGAGTTTGAGGGCACCAGCGAGGATTGGTAACCCCTGCAGGAGCCAGCAGGAGTACGGATGATGACGGCCCGGCTGGAGTGAGGGGAAGAAGGCCTAAAAAGAGTAGAGAAGCTAACTTCAAGCACTGTAAAAGGGGACCGATGCATCTTAATTCATCCTCCCCCCCCTAGCATTTTGGACTTCAACTCCCATCAGCCCCAGCCAGTATGGCCAATGGTCAGGGATAATGGGAGCTGTAGTCAAAACACATCTGGAGGGTGCCAGATGTTGGGGAAGGCTGTCTTTGGGCGCAATCCTAGGCAAGTTTAGACAGAAAAAAAATCCCACGACTCCTAGCATTTCTCCAGCCAGCAATGCTGGACTTAATCATTCAACTGCCAGGAACACACCAGCACTTTTAAAAGATCCAAAGCCAACCTAGAAGGTCCCATCGGGTGGTGTCAGACGAAGAACCTAGAGCTGTGTTGATCGGAAAGTGTTCTGCATCCTGATAGACGGCTCAGTTTCCAAGCTCTCAGAGGGGGCTGTGCAGGCCCCCTCCCCCTCCAACATACGCTGCCACTTTTCTTTGTGGATTTCCACTAATGAGATCTTCTGCTTTAAACAGGTGTAAAGCTAGACATGTTTTATTTTTATAGCTACGTTAAATACATAATTGTCTCCATAACAGCTTATGACCAGGTTGAGAAGCGCATTAGCATGGAGGCATAATTAAAGCTGTGGTTTGAAAGGCTTGGCTTTGCAGCGCTATCATATGGCAATGCAAATGATTGGGATTGCATTTTAATTGCATCATTTCCCCACAGATTCCATGGGTTTTTTAACATGCATCCTGCACCCCCCCTTGCCCTTTTACCCCATTATGTTTGATTCTTGCCCTAAAATAAACGCACAATTTTGGTCCACTCCGCCTAGTCAACAAGATGGGCATACGTTGTTTAGCTTTATCTCCCATCCGCTCTCATCTTACTGCCAAATTCCTTACCCTTCACTTCTTCTGTCCTTTTCTCACTAGCCTTGACTCCGTCCTTCTATTTTTAGTTGGTCTTTTTACCGTAGCTCAGTGGTAGAGCACGCGGTTCCATGCAGAAGATCCTAATTTCAATCCCAGCATCTCCAGGTAGGGCTGGGAAAGAATCCTGCCTGAAACCCTGGAATGCTGCTGCAGGCCAGTGTTGACAGTACTGGGCTAGATGGGCCAATGGTCTGGCTCAGTATAAGGCAGCTTCTGATGTCCCCATGTACTCTGTTCTGTGGCCTGGTGCAGTCACTCCTTGTAACTTGCAGTTCGCAAATCTGGGCCCAGCCTTGGGAAGACATGCTGTTTCCTCCCTCTTTCCTCTCAGTCTGATTTCCTCTTCCTTTTCCCTGGGTAGATCTACACTAGTGCTTTTTATCAGCATTGAAGTGCACTGATAACTGTTGGGGCACATTATGTAATCCGTATACCGCTTTTCTAGTGTTATTTCCGGCTTTTTATTCCGTATTATCCAAAAAACCTGCAGCGGATGTCATTGTGTGTGCTGTGAGGTAGAAATGTGCAAGAGGGGATAAAGAGCCACCATGATGAGATCATATAGATATGACACGAGGAGCAGATGTAACCATGATGTAACGTAGGGCTGTTGAATCTCTTTCAACCCAAGCTTCAAATTCAGTTTCGGAGAAGCTCTTGGGATCTCCATTCCATTGATGGGCAGGGCCAAATGCAAAAGGGGGTGGGGCTATGGCTAAAGGGGTGGGGCCAAAACACTCCAAAATTGGTGTGTGTCAAGAGGCGGCGTCAGAGACAGGAAGAGGCCAGGTCTGCAGCAGCAGCCCATATGGGCATGGGACCCTTTGGCCGTTGCTCAACGACAGCAGCCAAGTCCTACCTCCTGCTTTGCCTCACCAGCTGCTGCATCTCCTGCTTCATCAGGAGACTTAAAGGCAAAATGCTTCTTTGGGTTTTGATCTGGCAACCCTGTTCGAAGGAAGTCTGCAAATTCTAGTTAAGAAGAAACCTGGTGAGCATTAAGCATTGTTAGCACTGGTGTAGACATAAGGTTAAAGCAGACGTAGGCAACCGGGTGCCCTCCAGATGTTTTGGACTACAACTCCTATCAGCCCAAGCCAGTATGGCCAATGGTCAGGAATTATGAGAGTTGTAGTCCAAAACATCTGGAGGGCACCACATAGCCTACTCCTGTGCTAAGCCATGGTTAAGGCCAATGAGGTAAGGGAGATTGGCTTTTTTGCTGGAGGGTGAGGGACTTCACATTCCCAGAGCTAGAGGTGATCTGCAAACCACAATGTGCAGGGAGTCAGTGTTATATATCTACACCAGAGACCATTGTCCCTTTAATATCTTAAGCTTAACATGTCAAATGCCACCCTAAATTGCCCTACATATTTTTTCTCCAGTCTTTATTGATGATGACTAAAAGCTGATCTGGTTAAGAGCACAAATTTAGTGCATACTTCAGAGGGTTAGGTATGAACTGAGAAGTCTCTGGTCTAAAACATGCCATAGCCATGGAATCAAAGCTTGATCGCCTTAAGCAAGCCATGATCTTTTAGCCCCGCTTGCTTCAATATTAGGACAATAACACTGATCTATTTTACAGAGAAGCTGTTAAGGTCAGGGCCAGTTTCAAGGGTAGGCATGGTTAGGTACCTGCCAAGGACACACACCCCAGCAGTGGCCCACTGACAAGAGCCCCCTGGACTTCCTCCTCCTCCTCCTCCGCACCATTGCAATATTCTCCTGCCTCTCACTCGGTCCCAGACAATGGTGGTAGTGAGAAGGAGGAGCGGTATATGCCACTGCCAGTACTCTGTCAGTATGTGTCATAGGGCAGGTGCCCACTCTGAATGGCCTTGTGGGCCACTCTCCTATTGTGGCAAATGCCACAGCAGGAAACAGCTGGCGCGGCTCTCCAGAGAGCCACCAAGGCCCAGATGCCATGATCTGAGGGGTTCTTCCTCAGAGTGAGGCATTATGGGTGAAGACCGACTGGGGACCAACTGTGCTGCCAAGGTGGTCTCCAGGCCACTTCACCACTACCGATGTCTCACTCTGAGGAAGGACCCCTAATGGACGGGTGGCCATGTGTCCTCTTTTACAGAAGACAGTCCTCTATTTGAAGGGCTGCCAGAGGACTGTTCTCTGTTTTGAAGGTGTCCTCTGTTTGAAGGGTTGCCCAGTCCAAGTCCAATATAAAGATAAAGAACCCTCAGAAGGAAGCACTGGGCCTTGAAGTTGCCCATCCACCGCAGCTGGACAGCAGACTGAGCAAGGCACACAGGTCACCTGGTCACAGACTTCCACACTGTGATGAGATCTACTGTTTTTCTATTTATATTATTAATTATAATTATTTCTTAATGTGCATATATACATATTGATTAAGATATGCAAATTTTATGCTAGACGGCATCCTCTTTTTTGATGATTCATGCCCTTTTTCTTGGTGATTCACAAGTGGCCACCCTAAAAGAGGGGCACTGAAGGGGAGGGGGACTTCTCCAGGGCGAGGGCGGAGGGCGGGGGCATGTGTCCGCTTGCCTCAAGCAGTAGAACAACTTGAGCCAGCTCTGTATATAGGACTTATTTAAATCTCCCAATGGAGTACATCAGCCCTAGCTAGCATGGCCAATAGTCAGGAATGCTGGGACTTGTAGTCCAAAACATCTGGAGGGCACCAGGCTGGGGATGGGTGGTTTAGAATTATCCTCTCTCTACCAGTCTTAGTGGACATCTGCATGCCATGCACTTTCAATAACATTATGACCTGCTTAATACCAACTGAGGTGAAATCTCCCCCCCCCCTTGCATCAACACAGATGCATCATCCAGTTAGCTCAATTTCTGGAAATGGATGACTAACAATCCTGATGCAACGTGCCCTGATGCAACAATAGCTTTACTGTTACTACTGCTAAGACAGCAGGAGTTTAATACATTGTTTTCATACTGTGTCTTGTCACCTCTGCAACCCTCTCATCTGGCTGTATTAAATACATATCTGCATTTATTGGAGGATGAAATACAGTGATGTGAAAATCCTGACCATATGAACAAGCATGCACAGGAGTTCCTACAGGATCATAAGCAGTTAAAGGTCATAACTGGCACTACTGAAATGACCATTTTCTTAGCTATGCAATATGGTCTCAGAGTCTAATTTAGACTCATGGAAGATTTATGATTGCAGCACAGGCAATATTGAAACAAACATTTTTTTTTCTACAACCGTAAGAAGAAGAATATAGAGATGGATTATTAGAACAATATTGTTGTGACTTTGGCTGTCTTGATGGCCGTGAATGGGCAACTAATGAGTGTCTTGGGGCTTTAACAAAAGAACTTTACAGTGCAATTCTAGGCATGCCTACTCAAAAGTACATCTCATTGACCTTAGTTGGGCTAACTTCCAGGTAAGTGAGTATAGGATTGCATCCTTAATGTTCTTTACTGACTGGGGATACTTTCCTGATATCCTGAAATCTCTTTCCAGCCTTTGGAAGATGACACCCTCCAACTAGTGGGAAGGGCAGAGAAACAGTGAAGAACCAGTCTTGCACTTTGAATTTAGGAAGAGGCAGGGCAGACAGACCCAGCATCAGTGGGCAGCATGGGTGGGCAGCTGCCAAGGGCTCAGAGGCTCAGAAGAGCCCATCTGCCCTGGAGCCTGCCACAGCGGCCACTATCCTCCTCCTTGACCTCTGGGCAAGCTCTGCTGCGGCAAGGAATCCCCATGGCCAAGCCTGAAGGCCCACCAGTCCCAGCTGGGTGAAGAGGAGGAGGAGCCCCCCATCAGGTAACCCCCCCCCAGAGGGAAGCAGCCTTCGGTGGCCAGGGCCAGCAGGTAGGAGGCTGGCTATGGCAAGTGGGGAGCTTCAGTGCCTAGTGAAGTTCTGGTGGCTGATGGTGGCTGATGGTGGCGGCAGCGGCAGCAGCAGCAGCAGGTGGTGGTCTGGGGGCTTCAGTGGCTGATGGCAACCTCGGACAGCCAGCTTTGGTGGGCATTGGGTTTGGGCTGACTTGAGGCTGGCAGGAGTGCTTTGGTGGGAAGGCAGGGGGCTTTGGTGGTGGGCAGGTGGGGAGGTGGGGGGCTTCAGGGGCCAGCAGGTAGGCAGAGGGCTTTGGAGGATGAGGGGCTTTGGCAGAGGCGGGGATCCACTGGCAACACTATGATGAGGGCCCAGTGGACTCTTGTGTCAGCCCTGCAGGCAGAGCATAGTTTGCTTAGGTGGGTTTAGCTGAAAATGGGTTGTAGTCAGCAACGGGAATCTGATGCAGGATTGGTGGCTTTGCTGCCTGTTTATAGGAGTCTACTTGCTTCCAACAGGTTCTGTTCGTGTAACTTTTTAAAAACGTGAATATTGCAAAGACACCATGGTGTCTCCCATGCACCTCCCTCTCCCTCTCCCCATCTCCTAATCCAAGGAAACAAAACTCTTCAAGACTGACCCAAGAGTTCTCACTACTCTGGGAAGTGGGGAGCATGTAGCCATATTTTTTTCTTTGACCCCATGACACTGCGTATCTCTTAATGTCAGAAGGGCAGTTCTGCCAGGTGGCACCATCTGATTAATGATGCCTCTGCATGAAAAGAATGGGAGCATTCATAATTAGAAATAAAATAATATCGTTGTACTTTGTTATTCTTTTTATTATAAGAATCAATTTCATTTTTTTATGCCACTGGCTTGTCAGTTCTTGGAATTAAAAACATACGGAAATTATATTTATTAGTGTATTATTCTGCCCTGTGTACAGCAAGTATCAGGATATGAACATCCAGGGAATTACACTGCTTGGGCTAGGTATTCATGTTTCTTGGTTATACACCATTTGACATGCTGCATGCTGTAATGAACTAGGTAATATATACCACCATTCTGAGCTCCTTTCCTGCCCTCTGTCCATTACTGCCGCTCCCCTGGGCTGTGCTGACATACCAAACCGCTGATATGCTCAAAACGAATGTCAGATTCTAAAAATTAACTGTCTAAAGTAATGTCACCCTTTTCGCCCTGCAAAAGTGGAATTTAGGACACTGGCAGAAATAATTTTCTAAAGGTCACTTAGTGCTTTACAGGCTGAACTCTCTGCATGTCAAGCCAACATACACATACACAAGCATAGTTCAATGGAAATGGAAGCACTGAAGATGGCTAAAGTAAAGATCTCACTGAATGGATTTAGGATTGACCTGGCAGAGAGTTATGGGAACATTCACAAGGGATCCTGAGCATGAATTTTGGATTGTGATGCATTTAAAATTAATGAATTAATTGTGGGTATAGCCTACATATGTGACACTCAACATAGGAACTAGGTGTTTTTAATTTGAATGAAATGTGGCTATCTGTATAACCTAGGGCAGGGGGTGGGGTTACCTCAGGCCTGTGGGCCAAATCCAGCCCTCCAAGGTTCCCCAGAAGGCCGCACCCATTTTTCATGGCCACATCCCTTTCCCCCAACTGCTGATCATTTGGTGGTTTCCTGGTTTTTGTGCAGGTTTTTTTTTACCCATTCTAAAATGTCAAAATGCCTCTCCTAAGGCTTCGTTACTGGCATATAGGAATGTACAGATTGTGTATAATCCACTCTGTCTGTGTTTCGCACCTTTTGTTTCACGGAGCATTCAAAGATGGATATGACTTTTTTTGTTGTGCGTAAAAATACGCAAATAATTCCATAAGTGGGTTCGTAACAATTTACATAATTTACTCTGGTATGTAACATTTAGCATACTGCCCTCCATTCCATTCCACGTTTCCCCGCGTATATTTACCAGTCTCACCAGAAATTTGCATATTTGCCTACGAATAAACAAGGGCCGCTGTGGCTTAGTGGTTAAGACACTGAACTGCAGACTGGAAGGTCGGCAGGACAGCAGTTCGAGACCCGAGTGCCACGTGATGGAGTGAGCTCCCGTCTTCAGTCCCAGCTCCTGCCAACCTAGCAGTTCGAAAGCAAGAAATTGCAAGTAGATAAATAGGTACCGCTTCGGCGGGAAAGGTAACAGCGTTTCGTGCACCTGGGTGTTCAGTCATGCCGGCCACATGACCACGGAAGCATCTTCAGACAGCGCTGGCTCTTCGGCTTAGAAATGGAGATGAGCACCACACCCTAGAGTCGGACACAACTGGTTGGGGACACCTTTTCACCTTTAAATATGCGTACATTTTGGGAAAGTACAGAAAAATATCTGGAAATCCACAGACTCCTCCATGTGGGTGGAGGAGGTCAGTCCGCATCATATTCCACAGGTCACATTCTAAGAAATCTGAGCTTGTTTTAGTCCATCTCAAATTTCTCCAGCATCCCTACTGGCAGAAGGGATGTCAGAGAAATCCACAATGGATTCAAATGAGTTTGGATTCCTATGAATCCAACCTGTGGATTCCACAGTTGACTGGTTTTTTCTGAGCTGTGCAGACTCGCAAACCAGTTTTTTAGTTTTGCAGAGGATTTCAGCAAGTACACATTAGTGCAAGTGCACACTTGCACTAATGCACATTAATGTAAATGCACACTTGGACAATTGGAACAACATTCTCGTACATCCCTAAAAAAATCTGATTCTATCAATGAGTGGATGATGGAAAGAAAGACACCTGACAATTGGTGAAACACAGACGGAATGGATTTAACAAGATCTGTACATCCCAAATTGGCAGTGTCAGGGTTCCGCTTATGACCTGGATCTCTTGCCTCTTTAAGAGTCCCCCCTTCCTTCTTTTAAACCCCTCTTCCCAATAACATGGCATTTAGGCTGTAGACATGGGGTGGTTGATACTCCAGACACCTGGGGTTTAACACAACAGTTTACTGGTAAAGTAAAACAAGCAAATCACAACTAAAGGTATTTTCTCAATAGAGCTGACTGATACAAAAGCATTAAGAGAAAATAAAACATGCAAAAAACCAAGTTCTTCTACCCTAGCTGCAATTAGACTTCACTAGGCTGCTTCTTCCTGCTCTCTCTTCCTGCTCTGGTCTCTTTAACTCTCTGGTCTTCCTCTTTCTCTGTTCTTCCTCTCTCTGGTCCCCCCCTCACCGGCTCTCTCTCCCTTTATATCTCATACTTCCCCAAAACCAAAAGTACTGTTTCAAACCTGGAGAAATGAAACCTAACTCAGGAAAATGAAACCTAACTGGGGAAATGAAACTACCTTTCTCAAGGATACCACCTCCCAACAACCCCCCCCCCCAGGCCTCTAGGCCTGACCTTTTTACCTTGCCCCTATAGGCCTCAAACCTTCACAGGCAGTAAGAGCTTTAAGCAAAAATGTGCTGGTATTGTTGGTATTTTTGTTCCTTCCCCTTTTGCCCCACCCAGTACTGGAATGCAGCCCTCAAGAGCTTCTCTGAAATTGAATTTGGCCCTCCTAGAGGATATATTTTATTCTGTTCCTGGGAAGAGGTGTTATCTAAGGTCTACATTAACAGCTGGCAACTGCCAAATTTGCCATTGAGAGAAGGCCACTTCATTCATGATGTTTTTTCCCTACATGGGTGTAGAAAATATGAGCAGGGGGAAAACTAAAGATCACTCTGTTTCCAGTCCATGACACTTTCCTAAGAATATAAGACCAATGCTGGATCTGACAAAGGGCCTTCCAAGTCCAACATTCTGTTCCCACTGTGGCCAACGAGATGCCTATAGGAAGCCCACAAGCAAGACATGAATGCAATAGCTCCTTCCCACTCATGTTCCCCTGCAACTGGTTCTCAAAGGCATACTGCCTCTGATACTGGAGGAAATATACAGCCAGCCATCATGAATAGTAACCACTGATAGCCTTCTCCTCCACGGATTTGCCTAATTTATTTTAAAGCGAGTTGGTGGCCTTCCCTACATCCCGTGGTAGCAAATTCCATAGTTAAACTATGCACAATGTGAAGAAGCCCTTCCTTTTATCTGTCCTGAATCTCTCACCAATCAGCTTCATGGGATGACCCCAGATTCTAGTATTTTGGGGGAGAAAATGTCTCCCTGTCCAGATTCTCCACACCATGCATAATTTTGTACCATGCATAATTTTTTTTTTTATATCATGTCTCCCCCTCTAATCACATGTCATGACTAACCTACATCTACAGAGTCTGCTCTAAGCATGACTAAGTTTGGGTCAAACCCATGAAGCTTAAACAATATTTTTGTCTGGTTTACATTCTCTGGGTTGGATCAGGATCTGCCTTCTGGGAATGGAGGCACCATTCACTGAAAGTGCTTCCACCTGATTTTCAGGCACCCTTCCTGTCCCTGCACCACAGCTTACCCCATTCAGAAAGGTTCCCTGACCTTCCATGTAGCATCTACAGGGGCTGGAGGGGCTGCTGTGGGGAGGAGGTTGCAGGGCCATCCGTTTCTGCCTGCCCAGTTGCACACATTGAAATCTGTATCCAACGCTCTGTATTCAGCATGTACACAGCTTTTCTTTCTTAAAAAAAAAAAAAATCATAAAAATAATCAAAGCAATCATATACATGTCTACTCAGACATTAGTCCCACTGAGTTCATTCAGGATTATGCCCACATCAGTGGGTAATAGGTGACCATGTGTCCTCTTTTATAGGGCTGCCAGAGGACTGTCTCTATGTGAAGGGCTGCCAGAGGGCTGACTTCTATTTTGAAGTCATCCTCTATTTGAAGGGCTGTCCAGTCCAAATCCAGTTCAGAGATAAAGAAGGAAGAAGGAAGAGCTGGACCCTGAAGTTGTCCATCAACAGAACCTGGACAGCAGACTGAGCAAGACACACAGGACAGCTGGTCATAGTCTTCCACAGTATGGTGAGATATACTCTATTTCTATTTAATTTATAATTATGTCTAAATTTGCATCCTCTTTTGTCCTCTTTTTGGGTGATTCACAAGTGGCCATCTTATGTGTAACTGATGTATAAAGAAGTTAATGTTCAACTGTTTCACCAATGGCAACTCTAGAAGAGGGACTGCGCAGAACTTTAAAAATAATATTGAAGTGTCTTTTGTTAAAGATCTGCTTCAGAATGAACTCAGTGGAGGAGTCAGGCAAAGAGAGCTGCCCTTTGGCTGGGAGTGGCAGCGCGGCGCACACATGGCGGTGAGGGAGGAGTCCCAGGAGGAGCTGGAGCGAGGCACGAGATGAGATGTTCTCCTTGGCTGGGAGAGTGCATATGACAGTGAGGTGCTCATAGTCTGAGCAAGAGAGAGTCGGAGGAGGACAAATGCGGGCAGAGTGGATGGCTGAGCTGTCACTCAGCCTCAGCCAGCAACTCTCTCTTCTCTTAGAGGGGGAGTTCCCCCCTCCTACAGGTATGGCCAGGGAGAAGGGTAGGAAGCACAAAAAACAGATACCCCTTGCCACAAGGCTTCAGAGTGCGGGAAGGATGGGAACTTGAGGGCTGTGAACTTGATCTTCTTTATTACTGGAACTTCTGGCTTTAGCTCAACACTGCAGCAACCAGGCAGAATCCAGCAGGGAGGGAGAAGAGGTGGCAGCCATGTAAGAGGTAGCAGCCATGTCCCTTACAGCCAGGCATATGTTGTCGTCCTTCTTGTTGTTCTTCTTCCACTCTTCCTCGCAAGGGGGCCCATTTCTTGCTGATTTGCTTTAGGCTGCTTTTGTGTTCTCTCCTTGAGTTTGGGGCACAACCTGAGATAAAGTTTTATTTCTCTGGCACCTACCCAGGCAGGCAGGCAGGCAGGCAGTTCATTCTCTCCGTCTCTGTTTCTGTCTCAGTTTGGGGCACAGAGTATTTACTCTAATTTTGAAGATTAGCCTGAGTTTTTATTTTGCAAGTTATTCAGTTCATATTATATTTCATTACGTCCTTGAATTCTTCAAACTTTCTGTTTCCCATTTGGGTTTTCTATCAGGTTCAGTGTGGCTCTGTTCTCTCAGTTTGGGGTACAATTTACGGTACATTATTGAAGAACAACAAAGAGTCTTGTGGCACCTTAAAGACGAACACATTTATTCTGGCACAAGCTTTTGTGGGCACTGTCCACCAGATAAATGAAGTGTTAACCTCAATTTGGCAGTTTTATATCCACATGCTGGGGGGCCGGGGGAAGATGTAAACTATGTTGTCAGAGGGAATTGAAATGCAAAAAAGAACAGACAATGCTGATTACCTTAATAGCTGCCAATCACAAGATATTGTTGGGTGATCACACAAATATTGCAGATGTGAGCCGATTAATGTAGTTTGATTTAAACAAACAAACAAACAAACAAACAAACAAACTTCCACCTTCGTCCTTATGCAAACCACAGGGAATAGGATTCAATCTCTCAATTAATTGTACTTCAACAGTTTTGCCTTGGTATCTGTCTTTGAAATTCCTTTGTTTAAGAAGGGCCAGTATGGTATCGGGCACTCTGCCCTGCAGCTTTTCATTAGTGGGATAATATATTTTCAAAATTCTGTTTCCCATTTGGGATTTTCTCTCAGGTTTTGGGGGTGGCTCAGGTCTGCTCTCCCACCTTCGGGCACACATTGGAGCCACACAATTCTCGGGCACGCTGTCCAGGCAGCATTTGATCACTGCAGTAATATTTTTAAACCCTAGTTTTGCCTTTGTTTGTTTTTTCTATCATGGACAGATTTTTAATAAAGGCTGATGCTTCAGCAGAACTTTCCTGCTCTGCTGTCACTATGGCTGTTGCAAATGGTCATTGCACAGATCAAGGGTTGGACCCAAATTTCCCCTGGATCAAGTGCACTGATGGAAGTGGACTTCTTTGCCCCCTCCTTCCCAGGGCAGTCTGTCCACCCCCTGAAAATGTTACACAGATAGTTAGGAGACCCTGCTGAATGTGGTAAGCTGTGGTGTGAGAGAGAGGTAGAATTGGACTGATTCAAGGACCTAGGGAGTACATGCAACCACACTCGGACCACTGTGTACAGTTCTGGTCACTGCACATAAAAAAGGATATTGCAGAGTTGGAAAAAGTGCAGAAAAGGGCAATTGAAACGATCAAAGGGCTGGAGCAACTCCCCTACAAGGGAAATTTACAATATCTGGGATTGTTTTGCTTAGAAAAACATGAGTAACGGGAGACACGATAGAGTTGTACAAAATTTGGCATTGTGTGGGGAAAGTGGATAGGGAGACATTTTTCTCCCTTGCTCGTAATAGGGTCAGGGCCATCCATCCAGGACCATCCCATGAAGCTGAATGGTGGGAGGTTCAGGACAGATAAAAGGACTTCTTTTATGCTTCTTCATATTATGCTACGGAATTTGCTACCACAAGATGCAGCGATGACCACCAATGTCGGTGGCTTTAGAAGGGGATTGAACAAATTCATGGAGGAGAAGGCTATATATGGCTACTGGTCCTGGTAGTTATATTCTGCCTCCGTATCAGATGCAGTATGCCTATGTGCAGCAGTTGCTGGAGAACATGAGCAGGAGGGTGCTGCTGCACTTGTGTCCCACTTGCAAGTTTCCTGCAGACAGCTGCTTGGCCGCAGAATGCTGGACTAGATGGACTATGGTCTGATCCAGCATGGCTCTTCTTACATTCGTATTCACAACTGCATCTCCCCAGCTATCCCAAATCCAAAGTTGGAGATAGGGAGTGATGCTTTAACAGTGGTCGGTACAAAGACATCACTCGTTGCTTTTCAGCGACAAGGTTTTCTGCTACCCTTACAGAACAAAGGAGGAAGACTGGAAACCATCTTTCCACATCAGTTGTTTTTAATAAGTGGAAGACTACTCTGGACAGCAAAAAAGGATTTGCCATGCATAAATCTAACATTATAGCGATGGGTGCATGGGAAGAACAGAAGCAGAGGTCAAGCGATGCACAGCAAGGGAAAGGAACTGTTTCAGACAAATCCACATTTACTGAAAGCCTTACTTAGGTGCTGTAACAAGAGGAATGCCTTGTGAATGGATGGGGAGAAAGTCGTTTGGTTCACATTTCAATACAAAAATGCATACATTAGATGTGTAAAAAATGCACAAGAATTTTTGTGTGAACCTTTATGCAAAAAATAGCAACCTGATTCAGAAACCAGACAGGACGCAAAGTTTTGAAAAGTTCAAAAGTTGTAGAAATGGAAATAGACAGATTTGTCCAGTCCTAGCATAGGTACCTGCTAGTACCTAGCAGTCCTAGGTACCCTCACTGGCATGGTATTCTGGCATGGTGTAGGTTTTACATAAACGTGATGAGAGGTTACTGTATGCGACAATACATAGGTATGCATACACAAGGAAAATGCACAAGCTTGCAGTATGCACATGCATTTCCAGAGAACAGTCTCCCCAGCAGAATTTCTTGGCCCCCACCAGTAGAACTTTTCTGTATGCATCCCTGTATGTAAAGCAAGGATTTGTGACATTACTTGGGAAGATTAAAACAGAAGCTACAAACATATGAAGGTGGAATGAACACCATCTACTGACCCATTAATCAGCATTCAGGACATTCAGGCTGCAACCCAACACACACTTACTTGGGAGTAAGCCCCACTGGACTTAGTGGGACTTACTTTGAAGTAAACATGCATCAGATTGGCCTGTCAAGGAATGATGCAGTGGAAACCTTCTGAGCATACTTTATTGAAATAAATGTGTGTACTCTGGGAAAAATGGGTAGTATCCATTATATGTCCTATGTAGAGTACACCCATTGAAATGAATGAAACTTAAGTTAGTCACAACTAACTTACATCCCCATTCATTTCAATGGGTCTATGCTACATAGGACTAACATTAGATACTACCCAATGCTTGGTGGATTGTGTCTCAAAACAGGTATTTAAACCACCACATTTAAAATCCAAAACTTTATAAATTGAACCGTTGCTTAATTAACAGGATTTTCTCTTTATAGGTTTTCTTTTTTAAAAGGCTCTTTTTATGCAGGGATGAAGTCAGCCAGTGGCCTAGGAGAATCAAAGCTTAAGCTATATCACATGCGTAAGAACAATAAAATTATTGCAGGAAAGCTGGGTATCTAATGGCAGAATGGCACTATGGGGAAAACACACCAGCCACTTCTCATGCTGTTACTATTATATATATAAAACACAACAATATAGATTCCCAGATGACAAAAATGTCTGGCCAAGTGCAAAAGGCATTTATAAAAGGCCATTCTGAAAGTGTCATCAAATTCGAATAATGCAGGTGACCTCAATTTCCTTTCCAAGAACAACATTGTCATCTGTGACACCAGCTGCACGGGGCCTCAGCATAACAAATTATAAACTTGGCTTCATTCCACATGCCCATTGTAACCACGGTTGTGCAGAGGAAGAAATAAGCGTGGTGCTTCAGAAACCTTTGCTGTGCCACTTAGAATGGACTCCTGACCCTCAATCATGGTCCTTATCCTTGGTAATATTTTGACAATGATGACCTAATAATGAAATGCTAAAAAGGAGAAAGAGAATCAAGAGGAAAAAATCAGGAAAAAATGGTGGTGCCTTACAGTGGTACAGCTAGGACTGGACCTTGGGGCCAAAGTGCAGGGCAGGGATGTATAGAGCTGTCAGAGAAATCTGCAATGGCACCAAATGAGTTTGGATTTTTATGAACCCGACCCACAGATTCTGCAGTGGACTGACTTTTCCCCTGTTGGGTGTTTGGATTCCACAGATTTGCAAACAGTTTTTCTAACTTTTGGGAATTTTGTGCAAATTCTGCCATAGAAAAATATGCAATTAAAAAAAACTGGTTGAAAATGCACATTTCCCCCATAGGCTGAAGCGTGAAAATGCACATGGGGGGGGGGATCTGCACATTTTGGGGGATTTGTGCATTTTCACAAGTGTGAGTTTGTGCAAATGCAAATTTGTACAAATGTGAATTGGGGCAAATTCGGAAAGTAAAAAAATATCCAGTTCTGTGATGGGTGGACAACAGAAGGAAAGGTGCTTGACAACCTGCAAAACAGACGGAACAGACTTTACTCAATCTGTACATCCCTAGGGATGTATGGATTTTGGAAATTTGTCCCATCTGTGTTTTGCAGATTGCCAGGTGCCTTTCATTTAGTTGTCTGCTCATTGATGGAATTGGATTATTTCCAAATTCCTGAATTTGCAAAAAATTCCCGAATTTGCACAAATTCACACTTGTGAAAATGCACCCCCCCAAAATATGTAGATCCCCTCCCAAATGCTCATTTTCATGCTTAAGCTTTTGAGGGAAATGAGCATTTTTGGCTGGTGTTTTTATATTATGTTTTTTTCTATGACTAACTTTGCATAATATTCCTGAAAGTAAACAAAAACAAAAACAGGCTGCAAGTCCACACAATTCGTGCAACTTGGAAAGGCCAGTCCCTGTGGAATCTGCAGGTTGGATTCCTGGAAATCCGAACTCATTCGATTCCATTGTGGATTGTAGACTGGGGGTGGGGGCCAATGATCACCGAAAGAGTGGCAGGTTACGGCAAGCAGGCCTAGTGTCAGCATCTGGGCTGACATGGGCATGCTGGGTCCCACAGGGGCTGGTGCTGGTTGCCACAGCATCCTTTCTTCTTATTTTAAAATACATTTTATAATCTGGGGACAGCCAGCTGGGCATGCTGGTGCTGCTTTTGAATGCCAAGTCAGTCCCTAATAAAAGAATCACTATCCATGACTTGATTGTGGACCAAGGGGCTGAACTGGTGTGTATTACTGAGACCTGGGTGGATGAGCTGGGTGGGGTGGATCTGTCTCAGCTTTGTCCACCTGGGTACTCCATGCGGCACCAACCTAGATTGGTGGGTCGGGGGGGAGGAGTTGCTATCATCCATAAGGATTCCATCTCCCTCATGAGGAAACCCATCCATCCTAGCACCAGCTTTGAGGATCTATAACTTGTGTTGGGCCAAAGAGACAGAACAGGTATGCTGCTGGTGTACCGCCCACACTGCTGCCCAGCAGTCTCCCTGCCTGAGCTGGCTGAGATGGTCTCGGAGGTGGTGCTGGAAAACCCTAGGACAGTGGTTCTGGGGGACTTCAACATGCATGCTGAGACTAGCCTGACAGGGCCTGCTCGGGACTTCATGACAATCATGACAACCATGGGGCTGTCTCAGTACATCACTGGCCCGACACATGTGGCAGGACATACCCTGGACCTGGTTTTTGCTGTTGGGTGGATGAGGGATGATCTGGGTTTTTTTGGGCGGGGGGTTCGACAACCCTGTTGTCATGGTCAGATCATTTCCTTGTGAAATTTGGTTTGGTGGTAGCAAATCCTCCCAGCAGGAGTGGGGGACTGATTAAGATGGTCTGCCTCCAGAGACTTATGGAATCTGATGGATTCCTGATTGCTCTGGGGGGATTTTCCAGCTGATAGGGCTGGTGATTCAGTCAAGGCTTTGGACTCACTATGCAATGGTGAGATGGGAAGGCCATCGATACAATTGCTCCGAAGTGCCCACTCTGGTGCTGAGGAGCCAGAAATTCACCTTGGTTTACAGAAGATCTACAGGCAATGAAACAGGCCGGACGATGGCTAGAGTGCAGGTGGTGCAGGTCTCAGAGTAAGTACGATCAAAGATTAGCAAAGACTCTTTGTTGTGCCTATTATGTGGCAGTGAGGATGGCAAAAAAATCTTATTTCACATCTATTATTTCATCCTTAAAATGTCACCCAGCAGAATTGTTCCGAATGGTAAAGAGCCTGTTGGGATCTTGCTCAGGCTCAGAGAAATTGGGATTGGAACTCTCTGTCATCTGCTGTAATAAATTTGCTAGGCACTTCAAGGAGAATGTCGCTCGTATTCGCTCAGAACTTGACACCAAAGTTATCGCAGAGTCTGGGGAGGTGTCCAGTGCTCCATCTGGTTGTGTTTTCTGGGATCAGTTTCGGTTGTTGCAGCCTGATGATGAGGACAAGATGCCTGAATCAGTCCATCCCACCAAATGTAAGCTTGACCCTTGCCTATCTTGCCCATACGATCTAGCAGGGGTGGATTGGCTGGGTGGGTCCAGGGAATGGTAAATGCTTTGCTCTGTCAGGAGGTGGTTCCTGCTGCCTTGAAAGAGGCTGTAACGCACCCTCTCCTGAAGAGGCCCTCCCTGGACCCAGAGGTGTGTGAGAACTATCGCCCCATTGCTAATATTCCCTTTTTGGGCAAGGTGCTTGAGCATGTGGTGGCTGGGCAGCTTCAGATGTTCTTGGAGGAAACAGATTATCTGGACCCATTTCAGTCTGGCTTCAAGCCAGGGTACAGCACTGAAATGGCCATGGTTGCTCTGACTGATGACCTACTTTGGATGAAAGACGGGGGAGTGCTACCCTGTTGATCTTCCTGGATCTCTCAGTGGCTTTTGACACCATTGATCATGGTGTCCTACTGGCTTGGCTCTGCGGGATGGGAGTTGGGGGCACTGTGCTACAGTGGTTCAGCTCCTACCTGCAGGGCCAATTCCAGAGAGTGGTATTGGGGGGTTCCTGTTCAACCCATGGCTGTTAAACTATGGGGTGCCACAGAGTTCTATTCTATCCCTCATGCTGTTCAACATCTATATGAAGCCATTGGGTGAGGTCATTAGGAGTTTTGGGGTGGGGTGTCACCAGTATGCTGATGATACTCAGCTCTATTTCTTCTTGTCATCGGAGTCAGCTGAGGCAGTGAAGGTGCTGGATCAGTGCCTGGAGGCTACAATGGGCTGGATGAGGGCCAATGAACTGAAGCTAAATCCTGACAAAATGGAAGCTCTGTGGATTGGTGGTTCCCGAGTCTGGGAACTGGATAAGCGACCTGTCCTGGATGGGGTTGCACTCCCCCTGAAGGAGCAGGTGCATCGCTTGGGAGTACTCCTAGATCCATCGCTGTCACTGCAGCCCCAGGTGGACTCTGTGGCCCAGAGTACTTGGGGCCAGTGTCAGGGTGGACACTGAGCCCATAGAATCCCAGAGTAGTTCTGATTCTGAGGACGAGGAGTTGCTCCTGGGAGAGGAGCGTGCTCCTCTTTCCCAGGGCCAACAGCTGACGGAGATTCCTCCTACCAGCATTCCTAGCTTAGATAGCAGTCCTGGGAGTGAGAGTGCGGGAAGCAGACTTGATGGACGCGCGTCGCCGACGCAGAGAGCGGCGCTAAATGGAGGGCGTGGAAAGGAGGCGTAGTGCCCAGTTGGCGCGAACAACGGTTGCGCCCAGAGGATCCAAGGGAAAAGGGGAGGGACTCTCCCTAGCCCTTAAGTTCAGGGTCTGCCAGTGATTCCCTTTCAAATGGGGACCAGCTATTCCAACTTAGGGCATAGGTACTCTGCTGCTCATATCTAGTTGCTAACGGTAGAGTTGTTAAGTTGTAAAAGAGGAATAAAGCTTTGAAAAGAATCCCTTTGTCTGTCTGGACTTGGCTACTGGATTAGACTGAGAGAGGCCTCCAAGGAGCCCTTGACAGCCAGCCTCTGCTGATCTACCAGCTGCAGCCTTTCCTGGACAGGCATAACCTAGCCACAATAGTATATGCACTGATAACTTCCCAATTAGACTACTGCAATGCACTTTACGTGGGGCTGCCCTTGAAGACAACTCGGACATTGCAGCTAGTGCAAAATGCAGCAGCTAGACTGCTGATCGGAACACCTTATAAAAATCATATAACACCAGTTTTAAAGGAACTGTACTGGCTGCCAGTACGCTTCCGGTTGGAATTCAAGGTGTTGATGATGACATTTAAAGCCCTAAATGGCTTGGGACCTTGCTATTCGAGGGAGCACCTCTCTCAATATATGCCTGCCCAAGGACTGAGATCTGTTGGAGGGGCCCTCCTCTGCATCCCACCAGTGTGAGACATACACTGTGGTGGGACATGGGAGAGGGCCTTCTCTGCTGTGGCACCCCGGTTGTGGAATGCCCTCCCCTTGGAGGCCCAATTGGCCCAGACATTGGTCTCGTTTTGGCGCCACGTAAAAACATGGCTTTTTACCAAAGCCTTTGAGGACTAAATGCATTCCCTAAAGTAGCACACTGTTTTACCTGTTATATTGTTTTAGATTTTAGTTGGTATTAGCTTGTCCATGGTTTAATATGTTTTTGGCTGTTTAAATTATGTATTGTTTTATACTGCTTAAACTGATTTTATTAGTATACTGCCCTGAGATCTTAATGATATAGGGCGGGATACACTTTTTTAAATAAATAAATACATACATACATACAATTATTTCTCATAGCAAACATACTACATACATGCACGGAAGTGGCCTGATTGGGTAACTGGTCCGAAATATGGGGAAGCAGCCTCTAAGGACACCTTCCTGTTATGGTGCCTGGCCACTGTGTTAGCCAGTCCCAGCACAGTGCAGCTGCTACTGCCTCCTCTGTCGTCACGACCTCTCCCCTCTGCAGTCTGCACAATCAGGAGGTGGGCCGGGGGGGGGGGGAGGCTGCCAGTGTCTGAGCTTGGGACACACTGCATGCAAAGCACATTCTCTGTCCCTGAGCTTTGGTCCCTCTTGCTTAAGATATGTTCATTCCACCTGTAGTGTTCCATCAGCAGGCTATCTATTTACAACCAGAGTTCTCCATTATAGCTGCTTTGGCAGGCCTAACATGACTAGACCTACAATTCCAGACTATAATCACATTGTGAGGCAGGCAACCTCCAATTCCCATCTCTCCATAATTAAATTAAACATGCTAATGTTATTTCAATGGAGCAAACTGCAGTGGGAAATAGGATGGTAAGTAATGACATTTCGAATAATGGCCTAATCTGTGGTAGAGAAAGAAACCAATCAGAGGGTTTGTGTGGATGTAGCCTTTCATTTTCCACCCATGAAGAGATGACTTGAAGATGATACAGGGACTCTGTGCAATTTGGGCCCAGAGTTGTGTTTTTAAATTTTCTATAATGTATGGGAGTGTGAATCATGTGTGGGAGTCAAATATAAGAGATGGGGTAGCCCAATACATATACATATATATATATATGAGATGTACAGATTTTGTAAAATCCATTCTGTCTGCGTTATGTGGATTGACAGGTGCCTTTCATTCCATCGTCCGCTCATTAGTGGAATCGGATGTTTTCCAATTTCTCAAATTTGTGCAAATTCACATTTACACAAATTTGCACTTGTGAAAATGCAAAAATCCTCCCCCAAATGCACAGATACCCCCACAATGTGCAAATCCTCCAAAAATGCGCAAATCCTCTGAAAATGAGTACTTTCATGGTTGGGGTTTTTAAATTTTACATATTTTTCTATGGTTGAACTCGTGTGAAAATTGGGAAAGTAAAAAATAGTCCACTGCGGAAACCATACAACTCAGGAAATCCAGTCTGCTGTGGAATCCTCAGGCTGGATTCATAGAAATCTGAACTCATTTGATTCTGTTGCGGATTTCTCTGACATCTCTAATACGTGCACGCGGGCGTGCATGCACGCGCACACACACACACACATGTTGGATCCAGAATGCTGCCTTCAGTTGATAGAAGAGCTCCACTCACAGAAGGTGCCTCTGCCCAATTTTCAGGGATCCCCCATTTTTCCCAAGCACCACAGCTCCCCCACCCAACAGGGCCCTAGGAACATAGAAATCTAGAGTTGCCTTAGACTGAGTCAGATCATTGGTCCATCTGTCCCAGTATTGTCAACACTAAGTGGCAGTGGCTCCCCAGGGTCACAGGCAGGAATTTTTCCAGTCCTACCTGGAGATGCCAGGGATCGAACCTGGGACCTTCAGCATGGAAAGCAGGGGTTCTGCCACTGAGTCAGTATACCTCTGAACCTCTGTATAGCATTTTCTGGGGGCTGCAGGGGCTGCCATGGGGAGGAGGGGGCAGAGAAGTCAGCTTCCATCAGCCAAATTGCACATGCCTAAATCTGAATGCAATCTGTCTATCTTTATGATGAATCCCCTGTATCACTATACCTTTATTGTTACAGAAAGAATGGAGCTCCCCTTTACATCAGTGAGAATGTTAGCATTGTTAAGTCTATCGGGCTTTGGTTCAAAATGTAAACAAAGGGCATGATCCACCCTCTCCCGCATGTGTAGTAGGCCTTTGCATGGGGCAGGAGAGGGACAGTTCTCATAGACATTCTACAGAGCTTCCCCCTTCACTCTCCTTTGCTTGTTGCTGCTGTGCTAGACATGTCACAGTCTTGTGAACCACCCAGAGAGCTTCAGCTATTGGGCAGTTTGTTGTTGTTTATTCGTTCAGTCGCTTCCAACTCTTCGTGACTTCATGGACCAGCCCACGCCAGAGCTTCCTGTCAGCTGTTGCCACCCCCAGCTCCCCCAAGGTCGAGTCTGTCACCTCCAGAATATCATCCATCCATCTTGCCCTTGGTCGGCCCCTGTTCCTTTTGCCTTCCACTTTCCCTAACACCAGCATCTTCTCCAGGGTATCCTGTCTTCTCATGATGTGGCCAAAGTACTTCAGTTTTGCCTTTAATATCATTCCCTCAAGTGAGCAGTCTGGCTTTATTTCTGGGAGTATGGACTGCTTTGATCTTCTTGCAGTCCAAGGCACTCAGAATTTTCCTCCAGCACCACAGTTCAAAAGCATCTATCTTCCTTCACTCAGCCTTCCTTATGGTCCAGCTCTCGCAGCCATAGGTTATTACAGGGAATACCATTGCTTTAACTATGCGGACCTTTGTTGTCAGTGTGATGTCTCTGCTCTTCACTATTTTATCAAGATTTGTCATTGCTGTCCTCCCAAGAAGTAAACGTCTTCTGATTTCCTGGCTGCAGTCAGCGTCTGCAGTAATCTTTGCGCCTAGAAAGGCAAAGTCTGTCACTGCCTCCACGTTTTCTCCCTCTATTTGCCAGTTATCAATCAAGCTGGTTGTCATAATCTTGGTTTTTTCGAGGTTTAACTGCAACCCAGCTTTTGCACTTTCTTCTTTCACCTTTGTCATAAGGTTCCTCAGCTCCTCCTCGCTTTCAGCCATCAAAGTGGTATCATCTGCATATCGGAGATTGTTAATGTTTCTCCCAGTGATTTTAACTCTAGCCTTGGCTTCATCAAGCCCAGCATGTCGCATGACGTGTTCTGCGTACAGGTTGAATAGGTAGGGTGAGAGAATACAACCTTGCCGTACTCCTTTCCCAATCTTAAACCAGTCCGTTGTTCTGTGGTCTGTTCTTACTGTTGCTACTTGGTCATTATACAGATTCCTCAGGAGGCAGACAAGATGACTTGGTATCCCCATACCACCAAGAACTTGCCACAGTTTGTTATGATCCACACAGTCAAAGGCTTTAGAATAGTCAATAAAACAGAAATAGATGTTTTTCTGAAACACCCTGACTTTCTCCATTATCCAGCAGATATTGGCAATTTGGTCTCTAGTTCCTCTGCCTCTTCTAAACTCAGCTTGTACATCTGGCAATTCTTGTTCCATGAATTGCTGGAATCTACCTTGCAAGATCTTGAGCATTACCTAACTGGCATGTGAAATAAGTGCCACTGTTCGATAGTTTGAACCGTCTTTAGTGTTTCCCTATTTTGGTATGGTATGAGTTGATCTTTTCCAATCTGTTGGCCATTCTTGTGTTTTCCAAATTTACTGGCATATGGCATGCATCACCTTGACAGCATCATCTTGCAAGATTTTAAACAGTTCAACTGGGATACCGTCATCTCCTGCTGCCTTGTTATTAGCAATGCTTCTTAAGGCCCATTCAACCTCACTCTTCAGGATGTCTGGCTCTAACTCACTGACCATACCATCAAATTTATCCCCGATATTATTATCCTTCCTATACAGATCTTCCGTATATTCTTGCCACCTTTTCTTCGTCTCTTCTGCTTCTGTTAGGTCCTTGCCATCTTTGTTTTTGATCATACCCATTTTTGCCTGGAATTTACCTCTGATGTTTCTGATTTTCTGGAAGAGGTCTCTTGTCCTTCCTATTCTATTATCTTCTTCCACTTCCGCGCATTGCTTGTTTAAAAATAATTCCTGATCTCTTCTGGCTAACCTCTGGAATTTTGCATTTAATTGGGCATATCTCCCCCTATCACTGTTGCCTTTTGCTTTCCTTCTTTCTTGGGCTACTTCTAGTGTCTCAGCAAACAGCCATCTTGCCTTTTTGTTTTTGTTTTTCTTTGGGACGTTTTTTGTTGCCGCCTCCTGAACAATGTTGTGAACTTCTGTCCATAGTTCTTCTGGGACCCTATCTACTAAATCTAGTCCCTTAAATCTATTCTTCACCTCCACTGCATCTTCATTAGGAATATTAGTGAGCTCATATCTAACTGATCTGTGGGTCTTCCCTATTCTCTTGAGTCTGATTCTAAATTGTGCAATAAGAAGTTTGTGATCTGAACTACAGTCAGCTCCAGGTCTTGTTTTTACCAACTGTATAGATGTCCACCATCTTTGGCTACAAAGGATGTAGTCAATCTGATTTCGGTGTCGACCATCTGGTGAAGTCCATGTATAAAGTTGTCTTTTAGGTTGTTGGAAGAGAGTGTTCGTTATGCACAGTGAGTTGTCTTGGCAAAATTCTATCAGCCTATGTCCCGCTTCATTTTGTTCTCCCAGACCATGCTTGCCTATAATTCCAGGTGTCGTTTGACTACCCACCTTAGCATTCCAGTCTCCTGTTATGAAAATAACATCTCTTTTTTGCGTATTGTCCAGTAGGTGCTGTAGATCTTCATAGAACTGATCTGCTTCTGCTTCTTCAGCATCTGTGGTTGGGGCGTATATTTGGATCACTGTGATGTTAAATGGCTTACCCTGCATTCAAATTGAGATCATTCTATCATTTTTGGATTGTATCCAAGCACTGCTTTAGCCCCTTTATTATTAATTATGAAGCCTACTCCATTTCTTCTGTGGCCCTCTTGTCCACAGTAGTAGATCTGGTGGTCATCTGATGTGAAGTGGCCCATTCCAGCCCATTTCAGTTCACTGACACCCAAAATGTCTATATTTAATCTTGACATCTCCCCAGTAACCACATCCAATTTACCCTGGCTCATAGAACTTACATTCCAGGTTCCTATAGTGTGTTGATCTTTAGAACATCGGATTCGTCGTTCACCACCAGCACCGTCGGCTGCTAGCCATCCTTTTGGCTTTGAGCTAGCTGCGTCATCACATCTGAGGCTAGTTGAACTTATCCTCTGTTCCTCCCCAGTAGCATTTTGACCATCTTCCGACCTGGGAGTCCCATCTTCTGATGGTATACCAACATATCTCTGGTTGTACTGATCCATTTAGTTTTCACGGCAAGGATACTGGGGTGGGTTGCTGTTACCTCCCCCAGGGATCGTATTTAGTCTGACCTCTCTGCCATGACCTTCCCGTCCTGGGTGTCCCTTCACGGTTTAGCTCATGGTGTCACTGAGGCGCTCAAGCTCCAGCACTACGACAAAGTAACAATCTCCTTTGCTGGAGAATGGGTGGTGTAGAAATGAAATAATAAACAAACAAACACAGTACTTGGCCAGTACTGATAATGAGGAGGCCTTTCTGCATTTCACATTTGTTTATTTACTCACAACATTCCCACATTTTCAATATCTAATTCACAGAACAATTTGCAGCATAGAAACAAAGATGTAACCAACAGGGAATCTTCAATTAAGGGTGCAATCCTATGCATGTTTAGACAGAAAAAAAGAGTCCTACAACTTCCAGCATTGGCTGGCTGGGGAATGCTGGGAGTTGTAGGACTCTTTTTTTCTGTCTAAACATGTGTAAGATTGTGCCCTAAAACTAAATTAACCCCCCCCCCCAACCACTGTAAAATCAGTTCTGAAACCTTAGCACATCAGTTGAAGTGAACTTATTCTCAAAGGCCTGGAGAACAAAAGGAAAAAGTGACAGGGCCAAACACATCTCCTAAGGGACAGCATTCTTCAATACTGGAAGAAACTGCTGGAAAGGCCCCTTAACAGCTGAGCAGCGAGCCTGTGAGAGTGCTAATTCGAAAGTAGAGGCAGCAGGGGGGGATTAGGCAGGGCTTGGGTACCCACATCAAACAGCTCCAAGGGCCACATGTGGCTTACAGGCCATGGGTTACCAACATGGGGGCTAGAACAGGGGTGGGCAGATTAGGAGTAGAGATGTGAAGGCCCATAAAAAACCCAGAAAAAATGGGGAAAGAGTGGAAAAATATGGTAGTGGAGTGGGGGTGGGAGAGAAAGTTTTTTCTGTTTTTCTGTTTCTCCCCTAGGGTGTTTTGGGAAATCAGGGTGGTGCTGGTTTTTCCCCCTGATTTGTTGCGTTCTCCCCAGTTGTTCTCCCAGGCCTTCACATCTCTAATAATGGAAACAACAAAATGACCCCCCCTCCACACACACACTAAGTCAGTGGAGCCTGGTGGCTGTCACTTCAGTGGGGCTGTGAATCCATTCTGGGTTTTAGTCAGAACCAGCCAGAACATTAAAGGAGCTATTGAAGATGCTGAACCTATTTGGGGGTAGGGGGTAGGGTTAAGCACCTTGGATAGCTGCTTTAGAGTTCTGGCTGGTTCTGACTAAAACCCAGAATGGATTCACAGCCCCATCAAAATAGGAGCCACCAGCCTCCACTGCACTAAAATATACTGCTGAAGTGAAGAAAACTGGGTGTGGATAACCAGGAGTGGATCCTTGTGTGGAAGGACTGTGAGGTCGATGTACATCATTGGTGCTGTTTTCATTTGTTTATTACTAATGCACCCACCTTTAAAAGGTATGCAAAATTTGAAAATGTAAACATGGGATAGTATCCAATGCTAGTTGGACATAGAGTAGACCCATTGAAAAGAATAAGACTTAGGTTAGTCTTATTCATTTCAATGGGTCTACTCTATGTAGGACTTACACTGGATATTACCCCATATTATTCAAAGACATTTCAATGATAGAGCATTTTATACCCTAATGGCATATTCTAAATACAGAAAGTTGCTTATTATGTCTTAAAAACTGCAAAGACAGTCCAGCAATCTGGATTGCAAGAATATATTTTAACAAAGGCTCATCCTCAGATGGTCACTGATGATAGATGAGTGATGCTATCATAGCCATCTCATCCTCTGCCGTCCCCTTCTCCTTTTGCCTTCAATCTTTCCCAACATCAGGGTCTTTTCCAGGGAGTTTTCTCTTCGCATTAGGTGGCCAAAATATTTGAGCTTCAGCTTCAGTATCTGTCCTTCCAATGAGCACTCAGGGTTGATTTCCTTTAGGATGGACTGACTGGACCTCCTTGCAGTCCAGGGGACTCGTAAGAGTCTTCTCCAGCACCACAGTTCAAAAGCATCAATTCTTCGGCACTCAGCCTTCCTTATAGTCCAGCTCTCACAGCCATACATTACTACTGGGAAAACCATAGCTTTGATTATACGAACCTTTGTCGGCAAGGTGATGTCTCTGCTTCTTACTATGCTGTCTAGGTTTGCCATAGCTTTTCTCCCAAGGAGCAAGCGTCTTTTATTTTCATGGCTACAGTCACCATCTGCAGTGATCTTGGAGCCCAAGAAAATAAAATCTGTCATGGCTTCTGTTTCTTCCCCTTCTATATGCCAGCAAGTGATGGGGCCAGATGCCATGATCTTAGTTTGTTTAATGTTGAGTTTCAAATCAGCTTTTGCACTCTCCACTTTCACCCTCAACAAGAGGCTCTTGAGATCCTCTTCGCTTTCTGCCATTAGGGTGGTATTGTCTGCGTATCTGTGGTTGTTGATAATTCTCCCAGCAATCTTAATTCCGACCTGTGATTCATCCAACCTGGCATTTCTCATGATGTACTCTGCATATGATATAAGTTAAATAAGCAGGGTGACAATATGCAGCCTTGTCGTACTCCTTTCCCAATTTTGAACCAATCAGTTGTTCCATGTCCGGTTCTTACTGTTGCTTCTTGACCCTCGTACCGGTTTCTCAGGAGACAGGTAAGGTGGTCTGGTACTCCCATCTCTTTAAGAATTTGCCATGATTTGTTGTGATCCAAACAATCAAAGGCTTTAGCGTAGTCAATGAAGCAGAAATAGATGTTTTTCTGGAATTCTCTTGCTTTCTCCATGATCCAGTGAATATTGGCGATTTGATCTCTAGTTCCTCTGCCTCTTCGAAACCCCGCTTGTACTTCTGGTAGTTCTCGGTTCATATACTGCTGAAGCCTAGTTTGTAGGATTTTGAGCATCACCTTGCTGGCATGTGAAATGAGCGCAATTGTGTGGTAGTTTGAACACTCTTTGGCATTGCCCTTCTTTGGAACTGGAATGTAAACTGACCTTTTCCAGTCTTGTGGCCACTGTTGAGTGTTCCAAATTTGTTGGCATATTGAATGCAGCACTTTAACAGCATCATCTTTTCGGATTTTAAATAGCTCAGCTGGAAGACTGTCATCTCCGCTAGCTTTGTTGTTACTAAAGCTTCCTAAGGCCCACTTGATTTCATTCTCTAGGATGTCTGGCTCAAGTTCAGTGACCGCACTATCATGGCTATCAGGGACATTCAGATCCTTTCTGTATAGTTCTTCTGTGTATTCTTTCCACCTCTTCTTAATCTCATCTGCTTCTGTTAGGTCCCTGCCTTCTTTGTCCTTTATCATGCCCATCTTTGCACAAAACGTTCCCTTGAGATCTCCGATTTCCTTGAAAAGATCTCTAGTCTTTCCCATTCTATTGTTTTCCTTGATTTCTTTGCATTGTTCATTTAAGAAGGCCTTCTTGTCTCTCCTTGCTATTCTCTGGAACTTTGCATTCAGTTGGATATATCTTCCCCTTTCTCCCTTGCTTTTCGCTTCCCTTCTTTCCTCAGCTACTTGTAAAGCCTCATCAGACAGCCACTTTGCTTTCTTGCATTCCTTTTTCTTTGGGATGGATTTAGTTGCTGCCTCCTGAACAATGTTATGGGCCTCCGTCCATAGTTCCTCAGGCGCTCTATCAGGTCTAATCCCTTAAATCTATTAATCACCTCCACTGTATATTCATAAGGGGTATGATTTAGGTCATACCTGAATGGTTTAGTGGTTTTCCCTACGTTCTTCAATTTAAGCCAAAATTTTGCGAAAAGAAGCTTGTGATCTGAGCCACAGTCAGCTCCAGGTCTTGTTTTTACTGACTGTACAGAGCTTCTCCATCTTTGGTTGCAAAGTACATCATTTTGTACATCAAGGCCATGCTTGCCTGTTATCCCAGTTATTTCTTCACTTCCTACTTTAGCATACCAATCCCCTATGATGAAAAGGACATATTTTTTTGGTGTTCGTTCTAGAAGGTGTTGTAGGTCTTCATAGAACCGATCAACCTCAGCTTCTTTAGCCTCAGTGGTTTGGGGACAGACTGGAATTCCTGTGAAGTTGAATGGTTTGCCTTGGATTCGTACTGAGATCATTCTATCATTTTTGAGATTGTACCCCAGTACTGCTTTTCCCAGCCTTTTATTGACTATGAGTACTATTCCATTTCTTCTAAGGGATTCTTGCCCACAGTAGTAGATATGATGGTCACCTGAATTAAATTCACCCATGCTTGTCCATTTTAGTTCGCTGATTCCCAAGATGTCGATGTTTAATTTTGCCATCTCATGTTTGACCACCTCCAGCTTACCTTGATTCATTGATCTGACATTCCAGGTTCCTAAACAATATTGTTCTTTACAGCATCGGACTTTCTTTTCACCACCAGACACATCCACAGCTGAGTGTCCTTTCGGCTTTGGCCCAGCCGCTTCACTCTTTCTGGTGATACTTGGAAATTCCCTCTGCTCTTCCCCAGTAGTATATTGGACACCTTCCGACCTGAGGGGCTCATCTTCCGGCGTCATATCTTTTAGCCTTGTGATACGTTCCATGGGGTTTTCTTGGCAGGAATACTGGAATGGGTTGCCATTTCCTTCTCCAGTGGACCACATTTTGTCAGAACTCTCCGCCATGACCTGTCTGTCTTGGGTGGCCCTGCACGGCATAGCTTATGGCTTCACTGAGTTATGCAAGCCTCTTCACCACAACAAGGCAGTGATCCATGAAGGGGGTGCTTCATAGGACCCACTCTGAATGCCATCTGGAGGGCAATATTTTCTTAAATGGTTGCAAGCTGAAATTTGGGGGTGTGCGATAGTTATTTGTTTATGTAATTATTTATTGCTCCATCTCCCCCAAACCCCCCTTAAAGGAAGAGAGATATTTGCTGCAGAGACATTATTTTTAAAAAACAAAAGCAAGAAAAGCAAAGAGTGGCAAGCAAAATCCCTGAACGTTACATGACTAGCAATCGCTATGCACTACAAATATAATTGCTATAGGTTAGACCAGGCATGTAGAATCTCTTTCAGCCCAAACAGCTGAATTCAATTTCAGAGATGCCTTCAGGGGGCACATTCCAGTGGTGGGCAGGGCCAAAGGCAAAGGGGTGGGCCCAAATCCCCCCAAATAACAGCATATTTAAGGTTAAAGCTCTTACTGCCGGCATGTAAGCCTTAGGAGAGCTGTTTCAACCTTTCAGAATGGGGAAAACCCCCCACAAAAGTTATAAAACTACCAAATGATCAGCAGCTGAGGGAAAGGGGTAAGGGCAAGAGAACAGAACAGGGACTTCTGGTGACCCCCAGGGACTGGATTTGGCTCATAGGCCTGAGGTTCTGCATTTCCAGATTAGACCAATGTTGGCTCAGACTTGATGAAATAATGTTCCTGCCTTCGAACTCTCCTTATTTTTCATGTCTTCTCCACCATGCCAGAAACCACACTGAGTGAACATAGGGTTGTCGGAAAAATATGTTTGTGGGATGGAATCCAACAGGTTTTTCCTAGGCTGGGCCCCTGGACTTCAGTTCAGTTGCTGATTCAGTTCCTGACTGAATCTGCAGTGACTCAGGCACTGCAGTAGCTTTTCTGGGGGGAAGGTTCTGCAATTTGCACAAATTTCTGAGCAATTTGTACAAATTATGGCTGAATTTGTATAAAATATGGCTGAATATGGCTGAATTGGGCACATTTCAGCCAAATTTGCACAATTTACACAAATTATAGCCAAATTTACATAATTTGCACCTATTTGGCTGCATTTTGTGCAAATTGCTCAGAAATTTGCACCAATTGGACAGACATCTGGTTGGAGCCATGGTGTCCAGCAGTGATTTGCGGAGTTCCCCAGGTTACTTATCTCAAACAGCTGGGAAAAGGTTGAGAAACCTTTTATTCTTCCCCTGGAATTAAACGGGGAAGCTTACAGTACCATCCGGATGAAATCTTGGAAGAACAGCTGCTTCTGTGAAGAAACAGAGGGGCTGAAATCTAAGATTAGATGCTGGAGTGTCATCTACTGAATGCTGTTTGAAACTCCTAAACCATTAAGAGACATAAGGACAAACAGCTCCAAATAGCATTTCTGAATTTAAACTACCAGCAGTATCTGAGGACCTGTAATTAAATCTGTGTAAGTGTTTGCTTTTTTTTGTTTCTGCAATTATACCTACTTGTTGTCCTTTTGAAAGTGGAGGATGGCAGTACCAAAGGAAAAGAGGAAAGGCTTGAGAATGCCACCTACCCCCCCCCCCAATTGCTCCCTCAGCAAAGATTTCTAAAAATGCCGGAGATGAAGAGGAGTTGCTTGCTTCGATAAAAACTATGTTTTCTCAGCTACCAGAGCAGTCAAAGAAACTTGAAACAATTCAGGACTCACTTAATGCCCTTCAGGGGGCTGTGGATTTAATTAATATCTCTTTTCAAAAGATGGAAGCAAAGGTTAATGCTCTTGAAGATCGGGTTACTGCTCATGAAACGGCCATCGAAATGTCTCACAATATTTTGTCTACTCAAATATCTCAACTGGAGGCCTTCACACATAGAGCGAATCTACGTATCCTTGGTATTAAAGACATAGCTACTGATATACTGTAGGTCTGGCTGAATTTATGGATAAACTTTTGCATGAGCTATTTGCTTTACCATCTGATTTTTTACTTGATATTGAGCATTCAATATCTGGTTCAATACGTGGCACTAAAGGGACTTTTGGGACTGCTATTGTTCAATTTTCACAAGTCTCCACAAAAAATTATCTTATGCGTCTGGCAAGAGAACGAGGTGAGCTCTGGTGGGGACCAGAAAATGACAAGATTATGCTCTTTTCTGATTATACTAAAGAAATCACAATCATATTCAGCTTGATCACTACCTAAATATGACCAACAATATGATGTCGCTGCAAAAAAGGCAAATGCTATTTTGGGCTGCATTAACAGAAGCATAGTTTCCAAATCCCGGGAAGTACTAGTTCCCCTCTACTCAGCACTGGTTAGGCCTCATCTGGAGTAATGTGTCCAGTTCTGGGCACCACATTTTAAGAAGTATGCAAACAAACTGGAGAGGGTTCAGAGGAGGGCAACGGAGATGATCGGTGGACTGGAAGCAAAGCCCTATGAAGAGAGACTGAAAGAACTGGGCATGTTTAGCCTTGAGATGAGAAGACTGAGGGAAGATATGATAGCACTCTTCAAGTACTTGAAAGGTTGTCACAGAGAGGAAGGCCAGCATCTCTTCTTGATCATCCCAGAGTGCAGGACATGGAATAATGGGCTCAAGTGACAGGAAGCCAGATTCCGGCTGAACATCTGGAAAAACCTCCTGACTGTTAGAGCAATACGACAATGGAACCAATTACCTAGGGAGGTGGTGGGCTCTCCCATACTGGAGGTGTTCAAGGCAAGGCTGGACAGCCATCTGTCAGGGATGCTCTGACTTGGATTCCTGCATTGAGCAGGGGGTTGGACTCGATGGCCTTATAGGCCCCTTCCAACCCTACTATTCTATGATTCTATGAATTGCTGACAGAAGAAGGCAATTCACCAAGGCAAGAAGTCTGGCAAAGCAAATTAACCTGCAATATCATATTAAATATCTGGCTACATTTTGTATTCTTTTTGAAGACCAGATCAAAAGATTTTTGGATCATGATGCGGTGGAATCATTTTTAATTGGTATTAAAACTAAAATAAGGGAACCAACTCTCTCAGCCTTCGGAGTAGGAACTTAGCCATTTTTACTGTTCTTTTGAAGTGTTGTTTGGGCTTTAGCTGATAAGATGTCCAGGCAATATGCCAGAATAAATGTTTGCATATTTTTTTCTTCTTTCACCTTTTTTATGTTATATTGTAATAAAGTGCATATTTATGTATGTGTGTGTACACATATACATATATTTTTAGATATGATATTACTTAAAATATACAAATGATTTGTTCCTGTTTTTATCCTTTTCTTAAACTTTTTCCCTCTCTCCCCTTTTTATATCATCATCATCATCATGGGATTATTATTATTACTATTCCTTGTTGGCTAAACCTTTAATGTTTATTAATATGCATTAACTGAATGGTAATTTATGGCCAATGGAAATGGACTGTTTGCCTCTATTCCTGTGTGATAAAACTGTTTGGATATTTGATTTGTTCTTATTGAAGCTTAATATAATTCTTTTTTCCTTTTCCTTCTTTTGCTATCCTCCCTTTTTTCTTTTTCTTAGAATACTGTAATGTTGGAAACTGAATATACTGATTATATTGTTGGTAGTGTTTATTTCATTTATAAAAATAAAATAAAAATAGATTAAAAAAAATAAAATACATTAGCACCAATTGCAGAACCTTCAAAAATGTGCAAAAAAAGTTCCTGGAGTTTGGGGAACAGCCTGCAGGTCACCTCTTAGACACAAAGCAAGTTGTACACTGTGGACCTCTGTCAAGCCAAAAAAAGAAATGTCCCTACATCATGTCCAGCTTGAAGTAACTAGGTCACCTACAGACAGGAACTCTTCATTCCATTCATCCCTTCAGTTACCCTAGTGGACTCATAACCAACATTTTGGGAATCTGGCATCAATCTGTTTATTTGCAATAAGAAATGCAACATTGTTTGCATCCACCTAATTGTTCCCATGATTGTTTCATTTTGAAAACCTGTTGGTTGGACAACACACAGCACAACCTTAACTCCATTTGATGTTGCATTGTCTGCTGGCTAGGGATGGGAGAGAAATTCATTTGGTTTGCATTTCAGTGTGAACTTACCAAATTCATACTTCCCAAACCTGAATGTGAACCAGAACATGCCAAAATCTGTACTTTTCTGAAGTTTTCTGTACAGCCCCCCTCCTCCAAATGCATACAAAAATGCATACATTTGGGAAACTGCACACAAAAATATGTTCATTTGAAACAGTGTATACCAAAAATGTGAATATTTGGAAAAATGCACACAAAATCAAAATTCACTGGAATGGGTACATTTGAAAAAGTGCTTGCAAAAAGGTGTACATCTGAAAAAAATGTGTAAAAAACATGCATATACGGAAAAATTGTAAACATATGTACAGATTTTCATGTAATCATAAAAACTGTTGCAATCCAATGCAGAAATGGGGTGGAACAAATTCAGTAATGGAAAAATTAGACCTTGAGCAAAACTGAGCTTGACAGATTTGCCCAGTCCTACTGTTTAAGCTCATCGGCAAGTAATGCATGATGCTACATGACAATAATTCCCCAACCCACGTAAGTGGCATCCACTTAACATTTAAGTGAGAGAGCAGCACACTGCAGAGATCTGGAGCCAGACTAAAATTGTCAGTTAAATAAAACGGACCTGAAAATGATCAAGAGGGAAAAAAACACCTTGTATTCCCAGAAAAGGCCTGAAAGCGTTAAGGTGGGCAATGCAGCATTTTGTGGATAGGGCTATGCAATATAGACTCCCCAGTGATTTGTTGTGGCCATATAGTCTATGGTTTCAATGTGATGAGAGGTGAATATAGCCAGTGGAGGCTGGTGGCTCCGATTTTGGAGGGGCTGTAAATCCATTCTGGGTTTCAGTCAGAACCAGCCAGAACTCTAAAGGTGCAGAACCTATTTTGGGGATAGGGTTAAGCATCTTCAATAGCTCCTTTAGCATTCTGCCTGGTTCCGAGTGAAACCCAAAATGGGTTCACTCAGCCCCACCAAAATCAGAGCCACCAGCCTCCACTGAATATAGTCCTATCAGACCTTTTATAGGGGAGAGATAGAAAAGCCTTATTTTGCACAGCAGAAATATACATTAAAGCTGCAACTCTATACCCTCTTACAGAGCAGTAAGCCCCCTTGAATACAATAGAATTTACTTCTGAGTAGACATGCCTCAGTGACTTAGTGCATAGAAGAGCATTTTCCCAGACTATGAAGCAGCCATTTAGCTTTCCCCAATGCCTAGGTTGTACGAGACCTGATGAGAAATAAAGATAATGACCAAATGGTAGAGTCTGAGCCTCTGTTCAGATTCAGGATGTCAGTGAATTAATTGCTTAGAAGTCTCTCTCCCTCTCCACTGTGCCAGCAGGGGTGTGCCTCTGTTCAGTTTAATTGGACAAGTTAGCAGTTCCCAGGGCTTGCAAGCAAAAAAAGGAAAACCGTAATCAGTGCTAACGGAATCCTAATTATCTCCAATTTGAAACTGACTGCCAGGTGTTCAGAGGTGAAGAGAAAATAGAGTACGAGTAATATCATATGGCTTAGTGTGAATTGGTTTCTTTCATCTTCTTCTCCAACCTGATTTTCCCCCATTCTGCATTGTAAAGGGTACAAGGTTTTAAGTCTCCCTCTATTTCTCAGCCTCAGGTTTACAGATTTACACAAACCTTCTCACTCTCGAACGTTGACACTGCTTTGCACTGAAGCCATGCCACTTATGTAATGCCTACTGTGCCAGCAGCATCTGGGCTGGATGTGCCTGATCTTGTCTGAACTCGGAAGCAAAGCAGGGTCAGCCCTGGTTAGTGCTTGGATGGGAGACTGCCTGGGTATCAGGCTTCCTGCACTGAGCAGGGGGTTGGACTCGATGGTCTTGTAGGCCCCTTCCAACCCTAGGATGCTGTGATTCTATGATCTGTCCGTACACAGGAGGGGGAGGCCTTAGGCCTGCAGGCCAAATCTATACATGCTGGCTTTGGAAAATCCAAAGGTTTACAGCCTCATCATATGTGTGCTTACGTAGATGTAAAAAGTCCAAGTGTGCTTTCAGACAGAGGGCTGCTATCACTTCCAATGAGAAGGCACTGTGCAGCTATTCTGTCTTTTTCTCCTTAACAGATTTTCTGCAGTGGGAGGAAAGACAGAAGAAGCAGTGGGAAAACACAGGAGGGTTACAAAGGAAAGACACTGTCATCTGGACAAGGATGGATAACTCTGTCAATTTCAGTTTCTCTCAGTTTCTCATTTTTGTCAGTTTTAAGTTCAGTTCATGCCAAACATTGAGGTTTTTTTTTTTTTTTTTAAACACAGTTTCCATGAAAATTCATACACCTTTTTTGTGTGCATTTATCCCCCAAATGCAGAAATTTTTGTATGCAATTTTGCCCAATATACATATTTTTGCAAGCAATTTTATGAATATACCATATTTATAACATTATTTTCACTAATATATCTATTCTTGTGTGCACATTTCCCTAATATACACATTTATCTATGCAGGTTTTGACTGGAGAACTCCATCATAAAATCTGAATTTTGAAGGATACATTTTTGAAATTTTGAGTTTCAGTCCACGTATTTGTTTGAAAGTGCAAACCTAGGTAAGTTCACATTAAAGTGAGAACCAAACAAATTTCTCCTCATCCCTAATCTGAACACCCCCCTGCCCCCAAGATTCTATGAATGAGAGAGGACAATAAAAGCACCCAGAAGACAGAATAAGGACCTGCAGAGGTGGGGGTGGGGATAGAAATTCTATACATACTCAATAGGGAGTGTGTACAGAATTAGTTTCTCTGCATCCTCACACCGTTTGTTCAGTCTCTGCCCCCTGCCCATACTGCTTGGCCAATAACTGAAGTAAAGAACTCCAGGGTTGATATGTCAATATTTCCATTCATTCAGATCATATACCAAAGTGCATCCCAGTGTCAGGACCTGGCCAGGGCTGTGGCCAGCCATACCTGCATCTAGGCTTAGAGGGTGGAGGGAACAGGAAGGGAAGCAGGAGTCTGACATTCAGAGGATATTGCTCTTCTAACAAGGGAAGGGCAGAATGTTTAGGTCCTAGTCATTGGACCTGGCCAATCCAGAGGTTTTTTGTCTATCAATTACAAAAATCAATGTGGCACACCCGTTTTCTTACCAAACATAGAGAGCAATACTATGCCCCCCTAGACAGTGTCTGGGGGTCATGGGATAGTTCAGATAGTTCAGATTTCTGGATCTGAGGTCGGAGCCAGCACTCCAACCTCGGACCCAGGAGTTCGAGCTTCCCGCCCCCTCCCCTCCTCCTTGCAGCCAGCATGGACAGAGCCACGTGAACTCACAGAAGTGGACTTGGAGGGGCATTCCTGTAGGTGGGGAGGAGAGGAGAATGGGGAGGTTACTGTACGAGGAATCCTCCAGCCTCCCTGGCCTCCTCCTTCCCTCCTGTTCCCTGAAGCCTCAGTTAGACAGGTGAAAAAGCCCATCCTGCTGAAATGCAGAGCTGGAGGAGCGTGGAGGCAAAGATCGCCTCTGCTGCACTCCTCGCTCTCCCCTGGATCATAGAATCATAGAATAGTAGGGTTGGAAGGGGCCTACAAGGCCATCGAGTCAAACCTCCTGCTCAATGCAAGAATGCAAGTCAGAGCATCCCTGACAAATGGCTGTCCAGCCTCATCTTGAATGCCTAGGTAGTTGGTTCCATTGTTGTATTGCTCTAACAGTCAGGACATTTTTCCTGATGTTCAGCTGGCATCTGGCTTCCTATAACACGAGCCCATTATTCCGTGTCCTGCACTCTGGGATAATCGAGAAGAGATCCTGGCCTTCCTCTCTGTGACAACCTTTCAAGTACTTGAAGAGTGCTATCCTATCTCCCCTCAGTCTTCTCTTCTCAAGGCTAAACATGCCCAGTTCTTTCAGTCTCTCTTCATAGGGCTTTGTTTCTAGTCCCCTGCTTAAAATGTGGTGCCCAGAACTGGACACAGTACTCCAGATGAGGCTTAACCTGTGCTGAGTAGAGGGGAACTAGTACTTCCCAGGATTTGGAAGCTATGCTTCTATTAATGCAGCCCCAAATGGAATTTGCCTTTTTTGCAGTCACATCACATTGCTGGCTCATATTCAGCTTGTGATCTACAACAATTCCAAAATCTTTCTCGCTTGTCGTGTTGTTGAGCCACGTATCCCCCATCTTGTAACTGTGTATTTGCTTTCCTTTTCCTAGTTGCAGAACTTGGCATTTCTCCCTATTAAATGTCATTCTGTTGTTTTCAGCCCAGTGCTCCAGTCTATCAAGATCACTTTGAATTTTGTTTCTGTCTTCCAAAGTATTAGCTATCCCGCCCAATTTTGTGTCATCTGCAAATTTGATCAGCATTCCCTGCACCTCCTCCTCCAAGTCATTAATAAAAATGTTGAAGAGCACTGGGCCCAGGACTGAGCCCTGCAGTACCCCACTTGTTACCTCTCCTCAGTTTGAGAAGGTCCCATTGATAAGCACTCTTTGAGTCCGATTCTGTAGCCAACTCTGGATCTACTGGATCATTGTTTCATCTAGCCCACTTTGAGCTAGTTTGCTCATCAGGATATCAATCATGGGGCACTTTGTTGAAAGCTTTGCTGAAGTCGAGGTATATTATGCTACAGCATTCCCACGGTCCGCAAGGGAGGTTACTTGATCAAAAAATGAGATCAGATTCGTCTGGCAGGATTTGTTCTTGACAAATCCATGTTGGCTTTGAGTAATCACTGCATTGTTTTCAAGGTGCTTACAGATGGATTGCTTTATAATCTGCTCCAGAATTTTCCCAGGGATTGATGTCAGACTGACAGGTCTCATCCTCAAGTACCTGGAATCGGTTCCACAGCTCCACTGCTTCCACTTGTGCATAGTGGCATCTAGTTCTTCTTCTCCTAGCTGTCACCCTTTTCCAAGGAGTATCCTCTACTGCATTTTTCCTCACCTCAGCTTTTCCCACTTCTGCCTCAGCTTGCTGTTGCTCTTCAAGCTTCTGGTCTTCACTTTGCTGCTGTAGTTCCACCTTTCTGTCCAAGAACTCTTCATGTTCTCTTATTCCCTGGAGGGTTGACAGTCACCACTCCTGTCCACTTACTTTTTCTTCTAGCAGCGTGATCAACTTGCACTTGTTGCAGGTGTCGGCCATGTTGTTCTCAGGCAAGAAAACAAACATTGCACACACCTTGCAGGTCACCACCACTGGAGAGTCTTGTCCTTCCATAGCCTCTTTTCCCTTTTTGTGTCTAGCTTTGTGATTGTTCTAGACTAGGCTGTGCCTGCTTCTCTACTCACTGGAGGATGGCCAAAAGCCTCCAACCTTGGCAGCTCACACCCATCCCCATAGGACTGCGCCCTTAGTCTCAAGCCCTGAAGTCCCTGACAGCCAAAAATCAACACTGCTTCATACTGTCATGCATAAAGGTCATGCTCTATTATTTGACTGTATTTATATATCCTGAGCTCTTGCAAAGGCAACACTTTAAATTGGTAGCTGTCTAGCAGTTCAAATTGAGCAAAATGTATCTAAGGGTGGTGTTTTGTTTTTTGCAAAGGAACCAAGGTCTTGTAAAAACTCTCTGGTGTGATCTAACTGCAGTGGTATTGCAAGGCCTATACAATAAGTTGCATCATTGCTAAGCTTGTTTGGTGAGAGCCAAGCTCAGCTCTTTCAAGGCATTCAGTGCACATGCAAGGTAATCTGCTTATAAAGCAAGATCTACCCTTGGGCAATGTGGTGAACACATATTCCTAGCTATCAGGAAGGGCCAACATTTTATTCAGGAATTTGGTGCCAGCATTAAAAGTTGGATAGCCAATCAATCTTCTGATAAGGCTTTAAAAGTTTTATCAGAAGATTGTATTCCGCCCCTCCCCCCTGTCCCAGAGCAGTTTTGGAAAACTGCTACTCATGACAGCTGAACTTAATTGTGGGGAATGAAAGGTTAGAAAACCTAAGCAAAAGTAGAATATTTTGTGACTTTATGCATCAGTTATGCTTGGGCTTGGAACAGTAAATAATGGTGCTGGATCAGGTGTGTTATTAAAGTTTATTAAAGTTACAGTGGATGCCCAAACTCTGGTGAGTGTTAACATTTGTATGTGTATGCTGATAATCCAAGATAAATTCCATACATTTCCCCATTGTTTAAGCATACACTCGTGAATGCTGACAACCACATAATTGGTGCTACTCACTGATGTATCTCTGACTTTCTGGACATTTCAAAAAAGCTTTCCAGACTGTCAACACTGCCATTCCCCGAAAGATAGGCACAAACCCGGATAACTCCAGAATTAAGAGAAACCCTCAGCATTACTGGGATGTATACATTCCCCACTAGGGATGTGGGAAGCTGGAAATTTCATTCTGTTCAAGCCCAATGGGATCCCGCAGCGTTTCCATTCCAGTACACGGTGGCAGACGGTAGTTGATTTTTCCCCCAATTCTGGAAATATTTTGTACTTTGGGTGTGTGTGAGACCACCATTTGCGCAAATCATAATTTTCACACATTTTTAAATTTGTGGATCTTGAAATTAGTGTAAATGGGGTCATAATTTTTTAAATTGGTGACCTAATGCAACTGCACATGATCAGCAGTCTGCTTGTCCGCCATGCAGTGCATATTCCCCTCTTGTCGATATCCTTGACAGTTTCATCCTCTCCACACACTACTTCATTCTGTACTTGTCAAAGTTTCATCCTCCACTTTGACACTTCCTGAGCAAAGGGGCGGGGGTAGGGGGAACGGAACAAAATCTGCAGGGCTAAAGCAGAAAAATCTATTGTGTTTTCACCTCCCAAACAGAATTCTCATACATCCCTACTCCCCATAGATGCTGGCATGGCATTTGCATGATTTAAAACACCATAAAGCATTCTGTACATGCAAAGTGCAATCATAATAAAAACAATTGGAATCAAAAACTAAAAATCCACTGGATTTTTTTATTTTTGTTTTGTAGATAAAGGAAAGCCTTGTGAGCTTGGAAGTTTGTGGTGTACTCTGTTAAAACAGGCCAATTGAAAACAATCCCCTTCTTCTCTTAGAATCAACATAGGAATGGTTCCTCTGTTGCTTGTCATTTTATGGCATTCCCCAGCAGATGTCACTATTGCCACTTCTAACACAAGCAGCAGTATGTTTAATTTTGTTTCTTAACACCAGGCCAGAAAATTGTCCTCATTGATTATTGCTTAATCTAACTTGCCCTAATTGGCAGTAACTGATATTAGAGATCTCCTGGTGACTTGCTACTTATTTATTTATTTATATTTATTTATTTATTTATTTATATTTATTTATTTATTTCATTTCTATACTGCCCAATAGCTGAAGCTCTCTGGGCTGTTCACAAGAATTAAAACCAAACAACACACAATAAAACAATTTAGAATATATAGAACATTAAAACCACAATATAACAATACAACCACAATAAAACCTAGCAGC
Source organism: Heloderma suspectum (assembly GCF_057233095.1). Taxonomy (NCBI): domain Eukaryota; kingdom Metazoa; phylum Chordata; class Lepidosauria; order Squamata; family Helodermatidae; genus Heloderma; species Heloderma suspectum. The sequence continues at coordinate 37,802,110 of NC_139460.1, read as the reverse complement.
AGTGCAGGAGTTTAAAATACAAATTTTTAAAACAGCAAAGCTAAAAGTTTAGAAAGCTAAAATGCTAAAATGCCTGGGAAAATAAAAAGGTCTTCACCTGGCGCTGAAAGCTACATGAAATGACCAATGTATTTTAATGTCTACTCATTCACATCACCTAGTCTGCCATCACATCGAGCATTTTCAGCACCAAGGCCAGTGCACAACATTTTTGCTCCCAGCAAAATTGATATTTACACTATATGTCAATTGGCATTACATATGCATATCCAAGTTTAGAGTATGACCCTTGCTAATTAGTCTTCTAATTAATAACAAATTAACAGACAGATGTCTATGAGCATGATAATCTTTCACTTTATAAATGACTGTGCCAGAAATACAGCTTTTATTTCCCTTCAATCTCTGAGTTTTTATGAATGAGATAATAGTAAAAACCTCTTTTGTATAATTTGTTATTTGGCTGGCTAAACAATCTGCAAATATAGATCACTCAGAATGTTAGCTCTCCTTTAGTTTTAAAACCATTTCACCTGTTTTCCTCTCCTGGAGTATTTATACCACTATCATAGATCAAATGCAAACATAAAGTTGGCATGCTACTTAAGTTATTAATGGCTGCCACAGGAAGTGACAAATTAAGGCTATATGCACAATCTGAAGCCTGCTTCTTGGTATGATTGTACTACTATGGAACATTTATTTACATGACTGATCTTATTCTCTTTTAGCACAATACATCATTGACTGTACATTCAAATATATGTGATGAGATGACTATGCATAGAAAGAACTAGCATTAATCATTCTGGTGCTTGTAGCAAAAATATTTAAATACCCACTCTGGATTGGAAAGTAGATCCTGGGGTACCCAAGTGTGGTGGCTGCTTCTCTGCAATCCCACCTGGTCCTGCACATCTTGCTGATGTGGCCTCCTTCACCTACCCTCAGTAACCTTAATTGGGATCTAGAGTTCTAGCGTTTAGCCCAGTGATTTGACATCACCTGTGCCTGTGTTGAACAGACTAGGTACTATTCTTATCTGAGCTCATTGGACCTGCTTAATATTCCTTGACAGTTGTCTGGCACTTTCTTGCCTGCCTCTAGTAACAGGACATTCACCATGTTTTTCCTGTTTTCAGTTCTTGAGCATCACAAAAGCCCGAACCAAAGCAGTACTGGAAAGGGAAAACTCTTCCATCTGCTGCTGAATCAGCAGTGATGCCCTAGGTTTACCTAAAGGAAATGCCACAACAGTTTGACAACTTACACATGTTCTACTTATATATAGGTAATTGCGTGCGATGATCACATATGTTGATTTTTCACTGGGCAGTATCCTATTGGACACTGGTGCTAACATACATTACATCATGCTAGTGTAAGGGATGTCTAGTGCAACGCCAGTAGCGTTATCTGGTGCGATGGGTTTTCTGAGGGGTCCTGTCTTGGCAATTAATGCTATTGGTGTTGTGCTAGAGGTCCCTTATGCTAGCACAATGTAATTTACATTAGCACTTGTATCCAACTGGATACTGCTCACTGAGTGTACACACACTGGGAAGCCATGTGCGATTTGGCTTCCTAGCATAGGTATGTGCAGCAAAATCACAGCACAGGTCATTACAAAGCACTGAAAAGCAATAGTCATACATCACTATCTACATGTAGGCATTATCATGGAAGTGCGTTCTATGTAGGAACAGTGTAAGATATTCAACAGCTTAAGTGTGCAAATTATCAAAGAGAGCAGTAGAGGGTGGCCCAGTAATGGTATTCTTGGCATGGCATGGTCAAATACATCCTTGAGATCTTTTAAGAGAATTATCTTTAGGCATTATCATCCCAAAAGAAGAAAATGTTAGGATCACTAATACTGATTGCTCTAGAAGATGATTCACTTCAAAGCACATCTGGCTTTTGGATCAATTCTCATGCTGACTAAAATGAGTTTTTCAGTACCATTTTGAAGTCTCTCTCTCTCTCTCTCTTGTTGTGGTTACTGTTAGATGAATGGAAATGTGCACAAAAACTGGCTGCTGTGCATGTTCACCTGATGGTGTGGCATACACAAATTAACAGCACAGAGAGAGAATTCTGCATATTACCCAGACAAATGATATCAGGGAATATGCAAAATGTCCAACTATCAACAGGGCTTTCTGCATTTGGAGACTATTCCCACATGGACAATGTACACAATACCTTGTTCATCCTCCTAATATGTGCACATTATCAATGGTGCCCAGTTTTGGAGCCTTAATGCCTGGCATGCTTATAGCAGACAATGAAAACATAGAGTTCAGACATGGCTGTTAAGATGCTATGATAATCTTCTCTCATTTTCTCCTACTTTAAGAACTTGAAACAACTCAAGTTATTTCCATACGAATTCCTTCAAGATTTGGGCGGATCTGGCATGCATCCAATGCATTCCAATGCACATGGGAAGTGCATTGTTCACACTGTGCCGTGCGCCCACCTTACACTGAAGACAGCGCTGGGGATGCAATATTGGAGCCAGATGGGTGGCAGTATCTGATGTTGTCCTGATCAATATTGTTCCTTTCTAGACTGAAAAAATTACCTTTCAGCTTCTGGCAACATAGTGCTGACACAGCCCAATCTTTACACCCACATTAATATGTCTCTTCTCTCCCCTCTGCAATTATCAAAAGGCTGTGATTTCTCAGAGGCTACTCGGCAACGTGAGGAAATAATGCTGTGTGGTTTTAAGTACCACCAAGAACACGGGGAACATGGACAGCAAAAGAGGGCTCACCTTCTGAAAGAAATACTGCGTTGTTATTACAAAGACTTCAAAGCCGCAGCTGGTTCTCTTCAATTCCTCCTGGATACAGCTGAGTTTCCTGGCCTGTTCTTCACACTTTTCCTTCATTTGCTGTATGAACTGCCGCTCAGCCTCTCGAGTCTGCAAATCTGGCTTTGGAGAAAATCCATTCCTTGGAACAGATGACCTCTGTTTAGGATATCCTGCAATAAAAAATCCCCAAGGCTGTAATCAGCTACTTTATATGTATGGTCACAGCTTTTTGCAGTCATAAGGCTCTTGGGACTTGCTTTTTTCTACAGAGAAATTCAGTGTGAGCCCATCCTTTTTTCCAAAGAGAGAGAGAGAGAGAGAGAGAGAGAGAGAGAGAAAAGGCAACAGTCCACCACAACAAAACATAATTCTCATGGGGGAGATGGGAGGGGAAAGGAATCCTACAGCGGTGGTGTAGTGGCAAATTCTGAAGTGCAGGTGCTCAGCATGACAATCTCGATAGAGACACCTCCAAGGAGAGTCCAAAAAGGCAGATCATCAGGAAACAGAACAAGTCTTTTGTACAGCTGATGAGTCTTCATTGCCCATTCAAGGCCAAGCCACCCCAATATACTTTTCATTACCTTGAGTGCCATTTTTTGAGCTGTACCAAGTGGCATTTTTTGGTAGAAAGGCAGTGTACAAATCATATAGATAGACAGACAGACAGATAAAATTACAACAAGGATAGCTCAGGAGAATATATTATTGCTAGGAAAACCCATTCATCCCCCAGCTACTGTGAGAACTGCAGCTAAGCTAAGAGGAGCAGAGAAGTCCGAGGGGAGTGGCAGATGACATCACCATCTCCCCCAATCCTAGTGCATCCTAGTGCTTCGGCCCTGCGAGCTTTGTTTCTGCGACAACAGTGCCCGTATGGCATGGCTGTAAGCATATAATGCAACTGTTTTATGGATCTTCTAGTGTATATTAAGTCCATTTTATACTCTCCAGATTACTGTTTTGTACCTGTGCTCTCATGTTTTTGTACATTTATAACTTCAACAAGCTAAAAATATTATTTGAGAAAATGAGCCCCCCAAATTACTTAAATGTTCAGTGGCTATGAGTTATGATGGCTATGTATTATTTCAAGGATCAGAGGCAGTGTGCCTCTGCATACCAGTTGCTGGAGAATATGTGCAGGAGGGTCCTGATGCCCTCATGTGGCTTGTGGGTTTCCCATAGACATCTGGTTCGGGATGTCATGAGAATCCAGTTGGGGCTCAAGGCTTGGTGATTTCTTGTCGGCTTGGCCAACAATGCCAGTCCGTGGATCCTCATGTGTGCCTGACTCAGTGCATGCTGAGTCACACAAGTGTGGGGATCCTCTCATCCAGAGAGTTGCCATTTTGACTCATAAATAGCCCCATTTATGCAAAATTACAGGCGTAAATGGTCTAAATAGACCATTTATGCTTGTAATTTTGGGTAAATGGGGCTATTTCTGGCCGCCATTTTATGCAAATGGAGACTTATGTAAATAGCAGAGCTGCCATTTTTACACAGAATGGTGGCTTGCGGGATGTGGGGGTGCTGCGTGGTGCTCGCCTGTGGACTGTCTGGCCGCTTGTGCAGTGCGCTGACCAGGGGCGGGTGACTGGTGGGGGTTGGGTGAGTGGTGCACGAGGCAGCTCCAGTGAGTTCACCCATCCCTGCATCTGGTTGGCCTCAGTGGGAACAGACTGCTGGACTAGGTGGGCCTTTGGTCTGTTATAGGGATGTACGAAAGTTCCACCACGGATCTCGGGGAGGCCGAATGCCAGCGCATTCGGCCCCCTGAAATCAGTGGTGGAATGGCCTGCCACCCCCCCACCCCCCCGGGATGAGACTTACCTTGGGCGGATCTTCCTGGTGGCGGTGGCTGCGGCGGCGGCTCCGGAGGTGGTGCGGCGGCGGCAGCCATTTCCAGTTAAAAAAAAAAAAAAGTGATAGGCTACGTAAAGATTTACGTAGCCTATCACGGCTAGGTTTTTTAAAAAAACCGTGATAGGCTACATAAATGTTTATGTAGCCTATCACGTCTGTCTTAAAAAAACACAAAAAAACCACGTGCGTACGCAAATGGCGGCGGCCATGGCTGCCGCCATTTGCGTTCCTTAGTTTGGCACGTCTTAGTCTACGTAAACATTTACGTAGACTAAGACGGCGAACATAAGGGGAACGCAAAAAGTGCAGACGCTACGCTATTTGCGTTCCCCTTATTTTCGCCATCTTAGTCTACGAAAATGTTTACGTAGACTAAGACGTGCCAAAATAAGGAACGCAAATGGCGGCCATTTGCATACGCGCGTGTTTCTGTTTTTTTTAAGTCAGACGTGATAGGCTATGTAAACATTTATGTAGCCTATCACGGCTGACTGCAGGGACGCAAACGGCGGCTTCTACGGCCACCGTCATTTGCATCCCTGATAGCCAGCGGCTGGATGTCCGGCTGCTGGCGGAGCCGGCCGGCGGCTCCGCAGAATCACTGTGGAGCGCAGCCGGCCGGCCAGGATTCCGGGGGGGGGGAGGAATGGAGAGCCTCCCCCCCGTCCAGGATTCCGGGGGGAGGGATGGAGCGCCTCCCCCCCCACCATCAGCATAATCCCTGAAAGGTAAGTGATTTTCGTACATCCCTAGTCTGTTATGTTCTGATGCTCTTACCTTGTCCTTGAATGAAATACAGTTGAACCTCCATTGCTAGTACCTGAAGCCCAGTTCTCACATTCAGTCTTCCCATGCCACAGTCAACAACATATAATGTGTTCATTTTTTAGATGACTGGTCAACGTTTCTCAGGGAACTGTATTTTTGGTCACAGTTCCTCAGGGAAACACTTTCATAGTTCATGATGCTGGTAAGCAGGAGGACACTAAGAGCAGTATGCAATGTTAGTCCTACATAAAGTTGACCCATTGAAATGAATGAGACTTGAGTTAGCTAACTTAAGTCCCATTCATTTAAATGGGTCTACTCTGTGTAGGCTTAACATTGCATACTACCCTAAGGACCAATGCATATGGCCAGAATCTGGATGTCACATGAATTCCAGTCCATGTGGCCCTAAAAGAAAATGTATCCCTTTTAGGAGGGCTATGGAGCTGGGCAGAGGCTTTGTCTAAGGCAATCCAGAAGCAAAGGGCCTGAGGAGAGGATTGTTAGAGCTGTGAGGGATGCCCTCTCCACTCCACTCTTAAGCCGGTGGAGGTTCAAAGTAGGATGGCCACTTATGCAGTGCCCAAAATCATCAAAAAAAAAAAAGGATCAAAGATTTGCACAAATTTTGCACATACTAATTGAGATATACAGATGCAAATTTAGAAACAGGTACTACAATTTAAGTAGAAATACAATATATCTCACCACAGTGTGGAAGACTATCAGCAGGTGACCTGTGTGCCTGCTCTCAATCTGCTTTCCAGGCGCTAACTGTTGATGGGCAACTTCATGGCCCCTGCTACTGTATTCTTAGTCTTTTTTTTTTTTTTAAAAAAAACTGACTGGGACTGGACAGCCCTCCATGCAGAGGATGTCTTCAAACAGAGGACTCTCCTCTGACAGCCCTTCTAACAGATGTCTGTCCACTGTAAAACAGAGCACACAGCCAGCCTGGTCCAGAGGAAGGAAGTCCCAGCCCTCTAATGCCAAAAGGCACCTGTGTGGCTCAGGGAACTGCACTAGAGTGAACAGCAGAGTTAAAACTCCTGCCCCTTCCTTCCATGCCCCCTTGGCACAGGAGTCCCAAACTTTGTTCCAGCTAGAGTCCTTCCCTCAGACTAAGGCTGCTGCCCAATGACAGTGTATTTGCAAGCCCTCCTTCGAGTTGAAGAACCTAGAAGATACATTCCAGATGTAGAAAGAACATCGTGGGCCTTGTAAAAAGAACAAGAGGATTATTCAGGCTGTCAAAGTCAAGGGTAATTTCACAGAAGTAGCATCTGGAAAGAATTGCTTCAGAAACTCAGCTCTGGGATTCCTAAGAGACACTTATTAAGACACTTATTTCCCAGGTTATTATCCTAGAGTGGAACTTAAACCATCGATGCATTCATATTTTAAAATCAACTCTGCCACAGACTCATCCGCCCCACAATCCCTTCAGTAGCAAGCGACAGCTAAACCAGCCCACAAGATCTCCCCTCTTCAAAGACTTTCATGTTCAGACATGAAAGGTGTCGCTGTGAGAACATAATGCTGACATTTTAAGGTGACACTTCATTTTAATTTAACGGAGTACCACATCAGGTGGCAGCTCCTGATGCTGTCACTATGAACGCTGCCAAGAGAGAGAGGGACAGAGATTCAGAGAGGAAGACAGACAGACAGAGAACTCTACAAAGACAGCAGCCTTGAGCAAAAGTAATAGCCCATAGGCAAGTGGATGGGTTGTTGCTACTGGCTTGCCTACCTTGTAGGGATGTCAGAGAAATCTACAATGTAACCAAATGCATTCAGATTTTTATGAATCTGATCAACAGATTCCACAGTGAACCAGCCTTTCTCCTCCTGTCAGGCGAATTCCACAGACTGGTAGGCCATTTTTCTAACTTTCCTGAATTTTGCACAAATTTGTCATAGAAAAATACACATTAAAAAAAAAAACAACGGCCAAAAATGTGCATTTCCCCCATAGGCTGAAGCATGAAAATATGCATTTGGGGGGAATTTGCACATTTTTGCACATGTGAATTTGCTCAAAGTTGTGCAAATTTGGAAACAAAAAAATCCGATTCCCTTGATGGGTGGACGACGGAGTGAAATGTGCCTGACAATCCATGAAACACAGATGGAACAGATTTTACACAATCCATACATCCCTACTACCTTGGAATCAATTTTCATGGTTTCAGAAAGGGAATAGTCTGTGCATCAACTCTCTATGGGAGAGCTAGTTCCAAAACTCCAAAGTGGAAGTTTTCTATCATCTCCCTGGAAAGCACTAAGCTAGTCACCCATGCTTTCCATAGGGCTGTTTCACAGCCTCCTCTCAAACATCTAACCCAGCACAGCCATGTCCTCTTTCTCATCATCACCATTGTCTGGGCCAGAGCGAGGGGCAGGTGAACAAGCAGGTTGCAATGGCGAAGAGGAGGAGCAACTCCAGGGGCTTCTTGTCAGTCGGCCCCTGCACAGGTATGGGCCCTCAGTCAGTGCCCAACCATGCCCACCCTTGATGCTGGCCCTCACTGGAATCACTGGCTGTTCTAATTAAGTTGTGGGGTCAGGGCCAGCCCAAGACATTTTGGTCCTGGGGGCAAAAAATCCAATTGATCCCCCCCACCCACTAATTAATATGGGGGTGCAATCCATTGTGAAGCTGTCCTGTGCAAACCTCTCTGAAATGGATGGGAGCTCCTCAAGAGCACTACCATGTTAGTGCCTAGTTCATGTTCATTCCAATGGGGTTTGCGAAAGAGAACCTCTCAGTGGATTGTACGTCATGGCTCAGAATCTAGGGTCTTCCATGCTATGACAGCCAAAGTCCATTGTCTGGAGAAGCCACTTCACCTTGCTTCATGGTACCACCACCTCTGCGTGGGGCATACTGTCTGGGCATTTGTGATCAAGGGATGATCCTTACTTTTGCACTCAGATCGGCATACCTGTGTGAAGAAATCTTAAGTCAGAATCAGCCCTCAGAAATCACACATGACAAAGTAATGATACAATGGTCCTATTTGGGTGTTCAAGCTTCATGTGTTCTTCCTTGTGTGTCGGGGAGAGTGGGATGCATTTGCATCACATTCCTGATGCTCTGGCCCCACTTCCCTCCATGCATTGGGGATGAACTTCCAAAGCTGGTGTGCCAAACTGCACCTGTTCCTAGAGAAGTCTGATTTGGCCACAGTCACACATGCCTTAGTTTGGACTTCCATAATGTGCTCGACATGGTTCTGGCCTTGAAAACTGTTCAGAAACTTCAGCTCATCTGGAATGCTGCAGCAAGCTCCCTTGTTACAAAAGCTTCACTGGCTACCAGTCTGTTTCTGGGCACAATTCAATGTGATGTTTATGGTCTATACATCTTGGGACCAGGCTGCCGGAAAGACCGCCTTCTTCCTTATAAGCCTGCCCAGGTTTTAAGTTCTTCTAGGGAGTCCCATCTCATGGTACCATGGCCATCAGAGGCATGTGTAGTGGAGATACAAGAGAGGGCCTTCTTAGTGGCTGCTCCCAGGCTCTGGAACTCCCTGCCAAGGGAGGCGAGATTGGCCTCCTTTCTGTTGTCCTTCTACCAACAGGCAAAGGCATTTTTATCCAGTCAGGCCTTTGGTATATAAGCTGTTCTGTTGTGGAAGGGTTAATAATTGTTTGGGTGCTGTTTATTGATTATATTGTGTGTGGGTCTCTATATTAAAGAAAAAACCCACAGTCTTACCAAGCTATCTTTGTTGTGGAGTCTTTCCACATTTACCAAGGGTTCCTTCGGATGGTGACCAACAGCAAGCACGTGATTGCTGAGAGGGGAAGTGTTCAATTGTCAATGCTCCATAGTGTTCAATGAAACAGTGCCATCTCGTGGCTGTTTAATAGTGCAATGGCCAACTTTACACACTGGGGAAAACCCATGATAAATTTAAATACTTCATTATCTCTGGATCTTTTCAAGGCAAAATAATTGGGAAATACCGCTGGATGTGCCCTGGGGGTTGAAGACCCACAAACATCCATGAGTGGCCAATCACTGTTGTTGTTGTTGTTCAGTCGTTCAGTCGTGTCCGACTCTTCGTGACCCCAAGGACCATAGCACGCCAGGCCTTCCTGTCTTGCGCTCTCTCCCGGAGCGTGCTCAAGTTCATATTCATTGCATCCGTGATGCTATCTAGCCATCTCATCCTCTGCCGTCCCCTTCTCCTTTTGCCTTCAGTCTTTCCCAGCATCAGGGTCTTTTCCAGGGAGTTTTCTCTTTGCATTAGGTGGCCAAAATATTGGAGCTTCAGCTTCAGTATCTGTCCTTCCAATGAGCAGTCAGGGTTGATTTCCTTTAGGATGGACTGATTTGACCTCCTTGCAGTCCAGGGGACTCGTAAGAGTCTTCTCCAGCACCACAGTTCGAAAGCATCAATTCTTCGGCGCTCAGCCTTCCTTATAGTCCAGCTCTCACAGCCATACATTACTACTGGGAAAACCATAGCTTTGATTAGACGGACCTTTGTCGGCAAGGTGATGTCTCTGCTTCTTACTATGCTGTCTAGGTTGGCCATAGCTTTCCTCCCAAGGAGCAAGCATCTTTTAATTTCATGGCTACAGTCACCGTCTGCGGTGATCTTGGAGCCCAAGAAAGTAAAATCTGTCACTGCTTCCATTTCTTCCCCTTCTATATGCCTGGAAGTGATGGGGCCAGATGCCATGATCTTAGTTTTTTTAATGTTGAGTTTCAAACCAGCTTTTGCACTCTCCTCTTTCACCCTCAACAAGAGGCTCTTGAGATCCTCTTTGCTTTCTGCCATTAGGGTGGTATCGTCTGCATATCGGAGGTTGTTGATAATTCTCCCAGCAATCTTAATTCCGACCTCTGATTCATCCAACCCGGCATTTCTCATGATGTACTCTGCATATAAGTTAAATAAGCAGGGTGACAATATGCAGCCTTGTCGTACTCCTTTTCCAATTTTGAACCAATCGGTTGTTCCATGTCTGGTTCTTACTGTTGCTTCTTGACCCTCGTACAGGTTTCTCAGGAGACAGGTAAGGTGGTCTGGTACTCCCATCACTTTAAGAATTTGCCACAGTTTGTTATGATCCACACAATCAAAGGCTTTAGCGTAGTCAATGAAGCAGAAATAGACGTTTTTCTGGAATTCTCTTGCTTTCTCCATGATGCAGTGAATGTTGGCGATTTGATCTCTAGTTCCTCTGCCTCTTCGAAACCCAGCTTGTACTTCCGGTAGTTCTCGGTTCGCATACTGCTGAAGCCTAGCTTGTAGGATTTTGAGCATCACCTTGCTGGCATGTGAAATGAGCGCAATTGTGCGGTAGTTTGAACACTCTTTGGCGTTGCCCTTCTTTGGAATTGGAATGTAAACTGACCTTTTCCAGTCTTGTGGCCACTGTTGAGTGTTCCAGATTTGTTGGCATATTGAATGCAGCACTTTAACAGCATCATCTTTTAGGATTTTAAATAGCTCGGCTGGAATACTGTCATCTCCGCTAGCTTTGTTGTTACTAATGCTTCCTAAGGCCCACTTGACTTCACTCTCTAGGATGTCGGGCTCAAGTTCAGTGACCGCACTTTCATGGCTATCAGGGACATTCAGATCTTTCCTGTATAGTTCTTCTGTGTATTCTTGCCACCTCTTCTTAATCTCATCTGCTTCTGTTAGGTCCCTGCCTTCTTTGTCCTTTATCATGCCCGTCTTTGCACAAAACGTTCCCTTGAGATCTCCAATTTTCTTGAAGAGATCTCTAGTCTTTCCCATTCTGTTGTTTTCCTCGATTTCTTTGCATTGTTCATTTAAGAAGGCCTTCTTGTCTCTCCTTGCTATTCTCTGGAACTCTGCGTTCAGTTGGGTATATCTTCCCCTTTCTCCCTTGCTTTTCGCTTCCCTTCTTTCGTGAGCTACTTGTAAAGCCTCATCAGACAGCCACTTGGCTTTCTTGCATTTCTTTTTCTTTGGGATGGATTTCGTTGCTGCCTCCTGAACAATGTTACGGACCTCCGTCCATAGTTCCTCAGGCACTCTGTCTATCAGGTCTAATCCCTCCCTCCACTGTATATTCATCAGGGATATGATTTAGGTCATACCTGAACGGTTTAGTGGTTTTCCCGACGTTCTTCAATTTAAGCCGAAATTTTGCAAGAAGCAGCTCATGATCTGAGCCACAGTCAGCTCCAGGTCTTGTTTTTACTGACTGTATGGAGCTTCTCCATCTTTGGCTGCAAAGGACATAATCAATCTGATTTCGATATTGACCATCTGGTGATGTCCATGTGTAGAGTCGCCTCTTGTGCTGTTGGAAAAGAGTGTTTGCTATGATCAGCATGTTCTCTTGGCAAAACTCTATTAGCTTTTGTCCTGCTTCATTTTGTACACCAAGGCCATGCCTGCCTGTTATCCCGGTGATTTCTTGACGTCCTACTTTAGCATTCCAATCCCCTATGATGAAGAGGACATCTTTTTTTGGTGTTAGTTCTAGAAGGTGTTGTAGGTCTTCATAGAACCGATCAACCTCAGCTTCTTCGGCCTCAGTGGTTGGGGCATAGACTTGAATTACTGTGATGTTGAATGGTTTGCCTTGGATTCGTACTGAGATCATTCTATCATTTTTAAGATTGTACCCCAGTACTGCTTTTCCCACCCTTTTGTTGACTATGAGTGCTACTCCATTTCTTCTAAGGGATTCTTGCCCACAATAGTAGATATGATGGTCACCTGAATTAAATTCGCCCATGCCTGTCCATTTTAGTTCGCTGATTCCCAAGATGTCGATGTTCAATCTTGCCATCTCATGTTTGACCACCTCCAGCTTACCTTGATTCATTGATCTGACATTCCAGGTTCCTAAACAATATTGTTCTTTACAGCATCGGATTTTCTTTTCACCACCAGACACATCCACAGCTGAGAGTCCTTTCGGCTTTGGCCCAGCCGCTTCACTCTTTCTGGCGCTACTTGGAAATACCCTCTGCTCTTCCCCAGTAGCATATTGGACACCTTCCGACCTGAGGGGCTCATCTTCCGGCGTCATCTCTTTTAGCCTTGTGATACATTCCATGGGGTTTTCTTGGCAAGAATACTGGAGTGGGTTGCCATTTCCTTCTCCAGTGGACCACATTTTGTCAGAACTCTCTGCCATGACCTGTCCGTCTTGGGTGGCCCTGCACGGCATAGCTTATGGCTTCACTGAGTTACGCAAGCCCCTTCGCCACAACAAGGCAGTGATCCATGAAGGGGGGCCAATCACTAGCACACAATAAATGCCTCATGTAGAAATGGTCTGTGTTTTTAATTGTGTTTTTAATTTACTTTATGTTATGTTTTTATTAAGATTTAGTTTTTAATTTGGATTTTATTGTTAGTTATCCTGACTGCCATTTTTTTGGGTGGAATGGCGGGACATACGTACATGTAATCAACTAACTAACTAAATAAACCTGTTCTACCCATGTGGCATCCTTGCAAGATTGAGAACCCTAAATGATCATGGTTCTGAAAGAGTACAACAGTCTCCTTGCTTCAGGAGTTTGGCCCCAGTGCATGGAGAGTGGCTGACTCCAGGCCAGTGAGACTGTAACGGAGAGGCTAGTGAGCATGTCTCTGCCCTCCCCCAGCATTCAATGGGGAATGCATATGGGGGAATTACCAAATAGGGCTATTGTCTCTGCATAATCTGACCAGTGATTACTATAATGTGATTACTATAACTATTACTATACTATAATGCATATTACACAGCCATGCAGTGACATGTATACAGAAAGTGAATAAAGGTATCCTAACTTTAAGGAATTAAGGGTGCAATCCCATGCATGTTTAGACAGAGAAAAGGCTGGCTGGGGAATGCTGGGAGTTGTAGGCCTTTTCTCTGTCTAAAAATGCATAGGATTGCACCCTAAATAAACTTTCAGCATAGTGATGCAGAAACTTCAACTGAGGCTGCAGATGCGTGAGTTTGCATTTCACACAACTGTCAAGAAGAAATAGATTTTTATCCCAGAGCTTCAGATCTCAAGGAATTCACTGACCTCATTTCCAGCAACACAGCAAGATAAAGCCATCTGAGTTTTATTTATTTTTAAAGCCATCTCATACATATAAGTCACGCTGTGCAACCAGTCGCAAGCTCAAAACAGTTATTGTGAAAAGGGCAGCCATTCCAAACCAGATTTCCCAGCTTCCATGGGTATTCCTCTCTCCCTGACCCCCCCTACACACACACACATACACACACACACACACACACACACCAATTTTGTGGCACACACAGATGTGTTACATAGCTGACCTCAGTATTCAGAGTCTCTCGGGGGCAAATGACTTGCCACAGCCCTCTAACGAATTGCAGGCGCCAAACAGCACTTGTGACAAACTTATCTAGAAAGGGAGGGTGAGAAAATAGTCTAAGAAGGGTGGAAAAACCTGCCCAGTGACATTTTAAAACACCAATATTTATGCCTGACCAAGGCTATACAGTTGTGGGTTCCACAGCAAGATAAGCAGATGGGGGCCTCTTTGCAGCACTGTAAAGCCTCACGCTGTTTACTTAAGGCTGACTTAAACATTAGAGTAATTTTTTTTTAATAATGCTGAGCTGAATATTCTTCACAGAGAACTTTTGGCTTAAACATTGTGTCACTGCGAGGATGCAGGTGAAAAGGGATGGGGTGACTAAACAGGGGAGGGAGGAGAAAACCATTGCCTTCTGTCAGAGTTCTTCCCAGTAGCTGACATTTTCTCTCTCCAAAAAGCCTTTCCTCAGACGAATGGAAAATAAATTAAATATAAGCTGTTATGGTGAATAATTATAAAGAAAACCTCTATGGATCCCACCTATAACTTGGTTTGTAAGATAAAGGAAAAATATTTGTTGTTGTTGTTGTTCAGTCAATGAACAATTAAAGGAAAATATACATATATGTTAAATGTATTACCTTCTGTCAATAATTAGATTTAAATCAATGTGTTTTTTACTTTATTTTTTGTTCATTTGTTTAATTTTGATTTGGAAAATTAATAACACCTTTCAAACAAAACAGCCCCCCCCCCCCGCTCCTGCTGGGGCCATTTTTTCCCCAGAAGCCCTCATCAGAGCTATGCTACATCATCACATCCAGGAAGTTAGGGGTGGGGTGAGGAGGAGCTCTGGCAGAAGACAGTGAGGCACCCCGCCCCACCAATTGGCTGAAATGTCCCCCCCATTTCACAACCCACAACAGAGGCAGCAAAATTTGGTCTCAGGGATTTCATCTCAGGCCTAGTATTTTACCTCAGGCTCAGATCTGTGCAGAGCGTTCAGTTCAGCACCAGCGGTCTCTGGAGATGCGACATCTATTTGTCATGGTAAGAAACGGTCATGGCCCAGGACTGGGAGTTCTCAAAGACTCAAGCCTCCAGTGACAGTGACTCTGAGGAGGTGCCAGAAGCAGCCCCTGATCCTTCTGAACTGGGGCCCACTGCCTGAGACCTCATGTCCTATTCATACAACCCCCAGGAGGTCCCACTACTTCCAACTTCAAGGAATGAATCTCTAGTGAACATGGATACCCGGAGGAGCAGTCCACAGCTGGCTCCTCCAACCTTAACTCTCCAGGAGTAGTCAAGGCCTACAGGAAAAGGCTAGTGGCCCTTTAACAGCTAGAAATGGCACCGGGGGTGGTGGTGGAGCTTCCAGAAACGCTCTTCTAGCACAACTATTAATTATATATATATATATACACACACACACACACACACTGCTCCACATCAGAAAATTTCAGAGCGGTCAACAACATGACAAAAGAATAAAACAACAGGTTAAAGGAGTTAAAACATTTTTAAAAAAGACAAACCCCAAACAAAGTGGAATTTAACAAGCCATGTCTGGTCATGCAAGGAAGGCCTCTTGGAATAACAGCGTCTTCAGGAGGCACTGGAAGGAACACAATGTTGGCACCTGCCTGACCATTAAAGGCAGGGAATTCCACAGGAAGGGGGCCACCACACTGAAGGCTCTTTTCCTGGTGGACTCCAACCGGGCCGTGGGTCCATGTGGAACCACCAGGAATATGCCCTCTGATGACCTCAGAGACTGGGCAGGTTGGTAAGGAAGGAGGCACTCTCTCAGGTATCCTGGTTCCAAATTGTTTAGGGCTTTGTACACTACCACTAATACCTTAAACCTGGCCCAGTAGCGAATAGGCAGCCAGTGCAGTTCCCTCAGCAAAGGAGTTGCACGCTGAAAAGGGGCAGCTCCTGACTGCATTCTGCACTAGCTCCAGCTTCCGGACAAGCCTGAAGGGCAGCCCCACATAGAGCGCATTGCAGTAATCCAGTCTTGAGGTTACTAATGCCTGTACCACCGTGGTCAAGCTATCCCTGTCCAGGAGAGGCCGTAGCTGGTGAACCAGCCAAAGCTGATAAAAGGCACTCTAAGCCACCGTGACCACTTGGGCCTCCAGCGACAATGATGGATCTAGGAGCACCCCCAGACTACGGACCTGATCTTTCAGAGGGAGTGCAACCCCATCCAGAACAGGCAATGAGCCTATCTTCCAGACCCAGGAACCACTCACCCACAGGGTTTCCATCTTGCCAGGATTCAGCTTCAGTTTATTGGCCCTCATCCAACCCATTACTGAGTCTAGGAACTGATTCAGGACTTGCACAGCCTCTCCTGATTCAGATGTCACAGGGAGATAGAGCTGTGTGTCATCAGCATACTGATGGCATTTAGCTCCAAATCCCCTAATGACCACTCCCAGCGGCTTCATATAGATGTTAGAACAACACTGGGGACAAGATGGTACCCTGCAGCATCCCATAGCTCAATTGCCAAGGGGCTGAGGAATAGTCTCCCAGTGTTAATCTCTGAAATTGGCCCCGTAGGTAGGACCAGAACCACTGTAGCACAGTGCCTCCAATATCCATCCCATGGAGTCGATCCAGGAGGATACCATGGTCGATGGTATCAAAAGCCAATGAGAGATCAAGCAGAATTAACAGGGTTGCACTCCCCCTGTCCCTCTCTCGATAAAGGTCATCCATCAGGGCGACCAAGGCTGATTCAGTCCTATGACCAGGATGAAACCCAGACTGAAATGGGTCTAGATAATCAGTATCCTCCAAGAGTGCCTGCAGTTGGTCTGCCACGACCCTCTCAAATACCTTGAGACTATAAATCTCTGCTGGTTGCTCTCAGCCAGTGCTAGAGTAACTTGGCAGTGTTCTAGCTCCGGAATTGCTGTCTAAGGTCCTGCATTGAACTCAAGCCCCAGATGTGATCCAGCCCATGTCTTGCATTGTGCCTCCCAGAGCAGATGAGAGATTCCCTGGTGGAACAGGACAGAAACATTTACACGGTAAAGAGAGCTTCGGCTATTGGGCGGTATAGAAACAAACAAACAAATAAATAAATAAATAAAATGTCACATTCCGCTTGTGGAGCACTGCTTTGGCCATGTGCTTTTTGGTGACCTCAATGTGAGGTTACAATATATAAAATGGTCCTTAATAAAAGCACGATTCAGGCATTATTGCCTGAACCTGTGCAGGGTGGAAAGAGGGGGTGAATGCACCCCCAACATCCCTGCGTTTCCTGGCTCCATCCCTGACCTTCCTGCACTGAGTAAGATGGTCTGAAGGGGCATTCTTCACCAGTTCAGCTGAACATGCATAGAATCTTCCCCACAATCCAAAATTCAACGGCATGTGTTCAGCCAAACATGTGCAGAATTTCCATGCAGATCTTCCCATTCAACATGGGAAGGTTGGTGTTGGGGTCAGCACATGGTGGGACACTGGGAGTGGGGCTAGCATCCATGGCTCCCTTCCACCCTACAAAAGTTCAGGCAATAAGGCCAGATTCAGGCTAAAGTTGCCACTGTAATTCCAGCTACAGCAAAGCTCAGAGTGAAATGGCGGTTTGCTCTCATGTGAAACATCCATGGAATGGCAAGGGAAGCCAAAGGACATTCCTGGTTTTGGAATGCCCTCCCCTTGGAGGTCCGATTGGCGCAGATCTTGGTTTCATTTTGGTGCCAAGTAAAAACATGGCTTTTCACCAAAGCCTTTGAGGGCTAAATACATTCCCTAAAGTAGCACACTGTTTTAACTGTTTTATTGTTTTAGATTTTAATTGCTATTAGCTTGTTTAATGGTTTAATGTGTTTTTAGCACTTTAAATTGTTTATTGTTTTATTCTGTTTAAATTTATTTTATCTGTACGCCACCCTGAGATCTTAATGATATAGGGCAGGATGCGCATGTTTTAAATACATAAATAAAGAGTATCAAAATCCTGTGGGAGGGTTTCACACATTTTGATCTCACCTTTCCATCAAGGAATATACATGGCTATTTCTCCTGTTCAGTGAGAGAGAGAGAGAGAGAGAGAGAGAGAGAGAGAGAGAGAGAGACTGGCCCCAACATTCTCTAGCCAATTAAAAAAGGGCATATTTATTTATTATCAAACAACAGGCTTCTCTGGGTAATGGTGCTCTCAAAAGGGCCACTTCTGCAGATCTTGGTACTCAGGCAGGTTCATAGCGAACCCGGTGGTTCCTTAGCTAGCCAGGTCCTAATCCATTTAGTGCTTTAAAGGTTAAGACAAACACGTTGAATTGTGCCCAGAAAGCAGTGCAGGTCTTTCAGGACAGGCATAATATGGCCCTGATTCCATGCACTGGTTAGTCACCAAGCTGCCGCATTTTGCACCAACTGAAGCTTCTGGACATTCTTCAGAGGTAGCCCCACATAGAGTTCATTGCAGTAATCTAAAGGTAATGTAACCAAGGCATGGATAGCTACTGCCAAGTCAGACAGATTCAGGAAGGGTTGCAACTGGTTTGTAACTGTGCAAACACACTGCTTGCCAGTGCGGCCTCCTGAACATCGAGGCACAGCGTAGGATCAAGGAGCACTTCCAAGCTATGGAGCCTTGGCTGCCACCAGGTTCTAAAGTAAATTCCAAAGCAAAATTTTAGAATTCCTCCTCAAGTGAAACAATGGAGGAATTTCTGAGGCAGGGTGTGGGGTGGGGAGACCAAAAAGAGTTCTGATAAGACTAGAGATATTACCTGTGTGTTTGTAAACATCCCAACCATTAAACCAAATGTTCTTTCCATTTTTCATCCACCTTCCCAGCCTGTAAACTGGGAGTGGGGCACCCCTTTCAGCCAGAGGGCCAAATTCAGTGTTGGATGAGCTCTTGGGGGCCGCATTCCAGTGGTGGGCAGGGCTGAAGGCAAAGGGGATGGGCCAAAAATGCAAAACATACTTGCATATTTTAGCTTAAAGCTCTTACTGCCAGTAACGAAGCCTTGGGAGAAGCATTTCCACCTTTAGGAATGGGGAAAGAACTGCACAAAAAACTGGGAAGCCATCAAATGATTGGTGGTTGCGAGAAAGGAGGTGGGGCTTGGGGAAGGGGGCAGGGCCATCCGGGGAGCCTTGGGGGACCAGGCTGGGACCTCAAGAGGGGCAGATTTGGCCCCTGGAACTGAGGTTCCCCACTCCTGCTGTAAACTCTGGAGAGCAGGTGTGGGTTCTCCATGAATCTGTACTTCCTGATACTATTGAATCTACTGGATGTAAATAATAGAAATCACAAGGAACTGTTTGGCTTGTGGAATCCAATTCTGTGCTTTTGCTGCAGGATCCAATGTGCTGCCACATTAAGGAAGCAGATAATCAAATCAGGTGCCAGCATCCCAGCAAACACCAGCTGCAGTGCCAGTGTTGCAGCTCCCACCAGCAGTACTGTTGTGCTGGCCCTGTGCAGCACAGATGTGCTAGTGCTAGTCCAGAGGCTTCTTTGAGGTATGAAGAACAGATAGCAAGGCTGTGTAATTGACATCCCTTTGGAAAAGGCAGGAAAATCCCTTTGGAAAGGCAGGAAGGAGAGAAAGGACAGCAGTGTAACTGACACCCCTTTGCAAAGGCAGGAAGGAGAGACAGGACAGCAGTGTAACTGACACCCCTTTGCAAAGGCAGGAAGGAGAGACAGGACAGCAGTGTAACTGATACCCCTTTGCAAAGGCAGGAAGGAGAGACAGGACTGCAGTGTAATTGACATCCCTTTGCAAAGTCAGGAAGGAGAGACAGGACAGCAGTGTAACTGACATCCCTTTGGAAAGTCGGGAAGGAGAGACAGGACAGCAGTGTAACTGACATCCCTTTGGAAAGTCGGGAAGGAGAGACAGGACAGCAGTGTAACTGACATCCCTTTGGAAAGTCGGGAAGGAGAGACAGGACAGCAGTGTAACTGACATCCCTTTGGAAAGTTGGGAAGGAGAGACAGGACAGCAGTGTAACTGACATCCCTTTGGAAAGGGAAGGAGAGACAGGACAGCAGTGTAACTGACATCCCTTTGGAAAGGCAGGAAGGAGAGACAGGACAGCAATGTAACTGACATCCCTTTGGAAAGGCAGGAAGGAGAGACAGGACTGCAGTATAATTGATATCCCTTTGCAAAGGTAGGAAGGATAGATGGCAGTATAATTGACATCTGTTTGCAAAGGACTTAATCTGTGACTGGAGTGCCTTCAAACTTCAGTTCGAAGTTGCCCCTATGGATTAGGGGCATTTCAGAATGTTTTGTTAGATAGGTTTATTTATATGCTGCTTTTCCACAGTGGACTGTGCCCAATGTGGCTCATGAGAAACATCAACTTATCACTGGACTACAACATCACATTTGAAAATAACAGCAGCAGCAACAAATTTGGTACAAAAGTTAGCAAAATCAAATAAGACAAAATCAACAATTCAATCAACATAGCATAAATTAAATATTGCAATGCAATAATCAGTAATACGAGCAAAGGGCTGGATGTGCCTGATCTCATCTGATCTCAGAAGCTAAGCAGAACAGCATGCCTCAGAGATCTTGGGGATGGAGTCTTTCTACCAGGGTAGGTCAGCTTTCCCCAACCTAGTGTTCTCCAGAATTTTTGGACTGCAACTCCCATCATTCCCAGACAACATGGCCAATGGTTGGATATGCTGGGTGCTGTAGTCAAACACATCTTGGTTGGGGCAGGTTAGGCTAGATGGTTCAGAGCTGGTTCAGAGCCCTCATCTCTCCTCCCGAGGAGGCCAGCAGCAACAAGAGGAAAATACTGGGGAGTAGCAGTGATGCCAAGTCCTCTCCTGCAGCCTTCCAGGTGCTCTGGCTGCTAGTGCTGGTCTTTCTAGTCCTCTTGAAGGACCACCTTCTCCCATACTAGCCTAGCACACTCTGAAGTCATCAGTAGAAGCCCTTCTCACCTGTCCATGACCAAGGATGGCTAGGCTGGTGAGTACAAGGACGAGAGCCTTTTCAGTCATGGCCCCACGTCTCTGGAATCTGCTTCCATCAAAGGGTTCATCAGGACCCTTCTTTGCAGGTCTTCATGAAAGTTCTGAAGACTGACCTGTTTTTGCTGGCCTTTGCATAGGCTGTGGGCTGTAGGTTTTATCTGTTTTTATAGCATTTTTATTGAATAGTTATAGACTGATTTTCTATTGTATATGTTTTACATAGTTTTGTATTTTTTTTTATCTTGTATGCCACCTTGAAAGGGGTCTGTCCTTAAAGGCAGCCTAAAAACCACTGTAAATAAATAAATTCAGTTAAATACATTCTCGTTGTACATTCGGAGAGTTTTGTGGGAGGTCAGGGTCAGTTGCACTGGCAAATGGTCGAGTTAGGTCTCCTGCTTTTGATGTACATTGGGTGCCACTTCAGCTGCTTCAGGCTTCTGCAATAACTGAAGCAGGATCCCACTGGAATCAAGCAGCCCATCTTCAGTATGAGCGAGCAAAGGGCTGGATCCGCCCAGTCTCGTCTGATCTTGGCTGGGAATCAAGGTTCCTGCATTGAGCAGGGGGTTGGACTTGATGGTCTTGTAGGCTCCTTCCAATCCTCTGATTCTATGAAAGCACTATTTTATTTATTTATTTATTTATTTATTTCATTTCTATACCGCCCAATAGCCGAAGCTCTCTGGGCGGTTCACAAAAATTAAAACCAAACAACACACAATAAAACAATTTAAAATATATAGAACATTAAAACCACAATATAACAATACAACCACAATAAAACCTAGCAGCAGTGCAAGAGTTTAAAATACAGATTTAAAACAGCAAAGATAAAAATTTAGAAAGCTAAAATGCCTGGGAAAATAAAAAGGTCTTCACCTGGCGCCAAAAGGAATACAATGTAGGTGCCAGGTGAACCTCACTAGGGAGCTCATTCCAGAGCCGGGGTGCCACAGCAGAAAAAGCCCTCCTCCTAGTAGCCACCCAACTCACTTCCTTTGGCAGGGGCTCACGGAGAAGGGCCGCTGATGATGATCTTAAGGTCCGGGCAGGCACATATGGGAGGAGGCGATCCTTCAGGTAACCTGGCCCCAAGCCGTTAAGGGCTTTGAATGTTAACACCAGCACTTTGAATCGGGCCCGGAAATGGACTGGCAGCCAGTGCAGCTGGAAAAGTACTGGCGTAATATGAGCTCGCAGGCCAGTCCCTGTTAACAATCTTGCTGCCCTATTTTGGACCAGCTGAAGTTTCCGGACCGTTTTCAAAGGCAGCCCCACGTATAACGTGTTGCAGTAATCCAGACGAGAAGTTATCAGAGCATGGATAACTGTAGCTAGGCTATCTCTGTCCAGATAAGGGTGTAGTTGGTATACCAGCCTAAGCTGATAAAAAGTGCTCCATGCCACTGAGTTCACCTGTGCCTCAAGTGACAGTTCTGGATCCAAGAGCACCCCCAAACTACAAACCTGATCCTTTAGGGGGAGTGCAACCCCCTCCAGAACAGGTTGAATATCACCTAGCCGGGCAGATGAACCACCCACTAACAGTACCTCCATCTTGTCTGGATTGAGTTTCAGTTTATTGGCCCTCATCCAGTCCATTACCGTGCCCAGGCACTGATTCAGAACAGCCACTGCCTCACCTGGGTTTGATGAGAAAGAGAGGTAGAGCTGGGTATCATCTGCATATTGATGGCACCTCAGCCCACACCTCCGGATAACCTCCCCCAGTGGTTTCATGTAGATGTTAAACAGCATGGGGGATAAAACAGAGCCCTGTGGAACCCCATGGCATACTTGCCATGGCACAGAGCAATAATCCCCCAGCACCACCTTCTGGAATCGGCCATCCAAGTAGGAGCGGAACCACTGTAGTGCAGTGCCTCCAACTCCTAACCCAGACAACCTATCCAGAAGGATACCATGGTCGATGGTATCAAAAGCCGCTGAGAGGTTCAGGAGAATCAACAGGGTCACACTCCCTCTGTCCCTCTCCCGGCAGAGGTCATCCCACAGGGCGACCAAGGCAGTTTCCGTTCCAAAACCAGGCCTGAAGCCCGATTGAAATGGATCTAGATAATCCGTTTCATTCAACAGTGCCTGGAGCTGTCCTACAACCACCCGCTCAAGCACCTTGCCCAGGAAGGGGATGTTGG
This sequence comes from Heloderma suspectum, assembly GCF_057233095.1. Classification (NCBI taxonomy): domain Eukaryota; kingdom Metazoa; phylum Chordata; class Lepidosauria; order Squamata; family Helodermatidae; genus Heloderma; species Heloderma suspectum. The sequence continues at coordinate 37,779,205 of NC_139460.1, read as the reverse complement.
CCACTGGCCTATAATTGTTAACATCCTCTGGGTCCAGGTTAGGCTTTTTCAGGAGTGGTCTAATTACTGCCTCTTTTAAAGGGGCAGGCACCACTCCCTCTCTCAAGGAGGAATTTACAACCTCCTGGACCCAGCCGGACAACCCCTCCTTGTTTAATTTAATAAGCCATGAAGGGCAAGGGTCAAACACACAAGTGGTCAATCGGACTTGGCCAAGCACCTTGTCCGCATCCTCAGGCCTCAGTAACTGAAACTCATCCAATAAAACTGGACCAGACGGTGCTCTGAATGCCTCTACCAATGGAACTGCATTAATGGTGGTGTCCAATTCATGACGAATCTGAGCGACTTTATCCTCAAAGTTCCGTGCAAACTCGTCACAGCGTGCTACCGAGGGTTCCACCATCTCTCTCCCTGGCCCAGAATGTAACAGGCCGCGAACCACTCGGAAAAGCTCCGCTGGATGACACTGAGAAGATGCAATGCTGGTGGAAAAGAACTGTCTCTTTGCCACCCTCACCGCCACAGAGTAGGCTCGATAGTGGGCTCTTACCTGTGTTCGGTCAGACTCAGCATGAGTTTTCCTCCACCTGTGTTCTAGCCGTCTCCCCTCTTGCTTCATTGCCCTCAGCTCAGGTGTATACCAAGGAGCTGGCCGGGCTCTGCTCAGAGGGAGAGGGCGCTTGGGCGCGATTGTGTCAACCGCCCGAGTCATCTCTGCATTCCACAGAGCGACCTGGGCTTCGACAGGAGCACCAGCCATACCAGCAGGAAAATCCCCCAGAGCCCTCTGGAATCCATCGGAATCCATTAATCTCCGGGGGCGGACCATTTTAATAGGTCCCCCACCCTTGCAGAAGGGAAAGGCCGCCAGGAGTCTAAACCTCAGCAGGAAGTGATCTGACCATGACAAAGGGACAGATGTTAATTCCTCCACTTTCAGATCACCATCCTCCTGCCCAGTTGAGAAAACCAGATCAAGCGTGTGTCCTTTTATATGCGTTGGGCCGATGACATGTTGGGACAGCTCCATGGTTGTCATGGCGGCCATGAAGTCCTGAGCCGCCCCGGATACAGCGGCCTCAGCATGGGGGTCCTCAACACCAAGTCTGAGACCACCTCCGTCAGCTCAGGCAGGGAGTCTGATGGGCAGCGGGGTGGGCGGTACACCAACAGAATCCCTAATCTGTCCCGGGTACCCAAGACAAGGTACAAACACTCAAGATCTGCACTCGAATGAGCAGGAAGCCTGGAGAGGAAGATTGAATTCCTATAGACCACGGCAACCCCCCCTCCCCGACCCTCAAGTCGGTGTTGGTGCTGCACTGAGTACTCAGGAGGGCACGCCTGGGAGAGAGTGACCCCTCCCAGTTCCCCCACCCAGGTCTCAGTAATACATGCCAGGTATTTAGAGCATGCCAATTTTTACTTTTAAGAAGAAACATGCTTGTTATCTAAAATGCTTAGAATCCAGTTGGCACAAAACGGTACAACAGTGAGGTCAGCGAGACTGCTTCAGAGTGGCTTCCCTTGGGACTGCACAGCTCAATTGGCTGGGATTTAATTAAGGAAACTTCCCTGAAACGTTGTCCAAAACCTTCACCAATTCCCTGCCACCTTATAACATTTGAAGTGCAAGTCTCTCACTTGTCCTTCTGAAATGCTCTGAAATGTCCTTGTAATTTATACTGTGATTTTTGTCCGTAGGGATAAATCTGAACTCTATTCATCTGGGGCTAAAAGAACAACTCAAGATGCATATTCTGTGCCCATTCAGCTGCTGTCACACACAGGGGATAGGACATGCAATGCGCTAATGATGCTGGGAGTGATTCTGAATTCATTTTGCTGTGCTCCTCTAACAGCTGTGAGATTCTGGGGTGCTACAGGGAAGCAGTATGAGGCCTGTTAACAGGTACAGGCATGATGACTGCTTTAAAAATGTTTCAATCACTTAGGAATGGATAGTTTGTCTGTAGACAATACAAGCCGACCTGCCAGATAGAACTGCCAGATATACTGACCTGGACCCTATGTTCATCTTCCGAAACCCTCCTCCAGGTGCCCCCACCAAATGAGGGGATGGGTGAACGAGCAATATTCACAATCATTAGGATTCTCCAAACGTTGTCTCCCTGCTCGTCTTGTACCTGATTCCTGTTTGCATTTGCAATCACTGCTCACTCTGAGTGAACGGGAAACTTGCACAAATTGAGCAGAGATCTAACATGAGATTTGCACGTATTTGTTCTCTGAGTTTTCCACATGAACATCAGAGGGGAGCAAACCAGTCATGCCCTCCAAATGACCACGCTGGCTGGGTAAGATGGAAGTTGTAATACTTTCTCTTTTAAAGGTGAGGCAGCATGGATGTACAGATATACGTACATCCTTGAGTCAGCTTCAGAAACAACTACGGGAAACATGATGGCTGAAGGTTATGATGAACATTCAGCTAGGGATGGATGAATCTCTCAAGCTCAACTGTGCTTAGGTTGTCATTTTTTCACTGCTAAGTTTGTTCTGTCCCATATCTGCATTGGACTGAGATTTTTTAATAGTCTGCATGAAAATTGGTACTTATTTTCTTGCACATTTTTCAAAATATACATATTTTTTTGTATGCATTGTTCATGTGTATACATTTTTGAGCACACTTTTTTAGATGCACACATTTTTCACAAGCGATTTCCACCATTGAATACAGTGTTTTTGTGTGCATTTCTACAAATATATGCATTTTTGTATGCATTGTTTCAAATGTGCACAATTTTTGAGCGACGTTTTTCAAATGTATGTATTTTTTGTATGCAATTTTGGGGGTAAAGCATATCGCAAACTTCAGAAAAGTATAGATTTCTTCATTTAACTGTATTCTGGTTCAGGAAATGCAAATTCAGTAAGTTTGCATTTCAATGCAAATTAAATTAAAATTTCTCACCCATCCCTACATTTAAATACCTTTTTAAAGAGTGAATGGATATCCCCTTGAAACCATTTTAATTTACGCTATGGCACTGAGCCTTGAATACCTTTAACTGATAATAATTTGTTTCCAAGTTTTTCAAGGAATGGAAAAACTTAAATGACAGGCCTGATCCTATAAAGGGATACAATTCCATTACAATGTCTCTTTTGGGGTCAGATGAAACTGTGGGTTTAAAAAAGAAATCCTATTAACTTTTTGTAACCTGCCACAGTCTAGAACAAGGTTATGGACACTTAATTCCTATTAAAATAGATAGCACTGAAGCATATGAAATTGAATATTGGATTATGGCCACTAAGTGCTATTTGAAAGGTTAAGATTTTTTATTTTATTTTTAGAATTTAATGTTGACAGGGTCCTTTGTGGCATTCCATGATAAATCCTGCCATCCACAGAGGGAGTAACTAGAGCTGTCAAAAAGAATTTTGTTGTATGAATTTTAATTGATTAAATAGGAATGTATTTGCATAGGAATAAAAGTAGTACTGAAAAAATATATTCTCTCTCTCTTTTTAGACTTTGCACACCTGTATTGCAGCAGACATCATGATGGAGTCCAACTAGATGTCGTGTTAATTGCATGCAAAGTAATGGACAAGCATGTTTAAAGGGGATGGGAGAGCAATCCTATGGTCCCAGGAGAGTGTCCCAGGGTCCACAGGATTCTTTGGAGTCCCCCCTCCGAGGCCGTAGACTTGGCTATGACCTTGGAAGGGGAACTCTAGTATCTGATCTGTCCCCACACCCCCTTGCAGCTGCCACAGAAAGAACCACGCCAGCTGCTTCCCAAGTTCACAAAAGCAGCCTCGGTGAGGTCAGAGAGGGGGCATGGCAGTGAGTAGGGAGGGGATCGGCCAGGATATGAGGAATCCTATGGACTCTCCAGCCCCAGTCCTGCCCCCACCAGCGCACCCTCTCTAGATGGGCTCAGAGGCCTGTCTAGAGGAAACAAAACAAAACATGGAGGACAGGGAGGCAAATTTTGCTTCTGTCGCTCTTCCCGCCCTGCTGACATTAGCTCACCAGGGCACTGGATACACAGAAGCTTCTGCATTTGGAGGTTGCCATCTCATGAGGGCACAACCCATAGGATTACTCCCCAAACAGCCACCATGGGAAGGTGGGGGGGGGCAGGGCTGTGGTGTGTGGAGAGAGTTTTTAAACCCTATCCCCCTTGCAAGATCCCAATGGAAATTACCCTTCACCACTATTAGCCCTGAAAAAAAAGCTCCCATTGGCACCAGAGTTTTCCTCGCAGGGCTAACAGCAGTTTTGGGGAGATGATTTTAACTGGGACCATGTTGTTGGTGGTGGATCCTAATCTCCTTCCAGTGCATTTTGGTTCTGATCTTGTTTGGTGGAGCCCTGCAGCAGGTATTAATTTTTTTTTTAATGTGCATGTTTACATGCAATTAATGTTACATTTCTTTTGGTCCTTAGTAAATACAGTTCCACCTGTGTGAAAGAGAAGGACATCTGACTTTTCTATGATGGTGCCTGCCTTCTCTCCCCCGACCCCCTTGGTTTTTGTAAATTATTTAGATAAAATTAAAACTTAAAACAAATCTGCAATTTGATTAATTGGGGGCGCTTTTTAAAAACTGAGCAACTATGATTTACCTAATTTATCTAAACGATTAATCAATGAAACACTGCAGCCTTAAGGAGTCACAAGGCATATCGTGTAGGGATAGTTAGTCTCTTTCTGATTTACATCAGTTTTGCACATGATCAATCATAAACCTATTCCATCCCATTTTCTGTGATTTTTTTAACTGTACTAAGAGTCTCATTTAAATTGCATGCATTTCCCCTGAAATATGCATTTTTGTATGCATTTTTCAAACTGAGAACTACATTGCAAAATTCAGAGAAATGCATAATATGCATGATAACTGTATTCTAATCTGCGTATTAGCCTGGGAAGTTCAAATTAGTTCACTTTGCTTAAAAACTCAGACTGAACATAATTCCGCAACATCCCTAATATAGACCAGTCATCTGTCTTTTTCTTCCAGTGTTCCGTGCTGCAGCTCAGCTCTACTTGCCAGGTGGCTTTTTAATTATGTCAGAATGGGTCTTCTGACATGGAACTATAGGAAAAAGCTGGAGATAGTCATGTATTTGATACATGTGAGCCAATATATCAGGACTACTATTTTCCCCCCATATTAGCTGGAAAAATAGTTTAAACTTTATAGAAAAGCCAATGAGGGTTTTTTGTGTATGTTAGAATTGATGGTAGTTTATGTATATCATGTTCATTTTTTAGGATGACTTATAATATATGTTTTTCAATTAGCAAATCTTTTAAAAACATTTAACAACAATGGCCTCAGTTTGGAAGAGGCATGGTCTTAATCTATCCAAAGAGATATGAATATAACTTGCTTTGTCTGCTGGCATAATGAAACCTTCCTGCTGTGTACATAGCCAGTTTGAGGTTTATTATTTAATTTATCCTTTATAGATTTTGTGTTCATGTAGGGCAACCCACCAAATAAATATTCCTCCTCTCCTGTCTTCTTCCCTGCTCCCTCCAGTCCAGCAGAGAAACCTGTCAATTGTAATATATGTAGCTTCATGAACTGAGAAGCCAATGCCTGGGAAATTCAGAGCCAATGGGCAACCATTTTAAGCTTCCTTAACGAACTGAAAGGCCAACCAGGAAGTGAACCATCAACCTCCTCCTCCCCCCACCCCAAAAAAAGAGAAAGAGGAGGGGAAAAAACAAGGAAGATGGATAAAGGATAAAGAAGATAAATGCATGGTCATCAGTTGGGAGTGGGAGGATATGGTCTGAGAGTGTACCCATTTTGGAAGTGTTGTCAATTGGAGGTGTCCCATTTCCTTTTCCATGTGGTCACCAAATTCATGGAGGCTGCATGTAGCAGATGAGGCCCATTAAATGAAAAGTGCCAAAAGAGCCTTGAATGTGAACCACATTCATATTTGTGTGTGCCTCAACCTGCAAGGTCACTGTTTCTCAATCCACTCATTGGCCAATCTTCAGATGTGTTTGACCAATATTCAGAAGTGTTTGGTCTCTACAAGCAAGGAGAATCTTTTAACTATCCAGAAGGCGCTAATAATCCAAGGATTTGGGCATGTTAATTAAATCTGCAAAGCAGGGTCTTGGCAAGTTCCATGGCCAAAGGCACAGGGTGTGTCAGGTAAGAATGGGCAAATCTGTCAATTTTGGTTTCTCTCAGTTTTTCATTTTTTCAGACTTAAGTTCAGTTTCTCTTGAACTTTGAGAACTTTTTCAATCTTAAATTCGAGCATCCCAAACTTTGAGAAAAACGTTTGCTGGAAAATGTATCTGCATTTTTGTGCATATTTCTCCTAGTACATGCATTTTTGTATATTATTTTACCACACAATTTTCCTAACTGGTTGCATCTTTGAATATTATTTTTACTTACATATGCATTTTTGTGTGCATTTTCACCTAATATACAAATTGTTGTATGGATTGTTTGACTGGAGAATTCCATCCAATCAAAAGTGGAGGGAAAAATGCAAAATTTAAAGGATAACTTGGTTTGCATATTGGGTCAAAAGTATGAAATAAGGTAAGCTTGCATTAAAATGTGAATGGAACAAATTTCTCCCTCTTCCCTAGTGTGAGGAACAAGTGGAAGAGGCCATCCAGAATGAAACTGATGTAGAAGACCACATCTTAAGAACTAACCGCCTACTTCTGGCAAGAGGCAGCCACCTGGGTTATCGTACTTTAATGAGACTTGAACACATTCCCTTTATTGGTGCAAGTCTCAGATTCTTTGTGCATTACCAAAATCTGAAAACTTGACAAGTTTAAACAGCCCTTAAAACAAGAATGCTCAGTTTTATAAATACCTGGTGAGTGGAGCTTAGTAGCTGATACAATCAGTCTCTTAGGGGATGAAATGGTGGGTCTGCTAGCCTCTTGATCTCTCTGTACTTCTTTCTTCGAGCCTGCAAAAAAATGTTAAGGCAGTTGATCTTTACTTTGCAACTGTACATGTACATAATATGAAACATAGCTATATGGATATACATTTTCTGCATGACTTTGATCACATTAGCACTATTCATATGCCATATAGGTCTGTGGAGTGGGGAGTGCAGTCATGCCTGCTGGCCTTGTGCCAATCTCCATGTATTCACTATGAAGAGATGCCACCAATAGATTTGAAATTCCTCTGCTTTAGGTGTAACAAAAGCTAGTTTCTAGTCTTCATGGTTACATGAAAATGATTTAAAATAGTAGGCAGTATTTTCTAAAGGCTCTAGAGCTAAAAGAGATATGGATGGTGCTTCTAAGGGCTTGGGGGAGGAACTTCTTTAGTTTTCATAATGCACACTTTTCTCCAGTACCTACTGCTCCACTCACTTACACCAGCCTTTCCCAATCTGAGGCCCTTTAGAAGTTTTGGACTACAACGCCCAGCATTCCTGACCATTGGCCATGCTGGCTGGGGATAATGGGAGTTGTAGTGCAATACATCTGAAGGGCGCTATGTTGGGGAAGGCTGCCCTACACTATTTACTATCCACCAAATTCCACGAGTCCTTCCATTACTTTGCCATTTAAGAATTAGACTGTAAGCTCCTTGAGGCAGGGGCCTGTCTTTTGTCTATGAAACTCTGCAAAGCACTGTTCATGTTGTAAATAGTGTGGTGTAGTGGCTAGAGCATTGGACTGGGAGTCAGGAGATCCAGGTTCTAGTCCCCTCGGCCATGGAAGCTCACTGGGTGACTTTGGGACAGTCACAGATGCTCAGCCCAACCTACCTCACCGGGCTGTTGTTGTGAAGATAAAATGGAGAGGAGGATTACGTACATTGCCTTAGGTTCCTTAGGGAGGAAAAAAGGCAGGCTATGAATGTAATAATAAATAAATTAACAAACAAACAAATAAATAAATCTAGTCACATTTTGAATGAGAGGCAACCTGATGAAACTGAATAGGGATTCTGACAACAATCCTTAAAATAAAGTAACATGATTTCATTAAAAGGACATGGGATGTTTTATTTATTTATTTATTTATTTATTTATTTATTTATTTATTTATAAAACATTTCTTGGCCACTTTTCAAGGCAGAAGCCCTCCCAAGGAGGCTTACAGCAATAAGCCACCTTGGGATGCTTCCAGACGGAGGGCCCCAAGCGTTTCCGATTAGAAGGCATTGTCCAGCTCTTTCATCTTTTTCTCCAATAAGATTTTCTGCAATAAGAAAAAAGACAGATGAAGTGGTGGGAAAGCACAAGAGGACTACAAGTGCGAAACATCATTGCTTGGATCCTCCATAAAATTCTGTGAAGGAGGCAGGGCGATGGTGCAATTTAAAGCGTCATCTGGAAACACCCCTAGTAGCTGGTACTGTGAATGAACTCTGCCTAAGGCTCTGGAAAGCAACTGTCAGTCAAAGTGGACAATATTGGGCTACATCCAGGGTGGGGAACCTCTGGCCCACAGGCCAAATCTGGCCTGCCAGGTTGGCCCATCTGGCTCATGGAGCCTCAAGCAAGGCCCTACCCCAAAGCCCCTCCCCACCCCCAAAATGCTGCCCCCTGAAGGCTAGCAGACAAGGGAATCCAATATCTGTTATCAGTGACTGGAGCTAGCAGGGATTTCCCTGTGTGCTCTAGCCCTCCCAATTAGAAGGGGGAATGGCATGCGTGGGGATCCCCACTGTTATTTCCAATCACTGATCAGAGATAACAGCGGGTTTTTTTCTCCCTGCTAGCTTTGCTTGCCCTGCTTCCTCCCCAATGGGGGAAAGTGTGAGACAGGTAAACATGCCCTGACCAAGGCACCAGCTGGAGGAGGGCTCTTCAGTTGGCACTTCAGTCAAGGCATCTTTGCTGTTTGTGGACTTTCCCTGGCTGGAGAAAGCCCATGCTCAGTGAAGCCAGAGCGAATGATGCCAGTGGATGGGGCCCTATCCATTGGCATCAGGGGGTGGCCTGACTCACTCACTTCATTTGGCCTATGAAAGGCTGGATGAGGGCGATTCGAAATATATTTGAGCAAATGAAACTCTTGAACCAAAGCCAGCTAGTTATATGCTTCTTTATTTTTAGATGTATAGCTCTCCCACACTGGAGACATTCAAGACGAGGCTGGACAGCCATCTGTCAGGGATGCGCTGATTTGGATTCCTGCATTGAGCAGGGGGTTGGACTCGATGGCCTTGTAGGCCCCTTCCAACCCCACTATTCTATGATTCTACGATTCTATGTCCAATACAGAGAGCTACAGGGTAACAATCTTATTAAAACAAAATGGCAATAAAATTTTATTTATATATATATATATATATATATATATACACACACACACACACACACACACACACACACAAATACACACATGCACACATACACCACAGTACTGTTTAACTTATCCTTAATTATAAGTGGTCACTGAATGCTTGCCTAAATAAAAATGTGTCACAGCATCTCCAGATGATGCTCAGATTTAAGCTTTGATGAACCTCAAGTTGGCCTACCATTGCAGCAGGACACAGGGGAGATAGTGTCCTCCAGGGTATGCTGGGCCTGCCCAAGGCTGCATACTTTTTTTCTAGGAAGCCTGTCCCGCTTGGGTCAGTAAGATGTATTTCCCAATAAAGAGGTTTACAGCACAGTCTTGGCTTGTCTACTAAGATGTAAGGCCTATTTATTCAGTGGGGCTTACCCCAGGTAAGTGTGTATAGAAAGTCCTGGCAAGTCACTGGGAGTTTCAAGGTCAAGAAAGGATGCCATTTTTGCTATTTACCTTTGGCATTTAAAACACATTATTTTCAGGCTACATAACATCTGGTAGTAATGAGATAGAAACCAAGAGCAAATTGGGCAATCATTTCAAGTGAAGGATAAATGATGCTCAAATAATGCACTTTTACATCTGTCTTGTGCACATACTAACATGTCTCATAGGGGAAATGACAAATAGATCAGCCATATTACACTGCTGGGTAGTTGAGCCTAGGGATGTACAAAAGTCACTTACCTTTTCGACGAGGTGATTAGCAGTGGGGGGGAGGTGCTCTGCACTTCCCCCCGAAATCCTAATCCGGCCGGCTCCATTCTGCAGAGATTTTGTAGAGCTGCCGGCCAGGGCTGCCCGCAGCCAGACATCCGGCCGCTGGGCAGCCTGCAGGCAAAAAAAAAATAAAAAAAATGGCGGCCACCATTTGCGTTCCCTTTTTTTCACTGTTTTAGCCTACGTAAATATTTACGTAAGCTATTACGGTGAAAAAAAGGGGAACACAAATAGCGTAGTGGCAGCCATTTGTGTTCCTTTTCCCCTGCACCGTTTTAGCCTACATAAATATTTACGTAAGCTATTACGGCAAAAAAAAAAAAAAAGGAATACAAATAACGCCCACTACGCTATTCGCGTTCCCCTTTTTTTCGCCGTAATAGCTTACGTAAATATTTATGTAGGCTAAAACAGTGAAAAAAAGGGAACGCAAATGGCGGTTGCCATATCCACCACCATTTGTGTACACTGTTTTGTTGTTGTTGTTTTTAGCTTGCCGTGATAGGCTACGTAAATACTTATGTAGCCTATCACGGCCTCCACAGGGACACACATGGCGTCCCTGCATTAGCCGTGATAGGCTACGTAATTATTTATGTAGCCTATCACAGCTATGATGAGGAAGCGAATGGCGGCCGCAGCGCGGCCGCCATTCGCAAGTCAGCGCGGATGGCAGCAGGTAAGTGCTCCGTTTTGCACGCCTTTCATGGGGTGGGGGGGGCAGGGGCTTCATTCCGCCATGGATTTCGGGGGGCCAAATGCACTGGCATTCAGCCTCACCGAGATCCGTGGTGGAATTCTCTGACATCCCTAGTTGAACCTGAAAACTAAGCTACTGTCAAAACAAGTTAAAAACTCGCTATCTTTGTAACGTGGAGTTTCAGATTATCATAGCAATAATAAAACCTGCACTTCCAGGGCTTTGCACTTCAAGCCTTGGGAGGAAAACAGTTGCATAAAGCATTAGGGGGGAAAAAAAGTATATTCTTGTAATTCTGTACTAGGAGGTTTAGAATCCTTCATCAAACCTGCAGTTGGCTTCTCAGCTTGTTCGTAACATCTGAAAAAGTTGATTAATAAAACAACAACACTAAATGTGGGCTCTGAATAAGTCCAATATAAGGGGAAAGGCTGCAAACCTGAGCACAGCTGGATAGCAACCCTATGGCCCGTAGACATTGTCTGAGATATGGGATACTGGGGATTTACCCCTTCGAGGCCATAGACTAGGGATGTTGGGATTTTGTAAAATCCATCCCGTCTGCTTTTTGAGGATTGTCAGTGCCTTTTGTTCTGTCGTCCACTCATTGACAGAATTGTTTTTTTTTCCAATTTCCTAAATTTGTGCAAATTCACATTTGTGAAAATGCACAAATTCCCCCAATGCACAAATCCCCCCTAAATGCACATTTTCTTGCTTTAGCCTATGGGGGAATTGTGCATTTTTGGCCAGTGTATTTTTTAAAATGTATTTTTCTGCAACTAAATTCACGCAAAACTCCAGAAAGTAAAAAACACACACACACAAAACTGGTCCACAAGTCTGCAGAATCTGCAATTTGAGAAAAGCTGGTCCGCCACAGAAGCTGCAGGTCAAATCCACAGAAATCCCAACTCATTTCATTCTATTGCGGATGCCTCTTGACATCCCTGCCATAGACAGAGCGAAGACCTCGAGAGTGGGGGAAATCCCTGTCTGGATTTCCCACCCTTCCCAGCCACCATAGAAAGCTCCCCTCTCCTGAGGTCAGTATTGCAACCTCAGGAGGGGAGGAAATGGGCATTCTGGGGGCCGGGCTGTGGGCAGGGAGGAGAGAAGACGTGGATCTGCCCCTGCCCAAGCCAGGTAGGTGAGCTAAGACAGGCTCAGAGGCCCATCTAGTGCAAAATGCAAACAACAACAACAACAACAACAGAGGACCGAGAGGCTATAAAATCCTCTTGCCCTGCCTGGGTCTTACTGGCAGGGTTTAGGATAGGCAGAAGGCTCTGAGACTGGAGCCCTCCATCTAGCGGGGGTCAGTCCTGTATGTGTCAGTCCTGGGCGCAAAGTGGGAAGGGGGCGTGCACACAAGCCCTGCCCCCAATGTCCCTTCATGTGCTGGCTCCACTTCAGACGTTTGTGCATTCAACACGAAGGTCTGAAGGCGACTTCTAAATGTGTTTGGCTGAATGCACCTATAAGCCTCTCCACCATCGAGAACCCCTATAGCTTTGGAGGGAGCAATCCTATGGCCACTAGACAGCGGCTAGATGGCCATAGGATATCTGGTTTTCCAGGATCCGACCTCAGAGCCCGCGGTCCGGGGTTGGTTCCCGGAGAACTGACCTCCCCCCACTTCCACGCTGCCTCCAAGGCAGCACGGAACAGCCCCATGCTCCAAGCTCACAAGAGGAGTGCAGAGCAGCCAAAAAGGGGCAGGGAGGGGCGGGGAGGGCAGAAATGCCTGTACGACACATGCTATGTGTCATACAGCAGCCTCCTCCCCCACTCAGCCCTCCTGCAGCTAGACAGCCGCAATTGGCTGTCTAACCAAAAATGCTGGGTAGGAGGAGCGCAGAGGAATGATCCCCTCTGTGCTTCTCCTGCCCTGCATTGGATAGGTGGTTGCCTCCGAGTTTGGAGGTGGCCGCCAACCTGAATAGGATTGCGCCCTAAGTGGAACACACTTCGGGCACAGCCCTATGCAGGTTTAGACAGAAAAAAGTCCTATAACTGCCAGCACTGCTGGCTGGGGAATGCTGGGACTTGCAGGACTTTTTCCTGTCTAAACCTGCATAGAATTGTGCCTTTCGAAAACCTCAGAAGCAAAAGTCTGAAGAGGAGCCGGAGCATCCACGGACACTGGGAGTGGGACTTGTGTGCGCCCCCCTCCATTCCCAGCTTAAGCCCCCCTGCTCAAACACCTTAACAGAGCTTACTTGATATAACTCAGGATGCAACTATTCTCAGAAACATGCGTTCAAAAAACGTTAAACTCTAAAATGTTAGACGTTAAAAATTAACTAATGCAATTTCCAAGCAAAACACAAAATGGTTTGGGGCACAATCCTTATCCAGGCTTAGACAGAAATAAGTACTACAATTCCCAGCATCCCCCAGCCACCCATGCATTCTGGGGGATGCTGGGAGTTGTATTATTTATTTTTGTCTAAGCATGCATAGGGTTGCACCCTTATCCTCTTGCATGGAAAGACAGCCATATTTAGCTTTTTGTCTTCCTCCCTCTATCCCGCTAAACGTGAGTGGTCTATTGTTGTTGTTGTTGTTGTTGTTGTTGTTGTTAATAATAATAATGATAATGATAATAATTACATTTCTATACTGGCCCGTAGCCAAAGCTCTCTGGGTGGTTTACAGAAGTTATGCCATTCATGAGCAGTGAGCCATCATCACTATTTGAGACAAAGTGAGGAAAGCAAGAGATATGATAGGTCTGGCAGGAAGAGAATATATCCAGCTCTCACAGTGATGAACACAATAGAAAGAACACGAATAAGCAAGCCAATATGGACTGAAGACCGTGTGTTAGCCTAGGAGCATTTCCTCCCGCCCCCTCTATTTCTTGACTTCCTTGTTGTTGCTGTTTTTGCAAGTAAGTCTTGTTGTCCTTTTCCTAGCAAAAGTGACTTATCACTGTATTGTGTAAATACCTTTTGTTGTGATTGTTTGCTTTAAATTTACCAGTAAACTATTGTGATTAAACCCCAAGTGTCTGGTGTGTCAATCGCCCCACATCTACAGCCTAAACCCCACATTACTGAGAAGGGGAAGTTTAAAAGAAGGAAGGTGGGTCTCTTAAGGAGGCAAGCAATCCTTAAGGGGTTGCTCAGGGGTCCAGGTCATAAGCGGAACCTTGACACCCCCACCCCTCTCCACCAGCAACACCCCTCACCATCAGCAGCGGTCAGTGGAGGGGCATCCAGTGGAGGGGCATCCATCCATAAACCCTCCATCCATTAACACTAGGGTCAGGGGATGAGGATTGCAAATAAATAACCACTTACTGCATTGCTTTGCATTATTTTCAGTGGGACTTAATCCTTGAGTGTACATTGTGCTCTTTTGGGCACCAGGAGAAGGCCTTCGTATTTTCCTAGGTTTTTTAGCCCCCTAGTGTTCGTGCTTTTGCATTTACTCTATGGCTGTTGAAATACATTTTAGATTTGACATTATGGTTCATTGTTCCTGTATGGTATGGTTTTATTTCTGTTTGGTGTACTGCCCAGAGAGCTCCAGCTAATAGATGGTGTAGAAATGTAGTAAATAAAATAACACTATGACTTTTAAGAATTCCACAAGGTTACCCAGAGTCAGGCAGAGAAATAGAGAGAGGGCTCAAACAGTGGTTTGCTGTGTTTATAGCTGCTGACTGCTTTTCTCCATCCAATGTTTGTTCATCTTATCTCTCTTTTAGTGCCCTGCCCTTCTCCTTCCTAATCTCTAGGGAAAACTAGTCACTGAAGGAGAAGATAAGCACAGATAGCGGATGGACAAAGCTGTATGGTTCCCTCCAGCTTTCTGTTAGGGTGGCCACTTATACATTGCCAAAGCAGAGGAAATGCATTATCAGCAAAGAGAACACTGATTTGCATAGGGATGTATGTAATCCAAGAATTTCGCTTCTGTTTGCAAATCATGAGAACCGGTCCCATTCACAATACCACCAGAAAAGTGAGCAGGAGTGCTTTGCACATTCCTGAATTTGCAATTTCATTTAGAAAAAGTGCAATTTAAAAAATGTGCACTTTGAAATGTGCGTTCCCCCCCCCATGCCTATTCATGCTTTACTCAATGGGGAAAGTGCACACTTTTGAAAAATATGCACAGAAATGCATACTTTTCCTGTTAGAAAGGTACACTTTCCCGATTCGAATGAGCTGAAAAATGGGGCAAAAACCAAAACTGAAGCAAGCTGGAACAACCTTTGAAGTGATTTTCAGAGAATTTAGTTGAGCTTGAATATCCTTGGTTCTCCCGTTCCTAGATTTGTATAAAGTTTACATGTGCTAATATACTTGTATAGACACACATTTAGAAATAATTATGATAATTTAGATAGAAACACAATACGTCTCACCATAGAGGAGAAGACTGACCAGGTGACCTGCGTGCCCACTCAGTCTGCTGTCCAGGTGCTCACTGTTGCCTGGCAACTTCAAGCCCTCCATCTTGCTCTTCCTTCACAGGGTTCTTTGACTTTAAACCAGACTTGGACTGGACAGACCATCAAACAGAGGACATCTTCCAGCAGAGGGCTGCCCTCTCCCAGCTCTCTAAAATAGAAGACTGTCCTCTGGAAAGTAGGATGTCTGGCCACCCTACTTCCTGTACATCTCTGTCAGTCAGAATGTGATGGACCCATTCTTCTTTTCATGCAGGGAGTGCGATGTAGCCAGGATCTTAGTGACAACTAACTGGAGGTGGATGAAAGCCAACGTGTTTCGGTCTTGGCCAATCTTTGTCCTTTCTTTAAAATTACCAACCATAAAAATAAAATATTTCTCACCATGTTTCCTCAACTGGCTCTCTTACAGTGCAATCCCATACATGTCTACTCAAAATGATGCCCCATTGAGTGTAATGGGACTTACTCCCAAGTATGTGAGTGTAGGCTTGTGGCTTTAGTGTAAGGTATTTCACTAGAATTAAAGGACAGGCTCCATTCTCTCCTCCCCTCCCTATTTCTGCTTTTCCCTCTCCTTCTTCCTCTCTGTTTCTGTTTAATCTTCGACACTGGCAAAATATGCAAAACTGAGAAAGTTCTAAATATGCATAAGAGGATGGTATAATACAGTGAAATCTAATTAAATTTACTCATTTCATAGAGTGGAAGAAAAGCAATCAGCTCATGTCATCAAAACAATTTGCATGGCAATTATTTTTTAATGCTGTTGTCCCATGCTAGGTGCTCCTCCTTCTTTTTTTGGCTCATGGGGTGGGGGGTGAGGGGTGGGTGTTGTTTTGTTTTTTTGACAGCCTCAATTGCTGTAGTGCAGCAAGATGAGATACCAGTTGTGTTAATTAAAGATGATCTCTACCCTGCCTGCCTAATTTAGATGACAAGCAGATTTCATGAGAACACCAGATTTACTATCGACCTTAAAGTTATGTTTGGTTTGGTTTCAAATGAGAATGTATGGATGCAATAGTCCTCTGCCAGGAAAATCCAACACATTAAACATTTCGAATTGTATTTAATGGCTATATTCTTCTAATTAGTATACTTGAAGCTGTTCCTTTACCAGTGAGTTACCTGTTTACATCTTGTTATAAGGATGTACTTTCGTCAAATATGAATGCATTTCAAATGAGACTGTGAACCCCTTTCCTACAGATGTTTCCCATTAAAACTAAACTGCATGTACACCTTGGGGAACATATGGGAGAAGACAGACATAGTATTTTTAGAGCAGTGAGACTGAGCTGGAAGGGCTCTCACTGTGTCCAGTCCAAGCATACCTTTTCTTTTCCAGTGTCAATCTGGGGGGTGGGGGGATGGTTCTGCACATTTGTAGCAGATTCTGTTTGTTGTTGTTGTTGTTGTTGTTGTTATTTCTAACAAGTGAGAACTGCAACAAAATGTTGCAGTATGGAGTGCACCTGTTCAGGGTTCCAGCCAAGTCAGCCAAGCCCTTTTCCAGGATACTCTATTCTGTCCCTCCCTCTTTCCTATCCCCCCACCCGATTGCTCAATCCTCACTGGGCTGTTTTGGGGAAATGTTTCCCCCTTAGTTTTTGAACAGGTTTTTTTTTTGTTCTTCTGGAAACCTTGGGGTTTCCCTGGGCCTACTGATACTTGCCTCTTGTGCTTTTACTGGTAGTAAAAGCATTAAGCTAAAATATGCTGGTATTTTTTTACCTCACCCCTTTTACCTTCGGCCTCACTCACCACTGGAATGCAGCCCCCAAGACATTCTCCAAAACAGAAATTGGCCCTTGGGGTGAAAGAGGTTCTGCACTCTAGGGTATCTAGGAACTTGCATCTCCAGTGAAAAGGATCTTGGGTAGCAGAAAGGTGGGGAAGACCTCTGCCAGAGACCCTGGAAAACTGCAGCCAATCAAAGTAGGGTGTTCTGATTTAGACGGACCAATGAACTAACTCAGTGTGAGGCAGCTTCATATCTCCAATCCAGTCAAATCCCCTTCAGATGATCCCAGGAATCCAAGGGAGATGTGCTGAGATCCTGAGCTAGGTATTTTTTGTGACACTGGAAGGAGGTTCTTATTTTCATAAATGAAGGTGTTGAACTTGTGGAAAGCAATGTACTTCTGATATAACCTGAGGGATGAGCCAATTTCAACTGTATTTCCAGTGTGTTCAACTGTTTCTTATTTTTCGCTGCTTGATCCGATCAGATTTCCGTCTGGAGAATGCTGGCAAGTTCCTTCTTAGCATGTTTGGCTTTTAGAAAAATGGAGCTGACAACCTCACTTATCACCTCCCCCCAAACCAATATTTATCTTTCTTTTTTTTCTTTTTTCTTGACAGGACTATTGGCAGTGGCCAGCAGCTGGAAGGGCGAAGGGAAGAGATTATTCCATAATGACCTCTTGAAATATATTTAAGCAGTGATTTTACTTCTCCTGTCTCCTCTGCTTTTTTTCTTTATTGCCTTCTGAAGGCTCTTGATGAAGGAAATAAAGCTAAAGGAGCAATGCCGGTATGCCCAAAGCCACATTTCAAGCCTCATCAGCCATGTTTTTTTTAATGCATTATATCATCTCTCCATAAGAATTCAGCACTTTCACATCATTCCCTACAGTAGCATTTTCTTGTTGCTGCTTCAGATTTGGCTTCTTAACCTGTGTAGATAGCTGTCAAAACTGAATATTAGATATGACACCAAAACGAATAGTGGTTATTCAACATTTGTTGGCTAGGACCAGAGAGATCTACTGTGAAATAATAAATGTTTTACTGCCTTCTGTCTTTCTGTGGCTCATCTTTTGCCTCTTTCCTCCCAGTTTAATAAAAAATGTAATTTCAGAACCACCAATTTGTGCATTCTCACAGTAAGGAATGTGAAGAGCTGACCAGAGGACGTGTGTGATACATGGTGCATAAGAGAGAGAAAAATAATGCCAGTAACAAAGGGGAACAATAAAGTGATGTGATTCCTTTACATGTGGGGCCATTTATAGTATTAAAAGGATCTGTAGACGGCAATCATACATTAGCTGTGGGTTACAATAACTTAGCTGTCCACTGCAATATTAGGACTATTTGTATGTGTGTTCTCTTTCAGTAAAGTATGTAAGAACATAAGAACAAAAGAAGAGCCATGCTGGATCAGACCAAGGGTCCATCCAGTCCAGCATTCTGTTCACACAGTGGCCAACCAGCTGTTGACCAGGAACCCACAAGCAGGGCATGAGTGTAACAGCACCCTCCCACCCATGTTCCCCAGCAACTGGTGTACATAGGCTCACTGCCTCCGGTACTGGGGGTAGCACACAGCCATCAAGACTAGTAGCCATTGATAGCCTTTTCCTCCAGGAATTTGTCCAAACCCATTTTAAAGCCAGCCATAAAACTTGTCTCAACACTTTTTTTTTTCATGAGCAAGCTATGGATACAGCATCTGCTGCACTCAGGCCCTAATAAAAGTGGCAACTGTGCTTAATGCCTACAGTGTCTTCTGGTTCAGCATGTGCATTGTATCCGCAGTGCAGCAGCAACCCACAATAACAGCTACTCTCCCTGTCCAGAATGGCTTATCCACTCTGTACATAGTTTATTTGTTCTGATAGGTACCGGAATGGCCAGATGAACAGTCTTGGACCACGGCTTTCTCCCTGATGATCTGGTTCCCAAAAATATGAGATGCGTCTCTGCTTGTTCTGTGCATGGACAGCTAGGCACAGAATGGTGCCACCAGAGGCTGTAGTCAGGGGTGATGAACCTCTTTCAGCCTGAACTGAATTTCAGAGAAGCAATGGCAGTGGGGCCAAAATGCTGGCATATTTTAGTTTAAAGCTCTTAATGCCAGGAACTAAGCCTTTCAGAATGGGGAAAAGCTGCATAAAAGCTGGGAAACCCACAAAGACTTAGTGGTTGGGGAAAGGGGGCATGACCACCAGAGGAACCTGAGAGAATTGGATTGGGGCCCCAGGAGAACGGATTTGGCCCAGGGTCATGAGCTTCCGTACCCCTGCTGGTAGAGCCTCCCACAACATTGCCTTGATACCCCACCAATACAGCTCTCCACCAACTCAACACAACTAGGGTCATACAAGAATTTTGTTACTGTTCACAAATCACGGGAATACGCCATGATTGCACCACTGAACGCTAGCAGAAGAGCTTGCGCTCCAGAAATATTTGCAAATTCCCTAATGCACACTTGCACTACAAAAAAGGTGCATTTTTTAAAAAAGCGCACTTTCAAACATGTGATTTTTTAAAAAATGCGCATTTTTACACTTTGCTCTATGGGGGAAAGTGCACACTTTTGGTATGCTCTCTTAAAAGTGTGCATTGTCCCTGTTCGAAACATGTACTTTCCCCATTTGACCGAAATGAAAAAAAAGTGCACAAGTGAATGTCGGAAATGAAGCGAGACGAGTGTCGCATTGGTTTTTGGAGAATCTGGGTGATCATGTAAATTGCTACAACGGCCTTCCCCAACCTGCTGCCCTCCAGATGTTTGGGACTTGAACTCCTATCAGCCCCAGCCATCATGGCCAATGCTCAGGAATGCTAGGAGTTGTAGTCTGAAATCAGTCTGAAATGTAGTCTGAAATCATTGTAGTCATCGCCCAGAGTGGCTGGGTGACCAGCCAGATGGGCGATTAATAAATTTAATAATAAATAAATAAAATACCTGGAGGGCATCAGGTTGGGGGAGGCTGTGCTTCAGCCGCACAGTCCTCCTGCACTCATCTACTGGAGCATTTGGCACAAGAGTGATCATGCAGCTAATTCTTGGCAGAGGCAGGAGCAGCAGTGTGGGAGTGGGCTGTGGAAGATGGTTGCAAAATGTCAGGGTGAAGTGCGGGAGGGCCTTCCTTGGCAAAGCGCATGCTGAGAACAGCTCTGGCTGGCTGGCCTGGCAACATGGCTAGTGGGTGAGGACCATACTACAATGGAGCTCCTCCGTGTCCTGCTCTCTGCATTTGGAGCAAGCAGGATTGGCCCCATAACCTATTTTTCTGTAGGGGAAAATGAGGAACAATGATTAAGAAACGGAACTAAAAGAAAAGACACGTGTACGCCAGTCGATCTTGGGTTGGATCCAGATAAAAGTTGTGTGCAACTGGGTTGGTGGAAGTGAATTTCCCCTCCAGCCCTGAACAGCAGGTCAGGGAAATGGGGTGAGCTCTGATGTGGGGATCTCCCAAAATCAGGCAAGTGGAGCCTTCCATTGCAGCATCACAGAGCAAACCCTTCCAATGCAATCTGCTGCTCGTGACTGATGAAGGAGGCCTGCTATTGATACTTTATCACACAAGGTGTCACCTTTTGCCTCTAACTTCCTGGTTCTGTGTCATGCCAAAGCCAGTGAAGGCTGGTGGCTGCAATTGTGGTGGGGCTGTGATTCCATTCTGGGCTTCAGTCTGAACCAGCAGAACTCTAAAGGAGCTATCCAAGGTACTGAACCCATCTGGGGGATAGAATTCAGCAACTTGGATGGCTCCTTTAGAATTCTAGGTGTTTTTGAGTAAAACCCAGAATGGAATTACAGCCCCATCGAAATCGGAGCCACCAGCTTCCACTGGCCAAAGCTGATTCCATTTTAAATACCTTTATGTTGCCGTGCATTATGCTTGCTTTGGGGACCACCTCCAAACCCCTCCCCATGGCCGTTCTGATGATGGATGGGTCTTAAGGACAAAGATGGCTGCAACTGAGGCAAGTGCCTGATTACCATCACATTGTTCTTCAGAAACAGAAGGGGGAGGCAATCTCAGTCCTTCCACTCTGCAGTGGAGCTCCTCCATGTCTTGTTCTCCACATCTGGATCTATTTCTGAACAGCCAAGGCACTCGGAAGCTTGCTTTTAATGCACCCAGCTTCCCCTGAAAAGATTCATCAATGGTGAAGGGAGGGGATGTGGCTTCAAGGAAGGGACTCACCTTCTTCTCCCAGCAATGGCTTGTCTTGTGAGTGCCTCAAGGGGCATTTGCTCACAAGCAGTGGTGGCTGGTGACTCCAATTCCAGTCAGGGTTTTAGTTAGTGCTGTGCTGAAAATTTCTCCCATATTTCCCCCCCAACCATTCTCATTCAGTTTGAAAGAAAATAAATGTCTTTCGAAAAGAAATTCAAAGGAGAAGAAATTTTTGGATAAATTCTTGTGGTTTGGGGCTCTTTGTGTTTACTTTACCTATGAGGTGGCCATGGAGTTTAATTTACTTATGAGGTGGCCAAGGAGTGTACAGAGATTCATTGTACAATAATCTCTGTGGCAGCCTGTAGCCTCCTTGGCTTCCCACACTTCAGTTAAAGCCATCATGAGGAAGACATCATGAGGCCATTCCTCCCAAGGGGGTTTTTTAGTTCAGGAAGTGCAGTGGCTGGGAGGCTGCAGAGCAATGGAAAGATGTTTATTAGGGAGAGAAAACATGCACAGCACCCTAAGCCACCTCACAGTGATTAGGTAAGGTTAAAAATACCACCAAAAGGAATTCAAAATTCTCCCTTAGAAAAGTGGAAGCCTCAACAGATTTTATGCTTTTGCCACCTCCAGAAGCAGTGCAACAGAACAAAAATCTTTAGGAAAAAGGGAAACAGCCTGTGCTACAACCCCTGCCAATAGTGACCCCTATCTGTGAAAAACCGTTTCAGAATTCCCCCCCTCCCAGGAGAAATTTGGCAAAATTGTCCCCCCAATTTCTCTGCCCGCAAATAGGCTGGAGAAATTTGAGAGGCCATTTGTGCACAGCTCTGGTTTCAGTTACCAAAATGCTAATGATGCTACCCAAGGTGGTGAAAGGTGCTTTCCAAGTTGCTGAACCCATCTTTTAGCATTTTTGTGTCTTATTATTTTAGTCCCTGCAGTGTAGTTTTACCTCTTATACCTAATGTATTTTATGCTGTGTTGGCACATTTACTAGTTTTATATTGTTGATTTTATTGTGTTGTTATTGTTATCATTGTTGTTGTTGTTATGTTTTAAAATGCCTAGAAAAATTTATTTTATGAGGCATGTAAGGAGTTTAATAAATAAATAAATACAATACTATACAATACAATACAATACAAGGGAACTGGACATCATTTTCTGAAGTATGTATCAACCGGAAGTGCATTACTGAAGTAAGTATAATATTTCCTTTTTGCCTGCGGCTCCCCAGGGTGACAAGACTCACCCAAGCTTCCATGCCACAATAGCTTCTCTTCTCACATCAACACTAAGCAGAGAAGGGTAGGCTCATAAACAGCTTCCATTTTATTAGGCACAATGCCTAGAAAGACAACTATCTTGCCTCAAGGCACTCCAACATGGACACAGGCAGAGACTGGGTTTGCATGACATGAGGGTGGTTAATAAGCCACAGTGGCTTGTTAACCACCCCCACACATGCTGGTCTCATGCTGCTCATTTCCCTAATTCTCCTTGCCGGGCACCCGTTGTTGTCATGATGTGTGAACGTGGTGAGGGCGGTGGCTGGGTGGTTAATAAACCACCCAGAAACCATGCTCTGCTGTAGCAGTGCTGGGTGATTTCTTAACCATGTCACAACAACCCACACCTGGTGAGGGTAACAGGGAAATGAGCCACCACATGTGCGGATGGTTGACCACTCATGATGTAGTAGTAATGGGGGACTTCAATTCCCCCGATATTTCTTGGGAGACAAATTCTGCAAAACGTGGCCCCTCCAGGAAATTTCTGACTTGTGTGGTGAATAACTTCGTCCTACAGAAAGTAGAGGAAGGAACTAGAGGATCGGCTATCCTTGATCTGATCCTAACCAACAGAGATGATTTAGTGGATAAAGTAGCAATTACAGGAACTCTGGGGGAATGCGACCATGTTATACTTGAGTTCTTGATTCTAATGGAAGCAAAAGCTGAGTGCAGCCAAACGCATACCCTGGATTTTAGGAAAGCCAACTTTACAGAACAGTGATAAGTAAGGTCCCATGGCAAGCGGTTCTAACAAGAAAAGGAGTCCAAGATGGGTGGGAGTTTTTTAAAAAGGAAATTCTGAAGGCACAATTACAAACAATTTCAACAAGAAAAAAAGGTGGAAGACAACAGACGAAGCCAATGTAGCTTCATGAAAAACTTAGAGATGACCTGAAAACAAACAAGGATACATATAGGAAGTAGAAGGAAGGACAAGCTAAAAGGAAGAGTACAGGCAGGCAGCACAAAATTGCAGGGATGGCGTCAGGAAGGCTAAAGCTGAGAACGAGCTGAGGTTAGCGAGGGATGCTAAAAGCAACAAAAAGGCTTTCTTCAGATACATGCATAGTAAAAGACAGAGGAAAGAAATGGTGGTTCAGCTATTAAATAAGGATGGCAAAATGATAACAAATGACAAAAAAAAAAAAGGCAGAAGTGCTCAGTTCCTACTTTGGCTCAGTCTTCTCCCAAAAGAGGGTCTATGACCCCCCTGGCAAAGGTGAAGTACAGGCTGAAGGGGCAGAATTGCAGCTTGAGATTGATAGGGATATGGTCAAGGAACACATAATTACTTTGAATGAGTTCAAATCTCCAGGGCCAGATGAACTGCACCCTAGAGTAATAAAGGAACTGGCAGAAGAACTCTCAGAACCACTGCCTATTATCTTTGAGAAATCATGGAGGACAGGTGAAGTGCCAGGTGACTGGAGGAGGGCTAATGTTGTCCCTATCTTCAAAAAGGGCAAAAAAGAGGAACTTGGGAACTACAGACCAGTCAGTCTGACATCAATCCCTGGGAAAATTCTGGAGCAGATGATAAAGCAATCAGTCTGTAAGCACCTTGAAAACAATGCAGTGATTACTTGAAGCCAACATGGATTTGCCAAGAGCAAATTGTGCCAGTCGAATCTGATCTCAATTTTTGATCAGGTAACCTCCCTTGTGGACTGTGGGAATGCTGTGGACATAATATACCTTGACTTCAGCAAAGCTTTCGACAAAGTGCCCCATGATATCCTGATGAGCAAACTAGCTCGAAGTGGGCTAGATGAAACAACTATCAGGTGGATCCACTGTTGGCTACAGAATCAGACTCAAAGAGTGCTTCTCAATGGGATCTTCTCAAACTGGGGAGAGGTAACGAGTGGGGTACCGCAGGGCTCAGTCCTGGGCCCAGTGCTCTTCAACGTTTTTATTAATGACTTGGAGGAGGAGGTGCAGGGAATGCTGATCAGATTTGCAGATGACACAAAACTGGGCAGGATAGCTAATACCCTGGAAGACAGAAACAGAATTCAAAGTGATCTTGACAGGCTGGAGTGCTGGGCAGAAAGCAACAGAATGAAATGTAATAGGGTAAATGCCAAGTTATGCACCTAGGAAAAGGAAACCAAATGCACAGTTACAAGATGGGGGATACTTGGCTCAACAATACTACAAGTGAGAAAGATCTTGGAATTGTTGTTGATCACAAGCTGAATATGAGCCAACAATGTGATGTGGCTGCAAAAAAGGCAAATGCTATTTTGGGCTGCATTAATAGACATATAGCTCCAAATCCTGGGAACTACTAGTTCTACTCATCACTGGTTAGGCCTCAGCTGGAGTAGTGTCCAGTTCTGGGCACCGCACTTTAAGAAGGATGCAGACAAGCTCGAGAGGGTTCAGAGGAGGGCAACAAAGATGATCAGGGGACTGGAAACAAAGCCATATAAACAGAGACTGCAAGAACTGGGCATGTGTAGCCTTGAGAAGAGAAGACCGAGGGGAGATATGATAGCGCTCTTCAAGTACTTGAAAGGTTGTCACAGAGAGGAAGGCCAGGATCTCTTCTCAATCATCCCAGAGTGCAGGACACGGAATAATGGGCTAAAGTTACAGGAAGCCAGATTCCAGCTGAACATCAGGAAAAACTTCCTGACTGTTAGAGCAATACGACAATGGAGCCAATTACCTAGGGAGGTGGTGGGCTCTCCCACACTGGAGGCATTCAAGACGAGGCTGGACATCTATCTGTTAGGGATGCTCTGACTTGGATTCCTGCATTGAGTGGGGGGTTGGACTCGAGGGTCTTATAGGCCCCTTCCAACCCTTCTATTCTATGATTCTATGATTTTATTATGCACCAGCACTCAGAGACAGAACAAACAAAAGCCACACCTATGTGGGACTAAACCACACCAGGCAAATGTCAAAGGGGAACCTGGACTGTTCCATTTCAGGCCTCTTAAAGCATCAAAACAGAAAGGAGCATCAAAAGTTAGTAGCTACTAAGACCCACCCTAAACCTATTACTTAGAAGCGTGTCCAATGTGTATCAATATGTATGGAACTCAGAAGTAAAACCAGCAGTAGCAGTGAGGTAGAGTTTGAGGGAGGAACAAGAACTGAGGACATTGTTCATTTGGATTTCCAAAAGGCATGTTTAGTGTACCTAAACAGTGTCACATGAAATACCATCTATTTAACATAATCTGTTTAGATGGCTGGAGGTAAACAGAAAGTTCACAAAAAGTCTTCTGTTAAATACTGTAATGGTCTATTATTTTAAAGCCATGATTTCTGTTTGTATAAAGGACTACAACCAGTGAAAACCAAATCTAAAGTTCAGTGGAGATGTTGTTTTCCATTACAAATAGCCCTTTAAATCAAGTGGAAATGGACAGATCACTCCCATGGGTACTCTAGAAGATAAATCTTCAGATGTCTTCATACTTGAATATTTCCATTACAGACTACAACTCATCCTTCCCCTCTGAAGCAGGGCATACGAAGAGCCACGCAGTCCTATCTTGGAGTGTGTCATGTGGTTCTCTGTAACATTTCTGTGAAAGGCTGAGTGGCTGAAACAAATTAGGTCCCCCCTTGCCTTACAAGACAGGCATGGCTTCACTAAGGATTTTCATAGCCTTACATACGCTTATCACCACTGTATTGGCCAGAGCTAGTTCTTTACTCATGGTTAGATCTACATAGAGAGGTGTCCTTCTGGTGGTAGAGTGGCCACAAAAAGAGTACAAAAGAAGATACTGATATGCATAAAATTTGCATATGCAAATGCATACATATTGATGCAAATTTAGAAATTTAACTAGAAATATAGTACACCTCACCACAGTGTAGATGACTGTGGCCAGGTGACTTGTGTGCCTGGCTCAGTTTGCTGTCCAGCTGCTGTTGATGGGCAACTTCAAGGCCCAGCTCTCCCTTCTGATGGGTCTTTATCTTTAAACTGGACTTAGACTGGACAGCCCTAGGCATAAAGGATGCCTTTAAAAT
This sequence comes from Heloderma suspectum, assembly GCF_057233095.1. Taxonomy (NCBI): domain Eukaryota; kingdom Metazoa; phylum Chordata; class Lepidosauria; order Squamata; family Helodermatidae; genus Heloderma; species Heloderma suspectum. Next base: position 37,752,821 of record NC_139460.1, on the reverse strand, counting down.
AAAGGACAGTCCTCTGGCAGCCCTTCCAATAGAGGACTCTCCTCTGTAAAAGAGGACATATGGCCACCCTCTCTGGTGGACATGCCATTTCTAGATTGATTATTTAAAAAATTCATTAGGATTTGAATTTGTATTGTTGTGCCTTAAAATAGTTAATTTTGGGACTTAATTTTAAGCATCAAAACATAAAGCGCCATAATCTTACTGACTCTTTGAGGGCAGAGTTGCCAGGTTGCGAATCTGCCCAGTATCTCTACATCGCTATCTCTGCTGAGGCCCACACATCAGGATGGGGGCAGGCAGGTATTGTTGTTGAAAAGAATCTGGCAAAAAGCTACTGCCACCTGGTCCTCCTTTTTGGCCATAGCAGGATACCCCCCCCTCCCACTACCACCTCTGGGTACCCACCACAGAGAAGGGCCTGGGGCCCACAAAAACCTGGAACCAGCCCTGGATAAAACAGCTTTGGCTCTTTCCTGCCATTGTGTCATCACCCACTTTCCCGGCCTATTGTGGCACATCTGGAGTCTTACTTGTTATGGCAGGAGGAGGACGGGGTGTACAACAGGACCAGATGGGAGCAGCCATGGCTGCCTCATCTTGTGAAGCATCAGAGGGATTTAAAGATCCAGGGCAGATCCAGTTGCATCTTGACAACCCTATTTGTGGAGAGGGCAAGATGCCAAAATGAATAAAAGATAGATTCATGTGAATGACACACATCTGTGCTTCTCAGATGCTGAATATTCTAAGCCCCATGCATTCAGGAGGGCGGGATGCATTTAACACCAAGAAATGCAACTAATACATTTACAAAATGAGAATGGATTTGGCTGCCACCTACATCTCATAACAGATTCGGATGCCTTGTGGATAAAAGGAATCTAAGCGCCTGAGAATTAGGAGCAAGCCGTAACGCACATTCCAGGAACACACACGCATATGGATGTGCGTGTTATATCCACTCTGAAATGGATGCAGGAAAAACTCACCAGTAGGTGCTGTGGCAGTCTTCGGTGATGGAAGTAAACTCCGGCGGGCAGCTGCTGTGCTAGCTGATGCCTGCGGTGGAGTCCTGCTGGCCCCCTTGAGTGCTTCTTTAGAAGGCTCAGCTGCCTTAGGAGTGATTTGCTCTTCATTTCCAAAGTTTGAACCTGTGGGAGACCAAAACCACACTAATTAGAACTTCATAAAAAATAGATGCAACTCGCTAAATCTGTACTTGTAATTATAATACTTGAGGAAAAGTTTGTTTCACCTAAATACTTGGAGAGCTATGAGGTTTTAGGTGCTTCAGGGGGACCACTTGTACTTGTCAAAAGGCTAATGTATTCATTTTCATTCTACTTGGTCTTCTGAGGACCAGAATAGATGTGAAAAATATCATGACTTAAAAAAAAAAACAGCTTTAAAGCATCCATAGGGGAGGACGGGCTCAGAGCAGGAGAGTTGGGTACCATTTTCCCAGCCTAAATTAGCCACTCTCCAATGCAGCTATTAGCTTTGCTGGGATGCACACCCAGTACAATTACCTGTATTCCACCTCCCTGCATTAGCAGGGGTAATAGGAGCTTTTGGGAAGGGGGCGGGTCATTTGTATTAGGAAAATGGCATGAGACCTTTTGCAGCACTGATACAGTGATCAAAACCAAATCTCTCTCCTCCCATGCCCCTCAGCTGCTTTAAAACAAACAAATAAATAACTAAATAACTAAAAAATCAGGAGATCTGATCAGATCACAGAAGTCCTGCTGTCTCACATCTGTTTTGGCCCTGAGCTAGCAAGGGAGCCGAGGTGTTGTAGTCTCACACTATCTGGTAGGAGACATGAAGGGAACTCTAACTGCATGCAGAGGGCTTTAACTGCATTCAATCTGGAGTAGTTGGCTAATCAGAAAATAGTTAGATCTGTCTTGATTTGAAGGGTTTCACCAGCTAAGAACAGAATGTGATATCTGGGGTGGAGGGTGGGGTGCCCAGCATACCACAACCCATTTTGTGGTTTAAAGATACAGAAGGGAACACTCCTTCCTCAGATTAAAAGAACTGTGTTTTAGCATCTATATTTTACCTGTAGTATTTATGCAGTGAACCTTAAGAACCTTGTTAGCTTAACTAACACACCTTCCCCAGGCACTGCATTACCACATCTCCTGGAGGTTTTTCCTGCCTTCATTCAAAGTACATCAGAGTTAACTGAAGAGTACTAGGTTGTAGAAAAGGGCAGCATGGGTTAAGTCCAAAGTCACGCTAGTTGGCACCTGCTAGTGTAACAGGATTTTCATGCCCCCCTCCTGGTTTCGCTGACGGAGCTACTTCCATCAGTGGAACGACCCCATTAGATGCAACCCCCATGGTACCACTTCTTTAAGTGAGCCAGCAGGAATATTTCTTAAGTCTGTTTTAGAGACTTAAGTTAAAGGACCAGGAGCCAAGATGGAGCCCTCTAAAATGGGCCACTGTTTGTCCAACCCTATCCACAGAAAGAATATCTGAAAGGAAAACAATAGGAAAGATGGCAACCCCAGCTGTGTAACCAGGGCAAGGGTAAAATGAACACATGGCATGTTTCAGGATTAGACAGTTAATATATATGAGACAAGAGAACCAGCCCCCTGGTTCAAAAAGTCAGCTAAAGCAGCTTAACGAGAGTCACAGGACTGCAGTATGAACATGCACGCTTCTGCCATGCCTGCAACGAATTGTGTGATTTGGCTATACACATGAATGTTTTGTGCAATCCTCCTCACCCCTTTATAAATAAGTGTGTGTGTGTTGGTGGGAGGGAGAGACTGTGTGAATTGTCTGTGCATTCATCCACATCATACATGGACACAATTCAGGTTTGATATTCTGGTTCATGAACAAACTGTGTTTTGCGCAAACCACAGTTACCCATATTCAGATGAAACAAGAAACTGTGCTTTGTTGCAGACCTCCTCCATCACATGCAAAGGACAGGGGAAGTGGAGTATGGAAGACATGAGCACAATGCTTATGCATGCTCATAACAGGGCTGGGAAAGTTGCAGAAAAAGGCAAGCAAAACAATCAAGGAGCAGGAGCAATTCCTCTATGGGGAAAGGTTACCATGTTTGGGGCTTTTTACCATAAAAAAAAGCTGATCAAGAGGTGATATGATAGAGCTATGTAAAATTACACATGATTTGCAGAAAGTGCATAGTTCTCCTCCTCTCTCATTAATGGCCCAGTTCACGTGTCCCTACAACTCAGTCACAACAATGCAGGGTTACTGTGAAATGAGTAAGAATGAGTGAGCGTGCTGGCTTCCACTGCCAAATCAGTCCTGCTGCACATGGGAGGGGCTAAACAACCCAGAGATGCTCCATTCCTGGCTTGTTTAGCTTTGTGTGTGCACTGGGAACTCTGGGTTGTTGTGGGAGAGACAATCCAGAGTTGGAACCCAGGTTTTAATTCTGTAATTAACTTTGTGTTATCTCTCCTCCAACAATCCAGAGTTCCTGGTTTGCACACAATGCTAAACAACCCAGGGAGTTTAGCCTCTCCCACTTGCAGTGGGAGTGATCCGGTGGCAAGAGGCAGCCTGCTCGTTCATTCTTGTTCATTCACAGGGTGTGTGTGTGTCTGTGTTTTAGGGTTGTTGTGATGTGCGAATCAGGACAAGACTGGTGGGAGATTTAGGACAGATAAAAGGAAGCATTTCTTCATGCACAGCACATAGTTGAACTATATAATTCACTACCACAAGATGTAGCGATGGCCACCAACTTCGATGGATTTAAAAGGGGACTGGACAAATTCATAACTACCGGAAGTATAAGCTGGGTTCCGAAGAGGGAGAGGAACTAGAGATCAAATCGCCAACATTCACTGGATCATGGAGAAAGCAAGAGAATTCCAGAAAAATGTCTATTTCTGCTTCATTGACTATGCTAAAGCCTTTGATTGTGTGGATCACAACAAACTCTGGCAAATTCTTAAGAGATGGGAGTACCAGACCACCTTACCTGTCTCCTGAGAAACCTGTACGACGGTCAAGAAGCAACAGTAAGAACCAGACATGGAACAACCAATTGGTTCCAAATTGGGAAAGGAGTACGACAAGGCTGCATATTGTCGCCTTGCTTATTTAACTTATATGCAGAGTACATCATGAGAAACACCGGGTTGGATGAATCACAGGTCAGAATTAAGATTGCTGGGAGAATTATCAACAACCTCAGATACGCAGACGATACCACCCTAATGGCAGAAAGTGAAGAGGATCTAAAGAGCCTCTTGTTGAGGGTGAAAGTGGAGAGTGCAAAAGCTGGTTTGAAACTCAACATTAACAAAACGAAGATCATGGCATCTGGCCCCATCACTTCCTGGCATATAGAAGGGGAAGAAATGGAAGCAGTGACAGATGTTATTTTCTTGGGTTCCAAGATCACCGCAGATGGTGACTGTAGCCATGAAATTAAAGGATGCTTGCTCCTTGGGAGGAAAGCTATGGCAAACCTAGACAGCATAGTGAGAAGCAGAGACATCACCTTGCCGACAAAGGTCTGCATAATCAAAGCTATGGTTTTCCCAGTAGTAACGTATGGCTGTGAGAGCTGGACTATAAGGAAGGCTGAGCGCTGAAGAACTGATGCTTTCGAACTGTGGTGCTGGAGAAGACTCTTACGAGTCCCCTGGACTGCAAGGAGGTCCAATCAGTCCATCCTAAAGGAAATCAACCCTGACTGCTCATTGGAAGGACAGATACTGAAGCTGAAGCTCAAATATTTTGGGTTGGCCACCTAATGCGAAGAGAAAACTCACTGGAAAAGACCCTGATGCTGGGAAAGACTGAAGGCAAAAGGGGAAGGGGACGGCAGAGGATGAGATGGCTAGATAGCATCACCGATGCAATGAATATGAACTTGAGCACACTCTGGGAGAGAGCGGAGGACAGGAAGGCCTGGCGTGCTATGGTCCATGGGGTCACGAAGAGTCGGACACGACTTAACAACTGAACAACAACAACGGACAAATTCATGGAGGAAAAGGCTATCAATGGCTACTAGTTACGACGGCTATAGATCAGCCTTCCCCAACCTGGTGCCCTCCAGATGTTTTGGATGACAAGTTTCAGCATTCCTGCTCATTGGCCATGCTGGCAGGGGCTGATGGGAGTTGAAGTCTAAAACATCTGGAAGGCACCAAGTTGGGGAAGGCATCTAGGTCCAATATTGGAGGCAGTGCGCCAGTACCAGTTCCTGGGGAGCTGGAGTGGGAGGGGTATTACTCTACTCAGGTCCTGCATATGGGCTTCTCAAGGGCATCTGGTTGGCCGCTGTGGGAACAGAATGCTGGACTAGGCAGGCCAGGTTCTGTTATGCACTTATGCTCTTAAAAAAAAGCCATGGCTTGTAGTTATGTCTGATTTGGGCCCTTAGGCTTGGCAGGAGACTGCATGCATTTCCCATCATGCTTATGAAGAGGCTGCTTTAGATGAGTGCTGGAACTGGGCTTTTGCTTTGCCCAGTGGAAGCTGGTGGCTCTGATGTCAGTGGGGCTGTGGGTTTCACTCAGAACCCACCAGAACGCTAAAGAAGCTATCCAAGGTGCTGAACCTATTTCGGGGGCTTGGGTTTAGCACCTTGGATAGCTCCTTTAGAGTTCTGACTGAAACCCAGAGCAGATACACAGCCCCACCGACACTGGAGCCACCGGCCTCCACTGGCTTTGCCTAAGGCAGCAGCTTACGAAAAAGAAGTGGGCTCGTGTTTGCTGCGGCAAAGGGAAACATTCATTCCTTGGCACGTGACTTTACAGTCCTACTACACTATTGGGGAAAAATTGCAAAGTGCAAAGCCTCTCAGGATTGAGCCTCCAGTCCACAATCTTCTCTTACAATAATTTTCCAATACTACAGCATGAATAATAATAATAATAATAATAATAGAAGAAGAAGAAGAAGAAGAATCTTCAATCAGCACATCCATTTTGAATTCATTCTCTTATTTATTTATTTAATCTGAAGCTCTCAGGGTTTTTATTATTATTATTGTATCTCTCTGACCCTTCTACAACCCCTGTATATTCTCTTTGCTTCCAGCGTTTCCCACCCTAGAAAATAATCCCTCCTATGCTCCTTGGATATACATGGAAATCAGTCTTTTAAAAACATTTTCTAAAAAGGCCAGCATTGCAGTAAACTGGATGCCTAAGTGGGCTGAGAGATGACGGCGTTTTCAGGCGTAAACATTTGCAACAGAAGGAGGAAAAATAGGCAAAGGCAGGTGGCATGCAGAATTCCACAGGCAGACTATTGTGGATACTTTCATCACATTAACAAGAAAGGAATAGAATGCTATTTATGTACTTGCTGTGAAGAAATGATAACATTACTAGAAATCTAATCCTTCCATCTTTTAAAAGAGGCAGTCATTTTATCCATCTTTCCTGTGGAATTGGGAGCAGGGGAAAATCCTCAATTTGGTTCTGAAAATTTTAAATTCTATCATGAAAGGTATCTATTTTGAAATAGGGGGAAAAACATATTTCTTGATTAAATGGAAGCACAAAAGTCATTCTAAAAGGTCGACATGCCTAAGGCTTAGTTACTGACAGTAAGGGAGCAGTCCTGTGGGGATAGGTGGCTGCCTCCGAACTCAGAGCTGACTGCCTATCCAATGCAGGGCGGGCGGAGTGCAGAGGGGATCTTCACCTCCACACTCTGGTTGTCCTGCATTTGCGGCTAGACAGACGATTTCAGCTGTCTAGCTGCAGCATTTGGGAGCGGGGCGGTGGCTGGACGACACATAGGAAGCATTGTAACAGCCCTTCCAAGGTCCCCACCCCTCCCCACCCCCAGGAATGCCCCCTTTCCTCCCGCTTTGGGCTGCTCTTCCAAGCCCGGAGCCCAGGATGATCTGCACTGCCTACGAGGTGGCAGGGGAGGGGGTGGGAAGGTGGTTTTCTGAGAACCAACCTCAGAGCACGGGCTCCAAGGTCACTTCCCGAAAACCAAATAATCCTATGGCTGTCTGTGACGAAATCCCACTCACCCTACAGTCCCAGAAGATGAGGGGGAGGGGGAGGTTCGTCTCTGCTTCAACCTAGGCAGGTTATTCCCACCCACCGCAGGTTTCCACTTTTACTAACTTTCTTATACTTGTTTTGTTTCTACTTGTTTCTACTTATTTGTGTGTATGAATTGTGCCCTTTTAAAACTTCTCCCTAGATAAGTATAAGTGATGACTTCAGTACAGACTCGATGCAAAAGGATCAAAGTAATTTATTTAGATTATTATACAGATCGAACTTCAAAAGATTTCCCTTAACCTAACCTATACTAAACTAAGGCCCCAAACCACTAACCACCTCTCCCTGTCCCCCGGAGATGTTTACTCTAAAAGATCAAATCTCTCTCTCCCTTCTCATCCCTCCTCTGTCATCCAATTGCCTCTCTTAACTCACTCTAACTCACTCTAACTCCCCCTCCCGTCAGCACTCTCACTGACCAATCACACAGCCCCAGGTGCTCAGCCACTCACACCATTCCATACATTCTCACACACCCACCAGGCAAACTACAATGTATGGAGAAGCTATAAACCTTTAACTCTGTGTTTAAACAAATAAAACCATGGGGCGGTTCCGCCACACTGTCCAGCCACTGTCTAGTGGCCACAGGATTGTGCCCTAAGAGGTTTAAAATAATATATGCTAGTATTTTTGCCCCGCCCCTTTTGCATTTGGCCCCACCCACCACTGGAATGTGGCCCTCAAGAGTTTCTCTGAAATTAAATTCAGCTCTCAGGCTGAAAGACGTTCAACACGGCTGATACACATGATCATAAAGTCTGCTTCTCGTTTGAAAGGGAGGCTGCTTGCATGTTGGTTCTAATTAAAAGCAGTGCATCTAAAGTCTACATGGATTCCTACAAACATATTTGACCTTCACTCAAATAATATGCCACGTTAAAAATTCAAAATGAAAATTACTGGCTGTGTTCAAGGGGGAACAGGAAAATCACAGGCACATGAAAAGTCAGGAGCAGAAATAAACAATTTTTACATGTAAACAAGGGTGTTTTGTTGCAGAATGTTAAGAATTTATTATGAATTAACAGTAATTAGCAGTTATTAAGCCATGTGGTCTCCAGTTACCTCTCAAATTCTATGGCGGGCCTGCATAGTAGGCTCTCCACACACCACAGCCCCGGCTTATGTGGCACACTGGTCATGTACTTGAGCATGCAGGATGTGATATTAAATGGCTCAGGCCTCAAAGGTATCACATGTTGTGTGTGTTGCTTGGTAAATGCATATACTGATTCATATACTGATTATTCAGGTGTTGGTAAGATAAAAGATTTCTTAAACAGGGTTATATACAGCTTCCTGGCAGGGCTCTTAACACAGGCCTGCAGCACTGTTTATCATAGTCTCAGGGAAGAACAGGAGGCTGGGCTGTTCTTAAGGGGGCAATGCACAATTAATTCACTGTACCTGAATGTACAGCTTACAGATAGTCTGATTCTATGCTATGGACTCTATAGCTCTACATGCCACTTCTGCTGATGTGATAATAATGACATAGAACACTACCTCATCTCAAATAAACTATCCACATAATCTTACTAGTATTTATTATTCATGAAGTTTTGATTACTACATTAATTTGGATAGCTTGCCTATAGATTTCTCTCTCTCTCTTGTTCTCTCTGTCTGATCAATTTAGCTTAAAATTCAACTTATAGAAGACGTTGCCTTCAAGAAGGCAACGTAATAATAATTTATTTACTGATGTATTTATTTACAGTATTTGTATATTGCTCCATATCCAAAACAGATTTTGGAGCAGTGAATACAAAAGATAAAACAGTAAAAGAATAAAAAGATTAAAACACCACCATTAAAATCACACTTAAAAATAAATAAATAAAAATAATTGCCAGATAGAACATGTCAAATATCTTTTTTATTATTGAAACTGCCTATGCTTATCTGTTATTTTCTTATGAGAAATTTATTATACAGGGGACATTTCAATTTACACATCTGGCAGGCTTCCAGCATGGAAGTTATTCTTCTGTTTGAAGTATGAGGTGTCAGGGGAAGTTACATAATCTCTTCTGAAAGGGCTCTTTCATTATCAAGAGGTGAAGAAAAAAATCTTTTCAAGCTTTTTAGCATGAAATGCAGCTTGGAATAAAAACTCTTACCCTCTGAAAACAGCAAATATGTTAGGTAATCAATGCATTATTGTAGGAAGAAAGGCTAACTGAAATATGACCTATATATGTACCAAGCAAAAACCTACTAGAAAATGCTCATTGTATGCAAACTGATATTGGTGTCAATATGTGTATTTCAGGTCAGTGTATGGAAAATACAACACAGGGAAAACAAATATCCTCAGAAAGGGAAGGTGTTAAAAATAATTGTTTCATTTTATATTCAAAGGTATTGAAAATCTTGAGGTGAAGGCTGAAGATAATATAGTGGCAAGAAGGAACTACTAACAAACTGCGGTAGTGCTCAGCATTCATAAGATGGCTTTAAAAGTGATCTGGTGAACCATAGGAATCTAGAATCCAATCTCTAGAAAAGTGATGCGATCAGCCCCCAGTGTGTGGCAAAGAAGGCAGCCATTTTTATGGCCACCTTGGGATCCTTGGAAGAAAGGCGGGATAGAAATGTAACAAAATAAATAAATACATGATCCTAGCCTTTGTATGCTAATGGAAAATGTATCTGGAAAGTCACTGGCCCAAAGATTGCAGCCAGAACCTAATTTAGAATCAAACAGGACAAATTTGTTTCAGGATGATATTTTAGGTGGGGAATGCTGGGTGGCGGCAGCAGCCCCACAAGCCATGCTGTTCAGCCACTCCCCTCAGCTATTCCCCCTGAGCGCCTCTGCTGTTCCCATCTGCGCCTGAGCTGGTCCTCTGGCAGTGGCAATGCTTGCTTGATCATGGCCTGGGCTGTCTGTCGTCTCTAGTCTTCTGCTCCCTACAGTGGAGGCTGGTGGCACCAATGACATTGAGGCAGTGAATCCACTTTGTGCCTTGGGCAGCTCCGTTAGAGTTCTGACTGAAAGCTGGAGCAGATTCGTTGCCCCATTGACATCAGAGTCACCAGCCTCCACTCGCTCCCAATGCTCCACAGTCTGCACTGTTGGGAAGGCCCCTAACTGTCAGGAGCGCCCTTGCTGCCTTCTGAAATCCTCAAGTAGCCAGAATCAACACACAAGACGACAGGGCTCTTTTCCAAGGCTTTATTTCTATTCAGCCTAATGACGCTTACAGATGCTAACTGCATGAGCCTAATGAGGGAAACTTTAGAGAACTGCCTACCAGAGGCTTCTAGCCTTAGTGAAATCAGTTGATCTCTGTTTGGAGGACAGAGGCGGGAAACCTCTGGATTTAAGGGCTAGGAGGCGAAAGTCCACCCCTTTCCCATGGGGCATAGGGGCGCAGCTGTTGACATCGCGCCAAGCGGGCTGAGCGCCTCCTCTCGGCGCCCTCCTTCTCTGGCTTGTCCCTTCGCCGGCGCCTAGCATCCTGAAGCTCCAGTTGTCCCTCCCCCTGCCTGCCAGGGTCACTACCACTCTCCTGAATGTGACAGGGAGGGACTCTCCCTCCAGCGGCACCTCTGAACAGCACGCGGGTTCCTCTCCCATGGTTTCTATCTCTTCCTCAGAATCAGAACTGCTTTGGGGCTCTATGGGCTCCGATCCAACCCTGACACTAATCGACAGCAGTCAGAGAAGCAACCAGCCCAGGCTCCCCTCTGTCCTCATGTGACTCATGCTGCTGCTGCCTCTGCCACACTGTAGCATTTATTTGAGTGGGAAGTGAGCAAGTGCTAGGCCAGGGGTCCCCAAACTTTTTGGATCAGTTGGCCTATTTGGAATGTTGAGGAAGTGTTGTGGAGAGGGATGTCAGAGAAATCTGCAAAAAAATCAGATGAGTTTGGATTTCTATGAATCTGACCTGCAGATTGCGCAGTGGACCATCTTTGCCCAAGTTGCACAGATTTAATGGACATTTGGACTGTTTTTTTTATTTTCCAGAAATTTTCACAAATTTAGCCATCGAAAAATACATATTTTTTTTTTAAAAAATCATCTGAAAATGCACATTTTCCCCATAGACTAAAGCATGAAAATGCACATTGTGGGAGGATTGGTGCATTGGGGGGGGGAGTTGCACATTTGGAGGAGATATGTGCACTTTCACAAGTGAAAATCTTCAAATTTGTGCAAATTTGGGAAATTAGAAAAAATCCAATTCTGTCAATGAGCCGACGACAAAACAGAAGGCGCTTAACAATCCGCGAAACACAGATGGAACAGATTTTATAAAATCTGTACATCCCTAGTTGTGTACACTCTCACAAAATGCCTGCCATGGGAAGTGCACTTGCCCATTCACAAAATGGCTGCCATGGTGTGTATGGTCAGTCACAAAACACCCATTTCCCAGAAGGCAAACTGGTGAGACCAAAAGAAAAGTAGCTCGCCCAAGAACCTAAGTACACAACAGAGCTGAAGTCTGAACTTCAAAACACAAAAACACTCTTTTGAACCTGCAGCTTACTGTTCCAAGTCCATTTCAGAGAAGGCAAATGGATGAGGCTCAGAGATAAGTAACTTGGCCAAGAAACTGAATAGGAGGCAGAGGTGGGAGCTGAACCTCAAATGCCAAATGACATATTTGTTTCCATAAAGTACAACATACCCATTTCACAGAAGCAAACTGGTAGCGCTCCGAAAAAGACCCACACAAAGGCACCCCCCCACACACACAAATAAACAAACAAGGCACCACACACACACTGCAGCTAGGAAGAGCCGTGAGCAAGCAGTGGCAAGGTGCTGAAGGACAGAGTTGCTTGCTCCGTGCAGCCTGCTGTGCAACCCCTAAGCTAGCCTGCTGCCTTCCCGTGCAGTGGGGGACGCTGTCTTGTCACCAGGGTTGAAGTAAAATTCAGCTGCCACTCTCGTCGGCTTCTGTCCATGGAACTGAAGAGGGGGCAGGCATCATCTTCTCCTTCACCTCAGGCGGCAAACCATCTTGACTCTGCCCTCGCAGTAGCTCAGGAAGGAAACATTATTTCTGTTTCAGAAGTGACCGTTCCAAGGAAGATCGCAATAAGGTTTCAAAGATATGGTGGCAGGCAGGGAGTGGGCGAGAGCAATGGGATGTTGCAATAATAAAGAATTAAGTGTCTGTGGCTTAAAATAACATGCTTAATACTGAGAGATACAAGTTCTATGCCAGTATTGTAAAGGAAAATATTTAAAATAAAAAGAAATTTGCATTTCCCTGTGCAAAGGTTTTAACGAACAGATGCCTGCAGCACAGTACTAAAAAAAGCTAAAGTAGCTTTGCAACCCCTGTTCCTAGCAATCTGCTGGCTTGCAGCCCATAATAACAAAACAGGCCACATGGCACTTACACTTGATTTTCCCCTCTAAACTTATCAGAATATGTTTTATGTGCTGAACATGCAAAATAGGTGCAGGAAATTACTAGTGCAGTGCCCCCTGCCCCCAGGTCAACAGCTAAGCACACCTGCTCACCCTTCTACTAGAAGTGCCTCTCAATCCAAATGTGACATGTATGAGTGAGAGAAGGGGAGCATAGTGAATTGTGACTGGAGGGAAGCCTTCATTCAGAATTTGTTTGGAGCCACTACATAGACACAGGGATTACCTTGTAACTGGAAAAACTAGGCAGCTACCTGCTTGTTTTATCAAAGGAAATGTCCCAACAACTACAACAGCAACAATGCCCTATGGTTCTTTCAATCTATACCTTTCCCCAACCTGTTGCCCTCCAGTTGTTTTGCCCTATACATTCTATCGTCCCCAGGCAGCATGGCATGATAGGAGTTGCAGTCCAACACATCTGGAAGGCACCAAGTTGAGGAAGGCTGGTCTATAAAGATTGGTCTAAAGCAAGACAAAAAAACACACAACCCTTTAGATCTCCAAATGCAGTGTAGAAAGAATGTAAGGAGTGGGAGTGGAACAATTCCTGCTTTCTCCAGTCCCAGCCTCCACACATCTACCAGGTCTGTGTGTACAGAGCCTACATCCATACAATGTGTAGTCACGTAGGCTCTCTCCATGTGATCAGGAACCCTGAACAGGCAAGCTTCCTGATCATGTAGAGAGAGTCTGCACTAGGGATATCAGAGGAATCTGTCTGGGGGATGGAATTTGCTGAGCTTTCAGCAGCTCCACCCCCCACCCCCCGGACTTCAGCTCCCTTCCCCATGAGCTGGCCCAACTTGATTTGCATCGAGTTGGGTCAGATTGCAGATTTTCCAGGGTCCCCCCACCCCATCAATAGAAAGTTACACAAATTGCACCTGCAATTTGCATAATCTGCACAAATTCTGATTGTAATTTGGTTAATTTGTGCAAATTGCAGGTGCAATTTGCACAAATTATGCAAATTATGGATGGAATTTGCAAAACTATGCAAATTGCAGCCACAATTTGTGCGACTTTTTATTGACGAGAAAAAAATGCAAAGTTACTGGATTTCAGGAAAAGCCCACATCTTGACTCAGGAATGCAAGCTGAGCCAGGTGACCAGCGGGGATTTGTCAGGCCCCCCAAGGGGGGGGGGATTTTCAAAGGATAGATATCCATAGTCTGCACGCATAAAAGTTGTATGCTTGTAGTTCAATTCCTACAGTGCTGATGAACTAGGTTTTGGGGTGAAATCCATTTGGTTTGTAACCATGTCAGTTTTACATGTATGTTAATAGTCCGTTCCTGGAGAAGTCAATGTGTTGCCTTCCAGATGTTTTCAACTATGACACCTATCCGCCCCAGCCAGTGTGGCCAATGGACAGAAATCATGGGAGTTGTAGTCCAAAACTTTTGGAGGGCACCAGGTCACCTATTCCAAGTTTGCCCCATCCTTATCTGGAGGACAGAAAGTATAGCCACTTCCCATGTGTTAACTGTTCATATGGATGACTACATTACTCAGTAAAATATTGTACATCATTTAGTACAGCTGCAAATTCTGTGCAGTGCTGTTATTTTATACAATGTGTCTTTTCAATATTCATCCCGCCACTCAATTAATGCCAGACACGGCAAACGACAAATACAGCAGAAATGTCTAGTTGCAAACATGCTCTTTTGCAAAAGAATGAAACAGCTTGAAGACTGCCTGTACTCTTACTGAAATTGATTCAAACTATTGGAGGGGCAGGGGAGGGGGCTACAAATATAGGCTCTGATGTACTGATTCGTTCTGGATGCGGGTGCTCTGATGCACACACAAAAATTCCATGGGTTGGATCCAGTATCTGCCTTTTATGGATGGAAGGGCTCCATTCACAGAAGTGCCTCTCCCTGATTTTCAGGGATTCCCCTTCCCACCCAACACCCATAGTTGACCCCATTCAGCAGAATCCACTGACCCCTTCTTCTTCTTAAGGTGCCATCTCCAATTGGAGGTTAGCTGTCATTACAGCTATTTTCGTTTTTGACACCGCTGCTCTGAATAATTGTATAGAAGTACAGCCGAACCATTCCCTTAGATTCTTTAACCATGATGTTCCTCTTCTTCCTATTGATCTTTTTCCTTCCATTTTCCCTTGTACAAGAGTTGGAATATGGCATATTTTTTGCCTCAGATAATATGACCACGGTATTGTAACTTTCTTTTTGATGGTCTTTACCAATTCTGTTTGTTTACTCTGTACCACTGACCCTATGTGTAGCATTTTCAGGGGGCTGGAGGGGCTGTTATGGGGAAGACGGGGAGGGGAAGTCCACCTCCCCCAGCCCAGTTTATCACACTTAAATCTGGATCCAACCTATATTTGGAATACCTTTCGCCTTCCCAGTGAAGGAAGTCAATCTGAATGAGCAAATCGGTTCCAATCCCTAAAATAAAAGGGCCTGGGTCTGAGCAAGAGAGCCAGGTGTATACTTTGCTGCATATAGACTGAGTATACAGCATTCATCTTTGGACAATCAAACCTGAAGTGTATCAAACCGCTTCTCTGAAATCAACACCGCTCAGCCTTTGAGTTTACCAGCCACTCATCATGAATCCCCACATGTCATTACGGCTATACTGAATTATCTTATAACTTTAGAGATGTAGCAGTGGAGGAAGGGATGAAAAGGAGGTTGTAAAAAAGAAAAGAAAAATAGTAAGAAATGCTCAATGTATCTTTTCCGGGGACCAAGGCTCAGAGCTCTGACAAGGAAGGAGGAGATAAAATGGACTGATCATTTTATTCTGTTGGCAGCTAATATCAGTGACTGATTTCTCTGAGTCAGAGTTCACACTCTGTGATTATTGCAAACGGATGTACATTTGCAGGCAAACAGCTGAGCAGCATCCTGGAGTTCTGATAAGCATACAAATGAGGTCTCTGTAGGACTGTGCAAAAGAATGTAACATCTTCAAGATTATCCAGGTATTTTCAGAAGTTCATTCAATCCACTGTAAGAGGACCGTAGGAATTATATATGTGAAATGCCTACATCAAAACTTCTATAGCACTAAGGGAGAACTGTGCAAAATTGTACAAAAATTGAACAAAATGTACTGAGTTTCCTAGGTAATTGCTCAAACAGGCAAGTTTAAATCACCTCTACTGAATAAAGAGTCGACAGTAAGACAGTGGCATTAATCTCAATGGATTCAGGAGACATTGCCTTACCCTGGGTGTAGAATATACATATATTTTTATGTTTCTATCCTACCTTTATACTGTAAAGATAACTCAAGGCACTGAGCAATCCTATACATGTCTTCTCAGAAGTAAGCCCCATTGAGCTTAATGGAATTTAGTCCCACCTAACTGCATATAGGATTGCAGCTGCAATGTACTATCCTGAAAACATAAAATTCAAGATACAAAATCCATGGAGGTAAAATTTATTTAAAAAACTGTACACAACAATCCCCCCCCCCCGAGAATAGCAGCAGCAGTCAAAAAGAAAAGAGCAAGAAGGATTGCAATTGATTGACATACTGTACTTCACTTTAGCATATATATTACTCATTTATATTACTTGTAATGAAGTAGGGCACAATACTCTCATATTCAGCCACTGGAATGTGTTTTCTAAGTGCAATGTAATCTTCTTTAAGAAATAAAAATATTAAATAAATAGTAGCTGCAGTCTCACAATATCTGGCAGAAGACAAAGTTTTGCCTGTTCTCCCAAAATCACATAATGACAGAGCTTGGAAGGCCTTTTTAGGAAACAGAATACATCATTGTTATGCCACCACAGAAAAGGCCCTGCTCTAAACACCTACAGCATTTACTTTACAAGGATGCGGGACCTGGATTCCAGAACAGGGCCAACCATGGTCATCTTAAGAGGTGCATGTAACTGGATCAACCTCTGCTCTCTCTGGGAGCTATCTGATTAACTGATTAGTCTGATTGACTGTTCCCTGTTCCCAGCTCCCTGCCACTCCAGGTTGATTCTCCCTGCCACTAAAGTTGATCTCCTCAGACATTTCTCATCACCTCTTTGGACTCTCAGTATAACTTGAACGTTTGGAAGGGCCCCAGCTCAACAGAAAGAGCACCTGCTTTGCATGCAGAAGGTCCCAGGTTCAATCCCCGGCATCTCCAGGTAGGGCTGCGTAGTGGAAATGCAGAATACCATTGTTATTTTGAGAAGTTAGTGGTTCACACCTAGCTCCTTCTCATGTCTAGATTTCCCATTGGGCTTGATGATTTCAGTGGTCAGCTATGCTTTTTCCCATGAGTTCCCAGGGTGAATTATCCATTTGAGACTGTACAGCTTGAGGCTGGTAGATAAGTCTGAAGGTTTGGCCACTTGTTAGCAGAGTAGCTGGGATGGGATTTCCCGCCTCCCAGCTGAGCAAAGCAGAGCAGAGCAGAGCACAGCAAGCTGCTCCAGCTGGTCCAGGGACTACAGAAGCAAGCAAGCTCCCAGAGAGCAAGCGAACAGGGGGAGCAAACAGGAGTTGGCCAGGGGAGTTGCAGTGGTTGAAGAGACAAAGAAGACAAAGGAGACAAAGGAGACAGAGGCTAAGAGGTAAGTGGGCTGCGGGAAGCCCAGGGGGCTGCCCTTTATCCTTCTGATTGGTTGTGAGCTCACCAGGTGCTTCTGAGAGCTCCAACTGAATTGGGGTGTGTGTGGCCTGAGTACTCCCAGCAGCTGAGTGGGCAGGAAGCTTCAGTCTGTTTCTGGTCCCTTCCAACCCTACTATTCTATGATTCTATTCTATGATTCTATGATTTATCCATGCTGGGTTACTGCCAAACATTCTCAAAGTCATTGGACTAAATCCAGGATAAGAGAGGGATAGTGTATGTATCCCAGGGACCCTCCCAGTTCAGAACCTTGATGCAGGCTGATCCGGACAGTGCTGTGTGCTTAAGGCCATTATCGGGGTCACGTCTGCTACTGATTCTGAGAAGAACTTCCCAGTGGCAGTCAGGATGTAAGCATAAGATCTTGCTTTGAAGTAGATTACTGCAATTATTGTTCTGTTTTGCTTTCTTCTGCTTTAATTACTCTATTAAGTTGCTTCTGTTTAATGAAATCTTTAGCCTTCGCCTGTTAGCATGTTCATTGTATTCTGAATCCTAAACAGAACCATTGCCTTTTGGCAACACAGGCTGGGAAAGACCCATGTCTGAAACCAATGGAGAGCTGTTGCCAGTCATGGCAGACCTGCCTTCCGCAACCTGATGCCCTCTAGATGTCTTGGACTCCCACTCCCATCAGCCTCAGTCAGCATGGCCAATCGTCCGGCATACTGGGAGCTGTAGTCAAAAACATCGGGAAGGCACCTGATTAGGGAAGGCTGGTGTAGACACTACTGGGCCATACGGAGCAATGGTCTGATGCCATATAAGGCAACCTCTTCTGTTTCCTGTGACAGGGGGATTGACTTCTGTTCCCAGAAGGATGATGTCATCCAAGCTTCCAGATGGCAGGAGCAGAAGGGGATACCCGGAATAAGCAAAATCTCACTCATCCCCCACATTAAAATATGTCTCCATATAAAATTTGGATTTTAAAAGACATAGAATCAAGATGTCAGTAGTACTTTAGTCACTGCTTTCGTAGTGAATATTGCAGGGAGAAGAAACTAAAAGTGCTTTCTCAAGTCCCAGAGATTCCTTGCTGCACCTGGGACACAGAAACAGGTCATATGATAACGCTTCCTGAATCTGCTTTTTGGTACTACACATAAAAGCCCTGGTTTATTTACTACACACCTTGGTACATAGCCACTTCACCAAGAAATGGTGGAACTCATCCTGGTCCTTGTTGGCGTGAGGACCACAAGTTTCTTCATGGCTTGTTGCAACCTGCACAGGTGCACTGGAAGGTCACATCCAATCTCCTGAATAAGAGCCATTTTTGACATTCCCTGAAAAGCCCAACTTCAAATTAAAAACCAAGTAAACAAATGGCATAGAGGAACAATCGAAGGCACAGAAACGGCTTTGGCTGCCATTTTGACATTCCTGGGTGGGACCCAAATTCCTGCATATGCCGATACTCTAACATGCTATAGATCAGCAGCCATCTGTTAACATGGCAAATCGCCTGCTTCTAAGCTGCCATTCCACTTTTAATAGGACAGATGCACCAATGGAAAGATTAGAAGTCACGTCTCTTCCTTGAGCTCCTCCCGTTGGCAAGAAATACCCAATTAGAGCTACAGGCTTATTGCAAAGAGAGGCATCTGTTGAAATCGTGTCCCCCCAACAAATACCCTTTCCTGCCGTTACCATCAAAGAATGATGTTTCCCTAAATGGCATGAAGGTTCAGCATTTGCAGGATGCTGTACGTTCTGCACTTCCAACCTTAGAGTACACACTGGCAGAAAACTAGCCACCTGAGCTGGTCTACAGAGCTGTCGAAAGGCCACCACAGCACTAGCGTGGGCTAGGCAGTCATTATGGTTGGCTTCCAGCTTTGAATGCAAAGAGCAAACTGCACCTGCTTTTCCAGGGATGTCCCAAGCCCTTGTTAGGAACATAGGAAGGTGCCTTATACTGAGTCAGACCTTGGGCCGTCTAGCCTCATAGTAGTGACACTGACTGGCAACAGCTCTCTAGGGTTTCAGGCAGGATACTTCTCTCGCCCTACCTGGACATGCTGGGAACTGAACCTGGAACCTTCAGCATGCAAAGCAGGTGCTCTACCACTGTGCTACAGCCCAGTGTCAGGCTACGAGGGTAACATTCTGCTATGTGGACATGGTGATTCCTCACCCGGCTTCCTGGCCTCAATGCATCTAAAGGCCATTCTCCTGTCTTCTTCCTGGTTTCTTATGAATATCTAATGCTCAGCTTGGCTCCTTAGCAGCGACATGTTTTAATGATTTTGCTTCACTCCACCTACCTGGTCCACCTGTAGGCTGTCATAGAATCATAGAATAGTAGGGTTGGAAGGGGCCTGCAAGGCCATTGAGTCCAACCCCCTGCTCAATGCAGGAATCCAAGTCAGAGCATCCCTGACAAATGGCTGTCCAGCCTCGTCTTGAAGGCCTCCAGTGTGGGAGAGCCCACCACCTCCCCAGGTAATTGGTTCCATTGTCTTTGCAGCCCTGCTCTGCTTGGGTTCCTGTCAACAGACTGCAAACTTTACAGCTTGTTATCCAGCCTGAGCAAACTAAGTGGTTATGAAGCTGCAGGGTTTTCTATGGCATGAGTGGCTCAGATAGACAGATGGTAACTTGGCTGTCATTTCAGCTATAGTTGATTGAAAGCCAGACTGGGATGCTTTAGTTGCTTTGTCGGGCTGATTTTACATTCCCTTGAGACTAATATAAATACAGCAATCAAGCATCTAGTCCATTAAGATGTTATAAGAAGCGAAGTTTATGGGAATGAAAGATATAGGGTTATTATAATTTGTTTATTTAGTAAGCTTTAGAACTTCAGCCATTGTGCATTTTTTTGGAACACTTTTCTTTGAACCAACCAAATGATTGTAGGGCCCAATCCAACACTGAGCTGCCCACTGAAAACATTAGGTTGGATCCAGACTTAGTCATGCATAGAGCAGATCTACTGAAGTCATTCATGACTAAGCTAAGTCCTGATGATTTCAGCAAAGCATGACTAACTCTGGATCAAACCCAATGGCTGTAAGCATGTCTAAGTCTGTGTTGAACAGTGCCCCCTAGATTCTGCCCTTCCATGATAGTATTATATAATATAAAATTAGACAATTAGGAATTAATAAATGGGGAGGGCAATCCTATGGCCACTAGACAGTGTCTAGATGGCCATAGGCTTTTTTGGTTTCTAAGAACTGCACTCCCGTCCCCCTCCCCCTCCCCCTTGTAGGCAGCACGGTTCTTCCCCATCTCTGCACTTGTAACCACAGCGTGGAGCAGGCAAAAGGGGGGCATTCCCAGGGGCCGGGAGAGGAGGAGACCACGGAAGCGTCGTTACAATGCTTCCTATGTGCCAGCCGGCCTCCCCCCCTCCCGCTCTGAGGCCCCCAGCTAGACAACCAAAATCGGCTGTGTAGCCACAAAGGCAGGGCGGCCATAGTGCAGAGGGTCCCCTCTGTGCTCTGCTCACCCTGTACTGGATAGTTGGCTTCGTCCTAATCCAGTTATTCTGCTGTAGCTCAATCTGATAGGAATGCAGGAGGGTACTTTTGTGGGCTGAGATTCTAAGAGGTGTTGCGGGACGGGGGGCGGCATTTATTAATTTAAAAGCAATTCCACGTCTGCAGTAAGTAATTTAGCTTATTAATCTATTGTCTTTGGAAAACATGATACTAACATTATGAAGTGGCATCTGTATAATTGTGTGGCTCCATACTTGAGATTTTTTTAAATTAGGACATTGGCTGAGAAATGCATTTGCCCATTTACCACATGTAAACATTGTAGTATGGATTAAGTAGAAATATCCTATTAATTTCAGCTCTATACAAATTTGTGTAGTTAAGACCTTAAGGAGCTATTGACTGTCTTGCGCTTAAGACCTTGAGGAGGTTATCAGTGAAAAATGTTTTAATATATTAAATGCATAGGACGATTCAAGTAGAAAAGTTTCTGATTTTGTGCAATCTCATTGTTCCTTTTCACAACAATACAAGAAATTGTGGGTGCAGTCAAGGGTGGTGGAATAGATTGCTTTAATAAAGCATGAAGAACTGCTAGAGAAGTATGATTTTGTTCTATTTTTAACTATTAAAAGGTCCTTTCTTTTCACAGCAGAATTGTGTTTAATCAACTATGCCACAAACAGGAATCTAGAAAGGATCAAAGAGAAAATGACAGTACTGCCCCAGTATCTAGATAGTGCTGGTAAGAGGCTGATAATCTAATACAGATATCTGAACTGAGTCTAGATGGAAGGGGTGTGGAACTTCTTTTAGCCCGAGGGCCAAATTCCATTTCAGAGAAGTTGTCAGGGCCTGCATCCCAGTGGTGGATGGGGCCAAAGGGGTGGAGCCCCAAAATACCAGCCTGTGTTAGCCTAAAGACACTAAGCCTTAGGAGAGGCATTTCAAACTTTTAGAATAGAGAAACAAAACATCAAAAATGCCAGGAAACCACCAAATGATTGGTGGTCAGGGGAAAGGGGGTGGGGCAAGTGAAAGGAGGTGTGGCCATCTGGAGAACCCTACAGAGGGCTGGATTGTGACTCCAGGAGGGCAGGGTTTGGCCCACAGTCCTGAGATTCTGCATCCGTGCTATCTGGAGCAACTGTCATGGACGTCCTACAGTAAGCCATATCTGGAGTGTCAGTACGGGCCACTTAGTGGTCTGGAGGCACCTGAGGTTGAAAGTATTGCTAAAGATAACCCATGGCCATGTTGGCTGGGCATTATGTCAGTTGTAGCCCAACACATCTGGAGGGCATCAAGTTGGGGAAGGCTGCCTTACATTAGGAGGAATCTGGTTTCTGTCTGCTCTGATTTCTATAGCATGAAAACTAAGAAAATTAATCCTTCCTGCTGTACACAGTGAAGTCACTGTACAATGACTTGACAGCCATGTCTTGAATTGCTATGTAATTAATAATAATAATAATAATAATAATAATAATAATAATAATAATGACCCGAAGTAGTCTAGAAAAGGAGAGATCTTGACACTGTATACAATCTCAGGTCAAAGTACCTCCAGGTTTCGCTGTGATTGTTTTGTATAGCATCACAACACTAATTAATTAATGAAACCCATGTTTATCTTGGAACAGCTTTAATTTTTTAAACAGTTTGTGCCAAATACTGCTGTCTGCTTGGAGGGGAGAAGGTGTGCTATGCAATGAGCCGTTCATGAATTTAGATAGGAAAAGAATAAATTGTTTTGTAAAATATTTATCGAATGCTCCTAGGTAGCTATTTCCTTTAAAAAAAAACTAGGGGGAGGGGAGATGTTCCTTTAAAGCTATTTTTAGACACTCTTTATCACTTTTACTGAGTTTGTAGAAAAGCTGTCCCATAAACTTGGGAGTAAGTTGACCTGCAAAGTGTCAAAACTTTGAATGGGCCATGAAAGTGACACTCTCTGGTAATACTTAGTAGAGCTAAGTACAGCACTTCACGTACATTGTCTCAGTAATCCTTACAATGACCTTACAGACAGGAGAGACGGTGAAATGGAGAGGATATCATCTTAAGAACAAAAGGATGTAAAAAGAGCCATGATGGATCAGACCAATGGCTTCTCTAGTCTAGCTTTCTATTCACACAAGGACCAACCAGCTGCCTGTTGGAAGTGCACAACTAGGACACCAGTGCAATAGGGCCCTTTCGCTCCTGTTCCCCAGCAACTGTCTAAGATCAGCCAGTGAATTCATGGCCAAACCAAGATTTTAACTGGCTCACAACTCACACTTTTAAACTACAAGTTATTTATTTTTTATTTAGCTACATTTATACCTCATGATTCCATAAAATATACCCAAAGTGGCTAGTGACTGAAAAATCTACAAGGGCAGAGTAATCCTACGGACCCTGGGAAAGCATTCCAGGGGCCATAGGATATTTGGGATTCCCCCTTCCAAGGCCATAGACACTCCTATGACCACGGAAGGGGGAATCAGACAATGGGTCCTTCCCCCTCCCTCCTCAGCCATTGCAGAAAGAACCATGTCGGCTCCTTTCCAAAGTAACAACAGCGACCTCGGATGACCTTGTAGAAGTAAAAAAGGGGGCATGCCGGTGGGCAGGGAAGGGAGGGCAGGGCAGAGGCCAGGACCCACAGAATCCCATGGCTTCTCTTGCACCTGTCCCCGCCCACCATTCGCTTGGAGACCTGTCTAGGTGGGGAGTTGTGTTTTTTTTTGAGGAGGAATGGGAGGTGAATTCACCTCTGTACTCCACCTGCCCTGCTGCCAAGAGCACCATAGGGCATAGGGTTTTTGGAAGCTTCCAGCCTTGGAGGCTTCTATCTAATGGGCAGCAATCCCATAGGATTACACTCTTTAAAAAGCAACATCGCAAACCATATAAAACCACCCCAAATTTAAAGTAATAGCACATCTATCTGTCCTCTCTCTCTCTCTCTCTCAGCAGTCAGTTAAAACTTACTTAAAATAAAATATTAGTTAAAACACAAGAGCTACAGAGAGGTAGGGAAGGGCGATAATTTTATTTGGTTCAGTTTTTGATAAGAACTTAACAAGATGTGTAAATTTCTTTATAAATGGGATGGAAAAATGAATGTGGGAGAAACCAGAACTGACAAATTCATCCAGGATCAGGGCTTTGAATGCTTAGTTTTTAAATATTTGAGTTGGAATTCTAGTGTATTCAGCCATGTGTGTGGTGCTGAATTAGGGTTGTCACCTCTTTTTTTCTGACAGGCTCCTCATCTTGGTACCTGCCTGCCAGTTAGATAGGTACTATATAGTCCCCTTGATGCTGCAAACTGCACCTATTGAATTTGGCTGGGGCAGATGGGTGAGAATTTTGTTTTGGTTCATTTTCGATAAGAAAGTACTGAAATTTGCAAATTTCTTCAGATTTGGAATAGAAAGAAAGTGAGATTTTAAAAAACCTAAGTGCCAGAAAAGGTATAACTCTGAATGCATGGAGAGAAATGACTGAGTTGGGCTCTTATTTGACCCCCAAATGGTAAGGGAAAAATAGTGTGACCATTTTTCTCCTTCCGAGATTAACAAATTCTCTCACCACACAGAACAAATCTTCTGTCATTTTGGTTATGACTTCTATTCACGTATAGCAATTTAGTGTTCATATCTGATGCTCCAACAAATGTCTGCAGCTCATATTTGTGTTCCATACTCAGGCTATTAGGATATCTGTTAAGCCTGCCCACTGTCTTTAGCTCTTCCCCTGTTAATTGGGATAATTCCAGTATGCTTTGATTCATATCTGTATGTACCCACCACCATTTTCCTAGACTCCTGTCACACAGCTGATGAAGTCTATCCGAAGGCAGGCAACAAAACACCCTGCTAGATCCTCCTGTGCCACAGCAATTATGCAGACATTATAACTGCCAGCCAAACACTTTGCGCTTTCAGCAAATCTTTTTGTATCTCAGGGAATGCAGAAATAGCAAGATAAAGATTTGGCTGTAGCAGCAGCTTCTGGTACATCTGGAAAAGTTTCCAATTTTAGCATAAAGCAAATGGGGCTTCATCAAGAATGTTTCATGTGCTCTCATTCTTGAGTCCCGAGAAGCTTCAAACAGCTGTCCATAGTATTTGCTTTTCCAGTTGTTTTTTCAAGCAATGCTTAAGCATTGCTTTCAGTTAGCATGCAAGCAATTTATCCTCTGCTTAACTACTGTGTGCAACCACTAGGATACACGCTTCATGTCTTTAAAAAAACAACCTTAACTAGGGATGGGTGAATTTGTCAATTTTGGTTTCTCTCAGTTGCTCATTTTTTTCAGTCTAAAGTTCGGTTCCTCTTGAACTTTGAGGATTTTTCCAGTCTCAAGTGTGGTTTGTCTTGAACACTGAGAACGTTTTTAAAAGTTCACATGAAAATTTGTATGCCTTTTCAGGAGGGGCTGTGGCTCAGTGGTAGAGCCCCTGTTTTGTATGCAGAAGATCCCAGGTTCAATCCCCAGCATCTCTAGGTAGGGCTGAAAAAATCCCTGCCAGAATCCCTGGAGAGCTACTGCCAGGCTGTGTCCATGATACTAGGCTAGGTGGACCAAGGGTCCTGCCTAACATATAAGGCAGCTTCATACATTCATGTGCATTTCTCCAAATGTATGTATTTTAATCCACAATCTAGCCTTATACATACTTTTGCAAGCAAACCACCAAATATACTGCAATTTTGAATATTATTTTCATGAATATATCTATTTCTGTATGCACGTTCCGTAATATATGCATTTTTAATTCATTTTTTTATTGGAGAACTCCATTGCAAAATTTGGAACAAGTGTGAATTTCAAAGGAAGAATATACAATTTTTTTGTCCCCAGCTCTCCTATTGGATCACTACTCCCATCCCCAAGGCTCTGCTCTCAGGCCCTGCTGCGGTACCATACATTTTAAAAAAAATATTATTATTTCAAGAACTGGCGGTGTTAACTGCTAAGGCCCTTTTATTAGCACAGAATCACCAAGGCCTTATTGGGTTTCATTCTCGAAGTTAATTAGTATGCATAGCCAATTTGCAAACATGGTAGAAAATACATTTAAATACATTCAATTACATTTATTGAGTATTTATTAATTCATTTCATAGAATCACAGAATCATAGAATAGTAGGGTTGGAAGGGGCCTACAAGACCATCGAGTCCAACCCCCTGCTCAATGCAGGAATCCAAGTCAGAGCATCCCCGACAGATGGCTGTCCAGCCTTGTCTTGAACGCCTCCAGTATGGGAGAGCCCACCACCTCCCTAGGTAATTGGCTCCATTGTCATATTGCTCTAACAGTCAGGAAGTTTTTCCTGATGTTCAGCCGGAATCTGGCTTCCTGTCACTTGAGCCCATTATTCCGTGTCCTGTACTCTGGGATGATCGAGAAGAGATCCTGGCCTTCCTCTGGGACAACCTTTCAAGTACTTGAAGGGCGTTATCATATCTTCCCTCAGTCTTCTCTTCTCAAGGCTAACCATGCCCAGTTCTTTCAGTCTCTCCTCATAGGACTTTGTTTCCAGTCCCCTGATCATCTTCGTTGCCCTCCTCTGAACCCTCTCCAGTTTGTCTGCATCCTTCTTAAAATGTTGTGCCCAGAACTGGACACAGTACTCCCAATGAAGCCTAAGCAGTGCTGAGTAGAGGGGAGGGAGAAACTAGTACTTCAATATTTTATTTTAAAAAAATAATCTAATCTAATATAATTGCATATTGGCCAGGATATTGATAGATGATTGCCATCAGACTTCATCAATTGACTATTAATTCTCTTCTCTTGCCACTAGAGGTCAGACATTATCTTGGCAACATTTTTTTCCCCCAAATCTATATAATTGCTTTTGTTATTTCATCCACAAATAGATTAAATCAAGCTGGGGGGGGGGGGATGATTAGAGATCCCAGTCTTTACCAAATAGAAGCTTGGTGCAAGATATGAAGCCTTAGCATTCTGTTTTCTGTCTGTGTAATTCAAGTTGCTAGAGTTTGAATATCGCAAAAAGATTTAAATGAAAGTGAAAAGGGACCAACTCTACAATCCATCAACAACAAGAGCAGCAGTTTTGGATTTCGCCAATCCCAGAGATGCAGTTTCAGAGGTTAATAGATGGGCGGAGGGAGGAATAGAATCATGGGGGAATAGGAGGAGTCACACCAGAGGTCAAAGGCCTGTCTTTGATATATTCAAGTTTAATGCTGTATGCTTACCTTGCTTGTTATGGTTTAAAATAAAGATGGAGTGATAGATTAGGGCTGCATCCTATGCTTACTTACAAAGGAGTACGCCCCACTCAACACAGTGGGACTCTGAGTCAACATGCATAGGACTGCACTGTAAACTCCAAAAAAAAGTATTAGTGCATTTTAAAGAGCATTTGTTGCTGTTATATTTTGTATATATTTTATTATATTTTACAATATGTACAAATATGTACAAAATGTATTTTATATTTTGTAATAGCCAGAAATGCAAGTGTTCTTGTGGAATAAATCATATATGGTATGACGCATTGTGTGGGGGGTGGGGGTGGGGGCGGAGAGACCTTTCCCAAATGGTTTTTCTGGCCAATTTGGGAAATTTGATAAGGGACTGAAAAAAATTGATAAGGTACTGAAAAAACAGACATTTTCTACAAGGTAATTCTAAGGCATGTCTCATAGCAGCTTCCTCTTAGGACAAGAAGGTAAGAGATGAAAGGCCCATGTTGAAAGTGACTTAGAATAATAACATAAGCATGCAGTGGCTGGCAATCAAAATGGTTTTTAAGATTAAATATGTTTGACTTGGTATAACACTTAACACTTAAGTAGTTTTTCAAGCACATGAATAGATGAACCAAAGCCAACAGATTTACTCCTTGCTTTGTGCTATAAGGGATTAGAGGCCAAAATATATGCATTCAAATGGCAAGAATATAAATTTGCCATATGGGACCAGATCAATGGGGCTTCAAAGCATGAGACGTGACTCTAATAACAAGCAGCCTCTGATGTTTCTGAAAAAGGACAGAAATCCCTAATAAGCATAGCCAATTCTGCCATGGCATGACATACAGATATTTATTTTCAGAGAATTGCTTAGCACTAGTAGACTACAGAGAGTTAACTTTTATTTGTTAATCTATTAACTAGACTGATGCATGGATTTGCATCTTGCCCTTCAAATATTTTTCCCAGGGTACTTTATCTTTATTTACTTGTTCTGTATTATAAAGAATAACTTGGTCATTTTCATTTTTGGATTGTGCATGAAAGTGAACATAGTCAAAGTATGACTTGCTGATAGCAATTTATGGAACCTCAAGGTTTGTTAAAAAAACAAAAACGAAGTCCCATCATCCAGACTTCTCAATGCACTTCTATAACATCCCTCTTCCTAGTGCAACATGGATGCCTAAAGGAACAAATCCAGCACGCCGCCATTGTTTTCATGATCAAATGTAATTTCCGAGGTTTGAGATTTATTTTACAGAGTGAGAAAGAGAAAACTTATCCTATATTTGATGGAATAATCCTTGAGCTTTCCGATCAAAATTGCAACATACATTTTTTATTCAAAAGAAATGGTAATGGTCAGTTTTGGAAACAGCCAGAGAGAGTGAGGACAGAGAAAGCTGTGAGTTGGCTGAAGGGGAAAAATGCTGTGGTGCAGGATCTCATTTGAGGGATCTAATGTGGAGTAGCAGATCTACTGCCTTTTAGGACTGCCTTCGCCTCCACTTATGCTAAGCTTTGTTGTTGTTGTTCAGTCGTTAAGTTGTGTCCAACTCTTTGTGACCCCATAGACCATAGCACGCCAGGCCTTCCTGTCCTCCACTCTCTCCCGGAGTGTGCTCAAGTTCATATCCATTGCATCGGTAAAGCTATCTAGCCATCTCATCCTCTGCTGTCCCCTTCTCCTTTTGCCTTCAGTCTTTCACAGCATCAAGGTCTTTTCCAGTTACTTTTCCCTTCGCATTAGGTGGCCAAAATATTTGAGCTTCAGCTTCAGTATCTGTCCTTCCAATGAGCAGTCAGGGTTGATTTCCTTTAGGATGGACTGATTGGACCTCCTTGCAGTCCAGGGGACTCGTAAGAGTCTTCTCCAGCACCACAGTTCGAAAGCATCAATTCTTCGGCACTCAGCCTTCCTTATAGTCCAGCTCTCACAGCCATACGTTACTACTGGGAAAACCATAGCTTTGATTATACGGACCTTTGTCGGCAAGGTTATGTCTCTGCTTCTTACTATGCTGTCTAGGTTTGCCATAGCTTTCCTCCCAAGGAGCAAGCGTCTTTTAATTTCATGGCTACAGTCACTGTCTGCGGTGATCTTGGAGCCCAAGAAAACAAAATCTGTCACTGCTTCCATTTCTTTCCCTTCTATATGCCTGGAAGTGATGGGGCCAGATGCCATGATCTTAGTTTTTTTAATGTTCAGTTTCAAACCAGCTTTTGCACTCTCCTCTTTCACCCTCAATAAGAAGCTCTTTAGATCCTCTTCTCTTTCTGCCATTAGGGTGGTATCGTCTGCGTATCTGAGGTTGTTGATAATTCTCCCGGCAATCTTAATTCTGACCTGTGATTCATCCAACCTGGCATTTCTCATGATGTACTCTACATTAAATAAGCAGGGCGACAATATGCAGCCTTGTCGTACTCCTTTCCCAATTTTGAACCAATCCGGATGGTTGTTTCATGTCTGTCCGGTTCTTACTGTTGCTTCTTGACCCTCGTACCAGTTTCTCAGGAGACAGGTAAGGTGGTCTGGTATTCCCATCTCTTTAAGACTTTGCCAGAGTTTGTTGTGATCCACACAATCAAAGGCTTTAGCGTAGTCAATGAAGCAGAAATAGACGTTTTTCTGGAATTCTCTTGCTTTCTCCATGATCCAGCAAATGTTGGTGATTTGATCTCTAGTTCCTCTGCCTCTTCGAAACCCAGCTTGTACTTCCGGTAGTTCTCGGTTCACATACTGCTGAAGCCTAGCTTGTAGGATTTTGAGCATAACCTTGCTGGCATGTGAAATGAGCGCAATTTATGCTAAGCTTATATGTTTGCAAATGAAGTGAAGATTGCAGACACCGTAAATATTCCTTACTGTCTCATCCAAATGAAACTAAATCCTGTTTAATAATGAGTTATTCCAGGAACCTAAACCACCATTTAGGAAACTTGGAACCCATACACTCCTCCCTCCCTCCTTCCTTCCTGGGTGCTGCAATCTTGGTCTTTATAAACTGCAGTTCTCTATTACAACCAAAATGGGGAACTGTGGTTTAATGTCAGTTTGCTAAGCAGGATTTTAAACCACAGTTTGATCCTAGTTAGTAAGCCAAGATTAAACCACAGTTCCCTGTAATGCGGAACTGCGCTACAGAAAGACCAGGATTTCAGCGCTGAACCTGATGTGTAACAGGAAGGGGGGGGGAGTATGTGGCCTGATGTTCATTTTAGGCTCCATTTCTTGTCCAAAATACGAACACCATCCGTTTCTTATATCTTCTACAGCAACAATAAGGTTACTAAGCTAAGCATATTATGTCTGAATTGGACCAATGTGTTCAATGGAGCTTACTTGCAGGAAAGTATGCATAGGATTTGCAGCCTTAGTAATTTAAAGTATAAAGTGAATCGTCAAATTGGCAGCATTCAGAGCACTGAAAATATGAAATTGACACCAAAGGTTATGGTTTCAATCCAAACATGCATTCATGTAAACCAAGTTAGATATACTGAGTTGCAGTGATCAGCTGTTTAGCAGGGAGGGAAGGAGGATTATATCCACTCCCTGATTCCCTGTCCTGTACAGCTATTTAGGGAGCAATCGTATGGCTGCTAGTCAGCGGCTAGACGGCCATAGGATATGTGGTTTTCCAGGAACCGGCCTTGAAGCCCGTGCTCCGAGGTTGGTTTCCAGAGAACTGACCTTCCACCCCTTCTGCACTGCCTCACAGGCAGCATGGAATGGCCCCGTGCTCTGTGCTTGCAAGAGGAGCACGGAGTGGCCAAAACGGGGAGTTCCATAGGGCATTCCGGGGCAGGGAAGGCAGAAATGCCAGTACAACACATCCTATGTGTCATCTGGCAGCCTCCTCCCCTGCTCCGCTGTCCCGTGGGTAGACAGCCGAAATTGGCTGTCTGGCCGCAAATACAGGGCAGGAACAGTGCGGAGGGAACGATCCCCTCCGTGCTTCTCCTGCCCTGCACTGGATAGGCAGTCGCCTCCGAGTTCGGAGATGGCCACCTATCCTCAGATGATTGCACCCTTAGAGTATCTAACTGGGGCTATGCAGGAGCTGCCTGAGCTGCCTGAATAGGGATTAATAGCGCAAGAATAGGGATGTGTGAATCAGCAAAACTCGACCTTGTTGGGGTCCTCCGATTTCCACCTTGAAGCTCATTCTGACTTGTGTATGAATCAGATTGTGAGCTTGGTATTTTCCCACATGAAAACTTGTGCATATTTTTCATGCATGTTTCCCCAAATGTATGCATCAATCGTGCACATTTGATATATAAACATTTTCTCCCATTCATTAAAGCATGTTTGTGCACATTTTACAAATGTACACATTTTTCAAACATTTTTTATTGTTGTGCAAATTGCATTGCAAGCTTGGAAATATACGAACAGATTGTGTTTGGGGTCGTGTTCCATCCTGGTCTGTTGCAAATTGGGTAAATTCTGGTCAAAACCAAACTGAAACTAATTGCTCACCCATCCCTACTCGAGAATATTATGTACAACTGCCATTTGTATGATTCCCCAGCCAGCAAGGGACACACGCACAGAACCTTGTTTTCATGTCTCTATGGTCCCTCGCTGGAACGGGAGTGATATTATTGTCAACGTTTCTGTTCTATCAATTTCTGGAAAACAGAAAGTTTATTTTTAGGGCTATGCTGTCACATGCAGACATTTTTTGGTACAAAAGTAGTGGTTGGGTGGAGGAGGTGAAATGGCCCCCGCTCCCTCTTTTGCTCCTCTTGCTCCTCTCTTTTGCTGTTCTTCGCGGCCTGTTACATTCTGGGCCAGGGAGAGAGACGGTGGAACCCTCGGTAGCACGCTGTGACAAGTTTGCGCGGCACTCTGAGGATAAAGTCGCTCAGATTCGTCATGAATTGGACACCACCATTAATGCAGTTCCATTGGTAGAGGCGTTCAAAGCACCGTCTGGTCCAGTTTTATTGGATGAGTTTCAGTTACTGAGGCCTGAGGATGCGGACAAGGTGCTTGGCCAAGTCCGATCGACCACTTGTGTGCTTGACCCTTGCCCTTCATGGCTTATTAAATCAAACAAGGAGGGGTTGTCCGGCTGGGTCCAGGAGGTTGTAAATTCCTCCTTGAGAGAGGGAGTGGTGCCTGCCACTTTAAAAGAGGCAGTAATTAGACCACTCCTGAAAAAGCCTAACCTGGACCCAGAGGATGTTAACAATTATAGGCCAGTGGCCAACATCCCCTTCCTGGGCAAGGTGCTTGAGCGGGTGGTTGTAGGACAGCTCCAGGCACTGTTGAATGAAACGGATTATCTAGATCCATTTCAATCGGGCTTCAGGCCTGGTTTTGGAACGGAAACTGCCTTGGTCGCCCTGTGGGATGACCTCTGCCGGGAGAGGGACAGGGGGAGTGCAACCCTGTTGATTCTCCTGGACCTCTCAGCGGCTTTCGATACCATCGACCATGGTATCCTTCTGGATAGGTTGTCTGGGTTAGGAGTTGGAGGCACTGCACTTCAGTGGTTCTGCTCCTACTTGGATGGCCGATTCCAGAAGGTGGTGCTGGGGGATTATTGCTCTGTGCCATGGCAATTGTGCCATGGGGTTCCACAGGGCTCTGTTTTATCCCCCATGCTGTTTAACATCTACATGAAACCTCTGGGGGAGGTTATCCGGAGGTGTGGGCTGAGGTGCCATCAATATGCGGATGACACCCAGCTCTACCTCTCTTTCTCATCAAACCCAGGTGAGGCAGTGGCTGTTCTGAATTAGTGCCTGGGCGCAGTAATGGACTGGATGAGGGCCAATAAACTGAGACTCAATCCAGACAAGACGGAGGTACTGTTAGTGGGTGGTTCGTCTGCCCGGCTAGGTGATATTCAACCTGTTCTGGAGGGGGTTGCACTCCCCCTAAAGGATCAGGTTCGTAGTTTGGGGGTGCTCTTGGATCCAGAACTGTCACTTGAGGCACAGGTGAACTCAGTGGCATGGAGTACTTTTTATCAGCTTAGGCTGGTATACCAACTACGCCCTTATCTGGACAGAGATAGCCTAGCTACAGTTATCCACGCTCTGATAACTTCTCGTCTGGATTACTGCAATGTGTTATACGTGGGGCTGCTTTTGAAAACAGTCCGGAAACTTCAGCTGGTCCAAAATAGGGCGGCAAGATTGTTAACAGGGACTGGCCTGCGAGCTCATATTACGCCAGTACTTTTCCAGCTGCACTGGCTGCCAGTCCATTTCCGGGCCCGATTCAAAGTGCTGGTGTTAACATTCAAAGCCCTTAACGGCTTGGGGCCAGGTTACCTGAAGGATCGCCTCCTCCCATATGTGCCTGCCCGGACCTTAAGATCATCGTCAGCGGCCCTTCTCCGTGAGCCCCTGCCAAAGGAAGTGAGGCGGGTGGCTACTAGGAGGAGGGCTTTTTCTGCTGTGGCACCCCGGCTCTGGAATGAGCTCCCTAGTGAGGTTCGCCTGGCACCTACATTGTATTCCTTTCAGCTCCAGGTGAAGACCTTTTTATTTTCCCAGGCATTTTAGCATTTTAGCTTTCTAAATTTTTAGCTTTGCTGTTTTAAATCTGTATTTTAAACTCCTGCACTGCTGCTAGGTTTTATTGTGGTTGTATTGTTTTATTGTGGTTTTAATATTCTATATATTTTAAATTGTTTTATTGTGTGTTGTTTGGTTTTAATTTTTGTGAACTGCCCAGAGAGCTTCGGCTATTGGGCAGTATAGAAATAAATAAATAAATAAATAAATAAATTGTTTGCTACTTATTCAGCTACCTACTCAGCAGCTGCTTCAGCATCACAAATGGGGCTTCTTTGTGATAAGAATATGATCTCAGCCCATCACGGATCCTGTAGTAGTCAGTGTGCTGATGTCATACTCATAATGCCACAGAAGCAAATCTAACTGGCTATGTGATGATATCAGAAAGCTAAGTCAGAATGCAGGAGGCAATGTTTCCTGCCCTTACTCTGAATGGATGAAGACTCTTGCCCCATCACTGAAAAGGGGAGAATCTTTTCACAGCTGATAAAAGCTTCAGTGAAAAGTGTCCCTCTTTTTTTTTTTAGCTCAGTGTGTGTGTGTGTGTGTGTGTGTAATATAAGAAATGTGGTTCTTTTTAATCCACACACCCTGCAAAAGTGATGAATGAATACAAATTAAACATTATATGCAACAGAGAAGAACCCCCCCCCAGAGAACTTAGAGTTTCAATTATTTTAAAATTCAGTAGTATATTCAGCTTTGGCTACATCTTCCTGCACTTCTCAGAAACAGTTGAATGCTTTGTCTGATTTCCTCCCTTCTATTCAAGAAAGCTTCAGGAGAGGGAAGAGATAACTTTAAAGCTTATTTAAGGCAAGGGGCTGCCTTTCACTCTCCATGCCATCTGAGAAAACTTGTTCTAAAATTCCATCAAGTGCATCTGTACTAGTGACTTAAACACTGAAGAGAGCAAAACAGGGGCTGTTGAAAAAAGGTAGCTTGGGAAACATTGCCAGTTAAGTTAAAGGGATTAAGCATTTCTGCCCCGAAGGTCAAATAGGAAGGCAAGCAAGGGAATAAAAGGCCATATTGTATCCTGCATTAAAACCAGAGCAAGATGTCAGAAAGAGGAAGACAAATGGAGTTGTAGGCTGAGACTGGAGACCCGCCATGTTATGACATCTGAGGTGTCTTTTCCCCTGCACTTTCGGGCTGTGAGATTGTCCCCTTGATTAGGCAGGCATCGGTGGTTCTGGTGCAGGGTGACATATTCCAAACTGATACTCAATTTCACTCTGCATCAGGCAGGTAAAAGGTAAGAACTGCTCTTGAAAGCTGGTGTAGCGTAGGTAGAGAAGTTCCTGGTTCCACTTTCGCCATAGCCAGGAATTCACAAGGAACCCTTGGGCAAGCCATTCTTTTTGCACCTCAACCATCACCTCCCTCCCTGCAGGTATAATCCTGCTGACCTATGGTTGTAGTGAAGATGACTGAGAAGTATGTCAAACATTATGAACCCACCTATGTGTTGTTTTATTTATTTACTAGTGAACAGCCCTGGCTTTGCATGGGCTGGAAGAGCCCTTAGCTTGATACAGCGAAGTAGCATTCAAAGCAGTGGAGGCTGGTGGCTCCGATGTCAGTGGGGCAGTATATCCATGCTGGGTTTCAGTCAGAACCAGTCAGAACTCTAAAGGAGCTAGCTCCTTTACAGTTCTGGCGGGTTCTGACTGAAACTTGAAGTGGATTCACTGCCCCACTCACATCAGAGCCACCAGCCTCCACTGCGCTGAACATATGGAACAACCAAGTGAAGAACTGCTTGATCTGACTGGCAGCACCTTCCTGTATCAGGCAGGCATTATTTCCCTAGCGCTGAGACTACGATACCTTTTAAATGAAGATCCTGGGATTGAATTGGAGGACCTTGTGCATCCCAAGCGATGCATAAAAGAGCTGAGCTCCACAACTCAGCCAGGGCTGGAGTCAAGGTCTGGCATGGTCAAGCATGTGCTGAGCACCCACATCAAGCAGAGGGCCACTGACGGGAACCCCCGGACCTGATCCTGGTCTCCACCATTGCAACCTGCTTGTTCACCTGCCTCTCACTCTGGCCCAGACAACAATGGCGGTGTGAAGGAGGTGCTGCTACCTGCTTGCTCACTGGAACCTGCCAGCCAAGGGCAGGGCCAGCTCTAGGGTTTTGAGGAGCCTTGGGCAAGACAACCTCAATGGGCCCCCCTCCCTCAGTGAGTCTACCTTCCTGCCACCACTGTCACCAACTTCTCTTGCTCCTCATCCTCTTTTTCATCATTGCTCCTAGTTGTTTGCTTGACAGGTGAGAGCCAGTGAGCAAGTCGGCAGCGGCATCTCCTGCTCCTCCTTCTCACCACCTCCATTGTCTGGGCCAGAGCAAGAGGCAAATGAACATGTAGGTTACAGTGGTGAAGAGGAGGAGCAACTCCAGGGGGCTGTTGTCAGTGGGTCCCTGCTGGGTTGTACAATCTCAGGAGGTACCCACTCTTGCCTACCCTCATGCTGGCCCTGCAAAAGGGCCCTCCACACCTGGAGCCAGCACTGCTCCAAGATGGATGTCACTCAACAGGAAAGGCATTTCTTATGCAAGGGGTAATGTATTGCCTCCATCAATCTCATCGTTTACTTCTGCTGTTCGTCCTTCCTTCTCCTTCACTCATCTTTTCATCACCATGCACTTTGCCCCTACAACACAGCTAAAGCTTTGCATCTTTGACTCACAACAGCCCAGGACACCCCCTCTGTGGCCACCACCTGCTGTGATCACAAGCACAATTACTTTTGCAGCTGTGTCCTTTCTCTTTCCTGGAACTGCCCCCACAGCATATCCACAAGTGCCATTTCAAAGTGAATCAATGTATCATCAACTCAAGAAGTGATCATCTGTTTTAAGGCAAAATTCCCAGTGTTTGGCACTGCACATTCATATGGGCCTAGATAGACGGACATGAACAAATGTCCTTGAGTGCTCCTTGTTGGGAGTGGGTAAGAAGGCACTGGGGCAGGGGGAGGCATTCTCAGGGCAAGCCATTTCCAGCACAATCGAAGAAAGCAAATTGGCCATTTGGCCTGTCAACTAGTCTTCTAAAAGCCCAGAGCAATACAGCACTAACCTTTATGAATAGTGCATTTGCTTTCATCTCACCCACAGCCTCAAAAATAGCACAGGCGAGGAGGACTTTTTAAATTTTAAAATCCCTAACTGTGCATTATATTCAGATTTTTTCTTCTTTTGTCTCTTTCTTTTTTTTAAAACCCCCCCCCCCCACATCTTCATGCAGGTGCAGGTATAGGGCTTTTAGGTAAGGCTGCAGCCAATGAGGAAAGGTGAAGCACTTCCTTTGATCTTAACTACCTTTGTGTCTGGTGGCTCATTATTAAGACCTCTTTGATCTTTGCTTGATTGCTCTACTGTTTCCCCCCTCACACACACACATCCCCCCCCCCCAATTCAGAGCATTCTTTGAGCACTGGCAAATCAGAACTGTTTAAGGATAAACATCTCCGTAGACAACAGATGCATTAAACAAACTTAAAGCTTGAAATCTCAGATCAAGCACATTTGAAAATAGAGTGGAATGTTACTCTGACACAGAAACAAGGCAAATTGTCACTTGTAGCAGTGTTAGCAAACCTGTAACCTGTGATCTGGGCAAGAGGCAGAGGGGAAAGAGCAAAAGGGAATATACGGCTCTCTCTTTTTTTAATTACAAGAGGGTGTCTGATCTGAAAGCAAAAGTCCTAGAAGCCTGGATGAGAGATGATAATCTGCTCTCAGATGTTTCACTGTCTCTAGATTACCTTCTTAAACCCTTGACAAGCACTTCATGCACTTGAGATTTAAATATAGGCATAGAGCATCCTTCCCCAACCTCATGCCCTCCAGATGTTTTGGACGTCAGCTCCCATCAGGCCCAGCCCTGTCAAAAGAATCCTTCGTGTGTGGGGGGGGAGTTTGCTGCACTTTCAGCGGCTTGGCTTCCCGGACTCTGGCTCGCATACCTGTGAACTGGCCCAACTTGATCTGCATCGAGTTGGGCCAGCTCAAAGATTTTCGTGCTTTTAAAAAAATTGCCATGTACACACATTGCAGCTGCAATTTGTGTAATTTACACAAATTCTGGGCATTGTTTAATTTGCACAAATTGCAGCTGTAATACTTTGCTTAATGTGTGCAAATTGTGCCCACAAATTGGAGGCCGCAACGATGGCTGCAATTTGCATACATGTTTTTAAAAGCCCAAAAAATTTCCCGGATGTGGGGAAAAAACCTAAGTCTTGGCTCACAAATGCAAGCCAAGCAAGGGGCTCTGGGGAAATCTGGTGAGCCCCCAAAGGGCCAGATATCCCCACGACGGCTATCACTAGGCCCAGCCAGCAAGGTCTATGGTCAGGAATACTGGGAGTTCTAGTCCAAAACATCTGGAGGGCACCACGTTTGGGAAGACTGGCCTAGAGGGCAGAGAGCAGCAACAGCAGCAATATTATTACACAATTTTTAGCTATAATAAATCAGAGGCAGCAAATCCTCCTTCCAGATGGAACACTGTGCAAAAGGAAATTTATACCCCTACTCAGCTCTTTCCAAATTTTCAGTAATGATATTTAGGGATGTCACGGGTGTCCAGCTCAGGCTCGAGGCCCAGGAAGAAATTGCTGGGTTGCCCCCCTGGATGCCAGTCTGTAGTTCCCTGTGCTTGCCTGACTGCGTGCACAGAGTCAGGCACACGCAGGGATCCCCAATCTTTGCTGAGGCTTAGTCTTTTTTGTAAAGGCCAATTTACACAAATGGCAGCCATAAAGTGACCATTTATGCAAGACTACAGGTGTAAATGGCCATTGATGAGTAAAATTGGCCTTTATGAAAAAAGCCAAGCCACAATTTTTATGCAAAATGGCAGTTTGGCGAGGGATCGGGTGGCTGCGCACCACTTGCCGGGTGCTCATGAGCGCCTGGCAACTTGCCAGACCCAACGAGCAGGGGTGGCCAGCTGGTGGGGGTCTGGCGAGCAGTGAGAGACCTGGACCGCAGTAAGTTCGCTCATCCCTAATTGTATTACATATTTCTTAGAGGTCTATAGAGCTTATGTAGAATCAGGACTAAAGGAGAAATCCTATGGCCCCTAGACAGCATCTGAGGGGCCACGGGATATTTCGGATTCTCTGATCTGAGATCGGAGACACTGCTCAGACCTTGAAGGAGGAGCTCTGCCCCTCCCCCTCTCACCTAGTGTGGAAAGAACCGTGCTGGCTGCTCTCTGAGGTCAGGAACTTGGCCTCAGAGAAGGGGAGGGGAGGAGATCAGAGAGGCCAGGATAGAGCTATCTTGAGGCCTCCCTAGCCTCCTTCCATCCCTCTCCAAAGTGGGCCAGCTAGACAGGCAAAAAAGCCCATCTAGTGCCAAATGCAGGGCAGGAGGGCAGGGAGGTGACCATAACCCCTAGCACTCCTCCTGCCCTGCATACGATGATCGTAAGCTTCCGGGTTCAGGGTCTTAGGATCATCGAGGGAGTAAAGACTCCAACTGCAGACAGTGTGGTATAGTGGCTAGCGTGTCAGATTAGGATGGGGGAGGCCCAGTTTCAAATCCCCATTCATCCACTTCAACATGAGGACTGAATAAAATTCCCTAGCATCCCTGATGTAGGCTAGAGATAGGCGAATCAGCCAACTTCTGATCTGTGTCACTTTTGTATGTGGTCACCTGTAAAACCATTTCATCTCCACATTAATCTGCAGTTAGAAAAAAATCCATTAAAAGTTCACATTTAGATGCATATTTTTAAAAGTATTTTCTCACAAAATATGCACTTCTAAATTTATTTTCTCACAAAATACATATTTCTAAATGTATATTGATATGTTTTTGGAGCCAACAATTGTGCCAGAACATTTTGGATGTGCAAAAGCCGTTGGATAACTAGGTGAAGAGCTGCACATTCGCCTGGGAGGTGCAAACCACATCAATTCATATCAGAATTTGCTTAGATATCTTCAAGCATCCTTAGATGTAAACTTCCATTGATGCAATATAGCACATTAAAGAGGCAAATGTACAGCAAACACCGAAAAGATCCAGGGGATAATTTGTGGCATACTCAGTGGTTTCATGTGATAATATTTGGGTCTATATACTCAGTCAGAACTACTTGCAAGAAACCTGTTGTTAATGTGTAAGAGCACATTAACAATGACTGCATAATGTCCATTGTCTAGTATTTTACATTGCGAGTCACCATGTTGGAACCCTTTTTACAGAAAGAAAAACCTATTCGTTCTTCAGGGCTCATCAGTAGCTTGCAGCAAGAAAACCCCCCATCAGATGTTATGAAAACATTGCTGTCATTGTTTATGCTAATAATAATCCTAGGTGTTATGTTTAGCACAGTTGATGAGAAGATTTCAATTTAAAGCTTACTGTGCAGATAAATCACAGCTTATTCATATTAATAATAAGTTGTGCAGGCCTGTGTTAGGATCCAATCACAGCTTATTCACACTACTAATAAAGATACCCCATTACAGTGATATTTTTGTATAAATTCCTCTGAAGTTTTGCATCAAACTGAGCTGAACCTATTTGTACAACCAGCATAGCCACAAACTCAGCCTACATATCACCATCATCTCACATGTCATCATTTGTCAATGATGAGCTGAACTGGACCTTCCTCATAATGGTTGGATCCAAATTTAGTCATGCTAAGAGGAGACCTACTGAAATCAGTGGGACAAGACCGCCTTCCCTTATACATACCCAGGTGACCTTTAAGTTCAGCAGAGGAGGCCTTGCCAGTCATTCCAAAATGAATGGAATGTCGCTATGAAGAACCCCGGCGGTGGGCCTTCTCTGTGGCAGCACCCACCCTCTGGAAACCCTCCCTCGTGCAGGGTGGGAGGCAGAAAATGTGGCACCTTTTACGTGCCTCCTGAAAACACACTTGTTCACCCAGGCTTCTGTTAAGTAAATTAATCCTGCCACTCCATTTTAGTGCTCCTTGATTATTACTACTTTTTTTAGTGTAGTTGGAAGTGTTTTTAATGTTGAGTTTTTATACTGTATTTACATGTATTTTAATATTTATTGTGAACTGCTGAGGGATTTTATTATATTCAGCAGTGTACAAGTGTCACAAATAAATAAATAATTTCAGTGGGTCTACTCCAAGCTTGTGGGATCTACTTTACTTCTTACTAGAATCCTGAGGTCCACCAAATGCAACCTGGTACAAAAGACATACGGCAGAATTAAAGAATTCTGAGCCCAGGGGTTTGTTTTGAGAACTGAACCCACAGTCCTTCCATGTGAAAATCAACTCCTGGATACCTCAAGTTTTCTTCATTTCAGAAGTACACTTTTTGGGAGGTCAGGGAGATAATTTTATTTCAACTTTTGTTAAAAGAACTGGGGAGACAGAAAGTCTTGCTGGTCTATTGCAAACTCCCCAGAGAACTACCAGTAGATCCAGATCTAGGAAACCTCTAAAATCCCTGTACATCCCTGGTCTACTATAAACATGACTAAATCCCACCCATTATTTTAAAGCTGTTTTGACAAAACTAATCACATGGGCTTTCTTTGCTCCTCAAAGCTGAGCGGCATTCAAAAGTCAAGACATTGAAACGGGTGGTATGGGCAAGATATTTTTGACCTGGATGTCTTCTGGATGAGAAAATTCTGATGCGTACAGTGATGAGTCCGCTTCTCTTCAACAGCTTCCCTATTGATCAGGGCTGCTGTCAATGGTTGGCATGGTTGTGCACTGGCCAAAGGCCAACACTGAGCAAGGGGTCCACCAAC
This sequence comes from Heloderma suspectum, assembly GCF_057233095.1. Taxonomy (NCBI): domain Eukaryota; kingdom Metazoa; phylum Chordata; class Lepidosauria; order Squamata; family Helodermatidae; genus Heloderma; species Heloderma suspectum. Next base: position 37,711,723 of record NC_139460.1, on the reverse strand, counting down.
AAGAGCTCCCTGGTCCTGGTCCTGCTCTTCACCACTGCAACCTGCTTGTTCACCCACCTCTCACTCTAGCCCAGACAATAGTGGTAGTGTGGAGAAGCAGGAGACACCACTACCTGCTTGCTCACAGGCTGTCTACCTGGTAGCAATGATGAGGAAGAGGATCAGTAACATCTGGTAACTATGCTCAGTAGAAGGTAGACTCAGTGAGAGAGAAGGACACTGTGATGTTCCTGCTCTGGGTTACTCTCTCCCCAGTTTCCACCTGTTGAAACTGGGGGGGGGGGACCCAACCCAGGACATCTGCATCAGCTTTGGCCAGTTGTCCTCACTGAATCCCGAAGCTTCAGCCCTTTTATTTTGTGACAAGGAGACACTGTAGTGGAAATGTCCCAGAAGACTTTTGTATATCAAGGAGACAATGTGACATGCTACAACTGCTGCCTTTATGCCTGAAACTCCTGTGAGACCTTAAAAATCAAGTCTCTTAGGCCTCCTTAAGAGCCTTCTAGCCTCTTGGCCCAACTCCTGGTTTTTCTAACCAGTTAGGATGGTATGGCCTTGGTAGAGATGGCGGAGAATTTCTCCCCGAAACTTCGGGGGGCCGAGCGCCAACGTGTTCGGCCCCCCAAACAAGTTTCGGGGAGAAATTCTCCGCCCCCCCGCCCCCCGCACCCCCCCCGGGACGGGACTTACCTTTGCCGAATGTCCCTCCCGGCGGCGGGTCCGGCCGGCAGTTCGGCGGGTCTTCGTCAGGGGCGGGGGCGGGCAGCCGATCTTTCGACTGGCTGCCGCCGCCACCATTGCAATAAAAGAAAAAAAAAAAACGCCCCCGTGATAGGCTACGTGATGATTAACGTAGCCTATCACGGCTAGATTTGCAAAGTCAGCCGTGATAGGCTACGTAAATCGTCACTTAGCCTATCACGGGTGACTTAAAAAAAAAAAAAGCACGTACGGATAATGGCGGCCCCCATAGGGAGCCGCCATTCCCATTCCTTATTTGGTCGCTGTAGTCTACGTAAATGTTTACGTAGACTATGGCGAAAATAAGGGCAACGCTATAACCCCGGCCTGAACTTCGCAGGGGGAGCAACGAAGCGCCTCCCCCCCACCGTGGGAAATCTTCGAGGACAGGTAAGTGACTTTCGTCCACCCCTAGGCCTTGGAAGGTGGGGAGGATCTCTTTGGCTGCAGTCCACCTGATAATTTAACTGAAGATGAAAAAATGCCTAGACATCATGAGACCACCAAAACAGGTGCTATTAAGAAGGCTGTGGACAGAGCATGTATACCCAGAGAGCCCCTGTGAGAAAGAAAACAGCACATGGGGGACTTCAAGTGTATAAGTCCCTCCAGAGCATCACTCAGTTGAACTTCGGTGCAGACCGGGACCATGGAGGTGCTGTGCATTGGCTGACTCAAGTCTCTCCGCTGTTGTTATCTGGGGCTCCCGACAGCAGAACAGAGGAGTAAGATATTTTGCTTAGTTTGCTTTATAACATCATAGGCTTGATTGTAATATTCTGCCTGCTATAGTTAGTAAAGCTTTTTGACTCTTACTCCCTTGTGTAGTCATTGCTCTGAATCCAGGAAAGAACCTCTCTGCCTTTGGCAAGTCACCCAATAGGTTAAATGGTTTTCTTTAACCAATACAGGAGTAGTAAGAGGAAAACAGACTTTTCTATTTGGTAGCATTAATAAATTCAACCACCACGTTGGATTCTAAATATGATAAAACAAACACAATTTCATTAAACACAGGGAGATAGATAGATAGATAGATAGATAGATAGATAGATCTGTTTAATCATCCTATACTTAGTCCTAACCTATCTGCCTACCTACCCCTTCTAAACCCTTCACCTAAACCCCCACTCACTAGATGCACCTTCATTGCATCCCTCAACCCTATCCAACCCTTAAACTGTCAGCTCTCTTCTTTTAACACTCCTTAGAATTCTCTCGCTCACAAGCCCCACTTTTCACTCACACAACGTTCCATTAACTCTAACTTACCTGGACAACATGTTACAATTCAAACACAAACATCTACATTATCATGCATATGTTCCAGGCACATTGTGGATGTCTTGCCCAAGGGCCCTCCAAAAAGTGGAGATGGCACTGCTATTGATTCTAATGCAGGATGCACACATTCCATTTTTCATATAGCATCTGCTGTCCTTGGTGAAATATCTCAGAAACTGTATTCCCTTGTAGGAATCTGGGGGTTACCTTCATTTCAGTGTGGACACCCTCCTTCAGGTCCTGCCACAAGTGAAGGTGGGTGGGTGGGTACCTGGGAGAGGACCTTTCCAGTTGCAGATTTGGAATAACCATCCAAAAGAGGTTCTCCTGGCTTCCTCATTGCCTGCTTTGAATACACTTCTGTTTAGGTGGGCATTTTGACATTATGAACCACCTCCTGTTTTTAACTGATGCTAGTTGAATTCTGCATTATTCTGATTTTGTGGAAGTTGCATTTTATATACTCGTAAGAAGCTGTAACAACAATTATCTCAATCCAGTGCATGTTTACTCAGAAATTACTTCCACTGCATTTAGTGGAACTTACTCCTAAGTAAGTATGTATAGGACTGCAGCCTAATGGCACAATCCTATTATGTCTACTCAGATGTAAGTCCCATTGAATTAAGTGGGGCTTTTCTCTAGGCAGGTGAATAGAGGATTACAGCTTTAGGCTGCAACTCTAAACTCAATTATCTGGGAGTAAGTCCCATTGAACTCAATGAGGCCTTCTTCAGAGTAGCCATGCATAGGATTGTGGTGTTATTCATACTCTACAGTTTGTGATGGCCATGCAGATTCCCAGCCGTTAATAAATATTTTCAAGCATAGTTGCTCTCTACTACCAAAAACTCCTCCATTTAATAGACTGATAACTGCATGCTTGAAAAGACAAAACAGCAACAACAACCTCCCCCCCACCCACGCCTTTGCCCTTTTCTGGTATCTGGTTGACAGATTTGGCCATGCTGCAAACATCCCTGCCCCAAATATAAAAACTTTTATTTTTAATTGCTTCTACCACCTTAAAGGCTGAGCTGGAAGCAGTAATCCCAAGTGACATCAACACTGTTTCTGAATTTATTTCACCTGCTGTCTGGTTTTCATATCACAAAAACACACAGAAAAACACCCTTCAAACAAAATAGCATAATGCAAGGATAGGTGAAGGCTATTTATTCCCAGGATTAAAGAGAATGTACTACAAGGACAGGTTTAAAAACAACCTTAACCTTTAAAGCCAAGAGAGGAAAGAGCCAGGGAGTCACATGGCTGAAGATTCATTTCAATTGGGAATTGACTGCTGCTCTCTGTAATCTCAACCTAGCCTTCCTCAGTTCCCTTGTCACTTAACAAAAGCCAGCTTGATTTCTAAACAACATTTAGATTTTTTTTATGTTTCTTCCCCCTGCCCCCCTTCAAAATATTGCTGGCACAGTGCTGTTCTAAAGTCAGCTCTGCTTCAAAAACTTTCTAAACTAGACTGGAACATACATTTCCATTTCTCTTGCATTATTCCAGTGCCAAACACTTGGATGAAAATATCCCTGCAGAGATTATTCTGATGGAAAGTTTGTTTGGATCTTGGATCCATCAATGACTTTTTAATATAGTATTCAAAAATGACATAAAACAACCAGTGCAAGAACATATGGTGGTCCTTGATCTTTTGGTAATGGGCTACCAGAATAAGGTGAATGAAGAGAGTTTATGCTTCAGATGCTCCAAAGCTTTCCTACCATGAGACGTAGCAATGGCCACCACCCTGGATGGCTTTTAAAGGGGATTAGACAAATTAATGGAAGATGAAGCTATCAGTGCTTCCTAGTCACAATGGCCATATATTATCTCCAGTATCACAGGCAGCATAACTCTCAGGACCAGTACGGATGGGTGAGAAATTAGTTTGGTTCACATCTCAATGGAATGTAAACACAAACTGGAATGCAGTTAGACACTGATATCTGTAATTTCTGAATTTTGCTGTGCAGTTCACCAATTTAAAAGCATGCGCAAAATGTGCACATTTGAAAAGTGCAATCCAAAAATGTATACATTTGAAAAAGTGTGCACAAAAATGAGTATATTTTGAAAAATGCATACATTTAGAAAAATGTGTACAAAATGCACACATTTAAAAACATGCACATGAAAATACGTACAAACATTGTGCAGACTAAAAATATGTAATCTGATATGAAAATCTAATTAAGAGTGGAAAAAAAGGAGAACTTGAGTGAAATCAAGCTTGACAGATTCACCCATTCCTAAATACCAGTGGCTGGGGAACACGAGCAGGAGGATGCTGTTGCACCCATGTGCTGCTCATGGGTTTCCCATTGGCATCTGGTTGGCCTCTTTGGGAACATAATGCTGAACTAGATGGGCCTTTGATCTTATCCAATAGGGCTCTTCTTATGTTCTTATCCTGAGAATAGCCCCGAGAACCAGTGAAAGATTCCTACAGCTTTGTCAAATATGTGAATTATTGTTATTCAAGCATTAAGAAGCAACTAAACATGTATGGGATGCCACCTCTCTCTTTAGCTTCCCCTCTTCAAAACCCTGTGAAAGCTGGTATGGTGTAAGGACATAAGAACATAAGAAGAGTCCTGCTGGATCAGACCAAGGATCCAGCTAGTCCAGCATTCTGTTCACACAGTGGCCAACCAGCTGTCGACCAGGAACCCACAAGCAGGACATGAGTGCAACAGCACCCTCCTCCCCACGTTCTCCAGCAACTGGTGTACATAGGCATGCTGCCTCTGATACTGGTGGTAGCATATCGCCATCAGGACTGGTAGCCATTGATAGCTTTATTCTTCATGGTGTAGTTTTGCAGGGAGCACCCCTCTAAATACTCATAAGAGAAAAGCCAAACATTGCAACTGCAGTTCACCTCAGGAACCGTGAGTATGACTGGCCCAAGATTGGAGTGTCAAACTAGACCCAGGTCCAAATCCCTACACAGCCATGAAGATCACTTGGTGACTTGGGCCATCACACTCACTAGACCCCCCTTCATGCATTAAGCATGTGTAGGGGGCTCCATGAATGTGAGGGAGCCCTCATGAATTGCCCCACCCCATGGTGCTGGCCCTGATCTTGCCCCCTATGTCTATGCAGGGAGGTCTATGCACATAGACCTTTGCCCAAATTGGAAGTCTGGGTGATGTGAGCTGGAGTCCTGTGCACCTCTCTCAGCCTAACCTACCACTCAGGATTGTTATGAAGATAATATCAGGGCAGCCTTATAGTCAGCCTTGAGCTCCTTGAAGGAAAGGCAGAATATACATGTAAAAAAGAGAAAAAAAAGAAACAAAGTAAACCCCTCCTTTTTATGTGAGGACAAGAAAAGCAGATAGCATAACTCAGTCTTCCCCAACCTGATGCCCTCTTGATGTTCTGGACTTCAACTCCCATCATCCCCATCCAGCCTGGCCAATGGCCAGGACTGCTGGGAGTTGTGGTCCAAAACATCTGGAGTGCACCAGGTTGGGGAAGGCTGCCATAATTCCATGGAACATTTCCGTACCGGATGCAGAATGGACAGTTTCTAGCAAAAGATCTGACCAACAAAGATCAAGAATAATAAGCAGTGCTTGAACAGGGAGCTGTCCAGAGCAGATCAACAGACAGAGCTTGACCAAGCTTTTAAATTAGGAGTTGGTGAACCTTTTTCAGCATGGCGGCCAAATTTAAATTTGGGAAGGGTCTCGGGGGCTACATTCCAGCAGCACGTAGTGCTCAGGGCATAGGAGGTGGGGCCAAGGATGGGGGGGGCAAAGTGAAATACACAGGGGCAGATATAATGCATACCAATTTGTACAGAAGCTCTTGGGCTGGATGGGGCACCTCCACAGGCTGCATCTGGCCCATGGGCCGGAGGTTTCCCATCCCTATTTTAAACAGTGCTATGGTTTCTGTGGTCAGCTTCAGTTGTAATCTTTGACTTTCCACTCTAGAGAGGCAGTATTTAAAAGGGAAAAGCCCATGTCTGGAGTCCCAGGGTTGGGAAATGCTGAGCAGCTTCCCGATGCATTCATGCCTCGGGCATGAGCTTGCGGGGGGAGGGGGAGGGTCTTCAGTGTCTGGAAAGTCACTGATCAGGTAGACACAGACCGTTGCTAGAACCAGGATCACTAAGCCTTCCCCAGAGGCAGATAATAAACCAAGACTGCCTTTTATTAAGGATGAGTGTGTTCCCATGGTTCCATTCTGTTATTGTTTTGTGGGTTTGCTTGGCCCAGAGTTCTGCTCTGCCTTTCTTCCAATTTAATGTGGAGTATTTCTAAAGATGCTGATGCTAAGGAAAGTGGAAGGCAAAAGGAAGAGGGGCCGACCAAGGGCAAGGTGGATGGATGATATTCTGGAGGTGACGGACTCGACCTTGGGGGAGCTGGGGGTGGCAATGGCTGACAGGAAGCTCTGGCATGGGCTGGTCCATGAAGTCATGAAGAGTCAGAAGCGACTGAATGAATAAACAACAACAATTTCTAAAGTGAATTGTGGAACTGCTGAATGTGCAGCTTGCCCTAGCTTGCTTGCTTGCTTTCCTTCCTTTTCATCTTGTCTTTCCCTCACTCTAAATCACCAATGTATGCCAATGATTCCCGATGAAATACAACACCTATAAGCACGGCAACTGTTTAACTGAATGGTCAGTTAGATTAATTGATTAAGAAGTTTTTAATCAACTAAAATGATCAGGCAGTGGATTTAGAAAAATAATATTAAGGCAAGTGCAGATGGCAAGCACCATCATAAAAGAGTTACTCTCCCTTCTATCACACAAGGAGGGAATGTGTCTGCTATGACACATATGTACATCATCTATACCCAAAGAAAATATGCTTCCTGCTTTAGAAATATATGCACATTTATGCAAATTTGATAGATTAATTGAATGGGCAAATGAGTGAAGTTCAAGATCACTAGGAGTCTCTGAACATGATCTTGCTGTCGGTCTTGTGTACAATTCATGTTTGTGATCACTGCTTACACTGCATAAACGGGAACACTGCGCAAATCAAGCAGCGATCAATTGTGAAATTTGTGCAAATTTCCAAATTCGTGCAACTTTCCTCCATAGATTAAAGTGGGGGTTTCCATTTGCAGGGGAAATTTGTGCAAATTAGGAAATTTATGCAAAATCAAACTGGGGAAAATTGCACAAATTAGATGCAAGCACATGTCTGGCAATTTGCGAACATTTTCAGTAGTCATGTGCTTGCGCTCATAATCGCATTCAAAGCTTTGAGTGCACACACCAACAGTTATGCACAGTGTGTAAGGTAGGTGGGGGTAATGAAGGATGAGAGAAGGGGAAGGAAATTCAAACACTGTCAAACTGCACATGCACAGCAGAAATCAAAACAGAGAAATGAGGGGTTCCTGATGCAATTGTGTCACCAGTGCTCAAAGTACAGGTGGAAAAGTAGGAATGTCCTTAAAGGAGGGAAAACCACAGTCCGCTCCTGAGTCTTCCCAATTCTGGCCAAATCATGCACACTTTCAGCTTTCTGAAAGCAGTAGCTAAGGGGAGTGTCACAAAAGGTAAGAGGACCAGGCCTGCTCTGCTTCCCACATAGTTCAAGGACTGAAACAAAGCAATGTAGTACCGGATGATCAATGGCCTTCCTCAGCCAGTGTATCGTAGAGAGATTCAGGCAGAGGGCCCATGGGGTAGGGGGACTTGAATAGAGGTAGGAGTGCAAATCATCATCACCACCAGCAGCAGCCTTCTAAAACAGTAAATAAAGGGACCATCACAAGAAGAAGCCCCCCCCCCAAGTGCTACTCTGCAAACAAGACCAGATAATTCAGGGTCTATAAAACTGAGAGAGAAACTTAGATGGAGAAAATTCTAGTTCTTGGCCTCTTTTCCCTTAGTTTCAGGGACACAAGGAATGGAAAGGTGTCCTCCTGACCTTTACTGGCCAACAATGGCCCTTGACACTGGAGGCACTGTCCAACATCTGAATCATGCCATAGTTTTCATTCATGCTTCTTAGCCATATAACATAAAAAATGTAAAGATACACACTGTGAATGTAAATGATACACACAGATTGATTCATTATACAGCTTTTCCACTTGTATGCCAAATGGCCCACTCTTCCAAAGAAGACCTTTTGATCTTGGAAATTTAGTGTGCCCCCCTCCCGCCCATAACTCAACACATCCTTTCTAATATGTCAGCTTCCATCACCCAGTTAGTAAATCCCTCCAGTCTTTCTGAAGCCATTTCTAAGGGAAGAAAATGAAGTTTGTGAAGCTATATTAATGAAATATAAATATATAATAGGAATTCAAGTCATTTGGCCTCTTTCCTATTATGTACAGTTTGAGTAATGGAGGTCTCTTTTGAAGACAGACTCCTTGGAATGGATCAAAAACATTTAAAAATAAATTTAGCACTCTGATCATTGAAGAAACACAAGTAAAAAGAAGCATGTAACAAATACACGTGTTGCTACAATATGGAGCAGTGTAGGTGATAATTTTGAAAAATTATGTGCTCCTTGCTGTAGGAAGTTGTACGGAGATGGTTACAGTCTGATCTCAGCAGGTTTGTGGCACTTTTTCTTTAATACTTAAAAAGCACACTGAATCTTCTTTCTTTTCTTTCTCCCCAATGAATAAATAAGGACACAGAACACTCCCACAAATATTTAGTATTTCTGTCATCATAATTCTGACAGGCTACCAAATACCCCAAAGGCATTCTTCCCAGCTTGAAACCGAGTCCTATGCATGTTTACTCAGAAGTAAGTTGCACTGAGTTCAGAGACACTGAACAGACTCTGATAAGAAAAACTCTTCCTGAAAAAGATACAAGGTACCACTCCTTAGGATTATTATATAAGGAACATCATGGAGTTGCCCTTCCATGAACAGAAGGGATCCAGTAAAGCAGGGGTGTTTAGGGGCCCAATCTGGTCCTCTGGCCAGGCCCCCTTCCCTTGCCCCTTGACCTTTCTCAGCTTTTCTACAGTTTTTTTTTTCCATTCTAAAAGGTGGAAGGAGCAATCCCATGCCCCCTAGACAGTGTCTGGGGGACATAGGATATTTCAGATTCCTGGATCTGAGGACAGAGACAGCACTCCAACCTCAGAACCAGGAAACTAAGCTCCCTGCCCCTCCCTCTCCCCTGAACAGCCGGCATAGAGAGAACCACACCAGCTGCTTCTATGAGCTCGCAAATGCGAGCTTGTAGAGGGGTGAAAGGGGGCATGTCGGTCAGCAAGGAGGGGAGGAGACTGGGGACGTGGGGATCCGAGCAATCCCCAGGCATCCCCAGGCATCCCCAGCCTCCTTCCCTTCCCTCCCCTCCCCTTCCCCTCCCCAAAGCCTCTGCTACGTGGACGAAAAATCCCATCTAGCTAAAATGCAGAGTAGGAGGCACAATGAGTAGCTACAGTGGATCCAATAGAATTGTGCCCTGACACACCTTTCCTATGGCTTGGTTTCTAGCAGTAACAGCTTTAAGCTAAAATATGCTGGCATTCTTTGCCTACCCTTTTTGCCCTGCCCACCACTGGAATGCAGCCCCTGAGAGCTTCTAAAAAATTAATTAGGCACGCAAGCTGAAAGAGGTTTGACACCCCTGTGGTAAAGCCTCCCACTAGAGCTGCCTTCCCCAACTTCAACCTATGACTGCGCTATGGGGCATTGGAAACAGTTTTCAGGGCTAAGCCTCGGTGAGCTCAGGTGAAGCCTTTCTATTTAGCTAACCAGAGTCGCCATGGACAGAACCAGGAATCCTTGGTTCTGGATGGCTGCCCCCTGTGACTAGCTATTAGAACTGCATGTATTCTCAGGGCCAAATTACATGTTATGTTAAGGATGACATTAAAAGGGTGTGCTTAAGTTGGTCACTTCAATTTGCTGGCAAAGCAGCTATGTGAGGCCCCTGGCTGGAACACACTTCCATCCAGATCATTTGCTCCCATCCACCGACCCACCCCAATGGTGCTGCTGGCAGTCAATGGCACCACTGGAAGCAAGTAGCAGCTGGAGAGGGGATTTTCAGTGTGAAACTGGTGTGACTGCCTGATCATAGGGCTTGGCATGGCTGATTTCCCATCAAAATAAAAGTAGCCAGTTTAAGCATGGCCTAGCCCACACAGACAGGAGGGGCTATAAAAGGCTTCCTCTTTGGGCTGGGACTTTGCCTGACCCATCAGGTCTCCCGGACTCTGCTCTGTTCCTCTGCAGCCCAAAGCTTTGACTCCTGGCTTCGTCACTCAGCTCTGACTCCTGGTTCCCCGCCCCTTGTTCCTGGCTCCCAGCTCACCTGATACCTGCCTTGACATTGGCTCAGCCTTGACTTTGGCTATGTTTTAGCATGGTATAAAGGGAATTTGTATCCTGTCTAATATTCTTAATGCTGTCATATTCACTGTTTTCATTCTTCTTCGTTTTATGAAGAAGTGAGAGAAGTCGTACCATGAAGGCAACTTCAGATTCTTCTGAACAGCAAGCAATTGTGAAAGATGTTCCTTTGAAGTGTAACAAACTGCATCTATCTATGTATCTACTTTGAAATTCTATCTAGCCTGCCAAATCAGGACCTCGGGGTTTACCAGAATGTGGCTTGCTGCAAAGAATCGTAAAAAAATATTTAAACCACATAAAGACAAGCTAGACACACAGCAGACATTTACACAACCTTAAATGTAGAACACAGATAACACAGCAAAGGAGTCACAAAAGTGGTCACAGTTAGCCGTGCCCTGTTAACCGCCAGGTTAGATTACTGTAATGCACTTGACAGACGGCTGCTTTTCAAGAGTATTTGGAGATTTCAGCTGGTGCAGATACAGCTGGGAGGATGCGAAATGGAACTAATGGGAATGAACATATCTTGCCAATACTTCAAGAACTTCACTGTCCAGAAGTTTGTTTCTCTGGGCACAATTCAAAGGACTAACATTGCCTACAAAGCTCAAAATCAGGGTTGTCAAACCTCAAGCTCAGGGGCAAATCCTGCCTAAATGGGAGCCCAATCTGACCCTCCAGTGTTCCCTGGATGGTGATGCCCCCTTCCCATCACTAGATGGTTCTGTCTTACCCCCCCCAACCACTAATCATTTGGTGGGTTCCCAACATTTACACTGTTTTTCCCCCATTCTGTAACATTGAAATGCCTCTCCTGTGGCTTAGTTACTGGCAGGAAGAACTTTAAACTAAAATTTGCTGGTATTCTTGGTAATTTGGCCTGCCCTTTTTTCCTTTGCCACCCCTTTTGCCTTTAGGCCTGCCTACCATTGGAATCCAGCCCCTGAAAGCTTCTCTGAAACTGATTTCAGCCCTTGGACTGAAAGAGGTTCAAAACCCCTCTTTTAAGTGCTAAAAGAATGCTGGCTGAGAAGGCTTTCCTAGGAAGAAAGTTTCATAGCAAAGATGCTTGCGCAACTGGAAAGACTCTGTGTTTTTCAGCCATCAGTCGGACATCAGATAGCAACGGGGAGCATGATTTAATCGAAGCAGCCCTAATAGGCAGGGTTGGATGCTGTACTTCTCATTAGAGATGGACTGCTCAGTCTATTCCCTTTCCATCTGAATTTCACATGTGTGCATCTGCAAATCCATCCACCCAGTTTCCGCATTAATCTATGAATTGTTTAAAACAACTAGCAAGAAATTCTGCATAGAAATCCATAGTTCAGTACAAATTTTGAATGTGCTTTCTCATAAAAGAAGCATTTATACTGTATCTCAAAGCACACATTTCTAAATATATTTGTCCTAAAGTATTCATTTCTAAATGCAATTTGGTAGTTTTTCGAGCCAAGAACTACACTGTGAAATTCAGAGAAGTGCAAAATTCAAAGGACAATTACATTTTGATTTGTGCATTAGTCCAAGTGGGATGCAGATGAGGTCATCAGAATGTACATAGATTGAATTCCTCGAGCTTCCCTAATTCTCATACATTTAAATTACCAAACATCAAGCTAGAATCTAAAAAGTCACCCACTAACAGATCTAGTGAATCATTTAAAAGACACCCAGATTAACATAACACTAGCAACAACAATAACAACAAAAACAACGACAAAAGCATACCATCAATATACATGGTGGATTACTAAGTTTCATAAGCAAGAAGACAGGTTCCTGTCTTCAAGGAGCTTATTCTCTACATTCTGATAATGGGGAAAACAACAGGGAAGGAGAGAAAATTAAGAATAGCTAGGGATGAATGCACGCAAGTGCTTGCTATACAAATGTAGCACAACCCTCAAGATCATTACTCAGATCTACGTTCCATGGCACTTACTTCCAAGCAAATGTGTATAGGATTGAAGCATTAGGGTTCAGTACGATCGGGGAGGAGTATTCCATTGTTAGGCCATATTTATCACAGTGATGATGCATGCATGAATTAATGAAATCAAAACCAAAAACAAAAGAATTTGCTTAAACGATCATCATGCTCTCACTTTATTGTTCTAAATCCACCTGAAATTGAATGTTAGAACTCCAGTGTGGAAATCTGTCATCAGTATCATTCTCAGAAATGTGAGCAAGCCCCTCTTTTACAAAACCATATTTTATTTCCATTTTATCCTCATTTTAGCATCTCAAAAGGCGCATAATTTGATGACCCATTATAAAGACGCATTTTCTTCTGTAAATTTTGCCTGCTTGCCTAGAGCCAAAACAAAAACCCACAATCACTATTGTCATTTACTAAGAATAATATATGTATGTATGTATGTATGTATGTATTTTTAAAAGCCAAACGATTTATTCTAGCCATAAAATAATAAAATAAGTCTTATCACTAATGTTCCTGTCGGTCAGCTCAGATAAACTATTCAGCTGCTCCATTCCTAATCATCTTTCCTGAAATAATCTTTATGCTGGTGCCTCATGATATGATTCATCGGTTGAATGTCACCAGCAATCCTGCCAGCATGCAATGACAGGCCACAAGGTAAGACGGAGAGATTGCACTGTCACAAAACATTTTTGTTAAATGGAGGGTAGTTAGAATGTTACGTCCGCTGCCTGCACTTAATAAGGGGCTGGCAGGTGGGGAAGACCCCAACCCACCATATATAAATCTATCTTTGATTCTGGAAAATATACTGTTTTGTACAACTCCTATTATTACCATAATTTCCCCCACATAATTCTTGAGCCCAGGATGAAGATGTGAATTTTGGAAATCTTGTCACTGATTTTTAGAAGTCTTTTGCTTCCTTTTCTGAGGCACAGGAGGTCAGGGAAGCACACTGACAGGGGGATTCCCATTAATTCTTAGACTTGACAAACACATATGTCTGTCTGGAGATTCTGTATAGAACTTGCAAGTCGCTCTATTTTTTCCTTCATTACACTTTTATCCAGTGGAGGCTGGTGGCTCCAATATCGGTGGAGCAGTGCATCCGCTCTGGGTTTCAGTCAAAACCAGTCAGAATTCTAAAGGAGCCATCTGGATAGCATCTTTAGCATTCTGACTGGTTCTGACTGAATCCCAGAGAGGATTCACAGCCCCACTGACATCAGAGCCACCCGGGTCCACTGCTTGTATCCCTCCTTTCCCCCAGGGAGCTTAAGGTAGCAAACATGGTTCTCCTTCTTGGCCCTCATTTTATTCTCACACTAACCCTGTGAGGTAGATTAAGCCGAGCAACCATGACTGGCCCAAGGTCATCTAGAGAACATCATCACAGAGTGGGGCTTTGAACCCAGGTCTCCCCAGTCCTAGACCCAAACACAAATCATGTAGTGGACAGCTGAGGCTTAGCTTTTTCTTTACTCTAGTGTAAATGTACACAGCCCTGATTAAGATCAGGACCACCTGCACTGGGAATGTAAGCTTAAACCTTCCCATGCAGTGTTTGCTTCCTGAACACCTCACCATCACAGGACGGCTAATAAAAGAAAAAAGCCTCCACTGACACCAATTGGGGGGGGGGGATTTTGTGAAGCAAGCAGTGAGAGGTTTAATCTTCCCCTTCTGGTTCATAGTGGTCCCATCCCAATCTGAATTGAGGACATGCACAATTAACCTAAAGATAAAGCTCATCCTCAGCTACATGCTATGTGATTAGCACAGGGCATCGTTTGGCTCCTAGTCTGAAAGCCAAAACAGACACTACTTCAAACCCAAATTGAGTAGCTCTCTCTCTCCCCCTCTGCCTTTTTATTCTATTGTAGGTGCAGGGACCCCAATATGGATCTTAAAAAGCCTCCCTACCACCCCCACTAGGTCCCAATCTGGATAGGGGCCTCTGTGCTTACTCTAGAGTAAAAATGAAAAAAGACATAGCTGGTAGATACAGCTTTGAAGTAACGTTTGTTTTTGGCCCTGACGCTTTTTGGACCTGTGGGCACATTTGGGAATTTGAGAAACTGCTGTGGGTACCACCACAACATGGCTCCCACAGAGGATGTGGGTAGTCACATAATGGCTGCTGTAGGGGCCTGGCTAGTCAAAAGTAAGGTAAAGAGGTGTGGGGAGGCTTAGTGAGGCTAGATGCTGAGGGGAGGGAAGAAAATAGCAAGGCAAAGGGATAGAGGGGAGAAGAAGAGCAATGCTGGAGGGGGAGAAACAGAGCTAAAGAGGTGGGGAGGGGATAAAAATAGTGAGGCTATAAAGGGAGAGAAAGAAGACTATCCTAACATTCTCCAAGATTCTTATTAAAAAAGAAGTTTTTGAAGAGGGCAGGGAGTGGAGAGCTTCCTAGGCACTCTTGGAGGTGCTTGCCCATGGGTTTCCTGTTGAGGGACCCCTTCTCTGATCACTACACACTACCACGAACATTATGCCAATGAGATTTTATACAGCTACAGTTTTATACAGCTACAGTTTAAGATATGACGCCGGAAGATGAGCCCCTCAGGTCGGAAGGTGTCCAATATGCTACTGGGGAAGAGCAGAGGGTATTTCCAAGTAGCGCCAGAAAGAGTGAAGCGGCTGGGCCAAACCCGAAAGGACACTCAGCTGTGGATGTGTCTGGCGGTGAAAAGAAAATCCGATGCTGTAAAGAACAATATTGTTTAGGAACCTGGAATGTCAGATCAATGAATCAAGGTAAGCTGGAGGTGGTCAAACATGAGATGGCAAGATTGAACATCGACATCTTGGGAATCAGCGAACTCAAATGGACAGGCATGGGCGAATTTAATTCAGGTGACCATCATATCTACTACTGTGGGCAAGAATCCCTTAGAAGAAATGGAGTAGCACTCATAGTCAACAAAAGGGTGGGAAAAGCAGTACTGGGGTACAATCTTAAAAATGATAGAATGATCTCAGTACGAATCCAAGGCAAACCATTCAACATCACAGTAATTCAAGTCTATGCCCCAACCACTGAGGCCGAAGAAGCTGAGGTTGATCGGTTCTATGAAGACCTACAACACCTTCTAGAACTAACACCAAAAAAAGATGTCCTCTTCATCATAGGGGATTGGAATGCTAAAGTAGGAAGTCAAGAAATCACCGGGATAACAGGCAGGCATGGCCTTGGTGTACAAAATGAAGCAGGACAAAAGCTAATAGAGTTTTGCCAAGAGAACATGCTGATCATAGCAAACACTCTTTTCCAACAGCACAAGAGGCAACTCTACACATGGACCTCACCAGATGGTCAGTATCGAAATCAGATTGATTATGTCCTTTGCAGCCAAAGATGGAGAAGCTCCATACAGTCAGTAAAAACAAGACCTGGAGCTGACTGTGGCTCAGATCATGAGCTGCTTCTTGCAAAATTTCGGCTTAAATTGAAGAACGTCGGGAAAACCACTAAACCGTTCAGGTATGACCTAAATCATATCCCTGATGAATATACAGTGGAGGTGAGGAATAGATTTCAGGGATTAGACCTGATAGACAGAGTGCCTGAGGAACTATGGACGGAGGTCCGTAACATTGTTCAGGAGGCAGCAACGAAATCCGTCCCAAAGAAAAAGAAATGCAAGAAAGCCAAGTGGCTGTCTGATGAGGCTTTACAAGTAGCTGAGGAAAGAAGGGAAGCGAAAAGCAAGGGAGAAAGGGGAAGATATACCCAACTGAATGCAGAGTTCCAGAGAATAGCAAGGAGAGACAAGAAGGCCTTCTTAAATGAACAATGCAAAGAAATTGAGGAAAACAACAGAATGGGAAAGACTAGAGATCTCTTCAAGAAAATTGGAGATCTCAAGGGAACGTTTTGTGCAAAGATGGGCATGATAAAGGACAAAGAAGGCAGGGACCTAACAGAAGCAGATGAGATTAAGAAGAGGTGGCAAGAATACACAGAAGAACTATACAGGAAAGATCTGAATGTCCCTGATAGCCATGATAGTGCGGTCACTGAACTTGAGCCGGACATCCTAGAGAGTGAAGTCAAGTGGGCCTTAGGAAGCATTAGTAACAACAAAGCTAGCGGAGATGACAGTATTCCAGCTGAGCTATTTAAAATCCTAAAAGATGATGCTGTTAAAGTGCTGCATTCAATATGCCAACAAATCTGGAACACTCAACAGTGGCCACAAGACTGGAAAAGGTCAGTTTACATTCCAATTCCAAAGAAGGGCAACGCCAAAGAGTGTTCAAACTACCGCACAATTGCACTCATTTCACATGCCAGCAAGGTGATGCTCAAAATCCTACAAGCTAGGCTTCAGCAGTATGCGAACCGAGAACTACCAGAAGTACAAGCTGGGTTTCGAAGAGGCAGAGGAACTAGAGATCAAATGGCCAACATTCGCTGAATCATGGAGAAAGCCTTTGAATTCCAGAAAAGAGAATTCCAGAAAAACGTCTATTTCTGCTTCATTGACTACGCTAAAGCCTTTGATTGTGTGGATCACAACAAACTGTGGCAAATTCTGAAAGAGATGGGAGTACCAGACCACCTTACCTGTCTCCTGAGAAACCTGTACGAGGATCAAGAAGCAGCAGTAAGAACCAGAGATGGGATAACCGATTGGTTCAAAATTGGGAAAGGAGTACGACAAGGCTGCATATTGTCACCCTGCTTATTTAACTTATATGCAGAGTACATCATGAGAAATGCCGGGTTGGATGAATCAGAGGTCAGAATTAAGATTGCTGGGAGAATTATCAACAACCTCCGATATGCAGACGATACCACCCTAATGGCAGAAAGCGAAGAGGATCTCAAGAGCCTCTTGTTGAGGGTGAAAGAGGAGAGTGCAAAAGCTGGTTTGAAACTCAACATTAAAAAAACGAAGATCATGTCATCTGGCCCTATCACCTCCTGGCATATAGAAGGGGAAGAAATGGAAGCAGTGACAGATTTTACTTTCTTGGGCTCCAAGATCACCGCAGACGGTGACTGTAGCCATGAAATTAAAAGACGCTTGCTCCTTGGGAAGAAAGCTATGGCCAACCTAGACAGCATAGTAAGAAGCAGAGACATCACCTTGCCGACAAAGGTCCGTCTAATCAAAGCTATGGTTTTCCCAGTAGTAATGTATGGCTGTGAGAGCTGGACTATAAGGAAGGCTGAGCGCCGAAGAATTGATGCTTTCGAACTGTGGTGCTGGAGAAGACTCTTACGAGTGCCCTGGACTGCAAGGAGGTCAAATCAGTCCATCCTAAAGGAAATCAACCCTGAGTGCTCATTGGAAGGACAGATAATGAAGCTGAAGCTCCAATATTTTGGCCACCTAATGCGAAGAGAAAACTCCCTGGAAAAGACCTTGATGCTGGGAAAGACTGAAGGCAAAAGGAGAAGGGGACGGCAGAGGATGAGATGGCTAGATAGCATCACGGATGCAATGAATATGAACTTGAGCACGCTCCGGGAGAGAGCGCAGGACAGGAAGGCCTGGCGTGCTATGGTCCATGGGGTCACGAAGAGTCGGACACGACTGAACGACTGAACAACAACAACAACAGTTTTTGGACTTTACATCATAAGAACTAAATTAAATTATGTCCCACTGAGTTCAATGGGACTTACTCCCAATGGCAGCCAAAGGGCAGTATCCAACTGTGACATTCCATTAGTGCAAAGGACATTGCGCTAGTGGAAACTGGGTTCCAAACTATGCACAAGAGTTTAGTAATCCAACTAAAGTTACATTTTCATAAGCTCAGTTTCACAAGCAGGTGCACAATCTGTTGTGTATGACGCTTGTGCAACCCATTGTGCAGCTGGTTGCACATTCTTCTTGCACAACCTGTTGCATAACAGAAAGATCTGACAGAGCTCCACTATCACTATTTGAATTTGCGGAATGACACTGTTGGATACTGTCCTAAGTATCTTATTAATACAGATGCATCTAGACTGATATTGTGGTAAGACAAATAAAATGAAGCATTGCATGTTTATCAAAGTGAGGACTTAATAGGCAGCCTGATCCTGTGCATGTTGACTCAGAAGAAAATCCCTCTGGACTGACTTCCAGGTAGGAAGGATCGGAACCATATTCTAATACATTAAAGTGGTATTTTCAACAGTAGTTTGTTTTGGCCAAACTTCTCTAATATTTATTAATCTCACTGTCATTCTTTTGTTTGTTACGCACATTGTTATAGTTAAAACATTCGTAACTGTGATAAAATATTCTATTGTTATTGGGCAAAAAAGTGTTTGTTAAGCTGTAAAAACCCCAGTTCTAAACACATTACAAGGAAATCAGCATTTAACTCTGCTTACTGTTCTTGTTGAACTGATAATGGTTAGTTTATTGCAGCATCCTATCATTTAGAAGCCAGTTACTCTGACATGTTCATTTCCTGAGAAGCAATCATTCTTGCTCTTGTCATGAGATGGAATTCACGCTTTACTGCCTAGGGTCTTGTAGAAAACTCAAGAAAAACTCAAAATAGGTCAGCAATTTCAGGCTAGGGCTGCTTTGCAAGAGGAATAGACCAATTCCAACAAATATGCAACAGCCATAACATGACTTGAAGATTGCTAGTATGCTGATGTTTCCCCAGTACAATCTTATCTGATGTAGTTGCTCCAATATCTTGACCCAAGATGAGCCAGGACATAACATCTATCCACCTGATTCTTTTCCAAAAGAAAGAAGGTTGCACCAGCTTCGCTTAGCCCCCCAAATCTCTCCAGCTTTCCCCATCAATGCTCTTATTTTATTTGTAACCATATCCACCCATAAGACCTCAAGATAAAGAAATCTTATAAAAACAAGGTGTTGATAATGCAAAAATATTAAATATGAACAACATTAAGTTTAAAATCTGAAATACGTTTACAAAAGCTATATACTAACCTCCTCTCCAAAGCAGTGTGCAGACGCACTGTTACGATTCTCACCCTAGCCACAAGAGCCTATTTAGGTCTTGTTGTAAAGTCTATAAGATAGATGATAGATAGATAGTTGCCCTATTCAGACTTTGCTGAAAGGGGTTAAGTAAACACATCAGTGGGGAGTGGTGCCTCACAGCATAGCTCCATCCACAATGCCACACATGTGACACCGCTCCCCCAGGCATCCATGAGTACAGTGTGAACATCTGGGGGTGGTGGGGGCCTATGTACATACCACCGCTCATGAGTGTTAACAGGGCTCTGGCACACATGGAGGCCTATGCATGTCCAGCTGTGCAACACAGGCCCTCTCCCTCCAGCTGTTCATGCTGTGCTCGTGGATGTCTGGGGGTGATGTCATGTATGCGGCATTGGGGCCAGGGATACATGGCACTGCCCAACTGCCTGCTTGTATGCAGGGTTGTAAGAGAAATTTGTTTTTGCTGGCAAAACGTGTGAATATGCCCCATTCAAAGCTCCAAACGCGTGAGTGAGCACATGTCCGCCAGAAATATTAG
The DNA here is from genome assembly GCF_057233095.1 of Heloderma suspectum. Classification (NCBI taxonomy): domain Eukaryota; kingdom Metazoa; phylum Chordata; class Lepidosauria; order Squamata; family Helodermatidae; genus Heloderma; species Heloderma suspectum. The sequence goes on along the minus strand of NC_139460.1, from coordinate 37,691,922 downwards.
CAAATTGTCAAAAATGTACTTGTGTTTGTCTTGTTCCCAATTCCCAGAATCTGCACACATTTCCTATTTGTGCAAATTTCCTCCAGACTGAACCAGCCTCACTCTAGTCTATGGAGGAAATATGCACAAAATTTGGGGAGATTTGAGCAAAATTTGGGGAGTTTTGTGCAAAATTTCCCATTTGATCACTGCTTACTTTGCACAAGTTTCCCATTTGCACAAAGCAAACAACAATTGCAAATGCAAATGGGAATCGGGCATATGATGAACAGTGAGGCACTATTCAGAGAATCTGAGTGATCTCGAATATCGCTCATTTGCCCATCCATATTTGTGAATATGTGAGCATGTGAACATGTAAATACATTTCCTTTTTAGAAATGTTGTTTCTCTCACTACTGGAAAACATCAAGTTTAATTTAGTATTGTTTTGTTTTGTTTTTAGTTGAATTTCATACTTGCATGAAATACTTCATACTTCATACATGAAATACTTCAGAAAATGGAAATCTTCCCCAAATGAGGAGAACAAAAACTAAGATGAACTTGCAAATGTCCCATATTTACCTGACCCCCAGGCACAGAATGATCCATGGGGGAGAACCAGCATTTACAGCCATCCCTGGAACGAGGCAGAAACACAAGCAATGCAATCAGCATACATATGCATGGAGGAGGAGTCCAAGTCCCCAGCACCACCCTCACCTATAGTAGACCTGGGTGACCTGCCTCACCTGACGTCCCCAAGAACCCCTTTAAGCTGTTCCAAGCCCACCTACAGCCCCAGAATCTCCTCCCTCTGCCCACTGATCATCAGAACACAGGTAGTGATGGAGAAGGTGGGATACTGAGAGCCATCACTAGAATGTCTGTCTGGCTGCCAGAAGACCCTTTCACCCAGGGTGTACTTGTGAGGTCCACTCAGGAGCAAGGGTCAACTCATGAGAAGAAAGACCCAGTTGTGTCTACTGCTGAAGCAGAGCCACTGCAACTGGTGAATCAGGGACAGCCAGCATATAAACGTTCAGTTTTCTTCAGACTTTTGCTGGGTTTACAGCTCCTGCAGAGCTACGTTGGTTCCAATTACAGGCTCAGGACTGACATCCGTAGGTTCACATGCTGGAATGTTTCTCCACACCAAGAAGGGAATAAAATATCCCTGCACATAGGAACTAGATGTCAGGGAGAAGGGTTGTGGCCCAGTATTGTCCCTGATGTCTAGTTTTCTAGGTGTAGGAAGGTTTTTATTCCCATGGGACAGTATTCCATCATGTGAGCCCCCCACCTGTAGGCTGAAGTGGTACAGTACAGACACAGGTTTACTACCTCATTTGTTGTTTGTGAAAACGAGGCCAAACTACTTTCCAAGTCTTGGTTATACCCACTGCTTTCCAAAATGGACACAAGGGAGTTCCTCACTAGATCTCACCTGGACAGGATGGCTTTGGTTGCAAACCGTCAGATTTACAAGCAAGTTTCCCTCAGGCTTGTACCAGCAGCATTACCAGTATTCCCCAGGGAGATGTAACTGCTCTTCTCAAAACGTAGAGGTCTTCCAAGTGTATCAGCAGAATTAGAAAATATATCATGGCCTCTGTAGACTCACCAAGCCAATGGATATGATGGTTTCAATGTTCAATAAAAGGAGTCAGAATTCAGCATGGCATAGTGGTTAGAGTTTTGGATTTACGTCCAAATGAGATGTCACTCATGTAGCCGGTCATGCACTAGACCTTGTGTTTGTTTCTGGAGAAGCAGGGAGTGATCTGGAAGTCAGGGGTATATCCACCACCCCCTTGTCATGGTCAGATCACTATCTGGTGACGTTGGACTTCTCGGTTCCACAACCCCTCTACAGGGGTGGAGGACCCATTAAAATGGTCCGCCCCAGGCGTCTTATGGATCCAAATGGATTCCTGAACGCGCTTGGGGATTCTCTGGGGCACGCCAACGGCCATGCGGTCAAGACCCTGGTGGGTGGCTGGAATGCCGCAATCACTGGGGCATTAGATCAGGTGGCTCCGAAACGCCCTCTCCCCCTGAACAGGGCTTGGACTGCACCATGGTTCAATCCACCGTTACGAGCTTTGAAACAGGAGGTGAGACGGCTAGAGTGCCGGTGGCAGAAGTCTCGCTCCAAAGACGATCAGACACGGGCTAGAGCTGTATCTTCAGCCTATCACGTGGCGGTGAAGGCAGCAAAAAAGGAATATTATGCTGCCTCTATCACGTCTGCAGAGTGCTGTCCCAGGAGGCTGTTCCTAGTGGTCCAGAGCCTGGTCGGTCCTGTGGCTCCGGAAGCACTGGAGCATTCTAAGGCCTCCTGTGAGGCCTTGGCAAGGCACTTTGCAGATAAAATTGATCAGATTAGGTGTGTTACTCCGCACACTGTGGATACAGTTAGCGAGCAAGAGGCGGCCTGTGGCAAACCGGTTTTGTGGGATCGGTTCCAGCTTCTTCCTCCTGATGAAGTGGACAAGGTGCTTTCATCTGTAAGGCTGACCACCTGCTTACTTGATCCTTGCCCATCTTGGCTCATTATGGGCTGCAGAGAGAGACTGGGTGAGGGGATCAAGGCGGTGGTGAACGCCTCCCTTGAGGAGGGAGTGATGCCATCAGCCCTCAAGGAGGCAGTGATAAGACCGCTCTTAAAGAAGCCCACCTTAGATCCTCAAGTTCTGAACAACTTTCGCCCAGTCTCAAATCTTCCATTTTTGGGCAAGGTGATTGAGCGGGTGGTGGCGATGCAGTTGAAGGCACACTTGGAAGAAACTGATTATCTAGACCCATTTCAGTCGGGCTTCAGGCTTGGGCATGGGACAGAAACGGCCTTGGTCACCCTGGTGGATGATATGAGGAGGGCTCTGGATAGGGGTGAATGCTCCTTCCTTGTTCTCCTCGACCTCTCAGCGGCTTTTGATACCGTTGACCACGGTATCCTCCTGGACCGCCTGGAGGGGTTGGGCATTGGACACACCGTATTGCGGTGGTTCCGGTCCTTCCTCTCCAGCAGGTACCAGAGGGTAGCACTGGGAGAGGAGGTTTCGGACCTGTGGCCACTCACTTGTGGGGTGCCACAGGGTTCCATCCTCTCCCCGATGCTATTTAACATCTATGTGAAGCCGCTGGGGGCTATCATCAGGAGGTTTGGGGTGCGGTGTCATCAATATGCGGATGACACGCAGCTCTACCTCTCATTCAAATCTTCACCAAGGTTGGCTGTAGAATCCCTGTCCAAATGTCTGGAGACGGTGAGTGGCTGGATGGGGAGGAATAAGCTGAAGCTGAACCCTGACAAGACCGAGGTACTTTTGGTGGGAGACAAGAGGAGGCTGGGGGATGTTGACCTGGTGTTGAATGGGGTACAGCTACCCTTGAAAGACCAGGTCTGCAGCCTGGGGGTCATTTTGGACTCCCAGCTGTCCATGGAGGCTCAGGTGTCAGCTGTGAGCCGGACAGCGCTGTATCAACTCCATCTGATACGGCGGCTGCGCCCCTTCCTTCCTGACCATCTGCTCCCATCGGTAGTACATGCCCTGGTCTCCTCTCGTTTAGACTACTGTAATGCGCTCTACGTGGGGTTACCCTTGAAGACGGTTTGGAAGCTGCAGCTGGTACAGAATGCAGCGGCTCGCCTGATTAAAGGCAGCCGCCGGTGAGATCACAGCACTCCAGTGCTGAAGGAGTTGCACTGGTTACCAGTTGTTTTCCGGGCCAAATTCAAGGTGTTGGTTTTGACCTTTAAAACCCTATATGGTTCCGGCCCAGCCTATCTTAAGGAGCGCCTCCAGCAGCACCAGACAGTGCTGCTGGTGGGGATGGGTTCAGTCACTGTATCCTTGTTCCGTGGTCCCAATCCAGATTGGTCCCCCATGGCTACTTCTGGTAAAACAAACAAGCCCTCCCCAAAGTTAGGGAAATCCAAAGCAGTGGAGTCAATGACACATTTCAAGTAATGTCTAGTTTGTTCCTCAGAAGAAACCCGGCTTCAAAGCTCCACCTAAAACTTGGCTTAATAGGTAATTTTGAGGGGTCTGGAGTAGGGATGGCCCAACGAGTGATATTTGCGATCACCAGGATTCTTTGAATATCATCTCCCTGCTCATCTCATGCCTGATTCCCATTTGCAACCGTTACAATTGTTGCTCCCTCTGTGCGAATGTGGCTGTCTGATGAGGCTTTACAAGTAGCTGAGGAAAGAAGGGAAGCAGAAAGCAAGGGAGAAAGGGGAAGATATATCCAACTGAACGCAGATTTCCAGAGAATAGCAAGGAGAGACAAGAAGGCCTTCTTAAACGAACAATGCAAAGAAATCGAGGAAAACAATAGAATGGGAAAGACTAGAGATCTTTTCAAGAAAATCGGAGATCTCAAGGGAACGTTTTGTGCAAAGATGGGCATGAGAAAGGACAAAGAAGGCAGGGACCTAACAGAAGCAGATGAGATTAAGAAGAGGTGGCAAGAATACACAGAAGAACTATACAGGAAAAATCTTAATGTCCCTGATAGCCATGATAGTGCGGTCACTGAACTTGAGCCAGACATCCTAGAGAGTGAAGTCAAGTGGCCCTTAGGAAGCACTACTAACAACAAAGCTAGCGGAGATGACAGTATTCCAGCTGCGCTATTTAAAATCCTAAAAGATGATGCTGTTAAAGTGCTGCACTGAATATGCCAACAAATTTGGAACACTCAGCAGTGGCCACAAGACTGGAAAAGGTCAGTTTACATTCCAATTCCAAAGAAGGGCAATGCCAAAGAGTGTTCAAACTACCGCACAGTTGCGCTCATTTCACATGCCAGCAAGGTTATGCTCAAAATCCTACAAGCTAGGCTTCAGCAGTATGCGAACCAAGAACTACCGGAAGTACAAGCTGGGTTTTGAAGAGGCAGAGGAACTAGAGATCAGATCATCAACATTCACTGGATCATGGAGAAAGCAAGAGAATTCCAGAAAAATGTCTATTTCTGCTTCATTGACTACGCTAAAGCCTTTGATTGTGTGGATCACAACAAACTGTGGCAAATCCTTAAAGAGATGGGGGTACCAGACCACCTTACCTGTCTCCTGAGAAACCTGTACGAGGGTCAAGAAGCAACAGTAAGAACCGGACATGGACAACTGATTGGTTCAAAATTGGGAAAGGAGTACGACAAGGCTGTATATTGCCGCCCTGCTTATTTAACTTATATGCTCATTTGGGGTGGGTTAGAGTATTTTAGAAAATGTTTTATTGTAGAATTTGATTGTTTTAAACTGTTTTATTGTATGCTGTACATCGCCCAGAGTGGCTGGGTGACAAGCCAGATGGGCGATTAATAAATTTAATAATAATAATAATAATAATAATAATAATATGCAGAGTACATCATGAGAAACGCTGGGTTGGATGAATCACAGGTCAGAATTAAGATTTCCAGGAGGATTATCAACAACCTCAGATATGTAGATGACACCCTAATGGCAGAAAGCGAAGAGGATCTAAAGAGCCTCTTGTTGAGGGTAAAAGTGGAGAGTGCAAAAGCTGGTTTGAAACTCAACATTAAAAAAACTTAGATCATGGCATCTGGCCCCTGTGGTGCTGGAAAAGACTCTTACGAGTCCCCTGGACTGCAAGGAGGTCAAATCAGTCCATCCTAAAGGAAATCAACCCTGACTGCTCATTGGAAGGACAGATACTGAAGCTGAAGCTCACATATTTTGGCCACCTAATGCGAAGAGAAAAGTCACTGGAAAAGACCCTGATGCTGGCAAAGATTGAAGGCAAAAAGAGAAGGGGTCGGCAGAGGATGAGATGGCTAGATAGCATCACTAATGCAATGAATATGGACTTGAGCACGCTCCGGGAGAGAGCGCAGGACAGGAAGGCCTGGCGTGCTATGGTCCATGGGGTCACGAAGAGTCAGACACAATTTAACGATTGAACAACAACAAGAACAACAATGAATACATGCCAATTTAGAAGGGAGTATTAATGTAAATAGAAATACAGCACATCTTACCCTAGTGTGGAAGACTGTGACCAGATGAGCAGGTGCCTGCCTACTGAGTCTGCTGTTCAGGAAGGGCAGCAGTTCTTGTGGGTTTTTAAAGAATCTTTAAACCCGAATTGGACAGGACAGACCTTCAAATAGAGGACAGTCCTCTGGTAAACCTTCAAATAGAGGACTCTCACCTGTAAAAGGGGACACATGGCCACCCCAGTAGATATGCTTACCCAGGACTGAGTGTGCATCCTGCTTTAGATGGGGCCACGCTCCCACTGAAGGATCAAGCCGGACATCCGGCCGCTGGGCAGCCCTGCAGGGACACAAATGGCAGCTGTCGTAGCCGCCATCATTTGTGTCCCTTTCTTTTGCCATGATAGGTTACGTAAAAATTTACGTAGCCTATCACAGCAGGGGGAAAACCCCCACGTACGCAAATGGTGGTAGCCGCCGCCATTTGCGTATGCTGGGTTTTTTTCTCCCTCTGCCGTGATAGGCTACGTAAATACTTACATAGCCTATCACGGCAAGGGGAAAAAACCCCAGTGTATGCAAATGGCGGTAGCTGCCGCCATTTGCATATGCTTGGGTTTCCCCCCCCCCTGCCGTGATAGGCTACGTAAATACTTATGTAGAGTATCATGGCCTCCACAGGGACGCAAATGGCATCCCTGCGTTAGCCATGATAGGCTACGTATTTACGTAGCCTATAACGGCTGAAGAGGAGCAAGCGAATGGCGGCTGCAGGATGGCCGCCATTCGCACAGCAGCGTGGATGGGAGCAGGTATGTGCTCCGTTTCATGCGGCTTTTGTGGGGTGGAGGCGGCGGGCACTTCATCCCGCGCGCCTTTCGTGGGTTGGGGGGGCGGGGGCTTCGTTCCGCTATGGTTTTCGGCAGGCTGATGCACTGGCATTTGGCCTCACCGAGATCCGTCGCGGAATTCTCTGACATCCCTACCAGGAATGCTCAGCTTGGGCTGGTGTGCTGGCTCGGTCCCTCCCTACTAGGGAAGGCAGATCTGGTCACAGTGATTCATGCCTTAATCACCTCATGTCTAGATTAAAGTGACACGCTCTACATGGGATGGTCCTTGAAATGTGTTTGAAAACTATGCTAGTGCAAAATGGGGCAGCCAGACTGTTGTAGCATGTGCATTTCATAGTCCACATAACAGTAGTCTTGAAACAGCTTCACTGGCTTCCTATTCATTGCTAAGCCCACTTCAAGGTGCTGGTTCTTACCTATGAAGCCCTAAAAGGCTTGGGCCCAGGGTATGCCAAGGACCATGCTCTTCTGTACGAACCTGCCTGGAATTTGTACTCACCATCTGAGGCCCTGTTGCGTGTCCCACCTCCAAGGGAGGTGAAGTTGGTTGCAGAACTCAAAAGAAGACCTCTTCTATGGCAAACGTGCAGCTGTGGATAGGGTGGTTACTAATGAATTGCCAGAAAAAAGGAAACGCATCACCACAAAGAGGACAGTGATTTGCATAATGTCTACATATAATAATTTATATGTATTGATTTATATTTAGAAAGAGTTATTATAATTGAAATAGAACTATTGTACATCTCACCATAGTGTGGGACACTGTGACCAGGTAACCTGCGGGCCTGTCTGTTCAGCCTGCTGTTCAGGTGTTAACTGTTGACAGGCAACAGTTCTTATGGTTTTTTAATCTTTAAAGTGGACTTGGGCAGTCCTTCCAATAGAGGATGCCTTCAAATAAAGGAGGGTCCCCAGGCAGCCCTTCAAATAGAGGATTAACATCTATAAAAGAGAACACATGGCCAACCCAGGGGGACCTCTCAGGATGAATGGGAAAGCAATAGTTGGAGGGGGAAAAAAGCAATAGAAAGGGAATAGTTCAACCTAGAAATGACTTTATTTGTCAAAGAGATTGCCTGGTAACTCTTTGGGGAAATCCTGACACAGAAAGGATGAAATGGGAATTTAAGTTACACGGGTATTAATAGTTACTATTGCTCCAAACAGAATTCTATAGTATATGTGCTCTAAAGACTGGTTTAACATTTCTGAAGCTCCTACCGTTCCCCATGCTATTAATTTCCAAAAATGGGTCAACTGCTGTCAGTAAGATGGGTAAATCTATCCGAGGGAAAAAAAATCTGAAGTAATACATTTAAGGAAAAAGCAAAACCAGAAAGGCTGCAGTCCTTCAAGAGTTGCACATACACAGCGTCTAATGAGATATCTGCATGCGACACTGTCATTGGAGCGCACCCTCAGAAACGTAGAAATTTCATTTAGTCCCTTAAAATACAGCCTGTTACAAAAACAATTCCAATTAAATCAACACTATCAAAATTGAGAGGCAAAACTACTCTTTGCAAACAACATAATTAATTTAAAATGCCTAGGCAAATAATAAGAGTGCAAAAGCTGGTTTGAAACTCAACATTAAAAAAACGAAGATCATGGCATCTGGCCCCATCACTTCCTGGCATATGGAAGGGGAAGAAATGGAAGCAGTGACAGATTTTATTTTCTTGGGCTCCAAGATCACCGCAGACAGTGACTGTATCCATGGAATTAAAAGACGCTTGCTCCTTGGGAGGAAAGCTATGGCAAACCTATGTAGCAGCCATATCGGGGGTCAGACTAAGTAGCCTCACCTAGTCTCATGCTTCATCTTGCTGAGCTCTTTCTCCCTTGAATATATTGTTGTAAGCTGACGAGACACAGGAATTCCTTATCTTGTCAAAGGTCATACAATTGTATATCTTGTTCTCTGCTGTTCTCTTCTGTTCTCTCCTTATCATGGCTACCCTATAACCCAGTTCTTGTATTATAAACAATGGTGCTAGGAGAAGAAATGTTGAGGACTGCAACCCCACACGGGAGGGGGAGGAGGAGCCGTTTCATATGTGTCACAATGTCTATAAAAACAATGTGCTGATGTATTTCGGGGCTTCTGGCTCTTTGGAAATGATTCCAGCCTTAAGCCCGCACGTTAAATAAAGAATCTCTTTTTTCTTCACTCCGTGGTCTCTCTGACTCTGAGTTCTGCAACATAAATGGTGCCGTGACTCGGATGTGGCAGGCTCTGAGACAGAGAGGTGGCAGTTGCCTGCTCTTAATCGCCGCACTGGGAAGACGAGCTCGGCGCATGCCTCCCTTTTTTGGCGCCACCAACCTTTTTGTCGAGTGAATGGGAGAAAGCCTGCACCGGGATCGCCCAAACGGCAGCGAGCAGCAAGAGAACCTTGGGAAGCGGAGGAAGGAACTTGAGCCCTGCCTGTATCGCAGCTGCAATTGAGTTGAAACCCACATTGGAAGCCTTCAGGAGAAAGGCAAGTATATGGAGTAAAAGAGGGCCCCGCCTTTAGGGAGAAAGGCCACTGGGCAGAAAAAAAGAGGGCCCCGCCTTATGAAGAAGGTCAGTGTTGGTGGTATACGTATACAAAAAGAACCTACTCCTTGCGGGTAGAAGGGGGGCCTGATCACACCCCCGAGTGGGTGCCAGTACCCAGCACGCCAGTACTCAGTAGGAAGCTGAGGAAGCTGGGGAAGCCGCTTTCCGCTCTGGTAAAAAGTGGGAAAAGTGGGTGGCAGGGACATATGGATGCAGTGGATAGATTGATGATTGTGTGAGTGGCTACTGAGGTTTCTGACGCATATCGTTGACCGTCCGGGTGCCCAGGCCAGTAGCAAAGTGCGTGGTGTATAAAATCCTCTTGTGTTGGCCAGTGAGACCCCTTACTCACTGACCAATTCCCATTCCCTAATTGTGTCTGTCTTCAATTTAGGAGGGAGGCTATGGGTGGTGGGGGAAGCAAACCTTGCACCCCCTTGGGATGTATGCTAGCAAATTTTAAGAAAGGTTTTAGTGGAGATTATGGGGACCCCCCCATGAATCCTCAACGGTTGCAGACTTTGTGTGAAATAGAGTGGCCGTCTTTTGGTGTAGGATGGCCTACTAAAGGCTCTTTAGAGCCCAGCAAAATCAGCCGTGTATATGCCATTGTGGTTGGGAGACCTGGGCACCCCGACCAATTTCCCTACATAAACTCGTGAGATTCCATAGTCTGCGCTTCTCCTCCATGGCTAAAGAAATGCCTAGAATCCCAGGCAAACGTTTTGGTGCTCAGAAAAGAAAAATTGGCCAAAAATAAATTACAACCAGTGTTAGAAGCCTCGTGTAAAGATCTGGCAGAGCTAACGGCGTTTCCACCTGCTTATGCCCTGCTTCCACCACGGGCCCATGTTACTGTAAGACCGCCCCGTCGAGATCCAGATCCTGTGGCTCCTGAGCCCCTGCCATCCCCCCTACAGAGGCATTGCCCCTCGCTCTGACTTAGAACTGTCGCCATCAGTTTCAAGCCCCACCGGCAGTAATTCGCCGATTTCAGCTACGGTCCTCAACTCCCAGATATTGTCTGCCGAGACTTTCATCTCTACGGGATCGGGAGGTTCCCCTCTTACACCTCAATCAGCATTAATAAAAGAAACTGAAGAATTGAAGTGTGGGGCAGAAGATTTAATAAAATCGGCGGTAACCCTTAAAAAGATGTGTTCTCACAAAAAAGAGGAGGCGAGCTCGTCTACTGCTCAAGACTTGCACCCCCTTGAGATGTATGTCAAACAAAGAAGGAAAAAGGTTTTTTTTAAAAAGATTCAGAATAGAGAGAGAAAACAGCAAAAAGCTCAAGGTCGAGCTGAGAGGAAAAAAAGAACAAGATCTGAGGCTGTTAATTAGAAAAATGTTGTTGCAGGACAGTCTGGCTTTTAACAAAGCGTGGGAGTGTGAGAGTGTAAGGCCGAAGAAGTAGCTGTTAGCCTAGCGCGTCGAGAGAGGGGGGGGCAGGAAAATTGCCCACAACGTTCTGAGTTGTGCAACATCATCACCTCGCCTAATTGAGATGAAATCCCTAAGAAATGGAAACTGAAAATGAAGACCCAGAAGATGAAGGCAAAATAGAAAATAAAGGTGAAGAATCAGCCCCCAGAGCACAGGCTAGACCCCTCTTCGAGTGAAAAGTGTGCCATAAGACTGTCCCAAAGCAGAATGAAGCAGAAAGACCATGATGAAGATCTCTGTCAAGGTAGCCGTGTTTAGCTTTGAACTGTGTTAGAATTGCATAGAGCCTGTAGCTACTGACCATCGGCTATATGATTTCTGAAGAGCGTAACCATTAAGCTTTTGCCGTGGGATTCCCTGCAATGAAGAAATCTCACTGATTTAAGTGTCCAGTGTTACACTGCCTGAGTGTGTGCGCTGAAGAGACCGAGAAACCAGACAGCATGTTCTTGGCCAAGCCAAAATCACGCTCCTTCCATGCTCCTGAAAGCTGCAATAAACTGTGTAAGCTGGGAGACCCAACCTGATTGAGAAGAAAAGAAGATACTGGAGCAACTGTCTTAAAAAATAATGAGATCTGTGTAGCTGGCTGGCTGACACTGTCAGTGATGTTACAACTTTAAATTAAGACTGTTTTCCTGTTTGAGACCCCAGCGAAGAAAGCTGACCCGAGTTATTTGTTGCCCGTGCCAAAGCAAAGATTTAGCTGCCCTGTACCTCATCATGTCCTGTTTTGAGCTTGGGATTTACAAATACAAACAAACTGAGAAGCTTGCCTTTGAAGTCCTGCAAATCACCCCACCGCCTCCCCAAAGATTAATGGCTGCCTGAAAAATGCAAGTATAAGGCGATGCCCATCACCCCCCAGCATCCTGAGTTTCGGCACTCAGTGTTTCAGTGCTTTCATGTACCAGGTTAGAAGAGAAAAAAAAGAGTAAGTTTTTAAAATGTCTGTGAGAACCTGACAGAAGTAAAATAAAATTTACAGAGGAGTTGCCCAGGTTAAAGCGTCACGGCTAGAAAGCTGAGCTGTGCCGCTCTGTTTAGACAGAGGCCTTGCTAAAAAGTTAAAGGCCCTTGTCTGTCAGAAGGGGTGTAGGGCCACACTTTCCCTTTTTAAACTGATGCAAAAGTGGAGAGCCTTTGCTGCAAACATCTCATCTTCATTGCCCAGAGCCTTCTCTGTTTGCCTCCATCATCATCTGGGCTTTTTAGAGACACTCTGCACATGGACTAAAATTTTAAATTGTCAAAGACTTGCCATGGACAGTGCTGTGAAGCTTTTGATAAACTTGAACTCTCATCGCTGTGGACCGTGTGTCTGTGTTTGTAGTCAGCTCAGTGTACAACAAGCTAAGTTTGATTTATGACTTTTAGATTTCCTTCTGCTAGAACTCATGCAGCATAGAGTTGCCGATGCAAAAATAGTGACCTAGAACTCTTTGCGTGTGTGGGTATGCCCGTCCCTTGATTTTAATGGGCCCTGAGCATGCCAAAAGAGCAGTATAATTAGCTGGATCTGCTCCATCATGCCTTACCATGCAAAAAGTGTTTTCCATTCATTGTGTTAAATTGCAGAAAAAAGTTTGTTGTGTATATTTTATGATTTCTTAGATATCATAAAATATATGTGATATTTGCAGATTAGTGTTAGTTGCAACTCCAAATGATACTGAGTGTGTGGTTCCCAATGGATGACAAGGAGAAAAGACAAAGTCAAGTAGAGAAAGACAGAGGCAAGTAGAAAAGAGGGAATAGAAAAAGTAGCAGACAGATAGAGAAGGGAAAAAAAAGAAAGAGGAGGCAAGAGGCAAAGGAAAAAAAACATTTGTAGAAAAGAAGTGTGGCCATAGGTGCCCCCAGGGTAAATTAAAAGCAGCTGATTGTGCCTGGAGCTTATTACCTGGGATAAAGTAGCCACAATAATGTAATAGTTCTTTAAGATGAAGAAAATGTAACTAGAAAGAGAAGAAGAGCCTATCCCAAATGTGTGTCATTGAGACTAGTGTAAGGCAGAAAGGTTTAAGTAAGTGAGTTTAACTTGAAAAAGACAAAGTGAGTTTAACTTGAAAAAGACAAAGAGACAAGGCTGGTGCATAGAGCAGAAAGTTTTATGTAAAAAGTTTAAAACATGATCTGAAATACAGGCAGATCAGCAAAGAAAAAGAAAGCAAAAGAAAGAGAAAAAATTTGTCTTCCCATACTAATGAATAAAAGTGTTATCAAGCACTTTGGGAAGCGAAGTTGTTTACAGGAAGCTGTGCTTGAGAACCAAACACTTCTAGCCTATGCTGAAAATGCTTGCTAGTGTTGTGCTGCCTCATGGGTAACATGTATGGTATAAAACCCATTTAGCCCAATAGCTCGTGGTTCAGAAAAGCTGTCTAATCCAACCATTAAGTACGCCTGTGTGCTGTAAGTTACCCAATAAAGTCTCCTTGTAAGTAACCCCCCCCTGCTGGAATCCCAAAACACAAGTGGGGCTAGAGCGCCTCACCCAGTATCAAACCCTGCTGTTAGAAGCCATGAAAGCAGGTATGAAGAAGTCAATTAATATGACCAAAGTGTCTAAAGTGCTGCAAGGTGCCACCGAGGCCCCAGAGAGTACTTGGAGCGTCTTTCAGATGCCTATCGCCAGTACACCCCCCTCGACCCAGAGGCCCAAGAAGACGTGGACGAAAGAAGAAAAGAAGAAGACCCGGCAGAGGCAAAAGATTCTTAAAAAAGAACCAGTGTGCCCAGTGTGGTCAAGATGGACATTAGTGGCATGAATGCCCAAATAAAATAAATCAAATACAAAAGAGAAAACCAAAGGGGCCAGAATGGGCGAAGAGGGAGACAGCTTGAGAGGGACCGTGACATTGACTGTGAGGGGCCGTAACACTGACTTCATAATTGACACTGGAGCGGCATCAAAAGCAAGCAAACGTTAGCCTTAAACAAGAAGTCCAAACACTGAGCAAAGTTCTTCAAGCCCAGCGTCGCTTTGTCTTAGAAAATAAGCCATTCCCATCACAGAAGTTCATCCTTTCCAACCAAGAGTTAAAGTATGAGTTAAAGAGGGAAAAATAACCCTTTGACTCCCAGATGGAGAGGACTGAAAACTGTCATACTTTCCACCCCTGCAGCTATGAAAGCAGCTGGAGTTAAACCCTGGATACATTGGACACGAGTCAAGAGAGCGAGAGGGGGAGAGTAGACTGTAAACAGAAATCCTGAAAATCCTTTAAAAATCATTCTGAAAAAGCAGTAAGAAGACTCAGGCTAGACCTTACTGTGGACACACTGGGAGACTGTCCCCCTGCGTACGGTCAGACCTGCAACTGGAGAATTAAAGAAGGGGACTAGACCCTACTGCAGCTTGCCAGGTGAATAGCTGCCCAGCGTACGGTCAGATCCCAAAGAAGATCAAACATGTGTGTTGTAGTGTTAGTAGTGTTGAATTGTGTTTCCTTAATAAGGTGCAAAAAGGGGGGTCTGCCCCTAGAAAGAGAAGTTTGTCCCAGTGATTTGCTGATAATTACTGGCTTCACCTGGCTAACATCACGAGAGTAAAACATTTTTGTTTGCCAAGAGGTATACCTGCAAACAGGCTTATTAGCTCTTGCCTAATACCTGTCTGTAGACATCCTGGGAAAATTCAAAAAGATACCATGTTAAGAGTTTATGGTGTAAGTTTAACTTATTCCCAAAATGCTAATTGGGGCGTGGTTGCAAAGATCCTACCCCCTACAGAGTTCACTCTACACACCCCCATTGTTGCTGAAACAAATGCTACGTGTGCACGAATGCTTAATTGTCAAAAATTTTCCAGAAAATATAAAGCTATCCCTGGCCCCCTTCCACTGTAATAAAATTCAAAACATATCTTTTAATGATGCCCACATACTTTTGCCTCATGGATGGTTTTAGACATGTAGTTCCTGCACTTGGTCATTCATTCCTGCCAACTTGTCTAATAACCACCCATGTTGCCTCAGCGGCCTGGTGCCAATTCTTCCCCTGTAGCCCGAGAAAATCCGTCGACGGCAGCCTCGAGCACTCCAACTAACTAAAAATTGTAATAGTCATGTGCAGTTATATTCTGACTCAGAAAAATTGGCCTTAGCAATGTCACTGGTTGGGGTTCCAGGTTTAGCCTTGGCTAATGGTCTAAAGATCAACCGGTTAGCTTGCAGCTTAGCCAAAAGCATAAATGCCACCTCACGAGCATTGTCATTGTTAAATAAAGAGTTGCGTGATCTAAGAGGTGCAGTTCTAGAAAATAGAGCTGGTATAGATTACCTCTTCCTTCTTCATCATTTAAGTTGTGAGACACACCAAAAGCTCCGTTGTTTTAACTTAACTGATAATGGCAATGCTGTAGATGAACAGATCAACAAGTTGCACAATATAGTAGCTAACAAAACAATAAGACAAAACAATTAGCTAAATTAGTTAACCCCTTGGCTTCCAGATCTTAGCTGGCTTGAAGCATTGTTCATCCTAATTCTACCAGTGTTGTTCATAAAAGTTCTGTTATGTCTCTGCGTTCCTTGTCTTATGCGCTCTTTAACCAATCTGTTTTATGTCTCAGCTAGTAAAACTGCTGCCCTCTATGCTCTAATAGCCCAACAAGAGGCTAAGTAATATGTATGTCACAAAAAGCTTTGTATGGTTATCAGAAATGCTATAATTGTAATGAAATTATGCATTTAAGGGGGGAATGTAGCAGCCATATCAGGGGTCAGACTAAGTAGCCTCACGCAGTCTCATGCTTCATCTTGCTGAGCTCTTTCTCCCTTGAATATATTGTTGTAAGCTGACGAGACACAGGAATTCCTTATCTTGTCAAAGGTCATACAATTGTATATCTTGTTTTCTGCTGTTCTCTTCTGTTCTCTCCTTATCATGACTACCCTATAACCCAGTTCTTGTATTATAAACAATGGTGCTAGGAGAAGAAATGTTGAGGACTGCAACCCCACACGGGAGGGGGAGGAGGAGCCGTTTCATATGTGTCACAATGTCTATAAAAACAATGTGCCTATGTATTTCGGGGCTTCTGGCTCTTTGGAAATGATTCCAGCCTTAAGCCCGCGCGTTAAATAAAGAATCTCTTTTTCCTTCACTCCGTGGTCTCTGTGACTCTGAGTTCTGCAACACCTAGACAGCATAGTAAGAAGCAGAGACATCACCTTGCCAACAAAGGTCCGCATAATCAAAGCTATGGTTTTCCCAGTAGTAACGTATGGCTGTGAGAGCTGAATAGGGGTGGACGAAAGTCACTTACCTGTCGTCGAAGGTTGTTCACGGTGGGGGGGAGGCGCTTCGCTGCTCCCCCCGCGAAGTTCAGGCGGGGGGGGAGGCTTCCCGCCTCGCCCGGCCGCGAACTCCAAAGTTTAAAAAAAAAAAAAAACGCCCCCGTGATAGGCTACGTGAAGATTAACGTAGCCTATCACGGCTAGATCTGCAAAGTCAGCTGTGATAGGCTACGTTAATCGTCACGTAGCCTATCACGGGTGACTTTTTTTTTAAAAAAAGCGCGTACGCTAATGGCAGCCCCCATAGGGAGCCGCTATTCGCGTTCCTTATTTGGTTGCTGTAGTCTACGTAAATCTTTACGTAGACTATGGCGAAAATAAGGGCAACGCAAATAGTGTTGCCCTTATTTTCGCCGTAGTCTACGTAAACATTTACGTAGACTACAGCGACCAAATAAGGAACGGGAATGGCGGCTCCCTATGGGGGCCGCCATTATCCATACGCACTTTTTTTTTTTTAAGTCACCCGTGATAGGCTACGTGACGATTAACGTAGCCTATCATGGCTGACTTTGCAAATCTAGCCGTGATAGGCTACGTTAATCGTCACGTAGCCCATCATGGGGGCGTGTTTTTTTTTTCTTTCATTGGAATGGCGGCGGCGGCAGCCGGTCGAAAGACCGGCTGCTGCTCCCGCCCCGCACGAACACCCGCCGAACTGCTGGCCGGACCCGCTGCCGGGAGGGACATTCGGCAAAGTTAAGTCCCGTCCCAGGGCGGGGCGGGGGGGTGGGGGGGCGGAGAATTTCTCCCTGAAACTTGTTCGGGGGGCTGAACACGTTGGCGCTCGGCCCCCCGAAGTTTCGGGGAGAAATTCTCCGCCATCCCTAGAGCTGAACTATAAGGAAGGCTGAGCGCCGAAGAATTGATGCTTTCAAACTGTGGTGCTGGAGAAGACTCTTACGAGTCCCCTGGACTGCAAGGAGGTCCAATCAGTCCATCCTAAAGGAAATCAACCCTGAGTGCTCATTGGAAGGACAGATACTGAAGCTGAAACTCAAATATTTTGGCCACCAAATCCGAAGAGAAAACTCTCTGGAAAAGACCCTGATGCTGGGAAAGACTGAAGGCAAAAGGAGAAGGGGACGGCAGAGGATGAGATGGCTAGATAGCATCACTGATGCAATGAATATGGACTTGAGCACGCTCCGGGAGAGAGCACAGGACAGGAAGGCCTGTCATGCTATGGTCCATGGGGTCATGAAGAGTCGGACACGACTGAACGACTGAACAACAAGGCAAATAAACATGTCTTGACCTGGCACTGAAAAATTGAGAGAGTCAGCACTTGTACTTCCTTTTCAAGGGCTCTCCAGTGCGGCAGCACCACTGTAGAGAAAGCCTTTGGTTTTGTAAATGCTGGAACACAGAAAAGGGCCTCCTCAGACAATCAGAGTCTACAGGCAGGATGGTACAGGAGGCAGGGATGTTGTGGGGGTCTGGGAAGGGGGTGGAGTCCCTTTGGACTTCCCCCCACTCAGCCTCCCATACTCCAGTCTGCAGACTGCTGTACTTGCCTGACTGGGCGTGCACCAAGCCAGGCACACATGGTGGTCCCCACTGGTCTGCCAAGCTGCCATTTTGTGTAAAAATGGTGATTCGGCCTTTTCATAAACCCCATTTATGCAGATGGTGGCCATAAAGGGGCCATTTATGCAAGATTACAGGCATATGTCAGAATTGATTCTGAGCGCAGGGAGATAGCAGCTCAGATTCAGAAGAGGAGCAGAAGAGAACTGGGGGAGGTTTTTTCACAGGCCAGTTCAGATATGGGTAGGTGTGCTTCTCAGGTTACCAGCTCCCAGATGGCGGGGCATGAAACTTCCTCCTTACTCCCCTCTGTGAGAAGCAGTGGGCAGGAAGAGGAGGAGCCTGAGGTCTCTGACATAAGGGACTCCAGGCGGAGTTGCAGAGCGAAGAAGGAAACGTCAGGGGCAGAGCTTAGACATTCGAACTGGTTAGCGATGCATGATAGGCTACGCAGGGAAGCAGCAGGCGAGGGGCGGAACCTCCCTCTCTAAGTTAGCCTAGTCAGACAGCCGCACTTTCAAACTGCGGGCAACTTTTGTTTATTCCCATTTGAATCCCCTGGAGGCATTCCTTTGTAGCTAGAGAGTCTACGAGTATTTGCATCTGTAATGAACCTGAGAATAATGAATTAAAGGCGTGAGACTGAAGCCTCTCTTTTTGTGTGTTGTGAGTGCTTGAGGAAGGGGGGGGGGCAAGGGAACTCTGATAGCATAAATGGACAATTTACACCTGTAATCCTGTGTAAATGGTGGCTTTATGGCCACCATTTGCATAAATAGGGATTTCAGAAAAAGCCCAAGCTGCCATTTTTATGCAAAATGGCAGCTCATTGAGGGACTGGGCAGCCGCACGCCGTTTGCTGGGCACTCACAGACCTCCTGGCGACTAGCCACACACAACCAACAGGGTCAGGTGGCTGGCAAGAGTCCAGCAAGCATTGCAGACAGGGGCAAGTTTGGCCACCCCTAATGGGAGGAGACACTCCTTCAGAGATTTGTGCTCCATGCTGTTTAAGGCTTTACTGGTACCCATCAGCACACTGAATTTGGTTTGGTAGCAAATAGGGGGTCAATGTAATTCCTTCAGAATTGGTATAATGTGGATCCATCTACAACAGGGGTGCACTACTGCAGCTGAGGGGCTGCATGCGGTCCCCAAAGGGTGCCCTGACCCCTCCCTGCCAATTCTGTATCAGGATCTCTGGGGGAGGAGGTGAAGAGAAGGTTCTCCAGACCCTCCCCCAGATATCTTCCTTCCTACTAAAGATAGGAGAACCAGGGATGCTCGAGTGAGCTAAGGTTCTCCAAAATCCACTTCGAAGCTTGGTTCACCACAGTCTTCTTTTCATTTGCAATCTTTTTTTCTTTTTGTTCAAATGGCGAAAGTGTGCATTTCGAATGGGAAAAGTGTGCATTCCCTTGTGTATTTTTCAAAAGTGTGCACTCCCTCCCATTGAGTAAAGCATGAAAATGCCCAGGGCCCTCCCCCACCTCCCAGAGCCCCACAGGATCTCCCTGGATCCCATGGAATCCATAGAGCCCCATCCCAGCCCTCCATGATGCCATTTTGTGTATAAGCAGCCATTTTGTTGGTTGGTTTGGGGGTAGTGTGTGACCCCTCTAAGTGCTTGACCTAATGGCCCTGATCAGTTGGAACCAGTTTGCCGACCCCAGGTGATGACTCATCAGTCAGGGACCCCATGGGGCACCTAAAAAACCAGGGACCCTATAGGGGCTCCTAAAAATGGAGGGCCCTGTGACCACAGTCCTTGGGGCTCTAGTGTACCCCCCCACCTGTCAATTTGATGAAAGCTAAACTCCTTATGCTATGGAGAACTGCTCTCTGTACAAGACACATGGTCACCCTACATCTCCCTGAAATTTTATTTTTCCATATGCTGAAAGTGTGTGTGTGTGTGTGTGTGTATATATATGGATGTTGGGGGAGGGGGGGTCATTCAAACTTGCAATCACTAATCCATAGCCTGAAATGGTACAGTCAGAGATAACCCTTGCATTGATTCTGCTGACTATGTAAACTGGCCCAATGTGTGTGTGAGAAAGGGAAACTGTGCTTGTATGCCTAGGTACTGACGCACTACCCTAAATTGTTTAAAATAACCCCAGAGTTAAATGGATGGGTAGTTGCGTGCTTTGTGGAAGCTTCTTGGCTTATGAGAAGATGACAATTCAGGCATGAAAAAGAAGTTATGAAATGCAGGCCTTTAAGGAATAATTTACCACTCCAGGATTCGCAATGTGTAAATTATTTAGCTTTCCTTTGCACAGTTTCAGTTTTCAGCTGCATAAGAATTATACTGAGCTCTTGGCATTAAATACTGCATATTGGACAGACAACAGGAAACTCCTGCACCCTATCTTATGCATGTATACTTGGAAGTAAGTCCTATTGTGTTCAATGGGACTAGGACTAGAACTTTGAATTGCCAATGAACAGTGAATTCTGGTGAGCCTTTCCCTGATAAAAGTGGAATCTCTACTGTCACAGCAGAGCTTCTTCCAGCCCCAGACTTGTATCCTAGCTTCTACTCACATCTGATGTGCTGTAGAGTAGAAGTTGAGAAACACAGGAAAATTACAAGGAAACAATAGATCAAACATAAACAATGAATAAGAGCCCTGCTGGATTAGACCAAAGCCCTGTCTAGATTACCATCCTGTTTCCACAGTGGCCAGCAAGGTGCCTATAGGAAGTCCATTAGAAGAACATGAGGGCAATAGCCCTCTCCCACTAGCACTCAAAGGCACACGGTCTCTGAACCTGTAGGTATCATACAGCCATCATGACTAGAAGCCACTGATAGCCTTTTCCTCCATTATTTTGTCTAGGGTTCAGTCCTATGGAGATGGCTATAACCTGGAGGCTTATAGCCATCCAGTGCAAAGTGGGAGGCACAGCAGAGGTGATCTTCACCTCCATGCTCCCCCTGCTCTGTATTACAGCTAGACAGGCTTTTTCACCCATCTACTTGAGGCTTCAGAGAGTGGGAGGGAAGGAGGCTGGAGAGGCCAGAGGATTCCTCATAAGCCGGCCTCCCCAGTCCCCTCCCCTCCCCACCCACAGAACCCTCCTCTCCAAGTTCAGTTTTGTGACCTCAGAGAAGCAGCTGGCATGGTTCTCTCTGCACCAGCTGAGAGGGGCAGGGGGAGGGGGCTTGGACTCCTGGGTCCGTGGTTGGAGCACTGATTCCAGCCTCGGGTACAGGAACCTGAACTACCTTATGGCCCCCCATACGCTGCTGTCATCGTCTTCGTCTTCGTCTTCTCCTTCTCCTCTCTATACTGCCCCATAGCTGCAGCTGTCTGTGGGGTTTACAGAAGTTAAAACATGGTCTGGCCCTGGGGACCATAGGATTGCTCTACTCACCCCCTTTTAAAGCTGTCTTATGTTTGTGGTTGTCACCAATTCTTTGACTGTCCACAGTTTAACGAACCTGTGTGAAAAGGCACTTCCTTTTGTTTGTCTTGAATCTCCCACCATTCAGTTTCATTGAATGACTCATGTTCTAGTATTATAAGAAAGGGAGAAAGTTTCTCTGTCTTCATTTTCTCCACACCTTGCATACGTTTATAAACCACTATACTTTCTTTTTCTAAACTAAAAAGCGCCAAACATTGTAACCCTTCCTCATAAGGGAGTTGCTCCAGCCCCCTGGTAATTTTCATTGCCCTTTTCTGCACCATTTCTGGCACTACAATATCCTTTTTGAGGTGCAGTGACCAGAAGTGCCAAGTGTGCTCATGCCATAGACTTGCATAAAGGCATTACGATATTGGCAGTTTCTCATCAAGCCTGAGTAAGGGGTTAAAGTAATGGTAATTCTGAGCATGTGCCAAGAGCAGCTACCAGCCTCACAGGCCCATGACAAATGGCGGCTACACAGGTGCAAATGCAGGACACCAGCAGAGAGCCAGTGTGGTGTAGTGGCAAGAGTGTTGGACTAGGAGCTGGGAGATCCGGGTTCTAGTCCCCACTTGGCCATGGAAGCTCACTGGGTGACTTTGGGCCAGTCACAGACTCTCAGCCCAACCCACCTCACAGGGTTGTTGTTGTGAGGATAAAATGGAGAGGAAGAGGATAATGTAAGCCGCCTTGGGTTCCTTGCAAGAGGAAAAAAGGCGGGGGTATAAATGCAATCAATCAATCAATCAATCAATCAATCAACATGTGTTGTGTTATTAATTATGGAGTAAACATTAGACAAAGGGTGCCCAACTCATAAAAATGAGTATTGTCCACAGTGAAAATGTATATTACCAGCTGTTATTTGCAAATTCCATCAGCATCACTAAACTGGAGTGCCCTTTGAGGTCAGATAATCCCTCAAGTAACATGGAACCATTCTGCTTACCATTCTTTTCCATGATATAAAGTAGTCTATTCTTGAATATAAATTAACCCCAGCTCTTTAGCGATATTATTTATTTTGCCAGAGAATGACACTTCCAACCCAATACATTTTCCTAATGTTCTTTTTCATAAGAGACATTTTTTTAGCATTACCACCCCCTAATGTGTACCCCCCCCCCTTTTAGGGTATTACATGGGAGATTTCTGTATTATCCTCTTGCGCTTTCTTTTCCAGAAGATGTGAATGTGTGAAATTCCCCTAATCTTTTCTCTTAAGTGGTTTTCACTAATCCTTATTAGGTCTATATTTGTGCCATTAAATTCCACCACACTTACATTTTTTTTTTTTTACAAATAATGAGCCTTGAATTTTATGTCACTTGAACAAGGCTCCGTTGAAGTGAAATAATTGCTTCTTTCATTTTTTAAAATATAGATATATACTTGATATTCACTTTCTTTTCATTTTCTCCCTGCTTTGACATAATCTCTCGTGCTCGAGCCTCATACTCTGAACTAATGCACACTGTTGATAAATTAGTATTTAATTATTTGCAAGTGCAGTTGTCATTGCTTGTTGGAATAAAGGGCTATGTAAATACACACAGTTAGTGTATTGTGTACAAGGTGTATTTTTTGTTTTTAGTAAATATTTAGAAAATATCTGACAGCTTTAGTCCAGCCTGTGCCTACATAATACATGTATGCAGCAAGTTAATAAGTGTATGTTATATTATCTTTCAGTAGTAAGGTAGGGTTGAGTGAAAAGTTTGGGGTTTTAAACTTTTGGATCAATTTGGGGTCATCTTTACTACCCAAAACCTGGGTGACCAGGTGTGTGTGACATTTTTCAGTAGGTTTCAGGGGACTTCACTAGGGATGTCAGAGAAATCCACAACTGAGTCAAATGAGTTTGGATTTCTATGAATCTGACCTGTGGAGTCTGCAACAGACAGGCTTTCCTCAAGTCACATGGATTCTGCAGACTTATGTACCTTTTTTTTTTTTTAAAACTTTCTGAAATTGTACACAAATTTACTTGTAGAAAAATGCAATTTTTAAAAAAAAACGCTAGCTGAAAAATCTGCATTTCCCCCATAGACTAAAACATGAAAATGCGCATTTTGGAGGGATTTGCACATTTGGGGGTGGGGAGTGTGCATATTCCTCTTCATGGATCACTGCCTTGTTGTGGCGAAGGGGCTTGCGTAACTCAGTGAAGCCATAAGCTATGTCGTGCGGGGCCACCCAAGACGGACAGGTCATGGCAGAGAGTTCTGACAAAATGTGGTCCACTGGAGAAGGAAATGGCAACCCACTCCAGTATTCTTGCCAAGAAAACCCCATGGAACGTATCACAAGGCCAAAAGAGATGACACCGGAAGATGAGCCCCTCAGGTCGGAAGGTGTCCAATATACTACTGGGGAAGAGCAGAGGGTATTTCCAAGTAGCGCCAGAAAGAGTGAAGCGGCTGGGCCAAAGCCGAAAGGACACTCAGCTGTGGATGTGTCTGGTGGTGAAAAGAAAATCCGATGCTGTAAAGAACAATAGAGCGCAGGACAGGAAGGCCTGGCGTGCTATGGTCCATGGGGTCACGAAGAGTCAGACACGACTGAACGACTGAACAACAACAACAACAAGTGTGCATATTTTCACAAGTGTGAATTTGCACAAATTTGGGAAATTGGGGGGAAATCCTATTCCATCAATGAGCAGATGTCAGAACAAAAGGCACCTGACAATCCACGAAAAGCAGACAGAACAGATTTTACAAAATCCGTATATCCCTAGGCTAAATTACTATTGGTGGTGAGTAGTGATGCGTGCTCTCTCTCTCGCGCGCGCTCTCTCTCTCTCTCTCTCGCTCACACACACACACACACACACACTTTTAAAAGTGTGTTTGTGCTGAAGCCTGATGCAGCATCATTCCAAAGGGACTTCAGTGGGGAAGCTGAGTGGGCTTCTGGGGCCATCATTTCTCCCACAGAATGAATTTCCCTAGAATTTAGTCAGTTATGTATGTATTAACATTTATAGGTAATCTTAGCTGCTAAAAAGCCATCAAGTGGGTGAACACATCTAGAATGATGCTACATGATAGCCCTGTTCAGGAGTTCAGCTGAATGTGTGAGGGCTTAAACGAGTCAGAGGGCCAGGGCCACGCACACTGGCCCTGCCCCCTACACCCCCATGCATGCTTGTCCCCGCCCCCACAGCCACCAACCTTCCCATGTTGAGCAGAGAAGTCTGAAGGGGGTATTCAAATTGTGCTTGCTTGAACATGAGTAGAACTCTCCACACCATCAGGGACCCTGCCAACTAGTATTTTTAGACTGTAAGCTTGACGGGAGGGCCTGTGAGTTGTGATGTCTTTTATGTACAGCACCTCATCACTGCCAGTGTTCTAGGAATGACAGTAACTACTGCAACACAAATCAGTTAGTTAATTCTGGATAGGTTTCCAGCACTGTCAGGTTCATTCTTCAAATGCTCGAGATTCATGTCTCCATCAGAATTTAAAGGCCCCTTTAATGTTTTAAACATAGTTTCACCACTGTATGTGAGGGAAGTAATGCTGGGAAGAGAGAAATTACGCAGGTGTTACATTTGCAAGCAATATACAAAAATAACAACAGGAGAAGATGGTCAGGGAAGGTTCTCTCTGAAGGGTTTTATAAAAACCAGATAACCTTCTCCAACCTGGTGCCCTCTAGATGTGATGGACTACAGCTACCGGCGTCATCCTCAACCAGCATGGCCATCGCAGCATAGGAGTTGCAGTCCAACACATCTGGAGGGCATCAGGTTGGGGAAGGTAGAGAGAGAGAGAACTGGGTATGACAAAAGGTAAAGGAGAGAACAGCACAGTTTGGCAAAAACCAATTATTTAATCCAGCTAGTTCAGATGGATTTAATACTCATTATTTAGAGCTGAGCTGTAATCTCTCAAAGTACATTTTTCTAAGAAAATTTCTGAGATATGTCTTTTTCTCAAGCTCCCAAGAAAAAAGAAAGCTACTTAACATAATTTCCCCCAAATATTCTCCACCATTTTGCATATGTGGATTGTTCCCACAATGCCCACTAGTTCCAGGGCATTGTGGAAGATGCATATAGTGGCCTGGCTGCTCACATAGTTGCTGCTGCTGCCACTTGCAGTGGCAACAAAAATGAATGAATGAATGAATGAATGAATGAATGAATTGCTATTGTTACTGCTAATAGTGACCCCCACCCCATGAGACTGGGCTGGTTTGCATGATCGCTGGTGCCACAATGGGGAGTGATGTGTGCTGCCCACCACTGTGAATATTCAAGCTGTGGTGGGCGAGCACTGCGGCTTATTGTGACATATGAACCCGGGCAGGGTGGCTGAATGCTGTGGTTAACAAGCCACCCCAGAACCCTACTACAGCCCATGGGTTCTGGGTGGCTTGTTACCCGTGTCACAATAACCCATGGCAGCCGCCCACTGCAGCTTAAATATTCACAGTGGTGGCTGGCACATGCTGTAAATAGGGATGTTGGAGAAATCTGCAACAGAAACAAATTAGTTTGGATTTTTATGAATCCAACCAGTGGATTCCACAGCAGACTGGCTTTCCCCAGTCAGGCAGATTCTGCAGGGTTGTGGACTGTTTTTTAACCTTCTGGCATTTTGCCCAAATTCAGTATTAGAAAATACACTTCTTTTTTAACAGCCGAAAATGCACATTTCCCCAATAGGCTAAAGCATGAAAATGCACACGGGGGGGGGGGGATTTGTTCATTTTGGAGAGATTTGAACATTTCTGCAAGTTCAAATTTGCACAAATTCAGAAACTTAAAAAACAAACAAACAACCTGATTCCTTTGATGAGTGGATGACGGAATGAAAGGTGCCTGACAATCCATGAAATGAGACAGAATGGATTTTACACAATCTGTATATCCCTAGCTGCAACCCACCATGGCTTATTTAATCCCCATGAATGCTGGTCGCCAATCCTGCGAACCAGGTCACAGAGAATTTCTCCTCCTTCTGGAAAAACTGAATGACATGCCACCCCACCCACCTCCAATTCCTCTGCCCACAAATAGGATGAATAATTTTGAGAGACCATTCATGTAGGGCTTTATTTTGAACATATGTATGTATCTATATCTACGTATATCTATTTCTATATCTATATCTATCTAAATAAGGTAAAGGTCTCAGACAAAAACCAACATGCAGGACAAGTTTTGGTATATGTGTTTTTGTGGTGCCTCTTCTGATGCATTTATTCCAAGCATAAATCACTTTTTATTATTTTTAGAAAAGGCCACTAGCAGGAAGACTAATGGCCAGTAAATAATGGGACTAGAAGTGGAGTTAATATAGCTACTGATGGCATAATCTGATAGTAGCTTATGTAGGAGAGACCTTAAAGTTAAGGTCAGCCACACTGCATCAGAGGGTGACTTAAAAGGGGAACCAATTGAAGGGATTCTAATAGAAAGGTGACAAGGTCAGAAAAGCAATCCAGGACAATAATCTCAGTGGCAGAAATCGTACACGGATTTGACACATGCGACTGCAGTTCAACAAGCAGCCACTTCAGAATCTTTAAGCCAAAATTCAGTGCCTCGGCATTAAAATAAATGGTTTGCTTTAAAAAGCCCATCCAAGTCTTGCAATCCGTTCTATCACAATTAGGGCCAAATAGATTGTAACCTGTGTATAAAGCTTTGGAGAGATGTAGGATGTCTATTCTTTGCTGCATGGATTGACCACAATCCAGTTAGATGAATAGGTGACCATAGTCCTTGCTCATCATTTAGGTTTAAAACTGGCATTCCAGACAATAGACACACTAGGAATGTATTACAGCACATTTTACTGAATAATATGAAAAGACTGAAAAGCACTGGATTCTGAATAAGAATTTCAAGTCCATAATGACAATAAATCCCAATTAAACAACAATGGAATGAATCTCAGACTAGCATATCTTTGTACCTTGCTCTGAATAAAAGACCATAGCTACTTCTATGACACTCTCCTTGTAGTCTTCCATCTTGGTTTCAACTTATGCTAACATATGAAGACTTTAAGGGTGCAATCCTATGCATGTTTGGACAGAAAAAAGTGCTACAACTCCCAGCATGCCCCAGCCAGCATGGTTGGTTGGGGAATGTTGGGAATTGTAGGACTTTTTTTCTGTCTAAAATTGCATAGGATTGTGCCTTAAGGTGTCAATCCTAAGGATACACCCTCAACCCCTAGTGGGGAAGCTCCATTAAACTTAGTGGGATATATTTCTGAATAAGCACGGTTAGGATTGAGCTGGAAGTTTCCAAGCAAACATGCATTGGAATTATTTCCCATTACAATAAATGGCTCTAACAGTGCAATCCTTTACATATTTACTCTGAAGAGAGTCCTTCTGTGGTCAATGGGGCTTACTCCCAGGTAAGTGAGAATAGGATTGCAACATTAAGGATGCAATCCTATGCAGGTTTAGACAGAAAAAAGTCCTACAACACCCAGCATTCTCAGAATGCTGGGAGTTGTAGGCCTTTTTTCTGTCTAAACCTGCATCAGATAGCACCCTAAAGTGCTTAACTTTGGCAGGATTGTGTCCTTAATGCAAAACCATCAGATTACAAAATGCAAAGAAGGTCTATTAATTATTAATTTGGGGGCACTTAGTTGGGACAGGAGGTGGGGGAAACCTAACATTCCAACATCCTGAGCACCAGTTCTTGAAAGGAAGTCCCATCAATTTCAGTGAGAAGCTTGCTTCCAAATATTTGTGTTTAGGATTAATTCCCTTCTTCTGGATTGTAAAAAATGAGCAGGTGTACTCAGTGCTGGCACCATGGTTTGCAGGGTGCCTGGGCAAGACACCCCCAATGGGCCTCCTCCATCAGGGAGTCTACTTTCTAACCCCCATTGTCACCAGCTGCTCTGGCTCCTCCTCCTATTTCTCATTATTGCTACCACTTGTTTGCTTGACAGGCAGAGAGCCAGGAGCAAGCAGGCTGTGGCATCTACTACTGGTCCTCCTCACCGCCACCACTGTTTGGGCCAGAGTGAGGGGCAAGCAAACAAGCAGCAACTCCAGGGGGCTCTCATCAGTGGGACCCTGCCGGGGTGTGGGCCCTTTGGAGATGCCTGGCCATGCCTACCCTTCATGCTGGCCCAAGGTATACTGGTACATTTATAGTTTACTGCTGTGCTGGCTGTGGCTCAGACTTGTTGAATGGCAACTTGGGCCACAGGTTTAATAGCATCTGGTAGATCCAATACCTAACTGCTTTACAGATAATTGCTTTGGTCACCATAACTTGTTCAAAAACTCAGCTATGACTGAGAGGATATCCACAGCAAGGGAGGAAAGGAGCTCCATTGGGTATTACAAGTTTACCTGCACCATTGAAGTTGATGGATTATGACAGATGTTGGGCCTCCTACATTGTGACTCCATGTGGCTGGAATTCTGTGAAAGCTCAGATATACAAACTTTAAGGAAACTGGTTACCTAAAGCCCTTGATACAGCAAGAAGCTAGGGACATCATTTGAAATGCTCTTCTCCAAAACATAGGGAAACAAGGCCTGCTTGAGTGTTGAAGTACAAATGAATGTGTGGAGGGAGCTGATCAGGGTCATGCCTGCTGGTCCCATCCCCAAACTCCTTGAGATCATGACTCATGTTTGTACAGACCCTGCATCCGTATGCCCTAAGGTGTGTGGGCTCCTGTATGTACAATCTTAGATCCCCGGAAAATGAAGGGATTTATGTGCACAGGCTCTGCGCAAATGTGACTCTGGAATACATGGAGGACAGGGTGAAGCCAGCGGGCATGACCCTGATCAACCTCCTTCACGTGTCCACTAGTATTAAATGGGTACTAGTGGCTTAGGTCTCACTGAAAGCAGTGGCTCTTTTTCATAAGAATATAAGGCTGCATACTTACTTGAGAGTAAACTCCAAAGTAAGAGGCTGCAATCCTTACACAGGAGTAAGCCCCATTAAGATGAGTAGGGCTCACTTCTGAGTAAACAGCACAGGAATGGGCTTTTCAGAAATCCCCTTAATGAGCTTTCACCAAGACAACTGTTAAAGGATCCTTTCTCCCAACTTTCTTTTAAAGAGCCATTTCTAATTTCCCCCCTCTTTCCAACCATTTTATCATTTCAGCTTGATACTGTGAATGTTTATGGCAAAGTGAATCCTACTGAGTTCAATGGTGCAAAATAAATATGCATAGGGCTGCACCTTAGAATAAATACATAGGTACGTAAATATCAATTTTTTTTTAAAAAAAATCTCTGTTACAAATGCATGTTACTCATTCTCCTCCAAGCAAAAATAAATGGAATCTATGAAAATGTAATTATACTGACTCAGTAGTATTTTGAAAAGAAAATTGTGTAGATGTAAGAAGCTTTCATTATGTCAGAGTAAGTTCCTATGAATGGACGCACTGATGAAACACTCTTTGCTTTTAGGGTGGGTATAATAAATAAAAACACTAAAGTCTTTATTCACTTCAGACCATGTAGAAATCTTATATATTTTGATAAGCACTTCTTCACATAAGTACTGTCATTGGCAGTGATCCTAAAATGCTTTATTCACGATTGCTGATTTTGATGGGTCTGCTCATTTAAAGGTTCGCAATTATTGGTCAAGGATATGTAATCAGGCTTTACAGAGTCAGAATTACGGAGAACGGAAATAATTTTTGGAGTAACACAGTACTTTCTTTCTAGAAGAAGAGGCAAAATATTGCAAGTTGAACGCCTTGGTTATAAAACCAACATACAATTTTCAACGCAGTTCTTGGCTCACAAATCGCATACAAAATGCATATATTAGGGAACATTATGGGCAAAAATGGAGCTATGAGGGAATATATTGGGGAGGGGCCATAGCTCAGTGGTAAAGCACCTACTTTGCATGCAGGAGGTCCCAGGTTCAACTCCTGGCATCTCCAGGTGGAGCTGGGGGAAGCTCCTGTTTGAAATCCTGAAAAGACACTGCCAAGTTGGTACAGACAATACTGGACTCGA
This sequence comes from Heloderma suspectum, assembly GCF_057233095.1. Taxonomy (NCBI): domain Eukaryota; kingdom Metazoa; phylum Chordata; class Lepidosauria; order Squamata; family Helodermatidae; genus Heloderma; species Heloderma suspectum. Next base: position 37,661,860 of record NC_139460.1, on the reverse strand, counting down.
TGTAACATCGGTCTAATGCAGCCTACCCAAACTTGGTGCCCTCTAAATGTGATGGACCGCAACTCCCATGATTCCCAGCCAGCATGACCATTCTAGGAGTTGCAATCCAACACATCTGGAGGGCACCAGGTTGGGGAAAGCTGTCTTATATCATATTGGGTTGGATCCAGATTTAGTTGCATGCAACCGGGCTGGTGGAAGCAGATTTAAGGATGGGCTGTCGCTTGGTGGTAGAGCCCCTGCTTTGCATGCAGAAGGTCCCAGGTTCAATCCCCGGCATTTCCAGGTAGGGCTGGGAAATCTCCTGCATGAAACCCTGGAAAGCCTCCACCAGTCAGTGTTGATAATACTGGGGGAATCATAGAATCACAGAACAGTAGGGCTGGAAGGGGCCTACAAGGCCATCGAGTCCAACCCCCTGCTCAATGCAGGAATCCAAGTCAGAGCATCCCTGACAAATGGCTGTCCAGCCTCGTCTTGAAGGCCTCCAGTGTGGGAGAGACCATTGGGAGATAGACCAATGGTCCGACTCAGTATAAAACAGCATCCTATGTTCCTAAAGTTGCATATAAAATAAATGCAAATTTTCAGATATTTTTTCAAAACAGATTCTCAGACTGATCCAAAATAGGACAGAACCACCTTAGAGGAAACCGTCATGAATAGAAAACAGACTGATTCTGAAGCAACTCCATTTTAAAAGTACTTAAGTATGTATCACACTTTCCCCCAGAGCAATGTTACAGAACATAGAACTGACAATGTCCCTGGCCAGAAGTCAAATAAATTTACATTAGACTGACAAGACAGGGATGGGATGCCAGGAAGGAATAATACATTAATACTAAGAACAAGCTAGGGAAGAATCGGGGGGATGTGAAGTGTAGGTAAGATGGGATTGGTCTGTTTCAGGAATCAGTAGCAGCCTGTTCAGGCACTGCCTTGTTCCAGAGATTTTTCCTGAGGTGAGATCAAAACAGGGTCAGCCCTACCATCTGGCAGAGTGAGGCAACTGAGGGTGAGGGGAGCAGCAGCACTCACATTTCTTCCTCCTGAGTGCCCCTCCCTCAGCCATTCCCACCTGTTGGAGGGCAGAGCTGTGTATGCCACATGGTTTGTCCTGGGGCCCCTAAATTATCCTGCTGCCTCAGGTGTGGTGCAGGACACAATCTTGTTATCTGCCCATCCAGTTGGATTCTGTATGTGAAATGGGGAGCAGGCAGCATCTTGTCCTTTGCTTCAGGCAGCAAAATGTCTTGATCTGATCCTTGATCAGGAACAGACTACAAACTTGTACTTTCCTTTGCCTGCCTCTCTCTTGCTCCTTTCATTGCATATAGATGGCAGTTAATGTTCCAAAGAAATCCCCACATAGTTGAACAGAGAAAACTTCCAGTTCATGAGTTTCTAGGGATGGGTGGATTCCCTACCTGTCGTTCCACAGGGAAATCCATCCCTTCCCCCGGAATTCATCCAGGCCGGCTCCACTCCACATCAATCCTGCAGAGCCGGCCACCAGCTCCGCATCGCTGGCAAATGTCGATACAGCTGGCAGTCATTGCCATGCTGTATCACTGTCCAAGTAAGTCTCCGGACGCAAATGGCATAGTGGGCGCCATTTGCGGCTGTAAAGCTGGTAGATCAGCCTAAATGCAGCCATTTACGGCTGCATTTAGGTTAATCTACCAGCTTTACTGACGCAAATGGCGTCCACTATGCCATTTGCATCCGGAGACTTACTTAGCACAGCGATACGGCACGGCAATGGCTGCCGGCTGTATCGACATTCGCCAGTGAGGTGGAGCAGGCGGCAGGCTCCGCAGGATCGATGCAGAGATGGATCTGACCCGGACAGATTCTGAGGGGAGGCAGAGGTGAGTGCTCCCTTCCGCCACGGGCCCCAATGGGGCTGGATTCTTGGAATCTGGCCTCATTGGGATCCATGGCAGAATTCTCCCCCATCCCTATGAGTTTCACCTCCTTTGTGTGGTGGAAGGAATAGGGAAGGGATTTGTGAGCTTGAGGGCAACTCCCACACTCAACCTGGGTAGAGAGGGTGAGGTGTCATCTGAACAGGACCCAGGTTTCTATGAAAGATTTCAGAGGAAAAGATTAGGGATGCTTGAGGATTTTGTCTGGAACCAATTCACATTTTCCAGACTAATACACAGATTGGAATAGTTATCCTTTGGGTTTCACACTTCTCTGAATTTTGCAGTACAGTTCTTGGCTCAAAAAGCATACCAAAATCTGTGTAAAATGCATATATCAGGTCAAAACGTGTATATTAGGATAAAATGCATACATAAAGTGCATATTTTAGGGTAAAATACAAATGTGTATTTTGTGGGGAAAATATCTTAAAAATAATACAATTGTTGTACATGTTGTTGTTTAAATGCAGATAGATGTGGAAATAGCACAGAATGGACTTATTAATGGAGGAGAAGGCTATCAATGGCAACTAGTATTGATGGCTATGTGCTACCTCCGGTATCAGAGGCAGTGTGCCTATGTACACCAGTTGTTGGGGAACATGGGTGGGAGGGTGCTGCTGCACTCATGTCCTGCTTGTGGGCTTCCCGTGGGCAGTTGGTTGGCACTCTGTGAACAGAATGCTGGACTAGATGGACCCTTGGTTTGATCCAGGAAGGCTCTTATGTTATTAGGTTCATATTTTAAAATAAGGATTTCATGCTTGTCAGGTATCCCAGTGTGTTATCACTCATTGGCTAGAACACAAAAGAATCAGAGCCGGAGAACTTCTTAGTGAACAACTGGACAGATCACCACCTCCACATTTTCAATTTTTTCGTCCACAAGCAAAATGGTTCCTAATTATGGCGGTCATATGGAACCTCCATGTGCAAAGAGTCAGTATAATGCCACTGAATATCATTAACTGGGAAGCAGGAATGGCACAGAGCAGCCTTCCCAAACTGGTCGCCTCCAGATGCATTGGACTACAACTCCCAGCTGGCTGGTGATGCTCAGAGTTGTAGTCCAATACATTGGAAGGGTGCCAGGTTGGGGAAGGCTGGCATAGAGTTCTCATGTCCTGCTTGTGGGCTACTCAAAGGTATCTGGTTGGCCACTGTGGGAAACAGGCTGCTGGATTAGATAGACCTTTATACTCTGATCCAGCAAGGCTACTTAAAAGGGCTTGAGACTTTCATTTTTAAATATAAAATGAACATTCAAGAAGGGGAAATGGAATATCCCTGAGGGGACCAGATCCTCGCAGCTCCCCTTCACCATCAGGCCTGGCGCCAGCACCCGACATCCTTGGGCAGCTAACAGGGTCCCAGATCCCCAGCAGGGCCTACTACTGCTGACATTTGCCCTAGGTCCCCAGATGTGGGCCTACCCAGTGGCGGGCAGCCATTTTAATTTCCTACAATGCCCCTGAGATAGCACTTTTGTAGAAAAAAAAAAACTAATGGTCTTTGCCACCGCTGTAGGATGGGGCTCACCAGAAGGCATTTTGCCAAAGGCCCACTCCAATAGAGAACTGGCTCTACCACCATGACTATATGGTCCTGCATAGAGAGAAGAAAGTGAGTTGATACTAAGGACAAATGTCCTTAGTATCACCTAGGGGCAGGAATAAATGAGAGAGGGGAAATAGCTGCACAGGCTGCAGATGACAATGACTCTGAGATGTCTGGAGTATGTAACATACACATTTCCTTGAGGGCTAGGACCTAACTTTTAAATAATAAAAGAGGGGGGGATTCCTAATATGGTGGTTGAAGGATATGTATGTGTCTTGGGCATTTGTCACAGTGTCTACTATTAATGCAGTCCTGAATGCAGTCTGTCAAAATAAATGAAAAATGTCAGAATGAAGCAATAATTTAAGGATTACAAAATGACACTGTGTGGGAACCTGAAACATTCTGCTTTTAAAATTATAGCTTTCAAGTGGAGGAATATAGTGCCATAAAATATTCAGTGAATTGTGTCACTTTGACTTGGGTCAAAGAAGTAGTATCTTGAAAGGTTTTAGCATAATTTCTCTAGATTAACCACAAGAGAAATATAGATTAATGGCAAGATAGGCAGAGAATTGAAGAGAATGTCTGTACTTGGACTAGATTACATCCTGAGAAAGTGCTGAATGGCAGCAAATGTTTTAGATTTAATACTGGTTAACTTATTGTGAAATGCAGCATATTGTGAGTAATATGCTGCACTTCAAGTGTACAAAGCATGAGTAAGGGGTACATACCAGGGCCAGCCCTACCATTAGGCAAAGTGAAGCAGTTGCCTCAGACAGCAGATGCTGAGTGTTGGCTGCAAGGTGTTGGAGGAGAGACCTCTGTGCCACCTACGTTAGCATGCTGCCTTTGGGTGCAATGAAGGATGCTATCCCATAATCAGTATGGAAGACAGATTCATCGGCCAGGCCAGTCGGCTTTTGTGCATGGGATGGGAGGGGGTATCCTCTTGTTCTTCACTTCAGGCAGCAAAATGTCTCGGGCCAGCCCTGGTACAAAGAACCCCCTCCCATCCCATTGAAAAACAAGTGGTAGCCCTACTCACCACCAGAAACCCACACTGCCTCCCCACTAGGGATGGAAGAAAAATTCTTTCACTTTGTATTTTAATGCAAATTTACCGAATGTTGCATTTTTGAACCAATACACGAACTGAAACTCGGTTATCCTTTGAAATTCACACTTTTCTGAATTTTGCAATGGAGTTCTCCACTTTTAAAAAAAATGCAAACAAAAATTGTATATTAGGGAAAAATGCAAGCAAAAATGCATATATTAGAGAAAGTAACATTCAAAAATTTATATATTAGGCAATATTCTGTACAAAAATACATGTATTAGGAGAAATGCACACAAAAATGCACACAAATTTTTCTGACTTTTTTTTAAAATCTGTGTTCAGGATGAACAGAACATAGGATTGGAAATTATCTCAAAATTCCTGATCAACATAGTTTAAGTCTGGAAACAGAAGAAACCAAAATTGAGAGATTCATCCATCCCTACTCCTTGATGAACATCTGGTGGACATTCATGAGAAAGAGTTACCACCTGTCCATAAATCTGTATGTGCAGAGAGCTCCTACAGTCAAGGAGAGATACTGCAGGAACCCTTCTACACATTCATTGATGTTTACTCTGCCTGTGGGCTAGTATCAGCTGAGAGAATATTGACTTCCCTGAGACCAACTACAGCCAATTCATATTTAACATTCTTTAGGTATACACCAAATATGTTTTAAGTGTACACCTTACATTATTTCATAAAGTATGAATACAGCAAACGTGTCTACTGTTCAGGTACTTAATAGGGAGCTGATTGGATGCAGTAAAACAATGAAAATTGGCTCATTTTAAAACTAACCACCTATATCAAATTACCACAAAATGATTTTTAACTTGTAGTACGAGGACTTAAAACCCAGCCCAAATTTTTATTTTACTGATTGTGTAAAATATTTAAACATCTATAACTCAGCATGGAAAATCACCATTCACACTGATGAACAGAATGGCCAAGTTTGCTCCTATTCCATTTTTGATAGCTCACTGATTTCTTTCTTTTCTTTTCTTTTAAACATTGCTCTTTAAAGAGTGTGAAGGATTTCTCAAGGGTAACTTGGTAAATAGAAATGTGCAAACCAGAATCAGTCCCCTTCTTTGTTGTCAGGAAATTGGTTTCTGATCATCTCCAGAGGTAAAGAGTATACATTAGAAGCACACATCCAAACATCCACCCAGATGAGCTGCCATGTTATGCAAAATAAATGATGCATGACTATCATTATGTGATTTGCAGAATGCACAAACATCTGGAATCAGCGAGGCACATCTAAAAATGCAAAGGAGTATGCTGATTTAAGAAAAAGAAAGAAAAACGAAGATTAAGATGGATGCTTGCGTTTCAGATGACACTAATATAAAAGCATATAAAGCTGTTGTTTAGGGATAACTAGAACACGCCAATCACATTGTCTAAAGCCCAGCAGTAAGGAAGGACATGCTGTGGCAACAAACAGAAATGTATCAACATGAAGAGGCATGATTAAAGAAGATACTGAAAGAAAAAATCAAAATTTAGCCATAGACTTGCAAGCATTCTAGAAATTAAATACAAGTCTTCTAATTCCAACAGTTTTCCCCAGTGTGGCAGATAAACATTTAAAACTAATATACAGAAATGTTTCAGAAGGTTTAATACATTTAAAGCAAAAAGAATCTACACCTAACAGCATTTGTTTCTATAGAGCTATAGAAGGTAATCCATTAAAATCTCTTCAGGTCATACCATTTTTAAAGTAACTATCAAAAGTTCTTGCTAGAATTTCATTACTCTGAGAAAATATGTGCAGTAAATATGTGCACAGATATCCCATGGTTCAGTCTCACCAAGGAATCATACTGTGAACCTGGACCTTTAATTCTGCATTTGTGGGGGAGCAGGTTTGTTTGATACGCATTGGTGATGTGAAAGTGCTCTGCGCGTGTTCAGAGGCACTTTCTTCTTCCAGGGCTGAGTGCTGAGGGTCCCTGCAGCTCAACCCCATATTACTAAACCAAGGCTTAGCACAAGGGTGGGCACCTTTCAGATTCCAAGGGCAGCATGGTAGTGGACTGGAAGGCCATATTCTGGCAGTGAGCGTGGCCAGAGATGACAGTGGGCAGGGCCTGGACTAGCAGTGGGGGGGGGGGCCCTGAGAAATCGCTCTCCCCTCTCATACAGCCTTCTCCTACCCACTGTCTCTCTCTCACACACACACATTCAACTGACTCATAGACTCTCTCGCTCTCTCTCATTCACACACACACGCGTGCACACGGACCTCCCACCCACTCAGTCCCCCTTACTTTTTAATTTATTTATTACATTTATATCCCACCTTCCCTCCATCATGGAACTCAAGGTGGCTATATGTGGTTCCCAGGTGGTCTCCCCTCCACGCACTGACCAGACCCAAGCCTGCTTAGCGTCAGCAACGTGGCTGCCTCATGTACCTGCAGACTCTGCCCTTTTACAAGTTAAACCTGTCCTATCCCTGCAAATCCCCCTCCCTGGGCAGAAAGAGCCTTTCTCTTCCTGAGAGGAGAAGGAGCCACTCTAGCCTACCTTCCTCCGTGGCTTCTCAAGAGATAAACCACAGATAAAACACAGAGGACTAGAGCAACTTCTGCCATTCTAGCCCACTGTATTCAGTGGTTTCACTCTTAAGGATCTTCTTCTTGAGAGAGAAACAATGAAGTACAGTGGGCTAGTATGGCAAAAGACACTCTAGCCCTCCTTACTCTGTGGTTTCTCAAGAATCTGAGAGCGAAAACACAAGATGTGGTGGGCTACAGTGCCCCTTCTGCTCTACTCTCTGAGCAATAGAGGAGAGTCCCTGCCCAGGGAAGGAGCAGAAAATGTTGTTGTTGCTGGTAGCAGGTGGTTGGAGGACAGATGGGGGAGGCACTGTGGTACTGACAAGCTGCAGGGGAGACCTCCAAGGGTTGCATGACGGCTGTGGGTGATCCACATATGGTTTAGCATTACCTGTGAATGCAGCCAATGTGGAACTGTCAGTTAAAAAAATGCTCACTGATTATATCAACTGTAGCACCAGCAGTATTAGGGGAAGAGCAACTGGAGAAGACAGAGGAGTTCCCTTGTTCTCTGAACATGATGCAAAACCTAGTCTTCCCTTACAACTGGTGCTTCGCAGTTGGGGCTATGGAGTCTGGATTGACAGCAGCGGCAGCAACACAGCTGTCCAAGTGAAAACAATCCAAAGCAGCAGTTTTCTGAGAAGCCTTCAAGCAGAACATCATCCTGAATTTTAAAATCTGATGTATTATTAATGTGCTTTTAATTCTCTAATGAAAAACTTTGCATAGTATCCAACTGTGTCATTCCGTTAGTGCAAATGACATTGTGCTAGCAGAAACTAGGTTCTGGACTATGCGCAAGAGGGCAATCCAACTAAAGTTACATTTGCGCAATCCCGGTTACGCAAACAGTTCTGCATTACGCTTGCGTAACCCATTGTGCAACTGGTTGGGCAACTGCTTGTGCAACAGCTTTGGAGGAGCTCCGCTAGCACACCGTTTGATACTGCCCACTGAACGCCACTCCACATTGCAAATCCTTCTCTGAAAAGTGAGGCAATGTAGTCCACAGGCTGTGAAACACTTAGGACACAGTCTTTTCTTTTCTTTTAACCTATGTCACATATGCAATAGGATTTCAAAAGCACTGCTAAGACAAATGTTATACTGATCTTTCCTATACTGGAAATGAAGTAATCAAAGCCAGTGAATGTGATCATAAGGCACTGAAAAATATTTCAGGTTAAAAACATATAAGCTTGCTGCACCTCTAGAGAATACAGCTGTCTAATCAGTAGGTTCCCAAGTGAACCCTTAAAGTTCAAGTATTCCTCCTGTTTTCAGGAATGTAAGAGAACCCTGTAGTTGGGCATCAGAATACCAAGTCCAGTCCCTCCAAGCAGCAAGCAGCTCTTCTTGGGATATACCACCCATGCCTCAGTTTCTCCAAGAGCAGAGCACTCCAGCCCCAGGACTTCCAGGTTCTTTTAGAAATAATTTATGATGAATTGCCTTGAGAATAACCCAGAATAATTAGATTGTCTTAGTTCAATGGGCTACATCCAATGTTACATGAACAGACTTCTGCTCAAACAATAAGAGTACTCGCCACTGCAATCCCCTCCCTACGCACCCCCAATCTGCTGGGGGGGGGGCTGGGGGGAGCTCCAAAGGTGAGGGGAATCTGTTCCACCAGCAGTGTCCTTCCTGCGTGCAGAATGGACACCACTGATTACAACCTAATACCCTTTTTTAACGCATGCAACACTTTAGGTTGCAATTCGATGCACACTTACCTACGAATAAGTCCCATGGAAGACAGTGGGACTTATTTCTGAGTAGATATGCATAGGATTGCATTGTGATTGTCAAATAAATAATTAAACCAAAAAAGTTTAACTGAATAAGTTACAAAGTAACTTTTATGAAATTTTTGGTAAGAAAAAATCAGAACACATTTTATTACTAATACATATCGATTCTAAACGTCTTAATGCTGAGGTCCAGTTTACATTATACATTCAAGTTCAGGAGATGCAGGCATACAAAAATTTATGATTGCCTATCTACAACCACCTCATGGGCATTTCCATAAACTGGCAGTGGTGTAGAATAACCAAGTACGTATGTGAGTGAAAATGCATACTATCTCGGGGTGTGTGTGTGTGTGGTTAGGCAGTAGGAATGCATTATTATGAATTCTACAGTAAGGCAAAAGATGACTAGAAATATGACTAGATTTGAACACATTATATTGGAACATATGAATAATACGAAAGGACTAATCTCTAAAATATATTCACACTTAATTGAAATAGATACAAGTACATCAACAGGATTGAAAATAATATGGGAAGATGCTGTTGGGATAAAAATAGTCCAAGATATATGGAACAAATTATGGACAACTCAGTCAAGGAAAACTGTATCAATAATCCTAAGGAAAAATTCTTTAAAAATATTACACCGATGGTATATTATACCGGTGCGCCTAGCAAGGATAAGTAATACAAATATTACAAAATGTTAGAGAGATGGCAATCAGCAAGGTTTATATATTCATATGTGATGGTCATGTCCTGTTGTGTTACAGTTCTGGAAAAGGATATTTACAGAAATGGCAAATATCATGCATCAAGTTCTCCATGCCACACACCAGCATTAGCTTTATTAACAATTTGGGAGGAACAAAATGGAAAAGTGACATCTAAGGGACTGACAGACTTTATGCTGATGGCAACTCGCAGGGTCATAGCAAAATGTTGGAAAAATGCAGAATTCTTAACATTAAACTCTTGGTATACAAAACTGTGGCAAATAGCCATAGCAGAAAAATTGACACACCAACTGAGATTAGTTAAAGGTAAAGCTAAAGCTAAAGTATCTGAATTTTATAAAGTATGGCATGATTTTATTTCATATACAAACCAGCAAGGTATTCAACATCCGTCAAAGTCCTTCCTCAGCGAATAAATACAAACTATAATACGAAGAATTATATAAATAATCTCCAAGTCATTTACGGATTTAGTTCACATTTTTTATTGTAATGTAATAGTGGAAAATGTGTTAAATATATTACCCTCTGCCAACAGAATTCAACTTTATGTATTTTATTTTAATTTGTTGTTGTTGTTCACTTGTGCATATTTTTATTGTATTTGTAAAATTAATAAAAGTATTTAATTTTTAAAAAGCTGTAGGAATGCACATTCCCTATCTGTACACTTCATGGCACAGTAAGACACATCACACAAAGTTTGGTAGGTCCCTCTTGGCCTCTGGAGAGATTTTTCATGGGGTATAGGGTCCCCAGGGAGGAGGAGGAGGGGAAGGGAATGATCCATTGTGTAAGTTTACCTTCTGCTCATGCAGCACTGGATATCACCCTTTATCTTGTTTTTGCAAACTGCCTTGGAAGCTTTGCTGAAAGGTGGTAGATAAATATTTTAAATAGTATAAAACAAATACAATTTTTGGCTTTCCTAGTAAATTTTTGTTTGGGCTACTATTCTGTAAAATCTGGCTTTAAACATTCCAAAACATAATGGACTTGTGTTCCCTTTTGTAGCTTAATATAGAGGGAAATGGCTCACCGAAAGGATGTTTCTCCCGCTACCCCACCCCGATATTGAATCTACACTTCATTTTTCATTTTATCCAGTAAAACCACTAAACATAGTAAATGCCACTTGGCACCTCTCTAAATTATTCCCGCTTTCTCACTGATATTTATAGTCTTCAAACATAGTATGTTTGCTTTCCCGTTCTCCATGTTTTTTTTACTACTACTACTATTATTATTATCATCATCATCATCATCATTATTTAGTCAAGCCAACATATTTAGCCCTTTTCATCTTTCAGTATACTGCAAATTAATCCTTTCAGCTCGTTAATCAATTCTGAAGCTCTTCTCAATATACTTTCCAATTTGGTGGCATTTTGCTAGTAATGAGAAGCCCTGGAAGTGGAGTAAGAGAGGCACATCTATTATGCTGCTTTCCACGAGCCAGTTAGAAGACAGATGCAAGGTGACAAGTCCTTAGGTGGGATATCAGCATGATTGTCCTCAGGATACACAGGGAAAGAGAGCATTCACCAAAGCTCTCCAGTAAAGAATTCATGAGCTAAAATGCAAGCCAGGATTGAGTATAAGCACTGTTGTGACTAGAACGCACGAAGGGGGACTGCGTTCAAGGTTAAGGACTGTTAACTTAACCTTGAAACCTGTACTGTTTCAAGGTTACAGCCTTGAAACCCATACTGTTCAGCTACATTTCTGAACCACACTAATGAGTTCAGTTTTGGTTCAGTCCAAAAAGTTCAATTTGCTGTCAGCCATAAATTGGTTTTGCAGCTTTGTGGAAACAAAGAGGCTGGATTAGTAACATTGTGTGTGTGTGTGTGGGGGGGGGGTGTCTGTATTGCTTCCAAATTTTAGGGCTGGACCCAAATGATCTCCACTCCCAAAGTTTCCAGAAAATATTCTCCCCCTGAGAAAACAGACTGATTTTCTACTCATTTCGTGTGGGGAGAAATTCCACTGAAATGTTCAGGGAGAAGGGTTACCGCTTAACTTACTCCATTATCTCAGCTGGCTGAGGTTTTCCCATTTTTGTTCTTGCTTTTTAAACTTCTCCTTAAAAGCCTTGTTCTTCTCGCAGAGGTGGAAAGCTTTCTCTGCACTTCCTGTGCAGCCGCACTTCCTGTCAGCTGTACCTGCTGGAACACGGTGGGAGCAAAGTGATATAACTTGACAAGACATGGTGTTGCTCCCAAGGCACTCCAAGAAGTGAAGCTGGGGGGACGCTGCAGAGAGAGTGGTGCATCACTCTGTGCAGTGTCAGGCTCAAAAGAAAAAGTTTTTAAAGCAATGAAAAAAATGGGAAATTCTTCACCATTTGGTAAGCTCAGCGCCCCCCAAATTTCAGAGAATCCTCTCCACAGACACAGATACAATTTTTCATGGGGGTTTCATTTCTCCCTCACCCAACAAATGGTAAAAAAATAAATGTTTTCAATGTTCAGTCCAGCTTATACGGATGTCACGGGCATCTGGCTGGGGCTTGAGGCCTGACGAGAACTCACTGGCTCAGCCCCCTGGACATCAGTCTGCTGATCCCCCGGCTTGCCTGACTTGAGCGCACCAAGCTGGGGAAGTGCAGGGATCCCCGATCCCTCTCCGAGCTGCAAAATGGCAGCTTGTCCTTTTTCATAAAGGGCGATGTTACAGAAATGGTGGCCATAAAGTGGCCATTCGTGCAAGATTACAGGGGTAAATGGCCATTTACCCCTGTAATCTTGCATAAACGGTGTCTTTACAGCCTTTACGAGAAAGGCCAAGCCACCATTTTTACACAAAATGGGAAGGGATCAGGTGGCTGTGTGCACTGCTCGCCGGGTGCTTGCAGACCACCTGGTGACTCATGGCACATGGCAAACAGGGGCAGGTGGCCGGTGAGGGTCCGGTAAGTGACATGTGCCCCGGACCACAGTGAGTTTGCCAATCACTACCAGCGTATTAATTTTATTAATTTACTTACTTAGGGCAGTATCCAACAGCGTCTTTCCACAAACTCAAATAGCACTAGAAGAGCTCCACGGAATCTTTCCATTGTGCAACCGCTTGCACAACTGCACTTGCACAAATGCAACTTTGGTTGGATTCTCCTCTTGCGCATAGTTCACAACCTAGTTTCCACTCGTGCAATGTCATTTGTGCTAGTGGAATGACACAGGTGGATACTGTCCTGAGAGAATTTCTGTGCTGCCCTTTGGTAAAAACGGTCAGGGCAAGGATGAAAACAATATTAAAATATGTAAGGGTTTTTACCCTTAAAGGCAGCCTAAAAATCATTTAAAAATACATACATACATTAATTAAACAGTTTAAATAGCAGGTAACATTTGAGCTACTTTGCTTTTTAATCAACCTGCAATGGTCTCATTAAAATATCCCTGGAAAAGAACACATGAAATGGTCCTGACATGTGTGGGTTTATTTATGTGTGTGTTGCTCTGGGTGCATAAAACCCCAGTATCGAGGCGACACTTTCATTACTCTTAGCAGTTAACAGTATAGATCTGCTCTATGAACCTCAAGTAAACCAGAACGTGCACTGGCTGGTGAGTCCAATTTGAACTGACCGTAGCTTAACAGTCCAAGAAGTGGCAACGCTTTCATCTATGGCAAAGTGGCAGAGAAGTTCAAAATTCTCTTTGAAGATATCAAAGAAATCCAGGGAATCAGAAAAAAAAAAAAATGCCTTGCAAGTGAAAGCAGGCTTTCACCTCTATCATCCAGTGTTCACTACAAAGCAGGGGCTTGTCAAGCAAGCATTTGTGGATAGCTTTAATCAATAGTAGTAGCTTCATTTTGACATTTAGTCCTAACAGAATAGTCAAATCTTTCCCTTTCATCTGAAAAGACAGGACAGCAAAAGAATCAACCAAATATTATGGGTGCCATTCACATCCCACTGAAGCCAGTGTAGGAATTCCCATTTACTTTAATGGAAGATTGCAACTTTAGATTTAAATCCTATTTATATTGATAAATGTTTATATCCTATTGCACCTCTCAGAGCAGTATGAATGGGCTTCTCAGTTGCTCACCATTCAGATACTGGCTAGGACTGCTTAACTGCAGAGATGCTTTCAGACCATTTATAGTATAAGTTTCTCTTGTACTGTGCTATTCTAAAGGACGAAGACTGTTGATAATAATAAGAGAATGTTGATAAGCTTACATGTATCTAGTGAATGTTGTGATTACATAATTATACACACATATAGATTAATTAATTTCACATCACACAACTAGGAGGTAGTTGGTGTAATGGGGGTTGCTCAGAAATAAACGGAACAAGAAGGTCATTTTTCTCCCTCTCTCAAAATACTAGAACTTGGGGTCATCCTATGAAGTTGATTGGTGGGAGATTCAGGACAAATAAAAGGAAAGACTTCTTCACACAGCGCATAGTTAAACTATGGAATTCGCTACCACAGGAAGTAGTGATGGCCACCAATTTGGATGGTTTTAAAAGGGGGTTAGACAAATTCCTGGAGGAGAAGGCTACTAGTCTTGATGGCTATGTGCTACCTCCAGTACCAGAGGCAGTGAACCTATGTACACCAGGTGCTGGGGAACATGGGTGGGCGGGTGCTGTTGCGCTCATGCCCTGCTTGTGGGTTCCTGGTCGACAGCTGGTTGGCCATTGTGTGAACAGAATGCTGGACATGATGGACCCTTGGTCTGATCCAGCATGGCTCTTCTTATGATCTTATGAAACAAAATTCCACAAAGAGCCATATTTTTTACACAGTTTCAAATTTTGTAGTTTGGATTTTGATGACAAAATCCAACTTCAGAATTCTGTTTGCATTATAAAAAAATTAGAATTTGCCTGTTGCAGGCTTTTATCAGTTCAAGGTGATTCCTAATAGGTTAAGTGAATAGGTGGAAGTTAGTGTGAAATTTATTAAATTCTATTGCAACTGAGCTGACAAATGTTGCAAAATACTGACTGCTGATTCATGTTAGCTGCCAAATATTTTCAAATGCTGACCGCTACGTATCAGATACTGTCAAATGCTGACCGCTACTGCAGGTTAGCTGTCAGATACTGGCAAATGTTGGTTATTATTATACATGAAATACTGTCAGATACTGATTGCTAGATGACAGCTTCCTTCAGATGTTGATTCCTAGTTCATGTGAGCTGTCCGATACTGGCCGAAAACAGGCGTGCCCCCTCTCTAGCAGAAAAAAAATGATGAAATCTAATACCCAAGCAATAATGAACATATCAGTATAAATACATTGTAAGGTTTGGCTCTGTACAACCTTTGCCTACAGAGAAATCGACTGGGTCAGTGTGAATTTCGCTGAGACACAGGAAATGTGTCTATGACACCCTGACACCTGGGCTGATAACTGCTAGGATAGGAAATAAAGTTTGAAAAAGAGGCTGAGAAGGACATCTTCAGGTGACACAGCAGAAGATGAAGCCATAACACACTTAATGGAGGCAGCATTCATTTTGAGAAGATGTGGAGATGGAATATATTTATGAGACAATGGGAAAATATTGGGAAAGCTACAGGGACACTGGTAAATTTCAAATTTCCCCCTGATAAAATTTGGTTGAGCAGGGTGTGTCCACCTCTTTGTGCCCACCAATATGCAATATAGAAATGTTTCGCTCCATCTCTGATCCATATAAAAACCCCATGATGGGAATGTAGGAGCATACATCGCCCATCATTCTTGGGTGATTGATGAAGGAGGAAGGACCACTAGGCTCATAGCTATGAACTGTTTTGAAACATAGGATGACCTGAAACTCAGAATGGGTTAGGCCATTGGTGGTCAACCTTTTTTTCTCTTGGGGAACGCATTCCCTCATGGGTAACCTGTGTGTGTATGTGTGTGGGGGGCATTTTGGCAGTGAGTGGAATCAAAGCCAGTGGTTGTTAGGGCCTAAGCCCTTTTCTCTCTCTCCATCTTCCTTTCCACACAGCAGGCTGCCAGGGAAGTGAATGATCACTCTTGCCAGAGGTCTGAATGGAATGAGTGCAGAGGGCGTCTGAAATTAGGCTGAAGGCCACATGTAGCCCTAGGGCTGCAGGTTGCCCATCCCTGGGTTGGACTAATTTAGCTTGTAAGAATTTGGGCTGGAGGGAGTTTAGGATGATGGAACATAATATGCAAAAAGCCTAGTCACTGAAGTCATCAGAGGGCATGTTCCTGGTGGTTCCACATGGACCCATGGCCCAACTGGGATCTAGCAGGAAAAGAGCCTTCAGTGTGGTGGCCCCCTTCCTATGGAATTCCCTGCCCCTGGAGGTCAGGCAGGTGCCAATGTTGTGTTGCTTCTTGTACTTCCTGAATGAAGACATTGTAATTTGGGGAGGCCTTCCTTGACTGACCAGCCACAGTTTATCAAAACTCAATTTGTCAGAATGCTGTTTTGTTTTAAAAAATATAAATTGTTTTAACATGTTTTTATTCTTTTATCCTGTCTGCTGTTCAGTGCTCCAAGACCTTTGGATGTGGAGCAGTATACAAATATTGTAAGTAAGTAAGTAAGTAAGTTGCGAAGAGAAAACTCCCTGGAAAAGACCCTGATGCTGGGAAAGACTGAAGGCAAAAGGAGAAGGGGACGGCAGAGGATGAGATGGCTAGATAGCATCACGGATGCAATGAATATGAACTTGAGCACGCTCCGGGAGAGAGCGCAGGACAGGAAGGCCTGGCGTGCTATGGTCCATGGGGTCACGAAGAGTCGGACACGACTGAACGACTGAACAACAACAACAAAGTAAGTAAGTAAGTAAGTAAGTAAGTAAATAAATAAATAAATAAATAAATGAGCTTGGCTTTATTGATTTGTTTTGCATTTAATTCTCTAGTGATGTATTACTTCCTATTGTTTTATTTCTTTATTGTTTCTTTATTCCCCACCCTTGTATGCATTTATAGTTCTTCCCTCATTTTCCTATGTAATTTGTTTATGTATTTATTTATAAAAAATGTTTTTATACTGCCTTTCAACCTTAACAAAGGCCCACAAGATGGTTTACAACAGTCAAATCTCAACACACTGAAAAACAGAGAGCACTGAAAATCAGAGTAAAACAGTTCAAACAAAAACAATAACTAGTAAAATTAAAATATAGTAAAAGCCAGGCTGAATAAAAGTGCCTTAACTGCGAGCCTAAAAGACAGCAGAGAAGGGGCTAATCTATTCTGCCTTGGGAGGGAATTCCACAATTGGGGTGCTGGCACTGAAAAGGCCCTGTTCCCCATCCAAACTAATCACACCTCTCTTAGCAGTGGAATGCTGAGCATTCCTCTGAAGATTACTGAAATGGATTGGCAGGTTCATGCAGGAGGAAACAGTCCTTCAAAGCTCCTGGTACCAAGCCATTTAGGGTCTTATAGATAATTACCAGCACCTTGACTTGAGCCTGGAAACGAACAGTAAGCCAGTATAATTTAAGCAAGACTGGTGTAATCCGGTCAGAAAAGTGGATGCCAGAGATTATTCTAGCCACAGCATTTTGAACCAGCTCTAGCTCCTGTCACATTTTTCAAGGGAAACCCTATGTAGAGTACGTTACAGTAATCTAACATGGATGTGACTAAGGCATGTATAGCTATGGTTAGATCTCCTATCTATGGTTAAATAGATTGCTTCACCCCTCCCTGCTAGAAAGAACACGCACCTCCAGCTGATAGTTCCTTGGGACTGCAGACTCTGGCCTCATCCATAGGCTAGAGAACCAAGGGCCACTGGTGGGCTGCACCTCCTGCCTCCCAGGATGAACATCATCACAGGGGGGAGACCAACCTGGTCCTATACATCGGTCATTGGTGTATTTGCTTTCCTTCCCCTCCTTCCTCCCTATCCCTTTTCCTTTTGTGTCGTGTCTTTTAGATTGTAAGCCCGAGGGCAGGGGCTGTCTTAATATTCATCTTTGTTAGCCACTTACAAAGCGTTTTTCAGCTGAAGAGTGGGGTAAAAACACCCTAAATAAATAAATAAATAAATAAATAAATAAAATTAGTCCAGCTGCTCCCCTTCCTGGAGCTACTTAAGACCTGTGTGCCATGAGGGAAAGCAGAAGAGAGAGCTTGTGCCATCAGTTCCTGAAAGGGCCATCAACTGCCTGAGAAGAAGACTATATTCTGATGTGTGTGGTTTTGCTAACATTTCTTTGTTTCGGTATTTACAAATGGTAAAATGCCTTGGTTGCCTTGGCAGAAAGGCAGTATAGAAATGTAATAAATAAGTAAATAAACAAACAAATTAAAATAAAATAAACTGGGCAACAGCACTCCAAGCCACAACACTGGAGAGCCAGTGTGGTTCAGTGGCTGGAGTGTTGGACTGGGAGTCTGGAGATCTGGGTTCTAGTCCCCAGTCAGCCATGGAAGCTCATTGGGTGACTTTGGGCCAGTCACAGACTCTCAGCCCAACCTATCTCACAGGTTCGTTGTTGTGAGGCTAAAATGTAGAGGAGGAGGATTATGTATAACGCCTTGGGTTCCTTAAGGAGGAAAAAAGGCAGGATATAAATGTGATAAATAAATAAACAGCCACCCAAGCATCCAGGGACAATGCTGGATCCAGGAGTACCTCCAAAATATGAACCTGGTCCTTCAGAGAGACTGTAACCTTGTCGAGAACAGGTTGTATGTCCAATCCTGTGTCAGTGTTTCAACTGACCAGTAGTGTCTGGATCTGATTTCTCTGGATTAAACTTCAGCTAGTTAGCCCACATCCAATCCAGCACTGAATCATTAGTTCAGGATCTCCACAGCCTCCTTGGCACCAGCTGTGAAGAAGAGACAGCATTGGGTGTCATCATCAAATTGATTCTGGCAGCCCTTCAAACAGAGGATTGTCCTCTGTAAGAATAGAACAGATGGCCACCCTATTATTAATAATAATATTAATAATAAAATTTCTATAACATCCAATAGCAGAAGCTCTCTGGGCAGTTTACAAAGATTAAAAACTTCAAAAATACAAAATACAGAGATTAAAAAGCATTTACATAAAAAACACATGAACAGACAATATACACAAAAGAGACATATATCTAAAACAACTTCAACAAACAATCTCAAAAGCAAACAACCATAACCATAAGACATTCCAGGATCAATTAAAACTTATCATATGCTGCCGAATGCCTCGGAGAAGAGAAAGGTCTTACCCTGGTGCCGAAAAGATAACAATGTCAGCACCAGGCAGGCTTTGTCAGGGAGACCACCATTCCATAATTTGGGGGTCACCACCAAAAAGGCCCTCTACCTTGCCACCATCTTCCGAGTTTCCCTCAGTCTAGACAGCCAGAGGAGGGTCTTAGATGTTGAGTGCAGTATATGAGTAGGTTCGCGTCGGGAAAGGCCTAGTGACCAAGGTCATTTCAGTCCCCAAACGTGGCCTCATCAGTCTCATCTAAGTAAGCCTAGCATTGAATTACCTCCACTACTATTTGCCTACTGCTCCTGTTGTGTGTATTGTATCTCAATGAACTGTTTAATTAGTTTCAGTTACAATTTTGAATATGTCATCCTTTTTACTGGCTCAGCTTAACCCACCAGGGTATAATTCTGAACCCAGATTTACAGATGGGGTGCAATATTCTACGCTTTCCATCATAACTTATTAAAAAGCCTTCAGGTCACTGTGAACTCAAAAAAATTGAACCATAAATAAACCAAAGGTAAAATTTTCATATTTTTTTAAATTTGAAAACACTTTTTAAAAAAGCTACTAAGAGCTAGATAATCAACATAATCAACTATAGTCACTGTAGATAATTAAGAAATTTCAAGAAATGACTTGATTAAATAAACTTGCATGAAGGCCCTAAAGAACAGCCAAGCAAACTTCACAAGCTAGATAGAACATAAACAGCAGAGCGGGGGGGGGGGGGGGATGGGCGACGAAGGCATGTAATTTACTTGGATTTGCATAATGCTACCGAGGAGGTCACACACAGGGGAGTGTTAATGAAAACAAGTAATTTTACACTGAAATGGAGAAACCTCTGGTGGATTAAAAACTGAGAAAAGAAACACAAGGGGGGATTAAGTGGTCTGTTGCCATGATGAAAAGATGTGAATATCTGGGTGCTCTGAATATTAGTGTTAGCCAATGAATTCAGTAATAATCTCAAGTATAAAATAGGAAAGAATGGGCTAAAATATGCTGATGACACAAAAATAATTTAGGTCAGGGAACGCTTTTGAGGGCTGAGGAATTCCAGAAGGATCTAATCAAACAAGGTGGTTGTGCAGTAGGATGGCAGAGATAAATTTTAATGAAGGTAAGACACAAGGCAAATGCTTATTAGGAGAAATCACTTCATTTTCAGCTGTTCAAAGAGACTGATTAGCCAGCATATCATAAAATAGTAGGATTGGAAGGGGCCTATAAGATCGTCGAGTCTAACCCCCTGCTCAGTGCAGGAATCTAATTATATCTCAGCATAACAGCTCATGTCTCTTGCTTCACAAACTTTACCAAAGAAAGAACTGACGAGGTTTTTTTTTAAAAAAATTGTAAGATGTATTTATCTCACACAAAGTGTAATGATGCCCACCTACAGCTGTACACAAATAGCCTCTCAAGATTCTCCACCCTATTTGTGGGCAGAGAAATTGGGGGACAATTTCACTGAATTTCTCCAAGGAGAGGAAAACTTTTCCAATAGTTTCTCACAGGTAGGGCTCACCACTGGCAGGGGTTTGTAGCACAGCTTCTTTCGTTTTTTTTCTAGGGATGGCGGAGAATTCCACCATGGATCTCAGTGAGGCTGAATGCCACTGCATTCGGCCCCCCAAAATCCATGGCAGAACGAAGCCCCCCTGCCCCACCACCCCGTGAAAGGCACGCGAAACGGAGCACCTACCTGGTGCTGTTCGCGCTGCTTTGCGAATGGCGGCCACGTCTGTGGCCGCAAACACTAATGCAGGGATGCCATTTGCATCCCTGCAGAGGCCGTGATAGGCTACAGAAGTATTTACATAGCCTATAATGGCAAAAAAAAAAAAAAAAATGGAACGCAAATGGCGGCCGCCGTAGCCGCCGCCATCATTTGCGTTCCCCCCTCTTTTTTTTTTTGCCATGATAGGCTACTTAAATATTTACGTAGCCTATCACGGTGAAAAAAAGGGATGCAAATGGCAGCGGCTACGGCGGCCGCCATTTGCGTCCCTGCACAGCCCAGCAGTGGCTGGATGTCACTGCGGGCGGCCCTGGCTGGCGGCTCCATGGAGTTGCCAAGGAGTGGAGCCAGCCGGCGAGGATTTCAGGGGGAGGGACAGAGCGCCTCCCCCCCACCGTGGATGTCACGAAATGAAACAGGTAAGTCGTTTCGTACATCCCTATTTTTTTCCTAAGGGTTTTTGGGGTTGCGCTGCCAATGCAAGCGGCAAAAACAGTAGTAGGGACTATTGGAATTTTGTTTTGGCTCGCAAAACATGCGAGCATGTCCCGTTCAAAGCTCTGAACATGACCATGTGCGTGACCATGTGTCCGCCCAAAATATTTGCAAATTGCATTTGTCTCGTTCCCAATTCCCAGTTCGATTTGCACAAATTGCCAGTTTGCCCATCCCTAAGCAGCAACTATGCTGGCGCTAAGCCCCTATTTTGTATCCTCCACAGTGCCCCATAGCTAGCATTTTCTTTCTCTGGGGGGAGTTGTGGGGAGGGGGAAAGGAAAGTCAAGCACCATTAAAAAAAATGGTGGAGAAAATTTGGAGAAGATTCCTCTAACTGGCATTTTATTTCTGGAGGGTGGGAGTAAGAAAAGAAAAATCACAGAGCTTTGCTGAGGAAAAATGTTCTCTGAGAGGGCATTTTATAGTTTATTTTGAATTACTTTTGGTGGTGTTTTTGAGCTTACCAAATCACAGCAAGATGGCCAAGGGTGCTACATGTGCTTACTGATCTGAAAAAGCCCTATGCGAGGAATTACCTCATGATGCCTTCCCCTGTGCATAATTGACATGTGGGAACCTAAGGAGGCTACAGGCTGCCAGAGAAATGATTGTACAATGAAAGAGAGGACAATCGCGTACACTCCTCAGCCACCTCATAAGTAAGGTAAGCACAATAACCCTGAACCCATCCCAAGAGGATTTCTCTAAAATTTTCTTCTCCTTTGAATTTGTTTTCTAAAGCAATTTCTTTTCGATGAAATTGAATGAGAACTGTTGAAAAAAATGCGGGAGAAATTTTAAGCACAGCACAAGTTTGTTCACATGGCAACTTTACTGGGCCTTGCAGGGACCTCTACCTTCTTGGAACAGCCCATGTGTCCCTAACCTAGTGGTTTTCCAACTTTATTCAAGGAATCCCTCCATTTTCTTGGAAGCTGGTTATTAGGGGTTCCTCGGTGAGAAGATTTGCAATGGTGGGACAGCTTCCCCAAAAGACAGCTTGCCCACACTCTCAATCTTCCTCTGCCATGTGCAGCCACAGGTTTGTTCTAAGATGGCTTCTCATTTCACACTGGGCAGTGACAGGGCCCAATCAGCCTGGCCAGTGCCCTGTGTATGCCTGTGAAGAGGCCCCAGAATCCTCAAGAACGCAAAGGGATTACATGGCAGATATGCAATGGTTCTGGAGCAGATAAATTCATGTGGAAACGGGTCCCTGCAGACAGGAAGTTTGAAAATAACTGTTCTAAATATATGAAGCCACCCCTATAACCATTCCATCTAGTTTTGTACTACAGCATTCCCAGCATTCATGACAATTGGTCATGCTGGCTGGGGCTGATGGGAACTGAAGTTCAAAACAACTGGAGGGCACAAGATTGGGAAGGCTCCTGTACTATGTACCACTGGGGGCTGGAAGCTCCGATGTCAGTGGGGCGGTGAATCTACTCCAGGTTTCAGTCAGCACCTCCAAGGTGCTATCCCAGAGCAGATTCACCACCCCACTGACATCGGAGCCACCAGCCTCCACTGCTATGTATTAAATTAGCATTTGCTCTCCAACGTCTCAGGCAGGGCTGGCCCTATCATTAGGTAGAGTGAGGCAACTGCCTCAGGTGGCAGATACTGGGGGAGGGGCAGCAATGGCAGTCCCCCAGCTATTCTACTCTCTTGGAGGACAAAGCTGTGTGTGCCTGACAGCCTGTCCTGCAACCCCTAAACTAACCTGCTTCCCTCAGGTGTGATGTAGGATCATATCCTGTTGTCAGTGTTGCAGTAAGGTTCAAGTGCCAGTCCAGTTGGTTTCTGTACCAGGAATGGAAGGGGGCACCATCTTGCCTTTGTCTCTCAGGCAGCAAAATAACTTGGGCTGGCCCTGGTCTCAGGCAGAGGTTTTTCTAGCCCTGCAACCTGAGCTCATTTTAAATGGAGATGCCAGCAATCAAACTCTGCTTCCTCTTCTCTTGCACAGTCCCTGACCCTTACTGCCTGTACCATGAGTAATTCCTATTCCCAACTTGTCTATTTCCCTGCTTCTCCACATTGCTGTTTCTGGATTTGATCCTGTCATGCCTCTACCCAAGATTTCATCTTGCTTTGCCTCTTGATCCTACCAAATTGACTTCCTGGGCCATTTCTGGAACCAGGACCTGTAGATCTGCTGGCTTTTCCTCATGCAGTGCAATCCTATATGTGTCTACTCAGAAGTAAGCCTCACTGAGTTCAACGGGACTTACTCCCCAGTAAATGTGTATAGGATTGCCCTACTAGCAACTTGGAAGTTTAGCCAAATCCAGATACATTCATGATACTTAAAGCTTATTTTTCTAAGCAAGGATTAAAATATTTATCTACACAATTTATACCCCACACCTTCACAATAAATATACATTCACAGGACAGCTAACAAAGGAGTAAAAACCAAAACTACTACTACGAATCTATTGTTATTATCATCAAACTAAAATAGCAACACTGTATTCAAATAGACAGTAAAACCCTAGAATCATAGAGTTGGAAGTGGCCATGTAGGCCATTGAGTCCAATCCCCTTCTCAGTGCAGGAGTCCAGTTTATTAAAGTCTCCCTGACAGACGGCTGTCCAGTCTCTGCTTGAATAGCTCCAGTGATGGGGAGCCCATCACCTCCCTAGGCAGATGGTTCCATTGTCTGACCGCTCTGACCATTAGGAGGTTTTTCCTGATGTTCAACCAAAATCTTCCTTTCTGTAACTGAAGCCCATTATTTCATGTACTTGAAAAGTGCCACCATGTCCCCCCTCAGTCTTCTCAAAGCTAAACATACCCAGTTCCTTCAATCTTTCCTCCTAAGACTTAGTTTCTAGTTCCCTGATCATCTTTGTTGCCCTTCTCTGAACTCATTCCAATTCTTCTGAATCCACCTTACGGCGTGGTGTCCAGAACTGAACATAGTATTCAAAATGAGGTCCGAGCAGCACAGAGTAGAATGGAATGACTACTTCCCATGATTTTGAAACTATACTTCTATTGATGCAACCTAAAACCGTGTTTGCCTTTTTTGCAGCCACGTCCCACTACTGACTCAAATTCAGTTTGCGATAGACTACAAGTCTAAGATCCCTTTCACACATTCTATTGCCAAGCTAAGCATCTTATACTTGCGCATGTTATTCTTTTTTCCTAAATGAAGAGCTTTGCACTTGACTCTGTTGAATTTCATTCTGTTATTTCCTGCCCAGTTTTCTGACCTATCGAAATAATTTTGTTTCTGTCTTCTAAGGTCTTAGCTAGCCCATCCAATTTTGTGTCATCTGTAAATTTGGTAAGCATTCCCCACCTCTTACGCCACGTCATTCATAAAAATGTTGAAGAGCGCAGGGCCCAGGATCAGACTCCATGACACCCCGCTCGATGCCTCCTCCAGTCTGATGAGCAACGATTGTTGGGCACTCTTGGAGTATGGCTCTCCAGCCAGCTGTGGATCCACCAAGTAGTCGTGCCATCCAGCCCAAACTTAACTAGCTTGCTAATCAGGGTGTCATGAGGCATGTTGTCACATGCCTTGCGGAAATCAAGATAAATTATGTCCACAGCATTTCTACCATCTATTAAGGAAGTTACCCAGTCAAAAAATGAAATAAGATTAGTCTGGTAGGATTTGTTCTTGACAAATCCATGCTGGCTTCCAGTGATCACTGCATTAGTGTCAAGGTGCCTATGATGGAGCGTTTTATAATCTGCTCTAAAGTCTTCCCAGGTATTGATGTCAGACTGACTGGTCTATAATTCCCTGGATCTACCTCCCCCTCCCCCCCCCACACACACCCTTTTTGAAGGCAGGGACAATATTTGCCCTCCTCCAGTTCTCCAGTACTTCACCCATTCTCCAGGATTTCTCAAAGATATTAGACAGAGGTTCTGAGAGTCCATCCTCTAGCTCCTTCAACTCTTCAGGATGCGATTCATCTGGACCTAGGGACTTGAATTCATTTAAGGTGCTTAGATATTCCCTGACCATTTCTCTGTCAACCTCAAGCTGCACTCTTACCCCTTCAGCCTGTTTGTCACATTTGCCAGATGGGACACAGATCCTCTTTTGGGAGAAGACTATGTTAAAATAGGAGTTTGGAAGTTCTGTCTTTTCTTTGCTTTAAGTTAAAAATGCTAACATTAGCAGTTCTTAAAAGCAAAAATGTTTTTGCTTGGGAAACAGAAATGCTTTTGCCTGGCACCTAAATTATATATAGTGGGCAGGGCCAAAGTGTGATTTTTACAGAATGAACAAAAAATAAAAGTTGCCACTCAGAAAAGCACAACACAATCCTTTGCATGTTGTTCAAAAGTAAGCCTGAAGCCAAAAATAAAAGCATTCCAAAAAGCCAAGCCAAAAATAAAAGTTGGCACTATGAAAAGCACAGCACAATCTTTAGCATGTCTACTCAGAAGTAAACCCCAAGCCAAACAGGAAAGCATTCCAAAAAGCCAAGCACAGCACAATCCTGTGCCCCTGCCTAAGCCCCCACTCCATTCATACACACACACACACACATCCATACCAGCTCTCCCCCCCCCCCCGCTCAGCTGATCTATACCTATCAGCTAAAGGGGGTATTTCTCAGCCCCCACGCCCTCAACTAACCTATGCAGATTAGCCGAAGGGTGGGGTTTGCACAGGGTGGGGAGGTTTAAATCCATCCAACCAGTGTGCCATAAAAAAACGGACCCCTTCCCCTCCTCAGCTGTTCAGTGCCAATCAGCTGAGGAGTGGAGAAGGCCTGATTTACATCCTCATCCTGGTGCACTGTAGGGAGAGGTTTAAGCCTCCCTGCCCAGTGTACCACAATGCGGTTGAAAATGTCTGACTGAGCTGCAGCCTTGGGAAGCACTCCTAACGGCTATGGCTCTTTTTGGAACTGGCTATGCTCCACTCTTGCCTGTCTTGACTGGGGAAGTGGGGGGCAGTTGAGGTAAGCAGGGCCTCGCCCTTGAAGAGGGCTGCTTGAGGCTGTGGCTCAGTTGGGAGTCACTCGCTTGCCCCCTCTCTCTTCTTTGAGGTAGTGGGTCTTTGGTAACAGGCTTCACATCAGGCCTTTATGGGGGAAGGCATGGCAGGACAAATTTTGCCTGTGGGCGGAAGGTTCCCCATGCATGTTCTACCCCAAATACCCCAATTCCCTTTCCATATTGTTGGAAACTGCTATTTTATTTCTGTATCCAGCTGTTATGGGGAGAAAATTGTTTCAATCCCTGATGATAGGGGCTAGCCTTTGTGGGTCTATAATTTGGGTCACTGGCTCCAGAGGCCTCATCCTTCCAAAACTAAATGTGTAGGCTTCCGCTGAGATGACAACCTCATTGCTAAGTTTCCCACTATGTCTTCCAGGTAGGGATGTATGGATTGTGCAAAATCCATTCCGTCTGTGTTCCGTGGATTGTCAGGCACCTTTTGTTATATCGTCTGCCCATGATGGAATCAGACTTTTTTGTTTCCAAATTTGCACAAATGTGCATTTGAGCAAATTTGCACATGCAAAAATGTGCAAATTCCCCCCAAAAGCACATTTTCATGCTTTAGCCTGGGGGGGAATGCGCATATTTGGCCAGGGTTTTTTAGTTTGCATATTTTTCAATGACATAATTTGCGCAAAATTCAGGAGAGTTAGAAAACCAGTCCTCAAGTCCATGGAAGCCGCATGACAGGGGAGAAGCTGGTCTGCTGCAGAATCCATGAGTTGGATTCATGAAAATCCAAAACCATTTGGTTCTGTTGCGGATTTCTCCAACATCCCTACTTGCAGGGAAGGCATACTGGAAAATCTTAGCAATAAGATAATGCTCTCTGATTCCATATTGCTGTTCCATCCATAATCTTGAAAAGTCCAAATCTGAATCTATCCATAGCAGTTCGCATACCATTCTCATACTGTTATCATAACCACTGGTACACATGACACCAATGAGCACTAATAGTTATGATAACGGTAGAACTGCTATGTGTAGATTCAGCCCAAGGAAAGGTTGGACAAAACATTAGTGGTTTGGGAAGAGGAATTTCAGTTACCTAATCTTCCCCTCTTGGTGGCCTAAAAACTTACA
Source organism: Heloderma suspectum (assembly GCF_057233095.1). NCBI lineage: Eukaryota > Metazoa > Chordata > Lepidosauria > Squamata > Helodermatidae > Heloderma > Heloderma suspectum. The sequence goes on along the minus strand of NC_139460.1, from coordinate 37,634,734 downwards.
TACAGTGGCCATGTGTCCTCCTTTACAGAAGGCCGTCCTTTGTTGAAAGGGCTGCCAGAGAACTATCCTTTATTTTGAAGGCATCCTCCATTTGAAGGGCTGTCCAGTCCATTATAAAGATAAAGAAACATCAGAATGAAGAGCTGAGTCTTCAAGATCACAGCAGACTGAGCAAAGCACACAGGCCCCCTGGTCACAGTGTTCCATGAGCAATGTATTTTTATGTAAAGTATAATAATTATTTCTAAATTTACATCTATACATATAAATTAGCATATGGACATGTTATGCAAATCAGCATCTTCTTTTGCCCTTTTTTTCGGTGATGTGTGTCTTCAGTTGTGGTGATTCATAAATGGCCACCCTAGGTGTAACTTACTTTTGAGTAAAGATGGATAGCATTGGGCTGTTAATCAAGATTTTTGCCATTTTAAACTGAATGCAATTTGGCATTCACTAAACCTCATCGGTTTACTCAGCTCTTTGCCATATAGCCATCAGCTAAGGTAATACTTCAGATCTATTTACCATATATTTTTAAAGTTTTTAAGAACACAAGGCTGAAGTAAAATTGGATTATGTTTGCATAACTGTAGGCAGAATTTTAACTGGAACAGATTGGGGAAGAAAGATGAAAGCTTTCTGAAACATCTACTTCATAATGAATATATACATGCCACTTGCATTTCTTCAGCTGATTTTTGTTCTTGCTGTCTGCAGAAGCATTTTCAACCTTTAATTAAAATAAAGGCACAACTTAAAACAGAGTGTATATTAGAATTCCAAGGATTTCATACATAAAAATTGCATGACAGCTGTAGTCACTGTCATTATTTTAGTCTCTTATTCTTAGCTCAGAAGCATCATGCTGCTAGGTGGCAACTCTTAGTGCTTCATAAGCATTTTCTTTCTAGTTAAGCATGTAACTAGGAAGTAATCTTCCTAGTAGTCTGTATATAAACATACTGCAGAAGAAGAATAAAAAATTATTACCAGGCGAGCGAACTTGGTTACAGGCCAGGAAGAAACCTACGAACGAATGTGTAGGTAAGAAACAGAATGAATAAGACCAATCAACAGATTTCTTTTCTAAAATAGGCTTTATTTGGCAGACTCACAGAATCAGGAGGGAGAAAATCTGATTTAATCTGTACTTTGGCACCATCTCTATATGTATTTCAGTGCATGTACAGCGAGGGGGTCGCACTGCCCCTGAAGAATGAAAGGCACAGTTTGGAGGTGCTCCACCTGGATCCATCATTGTCCCTTGAGGCACAGGTGCCTAGGAGCACCTTTGATCAGTTTTGGCTGATATAACAGCTACAACCCCACCTGAACAGAGGCAGCCTGGCAGGGCCAGCCCTAGGATAAATAGCACCCTGGGCGAGGAGTGCGTTTGGTACCACCCGCCTCCTGGTCAGCTTTGCAGGGCCACTGAGAGGGTTTGTGAGGCCTGGTGCAGGTGTGATGTTGGGGGCCCTGGTGCTGCCCCCAACAAGGACACATCTGTTACAAAACTGGGGGCCACCCGCAAGAATTCTTGCATGCATGGACTACATCTGAGAATTCTTGCCTACAGCTCCTCCTTGCCTGCTTGAAAAAACACATTCTGAGCCATGACAGTGCATTATGCAACACAGCAGAACTATCACAGGTTTTACTTTTAATATTTTCTGTTTTATAGCAGTTCCTGTCCTTTGGTAAGCATTCTTTATTTTAAAATGTCCATTATTTTTATCTTTAAAAATAATAAAGAAAAGTTATAAATAAAAAATGTATCCAGCTGACCTCTTACGGCTTATGGCTTTATTTTATTACCATTACTACTACTACTACTACTACTACTACTACTATTACTATATTACTGTATTACTAAATAGAGAGCCAGCGTGGTGTAGTGGCTAGAGTTTTGCACTGGGAGTCAAGAGATCCAGGTTCTAATCCTCACTCAGCCATGGAAGCTCACTAGGTGACTTTGGGCCAGTCACAGACTCTCAGCCCAACCCACCTCACAGGGTTGTTGTTATGAGGCAAAAATGGAGAGGAGGAGGACTATGTATGCCACCTTGGGTTCCTTAAGGAGGAAAAAAGGTGGGATATAAATGTAATCAATCAATCAATCAATCAATATACAGTGCTTATAGTGTTTACAGTATTTGAAGTGCTAAGTGCTCGGGAAGTTGCCTCAAAGAAAAGCCGCGTTCCACTGATCTTTACCTAGCACAAATGACATCAAAATGGAAACTGAAAAAGAAACATACTTTAAATCTAACTGAAGGAAGATCGTTTTTGTAGTTAGTACCCAAACAACCTGTAGAACCTTGAAAGAAAGGTTACAGGCCTTTGCTTTTTGCCACCCTAACTCACTGCAGACAGTACACTGAAAGAAACACAGCTAGTAAGCTCAGCTTGGTGCCCCCTCTGCTCAGCTCAGCCGCCCTCTCAGCTCAGCACCATGGATACCGCCCAGCTCTACCACCCCTAAGGCCAGACTTGCAGCCTAACAACACTTATCTATGCTCTGGTAATCTCCCAGTTCATTTACGACAATGTGTTGTACGTGGGTCTGCCTTTGGAAATGGATTAGAAACTTCAGTTTCAGTTTCAAAACAGAGTTGCTATGTTACAAAGCCCTAAACAGCTTGGGGCCAGAGACTTTAAAGCAGGGGTACAGAACCCCAGGGCCAGGGCCAAATTTGGCCCAATCCACCCCCGCCCCCAGGTTCCCCAGAAAGCCATGTCCCCTGCCCCCTTGTCCCCCAACTACCAATTGCTGGGTGGTTTCCCAGCTTCTTTTGCATTTCCCCCCCATTCTAAAAGGTTGAAATGCCTCTCCTAAGGCTTAGTTACTGACAGTAAGAGCTGTAAGCTACAATACGCTGGCCCTTTCCCTTCTGCTGTGCCCACCACTGGAATGCAGCCTGCAAGAGCTTCTCCAAAATGGAATTTGGCGCTCAGGCTGAAAGAGGTTCAACACCCCTGATCTAACGTGGCGGTGGGGAAACTGCAGCCTTTGCCAGCTGCCAGTGCAATGTGCTGTGGGTGCCCTGCTCTCTCCCAATTCTCTGCCCCAGGAGGTGGCTGCCACCACCAGCTCATTCTGCAGGAAAACAGGTAGTGCAGGGACGTTTTGCACTGCTGCTCATTTATAGTGCAATCCTATTTGTGTGTGGTTGGAAGTAAGCAACGCTGAGTTCAATGGGGCTTACTCCTGGGTATGTGTGCACAGGGTTGCAGCCTCAGTCTCTAAGAATGTGAATCCATTGGTGGGAACAAATTAATAAATGCAGTTTTTTCCCCAAAGAGAAGATTGCAATTCCGGGAATGCAGCATAATCCAAGCAAAAGAAGGTGTTTAGTGAATAATGAACTAGCTTGTCCTATGTTATTATTATTAGTGCTAAGCTGCCATCAGCCAGTACAACTGTGCCCCATAGCAACATCCTGTCATCAGACCTTCAAATGAAATTATACAAGTAAAAAGGATTAGGTCTCTTGCAATATTAACATCTTTCACAGGCATTTACTTGATTACAATCAGTGCTACCTGATTACAGAAATGGTGCTGGAAAACAGGCATCAGTAAAAGAAAAAGGTCTTTGCAAGCTATCCAATTAGTCCCTCTAATAGTGAACTCAAGTGGTAGACATGATAGAGGTGTACAAAATTATGTACAGTGTGGAGAATATGGATAGGGAGACATTTTTCTCCCTCTCTCATAATACTAGAACATGGGGTCATCCCATGAAGCTGATTGGTGGGAGATTCAGGACAGATAAAAGGAAGAACTTCTTTATACAGTGCAAGAGCTTTATACAGTAGCGATGCCCACCCATTTGGATTACTTTAAAAGGGGGTTAGACAAATTCAAGGAGGGGAAGGCTATCAATGGCTACTAGTCCTAATGGCTCTATGCTACCTCCAGTATCAGAAGCAATATGCCTATGTACACCAGTTGTTGGGGAACATGGGCAGGAGAGTGCTGTTGCACTCATGTCCTGCTATCAGCTGGTTGGCCACTGTGCCAACAGAATGCTGGACTAGAAGAACCCTTGGTGTGATCCAGCATGGCTCTTATCTTCTTATGTTCTTATGGTTAGTGCCAACAGGATTAGAGCTAAAACAGGGCCATTGAGAAATACGAAGGAAGAACAGCATGCTTGGAGGAACCCTGAGGCTTGCACAAGCATATAAAAATTATTTGAAGCCCCAAGGGGGCAGACCCCCCCCCAAAAAAACCCTGCTCAGTGAGGACTGAGCACGCTTAGTAGCCACAGAAAGAAAGAAGTAGATCATAAAAACACGAACCTACATTTTGTAGGTTCCTACATCAGTTAGGGAAATGGATACAGGGAGGATACTTATTGATGGGAATCCCTACTCTCTTGGATAGTGTAGGGTTTGAACCTCTTGTACCCAGAAGTTGTTTCTCTTCCTCTTTGATAACTTGTGGGAAGGCCACGCAAAATGCTTTCAAGAGCCCCTGGACTAGCAGGAGTTGACCTCCTCTGCTCGTGAAGGGCATCCCGGCATTTCACTGTCCTTTGTTTCTAATGGGGGTTCAGCATTTTTATACTGGCGTACCTTATAGGCATGTTAACTTATCCACCTGATTAAGCCATCTCCAATGACTTCATCAGGCCATATTGCAAGAGAGGCCAGCATTTTGCTTTACCTCCTGATTTCCTGTGCCAGTCTCTTGACATAAGCACCATATCAGATTTCAAGGAGGGGAGGATATTCTGTGGATGGGAATGGGGGGCAAATTTCACAATGTTTCAGGACCTGCTCTTGGGACATATAATCAATATTAAAATTGCCCCCCCCCCGCAATATATTTCAAGGACATTTGTGTTGTTAGATGCATATAACTTTGCTATCATTATTCTGGAGCATCACAAATAGTTATAGCAAAATTATCAACACATATCAAACACTTAGTACCCACCCCCCTTTTTCTTAAATCCAATCTGTGTCTTTGATATGCATACCTAGCACACAGGCATGTTTAATTATTAATAACAATCATGTCTTTGTGTAGAGAAAGAGTGAGCTGGTCATAGATGGAATACTTGAAAATGTTTATTAGTTATGATTAAAGGCGCAATCCTATGCAAGTTTAGACAGAAAATTGCCCTACAACTCCCAGCATGCCCCAGCCAGCCATGCTGGCTGGGGCATGCTGGGAGTTGTAGGACTTTTTCCTGTTTAAACTTTAAAAGCTGTATAACCTGCCTTTCCCCAAAACAGGCTACCACGGTGGGATTAACTCAGTTAAATAGACCATAGGCTATTGGACCTATTGGGTAGCATCCCCTCCTCTCTGTTGGATACTGCCTGATGTCTCCTCCTCCATGCCCCCCCCCCGTCCAAACTCTGTCCCTGAAGTACCTACTTAGGGTTGCTGACCATTATCCATGATGTTAGTCCTTGAGGTATGACTTGTACATTAGTCTGGCAGCAACCCAAGTCATGTCAGTGCTAATATCTACCTCCTATCTCAAACATTGCAGTAGCTGAGTAATCTCGGTTAGTTCAGCCATGATCTATCAGTGATTTTTCATTCGCATAGTAACCTGGAACCAAACTGGCTCTAGTTCTTTGACCTGTATGCTACCGTTTCATCGTCTTACATATTTTAGGATGCAATCCTAACAAGTCTTTTTCTGTCTAAACATACATAGAATTGCTCCCTAGAGGACTATTTAGGAATAAGCATCTAAGAGCACATTCCTATACCCTTAAGCTCTACTGACTTCAATAGGGCTTACTTCCAGGTAAGTGTCTATAGGATTGCAGCTTAATTGCACTATTTATGAACTGAAGATGTCTATCACCAGAGAGCTGTAAAAACAAAGAAAAACTAGCAGTTACCTGTAAAAAGTAAGACCGTCTAGTTTCTTTGCTAAATTGCTGTGAAGAGCAACAAAGTACGTAGCAAAATAACCCAAGCCAGTAAATGTTACATTTCTGCTTAATATAGTCATTGTAATGCATTTAAGAATGACTTTTATCTTTAAAAAAAAAAAAAAAACATTGAGAGGCTGCTTTCTTGCACTTGTTTCTATTGCCACAAATACTTACAAGACATGCCAATGAAAACCTTCACATTTCAAGCAAAATCCACATCTGAACAAGACATTTTGCCTCAACATTAGAGAATTTATTATCAGCTTAATTCTGTGAGCATTAAAAAGAGAAAATAGAGAGTGCTCATATCAAAGGCAAACTCAGAGAGTGCAAGCCTTTTCAAAGCAATAAGCTTTTCTTAACCTCCGCTTCTCCTGTTGTGGGAACTGCCAGTAACTCAATAATAAGAATATAACTGGGTCAATAAAATGGGGTCATCCTTCACTAGTAAGCCTCACAAAATAAATTGTAAAGCGATTACTGCTACTTTGGGATGGGATTCAATTTAGTTTAAGATTATGATCATAATTCAAGAGTGTTTTCTTTGTTTTCTTTTGTGCTATGTGAAAAACTTGTGGTTTGAAAAATATGTCTCCTGGAATTCAGATCATGAGATACTATCATTCTTCTCTACCATGATACTTTAATAATATCTCTGCAACCTCCAGCACAAAAGTCACTAAGGCCCCTTATACACAACAAATTATATCAATGTAGTTACTTGAACACCTCCGGAGTTATATGACTGTAGGTCACACACTGACTGTAGTTAGTATATCAACATTAATAGCTACTATCAGGCAAAACGAAGTTAACAAGAGCTGTGACTGACATCGTTTCAGTAAAGAACCTTTTGGACTGTGCCTACAGACTCCCTTCATTAAGCTGAACACTAACCAAACAGTTACAGATACTCATTTTACATTCTGAACCAGATAAGAACTTATTTTAGGGAACTGATGGTTAACTTATAAGCATCACAAGCTGAACAAATTCATATCCCAAATAAGGGAATTACAAACTGACAGGTGTATTTAGTTCTAGCAGTTGAATCTGACTGCACAGGTCTGTAAATGGCACCCAACTAGGGGCAGAAAATGGAAGAATGTAATATTCTCTCTGCTGCACAGTAATTAAGGAAAACTGTTTTTTGCAGATCATGCAGTTCATGCTGGGAAGCTTCTCCTTTAACCTTCTATCTTTTGAATATTTTAAATTGCATTTTATATGATTAAACAGTACAGACTTTCTGTAGAATTCAACTGTAATCTGACAAACAGGCTATATGCCTTATTAATACAGATTAACTCTGCCCATACATCCCGAATTAGGACCAGTAAATTGATGTTCACTGTAGTTTAAAGAAAATGTAGATCAAAGACAGTCACATGTAAAATGAATATTTCAAAACCTTGCATCCACCAACCAAAGGTCTGGGAGGTCAAGTGTCAAAACTCTTACAAATGTACTTCGAGGTAAAAGTTCAAACCATCAATGTAAGTAGGCATCTGTTGTGTCAAATGAAAAGAAGAAACAAAGCCACAAGGCATGGAAGACACACTGCGGATAAATGGCAAAGCCATCTGTCATATAAGGTGCACTGTGAGAGTAAGTGTTGAAGAAACAACAAACCAGAGCAACTTGCAGAGTGTGGATAGCTGCCCAGGGAGACTAAATAAATTGATGGATGTACCAATAGGGTGACCATTTATGAATAACCACACAAAAAAAGGGTAAAAGGAGGACAAGAATTTGCATAAACTGTGCATATTTTATGCATCTATATATGTATGTATAGATGCAAATTTAGAAATAATTATTATTATAATTTAAATAGAAATACAGTACACCTCACCATAGTGTGGAAGACTGTGACCAAGTGACAGCCAATTTTGGCCGTCTAGCCACGGGAAGGTGGAGCAGGGGAGGAGGCTGCTGGATGGCACGTAGGATGTGTCATATCAGCATTTCTGCCTTCCCTGACCTGGAACGCCCCCCGGTACGCCCTGTTTTGGCCACTCCATGCTCCTCTTCCAAGCGCAGAGCATGGGCCGTGCTCTGCGAGGCAGCATGGGGGGGGGAGGTCGGTTCTCTGGGAACCGACTTTGGAGCACGGGCTCTGAGGTCAGTTCCCAGAAACCCACATATCCTATGGCCGTCTAGCCACTGACTAGCAGCCATAGGATTGCTCCCTAAAATGCTTTACTTTTAATATACTCCCTCTTTCTCTGTATACAAGGCCAATGAAATACCTTTGACAAATTGCTAACAGTGCAATCTGATACATGTTGACTCAGAAGTGAGACCCACTGAGTTCAATGGACTTACTCCCAAGTAAGAGTCTTATTTTTTTCCTGTTTTTTAAAATATACACACATAGATTTGTATATATCCAGAGCACTACATACATGTGAAAATGCAACTTTCTAGCAATTATACATAAAATCTTCAACAAAAGCGGACCAGATATCCAAATAAGTATCCATTTGACAGTCTCCACCTGTTCAAATCCCCTTCATGGATCACTGCCTTGTTGTGGCGAAGAGGCTTGCGTAACTCAGTGAAGCCATAAGCTATGCCGTGCAGGGCCACCCAAGACGGACAGGTCATGGCAGAGAGTTCTGACAAAATGTGGTCCACTGGAGAAGGAAATGGCAACCCACTCCAGTGTTCTTGCCAAGAAAACCCCATGGAACGTATCACAAGGCTAAAAGAGATGACGCCGGAAGATGAGCCCCTCAGGTCGGAAGGTGTCCAATATGCTACTGGGGAAGAGCAGAGGGTATTTCCAAGTAGCGCCAGAAAGAGTGAAGCGGCTGGGCCAAACCCGAAAGGACACTCAGCTGTGGATGTGTCTGGTGGTGAAAAGAAAATCCGATGCTGTAAAGAACAATATTGTTTAGGAACCTGGAATGTCAGATCAATGAATCAAGGTAAGCTGGAGGTGGTCAAACATGAGATGGCAAGACTGAACATCGACATCTTGGGAAGCAGCGAACTAAAATGGACAGGCATGGGCGAATTTAATTCAGGTGACCATCATATCTACTATTGTGGGCAAGAATCCCTTAGAAGAAATGGAGTAGCACTCATAGTCAACAAAAGGGTGGGAAAAGCAGTACTGGGGTACAATCTTAAAAATGATAGAATGATCTCAGTACGAATCCAAGGCAAACCATTCAACATCACAGTAATTCAAGTCTATGCCCCAACCACTGAGGCCGAAGAAGCTGAGGTTGATCGGTTCTATGAAGACCTACAACACCTTCTAGAACTAACACCAAAAAAAGATGTCCTCTTCATCATAGGGGATTGGAATGCTAAAGTAGGAAGTCAAGAAATCACCGGGATAACAGGCAGGCATGGCCTTGGTGTACAAAATGAAGCAGGACAAAAGCTAATAGAGTTTTGCCAAGAGAACATGCTGATCATAGCAAACACTCTTTTCCAATAGCACAAGAGGCGACTCTACACATGGACATCACCAGATGGTCAATATCGAAATCAGATTGATTATGTCCTTTGCAGCCAAAGATGGAGAAGCTCCATACGGTCAGTAAAAACAAGACCTGGAGCTGACTGTGGCTCAGATCATGAGCTGCTTCTTGCAAAATTTCGGCTTAAATTGAAGAACATCGGGAAAACCACTAAACCGTTCAGGTATGACCTAAATCATATCCCTGATGAATATACAGTGGAGGTGAGGAATAGATTTCAGGGATTAGACCTGATAGACAGAGTGCCTGAGGAACTATGGACGGAGGTCCGTAACATTGTTCAGGAGGCAGCAACGAAATCCATCCCAAAGAAAAAGAAATGCAAGAAAGCAAAGTGGCTGTCTGATGAGGCTTTACAAGTAGCTCATGAAAGAAGGGAAGCGAAAAGCAAGGGAGAAAGGGGAAGATATACCCAACTGAATGCAGAGTTCCAGAGAATAGCAAGGAGAGACAAGAAGGCCTTCTTAAATGAACAATGCAAAGAAATCGAGGAAAACAACAGAATGGGAAAGACTAGAGATCTCTTCAAGAAAATTGGAGATCTCAAGGGTAAGTTTTGTGCAAAGACGGGCATGATAAAGGACAAAGAAGGCAGGGACCTAACAGAAGCAGATGAGATTAAGAAGAGGTGGCAAGAATACACAGAAGAACTATACAGGAAAGATCTGAATGTCCCTGATAGCCATGATAGTGCGGTCACTGAACTTGAGCCGGACATCCTAGAGAGTGAAGTCAAGTGGGCCTTAGGAAGCATTAGTAACAACAAAGCTAGCGGAGATGACAGTATTCCAGCCGAGCTATTTAAAATCCTAAAAGATGATGCTGTTAAAGTGCTGCATTCAATATGTCAACAAATCTGGAACACTCAACAGAGGCCACAAGACTGGAAAAGGTCAGTTTACATTCCAATTCCAAAGAAGGGCAACGCCAAAGAGTGTTCAAACTACCGCACAATTGCGCTCATTTCACATGCCAGCAAGGTGATGCTCAAAATCCTACAAGCTAGGCTTCAGCAGTATGCGAACCAAGAACTACCGGAAGTACAAGCTGGGTTTCGAAGAGGCAGAGGAACTAGAGATCAAATCGCCAACATTCGCTGCATCATGGAGAAAGCAAGAGAATTCCAGAAAAGCATCTATTTCTGCTTCATTGACTACGCTAAAGCCTTTGATTGTGTGGATCACAACAAACTGGCAAATTCTTAAAGTGATGGGAGTACCAGACCACCTTACCTGTCTCCTGAGAAACCTGTACGAGGGTCAAGAAGCAGACATGGAACAACCGATTGGTTCAAAATTGGGAAAGGAGTACGACAAGGCTGCATATTGTCACCCTGCTTATTTAACTTATATGCAGAGTACATCATGAGAAATGCCGGGTTGGATGAATCAGAGGTCAGAATTAAGATTGCTGGGAGAATTATCAACAACCTCCGATATGCAGACGATACCACCCTAATGGCAGAAAGCGAAGAGGATCTCAAGAGCCTCTTGTTGAGGGTGAAAGAGGAGAGTGCAAAAGCTGGTTTGAAACTCAACATTAAAAAAACTAAGATAATGGCATCTGGCCCCATCACTTCCTGGCATATAGAAGGGGAAGAAATGGAAGCAGTGACAGATTTTACTTTCTTGGGCTCCAAGATCACCGCAGACGGTGACTGTAGCCATGAAATTAAAAGACGCTTGCTCCTTGGGAGGAAAGCTATGGCCAACCTAGACAGCATAGTAAGAAGCAGAAACATCACCTTGCCGACAAAGGTCCGTCTAATCAAAGCTATGGTTTTCCCAGTAGTAATGTATGGCTGTGAGAGCTGGACTATAAGGAAGGCTGAGCGCCGAAGAATTGATGCCTTCGAACTGTGGTGCTGGAGAAGACTCTTACGAGTCCCCTGGACTGCAAGGAGGTCAAATCAGTCCATCCTCAAGGAAATCAACCCTGAGTGCTCATTGGAAGGACAGATAATGAAGCTGAAGCTCCAATATTTTGGCCACCTAATGCGAAGAGAAAACTCCCTGGAAAAGACCCTGATGCTGGGAAAGACTGAAGGCAAAAGGAGAAGGGGACAGCAGAGGATGAGATGGCTAGATAGCATCACGGATGCAATGAATATGAACTTGAGCACGCTCCGGGAGAGAGCGCAGGACAGGAAGGCCTGGCGTGCTATGGTCCATGGGGTCACGAAGAGTCGGACACGACTGAACGACTGAACAACAACAACAACAACAACAACCTGTTCAAATATTGAAAGTGATGTAAGGTCCTCAATCCATTGCATTACAGGAAGTGAGCATTTATCCTTCCAGTGTTGCAGTCTTTTGGCTATCAATAGTAAAAGAAGATTGCAGTCTGATTGTTCAAAGCCATTGACAGCATTAAGAGAAATGCATTCAGGTTTGAAACTGTTGAATGAGATCATATTTGCAGCACAAATGGGGAGCTGCAATTCCCATCATCCCTTGCTATTGGCTATGCTATCTAGGGCTGATAGGAGTTGCAATCCAGCAGCATCTGGAGGGCTACATGTTCCCCAGCTCTGATTTACAGCATCATCATGCTCATAGCATTTCACAGAGTTTGAAAAAGGGAAAAGACCGGTCCCTGCCCTCAAAAAGATTACAGTCTGGAGGTTGACAGTGGGGATGAGAGACGAAGAAGACAAAGGGAGGGGAGGGGAGAGAGAGACAAAGGGAGCAAGGGAGCCTCCCATACAACAGTGTATTCAGAGCAGTCTTGAATTATAGCAAGGACCTGTGCACAAAACCATCTTTCTTAATAAAACATGGTGGCTGGCAGTGGATTTTCTTTAACAGCTAAAGAGTGACTGAAGCAACAAGCAGCTGTGACACATGTACTGAATCCCAAAGGCACTCCGGGCTTCGCAGAAAGGAATGGATATTTTTTTTAGCAGGAGTTTGAAGCTGCCATAGATCTAGGTCTGTGGCTGTAAGGGAAGAAAAATGTGTTGGTCCACAAAGCACACGCCAATCAGAATGGCTATGCTCAGTACAATGAAGCTGATGAATGGCCACCCTAGAGAGGTCTAATCAATGTGGCAGAGCTTAAGAATCAACTTGGTGGCTAGGTGCTGCTGTAGAAGCTGTATTACATACACAACTGCAGAAGGCAGCTGCCCAGATATTGGCGCCCAAGTTACTTGAAGGACTGCCTTCTCCTGTACCAGCTTGCCCATACTCTGAGGCCATAGAGACCCTTTGCACTTGCCCACTGCCAAGGGCAATTAGGCTGGTGAGTACTAGTGAGGGGGTCTTTTCAGTGGTGGCCCCACACTTTTGGAATTGGCTTCCATCAGGGATTCATCAGGTGCCTTCCTTGCAGGTCTTCAGGAAGGCTCTGAAGACCCACTTGTTTTCACTGGCCTTTGTATAATCTGTCGGCTGCAGGTTTTATTGGTGTTATCGGCTTTTATAGTCTTTTATTATACATTTATTTATTGCCTATTTGTATTTGCATACTTTTGTGCTTTTTTAAAAATCCTGTACACCACCTTGAGAGGGCTCTACCCTTAAGGGAAGTTTAAAATCATTTAAAATAAATAAGCAAAATAAAGCGACCAGGGGCTAAAGAACTTGGCCCTATGGAGTAGAGCATGGGAAGATATACTATTTATTATTGGGGAGCTTTATCGCACTTGAAAGTGATGTTGCCTTATTTCTGGTGGGACCGGGAGCTGAGAATTTAAAGCACTGAGTGAAGTACCTTGGGAGGGAACTTTTTAAAGAGGATGAAGAGTGTATGGGATAGCACAGCCTTCCCCAAACTGGTACCCTCCAGATGGTTTAGACTACAACTCCCAGGATTCCTGACCATTGGCCATGATAGCTGGGGCAGATGGAAGTTGAAGTCCAAAACATCTGAAGGGCACAAGGTTAGAGAAGGCTGGTATAATGTGTAACTTATGAGCAAGAGAGAGGAGGGGGTTGTTTCTTGGTGAAAGGGGGAAGCTTCTGGTTGAAGTTACCCCCGTGAGAGAAGAGAGGCTCTTCAAATGCTCAGTGTCTGATAGTTGCCATGGTGAGTGAGGAAGAGGAGTGTAATGCTTATGGAGAGATGTGTATGTAAATGTCACCTAAGAATGTGCAAGTTGACCCAGACCAGCGCTGGACTACTCGTCTTTGCACAAGTCTCTGCATGAGAGACCTGAATGAGAGCTATTCAGAATCTTGGGAACTGTCCTGTGAGATCCACTCTTGTCACCTATCCTGTTCAATATTTAAAAGAAGTGGGAAAGAGGTACCATCAGATAGCAATGACCCTCAACTCTACATTTTGTTATGAAGTGAAGTTCAAAACCTTTTCTTCATTCTCTTATCGCATTCACTCTTTATCTCAAAACACCCTTTCTGAGTTAGGTCATCAGTAATCCAATTTCAAGCTTTAAGGTATATTAACTTGAGGACAAACTGCACATTATACTGGCGGATCCATTATTGATCTCTCAATTATTAAAAAAACCCTAAATATAGCTGAAGGATTGTTAATTCGATTGAAGAAATATGTGTGTGGTAGTGTTTAACCCTTCCCACAGCATATAGGTCAGGGGTAGGTAAGCTGTGGGCACATTCTGTGGGAGATTTGAGAAACTGTCCCAGGCACAACTATAAAACGGCTGCCATGGGTGGGCATGGCTTGTCACAAAGGACAAATAACCCACCCAAAGGCATTCATGGGGAATTAAAATGGGAGCAGCTAGAGGCTCCCATTCTTTGCTTTCAATAAGAAAATATAAAAATATTTTCAATAAAAACTGGGGAGAGTAGGGTTTCACAGTAGGCACCAAGGATGGTGTCCTGGGTTACATATGTGCCTGCAGTCTCCATTTCATTTTCAGTTCATTTATTATATTTCTATACCACCGCATATCCATTAAAAATACATTATAGCCAAATTTGCGCAAATTACAGACAAATTTGTGCAACTTACATTAATGAACCATCAGATAAAGAACCACCAGAAGGAAGACCTGGATCTTGAAGTTGCCCATCAACGGCAACTGGACAGCAGACTGAACAAGGCACACAGGTCACCTGGTCATAGTCTTCCACAATATGGTAGGATATACTGTATTTGTATGTACGTTATAATAATTACTTCTAAATTTGAAACCACAGTTGAGATAATGCCAAAGAGAGAGGAGGTCCTGGGAGGTCACACGTTAGAAGGCCCCCTGTTCTCTATCTCCATGAAGGGTCTGCAGTGAGAAGAGAAAGTGTGTACTGAGAGACCTAGTTGGGGTAAAGGCAAGGAAACTGCTGAAGGAGAACATGACAGGAGGCCTGCTTTAGGGATGGTGTGGGTGCCCAATTCCCTCCAGGAATCTGTCGGAAACCACCCCCACCCACACCCCCAAGCTATGCTCACCAATCCCTTGCTCACCCCCTGCCTCTGCTTGCCAAGGTGCCCGCGTTCACCCAGGCGGCCTTGTTGAGCTCTGCAATTGCTATGGGGGGGGGGGAATGGCAATTGTGAAAATGCACATATTTCCATATATGCAAATGTGCGCATTTTTGCACATATACAAAATGGGGCTGTGAATGGCCCATATAAGCAAGATTACAGGCAAGCATGCACCTGTAATCTTGCCTGTGTGGCTGATTCACACCCCCATTTTGTGTATAAGCAAATATGTGCATTTTCGCAATTGCCTTTTTTTTATGGCTATTGCGGAGCTTGGCAAGGCTGCCTGGGTGAATGCAGGTGGCTTGGAGAATGGCAGGGAGCTCGAGCTTGGGTCCAGGTGCACGCAAGCAAGCGAGGGCAGGGGCTAGGCGGGAGCCCAGGGAACCCAGCTGGCGAGCACCTACCGATCCCTAGCCTGGTTAAATTTAATTAGTATGGACATTGATAATGGCTTAATGCTTTGGATTTTGTTTTGGAGGGTGAAAGCACTTGCAACTTATTTGGAGATTTTAAAATGAATTGTTGTTTTTCATTTGTTTTTAATTCTAAATCAAATTAAATGTATTAATCTAGTAACTCTGAACTTAATTCTATATAAGTGATAGATATTTATGGATAATAATAGTTAATTCCTGGTTGTCAGTTGTTAATGGGATAGATTGGATTATAAGTGAAGAAATGGTTTTTACAAGGCAAGGTTATAAACATCTGGAGCTTCCAGTCAAAGTTTTATCTGAGAGATGGAAACAGAAACAAAAACTGAAATCTCAGTCATTAATTCCAGTTTTTGGGCCGATCTACATTGCACCTGCCATCACAATGAATTCAGTGTCCCGTCGGGTTAAACGCTCTCGTGTTAAAACGTGGTTATTCACACTCACCCATTTTCCCCGTTGCAGTGCTTCATTGAATGCACGAGCTCAGGTCACACTCAAGCGCTGTGCTGTTTTCCTGTGCGTGCTTGTCTGATCTCAGATGCTAAGCAGGGTCAGCCCCGGTCAGTAGTTGGATGGGCAAGCGCCTGAGAATCAGGCTTCCTGCACTGAGCCGAGGGTTGTTCTATCCCTTCAAATGAGAGTAAGTTTTACACCCTCCTATCCCTGGCTCTGGATGTTTTTTAAAAAATTTAGGCATTATCCTCTCAGAATCCAGGCTTCTCCGCAATATTTTTTTTTCCTAATTGAGGCATGATCTTCGAAGATTCGAAGTTGTGAAGCTTCGAAGTTCATGCCTCAATTAGAAAAAAAAAATCGCAGAGAAGCCCCGATTCTGCGAGGATAACACCTTAATTTAAAAAAAACCACACACATCCAGAGTGGGGGATTTGTTGTTGTTGTTGTTCAGTTGTTCAGTCGTGTCCGACTCTTCGTGACCCCATGGACCATACCACGCCAGGCCTTCCTGTCCTGCGCTCTCTCCTTGCGTGCTCAAGTTCATATTCATTGCATCGGTGATGCTATCTAGCCATCTCATCCTCTGCCGTCCCCTTCTCCGTAAAACTTAATCTCATTTGAAGGGATAGAACAACCCCCTGCTCAGTGCAGGAAGCCCGATTCCCAGGTGGTCTCCCATCCAACCACTGACTGGGACCGACCCCGCTTAGCTTCCGAGATCAGACAAGCGCACACACATCCAGCCCTTTGCTTGTTGCTGAGGAAATGGGGGCTGCTGAGGAAGCTATGTGATCAGTAGCCGGAAGAAGACATGGGGCCATCGAGAGCTGTGATTGGACAGGAGGGAAATACAAACACCACTGTATATGGACAGGTGGGGGAGGGGACTATGACCAGATATGGTGGCGAAGGCAGAAAATCAGAGCACATTAAGGGGAAATACTGGGATATTAGGGTATTGAAAGCAGGAGCACGGGAGTGGGAAATTCCAGTTCCAATTCGAGGCGGGTACTGCGTAGTGTGAAAGGCGGGCGGTGAAACCTCATTGAAAGCGAAAAAAGGCAGTAAGTGAAGATCCAGCCTTTCTCTCCTAGAAGAGAGGAAGCAGTGGTAAATGACTCCACAACTAACTCTGTATTTGTTTGGTCTATTGAGTGTGTTATGTATGAAGACATCTCAGACAATGATGCTAGAGACCTTGAATTTGAGCTGGTCCTTGCTGATAATATTTCCCAGGAAAGAACACAAGAAGTTCAAACTTCTTTAGATGAATTAATGGATGAGCAGGTAATTGAATTAGCAGTATATTCCCCCCCACCATCAGCCCAGAATGGGAACCCTCACAGTTGTGGAGCAAGTAACCTGGAAATTAAGGGTGGAGAATGAATAATTGAACAGCTATTTGTAATCGAGAAACGGGTGAATGACACCTTTAAGGATTTGTTGTTGTTGTTGTTCAGTCATTCAGTCGTGTCCGACTCTTTGTGACCCCATGGACCATAGCACGCCAGGCCTTCCTGTCCTATGCTCTCTCCCGGAGCGTGCTCAAGTCCATATTCATTGCATCAGTGATGCTATGTAGCCATCTCATCCCCTTTCATCCCCTTCTCCTTTTGCCTTCAGTCTTTCCCAGCATCAGGGTCTTTTCCAGGGAGTTTTCTCTTCGCATTAGGTAGCCAAAATATTTGAGCTTCAGCTTCAGTATCTGTCCTTCCAATGAGCACTCAGGGTTGATTTCCTTTAGGATGGACTGATCTGACCTCCTTGCAGTCCAGGGGACTTGTAAGAGCCTTCTCCAGCACCACAGTTCGAAAGCATCAATTCTTCGGCGCTCAGCCTTCCTTATAGTCCAGCTCTCACAGCCATACATTACTACTGGGAAAACCATAGCTTTGATTATACGGACCTTTGTCGCCAAGGTGACGTCTCTGCTTCTTACTATGCTTTATTTAGGAGAGAGACAACATAAGCCATGGCACAAGGCTCAGCTAGGGTTAGGGGATGATGATAAAGACTTTCCCTTTAAGTGGAAAAGTTCTGCTGTTCGCGATCAAAAGAGGCAAGCACTTTCTAAAGGAAAGGACCTTTTTAATAATGAGGAGAAAGTGATGCTAGACTCTTTCAGTGCATTGCCACTAAATGCACAGAATGAAATCATTGCGAGATTAGAGTCCTTAAAAGTTCACTTGTTAAATAGGCAAGTAGGCCAGGGGAGACAAACAGAAAATGTGGATGTATAGTTGGTGGCAGGAGATTGTAGTCAACACCAACAGGAAAATGGGCTGAAAGTAGGAATGGCGGAAGTCCAGGTGCCCTTTAGTGTGACAGGAGGCATGCAGAACTGCCTGGTTACTCGGAGCTAAACACCAAGTCAAGAAGTAATGGAAATGGCATAGCTTCTATAGCATTAAAAGTAAATCCTACGACCTTAACATTTAAATCATGGTTTCATATGAGATATTTAGAGGATACAGAACTGGGACCTTTGGAGAATCCTAGAGGGAATGATCCTAATTTAGGAAACTCAATGTATCCTATGATATCAAATGTTAGTAGGATATGCCCACAAACTGATGAGATTGACATCCTGGAGGAGGGGGAGCTGGTAACTCAGGGGAAGCAGAAGATATCCCTAGATTATTCAAACTGACTATGTAAACAGCTGGACTATATAAACTGACTATATAAACAGTGTCTGATCAATCATCAATTATATCAACTGCAAATTCTTTAAAGAGGTCACTTGAAACACTTAAGCTTGATGATGAACTTGTAGGTATTATGCCATTGAATATAGAAGGGTGGAAAGCTAGAGGCCATGATAAGAATGTTATTTCATTTCTATCTAAATATTCAGGTTTGGCATTGCAAGAAACGTGGCTTTTTTAAAAAAGGATAAGTTAGTAGTGCCAGGATTTAAAGCATGGGTTGTTTGCTCAGAAACAAAACGATAAAGGTAGAGCTATAGGTGGTTTAGCCAATTAGGGATGTACGAAACACCCACCTGCTGTTCCGCAGGGGGGTCCGCAGGGAGGAGGCGATCTGTCCCTCCCCCCAGAATAGGCTAGCCTGATAGGCTAGTCTGCTACACCATTTGCGTCTGTGGTTTTTCACACGATAGGCTAGTCTATCCCAGTTATGGCTGCATTTAGCTTAATCTAAGACCTTTACGGCCGCAAATGGTGTAGCGGACGCCATTTGCGTCCAGAGTCACTCATCCTTAGACAGCGGTACAGCAATTGGCGGCCGTATCACTGGTGCTACAGAGCTGGCGGCGAGGAGGATCCAGCCAGGGAGGATTCCTCAGGGAGGCAGAGGTAAGTGCTCCGTTCCTCCACAGGCTCTGGAGGAGTCTTCAAAAGAATCCGGCCTCACTGGAGTCTGTGGAGGAATTCTCTGCTATCCCTATTAGCCATCCTGGCCAAGGAAAATCTGGGCTGGGAGCATAGTTTGGTTGATACAGCAGCCTTGGATAAGAACTTATTGGTGGTGAAGTTTATGGCACAGGATTTGATGTCCATTGTGGTAAATGTTTATATACTGCCAATATCTTCTCAATACTATACATCTGATGTTTGGCTGCATTTGGAACACCTATTGGAAAAGCTGAGGATCCCTAATGCCCTGCTTATATTGTTGGGTGATTTTAATTCCAGAATAGGAACACCTTTGATAAAAGTTGCTGAGCAGTGTGGAATCCTGGAAGATAATTATTTAGTATCTCCTGTTTCTAACATAAGTCTAGTATTGGAAGCATATCAGTATATATGTGATAATATGAGACCTTTTTTTGAATCAGCTGCAACATGGTCAAATTCAACTTATATTTGGCATTTAGTTGCCGGCAGATTAAAAGATGTAAAATTTACTTTCAGGAAAATGTTCATCAGGTATTATTTAAAGAAGAAAAAGATGCAAGGACTGTAATTAAATTGCCTCAGGCACAGGATACAAATTTCTTACCTCTATGGTCACCTGTAACTGCTCTTGAGATCAAACTGCTTATTCAGACATTGAGAATAATAAAGCACCAGGCAAGGATTTTTTTACCTCCCGAATTATTAAAGAGTGATGTAGACTGGTGGGCATCAGTACTGGCTGGATTATTCACCCATATAAAGAACACAGGTTGTATCTCAAAGCATTGAAATTTTAGCATAATTATACTGATATTTAAGAAAGGTAACCAGCAGGACCCTAGTAACTACAGGCCAAACAGTCTGATTGATATTCCAGCAAAAAGTTATGCTAAGTACCTCTTACAACAACTAGAGGACTGGGTGGAAGAAAATGCCATTTTTGCAGAAGAGCAGTCTGGCTTTAGGAAAGGATGATCTACCCTGGATAACTTACGTTTTACACCATCTCATAACGAAGTATTCCGTTAAGGGTGGACAGCTTTTTGCAACTTTTATAGATTTAAGTGCAGCTTTTGATTCCATTAACAGATGCTGTCTTTGGGAAAAGTTGACAAATACAGATATAGATTTGAGGCTTTTATTGCTAATAAAAGCACTTTACTCAGAAACCTATTTGAAGGTGAGAACAGCTTCAAATTTTGCCCTTACAGATCTTATTCCAACACATAAAGGTGTCTGTCAAAGTTGCATCTTAGCATCATTTCTTTTTAATTTTTATATTCATGATGTGGTGGCATTTTTACATAACCAGAGTTATCATATTCCCAAAATTTAAACAGAGAGGTAAACATATTATTATATGCTGCTGACATATTTTCAGCATCTCAAGTAGGCCCGAGAAGACTCCTGAGACAGTTCAGTCTATATTGTAAAGAAAATGACCTACTCATCAATAATAATAAATCTAAAGTGGTAGTATTTGGCAAGAAGAGACAAACTCATAGGTGGTTTATTAATTCTAAGGTGTTAGAGCAGGTAAAACACTATTGTTATCTGGGTATTAATTTCTCAGCATCAGGATCCTGTGCACTACAAATAAAGAAAAAATGTATTAAGAACATTTGCTAGCTTACAATCCTTAAATAGACTGTTAAATCGTAGCTACCCAGGTACATTAAGCCCAATTTAAAAAATCTTCAAAGCAAAAGTAACACCTAAGCTAATTTATAGCACAGAAATTTGGGGGTTTGCAGATCTTATGAAAATTGAACATGTTCAAAGTTGTTTTCTGTGTCTGATTTTGTGGGTTTCTAAATCTACCCCAGCATATTTAATTAGAGCTGAACTGGGTATCGAAAAGATCTCTGGATTGATATATGTAAGGATGGTAAATTATTGGTGCAGATTAAGTAATTTTACAGTAGAAAGACTTCCTAGGATCCATTTGGAGGAACAGAGATTATTTGTGCATGGAAAGTTTGGTTGCAAAAACCTTTTAAATTTTTTCCAAATGTTGGATTCTCTGACCAGGCACTAAATCCAAGGTCAAAAGCTAGCAGCAATATTTTTAAACAAAGAGTGCTTGATGTAGGAGTGCAAACTGACATAACTTCTCTTACGTCATCAGAAACAGCAAAATGGTTAGCTAGTGCAAAACAACTGCACCAATATGAGAAATATTTGTCAGTTCCTATGAAAATGGAATACTGGAAAGTGTTTACACATCTAAGATATGAACAAATGGATACTATGATGAAATGGGGGAAATCAAATTTCATGGTATACCAGTAGAAGATAGGTTGTATGTTTGTGGAGAACCAGTCCTAGAGGACTTGGTTCATTATGTACTTCAGTGTCAATTATATAGAGACATAAGAGAAAGTTAGTTAGAGCCTCTCTTAAGGGAAGTGAAATACAGGGGTATAAAGGAGAAATTGAGTTATTTATTACAACCACCCAACCCATATGTGTTGCAGAAGGTTGTGGTATCTGTGGTGAAAGCCACCAGGTGTAGAGCAAAGTTTTTGGACACAATCAGTGTGAACTGTTATGAAGATTCAGTGATATGAATGTAAGATGACTGACATATTAAAGGTTCCTTTATGCTATATTATTGCTGCATATCCACCCTATTTTAACTTTAGTAAAGACGTGATATGTATCTTATAGTTTTGTTATTTTAACTTGATCTGCAATTTTTGATTTCGTATAATAGCATTAATATTTTAAGTTTGTACCTTTTGAAAGGATCTTTGGATTGCGCAATAAACGCATTACTTACTCTAAATTTGCATCTATACATATGAATTAATATTTGCCAGTCTTATACAAAACATTGTCCTCTTTTGACCTCTTTTTTTGATGATGTGTTTCCTCTTCTTTGGTGATTCATAAGTGGCCATCATACTTCAGAGGATTCTGGGCTATGTTCTAGAATGGCCATGTTCACATCACTGCCTTTTGGGACTGAGAATGTACTCTAGAACCAATCCAACACTCTCCAACATGGCAGGCAAAACTAAAGGTTATCTGTCACTACTGATCTTCCCCTTTAGGAACCCCTGGTAAGCTTCTCTCTCTTCTCTACTGTCTGAAAAAAAAAACTAGAGAATTAGAGGCTGAAGTAAATTGAATTTAGTTCCCCTCTACTCAGCATAGTTCCCCTCTACTCAGCACTGGTTAGCCCTCATCTGGAGTACTGTGTCCAGTTCTGGACACCACACTTTAAGAAGGATGCAGACAAACTGGAGAGGGTTCAGATGAGGGCAACAAAGATGATCAGGGGACTGGAAACAAAGCCCTATGAAGAGAGAGTGAAAGACCTGGGCATGTTTAGCCTTGAGAAGAGAAGATTGAGGGGAGATATGATAGCGCTCTTCAAGTACTTGAAAGGTTGTCACAGAGAGGAAGGCCAGGATCTCTTCTTGATCATCCCAGAGTGCAGGACACAGAATAATGGGCTCAAGTTACAGGAAGCCAGATTCCAGCTGAACATCAGGAAAAACTTCCTGACTGTTAGAGCAATACGACAATGGAACCAATTACCTAGGGAGGTGGTGGGCTCTCCCACACTGCAGGCCTTCAAGACGAGGCTGGACAGCCATCTGTCAGGGATGCTCTGACCTGGATTCCTGCATTGAGCAGGGGGTTGGACTTGATGGCCTTGTAGGCCCCTTCCAACCCTACGATTCTATGATTCTATGAATGCGAGTCCACAAATCTTGACAAGATCACGGATACTTGTGATGTCTGTGATCTTGGGATGTGAGTATGTAAACAAGGGAACGGTTGTTATCTCATTATATGGTTCCTGTTACTTCCTTCTTGCTGAATCTGTATTCATTTCCAGGCACAAGTGATGGTTATCACCTCTAAAGCCCTATGTGGTTTGGGCCCAGGATATCTTAAGAACAGCCTTTCCCCATACACACCTGGCCACTTATTAAGATCTTTGGCATAAGGAGATACCTCTGAAAGCAGAGCGGCTGAAAATTTTGTGTGTTCCTTTTTGATTGGTAAAATTAACTGCATACTGTATGTCTCCAAATGCATTTGATCATGATAATGAAATAAGAAACCCAATAATTTTATATATAAAGAGGTCTTCATCACTTGATCATGATTACTTTGAATGGTTAAACCTGGTATTATATCTGACAAAAATGCTTCTCATAAGGAATGCTTGTGGCACTTCTGTGTGTTTTAGTATTTCTATCAAATATATCAATTTATTTAAGAAAAGAAGTCTTTGGCAGAGGCCTTACTTTGTGCCCCACCATCATCAAAGGTGTGGTTGGCAATGACACAGGAGGACATTGCTAACCACACAGACAGTAGCAGCACCAAAGCTGAGGAACTCTCTCCCCCTGGAGGTTCACATGGTACTGGAGGCCTTTTGGTGGGTCACTATTTTGTTACACCAGTCCTTGGCCATGACTGATCTGTGTCTTGGCTCTCTTTGACATTTTTTTTAAACATGATGGAGTGGCTTTGATGCTGTGCTGGGTCTCATTATATTTTACTTTTTTACAATTGTGATTCTTTAAGTTTGTTCATAACTTTGTGAGCCTCTTTGAATGCCTATAGGTGGAAAAGCAGCCTAGGAATAATAATACAATACATAAATATATCACTGTGGTGCAGTTCACAGAACTATGGAGAAACATAGTGACCTGGGAATGGCCAAGCGAGTCAGCAATGGGATGTAGCTGAAACATTCTGAGTCCTTTGTTTCTCTAGAAAGGTCACTGCAGATAATTATCCTGGGCTAACATAGAAAGCTGCCTTATACTGCAATGGTTGGCCCATCCAGGTCAGTAGTGTCAACACTGACTGGCAGCAGCTTTCCAGAATTTGGGGCAGATTTTCCAGCCCTACCTGGAGATACTGAGGACTGAAGCTGGGACCTTCTGCTGTACCACTGCACTATGGCCCCGAATCTTGATTGTGTGAAAAAGTCTTGGTTCAGCCTTACAAACAACAAATGCAATTCCTTTGTCACTTTGTGCAAGTCCCACACTGTGATTTTACATTTTAGAGATGCTCCTTCAAGACATTCATGTCTTAAAATTTAAACAAGGCAGCAGATTACCAGCACAAATCAGCCTTATGAGCTTTTGTCTTGCAGGAGCTTAAAATGCATGACTTGCAATCCTAATGTGGGCAATAAACAGCCTCCTGCTTTCTTGAATTCAGATTCTGAAGTTTTTTCCACTGACAAGGAATACTCCACTTCTACAATCTGCCCCAAAGCCTACTTGCACTGCACACAACTGAATAAAGACTATAAGGTTGCAGTCAATGCAGGCTTTGCAGTTGACTTCAAAGGGAGGGGATTGCATCCTTCCCCTCTCCCCCAATAATATGTATTAAACAGATGTGTAAAAATGGAAATATATTCACTGGCAGTTTGCAAATCTTTCATGCACAAATTTTAAGTAAACCTTTCCATTAGTTTCACTAGAAACTGCAAACATAATTAAAGCTAGACACAAGTATATTACCGAGATAATAGTACAAATAAGGAGCTTATATTACAGAAGAAATTGTTGCCTGCAAATAATCCACCTGCTTCTTGAATCCAAAATGAGCTTATTCACATTCATTCTTTTACAGTGGACATCAGCTTTGGGCACTGGTCTGGGCTTTCCAACAATGAACAAATCTAATTTCACTTTCTATTGTCAGGTTACCACAGACACGGAGAGATGGTGGCCCCCCAGAGCAGTAGTCAGTCCAGAGGGCTCCCTTGGCTGGCGCCTTGGAGGGCACAACCCTAGTCTGACTGTGGCTGGCTCCCATCTGCCTAACAGTCCCTTCTCCCACCCAGGCTGTGACCTGAGACATTGGCAGCCACCACCTTTGCCAGGGGTGGGCAACTTGTGGCCTTCCAGAAGTTTTGGCCTACAAGTCCCATAAGTTGTAGCCAGTGGTGATGTATGAATTACTCTGTGTGTTACGTCAGGGTGTGGAGGCTTGGCTGTGTGCTCTACAGAATGGGACTTCTATTTAACCTGATACACCCTCGGGAGGAGGAGGCTGTGGCCTAGCCTCTCTCTGCGCCAGTGCTTGTTCCTGTCCTGGCTAGGGTTGGGCCTGGGGAAGCAGCCAGTCAATCAGGTGCTCAAGGAGGCTCAGGTAGAAAGATGTTATGGCTGGCAAGGCAAGGGATGTGTTCAGCTGGCAGTTATGCTAGGTAAACGCTCAGCAAGACAGAGACTAATAGTACCTCAGACAGCCCTCTGCAGGAGCTGCTAGGCCAACATGGATTTTCACGGACAGAGCTGTTGGTCCAGCAAGGGACTAGCAGCAACTGGGGGTTTAAGTAGGCCAGCCAGCTCAGGTTGCTCAGAAGCTCCACCTCCCACTGGGTACTTAATGGAGCCTTAAAGGGCCCATTTCCATTAGGATCAATCTAGACATTAAAAATGCAGGTGGCAGCTATGCAAAAATTTTACCTCAAAAGTAAGCACAGGGTATCCAATATAAATTGGGGTCCTAGCATAAAGGGGGGCTTTAATACTGCAGTCCCAGTCCAGATCAAGGTGAGGCATCAGGCGGGAGGCTGTTCCAGAGTGCCTGCTCATCTTGGTGCCTTGAGAGGTGGCAGAAGGCAGCAGTGGCCCTCCCAGCATTGAGGGGGGTGGCAATTAACCCTGCTATTCCCCCTGAAGCTGGAGATTCACTTCACCTCATGGGAGGGCTGGCTTTAATTCAAGCATTTCAGAAGAAGCAAGAGGTGTACAACATTAAGGTAGAAGTGAAAAAAATTATGCATGGTGTGGAGAAACTGGTAGAGAGACATTTTTCTCCCTTTCTCATAATACTAGAACTTGGGGTCATCCCATGAAGCTGAATGGTGGGGGATTTGGGACAGACAAAAGGAAGGACATCTTGACACAGCACATAGTAAAACTATGGAATTTGCTACCACAAGTTCTAGTGATGACTACCAATTTGGATTGTTTTAAGAGGGAATTAGACCGAGTCATGGAGT
Organism: Heloderma suspectum; assembly: GCF_057233095.1. NCBI lineage: Eukaryota > Metazoa > Chordata > Lepidosauria > Squamata > Helodermatidae > Heloderma > Heloderma suspectum. The sequence goes on along the minus strand of NC_139460.1, from coordinate 37,608,661 downwards.
ATAAGGCTGTCAATGGTTACTTGTCATGATGGCTATGTATTATCTCCAGTATCTGTCAGGAATGATTCTGAGTGTGTGGAGATAGTTAGCAGCTCAGATTCAGATTGGGAACAGCCAGAACTGGGGTAGGTTTCCTCCCTAGTGAGCTCAGATATGGATAGGCGTTGTTCTCAGGAACTTGGCTTGCAGATGGCTCAACCTGAAGGCCCTCCCCTTTCCTCCCCCGTGAGAACCCAGGTCTCAGAGGAGGAGGAGAGTGCGGGGTGTGACCTGAGGGATGCTAGAGTCCGGCACATGGCAAAGTGGGAAAAGTTAGAGGCAGAGCTCAGACATTCCACCCACTTGGCTATGTGTGATAGCTTATGTAGGGAGACACAGCTGTAAGGGAGGGGCATTCCCCCCTAAGTTATTCTGGCCAGCAAGTTCTTGTTCAAACTACCAGCAACATCTCTGATTCCCACTTGGATCCTCTACTGATATTCGTAATTATGTGGAGGAGCTGTTTTCCTTTGTAGTCTGACAGTCTCCAAAGATTTGCATTTGTAAGGAACCTGGTAGCTAACTAACAAAGTAGTGAGCCTGAAGCCTGGTGCCCTGGGGTGTGTGATTGCGAACGGAGAGAACCAAGGGACCTGACAGTACAAGAGGCAGCATGCCTCTGTATCCCAGTTGCTGGGTAACATGATCAGGAAGGTGCTATTGTGCTCAAGTTCTACTTGTTGGTGTCCCACAGACAACTGGTTCGCCACTGTGTGAACAGACTGCTGGACTAGATGGATGCTTAGTCTTTCTCGCACAGCTCTTCTTATGTTCTTAAGAGGAAAGTATGGATTTAGCCCTTGCCTGGCCAGACCAGGGAGCTTGCTAAAAGTATTATCGTCTTCTCAGATTAATTCCTGAATCTCTCAAGTCCATTGTGCTTGGAAAGTAAGGGAAAATTAAAGGAGGCAATGCTACTAGTATGTAAATAATACACAGAGCACCCCCTAGCTTAACACACCCAAAAGGAAGGGCTGTGTGTCTGACCTTCAGTACCACAAGGTTAGCCCTGTCTGCCTCCAGGTCCATTGACAAACTGGAGCTGGGCAAGTCAGGAATAACTTCATATACACAAACTGGAAAACCGCAGTTTTGTTAAGTAACAAAGTGATTAACATTTAAATTGGAAATCCCATGAAAGCAGCCAGACAATACACATATGTGCTACCTGTGTGTGCCAGAAACTGAAAATTGAACACACACATACGTAACAGTTTAGGCTGACTGATTAAAAGCTACTGGCTTCTAAAATGGAGTTTGGGCCCTGTAAGATGGCAGAAACCAGGTCAAGCAAACTCAATATCTCTATACCATGAACATCTTTGGGCCTACCTCTGTTGCTGCTAGGGGTGTTCAAAACCCCACTTACCTGGCTCCGCTGGGGTCCGCAGATGGGGGGAGGCGATCCATTCCTCCCCCCAGATTCCTCGACGAAGGGGGAGGCAATCCGTTCCTCCCCCCCGGAATCCTCCCTGGCTGGCTCTGCTCTGCGGCCAGTCCGCGGAGCCGCTGGCCGGGCCAATCCGATCCGCAGCAGGGCCTCCACCCGCTCCTGGGCTGCTGCAGACGCAAATGGCGTCCTGCATAGGGGACGCCATTTGCGTCCCTATGCTAGCCCGTGATAGGCTACATAAATATTTACATAGCCTATCACGGCTAAAGCGGGGACGCAAATGGCATAGGGGACGCCATTTGCGTCCCTGCTTTAGCCATGATAGGCTACGTAAATATTTACATAGCCTATCACGGGCAAGCATAGGGATGCAAATGGCGGCCTCTACGATGGCCGCCATTTGTAGCCGCAGCAGCCTGGCAGTGTCTGGAGCTGCTGCCACATCCGCCACCAGGTAGGTCTGTCCCAGGGGGATTCCGCAAGGTGGCGGGGGGGTGGCCATTCCATCACGGACTCTGGGGGCGAGTCCGCCAGGGGCGGACTCACAGTGCTCACGACTCATGGGCTCACAGTGGCGAACTGGAGTCCGTGGCGGAATTCTCTGACATTCCTAGTTGCTGCAGGACAATATTTTGCTAGTCAGAGGGTGCAATTTTATAAACCTAATGAAACAAATGATTAATTACTATATGCAATTGATTTATTATTATTATTACTATTATTATTAATTAATTACATTTCTATACCACCCCATAGCCAAAGCTCTCTGGGAGGTTGACAAAGGTTAAAACATTAGAAATACAATCTGCAAAATTTAAAATATAAAAAACACACAGACAGTATACACAAAGACAACATATATCTAAAAAACAACTTTGAGCAATCAGCCAAACCATAAAAAAAATCCAGGATCAATTAAAACTCATCACAAGATTTTTCAACTCTTTCAGGATAAATTATCCTCTCAGGGTAGATATTAGAAGATATGGCTGCCTTTACACCAAGGACAGGAGAGAGATTAGTATATATTAGTATAGGACACCTTCAAAATAGAGGACTGTCCTTTGTAAAGAAGGACACTTAGCCACCCAAATTGAGGTTTACAATTAACCAAGAGAGGTGAAAACAGTTTATCCTGCTACTATTCCTTTTTCAGAGAAATTAGCAGGCTAAGGTTTTCAGAGGTTCATTGAACATTTCCACTAGCTAATGGCTACAACTCAAACTGCTACTAAAAGGCATAGGAACATACAATTAAGTTGGCAACTCTATACCCTCCAGATTTTGTTTTGGTGGGCCAACATATATCTCCCTCTGCAGTTCACAGTCACACCATCCAGAACTCAGAGAACCAGACCATTAAGCAACACTTCATTGACTTTGTCATGATGCCTTTCATTTTACAGAATCTCTTCCTGCACAAATGGAAAGCCCTTGCTTTAATTTCCAATTAACCACTTTTATTTTATTTTATTTTATTTTATTTACAGAATGTATAAACCATTCTACATCTAAAACAAGATTCCTGAGTGGTGAAGCAAAAAATAATAAAAATACAAAGAATAAAAATATTTAAAATCATGTTATACTGTTGCTGGTCATTCAGGAAAAGCTTATTTAAATTAAAAAAAAAATGTCTTTAGCAGATGCTGAAGCATTATGCCTGAACTCTGAACCTGGTTAATCTTAGCTATAGTTTACAGAAACAAGCCAGCTTGATAAGCCATGGTTTGAAGTTGGTTTGTTTTAATAAACTATAATTAAGACTAAACACAGTTTGTCTACATTCAGACATAATACTAAGCTGTGGTTAAGGATGTAGGGATTGTATAAAACCCGTTCCATCTGTGTTTTGAGGACTGTCAGGCGCCGTTCGTTCCATCATTCCCCCCCCCCCCCGTTGATGGAATCAGGGTTTTTTGTTTCTGAATTTGCACAAATTCGCATTTGTGCAAAAATCACATGTGTGAAAATGTACAAATTCCCCCCAAATGTGCGTTCTCACACCCCAGCCTATGGGGAAAATGTTCATCTTTGGCCTGAATTTTTTTTTATTGCATATTTTTCTACGATGAAATTTGCACAAAATTTGGGATAGTTAGGAAATCGGTCCTCAGGTCCACAGAATCCACCTGACAGAGGAAGAATCAGATTCATGAAAATTTGAACTCATTTTGTTCCATTGCAGATTTCTCTGACATCCCTAGCTGTGGTTAGTCAAACATGGAAGCTAAGGGCACAATCCTATGCATGTTTAGACAGACGAAAGTCCTAAAACTCCCAGTATTGGCTGGGGAATGCTGGGAGTTGTAGGACTTTCGTCTGTCTAAACATGCATAGGATTGTACCCTAAAGGTTCTAAACCGCTTCTTCTTGCTATGCCAGAGGTTGGGGGGGGGGGGCAGAACATGCAACCCCAAGGATCTCACAGGCATATTCTTGTAAAACTAAATGATGGTTTAGCATTAAGACATGAATGGAGCCAGAGAGAGACAGAGAGAATATAAGGATGTACTGGAGCAATTGTAAGTCAGTAAGAAAAAGCAACAACCTAAATAAAAATTTTAAATTATTTGTGATAAACAACTTTTATGTAATCAATATAATTCAAATGACATTATAATTAAATTATACATTTATATTTATTTATTTATTTATTTATTTCTATACCGCCCAATAGCAGTATAGCCGATGTTATTTATTATATAATATTATATTACATTACATTATAATCTATATATGCCAAGACCTTGTCCATCTTTCCAGTATTTGTGTAGCATAATTGGGTAGCATACCATTTGCACATTTTTCATGATATCATACAGAGATATAATGAAAAATGTGCACATGGTATGCTACCCAATTGTTCAGTAAGAAATACACCTAAACTCACTTTCCAGATCTTGCAAGTTTTTTATATATATATATATATATATATATATACACACACACACACACACACACGTGTGTGTGTGTGTGAGAGAGAGAGAGAGAGAGAGAGAGAGAGAAGCAGAAGCGGTCAGGTTCCCTTCGCATTCTCCAACAGAGGAGCAACGGACACTCAGCCAGCTTCGCCTCCCTCCCGCACCGAAGCCCCACTCCCTGGAGGATCTCCAGGAGGCTCTGCAGGCTGCGTTGGGATGCCTGGCAGGCCAGATCTGGCCCATGGGCAAGAGGATCTGCACCCCTGGTATATATGGCATAGCTTCTGAACTTAAAGGTAGCATATAGCCAACATGACTAGTAGCCATTTTGAGAAATCTATCATCCGTAAATCTGTATAAACCCATTTTAAACCCATCTAGGCCAGGGTCCATTTTGATATCTCACCGCATCAGTTACATGTTGTATGAAAAAGTACTTCCCTTTCTCCATCCTGGATCTAGTCCCAATAAATTTCAGTGGATGATCCAGTAGTTCCAGTATTAATAGACATTTCCAGGGGAAAATGCCTATTAATTAGGAATGGGCAATGGATGGCCTCCCAGTAGTTGTTGAACTACTTCTCCTATCATCCCTTAACATTGGTTATGCTACTGAGGACAGATGGGAGTAGCAGTCCAACATTATCTAGAGGGCCACACGTTCCTCACTGCAGTGTTGGAGATGGATGTGCCTTTTACAGATAAGAGCTCAACGGAGAGAAAAGTATACATGAACTGGAGGAGAAGGCTCTCAATGGCTACTAGACCTGATGGCTATATGCTGCCTCCAGCATCAGAGGCCGTACACCACCTGCTGGGGAACATGGGTGGGAGGGTGCTGTTGCACCCATGCCCTACTTGTGGATTTCCCACAGGTAGCTGGTTGACCACTGAGTGAACAGAACACTGGACTAGATGGACCCTTGGTCTGATCCAGGATGGCTCTTATGTTCGTACGTAGTGATGGCCACCAATTTGGACGGCTTTAAAAGGGGGTTAGACAAGTTCCTAGGACAGGAAGGCCTGGCGTGCTATGGTCCATGGGGTCTCGAAGAGTCGGACACGACTGAACGACTGAACAACAACAACAAGACAAGTTCCTGGAGGATAAGGTTATCAGTGGCTACTAGTCCTGATGCCTATTCGCTACCTCTGCTATCAGCGACAGACAGGCCATGTACACCTGTTGCTAGGAAACAGGGGTAGGAGGGTGCTGTTGCACTCATGTCTTGCTTGTGGGTTTCCTGTGGGCATCTGGTTGGCCACTGGGTGAACAAAATGCTGGACTGGATGGACCCTTGGTCTGATCCAGCATGGCTCTTCTTATCTCCTTATGTTCTTAACTTTGCAGATACCGCTGATAAAATGTAATATTTACTTAGACTGCAATCTTATGCACACGTACCTGGGAGTAAGCCCCAGGTAACTCAGTGGGACTTACTTCTGAGTAAACATGCATAGGACTGAGCTGTTAATATATCTTTTACTTATCATTTTTTGTGTCTTTTGCCAGGCTTATTTGGAAGTAAGTTTAAATGGCATCAGTGGGACTTATTCCAATGTAAATGCATTTAGGATGCAAGAAGTGATGGTGGTATTGTTTGATATAGAAACAAACCTGTTTTCAGTTGTTTTTCCATTCTTTCATTTGGCTTAATGTAATTATTGTCTAAACCTTTCATAGTACACAGATATATTACAAATATAATTTCCAATTCAAGAAGTGTATGTCTCTTGAGGCCTGACCTTTAAAATTATTTCAGGCAGTGTGTAGATACTTGTTAGAAGTCATTATAAAATGTAAGAAATGTAAATGTTTTTAATAACCTGTTTTTCTTCTAATTCAAACCAGACAGTCCTTTCAAATGTTAGTCGAATCGATCAATACATCAGATGCCTAATTATTTTAGTAGATCCTTTTCACTAGGAACTATGGAGTAGCATACATATATATATGGTGACAGCATTTCTTCCAAAATCGTTAGTATGGAATTGCACATTTAGTTCTGTCTTCCAAGGGAAATTACAAACCAGAATAAAACGAGGTCTGGGGGAAATGCTACCACCTGTTGTGAGGGGTGTTCTTCCTCCCCAAAGGTAGCTTTGGTTGCCCCCCAAAATAAACAATGGCTTCACTGACAGCTGCCATTTTTGTGAAGCTTGCCAATTTAAAGCACCTTGGAATGTGGCATTCTGGGTACATATACAAAATGGCTGCCACCCATTGAAGAACTCACCCAAAATTGCACCCCCCAATTGCATCTTAACCCCCTGAAAATAGAAAAGAGGGGAGCTGGTTTAACCCCTTCTTCCACTGCTGAGCCACCACTCCAAATGTGGGCTGAACGTGCGGCCTTTTGAAAGTCTGGCCCAGCTCTAACTAAAATCCTTGCTCTAGAAACTGGTATCCTGTCCTTGTTCCATATGTACAAATAAATAATAGATGACTCATTCATGTTCAGTTGGTTTGCATGAGCTGGCTTTGGGTGAGTCAACGTGAGTATGAATCACAAAACATGGCTGTGTCTGAGTCACATGTCCATGTTCTACTTAGTTTTCCTTCCTTCCTTATTTGGTGGTCAGAGGTTTCAGAGGACGTGTTTTCCGCAATCCAGCACAGAGTCAAGCAACTGAAATTATTGTGCTGTGTGTGCTTAATTCTTTATGTTGTACTGAGATCATTATCAACGGCAGCCTGTTTCTCCAATAATTCAGGATGCTTCGAGTTCCAGCCACCCTGCCAAGCCACTCCCACCAGAAAAGCAGGCCAAGTCAAGAGGACCAGGCTAGCAAGTTAGGGTCTGGAGGAGGAGTTTGGCAGGTCAGCAGGTGGAACTCACAGAAAACGCTCTATGCATCTAAGGTGCATAGCTAGTATATGGTTTAACTTTGTCCCTGATACCAACAAATTATTTATATATATAATTTGTATATATATAATTTGTATTAATTTGTAATTTGCAAATTTATATATAATAATTTGCTCCAACAAATTATTTATATATATATATATATATATATATATATATATATATACATATACATATATATACACACACACACACACACACACACTGTATAGGCTGCCTTTAAGGGTAAAACCCTCTTAGGGTGGCTTCAATAGTCCATGAAACCTCAGTAATATAAAATTTCAAAATACCAGTAATAAATCAATAGTCCAGTCCAGACTACGACCGTGCCATAGTCTGAAAGCAGGAAATTTATTATTATTGTCCCCATATGGCAGGCAGGGAAACTGAGGCTGCAAAGGAGTGGTTTGCCTAAGGCCACATAATGTGTGCATAGCGGGAGTGAGATTTGAACCAAGGTCTTCTAGTTTTGTAGCTCAGTCTCTAAGTACACTATACCAGCCCTCCAGATATATACCTAATATGAGTGAATACAATTTATGTTTCCACAATAGGCATCCTTTAAAAAAAGAAGAAGTTGTCATTGCTATCCATTGGAATGTTTTAGGGTCAATGAAGAAAATCTCAAAGTTGGACACAGAGTCCTTTGAACTCAGAAGGCAAAGTTATTTTTCAAAAGAAAACTGGAGGCATTCAAGATGAGGCTGGACAGCCACCTGTCAGGGATGCTTTGACTTGGATACCTGCACTGGGCAGGGGGTTGGACTTGATGGTCTTATAGGCCCCTTCCAACCCTAGTATTCTATGATTCTATGAACTACATTGTCCTTGGCTTCATGCACGGAACGCCTAATTGCTTTCCCATTTGGTTTTTCTTTTATTTAGACTAGGTATTTCTACAGTGAGATTTTTAAAAAATAACCGTTCACATGCATGGGAACTTTTTTGTTGTTAACACAAATGAGCTGTGTAGCAAATAGTGCATACATTTCCCAGAGGCATTCTATGGTTCCTTCCCATTGGTACTTCTTTCACCTTAAATGCAGATTTATAACCAACAGTGAATGGTTAACTGTTCCTAGGGAGGGACAACCACAGTTATTCTACAAAGTAAGTTTCTCTTTCTCTTTTAATGGTCAGTTTCCTTTCACATGTTTCATTGGTCAGTTAGCCTTCTTAAAAGTTAACCAGGTTTTAGAGGCTCACCAGATGTTTCTCTTAAGGGTCAACAAAGAAAAGCAACTGCTCTGATGCAGAATGCAGTCTTTGGATGGTCAGTCCAGAGCCCGGCTTCTCTATCAATACGTCCACAGTGAAGAAGAAGACGAAGAAGACGAAGAAGAAAATTAAAATGCCTTCTCAAACTGACTGAGAATGATGCAACAAAAGCCTGAGACAAGAACTCAGTGTAGTGGCAAAGGAAGAGCACCAAGGCCATCTCACTATATACAGTATATTCCTATATTCCTAAGGCCCAGTTCTTGGAGGGAACAATCCTATGGCCTCTAGACAGCCATAGGATATGCTGTTTCCTGGGAACTGACCTCAGAGCCCACGCTCCAAGGTCGATTCCTGGAAAACCGGCCTCCTCCCAAGTCCACGCTGCCTCGCAGGCAGTGCGGAGAAGCCCCATCCTCCATGCTCGGAAGAGGAGTGTGGAGCGGCTGAAAAGGGGCAGGGCTGGGGGCGTTCTTGGGCAGGGACAGCGGATCGGCATGCACGGCACATCCTATGTGTCATACAGCAGCCTCCTCTCTCGCTCGGCCCCCCTGTGACTAAACTGCCAAAATGAGCTGTCTAGCAGAAGTAGCAGGGCAGGAGAGGCACAGAGGGAACGATCCCCCCGTGCGTCTCCTGCCTTGCTCTGGATAGGCAGTCACCTCCGAGTTCAGAGCTGGCTGTCTATCTAGATAGGATTGTGCCCTGAATGAATTATTAGGGCCAAAGCACAGGTAACTTTAATGATGAAACAAGCAGCGATGCCATTTTCTTTTCTACTCTAGAATAAGCACAGGGAGGCTGACCTGGACTGGGACCCTATTGTGGTGAGTAGTGGAGGCTTTAACCCTTACCCTTCCCTCCCACTGAGGTCCCAACTTAGACTGAGGTCCCTGCACCTGCCATTTCTGTTACCAAATAGTGATCTCTTCGCTCTAGTGGATCATGATTTGGTAATATGAATTGCAGATGCAGTGTCCCCAATTTGCATCAGGACCTCAGTGTGTGTGTGTGTGAGGAAAGGGTTAAAGTCCCACTACCCACCATGCTAGGACTCCTGCACTTGCTCTGCAGTTAAAGAGGAAAAAAAAAAAGCTGTTTGCTACATCTTTAAAATGACATGCAGTTTCAGTCCCCTACACACATCTAGGTGGCTCAGAAGACACTGTAGTGATCTTGAAGGCAAGCTAGCTGAGATTATACCCGGCTGAAGGAAGTTGGCCTACAAAAGGCAATAGGAAGTAGCAATGGAGTCTGCTTAGTACTAGGCATAGCTGCTAGTCCTGCTGCCTTTGCTATTTATGCTTTGAAATAAAGGTTTTGTACTTTACTCTGCCTCTCTTATTGGATACAACAAGTTCCGATGTTGCTTTAGTGATGTGGTTGCTCTTTCTGAGTTAATGTTTTCCACGCTTCTCTACAGGCTCAGCATCAGCAGGGCCCACTGTGGCTGTCAAGGCTGCCTGAGTCCCCCTTGCAAGCAGTCCCCCGAGCATCAAGCAGTCATCATCACTGCCATTTCCTCCGGTGTCCCAGAGTGATGCTATGTCACTCCTATGCATCTGGGGCAATTATAATGGTGGCTGCCTTGTGTTCACCAGATGAGTGCCACTGCAACTGCCGCTACCACCACCTTCCTCCGCCACCTGTGTTTCCTCTGACAGGTGCCACCTGCCTGCAGCCTGCCCCTCACATCTAGCAGGAATAAATAAAAGGAGGAGGAGAGGAAGTACCATCTGCCAACATGGGGGGGGGGCATCAGCATGGGAGGAACCCTTCAACATGGCCCATGCTAAGGACCTCCTCAAACCTGGAACTGGCCTTGGTTCTTTGGTAGTGGACTTAATAGAAGACTGCATCAAAAGGAGATGTATGATGCAGTCAGCCTTCTGTATAAGCCTTCCCCAAATACCCTCCAGGTGTTTTGGACTTCAATGCCCATCATCCCCAGCCAGCATGGATACTGGACAGGGATGGTGGCCATTGCCATTCAAAACATCTGGAGGGCACCAGGTTGGAGAAGGCTGCTCTATACCCACAGGGAACCCATGTGGAAGTGGCAATCATAATAAAACCACTAACCCATTTCTTGCCACACTGTCCACATCATGTCCAGCATGAAGCATCACTGCAATAGGGCCTTCTGTGGCTTCCTCAGCCCTGTTACTGCAAACTAATGGTTAGGAGGAGTGGTGCAACAGCAATTGAGACATGTTATACGAGTTAAATGTCAAAACCATACACCCCAATTTCTGCAAAACCATGATTGTTTGTTTAGATCTGTTATTTGCGAGACCTAATTCATAATAATTCATCATCTTTGGCTGAAGGTGACTTCACCCAGAAATTGGTAGTTTCCTTCTTTTGCTTTTGCTCATCCACTTTCCACCTTGCCCAGGAAGAATCATTATTTTACTAAAGGTTGATTCACAAGTCCCACTTTTCTCCACTGGAAGCTAAATTTTCACAATCCTCATGCAATGGAGAGCTGGTCTGAATTCTGAATGCCATATAGTCTCAGCAAATGGATGTAACATGTTAGACTGCAACAAAGGACCTTTTACAGCACCTCAAAATATGATAGCACTACCTCCCATTCATCTTGATTTCACATAAAAAGTATGAGCGCATAGAAGTCTGGGTTTTTTTTTTCCAGCTTGCAAGTAAGGAAGAATTGACAAAGAACACAATTCTGGAAAAACTGTGGCATACCTTTGGGAGACTTAAGATTCCTTAGATACTTGGCCTTTATGCATAATGCACTCAGCCAACACTGGAACTGTCAAGAGGAAGGCTAATTTCCCCCAGGCACTTCAAGCATCTAAAAATAACTTTCAGACTCACTAAAAGTGCAGTCGTATTTTCATAGGGGAAAGCACCTTGACTCAAAATATAAATAGCACTGTCCAGTTTCATTCTAAAACTGGGTCTGTACTTGTTGATATAATAGAAGACTTTAAGGTAGAGATAAGCTGCTTACATAAGATTGTTCATTGAAAAAGAGCAGTAACAACAACCCAAAAGAAGAAAGAGAAGAAATTAAGAATCTCATTACTTTCTAGAGAAGAGTAAGAAGAAGGGAAGTCATCACATTTGATGGGGGAAGAAGGCTTTGTCCTTGCTGCAAAGAAAACCAAGCTGCTGCATATCCACTTTTCTTCCACAGGGAGCAAGGTACAAATTAATGCTTGTGGTGTTTGTTATTAATCTTTCACTGGAGGACAGAGCCCTTAAGATAATGTGAGGCTGGTCTCTCAGCACTAGAAAGGACACATGTAGTGTGCATTTTTAATATGAAACAACAGCAGTCCGAGAGTTCAGATGAGACATTCTTCTTCTTCGGTAGGCTATGAAAGGAGCAGTCAGTTCAGGGATGGATGAACCTGTCAATTTCACTTTCTCTCAGTTTCTCGTTTTTCCAGTCTTATGTTACGTTCATCCTGACATTAAGATTTTTTTTTAAGTGCACCTGAAAATTTGTATGCATTTCTGTGCACAGTTCTCCATTTTTGTACACAATTTTGCCTAATATACACATTCATTGCAAGCAATTTTCCTAATATAATGCATTTTAATGTTACTTTCACTGATATATGGATTTTTGTGCGCACATTTCCCTAAGATACACATTTTGTATGAATTTCTGATTGGAGAACTCCATTGCAAGGATACCCAAGTTTCAGTTCACATATTGGTTTGAAAGTGCAAAATTAGGTAAAATCTCATTAGAATACGAACCAAACAAATCTCTCCTCCCCTCCTCACCTGCATCCCTAACCCAGTTACATCTCCAAGATCTTCCTCTCATTCCCTTCTGGATCTACTGCAAATACTGACATCTAAACCATAACTGTGAAGATTTAGGGCTGCTTCATACAGTTGTTTTCCCCCAGGTGTACTTATGTGCACAGGAAAAAACATAATGTGTGAATGAGGCCAACACACATTTGTGAACATAGGTAGCCCTTTTCAAGCATTTGAAACAGATATAATGAACACACCTGGCAGGGCCAGCCCTACCATTAGGCAGAGTGAGGCAACCACCTCAGGCGGTGAATGCTCGGGGGTAGCAAGAGCAGCATGCCAGCAGTTTCTCATGAACACTCCAGCTATTCCTTGCTGTGGGAGGACAGACCTATGTATGCCACACAACCCGTCCTGGGCCCTCTAAATTATCCTGCTGTCTCAGGTGTGGCAAGCTGAAGTGTGGTACAGAATACTATCCCATTGCCAGCAATGAAGTAGGATTCAACTCTTAGTCCAGTCAGCTTCTGGGGAGGGGGGCATCATTTTGTCCTTCACTTCAGGCAGCAAAATGGCCCTGACGTCTGGGGGGCAGCCTATGTGAATTAATTAGAAAGTCTGTAGAGGGCCTATGTGTGGGGCCACACTACAGATGTTCTAATAAATGCACACAGGTCAGGGAAGAGCTTGCCAGCCTCATGCATTCATTACCCCCATGTTAAATGCAGAATCATAAGGGCTTATATTAGACAGGCACAGCTCACTTGGGATGTGTTCTCAATGGCCCAACACGGTTTTGCCACCTTGGAATATAATAAGTGAGCTTTAAGCAATTACCATATTTTTCTTGCCACCGCCTCTTTCATGAACAACAATAACAATAAATGCTTACTGCTCTCTGTTGGGAATGTTATTTATTTTATGTACACGCTGTTCTTCTATTAAAAATACCCGAAATGGCTTACAATAAAACCTTTTTAAAAAATGGTAATTGTATCTGTTTAGTTGTTGTATGTTTGTATTTTGTGTAAACACTGGTTATACAATTTTTTTAAAATGATCATATAAACAATAGACATACATAGACAAGAACATCATAACAAGCAGCAGCCACAGACAATAGAGACAGTTTAAAATTAGATAAAACTCAGAATAACTATAGTGGTGGCTCCAGGTTTTGGGGGTCCCCCAATGGTCCCCCTCCCTCAGTGAGTCTACCTCCTCACCGCCCTTGTCACCAGCTGCTCTCTTGTTCCTTACCCTCTTTCTCATCATTGCTACCACTTGCTTGCTTGGCAGGCTGAGAGCCAGTGAGCAAGTAGTCCTGCTTCTCTTCACCACCACCACCATTGTTTGGGCCAGAGTGGAAGAAGATTGCCATGGTGAAGAGGAGGAGCAAGCCCAGAGGGCTTTGGTCAGTGGGCCCCTGCTGGGGTGTGGGCCCTCAGCAGGTGCCCGACCAGGCCTACCCATGACACCGGCCCTGTAACTGTGTAATCCTATGGCTCCTGAGAAAGCATCCCAGGGGCCATAGGATATATCAGATTTTCCCCTCTGGAGGCAGAGAGAGATCCACCCCTGGAGAGGGAGATCTAATCTCAGAAACACCCCTCCCAGCTGCTGCAGAAACCTCAGTTGCCAATGTCGGAGAGCAGAGAAAAGGAGACATGCGGGGAGTAGGGATGGGGGAGAATTTCTCCCCGAAACTTCGGGGGGCCGAGTGCCAACGTATTTGGCCCCCCGAAATCGGTGGTGAAATTCTCCACCCCCCCGCCCCCTCCCGGGATAGGACTTACCTTTCACGAATGTCCCTCCCGGTGGCGGGTCCCAGCGGCGGTTCGGCAGGTCTTCGTCAGGGGCAGGGGTCGACCGGCTGCCGCCGCCGCCATTACAAGAAAAGTAAAAAAAAAAACCCGTCCCTGTGATAGGCTACGTAACGATTAACGTAGCCTATCACGGCTAGATTTGCAAAGTCAGCCGTGATAGGCTACGTTAATCATCACGTAGCCTATCACGTATGACTTTGAAAAAGAAAAAAAAGGCACGTACACAAATGGCGGCCCCCATAGGGCGCCGCCATTTGCGTTCCTTATTTGGTCCCTGTAGTCCACGTAAAGATTTACGTAGACTACGGCGAAAATAAGGGCAATGCAAATAGCGTTGCCCTTATTTTCGCTGTAGTCTACGTAAATCTTTACGTAGACTACAGGGACCAAATAAGGAACGCAAATGGCGGCTCCCTATGGGGGCCGCCATTTGCGTACGCACTTTTTTTTCTTTTTCAAAGTCACCCGTGATAGGCTACGTGACGATTTACATAGCATATCACGGCTGACTTTGGAAATCTAGCCGTGATAGGCTATGTAAATCGTTACGTAGCCTATCACGGGGGTGGTTTTTTTTTCTTTTTTTTACGCGGCCGGGTAGACGGGGTGCTTCTACCCAGCCTGAATTTCGCCGGCGAGGGATGGGGCGCCTCCCCCCCGGCCTGAATTTCGGCCGGGCGAGGCGGGGCGCCTCCCCCCCTCGCATGAACTTCGGGGGGAGAACCAAAGCGCCTCCCCCCCACCGCGAAGCAAGCTTCGAGGACAGGTAAGGGACTTTCATCCATCACTAGCGGGGAGAGGATCTACAGCCCACCCAATCCCCAGACACGCACCTCTCCAAAGCAGCAGCAGATCTACACCAGCCCTCGCACTGCTGTAGATTAATCCCCCCATTGATTTCAATGGGAGGGAATTATTAGGAGGAGGAAAGGTTCAGGGAAGGAAAACGAAAGCACAAACGTTACTGCTCCCTCACTTCCCCTCTCCTAGCATGAGCCTTCATCTGCCCTCGGTTCATCTGCCCTCGGATTTCCAGTCCATGTCTGGTAGGATTGCACTTTCCAACAATTACAGATTAGTCTTGAAAGGTAGATGCAGAATCTGGCTCCCCACTTCTCACGGTTCCAACTTAGTCAAGCCTTCAGATTCAATACATACAAAACACTAGAAAACTAACATTCTAGCATAGGTTAATAATTTGTGTGCTGACACTACTCTCTGCATATCCAAACTTGTACTCCAGCTCTGGGAGACTGATTTATATAAAACAGGAAATGTGCATCCTTCTGCATGCTATACCCCTTTTTTGTTCCAATTGCAAGTTGAGAAAAAGCCTTCTGAAAAAGTCACATGCAAAGAGTCACACTGTGCAAATTAAAAATCTCCAAGACTGTTCACACCATGCAGTCTGGGTTAATTTTCTCATTCTTGCATATAAAGAAAATGGGGTCATGTTTTGATTGTGATTTGCAAACATGCCTAACCACTGCAAAATTCCCCTTCTAATGATACTGACACCACAGGTACGCCTTAAGGCAAACTACATGGAAGGCAAGTTTGCATTTCTTTCCATCAGGGTATCCAAGGGAGCAGAGTAAATTGATGTTAGCAACTGAAGGCGGTGCTACTGTGGGTGTCTCGTGTGTCAGTTCCCAACATTTCTTGATAACTGCCACCCAGGAGGAAAATTATATGCAATTTCCCCTCAATTGTATTCAGTTTTGTGCTTGTCAGTGGGCCTGGATATGTCATTTTCCCACCACTTTGAGATTAAGACCTACATTAAATTGAGAAACCAAAAATCAAATGCCCGTATGCCTTGTGTGCAATGCACTGCTAAAGCCTCGCAAGCAACTAGATGTTTATGACAACATGCAGCCAGGAATGAGTCTCCAGAGACTGTCAAATGGCAAGCCTGAAGGAGTAATTGTTTAAGCGGCCATCTCTCCATTTCCCATTCACAGCTAACTTGTGGCTGTTTGTTTCCATTTGAGTGCTGGTCGCCTCAAGACCACCTGGAGCGCTTGCAGAGCTGACCTAAATTTTATCTCGCTCAGACCAAAGATGCAAAGCTGTCATGGGTGCGATCCCAGCTCGTCCCATAATTTGGAAAATATCTTGTTCCTTCTTGGCTTCAGCATTTATTTATTTTGGGGGGTGTAATTTCTGAACGTAAAATCATAATGGGATCAAAGATCAGTGCTGCTTTAAAGTTCCCCTACCCCATCTTTTATTAATACATAGTTAACAGCATGTTTATGTATCCCTCTTCTCCTAATCTAATCATCCTTTTGTGTGTGTGAGGGGGAGACACACTCTGCAAGTGCGACGGCACTGTCTGAACGTTCTCCAAATCACCAACCCTTTCTGTTCTCCTTCCTCACGCTGTCAGGATAGAAAATATAGCTAAGCAATTTTACACAGAATAAGTCATGGCACTGGTGAACAGTGACTGCAAGGTTGCTAGGCTTCAGCAGTATACACACACACATATGTGTGATATGGCCTTTTTATTTCAGTTGTTAGTGGGAAATCACAAAGTGATTTCTACGAGAAGCAAAACTGAAGGATAGGGATGGACCAGATTGCTCTTGCTCGCCTCAGATTAACTTGGAAATGATGCGAGTTCTAGCCCTCCAAAATTGGAAGATTTATTTATGGTGTGGAGAAAGTGGATAGTGAGACTTTTTCTCCTTTTCTCATAATACTAGAACCCGAAGCTGATTGGTGGGAGATTCAGGAGAGATAAAAGAAAGTACTTCAACATAGCACATAGTTAAACTATGGAATTCGCTACCACAGGGTGTAGGGAAGGCCACCAAATTGGATGGCTTTAAAAGGGGATTGGACAAATTCCTGGAGGAGAAGACTATCAATGGCTACTAGTCTTGATGGCTATGTGCTACCTCCAGTGAGCCTATGTACACCAGTTGCTGGGGAACATGGGTGGGAGGGTGCCATTACACTCATGTCCTGCTTTTGGGTTTCCCACAGGCAGCTGGTTGGCCACTTGGACCCTTGGTCTGATCCAGTATGGCTCTTCTTAATTTCTTGGAACCCTTTTTCTGAGCTGATCCAAGGCCCAGAAAAATGTCAACTCCCAAAAGCCCTTGCTGTCCACCCCACAAACAGCTGCCCCAATTTCCTTTCCTTGCCTGTCAAGTGGCAATGGTGAGAGAAGCAGGAGCAACAGTACCCAGGGAGAAGGCAGGAGAGAGGGGCATCTCTTTCCTCCCTCTCTGTCGCCCTGGAATGCTGAGTAGCAATGTTCTGAAGTGCAAGGCCTGAGGTCCCCTGGGAGATGTAGTCCTTGCAAATGCTACTGAAGTTTAAAATTAAAATTAATCAGTGGCTGGATGATGGGGAGACAAGAAGGGGTGATTTTTGTCTTCTAACTTTTCCTGCTTCATTTTTCTTCTTTCTTGCAGTTTGAATTACTTTTGCTACAGCTTGCTTGGCTAGCATCTTCCATCTGAGCTCCCTCTTTTTCTTTTCTTTTTTCTTTTCTAAAAACTGTGGTGAATTATCGAATCTTCAAAGAAGTCACCATCGGTATTCTGATGACCCCAGAGAGAAGTACAACTCTGTTATTTCTACAAGACAAAAGAAAGTTCTCCAATCCTAAGGAGCATCTTTTAGGGCCTGGTGGAACACTGTCTCTGGAGTGAACGGGGTGGCCTTTTACAGAGGATTGTCCTCTGTTTGAAGGGCTGTTTGGTCCAGATTATTCCAGATTAAAAGTAAAGAACCATAGCAACTGTTGCCCACCAACAGCTAGCATCTGGATAACAGACTGAACAGGAGAACACATAGGTCACCTGGTCACAGTCTTCCACCCTAGGGTGAGATGTACTGCATTTCTACTTACAGCCAGTGTGGTGCAGTGGTTAAAGAGTTGGATGAGGTCTGTGGACAGCCAGGTTCTAGTTCCCACTCTGCCATGAAGCTCACTGGGTGACTCTGGGCCACTCACTATCTCTCAGCCTAACCTAAGATGGAGAGGAGTTGCATCCCGTAGGCCACCTTGAGCTGCTTGGAGGAAAGGCAAGATATAAATCTAACAAATAAATAATAATATAATAAATATTCAATTGATGGCAACTATTTCTAGATTTTCATCTATACATATAAATTAGCCTAAAAAAAAGTTATGCAAATTGGAATACTCTTTGGTTTCCTTTTTTAGTGATTCGTGTAAGCATCCTAGATATTAATCCACAGCTTTCACTCCCAACCTTCCAGCTGCTGGTGGCAGCTAGCAGTTGGACCCAGTAGAGGCCTTGCTTACTGTTAAGGGCTTCCCTCCCAGGAGTGGAGGCTGGTGGCTCCAATGTCAGTGGGGTAGTGAATCCACTCTGGATTTCATTCAGAACCAGTCAGAACTCTAAAGGAGCTCTTCACCCCTTGGATAGCTCCTTTAGAGTTCTGACTGGTTCTGACTGAAATCCAGAGGGGATTCACCACCCCACTGACAAGAGAGCCACCAGCCTTCACTGGTCCCAACAAAAAACAAACTGGACTCATACAGATGACCTTCTCCAAAAGGTATCCAATAGCAGCTAGTGCCTCGTGAAACTATTAACTTGAATTTTGTTGCAATTCATTTTTATACAAATGAACGCCACCACCTTCAAACAGGGAATGGGCAACAAGGAAGACAGCCTTCTCGGTGATGGCCCCCCAGTTATGGAATGATCTCCCCGATGAGGCCCACCTGGCACCAACATTGTTATCTTTTCAGCACAGGTCAAGACTTTTCTCTTTTCCCAAGCATTTGGCAGCATATGATGAGTTTTAATTGATCCTGGATTGTTTTATGGGTTGGCTGATCACTCAAAGCTGTTTTTAGATATATGTTGTCTTTGTGTATACTATCTGTTTGCGTGTTCCTTACATTTTTAAATTTTGCATATTGCATTTTTAATGTTTTAACCCTTGTAAACCACTCAGAGAGCTTTGACTGTGGGGAGGTACAGAAAGGTAATATAATGATGATGATGATGATGATGATGATGATGATGATGTTCTGGGTGATGGAGAAGGAGTTACCTGTTTCAGGCTACTATGGTTAAACAGGACTTATTGTTCCCATGTAAACTTAGAGAAACCGCCCACCCCTTACTGACATCACCTGTGACATTAGCTTGAGTGGGTGGATTTGGGATGGGTGGAGCTGATTGGCAACATGATTGCCAGCTCATGGCCACACATAGGGATGTCTGTCACTGGGAAATCTGGTTCTCTTTTTACTTGACAGAGTTCCGTGGCATGGACAGCTCAATTTGTGTTTATAAGCTGAGCTGCAGGCTTTTCTCCAAACTCCAGGAACTTTTTTGCACATATTTTTCCTCTAGGTCCTACTGTTTGCACAAATTTCTGAGCAATTTGCATAACTTATGGCTGAATTTGCACAAATTGTCCAGAAATTTGCACAAATTGTCCAGAAATTTGCGCAAATTGCTCAGAAATTTTGGAAATTGTGGAACCTGCAAAAAAATGTTCAAAATGCCTGGAAAATCCATGAACTGGCCTGACTCGCTGAAGATTGAGTCAAGCACCACAGCAGGAACAAAATCCCACGGGGCCAAACCTAGGAAAACCCATCGAACTCCACCCCTCAGACAGATTTCTCTGACATCCCTAGCCACACAGGAGGAGTATATAGGGGAAGCAGCCAGTAATATACATGTTTATAAGAACTGACAACCTTTGGGTCCTGCAATATATGTAATAAACAAAATGTGGTCTTCTAAATGTATGGCTCTTGCCTGTACTCTTTCAGTTCTACAGTTGCATCCTATTGTTATATTCAGAAGCAAATGCTTTTGCTGATGGTGGACAAACATGCCCTGCTATTGACAAAGCTGAACCTTGCTGAACATGTACAGTATCAAGTACTTGCAGGAAAAAAAATGAGAAACAGTTGAGATTTATTAACTACACAATTAGGCAAGCTTCATCCACAGCAATTTCACCTACCTTTTTGAAACTGAAATTGCTTGACATTTTTCCCAATTATGAAAATCATGCTTCCATGAAAAGGCCTTATTATTAACAGTTTGTTTCCTTCCACAACAATGCATTTAAACATTTACTGCAGGCTAAAAGTCTATAGGGCCACATAACTGGATATGCATTGTTGGCTGTTTCTAACGCAACACTTCTGGGGGAGGTATAGGACTGGCATGAGAGGTTTATGAATACACTGACTGCTCTTTCTCAGGCAATATCTGTTACTTCATCTTTACTTGCGTGCTTGGAAGAGACTGAAGGAAGTCCACAGATCACAGAGGCATCTCAATGGTACAAGTGAATTTAGGATCTTATAAAAAAAAACACTCAACTAGGACATTGTATTATATCTTCTAAAAGACTTGAACAGTAGTTTAGACTTGACACAGGTTGGATACATACATATACATATACATATACATATACATGATATACATATACATATAAATACATACATGCTACACTCTTGCAGAACTCCAGGGATGCATGCATTTTACACAGGGTTTGGCTTGCAGTGAATGACGTAACTGCCTGGAGACTTAAGGTGTTTGGTTTTTTTTAAGTATTTGCATTTATTTACAAACTAGCAAACAGACCAGGCTTCGCCCGGATTGGAATACCCCTTAATATAATGAAGTGAAGCCTTCAAGCAAACTTGCACAGCTGTTAGAGTTGGACACATTGTGCTGCCTCATATAAGTGAAGCCATGTGCACTGGCATCCCTAGGCACAGCCCCTCCCAGGGTGCACATTTAATGAATCACCAAGCCTCTCCACAGCAGCCATTTTGTGAGAGTGCCACAACAGTCCCTCAAAAGTCAAAATGTGCCCACTGATCCTAAAAGTTTGGGGTCCCCTGTGAAAATGATCAGCAGTCAGAGGAAGGGTATTGCCATCAGAAGACCTATGGAGGATAGAGGTGCCAGTAACCATGTCTACCATGTTGCCTACCCCTGGTTTGGCAACATAGGTTGCCAAACCCTAGGGTTGGCGGAGAATTTCTCCCCGAAACTTCGGGGGGCCGAGCGCCAACGTGTTCGGCCCCCCGAACAAGTTTCGGGGAGAAATTCTCCACACACCCCCGCCCCCCGCACCTCCCCCGGGATGGGACTTACCTTTCCCGAATGTCCCTCCCGGCGGCGGGTCCTGGCGGCGGTTCGTCGGGTCTTTGTCAGGGGCGGGGGCTGCAGCCAATCTTTCGACCGGCTGCTGCCGCCACCATTCCAATAAAACTAAAAAAAAAAACCCACGCCCCCATGATAGGCTACGTGACGATTAACGTAGCCTATCATGGCTAGATTTGCAAAGTCAGCCGTGATAGGCTACGTAAATCGTCACGTAGCCTATCACGGGTGACTTTAAAAAAAAAGCGCGTACGCAAATGGCGGCCCCCATAGGGAGCCGCCATTCACGTTCCTTATTTGGTCGCTGTAGTCTACGTAAAGATTACGTAGACTACGGCGAAAATAAGGGCAACGCTATTTGCGTTGCCCTTATTTTTGCCGTAGTCTACGTAAAGATTTACGTAGACTACAGCGACCAAATAAGGAACGCGAATGGCGGCTCCCTATGGGGGCCGCCATTTGCGTACGCGCTTTTTTTTTAAAGTCACCCGTGATAGGCTACGTGACGATTTACGTAGCCTATCACGGCTGACTTTGCAAATCTAGCCATGATAGGCTACGTTAATCGTCACGTAGCCTATCACGGGGGTGTTTTTTTTTAAACTTTTTATTTCACGGCCGGGCGAGGCGAGGCGCCTCCTCCCCAGCCTGAATTTCGGCCAGGCAAGGCGGGAAGCCTCCCCCCCGGCCTGAATTTCGGGGGGAGAGCAGCGAAGTGCCTCCCCCCCACCGCGAAAAGCTACGAGACCAGGTAAATGACTTTTGTGCACCCCTACCAAACCCCGAGTTTCCCAGCTTTTCCATGGCTTTTTCCATTCAAAAAGGTTCACAGAAACATAGAATAGTAGGGTTGGAAGAGGCCTATAAGACCATCGAGTCCAGCCCCCTGCTCAGTGCAGGAATCCAAGTCAAAGCATCCTGACAGATGGCTGTCCAGCTTCATCTTGAATGCCTGCAGTGTAGGTCATTGGTTCCATTGTCATGTTGCTCTAACAGGAAGTTTTTCCTGATGTTCAGCCAGAATCTGGCTTCCTGTAACTTGAGCCCATTATTTCGTGTCCTGCCTGGGATGACTGAGAAGAGATCCTGGCCTTATTCTCTGTGACAACCTTTCTAGTACTTGAAGAGTGTTATCGTATCTCCCCTCAGTCTTCTCTTCTCAAGGCGAAACATGCCCAGTTCCTTCAGTCTCTCCTCATATGGCTTTATTTCTAGTCCTCTGATCATCTTTGTTGCCCTCCTCTGAACCCTCTACAGCTTGTCTGCATCCTTCTTAAAGTGTGGCACCCAGAACTGGACACAGTATTCAAGATGAGGCCTAACCAGTGCTGAGTAGAGGGGAACTAGTACTTCCCGGGATTTGGAAGCTATACTTCTACTATTGAAGCCCCAAATAGCATTTGCCTTTTTTGCAGCCACATCACATTGTTGCTCATATTCAGCTTGTGATCGACAACAATTCCAAGATCCTTCTCGCTTGTGGTATTTTTGAGGCAAGTATCGCCCATCTTTTATCTGTGCATTTGGTTTCTTTTTCCTAGGTGCAGAACTTGGCATTTATCCCTATTACATTTTATTCTGTTGTTTTCTGCCCAGCACTCCAGCCTATCAAGATCACTTTGAATTCTGTTTCTGTCTTCCAAGGTATTAGCTATCCCGCCCAATTTTTGCGTAGGGATGTACGAAAGTGACTTACCTTTTAACGAAATTGATTCGAGGTTGGGGGGGAGGCGCTCTGTCCCTCCCACCGAAATTCTGGCCGGGGGGGAGGCGCTCCGTCCCTCCCCCCCAAATTCTGCCCGGGGGGGGAGGCGCTCCGTCCCTCCCCCCCGAATCCTGGCCGGCCGGGTTCGCAGATGGCGGCGGCCGTAGCAGCCGCCGTTTGCATCCGTGCAGTCACCCGTGATAGGCTACGTAAATGTTTAAGTAGCCTATCACTTATGGGCGCCGCCATTTGCGTACGCGTGTTTGTGTGTGTGTTTTTTTACTCAGCCGTGATAGGCTACATAAACATTTACGTAACCTATCATGGTGTTTTTTAAAATTTAGCCGTGATAGTCTACGTAAATCTTTACATAGCCTATCACGTTTGTTTTTGTTTTTTTTTTACTTGGAAATGGCGGTGGCGGCAGCTGGTCAGAAGACCGGCCGCTGTAGCCACTGCCGCCGTAGCCACCGCCAGAGCCGCCGCTGCCGCCAGGAAGATTCGCCGAAGGTAAGTCCCGTCCCAGGGGGGCGGGGGGGCAGACCGTTTCACCACCGATTTCGGGGGGCCGAATGCGCTGGCATTCGGCCTCCCCGAGATTCGTGGCGAAATTCTCTGACATCCCTAATTTTGTGTCATCTGCAAATTTGATCAGCATTCCCTGCACCTCCTCCTCCAAGTCATTAATAAAAATGTTGAAGAGCACTGGGCCCAGTACCCCGCTCGTTACCTCTCCCCAGTTTGAGAAGATCCCATTGATAAGCACTCTTTGAGTCTAATCATGTAGCCAACTGTGGATCCACCTGATTGTTGTTTCATCTAGCCCACTTTTAGCTAGTTTGCTCATCAGGATATCATGGGGCACTTTGTCAAAAGCTTTGCTGAAGTCGAGGTATATATGCCCACAGCATTCCCACAGTACAGCAGGGAGGTTACCTGATCAAACAATGAGATCAGATTTGTCCAGCAGGATTTGTTCTTGACAAATCCATGTTGGCTTCGAGTAATCACTGCATTGTTTTCAAGGTGCTTACAGATTGACCATATGCCTATCGATCTCAAGCTGCAATCGTGCCCCTTCAGCCTGTACTTCGCCTTTGCCAGGGAGGTCATAGACCCTCTTTTGGGAGAAGACTGAGCCAAAGTAGGAATTGAGCACTTCTGCCTTTTCCTTGTGTTCTGTTATAATTTTGCCATCCTTATTTAATAGCTGAACCACCATGTCTTTCCTCTGTCTTTTACTATGCACATCTCTGAAGAAAGCCTTTTTGTTGCTTTTAGCATCCCTCGCTAACCTCAGCTCGTTCTCAGCTTTAGCCTTTCTGACGCCATCCCTGCAATTCTGTGCTACCTGCCTGTACTCTTCCTTTGCAGCTTGGCCTTCCTTCCACTTCCTGTATGTGTCCTTGTTTGTTTTCAGGTCATCTCTAAGCTTTTTGTGAAGCCACATTGGCTTCTTCTGTTGTCTTCCACCTTTTCTTCTTGTTGGAATTGTTTGTGATTGTGCCTTGAGGATTTCCTTTTTTAGAAGCTCCCACCCATCTTGGACTCCTGTTCTCATCAGAGTCACTTGCCATGGGACCTTACTGATCATTGTTCTGAGTTTATTAAAATTGGCTTTCCTAAAATCCAGGGCACATGTTTGGTTACATTCAGCTTTTGCTTCCTTTAGAACCAAGAACTCAAGTACAACATGGTCGCTTTCTCCCAGAGTTCCCGTAACTGCTACTTGATCACTAAGTCATCTCTGTTGGTTAGGATCAAGTCAAGGATAGCCAATCCTCTAGTTCTTTCCTCTACTTTCTGTAGGAGGAAATTATCAGCAACACAAGTCAGTAATCTGTTGGAGGGGCCATGTTTTGCAGAATTTGTCTCCCAACAAATATTGGGGAAATTGAAGCCCCCCATTACTACTACATCATGCTTCCTTGAAACCTTGGCAATTTGTTTTTCAAAAGTTTCATCCTCATCTTCACCTTGATTGGGTGGCTGGTAGTAGACTCCGACCACCATGTTCCTTTTATTCTTTGCTCCATTTATTTTAACCCAGATGCTCTCGATGGGGCTACCAAGCTCCTCCTCCTGTATTTCTGTGCAGAGATATGTATTTTAACATATAGTGCAACTCCACCTCCCTTTCTGTTCCTCCTGTTCTTTTTGAACAAGTCATATCCTTCAATTGCTGTATTCCAGTCATGGGGGTCATCCTACCAAGTCTTAAGTCTTATGACTATCGAGTCATAATTTCCCTCCTGTATTAAGAGTTCAAGTTCATTCTGTTTGTTTTCCATACTCTGGGCATTAGTGTATAGACATCAAAGACCATGTGCTTTATAGTCTGGCTTTCTTCCTACATGTTTCTGAAGACTATTATTGGGTGCTATTAGAGCTGTTCTCTCCATTCTGGTGCAAGAGCCTTCATCCATTGTTACCCCTAACTTTACATCTCCCTCCCTTGTAGGATTCAGTTTAAAGCCCTTGAAGTTCTTCATGCTGTGGTCAAACATTCTTCCCAGCCTTTGTGAGGTGCAACCCATCCCTTGCCAACAGTCCATCTTCCAGGAAGTATAGCCTGTGGTCCTAGAATTCAAATCTCTCATGCCAGGACCACCTTCGTAGCCAGTCGTTCACCCGGAGCATTTTTCTTTCCCTTTCTGTCCCTATTCTAACTACTGGAAATGCTTCTCCTTAGTTACCGGCAGTAAGAGCTCTAAGCAAAAATATGCTGGTATTTTTGGCAATTTAGGCTCCACCCCTTTCCCTTTGGCTCCACCCCTTTTCCCTTTGGCCGCACCCACAGTGGAATGCAGCCTCCAAGGACTTCTCCAAAACTGAATTCGGTCCTCAGGCCGAAAGAGTTTAAATACCCCTGATCTAGGGCAGCATTCTGCTTTAAACAGGTGCCAGCGAGATGTGTCGGTATGTTTTCAAACAGGGCATGAAGGTGATTGCCTTCTCTGACATTTAGAAGTTTTGCACCCAGTACGTAGAAGTTCTATTGGGATAGCATTGCGTAGCGAGAGAGAGAGAGAGAGCAATGTATTCCCAGCGTATTTCCATTTTACATGTCTTCATTCATTAGTCCGTTCCATTCTATCTCTGCATCAATCTGTTATAATTTTTTTTTAAATGAACAGTCACTTTATTTTTTAATGTGCTTCCCCCAGACACACAGACACACAGACACACACACACTATGAATTTTAACCGCAGTTCTGAAAGGATTTAAACCTAAAATATGCATCTTTACATGCATTTTTGTACCTTTTTTGAGGAGAGAACTTTAGGGCTTCTGGGAGGGCTTCTGCCCTGAAAGGTGGCCAAGAAATGTTTTAAACAAACAAACAAATCTCACAATTTGGAGAGGTGCAACAAGCAAAGGAGAACTGCATTCTGATCTTTGTATTAGTCTGGGAAGTGTGAATGAGAATAGTTCACTTAAATACATAGACCAAACAAAACCCTCAAGCATAGCTATCAAGACTAGCCAATTTAAGATTGAAGTTTTTCTCTGAAACTCACTGAGAGAGGCAACCTCAGATGCTGCCCCCCCCCCCACACACACACAGACACAGTTCTTTTGGAAGGCCTGAAAAAAATTCTCCATATTTCCAGTGCCAGGGGCCTTACTGGGAACAAACAGCGGCCACTTTTAGAAGTTTTTTTCACAAACTTCACAGTCAAACCTATTTATACATCTCTGTACATTTCTAAAACAAAAGGAAACAGAAACTTAACACCATTCGTCACATTCTTACAAATTAGCAAAACATAACTAATGTCCATACTAGAAAAAAATCAAATAAATGTTTCATACTATGTTCTTAAAGTGTACTGAGTATTACATATGGTTATAGAGAGTTTTGAATCTTCAAGTTCAGTATAGTGCTCCATTCCTTGATAAGCTTGTTGTCCATTTGTCTGACATCTCTACATCTGACTACATCTGTTAATTTGATCATATACACATATCCCATATCTGTTATAACTAATCTGATATTAATGGGATGTTCTTTCCCAATAGGGAATAATGGATATTCTTGCCACGGTAAGAAGATTTTTAATTTCTGTGAACTGCCCAGAGAGCTTCGGCTATTGGGCAGTATAGAAATCAAATAAATAAATAAAATAATAAATAAGATCGATAGTAATTTCCTTATAATCTTTTAGAATTATTGATTTCACAAACAAAATAATGCAATTAATGGGCCCAGAGGAACCCATTTCCTCTCTATGAGAGAGAACTGCCTCCCAAAAGTGGATAAGGACATGTACGGTAGATGCAGCAGAGTAGACTCATTGAAATGAATGGGACTTAAGTCTTATTCATTTCAATGGGTCTACTCTACATTCAACTAGCATTGGATACTAACATATGTCTGCATGTATTGCATCATGCCATCAACCTATCATTAACTAATCTCAGTGGAATAGGGTGCCATCTAAATAACAGCTTATAAAAACGTACTTTAAGTCTCTCAATTAATGTTAGCTGTGGTACCAAATTCCAAACCCATTTCCAACTCGCTACAGCCTTTACTCTTGGGAAAGCTGGTAGCAACCCTTTGATCATTCTGGGTTGTCTTTTTCATTTACTTAAAAATATTTCCATCTCTCACTCATACATACAGTATGGAACATCAAGGGGGAGTCATTTATTATTCCAATATCAACTCAGATTAATCATCTGCCAGAGATATATGCATGCGGGTAATCTGTCTGGAGATGACAAATTAGCCTCAGGTTAGTTAGGGTGGTCCCTGGTGTGAGAAGAAAGATTGTATCCCCTCCTCCATAAGTATAGATGGTTTTCATAAGGTAAGATTCTTACTGTGTGAAAGCAAAAGGGGATGGGGGGGGAGGGGGGACTGAAACTAGGCTCTGCTTCTCCTCCGGAATATCTGATTGGTGAGATTTGAGAGAGGGAGAGAGAGAGACCTACATTTACCCAGCTCCAGATATTTAAGTTAGTGCTGGGGCAAAATATTTTGCTCAGAAATTTTCATAAATTTGGGGGAGAGGGAGAAAATACTACCCAAAGATTGGATAACTGAATCTGAAGAATTTTCATTGTATCTCAAATAGAAAGTGGTTGAGGGTTCTTGCTTTCCTTTTCCTTATTTTATTTATTTACAGCATTTATAAACTGCTCTAAAAATATTCCCAAGCAGTGAAAAATGGAAAAAATAACTAAATGTCAAAATTCAAGAGGATAAAAATATTTAAAATAAGATTATGACAATAAAATGATGGCTGGTTTTTTACTCGTGGCAGGCTTGTTTAAATAAAAATGTATTTTGCAGAAGGCCAAAAACAGACCAACCTGGCAGGAAATTCCACAGAGAGGGAGCCAATACACTAAATGCTCTACTCTGAGTTAGGGATGTCAGAGAAATTCGCAATGGAATCAAATGAGTCTGGATTTCTATGAATCTCTGACTTGCAGATTCTGCAGTGGACCAGCTTTTCCCAAGTCGCATGGATTCCACAGACTTGCGGTCCAGTTTTTTTACTTTCTGGAATTTTACACAACTTTAGCTGTAGAAAAATATGTAAAATAATAATTAAAAAAATTGATCAAAAATCTGCATTTCCCACATAAGCCAAAGCATGAAAATGCACATTTTGGGGGGGATTTGCGCATTTGGGGGGTTGCACACTGAGGGAGATTTGTACATTTTTGCCAGTGCAAATTTGCACAAATGCAAACCTGCACAAATTCGGGAAATTAAAAAAAACCCAGTTCCATCAATGAGTGGATGATGGAACGAAAGGCACCTGACAGTCAGTGAAATGCAGACAGAACCGATTTTATAAAATTCATACATTCCTACTCTGAGTGGACTCTAAACAGACCTCTAAACATATGGAACCACCAGGAACACCTCATCCAATAACCTCAGTGACTGGACAGGGTGGTAGGGGAGAAAGCGCCCTCTCAAGTATCCTGGGCCCAAATTGTTTAGAGCTTCTTACACCAGTAACAAAACCTTAAACCCGGCCTGAAGCAAATAGGCAAGCAGTGTGCAGTTCCTGCAGCAAATGTGTTACATGCTGAAAAGGGGCAGCCTCTGCCAACAGTCCCTGACAATACCCGCTCTCTGGAACATGCTCCCCATTGGCTAGTGGTGTAGTGGAGCCAGGGCTCTCAGGGATGCAATGCCGCACTTTTTGGGATGGCGGAGAATTCCGCCACGGATTTCAGTGAGGCCGAATGCACTGGCATTCAGCCCCCCGAAGCCCATGGTGGAACAGCCTCCCACCCCCCGCTTACGAAGCTTACCTGGGGTGGATGACCAGCAGCAGTGGTGGCTCCAGCGGCGGCTCCGATGGCGGCGGCTGGTCTCTCAGCCAGCTCCTGCAGCTGCAAATGGAGGCAGTCATAGCAGCCACCATTTGCATCCTGCCAGGCTGCCGTAAATACATAAGTATTTACGTAGCCTATCACGGCAAAGAGCAGGGACGCAAACGGCAGCCGCTACGCCATTTGCGCCGCTGCTCTTTCCGTGATAGGCTACGTAAGTATTTACGTAGCCTATCACGGTAATGGCAGCCACTACGCCATTTGCATGGCTGCCTTAACTGTGATAGGCTACGTAAATACTTATGTAGCCTATCACGGCAGCCTGGCAGGACGTAAATGGCGGCCACTACAACGGCCGCCATTTGCGGCTGCAGCAGCCCGGCCACAGCCAGAACTACAATTCCCACAGTAGCTGGGGGTGGGGGGAGATGAATGTATTGTTTATATTACAACAAGGAATTTATTGTTTCTCGTTGTAATATATTTGGGGGTGGCTTGGTCTAGGATGGGCAATTAAGCCCCATTCGCTTGACTTGTCCCTGGTAGGGATGGCGGAGAATTCCGCCACGAACTCCAATGAGGCCGGATTCTAAAGAATCCGGGCTCCTGGAGTCCATGGCGGAACAGACCACTCACCTCCGCCACTCCACGAAGTTTGCGCTGGCTGGATCCTACCTGCCGCTGGCTGGGTCCGAGTCCATCCACTCACTCCGCTGCCATCTGCTGCCGGTCTGCAGACACAAATGGTTTACGTAGCCTATCACAGCAAGAAGATTTACATAGCCTATCACAGCAAAGAGCAGGGACGCAAATAGCATCCGCTACACCATTTGCGTCCCTGCTCTTTGCCGTGATAGGCTACATAAAGATTTATGTAGCCTATCATGGCAAAGAGCAGGGGCGCAAATAGTGTCCGCTATGCCGGACGCCATTTGCGTCCGCAGACTGGCAGAGGACAGAAGTCTGGCAGCGGACAGACCCGGCCAGCGGCTCTGCAGACTCGCCATGGAGTGGAGCTGGCCGGGGAGGATTCTGGGGGGATGGAACAGATCACAACCCCCTGCAGGTGCCCCGAAATGGACCAAGCTAGGGAATTCGTACACCCCTAGTCCCTGGTGGAGATGAAAACTGCTAGAACTGGTTTGTGGATGTGGATCAACACAGCTGCTTGCAGTTCTGGACACTCCTTAGGGCATGGCTATGGGGACTGTAATGATGAGCATCTGCACTTCAAAACTGACCACTGCACCACTGATTATCTCACTGTGAGGATCAGAGCCCTCAGTGTTGACCTACCTCTTGATGCAGGCTTTCCCTGAGCAGTTATCCAGCCACCAGTATGATTGTAATCGACAAGTAATGGCCATGCCCGTTCCCCTGCCCCCACCTCTTTCCTGAAACTATAAACATTTGGTAGTTTCACAGGTTTTGTGCAATCCCCCCCCCCCGCACCCTTTCTAAAAGGCTGAAATGCCCCTCCCAAGTCTTACTTACTGGCAGTAAAGGCTTTAAGCTAAAATATGCTGGTATTATTGGCCCTGCCCCCATTTGCCTTCAGCTCCAACCACCACTGAAATGTGGCCCCCAACAGCTTCTCTGAAATGGAATTTAGCCCTCAGGCTGAAAAAGGTTCAACACCCCTGCTGTAAGGCATGAAGAGCACCAGTCATGATAAACGGTAATTATTCCAATGCAATACATAAATATGCAATTTTATTTAGATCACCTTTATTGCTATGTCTCTCACTGCCTTTCACTCCAGATTTCTTTTTATTATCCATTAGCCTTATCAAATGAAAACCTTTTTTTTATATACAAACAACATGCTTCTGTCCACCTACTATACTAATGTAACATGTCATTTAGCATATCCATCAATTATAAGCAAATGCAAGCTGTATAGTGATTAGAACTGAAACACACACAAAATACCCAAACCATGCAATAGTTCTTCCAAGAAAGTATTTTCAGTGCGCTAAAAATGTTTTGCACAATTCTTCAACATACTGATGTTCAGAAAACCGGTCTAGTAATGAGGTGAGGTAAAAGCACCATCTCTAGAGACGCAACAAATGCCAAGGTCTATTTTTGGCCTGGCCATAAATTTGACGTGTGAGCAGTAAAGCTCCTGCAAGTATTACAGTCACAAGTGTGACTCAAATATGAACAGTCCTCAGATATGAACAGAAGGCCTGATTTAAACACAATGTCGGGGCTTCAGAAGGAAAAGTTTCCTGTGTAAGATATCTTGTTCAAAGATACACCAAGTTGCCAGGGATGTCTGGCCCGGTCAGGTGCTGCCCTGGCATGGTAGCACAATATTGCACTTGTGGTGTCGGAGAGCCCAGTTAAAATGTAGGGATGTACAAAACACTTACCTGGTTTCGTCCAGGGACATCCGCAGTGGGGGGGAGGCGCCACCTTTTGTGTCCAGACTCCAGCCAGACTGCCATGATAGGCTACGTAAGTATTTACATAGCCTATCACAGCAGGCCAAAAAAAAAAAAGAACAGCTTACGCAAATGGCAGCGGCAATGATGGCCGCCATTTGCGTTCCCTATTTTTCGCCGTTTTATCTTACGTAAATATTTATGTAGGATATTACGGCGAAAAAAAGGGGGGGAAGCAAATAGCTCCCACTACGCTATTTGCATTCCCCTTTTTTTTGGCCGTAATAGCCTACGTAAATATTTACGTAGGATAAAACGGCGAAAAATAGGGAACGCAAATGGCAGCTGCCATAGCCGCCACCATTTGTGTATGCGTTGTTGTTGTTGTTTTGCTTGCCGTGATAGGCTGTCTAAATACTTATGTAGCCTATCATGGCTATGATCAGGAAGCGAATGGCGGCTGCAGCACAGCTGCCATTTGCAAGTCGGCGCGGACAGCAGCAGGTAAGTGCTCCATTTTGTGCACCTTTCATGGGTTGGGGGCTCCGTTCCGCGTGCTTTTCGTGGGTGGGGGGGCAGGGGCTTCGTTCCACCACAGATTCCGGGGGGCCGAATGCACTGGAATTCGGCCTCTCTGGAATCTGTGGCGGAATTCTCCAACATCCCTATTTAAATGTGAAGCCAGCTGAGCAGAATAGTACCTGGTAGGGTGGCCACTTATACATTGCCAAAAAAGAGGAACTTCATCACCAAAAATGAAGGCAAAACAGGATGCCAATTTGCATAACATTTGCATATGCAAATTTATAGGTGCAAATTTAGAAATAACAAGTATAATTTCAATAGAAATACAATATACTGCATCACAGTGGAGACAACTGAACAGGTGGCCTGTGTCCCTGCTCAGTCTGCTGTCCAGGTGCTAGCTGTGGATGGGTAACTTCAAAGCCCCTCCCTCCTTATGGCTCTTTAACTTCAAACCAGATTTGGACTGAACAGCCTGTCAAACAGGGGACACCTTTAAATAGAGGACTGTCCTCTGCCAGCTAGGGATGAAATCCCTAGAAATCCACAATGGAACCAAATGAGTTTGGATTTTCATGAATCCAACCCACGGATTCCACAGCAGACTGGCTTCCCCCCTGTTGGGTGGATTCCATGGACTTGCAGGCCAGCTTTCTATCTTTCTCAAATATTGTGCAAATTTCATCATAGAAAAATATGCAAAATAAAAAACCAGCCAAAAATGCACATTTCCCCCATAGGCTAAAGCACGAAAATGTACATTTTAAGTGAATTCACGCATTTTTGCATGTGCGCATTTGCACAAATTTGGAAACAAAAACAATACAATTCTGCTGATGGGTGGGGGACAGAACAAAAGGTGCCTGACTATTTGAGAAAAAAAGATGGAATGGATTTTACACAGTCTGTACATCGCTACTGCCAGCTCTCCAAAATAGAGGACTGTCCCCTGTAAAGTAGGATACCTGGACACCCCAGCACCTGGGTAGGTTCTTCTTAATCACCATGAATCACATTTAACTTGGGCCCAATACACTTTCTCTCAAGGGTGTTGTTGGAGCAAAAGCAAATCACTCTTTGTGCGACTCTGGAAATTTAAAAGGGGAGGAGAGTGAAACTTAAAGACACATGTGAGTTTTCTGTCCCAAATATGTCTCAATTAAAGGCAGAACATGTGCAGTCTGCTGATTTAGGCATTGCAAGGCCCATAGCTAGAACTTTCTGTTCTCAGAACAAGCTCCTAAAACTTTACACTATGCTGCAAACTCCAAAGTACAATTCAACCCAATTTAGTGTTCCTTGAATAATTAACAAATACATTCCAATTATCCATAGCTCCTGGTTGAGAAAGGGTTTTCAAAGAGCATTAGGCTGAAAACCTATACTTACTTTTGAGTGGGGATAGGGACAAAATTTGTTCAGTTTGCATCTTAATGCCATCTTTCCGAATGTCACACTTTTGAACCATTATATGAACTGGTACTCATTATGTGAACTGGAACCCCTATCCTTCAAAATAGGGGTCACGTTAGGTCAGGTTTTTCAGGAAGCAAAATGGAAATAGATCAGCACTGTGGAAAGCTTTGAGTGATGTTGGGGCTGGAAGCTAAACAGTGTTATTAGAAGGGAATGGAAGAGCCCCTTTAGCTAAAGTAAATAAGAATAAGAAAAAGAAAAAAAGGTTCTGCCATTATGTGCCTGAAAATTCTACTGCTTATAAAAATGGCACTTGTTGAGCTAACACCCTGAAACATGGCATCCATGATCTACCTGGCAAGGCGTGCAATTGTACAAAATTTCAAATCAATCTAATAAATATTGCCACAAGTACAGCAAGTTAAAAAGTGATGAAAATTGACATATTTGTACATTTTTACTCCAGCCTGTGGCTCATGATATCATATATTTCTTTCAAATTTTGGTGAAAAAAACTGATTGATGTTATTCTGACTAGTCAAGGAGGTGTGCCTTTGGTGAAATTCTGAACAGCAGTTCAAAGGTTCTTAAGCGTTTTCTGCCCCATGAAAGCTTATGGCAACAACTGCTGGCAAAGTTAGATCGGGCATGCTTAGTTTCACTCTGAAGCTAGAAAGCTGCCAGGTTTTCAAATGAATTCTATTACAGAGGGCTTCTGTGTCCAAGGCCTCTTCCTTTAGTTATGGACTGTGACCACTGTCCTGGTCCTGTATTACCTCATATAGCATCAAGCCTTACTGCTAGAAGAGGGCTCCTTCTCACCATTTAACCCATCATGCCAGCTACTGGTATAAACAACAAACTGGAATGGGTAGGGATGTACGAAAATCACTAACATTTCGCGGATTATGCTGATGGTGGGGAGGGAGGCGCTCCGTCCCTCCCCCCGGAATCCTGGCCGGCTGGCTGTGCTCCGCAGGGATTCTGCGGAGCCACCGGCCGGCTCCGCCAGCAGCCAGACATCCGGCCGCTGGCTAGCAGGGACGCAAATGGCGGCAGCCATAGCCGCCGCCGTTTGCGTCCCTGCAGTCAGCCGTGATAGGCTACGATAGGCCATTTGCGTACGTGCGTTGTTGTTGGGTTTTTTTTTAAGTCAGCCGTGATAGGCTA
Organism: Heloderma suspectum; assembly: GCF_057233095.1. Taxonomy (NCBI): domain Eukaryota; kingdom Metazoa; phylum Chordata; class Lepidosauria; order Squamata; family Helodermatidae; genus Heloderma; species Heloderma suspectum. The sequence goes on along the minus strand of NC_139460.1, from coordinate 37,574,001 downwards.
CGTAAACATTTACGTAGCCTATCACTTTTTTTAAAAAAACTTAGCCGTGATAGGCTACATAAATCTTTACGTAGCCTATCACGTCTTTTTTTTTTTTTTAACTGGAAATGGCGGCGGCGGCAGCCAGTCGGAAGACCGGCCGCCGCCGCTGCCGAATCGCTGCCAGAGCCGCTGCCGGAGCCGCCGCCGCCAGGAAGATCTGCCCCAGGTAAGTCTCGTCCCGGGGGGGAGACCATTCCGCCACCGATTTTGGGGGGCCGAATGCGCTGGCATTCGGCCTCCCTGAGATCAGTGGCGGAATTCTCTGACATCCCTAGGAATGGGTCAATTCATAGGAGGATTCGTCTAGCAAAAGATAATGCTCAGATGCTTCATAAGACAATACAGAACCAGGACAATGCAACAAGGGAGAGGGCCTTCTCAGTGGTGGTCCCCCATTTGTGGAATAATCTCCCTGACGAGGCCCGCCTGGCACCAACATTGTCGCCTTTTCGGTGCCGGGTTAAAACTGCCCTCTTCTCTCAGGCATTTGGCGGCATATAAAGAGTCTCTTTGATTGCCTCTGGCTGATTGTCTCCGGTCTTCACCTGATAGTGAACACTGGTAAGGGAAGTTCACCCTTAGGAGTGAATTACTAGGGATGCATGAGAATTTCCTTTTTGCTAGCAAAACATGTGAGCACACCCTGTTCAAAGGTCTGAACACAAGTGGAAACACGCGTCTGCCGAAAATGTTCGCAAATCGCCAGACATGATTTGCACAAATTTTCCAGTTTTCTTTTGTGCAAATTTCCCATGTAGACTGAATCAGCCTACTTTAAACTATGGAGGACAGTTGCGCAAATAAGGAAATTTGCACACAGTTGGGGGAAGCTGTGCAAATTTCAGGTTTGATTGCTACTCAATTTGCACAATTTTCCCATCCGCGCAAAGCAAGCAGTGATCGCAAATGCGGACAAGAATTGGGTGTGAGACGAGCACCAAGCCAATGTTCGGAGAATCCTAGCAATCTTGAACATTGCCCATTTGCCCATCCCTATGAATCAGATGAGGTAGGCATTGTAACAGAGAAGGCCCTGCTCCTCACTCTCACAGATTTTGTGTGGCTAAGACTGCAGTCATATATACCCCCTTCCAGGGAGTAAGCCCCACTGAATGCATGTTCCATCATTTACAATGCAAGGCGATATACATCTACTTGGAAGTAAGTCCCATTGAATTCAGTGGGGCTTACTTCCAAGTAGACACATATCAGCTTGCACTGTAAATGATGGAACATGAAGCCAGGCCTCTGTGGCAGCCCTTTACCAATGACAGCTCTCTCGAGGCACAACAGTTTCCCACTTGCAAGGTGCTTTTAGTGTTGCCCAGGTGGCTACTCAGACATCTTGCATGGCCTGTCTGTCTCCAGTAAAATGCTTTCCATCAACAGGGGCCGGAGTACTCCTCCTTGCACTCCAGCTTGGCTGGAGATATTTCATTTGTGCTGTCGAAGTAGCTTCCCCCTCCCTCCCGCTGCCTCTTTAAACCTTTCCCCACGCATCGTACAGTGTGCGACAGACCGCTGCAATAGTGCCGTGAAGTCATTAGCATATATTTGTATTTCAGTACAGCTGCTCAGCTTAGTGAACCCACGTGGCTCCACTGATCACTAAATCGACTGTGTAAGTGTAAGGAAGTCCTTGGGACTGGTTGTGGCCTATTTTTTTGTTTTTGTTTTATTTATTGTAATTCATTTAAAATTAACATAAACACTGAAAGATTTAGGACTCTGCAGCATCCAAAAGCCTCTGGCATTTTATGCAAGCTGGCACCTTCAATCTGAACCACTTCAAGAGTGATAACAGTTGCTTTGAAATTGACACGGTTCATGCAGAAGCTGGTCTTCAAAGAGAAGAACCACCATTAAAAAATAAATGAATCCCACAATCCCTGCTTGTATTCCAAGCCCATGGCACGTGTACTTCCTGCGAAGAATGCACTGTGCAGTTATTTTGTACTTAATAAAATTAACATTAGCTACAGAAAATAGGATTTGAGGTGACATTTCAAGCAAGGGTTCTTTGCTGCAGTTGAAAAGGAGACCATGGAAGCAGAAGCCGAAGAAGAAGAAGAAAAGAGAGCAAAATTTTGATCCTATTTTAGATCCCTAGCATGATTTTATTAGTTTCCTAAACCAAGCTCGGCTCACTAGACCAAGGAGATATCCAGAACAAGAGACAACCAGAAAGAATAGACTGCTTATTTCACATAACCTTTCCCTGAAGTGCCCATATGTTATGGCTGTGGCATGCTGACACAGGACATCTACTTGTGCTTATTTACTTACATCAGCTTGGAAGAGGGATAATTCGTCAAAAAGGTGAAAAGAAAAAGAAAGAAAATGCAGAACTGCATGAGATGCATTTCCTCCCCACAAGCAACCTGGAGAGTAAAACCCTATCTGAGCAATTTATCATCAGGAATTATTCATCCATCGTTATGTCATAGAAATTCAAAAGTAAGCAATGGGCATTCTGCACCCATGGAAATGTGTATTGGGAAATACTATTAACAGCATCATAGTGAGGACTAAATTTTTCCTTTCATTCTCCCCTCCCCCTCCCTGTCTCTGCAACGTAGCTAAGTAATATCTGCGATCAGAATAATATTGTCTGACTTACGGTTGGCTGTCCTGCTTTGATCACTCTGGATGCTGTCATTGGATTGGTTGCTTGAGATTGAGGAGACACTCGAGCTCCGGACAAAACCAAATGCTGCCAGTTTAGCGGCAGGCAATCGCGAATAACCAGGAGGGCGCAGTCCAGATTGACATGGTTTTGGAAGATTTGACTTTGTAGCATTTGGATTTGGGCCTTTTTTAATATCAACTGAAAAAAATAAAATAAAAAATGTTATAAGAAACATTTCAAAATGTGGGTATGTCATAGGAGGATGGCAGGAAAAAAAAAACAAGAATTGCTTATCGAAAATGAGCAGTCTTTAGATCTAAATGGGGTAATTTTCTCTTGGCCTTTTCCAAAAGGGGATTGTGGTAGAACTGCCCCATGGTTGTATTAATCTGAACACAGTGTTAAAGGTTTATAGCTTCTCCATACACTGTAGGTTGCCTGGTGGGTGGGTGAGTGGCTGAGTGCCTGGGGGCGTGTGATTGGTCAGTGAGAATGCTGATGGGAGGGGGAGTTAGAGTGAATTAGAGTGAGTTAAGAGAGGCAGTTGGATGACAGAAGAGAGATGAGGAGGGTGAGAGGGATTTGATTAAATATCTCCTGGGGATAAGGAGAGGTGGTTAGTGGTTTTAGGCCTTACTTTAGCATACGGTTAGGTTAAGAGAAGTCTTCTTTTGACGTTCAGTCTGTATAATAATCTAAATAAATTATTTTGAGCCTTTTACATCGAGTCTGTACTGAAGTCTTCATCACGCTACTTAACCTAGGGAGAAGTTTAAAAAGGGCACAACTCTCACACACAAATATATGCCAGGAGTATAAGAAAGGCGGTAAAAGGCAGAAACCTGAGGTGGGTGGGAATAGCCTGCCTAGGTGGAAGCAAAGATGAACCACCCCCACCCTGTCTTGAGGGACCGAAGGCTTGGGGCTCCTTCACACGGAGCTTTTATCCTGCTAAAGGATTTTAGATTGCTGACTCACAGAAGTTTGCGGGTCCTTTTCATGATGTCGTTAACCTCCAGGGCACATCCAGAGGTATTTCCTGGTTTTTCTGTCTCAGACAGGTCTTGAACTAATGAACCATTTTTTAAACTCAGAATGTAACACAATTAAAACAGCCACTAGATGGCACTGTTTTATTGAAGTCTATGGAACACTGAAAATTAAAAGCTTCCCCTCTCAGCAATCACATGGTCATTGTCTGGGAGTCAGCAATAAACGCAGAAAGGCTCTAGAACGGGAGGATGGCAGGGGTTTTCTTTAGTGTAAAGGCAGCCTAGGTGAAGAGGGGAGGGGATTTTGTCAGAGGGATCATTAAAAAAAAACCCTCTAGTGGATTAAAAAAAATGTAAATCAACTGTACTTGTGAAATTAAATTTTTTAGCACAGGGGTGCAAAACCTCAGGCATGGGGGCCCAATACAGCCCTCTAAAGTTCCCCCAAAGGCCCCACCCCTTTCCCCCAACCATCAACTGTTTGATGGTTTCCTGGCCTTTGCGCAATTCCCTCCCCCACCCCATTCTAAAAGGATGGAATGATTCTCCTCAAGCCTTAATTACTGGCAGTAGGAGCTTGAAGCTACAATATGCTGGCATTTCTGGAATTTTGACCCCGCCCCCTTCAGCCTTTGGCCTTGCCCACCGTTGGAATGCAGCTTCTCCAAAAAGTAATTTAGCCCTTGAGCTGAGAGAGGTTCAACACCCCTGCTTGAGCATAATGCTACACACACTTTCAAAATCTGCTAGAAATATATGCTCTTGTTCTATAAGGGACTCTGAGTCCTTTTCAATGTTAGGACAGCTAGGCTGGTGAGGACTAGCCACTTTGTCTGTGGTGGCTCCCATTCTGTGGAATTCCCTCCCTAGTGTCCTCCACCAAGCCCCCTCTTTGATGAGCTTCTGACAGGCTTTAAAAACCTGGCTGTTCAGGTGGGCATTTGGGGTGGGTTAGGGTTTTTTAGAGCAGTGTTGTTTTCTTATGTTGATTATGTAAATTTGTTGTATTTCGTATTGTTATTAATATTGTATGCCACCTGGAGTGGCCGGATAGCTGGCCAGATGGGTGGCAAACAAACAAACAAACAAACAAATGTTTTACATTCTACATTAGCGAAATAGAAAAGTACGGATAAGCAAATAGGTTGCAGAGCTGTCAACATATGCCCTGCAAGGGCTTTGATCTAATTCACCAGGGCTCTGCTTATGTTACCTCAGCTTTCATTTTAAAAAATACGTTGTTTCTAATTGTCATTGTTCCAGAGACAAATGTGAATGTATAAGATAAACAAGGTATAAAAATTCCAGCATCAGTATAACTATATATCCTTAATATGAATCATGCTTATTATTAATCATGGGGCTGTGGGTGGTTAGGTTAATGCAGACATTGAACTGGTATGTGTCAGCTGTGAAAAAGGCAAATTCCATGTTAGCCATCATTAGGAAAAGGATAAAAAATAAAACAGCCAATATTTAATGCCCTGATACAACTCTATGGTGCAACCCCACTTGGAATACTGTGTACAGTTCTGATTGCCGCATCTCAACCAGGATATTGCAGAGGTGGGAAAGTTGCAGAGAAGGAAAACCAAGATAATCAGGAGAATAGAGCCAGCCACATGCTACACGGAAGTGTTACAGTGTTTGGAATTGTTTAGTTTAGAAAAAAGGTGAGTAAGAGAGCAATCCTATGGCCGCTAGACAGTGTCTAGCCAGCCATAGGATTTTTCAGTTTCTGGGAACTGAGCTCGGAGCCAGCTCAGAGCCCCTCCCAGGGGCAGGGAGGGGAGGGCATAAGTGTTGTTACGACACTTCCTATGTGCCGTACGGCCTCCCTGAGTCCCGCTCTGAGGTCCCCAGATAGATAGCCAAAATCAGCTGTTGTCTTGCATTGGATAGTCGGACGCCTCTGAGTTTGGAGGTGTCCGACTATCCCAGTAGAGCTGCGCCTTAAGTGGAGGACATGATAGAGGTGTATAAAATTATGCATGGGGCAGAGAAAATAGATAGGGATACTTTTTTCTCCCTCTCTCATAAAACTAAAACCCAATGGGGTCATGAAGCTCATTGGTTAGAAATTCAGGACAGATAAAAGGAAATACTTTTCCACACAGCACAGAGTTCAAGTATGGAATTCACAAGTTAGAGGTCTTTAAAAAGGATGACACAAATTCATGGAGAATAAGGATACCAATGGCTACTAGCCATGATATCCACATCCAGGATCAGAGGCAGCAAGCCTCCAAATACCAGTTGGCAGGGAATGGCAGTAGGAAAGGGCTATTGCCCTCTGTCCTCCTTGGGGGCTTCCCATGGGAATCTGGGTGGCCACTGTGGGAAACAGGATGCTAGGCTAGATGGACTTTTGCTACGATCCAACAGGGCTCTTCTGATGTTCTTAATCATGAAACATAAAAGGTCTTACAATAACTTTAACTGGTTTTGTAGGGTTTTCCATTTTTGTTTAAGCATAGCTAAGAAAAATTCATGTGGGTGGCTACTAATATTAGGGATGGATGGACTCACCTCCGTCAGCTCTTCCACCTGTCTGTCAAACCCCTGCCAGCAAACCCACCACCCCTGCTCACCGTGCCACATGAGCTGCCACATGGTCCATGGGCACCCAGTGAGCGCCCATTCCCTCAGCGAGCTGCCATTTTTTCACAAAATGGTGGCTCAGGTGTTTCTGTAAATGTAAGGTTGTGTAAATGACAGTTGTAAAGGGGCCATTTATGCAATATTACAGGCATAAACAGAACATTTAAACCTGTAACTTTGGGTAAATAGCCCCTTCATGTCTGCCATTAACGTGAGGTTACATTTATGGAAAAATCTGAGCCACCATTTATTTATTTTTTTGCAAAATGGCAGCTCACTGAGGGAACAGACAGCCACCTGGCACTCATAGACCACACAGCAGCTTGGCCAGCAGGTCCAGTAAGTGCAGTGGCTCAGCACGTAGGGTCCAGGAGGTTGAACGGGGGGGAAGTCTGCCAGACTCCACCTCCCTCTCAGACTCCTGCAACATCCCTAACTAATATACGTACATGAAGTTGAACCTGTGCTCCCCAGTTCTATAAATGGCTGCTCTGGGGGGGGGGGAGGCACATTGCAACCCTCCTCCTAGGACCTTTCCCCTCTAGCACCCCCTTCTCCCCTTAGCTATGGAGGGGAGAAGGTTGAGCAGTCAATCCTGATTCTTCTTTCCCTACCTTTGCTCGAGGCTGGCCATGTGTCCTCTTTGAAGGCCTGCCAGAGGGCTTCGCTTTATTTTGAAGATGTCCTTTATTGGAAGGGCTGTCTAGTTCAAGTCCGGTTTAAAGGTAAGGACCCCTAAGAAGGAAGATCTGGGCCATGAAGTTGCCCATTAACAGTTAGCACCTGGGCAGCAGACTGAACAAGGCCCACACTATGCTCTTTCGCTCTCAATCTTCCTAAATTTGCATGTATACATATACATTCTTAGACATTTTACCTTAAGACTGGCTGCATCCACAGTGGATCCATAACCTGCTTGTTGCTTTGTTGTTGTGCCGCTTTACACGAACCTATACATATACATTAGCACAGGAAAATTTTACGCAAATCTAGCCCCACCCCCTTTTTGGTGATTCATAAGTGGCCACCCTAGTTTGGTTTCTCTGTGCCCTACCAAGATATGGGGCTCCCACCTCCCCCTTAAAATATTGTGAGGCTTATAACAAATGTTGCCTGAGGCCTCCAGGCTAGGGTTGTACGAACTCACCTGAGTCCGCCCTGCGACCCGCTCTCCAGAACCCTGCCCACTGCCAGACCTGACTCACGCTGGGACACGAGCCGGCTGGTGGTTCGTAGGGGCCCAGCGAGCGCTGTCATTGCTGCCACCACAAGCAACTGTGTCCCTCTCTGCCGAGCACCGGCAGAGAGGGGCGCAGTTGCTCTCGGCAGCAGGATGGAAAGCAAGAGGGAAGAGCTGCTTCCCTCTTGCTTCCCATCCTGCCGTCTCCACTGCCGCCCAGAGCAACTGCGCTTCTCTCTGCTGAGCACCAGCAGAGAGGGGTGCAGTAGCTCTTGGTGGCAGCGGCACAGTAGGAGGAGAGGGAAGCGCTGCCATTGCCCAGAGCAACTGCGCCCCTCTCTGCAGATCACCATTGGCAGAGCACCAAGCCTTGCCACCCTGCAGTTACCACTCCAGCAAGGAGCAGAGGCCGCTGCGCTTGCCTGACTCGGCATGCGCTGAGTCGGGCAAAAGCAGGAAGTCACAGACTGGCATCTGGGGGGCTGAACTGGCGGGAACCCACCGAGCTCGAGCCCCCAAATGGACGCTCATGACATCCCTACTCCAGGCATCTCAAGGGACATCTGGGACTCTTCAGAGAGCACTGTTTCTACATTGCTTGGGCAAATGGCATTCCTTCTCCTTGATGCCAGAGCCTTAACTCTGCTGTCATCCCAGTTGCCAGAGTAATCCTGGTGTTGGCAGTAGCCAACCTCCTTGTGGTGCTATGGGACTAGCAATGATTAGGCCACTCATGGTATGCCATCTTTAGGGTTGTACGGATTGCCCACAGTCTGTTCCGGTGGGGAATCCGTGGGAGGGGAGGCGATCTGTTCCTCCCCCCCCCCAGAATCCTCTGGAGTGGCTCCACCCTGTGAGGATTCTGGGGGGGGGAACCAGCTTGGGGGCCGCTTACCTTCCCTCCTGCCAGCCAGAGTCATTCGCCTCCTCCCTGTCCCTGCCGATTGCCATGTCTTTTCTTAAAAAAAAAAAAAAGGCGATCGGCAGGACGTGCCCATAGACTTAGACGCAAATAGAGTCATGAATCTTGCGTCTAAGTCTATGTGTCCATAGGCTTATACACAAGATTCACGGCTCTATTTTGCGTCTAAGTCTATGGGCACATCCTGCCAGTCTCCTTTTTTTTTTTTAAGAAAAGACATGGCAATCGGCAGGGACAGGGAGGACGTGAACGGCTCTGGCTGGCAAGAAGCAGCCGAGTGCCATTTCGCCTCCAGTCCTCCTGGAGTGGAGGTAAGTGGTCCCGATCCGCTGCGGATTCATTTGAATCTGCAGTGGATTTCTCTGACATCCCTAGCCATCTTGGTCACCCCGTGTTTTGACAGGAATCCGAGACACTCCCAGAGTAACGATGATGAACGCTAACTGGAGCTCGCCTTAGAAAATCCAAGTGTGACACAGATAGGATTATGCATTACAGTTGGGCTGTTGAAGCTGATATGAAATAAAATGAATATGAAAGCAAATGTTGTCCCTACTAGGGATGTTAGAGAATTCCGCCACAGATCCTAGGGGGGCCGAATTCTAGTGAATTCGGCCCCCAGAATCCATGGTGAAAAGGAGCAACCCGCCCCACCACCCCGTGAAAGCCCCCCGGAACGGAGCCTACCTGGCTTCCCCTACGCCAGGCTCCAGCCACTCCAGCCGGGCTGCTGCGGATGCAAATGGCATCCTAAGTAGGGGACGCCATTTGCATCCCTATGGTAGCCTGTGATAGGCTACGTAAATATTTACGTAGCCTATCACGGCTAAAGCGGGGACGCAAATAGCATCCCCTACGCCATTTGCATTCCCATTTTCTCCGTGATAGGCTACATAAATATTTACATAGCCTATGACAGCTAAAGCGGGAATGCTCAGGACGCGATTTGCGTCCCCGCTTTAGCTGGAGGCCTCACTGCGGGTTGGCCTGGCCGGCGGCTCCGCAGCCTACCTGCAGAGCGGAGCTGGCCGGGCAGGATTCTGGGGGGGAGGAACGGATCGCCTCCCCCCCATCAAGGATTTCAGGGGAGGGACAGAGTGCCTCCCCCCACCGCAGATGTCCCTGGACGAAACCAGGTAAGTGTTTCGTACATCCCTAGTCCCTATAGGAAACTACAGTTCTTTACAGCAAATTAAGAATAGAATAGTAAAATGTAATAAAGATAATAATAATAATAATAATAATAATAATAATAATAATAATATAATTATACCACAAGATCTTTCTGCCTGGTATCTTTATTATTTAGAATTTCCTAACTACCTGTTCAGCAGTGGTATAATCTCCAATCTGAAGGTTTTCCAGAAAACAGTAGACAGGCTTTCAGTAGTAGTGGTTTACATACAGGATAACTTGTTTTAGGATTAGCACATAGCCTGATTTAAAGATTGCAACCTCTCACATGGCGTATACGAATAACTGCCTTTCCCCACAGTGGCAAATGGCTACCCCTATAGTAGGTATAACAGTTAAGTGTCCCATTCCCCATACATCTCCCCACTTACATGGAACATCTGCACACAAGTGCTACCACACCCAAAGATCCACAGTGGCAGCATGCAGAGGCTGCATTTGACTGAAGTGATGCACGTGGTAAAGAATTTGTCAATGGAGCACCGACATGGGGCAGAATTTTTCACAGGCTGTACACTGGCCCTGAGGCAGTGGGTGGCTTGCAGTGTACAACACGCTCTGGTTAAAGGAATCCTTATTTTAATTCCACCTGCTTCATTACAGTGCCTATGCACAAACATTATGGCTCATTTAGCAGTCGGTTTCAGATCCTCTAGAGCCATTTCTACATTATACAACATTTGGTGGCTTTCTTCAAAATTCATTAGAGTTACCTGAATAGCAGTGGAGTGTTACCAGGAGCTGTTCTTCAGTAAACTTTTGCACATTCATGGGACTCTATTTCCATCTTGGTTTTAGAAGTGCCACTGCCCTCTTTAGGTTTCAACTTTAAATATGTGACAATATTTTGTCCTGAGGGCTATAGTTTGGGTTTTTTAAGTTTAGCAGTCTTTCCATTTATTTTTTTTTACAAAGGGTATTAGAGATCCAGACAGCATTATTTTAATCTCCACCATTAATTTTAAGAGACCAGCAAAGATAAGTGGCAAGAAATGGCCAAACAATTATTCCTGGCTCCTGAATGCCTGAAGCCAGTTACAGAAGGAAACACTGTTGTCGTTATTCAAAGATCAGTCTCTTTGGCACTTTAGCTATACCCTGTCAGAGAATATGAAAACGTTTTCAAGTTGGCTGATATTAGTAGGGAAGTACGGACTGTGTAAAATATGTTCTGTATGTGTTTTGACTATTATCAGGTGCCTTTCATTCCATCACCCACCCATCGATGGAATCGGATTTTTAGAACACCCAAATTCACCCAAATTCTCATTTGCACAGAAATGCACACCCTTCCCCAAAATGTGCATTTTCGTGCTTTAGCCTATGGGGAAAAATGTGCATTTTTGGCTGGATTTTTGTGTATTTTTCCATGACAAAATTTGGGCAAAATTCCAGAAGGCTAGAAAAACAGCCCACAAGTCTGTGGAATCCACCTAACGGGGAGGAAGCCAGTCCGCTGCAGAATTTGTGGGTCAGATTCATAAAAATCCAAACTCATTTGGTTGCATTGTGGATTTCTCCGCCATTCCTAGATAGAAGACAGAAGTAACTCTGGAGTTATACAGACACATCTCCAAACAATCATGGAGGATGCATTCATCATGGCACAGCAAATACATCATCAGGCAGGCATATGATAAAGGGCTAAAGTAGACATTATGATGGCAGATCTATGGAAAAGACCACAGCCCAGTGATATAGCCCCTGCTTTGCATGCAGAAGGTCCCAGCTTCAATCCCTAGCATCTTCAGGTAGGGCTGGGAAAGATTCCTCTTAGAGCTATATGTAAATGGTCTCTCTCTCCACCCTAATTGTGGGCAAAGAAATGTGGGGGGATTTCAACAATTTTCCAGGGGGTAGGGGAAATGGGAGCCACCACAAAAAAAAAATTGGAGAAAATTCTGCAAAGTGGCCTTCTTCTCTGGGGTGGGGGTGGTGTGAGGAAAAGAAAAACCTTAGACATTTTCGTGTGAAAATGTATCCTAGGAAATTTCAGCTCAGCTCTACTCCTCTCTGAAACCCTGGACAGCTGCTGCCACTCAGTGTTAGAGATGGTGGAGAATTCTGCCACGGACTCCAGGGGGCCTGGATTCTTAGAATCCGCCCCCCCAGACTCCATGGCGAAATGGACCACCCCACCCCGCCACCCCGTGATGTCTGACCCAGCCAGATCCTACCTGGCACTGCTGGATCTGGGTCCGGCTGGGTCCATCCGCAGCTGGTCTTCGGACACGAATGGCGACCTGCCTAGCGGATGCCATTTGTGTCCCTTCCTCTTCCTGTGATAGGCTACGTAAATCTTTACGTAGCCTACCACGGGAAGGGGAAGGGACGCAAATGGCGTCTGCTAGGCCGGATGCCATTTGCGTCCGAAGACCGGCTGCGGCCGGAAGTCTGACTATGGCCGGCTCCAGCCAGCGGCTCCGTGGAGTTGCTGCAGAGCGAAGCTGGCCAGGGAAGATTCCGGGGGGGAGGAACGGATCACCTCCCCCCCACATAACCCCCAGCAGACTCCAGGTAAGGGGGTTTCGTACACCCCTACATAGGGATGTCAGAGAATTCCGCCACGGATCTCGGGGAGGCCGAATGCCAGCGCATTCGGCCCCCCAAAATCTGTGGTGGAACAGTCTGCCCCCCCGCCCCCCCGGGACGAGACTTACCTGGGGCGGATCTTCCTGACGGCGGCTCCGGCAGTGGTTCGGTGGTGGCAGCTGTGGTGGCCGGTCTTCCAACCGGCTGCCACCACCGCCATTTCCAGTTAAAAAAAAAGAAAAAGTGATAGGTTACATAAAGATTTACATAGCCTATCATGGCTAAGTTAAAAAAAACACACCATTATAGGCTATGTAAATGTTTATGTAGCCTATCACGACTGATTTAAAAACAAAACAAAACGTGCGTACGCAAATGCGTTCCTTATTTTGGCACGTCTTAGTCTACGTCAAGATTTACGTAGACTAAGACATGTCAAAATAAGGAACGCAAATGGCAGCGGCTGTGGTCACCGCCATTTGCATACGTGTGTTTTTGTTTTTGTTTTTAAGTCAGCCGTGATAGGCTACGTAAACATTTACATAGCCTATCACGGCTGACTGCAGGGATGCAAACGGCGGCGGCTACAGCCACCGCCATTTGTGTCCCTGCTAGCCAGCGGCCAGATGTCCGGCTGGTGGCGGAGCCGGCCGGCGGCTCCGCAGAATCCCTTCGGAGCACAGCCGGCTGGCCAGGATTCTGGAGGGGCAGGAATGGAGCGCCTCCCCCCCCGTCCAGGATTCCGGGGGAAGGGACGGAGCGCCTCCCCCCCCACCATCAACATAATCCGCGAAAGGTAAGTGCCTTTTGTACATCCCTAGCAGTGGACAACAAGGTAAAAGAATAAAACACCAGGTTAAAATAGTTAAAACATTAAAAAAAAAAACCCAAGGACAAATCCCAAGAAGGTGGAATTTAATAAACCGTGGCTAGTCACACAAGGAAGGCCTCTTGAAATAACAAGGTCTTCAGGAGGCACTGGAATGTCTGGCTGGATGTCTGGCTGCCAGCGGAGCTGGCCGGCAGCTCCACAGAATCCCCGCAGAGCAGAGCCAGCCGGGTAGGATTCCGGGGGGAGGGACGGAGCGCCTCCCCCCCACCGCGAAGCAGATCCGCAAAACAGTAAGTGACTTTCGTACATCCCTACACACAAGTTGTTTAGGGCTTTGTACATGAATACTAGAACCTTAAACCTGGCCCGGTAGCGAATAGGCAGCCAGTACCGCTCCCTCAGCAAAGGAGTTGCATGCTGAAAAGGGGCAGCTCCCGACAACAGCCGAGCTGCTGCATTGTGCACTAGCTCCAGCTTCCGGACCAGCCTGAAGGGCAGTCCCACATAGAGCACATTGCAGTAATCTGTAAAAGAGGATTTATGAACCATAGGAACTGTTGTCCATCAAGAGTTAGCATGTAAACAGCAGACTGGCCAGGCAGACACACTGGTCACCTGGTCACAGACATCCACACTTTGGTGAAATTTATTGTATTTCTACTTAAATTATAATTATAATTTCTAAATGTGCATCTACATATAAATTAGCATGTGCAAATTTTATGCAAATCACTGTCCTCTTTTGTCTTTTTTGGGGGGAACGCATTTCCTCTTCTGGGGCAATTCCTTTTGGCTACCCTAGGAACTGCACCTTTTTACCACTTCTGCTGTTCAAAAGAGACCCCCTTTCCCCCTCTTCTTACATGATTGGGGCTGATCAGTATTAAACACATGGTTCTGCAGCCATCACATCTATTCTGTCCCCTGAATAATTATTAGTTGGCCTGTATGACAGATAATGTCATGTGTAAAAACGCCCACTGAAAAATAAGCTTTGGTAAACAAGTTGGCCACGTTGTGCAGGCTTCCCAAGAAATTCCCGCAACACGCAGAAGCTGCAGGGGAACCAAGCAGCACTGTTTTCAAAATACTGTCAGGAAATATTGCATATAGACAAGTGAGTGTGGTGTCGAAACCCATGGTTTCAAGGCCAGGGAAACCAATGGACACAGACTGCTGAATATCCTGCATGTAACTTATGTATACTCCTGAGAACTACATCCCTCTAGTATTCGTCTCAGTCCCTTTACAATTATAAACATAAAGTTCCAAAATACAACTCAGTTCATTTACCATTATAAAGGTAGAGGGTTATCTCACAATCACAGTTGCCGTGGCCTCCCACAGTACCTATTTAGATGTTGACTGGTAACAAACATGTCATTAAGCATTTTCCCTATTCCTTACCATATGACTATATCATATACGTATATATTAAAGTTAGTCATCGAAAGAAGGCTACAACAGCTTGAAACTAATAGATCTTTTCATGTCCAGCTCTGATGGTCCTGTGTGTGCAGAGACACAGAGATAAAGCCTTCAGCTGCTTTGCACGGTAAATACCATCAGCTTTTCTGGAGAGCCACTGTCTTCCATGCTGTGCGAGAGTTAGGAGTTTTCAGTATGGTGAAGATAAAATCTTCATTACTGCATATTGCATTTGCCCCAGGTATTACAGCAAGGCAATTACATTTTGTTAAGAAATTGCTAGAAGGTCATGATACACTATAAAAGAAAACTAGATTTTTTCTGGGGCTTGAAGTTAAAGACAAAAAGAGACTAAAGGTGAAGACAATTAGCTAGTAACTACACGTCTTGTTGGAAGGTCCCTGCAGCAGGTAAATTCTTCATTTCTACTCACTTGATAGCAGTCATGGGAACACAAGCAGCTGCTTGTAGGCACAAGGGCAGCCAAGTATTCACAAACAGAATACTATGGGCTAGGGCTGTGCACGGATGCAGCCCCACTTCGCTTTGGGCTGATTCAGACCCCATCCACTTCAACTCAGATCTGAATCCAAAGCGAGATTCAGACACCCGAATCACTTGTTTTTGGCATTTTCCCACTGACCTGCATGGGAAAACACAAACAGCCATAACCTTTTCAGTTCTCATGATGCATACATTAAATCTGGGGAACTCTCCGTCTTGGCCACCTGCCAAATTTCAGGCAATTTGGCTTGGTAGTTGTTGTGCTAGGCACAAGTGAAATTTGATTTTTTCAAGGAAATCTCTCAAAGCAAAGAGCTATAACTTTTCACTGCTTGCACAGAAGTGCATGAAAGTAGGGGGAAAGCCCCCCCCCCCGCCCGGGCATCCCACCTGCCAAATCTCAGACAGTTTGGCCCACTAGTTTTTGTGCAAGATGCAGGTAAAATGTGCTGTTCTCAGAAACTCAAACCAAAGTTCATAAAGGGATAATCAAGTTAGATGTTGAAGTGGTGAGGAGGTCACTATCCCTAAACTCTGCTGTAGGTTTCCTTGAAGTGCAAATAGTACTACCTTCCTATTCACAGTCAATAACCTCAGAGTCTCTTTGGCTGAATTGCCTGGGGAAACACTGGCAGGTAGGCAGGAAGCAAACAAAGACAGCAACCCTGCCAGGTGGGCACATTGACTTGAACGAAGAGCAACGACAGTTGTCTGCTGGACTGACACAGGCAGGAAGCAACACAGCAACCCTGCCCGGAGGGCACAGCAGCACCTTGCCTACCTCTGCCCCTGCCAAGACCCCAAAGATGCCTCATATTGGGCTTGCTTGCTTTGCAACACACAGTGTAGTATTATATTATTTAAATAATACCTGGACTATATGTACTCCTTGGACACACTGTTTGCTTGTCCATGCAGCAAAAGCACACACACACATGAGCAAAAGAAAAGCAAACACTAAACTACAAGTGGTGCGGGGGGTGGGGGACTAACTATAATCCTAACAGAAGAGAAAGGGGTGTTTATTTTTAATTTTTAATTTTATTTTAATTTTTTTAGGGAATAGAGATCAGAAACGGGAAGGGAAGGAATATAGAATTGAGAAGGGGAAGTGGAGGGGAGCCAAGAACAAGGGAAGGAAAGTTCTCCCTCCCTCCCTCCCTCCCTCCCTCCCTCCCTCTCTCTCTCTCTCTCTCTCTATATATATATATATATACAGAATCAAAGTAAGGGAAAACTAATGGTTGAGAGAGGATTGAAAAGGAATGTGTGTGGGTGGGGAGAGATAAGTAACTACAGTGAAATTTTCTGGATTTTTAAATGAATAAACAACAAGAATAATAGGTAAACCTATTACAGAAGGGTGGGGCAGGGAGACACTAACATAGCTGTCAAAGTACACGCTTTCTTCTCGGCTTCATTCTGCCAAAGAAGAGTGGGAAGAGTTAAGGTTTCCTCTTAGGGATGTGTGAACTCACCCTCGTCCGGATTCTCCGGATGCCTGCCCAGCTGCTGCCCCCACTCGCCAGTCCCTGGACCGTGCTCGAGCCCCTCCCACACTAAGTGAGCAGCCCACATTCATCCCAGTGGCCTCATCAAGCTCCATGGTTCCCATTTTAAAAAAACATATAATGGCGATCACAAACATGCACTTTGTTCATACACGCGAAAATGTGCATTTTGCAAATGTGCATATTCGTGTGTGCAAAATGCGCATTCTTTACAAATACATGCATTTTCACACATACACAAATATGCACATTCACCAAATGCGCACTTTCACATATGTGAAAGTATGTATCATACGTGTACAAATATGTGCATTTTTGCGATCACCATTTTATTTTCAAAAAACAGTGGCTGCGGAGCTCAATGAGTAGGGATGTCAGAGAATTCCACAACGGATCTCGGTGAGGCCAAATGCCAGTCCATTTGGCCCCCCGAAATCCATCACGGAACGAAGCCCCCACCCCCCAACCCACGAAAGGCGCGCGAAACGGAGCACTTACCTACTCCCGTCCACGCTGCTTTGCGAATGGTGGCCGTCCTGCAGCTGCCATTCGCTTCCTCCTCTTCATAGCTGTGATAGGCTATGTAAATACTTACGTAGCCTATCACGGCTAATGCAGGGACGCCATTTGCGTCCCTGTGGAGGCTGTGATAGGCTACGTAAGTATTTACGTAGCCTATCACAGCGGGGGGGGGGGGAACCCAGCGTACGCAAATGGTTGCGGCTACCACCATTTGCGTACGCTGGGGTTTTCCCCACTGCCATGATAGGCTACGTAAATATTTACATAGCCTATCATGGCTCAATACAGGGACGCAAATGGCGGCTATGACAGCCGCCATTTGCATCCCTGCAGGGCTGCCCAGCAGCCAGATGTCTGGCTGCGGGCAGCCAGAGCCAGCTGGCGGCTCTGAGGCTTGGCCGCAGAGCGGAGCCAGCCACGCAGGATTCCAGGGGGAGGGACGGAGCACCTCGCCCCCTGTCAAGGATTCTGGGGGGAGGGACGGAGCGCCTCCCCCCCCCCGTCGAGGATTCCGGGGGGAGGGATGGAGCGCCTCCCCCCCCGTCAAGGATTCCGAGGGGAGGGACGGAGCGCCTCCCCCCCACCACAGATTGCCCAGTGTGGAGCCAGGTAGGTGTTTCGTACATCCCTATCAATGAGGCCGCCAGGGTGAGTGCAGGCCATTCGCCGAGTGTGAGCAGAGGGCAAGCAGGGGCAGGGCTCAGTGAGCAGGGCTCAGGGGTGCAGGCAGGGGCAGTTTCACTGGATTTCTGGACTGAATCGGGGGCCCGCACTATCCCTACTTCCTCTGCCATGCCTGGCAGAGACTGGCGCCGTTGCTCCCAGTGGCTGCAGTAGAGGCAGAACAGGACTGAAGCAGAGAGAGAAATGCCATGTTGGCTTCCCTGTTGGCTCCCGTCCCATCCTGCTGCTGCCTCCGCTGCCACCACCACCATCAATGCACACAATGGCAGCTTGTCAGGGCAGCAGGAGGCTGCTCGATTATCAGGCGGTTTGTGCACCCCAGTGGATCATCTTGCACACACACCCGGGTGTGTGCACCCCACTTTGGAGACTACTGCTCTAGCCAAATAACGTTCAGATAGTCCTCTCATCTCCAGTAACACCACCTCTCTCACAATGAGCAAACGGAGGCTGGCTCACAGCAAAGCTCCCTCCCTCCTCCTCCTCTCCCCTTCCCCCTCCCTCCTCCTCCCCATCTGCATGATCTTTTAGAAGTTGATACATTTTGGAGATAGCGTGTCTGGTCTGCTCAGAAGGCATAAGAAGAACTCCGAATATATGAGGCGGATGAGGCACCTCATAGGTGACCTGCTTCAGTTTGGGGTGCCTCAGTGCTGTTCTGATCTGCTTTCTTGCAAGACAAGGCACCTCTGAATCAGCCCGCTTCACCTCGTTATTCGGGCTTTGGACCGAAGTGGTGCACAGCCCTACTATGGGCATCATTTGCTTCCGTTGATATATGGTGGTTTTCCTCAGCTCATCTGAGATGTTTCCAGTCAGGAAAAACCAAGCCACAGAGTGGGCTTTACACAGCTGTTCTTCTTTTGACCTTCATAAATTGCACTATAAGGGATATATCTTGGCACCAACATGAGTTGAGATGTCCAGGTGCTCTCTGTTACAGATGAGAATCCTCTATTTGAAGGGCTGCCTTCTATTTTGATGCCATTCTTGATCTGAAGGGCTCTCCAGTCCATGTCTGGTTTAAAGATGAAGAACCACCAGAAAGAAGAGCTGGACCTTGAAATTTCCCATCAACAACACCTGGACAGCAGACTGGACAGCACAGGTCCCCTGGTCACAGTCTTCCCCACTATGGTATTTCTATTTAAATTATAATAATCATTTCTAAATTTGCATTGATTCTTATAAATTAGCACATGTAAATTGTATGCAAACTGGGGTCTTCTTTTGTCCTCTTTTTTGGTGATTCATAATGGGCCACCCTACACAAGTTCCAGACGCATTCTCCACTGTATCTAAATAGTCATCCATGTAGTGGAATAGTTCCTGCACCAACATTTTCAGATGAGGGTGACGATGGAGGAGGAGTATTATGGTGAAGGCCATGGGTGTATGAGCAGCTTCAGTCCCTATCCTCCACTTATAGGATGTCAGGTTAGCATGGAACTCTGAGACCTGATTCTAATACTATTGGCAGGCCCAACATTAGCGGTTGGCACCTCTGAGCGTTTGCCGAAGGCCTAAGCCCCTTGGAGGTCCACCACCCCATAAACTTTAAATTCCCCCACAGTTGGGGTCCTGGGGTCCTCACTGAGCATCGCTCTGGATTGATACTCCTCCAGGAACCCTGAGACATTGTGGGGGGATTAAAATGGTGGGCTTTTTTGGCTGCTGCTGGTGCCCTCATGCCTCAAGGGGGAAAGGGAGGTAATTGGAGGCATTGCTGGCCTGGTCCTCTCTACGCAGGGGAAGGGATTTGCAAAGTCCCGCTGCTCACAGGGGGTCCCACCACCTCTGCTGCTGCTGCCATCTAAAAGAAGGAGGCTCTGCTGCCCACTGGGAGGGCTTCATTGCCAATGAGGGGTCTACCTGGAGAGGCTGCCAGGGTTTCCTCCAGCAAGGTCCCACCTCAGAAGCCTCTTTGGTTCAAAGGGCTCCTGGTTCAGGCTTGGGGCCTGGCTTCAGCTCCTCTGGAGCTTACACTGCGATTAGTTTCTGATCAATCTGGCCTGTGTGTGTGTGTGTGTCCAAGTCCTGGTTGCTACTCATGGTCAGAGTCACGACCTGTGTCAGGGGTGAGGAACCTCTTTCAGCCCAAGGGCCAAAATCCATGTTTCAGAAGCCCTTGTGGGGCTGCATAGCAGTGGTGGGCAGAGCCTACAATGAGGGGATGGGGCCAAAATAAACAAATACCAGCCTATCTTACTGCCAGTAACGAAGCCTTAGGAGAGGAAATTCAACCTTTCAGAATGGGGAAAAAACTACACAAATGCTGGGAAACCACCAAATGATTGGTGGTTGAGAAAAAGGTGGTGGGGCCAAGGGGAGGGGGCATGGCCTTCTGGGTAACCCCAAAGGGCTGGATTGGGACCCCAGAAGGGCCAGATTTACACACACACACACACACACCTAAGGTTCCCCACCCCTGACCTACAGCCTCTGCCCCCCACAAAAACTATCCACTGTGTACAAGCTGGCTATACTGTAGTCAACCATACCCATTGATTCTCTTTCCCTCTCCCTTCTTCCCTTCCTCTTGCTCACACCAGTAAAACATCTTTCCTTTCACGCTCCTGCAAGGTAATGAGTGAAAAAGTTACTGTTTAGTGCTTGCATTTCATCATCTTTCATCTTTGTAGGACAATTTTCTAAGCTGTGCTTGATTCTGTTGCTCTGATATCACATAAAAGCACCAAGGCAGATGAAAAGAGATAAGATGCAACCCTACTGTGTGTTAAATTATGGGGAAATATGTTGGTCGAGATAAAGAATGTCAACTTCCTGAAAGAATAATGGCTGATCTTTTTATGACTCATCAAACTATCATGAATAGATGGGGAAAACAATCAGAGTGAATTGTTTCAGAGAGCTTCGGCTATTGGGCGGTATACAAATGAAATAAATAAATGAAATAAATGAGTTCACTTATTTAGAAAGACTGATGTCGCTTAATGGTGTAGCAGTGTGGTGTAGTGGTTAGAGTGTCAGATTAGGACTGGGGAAATCCAGGTTCAAATCTACAGTCATCTATGAAGGGAGGAGCCATAGCTCAGTGGTAGAACTCATGCAGAAGATCCAGGTTCAATCCCTGACATCTCCAGCTAGGGCTGGAAAAACTCCTGCCTGAGCCCCAGGACAGCCCCTGCTGCCAGTCAGTATTGACAATACTGGCCTAGATGGGCCCATGGTCTGAACTCAGTATAAAGCATCTTCCAATGTTCCAATGCTCACTGGGTGACTTTGGGCCAACCATTATCTCTCAGCCTAATGCACCTCACAGGGTTATTATGAGAATAAAATAGGGGAAAGTGAACCAGGTATGCCAACTTAACCTCCTGGAGGAAAGGTGAGATATAAATGTGATAAATACATAAATAATTATCATTTGATTCTTGTAATAGAAGGATCACTTTTAGCAGAAAAATCCCACACACGTTTACTCAGAAGTCCCACCCTGTCCAATGGAGCCTACTCCCAGGTACCTTTGCACTGGATTGCAGCCTAAATCAGTCATTCTCCCTTCTCCTCCTTCAGACTACAAGCTCATTCATGGAAATATAAACAATGAAAAGGCATTTGTTAAATGTATACAAAGCTATTTATACATTTAGTCAGAGTAAAGCAAATGCGTAAGATTGACAACCTTATCAAATGAAGTGATCTGTTTCCCCGAAGAGTATAAACAGCTTGTTCTGCTACAGTAATGCAATAAAGCGGAACAAGACTAGGTGTTCCCAGCTGTATACCTAAGACATTTTCTTCTAAGCTTTTTATAATCTTGCCAAGAGATGTATATGTTGAACAGGGAGGGCTGAGATGCAACCCCATGGAGCCCTAAAGGGAAAGCCAGTGAGCGGTGAGCTACAAGTTACATCTATCAAAAACCATATCCCCAACGAGTTCTCCCACTCCCTGCTCGCAATGTCTAGAAACTTTCAAAACATGATCCAGAATAATCAGAATGTTTCTTCACACCTCTAGGGATGTAAGAAACGACTTACCTGTTTCATTTCGTGACATCCACGGTGGGGGGGAGGCGCTCCGGCCCTCCCCCCGAAATCCTCACCGGCCGGCTCCACTCCGCGGCGACTACACGGAGCCTCCAGCCAGGGCCGCCCGCAGCGACATCCGGCCACTGCTGGGCTGTGCAGGGACGCAAATAGCGGCCACTGTAGCCGCCATTTGCATCCCTTTTTTTCACCACGATAGGGTACGTAAATATTTACGTCGCCTATCACGGCGAAAAAAAGGGAACGCAAATGGCAGTGGCTATGGCGGCCACCATTTGCGTTCCCTTTTTTTTCCCGTGATAGGCTACGTAAATATTTACGTAGCCTATCACGGCCTCCGCAGGGACACAAATGGTGTCCCTGCATTAGCCGTGATAGGCTATGTAAGTATTTACGTAGCCGATCACAGTAAAAATCATGAAGCGAATGGCGGCCGCCATTCACAAAGCAGCGCGAATGGCACCGGGTAGGTGCCCCGTTTCACGCGCCTTTTGCAGGGGGGGGGGCTTCATTCTGCCACTGGTTTCGGGGGGCCAAATGCACTGGCATTCAGCCTCACTGAGATCCATGGCGGAATTCTCCGCCATCCCTACACACCTAACAGTGATGCTTCTGATAAATCACATGGTGAATGCTCCAGACATTACAGCAGGGAGGGGAAAAGTTCACCAGTGTGGAGGCATTGCTGATGTAAAGATGTCCAATCATGTACAGGATTGCACTGGAAATTAGGGACTGCACATCAGAGGTATCAGAAAAAAATATAATATCCCATTTTTAATATATGTGTCAAGAGTAACCGATCAAAAGCAAAGTGCATGAACCTTCAGAGAAATCAGCAGAAAAGACAATAATAAAGGAAAAGTATGGTATATCTTAAAAAATAAATGACTTTCACTTCAGTGGTCACAAGGGAAAATAGAAGTGAAACACCAGAAAGGAAATAATATGTCTCTTCCAAAAATGTTGGAAAAACTGAAGGTATTAGTAATCACTCCAGTAAAAGTCTTGTGTAGCTTAACATCAATGAAATGCAGAGCTCCAAAGGCTGGTGAGATTAACCCACAATATCTTGAAACAACTAGAGAAAAACATGTCTATAATACTACGATAATTATTTATAATACAGCGCATTTCTCCTATATCAAACACATTAGTGGAAGTTGATTTTGCTGCTGTGGGCAGAGTTAGGGGTGTTATTCTAGAACTGCATTGTGCCTTCAAGTGGGAGGTGGGATTTGCTTAATGGAAGTGGGGCGGGGGAGAGAAGGTGACTTTTGTGGAAACCTCAGCAACAAAGAGGCCTGCATCATTATACCACAAAAAAGAAGAGGAACGTTCCAAAGATGCAAACAATGGCCACTGATTTTTAAATGTACTATTTTTAATATCATTAAGGCCTACAGGCCATTTTACAGGGAATTCTAGAATGACCGCTAAGAATTATGTAGCCTTATGATGTCATCATGTTCACTACATAATCCCTGATCGGCTGGGATCACAAAGTAAAGAAGCTTCTATCCCAGGGGAAAATGGAGCTGATTGCAGGTATTATTGCCCTTCAGGGCTGATCGAAGACACTTTGCTGCCTGACACAGAGCAGCCAATGGTGTCCCCACCCTCCCAAGTCAAGGTGAATAGAACCCAAAGTTAACTGAGTTAAAATGCCATAAGTATCTCTCTCCCTCCATGGCAACAGAAATACAATAACAACAAGGTAAATAACTAAAATTTGCTGCCCATTTATGACACCCAAAATTTGCTGCCTGAGGCGACTGCCTCACTCTGCCTCATGGTTGGGCCAACCCTGTTACCCTTAACATATGCAAAAGGGAAGGAGCATTCTCAGAGGTAGGGATTTGTTGAGTAATATTCTGGGGACCCTAAAAGCGCTTATTTTTGCCCCTAAACCCAAAATGGGTAAACATTTTGCACAGTCCTAATGCCTGCATTTATAAAAATCCTTTGCAGAGGATTGCATACTGATGGCATTAGTTGATGAGTGAGAGCAATTCACGTTTGATTTTGTTGCGTATTCAGGTAAACATGGCCCACTGGATCTCTTCGTCTTACAAATATTGTTCATTTTGACGTATATTTAAACATGTTAATTTAATTTTTAAAAACCCTCTGTATTCCTCATGGATTCTGAATGCCAGGATTGTGTGTGGGGTAATCATTACCCTCTAAAGTAATGATTTGGCTGTATGGATGTACTCCCCACTGATAATGGATCATTTAATTAATAGACAAGATAGGAGTTTTCCACTAACCAAATGAATAAATCACTACATCACTTTTATTAGACAGGTAGTGCCATTGTATGCATGTTTACTCAGTAGTAAGACCCACTGTGTTCAATGGGACTTACTCCCTGGTAAGTGGGTAATGCAGCCTTCCCCAATCTGTTGCCTTCCACAAGCATTGGACTATGAATCCCACCATCCCCAGGTGGCATGGCCCATAGCCATGCAAGCTGGATGATGATGGGAGCTGTAGTTCAGCACACATGGATGACACCAGGTCAGGGAAGGCTGGGATATAGGATTACAGCCCTAATTGCTGTGATGAGACTGTTGTGATAAAAGACCAAAGTTTGGTTCATTTTGAGGTCCCCTTTTTTTGGGGAAAAAAAATTACCTACCATAATTAAAGAAAGCCAGTGACATTCATTACCTGAAGCATCTGGATGGAAAAGTGCAGGAGAACTGGTGATTGGCCCTTGCGGATGGATGCAGCTTGTTGAAGACCTCTGACTTGCAATCAAAATCCTGCTTTTCGCAGATGGTAACCTGGAAACTGCACCCAGTCCTAACTGGGGCTTCAGTATCATTGCAGAGCGATAAAAGCTTGGAGGCACCTCGTAGTGAGTATATGTTGGAGGGCAAAATTCTTCTTTCACAGGCCTTTCCCCAACCTATGAAAATATAAATGCAAGAATGTTACTTCAAAAGAGGTATTCTGAGATACAAACTATATGTGCATGTACATTGTTTTAATACAGTGCTATGCAAAAAAAAAACACCCTTCCATATTTTTTTTCAACCCTTCTCATTCAATTTGATTAAAAGAAATTGCTTTCAGAAATAAATTCAAATTAGAAGAATGTTTCAGAGAAATTCTCAAAGATGGGGTTGGGGGTTCTTGTGCTTATCCTAGCTATGAGGTAGCTGACAAGAGTATCTGTGTGTGTCCTGTCTTTCATTGTAAAATTGTCTCTCGTGGTCTGCAGCCTCCCCAGCTTCCCACAAATCAATTGAAGCATAGGGGAAGATGTCATAAGGTAACTCTGCCCTCATGTGATTTTTTCAGATCCAGAAGTGTGGGAAACCAAGGAGGCAGCATAGTGATGGAGAGAGGTGTAATAAAGAGTTGGGAAACCCTCAGTCATCTTGC
Organism: Heloderma suspectum; assembly: GCF_057233095.1. NCBI lineage: Eukaryota > Metazoa > Chordata > Lepidosauria > Squamata > Helodermatidae > Heloderma > Heloderma suspectum. Next base: position 37,549,019 of record NC_139460.1, on the reverse strand, counting down.
AGTGACAAGGTAGCTCAAAAGTACCACCAAATGAAATTCAAAAGAAATTCTACAACACCCTAAGAATGAGGCAGAAAAATGGATGCCTCTTTCATGGGGAAAGAAAAGTTTTGGGAAATGGAAGGATGGATTTTGGCACAGCACTAGCTCCACCTCTTCTCTGGAGCTGGGAACAATACTGCCCCCCACCCTGCTACAGGGCTTTCAGCAAAGGAATGGTATTATATGCATCTGCATTAGAGATGTTAGAGACAGTAGCCTTCCCAATTTCTCTGCTCACAAATAGGACAGAGAATTTCGAGAGGCGATTTGTGCACAGCTTTGGTTTACAAGGTCTGAGGTTAACATTTCCCAGCATGACTGTTGGTTTCATATCAGTGCAGAGCTGAAAAATGATGTGGTCTCTGTGAAAGCCTTACAGACTGACCTAATACTCCAAAGTTCATGGGAGAACATCAAATAATAGCATTCCATTTTCATTTCTTGAAGTTTCTTTGGCAGAATACCTGGAAAGTTAACCAACTAAAGCCCTATGCAGGCATGTGTCTGTTTGCGTGTAGGGCTGAATGTGGGTGCTCACGTAAGGCCCACCCCCCTGTGTTCCTGGCTCCTGGCTACATTGAACACAATTTTTTTTAAAGGGCTCTGTAAGGGACCTGCCCTATTATCAGGGTTTACCAGAAGAGCTCTGTAAGCATGTTCAGCTGAATGAACTTTATAAACCTTCACACTCAATGTGAGAAGGTCTAACTGGCAGCCAGGTGTGTGGGGATGTTGGGGATGGGGCTTAAATGCAAGCCCACATTCCCCACTTCAGTGCAGCTTTACATGTAACCAGGCAAACACCTGCATAGGGCTGGAGCAATTCCACCAATGGGGGGGGGGAGTTTCCATGGTAGGCAGACTGCCACATCCAAAGCCCAGCCAGATTGCTGCAGTCAGGGTGGAACATTAGAGTGGGGGGCAGAAATGTCTTTCTTTCTTTCTTTCTTTCTTTCTTTCTTTCTTTCTTTCTTTCTTCCTTCCTTCCTTCCTTCCTTCCTTTCCTGTTTTTCTGAATTAACAATGCCAGCTCTAGGGCTAACATAGTTTAGGACGTGTGCGCATGTGGAACAAGAGGGATTTGGATCCAAGGCTGTGCCCAATCTGGCTCTGACATCCCCCCTCTTCCTCCACCCCACACACAATACATCTCTGGTAGTGGAGCTTTCTGCTGGTGTACCAGGGGTCCTCTGGGAGCATAAGTAGCTTCAGCTGCAATCCTATAGACACTTACTTGGGAATAAGCCCTATTGGACACACTGGGATTTACTTCTGAGGAAAAAGGCATAAGGTGGCACTGTGAAACTGCAATCCTATACTCACTTACCTGACAGTAAGTGTGTATACGATTGCAAGTCCCATTGAACTCAGTGCTGTTTAGTTTCGAGTAGATATTATAGGATTGCATTGTTAAGGAAATTTTAACCAACTTTGTTCTGTAAAGTAACTTTACAGAAGCCTACTCTTAAATGAGCTTGTTGGCCATTGTTTAATGGAGATGTTTAATAAAGTATTTAGTGCAAACCAACTGGACAATGATATACTGGATGAATCAAAACATTATGAGAAATGAATTAAAAGGTGACATGTAGTTGTAATGTAAATTTCCATGTATAGATGTAGACAAAATAATTAATTCTGTATATGTTGTCCTGGATGAATCTGTAGTTATATGAATGACTATTGAATGCTTCCTTGCCCCACCCCAACCAAGCCACAATAAAAAATATTTTTTCTATAATTTTTTTAATGGAAATTACTACAGTACTTGATATCCAGTCTGTAATTTATGTGTGTAATAGTACTACCATAAATACATTACCTGGAAGAAATATCCATTGATTTCAGCCATACTTACATCCACCAAGTAATGGGCTCAATCTAGCCAAAGTTAAGCACTTTTACACTCCATTAGTTTCAGTGTCAGAATCAAACATGAACCTAAATCTCTGCCATAAAGTCAATGGGATGTATAAAGAAGTACTTAACTCTGGCTTAATTGTACCCAGTGTATTTATCAACATTATTTTAGTGGTGGTACTGAATTCATACAATCAAACTGATCCCTCATTTGACATTAAGGCTGCATTTCTAAGCCCACTTGTTTGCCAAAGCCTATCAGACCTGGCACCTGTGAAGCTCCGACTTATTCTTATTCTTATTATTTCTTAATTGTCTTTCTCTTAAAAAAAAGACTCAAGGTGACTTACAGCAAAATTATTAAAACATTAAAAATATATAATAGCTAGAAACCCATGTCCATTAAAATAAAACAAAACATGATGAAATAGCTAAAACATCAGGACAGAATGAAAAGCTTATCATATATCTTCAAATGCCTGGGAGCAGAAGCAAGTCTTGACCTGGTGCCAAAAAGATGACAATGTTGAGGCCAGGCAGATTTCACTGGGAAGAGTTTTCCACAGTCGGGGGTTGTGGCAAGACACCATAGGACAGTCAGGTTAGGTGCCCTACTTTACAGAGGACAGTCCTCTGTTTTGGAGAGCTGGCAGAGGACAGCCCTCTATTTGAAGGGCTGTCTGGTCCAAGTCAAATTTAAAGTCAAAGAACCATAAAGAGGGAGAGCAGGGAGGAGCCATAAGTTGCCCATCAACATTTAGCAGCTGGATACCAGAGTGGGCAGGAACACACGTCACCTGCTTGGTCTTCTCCACGATGGTGAAATGTATTGTATTTTAATTAAATTATTGTTATTAATTCTAAATTTGCACCTATGCATATAAATTTGCATATGCAAATGACATGCAAATTGGTGTCCTCCTTTAATCTCATTTTTGGTAATGAAATTCCTCTTTTGGGGCGATGTGTATGTAGCCACCCTACGAGGCAGTGGCAGGTCTCCTTGTTCACAACAGTGTGGAAGCCTGACCCAGAGCTTTTATAGGAGTCAGGGAGTGTCACCTGACCTGCTCTAGCCTACTGGGGTGAGGACGCTTCCTTGGCTGGCAGTAGTCCTTTCCTTTAACTGGAGTACAGCGATCCCTGTACGTGCAGAGAGATCTTACTGGCTTCTTAGTAACAACAGCAAGATTCTGGTCAGCATATTAGTGGAAATGTATACATCCTCCATAAAAGGATGGTTTGCTGAAGCTGGAAACGAACAGTTATAGATAAATATTGATCCAGATTAAAACTTATATATAACTGAACTACAATAATAAATTATCTGAAAAGTGGTTCTTATTTATAATATACATTGACAAGAAGGGGGGAAATGTGCAAACCCCCCAGAGAGTGAAAGCTCTGTCTTTATTTTGTAAAGTTAGTACTGAGACTTTATAAGACATGGATAAAAGGCTAGAAGCTTAAGGGCACAATCCTATGCATGTTTAGACTATGCATGTTTAGACCCAGCATAGCTGGCTGGGGCATGCTGGGAGGTGTAGGACTTTTTTCTGTCTAAACAGGCATAGCTGGCTGGGGCATGCTGGGAGGTGTAGGACTTTTTTCTGTCTAAACAGGCATAGCCGGCTGGGGCATGCTGGGAGGCGTACGACTTTTTTTCTGTCTAAGCACACATAGCTGGCTGGGGCATGCTGGGAGGTGTAGGACTTTTTTCTGTCTAAACACGCATAGCTGGCTGGGGCATGCTGGGAGGTGTAGGACTTTTTTCTGTCTAAACAGGCATAGCTGGCTGGGGCATGCTGGGAGGCGTAGGACTTTTTTCTGTCTAAACAGGCATAGCTGGCTGGGGCATGCTGGGAGGCGTACGACTTTTTTTCTGTCTAAGCACACATAGCTGGCTGGGGCATGCTGGGAGGTGTAGGACTTTTTTCTGTCTAAACAGGCATAGCTGGCTGGGGCATGCTGGGAGGTGTAGGACTTTTTTCTGTCTAAACAGGCATAGCTGGCTCGGGCATGCTGGGAGGTGTAGGACTTTTTTCTGTCTAGACACGCATAGCTGGCTGGGGCATGCTGGGAGGTATAGGACTTTTTCTGTCTAAACACGCATAGCTGGCTGGGGCATGCTGGGAGGTGTAGGACTTTTTTTCTGTCTAAACATGCGTAGGATTGTGCCCTAAGTGTATTGAGCAATGGGAGTGCCTTCATGCTTGAAGGTTTGAGTATCAATGGGATGGGGGAAAAGGCATGGGGCCAAAATACAAAATGGAAAAAAAATACCAGCATAATGTAGTTTAAGGGTGCAATCCTATGGGGATAGTCGGCCACCTCCCAACTCAGAGGCGGCTGACTATCCAATGTAGGGCAGCCAGAGCACAGAGGGGATCTTCTCCTCTGTGTTCTGGCTGCCTTGCATTTGTGGCTAGATGGCTGATTTCGGCAGTCTAACTGGGGTGCCAAGGAGCGGGAGGGGGGAGGCTGCACGGCGCATAGGAAGTGTCATACCAGTGTTTCCGCAGTCCCCTCCCCCAGAAATGCCCCCTTTCCCCCTGGTCTGTGCTGCTCTTCCAAGTGCAGAGCCAGGGATGAACCATGCCTCCTACGGGGGAGGGGGAGGGGAGTCGGATTTCTGGGAACCAAGTTCAGAGCGCTGGCTCGGAGCTCAGTTCCCATAACCTGAAAAATCCTATGACCAACTAGATGCTGTCTAGTGGTGATAGGATTGTGCCCTAAGACTCTTACTGTCAGTAACTAAACCGTAGGAGAGGCATTTCAACCTTTTAGAATGGGGAAAAACTACACAAAAGCTAGGAGACCACCAAAGCATTGGTCGTTAGAGAGAAAGGGGCAAGGCCATGGGAAAAAAAACAACAACAAAAAGGCTTTCTTCAGCTACATGCATAGTAAAAGGCAGAGGAAAGAAATGGTGGTTCAGCTATTAAATAAGGATGGAGAAATGATAACAGATGACAAAGAAAAGGCAGAGGTGCTCAATTCCTACTTTGGCTCAGTCTTCTCCCAAAAGAGGGTCTATGACCCCCCTGGCAAAGGCGAAGTACAGGCTGAAGGGGCAGGATTGCAGCTTGAGATCGACAGGCATATGGTCAAGGAACACATCATTACTTTGAATGAGTTCAAATCTCCAGGGCCAGATGAACTGCATCCTAGAGTCATAAAGGAACTGGCAGAAGAACTCTCAGAACCGCTGTCTATTCTCTTTGAGAAATCATGGAGGACAGGGGAAGTGCCAGATGACTGGAGGAGGGCTAACGTTGTCCCTATCTTCAAAAAGGGTAAAAAGGAGGAACCTGGGAACTACAGACCAGTCAGTCTGACATCAATCCCTGGGAAAATTCTGGAGCAGATCATAAAGCAATCCATCTGGAAGCACCTTGAAAACAATGCCGTGATTACTCGAAGCCAACATGGATTTGTCAAAAACAAGTCCTGCCAGACAAATCTGATCTCATTTTTTGATCAAGTCACCTCCCTTGTAGACCGTGGGAATGCTGTAGACATCATATACCTCGACTTCAGCAAAGCTTTCGACAAAGTGCCCCATGATATCCTGATGAGCAAACGAGCTCAAAGTGGGCTAGATGAAACAACGATCCGGTGGATCCACAGTTGGCTACAGAATCGGACTCAAAGAGTGCTTATCAATGGGACCTTCTCAAGCTGGGGAGAGGTAACGAGTGGGGTACCGCAGGGCTCAGTCCTGGGCCCAGTGCTCTTCAACATTTTTATTAATGACTTGGAGGAGGAGGTGCAGGGAATGCTGATCAAATTTGCAGATGACACAAAATTGGGAGGGATAGCTAATACTTTGGAAGACAGAAACAAAATGCAAAGTGATCTGGATAGACTGGAGCGCTGGGCAGAAAACAACAGAATGGCATTTAATAGGGACAAATGCCAAGTTCTGCACCTAGGAAAAAGAAACCAAATGCACAGTTACAAGATGGGGGATACGTGGCTCAACCACACTACGAGCGAGAAGGATCTTGGAATTGTTGTCGATCACAAGCTGAATATGAGCCAACAATGTGATGTGGCTGCAAAAAAGGCAAATGCTATTTTGGGCTGCATTCATAGAAGCATCGCTTCCAAATCCCGGGAAGTACTAGTTCCCCTCTACTCAGCACTGGTTAGGCCTCATCTGGAGTACTGTGTCCAGTTCTGGGCACCACACTTTAAGAAGGATGCAGACAAACTGGAGAGGGTTCAGAGAAGGGCAACAAAGATGATCAGGGGACTGGAAACAAAGCCCTATGAAGAGAGACTGAAAGAACTGGGCATGTTTAGCCTTGAGAAGAGAAGACTGAGGGGAGATATGATAGCACTCTTCAAGTACTTGAAAGGTTGTCACAGAGAAGAAGGCCAGGATCTCTTCTTGATCATCCCAGAGTGCAGGACACGGAATAATGGGCTCAAGTTACAGGAAGCCAGATTCCGGCTGAACATCAGGAAAAACCTCCTGAGTGTCAGAGCAATACGACAATGGAACCAATTACCTGGGGAGGTGGTGGGCTCTCCCACACTGGAGGCCTTCAAGACGAGGCTGGACAGCCATTTGTCAGGGATGCTCTGACTTGGATTCCTGCATTGAACAGGGGGTTGGACTCGATGGCCTTGTAGGCCCTTTCCAACCCTACTATTCTATGATTCTATGATTCTATGAAAAGGGCATGGCCTTCTGGGGAACCCCAGAGGGCCAGATTTGGTTCCCAGGCCTGAAGTTCCCCACCTCTGAATAACAGTATGGAGACTGTGAGAAAGAGAGAGGGCGAGATGAGCTAACATGCTGTTTGGACTTTCATATTGTCCCACCACATGGTTACAACCTGGACATGTCCTGCAGGTAGCTATTGGAAGGCAAGAGGATCTTTTTTGTAAGCCACCTTTTGAACACTTGTGAAAAGACAAGGCAGACATTTACAAAAACAAATGAGAAAAATGAACAAAAAGGTATTTAGGAACGAGATAGGCCCCTTCCAACCCTACTATTCTATGATTCTGTGAAAACAGGAGTGCTGGCCAATGTTTTGTTTAAGAAGGTCAGGGCCAGCCCTATCTTCAGGTGGAGGTGGTTGTCTCAAGTGGCACATTTTGTATGGTATGCAAAGAGAGGAAATTGCTATTTAATTTGATATTATTATATTTTTACTGCCAAGTAGGGGTGTACGAATTACCCCGTTCCAGTGGGGCTGTCCACTGGGGGGGGGAGGCAATCCATCCCTCCCCCCTGGAATCCTCCCTGGCCGGCTCCGCTCCACTGTGAGCCCATGGAGCCGCCAGCCGGGCCCGCCCACAGCCGGACTTCCATCCGCTGCCAGGCTGCAGCTGCAAATGGCGGCTGCCATAGCGGCCACCATTTGCGTCTCTGCATTGGCCATGATAGGCTGTGTATATATGTATGTAGCCTATCACAGCAAAGAGTACGGACGCAAATGGCACCCACTACACCATTTGCGTCCCTGCTCTTTTCGTGACAGGCTACGTAAATATATACGTAGCTTATTACGGCTAATGCAGGGATGCAAATGGCGTAGTGGCCGCCATTTGCATCCCTGCGTTAGCCGTGATAGGCTACGAATATATTTACGTAGGCTATCACAGCAAAAGGCAGGGACGCAAATGGCATAGCGGACACTATTTGCGTCCCTGCTCTTTGCCGTGATAGGCTAAAGTAGGGCTAAAGTAGGGAGGCAAATGATTGCCACAGACTGGGGCAACCATTCGTGGCCACAGACCGGGGCAGCAGACAGACCGGACGGCTGACAAAAGGTAGGGTCTGTCCTGGGGAAATTTCGCATGGTGGCGGGGGAGGGGTTTGCTCCATTCCACCATGGACTCTGGGGGGCCTCATCCGGCCTCATTGGAGTCCATGGTGGAATTCTCTAACATCCCTACTGCCAGGGATAGAGAGAGGCAATTTGTGGGATTCTGCCTCATGTGCTAAAATAACTTGGCTACTTTGAGGTACTATGACTTGGGGGGGGGGGCATTTGCTGTTCTGCCCCAGGCAGCAGAATGTCTTGGGCCAGCCCTGAAGAATGTTACCTACCATTCAATTTGCTAAGACACACTTCATCTCTTAGTAAGCACTGGAAGCCAGTAGGTGCTGAATTCCTACTTAAACTATAAATTAGCACTCAGCAAATAATTCTGGAAAAGACCCTGATGCTGGGAAAGACTGAAGGCAAAAGGAGAAGGGGACGGCAGAGGATGAGATGGCTAGATAGCATCACTGATGCAATGAATATGAACTTGAGCACGCTCCGGGAGAGAGTGCAGGACAGGAAGGCCTGGCGTGCTATGGTCCAGGGGGTCACAAATAGTCAGACACGACTGAACGACTGAACAACAACAAAAATAATTCACACATCATACTATTGCAATTTTGATTTTTTTTTTTAAGCCAACAGCTTGGAAGGCAGAGCCAAATGTATTTTAAAAATTAATTGTAACAGTTGCCAGGAGCTAAATATGAAAACTACCTAAGCTGCTTAATTAACTTTGCGGCAAAATTACAACACATTGTTGTATCATGTGACTGCATTTTCAACTATTTATATACATTTAGGCAATGCAATTTAGTGGCAGCTATAAGCCCTCTGATGTGCATAGCTACAGTGTTCCAAGCATGGTTTTATACCTCCATGGGTGAAATTTATTTGGTGCTGTTCTGTCCCTCTAATCTTTGTGTAAAATATGCAAGGTAGCATATTGAGTACTGTATCTAGGCTTTATATCTGTGCTATCTTTGCTTCATGCTTAAATGTTTCATCAATTAATTCTAGCCTTTTGGAAGTTAATTACATGTAAATAAAGTTAGCATTATATTATCGGACATGTCCGTTTGTTACCATAACAATGCATTTCAGAATGTTACTTGCTTATGTTTTTTTTTTTTAGAAATATCTGTTTTTCTTTAGACTGAATGAATAAAATTGGTTTACTGGCCTTCAGAAGGCTTTTTCCACCCGTTTTATAAAACACAGCTACTGGACAGACACTTGGATTCCCAGCCTTCTCTCTAATTAACATATTTTAACTAGACTTGATTATACACCCTGTATAATCCTGCTTTATTAGATGTGAATGCACCAACAATAAATTATTTTTAAAGGGAGGGAGGAATTCTGCAAATATCCAGTTAATGCATTTTTAATCAGCTTGGTTTATCTCTGCAAAGTGGCTGGCATGCTTGTTTTTATCTTTTCCAGCCAGCACAGCAAAGAGTTTCATATGAATATAAAATATTTTCTTTACCGTGAAGAATGAATCTTGACCGACCTTTTACTTTTTCTCCTTACAGGGAATAAATATTGCGTAGCAGAAAATAAAAATCAAATATATATCTTTATTATGATGGAGAAATATTTTGAAGCTCTATTTATGAAATGTTTTCTTTCTTGTAATGATACCATATCATGTAAGATTGGTTAGACTATCGCAGTGTGGGGCTGTCCGTGAAAACTATTCAATATCTGCAGTTACTGCAAAGTGCCACTGCTGCTAACTGGGACTGATTATATGAATCTCAAAGGAGAGAAAGGGCTGGATGTGCCTAATCTCGGAAGCTAAGCAAGGTCAGCTCTGGTTACTTGGATGCGAGGCTACCTGGGAATCAGACTTTGTGCAATGAGCAGGGGGTTGGACTCGATGGCCTTGTAGGTGCCTTCCAACCTTCCTATGAGTCTATGAAGTCTATGAAGATACACTGGGTGCTGGTTCATTTCCAGGTAGAATTCATGGGGCTGGTGATTACCTATAAAGCCCTAAATAGGTTGGGACATGGGTACCACATGACGCTGCCTGTGAGTTGTTCTCCCTCTTTCATAACACTCAAACCTCGGATCATCCAATGACGTGGAATGGTGCTGATGATGAGTTTTTGTCTTTTTCGGCACTGCATCCCAAATATGATGCCTGCTATGGCTGAATGGCAATACTCACAATTCCAACATTTGTTAGGATCTAGGTTTGGCCCCACTGTTTTTACAGCTTCAGATTCTCCTTTACTGTTGGAAACACTTATTGAGGCTGATCAGCTATATCAACCCACAGTCCATGTTTATAAATACTTATTGTCAGTAAATAAATATGATACACAGGGCCTTAAGCAGGAATGGAATAGGGAAATCGATCGTTCCATTTTGCCTCATCAATGAATCACTGCTTTAGCATCTGTATCTGAAGCCTCTATGGATCTCAGGTTAAGTCTTATTCAGCAAAAACTCTTGTTCCATATCTATTGGACACCACAACATCTCTTCAATAAGGGTTTCTCTAAGTCAGCTAATTACATAAGAAGAACCATGCTGAATTGCTGGAGGTGTAATAGTGCTAATGCTTCTCTTAATCATATGCTTTGGCAATAGTTGCTTCTTTGGGGGGAGGAGGTGATTATATGGATAAACTTTGTATTGGAACATTCTTTAATATTTACTAATGTACATGTTTTTGTAAATTATCTACCTGCTTCCTGGAAGTCAACACATGGTCAGCGTAAATGAATTCTCTGTGCGCTTTTGGCAGCTTAAAGTCTGCTATTACAACATTGAAAGGATAAATCCTCGCCTCCTGTAAGGCAATGGACTGAGGACTTAATAAAGTTTTCAACATTTGAACAGGTGGTATATAGGCACCACTCGCAAACGGATACGTATATGGATATTTGGTCTGCCTTTGTTGAAATTTATGAATCTCTTTTATTTTTTAGAAAGTGGTATTTTCATATACATTTTCACACACACACTTTGTGTGTGTGTGTATACATATATACATATACATTTCACATCTGTTAACTGACATTGATACATTGAATCATATCTACATTTTTTTCTCTTTCTCTTGTATGATTTTCATTTTGCTTTGTTCTCTTTAAATTCACAATAAAAAATAATTTAAAAAATGAAGTGGAATTATTAATTATTAAAATAATTAATAAAAATAATTTAAAAATGAAGTGGAATAGTGGGAGATTCCAGAGAGATAAAAGGAAGTCCTTCTTCACACAATACATAAACTATGGAATTCACTACCCCAAGGGGCAGTGATGGCCACCAATTTAGAAGGCCTCTAGGGGGCATTTCAGAAAGCAGCCAAAGGGTCTGCAAGTACGGAACAGGACAAAAATGGTAAAATAAAGAGTGCACCCACCACACCACCACTGCCCTCAGCCACCTCCTTACAGTAAGGCAAGCACTCAAGCCCTGTACCCTGAGACATTTCTCCCAAAATCTCAACATCCCTACAAAAGGGGCAGAAAAATGACTGCCTCTTTCGAAGGGAAACAAAGAGGTTGTGAAAGGACAGGTGCAATTTTGGCACAGCACTACAAAATCCCTCCCAAAGATTACTAAAGGGATGCAACCTTATGCATATTTAGACAGCAAAAAGTCCTATGACTCCCAGCATGCCCCAGCCAGCTTGGCTAGCTGGATAATGCTGGGCGTTGTAGGATTTCTGTCTGTCTAAACATGCATAGGGCTGCACCCTTATGGTGGCTTTGCCACCCCAGGCATTCATGTACTTTTTACTGCACAGCAACAGCCAGAAGGATAATGATATGTGCCTTACCTCCTGGAGAAACTTTTCACCCATTTGACTGAAAGGATGACCCGAGGATTTAATGCCAGACACCACAAGTCCAGAACTGTAAATCCGAGGCTTCTGCAAGTCGGGTTTAAACTTGTCATAGAGCATGTTGCCTGGTTTAATATCTCCATCATTTGAAGTCTTCTGTTCTGTTGCCATCGGCACACTGCAAGCAGGAGGGACGTAGGGTAATCCAGCGGGGGCAAACGCATGGTCGAGCTGGCTTATTGCCTGGGGGTTTCTTCTGATGTAAGTGATTATTTTTGGCCTCACATGTTTGGGCTTGGGGATATCTGATTTTGTCTCCATCTTGTCTTCCAGCTGCTCAGTGCAATTGCTCTCTCCATCATCCGTGGCTGGATAGGAGCCCTTGGAATTTACAAGGATCGGTTTGGGAATGCCACTATTACAGGCAGTCTTGTTAGGCACTTTAGGGGATAGGCTGAGCGACTGCGCACCATCCATGGGAGGGAGGACTGCGGACGAGGGCAGCTTGTCAACATGAAGCGCATAGAGATCCTTCAAACTGCTGTTTGATGTGGCAGCATGGCTATTAACATTCACCGTCGCCACAGGGCGCAAAGGCATTGGGGCACATAAAAAGGTATCCATCCTTCCCGATATTTTATAGCTCTCCAATGCGTCGCCTGAAACCTGTTTCTTTGCAGTAACCATCTTCTTGCTCTGAATCGCAAAGCTTGTGGCCTCTAAATCACAGTCCTGGGTGTTAGAGGGATCATCTAACACATTTTCCCCACTAAGCGCTTTTGGATGTTCCAGATGATCAGAGGTGAGCGTTGTAGTATTTTCACTCTGCCCTTTGACTAGCAGCTGTTTACTTTCATGACTGTTCAAATGTTTGCTGTCTGGCCGATTGGTGTTCTGCATAAGAGGCATGTGCCCACCAACTGCTTGAATGCAACTTGCATCAGCATTGTGTCGGGGCTTTTTTCTTGTAGGTGTCAGTTTGCCACTGTGCTTATCATCCTCAGCAAGAGGCAGTATGGAATCCACCTCATTTCCAGCGACACACTCCTCATTTGCTTGGTTTTTTGCTCTGCTGTCACTAGGATTACTTCCTGTTCCGAAACCTGGGGAGTTACTGCCACTTACCAGTCTGTCACTGGCAGAGTCAAACCCTTCATTTAAGTATGGGTCATTTCCTTTGCTACAAGGCTCTTGCAACTGGAGTAGTTTTGTGTTGTGTACTTCAGACCCACAGTTCTTTTTATTCTGCACTGCAATATTATTTTCCTCCGTCTGACATCTAAGAAATTCAACCAGCATAATCCTGTCACTTTTTTGCTGACACACACTTCTAGGCTGTGAAGATAGAGGACTTCTTGACTCCACCTTTCCTCTCTTATCACCCTGATGATCTAATTGTGCTTCTGATCTACACATTTCATTGGATTTAACAGTTAAATGTAGATCAACAGGAGCAGGGTGTGGAGAGCTTTGCTTATTGACGTTTGGGGCACTGTCCAATGCTGTCTGTGTTGCTGGGACATTTATTTTGTTAGTTTCTGAGGTAGATGAATGTTTAGAATAACGCACAATATTTCCCTCCAAGGAGCTATCTATTGGATGAAACACCATGCCTAAAAAATGGTCTGCGGATGTTTTCTGAGATTTCTCAGTGTCTCCAATCAAATGATGTGAGGTGTCGATGGAATCCAGGGATGCAGAAAGCACGCGCTTACCAGATACGCGGCCAACAAATTCTTTTTCAAAAGCTTCTGTTTTAGCCATAAGTTTCCTTGATCTCCCCAAGGAAAGGCGTTTGATCCCTTCTGGCTCAATCCTTCGAGGTGTTTTCTCCTTTGAAACATGCTGAATTAGATCCGCGTCACTTTTAGAAAGGACCACTGAAAAAGTATCATTTGTATTAACTCTCAGATTGGACCAACTATGTCCCCGGCTAATAGGGACTAGCCTTGAAGTGTCCTTTATCCCATCAGTCCTATAATCCTTATATGATTCCCTGCTGGTGGTAGAAGGTAGCCTAAACTCTGATAGACTGGTAGTACCCTGAAGTCTGTTCCTCTCTGAATTTAATTGCGTGATATTTTCTGGCCCAGCAGTGTCCAGGAATCTAGTATCCCCTGACAAATCATTGGTCCTTATCTCCCCTCTAACCTCGGATGTGATTTGATTGGCATTTGTGTCTCCGACAGTCATCAAGTGTTCATTGTTATTTTTCATCTCATTTCTGTTGCCCTGTAATAAATTGTAACATGACTTGTTTGGAACCAGTGGTATACTCATTTTCATATTTCAAGGTGCCACTTCTTCCACGGCCCAAATGAAAGGCAAATCTTCTCCAACTACGTTAGCCACTCAGCATGCCTCTCTTAAGGGGATCCAAGCTCCAACCAGATCAGCAGAGAAATTCCTTTACAAACCACTCGAGCCTCTTGTCAGTCACATCCTTCTGGGATTTAATAAATGCAAAAGACATCCATTAGGATCCCTCTGGATGACAGATAGTCCATTGAACCTGCAAGAGAAGAAACAGCATTTGGGGTGGGTTAGGGTTTTTTAGAGCAGTGTTGTTTTGTTATATATTGTTCAGTTGATTATGTAAATCTGTTATTAGTATTGTACGCCTCCTAGAGTGGCTGGGTAGCCAGCCAGATGGGCAGCTAATAAATCAAATAAATAATAAATAATAAATATCACATAAAAGAGCTACAGATCTGTAGTCAGAGCTCTGTATCCAACATGACACAACATCTATTGAATATTTTCCACCTCTACTTTTTCAACAACCAGCTTCTTTCAGAGATCCATGTGGAACCCATTTTTCTGTATAGGTTTACATCAAGGGTGCACAACCTTTTTGGTCCCAAGAGCCACATCAGGCAGCGCCAGGAGAACACATGCATGTAAGCTCATACACACAAACACACAAACACACATATACCAATAAACACACAACCCTGGGGATTCCCTTGCTAGCAATACAGAACAGATTCCCTTGCTAGTGGTAGCAAGGGAATTCCTCATCTCTGATATCATCAGAGATCAGAGAAGAGTTTCCCTTGCTAGCACTCGTGTGGGAAACTCCAGGCAGTGCTGCTGCGGTGGCAGACACAGGGGATCAGAAATGACTCCATGGTCTGCACATTCTGTACCCCTGGTTTACAACATGATCCACTACCCCACCTCCAAATACCTGGCAAGTTTTATCTTTCAGCCTTGCAAAGCAAAAAGTCACTCAGGGTGACTACCTGACTACCTATAGATATGTATGTGTGTGTACACACACGTGTGCTGTACACATACCAACATGGATAACAAATTCATGTTTGGCCAATGAATATTTGTCTGAAGACAAATTTACAGATTTGTCCATACCTACAAAAATTCTTCTCTGGCTTAGGTATTGATTCAAACAAGAGAATTTATTTATTTACTACATTTCTAGACTGCCCAGTTGCCGAAGCTGTCTGGGAGGTTCACAACAATTAAAACCATAAAATACAAACATGATCAAATATAATATAGAAGTTTAAAATGACAGTATAACATAAAATAAAAACAAAAACCCAAAATGAAACCTAGCAGCAGTGCCAAGATGTAAAATATGTTAACATATTGAAAACAATAGAAAGACTAAAATGCTTGGGAAAATAAGATATTCACCTGGCACTGATAAAAACACAACACAGGAACCAGGCAAGCCTCTCTGGGGATCTCATTCCACAATCACCAGCTTCCCATTTTCCTTCCATCACTCTTACCTATCCCCGAAGTGGTCCTTCTACCCTTCCCAAACACCCCCTTTCCCTTAAACCAGCAACTGCAGCAACTCCTAGGAGAACTACTACTACTATTATTTCCTGTACTCCATCATAATATTAGCAAAGGTGACAGGGTAACAGAGAGGGGCTAGAGATTAGGAACATACAGATAGTGTAAAATCTGTTCTGTCTGTGTTTCGTGGATTGTCAGGAGCCTTTCATTCTGCACTCTGGTCATTGATGGAATCAGAATTTTTTTTAGTTCCTGAATTTGCGCGAATGCGCACTCGCGCAAATTCACATGTGCAAGAATGCACTCATTCCCACAAAATGCGCAAAATCCCCCCAAATGTGCATTTTCACGGTTTAGGCTATGGGGAAATGCACATTTTGGGCCTTTTTATTTTTTGTGTATGTTTCAAGGATTAAATTTGTGCAAAACGGGGAAAGTTAGAAAACTGTTTCGCAAGTTGGCAGAATCGTCTCAACAGGGGAAAAGCCGGTCCGCTGCGGAACCCACTGGTCGGATTCATCAAAATCCGAACTCATTTAGTTCCATTACAGATTTCTCCAACAACCCTACTAGAGGGATAGGGGAAACTCCACGGCCACTGATTTGTGATGGGAAGGGATGTGCCTTGGGGGTGGAGACAAAAGGAAGAAGGTAATGTTGTTCCAAGCCCTTGGATCAGGTTTGGGTTTTTACCCTGGTTTTGTAAAAATGGACTTTTATTGTAATACGATATTCCTATGGGTCAGTGGCACAGCACCTGTTTTTCATGCAGAACTTCCCAGGTTCAGTCCCTGGTGACTCCCATTAAAAGGAATTCAGATAGGTAGCAGGGCAGAAGCAACAGCAGAAATACATGAGGCAACAAAATAAGAATTGATGGAGGAAAATGTGTTTTACTCAGACAAGCTATTTCCTTTTATTACTCTCAATGACTTTTCTCATGTACCAAGAGTCTGAGGTGCCAACATCAATTCAAGCTCATTTCGGGAAAGACTAAAGGAAAAGAATTAGATGACTTGGTCAGATGATTTGACTCAAATCACAGCAATGATGAATTCCAATTATAGTTTAATTTTTCTTTCCTTATCTCATGTAGCATTTCCACAGTTACCTTTCCAGGCAAAGGGCCTTTAAAATGAAAATGGATCTCTGATCAGAATGTTCCAGTGTTATTTTCAAAATCTCTCTTTTCTTTTCTTCAGAGAAATAATTTCAAATGCCTTTACAAATGCCGGTACCTACCAATGCAAAATTGAAGTTCTCCGCTAATAATTCCTTACATGTCAAAGGCTGGATCTACACTTAGCGCCTTTTTTCACTTCCAATGAGGTTTCACCACCCGCCTTTCACACTATGCAGTACCCGCCTCAAATTGGAACCGGAATTTCCCACTTCCATGCTCCCACTTTCAATACCCTAATATCCTGGTATTTCCCCTTAATGTGCTCTGATTTTCCACCTTCACTACCGTATCTGGTCGTAGTCTCCTCCCCCGCCTGTCCATATACAGCGATGTTTGTATTTCCCTTCTGTCCAATCACAGCTCTCGACAGTCCCATGTCTTCTTCTGGCCACTGATCGCATAGCTTCCTCAGCAGCCCCCGTTTCCTCAGCAACAAGCAAAGGGCTGGATGTGCACACGCTTGTCTCTTGGAAGCTAAGCGGGGTTGGCCCCGGTCAGTAGTTGGATGGGCGACCGCCTGGGAATCAGGCTTGCTGTACTGAGCAGGGGATTGTTCGATCCCTTCAAATGAGACTAAGTTTTACCCCCTCCTATCCCCCGCTCTGGATGTGTGTGTTTTTTAAATTAAGGCGTTATCCTCGCAGAATCGGGGCTTCTCCGCAATGGTATTTTTTTCTAATTCAGGCATGATCTTTGAAGATTCAAAGCTGTGAAGCTTCACAACTTTGAATCTTCGAAGATCATGCCTGAATTAGAGAAAAAAAACATTGTGGAGAAGCCCCAATTCTGTGAGGATAATGCCTTAATTTTTAAAACACACATCCAGAGCGAGGGATAGGAGGGGGTAAAACTTACTCTCATTTGAAGGGATATAACAACCCCCTGCTCAGTGCAGGAAGCCTGATTCCCAGGCAGTTGCCCATCCAACTACTGACCTGGGTCGACCCTGCTTAGCATCCGAGATCAGACAAGCGCGTGCAGGAAAACAGCACAGCGCTCGAGTGTGAACCGAGCTCGCACATTCAGTGAAGCACTGCAATGGGGAAAATGGGTGAGTGTGAATAATCATGTTTTAATGTGACAGTGTTTAACCCGACGGGACACCGAATTCATTGCGATGGTGAGCACAATGTAGATTGGCTCCCAGTATATTTTTGACATGAGAGACACAGATGGCATCTGTGTTATGGAGTGCCATCTAGCAGCTTAAGCTGGTATGCCAACTACAACCCTACCTGGACTTGGGACAGCCTTGTTTTGGTTGTCCATGCCATGGTAACCTCCCGTTTGGATTATTGCAATGTGTTGTACACACAGCTGCCTTTGAAAATGTTCTGGGAAGCTCAGAACATGGTAGCAAGATTGCTAATTGGGACTTCCTGCTGTTTTTTCTCATCTTCACTGGCTCCCAGTCCATCTGGGACTAATTCAAAGTGCTAGTTTTGACTTTTAATGTCCTTCATTACTTGGAACCGTGGTACCTGAAAGATTGCTTCTTCTCACATGAACCTACTTGAGATCATTTTTGGAGGCTCTTCACAAGGTGCATTCACCAAGTGAGGTGCAGCAGAAAGCCTTTTCAGTGGTGGCACCACAGCTGTAGAACACCCTTCCAAGAGAGGCCTGCCTGGTACCTACCTTCATGTCCTTTTGGCAACAGAAAAATACCTCTTTATTTTCCCAGACCTTTCAAACTTGCTGCAGCCTTTTAGGGGGCCTCCAGATGAGGCTTTCATTGTGCCATCGCCCTACCAAATTCACAAAATTTTACAGGGAGTCCACACATTGTCAACATCTTCCACTCATAACCCTCTTGTGTTTTCCAAGCTTCTCACTGGAAATGCTTGGAGCCCTCTATCTGGAAGTAGTCTTAGTTCTGTTTTACCTCTTAGGGTTTATTCTTCACTCTTTTAGGGCACAATCGTATGCAGATAGGCGGCCGCCTCCGAACTTAGAGGTGACTGCCTATCCAATGCAGGGCAGGAGAAGCACAGAGGGGACCGTTCCCTCAATGCTTCTCCTGCCCTGCATTTTTAGCTAGACAGCTGATTGCAGCTGTCTGGCTGCGAAAGAGCGGAGTGGGGGAGGAGGCTGCCATATGACACATTGGATGTGTCGTACAGGCATTTCTGCCCTCCCCCCCCCGGAATGCCCCCCAGGAACACCCCATTTTGGCCACTACGCACTCCTCTCATGAGCACAGAGCATGGGGCTGTTTTGCGCTGCCTCTGAGGCAACGGGGAACTGGGGGAAAGTTGGTTGTCCGGGAAGTGACACGGGCTCCAAGGTCGGTTCATGGAAAACCAGATATCCTATCTATGGCTGTCTAGCCACTGACTAGCGGCCACAGGATTGCTCCCTCCGCTATTGATTTGGTTTCTAAGCCTGAATTTATGCAGCATCATACATTACTGCATTGTATTTTTGTGTGTGTGTGTGTTTCATTTTATTCTGTAAATGCCATCCTGAGAATGTGCAGCATATAAATATACTAAATAAATAAATAAACAGGCAATGTTTGTTGATAAACTGAAACCTGACATCGATGTAAAGGAGGTTATGAAACAAGCCATGATGTTTATTAATGCACCTTGATTGGCTGCTGAATACAGGTGCTGATTGTTAATCCATGTTCCCTCACTGTGGTTTGGCCTATTCCTGATTGGTTCTGGCTCAGCTTATAAGTGGTATTGTTGCATACTCTTATTTGTGACTGAAGCTGACATTTTATACCCAAACATTAAAAGCACATTTTAAAATCTTTCTTAAATCTATAAGCTTTCAATTTTAAATTTTAAAATCTATACATTTATAACCTGGATGCACTACTGGTGGTCATTTGTTTTGTTTGGGAAGTGCTGTATCATGTGCATTGTACATCGTCTGTATAGTGGTTAAAAAAATAAATCCCCCGAAGTATGTAATATGGAAACAATCCAGCTTCCTCTTCTTCAAAAGACCCCAGAATTTTTTATTAAAGGCTCTGATTACTGAAACTGACATAATCTTCTAACGATACGCATCAGGATGTATATATGAGGACTATGTAAAAAAGTAATTGTCACCTGCCCAGCCCAAATATTTAAGAACTTTTCAATGACTGCTAAAATATTGCTGAAGGGTAACTTGACATGTTGTGATATAAGCAACACTATTAATCAGGCTCAATACCCCTCCCCCCATGTCTCATTGATCTTGTGTAGCTTAAGTTAATTAGACCCACATTACAACTGAACATCAGCAAACCTCTTTCCATACTTTCATATTTGGGAGAATAATCCAAACAAAGGTTTACATTTTAAAGACCCATTGTATTCAACAGGACTAGTGGTGCAGTGGTAAATTTTGAAGTACAGATGCTCATTGTAACAGTCCCCATAGCCATGTCCCCAAGGAGAATCCAAAATAGCAGGCAGCTGTGTGGATCCATATCAGCAAATTAGTTCTAGGAGTTTTCATCTGCTAGGAGCAGGTCTTTTGTAAAGCTAATAGGTTTTAGTTGCCCATTCAAGACCACGCTAGACCAAAATACTTGTCAGGGTTGGATTGGAGCCCATTGAGCCCCAAAGCAGTTCTGATTCTGAGGAAGAGATAGAAACCATGGGAGAGGAACCCACGCGCTGTTCAGAGGCACCACCGGAGGGAGAGCCCCTCCCTGCTCACATCCCTGAGAGTGGGAGTGACCCTGGCAGGCAGGGGGAGGGACAACTGAAGCTTCAGGATGCTAGGCACCGGCAAAGGGACAAGCGGGAGATGGAGGGCGCCGAGAGGAGGCGCTCAGCCCGCTTGGCGCGATGTCAACAGCTGCGCCCCGATGCCCCATGGGAAAGGGGTGGACTTTTGCCTCCTAGCCCTTAAGTTCAGAGGCTTCCCGCCCTTTCCCTCCAAACGGAGACCAACTGATTCCCTAAGGCTAGAAACCCCTGGTAGGCAGTAGGGATGTACGAAAGTCACTTACCTGGTCTCGCAGCTTGCTTTGCGGTGGGGGGGAGGCGCTTCGCTTCTCCCCCCGAAATTCAGGCCGGGGGGGAGGCGCCCCGCCTCGCCCGGCCGAAATTCAGGCCGGGGAGAAGCGCCACGTCTCCCTGGCCGCGAACTTCAAAAGAAAAAAAAGCAAAAAAAAGCCCCGTGATAGGCTACGTAAATCGTCACGTAGCCTATCACGGGTGACTTTGGGGGAAAAAAAAAAGCGCGTACACAAATGGCGGCGGCCCATGGGCGCCGCTATTAGCATTCCTTATTTGGCACTTCTAGTCTACATAAAGATTTACGTAGACTACGGCGAAAATAAGGGCAACGCTGCATTGCCCTTATTTTCGCCATATTCTACGTAAATCTTTACGTAGATTAGACGTGTTAAAATAAGGAACGCTAATGGTGGCGCCCATGGGCCGCCGCCATTTGCATACGCGCTTTTTTTTTTCCCCAAAGTCACCCATGATAGGCTACGTGACGATTTACGTAGCCTATCATGGCTGACTTTGCAGATCTAGCCGTGATAGGCTATGTTAATCGTTACGTAGCCTATCACGGGGTTGTTGTTGTTTTAATTCAGCTGTAATGGCGGCGGCGGCAGCCGGTCAAAAGACCAGCTGCCGCCCCCGCCCCCGGACGAAAGCCCGCCGAACCGCCGCCGGGACCCGCCACCAGGAGGGACATTCGGAGGAGGTAAGTCCCATCCCGGGGGGGGCGGGGGGCAGAGAATTTCACCGCCGATTTCGGGGGGCCGAATGCGTTGGCACTCAGCCCCCCGAAGTTTCGGAGAGAAATTCTCCCCCATCCCTAGTAGGCAGCTCTCTTAAGTTTCCCTCATTAGGCTCATGCAGTTAGCATCTGTAAGTGTCATTAGGCTGAATGGAAATAAAGCCTTGGAAAACAGCCCTATCGTCTGCATGTTGATTCTGGCTACTTGAGGATTTCAGAAGGCAGCAAGGGCGCTCCTGACAGTACTTTACATTACAACAAGGAACAACACATGGGAAAGTTCATTTTCCCCTGGTTACTGTGAGGTTTGAAGCTAAACACAGAGGGAACAGGGAAGTCTGAGGGGGGTGGCAGATGACATCAGCGTCCCTGCTAATCAGAAGGTGCTGGCACTTTGTCTCTGCGAATCCTGGTGCCACTACACCACTGAATGGAACGCAGAATTAAACCTCTGCTAATTTTGCTCATTTTGATCATGATCCCTTCTACATGCAGGCACCCCTCCACACACCAGGAAGGGTAGGTATGGCATTTAGTGGAGCCCTCTTCCAGCCTTCCCCTGCTTGGCTGTACCTCCATACCTGTGCCCTCCACCACACTGGCCATTACACAGAAAGGGAAGTGTATGCACCCTGAGCAAGAAAGTGAACTTAAAACCCAAGAAGAGCCCTGCTGGATCAGACCAAATGCCCATCCATTCCAGCATCCTGTTTCCCTCTGTAGCCAGCCAGATGACTTTGGGAAGCTATCTTAAGCCTGGGGCCTAATCTAGCCAGGACCCACACTAAACAGATTCAAAGGTACCAAAATGACTCATGTCCATTTGTATGAAAGAATGATAGAGACGAGTTCACTGATGGAAAATGGATGCAGAGAACGAAAGCAAAGAAAATCTTACACACGCCCCTCAACTCGCAGTTGCAGTTGCTCTGCTGCCCTTGAAGCAACAAGCGCCGTCCCCAGGGGGGCTGTTTATCTGAGCAGGAGGCGCACCTTCCCCCTCTCAGACGAGAACCACACAACCAGAGCCAGATCATGAGTCGTACTGGTACCTTTGAACCTGTTTAGTGTGGGTCCTGGCCAGATCAGGCCCCAGGTTCAGACAGAAGCCCACAAGCAGGACATGAAAGGAATAGGCCTCTCCTGCTGTTGTTCCCCAACAACTGGTATTCAGGAACATGCTGCCTCTCAACCTTAATGGCAATATGTCAGGTCTGCATTTTTTTAAAAAAATTGTCTCTTAGACCTTACCAAACTAAACTGCCATGCCTTGGGAACTGCCAGATCCAAGGAACTATTAATTCAAAAAGGTCAAAACACATAATCAATGCATCTCAAGCCTTTTGTTAGTACTTTTTTAAGGTGTATGTCTTTTGCATCACAATAGTCACAGCTCTGTAAATTGTATAGATTGGTTTTGTTTGGTTCAGTTTTTTAAAAAGTGTATTTTGGATTTAAAATCATCCACAGTGATCGGACTGGTACATACCACATTCCCATTTACAGTGCAGACACACAGGGGTGGAAAACCTGCAGCCATCCGCCTGATTTGAAAAGACCTCTGCATGCTATCAGTTCAGACCTCTGGCAAGAGTGATCTGTCCCTTCCCTGGCAGCATACTGTGTGTGAAAGAAGAGGAAGGGAGGGAGAGAAAAGGGTGTGGCAGAGAGAGAAAAGGAGTGACCCACCCACTTTTGGTTCTGACCCTGCCCCCTGCAGGGCTCGGAACTTTCCCCCACTGACCCCCCCCACACACACACAGATTATGTGCAAAAGAATGTGTCCCTCAACAGAAAAAAGGTTGCCTGACCCCGCCTTAACATCTCAGAAACATGATGTACAAACAAATGTTTAGAATCTGCTCACTGAAGTTTAACTTTTTTCCTGCCACATTAAGGTTGCTCAACATTAAAGTGTGATTATTTTTTAAAAAAAATATATTCGCCATTTATTTTTATTTTTATATTTTACACTCAGAGTGCATTTCAACAACACCGCTACAGATGTCCCTAGGCAAATTTTCACCAGAGACACAAATTCGTTGACATATATAACACATACGAACTATTTCATGTGTGATTATACACTATAATGTATCCCATCAATCATATTCCACGGCTGTGTTCTTAAAAATGTAACAGACTTTCCAGGCTTTTAGAAGAACACAACTTCTATTTATTTGTGTAGGAAGACATTTTAGAATAATTCTTCTGTACATTTAATCAACTGATATGGAAGTTGATATTACAGAGAATATAGCATTCAGAATAAATAATAAAAGCAGTGTTAGATATTTTTAAAGGTACAGTCAGAAGTAACAATTGTTTGCATCTGGACTTTTTTTAAAAAAAGAACAAGATCACAAATCAGTTTTTTAAAAAAGGAAAGGAAAGGAAAGGAGAAAAGCAAACTGAAGCCAAAAGTGATGGAGATGTTTTTGTTAGAAAAAAGATAAATATTAAAAAAAAACCTCCATAAAAATCTCAAAATTCCCAAAGTTTCCAAAAGGTTAGTGTTTTTTTGCATTTAAACAGAGCTATTTTGTCATATTTTCTTTACTCCCACACAATCATTAATTGGTTCCCTTTCCAGAGTCACACTAGCCCTGTGCATTCAACCAAAACATGACAACACATGAAGAGAGGAGTCAGGATTGCACCTGCCAGCCCTGCCCCTGACCTAGAGGTATTATAGATCAGACTCCTACACATGGATATAAGTTGTTCTGGAAGAGCTGGATCAACATATAGAGGTCATGGGCTAGGGCAACAGACACGATGACAAAGGCTAAGAGGTAAGTGGGCTGCAGGAAGCCCAGGGGGCTGCCCTTTATCCTTCTGAGTGGCTCACCAGGTGCTTCTGAGAGCTCCAACTGAATTGGGGGTGTGTGGCCTGAGTACTCCCAGCAGCTGAGTGGGCAGGAAGCTTCAGTCTGTTTCCCGCCTCCCAGCTGAGCAGAGCAGAGCAGAGCAAGCTGCTCCAGCTGCTCCAGGGACTACAGAAGCAGGCAAGCTCCCAGAGAGCGAGCGAACAGAGCGAGCGAACAGGAGTTGGCCAGGGGAGTTCGGCAGGGGAGGTCAAGGCCCCTAACATTTTTTCCCATTTTTTATTTTATTTTATTTTTAACTAACTTTCTTCCATTTATTTGTCTTGTAACACACACTTCCACACAAGTGGGACTCTGTTTTTAACCTCTACTGAGTAGAGGAGCAGGCACAGGCTAGTCTAGAACAATCACAAAGCTAGACACAAAAAGGGAAAAGAGGCTATGGAAGGACAAGACTCTCCAGTGGTGGTGACCTGCAAGGTGTGTGCAATGTTTGTTTTCTTGCCTGAGAACAACTTGGCCTACACCTGCAACAAGTGCAAGTTGATCACGCTGCTGGAGGAAAAAGTAAGTGGACTGGAGGGGCGACTGTCGACCCTCCGGGGAATAAGAGAACACGAAGAGTTCTTGGACAGAATGGGGGAACTACAGCAGCAAAGGGCAGACCAGAAGCTTGAAGAGCAACAGCAAGATGAGGCAGTGGGAAATGCTGAGGTGAAGAAAAATGGAATAGAGGATACTCCTTGGAAAAGGGTGACAGTTAGTAGAAGAAGAACTAGACGCCACTCTGCACCAGTGGAAGCAGTGGAGCTGTGGAACCGATTCCAGGTACTTGCGGATGAGACTGGAGGACAGCCTGCAGAGGAAGAATCACAGGGGAACCTGCATGAGAGTGAGCAAGAGGCTGAAGGTCAGTTAAACAGAGGCGATGAAACCCAGGCCTACAACAACAAGAAGAGAAGAGTGGTAGTAGTGGGAGACTCCTTGCTGCATGGGATCGAGACCCAAGTATGTCGCAAAGACCCGTGGACTCGCCAGGTATGTTGTCTCCCAGGAGGACGAATTAGAGATGTGACTGAAAGGTTGCCTGCACTCATAAAGCCCACTGACAGGTATCCCTTTCTTCTCATCCATTTGGGAACAAATGATACCGCCAAGCGGAGCTACGAAGAAATCACGTCAGACTTTGAAGCTCTGGGAAGGAAACTCAAGAACTTTGGGGCCCAGAAAGTTTTCTCATCCATCCTTCCAGTAGTTAGAAGAGGAATAGAAAGGGAACGAAAAATACTCTGGGTGAATGACTGGCTACAAAGGTGGTGCCGACGAGAGAGATTTGGATTCTGGGACCACGGGCTATATTTCCTGGAAGATGGGCTGTTGGCAAGGGACAGGTTGCACCTCACAAAGGATGGGAATAATGTGTTTGGCTACAGCATGAAGAACTTCATCAGGAGGGCATTAAACTGAATCCTACGGGGAAGGGAGATGTAATGTTGGGGGTAACAATGGATGTAGGTGCATGCACTGCAACAGAGATAACAGCTCTGATAGCGCCCAATAATAGTCTTCACAAACGTGTAGGAAGAAAGCCAGACTATGAAGCACATGGTCTTTGATGTCTATATACTACTGCCCATAGTATGGGAAAAAAACAGAACGAACTGGAACTCTTAATACAGGAGGGAAATTATGATTTGATAGGTATAACTGAGACTTGGTGGGATGACTCCCATGACTGGAATACAGCAATTGAAGGATATAACTTGTTCAAAAAGAACAGGAGGAACAGAAAGGGAGGTTGGGTTGTACTGTATGTGAAAAATACATATCTCTGCACAGAAATACAGGAGGAGGAGCTTGGTAGCCCCATCGAGAGCATTTGGATCAAAATAAATGGAGCAAAGAATAAAAGGAACCTGGTGGTCGGAGTCTACTACCGGCCACCCAACCAAGGAGAAGACGAGGATGAAACTTTTGAAAAGCAAATAGCCAATTTTTAAGGAAGCATGATGTAGTAGTAATGGGGGACTTCAATTTCCCCGATATTTGTTGGGAGACAAATTCTGCAAAACATGGCCCCTCCAGAAAATTCCTGACTTGTGTGGTGGATAACTTCCTCCTACATAAAGTAGAGGAAGGAACTAGAGGATTGGCTATCCTTGACTTGATCCTAACCAACAGAGATGACTTAGTGGATAAAGTAGCAGTTACAGGAACTCTGGGGGAAAGCGAACATATTGCACTTGAGTTCTTGGTTCTAAGGGAATCAAAAGCCGAGTGTAGTCAAACGCGTACCCTGGATTTTAGGAAAGCTGATTTTCATAAACTCAGAACAATGAAAAGTAAGGTCCCATGGCAAGCGATGCTAGCGAGAAAAGGAGTCCAAGATGGGTGGGAGCTTCTGAAAAAGGAAATCCTCAAGGCACAATCACAAACAATTCCAACAAGAAGAAAAGGTGGAAGACAACAGAAGAAGCCAATGTGGCTTCACAAAAAGCTTAGAGATGACCTGAAAACAAAAAAGGACACATATAGGAAGTGGAAAGAAGGCCAAGTAACAAAGGAAGAGTACAGGCAGGTAGCACAGAATTGCAGGGATGGCGTCAGGAAGGCTAAAGCGGAGAACGAGGTGAGGTTAGCGAGGGATGCTAAAAACAACAAAAAGGCTTTCTTCAGCTATGTGCATAGTAAAAGGCAGAGGAAAGAAATGGTTGTTCAGCTATTAAATAAGGATGGCAAAACAATAACAGATGACAAAGAAAAGGCAGAGGTGCTCAATTCCTACTTTGGCTCAGTCTTCTCCCAAAAGAGGGTCTATGACCCCCCTGGCAAAGGCGAAGTACAGGCTGAAGGGGCAGGATTGCAGCTTGAGATCGACAGGCATATGGTCAAGGAACACCTAATTACTTTGAATGAGTTCAAATCTCCAGGGCCAGATGAACTGCATCCTAGAGTCATAAAGGAACTGGCAGAAGAACTCTCAGAACCCCTGTCTATTCTCTTTGAGAAATCATGGAGGACAGGGGAAGTGCCAGATGACTGGAGGAGGGCTAATGTTGTCCCTATCTTCAAAAAGGGTAAAAAGGAGGAACCTGGGAACTACAGACCAGTCAGTCTGACATCAATCCCTGGGAAAATTCTGGAGCAGATCATAAAGCAATCCATCTGGAAGCACCTTGAAAACAATGCCGTGATTACTCGAAGCCAACATGGATTTGTCAAAAACAAGTCCTGCCAGACAAATCTGATCTCATTTTTTGATCAAGTCACCTCCCTTGTAGACCGTGGGAATGCTGTAGACATCATATACCTCGACTTCAGCAAAGCTTTCGACAAAGTGCCCCATGATATCCTGATGAGCAAACGAGCTCAAAGTGGGCTAGATGAAACAACGATCCGGTGGATCCACAGTTGGCTACAGAATCGGACTCAAAGAGTGCTTATCAATGGGACCTTCTCAAGCTGGGGAGAGGTAACGAGTGGGGTACCGCAGGGCTCAGTCCTGGGCCCAGTGCTCTTCAACATTTTTATTAATGACTTGGAGGAGGAGGTGCAGGGAATGCTGATCAAATTTGCAGATGACACAAAATTGGGAGGGATAGCTAATACTTTGGAAGACAGAAACAAAATGCAAAGTGATCTGGATAGACTGGAGCGCTGGGCAGAAAACAACAGAATGGCATTTAATAGGGACAAATGCCAAGTTCTGCACCTAGGAAAAAGAAACCAAATGCACAGTTACAAGATGGGGGATACGTGGCTCAACCACACTACGAGCGAGAAGGATCTTGGAATTGTTGTCGATCACAAGCTGAATATGAGCCAACAATGTGATGTGGCTGCAAAAAAGGCAAATGCTATTTTGGGCTGCATTCATAGAAGCATCGCTTCCAAATCCCGGGAAGTACTAGTTCCCCTCTACTCAGCACTGGTTAGGCCTCATCTGGAGTACTGTGTCCAGTTCTGGGCACCACACTTTAAGAAGGATGCAGACAAACTGGAGAGGGTTCAGAGGAGGGCAACAAAGATGATCAGAGGACTGGAAACAAAGCCCTATGAAGAGAGACTAAAAGAACTGGGCATGTTTAGCCTTGAGAAGAGAAGACTGAGGGGAGATATGATAGCACTCTTCAAGTACTTGAAAGGTTGTCACAGAAAAGAAGGCCAGGATCTCTTCTTGATCATCCCAGAGTGCAGGACACGGAATCATGGGCTCAAGTTACAGGAAGCCAGATTCCAGCTGAACATCAGGAGAAACGTCCTGACTGTTAGAGCAATACGACAATGGAACCAATTACCTAGGGAGGTGGTGGGCTCTCCCACACTGGAGGCATTCAAGACGAGGCTGGACAGCCATCTGTCAGGGATGCTCTGACTTGGATTCCTTCATTGAGCAGGGGGTTGGACTCGATGGCCTTGTAGGCCCCTTCCAACCCTACTATTGTATGATTCTATGATTCTATGCATTTTTCTGGGTTAATTTCTTGCCAACTGAATAATTGTTGGGAACTCATCCCACAGTTGGTCTGCGGTGGCTTAGTGGTTAAGACGCTGAATTGCAGACTGGAAGGTTGGCAGGTCAGCAGTTCGAGACCCGAGTGCTGCGTGACGGAGTGAGCTCCCGTCTTCAGTCCCAGCTTCTGCCAACCTAGCAGTTCGAAAGCAAGAAATTGCAAGTAGATAAATAGGTACCACCTCGGCGGGAAAGGTAACAGCGTTCCGTGCACCTCAGTGTTCAGTCATACCGGCCACATGACCATGGAAGCGTCTTCGGACAGCGCTGGCTCTTCGGCTTAGAAACGGGGATGAGCACCGCACCCTAGAGTTGGACACGACTGGTTGGGGACACCTTTACCTTTACCTTTTACATCCCACAGTAAGTATTACTTGCATCATGTTCTAAAGAAAGTTCTTGGACTTCTGGCCAGGGTGTACTGATTTAAATCAAGGCAATTTAAATCAGCCAGAGGGGGAAAAGACACTTTATATCACTGATTTAAATTGAGTTTTCCATTGATAGTTCTTCATATATTTCTTAAACAATGGTGCAAATCTGACCACTAAAGCTGCAGTTGTATGGTCCCTGACATGGTGTCCCAGGGGCATAAGGACTATTTGGATCTCCCCCTCTAAGGGCGGAAACAGAGATTCGCCCTTGGAGAGCTCATCTTGGATGCCCCCCTCCCTGCCCCCATGGAAACCTCCGTAGCTGGTCCCTCTCCGACTTTGACACTCCAACGTCAGACAAGGGGAAAGGAGACATGCCAGGTGTGTGGCAGTAGGTATGTCAGGAGAGGTTGTGGATCCTTTGGCTCCACAGCTCTCTAGGCCCCCAGACATGCCCACAAACTGGGTGGAAACCTGTGCTAGCTAAGGATGTATGAGAAATTTGTTTCAATTTCTTATTGACCAGAACTTAGGCAGTTCACACCTCTTTGAAATGAATGCAGATTCGAATGAAAACTGCAGTCCAAATACATACATTTCCGAGCTTGGGTGCACTTTCCACAACAAAATGCATTTGAAAAATTGCATACATTTGAAAAATATGTATGGAAAACTTTGTACATTTGAAAAAAATGTGCACAAACATGCTTTAAATTAATGGGAGAAAAATGTACATTTAAAAATGCACACCATTGATGTGACATTTGGAAAAATGTGCATGAAAATAAGCATGAATTTTCATGCTGAAAGAAAAAACAAAGTTTGCAATCTGATATAGACATGAGCTGGAATGAGCTTTGAGGTGGAATTTGGAGCTCAGACCTTTCCCTAAAGGCAGGGAGCCCCACAACTGTCATGATACCAGAACAAAGCTATCTTACCAAAAGAATTATCCAGCTCAGTGAGCATGCTCAGCACACAAAGAAACTTTGAGTAAACAGAGTGAGAAAGGGGCCAATTTGGCATGTGGGTCCTACTGGGTAGAGCCCTGATTAAATCTGTGACTGAAAGAAGTGTTATAAAACTTTCTTTATGAACAGAGTGTTTCTTCTTAGTACTCTAATTGTTCTATCCTCCCAAAGACACTAAAGACTGCTGAGCACTAGTTCAGATGCCACAAGCTATTTTGTAGTAGCATAAGAACATAAGAGGAGCCTTGCTGGATCAGACCAAGGTCCATCTAGTCCAGCATTCTGTTCATATAGTGGCCAACCAGCTGCCCATGAGAAATCCACAAGCAGGACATGAGTGGAACAGTACCCCATACACCCACACACACACACACACACATGTTCCCCAGTAACTGGTGTACATAGGCTCACTATCTCTGATTCTGCAGGTAATATATAGCCATCAAGACTAGTAGCCATTGATAGCCTTTTTCTCCAGGAATTTGTCCAACCCCCTTTTAAAGCTATCCAAATTGGTGGCCATCACTACATCCTGTGGTAGCAAATTCCATACTTTATGTGCTGAGTGAGGAAGTACTCCCTTTTATTTGTCCTGTATCTCCCACCAATCAGCTTCATGGGATGACCCCGGGTTCTAGTATTTTGAGAGAGGAAGTCAATGTCTCCCTATCCACGTTCTCCACACCATGCATAATTTTGTAGACCTCTATCATGTCTCCCCTTAGCCTCCTTTTTTCCCAACTAAACGATCCCAGCTGTTGCAACCTGGTATCAGATAAAGTGTGGTAGCTTTATCTGATTTTCAAAGGTAATGAAGCCTCCACAAATATGTATTCAGGGAATTATGAAAATGTGGAATCTATTATCTGTTGAATACACATGTATACTCTGGATAAGACATGGCACAACAACTGTTCTGGAATTACTGCTATCCAGTGGACTCAGAGCCAATTCATGCTTTGTGCAGCAGATGAACTTACACATGCTTGTCTCCCAGGGAATGCCCATAATGTTTGAAAGACTCATGTCAGCACTTATGGTGCTGCCCATAATGGTGCTCCAGAAGCTGTAACACAGGGCTGTTGAACCTCAGGCCTGCAGGTCAAGTCTGGCCCACCTGGAGCCCCAGTCTGGTGTTCCAGGGTTCCCCAGATGGCCGTGCTCCCTTCCCTGGCTCACCCCTTTCCCCCAACCACCAATTGTTTGGAAGTTTCTCAGCTTTTTCCCCACTCTAGAAAGGGTTAAATGCCTCTCCTAATGCTTAAGTATTGCTAGCAAGAGCGTCCAGCGTATATATGCTGGTATTCTGGTATATTTGGGCCCACTCCTTTGCTTTTGGCCCTGCCCCCTTTTGCCTTTGACCACACCCACCATTGGGGCCACGGTGGCTTAGTGGTTAAGATGCTGAACTGCAGACCGGAAGGTTGGCAGGACAGCAGTTCAAGACCCGAGTGCCGTGTGACGGAGTGAGCTGCCATCTTCAGTCCCAGCTCCTGCCAACCTAGCAGTTCAAAAGCAAGAAATTGCAAGTAGATAAATAGGTACCGCTTCGGCGGCGAAGGTAACAGCGTTCCGTGCACCTCGGTGTTCAGTCATGTCGGCCACATGACCACGGAAGCGTCTTCGGACAGCGCTGGCTCTTCAGCTTACAAATGGAGATGAGCACCACACCCTAGAGTCGGACACGACTGGTTGGGGACACCTTTACCTTTTTTTTACCATTGGAACACACCACCACCACCAAAAAGCTTCTCCAAAATGGAATTTGGCCTTTGGACTGAAAGAAGTTCAACACTCTTGCTGTTACAGGTGCAGCTTGTCAAGGCTTGACCTAGCACGGGTTAGTACAGTTTAAGGAAGGGGAAAGGCCATAGCTCAGTGGTAGAGCAGCTGCTTTGCACACAGAAGGTTCCAGGTTCAATCCCCAGCATCTCCACATACGGCTGGGAAGACTCCTGCCTGAAACCCTGGGGAGCCAATACCAGTCAGTGTCAACAATACTGGGAGAGATGGACCAAGGGTCTGACTCAGTATAAAGCAACTTCCTGTGTTCCTAAGGATGCTGGCTGTGACCCACAAATGACTTAATATTTTGGGCCCAACCCTCAGGAGAGGCTTTTCAGAGGTCACAGGGACTGCGGTGGTGAGGGGCAGGGAGTTCCCCTTGGGAGCACATCTTTATATAAGTGCTGCGCTGGATAAATACTCACACAAAGTACTGCACTGCAGGTTGCTCACTCACATTGCTCAATTGCGCTGGAGCCAAAAGTAAAATATATTCATTCAGATCTAGCAGCTTGAGCATGAGTGCATGCCACTGATAATATGTTTAAAAGGGGCATTTTCAGTGTAATCATGCTATAAGCTGCCTCAAGCATGCCATGTGGTGGGATATAAATATTTTAAATAAATACAAATAAGAATGCATTGCTATCGCAGGATGAAATGCATAATCACGATGTTATCGGCTGTGGAGGGCATTTTATGTCTTCCTGAAATCTTGCAAAATCTCTCTAGGCTTCTAATTGCTTCCTCTGTAGGACATGTATATCTAATCATGTTGGAGCTTTCATCTTCTTCCTTTCTACCTTACTTTGTGGTGCTCTGTTCCCAGGACAAGCAAAGCAGAATTCTTTTATCTTAACCCATGGGAAAAGTATAGAGGCTTAACTCAAGGCAACATAAAACTCACGCTCTTGCTCGTATTCTCTTTACTAACTGGAATCTACCATCCATATTTAGATTTCAAAATAGCAGGAGAAAATTCACCTGGTGTTTAGCCCATTAAAAGTTGGTTATCTTGCACCACAGAGCGAATCTACCTGGTGCTAGGGATGGAGGGGGTGGTGGGAATTGTTACGTTCACATTTTAATCCAAACCAAATTAATTTGCAATGCCTGAACTAAAATGGGAACCACAAAGCAATTATCCTTCAGGTTTTGCACTTCTCCACATTTTGTATTTCAATCCTCTGATCAAAAAATGTATACAAAAATGTGTACGTTAGGTGAAATTATATACAAAAATTTGTACGTCCAAGAAATTTGGTTAATTGCATATAATTTATATGCAATTATAAAAATGCATATAATTATCAGGTCTCTCAATGTCCTTTCCTTTGCTTCCAGCAGCTTTCCCCCACCTGGTGCCCTCCTGTTGTTTTGGACTACAACTTCCAGAACTCCTGACTACAAATTCCAGAATAGCTATGGTGGCTGGGACACATGGGAGTTGAAGTCCAAAACATCTGAAGGGCCCCAAGGATGGGAAATGCTAGCTTAAAAGCAGCCACAACAAGGCCTATTTGGATTTGGGACCACATTGTTGCTGAGTGTTTAACTCTCCTTGCAGTGTTTTCTTGATTTAAATATCCCCACCCACCCAAATGCTATTAGCCATAGAAAGGGAAATGTTCAGTACCTTCCAACTTTGCTTTTCCCCTCTGTGACTTAACAGCTGCCCTGCTATGGCTGGATCAGGCACAACATTAGGTTAAACTAAGGGGGAATCCATAAGCAAGTCAATAAATAGTTAATGGCCAAAGGCACAGTTTTACCAGGTAAGAGGGAGAATTCCAGAAGAGAAGTTCAAAGAACAGCCAAGGTCAAAACACAGATAAGCAGTCTTGAGGTGACAATGCTCTCGGGAGCTAGGTGGGCACCCAGCTACTGCCTCAGAGGCAGAACTGCCCTCCTCCTGTGGGGAGGGAGCCATGGTCATCTCCCCTGAGGGACCAGGCTCCCCCAGGTCTCCTAGCATGGGGGGTTCCTTAATATTGGCTGTCTCTGGAACTCTAGCTCCTCCTCAGAGGAAGATTCCTCCAGCGAGGGCATGACAGCAGCAGGTTCTGAGGGGGGCACATTTAAATCAGGGAAATGGTGTGGGGGAAACGGTGCTGAGGCCCCCGTCCAAATCCCCTCTCCACAGTTAATTCTGAGCAAAGACACGGGAGATACAATCACACAGGTCTTCCACATCATGCCTAGTCCTACCCTAGATATTGTCTTTTAAACACAGGAGACATGTGCTTAAGAGCTGTGCGGTATGTTAAGGTCTCCATAGGAATCAGCTTCCCTGTGTCAAGCTCTCACCCATTTATGTGTTATTATCCTGTCATGCATCGGGATGTGTGAGAAATCTGTCAGATTTTTTTTAATGGATTCCCCCAATCCAGGCCACCTGGAAATGGCTACAGAGCAGGGTGTATTTTGCATTTGGAAATCTATACATTTCAGGACTTGTGATGCATTCCGCAGAACAGAAAAAATGCACCCAATTAAACGTGCACGTGTACATTTCAAAAATGCATAAAAACAAGCTTTACTCAATGGATGGGTGTGTTAAAAAAAATGGGTACAATTTGAAAAATGTACACAACTTGCTCACATTAAAAAACCTGTACAGATATTTAAAAAACAAACATCTGAATGGAACCAACATAGATCAGATCTGGACTTGGGAAAAAGAAGAACACAAGAGAATTGGACTGGGCAGCCACCTATTCCCATTCGTGCACCACCATATTGTGAATATTCCCGCCACTGATTTGTGTTCATATAGTAAGAGGTCATTCATTTTTTATTTTTTTATTACATTTATATCCCGCCTTTTTTCCTCCTTAAGGAATCCAAGGTGGTGTACATAATCCTCCTCCTTTCCATTTTATCCTCACAACAACAACCCTGTGAGGTAGGCTGGGCTGAGAGTCTGGGACTGGCCCAAAGTCACCCAGTGAGGTTCCATGGCTGAGTGGGGACTAGAACCCGGATCTCCCAAATCCCAGTACAACACTCTAGCCACTACACCACACTGGCTGTCATGTTATAATGGGGTGTGGAAAACTTGCTGTGGGAATTGCTGATCCCTAGAGTAGGTCTATATTAGAATTTATTTATTTATTTATTCGTTCATTTCATTTCTATACCGCCCAATAGCCGAAGCTCTCTGGGTGGTTCACAAAAATTAAAACCAAACAACACACAATAAAACAATTTAAAATATATAGAACATTAATTTTAAGAAATTTGTTTCAGTTGTTTATAATCTGAATTTACCCCATTCTCACCTCCTGAACCTGAATGCAAGTGCTGTAATATAAGTTTATGTTGTTGCCACCTAGCAGTAAAAAGGCAAAAGTGTTTATTTTAGAAAAGTTGGAACTGAGCATGCTCCAGGCCTGTGCTTTTGGGTGTGGTTCCAAGAGTATGCCAAACTGTGTGAAGAAATAAACCAGTTATTGTTTCACCTTAGTGGTGAAGGCTACCTATGTCACAAGCACAATCTGCAGTCAAAGCTAATACTTTCTTACGTTGCGCTGCTATTCACAGGGGGAAATGCATTAAAAAATACATACATTAGGAAAAAAATACATGAAAATGCATACGTTTTAAAAAGTGTGTGCAAACACACTTAAGTCAATGGGAGAAGATGGCGTACTTTTGAATGCGTTCTCATGTACATAACCAAAGTTTATGTACTTCGATTTTCACACGAAATAAAAAAAGCTTGGAATCTGATGGAGACATGAGTCAGACTGAGCTTTGAGGTGGAACTTGGAGAACTTCGACAGCTCAGGTTCTGCTGATTTTCACATCCCTGCCCTACAATGACCATTGCGTATTGTCCAAACAAAACTCTCTCTTCCATCAAAATAAATGGCACTTCAAAGCACTTTATTTTCGAGTGGATTGTGCCCATTCATCATTTATACAAAACAATTTTACCCCACCACTACCACAGCTCAAGGTGGCCCACGACAGATTTAAAATTAATAATACAAAACTGAGGTTGCAATCCTATTCACCCTTGTTGTTGTTGTTGTTCAGTTGTTCAGTCGTGTCCGACTCTTCGTGACCCCATGGGACATAGCATGCCAGGCCTTCCTGTCCTCTGCTCTCTCCCAGAGTGGAGAGAGAAGATTCACCCTTACCCAGGAATAAAACGTCCCACTGAGCAAAATGGGACTTAAGCTCTGAATAGACATGCACAGGATTGCACTGTGAGTCAATTAAAAATCCATCAATCAAAATGGGAGATGTAAAATCATTTTAAATTACAATTGAATTATATAAATGTCATTAACTGCAAAAGGTGCAATATTTTTCCTTCACCAGATCAATGCTGATTAACAATGCACTCTGGGCGCGCTGTTATTTTATGCATCATTTAAATATGTGATAATGAATCGTGTTTCCAACTCAGTTAAAAATGGAAAATAAAGCAATAATTATACCCTTTCAGCTACAATTACAGAAATTTATGGAAATGTTTTCTATGTATCCTGTTACTTCTATTGCTCAAAAAAGCAAGTTTATTTGACTGGGGGCAATGGGGGATTTTGACATAGATGACGGGCACAGGTAGGGCTGTCCAAACTATCAGAACACCACTGGTGTCGTTTCTTTTATAAGAGTTTTCCGACTTCTATATCATGCTTTGTTGATACAATTTTTCATATCCTTTTTAGAAAGCACAAGGCTGACTTACACAGTACAGCTGCATTGCTTACATGAAAGATATGTGATAAGAACATAAACATACTAAAGCAGAGGTGTTGAACCTCTTTCAGCCTGAGGGCCAAGTTCAATTTGAATAAGCTCTCGGGGGAGGTATTCAAGCAGTGAGCAGGGCTGAAGGCAAAAGGGGCAGGGCCAAAATGCCAGCATATTTTAGCCTAGAGATCTTACTGCCAGTAACTAAGCCTTAGGATAGACATGCCAACCTTTTAGAGTGGGGGAAAAAAACCTGTACAAAAGCCAGGAAAGCACAAATGACTGGTAGTCAAGGGAAAGGGGACAGGGGAAGAGACTGTCAGGGATGAGTCTAAGTGCCTTGAGATGTATGACAGCTCTAATTCTGAATCAGAGTTGGAGCGGCAGCTAGATCAGAGGCCGGGGGAGGGACCCTCCCTAGTGAGCCAAAACACTGGAAGACTGTCCTCCCAAGACCTTGACCAATAGATGGGCCAGACTGAGTCTCTCCCCCTCCCTCCACCGAAAGAACTCAAGTTTCCGAGGAAGAGGGGCATGACTTGAGAGATGCTAGGGGACGACGCAAAGCAAAGCGGGAAAAGTTAGGGGCAAGGCTGAGACGTTCCGCCCAGATAGCTACTCTTGGAAGCCAATGTGGGAGGGAGCGACCCTAAGGGAGGGGCTTCACTGCAAAGCTAGCTTGGCTGGGAGGTTCATACCCCAAACTGCCACCAACTTTCTCTCCCTCTGATTCCTCTCCTCTCCTCTGCTTAGAGATTGTTGATTAGTTGTTTGGAGCTTGGGGGCAGCCTGAGAGTTTTCCTTGAATCTGCATTTGTAGAAAGACTAGGATATAGCAAAATAAAGTCATATTAGCCTGAAACTTTGTCTCCTTGTGATGTAGATTGAGAAGGGAAAGGATGATCCAACTCTGACAGAGACATGGCCCTGTGGAGATCTCCAGAGGGCCAGATTAGGACCCCAGGAGGGCCTTTCAGATAATAAAATATAAAATCGGCCATACTCCTGGCTTGCCCATCCATTTCTTCCCTTGCCTCTATTTGTATTAATTGCTTATATAACATAGATAAGGAATGCTGAAGAAAACAGACAATATTGTATTGTTCTTATCTTAAGTACATTTTGCTAGTGGTCTTTCCTCCTATTTAAATGTCTTATTTCCCACTTCCAACACCTTCTGAACAGTGTGGGGCTGGTAATTTCATAGCTCACTCATGTCACCTGGCTCTTTAGCTCGCTGAGCTTCAAAATGGCCTCCACACACTTCAGTCCCATAGACACGATAGCCTGTTGCAGCCACTCTAGGTGACCCATTTTGCCACCTTCCAGGTCCTCTCAGCGTGGTCCCTTTCCCTTGAATCCCAGTGATATGCTGCTCACACAACCATATTTCCAACTAGGCCTTGGGCCCTTGCCCTTCCACTGAAATCTAGTCAGATAGCTGGGCCCCATCTGTGGAATTCCTTTCCTCTGAGGACTTGGCAAAGTAATCTTCTGGAAGGATGGTTAGAACTCATTTTACATTGCTTTTAGCAGCCATTTAATACAGCACAGAGTGGTTTCTATTGGGTATTTTATCCTCTAAGTGTAATTTGATTTAATGTTTTCTTTCTCCCCTCCTTCATCTCCAAAGGCCTCAGGAGAGAAAGGGTTAAAGAAGTGAATCAATACAGTACTGATTATTCACTAGAGTGCCTTATATCTAAATTCCAAAGGGGTTGCCATGCTGAACTGTTTCAGCTAAAGCAGCAAAGAAGGTTGTGGCACTTAAACATAGACTTGGTGTGGTATAAACTTTTATTTACAAGGGTAGCAATAGGTCTGTGACATTTCTATGCAGACCCACCCACACAAGGTAAGAAC
Source organism: Heloderma suspectum (assembly GCF_057233095.1). Lineage (NCBI taxonomy): Eukaryota > Metazoa > Chordata > Lepidosauria > Squamata > Helodermatidae > Heloderma > Heloderma suspectum. Next base: position 37,510,821 of record NC_139460.1, on the reverse strand, counting down.
AGTGAACCATTCACAACACCAGTCACTACTACAATATTATGTATCTAGCTATCCTACTTTAATTAACCACCTGTAATAGGAAAGAAGCTTCAGAGCATATGCTTTCATTTTCTATAGAAGTGATGTGGAAGTTGTAGATCTGATGCCCTCAAGACTAAGATTGTGCACAAATGAAACTAACTGTATGCAGGTTGTGCTAAAATAATAATAATGAGAAGAAATCTGTTTTTTGGATGTGGGAAGTGTCCTAGTTTTGTATTATGAATGGTATGCATTTATGTGTCTATGTGAGGGGACATCATGAAAGAAAAGTATAATGGGACACTCTAGCCACTAGAGTCTTATAGAATCAGGCCTTGTATTTTAGCTATGAAATCTTGACTCTGATTAATTCAGTCATGGTGCTGAATGGTATCAACTGAACCAGGATTTCATCCATACAGTCATGCCTACCACTTACATTCATTTGAAGGTACATTACTACCACCTTGAACAGTAATTTGGATAACCCATCAGTCTGATAAAACCTCATTTGCTATGTTAGGGATTTATTACGTATCTTGGGAACAAAACAAATTCAAAAACAGTTAGGGAATGTGTTTACTTTAACCTCGCCATTGCCATCATTTCCACTAAAAGAGGATACAAAAGACTCATAACAAATTATTCTAAAAAATCAACTCGACAAGTACAGATGGGGCAATGACTCCTATCTGGGACATTTGCATAGTTTAATGGCCCAGCTTTGGTGGCTATTTTTGCTGTTAACTTCTGTGCTGGATGGCGCATGGTTTTTGCCCTTTAGGTGATGTCTTTGATGTATACTTTTACAAATCTTATGAATATTAACGAAATTTTAATGAATTTTTAATGAATATTGTTTATTGTATTGACTATTTGTTATTTCTTTGTAAAAAAAAAAAACCTACAGGGCTTCTTTTGGTTGTGTGGAGCGATACATAAATGTAATATACTAAGGGCACAATCCTAACTAGATACGTGGCTGTCTCTGACCTCAGAGGTGACTGCCTATCCAAAGCAAGGCAGGAGAGGCACAGGGGGATCATTCCCTCCTTGCCTCTCCTGCCTTGCTATTTTTTGCTAGGCGGCTGTTTTCAGCTGTCTAGCAGAGGGGGGGGGGCGCAACCAGGAGAGGAAGATGCCGTACAACACATTGGATATGTTGTACGCGCAGCTCCGCTCTCCCCACCCCAGAACACCCCCCAGCCTGGCCTCTTTTCAGTTGCTCTGCACTCCTCTTCTGAGCACGGAGGATGGGGCTTCTCCACACTGCCTCCAAGGCAGAATGGACAGCGGGGGCAGTGGGTTTTCCAGGAACCGACCTCAGAGCGTGGAAAATGAGCATATCCTATGGCCCTCTAGACAGTGTCTAGCGACCATAGGATTGCTTTCTAAACTAGCTAACTGAGGCTAAGGGTACAATCTATACATGTCTAGACAGAAGAAAAGTCATACAACTCCCCAGCAGTGCTGGCTGGGGAATGCTGAGAGTTATCGGATTTTTTCCGTCTAAACATGCATAGGATTGCACCCTAAACTACCTTACTGATGCAGGACTTCAACTTCAAAAAAATCCTGACCTACAGAATCAGAAGAATGCCCAGTTCATGTGGTCCATGATTCAAGGATTTAAAGCTGGAGGAGGAGGAATGGAAGAAAAGGGAAGGGATTTGTGGCACAGCATTACATTTCAGTCAGGTCCAGTTCAAAAGTGTGCAAATCAATAGAGGCTTTCCTCATTGCTCTGAAATGGCTTTAGACTGCAAACGTTAAAAAATAAATTTGTTACTAAACAGCAACTGTATTCAACATCCTCACCAGAGGAAGATACCTTAAATTCCTACCTTTATCACACAAAAGCATTTTGAACCACCATTTAGTAAACCACATCTGGCATAAAATCAAGAGTGGCCGGTAGCTCCAATTTCGGTGGGATGGAGATTCTATTCTAGGTTGTAGTTACAACCAGCCAGAAGTCTAAAGAACTATCCAAGGTGCTGAACCCTATCCCCCAAATGGGCCCAGCACCTTGGACAGCTCCTTTAGGCTTCTGGCTGGTCGTAACTAAGTTTATCAGAACTCTGTTTCTTTTTTAAAATAGTGATTATTTTAATATGATTTTTATTATTTTCTCCTATCTGCTGTTCACCACTCTGAAATTTTGGATGTGGAGTGGTATACAAATATTGTGAATAAAATAAATAAATAAATAAATAAATAAATAAATAACCAACCAACCAACCAACCCAGAATGGACCCCCCCCCCCCGGAAATTGGAGCCACCAACCTCCCCTGCATAAAATTACATTGAGCATATCTAGGGAAATGTTATAATCACTCCTGTAGGTAACAGAACAGCATAATAGCCTATTGTTTCCAATCCACATCACACACATCATCTCAACAAGGCTTACAATACCTCTGCCATGCCCTATATAATTGCTGATGTGGGAGGTTGCCCAGTTCCAACCTAGTGAGTTCAGGGCTTCAGTGAGATTTGAATTGGGGACTTCCCAGTTCATGCTCTTGGCTGTGACATGACATGACACCAGCTCTGTTCCAGGTACTGTTTCGCTTCTTGCTAGGCCTCATTCATTAATTCCCCTCAGAACTGTTGTGGTCTGGCATGCCGTGCCACCAGGCCAAACGGCTGTCCTGACAGACTCTAACCTCTTTACCAAACAAAGCTACCTTTGTTACATTAGTAAACATTTCTGCTTGCATGCAGAAACGCTTACATGCAGAGAGTGGTGGCCCCCACTCTGTGGAACTCCCGCCCTAGGGAACTCTGCCATGCCCCCTCTTTAATGAGCTTCCGCCATGCATTAAAAACATGGTTGTTCAGGCAGGCATTTGGGGTGGGCTAGGGTAATTTTAGAAATGTGATGTTTTTAATGTTGAATTTTATTGTATAAACTGTTTTTATTGTTGTACATCGCCCAGAGTGGCTGGGTGACTGGCCAGATGGGCAATTAATAAATTGAATACATAAATAAATAAATGCACCACCAACTCGGTATCAGCATGTCCTCCACCCAACCTCAACAGCATCAGAAATGTTCTAGAGGGGCCAGCCTCTGCATTGGCAAAATAATGTTTTTATGTATCATGCCCGATCTGTTCAGCCATTAAAGATTAAGGGTTTAATCATTTAACTTATTGTCTCTGCTACTCTGACACAGCCTTGTCAATTACAGAGGGAGACATCTTCCCAGTTGGCAATTATGAATTAGGGGGGTCAAAGAAAACCATTCCTCATCGCCCATCTTTATCTCTTAGAACCAGAGGCTTTATCTTCATGTACGAAAACACTGCTTCCCCCATAGCCTGCTGCAACAAAAAAAGGATATAAAATACCCTAACACTTTTATTTTCTACAAATTGAATTCATTATTGTATGGTAATTTTTCTCAGAACAAAGCAGACAAATGCAAATGAATAGAACAGTCAGTGTGGAATGGCTGAGATGTAAAGAAATGTTTTACATATTCCTAAAGCACCTGTTCTGAAAATGCGTTTATTAATCTGTGATGGGACACAAATCCAAGATAACATCATTACAGCTTGGCAGTGGAATTAGCGAAAAGTATTTTGGGCTCCCCTTCATGGATCACTGCCTTGTTGTGGAGAAGGGGCTTGCGTAACTCATAAGCAGTGAAGCCATAAGCTATGCCGTGCAGGGCCACCCAAGACGGACAGGTCATGGTGGAGAGTTCTGACAAAATGTGGTCCACTGGAGAAGGAAATGGCAACCCACTCCAGTATTCTTGCCAAGAAAATCCCATGGAACATATCACAAGGCTAAAAGATATGATGCCGGAAGATGAGCCCCTCAGGTCAGAAGGTGTCCAATATACTACTGGGGAAGAGCAGAGGGAATTTCCAAATAGCACCAGAAAAAGTGAAGCGGCTGGGCCAAAGCCAAAAGGACACTCAGCTGTGGATGTGTCTGGTGGTGAAAAGAAAGTCCAATGGTGTAAAGAACAATATTGTTTAAGAACCTGGAATGTAAGATCAATGAATCAAGGTAAGCTGGAGGTGGTCAAACGTGAGATGCCAAGATTGAACATCAACATCTTGGGAATCAGCGAACTAAAATGGACAAGCATGGGCAAATTTAATTCAGGTGACCATTATATCTACTACTGTGGGCAAGAATCCCTTAGAAGAAATGGAGTAGCACTCATAGTCAACAAAAGGGTGGGAAAAGCAGTATTGGGGTACAATTTCAAAAACGATAGAATGATCTCAGTACGAATCCAAGGCAAACCATTCAACATCACAGTAATTCAAGTCTATGCCCCAACCACTGATGCCGAAGAAGCTGAGGTTGATCGGTTCTGTGAAGACCTACAACACCTTCTAGAACTAACACCAAAAAAAGATGTCCTCTTCATCATAGGGGATTGGAATGCTAAAGTAGGAAGTCAAGAAATCACCGGGATAACAGGCAAGCATGGCCTTGGTGTACAAAATGAAGCAGGACAAAGGCTAATGGGAGTTTTGCTAAGAGAACATGCCGACCATAGCAAACACTCTTGTCCAACAGCACAAGAGGCGACTCTACACATGGACATCACCAGATGGTCAATATCGAAATCAGATTGATTATGTACTTTGCAGCCAAAGATGGAGAAGCTCTATACAGTCAGTAAAAACAAGACCTGGAGCTGACTGTGGCTCAGATTATGAGCTTCTTGTTGCAAAATTTCAGCTTAAATTGAAGAACGTAGGGAAAACCAAGGGATGTACAAAAGTCACGCACCTGTTCGCGGATTATGTTGATGGAGGGGGTTCTGTCCCTCCCCCGGAATCATTGCCGGGGGGGAGGCACTGCGTTCCTTCCCCCCCCGGAATCCTCCGAGGCCGGCTGTGCTCTGTGGTAGCTCCGCCGAGCAGCCAGCCAGGCCCAGCCAGGCCAGAGCTGTCCGCAGCCAGATTTCCGGCCGCAGAGCACTCTGGGTAAAACAAAAACAAAAAAACCATGTAGGCAAAAGGCGGCGGCTATGGCCGCCGCCATTTGCGTTCTTTATTTTTGCCCTCTTAATCTACGTAAATATTTACATAGACTATGACGGCGAAAATCAAGGGGAATGCAAATAGCGTAGCGGGTGCTATTTGCGTCCCTTTTTGTTTCCCCGTTTTAGCCTACGTAAATATTTACGTAGGCTAAAACGGGGAATTAAAAAGGGACGCAAATAGCGCCCACTACGCTATTTGTGTTCCCCTTGATTTTCGCCATCATAGTCTACGTAAATATTTACGTAGATTAAGAGGGCAAAAATAAGGAACGCAAATGGCCACGGCCGTAGCCACCGCCATTTGCGCACGTGTTTTTTTTTTTAACCCACCCAGCCATGATAGGCTACGTAAAGATTTATGTAGCCTATCACATTGTGTTTTTTTTAAAAAAAAACCCTAGTCATGATAGGCTACATAAATCTTTACGTAGCCTATCACGTCTTTCTTTTTCTTTCTTTCTTTCTTTTTTTTTTTACCAGAGTGGAAATGGCGGCGGCGGCTGCCGGTCAGAAGACCGGCCGCCACCGCAGCCGCCGCCACCCAGAAGATCCGCCCCAGGTGATTCTCGTCCCGAGGGGGATCCGCGGGGGGCCAGGGGGGTGGCAGGCCATTCTGCCACAGAGTTCAGGGGGGGCGAATGCACTGGCATTCGGCCTCACCATGATCCATGGCGGAATTCTCTGCCATCCCTAGGAAAACTGAGAAAAGAAGGGAAGCGAAAAGCAAGGGAGAAAGGGGAAGATATACCCAACTGAATGCAGATTTCCAGAGAATAGCAAGGAGAGACAAGAAGGCCTTCTTAAATGAACAATGCAAAGAAATCGAGGAAAACAATAGAATGGGAAAGACTAGAGATCTCTTCAAGAAAATCGGAGATATCAAGGGAACATTTTATGCAAAGATGGGCATGATAAAGGACAAAGAAGGCAGGGACGTAACAGAAGCAGATGAGATTAAGAAGAGGTGGAAAGAATACACAGAAGAACTATACAGGAAAGATCTGAATGTCCCTGATAGCCATGATACTGCAGTCACTGAACTTGAGGCAGACATCCTCGAGAGTGAAGTCAAGTGGGCCTTAGGAAGCATTACTAACAACAAAGCTAGTGGAGATTACAGTATTTCAGCTGAGCTATTTAAGATCCTAAAAGATGATGCTGTTAAAGTGCTGCACTCAATATGCCAACAGATTTGGAACACTCAACAATGGCCACAAGACTGGAAAAGGTCAGTTTACATTCCAATTCCAAAGAAGGGCAATGCCAAAGAGTGTTCAAACTACCACACAATTGCACTCATTTCACATGCCAGCAAAGTGATGCTCAATATCCTACAAGCTAGGCTTCAGCAGTATGCAAACCGAGAACTACCGGAAGTACAAGCTGGGTTTCGAAGAGGCAGAGGAACTAGAGATCAAATCGCCAACATTCGCTGGATCATGGAGAAAGCAAGAGAATTCCAGAAAAACATCTATTTCTGCTTCATTGACTACGCTAAAGCCTTTGATTGTGTGGATCACAACAAACTGTGGCAAATTCATAAAGAGATGGGAGTACCAGACCACCTTACCTGTCTCCTGAGAAACCTGTACGAGGGTCAAGAAGCAACAGTAAGAACCGGACATGGAACAACTGATTGGTTCAAAATTGGGAAAGGAGTATGACAAGGCTGTATATTGTCACCCTGCTTATTTAATTTATATGCAGAGTACATAATGAGAAATGCCAGGTTGGATGAATCACAGGTTGGAATTGCCAGAATTATCAACAACCTCAGATACGCAGACGATACCACCCTAATGACAGAAAGCAAAGAGGATTTAAAGAGCCTCTTGTTGAGGGTGAAAGTGGAGAGTGCAAAAGCTGGTTTGAAACTCAACATTAAAAAAACTAAGATCATGGCATCTGGCCCCATCACTTCCTGGTATATAGATGGGGAAGAAATGGAAGCAGTGACAGATTTTATTTTCTTGGGCTCCAAGATCACCGCAGACGGTGACTGTAGCCATGAAATTAAGAGACGCTTGCTCCTTGGGAGGAAAGCTATGGCAAACCTAGACAGCATAGTGAGAAGCAGAGACATCACCTTGCCGACAAAGGTCCGCATAATCAAAGCTATGGTTTTCCCAGTAGCAACGGCAATGGCAGTAGCAATGGCTGTGAGAGCTGGACTATAAGGAAGGCTGAGCGCCGAAGAATCGATGCTTTCAAACTGTGGTGCTGGAGAAGGACTGCAAGGAGGTCAAATCAGTCCATCCTAAAGGAAATCAACCCTGAGTGCTCATTGGAAGGACAGATACTGAAGCTGAAGCTCAAATATTTTGGCCACCTAATGCGAAGAGAAAACTCCCTGGAAAAGACCCTGATGCTAGGAAAGATTGAAGGCAAAAGGAGAAGGGGACGGCAGAGGATGAGATGGCTAGATAGCATCACCGATGCAATGAATATGGACTTGAGCACACTCCAGGAGAGAGTGGAGGACAGGAAGGCCTGGCGTGCTATGGTCCATGGGGTCAGGAAGAGTCGGACACGACTGAACGGCTGAAGAACAACAACAAGAAGTTTGGGCTCACAAAGTTGTATCAAGGAAACAGCTCTTTGTATGAGTGTAAGCAGTTACTGTGGCTAGAAATGGGAACCCACACCTTGCTCTGCACAGCTGTCCCCAGGATAAGCCACCAAGGGTGTAGGTTAGAGCATCTTCCTATGTATCAAATGGTCCCCTAGTACTGGAGTGACTCCGCCCACCCAGACTTATCATTGGACCTCTTCACCAGGAAGGCCTATAAAGGCCTCCTGTCCTGTTCAAGCTGGGACTTTGCCTGGGCAATGGTGAGAGTCTTCTCTTGGGTTGTTCTCTGCTTCTTGGCTCCTAGGCATTGGTTGCCTACAAGCTCAGTTCTAACATCAACTTAGTGGAAGTATCAGAAGCAAAAGTCTGCTGCATTTTGCTTTTCTCCTCTAGTAATATCACTTCCTGCCACAGCTACCATGCATACAGGACCATGCATGAAGTGGCCATTTTCAATCATTTCTAGTAAAATGGAAAGATATTCTGTGCTGTTCAAAAGCCTTGCTGCGGCTGTTTTTTGACAGTGTTATTAAAAATGTCTCCTTTGCATATGTACTTGCATGGATGTGAGGAAGAACACACCTGGGGGGGGAATCAACTTGGGCATGGTCAGCAAATGTGTGAATCCACCTAAAATGTCTCTAAATGTCTAGGCTGAGAGCCAAAACAGACATTACTTTAAATCAGTATGAAGGAGATATGTCTTTTTTTCTTTCATTTTTACTATAGAGTAGGCACAGGGGGCCTGACCTGGATCATAACCCTAGCATGGTGGGTAGAGGGCTTTTAAGATCTGGATTGCCTACTTTAGAGTAAACATGGAGGTGGAAAAAAGATGTAGCTGCTGGATATTGTTTTAAAGTAACAGCTATTCAGTTGTTTAAGGCCAAAACAGACATTGGGGGTCAGCAATTCCGAATTCTACTTGTGTACGTTATGAAGGAGCACAATCCAGCTGTATGGTGTTGGGTTTGGACCTTGGTCCAAGTCCTTACAAGGCCAGGGACTCAGTGGGCAGGTTGTGTCTCTTCTCCCTCCAAGTACCATATTGCTATCCTTCCATTTCCACCATCTTCACCAGAGTTTATTTTTATTTTGTCAATTGAGTACAGGTCACTTAGAGATCAGACTATATGTGTTGCTCCTCTGTGTGAATGTTCCATTTTAATAGAAAATAAAGCAGACATCTGTTTTAACAACAGAGCAACCAGCAGGAGTTTGCTATACCTGACTGCTTTTTTTATACACCTTAGGTATCAAAATACCTTGAAGTAACAACAGCCAACCAAGACACATTGCCACTATTTTAAGGGTAAGGCTGTAATCCTAAACATAATTACTAGTTATCTGCCAGTCCCATTGAATTATGTGAATTAAGATGTTTAGGGTCAGGCTGTACACCAGCTTCATGAAGGTACCACAAATATACTGGAGAATTCATGGAACGTATTTTATATTATCTTTGTGTGATGAACAAAAGCTAAATAGAACACAGAAAGGCAGAATACTTCTCTGTTAAATATGTTCTTCAAATTTTGAGGTTTTTGTACTGTCACTCATAGTTTTCTCTGTTAAGGATTAACTATTGCCTTTCCGGATTTTAGTGCATAGACCATAATATTAAACTGAACTGAATTACACATTGGGTTGGGTCAGACTTAGTCATACGTAGCATAGGCCCAGTGAAATCAATGGGACTTAAGTTAGTCATAACTAACAAGTCCCATTGATTTATTTTCTTGATTTACGCCCTTATCTGGACAGAGATAGCTTAGCTACAGTTATCCATGCTCTGATAACTTCTTGTCTGGATTACTGCAATGCATTATATGTTGGGCTGCCTTTGAAAACGGTCTGGAAACTTCAGCTGGTCCAAAATAGGGCAGCAAGATTGTTAACAGGGACTGGCCTGCAAGCTCATATTACGCCAGTACTTTTTCAGCTGCACTGGCTACCAGTCCATTTCCAGGCCTGATTCAAAGTGCTGGTATTAACATTTAAAGCACTTAACAGCTTGAGGCCAGGTTACCTGAAGGATTGCCTCCTCCCATATGTGCCTGCCCAGACCCTAAGATCATCATCAGTGGTCTTTCTCCATGAACCCCTGCCAAAGGAAGTGAGGCGGGTGGCTACTAGGAGGACGGCCTTTTCTGCTGTGGCACCCCGGCTCTGGAATGAACTCCCTAGTGAGGTTCGCCTGGCACCTACATTGTATTCCTTCTGGCGCCAGGTGAAGACCTTTTTATTTTCCCAGGCATTTTAGCATTTTAGCTTTCTAGACTTTTAAGTTTGCTGTTTTAAATCTGAATTTAAAATTCCTGCACTGCTGCTAGGTTTTATTGTGGTCGTATTGTCATATTGTGGTGTTAATGTTCTATATATTTTAAATTGTTTTATTGTGTGCCGTTTGGTTTTAATTTTTGTGAACTGCCCAGAGAGCTTCGGCTATTGGGCAGTATAGAAAATAAATAAATAAATAAATAAATTTAAAATATTTCTTGGCCACCTTTCAGGGCAAAAGCCCTCCCAAGGCAGCTTATAGCAAATTTCTAAGTATTACTAAGTCTGGATACAATCCAATGTAAAACCTTTCTAGACATTTTTCACCTATCATTCACGGATTGGTTTTCATAAAATTCTCTATTTTTTATCTTTATTTATTTATTTGAATTGTAGCCCACTCTTTAGCAAGTTCCTAGGGTGGCCATAAGCTGTTTATTGTGTGACTAGCTCATGCAAAAGAGCTCATACAGTTAAAATATCCAAACACTGAATTCACTGTAAAACAAGTAACGTAGCAGTAATAACAGCAGTAGCAAATCCTCCAGGTGCCTATTCCATGGGAGGTTTGGAAAATAGCAACAAAAGGGCCTTCTCGGGGGCGGCTCCCCAGTTGCAGAATGATCTCCCCAATGAGGCGTGCCTGGTGCCAACGTTGTTATCTTTTTAGCACCAAGTCAAGACTTTTCTCTTTTCCCAGGCATTTGGCAGCATGTGACGAGTTTTAATTGAACCAGGATTTGTTTTATGATTTGGCTGATTGCTCAAAGTTGTTTTTAGATATATGTTGCGTTTGTGTATACTGTCTGTTTGTGTGTTTCTTATATTTTTTAAATTTTGCATATTGTATTTGTAGCATTATCTTACTCCTAAAATAAGGAAGGATGAACACTTGTGGAGGGCCCTGGGGAGTGAATTCCAGCACCATTACAGAAAAAGAAATTATGATAGTAGGCAATCCGGCACTGTTCTGATCCAATAGAGCTTTGATAACAGGGAGGTTCAGGGAGGCTGTCAAATTCTGAAGAAAAGCCAACAGTTTTAACACTCTGTAAAATGATACCTAAGTTCCTGGCTCTAGCTACGCAGAAACATCCTCAGAGACTTGGGTCAAGTGTGTTCTGTGATCTAGAAATGTTGTACACAGATGGTGAGGTCATGGCATTGTGCCACGACAAGGCATCACAGCCATCGTGGGCATCACAATTAATGGTTTTTCTAATCGCATAACACCCCACAAATACACTGTGCCACAGAGAACCTGTCAATGGTATTAATCTAGGAAATAATTAGCCCCTGCAAAGTCCTTCCATGCCATTTTCGCAGATGGCCAAGGGAAGACAGTCAGCTAAAATCATGCTGGTTCAGCACCCAGGAAAATGTCAAATAGTTATGCTTTGTGCTGTCCTGTGCAAGATAGGTAATGTGAAGCTTTAAATGTGCTGTATGGCTCTTGGGCAACAAAATCCCTTATTACCTTGTTTTTGCTTTTCATATCAGTTTTATATCAGATTGTGCTTTTTTGTATCCACACAATGCAATTTTAGGGAATGTATTCTACTAGGCTGTGAGGTTCCAATGTGCTGGAATGTTTTCACATTAAGAACATAAGAGCCATGCTGGATCAGACCAAGGGTCCATCTAGCCCAGCATTCTGTTCACAGTGGCCAACCAGCTGCCTGTGGGAAACCCACAAGAAGGACATGAGTCCATAGCACTCTCCCGCTCATGTTCCTCAGCAACAGGTATTCAGAGACATACTGGGCTGATTCAGACTATCAAGCAGCCCACCATGGCTTATTTAATGGCACAGGATAGCAGCCATATTGAATATTCAGTCTGCGACTGCAGCTTGTCATGACGTCCAAACCTGGCAAGAGTGGGTTGCTGGAGCAGTTAACAAGCCAGCCAGAACCCACAGGCTGTTTTACGGTTGTGGGTGGTTTGATAACCATGCCAACAACCCATTCTCACCGGATTTGGACATCATGACAAGCCACGGTCAGAGCTTGAATATTCAAAAGTCACCCAGCACATACTGCAACCCACTAGAAATGAGCCATGGTGAGCTGTGGCTGTGGTGACCATGGCAACTGGGTCACTGCCTCCAGTACTGGAGGTAGCATGAAGCCATTATGACTAGCAGCCATTGATAGGCTTAGCCTCCATGAGTGTCTAATACCTTTTTAAAGCCATCCACGTTGGTGGCTATCACTACATTCTGTGGTAGCAAATTTCATCGTTTACCTATGTGCCATGTGAAGAAGGACTTCCTTTTATCTGTCCTGAATCTCCCACCAATCAGCTTCATGGGATGACCCTGAGTTCTAGTATTATGAGAGAGGGAGAAAAGTGTCTCCCTTTCAATGTTCTCCACACCATGCATAATTTTGTACACCTCTATCATCTCTCCCCTCCCTCGCTGTTCTATAACTTTTGAAGAAACAGGCAACATTTTTAGATCAGAAGGGGGCATCTTTGAAGCTGAAATGACCATGTTCTTTTGCTCCTTGCCCCTGGCACACTACCCTGGGAGAAGGTGCCATTTTTTTAAATTCTATCCATGAAGCAAATGTGGTTTGTACAGAAACAATGGAAACTCTCTTCCATGCCCATCATTCTTCCCCTCATTCCCCCATGATCTTACACCCATGTCTTCTTACATGATGTATGCAAGTGTAAGTAACAAAGCAAAAGTCAAAGAAAAACACAGCCCAGCATATAACATTTGTCCTGGCTCATCATCCTGTAAAACGCAGAGCAGGGAATTCTGAAATATTAGCACATCTATGTGGTAAATTCACCAGGGAGTCACCTTCTGTTGGTGGGAGAGGAGCAGAATGGTAAACAGCACTATTTGAGGCTCAAGCTGTGACATACTTTCTATTTCCAACCCACACTCCTCCTGCAAACATTATATCTGGCCTATAATTCAGCATTACAGGTTTCAACTAGGTGGACATTATTTCAGATTTAACACGGCCCAGTTATTACTATTACTTCCTTGCAGTTATTTTAGAATTCTACCAGGCAAAGAGGGTTATAATTGTAATGAAGCGTGCATGTTTCCTTCTGCCACAGAGAATGAGCCATGACAAAGCTGCACAGCCTTCTTCAACCTGGTGCCCTCCAGATATAACAGACTACAACCCCCTCGCCTCCCCCACCTCACATCTCCAGACAGCATGGGCCTTCAAACTGGCTCGGGAAGAGAGGAGTTATTGTTTATTTTACAATGTAATATTTAAAATACTTCCAGCTTGTCTTTTAGGGCAGAAGACCTTCTACAGTGGCTTCCAAGAATAAAGTCCCATATAATAAAAACCAGTATAATAATAAAACGGCAAAAATTCATATAAACAAGAAAGACCAGCCTGGACAATACTAAAAACCTACAATGAAATTGCAGCTACAAACCGTAACAGTCCAGTAAAACATAATTCAGGGGAAGGCCAGAGTAAACAAATAAGTCTTCAGGGCCTTCCTAAAAGCCTGCAATGATAGGGCCTGACAGACACCTGATGGCAACCCATTTAAGAGGAGTGGGGCCACTGTAGGAAAGGCCCTCCCTCGTGTGTTTCCTCACCTAAGTGCCCTCAATGGTGGGAAGCAAGAAGGGCCTCTCTTGCTGATCTTAGAGTGAGTTGTACTCAAACACCTCTGGAGCACACCAGGTTGGGAAAGGTTGCTACAGCAGAATGACTAAATGCAAACCCTGCAGATAGAATCCAAACACCTTTAGGGAGCTTATTATCTTCCCCTTTTTAAAAAAAATCCCCACTGTTAGGCACAATAGAGGGATTACTATATTGGTCAAGATATATCATGCTCACCTTTGGATCAGGCTTATGTCTAAATGGGTGGGGGAGAAAGTCACAGGCCTCTTTTAAATGTGCATAGATTTTTGTGAACCAATCAGTCTAAATTTGTAAACCTGCCACTCATCACACCTAATTTGGGAGAGTGATGGTGTGTGGGGGGGGGGAGGGGGGAGGACACACCACATTCAGCCAGTATGTTTCATACACCACATATCCGAGCTAGTTTTCTGGGTATGTTATTAAAATTAGTCCATTAGGCTTCTACACTCAGAATGGCCCCATGAGAATTAATGGGTTATGGCTGACAGCCAGGGGCTGTCTCCTGCTAATTTGCTTTCTCAAGCTGAAGCATAAAGAATTTTACAGTGTGATCCTATCCACATCTACTCAGAAGTAAGCCCCATAGTGTTCAATGGAGCTTACTCCCAGAGACGTGTAGCTAGGTTCGCAGCCTTAAACATTACACCTGTGATCCTAAGCATGCTTGTGTGGAAGAGTCCCAAGCAAATCAGCATGGAAAGTTGCCCCTGTCCAGAGGCTATACCTACCTGCCAATTCAGGCAGCCAACGGTGTCAACTCTTCCAGCACCAATCCCCTGCCTGGGGATGGGAAGACGAGGCTGGATGCCATGCCTGCTGCCCCGATCAACGCTAACAACACCCAACCGTCTTGACTGAGGTTGTGCTCATCTATAGGGATGTATGGATTTTGTAAAATCCGTTCCATCTGTGTTTCACGGATTGTCAGGTGCCTTTCATTCTGCTGTCCACTCATTGGCAGAATCAGATTTTTTCCCCAAATTTGCACAAATTTGAATTTGCAAAAATGCACAAATCCCCCACAATGTGCAAATCCCCCCCAAATGCACATTTTCATGCTTTAGCCTATAGGGGAAATGTGCATTTTCAGCCAGTTTTTTTATTTTTATTTTACATATTTTCTATGACTAAATTGGTGTAACATTCTAGAAAAAAAAATTAAAAAACTGGTCTACAAGTCTGCAGAATCCATGAAACTTGGGGAAAGTTGATCCGCTGCAGAATCCACAGGTCAGATTCATAGAAATCCAAACTCCTTTGATTCGGTTGCAGATTTCTCCAACATCCCTACTCATGTTTAAAATGCTATTATGGGAATAATGCACGCTATTGTAGAAGTTGGCTGCAGCCCGGACCCATATGCCTAGCATTGCTTTTGCTCACCTGATTGCCAGTCCGGTAAAGATTGCCAGCGTGGAAGCCTGCTTGTGTTCACATTGCTCTAGCTCAGGGCTGTACGAGGTGTGGCCCTGGGGCCAGGTGAGTCCCCCAGCCTCTCCCTGTGCAACCCCCAAAGCTGCCAGGACCCCACCCACTTTCCTCCTTAGCCCAGCTGATTAACTGGACGCTGGGGGTGGGTGGGGGAAAATGCTATTCCCTGGTTCCTGAGATTGTTGTTTTCCTGCTCCTAGTTGTGGCATGGAAACCACTATCTTGGTGGTGATCACTGAGAAATGAGAGAGGCTTTCACCTCCCCAGCCCCTCCCCAGTGATCCCCAGATCTTGCCGGGTAGGGAGGGGAAGGTTGAACCTCCCCTGCCTGCACACTGAGAAATGTGTGTGGGATGGGGGGAGGAAATGTGTACATGTGTGTGGCCTCTGACACGGGATGTAGGCCTTGGGGCTGAAAAGGCTGTGCACCCTTGTTCTAGCTGGATTAGAGAGATCATATTTAGGATCAGGATGTAAGAAATATAAAAACCTATATAAAATAGGATCAATGGCACAACACCTTTTTTGAGCACATCACTCTTTTTTCTTATTTGGTTTTTGCCTGATATATTTTCAGATTTTTGCTTTCAATCAAGGAAAAGTTAAAAAAAACCTCTCACATTTGACCCATGAAGCAAAAAAAAGTTAACGCAAGGGCTTGTTTTAGGATGAATAAGCAATCACCACTGCTTCGTGAATCCTGCACAATCATAGATTCTGGTTTGGGGCTTAGTATTTGGCATTCTGAAATTCTAAGCTTTTAAATAAGTCAAATCAATATTGCTTATTTCTAGCTACCATGGTTACTGAGATAAGTACATTCCCCTTCTGATTTCATAAGCAGTACCCCCCTTCAAATTTCACAGACTAGGTAGTCCTATTAGCCATAATGAGCTAGCTTCAGCTGAGTTCAGCAAAGGACTTATACACTTGCTTTAGCCCATCCCAAAACATAATGCATAGTTACTGTCACACCACTCAAGTCACGATCTGCCAACTCTGTAGCGGTGAGGTCAATATGCATGGTGAAGCAACCACAGTCATTAAACTCAGCACATCTTTGTTCAATCTTACAATACCAATTGAGCTGGGCAAATCAACCCTTGGAAGTAGACGTAGGGTGCAATCCTATGGGGAACTCAGAGGCGACCGTCTATCCAATCCAGGGCAGGAGAAGCACGGAGGGAATCGTCTCTCCAGTCCCTGCATTCACGGCTAGACAGCCAATTTCGGCTGTCTAGCCGCAGGAAGTCGGAGCAGGGGTGGCGGGGGCCAGACAACTCATAGGATGTGTCGTACCGGCATTTCCGCCCTCCCTGCCTCGCCCCCTGGAATGCCCCTTTTACGCTGCTCCGCACTGCTCATATGAGAGCAGAGCACAGGACCATTCTGCGCTGCCTACAAGGCAACGCGGGAGGAGGGGAAGGTCAATTCCTGGAAACCAATGTATCCTATGGCCATCTAGCTGCTGACTAGCAGCCATAGGATTGCTCCCTCCATGACATTATTTGGGCATGATCCAGAAAAGGTTAAGCACTTGTAAAACTCATTGGGTTGGATCCAGATCCAGATCCAGATCCAGGCGCATGCAACTGGGCTGGCAGAAGTGGACTTGCCCACCCCCTCCTACCCAAGACAGTCCATTCAGACCCCTGAAAATACTATAGAGATAGTCAGGGGATCCTGTTGAATGGGGTGAGCTGTGATGCGGGAAAGAAGGGGGCATCCCCCAAAATTGAGCAGAGGCACCTTCTGTGAGTGGAGCCCTTCTGTCCATGCAAGGCAAATCATAGATCCAAACCACTGAATTCAACGTTTTAAGTCCTATAGATTTCTATGGGCAGGTCAATCACTTTCTGAACTCCTCTGTTGAAATTAATATGCTTTACTTTGGCTGAATTGTGTCTTGCGCAAGTGTTATTTAATTTGCACAATGTATCCTGATTGCAAAATCTAGGTTCCTGTGGCTCAGAATTTTACCTACAGTTCACCTCACCCCGCTGAAGGATGCATACTGTGCTGTACCTTTAATACTTTGCATTGCAATGATACGCAAAGGCTCCCTGCATATTCCTAAAGGCAAAAATATATGTTGTGTAAAAATAACTTCGAATGCAACACAAAACAGAGATACATTAATACATCTATTGCAAAACAATTCTCCTTCCCCTATTATTATAATTTCCTGCCATACAATTTATGTACTCCCTACTGCAATAATTGGTCTTACAGCTGACAAAGCCTGGGGAGTGTATTAATGGTATCAAACTACTTAAAGCATTATCAGTCCAGTGAAGCAGGACCAACATGTGGGTGTCATTTGCCAGTTTCACTGTAAGGACACTGCATATAGGAAATGGGCACTGAGCACAACAAGCAGTTGTCTGTGTTGACCTGCAAGGATGAGCCATAATTACTATAGATTGTAGCTCTGATTACTCTGCTGCTGGATTTGAGTCTAAACAAAGTAGGGATGTTGGAGAATTCCGCCACGGATCTCAGTGAGGCTGAATGCCAGTGCATTCAGCCCCCTGAAATCCGTGGCAGAACAAAGCCCCCTGCCTCACCGCCCCGTGAAAGGCGCGCGAAACGGAGCACTTACCTGGTGCTGTTTGTGCTGCTTTGCAAATGGTGGCCGCATCTGCGGCCACCATTCACTTCTTCATTATTGCCGTGATAGGCTACATAAATACTTACGTAGCCTATCACGGCTAACGCAGGGACGCCATTTGTGTCCCTGCGGAGGCCGTGATAGGCTACATAAATATTTATGTAGCCTATCATGGCAAAAGACAGGGGCGCAAATGGCAGCCGCTACGTCATTTCCGCCCCTGTCTTTTGCCATGATAGGCTATGTAAATATTTACCTAGCCTATCACAGCAAAAAAAAGGGAACGCAAATGGCAGCTGCCGTAGCCGCCGCCATTTGCGTTCCTTTTTTTTTTGCCGTGATAGGCTACGTAAATATATACGTAGCCTATCGCGGCAAAAAACAAGGACGCAAATGGCGGTGGCTATGGCGGCCGCCATTTGCGTCCCTGTGCAGCTCAGCAGCCGGTTGTCCAGCTGCGGGTGGCCCTCGCAGGCAGCTCTGTGGAGTCGCCACGGAGCAGAGCCGGCCGGGGAGAATTTCGGGGGGAGGGACGGAGCACCTCCCCCACACCGCAGATGTCCCTGGACGAAACCAGGTAAGTGTTTCATACATCTCTAAAACAAAGAGCCCCAAGACAGATAAATAATCTAGAGAAACACTTGTATTCCATTTTAAGAATACTCAGGTGATTACACAGTGAATTTCAGACTCTGATCTCAGTGCCACATGAACTCGCAGGGGCTGCAATTTTCAAACACCAGTTCAAATATACTGCTAAATCATGGCTAGTTACAACAACAAAAAGTAGGATATCAAACCATGGTTTAAACTCAGTTTGTTTTGGGTGCAATCCTATACATGTTTAGACAGAAAAAAAGTCCCAGAATTCCCAGCATTCGTCCACCCAGCCATGCTGTCTGGAGCATGCTGGGAATTGTAGGACTTTTTTCTGTCTAAACATGCATAGGATTACGCCCTTAAACTAACAATAGCTACAACAAACCACAGTTCCCTAGATGTTCAGATGATATGGGGAACTGTGGTTACTCATAAAGTGAAAACAGAGAAGCTTTCAGCCTCTTCGTAACACACATGGAGATGGGAGGGGGAGTGCATGAGCCTCATGCAGGCTGGTTCCTGAAATGCAAAGGCATGGTTTAGTGTTACAACCAAATTGGGGCCAGTTTCTCAACAGGCTAAATCTACTCCAGGAGAAATTGCTCACCTAAGGTTCAGTGATGTATCTAAGAACATGAGAAGAGCTGTGCTGGATTAGATCAAGGGCCCATTGAGTCCAGCATCCTGTTACCCACAGTGACCAACCAGAGGCCTATGGAAAGCCCAAAAGTGGGACATGTCCTGTTCCATCTGCTCTGGGTGACAGCTCATGAGGAGGGCAGCAGGCTGACATGTGAGACTTCAGTTAATTTGAGGACTACAGACACAGTCCTGGAAGTAGAATACTGACAGGTTAGTCCGGCACTGACTGGGAGCAACAGGCTGAGATGCATAGTTAGGCCAAAAGAGTCTTTCTGGAAGTTACCCCACCCCACCCCCACCCCCAGTAGCTGTATTTGGCTGTTAACAGGGCCAGCAACCTTTCCCTGTAGGTGTTGGCTTCTCCTGGGGAGTGAAGGTTGGAGGGATGAGGAGCTGGTTGGGAACTGCTCCTCACAGTTTCTAGGGGTGCTGGAGAGATTCAAGACAGACTAAAAATAGCTTGGATTTCTAAGAATCTGACCTGCGGAATCTGCTGCAGACTGAACTCCTCAGGCAGCGTGGAGTTGGTGGACTTTCGGATCAGTTTTTTTAACTTTCCCAAAATTTACACATATTTATTCATAGGAAAATATGCAAGCTTCTGCTGGGACTGATAAATATATGTGGGGAAAAGTTGAATGGAATGGGGGATAATATGCCACTATTTATTTATTTATTTATTTATTTATTTATTTATTTATTTCTATACTGCCCAATAGCCGAAGCTCTCTGGCCGGTTCATAAAAAATAAACCAAACAGCACACAATAAAACAATTTAAAATATATAGAACATTAAAACTACAATATAACAATACAACCACAATAAAACCTAGCAGCAGTGCAGGAGTTTAAAATGCAGATTTAAAACAGCAAAGCTAAAGGTCTAGAAAGCTAAAATGCTAAAATGCTTGGGAAAATAAAAAGGTCTTCACCTGGCGCCGAAAGGAATACAATGTAGGTGCCAGGCGAACCTCACTAGGGAGCTCATTCCAGAGCTAGGGATGGCGGAGAATTTCTCCCCGAAACTTCGGGGGGCCGAGCGACAACGTGTTCGGCCCCCCGAACAAGTTTCGGGGAGAAATCCTCCGCACCCCCCCGCACCCCGCACCGCCCCCGGGACGGGACTTACCTTCGCCGAATGTCCCTCCCGGCGGCGGGTCCGGCCGGCGGTTCGGCGGCTGTTCGTGCGGGGCGGGAGCGGCAGCCGCCATTCCAAGAAAAGAAAAAAAAAATGCCCCCTGATAGGCTACGTGATGATTAACGTAGCCTATCACGGCTAGATTTGCAAAGTCAGCCGTGATAGGCTACGTAAATCGTCACGTAGCCTATCACGGGTGACTTTAAAAAAAAAAAAAAAAGCGCGTACGGATAATGGCGGCCCCCATAGGGAGCCGCCATTCCCGTTCCTTATTTGGTCGCTGTAGTCTACGTAAAGACTACACCGCGAACAAGCTTCGACGAAAGGCAAGTGCCTTTCGTCCACCCCTAATCTTAAGGTCCGGGCAGGCACATATGGGAGGAGGCAATCCTTCAGATAACCTAGCCCCAAGCCATTAAGGGCTTTGAATGTTAATACCAGCACTTTGAATCAGGCCCGGAAATGGACTGGCAGCCAATGCAGGTGAAAAAGTATCTTATCATACTAAGATAAATGTTGTAAATTGTTGCAAACCCTCTTACAGAACTATTTACGTATTTTTCCGCATAACCGAGGGGAAAAATTGAATCTGTCTGTGGACGGGCAACAGAACAGAAGGCGCCTGACAATCTGTGAAACACAGACGGAGCAGATTTTAAACAATCCGTACATCCTTAAGGGTCTCCTTGTTCACTAGATGAGTCTGAGGTCTACTCCTTGGAGTAGAGGGCAGTGACACCTCTTCAGGGTTGTGTGAATAGACTTTGTGATCCACGACAGCGGGTCCAAGTTCAGAAGGACTGAAGACTGGTTCTGGCTCCTCCTCAGAGTCACGGTCACTGGAGGCTTTAGTCTCTGAGGGCTCCTGGTCCTAGGCTGTGACAGGGCATGAGTGCAACAGCAGCCTTCCGTTCATACTCCCTAGCAGCTGGTACACCAACTCTAGTGAGCTGCACCAGGCTGTAGGTCTGATGCATTTCAGATACAAAACCAGACTACAGAATCTACAGTTGTGGTTGCGCAACTTGTGGCCTTCCAGATGGTTTGGCCTACAACTCCCATGATCCTTCATCATTGGCTATTCTGGTCAGGGTTGGTGGGGGTTGCAGGCTCCAACATCTGGAGGCCCACAGGTTGCTCAACCTTGAATTAAAGGATCTCACATAGGGTTGGCTGAGAAAGACCTCCATCTGAGACCCAAGGAAGCCACTCCCAGGAAGGCTAGAGAACAGAGAGAAAACTACATGATCCAGTTTCTCACTATTGAATATAAATTGGAATACTTATTACCAGTCAAGTTGCCTATGGCACCCCATTCAGTTCTCATTATAATGTTTTAAACAAAAGAAACCCAGGGGTCACTTTTATCAGGCAGAATCATCTTCCAAATTGAGAATGGCAGCTTGAAAATAAGTGGGCATTTATTTCAGTTTCAACTGATGAAAGTAATGGCATATTCATTCCTTTAAGAAAGACCGATTCTTTCAGTAGAAAAATATATTATTTTGAAACCATGTAATGTCAGTATCAATAATTACCAAGGAACTGATGCAGAAGTGATCAGCAGAAAATGAACTGAAGGGTCCAGTTATATTGGGGTCAGCTATTTTTATTTACTAATTTATGCTTTGCTTATCTTATGGCTATTACTGCAATAAACTCCTAAATGAGCTGTTTCTATGAGGAGATAGCGAAAATGGAATTGATCTTCCAGACACATATGCTCAAATCCAGCTAAGGGCCATACTTGTGCAGCTTCTGAAAATGTACCCCTAGCCAGATGTGGAATTACACATGGAAATAGATGGATCATGCATTTACTCACCCTGATCCAGCAACACAACTGTACACATATAGCCCTCTCAAATAAGTTGCAATTGCACAAATCAGTTGTTCAGAAGAGAGACCAGAGGGCTAGATTTCATCATTCCGTTCCTGCCAAGCAGCTCATCAGTGTGAATCAGGGTGGCCATGAGTCCTGTTTTGCAAAGAATAGTCCTCTCTTTGGAGGGTTCTCCAGTTCAAGTCCAGTTAAAAGATAAAGAACAGATTGCACCGGGACATGAGATTAAACAGGCCCACAGGTCACATTGTCACAGTCTTCCCTGCTATGGTGAGATGTACTGTATTTCTATTTCAATTACAGTAATTATTTCTACATTTGCATCTGAACATATAAATCAGGATACACAAATTTTATGCAAACCTGTGCCTTCTTAGTCACAGTTAAGTATATATATATATATATATATATATATATATATTCAAGATGATTTTCAATAAAACCAACCAACCAAAAGAAAAAATATATACAACACATAATATAAAAGGCAGCATTCTGAAGTGTAAAACAAAAAAAACACCACCACTGGTTTTGAATCACAACTAAGAATCAGTTAGCAAGCTGAGAATGACTTTCAAAACAAAAAATTAAAAATAGCCTTAACTTGACAGTGAAAGATGTCCAGGGAAGGGGTGAGCAGACCTCGGCTGGAAGTTCTACTAAGTGGGTACCAGCACTGAAAAAGCCCTACCTGAAAAAGATGGAACTGAAAAAGAGGAAACACTGTTGGAGCCACAGATTGCTACTGTGCAAACCTTGTATTTGTCTGGGTCAATGCACAGGGTAAGTGTTTTTTAAATGTGATGCTGGCTGTGTGGAACACCTACATCGATAAGTGCTTTTTCTGTGACAGCACTAGAATCATAGAATCACAGAATCATAGAATAGCAGGGTTGGAAGGGGCCTACAAGGCCATCGAGCCCAACCCCCTGCTCAGTGCAGGAATCCAAGTCAGAGCATCCCTGACAGATGGCTGTCCAGCCTCGTCTTGAAGGCCTCCAGTGTGGGAGAGCCCACCATAGGGATGTCAGAGAATTCCGCCACAGACTGAAATGGGATTGAATTCCCTTCAGTCTGTGCCACGGAATCCTCTGCGGAACGGCACCACGAGGTCCTGTGGAGCCAGCAGTCATGTGGCTTTTTTTTTGTCATCCACACAGAGTCGCAAAATTTTCGTAAATAAAAATGCAAGGTGGTATATTTCGATAATAAATACGTAAGGGTTTTTTTTTTGTTTTTTTTTAATGAATTGTGCTCACCGCCTTGTTTGTGGGTGTTCTTTTTCAATTGAAATCCTCCGTCTCCATTTACTTTCAGCCAAAACACATCCTCCTCCTCAGGGCTTCCCAAAACAAGGCCGCCCTAGGTGTGCCTGAGTGATGCTCTCTTTGTTTAAAGCAACGGTGTTTGAAAGAAAGAAAAAACCTTTTAAAATGACCATGTTGGTCTGGAGCCCTGCACGAGTATTATTCCCCCTGCTAGGCTTTCTATTTCCACATCCAGCCTTGTTGGTGACATTGTGAGACTAAAATGGAGAGGAGAACCAACTCTGTGCATGTCTACTCAGAAGTAAGTCTTACTGAGTTCAATGCGACTTACTCCTACACATGTCAGCACCCCACTTGCCCCCAGCTCAGCTTTGTATTTCCACATCCAGTTCATTATCAAACCTCCTGTTAGTTATCTCAGAAGACCCTTGGGTGAATGGGGGGGGGGTTTCCCAGGGAACAGCTGGATGGAAGATTACACATACACACACACACACACACACACACACTAGAAGAATATAGTTCTTCATATTCCCTGGTATGTTTATTCCTCATTTTGTCCATTCCCTGAGCATGTGCAGAGTGTACTTTTTATTCAAACAAAGAGAAGGTTGCTGATCTTTCCCTTCATGCTGCATTTGTACAAGTGAAGTGTGACTGCTTCAGAAAGAACTTTCCATTATACTGTCTCTTTTTCTTCATGAGTTTCATAACAGAAGTATGATGTAGTGGTTAGAGTCCAGTCCAAAGTCACCCAGTGAGATAACTAACAGGTTTGCTAATGAGCTGGATGTGGAAGTACAAAGCTGAGCTAGGGGGCAAGTGGGGTGCTGACATGTGTAGGAGTAAGTCGCATTGAACTCAGTAAGACTTACTTCTGAGTAGACATGCACAGAGTTGGTTCTCCTCTCCATTTTAGCCTCACAACGTCACCAACAAGGCTGGATGTGGAAATAGAAAGCCTAGCAGGGGGAATAATACCTCGTGCAGGGCTCCAGACCAGCATGGTCATTTTAAAAGGTTTTTTCTTTCTTTCAAACAGCGTTGCTTTAAACAAAGAGTGCATCACTCAGGCACACCTAGGGCAGCCTTGTTTTGGGAAGCCCCGAGGAGGAGGTAGTGTTTTGGCTGAAAGTAATTACTGCACGTCTCAGGGCAGGGGAAAAAATACATAAATATCTACGAAAAATAGCCTTTCTTATGGAAGTTATGCAGAATTACAGCTGTCGGCACTGATTTATCTTCATAATCCTTGGAGCGGAAAAAAAAGAGGAGAATTCCGGGGGCTTGCAAACGACGGTACGGAGTACTGGCCGCAAACTGCGGAAGTCAAACGGCACGGAAGGTACACAATTCGTACCCCTAGCCCACCACCTCCCTAGGTAATTGGTTCCATTGTTGTATTGCTCTAACTGTCAGGAAGGTTTTCCTGATGTTCAGCCGGAATCTGGCTTCCTGTCACTTGAGCCCATTGTTCTGTGTCCTGCACTCTGGGATGATCCAGAAGAGATCCTGGCCTTCCTCTCTGGGACAACCTTTCAAGTACTTGAAGAGCGCTATCATATCTCCCCTCAGTCTTCTCTTCTCAAGGCTAAACATGCCCAGTTCTTTCAGTCTCTCTTCATAGGGCTTTGTTTTCAGTCCCCTGATCATCTTTGTTGCCCTCCTCTGAACCCTCTCCAGCTTGTCTTCATCCTTCTTAAAGTGTGGTGCCCAGAACTGGACACAGTACTCCAGATGAGGCCTAACCAGTGCTGAGTAGAGGGGAACTAGTACTTCCTGGGTTGTGGAAGTTATGCTTCTATTAATGCAGTCCAAAATAGCATTTTCCTTTTTTGCAGCCACATCACATTGTTGGCTCATATTCCGCTTATGATAGACAACAATTCCAAGATCCTTCTCGCTTGTAGTGTTGTTGAGCCACGTATCCCCCATCTTGTAACTGTGCATTTGGTTTCTTTTTCCTAGGTGCAGAACTTGGCATTTATCCCTATTAAATGTCATTCTGTTGTTTTCTGCCCAGCGCTCCAGTCTATCCAGATCACTTTGAATTTTGTTTCTGTCTTCCAAAGTATTAGCTATCCTGCCCAATTTTGTGTCATCTGCAAATTTGATCAGCATTCCCTGCACCTCCTCCTCCAAGTCTTTAATACAAATGTCGAACAGCACTGGGCCCAGGACTGAGCCCTGCGGTACCCCACTCATTACCCTTCCCCAGTTTGAGAAGGTCCCATTGATAAGCACTCTTTGAGTCTGATTCTGTAGCCAACTGTGGATCCACCGGATCATTGTTTCATCTAGCCCACTCTGAGCTCGTTTGCTCATCAGGATATCATGGGGCACTTTGTCGAAAGCTTTGCTGAAGTTGAGGTATATGATGTCTACAGCATTCCCATGGTCCACAAGGGTGGTTACTTGATCAAAACATGAAATCAGATTTGTCTGGCAGGACTTGTTTTTGACAAATCCATGTTGGCTTCGAGTAATCACAGCATTGTTTTCAAGGTGCTTCCAGATGGATTGCTTTATCATCTGCTCCAGAATCTTCCGAGGGATTGATGTCAGACTGACTGGTCTGTAGTTCCCAGGTTCCTCCTTTTTACCCTTTTTGAAGATAGGGACAATATTAGCCCTCCTCCAGTCATCTGGCACTTCACCCGTCCTCCATGATTTCTCAAAGAGAATAGACAGCGGTTCTGAGAGTTCTTCTGCCAGTTCCTTTATTACTCTAAGATGCAGTTCATCTGGCCCTGGACATTTGAAGTCATTCAAAGTCATTCAAAGTTATCCGCCACACAAGTCAGGAATTTCCTGGAGGGGCCATGTTTTGCAGAATTTGTCTCCCAACAAATATTGGGGAAATTGAGGTCCCCCATTACTACATAATGCTTCCTTAAAACATTGGCTATTCACTTTTCAAAAGTTTCATCCTTGTCTTCTCCTTGATTAGGTGGCCCGTAGTAGACTCCGACCACCAGGTTCCTTTTATTCTTTGCTCCATTTATTTTGATCCAGATGCTCTCGATAGGGCTACCAAGCTCATCCTCCTGTATTTCTGTGCAGAGATATGTATTTTTCACATACAGTGCAACCCCACCTCCCTTTCTGTTCCTCCTGTTCTTTTTGAACAAGTTATTTCCTTCAATTGCTGTATTCCAGTCATGAGAGTCATCCCACCAAGTCTCAGTTATGCCTATCAAGTCATAATTTCCCTCCTGTATTAAGAGTTCCAGTTCATTTTGTTTGTTTCCCATACTCTGGGCATTAGTATATAGACATCGAAGACCATGTGCTTCATAGTCTGGCTTTCTTCCTACATGTGTCTGAAGACTATTATTGGGCACTATCAGAGCTGTTCTCTCCGTTGCAGTGCATGCACCTACATCCATTGTTACCCCCAACGTTACAGCTCCCTTCCCCGTAGGATTCAGTTTAAAGCCCTCCTGATGAAGTTC
Organism: Heloderma suspectum; assembly: GCF_057233095.1. NCBI lineage: Eukaryota > Metazoa > Chordata > Lepidosauria > Squamata > Helodermatidae > Heloderma > Heloderma suspectum. The sequence goes on along the minus strand of NC_139460.1, from coordinate 37,484,297 downwards.
TTCATGCTGTGGCCAAACACATTCTTCCTTTCCTTTGTGAGGTGCAACCCATTCCTTGCCAACAGCCCATCTCCCAGGAAGTATAGCCCGTGGTCCCAGAATCCAAATCTCTCTCGTCGGCACCACCTTCATATAGGGATGTCAGAGAATTCCACGATGGATCTCGGTGAGGCCAAATGCCAGTGCATTCGGCCTCCCGAAATCCATCGCGGAATGGCCTGCCACCCCCCCCGCCCCCCGCGGATCACCCCCGGGACGAGACTTACCTGGGGCAGATGTTTCGGACAGCGGCGGTGGCAGCGGCTGGTCTTCCGACCAGCCACTGCCGCCGCCATTTGCAGTCTGTGTTTCTTTCTCCCCCCCCCCATAGACATGATAGGCTACATAAAGACTTACGTAGCCTATCACGTCTGGGTAAAAAAAAAAAAATTCGTACGCAAATGGCGGCGGCTATGGCAGCCGCCATTTGCGTTCCTTATTTTTCACCGTCTTAGTCTACGTAAATATTTACATAGACGAAGATGGTGAAAAATAAGGAATGTAAATGGCGGCGGCTGTAGCCGCCTCCATTTGCGTATGCGTTTTGGGGGGTTTTTTACCCAGAGCCCTCCGCAGCCGGAAATACGGCTGTGGATGGCCCTGGCCTGGGCCTGGCCGGCTGCTCCGCGGAGCTGCCTCGGAGCACAGCCGTCCATCAAGGATTCCGGGGGGGAGGACCGGATTGCCTCCGCCCCGTCGAGGATTCCAGGGGGAGGGACAGAACGCCTCCCCCCCCATGAACAGAATCCACAAAAAGGTAAGTGACCTTCGTACATCCCTACCTTCGTAGCCAGTCATTCACCTGGAGTATTTTTCATTCCCTTTCTATCCCTCTTCTAACTACTGCAAGGATGGATGAGAAAACTATCTGGGCCCCAAAGTTCTTCCTTCCCAAAGCTTCAAAGTCTGATGTGATTTCTTCATAGCTCCGCTTGCCAGTATCATTTGTTCCCACATGGATGAGAAGAAAGGGATACCTGTCAGTGGGCTTTATGAGTGCAGGCAAACTTTCAGTCATGTCTCTAATCCATCCTCCCGGGAGACAACATACCTGGCGAGTCCACGGGTCTACACGTTTAAACTAAGTTGAAATCAGGCATAATTAGGCAACAAGAGAGGTGTTACAATCATATTCTTGTGCATTCCTTGAAGTCCCGTGTTGCAACAGCTTCACTAGCTACCGATCAGTCAATTTACTGGCACAGTACTGGTATTTATTTATTTATTTATTTTTGAATTTCTATATTGCCCCATAGCCAAAGCTCTCTGGGCGGTTTACAGAAGTTAAAAACATTAAATACAATATAAAAAGTTTAAAAGCCATTTACAAAAAAGCACATAGACAATATACACAAACAACATATAACTAAAAACAACATTAAACTATCAGTCATAAGTAAAGACACATCCAGAACCGATTAAAACTCATCATGTGCTGCCAAATGCCTGGGAAAAGAGAGAGGTCTTAAACTGGCACTGAAAATATAATAATGTTGGCACCAGGCGGGCCTCCTCAGGGAGCTCGTTCCACAGATGGGGGCCACCACTGAGAAGGCCCTCTCCCTCGTTGCTGCCTTCCAAGCTTCCCTTGGAGGAGGCCCTCGAAGGAGGACCTTAGATGCTGAACGTAGTGTTCGTTTTGGGAGAGACGTGCCCTCAGATATTGTGTTCCCAAGCCATATAGGGCTTTATAGGTTAAAACCAGCACATTGAATTGATCTCGGAAACATATAGGCAGCCATATTTATTGCCTACAAAGCCCTAAACTTGGAACCAAGTTATCTGAAAGACTGCATTCTCCCATACAAGACTGCCCAGGTTTTTGTTTTTGCTGGAGAGGAAACAACATGTGACTAGAGTTAAATCCGTGTATTACTGAGTGAGGGTGTAACTGATCTGCTCCAACAGTAGATGGGGCTGTAAATTCCATCATGTTAGTTCTTGTTGTCTTTATCTCCCTGATCCAAGCAACTTCCTTTTTAACTTCCTGTTCTTATTTTTCTACTGAAGTCAAGCTGTGTAGTGTTGCTTGCAGTCACTGGCTGCAGTAAAGGATTTTTCAAATGTATCTATGACTGACTTTTTCAGTTCTACTAACACTCTGCTAACAGTTTTAAGATCTTTGGGAGAAACCCTTTTTTCTGTCCTGCCAACGTAAGGTGGCCACTTACATATAGGGATGTCGCAGGTGCCTGACTGGGTCCGGGAGTCCACAGCCTCACCACTGGTCTGCAACCCATGGACCACGCCTGCCGAGCCCCTGTCTTCACTTGTGCCCACTCACACCCTCCCAGACTTACTGCAACCCTGTCCAGCGAGCGGCCACCAATTTGCTGCCTTTTTTTCTGCATAAAGAAGGGAGTTTGAAAACTGCGCATATTTAAATATGCACAGTCTGGGGCCAGGAAAGCTTAATATGTGCAATATTGGAGGCATTATGCCTCTAATATTGCACATGTTAAGCGTTCCCGGCCCCCAAACTGTGCATATTTGAATATACGCATTTTTTAAACTCCATTTTTTATGCAGAAAAAAAAGGTGACAAAATGGCGGGCGCTTGCCAGACAGGGTCACGGGAAGTGTGGGCGACTCACTGAGCTCGTGGAAGCTTGTGCGTGGTTCTGTGGGGGGCGAGTGGGGGGATGCTTCAGCAGGCGCCCAGAGAACCCAAGCTGGGGTGTGTTTGCACAGCCCTACTTACACATCACCAAAAAAGAAGAAACACACCACCAAAACAGAGGGCACAGGTCTGCATAAAATGTGCATATGCTAATTTAGATGTACAAATGCAAATTTAGAAAGAATGACAATAATTGAAATAGAAATATAAGATATCTCACCATAATGCAGAAGACAGTGACCGGGGGACCTGTGTGCCTTTCTCAGTCTGCTGTCCAGGTGTCATCTGTTGATGGGCAACTTCAAGGCCCTGACTCTCCCTTCTTATGATTCTTTATCTTTACATAACATTTGGAATGGGCAGCCTTTCAAATAGAGGACTCTCTTAACAGCTCTTCAAATAGAGGACTGTCCTCTGTAAAATAGGATAGCACATATGTTGCTGTTCCTTCAACCACTATCTTTTTATGTGGATCAGAGGCAGACTCTGCTGTAGAAATGTCTTAACTGAAGCTCTCGATTTATAACGCCAAAGAAAAAAACAGTGGCTCTGAAATAATGAGAATTGTTTTAAAAGACAAGACTATAAAGAAGGGAAAAAGAAGCTAGCATCTCCAATGCCATCCCACAAATAAGGTGGGGGCGGGAAGAGTTTCAAGGGCAAAATAATACTCCTAATGCCAAGTATTTTCCACATCTCAGTTTGGGATTTTCTAGTGAAGCAAGAGGACATTGAACCCTGCATATATTTTTCCTTGAGTCTCATTTTACAAAGTAATTCTCTTTACTAGTATAGATATTTATGCTAGTATAAATATTGCTAGAAGTTTACAGCCATACTATTTCATTACTATACTACCCTTCCTCCAAGAATCATGGAATCATAGAATAGCAGGGTTGGAAGGGGCCTATAAGGCCATCGAGTCCAACCCCTTGCTCAGTGTGGGAATCCAAGTCAAAGCATCCCTGCTAGGGATGGATGAAAGTCCCTTACCTGATCCCGAAGCTTGCTTCGCGGTGGGGGGGAGGCACCCCATCCCTCCCCCCCGAAATTCTGGCCGGGGGGGAGGCACCCCGTCCCTCCGGCTGCGAAACCTCCTCTCCTGCCGGGACGCAAATGGCAGCGGCTGTAGCCGCCGTTGTTTGCATCCCTGCAGTCAGCCATGATAGGCTACGTAAATGTTTACGTAGCCTATCACGGCTGACTTTGAAAAAAAAAAAAAGCGCAAAATAACACGTGCCAAAATAAGTAATGCAAATGGTGGCGCCCATGGGCGCCACCATTTGCATACGCACTTCCCCCCCCCAAAGTCAGCCGTGATAGGCTATGTGAACATTTACGTAGCCTATCATGGTGTTTTTAAAAAATCTAGCCGTGATAGGCTATATAAATCTTTACGTAGCCTATCACGTTTGTTTGTTTGTTTGTTTTACTTGGAAATGGTGGTGGCGGCAACCGGTCGGAAGACCGGCCACCGCTGCCGCCGCCACTGAACTGCTGCCAAACTGCCGCCGCCAGTGATAGTCGAACAAGGTAAGTCCTGTCCGGGGGGGGGGCGGGGGGGCAGACCGTTTCTCCACCAATTTTGGGGGGCCAAATGCGCTGGCATTCGGCCTCCCCAAGATTCCTGGAGAAATTTTCTGACATCCCTATCCCTGACAGATGGCTGTCCAGCCTCATCTTGAATGCCTCCAGTGTGGGAGAGCCCACCACCTCCCTAGGTCATTGGTTCCATTGTTGTATTGCTCTGTCAGGAAGTTTCTCCTGACATTCAGCCAGAATCTGGCTTCCTGTAACGTGAGCCCATTATTCGGTGTCCTGCACTCTGGGATGATCGAGAAGAGATCCTGGCCTTAGGGGTGAACGAAAGTCACTTACCTTTTCTCGCAGCTTTTTCGCGGTGGGGGGGAGCGCTTCGCTGCTCCCCCCGCGAAGTTCAGGCCGGGGGGGGGAGGCTTCCCGCCTCGCCCAGCCGAAATTCAGGCCGGGGGGGGAGGCTTCCCGCCTCGCCCGGCCGAAATTCAGGCCAGGGAGGAGGCTTCCCGCCTCGCCCGGCCGCGAACACGTAGACTACGGCGAAAATAAGGGCAACGCAAATAGCGTTGCCCTTATTTTCGCCGTAGTCTATGTAAACATTGACGTAGACTACAGCGACCAAATAAGGAACGGGAATGGCGGCTCCCTATGGGGGCCGCCATTATCCGTACACACTTCTTTTTTTTTTTTTTTTAAGTCACCCGTGATAGGCTACGTGATGATTCACGTAGCCTATAACGGCTGACTTTGCAAATCTTGCCGTGATAGGCTACGTGAATCGTCACGTAGCCTACCAGGGGACGGTTTTGTTTTTTTTTCTTTCATTGCAATGGCGGGGGCGGCAGCCGGTCGAAAGACCGGCTGCCACTCCCGCCCCGCTCGAACACCGGACGAACCGCCAGCTGGACCCGCCGCCGGGAGGGACATTCAGGGAAGGTAAGTCCCGTCCCGGGGGGGGCGGGGGGCGGGGGGGCGGGGGGCGGGGGGGGCGGAGGATTTCTCCCCGAAACTTGTTCGGGGGGCCGAACACATTGGCGCTCGGCCCCCCGAAGTTTCGGGGAGAAATTCTCCGCCATCCCTACCTGGCCTTCCTCTCTGGGACAACCTTTCAAGTACTTGAAGAGAGCTATCATACCTCCCCTCAGTCTTCTCTTCTCAAGGCTACACATGCTCAGTTCTTTCAGTCTCTCCTAGGGATGTACGAAACCCCCCTTACCTGGCTCTGCCGGGTTCCGCTGAGGGGGGGAGGTGCTCTGTCCCTCCCCCTGGAATCCTCGCCGGGAGGAGAGGTGCTCTGTGCCTCCCCCAGAATCCTGGCCGGCCGGCTCTGCTCCATGGGGATTCCGCAGAGCTGCCGGCCGGCTCTGCCAGCAGCCAGACATCTGGCCACTGGCTAGCAGGGATGCAAATGGCGGCGGCCATAGCCGCAGCCATTTGCGTCCCTGTATTCAGCCGTGATAGGCTACATAAAGACTTACGTTGCCTATCACATCTGGGTTAAAAAAAAAAAGTGTAAGCAAATGGCGGCTACGGCCGCTGCCATTTGCGTTCCCTATTTTTGGTTGTCTTAGTCTACATAAATATTTACGTAGATTAATACGGCGAAACTAAGGGGGAACGCAAATAGCGTAGCGTCCGCTACTCTATTTGCGTTCCCCCTTAGTTTCGCCGTCATAGTCTACGCAAATATTTACGTAGACTAAGACAACCAAAAATACGGAACGCAAATGGCGGCAGCTGTAGCCGCCGCCATTTGTGTACGCGTTTGTTTCTTTTTTAACCCAGACGTGATAGGCTACGTAAGTCTTTACGTAGCCTATCACGAATGGGGGGGGGGAGACTGCAAATGGCGGCAGTGGTGGCAGCCAGTCGGAAGACCAGCCGCTGCTACTGCCGCCGCCAAAGCCGCCGCCAAAGCCGCCACCGTCCGGAACATCCGCCCCAGGTCTCATCCCGGGTGTCAGGGTGGACACTGAGCCCATAGAATCCCAGAGTAGTTCTGATTCTGAGGAAGAGCAGTCGCTCCTGGGAGAGGATCGTGCTCCTCTTTCCCAGGGCCCACAGCTGACAGAGATTCCTCCCACCAGCATTCCTAGATTAGATAGCAGTCCAGGGAGTGACCGAGCGTGGATAGCAGACTTGGTGGACGCGCGATGCCAACGCAGAGAGCAGCACCAAATGGAGGGCGCAGAAAGGAGGCGTAGTGCCCAGTTGGCGCGCAAACAACGGCTGCACCCAGAGGATCCAAGGGAAAAGGGGAGGGACTCTCCCTAGTCCTTAAGTTCAGGGGTCTGCCAGTAATTCCCTTTCAAACGGGGACCAACTGTTCCAACTTAGGGCATAGGTACTCTGCTGCTCAGATCTAGTTGCTACCTGTAGAGTTGTTAAGTTATAAAAGAAGAATAAAGCTTGGAAAGGAATTCCTTTGTCTGTGTCTGGACTTGGCTACTGGATTAGACTGAGAGAGGCCTCCAAGGAGCCCTTGACAGCTTGGTCCCCGTTTGAAAGGGCATTACTGGCATTCGGCCTCACCGAGATCCATGGCAGAATTCTCTGACATCCCTACCCCTCATCTGGCTTTGTTTCCTGTCCCCTGATCATCTTCATTGCCCTTCTCTGAACCTTTTCCAGTTTGTCTGCATCCTTCTTAAAGTGTGGTGCCCAGAACTGGACACAGTACTGGAGATGCAGCCTAATCAGTGCTGAGTAGAGGGAAACTAGTACTTCACAGGATTTGGAAGCTATATGTCTATTAATGCAGCCCAAAGTAGCATTGGCCTTTTTTGCAGCCACATCACATCATTGGCTCACATTCAGCTTGTGATGGACAACAATTCCAAGATCCTTCTCGCTTGCAGTATTGTTGAGCCACGTATCCCCCATCTTGTAACTGTGCATTTGGTTTCTTTTTCCTAGGTGCAGAATTTGGCATTTATCCCTATTACATTTAATTCTGTTGTTTTCTGCCCAGCACTCCAGCCTATCAAGATCACTCTGAATTTTGTTTCTGTCTTCCAGGGTATTCACTAATCCACCTAATTCAAGGCAGTGTGCCCCCACCACAAGACTCATGTCTGTCCTCACAATAATCTTGTGAGGTAGGTTAGGCTAGAAGAGAGGAGTTGGCCCTGGGCCTTACACATTGCAGAAGAGCAGAGAGATGCGTCCAGTCTCCCTACTCTTAGACCAACACTACCCTAGTTCTTCTCATGCATCGGCCATTCATAAGAACACCTTTCATTTTAAGCAAGGGCGAAATGGACAAGGGGGTCCTGCATTAACATTAATCATGTGTTTTGAGTTCAGAGTGCTAGGGTGGCCAGTGTCCTCTTTTGCAGAGGGTAGTCCTATGTTTGAAGGCCTGCTAAAGGACCATCCTCTATTTGAAGGTGTCCGCTTTTTGAAGGGCTGTCCAGTCCAAGCTTGGTTTGAAGACAAAGAACCATAAGAAATGTTGCCCATCAAGAGTTTCCACCTGAACAGCAGACTGAACTTGTGCTGTGCTGTTTTCCCTGCTGGTCTTTCACAACCTCTTCATTTCCCTTTGAAAGAGGCTGTATTTCTTTTTCTTTGCTTCCTTTGCAGATATGGGGAGAATTTTGGAGAAAATTCTCAGTGTTCAGAGTTTCAGGTCTTACCTTGTTGTAACTAGGTAACGGAGGCGTGTGTTTGCCGTCTTTCTTTTTCAGCGCAAGTCTCATTTTCCTGTGCTTCTGCAGCCTCCCTGACTGCAAGCGCTGTCTGAAAAGTCCCCTAGGGGACTGAACTATGACTTTCTCTCTTGGGGCTTTACAGCTGCCATCTGAATGCCTGAAAACCGCCTTTTCACAACAACAAAACAACAAAACCTCACTCCGCTTTCAGGCATTCAGTAGGCAGCAGTAGTGTAAAGCCCAAAGGGAGAAAGTCAAGGTCAAGGGGCCTTTTCAGAAAGCACAAGCAACCCATCCCAAGCATCCCCCCACCCATACAAAGAAACATCCTGTCCAGACTGCAGCTTCCATGGGTTAAAACAAAGTGCAGGGAAAACGTTTCTGCAATTGAACATCACACGTGGTTCAATCCTAAGAACAACGTATTACACTTTGTTATTATGGTAGGGGATAGATCACACTCCTCCACGAGTGACACTGACTAGTTGAACAGATGTGTGTGTGTGCCAGAGAGTGACAGGGCATGGTGGGCCCTGGCAAGTGAAAGTATCATCTTATCCCAGGGTAATCCCTACTCGACCCCAGGGGTAGGCAACCTGGACCCCTCCAGATGTTTTGGACCACAGCTCCCATAAGCCCCCTGTTAGCATGCCCAGTGGTCACGGATGATGGGAGCTGTAGTCCAAAACATCTGGAGGGCACCCGGTTGCCACCCCTGCTCTGCTCTATCCAAATTCAGCCAGGACTCTGTTGCTCCGCTTCATATATTAGACATTGCTCCTCCCTTGAAATAGAAAGGCTTCCAGGCCGTGGAGTAGATAAACATATGTCAATTTAATTGGTCAATTAATTGGTTAGGAGGTAGACACTTAATATGCTGAAAAAATAATAATCAGCTGACAGCTCTGGTTTTGTTCCTGCCTGATGTTGTTTCTCTCCCTGTGTGTGTGTGTGCATGCATGCGTGTCTGTGTATTCTGAAATCAGAATTTCTATATGCTTCCTTTCCCTTTTCTCTCTCTCTGAGTGAGAATTGGCTTGCATTAAATTAAATCGAATAGTAGTCTTTCAGTATTCTATTTAGATAGTGTAAGCAGGTATTAGGTAGAACTATATTACCACACTCTAAGAACTTTGATAATTTTGGTAATGCAATTGATTCCCTACAGCAGAGTGGAGTTTAAGAGATTATAAAGGCTCATCAGGGAAATATTAAACTTGATTAGAAACAGTTGGCCCTGATGGGGTCTTGTTTATGCTTGTGAATATCAAACATAATTGAACTGATACCCCTAGATCCACATTTACACATGAATATCTGAGTGCAGCATCTTAATCTTGCATATATACTTATAGAATCATAGGATCATAGAATAGTAGGGTTGGAAGGGGCCTACAAGGCCATCGAGTCCAACCCCCTGCTCAATGCAGGAATCCAAGTCGGAGCATCCCTGACAAATGGCTGTCCAGCCTCGTCTTGAAGGCCTCCAGTGTGGGAGAGCCCACCACCTCCCCAGGTAATTGGTTCCATTGCCGTATTGCTCTGACACTCAGGAAGTTTTTCCTGATGTTCAGTCGGAATCTGGCTTCCTGTAACTTGAGCCCATTATTCCGTGTCCTGCACTCTGGGATGATCAAGAAGAGATCCTGGCCTTCTTCTCTGTGACAACCTTTCAAGTACTTGAAGAGTGCTATCATATCTCCCCTCAGTCTTCTCTTCTCAAGGCTAAACATGCCCAGTTCTTTCAGTCTCTCTTCATAGGGCTTTGTTTCCAGTCCCCTGATCATCTTTGTTGCCCTCCTTTGAACCCTCTCCAGCTTGTCTGCATCCTTCTTAAAGTGTGGTGCCCAGAACTGGACACAGTACTCCAGATGAGGCCTAACCAGTGCTGAGTAGAGGGGAACTAGTACTTCCCGGGATTTGGAAGCGATGCTTCTATGAATGCAGCCCAAAAGAGCATTTGCCTTTTTTGCAGCCACATCACATTGTTGGCTCATATTCAGCTTGTGATCGACGACAATTCCAAGATCCTTCTCGCTCGTAGTGTGGTTGAGCCACGTATCACCCATCTTGTAACTGTGCATTTGGTTTCTTTTTCCTAGGTGCAGAACTTGGCATTTGTCCCTATTAAATGCCATTCTGTTGTTTTCTGCCCAGCACTCCAGTCTATCCAGATCACTTTGAATTTTGTTTCTGTCTTCCAAAGTATTAGCTATCCCTCCCAATTTTGTGTCATCTGCAAATTTGATCAGCATTCCCTGCACCTCCTCCTCCAAGTCATTAATACAAATGTTGAAGAGCACTGGGCCCAGGACTGAGCCCTGCGGTACCCCACTCGTTACCTCTCCCCAGCTTGAGAAGGTCCCATTGATAAGCACTCTTTGAGTCCGATTCTGTAGCCAACTGTGGATCCACTGGATCGTTGTTTCATCTAGCCCACTTCGAGCTAGTTTGCTCATCAGGATATCATGGGGCACTTTGTCGAAAGCTTTGCTGAAGTCGACGTATATGATGTCTACAGCATTCCCACGGTCTACAAGGGAGGTGACTTGATCAAAAAATGAGATCAGATTTGTCTGGCAGGACTTGTTTTTGACAAATCCATGTTGGCTTCGAGTAATCACGGCATTGTTGTCAAGGTGCTTCCAGATGGATTGCTTTATGATCTGCTCCAGAATTTTCCCAGGGATTGATGTCAGACTGACTGGTCTGTAGTTCCCAGGTTCCTCCTTTTTACCCTTTTTGAAGATAGGGACAACGTTAGCCCTCCTCCAGTCATCTGGCACTTCCCCGGTCCTCCATGATTTCTCAAAGAGAATAGACAGCGGTTCTGAGAGTTCTTCTGCCAGTTCCTTTATGACTCTAGGATGCAGTTCATCTGGCCCTGGAGATTTGAACTCATTCAAAGTAATGAGGTGTTCCTTGACCATATGCCTGTCGATCTCAAGCTGCAATCCTGCCCCTTCAGCCTGTACTTCGCCTTTGCCAGGGGGGTCATAGACCCTCTTTTGGGAGAAGACTGAGCCAAAGTAGGAATTGAGCACCTCTGCCTTTTCTTTGTCCTCTGTTATCATTTTGCCATCCTTATTTAATAGCTGAACAACCATTTCTTTCCTCTGCCTTTTACTATGCACGTAGCTGAAGAAAGCCTTTTTGTTGTTTTTAGCATCCCTCGCTAACCTCACCTCGTTCTCCGCTTTAGCCTTCCTGATGCCACCCCTGCAATTCTGTGCTACCTGCCTGTACTCTTCCTTTGTTACTTGGCCTTCTTTCCACTTCCTATATGTGTCCTTTTTTGTTTTCAGGTCATCCCTAAGCTTTTTGTGAAGCCACATTGGCTTCTTCTGTTGTCTTCCACCTTTTCTTCTTGTTGGAATTGTTTGTGATTGTGCCTTGAGAATTTCCTTTTTTAAAAGTTCCCACCCATCTTGGACTCCTTTTCTCGCTAGCATTGCTTGCCATGGGACCTTACTGATCATTGTTCTGAGTTTATTAAAATCAGCTTTCCTAAAATCCAGGGTACGCGTTTGAGTACACTCGGCTTTTGCTTCCCTTAGAACCAAGAACTCAAGTACAACATGGTCGCTTTCCCCCAGAGTTCCTGTAACTGCTACTTTATCCACTAAGTCGTCTCTGTTGGTTAGGATCAAGTCAAGGATAGCCGATCCTCTAGTTCCTTCCTCTACTTTCTGTAGGAGGAAGTTATCCGCCACACAAGTCAGGAATTTCCTGGAGGGGCCATGTTTTGCAGAATTTGTCTCCCAACAAATATCGGGGAAATTGAAGTCCCCCATTACTACTACATCATGCTTCCTTAAAACATTGGCTATTTGCTTTTCAAAAGTTTCATCCTTGTCTTCTCCTTGATTGGGTGGCCGGTAGTAGACTCCGACCACCAGGTTCCTTTTATTCTTTGCTCCATTTATTTCAACCCAGATGCTCTCGATGGGGCTACCAAGCTCCTCCTCCTGTATTTCTGTGCAGAGATATGTATTTTTCACATACAGTGCAACCCCGCCTCCCTTTCTGTTCCTCCTGTTCTTTTTGAACAAGTTATATCCTTCAACTGCTGTATTCCAGTCATGAGAGTCATCCCACCAAGTCTCAGTTATACCTATCAAGTCATAATTTCCCTCCTGTATTAAGAGTTCAAGTTCGTTCTGTTTGTTTCCCATACTCTGGGCATTAGTATATAGACATCGAAGACCATGTGCTTCATAGTCTGGCTTTCTTCCTACATGTGTCTGAAGACTATTATTGGGCACTATCAGCGCTGTTCTCTCCATTGCAGTGCATGCGCCTACGTCCATTGTTACCCCCAACATTACATCTCCCTTCCCCGTAGGATTCAGTTTAAAGCCCTCCTGATGAAGTTCTTCATGCTGTGGCCAAACACATTCTTCCCAGCCTTTGTGAGGTGCAACCCACCCCTAGCCAACAGCCCATCTTCCAGGAAGTATAGCCCGTGGTCCCAGAATCCAAATATCTCTCGTCGGCACCACCTTCGTAGCCAGTCATTCACACGGAGTATTTTTCGTTCCCTTTCTATCCCTCTTCTAACTACTGGAAGGATGGATGAGAAAACTATCTGGGCCCCAAAGTTCTTGAGTTTCCTTCCCAAAGCTTCAAAGTCTGACGTGATCTCTTCGTAGCTCCGCTTGGCGGTATCATTTGTTCCCACATGGATGAGAAGAAAGGGATACCTGTCAGTGGGCTTTATGAGTGCAGGCAACCTTTCAGTCACGTCTCTAATCTGTCCTCCCGGGAGACAACATACCTGGCGAGTCCACGGGTCTTCGCGACATACTTGGGTCTCGATCCCACGCAGCAAGGAGTCTCCCACTACTACCACTCTTCTCTTCTTCTTCTTGTAGGCCTGGGTTTCATCGCCTCTGTTTGACTGACCTTTAGCCTCTTGCTCACTCTCATGCAGGTTCCCCTGTGATTCTTCCTCTGCAGGCTGTCCTCCAGTCTCATCTGCAAGTACCTGGAATCGGTTCCACAGCTCCACCGCTTCCACTGGTGCAGAGTGGCGTCTAGTTCTTCTTCTCCTAACTGTCACTGTTTTCCAAGGAGTATCCTCTACTCCATTTTTCTTCACCTCAGCATTTCCCACTGCCTCATCTTGCTGTTGCTCTTCAAGCTTCTGGTCTGCCCTTTGCTGCTGTAGTTCCCCCATTCTGTCCAAGAACTCTTCGTGTTCTCTTATTCCGTGGAGGGTTGACAGTCGCCGCTCCAGTCCACTTACTTTTTCCTCCAGCAGCGTGATCAACTTGCAGTTGTTGCAGGTGTAGGCCAAGTTGTTCTCAGGCAAGAAAACAAACATTGCACACACCTTGCAGGTCACCACCACTGGAGAGTCTTGTCCTTCCATAGCCTCTTTTCCCTTTTTGTGTCTAGCTTTGTGATTGTTCTAGACTAGCCTGTGCCTGCTCCTCTACTCAGGAGAGGTTAAAAGCAGAGTCCCACTGGTGTGGAAGTGTGTGTTACAAGACAAATAAATGAAAAAAAGTTAGTAAAAAAATAATAATAATAATAATAAAAAATGTTAGGGGCCTCCCCCTTGACCTCCCCTGCCGAACTCCCCTGGCCAACTCCTGTTTGCTCCCCCTGTGCACTCGCTCTGGTTGCTCACTCTCTGGGTGCTTGCTTGCTTGCTTCTGTGGTCCCTGGACCAGCTGGAGCAGCTTGCTCTGCTCTGCTCTGCTCAGCTGGGAGGCGGGAAACAGACTGAATCTTCCCGCCCAGTCAGCTGCTGGGAGTACTCAGGCCACACCCCTCCAATTCAGTTGGAGCTCTCAGAAGCTCCTGGTGAGCTCACAGCCAGTCAGAAGGATAAAGGGCAGCGCCCTGGGCTTCCTGCAACCTACTTACCTCTTAGCCTCTGTCTCCTTTGTCTCCTTTGTCTCTTCAACCACTGCAACTCCCCTGGCCAACTCCTGTTTGCTCCCCCTGTCCGCTCGCTCTGGTTGCTCGCTCTCTGGGAGCTTGCCTGCTTCTGTAGTCCCTGGACCAGCTGGAGCAGCTTGCTCTGCTCTGCTCTGCTCAGCTGGGAGGCGGGAAACAGACTTGGAGGAAGGTGTCTTCTGTTTTTCCTGAATAATTACTTCATTCATAGTAATGATTGTAACCAATTAAAAACACTGTTTAATTTGTTTTACCAATTATAATGTCCCTGTCTCATTGTAAATAAGACATACATTATTTCAGCTCAATCCTATGCATTACTCAGAAGTAAATCCCACTGTAGTCAGTGAAACTTACTCTCAAGCAAGCTGCATATATAAAATTGCAGCTCTATTTTAGTATTCGTTTGCTCGGTGTGTCTAGGGTTCAATGCCACCATTTTAAAGTATGTTTATTTTCTCTTGAGAAATAATGCTTTTAACAAATGATCCTCATCTTGCGCACACACCCCCTACTAGTTTTCAGCTATTTAAAATGGTATGTTCATTTCAAGAAAACAACTAAATGATTTTATATATTCAATTTATGCCCCACCTTCCCACCAAGAAAATGGCATTCAAAGGAACATTATTAATGAATATCATCCAAGAAATGCAAAAAAAAGTTTAAAAGTATATATACAAGAATCTTTAGTATCTATGGGTTGTATTCAGATTTAGTTATACTTAGAGTTGAGCCACTGGGTCTACTCTACCCTATGTAGGTGAAACTGGACAAGAAAGATGAAAGATAACAACAGAGAGAGAGATGAATGGTAGAATGCACAACCCTATACTAATATGGAACACACCAGGGCCTGCTGTAACAAAGCAGACTGAGGTGCCTACATCATGCGACAGAGCAGGGGGAGTAGTGAATTGCACCACTCCCCACAGCCCTTGCCAGAAGGACCCACCGCTGCCCCATCACCTCCAGTGGGTGATCTGGAAAACCCCGCCAGCTGCTTTTCCACTGTGGCATTTGTTGCAGTGAGGCAGCGGCTAGCAGGGCTCTCTGAAGCAGTCGCCTGCCCTCTGTTTCCCTCACGCTGTGCACCCTTCCCCTTAGCTTTGCTGCCACCATGGCTGGAAGAAACAGCCACGGGGCTCCAGGCAGCCAAGCTCTCTCAAGAGCCCCACAACCAACAGACCTGATGCAGGTAATGGGAAGGGGATTGTGGTTTTAATGTTAATTGTGGTTTTAATGTTCTATATATTTTAAATTGTTTTATTGTGTGTTGTTTGGTTTTAATTTTTGTGAACCGCCCAGAGAGCTTCGGCTATTGGGCGGTATAGAAATGAAATGAAATAAATAAATAAAGGGGAGTGCAAGGCAGCAATGTCAGGGGAAGGGGTAGTGACATGTGTTCTCTTTTGCCTCAGGTGGCGGGAGACCAGAACACACACCTCTTCCAGTGACCACACTGGCAACCCACCCCAGAAAGCTCCTGATGAAGATTTCTATGTAGCTCTCTTCCTGCTCCACCTGAGGCGTTGACCCACGGACTACTAACCAATGTCTGTCAAAAGCTAAAGAAACTTCAGCATTGACAACAGGAGCACTGTGCTAGGAAGGCTGTTTTTGCCACCCCGACGAGAGGGGGGGGAAATGCGTAGATGCAAACAAGTACAGACTGGGTACAGGCCACTGTTATAGCAAAGAGGGTTGAGCCATATTGCTACACCGTGGAGACCCCCACGTGAAACATAAAAGGGCAGAAACAAGAAACGTTTCAGAAAGATTCATTCCTCACTACCAAAAGAATTTGTTTTTGTGCCCAAAGAGTCAGCTACAGTACAAATCTCAGAACTGATTCCAGGCCAGCAGGAACTGGAGATGCGCCTCACCTCCAGCATTGCACCAGCGCCCACAGAGACCCTTGCTGAAAGCATGGAGACCAAGAGGGGGCGTGTGAGTGGAGTTGCCTGTTTAAGTTAAAGGCTATGTCATGAGTTGGCAGTAAAGGCTAGCTCAGCCTTACCCAACCTGGGTCCCTCCAGATGTTATGGGCTACAAGACCCATCAGTCCCAGCCAGCATGGCCAATGATGGGAGTTGTAGGCCAAAGAGGGACCCAGATTGGGGAAGCCTAGGATGAACCCTGGTGAAGAGCCAAGTGCTAGGATCTCTGGCTTCACAGTTCTATAGTGTTCCTAGTTGTAGCTGCTGTGTTCAACTTTGGATTATGTTCAGCGTATACTCCCAAGGTAAAGAAGGGGGATGCTGTATACTGGATATAGGTTAAGGAGCCTGTAATGGACCAGTCCTCGCCTGCCCCCCCCCCCGATTTGTGCCTGGTGTGGTCTAGGGTGTGGCTGTCCTTTCTTCCATCTGTGTGTGCATGTTGGGAGTGAATGCAGTGGAAGCTGATGGCTCTGATGTCAGCGGGGCAGTGCACCCACTCCAGGTTTCAGCCAGAACCAGTCAGAACTCTAAAGGAGCTATCCAAGGTATGCAGCACCTTGGATAGCTCCTTTAGAGTTCTGACTAGTTCTGACTGAAACCTGGAGTGGGTACACTGCCCCGCTGATATTGGAGCCACCAGCCACCACTGAGCAAATGTAACTATGTTACAATTATACACGGAGTGAGCGTATTTATGTCTCCATGTGTCGTTCCTAATTAAAAAAAAGAAGTGAGATTGATCAACCTGCCTGTCTCTGCTCACTGGTAATGTGAGAGCAGAATCTATCAGGGCATGGAAGCCTGAGTACTCTACCCCTGGCACACACTGGCAAAGAGTAAATATTATAGACACCCACCACAGCAACACAGAAGCCCCCCACACACACACCTGTTTTATCCATTCAGCCAACAACATGGAAAAGTGTCCCACATATAGAACTCCCTTCTTCTGGAAACTCACCAAAGTCTTAGGTCTGAAAAATTTCTAGCAATTTCGCAAGACTGGGCTGGCTTTTGGTAGCTAGGGATAATCTGACCATTGCATCCTTTTATTTAATTTGATAGAATAATGAAATAATGAAATTAATTTACGGGGTTGACGTATTTTACTGATCATTGTTTTTAGCTGTTCTAAACTGTATTACATTGTTGTATGTTTTAATTTTATTGTAAGCTGTCCTGAGTTTTTGTTTTTGTTTTTTTGAAAGGCGTCTAAGGGTGCAATCCTGTGCATGTTTAGACAGAAAAAAGTCCTACAATTCTCAGCATGCCTCACCCAGCTGGCTGGGGAATGCTGGGAGTTGTAGGACTTTTTTTCTATCTAAACATGCACAGGATTGTGCCCTAAGAAATTTAATAAAAATATGTAGTACTTTCTCCTATTGGTTTCATTTGTGGTTGCTGTTAAAAGATTGCTTCCTGTTCCAAGTCTTAGGGTTCTTGCTTATGCTGTGAACCGGACACGACTGAACGACTGAACAACAACAACAACATAAGACTGCTGCATTCAGATGTTCCCCGAGAAGGGTGACGTGAATTGAGCTTTGCACATCGAAAGTAGAGAATTGGTCATGCATTTCAGAGCTGTCCTATTAACTGTATGTTTGGAGTGGGGTGGCCTGGGGAGATAATATCATGTTGCTCAGTGCCTTTAGTAATTGTATTGGGAAATAGATTTTTAAAAATAATAATGTGGGTGGAAGTTATATACTTAAGCCAATGCTCACATATTCTTCCTGGCATTCCTAGGAGGTCGTTCAAGGAGTAGCTGATTCTCACAGCACAGATGCTCCCTGCGGGACATAAAGACTGTCCAAATTGAGCAAGACAGCAGGTTCTCATTTTTCAGCTCATGTCCATTCCTTCTCTCTGCTTCTTTCCTGCATTGCCAGCAATGTACCTGGCAACCTATCTCCTACTCTTTCTGCATTTCATTCTTCTTTGTGCTCTGAAATACTCCTACTTGGGAAGAAATGCAGACTCGCTAAGCTATTTCAAGCTCCCTATTATGCTAATAATAGGGTGCTCCCATCTATTATTTTACTCCCTTATCTCTCTCTAAAGATGCCAGTGGCCAAAAATTCCATCACATATTAGCATGACCAAGGCACAAAACCTAGCCAGTGCCCAAGCATCATTATCCTAGACCCAGCACAAACTTGTAACATGGCTTTTCCCATTCACCCTCCCCCCTCCCCACATGAAAGGTCTTGTCTGTTTTGAAAAACTGGAGGATTAATCAGTGTCCTTTAGCTTTTCTGGGGCCCTTTGTTTAAGCTCCTTACTAGGCATAGGCAAATCTGTCAAGCTCGATTTTGCTCAGGTTCTCATTTTTCCACTGCTGAATTCATTGCATCCCATTTCCACATTGAAATGCATTTATTTGTAGTCTGTACAAACATTCGTCCATATTTTTGTGTCTATATGTTTCAAAATATATGCATTTTTGCAAGCAATTTTCCCATTGAATAAAATATTTTTGCACATCTTTTTCAAATATACACATTTTGTACTCACTGTTTCAAATGTAAGCATTTTGTGTATTCATATGTTCTTTGTATGCATGGGGTTGTTGTGTGTGCGCACGTGTGTGTGCGAACAGCATCAGATATTTAAGGAAAATACGGATTCTGACATCTAATTGTATTCAAGTTCAGAAAGTGCAAAACTGATACCTTCATATTGAAATGAGAACCATACAGATTTCTCACCCAACCCTACTCCTTATGTTTCTGGATGTCTGATTTGTCTTTGCAGCAAGACATGGCAGTATGGCATGCATGTATACTATTTATGTACGAGTGATAAAGGCCCTTTAGACAATGCACCTGAGAGTGAGTCCCAGTTCTTTTGTGCACTCTAGAGACCAGAGGCTAACCCATTTACTCACGCATGTTCTGAGCCCGTAAATCCTATTGGCAGCACAAGCCCCTGCTGTTCCTCGGATCTCAACGTTCCTGATTATTATGGCGCTTGCCTCTCCCTCCTGCAGCCAATCTGCTGCCACAGCCTGTTGGCTCCTCCTCCCCCTGTGCACAGCATCTGCCAGCAGGAATGAAGGCTGTTTGCTGGACGCGTCTGATCTTGTCTGATCTCGGAAGCTAAGCAGGGTCAGCCCTGGTTAGTGCTTGGATGGGAGACTGCCTGGGAATCAGGCTTCCTGCATTCAGCAGGTGGTTGGACTTGATGGTCTTGTAGGCCCCTTCCAATCCTATGATTCTATGATTTACTAATTTAACTCTGGGACTTGTAGTTCATGAGAGTACATGTCACATAGGGAAGTCTCTCTCTCTCTCTTTCTCTCTCTCTCTCTTTCTCTCTCTCTCTCTCCCCCCCTCTTCAGACGCTTGGAGGGAGCTGGGGATGTGCGCTCTGCCTCCCTCACCCCTCAACTCCCAATCTCCTTGTGTGGATGAGGAAGGTCTGCAAGGGCCGTGTAAGCGCATTTGGCTGGATGTGCTTGCACTGCTCCACGCGACCAAGAATTCTGGCATATCAGGGTTCTCAATTGAGAGGGCTCTGTGACCACTTTTGGCCAAATGTGATTACAGCGCCCTTTGCAGTGCCCTCCCCATCAACATTGGGGGGGGCAAGAGTGGAGGTGTGGAGAGCATGCATCCCCAGTTCCAATGGCTACTAATCCTGATGCCTCTATGCTACCTCCAGTATCAGAGGCAGTATGTCTAATTACACCAGGTGCTGGAGAATGTGGGCAGGAGGGCGCTGTTGCACTCATGCCCTGCTTGTGGGTTTCCTGTGGGCAGCTGGTTGGCCACTGTATGAACAGAATGCTGGACTAGATAGACCCTTGGTCTGATCTTATGCTCTTATGTTCCTTCCACATTTACAGAAATACCCTCTTTGGCTACTGACTCTCATATCACACATTTCCTGTACAAATTCTTTCTCTCTCTCTCTCTCTCTCTCTCTCACACACACACACACACACATGCACGCACAGAGTGTCATTTTATTAGTATTGTAATTTGAACTAGAGAGATATGTGACATCCTTTCCACTTCGATTTCTGGGAGAGGGAGTAGAGAGGACAGCCAGAGGAAATTTGGAGGGGGGACAGGGCCCCCACAGGGGGACAAATGCACCTCCCTGGGTTTCAAGTTGTGCACCCCTGGTCTATATCATCAAATTTTGCTTTTTTATTTCCCTGCTGATTTTATTCTCTCATTATAACAAATTTTCTCTAACACAACACCAGAAACACTTGAGCTAATATTAGGAATGAGGCATGATAGAACCATGTACTTACTGTGTGATTTGGGATTTCAGGATTTATAACCACCTCCCAGCTCACATATTTCACATGACAGAAGCTAATTAAAGGGCATATAATGGGGCACTGCCAAGTTATAGTGAGCTGCAATTACCCCCTTTAAGAACACTGCTTAGCTAGTTATTTTAGCTATATAGGAAAAGGTGAGCTCTCTGTTGCCTTATAGTCTGGAATCTATCATTACCTATTTATTTAAACCAATAATGACCTGTCAAGTTCAGTGAGGATGTGATGTTAAGATAATGTGGCTGTACATAAACTTTGTTCAGGTCTTAAGTGAAAATGTAGATAAGCTGAAAGAATGAGGGCAAAACTTTTCTAACTCAGTCCACAAAAGGTACAAAGTTCTCCATTAAAGAAAATGCCTGGTGCACCACGACTTTGCTTTTTTGGAATTAACATCTTGGAGTTCTAAGCATGCCCACTTGAAGAAAAGCTAGAGAGTACCAATGGATGGCATATGCGACAGACTCAGTGGAGGATGGTGATTCTGATGTCAGTGAGTTGGTGAATACCTCTGGGTTTCAGTCGGAACTAGTCAAAACTGCCAACCAGCTCCAGACACTCTTGGATGAGACCGATTATCTAGATCCATTTCAGTCGGGGTTCAGGCCAGGTTTTGGCACGGAAACAGCCTTGGTCGCCCTGTATGATGACCTATGTTGGGAGAGAGACAGGGAGAGTGTGACCTTGTTGATTCTCCTTGATCTCTTGGTGGCTTTCGATACCATTGACCATAGTATCCTTCTGGGACGATTGTCTGAGCTGGGAGTGGGAGGCACTGCATTGCAGTGGTTTCACTCCTACTTGGATGATCGGATCCAAAAGGTTGTTCTTGGGGAATATTGCTTGGCCCCATGGATTCTCCAGTATGGGGTTTCACAGGGGTCAGTTCTGTCCCCCATGCTATTTAACATCTACATGAAACCATTGAGTGCTGTCATCCAGAGTTTTGGAGCACGTTGTCAACAGTATGCTGATGACACACAGCTCTATTTCTCCTTTTCATCTTCTTCAGGTGAGGCTGTGGATGCACTAAATTGGTGCCTGGCTGTGACAATGGATGGGATGAGGGCTAATACACTGAAACTCAATCCAGACAAGACTGAGATGCTGTTGGTGAGTGGTTCTTCTGGCTGTATGGAGAGTGCTCAACCTGTTCTGGATGGGGTTGCACTCCCCCTGAAGGAGCAGGTTCGTAGCTTGGGGGTTCTCCTTGAGCCATCTTTGTCACTTGAGGCTCAGGTGGCCTCAGTGGCATGGAGTGCCTTCTACCAACTTTGGTTGGTGGCCCAGCTACGCCCCTATCTGGACAAGGATACCCTGGCTTCAGTTGTCTATGCTATGCTCTGGTAATCTCCAAGTTCGATTACTGCAATGCATTCTATGTGGGGCTACCTTTGAAGACAGTTCAGAAGCTGCAGCTCGGACAAAATGTGGCAGCCAGATTGATAATGGGGACCAGAAGTTCTGAACATATAAGACCAACTCTGGCCCACTTGCATTGGCTGCCTATATGTTTCCAAGCCTGATTCAAGGAGCTGGTTTTAACCTATAAAGCCTTACACAGCTTGGGACCACAATACCTGATGGAGTGCCTCTCCCAATATGAACCTACCTGTATACTACGCTCAACATCTAAGGCCCTCCTCCGGCTGCCTACACTGACGGAAGCTTGGAAGATGGCAACAACGGAGAGGGCCTTCTCGGTGGTGGCCCCCAAATTGATCTCCCTGATGCGATCCACCTGGCGCCAACGTTGTTATCTTTTTGGCACCAGGTTAAGACCTTTCTCTTCTCCCAGGGATTCAGCAGCATATGATAAATTTTAATAAATCCTGGAATGTCTTATGGTTATAGTTGTTTGCTTTTGAGATTGTTTGTTTGAAGTTGTTTTAGATATATGTTTCTTTTGTGTATATCGTCTGTTCATGTTTTTCTTTTATGTAAATGGTTTTTAATCTCTGTATATTGTAATTTTAATGTTTTTAATCTTTGTAAACTGCCCAGACAGCTTTAGCTATTGGGCGGTATAGAAATATAAATAATGATGATGATGATGGAGCTATCCAAGGTGCTTCACACTCTGTTTTTAGCACTCTATGGTGATGACTATAGTAGAGCTTGTACATAGCTGAGTTTAAGGTTCACCCACATACCTGAGTGCCTCCTCTGTGTGTGTGTGTGTGTGTGTGTGTGTGTGTGTAGTTTGGTTATTCCAGCCCTCCAGATGTTTTGGACTATAATTCCCAGAATTCTTGACCGAACTATGCTTGCATTGGAGCCGATGGGAGTCGAAGTCCTAAACATCTGGAGGGCACCAAGTTGTGGAAGGGTGGATTATGCTAAAAAACGTGTGTGTGTGTGTGTGTGTGTGTTTACTTTGGTATATGAGTGGATAAACAGAGATGGTCTGGACCTCTTGAGGCATCACTAATGAGAATTTAGCTGGTTGCACTACTAGAACATAAGAAGAGCCACGCTGGATCAGACCAAGGGTCCATCTAGTCCAGCTTTCTGTTCACACAGTGGCCAACCAGCTTCCCAGAGGAAAATCAAAAGCAGGACATGAGTGCAAGAGCACCCTCCTGCTCAAGTTCCCCAGCAACTGGTGTTCACTACCTCTGGTACTGGAGGAAGCATATAGCCATCAGAACTAGTAGCCATTGATAGCCTTCTCCTCCATGAACTCGTCCAATCCTATTTAGTCCAGTTACTAAATACATTATTGTTGGGGGTGGGAGAGGGAGGCGAGCATGACTGAGAGAATGGTCTTGTATTTTAGAACCTTAATAAAATTTGTTTTAAAAGTTTTAAAAAGTTAAAAAAAGGGAGCATGTTAGATACTGCCTCTCAGCTGATCCCGGGATCCCAGAAGCATCTTCAACTACCAAATCCCATCTAGCTCACTTCAGTCCCTTTGGCATTGGGGTAGAGAGAGAGAATCAGCTTTGGATCAAGAATCTGAATTTGAATCAGGAATCTAGGATACTTTGTTAGGACGCAATCCTATGCATGATTAGATGGGGGGAAAGTCCTGTTTTTCTATCTAAACATGCATAGGATTGTCCCCTTTCTTTGATACCCAGTTTTATAAATCCCTATGGGAGTTTCCATCCAGCCTTTCAAAAATGTCACAAGGTGCTGGTTCCAGAGTATTTAACAGCAGCTAGGGTAGCAGCACTGCCATGCTTCAACAACAACAAAACCCCACTCTCCATGATTTATGCAAGCTCCAGCTTTTGCATAATTCAGTATTTTTTAAAAAATGTTATTCTCTTTCCTTTCCTCCAGGAAAAAACCTTCTGCAGCTGAATAAAAACTGAATCAGAAATAATAATTGATATTCTAGGGTGTTGGGGTGTGTGTGTGTGTTTCCTCTTAAAAAAAGCTTTCCTCTGTTGAAAAGTAAAGATGTAGAATAGCAAATCCATTAGTTGAGAAATGTTTAAGGCTGCAGGGCTTGGCCACACTCTTCACCTTCTTGCTACATTCCAATATCATGTTCTAGAGACTGTTAATTCCAATAATTGAAACACTAAGTAATTCAGTTGCTGGAGTCCAGCAGAATGGGCATCAACGGCAAATCAAATTTCCCTTTCCCCCTGCAGCTCCCCCCTCCATGCATCCCCAAATCTGGTTGGGAGGGTTGGGGAACCTTCCTTAGCAGATTTGGGGGGGGGATCAGAGGGGCTTTAGGGGGGAGGGGGAGGAAAACTTCCATGGAACAAGCAGACATCCACTCACATAATCTTGGATTTTCCCTATGCTCCTGTACCTGGGCCATTCATTTCAGCCATTTCCAAGGCCGGCCCTGCCATTAGGCATAGCAGGTGGCAGATGGTATTGGGGGAAAGGAGTGTTGGGGGATAGAGCCATGTAAGCCATGTAGCTTGCCCTGTGCCCTTTAAGCTAGTCTGCTGTCCTCAGGGGGGCACTGTGCATCTCTAGCGTCAAAATACGATCCAACTGCCTGTCCAATCAGCTTCTTTGCATGAAAAGAGGCAACCCCATCAGGCAGCAAATTGTCTTTGGCCAACCCTGACAATTCCTTACTCAAAGGAAAATGTACACCCTGATTTGACATGTGAAAGATGTGACATGGTTATGATAAATCCCGAAATCTGAGATCACGTGATTTGGTAACTTTTCTTTAAACAGGTTTACCTTTATAAAACCATGCACAAAATGCCTGCCATGGTGATGCATGAGAGGACTTGTACACTGCCAGGAGACACAGGGAATGGGACAACCCACTGGAACTCCTTGCCAATGAGGGCTGGTCCACCCACACTCCTAAATGGAAGGCAGGATTTGCTCACGGCAAGAGTGTCCCAAAGTGAAGCGCGTTAATATCATTCATTTCCATGAAGGGGAATGAAGGGGTGCACTCAGGATACCACTGGGAGGGGGTTAAACCAGCTCCCTTCTCCTGGTTACCCCTAAGCCTGCTCCTAACTGCCTTCTGAGTTCTGTTTCTTGGTCATACATCAGGGTGACAGAAGTAGTAATGGGTGAACTCTCCATGGTTCTGAATGTGGCTTAGCAAACCAAACTAGTTAAAAAATAAGAATTGGAGAATAGCCCCGTTGTCTTCAACCCAATTTGAAAATTCAGCCCATGGTGCAATAGCAACATCCCAGGTGCCAGCTGTCCTGGGAAATGTACTTTTTCCAAGCTGCCTGAGTCCTTACTATGAGTGTTTGGTGCTCTGGAAACTGTATGGCCAAGGACTCTCTGCACCTGGAACACTGCCAAGCATGAAATGTTCTTATTTCAACACAAGAAATACAAGACAAGTCATTATTACATTTGGAGCCATCACTAGATAGAATCTTGAGAGCTGGCTTTTATATTATACTGTTGTTGTAGTTTACTCAGTCAGTCGCTTCTGACTCTTCGTGACTTCATGGACCAGCCCACACCAGAGCTTCCTGTTGGCCATCACCACCCCCAGCTCCCCCAAGGTCGAGTCCATTTGAAAAGTTAATATCATCCATCCAGAATATCATCCATCCATGTTGCCCTTGGTCGGCCCCTCTTCCTTTTGCCTTCCACTTCCCTAGCATCCGCATCTTCTCCAGGGTATCCTGTCTTCTCATGATGTGGCCAAAGTACTTCAGTTTTGTCTTTAATATCATTACCTCAAGTGAGCAGTCTGGCTTTATTTCCTGGAGTATGGACTGCTTTGATCTTCTGAGTGTCCAAGGCACTCTCAGAATTTTCCTCCAGCACCACAGTTCAAAAGCATCTATCTTCCTTCGCTCAGCCTTCCTTATGGTCCAGCTCTCGCAGCCATAGGTTACTATGGGGAATACCATTGCTTTAACTATGTGGACCTTTGTTGTCAGTGTGATGTCTCTGCTCTTCACTATTTTATCAAGATTTGTCATTGCTCTCCTCCCAAGAAGTAAATGTCTTCTGATTTCCTGGCTGCAGTCAGCGTCTTTGCACCTAGAAATACAAAGTCTGTCACTGCCTCCATGTTTTCTCCCTCTATTTGCCAGTTATCAATCAAGCTGGTTGCCATAATCTTGGTTTTTTTGAGGTTTAACTGCAACCCAGCTTTTGCACTTTCATCTTTCACCTTCGTCATGAGGCTCCTCAGCTCCTCCTCACTTTCAGCCATCAAAGTGGTATCATCTGCATATCGGAGATTGTTAATGTTTCCTCCAGCGATTTTAACTCCAGCCTTGGCTTCATCAAGCCCAGCATGTTACATGATGTGTTCTGCATACAGGTTGAATAGGTAGGGTGAGAGTATACAACCCTGCTGTACTCTTTTCCCAATCTTAAACCAGTCCGTTGTTCCGTGGTCTGTTCTTACCATTGCTACTTGGTCGTTATACAGATTCCTTAGGAGGCAGACAAGATCACTTGGTATCCCCATACCACCAAGAACTTGCCACAATTTGTTATGATCCACACAGTCAAAGGCTTTAGAATAGTAAATAAAACAGAAATAGATGTTTTTCTGAAACTCCCTGGCTTTCTCCATTATCCAGCGGATATTGGCAATTTGGTCTCTAGTTCCTCTGCCTTTTCTAAACCCAGCTTGTACATCTGGCAGTTCTCATTCCATGAATTGCTGGAGTCTACCTCGCAGGTTCTTGAGCATTACTTTACAACCTAGGCACCTCTAGGAAGCTCTCCCTGCTGTTGCTGTGAAATATGTGCCACTGTTGGATAGTTTGAACTTTCTTTGGTGCTTCCTTTTTTTGGTATGGGGATATAAGTAGATTTTTTCCAATCTGGTGGCCATTCTTGTGTTTTCCAAATTTGCTGGCATATGGCATGCATCACCTTGATAGCATCATCTTGCAAGATTTTAAACAGTTCAGCTGGGATGCCGTCGTCTCCTGCTGCCTTGTTATTAGCAATGCTTTTTAAGGCCCATTCAACCTCACTCTTCAGGATGTCTGTCTCTAGCTCACTGGCCACACCGTCAAATCTATCCCCGATATTATTATCCTTCTTATACAGATCTTCCGTATATTCTTGCCACCTTTTCTAGATCTCTTCTGCTTCTGTTAGGTCCTTCCCATCTTGGTTTTTGATCATACCCATTTTTGCCTGGAATTTACCTCCGATGTTTCTAATTTTCTGGAAGAAGTCTCTTGTCCTTCCTATTCTATTAGCTTCTTCTGCTTCCGCACATGGCTTGTTTAAAAATAATTCCTGATCTCTTCTGGCTAACCTCTGGAATTTTGCATTTAATTGGGCATATCTCCCCCTATCACTGTTGCCTTTTACTTTCCTTCTTTCTTGGGTTACTTCCAGTGTCTCAGCAGACAGCCATCTTGCCTTCTTGGTTTTCTTTTTCTTTGGGACGTTTTTTGTTGCCGCCTCCTGAACAATGTTGTGAACTTCTGTCCATAGTTCTTCCAGGACCCTATCTACTAAATCTAGTCCCTTAAATCTATTCTTCACCTCCACTGCATCTTCATGAGGAATATTAGTGAGCTCATATCTAACTGATCTGTGGGTCTTCCCTATTCTCTTTAGTCTGATTCTAAATTGAAACTGATTCTTAAATAAGAAGTTTGTGATCAGCTCCAGGTCTTGTTTTTACGGACCGCATAGATGTCTGCCACCTTTGGCTACAAAGGATGTAGTCAATCTGATTTCGGTGTCGACCATCTGGTGAAGTCCATATATAAAGTTGTCTCTTAGGTTGTTGGAAGGGAGTGTTTGTTATGCACAGTGAGTTGTCTTGGCAAAATTCTATCAGCCTATGACCCGCTTCATTTTGTTCTCCCAGACCATGCTTGCCTGTAATTCCAGGTGTCGTTTGACAATCCACCTTAGCATTCCAGTCTCCTGTTATGAAAATAACATCTCTTTTTGGCATGTTATCCAGTAGGTGCTGCAGATCCTCACAGAACTGATCTATGTCCGCTTCTTCAGCATTTGTGGTTGGAGTGTATATTTGGATCACTGTGATGTTAAATGGCTTACCCTGAATTCGAATTGAGATCATTCTATCATTTTTTGGATTGTATCCAAGCACTGTTTTAGCCACTTTATTATTAATTATGAAGGCTACTCCATTTCTTCTGTGGCCCTCTTATCCACAGTAGTAGATCTGGTGGTCATCTGATGTGAAGTGGCCCTTTCCAGTCCATTTCAGTTCACTGACACCCAAAATGTCTATATTTAATCTTGACATCTCCTCAATAACCACATCCAATTTGCCCTGGCTCATAGATCTTACATTCCAGGTTCCTATGGTGTGTTGATATTTAGAACATGGGATTCGTCATTCACCACCAGAACCGTCGGCTGCTAGCCGTCCTTTCGGCTTTAAGCTAGCTGCGTCATCACATCTGGGGCTAGTTGAACTTATCCTCTGTTCCTCCCCAGTAGCATTTTGACCATCTTCCAACCTGGGAGTCCCTTCTTCCGATGGTATACCGACATATCTCTGGTTGTACTGATCCATTTAGTTTTCATGGCAAGAATACTGGGGTGGGTTGCCATTTCCTTCCCCAGGGATCATATTTAGTCTGACCTCTCTGCCATGACCTTCCCGTCTTGGGTATCCCTTCACTGTTTAGCTCATGATATCATTGAGGTGCTCAAGCTCCAGCACCATGACAAGTTAACGATCTCCTTTGCTGGAGTTATATTATACTAGCTGTCATGAATAGATCATCCTCCCCCTTCACAATCAACACCACAGAGAATCAAAGCTTTAGGCTATTACAACTTTACTTTTCTAAAGACTAGCCTTTCTACAAATGCAGATTCAAGGATGCTCTCAGACTGCCTCAGGCTCTGAATGACTAATCTGTGATCTCCAAACAGAGAAGATGAACCAGAGGGTAGGGAAGTTGCCAACAGTTTGACTGTGAACTTCACAGCCAAACTTGCCTCGTAGTGATGCCCCGCCCTTAGAACAGCTCCCTCCTGTGTTGGCTTCTACAAGTGGCTACCCTGGCAGAGCATCTGAGCCCTATCCCAAAATTTTCCTGCTTTACCTTGCAACGCACTCTAGCAGCTCTCAAATCATACCCCTCTTCCTCCTCAGAAACTTGAGTTCTCATGGTGGAGGGAGGAGGCAATGACTCAGCCTGGGCCATCTGTTTGTCAAGGTCTTGGGTGGAATCTCTCCTGGCTCCTTGGGGCTCTGGGGAAAGTTCCTCTCCTGGGCTCTGATCTAGGTGTTCTAACTCAGATTCAGAATTGGAGCTGTCAGACATCTCAAGGGGCTTGGACTCATCCCTGACACTAGTGAACAACAGATGAACACTAGCAAATGGAAATGCTTTGCACGGGTTAGAACAGGCTTTAGTTGATGCAGCAAAGCATTCAAGGAAAGTTATACGGCTCTCAAAGTTGGACACATTGTGCTCGCCCCATCTGAGTGAAGCCACACCTGCTGGCATCTATAGGCACAGTCCCTGCCATGGTGTAACCCTAAAGCTCCTTGAGGGAGCAGTCTGTCGATTCAAATTCCCTGAGGAGGAGGCTGCCCTACAACAGGGAGGAGGAGGCAGCCATATAACTCCAGCCCTTGGACTACTCCCACAGCATCAAACTATCAACTGCAAAGCTATGTGTTGGTCTGCCACCAAGTCACTGAAGATGATATTGGAGGCTTCACGTACATTTAATTTAATTAATGTATTTTAAAAAACACACACAAGGTGCATGTCCCTAATGTCCCAATAGTATGCATGCTAAGTTTCAGGTGTCTAGGTTTCATGGTCTTGGCACTATGAGACAGACAGATGGACACACACACACATTCTCTTTTATCATTACACCAGCGTTTTCTAATTGGAAGGGTTGGGAATGTGAATTTCCTGGGACACTCAACAGATCTGCCCTACTCTCCAGGAAGAGACTCAGCTTCAGTGATGCAAGGCCTTGATGCATTCAAGATGAAGCTGGACAGCCATCTGGAAGGGATGCTTTGACTTGGATTCCTGCATTGAGCAGGGGGTTGGACTCGATGGTCTTATAGGCCCCTTCCAACCCTACAGTTCCACGATTCTATGCTTCTAAGGCACTACTTGTGTTATGTTAAGTCAATCCAACTGTTCAGATGCAATCCTAAACATCCAAATTTTGGAGTGAATGCCATTGACGTAAATATCATTCATACCCAAATAAACTTTTGTTTAGAGTCCAGGAATAATTGTGCACTACTTGTCTATTCCCCCTTCATGGATCACTGCCTTGTTGTGGCGAAGGGGCTTGCGCAACTCAGTGAAGCCATAAGCTATGTCATGCAGGGCCACCCAAGATGGACAGGTCATGGGAGAGAGTTCTGACAAAATGTGGTCCACTGGAGAAGGAAATGGCAACCCACTCCAGTATTCTTGCCAAGAAAACCCCATGGAACGTATCACAAGGCTAAAAGAGATGACGCCGGAAGATGAGCCCCTCAGGTCAGAAGGTGTCCAATATACTACTGGGGAAGAGCAGAGGGTATTTCCAAGTAGCACCAGAAACAGTGAAGTGGCTGGGCCAAACCCGAAAGGACACTCAGCTGTGGATGTGTCTGGTGGTGAAAAGAAAATCCGATGCTGTAAAGAACAATATTGTTTAGGAACCTGGAATGTCAGATCAATGAATCAAGCTAAGCTGGAGGTGGTCAAACATGAGATGGCAAGATTGAACATCGACATCTTGGGAATCAGCGAACTCAAATGGACAGGCATGGGCGAATTTAATTCAGGTGACCATTATATCTACTACTGTAGGCAAGAATCCCTTCGAAGAAATGGAGTCGCACTCATAGTCAACAAAAGGGTGGGAAAAGCAGTACTGGGGTACAATCTCAAAAATGACAGAATGATCTCAGTACGAATCCAAGGCAAACCATTCAACATCACAGTAATTCAAGTCTATGCCCCAACCACTGATGCTGAAGAAGCTGAGGTTGATCGGTTCTATGAAGACCTACAACACCTTCTAGAACTAACACCAAAAAAAGATGTCCTCTTCATCATAGGGGATTGGAATGCTAAAGTAGGAAGTCAAGAAATCACCGGGATAACAGGCAGGCATGGCCTTGGTGTACAAAATGAAGCAGGACAAAAGCTAATAGAGTTTTGCCAAGAGAACACGCTGATCATAGCAAACACTCTTTTCCAACAGCACAAGAGATGACTCTACACATGGACATCACCAGATGGTCAATATCAAAATCAGATTGATTATGTCCTTTGCAGCCAAAGATGGAGAAGCTCTATACAGTCAGTCAAAACAAGACCTGGAACTGACTGTGGCTCAGATCATGAGCTTCTTCTTGCAAAATTTCGGCTTAAATTGAAGAACGTCGGGAAAACCACTAAACCATTCAGGTATGACCTAAATCATATCCCTTATGAATATACAGAGAGGGTGAGGAATAGATTTAAGGGATTATACCTGATAGACAGGGTGCCTGAGGAACTATGGATGGAGGTCCGTAACATTGTTCAGGAGGCAGCAACTCAATCCATCCCAAAGAAAAAGAAAAGCAAGAAAGCCAAGTCGCTGTTTGAGGAGGCTTTACAAGTAGCTGATGAGAGAAGGGAAGTGAAAAGCAAGGGAGAAAGGGGAAGATATATCCAACTGAATGCAGAGTTCCAGAGAATAGCAAGGAGAGACAAGAAGGCCTTCTTCAATGAACAATGCAAAGAAATCGAGGAAAACAACAGAATGGGAAAGACTAGAGATCTCTTCAAGAAAATTGGAGATCTCAAGGGAACGTTTTGTGCAAAGACGGGCATGATAAAGGACAAAGAAGGCAGGGACCTAACAGAAGCAGATGAGATTAAGAAGAGGTGGAAAGAATACAAAGAAGAACTATACAGGAAAGATCTGAATGTCCCTGATAGCCATGATAGTGCGGTCACTGAACTTGAGCCAGACATCCTAGAGAGTGAAGTCAAGTGGGCCTTAGGAAGCATTAGTAACAACAAAGCTAGCGGAGATGACAGTATTCCAGCTGAGCTATTTAAAATCGTAAAAGATGATGCTGTTAAAGTGCTGCATTCAATATGCCAACAAATTTGGAACACTCACCAATGGCCGCAAGACTGGAAAAGGTCAGTTTACATTCCAATTCCAAAGAAGGGCAACGCCAAAGAGTGTTCAAACTACGTACAATTGCGCTCATTTCACATGCCAGCAAGGTTATGTTCAAAATCCTACAAGCTAGGCTTCAGCAGTATGTGAACTGAGAACTATTGGAAGTACAAGCTGGGTTTCGAAGAGGCAGAGGAACTAGAGATCAAATCGCCAACTTTCACTGGATCATGGAGAAAGCAAGAGAATTCCAGAAAAACATCTATTTCTGCTTTATTGACTATGCTAAAGCCTTTGATTGTGTGGATCACAACAAACTGTGGCAAATTCTTAAAGTGATGGGAGTACCAGACCACCTTACTTGTCTCCTGAGAAACATGTACGAGGGTCAAGAAGCAACAGTAAGAACCAGACATGGAACAACCGAGTGGTTCAAAATTGGGAAAGGAGTACGACAAGGCTGCATATTGTCGCCCTGCTTATTTAACTTATATGCAGAGTACATCATGAGAAACGCCAGGTTGGATGAATCAAAGGTCGGAATTAAGATTGCTGGGAGAATTATCAACAACCTCCAATATGCAGATGATACCACCCTAATGACAGAAAGCGAAGAGGATCTAAAGAGCCTCTTGTTGAGGGTGAAAGAGGAGAGTGCAAAAGCTGGTTTGAAACTCAACATTAAAAAAACTAAGATCATGGCATCTGGCCCCATCACTTCCTGGCATATAGAAGGGGAAGAAATGGAAGCAGTGACAGATTTTACTTTCTTGGGC
This sequence comes from Heloderma suspectum, assembly GCF_057233095.1. Lineage (NCBI taxonomy): Eukaryota > Metazoa > Chordata > Lepidosauria > Squamata > Helodermatidae > Heloderma > Heloderma suspectum. The sequence goes on along the minus strand of NC_139460.1, from coordinate 37,452,009 downwards.
TCCAAGATCACCGCAGGTGGTGACTGTAGCCATGAAATTAAAAGACGCTTGCTCCTTGGGAGGAAAGCTATGGCAAACCTAGACAGCATAGTAAGAAGCAGAGACATCACCTTGCCGACAAAGGTCCATCTAATCAAAGCTATCGTTTTCCCAGTAGTAATGTATGGCTGTGAGAGCTGGACTATAAGGAAGGCTGAGCGCCAAAGAATTGATGCTTTCGAACTGTGGTGCTGGAGAAGACTCTTACGAGTCCCCTGGACTGCAAGGAGGTCCAATCAGTCCATCCTAAAGGAAATCAACCCTGAGTGCTCATTGGAAGGACAGATACTGAAGCTGAAGCTCAAATATTTTGGCCACCTAATGCAAAGAGAAAACTCTCTGGAAAAGACCCTGATGCTGGGAAAGACTGAAGGCAAAAGGAGAAGGGGATGTCAGAGGATGAGATGGCTAGATAGCATCACCGATGCAATGAATATGAACTTGAGCACACTCCAGGAGAGAGCGCAGGACAGGAAGGCCTGGCGTGCTATGGTCAATGGGGTCATGAAGAGTCGGACACGACTGAACGACTGAACAACAACAACTTGTCTATTCTGATGTTTCAGACTAGTATCTAGCAGTGAACAATGGCTGGTTTTATGTTGGTAGATGTCTGACCTACATTCCATTAAACATCCAAGATATATTAAAAGAACAGATTCAGTACAATCAGCATACAAGGGCTACTGGCTCAGGTGAGAGCATGGATGGAAAGGTCAAATTCCCTCAGAAATATATTTGGTTCCACATTCCAAATGGATGCAATTTTCTATAAATACATCCCCACCTCATACTACGGGCAAAAACACAGGCAAAGCTTTTTCTTAGCACATAAAAGCAACACTGGACTACACTTAGGCTTAGCCTTCAATCAAGCACACCCCTGAAAAAAAACAATTATGATTTATCGCTAAAATGCTGATAGAGAAAATCTACTCCAAACACTGATAGAAAACTGCTGAATGAACTGAACACTCTGATGAGGGCCCACAAACAATGCCTTTGGAATGTGCTCTTTCAGCAACTTCTTCCTTCAGAACGTTAAAGCGTGGCCCCATTAAGAAATAGTTGAAATATGAGCTATTACAAATGCAAGCTAGATGGAAGTACAGCCCCAGAGCCAATTACACAGAAGCAAGCTCAGGTTTGTCACCAAGTGCATATTCAACATGGTGTACAGCCAACATGGCTCCCAGATGAGTGTACCTGTCCGGTACCCAAGATATTTTGCTGCCTGAGGTGGAGCACAAAATGGCATCCCAAGTAGTCAGGAACCAACTGGATTGGTAGCTGAATCTTTAGCACTGGCTATGGGACAGCTCACCCAAAGGCAGCAGGCTAGCTGAGGGGACACACAGTTCTGCCCTCCAACACCTTGGTGCTGCTCACTGCCCCTGAGCATCTGCCACTGGTGGTAGCTGTCTTATTCTGCCTAATGGTAGGGTCAGCCCTGGATACATGTATTTACAAAGATGTATTTGTGATATTCATACTTTTTAAGGTACACACCTTAAAATATGTGTCAGCTGGTCCTCAGAACATATGTGTGTGCATGTGTGCATACATGCATGCATGCAACCAGCATACAGTGAATTACAACAGAACTGTTCAGTCTGCAGCATGTTGCTTGGCTCCGTTGCTTGAATCAACCAGAGCTTTTGGCTCAACAAGTGCAACTCGTTTCTACTTGTGATATTGGTTTATTTTTATGTATTTATTTTATGAAATGTAAAGCCCACCTTTCCCCCCAAAATGGCACTCATGGACATTTATTGTAGGCATATCCCACCTTTCCTCCAAGGAGCTCTTGGTGGCATACATACTTTTTATCCTCACAGCAACCCAGTGAGATAGGTTAGGCCTAGAGGCGGAGACTGTCAAAATGTTGCTAAGCAAGTCCTGGGACTGAATGGGGATTTGAACCTGGCTCTCTGCAGTCCTAGTCTGACATGCTAACCACTACACCACACCAGTGCAGAAGACACTACTGTCTGGGTTGTGTAGACTGAACATTGGAATACTGGTGGGTGGATTGGCCAGCCTTTGGTATGGGACTGGAGGATTAGATGACATTTGGCGCCTTCCCTTTTTTTTTTTTTTTTGTACTTTATTATACCAACTAACCCCTTCATGGATCACTGCCTTGTTGTGGCGAAGGGGCTTGCGTAACTCAATGAAGCCATAAGCTATGCCGTGAAGGGCCACCCAAGACGGACAGGTCATGGCAGAGAGTTCTGACAAAATGTGGTCCACTGGAGAAGGAAATGGCAACCCACTCCAGTATTCTTGCCAAGAAAACCCCATGGAACGTATCACAAGGCTAAAAGATATGACGCCAGAAGATGAGCCCCTCAGGTCGGAAGGTGTCCAATATGCTACTGGGGAAGAGCAGAGGGTATTTCCAAGTAGCGCCAGAAAGAGTGAAGTGGCTGGGCCAAACCCGAAAGGACACTCAGCTGTGGATGTGTCTGGAGGTGAAAAGAAAATCTGATGCTGTAAAGAACAATATTGTTTAGGAACCTGGAATGTCAGATCAATGAATCAAGCTAAGCTGGAGGTGGTCAAACATGAGATGGCAAGATTGAACATTGACATCTTGGGAATCAGCGAACTAAAATGGACAGGCATGGGCGAATTTAATTCAGGTGACTATCATATCTACTATTGTGGGCAAGAATCCCTTAGAAGAAATGGAGTAGCACTCATAGTCAACAAAAGGGTGGGAAAAGCAGTACTGGGGTACAATCTTAAAAATGATAGAATGATCTCAGTACGAATCCAAGGCAAACCATTCAACATCACAGTAATTCAAGTCTATGCCCCAACCACTGAGGCCGAAGAAGCTGAGGTTGATCGGTTCTATGAAGACCTACAACACCTTCTAGAACTAACACCAAAAAAAGATGTCCTCTTCATCATAGGGGATTGGAATGCTAAAGTAGGAAGTCAAGAAATCACCGGGATAACAGGCAGGCATGGCCTTGGTGTACAAAATGAAGCAGGACAAAAGCTAATAGAGTTTTGCCAAGAGAACATGCTGAGCATAGCAAACACACTTTTCCAACAGCACAAGAGGCGACTCTACACATGGACATCACCAGATGGTCAATATCGAAATCAGATTGATTATGTCCTTTGCAGCCAAAGATGGAGAAGCTCCATACAGTCAGTCAAAACAAGACCTGGAGCTGACTGTGGCTCAGATCATGAGCTGCTTCTTGCAAAATTTCGGCTTAAATTGAAGAACGTCGGGAAAACCACTAAACCGTTCAGGTATGACCTAAATCATATCCCTGATGAATATACAGTGGAGGTGAGGAATAGATTTCAGGGATTAGACCTGAGGAACTATGGACGGAGGTCCGTAACATTGTTCAGGAGGCAGCAACGAAATCCATCCCAAAGAAAAAGAAATGCAAGAAAGCAAAGTGGCTGTCTGATGAGGCTTTACAAGTAGCTGATGAGAGAAGGGAAGCGAAAAGCAAGGGAGAAAGGGGAAGATATACCCAACTGAATGCAGAGTTCCAGAGAATAGCAAGGAGAGACAAGAAGGCCTTCTTCAATGAACAATGCAAAGAAATCGAGGAAAACAACAGAATGGGAAAGACTAGAGATCTCTTCAAGAAAATTGGAGATCTCAAGGGAATGTTTTGTGCAAAGACGGGCATGATAAAGGACAAAGAAGGCAGGGACCTAACAGAAGCAGATGAGATTAAGAAGAGGTGGCAAGAATACACAGAAGAACTATACAGGAAAGATCTGAATGTCCCTGATAGCCATGATAGTGCGGTCACTGAACTTGAGCCGGACATCCTAGAGAGTGAAGTCAAGTGTGCCTTAGGAAGCATTAGTAACAACAAAGCTAGCGGAGATGACAGTATTCCAGCCGAGCTATTTAAAATCCTAAAAGATGATGCTGTTAAAGTGCTGCATTCAATATGCCAACAAATCTGGAACACTCAACAGTGGCCACAAGACTGGAAAAGGTCAGTTTACATTCCAATTCCAAAGAAGGGCAACGCCAAAGAGTGTTCAAACTACCGCACAATTGCGCTCATTTCACATGCCAGCAAGGTGATGCTCAAAATCCTACAAGCTAGGCTTCAGCAGTATGCGAACCGAGAACTACCGGAAGTACAAGTTGGGTTTAGAAGAGGCAGAGGAACTAGAGATCAAATCGCCAACATTCGCTGCATCATGGAGAAAGCAAGAGAATTCCAGAAAAATGTCTATTTCTGCTTCATTGACTACGCTAAAGCCTTTGATTGTGTGGATCACAACAAACTGTGGCAAATTCTGAAAGTGATGGGAGTACCAGACCACCTTACCTGTCTCCTGAGAAACCTGTACGAGGGTCAAGAAGCAACAGTAAGAACCAGACATGGAACAACCGATTAGTTCAAAATTGGGAAAGGAGTACGACAAGGCTGCATATTGTCACCCTGCTTATTTAACTTATATGCAGAGTACATCATGAGAAATGCCGGGTTGGATGAATCAGAGGTCGGAATTAAGATTGCTGGGAGAATTATCAACAACCTCCGATATGCAGACGATACCACCCTAATGGCAGAAAGCGAAGAGGATCTAAAGAGCCTCTTGTTGAGGGTGAAAGAGGAGAGTGCAAAAGCTGGTTTGAAACTCAACATTAAAAAAACTAAGATCATGGCATCTGGCCCCATCACTTCCTGGCATATAGAAGGGGAAGAAATGGAAGCAGTGACAGATTTTACTTTCTTGGTTCCAAGATCACCGCAGATGGTGACTGTAGCCATGAAATTAAAAGACGCTTGCTCCTTGGGAGGAAAGCTATGGCCAACCTAGACAGCATAGTAAGAAGCAGAGACATCACCTTGCCGACAAAGGTCCGTCTAATCAAAGCTATGGTTTTCCCAGTAGTAATGTATGGCTGTGAGAGCTGGACTATAAGGAAGGCTGAGCGCCGAAGAATTGATGCTTTCGAACTGTGGTGCTGGAGAAGACTCTTACGAGTGCCCTGGACTGCAAGGAGGTCCAATCAGTCCATCCTAAAGGAAATCAACCCTGAGTGCTCATTGGAAGGACAGATACTGAAGCTGAAGCTCCAATATTTTGGCCACCTAATGCGAAGAGAAAACTCCCTGGAAAAGACCCTGATGCTGGGAAAGACTGAAGGCAAAAGGAGAAGGGGACGGCACAGGATGAGATGGCTAGATAGCATCACGGATGCAATGAATATGAACTTGAGCACGCTCCGGGAGAGAGCGCAGGACAGGAAGGCCTGGCGTGCTATGGTCCATGGGGTCACGAAGAGTCGGACACGACTGAACGACTGAACAACAACAATACCAACTAAGGAACAAAATACAACCAAAACTGAAGTGCAACATTACAGAGTCGGGATGCAAAAAAACAAAAAAAACCTTGTCTAACATACTATATAGATCTAATCCATAATATTAAAAATAAAAACACTCTCTTTTAACCATCCATGTCAAGTTGTCTTATTGAACACTGCCACAGGGAAACATGGATAAATGGAGGAGAGAAAAAAGAGGAAAGGATTGATTAATATATGTGATGAAAGGGAACCATACCCCATCAAACTCTATACTAGACAAACCACACACAACTTTGCTGTGTTCCATCAATTTCTCTGACAAGGCAATTTCCTGCACTCTCGCCATCCCCTTTTGCATGGAAAGATAGTTAGCAATTTTCCACTGAGCTGCAATTTCCATATGTGCTGCAACTAATAATACAGTGACCAACTCCTTCCAAATTTCTGATGCCATGACAATCTACTATCCCGTTAATGTGACATGAACATAACTGAGATTGTGTGTTGTTTCAAGGAGAATCTGAGGCAACATAGTAGAGGAAAAGGCATCTCAAGAATGCCTCAAAGAAGAAGCACCAGCGTCCTCCAACCTTGTGTCCTCCACATGTGTTGGACTACAGCTATGCTACCATAGATGCATCATGGGAGTACAGAATTGCATTTATATATCAGGAGGGGCAAAATGTTAATCTCTGCTTTCCCCTCCTGTTGAGGCTGCAGTTTACCTGAATTTGGAGAGAAGGAGAAATGTGCTTGGTTTTAGACAAGGGTGGATGCACACTTTGTCAGAAAGGCAAATTCCAATTTATTTAGGTCCAAGAAAAGCAATATACTAGTTTCATTCTTCTCCCACTCCTAAGCAGTAGGAAATTTCATAGCCTGAACACATATCTTCATGACTAATCTGGGGAACATAAAACTGAAAAATATAGCACAATCTGGAGTGCAGGCATTCTGCCAGGCTGGTTACATTCTTTAATTATAATTCTTCCACTACTGGTGCTTTCAGTCCTGCCTCTGGTTTTGCTCTGGGCGTAACATTCTGCTTCTTAAACTGAATCCATATTTAAAGCTAGTTCGTCTTCATTTCCATCCATTTCATTGTGTATCACACTGGCCATACTGACTGGGAATTATGGGCATTGCAGTCCAGCCCATCTGGAGGGCAGCAGCTTGGCGAAGGCTGTGCTAGGACATGGCTTTTTAAGTCAGGGCCTTTTGCTCCCCTGCTCAATGGAAAGTTCCAGGGGCTGCTTTTTATGAAGTCAGTTTCTCTGTGAGGAGGGAGCACTGAATCCTTGTGCTTTCTGTACAACCAATTTATTTACACCCATACATGTTCAGAACGGAGCATCCAAACAGGTATTCAATAGCCTTGGAACACCACCAGTCTCCCAAAAGCAACAGCACTGTCTTGCATTATGCCAAGGCTGCTTCTTGCCAGCCAGCTGCAAACTGTAGACTTCTTTCTTACTTCTCTTCTTGTTTTCAAACTGCAACACTGTTTCTGTTTGCCACCGCCCAGGTAGGTGGTGTAAACTGCAAATTCTAGATTCTAGAAGGCTGGTCCTTCGGGAAGGGGCCTCAGTGAAGGCCTCAGTGGGCCAAATTTGGTCCATGGGGCAGAGATTCCTCACTCCTTTTCTGGAGACTTGGAGTACGTACCAGCCATCAACACCTATCAAACACCTCTGGAAATCAAGCTACATACAAAGAAACCATGTGGAACATCTTTAGAATAGCATCTTGTGTCCTCCTTGCTACAGCATATATCCATTGATTTACCATATCCCCTTAGTTGCAGGTGTGGGATTAAATACTTGAAAGCTCCTTCATGTATTAAAATCATCATCATCATCCCTGAACATTCACAAGAGATTTGTCAGGAAACAGAAAGAAGGATAAGACAGAGCCTTTTCCTTGACATGCCAGTTTGGAAGGTCAAAGACGGGGTTGGGGGGTATTGTTTTTGTATGGGACAACATTCAAACATTCAGTACCCTACCTGCAGATGAAGTGGTAGAATCCAACATATTTATTTTATTTATTTATCTATCACATTTTTATCCCACCTTTTTTCCTCCTTAAGGAACCCACGGTGGCATACATAATCTCCTCCCTTCCATTTTATCCTCACAACAACAACAACCCTGTGAGGTAGGTTGGGCTGAGAGTCTGGGACTGGCCCAAAGTCACGCAGTGAGCTTTATGGCTGAGTGGGGACTAGAACCCAGGTCTCCCAACTCCTAGTCCAACACTCTAGCCACTACAGCACACCGGCTCTCATACATCATATGAAACTGTTGATGATATACATCATCTCCTTGAATTTATGGTATGGGTTGCTTACTTGCACACTTAAATAATGACCTCAAAAGCAGTTTATAATGGCTTCTTCATGTAAAAGTTATCTGCTTCAGATAGTTATTTCAGAGTTAATTAGGTCCAATATCTGCAGTTTTCCCCAGTCACTCAGTCCTAACAAGGCACCATACTTTAGTTGCTGACTCACAGACTTAAATAGTGACTCTAGAAACAGTTAATAATGGGCTTGTCTGAGCTCTGATTTCTATTTATTTTATGCTGGGGGGGGGAGGGGTTAGGCCTACAAATGCTTTAAATAACACCAGTAAAATAAATGAATACTTCAATTTTGTGCCATTATCTGTAATAATTGAAAACCTCTTGAAAAAGTTAAAAAAAAAAAGTTTAATAATATAAAGTGAATAGCTGCCACTCAGGAGAAATATGCAATATAATCTCTGAAAACCTATTACGGACCTTAGAGAAAGGTCCCCAATTACATTTAGGCACCACTACAATGAATACTAATATAATTATAATAATAATTTAGTAAAACTGTTAGAAATATTGCTGTTTTAGGCTGCAATCCTATACCCAATTACTTTATTAAACTCAATACGACTTACTTCGCAAATGTGTGCAGAATTGCACTGTCAGAGTATCAAAATACTGCCTGGACATCCTTAGCATGAAAACCCCATGCCCAAACCTAGTCAAGAAACCCATGAAGGTACCTTTAACTTGGCCAGTCCAGAGCCTTGGCACAAAAGATTGTCAATCCAGAAGCATCCACGCATCAAGATAGATCAGCACATTAAAGCACCATCTGGGCACCGCCACATGATTCCCCTTTTGTTCTGTATACCTCTACCTAACTGTGTCTCAGAAGCATGGCTTTTCGGATGCTTAGTCAATACTCTCCGGGTGGTTCACAAAGATATTACTCTGGAGTCACTGTCTTGAGGACTGGGGCTATTCAATGCTGAACACACACACCCCAGTCAACGCTGTATTTGTATGTTTGTTTGTTTGTTTTCTATACCACCCATAGCTGAAGCTCTCTGGGCAGTTCACAAAAATTAAGTTACATTTATAGAACTAAATTATGGGGGAAAGGCAATATGTGTAAAAACAAGCCAAGCTTTTCCATAATTACCTGCAAGGGGAGAGTTACTATACTTTTGTTTGGCAGGCCTATCGTCCTGATGTGCCAGGAATGACAAGCTCAATGCCACAAGTCAATGAACTAAGTTATCCTTTGCCCTAAACAAAACTAAAAAAATCCCCACCAATATGTTTCTATCTCATTGAGTGGTTTTCCTCTCTGGGAGCAAGTCTGTGTCAAAGGCCAGCAGACCGCCCTTCCATTACTGTTTCTGCAATGTGTACAGAAATATTGACTTCCCACCCACCCACACCCAAATGCATGCATGCATATACATATACATATACATATACATATACATATATTTATATAAATATATAAAGCATTATTGCAGTGGAGGCTGGTGGCTCCGGTGTCAGTGGTGTGAATCCACTCCAGGTTTCAGTCAGAACCAGTCTGAGCTCTAAAGGAGCTGCCCAAGGTGCGATGCTTGGATAGCTCCTTAAAGGGTGCAAACCTTGGATCGCTCCTTTAAAATTCTGACTGGTTCTGACTGAAATCTCGAGTGGATGCACTGCCCCACTGACACCGAAGCCACCAGCCTCCACTGGATCATTGTGTCTTCAGGTAGAAGACAGTGGTGCTGGTCCTTATGTAGCCAAAACAGCACCATCCACACACACAAAAGGGAGGTTCATCAGACTCAAGGGAACTCCAAGGTTTGCAGAAGTACAAAAATGTTTACGGGGAAAAAACCTTGATGAGAACCCAAGAACAGCCCAATGAGCACTGAGCATGCTCAGTGTGCACAGAATGCTGACTGACAGTTTGGGGAATGGTGGAATGGAATGGAGTGTCTGGAATACTGACCAGAACCACTCCAAACGACAACATTTTGTTCCCATTTGTTATTAATCTAAATAAGGGAAATCAAATACATCCAAAACAAGCAACACTTTCACACATCCCTAAACATATTTTTTCTTCACACTGAGATGGATATTAAATAATAGTAATACAAAATCTATGGAGGTAAATGGATTAAACCAGAACAAATGAAACTTGCATAATCTGTGTAACCGCTGAGGCCTCAAACACTGAGATAAAATGCAATCTATAATATCTGTGACTGAGCTCACAGGATGGTAAAGAAAGTAGCAGTCATCAACAGAAATGGGTCTTGGGGGATTAAACATTGCTTTCTCAGTAGTGGTTGTAATAGACTCTATCTGAACAATGCTTGAATGTCATTCAGTCCACAAAGCTGTGCTTCCACTTCTTAATACAGAAAATTGTCATCTACCTTCTAATGCTAATGCTAACCCATGCCAATGCTAGTCAACAACCCAAAAGGTCATTATTAACTTGTCAACACTTTGATTTCCCTAAATAATTTAATTGATTTTTGGCAGAACTGATTTCTAAATACTATAGCATAGCAATATTAACTCAAAAGGACCAGTTTATGGTTTGGAAAATAAATATGAATGGGGTTTTTATTTATTTTGTAGTTGAATATATTGAATGACCCTTGCAATGATTTTTGTAGTAAAAATAATTCTTTTGATGGTTGGAAGTAGTGACATTTTCAGTTCCATTGTATTATTACTGTTATGTTGTTACATTGTTATACCATCCTAATATCCTTCCTCCAAGAAGCCCAGGACATCATGTGTGGTTCACCCCCACCCATGCTATTCTCACAATAATTTTGTGAGGTAGGTTAGGCTGAGAGACAGTGACTGGCCCAAGGTCACCCAGTGAGCTTCATGGCTGATTGGAAATTTGAACTTGGGTCTCCCTGATCCTAGCCCAGCACTCTAACCACTATATCACTCATGGATCTCAGGCCTATGCACCTTGTACCTACCAAGCTGGTGTGAATCAGAGATGCATGTCTGAGACAACTAGGCAATTGGGGTTTCGGGGTCCATATTGACTGTGTGTACTCTGACACCAAGGCCAACTCAGGCCACTCAAGCAGTGTCAAAGCAGGTTTATCTGTCTATTTATTTGAAGTGTTTATATCCCACCTTTCTGCCTGACAGCAGTTCCAGGGCGGCTGTCAAAGTGAAAAATAATACAAACCTTCTAAGATTCAGTCTTTCATTCTTGTAAGGCTGTGGAGACTTACGATGGAAAATCTCCACTCCCTGGGCCTCAGATGTGGCCGCCATCAATTTCTCACAGCACCTCTCTGCCCTTTTAAGTCCAGTCCCAGATGGTAGAAGGACCACTCAGTGTCAACAAGTGCATGGCTCCAAGCCAAACCACTGCTCCTTTTTAGTCCTCCTTCTTGGCTAACAAGTGGAGCTTAGGAACTCATCAGGCTTTAAGGCATCCTGCTCCAACCTGGTGCTTTCCAGATTTGTCAGACTACAACTCCCATCACCCCTACCCAGCATGCCAAGTTGCCTGGGAGTTCTGGGATTTTTAGTCCAACACATCTGGAGGGCACCAGACTGGGGAACGCTGCTTTAAGGGCTTAGCCTATGTATGCTCCTAGAACTGTCCAAGGTCCTGAAAATCCTACCTCTGTTATCTACGGCTGATCACCAGCTACTTTCTCCTCTTTTCTGATGCCAGCTACTTCCCCGGCTTCAGGCCCTTCTGCCACTGAGATAAAGCACAACAACAAAATATGAAGCAGCCCGTCAGCTGTGAATCTCTGAGACAGGCATCTTTATGTTTTGAGGACAGTTATGGCTATGTCCTGTCCTAATTTCTTAGAATAGGGCAGGCTACAGGGTGAGCAAACAAATAAAAAAAACAAAGGGATAAATAAAAAAAAAATATGGTGTGCAATTCTGCTATAATCCAAAGGCAAAAAGAGAGTATTCAGGGTTTGTTTTTTCTTACACAGAGCCACATTTTTAGTGTAGGGGAGACCTTGGATGCCATCTAGTCCAATACCCTGCTCAGTGCAGGAATCTTGCAACTACAGCATCCCTGACAGATGATGTCCAGCCTCTGTTTAAATGCTTCCAGTGAAAGAGAGCCCAGTGCTTCATGAAGCATTCTGCTCCACTGCCAAGCAACTCTTACCGTTAGGAGGTTTATCCATATGTTTAGCTGAAATCTCCTTCTTTGCAATTTCCAGCCATTAATTCTAGTCCTGCCTTTGGGAGCAACAGAAAACACATCTTCTCCATCATCTCTATGACAGCTCTTCTTAATCTTCTCTTCTCTAGGCTAAACCTCCCCAGCTCTGTTCCTCATAGGATGTGGTTTCCAGATCCTGCACCATTCAAGTTGCTTTCCCCTGGATGTAGTCTAGTTTGTTAATGTCCGTCTTAAAACATGGCACCCAGAACTGGACACAGTTCTAACTTACATGCTTAGCCTTGGATTTATCCCTTGATTATAAAAAAAAAATAGTTTTGAAGTTAGTTATCTCAGATTAAGCCCATGGCCATAATGATGCGTTAGTTCAGGGCTCTTAACTATTTCAAATCAAATTGGTATCCATCACCTTCTGTCTTAAATAGCTCCCTGTTTGTTTGTACCATATCATGATTCATTTGGCAGGTCTCCTCCCCAATGGTGGCTGCATCTCAAGGAATAATGAAGAGATCACTAGAAGATCGTTTGGGGGTGAAAGTTACTATATTTAGGGAGGAAGATATTTCCTTTTAACCTCATCTTAAACAACTAAACGCTTGGATAATAAAAGTATAAAATGAAAGCACTGCCTCATATTGTTAACCTAGGAACACTTTTTACACATAGTGAGAAAACAAGAAAAATGGTTTGAGAGATTATTGGTTAATAAGAGATTATTTGCCATAGGCCATGGCTCTCTGCTTCTATTCAGCCTGATACTAAATAGCTGCATTTACTATAAAGAGCTAAATGAACGAGAATCAAGACCATTGCCTGCCTCTATTCTTACATCTGGCAATGAATATCAGTCTCTCAAACTTTTCAGTGAGTCAGCTACTATCCCATTTCTCTTAGCTTTTTGCAGCAGATGGTTATACAAATCCTTTTATCAAGGAGAAGTTAACACTGTGCTCATTTGCCTTTCCTGTCCTCTTTAGTCTTCAATAGATCCTGCACGTTCACATAAACCTTAAATGTACCCAACTATTCTGTGTGTGTGTGGGTGTGCGTGTGGGTGTGCATGCACGCAAGTATGTGTATGCGTGTGTGTGTTTATGCACAAGGCAAAATAACTGCACATGGAGTCATGCCAAAAGATACTTCTTTGCATTAACAGCCCCAGTCCTCTCAAGCTGACTGAGTGAAGCAGATCAAGTCGCATAAACCCTGAAATAATGAGGCTTCAAGTCCTGCTGCCATTCTCCTGGAGACACTCAACATGCAGCAGAATCTTGAGACCAGTGATTAAGCTTTTTCTATTATGGGGCCACTCAGACACAGAATGGGATCCTATGATAAAGAGCTATATATTAACCACATGAGAAATGCTCATGTAAACAAGTGTACATACTCTAGGGATGGCGGAGAATTCTGCCACGGATTTCAGTGAGGCCGAATGCATTCAGCCCCCCAAAATCTGTGGCAGAATGGCCTGCCCCCCCTGCGCCCGCCCCACGGATTCCCTCCAGGACGAGGGTTACCTGGGGCGGATGTTCCGGATGGCGGTGGCTCCGGTGACAGCTCCAGTGGCGGCGGCTGGTCTTTCGACCAGCTGCCGCGGCCACCATTGCCATCTGCCCTTTGCCGTGATAGGCTACATAAGTATTTATGTAGCCTATCACAGAAAGCCAAGGGGAAAAAAACCTGCGTACGCAAATGGCAGCGGCTACGGCAGCCGCCATTTGCGTTCCCTTTTTTTCGCAGTTTTAGCCTACATACATATTTACGTAAGCTATTACGGTGAAAAAAAGGGCAACGCAAATAGCATAGAGGGTGCTATTTGCGTTCCTCTTTTTTTCGCCGTAATAGCTTACATAAATATTTACGTAGGCTAAAATGGCAGGAAAAAAAGGAACACAAATAGCGCCTACTACGCCATTTGTGTTGCCCTTTTTTTCGCCATAATAGCTTACATAAATAATTACGTAAGCTAAAACTGCGAATAAAAGGGAATGCAAATGGCGGCCACTGTAGCCGCCACCATTTGCATCTGCAGGGGTGTTTTTTTCTTCCGGAAGGAAGGCTGCCCAGCGGCTGGATTTCCGGCTGCCGGCGGCCCCAGCCGGTGGCTCCGCAGGATCTCTACAGAGCGGATCCGGCCGGAGAAGGATTTCGGGGGGAGGTGCGGAGCGCCTCCCCCCCACTGCGAATCGCCTCATCGAACAGGTAAGTGACTTTCGTACATCCCTAACATGCTGTACACCAGAGCATGGTTGTGGTCTACTGACATCTCTGAAATATACTGTCATCAAAATCTATCATGCATTACCAAAGTCTTTCTGGAGGCTTAAGAGCAAGGCACCCTAGGACTTTCAGATCCATGCCAACCTAGGTCTGATGGGTTCCCAATCAATATGACCATTTTAAAACTAGGAGTGAATAGATTTTGGCTGTTTTGTTTCTTCATTTTTTCATGGCTTTGCTCTGTCCTCATTCAATTCCTTCTTGGTTTAACTGGGATAATTTCTAAAATGTTGCAACATTGTCTTTATTTCCCCCCAACACACACACACACACACACAAACACACACACATTTTCTTCTCTCTATCATGCGCAGAGAGACACACACATCCTGTACACCCTGCACTCCTAAATGGCTCGAAGGTGACTTTTGTGTACCTCTGATGTCATTTATTCTGGTGCATGATTATGTGAAGAGGTGCCTCTATGAACACGTATGCTTGACTGTAGTTGAAAGACTGCGTTAATCAAAGGAGTAGTTAAAATACAGTTTATGGAAGGTAGGGAGCCCAGAACAGATTTCTGCTATGTATGTTGAGCAGGCTGCAAAATGTGATGGCATCTGTCCAGCCTCTTAATCTCTGGAGCACTTGTAGCTCAGTGGCAGCGCACCTGCTCTGCATGCAGAAGGCCCCAGGCTCCATCCCTGGCATGTCCAGGTATGGCTAGAAAAACCCCTGCCTGAAACTAGGGATAGCGGAGAAATCCACCACGGACTCCCATGAGGCCGGATTGTTTGGAATCCGGCCCCCCGGAGTGCTACCCCCCCGCCACCCCCCAAAATCCCCCCGGAATGGAACCTACCTGGTGGCGGATGGTCCAGGTCGCCGTCATGGTTCCGCAGCCATCTGCGGCCGGGCTGCGGAACAAAATGGCGTCTGGCATAGCGGACGCCATTTGCGTCCCTGCCGTGGGCCATGATTGGCTACGTAAATATTTACGTAGCCTATCACGGCAAAGAGCAGGGATGCAAATGGCATGCAAATGGTGCAGCAGATGCCATTTGCATCCCTGCTCTTTGCTGTGATAGGCTATGTAAATATTTACGTAACCAATCATGGCCAATGGCAGGGACGCAAATGACATCCGCTATGCCGGACGCCATTTTGTTTTGCAGCCTGGCCGCGGATGGCTACGGAACCATGACGGCGACCTGGACCAGCCGTCACCAGGTAGGTTCCATCCCGGGGGGATTTCAGGGGGTGGGGGGGGTAGTCTGTTCTGCCACAGACTCTGGGGGGGGCGGATTCCAAAGAATTTACATAGCCAATCATTTACATAGCCAATCACGGCCAACGGCAGGGACACAAATGGCGTCCCCTACGCCAGCTGCCATTTGCGTCCACAGGCCGACCATGGCCAGAAGTCCGGCAGCAGCCAGAGCCAGCCAGCAGCTCTGCAGACTCTCCATGGAGCGGAGCCAGCCAGGGAGGATTCCAGGGGGAGGACCAGATCGCCTCCCCCTGCCTGTGGACCCCCCCACAGACCCCAGGTAAGGGGATCCATACATCCCTACCTGAAACCCCAGACAGTAGCTGCCAGTCAGTGTCGAAAATAGCACTGTGCCGAAAATTTCTCCCACATTTTTTTGACCATTCTCATTCAATTTGATAGAAGAGAAATTGCTTTCAAAATAAATTCAATGGTGAAGAAATTTCAGAGAAATTATCATGGCTTGGGTTTGGGTTTCTTGGTCTTATCTTACTTAGGAGGTGGCTGAGGAGTGAGCACAAATGAACCGTTTTTCATTCTACAATAATCTAGGGATGTCAGAGAATTCTGTGACGGATCTCAGTGAGGCCGAATGCCAGTGCATTCGGCCCCCCGAAATCCATCGCGGAGCGAAGCCCCCACCCCCCAACCCATGAAAGGCGCGCAAAATGGAGCACTTACCTGCTCCCATCCGTGCTGCTTTGCGAATGGCGGCCGTCCTGCAGCCGCCATTCGCTTCCTCTTCTCTTCATAGCCATGATAAGCTATGTAAATAGTTACGTAGCCTATCACAGCTAATGCAGGGACGCTATTTGCATCCCTGTGGAGGCCATGATAGGCTACGTAAGTATTTACATAGCCTATCACAGCAGGGGGGAAAAACCCAGCGTATGCAAATGGCGGCGGCTACTGCCATTTGCGTACACTGGGTTTTTTCCCCCCGCCGTGATAGGCTACATAAATATTTACATAGCCTATCATGGCTAAATACAGGGACGCAAATGACGGCGGCTACGACAGCCGCCATTTGCATCCCTGTAGGGCTGCCCAGTGGCCGGATGTCCGGCTGCAGGCGGCCGGAGCCGGCCAGTGGCTCCGCGGCTTGGCCACGGAGCGGAGCCAGCTGGGCAGGATTCTGGGGGGGAGGACCGGATCGCCTCCCCCCCCCGTCGAGGATTCCAGGGGGAGGGACGGAGCACCTCCCCCCGACCGTGGAAACAGAATGGAACAGAAGGTAAGTGTTCTGTCCATCCCTACAATAATCTCACTGGCAGCCTGTAGCCTCCTCAGCTTCCTACACTTCAATTAAAGCCCAGTTTAAGGCACCATGAGGTAATTCTTCCCATAGGGCTTTTTCTGATCAGGATATGCAGGCAGCCTGGAAGACTAGCTGTAAGCTCAAAAATGACACAGCCACTGCAGTGGCTGCGAACTGGGGGCCAGCCTGCCAAGATAGTTGATGCTGTTGCAGCACGAAACACCACGAAACCCTTACCAAAAAAGAAAGAAGCTGTGCTGCCTACAAGCCCTGCCAATGGGGAGCCCTACCTGGAAGAAATTGTTGAGAATTTCTCCTCCCCCTGGAGAGATTTGGTGAAATTGTCCCCCAAATTTCTCTGCCCACAAGTACGGTTGAGAATTTCAAGAGGCCATTTGTACACAGCTCTGGTCAAAAAGACTGGGCTAGATGGATCAATGATCTGATTCAGAATAAGGTAGCTGCTGATGTGCCTGTGTGGTCTCTCAAAAAGACCTATAAAGCCACAGGGAACCATTTTTGTTAGATTATATTAATGCAATTTTTGCTAGATTATATTAATGCATATATCAAATGCACCATTGATGTTACTTTCCTACACAGAAAGAAACCACTTTGGTTTGTACCGAGTTGTTAGTCATGACTAACCTAAGTCCCATTCATTTCAATGGGTCTACTCTAAGTATGGCTACCATTGCATACTACCCCATGTGTCCAAAATACTAGTGGGCTGGATCCAGAGATCCGCCCACAGAAGGGGGAAACTGACTTTCCTAAAAGAAAAGGTGGGGACATAAACGTTTTAAAATAAATCAATAATAAACGTTGTGATCCCTCCTCTCCCTGCCAATCCCCAGAGCCCCTCTTGACAGTCTGGGGACCATGCTAATGAGAAAAGGGCGTCTGTGGCATGGGAGGCTGAGGACGAAGAAGGAGATTGCAGAAAATTGGGTGGAGGCACCCTTCCCCCTCAATTGAACACTGGCAGGGAGGAAGAGGGGATAGGAAGGACAGCTTCTGCCTGCTCCCTTCCACCTGACCCCTAACTCTCAAGGAGCTATCCAAGGTACTGAACCTATTTGGGGTTGAGGTTCTGAACATTGGATAGCTCCTTTAGAGTTCTGGCTGGTTCTGGCTGAAACCCAGAGTGGATTCACAACCCCATGGAAATTGGAGCCACCAGCTTCCACAGGATCTAACCCAGTGCGTGTGACTCATTCTGGGGGGTTTGAGAATACCATTTCAACAGACAAAAACTAAAAAGCAGAATATATTAATCTTAGCTTAACTGGCAAGCAGCTTTGTGTATAACAGAAGCCAGGACACTTAGTGCCAAAAATCCTCAATTCTATGTCCCATCGTAGCACAGATGGGCACAACACCAAGTGAGTCACTCAGAGACACCTGCTTTCTCTAGGACAGATTTGGCTCTCGGCTGTCTTCCTCAGGTTCTCTCTACCATGCAGAAAGAGAGACTTGTCAGGTGCATGTATTAATCTTCACTAGTCAGACAAGTTAATTAAACTAAGTACATGAGCTCTGGAGGAAGTAGGCCCCCACAGAGAATAAAGGTGCATTTTGTCACTTTTGTCATTTTGCGCCACTGAGACCATTGAACGCTTTCAGCAGAACAAACTTTTAGTTTGCAGAGCTCCAAGGAAAGCTCAAGGATGGCTGCTTACCAAGTTGCAACCTGTGCATTTTTAAAAGGGTAACAGGGAACTTTGTATAGAGTGTCTGTGTGCAGGAGGGGTGTAAATACAATATACTATAATATTCTGAACAGTAAACCATTAAACATTCCCGTTCTGTTCTGTTGTGCTGCTTCTTTATGGCTAGAACACTCTCTCTCTCTCTCTCTCTCTCTCCCCCTCTCCCTCCCTCTCTTTCTTTCTTTCTTTCTTTCTCTGGAGGGTCTCTCTTCAAGAATCACTGCTTTAATAAAACCTTACCTCAGTCGTTCTGGTCTCACTTACCAGCATCTCCATGTCCAATTCAAACTCATTGAACTCTAATCTTATTAAATTCCACTCTCCTGTGCTGTTTCTCATCTCTCTTCTGGCCTCTCATGTCCTGGCCTCTCCTTTCCTTTCCTTTAAATATTTGGCTGGCTTCTTCAACACACTTTAAAACATTATTAAAAACATATCCTTTCTCTCCTGCACTTCTGTCTTAATTTACTATTTGGCTTTTTGCTTCCTTTTTGCCCACCCATCTAGGATGTCAGACAAATCCGCAATGGAATCAAATGACATTGGATTTCTAGATATGTTGGAGAAATCTGCAACAGAACTAAATGAGTTTGGATTTTTATGAATCTGACCCACGAATTCTGGAGTGGACCAGCTTTCCCCATCAGGCAGATTTCATGCACTTGCACAAATTACATCTATAGAAAAATATGCAAAATAAAAAACATGGCCAAAAATGTGCCTTTCCCTCATAAGCCAAAGTGCAAAAGTGTGCATTTTGGGGGATTTTTCACACATGCAAATTTGCACAAATGCACATTCATGCAAAAGCAAATTTGCGCAAATTTGGGAACTAAAAAAATCTGATTCCATCAATGGGTGGACGATGGAACAAAAGGCTCCTGACAATCTGGGAAACACAGAGGGAACAGATTTTACACAATCCATACAACCCTGTGGATTTCTAGGAATCCGACTTCTGGATTCTGCAACGGACTGGCTTTTCCTGAGTCACACAGATTCCACAGATTTGTGGACTAGTTTCTTTACTTTCTGGAATGTTATGCAAATTTCATCATAGAAAAATACATAAAATAAAAAGAACATCAGCCAAAAGTGTGCATATCCCCCATAGGCTAAAACATGAAAATGCACATTTGGGGGAGTGCATGGGGGGGAATTTACACATTTTTGCAAGGGCAAATTTGAATTCTGCCAATGAGTGGATGATGGAACAAAATGCACCAGACAATCTGCAAAATGCAGACAAAACAGATTTTACAAAATCCATACATCCCTACACACAGAAACCCCTTTTCCTGGATTAACTACTGTATTCTTTAACTGACTTTTCTTCTTTCACTCTCTCCCAGCATGATCAGAGTCTCCTGTCCTTTAGCTCCTTTTATCTCATTACATATATATATATATATATATATATATATACATACACACACACACACACACACACATATATATATATACACACACACACACACATACATACACACACACACACACACACACACACCAAAGTCAGGTGGGGTTGTGACAGCCATGCTGCCAAATGGAGCCATTGAGACACAAGAGGGAGGTATCAGTATGATTTGGGAAACCCATAGATTTGCAGAAGTAGAAAAGATCTTTAAGGGGGCAAAAACACCCCAACAGCACAATGAGAACTAAGCATGCTCAGTGGCCACAGAATGGCATGTGCCTCTTGTGGGGGAGGGGGGAAGAGTGAGGGAGGCGGAATAGAATGGAATGGAGCATCCTAAAAGGAGGTTTGGATGGAAGACGGAACAATAGCGCTCCACATGGCAACGTTTTGTTGCAGGTGTCACTTATGTGTTTTAGATTATGATCTTGTAGGCAAGGATTTGCTTTTAAAGAAATATGTACAGTACCTAGCACATATTAGACATTTTATGGATAATAAATGAGGATGGTTTTCCCCTTCAACATCTCTGCTTGTCAATTGTCAGTTTCAGACTTTATCCTTTACCCTTGCCTGTCAAAGGTAGAGAGCCAGTGTGATGTAGTGGTTAGGATGTTGGACTGGGACTCGGAAGATCCAGGTTCTTGTCCCCACTTGGCCCTTAAGCAAACTGGGATAATTTGGGCCATACACTGACTCTCAGCCTAACTTACCTCACAGGGTTGTTGTGAGGATGAAACGTTCTGTCTGTGTTTCGCAGGTGCCTTTCATTTTGTTGCCTGCTCATTGATGGAATCAGATCTTTCCAATCTCCCAAATTTGTGCAAATTCACATTTGCACAAATTTGCACTAGCAAAAACGTGCAAATCCCCCCTCCAAATGTGCAAATCCCTTGAAAACATGCATTTTTGGCTATTATTATTATTATTATTATACGTATTTTTCTACAACTAAATGTGCGTAAACTTCTGGAATGTAAAAAAACATATATACATTCTGCAAGTCCACAGAATCCATGAGACTCGGGAAAAGCCGGTCCACTGCAGAATCTGCAGGCCAGATTCACAGAATGCTGAACTTATTTGATACTGTTGTGGAGTTCTCTGACATCCCTGTGAGAAACTGTCAAAGAATTTCTCCTCCCCCTGGAGAAATCCAGCAAAATGCCTCCCCTTGCATTCTCTGGCCATAAATAGGGTGTTGGGCAGCCTGTTACCCACACAGAACTAGCTTTTCTATACAGCAGAACTGTTCATGCTAATTCAGTGCTAACGAGGATTAACAGCATATTTGTAGGAACTCTCTATGTTTTTTTTTTCCAAACTGTTTGCCGTGTTTAGTCTTGAAAAAATATCTGTGCAATGACATCAACATCCTTCGTTATATTAAACCATATATAATTTATATTATATCAGAACTCCAGATCCTTCATTTCTCAAATATCATGGCTCTGGGTCTTCTCAAGCAGTGAACCCAGAGGCCTGTAGCAACATAGAACCAGAGATATTCAAGTGCAGCCAAAGTTTGAAGAGGGGGAGCTCACAGATTCCTGC
This sequence comes from Heloderma suspectum, assembly GCF_057233095.1. NCBI lineage: Eukaryota > Metazoa > Chordata > Lepidosauria > Squamata > Helodermatidae > Heloderma > Heloderma suspectum. The sequence goes on along the minus strand of NC_139460.1, from coordinate 37,430,744 downwards.
AGGGGAAAATTATGCAATAGCTGGTAAATACAAACACTCTTCTCCTAACTGCTCAACTGATGCTCAGAAGAAATGCATGAGAACAATGATTTGTAGCAGCGGGCTTAATTTTATTTGTTTATTTGACTTGTACCACACCTTTCTACCAAACATGGCACTCAAGGTGGTTTTAGTTTAAACCACAATAGCATATGTCACAATTATTGTTCATTTAGATTTGGTTCCCCTCCCCCTCTTCATTTGGATTTGTAATAAAACGATCTTGAGAAACACAAGCTAGTCAAGCATTGGTTTGCTGTGCAACAAATTTCATTTCCAAGACAGAGGTCAAATGGCAATAGAATCGCTAGAGGCCATGACAACCAAATTATCTTAAGGCGTAATCCTATGCCTGTTTAGACAGAACTCCCAGCATTCCCCAGCCAGCCACCCTTAGACACTCTACTGAAAGTTCAGTCAATGCTTTTTTCATCTTGCTGGAAGTAGCTGAATTGTTGTATCTGTACATCCTATGATTCTTTGCAACAAAGTGAAATATCTGTCTCTCAGTCCTTGATAATTCTATGGTACTTTGCTTTCCGCTCAATGAAAACCACACATTATTTACAATCCACTAAGTTTAAGACATTATGGATAGCTATTCTTGTATGTTCAGAATTCATGAGCTACAAAAATTACAGATGCTACCCATACAGGACGTATACTTCAATGTTGCAGTATTTCTTGCTGTTCTTTTATTTTAAAGGGGTGCTTCTTTAAGGCAGTGACAATGTGTCCAACTTCCTTTTCACAAAAAAGGATGACCCAGTTAATTAAACAATGAAGATTACTGTTTTGGAAGAGAGAGGAGATCCCTCTCTCCAGCTACATGTACAATTTAAGGACTGTTTAAATGTTGTGGTATGAGTTCTAGAAGATAAGGGGCAAGTCTTTTAAGTAATATCACTGGCCTGTCAAGGAAATGGGAATATCAGTTTGACAGCTCTGAGGAGCACTGAGATAACAAGTTGACACTGGAATCCAAACTAGATGTGATGCAGGAAATCTGTGACAGGTTTTTTTGCAAAGTATTGGGTGGAGGGGAGAAGTGGAAGCGATCATGAGAAGCTGCCAATATGACCAGGTAAATGGTGGGAGTGTGGGGAGAGAGGTGTTCAACTAATAACTCTTTGAGTTGGGCGGGTAATGTAGATCTGGGTAAACAGCACAGGATAAAAGGATTACTACATTTTTCTTCCAATTTGTGCACTTCATCATAATTCTCAGCTCAAAATACATACCAAAACGCATGGAAAAGTACACATTTTAGGTTGAAATGCATACAAAATGTCATATTTTATAATGAAATGCATTAGATATGTGTTTCAGTGTACGATGCATAGAAAATGCCTATACTTTGCGGGGGGGGGAATCAAAAATAATGCAAGTGTGTGTGTGTGTGTGTGTGTGTGCGTGTTATTTGCAGATTGATGCAGAAACTGGAGATAACAGACTTATGAATGGACATATGCGAAACTGATGACGGACCTAGAATGGTTTCCTTTGTCCATCCCTATGGGGCATCCTACTGATTGAGGTAATGCAATTCTCTTTTCATGCAGTTTTGTTATTAACACTGGTAGTAACATTGTTATTGCGTAATGCATAAATCAAGCCTAAGAGATGTCGGCATAGGAGGCTCTTATGACCCTGATATGGCTCCTTTCTGTACAACCAGAAGTACAGGAAACACTGCCAGGGATGGGAGAAGAGATCACCTTGCCTTGGAAAGGACACTATGAATGAGGCTCTTTAGTTTGTTTGTTTTTTAAGGCAACTAAGGGGGAGACATGATAGAGCAGCCTTCCCAACCTAGACTGCAACTCCCATCCTTCCCAGCCAGAAAATGGGAATTATGGGAGTTGCAGTCCAACACATCTGGAGGGCACCAGCTTAGGAAAGACTGTGATAGAGGTTCATAAAATCACGCATGGTGTGGAGGAGGTGGATGGAGAGCCATTTTTTTTCTCCCCCTATTCCAATACTAGAACTTGGGGTCATGCAATGAAATTGACTCTCACTACATTCAGGACAGAAGAAAGGAAGTATTTCACACAGCAGGTAATTCATAGAGTTCCCTGGCACAAGATGCAGCGATGGTCCTTAGTTTAGGTGGCTTTAACAGGGGGTGAGACCAATTCATGGAGGATGGCTGTGACATAGCCAAGATAGCTATGTGCAAATTCCAAGTTCAGAAATAGGATGCCACTGAATATCGGGTGCTAGGAGATCTCTATGGGAGGGGGCTACTGCCTTCAAGTGCTGTCTGTGGGCTTCCCATAGGCATCTGGTTGGCCACAATGGGAAATACAGATGTGTAAATCAGCATAACTCCGAATTCAACCACAAAGCTTGCCCTGACTCGTGTCTGTCTCAGATTAAGAACATAAGAACAGCCATGCTGGATCAGACTAAGGGTCCATCTAGTCCAGCATCTGTTCACACAGCGGCCAACTAGCTGTCAACCAGGAACCCACAAGCAGGGCATGACCACAACAACACCCTCCCACCCCCCACCCCCCATGTGTACAACTGGTGTACATAGGCTCACTGCCTCTGGTACCGGAGGTAGGACATAGCCATCAGGACTAGTAGCCATGGACAGCCTTCTCCTCCAGGAATTTGTCCAACCCCCTTTTAAAGCCATCCAAATTGGTGACCATCACTACCTCCTGTGGAAGTGAATTCCATAGTTTAACGATGTGCTATGTGGAGGAGTGCTTCCTTTTATCTGTCCTGAATCTCTCACCACTCAGCTTCATAGGATAACCCCAGGTTCTACTATTATGAGAGAGGGAGAGAAATTTCTCCCCATCCACTTTCTCCACACCATGCATTATTTTGTACACCTCACCTCTATCATGACTCCCCTTACTCTCCTTTTTTCCAAGCGAAACAATCCCAGCTGTTGTAACTTTCTCTCCTAGGGGACAGCGTCATTTATGTTTTGTTTCTCCACATGAAAATTTATGCATATTTTCCCACTAGTATGGATTACTTGTGCACATTTTTGAAATGTATGAATTTTCCTCCCATTGATTAAGTGTGATTGTGTGCATTTTTCAAACTTTGTGGTTTGTGCAGTTCCTGCCCCTGTTCTAAAAGGTTGAAATTCCTCTCCTAAGGCTTAGTGACTGGCAGTGAGAGCTTTAAGCCAAAATATGATGGTATTTTGGCTCTGCCCATTTTGCCTTTGGCCCCACTCACCATTGGAATGCAGCCCCCAAGAGCATTTCCATAATGGAATTTGGCCCACAGGCTGAAAGAGGTCCTGCACCCCCGATTTAAAGCAATCTCAGGAGAAAGGGGCTGAAAGAGGTTCAATACCCCAACTCTACAGCTTTGAGGACAAGGGAGAAACTACATGTGACATTTAATGCAGCTGCATTTCTGCTTTTTGTTGCCACTAATGGGAGATCTTTTTCGAGCTGCATAGGAGGGGGTGTTTTGGAGGTGGGGTCATGCCTGGGGAGGGAAGGAATAAAGAACTGGTAATTGCTGCATATTAAAAACCATGTGTAGTTTGACCTACAGTGGCAAAAAATCCTGCTCATCCCATTCAAATCTGAGCCAAGAGACTTTACATTCATCTCTTTGAACCCGAGGCAGAATATACAAGCCAGCACCAGCAGTAGATTTCCTGCTTTGGCAGGGACTAGATGAGCTTTGAGGTCCCTTCCAACTCTACAGTTCTAGCTTGGCTAGCAAAAGCCACTGTTTTAAAATACTTGTTTCCCCAAAATTATAAGAAACTGAAAAAAGCAGGGGTTTCCTCCCCAGGATATCTAAAGAAAAACGTGATTCTGAGCCTTAGACAAGAAGTTTCTTATCCACCTGAGAGATTGCTAACATAATAACAATAGTGGAAAACTTTGGGGTGGGGGGGAGCAAACATGTGGTTTTGCTCTTAACTATTGCAGTCTAAACAGGGAAACCCTCACAACAAAAACGAGTTTTATTTCATCATCTAACAAGTGTGTGCAAAGCTCTCGCCGAATTGGAGGCGCAGAGAAAGTGCTAAATTTAGAAAGACACTTTTACTATTGTGCCCACAAAATCTCAAATGTTCTGCTGCTGAACTGAGAACGTTGCTATGGAAATAACCTTAATTGCTGCACAGTGAGTAATAAATGCTCCGCAGAAGTATTTCCACAAGACGTCTTCAGTTTTAAACTTTCAACGGTTTCTTCCCCTCCCATTATGTAACATATGCATTTCAACGACCACATAGACTTGTCTTAAAACAGCCTCTGTGTGGCAGCTGGATCCACATGGGAGCTGTAACATATGCAGCAGCTAGTTCCCACATGATTTATTTCCATTACTTGAAGAGTGTCCACACCACCACCAGCTACTGCCACAAACATCAGAATATATACACATATGTTAAGAGTTCATAAATAGGGAAGCAAGGTTTAGTTGTTACATTAATCAACTCAGGGCACAATCCTAGGCATGTTTAGACAGAAAAAAAGTCCTACAACTCCCAGCATGCCCCAGCCAGCCATGCTGGGAGTTGTAGGACTTCTTTCTGTCTAAACATGCCTAGGATTATGCCTTAAACATTATTTATTTATTTATACCCTGTCGTTCCACCAAAAATGGTGCTCAAGGTTGCTAACAAATCCAGATTAAAAAGAAAATCTTAATTAAAATATAGCATAAAAGCAAATAAATTAAAAACTATTAAAACACATTAAAAGAATTAAACAGGACAAACCAATCAACAACCCTCCAGCAACAGACCAACTTCTGTGCCAAAGGCCTGCCTAAATAAAATTGTTTTTTTCCTGCCAGTGAAAGGAAAAAGAGAGGGAACAACCTAGCCTCCCTTGGCATGGAGTTCCAGAGCCTGGGAGTGGCCCCTGGGAAGGCCCTCTCTCATGCCCCCACAAAACATGCCACTGATAGTGGAAGTATCGAGAAAAGGGCCTCCCCCCAAGATCTTAAACCCAGCCAGTTTCATGTGGCAGCCAGTTTCATATTTCAGGTAGCCTGGTCCCAAGCCATATAGGGTTTGATAGGTCATAACCAGCACTTTGAATTGTGCCTTTAACAAGGCCTCCCTCTAACTGGCCCCAGTCAACAGTCTGGCCACAGCATTCTAGTTTCCAAACAATCTTCAAAGGCAGCCCCACATACAGCATATTACAGTAGTCTATGTGGGTTGTAAGTAAAGCATGCCTGACCATGGCCAAATCAGACATCTCTAAGGGAGCAATCCTATGGCCTCTAGTCAGCGGCTAGACGACCATAGGATATGTCGGTTTCCGGGAACTGACCTCAGAGCCCACACTCCATGGTCGGTTCCTGGACAACCGACCTTCCTCCCTTCCCACACTGCCTCGCACACAGCTCGGAATGGCCCCATGCTTGGAAGAAGAGTGCAGAGCAGCAAAAAGGGGAGTTCTGGGGGGTGTTCCAGGAGGGGGAAGGTGGAAAAGCTGGTATGACACATCCTATGTGTCGTCCGGCAGCCACTTCTCCCGCTCCGCCTTCCCATGGCCAGACAGCCAAAATCAGCTGTCTAGCCGCAAATGCAGGGTGGCTGAAGCACAGGGGAGACGATCCCCTCTGCCTTTCTCCTGCCCTGCATTGGATAGGTGGTTGCCTTGAAGTTCAGAGGTGGCCGCCTGTTCCATGGGATTGCGCCCTAAAGGTTTAACTGATTGATTTGGTGGGGGCTGTTTTTCTTTAAGTCCATTTGATTATGGGGATTAATTTATATTCCACTTTTCTACAAGAGCTGCACTAGTTACCGGTGCATTTCCAAGCCCAGTTCAAAGTGCTGGTTTTAACCTTTCAAGCCTTAAACAGCTTGGGACCAAGTCACTTGAATGACCGCCTTCACCCATATGACACTATCTGCACTTTAAGAGCAATAAGATCTTAGAGGCCCTTCCCATTTGCCCACCCATGAGAGTAGTCAGGTGGGTGATCACATGTGACAGGGCCTTCTATGCAGTGGCCCCACACCTCTGGAACGAGCTGCCATTGGAGGTCCGCCATGCTCCGTCATTGCAGACTTTTAAGAAGGCCTTGAAAACATATTATTTACCTTGGCCTTCTCATGATATGCCTGCTATTGTTGCTGTTACTGTTAACATTGTTGATGGTTTTATTGTTAGCTTTTATTGTTGTTTTTATTGTTTTTATGTTTTTATCACTTTTAATATTTTAACTGTTTTAACGTATTTTATTGCTGTAAGAGAAGAGAGGGAAGTCATCAGATCTCCCCTGGGAGAGAATTCCAAAGCTATGGCACCATGACCAAAAAGGCCCTACCTCTCCAATACCTGTCCATATTCATTCCAGCAGAGACAAGACAGAGAGCAGAATCTCTGAACTGGGTATTAGGGCTCAGACTGGTTCATATGGGGGAAGACATTCCTTGAGGTAAACTCGAATCTTAACCTGATTAGGGCTCCTAACCACAGGGAGCGCCTACTTGTGTTCAGCAGGCTTCCCATCTATAGACAAGCCCCCAATGTATGGGCAACATGTGGGTGGGGCCAGCAGTGGATGAGACGGGGTCAGCATGGGTGGCCTCACTCTCCCTTAGAGAAATCTGCAATGAAATCAAATGTCTTTGGATTTTTATGAATCCGACCCATGGATTCCTCAGCGGACCAGCTTTTCTCAAGTCACATGGCTTCTGTGGACTTGTGGACAGGGTTTTTTTTTTTACTGATCAGAATTTTACACAAATTTAGTTGTAGAAAAATACATAATTAAAAAAAAAAAAAACACTGGCCAAAAATGTGCATTTCCTCTATAGGCTAAAGAATGAAAATGTACATTTGGGGGGGATCTGTGCATTTTGCAGGGGATTTGTGCATTTTCACAGATTTGCACAGATTCATGAAATTGGAAAAACTCCCATTCCGTCAACGAGCGGACAATGGAATGAAAGCATCTGACAATCCACAAAATGCAGACAGAATGGATTTTACAAATTCCGTACATCCCTACTCTCTCTCCATGCAATTTTAATCACATTGAAAGAATAACAACTGATTAAGGCTAATAAAGCTAACCATTTCTACCATGTACTGGAATGTTTCATTATCCCACCTCCCCCCGACATAGCTCATGCTGTCAGATCTGAAGGTCAATGTATAAGAAAATTATGTGCAAACAAAAATGGAGTTAGCAACTGAAGTTATTTTGGCGGATTAAAGAAAGTTTTATGTGTGTTTTTATTTTATTTTTTGTCACCATCCTGCTTAATAATAAAATATATGCCCATTTTATGCTACACACATTGAAACGTACATTCAAATTTCAGGAGTAAGCAGTTAAAAAAATACATTGTGGTTATGTTTCTTCAGGTAGCAACAGGTACACATAAATTTCATAAGCAATCACATTATACACACACACACACACACACGCTCATCTGAGCAAAACTAATGGTTTCAGCAAAATGAACAACCTCTGATTTTCTAAGGAAAAAATAGGCAACACCTGAAGCTAGTTTCTCATACTTTTATTTATTTGATGAAGACAGTACTAAGCAGAACATGCAGCACCAAACACAATTAGATTCCTGGTGATTGATGTGAAAACATTTGAATTTTACCACAATCTACACTTTACACTTCAGCAGATTCAAGAGTCGAACAGACTTGTTCTTCCAGTATGATCAGATGTTTTGCCTGCAAGGGCTCATGTTGGAAAATCGTGAGATGAATTTGTTCTGCTCTTGATACAGAAATTGTATCATTTAACTCCTAGCAATTGTTCACTTCCATCTAGCTGCAAATGTTGACTTCCATCTATTGGCATAGAGGAGAAACAGTAATACCATATCCACAAATGTTCTCAGCCGTTAGTGATCGGGGTGACAATTAGTTTGTACCCACCATATGTTACCTCTAAAGGTAAAGGTAAAAGTGTCCCCAACCAGTCATGTCCGACTCTAGGGTGCGGTGCTCATCCCCGTTTCTAAGCCGAAGAGCCAGTGCTGTCCGAAGACGCTTCCGTGGTCATGTGGCCGGCATGACTAAACACCGAGATGCACGGAACGCTGTTACCTTTCCCGCCGAGGCAGTACCTATTTATCTACTTGCAATTTCTTGCTTTCAAACTGCTAGGTTGGCAGGAGCTGGGCCTGAAGACGGGAGCTCACTCCGTCACACGGCACTCGGGTCTTGAACTGCTGTCCTGCCGACCTTCCGGTCAGCAGTTCAGCGTCTTAACCACTAAGCCACCGCGGCCCCTATGTTACCTCTACTGTATATTAAAGATGGCTCACTATCCTTCCCCAATCTGGTGCCCTCCAGATGTTTTAGACTACAACTCTCAGCATTCCTGGCTGGAACTGATTGGAGCTGTAGTCAAAAACATCTGGAAGGTACAAGGTTGGTGGAAGATGGCTCACACCCACCCTGCTCGCCTTGAAAACCCATTTGAGTTTTGCAAGCATTCAAAAGGGGTACTCTCAAAGCCCAGATGGGTTTGCCCACCTCTCCTCTGGGGTAACCAGCATTGGGAGGGAACCCAGCCCCCAGTGGAGGCTGGTGGCTCCGATTCCAGTGGGGCTGTGAATCCATTCTGGGTTTCAGTCAGGACTCTAAAGGAGCTATCCAAGGTGCTGACCCTATTTGGGGGCTAGATTCATCACCCTGGATAGCTCCTTTAGGGTTCTGGCTGGGTTTCACTGAAACCGGGAATGGATTCACAACCCCACCAAAATCGGAGCCACCAGTCTCCACTTCCAACACTTTTCCTGCTACCCCAGCTAGTCCTCCCCCTCCCCCCCCTTTCCTGGATGGGAAAAATCTTCCCTTGAGGAAGGGGAAGGGATGACAGGTGGTGGAATATTCCAGAGAAGAGTGATCCCCGGCAGAAAATGACGCTGCACAAAATTAGCAATCCATGAAGAGGTGAACAATCACTCTATGCCTACTGTATACTTCTCCTACTTAGTGTCAGGTATTCTGATTCAGGTGCCAGCAAGTAAACAGAGGCACAGATGGACAGCCTGGTGATCTGTCCAAGCAACCTTATTCAGTGTGTAGCAAACCTGGGAGCTTTATAGCAGCCAATGACCTGTGATGGGCTGTTTGGTATCACCATGGACCCCCTCACTTTGACTCGGACCTTGACTTGGAGCTTTGGAAAATGGCCCACTTCTGCTCAGACTGTTATGGAGTCGGTATGCTTTGACTCTGTACTGAACCTGAGCTGAGGTTCAGCAATCTGATGTTTCGTGCTTCCCATTTACTATCATGGGAAATCCAAAAATGGCTACAACTTTTTCCTCTTGGTAAGAATTGGATGATATTTGCAGGCCTAGTAGACCCTCGGGAGGGGATTACAGCTGCCAAGTGTCAGAGAAATAGGTACAAGGGGATTGTGCTGTGTGTCTTTATATTTTGAATTTTTTAAGGGAAATGCCAGTAACATTTTTATTTCTGGGCAGAGTTGGATGAAAATTGTAGAGACAGTTACCCCTTCTGAGGGGATCAAGCCTGCCAAATTTCAGAATGATAGCTGCAGGGAGTTTTGTGCAAGAGCAGCCTTGACATTTTGAGGAGGATATGCTTATCCCCCTATGTTCCTTGTGGACCATTATCTATTCTGAAAATGGTAAGACACCCTAGAAGCATCCCTAAGTAAGAAAACTGCTGGATTTCAGAAGGATAGGTGCACTGGTTCATGTGGAGGGGGGGTTGATTCACTTCCCCTTCTCTCCCCCATGTATGATTTTGGGAAATTTGTATGAAAATGGCACACATCCTAGATGTGTCCCCAGTCAAGAAACCTGCCATGTTTCAGAGGGATAGATGCAGGGGCTAGGGAGTTATGGTGATTGAAACACAGTTTAAGGCTTTTTTCATAGTGAAGCCTGGAAGCATTGGAACAATGTCTGCCTCAGAGTTCCATCCTTACCCTCCCCCAAAGCACAATGATTGGAGACACACACACACACCGGTAAAATGTGGCCTAGGCCTGAGCATCAAAAACACAAAACCGCTGTTTTCAGCCCAAATAAAGATGGCACTGGAGGGCAGCACTTCATTTTGCACCTGTTTGTATTCTGCCCAGAGATGGTTGGTTATCGGGCAGTTTAAAAACATAATAAGCAAATAAATAAACTAATACCAGTGTCACAGTTGAGAAAATGTTTTTAACTTCAAAAAAACCTTGAGAATAAAGTAAAAATCAGAAGCAGCAGGGAACCTGGCGGGTGAAAAGACAGTTGTCCGTGTGGGCACAGGGGCACCACACTGGAGTCGCCAGGTCTAGAGCACCAGAAGCTATTTGGAGACATAAAGTCTGGTGCATCTCTCAAACATGAGACATGGGTGAAGCGTTGTTCTGGGGCAGCTTTGGTTCTGTTGGCTCTGGAAGGAAGCCTGTTTTGTCTTGGGAACCAACAGTAGGGATGGCAGAGGATTCCGCCATGGATCTCGGGGAGGCCGAATGCCAGTGCATTCGGCCCCCCGAAATATGTGGTGGAACGGCATGCCACCCCCACTCCCCCCGCGGATCCCCCCGGGACGAGACTTCCCCGGGGTGGATCTTTCGGGCGGCGGCAGCTCCGGCGGCAGCAGCAGTGGCGGCTGGTCTTCTGACCGGCTGCCGCCACCACCGCCATTTGCAGTTTTTTGTTTTGTTTTGTTTTTTACACACACGTGATAGGCTACGTAAGTTTTTACGTAGCCCTAAAACGTCTGGATAAAAAAAAAAAAGCACACGCAAATGGTGGCGGCTACGGCCGCAGCCATTTGCGTTCCTTATTTTGGGCCGTCTTAGTCTACGTAAATAATTACGTAGACTAAGACGGCAAAAATAAGGGGAACGCAAATAGCGTCCACTACGCTATTCGCGTTCCCCTTATTTTCGCCGTCTTAGTCTATGTAAATATTTACGTAGATTCAGACATCAAAAATAAGGAATGCAAATGGCGGCAGCCGTAGCCGCCGCCATTTGCGTACATGTTTTGTTTTGTTTTTTCCCCAGAGCCCTCTGCGGCCGGAAATCCAGCTGCGGACGGCTCTGGCCTGGCTGGGCCTGGCCGGCTGCTCCACAGAGCTGCCGTGGAGCACAGCCAGCCACGGAGGATTCCGGGGGGGAGGAACGGAGCACCTCCCCCCCCGTCCAGGATTCCGGGGGGAGGGATGGAACGCCTCCCCCCCCACCATAAACATAATCTGCGAACAGGTAAGTGATTTTCGTATATCCCTAACCAACAGCCTCAGACCACAGTGGCCCATTTCTGTTCAGGCTTTGGACGTCATACAAATCCAGTGCACATCCGTAGCATCACCTGATTCCAAAGATCAGGAAGAGCAGCTAGTGTCCTGCTGCAATTGCCTCCTCCATCCAGCTGCACTGGTGGCAATGTAAAGCAGGGTACCAATCCCTGATCCACCGGACTCCTGGCTTGCTGGCAGTTGCCCCTAACTAATTGGGCTAAGCACTGGAGAGTACGCAAAACACCATAATCCCTGCACAGTTCACAGTACAGACAGGGACTGACCTACGAGCAAATTACAATGGATTCTTTTAAGACTTCTGTTCTGCTCAGACTTCAGAGCACAACAAGACCTTCTGGAAAATGGAAAGAAATGGATAGCTTGGTTGTCACGGGATGTGACATAAATGAATCAGGCGAGCTCTCCAATAAGGCCACAAAGGGGGGCGGGGGGAATGCTTGCAAACTTTGCACAATTTCTTGGTAGTCAATCAGTAGAGTCAGACAGGATATGTAAGGACATTAGCAATAACCAAACCTTGGCTTTCTGGTCACTAAATGAAAGCCGAGATCTGGGTATTGCTGATGTCAATATGGCCATGTACGGCCCTATTGCCTGACTATCAAGAAATTGTCCACCAAGTGCCTACCACATTAGGAGGGTATCTATAAGTTTGATGTAGATGTTGCTAGTAAAAAAAAAAAAAGCCTATCCAAATGTGGGCCAGGAAAAGCGGTGGTGCCCATTCTGCTAATCTCTGCACAAGCTACTAATGATGCCACCAAATGGAATTTCCGGGTTGTATTTGAATCACTCCTTGAGCTTGTGAATACAGTTGGGAAGCCAAAAGGGAGCCATTCCCACAATCACAGGGGGTAGCAGGCTGGAGTCACAGGCTTGCAAGGAACATGGGAGAGCCTTCCAGGTCAGAAGGTAAGCTACCATGGAAGTCCACTCAAGAGATCAAGAGCTACTTTGAGTCAAGAATAAAAGCTGGAATAAAAAGCCCAAAAAAATGCATTAACATGTTTTTCTATTCAAGAAGGTACATATTTTCCAAATTACATCAGGTTTTGTTTCAAAAAAATGTTATCAGCAGCAGATCCACCTTTCATTCTGGGCAGCTGCTTCCAAATGAATAGCTGCCCAGGCAGCACTTCCAAGAAGTACTTGTTATGTTTTAAAAGCCCATTTGTAGGTTTTCTTATAATCCAATGAGTATATTTAACAGTATATGGAAAGAATTAGATGTTCAAGATATAGTACGTTGGATCCAGAGTTGCCTGGAGCAGAATTCTGCAACTGGATGATCCCACTGGAGGAAGGGGGGGTTTATCCAGCCCTCTATGCCCCCCCAAAATTTGCTCTGGGGAGTTGGGGGACCCTCCAGAACAGTGTGTAAGGTGGTACTGCAGGGAGAAGGGGGAACTGGTGAAAAGACCTCCTTATCCATGTCCTCTGTGGATCCCAGTTTCCACTGGAAGGAGCCCTTCCGTTCGTGGAGGGGCAATGCTGAATCTTACTTGCAGTGACTACTTGCAGGTTGTGAGCACTGAAATTCCCTCTCATTGGCTGACAGGATCTATTCCATTCACAAAGGGAAATCATTCCCTCCCCTATAAAATATTCTGTACTTTAAAAGGGTGTCATCCCATCAAATATTGATATGCACACATTTGTGCCAGTAATGAGCAGCAGCAATAAAGGAGGACCAGAGATGACAGGTAAGTATGAGCAGTGAATTGTGGATTGTGTTCAGAATGCCTGGTAAACCAGAAATAGAACTGCAGGAGCAAATTGAAATAGCAAAGATGAGTGGCGAACCAGCATACATGTCCAAAGGTCTGTTTAGAGCAGAACAAGATCATTGCAAAGATCTTTACAACTGACAAATACATCAGTATAATCCAACAAAATCAATGTGCTGCTTTGAGGATATGTGGACATCTCAGAGCATGAACATACTCCTGTTCCCTCTGTCTCTTTATACTTATTTAAAGGAGAAGTGAATCTGTCAAGCTTGACCTCACTGGAGTCCTCATTTTCCCACTGCCAAGCTCGTTCCAACTTGGGTTCACATCGATTGCAAGCCTTTTTTCCCTGCATGGAAATTTGTAGATATTTCCATGTGCATTTTTCCAAACATACGCATAATTTGCATGCATTTCTTAAAGGAACACATTTTTACCATTGAGAAAAGTGTTTTGTGAGCTTTTTTCAAACATACACATTCTTTGTACATACATTTCAAATGTATGCTTTTTGTGTTTTTTTACATAGTCCCACCCCCAAACCCATCACAAGCCTCACAAACATATCCATTTCATTAGCAAGATGTGTTCCATTCCATGTTCAGTCCCAGGAGGTCCAAATTGGGTATTCTTGTATGAAAATGTGAACCCAACTAATTTCTTGCCTATCCCTACTTTCTGAGATAAAGCTTGCTTGGGCGATGGGTTCATGCCTATGGACCTCATTTATCTGAGGCGCTTGAAGTGACTGAGCCATATGTCAAGAAGGGTGTGTGGTGTTCCTTACCAGGCCCAGTTCTGCTCATGAACATTTTCCATCTCAAAAGCCTTCTAGCACTGAGATAGATGCACAGACCTTCTGTTTCCAAACTTATACTTCATAGGGCGCAATACTATGGGGACAGGTGGCCACCTCCAAACTCGGAGGCAACCACCTATCCAATCAGGGCAGGAGAAGCGCGGAGGGGATCGTTCCCTCCGCACTTCTCCTGCCCTGCATTTGCAGCTAGACAGCCGATTGCGGCTGTCTAGCCACAGGAAGGCGGAGCAGGGGAGGAGGTTGCCGGATGACACATAGGATGTGTCATACCAGCATTTCCGTCTTCCCCACCCCAGAAAGCCCCCCAGAATCCCCTGTTTTGGCTCTTTGGAGCACGGAGCAGGGGGCTGTTCCGTGCTGCCTGCGAGGCAGCGTGGAAGGGGGGGGAAGGTCAGTTCTCCAGGAAGTGAGCTCAGAACGTGGGCTCCGAGGTAGGTTCCTGGAAAACCACATATCCTATGGCCATCTAGCGGCCATAGGATTGCTCTCTCCGGCAGTGAACTCGAAGAAATAAAACTAACATGTAATAGTATAGGGTGCCTTGAGTCCCAGTATTGGGAAAAAGGCGGGATATAAATATAATAATAGTAATAATAATAGTAATAATAATAGTAGGTTATATGTAAACACCATGCCATTAAGCTGCCTTCTGCAGATCATTCTTGCTTAATGGTGTATTTAATATAGGATTTAATGTAAACTTTTTTCTTTTATTTTGCTTTATTTTATTTTATTTTATGTATGTATATATTTATTTAATTATTTTTATACTGCACTTCAATCATATTCCCACAGAAGTTTACAAAAAGAATAAAACAATGAAAATGTAAAATGAAACAAACAATGAAAATGTAAATACCAAATAAAACAAAACGAATAAAATGAAATGAACAATGAAATGAAACAAATAAAATGAAAACGAAATAAAATGAAAAAATAAAATAAATAAATAAAATGAAAATAGGTAAAATGAAACAAACAATGAAAAAATAAAATAAGTAAATAAAATGAAATAAAATAAATGAAATGAAATGAAATGAAACTATGAAAATGTAAATACCCCCCCCCAAAAAAAAAGAAGCTAAAAGCCACACTTTTATAAAAGCAGCATAAAACATTTGGAAGGATTAAAATCGCACAGGAAAATGTAAAAAGTCTTTGTCCCTAGCCAATACAATAGGCACCAGACAGACTTCTCTGGGGAGAGTGGTCCATAACTGGGGTGCCACGACTGAGAAAGCCCTCTTTCTGGTACCCAGGCGCCTGCCAGGGATGGCTCTACCATTAGACAGAGTCAGGCTCTGGCTGCAACAAGGAGCTGGAAGGCAGAGCTACGTGTACTGCACAGCCTGGCCCTAAGCAAGCCTGCTGCCTTCAGGGGTGACGGAGGATGCTGTTCATCAATACGACCTTCAACATTCTGTTGAAAGACCAAGTTACCTAGTACTGAATTCTGTTTTCCAGATGTGTCCCACGCCTCACTCCAACGAACAGATCAATCTTAATTTACATATGTGTTTTCCTATCCATGAAAAAAGGGAGTAAGCAGGACAGAAACAGTTCTCAAGGGGCCAAAGTGATTTATTTATGCCCAACATGTTTTGGAACAGAATTCCTTCTTCAGGGCCAATCTACCCTTTCCATTCTCCTGACACACCCCTGGAACTGGAGGAAACATGGCTCTGGTGCTGCTGTACATAATTTCACTGCCATTGCAACCAAACCATAAAAGTAGAGGACAAAAAAGAAGGACATCGCTGCTCTGTCCCTTCCGCCCTGTCAATGCAAGCTCAGCAGGTCTTTAGAATAAGGCAGTTCCTCAGCCTTCAGATCTTACACCCACCCACCTGTAGGATTGCTCTGCCCCAAACTTTAAACATATAAGAGAGCAATCCTATGGAAGGGATGTGCAAATTCCACCTCAAAGCTCATCTGTCTCATGTCCGTATCCATTGCGATCTTTGGGTTTTTCTCTTTTTTGCATGAAAACGAGTGCATATTTTCACATTGTTCCAAATGTACACATCAGTTATGCGCATCTTTGAAACATATGCATCCTTTGAAATGTGCATGTGTTTGTGCACATTTTTTTCAAAAGTTCACATTTTGGGGTGTGCATTTTAAAATGCACACATGCTGTCCAACACACCTCAGGGGGGTCCATGAATCACACTGCACACTGGGAAATGCACGGACTCCAGTGGGACCACAGTCTCTCCACTCCCCAGCTGTTGTCCTGCCCCCAGCACACCCATTTCCTCCCTTCCCAAGGTCAGAGCTCCACCCCCAAGATTGGAGTTTCTGTCTGCATTCTATGACACCCCCCGCCTAGTGCTGTCCAGTGGCCATAGGATTCCATTTTTAGGCTACCTGGATTTTAGGGATGTTAGAGAATTCTGCCATGGATTGCAGGGGGGCTGAATTCCAGTGAATTCGGCCCCCTGGAATCCGTGGTGGAACGGAGCAACCCGCCCCACCACCCTGCAAAAGCCCCCCGGAACAGAGCCTACTTGGCGGCGGCGGTGGCTCCAGTGGCGGCGGTGGCTCCAGCTGCTGCCAGGCTGCTGTGGACGCAAATGGCGTCCTGAGTAGGGGACGCCATTTGCGTCCCTATGGTAGCCCGTGATAGGCTATGTAAATATTTACGTAGCCTATGACAGCTAACGCAGGAACGCAAATGGCATAGGGAACACCATTTGCGTACCCTTTTTAGCTGTCATAAGCTATGTAAATATTTACATAGCCTATCACAGAGAAAACGGGAATGCAAATGGCATAGGGGACGCCATTTGCATCCTCGCTTTAGCTGTGATAGGCTACATAAATATTTACGTAGCATATCACAGGCTACCATAGGGACGCAAATGGCAGCAGCCCGGCAGCGGCTGGAGGCCCCGCTGAGGGTTGGCCTGGCCGGCGGCTCCGCAGCCTGGCCGCGGAGCAGAGCTTGCCGGGCAGGATTCCGGGGGAGGAGTAACAGGTCGCCTCCCCCCCATCGAGGATTTTGGGGGGAGGGACAGAGCGCCTCCCCCCCACCGCGGATGTCCCTGGACAAAATCAGTTAAGTGTTTCATACATTCCTACTGGATTTAAGTCCCAGCAGTTCCATATCGACCCCTCCCTCCCTGGTGCATCCCTAGTTTCTCTCAGCATAACATTCCTGCTCATCATACATTTCTGGGTTGTTGTTTCCTAAAGGAGAAGTGGTATGAAGTACCTGCTGAGCTCTGTACTGCACCCCCTGCCAATATGCTACCCTGCCATGCTGCAGATGCTCTTTGCTGATATCAGACTCAAAGGATTAAAAAAAAAAGTAAGAAAGCAGATCAGTTCAGCTTCCTTCACTTCATCTTAGCACTTGCAGACTTCTGCTTCTGCTTGTAATAATTATCCCATGTGCAGGAAGAAATCCTCACCCCCATCCCTCTTTTCTACTTTGCTTGAGAAAGGAGCGAGGTAAAGCAATCTGCTGGCTTCTGCAAATGATTCCACATGTTGTATGCTGTGCATTCTGGGATGGATTTATTAATGAACAAGCTTCATAAATAGGCTTAAAGTTGGAGCAAATCCCTTCCCTTTCTTATAAAAGAAACATTTTGTTGTTGGCAAGTTGAAAGTTGGTTAATTAAACCATCACATCTCTATCATTTAAACCTGTGTGTGTGTGTGTGTGTGCATGCGTGTGTGTTTGTGTGTATGTGTGTGTGAGAGAGGGTGGGGGGCTATGCACTCTCAAATAATGAAGATTCCATTTGGATATTGTAAGATATAGCCTTCATCAGTAAGGCTCAGATGCATCCTAAGGCAATACAGGACCAGGATAATATGAGCCACCTTTGCTGGTCCCAGGCACTCTGTCCTCCCCATCTGGATTTGGGCCTGAAAGACTCAGGAAAGGTGTTGGTGCATGGAGGGGAAGTTGTAAGCTTCATTGCACAACATCGTCACTGATCACTGGGCACATCTGTTAAGGCATCAGCCTTAGCTTCCCCTTCCTTGGGTTTTTGGCACCTGAGCGAACATGAGAGAGCCTTAACTCTGATATTTTAATCTGGGAGGTTTTTTAAATCATTGAAACTTTTTATTTAGACCAGGGGTGGGAACCTCCTTCAGACCGAGGGCCAAATTCCATTTCTGAGAAGCTCTTGGAGGCCGCATTCCAGCAGTGGGCGGGAACGAAGGCAAAAGGGGGTGGGGCCAAAAGTGCCAAATATACCATCATATTGCAGCTTAAAGCTCTTCCTGCCAGTACCTAAGCTTTAGGAGAGGCATTTCAGTCTTTAACAACGGGGGAAAAACTGCACAAAAGCCAGAAAAATATCAAAAAATCGGTAGTTGGGGGGAAGTGGTGGGGCCATTTGGGGAACCCCAGAGAGCTGGATTGAGACCCACGGAGGGCTGAATTTGGCCCCCAGGCCTGAGGTTCCCCATCTAATTTGGCCCCCACCTCTCACAATGATCCAGCCTGCAGCTTTCCTTCATCAATCTTCATCATCCTGTAGGAAAGACTCCATTATCTTGTAGCAATATGAACTAAAATGCCGGAACATTGACAGTGAGTCCCTCTCTCTCTTTTTCCCTTCCAAAACAAAAAAAATAAAAGGAAGGCAGCAGCATTTCCCTCTTCCTAATGCCACCAATTTCACTGGCCTTCTTTGTGCAATAAACCAAATGTAGATGGTATGCACATATGTCCTAGAAGCCCAAACCCCATTTCCTCCCTAATTAAGCGTCACACCCTGCTGCCAGGGGAGGGATGAAGCTGCCCTGATCATAAAAAAATTAAACATTGCTTCACGTTTCCACAATCTGGGTTCCTGGGCTTCGAGCACAGTTCCGTTACAATCAGACAAGAAATCCTGATGAGCAAATGCATGGAGTAAATGAAAACAAGCGATTTGGGTATGAAGACTGACTAAAGCAGGAGGTTACACTGGTGGCAAATCAGATGTTTTGTTCTCTGATCTGGCTGCGCTGGGAGCACTTTAGTTCACTTGGCAGTGAAGCCCCAAGAGACTAGCAATTACAAAGTCCTTCAGCAGTTGCTGAGCTTTTCAGGCCATCACTCCGGAGCGTCCCCTTCCTTCGCACCATGTCACCATGGGGAAACCTGGTGCCTGCTCTCCACATTGCTGCTATGTCTTCTGCGGCTCATTCAGATAGATATTTCTGCGCAGAATGGTAATAATGGTAGAATAGATCCATGCAGTCCCGTCTATGAATGAGCTATTACTCCACCAAAAGCCTGCAGCTGCAAAGGATGTTTTGCATAGCGCTTATGCATTCGGAAAACTCTCCAAAGTCTTCATTTCGGAGCATGCGACAAAGCCTCGTTGCTCTGTCAATTTGCATAGCCGAGAATAGATTCCTTTTCAGATGTACTTCCACTGGAATCCCAATGCGATACTCTAACACTTCAGAAAACGGTACATCAAGTTTCAGTCTTCCTGAGGACAGTGTGGCACCAAGTGCAGTATTGTGTCAATTGGCAAAGTTCGCTGATGACACCAAATTATTTAGGATGGTTAAAACAAAAAAAGTTCTGCGAGGAGCTCCAAAAGGATCCCTCCAAACTGGGAGAATGGGTAACCAAGTGTCAAATGCAGTTCAGTGTAAGTGGGAAGCGATGCACGTTGGGGCAAAACATCCCAACTTCTAGGGATGGCGGAGAATTTCTCCATGAATCTCTGGGAGGCCGAATGCCAATGCATTCAGCCCCCCGAAATTGGTGGGGAAATTCTCCGCCGTCACCCTGCGCCCCCCCAGGATGGGACTTACCGTGGCCGAATGTCCCTCTCAGCAGCGGGTCCCGGCGGCGTTTCGGCGGGGGCAGGGGCGGGGGCCGGTCTCCCAACCGGCTGCCGCCGCCATTACAAAATAAAAAGTAAAGTTAAAACACACACACACCTGTGATAGGCTACGTGACAATTTACGTAGCCTATCACAGCTAGATTTCCAAAGTCAGCCGTGATAGGCTATTTAAATCGTCACGTAGCCTATCATGGGTGACTTTGAAAAAAAAAAAAGTGCGTACGCAAATGGCGGTCCCCATGGGCGCCACCATTTGTGTTCCTTATTTGGACAGGGGTAGCCTACGTAAAAATTTACGTAGACTACGGAGAAAATAAGGGAACGCTATTTTCGCCGTAGTCTACGTAAATCTTCACGTAGACTAGACGTGCCAAAATAAGGAACGCAAATGGCGGCGCCCATGGGGGCTGCCATTTGCGTATGTGCTTTTTTTTTTCTTTCAAAGTCACCCGTGATAGCCTATCACGGCTGACTTTGGAAATCTAGCCGTAATAGGCTACGTAAATCGTCACGTAGCCTATCACGGGTGTGTGTTGTGTTTTTTTTACTTTACTTTTTTTTCGCGGCCGGGGACACAGGGCGCTCCTCCCTGGCCTGAATTTCAGTGGCAAGGGATGGGGCACCTCCCCCCCAGCCTGAATTTAGGCCGGGCGGGGCGCAGTGCCTCCCCCCACTCGCCTGAACTTCGGGGGGAGAACTGAAGCGCCTTCGAAGCAAGCTTCGAGAACAGGTAAGGGACTTTAGTTCATCCCTACCAACTTCACGCATATGCTGATGGGATATGAGCTAGCAGTGAATGATCAAGAAATAGATCTTGGGGTTGTGGTGGACAGCTCAATGAAAATGCTGACCCAGTGTGCAGCTGCTGTGAAAAAGGCAAATTCCAAGTTAGGTGTAATTCGGAAAGGAATTGAAAATAAAACTGCTAATAAAGGAGATCGTTACCTTGTCGTGGTGCTGGAGCTTGAGCACCTCAGTGACGTCATGAGCTAAACCGTGAAGGGACACCCAAGACGGGAAGGTCATGGCAGAGAGGTCAGACTAAATATGATCCCTGGGGAAGGAAACGGCAACTCACCCCAGTATTCTTGCCATGAAAACTAAATGGATCAGTACAACCAGAGATATGTCGGTACACCATCGGAAGATGGGACTCCCAGGTTGGAAGATGGTCAAAATGCTACTGGGGAGGAACAGCTAAGTTCAACTAGCCCCAGATGTGATGATGCAGCTAGCTCAAAGCTGAAAGGATGGCTA
The DNA here is from genome assembly GCF_057233095.1 of Heloderma suspectum. Lineage (NCBI taxonomy): Eukaryota > Metazoa > Chordata > Lepidosauria > Squamata > Helodermatidae > Heloderma > Heloderma suspectum. Next base: position 37,409,859 of record NC_139460.1, on the reverse strand, counting down.
GCAGCTGATGGTGCTGGTAGTGAACGACGAATCCGATGTTCTAAAGATCAACACACCATAGGAACCTGGAATGTAAGATCTATGAGCCAGGGAAATTGGATATGGTTATTGGGGAGATGTCAAGATTAAATATAGACATTTTGGGTGTCAGTGAACTGAAATGGACTGGAATGGGCCACTTCACATCAAATGACCACCAGATCTACTAATGTGGACAAGAGGGCTACAGAAGAAATGGAGTAGCCTTCATAATTAATAATAAAGTGGCTAAAACAGTGCTTGGATACAATCCAAAAAATGACAGAATGATCTCAATTCGAATTCAGGGTAAGCCATTTAACATCACAGTGATCCAAATATACACCCCAACCACAGATGCTGAAGAAGCAGAAGTAGATCAGTTCTATGAGGATCTGCAACACCTACTGGATAGTACGCCAAAAAAAGATGTTATTTTCATTACAGGAGACTGGAATGCTAAGGTGGGTAGTCAAACAACACCTGGAATTACAGGCAAGCATGGTCTGGGAGAACAAAATGAAGCAGGACATAGGCTGATAGAATTTTGCCAAGACAACTCACTGTGCATAACAAACACTCTTCCAACAACCTAAGAGACGACTTTATACATGGACTTCACCAGATGGTTGACATTGAAATCAGATTGACTACATCCTTTGTAGCCAAAGGTGGCGGACATCTATGCAGTTGGTAAAAACAAGACCTGGAGCTGATTGTAGTTCAGATCACAAACTTCTTATTGCACAATTTAGAATCAGACTAAAGAGAATAGGGAAGACCCACAGATCAGTTAGATATGAGCTCACTAATATTCCTCATGAAGATGCAGTGGAGGTGAAGAATAGATTTAAGGGACTAGATTTAGTAGATAGGGTCCTGGAAGAACTATGGACAGAAGTTCGCAACATTGTTCAGGAGGCGGCAACAAAAAACATCCTAAAGAAAAAGAAAACCAAGAAGGCAAGATGGCTGTCTGCTGAGACACTGGAAGCAGCCCAAGAAAGAAGGAAAGTAAAAGGCAACAGTGATACGGGGAGATATGCCCAATTAAATGCAAAATTCCAGAGGTTAGCCAGAAGAGATCAGGAATTATTTTTAAACAAGCAATGCGCGGAAGCGGAAGAAGAGAAGAGAATAGGAAGGACAAGAGACCTCTTCCAGAAAATTAGGAACATCGGAGGTAAATTCCAGGCAAAAATGGGTATGATCAAAAACAAAGATGGCAAGGACCTAACAGAAGCAGAAGAGATCAAGAAAAGGTGGGAAGAATATATGGAAGATCTGTATAGGACGGATAATAATAACGGGGATAGATTTGACGGTGTGGTCAGTGAGCTAGAGCCAGACATCCTGAAGAGTGAGATTGCCTTAAGAAGGGCCTTAAGAAGCACTGCTAATAACAAGGCAGCAGGAGATGATGGTATCCCACCTGAACTGTTAAAAATCTTGCAAGATGATGCTATCAAGGTGATGCATGCCATATGCCAGCAAATTTGGAAAACACAAGAATGGCCAACAGATTGGAAAAGATCAACTTATATTCCCATACCAAAAAAGGGAAGCACCAAAAAATGTTCAAACTATGGAACAGTGGCACTTATTTCACATGCCAGTAAGATAATGCTCAAGATCTTGCAAGGTAGACTCCAGCAATTCATGGAACGAGAATTGCCAGATGTACAAGCTGGGTTTAGAAAAGGCAGAGGAACTAGAGACCAAGTTGCCAATATCTGCTGGATAATGGAAAAAGCCAGGGAGTTTCAGAAAAACATCTATTTCTGTTTTATTGACTATTCTAAAGCCTTTGACTGTGTGGATCATAACAAATTGTGGCAAGTTCTTGGTGGTATGGGGATACCAAGTCATCTTGTCTGCTTCCTGAGGACTCTGTATAATGACCAAGTAGCAATGGTAAGAACAGACCACGGAACAACGGACTGGTTTAAGATTGGGAAAGGAGTATGGCAGGGTTGTATACTCTCACCCTACCTATTCAACCTGTATGCAGAACACATCATGCGACGTGCTGGGCTTGATGAAGCCAAGGCTGGAGTTAAAATCGCTGGAAGAAACATTAACAATCTCTGATACGCAGATGATACCACTTTGATGGCTGAAAGCGAGGAGGAGCTGAAGAACCTCATGACGAAGGTGAAAGACGAAAGTGCAAAAGCTGGGTTGCAGTTCAACCTCAAAAAAACCAAGATTATGGCAACCAGCTTGATGGATAACTGGCAAATAGAGGGAGAAAACGTGGAGGCAGTGACAGACTTTGTCTTTCTAGGCGCAAAGATTACTGCAGATGCTGACTGCAGCCAGGAAATCAGAAGACGTTTACTTTTTGGGAGGACAGCAATGACAAATCTTGATAAAATAGTGAAGAGCAGAGACATCACACTGACAACAAAGGTCCGCATAGTTAAAGCAATGGTATCCCCCGTAGTAACCTATGGCTGCGAGAGCTGGACCATAAGGAAGGCTGAGCGAAGGAAGATAGATGCTTTTGAACTGTGGTGCTGGAGGAAAATTCTGAAAGTGCCTTGGACTGCAAGAAGATCAAACCGGTCCATACTCCAGGAAATAAAGCCAGACTGCTCACTTGAGGGAATGATATTAAAGGCAAAACTGAAGTACTTTGGCCACATAATGAGAAGACAGGATACCCTGGAGAAGATGCTGATGCTAGGGAAAGTGGAAGGCAAAAGGAAGAGGGGCCGACCAAGTTCAAGATGGATGGATGATATTCTGGAGGTGACAGACTCGACCTTGGGGGAGGTGGGGGTGGTGACTGCCGACAGGAAGCTCTGGCGTGGGCTTGTCCATGAAGTCACGAAGAGTCGGAAGTGACTGAACGAATAAACAACAACATACAACTCTATGGTGCAACCACACTTAGAATACTGTAGAATTCTGTCATTGTGCCTCAAGTAGGACAATGTAGAGCTGGAAAAGAGGCAGAAAGGGGCCTCCAAAATGACTGAGGTGCTGCAACAACTCCTCTATGAAGACAAGTTACACTGTTTGGAGATGTTTAGCTTAGAAAAAAAGGCAAGTCAGGGGAGGACATGATAGAAGTGTATAAAATTATACTGTACATTGTGTGGAGAAAATGGATAGGGCATAATACTGGAACCCAGGGTTATCCCAAGAAGCTGATTGGTGGGAGATTCAGGATAGATAAAAGGAAGCACTTCTTTACACAGGACTTCTTAGGGTGCCGTCTCCTATCAGAGGTTAGCTATCACTGCAGTTACTTCCATTTTTGACGCCACTGCTCTGAATAGTTGTATAGAAGTACAGCTGAACCATTCCCTCAGACTCTTTAACCATGATGTTCCTCTTCTTCCTATTGATCTTTTTCCTTCCATTTTCCCTTGTATAATGAGTTGGAGTGCTGGCTACCAACTTGGATGGCTTTAAAAGGGTATTAGGCAAACTCATAGAGGATAAGGCGATTGATGGCTACTCGCCATAATGTCTGTTTTTACTTCTAGTTTCAAAGGCACCATGTCTCTAAATACCAGTTGGTGGAGAACAACAGCAGGAAAGGGCTATTGCTGTCTCATGTCCTATTTGTGGGCTTACCACAGGCATCTGCTTGCCTCTCTTGGGAACAGAGTGCTGCCTTTGGTCTGATCCAGCATGGCTCTTCTTTTGTTCTTATTAAGTTAAATACAAATGGCACCTGCAACAAAATGTTGCAGTGTGGAGTGCTCCACATTTCATTCCCCCACTCCCTGTCCCCCACCACCACAGTCAACCAGCATTCCATGCCAACTGAACATGCTCAGTCGTCATTGGGCTAGGGGTTTTTTTCCCTAAAGATTTTTTTCCTAAAGATTTTTTCTCAGTGTTCCCCCAAGTCTGCTGATGTCTCCCTCTTGGGCATAGGACTGTACAGAATGCGTAAAATGCATTCCGTCTATGTTTCACGGGTTGTCAGGTGCCTTTCATTCTGTTGTCCTCCTGATGGAATTGGGGGTTTTTTAGTTTCCAAATTTGTGCAAATTCGCACATGCAAAAATGTGCAAATTCCACAAAATGCACAAATCCACCCAAAATGTGCATTGTCACACTTCAGCCTATGGGGGAAATGCACAATTTTCAGCTGGTTTTTTTAATTTTAATTTTTGCATATTTTTCTATGATGAAATCTGCACAAAATTCCTGAAGGTTAGAAAAAACAGTCTGCAAGTCCACGGAATCCGCCCAACAGGCCACCACCATTTCCGCCACCTCCCCACTTGGATGAGAGATCAACGGGCAACTTCTCTGAATGCCAGGCTTTCAGGGCTCCTTCCTGAAATCTCAGCATTGTAAGGTAGCCTGGAGAGGCCAAGTACCCACCCAATCTCTCACTCTGGGAGAATCCCCCACATGAGAGGCCGCTTTGTCTGGCCACTCACCACTAGGGATGTACTGATGTTGTAAAATCCATTCCATACGCATTTTGTAAAATCCATTCCGTACGCATTTTGCAGACTGTCAGGTGCCTTTCATTCCATTGTCCGCTCACTGGCGGAATTGGATTTTTTGTGAAAATGCACAAATCCCCCCCCCCCCATGCACATGTTCATGCTTTAGTCTATGGGGGAAATGCACATCTTTGGCCAGTGTTTTTTTTTAAATTTGCTTAATTTTACTTTTCTATGACTACATTTGCAAAAAATTCTGGAAAGTTTAAAAAACCAGTCTGCAAGTCTGCAGAATCCATGCAACTTGGGAAGAGCTGGTCCACTGCAGAACCCGCAGGTCAGATTCAGAGAAATCCAAAATCATTTGATTCTGTTGAGGGTTTTTCCGACATCCCTAGTCACCACCCCCACCAGCTACAGCAGCCTTCCCCAACCTGTTGCCCTCCAGTTGTGTTGGACTACAACTCCCATGATGGGAGTTGTAGTCAACACATCTGGAGTGCCCCAGTTTGGAGGAAAGCAAGCCCAACGTCCTTTTTGGCTTGGTCTATCTGGTCATATGTGACACATGTCTAGACAAAAGTAAGGAATACTGTACGTGGAGAGCCAGTTTAATGGGTGAATTATAAAGAAATAAACATTTCCTCCTCTAGTCTAAAGGGACTGACAATCCAATCCAAAACATGTTTAGTTGGAAGTCCCACTCTTAGTAAATATGCAAGGGGCTATGTAGGCCAGTGCAAGTGCAACCCTTGTGAGCTCATTGACCAAGAGTAAACATAAAACAGCCAGACAGGAATTTGGATTGCCACTTATGCATCACCAAAAAAGTAGGGATGGCGGAGAATTTCTCCCCGAATCTTCGGGAGGCCGAATGCCAACGCATTCGGCCCCCCGAAATTGGTGGGGAAATTCTCCGCCTGCCCCCCGCCTCCCCCGGGATGGGACTTACCTCCTGCGAATGTCCCTCCCGGGTACGGGTCCCGGAGGCGTTTCGGCGGCGTTTCGGCGGGGGCGGGGCAGCAGCCGGTCTCCCGACCGGCTGCCACCGCCACCATTGCAAAAAAAAAAGTAAAAAACAAACAAACACACCCGTGATAGGCTACGTAACGATTACGTAGCCTATCACGGCTAGATTTCCAAAGTCAGCCATGATAGGCTACGTAAATCATCACGTAGCCTATCACGGGTGACTTTGGGGAAAAAAAAGCGCGTACACAAATGGCGGCAGCCCATGGGCACCACCATTTGCGTTCCTTATTTTGGCACGTCTAGTCTATGTAAAGATTTACGTAGACTACGGCGAAAATAAGGGCAACACAAATAGCGTTCCCTTATTTTCGCCGTAGTCTACGTAAATCTTTACGTAGACTAGACGTGCCAAAATAAGGAACGCAAATGGCGGCACTCATGGGCCGCCCCCATTTGCGTACGCGCTTTTTTTTTTTTTCAAAGTCACCCGTGATAGGCTACGTGGCGATTTAAATAGCCTATCACGGCTGACTTTGGAAATCTAGCTGTGATAGGCTACGTAAATCGTTACGTAGCCTATCACGTGTGTGTGTGTGTGTTGTTGTTGTTTTTACTTTTTTTTTCGCGGCCGGGTAGACAGGGCGCTTCTACCCGGCCTGAATTTCGCCAGCGAGGGATGGGGCGCCTCCCCCCCGGCCTGAATTTCGGCCGGGCGAGGCAGGGCACCTCCCCCCCCTCGCCTGAACTTTGCGGGGAGAACCGAAGCGCCTCCCCCCCACCGCGAAGCAAGCTTCGAGAACAGGTAAGGGACTTTCGTCCATCCCTACAAAAAAGAGGCCAAAAGAGGGCACAGATTTGCATACACTAATTTAGATAGATAGATAGATAGATAGATAGATAGATAGATAGATAGATGCAAATTAAGAAATTATAATTATAAATAGAAATGCAATACATCTCATTATGGTGGGGAAAGATTGACCAGGTGACCAGTGGGCCTGGTCAGTCAGCTCTCCAGCTGTGAACTTCAGGGCCCCTGCTGCTCTCACTCTCACTCTTTATTGTTCTTTGACTTCAAACCAGTCAAATGGAAGGCACCTACAAATAGAGGTGATAGTTCATCTGACAGCTCTCCAAAACAGAGGACTGTCCTCTGTAAAGTAGGACACCTGGGCCCCTAACGGGAATTGAAAAGTTCTTAACCTTAAGAATTCAGAGGGTTATTGAGAATAGATGTGATAAGATCTAGAATGTTTTCATTCTGGTCTGTGATCCCTGAAGCCAAACTAAGCTGAGGTGGCCATGTCTCCTACTTCACAGGGGACTGCCCTCTATTTGAAGGGCTGTCAGTCTTCTGTCTGAAGGCCTCCTCTCTTTGAAGGCTGCCCAGTCCAAAACTGGCTTGAAGAGAAGAACCATTTGAGGGAGAACAGCAGAGGTTCCGCATCAACACTTACCACGTGGACTGTTAGGCGCACAGGTCAGCTGGTCGCAGGGCTTCTTCATCTGGAGCTTTCGTCCTGCTATTGAGATTGTTTGCTCACGGAAGTCTGCGGGCCCTTTAGATGACGTCATGAACCTCCAGGGTGTCTCCTGCACTAAATGACCTTTATTCTGTTTTTAAATACATTGGAGATCATGAGCTATCAAATTACCCCACTTGTGTTCTGATTGAGTTCCCTCCGTGAAAAGGAAAAGCCGCAAGAAGAGGAGTGAGATCAATGAAACATACAGAAGACTCAGATAAGGGGGAGAAGGAGGGGGGAAGAGGGGGGAAGGAAATGCATGTAAAGGGAGTCCATTATGATCCTGCATTTAAAACAGAAGCAGAAAGCCTAGGGATGGCGGAGAGTTATCTCTGTATAAGTAAGCCTCCGGACGCAAATGGCGTAGTGGGCGCCATTTGCGGCCGTAAAGCTGGTAGATTAGCCTAAATGCAGCCATACATGCATTTTATTCCTTTTTATTCCAGTGTGTAAATGGCCACCATATGCACATCCCACCAACCATATTTTTGCAATCTCCAGTAGGTAGCAACTACAAGGGGTTGTAGTGAGTCACAATACACGTGGGGCTGCATACAGCTTAGGGCGCAATCCTATGCATGTTTAGACAGAACAAAGTCCTACAACATGCTGGCTGGGGAATGCTGGGAGTTGTAGGACTTTGTTCTGTCTAAACATGCATAGGATTGCGCCCTTAGTGGATTACAAATGGTGTGTGTACAAATTGTTTATCAAAGATGGCATAATCACAGAGTCATACATTTTCTTTAAAGAAAGGATGGAACAAGCACAAATCAACAATACCTGGCAAAGGCTTTTCACAAGTGGGAACAAGCGTGTATGAGCAATACACACAATACTGCCCCAAACACCCCAGTCTCATAAAATGTGCTGGATTTCCCAGTTATGCACATGACTATAATGGAGGCCAGAGTAGGTGAATGCATAAGCTAATCTCTTTTGGCACAGAAATATTGGATGAGGTGGTTGTAGAGTGGAGTATCGATCAGCAAGATTAATTCTGAAATGAAACCTTGTGATGTCTGTTGTCTTCATGTGGACCTGCCATGCTTAATGGGGCATTTTTAATGAATGGGGAGAGGATACAAGAGTGTTGCGGAGGGATAAGAGCAGGAAGTGGTTCTCGGGGGAAATAATATATCCTGCTGCTGAGAGGCACCCTCTTCTAATGCATTTTGTATTTTCTTCTCAGTAAGGAGGACTCGGAAAAAGGGTTTGAATGCAAACAGAACTTCACTTAATTTCTAAATTCTTATTTACCATGTTTTTCCTTCAACTCCCTCCCTCCTTCTTTCTCCTTCTGTCCTCTTCTTCCTTCTCCACCCTCTCTACTGTGGCCCTCTTGAGTTGTGAAACCTTTTCACAACTCAAAACAAGGGACTGCCTATTAACTATTAGGATACAATATCTTTTTAATTTGAACTGGCTCTCGGTGACTGGGGCTGAACTGGTCAGGAAAGGAGCTTTTAGCAGCTTTAAAATATATCTATATTATATTTCTAAGCCACTTTGGATCAGAGAGTGTAGAATTCTAAATCAATGAAAAATTAACTAGAGCGACTCTACAAAATAAACATGTTAAACTGGGACTCTAGCCATAAAGGAAAATACTGCATTCAATGGAAGATAGGCATCTGAGAATATTTTTAAGGATTGGGTTTGGGTTCTTGAGCGGTATGAGTTGTAATTATATGTGGTCATAAATGATGCATTCGAGCCTGGATCTCACCTTCGCTCCCCCCACCCCACCTGTCCCTTTCTTCATTATCTATTCTGACTGTGTGCTTTTCAGGTATGGGTTAGCAGGGTATTCAATGTAATTGAGTAGGTGGGGTGGGAGATGGGCAGGTATAATGGGATAGGAAGGGGGATAGGGTTTGTTGAACAGAAAATGTTTTAGAACGGCATCATTCTAATAAAACGGTGCTCTCTTTCCTTTTGCATTTTCCATGTTTGATTTTTTCTTTTTTTTTTCTTTTTGCATTGAAAAGCACTCACAGCAAGGTAAGTATAATGTTACACCTACACAGTACCTAGGCCTATCACTACATGGTAGAACAGCATGTACTGTTGCAAAGAAAGCTGTTTATTTACATGCTTCACATTCTTCCTTCACCATAAATACATCACTTGGCAGGGGAGGAATCTTTTTGAATTACTTATGCTCACACACTGTCTCCTGATTTAATTAACCTGGTCTTCATCCTTACAGGTCATTAATTACGTCCATGTCAACCACCAATTACTGGGGGACCCCTCCTCACCTAACAACTAGATGTACGGTTATTGTTCATGATCTTTTTATTGACTACATTTAGGCTGCAATCCTATACCTACTTTTCTGGGAGTAAGCCCCATTGAACTCAGCGGGACTTGCATCTGAGTAGATATGTATTGGATCACACTGTTATGCTGCAGTCCTATAGTCTCAGGGGGGGGGGCATCCCAGGGGCCTTAGGATGTTTCAGATCTTTGCCTCCAAGGGTGAAGAGAGAAGTCTGACTGGGGGGGGGATCTGACCTCACAACCCCCCTCCCAGCTGCTGTGGAAGCTTCTGCAGCCCTTGCCTCTCCAATGTAGGTAGAGGCAAAAACGGTATATTGGGGAGGATTAGGCAAAGCTTGGATCCCCAAAATCCGTAGCCTTCACATTTCTCCAACACACACACACACACACACACACATGGAATTGGGAAAAATGTATGCCAGTCTTGGAGCTGGAGCACCTAATTTCCCTCCCATTGCAACAAATGGGAGGAAGATGGTAAAAGGGAAAAAATTAAATGAGTGGGGAGAGAAAAATGCTGCGCCTCCTTTCCTTCTTCCCGGATGGTGTGAGCATGGCAGGGCTTTGGATAAGGTGGCTTCTCAACCTTCAGATCCCCCACAGACCCACTACTCTGGGGTCCTCAACCTTTTTGGGCTGGTGGGCACATTTACTTTGAAGGAGTATCACGGGCACTCTCACAAAATGGCTGCCATGGGACTTACCCATTCATAAAAAATGGCTCCAATGGTGGACATGGCCAGTCACAAAATACTCATTTCCCAGAAGGCAAAATGGTGAGACGGAAAGAAAAGTAACTTGCCCAAGAACCTAAATATGAGGCTGGGGTCTGTGCTCCAAAACACAAACCCATACTTTTCAACCCAAATAAACATGGCACTGAAGGGTAAAATATAACTTTGTAGCATGCCAGCTGCCCAGATAATTCTTGTTAGTTTAAAAAATCTTAAGAAATAAAACAAAGATCAGGAGGGACAGGGAGTCTGGCAGGCAACAAGATAGCTGTATGTGGGCACAGTGATGTCCACGAGCACCACATTGGAGACCCCGGCACTCCTCTGTTTATGGCAAATTTCTTGCATTAGAAGATCAACATTAGGGATGGCACAGGAGTCCAAACAGGGGATGGAGTATGACTGACTCCCCCCCCCCATCCGGCCTCTCGGATCCCGCTCACCGAGCTGTGGGGTGCTGATGGACCCAGCTGCCGAGTGCCCCGGAGCTCAGTGAGCGGCTGGGAGCATCGCCAAGGAGGACTCGTCCTGCCTCAAGGAAGCCCTTGACAGCTGGCACGGGCAGAGAGGGCCTCAGCAGCACCCCAGTGCTCTCACCCTGGCCTCCTCCCAAGGAGACCAGGGCGAGAGTGCTGGGGAGTGCACCACACCAAGGAATCTGGCAGTCAAGCCCTTGTGTGCATAAAGCACAAGGGCTTGACTGACAGAGTCCTTGGGACTGACAGGAGGGCTGGCTCAGGCAATTTGGCAGGCAGGGCAAGCAGGGAGGCTCACCTACTGTCAGGGTGGACACTGAGCCCATAGAATCCCAGAGTAGTTCTGATGCTGAGGAAGAGCAGTCGCTCCTTCGGGAGAGGAGCGCGCTCCTCTTTTCCCAGGACCAACAGCTGACGGAGATTCCTCCCACCCACATTCCTAGTTTAGAAAGCAGTCCAGGGAGTGACTCAGCACAGATAGCAGACTGGGGGGGATGCGCGGCACAGACGCAGAGAGCGGCGCCAAATGGTTCACGCTCAAAGAACGGTTGCGCCCAGAGGATCCAAGGGAAAAGGGGAGGGATTCTCCCTAGTCCTTATATTCAGGGGTCTGCCAGTAATTGCCCTTCAAACGGGGACCAACTGTTCTAACTTAGGGCGTAGGGATGCTGCTGCTCAGATCTAGTTGCTACCTGTAGAGCTGTTAAGTTGTAAAAGAAGAATAAAGCTTTGAAAAGAATCCTTTTGTCTGTGTCTGGACTCGGCTACTGGATTAGACTGAGAGCCCTCCAAGGAGCCCTTGACACCTACTGGGTCCGGGCCACGTGAACAGGAGGGCAGCTTGTCAAGCTCCCCCACGCCCCAGACAGAGATGGACCTGTCCATCCCTAATCAACACTAACATTCAGACTCAACTCGTTTAACTTGTTATGGCAGAATATGGGGGGAGGCAAACATTAGAAACATTCCTGTAGTTGCCAGCTACTTTTTCCCTAAGATTTTCAATAACAAAGAATTAGGTTTGTAATTATTTGCTTTTTGCAAAATCATTCAAGCAATGGTGTGATTGCTGTGATTGGGCTCTTTGTTCCTTCTCATGGTTAATACCTTCCTTTCTAACCTTGTTGTGCTAACTCTGGCTTTCCTTCTGCCTTCCTATTCTTTCCACAGTGCTCAGTTAACATGGTGCATTTGTAAGCAATGCACTGTGCAAGTATACTAAAAGGTTCATACAGAGTTCCCTTAACATCTCTGGCTTCTAGTGAGATCTTGATTGTTCATTTATCATCATCATGGTTTGACTTTCTTGTTGGTTATCTTCCTGTAGAAATTCATTAGGAAGAAAAATAGTGTCTCTTGAGAGAGTGTCAAGGATGAAGGCATGTACGAAATACTCACCCCGTTTTGGTCCGGGCGTCCGCAGGATGCGGGGAGGCACTCTGTCCCTCCCCCTGGAATCCTCCCTGGCTGGCTCCGCTCCGCGTCTGCAGAGCTGCCGGCCGGGCCCGTCTGCAGCCGGACTTCTGTCCGCTGACGGGCTGTGGACGCAAATGGCTTCTGGCATAGCCGACGCCATTTGTGTCCCTGCTCTTTTCAGTGATAGGCTATGTAAATATTTATGTAGTCTATCACAGCAAAGAGCAGGGACGCAAATGGAGTAGCAGACGCCATTTGCATCCCTGGTCTTTTCATGATAGGCTACGTAAATATTTATGTAGCCTATCACGAAAAGAGTAGTGACGCAAATGGCATCTGCTACGCCATTTGCGTCCCTGCTCTTTGCCGTGATAGGCTATATAAATATTTATGTAGCCTATCACTGAAAAGAGCAGGGACACAAATGGCGTCCGCTACACCGGACGCCATTTGCGTCCGCAGCCCGGGGCAGGGGACGGATGGCAGTGGATGGACCTGGACCAGCTGGCAGCAGGTAGGGTCCGTCCAGGGAGAATTTCGGGGGGGGGAGTAGTCCATTCCATCACGGACTCTGGGGGGCCGGATTCTAAAGAATCCAGCCTCATTGGAGTCTGTGGCAGATTTCTCCGCCATCCCTACAAGGATGTTCTTTCAATAACCCTCTCTTTCTCTATACACACACACACACGCGCACTTCATATCCATAAATGAACATTTCCAATTCTGGATACAGGCAAAAGGTCACCAATTAGGTTTCAGACGTTGTACATATAGTGGCACCATTCCAAAGTAAAGAGAGGTGCTCAGGGGGCCATCTAAGTAACAATGCTTGGTTTTGGTGTCATCTGGATCAAGAAACACATAACACATTTTATCAGCTATGCAATGACTGCACAGCCTAGTGTGATTCCACTGAGTCAGTGGAACAATACTAGGGCAGGTGTGTAGTCACTTGGGATGGGCAAACTCAACCTAGTCTGGGTTGCACACCACTTGCCAGACCGCTACCAGCCATTTGACCCTGCTCGCCATGAATGGTGAGCCACTGGGCAGTCTGCAGCTGCCTGGCAAGCAGTGTGCGGGTGCCCAAACCCTCACCAAGCTTCCATTTTGCGTAAAAATGGCAGCTCGACCTTCTTTGTAAATGCCCATGTCCACAAATGGCAGCCGTAAAGTGGCCATTTACACAAAATTACAGGCATAAATGGTCCGTTTATACCTGTGGTTTGGCATAAATGGCCACTTTGTTGCCTCCATTTGTACACATGGCCATTTACAAAACAGGCCGAGCTGCCATTTTTACACAAAATGGTGGCTTGGCAAAGGATCAGGCAGCTGCACACTGGGCTAACTTAGCACACACTGAGTCAGGCAAGTGCGGGGGTCTGTGGACTGGAGTCCAGGGGAGGTGAGCAGGGGGGGGGATGTCTGCCAGACTCCACTCCCTTCCCAGACTCCTGCAGCAACCCTAGAAGTCAGCAATTCAGATTCATTATACATCTGCTCCAGCTTTGGGGTGGCTTGATGAACCCTGCTGGCCAGCTCCCTTCAACAATGCTGTCCATCAAAGTCCGGTGCTGAACTTCTTCCATAGACTTTCCATCTCTTCTTTGCTGGGTCCACTCATCTCTGCTTGTGTCCATTTCACTGCACTCAAGTACTGGAGAATGGACCTCTGACTTCAGCCTGCCTCTAAGGAACAAGCCAGGCTGGTCTACTCTGAGCTCAGGTCACTGCATTACCAAGTTCAGACTGCATTTGCCCCAAAATTAACGCATCCCTTTGTTGCATATAAAATATATCCAGTTTTAAAACAGTTGCCACTAGGGGTGTATGAAACCCACTTACCAGTCCGCTGAAGGGGTCTGCAGGGGGGATCCTTCCCCCCCCCCAGAATCCTCCCTGGCCGACTCCGCAGCAAGTCCGCGGAGCTGCCAGCTGGGCCCACCCACAGCCGTACTTCTGTCCGCTGCCCCGCAAACGGTGTCCAGCATAGCAGATGCCATTTGCATCCCTGCCCTTGGCCATGATAGGCTGCATAAATATTTACGTAGCCTATCACGGCCAAGGGCAGGGACGCAAATGGAACAGAGGACGCCATTTGCATCTGCAGCCCAGCAGCGGATGGCTGCGGGAAGAAGACGACAGACCTGGACCGGCCGGCGCCAGGTAGGGTCCATCCCGCGGGGTTTCGCGGGGGGGGGAGCAGTCCATTCCGCCACAGACTCCGGGGGTGCAGATTCTAAAGAATCCAGCCTCACTGGACTCCATGGCAGATTTCTCCGCCATCCCTAGTTGCCACACTGCATGGTGTTCTGCAAAGCACATAAAGTGACATTCTACATATCCAGACCTATACTGCAGATGTATACAGTCTGCTATAGCACTCTTATCTCCTTTGGCAAACGTCGCTGATTGGCATATTCAGAGTTAAAGCATAACATTCTGATGTATGTTTCTGCAGGACTGGTCTCTGGATATTTGTCAGTTTTGTTAAAGCAAAAGCAAATTCCACGGCTGGCTGTAATGTCAGCCTCTCCCTGCAAAGCTATTATAAGATTAGTTAGCTAATACTTTTATTGGCTGCTGGCATAGGCAATGACATAAACAAGACTGAAATAACATAACAGAGCTTACACTAGGGATGCTGGGAATTTTGTTTGGTCCACATTTTTTAGGCAACCGACCTAATTCACACTTCCCAAACTAATATGCACATTGGATCACAGGAACACAGGGAGCTGCCTTATACTGAGTCAGACCAATGGTGCACCTAGCCCACTATTGTCGACACTGGCTGGCAGCAGTGGCTCTCCAGGGTGTCAGGCAGGTTCTTTCCCAGCCCTACCTAGAAATGCTGGGAATCGAACCTGGGACTTTCTGCATGCAAACCATCTGCTGTACCACTGAGCGACAGCACCACCCAACACAGTCATTCTTTGGATTTCGCACTTACCTGAATATCAGCTCAGTGCCAAATGCATATATTAGGAAATGTTGTGTACAAAAATGTGTATATTAGGAAAAAAATACAAACTAAAATATGCATATTAGGTAGCAGTGTGTACAAAATGTATATGCTGGGGAAGATGCATATAAAAAATCAATTTTTTTCTTTAAAAAATCAAGAATGATGCAAAAACTGGATGGAAAATATTTATGGCTGAATACTTGTGAAATGGATATAGACTGATTCACCCATGCCTAACCTACACTGTAGGTGCCTACAGGCCAGAATAAATGTCATACCAAGATTCAATAACTCATAGCATCATATAAAGAGACACTAGGGCTGTGCACTGCTTCATACGAAGCCCAAATAACAAGGTGAAGCGGGCTGATTCAGAGGTGCCTCATCGTGATACGAAGCAGATCAGACCAGTACTGAGGTGCCCCGAGGCAAAGTGGCTCCTCCACGAAGCATCTCATCTGCCTTGTATATTCGGATTTCTTCTTATGCCTTTTGAGCAGCCCAGACAGGCTGTCTCCAAAATGTACCAACTTCTGAAAGATCATGCAGAAGGGCAGGAGGAAGAGGAAGGAGGGGGGAAGGTGAGAGGATGCAATGGAGCCAAATGTATCAATTTGAGAGAGATCTGGCCACCGGGAGAGGCGGGGGAAAGGGAGGAGGGGGAGGAAGAGGAGGCAGGGAGTGAGCTTTGCTGTGAGTCAGGCTTCATTTGCTAGGGATGTACGAAAGTCACTTACCTTTTCGCAGGTGCGATTTGCAGTGGGGGGGAGGCTCTCTGTCCCTCCCCCCGGAATCCTCCCTGGCTGGCTCCGGAGTTCCAGTTTGCGCTGCTGCTCTTTTCGTGATAGGCTTACGTAGTCTTACGTAGACTTACGTAGCCTATCACGGCAGCCTGGCAGGATGCAAATGCCGGCCGCAGCAGCCGGCCAGAAGACCAGCCGCTGCCGCTGCCACCACCCCAGGTAAGTTTCATTCTGGGGGGATTCCGCAGGTGGCAGGGGGTGGGAGGCCATTCCGCCACGGGTTTCGGGGGGCCGAATGCCAGTGCATTCGGCCTCACTGAAATCCGTGACAGAATTCTCCGCCATCCCTATCATTTGCTCATTGTGAGAGAGGTAGTGTTACTGGAGAGGAGAGGACTGTCTGAATGTTATTTGGCTAGAGCAGTGGTCCCCAAAGTGGGGTGTGCATACCGCGGGGGGGCGCAAGATGATCCACTGGGGTGTGCGAGCTGCCTGATAATTGAGCAGCCTCCCACTGCCCTGACAAGCTGCCACTGTGTGCAATGATGGTGGTGGCAGCAGCAGGATAGACAGGAGCTGAGAGGGAAGCTCCAGGGCATTTCTCTCTCCACTCCAGTCCTATCCTGCCTCTGCTGCAGCCACTGGGAGCGACTGCCCCAGTCTCTGCCAGGCATGGCAGAGGAAGCCTTAACTCTTCCCACTCTCCTTTGGCAGAACGAAGCCGAGAAGAAAGTGTGTGCTATGGGCACTGGGTAAAATGAGGATCCATAAAATCAAAAAGGAATCTTCATGATTTCATATGATTTTAAAGGGAAGACCCACAAAACCACCATCCAATCACAGGGCACATCTGCCTTTGTGGACTGAACCAGAAAAATTATGGATCCGCCACTTGTGGGTGCAGCCATGGCACAAAAACATGGATCCTTGGCAGGGATCCTGTTGATTTCATATGATTTTTGCAGAGCAAATCCCCCAAACCACCAACATATCACAGAGCACATCTGCCTCCACAGACTGAACCATCAAAATCACAGATCTGCCACTCACAGGCACAGCCATGGCGCAAAAACAGGGGGAAATGGCTCCCCCCATTCCCCAGAACCAGACGGCTGCTGGCACGTGTCCAGAGGGCCTGGGAGCTGGCAGCGGCCCACCCATCTTGCAAGCTGCCACCGCTGGCCTCACTCAAGCCTTCACAAGTTCCTCGCAAGCAAGGAACCATGAAGGCCGGGCACTCTCCCCTCCTTCCAAGGAAGGGAGAGGGCGCACTTGGAGGGCATCTCCTGCCCTCATGCCTGTCGGTGGCTGGCGGGCTGCGACGGGCAGCAGTTTCCCCAGCAACACCGGCAGAGGCTCCCCCAGTGGCACCAGCAGCAGTGGCGGCAGCAGCGCCCCCCCATGGAACAAGGGCCCAGGTAAGGAGCTGGGGGATGGGCGGTGTGTTGCGGGGGCCGAAGCAGGATTCGGATCTCCAAATCCCGCTTCAGCTTCGTAGGCCGAGGCAGGTCAGGAGGCCCCCAAATCAGCCCAAGCCAAATCAGGCCCGCCTTGGAAGCCGCGAAGTGACTTCTGAGTCAGAACGGGGGGTCCATGCCCAGCGCTAATAGACAC
This sequence comes from Heloderma suspectum, assembly GCF_057233095.1. Lineage (NCBI taxonomy): Eukaryota > Metazoa > Chordata > Lepidosauria > Squamata > Helodermatidae > Heloderma > Heloderma suspectum. The sequence goes on along the minus strand of NC_139460.1, from coordinate 37,392,685 downwards.
AACACAATATTCATTTTAGGCAAATGCTTCATGAGAGTGAAGCCTGCAAGCCTTTGGCCACATGGGAACTAAAAAGTCACCAAACAGCAAGCGTAGGACTTTTTTTTTTCATACCCCTGGTTCCAAGTATGGTCAGTAAGCTTTTTATGGTAAATGTGATGCCCAGACCATTAACTGGTCTCCCTTCTCCGTGAGCCCCTGCCAAAGGAAGTGAAGCGGGTGGCTACTAGGAGGAGGGCTTTTTCTGTTGTGGCACCCCGGCTCTGGAATGAGCTCCCTAGTGAGGTTCGCCTGGCGCCTACATTGTATTCCTTCCGGCGCCAGGTAAAGACCTTTTTATTTTCCCAGGCATTTTAGCATTTTAGCTTTCTAAATTTTTATCTTTGCTGTTTTAAATCTGTATTTTAAACTCCTGCACTGCTGCTAGGTTTTATTGTGGTTGTATTGTTATATTGTGGTTTTAATGTTCTGTATATTTTAAATTGTTTTATTGTGTGTTGTTTGGTTTTAATTTTTGTGAACCGCCCAGAGAGCTTCGGCTATTGGGCAGTATAGAAATGAAATAAATAAATAAATAAATAAATAAATAAATAAATAAATAACTGCCAATATAATTAGGGCAGTATGCAATGGTGTCATTCCATAAACTCAAATAGTGCTAGCGGGAGCTCCACTGAATCTTACCATGGTGCAAACGGTTGCACATGATGCTTGAGCAAGTAGTTGTGCAAGCATGATGCACAACCAGTTGCGCTACTGCGCTTGGGCAGATATATCTTTAGTTGGACTCTCCTCTTGTGTATACTTCAGAACCCAGATTCTGCTAGTGCAGCGTGATTTGAAGAACTAGTGGAATGACACAGTCAGATACTGCCCCTAGTGGGGAGTAAGGGTCACCTTAATCTAAAAAATATTCACTTTTACAGTGTGAATTAGGAAGCCAGCAGAGAACTTGAAATGGTCACTTTAATAATAAGCTGCATGCTCAGTTTTTCTGACTGTATTTTGTTCTTATTATTTTCCTCTAAAGAATGCATTTTTTAAAGAATGGGAATCCTCAGAGGAGAGCACTCTGAATACTTTTATTAAAAAAAGAAAAAATATGATTCCCTTCAGAGGTGAAAGGGTTTCTGCAAACGCTCAAAGGGATTCAGCCTCAGCTGCCAGAATTTTTTTAAACACCTATCTAAAATTACTTGAAAACCACCTAAGAAAGATATCCACCAACTCCCAGGCACTGCTAAGAACATGAGAAAAGCCCTGCAAGATCATCCATGGTCCATCTAGTCCAGGAGTGGGCAACGCACAGCATGCAGGCTACATACATGACTTTCCAACGCCCACTGCCCTGCCCCTGTGCCACCAATTTTCCTTTAAAGCAATCTGTTGAGCATGGTTTTGCTTTATAACAAGGCATGTGCTCCTCATGCATCTTGTTTTAAAGAGAAATTGGCATTTCCCCCCAATGTACTGATACATTTCCACTGGAAATTCAGCAGAGTGGGATGCGCCATCCATTGGGTTCTGAGGGGACATGGGCCTCTGGGCCCGTGAAAGTTGCTCACCCCTGATCTAGTCCAGCATCCTGCTTTCCAACCAGTGGCTAGTCAGTTGCCTTCAGGAAGTTCATAACAGGACATGAAGATAACAGCCCTCCCCTGCGATTCTCCCCTGCAAATGTCATTGTGGCCTCCTGCCTCTAGAGCAAGGATGGGGAACCTGTGCCCCTCCAGAAGCAGCTGGCCTCCCAACTCTTGGCAGCCCCAGCCAGCACGGCCAATGGTCAGGAATGATGAGAGCTATTGTCCAACAATACCTGAAGGGCTGCAGGTGTCCCACCCCTGGTCTAAAGGTTCCATGATGAAGAGCCATTGATAGACTTATAATCTATCTACTGCTGAACTATCCTTTCACCTTGGCCAGCCCTCCCCAATCTGATGGCCCCCATACATTTTGGACTACAACTGCCAGCATCCCTGTCCATTGGTCATTCTGGCTGAGTCTGATGGGAGTTGAAGTCCAACAACTTCTGGAGGACACCAGGTTGAGGAAAGCTGACATAGGTGATTTCCCCAAATGTCAAATCTGAATCCACTGTCCTGTAGTTTAAACCCACTAATCCTCGTCCTATCCTTGTTTTCGGGCTGATAGGAGAATGGGACAAGGCAAGACAGGATGTGGCCAAGCCTAAATGCCAGGGCAACCCCATAACCCAGGTGTAACAGAGCAGGCCTGGAACTGAGTCTTCACAATCAGGTTGTCAAGTGATGATGGCAATTATCTCCTGAACAATGCAACTCATCCTGAAGTTATAAAGTATAGAATGGAATAGCCTGGCTCCATCCCAGCTCTAATTTTCTCTCTACAGGTTCTGATACCTCAGTTGCAGATACCTGCCCATCAACTTCCACCTTCAATTTCTCCTGTCATCTGACAACGGTGTTGTCCTGCTGTCCATTAATCCTGCCTCCAACTGCAGTTATGATAGGTAATATTTCATGGATGAGACAATCTGCTGCTTGTCCCTGTTCTATGCAGCTACTAAAACCCTATCCCCCATTTTACACATCACCTTCACAATGCCCATTTACCCACATGAATGGAGACTCACATCATCTCGTACTTGAGTGTTCAGTCCATTCACATCACCAAATGGGGGACAGCAACCATATGGACAGGGCATGGTCAGATCATAGCAGCCAGGGCCCTGTGTATGCAGGGTAAAAATTGTATGTAGGTAGACCTTGTGCAAATGAGCCAATGAAGATCTGGAGGATGGTGACGGAGCCTGCTGCCACAATCATCCCACTGCACCAACTCGCTTGTGCAGCATTGCTTGATCAATCTCAGAATCTAGACACAAAGGCAAAGGCTCACAGCTAATTCTTTTAAGGGCACAGTCCCCTCGATTGTACCCTCACTGCTCAAAAGCTCCCAAACCCAGAGGCCCCTGAGATTCCTATGCCCTGCCGGACTGAAGCTGGCAGGGCAGGAGCAGCGGTGGAGGCAATCTTCACCTTCCCATCCATCTTTCCTTATTTTTGCTAGAAGAGCTTTTCAGTCCATCTAGCAGGGGGACCTTGGAGGGGGAGGGAAGGAGGCTGGGGGAGGCTCAGGATAACTCATATCCTGGCCTCTCCCTGCCCACCAGAATGCTCCTTTTCTCCCCTCTCCAAGGTCAATTTTCAAGGTCACTGGGCAGCCAGTGTGGTTCTTTCCATGCTGGCTGTGAAGGGGGAGTGGAGGAGGGTTCGATCTCCAACTCCCCCTTCCAAGGTTGGAGTGCTGTCTCTGACCTTGGAAAGGTTCTTCCGAGCATTCCTATGGTCCCTAGGATGCTCTCCCAGGACCATAGCATTGATCTCTTAGGGCACAATCCTATGAAGATAGTCTCTAGCCTCTGAACTTGGAGGTGGCAACAATCCCATGCAGGGCAGCTAGAGCATGGAGGGGATCCTCTCTTCTGTGCTCTGGTGGCCCTGCAGTTGTGGCTAGAAGCACCATTTTGCACATCCAGCCAGAAACTTTGAATAGGGAGGGGGGAGGCTGCATGGTGCATAGGAAGCCTTGTAAAGAGGCTTCCACAGTCTCTTCCTCTCCCCACCGCCAGGACTTCCCCCTTTTCTCCCTCTCTACACTCTGTTTCTGAGCGCGGAGATGGAGAACAACTGCACCAGCTAAGAGGGGGCAGGGGAGGGGGGCGCAGTTTCTGGGAACCGGCCTCAGTTCTCAGAAACTGAAAAATCCTATAGCCTTCTAGACAGTGGCCAGTGGCCATAGGATTGCTCCCTCCATCATCTAACTATTTGAACATACAGTATTTTCCATCCATTTCAGAGTTAATCTAAAGAATTGATCTATCACTCTGACCATGTATGATTTTGATCTATTCCTTTAAAAAAATCAGTTCCTTTTCTCCTTCTCCATGTTGTTCAAATCTATTGACAACTCCTTTAGACCCTGATCAACAAGCTGCTTTCTTGTAGAGCCCCTTTGAGAACAGAGTAAGCAGTGGAGGGCCAAGGCTCTCACCCCCAGCTCTCAAAGCGAGTTGTTGGCAGATGGCACTCTCTCCACCACCACCACCCCTCTTGTGCCTCTGGATTGGCAACCCTGGGTCCACATGGCACACTTAAGGGCAGGCTGGATACAGGTCCAGGACATCCCTACTGTATTTATTTCTTTAAGTTACATTTATTTAATTTATATCCCACCTTTCTGCCCAAAAAATGGTGATCAAGGCAGCTGGCAATAAAATACAGATTAAAACAAAAGCTTAATAAAAATATAACATAACAAAATTAAAAACACAATTAAAACACACATACGATAAGAGAAATAAACAGCACATTTTTTTTTAAAACCCCATCAACGATAGACCAGCTTACATGCCAAAGCCCTGCCTAAATAAACATGTCTTTACCTGCTGGCAGAAGGACACAGAGAGCAGGCCAACCTAACCTCCCTCAGCAGGGAGTTCCGGAGCCTAGGAGCAGCAACCGAGAAGGCCCTGTCTCATGTTCCCACCATTATGCCTCTGGTGGCAGCAGGATCAGCAGAAGAACCTTCCCCAAAGATCTTAAAACCGAGGCAGGCTCATGTGTGAGAAAGCAGCCTTTCAGGTAGCTTACTGTATGACATTTTCTTGCTGACTTTAAGAAAGAATCGGTTGCTTTCCCAACACGGACCCAAAAATACGCAGGCAGGTGGGGAAATGTCTTAACATGCATTCCAGGCCCTTCAGGGAGAACACTGAATCAGCACAAGTTTTCCTTTGGGAAGGAGCTGGCATTTCTACCATATAAATATAAACAATCCCCAAGGGTTGAGCCAGCAACAACACAGCAGAACACTACAGAGGACAGAACTGTTTTAACCAGTTACACAAAGGAACACATTGGAGGAAAACAGCTGTCCCTGCAATCAGACACAACAGGAGGAAAATGTGTCCAACTATCTGCAAATGCACAAAAATATACACAAAGTGCCTAAAATTTGGGATGCTTTCATCACATGGCAGGAATTGTTGGACATCTGAGTTCAGAGATCTCTCAAATAAACTCTAAACTTTGAAAAGGTTTTAATCACAGTATGCGTGTGAAAGCAACACTGATCCTCTCTAGGAAGGAACATTTCTCAAGCAAACAGACATGTGATCTGTTTTCTGTCAAAAGGAGATTAGAATAACAACTCATTTACTACAAATTTTATTGCAAACATCTGAGGCACAGGCTTTGGAACAGCAACAGACACCCATTTTCACTTGACATCCTCATACATAATTTACCTTTGAAAATGAAAATGGAAATATGCACCAATATAAAATGGGAAAGAAACACCCGTTCTCTATAATGAGTTTTTAAAGACGCCATGGTAGGATGCAAATTTACGAGTATACAAGATGCCACTTGGGAAGTGACAGAAGTGTTTATTAAAGGTACTGGATAGATAACCCTTGAAGATTATAAGGCATGTTTTTCTCCATCTTCCAAACAAGCCCAGTTTGATTTGCATGCATATGGGCAAAAAGGTAACGCAGGAAACAGGATAAAGCCAGCCTGCCCTTTACAGGGCAATCCTATGGGCTAGGAGCCCAAGGAACAGAGCACTCTGATCTCAGAGACTCTGATATTTCCTCTTGCTGACAGGCTGAAAATCACAGCAGAGCTGTTTTTTGGCTGTTTTACCCCTCTCCATCCCCTTCATGGATCACAGCCTTGTTGTGGCGAAAGGGCTTGCATAACTCAGTGAAGCCATAAGCTATGACGTGCAGGGCCACCCAAGACGGAAAGGTCATGGCAGAGAGTTCTGACAAAATGTGGTCCACTGGAGAAGGAAATGGCAACCCACTCCAGTATTCTTGCCAAGAAAACCCCATGGAATGTATCACAAGGCTTAAAGATATGACGCCGGAAGATGAGCCCCTCAGGTCAGAAGGTGTCCAACATACTACTGGGGAAGAGCAGAGGGAATTTCCAAGTAGCGCCAGAAAGAGTGAAGCGGCTGGGCCAAAGCTGAAAGGACACTCAGCTGTGGATATGTCTGGTGGTGAAAAGAAAATCCGATGCTGTAAAGAACAATATTGTTTAGGAACCTGGAATGTAAGATCAATGAATCAAGCTAAGCTGGAGGTGGTCAAACATGAGATGGCAAGACTGAACATCGACATCTTGGGAATCAGCGAACTAAAATGGACAAGCATGGGCGAATTTAATTCAGGTGACCATCGTATCTACTACTTTGGGCAAGAATCCCTTAGAAGAAATGGAGTAGCATTCATAGTCAACAAAAGGGTGGGAAAAGCAGTACTGGGGTACAATCTTAAAAATGATAGAATGATCTCAGTACGAATCCAGGGCAAACCATTCAACATCACGGTAATTCATGTCTATGCCCCAACCACTGATGCCGAATAAGTTTAGGTTGATCAGTTCTATGAAGACCTGCAACACCATCTAGAACTAACACCAAAAAAAGATGTCCTTTTCATCATAGGGGTTTGGAATGCTAAAGTAGGAAGTCAAGAAATCACTGGGGTAACAAGCAAGCATGGCCTTGGTGTACAAAATGAAGCAGGACAAAGGCTAATAGAGTTTTGCCAAGAGAACATGCTGATCATAGCAAACACTCTTTTCCAGTAGCACAAGAGGCGACTCTACACATGGACATCACCAGATGGTCAATATCGAAATCAGATTATGTACTTTGCAGCCAAAAATGGAGAAGCTCAATACAATCAGTAAAAACAAGACCTGGAGCTGACTGTGGCTCAGATCATGAGCTTCTTGTTGCAAAATTTCGGCTTAAATTGAAGAACGTAGGGAAAACCACTAAACCATTCAGGTATGACCTAAATCATATCCCTTATGAATACACAGTGGAGGTGAGGAATAGATTTAAGGGAATAGACCTGATAGACAGAGTGCCTGAGGAACTATGGATGGAGGTCTGTAACATTGTTCAGGAGGCAGCAACTCAATCCATCCCAAAGAAAAAGAAATGCAAGAAAGCCAAGTGGCTGTCTGAGGAGGCTTTACAAGTAGCTGAGGAAAGAATGGAAGCGAAAAGCCAGGGAGAAAGAGGAAGATATATCCAACTGAATGCAGATTTCCAGAGAATAGCAAGGAGAGACAAGAAGGCCTTCTTAAATGAACAATGCAAAGAAATCGAGGAAAACAACAGAATGGGAAAGACTAGAGATCTCTTCAAGAAAATCGGGGATCTCAAGGGAACGTTTTGTGCAAAGACAGGCATGATAAAGGACAAAGAAGGCAGGGACCTAATAGAAGCAGATGAGATTAAGAAGAGGTGGCAAGAATACACAGAAGAACTATACAGGAAAGATCTTAATGTCCCTGATAGCCATGATACTGCAGTCACTGAACTTGAGCCGGACATCCTAGAGAGTGAAGTCAAGTAGGCCTTAGGAAGCATTACTAATAACAAAGCTAGAGGAGATGACAGTATTCCAGCTGAGCTATTTAAAATCCTAAAAGATGATGCTGTTAAAGTGCTGCACTCAATATGTCAACAAATTTGGAACACTCAACAGTGGCCACAAGACTGGAAAAGGTCAGTTTACATTCCAATTCCAAAGAAGGGCAACGCCAAAGAGTGTTCAAACTACTGTACAATTGCGCTCATTTCACATGCCAGCAAGGTTATGTTCAAAATCCTACAAGCTAGGCTTCAGCAGTATGCGAACCGAGAACTACCGGAAGTACAAGCAGGGTTTCGAAGAGGCAGAGGAACTAGAGATCAAATCGCCAACTTTCGCTGGATCATGGAGAAAGCAAGAGAATTCCAGTTAAACATCTATTTCTGCTTCATTGACTACGCTAAAGCCTTTGATTGTGTGGATCACAACAAACTGTGGCAAATTCTTAAAGTGATGGGAGTACCAGACCACCTTACCTGTCTCCTGAGAAACCTGTATGAGGGTCAAGAAGCAACAGTAAGAACCAGACATGGAACATCCAAGTGGTTCAAAATTGGGAAAGGAGTACAACAAGGCTGCATATTGTTGCCCTGCTTATTTAACTTCTATGCAGAGTACATAATGAGAAACACCAGGTTGGATGAATCACAGGTTGGAATTAAGATTGCCAGGAGAATTATCAACAACCTCAGATACACAGATGATACCACCCTAATGGCAGAAAGCGAAGAGGATCTAAAGAGCCTCTTGTTGAGGGTGAAAGTGCAGAGTGCCAAAGCTGGTTTGAAACTCAACATTAACAAAATGAAGATCATGGCATCTGGCCCTATCACTTCCTGGCATATGGAAGGAGAAGAAATGGAAGCAGTAACAGATTTTATTTTCTTGGGCTCCAAGATCACCGCAGATGGTGACTTTAGCCATGAAATTAAAAGACGCTTGCGCCTTTGGAGGAAAGCTATGGCAAACCTAGACAGCATAGTAAGAAGCAGAGACATTACATTGCTGACAAATGTCCATCTAATCAAAGCTATGGTTTTCCCAGTAGTAACGTATGGTTGTGAGAGCTGGACTATAAGGAAGGCTGAGCGCCGAAGAATTGATGCTTTCGAACTGTGGTGCTGGAGAAGACTCTTACGAGTCCCCTGGACTGCAAGGAGGTCAAAACAGCCAATCCTAAAGGAAATCAACCCTGACTGCTCATTGGAGGGACAGATACTGAAGCTGAAGCTCAAATATTTTGGCCACCTCATGTGAAGAGAAAACTCCCTGGAAAAGACCCTGATGCTGGGAAAGATTGAAGGTAAAAGGAGAAGGGGACGTCAGAGGATGAGATGGCTAGATAGCATCACTGATGCAATGAATTTGGACTTGAGCATGCTCCAGGAGAGAGCACAGGACAGGAGGGCCTGGCGTGCTATGGTCCATGGGGTCACGAAGAGTCGGACATGACTGAACGACTGAACAACCCCTCTCCATGCCTTAAAACACACACACACACAAATTTCCCTCCCATTGCAAGTGAGCAATGGTGAGATTCCCACAGCAAGTAAAGGGAGGGGATAAATTTAGACCAGCTTTGCATTCCCCTCCATGTTGGAGGTATGGTCAAGGTCTGAGAGGCCTTCCTTCCACTGCCACATCCATTCGCCCCTTCCCTCTACAAGGTCAAAAACTTCCGTGGTGGCTGAGTGAAGCTAGGAGGGGGGATCCTATGCCAGGAAAATCCCTCCAAGGTCAGAGCTGTGACTATGACCTGGGTGGGGGGGTTCCCAATCACTCCTATGGCCCCTGGGACATTCTCCAGGGACCAGATGATTTCCTTCCACCCACAGGACCATACCTGCAACCAGGTATTTTGTAATGAGGGGACATGTGTGAGGATCAATCAATGCAAAACAGCCAGAACCTTAATACTGTAATATGTTTAAAGTTATTTAATGGTACTAAATCTTAATAAAACTTAATTTTATCCAGTGTAAAACAGGAACAACCCAACCATGTACGTATCAGTCATTCTACTTCCATGGTAGTCATTGGCCAAAAAGCAGGACCATGTTTATATCACTGTCAGCAGTTAGGTACTATACTGCCTGGATGGATGGATGGATGGATGGACGGACGGACGGACGGACGGACAGACAGATATTTGCACTGTGACAAGTAAAAAGGACTAGAGACTGACAGAGCAATTGAATCCCCCTTGGACAAATGTTCAAGGGGGGACAGAATGGGGTGGAGTTGCCTCTCTGCTGGCAGGGAGGAGAAATCCACCCCAGAAGCTCCAAGTTACACCCACAGAAAGTGTATTGGGTCAGTCAAGGCTGGTGACTCTGATGTCAGTGGGGTGGTAATCTGCCCCGAGTTTCAGTCAGAACCAGTCAGAACTCTAAAGAAGCTATCCAAGGTGCACCTCGAATAGCTCCTTTAGAGGTCTGACTGGTTCTGACTGAAACCCAGCACGGATTCATTGGCCCACTGACATTGGAGCCACCAGCCTCCACTGCAATGGTTGTAACAGTACTTTCAGGGGTGGGCCTCAAAATAGGCTGTTCCAAACATGAGGCAGAGGCAGAGGCAGCCTTGGATGTGTTTGGCCCCTCCCCGAGCCTGCCTGGAGTTGGCTATACCAATCGGGAGGAGGGAATAAAAAACAACAAATTGCCCAGGAAAAAAAATAGCTCACTTCTTCTCCACACACAGCGCCTGCTCTGGACAGCATAAGCCAGGAAGGCTTTGGAAACAGTTGATACTCCACTATAACAAGGTAAGAAGAGCTGTATTGGATCAGAGCGAGGTGCATCAAGTTCAGTATTCTGTCCACACACTGACCAACCAGCTGCCTGTGGGAAACCCACAAGTAGGGCATGAGTCCAATAGCAGCCCTCCGCTCATGTTCCCCAACCACTGGTATGCATGGGCATACTGCCTCTGATACTAGCATATAGCCATCATGACTAGTAGCCATTGACTGCCTTTTCCTCCAGTAATTTGTCTAACCCTCTTTGAAAGCCACCCAAATTGGTGGTCACTATATCTTCTGGAAGTGAATTCCATAGTTTAACTATGCACTGTGTTGAAGAAGTCCTTCCTTTTACCTGTCCTGAATCTCCCACCACTCAGCTTCATGGGATGCCCCTGGGTTCTGGTATTATGAGAGAGGGGGAGAAATGTCTCCCTATCCACTTTCTCCACACCATGCAATATGTTGTACACCTCTATCATGTCTCCCCTCACCCTCCTTTTTTCCATGCTAAACAATCCCAGCTGTTGTAACCTTCCCATGTAGGGGAGATGCTCCAGCCCCTTGATCATTTTAGTTGCCCTTTTCTGCACTTTTCCAGCTCTACAATATCCTTTTTTAGGTGTGGTGAGCAGAACTGTACACCATAGAGGGTGTATGATAAGGGGAGTATGATATTGGCAGTTCTATTTCTGATTCCTTATCTAAGTTTGCCCAACATAGAATTTGCCTTTTTCACAGCAGCCACACACTGGGTTGACATTTTCACCCAGCTGTCCACCACAACCCCAAGATCTCTTTCTTGGCCAATCACCGCTAGCTCAGATCCCATCATCAGCTTATACGTGAAGCTGGAGGGGGGGGTTGCCCCAACACGCATCACTTTACACTTTACACTTGCTTACACTGAATCACCTTTGTCATTTTGATGCGCATTCTCATTCAAGCCTGGTGGCTGAGGGGCAGGACCACACTCCTGATTTTGCTTGCAGCATCCTGCATGATATTGTAGGCAGGGCCAGGCAGTGTACCCAGGGGCAGGGCTCGGAGCGTGGCCGCACTCATCGTGCAATGCTCCTTTCATGTGAGTAAGGTGTCAAGAACTTCATTTTCCTCCTGTGCTCTGTGTAGCAACCCCATTTGGCTAAGCTGAAGTAGCGCATACTGATGTGACCTCCTGTGGGTCTCATAACTTAGCCCTAGCTGTCAAGGCCAGAGTAAGACTCAGTTAATTGGGACTGAATGATCTTCAGCTGTGAACTTCTGCCTGTGGTGGCAGCCTGCTTTGGCAAATATTTGCCCCTGCCTTTACTATGGGGAGCTAGGTCCCCTCACTTTCCCTCCTTCACTCAGTGGAGGCTGGTGGCTCCAGTTTTGGTAGGGCTATGATTCCATTCTGGGTTTCAGTCAGAACCAACCAGAACTCTAAAGGAGCTATCCAAGGTACTGAACCCATTTGGAGGATTGGATTCAGCACCTTTGATAGTTCCTGTGGAGTTCTGGCTGGTTCTGACTGAAACCCAGAATGGATTCACAGCCCCACTGAAATTGGAGCCACCAGCCTCCTCTGCCTTCACTTAATGCATTAAGGGGGCTTGAGGGAAAACTCAAACCCCGCTAGGAAGCAAGGTGCCCAGGTGTCCTACTTTACAGAGGACAGTTCTCTATTTTGGAGACAGTCCTCTGTTTGAAGGCATCCTCTGTCTGATGGGCGGTTCAGTCCAGTTTAAAATCAAAGAACGGTAAGGAGGGAGCGCAGCAGGAGCCTTGAGGCTGCCCTTCAATGCTGAGCACCTGGACTGCAGGCTGAGCAGGAGGTACACAGGACACCTGGTCAGTCTTCTCCACTACGGTGAGATACATTGAACATCTATTTAACTTATAGTCATTATTTCTAAATTTGCTCCTATACATGTACATTTGCATGGGCAAATGTTGTGCAAATGGGTGTCCTCATTTTCGGAGCTGAAAGTCTTCTTTTTTTGGCAGTGTGTAAGTGGCCACCCTACCAGGGAGCAACCGCAGTCAGCAGACACCTCAGGGTGAAGGAGATGTGTGGGCGCTGGGCACAGCAGCAACATATCAATGGGCGATGGGCAGTGAGTGGGAGGAACTGATGAAGCAGCAAAATACTGGATGGTAGGGAAGACTGAGCAGAGTTTAATTGGAAAAGAAAAGAAAAAAGGATTGGCGGCAACCATGAATCAGGATGCTTTACTCTGAACACTTCTGGGGGGGAGTTCCATTCCAAGATTTAAGTTGGCCCTGTTCAAACATCACTGATGCAGCTTTATCAAATGCTGCAAAATGTTCCTAGATTTAGAGTGTGGGGCAGGGGGAGTTGGGGGCTGTTTCCTTCCCACTAGGACTTTCTGGAGCTGAGTTCTTGGCAAATCTCTCCCAACATTTAAAAATGTTGTTTTCTAGGCAAGGTTAGGCTGCTTCAACTGACCTACCCTGAATGATGCTTAATCCATAACCGCAGTACACTGTGCTGTGGGTGTCTCTGAAACTATGAAGTGTTTTCCCCTTTGGGATACCTTCTGCAGCTTGACATTATTATTATTGTTTTTCAATCTTGCCTGGGAGATAGAAAGGAGATCAACAAGAGTAAAAAAGGACGTGCTTGGCTCTCCTGGGCCTCAACACCTGTGTAGTACAAGTACATGAAACAACAGATTGTTTCACATGTTTTACATCCTTTTTGTACAGGTTTCAAACTACACAAGGAGACCGGTGGCTATATAGGCGCAAGTTACCTCAGGATTTGTGGAACTAGCGTGGCCACTTACAGATTGCCACAAAAAGAAGAAATGCACCACCAAAAAAAGAGGACAAAAGAGGGCTGCAATTTGCATAAAATGTGCATATGCTAGATGAAAATTTAGAAATAATTAATATAATGCAAAGAGAAATGCAGTACATCTCAGTGCAGAAGACTGTGACCAGGTGACCCGTTCAATCTGCTTTTCAGGTCCTAACTGCACAATTCTTAGGGTTCTTTATCTTTAATTTTTGTGAACCGCCCAGAGAGCTTTGGCTATTGGGCAGTATAGAAATGAAATGAAATAAATAAATAAACTGGAATTGGAGAGAACAGCCCCCTTAAATATACGGCACCTTCAAAATAGAGGACAGTCCCCTGACAGCCCCTTTACACGAACGACAGTCCTCTAGTCCTCTATTTGCGAGAAGTATGGGAGCACACCTGGGCCGTGTAAGGCCTGGTTCCACGGCAGCTATGAGCTGGGGGGGAGCAATAGGTGGGCCAGCTAAATAGTGGAAATGGGACCTGCAAAACTCAAGTTGCAGAGCCAGTGGGTGAGGATGCTGGGTCTCTGTGACTGTCAGCTTCCTTCTGCATGGCCAGGGCATTTGAGGCAGTGTGGTCAGTTCACAGGGGCTGAAAGACATACATGGAAGTCAAATGAAGTCATTCTTTGATCGTGACCTGCTGGTTACCCAAAGCAAGGGGAGGGGGATAGCAGACAAGGGCAGCACGGGGTGATCACACCAGGCATTCCCCTGCCTGAATGCTCCAGACCAGAGCTTCCCCAATTGTGGGTCCCCAGATGTTGTTGGACCACAACTCCCATCATCTCTGACCACTGGGGATGATGGGAGTTGTACTCGAGGCACTGCCTGGAGATGCATGCTTGGGAAGTGCTGCTGCCCTGCGGCCACCGATGCTTCCGCAGTTGTGCAGCTACACTGGGCTCACGAGAGAGTAATTCACCTTTACAGTGACCTCAGTAAGCAGTGAGAAGCAGAAGCCTGACTGGGGTTTGCGCACTATGTGGACAGCACATTAGCGTAAGACAGGGGTGGGAAACTTGTGGCCCTCCAGATGTTTTGGCCTACAACTCCCATAGGCAGCATAGCCAAGGATGAGGGACGAGGAGAATTGTAGGCCAAAGCATCTGGAAGGCCACAAGTTTCCCACCCCTGGTATAAGAGAGATAGAGAGAGAGCGCGCGCATAGCTAGGATGGGAGCTTGACAGATGGGCATGGCTTGTGCTATTGTGTTTTAAATGTTCAGTTTGAGGAATTGGTGGTTATATACAGTGCAGCCTCGTCAACATTAGGGCTCAAAAGAGCAAGGATTCTCTTGGTTATTTTTCTGATCCTGGCTTTAAAGATGACTCCTTAGTTTTGTTTCACAGTACCAGACTTTTACAAATTGATTCACAAAATGAAACAGATGATTGCACTTTTACTGTGTGTGTGTGTGTGTGTGTGTGTGTGTATAAATAAATAAATAAAATGACTATTATCTGAAGCCAGTCAGGGCCTACAAAACACAGGGTCTTCCCCCCCCCCCCCAAGGATAAAATAGCAGTCTTTTCATTAGTAATCTTGCACAGTATTGGAAAATAAAGATATAAACTGACCCGCCATTACCTCAGTATATATTTTTCATTTTCAACATGTCAAATGTGCTTGTTTCATTTATTCCATTGCTTTGTTTTGTCATTGCCCAGAGTTCATGGACACGCTTATGTTCACTCTGTCATAGTCAACACTGCTTACAAATACAGCCAACAGCCATGCAGGCTCAGGGAGAATGGGAGTTGTAGTCCAACATGTCTGGAGGGCACTAGGTTGGGGAAGGCTAGTCTGGACCTTAGAGCAGGGGTGGGGAATGTATTTCAGCCTGAAGGCGAAACTCAGTTTCAGAGAACCTCTCAGGGGCATCATTTTAGTGATGCCCCCGAGAGTCACCAAAAATACCAGCAGATTGTCACTTAAAGCTCTTACTGCCAGTAAATAAGCCTTAGGAGAGGCATCTAAACCACTTATAATGGGTGGAAAAAACTGCACAAAAGACGAGAAACTACCAAATGATCAGCAGTCAAGGGGAAGGGGGTGGGACTCTGGATGACCAGACTGGGACCCAGGCAGGCTGGATTTCTCCCATGGGCCTGAGGTTCAAGTCCTCTGCCTTAAAGGTCTTCAGTCTAATTTCAGATTTTAAAAGTAAGTTGGAGTAGTCCATTAGTCCTCAGCCACTGGGTTGGGATGCACTACCCAATCACAGCCTGATCCAAGGTGGGTTGCAACAGTAGTACCACCAGAATAATATATGATGAGGGCGCAATCCTATGCATGTTTAGACAGGAAAAAGTCGTGCAATTCCAAGCATGCCCCAGCCAGCCTGGCATTGCAGGAATTGTAGGACTTTTCCCTGTCTAAACATGGATAGGATTCTGCCCTATATTAATTAAGAAGTGGGTCCCTACGTACATGATTGGACGAAAAGGTGGCTCCCAGATCTGAAAAGTCTGAAGACTACTGGTGCGGGTGACTACAAGTAACACTTATCTATGTAGAAATATTTGGGGTTTGGTTTTAAACTCGTTTAAGTCAGATCAGGTTATCTGAACAAGTGAGAGGAAAGAACGGGGAGTTTCTACTTGCCTCACCCAACACCGTGCGCCTCGGTCTGGTTTTATTCTGTGGCTGCTCCATCATGGTTCTTCCTTTCCAGAGGGGCACTCACAGTCACGCTGGCATATCCACACTGGTGGTGACACTCTGGGCTGGCGAAGGCGGCCAGAGCTCGCTTCTGCTGCCAAACCGCCGAAGCTGCTGGCACAACTGGCAGCTTTGGAAAAGCTAAAGAAAAAATAGGGAATAGGCTCCTACCACTCACTCACTGGCTCTTGGCCTGTCAAGCAAGCAATGATGAAAAGGAGAAAAAGTAGCAACAGCAGCTGGTGACAATGGCGGTGAAGAGGTAGACTCACCAAGGGAGGAGGCCCATTGAGGGTGCCTTATTTTATTTATTTATTCATTTCATTTCTATACCACCCAATAGCCAAAGCTCTCTGGGCGGTTCACAAAAAATAAAACCAAAGAGCACACAATAAGACAACATAAAACATATAAAACATTAAAACCATAGTATAACAATACAACCAGAATAAAACCTAGCAGCAATGCAGGGATTTAAAATGCAGATTTAAAACAGCAAAGCTAAATGTCTAGAAAGCTAAAATGCTGGGAAAATAAAAAGGTCTTCACCTGGTGCCGGAAGGAATACAATGTAGGTGCCAGGCGAACCTCACTAGGGAGCTCATTCCACAGCCTGGGTGCCACAGCAGAAAAGGCCCTCCTCCCAGTAGCCACCCAACTCACTTCCTTTGGCAGGGGCTCACGGAGAAGGGCCACTGAGGATGATCTTAAGGTTTGGGCAGGCACATATGGGAGGAGGCGATCCTTCAGATAACCTGGCCCCACTGCTAGCCAGTGCAGCTGGAAACATACTTGCATAATATGAGCTCGTTGGCCAGTCCCTGTTAACAGTCTTGCTGCCCTATTTTGGACTAGCTGAAGTTTCCAGACCATTTTCAAAGGCAGCCCCACATATAATGCATTATATCCAGACGAGAAGTTATCAGAGCATGGATAACTGTAGCTAGCCTATCTGTGTCCAGATAAGGGTGTAGTTGGTATACCAGCCTAAGCTGATAAAAAGTGCTCCGTGCCACTGAGTTCACCTGTGCCTCAAGTGACAGTTCTGGGTCCAAAAGCACCCCCAAACTACGAACGTGATCCTTCAGGGGGAGTGCAACTCCCTCCAGAACAGGTTGAATATCACCTAGCCGGGCAGACGAACCACCCACTAACAGTGCCTTGCCCAAGCGCCCTCCAAAATCTGGAGCTGGCACTGCTGTTTGTCCTGTTTCCATGGGAACCAAGAAAAGGGGTGAGACTGGTAACAGGAACTCCCTGTTTGGTCTGAAATCCCTTCCTCATCACAGGTCTGGGATCAAGAATGTAGAGAAGCTTTCACTGTACCAGAGCAGAGTTAAGCAAGTGAAAGGATCGCTCCAGAAGAAAGCAGCATCCAGAGTGGAGCTCTCTTCATGTTTTGCCATACCTACCCTCAAGTGGGAGCCATGCAGGAGCCTTCTTTAACCAACCCTGTCTGCCCTTACCCTTCTTGGTGGATCCCCATGTGGCAGCCTCCTGCTCCAGACAGCCTTCTTCAGAGCAGGACCAGTGAAGGTACTGAAGCTTAGGGAAAGACTCTGAATGAGAGGCCAGGAGAGTTATGTTAAGCAGCACTGCCCTTTCTCAAACTGTTCATCTTGCTGTAAGCTAGCGAAACAACTTAGCTTCAGCTGTGCTGTTTCCCCGAGGCAGTGCCTTAACTAGCCCAGGATCTCTTCTGCTAACCCTTCATAATCCTAAATAAACTTGGCAGAGGACGGCTTGTTTCAGGTGGGAACTGTCATTGTGTTTCAGATTCTCCATTTGGATTCTTACGAATCAAAATCAGGACTAATCATTTTTACACAAACACTTTGCATTCTGCTGAATGGCGATGCAGAAGCATTCCCAAGAGTGATCAGTCTGGAGATTATTAGTCTGGTCTAAAATCAGTTTTGCTGCTTTCGTTCCATCATCCACCAGCGACAGAATTGGATTTCGTTTCCAATTTTTTTCCTTTTTTTTTCGTTTGCACATGCAAAAATACACAAATTCCCCCAAAATGTGCAACTCCCCCCCCCCCATGTGAATTTCCATGCTTTGGTCTATGGGGGAAATGCACATTTTCTGCCTTTGTGTGTGTGTGTATTTTAGTATGATGATATTTATGCAAAATTCCTGAAGGTTAGAAAAATGGTCCACAAGTCCACAAAATCCACCCAACAGGGGAAAAGCTGGTCCACTGCGGAATCAGCAAGTTGGATTCATAGAAATCCAAACTCATTTGGTTCTGTTGTGGATTTGTCCAACACCCCTAGTCTGGCCTTCTTTATGCTGCAAGTAGAATGGGAGTCAAGGCATTAAACATGTACTCCATTGGAAGGTCAATTGACATGCAACTGTTCACTTATTCACTTTCAAATCTGCCTAAAGATCAAATAAGTGATTGATAATCTAGCCATAGATTAGCCAGGTAGCTCCATGGCGATCCTGCTATAAATTCCCATTTCGAGGAATGGGAAACAACAGGGATCCGATTCAATTTGATATGTATTATTATTATTATTATTATTATTATTATTATTATTATATTTCTATACTGCTTAATATATTAAAATATCTACACAGTTCACATTAAAATATTCTCTTTTTTTATCCCAAAACTGGGAAACATGGGGTCTACTAGAAATGGAGAGACCTTAAAACCTGCAAACTAATGTAGGGTACAGTCCTATGCACAATGAGACGGAAAAAAGTCTTACAACTCCCAGCATTCCCCAGCTAGATGTGCTGGGAATTGTAAGCCTTTTTTCTGTCTCAGCGTAACTGGTCATCTTTTCTTTTGTTTTCTTTCTTCTTTTGCAGTGCACATTACTGAAAACGATGTTGAAAACATCAAACCCTGTCAGTTTTCCTGCATTTTGTTCCTGTACAGACCTCAGTATGAAGTCACTGCCTCGATACTGTTTGCATGAACAACTTAAAGAATATTAAGTCATATTTTGATTCATTCCCCCAAACACAGTCCTCCAGAATAAGCCTTATCTGCATCACCCTAGCTCACCTTCCCTGCACCTTCACTATCATCTGACTCTCCACCTATCACATTCCTACTAACCACTGTCCATCCTTGATCTCTCCCCACACATCTCTCCCCAGCAGGTCCAGCGTCAGCACCTGGAATATTGGGGTAAATGATGGGGCTCATGAATTGCAGAATGCCTACTGGGGCTGCTGCCATCCTCTCTTTAAACTAGTGGCATTCAATTTTGGAGAAGCTCTCAGGGGTTGCATTGTAGTGATGTGTAGAGCCAAAGACAAAAGGGGGTGTGGGAAAAATACCCACACACACATACCAAAAATGCCAGCATATTTTATCTTAAAGCTCCTACTGCTACTAAGCCATAGGAGAGGCATTTCAAACTTTTCGAATAAGGGGGTGGGGAAGAAACATGCAAGAGCTGAGAAAACACCAAATAATCTGAAGTTGGGGGTAAGGTGGTAGGGCAGGGAAAAGGGGGCGTGGCCATCTGGTGAACCTCAGACGGCCGGATTAGAACTCCAGGTGAGCCAGTCTTGGCCCATGGGCCTGAGGTTCAACACCTCTGCTTTAAACAATATCTTGTTTGGGGTTTCAGGTAGTACTGCACTGCAACAAAGATGGGCAGTGATGCTCAGCAGAGAAGCTGTAGCAGCTGCCACAATCATAATTTCCTGGGATGGGGTGCTGGCAGTGGGGGGCATGCCCAGGGCCCCCTCAAACCTGGCAGCCCAGTCCTCATTATGTTAATTGTAAATCCTCTAAACTGGGGATGGGGAACATCTGGCCCTCCAGATGTTTTTGCTCTCCAACTTCCATCAGCCCCAGGCAGCACCACTAATGGCCATATGTGATGGGAGCTGTAGTCCAACAGTATCTGGAGAGTCACAGGTTCCCCGCCCCACTCTAAGCTGTGAGTATTGCCATGATTTAAAGAAGTCCGTAAATCAAATCCAAGTTCATGTCTGGTTTTGTTGACAATTTCCGTTTGAGGAACCCCCACCAAACCCACATGCATGCTGTTTAAGCTCCCCAGAAGTTTAAAAAATGATATAGGGCAGGGGTCTTGAGACTCTTTCATCCCAAGGGCCAAATTCCATTTCAGACAATCTCTCAGGGGACACATTCCAGTGGTGGGTGGGGCTGAAGGCAAAGGGGGAGGGGCCAAAGGCCAAGGGATGGGGCCAAAATATTTTAGCTTAAAGCTCTTACTGCCAGTAGGTACTAAGCCTTAGGAGAGGCATTCCATTTATAATGGGTGGGAAATGCACAACAGTTGGGGAACCACCAAATGTTCTTTGGTGGTTGGGAGAAAGCTAGTGGGGTGAGGGAAGGGAACATCTGGGCAAACCTGGACTGGGGCCCCAGGCAAGCCAGATCTGCACCCCTGGTATAGGGTTTTGCACAACGGATGGTGAAAGTGAAACTGGCAGGCAAACACACGTTTTAACGTCACTGACCAGTCTCAAAATACAAATGAAAGAATCCCCTTCTGCAACATGAACCTGACCGAACTGTGTGGTCATCTTTGGAGGCCCTCCTCCTCCATGTTCCCAGCTCACCATCTGAAAGTAGGGGGTTGGTGCCTGAAGAAAAGGCCTTCTTGGTCGAGGCACCCCATCTGTGGAATGACCGGTGTCCCTGATTGTTCTCATGCTGAGCCCACCTCTTACTCACACCTCCAACAATTTGACAATGTTTTTAAACCCAGAGATTTTTGTTTGAGGGGGAATTCATTTGCCCAAGCCAACCCTGGGGACTCCTTAACCCACTCCCTAAGATTAATAAGGAAAAAAAAGTCTGGTGGAAAAGGCTTCACATGGGTCAGAGGGATGACTTTTGCCTGAGGCTTCTGCAATCAGAATCTGTCCATTCTCAGCTTGCACTGTTACTATACTCCTCACATGCATAAAGATGGACTGCTCTGAAAATCTCAGAAAAACAGAGCTGGCATTGATCAGCAAGGCCACACAAATATTGTCTCTTTTAATGATCACTGCGCTTTCATTCTGTGTTATCAACTCTTGAAAACATGTTTGTTCTTGGCCAAGGTGAAGGTCTGCTTCTGCATTTCTTTAAATATCTATCTATTTTAAATGTTGTCCTTTTACCTGGCAAGCAAACTTATTAAAAATCTAGATTGGAACTTGTATAATAGATACATAATATATAAGGAACATGAACTATTTTTAGAACAGGGGTATGGGGACCTGCATCAAGAGCTGTTTTCATAGTATCAAAGACAGCGGGCTCATAAGAAAGGAGAACACTACAAATAAGAACCAAGCAACCATCCTATTCAATGCCTTCCGTTATATTACTAACAATGATTTTCTTTTAAAAGTTGTAATCTGGAAGAGGAATACTGTCACATTCCTTTATCTGTCCAACCCATCCTTTGGGGCAATTAAAAGCTTACTTTATGCCATAATTTTACATTAATACACCAACAGGGTGGTTAAAACCTACAGTGATCCATGCTTGAGTAAACTCCAGGTTGGAGAATTGTAACACGTTATATGTGGGGCTGCCATGGGGAATGCTTCAGAAGCTCAAATGGTTCAGATTACAATTCAGCTTCCAAGATTCTGACTAGTTTATCTAGATCAGGGGTGCAGAAACTCACGCATAAGGATCAAATCCAGCTCTCCACAGTTCCCCAGATGGCCATGCCCCTTCTCCCACAACCACCAATCGTTTGGTGGTTTTCTTGCTTTGGGGCAGTTTTTTTCCCTTTTCTAAAAGCTTGAAATGCCTCTCCTAAGCTGGAACTAGATGGACTTGGTCTGATCTAGTAAGGTGATTATTGTGCTCATACCTTAAGTGGGTCCTGTGTTGCAGGTGTGAGTCAGAAAAGCATCATGTCACTGGGAAGTTCGAAGGTGACTGGTGTATATGGGGTTGGATGCAGACTAGGGATGCATGGATTGTGCAAAATTTGTTCCATCTCTGTTTCACAGATTGCCAGGTGCCTTTTGTTCCATCATCCGCTCATTGACAGAATCAGATTTGTTTTCATTTCTGAATTTGTGCGAATGTGAATTTGTGCAAATTCCCATCTGCAAAAATACGTTAATTCCCCCCAAATGTACATTTTCGCACTTTAGCCTATGGGGAAAATGTGCCTTTTGGGCTGGGTTTTTTCATTTTTGTCTATTTTTCTATGACAAAATTTGCACAAAATTCCCAAAGATTAGAAAAGAGGTCTGCAAGTCTGTGGAATCCACCTGACAGGGAAAAAGCCAGTCCGCTGCAGAATCCACAGGCTGGATTCATAAAAATCCAAACTCATTTGGTTCCATTGCGGATTTCTCCAACATCCCTAATCCAGACTCAGTCATTATTTAATCCTATTGAAATGAATGGCACAAGTTAGTGATGACTAACTTAAGCCCCATTCATTTCAGTTGGACTAAACTGTGACAAACTGAGTCTGGACCCAACCCACCGGATTTCCCATAGTTTTTTATTTTAAAAAAAGATCTTCGGTGCAAAATCCTAGAAACTTCACGGCTTAGACACTCTAATGCTTTAAGAGGTTTTTGGATCACATGGACATTCCTTACAGCTTAGGAGAAAAAGAGCAACAGGATACTGGAGGATATGATTCCTGTTCTTTTATACAGCTAAATTCAGGTTAATGTTGAAGATTATAGGTGAATGAAAGCATAATATATATCGAATGGTTTCAAAGAACTAAGGGAGCAAAAAGAGGTGCAAAACGCAGCTATTAAGGAATTTTCAAAATATTATTCAATGTCTCTTGGCAGCAGAAAGAAAACCTCATTAACCGAAAAGCACTCATGATAAAAGAACCAGCAGCAGCTTAACTTACCAGTATTACTGTCATTAAAGGAGTTAATTATCAGTATACATCATATTCACTTAATTTTTTTTTTGTGCCACCTCTGCTAATAAAGAAATGAAACTGTCCAGAACAACGCTTCCTTAAACAAAGAGATAGTTAGCATTTAGAGAAGTTCATAGTTGGGTGCTCCTTTCAAAAATAGTTTATAGATATAATTATGGCTGCAAAGCCAAATTGCTGACATCAAAGGGAAATTGCAGCAACTTCTAAAATTATTATCTTGCATGGACTGTATAATAGCATAGGTCTCTGTAACCCAAAGAAGCAGTTACAAGTGTAGGACACAGATTACATACACACACACACACACACACAAACCTGTCCCATGGGAGTTGAGGGGAAAAGGTTGCTGAACTATTTGTTGAGCTGGCCAGAAGCATCTTTGGAAAAATGCTTTTGATTTATCCTTCTTGGCAATCTTGGCAGAGAGTGATAGTTGGAAGATTACTCTTCCCTCCACAATATTAAGGAAAATGACAAGGAAATAATAGTGTTATTGAAGCTATGTGTGGATAAGAACTTAGAAGCTTCATGGGCATAAAGGCAGGCTTTAAATGAAATATGGATAATAGCCTACAACATTCGAAACATCAGGCAAAGAGGAAAGGGGATGGAACACATGACCATACTACAGGTTAAAGACTGATTACACTATTCAGTCAAAACATCCTAAGAGGAGGGTTATTTGCCTGGACACATTTCACTTTACAATGCAGAAAAGAGAAATATTGGTAAAATGTAAAAAAAAGAAAGAAAGAAAGAAGCTGACACACAAATCATGTGTAACAACTTCAAGACAATGTATTTGCAAACAAATGCATCCTGACACCTTATATTCTTTTTTCCCCTACCATGGAATTGGCGTGTCTGTGATTAATTGTGCAAAACAGACTCAAAATGTTCTAGTGCACTATGCATAATCCCAGCCAAGGTCAAATGTGGCTTTCTAATCTGAGGAAGTATTACTTTCCAAAACAACTTGTAACATCACAGCGCTGACTCTTTCCTTCAAATATGGATCCTACACAGAATCCACAGCATTGGCGCTGTTGTTACAGGGAGGAGCCGTAGCCTAAACAAAGGCTTTTAACATTGGTCAGAGTATTTATTATTTGCATGACACATTGAAGGGTGCTATGTTTTCCAACCTATCCCTCATTCATTTCGCTTTTGCACCCACTTTCCATATGGAGTGGCAGAGAAATATGCTATGCGATGAGCTTACTTTGAACCTAGATCACCTAGGTCTCTTTTCCAAAATTGTGATAGAGAATGCACATAAGACAGGGATGGGCTACTTGTGGCCCTCCAGATGTTTTGGCCTACAACCCCCATCATTCCTCACCATTGGCTATGCTGGCTAGGGCTGATGTGGGCTGTAGACCAAAACATCTGGAGGGCCACCAGCTGTCCACTCTTGAAAGGGTATGGAAGGGCCAGACCAATATTTTGTCAGAGTTTCACTAATAATCCCCTCCCATCTCCACTCACAGGATCCCCATTGTCAGAAACACCTATGCAAACCAGAAATTGCCCTGCGATGAATAAGAATTTTGCTTTTGCTCAGAAAACATGAGAGCATGCCCTGTTCAAAGCCCCAAAGGCGATCACAAGCATTTGTCTGCCAAAAATGTTTGCAAATTGCCAGGTGTGTGCTCATTGTGGATTTGCACAACTTTCTCAGTTGATTTTTGTGCAAATTGTCTAATTTGCGCAAACTTCTCCCTGCAGACTGAAAGCTCCACTTTAGTCTATGGAGGAGCGTTGTCTGAATCTGGGGGAAATTGTGCAAATTTCACATTCGGCCACTGCTTGATTCACAGTTTTCTCGTTTGCACAGCATGAGCAGTGATCACAAATGCAATTCGGAATCAGGCATGAGACGAATGGTGAGAAAACGTTCGGAGAATCCTAGCCATCCCTCCCTGTGTTCTCCATCTGGGCAACTTTAGAATACACAAGAGTAGCAAACCACCCAGTGGTTTAGCATTCTGCAAACACCAGAGCTTCCTTCACACAGCCACCAGCAACATCAGGACTTAAAATGTTACTGAACTGTTAAAATGACTGGCACTTTCAAGCACTGCAGCCAATACTAGCTGAACACACATCCATGGGGCGGGGAGGGAGCATGAAAGAGCTATTTTGGAGGAACTAACACGATCAGTAATACCTTGGAATCACAAACCAGAACCTTACCATTTAATTTTGGTATTTCGTGCATAGTTTTCAACATGATGGCTGGACCTAATGTGAATGTGATCACTGCGTCAACAGGATTTCACTGTAATCCAGTAATAATTAACTGAATTGACTGTTACGCTATTATCACATGCCTCTTTGTAGTATCTGTCCTTCGCTACATGAGCAGCAAAAGCCATTAATCTTCGAGTCATTTTATCAGCTAATTACACAAAGATACAAAAGTAGTACTAAACTCTTGACCCAAATCCTTGTACGCACAGAGTACAGCAAGCCAGTACATTAAAATAAGTGACATTATTATTCTCCTATCATCTTGCTCTGTTGATGATGTAGCAGACCGGTTTTAACTGTGAGCTGTAGCACCCATCTCTTTCTGCCACACAAACCAGCTGGCACCCTGGGAATGGCTTTCTCCAAACAGAAAGAATATTTGCTTACGAGCTTTTGGCCCATAGCAAATGCTCTGTGCAAACATCATGCAACAGTCTAAGCAAAGCAACAAGGAATGTGTGTACCAGCCACTGAATTCTTCATAACCCATTCAGGAAAACAAAAGCTAAATCTATCCTACATTTTCACAGCTCTCCCTTACCTTGAAACAAAGACCTCTAAAGAAGTGACCCAGAATTTCATCTTTCCTTTCAGGTCATGATTTCCAGACAGAGATGCCTGTTCTGTTATCTTTTCAGCAAGCCATCACATTCTGAGCTGCCATCTCTCTTGAGTCCATCAAGTGGTTATGGTGGTGGTAATGAAGGTTTTGGCAGTGACTGACTGAACTACCCTAAGATCACCAGGGATGGGGGGCGGGGTGTAAGATGAGGCAGGCAGTGGGTGTTTGGCTGATACGAATTCATCCTCTATAGCAGGCAGGCTGGGCAGAGGTGCCTTGGAAAGGAGGGGTAGAAAAAAAAATAGAAGCCTAAGAAAAAAGGAGGCTTGGATCTTGGAAAGAGAGTGGATCAAGGCAGGGCAGGCCAAAGACATTTGTCTGCCTGAAGCAAAAGACAAAATGGCACCACTAGCCCTCCATTCCACATACAGAAGCTGACTGGACTGGAAGTTGAAACTTATGTCAACACTGATGACAGGACAGCACCGTCCACTATGAGCCTTTCTACACGGGGCCTTTATTGTGCACTCCTCCTGACTGCTCACTCACAGTAGTTGCTGGGTCCTCCAGGGCCTCTTCCATGCTTGGCAACTATTATTGCCGTTTTTGTCCTAACAGGGAAAGTCTGGTATTTTTTCTCGATGGCATTATAGAACCCTTGTGTAATTGTGCAATTCTACTATACCACAGTGCCACTAGTTGCTGTGCAATGGAACATATAGAAAGGCAAAGAAAGAAAACACCTGGAAAAAAAAACATATGTAAAGCAGTTTATCTTAATCCCATAAAGAATCTGGAAGCAGAAGCTTCGGTAAAGGTGCGAATTAAAAGCCTCCTGTAGAAAGGCCTGCAGCTGAGGGCAGCACACACCGAGACTGTGTGGCACACACAGTTCTTTCCTCCAACACTTACTGCTCTGTGCACACATGCCCCCACCCCTAGTATCTGCTGCCAGTGGCAGCTGCCTCATTCCTAGTGGTAGGGCCAGGCCTGGGTCAAGGGCAGCAAGTGGGTGTCGGAAAAAAAGGTTGGAGGAGGAGATGGTATGCAGAAATGAAAGGAAGACAAGAAAGCTTGAGGGAGGAGACTTGAAAGGAGAAAGAAAAATGGGGCACAGGCTAGAGATGAGAGGTGCAACACAGCCAGCAGCTACGAGGAGGAAGCTGACATCTAATCTGAAATCAACCAAATATTTGGCTAAAAGCATCTAGATAGGAATGGGTGAATCTTTCTGTTTCTTCTTGTCTCTGACACTGTCATATTATTTTATTCTGTGCAATTCAGTTTCCACATTAATCTGTGCATTAATTACATTAATCTTCTTTCCTTGTTATTCTCCCCATTTTGTTGTTGTTGTTGTTGTTCAGTCGTTCAGTCGTGTCCGACTCTTCGTGACCCCATGGACCATAGCACGCCAGGCCTTCCTGTCCTGCGCTCTCTCCCAGAGCATGCTCAAGTTCATATTCATTGCATCCGTGATGCTATCTAGCCATCTCATCCTCTGCCGTCCCCTTCTCCTTTTGCCTTCAGTCTTTCCCAGCATCAGGGTCTTTTCCAGGGAGTTTTCTCTTCGCATTAGGTGGCCAAAATATTGGAGCTTCAGCTTCATTATCTGTCCTTCCAATGAGCAGTCAGGGTTGATTTCCTTTAGGATGGACTGATTGGACCTCCTTGCAGTCCAGGGGACTCGTAAGAGTCTTCTCCAGCACCACAGTTCGAAAGCATTTGATCTCTCCCCCCACCCCCCACTGCCTATTGAATGACACACTTTATGGATCCCATGATTAATTTCTGCTGTTTTCTTTACAAACACCTAGTCTTTAAACAATTGATTTAAGAACCTGAGTTGTGGAAGCCAAATAAATTCTTATCACTGTCAAAACCAGTTACATTGATTAAATTAAATAGTATGCAAAATTGATTAAATTAAATAGTAAGCATACTTACTAGGGAATGAGCCTCATGGAACTCAGTGGAACTTACTTCCAAGTAAGTAATATCTTTACGATTATGCTGCACATTTGTGCTTCTCACAATTGATCCACTGAGTACATTGTTTCTTGAACTTTGGAAACATGGAATATTACCAGTTACAATAATACCATGGACTCAAAATAAGAGCTTTAAAAATAAACAAGTTCAAGACCTATGAGTATTTCAGAAGAACTCAATTTTTAGAGTTTTACCAACATGGATTTCAGCTGAGCACTGTCATCTTGACTTGACCATGTTTCTTATTGTTTGAGAGAAACATATGGCAGTTTTATCCTAAATGGCAAAATAGCGTTTAGGTTTGGATATAAAATAGAATAGTAAAAATCTTCTTTAAATATCTCTCCAAGAGAAGGGAGATCTTGCATCTGTATGGATGAGACAGCCCTTCAAGAGTACCAAATCCTCAAGTTTTTACGTGTTGTTAGCTCCACTGCTTAACAATGGGTTGAATTTTAATCTGCAATTAACACTTTAATTGATTGCTCTCTCCAGTTAATTGATCAAAGCTTCAAGCCGTATCAGTTGTGCAAATGGTGTACACTTCAACTTTTTTTTAACCCATTGCTGCAAAATACACAAACCATCACATAGGAAGATGTTTAACATATATACAACCTTTTCCCCTTATGCACATTCTCAAATGTAACTTTCTGTATAGTATACCGTGGGAAATGATATTTACCTGCAGCACTTATGGTAGACAGAAGTTGTGACAAGGGAAGGGAACAGGAGAGGGAGGCATGGAAAAGTAGGCTGGTTCAGTGGCAAGGCTAGCCCTACCATTATGCAGAGTGAAGCAGTCGCTTCAGGTGGCAGATGCTGGGAGGTGGCAGCAAGGTATGTTGGAGAAGAGACCTGTGTGTCAGGAGGCATGCTCTGCACCCCCTAAGTTAGTTAGCTTAATGTCTCCAGGTACAATGAAGAATGCTGTCCCAACGTCAGTGTTGAAGACCGCCAGTCCAGCTGACTTTCATACATGGAATGGGAGAGGCACCATCTTTTTCTTTGCCTCAGGCAGCAAAATGTCTTGGGCCAGTCTTGTTCAATGGCAGGGCCAGCCCTACCATTAGGCAGAGTGAAGCAGTCTGAAGCAGAGTGTGTGTCTGAAATAATGGAAGGAAGAAATAGGGACAGCTCCATCCTTGATGTTCTGTACAAATCAAGAATGCACCCCAAATACTCCTGTGGTGTCCCTGAGGCCAGTCCCTCCCTGCCCCAAGAAGCTTACAATTTAAGTGTGATTGCTATTTTAGGATACAAGTGGGACCTGCAACACAATGTTAGTGTGTGGAGTGCTTCTATTCAGTGTTACAGCCAGCCATGCCATCTTCTGGGAGACTCCATTCCCTTAACCCAGCCCTCTAATGTTCTTTTCCCCTCCCCACTCAACAGTCGGCATGCCATGCCCAATGAGCATGTTCAATCCTCATTGAGCAGTTTGGGGTGTCCCCCCACCCACCCACCCAGGTTAGGGTTGGGGGTTTTATTTGTACTTCTGCAATTTTGTACTCCTTGTACTTTCTTCTCCAAAACTTCTGGTACCTCTCCTCTCCATGGATGGCATTGTCCAAGGATCCACAACTGAGGAATCCGTTTGCTGTTAATGTACAGGATGAAAAAGTCAATTTAAATTACCTCTATTCTATTATATGAGCCAATCTGTTAAAGAATGTTTGACTACTGGACATGTCTGCCCCAATGCAGGAAGCTGGACTAAAGCACTGGGTTCGCACAACATGACAACCCATCGTGTGTTCTGCCACCAAGTCCCCTGGGATACCAGGCAGAGTCACCAGGAGGACTGCTGAGGGGGAACAAACCACGACAACTCTGTTCCTCTGTCGGGTACAAATCACACACTGTGGGTTGTTCGCAGAAGAACCCGCAGTGCATAGTTTCTCACTCACGATGGGGTGTCGTACGAGCGCACCCAATGACTTTCAAGTAGCACTGTGCCAACTTTTTCATCCTGTTTATTTTTGACCATTCGTTCAGGGCAGGGGCGAAAAGAAACTGTATCCGAAAATTGTGGGAAGGGGTGAGAATTTTGGAGCAATTCCTCTGGGTACAGGGCTTCAGTGCTTACCTTACTGGAAGGAGGTGGGGAGCTGTTCTTTTACCATTTGCCCCCGTTCTGTCCTAGCAGCCTCTGCATCTGCTTGAGCTTCTTGGAAAGCCCCCTGGAGGACCTAGCCAGGACTCCCTCCCTTGGGGCTTTCCAGTTTCCAGTACGGCTGCCTGCTGAGTGCCTGAAAGCTGAGAGAGGCATTTTGGTTTTGCTTTGTTGCTATTAAAAGTAGAGCTATGCACACATGGCCTCTTGAAATTCTTCACCTTACTTGTGGGCAGAGAAATTTGAGAGACACTTTCACCGAATTTCTCCAGGGGAAGGAGAAATTCTCAACAGTTTCTTCCAGGTAGGACTCCCCATTGGCAGGGCTTGTAGCACAGCTGCTTTCTTTTTTGGTAAAGGTTGGGGGGGGGGGGTTGTGCTGCAACAGCATCAACTGTCTTGGCAGTCTGGCCCCCAGTTTGCAGCCACTGCAATGCAGGTGGGGGCAGTGTTGTCTGTAGCTCCAGGGATGAGATGGAGTTAATGCTCTGCCAAAATTTGTCCTCCAATTTCCTGAATGTTTCACTCTCCCCACCCCCAATGAAAGAGGCTTCCATTGTTCTGCCTCATTCAGGATGTTTTATCATGTATTTTTGTGGCGTTTGTGAGCTTACAGCAAGCTTCCCAGGCTACTTGCATATCCTGATCTGAAAAAGCCCTATGGGAGGAATGACCTCATGGGGTCTTAAACGGGGCTTTAATTGAAGTGTAGGAGGCTGAGGAGTCTACAGGCTGCCAGAAACACTTGTGCTCACTCCTCGGCCATCTCCTAAGTAATATAAGACCAAGAAACCCAAACCCAACCCATGAGAATTTCTCTGAAATTTCTTCACCACTGAATTTCTTTTCAAAAGCAATTTCTCTTCTATCATAGAATAGTAGGGTTGGAAGGGGCCTATAAGACCATTGAGTCCAACCCCCTGCTCAATGCAGGAATCCAAGTCAAAGTATCCCTGATAGATGGCTGTCCACCCTCATCATGAATGCCTCCAGTGTGGGAGAGCCCACTACCTCCCTAGGGAATTGGTTCCATTATCATACTGCTCTAAAAGTCAGGAAGTTTTTCCTGATGTTCAGCCGGAATCTGGCTTCCTGTAACGTGAGCCCATTATTCCATATCCTGCACTCTGGGATGATCAAAAAGAGATGCTGGCCTTCCTCTCTGCAACAACCTTTCAAGTACTTGAAGAGCGCTATTTTATCTCCCCTCAGTCTTCCCTCCTCAAGGCTAAACATGCCCAGTTCTTTCAGTCTCTCCTCACAGGGCTTTGTTTCCAGTTCCCTGATCATCTTTGTTGCCCTCCTTTGAACCCTCTCCAGCTTGTCTGCATCCTTCTTAAAGTGCGGTGCTGGACAGAACTGGACACAGTACTCCAGATAAGGCCTAACCAGTGCTGAGTAGAGGGGAACTAGTACTTCCTGGGATTTGGAAGCGATGCTTCTATTAATGCAGCCCCAAATAGCATTTGCCTTTTTTGCAGCCACATCACATTGTTGACTCATATTCAGCTTGTGATAGACAACAATTCCAAGATCCTTCTCGCTTGTAGTGTTGTTGAGCCACGTATTGCCCATCTTGTAAGTGCATTTGGTTTCTTTTTCCTAGGTGCAGAACTTGGCATTTATCCCTACTAAATTTCATCCTATTTTCTGCCCAGTGCCCCAGTCTATCAAGATCACTTTGAATTTTGTTTCTGTTTTCCAGGGTATTAGCTATCCCTATCAAATTGAATGAGAATGGTCAAAAAAAATGTGGGAGAAATTTTCAGCACAACAGTAATTAAAAGTCCTTTTAATAACAACAACAAGAATAACAACAGCAACGGCAACAGCACCATCTCCTCTCTCAGCTTTCAGGCATTGGCCAGGCAGCTGCACAGGGAAACCCCAAGAGAGGGAGTCCTGTCTCAGTCCTCCAGGGGGCTTTCCAGGAAGCTCAAGCAGCTGAAGAAGCAGCAAGGACAGAACGGGGAGGGATGGTAAAAGAAAGAGCACATGCAAACCCCTCAGCCATCTCCTTACCGTAAGGTAAGCACTGAAGCCCTGCATCCAGAGAAATTTCCCTGAAATTCTCAACATCCCAATGAAAGAGGCAGGAAAACGACTGCCTCTTTCTCAGGGAACGAAGAGGTGGTGAAAGGGCAGGCAGGGTTTCAGGAGAGCACTACTTTCACGCACTTTCCAGTACTATATTTGGGAATGGCGGACAGGGGATGGAGGAATAATTGTCTTTTCCTGTGACTCTGCAACCAGGGGGCAGTGGATAAATTAAAATGGAAAGCAATCTAAAAACAAATAAAACTAAGGGCACAATCGTATGCACGTTTAGACAGAAAAAAGTCCTACAACTCTCAGCATTCCCCAGCCGCCACGTCTAAACATGCACAGGATTGCACCTTAAATGTGTTTTCAGAGTCTGCACAATTGCTCCACACTATTCGATCCGGCTTTGCCAGCTTTGGGCTCTGGCCGTGCCCACTGCTAGAATGTGGAACATGCCCCCTCCCAAAGGTATTATACTGAGGGTCGCCATGCGTTCTCTTTTACAGAAGGCAGTCCTGTCTTTGAAGGCATCCTTTACTCGAAGGGCTGTCCAGTCCAATTTTGGTTTAAAGATAAAGAACCATAAGAACTGTTGCCCATCAACAGTAACCACTGAATAGGCAGACACCCAGGTCACCTGGTCACCATCTTCCCCATTATGGTGAGATTACTGTATTTCTGTTTAAATTATAATTATTTCTAAATTTGCTTCAGTACATATAAATGAGTACATGAACGTTTTATGCGAAGCCTTGTCCTCTTTTGTAATATTTCTGGGCAATTCATGAGTGGACACTCTAGGTAAGGCACCCCTTGACATGAAAAAGATTCCCCAGCTCTGTCCTAGGCTAACAAACCTGGAAACACAAGGCTATCATGTCTCCATTATCCCACCTCTTCATCTCAGTCTGGAGATACCATACACATGAATGTTCATGCATTAAAGACACTTGAGGGCAGTGGAGGCTGGTGGCTCCAACGTCAGTGGAGCGGTGAATCCGCTCCGCTTTTCAGTCAGAACTCTATCCAAGCACCTTGGATAGCTCCCTTAGAGTTCTGACTAGTTCTGACTGACACCTGGAGCAGATTCATCACAGCCCAGCGCCATTCCACCAGCACAATACAGCACCCAGCTCACTGTTCTGTCCCGCAGAGGCAATCTGCTCTGTCTGTCTGTGCAGTTCTCCCTGGGAATGTCTCACCCCAACTGCCCCCCTCCCCCCCTCCCTGGTGTAGCTGGGCTAAGCTCCTGCTATGCCTAGCTTCCAAAACAGCCCCTAGGGTCAGAGGAAGTCATGTCAAGTTGTGATGTAATGAACGTGCTGCTCGTGCGCGGCTTGCCTAACGTTCTGAAGCCAAGGGCTTTTAAATAAGAGATCCAGGACAGCAGCAGCAACAAGGGTTTGCTGTGATGTTAAGAGGCCAGTGGGGGGGGGGGCAGTCAGGTCAGATAGATGCTGAGCTTTCATAACTTGCTGTTCCTGGACTTGTCAAGATCTGGCGTTCTAACTGCCCAGGCAGAAGAGATCTCTTAAGGCTGCTCTAATTTATACTGGAGGTGACCTGGCTCTTGGCCAGCCTCATAACTAGGGACTCATAAAGAAGGCGTAAGAGCACCTTTGCCCTTGCTTAGACTCTGCACCAAGAATCCAGCTCAAGCAGACTTAAGAAGAGCAGAGGAAGAACCCTCAGGCTTCTGTACCATCAACATCACATTCCCCTTCCTGACTTCAAAAGGAACTGACTTTCACTTCACTGCCGTGTAATTAGTAGTCTGTAAGCTTGCGCCACTCCAATTTGATACATGGGTACTTTGATCAATGCATGATCTAAGATTCATTCAGCTTGCAACATTTCCCCTATTAATTATTTTCTGTGTGATTAAAAAAAATACAATAATATTGTGCTGCAATCTTGTTCTACTCGCGCATAGACACACAGACACAATCTCTTCCATTTATTAATTCGACTGCCATAGCCTCCCTAAAGAAAACTACGTAAAAATCAAGTAACATTCAATTTCTAGAATGAGAGGTGCTGAGGTCCAAGCTACTCCAGAGGTCATACACTCCCTCTATGGAAACAGCTTTTCACATAACTGGGGGCAGAATGCTTTTCCGTTAATCATTGGTGACGGAAATACTCTGCAGATGCTTTTAAAGTCCTGTTGATAATTATGTCCAAAGACTGGGGGTGCAAACAGGTTCCAAGGCAACACTAAGATCAGAGGGTTATTTTTTTTTATTAATTTATTTATTTCTATACTGCCCAATAGCTGAAGCCCTCTGGGCGGTTCACAACATTTCAGTGGGTCTATTTTAACAAGGACTAACATTGGATACAACACATAGTTTTCTTTTTTAACTGTCCCTTGAACATCCCTGAAGAACAATATTTTTGGAGGATCTGCTAGTAAATGGTCTCCCATCATATGAATAGCACACTCACTTGACCTTCACCCAATAGATTTTAATCTTTGGGCATCTCCACTGCATATGAATGTAAGTTCCTTTTCTATTTTAGCCTTGCTAACAGATACTTTGTCACGTTCCCCTATTTTTTGTGAAGTTGCCATAGAATATGGAACCATCTGGTACTTCTGTTGGGTTGGATCATATTTAGAGTATGCCCATTGAAATCAATGGGACTTCAGTTAGTCAAGATGACTAATTTAAGCCCCATTGATTCTGAGCAACCCTTTTAGAATAGGCTTCTTTCAAAGTTCTACATCTAGAAAAAGAAATTCCAGTTTTCCAGATATGTTGCCAAGCATCCTCAGAAAATAGTATTCCTAATTTATATGAATGTCATCTTTGGCCCCTGTACCTTTAATAGTGATGCAGAAGAGAGAATTCTAGGTGAGGCAGTTTGGCCTACCAGAAGGAGCAGGAATTAGTAGCTCTCCCACTGAAATTCCCTGTTCTACACAACCTTTAAAGATACAGGAGCCCCATCTTCTGTTGCGTTTGGTCACCTGAAATCCACATTACAAAGCTCAGTCTCAGCTTCCAGCTGGTCATTTCAGCATTCTGGATGGAAAGTCACCCGAGTTTAGACCAGAGGTGTTGAACCTCTGGCCTGCGGGTCCCATCCACCCTGCCTGGGGTCTCAATCCAGCCTTCCAGGGTTCCCCAGGTAGCCACACCCCATTCCCCTTGCCTCTGACCACTGATGGTTTGCTGGTTTCCCAACTTTTGCACAATTTTTCCCCACATTCTCAAAGGTTGAAATGCCCCACCTGAGGCTTTCAGCTTAAGTGGCAGTAGGAGCTTTCAGCTTGCATATGCTGGTAATTTGGCCACGCCCCTGTTGCCTTCAGCCCCACCCACCACTGGAACACAGCCCCCTGAGAGCTTCTCCCAAATGGGATCTGGACTGGAGGAGATTCGACACTCCAGGTGTAGACACTGGAATAAATTTTCCTGCATTCATCTGATGCCTGGCTGCAGAAACCACATGCCCCTTCCCTTTTACAGGAAACTACCTTACAGACTATTAGTGCATTTAGCCTAGAAGTGTCTACTCTGACTGGAAGCAGCAGTCCAGGCTCTCCAGTAGAAAGGACTTTTCCGTCCCCTGGTTGTTTTAACTAGAGATGCCAGGGATTGAACCAGGGACCTTATGCAAGCAAAGCAGGTGCGCTGCCACTGAGCTTGGGTCCCCCCACTGGAAGGCCAGAGGCTCCGATTTTGGTGGGGCTATGAATCCATCCTGGGTTTCAGTCACAACTAGCCAAAACTCTAAAGGAGCTATCCAAGGTGCTGACCCCCATCCCCAAAATAGGTTCAGCACTTTGGATAGTGCCTCTAGAGTTCTGGCTGGTTCAGACTGAAACCCGGGATGGATTCTCAGCCCCACCAAAATCGGAGCCTCCGGCCTCCACTGGGTCCCTCCACTAACCATGAGCAAAATGAGCAAACTCAACACGATGATGCCATCGTTCTAGGATTTTGCTTACCCCACTTCCCTCAATTCCAAGGCAACTTTACCGGGTCTCTTTGCTGGTATGGAGAGAGCACTGGAGACCTCTGGCATTTCCCTGCTATCAATTCATTTACCAGCAGAGTACCACAGGTGGGAAACAAGAAGGCAAGCCATCAAGCCAGTACTGTGCAGAAAGTTCTCCCAGTGGGGGTGAGTTACTCAGACTGGAGATGGAAGCGGGGGTGATGGGTGGCAGGTCTATGCCAGGGAGAGCAGCCACTCTTCCCCACATGCAGGCGGCCCAAACCCCAGGCCACTGCTGCTATCTCAGATCGGAGACAGCAGCAGGGGTTGGGTCAGTGGGCCTGCCCCCCCACGCCACCACCCTCTGCCCCTGCTGGGAGAACCTTCTGCACAGTGCTAGTTTGGCTGGTGTCAGGGGGTGGGCCCACGCCCCCTGATGTCATCCGCCCCCCCCAAGGGGTGGGGTGAGGAGCCATCCAGCCCCCCACCTCAAAACAGTTGAGCACCCCTGCCCTATAGAATATTCAGCTTGAATTTTGTGGGCACCACAGCGATAGTGAAAGGCAGCCCAAAACAGCACCAACACATTTCAGGGCTGGGACAAAATCTGGGCACAACGCACTGCTCCCCGCAAGAGCTCCTCTGGGCTGGCGATGCCATTTTCTCACAAAAGCCCCCCAGAAGCAACACTACATAATGACATTGGATTGAAGCTTCTGGGAGAAAAGTCAAATAGTATCACTCCCAAAGACTTTGGGAAGAAACACTGGATATCTTTGGATATTGCCATTTCTGATTTCTTTTGCGGAGATACTGGCCTGTTTGTTCTATGTAGAATGCAAGAGGGCGTTGCTGGCAAGTGATGGTGTATATTGCATTGGAAGATTATGACAATATTCAAAAACCATTGGGGGCAGGAGGGATACTTCAGCCTCCCACAACACTAACCTTAAGGTGGCCATTCTTGAATGAAGTAACTTTAAAGACAGATATCCACATGAAACAGCTGAGCTACATTTCATCAAGAGGTTCAATCCTATCTCCTGTGGCTCGAACACAGAGACAGGGTTTGTTTGTAATCACACTACATGTGTTAATCAGCTCACCACTGCAAGGATGTCTGTGTTATCATCCAATAATTGTTTTGTGAATGGCCACTGTAAATAAGATAATTATCACTGTCTGTACTTACTGCATTTCAATTCTCTCGGACCTCACTGTTTACAGTCACACCCCTCCAACCATGCATGTGTATGTGTGTACCACACACACAGAACTCAGGCTAACACTCCACCCATCTGATGAAGTGGGCAGTAATCCACAAAAACAATTGCCATCATAAATTTGTTAGTCTTTAAGGTGGCACAAGACTCATTGCTTTTATAAAAACAAATGCTTCTCCTGATACCAGTAAATTCTAATAATAATTTTGCTTCAACTGATAAGGCTGCCATCTGGCTGGTTTATAAACAAATGGATATCAGGAAAAGTTTTTTTTTTCCTTTTTAAAGTTCAGTTTTAGTTAGGATGGTCATTTCTGCATTGTCAAAAAAGAGGAAATGCATCACCAAAAAGGAGGGCAGAAGGGGATACCAATGTGCATATGATTTGCATATGCTAATTGATATGCAGAAATGCACATTTAGAAATACTTACTGTAACTTAAATAGAAATACAGTGCATTTCACCATAGTGTGCAAAAGTGTAATCAGGTGGCCTGTCTGCCCGCTCCTCTATCTGCTGTCCAGAAGCTAAATGTTAATGGGCAACTTCAAGGCCCCTGCTTTCTGTTCTTAGAGTTCTTTATCTTTAAATTGGACAGCCCTCCAAAGAGAGGGCTATCCTCTGTAAAGTAAAACACACGCCCACCTCATTTCAGTGCTAGGCACTGGGCAATTTCTTTAATGTGAATGTATCTATCATAATACAGGAGGATGTCTGTCTGTCCATCTCTCAGCACCATAGCACCTAGACCATGAAACCTAGACACCTGACACTTGGCATGCACACTAAAGTGGCCCTAAGGGGTGTGCACCTCAGGGTTATTGTGTTTTTTAAGTGCATGAATTAATGTTATTTAAATACGTCCATGTGGTCAAAGGCTGCAGTAACAATGTCATCCAGTAGGGCCAGCACATAGCTTTGCAGTCCATACAGTTTGGAGCCAGGGACACAGCTCTATGCCTGCCCCCTGCTGTGGGGCAGCCCTCCTCAAGGGAATGGAGTGGACGGACACTTCCCTCAAGGGGCTATCGGGGTTCACCATGGCAGAACCCGTGCCTAGGAGGGCCTGCGGGTGTGGCTTCACTCAGACAGTGTGGGCACAATGTGTCCAACTCTGACAGCAGTATAAATTTGCTTCAAGTCTTTGCTGTATCACGTTAAGGGCTATTCCAAGCCATGCAAAGCTGGGCCCATTTGCCAATGGTTAAATAAATTAATTTGTGGAGGAGCGCCAGCCTTTCCCCCCTCCCTCTGATGGCAAAATCCCTGCCCCGTGCCCTTTCTAATGAATGGATCATGGCAGCCTGGCAGTTTGGTGCACGGGAGGATGAGCTGGACCAGGTAAGAAATTAGGAATGACCAGGTTCAAAGGTATGCTCAGTTGGCCTTCGAACATGGCTACTCTGAGAGTAAACGGAGGCCTGAGTATACTAAAAATTAGTATATTAGAGTGCCTCCTCCAAGGGAAGTTCAGAGGTCAGCAACAAGGGAGAGGGCCTTTTCCATGGTGGCACCCCAATTGTGGAACATTCCCCCCAGTGAGGCCTGCCTGACACCAAATTGCCATCTTTTCAACACCAGGTCAAGACTTCTTTCTACTCCCAGGCTTTTGAAGGCATGTGATGGGCTTTTTAATGCATCAGTTGTTTTGGTTATTGTCTGTATTGATGTTTTAGTTGTTTTATTATGTTTTGATGTTTTAATGAAAATTGTTTTAGCTTTTTTACATCGTGTATGTTTTTAATCATTTTGCTGTAAGTTGCCTTAGTGCTGTTTTAAAAGAAAGGGACCTAATAAATTCAATTAACAACAACCAACAACAACAACAGAGCAGAAAAGGAGTCTCAACAAACTGCAATTTTATTAACACCATGGTTGAAGGCAGTGCAGACATTATGGCCTCCACACGGAGGCTGATTTAAATGGCTCAGGGTAGTGCCTGTCTGCACTGGGGAAAACTATTTGCATCTGGTGGCTTTCACAATGTCCCCTCAAACCATTTCTCTTTCAGGGGCCATTTCGGATGGGGTGGGGAAAAAATCACCCCATCTGCACATTGAGTGACTGCACACAAAAAGCTTGCCACATGGAGCACTTTAGAGAGGACTCCATGTGCTAGCTCATGTAACATGCGCATCAGCCATAGGTGATCGGTAATTAGATTGTAGCACTCCAAACATTTGACTATCACATAGCACAGACATATAATGAGCTGCCCAGCATGCATTTAAATCTGCTGTAAGGTGAAAAGCAGCAGAGAGGTTTTTTAACACACGCACAGCTTCTTATCTACTATGCTTCCCATACAATATAAATTAAATCTATTCCAGACCTAAAGATTATATAAGTATGTCATAGGGTAACTACATCATAATAAAAGCCATGTAATGTAAGGAACTTCCTCTATTGTTCAAGTATGTCGTATCTACTAGTCCTTTTCCGTAATCTCACTCCAATTATCCCATTAATGCTACACATAATTCTTAGAAATCACCCACATGAAGTTCATCAACACATTGAGCTGCCATCATCAAGGATACTGTCGTAATCAAGGAGCAGAGGACGTCGCCCTATCAAAGTCAGACCCTAGCTCTGTGTACACTGGGGTAGGCAACGTGGCGCCCTCCAGATGTTATGGACTACAACTCCCATCGCCCCAGCCAGCATGGCCAATGGTCAGGGACAGGGCTGGCCCCAAGCATTTTGCTGTCTGAGGCAAAGGACAAGATGGCACCTGTTTCCCATTCCAAGTCTGGAAGTCAGCCAGACTGGCAGTTGAGTCTTACTTCAAGACTGGCTATGGGGTAGTTTCCTGCACTACATCTGAGGAAGCAGCAGGCTAGTTTAGGGAGGCCAGGGCAGGTTATATGGCTTACTTGGATGTGTCCTCCAACAGAGGGGAACAGCCAAAGAACTTAGGAGGAATAGCTGGGAGGCTGCCATTGCTGCCCCCCCCTCCGCATCTGATGCCTGAGGCAATCGCCTCACTCTGCCTAATGGTAGGGCTGGCCCTGGTCAGGGATTACAGCAACTGTAGTCCAAAACATCTGGTTGCCTACCCCTGGCCTACATTTCAGGTAGGGCTGGGAGTCTTTCCCAGCCCTAACTGAAGATGGCAGGGATAGGTTGAACTTGGACATTTCTGCAAGCAGAGCAACTATGCCCCCTTTCCTAGCACAAATAAATAAATAAGTCCTATTATACACATATACATCTGTGAACCTAGTTTTTAGATGTTACTGAGGTATCAAAATAATAGGTCAACCTGCATGGTCAGAGGACTTCATACACTTGAACAAAGTTTAGGCTTAAGGAAACAAAAACTATTCCGTTTAAAAAATATTTCCTTTAGAGGTCCTACCTTATACTGAAGCTGAAAGAATTGGAATACAGTCCTGTTTCATCCTTAAGCAAATTATTATGGCTCAGTTTCAATTCCCAATGTATAAAATGCTAATAATGACAATCTACTGGGTTGAGTTATTTTTAGGATCAAATTAGTGGCATGGGGCCTCTTAAAGGTAGGGCAGTCTAAAAGAGGGTTGCAGCAGAGCTCCTATGCATATCTACTCAGAGGTATATCCCATTGAGTTCAATGGAACTTACTCTCAGGTAAGTATTTATAGGACTGTAGCCTTGGACCTGGTTCTACCTGAGCTCAAGTCTTCTGTGTCCCAACAGTTTTTTCCTACATTCTACATTTCTGTGTGCACAGAGATCATTCTCTCTCTCTCCCCCTCTCTCTCACACACACACACCAGTATACAGAATATCAGAAGTGTGACACAACTATTTTTCCTGAGCTGGACAGGTGGTTCTTGAACCAGCTCCCCCCAATCTGTGTTCTAACAATGGGAAAAATAATTGAAGGGTATTATCAGCTATTTATTTATTACATTTATATCCCACCTTTTTTCATCTTGCAAGGATCCCGAAGTCCTCCTCCTCTCCAGTTTATCCTCACAAATACCCTCTATGTTAGGTTAGGCTGGTCCAAAGTCACCCAGTTAGCTTCATGGTACTGGAGTGGGACTTCGGATCTCCCGAGTCCCAGTCCAGTACTCTAACCACTACACCACACTGGCTGTCATTTTTCAGGCATTTTTCAGGCATTTAAATAATAATAACAATCATGGTAATGATAATAAGCATTTATATGATGCTTTACATACATTATCTCAGTAATCCTTACAACAACCCTTTAAAGTAGGTCAGGACATATGAATATCCCTATATGGCAAATGAGGATGGGTGCTGAGGGAGTGGCTTGCCTAAGGCCACTCAGATAGTTGGCATGGCTGAGGTGAAATTCGAACTGGTATTCTACACCAGGGCTGGGCAGACTTCAGGCTTTGTTTTTGACTGGAACCTTAGGGGAAACATACTCTTAGAATTAGGGAACTAGAGTGACTCTGGGCATATGCTCTGCCCAGGCATTTGTTTTCAATACCAGAAGTGAGCTCACAGCTCACACAAAAATTCAGTCCTGGTGTCCCGCCCAAACTTTATTCTGCCTCAGCAGCCTAATTTATTTTATTTATTTATTTCATTTCTATACTGCCCAATAGCAGAAGCTCTCTGGGCGGTTCACAAAATTTAAAACCAAACGGCACACAATAAAACAATTTAAAATATATAGAACATTAATTTAGAAAGGTGGGGGGGGGCTTTGTTGTTGTCGCTACTGTTAAGCCACTGGGAGTCAGAAATCCTTGCTGATCTACTGCAAATCACCTAGAGAACTAGTGTGGATCCCAGTCGACCTTCTGCAGAACCCTGCCCTACAATACACACATTCCCCCATACATGAGATGATCTTTGCATAGCCAAGAAAAGAAAAGAGAAGAAAGCCACTTATTAAGCAGCCTTCACAGTGTGGCTTTGGTCAAATCACTGATGCCCCCAGCCACTGAACAAAACCAGATATTACTTTAAATGTCTGTCTAGCAACTATGTCTTTTTTAATTTTTTATGCTAGAGTAGGTGCAGGGCCCCCAATCTGAATCAGGACCCTAGTGTATGGGGTAGGGTTAAAAAAAAAAAAATCAGAGGGGGGGGCTGCACCTACTCTAGAGTCAAAATGAAAGACGATATAGCTTCTAGACAAACATTTAAAGTGATGTCTGTTTGGGCCCCACGTTCTCCATCAAAAACAGGAATAATTGCGTGACTCATTGTTAACAATAGGCTGCGCTGAAGATCACAAGCCAGTCTGACACATGTGGTCTGTAAACACTCAGGAACGTTCAAAGAGGAACAGTCTGTACATACAGACACCATACCACTCGAGTTAAGTGTCCTGAGCAGACTATGCCACCCCCTACAGCAGTTTATCAGCATCTCCTCCTCACCAAGACAGATCATTGTGCACTGGGCTGACTCCAGCCTAAGAAGAAACTACAGCAGCACTTGGAGGACAAGAGCCCACTCCCCACTTTTGTTCCCCTGCTAGAAAGAGGCCGTTGATCAATAGACAGGGCAATGGCGTAACAACATCTGGGGTTGGGTAGGTAAAATGAGATGGCTATGGTCTCTTTTGCCCCCCAAGATGGGTGGGAGGAAGTGGGGATAGCATGCTGGCTTCAAAGCAAGTAGACACAGCTTTCCTATCCCATCAGAACAGCTGTCCGGGGAGGGGAGCGGGGCGGGTGGGGGTGATTATTGCAAGAGACAATCTGCCAACAAAAGCCAGGCGTGAGGTTGTTTTGATCCTGTTGTTGTTATGTCTATTCAGCTAATTTAGTCTTTGGCTGCCAGTAGTGTATATGCTGGAGAGGGAGGAAGGGAAGGAGGGAGAGGGAGGGGAGAGAGAGAGAGAGAGAGATCTCTGCCCAGATTCCATCCTGAAAGGCAGCCGTCATGGCTTTGGAGTCCTTAAACCACCTCCTCGTGTTAGGAGCAGGTGACTGGGGAGAGGAAATGAACACGGAAAGCGGGCTTCAAAACTTGCGCAGGAGGAAATACTGTGATGAGGCTGGAGAAGCGGGGGTGGGGGGCGCCTGGGCGGTGGGGGCGCTTAGCTGGAGGTCCAGCACCTCCAAGGGAACCTGATCCAGCCCTCCGCCGCACCCTTTCCCCATCTCCCCCTCCCCGCCCCAAGTGGACACAGAGGGATCATCGAAGTCGCCCCGCGGCTCCTGAGCATCACCTTCCCTGTGGGAGGAGAAGGAGGATGCAGCAAACATCCCTTTGCCGGGTTAGTGGTACCCAAGTGAGAAAGGATGCTGAAGAAGGGACCTACCTGGCTCAGCGACGGGGCTGCCTCCTGGTCCTCCTTCGGCAGGACAAAGAGTCCCCCTCTCCCCGCCCCCCGCGTCTCCTCCACAGTCCTGGCACTCCGAACCGTGGCTCTCTCGCAGCTTTACATCCCGCCCTGACTGATGACAGCACCCGAGAGAAGGGGAGCCGCGCGCAAAGGGATGGAGAGCTATATACGCGGCACGGAGAGCGGCCACCCAGCGGCGCCCGCTCCCTCTAAGCGCCTCCGCTCAGCCTATTATACTGTTCCCACTGCGGCGGGCAAACGGCGAGGCGCCGCGCCCTCTGCCGGCGCAAAGGAACATCGCCGCGGTAGGGACCTCTTCCGCGTCCCCTCAGACTTGGGAGGCGGACGCTGCCAACGGAGTGGAAGACCCCGGAGGAAGCCTCCTGGCTTTGTTGCTTGTTCAAAACCCCACTGCCGTCAAGCCGGCCAATGCGCTTGGCTTCGGGCGGCCTCAGAAAGTGAGAAAGAGGAGGGCCGCCCTGTGAGTCCCCAGGGACAGACAGATGGGATCCAAAATATGGTTCTAGTGAGACTATCTGCATTGGATACTGTCGTGTGT
Source organism: Heloderma suspectum (assembly GCF_057233095.1). Classification (NCBI taxonomy): domain Eukaryota; kingdom Metazoa; phylum Chordata; class Lepidosauria; order Squamata; family Helodermatidae; genus Heloderma; species Heloderma suspectum. The sequence goes on along the minus strand of NC_139460.1, from coordinate 37,349,194 downwards.
TAGTTGCTATAGTAGCAAGAAAAGCGTTGGAGTTTCTCAGAGTAATTTTCAGGCCTGGAAAAGAGACGTGCGCACCTTCAGAATGGATTGTACTTCCAAATACATTTTGTGGACTTGAACTATTGCACATTCCAAGAAATTACTTTAAGATCAGGGGGCTTGACCAGAAAAGCATCACCTGAACCATGGTGGATCCAGTCTAAAAACATTTTTGGAAGCTCTTCAGGCCTAATTCAGCTGTCCCAATGATTGTGCCCATTCCTGATGCTTAAAAGGCCAGGGAAGAGGGTGGGGATGTAGTGGTATGTTTTGAAGTGCAGGCGCTCATCGTGACAGTCCCCATAGCCACGCCCCCAAGGAGAGGCCAAAAATGCAGGTGGCTCTGTGGATCCATCTCAACAAACCAGTTCTAGCAGTTTTCATCTCCATCATGAGCAGGTCTTTTGGAGAGCTAATGGGTTTGAATTGCCCATTCAAGACCAGACCACCCCAAAATACTTTGTGTTACAGCAGGGATAGCTCACAATTATAAATGGTTGCTGGGAAAATTCATTTTTCCACCAGCTGCAGTGAAGATTGCAGCTAAGCTCAGAAGGAACAGGGATGTCTGAGGGAGGTGGCAGATGACTTCAGTGTCCCTGTTAATAATAAAGTCCCAGGCTGCAGCCCTGTGAGCCCTGGCTCCACTACACCGCTGGAAGAGGGTAATAACAGAAGGAGGGTGGAGGCCCTTTTCTAAAGCAACCACAAAGTAACCAGTTCAAATTATATAATACCCATATAGCAATCATGATCAAACTGATACTAGACACATACACCACAACCCAGCAGAGATTGTGCATGCTTAAGCTCAAGGTTTTCAGTTATTATATTTAGTTTAAAATAGAAACTTGCTAGGTTTGATTTAATAGGACTCAGTCTGAATAACAGATATCTGTATCATAAGAACACCAGAAGAGCTGTGCTGAATCAGACCAAAGGTTTATCTAGCCCAGAATTCTGTTCTCCCAGGGGCCAAGCCAGAAAAGCCTATGTAAACCACACAAGCAGGACGTGACTGCAATTGCGCACACACGCACACACACACACACACACACACACTCATGCTCCCCAGCAACTGGTATAGAGAGGCATACTGTCTCTCATATGGGCTGTCATATATAGCCATCAGGTATAGCAGCCATTGATAGACTTCACCTCCATGAACTTGGCTAATCCCCTTTTAAAGCTGTTCAAGTTGGTGGCCATCACTACATCTCGAGGCAGCAACTAACATAGTTTAAACTATGTGCTGTGTCAAGAAGTACTTCCTTTTGCCTGTCCTGAATCTCACACCATTCAGTGTTATTGGATGACCCCCGGGTTCTAGTATTAAGAGAGAGGGAGAAAAATGTCTCCTTGTCCACTTTCTCCACACCATGCATAGTTTTGTGCACCTGTATTATGTCCTCCAGCTGCTTGCTTTTTTTCCTAAGATAAAATGCCTCGAACATTGTGACCTTTCAGAGGAGTTGCCCCAGTCCTGATCATTTTGGTTCCCCTTTACAAGTCCTGCAATATTATTTACTTCTGGGATTTGTTCTTTGCCTTTCTCTTTAAAAAAAAAGATGCAAGGCAACTACAACAGGATTAAAACATACACCATTTAAAACAGCAAAAACCAAATTCCACTAAAATACCACAATCCCGATACCCTTTTTGACTGCATACAGTACTTCAAATGTGGTCGCACCATAGATTTATATAAATGCATTATGATATTATCAATTTTATGTTCAGTTCCTTTCCTAATGATCCTAAGCAACGTATCAGGATGTTACAGTGACTAGATGAAGAAACATTATTGATCTTGTGGGTGACATCTAGGATTTTGGGAATCAAATAACGGAGATGAATGCCCTTAGGATCAAAACATGTAACATTTCTGTTAAATGTGCATTTAAGTGGACAATATTTGCCTGTTTAATGCTTTGTGTATCTGCAGTTGAGAAAGCAAAGGTTATATAACACCCTTCATAAATGTATCCAACACACACATTATTGCAGGAGGGCAAGATGTTGTTAAGGCCAGGAGGGACTGAATAATCAAATAGCCTAGAGCAGCCATCCCCAGCTTGGTGCCCTCCAAATGTTTTGGACTTCAACTCCCACCAGCCCCAGCCAGCATGGCATGCTTGGCGTTGTCATCCAAAACATCCAGAGAGCACCAGATTGGGGAAGTTTGGCCCAGAGTCTCTCAAAATATGACCTTGAATATGGATATATAAATTGTGGAAGGCAAGAAATTTGTTTATTCTAGTTATTTGCAGAATAGATTAACAATGCAGAGTTTGATTTGTGCTCCTTGGGCAAAAATGCCCTTTATTAGAGCCATCATGTGTAGAGTTGTTATATGGGTTTATAACAGTCCTTCAACTGACAAGGAGAAAACACTGTGACTGTGATTCAGGCCTAATTCCAGGTTTTGGGGTACCCCTAGGCAAAATGCTTTCAGTGGGCCTCCCTCCCCGAGTGCCCTCCCCCCCCCCCCCGTTACTGTGGCTCCCAGAGAGAGAGTGTGTGTGTAAGGCAGGAGTAGGCGACCTTTTGGGGCCCACAGATACATTTGGCAATTTGAAAAACTGCCCTGGGCACCACCACAAAATGAGTGCCCTGCAGATGAAAGCATCAGCTTGCAGCACCTGCCACCTTCATCTCCTAAGCATGTCTCTGAGCCCCGCATGCAACCCAGGCCCATTCACAGGAAAAGATGGGCACAGCTAGTGAACTTTACTTTGGTTTGAAGAGACCCCAGCTGTCAGTAAGAAATTTTGTTATTAAAAAAAAAAGAAAAGAAAAAATAGGAGAGGGTGGGCACGAAGAAAGATGTCAAAGGGCACACTGGTGCCCACTTTGCCTACCTTTGGTGTAAAGTGTGCAGAGGTTGCTCCTCTTTCTCCTCACTCCTTCACTGTTCACTCACTTGGTGAGGGCAAATTAACAGGCCACAACAGCACTGAGGAGGAAAAGCTTGGCCTGCAGTCTGTTGCTTCCTTCTGCCACACCATATGACTGACACAAAAGCACTGCCTGCCCCCTTCCCAGTGAGCAGGGACCTAGTGCTTCAATACATTTTAAAATGCTGCCATAATCCATTAGAAATAGAGTTCTATAGCACAGTCTGCTATAAACATCCTATATCCAGCAGGATAGTGTGTTGTTGTTGTTGTTCAGTCGTGTCCGACTCTTCGTGACCCCATGGACCATAGCACACCAGGCCTTCCTGTCCTCCGCTCTCTCCCAGAGCGTGCTCAAGTTCATATTCATTGCATCGGTGATGCTATCTAGCCATCTCATCCTCTGCCGTCCCCTTCGCCTTTTGCCTTCAATCTTTCCCAGCATCAGGGTCTTTAGGATAGTATATACTGTGCACTAAAACAGGAAATTATAATTCTGTGGCACATTTTTTCAACAAAGAAATTAAACAAAGTGGATCCCAAAGTAAGAAGTGAAACCATTTTAAAAAATAAGAAAACAATTAAACAGCATTCAAAGAAGTATTGAAAAAAGCTGGATTCCTTGACTTGTATAAATAAGGGAAATTGGGGACATTTGCATATTTTTTCCATGGTCCCAGGCCATGGTCTGAAAGTACACAAGGCTGCCATGTTGCTGAAGCTAAGAAGGTCTGCATGTGGTCAGTGCTTGGAGGGGAGACCACCTGGGAACTGCATGTAGCTACCTTGAGTTCCACGATGGAAGAACGGTGGGATATAAATGTAATAAATTAATATTCTACATTTCAATATATAATTTATACTGGTTTTACAAGGAGCTATGCAGGGTATTGAAGCCTTGTCCCCGTCCACTGGATATTTTATTCATTTACTCCTGCAGCTTCTAAAATTTCAGTGGCTTTTCCAACACACTTTCAAGCATACTTGTAGCCATGAGGACTAGAAACTTGCATTAAAAAATGAAACCTGAGATTCTCAGGAGGCAGAATTCTATACCTGATATGATATTCTGCATTTTTTCCCCCAGAAACCCCATGGAATTGCAGCATGGATATATGCCTGACAATATCTATCCCGTTCTCAATTTGCAGGAAGTATATTGCAAAACCTGGTCCTCTTTGTAATGTTGTTGGCCTTGCACATCAAAGAACCTTGCTTCGTATTTGCTGGCCAAATAAATCATTTCTTAGGGTTGTAATATAAGCTTTACTTTATGGGAGGACTTTTCGCCATTGGTGTTGAGTTTGTCAGAAGCAGCTTCATCTGTGCTACTGCATTGATCTGAAATCCTGAAATGTGCAGAGCTGTCTGTGTGAATGGAAAGGTACATTATCTCTGGACCAGCCTTGGCTCTCAAAATTCATCCTAGCAGAGCTTGCAGATATGATCCATCCAGCTGGGATATTGCCTAGGTAACAAAAGCATCTGTTTAAGCCGTCCTGCATACAAGTCATTAATCTTTAGCTGGTGGCAGGAGCACCAGTCACCCCTAAAAGCATCACTGAATTTTTAATGATGAGGCTTGACAGGGAAAGCTGCAATTGTTCACAGTCTTCTGTCTACGAGGAACCCTGGTCAGAATCCCTGACTTAGCCAAATCATAACAGAGAGAGCACTTATTCTCAAACGGAGCCACAATACCCCCAAGCCCAGCAAATCTGACATTTCTGAACGACAACCCTCTGTATTGCCTTTGACAAGAGAGTCATTTCTTCAACATAGCACTTTAGCAGCTGATTATCATCTACTACAATATTAACGCTTTTGATCACCTCGTTGGGGCTGTGCACTCCAGAGGGCAATTAGTGCACTCATCACACCTAATCAAACACTATATAAATGCAGAAAACAAAGGCTTTGTTCCTCAATTTTATAAGGCTGTGTGGTGTGTGCAGCCAAAGAGGATTCAGATGTAGGCTGCTTTTTTTGGAGGATGCACAGGGCCAAAAATATTCGCTGTGGAACACTGCACACAAGTTTAGAGTGGGCAGCGGTGGCACCTTTGTGTGACTGAAGGTGAGCAGCACAGAGAAGATCTATGACATCCCTTCCTCAATGGTTTACATATTTATTCTCTTGTTTCCCAGCATTGGCAAATCTGGGGAAATTAGACTGTTAGGGGTGGGGAGCCCTGATAAAGCCTTAAGCAACTGAATGGTTCAAACCATAGAGAAGGAAAAGCACCATCAAATGTCACTTCAGAATACAGTGGGTTTCCTTTTAGCCAGGGGTGTTGAACCTCTTTCAGACTGAGAGGCAAATTTCATATCGGAGAAGACCTGGGGACCACATTCCAGTGGGGGGTGCAGCTGAAAGCAAAAGGATGGGGCTGAAATACAAAACGTACCAGCACATTTTAGCTTCACTGTTACTGCTGGTAACTCAGCCTTAGGAGAGGCATTTCAACCTTTTAGAACAGGGAAAAATCTGCACAAAAGCCAGGAAACCACCAAATTATTGGTGATTAAGAGAAAGGTGGTGGGGCTCTGGGAAGAGGGCATGGCCTTCTGGAGGACCCCAGAGGGATGGAGAGGGATCCCAGGTGGGCCAGATTTGCCCCCCCCCCAAGACCTGAGGTTTTGCACCCCCGTTTTTAACTGATCTAAGATGCTGGTGCGTTTTGGATGAGTTAGAATCATAGAATCATAGGGCTGGCAGGGGCCTACAAGACCATCAAGTCCAACCTCCTGCTCAGTGCAGGAAGCCTGATTCCCAAGCGGTCTCTCATCCAAGTATTAACCAGGGCTGACCCTGCTTAGCTGCCGAGATCAGACGAGATCAGGCGCATCCAGCCCTTTGCTCGTGTGGAATGAAATAACCCCAGGATGAGGAAAGTAATAGAATTTCAGACAAGATTATGAATCAGTGGTGCAGAGTAGATAGCCTGTAGAACAGAGACCTGGATTCAAATCCTGACTCAGCATGAAGTCCACTGAGTTCCCTTGGGTAAGTCACCTCCACCCAGCCGTTGCTTACCTCACAAGGTCATTGTAAGAATGAAGTGGGATGACTGGTGTATTTCTCCCAGAGTTCACAAATGTGATATAGATCAGAGATAGCTGTGAAGAGGGAAACTACTTATCTCCCTGCAATTCTTCTCACTAGAACTGGATTTAATGCATGTCAGGGCTCACTCCTGGGATTTTGTATCTGTGCTGGGATTCAGGGAACATAGGAAGTAAGAACAGATGAAGGTGCCTCTAAGCACAGCGCATCTCCCTCACCACAAACTACAGGAAGTTCCCACACATCATAAATTGGGGGAAGGTGGGTGGTGATCAAAGTGTGGAATTTCTGGACTAAGGGCAGATAAGAATTCTAGTTCAGTCATTTTGATAAGAATTTACCAAAATTTGAAAAGTTCTCCATTCTCAGAACAAAAAGAAGTTGATATTTTAACATTTCGAATGTAGGGAAAGCTGAAACTGGCAGTTTTTTTCCATCCAGGCCCAGGGCTTTGAGTGCTTTGCTCTTAAAAATCTGGATTTGAATCCCTGTGTATTCAACCTAGTGCTGAATTAGCGTTGCCCTGCTCTTGCTTTCCTAGGTCATGTCTGAATACTGACAGCCAGCAAGGCCATTTCAGTCAATATCACGCTTTCTCTCTCGCTCTCTCTCTCTCTCTCAGTTTACTGTATTTATTTAACTCAAATCCTGCCTGGAATTCCCAGGAAAACACCAGTACTACCAGGAAAGTGAGTTACACGGCTTGAAAAAGCACTGTTGTGATCAGAGATGACACTGAAGGTGTAAAATAAAAAAAGAACCTCCAAACAATCACTTTTTGAACAAAACCATCTGCTGTCATTCTCAAATCTAACAGCACCCACTTCAAAACAACCAGGCCCTTCATGCTGCTCTGTTTAATGAAGTCATGTGATTTAATGCTTTGGTCACTCACAAATCATAAGCGTAAGAGACATGTCTTATAGCTCTGTTTGAATGGCAGTCTGCCTGACAGATGAAGCTCAGCAGGAGCCACCCAAAAGATCCTGGACTCACATGCATTGTGCATTTCTTCTGGCTCCAGTATTTCCCCTTCTCATTACAGTAATCGGTTACCATATTGTATTGCACCTGCAGTAGGCTTTGAACTCTTAATTTAGAGGTGCCAAGATAGTGATAAGTCAGATCCAGGTTTACTTACAAGGAGATACTTTATTGAGTACAATCAGCACACAGGCATACCCAATAGTTGGATCAGACAGTTTCTCTGAACCCAGAGTCATGGGGTAAAATGGGTTTTAGACCATATATGTTAGCAGGCAGCATGACAACAGCAAGCATTCATTAGCATTCATTCCCAGCACAGACTAACAGTGCCAGTTCAGAAGGAAACTTTCCCAGCACAGACACCTGCAGCTTGGCATAAACATAGCCTCACTTCCCAGGCACATACTAGGCCATGATAAGATACTGGCCTTCGTTAGCATGGAATGTGCTGAGGCCGCTACTATTGACCTTGGACTCATCTCACGTGCTCAGAGGCCCACTAGCAAGGAAACTGCACTAATAATGAACCTAAGCAAAGCATTATGGATCTCTAGGCCCCTCTAAAACTACAGGTGATTTGGTTACAGGTCTGGGACCAATACACATATGTAAGAGAAAGGAACCCAGTGATTCTTCAGTAGCGTCTAGATATAGATTTGACAACTGGTCTACCTCCCAACAGTTGGCTCTCTGGAACAGCCTTCCCCAAATAGGGGAGGTGTCTAAACTGTATAATTTAGGGTGCAATCCTTTGCATGTTTATACTGGGGAATGCTAGGAGTTGTAGGACTCTTTTCTCTAAGCATGCATAGGATTCTACCCTCAGCCACCTGGTTAAGACCTTCCTCTTCCAGCAGGCATTTAATCTTTAATCTGCTGCTTTCATTATTAACTTTACCGCTGGCTTTTTAATATTTTATATATTTTAAAGTTTAATTTCTTATTTTCATTGGTGCATTTATTGTTTTGGTTATCCTTTTATTGTTGAATTCCAAGCCAGCATACATGAGGGTTTCCAGGCAGTCTCCCATTGAAACTCTAACCACATCCAGACCTGCTTAGTTTCAGCAAGGTTGCTGCATCACATTCCCCCAGGCCATACTCTGGAACCCAGGACAATGTCTCTCTGCTAGATTTATGTGAAGATGCTCTTTCCATGGAGAATGGGGAATTCTAACCTTCCTACAGCACTGCCACAGCGACACAAGTGGTTATGTACAAATGTCAGCTCATTCAGGAGAGTGGCGTTTGGTTCTGCATGCTAATTTTGCAGGGGCTGAAATAGAACTACTCATGTGGGTAATTAAATAATTACTACGCTCTGTGAGTAAGGGATGCAGCAATAGGACCCATCGCCAACCGAGATAAAATGCTAATACTTTGTCTCCTGTTAGAATTAGAGAACTCAATAATGTTCTGGGTGAATGTGCGTGGGGGGACTCTGTGTTGTTGTTCCTTTTAATCATTCACTTCTGAACGCATACAATCACTGAAGTGGAGAACACAGGCTATCTCGCAAATGGAAACTTAATGGCCCAGTCCTAAGACTTGCTGAACTGGCAAGCTAGTACTTTACAATTCGGGGCTTGGGGTACGTCAACAACAACATTGGCACAGGGTCATCACAACACATGGTGTTACGTTACACTAACATTGCAGAGATGTCTTGTGAGGATTCATTTATTTCTATAGGAATTTTTTCCCCACTCTTCTAACGCAAATGCATTACGCAAGGTGGCTTGCAATAATTGCAATATCAGAGTAAAACAGTAATGTGAAACAGAACACAGCACAGGCAGGTAAGGATTATGATAATTCTGTTTTGGAAAGAAATCGCAATGGATTTTACCAGTTTGGTCCTGGAGGATTTCATTCCATTTCCCCATGCTGGAGTCGACCCAATCTGTTGTGATCCAATATGTGGATTTCAGATTTTTTTTAAATGGTGGTGGCAATTGGTGCAGATGGGATCTTTTTCCCTCCTTTGGGTCATTTCTGCAAACAGGATCATTGTATTTTTATATATCTATCTATCTATCTATCTATATCTGGGGGTCTTGTGCAAGTGTGCACTTGCACAAGTCCATCTGTCCGCTATGTAGCCCCACAGAGACATATTCCTATTGTAAATATCCTTGCCAGTTTTATCCTCTCCCTCTCCATACGCTACTTCATTTAGCCCAGCAGAGCCATTCTCTACTTCTCAACGAACTTGTCAATTTCATCCTCCACTTCAGTGCTTCCTACTTCTTTGACAAGCGCTGCCTAGGGCTCTGCTGGGCTAAAGGAAGAGGATGTGGAGAGGATGAAACTGACAAGGATATTGACAACAGGAATATGCCAGAGGCTGGGGGCTACATGGCAGACAGGTGGACTTGCGCAAGACTCCTAATAAAAATTATTTTAAACAAATGACTTCCCTATTTGCACAAATCTCTGGACCACCACCACCACCCCCAAACCAAACAAACACAATCCCATTTGTGCAAATCATCAGACCTGGAAAAAATGCATCTATTTAATGTGCACACAAAAAATGGACATTTCTGGAAGGAGGGGGGGATCCACTACAGTCTCCTACTACTTTTCAGAATGAAAACATTGAGAAAACCCATTGGACTTAAACAGAATGGAATTTCCAATATCACACATCCCTAGAGGCAGATATAACAGGAAAAAAAACCCACATTACTCAGTTAAAACAGGGGTGTTGAATTCCTTTCAGCCTGAGGCTCTTGGGAGCCACATTCTAGTGGTGGGTGGAGCCAAGGCAAAATAGGGCAGGTCCAAAGGCAAAGAGGGCGGGGCCCAAAATACAAAATACCCCACCATATTTTACCTCCACGCACTTACTGCCACTAACTAAGCCTTGGGAGAGGCAGTTCAACTGCTTAGAAGCGGGGGAGAGACCACACAAGAGGTGGGAAACCACCACATGATCAGCAGTGGGGGGGAAGGGGGGACAAAAGGAAGGGGCTGTGGCTGTCTGGGGAATCCCAGAGGATTGGGACCCCAGGCAGGCCAGATTCAGCCCACAGGCTTGAGGTTCTGCACCCTTGAGTTAAAACATTAAATACCTGGCAAGCTAAACGCCTGCTGGGATCTTCTTTAAGTCTTCACCAACCAGAGGAAAACAACCAGAGAAGGGCCTCTGCTTCATGTGGCAAGGTGTTCGATTATATTGGTGCACCCACTAAGACAGCCCTGTCTCTTATCCCAGCCAACTCTGCTTCCACTATAGATGAGACAAAGAGAAGCACCTCCCCACCCAACTGTAATGAGTAGGCAAGGGGCAATACCTCAGGGCATAGGAGGAGGCAGTCTTTTGGTTTTCTTAGACCCAGCCATTTAGGGCTTTAAAGGTAATCACCAACACTTTTAGTTGACCCTGGAAACAGATGTTGCTGATAATTTCCTAGAGGAAGGAACTAGAGGATCGGCTATCCTTGACTTGATCATAACCAACGGAGATGACTTAGTGGATAAAGCAGCAGTTACAGGAACTCTGTGGGAAAGCAACCATGTTGTACTTGAGTTCTTGGTTCTAAGGGAAGCAAAAGCCGAGTGTAGCCAAACACGTACCCTGGATTTTAGGAAAGCCAATTTTAATAAACTCAGAACACTGATAAGTAAGGTCTCATGGCAAGCGGCTCTAATGAGAAAAGGAGTCCAAGATGGGTGGGAGTTTGTAAAAAAAGGAAATTCTAAAGGCACAATTACAAACCACTCCAACAACAACAAAAAGTGGAAGACAACAGAAGAAGCCAGTGTGGCTTCACAAAAAGCTTAGAGGTGACCTGAAAACTAAAAAGGACCCATGTAGGAAGTGGAAGGAAGGCCAAGCAACAAAGGAAGAGTACAGGCAGGTAGCACAGACTTGCAGGGATGGAGTCAGGAAGGCTAAAGCTGAGAACGAGCTGAGGCTAGCGAGGGATGCTAAAAGCAACAAAAAGGCTTTCTCCAGATATGTGCATAGTAAAAGACAGAGGAAAGACATGGTGGTTCAGCTATTAAATAAGGATGGCAAAATGATAACAGATGACAAGGAAAAGGCAGAAGTGCTCATTTCCTACTTTGGCTCAGTCTTCTCCCAAAAGAGTCTATGACCCCCCTGGCAAAGGCGAAGGACAGGCTGAAGGGGCAGGATTGCAGCTTGAGATCGATAGGCATATGGTCAAGGAACACCTAATTACTTTGAATGAGTTCAAATCTCCAGGGCCAGATGAACTGCATCCTAGAGTCATAAAGGAACTGGCAGAACAGCTCTCAGAACCACTAGCTATCATCTTTGAGAAATCATGGAAGACAGGTGAAGTGCCAGATGACAGGAGGAGGGCTAATGTTGTCCCTCTCTTCAAAAAGGGCAAAAAGGAGGAACCTGGAAACTACAGATCAGTCAGTCTGACATAGGGATGGCGGAGAATTTCTCCACGAACCTCCAGGAGGCCGAATGCCAACGCATTCGGCCCCCTGAAATTGGTGGGGAAATTCTCCGCCACCCCCCCCGCCACCCCCCCGGGATGGGACTTACCTCTGTCGAATGTCCCTCTCGGCGGCAGGTCCCAGCAGCGTTTCGGCGGGGGCGGGGGCAATGGCGGCACCCATGGGCGCCACCATTTGCGTTCCTTATTTGGGCACGGGTAGTCTACGTAAAGATTTACATAGACCACGGCGAAAATAAGGGCAACGCAAATAGCGTTGCCCTTATTTTCGCCATAGTCTACGTAAATCTTTACGTGGACTACCCATGCCCAAATAAGGAACGCAAATGGCAGCGCCCATGAGCGCCATTTGCATACGCGCTTTTTTTTTCCAAAGTCACCCGTGATGGGCTACATAAAGATTTACGTAGCCTATCATGGCTGACTTTGAAAATCTAGCCGTGATAGGCTACATAAATTGTTACGTAGCCTATCACGTTTTGTGGGGTTTTTTTTACCATTTACTTTTTTATTTCACGGCCGGGGAGACGGGGCGCTCCCCCCTGGCCAGAATTTCGGTGGGGAGGGATGGGGTGCCTCCCCCCCAGCCTGAATTTCAGCCGGGAGGAGCGGGGTGCCTCCCCCCCACCAAGAATTTTGAGGGGAGAACCGGAGTGCCTCCCCCCCACACCGAAAACAGCTGTGGGTCCAGGTAAGGGACTTTCGTCCATCCTTAGTCTGACATCAATCCCTGGGAAAATTCTGGAGCAGATTATAAACCAATCCATCTGTAAGTGCCTTGAAAACAATGCAGTGATTACTCGAAGCCAAGATGGATTTGTCAAGAACAAATCCTGCCAGACGAATCTGATCTCATTTTTTGATCAGATAACCTTCCTTGTGGACTGTGGGAATGCTGTGGTGTAAGGCCCCAGGCCTGAACCAAGCTATTAGTAATTTTAGAAAGGCTTAGATGCCCCATAATGCTCTCTGACTTTGGTTCAGGAGGCTGCTGTTATGCTGCTGTTCCCTAACAGGCCTCTTGATTTACCAGGATGAATCAAAAGCCGATAGTTCAGCCTCAAGCACATTCCATACTAATGAGCTAGAGGGTCTTATCAGGATGTGCCTGAGAAGTGAAGTTTGTTTTGCTTTAAAGCTGAAGGTGTCTGTGCTGGGAAAGTTTCCTTCTGACCAAGCACTGCTAGTCTATGATGGGAAAGTTGTAGACGAGTGCTAATTAACGTTTGCTGTTGTCATGCTGCCTCACTGCTAACATGTATGGTATAAAACTCATTTTACCCCATGGCTCTGGGTTCAGAGAAGCTGTCTGATCCAACCATTGGGTACGCCTGTGTGCTGATTGTACCCAATAAAGTATCTCCTTGTAAGTAAACCTGGATCTGATTTATCACTATCTTGGCACCTCTAAATTAAGAGTTCGAAGCCTAGTGCAGGGGCAATACATGTGGACATAATATACCTCGACTTCAGCAGAGCTTTTGACAAAGTACCCCATGATACCCTGATTAGCAAACTAGCTAAAAGTGGGTTAGATGAAACCACTATCAGGTGGATCCACAGTTGGCTACAGAATCGGACTCAAAGAGTGCTTATCAATGGGATCTTCTCACACTGGGGAGAGGTAATGAGTGGGCTCAGTCCTGGGCCCAGTGCTCTTCAACATTTTAAATAATGACTTGGAGGAGGAGGTGCAGGGAATGCTTATCAAATTTGCAGATGACACAAAAATTAGGTGGGATAGCTAATACCTTGGAAGACAGAAACTGAATTCAAAGTGTTCTTGATAGGCTGGAGTGCTGGGCAGAAAACAACATAATGACATTTAATAGGGATACATGCCAAGTTCTGCACCTAGGAAAAAGAAACCAAATGCACAGTTAGACGATGGGGGATACGTGGCTCAACAACACTGCAAGCGAGAAAGATCTTGGAATTGTTGTCGATCACAAGCTGAATATGAGCCAACAATGTGATGTGGCTGCAAAAAAGGCAAATGCTATTTGGAGCTGCATTAATAGAAGCACAGCTTCCAAATCCCAGGAAGTACTAGTTCCCCTTTACTCAGCACTGATTAGGCCTCATCTGGAGTACTGTGTCCAGTTCTGGGCGCCACACTTTAAGAAGGACGCAGACAAACTGGAGGGGGTTCAGAGGAGGGCAAAGAAGATGATAAGGGCACTGGAAACAAAGCCCTATGAGGAGAGACTGAAAGAACTGGGTATGTTTAGCCTTGAGAAGAGAAGACTGAGGGGAGATATGATAGCACTCTTCAAGTACTTGAAAGGTTGTCACAGAGAGGAAGGCCAGCATCTCTTCTTGATCATCCCAGAGTGCAGGACACGGAATAATGGGCTCAAGTTACAGGAAGCCAGATTCCAGCTGAACATCAGGAAAAGCTTCCTGACTGTTAGAGCAATACAACAATGGAACCAATTACCTAGGGAGGTGGTGTGCTCTCCCACACTGGAGGTATTCAAGATGAAGCTGGACAGCCATCTGTCAGGGATGCTTTGACTTAGATTCCTGCATTGAGCAGGGGTTGGACTCGATGGCCTTATACGCCCCTTCCAACCCTACTATTCTATGATTCTATGAAATTGGTAACTAAGGTAGCCACTTCAGCAAAAAAGAAGAAATGCATGAGCAAAAAAGGATAAAAGAGGACACTAATTTGCATAAAATTTGCACCTGCAAATGTGGAGTGGCAAAATATATTGGAATATATCAGAAGAAGAAAACCAGCGAGGGAGGCAGTTGGACCACTGGATGACAATGGAGATAAAGGAGTACTGAAGGAGGACAAGAAGATTGCAGAGAAGCTGAATGAATTCTTTTCATCCGTCTTCACTGCAGAAGTTATAGGACAGATACCTGTGCCCAAACTGATGTTTTCAGGGAGTCTGAGGAACTGAGGCAAATAGCAGTGACAAAAGATGGACTTCTCAACCTTATTGATAAATTTAAAGCAAATAAATCACCAGGCCCAGATGGTATCCATCCTAGAGTTCTCAAAGAATTCAAATATGAAATTGCTGATCTTCTAACAAAAATATGCAACAGGTCTGTAAGATCAGCCTCTATACCAGAGGATTGGAAGATGGCCAATGTAACACCAATTTTAAAAAACGAATCCAGGGGGGATCCAGGAAATTACAAGCCCATTAGCTTAACATCTGTTCCGGATAAATTGGTTGAAGGCATTATTAAAGATAAAATTAGTAAGCATATAGAAGGACAAGCCCTGCTGAAAAAGAATCAACACGGCTTCCGCAAGGTAAGTCCTGTCTCACTAAACTTTTCGAGTTCTTTGAGAGTGTCAATAAACATGTAGCCAGGGGTGATCCAGTAGACATTGTTTACTTGGACTTCCAAAAGGTTTTTGACAAAGTCCCTCACCAAAGACTCCTGAGCAAACTTAGCAGTCATGGAATAAGAGGACACGTCCTCTTATGGATGAGTAACTGGTTAAAGAACAGAAAGTAGGAATAAATGGTAAATTCTTCCAATGGAGGGAAGTAAATAGTGGGGTCCCACAGGGAACTGTATTAGGACCAATGCTTTTCAACCTGACCATTAATGATCTGGAATTAGGAGTGAGCAGTGAAGTGGCCAAGTTTGTGGATGACACCAAATTATTTAGGATGGTTAAAACAAAAAGGGATTGTGAAGAGCTCCAAAAGAATATCTCCAAACTGGGAGAATGGGCATCTAAATGGCAAATGTGGTTCAACATACGCAAGTGTAAAGTGATGTACACTGAGGCAAAAAATCCAAATTTCAAGTATAGCCTAATGGGATCTCAGCTAGCGGTGACTGACCAGGAAAGAGATCTTGGGGTTGTGGTGGACAGCTCAGTGAAGATGTCAACCCAGTGTGCGGCTGCTGTAAAAAAGGCAAACTCCATGTTAGGCATAATTAGAAAAGGAATTGGGAATAAAACTGCCAATATCATACTGCCCCTATACAAATCTATGGTGCGGCCGCACTTGGAATACTGTGTCCAGTTTTGGTCACCACACCTAAAAAGGGATATGGTAGAGCTGGAAAAAGTGCAGAAAAGGGCAACTAAAATGATCAAAGGCATCTCCCCTATGAGAGAAGGTTACAAAAGCTGGGATTGTTTAGCTTGGGAAAAGGAGGGTAAGGGGAGACATGATAGAGGTCTACAAAATTATGCATGGTGTGGAGAATGTGGATAGGGAGATACATTTCTCCCTTTC
Source organism: Heloderma suspectum (assembly GCF_057233095.1). Taxonomy (NCBI): domain Eukaryota; kingdom Metazoa; phylum Chordata; class Lepidosauria; order Squamata; family Helodermatidae; genus Heloderma; species Heloderma suspectum. The sequence goes on along the minus strand of NC_139460.1, from coordinate 37,333,540 downwards.
TCAAAATACTAGAACCTGGGGTCATCGTATGAAGCTGATTGGCGGGAGATTCAGGACGGATAAAAGGAAGGACTTCTTCACACAGTGCATAGTTTAACTATGGAATTCACTACCACAGGAAGTAGTGATGGCCACCAATTTGGATGGCTTTAAAAGGGGGCTGGACAAATTCATGGAGGGAAAGGCTATCAATGGCTACTATTCTTGATGGCTGTGTACTATCTCCAGTACCAGAGGCAGTGAGCCTATGTACACCAGTTGCTGGGGAACATGGGTGGGAGGGTGCTGTTGCCCTCATGCCCTGCTTGTGGGTTCCTGGTCAACAGCTGGTTGGCCACTGTGTGAACAGAATACTGGACTAGATGGACCCTTGGTCTGATCCAACATGGCTCTTCTTATGTTCTTATGTAAATAAATTACTGTAATTTAAACAGAAATACAGTACATCTCACCCTAGTTTGGAAGGCTGTGACCAGATGACCTGTGTGCTTGCCTGTTCAGTCTGCTGTCCAGCTGCTAATTACTGGTGAGCAACAGTTTTTATGGTTCATTATTTTTAAACTGGAATTGGACTGGGCAGCCCTTCAAACAGAGGATGGTCCTCTCAGAGCCCTTCAAATAGAGGACTATCCTCTGTAAAAGAGGACACATGGTAACTAGTGCAGGTGTTGCAGGTATAACAGGGTCCCATGGCCGAGCACCCACAGATATCCTTGCTTCCAATTGAAATTTCTGAAGACTCTTCAAAGACAGTCCCATGTCATTGTGGGATGGTCTAGTTGCTGCCAGTGAAAGACAAGCCCAAGCTGCCCTTGGTGCAAGAAAATGATTGTACTTTTTTTTGGGGGGGGGGGGGTCCTGGCCAAATGTATTGCCATGAGATTTGGGGGTTTTCTGAATGCTCTCCTGGAGATCCCTTCCAAAGCTGTGATTCTTAGATTGTGACAAGGAAAGGGTTAACTGTTTAAACTTGTCCAAACCTGTTGGACGGGTCTGGCCTGGCCAATCTAATTGTTAAGCAAAACTGTGAATCAGATTCCACTCTCCTCCCTTCCCTAAGGAATGTACTAGTTCAGTCTGACTGCATGGAGGGAGTAGGGAGTTCCAGTTGGAGTCAGGTAGAGAGGGAGACAGAGCTGCTGCACTGGAGCTCTGCAAGCATTTCCACCCTGCAAGGGTCCCCACGGAAACCTAATGGGCAGAGTAGAGAACCACTGGGAGTGTTGATACTGTGAATCCCCATCTATGCCCAACGTGTATATACATGTAAATAATCCATATATCACAAACATGTCATAAGCCTCAAGTATCTAATCTGAAGGGAACCAAAACTTTGGGGGTTGAATCCAGATTTACACTGGATCAACTGTACTGCTGCAAGTGGACTTTCCCCTGGTCCTATGGCAGCCCTCCCAGCTCCCTCCGAATGCTGCACAGAGGGTCAGAGGACCCTGCTGAATGGGGTGAACTGTGGTTTGTGGGAGTAGAGGGGATCCAAAACAACAGGTGGAGAGACCTTCTGTGAGCAGAGCCCTTCCTCTTGTGGAAAGCAGATCCTGGCTCCAAATCTGTGTTGATGCTTGTGCCCCTGGCTTTGCAAAAACAGCCACAACCACAACAACCCCGAAACTAAAACCTTCTTTCTGGAACGGTTAACTAATTTAAATATTAAAACTGAAAGTATGAAGTACTAAAAGATACATTGAGATTTCTGTTTAGAAACCACATGATTTGTTACTGGAGGATCATTTCCAGCACTGTTTTTAAAAGTGGCAGTGCAAGAGCAAGACTTCTTAATTTCTTCTTGCCGCCATCTCAATTTACATAGCGGGAACCAAATTAAAATTAATCCCAGTTGGCCAACAAAGAGATCTCATTGCATTGCTTCTGTGTTCAGAGATTGGTTGCCAGTGGAAGTAGAATGCCAAGGAATTGTGAGGAACTAATTACGATTTTTCAAGCTAACATGTGGAATTAAAAAAGGATTCTTGCCGCTTAGGAGAGCAGTAAAATCTAAGTGTTCTTCAGCAAGGAATGGCTCCAGTATGACTTTTTTTTTTTAAATTAAAAAGTATCAAACCTGCAAATCAAATCTGAATAAACAGTCTTTAAAAGGATTAAGTTAAATTTCACACACTTCTTTGACAATAAATTGAAGTTCAGGTATCTAAGACAGCAGTCCTATGGCCCGCTAGACACTGTTAGGCGGGCCATAGGATATGCCCATTTCCGGGAACCAACCTCAGAGCCCGCACTCCCAAGTCGGTTCCCGGAAAACCAACCGCCCCTCTCGTCCATGCTGCCTCAGAGGCAGTGTGGAGAAGCCTTATCCTCCATGCTCACAAGAGGAACAATGAGTGACTGAAAAGGGGTGGGGCTGGGGGCATTCCAGGGCGGGGAGAGCAGAGCTGCGCGTATGACACATCCGATGTGTCAAACGGCAGCTTCATCTCCTGGTCAGCCCCCCCGCCGCTAGACAGCTGAAAACAGCTGTCTAGCGGAAAAATAGCAAGGTAGGAGAGGTGTGGAGGGAACAATCCCCCCCCCATGCCTTTCCTGCCTTGCTTTGGATAGGCAGTCGCCTCCGAGGTCGGAGGCAGCCACCTACCTAGTTAGGATTGCGCCCTAAATTAGTTACATTTTATGCATCAACATAAGAAATTTCCTAGGTAAACTGAGCAACACTGAATATACAATTCTAATATTTTTACCAGGATTTTCACATGAAAACCTGGGACTAGTTCTGGGTGCTTGGTTTTTGTTTACTATAAGCTGTCACATAGTGGGGCGGTGAGATCCAGATCAGGAGGGGAGGAAGGAATATTCATTTGGCCCCACTACGGTCCCAATCTGGATCACATCCCCCGTGGCTGCTACTTGCCAGAATGCTGCCATCAAACAAGGGAAAGGGAGTCCATTTGTGCTTTTGCTCACTCTATAGCAACCATGGGAACTTGATTCATGTCAGGACAAAGCGTTGGGGGCAAAGGGTTAAATCCCCTTTCCCTCCATGCTATGTTTCTGATCGGAGATCCTCCCAGGCAATTGCTACTTAGTGGTATTTAGTAAACAACAAACAAACTAGCTTTTCTTTATTCAACCATAAACAACATAGAGTTATCTTTCTTTTTTTTAACCAGCCCTACTTCTGTACCTCTAAACAGCAGTTTGATCTGCAGGGGATCATGCTTATCACATTGTGGAAAATGCGGACTGCTGATTTTTGCAGATCAAGCTACATTAAAGATACAATAACAGGCCAGTTTTTTTTTTTTCTTCTGGTCAGTTGGCAACCAGAGAACAAAATCCTGCAGACATATTTTGTACTTTTCACCGAAAAAAACCACAGACACGAAAACCTACATTCAAGCAGAGTTTTGTTTCTTTAAAATCTTTTAGGTACTGTATATGAAAACTATTTATAATGAGAGTTCCCTTTCCTACTTCCAAAAGCCATTTCTGCAGAAGCCCTATAATGAGTAATACGCCTTTCATTATCAAGACCAGGAAAGAAGTCTAAGTGAGATGCAGGAGGAGGAGGAGGCAAGGCTATTTATTATTATTATTAATCATCATAGTATTTTGGCTCCTCTTCAGCATGGCAGGGCTTCCAGTACCTCATCCATGACTAGTTCCCCATATCTATCCCCAGCTTTTTTGCGTGCACTTGATAAGCTGCCACTGTGTCAGTTTGTCCAGTTGCCATTGGTCCTCCCCTTCCTTGGATCCCTGTTGGCAGTTTGGCTGACCCTCAGCAGCCATCTTTGTGCTGACGCTGGCATGCCAGTCCATTCCACAGAGACTGACGCCAACGTTAAGACATTCTTTTGCATGCCACCTGCTTTGCTCCAGAATGGGCAGCCACAGACAAAAGCTACCTTAGGAGTGCTCAGGAGAAGAATCAGTAGTGTTTGATATGCTAATTCTGTCCCCTGGGGTTATTTTTAATCTGTTTCAGAGAAACTGGGCCTCTTCCAATGTAAGGCTTGAAACAGACTGTCTTGTGAGACCTAAAAGACCAAGGCTTTTATTATGACAAAAAGCTTATGCCACAGCAAATATGTTAGTCTTTAATATTCCTCAAGACTCTATTACAGCAAGAACAGAGGGTCTCTTGTGGCACCTGAAAGACTAACCAATTTTGCTTCAGCACCATAAAGGCTAATCATTTTTTCCTGGCATAACGTTTATAAAATTATTGGTCTGTAAGGATCAGACACCACCCTCTGCCTTGTACTCAGTCTTTAGGGCAGGTTACTTGACCTTTGCCATGCCTCCCATGGGAGCCATTTTGTGGTAGTGCCCAGGATAGTTTCTCAAATTTCCAAATGTGTTCATGGCCCAAAAAGGTTGCCTACCCCTTTATTAGGATATAAGTTCCACTGAGCTCAGTGAGACGTACATCCGAGGAAACATGCCTGTAATTGTATCGTAAAGCGGACTGCAGCCTTACCGTGCTATGGAATTGTATGTCTGGGGAGGTTTGAGCACTTCCAGTGCAATCCTAAACATGTTTACTCAGAAGTGTTTTCTCAGAAGTGAGTAAACATGTGAGCATGGGGAGGAGCCCCAGTGACTAAGCATCAAGGACAGGTAAAAAGAAGTGAAGCACACGCAAGATGGGGGATACGTGGCTCAACCACACTACAAGCGAGAAGGATCTTGGAATTGTTGTCGATCACAAGCTGAATATGAGCCAACAATGTGATGTGACTGCAAAAAAGGCAAATGCTATTTGGGGCTGCATTAATAGAAGCATAGCTTCCAAATCCCAGGAAGTACTAGTTCCCCTCTACTCAGCACTGGTTAGGCCTCATTTGGAGTACTGTGTCCAGTTCTGGGCACCACACTTTAAGAATGATGCAGACAAACTGGAGGGGGTTCAGAGGAGGGCAACAAAGATGATCAGGGGACTGGAAACAAAGCCCTATGAAGAGAGACTGAAAGAACTGGGCATGTTTAGCCTTGAGAAGAGAAGACTGAGGGGAGATAGGATAGCGCTCTTCAAGTACTTGAAAGGTTGTCACAGAGAGGAAGGCCAAGATCTCTTCTTGATCATCCCAGAGTGCAGGACACGGAATAATGGGTTCAAGTGACAGGAAGCCAGATTCCGGCTGAATATCAGGAAAAACTTCCTGACTGTAAGAGCAATACGACAATGGAACCAATTACCTGGGGAGGTGGTGGGCTCTCCCACACTGGAGGCCTTCAAGACGAGGCTGGACAGCCATCTGTCAGGGATGCTCTGACTTGGATTCCTGCATTGTGCAGGGGGTTGGACTCGATGGCCTTGTAGGCCCCTTCCAACCCTACTATTCTATGATTCTATGAGTTAAGCACCTGTGTGGTTTCAGCAACACTTGAGGAGGCCAGGGCAGTCAACCTTTGCCTCGCTACTCCTAGGAAATAACTTAGTCTTTCAGGTAAACAAACCAAATAATACCAATTTTAAAAACAGCTATGAAGGTAGAAAGCCCTCAGGGGCATGGCAACTATCCAGTGTATTGCACTGAGTGTCACATGTATGACTATCTGTCTGTTGAATAGAAGTTGGTGTGTGTTTGGTTCAAAAAGCTCCTGGCCCTCAGGGAATGAGTTCATTCCCATGAAGCCAAGGGTGCTGACCTGAAGAAGCTGGCAGAGGTTTGTAGATGAGACCTTCAGGGACATGATAGCAGCATCCCACTCCCAGGGTGACAGCTCCTCTGCAGTGGAGTCTAGAGAAATCCTTCTAGCTTCAAATGAATATAGCAGGAATTCCAAAATAATAAGCCTTTTGTTTGTAATAACTCCCTTTACCTTCTTTTTGACCCCAGATAGCTGGATTATCTGTGATGTAAGTTAACAATTTATTTATTAGTTGAACATTTCTTGGCTGCCTTTCAAGGCAGAAGCCCCCCCAAGGCAGCTTACAGCAATAAAATACATAAAAACAGTTAAAATATTAAAAGCAATAAAATCATAAAAGCCAACAATAAAACCAGCAATAACAACAATGGCAATAACAGCAACAAGAGCAGTCATATTGAGAGAAGGCCATGGTAAAGTAGTATGTTTTCAAGGCCTTCTTAAAAGTCTGCAATGATGGAGCAAAGCGGACCTCCGATGGCAACTTGTTTCAAAGGCGTGGAGCCACGGCAGAGAAGGCCCTCTCACATGTGATCACCCACCTGACTGCTTCCATGGGTGGTCAAGTGAGAAGGGCCTCTCTTTCTGATCTTAAAATGCAGACAGGCTGATATGGGTGAAGGCAGTCCTTCAAGTAACTTGGTCCCAAGGCTTTAAAAGTCAAAACCAGCCCTCTGAGTTGGGCTTGGAAACAACCCATGAAAGTCTTCCTACAGAAACTTCAAAAGAAAACTTGAGGCCCAGGAACAGGAACAGTGTACATTTAGTGACCTTCAGATATCTGAAGGGGCCAAAGAGAGACTTTTCTTGATGATTCCTGAGAATGGATTGAACTATCAAGATATGGTACCATTTCTTTCTTTTTACGCTCATACATTTCACAAATGTTCAGCAAGATGGTTCTGTGACTTTTTTTTTTATTGTGTTGGATGTTATGTTTAACTCACCTGTTATTGTGGATGAGGCTTTATTCTCCAGCTTTTATGATTTTTTTTTTCTTTAAGTCTTTCTATTTTTTCTAATGATACTAACTTCTTAGCCAACTTGAACTCTCAAGGGGAAACAAGATTAGGAGGCAATCCTATGCAGGTTTAGACAGAAAAAGATCCTACAACTCCCAGCATTCCCAGTAGACTTTTTTCTGCCTAAACATGCCTAGGATTGTGCCCTTAAAGTCTTTTAAATAAATAAGTGTGGATGCTTAAAAAAATAATTATGTCTTTACCCAAAGTCTTGCACTGCTTGACAGTAGGGATTCCACCATTGCACAGAGTGAAAAATATACAGAGCTGCCTTATGCCGAATGAGACCTTTGAGCAAAAAGCAATGTACTGCTGGCTACTCTGACTTACTCTGACTGGCATCCACACTTATTTATTTAAAAGACTTTAAGGGCACAATCCTAGGCATGTTAAGCAAACAGGTGCCCCTTCTATCTTTACTATCTCAAAGTCTTTAACTAAAGGTTCCAGAGATTAAATCTGGGGTCTTATTCATGTAAAGCATGTGATTTGTGATGGGAATTATTTGGTATCACTTGTTGTTGTTGTTCAGTCATTCAGTCGTGTCCGAATCTTCGTGACCCCATGGACCATAGCACGCCAGGCCTTCCTGTCCTGCGCTCTCTCCCGGAGTGTGCTCAAGTTCATATTCATTGCATCGGTGATACTATTTAGCCATCTCATCCTCTGCCGTCCCCTTCTCCTTTTGCCTTCAGTCTTTCCCAGCATCAGGGTCTTTTCCAGAGAGTTTTCTCTTCGCATTAGGTGGCGAAAATATTTGAGCTTCAGCTTCAGTATCTGTCCTTCCAATGAGCACTCAGGGTTGATTTCCTTTAGGACTGACCGATTTGACCTTCTTGCAGTCCAGGGAACTCGTAACAGTCTTCTCCAGCACCACAGTTCGAAGGCATCAGTTCTTCGGCGCTCAGCCTTCCTTATAGTCCAGCTCTCACAGCCATACATTACTACTGGGAAAAGCATAGCTTTGATTAGACGGACCTTTGTCAGCAAGGTGATGTCTCTGCTTCTTACTATGCTGTCTAGGTTTGCCATAGCTTTCCTCCCAAGGAGCAAGCGTCTTTTAATTTCATGGCTACAGTCACCATCTGCGGTGATCTTGGAGCCCAAGAAAGTAAAATCTGTCACTGCTTCCATTTCTTCCCCTTCTATATGCCAGGAAGTGATGGGGCCAGATGCCATGATCTTCGTTTTTTTAATGTTGAGTTTCAAACCAGCTTTTGCACTCTCCTCTTTCACCCTCAACAAGAGGCTCTTGAGATCCTCTTCGCTTTCTGCCATTAGGGTGGTATCGTCTGCATATCGGAGGTTGTTGATAATTCTCCCAGCAATCTTAATTCCGACCTGTGATTCATCCAACCCGGCGTTTCTCATGATGTGCTCTGCATATAAGTTAAATAAGCAGGGTGACAATATGCAGCCTTGTTGTACTCCTTTCCCAATTTTGAACCACTCGGTTGTTCCATGTCTGGTTCTTACTGTTGCTTCTTGACCCTCATACAGGTTTCTCAGGAGACAGGTAAGGTGGTCTGGTACTCCCATCACTTTAAGAATTTGCCACAGTTTGTTGTGATCCACACAATCAAAGGCTTTAGCATAGTCAATGAAGCAGAAATAGACGTTTTTCTGGAATTCTCTTGCTTTCTCCATGATCTAGCGAAAGTTGGCGATTTGATCTCTAGTTCCTCTGCCTCTTCGAAACCCCGCTTGTACTTCCGGTAGTTCTCGGTTCGCATACTGCTGAAGCCTAGCTTGTAGGATTTTGAGCATCACCTTGCTGGCATGTGAAATGAGCGCAATTGTGCGGTAGTTTGAACACTCTTTGGCGTTGCCCTTCTTTGGAATTGGAATGTAAACTGACCTTTTCCGGTCTTGCGGCCATTGTTGAGTGTTCCACATTTGTTGGCATATTGAATGCAGCACTTTAACAGCATCATCTTTTAGGATTTTGAATAGCTCAGCTGGAATATTGTCATCTCCGCTAGCTTTGTTGTTACTAATGCTTCCTAAGGCCCACTTGACTTCACTCTCTAGAATGTCCGGCTCAAGTTCAGTGACCGCACTCTCACAGCTATCAGGGACATTAAAATCTTTCCTGTAGAGTTCTTCTGTGTATTCTTTCCACCACTTCTTAATCTCATCTGCTTCTGTTAGGTCCCTGCCTTCTTTGTCCTTTATCATGCCCGTCTTGCACAAAACGTTCCCTTGAGATCTCTGATTTTCTTGAAGAGATCTCTAATCTTTCCCATTCTGTTGTTTTCCTCTATTTCTTTGCATTGTTCATTTAAGAAGGCCTTCTTGTCTCTCCTTGCTATTCTCTGGACTGCCTCCTGTTAAAAAGGCAGTTTGCAGAGAAAAAACAAAACGTAAAACAAAATGAGTGCTTACCAGTCCCTCGTGCACACAGGGCTGTCTTAGTATAACTTAAAGGAGGCCACACCTTTCTTTAGTAAAGAAAGAAAAACAGTTTACTCACAAATCTTCTTTCACGTACAATGCAGGCACAGCATAGAGTTTCAAGAAAGTTTGATCAGTCCACTTTGTGTTCCATGACACAGGCAGGAGCAAGAATGAGCTCCCAGCAATGATGGAAGGTCAGAGACAAGGGCGGGGGGGGGGGGAGGAAAGGGAGGAGCAACAAACCACACTGTAGGCTATACAGATCCTAAGGCTAGCTATGTCCATAATGTCCATGCATTAACTAATGAACTGCAACACTGCCCCTTTCCTATAACTTGCAGAGTAGGTTTGGGATGCTGGAGAAATTCAAGACGGACTAAAATGAGTTCAGATTTCTAAGAATCTGACCTGTTGAATCTGCTGTGGACTGACCTCTTCAGGCCGTGTGGAGTCTGTGGACTTCCGGATCTTTTTTTTACTTTCCTGAAATTTATGCAAATGTATTTGTAGGAAAATACAGAAGTTTCTGCTGAGACTGGTAAATATACGCAAGGGAAAGATGACTGGAATGGGGGACAACCCGCTAAATGTTACATACTAAGGTAAATTATGTAAATTGTTGCAAACCCTCTTTGGGAACTATTTGCATATGTTTCCACAACAAGAACAATTGAATGGACGACAGAACAAAAGGCGTCTGACAATCCCCAAAAAACAGATGGAGCAGATGTTACACAAGCTGTATATCCCTAGATGAGGTTGCAATATTCCTAACAATTTGGTCCCTCCCTTAATAGATATATGTACCAAGTGTGTGCTGTACCACTGTTTCATCAGGAGGTTTTTCCAGCCTTAGGTGTGAGACTGAAATAATTACATGTTTCAAAACTAAAGCATGGGGTAGAGCCATTGCTCAGTGGTAGAACACATGCTTTGAATGCAGCAGATCTTAGGTTCAATGCCCGGCATCTCTAGTTAGGACTAGGAAAGAGAAGTGCTGAAGAAATGCTGTCAGTCAGTGCAGGTTACTGTAATGCGTTATATCATGAGGCTGCCCTTGAAAATGGTTTAGAAGCTCCAACTAGTACAGAATTGGATAGCTAGAATTCTGGCTAGTTTTGCCTAGATGGAGCCATTGGCAGCCCATTCACTTCTGAGCCCAATACAATTTGGGGCCCAAATCTCTGAAGGAGGGCCTCCTCACATATCAGCCTGCCCCTGCATTCAGATAATCAGATCCAAAGACTGTACTTCCTTCTGTAAGAGAAGTACATTTATCAACTACAAAAGAGAGGGCCTTCTCTATGGTGGCTCCCCACCTTTGGGATGCCCTCCTGTGGTTTAGCTATGGGTTGTTAAGCATGATCAACCTGGGAACAAAACCCATGGTTTGTTGTTGGGTTGTGCACTCTGGGTTGTTCATGGTTAACAACACGGAGTTAAACCATAGTGCAGGGTTCGCACAAAATGACAACCCATGATTCAACAACAACCCATACTGAACCTGTACTCTGGGTTGTCGTTATTTGTGAACCAGGTGACAACCCATTGTTTAATCAGCACAAATGTCTAGTTTGGCTCTCGGTCATTGGATCTATAAATGAGCACGTGCAAGGAGGGTCAGTTCCATTATATTAGCCAAAGTAAAGTGGTGATAGATTTTGGACCATTAAAGGGCAGCAAATTGTCAATTATTTGCTTTATTATTATATTTTTACTACTGGGGGGAGGGGAGGGGGAAATATCATTCAAATCTTCTGCCTCAAGCACCAAAATATCTCAAGCAATCTCTGAATGCAACACAAGACATGTAAAGCTGCTGGGAGCTAGCTGTACATCATCAGATGTCCCTTAGAGGTTTTAAGAAGTCTCCAGGCAATAAACAATAAGAGACAATCATCCATACGAGGTTATATTAGCCATATATGTGGTTCACACTTAGTGACACCTGCTCCATGCATGGTAAGTGATCACTGATAATATGTCAGCCCTCAAGGCTTTCTTGCACTGATGTAATGATACGATGGCCCCCACTTCATCTATTTAATTAGTATTAGTCATATTCAGTCAAGGAGCTAGCCTATTCTGAATATTAATTTTTGACAGGAGAATAACATCTAGACATCCTTTTTAATTGGGTTTTCCTAATGAAATTTTAAATGAAAATTGCTCCATGTTCCTGAGAAGGACTCACATATCCTCATACAATACACAGTCTAAGAATTCCCTTCACCTTATTATGAGAGAGTGTAACTGAACAAATTTTGATTGCATCTGCTGTAAATAGGATGTGGATTGACTATTTAAAGCATATGAATCAGCATAAATTGGAGTCTTTGTTGCGTTTCCATAGCACCCACCCACAGTTAGAGACAGAATACTGGGCTGAGAACTAGTCTGTACAAACAGTGGATCACACTAGCCCTACTTGGCTATTCCCCCTCACATAATTATTGATCGCATGGGGCAGGGCATGTTGAGCTGGTCCCACCCCAACCACTGAGTCCCACTGTCCCCCCCATCTACTGTCCATGTGTTAGGGGATCACATCTCTAGAAGAGAGCCTGTTCTACATATGTGGGCTCCCCCTGTGGTGTGGTCCATTTTTCCATAGCTGTACTTCTTTTAAAATCATGCCATTATTGCAATAAAGCACAAATGCACAAATGTCTCTTTAAAATAAAGCATAATCGCAAATAGAAAAATAAACTAAGGAATGAACAGGCTGAGGGACTGCTAAGATGGCAAGCAGGAGCAAGCCTCCTAAAAGGCTACAAGAGAACAGGAAAAACTTAAAGGGCTGATTAATAATGCCCATGACCAGGCCGCAACAGGAAATGACTAATGAAAAGGCCAAGAGATGCAGGAGCTAGGGAGACCTTTGCTGAGTAGGACCTACCTCTAAGCAAACCTAGTAGGAGTTTGCCCACAGGGACCAGCATTGCGGGACTTCCACGGGACATGGAAGATAACCCTATATGAAGTTCTGCATTGAGCCACCATTTTCATTCTGCTTCTTGCTGTTTTGTAGGTGCCGATGTTTCAGTAGCACTAAAGGGCCCTGGTATGAAAGTAACCACTTTGAAGCGCTCTTGTCCAGGAACAGTTTTACCATGTGATCTGTGGTTTTTATAGACTGGCTCTGAGCGGATCATTTTCTGGTCAAATAGTTGTATGCCACTATAAACCAGATTGCATTCTTGTGTCATGGATTCTGTTACTTCCAACAAGAACATAGGATACATAAGGCACTAAGGACACTGAGGCTGGAGAAATGTTACCTTCTTTCCAAACCTAAAAAGCTTCAACGAATAGGTTAATAACATTAACCACCAAGTGAATCTAGGTTTACAAACTATTCGATGTGGCACCCATTCCTGGAGATGTAAGAACTGGCTGTGGTGACACACATGCCTCCGTTACAACCCATTTAACAGGCTCTGTGTGGTGTTGCCTTTGAAAACTGTTCAGGAACTTCAGCTGGTCCAGAATGCTGTGGTCAGACTGTTAGGCAGGTTATAGGGAATATGTGACTCCCTTGATTAAAAAGCTTCACTGGCTACTAGTCTGTTTCCAGGTGCAATTTAAAGTGCTGGTTATGTCTGCTAAAGCTCTATACAGCTTGGGATCAGGCTACCTGAAATATCACCTTCTCCCATACAAGCCTGCCCTGCTTTCAAGGAGGCCCTTCTCTTGGTCCCACTGCCATCAGATGCACATTTAATGAGCACATGAAAGAGGGAGCTCTGGAACTCCCTGTCGAGGGGCGTCAGGCTAACTCCATCGCTGTTGTCCTTCCACTGGCAGGTAAAGATGTTTTTATGCAGACAGGCCTTGGATTTTTAGGCTGACTTGTTCACTTAAATAGGTTTAAACTGGTGGGTGCTGTTTATTTCTCTTTTTTATGGTTGTGTTTTTATGTGATTTGTTTTTATGTTTTAATTATAATTCTGTATTTTATCTTGCATTTTATTGTTGCTAGCTGCCCTGATTTGTAGTGGAAAAGGAGGATCTAAATGCAATCAGTCAGTCAAATCATACAATTGGCCTTAACACATGCCTCCTGAGGCGAATGGAGGGAAGGGATAACAGAGGACATGGTTTGCTCGCACAGCGGAAAAAGTATTTCCCAAGCAAAGATGAAAAGGGCAAGTGAAGAGAAAGCAAAAGCCTTATTCTTCTATTTCCATAATTTGATTTTTATTATCAGCACAAAAACCAGGCCATTGAGATATTTAAAAACAATGAAGTTGCACTTCCATTTGGTTTTCAAAAGATGGCGCTTAACAGCAAGATACTATAGTCTAAATAAATTTAATAAAAAGGAATCTTATGGTACCTACCTACTGCATTTAAAGACTGATTACAGGATAGGCTTTTGTGGATTGGAGTCCACTTTATCAAATGCAGAAGTATTATCTTCAGCTGGCAAATAAACACACACGCGCACACAGACATGCACACACAGAGAGGGAGAGAAATATAGAAAAAGTGCAGACAGACACACAGGCCAAAAGACCATTTATTACAAGAGGGGCAGTCTATGAAATGTTTATGCAAAGCTCAGATGTGGACAGGTTAAGCACAGTGACATTTTTTCTTCTCTTTTTCTTTTTTACATTTCCATACTGCCCAATAGCCAAAGCTCTCTGGGCTAGGGATGGCGGAGAATTCCGCCACGGACTCCAGTGATGCCAGATTCTTTAGAATTCCGCCACGGACTACCCCCCCGCCACCCCCGAAATCCCCCCCCGGCCGCTGCCGGGCTGCTGCGGCCGCAAATGGCGGCCATTGTAGTGGCCGCCATTTGCGTCCCTGCTAGACTGTGATAGGCTACGTAAGTACGTAACCTATCACGGCAAAAGGCACAGACGCAAATGGTGTAGCAGCCTCATTTGTGTCCCTGCCTTTTGCCGTGATAGGCTACGTAGATACTTACGTAGCCTATCATGGCTTGGCAGGGACGCAAATGGCAGCCGGTGTAGCGGCTGTCATTTACGGCTGCAGCCCGGCTGCAGCCGGAAGTCTAGCTGCGGCCGGGGAGGAGTCGGGGGGGAGGGACGGATTGCCTCCCCCCCCCCCGCAGACCCCAGCACACTGAACCGGATCACCGCCCCCTCCTGTGGACCCCAGCGGATGGAGGTAAGTGGGGTTTCGTACACCCCTACTCTGGGCTCTTCACAACCATAAAATACAACAACACGGTAAAACATCATATAAAGCTTTTAAAAGTTGAAAGATCTTTAAGCTGCAATAACTTATTTAAAAACAACAGAAACCAAAGGATTAAAATGCCTGGGAGTATAAGGTCTTCACCTGGTGCTGAAACAATGACAGTGTAGGCACCAGGCGAGCTCCTCTAGGAAGGGCATCCCACAATCAGGTTGCCACCACTGAAAAGCCCCTCTCTTTAGGTCCTCTCCATTTTCCTCAGGTGTTGTGGCAGAGACTATCCCACTGCTAGCACTGAAGTAAGTTTCAACCACCAGTCCAGCTGGCTTCTGTCTTGGGCCAGCTCTGGCAACTGGATACCACAAGGCACATAACCTGGCAAGAGAACAAGCAGTTCCTTTCTTCCATATAAAAAGCCTCCCTTCCTGTCTACCTTTGCTAGTTATAATGGGACAGCTGACAACTCAGGTTGCCAATGCTTGATACCCAAATTACTGTCCTCCCTTGGCAGGTACTCTTCCCATATGTACCTGGACCTGGAGATCTTATTTGGAGGCCTTTTTTCTAAGTGCCCCCACTAGATGATGTGTGGTGGGTGGCTACCCGTGATAGGGCCTTTTCAATGGCACCCCCTCCAGTGGAATGCCCTCTCCAGAGAGGCTGGTGCCAACACTGTCATTTTTTCAGTACCAGGTAAAGACCTTTTTATTTTCACCAGGGCTTTGAAATCTTTGGCCACATTGATTTATTCTCTGCTCTTTGTGTTTTAAGTGGCATTCTTGTTTTATTGTGACTTTTTATTTTGCTTTCAAGGTTTTTATTAACACTTGCTTTGTTTCCTGTTGTAAGCCATTTGGAAAACCGTTTGTTATGGGGAGCCCTATAAATGCTCTTAATAAAATGAATGAATAAATCAAACAATATGGATAAAAGCCAGAGCCAGGGCAAAAGCTGGGTACCTATGGCTGAAGAACTGTCACAATTGGTGCATCATGGGCGAAGTCTGACAAAATACAAAGTTTCCTGCTTCATACTCTAAGGGCGCAATCCTATGGCCGCTAGACAGTGGCTGGACAGCCATAGGATTATTCGGTTTTCGGGAGCATGGGCTCTGAGGTCAGTTCCCAGAAAACCACCTCCCCACCCCCACCGCCTTGTAGGCAGTGCGAATTGTCTCAGGCTCCATGTGCATAAGAGCAGCATGCAGCAGGAGGAAAGGAGACATTCCCAGGGGAGGGGAGGGGCGGGGACCTCAGGAGGGCCATGCACGCTTCCTATGCATCGTCCAGCCACCTCCCCTCTCCCCGACTCTGAAGCGCTGTGGCTAGACAGCTGAAATTGGCCGTCTAGCCACAAATGCAGGGTGGCCGGAGTGCAGAGGCGAAGATCCCCTCCGTGCTCTGCCCACCCTGCATTGGACAGGCAGTTGCCTCTGAGTTCAGAGGTAACTGCCTATCCCCATAGGGTTGCTCCCTAGCTTTGGTTGTTGAATTGAACATGGTCTTCCAAGCTGGGCCAGTGAAATACTAGGACAGCCTTCCCCAACCTGGTACCCTGTGAACATTTTGTCCAGGTGTTGTGGACTTCAATCCCCATGGTCCCCAGCCAGCATAGCCAATGGTCAGGAGTGCTGGGAGTTGTAGTCCAAAACATTTGAGAAAGGGCACACTGGGTAGTTGGCAGGAGCCTTATCACCCAATACCTGTTCCAAAATCACTCCGTAGACCAGAAACGTATCTCGCTGTCCAGGAAAACTGCTGAGAGAGCTACAGGGCCCTGCGAGGACATGGAGCTCTGAGACACACAGAGAGTGGCCATTCGCCCATCTCCAAAAAAGAGAAAATGCATCACCAAAAAGAGGACTAAAGAGGGCACTGCTCTTCATATGCAAATGTATATGTATAGGTGCAATTTTAGAAATTATAACTATTGTTTATTTAGAAATACAATATATTTCACCATAGCGGAGAAGACCGACGGGGTGGCTTGTGTGCCTGCCGCCAGGCACTGTGGGGCCCTTCTACTGAAGGGCCCTGCTGCTCTCCCTCCTGATGGACCTTTGACTTCAAACCAGACTTGGATTGGGCAGCCCATCAGACAGAGGACACCCTCAGATGGAGGAGTGTCCTCTGCCAGCTCTCCCAAAGGCAGGACTACCCTCTACAAAGTAGGCCACCTGGACACCCTAACTTCCGAGAGGCATAAAGTCCAGCTGGCCCCTAAATTTGCAGGCATTGGCAATGTGGCTGCTTCCTTTCTCTCTCCCAGCTCCATTTACATGGTAAACAGGCCTTGGCTAGGGCAGAGCATCCTGGGCCAGGATGTCAGGGAATACGTGCTGTCCACCACTATGAGTGTGTTACTGTGTGTGCAAGCAGGCAGAGGAGTCCCATCCAGAGAAACATAGGAGAGGAATCCAGCAGTGTCCTGCTGCCCTCAGCCAGGAGGAAGGGCTTCCTATATTCTTTTTCCTCCAGTCCAGCATGCACGTAGCATGCAGAGCAGCAGGTAGGCCTGTTCAGCTTCCAGTTCCGGCACATACCATACGTCGTTCCACACAAAAATGTAAAGACTTTATCCAAATAAATCCCAAGTTCTCTGAGACATGTGAACTAGAGAGATAAGGTTATTTTTGGAGCACTGGATGGGAGTGGAGGAAAAAGTAAGAATTACAGAGATGGGTTATAAAACATTGGATGTTTTGTTTTGTGAGAAGGGAAGAAGCATAGCCGTCAATACCTTTAAAAAAAAAATTTGTCCCAAAGTTTGTTGAGTAACTTCTCAGAAACTCATTTGGCACCTTTTCAAAATGAATTTCTGGGTGTTGCATGGTCTTCCTGACTGCAGGGAAAAACAATGCATCCCACTGAATCAAAGAAACAGCAGCATCAAAGGAAGTCTAGGCACAAGGGAGTCAATTTTGCCTGCCACTGGAAGTTTATTCAGAAATTTAGAGGAAAATGGAAGACACCTCATCAAAGATGATCAAGATGTAAAAAGCTGAACAGCTAGCCCTTTGGCACAAAGGGTGGGAAGGAAATAAGCTGATCCTCTGCATTATGTACTCTACATAGAAGAACTGTACAGGATCCCAAAACTTGTATTATTTTGGGATTGTATCCAATGTTAGTCCTACTTAGAGTAGACCCGTTGAAATTAATGGGACTTCAGCTAGGCTAATATTGGATACAGTCCTTGGTTAGCAACTACTTCTGCAATACCGTCACTTGGGGGAAGGGACAGAGAATAGTGGCCCAGGCTGCCACCATACCCCAGAGTGGACTGCCAGAAAATCTAGGATTGCCAACTTATTTTAAAACAAATGGCAGATCTGCTCTTGTGCTTTTTATCCAGAAACCAGCAGTGAAGTTTTTCACAGCATGGAGAGAAACGTGGTCAGACATCAGCTAATCTGTACACATCAAGCTGCTGCTAAAAGCACAACTTATAGGGGTTGGTTTGAATGCTGGCAACACCAGCAAGTCCTGTTGCCAAGCGCACATCTTGCCTGGTTAACAAAACAAAACAAAGTGAAGAGGAGATCAGGAAGGATCAAGCTAATTAAGGCTGCCTACATACGTACTAGGGAGTAAGGGGGACTTACTTGAAGGGGGACTTACTTCTGAGTAAACATGCTGAATTGCTTTGCTACCTGAGAAAAAGGAAATCTATGCATGAACATAAGAAGAACCTTGCTGGATCAGATCAAAGGTCCATCTCCTCCAGCATCTTGTGTTCTGGAATGACCAACCAGGATAGGATCTATAGTGGAGGGCCTTTCATTTGTGTGGCACCTCGGAGCCAAAATTTATTTATTTATTACACTTCTATACCTCCCAATAGCTGAAGCTCTTTGGGTGGTTTGCAACAATCAAAACCATATAATACAGCATGATAGAACAAGTGTGTCCGTGTGTGTGTGTGTGTGTGTGTGTGTTTTAAATTAAACTCCTATATAAAATCAAAGTAAAAATTAGCAGCAGTGTAAAGTTTTAAAAATACAATAACAGGTTTAAAACAACAAAAACTAAGGATGCAATCCAATGCATGTTTAGACAGAAAAAGTCCTACAACTCCCCAACATAGCTGGCTGGGGAATGCTGGGAGTTGTAGGACTTTTTTTCTGTCTAAACATGCATAGGATTGCACCCTACATTTCAAACACAATTGCTACTCTGCAGAGCACATTTGTTTACAGGTGTGTAAAAGCTGCACACAGATGAGTGCATGTGAGTTGACAGGCAACTGCAGATCACTTCCTGCATTGCCTTGGATCAGTATTCAAAATGGTATTGCAGCATGTTCATAAACAGAGCACAAGAGACTAAAAGGTGCTTGGGCTGCATGACCCAAAATATATTTCCTCAGAAGTAAGGAAGGCATGGGGTTTACTCCCAAGAACGTGTGCATGGAATTGCAGTCTTAGGGCCAAGCAACATGTATGGTAAACATGTCACTTGCAGTTGTGTGGGGCTGGGAGGTTTAACCCTTTCTTCAGGCACCACTGTCCCAGTAAAAATCTTCCCACCACTGAAGCTGCTATTTGCAGTATGGGATGAAAGCTCCCATTAATGTCAATGAGTGTTTCCCTCCCATGATAAATAGCAGCTTTGGCGGGGGAGGTTGTTGGGACTGTCATTCCCCCTTTCCCCATGCATCCTGACAGCCTCTCCCGCTGGTCTGCTATGCTGAGCTTTTCTACATGAGGCATTTGTTGTACACGCATCATTCTGTACTCATAGTTGTTTACGGGTCCTTTAGACAACATCATGACCCTCCAGTTTCACTTCTATTTGTAAACAGCACTTACTACAAGGTTTGTTTGTTTTAAGAGCAGGTAAAATAGGGTATTATTTCTGATGGCAAAAGAAAGCGCAATTTCCTCCAGTGTATTTGTGCTATTCCACTATACCACTGCGCCATCTAGAAGTTATGTAGCAGAAAAGCAGGAAAGGAAACTGGCCTTATGTAGTGCTCAGATCTCACTTCTGTAATGAAACCAAAAGCAGATGCAGTGAATTAACAGCCTCGTGTAGTGTATTGGTTTTGGGTTCGGAAGAATGGTGAGGAGTCAGGTGTGAACTTTCACAGAGTCATTTGCAGTGTCTAGTAGCATATGTAGACTTATTTGGTAGAGCACTTGGCAACTATTACGAAGTTCGAGTTGTTTTTCATAGCTGTACAGTGAAGATCAGTGCTTTTTGCTACTAAGAAAAGTTAGATAATGCAGAGTAGCTGTCTTGCACAGTTTGCACCTTCCTTCTGATAATAATGTTCCTGTCTCTGCTGTGGGAAACTGGCTTTCCTGCCAAGAAAGAAAAGCCCCCCTTCCTCCTCCTTGGTGAAGGGAGTGAGGTACGTGTGTGATTTGTGACACTCTACCTTAGCGGCTGGGTTCAGATGACACGCTAACCCATGGTGGGTCATATTCAGGAGCGACCCATGACGGGTTAGCATGTTGTGTGGGGGTGTTTTTCCCACCCGTGATCAGTAAGTTATCCACCCTCATTAACTATCATCTGCAGATAGGTATGAGGTCCCGGGGTAGCTTACTGTGTTGTCTGTTGGGTGCTCCGTAGGTAAATTCGGCCGCTCCGTGGATAAATGGCAGCGACCATAGAGACAACCGCCTAGAGTGCCCAGAAGTTCCGATGACATTCTAGCCCATGCAGCCAAACTGTATGGTCACAGTTACATAGCAATGGCTGGAACAGCCAGCGCAACCCTGTTCCCACCATGGTGTCCACTGGGATATGTGGCTGCAGCAGCAGGAGGGTGACGAGGGTCCCACAGAGCAGGGATGGGTAAGGGAACCACATTGCCCTGTGTGGTTCCATGGTCATGGGGGGGGGGAATAACATGGCTTTCCTACTCCTCCCTGCAGCATGGTTCTGCTACCTACCCTCCCCTAGTGATTGTGTGAACAGGCCCAGTGAGACAAACCCTATAAAATCCTGGGCAGGTTAGCTTGCCACCTGTTCTCACTGTGGGAAGAGGAAAGGCACCCACCTGCCCAGAGACCCGAGGCCCTTGGGGCGACACCCTATTAATTAATTTATTTATTTACAATATTTATATACTGCTCCACATCAGAAGGTTTTGGAGTGGTGAACAACAAAGGTAAAAGAATAGAACACCAGGTTAAAACATTTTTTAAAAAATTAAAAGACAAATTCCAATAAGGTTGGCTGGTCACGCAAGGAAGGCCTCTCGAAATAACAATGTCTTCAGGAGACGCTGGAAGGAACACAACATTTGTGCCTGCCTGACCTCCAAAGGCAGGGAGTTCCACAGGAAGGGGGCCACCACACTGAAGGCTCTTTTCCTGGTGGGCTCCAACAGGTCCATGGGTTGGAACCCATGGAACCAATGCAACACCAGTTGAGGGGATCGTGATCTACCAATTGATGGGCATGTGTAAGCCTTTCCTGGCTTTTCTTATGTGCATCCATTTTCCATCAATAAACTATATCATCTTTCACCCAAGTGGACTTTTGAATCTGTTTGGTGTGGGTCCTGGCTGGATCAGGGCCCAGGTCTAAGACCTGTAAAAAAGCTCACAAAAGTTGGGAAAAGGTTCATGAGCTGCAAGGGTTTAGTGCCATGTGTAATTCAGCCCTTCAGAGGGGAGTTGCTAGGCCTGGGCCCAGGGGCGTTGCTGGGTTCTTAAAAGATCTGGGGCACAGGCCCATAACACAAATTTGTGCATATATATATATATATATATATATATATAATGAAGTTATGAGGAGGAAGATACAATGACAGTTTGTGCACAACAAGGAGGAGGTAGAGGAGAATTGCACAAAGCAAGACATCTGTTTTTATGAAGAGTAGGGGGAGAGAGGGTTTTTTGCACCTCAAAAACAAACAAACAAACAAACAAAACCCCTACACCAGAGATTAGGGGTAGTGACCTCCCAATGGTCACCCTGAACACCTTCTGTTTAAGATCTCTAATACCCTGTGTGGCTTGACAGTTTTTACTTTTTGTTTTAGTCTTTGAGAAAAGGAAACATTATGCATGGCTAGCACAAAAGCCACTGGACCTAACTGTCTGAAATTTGGCAGGCTCAGTCAGCTCCAGAGAGGCTGCCCAAGTCCCCAAATTCCATGCACTTATGTGGAAGCACAAAATAATTATAGCTCTTTACTTTGACAGATTTTCTTGAAAAAGGCAAATTTTACCTGTGGCTAGCACAAAAGCCACTGGACCTAACTGTCTGAAATTTGGCACATTCAGTCAGCTCTATAGGGGCTGCCAGGTCCCCAAACTCCATGCACTTATGTGGAAGCACAAAAAAATTTATAGCTCTTTACTTTGACAGATTTTCTTGAAAATACCAAATATACCTGGGACTAGCACAAAAACTAATGGACCTAACTGCCTGAACTTGGGCAGGTTCAATCAGCTCCATGGGGGCTACAAGGTCTCCAAATATCATGTATTTATCATACAAACTAAAAAAGGTATGGCCATTTCTATTTTCCAATGCAAGTCAATGGGAAAATGTAAAAAAAAAAGGCAATTGGGACAGCTCAAAAGATCTGGGGCACAGCTCAAAAAGATAGGGGGCCTGTGCCCTGGTGCCCGCCTCCAATGATGCCCCTGCCTGGGCCCATGGCTCCTGGACCAGGAACCTATTTCCTGGGGCCCTGGATCTATTCCATGGAGCCCTGAGGTTCCATTGGTGCCAATGCAAGGTTTCTTTTTCAGGTCAATTGCCAGGCTGGGGGCAGTTTGCGAGGAGATTGCAGGCAGGGCGGGAAAGGTTAAGACAGCCCTTCCCACATGCTGCAACACACACATACCTCAATCTTCCTCTGCATGGCAATTAAGTTTAGGAAAAAAACTTTTTTCCATTGGTTTGGGATGATATGGGGCTGGGTGCAAATTAACTGGAAAATGTGTTGTTTTTAGAAGATGTGGATGAGAAATTAATTGGCTAGCTTTGCCTCCTGTGAAATTTAAATAAATCCTAGTGATTATTTTTAAATTTGCAGATATAGGTATAAATTACCATATGCAGATTTTGTGCAGATTTGTGTCATATCCGCCTCATTCGAAGTGCGTACCAATTCCCCTAGCCCTTCATTGTTGTTGTTGTTGTTGTTGTTGTTCAGTCGTTCAGTCGTGTCCGACTCTTCGTGACCCCATGGACCATAGCACGCCAGGCCTTCCTGTCCTGCGCTCTCTCCCGGAGCGTTCTCAAGTTCATATTCATTGCATCGGTGATGCTATCTAGCCATCTCATCCTCTGCCGTCCCCTTCTCCTTTTGCCTTCAGTCTTTCCCAGCATCAGGGTCTTTTCCAGAGAGTTTTCTCTTCGCATTAGGTGGCCAAAATATTTGAGCTTCAGCTTCAGTATCTGTCCTTCCAATGAGCACTCAGGGTTGATTTCCTTTAGGATGGACTGATTTGACCTCCTTGCCGTCCAGGGGACTCGTAAGAGTCTTCTCCAGCACCACAGTTCGAAAGCATCAATTCTTCAGCGCTCAGCCTTCCTTATAGTCCAGCTCTCACAGCCATACATTACTACTGGGAAAACCATAGCTTTGATTAGACGGACCTTTGTTGGCAAGGTGATGTCTCTGCTTCTTACTATGCTGTCTAGGTTTGCCATAGCTTTCCTCCCAAGGAGCAAGCGTCTTTTAATTTCATGGCTACAGTCACCGTCTGCGGTGATCTTGGAGCCCAAGAAAGTAAAATCTGTCACTGCTTCCATTTCTTCCCCTTCTATATGCCAGGAAGTGATAGGGCCAGATGCCATGATCTTAGTTTTTTTAATGTTGAGTTTTCAAACCAGCTTTTGCACTCTCCTCTTTCATGAAATTGCCCTCAACTGTGCGGAGTAAGCGCTTAAATAGATGTGGAAAGCTGGGGAAACTAGTAGAAAGAAACAGGTACCACGAACATAGTGATAAAGGGAACTGTAACAAAGACCATTGGCTGGGCAGACCCTTTGCCATCAGCAAATCATCATTATATAAAATGAAAGCAAAAAACAAAATTGGAATAAACAACATTGAAAGCGTTGTGTGCGTGTGTTACAGCAAGATGTAACACAGAAATGGTCTTATCATTTAAGGAACAGACCAAAAGGGAAGTTCAGTAGAAGGAACAGCAGTGCCAAAAACAAGAACTACCAAGGAGAAAGACAGGGTGAAGCGAGATCAAACTCTCTTTTTCTCTCTACCAAACAGAAGAAGAAGCAACAGCAGCAGCAGCAGCATGTAAACCTATGCATGTTTAGACAGAAAAAAGTCCCAGCATTTTCCAGCCAGCCGAGTTGTAGGACTTTTTTTCTGTCTAAACATGCATAGGACTGTGCCTGAAGAGGATTTATTTATTTATGTATTTAATACATTTCTATACCGCCCAAGAGCGGGAGCTCTCTGGGTGGGTCACAAAAATTAAAACCCTAAAATACAACATGATAAAACAAAATATAATACCTTTATAAGTCTAAAAGAGAATAAAACCAGAGTAAAAACAAAAACGAGTTTTGACAACAGAAACTTGGGAGGAGGGTACAAAGTCATTTATACGGCAGGATAAGAATTATTTCTATTGGTCAGAAAAAGATTTTCGGGATGTGTAAGAGAGATCATAGGTACCCCAAACTGTGCACTAATCAAGTGATTCCTAAGAAAAGAACCCCCTCAAAATTGTTGAAATTGATTACATTTAGAGCTTGGTGATACTATTATTTGCCAGTCCAATTTAATACTAAATTAAGTGCCCTTGTATTAAGGCAGGGGATAATTATTTTAAAGACAAAAGAGAAAAGAGCTTTTGGTGTTTCTAAAAAGTTATTGCAAGCAAAATTTAATACAAAAGCTTTGCTTACAATAATTACTCATACTTTTCTTGCATTTTCAGCATGTCAACATCATATTGTACGGTTGTGCATGGGTGTATGTACTCTAAGAAACTCCAATGTGCCAGGCAAAGAGTTACTCCACTAATTTCCCCCACCCCAAACATTGACGCCCAATCAACATTTTTTAAGCTTTGGCCTATTCGTTGCTGCCCACATGGCTGTTTATACAACCACCAGGGAGCTATGGAACGGTCAACAAAACATAGTCTCATCAAATCTCCAATGGCAGTCAATATATCAGAATGAACATTCTGTGGAAATGTAGCCTGGCTGGAGCACAGCCTTCCCCAACCTGTTACTGGACTACAATACCCACATCCCCAGCCAACTTGGTCAATGGCCATTCTGACTGGGGATGATGGGAGTTGTAGTCTAACACATCTGGGGGCAACCAGGTTGGAGAAGGCTGTTGTAACAAGTTCTTCCCCTGTACTTTATCATAGACATTCTCTTGGGGCAAAAAGGTCCATATACACACTCAGTTGTTATCTATGCTGGGCCAAGCAGCAGCCTCAACCTCCCTGCACAGTAAGACCATCATCAAGGTTCTGTAGATCCAACCAGTGTCGGGAATACTGCGACCTCGTTATAGGAAGGGGGCAGTGTTGCAATTAGTTTATTATTATTTATTATTAAATTTATTAATCGCCCATCTGGCTGGTCACCCAGCCACTCGGGGCGATGTACAACACACAATAAAACAGTTTAAAACAATAAAATTCTACAGTAAAAATGTTTTCTAAAATACCCTAACCCACCCCAAATGCCTGCCTGAACAACCACGTTTTTAATGCATGACGGAAGCTCATTAAAGAGGGGGCATGGCGGAGTTCCCTAGGGAGGGAGTTCCACAGAGTGGGGGCCACCACAGAAAAGGCCCTCTCCCTCGTCCCCACCAGTCTACCTGTCCTGGCTGATGGGACAGAGAGAAGGCCATCCGAGGCTGATCTTGTTAAGCGGCCTGTCTGGTGCTGCTGGAGGCACTCCTTAAGACAGGCTGGGCCGGAACCATATAGGGCTTTAAAGGTCAAAACCAACACCTTGAATTTGGCCCGGAAAACAATTGGAAAACAATTAGTTAGCTAATGCATGGGAATTTGGGGCATAGCTAGCCTTAGGATCTCTATAGCCTACAGCGTGGCTTTTTGCTTCTCACGTTCCTCCCGCCCTGCCCTGCCCTGCCTCCCCCCACTGCTAGGAGCACCTCTCTCTCTCTCCCTCTCCCTCTCCCTCTCTCTTCTGCCTCTGTAAAGGAACACAAAATGGACTGAACAAACTCTCCTGAAACTCTATGCTGTGCCTGCATTTGTATGTGCAAGAATATCTGTGATGGATTTGTATGTGCAAGAATATCTGTGAGTAAACTGTTGTTCTTTCCTCACTAAGGAAAGGTGTGGTCTCCTTTTTGTTATCCTAAGATAGCCCTGTGTGTATGTGGGACTGGTAAACACTCATTTTGTTTTGCCTTTTGTTTTTCTCTGCTTTCCAGCAGGAGGCATCAATACCAAATAATCCCATCAACCAGAACTGCAGAATCTTGACAGTTGTAGTTTGTCTTGAACATACAATACATGCACACAGTCACCTGTATCCACGTTTCACACTCTTATGTCTGTGGAAGAAAAGACTTGAGAACATGGTTAGTGTCTAGTAACTTCTCAGAACAGAGCCTTGGTTCCAGTGCCCTGAAAGAGAGGATTCAGTGCCCTGTTCTGTTCTGACATTATCCCTTACCCATAGCCGGTATTCCCATAAGCCTAGTCCTCATGGCCTTTCCTATTTTCATTCTCACAGTCCTAGCCAGATAGATACTAACTCTTTGAAAACCTGGGTCTTAGAAACTGCATAATAAACTGTGTGCAAATATATGCAGGTTTATTTCATTTTTCATTCTACTTTCAGAAGAATGAAAGTGTTAAAGACATTAAAGTGTCTGGCATTTGGGGCATCAAGGTGTAGATATGATCGTCTGGTCATAACCTGGAGGTCACACCTTTACCTATTCGTTGTGCGCATGTAGCAAGAGAGCTGCACATATGCATCTCCTGTCACAGCCCTAGTGCTCGCTTCCTTGCTTCTGCAACTGTACAACCAAAGGGGACCAATTTTGTGGCACAGCAGACAGGGGAGAGGAGGAGCAATGGGACTTAGGAAGGAATGGAGCTGTATAGTAAAAAGGTCACATTTAGCTTGAGAACAAGCTAAATTTGACCTAATTACCACTCCATAGTAGTTTACCACTGACTTTTTTTTTGCTGCCGCCAGGGGGCGCAAGGGGAATTCTGCAGGGCACCAGCAGGAGCTAGGCCCACAGGGGAGTCAGGGAGGGGGCAATGGCCCCATGACCCTCTGCAGTTGCCCGCCCCTGATTTAAATAGAAATACATTACATTTCTTCATAGTGAGGAAGCCTGCGTCCAGGTGCTAACCACTGATGCAGTGGTAAAACTGAGCAATGGTGTTTGCAGGAGTTACTTATATTTAAGAATGTGTTGCCATTTTTATTACTTAAAATGCCCGGGACCCCTTGACA
This sequence comes from Heloderma suspectum, assembly GCF_057233095.1. Taxonomy (NCBI): domain Eukaryota; kingdom Metazoa; phylum Chordata; class Lepidosauria; order Squamata; family Helodermatidae; genus Heloderma; species Heloderma suspectum. Next base: position 37,306,905 of record NC_139460.1, on the reverse strand, counting down.
GATTTGGACACTTTTCTGAGCATGTTTACACAAAGTCTTCTGTATGATCACTGGAGTGAAAAAAACTGCTTTTATTGTAGTCCTTTCTCTTTCTTTTCGTTTGGAAGGTCTGGTTTTACTTCTGCTTCCCAAAGCAACTATAAGAACTGAAAAGGATTAAAAACAACAACTTATCAGCCATGTTTTACAGGGGGCTTCTTACAGGGATGCAAATGCAATAACAGCATCGAAGTGTGGCCTAATGAATCAGAGCATTTGTAGCTAAAGAAATGCTCCGGATCAAACCCCAACTTGTGTGTGTGTTTTGCAGTGAGACCAGAGTTAAATAAGCTGCTATCGGTTTCCTACCTATCCCCTGAAAGCCATTCTCCTTGATCATGAAACCCAAATAATGGAAGCAGTTTTCTTAAGGGCCACTTCCAGCACTTGCTGTGATGTGATTCATGCCTTTTGTGTTCAGCATAGAATCTGGGAATATTTACAAAAAACTATTATAAATGTGACTAGTCATTAATTCTTCATAGGTAGAGATATAGATATATTCTTACAAGAATCTCAATTTAGCAAGAAACGAGAGTTGCATCACATCACACATGAGCTCATTTCCATTCCCAATAACACATCTGGCACTGTTTTTGCCACCCCAACACAGATATTAAAGAGCATATAAGAGAAAGACCAGCCAGACACTCCCAGAAGACATGTTTTACAATATAGCTAGTCTTTATGGCTTTCTGGCCCAGGATTCCAGTTTTCTCCAGTGGATTCTTCTATGCAAATATGAATGCAAAGGCCTGAGGTAGAGCTATAAATTGGGTAAGAAGCAGCAGAGGAACCATGTCTATGAATAATTTACACATTTTGCAGGGCAAATGTCAGTAGCGATCCTGCCAAATAATTCGGCCTCATGAAGTATCCTGTGTCACTTGAAAGCTTGTGTGTGTCCTCATTCCTTACTGATTTACTGAATTTAGGTGTGGCCATTTTGTGAAATGCTCAAGGCAACTTACAAAGAACTTCCAAACGTTGCAGTGGTAATACTTAAAATTTAAGCCTTATTCTTTTCAAAAACAAAGCAAAGAACGTAGAAGCAGTAACAAAACAATCATTGGCAATTTATGCCAGAATCTATCATGTCAGGCTGGAAATGCTTTTAAAATCAGACCAGGTTTTAATTCTCTGCCAAAACACAGCAAAAGCTAGAGATCAGTGGGCCTCACCAGTGAGTTTCTTTTAACCATGTAGGTGCTGTCTGACAGTGCCTTCTCCATGCATTGCTTGATCTTATCTCTCTAAAGCTCAGGACCTGCACCACCATCAGGAAGAAGGAGGTGACTGCATCAGGCCGCAGATGTTGGGGGGCAGCAATGGCGGCCTCCCAGCTGTTCCCCCTGAACTCCCTGGCAACATAGCTGAGTAAGCCATACAACCTGTCCTGTCCCCCCAAACCAGCCTGCTGCTACCTCAGGTATAGCGAAGGAAATTACCTCATAGCCAGTCCTGAAGTTAGATTCAACTGCCATTCCAGCTGGCTTCTGTACATGGAAGGTGAAAGGGGCACCATCCTCTCCCTTGTCTCAGGCCGCAAAATGTCTTGCGCCAGCCCTGCTAAAGCTGCGATCCCAAGCACACTTACTACGGAGTGAGCCCCACTGGACACTGGGGATGTTGAAGAAATCCACAATGGAATCAAATGAGTTTGGATTTCTATGAATCCAACCTATGGATTCCATTACAGACTGGCTTTTCCCAAGTCGCATGGATTCTGTGGACTTGTGGACCAGGTTTTTTTTAAACTTTCCGGAACTGTACGCAAATTTAGTCATAGAAAGATACATAAATTAAAAGACCAGCAGCTGAAAATATGCATTTCTCCTACAGGCTAAAGCATGAAAATGCCCATTTGGGGGTATTTGTGCATTGAGGGGGGGGCAGATTTGCACATGGGTTCCGTGAGTGCGAATTTGCGCAAATGCAAATTTGCACAAATTTGGGAAATTGGAAAAAATCCAATTCCGTCAATGAGCAGACGATGGAACAAAAGGCACCTGGTGAAATGCAGATAGAATAGAATTTACAAAATCTGTGCATCCCTACTGGACACTTCCAAGCAGAGTGGCCAAATGCAAAAGAAGAAACAGGTGTGTAACATGTACCTGCTGAAATTTTGTCTTCTGCACTTCTCTTAAAGGTGCAGGAGCCCTGTCTTCATTTGCATCTGGCCACCCTACTTCCAATTAAACCAGCCTAAGATCAAGCAGTAAACAATGGCACATGGAACAGAGTACCATCCCCATATCTAACAGCCTGGGGATAAATACAGGGCTGGAGGTGCTCTCGAAGATAATTTGAGCCCTGGCCATCTAGAGTAATAACCAGCACCTTGACTTGGTTTCAGATGCAACCTGGCAACCAGTGCAGCTGAGCCAACCGAGGAGCATTCATTCAGTAACGAGATTTAAGCCAGGGGCACAGAACCTCAGGTCCAGGAGCCAAATCCAGCCCTCTTGTGGTCCCAGTCTAGCCCTCCATATGGCCCACCCCCTTCCCTTGTCCTCACCCCCTTTTCCCCCTACCACTAATTGTTTGGTGCTTTCCTGGCTTTAATGCAGTTTTTTCCCTCATTCTAAGAGGTTGAAATGCCTCTCTTAAGGCTCCGACACCGGCAGTAAGAGCTGGAAGCTAAAGAAATGCCAGGCGGGTGTGTTTTTTTGTATGTTTGATCCCACCCCTTTTGCCATCGGCCCTGCCCCCTTTGCCTTTAGCTCCACCCACCGCTGGAATGCAGTCCACAAATGCTTCTCCAAAATTTAATTCAACCCTCAGGCTGAAAGAGGTTCCCCACCCCTGATCTATACACACACTGTTATGTAACGGGGTCGAGGGGAGTTACTGTGGGTTAGTTATTGTTTTGAACCTTGGCAGCTCCTGTAGAGTTGGGAGTAGCAACAGTGGGTGGAGCTTCTGCTAAGTTCTTCACTTTTGTTTGTGCTGAATAAAGAACAGTTGTATTTGAGGCCTGCTGAGTCTTGTAGCATTTTGAGACTTTCCTCAACTTTTGCTCTCTCACAATTTTGAGGCCACCATCACAAACCATCTTGGCTCATTATGACATCTTGGCTCATTATGAGCTGCAGAGAGAGATTGGGTGAGGGGATCAGGACAGCGGTGAACGCCTCTTTTGAGGAGGGTGTGATGCCATCAGCCCTCAAGGAGGCAGTGATAAGACCACTCTTAAAGAAGCCCTGCTTGGATCCCCAAGTCTTGAATAACTTTCGCCCAGTCTCGAATCTGCCATTTTGGGGCAAGGTGATTGAGCAGGTGGTGGCGATGCAGTTGAAGGCACACTTGGAAGAAGCCGATTATCTAGATCCATTTCAATCGAGTTTCAGGCCTGGGCATGGGACAGAAATGGCCTTGGTTGCCTTGGTGGATGACATGAAGAGGGCTTTGGATAAGGGTGAATGCTCATTCCTTGTTCTCCTCGACCTCTCAGCGGCTTTCTATACTGTTGACCACGGTATCCTCCTGGACTGCCTGGAGGCACTGGGCATTGGAGACATCGTATTACGGTGGTTCTAGTCCTTCCTCTCTGGCAGGTACCAGAGGGTAGCACTGGGAGAGGAGGTTTCGGACCCGTGGCCACTCACTTGTGGGGTGCCACAGGGTTCCATCCTCTCCCCGATGCTATTTAACATCTATGTGAAGCCGCTGGGGGCTATCATCAGGAGGTTTGGAGTGCAGTGTCATCAATATGCAGATGACACGCAGCTTTACCTCTCGTTCAAATCTTCACCAGGGTTGGCCATGGAATCCCTGTCCAAGTGTCTGGAAACGGTGGGTGGCTGGATGGGCAGGAATAAGCTGAAGCTGAACCCTGACAAAACCAAGGTACTTTTGGTGGGAGACAAGGGGAGGTTGGTGTCAGGGTTGGATCAGAGCCCATAGAGCTCCAAAGCAGTTCTGATTCTGAGGAAGAGATAGAAACTATGGGAAAGGAACCCGCGTGCTGTTCAGAGGCACCACCGGAGGGAGACCCCCTCCCTGCTCACATTCCTGAGAGTGGCAGTGACCCTGGCAGGCAGGGGGAGGGACAACTGGAGTTTCAGGATGCGAGGTGCCAGTGCAGGGACAAGCGGGAGATGGAGGGCGCTGAGAGGAGGCGCTCAGCCCACTTGGCGCAACGTCAACAGCTGCGCCCCAATGCCCCACGGGAAAGGGGTGGACTCTCTTCTCCTTGCCCTTAAGTTCAGAGGCTTCTCGCCCTTTCCCTCCAAATGGAGACCAACTGATTCCCTAAGGCTAGAAACCCCTGGTAGGCAGCTCTCTTAAGTTTCCCTCATTAGGCTCAGGCAATTAGCACCTGTAAGCGTCATTAGGTTGAATGGAAAGGAAGCCTTGGAAAAGTGCCCTATCGTCTGCATGTTGATTGATTCTGGCTACTTGAGGATTTCAGAAGGCAGCAAGAGCGCTCCTGACAGTTGGGGGATGTTGACCTGGTGTTGAATGGGGTACGGCTACCCTTGAAAGACCGGGTCCACAGCCTGGGGGTCATTTTAGACTACCAGCTGTCCATGGAGGCTCAGGTGTCAGCTGTGAGCCGGGCAGCGCTGTACCAACTCCATCTGATACAGCAGCTGTGCCCCTACCTTCCTGACCATCTGCTCCCATTGGTAGTACATGCCCTGGTCTCCTCTTGTCTAGACTACTGTAGTGCCCTCTATGTAGGGTTACCCTTGAAGACAGTTGAGAAGCTGCAGCTGGTGCAGAAGCGGCGGCTCGCCTGATTAAAGGCAGCCTCCAGTGTGATCACATCACTCCAGTGCTGAAGGAGTTGCACTGGCTACCAGTTGTTTTCCGGGCCAAATTTCCGGGCCAGGTATTGGCTTTGACCTTTAAAACCCTATATGGTTCCAGCCGGTAGGGGTGTACAAACCCCACTTACCGTTCCGCTCTGGGAAGGGGGTCTGCTTGATGAGGGGAGGTGATCCGTCCCTCCCCCCGGAATCTTCTCTGGCCAGTTCCACTCCGCGGCAAGTCCGCGGAGCCACTGGCCGGGGCCGCCCGCAGCCGGACTTCCGTCTGCTGCCAGGCTGCAGCCGCAAATGGTGTCTGGCATAGCGGACGCCATTTGCATCCCTGCTCTTGGCTGTGATTGGCTACATAAATATTTGCGTAGCCTATCACGGCAAAGAGCAGGGACACAAATGGTGTCCGCTACGCCATTTGCATCCCTGCCGTTGGCCGTGATTGGCTACGTAAATATTTACGTAGCCAATCACGGCCAAGGGCAGGGATGCAACTGGCGTCCCCTATGCCGGACGCCATTTTGTTCTGCAGCCTGGCAGCGGATGGCTGAGGAACAATGACAGACCTGGACTAGCCGCCACCAGGTAGGGTCTGTCCTGGGGGGATTTCGGAGGTATTGATTTTGACCTTTAAAACCCTACATAGTTCTGGGCCAGCCTATCTTAAGGAGCACCTCCAGCAACACCAGACAGGCCGCTTAACAAGATCAGCCTTGGATGGCCTTCTGTCTGTCCCATCAGCCAGGACAGCTAGGCTGGTGAGGACGCGGGAGAGGGCCTTCTTTGAGGTGGCCCCCACTCTGTGGAACTCCCTCCCTAGAGAACTGTCAGGATTCCTTTAGCCCTCACTTTACTTCTAAGCCCAAACAAACACAGATGAGAGGCTTTTATTTCATTACTTCAACAGGGTCATACAGATGCAAATTCTCAGTGACCCTCAGTCTACAAAGGAATGCCTTCAGGGGATTCAAAAGGAAGTTACAAGGGTTGCCCACCATTTGAAGATGGAAGCAGTCTGACTAGCCTAACTTAAGCACGGGAGGTCCCTCTCTTCTCATGAGGCCTCTAAGCGCAGCTTTTCACGCAAAGCCAATCAGGTAGACCGTCTAAGTTCTGCCCCTGCCTTCTCTCTCTTTGTTTTGTACCTGCGTCTGGCATCTATTAGGTCATACTGTCCAGATCCTGCCTCCTCCTGTTTGCTGCCTCTCACGGGGGCGGGGGGTGAAGAGGGACCCTCATCCTCAGCCAGCTGGATGTTTGTAACCTGGGAAGCCGGCCTACTCATATCTGGACTCACCTGGAAAAACACCTCCCCCATGTCTGGCGGTTCTCCTTCAGAATCTGAACTGCTATCCCATGCCCTGCACTCAGAAACACCCCTGACATGAACTCTGCCATGCCCTCTCTTAATGAGTTTCCGCCATGCATTGCAAACTTGGTTGTTCAGGCAAGCATTTGGGGTGGGTTAGAGCATTTTTAGAACTCGATGTTTTAATGCTTAATTTTACCGTTTTTGATTGTTGTATATCACCCAGAGTGGCCGGATGACCGATTAAGAAATTCAATTAAGAAATTTAATACATTAAGAAATTTAATTTAATAAATTAAGACATTTAAGAAATGTCTTATGAAATTTAATTAAGAAATTAAGAAATTTAATAAATAAATAAATAAAAATCCAACTGCATCTGGTAAAATCTTTTCTTCTTCCTGATTGTGCAGATTTGTTTGGGCTTTTCTTAATGGCCAAATATAGCCTCATATAATGTACAATACTCTAAACAATTCCTTGTTTTGAGTCACTGCCGTGTGAGCTACAACATTAACAGACAGCATAACATGGCACTTCCCAAAGTACCAGGGGCATTGATTGATCTCTGAGGGCATGTTCTGGTTCATCGATGGCCAGCCATTATGGCAAGTGTGCAACCAGTCAAGTTCCAAGCCGGAGAGCAAGCCAGGCCCAAAGCCCTAGTTCTGAGGGGCTCCTTCCTCAGAGCCAGGCAAAGAGCCTGCCCATCCACCCTCCGTCCCTCCCTGTGGCTTGTGCTGAGAGGATTCTCAGCCCAAGCTGGAGGGCAGGTGGCTGAGAGCAGCCATCTACCCTCTGTTTTGCTCTGAGGATCCCCTCAGAGCAAAACAGAGGACAGAGAGACCCACCAGCCACCCTCTCACTGTGCCATTTGCCACAGAGGGATAGCAGGACTGGTTGTGCTCTCCAGAGCAGCCACTAATGTCACCAAGCAAGCAGCTGCTTCAGAGAGCCCCACCGGTCCTGCTCTCCCACTGCAGCGACCAAACATAGGGGTAGCCAGAGAAGAGATCTACAAGTCAGGGAGCTGATACTCAGACATGGTTCCAGCAGCTAGTGGCTTCAGCTGAAGGCTTTTCAGCCTGAGCCTTCAGAGCCCCACCCAGAACAGAGCTGCAGACCATTAGTGCCGCCTGAGGAAAGGACTACCCGTGAACAGGCACATCTGCAGCTGGCAGCTGGCTGAGCCTGGACCTTTAGATGCTTGCAGCCCTTAGGGCGAGGTGACCACTCTGGGACCAAGAGGGGCCGAACTGTGTCATGAGGCTCAGGGTCGATGGCTGTCTCCCTGAGGGCCCAGGATTTCATCTGCCTCCAGGTCCCCAGACACAGGCAGCTCTTCTGAGCTGCTTGGCGCATGGGAAGGGAGACTCCAAGTCATTCTCTGAAGACGAGTCCTCCAAAGAGGGCATGTCACTTAGCCCAGCTTGGGGTAACAATTCTTGAAATTAAAAACAAAATCCTGGTGCCTTTGTGTAGCCCTCTGGATCCAAGGGCTGAGCCCAGGTTCTAGGGGTGTATGAAACCTACTTACGTGTCCACTGAAGGAGTCCATGGGGGGGGCGATCTGTCCCTCCCCCTGGAATCCTCCCTGGCCGGCTCCGCTCCGCGGCGAGTCCACAGAGCTGCTGGCTGGGCCCATCCGCAGCCGGTCTTCCAGCTGCTGCCATGCAAATGGCGTCTGGCGTACTGGACACAATTTGTGTCTGCTACGCCGGACGCCATTCGCGTCCACAGCCTGGCTGCAGAACGAAGATGATGGATTTGGACTGGCCACCGCCAGGTAGGGTCTGTCCTGACTGTCCCATTGGAGTCCGTGGCGGATTTCTCCGCCATCCCTAAGTGGAACCCAGGGGTGGAGGCAGGAGGTGAGCTCATTGTCTTTTAGGGAGTCTGCAGGGGGAACCCAGGACAAAAACTGTATTTTCATCTACATGAAAGGCTGGAGACCTATTTTGAATTGGCAGTGGAGAAGCTCATCGTGGGCTTCGTACTAGCAGTAGGCGAAGCCACAGTGCATGCAGGCAGGGCCACCTTCTGCTGGATATGCGCCCCCAACACACTTGTCCCCTTCCACATATTCACACACACATTCACTAATGATTGATTTGATTCCATTTATTTAAAATATGTCTAGGCTGCCTTTCAGGAAAAGAGCCCTCCCAAAGCGGCTTAGAACAATGTTGTTCAGTCGTTCAGTCGTGTCCGACTCTTCGTGACCCCATAGACCATAGCACGCCAGGCCTTCCTGTCCTCCGCTCTCTCCCGGAGCGTGCTCAAGTTCATATTCATTGCATTGGTGATGCTATCCAGCCATCTCATCCTCTGCCGTCCCCTTCTCTTTTTGCCTTCAGTCTTTCCCAGCATCAGGGTCTTTTCCAGAGAGTTTTCGCATTAGGTGGCCAAAATATTTGAGCTTCAGCTTCAGTATCTGTCCTTCCAATGAGCACTCAGGGTTGATTTCCTTTAAGATTGACTGATTTGACCTCCTTGCAGTCCAGGGGACATGGCAAACATTCATAGGAACAGCAAACACCAGCATAAGACAAAACCTACAACACAATGCAGCTACAATCCAGAACTGTCTAATAAAACATAATCAGGGCAAGGCTAGAGTGAACCAGTAGGCCTTCCTAAAAGCCTGCAATGATAGGGCCTGACAGACCTCCAATGCTAATGCATTCCAGAAGTGTGGGGCTACTGCAGAGAAGGCGTCTCTCTCTCTCTCCCTCTGTCTCTCTCTCTCTCTCTCACACACACACACACACACACGCACACACAGATTGAGATTCTAAGGGTGCAATCCTATGCAGATAGGCAGCCGCCTCTGAACTTGGAGGCGACCGCCTATCCAATGCAGGGCAGGAGAAGCACGGAGGGGATCATTCCCTCCACGCTTCTCCTGCCCTGCATTTTTGGCTAGACAATATTGGCTGTCTAGCCGTGGGAGAGCAGAGCAGGGGAGGAGGCTGCCATATGACACATAGGATGTGTCGTATGGGTATTTCTGCCCTCCCCGCCCTGGAACGCCCCCTGGAATGCCCCATTTTGGCCACTCCTCACTCCTCTTGTTAGTGCGGAGCATGAGGTAGCATGGAAGAGGGGGAAGGTCGGTTCTCCGGGAACCAACCTCGGAGTGCAGGCTCCAAGGTCAGTTCCCAGAAAACCAGATATCATATGGCCGTCTAGCCTCTGACTAGCCGCCATGGGATTGCTCCCTAAAAGAACTTACCCAGACATTATGATCAACATCTGTGGCCTTCCTCTGAATGCCTCCTCGGAGGAAGGCTTGGAAGGTGGCAACAAGGGAGAGGACCTTCTCAGTGGTGGCCCTCCAATTATGGAACTATTTCCTTACTGAGGCCCACCTGATGCCAACACTATCTTTAGCACCAGGTTAAGACTGCCCTCTACTCCCAAGCATTTAATGGCATATGATGGGGCATTTATGTTAGCTGCCTTTATTAGGTCAAATGTCTTATCGGAATTGTTTTTAGTCATTTAAATTGCTTTAATTGCTTTGTATGTTAAACATTTCATACTATGTTTTATTATCTATTTTATGGTTTGTAGTTCTTGTAACTGCTCAGAGAGCTTCACCCATTGGGTGGTATAGAAATGAAATTATTGTTGTTGTTGTTGTTATTGTTATTATAGTATTATAATATTATAATATTATAGTAGCTCTTAAAAAGAGCTACTGGGAGTTGGAGGGAGGCCACCAGAGGACACTCCTCTTATAGGAGGAGGCCCACTGATGTAGGAGGGGGGCCCACCAGAAGGCAATTTGCTAAAGGCCCCTCAAACCTGGAGTCAGCTTTGCTACTGGGATCTTGTAGGATAAGGGGACCTAAGAAAGAAATAGGTGATTGTAATGCCATACCAATAAGAGCTAATCACTAAGAGGACAGGCTGACAGATGATTCTGGCTGAAGAGAAAAGGATCAGTGAATCTCTTTCCATCACCCTGTCAAGCTCTTGTGTGCAAATGTTAGTTGACAACTGTACACCTAAAGGAGCTTGGATAAAAGCAGGGAGATCATGAGCAGAAACTTCAAAGGGAGAGCAGGCAAGGAGGGCTTCTGAGGAACTTCCTCATTTCTTCCCTGTCCAAGCTTGTCTGCAGATTACAGAAGAAAGCTATAACAACCTTGAAAGGAGAGGGTGATGTGGGGCATTATGATAAGTAAATCAAATGTTTCCAGTCCCTTTAAAAAAACTCAAAAGATGTGCAAGTGGCATGGGCTTTCATGAATGTCAGTTCCGCATGCCGTGTGAAGTGACGCAGCATCCAGCCTGTGCTTGAAGGGCAAGGGAGGGGGGAGGAGTGCATCTAATAAAAATTAAATTCACCCACTTAGCCACGCTTCAAATCAAGACATGAGCCTGTTCTTCCTCTGGGTGAAGATGTTAAAGAAAATCAAAAGAGCAAAAAAACAAAACCCTAAGACTTTGATCCCATGCACTTTTACTGGAGAGTAAGCCCCATTGAATGCAGTGGGACTTACTTCTGAGTAAATGTGCATAAGAGTGAGTTATACATTTTGGTAGTGCTGTAATTTTAATGTAGCTATAGTCTGGCTTTCCCCAACTTGGTGCCGTCCAGGTGTTGTGGACTTCAAGTCCCATCAGCCCCAGCCAGCATGGCCACTAGTCAGAAATGCTGAGAGTTGTAGTTCAAAACAGCTGGAGGGTATCAGGTTGGAGAAGGCTGGTGCACATGATGTGGAGGTGTCACTATCAGTTTTGGAGAACTTACAAAATGAATATGCTAGTCAGAATAAATTTCTTACAGAGCAATCCTATGCATGTCTACTCAGATGCAAGCACCATTGATATCAGTGGGACTCACTCACAGATAAATGTGTATAGGATTGCACCCTCAATGGACCACAATGTATTCTTGGTTTTATAAATACCAAAAGGAGACAGGTCTTGTGAATTATGGATATTAGAAGCTTCATGCTGAGCTACACATGTAATGGTTAACCAGTGGATAAACAGGTGTGGCTCAAAGAAAGGAGTAGGTAGGTTTCATCAGAAATGTAAGTAAGCATTTAAGAAATGTTGAGCATATCTTGCTAGAGATTCTCTTTCAAAATATGAATGTATATGACAGGCATTTGGACTACACAGTAGATGAGTTGATTTTGTTGCTGTGCTCTGTCTTCACTGTTCAGAGTTGGACTGGGGCTACAGACACAAGCTGGCGGTAATCTGCTGACAGTCTCTAACAAATATGTTGCTGTGATTCTCTCTTTCTCTTTCTTTCTTTCTCTCTCTCTCTCTCTCTCTCTCTCTCCCTCCCCTCTCCCTTTACAGGAATAGCTCCATAACCATTGAAAGAACTTGTGACAAGTAAATTGAAACTATAATGGAGACAATATTGTAGTTGTATGCATTACATAATTGGTACTTGATGTTCTCCAGGGGAGATTTTAAAGCATCCATTAGTCTTCACCTTGCTGAAACAATGGGTTTCTCCCCCCCAGCTGCAACCCCATCCTCCCTGCTGGGAGCCAAATGCTTTTCACATTGAAAGGGAATGTGTAATGGGTTGTGAGTGAGTTAAGTCACTTCATTTGGCACCTGTCTGCTCTTTTGCCTTCCTAGAATATTTCTTATCTTTGTGTACACAGATGAGCCTATATGTCCACACCCACAAAGTCTATGTGCATTGCCACAAGATATTTATATAGTGGGCTAATGACTTGTCAGTCCGCATTTATTTGATCCAATTATATGCTGCTTTAGGAATTTAAGGAATTTACCAAAGCAGTGTAGAATACAAAAAACACAATCAATAAACACAATAAAATACAATATAAATATTAAAACATCAATTTCAGTGCACACACACATATGAGAAACTGGCACCATACTCTGGAAAAAGAAACATTTTTAGCATGCACCTAAAGCTCATGAACATTGGTGGATGGCGCCTTAATTCCAGGAGCAGGTTGTTCCAGAGGGCAGGGGCAACTACATAAAATATTCGTTTTTGAGTGTGTGCCAGAAGAATCCAGGGAGAATGCAGATCCGCCAGAAGGGAATCCCTTAACAACCAAGGGCAGGAGTGCTGGAAAATTTTATTTGGTTCACATTTTTAAGTGAAACTAATTCTCACTTCCTTGACTGTTATCCTTCAAATTCTGCACTTCTTTGAATTTTGCAATGCTGTTCTCAGCACATAAAATGCATACATTAAGGAAAGTTGAACACAAAAATGTGTATGTTAGGGAAAGATACCTATGAAAAATGCTATACTAGGGAAAGATGCATACAAAATGCATATGTTATGGAAAGCTGGGTATGAAAATCAATGCACATTTTCGTGTGTGTGGGTTTTAATCGCAGAGTATCATTGGATGGAATTGAGTTATAACTGAATCCTTGTGAAACAGACCGGATGTAGACTGACTTGTACATCCCTAATTCTCTTCCCCCACCCCTGCCAGTCCCCTCTTGAGTTCCAGAGATAAAGATGGAGCTGTTCCCCTATGAAATTCATCACCTCTTTGGGCATCCCTTTGTGATATTGGAACGCATCCTGCGGTATTGGAACTCATCATGTGCGCAGGGGTGTAGTGGTGGGCGGGTCTCACAGCGACGAAGACCCAGGACTTTTTTAAGAGCCAGATCTCAGCCAGGTCCCTCCCACTCCCAGTCTACCACTGTGGGCCAGGCTCTTCCAGCCGTCTCCTCCCCTTCCTTGCTGCTGAGTGAGGGTGAAGCTTCCATACAGTATCATATTTTGGAAACCTAAAATGTTTGTGTTTGAGTGAGTGAGTGAGTGAGTGAAAATTATTTTAACACCCCTCTCTGCATTTTTTCTCAGATGCCCAAGTGAAATACCATTGCCTTACTGTCAGCTGCACTGTTTTTGGATCCCAGTTGAAGGTTGTAGATCTTACAAGGTTGTGTAATCTTAGAAGGGGACGTGGCTGTGAGGGGACGTGGCTGTGACTGTCATGAAGGGACCCTGCACTTTTGAATTTGACACTACACTACTGCATGTGTGGCTTGCACATAAGTAGGAAGCTCATTTTAGGTTATTTGGATAATAAAATGTTTTATTTTGTATTTGACCTACCTAATCTCTCTCTCCTCTCTTATCCTTAATCTTAACAATACTCCTAAATTTGAACCTGGGGTTTGACTACATATTTTGGATAGCCAAGGATCTGACCCTTACCAGACTGCTCATTCACGCTACACACTTTGCAGTAATTCCAGTGATCACAGAGATGCCAGAAGCATTGTTACAGCTGCAGAAACAGGCACAGAGGTATATCCAATGCACCACCAGTTCAGAGGGGCACATCTCCCTGTCATTGTAGGCACACACTTGCACAAGGATGGTATGGAGAATTGTGGGGGTGACCAAGATCACCTTGTCAACTAGCCCTCTTTCTCTCTCTCTCTCTCTCTCTCTCTTTCCCCCCTCCCCTCCCCTCCCCTCCCACCCAATGTGGGTGTTCGGCTTACTAAAAAAAAATAATTCCACTTCTTTTTCTTAGGTCTTCCCCTTTGTGGGGCAGGCTGTTAGATGAAATGATCAAACCGCCCACTGAAAAGTGCTTTGCTGTTCTGCATCACGAGGAGCTGACAGGTCAGAAAACGCAATAGAAAAGCTGGGGGCTGGAAATGGGGAAATGAAGACCAAAGTGCTTGTAAAATAGAAAACAGCCTCCAGTGAGTCACTCTAGAAGGAGGATTAAAAACAGAACTAATTGTCTGCTTCAAAATAGCACCTTCATCTTATCCCAGAGTCAGCCCAACTTGTCTGAAGGTTTGTCCTCCTCAAATTGATTTTTCTACCCTATTTGTATCCCAGCCTTCCTGAGAGGAGCTCATCGCAGTACATACAGAGTTATCTCATTTCACAGCCAGCCAGAATGGTACCCTGTGCAGGGCTGTACCTACCACAGGGGTCCCCAACCTTTTTGGGTTGGGGGGGGGACTTTTGGAATTTTGAAAGACTGTCATGGGCACTCTTACAAAAATGGCTGCCATGGGGGGGAAGCACTTGCCCATTCGTAAAATGGTTGCCGGGGGGGGGGGGGCACGGCCAGACACAGAAGGCAAACGTGGGACTAAAAGAGAAGTACCTTGTCCAAGAACTTAAGTACAAGGCAGAGGTGGTGAGCTGAACTCCAAAACACAGCACCACTCTTTTGAAGCCAAATAAAGATGGAGCTGGAGCACAGCACTTTGCTTTGCATTATGCCAGCCTCCCAGTTATATATATATATATATATATACACACACACACACACACACACACACATGCATGCAGGCACGTGCGCATACACACATAGTTGTATTTTAACTGCTGGGGGGTGGGGAGAGGTGACTGTAGGCTACTCTGCAGTTTGCCTTTGTGGGAAGGGAGTGCTGTTTGCTGTTCTGCTTCAGGCAGCAAAATGTCTTGGGCCAACCCTGGAGGTAGATTAAGGCTGAGAGAATGTGACTGGCCCGAGGCCGCTATGCGAGTTTCATGGTTTCAAGGATTTTGAACCCAGACCTCTACAGTCCAAGTCCAGCATTCCATTCCAGTCCTCCTCAAACGTTTTTGAATTGGGGACCTTATTTATTCCCCACCCCCTTCCCACTGCTTACAGTAGAAGGGGAAATACCTTCACCGGTGTAACCCTGGGGCCTGAAAGGACGAAGTGGAGGCACTTAGGGCTCAGGAGATCCAAAGCTCCACCTGCCGTGCCCAGCACCAGGGCTGGTGGCAACACTGCCAGTGGCAGATTTATGTCCGCGGAGCATTCTCCGGCCTCCATGACAGAGGCACCTTGAGGGATTAGGATCTGCCCCATCCTAATCCCTCTCAGAGGGTTAAGGTGGCTCCGTATTTTGCTGCGTAATTTTAGATGCCTTTTTGTAAAATCCTAGTAACAGAAGGGAAGACAACAGATAAAGAGAGAATCACTGTAATTTGTAATCTCACTGCCTTTTATTAGTCTTCAGCCTGTTAGGCTAGTTCTTAACTGTAACTGAGGCTAAGGGTAGTATCCAATGTTACATAGAGTAGACCCATTGAAATGAATGGAACCTAATTTGACTAACTTTAGTGAGGCTTAAGTGGATCTAACTCTACATAGGACTAATACTGGATACTACCCCAGGAGTTTTAATGTAAATCTTTTCAAGTCAAGTCAAATTTTATTGAATAAGCCTTCAGACTGTTTCAAACACAATAAGCACACATTAAAAACAAACAGTAAATACATGAATCTTAAAATGTAAAACTAACATAAAAGAATCTATGATTGAAGTAATAAAATATTTAAATGTTTAAAAAATAGGTATGCCTTTTAATGAAAATGAGGTTTTAAGGACCCCTTAAGACTGCACATGGCTTAAAAGCTGTTACATGGCTCATTTAATCAGACCATTTCCCCTTTTCTTTTCCCTTTAAACTGGCTGCCTTAACAGCAAAGAGGGCAACCCTCTGAGTCACAAACTGGTTAGATCTTTGTAAGAGAAAATTCAGCTTGTCCTCAACTGCCAAATTTCTCATACTGCCAAGAAATTGATATAAATAGTGTTCCCTACAACTGGAATATAACTGGCATTCCTGTAAGTAGTGGGCAGGATCTTCTACTTCAGATACATCACATATACAAAGGCTGTCTTGCACTGGAATGCCCCATGTCATCCCATTTTAACTGGTCTTTCTAGCTGAACAGACAGTTGTTCCTCTCCCGACTCAAGGCATACAACGGGCCCATCAACATGAGTGATTGACTCTGATGCTGCTCAGAGACATTCGGATCACATGACACAGCCGCCACTTCACAGCAACAGTGTGGTTTCCTGCCAGAAAACACGCATTTTCGTACAGGTGTTTTGCGCCGGATTTTCTTCTTGCTGCGGCTTCAACATGGTTCATGCAGCGTGTACCCTGATTCCCTGAAATAAATTCAGCTCAGTATGGTGGGTGTACCTAGAGGTGTGTTCGGGTCTTACATCACCGTTGTGGAGTACCCCTTTGCTATTGTTCCCCCTCCCCGCCTCACTCATTCACAGCTGCACGGATGTTAATGCTTTGTTTTCCCCCAAATGAGCCTGTGCTTTGGGATGACTGTTGTTCCTTTGAAATCTCCACTGCTGCCCTGAAAACAGCCTGGTAAACATGTCAACTTGGAAATCATGTAATGTTGGGGGTAACAATAGACGTAGGCGCATGCACTGCAATGGAGAGAACAGCGCTGATAGCGCCCAATAATAGTCTTCAGACACATGTAGGAAGAAAGCCAGACTATGAAGCACATGGTCTTCGATGTCTATATACTAATGCCCAGAGTATGGGAAACAAACAGAACGAACTTGAACTCTTAATACAGGAGGGAAATTATGACTTGATAGGTATAACTGAGACTTGGTGGGATGACTCTCATGACTGGTATACAGCAGTTGAAGGATATAACTTGTTCAAAAAGAACAGGAGGAACAGAAAGGGAGGCGGGGTTGCACTGTATGTGAAAAATACATATCTCTGCACAGAAATACAGGAGGAGGAGCTTGGTAGCCCCATCGAGAGCATCTGGGTTGAAATAAATGGAGCAAAGAATAAAAGGAACCTGGTGGTCGGAGTCTACTACCGGCCACCCAATCAAGGAGAAGCCAAGGATGAAACTTTTGAAAAGCAAATAGCCAATGTTTTAAGGAAGCATGATGTAGTAGTAATGGGGGACTTCAATTTCCCCGATATTTGTTGGGAGACAAATTCTGCAAAACATGGCCCCTCCAGGAAATTCCTGACTTGTGTGGCGGATAACTTCCTCCTACAGAAAGTAGAGGAAGGAACTAGAGGATCGGCTATCCTTGACTTGATCCTAACCAACAGAGATGACTTAGTGGATAAAGTAGCAGTTACAGGAACTCTGGGGGAAAGCGACCATGTTGTACTTGAGTTCTTGGTTCTAAGGGAAGCAAAAGCCGAGTGTACTCAAACGCGTACCCTGGATTTTAGGAAAGCTGATTTTAATAAACTCAGAACAATGATCAGTAAGGTCCCATGGCAAACAATGCTAGCGAGAAAAGGAGTCCAAGATGGGTGGGAACTTTTAAAAAAGGAAATTCTCAAGGCACAATCACAAACAATTCCAACAAGAAGAAAAGGTGGAAGACAACAGAAGAAGCCAATGTGGCTTCACAAAAAGCTTAGGGATGACCTGAAAACAAAAAAGGACACATATAAGAAGTGGAAAGAAGGCCAAGTAACAAAGGAAGAGTACAGGCAGGTAGCACAGAATTGCAGGGATGGCGTCAGGAAGGCTAAAGCGGAGAACGAGGTGAGGTTAGCGAGGGATGCTAAAAACAACAAAAAGGCTTTCTTCAGCTACGTGCATAGTAAAAGGCAGAGGAAAGAAATGGTTGTTCAGCTATTAAATAAGGATGGCAAAATGATAACAGATGACAAAGAAAAGGCAGAGGTGCTCAATTCCTACTTTGGCTCAGTCTTCTCCCAAAAGAGGGTCTATGACCCCCCTGGCAAAGGCGAAGTACAGGCTGAAGGGGCAGGATTGCAGCTTGAGATCGACAGGCATATGGTCAAGGAACACCTCATTACTTTGAATGAGTTCAAATCTCCAGGGCCAGATGAACTGCATCCTAGAGTCATAAAGGAACTGGCAGAAGAACTCTCAGAACCGCTGTCTATTCTCTTTGAGAAATCATGGAGGACCGGGGAAGTGCCAGATGACTGGAGGAGGGCTAACGTTGTCCCTATCTTCAAAAAGGGTAAAAAGGAGGAACCTGGGAACTACAGACCAGTCAGTCTGACATCAATCCCTGGGAAAATTCTGGAGCAGATCATAAAGCAATCCATCTGGAAGCACCTTGACAACAATGCCGTGATTACTCGAAGCCAACATGGATTTGTCAAAAACAAGTCCTGCCAGACAAATCTGATCTCATTTTTTGATCAAGTCACCTCCCTTGTAGACCGTGGGAATGCTGTAGACATCATATACCTCGACTTCAGCAAAGCTTTCGACAAAGTGCCCCATGATATCCTGATGAGCAAACTTGCTCGAAGTGGGCTAGATGAAACAACGATCATGTGGATCCACAGTTGGCTACAGAATAGGACTCAAAGAGTGCTTATCAATGGGACCTTCTCAAGCTGCGGAGAGGTAACGAGTGGGGTACCGCAGGGCTCAGTCCTGGGCCCAGTGCTCTTCAACATTTTTATTAATGACTTGGAGGAGGAGGTGCAGGGAATGCTGATCAAATTTGCAGATGACACAAAATTGGGAGGGATAGCTAATACTTTGGAAGACAGAAACAAAATTCAAAGTGATCTGGATAGACTGGAGTGCTGGGCAGAAAACAACAGAATGGCATTTAATAGGGACAAATGCCAAGTTCTGCACCTAGGAAAAAGAAACCAAATGCACAGTTACAAGATGGGGGATACGTGGCTCAACCACACTACGAGCGAGAAGGATCTTGGAATTGTCGTCGATCACAAGCTGAATATGAGCCAACAATGTGATGTGGCTGCAAAAAAGGCAAATGCTATTTTGGGCTGCATTAATAGAAGCATCGCTTCTAAATGCCGGGAAGTACTAGTTCCCCTCTACTCAGCACTGGTTAGGCCTCATCTGGAGTACTGTGTCCAGTTCTGGGCACCACACTTTAAGAAGGATGCAGACAAGCTGGAGAGGGTTCAAAGGAGGGCAACAAAGATGATCAGGGGACTGGAAACAAAGCCCTATGAAGAGAGACTGAAAGAACTGGGCATGTTTAGCCTTGAGAAGAGAAGACTGAGGGGAGATATGATAGCACTCTTCAAGTACTTGAAAGGTTGTCACAGAGAAGAAGGCCAGGATCTCTTCTTGATCATCCCAGAGTGCAGGACACGGAATAATGGGCTCAAGTTACAGGAAGCCAGATTCCGGCTGAACATCAGGAAAAACTTCCTGAGTGTCAGAGCAATACGGCAATGGAACCAATTACCTGGGGAGGTGGTGGGCTCTCCCACACTGGAGGCCTTCAAGACGAGGCTGGACAGCCATTTGTCAGGGATGCTCTGACTTGGATTCCTGCATTGAGCAGGGGGTTGGACTCGATGGCCTTGTAGGCCCCTTCCAACCCTACTATTCTATGATTCTATGATTCTATGATCATTCCCACTGACTTCCACTGAGGTTCCACTTCACAGCTACAGAAGAGTGGTGGTGGTGGTGGTTGGGGAATAAAAAGAAAACAGCTGGGCTGGGGTGGGGGCAGGGGCATTGCTAGGTTCTTAAAAGATCTGGGGCACAGGCCCATAACACAAATTTGCATATCTAGTATATAATATATATCTTGACTCTAAGCGCACCTCTGTGTGTGTACGTGTGTGTGGTGTGTGCTTGCGTGTGGGTATAGATTGCATACATACATACATACATTAAGAAGACGTGTGCACTGACCCTCCACGCCACCTCAACCTGGACCCAGATTCAGCGTTTTGGAAATCGTCCTGCTTCTGCGCAGGCTAATTTGTAGTCGGACCACTTCAGCTCAGCACCAAACGTGAGTCAAGGTTGAGAAAAATGGGTTTTTATGCTTCCTCTTGACTACCATGGGAAATTAGAAAAAAAAAACTGTAATTTTTTTCTCTTGGTCAGAACTGGATGGTAATTTCAGGCATAGTATCCGCCTAGAAGGGGATTACACCTGCCCAGTGTCAGAAAAATAGGTGCAGGGTTTATTTTTTTATTTTCTTTTAAAGGGAACTGGCAATAACATTTTTATAACTTGGAAGAATTGGATAAAAGTTTCAGGATTCATTGCCCCATTAGAGGAGGTCATGTCTCCAAATTTCAGAATGATAGCCACAAGGGTTTTTGTGCAAGGGTGGCTTTGACGTTTTGAGTTCGCCAAAAGAGGACATACATATCTCCTTATTTTCCATGTGGACCATTGTTCTGAAAATTACAGACAGCCTAGAGGTGTCCCCACGTAAGAAACCAGCAAAGCTTCAGAAGGATATACGTGCATTCAAATTTTGAATTACTAGAATTTATTTACATTGCACCAGTGCTAGCAGCAGGGGAACGTGGGTAGGAAGGTGCTATTGCACTCATGTCCTGCTTGTGGGTTTCCTGTGGGCATCTGGTTGGCCACTGTGTGAACAGAATGCTGGACTAGTCTAGATGGACCTTAGTCTGAGGCAACATGGCTTTTCTTATGTTCCAAAATACAGAGTGCATCTGAGCATATGTAGAATCTTTTCCTTTCACCACTAAGCACTTACATTCTCACCCTACCAATTCTATTCCCCTCCATGCAACCCCCCCATCCTACCATCCTCCAGCAACTCTTCATAAAAACATTTTTATGTAATTCCTCTCTATGCACAAGCTCTCATTGTATCTTCCTCCCCATAACTTCATTTGTGCCAAGACTTCACCAGGATTCAGCCAATGAGTCTGTTTTCAAAACTAGGGCTAAGTTATGGAGAAACTCTGAGCATTTACTAAGTGCCTTTCCCTCACCACTGACTCTAGAGTTCATGCAACCCCCCCCCCCCGGCAAAACATGCATAGCATAGAGCTGAAAGGGAAGTCAATTCATTAGCCGGAACTGGGTAGGTACTGTGTTAAGCTTGCAGTACCATGCTCACAACTCAGGACTTATTTTCGAGTAAACATGCAGAACACAGGGTGCAACCCTCCCTGCAAAAGTAACTTGTGCTGGAATCCTATGAACACGTTTTCTCTCTATGTTCCTTGTATACCATTGTTCTGAAAATTACAGACAGCCTAGAGGTGTCCCCACGTAAGAAACCAGTAAAGTTTCAGAAGGATAGGTGCAGCAGTTCATGTGGAAGGGGAGTTCTCCAATTTGGAGGAGGGAGTGATTTGCTTTCCCTTCCCTTCACCCCCTCCCCAATTAATTTTGGGTAAATTTGTATGAAAATACACAAGTCATTAGAGGTTGCCCCAGGCAATAAACCTGCAAAGTTTCTGAAGGCTATACATGAATGCAAATTTAGAATTACTAGAATTTATTTGCATTTCACCAATGTTAGCAGCAGGGAAACATGGATGAGAAGGTGCTATTGCACTCATGTCCTGCTTGTGGGTTTCCTGTGGGCATCTAGTTAGCCACTGTGTGAACAGAATGCTAGACTAGATGGACCTTGGTCTGATGCAACATGGCTCTTCTTATATTCTTAAATACAGAGTGCCTCTGAGCATATGCAGAATGCTTTTATTTCACAATTGAGCACTTACATTCTCACCCTACCAATTCTATTCCCCTCCATGCAACCATCCCTCCTCATCCTATCATCCTCCAACAACTCTTCATAAAAATAGATGACTTGTTTTGTGTAATTCCTCTCTATGCACAAGCTCTCATTGTATCTTCCTCCCCATAACTTCATTTGCACCAAGATTTCACCAAGATTCAGCCAATGAGTCTGTTTTCAAAACTAGGGCTAAGTTATGGAGAAACTCTGACCATGTACTAAGTGCCTTTCCCTCACCACTGACGCTAGAGTTCATGCAACACCCCTCCCCCCCTTGACAAAACATGCATAGGATAGAGCTGAAAGGGAAGTCAGTTCATTACCCGGAACTGGGCAGGCACTGTGTTAAGCTTGCAGTACCATGCTCACACCCCTTCATGGATCATTGCCTTGTTGTGGCGAAGGGGCTTGTGTAACTCAGTGAAGCCATAAGCTATGACGTGCAGGGCCACCCAAGACGGACAGGTCATGGCGGAGAGTTCTGACAAAATGTGGTCCATTGGAGAAGGAAATGGCAACCCACTCCAGTAATCTTGCCAAGAAAAACCCATGGAACGTATCACAAGGCTAAAAGATATGACCCCGGAAGATGAGCCCCTCAGGTCGGAAGGTGTCCAATATACTACTGGGGAAGAGCAGAGGGTATTTCCAAGTAGCACCAGAAAGAGTGAAGCGGCTGGACCAAAGCCGAAAGGACACTCAGCTGTGGATAGGTCTGGTCTGGTGGTGAAAAGAAAATCCAATGCTGTAAAGAACAATATTGTTTAGGAACCTGGAATGTAACATCAATGAATCAAGGTAAGCTGGAGGTGATCAAACATGAGATGGCAAGATTGAGCATCGACATCTTGGGGATCAGCGAACTAAAATGGACAGGCATGGGTGAATTTAATTCAGGTGACCATTATATCTACTACTGTGGGCCTAAAAGATGATGCTGTTAAAGTGCTGCACTCAATATGCCAACAAATTTGGAACACTCAGCAGTGGCCACAAGACTGGAAAAGGTCTTTACATTCCAATTCCAAAGAAGGGCAATGTCAAAGAGTGTTCAAACTACCGCACAATTGTGCTCATTTCACATGCCAGCAAGGTTATGCTCAAAATCCTACAAGCTAGGCTTCAGCAGCATGTGAACCGAGAACTACCGGAAGTACAAGCAAGGTTTTGAAGAGGCAGAGGAACTAGAGATCAAATCGCCAACATTCGATGGATCATGGAGAAAGCAAGAGAATTCCAGAAAAATGTCTATTTCTGCTTCATTGACTACACTAAAGCCTTTGATTGTGTGGATCACAACAAACTGTGGCAAATTCTTAAAGAGATGGGAGTACCAGACCACCTTACTTGAGAAACCTGTATGAGGGTCAAGAAGCAGCAGTAAGAACCAGACATGGAACAACCGATTGGTTCAAAATTGGGAAAGGAGTACGACAAGGCTGCATATTGTCGCCCTGCTTATTTAACTTATATGCAGAGTACAGCATGAGAAATGCCAGGTTGGATGAATCACAGGTCGGAATTAAGATTGCTGGGAGAATTATCAACAACCTCAGATACGCAGACGAAACCACCCTAATGGCAGAAAGTGAAGAGGATCTAAAGAGCCTCTTGTTGAGGGTGAAAGTGGAGACTGCGAAAGCTGGTTTGAAACTCAGCATTAAAAAACGAAGATCATGGCATCTGGCCCCATCACTTCCTGGCATATAGAAGGGGAAGAAATGGAAGCAGTGACAGATTTTACTTTCTTGGGCTCCAAGATCACTGCAGACGGTGACTGTAGTCATGAAATTAAAAGACGCTTGCTCCTTGGGAGGAAAGCTATGGCAAACCTAGACAGCATAGTAAGAAGCAGAGACATCACCTTGCCGACAAAGGTCCGTATAATCAAAGCTATGGTTTTCCCGGTAGCAATGTATGGCTGTGAGAGCTGGACTATAAGGCTGAGCACCGAAGAATTGATGCTTTCGAACTGTGGTACTGGAAAAGACTCTTACGAGTCTCCTAGACTGCAAGGAGGTCAAATCAGTCAATCCTAAAGGAAATCAACCCTGAGTGCTCATTGGAAGGACAGATACTGAAGCTGAAGCTCAAATATTTTGGCCACCTAATGCGAAGAGAAAACTCCCTGGAAAAGACCCTGATGCTGGGAAAGACTGAAGGCAAAAGGAGAAGGGGATGGCAGAGGATGGGGTGGCTGGATAGCATCACTGATGCAATTAATATGAACTTGAGCACACTCCGGGAGAGAGCGCAGGACAGGAAGGCCTGGCGTGCTATGGTCCATGGGGTCACGAAGAGACGGACACTACTTAACGACTGAACAACAACAACCATGCTCACAACTCAGGACTTATTTCTGAGTAAACATGCAGAACACAGGGTGCAAACCTCCCTGCAAAAGTAACTTGTGCTGGAATCCTATGCACACTTTCCTGAGGGTAAGCCTCATTAAACATAATGGGGCTTCTGAGAAGGCATACATAGAATTTCATAAATTAGCAATATTTATCTCACCTTCACTTAAAAAAAACACTCCTATTTTTATTAAAGCTTTCTGTTCAGAGGAACGTAGGAAGCTGCCATATACTCAGTCAGACCCTGGGTCCATCTAGCACAGTACTGTTGACAGTGACTGGCAGCAGCGGCTCTCCGGGGTTTCAGGCCGGATTCTTTCCTGGCCCTACCTGGAGATGCCAGGGACTGAACCTGGGACCTTCTGCATGCCAAGTGTGTGCTTTACCACTGAGCTACAGCCCTTCCTATTGCTGGATAATGGCAACTGACAAACAAAACAGCCCCGGATTTGTTTCTCTGCAACCATGTGAACCCACTTTTCTCAAAGGCTTGAGTGAGAAGGAGAAAAACCAACCCTCTTGTCTGTTTGTATATAGTCAAATACAGTTCTGAACTTCTCTTGCCCAACAAAGAGAATTCACTTTAAGAATTCCCCAAGATATGCTCTGGGTGGAATAAAGAAGACAAAGAAAGAACAGGACAGGGGAAGGAAGAAGAATGGTGATTGAAGATGCGGGGGGTGGGGGGGTAGAGAGAATTCCTTCAGCCAAGTGGCTCCTTTCAGGGAGGTAGTACTTCAGAGGAATTAGGAGGCTGTGGAGGGTTGGTAAGGATTGCACATACTTAAATTAATGTTACGAGGTGAGGTGGCTGAGGGCTTTTTCTAGCTTTTTAAAAAACTCTAGAACCTATTTAAAAGCCTCAGCAGTTCCTTGATCATAACGCCACATAGTCCTAACCCTCCTTTTGGAATAATAAGAGTTCTACAGCTGTTTAGAAAAAATTAAAGTGGAGGGGGTGAAAGAAGTTTGTGGAGGCTGATTGGATCCTTTGCTGTACTGAAGCTACTAAACTTCTGCAGAATTCACAGATTCAAGTTTAGGGCAGTAAGATGAGATGCTGTGTGAAATCGCAGTATTTCAGATGGAGTTCTTTCTTCCCTTCCTTATCCCTCTTCAAAATTTCACTGCAAGCAAGCTCCCAACAGTGGTCATGTAAGAGCAGAAAAGTAGAGGGAGAGAGGGTTTTTGCACCTAAAAACAAAAAACCCTAAACCAGAGATTAGGGATGGGGACCTCCTAATGGTCACCTTAAACACCTTCTGATTAGGATCTCTAATTCTCAGTATGGCTTGACAGCTTTTATTTTTTGTTTTAGTCTTTGAGAAAATAAAACTTTACACGTGGCTAACACTAAAGCTACCGGACTTAACTGTCTGAAATTTGGCAGGTTCAGTCATCTCCATAGGGGCTGCTAGGTCCCAAAATTCCATGCACTTATGTGGAAGCCCCAAAAATATATAGCTTCTTTACTTTGACAGATTTTCTTGAAAATAGCAAATTTTACCTGTGACTAGCACAAAAGCCACTGGACATAACTTCCTGAAACTTGGTAGGTTCAATAAGCTCTATTGGGGCCACCAGATCCCCAAATTCCATGCACTTATGTGGAAGAACAAAAAAATTATAGCTCTTCGCTTGGACAAATTTTCTTGAAAATTGCCAATTTTACCTGTGGCTAACATGAAAGCCACTAGGCCTAATTATCTGAAATTTGGCAGATTCAGTCAGCTCCATGGGGGCTACCAGGTCTCTAAATGCCATAAATTTATCATACAAACTAAAAAGGTTATGGCCATTTCTGTTTTCCAATGCAAGTCAATGGGAAAATGTTAAAAAATGGCAATTAGGACAGCTCAAATGATCCGGGGCACAGCCCAAAGATCCGGGGCCTGTGCCCAGGTGGGCCTGTAAATAACGACACCCTTGGCTGCGGGGCTGCTGAATCCCCCTCCTCCTTCCAGGTAAGGGCTCTGTAGAGCCTTGCATGCTGCTGCCGCAGGAGAGAAAGGCACTGTGGATCCTCCATTGCGTCACCCACCCTTGGCCCCCATGACCTGCCTTCTCCTGCTGAGCATACTGCTCGAGAGGAAGGTGCATGCAGGTGCAAACACACACACACACACACACACACACACACCCTTGATCTGGGCATTGACTTTCACTGCACTTAAGAGCGGGGCTGAGAGAAGAGTGGGGGAGGGGAGCTTGTTGATGCTGCAAGGCTCCACCTGTCACACAAAAGCGATTCTTTTGGGGGTGATACCCCGCTGCAATTGGCTGTATCTGCTGTGGAAGGAGCAAATCCGATTTCCTGAAAATGTTGTTTAAAACAGAATTGCATTGGAAAGCATCTCCATTTAGGTGGCTCAAGTTCATATTTAAGGGGGCTCAGTTTGCTACCACTGGATCTCACTGAATGAAAAATTCAGTGAGACCCAATGCTAGCAAACTGAGATCTAGACCATCTGACATCATACTACATCCTAGCTCTTCTTCTTCCAAGTACCTCCTTGCAAGCCAGTTTGTGCCACTAAAGAGGCACCTTTTGTATGCTTTTGGTTCATCTCGGTGCTTGCAGGGGAGTTTCTCTTCATTGCCTTTGAATAGCAGCTGTATTACCTCAGAGTTCTTCTAGCAGTTTGTCATGCACTGTGTCTATGTGCTGAGGTGGTGCATGAGGAAACCTGTTGTTTGGGGAAACACCCATAATCAGAAACAAAGGCCATGCTGGGTAAACAGCAATAATACAGTAATAAAATTCTCTGGATTGTGGCCCATGCTAACACTATTAAAAACAAAACAAAGAAGTCAATCTGATGAACATTTTAAAGTAAAAACAGGTATTATACTGTTTGCAAATAAAAAAAATACAAAGAACCAATTTCAAATGACAGAAGAGTAGCTTTAGCAGCAGAATAATGAGCAGTCATGGAAAATAACCACCTGTAAATCTCAAAACAGATTCAATGAAAATAAAACAGATGTCAGGGACAGGCAAAGTGGAACTCAGCAGGGGCAACTGCATGACTCATTTCCCTTCCCTCTGATTTAAAACACTTCGAGTCCACTCTGGACATGATCAAAGGCAAAGCATTTTAAACTCCCATTGATTTCAGTGGGAGAAAATTAAGCAAAACAGATTATGCATGCCTTTCTTTACCTCTTGACACTGTTAATATTTAAAGTGCAATCCTATGTATGCTTAGACAGAAAAAACTCCCTACAACTCCCAGCATTCCCCAGCCAGCACTGCTGGGGAGTTGTAGGACTTTTTTTCTGTCTAAACATGCACAGGATTGCACTCTTATTTGATTAACAACCTCTACCATAGCTTGTGCTTCCACTAGATGATTGTGCAAGTCTAAAGCTACAATCCTTTCCTACGTGTACTTACCTGGAGGTATGCCTCATACAGCACAGTGGGACTTAATTCTGAGAAAACATCCATTTCCAGTTCTAGGAAACAAACTTTGCTCAGGATTACATCCACAATCCTTCTGTCACATGCCGTAACAAGTCAACAGACTGCCGTTCAAGTGTTCATCTTCTGCTTACTCTGCCTTTCTATAACCTATGCTTCTACTTCAAGCAGCAAGATAACAAAGCACCTACTGCAAATCATGTCAGTTTCTCATACATTTTAAAGGACTCATGTCTTAACAGTTTGCCTGTATGAAAAGCACAACAATGTGGGTGCAGGGAAAACCATAAAACCTATAGGTGTATTTGTTAGCATCACATGAATAAAGTTTGCTACATGTATATGTCATAGAAAGTCACAACTGGCTGTATGCAGCTTTCCGGCGTGAATACAACACACCAATGAATGAATGGGTTGTATTTAATGATGTCAGGAATGAATCTGAGCATGTGGAGATGTCTGGCAGCTCAGATTCAGAATGGGAACAGCCAGAATGGAGAGAGGCACCCTCCCTAGCGAGCTCAGATAAAGCAAGACTTTCTTCCCAAGACCCTGACACACAGATGGCCCAGCCTAAACGGCTCACCCCTTCCTCCACCATGAGAACCCAGGTTTCAGAAGAGGAGGAGAGTGAGGGGCATGATTTGAGGGATGCTAGGGTCCATCGCACAGCGAAGTGGGAAAAGTCAGAGGCGGGGATCAGACGTTCCACCAGGTTAGCCACTCGTGGAAGCCAATGTAGGAGGGAGTCACCCTAAGGGAAGGGCATCCCTGCCAAGCAAGTCTGGCCAAGAAGTTCTTGCCCAGACTGCTGGCAACTTCTCTAACTCCCACTTCGTCTCCTCCACTGATATTTGTAGATGTGTGGATTAGCTATTTCATTGCAGTCTGAGAGTTTCCTAGAATCTGCATTTGTGAAGAAGATTGTTGTTGTTGTTCAGTCGTTAAGTTGTGTCCGACTCTTCGCGACCCCATGGACCATAGCACGCCGGGCCTTCCTGTCCTCCACTCTCTTGATTCATTGATCTTACATTCCAGGTTTCTAAACAATATTGTTCTTTACAGCATCGAACTTTCTTTTCACCACCAGACCCATCCACAGCTGAGTGTCCTTTTGGCTTTGGCCCAGCCGCTTCACTCTTTCTGGTGCTACTTGGAAATTCCCTCTGCTCTTCCCCAGTAGTATATTGGACACCTTCCGACCTGAGGGGCTCATCTTCCGGCATCATATCTTTTAGCCTTGTGATACGTTCCATGGGGTTTTCTTGGCAAGAATACTGGAGTGGGTTGCCATTTCCTTCTCCAGTGGGCCACATTTTGTCAGAACTCTCCGCCATGACCGGTTCGTCTTGGGTGGCCCTGCATGGCATAGCTTATGGCTTCACTGAGTTACGTAAGCCCCTTCGCCACAACAAGGCAGTGATCCATGAAGGGGGTGAAGAAGATAGTCATTAACTAATAATCGGCTATTGGGTGGTATAGAAATGAAATAAATAATAATAATAATAATAATAAAGAAGTGTGGCTCGAAGCCTTGTTTCCTGGAGTGTGTTGATTGTGGAGGAAGAAGATGAAGGAACTTGACAAATGATACACTAGGAGAAAAACTACAAGAAGTGGTGTTGTTTAGTGCAGGGGTGCTGAACCTCTTTCAGACCAAGGCCTGAATTCCATTTCAGAGAAGCTCTCAAGGGCTGCATTCCAGTGGTGGGTGGGGCTAAAAGCAAAAGGGGTGGGGCCAAAATGCCAGCATATTTTAGTTGAAGGTGCTTACTGCCAGAAACTAAGGCTTAGGTGTGGCATTTCAGCCTTTTAGAATGGAGAAAAACTGAACAAGCGTGGTTAGGGGAAAGGGTCGGGGCCAGGGGAAGGGGCCACCTGAAGAACTCCAGAGGGCTGGATTGGGACCCCAAACCCCAGATTCGGTCCCTGGGCCTGAGCTTCTGCACCCTTGGCCTAGTGGATGTGCAAGCACTGGCCAAAGAACTACCACGACTAGCCCAAGAAGCACATAATGAAGTCGTAATGCGTTGTGCAATGACATGT
This sequence comes from Heloderma suspectum, assembly GCF_057233095.1. Taxonomy (NCBI): domain Eukaryota; kingdom Metazoa; phylum Chordata; class Lepidosauria; order Squamata; family Helodermatidae; genus Heloderma; species Heloderma suspectum. The sequence goes on along the minus strand of NC_139460.1, from coordinate 37,277,696 downwards.
GAAACCAGAATCAAAGAACTGGATTTGACCCTTGTGCAACATCGAAATCAGGGTTTCCACAAACGGTGGAAGCTTTTAAGCAGAATGGCAGAATGGATACAACCCCATTAATTTTATTGAATAGTCACCATGGCCATTACAAGTTCAACATGAGACATAAAAGATAAAACAGAATGAAAGATGATGTACACCATTTACATAGTATATTTTGATTCATTAAAACAGAACAAAATAAAAAGAATAAGGTTATCATGTGCACAATCAATTCATTTTCAATTTATGTAATTTTCCCCTATCCTTGCTGCCTGAAGAGCAAATTTAGCAACAGCCCTTTAATTTTTTTTTATTTTAATAAAAGAAACCACACACCTAATCAGTTTGCCAATAGGTTTGTCCAGTCAGCCAAAATTTATTGAACAAAGCTTCCCTCTGAACTTCATACAGTTTACAAAACAGTCCAGAATGGGCTTAGGCCGCAACCGTACACCCACTTACCCAGGAGTATCCTGCTGAGTAGACGTGCATGGGATCGCACTGTAAATCTTCCAATTTACAGACTACATAGATGGTTTTCATAGCTAATGTTATTTAGGGCGCAATCCTATGCATATTTTGACAGAAAAAAGTCCTACAACACTCAGCCTGTCTCAGCCAGCATAGCTGGCTGGGGAATGCTGGCTGCTGTAGGACTTTTTCTGTTTCAACATGCATATGATTGCGCCCTTAGTATCTCATAAAGCACCACAGTAGTTATGGGCTGCAGTCTCAAAGATGCAAAAGCACATCTCAACCTATGATTGGGGAGAGATACAAAATACTCAGGCATCCCCACTCACTGAGGTTTTCAAACCATGGGGCAAATGTTAAGTTGCTTAGTACCTGCAATACTAAACCACCACTCATCTTAAGGGAGTTGAAATGGGGCAGATGTGCTCTTCCACAGGGGAAGAGCTCTACCAGTGTAGGGGGTATATCTGCCACAGAGGCCGTCACAATGCCCTCTAAAGGTTCCATGGGCAAAGATCTACCGCTGATAGTGTTTCCGCCAGCAGGCCCAAAATGGGGTGTTCCAGGAGCAGGCTGGAGGCAGCCTTAATTAAATGGATCCAAAGCTCTTCATTCCTCTGACATGCCCCAGGTTCTGCCCTAATTAATTTCCCTCCTACCTGGTTTCAGTTGGGTGGGTGGGTGGGTGGGTGGGGAATTCAGAAAACCAGAGATCTGCCAAGCCTCTTTGCAGAAAAACCTCCCACCACCTTCCACCTTGACTCGTATGAGTTTCCAAAACCTCAAGGTTTTGGAAGTGCTGGATCATTAGCCATTTAGACCCCCTTATCTCTGTCCTCTTACATGACCCACATGCAAAAGTCGTATTTTCTCTATACAGAAGAGCTTTCTATGTAGCAAAAAGCATCATACATTGAACTGAGCTTAATTTCGCTTATTCAGATCTAATTGAAATATAACAGGGCAGTGTTGTTGCTATTTAGTTTAGAATCTTTTACCACCCAAAAAGAGGCATTAAAAACTTGTATATCACAATATTTTAAAATGATTAAAAAAAAAAAGTCAGTAAAAATATTCATGATCAGAATCCAAATGCTAAAAGCTAGAGAGAAAATCACCATGTTCAGAGGCTTTTTCTTCTGAAACATTCTGGCGTCATGCCAGTGTGCTACTTCCCAGAAATAAACTGACCAGAAACCTAACAGCACTTATTAGATGAACTGCCTATGAGGTGCCACAAAGAAGTCTTTGTTTCAATAGTATGCAAGATGTATTTGTTTTTAATTTCAAGCATATCAGTCAAGAGACCATAAAAGGTACAACAGCAGGCAAGCTTAGGAGTGCCTTTTACCAGTTGCCTCTCCGGTAAACAAGCTGCACCCCTTTCACAACAGAGACTTAGCCACGGCCGTCCATACTCAGGAGAGACAAGGCCTTCTTAAATGAACAATGCAAAGAAATCAAGGAAAACAATAGAATGGGAAAGACTAGAGATCTTTTCAAGAAAATCGGAGATCTCAAGGGAATGTTTTGTGCAAAGACGGGCATGATAAAGGACAAAGAAGGCAGGGACACAACAGAAGCAGATGAGATTAAGAAGAGGTGGAAAGAATACACAGAAGAACTATACAGGAAAGATCTTCATGTCCCTTATAGCCATGATAGTGCAGTCACTGAACTTGAGCCAGACATCCTGGAGAGTGAAATCAAGTGGGCCTTAGGAAGCATTAGTAACAACAAAGCTAGCGGAGATGACAGTATTCCAGCGGAGCTATTTAAAATCCTAAAAGATGATGCTATTAAAGTGCTGCACTCAATATGCCAACAAATGTGGAACACTCAACAGTGGCCACAAGACTGGAAATGGTCAGTTTACATTCCAATTCCAAAGAAGGGCAATGCCAAAGAGTGTTCAAACTACCGTACAATTGCACTCATTTCACATGCCTGCAAGGTTATGCTCAAAATCCTACAAGCTAGGCTTCAGCAGCATGTGAACTGAGAACTACCGGAAGTACAAGCAGGGTTTCGAAGAGGCAGAGGAACTAGAGATCAAATTGCCAACATTTGCTGGATCATGGAGAAAACAAGAGAATTCCAGAAAAACGTCTATTTCTGCTTCATTGACTACGCTAAAGCCTTTGATTGTGTAGATCACAACAAACCCTGGCAAATTCTTAAAGAGATGGGAGTATCAGAGCACCTTACCTGTCTCCTGAGAAACCTGTATGAGGGTCAAGAAGCAACAGTAAGAACTGGACATGGAACAACCGATTGGTTCAAAATTGGGAAAGGAGTACGACGAGGCTGTATATTGTCGCCCTGCTTATTTAATTTATATGCAGAGTACATCATGAGAAACGCTGGGTTGGATGAATCACAGGTCGGAATTAAGATTGCTGGGAGAATTATCAACAACCTCAGATACGCAGACGATACCACCCTAATGGCAGAAAGCGAAGAGGATCTAAAGGGTGAAAGGGGAGAGTGCAAAAGCTGGTTTGAAACTCAACATTAACAAAACTAAGATCATGGCATCTGGCCCCATCACTTCCTGGCATATAGAAGGGGAAGAAATGGAAGCTGTTTACTTTCTTGGGCTCCAAGATCACCGCAGATGGTGACTGTAGCCATGAAATTAAAAGACGCTTGCTCCTTGGGAGGAAAGTTATGGCAAACCTAGACAGCATAGTAATTATTATTATTATTATTTAATTTATTAATCGCCCATCTGGCTGGTCACCCAGCCACTCTGGGCGATGTACAACATACAATAAAACAATAAAATTCTACAATAAAAACATTTTCTAAAATACCCTAACCCACCCCAAATGCCTGACAAAGGTTCATAAAATCAAAGCTATGGTTTTCCCAGTAGCCACGTATGGCTGTGAGAGCTGGACTATAAGGAAGGCTGAGCGCCGAAAAATTGATGCTTTTGAACTGTGGTGCTGGTGAAGACTCTTATGAGTCCCCTGGACTGCAAGGAAGTCAAATCAGTCAATCCTAAAGGAAATCAACCCCGAGTGCTCATTGGAAGGACAGATACTGAAGCTGAAGCTCAAATATTTTGGCCACCTAATGCGAAAAGTCACTGGAAAAGACCTTGATGCTGGGAAAGATTGAAGGCAAAAGGAGAAGGGGACGGCAGAGGATGAGATGGCTAGATAGCATCACCGATGCAATGAACATGAACTTGAGCACGCTCCGGGAGAGAGCCGAGGACAGGAAGGCCTGGCGTGCTATGGTCCATGGGGTCACGAAGAGACGGACACGACTTAACGACTGAACAACAAAATCCATACTCCAGTAACCTCTCAGATGGGCTACTGCTCTGTCCTCTCGGCATGGGGCCACCCCTTGAAGATGATTTGGAACCTTTTTGGTGCTGCTGGATTCCTAACTGGAGAAGTCATAAAACATTAGTTATGCAGCAGAGGGAATTTTGGCAGGTGTGGCTCTTCATGTAGGCATGAAAAAAGCTGCGCTGGTTAAAAGCCACTTCTGCACAGTAACAAGTGCACAGCGCTCCTTGTGTCTGGTCGCCCTAAAGGAACAGCTGCTGCCTCCACACGCGCGCTCTGGACGGCGCAGCGGGCCCAGTCCCAACGGCTGCACCACCTGGAGGAAGCACAGAGGCAGCGGCAGCCCCTTGCAGCCATCTCCGCTGCACAAGTCGCTCGCCGGAGTGAGACGCAAGCGCAGGGTGTCGTGTGTGGACGGGCGGCAAGGCCCTGTCCTCGGAGACAGTTTTCTGTACCCACCTATCTGAGATCCTGCCCGGCATTACTTCTGGCCAAGTACTCCCTCCAGGTGGCGCGGTGTGGCGGAGTGGGGCGATGGCAGGGAGGGCATATTTTTCACACCCACACCCCCTGCAATGATGCACTAGGGCAGCCTGCTCTCTTACAGCAGCTTTCCTCAACTGGGCGCCCCCCAGACTGCCGGACGACAACTCCCAGCATCCCCGCCCACTGGCCAGGCTGGCTGGGGAGGATGGGAGTTGCAGTCCGGCACATCTGGAGGGCGCCAGGCTGGAGAAGGCTGGCGCTCGGCTCTCCCAGGGGTGGCTCCCCCAGCCGCTCCTTCCTCGAGCTTTGCCCTCTCGGCGCCCTGCCAGAGGGGCGGCCCTCTCGCCTGCCTGCGTGACGAGCGGCGGACGCCTCGGCGGCGCTCACGCTGCGAAACGAAAGCCCCGGGCCGCCGCCGGAGAGGCGGGCCGGCGCCGATCGCGTGACGGGCCGGCGGAGCAATCGCCGCTCCCCTTGCGGGAGGCTTCCCCCGCGCGAGGAGCCAATGAGCGAGGTCCCTGGCTCGGACCGAGCCGGGCGAGAATTTGCAGCCCACCGAGGACAGCGCGGCGCTTTCCAGAGACCTCCTTCTCCTCCTCCTCCTCCTGCAGTCGGAGCGCGGGGGAATCCGCGGAGCGGGCTGCGCGTCAGGAGGTGAGCGGCGGGGGCGGCGAGGCGGACGGCGGGAGGCACCTGCTGCGGGACGCCGCGCGCCGCGGGCGCGCATTTCGCTGCGCTCGGCGCTGGCGAGCCCGGGGATCGAGGGCGCCTCCTTCGCCCGGCTAAACGCGCGGCGCTGGGCTGGCTCGCGGCCCCGGGGAAACGCATCAAGCCGCGGCGGTCTTTTGCCACCGCTGGCGCGCTCTGGCGCTCCTCCACACAGCCGGGCAGCCTGGGTCGAGCGCCGCCTCGGGCCTCGGGATCAGCCGAGGCATCGTGGCGTCCCTCCAGCCAGCCTCTTGCTGGCTGTCGGCGCGCCGACTGCAGGGCCGCGGGGAAGCCCGGCCGGGACGGTCGGTTAGCAGGCGCCGGGGTCACACGGGGCCAGTCGCACGGTTGCCAGGAATTTTCATTATTATTTATTACATTTCCACACCGCCCAATAGCCAATGCTCTTGCGCGGTTTACGAAGATTAAAAACATTAAAAATACAGTATGCGGAGGTTAAAAGCCATTTACATTTTAAAAAAAGCACGAACAGACAATATGCAGAAGATAACAGATTTCTAAGGTCGCAGTCCTGTGCATGTTTAGACAGAAAACAGCCCTACAATTCATGGCTGGCTGGGGAATGCTGGGAATTGTGGGACTTTTTTCTGTCTAAACATGCATAGGAGTGCACCCTAAAACAACTAGATATATTAGTAGGTAAACGACTGTTGTTGTGCTTGCTGCTGCAGTAGGTTTAATGACCTGTGGCTCAAAAGACAGCCCCCCTCATGCATTTTCTCAGACCTGAAGCAGCCGAGAAGCGGACTCCTTTGTGTGTGTGTCGTTTTTGTGATAACATGGGATGTTTGCCTGTAAGAAGTGGTGAATATTTACTACTTATGCTTCCTGTTTTTCTGGATGAAGTAGTCTGGATCAAGGCGACCAAGTTTTACTTATAGCATCAGATAGTCTTTATCTTTAGGCCTGACTGCGTGTTTGCTGAGGAATCCTGTGCAGTCTTGAGACTCTAGACCATCCTTCCAGAATATGGCACCCTCCAGATGTGTTGGACTACAACACTAATCATCCCCAGCCAACATGGCCATGCTGGCTGCATATGATGGCAGTTCTGGTCCAACACGTCTGGAAGGTGCCAAGCTGGGGAAGGCTGCCCTAGGAGACTGTGAGACAGCCTTCCTTAACCTGGTGCCCTCCAGATGTTTGGGGCTTCAGCTCCCGTCAGCCTCACCACCATAGCCAATGGTCAGGAATGCTGTGAGTTGTAGTCAAAAACATCTGGAGGGCGCCAGGTTGGGAAAGGCTGCTGTAAAACAGCAGGCCTTTTATGACAGAGTCTGTCTTTGGGCATTTGCAGAGTTTCTGTCTTGGAAGGAGCTTTAATCTGCATCCCAAAGCTCGCTTTTTGCATAGTGCACTTTGTGTTGTTAAATAACTGGAGTTTGTACCCTGAAAAAAGCCTTGGACTACAAATCAGACACTGCTGCCACTGGAAGACCATCCCTGGTGACAGTGGTGGGCACACTTCAGCTCTACGGAATCTACTTTTTATTAGAGCCCTGAGATCCACCAACTCAAGCTAGTTGCAAAACACACTCAGAATTTTTTAAAAAAACTCTTCACCTGGGAATAGTTATTAGCCATGATGGATATATGGAGCCTCCATGATCAGAGGCTGTATGCCACCAAATACCACTTGCTGGGGAGCAACAGCAGGGGAGGCCTAATGCCTTATTGATTGTATTATCTATTTATTTAATTTATATCCCAAATTTCCACCAAAAATGGCACTCAGGGCAGCTAACAATAACAAAATAGAGATTACATCGTGGCCTTCATTGCATGATTGTGGATTTCCTGGGGCAACCTTCTTGGCTATTGTGGAAAACAGAATGATGGACTAGATCATCCTTCCCTATTCCCAGCTGGGGATGATGGGAGATATAGTCCAATACACTTGGGGCACTGAGTTGGAGGAGGCAGGTATAAAGCAAACAGCATTCTTAAAGCAAACAGCATTCTTAAATCACCGATGCAATGAATATGAACTTGAGCACGCTCCGGGAGAGAGCGGAGGACAGGAAGGTCTGGCGTGCTATGGTCCATGGGGTCACGAAGAGTTGGACACGACTTAACGACTGAACAACAACAAGCATGGCCTGCATGTAGCTTCCTGGTGGCTTCCAGTGGAGCTGTGGGGACCCCACCCAGAGTTTCCCTTGGTAGCGCTAGCTAGGGAAAACCTTGGATTTCCCTTGCCAGTGCTAGGGCTAGCAAGGGAAAACCTTACCTTATCTCTGATCTCTCTTTACACCAGTGCATCCCTTGCTGTTGTGATATACAAAGGGCCAAACAAAACAGGAAGCGCCCCACAACCCTAAGCAATACAATAGCAAAGCAACTGTGTTGGGCTTACTGGTGATAATAAATATATATAACAAAATCTAATGATAACATTTTTTAATCTGTGTAGTATGCCAAACGTACAGATGTTTGTTCATTCTTTGGCAAACCTTTTACATTCTAGACCATGTCCTAATTGTACTAGACGATTGAGGAATGTCGAAATGCGTTCGGTATTGGTGATGTTTTGGTATGGTTAGTTTTTTTCAGCACAGTAATATTGTATTCTCTTTTATTGTTTAGATGTATGGTTTTAAACTACACAGATAAAAAAACCCTTTATCATTAGATTTTTGGTATATATATTTATTATCACCGGTAAGGCCAAACCAGTGGTTTTGTTGTGATATGCAAAGGATATATTCCCCCCCCCCCCGCCATGAAGGAGTTGCTTCCTGTATTACAGTGTGCTAATTATTACATGTGACCTGCTTCTCTGTTTTTTAAAGCTTTAGATTGTTTAATTATGATGCTTCCAAAGATTAAACAAAACAGAAACTAAAACTTGAAAAGCAGGAAATTGGATAAATTAACCCAGTGGAAATTATTTTAAAAATATTAACTCCAGGTACTAAATCCATTTTAAAATCTAATGTTAGTTTGAGAGCAAACATGGATCAAAATGGCTGATTGGCTTTTGCATCCATTATCAAGGAGTGTCAGTGGACACACGCCTTCTGGTTACAGTGTACAAAGTAATCCTGTGTTGCAGTGTTTCTCATCACTTGATTACTGGTTGTGGAAAGGCAGGGTTGCATACGTTCGTGTGCTTTGAGCAAACTAATGGATTCTTTTCTTCCTGAATCAGAATTTAAAACTACAATTCAAACATGAAGAAAACTTTAGTAGTGGAACCCGTGGTTGCCATATACATGTTTGTTTCTTCTGTGAAATCGCCCGTGGTGCAACAGTACGTGTACAGGAGGCTCTGGGAGGACATCATCAACACCACCTTCATAGATAATGACACCGTTTCTCATTGTGAACTAAACCAAAGCAGTCCAGCTTACTTGAAGCAAAAGGTAAGGCCTGATTGCTCATCAGGTGCAACCAGACAAAGTTAAGCATTCTTACGAGCACTATGCTCTATATGTATACTCAGAAGTAAGTCCCATTTAGTTCAGTGGGGCTTTTTTGCTGGTAAGTAGGATTCTATACCCCACTTACCTGGGAGTAAGCCCCATTGAATTCAATGGGACTTACTTTTGAGTAGACATCTGTAGGATTGTTCTGTTCATCTCCTAGAGCAGTGGTGGGCAGAAGGTAGTTCAGGATCTTCTGATGGATTTCTGGGTGATTTGCAGTGGATTGGGAAGGATTCCTCACTCTGACTTGTTTAACAATAGTAACCACAAACACAAAGGAAATATGTATCCCAACTGCTCAGAACATGACAAACACTGAATTGGGATGCACCACAAATTAGTGCAGTTAAAAACTCTAAAGAATTTTTTTTAAAGAATTTTTATACTAATTTTTTATATAAAAACACAGATTAAAATAATCAGTACAGCCACAATATGGAATATAAAATGACCAAATGCATTTCTACACAGGTCTTCCTCAGTGATCAAACTACAAAGATTTTTATGCACATAATAAAACAAATACTTAACAGAAACAAATAAACCTGTGAATATAAATAAAAAAGTTGGTTAGGAAGATAAATAAATAAATAAAAATAGATAAGGTTACCAAATGGAATGAGTATTTTTATTCAGCAAGAACTTACCCGTTGGTTTATAACTGGTTCTTATCAGAACCAAAATACTAAAGCAATAATAAAGCTAAAAACGCTCTCCTACAATGGATCTCTCAAAACTTCAAGGCTAGGAGGTTCCTAAACAAAAAATACCAGCATATAATTAAAGGATTGCAAGTCTCCAAATCATAATTTTAAGGAAAACATAAAATAAAAAGTGTGGGTCCTTTTCATTAGTATTTGCCTCACTGGGAAATACTTTGTCAACCCAGTAAATAATGTGAAATATTTCCATAGGTGTTTTTTTAACTGTAACACTAAAGCAGTTATATATATTATTATATGCCTGTGTGACAAAATCTATGTTGGCGTGACCACAAGAGCCATCAAGATGAGAATTTGTGAACACAAGAGTTGTATAAGGAATCAGAGATACAGATACAGGCTCGAATTGTTCAACGTTTCCTAGAACCGGGACATAATGAAAAGGACCTGAAATTTTGCTGCATTGAACAAATTCAGGAGCAAGGACCTCAACTGCATAGGAGATTACTGCAGTGTCTTGTTTAACAATAGTAACAACAAAATGACTTTCAGCACTTGGATAGCTCCATTAGGGTTCTGGATAACCTGGAGCAGATTCACCACCCCATTGACATCAGAGCCACCAGCCTCCACTGGCCTGAAGTTTGCTCACTCCTATCCTAGATCTCACTGCAAGAGAATTAAATATGCACTTTATGTTCCACTGACTTCAGTGGGAAGATTAAAAATGTACAACTTTGCACTGTAAGTAAGCATTGCAAGGAACTCGTGTACATGAGTGGATAGCCAAGTATATACAAGATTTTTTTAAAAGCTGGGAGTCAGCCACAAAATAATCCTCTACCTGAAAGGTCAAGTGCCTGCCGGAATGAATAAGTCTTAGCTAGGTGGTGCAAAGCAAGGAGAGAGGCAGAGAAGTCAAACAGAACTCCTGAGGTTGGGAATGCTTCAGTCCAGGCACAGCGATAGAGAAGGTCGTGACCCACATCCCAACCAGTTGAGTCTCAGGCACTGTCGAGACATGAAGAAGAGTCTTTCCAGCGGATTTTAGGAAGCAGACAGACTGGTATGGGAGGAGACAGTCCCTGAGGTATCCTGGGCCCAAGCCATTGAGAAACTTCAAGGTAAACACCACTACTTTGAATTGTGCCTGGAAATGAACCGTCAGCCAATGCAACTTTTGTAAGGTAAGGTAGAATATGCTTCTGTGGGTGAACTAACATCCTTTCTGTCACATTCTGGACTTTGTACCACATTTCTGGTGACTCCTCAAAGGTAGCCCCATTAGAGCACATTGCAATAATCCAAGGGTGCCAAACTGGGGGCGGGGGACACACACATTCCATACCCAACCATTTCCTCTGCAAGCTGGATGATGTCAATAATTCTTTAATTATGGGACTTCTGATCAGTGCTTTCTAGGGTGCTCTGCTCCTGATTTCAGTCCTTATTTAAATCAAGGAGTTCTTCATTTCTCTGTTTGAATTTGTATTCCAAGGTTTATTTATTTTTTGCTGCACCATCATGCTCTAGAGTGGACAGCCATCTGTCAGGGATGCTCTGACTTGGATTCCTGCATTGAGCAGGGGGTTGGACTTGATGGTCTTGTAGGCCCCTTCCAACCCTACTATTCTATTATTTTTTTTCAGATTAAGACTCACGGGCCAGATCTTTGGCTGGTGTAAAACTGGCAAAGCTTCATTGGTGTTGGTGTAGCTAAGCTGCTCTATAAACCACCCAAATATCCTGCACAGAATTTTAAAGCTGCTTCTCATTTACTTTCTTATGTATTCGAGTTAGTAATGGAGTTTTATGATGAATGCTAAACATGGCATATGTTTCAGAGCCTCAACCTCATTATCTAGCCTTGTCTTTGAGCAGCATATATAGCAGGGGTGCAGAACGTCTTTTAGCCTGAGGGCCGAATTCCATTTTGGAGAACTTTTGGGGGCTGCATTCCAGTGTTGGTGGGGGTGTAGGCAAAAGGTGTGGGGCCCACAATTCCACCATATTTTAGCTTAGAGCTCTTCCTGCCAGTAACTAAGCCTTAGGAGAGGCATTTCAACCTTTCATAATGGGGAAGAAACCGCACAAAAGCCAGGAAACCACCAATTCATCAGTGGTTGGGGAAAGGGGTTGGGGAAAGGGGCTATGGAACGGGGCGTGGCCATTTGGGGAACCCTGGAGGGTCTGATTGGAACCCCAGGTGGGCCAGATTTGGCCCCCAGGCCTGAGGTTCTACACCTCTGATATACAGCATGTAAAAACCTGGTTGTGTGTAATCCAGAGTCCCACTGATTTCTATAATTATCTGCATTCAAGGGTGCTTGCAGGTGAGGCTTTTATTGTGCTATTGCCCTGCCTCATTCATGTAATTTTGCAGGGGCCTCCAGACATCATTGTCCTTTATTTGTAACTGTGAAGGAAGGATCCTGCCGGGGCTGGCCCCAACCTCCCTGTGAGGGAGGACCACTCAGGACCCGATCCTGGGATCCCCTTCCCCAAAACAGGACTAGCCAAACCTGGCCTTTCAGTCCCCCAAAATATTCAGGAGCCACCCTCTTCAGCCAAGAGACACTAAAATTATCACTGAGGTTATGCAGAGAGCTCACACCAGCTCAAGGTTGGATAAAGGTTTATTAAGATCAAAATAAAGGGGCAGAGGGAAAGGGAAGAATGGAAGTAACAAGTTACACAAGAGGGTACAAAGCCAAATCACTTAACTGTAAATGGAGAGCTTCATGAACACACACCCAAGCAAAATAATAAATCTACCTGGCCTATCTTTACTAGGGATGTCAGAGAGTTCCACCACAGACTCCAGTGGGGCCAGATTCTTTAGAATCCAGCCCCCCAGAATCTGTGGCGGAACAGCCCCCTGCCCCCCTGTGGAATCCCCCCGGGATGGAGCTTACCTGAGGCGGTGGCGGCGGCTCCGGCTGGTCTCCCAGCTGGCCGCTGCCGGGTTTCTGCCAGGCTGCTGCGGACGCAAATGGCGGCCATCGTAGTGGCTGCCATTTGCGTGCTTGCAGACAGCCGTGATAGGCCATTTGCATGGCTGCCTTTACCGTGATAGGCTACGTAAATTGTTGAAGAGCAGGGGCGCAAATGATGTAGCGGCCGCCATTTGCGTCCCTGCTTTAGCCATGATAGGCTACGTGAATATTTACTAGGGATGTACGAAACACTTACCTGGTTTCGTCCAGGGACATCCACGGTGGGGGGGAGGCGCTCTGTCCCTCCCGCCGAAATCCTCCCTGGCCGGCTCCGTGGTGACTCTGCGGAGCCGCTGGCTGGGGCCGCCTGCAGCTGGACATCCGGCCACTGCTGGGCTGTGCAGGGACGCAAATAGCGGCCGCCATTTGCGTTCCTGCCTGTTGCCATGATAGGCTACGTAAATACTTACATAGCCTATCACGGCCATTTGTGGGAAGGCGAATGGCGGTCGCAGACACAGCAGCCATTTGCAGAGCACCGGACAGCCGCAAACAGGTAGGCTCCGTTCTGGGCCCATTTCGGGGGGTGGCAGGGGGGGTTGCTTCGTTCCGCCACAGATTCCGGGGGGCTGAATGCACTGGAATTCGGTCTCCCTGGAATCCGTGGCGGAATTCTCCAACATCCCTAATATTTACGTAGCCTATCACAGGCTACCATAGGGACGCAAGTGGCATCCCCTATGCAGGACACCATTTGTGTCCGCACCAGCCCGGCAGCGGCTGGAGGCCCTGCTGCGGATTGGCCCAGCCAGCGGCTCCACAGCATGGCTGTGGAGCGGAGCCAGCCAGGCAGGATTCCGGGGGGGAGGACCAGATCGCCTCCCCCTCCCCCCAGCGGATGCCCCAATCGGAACCAGGTAAGGGATTCGTACATCCCTAATCTTTACATACCTAAGTATGGATCTCCCCAGATAGCAACCAGCTGTCTGCAGTTCCAAGACCACCAGGATGAGGGGAGGCCTCATGCCTCGCCCTCAGCCCTCTTTTAAAGCCCAGCCCTGGCAACCCAGGGCAGATTTTCCTTCAGCCAATCACTGGCTCAGGCCCTGGGTGGGCTGCCCTTGCCTCCAAGAGGCTGGAACTCCCCACCAACTCCAGCTGTTCCCATTTCCCAATCAGCAGGGACTGCGCCCGGCCTTGAGCAAAGGGGCTGAGGAGCCTCTAGATAACACGCAATCCCAGATGGTTACATCTGATGTGATCGCCTGACCTGATCTTCTGGAGAAAAACAGGCCGTCGTTCTTGACAGTAAGCCTCCCATGTTTTCCCATCATTCTTCCATCTTGTTCTTGCCAGGAAAAAAAAATCCTTTAAGGGGGGGAAAGATGGAATAGCGGCCCAGTGCCTTTTGGCTGTTAGCGCTAGACGCCCTCCGCTTCCAAACATAACTCATTGTTCTTCCTCTCGCTTGTACACAGAATTGAGCGGCTAGGTCACTTTGTAGATTCTCAACTCTGTTTGTCTGATGTTGGACGCCTTGTCTCTCTCACCGTCACCACACACGCAAACATTGCCACGGTATGATCTTTGCCCAGAGGCCATACTGTGCGAAGTAAGTTGGCCAATAGAGGAAAAAAAGTACTAAAATACATACTGCGTAGATAACCGTAGATCTTTGTTCCTTTCCTTGTGTACTCAGCCGCTTCTTCAATGTTCTCAGATCATCATTTTTTGTAGCCTTCTTCACCTTTTCCTCTCTTTGGCACAGATCTTCTCAGCTGCAGTTGGGTTAAATGTACGTGCCTTACTAGCACTGTCTGTAAGTCAAGACTGGAGCTGAGCAGTAGAGCACCTGCTTTGCATGCAAAGGTCCCATGTTTGTTCCCTTGCGTCTCCGTGTAGGGTTGGGGAAAGGCACCTGGCAGAGCCCCTGCCAGTCAGTGCTGACAATAGTGTGGACACTGCACGAAGCAACCCTGCTGGTGCAGGGAAGAGCAGCTGCTGTTCCTGGTGCCGGCAGGGGCTCCTGACACCCCCATCCTTGCAGTTATCTCCAATCTCAGTTCGGAAATAACAGCAGCGATTCCCTCCAGGGGGGATTCTTCCAAGGGTAGGACCTTGGAAGCTTGGAGGAGCCGCAGCAGTTCTACAGGCTAGATTGAGGGGCCTGTCGGTAGCTGGGAGTGATGTACCCCTGAGCTAGCTGGACCAGTGACTCAGTATAATGCAGCTTCCTGAGCGCTTAGTCTGAGTCTGGAGCAGTGTGTTAGCTAGAGAAATACTTCTGTATTTCAGTTGCTCTGGCATTGTGACTGAATTGCTTAGGGAGTGCACAGTCTGGGTCTTTCTCAGCGATGGTGAGCACTCTAGTTTTTTGTTTCAAAGGGAAGGCACATTTTCTTGGGGTTTAAAAACAGTTTGGCCAGTTAAAATCAGCAGTAGAACATCATAGAGGGCTTAACCATAAGTGGTGCCCCTTATTTTAGACCACGGGTTCTTAAGTATCACTGTCTTTTGAAATCTTGGAGTTCTGCCATGTTCCGAGCTGGTGTGTGCGCGCAAACCCACATACATAGGCACATGCTCAGACACTTTGCTATTCTTCTTGAATGATCATCATCATTGTTCAATGACAAATACAATGATTCTTTAACACATTAGCCATGTTCTTTTAAAAATGCACCTTCCATTCCTTAGTTATTTGGCACAGTTCATTTATTATGTTTTTATCCTCCCTTCCTCAAGAAACTCAGAGTGGTGTACAAAGTTCCCTCTTTATCCTCACCACTTTGTTGTTGGGAATATTGCAACCTCATCTGCAGGTTACAGGAAGAGGGCTGTGTTGCGGTTAGCTAATTAATGCATGGGCATTAAGGAAGGCAGAGAATTCTGCCATGGACTCCATTCTTTTGAATCCAGCCTCCGGAGTCCACCTACCTCTGCCTCCCGCCGGACCCACGCGGAGCCGGATCCTCCTCACCAGCCGGCTCCGTACAGCAAGCGATACAGCTGCTGTTGCCGTGCCGTATCGCTGAGCGCTCACTACGCCATTTGCATCCTTGTTTTTTCATGCAATATGCTGAGAGAAAGTGACTGGGCTAGGGTTGCCCAGTGAGCTGAGGTCGGCTCCAGAGTTGCGTGGGCACAAGGTGCCTCTGCCCAATTTTGACTGATTCCCTCTTCCCACTGCAACCCCACACCACTTCTCAAGCCTTTCCTGGGGGTGGCCTTTCTGGGGGCACCAGAGGCTGCAGTGGGGAGGAAGCGGAAGAAGGCTCCGTCTGGATCCAACTTCTAGTTAGGAATGTTTTGTTTTAATGCTTGATCATCGCTTCGGTCGTGTATGGCATCTGAGCTTTTCCTCTATTTTTAAAAGAGGAATGCATACATCACCCTGGAGCCCTATAGAATTTTATTTGCTCCCCAAACTAGCTAGCCATTCATCTTATTATACTCGTTTCTGCACAGGTGGTTTATCATTGCTTTCTGCGAGACTTTGGCTTTGCGCCTTTATACCCTTTTGTCTGCAGTTTCTTTTGCCTCCTTTTATATCACAGACAGTTCTCTGTGGGAACGATTGCTGATCTTTGCTTTCTTTCCTCCCTCTTCTCTTTGTCCCCAGTCTCATTGTTCCCTTGAGCATCACTGTGTGGTCCATGCCATGACTTCATGTTTTCTACTTTCTTTCGGACTGTAGGAAAGCTGCAGAAACCCCATCTCATTGGTGGGGTCAGTATCTTCCCATGTGAGGAAAGGTTACAACATTTGGGGCTGTTTAGCTTAGAAAAAGGGGAGACATGATGGAGGTGTACAAAATTATGCATGGTGTGGAAAATGTGGATAGGATAGAAAGAAGAACTTCTCACTCATAATACTAGAACCTAGGGCCATCACATTAAACTGAATGATGGAAGATTCAGGACAGGTAAAAGGAAGTACAGGGGTCTGTATTGGGACCAGTGCTTTTCAGTTTGTTCATAAATGATCTGGAATTAGGAGTGAGCAGTGAAGTGGCCGAGTTTGCTGATGACACTAAATTATTTAGGGTGATTAAAACAAAAATGAATTGTGAGGAGCTTCAAAAGGACCTCTCCAAACTGGGAGAATGGGCATCTAAATGGCAAAAACAGTTCAGTGTAAGCAAATGTAAAGTGATGCACGTTGGGGCAAAGAATCCCCACTTCCAAGTATAACCTGATGGGAACTGAGCTAGCAGTGACCGACCAAGAAAGAGATCTTGGGGTTGTGGTGGACAGCTCAGTGAAAATGTCGACCTGGTGTGTGGCTGCTGTACAAAAAGGCAAGCACCATGTTAGGCATAATTAGGAAAGGAATTGGGGATAAAACTGCCAATATCAGACTGCCCTTATACAAATCTATGGTGTGGCCACACTTGGAATGCTGTGTCCAGTTCTGGTCACAACATCTCAAAAAAGATTTTGTAGATCTGGAAAAAGTGCAGAAAAGGGCAACTAAAATTATCAAGGGGTTGGAGCAACTCCCTTATGAGGGAAAGTTACCACAGCTGGGATTGTTTAGCTTGGAAAAAAGGCAAGTAAGGGGAGACATGATAGAGGTGTACAAAATTATGCACGGTGTGGAGAATGTGGGTAGAGAGACATTTTTCTCCCTCTCAAACTACTAGAACCTGGGGTCATCCCATGAAGCTGATTGGTGGGAGATTCAGGACAGATACAAATGCTTGTGCCACAATAAATCTATTAAGTCTTTACGGTGCCACAAGGCTCTTTGTTGCGTGGGGACTTGTTCTAACAGGGCCATCCGTTCGGAATTGGTCATGGTGTATTTGTATGCTGTCTTCTACATGCAAGAAGACCCGTAGCTGCATGGGGGGCGGGGGCAGGCATGTGTATGTTACATGAAAGAGAAATCCAGTTGTTGAAGTGAGAAAGGGGAGGCAAATCATTATACGGAAATAGATCAGGGGTAAGCAGCAGGCTACCCACCAAGGTGGTGTACCCCTCCCACTTAAAAAACAACATACATTTACTTACTGGAAGCTGGGATTGCTGTGAAATAGGCCTCTGTTGGTGCTGAAAACTGTGGGTTCAAAGGAATTGTTTACTGTGTTGGGGCTCAGACCCCAGTTCTGCCTTGTGCTCAGTCATTTGGACATGTTACTTGTCCTTTGTGACTAGCTGCGCCTCCCACAGCAGCCATTTTGTGGTGGTGCCTATGAGTTTTTAAATTATCAGATACACCCACAGCCCAACAAGGTTGCCTACCCTTGAACTAGATTTATTGACTGACTGGATTTCCCCTTTATCTGTTTCTTTTTCTCTTCCAGGAAGTCCAAGAAAAAGCCTCTCTTTTTACTATGAAAATGGAGTTAAGTTCAGCTGCTTTGAGCATTTTGATGGCCTTTGTTCTTGTGGCAAATGGGGACCGCTGCGGACGCAAAATATCACTAGCTCTTCCTCTGGTGGGGAGTCTTATAGGCAGCAGCTTCCTGAGTGTTATGGCCTATTTCTCCCTGCCCCTCCCTCTGCTCTTTGCATGTTCCTTTGTTACGGGGCTGTTTGGGGGCATGGCAACTTTCCTTGGAGGTGCCTTTTCCTTCGTGGTTGATCTCTGTCAAAATCAGAAACAGAAGACTATCCGAATAGCCGTGGTTGACTTGATCTTTGGATTTATGGCTGGATTGGGAGGACTGGCTTCGGGCTACATTTTAGAAGAAATAGGCTTCACATGGACATTTGTTGCTGTTTCACTGCTTCAGATGGTCAACGTTTTCTACGTTACATGTTGCCTGGGTGAGACGGTGCAGGTCTCCGAATGCCAGCCACAGTCCCTGAGAGAAGGCCTTAAGGAAACCTTTTCTGGAGTATATCTCCTCTTTAAATTGTCGTCCTGCAGGAAGCGGGCCACAATCATCCTGTTGCTTTGTACGTTCATGACTTACTTGTTCACGATGTTTGGCGGGACTGGTCTTTACACCCTCTATGAACTGAATGCTCCCCTCTGCTGGAATGCAGTCTATATTGGATATGGCTCAGCTGTCTCCACTTCAGTCTCTCTGACCAGCTTTCTGGGACTACTTATATTTTCTCCATGCCTGGGAGAGATTTACCTCGTTTACACTGGGATCTTCTCTTATGTGGGAGGAGCGGTCATGGCTGCCTTTGCCAACACTACATTGCTGATGTTTTTAGGTAAGTTCCTTGCTGGACCAATGAAATCCAGAAACTATTCATTTATTTATTACTTGTTTAAACTATTTGTATACTGTGTGATACCCTTAAGTTCTCTACATAAAAATACATAAAATACAATATAAAAACAAATGTAAAAGCACTATAAAATAAATACATTAAAAACGTTACCAAAACAATAGAATAAAAAAAAGGTAAAGATGTCCCCAACCAGTCGTGTCCGACTCTAGGGTGCGGTGCTTATCCCCGTTTCTAAGCCGAAGAGCCAGCGCTGTCCGAAGACGCTTCCGTGGTCATGTGGCCGGCATGACTAAACACCGAGGTGCATGGAACGCTGTCACCTTTCCCGCCGAGGCAGTACCTATTTATCTACTTGCAATTGCTTGCTTTCGAACAGCTAGGTTGGCAGGAGCTGGGACTGAAGATGGGAGCTCACTCTGTCACGCGGCACTCAGGTCTCGAACTGCTGTCCTGCTGACCTTCTGGTCTGCAGTTCAGCGTCTTAACCACTAAGCCACCGTGGCCCCAAAACAGTAGAATAGAGCAGTACAATTACAAATCGGGGAAACTCTGGGTAAAATCCAACATAAGTCCTACTTAGATCAGACTCATAGAAATGAATGGGACAAGTCAGTCCTGACTAACTTATGCGCCATTCATTTGAGTGGGTCTACTCTAAGTAGGGCTTATGTTGGATTTTACCCTCTAATTAGGATGAAAATACTAATTATGTGGATGATTTAGAAACAGGTGATGCTCGCTGCCATAGCTAGCAAATTCTGTGTCCAGTAGAAGATCCCAGTTCTGGGCCCCTTGGAACAAAGGACATAGGAAGCTGCCTTATACCAGGTCAGATGATTTGTCCATCTAGCCAGTATTATTTCCTTTAACCATGGCTCTCCAGGGCTCAGGCAGATTTCTGTCCCAGCCTTCCCCCAACCTGGTGCCTCTTCCAGATGATGTATTTATTTATTATTTATTTGTTACATTTATATCCCAACTTTTCCTCTTGCAAGGAACCCAAGGCAGCATACATGATCCTCCTTCTTTCCATTTTATCCGCACAACAACCCTCAAGGGTAGGTTGGGCTGAGAGTCAGTGACCGGCCCAAAGTCACCCAGTGAGCTCCACAGATGAGTGGGGACTAGAACCCGGATCTCCCGAGTCCCAGTCCAACACTCTAACCACTGGCTGCTATGTTTTGTACTACAGCTCCCAATCTTCCTTGCCATTGGCCATGCTAGCTAGGGCTGATGGGAGTTGAAGTCCAAAACATCTGGAAGGCACCAAGTTGGGAAAGGCTGGTCCATCTTACCACCTGCTACCTGATCCTTTTAACTGAGATGCCAGGGATTGAACCTGGGACCTTCTATTTCATTTATTTGTTTGTTGGAAGTATTTTTATGCTGCTCCCAGAAAGGTTTACATATAATCAATTAAACAAGACAATCCCTGCATGCAGGCTTACAATCTAAAAAAGATACAACACACAAGGAAAAAGGAATGGGGAGGGAAGAGGAAAAAATGGAAGTCTGTCAGCAGGGCTGGTGGAATGGCTTGCTCCCCCATTTCATCTCCCTCAGCACAGCTTGGTGGAATGGCTGGTGGTGGTGACAATTAGGGGTGGAGGAACCTTCATGAGGGAGGCCTTTCAGCAGGGCTGGTGGAATTGCTCTCTATATGCAAAGCGTGCAGGGGAGGCTGGTGGATCTGATTCTGGTGGGATGGAATTACCATTCTGGGTTTTAGATACAACCAGCCAGAAGTCTAAAGGAACTATCCAAGGTGCTGGATCCATTTTAGGAATAGGGTCCAGCACCTAGGATAGTTCTTTTAGACTTCTGGCTGGTTGTAACTGAAACCCAGAATGTAATCTACCCACTGAAATTGGATCCACCAGTTTCCCCTAAAGGCATGGGTTTTACCCCGGAGCTACTCCTTGCTGATCTCCCCTCCCCTCTTCAGAATCAGTACCAGTGCAAGTCAAGAATAGTTATGGTCTTTTTAGTACTACTCCTGATGAAATTGCAATTTATTTATTTATTTATTAATTATCCCACCTTTCCCTCCATTAGGCTTCTTAATAGCAACACAGAACAATAAAAACATATGCAAGCATAGTCATCCACAGTAGAAACAAGCACCTGAACAGCACAACTAGCAAGGGCAATAACATCATTATCCCAAATGTAGGGATGTACGAAAGTGACTTACCTTTCGCGGATTATGTTGATGGTGGGGGGGGAGGCGTTCCGTCCCTCCCCCCGGAATCCTGGCCGGGGGGGCGAGGCGCTCCGTTCCTCCCCCCGGAATCCTCGAACGGCCAGCTGTGCTCTGTGGCAGCTCCGCGGAGCAGCTGGCCAGGCCCGGCCAGGCCAGAGCCGTCTACAGCCGGATTTCTGGCCGCGGAGGGCCCTGGGTAAAACAAAAACAAAACACAACCGCGTACGCAAATGGCGGCGGCTATGGCCGCTGCCATTTGCGTGCCTTCTTTTTGGCTGTCTTAATCTACGTAAATATTTACGTAGACTATGACGGCAAAAATCAAGGGGAACGCAAATAGCGTAGCAGGCGGTATTTGCATCCCTTTTTCATTCACCGTTTTAGCCTACGTAAATCTTTACGTAAGCTAAAATGGCAAATCAAAAGGGGACGTAAATAGCGCCCGCTACGCTATTTGCGTTCCCCTTGATTTTCGCCGTCATAGTCTACGTAAATATTTACGTAGATTAAGACGGTAAAAAGAAGGAACGCAAATGGCGGCAGCCATAGCCACCGCCATTTGCGTATGCATTTTTTTTTTTTTAAACCCACCCCCAACCATGATAGGCTACGTAAAGATTTACGTAGCCTATCACGTCTTTTTTTTCTTTTTTTTAAAACCTAGCCATGATAGGCTACGTAAATCTTTACGTAGACTATCATGTCTTTTTCTTTTTTTTTTCACAAGCCTGGAAATGGCGGCGGTGGCAGCCGGTCAGAAGACCGGCTGCTGCCGCCGCCCGGAAGATCCGCCCCAGGTAAGTCTCGTCCCGGGGGGGATCCGCGGGGGGGCGGGGGGGTAGGCCGTTCCGCCACAGATTTCGGGGGGCCGAACGCACTGGCATTCAGCCTCACCGAGATCTGTGGCGGAATTCTCTGACATCCCTACCCAAATGTCCTTTTGAAATAAGAGTGTTTTAACTTGCCATCTGAATGCTGGCAGTGAGGAGGACAAGTGATTCCTCTCCCTTGGAACAGCATTCCGCAAACTGGGTGCCCCTATCAGAAAGGCCCTACTTCGCGTAGCCACTCCTTACAATTCAGATGGCAAAGGGACACAGAGCAGGGTCTCTTCACTGAGAGAGGAGCTATTCTCACTTCTGCTGCTCAGGAGCTGATGCACACAACCAAATGCTGTATACACAGGGCCAATGAGAAGGTGACACCCTGCCTGGCTTAGTGCCCTCACTAAGTCTCCGAGTAAGAACACATTGCAAGAATTTGCAATGAATTGAAATTTAATAACTGTCAGTATATATCATGACCTTTGCCCATTTTGTACCCTTATCCAGGTTCTGCCAAGGTGTGGTGCTGCACCTACACCATGGGTGGTGCTTTTATTAAGGCAAACAGTGACTTTAAATGGGCGGGGAGGGGGGAATCTATGTATAATTTGTATTGCATTTAAAATTTAAGTACAAAAGAGTGAATGTAATTGCTGTATTCATGAATTTCTGCTTTTAATGTTGCTGAGTGTAAAAAGTACCTTGGCCCTCTGGGTGGACACACGCAGTAATGTTCTGGGTCACCTGTGTCTGGAAGAGTTGCCATAGAAAATACAATAATCACTTGCCCACCTGTGAGGGCAGTTAGTTGGGCAAGGACACTAGAGAGGGCCTTTTCTGTAGTGGCCCCACACCTCTGGAATAAGTTGCCGTCAGGGGTCCACCAGGCCGCATCATTGCAGACTTTTAAGAAGGCCCTGAAGACTTACTTGTTTACTCTGGCCTTATCTCTGATTATGTTTTATCAGCCTGGGTTATAGCTGCAGTTGTGTTGCAGGTTCTGTCTTATGCTGATTTTTGAAGTTTTGTGGGACTTTTGCTGCTTTTATTACCACATTGGGGTGGGGGGATTATGAATTTTATTATATGCATTTTAATTTTGTACGCTGCCTTGGGAGGGCTAGTGCCCTGAAAGGTGGCCTATAAATATTTCTAATTAATTAAATAAAGGTTAGCTGCTGTGTGATCCAAAATATCTAATTGGTTATAAATATTGTGTCCCTGTTCCTGTTTAGTCTCATGTTGCTGTAAGTCTGTGACTGTTCAGACCTTCACCTGCTGGCCATCCTCCCGGCAGCCGAATGTTCAACTGCAGTGTAAATGAGGTAGTGGAAACACATGTACAGACAGTGGTGCAGCGGTACATTTTGAAGTGCAGACGCTCATCATGACAGTCCCCATAGTCACGCCCGCATAGAGTCTAAAAATTCAGGCAGCTGTGTTGATCCATATCAGCCAACCAGTTCTGTCAGTTTCATCTCCACCAGGAGCAGGCCGTTTCTAAAACTCACGGGTCTTAATTGCCCATTCAAGACCAGCCACCCCCAAATACTCCGCATTATAACAGGGAACAATATATTATTGCTGGGAAAATGCATTTTTTCCCCAGCTACTACTGTGAGGATTGCAGCTATCCTCAAAAGGAACAGGGAAGTCTCAGGGGGGCGGGGTGGCAGTTGACATCAGCATCCCTACTAATAGGAAAGTGGTACTACATCCCTGAGAGCCCTGGCTGCACTACATCACTGCATACAGATAAAGAAGCGTAATACTTCACCATGTGATCAGGAACCCAGGCCAGTCTGCACACACATAGGGCCCCTTTAAGACTAACACTGAGCCAGGGGAGGCTGGTGGCTCCAGTTTTGGAGAGACAGAGATTCCGTTCTGGGTTTTAGTTACAACCAGCCAGAGGTCTAAAGGAGCTATCCAGGGTTCTGCGCCCTATCCCAAAAATGGGTCCAGCACCTTGGATAGCTCCTTTAGACTTCCGGCCGGTTGTAACTAAAACCCAGAATAGAATCCCGGCCCTTCCGAAACTGGAGTCGTCAGCCTCCCCTGCACTGAACCCTTGGCTGCCTGGGGCCATGGCCAGCAGGAAAACTAGGAACAGCCTACTACAGGGCTGTTGGACCTCTTTCAACCATTGTTAGGATTTATATCCTGAAAGGCAGCACATAAATAATTGTAGTGAATCAGTCAGTCAACCTGAGGGCCAAATTCAATTTTGGAGAAACTCTTGGGGGCTGCATTTCCGTGAAGGGCAGGGCAGAATCAAAAACAAAAGGTGGGACCAAACTACTAACCACCAACCCCCCCGGCCGCATATTTTAGCTTAAAGCTCTTACTGCCAGTAACTAAGCCTTAGGAGAGACATTAATTATAGAATCATAGAATCATAGAATAGTAGGGTTGGAAGGGGCCTACAAGGCCATCGAGTCCAACCCCCTGCTCAATGCAGGAATCCAAGTCAGAGCATCCCTGACAAATGGCTGTCCAGCCTCGTCTTGAAGGCCTCCAGTGTGGGAGAGCCCACCACCTCCCCAGGTAATTGGTTCCATTGCCGTATTGCTCTGACACTCAGGAAGTTTTTCCTGATGTTCAGTCGGAATCTGGCTTCCTGTAACTTGAGCCCATTATTCCGTGTCCTGCACTCTGGGATGATCAAGAAGAGATCCTGGCCTTCTTCTCTGTGACAACCTTTCAAGTACTTGAAGAGTGCTATCATATCTCCCCTCAGTCTTCTCTTCTCAAGGCTAAACATGCCCAGTTCTTTCAGTCTCTCTTCATAGGGCTTTGTTTCCAGTCCCCTGATCATCTTTGTTGCCCTCCTTTGAACCCTCTCCAGCTTGTCTGCATCCTTCTTAAAGTGTGGTGCCCAGAACTGGACACAGTACTCCAGATGAGGCCTAACCAGTGCTGAGTAGAGGGGAACTAGTACTTCCCGGGATTTGGAAGCGATGCTTCTACGAATGCAGCCCAAAATAGCATTTGCCTTTTTTGCAGCCACATCACATTGTTGGCTCATATTCAGCTTGTGATCGACGACAATTCCAAGATCCTTCTCGCTCGTAGTGTGGTTGAGCCACGTATCCCCCATCTTGTAACTGTGCATTTGGTTTCTTTTTCCTAGGTGCAGAACTTGGCATTTGTCCCTATTAAATGCCATTCTGTTGTTTTCTGCCCAGCACTCCAGTCTATCCAGATCACTTTGAATTTTGTTTCTGTCTTCCAAAGTATTAGCTATCCCTCCCAATTTTGTGTCATCTGCAAATTTGATCAGCATTCCCTGCACCTCCTCCTCCAAGTCATTAATAAAAATGTTGAAGAGCACTGGGCCCAGGACTGAGCCCTGCGGTACCCCACTCGTTACCTCTCCCCAGTTTGAGAAGGTCCCATTGATAAGCACTCTTTGAGTCCGATTCTGTAGCCAACTGTGGATCCACCGGATCGTTGTTTCATCTAGCCCACTTCGAGCTAGTTTGCTCATCAGGATATCATGGGGCACTTTGTCGAAAGCTTTGCTGAAGTCGAGGTATATGATGTCTACAGCATTCCCACGGTCTACAAGGGAGGTGACTTGATCAAAAAATGAGATCAGATTTGTCTGGCAGGACTTGTTTTTGACAAATCCATGTTGGCTTCGAGTAATCATGGCATTGTTGTCAAGGTGCTTCCAGATGGATTGCTTTATGATCTGCTCCAGAATTTTCCCAGGGATTGATGTCAGACTGACTGGTCTGTAGTTCCCAGGTTCCTCCTTTTTACCCTTTTTGAAGATAGGGACAACGTTAGCCCTCCTCCAGTCATCTGGCACTTCCCCGGTCCTCCATGATTTCTCAAAGAGAATAGACAGCGGTTCTGAGAGTTCTTCTGCCAGTTCCTTTATGACTCTAGGATGCAGTTCATCTGGTCCTGGAGATTTGAACTCATTCAAAGTAATGAGGTGTTCCTTGACCATATGCCTGTCGATCTCAAGCTGCAATCCTGCCCCTTCAGCCTGTACTTCGCCTTTAATTTAATTAATTCCTGGAAGATGGGCTACTTCCTGGAAGATGGGCTGTTGGCTAGGGATGGGTTGCACCTCACAAAGGATGGGAAGAATGTGTTTGGCCACAGCATGAAGAACTTCATCAGGAGGGCTTTAAACTGAATCCTACGGGGAAGGGAGATGTAATGTTGGGGGTAACAATGGACATAGGCGCATGCACTGCAATGGAGAGAACAGCTCTGATAGTGCCCAATAATAGTCTTCAGACACATGTAGGAAGAAAGCCAGACTATGAAGCACATGGTCTTCGATGTCTATATACTAATGCCCAGAGTGTGGGAAACAAACAGAACGAACTTGAACTCTTAATACAAGAGGGAAATTATGACCTGATAGGTATAACTGAGATTTGGTGGGATGACTCTCATGACTGGAATACAGCAATTGAAGGATATAACTTGTTCAAAAAGAACAAGAGGAACAGAAAGGGAGGTGGGGTTTGCAATGCATATCTCTGCACAGAAATACAGGAGGAGGAGCTTGGTAGCCCCATCGAGAGCATCTGGGTTGAAATAAATGGAGCAAAGAATAAAAGGAACCTGGTGGTCGGAGTCTACTACCGGCCACCCAATCAAGGAGAAGACAAGGATGAAACTTTTGAAAAGCAAATAGCCGATGTTTTAAGGAAGCATGATGTAGTAGTAATGGGGACTTCAATTTCCCCGATATTTGTTGGGAGACAAATTCTGCAAAACATGGCCCCTCCAGGAAATTCCTGACTTGTGTGGCAGATAACTTCCTCCTACAGAAAGTAGAGGAAGGAACTAGAGGATCGGCTATCCTTGACTTGATCCTAACCAACAGAGAAGACTTAGTGGATGAAGTAGCAGTTACAGGAACTCTGGGGGAAAGCGACCATGTTGTACTTGAGTTCTTGGTTCTAAGGGAAGCAAAAGCTGAGTGTAGTCAAACGCGTACCCTGGATTTTAGGAAAGCTGATTTTCATAAACTCAGAACAATGATCAGTAAGGTCCCGTGGCAAGCGATGCTAGCGAGAAAAGGAGTCCAAGATGGGTGGGAGCTTTTAAAAAAGGAAATTCTCAAGGCACAATCACAAGCAATTCCAACAAGAAGAAAAGGTGGAAGACAACAGAAGAAGCCAATGTGGCTTCACAAAAAGCTTAGGGATGACCTGAAAACAAAAAAGGACACGTGTAGGAAGTGGAAAGAAGGCCAAGTAACAAAGGAAGAGTACAGGCAGATAGCACAGAATTGCAGGGATGGCGTCAGGAAGGCTAAAGCTGAGAATGAGCTGAGGTTAGCAAGGGATGTTAAAAACAACAAAAAGGCTTTCTTCAGCTACGTGCATAGTAAAAGGCAGAGGAAAGAAATGGTGGTTCAGCTATTAAATAAGGATGGCAAAATGATAACAGATGACAAAGAAAAGGCAGAGGTGCTCAATTCCTACTTTGGCTCAGTCTTCTCCCAAAAGAGGGTCTATGACCCCCCTGGCAAAGGCGAAGTACAGGCTGAAGGGGCAGGATTGCAGCTTGAGATCGACAGGCATATGGTCAAGGAACACCTCATTACTTTGAATGAGTTCAAATCTCCAGGGCCAGATGAACTGCATCCTAGAGTCATAAAGGAACTGGCAGAAGAACTCTCAGAACTGCTGTCTATTCTCTTTGAGAAATCATGGAGGACGGGTGAAGTGCCAGATGACTGGAGGAGGGCTAACGTTGTCCCTATCTTCAAAAAGGGTAAAAAGGAGGAACCTGGGAACTACAGACCAGTCAGTCTGACATCAATCCCTGGGAAAATTCTGGAGCAGATGATAAAGCAATCCATCTGGAAGCACCTTGACAACAATGCCATGATTACTCGAAGCCAACATGGATTTGTCAAAAACAAGTCCTGCCAGACAAATCTGATCTCATTTTTTGATCAAGCAACCTCCCTTGTAGACCGTGGGAATGCTGTAGACATCATATACCTTGACTTCAGCAAAGCTTTCGACAAAGTGCCCCATGATATCCTTATGAGCAGACTAGCTCAAAGTGGGCTAGATGAAACAATGATCCGGTGGATCCACAGTTGGCTACAGAATCGGACTCAAAGAGTGCTTATCAATGGGACCTTCTCAAACTGGGGAGAGGTAACGAGTGGGGTACCGCAGGGCTTAGTCCTGGGCCCAGTGCCCTTCAACATTTGTATTAATGACTTGGAGGAGGAGGTGCAGGGAATGCTGATCAAATTTGCAGATGACACAAAATTGGGAGGGATAGCTAATACTTTGGAAGACAGAAACAAAATTCAAAGTGATCTGGATAGGCTGGAGTGCTGGGCAGAAAACAACAGAATGACATTTAATAGGGACAAATGCCAAGTTCTGCACCTAGGAAAAAGAAACCAAATGCACAGTTACAAGATGGGCAATACGTGGCTCAACCACACTACAAGCGAGAAGGATCTTGGAATTGTTGTCGATCACAAGCTGAATATGAGCCAACAATGTGATGTGGCTGCAAAAAAGGCAAATGCTATTTTGGGCTGCATTCATAGAAGCATTGCTTCCAAATCCCGGGAAGTACTAGTTCCCCTCTACTCAGCACTGGTTAGGCCTCATCTGGAGTACTGTGTCCAGTTCTGGGCACCACACTTTAAGAAGGGTGCAGACAAACTGGAGAGGGTTCAGAGGAGGGCAACAAAGATGATCAGGGGACTGGAAACAAAGCCCTATGAAGAGAGACTGAAAGAACTGGGCATGTTTCGCCTTGAGAAGAGAAGACTGAGGGGAGATATGATAGCACTCTTCAAGTACTTGAAAGATTGTCACAGAGAAGAAGGCCAGGATCTCTTCTTGATCATCCCAGAGTACAGGACACGGAATAATGGGCTCAAGTTACAGGAAGCCAGATTCCGGCTGAACATCAGGAAAAACTTCCTGACTGTAAGAGCAATACGACAATGGAACATATTACCTGGGGAGGTGGAGGGCTCTCCCACACTGGAGGCCTTCAAGACGAGGCTGGACAGCCATTTGTCAGGGATGCTCTGACTTGGATTCCTGCATTGAGCAGGGGGTTGGACTCGATGGCCTTGTAGGCCCCTTCCAACCCTACTATTCTATGATTCTATGATTAATTAATTAATTAATTACTTTTCTGTACCGCCTAACAGCCGAAGCTCCCTGACTGGTTCACAACAATTTCAGCCTTTTAGAATGGGAGGAAACTATGCAAAAGCTGGGAGACCACCAAATGATTGGCAGTTGGGGGAAAGGGGCAGGGGGGCAGGGCCAGATTTGAATCTGAAGCAGGCCAGATTTGGCCCACGGGCCTGAGTTTCAGTACCCCTGGCTTAAAACATGAAAAGCTGATGCATACAGCAAACACATGGAGGATGGAATGGGATTGCACCACTGTCCAAACTCCTGTCGCCCCTGGGCAGCCGTGGGTTCAGCATTAATCTGAAAGCGGGCCTATGTGTGTACATATTCGCCAGGGCTTCTGCCCACATGGAGGAGACCTGCACCCCCTGGGGAGCCCCCCTTTCAAATTACTGTTGAAGATATGACTGTCTGGGGGCGCGAGCAGCAGGAACAGTTGGCAGCACAGCGGGTGGCTGGTGGGTGAGATCCTGCCTCCCCCCCGCCCATGTATAGTGGTCTTCTTAAAGGGGCTTCCCTGATTAATATCTTGACATCTCAGCTTCCTTTCCTGATGCCCTTGATCTTTGTAATAGATGATGCTGAACTGCATATTATGACAATCCGCTTTTCATTTTTAGAAAGATTTTTGACTCACGTGGCTTGTGTCTTGCAGTGCGAGTGCCATCTTTGCTACTTTTTATACCCATCCCGGTCCTTCGATCCATGCTGTCCAAAGAAGTTCTTCCCAAAGAACAAGGTGAGCTGATGTTGCCAAAGAATAGGTCAAAGAACGAACAAGAATGCTTCGTTGTCTTCAAGTTAGTTCCACCATGAATAGTTCCATCACTTTCCCCTTGAAACACCAACGGTGCTCCTAGGTCCAGCTCCGTCACCGGATGGATGCCCAAGTGACGTCCGTGGCACCGAGCACCTTTCACCAGCTTAGCTTGGTGTGTCAGTTGTGACACACCACTGTGATCCTGTGGTGACGATAGCCAGGCCACAGGTTGCCATGCTCTGTTCACCTTCAGACTAGACAACGTAATGTCTTATATGTGGGGCTGGTTTTGAAGACTGTTCAGAAACATCAGTTAGTCCAAAATATCACAGCTAGGTTACTAACAGTGATCACTTGAAGGGGACATAATGTATCAGTGTTTCAGCAGCTTTACTGGCTGCCTGACTGTATCTGGGCAGAATGAAAGTCTTAAATCCCCATATGGCAGGGTTGCAGAACTTCTTTCATCCAAGGGCCAAATTCCATTTTGGAGATGCTCTCGGACCTGTATTTGAGTGGTGGGCAGCGCTGAAGGCAAAAAGAGTGGGGCAAAAATGCCAGATAGATAGATAGATAGATACGCACCCCACCCCCAGAACTTTAGGTCCGGATCTGATCTGAAATGTTGTAGCTGGTGGCTCCGCTTGCACATAAGGCCTTTTAAACTCTCCCCTTCAACCTGCAGCATCCCCCCCCATCAGCTTTCAAAATGCTCCTTGCTGGAGCGGTACCCCATAGGTACATGGCATTCCTGTAGGAAAGAATGTTTGCTCTTCCACCCATGTGTTGAAAAGCGCTTTCACCACCACTTGGAAAGGGATGTCTGTGTGATGGGTTTCCCCTGCTGTGTTTCAGGTGACTGTGTATCAGGAGCGCCCTAGCTGCCTCTTACAGTCCCCTCCAATAGCCAACTCAAGACACAGATGGCAAGGATTCTTTCCAAGGCTTTATTCCTTTATTACTTAATGACTCTTACAGATATCACTAGCGACTAAGCAAGGAACTGCACTGGGGTAGATAGCAAGTAGCCTAAGCTCCAGGTAAGGCAGTTGGTCCCCGTTTGAAGGAGAAGCGCGGGAAGACTCTGAACTTATGGGCTGTGGAGAGGTCCTCTCTCTTACCCTTCGGTCCTCAGGACACGACTGTTGTTTTAGTGCCAGACAAGCAGAGTGCCTCCTTTCGGCGCCCTCCATCTGGCGCCGCTCCCTGCGTCTGTGCCGAGCGTCCAGCAAGCCCCCCTCCCCCGCTCTCTCACTGCCAGGGTCACTATCTCTCTCAGGAATGCTGGCAGGAGGAATCTCTGCCAGCTGCTATGCTTGTGAGAGATGAGCGAGCTCCTCTCCCACGGATTGCTGTTCTTCCTCAGAATCAGAACTGCTCTAGGGCTCCAGGGGCTCAAATTCCACCCTGACACTGTGGACGTTCTATCTGCGGTGTTAAATGTGGTGATGGCTCAGTCACACAGGCCGCTCATCCCTTCATCTTGCGGTTGTACAAATGACTGTCAGGGCTGGGCCGTGGGTAGCTGTGTGAGGTGCACTGGGAACCAGGAGCCATGGAACAAAGCCAGGTGGCAGGACTGAAGGACAAACCAGGATGCAGGATTGAGGGGCAAGCCAAACGGCAAGTCAGAAGCGTGGAAGGACCAAAGGACGCGGGAACACGTCTTGTTGCTTGAGCAAGGCTTAACTGGAACAGGAAGCGCTCTTATAATGCTTCCTGTCCAGGAGGATCGAAGATCAGCTTGGGTGGGCAGGGTCAGTCCAGGACCCAAAGATACTAAGATGGCCAGGCAGATGCTGTCGCATGCAGGTCCATGGCTTGCCACATGGGGCAGCTGTGCACAGGTCCAAAGGTTCCCAGTTCAACCCCAGCTGTCAGGGTGGAAACTGAGCCGATAGAACCCCAGAGCAGTTCTGATTCTGAGGAGGAACAGCAATCCGTGGGAGAGGAGCTCACTCATCTCTCACAGGCACAGCAGCTGGCAGAGATTCCTCCTGCCAGCATTCCTGGGATAGATAATGACCCTGGCAGCAAGAGAGCGCTGGAGGGGGGCTTGCTGGATGCTCGGCGCAGACGCAGGGAGTGGCGACAGATGGAGGGCGTGGAAAGGAGGCGTAGCGCTCGTTTGGTGTGCAAGCAACGGTCGCATCCCGAGGACCCAAGGGAAAGAGGGAGGATCTCTCCCTAGCCCATAAGTTCAGGGTCTTCCCGTGATTCTCCTTCAAATGGGGACCAACTGCCTACCCTGGAGCATAGGCTGCTCTGCTATCTTTCCCCAGTGCTGTTCCTTGCTTAGTCGCTGGTGATTAGCATCTGAAAGAGTCATTAAGTTGTAAAAGGATTAAAGCCTTGAAAAGAATCCTTTTGTCTGTGTCTTGAGTTGGCTATTGGAGTAGACTGTAAGAGGCAGCTAGGGCACATCCTGACACCAGCAGCACTGGGTCATGCTGAAGAGGCGTGTGCGAACCAGTCCTGCTTCACCTCTGATCACCCCACTGCACACGCTTGACAGTTTATGTTCCCACAACTTGTGTTACCTGAAAATGGTAGAACAGCTTAGACATTTTGTTTCCTCATCTAATCTAAACCATATTAGGCTTTTAATTTTAGTGGCTTTATTTAGTTATTTATTTAGAGTATTTCTCTCCTGCTCCTTAGCCAAAAAGCCCCCTGGTACAGCTTACAAATAATCAATAAAAGAAAACAGTCCCTGCCCACAGGCTTACAATATAAGACAGGCCCAGCCCAATGTATCTTGCTGCCTCAAGCGAGGTGCCACCACTGCCCCCGGCCGCCACCGCCCCCCTGCTCCCACCTTGTACCCCATTTCAGCTGCGGAGCTTTCATGAGAGGTTGGCCAAACTGTGGCGAGAGGTTGGACGAAATATTGCGAGACCTGGCAGCTGCAAACCTCCGTAGCTGTGGTGAGAAGAAGCGGCAGCACACCCAACAGGTTGCTCTAGAGAGCCCCGCCAGCTGTTGTCTTGCTGCAGCAGATGCCACAGTGTGAAAGTGGCTGGTCAGGCTCTCCAGAGCACTTCTGGAGGGGGCAGGAAGGCCGCAGCGGGCCTTCCTGGTGGGCACAGGGGGAGAATGGCACAATTTGCTGCTCTTCCCACCCGCACAATGGTAGGGCTGGCCCTGGTCTAAAAAGACACGACACACAAGGAAAAAGGAATTGCGAGGGAAGAAGGGGGGAAATTAAGACTTTCAGCAGGACTGGTGGAATAGCCCTGCTTCCCCCTCTCATCTCCTTCAGTGCAGGCTGCTGGTGGTAACAGTTGAGGAAGGAGGAGCCTTCATTGCGGTGGACTGCAGCAGAGCGGATGGAATGACTCTGCTTCCTACTCTCATCCTGATTCTAAGGCTTGCTCAGCTGGCAAAGCAAAACCTTGGATGAGATGTATGTATGGACTGTGATTATAGTTCAGGGGCACAGACCGTGCCATCCCATGGCATGGTCTGAAGGCAAGTGAGGCAGCCACCTTGCTGAAGCAAAGCAGGTCTGGGTCTGGTCAGTGTTTGGAATCTTACATGGCCACCTCGAGTTCCATGACGGAAGAAAGGTGGGATATAAATGTAATAAATAAATACATTATGCATCGTTATAACAATGTCCTCCTAGTATTGCAGCTGTAGATTTATTACATTTTTAATCGCCTAATAGCAGACATTCTCTGTGTATATAAGTGCATGCATAAATGCACTTATACACACAGAGAATGCCTTCAAGTCCATGCATAAATGTTTAGGTTTGGAGTATAAGTATCTTTTTATAATCCACATGTTTTCTTGTCCCAACAGGAGCTCTGTTTGCTTGCATTGCCTGCTTAGAAGTCGTGACTGCAACTGTTTCACTTACTGTTCTTAATAGTGTCTATGCAGCAACTGTAGCTTGGTTTCCAGGCTTCACTTTCCTCTTATCGGCTGGTCTCTGTATAGTTCCACTGAGCTTGCTGAGGTGGGTACAGATCACAGATATGCTGTTCTTCTGGTAAATGTAATAAGTAATGCTAAGGGGCATCAGTTTACATCAGGGGTGTTGAGCCTCTTTCAGCCCAAGGACCAAATTCCATTCTGGAGAAGCTCTTTGGGGCCGCATTGCAGTGGAGGTGGGGCCAAAATACCAAAAGACCTAGAATATTTTAGGTTAAACCTCTTACTGCCACTACTTAAGCTGTAGGAGAGGCATTTCAACCTTTTAGAATGGGGAAAAACTGCACAAAAGCTGGGAAACCATCAAGCCTTCGGTGATTGAGGGGAAAGATATGGGGGCCAGGGGATGTTGCGTGCCCATCTAGGAAACCTTGGAGGGCCAGATTGTGACCCAAGGAGGTTTTGGACCTCAGGCCTGAGGTTCTGCACTCCTGATTTGCATGGACAGATCATATATTTGAAGTGGGCTGAAATTATTAAATTCCCCTTCCTCTCCATAGAAGCTAGCGCCTATTATCTTTTTTGTGATGGTTTATGTAACTATCCGTAGATACGTTAGTAGAAATCTCCCAAGATACACCAGTTCAGCACACTCCCAGTATTGGCTGATCAAAGACTGAGGGCCAAAATGGCATGGAGATAGAGCAGCCTCCAGATGGGTTGAACTGCAAATACCCAAAGCAAAATGGGTTTAAGAGAACTTATGAAGTGCAAGGTTAGGATGGAGCTACCATTAAATACATTTTAATAAAATTAGATAAAATAACAAATCTGTAATACTAAGTGTAAAAAATAGTTATAAAAATGTAATTATATGACAAACCATATAAAATTGTACCAGAATGGAAAATCAACAATCCCAAAGCTTATTTAACATTCCTGATTTGAAATAATCATATAGTAGGTTATACTAATACACATCAACCTGTCCCAGATACATTTCAACCCCAGGGGTCTTCGTCAGTGGGATAAAAAGTGTTACCATACCTATAACCCCCAAACATTCCATTTTGTTAAATTAGGGAGCAATCCTATGGATGGCCATAGGATCTCTTGTTTTCCTGGAGCTGACCTCAGAGCCTGCGCTCCAAGGTCGGTTCCCAGAGAACTGACCTCCCCCCACTTCCGCGCTGCCTTGGAGGGGCGGGGAGGGCGGAAATGCCTGTGTGACACATTCAGTGTGTTGTATAGCAGCCTCCTCCCCCACTCAGCCCTCCCGCAGCTAGACAGCTGCAATTGGCTGTCTAGCCAAAAATGCAGAGCAGAAGAAGCGCGGAGGGAATTATCTCCTCCATGCTTCTCCTGCCCTGCTTTGGATAGGCGGTCGCCACCAAGTTCAGAAGTGGCCACCTATCTGGATAGGATTGCGCTCTTAATTTTCAAAATCAGACCAGAAAATCACTCTTGTATAGCTGTCTGTTTCGTCTACTTTGGTCAGTTATTGGATACAACAGGAAGAGAAGGGAGGAACACCATTCCGTCTATCTTATAACCAATGGCTTACATATGCTGACCCAAAGCATCAGTCAAATTTTAGATAAAATCCTACATATGAAAAGTCTATACATACAACTTGTATGCAAGTCCATGGAACCTGCATGACTCAGAAAAAGCCAGTCTGCTGCAGAATCTGCAGATCAGATTCATGGAACTCCGAAGTTGTTTGAATCTGTTGTGGATTTGTCCAACATCCCTAGCTGTGACCTAACATAACAGTGAGAAATTCAGCGTACAGATAAGCTTGAAACAGGATGGTTCAGTGCACTCTCTGCTGAAATCAGCAGAATTTTCACCCCACTCCTTGACACAAAATTTCGTAACGAGATTTCTTGCATACATGGGCATAAGTAGATATATTGAAAATGATGGGTCTGGTTGGTTAACATTTTATCTGGAGTATACAGCAGGGGTGGGCAGAAGGTAGCCCTCCAGATGTTATGGACTTCAACTTCCAGAAGCCCCTGGCAGCATGGCCAATGGTCAGGAATGCTGGCAGTTGAAGTCCAAATCTACTTTCTGCCCACCCCTGGTATACAGTCTGGAAAATGACCTGATTGTAATGGAGGAGGTGAGGGGAAGGAAAGGAAACCTGAAGGTCTTATGACAGAGTCTTTTAGAGCAGAAGCTGCGTGAGTGTTGGGGCGACGGTGACAGATTTTAAACACTCACTGCCTGTTCTTTACCTGTGGCTTGATCTTGGCTGTGCAACTTGCCTTAACACATGCACACACCAGCAAAGTAAAATGCTGTTTCAGCTGTAAGGCTTGGCCTTCCCATTGTTTCCTTTTTACTTTAAAAATCAAATTATGTGTGCCCTCCCTTCCTCCCTCCCTGTGTGCGGGTGTCCGTACTCACGCACATGCACACACACACATAATATGTTCACATTAAAAAAACACACAATTACAGCATTTTTAAAAATAATGGTAAAACTGCTCTGGAGTTTGGCAAAGGGAAGGTCGGTAATGTCATGGGTTTTAGCCAGCAGGCACATTTCATGGCTGGCATTTCCTCAACTCCTACTGAACAATGCTGAAAATGTGCAGATTTTTTGTTTCAGAGCATGTCCTGGGATAGAGCAGGGTGTTTTTGTCATGGCATGTGCTTTCAAACTGCCTCAGTTGCTGTTACAAAATTATGCCTGTCTTTGCCCTTAATCTAAAGCTTCTTGTTCCTAAGATAAGTGTAACAGAACTGTCCCTTTCAAGTTGCACAGGGAAAGTATTATCGCCAACTTATTGAACAGGCTACCGCTTCCATGGCATCGTATGTCAACTTGGTCGTTTGTGGACATTTTCAGTTGACGTTAGTACACTGTGAATTCCTTATCTCCTTTTTAAAAGTCTTTTCTCTTTCTCCCAGCTCGTTTATGTGTGTCTCTTGGCGGAGAGAAGGCTTTGTGCAGCTTGTAAACGACGAAGACTCTCTTGGGGAGAATGCGGAGAGCTGAACCGAGAATTCACATAATGGCTAGTCCTCTTCTGTTCCCCTCGAATGGCTTAACCTGTTGATTGTGTTGGCAGGGCTCAAATGCAGTCGGATTTCTCCCCTGCTAGATCTCTACAAGAATTGACTGGCCCAGGTTTGCTGTTGTCTTAGATAGTTCATAGGATGCCATGCAAAAGGGAAGAAACAGGAGTCATAAAGTCACATTGGTTGTGCTTTCACAGGGGCAGTAGGTAATTATCAGTGCCAAAACAGCAGCAGCGTGAAAGATGAGATCAGTTGCCTGTCACCCTAGTGAAGCAGTGCATAGAATGAGGCTGTAAATGTTGCAGCGTAATGTAGCTGGTGGCATACATACTGTTGAAAAATCGTGACTGGGCAGAGAGAAAGCAACACATCTAAAAGAAATAGGAAAAGAGGCTTTTGTATTTTGTTTCATAATCTGGTAGCCACCTTGAATAATGATACCCTTTATGTCAAGAATGCGAATTCACTGTTGTGATGGATTCTTTACTTTTGTTTTTAAGGAAAGTTACACCTTTTTATAAAGTGAGATTTAAAAAAAATGTTTTTAATGGTGCATATATTCATTTGAAAGGCCATTTTAGAATAAGGGTGGATTCTCCCATGATCTTAATATGATGATGTCCGCACGAGTTGGCCTTGAGGGTATCTAAGTCCTATTTATGGCTAGACGCAGGTAGAGATGGTGAGTGAGCTCATCCTGATTCAATCTGTTCTTTGAAGATCTTCCCTCTACCCCTGAATTTGTTGACCTATGATCTGGACACATGTTGGACCATGCCCACATCCACTGAAAAAGTCAATTTGTGATGACTTCATGCCATGTTAAACATATTGTGAGAATCACCATTGCAGTTGGCATGGGTGAAATGCCTCTGAGCTGGTGTTTGCAGGAGCGTGCACACACTTGCTTATGAAACTGATCATCTTTGATACAGCTTGTAATGTGCCTTTTCAAATTTCCCCTCCGCCGACCTGGATGCTAACTTCTTAAGGCAACAAAGTTTGGGGAGGTTAATCACGTCTCTGCCAGGGACTTGTTGGATAGTTTTACACTCTCACTACTTAGGGCAGGGATGTCCTTAGCGTGGCCTAATCCAGCCCTCTGGGGTTCCTCAGTGGCCACAGCCCCTTCCTTTGACTCTATCACTTTCCCCCCACTTTTGTGTGCATGTTTCCCTCATTCTAAAAAGTTGAAATGCCTCTCCTAAGGCTTGGTTACTGGCAGTGAGAGCTTTATTTATTTATTTATTTATTTATTTATTACATTTACAGTACTGTGCAAAAGTCTTAGGCCACCATTAGATTTGTTGTTTTAGCAATGGTATAATGACCATATATAATTATTTCTCAGTCTCTTCATTAGAATACAACCAGAAAATACAGGAAATTTGTATGCCGTATTCAACAATAGAAAAAAAATCAGAAAAAAACAGCTTCCATAGGCTAAAGTGGCAAGTATTTAGTGTGATCTCCCCTTACACTAGAGTAACAGCAGGCGCCTGGCCATGAATGGTCTTCGTGGAAGGGTAGCAGACAAGAAACCATTTTTGTGGAAGGGGAACAGGGTAAAAAGGCTAAGATATGCTAAAGCTCACAAAGATTGGAATGAGGATCAGTGGAAAAGAGTATTATGGAGCGATGAATCCAACTTTGAAATTTTGGGGTCCAATCGTCGACAATATGTGAGAAGAAGAGTTGGAGAGAGATGGACGAATGAGTGCTTGCGACCTTCAGTGAAACATGGTGGAGGGTCTGTCCTGGTTTGGGGCTGCATTTCTGCCAGTGGTGTTGGCGATCTTATCCTTATTGATGGGATCATGAATGCTGAAAAGTACAGACAGGTTTGAATTCATCATGCCATTCCTTCTGGAAAGCGCCCGATTGGGAATGGTTTCATTTTTCAGCATGATAACGATCCCAAGCCCACTGCTAATGCAGTGAAATCATATTTAGCAAGGAAAACAGTTGATAAAACACTGACAGTCATGGACTGGCCTCCACAGAGTCCAGACCTTAATATTATAGAGGCAGTATGGGATCACCTGGACAGAGAAAGAAATAAAAGCCAACCTACATCTAAAGAAGAACTCTGGGAAGTGCTGAAAGAAGCCTGGTATAATATACCAGAAGATTACTTCAGAAAACGTCAGGACAGTCTCCCCAAAAGAGTTCAAGATGTGCTTAGAGCCAAGGGAGGTCACACTAAATACTGACTTTTGCCTGTACATATTTCCTGTATTTTCTGTTTGTATCTTAATACAGAGACTGAAAAATAATTATGGATGGTCATTAAAACTTTGCTAAAACAACAAAGCTGGTGGTGGCCTAAGACTTTTGCGCAGTACTGTATATTCCGCCTTTTTTCCTCCTTAAGGAACCCAAGGCAGAGTACATAATCTTCCTCCTCCTCTCCTTTTTGTCTTCACAACAACAACCCTGTGAGGTAGGTTGGGCTGAGAGTCTGTGACTGGCCCAAAGTCACCCAGTGAGCTTCAATGGCCAAGTGGGGACTAGAACCTGGATCTTCCAACTCCCAGTCTAACACTCCAACCACTACACCACATTGGCTCTTTAAGAGAAAGTATGCTGGTACTTTGGTAATATTGCCTCACCCCTTTTACCTTTAGCTACACACACCATTAGAATGCAGCCTCCAAGAACTTCCCTAAAATAGAATTTGGCCCTTGGGCTGAAAGCGGTTCAGCACCCTTCTCTCATTAATTAATTATTAATTAATAATTAATATGCATTTTGAAATCTCCCCTTCTCTCTACCCCCCCTTCAGTATTTATTTCAGAACTCTTTTCCTCCTACTATATTAATCAGTCTCTCTTATGTACACCAGCATGTTCAGTGATGCATACCCCTTTGCAGGATTCAGAAAGCCAAGAGGAGCAGTGGTGAACTGCAGCAAGGCCATCCCCGCACCAAAGGAATAACCCACTTGTAACTGAAAGGTCACTTTGTAGATTGTAGAGGTGAGCAAACATCATGGAGTTGGTACAGTGCAGCTGACAGTTTTGGCAATGGAATGGATAAGCTCTGGAAGTCCTTCAGTAACCATGATGGCCAAAAGCTTCAGAAAAGTCACAAACAAAAACCCTTAGCATTCTCAGAATAATTATGAGCAGCAAACCTTATTCTACTTTGCAAGGAGGATGGGTCGATGCCATGAAATGCAAATACCCTTGACCATGCTTTAATAATGGTTGACAGTCATTACATACAATACAGGTGCAATTTCTCTTGTTGAGTTACTTCTTGTAGCGTTACTTTTTAAATTGTTCTGTTAGGACATGCTGGTCAGGCTGACCTACTATGTGGTTTTTCCTCTCCTCAGCACTGCCACCACCTATGGGGGAACTGCTCCTTCACTGAGCAATCCCACCTATCAGGTTTCTTATTTATAGCAAATCTTATATTTCAGGGTTTAAGGAACTCTGCTGCTATAACTCAGAGTTCCACAAGCTAACCCTTTTCCGCTACCACCAATTCACTTAGAATACTTTAAAACCTCCTAGTAGCCTGGTATAAGAAGCTTAGGTGTGAGATAGGCACCAACACTACAGACAAGTTGAACAATTAAACAAGTAATTTATTAAAGCGATGTTTTATACATAAGGGAATATTAATATTTGCTTTGCGGTATTCGAAAGGCTGCTTAGTGATGTTTCTTTAGGACTCAAGAGACACTGTTGCTGCTACAAGCTTCTTAATGACTTCTTTTACCTCCGGCCAAATTCCCTAAACCTCCACCCTGGCCAAATACACTTACAACTAGGGATGTCAGAGAATTCCGCTACGGACCCCAATGAGGCTGGATTCCAAGAATCCGGACCCATTGGGGTCCGTGGCGGAACGGAGCACTCACCTCTGTGCCCCTCTGGAATCCATCCAGGCCAGCTCCTCGACATGGTGATCTCACGGAGCCAGCTGCCGGCTCCGCAGCGCTGATGATACGGCCAGCCGCCATTGCCATGCCGTATTGCTGTGCTAAGTCTGGACGCAAATGGCATCCACTACGCCATTTGCATCCCTGTTTTCATGTGATAGGCTATGCAAATTATATTTACGTAGATACTTGCGTAGCCTATCGCGTGAAAAAACAGGGATGCAAATGGCATTGTGGCCGGCTCTGGAGGAACACCGCAGAGTGGAGCCAGCCTGGACAGAGTCCGGGGGGAGGGAGGGATCGCCTCCCCCCCCCTCGCCGACCCACTGCCCGGAATGGGGTAAGTGATCCGCCCATCCCTACTTACAACCAGCTCCAGCTCTTGGGTACGGTCTTCCTCTGACTCCCAAAGATCCTCCTGTTGTATTTTTGGCTGCTTGGATAGTTTATCTGGATTTTTACTGCCTGCTTGTTTAACCTTCTTCTGGCAAGATCTTAGGGCAGCCTCCTGGCATAACACAGCCACCTGCTCTCTACTCCTGATCTTCACGTATGGTTATCCTACAGAGAAGTAGCAGCTTAATCTTCAGGTCTTAGCTATTCATTTTCTCGCTTTCTCCTACTCCTTCCAAAACACCACACACCAACCAGCAGACCGTCTCCCTCACTCTCTACAGACTCCCTCAATTGTCCAGTGTCCACTCCTTAACTCATTTC
The DNA here is from genome assembly GCF_057233095.1 of Heloderma suspectum. Lineage (NCBI taxonomy): Eukaryota > Metazoa > Chordata > Lepidosauria > Squamata > Helodermatidae > Heloderma > Heloderma suspectum. The sequence goes on along the minus strand of NC_139460.1, from coordinate 37,236,981 downwards.
CCATCCGCTCTTTTCCACCTAGCTAGAAACCCCAGTCAATCAGAATTGAATTTACCTGATCCAGGCCCCATCTAACAAATTTCAAAGTGATTGTCTCTCTCCCACTGAAGAATGTCACTAAGCAACTACTACACAGGCCTTTGACAGTAACAAAACAAGGCATGAGGCATACTCAGTTACATTGAAGCCACACAAAGTAAACATCACATAACAACGACAGTTATATACAGGGCATTTCTTCACATCTACCAGTGCAGTCAAACATGCAAGAGAGATAACTCATTGGCAGCACTTACTGTGCACTGTTACTTTCAAATAGCACTTTGTGTTTGGGTGACGCTAAAAGTATGGATTTTTTTTAAAAAGCTAAAAACCCAAATGTAATTGTGTATTTTGTTTTAACAACTTACTAAATTATTGGGGGGCATTTCAGTGATCTTTTAATAGAATCAGAGTATGCAGAAGGGAAGTGACAGACATACAGAGGGTATAGCCTTATATTTCAAGCTAAGCACTTCAAATCTGTGAGGCCTAAACTGCACTTTCTACCTGCCTGCAGAGCAGATATTACCTATGCCTTTTGGCTGCAGTCCAACACAAGGTTAAGTGTGCTTAAGCCCATTTGAAACAAACAAATGTAAGGCTGCAATCCTAAACACACTTGTGAGGAAATGAGCTCAAATGAACACAGTGGGACATCTGAATAATCATGTATAGCAGCAGGGGTGTAGAACCTCAGGCCTAATCTAGCCTGTCTGGAGTCCTGATCCAGCAGTACAGGGTTCAGTAGATGGCCGTGCCCTTTCCCCCAACCACCAGCATTTGGGTAGTTTCCAGCTTTTGTGTGTTTTTCCCATTCTACAAGGTTGAAATGCCTCTCCTATGTCTTAGTTACTGGCAGTGAGAGCTTTAAGCTAAAATATGCTGGTATTTGGTACTCTGCCAATTGGTCTATCCCCTTTTGCTTTTGGCCATGCCCACTACTGCAACGTGACCCCCAAGAGCTTCTCCAAAATGGAATTCAGCCCTCAGGCCAAAAGAGATTCTGAACCTCTGATGTTTAGGCTTGCATTGCACGTATGCTTAATTGTTGGGTTGCAGCTTCTGTATTTTGTATATTTATTGTAAGAACACAGAGTTTTGTTGGTGCTGTTAAGTAAGACTTCAAGTTGTGACTTCAGAAACATTTTATGATATGTTGTCTCTTGTATTTTGGGTTGTTGTTGTTTGGTCGTTAAGTCGTGTCCGACTCTTCGTGACCCCATGGGCCATAGCACGCCAGGCTTCCTGTCCTCCGCTCTCTCCCGGAGTGTGCTCAAATTCATTGTATTTTGGGTAGCCCCTCCTTATCAAGTTGTCATTTGGTACTCCATACGTTTCACATAGGCATATCATATTTTTCAGAGTTGAGCATTTAGGTATTGTTATTCCTGAAGACATAATATTTTTTCTCCATCTGGTATGGAGAATCTTCCTACTTTCTTTTTTACAGCTCTTTTGCGTTCTTGTGACTAAACCAATGCTGTGCATCTAATTAGTTTACAGCTAATGTGCTGTAAATTGTAATTTTGTACTTACATTGCACTTTTCATCTTCCAGGCACTTTGCATATGGAAGTCATTCATTTTCTCAGTGCCGCTGTGAGGCAGGTACTCATCGCTAACTTACTTTCAACATCTGTGTGGTGAATCTTAAATATCTAACTTATCCCACAGAGCAAATTAATCTTAGGCACTGAGATTATAAAACAGCTTCTGTCACTTTTGTTTATAGCCTCTATAATGCCATGACGCATTGTGCAGGTCATGAAATGCCATTAAATGGGGCCTTACATTCCTGAAGAAAAGGTGTTGCTAGCTGTACCTGGTGAGATGTTGATATCCATAGCTAACTTTTAGATTGTTATTTCCCCATATGCCACCTGCTTTGCTTTGCAGTATCATCAAATGTGGAGGTACTTTCATACTGCTGCATTTACAAGAATTCCTCGGTGAGTTCCAGTGTTCCCTCGCAGTCTTCCTGATTCACCCATCTCCCAAAGATCAAACTAGATGTCCACAGGAGGCATATGAACCATTTCCAGATGGGTTTTTAATGAACCCTGACTGCAGTCAGAAATGGTGGAACTTTTTTTTACATTGTGGTTTATTCAGCCAGAATGTTTGGCTTATCATTACATGGGAACATGCTTAAGTAAAACAGATCATGATCTACGTATGATATGAACAAATGTAATAAAATGTATTGTGGCTTTTACATTTAGCAGTGCAGAGCTGCTGACTTTTTTTAACCAGCCCCTACACCTTTGCCTTTAATAGCGCCTGTGTGAAAAGCTTCTCTTGCTGATTTTCGCAGATCAAGGAGCTGTTAAAGGCACAAGAGGAAATGGTGCCATTTATTGTCTTGCGATATCTTCATCTCACTATTTTAGTAGTGTGATATCTTTATTTAAATATTTTACTTTGGCTTTTGAGGAACTGTACATACAAAATATATTGCTTTAGTGCAGTAAACACTATAAGCAAATGAAAGGGCACATTTTGACTAAGTTCCAAACATAGAAAAAAGAATTACATGACTGTAAAGCCTTGCTGAAGACTGTTCTTGGATTCTTAAAACACAGATGCTCATTTACATTGATCTTTTCCACATTATGTACAACATGAAACAATCACACCTTCTGATAAAGATAAAACTTAAAAATGGTGGAACTGGGGAAGGCATTTCCCTTCTTGCCATTCACCTGCTCAAAATCTCTTCTCGCAGCTGCTTTACTCCCGACCAAAAAATATATGGGGACCCGTTCATGCAGATGGTGTATTCTTCTCCCCTCCCCCCCTCCCCTTCCTTTATTGAACATGTTTGCAGCCTTATATGGCTGCTTTTCATTAAAAATCAGGAGACTGGTTCTTGGATCTCCCATGTAATGTCTAGGTTTGTTGACATTACATATCCGTGCTTGCTGATTTTTTGGAATCATGCCTACTTGACTGCACTCCAGATAGCATTTGGGGTTTTGGGAGGGGTGGAAAAAGCTACAGGTTGCACACTCCTTCCCACTTGTCTAACCTGCCCTACCCCTAGGGGTGCACGAAAGTCACTTACCTGGTCTCGCAGCTTTTTGCGGTGGGGGGGAGGCGCTTCGCTGCTCCCCCCGCAAAGTTCAGGCCGGGGGGGGGGGAGGCTTCCCGCCTCGCCCGGCCGAAATTCAGGGCGGGGGGGAGGCGCCTCGCCTCGCCCGGCTGCGAAATTAAAAGTTTTTTTTTAAAAAAAACGCCCCCGTGATAGGCTACGTGACGATTAACGTAGCCTATCACGGCTAGATCTGCAAAGTCAGCCGTGATAGGCTACGTAAATCGTCACGTAGCCTATCACGGGGGCGTTTTTTTTTTTTTCTTTTATTGGAATGGCGGTGGCGGCAGCCGGTCGAAAGACCGGCTGCCGCTCCCGCCCCGGACGAAGACCCGACGAACCACTGGCTGGACCCGCCGCCGGGAGGGACATTTGCCAAAGGTAAGTCCCGTCCCGGGGGGGGGCGGGGGGGCGGGGGGGCGGAGAATTTCTCCCCGAAACTTGTTCGGGGGGCCGAACACGTTGGCGCTCAGCCCCCCGAAGTTTCGGGGAGAAATTCTCTGCCATCCCTACCTACCCCCTCCCTTTCCCATCTGTCCCTTTCTTAGTTTGGGAGTGTGCTCGTTTGAACTGCAGCAACATGCTTGTTGGGCGTTCTGTCTGTGTGTCCCATTCATAACTCCTGGACACAGCACTGCAGTAACTTCTTCATTTGGCAGGCGCGTTGCTTGCTTGCCCACCCACTTGCTTTGTCCTGCACAGAGGCAGCAGAAGCTCCCTAGAGGCTTTACATGGAACGTACACAACAGACAGGACATGTGTACAAAAAGCTATAAAATAGAGGTTGGGGGTTTAAGAGACAGTTGGGACAGAGATTTCCAAATTTTGGATGGCACCATTATTCATGTTCTCCTATTATCCCACCCCTCTACCAAATGCACACACAGAACTCAAGAGACGGTGGGGGATTGGTCTTACATTACACTGGGCTTGGGAGATGATCGGAAGCAGTGAGAATCTCTCCTTTCGTACCTGTTTCCAAAGCCTGGCACGAAGTGAGAGATGGACTTCTCTTCCAAATACGCATGCCAGAAATTTTGGGAGAGGGACAAAGTCTCTATGGAAAACTCGGGAAAGACAGGGGTGTCTCACTTTGTTGCTGATGGCAACCTGGCTCTGCTTTTCATGGACCAGTGAGTTGGTAGCCAGTTGCCTGCTCCTCCCCCACCCCATATCTTTTGGTGTGGTTAGCCTTGCCTGGGTAATGCTTCTCTTTTAAGTAGTCAAGATTGGTTGCATTTGGGGTGTGTGTGTGTGTGTGTGTCCCAAATAGGACATAGATAGAATCCTTTGTTTGTAAGAGACAGGTGCTCATTCATCCTCCTTTTTATCTGGGCATGTGAACTAGGTAAGAATTGCTGTAGATTAATAACTTTCCACATTTGGAAGCCTTGAAATTCCTCTTCAACCCCTCACCTCTGTCTCCTGCCCTGCACAGCACTGGCAACAGCTGCATTTCTGGACAAAATGCAAAATTTTACCACCACTCCTTATTTCTCCTCTTCATAACCAGGAGACTATCTCTTTTGTAGAGGCAAGACCACTCTATAAATAAGTGAAAAGTAAACAAGAGGTTTGTCTTGCGAGAAATCCTTTTGCAGCTGCAAAGCAAAGACAAGTTGAAAGCCCTGTGAAATAACCTTCAGTAACCCTGCTTTCAGACTGCTTTTTTACTAAAGGCTATCAATGGTTAGGGAATGGGGGCTGCGGTGGGTGGGTTTTTTCCCCTCCTAAACAGCAGCAGCAAGATTGGGAGCTCGCTTGAGATATTCTTCACCCAAGCCTGATCTGACTTGTGGCCAAGACAGGCTAGGTAATAGCTTCTGACAGTAGCAAAGCTGCTTTGTCAAAGCTGATAGCTGCCTAGAAAGAAAAAGCTATACTGATTCATTGACAAAGAATTAGGTTGTCTCCCACTTTCTTTCCCTCGCTGAGGTCATTTTATTGCCCTTGGCAAAAGCTATCCTGCACCAAAGTAGTCTAGGAGTTGTATCCCATGTTAGTACTACATAGAGTAGGCCCATAAATGAATGGGACTAACCTTGGATACAACCCACTATCTACAACTGGTTTCCCATTGGCTTTAATGGCTGAGAGAAGTTGTGTGTCTTGCTCTGATAATGTGTACTAGGTCTTGAAATTACATCACATATGAATTGGTCTACATGGAACTACAGAATATTTAGGGTGAACAAGGAAGTATTTAAGAGTAACTTTAAAACCTTTTAATACCTGGAGGGAGCAATCCTGTGGCCACTAGTCAGCAGCTAGACAGCCCTAGGATATCTAGTTTTCCGGGAACTGACCTTCCCCACTTCCTCACTGCATGCAGGCAGTGTGGAAAATCCCCGTGCTTAGTATTCGCAAAAGGAGTGCGGAGCTGCCAAAATGGGGCGTTCCTGGGGGGAGTTCCGGGGCGGGGAGGGCAGAAATGCCGGTACAACACATCCAATGTGTCGTAGGGCAGCCTCCTCCCCCACTCAGCCTTCCTGCGGCTAGACAGCCACAATCGGCTGTCTAGCTGAAAATGCAGCGCAGGAGAAGCATGGAGGGAATGATCCCCTCTGTGCTTCTGCCCTTCATTGGATAGGCATCCGCCTACCTGCATAGGATTGTGCTCTTAAGGAAGGAATTGCTATTTTGGTTAAAGTTCAGAAAATGTGTAAGTATAAGCCAGAGGTTCATTACAAGCCAGAGGTTTATCTACAGTGCAAGCTTATGTTGCTTTTGTACTGCTTTAACTGTCATAGCTTCAGCCCGAAATGATCATGGGGATTATAGTATGCTGAAGGTGCTCAGAGCCCTAGCCTACTTCACAGAACTGATTTCCTGGGAACCTAAATAGCTTAAACTAATTCTGTGCATGACTACTCAGAAGTAAGTCCCATAGAATTCAGTGGGGCTTACTCTCTGGTCATGGTGTATAGGGTTGAAGCCTTAAACCACTTCATGTCTGTGGTGTGTACACACGCTCAGTCAATGGACTAAGCCTTAACTTCCTTGTGTTCTAGCAATAATCCCAAAGATATTTGTACTACTATCCTTGAGTGGGGTTTTTTTGTACATGAATTAAAATATTGACACAAATAAGACACTGATCCGTGCTTCTTAAAACAATTATTAAGAACACAGTCCCATTAATGGAAAAAAACACAATTATACAAACTGCTTACGTTAGAATAGATATATATGCAAGACTGCAGTGTAGATTTAAGCAGAAGATGGTAAGATAATGCATTAATTCACGCATCAAGGAATTAATCTTTGGAACTTACTAGATATTTGGCTGTCTAGTTTGAAAGATGGACAAGAGAAGAGCAACCTGTTTAGGACTAAAGACTACATTAAAATTCCATGAACCACCCTATTATGTTTTATTTATTTATTTATTAAATTTATTAATTGCCCATCTGGCTGGTCACCCAGCCACTCTGGGCGATGTACAACATATAATAAAACAGTTTAAAACAATAAAATTCTACAATAAAAACATTTTCTAAAATACCCTAACGCACCCCAAATGCCTGCCTGAACAACGACGTTTTTAATGCACGGCAGAAGCTCATTAAAGAGGGGGCATGACAGAGTTCCTTAGGGAAGGAGTTCCACAGAGTGGGGGCCACCACAGAAAAGGCCCTCTCCCTCGTCCCCACCAGTCTAGCTGTCCTGGCTGATGGGACAGAGAGAAGGCCATCTGAGGCTGATCTTGTTAAGCGGCCTGTCTGGTATTGCTGGAGGTGCTCCTTAAGATAGGCTGGGCCGGAACCATGTAGGGTTTTAAAGGTCAAAACCAACACCTTGAATTTGGCCCGGAAAACAACTGGTGACCAGTACAACTCCTTCAGCACTGGAGTGATGTGATCTTGCCAGCGGCTGCCTTTAATCAGGCGAGCCGCCGCGTTTTGTACCAGCTGCAGCTTCCGAACCATCTTCAAGGGTAACCCCACGTAGAGCGCATTACAGTAGTCAAAACGAGAGGAGACCAGGGCATGTACTACCGATGGGAGCAGATGGTCGGGAAGGAAGGGGCGCAGCCACCATATCAGATGGAGTTGATACAGCGCTGCCCAGCTCACAGCTGACACCTGAGCCTCCATGGACAGCTGGGAGTCCAAAATGACTCCCAGGCTGCAGACCTGGTCTTTCAAGGGTAGCCATACCCCATTCAACACCAGGTCAACATCCCCCAGCCTCCTCTTGTCTCCCACCAAAAGTACCTTGGTCTTGTCAGGGTTCAGCTTCAGCTTATTCCTCCCCATCCAGCCACTCACCGTCTCCAGACATTTGGACAGGGATTCTACGGCCAACCTTGGTGAAGATTTGAACGAGAGGTAGAGTTGCGTGTCATCCTCATACTGATGACACCGCACCCCAAACCTCCTGATGATAGCCCCCAGCGGCTTCACATAGATGTTAAATAGCATTGGGGAGAGGATGGAACCCACTGGTGAACAAGAGAGGACAAGGAAGAGAAACTAGTGGGTTTGGGGGTTGTTAGTGCTGTATTTACTGTGGCACTAAGTACAAACTGCTTGTCAGATCTGGGCAACACAAAGTTAATTACATGAAACTGGGCTAATTTGGGATTTCTAAAAACTTGTATTTTTTTAGGTTGTCCCCCCCCCCCATGCTTTGTAGTCATGAAGTAAGGCTAGAGGGATTCTTTAAAAAAAATCAAGCACCTGGCTGCTTAAATGCTGAAGTTTTATAAGCCCAAGAATTACAGAAATGTACGCGAATGTGTATTGGTTGCTTCCAATATAAGACTTGCCATTATAGCACTAAGGCAAAGTTACCTCAAAGACTAATATTTCTTCCTATGGAACAAAACTTTAAGCTAAGTGGACAAAAAGGACAGAGGCATATCATGAAATATAGCACCTGCACTTAAACTGGACTTCATAGCAAACTGTTGCTTTATTACCTATGGCAAGGCTTAACACTTGGCCTGTACACAACTCCAGCTATTTTGAATTGCCTTCCATTGCCATATTACCGCTGATTTTTAAGAAGTCAAGCTGGTAAGAATAGTAGAGATAAAATTTAAGGGAAATGAGTTTGATATCTTCAGTACCCAGAAAGCAAGTGACACACACACACTTAATTCACATGATTTAAGTCCTTTTCATGGCAAGGTTGTGATTTTTTTTTGTCTATTTGTGGAGAACAAGTTCATGACTCATTAATGTAGTTGACAGGCACCTAGTTCAACCACACAAGAATCCACAGCTGAAGAATCAAAGAAATAGCAAAAATCACCCCAGTATGAAGGCTGGAGAAAATATTCAGTAACCTTTGCACCTACAACCAAGTTCCTTGTTTTTGCCCAGCAAAGTAGCTGTAATTAATGAACTTCTCAGTATGATATACAACATGCTATCATAGGCAGGGATGATGTGAGTCCTGTTCTAAAACAGGCACACTACAAGCATGTTTGTGAAGATGAAGACACTCCATATTTAAATGTTCAAAGCATTTCCCATATGTTGTCTTGCTGTTATCCTTACAACCCTGTAATGCAAGGCAGGATATAAGCCCAATTGCAGATGGAGGATTATGGCTAGGACTAAGTGGCTTGCCTTAGGCCACCTAGTGAGTTCATGGCAGAGGTATGTTTCAAACAAGGGACCAAGTCAGTGAAAGCACTATACTATCATAACTACACCATGGGAAAATTAGAAGAGTGTCCAGTTTAGCTAGAACTGTATCCTCCCTTTCCCTTCGGCACCACCACATTGCACAGAAAATAGCTTTACAACTAAACATGTAGCCAAATGGTGAGCCCTTCCCCTAAATGGAAAACAGGATTCAAGCTAACCAATTGTGACACAGCACCAGGGGATATAGTCCTAGCCAGTAAACAGTAGGGATGGCGGAGAATTCTGCCACGGATTTCAGTGAAGCCGAATGCACTGGCATTCAGCCCCCCGAAATCCGTGGCAGAACGGCCCCCCCCCGCGGATTCCCCCCGGGACAAAGCTTACCTGGGGTGGATGTTCCGGACAGCAGCAACTCCAGCGGCTGATCTTTTGACTGGCTGCCATGGCCGCCATTTGCATCTCCTGTTTGCCGTGATAGGCTACATAAGTATTTACGTAGCCTATCACAGCAACGCAAGCAAAAAAAAAAGGCGTACGGAAATGGCGGCGGCTACGGCAGCCATTTGCGTTCCTTATTTTTCGCCGTTTTAGCCTACGTTAAATATTTACGTAAGCTATTACGGTGCAAAAAAAGGGGAACGCAAATAGTGCCCACTACGCTATTTGCGTTCCCCCTTTTTTTTTGCCTTCATAGCCTACATAAATATTTATGTAAGATAAAAAGGCGAAAAATAGGGAACGCAAATGGCAGCTGCCATAGCCGCCGCCATTTGCATACACTGTTGTGTTTTTTTTTTTGCCCAGCCATGATAGGCTACATAAATACTTACGTAGCCTATCACGGCAGCCTGGCTGGACACAAATGGCAGCCGCTACGGCAGCCGCCATTTGTGTCCGCAGCAGCTCATCTGTGGCCGGAACTCCGGCTGCAGACGGCCCTGGCTGCCTGCTCCGCGGAGCCACTGCGGAGCGGAGCTGGCCGGGCAGGATTCTGGGGGGGAGGACCAGATCGCCTCCCCCACCCTCGAGGATTCCGGGGGGAGGGACGGAGCACTTCCCCCCCACACCACGAAAAATTCTGCGAAAAGGTGAGTTTCGTACATCCCTAGCAAACACAGCTCCCATATTAAGACACACAGCATGAGGCTACATCACTGGTTCCTAGAACCAGAAATCAGCAATGAGGAGGAACTCTGGAGAAAGGGCATTCTATAAAGGAGCACTTTGTACAAATAAATGCTGCAAAGTTAAGGCTAACAATAAGCCAGACCAACAATAATGGGAGAGACTCACAAAATAAAAGGCACCCTGTGTGGCATAATTTAATGAGACCACTGGATCCCAGTGCCAGGTACTCCAGCTGGCTATACGACTACATTGTGCGACTGTTATATGCATATTCTGCCTTGCCTACAAGGAGCCAAAGACAATAAATATGGTTCTCCCCTCTTTCAATTATTCTAACAACCATAAGAGGTAGGGTTAGGCTGAATGACTGGCCTAAGGTCACACGCTGAACTTCATCGCTGCATTTCTCCACTCCTAGTCCATAGATGTCAAGGATGCCTGGGAAGACAGGGATGGATAAATGGGTGTGTCACAAGCAAGGTATCATAGGTACTATAAAGGTCCAGCAGCAAGCACACCGATTGCTACTGTACATATGTGGCCTGGGAGGGGTCACTCTCTGGGGCAGTTAACCTTCATTAAGCTCCCAGCCACCCGTGCCATTTTGCTCTCATAATAGTAATTTGCCTGAATACCACTAAAAGGGCTTCCTGACTCGCATAAGATATAACCATCATAGCTTCCACTGAAGGGCTTGATCCCACATTTGCGGCTTCCCCTTCTAGGCAGTCCATATCTACTCAGTAAGCAACAGGACAATGGTAGAGTGAGGGTGTTTTGACCTGCTCTTATAGTGGCTCCAGCTCCTCCTGTTATGCTCCTGAACTATTCATTGCCAAACAATGTTCTCTGCTCTGCAAATGCCTACTAGCCACAATGTAATCCTGTTTGTGCCAGGCACTGAGTTAAAGGTAAGGGAGGATTTGAACCCTTCTACAAGGAACCAGGCTGGGACTGCTGTCTATTGGTTCAACAATCTAGCCTCTAAAGTGGTACTGGGGTCTATGTCTGGCATCCTGCTTGCCCATTGTGTGGAGGAAAAGGCAGGGAAAGGTTATAAGATAGCACCTCAATGCTCCTGTCATCACTGCATGTTGATCAGTGCATTCTGTGTAGAAGCAATGAGGGGTGTCATCTGTGAGCAACAATATGATGGGTGGGTTGCATTTTAGTTGCCAGGTGCTGAAGGAGCAGAGGGTCCTAGTTAGTTACACCAGTGTAAATTCTGACTGTGAACAGAGTAAATAGCATTAGTGTCCAGGTGTGGCATCACGACATGGATGGGAACTGGCCTAGTAACAGTAGCAGGTGCTATTTGACATGAGGAACTTCAGAAATATCACTAAATATTTTGAGAAGTCACAGCATTTATATAAAATTTTATTCATTGTTTAAAATATGTCATGTCACGTCATCAAGAACAAAGAAAGATTAAACAGCAAATACCTCGGTTATAAATTGCAAAAGGTTCTTTTACAAGAACATCCAACCTCATATCTTAAAACCACTTTTAAAATTTCCTTCTCCTAAAGACGTTTTAATGTGTAGATTTGTACAACTACAGACATGAAATAACTATGGCCCTGAATATAGAGATGTATTTCCTGATTTTTTAAAAAATACCCAATTACAGGACATGTATATTGACAGTAAACACAGAACAAAAGTCATATACTTAAAGTATTTAATGTGCCTTTTTCATCAAGGTAGGTGAGAGACTGTATCAAAACAAGCATTGTACAACTGCCATTTAATATGGTTTACTTGAATCTGCAGGGACACAGACAAGAAACATTTTTATGAACAGAAGGTTGGAGTATGTGTGCATTATAATAAACCAAGTTTGTGTTCAACCAACAGATGAGGATCTCCCATTATTTCACTTTGTGCTGGGTCTGAAAAAGAGGTAACATTTTACTAATTCAACGTGCAGGTATCATAATGCAGAATAAACGTTTAACTAGAAGGCTTGTTATTTGCGGCACTCCACCACCATCCAATCACCCACCGACTGAACAAGCAACCAGCACAGATATTATCTGTTTGGGTAGAAGGGGTGCCTGGACAGATGCTAGTGACTGCTTCCCACACAACAGGCAGTACATTTCAATAGTTCCAATCTATTCAGCAGTGAGTATCCCAAGCAAAAGCACTGGATATGCACTCCTGGGTGCTAGATACAGGTCCTAGGCACTTGAATGGACTCACTCACTTCCAGCATCCCATTTCCCCGTTGAAGCCAACTAAATGCCTATGGGACGCCCACAAGCAGGACAGGCGAGCAATAGCCCTCTTCCATTTTTGTTCCCAGCAGCATTCATATACAACACACAAGACTGCACCATGGGAAATTGGCTTCCATATCCCTGCAGTTACATGTGAACTTAGTCCGTGTTTAGTCATTTCTCTCTCTTCCTTGCAGCTTAAGCCATATGACTTCTCCCCTTTTTGATGGTCCTTACCGTTCAGAATGTCCTCAAAACCAACACAGTCATAGTTGCCTTTCAAGATATCCAGTGACAGATTAGAGCTATGAAGGAAAGGAAGACGCTGGACCTACAAAGTAGCACAAAAGGTCAGGAAGTTTGTCATTTTACAAATAAGCTGCCCATGTTCATTTGATACTCAGATACACTGAAGGGATAAGCAAATGCTTACATTTCATAGAGATACAGGAATACTATAGCCTGTACTTATTTATCAAATTCTACACAGTGGCTCACTGTATATCCAAAGCAGGTACACAACTGTAGCATGCAATGTGTTCAAAGTTTTTCTTTATACATAGTAATCACTCCCTTCACCTTATAAAACTGGGAGCATTGCAAAAAATCTTACCTCTCCCACCAAGAAAAGAGATGGAGATCAAAAACAATGAAAAAAATTATGTTGCTCAAGCTACTTACTATAGCTGCAACTTGACGTTGACCAGTTACTAGATTGTCAGCACAATCCTATACATGTCTATTCAGAAATAAGCCCCACTAACATCAATGGGGCTTACTCCTAGGTAAGTGGGCATAGGATTGCAGCCTTTATATACTTTGTTAAACTAAAAAGGTGCACCCAGTTAATTATACAACACATTTTAAAATAGAATTATTGATATTATCTTAATGTTAATTATATTTAATATAAGTTGGGAGTTGGACTCAATGGCCTTGTAGGCCCCTTCCAACTCTACTATTCTATGATTCTATAAGCACTTATATGCACTTCAAATGGCAGGTACCACCTTAGAAGAGTTATTTTCCCTCCAAGATGGTGACTGCTACAACACATATATGCATCACCTAAAAACAATGTATGTTTTTTTCCAAACTATTTAATAAGCAAATGTACGTACAGTTAAACTAATAAACTGATACAATGAACTAGGATGCAATTCTATGCACACTTACTTGAGAGTAAGCCTCACTGAACACAGTAGGACTTACTTCCAAGTAAACATATACAGGATTGTGCTGTAAAATTCCATTATCCAGGAAATAGCCCTACTACTAACATGATCATGAAGGAAATGACAGATTTTCTTCTTAATCTCCCCTCCCCTAGGTACAAAATGTTAAACTCCTATGCTTACACAGTTGAAATGATAGTTAACATTACAGTAATTTTAAGTCTCAAACATTAAAAGCTAGCTTTAACACATTAATTTATTTCATCAGGTGCTTTAAAAAAATAGGTTGAGCTGAGAGAAAATTTATGTTGTTCAAACCAACCAAAAAAGCATTTACCTGTTTCACTGCTTTGAATTCCATTTGCAACTTCAGCGGTGCATGCAGCCCTTGAATATTTCTCAAAGTAGAAAAATTCATTTTATCTTGACTTAACGGAAACTACCAAAAGAAATGTTAAGAATATTATTTTTGACTACTATCTGGGCAATGTAATTGCCCTTGTGAAAACTGTGTATAATGCCACACATAAACAGATTTTACTAGCTTACTATAGATACTGCTAGTTTATTTCTTCATTTAAGGAAGAATAAGATAATATCTTCTCCCAACTGGAATGTGTAAGCACCCATTTCAATCCATAACATGTGGCTTTGCTGTTTTGGGCACGCTAACTACACAAGACTCCACCTAGTGGTGAAAGCAAAACAGAGCCAAACAACCCAAATCCTGCTCAACCCCATTCACAGCTCTACTGTATTCCTTCCAGCACCAAACAAATACATATATTGGGCAAGTTTCACTTTCCTATGCACGAATGTCTAACTAGATAGGAAATAAGCAGCAAAAGCCCACTTCACTATTACCAGTACCCAATGTGGGAGCAGTTTCCCCATGGCTTCCTCCTACAGAATGGTGAACATTCAAATCCAGGAACCATGCGGGCAGAACTAATTCCATGGCTTTGTTCCACCCAATTATTTCCTGCTGGGAGGGAAGGTGAAAAAGCCCTTTCTGCCCAGCTGCAACCCACACCTAATTTCTTCACAGACCTGACTAGCTGGGCATTGGGTGGGGGGAGGAAGAGATTTTGCCATATTCCCAAGGAAGCTTGGGCCATCCATCTCATTATCAAACCACATTCCAATAATGAAGCAATTTAAACTGAATAGATTTTGTTATATGATCAGATATATCCCTCTGTCACCAGAACAGGTCCTCTAGCCACTACATCTCAAAAAACATATGTAAAACTTCTATTAAAGGCTGTACTGTAGGTATGCTAGAAATACATTAATATATAAGAACAACAAAAATAGAAAACAAGGCAAGCCTTACAATGATACTGGAAAATATGGTGAACTTTAATAAAATAGTAAATTGTCCAGTGTATTTCACTAGAAACCTTCCTCAGGGGCAAAAGATGGTCACCCTGCCATCTTGGTCTTGGTCACCCTGGTTGATGACTTATGCCGGGAAATGGATGGGCGGAGTGCAACCCTGTTGGTTCTTATGGACTTCTCAGCGGCTTTTGATACCATCGAATCCTTCTGGATTGTTTATCTGGATTGGGCTTAGGAGGCAGTTTTAAAGTGATTCTAGTCCTTTCTGGAGGAGCGGTCTCAGAAGGTGGTTCTGGGGGACTTCGGTTCCACCCCACGGTCATTAGCTGTGGGGTGCTGCAAGGTTCTATCTTGTCCCCCATGCTTTTTAATATCTACATGAAACCACCGGGGGAAGTCATCAGGAGGTTTGGGCTAATATGTCATCAGTACACAGATGATCCTCAGCTCTACCTCTTGTTTCCATCTGCACATCCCAGGGAGGCTGTGGAACTCTTGAACCAGTGTCCGGAGGCTGTTTTGGGATGGATGAGGGTGAACGAGCTGAAACTTAATCCAGACAAGATGGAAGTACTGTGGGTTGGGAAACCAACTACTTTGGATGGAAGTTTACACCTGGTCTTAGATGGGGTTGCACTCCCCCTGAAAGGCCAAGTGTGCAGTCTGGGGTTCTCTTGGACTCTGAGCTAACTGGGAAAGCCCAGGTAGCTGCGGTGTCCAGGAGTGGTTTTTACCAGCTTAGGCTGGTACGCCAACTGCGGCCCTATCTGGAGAGGACGGACCTTGCCTTAGTTATCCACATACTAGTGATGTCCAGGCTGGACTACTGTAATGAGCTATACATGGGGCTGCCTTTGAAAATGATTCAGAAACTCCAGCTTGTGCAGAATGTGGCTGCCTGAGTATTGGTGGGGACGAGGCAATGTGGTCACGTAACGCCTATACTGCGCAAGCTGCCCTGGTTACCAGTGCATTTCCAAGCCTAATTCAAAGTGCTGGTTTTGACCTTTAAAGCCCTAAATGGTTTGGGACCAAGTTACTTGAAGGACCGCCTTCACCCATATCAGCCTACCCACACTTTAAGATCAGAAAGAGAGGCCCTTCTCATTTGCCCCCCCATGAGAGCAGTCAGGTGGCTGATCGCATGTGAGAGGGCCTTCTCTGCAAGTGGCCCCACACCTTTGGAGCAAGCTGCCATCGGAGGTCTGCCATGCTCTGTCATTGCAGACTTTTAAGAAGGCCTTGAAACATATTTTAACTTGGCCTTCTCTTGATATGACTGCTATTGTTGATGTTACTGCTGTTAACATTATTGCTGGTTTTATTGTTGTTTTTATGTTTTATCACTTTTCATATTTTAACTTTTTTTTGTATTTTATTGCTGTAAGCTGCCTTGGGAGGGCTTCTGTCCTGAAAGGTGGCTAAGAAATATTTTAAATAAATAAATAAAATTTGTGGAGTCTTTGTAGTAAGGCACTACCTAGAGATATATTTTAATGTCATGTGCATTATGCCTAAGAAAGTTAGAAGAGTTTAAAAAGCACAAAAATACAGCCATCTGCTTTAGCATTGTGTAAATCGAAGTTTAAATTAGAACTAATATTTTGAATACAAACCTAAGAGTATGCTGGCACAACTTCTATTCTGTAATAATCATGCTGGATACACACAGAGCCCACCAATGTACCAATCGACATTTACAAGTAAGCTTCTGGCTCTCATCTAACATGCACTGCTTCTCATTTCTTTAACTATTTAGGGCACCCTCCTATGCATGTTTAGACAGAAAAGAGTCCCCAAACTCCCAGCATGCCCCAGCCAGCTACAGGACTTTTTAAATGTCTAAACATGCATGGGACTGTAGCGGTAACTTTTTCTTTCAGGGGAACTGAAGTATTTAAATTGTATCAATCCAAGAACAAATGAAATATACTGTGGAGACATGCTGAACTCCTTCAGGATCTTCCATTTTAAGCAATTATCCTGTCAGCTTGAATACAAATAGAAATGTGCAAATTCTGCTAATACATTGGAGCAAATGTAATTATACGTCTGGTGAGGTAGCCTTTATGAGTCATTGTCTGAAGGATAGTTTTATTATCAGTGGCTGTGTATGCTTTCAATTCTTGATCTACATTGTTAGGTGGAAAACCATGTCAATTTAGAATGCCTCTGCTAAACTTATCATTCCCCTCCTCACACCTCTAAAAAGGCTTGAACTTGCATGGAAGTCAAGTTTCTAGTCCTTGTAAGTAAAGCTCCCAAGCTTTTGTCTCTATTGTATCTCTTTTCCAACTTTCCTTTATTCTTTTCCTTGTTGAGTCTTCCACGACATACTTTTCTACCATGCTCATCATTGTGCCTGCTGCCTCATTCTGGTAACAGACTTTCTCTCAAATCTCTCTTCAAAATCCTCCATCACAAGTATTTTATGAATTACAGTACCTGTGCCACTTCTGTGGCTTTCACTTGAGTTATCAATTTTCTATCCACTCTCATGTACCTGCTTGTCAAGCCTATGTCATCTACAGCCAGCTTGACTCTGTTCTTTCAAGCTGGACCATAAACTTTCTGGAAAGGGATCATCATCAGCAACAGTGCAGTCCTGTATATGTCTACTTAGAAGTAAGTCTTGTTGAGTTCAGTGGGGCTTACTCCCACATAAGTATATTTAGGACCACAGCCTTAGGTGTTCTGTCCTGACCCTAGCACACAGCTGGTGCTAAATGTTAAAGAGGAGTACCTGTTCTGTAAGTTATCTGTTGTCTGGATTCTCTCTACTGTTAAATGGAAGTGTATACTAAAATTTATATTATAATTGCAATGTTTCTAGTTGGGTGTCTGAAAGGATAAACTATAATTAGTTTAAGCCCTGTACTTACATTTTTCTCCGACAGTTCCAAAGGATGGACAGGGAAAAGTTCACTCTTCACATTTGTAAAGCTATAAAAACAAACAAGTATCACATGTAACTTTAGCTCAAAATCTCATCTCCTTCACTAAGTTTCTAAACTGTTTTGACAGCAATTTCAAGCACAAGCTTTATGTCTCTAAATCCTGAAAAGTATTGGCAAAGAGTACATATAAGAAATATTTTCTTCTTCTTTACATTTCTTCTTTTTAGAACTATGAATCAAAACAAAGTGAATGTTCACGACATACTTCCTCAGTTCACCTATGCACAACTTATACCAATGGTTTGTGAGTGGTGTTCCGGGGATCTCCAGGGTTCCTTGAAGCTTATCAATAAGAAGATCATCTGCTCTTGTATTTTGCATCCTGATGGCTGCTGCAATATTTTTTGTTGGTTTTTCAGATAGTCTTATTTGCATGTTTGTTTTTATAACAAATCCTAGCCACCTTAAAGTCTCTTTTTGGAACATAAAAGCAGGGCATGAATACTTGATTAAAATAAATATCAGTAATAGTGGACCCTTGCCCTGAAACACAACTGGCCCACCCTACAGATCTTCCTCTGTAGTATGCAGCTGCAGGAGTACACTTCTGCTCCCATGGTGTGTTGGTGATGCAAAACAAGCCCAGCTAACGTCCCATGTGAATTAAGCGTACCCTCTAGGACATGTCCTTAAGTTCTCTGCAACAGGAAAGAGGGTTGTGGCAGAAGCTCAGAGATTCCAAAGCAGATGATGTGGAGCACACTTCCCTAAAGCTACAAAGGTTAAAAGCCACCAGTTTATCCTATATATACTTTTCTTTGGCTGCAATAATCCATTAAATAGATGAGGTAATATCTTGGGGAAGTTGTTTGAAGGTGGATCTCGCTCTCTCCTTGAACAGAATATTACTTTTAAACTGGCAAAAAATGTAAGGAGGATTGACTATTGTACAAATTCATACATGCTGAACTCCTCATGTAAAGAAATTGCAAGCATTATGCAAATAATAAGTTACTGAGAATATTGCTGGTCATCCTATTAACTGAATTTGATAGCAAATGCACAGCTTAAACTGCTGGCTGTCATTTGAAGAGGGACACCAAAGAGAGAGTTTTGATTTAGTCAAATGGTTCCCAATTTTTCTAACTCAAATCCAGTTAGACACAGTATAGTGGATCACTCCCACTGCTCCCTTCGTCACTTACTTACAGGCAAAAACATTGCACCCACACAATGCTGCCATCACTGGTTAGGTATAAAGGGCCCTATGTCTGTAGAGACCTACCTGTCAAAATGCTCCTACCAGCAGTCAACAGGGAAGGGGGGGGGGTCAGTTTCTAAATCCCATCTTCACTGTAGGTCAAACCAGGTTCAGCTTCTTCCCACTATGCAGAAGCATTGACATTTGCATAGTCCCTTCATTCCAAGAGGCAGGCTCTTGGGAAATTGCAGTTCTGTCTGCTACTGGAGGAAGGAAGGCAAAGAGCTTTCCACCCAGTTCAAGAGGCTGAACTGGCTCCTATGCTTCAGGAAACATGCTAGAAACCGACACAGAACTTTGGATGGATCCACTTTTAGTATCACAATTCTGTGAAAAGAATCTCTATTTAAGGCTTCTGGTGACATCTAATATAGTAAGACAAAGTAAATGGGTGTAACTTTCAAAGAGCATCTCATCCCTCAAAGACAAATATTTAGTAAGTAACGTTTTGTAACTAGGGAAGTGCCCAGCCCATGAAGGACAGATGGGCTCCTTCCCTTTTGAAGTCATAGATGCAGAGATGCTGGACAAGGAAAAACTTCTTCCGTGCTCCAGTCCTTCATCTAAGATGGATGGGTGGATGGAAGAGATGGAGATGGCCTGGTCAGGGCTCATCTCCCACTCCTTCCAAGGCTAGCACCAGACACACCCATGCTGCCTCTCTGAAGATCAGGCATTCCAAGACAGGTGATACATGAGGGATTGGTGGGCTTACCTTGGGGGTGGGGTGAGAGCCTCTCTATTATCCTACCTCTCAAGTGAATCCTGACCAAGCTGCCTCTGCACCATCCACTTTGAAAAAAAGTACATCAGGGACATATATCACTCAAGCAGGAGGGAAAAAGCACTTCAGGAAGACAGAAATGTATGTGGTTTGGATCTGTCATCTGTGCACAGGAAGTTCACTATTATATTTATATGGATTTCTAGTGCTTACCCTCTATGTATCACATCATGGCTTTCAAATGCTCCACCTGCTGAAAAATCAGAAACTGGAACACAATCCTTCAGCTGAGATCCAAGCCCTCTTGTATTCTGAAGCAGAGAAAGTTATTATTAGGGATGCACAACTTGGAGTGCTTTCAAAATGACATCAGATTTATTTTTAAGGGGTCAAATTAAGTTACATATACTGTGGCTTTAGACTTTCCAATAACTGCTTCTTAGATAATATACTACTCAAAGTTAAGGTTATCTTAAAAGGCTGAGGGATGAAGTTCTCTAGAAATAAAACAACACAGGTGTGTTTACGAAGAGTAAACACAGGTGTGTTTACCAAGAGTTTATTTCATATCCTATATGAAATATTACGCACATAAGCGTAATATTGACACCATGCCAGCTTAGGGACAAATCCAGGCGATAACATCACATCCAAGCTGTGAATGCTCTAGTTTATTCTGCCCTGCAGGAGCAGACAAAGCTAAACCTCAGTCTCTCTATAGAGCGCTTGGGCATAATAGTCCACAGAAACATTTATTAGATGCTCTGGTAGCTACAAGATTTATACTCCATAACACAATTCTTCAGGTGCCATGTGGCCCTAGCTCTTGGGAATTTTCTAAGGGCACAAGCCTATGAAGACAGTAGGCAGTCTCTGAACTAGGAGGCTGCTGAGTATCCATGCTGAGTATCTGAGTATCTGAGTCTGCCCTGTGTTTCTGCTAGATGGGCGATTTTGCCTGTCCAGAATCATAGAATAGTAGGGTTGGAAGGGGCCTACAAGGCCATCGAGTCCAACCCCCTGCTCAATGCAGGAATCCAAGTCAGAGCATCAAAGCTAGCTGACTTGGCAGTCTAGCAGTGGTGCTTCAGAGTGGGGAGGGAAGGGGGCTGGGGTGGCCACAGGAAATGTCATACGGCCAATGCCCCAGTCTCCTCTCGTCCCCGGGAACCCCCTTTCCCATCTCTGTGCTCCATTTCCAAGTGCGGAGATGTACCCAGAACTGAGCTGGCTCTGAGAGGGAGCAGAGCATGGTTTCTGGGCTCTGAGGTCAGAGTCCTGTTTCCAGCCTTGGAGCCCAGAAACCCAACAATCCTATGTCCTCCCAGACAGCATCTGGGGGGGGGGGGGGGGATAGGATTGCTCCCTCCCATGCTAAAGTGATAGCTTTGTTTTTTTGTGCTGTAAATATTATCCTCACAGCAATTCTAACATGGCAAGTCTTATTATTGTTCTCAGTGAAGTGCACTTATGGCCCTTTTATATGACAGAACAAGAATCAGAACACATTTTTAAAAGCACACACAGTTGTGAGAATGCAAGCACTTTCCTGAGGCCAGTTTGCTACCACTTGTACAAACCAGGTGGAAAGGTCCATAAGTGTACTCACCACCAGGAAATGCATTTTTGAATGTGGGGACCACCCATACACTGATGTGACAAGTTCAGAAAGGAGCAACCCCTTGCTTTCTTTCCCAGTGTCTCTAATGCTCAGCATGATATCATGAACAAGGTTTCTCTCCCCACTGCTCCCCAGGAGGGGCAGAGAGAGTAGGAAGCATACATTTTGGCTGACTACCAAAATGCCCAGACCCCTGCCAAATGGCTTTGAGGAATATGGACTTCCTAATTTATCCTCATGCTGCTAGATACTGAAGAGGGAACCTTGTATTTGTCAAAAAAAGAAAAGAAAAAAGGAATATTAAAGCATGCTGCAAAACCACCTGAATGATCTTTTCAACTTCCAACCCCTAGGTGGAACAGAAAAGTAACCAGTGTAAATGGAACCTGTGTCTTGGGTGCTGTTTTTTGCCCCTTATTTCAGGAAGCTGCTTAAGACAGAAACATATTACAATGTTATTCTATGACAGATAGGCTAGATAAAGCAATAGGAAAGTGAGCCTAAACTGTCATAAATACGATAATGGAACCAGACACGGAACTCTGTTCCTTCAGCGCCCTATCCATTTAGCTATCCTATCCTTCTCTATG
The DNA here is from genome assembly GCF_057233095.1 of Heloderma suspectum. NCBI lineage: Eukaryota > Metazoa > Chordata > Lepidosauria > Squamata > Helodermatidae > Heloderma > Heloderma suspectum. The sequence goes on along the minus strand of NC_139460.1, from coordinate 37,215,287 downwards.
AAAGGCATCAAACTCATAGTCACATGTCCAGAACTTTGGATACAATTCTGAGCAGTCATTTACTATAAATAACAACAGAGGAAAGGAAAACTGAGAAAAGATGACAGAAATGGCCAGGGGATACAGAACAGACTAATTTATGAGCAGACACACAATATGACGTAATATGGGCCAGGGACAGGAGACTGGACTAGAAGTCAGGATTCCAACGAGTATAAGCAGCATTTGTTTCCTTTCCCACCATCAGCTTTTCTTGTTTATTTAAGTTGCACATTGTTTGTGTCTCTTGCAACCAGTCTGTATAGCTTTTTGCACCACAAACAATCCTGGCTGGAATCTCCAGGCGCTTCCTTTACACAAACACACACCTCCATTTTGCAAATATTTGGAGTGCATAAATTTAAAGCATGCTGAATTATTATAGCACAAGGTTTGAAATTGGATAGATTAAGTAAATAAAAGATTGAACTGCAGGAAATCCCTCCGACAGCGACACTGACACAACTGTGCTATTGCTTCCCTGTGGAAGTGAGATGTTTGCAAAGTAAACCCTGAAGTATCCTTGGGAATGGCCAGTAGACAGTGACCCAGCGAGTGTAGTAAATGGAGGGTCAGGCCCCAGAGCAAAGGAAATGGGTTCTGTTGCTCAAGGATGTCTTTTCAAGTGACACCGTCCCTGAAGTTATGATGAACTTGATAGATTTAGATAGCATAGTGCATTTCTACCCTCAATCCATTCTCTTTCTACATCTATTTTGCCAATTCTTTCTAGCCACTACACCCCTGGCAAACCTAGCACATAAGGCCGCTGTTTTGTTTTGAATCCATGATGCATTTCATTCTTATCTTGCCTTGTGCTCCCCAGCCTGGTGGGTTCTTTTTGCAATAAACAATTTATAAACGTTACCCACTGAATCTTGCTGAGAGTTAATATGTGCATACCATACAGGTGGCGATAGAAAAGTGGTTGGATACAAAAGAGGGCCTAGGACTAGATTTGCTACCTATTGATGCAGATTTGATTTTTTTTTTTTTTTACAGTTCTGTTCCTTTGACGAAAGGCTACCATGCAGAAATGTAACAAATTAAGATTTTTCCACGACTTACCTCTTGCCAGGAAAAGCCACAGAGAAATTTAGCAAGTGAAGTTTTTCCTGGGATATAGATAAGTGATGGGAAGAGTTTCACCAGCCACATTTCTTGTGTTACCTAATGCTCTTAAAGGGCACCAAAATGGGGGATTAAACCCCCCGCCCCTGGTTGCAGTCCTACCCAGAAAACTAGTCCAAGAAATATAATGAAGTCTAACTAGAAAATCTCAGGCTGACCAAAGAACATGTCAGAAGAGAAAGAATTAAGTGAGAGAAGGGGAGCAAAGCAGAGCCAAAAATAACATTACTCCTATTTTTTAAAGAGTATTATTATGTTGTAGTAACACTAGTACTAGCAGTATATGAAAAATCTTACTGCCTTGATATAGAAACTGGTTTTTGACAAGATATTTTTCAAACTAGTACATGAGCATATAACAGCATCCAGACCATGAAATCCCCTAGGGGTGGGCAAAAGGATCTCCAGATGTTTGCCACTTCAACTCCCAGAAGCCCCTACCAGCACAGCCAATGGTCAGGAATGCTGGGAGTTGTAGTCCAAAACTTCTGGAGATCTACTTTCTGTCCACCTCTGCCCTAGACCAGCCTTCCCCAACCTGGAGTCTTCCACATGTATAGGACTACAACTCCCAGTACGCTCCCCAGCCGGCATAACTCGCTGGGAGATGATGGGGGTTATAGTCCAGCGCGCCTGGAGGACACCAGTTCGGGGGGAAGCTGGTTTAGACTCAAGCGCGCGTCTGAACGGTCGGTGTAAGGAAGTACCGGGGGAAAACTATTCCTCGCCACGTCAGGGAGGAAAGGAAAAGGCCAGCATTTTAAAAGTGCACGTTGTGGATGATTATGGATAGGAAAACCAAGACCCGGCTCAGCCCGGCCACGACTCGACAGCGAAAACGAAAGAGCCCGCCCGGCCGCGAACTCCCCGTCCCCCCTCCTCGCCGTGTCGCGACTTCGCCCAACGGCCCCTTCTCTACCCAGCCCCCGAGCGCGTCCTGGGACTGGACCCCCGACTCCCGAGCTCCGCCGCTTACCATCTTTGCACAGTCACCAGCAGCCACTTCCTTCCGCCAGCGCTGGGCGACGGGAGAGGTGGGTGACGTCAGAGACGCACGCCGCACCAGGCTCTCGCGCGACCGGGACGGGAACGAGGGGTGGGCGCGCGGGTCACGGTTCGGGCGCGCGCGAGGGCGGGGCTCGGGGCGCGCGCACTCTCCCGCCAAAGCGAAAATAACCCCCTCTGTCGCCGTAACGAGAAGCGTGAGGGGACTAGGGCGCGGTTTGCCCTCTGACACGCTTGAGAGGAGCTTCACGCGACGTGTCATACGCCCTAGCTATGATTTATTATCGGTTTTATTATTGTTGTTATTACATTTCTGTAGTAATAGCCAGAGCTGTCTGGGTGGTTTAAAAAAAAAAAAAAATTTAAAACCCTAAAATACCTCATGACAAAATATAATATCAATCTTTTAGGGCGTAATCCCATGCGTGTTTAGAGAGAGAAAAGGCCTACAGCTCCCGGCATTCCGCAGCCAAGATTGCGCCCTTAAAAGTTTAAGACGCAATGAAACCAAAGTAAAAACCAGAGTAAAAGCCGACAGCGGTGTAAAGAAATAAAAACGCACTTACACATTTAGGGCGCGATCCTATGCATGTTTAGACAGAAAAAAGCCCTACAATTTGCAGCATGCCCCAGCCAGATGCAATCCTATCTATACTTAGATGGGGGTGTCCCATTGAACTAAACAGAGCTTGCTTACTAACAACAAAACTAGCGGAGATGACAGTATTCCAGCTGAGCTATTGAAAATCCTAAAAGATGATGCTGTTAAAGTGCTGCACTCAATATGCCAACAAATTTGGAACACTCGACAGTGGCCACAAGACTGGAAAAGGTCAGTTTACATTCCAATTCCAAAGAAGGGCAATTTTATTTTCTTGGGCTCCAAGATCACCGCAGACGGTGACTGCAGCCATGAAATTAAAAGACGCTTGCTCCTTGGGAGGAAAGCTATGGCACACCTAGACAGCATAGTAAGAAGCAGAGACATCACCTTGCCGACAAAGGTCCATCTAATCAAAGCTATGGTTTTCCCAGTAGCAACGTATGGCTGTGAGAGCTGGACTATAAGGAAGGCTGAGCGCTGAAGAATCGATGCTTTCGAACTGTGGTGCTGGAGAAGACTCTTACAAGTCCCTTGGACTGCAAGGAGGTCAAATCGGTCAATCCTAAAGGAAATCAACCCTGAGTGCTCATTGGAAGGACAGATAGTGAAGCTGAAGCTCAAATATTTTGGCCACCTAATGCGAAGAGAAAAGTCACTGGAAAAGACCCCAATGCTGGGAAGGATTGAAGGCAAAAGAAGAAGGGGACGGCAGAGGATGAGATGGCTAGATAGCATCACCGATGCAATGAATATGAACTTGAGCACACACCGGGAGAGAGCGCAGGACAGGAAGGCCTGGCGTGCTATGGTCCATGGGGCACAAGGAGTCGGACACGACTTAACGACTGAACAACAATCCTTCAGGTACCATGGTTTCAACTAACAAAGGGCTTTAAAAGTCAAAACTGGCATTTAGAGTTCATCCAAAGCTGCACATGAAGAAATGGGCTAGTACCTACTGCAAAGGAAATTTTAAAGTGACCCCATGAGCACCATGTATCAGTCACAAACTATTCAGATGGTAACTAATCAGATGGGTGAGGGGCAATTATATGTCACCCCCTGCTGTGGGTAACTGCCCCCTACTATCACTGTTGTGCTTCTCTCTCCTCTTCCTTCCCTCCCTGTCCCCAGCACATTTTGTTTCAAGTCCATTTATGTTTTCAGCATGAAGCAGTACTGTAAATTGCTTAGTTACAAGTTTAACCATTTTTGACACTTCAATATCTGCTGATTATATTTGTCTTAATAGTATGGTGGAACAACTTAACTGGTATTAAATTAACATTTGTCTTTGTCAGTTTATAGTTTTCAAGAAAATAGTAACTAGAAGGATTTTATCACTTGGCAGATGTAATTTTTTTTTAAATAAAACAATATAGGATGGGATGAACTAAAAAACTATGCCAAGTTCCTGTTTAGCTGAAGCTTCTAGAAAAAAAATCAGGCTTGTCACTAACTATATTTATTTATTGTATGTTTGAGTTTGTTGATCAGGATATGAAACATTTACATTTCAAAGTTGTCCTTGTTGGTGTAGGATATACACAGGACACCATCACTACACGTACTTTATTGACATCATCTTCATGTTTAGGCTGCATAACATAAAGGAATGTACTGTTGCAGTAAAGATTTGGTTTTCCTTTAAAGGCAGACTTCCACTGTAGGATAAACCTCTAGACATAAATAGAATAACATGTTTCGCCAACAAGTTGCTTCCCCAAAAAGGGTTTGCTCCTTTGTTTCAGTGAATTTGTTAAATTTATAATTTAGGCTGCAGTCCTACTCACATTAAACTGGGAATAAGGCCCATTGAATTCAGTGTGCTTTACTTCTGAGGATACATGTATAGGATTGCAGTGTGATTTCCCATTGTCCTCTAAAGAACATAGAACAGCATTAAACAGCCCAACCCATGCACATTTACTCAGAAGTAAACCCTAAGTTCAGTGATGTACATAAGTTCAAGTAATTGTACATAGGATTGCAATCTAAGTTTTCAACAACTTTTAAGGTAGTTTAGGCTGAGTGGTAGTGACTTCCCACACACAGGGATATGGAACAGACATAATGGGCTGTTTCGCACATCACGATAAGCCACAATGGATTAACCGTAGAACAACCAATGGGTTATCCGAGGGTTGTTTAACCCTCAAATAACCCATGATGCATGGGTTCATATAACGTAACAAGCTGCAGTGCACCCCTGCCGTGGCTTGCATATTCATAATGGTAGCTGTTGTGTGTGTCAGAGCCCCGCAGGCAAATTAACCCACCATGACTTACCATGACATGCGAACCAGGTCAATGTCTGCCATCTTCAGAGGAAGAAACAGTCCGGGTTTTGATGATCAGTGGGCCTAGTGTCGGTTGTTTTCGCCACGCATGCCAGTTGCATGACCGGGATTACCCAGGTTGCGTTGCAGGTTGCTGAGTCAACCAAACCCGGTGTGCAGCGCAGGCGTAGTGACTTTTCACCCACCCTACAATCTATGGCTTGCAGTAGGGATTGTAGGGTGGGTGAAAAGTCACTACACCTGCACCACATTCAGACAACAAAGCAACCCACAACATGGCATGGGTAATTAGGGTAATCCAGGACATGAGACCGGCACACGTGTGGTGGGGGAAAGAACCGACTCTGTATTGTTTCCTCTCCTGATTATCTGAACACCCCCAAGGTGTTCTTAGTGGTTAAATAGTCATGAAATAAGCCAGGGATACTCTAGTCCATGATCTGAAGAGGTATTTATGATAATGTGCATCATTTAAAGGACAACTTTCTACAGTATGAACTTCCCTGGATCAGGCAGCTGAGGCCCTGGTGCCCAACACTGGGAGATTAGGCAGGTGGTTACTGGGAAAAGGCATTTTCTGTCGGTATCCTGATTATGGAATACCTCCCCAAGCATGTTCACCTCATGCCTTCTTAATATCTTTTAGGCACCTGGTGAAAACTTTTATTTACCAAATACTAGCAGATTTTAATTATGGATGGCTTTTGGATTTTATCTCTTATGTTTTCTTCTGAACTATATTTGTATGATGTTTTTAGTCAGGCTTTGGAGTTTTTTAAAAAAATCTGTAAGCCATCTGGGACTTTTACTGAAGGAAAGGCAGTATATAAATCTATTAAGGCTGCAATTTTCCAGGGCATAAGTCCCATTGAACTCAACAGAACTTACTTCTGAGTTCGCATGCATAGGGCTGTACTGTAAATCAATTGTTTTACTTCCATTGATTTCAGAACGATTGTGACCTATTTCTTTTGTTCCAAAGAAAGTGTAAAGCTTTAAGAGGGCTGAGTAGCTTATTAATAAGCAACAGTCTAGACTTATTATCCTTTTTAGTAATGTAGACATCAAAATCAATATGTATCTACATCTGCAGTGCTCTGCTCAGCTGTCTCCTAGCTGAGCAGAGCAGAGCAGAGGAAGTTGTTCAACTGGTCTAGGGGCTATGCAAGCAAGCAAGCTCCCAGAGAGCGAGCGAGCGAGCAGAATGAGCGAGCAGGGAGATCAAACAGGAGGTTGGCAGGGGAGGTCAAGGGGGAGGCCCCTAACAATTCTTTCAATTTCTTTTTCTGGTAACACACACTTCCATACCAGTGGGACTCTGTTGTTAACCTCCAGTGAATAGAGGACAAAGCGCAGGCTATCCCAGTACAATCAGAAAGCTAGAAACATAAAGGGAATAGAGACTATGGAAGGAAAAGACTCTTCAGTGGTGGTAACCTATAACGTCTGTGCAATGTTTGTTTTCTTGCCTGAGATCAACATGGCCTACACGTGCAACAAGTGCAAGTTGATTACACTGTTGGAAGAAAAAGTAAGAGGACTGTAGCGGCAAGTGTCGACCCTCCAGGGAATAAGAGAAGACAAAGAATTCTTAGACAGAACGGTGGAACTACAGCAGCAAAGCGAAGTATAGAAGCTAGAAGAGCTGAGGCAGAAGAGGAAAATGCTGAGTCGAGGAAAAATGTGGGAAACAAACAGAACAAACTTGAACTCTTAATATGGGGGGGGAAATTATGAGTTGATATGTGTAACTGAAACTTGGTGAGATGACTCCCATGACTGGAATACAGCCATTGAAGGATGTAACTTGTTCAAAAAGAACAGAAGGAACAGAAAGGGAGGTGGAGTTGCACTGTATGTTAAAAATATATATCCCTGCACAGGAATATTTATTTATTTATTAAATTTATTAATCACCCATCTGGCTGGTCACCAGCCACTCTGGGCGATGTACAATAATAGAAACAGTTTAAAACAATAAAATTCTACATTAAAAACATAATATTTCTAAAAATACCCTAACCCACCCCAAATGCCTGCCTGAACAACCACGTTTTTAATGCACAGCGGAAGCTCATTAAAGAGGGGGTATGGCGGAGTTCCCTAGGGAGGGAGTTCCACAGAGTGGGGGCCACCACAGAAAAGGCCCTCTCCCTCGTCCCCACCAGTCTAGCTGTCCTGGCTGATGGGACAGAGAGAAGGCCATCCAAGGCTGATCTTGTTAAGTGGCCTGTCTGGTGTTGCTGGAGGTGCTCCTTAAGATAGGCTGGCCCAGAATTATGTAGGGTTTTAAAGGTCAAAACCAACACCTTGAATTTGGACCAGAAAATAACTGGTAACCAGTGCAACTCCTTCAGCACAGGAGTGATGTGATCTTGCCGGCGGCTGCCTTTAATCAGGCGAGCTGCCATGTTCTGTACCAGCTGCAGCTTCCGAACCGTCTTCAAGGGTAACTCCATGTTGAGCGCATTACAGTAGTCTAGACGAGAGGAGACCAGGGCATGTACTACCAATGGGAGCAGATTGTCGGAAAGGTAGGGGCACAGCCGCTGTATGAGATGGAGTTGGTACAGCACTGCCTGGCTCACAGCTGACACCTGAGCCTCCATGGACAGCTGGTAGTCTAAAATGACCCCCAGGCTGCAGACCTGGTCTTTCAAGCATAGCCATGCCCCATTCAATACCAGGTCAACATCCCCCAACCTCCTCTTGTCTCCCACCAAAAGTACCTCGGTGTTGTCAGGGTTCAGCTTATTCCTCCCCATCCAGCCACTCACCGTCTCCAGACATTTGGACAGGGATTCTACGGCCAACCTTGGTGAAGATTTGAATGAGAGGTAGAGCTGTGTGTCATCTGCATATTGATGACACCGCACCCCAAACCTCCTGATGATAGCCCCCAGCGGCTTCACATAGATGTTAAATAGAATTGGGGAGAGGATGGAACCCTGTGGCACCCCACAAGTGAGCGGCCACAGGTCCGAAACCTCCTCTCCCAGTGCTACCTTCTGGTACCTGCCGGAGAGGAAGGACCGGAACCACCGTAATTCGGTGTCTCCAATGCCCAATCCCTCCAGGCGGTCCAGGAGGATACTGTGGTCAACGGTATCAAAAGCCACTGAGAGGTCGAGGAGAACAAGTAAGGAGCATTCACCCCTATCCAGAGCCCTCCTCGTATTATCCACCAAGGCAACCAAGACCGTTTCTGTCCCATGCCCAGGCCTGAAGCCTGGCTGAAATGGATCTAGATAATCAGCTTCTTCCAAGTGTGCCTTCAACTGCATCACCACCACCCGCTCATTCACCTTGCCCCAAAATGGCAGATTCGAGACTGGGAGAAAGTTGTTCAGAACTTGGGGATCCAACGAGGGCTTTTTTAAAAGCGGTCTTATCACTGCCTCCTTGAGAGCTGATGGCATCCCTCCCTCCTCAAGGGAGGTGTTTACCACCAGTCTGATCCCCTCACCCAGCCTCTCTCTGCAGCTCATAATGAGCCAAGATGGGCAAGGATCAAGTAAGCAGGTGGCTGGCCTTACAGATGAAAGCACCTTGTCCACTTCCTCAGAAGGAAGAAGCTGGAACCTATCCCACAAAACTAGTTTGCCACAGACCACATCTTGCTCACTGACTGTATCCACAGCGCACGGAATAACACTCCTAATCCGATCAATTTTATCCGCAAAGTGCCTTGCCAAGGCCTCACAGGAGGCCTTAGAATGCTCCAGCGGTTCCAGAGCAACTGGACCGACCAGGCTCCAGACCATTTGGAACAGCCTCCTGGGACAGCACTCTGCAGACGCGATAGAGGATGAGCTTGGTAGCCCCATCGAGAGCATCTGGGTTAAAATAAATGGAGCAAAGAATAAAAGGAACATGGTGGTCTGAGCTACTACCAGCCACCCAATCAAAGAGAAGATGAGGATGAAACTTTTAAAAAGCAAATTGCCAAAGTTTCAAGGAAGCATGATCTAGTAGTAATGGGGGACTTCAATTTCCCCGATATTTGTTGGGAGACAAATTCTGCAAAACATGGCCCCTCCAAGAAATTCCTGACTTGTGTTGTTGATAACTTCCTCCTACAGAAAATGGAGGAAGGAACTAGAGGATCGGCTATCCTTGACTTGATCCTAACCAACAGAGATGACTTAGTGGATAAAGTAGCAGTTACAGGAACTCTGGGGGAAAGTGACCATGTTATACTTGAGTTCTAGGTTCTAAAGGAAGCAAAAGCCGAGTGTAGCCAAACACATACCCTGGATTTTAGGAAAGCCAATTTTAATAAACTCAGAACAATGAAAAGTAAGGTCCCATGGCAAGCGACTCTAATGAGAAAAGGGGTCCAAGGTGGGTGGGAGTTTGTAAAAAAAGGAAATTCTAAAGGCACAATTACAAACCATTCCAACAACAAAAAAAGGTGGAAGACAACAGAAGAAGCCAATGTGGCTTCACAAAAAGATTAGAGATTACCTGAAAACTAAAAAGGACACGTGTAGGAAGTGGAAGGAAGGCCAAGCTACAAAGGAAGAGTACAGGCAGGTAGCACAGACTTGCAGGGATGGCATCAGGAAGGCTAAAGTTGAGAACAAGCTGAGGTTAGCGAGGGATGCTAAAAGCAACAAAAAGGCTTTCTTCAGATACATGCATAGTAAAAGACAGAGGAAAGAAATGGTGGTTCAACTATTAAATAAGGATGGCAAAATGATAACAGATGACAAAGAAAAGGCAGAAGTGCTCAATACCTACTTCTGCTCAGTCTTCTCCCGAAAGAGGGTCTATGACTCCCCTGGAAAAGGTGAAGTACATGCTGAAGGGGCAGAATTGCAGCTTGAGATTGATAGGCATATGGTTAAGGAACACCTAATTACTTTGAATGAGTTCAAATCTCTAGGACCAGATGAACTGCATCCTAGAGTAATAAAGGAACTGGCAGAAGAACTCTCAGAACCACTGTCTATTATCTTTGAGAAATTTTGGAGAATGGGTGAAGTGCCAGATGACAGGAGGAGGGCTAATGTTGTCCCTATCTTCAAAAAGGGTAAAAAGGAGGTACCTGGGAACTACAGACCAGTCAGTCTGACATCAATCTCTGGGAAAATTCTGGAGCAGATTATAAAGAGATCAGTATGTAAGCACCTTGAAAAGAATGCAGTGATTACTCAAAGCCAAGATGGATTTATCAAGAACAAATCCTGCCAGACTAATCTGATCTCATGTTTTGATCAGGTAACCTCCCTTGTGGACTGTGGGAATGCGGTGGACATAATATACCTCAACTTCAGTAAAGCTTTCAACAAAATGCCTCATGATATATTGATTAGCAAACTAGCTAAAAGTGGGCTAGATGAAACAACTGTCAAGTGGATCCACAGTTGGCTACAGGATTGGACTCAAAGGGTGCTTATCAGCGGGGTCGTCTCAAACTGGGGAGAGGTAATGAGCGGGGTACCGCAGGGCTCAGCCCTGGGCCCAGTGCTCTTCAACGTTTTTATGAATGACTTGGAGGAGGAGGTGCAGGGAATGCTTATCACATTTCAGATGATACAGAATTGGGTGGGATAGCTAATACCTTGGAAGACAGAAACAATTCAAAGTGATCTTGAGATACTGGAGCGCTGGACAGAAAACAACAGAATGAAATTTAGTAGGGATAAATGCCAAGTTCTGCACCTAGGAAAAAGAAACCAAATGCACAATTACAAGATGGGCGATACTTGGCTCAACAATACTATAAGTGAGAAGGATCTTGGAATTGTTGTAGATCACAAGCTGACTATGAGCCAACAATGTGATGTGGCTGCAAAAAAGGCAAATGCTATTTTGGGCTGCATTAATAGAAGCATCGCTTCCAAATCCCGGGAAGTACTAGTTCCCCTCTACTCAGCACTGGTTAGGCCTCAAGTACTGTGTCCAGTTCTGGGCACCGCACTTTAAGAAGGATGCAAACAAGCTGGAGAGGGTTCAGAGGAGGGCAACAAAGATGATTGGGGGACTGGAAACAAAGCCCTATGAGGACAGATTGAAAGAACTGGGCATGTTTAGCCTTGAGAAGAGAAGACTGAGGGGAGATATGATAGCACTCTTCAAGTCCTTGAAAGGTTGTCACAGAGAGGAAGGCCAGGTTCTCTTCTCGATTGCGGGCGCTTTAGATGACGCCGTTACCCTCCAGGGTGTCTCCTGTCATTTCCTCCAGCCTATCTTGTGTTTTCCCCAAACGCGAAAAATGTGATATTTTTTCCAGCGCCATGACATCCCTGTGAAATTCTCCAATAGCGGAAGAAACTGCTATGTCTGCCTGCTGTGGGCGTTTGTTTTCAGTTGTTGGGGGTGGTCAGGATGAGATTTGACAGGAGCGCGGCAAGAATTGCCTGCCCATTGCATCTCCTGTCTCTGCATTTCTCCGCTGGAGGGAGAAGAGGGCAAAATGCCTCCCTGCAACGAAGGGAGACACATCTGATCCCCCACCCCACAAAGCTCAGAAGCAACGTCCTCTGTTGTTTCAGAGCACCCTATTAAGTTCAGTGGGGCTTACTCCCAAGTAAGTGTGCCGAGGGGTGCAGACTTACAGGGTGATCTTATGTCTACTCAGAAGTAAGTCCCATTGAGTCCGGTGTGGCTTACTCCCACATAAGTGTTCCAAGGGTTGCAGACTTATAGCACAATCTTACATTTTATGTCTACTCAGAAGTAAGTCCCATTGAGTCCGGTGTGGCTTACTCCCACATAAGTGTTCCAAGGGTTGCAGACTTATAGCACAATCTTACATTTTATGTCTACTCAGAAGTAAGTCAAAGGTTTCCTGGGGGCTGTGAGAAAACAGTCCAGCAGAAGTTAAGCTACAAAAACAAGACTCTCCCCACCCCGAAGGCACTCCCTCAGTTCAAACCATGTGGCTGCAATGTAAAGAAGCCCTTCCTAGTCCCACAAAGAAACCGAGAGCAGGAAGCTCTGGAAAGGATGTGGGTTTTTGTGGGGGGGTTGCTTAATGTAGAAACACCCTTAGATTCCTGCATTGAGCAGGGGGTTGCACTCAATGGTCTTATAGGCCTCTTCCAACCCTATGATTCTATGATCCTATACAATATTGGGGCTAAAAGCTCTGCCCATGTTTTGGTTTCTGCATTTTCAGCAGGCAAAGCCTGTATATTTTTGAAACCTTTCTTAATCATAAGGGATTTCCCCAACAACGTTTCTATTCCCCTTGAAAACAGCAATATTATCTCAGGAAAACAATTATCTAGTTTTGATAGTAGTTTGGTATGAAAGGCAATCCATTGGCCATGGGCTGTGCTTGAGTACTGGGATCCCTATATATCTAGAACTTGTTCCAGTCATGCTATTATTCAGTGCTTCAAATGGCTTGCTGCCTAGTCCTTCAACTACATTGAAGTTCAGTCCCACTGTGTTCAATGGAGCTTATGGAAAGTGTGCCTAGGACTGCAGCCTGAAGTAAGTCAATTGCATAGTGCAGGGCATGTAATTACAGTAAGACTGATGTCATAAAATTACTTACTCTAGAGTAGAGATCTTGAGTTCAGAGGGACTATTTACCAACAAATGGTTTTAAGACCTCAGTTTATAAATCAACAGAACCTTGTAAAAGGAGATCCTTTTCAAGGGATCTGGCTTCCAAGATCTGCCTTCCCCTCGAGAGGAAAGGACCTCCACCTGATGTTTGGGGATCCCCCTCCCCGCCACACCACAGCTCACCCCATTCAGCATGTTCCCTGACTCCCTGTAGAGCATTTCAGGGGGTTGGAGGGGCTGCTGTAGGAAAGAGGAGGCAGGAAAGTCCACATCCACCAGTGCAGTTGATCCAGCTTAAATCTGGATCCAACCCCCAGTGTTGTAACATAGAAGTAATAATAAAAAGTCTTTCGTGATTAATGTTATACCTTTGCTCTCAGTGAACACCCTGTTCCATGTATATAAACCTCTACGGGAAAAAGCTTTATCCTGTTGGGGAAATATTTCTTCTATTTAGACTTTGTCAACAGCCATTCATGAACTTGTTAAAGCGAAAGTCCTTTTTATTTGTATTCATGAAATAAAATAAACACATTCTCTTTGATCCTTAACCAACCCTTTCTTGTTAACTTGCACTAGACTTTTATGTTTCAGTCTTCATTGTACATGTAATTATTTGAAAAGTGATTTTGTTTTAAATTATTTAGCCTTTTCTGAATTTTAGATAAACACAGGCATGTTTTGCTAAAGATTAAAAATAAATTTCACACGACACTGCAAAACGTAGCAAAGATAATAATGTGTAGGCGTCAGTTTGTTCCAAAACAAGACTCTCTGGGGGGCCCTTTTAACACACTGCTACGTTAAAATCGTGTTCTGAAAGCCTCAGGAAACCCTACTCGAACCCACCCTTTCCTGAAACTGGTGAAAGTATTTTTAAAAATACTGCAGTGAAAAAAGTTACTGCCAAACCAGATTGTTTTGTGTGGTTACTGTTTCCAATTGTTTCAGTTTTCAATATATTGATAATGCAAATGCTACTAATAATAACTTTGAATGAAATGTTAATGGCATCAAAATACCATGGAGTGTAATGAGAAAAGTAAAAGTTTCCATACTAGAGCAGTCACTAGGGCAAACCATGGCGTCTTCTGGGATAATGTGGCTTAATTGTAAGTCATATAAACTGTTGCTTTAAAAATATTTTAATTTTTTGGACCTGATAGCTTTAGTCTAACAAAATGTTCTACAGGAGCTCTCGATAATATCTCACATGAGGTATGACTGATTATTCAGTTGCTTATTTAAAGTTCATTGATGTCCCCATAGATATGCTCCCATAGCATATCTAAGTGCGGTTAGATATGCTCCCATAGCATATCCAAGTGCAGTTCTGATGTTTTCAACTCATTCAACATCTTGTACTATACTGTATGTGTACTGCCATATTGTGTTTTCTTTAATCAAAATTTCATTGTTTAAAAATAGAATCATATGCTGGGGTTTCCAAGGCAAATTCTTTCATTCTAAGGCAGGATGCTGTACACACCACTAATCCAAGATTCCCGTGTATCACAAACAGTGAGTGGGAACAGGTAAGGTTTACTGCACCAAGGCACCTGTTCCATTACTGTGAAAGGGAAAAAAAATACTGGGGTTGTAACATTTGCAAATGAACACTAGAGGTTGCTCAGTAGCTAAGCATTGGTAAACCTTTTGTCAGTGCTGTGAGGGCCTGCCTGATAGTGCCAGCTGCTGTTTCAGCATCATGTACATGTAGGTTAGATATAGGTATTTTTGTTTTCGACTCTGTACAGTAGCAATATTTTATGAATGTGAAAATGTTGTACATCAGGGAATTTAAATCTAAGAGTATACATAGCTATAAAAGTATAAGAAGTATCTTAGGGCCACATTAAATGTCTTTTTCTTTTGCTAAAAGCAGCTGTAGGGGCAAGCACCCCAACTGGATTGGTGCCATGGCAGTACAGGACAAAGTCTAACCTTCTCCCTCTCCCTGCCCCCATACCACACCATGGCCTGATTCAAACTGCCTTTCACACATGGGAAAGCATACAGGCACTCATATTGTGCTTAGAGGGCTTCCCTTCAATCATGGCTAAAAGCAGCTTGGGGGGTGGGGTGAATTTGGATCATGGATGCTTCCAGACAAGGCTGTTCAAGTGCTACCAGCTTGTGTTGTTCATGGGCTTTTATGGGGGTTCCACACAATGTCATCATCATCCTGTAATCCTCCTGTGCTTTCCACCTGCTTCTCCTGTCTTTTCTCATTACAGGGAAAATATATTAAATTTTCAGTGCATACAATAATAATGCAAACAGTAAAAGGTGTGGATGTTAATATTGCAACTTCCCAGCATTTGCTGGGGGTGTGGTTATGACATGTGCAGAGCTCTAATGGCTGAGGATTTGGGGGGCACAGAAAATTGAAGACAACCACTTTAATATCTCCTGCTTTGGCTATATTTATAATTGTCCATGCGGAGTGTGCCTTTTCTATTTTTTAAATTAAAGGAGTAGTTGTACAACTCTATTATACCTGCATAGTGAACTACAAGCATTGCATCATTTCAAATGTCAATAAATTTCAGCATTTATTTCAAATTAAACATGTCTGTTTTCCCTTGGGAACCATGCAACGTGAAGGGAAATTCTTTGTGGGTGAGTGTTCTGTTATGTATATGTAGTTTCAGGACAATTGCATAATAAAAACAGTACCCTCAGTAAAAAAAAGAATAAAGAATGCAGCTCCATTTTGTGGTGAGGAGAACAAACCATTCGTCTATTGCAGTTGCACACTTCTGGTGTGTGTGTGTGTATTAAGGCATGTGCACAGATGAATAGTCCCTCCATGGATCACTGCCTTGTTGTGGCAAAGGGGCTTGCGTAACTCAGTGAAGCCATAAGCTATGCCGTGCAGGGTCTCCCAAGATGGACAGGTCATGGTGGAGAGTTCTGACAAAATGTGGTCCACTGGAGAAGGAAATGGCAACCCACTCCAGTATTCTTGCCAAGAAAACCCCATGGAACGTATCACAAGGCTAAAAGATATGACGCTGGAAGATGAGCCCCCAGGTCGGAAGGTGTCCAATATACTACTGAGGAAGAGCAGAGGGAATTTCCAAGTAGCACCAGAAAGAGTGAAGCGGCTGGGCCAAAGCCGAAAGGACACTCAGCTGTGGATGTGTCTGGTGGTGAAAAGAAAATCCAATGCTGTAAAGAACAATATTGTTTAGGAACCTGGAATGTATGATCAATGAATCAAGGTAAGCTGGAGGTGATCAAACATGAGATGGCAAGATTGAGCATCGACATCTTGGGAATCAGCGAACTAAAATGGACAAGCATGGGCGAATTTAATTCAGGTGACCATTATATCTACTACTGTGGGCAAGAATCCCTTAGAAGAAATGGAGTAGCACTCATAGTCAACAAAAAGGTGGGAAAAGCAGTATTGGGGTACAATCTCAAAAACGACAGAATGATCTCAGTACGAATCCAAGGCAAACCATTCAACATCACAGTAATTCAAGTCTATGCCCCAACCACCAAGGCCGCAGAAGCTGAGGTTGATTGGTTCTATGAAGACCTACAACACCTTCTTGAACTAACACCAAAAAAAGATGTCCTCTTCATCATAGGGGATTGGAATGCTAAAGTAGGAAGTCAAGAAATCACTGGGATAACAGGCAAGCATAGCCTTGGTGTACAAAATGAAGCAGGACAAAGGCTAATAGAGTTTTGCCAAGAGAACACGCTGATCATAGCAAACACTCTTTTCCAACAGCACAAGAGGCGACAAATGGACATCACCGGATGGTCAATATCGAAATCAGATTGATTATGTCCTTTGCAGCCAAAGATGGAGAAGCTCTATACAGTCAGTAAAAACAAGACCTGTAGCTGACTGTGGCTCAGATCATGAGCTGCTTCTTGCAAAATTCAGCTTAAATTGAAGAACGTCGGGAAAACCACTAAACCATTCAGGTATGACCTAAATCATATCCCTTATGAATATACAGTGGAGGTGAGGAATACATTTAAAGGATTAGACCTGATAGACAGAGTGCCTGAGGAACTATGGACAGAGGTCCGTAACATTGTTCAGGAGGCAGCAACTCAATCCATCCCAAAGAAAAAGAAATGCAAGAAAGCAAAGTGGCTCTCTGATGAGGCTTTACAAGTAGCTGAGGAAAGAAGGGAAGCGAAAAGCAAGGGAGAAAGGGGAAGATATATCCAACGGAATGCAGAGTTCCAGAGAATAGCAAGGAGAGACAAGAAGGCCTTCTTAAATGAACAATGCAAAGAAATCGAGGAAAACAATAGAATGGGAAAGACTAGAGATCTCTTCAAGAAAATCAGAGATATCAAGGGAACGTTTTGTGCAAAGATGGGCATGATAAAGGACAAAGAAGGCAGGGGCCTAACAGAAGCAGATGAGATTAAGAAGAGGTGGAAAGAATACACAGAAGAACTATACAGAAAGATCTGAATGTCCCTGACAGCCATGACAGTGCGGTCACTGAACTTGAGCCGGACATCCTCGAGAGTGAAGTCAAGTGGGCCTTAGGAAGCATTACTAACAACAAAGCTAGTGGAGATGACAGTATTCCAGCTGAGCTATTGAAAATCCTAAAAGATGATGCTGTTAAAGTGCTGCACTCAGTATGCCAACAAATTTGGAACACTCAACAGTGGCCACAAGACTGGAAAAGGTCAGTTTACATTCCAATTCCAAAGAAGGGCAATGCCAAAGAGTGTTCAAACTACCGTACAATTGCACTTATTTCACATGCCAAAGAGTGTTCAAACTACCGTACAATTGCACTTATTTCACATGCCAGCAAGGTTATGCTCAAAATCCTACAAGCTAGGCTTCAGCAGTATGTGAACCAAGAACTACCGGAAGTACAAGCTGGGTTTCGAAAAGGCAGAGGAACTAGATAGAGATCAAATCGCCAACATTCGCTGGATCATGGAGAAAGCAAGAGAATTCCAAAAAAAGTCTATTTCTGCTTCATTGACTATGCTAAAGCCTTTGATTGTGTGGATCACAACAAACTCTGGCAAATTCTTAAAGAGATGGGAGTACCAGACCACCTTACCTGTCTCCTGAGAAACCTGTACGAGGGTCAAGAAGCAACAGTAATAACCAGACATGGAACAACCGATTGGTTCCAAATTGGGGAAGGAGTACGACAAGGCTGCATATTGTTGCCCTGCTTATTTAATTTATATGCAGAGTACATCATGAGAAATGCCGGGTTGGATGAATCACAGGTCAGAATTAAGACTGCTGGGAGAATTATCAACAACCTCAGATACGCAGACGATACCACCCGAATGGCAGAAAGCGAAGAGGATCTCAAAAGCCTGTTCTTGAGGGTGAAAGTGGAGAGTGCAAAAGCTGGTTTGAAACTCAACATTAACAAAACGAAGATCATGGCATCTGGCCCCATCACTTCCTGGCATATAGAAGGGGAAGAAATGGAAGCAGTGACAGATTTTACTTTCTTGGGCTCCCAGATCACCGCAGACGGTGACTGTAGCCATGAAATTAAAAGATGCTTGCTCCTTGGGAGGAAAGCTATGGCACACCTAGACAGCATAGTAAGAAGCAGAGACATCACCTTGCCGACAAAGGTTCGTATAATCAAAGCTATGGTTTTCCCAGTAGTAATGTATGGCTGTGAGAGCTGGACTATAAGGAAGGCTGAGCGCCGAAGAATTGATGCTTTCGAACTGTGGTGCTGGAGAAGACTCTTACAAGTCCCCTGGACTGCAAGGAGGTCAGATCAGTCCATCCTAAAGGAAATCAACCCTGAGTGCTCATTGGAAGGACAGATCCTGAAGCTGAAGCTCAAATATTTTGGCCACCTAATACGAAGAGAAACCTCCCTGGAAAAGACCCTGATGCTGGGAAAGATTGAAGGCAAAAGGAGAAGGGGATGGCAGAGGACGAGATGGCTAGATAGCATCACCGATGCAATGAATATGGACTTGAGCACACTCTGGGAGAGAGCGGAGGACAGGAAGGCCTGGCGTGCTATGGTCCATGGGGTCACAAAGAGTCGGACACGACTTAACGACTGAACAGCAACAGATGAATAGACGTGCTTGTGTGCATGTCCACTAAGCAATAAAGAAGTGGGAGGAAGAAATTGCTGGTGGATGGGAAGGACAAAAAGCCAGCTATTGCTGCATCTAACTTTGCTCTGTCCACATGTGTGGATGGGAGATTTCAGGATATGGTGCCAATTAAAAAAAAAAAAAATCACCAAAACCCCGTGATGTCATTTGTGGAGTTAAGGGCCCATTATAATTCTAGATTTTAAAAACCCTGGAAAACTGAAACCTGCACCCTCAAGAAGACTTTCATCTGGAAGTACTCCCCACCCCCCCAGCACCACAGCCATAATCCAAATAGGCCCCGCTCCACCCCCACCAATGGCAGCTTTCAGCAAAAGACAAATATTTGTTGCATGTTGCTTGGCTCTGCAGGAATGTAAGTGTAATTGACTGTAATTGAAGTATAGGTGAAGAAAGTGATAAGATGATATAGCAACAGAATCTAAATTCATGGCTTAAAACACTATTTTATATTCAGTTTTCTCAAAAAATAAGAACCAGTGGCATGCTTTGCCAGTTTTTCACGGTGCTGTGTGTCTGTCAGAAAAGTTACAAACTGTTTCATTTTAAATGGTGTCACAACTGGATTCCATGACTTATGGCTGATGCAGCTGGTGTTTTAATATTACGAAGCTAGAGTATAGTGCCAATATTGTGAAATTATGGAATGCATTGTTCTGCCATCATGCTAAGTTGCTGTACGCCAAAGACACAGGCAGAGACGGGGTTTGTGTAGGGGGAACATTGGAAGCATGTGAACATATAAAGTTGCCTTTTACTGAGTGACCACTGTTCCTTCTGTCCCAGGATTGTCTACTCTGCAGATTCTCTGGCATTGGACTTTTCCAATCCTACTACCTGAGGCCCTTTTAGTTGGAGACGTCAGGAATTAAATGTGGGACTTTTTGTATGCAAAATATGTGTTCTATGACTGTTACAGTTCCTTTCCTCATGAAGGGAGGGAGATACACTTGTCTATACACCATCCTGTATCATCTGATTTGTATCGGCTGAATCCTGTTTGGCTACTATATGGAATTAAGCTGTATAATAGTTCTGGAACTTTTCTAATTACATGGTATATGCAATGACAAAGCAGTACTATGCATGGACACAACATAACTTCATAACATACAAATGTAACATCAACATACATTCTCTACATAGCTCACATAGCTTTTATACTGCTTTTTTATATTGTAGTGTTTTGTTGTTTTTGTTTTGATTGCTAAATTACAATATTTAATTTTTGTAAGCTGCCCTGCTGGAAACCTGCTGAAGGGCAGGATAGAAATCAAATTAATCAATAAAATACATAGTAATATATAAAATACTGTAGTAATGCCAGTATGTGTTACTGGTTTTCCATCATACCTCTGTCACCATGATAATTAAGAACTTTGGTGTGTGTGTTTTTAAGAGTCAATAAAAATGATATAACATTCGCTAGCTTTAATTCCATGCAGATTAATAAATTTGTATTCAGATAGCTAACTTCACTTTAAATTCAAGATCATTTACTAACACAAGTCTACATTTTTTGAATATTTGAACCATTATATATTTCCATAATGCAAATTATACTGCTTTAAATGCTGCAATATATTTATTGGCAATAGTGAAAGTCATAAGAATGTCCCACAGAAATACACAAATGTTCTTTTGACCTATCATGTGGATGCAGCCTGAAACCCAGAGACTCTTGAGACAACATAATTCTTGGAAACTGAATTCACTACATGTCTGGCAATATTGTTTAGAATTTGTACTACAGTGTTCAAGAGATATAAAGTACTGGAAATTCTAAGCGTCTACTATTCTAAGGAGAATACATGAAATACGCTTTAGCTGTGTGGGTCTTTTCCCAGTTTCCCATGCATCTCTGCCAGTGCCTCTTAATCCAGACCCACAGCCGACATTGGCTTTCAGTCCTGGATCACCTTCAAAGCATGCTGACAACTACATAGTGCTCATGAGATAGACATTCATTGTTCATTTTAGACTTCCATTCTTCATTACTTGGAGACCACCAGCTCATTTTTTTTCTTAATCTAAGCCAGGATCATACTGTGCTAAATATGAAAGGCTAATGCAGTAATCTGTTTTTCTCCTTAGACAGTTGCTTTACATTTTGTCTGGCTATTTTTTGTTTGCTTGTTACTTAGGAAAAAAATGTTTGTGTATTGCTCTTCTTTGTAAAGTGCAATGAATAAGCACGTGTTTATTCACATTTTCAATTAGATTTTTCAAATTATTTTCATGGTGAAAATATTTTCACTGTAGTGTTGACTATGAACTTCCACTAATAAAGAATATGCCTGCTGATAATTTCTCTGGTTTTTATTCATGATTTCTAACATCCTAAGTAATTTACTATATCTGAACCAAATGCTGTAACAGCATCAACAATTCCAATACCTAAAACTGAAATGTAGAAATCATAGATATACAGATGCTTGTGGCTCACTGATTACTCATTTATGGGTGAGAGTGTTAAAACTGGGAGGCTTCCAGAATAGACAGAAAGCTTGAACAGAGTTCAAGACAACATACCCCATAATTACTAGAATACTCTGTAAATGTGGCAGCATTATGTCTACTGGCTGAAGTATGGGACATGGAGTCTACAGGTGTACCTGTCATTTTAAGTTGCAATCATAAACACACATTTAGGAGTAAGTTTCACTGAACACAGTGAGATTTCCATTTCTAATTAAATAAGTAGAAGACTGTGTTGTTAGTCAGACAACATTGGAGTGGATTCAGTCTTAAGTCATACTTTGAGTAGATTCATTGAAATCAGTGGGACAAGTTAGCAATGACTAACCTAAGTCCTATTGATTTCAGTAGGCTTACTACTCAACATCCCCTTCATGGATCACTGCCTTGTTGTGGCAAAGGAGCTTGCGTAACTCAGTGAAGCCATAAGCTATGCCGTGCAGGGCTACCCAAGATGGACAGGTCATGGCAGAGAGTTCTGACAAAATGTGGTCCACTGGAGAAGGAAATGGCAACCCACTCCAGTATTCTTGCCAAGAAAACCCCATGGAACGTATCACAAGGCTAAAAGATATGACGCTGGAAGATGAGCCCCCCAGGTCGGAAGGTGTCCAATATACTACTGGGGAAGAGCAGAGGGAATTTCCAAGTAGTGCCAGAAAGAGTGAAGCGGCTGGGCCAAAGCCGAAAGGACACTCAGCTGTGGATGGGTCTGGTGGTGAAAAGAAAATCCGATGCTGTAAAGAACAATATTGTTTAGGAATCTGGAATGTAAGGTCAATGAATCAAGGTAAGCTGGAGGTGATCAAACATGAGATGGCAAGATTGAACATCGACATCTTGGGAATCAGCGATGGGCGAATTTAATTCAGGTGACCATTATATCTACTACTGTGGGCAAGAATCCCTTAGAAGAAATGGAGTAGCACTCATAGTCAATAAAAGGGTGGGAAAAGCAGTACTGGGGTACAATCTCAAAAACGACAGAATGATCTCAGTACGAATCCAAGGCAAACCATTCAACATCACAGTAATTCAAGTCTATGCCCCAACCGCTGAGGCCAAAGAAGCTGAGTTTGATTGGTTCTATGAAGATCTACAACACCTTCTAGAACTAACACCAAAAAAAGATGTCCTCTTCATCATAGGGGATTGGAATGCTAAAGTAGGAAGTCAAGAAATAACCAGGATAACAGGCAAGCATAGCCTTGGTGTACAGAATGAAGCAGGACAAAGGCTAATAGTTTTGCCAAGAGAACACACTGATCATAGCAAACACTCTTTTCCAACAGCACAAGAGGCGACTCTACACATGGACATCACCAGATGGTCAATATCGAAATCAGATTGATTATGTCCTTTGCAGCCAAAGATGGAGAAGCTCTATACACTCAGTAAAAACAAGACCTGTAGCTGACTGTGGCTCAGATCGTGAGCTGCTTCTTGCAAAATTTCGGCTTAAATTGAAAAACGTACGGAAAACCACTAAACCATTCAGGTATGACCTAAATCATATCCCTTATGAATATACAGTGGAGGTGAGGAATAGATTTCAGGGATTAGACCTGATAGACAGAGCACCTGTGGAACTATGGACGAAGGTCTGTAACATTGTTCAGGAGGCAGCTGTCCGGGTGGAAACTGAGCCAGTAGAGCCCCAGAGCAGTTCTGATTCTGAGGAGGAACAGCAATCCATGGGAGAGGAGCTCACTCATCTCTCACAGGCACAGCAGCTGGCAGAGATTCCTCCTGCCACCATTCCTGGAATAGATAATGACCCTGGCAGTGAGAGAGCACTGGAGGTGGGCTTGCTGGACGCTCGGCACAGACGCAGGAAGTGATGACAGATGGAGGGCGCGGAAAGGAGGCGTAGCGCTCGTTTGGCGCGCAAACAATGGTCACGTCCTGAGGACCCAAGGGAAAGAGGGAGGATCTCTCCCTAGCCCATAAGTTCAGGGTCTTCCCGTGATTCTCCTTCAAACGGGGACCAACTGCCTTACCTGGAGCTTAGGCTACTCAGCTATCTTTCCCCAAGGCTGTTCCTTGCTTTAGCGCTAGCGACTAGTATTCTGAAAGAGTCATAAAGGAATAAAGGAATAAAGTCTTGGAAATAATTCCTCGTCTGTGTCCTGAGTTGGCTATTGGTGGGGACTGCAAGAGGCAGCTAGGGCACTCCTCACAGCAGCAACTAAATCCATCCCAAAGAAAAGGAAATGCAAGAAAGCAAAGTGGCTGTCTGATGAGGCTTTACAAGTAGCTGAGGAAAGAAGGGAAGCGAAAAGCAAGGGAGAAAGGGGAAGATATATCCAACGGAATGCAGAGTTCCAGAGAATAGCAAGGAGAGACAAGAAGGCCTTCTTAAATTAAAAATGCAAAGAAATCGAGGAAAACAATAGAATGGGAAAGACTAGAGATCTCTTCAAGAAAATCGGAGATCTCAAGGGAACGTTTTGTGCAAAGATGGGCATGATAAAGGACAAAGAAGGCAGGGACCTAACAGAAGCAGATGAGATTAAGAAGAGGTGGAAAGAATACACAGAAGAACTCTACAGGAAAGATCTGAATGTCCCTGACAGCCATGATAGTGTGGTCACTGAACTTGAGCCGGACATCCTCGAGAGTGAAGTCAAGTGGGCCTTAGGAAGCATTACTAACAACAAAGCGAGTGGAGATGACAGTATTCCAGCTGAGCTATTGAAAATCCTAAAAGATGATGCTGTTAAAGTGCTGCACTCAGTATGCCAACAAATTTGGAACACTCAACAGTGGCCACAAGACTGGGAAAGGTCAGTTTACATTCCAATTCCAAAGAAGGGCAATGCCAAAGAGTGTTCAAACTACCGTACAATTGCACTCATTTCACATGCCAGCAAGGTGATGCTCAAAATCGTACAAGCTAGGCTTCAGCAGTATGTGAACCGAGAACTACGGGAAGTACAAGCGGGGTTTCAAAAAGGCAGAGGAACTAGAGATCAAATCGCCAACATTCGCTGGATCATGGAGAAAGCAAGAGAATTCCAGAAAAATGTCTATTTCTGCTTCATTGACTACGCTAAAGCCTTTGATTGTGTGGATCACAACAAACTCTGGCAAATTCTTAAAGAGATGGGGGTACCAGACCACCTTACCTGTCTCCTGAGAAACCTGTACAAGGGTCAAGAAGCAACAGTAAGAACCAGACATGGAACAACCAATTGGTTCCAAATTGGGAAAGGAGTACGACAAGGCTGCATATTGTCACCCTGCTTATTTAACTTATATGCAGAGTACATCATGAGAAATGCTGGGTTGAATGAATCACAGGTCGGAATTAAGATTGCTGGGAGAATTATCAACAACCTCAGATACACAGATGATACCACCCTAATGGCAGAAAGCGAAGAGGATCTAAAGAGCCTCTTGTTGAGGGTGAAAGAGGAGAGTACAAAAGCTGGTTTGAAACTCAACATTAACAAAACGAAGATCATGGCATCTGGCCCCATCACTTCCTGGCATATAGAAGGGGAAGAAATGGAAGCAGTGACGGATGTTATTTTCTTGGGCTCCAAGATCACCGCAGATGGTGACTGTAGCCATGAAATTAAAAGACGCTTGCTCCTTGAGAGGAAAGCTATGGCAAACCTAGACAGCATAGTAAGAAGCAGAGACATCACCTTGCCGACAAAGGTCTGTATAATCAAAGCTATGGTTTTCCCAGTAGTAATGTATGGCTGTGAGAGCTGGACTATAAGGAAGGCTGAGCGCCAAAGAATTGATGCTTTCGAACTGTGGTGCTGGAGAAGACTCTTACGAGTCTCCTGGACTGCAAGGAGGTCAAATCAGTCAATCCTAGAGGAAATCAACCCTGAGTGCTCAGTGGAAGGACAGATACTGAAGCTGAAGCTCAAACATTTTGGCCACCTAATACGAAGAGAAACCTCCCTGGAAAAGACCCTGATGCTGGGAAAGATTGAAGGCAAAAGGAGAAGGGGATGGCAGAGGATGAGATGGCTAGATAGCATCACCGATGCAATGAATATGAACTTGAGCACACTCTGGGAGAGAGCGGAGGACAGGAAAGCCTGGTGTGCTATGGTCCATGGGGTCACGAAGAGTCAGACACGACTTAACGACTGAACAACAACAACTACTCAACATACGACTAAGTCTGGATCCAACCCATGGAGTATAGAGGTTGTGTGGCTCTCATTTGTTATGAGTGAGGGTGATATTTGTTCTGGTGAGTCATTCAAGTGGGGTGATTTTGTCCAAAGGCAGAGGCAAACAAGTCACAAGCCCTGTTGAGGACACAAAATAATTGGTGGAACCTACAGAGGGGTGGGCAAAAGTGACAGTGCATGAGAGTGATAAATAGGGAACAAAACCTTCAGAATACTATCTGCTGTCTTAAAATGAAAAATATGTTATTGATCCTATCTGGTTTCTAGTTTTACTGCTCTCCTAACTCTACTGTAGGATTGTAGAACAGTGTCTTTGAAGGACCCTGTTCTTCTCATTGGCAAATAATTAATGGACGATTTATATTTGGGTGGATATGGGAAATTCAGTGAATAATGTAGGATTGGGTAGCTGTATTGCATGCACTAGCATGGGATTCCACTTTAGCTTTTAGGGTGCAAAGTTCTGCATATGCTGCTGTAATACAGAAAATAAGATAGGAGTGTAAATGTTTCCTCATTAAAACTGTTAAATGTTACTTTTTGTGTGTCACCTTGCATGGGTCACTTCTCTTTTGTTCTTTCCCATACTAACAAGCCAGGGTAAACCATGTAAAACCCTTTTTACCAAAGCAGTACTGGTTATTAGTCCCTTGTGAATTCTTTGAGATCTATTAGAAGGGTGTTTAGGGTGTCTTGTAAATGTTATTTGATAAAAGCTGGCTAGATATCCCACTGATTTTAAAAAGCATGCTGAGGCAAACCACTGTTAGGATATGTGAGACTGCACATTTGTTTATTCTTATTTCTCTGTTCATATCCCTGAACACATATGGTCAATGTTTTTGTTTTGACTAATTTTGAGCTGGGTTTTTTTTAATGCCACAATGTGAGAAAAGATGTGAAATTACCTAATCTTTGTTTAAGGATCATTTGCGTGTGAAAGAAGGAAAATGTAGACATGCTGAGGGGGTGTTCTAGCCATTCCCATCAATATTCACTGACACATCGAAAAGGAAATTCACACTCTTCACAAATGCTCAGATAATGCTTTTAAGGAACAATAATGTTTAACTTCAATAGCATCAGAAGTGCCTATTATAACAGCACTTAAATACTGCACAGGAAGTAAATATCTTAAAGCAATAATCAAAATAGTTTACACAAGACATTCCATCACATATTCCCCTCTGGTTCTATGTTTATAGATTCCTAATGGAAGAACCGAACCCCTTACATCAAACACGTTCTGCAATCATTTCCACTTTTCTACTATATCACTGTTTCTCTTTACTCTTCCTAGATACAGTTTACTGCTGTGTGTATTCCACACTTGTCAATGCTCATACATTTCCTTTCCCCATTTTATAATTAATAATGTTTTTAAAAAATTATTATTTATTTTATTAATATCCCACTCTTCTTCACAAGGAGCCCAGAGTGACTAACAACCCAAATAAAACATAATACATCACATAGACAACATTAAAATCATACTCTAAAATCACAAATATATAATAAAAGATAATAAAACAGAATTAATCAATATATTTAAAAAAATAGAGTGCTTGCCCATACACCCAAAGCTTGCACAAATAAATAGGTCTTGAACTAGTGCCTAAATGACAACAGCATGGGGAACAGCCAAATCTCTACTAGAAGAAACTTCCATAGCCAAGTTGCTGCCACCAAAAAGGCCCTGTGGTGTATAGTGGCCCCATGGGCACATTCAAGGACATCAAAAGCAAAGCCACCCTGGCTTATCTTAAATCCCAGGATGGAAGGTATTGGGAAAGCGTAAAGCTAATGCTTGCAATTCCTATTTGATATTGTAGTGGTCATATATTGTGTTACAATGTGCATGCCTGGTTTTATTAACACAATGGTTACAATACAGATATCAGCCTTACTGCTATGGCCCTGAGTTCTCAGAATTCCTCTTGTCTTTGGCATTCACCTTTGTCAGCTTCCTTTTAAATTTTAAAAAAATTAGAACATGACAGTGTGCAAGTCCATATATTCAGCAATCTCTCCTGTCAGAGACATTCTTCCAACTCATCTTATTTAGCAATGTACAAAAGGTTGCACGTGCCAATGCTTGCAAATTTGATACTATTTTTGTGGTAGGAGGAGGGGCCATAGCTCAGTGTCTTTGTACTTGCTTTGTATGAAGAAGGTCCCAGGTTCCATCCCTGGCATCTCCAGGAACAGCTAGGAAAGGCCTCTGCCTTTGAAACCCTGGAAAGCCACCGCCAGTCAGTGAGGACAATACTGGGTTAGATGGACCAATGTTCTAACTTGGTATAAGACAGCTTCCTATGTGCCTATGTAACACTATCAATGAAAAAGTACTGTGCAGCTATTCTGTCTTTCCCTCCTTAATGGATTTTCAGTGGTAAAAAAAAAAAGATGGAGAAGCAGTGGAAAAACAACAGAGGGTTACACAAATGGAAGATGATGACATCTGGATGTCCCCCACCCCCTAAAATTCTGTGAATATGGCACCACAATTGCACTGTAAAAGCCTCAACTGGAAGCATCCTATATCAAGACCAAGTGATCTTTTAACGATAGGTGTGAGATTCCTTCTAGATTTCTTGGGCTAGAAAATATAGAAGATTTTCTGTCACTAGTTTTATCAGAAGAATTGGGGTGGCCTGGGCATTGGGGCTCACCCATGCTGGGGAGAGCAAGTTCAGTGATGATCAATTTGGGTCTTTATGGAAAAGGTCTTCAAATCAGAGATAGCAGTGGAGATGAGGGGTGACAGGACTCACCCACGCAAGGAAGAGCAGGCACTCTCCCCAGCATGGGTGAGTCAGGCCCTGTCCACCCAGCATTCTTGCTGCTATCTCCAGTCTGAGAGTGGAGATAACAATGAAGATTTCGCTGCTGGTGTGCTCTGATCTCAGGTTGGAGATAATAGCAGGGATGCCCTCCGAGGGAATACCTCCAGGGGGTGGGACTTAGAGCCTAAGACCTAGCTCCTGGAGGAACCCCAAGAGGTGTCATGGATCGGATTGGGGTACCCTGCAGAGTGCAGTTTCTGCACACCTGCTTTATGATGTACCAGTAAAAGACATGATTTATTCTGATTCCATGGCATAGAGATGAGACAGAACTCAGATGGTAGTGGAAGGTTCTGAAGGGCAAAGATACATGTCACAGTGAGAGGAAGTCAATAATGCAGTACTTTACCAAGTACTGCCAGTTTGAGTTGACTACCTTAAAATAGCAGTCTAAGCCTTGATACATAAGTCCCATACCACAGTCTTTGGGCTCAGTTTTCAGCTTACATAATGAATCCAGATAGTGTGGCATCACATTCATAACCACTGCAGAATTTCGCAACAGCCTCTCTCTTGAAAGTTCCTACTAATGCTTAGGATATGTGATGAGTTGAAGCTTAACTATTTTGAATGTGATGTGGTCACAAATACTTTCAAATAAAACCATATGCACCTACTACATATTGGTTCCATAAACATTTTGGTCTGCTTCTGATGGACATTGTTGTTGTTGTTACTTTCATTTCTTTACCGCCCAATAGCCAGAGCTCTCTGGGCAGTTCACAAAAATACAAATCACAATACAAGAACATACAAACATAATATAAAACCTCTAACAGACAAAATTTAAAACAATTTAAACAGCTAAAAGCAGTTACAGTAAGATACTGGAACTGATAAAAACAACTGACCTAAGCGCCCCGTCATATGCCATCAAATGCCTAAGAATAAAAAATAATCTTAATCTGGCACCAAAAAGATGACAGTGTTGGCACTAGGCAGACCTCAGTGGGGAGAGCATTCCATATTAAATGTGAGGCCAGGAATGATCTCAGTGCCATTTAAAGGGATGTGGATTTTATTTATTTATATCCTGTTCCTTCTTTAGAAAGCTCAGAATGGCTTCCATGGGGCTTCCCGTCCCAGTAGTCTCCTGGCCAGGCACTGATCAGGTCTACATCTGTATAGCTTCAGCAATGCTGCAGCATCTGTTTCTTCCAGGTTATTCACTGGGCCAAAGCTGGTGCCACAAGTGATCAAAAGACCTCCAGAGGTGACTTGAGCAAATGGCATTAAAATATTGTGGACACAGCTCCACAAGATTTGCAAATATCCAGCCAGCCCTGCCATTAAGCAGAGTGAGGCAGCCTACTCAAGCAGCTGATGGTGAGTGATGGGAAGCAGCAGTAGCGAAGTTTTGGAGTAAACAGCTGCATGTACCTGCAACCTGCCCTGTGCCTCCTAAGTTAGCCTGGTGACCTCAGGTGTGGTGGAAGATGTTGTCCCATCCCCAATTGTTGAAGTAAGATTCAACTGCCAGTCCAGTCAGCTTTTTAATGTGGAATGGGGGTCTGGGTGCCATCTTGTCCTTTACCTTAGGCAGCAAAATACCTTGTGAGCCAGCCCTGTTGATAAATGTGGGTTTGAACATACAGAAATCCACATGAGCAGTGGGGTAGTGGTAAAATTTGAACAGCAGGTGCTCATCATGGTAGTCTCCACAGCCATGCCCTCAAGGAGAGGCCAAAAATTCAGGCAGCTGTGTTGATCCATATCAACAAACCACTTCTAGCAGCTCTTTTCACCTGGAGCAGGTCTTTTGTAAAGCGAATGCTCACAATTGCCCATTCAAGGACCAAGCCACCTCAAAATACTGTGCAGTATAACACCTCCCAAGTTTATATTGTTGCTGGGAAAATTCATTTCCCCCCAGCTACTCTGAGGTTTCCAGTTACGCTCAGAGGGTACAGGGAATTCTGAGGGAGGTGGCAGATGATGCCAGCATCCCTGCTAATCAAAATGTGCTTGTGCTGTGAGCCCGCCCCTGGCTCCATTACACCACTGCAGGTGAGTGGCAGGAAATAAAAAAAGGAGCATTAGGAAGCTCAAACAATATAAATGAGTTTTTAAATGTACTGCATATTGAAGTGGGGGGTGGGGCAAAGAATAAGATATGGCTCCAGTCTAGCACGCAGTTGTATTTAGTAACTGAAGGCAAAGCAAGGACAATTAAAAAGGCAGAGTACAGTCATCACTGGACTGTTCTTACAACAGAAGTCTGTAGCCATGACCTTTTCTGAATCTTTAAATATATCTAGAAAGATATGTAATGCTTTTAAAGACTTTATGAAATAATGAATGACAGGGATTCTTCCCTCTGTCACCAACCTGCCTCCCATCCTTTCCAATCCCACTAACTGTACACTGATTGGCTTTTGAATAAAGCTTTTATAAATCTCTGTACTTAAGGAGAAAAGAAAGACTACTTGGCTTTTTCTTGATATTTCTTTGCATCATGCCCACAGAAAATGTCACATGCTCCTTGAACTAATAATAGAGGACGAAGTTTCACTTAACTTGAAATGAAATTTTGCCTCATGAAGAGTGACTTCATGCAACCAACCATCATACCATACCTCTTTCCTAGTGTGGTGCAACCTCCTGTTAAGTAATTTCCTGGGTTTTTCTGTGGAAGGGTTGTGGTCAGTGCTTTCTGTTATCATAGAGAGCAAAAATAGATCCCTTCGGTTTGCTCTGAGGGTGGTTGTGTACATCCCAAAAAGCTATCTGAAGTAATGGCTATCAAGTATTACAACTTTTCTGAGTCCACTAATAGTTTAGCAGTGGTGTAATTGTAAATTTTGAAGTGCAGGTGCTCATTCCCTATAGCCATGCCCCCAAGGAGAGGTCAAATATGCAGGCAGCTCTGTGGATCAATATATCAATAAACCAGTTCTAGCAATTTTCATCTCCACCTGGAGCAGATCTTTTCTAAAGCTAATGGGACTTAATTGCCCATTCAAGACCAAGCTACCACAAAATACTTTGCATTATAACAGGATAGCTTGGAAAATATTCAGCCTCCTCCCCCAGCTACCATGAGGATTGCAAGTAAGCTGCAGGGAACAGGGAAGCTTGGGCAGGAGTGGTGTTGGCAGATGATCTTATTGTCTCTGTTTATCAAAAAGTCCCAGTGCTTAGATAACTGCATGCCCTGGCTCCCCTACACCACTGCTGTTTAAACCTTGCATTTATACCCAGGTGGGTGTTTGGCCTTGTGTTGGTGCGATAAGCCACATTCCTAACTGTTGCTGTCTGCCTGCTTCAGTCCTCATTCCAGCTTGTTACCCTACCTTTCTAGGTTGGCACCTACATCTCATCTTGTACTTGTTTCTCTGCTCTTGCATCTCACCAAGCATTTTTGCTTGGCCACCAGGACCATGAGTGGAAATGCACAAATTGGTGTCCACTCCAAGTCTGGGTTAAAGGCAAAGAACCATGAGGAGGGGGAACAGTAGGGATCGTTAAACAAGAGGAAATGTGTCACCCCCCAAAAGGACAAAAAAGTATACTAATTTGCATATGCAAGTTTATATATACAGGTACACATTTAGAAATAATAACTTTAATTTAAATAGAAATACAAGATATCTCACCATAGTGGAGAAGATTGTGACGGGAGTGCCTGCCCAGTCTGCTGTCCAGGTTCTAAGTGTTGATGGGCAACTTCAACACTGCTGCTGTCTGTTCTTATGGTTCCCTGCTGCTGTCCGTTCTTATGGTTCTTTGACTTTAAACCAGACTTGGACTGGACACCTCTCAAAAATAAAAGACTGTGCTCTATAAAGTAGGGCACCTGGCCACTCTAAATAGAGGACTGGCCTCTGTAAAATAGGACACATGCCCACCCTACCTCAGGTGAGATGGGATGTGGGTTCCCATCTTGTCCATTTCCTCAGGCATAAAAATATATCGGGCCAGCCCTACTTCCTCATTAGAAATTAGGCAAGAAGACATGCCATGTTGCCACTTATGCTTATGGTTAAAGTCAGATAGCCATTTACCATGAGCAGTGAGCCACCACAGGAAGAAAAGTGACAGCATCAGGTTTCAGAAAGATTTAAGTTGATTTAAATTTGAGCCATATGCCAAAAGAGATCACAGGGATGCAATCTGGATTCTGAAAGAACAAGTGAAATTTAGGTCAGATATTTTCCTTCTACAGTTAATGGGAAATTGGGAGTATAAGTAAGTTTCACAGATTTCATAACTCTTTACAGACCATGTTATTTATGTGGTACACCAGTACATTATTGGCTGTCATTTGTCTTATGCTTTTAATAACACTATCATTCCTAATCTTTGCTGTTGCTAATTTATTTTTCTTCAATGAAAAATGTAGTAGTTTTTTTTAATCATCTTTGGTCATTTTCAGTGTGATACATATTGCACTTCCCTAAAGCAAGATGATCATATGACTTCCCAGGAATTATAATTCTTCCTACCTGATCTGCCATAGTCTTACTGTATTTCAATTAGACTTCAAGAGAGAAGACAAAAATAGTTTATTTGTGAGTGTCGCTGCAAACACAGTGGGCCAGTTTGCATGATCACTGAAGCCCACTGTGGTTTATGTAAGCTACAGTGGGTTGTGGCATATGCCAGCAGCCATTTCATAGAATCATAGAATAGTAGGGCTGGAAGGGGCCTACAAGACCATTGAGTCCAATCCCCTGCTCAGTGCAGGAATCCAAGTCAGAGCATCCCTGACAGGTGGCTGTCCAGCTTCATCTTGAATGCCTCCAGTGTGGGAGAGCCCACTACCTCCCTAGGGAATGGGTTCCATTGTTGTATTGTGCTAACAGTCAGGAAGTTTTTCCTGATGTTTAGCCAGAATCTGGCTTCCTGTAACTTGAGCCCATTATTCCGTGTCCTACACTCTGGGATGATTGAGAAGAGATCTTGGCCTTCCTCTCTGTGACAGCCTTTCAAGTACTTGAAGAGCGCTATCCTATCTCCCCTCAGTCTTCTCTTCTCAAGGCTAAACATGCCCAGTTCTTCACAGGGCTTTGTTTCCAGTCCCCTGATCATCTTTGTTGCCCCCCTCTGAGCCCTCTCCAGCTTGTCTGCATCCTTCTTAAAGTGCGGGGCCCAGAACTGGACACAGTACTCCAGATGAGGCCTAACCAGTGCTGAGTAGAGGGGAACTAGTACTTCACAGGATTTGGATGCTATGCTTCTATTACTGCAGCCCAAAATAGCATTTGCCTTTTTTGCAGCCACATCACATTGTTGGCTCATATTCAGCTTATGATTGACAACATTTCCAAGATCCTTCTTGCTTGTAGTGTTGTTGAGCCACGTATCCCCCATCTTGTAACTGTGCATTTTGTTTCTTTTCCTCGGTGCAGAACTTGGCATTTATCCCTATTAAATTTCATTCTGTTGTTTTCTGCCCAGCACTCCAGTCAGTCAAGATCACTTTGAATTGTTTCTGTCTTCCAAGGTATTAGCTATCCCACCCAATTTTGTGTCATCTGCAAATTTGATCAGCATTCCCTGCACCTCCTCCTCCAAGTCATTAATAAAAATGTTGAAGAGCACTGGGCCCAAGACTGAGCCCTGCGGTACCCCGCTCATTACCTCTCCCCAGTTTGAGAAGATCCCACTGATAAGCACCCTTTGAGTCTGATTTTGTAGCCAACTGTGGATCCACCTGATAGTTGTTTCATCTAGCCCACTTCTAGCTCATTGAGCCCATTTTGAATATCCAGGCTGCAGCGGGCGGGCGCTGTGGCTTATCATGTAGTGCAAACCTGGTGAAGTTGACTTAAGCAAGAGTTACAGAACCCTCACATAACCCATGGTCTGTTTTAGGGTTATGTGGGGGTTGTTTAACCCATGCTTGCTGGGTTCGTACAACACAAATCCTGTGCAGGGAGGTTGCATATGCAATCTGGTGCCCAGAGGAATTGTGGCTCATTGTGGGTAAGTCCCATTGAGTTCATTGGGGCTTACTCCCAGGTAAGTGGGTATGCATTGCAGCCTTACAGCACAACCCTATAGTGTTGTTTTCAATGGGGCTTACTTGCAGGAAAGTGTGTGGAAGATTGCAGTCTCATAGCGCCATACTAAGTGGGGTTTGGTTCAAATGTGGAGGACGGAATTAATTGTGCCAGTTCCAAGCTGACATACCAGTGTGTGTGTGGGATCCCACTTGATGTAGGGGCTTTGCATCCAGTATCTAAGGCTACCTCCATCACATTCCCACCCCTGGAACTCCACCCCACCCTGGTTTGGGGGCCTACCATTGCCTACTGCTGGGGAGAACATCACCCGCACTGGATATATGCCTACAGAGTTTTCTGTGGGCATAACTGGGTTCTCTAGGTTGGACCACTACCCTTGGTGGAGGGAGTTCTCTGCCCCATCCTAATCCTTATTGGACAGCCATCGAAGGAGGTTAGGATTGCTCTGTTAGTCTGAAGACACATGAGGCAGCCACCTTGGTGAAGCTAAGCAGGTCTGGGTCGGGTCAGTGCTTGGAGCGAGACCACCTGGGAACCACATGCAGCCACTTTCAGTTCCACAATGGAAGAATGATGGGATATAAATAAATATAAAATAGTTTTTACTTTTCTATGGAGATGTATGCCAGGGAATTAATTAGATCCTAGAATGTAAAGAAGAGATTTGTATAGAGTGTCAGTTAAGTTATCAGCAGTCTTAATGCACTGCTCAGAGCCACAGGTCTGTTTTGGCATATGGCTAAAACAATCCATTAATATTAATTTGTTCATACAGAATATAACGGATCCCTCATTTGTTTATATATATATTTTAAAACCTCCTATCATTTTTCACACATGAACATATATACTTTTTCCTCGTTATCTTAATTTTATAATATAAGCCAAAGGCCATGATAAAAGAAATATCACATGAAAAAATACAAGTAACTGGGAAATAAAAAAGAGAAACATATACACAATACAATGCGGACTGTAGGCCCCAGATTCCTCCAACATCCTTTCTACCACAAGGCTCGGTTCTTGCACCTCTCCTTTTCAGTCTATACCTAGCTGACATACCACACACAAAGTCTAGGAAGTTTGGCTACGCGGATGATTGGGTTATAGCCACACAACATAAATCCTTTGAGACAGCTGAAGATCTCCTCACTTCTGATCTAGACATACTGGATAAATATTTTCGTAAGTGGCGGTTACAGCCCAATCCAACAAAGACGGAAGTAACATGTTTCCACCTTTGTAATAGATCAGCAGGCAGAGAGCTCAACGTTCAATTTAAGGGAAACTAGCTCAATCATAATATGCATCCCAAATATCTTGGGGTCACACTGGATAGGGCACTTTCTTATAAAGAACACCTGATGAAGACTGCTGCCAAACTGAGAAGTAGAAATAACATTCTACACAAACTATGCGGCACTAGCTGGGTCTTGACAGCGGATATGCTGAGAACGACCGCACTCAGTCTCGTTTACTCAGCAGCAGAGTATTGTGCCCCAGTGTGGCTTAATAGTCCATACACGAGAAAGATTGATACACAACTGCATGAGTCAATGCACATCGTTAGTGGGACGATACAACCTACTCCCACGGCTGCCTGTTTTGAGCCACATATCACCTCCAGATGTAAGATGAAAGAGTGCCCTTCTTCAAGAATATCGGAAGATTATTGACAGTCTCCAGCTACCAATATTAAATGACGTAACCTACTTGGAGCGAAACAGGTTAAGATCGAGACATCCAGCCTTTCCACCGCTAAAGCTCTTCTAGAAGATGATTTTAATATCCACAACACGTGGAAACAATATTGGCTAGGAAACTGTCCTCCACAATGCCGAAGCTTGCCCTGCATCTTGGAAAAACCACCTGGATTTGACCAGCCCCGTGTGATGTGGACAACCGTGAACCGAATTCGCACAGGTCATGGTAGATGTGCAGATGCCCTTTAAAAATGGGGCAAAACAACATCATCAAATTGGGATTGTGGGGCTGAAAAACAAACTATCCAACACATAGGGACAGAGTGTCAAAACCGAGCCTACAATGGAGACTTTGCTGATTTCCTGCTGTGACAACTGAAGCAAAAAACTATATCTGTAACCTAGACATACGTTTGTGATCTTCCTGTCTATATTTTATATTTCATATTTATTATGCTCCATGTTTTTATTGTAACGCAATGTGAATGTGCCATACGATAAATAAATAATCCTCCAACATACCAACAAAGTTTGCTCTGATTTTCTTTGTTGATAGTGCAAACATTGATACTCCATAGCAGGGGTTCTCAAACTTTCTTCTCCCAAGGCCTGCATGAGAGAGATGAAAATAACTGAGGCCCACTCATCACAAAATGGTGACAGATGGAGGCAAGAGTTTGGTGAAATCAGTTGGCAATTGCTGGTATAATTTTAGATTGATATTTAATCCCTCTATGAAAATTCCTGAATTCTTTTCACAGCTATAGCAGGGAGTTCCATAATTCAGCTTTTCTCAAGTTAAGTGCTGATGTTGTCTCTGGAGGTATCATTACTCGGCCTCTCCTTTTTGGGAAGAATTTGCTGATCTAGAAGCTCTAAGGCTGGGTTTCAAACCTAGTGCCCACGGGAACCAATTTACCACAGACACTTCTTTTGGCACCCACCAGGATCCATGCCTCTCCTGATTTAATTTTTATTTCTTAAGATTTTAAAAAAATAACTGGTAGATTGCCATGCTGCAAAGGAAATCTCTGCCCTTTATTTGGGTCAAAATCTTTATTTGGGTTCAAAAGAGTGGTTTTGTATTTTGGAACATACACCCTGCCCCCCAGTGCTTTGCCCTTGTTAGGTCCTTGGGTTAGTTACTTTTCCGTTAATCTCCCCAGTTTGCCTTGTCAGAAATGAGTGTTTTGTGACTGGCTATGCCCACCATGGCAGCCATTTTATGAATGAGCAAGCCCTTCCATGACGATCATTTTGTGAGAGTGCCCATGACATTTTCTCAACATTCCAAATGTTCCCCACCAACCCAGAAAGGTTAGGGAACCTCCTCTAAGTAGAGAAAACTATTTTATATTGTTTCCCCCCCCCCTCCACCCAATGCCTCTCAGAGTCTTCTTACCCATCTCCTGTCACTTCTTCTCCCCTTCTTCTTTCACACTTAACTTATACCCTGTCTCCAACTGCCAGTTTCTTTCATCCCACCCTTCTGCTGCCTTTACAATCACTTCATCCTATAACAGCTTCCCTCTCTTATCCCTTTCCTCTTTATTCCCAATTTTTAAATTATTCCTATCATCGTCATCATTATTATTATAAATATAAGCCTTATATTTCAATATATTTCAAAAGGCAATGCACCACATCCTTTGTCTGATGTGGACATTTCACATTACCCACTGGGGTAATTGTGCAGGGTTTTAAGGGTGCATCGGGTGCCTCCAGACTAGGACAGGCTGTGTGTGAAGTTTAGTCCTGATCCTGCAAACCCCCAAGGTTTTATAACCACATCACCCTTTTTGCTGCACGCTGGATTTTCGCTACTTGGTGAGTTATCGCACTGGGTTTTGATGGTGGATTGGGTGCCTCCTGACTGGGGGAGGCTGTGTATGAAATTTTGTCCAGATCTTGCAAACTTCCAGCACTTCAGAGGTGAAACAGCGCCACTGCTCAGGCAGGAGGACTGCAGCCGGAGGGTGTGGGGGTGGCAGTGAGTCAAATCACACACAGTAGCTTAATAAGCTACTTACAGTAGCTTATTGGCCCAGTTATGTGGCAAGGCATCATGGACCATTTAAAAATGAGCTGACTGTGAGTAGCTTGTTAAGCCACCATGGGTTATCATGACATCGGAATGCCGCCTGTGTCATGTTGATCGACACTGAGAAGAACAATTCTCTCTGTGAGTATTATGTATCCTGCACGCACCCATCTCTTTCAATATTCAAGCAATGAGCAGGGGGTTGGACTCGGTGGTCGTATAGGCCCCTTCCAGCCCTACTATTCGATGATTCTATGAATATTATCATCTGCATGGTTTAAGGGAATGTATGGAATGCCAGTGCATCTGTTAAGAAATAGTGCCTAGCCTGGTTATTATACCACAGGATGCATAATACTGTTGACAGACACAAGCAATAGACATTTCTTAACAGGAAAAGATTAGCAACATCTGAAGAGGAGCCTCAGTGTTCCAAAAGGCAGTTAAGGAGACATCCTTTCCTGTCATGAGCTTCCCCCCACCTCAAAAATGTTATCTCTTTAAAATAAATACTTAACAAAAGCAAGACCATCGTCTGAATATATTTCCTTTATATAATAGCGTGGCAGACCAAACAACTGAAACAGCCTTGTGAAGAAAAGGAGAGCTAAATATGTTTTGTATGAGTCTTCTTTATAGGGATTTATTAAGGATTTTGAGTGAATTAATTATTTGGCTTGATATTGATTTCTTGATTAAATATAAATATTTGCATATTACCAAAACATCAATCTCGGTACCTTTTATGAATATTGAATGATGTATAAGATAGCTTACAATTTAATAAACAAAAATGATTATTAGTTGTTAGACAGATCTATTATCTCCTGTTCCCTATTATAGCAATAGACAATGGACAAAATTGTTTAAAAAATAAACAGCTGTTCACTTCTTCAGCCCCACCTATTTTAAATTTGCCCAAACTGGTAGCTA
Organism: Heloderma suspectum; assembly: GCF_057233095.1. Classification (NCBI taxonomy): domain Eukaryota; kingdom Metazoa; phylum Chordata; class Lepidosauria; order Squamata; family Helodermatidae; genus Heloderma; species Heloderma suspectum. Next base: position 37,176,443 of record NC_139460.1, on the reverse strand, counting down.
AATCCTTTAAAACGTGGAGCCCTAGACACAACTGATTCATGGTTACCTCAGAGGACTATGTGTCAAAGTAGGAGTGCTTCCAGATACTAGCCCTAGAACTGGAGCCCTCCAATTAGAAAGCATTGCACAGCTATTCCATCTTTTTCTCTTTAACAGACTTTCTGCAATAAGAAAAAGGCAGAAGCAGCAGTGGGAAGACATGGGAGGGTTATGGGTGGAAGATAACATCTGGACCCAAGGGGGTTGCTAGGCTCTCAAATGATTTGAGGCCCAGGTCTGTAGGACACAAATCTCCATACAATTGGCATATATATGCAGATGTAGAGATAATTACAAGATATATTTGCACCTATATATGCAGATGTAGAGTTAATTACTAGGATTTATTTAAATTTCACAGAAGGCAAAGCCAGCCAATTAATTTCTCATCCAAACAAACTCTACAATTAAATTACATCCTGCCTCAGATCATCCCAAACCAACTGAGATTTTTTTTTTAAGCTTAATTGCCCTCCAGGGAGAGATTGAGGTGAGGGATTGTTGCAGTATGTGGGGAGGGGAGTTGACCCTTCCCTCACCAGTTGCAACCCCCTTGAAAATTACCCCCTGCATAGTAATTAAGCTAAGAAAAATATGTTCTGTCAGCATCAGTGGACAATCAGGGCCCTGGGAAATAGCTTCCATTTAGCAACACCCTTGCCTGGACACCCCACCCCCACCCCATAACATTCTGTCAATGCAGCAGGGTGATGGCTTAATAAAAGCCTCATCTGGAAGCACCCCTGGAATCCATAGGACAGGTTTTCTATATCAACCATTCTACAGAATCTAGGGCAAGATGATAGTCAGTCCCTTGTCTTAAGTCTCTTTGTTCCTGTTCACCCACTCTGAATGAACCATCTTCCTTTAGAAAACATCCAATGAGAGCATGTCCTGCTATGGTTGGGTCAGGCTGAGCTTAGGGCCAACTGTGGGGCAAATCCATTAGCAAGTCAGCAGGCAGGAAAAAAGGTCAAACACAATTTTATCAGTCCAGCAAGAGGGCAGTTCAAAGCAGGAGAATTCAGTAAGCAAGCAAAGGTTAAGAGCACAGGATTATTAGTCAAGAAAGGAGAATTCAAAGAGGCATAGTCAAGGTCAAAACACATGTACGCAGTCCAACACAAACACAGCCCAAAGAGCAGAATCTAGCAGGAGACCAAAGGTCATTAGCACAGAAGGTCAGTCAAGAAGCAAGGTCAGGGAAGCAAGGATTCTAAGCACTGGAGCTGGTAGAAAGATGTTCCAGCAGCTAGCAAGTTCCAACTGAAAGCTTATATAGCCACAGAGCATCCAGAGCCCCACCCAAGGCTCAACTGTAGGTTTTCAGCACTTTGGCAGGAGTCTTACTCATGAGGATGACCTTTACTTTTTGGTATGCCTTTACTCATGAGGAGCCTGGTTGCTATGGGTTTTGAGGTGTGTGCTTCAGCTCCGCATGGCAGCCTCTGCCTCCACCTTCTTGGGCCAGCACACTCAAGGGCTGGGTGGATGCTTGGCCTCCTCCTCAGATACCATGGATGAGGAACAGTTGAAAGGGGCCCTATCTGGGAGTACTTCAGGGTCCGCTGCTGTTGAAGTGCCCGATGTATCTTCTCTGCTGATGCTGGCATCAGTGGAGGTGCCCAGGGTCTCACTAAAGTCAGGGGCCCCCACAGGGTCCATATGCTCTGCCAAGTCAAGCTCTTCATCTGAAGAGTTATCCTGACCTATGTCAGGGTCAGGCATGACAGAGCATATTAAAAGCTTGGGGAGCCTTTACATCAGGGGTAGACAACCTCGTGCTCTCCAGATGTGCTCTCTCATCAGCCCCAGCATGGCCAATGGTCCAGGATTATGGGAGCTGTCATCCAAAACATCTGGAGGGCACCAGGTTGCCTACCCCTGCTCCACATTCATTATGTTGTTCAGATATACACACAGAACTGTGAAGTGTGAATATGAAAGGTGAATTTCATAAAATTGACAGAGCATGAATGCAAAAGACCACCTTAACCCCCAATTAATTTCCCAACTCCCAGCCAGATACTGTTCCAAAATTTAATCATTTACTCTTCGGGTAATTATCCCATTAATGAATCATTACTTCCATAAATTAAATTCAATAAAATAAAGTGGTGTACAATTCTGTTCAGGGAAGGTGGAGGAGGGGGAGTTCAAAATGTTGGGAATGAGCTAGGAGGAGTGAGAGCTGGAGAGTGGGGCACAGGAGATAGAGAAAAGGGGATAAGGCAGAAGATTAGGGAGGAAAGTAGATAGGGAGGCTGGAAGGAAGGGGATCAGAGGGAGGGGAAGAATAGGGCAAGAACTGGGCAGCATGGAGAAGACAGGGAGCCTGGGAAGAGGATGGAGCAGAGGCAGGGTGGTGGTAGCGTGGCTCTCTCTGACTTTGCTCTGCAGTTTCTGGGGGTAGTCTGTCTATGTGGTGGGGATTTGTGACTTTTCACCCTGTACACCAACATACCCATACAGAGAGAGAGAGGGAGAGGCAAGCAGGCAGAGCAGGCTACACAGCCCCACACTTAGCACCAGTTCTCCATTTGCCCCAATGCAGCGCACAGAGACACACAAAGATCAAGAGAAGCCATAACAAACACAAACACATGGCCAAGATTTAACAAACACTTGGGTTAGCCAGAGAAGGACCTCCTTCCCAGATTACTTAACCTTGTAAGGAAGGCAGTAAATAAATGCATTTTTCTCCTCGCTCCACCACCCACCTCTGTCTCTCCCCTGCACTCCTCACCTAGTCCCATACTTCTCCCTCCCTCCCTCTCTCCCTCTCTCCCCCTCTCCCCCATTACCTTCTAGAGGAAAATTGCCCTCACCCACACAATTAGGCTTAGAAAAAGAGCTTCTGTTGGCACCAGTTAAATGTTTTTAACACGGAGGGAGCAATCCTATGGCCACTAGACACTGTCTAGAGGGCCATAGGATATGCTCTTTTCCGGAAACCGACCTCAGAACATGGGCTCTGAGTTCGGTTCCTGGAAAACCAACCTCCCCCCATGTCCACACTGCCTCCAAGGCAGCGCAGAGGAGCGTGGAGCGACTGAAAAGGGGAGGGGGAGGGGGCGTTCCGGGGTGAGGCAGGGGGCGTTCTGGGGCGCGGAGAGCAAAGCTGCATGTAAGACACATCCTATGGGAACGACACCCTCCCCCCCCCCCCGTGCCTCTTCTGCTTTGCTTAGGATAGGCAGTCGCCTCTGAGTTCAGAGGTGGCTGCCAATCTTGATAGGATTGTGCCCTTAACTGCCTTGTAGAGAATGATTTTGGGACATGGCAGAAAAGGGAAAATTAACCTTCCCTCCCCAGCAGTGACCCCCTCTTGGAACTTCCTCTTGTAGGGCAATTAAGCTTATAAAAAACTTGCCATTTGCAAGAGTGGAAGGGTTTTTTTCTAAGCTTAATTGCCATCTGGGGTGGGGGAAGCAATTTTCAGGGGAGGAGTGCAGGGCATGGGCTTAAGGCAGTTAGCTTTTCCTTTCTCCAGCTGTTTCCCCCCTGAAAATGGCCACCACTGCATAGCAATTAATCTTAGAAATATCTCCATGGACACCAATGGACTTCTTTTTCCCCAAGCGTAACTGCCCTCATTGGGCAGTTTCCTCCCCAGCTGTGATGCCCCCTGAAACCTGCCCCCCCACATGCACGTGGCAGTTAAGCTTAGAAGAAGAAAAAACTTCCATTGGTGCCAGTGGAGTTCTGGGAAATAGATTCGGGGCTCAGGCCCCATAGGCCCAGGCCTTGCAATGTCCCTGGTTGGAAACATGTATTATACATTTGTCAGAGAACTAAGACTGGCAGTGACTGCTTCTTGAGTGTATGCTTAGTAGCAAAGCTGTATCTATTTTTTTGCTTGTGTAATGTGGGGAATGGCTAGTGTGAAATCAAATCCAGAAGATGAGATTCGGTTGTAATCTTATATGCACACTTATCTGGAAATATGTCCCGCTGTACTTCTAAGTTGATGTGCGTAAGTTTGTGTTACTAATTTTTCTTTGAGTTTTTTGGGAGTGTGACTATTAGGGGGTGGTTCATTTTCAAGTTAGGGTATATCCTTCACGCTTGACTCTTCAGTGTGCGCATGTGCACGAGCACACACACACACACACACTTTTATTCTAAAGATCAAAAGTACCTTGTTGCAATAGTCTATTTTCACAGGCATCCTTTCTTACCATGTCTTTGTTAAAAAGACAATAGATTCTTGTGTCAGTCTTATTGGCACCAGTTTTGTATAATACAGGAAATACCATTTCCTTTTAGAGCTGGAAAATTAACTTGGATCATGCTTTTCCCTTTTTATTGCTAATCAGTACACACCCCGGGAAGCCTGGCTTTCTGGAGCTGGAAAAAAAAAAAAAGGAAGGGAAGCAGCATCAGCATCCATTTTACATCCTCTTCTCTGAAATGCTTTGCTCTTTTTTATCCATCACAGTGGGTGACTTGAAGGAAGTAAATCTAACACCCTAGCCCTACACAAATGTACATGGAAGTAAGAATCTTTGCGTATTTATCTCCATTATCTTTGCTTATCAAGGAAGGCTTATCTGTTCTGACAACAACACCGCAGAAGGCATCAACCTAAAGAAGGTTTGGATGTAGGAGGGTAATGTGATGAGCTCCACGATTCCATGTTACTTCCCCTCTCCCTTAACTCTTAACTTGAAGGGAATTTCTTTCCTCTATTCTCCTGCCTTTCCCATCTGTCCTTACTTAATTTTGCACTGGAGTTTTCTGCAACTGGTATTTAAATAATCAAAGTTCTGCAGTTAGGCATATGCATTCTTATTTCCATAAAGCAGCCTTCCCCAACCTGGTGCTCTCCAGATGTTTTGAACCACTTTGTGGTTTTAATTACTGTGAACTGCCCAGAGAGCTTCAGCTATTGGGTAGTATAGAAATGAAATGAATAAATAAAAACTTCCCACATTCCTGGCCATTGTGGCTGGGGCTGATAGGAGTTGAAGTTCAAAACATCTAGACAACACCAGGTTGGGAAAAGTTGCCATAAAGGTTAGGTGACAGACTGCCCTGACTATCAGAAACATCTCCTACTGTCTTCTTCCAAGCCTAGAAGACGGCAGGAATGTAATGGTCAGACCTTGATTCCATACTGAGCCAGAATATCTTGTGACATGCCCACTAGCCATGTATGGTAACCCAGCAGGGAATCGGTAAGCACCCTGTTTTTCCTGTTGACCTGGTCAGGAAAGGCTACATTAATTTTATGTATTTGTTTGTTTGTTTTATTTAATACCCTGTCTTTCTACCAGAAAATGGCACTCGAGGCAGCTAACAACAATAAAAGCCAACATTTAAAATAAAAGCATAATTAAAACAATCAAAAGCAAATACATGAAAAACACAATTAAAAAGCACAACAATAATAGAATAAAAATAGCATTCAACTCAACAGACCAGCTTACATGCCAAAGGCCTGCTTGAATGAAAATATATTTGCCTACCAGCTGGCAGATAGCGGAGAGGAAGCCAACCTAGCCTCTCTAGGCAGGGAGTTCCAAAGCCTGGGAGCAGCCACTGAGAAGGTCCTCTCTTACGTCACTGCCAAACATACCTCTGATGATGGCAGCACCGAGAGAAGGACCTCCCCAATTATCTTAATACCCAAGCAGGCTCGAATGGGAGAAGGTGGTCTTTCTGGTAGCCGGGTCCCAAGCCATATAGGTCGTAACCAGCACTTTCAATTGTACCTGGAAACAGCTCAGAAGTCAGTGAAGCTGTTATAACAAAGGAGTCACATGCTCCCTTTAACCGGCCTCAGTCGACAGTTTGCCTGCAGCATTCTGGACCAGCTGAAGTTTTCAAACAGTTTTCAAAGGCAGCTCCATGTAGAGTGTGTCACAGTAGTCCAAACAGGATGTAACTAAGGCATACATGATTGTGGTCATATCAGACATCTCTAGGATCAGGTGTAGTTGGTACGCTAACCACAGCTGTACAATCACATTCCTGACCACTGCCAAAACCTGGGCATCCATGTTCAGGGCTGAGTCCAGGGGTACATCCAAACTGCGAGCCTAAACCTTCAGGGGGAGTGTAACCCCACCCAGCACAGGCTGAGTTCCTGTTCCCTTATCTGCCCTTCAGCAAATCAGGAGCACCTCAGTCTTGTCTGGATTAAGCTTCTGTTTCAATATATTACTTTCTCAAGGATGGTTCTTCATTGCCACAATTATTTTAGGAATTTTTTTAACAGCACGTCTTTTTATGAGAGGTTCCAATGTTGCACTACACCATAGTTTACGGGAAGAGTCCTATCTCTGGAATAAGTAATACCCTGAGGAAGGGTCAAGGAGGGGGGGGCTTCCTCCTCCATAAACCTTGCCCATACTTGTTCAGATCAGTCTGTTTGATGTAAAAGAGAGCAACAAGAGGAACTGTGGTAATCAGGATCAGCCTCTCCCATGCAACTTCAATAACACCTGCCTAACCAGAAAGCTGTAACATTTGCTTTTTCTGTTTTGAGATTACATTTCCTGGATTCTTTCAAACAGTCTAGGGTGGCCACAGAGGACAGTCCTCTGTTTGAATGCATCCTCTGTTTAAAGGATTCTCCTGTCCAATACTGGTTTAAAGATAAAGAACCATAAGTTTTGCCCATAAGAACTAATAATTTTATGCAGATCACTGCCCTCTTTTTTGGTGATGCATTCCCATTTTCAGAAGTGGACAATCCTACTCAGTGTGTAGAACCAATGAGCAGGCCACTGAAGCATCACATTTAAGTATAATCACAGCAGAGAGAGACACTTTCCCCCACTCTTCTCTTCCAAAATGAAGCCACTGCCTTTGATTTTTATCTCCATTCCAGATTCTTGTTCATCCATAAAAGGTCTTGTAGGCTTAGAGGAAGACAGAGGACAAAAACTGGGGGCGGGGGGGGAGCCAGTAGACACCCCTCCTTTCTATCTTGGACAATGATCTGTAGGATCTTTCTTTGTGGGCTCTGGAAAGCAGAAGGGACTGTCTGACTCAGCTGGTGGGAAATAACATGATTGCATTATTAAGGTAAGGTCCCACTTCCCATTCTGAACCAATACACAATTAGAAGTTAAAACCTTTTCCTGTCATCGTAAGATTCTGCTGTTTTTTCAAAGGAAATGAAATGTTGGGAAAGGAACAGCAATCTTAAAATAGCTATTCCAGCTTGCAGTATAAAATAACGTTAATGAATTGTGCGAATGTCGAACTGAAAAGTAGCCTCAAAATCAATCTTTACAAAATCCAGAGACTTCTCTATGAGCCAGAATCGCTGCTATGTTTTCTTATCTAACAGTCCTGCCTTCACCCTTCTTTAAGAACACTCAGTAATTGGGTGAAAAAATGAAACTTTTTCCCAGAATATTTTTTTCATGAACACATTGGTTTATTTCCAGATTTTTCAGTTTAATGAAATTTTAAATAGAACAGTGCCATACAACTCACAATAAAACTAAAACACTCTTTCACAGAGATACAGATAATATTGTTGCTCAATCTTGAGTGGCTGAATGCCACTTCTTTTTCTATGAAGTTTATTGCTCACATTTACTAGGAATTCTTTGTTCATAGGGAGTAACTGCAATCCCCATTGCAGATTATCAGGCATCTTTCATTAGGTTATCTGCTCATTGATGTAATTGGATTTTATGTATGAGAATTCCATTCCTGTTTGCAAATATGCACTAATGCAAGTGTGCACAAACCAGCTCTAGACGCTCTTGGATGAGACTGATTATCTGAATCCATTTCAGTCAGGATTTGGACTGTGTTTGGATATAGAAACAGCCTTGATTGCCCTGTATGATGATCTGTGTCAGGAGAGAGATGGAGGAGTATGACCCTGTTGATAGTCCTGGATCTCTTGGTGGCTTTCGATACCATCAATCATGGTGTCCTTCCTGGGCAACTGTCTAAGCTGGGTGTGGGGGATACTACTTTACAGTGGTTCCACTTCTGCTTGAATGGCTGACTCCAGAAGGTGGTGCTTGGGGAATACTGCTTGGCCCTATGGATTCTCCAGCATAGGGTTCCTCATAGGTTAATTTTTTCCCCCGTGCTATTTAACATCTACATGAAACCATTGAGTGGGGTCATCCAGAGTTTTAGAGTGCATTGCCATCAGTATGCTGATGACATGCAATTTTACTTCTCCATTTCATCTTCATCAGGTGAGGCTGTGGATGTGCTACAGTGCCTGGCTGTGACAATGGACTGGATGAGGGTTAATAAACTGAAGCTCAGTCCAGAGAAGCCTGAGATGCTGTTAGTAAATGGTTCTTCTGATTAGGTAGATGGTGTTCACCCTGTTCTGGATGGAGTTGCATTCCCCTCATAATTTGGCAGTTCTCTTGGAGCCATCTCTGTCACTTGAGGCTCAGGTGGCCTCAGTGGCACTGAGTGCCTTTTACCAGCTTTGACTGGTGGCCCTGCTATGCCCCTATCTGGTCAGGAGTAACCTGGAATCAGTAGTCTATGCTGTGGTAACCTCCAAGTTAAATTACTGCAATGCGCTCAGTGTGGGGCTGCCCTAGAAGACTGTTCAGAAGCTTCAGCTTGTGCCAAATGCAGCAGCCAGATTAATAACAGGGACCAGAAGGTCTGCGCATATAAGACCGATTCTGGTCTGCTTGCATTGTCTGCCTATATGTTTCTGAGCCCAATTCAAGGTGCTGGTTTTACCCTAAAAAAGTACATGACTCAGGACTGCAATACCTGACAGAGCACCTCTCCCAACATAAACCTATTCAGATACTATGATCAACATCTGAGGCCTTCCTCCAAGTGTCTCCGGGTGAGGCTTGGAAGGTAGCAACAGTAGTGGCCCCCCAATTATAGAATGCTCTCCCCACTGAGGTCTGCCTGGCATTGTCATCTTTTCCGCGACAGATTAAGACTCTCTACTCCCAGGCATTTGACAGCATATGATGGGCCATTTGTGTCAGTCGTTTTTATCAGGTCTAGTAGCTTACTGTAACTGTTTTAGCTGTTTAAATTGTTTTTAAATTTTTGATGTTAAAGATTTTATATTATGTTGTTATTATTTTGTATTTGTGGTTTGTAATTTTTGTGAACCACTCAGAGACCTTTGGCTACTGGGCAATATATAAGTAAATTATGGGGTGCTAGTCCATATTGGAGCCCCATGGCTGCTTTTTTATCAGAATAAAAGTAGCCAGTTTAAGCATGCTTATTTGAAACCATGAATAGCATAATATGTAGTTTGGCCCCCACTTACTCTATACCTACATATGCAGGTAGCCAGCTGAATTCCATTTGTGAATTATCTGGTAGATATTTGCTTGGAGGGACAGCTGTTCTGCTTCCTCTTGGCTACCTGTCATGGAGAGGTGGTCAGGTCCGTGACTGGTTATATTCTTCTCCTGTTTAGTTCTCACTGACCCTATAGCCTTTTCGTTTCTGCACTTTCTAATGTTGCCCAGTTGCTTGTTCAGCATGGAACTGGCTTTTGTGATGGATGATGCTTACCCAAGTTGACTTCAAGAGGTTAGGATTGTTTGTGGTGAAGTGTGACAGAGGTGCAGTTGTCCCTGGATCCTTATCCCTTGGGAAGTCATGAATCTTAGAAGTTGTGTCCTAGAGAACAAAGTTGGTGAGGGGTGGGGGAATGTTAATTAGGCAATTCTTCATCTGAAGATCTAACTGGCCTGGGCTCGTCCTTTGCTGCTACTCCTAATCGTGCTCCTATCTTTGATTCCTTTAGGGAGCCACATCATTATCTCCCATCATTAGAACAAGGACATCAATTGACATTGCTTACGTGATGGGGAAGAATGGAAGCTTTTTCTAGGACAGGGAGGGAGGCATAAACGTATGTGTATTTTCCCAGCTACTCCATAAAGCATGGGAATTTTTAAAAATAGAGAATAAAAAATCCTTAGATAATGTTGCTGCATAAGTACCTTATGGATTCTTGTTCTCTTCCTCTGAGACATATATTACTGGCCACTGTCAAGGACAGGATGTGAAACTAGATGGACCATTGGCCAATTCTACCATGAGGGTTCTTATTTTTTTTACACTTTAATAAGAGTTTTCCACAATGTCTTCAGGAAACACTCCAACCAACCTTTTTAAAACTGGAAAGCTGAATCATTTTTTTAAATGATCATCCTGGTACACGTACAAAATGGTTTTGTGGGACTCATGAGATCTAGGCTGTGTTCTTGGCTCCATCACTAGCTTCCTGTGATGTTAGACCAATTGCTTAGTTTCCGTGCGCTTTCATTTCCTTCTCTGTAAATTAAGGGTCATGACGTTTGCTTACCTACCAGCTGTGTTGCCTGGGAATACATTCATTAGCATTTATGAATATATGTTAAAGAGATCTACATAAAGACATCCTGCTAACGTATTGTTATTTATAGATAATTGCTGGGGCCAGGTGTACTTCAAGGCTGAGATTTATGCATTCTTGCAAAACATCGAATTTTTTATCACTGTATTTCATTTCTTTTGGCAATCTGTATTTAACAAGAACAATTGACCATATATACCACCTCGGTACTACAAAACCTGTAATGCAGTGGTACTGTGAACAAACATGCTTGTACGAAAGGATTTAATGCCTTTATTGAACAGCTAATATTGAAGAAATAGCAATGCAAATGTAATAATCCAACATTAGAATAAGCAGATGAGGGTCTGAGGAAATCTACTGGTTTGGCCTGAGAAAACACAAATCAAAACAGAATTCTTCCTGCAGGATTTGCATATACCTAGTTTTAATACTTGAATTTATGTCATTTCTGAACAATTTGAAGTGCATTTATTTGAAGCAAATGGCTCCCCTGACCATGATTATTATTTATTATGGGTTGGATCCAGATATAGTCATACTTAGAATAGACACATAGGAATCCATGGGACTTAAGTTAGTCATAAGAACATAAGAAGAGCCTTGCTGGATCAGACTGAAAGCTTATCTAGCCCAGCATTCTGTTCCCACAGTACCCAACCAGATCCCTATGGGAATCACACAGCAGGACATGAGTACAATAGCACCCTCCCACTCATTATCTTCACCTGTTGTTCAGTCGTTAAGTTGTGTCCAACTCTTCGTGACCCCATGGACCATAGCACGCCAGGCCTTCCTGTCCCCCGCTCTCTCCCGGAGCATGCTCAAGTTCATATTCATTGCATCCGTGATGCTATCTAGCCATCTCATCCTCTGCCGTCCCCTTCTCCTTTTGCCTTCAATCTTTCCCAGCATCAGGGTCTTTTCCAGGGAGTTTTCTCTTCGCATTAGGTGGCCAGAATATTTGAGCTTCAGCTTCAGTATCTGTCCTTCCAATGAACACTCAGGGTTGATTTCCTTTAGGATTGACTGATTTGACCTCCTTGCAGTCCAGAGGACTCGTAAGAGTCTCCTCCACCACCACAGTTCGAAAGCATCAATTCTTCGGCGCTCAGCCTTCCTTATAGTCCAGCTCTCTCACAGCCATACATTACTACTGGGAAAACGATAGCTTTGATTATGTGGACCTTTGTCGGCAAGGTGATGTCTCTGTTTCTTACTATGCTGTCTAGGTTTGCCATAGCTTTCTTCCCAAGGAGCAAGCGTCTTTTAATTTCATGGCTACAGCCACCTTCTGCAGTGATCTTGGAGCCCAAGAAAATAACATCTGTCACTGCTTCCATTTCTTCCCCTTCTATATGCCAGGAGGTGATGGGGCCAGATGCCATGATCTTCGTTTTGTTAATGTTGAGTTTCAAACCAGCTTTTGCACTCTCCTCTTTCACCCTCAACAAGAGGCTCTTTAGATCCTCTTCGCTTTCTGCCATTAGGGTGGTATCGTCTTCACCTAGTGGTGTACATACTGCCTCTGATACTGGAAGTAGTAAATAGCCATTAGGACTAGTAGCCATTGATAGACTTATCCTCCCTAAAGTCGGTGGCCATTGCTACATCTTGTGGTAGCGAATTCCATAGTTTAACTATGCACTGTGTGAAGAAGTACTTCCTTTTCTTTGTCATGAATCTCCCACCACTCAGCTTCATGGGATGATCCCAATGGGCTTCTCTGAAATGGAATTCAGCCCTTGGGTTCACCATCATATTTTATGTCAAACTACACTGGTGAGGCTGGAATGGATGGGTAGTGTTGCAGATACCCCATGGGATAAATTTGGTACAATTTAAGCAGAATAATAGCAATCAAGTGGCAGATGCAATCCATGACTCCAGGCCCTTCAGCTGGAACAAGAGCATAAGAGTCTGGCATTCCTGAAATATCTTTGAAGTGTATGAACAGTTACTGAGAGAGACTGTGGTCTTCACCCAGCCCCACAGAGGGTGTGAGTGACCCTCAGAGCTACCCTATGTAATTTTTCAGCTTCAAGTCAGTGGAATATGGTGGCTGTGACCTTGTTACTCTTCAAATTAACACCTATTTTGACAGATTTATGCCTCCCAATGTTCACTGAGTATTAGTTATCAGTTGGTACTTTACAAGCCTGAGTTGGCTATGCAATGATGCACAACTCAACTGAGAATTCAGACTTCAGACCATATTGATGTCTGGATTGGGTCTTGGGTACTTTTGGTTTACGGTTCTCCTATAGACAAAAACTCATATCTGTTTCCAGAAATACTTCACATTGTCTCTGCCCACTTCTGGCCATGTTGAAGAAGCATCAGTAGGCAAATGCAGACAAGCACTCAGATCCTCAGTAAATTACACAGAAGTAAGTGCCATGGATTTCAGTAGGATGTGCTTCTACTGAAGCAAGTCAGTGACAATGAGAGCTTCTCTCCCACCACTGGCACCAGTGGACTGTTAAAATTTGGGGGGAGGGCAGATTTGACTGGGATCATGGCATAGGAGAAATAGTTAACTTCCCCTCCCTGTGTGGTGCTATTTAAATTATAAAAACCAGACATGAGAACTGAAATCATAAAATTAAGATCACGTCTAGTTTGGCCCTCAGGATTGCAACTAAGAGTGCTCACAGAGTTTTATTTCATGAAGAATTAGAAGGATTCAAAGAGTTCCATAAAGCTTGTGCCTTCCCACTAATGGATAAGGAAGATATATTTAATATAGCTAATTGATCCAATCTTGATTCCAGAGCAGGTGACTTTAATCCAAGATATAGATTGGATCAATTAGATTTATCAATGTGCCGGTGGTAGGGTTGGCAGGTTGATACTCCCTTTCCTACTTTGTTTCTCATTTCTGAGAAAATGTGTCAAATAAGGCTGCATAAACATGACAGAATGCCACCACTGTTGACAGAAGAACATCACTGATGGGATTTTTGTTTCTTTTTGGTCTTATAACCACTCACAAAGTAATATTTTCAACATCTACAGATAGTAATAAATCCTTTGCAGTTATTACTCACTTTGAGAATAACATTTATGTTAATTAAGCTGTTTAAGTTCTAAAAACCGGTCTTCTTTCCTTTGCACAAGTTGTCTATTGGTGCTTTTGGTCATAAAGTACATGATTTTTCATGCAATACCGTCATCTTACTGTTACCTCTGTTACTAACTATAGTAATTGTAATCATTCCTGAAAGTGATACCAATGGCATTACCACTGTCAAAAACTATTGTGAATATGAGGCCTTTGATGAAATACTGAATTAAAATAATCAAGGCAGTGTGGTTAGAACAGGTTAGAGCAACCTGTTGCTGTCCAGATGCGTTGGACTGCTGGAAATAATGCGTTGGACTGCTGGAATAATGGGAGTTGCGTTGGACTGCTGGAAATAATGGGAGTTGCAGTCTAACACAACTGGAGGGCACCAGGCTGGGGAAGACTGGGCTAGTGTTGAACTTAGGGATGTCAGACAATTCCACGATGGATCTCGGTGAGGCTGAATGCCAGTGCATTCGCCCCCCCGAATTCCATCACGGAACGAAGCCCCCGCCCCCTCCAACCCATGAAAGGTGCGTGGGACGGAGCACTTACCTGCTCCCGTCCGCGCTGCTTTGCAAATGGCAGCTGTCCTGCATCCGCCATTCGTTTCCTCCTCTTCATAGCTGTGATAGGCTACGTAAATACTTACGAAGCCTATCACGGCTAATGCAGGGACGCCATTTGTGTCCCTGCAGAGGCTGTGATAGGCTACGTAAATACTTATGTAGCCTATCACGGCTAACACAGGGACACCATTTGCGTCCCTGCGGAGGCTGTGATAGGCTATGTAAGTATTTACGTAGCCTATCACGGCAGGGGGGGGGACCCAGCGTACGCAAATGGCGGCGGCTACCGCCATTTGCATACGCTGGGTTCCCCCCCCCCCGCCATGATAGGGAAAAAAACCCAGCGTACGCAAATGGCAGCGGCTACCACCATTTGCGTACGCTGGGGTTTTTCCCCCTGCCGTGATAGGCTACATAAATATTTACTTAGCCTATCACGGCTCAATACAGGGACACAAATGGCGGCGGCTACAACAGCCGCCATTTGTGTCCCTGCAGGGCTGCCCAGTGGCTGGATGTCCGGCTGCGGGCAGCCGGAGCCAGCTGGCGGCTCCGCGGGTTGGCTGCGGAGCGGAGCTGGCCAGGCAGGATTCTGGGGGGAGGGACGGAGCACCTCCCCACCCGTCAAGGATTCCGGGGGGAGGGACGGAGCGCCTCCCCCCACCGCGGATTGCCCGGTGCGGAGCCAGGTAGGTGTTTCGTACATCCCTAGTTGAACTAGGGGTGGGAAGACCCAGGTTCAAATAGAAAACTCCCTGGGTGAGTTTGGGCCAGCCACCATCTCTCAGCCTAACCTACCTCACAGGATTGTTGTGAGGATAAAATGCGGGAGAACTGTGTGCTGCCTTGGCCTCCTTGGAGGAAAGGCAGGATAAGAATGTAATAATCCTGTGATTCAAGATCTGAACCAGGACATTAGATATTGAAGCCTGGTATGTACACAGGAATCTACTAAATTTATTTTAATTCAATATATGGAGGATAATAACGAAACTTAAATCCCTAATAAATATGTATCCATGTTTATATGTTGCTGCAGGCTTCAGATCAGCAGCCTAAATCTCAACAGGTGTGTCACTGAATGTCTGGATTAATTTTGTGCCACCAACTGTATAGCACTGCAACTTCCTACCTAAGAAAAATCCAGGGACTAAATATACAAATTTACAGAGCGGTCTTCCCCAACATGGTGCCCTCCAGATTTTTTAATAGACTACAACTCCCATCAGCCCCAGCCAACATGGTCAATGATCAGGTTGTGATGGGCTTTTTAGCCCAAAACATCTGGAGGGCGTCAGGTTGGGAAAGGCTGTCATAGAGGTGTCACTGGCCTTCCATTGCATCTTGACAGCAACATCAGATTGCTGGGCCACCGTTTTAAAAGTAAGACTGTTGCTGTTTTTAGGTCTGTAATCCTGAACCACTGATTTATATGAAAGTGCTGTGGATTCAACGTGTAAATATATTCTTGATTCGTGCTTTACAATATAGGTTTATATATCATTTTTTTCGGGTTGGATATGTTTTTGCAGTGTAGTGATGAACTGATTCATCATATCCAATCTCCAGAAGCGACATGCCTTCCATGTGCAGCCTGATGTCTAAATATCCAATTTAATGCTAAAGCATCAAGGGCAGAACATACCAGAAAGTTTTCTTGTACAAGTCCCATTGAAATTAATTGGAGCTGTGCAAAAGCACAGGAAGTACTCTTCAGAATGGGATTGTTTTGTCCTTATTGTGTTTTACACTGTTGGGTGCTCTGACCATAGCCTATAGCTCACAATCATGATGATATATGGTTGGAACAAATAAAGAATTATCTACTGACAGTTCACAAAATTCATCCAGTTCCAAGTGGCTATAAGTGCAACTTTGGGTTGGATCTAGATTTAGGTGTGTGTAACTCCACTTGTAGAAGCGGGCATCCCTGCCCCCTCCCCACGGCGGCCCCTCCACTTCCCTAAAAATGCTACACAGAAAGTCATGGGACCTGTTGAATGGTGTGCGGGAGTGGAATCCCCAACCATCGAAGGAAGGCAGGTCCTGTATGCAACACTCCCTCCCCCCATATATATTTGTTTTTGATACTGAGCTGTTTTGCTAGGGCAGGTTTGTAAGCACTTCTAGCTGCTCCATACAGAGACATACATGTCCAAAGCACATTACAATGTAGTACTACAGTCACATTTCCATATCACATCATTGAGAAATGCCCATGGGTCATACAGAGAAAATAACACCTAAAGGCAAAACAGCAATAAAAACACTCCTATTGGCTATACCTAGAAGATATGTTCCCTCCCTTCACTTTTGTATTAATTGTGGATCATCCCTGCAATCAAACAATGAACATGCTAACAGGGGTGATATGGAGAAAAGAGTATTGTGATGTCACCAAATCAGATTGGTCCTTAGCAACTTAAGTTGAGTTCAAGAAGGCTGACTTGTTAATGAATGATTGCTAACTACAGCCGAGGCAGGCAGGGCACCCAGATAAAACATCTCTGATCTGATGCAAGATTAGATGTTGATCATCTGTGATCACAGGATTGCTGTGAGTTGTATTAGTTGCTTCCTGCTCTGCTTCTGTATCTGAACCACCCACCATCTCATGTTGTAGTGCCTAGTGGATTGATTTTGTGGATGAGTTCCCTGACCTGAAGTCTGGACATGTGGAGATTCTGGCAGCCACTAGCAGCAGAAGGGGACCAGACTCCGCCTACAGACTAGAGCAAGAGAGAATTGTGATGATCATTGTGGCTGCCGCTGATACTGTGTGAATTGTCCTTGCCACAGCAGCAATTGGCAATGACACGCCTATGTCCAAGCCAGAGAACAACACCTCTTGTCTGCCTGGAACAAACAACATCCTGGAAGGGCCACCCCCTCAGATGATATAGTAACTTTACTTACTTTGGGATCTGAGGATCCTCGGTCTTTTGAGATAAATGGAAGTTTTGGCCTTGAATTCAGTGGGATAGTAGTAAATTGCCCAATTGGATGGGTTTAGTTTAACCCAGCCTTCCCCAACCTGGTGCCCTCCAGATGTTTGGGACTACAATTCCCAGCATTCTTGACCATTGGCCATGCTGGCTGGGGCTGGTAGGAGTTGAAGTCCAAAATGTCTAGAGGGCACCAGATTGGGGAAAGCTGCCTTACAGTGTTTTGGGGTTTGGGCACAATCCATTTTCCAGTCCCATGTCTCTATCAAAGATGGATCATGATGGTTGTATGGAACCTGCAGGTTCAGAGGCACTATATAACACAAGTTGCTGCGGGAGGAAGGTTTACTTCAAGCACTGCTTGAAGGCTTCCCCAAGGCATCTGGTTAGCCACTGTAGGAACCAAGTGCTGAGTTAGATGGACCTTTGATCTGATCCTGCACGGCTGTTCTTAGGTTCTTAACCAGTTCCCCAAACAAATGTAAAGGGCATCTCTGAGGCTGCCCCATTGCAATCAGTTGAATCCATTACTTCACAGAACTCATGCTAAGCCGGTTTAGGCTGCAATCCTATGCGTGCTTACATGGGAGTAAAACCCATTGAACGCGATAGGACTTACCTCTGAGTAGCCACGGAAAAGTTTGCTCTCAAATATCTAAGCATTCCGACTACTTCCACTGCAGCCTTATCCTGCAATTCTACTCGCAAAGCTTGGAAACGTCCAGTCTTGTTGAAAGCGGGGGGGGGGGGGGGGGGGAGGAATCTTCCATATTTAAGATCTCGAACGTGTAAAAGGACCGCCTTTCATCCGGATCCTAAATATTATACAAAAGTAATCTCCACTTCTGCGAAGACGTATGCTAGTTAAGAGCGGTGCCTTATTACTTGAAGGAGATGTCATTAAAGTCATCGGGATTGACCTGTAAGTAACAGGTATGGGGTCAGTGGGACTGCGATTTGACAATCGGGGCACTTAAACGTCTCTCTCCCCGCCCCCGCCCCTCGAACGTGATCCGCTGAGAATCAGAGCGTGCCAGAGATGGGGAAAGTCGTGCTCTTCAACTCCATCCAGAAATCTGCCCTTTCCTCACCCCACGCAGGAAGCGGGATCGGCCGAAGGTATCGCTGTAAAGGGGGTGGGGGAGCAAGTGACGTGGGGGGGGGAGAGGCGTGATTGGAAAGCAGGATGTGCGCTGGGGAGGTTATAAAGGGGCCGAGCCCGGGAAGCTCAGCGCCCTTCGGATAACTGCCTTGTGCTTTCCATCCCGAACTGCCTGCGGGGGGGAGAGAGAGGCGGGGAGGATATCGCCGGCTGGAAACTCCTCTGCGGCGCCGGGACTAGCCAGATCTTGGTTCTTCGGGCGAGGGGGGACAGCAGGACTGACTCACGCGCGGAGCGGCGAGTTCTCGCTAGTTCCCAGCGCCGGCCTTCTTTGCGGTTCGGGAGGAGGACGACATGTTTGGCTGGGGGTTCCCTGGGGCCGTATTGGGAGGGCTGCTGGGATCCTGGCTCTTTCTGGCAGGTAAGTGCTGTGCCACTGAAGGGGGACCCCGACGGGCTGGCCTGTCCCCACTGCGTCCTGGGCGCACACGCGCCGCTCCATCTCTTTGCGCCTTTTCTGGACCCGGCGACGGACGGAGATCGGGGGGAAGACCCGGACGCAGACGCGAACGCTGCCCAGTGGGTCCGCCGGGAATCGAACTAATCTGCTTCCCCACACCGCCACCCCAAATGCTCTCAGGTTTTCTTTTAACCGTTGCGCACCGGCGCGCTTGCTTTGCAACACCTTGTGCTTGCCTCGCCTCTCCAAGGCATTTGCTTGGAGAAGAGAGCTCTCTGCCGCGCTCAGTTTAAGGCACGGGTCGCTTCTCCAGGGGCACCAGAGGAGAATGCCGTTGGAAAGCCGTCGGAAGAAGATCCTCTGAATGAGGGCTTCTGACCAGAACCGGCGGGCTTTTGCTTTTCATACCAGGCCTCCCCCCTCCATCCAGTTATACAAGGGAACAGGTAATAAAGGGGGTGGGTGATGGTGAAAGGAACCTCACGCCCGAATCCTCTTGGATCGAGCCACCCTTTTGGCCTCTTGGGGGTTGGACTCGATGGCCTTGTAGGCCCCTTCCAACCCTACTATACTACTATTCTATGATTCTCTCTGCGAAGGTACCTATGGGCGAAGAATCGCCGCGAAAGATATTTTCAGAGGCTTTCCCCCACCCAAACGCAGCTTCCAAGTAATGAAGTTGGGATGGCGATGCGCGTTGCTGGAATGCAGCCATTCTTCATGAAAGCCCCGCGGATCATAACGGATTAGCGCTAGTGCCCTAACCTGTAGGCACCTAGCTGCCTGTGCGGCCTTTCCGCGTGGACATTTTTAAAGGTTTGCTTTCGGTCCCTAAAGAAATGGATGGCGCCCTCCGCGATTCCACCGGAGCACATTTGTTCCCTCCTTGTTTCCCTCCTAATTCGGACATACTTGAGCGGATCTCTTCTGATGGTCCCAGCCGTCAGCTTGGGCTGAAAAAGAAATGGGCACGCACCTTTTAGGAACGGAGAGCTAAGATGGCTGGGATTTTTAAATGTCTTGACTTTTGTATATATATACTCGAGGATATGCCTTGTGTGCCACTCTGAGGGTCTTTATTCTGGTAGAAAATCAGCATATAAATAATATGCTGACCAGAGCTGGCTGGAGAATCCAAAGTTTGCTCTATAGAAAGCTACCCTAATTTTCTTCCTTGACATGGGCTTGGAAGCATAAGGTTGGAACTATCCAAATTGACACATGGGCTGCAGTCTATAGAAAGGGGGCTGGCATCCTATACATGCAGGAGAGAAAGTTTCAGTGGGACTTAATTCTGAGTCGACATGCTTAGGATCACGCTGGGCACAGGCTAACTTTCTTGCAACAGATCATTTCCCCAAGTAAATGTGTGATCAGGTTGGGATGCTCAGCGAAGAAGAGGCAGTGTGATTTAAGCGAATCTGACTTCTCATTAGGATAGGAGCTTGCAGGTGACCAGCTTCTGTTCCCAACACAACACAACACAATGGAGAGAGTCACCACCCATCAGGAAAGGGAGTTGTGGAGTGGAATACAATCCAGTGTTGTTTCCTTCCCTATGCCAGCTCAGTGCCAATGTTTTCTTAATTCGATTCAAAAATGCCTTGAAAGGAAGGGTAGAGACAATGCGTGGGTGCTCTGAAGGACGAGCTCTATGTTAACCTTAGCACTAAACCACAATAGAAGGAAGCAACCACTCTTTAAAATATTGAACCACATTAGAAGGAAGTGATCAGCATCTAAAATAGTGAACTATTTACTTTGTGATCTGGAGGGAGGGACTGGGAGCAGATCTGCAGGACCTGATCATGGGCAAGCTCAGTTTGGATTAGAATGGTGGCGGTGGCAGTGCAGCAACATCTCTTCTTTCCTCTGGTTTAGACCAGCTTTCCCCTGGCACCCCCCAGATGAGTTGGACTACAACTCCCATCATCCTCAACCAGCAGGGATGGGAGTTGTAGTCCAACCCATCCAGAGGGTGCCAGTTAGGGGAAGGGTGGTTTACACAAACCCTTGGAAATGAGGCTGCCCACTTGGGCACATCTAGGCCAGACATCAGCAGGGCTTGGTTGCAAGTAAAGGTGATTTAAGAAGGTGGTGTAATGTATTGTCTGGTGCTGTTTTTCTATACTCGGACCCATGACCTGGTTGAGCAGAAGTATTCAACTGGTTCTAGTTAGTCAACATTTCCATTCTAAAAAAATTGAGATGGAAGTTTAATTGGTTGGAAATGAAACCTGCTTTGTGATAATGACCAAAGTTCCATGCACACTTGGGAGCAAGTGCCATGGACCTCAGTGGGGCTTACTTCTGAGTAAATATGCTTAGGGCTGGACTAGCATAGCTCAGTTATAATCCAAGTTTAGCTATTATACTGGGTTGTATTTTGAACACTAAAGGCATTTTCACAGGTGACACACCTTTTGTTCATTTGCTTAAGTCAGTTTATTTCATTATTTATTTTGCTTGCCTTGGTCTGTAATGTAAATGTAAAACTTACATCAGCCAGAATGTGGACTGAATTTAAAAAGGGCTCACTTCTGATTTGTATCTCACATGAAGAAAAACCACAGTAACACAAAGAATGTAAGAAACACTCAAATGTGCTTCTCAGTGCTGCATGTGAAAAAATGCCTGTAGTTCAGCATGTGCCGCTGATGAACAGGGCTGAGTGAGGTGGTCTTCACAGGTGGCAGATTCTGGGAGGTGGCAGCAAGGTGTTGGAGGAAAGAGCTGTGGGCCACACAGACTGCCCTGTGCTCCCTAAGCTAGCCTGCGGCCTTCAGGTATGGTGGAGAATGCTCGTCCCATCATCAGTGTTGAAGAAAGATTCACTTGCCAGTCTAGTGGCCAAGATGGAGGCTCTGATATTAGGACTAGGAGGGGTGCCACCTTGTTCTTCACCTCATGCAGAAAAATATCTTGGACTGATGAACTCTGGGAAAGAAATCTGAAGATTCTGAATGAGATTTATATTTTAACCAATGTAGGCTTTACATCTGAATTAGAAGTGTTGCAAAGGAGAGGAAAGCCCAATTTAAGCATCACTTATGAACCTGTCTTCATGTAATTTCATGTAAGCATTTTTTTTCTAGCCTATAAGCAGCTTGTGGTAGCTTACTGTGTGTGTAGCAGTTATTGTCTGGATGAAGATCATACACAAAGAGAGTGTATATGTTTGCAGTGGAGGCTGGTGGCTCTGATGTCATCGGGTGGTGAATCTGCATTGGGTTTCAGTCAGAACCAGTTAGAACTCTAAAGGAGCTACCCAAATAGGTTCAGCACCTTGAATAGTTCCTTAGAGCTCTGACTGGTTCTGACTGTAACCCAGAGTGGAATCACTGCCCCACTGACATCAGAGCCACCAGTCCACACTGTATGTTTGTGTTTTAAAAAGCTGCTGGAATCCATAGCAAAATACAGAGCCAAGTTAATTCTAGCTGAAACTCTTTAAAAGCCAAGGAGTAGATGGAACATAAATTGGGTACCAAACTGAAGTCTGTAGTGGTAACCATATTTGAGATTATTGTTAGTGAGGAGAGTAGAATCTCCAGTTGGACAGATAAGGGCCACTTCAAATATTATGGGTATAATTCAGCCAAAGAATAGTACTACAAAACACCATTGATGGAAGTAGCGGAGTTATACATACATATAACCCTTTCCCATTGAAATCATTGGGAGGATACTTTACAGTAGATGGCAACTGTGTTTGCCACAGGCCCACAGCACTTCCTTGAACATATATGTGCATGTATCTGGGAGCCCTGATTACAATGTGGTTCCCTGATGCATGTATGGTGTTGTTATTGTTAATAATAATGTGTGTTTGTTCACACTTTTCACAGACATGATTGTCATTTCAAGCCTATGCACTCTTACCCAGGAGTAAGCCTCATTGAACACTGACTTACTTCTAAGTAAACATCCTTTACTCAGGTGTCATTAAGGTGTTTTTCAGCTGGGCCATACTCTGTGTCTTGTATGTGGGTACGCATAAGATGTTTTAGGTTTACACACCTATAAAATATAGAACGTGACCAATACCTCTTTGAAAACATGGATATCCTATAGATATATTTATCAGGAAGATACAATGGATTGGATCCAAATTTAGGTGCATCTGGACTGGCAGAATCAGACACCCCCACACCCTCCTTTCCATGGCAGCCCCTCTGGAGCTATCATGAATGGGGTGAGCTGTTGTGTGGGTGAGCAACCCCTGAAAATCAGGCAGAGGCTGACTTCTGTGAGTGGAGCCCTTCCATCCAGGGAAGGTAGATCCTGGATCCAACCCAACTGGTTGTGGGTCCTTGTTGACTGTATCTTTGTGGCCAGTCCATAATGGCTGTCATGCCAGGTGATGAGTTTTTAGAGGTGATGTAGAACAACATGCAGAGTTTGTGAATATTACACTAAAGTTTTCAGTGAGAAATGTAATACTTTGTCTTACGTTTTCCTTTCTTGGACCCAGACTGCATGGAGAAATTTGAGCAGATTTATAGAGTTTTAGCTGCATTTTCTGTGGGTTGCACAATGCTAAGAACAATGTACTGAGAAGAGATGTGTATGAAAGAGTGACAAAAGTTGCAAAGACTTTCTGCACTGCTACTACTTGTAGACTATTTGGACTGAAATAGGTTTAGGCTGCAGTCCTCTGCATGGTTACTTGGAGTAAGTCCCAGTAAATTTATTGGGACTTATTTCCGACAATCTTATATACGTTTTACATTGATATACTTTTACAGATTTTCCATTTTGGCTTTGGGGTGTTTCCAGATGAGACTTTTATTGTGCAACCAAATTGCTTCATTCACTGAATTTTACAGAGGTCCAGACGTTATCCTCTTCCATTTCTTGCCTTCTTGTGTTTTCCCAGTATTTCTTCCTTTTTTTTTCTTACCAGAAAAAAAATCTGTTAAAGAAAAAAAGATAGTATAGCTCAGGGTTGGGAAAAAGGTGGCCCGAAGGCTGCAAGTGGCCCCCCTAGTTGTTTTTGTGCCCCCGCAATGCCCCATTGCTGCTGCCAAAATTTGGCAGTGGCCGTGGCTGAAGGACAGATGAATTCCTTTGAGAAACCCTCTAGTAGGACATGACAGCAACAGTTTCCTCCTACTGCTTGTTCCCTTTATCTGATATTCAGGGGTATACAGCCTCAGAATGTGAATACAGGGCAGCCTTCCCCAACCTGGAACCCAACAGCCATACTGGCTTGGGATCATGGGACTTGTAATCTAACCCATCTGGTATAGGGTTACAAAGCTGATGGTAACTTAAATGGGGGAGGGAGGAGAGATAAAATTAGAAAAATACCTATTGATGTTACTGCTTTGAATTAGGACTGTGCATCGACCTTGCGCTTCACTTCGGATGCTGCTTTGGACCCTTCGAATCAGCCCCGCTTTGACTCAGATCTGGATCCAAAGTGAGATTCAGATGTCTGGATCACTCGGTTTGGGCGTTTTCCCATTGACTTGCATGGGAAAACAAAAATGGACATAACTTTTTCAGTTTTCATGATAAACTCATGAAATGTGGGGGCCTCTCTGACCCATGGGGGGCGGGATGCCACCTGCCAAATTTCAGTTAGTTTGGTCCAGTACTTGTTCTGCTGGGCACAGCTGAAATTTTATCCCCCCCCCCACAAAAACTCTCAAAGCAAAGAGCTATGCCTCTCAGCCCTGCGCCTCCTCCTCCTCCTGCCTGCTCGGCTGTCAAGGACCACTAGCCGTCTCTGCTCATGAGGAGGAGATGGCTAGCTAGTGGCTGGGGCATGTGCCATGCTGCTGGTTGGCTGTCCCTGACAGCTGACCGGGTAGGAAGAGGAGGAGGCATGGCATACGCTCCCACCACTAGCCATCTCCTGCTCATGAGGAGGAGATAGCCAGCAGGTGGGGCATGCGCCATGCCTCCTCCTCCTCCTGCCTTTGGCAATTCACAGCACGTTTTGCGTATAAGTCTATGTGCTGTGAATCGCCCATGTACTCAAGATTCATGGCACTTTTTGTGTATAAGTCTATATGCACATAGACTTCCAATCACCATGCTTTTTAAAAACATGGCGATCGTGGTGGAGGCGGAGGGACCGGTGAGCGGAGCAGGGGCTGAGTAAGCAGGCGTCCAGAGAACCTGGACGGGGGTGGGTTCCCACATCCCTAAGTAACACCACCAGAATTTATTTTATTTATTTATTATTAAATTTATTAATCGCCCATCTGGCGATTAATGATCTCTCCCTCTGAAATGCAGCTGTTTTTCTCCAGTTATTCAGTCTTCTCCCCCTCCTCCACCACAGTCACTGATAGGAGATTGCTGGGTTACATTCAGCCCTGATTTGGCAACTAGAATTTCCATTTGCCAAAGCTCCCTGCCTCCTCCTCCTCCTCCTCCTCCTCCTCCTCCCTTCCCCCCTCCCTCCTCCTCAACCCCTCGCTGAACTTTCTCAAGTTGATAATTTTGGCGCCAGGCTGTCCGGGCTGCTCAGAACGAATCACCAAGTCAGACAAGATACTTTGTATACAAGCTGCATTGCTTCGAGATGCCTCCTTGCTGTTCTGCTCCACCTCATATCACGCAGAGGCACCTCCGAAGCAGCCCGCTTCAACTCGTTATTCGGGCTTCAGATCAAAGCAGTGCACAGCCCTACTTTGAATGACAGAAAGGCCAACATTTAGTAAAATATTTCAGTCCAAAATAAAATGAGCCTTACTGACCTATCTCCATTTTCTCTAGACAACAATAATCTTGTGATTATTAGGAATGGTCATGAATGAAAACCAAATTGTAAGTAATGATTAAACAGAATAGAACTCATTGACTGTCTTGTACAATGTACAACTTTCTTTCTTTCTTTCTTTCTTTCTTTCTTTCTTTCTTTCTTTCTGTATTGCACCATTTATATCAGAGCCCTCTGTGTATCCTATACCCTGACAGCAAAAGCCAGGCAGGGCAGGAGAAATGATGAAGATTTCAAAAGAAAACCCAAATTCAGCTAGACAAGTCTGTGAAGTCATCTAGCCGACTTACCAGCGGTGGGTGGGGATGGCAATGGAGAAGCCATAGGATCCTGCAGATCCTATGGATCCTGGCCTCTCCCCTCCCCTCCACTGCTCACCATCCCACCCTCACCCCGACTCCCACTGTCAGAGGAGCAGCTGCTGCAGTGCTTTCTGCGCTGGCTGTGAGGGGGCAGGACCAGAGGAAGGGGAACAGCCTGATGCTGGATTCCCCTTCCTGTGGTCATAGGAGTATCTCCCAGGGACCATAGGATTCCTCTGTTAACTAGTGAGATGTATTTATTTATTTTTCAAAATGTTTTAATTGAGCAGAAGACATATCTATATATACAAAGATATTTATAAAGGGCATATAAACAACTGTGGTGGCATAGGACCAATTTATCATCATTATTTTTATTATAATTATTATTTCAATTTATAAATCACCTTATAGCCTATGTTCTCAGGGTGACATACGTAATAAAAACAAATACAATAGACTCAGTGATAAAGCACATTAAAAGCACTACAAGCAGCAACAATAATTTCATGTTCTTCTAAAATGATGCCTAAAATGACACATTTCTATATTATCTAAGAATTAGAAAGTATGTTTCTGGTTCAGAAATACTGTTTTTACTCATATGCAAATTTAATCAATATATTAATCAATTGACTAAAACTCACATGAATATTCAATTAATTTTTATAATTAGATTGCGGTCTATCTATCTATCCATCCCTCCATCCATCCTTATATCTCTCAAGTCCCTCAAGCTCACCATCAAATTACACCGAAATACACCAACTGAGACTAGAACTCTATCATATTGAGCCATTCAGTGGAATGATGATTACCTTCCTGAACATCTGACTTGTGTATACAAGTTCTCATCCTGGCATTTAAAATAAATGAGCCTTGCCATAAGAATTTTTTCTTTTTGAATGATGGAAATGAGAGAGCACAATTTCTATTAAGAGACTTTGATCACGCTCCTACCTGTGTAAGAAGTACTTCTTAATGTATAAAATGTATACTCTAATAGCAGTCATTTTATTGAATTTCTCATGTTGGTTGGCAGGAAATTATGTTTTGCAATAGAAAGTACAACATGTAAGTCATGCTTAATGATCCTTAAAATTGATGCAAATCAAGCCTTTGGGGAAATGGTGTGCGATGGATAACATCATTGCCCTCTGGAGAAATGTTAGATTCATTAGGTCTGAAGCTCTGTAAATGCTGCTGTTTGTAAAGCTAAAGGCATTATTCTCATAAATGTCTTCAGTAAAGGGCTAACTCGGTTTACTCAGCATGTGGGGCTGTTCCATTCTCAAAATTGGAGCTGACTTTGCCAATGGAGGCATGAATAATTGCCAGAAGGAGGTAACATGGCGTATGGTGGCACTAACTGAGTAAAGAGCCAGTAGCTTGTAGGCTACTCTAACCATGGGCCATGCACCCATTTCTCCGTATTGATAATCAAACACCAAAAGACAATAATCATCCCTGACCACTGCTGGGGTGGTAATAGATTACTGTTTACTAAATGGCTACTATGAGATTCTAAGCACCGAAAGAGACCTTTGAGGGAATTAGTCTTAGGTTGGTCCCATCCATGACATAAGCTGGGAGTTGCCCAGTCTTCAGCAACTGGTTAGCAAACTGTGGAAATGGGGGCATGGTAATGCTTTGCGCACTATGTGGGTGGAGCTTACAAACTACTGGCTCTTCATCCAGTTGGCAGTACCAGTTGAGTAGGGAGGGGGTCATAACTCAGAGACAGAGCACCTGCTTTGCATTCAGAAGGTCCCAGGCTCAATTCCTGGCATCTCCAGGTAGGGCTGAAAAACTCTTGCCTGAAATTCTGGAGATTCACTGCCAGTCATTGTGAACAGTACTGGGCTAGATAGACCAATGGTCTGACTCAGTATATGGCAGCTTCCTATGTTCACCATGCAGTAGTTGTGAGTCCTTTCCCACCCCCAGTCCATGTCAGTGGATTGTTATCGGATACAGAACGCTCTGCATTGCCCCTACACTTTCCCAATCAGTACAGTCCCAATGGTTCCTGAGGGACTTTTATCCCAGTAACCTTAACGTTTAAGGTATGCCAAGGAGGCCTTCCTCTGCATCCCACTGTTAGGAGTGGTACGTTACATGGAGATGTGAGAGAGGGCCTTCTTGGCTATGGCATCACAGTTATGGAATGCCCTCCCCTTAGAGGCCCAGCTGGCACCAACACTGCCTTCATTTTGTCACCAAGTCAAGACTTGGCTTTTCACCCAAGCTTTTGGGTCTCAGTGACCATAACTTGGTTTGACTTGCCAGTACTGATTTTATATTGGATTGTGTGTGTTTTTGCTGCGGTTTTATGATTTTATGTCAAATTGTCTTTATTGATTGTACCTCATCCTGAGATTTTTTGATACAGGGTGGGTTAAAAATATTTTAATTAATAAAGGTAAATAAATAAACACTTGATCTGGGTTCTGCTCCCCTTCCCCCACTGTTTTTTTTTTTTTTAGTTGCTTGCCTACTGGTCATAGTCAAGAGTGAGCTGCTCCAGACATATTGTCAGTTGTAACTGTGACATAGGGAAGTTTGCTATGACAGGTTTTGAAAACTTCTGTTCTGGTAGTAGAAATGCATAAAAAAAGACAGAGAGTCAGTTCATAAAGTCGACTGTTTTGAGATATCCTGGATACAATCCTTCTCCATGGAATTTAATGGAACAAGACTGCAGTCAAAGTATACGTAATTTAGCACAAAATTTCAGTCCTGGGAGAAAAATATGTTGATTTCTTTTTAGTTATCCCATCTATAGGTAAATTGTAAAGTAATTGAGGCTGTAATCCTATACCTACCTACCTGGGAGTAAGCCCCATTGAACACAATGCTTAGAGAAGCCACGGTGGTTGCAGTGTGTGCCAGCTGCCATTGTGAATATTCCAGCCACAGCGGGGGGGGGGCATTGTGGCTTATTGTAATGTGTGAACTTGGGCAGGGTGGCTTGTTGCCATGGTTAACAAGCCATCCCAGAACCCTACTACAGCCCATGGGTTCTGGATGGCTTGTCACCCATGGCAACAAGTCACCCTGCCTGGGTTTGCATGTCACAATAATCTGCACTGATTGTCTGCTAAGTCTTGAATATTCACAATGGCGGTCAGCACACACCACAACCCACCATGGCTTATTTAAACCCGGTAGGTGCAGCCGACCATGCAAACTGGGTCAGTGGGACTTCCTCTTGTGTAAACATGCATTAGAGCCTCGTGTGGCACAGAGTGGTAGGTGGCAGTATTGCAACTGAAACTCTCTCCACGACCTGAGTTCGATCCCAGCAGAAGCTGGATCTCGGGTAGCCGGCTCAGGCTGACTCAGCCTTCCATCCTTCCAAGGTCAGTAAAATGAGTACCCAGCTTGCTGAGGGAAAGGTAGTTATGACTGGGAAAGGCAATGGCAAACCACCCCACTACAGTCTGCCATGAAAACGCCAGCGAAAGCGGCATCCCTCTAGGAGTCAGCAATGACTCGGTACTTGCACAGGAGGAACCTTTCCTTTTCCAAACATGCATTGGATTGGATTATAACTGATAATCATGTAATTTAAATGTGTTAGGATTGTAAGAGATATCTACAGAAGAGATCAGTGAGAGACAACATCATGCCTTTGGTATTTACACTTTGAGTTATGTTTATTGCTCAGTCCAATGGATGTGCCTAATAAATGTATTTTAAAACTGGGCTATAAGAAGTAAGCAAAACTAACAAAGGAATAAATAAATAAATAAATAAATAAATAAATAAATAAAAGCACACTCTTTATTACAAAATATGCTCCTTTAACAAATTCTGCTCGTGACATTAAAAGAGTGAAAAAAAAGGATGATCAAAATAAACAAGAGGTTGGATTGTCTTCCCTATGAGAAAAGAGATGTGTTTGGGCCTATCTAGCTTAGGAAAAAAGTGATTGAGAGGAGATATGATAGCACAGAATTTATGCATGGTATCCCTCCCTTATAACAGTAGAATATGAAATTGATCAGCAATAGATTCAGGACAGATAAAAGAAAATGCTTCTACACAAAGTACATACTTAATTTAAGGAATTTGCTGTCACAAGATGTGGTGATAGCCATGGGCTTATATGGCTTTAAAATGGAATCAGACTAATATAGATAGGACAAGTCTATTAAAGGGTATTCACTAAATGACACCACCGGTTCAGAGGCAGTATTGTATTCCTCTGGATGCAAGTTTATTCATTTAAAGCATTTTCACCCCATTCTTCAGCCAAAAAGCCTCTCAGAGTGGCTTACATGAAATCAATAATTAACAAAATGGTCCCTGTCCTCAGGTTTATACAACATGAAAGGGAAAAGGGATGAGAAGGGAAGAGAAAAACCAGTTCTTTAAGTAAGTTACGAAGTTCTTATAATGACCAGCTGGAATGGAAACAGTTCAGGAAGAGAGAAAAAACAAATGGAGCTGGTCTCAACAGAGCAGATGAAGCAGGCTCTGCTTTCCATTTCTCCCTTTGCAGCAGCCCAATGGAATGGCTGCTGCTAGATGAGAGTTGAGGGAGGGAGGAGCCCAACAGAGATGGTGTCTCAGCAGAGACAATGGAGTCCAATCGCTTCCTTTGCTGCAGCCTGATGGAATAGCTGCTGCTAGGAGACAATTTTTGGAGTGGGGGCAAACAGTAGCTTAATGGGTTTGTCTTCATGCGCAGCTATGGGCTCCCTAGAAGCATCTGGCTTGCCACAGGATGCTGGACTATATGGACCATTTGTCTGACTCCTTCTGTCTGAAGGAGTTGTCTCCAGATCAAGGCTGTTGGAAGGTGGTTGGCTTCTCATAATACACAGTAGCATTATGTTGCAGTGTAAGTGGAAGATATCTTCATGCATAATGTGCAGTTTCCCCATTCTGATATTATGGCTTTACAGCCTTCATGAACTTTCTCCTCTCTACAGTCTCATTGCTGGCTGAAAGTGCTACACTTCATTCTTGTGCAGGAAAAAATGGATACCATGCTTGTAGGGCTGGAAAGTGCCTGGAAGGGATGATTCTACTTCTCTGATAAGGGCTTCCCTGTCAGTGGCTCAAACCCTTGCCATAACCCAGTATGAGGGAAGGTGGATGGAGATGGAGGTGCTGAACCCATTTTGGGGGCAGGGGGCAGCACCTTGGATAGCACCTTTAGAGTGTTGGCTGGTTCTAAAACCCAGAATGGAATCACTCCCCTTCTGAAACTGGAGCCACCAGCTTCCACTGGTCAGAATCCATTCCTAGCGTTACAGCAGTCTTGCAGTACTGAGCTTTTGAGATTATCTCTGTGTGTAAATATTAATGAGACATAATGAATATATCTAGGGTTTACTGGTTTTCAAAACCAAGATAACAATGTTATAAATTTCTGAAAGAGTTTTTTGGGTGAAATAGTAAGACATCAAAAATCAAGTTTTATTGGTTTCGACCACTTTTTTTTTTAGCAGCTGATCTGGAAACAGATATACAATGTTGTTCCTTGCTAACTGTGCTTTTTTTCTTTTTAACAAAATAGTCACACACAAGAGGGCTTTCCTGAATTATATATTAGGGTTCTGTAGCAAAATTAATTATAGTCAGCCAGCAGATGTATTTATTTCAGTTATGTTCATAACTCTTGTGTTCATAGCAGTAAATAAAAGGAATTGTTCAAAATTTGTAAGATTTAATGTTCATCACTAGCTGACTGCAGAGTATGAATTTACTCCATAACAGGTCAAAACACTACAGGTAGAATTCACGCCATGTCCTTTATCACAGTGCTTTTCAGTAGCATCAGTATATAATTCACATTCAGCTGTGTCATCAAGTATACAGTAATTGAGAGGGCTGAGCCTCTGATCCTTCCTAGGCCCTGTTAGAAAGTGTCAACAGGGATGAAGTCAGGAGGAGGTAGGGCTTCTACATCCACAGATGATGAAAAAGATCCACCCTTCCCATTGGTTGTAATGGGAGGGAAACATTTGACGAGCTCTTGAGTTGGTCTAAATACAGTATCTGTTGGGTATGGGGTGTGGTGAGAGGCTCACAGAGCACTGGATCCATCAGATCCATGGCTACTCCCTCCTAGGGATGGACGGAACACTTACCTTCTGTTCCGTTCTGTTTCCACTTTGGGGGAGGCGCTCCGTCCCTCCCCACAGAATCCTCGACGGGAGGGGAGGCGATCTGGTCCTCCCCCCGGAATCCTGCCCGGCCAGCTCCACTCCGCGGCCAAGCCACGGAGCCGCCGGCCGGCTCCGGCCGCCCGCAGCCAGACATCCGGCTGCTGGGCAGCCCTGGAGGGATGCAAATGGCAGCTGTCGTAGCCGCTGCCATTTGCGTCCCTGTATTTAGCCGTGATAGGCTACGTAAATATTTATGTAGCCTATCACGGCAGGGGGGAAAAAAACCCAGCGTACGCAAATGGCGGCGGCTACTGCCATTTGCGTACGCTGGGTTTCCCCCCCCCCCCTGCCGTGATAGGCTACGTAAATACTTATGTAGCCTATCACGGCCTCCGCAAGGACGCAAATGGCATCCCTGCATTAGCCATGATAGGCTGCGTAAGTATTTACGTAGCCTATCATGGCTATGAAGAGGAAGCGAATGGCGGCCGCAGGATGGCCACCATTCGCAAAGCAGTGCAGATGGGAGCAGGTAAGTGCTCCGTTTCGCGCGCCTTTTGTGGGTTGGGGGCGCCTTTCGTGGGTTGGGGGGCGGGGGCTTCATTCCGCGATGGATTTCGGGGGGGCCGAATGCACTGGCATTCGGCCTCACCGAGATCTGTCGCGGAATTCTCTGACATCCCTACTCCCTCCCTGCCCACTGGCACACCCCCAACACACCTGTTCCCCCCTGTCCCCAAAGTCAGAATTTTGACTTCAGAAGAGTTAGCCTCTATGGCAGAGCCAGGAGTGGCGCTCCAATGTCAGGAAAAGCCCTCTGAGGTTAGAGCTCTGACTAAGACCTCAAAGAGGTTTCCTTACACAATCCATTGGCCCCTGGGATGCTGTCTAGGGACCATAGGGACTATATGATGACTCCCTGAATGATGAGAATGTAAGGCTGCAATCCTATACACACTTACCTGGGAAGGTCATTTAACTCAGCTGGGTTACTTCTGAGTAGAGATGTATAGGATTGCTTTGTTAGTGATGTTTTATCATCATTACTATATTCCTGTCTATATTTACTGTTCGAGCACAGGCAGTTGACTGGTATGAAAGCAAATAAACTGGAAGAGGACAAAACTTAAGAAAAACATTAGCAGTTTTTATATGGTTTACTAATTATGTAAATAGAAAGAATATTTACATATTCATTCATAGGAAGAATGAAGCTTTATAGAAGTTTATGTACCTTAGGCTTAGAGTCTAAGCCTTAATGATCTATGACAATAATATTATGTCTATGACAGTAATATTGTTCTAGAAAATGCATTATATATCATGGAAAGATAGTAAATAAGAGAGCTTGAATCACTCACTGAAGGGGCAAAATAACTCTTGTTCTAATAAGATTATATTGAAATTAAGGTTGAAAACCTAAACATACTTACTAGGGAGTAAGCCCCACTGAAAACACGACGACACTTACTTTTGAGAAAACATGCATAGGATTATGCTGCACAGCTGCAATTGTATGTACATTTACTTGGAAGTAAACCTTATTGAACACAGTTGGACTTACACCTGAGTAAATATGCACAGGATTTGGTTGCAAATAATTTAAAATGTGGGTGCATATCTCTCTGTCTATCTGAATAAAAAGGCCAAATGGTTATTGTGCTTGCCGCTGCTTTAGAGGACATGGTAGCAGCAATACGTGTATACCAAATTTCTTATGTTAAATGGGAAGCCTCCTTTGGTCTTACACTGGTTGGTCACAGATATAAAAGTGGTTGGATAGTTCCTTGATCCATTAGATAGGCAAAAATGGCATTTTGTATAGCATTGAGTTCATTTTCCCCTCTTGATGTTCTTTAAGCTCATCTGCTTAATCTAACTGCAGTTTGTCATTACATCTGAACCAGGAACTATGGTTAGTTTAAACTATGGTTTAATCAAACAAGCCAACATCAGAAACCATTATTTGATCTGGCCTTTAAAAAAAATTAGTGTAAATGAGCCAAAGTTTGGCCTGGTTCAGACATAATATCAAAGAGTATTTAGTTTAAACCAAGAAGCAGATGCTTCCAATCTGCTGATTGCAGCCACACCAGAGCAGGAGAAGGGAGGGGAGAATGCAGCAGTAACACAAGATGTCCCTTTACCTGAGGCATGAGGATGTGTGCTGCCGCTCCCACATGACTGTTGCCATCACTCACCCAATTTCCATTATTGCTGGCACCATCCCCCCCCCCCCAATGAGAGATCAGGCTGCCCTCTCTGGAAAGCCATCCTGGCCTTAATAATGCCTCATTTTGAAGGGTTCTTCCTGTCTGTTCAAGGCGATCTCCAGGCCCATTTCACAGTGTCTTGCTTTGAGAAAGGGCCCCTCAAAGCACAGCATTCTGGCCAGATTCTCCAGGGAGGCTGCCTACCTGCTCTTTTACTCTAATACTCTGATCTCTTACACTTTGTGTGGCTAATGTAGCTCTCCAGAGAGGCTGCCTGCCTGATCTCTCACTTTGAACCCTTTCCCAAAGTGAGAGATTGGATGGGTGGCGTCTCTGGAGAGCCTGCCCACCTGATCTCTCTTCTTAAGTGAGAGTCTTTGGACTGAGAGGGGGGCTGCTCTAAGGAGCTCTGCTCTCAGCTCTCCCACTGTGGCATTTGCCAAGTTCGTGATTGGAGCTGGTGTGGTGGCGGCAGCAGTGAATGCAGGAGCCCTCCCGGTTTAGGGGAGGGGTGTGATCCACCATCCCTAGCAATCCCTGCCTGAGCAGGGGATTCACCCTGCCTTATAGGAGGGCTTGGCCTGGGACGGTGCTTTATCCTGAGATTTGATAGGTTAGTTCTCATAATGCTAACCTATAATTTAGTGTCTGAACCAGGCCTAAGGATGATTTGTGGAGTGAACGGGAGTGGAAGAATCTCTTCCCTCCATTAACATAGCAATAATAGTCTTCACATTATCTTCTTGGTTTGCTGCTCTTTTCCATGTCTCCCTCCCCTCCATATTCTAGCCCCTTTGTCGCTGCTCTTGATTCCTCACCGATGCTGCTTTCATGGCACAATTTGACCTATATTTGCAAGAGCTAGACAGTTCCTGGCAAAATTTCTGCAGTGTTATTGAAGCAGAATTTCAGGGTTAAGTCACAAGTAGTAGCCTGATCAGTACTGAAGTGAATACTGTCTTGATTGTAATGGATTTTCTAGGAATAGTGCTGTAGCTTACTATATATTAAACTAGGTACAGTAGTTAGTATATTTTAAAAGAGAAACAGTACACTGTGTAAATGGGTTGATTGCCATGTTGATATATAAACCTGTGTATCTCCATGATTCTGTGCAGAAGATACTGAAATAATAAACATTAAGTCATTGTGGCGGCAAGTTTTCTCTGCAAGCCCACTTAAAAGGATTGAAATTTAGCCAAGAACACACTTCAAGGTATTTGTTAATAATAGCATATTTATCAGGGTGAATATATATTTCATTCTATCACTGGTGGAGATAAGAAAATCAAGGTACTTCTAGAACACTCAGAAAAAATGATATTTGCTCGAACACTCCCTGATTACTGGAAGCATCTGAATAGGAAGTAAGCCAAAGTGCACACACCGCATGTGCACTAGAAGGAACAACCACTAGCGCAACGGGAAGTTAATGGCTGATAGTGCAGCTGGAAACTCGCTCCATCTAGCACTTCTGCAGAAGGGAACTCCACTGACCTCTCTCATTCTGGAAGCATTATTCTGAGCTAGTTTCCAGGGTTATGCTCTCAAGCGCTAGCAATCATTCCTAGTAGCACAAGGTGGTTGACGCACTGGATACTGCCTGTAGGATAGAATGTTTGGTTTTGTTAGTTCCAGGTCGTCCTTGGAGCAGGGCATACAAGATTTCTAATGGTAGTAACATCTATATGTATCAATACATTGTGCAACCTGTACATAGGAGCACAGGGAGCTGCCTTATACGGAGCCAGACCATTGGTCCATCTAGCCCAGTATTGTCGCCGCTGATAGGAGTGTCAGGGTTTCAGGCAAGATTCTTTCCTAGCCTTACTTGGAGATGACAGGAATTGAACCTGGGTCCTTCCATGCGCAAAGCATGTGCTCTACCACTGAACTACAGCATCTCCCTGTATTTACTAGGGCACATAAAGAAAATGAATGAAAATCTATGAGGTGTTCCAGGAACTTTGTTAAAATGAGCGACTAAAGCTGTTGTACCAAACAAAGAGAGAAAAAAAGGCTTTGTTTGAGAAGATTATTTCTAGGAAAATAAAAAGCTGAAATCATAGTCTCTGTCTTTTTCACTACCCTATTTTACAATATAAAATTATAGAAACACAGAAAAAACTGCTTCAAAATACTTATATTTATAGGAATACATTATTTAATTTATCTGAAGAGTGCCAGTTTTGTAAAATATTGCACATGGTGACAGCTTATATCCCTGTGAAGGTTTGCCTCGATCTCCCCTACCCCTTTGCAATATGTTCAAGAAGTAATTCATATCCTGCTGTTTGCTGAAAGTATCTTCTACTGTTGTAATCTTAACAAGCCTCCAGAAGCAGAAGTGGTGCATGAGAGTAAATTTGACATCCAATCCAGTAAAGGGCAGTTGTAGTAAACATGACTGTCAAACCAATCTTACAGTAGGCGTTCCCATAGCATCTGTGGAAACCCTATCACTACCCACTAATCACAGTGTTGTGCACCAATGGCATTACCAAATTACTCATGCATAGAACGCAATGGTCAGTGATGGCTGACGCAGTGATGGTGCAGTGATGTCAGTTCCTCTCCACACACTACAAACAATCAGGATGCCAGGTAGAGACAATAGCATCTCTCCCTTCACAAGCCTCCAGGGTAGGTAGAAGGCCTTCATGGAGATCTTAGAAGTCTCCTAAGAGAAGGATCTGTGGGAACAATGCCCTGTGGTGACAAATTCCATAACAAATGTGGGGGGTGAACTTTACACTTTAAAAAATTATTATATTGTATTTATATGTTTTATTCATACTTTTGTGTGAATCTTTTTGATGAAGCGTAGGATAAGAAATATTTCAAATAAATAATAAAAGAAATGAATACTTGTGGAAGGAATAGCAAACAGTTCTGTAGCAGCCTGACCATGACCTGAACTCAAGCAAACAATACAGACGTTATAGCTGCAGATATCCATCCTTATGTCTATTTTTATGCTTATTTTTAGTATATGATACAAATACATGCATGTTTTGGTCATTCTGGCACAGTTATGGTCATTTTCCATTTGGGCAAAAGTACCGCCTACTCTAAGGGAGAGATAGCTGGCATTTGTTAATCTGTGGTCAAGTGTGTAGCTTCAACCCCTTCTTATCCCTTCAATCTCTCATAGAGCGTGCACGATTTTTTTAAAATGTGAATAAATCATGTAGATCAGGGGTGCAGAACCTCAGGCCCAACGGCCAAATCTGGCCTACCTGGGATCCTAATTCAGCCCTCTGGGATTCCCCAGGTGGCCATATTCCCTTCCCCTGGCCCCACCCCCTTTCCCCCAACCACTGGTTTTCTGATGGTTTCCCAGCTTTTGTGCAGCTTTTCCCTCATTCTAAAAGGCTGAAATGCCTCTCCTAAGGCTTAGCTACTGGCGGTAAGAATTTTAGGCTAAAACATGCTGATATCCTTGGTGTTTTGGACCAACACCTTTTGCCTTCAGTCCTGCCCACCAGTAGAATGCACCCCACCCCCCAAGCGCTTCTCTGAAATGGAATTCGGTGCTTGGGCTGAAAGAGGTTCAACACCCTGATGTAGATTTTGCTATGTGGCCTTGAGGAATGCCTTAGAAGGCCTGGAAACAGCCCATCAGCTAGAAACTGAAGAGGATTTTTACCTGAATGAATGTGAAATTAAACTCAAGACTGACCACTTATGTTCCAATTTTAATCTGCATATATTATCTTCTACTACCCCCAGTCCATATCAGTGTGCCTTCTACCCTCAATCCACAAAGTCAGTCTACCAAGAAGCCACTTTGAGAACTAGGAGACGCAACAGGGTTGCGCTTGCCCATCTCTTTCCTGACAGAGGTCATCTGTCAGGGTGTTTCAGTACCAAAACTGGGCCTAAATCTGGATTGAAATGGATCTAGGTAATCCATGTCATCCATAATGCCTTCATGATTTTTGAGTGAGTGGAATGATTGAAGCCCTCCAAAGTCCTGCGACTTTTCCACTAGTTTTAATAATGCTGTTTTTATTTGTTTTCCAGGATCTAGTTCAGGATCCAAATGGAAAAGTCCAAAACTAAATATATTGGGAACACAACATGTCATACAAGAAGGAGATGCTTTAAACATCATCTGCAGGTAATTGACTGGGGTGAACTTTCCATAAATTTGGACTACCGTTAATATATCCTTGCTCTAGTCTGAAACTGGAGTGGGGGTTGAGAGAGGGACACATTGTTGGAAGGGTGATAGAGGCAATAGTTTAATAGGCTGAGGGAGTTGTTTGTTT
The DNA here is from genome assembly GCF_057233095.1 of Heloderma suspectum. Classification (NCBI taxonomy): domain Eukaryota; kingdom Metazoa; phylum Chordata; class Lepidosauria; order Squamata; family Helodermatidae; genus Heloderma; species Heloderma suspectum. The sequence goes on along the minus strand of NC_139460.1, from coordinate 37,138,290 downwards.
TTGTTGTTGCTTAAAAGGAGGTGCCAAAATAGCTTGATGCAATAAAATGAAAGCTTGGGAATTTGTTTATTTATTTAATTGTATTTATTTACAGCATTATATACCACTCCACATCTAAACACATTCTGGAGCAGTGAACAATAAAAGACAAAAAGATAAAAGAAATAAAACACATATTAAATTTTTTAAAAAAAAAATACACCCCCCCCCCCCGAATACCTATAAAAGCCATGGCTGGTCAGAAGGCTTCCTGGAATAAAGCTGTCTTCAGGAGGCACTGGAAACAACATGGTGCCTGCCTGACTTCCAGAGGCAGGGAATTCCACAGAAAGGAGGCCACCACACTGAAGGCTCTTCTCTGGTTAGATTCCAGTTGAGCCAAAGGTCCATGCAGAACCACCAAGAGCATGTCTTCTGATGACCTCAGTGACCAGGCAGGTTGATAGGGGAGAAGGCACTCTCTCACGTATCCCGGTCCCAAGTTGTTTAGTGCTTTATACACTAGTACCAAGACATTAAACCTGGCCCAGAAGCGAATAGGCAGCCAGTGCAGTTCCCTCAGCAAAGGATTTTCATGCTGAAAAGGGACAGCTCCTGACAACAGCTGAGCTGCAGCATTCTGCACTAGCTGCAGCATTCTGCACTAGCTCCAGCTTCTGGAGCAGCCTTAAGGGCAGCTGCACATAGAGTACACTGCAGTAATCCATTCTTGAGGTTACTAGTGCCTGTACCACTGTGGCCAAGTTATCCCTGTCCAGGAGAGGCCATAGCTGGCAAACCAGCTGAAGCTGGTAGAAGGCACTCCAAGCTACCATGGCCCACTTGGGCTTCCAGCAACAGTGATGGATCTAGGAGTACGCCCAGACTATGAACCTGACCTTTCAAAGGGAGTGCAACCCTATCCAGAACAGGTAATGAGTTTATGTCCTGAACTCGGGAATCACTCACTCACAGGGCTTTCAACTTGCCAGGATTCATTTTCAGTTTATTGGCCTTCATCCAGCCCATTACTGAATCTAGGCACTGATCCAGGACGTGCACAGCCTCACCTGATTCAGATGTCACAGGGAGAAAGAGCTATGTGTCATCAGCATAGTGATGGCACTTGGCTCCAAATCCCCTAATGACCTCTCCCAGCAGCTTCATATAGACGTTGAACAACATTGGGGATGAGTTAGTATCCTGTAGAACCCCATAGCTCAATTGTCAAGAGGCTGCAGAATGGTCATGTAATGTTACTCTCTGAAATCGGCCCCACAGGTAAGACTAGAACCACAGTAACCCAGTGCCTCCAATGCCCTTCCCACAGAGTCAATCCAGGAGAATACCATGGTTGATGGTATCAAAAGCTCATGAGAGATCGAACAAAATTAACAGGATTGCACCCCCCATCCCCTGTCCCCATCCCTTATTTGTCCCATATAATTATAGTCTCGATGTAATTCTTTGCTTTTTTATTTGCATTTGCAGTGGGGAAGTGGTCCATTCATGGTCTCTGCCTGAAAGTCTAAGTAAGGACAGCAAACGGCTCAATATAATGACATATACTTGTGGAAGGAATGGCAAACAGTTCTGTAGCAGCCTGACTGTGAACCGAGCTCAAGCAAATGACACAGGATATTATAGCTGCAGATATCCATCCTCAAGTGCTGTGAAAAAGAAGACAGAAGCTACAATATATGTATTTATTAATGGTAAGATCCCACTTTTTTAAACCGTTACTTCCCCGGAATACTAAATTTCCATTGCAGCTAAGTGGAAGGGATATGCATATAAGTGAATCACAACGACTTACTCCATGGAAACCAGTTGGAGATTGTGTTGTGCCGCTGTGTACCTAGAGCCTTAAGGCCAAAAGTAGACATGATGCAAGAGATCCATAATCAGCTTTCCCAACTTTTTTGTTTTCCTTGGTTCTGGAACATGCTTGACAAAAGGCCACAGAAATATCCAATTGAGGGCCAAACTAACTATAAGGTTAGTGATCAGATCTCCCAGTGCCCTTTTTTAAAGCTTAAAAGCAGCTGTGCGCACACATACAGCCCTGAATTGTGACAACAGTGTTGCAGAGCATGGGTTCATGGTTTCCCCTTACCTTTTTCTGATCCAAATCACCCCTGTGAAGCTGCTGATAGATCAACCGCACGGGGGGGGGGGAGGTACAGTACGTGTACCTGTCTTTTTCCATCAAGTGGGGCTAATAGCTTGGAGTGTGTTCATGTGTGATTTAGATTATGAAAATGGGGTGAAGGAAAGGGTTAAACATCTCTTTCTGCAGCACTGCCATCCCAATCCAATTTAAGTCCCCTTCAACTGCACTAAGATTTTAAAAAGCCACTGGGAGAGCCAATCCCAAATCTCCTGTGTCATATCCCTGCTAATGCAGGGATGCATCAAAATGCACAGTAAGAGTTAGCATTTTATTTGCCAGCCTAAGGAGAAAAAAGAAAGAACAGGAAAGACTCAAGGCATGTGGAATTTTGCATGCCTTATCTGAAAGGAAGTGGACCAGAAGTGTGTCTGTGAAATGATTAGAATATTGCATGAGCCATATCTAACAGTATCAAACATATAGTCAGTAATACCCTTGCTATAATAATGTTGCTAGGTGTGTGAATGTTTTAGCTGAAAGGCATTAAATGTCACATTGACATTACTGCCAACAGAAAGAACACTGGAAAGTCAAAGAGCAATGTTATAGACTTTTAGGAAATTAATGTTTTATTATCAAGTTAATTGATCCTTGAGTCATATGCATTAACCTATTCTACTGTTTGGCTACAACCTCAATGATTGTGACCACATGGTTTTCCCATTGCCACTGATGGGAAAGGGAAAGATACAGACTTTACAGGGTGCATGAGAGTATGCTCAGAATTTTTTGTTCCATAAATCATAGTATGCCCATTCAGAATCATGGACATTGATTGTATTTCATAGATTTACATTATTATTTTTATTATTTATTATTACATTTATTGTTGTTGTTGTTCAGTCGTTAAGTCGTGTCCGACTCTTCGTGACCCCATGGACCGTAGCACACCAGGCCTTCCTGTCCTCCGCTCTCTCCCGGAGTGTGCTCAAGTTCATATTCTTTGCATCAGTGATGCTATCTAGCCATCTCATCCTCTGCCGTCCCCTTCTCCTTTTGCCTTCAATCTTTCCCAGCATCAGGGTCTTTTCCAGGGAGGTTTCTCTTCGCATTAGGTGGCCAAAATATTTGAGCTTCAGCTTCAGTATCTGTCCTTCCAATGAGCACTCGGGGTTGATTTCCTTTAGGATTGACTGATTTGACCCCCTTGCAGTCCAGGGGACTCGTAACAGTCTTTTCCAGCACCACAGTTTGAAAGCATCAATTCTTCGGCGTTCAGCCTTCCTTATAGTCCAGCTCTCACAGCCATACATTACTACTGGGAAAACCATAGCTTTGATTATACGGACGTTTGTCAGCAAGGTAATGTCTCTGCTTCTTACTATGCTGTCTAGGTGTGCCATAGCTTTCCTCCCAAGGAGCAAGCGTCTTCTAATTTCATGGCTACATTCACCATCTGTGGTGATCTTGGACCCAAGAAAGTAAAATCTGTCACTGCTTCCATTTCTTCCCCTTCTATATGCCAGGAAGTGATGGGGCCAGATGCCATGATCTTAGTTTTTTTAATGTTGAGTTTCAAACCAGCTTTTGCACTCTCCACTTGCACCCTCAACAAGAGGCTCTTTAGATCCTCTTCGCTTTCTGCCATTAGGGTGGTATCGTCTGCGTATCTGAGGTTGTTGATAATTCTCCCGGCAGTCTTAATTCCGACCTGTGATTCATCCAACCCGATGTTTCTCATGATGCACTCTGCATATAAATTAAATAAGCAGGGCGACAATATACAGCTTTGTCGTACTCCTTTCCTAATTTTGAACCAATCGGTTGTTCCATGTCCGGTTCTTACTGTTGCTTCTTGACCCTCGTACAGGTTTCTCAGGAGACAGGTAAGGTGGTCTGGTACTCCCATCTCTTTAAGAGTTTGCCAGAGTTTGTTGTGATCCACACAATCAAAGGCTTTAGCGTAGTCAATGAAGTAGAAATAGAAGTTTTTCTGGAATTCTCTTGCTTTCTCCATGATCCAGCGAATGTTGGCGATTTGATCTCTAGTTCCTCTGCCTCTTTGAAACCCCGCTTGTACTTCCGGTAGTTCGCGGTTCACATACTGCTGAAGCCTAGCTTGTAGGATTTTGAACATAACCTTGCTGGCATGTGAAATGAGCGCAATTGTGCAGTAGTTTGAACACTCTTTGGCATTGCCCTTCTTTGGAATTGGAATGTAAACTGACCTTTTCCAGTCTTGTGGCCACTGTTGAGTGTTCCAAATGTGTTGGCATATTGAGTGCAGCACTTTAACAGCATCATCTTTTAGGATTTTAAATAGCTCTGCTGGAATACTGTCATCTCCTCTAGCTTTGTTGTTAGTAATGCTTCCTAAGGCCCACTTGACTTCACTCTCGAGGATGTCCGGCTCAAGTTCAGTGACCGCACTATCATGGCTATCAGGGACATTCAGATCTTTCCTGTATAGTTCTTCTGTGCATTCTTTCCACCTCTTCTTAACCTCATCTGCTTCTGTTAGGTCCCTGCCTTCTTTGTCCTTTATCATGCCCATCTTTGCACAAAACGTTCCCTTGAGATCTCCGATTTTCTTGAAAAGATCTCTAGTCTTTCCCACTCTCCTGTTTTCCTCGATTTCTTTGCATTGTTCATTTAAGAAGGCCTTCTTGTCTCTCCTTGCTATTCTCTGGAACTCTGCATTCCGTTGGATATATCTTCCCCTTTCTCCCTTGCTTTTCGCTTCCCTTCTTTCCTCAACTACTTGTAAAGCCTCATCAGACAGCCACTTTGCTTTCTTGCATTCCTTTTTCTTTGGGATGGATTGAGTTTGTTGCCTCCTGAACAATGTTACGGACCTCCATCCATAGTTCCTCAGGCACTCTGTCTATCAGGTCTAATCCTTTAAATCTATTCCTTACCTCCACTGTATATTCATAAGGGATATGATTTAGGTCATACTTGAATGGTTTAGTGGTTTTCCCTACGTTCTTCAATTTAAGCCGAAATTTTGCAAGAAGCAACTCATGATCTGAGCCACAGTCAGCTCCAGGTCTTGTTTTTACTGACTGTATAGAGCTTCTCCATCTTTGGCTGCAAAGGACATAATCAATCTGATTTCGATATTGACCATCTGGTGATGTCCATGTGTAGAGTCGCCTCTTGTGCTATTGGAAAAGAGTGTTTGCTATGATCGGTGTGTTCTCTTGGCGAAACTTTGTTAGCCTTTGTCCTGCTTCATTTTGTACACCAAGGCCATGCCTGCCTGTTATCCCGGTGATTTCTTGACTTCCTACTTTAGCATTCCAATCCCCTATGATGAAGAGGACATCTTTTTTTGGTGTTAGTTCAAGAAGGTGTTGTAGGTCTTCATAGAACTGATCAACCTCAGCTTCTTTGGCCTCAGTGGTTGGGGCATAGACTTGAATTACTGTGATGTTGAATGGTTTGCCTTGGATTCGTACTGAGATCATTCCGTCATTTTTGAGATTGTACCCCAATACTGCTTTTCCCACCCTTTTGTTGACTATGAGTGCTACTCCATTTCTTCTAAGGGATTCTTGCCCACAGTAGTAGATACGATGGTCACCTGAATTAAATTTGCCCATGCTTGTCCATTTTAGTTTGCTGATTCCCGAGATGTTGATGTTCAATCTTGCCATCTAATGTTTGACCACCTCCAGCTTACCTTGATTCATTGACCTTACATTCCAGGTTCCTAAACAATATTGTTCTTTACAGCATCAGACTTTCTTTTCACCACCAGACACATCCACAGCTGAGTGTTCTTTCGGCTTTGGCCCAGCTGCTTCACTCTTTCTGGCACTACTTGGAAATTCCCTCTGCTCTTCCCCGGTAGTATATTGGACACCTTCCGACCTGAGGGGCTCATCTTCCAGCGTCATCTCTTTTAGCCTTGTGATACGTTCCATGGGTTTTTCTTGGCAAGAATACTGGAGTGGGTTGCCATTTCCTTCTCCAGTGGACCACATTTTGTCAGAACTCTCCGCCATGACCTGTCCGTCTTGGGTGGCCCTGCACGGCATAGCTTATGGCTTCACTGAGTTACGCAAGCCCCTTTGCCACAACAAGGCAGTGATCCATGAAGGGGATCATTCATATCCCTCCTTATTTCCTACAAAGGACCGAAGGTGGCTCACATGGTCCTCCTCACCATTCTATCCTCACAAAAACTATGTGAGATAGGTTATGCTGCAAGTCAGTGACTGGCCCAAAGTCACCCAGTGAGACCGAGTGGGGTCTAGAACCCAGATCTCCCACATCCCAGCCCAACACTAATCACTACATCACACGAGTTCAGATTTTAAATTTTAAATTAATATTTTCTCTTATATCATTTGGGTAATCCTTCCCCTAACATCCTAAGAAGAGTAATATAAAATCAGTGTTCTTGACTGCCTACAGCAGGGGTGGGGAACCTCAGACCCAGGGGTCAAATCTGGCCCTCTGGGATGCCACAGATGGCCATGCCCCTTTCCTAAAACTACCAATCATTTGGTGTTTTCCCAGCTTTTGTGCAGTTTCCCCCACCTTCTCTAAAAGGTCAAAATGCCTCTCCTAAGGCTTAGTTACTAGGAGTAAGAACTTTAAGCTACAATATGCTGGGGGGGGGGGTTAAAAATTATTTTTGACCCTACCCCTTTTGCCTTTGGCTCCACCCACCACTGGAATGCAGCCTCCCAGAGCTTCTGCGAAATTGAATTTGGCCCTCAGGCTGGAAGGGGTTCCCCATCCCTGGCCAATAGTCTGATTAATAAAGTCTCTAAAAGGGCTTATTCATTATGGACCTTTAATGCATATAAAATTCACTCTAAAATCTTTGTAATAAAACTTCGCATGGCCTGGGAGCCAAACGACATGTTACAAGCAGTTATGCGCCCACAGGCTGCAATCCACAAATGATTTGCATTAGAATAGTCTCAGTTTATTTTGGAAGGAGGGATTAGAAGAGTTGTATCCTAGGCATGTCATTACCTGAGTGCAAAGAGGGCTTTTTAGACGCTGAATCTGTACTAAGCGTAGGCCACAAATGTAGCCTTTTGCCTCGGCCTGCATTTTGGGAATCCATGGTGGAAAGTTTACATCAGATGGAAATGTGTCTAGTGAGGTCAGATGAATGAAAGAAGCACCAGGACATTAGAGAAGTATTAAGGTTTAATTGTCCCTGCAGGCAAGAAGTAAACCTATTAATTGCTACCTTCATCCCTGGCAGTTTAAGGTTGTTTAACAAGAACACTACATATGCAATCCCAAATCTGCCATTTTAGATCTGACACTTTCTTAATATGGACTGGCACAATGTTTTGATATTCTCAGTATCTCTATAGATACATTTTGTCAGTTAGGATTGCCACTTCCGCACCACCAAAAAAGAGGATACGCGGCCACTTCCGCATCACTAAAAAACAGGACACAAACTTGTATAAAATTTGCATATGCTCTTTTTTATGTATAGATACAAATTTAGAAATAATGACTATAATTTAAATAGAAATGTAATACATCTCACCATCGTGGGAATGATTGTGACCAGGTGACTGTTGCTCAGTCTGCTGTCCAGGTGCTACCAGGTGATGGGCAACTTAGGGCACAATCCTATGCATGTTAGACAAAAAGGCCTACAACTCTCAGCTTGCCCCAGCCAACATGGCTGGCTGGGGCAAGCTGGGAGTTGTAGGCCTTTTCCCTGTCTAAACATGCATAGGATTACACCCTTGCTTATTCTCCCTTCTGGTGGTTCTTCACCTTTTAAACCAGACTTGAAGTGAACAGTCCTTCAAATAGTGGATGCCGTCAAATAAAGAACTGTCCTCTGTAAAATAGAACACATGGTCACCCTGTGTCAGTGGTAGAATAACCTTTCATCATTAAAGTTTAATGGCACTATAAAAGGGCATAAGAAGCCTTTTTCTTCTTGTACCCTGAACCTGAGATGTATTTTCACAAAATGAAAATGGTTCTTCCCTTTATTCCATTTGAGTATATGATCAAACCAATCCATGTTGAGTTCAGTTTGTGGCATCAGCAGTCATGTGACCAGACCAGACCATGGCAATGCAGCTAAAACATGCCATAGTAGCTGCCCTAGGAAAAAAAGATAATAGGAAAGGGCTCAGAGAAAAACCAACAATGGAGCAAAAATTGGGAGAATAGAAGGTTTTTGTTTTTTAATCATCCTAAATTACTTTTTCCTGGGAAATAATCTGTTTTAAATTAAGACTGTGACTACCCTTGGATTGTTTCCTTTGGTGGGATGTTGTGTTCGGTTAGCAGTAGCTCTTTCCCATGTTCTAGCACGCTACATGAGAACAAATATTTACAAATACAGAATCAGGATCTTGGCGATAGAGGAAGTCACCTCTCCTTGGCTTTTAAACACTCTGCACTTCCTGTAATTAGATTGATCTCCAGAGTACGAACTAAAGAGAAAAAGAACAGAAAACCTTTCAATTCACTAAAAAGGACAATCTGTTAAAAAAAGAAAGGTTTAATAAAAATGTGACCAATATACACTGGACAGACTCGTTGGATAGTGGAATTTATACGTTAATAGGTTAATAGGATCAGATTATGAGTTTTTACATTTTCAGTTTTGCAGCTTTGCTATGCCTTGACATCTAGTGCTGGGTGGCAATATATTCCTTTACAGAACCTTTTGGTGTCTATATATCATAGAATAGTAGGGTTGGAAGGTGCCTATAAGACCCCTTCCAACCTTACTATGGGTCATCAGTGATGAGTGCTTCAAGCCTCATATATTCTTGCAGAAATTAATTGGTTCTTTATTGTTATAAACAATAGCTGTTTATAAATGTCTTTTGGAATGTAATAAAGTGGATGTTCAGAATGTTAGAGAGGAATGGAATTGGGAATTGGAATGCTCTATATACAGTCTAATCAACAGAAATTTTCCTTAGCTTCCATATGTACTATTTTCGTAGATTTAAAATGGAGGCTGATTCAACAAAAATTGATGTTTTGTATATATTGGACACCACAACCTGTTCTTGCTTGATATAGTAAGCCAAGAGGAGCAAGGGTTGAGCAATCCAGGGGTAGGGCAAGTATCTTGCCAGTCTCTTATGGATAAAGCCAGTGTGCAAATTACTGGCTTAGAAGAGAAAAAGAGCCCCTTCGAAGTCATAATTCTGACATTCTGTGATCATCATATGATCCTAGCTTCCCATTTAAAGAAAATCAGCTTCTGGCTCCATTCAAACCACACTCCCAAACCATAGCTAAGGGAGTTTGGTGGTTTGCTATCAGCGGGCATGGTCTGAAGTGGTTTGCAAAGCGTGGTCTGTGATTGTTGTTGTTGTTGTTGTTGTTGTTGTCATTTCTATACTTCCCCATAGCCAGAGCTCTCTGGGTGGTTTACAACAATTCATAAAAAACACATCAACATTACAAAAAAATGCATGATAAAAACAGTCTAAAATTTTTTTAACACACAGAAATTAAGCCAATATGAACAGCTAAAAACAATTTTAAAAATATAAACAATAATTTCCCTAATAGACCTGTTCAAAACAGCAGATGTAGATACGCCATCATATGCCATTAAATGCCTGGGAGTAGAGTGGTCTTTACCTAGCACCGAAAAGATGACAGTGTTGGTGCCAGGTGGGCCTGAGTGGGGAGCTCATTCCATAGCTGAGGGACCACCACTAAGAAGGCCCTCTCCCTTGTTGCCACCTTCCAAGCCTCCCTTGAACTCGGCACTTGGAGGAAGGCCCCAGATGTTGATCATAGTGTCCGGGTATGTTTGGTGTGGTATCTCTGTGAGCAAACCACAGACCATTGTTCTGAGCTGAGAGGCCATTGACTGTATCTAGTGATAGGAGGGCTGAGCAGACAGAACTTTTTTAGACTTAAAGTAGACAAGCAACTCAAAACCATGGTTTCCCTGATTGTTTGGAAACACCAACCATGGTTTGAATTAGCAGAAATCAATGATTAGCAGAAACCATGGCCTCCTTTTCACATCGTGCTAGTTATGTTGCGTGAGCGTCGGTTTATGCTAGTGCAACATAATTTGTGCTAGCACTGACATATATATAAAACACCACGTTTAATAAACTCTTCACAGTTTTCAAATGCTGCAAGTGTATTGTCTCTAGAGTAACTGAAAAGTTTCTGTCGCCACAGGTGAAATCTTTGCCAATTATAGAGATAATAGATTTGCTTTTCACATGATTGTTTAAACTTCCCCTACCTGCACATGGTGGCTCTGGTCCAAATCAGGGGCTCACACGCTTACACTGAGGTGAACAAGATGGTGAGGATCCACTGATTTTTCAGGGTTCTTAATGGGATACCAGAGGAGTGCAGGGCTGGAGTGCTCTTCTCCTTATACTTTCTTTCAACATGCTAAGGAAATGCCTGAAGAGGGCTTATGGCTATTTATAAACTTGCTCAGCAAGTGCGCGAGCAAGGAATCCTAATTTTAAGGGAGATACTATGGCACCATGGTCTCCATTTATTTCCTGCGTTGAAGCCCTTCAAACTTTTGATCACTTTCCACCCAAGTACAGTTACCTATTTGTTTGTTTGTTTTTACTAATACACTTGTACACACAAAATAAAACACGCTCCTTGCACACATTCCTTATATATACTATATAACTTGTATTTTTATTCTTTCATTAGATAGAAGGTGTTTTACTGTAGATGTTTCACAAGCATATCAGTGAGAGACTACGAATTATAATTAGTGAATTTCTTTTGATTCTTTGAATGTATTTTGATTCTTTAGAGAGCAATCCTATGGCCCCTAGATAGTGTCTGGGGCGCCATAGGAAGCCGCTGATCTCCTCTATGCCTGTAGACAGAGCTACAAGCACGAATGAGGAGTTCTCATCATGGGTCTCCTCATAGAGACCCCGGACACGTGGAGGAGGAGATCCAATCTGCAACTGCAACCTCATAAAGAGAAGTCTGAGAGGGAGAATGGGGGCATTCTTGTGGGATCAGAGGGGAAGGAAGGGGAGAGACTAGGTGGCACAGTAACCTATGGCCTCTCCAGTCCCCTCCCCACCCACTGAAAGGTAAGCCAGCTAGACAACTCAGAGCCCATCTAGCTGCTTTTTGTATTTTAACGGGAACAGAGGCAAAATTGCCTTGGCCTCCTCTTGCCCTGCCTGCCTCTTGCTGGCAGGGCATAGGATAGGCAGACAGCTCCAAACCTGGACCTTTCTATCTATCAGGAATTATATTATCATGTATGTTCTTCTTTTGTTGCCTTAATTTTTAAAAAAAACTTTGTTTCAAAATAAAATAAAATGACATGGGAGGAATAAGAGTGCTACATAGGCTGACATACCCAGAAGCTTTTAATAAGAGCTATGATGATCAAGTGCCTAGAGCTTGAAAGTCAAATAACTACTTCGTTATAGAAGGCAATGGGTTCTACACATCCACCAAAACTCTCTCCATTTCCCCCATTTCCTTTAATTTCCTGTTTTTCCCAGTTGAGTTTCCTGCCTTATGTCTTGCTCCTTTCCCTATCTCCCTACAGTATTAAATACTATATGCTAATGTACCTGGGAAATGAGTTAGGTAAGGAGCCCATGAATGGTAGGGAGAAGGTTATTCATTTGTAATAAAAAGCAAAGGGGGGTGGGAGAGAGAGGCTGCAGAGACTTTAACATGGAACTGTCTGTCTGAAAACTGTCTTAAACTCTATGTGTTTAAATGTGTAATTTTGATTCATAAAGGGAAGGAAATGTATACAATTATTGGTATTGTTGGAGTGAGACAATGCCATTCAGTAGCCCATGACTGTCACCTCAGAGCATGCCTGGAGGCATGAATGTATTCGTTAAAGTGAGAATGTTCTTCACATATTGTACCAGTTTCCTGTCCCTCTTTTTAAAAGGGCTTCAAGGTTCATGATGACCCCTGCTAGTACATTATTGGCATCAGCCAGTGGTGACACTGTGTCTGCAGACACTGCCGTCAATCCTTAGGGCAGCTCTTCCTCATACTTATAACGGCCTGCAGGTTATGCATACAGGAAGCTGCTCTGCAAAGTTTGCTGGTTTTGGAAAATAGCTTTTAATTTTGTGACAAGGATGAATGAGTCTTAAGGGAGTAGTAGCAAGTAACCATTTCATTGGAGATACAAAGAGCGGGTGACCCTGTTTTTTAACTGTAACCCCTGCAAAAAACAAAAACAAAACAAAAGTGTTTCTGTTACAATAGTACAAGCAGGATAACGTTCGGTCTTTCCTTGGATCATATTGCAAAGGAAATGTTGTTGGGTTATTTTGTTACTTAGGCAAACTTTTTAAATATATATATATATCCTTGGCAATCACAATAGCTATACACCAATTAGTCTTTTCCAACCAATGTGCATTCTTTTCCAGTTCAAATGTGTTTCTTTGAAGGGTAGTTTCATTTTATCAGATGTGACCCCCTTGAACTCTTTGTGCAAAACCACTGTTCTTGCTTGTCCTGGACAAATTCAGGCTGACACCACAAATAAGCCATCAAAGTGTTTCCCTTCATAATAAAAACTTTTGCCCCTGCTCATGAAGATACATGCATGTAACCAAGAGATTGTGACTTTTGTCAAAGTAGTCCTGTTGAATTTAGTGGGGCATACTGTTCCACAAATCACTTAAACTGAGCGGGTTGTTCTCCATGTAACTTTGCCCAGTTGCCTAACAAATGTGCATGTCCATTCAAAAGTAAGTCCCATTGAGTTCAATAGGGTTTACTCCCAGGAAAGTAAAGGTATAGGATCGCAGCCCAAAAGTATGCTGGCTCAAGTTATTTATGGATTGTGTACAGCGGGTTGTATCCAATAGTGTCATTCCACTAGTGTAAAGCTTCTACCAGTTGCGAAAACCCCATTTTCATCCTTGTGCAAGTGCCAAAACCAGTACTTCTATTCTACTTGCTCAAGCTATTGTGCAAGCTGTTCCACAATCCATTGTGTAAGGAGTTGCACAAACTGTTCTGCAACTCATTCCACAAGGCATTTCACAAGGCGTTGCACAGCCCATTACAGTTTCATTAAGCTGGATGTTGCTTACATCAGTTTTGCTAGTTGTTCTGCTAGTGCTTACGGTTGTGCCAACGCTTGTATGTTTTCTGCTAGTGTAATGTTGGATATAACCCACTGTGTGGTAGAACTGACTATTTTACAGCATGTAAGCAAAATGCTCAGTGTTTAAAAATAGAATGATGCCAAATTACCTTATTCAGATTGTACGAATTCACTATGCAAACTTTGTGATGGAAGTATTGTGCTTGGAAAACTCCATTGGAAAACTTTATTTATTTATTTATTTATTTATTATATTTTTAATCTGCCCAATAACCAATATTTTCTCGTTAATAAACCCTAATGAAAAAAGGGATGCAATCACAGTACGCCAAATTTCAAACACAGCTTAGACAGCATTCAGGCGATAAATCAAGTTTGGATATTTGAATAAATGGGACTCAGATTAACATAAAATTTATTTATTTATTTATTTATTTATTTATTTTGAAATATTTCTATACCTCCTCTGTCATGTACAACATATCCCAGCAGTGAGCAACAATAAATCTACAATATAAATATAGATTACAGCTGAAACAACTATATAACAAACCAGTAGGCCATAAACTAAAAATTATAACAGGGATAATTAATCAGTATGTGCCAAGTTGAATAAAAAAAGTTTTCAACTTGTGCCTAAAGTGCAACAGAGTGGCATGTATTTTATTTCTGGGAAGAGGGTATTCCAAAGAGTAGGTGCCACCACAGGAAAGCCCCCTTCCTGGCTGTGTCACCAGTTGGACATTTGTAGGACATGGCATAACCAGGAAGGCCTCTGGTGATGATCACAGCAGCCAGGCAGATCTATATGAGAGAAGGTGTTCTCTCAGGTTTCCCAATCCCAAATTGTTTACGGCCTTACAGCTTAAGAACAAAAACTGAAACCTCACCTGATATCAAATTGGCAGCCAGGGCAGTTCTTTCAACAACAGTATTACATGGCATTGGCTAGGCACATCAACCTTGCCACTGCACTAGCGGTACCCTTGTGACCACACATAAGGACATCCTCACATAGAGCATATTACTGTAGTTGAGATGTCAGGTTACCAATCCATGGGTCACTATGGCTACACTATAGTATACTGCCATGCAGGGCCAGCCCTACCATTAGGCAAAGTGAGGTAGCTGTCTTTGACAGCTAATTTTTGGTGTCATGAAAGGGCAGCAGATTTAATTATTTATTGTTATAAATCCTTGTAGGATTTTCTTCTTTGGGTGCCAAAATAACTTGGACAGCTTTGAGTATTATAAACTTTGACTCAGTGAGGGGGACGGGCAGTGCCATTTGACAACCTGTGGTCCTCCAAATGTTTTGACCTACAACTCCCATAATACCTCACCATTGGCTCAGATGGCTAGGGATGAGGGGGGCTATAGGCCAAAATATCTGGAGTGACACATTTTGCCCACCCCTGTTTTATGATACAGAAGACTCTGTCCATTGTCTCTTGGACTATAAAGCCTATCAGGATCTTAGAAAACAACAGGTATTTCTGACAGAGAATGAAATAAATGTGTGGGTTTATTTCTGAAAAGAAACAGATATGATCATGGCTGTGGGGAAATTGGCTCTTTCATGCCAGATTCCATTTCCTCTTGAATAAAGTGTATTTAGATGGCAACTGCTGCCTGATTTTCTCTGGATTTAGTGAAACCATTTTAACTGATACTATGATACTAAACATATTTGCCAAAGACAGCTTTGGGCAATCTTTTGCAGCTTGGTCCTACATATGCTTACTTATAAATAAACCCTACTGATTTCAATAGGTCTTCCTTTCAAGTAAGTGTGTGCAGGGTTGCAGCTTAAGATTTTTTTTATGGTGGCAGAGAGATGAATAAATTATCAGATTAAAGCAAGGAACACTGAGATTTCTAGGGGAAAAAAATAGTGGGTTTGCTGGTTTACCTGACCTCCCAGATAAGATCAATTCAACAAAAGAAACAAAGCTGAGGTAAATACACAGCGCAGATGTAAAAAACCTCTCCAGCTTTTGACTGTAAGAGCTCTGGCTTCAGTATGTTGACATTAATCCTCCCTAACCATTGGCTTAGTTGCTGCTGTGGAATGTTTATCAACATAGATGCTAAAACATTGGAGAGAAAATGGGCAAACTAAATTATTGTGGCCTTTTTTGGTGGAGGTTAGGCAACCATTATTTGTCCCTGTTGAATATATGGATTGTTCAGGTCAATGCATAGCTCTAGCCACATAGTTTCACTCACTGATCTAAATTCCTCAAGCAAGCCTGTCGTTTCTGGCTGACAAACATATCTGGTAGAAAGATGTCCCATATTGATATAAAGACACAGACCACAATTCAGTAGGTTTAAGTGCATGTAACTCTCTATTGCAGACTTCCCCTGGTGCCTTCCAGAAGTGTTGGGCTGCAATGCCCATAATTCCCAGCCAGCATGGCCAGTGGTCATACCAGCTGGGAATTATGGGAGTTACAATCCACCACATCTGGAAGGTGCCAGATTAGGAAAGGCTGCTCTGTTGGATCATGGCCCTGGTTGTATTTGCGTAGCACTTTCTGTAATCATTTACTGAGGCTTCATTTTCTTTTTATTCTCCTTTTGCAGATACACACAGCCCATTTGTAAAGCTGCACCGAAATATACCGGAAATGTTACGCATGAATTATGGACAAGAACTCATCATCCCATGCAGAGTTACAGCACCAGATATCAATGTTGAATTAATCAAGGTACCTGGATATATTATTTGCCTCCATAAAGTTTCATTGCTTGCTGTATCTATTGTACAATGTTTATGCAGCTGAGCTGTGTTTCTGTTTAGACAAATGCAGTGCACACCTCAGTCTGCACTGAAAGAACTAGTGTCAGACTGAGACAAAATAATCTGTTGTGCATGTGGTCATATATTACAAAAGGTGGACAGGGGAACTATACCCAAGAGCAAATATGAAGGCATCAAGATCGCAAGGGGCAGGTCCCACCCTCAGGCAGAAGCCCAATTATGCTCGGTGCTGTGGGGGAGAAGTGAGAGCTGTGGCAAGTTGCATAGGGCAGCCACATGCCCAGCTGTACCACTGTGCAGATCAGATCTGCTTCCTGGCATTATGACACATCATCCTGAGGGAGGAACAATGCAGGAGCAGGGCAGAGCAGAATCTGTTCTTCCACTGTTTACTCCTATACTGCATAACAGGGGTGGGCAACACACAGCCTGCAAACCGCATGCAGCCCCCATCACACAGCTGAAACAGCGGGAGCAAAAATGGCACTTTCAGCGCTATGGAGTACTAAAAGGGTCAAATTTAGCTTGTTTACAAGCAAGCTAAATTTCACCCTTTTAATGATCCGTAGCGCTAAGCCACTGAATGTTGACAGCAAATTACCAATTAAAAAAAAAAACACATGGGGGAAGGGGAGTCCAGGGAGCAAAAATGGCCCCTAGACCTCCCACAGTTGCCCACCCCTGCTGTATCAAGTGGAAGGGACCTCCACTCACTGTACTGTTTCCTGATGGTGTGTGTGCATGTAGGTTACTCGTGGTTTTGTTACATGGAAGTAATCGCCATATAGGAGATGAAGAATGTTCTTGACAAAGGGCCATAGCTCAGTAGTAGAGCATGTGCTTTGCATTCAGAAGATACCAGGTTCAATCTTCTTATCTCCAGATCGGGCTCAGAAGGACTCCCATCCAAAGCCCTAGAGCTCCACTGCCAGTCAGTATAGACCAGAGCCAGGGGCGTAATTGAAGGAGGCCCACCTGGGCACAGGCCTGGGATCTTTTTTGAGCTGTGCCCCAGATCTTTTGAGCTGTCCTAATTGCCATTTTTTTTACATTTTCCCATTGACTTGCATTGGAAAACGGAAATGGCCATAACTTTTTTAGTTTGTATGATAAATACATGACATTTGGAGACCTGGTAATCCCCATGGAGCTTATTGAACCTGCCCAATTTCAGGCAGTTAGGTCCAGTGGCTTTTTTGCTAGCGACAGGTGCAATTTGCTTTTTTCAAGAAAATCTGTCAAAATAAAGAGCTATAATGTTTTTGTTTTTCCACATAAGTTCATGGAATTCGGGGACCTGGCAGCCCCTATGGAGCTGACCAAACCTGCCAAACTTCAGACAGTTAGGTCCAGTAGCTTTAGTGTTAGCCATGTGTAAAATTTCCTTTTCTCAAAGACTAAAACAAAAAGTATAAACTGTCAAGCCACACAGAGGATTAGAGATCCTAATCAGAAGGCGTTTAAGGTGACCATTGGGAGGTCACTATCCCTAATCTCTGGTGTAGGGTGTTTTGTTTTGTTTTTGAGGTGCAAAAACCCTCTCCCCCTCTACTTCTCTGCTCTTACATGCCCACTGTTGGGAGCTTGCTTGCAATGAAATTTTGAAGAGGGAGAAGGAAGGGAAGGAAGAACTCCATCTGAAATACTGGGATTTCACACAGCATCTGTTTTTACTGCCCCAACCTTTGGCTTCTATAGAAGTTTAGCAGCTTCAGTACAGCAAAGGATCCAATCAGCCTCCACAAACTTCTTCCTCCCCCTCCACTGTAATTTCTCCTAAATAGCTATAGGACTCAAATTATTCCAAAAGGAGGGTTAGGACTATGTGGCATCATGATCGAGGAACTGCTGGGGCTTTTAAATAGGTTCTAGAGTTTTTTTAAAAGCTAGAAAAAGCCCTCAGCCACCTCAACTCGTAAAGTTAATTTAAGTACGTGCAATTCTTACAAACCCTCCACAGCCTCCTAAATTCTTCTGAATCTCTCTGAAAGGAGCCACTTGGCTTAGGGAATTCTCTCTACTACCCCACATCACCCCCAACCCCACTCATTCCCAATCACCATTCTTCTTCCTTCCCCTATCCTGTTCTTTCTTTCTCTTCTTTTTCCATCCAGAGCGTATCTTGGGGAATTCTTAAAGAGAATTCTCTTGGGTGGGCAAGAGAAGTTCAGAACTGTATTTGACTTTATACAAACAGACAAGAGGGTTGGTTTTTTCCCTTCTCACTCAAGTCTTTGAGAAAAGTGGGTTCACATGGTTGCAGAGAAACAAATCTGGGGCTCTTATTGTCATTTGCCATTATCTGACAATAGGAAGGGCTCAGTGGTAGAGCACATGCTTGGTCCCAAGTTCAATCCCCAGCATCTCCAGGTAGGGCTAGGAAAGAATCCTGCCTGAAACTCTGGAGAGCCACTGCTGCCAGTCAGTGTCAACAATGCTGTGCTAGCTGTGCTGAGGCCAGATGGACTCAGTATACGGCAGCTTCCTATGTACCTCTGAACAGAAAGCTCTAATAAAAATAGGAGTTTTTGGTTTGTTTTTTAAGTGGAGGGGAGATAAATACTGCTAATTTTTACAGTCCTATGCATGCCTCCTCAGAAGCCCCATTATGTTTAATGAGGCTCACCCTCAGGGAAGTGTGCATAGGATTCCAGCACAAGTTACTTTTGCAGCGAGGTTTGCACCCTGATGTTCTGCATGTTTTCTCAGAAATAAGTCCTGAGTTGTGAGCATGGTACTGCAGGCGTAATACAGGGCCTACCCAATTCCATCTAATGAATTGACTTCCCTTTCAGCTCAGTCCTATGCATGTTTTTGTCATTCGTGTGTTTTTTCATTTTGCATGGACTGTAGCATCAGTGGTGAGGGAAAGGCACTTAGTACATGCTCAGCATTTCTCCATAACTTAGCCCTAGTTTTGAAAACAGACTAATTGGCTGAATCCTGGTGAAGTCTTGGCACAAATTGGAGGATGGTAGGATGAGGAGGGATGGTTGCATGGAGGGGAATAGAATTGGTAGGAGGATAATGTAAGTGCTCAGTGGTGAAAGAAAAGCATCCTGCATATGCTCAGAGGCACTCTATATTTAAGAACATAAGAAGAGCCATGGTGCAACAGACCAAGGCCCATGTAGTCCAGCATTCTGTTCACACAGTGGCCAACCAGATGCCCACAGGAAACTCACAAGCAGGACATGAGTGCAATAGCACCTTCTCATCCATGTTCCCCTGCTGCTAACATTGGTGAAATGTAAATAAATTCTAGTAATTCTAAATTTGCATGCATGTATATCCTTCAGAAACTTTGCAGGTTTCTTGCCTGGAGACACTTCTAATGACCTGTGCATTTTCATACAAATTTACCCAAAAACTATTGGGGAAGGGGTGAAGGGAAGGGAAAGCAAATCACTACCTCCCCTGGATTAGAGAATTCCCTTTCCACATGAGTGGCTGCACCTATCCTTCTGAAACTTTGCTGGTTTCTCACTTAGGGACAACTCTAGGCTGTCTGTAATTTTCGGAACAATAGCCCACAAGGAAAATAAGGAGATAAGTACATCTTCTTTTGGAGACCTCAAAATGTCAAGGCCACCCTTGCACAAAAACCCTTGTGGCTATCATTCTGAAATTTGGCAGACATGATCTCCTCTGATGGGGCAATGAATCCTGAAATTTTTATCCAATTCTTCCAAGGAATAACAATGTTATTCGCAGTTCCCTTTTAAAGAAAATCAAAATATAAACCCTGCACCTATTTTTCTGACAGTGGGCAAGTGTAATCCCCTTCTAGGGGGCTACTATGCCTGAAATTATCATCTAGTTCTGACGAAGAGAAAAAAGTTGTAGTTTTTTTCTAATTTCCCATGGTAGTCAACAGGAAGCATAAAGACTACTTTTTCCAAACCTTGACTCAAGTTCAGTGCTGTGCTGAAGTGGTCCAAGTACAAATTGGCCCAAGCAAAACGGGATGTTTTCCAAAACGCTGAATTGGGGGCTGAGTTGAAGTGGGCTGAGGGTCAGTGCACACTTCTGATGTATGTATGTATGTATGTAATCTATACACACACGCAGGCACACCACATGCACACACACACACACACACACACATATTAGAGGTGTGCTTCAACTCGGATATATAATATGATATGATATGATATGATATATGTATATATGCAAATTTGTGTTATGGGCCTGTGCCACAGATCTTTTAAGAACCTAGCAATGCCCCTGACCAGAGCTGTTGAACCTCAGGCCCAGAGGCCAGATCTGGCCCACTTGGGGTCCCAATCTGGCTGTCCAGAGTTCCCCAGATGGCCATGCCCCCTTCTCCATATCACCAGGTTGTTCCTGCTTCCCCCTTGCAGCCATCAGTTGTTTAGCAGCTTCCCAGCTTTTACACAATTTCTTCCCCATTCAAAAAGGTTGTAATGCCTCTCTTAAGGCAGTAAGAGCTTTAAGCTAAAATATGGTGGTATTTTTGGTATTTTGACCCTATCGTCTTTTGTCTTTGGCCCTGTGCACCACTGGAATGTGGCCCCTGAGAGCTTATCCAAAAATGAATTTGGCCCCTGGTCTGAAAGAGGTTCGTCACCCGTGCTTTATAGGCTAGACCAGCCTTCCCCAACTTGTTGCCCTCCAGTTGTTTGGACTTCAACTCCCAGCATTCCTGACTATTGGCCATGCTGGCATAGACAGTGCTGAGCTAGATGGACCACTGGTCTGAGTCAGACTACGACAGCTTCCTATACTGTGTGTGCAGCAGCTCTGAAGTTGGCCGTTGTTTTATTATGCCACAGAACATGCGCAAAGGTAGTGTTGGTTGTGAAGAATGACGCTATGGCAATATTTTTGTTGGATTTCTCTAGTTGTATTAAAATCGAAAATGCTCAAGATTGTGGAAAGGGTGACCACTTTACTTCTTGTAGCCACCCTACTTCTTCTGGCATATACCAATCAATATCTTGTCTGTCATGCATACTATGAAGTGGCAGGGCTTATGAAAAGCCAATCAGGGAACCCATTCTAAGATAAGGTTTCTGTCTCCCAAACTAATTCAAATAAATGGTTGCAGGAAGAATATCAATCTGGTCTAGTCTGACCACAAATTGGGAAGTTCTCCCAAAGCACTGCAGGGTACTAAAGTACACATAAAGCCACATGAGCAGGCATTATCTAGGCAGAATGGAAAAAGGGGAGAGCCAGGTGTTCCTAGGCAACAGACAAGCAATATACATACCAACTAAGAAAGACTAGTTTTGATGGCTATTTCCCAAGCTAGGGCATATACAGTTTTAAAGTAGGAAATGTCAAGCTGGCAAAATCTTAGTAATTATGATGAGTATATGCTCAGATCATCATATTCACAGATGTAGGCTTTATCTTCATAGTACAGACCAATTTAAGGAAAAGCCAAATTCAGTCTCAAGTTGAAAACTTCCTTGATTCTGCAGTTTCTTATACTTTCAGATATTGCAGTAAGATAGATTTTCTGGTTCAGGCCTAGGCTGTACTAGTTCTTTTCATTGTGCAAGTGCTGCTTTTTAAATTCTTATTATTTATTTGTACAGTGCTACCAGTGTACATTGTGCTTTACAGAGTAAGTTATCCAAAAAACAAAGAAAAGGCTCCTCAAAGAGTATTTATTTAGTGAGATATTTCATATCTCAGCTAGCAGGAACAGTCATCCAAATTAATTGCCCGCTGTTTCCCCACATTCACCTTCCAAATCCAGTGCCAAATCTGGGGTGAATCCTTCTTAAATGGTATCTCTCTCCCTTTCTTTCCCCCCACCCCAAAAGTAATTAATCATCCTTGTTATCTGAACACCATAGTGGAGATCGGTTTTATATATTTCTTTATGCATATGCTGATGGCCAAAATGTGAGGATAATAAGTGTGTGTGGTTGCATCCTCTGGTGCCATTCCCTGCCATCAAGCTTTATGCACTAATAGCACTTCTGCACAGAGCCCACACATATGCAAACAAAAATTCAGGGTAGAGATTGCATGTAAAAAGTCAGTGAATATATAGCTTGTGTGGTCTGTGCAGAAGATCAGATTAATGGATGGAGTTGAGGGGCAGAGCCTGTGAGTGTTATTCCTCTATGCTTATTCCCAGATGAGTTGTCTGCTCAAGGCTTTTTGAAGAGATGATTACAAACCAGTAGCGCATATAAAATAGCCTCATGTGGAGGCCATTTAAAATAACTTATTTTGGCGACTGTCAGCCATTTGTGAGTAGTGGTTTTCCACATGGATTAGGGGATTTTCTCCAAGTCACCTTTTGTTCCTACTTTGAGTCCCAAATATAATTACCTTATAAACGGAAGCCATTTCGATTCTTGTAGAGATTAACTACCTGTAAGTGAAATCAACATATGGAAAATACAGTAGTCTTCACAGAAGCTATGCGTTTGAAAAACTGGCAAACCAGGTTTTCTGTCATTTCCAATAAGCCAGTAAAGTAAAGTAAAAAAAGCCAGTGTTCCCACAACTTGATCTCTGAAGCTGGAAGAACAGCATAGAGCCTCCAGGGCCCCATCATGGAGATGCTTTTTGAGGCAATTCTGTTTAAAATGGTATTTTTATGAATTAGGATTTGCTCCTTCCATGGCACACGTAGCCAGTAAAGTGGGGTATAAAATGTTTTAGAACCCTGCTTTTGCAGGGAAAATAGCACCTGGAACTGCATTGGTTTGGGGTTGTGTGGGCAGAGTCCTGTGAGTATAATGGAATGCCATCAAACAACAGGCAAAGCAATCCCCTGCTCCCCACCCCTTATGCGACGGTCCGCTCTTCTGGATAAGCAAAGATTTAAAACAAAAGGCAAAGCAGTTCCTAACTCCCCAGCCCACTCTCCACTCCCATGCTGAGCAAGTGCAACTGAAGACAATGTGATTTACTTCTGATTAGACATGTTTAGCCAACTCCTCTCGTCGTGTCCACCGTCTGATGATGCAACTTTCCCTTCCGCCTATCAACGCTGCTCCCTCCAGCCAGCGCCAAAGCCAATTTCGCTAGCTGAGGTAACACAGACTCCCAAACTGCACCGAAGCCGGTACAACGGGAAAATCTGTCACAGAGGCCCAATCTACATGGGGCTTTTACTCTGGTTCTACTCCATCCCCAAATCAGTAGTGTCAGATGATGCACACTGCTCTCCGTAGCTGGCCCAGCGTTTCTTGCCCTAAATCCAGGTTTTTTTCAAACTCATTTTGTGTCAGATTTTCCTGTCACAGCAGCTTCAGTGCTGTTCAGGAGTCTGTGTGACCTCAGCTGGCTTTGGCGCAGGCTGGTGGAAGCGGCGCTGATTGTTGGAAGGGAAAGTGGCATGGGGCAGGGGCATGGGGAGAACAGAGGGGTAAACATGTCTACCTGGAAGTAAATCATTGCCTTCACTTCCACGTTGCTGCCTCTCACTTTAAATAGTTGAGCTTGGGAGCGAGGGTTGGGGAGCCGGCCCTGCTGTTTTGAAACTGTGCAGCTACGCAGGAGCACAGCTGAGAAACGGTGGCTTGCTGCCTTTCACTTTAAATAGTCATTCAGCTTGAGAATGGAGCCGGGAGCCGGCCCTGCTGTTTTGAAACTGTGCAGCTATGAAGGAGCACAGCTGAGAAACAGCGGGTGCCTGATGGTTCAAAGCTGTGCAGCTAAGAAAAGATGGCTGCCAGGCCAGATGGTTTTCATGTAGTGCTCAGAAGCACTACATTGAGCCCGTGTTGGGGGCGGGGGGAGCCTGGTGATTGGGCAGTTAATATACAACAAAGACAACGTGCTACTCACTCTCCCTCCTGACCAGCTCCTGCTCTCTGCTCTCAGTGCCTCTTGCGCTCCTGGTCATTCTACTCAGTCTCTGGCAGCAGCGGCTTGCCTGCCCACCTCATAAATGTGTGTATGTGGGGTATACAGGGTTTGTCATGAACATCCACTCATAAGCAAGTGCTGCACTGCATTTCGCTGAACATGCGAAGCAGAGGGAGCAAGCCTCCGCTCATTGGCTGCCCCGTCTCTACTCAGCTGCTGGCATTCATTTCTACTTGCGGCGGGACTTGCCTACCCCACCTCAACTAATGCGACTTCGGTTCCCGTATGCACTTCAAAAGCGGAGGAATACAGTACCGCATGTACCGTGGAAAAAGCTAATTCACTTCTGTGAAAATGCGGATTTTGCCCAAATAGCTTCACAAAGCATTTCCGTTTAGATTGGCCCAAAATGACTTCGCAAAAATGCAGGTTTTGTGGGATGAAAATCCACGATTGCTGCGGAGAGGGGGAAATGTCTTATGACATGATCACGTGTGAGCCACAGTAGCACTGGAGTAAATTCCCCGAGTAGGTCCACCCTAGGCCTGTATCCAGTGTTGATAGAAAGCTAGAAGGCAGGTCTTTTTCATCCATGTTTTGTACACTATTGTGGTGCTGTAACTGCCTCAGAGGGAATACGTGGAGAATGGACTCTAACAGCACCCCTCTGATCAGAGAGAGAGTCCATTTGCTTTACAATAACCCAACTGTATCTGAATTCAGAGTGCACTTCTAATACAGGAAGAAAACAGCCCACTTCAGATGTGTTGTAAGCAACATGAACACTTCCTATTAGGGATGTTGGATAAATCCTCCACGGACCCCAGTGAGGCCGGATTCTATTGAATCCGGCCCCCCAAAGTCTGTGGAGGATCGGATCTCCTACCTTGTCTTCCAGCATGAAGTCCTCGCCGGCAGGTCCTCCCTGCCGCCGGCTCCGAAGACCCAGCGATACGGCTGCCCTGGCCATTTTGCCAGACTGCGGACACAAATGGTGTCCGCTATGCCATTTGCATTCCTGCTCTTTAACGTGATAGGCTACGTAAAGATTTACGTAGCCTATCACGGTAAAGAGCAGGGATGCAGATGGCGTCCGCTATGCCGGACGCCATTTGTGGACGCAGACCGGCTGTGGCTGGAAGTCCGGCAGCGGCCAGCGCCGGTCGGCAGCTCCGCGGACTCGCTGTGGAGCGGAGCCAGCTGGGGAGGATTCCGGGGGGAGGATCAGATTGCCTCCCCCCCCATGGACCCCCCAGCAGACCCAGGTAAGTGGGGTTCGCACACCCCTACTTCCTATACCAAATAGAAGCAAGCTAACCTGCAGTGGGGACCTAACTTTTGTGTTCTGATCAGCCTTCTGCTGAGATTCTGCTTTGCCTATGTCATCCTCTGAAACAAATTCTCCAGGAGCAACCACTTCTCCCTCCTTCTTCTTTTCTCATGGATTCAACAGCTTGGATGTATAACAAGGTTTTTTGTTTTTGTTTTATTTTATTTTTCTTCTGAACATACAGAGTGGCCCAAAAGTAGATATACAGTATAGTTTATTTGCATTTTATTACATTGTTTATTACATTTACATTTATTTAACACTGTTTAATCTTGTAAGTGCTCGAAATGTATTCCATCAACGTTGCAACATTCCTCGAACCTGTCCAGAACACTGTGACACACAGTACGACACAAATTCCAGTCCGCATCAATGTCCATAAATGCTTCTGAGATGAACTCTTTTAATTCATCCACTGTCCGGGGATTCCTCTCAAAAATCTTATTCTTTACTACACCCCCCAAAAAGAAGTCCATTGGTGTTAAGTCGGGTGAACATGGCGGCCATTCAATGCTGCCACTTTGTCCGATCCAATATTGTGGGAAGGTGTTGTCAAGATAGTCCCTTACTGCAAAACCATAATGAGGAGGTTCCCCATCTTGTTGGAAGAGCAATTCAGCAAAATTAGCCCTGGTTCTGAGTTGTGGCACTACCACGTCACGTAACATGTTTAGGTAATTGTTACTATCCACAGTTGTATCAAAGAAAACTGGTCCTACAACACCTTCGCTGGACAGTGCACCCCACACTGTGACGCCTGGCTGGTTCAGTTGAGATGTGATAGTCAAATGAGGATTTTCATCTGCCCAATACACACAGTTATGCTTGTTCACATGGCCTAACAACTTGAAAGAAGTCTCATCTGATTAGATGATCTTATCAAGAAGGTCTGGTTCATTAGAGATTTGGTCAAGCATCATCTCACAGAATTGCAACCGACGGTCTGGGTTGTCCTCTAGAAGACCATGTAACAGTCTTGGACAGTACGGCTTCAATTTCAATTTACGCATTAAGCATTGCAAGGACATTCTAGGTATGGATACTGCTTAGACACACGTCGTGTGGACTTTTTCAGACTGTTCACAAATGTCAGAGCGACTCTCATCTCATTTTTCTCTGTCATAGACATCCTAGGACGTCCAGATTTTGGTGCATTAGCCACTGCACCTGTTGCTTCAAATTTATCTCTAAGACTGACATGTATCGAAATTGTCAGACATGTTGGTGGAGGAATGTCAGATGCTTCTTGCCACGCTGTCTGCACCCCCCCGGCATTTTCAGTCTTCCAGTACTGCTTTAGAATCCACCTTCTTTGTTCTTGACTCAAGTTCACGGCCATCATTCCCAATATCAGTAAAAAAAAAAATAACTAAACAACTCTATACCTACTTAAGGGCCTCACTCCCCTCACTCTCTACACTTAACTGATTTAACTGTCACTCCCTGTCACTCACTATTCCCAACTGTCATTCCATCCACACATCTTCTACTCACACATTCTCTCCCCCTCCCATCAACATTCTAAACAACTGTATACCTACTTTTGGGCCACCTGGTATAGACTGAACGATGGAGAACATATGAGTTTGAAAACTTGCAGTCCATAGCCATCAGCCTGAATGTATAATGAGATCTATTTTTACTTTGGCCATGAACTAGAGAGATTCTGAAGGCAGCAGTCCTATGTATGGGACTGTGTATGTGCAAAGCACAGCATGGGACTTTCTTAAGCTTTCTGACAAAATAGATTTCGTTCTGAATAGTAGAACAAGCACTTTCCTGATTGCTTTTATTCTGACTACCTCAGGAGCAAGAGCTACTAGAACATTCTTCTCATGACATTAATGCTAAGCATCTTCTGCATTTATTCTGGCTGGGTTACCAGCCAGATGGGCGATTAATAAATTTAATAATAATAATAATAATTCCACTTTTTTTCTTTTTGTTGGGTTTATATACCCATATTTGATTTTCTAAGAGTTTTCTCGCGTTATCATGAAATATCTGCATTGCCCACCCTATTGCACAGAAGATTTTTTTTAAAAAAGCTGCCTTAGCCAGCTGTGTGGTAAGATTCTTAACTCTGATGAGTGCACCAAGTGCTTAATCTGCTTAGGTGAAGGGTATTTTTGTGTTTGTGGGATTGAACAACAGCATTGCATGGCATCTCATAAACAATTTAAAATTCCAGGTACCAAAAGTTGCTTGCAATGTGATAAAAAAGAAGAGTTCCAGCATCATTCTCTGGATTATAAGCTTTTGTTTTTGTTCCTGTGCCTCCTCAAGCCTGGATAAATCGTGCAACTCTGGAAACGAAATAAAAATCCAGTAAAATATATTGTCCTGCTATTTATCTCACTGATCAGTTCACATTATTAACAATGATGGCTACTAACCAAAAAATGTTAAGTGTGTTAGCCCATTAATTTGGATTGAACCCAAGTGTAACGTTCATTAGATCACATCCTTCATAAATAAAGGGAGATAGAAGGAAGTACATAATAAATTCAAGTGACCTGTTCCTCCCATTGCATCTGCTATCAGAGTGAAGCCAGCACAAGCAACTGTGCTATGAAATAAATGTATCCTATTCCATCCCAGTTCTTTCTGCAGCCATTCGTGACTTTGGCGGAAACTTTATAGCAGCCAGAATCTCCAGAACTGGTAGAGCTATGCATGCTGCTCATTGTCAGTGTCTGTGTATGCAGTGATGAATCAGTTAACAGAACAAAAGGGAAATGTTTATATCTGGCAGTAGCAGCCACAGTAGTATTCCTAGAATTCAAGACACTTTAGAATGTCAGCCAGCAGGCTAGAAAATAACAAGGCAGCATTTGTATGTGTAGGGCACACTCCACCCATTATTTCAATGGTGA
Organism: Heloderma suspectum; assembly: GCF_057233095.1. Taxonomy (NCBI): domain Eukaryota; kingdom Metazoa; phylum Chordata; class Lepidosauria; order Squamata; family Helodermatidae; genus Heloderma; species Heloderma suspectum. The sequence continues at coordinate 37,110,348 of NC_139460.1, read as the reverse complement.
TTATGGCTTCTTAGCAGATGCTGTAAAGATAAGGAAGCATATTCTACTGTGTCACTGTGGCCTTAGCTGCGATAGTTGTTCATTCTGTTGAAGCATCTTTCCTGTCTGAAGAAATCACATGGAATGAAGGGAGGTGCTCTGCTTTGCAGCTCTGAACTTGTAATATGTAATAATTGAATCGATGGAATTCATCGATTCAATTATTATGGAATATGGAATAAGGAATTAGAAGCCTCTGCTGTGTCAGCACAGATTTCTATGTTCTGAGTACAGGATAAGCGTCTGAATCAGAAGCACAAGCTGGGTAACCAGTCCCAGAACCCCTACACACATATCAATCCTCCTCACACCATGCAAGATAAGACTCATGGAACTTAGCCTCTTCTTTTCATTTCATAACATGTACAGTTCATTCACTAGTGGTGCTGTCAATCCACATTAAATGCTGGATCTCATCATTCATCTCTCTAATTCAGCCTTCCCCAACTTGGTACCTGCCAGATGTTTGGACTTCAGTCCCCATCAGTCCCAGATAATATGGTCAGTGGTCAGGAATGCTGGGACTTTTAGTCCAAAACATCTGGAAGGCATCAAGTTGGAGAAGGCTGCTCTTTTGAAGGGGAAGGGCCATAGGTCAGTGGTAGAGCACCTGCTTTGCATGCAGGAGGTCCCAGGTTCAATCCCTGGGATTGAACCCTATCTCCAGGTAGGGCTGGAAAAACTTCCTGAAACCCTGGAAAGCCACTGCTAGACAGTGTTGACAATACTGAGCTCGACAGACCAATGGCCTGACTCATGATAAGGCAGCTTCCTATTTTCTTATGCTCACCCATTCCCAAGAGAGCTGGGAGCATGGGGGGAAGCAGAGAGAAGGCAGAAGCAAAGCCAGCACCAAGCACAGTCAAAGAATGTGGCTCAGCTCCACTGGGTTCACTCATCAGTTAGAGGCAAAGGAACACAAAAGCCTCAGAATCAATGTTAAAAGCAGACAGAAAAGGCCATGTAGACGGTTGCTCATTGGCCACATGTTATGGCGGTGCTATGTGTAAAACATATAGAGACAGAACAAGTTGATATAGCCATGGTTTGCATGACATGATAAGCCAGGGTGGGTTGTCACTGTGGTTTGTTTCAGCGTAGCTTGTCGTGATATCCAAACCCAGAGCAGTTTTTTCATCATGGGTTGTTTTCCATGAACAAGCTACCCTGAGAACCCATGGCTTGTTGTTGGGCTGTTGAGGATGGCTTGTTGTGCTTGTTGTGATACCTGAACCTGGCAGGGTGACTTTATTGTGGGTTGTCAGCAACAGCTAGAGAGCCGCCCGGCAAGGGTGGTGAACCCCTGCCACTCCTTGCAATCTCACTAGTGACACTGCCATCCTCCCTCATCCCTTGTCATTGCCCTCCACCCAATGCTTCTAAAAATTGGGAAGAAACGATGTCAGAGAATGTTCCAAACACATTCTCAACTTTTTAAAATTTTATTTTATTTTATTTGGTCTTGCACAAGTGCACACATTCAACAATCCTCTGCTATGAAATTTGCATAATTTCCCCCTCCGCTTTACTGCTCCAATATGAAATTTGCATATATTTACCAATCCCACTCACTGCTGTGCCTTGAAATGTGCATATCTTTATTGATCCCCCTCACTCTCTGCTCTGCCTTTAAATTTGCATATCTTGATCGATCCACCTCACGGCTCTGCCTTGAAATTTAAAGATCCCCATCACTGCTCTGTAACCCATATGTATATCTGAGAGCTAACAATGACCAGTGGAGAGAATCGACAAGTGCAAAAGGGGGGGGGGTGAACCAAAAGCAGCTGGTGGCTGCAGGAGAAGGAGCTTTTGGGGCGAGTATAATTACTTCAATATTACATGAAGCAGTCTTTAAAAAAAATGTGTTCACTAGCAAGACAAGTGCTGAACTGGAGTATAAAATTGACAAGAATATTGACAAGAGAGGGATGTCGGTATGCTGGGCTAAATAGTGGACAGGTGGTTTTGCATACTTGTGCAAGACCCTGAATTAAAAAAAAAAATTAACAGAAGTTTGTGAAAGTGTTACTGCATTCATAAGTGCTCAGAAAATTATATGCATTTGGTGATCTGATGTGGGAATGGGAGGAGTTTTCTTTGTGAGCTGGGAACCCCAGCAGACCAATTGCAAAAAGGGTGCTGATGTAGGGAATGAGGAAACAAGAATTTCTGTTGCAAAGGTGCCTGGGATATGTGCTTGGAGTGGGTGGGTGGGAGAACTAAGGGGGAAACAACTCATGGCAAGCCACAGTGCCCCTGATCATCTATTGGGGGTAACCTGGATTGTTGAGTGAACAACTAGGACATGATGGCTTATCTTCAGGGTGGTTTAGCATGATGCCCATAATCTCAGGTTGCCCAGTTACCTTTTGACATTGACTTAGCAGAATTCCTTTTATTGAGCAGTATCCAGAACTACCACTGTGCCTCTGCTCATTCTGTTGTGCCAGCAAGACTGATTCCCGGCACAACAGAAAGCTAGCGCTTCCTAAAGCAACCCCAGAAATGAGCAGAATCTCTTGTTTCTGGAATGGGGCATGTCAGCTGAGCTCCCTTCTGTGAGCTCTGCTGACCTGCGCCATTCTGGAAATCAGTATTTTGGCTTATTTCCGGTTGCGTTAGGAACTGCTAGTTTCCTTTTGTGCTAGCAGTTGGTCCTGCTGGCACAACAGAATGAGCAGAAGCACAGTGGCAGTATTGAATACTGCTCAATAAAAGGTCTTCTGGTAAGTCAACGTCGAAAGGTAATTGAGGAACCTGGTGTTGGGTACTGCCCATTGTGAGAAACTTTGGGCCTAAAGTGGTCATTTTGTTAATGACAGAGCTTCCTTTAGCTAATGTTTTGATCAACTACTAATATCTTCAAGAAACAAGGGTTAGGGCAACTAACAAACAAAGCCTTTGATTGTGTGGATCACAACAAACTGTGGCAAATTCTTAAGGAGATGGGAGTACCAGACCACCTTACCTGTCTCCTGAGAAACCTGTACGAGGGTCAAGAAGCAACAGTAAGAACCGGACATGGAACAACCGATTGGTTCCAAATTGGGAAAGGAGTACGACAAGGCTGCATATTATCGCCCTGCTTATTTAACTTATATGCAGAGTACATCATGAGAAACACCAGGTTGGATGAATCACAGGTCGGAATTAAGACTGCTGGGAGAATGATCAACAACCTCAGATACGCAGACGATACCACCCTAATGGTGGAAAGCAAAGAGGATCTAAAGAGCCTCTTGTTGAGGGTGAAAGTGGAGAGTGCAAAAGCTGGTCTGAAACTCAACATTAACAAAACTAAGATCATGGCATCTGGCCCCATCACTTCCTGGCATATAGAAGGGGAAGAAATGGAAACAGTGACAGATTTTATTTTCTTGGGCTCCAAGATCACCGCAGACGGTGACTGTAGCCATGAAATTACAAGATGCTTGCTCCTTGGGAGGAAAGCTATGGCACATCTAGATAGCATAGTAAGAAGCAGAGACATCATCTTGCTGACAAAGGTCCGTCTAATCAAAGCTATGGTTTTCCCAGTAGTAACGTATGGCTGTGAGAGCTGGACTATCAGGAAGGCTGAGCGCCGAAGAATTGATGCTTTCGAACTGTGGTGCTGGAGAAGACTCTTACGAGTCCCCTGGACTGCAAGGAGGTCAAATCAGTCCATCCTAAAGGAAATCAACCCTGAGTGCTCATTGGAAGGACAGATACTGAAGCTGAAGCTCAAATAGTTTGGCCACCTAATGCGAAGAGAAAACTCTCTGGAAAAGACCCTGATGCTGGGAAAGACTGAAGGCAAAAGGAGAAGGGGACGGCAGCGGATGAGATGGCTAGAGTAGATAGCATCACCGTTGCAATGAATATGGACTTGAGCACAGTCCGGGAGAGAGCGCAGGACAGGAAGGCCTGGTGTGCTATGGTCCATGGGGTCACGAAGAGTCAGACACGACTGAACGACTGAACAACAACAAAAAAGCAGACACAGAATGCAATGTACCCTGTGGAATTCTACAGCTCAGTGGTCATGAAAAAAATGGTCCACAGGTGCCTGAGCATTCAACATTAACGTGTAGGGATTCATGACCCAGAAAAATATAATGTTGCACACTAATACTGGTGCCCAGGTGCCAGTGACTCAGTTTCAACGTGATACAGAGCACATGGGATCCTGCACAGGTGTTCTTTTTTTTCAAAAGGCCATATTTTATCCAGCTCAAATCCCTAGATAGCAGGGGTACAAAGCCTCTTTCAGTGCAAGGACTGAATTCTATTTTGGAGAAGCTCTTGGGGGCCACATTCCAATGGTGGGTAGGGCCAAAGGCAAAAGGGGTAGTGCCAGAATACAAAATGATGGTGATGATGATGATAATATAGCACATTTTAACTTAAAGTTCTTATGGCCAGTAACTAAGCCTCAAGGGAGGCATTTCAATCTTGTAGAATGGGGATGTTATTTTGTTGCTGTTATGCTTTTGTAATATATGAATTTTAGGCTTTAAAAAAAACAAAACTCTTCTATTTGTTGTTAGCAATCTTGGGCATTGTAGTGTAATGGCAGGATATAAATAGATTAGGTAAATAATAAAAAACATAGCAGACATTCAGAGAGCACTGAGTCCGTTCCCACATATATTGATTTAAGGAGCAATCCTATGGCCGCTAGACAGCAGCTAGATGGCCATAGGATATGCCATTTTCTGGGAACTGACCTCCCTCCACTTCCGCGCTGCCTTGGAGGCAGCGTGGAACAGCCCCATCCTCCACGCACGCAAGAGGAGGGTGGAGCGGCCGGAAAGGGGTGTGGCTGGAGGCATTCCAGGGCGGGGAGAGCATAGCTGCCTGTACAACACATCCTATGTATTTCTTGCCTGAAATGGCTTGCTTCAGTGCCTCAGCTGCTCATTCGGAGGCAAAATATAGTATTATGTGATGTGATGTGCCTTCTATTGAAAGGAGAAGAACTATTCATTACTAAATTCCCTGGTCAAACCTTATTTGTCAACAGGAAATCAGTGGCATGGAAATTAAGTGTGGGAAGTCCCACTGGCTTTTGCATCAGTATGAATAATGCAATTTGCGGGGTGGGAGGAAACCACAAAATAGTCAGATTCTTCACCAAGATTTTATTATGTAATGAGACAAAAAATGTTACTGGAAACCCTCTGAGTAGTATATTCTTCTGTGTGCTTAGTGATGTACGCTAATTTGTGTTTGGGGATTATACAATTATTTTTATAAATTAACCATTCATTGTGTTTAGAAGACCAAAGCACCTAAGAAGTAATGCATGATTTTCATTTTTTAGGTGAAAGAAAGAACCATAGTTCCTGATGGGAAGACGATAATCTGGGATAGTATGAAGGGCTTTATCATACTAAATGCAACCTATGAATTCGCAGGCCTTTTTGCCTGTAAAACAAGTATTGATGGGCGTGAATACAGCAGTAATTACATGACATTCAGGATAAGTAAGTATCTCTAATTTCCCTAGTCATTTGTTTCAGCTATTTGACCAATTAATCATCTGATTCACTCTTCTTTCTTGATGCATTATGCAGCCAATGAAATCCTTAGTGTCCAGTTAAATGCCTCAAGACCAGTCAAGTTATTAAAAGGATACAATCTTGCCCTTAACTGTACAATCACTGCAGCCTGGAACACAAGAGTGCAGATCACATGGAGCTATCCTGGTGAGGTGGGTACACTTGCTTTTTTTTCTTAAAAAATAAAAAAAGACAAAAACAAAAGAAGCACTTCTAATAGGAATTTTGGCTATATCAGTTTCCCATATTTTTCATTACATTGTGGCGACCCTTGTCTCTTAAAACTTTTTTTTTTTCAGTTTGTTGCTTCATCAAATGAGCAAGCTTTTACACAATGAAGTGGTGTCAATTTCTTAATAATGGAACCATGGAAACTTTTTAGATCTGGTGATGAACTGGTACTTATTACCCAACATCAGCTACAATCTTTCTTTTGTAATATGTTATACCATCTTTCTTGAAATAGCAGTCAGGCCCTCAACTCAACTGTAGATAAGATACACTATCTGTATCAACCGTAGAGAAGATAACTATCTTCTCTACAGTTGAGTTGGGAACCTGACTTGGGAGCAGTCATGACTAACTTAAGTCCCACTTTAAGTGGGACTTAAGTTGGATTTTATCCAGTGTTTGTTCATTGGGTTTATGTATCGCGCAACTGACAATTCCCCTCAGAGCAGTTTACAGTCATAACAACTGTAAAATAACAACCAACACAAAGAAGACCTTGGTTGCCACCCATTGCACCATTGTAGGTGGCAGCTCTCCAAAGATGATTTTAACTGTCGTGCAAGAACATATTGGACAAGGCGCTCCCTCAAGTAGATTGGTCCTAAGTAGTTTTTTAACAATTCAGTTGCCTGAGGTCTCAGTATGTAAACAACTTATTTTAACAACAGCAAGCATGGGCTTAAAAATCTTTCCCTCACTAAATCTGGAACATCCTCAGAAATAGCTGCCATGTATAAACATCTGTCAAGAATCTAAGTTAAACCTTGCTAAACTCTGTCATTGGTGAAAGGCATGTGGTTCCTGAATAGGTTTGATTTATGTACAAGAAGATTCAAGTGATGAGACCTCATTATACTAGCTACTAGGTCTATTCAAACCGATATTGATGGCTACATTACAGAAAAACAATTAATTCAGCAGCTTTTTCAGTGAAGTCTTTAGAACCCATATTCTACTGTGACTAACCCTAAGTATGTGAAGCTGATCAATAATCACTTATTCTTTACATGTTTGCCCCTGCTGCCATTTCCTTTGCTGTCCCCTGTGATCTCTCTTGTGTCTATCTCTAGGTTATAAGCTTCTTCAGGATAGGAGCTGTCCTCTCATTCTTTGTAAAGCACCAGGTAGGGATGTCTGTTGCCAGGGAATCTGGCCCTTTTGGGGCTTGCTGGATTTCCATGGCACCCTGACCCGGCTTGCCTTTGCAAGCCAAGGTGGGAGGGTATTCCCAAAATCCAGGAACTTTTTCTTTTCCTTCCATAAACTGGTCGCTGTGTGCAAGTCTTTTCTTCTCCCTTCCTCCCCTCTCCCAGGACCCAGGAGGAAGAAACAGCCACTTGTGAGTGGTGATGCAGCAGTGGGGCGGGAGATGAGAGGGGAGTGCTGCTCCCGGGTCCTGGGAGTGGGAAGCAGTCATTTGCACACAGTGTCTTTCCTTCTCCCTCCCAGGGCCAGGAGCAGCAGTGACACGGCAATGAGGGTGGGAGGATGAGCGTGGAGTGCCATGATGCTCCTCTCTCATCCTCCTGCTGCACCTCTGGAAAATCTGGCAGCTGGCTCAGCTTGGTGTGGGCTGATGTCAGACTGGAGTCCAGAGGGTCAAGCTGGTGAGAGCTTGACAAGCTCCACCCCACAAAGGGATTCCTCTGACATCCCTAGCACCAGGTACATTAATGGTGCTGTTAGAACAAATCTGTCAATTTCAGCTCCTCTCAGTTTCTCATTTTTCCAATCTGGAGTTCAGTTCATCCCAAACTTTTAAAATGTTTCTAATCTTAAATTCAATTTGTCTCGAATATTGAGATTTAAAAAAACAAAACAAAACAAAAGCCCGTTCACATCTGTACACATTTCTCCAAATACATGGATTCTTGTATACAATTTTGCTGAGTATGCACATTTTTCAAGCAATTTTCCTAATATAACCTTTGGAATGTTATTTTCACTAATATATGCATTTTTGCATGCAATTTCCCGCAATATATGCATTTTTGCACACTTTTTTGAATGGAGAATTCCATTACAAAATGTGGAGAAGTGCTAATTTCAAAGCATAACTGAGTTTCAGTTGGTATATTGGTTCTAAAGTACAAAATTACTTAAGTTCACATTGAAATATAAACTTAACAAATTTCTCCCCCATTCCTAGGAGCTATATACACAAACAAACAAATGGAGAATAATAAAAGTGTAATGGAACTGTAGACATTCGGTTTAAGATTTCCACCACCACCACCACCACCACCACCACCTTGAATAATGTGAATTAGCACCAAAAATGCTATTAATGGCTTATGGTGGCACATTGTTGATGTCAGGATCGGGCCTAGACTTCCTGTAGAGACTGGGGATTCAGAATCAGAGTCAGAAGAAGAGATGGGCCATGGAGTGGGAGAGGAAATTCCTGAAGGGACTCTAGGAGACAGAGAGGAATGTTCTCACGGGTGCATTAATCAGTTATGGCCAGACATAGATACCACTTCTCCCTCTGTGGGAATTCGGCAACTTACAGAAGCAGAGTGGGAAGATTTGGCAGATGCATAGGCCAGACACTGCTCTACGAGGGAGGAGCAAATGTGGGAATTAAGGCGTTCTACCAAATTAGCCTGCCACAAGCGCAAGAGATCACTGGGGGAACACCCTCCCAGGCAGGACTGAGGAAGCCTTTCTAGTTCTGTGTTGAATGTACAATGTTAGATTTGCAGCAACTTTCTATTCTACTGTAGTGCATCTCTCAAAGGGAACTTCAACAAGGCTAATTAAGGCTGGGACAGTTTTGTCAAGTATTAGAACCAGAATTGTTGAAGGAGTGACTGTTCCGCATAATAAAGCGTATTGATTTGGAGATCGAGTTTTTGTCTGGTGGCTACACATTGGGAAGGCTCGCAAGCCTTGCCAGTTGATGTGCCAACAAGGATTTGATAATACATTTCACTTTGTCAGTAGTTGTATCAATGGAGGTTGGTGGCTCCAATTTCAGTGGGGTTGTGAATCCATTCTGGGTTTTACTCAGAACCATCCAGAACTCTAAAGGAGCTATCCTATTTTGGAGACAAGGTTCAGCACCTTGAATAACTCTTTTAGAGTTCTGGCTGGTTCTGACTGAAACCCGGAATGGATTAACTGGCCCACTGAAATCATAGCCACCACCCTTCATAAGACTTTTATTTAGACAATACAGGATTGTATCCAAAAATGACTATCCACGAGCAGAATGGAAATCATCATCAGAGGGATTTCCCCTCCCCCCTGCAGCCCTCTATGTGCCTCCCAAATCTGCTGGGGGGGGGGTGCTCTGGAGCAGATTTGGGGGGCACAGGGGGCTGCAGGGAGGAGGAGAGCAAAGGTAAGTCCTGTTCTACGACTGGAAGTCTGCTTGTGTGACGTTGGATTTAACCCATATACTGCATATCGGAACAATCCTTGCCACCATAAAGCTGGTTGAGGGGCTTTAGGATACTGAGTAAGTGCTGCTCTATGGGCAGAGATGTAGGTATGCTAGTGCAATGATGCATTTGCCACTGGAAGTACCCTGACACATTAACAAAAAGCTCTGCTTTCTGCTGGCAGTGTCCCATCAGGAGAAGCGGGGGTGGGTGGAACGGGGGACAGGGCATGTTGGAGACATATTGCAGGCATGGATATGCCACTTCCAAAGCCTTTTTATTTTCCTGGCATGCCCACAGAAACAGCACAACTCTATGCCAGCCCTGGGACTGGTGTACTTAATTCTCTTCCATTGTAGTCAATGGAGGGGAGCAGAAGCAGAAAATGCATCCCATCTCTCACCCGGCTCACAGCAATATACATGCAGGCTAGGATTGTGGGCATCCATACCATGAGACGGATTCAGATAGCGTCATTAAGCAATGTCAAATGGTCAGTGAATGTATTATTATAATAATAGCTGGGAGAAGGAGCTGTATGGATTGTCTGCCTTCAGTGCCAAAATGTCTTGGGTCCGATCTGTTGCCTGCTGTACCAGAATGTGATTCTCTGTGGTGTTAATTTAGATCATGGGAGGGCAACTTTGGGGGGGGGGGTCCGTGAGCCATTGTCCATCCCTTGGACACCGATCCCTGCTTCAGGCTGCACTCCTGGCATCACTGCTGTGCTGCCAAAATTTGGTGGCATGGCAGCAAAAAAAATGGGTTTGCTGCTGAATTTTGGCAGCAAACCACTATGGAGACTTAACAGGGACAAATTTTAGATGAACCAAGATTATATATCCTCATCTCATTTTATACTCAGATAGAGAAAGAGAGAGAGAGAGACAGACAGACAGACAGACAGAGTTAGACTGAGAGAGACTAGCCAAGTCTTACTTCTGAACTTTGCTGAACAGCCACAGCCAAACTCAACACTCTCATCACTGTTTTACATAACTCTCATACTGCCTGCTGCCTAACTGTATGTACCTCTCCATCAAACTCAAATTATTTGTCCATCATCCATCTCCTCTGTGCTAATTGTGATTGTAGCTATTTCCCAGCTCTCATTTTCCAGGAGGAACAATTAGTAGAGTGTTTACAAATATTTAAAGTAGTAGGTTGATAGTCTATCAAATGAAGTTAATATTGGAATAATTAGAAGCTAGACCATAACAACAGATAATATATGGCATTTTTGTCCTTTATAGATTTATGGGCCCTTTTTAGAAATTATCTTTCTAGTTCAATTATTTGTTGTCTACTAAACAGCAGTGAAGCAGTCCTTGTTTGCATTTATACATCACTCGGTGTAAAAGAGCTCTCTAGTATTGACCAGGGTGTTAAGTAGTTATCACGGAATAAACTCCAAATGGGAATTGCCAGTGCTAATACATTTTGTTCTGTGTAAATATTTTTCTCCTACCTAGACAAGCCAAAAAGGCATGATATCTAGAAGCATTATACAAAAGAATGATGGATATAACCTGTTCTACAGTATTCTTGTTGTTGAAAAAGTCAGTGATATCGACAAAGGGCAGTACACTTGCCATGTGAAGAGTGGCCCATCTGTGAGATCAGTTAATACAACTGTTCATATTTATGGTAAGGAATTTTTTGAGTGTACAGAGTGTCTGATACTTGTATTCCAAGTGCAAAGACTGAGCAGAGAGATGCTTGATAAGTACATTACAGGGTTTAATTTAGGGCCAAACTACATGTGATGTGGGAGGTCTGGGATTGGATCTCTTGACATCTTTTTTTTAAGCTTAAAAGCAGCCTTTCAAGGCAATGGCATTGAGGCAACCCTTATTCAACCCTTTCCTCTCTACCTTTCTGTCTTTTCTCCCCAGAAAGGCTAATACCTGTGTGGGGGAGCATGTGCATGTCCGCATGGTTTTGATAATGAAAATGGTGCAAGAGGAAAGGATTAGATCAGCTTCTCTCAACTTGGTGCCCTCTAAATGTCTTAGAATCCAACTCCCATCAACTGCAGCCAACATGGCCAATGGCCATACTGGCTGAGAATCGTGGGAGTTGTAGTGTGGAGCCAGGGCCCACAGGGTTGAAGTGTTGGGATGTTTTGATTATGTCATCTGCCACCATCCTCAGGCTCCCCTGTTCCCTCTGATCTTAGTTGCAATCCTCTCAGTAGCTTTGGAGAAATGGCTTTTCCCAGCAACAATATATAGTTGTAAGCTATCCCTGTTGTAATGCAAAGTATTTTGGGGTGGCTTGGTCTTGATTAGGCAGTTAAGACCCATTTGCCTTACAAAAGACCTGGTTATGATGGAGATAAAACCTGCCAGAACTGGTTTGTTAATAGGAACCTTTGCTGCCCATGTTGGCAACTGTCCCCTCATACAAGTCCCTGGGAGACCCCCATCACATCCCTTCCAGTGCCATTTGCAGCCGTATTTAGAACACCTACATGTTGGCCACAGCAATGGCAGGACTTTCAGGGCATTTGGCCTGACTGTTGCCTGTGTGTGTGTAGGAAGCGGGGGGTGGGTGGGCGAGGGAGAGACTTTCAGACTTTAAAGGCAGCCCTCAGACCTCCTTGTGAAACTGTAATAAAACTTTTCTTTGTGAATTTGAGAGCATTTAAAAAAAAATGCAAATTGAGTGGGAGATGGAACAGGCCAAGGATGAAAACAAACAAACAAACAAAGCAGAAGTGACATTGAATGGCAATTGCCTGATCCATCCATGCCTACTTTAGTTTAATGTTATATGTAGCTTGGCCCTAAGATTCATAAGCAGCAGTCAGCTTCCAAAATTTCTGCAAAAAAAAAAAAAAAAATGAAAACCCTCTTTAAAAAGCTGTGCCTTAACCAGGTGCTGCAAAGGAAACAGTGATACAGCCAGGTTGGCTTCCCTGGGGGGTTGTTTCTCAACAAAGTTGCCATAGCCAGTACTTTTGACATTGATGGATGGCATACTCATTCAGGAGGTTTTTGTGTAAGAGACAAGGGTCGCTGTCCCAGCTTGAGTTATACTCTGTATGATTAGATGGCTTTCATATATATGTCATATTGCCTATATCAGTCTTCCTCAACCTAGTGCCCTCCAGATGTTTTGGACTACAACTCCCAGCATTTTTGACATTTGGCCATACTGGCTGGAGGATACCAGGTTGGGCAAGGCTTCCCTATATAATGCATTTATCTTTGACCAGAACCACTGCCTTAATCAGATCTTCTTCTTTTTAAGATAAAGCATTCATCAATTTGAAACAACGTCGAAAAAATGTGCTGGACGTTATATCTGGCAAGAAATCCTATCGACTTTCTATGAAAGTGAAAGCATTTCCCACACCAGAGGTTATATGGTACGATTTCACGTACTTCTGCATAAAGAAGCCAGTTATTTGGAAAAATAACATATTTGCTCAGGATTAAATATTTCACCTCCAAGTAAAAAGTTTAATAAAGTTGTCCTGAAATGGATTTGGAATAATTTACTTAAGATACATGTTCTGCTGTTTTAGAATATATATACACAATGGCTATATTTATTTCAGTGCAGTTTTTCTTGTACAGTACAGTACAGGCGTGGAGTTATTGTAGGGGCAGACGTAAATGTGTTTATTCAGGAATACATCCACTAGCATTCAGAATGCTATGCTTGCTGGAATAGCAATAGCAAGGAATCACACTAAATAAAGATTCAACCTAAGGGTTAATTTGTTCTTGATGTTTTTAAAGCGGTTAGTAGGTGCAATGGCAGGAGTCACTCAGGATGCAGAGCTAATTAACAGCTCTTATGCATCAGAGAGCCTTGGATGCAAACCGGGTCATAAGGAATGGGGAATGTTGCCTAGCAGCCAGGTGGAGCCAAATAAGTTTGCTTTTAGCCTTTTAGACTCACTTCCATGTTATGTTTATATATTTCATTTCTATGTTTAAAATCCTCTTGAGGTGATAAGTGGAATATTGCTGGAAGATTTCTAAAGAGGAGGCAGACATGGCAAAGAATGTATTGAAATAGTGCCCATGTCTTTTCTGAGGGAGACATATATTAATGCAAGGTTTTTGAATGGAGGAAAAATGCTCAAATTTCAAGGCAGCCGCCTTAGCTACTATTTTTAGAATGCTTATAGGGAGCCATTATTTGGCTAAACTGGAGGGAGTCAGGGGTTGGGGCTTGTGGATTTCATAAGAATGTAAGAGCCCTGCTTATTCAGACTAAAAGCTTATTAGTTTTACACAGTGGCCAACCAGGTGCCCAATGCCCATGGGAATCCCACACACAGGACACGAGGGCAATAGCCCTCTCCTGCTGTTGGTCCCCCAGCAAATGTTATTCAGATTCATACTGCTTCTGCTCCTGGAGATAGTTTATAGCCATCACGACTAATAGGCATTGACAGCCTTATCCTTCACAAATTTGTTTAATTCTCTTTTAATGAGAACATAAGAGGTATTTCATAAGAGAAGTTTCATTAAGGGCCCTCTTATGTTTCTCATTGTAATCTGAACAGGAATTTATAAATGTAACATGGAAAGCATCCTTGAAGGTTCAGATCCTAACTTCTGCCATTGATATTTTAATTGCAGGGCAATTTTTCTTCATAATAAAAAGTGAAAACTTTAAAGGGTATGTGTTATCCTGCATCCTTGAGAGTGGAATCATTGTCTGGCATCTAATTTTTCAGGTGCTCTATAAACAAGGAGAGGAGGAGGAGGAATTATTCTTGGAGTCTTTTGTTCTGAGAAAAGACTCAATAACATGTCCCAAAGGCAGCATCCTAGATGTTATCAGTTCTTCCTCCCTCTTTCTCACAGCCTGTGCATATGGGAATTGGCCCACTTTCATGTTATGAATGCCCATAACAAATTTCTTCAGCATGCTATCCTATACATGGTTTGGGAGTGTCCATACTTCTTCCACATGGCTCTAATGGCTATGAGGATGTTGTTGATTTTTGGCTGCTCAGTACAGAAACTGAAGCTTCTCCTATTCCTCTAGTACAGTTGTCACGCAAGAAATAATTACTATAATTTAAATAGAAACACAATACAACATAGTGAGGAAGACAATTAGCAGGAGACCCATGGGCCTGTTGAATTTGCTGCCCAGGTGCTACCTGTTGATGAGAACTGTCAAGGCCCCTGCTGCTCTCCCATCTGATGGTGTTTTATCTTTAAATTGGACTTTGACAGGACAACCCTTCAAATAGAGGACACCTTGTGACCTAAGATGTCCTCTGACAGCCCTTCAAATAGAGGACTATCTTCTATAAAGCAGGAGACATGGCCACCCTAGGTGTCTGTGTCGCATTTTCTTTTGAAGGAGCCTACACTCTTGCTGATTTTGCTGGGTTGCATGACTTCTATCTGCCTACACTTCCTCTTTCCTACTTCTCAGCTGATCAGCAATTCCTCTGCATCACTGTGGTGAAATACATTCAGCTACATTCAGAGTTCTTGGTTCAGTCTTGATCCACATCCCCAGGATGTGGGGAATGGATTTGCCAGTGCTTGTGGGGAGTGGGGGGTTGAACCTATCACAAAAATTGTTGTGATTTTCTTTTAATTGTACCAAGTACTAAAGGCAAAACTAGATATTATATTAAATGCATCATTCCTTTTGTTTATTTCTCTCACCCATCGAAATAGTGGGGAGCCCTGATCCAGATTGGGACCTTGCCATTGGAGGCAGGGAGTTCATCCTTCCACCACCACCATGTTGGTTTTCTGCCAAAAATCACTCCCTGAAACTACTGTTTACTTACATGTGTGCCAGTGGCTGTGATGGCACCTTTGAGGGCAGTGGAAAAATGGCACAGAGGGGAAGGATTATGCCCACTCCCCTGCCCCCAAATCCCAATCAGGATAGAGTCCCCCATGGCTGCTATTTCTATGGGAGAATGGGAAGGTCCAGACAGGTGATGACATGTTCAATGTCACGTCTAGTTTAGCACTAAGAGATGGCATATTTGTTTTTCACTGAGCCATTGTTCCTAGACTTGTTTGATACAACTTCTATACTTGCAAGTAGCAGAGATTTGCTTGGCTCAAGTACGTGATACTAAGAAGTCTTTCAAGGAGCTTTTTGCATCACTTTCATATGAAACAATGTTATCAAGGTTGATCTCATTTTTGTCTTTGTTTTTGTTTAAATAATTGTAAATGGCAGTGGCTATGACCGAATTCATGGCTTTTCAACAAAGGCTGTGTTACAAGACTGATTAGAAAACCATTCATTACATGCACGTGCAGTGTTAGTTCACAATACTTGTAGCCAGATTTAATTTGTGCTCCAAACCTTTGCTTTCAACCTTTTACATATGCAGATCTAAATGGAAAATAGAGGTGGAGGGGGTGGGTTGGGGAGAACTAAATTGACATTAGCTATCATTTTGTTCATTTCTAAATCTGAACTGGCTGTGATGTTACATTACCAGCCAGCATACTCTGAAGATACTTTACTTGACCATTAAACTATTTTTTATTTTTATCTTTTTTAGCATGGCTTCACACATCACAAATTAGCAGTTATATGGCATCTACATGGTGTGCTTTGTAGGATGGGAGAACCAGGGTTGCTCAAGCTTGCTGAAATTCTCCAAACTTCACTTCAAAGCTTGGTTCAGCTCACTGCCGTTCTTGTTTGTGACCTGTTTTTCAGTTCGTTTGAACAGGAAAGTGCATGTTTTGAATGGGAAAAGTATGCATTTTTCAAAAGTGCACGTTTTTCTTCCATTGACTAAAGTGTTTTTTTTAATGCGCACTTCAGAAATGCACACGTAAAAAAATTTAAAGTGTGCATTTCTAAAAGTGTGCATTTCTAAAGGTGTGCATTTTTTAAAAGTAGATATTTTTAAAAACTGTACATGTGTTGAATGCAAATGCAAGTTTGGGAATTTGTGAACACTTTTGGAGAACATGAGGCCCTATTCATGTTCACATTCAGGGTTATGAATGGGGCATTTTCAAGTGATTTCCAAACTTCTTGTGCATCCCTAAGTGCTTTTTTGTGTACCCTGAAATTGAGGGGTGCAGAACCTCGGGCCTCGTGGCCCAATTTGGCCTACCTGGGATTTCAATCCAGGGCAAGTCCCTTCCATAACCCCCACTGCTTTTTCTCATTCAGAAGTGGTAGTTTGGGGTAGTTTCCAGTAGTGCTAGCAAGTGCTAATTTCCCATTGAAATAGTGATTGTTCCTACTAGCACAGCAGCAATATTGGATACTGACCACTGATACTTGGCTCAACAATACTACAAGCGAGAAGGATCTTGGAATTGTTGTAGCTCACAAGCTGAATATGAGCCAACAATGTGATGTGGCTGCAAAAAAGGCAAATGCTATTTTGGGCTGCATTAATAGAAGTATAGCTTCCAAATCCTGGGAAGTACTAGTTCCCCTCTGCACAGCACTGGTTAGGCCTCATCTGGAGTACTGTGTCCAGTTCTGGGAGCCACACTTTATGAAGGATGCAGACAAACTAGAGTGGGTTCAAAGGAGGGCAACGAAGATGATCAGGGGACTGGAAATAAAGCCCTATGAGGAAAGACTGAAAGAACTGGGCATGTTTAGCCTTGAGAAGAGAAAACTGAGGAGAGACATGATAGTGCTCTTCAAATACTTGAAAGGTTGTCACAGAGAGGAAGGCTAGGATTTCTTCTTGATCATCCCAGGGTGCAGGACACGGAATAATGGGCTGAAGTTACAGGAAGCCAGATTCCAGCTGAACATCAGGAAAAACTTCCTGACTGTTAGAGCAATACGACAATGGAACCAATTACCTAGGGAGGTGGTGGGCTCTCCCACACTGGAGGCATTCAAGACGAGGCTGGACAGCCATCTGTCAGGGATGCTCTGACTTGGATTCCTGCATTGAGCGGAGGGTTGGACTCAATGGCCTTGTAGGCCCCTTCCAGCCCTACTATTCTATGATTCTATGATTCTGTGAATGCAATAACTTGACACCACACATTTCTTTTATCAAATGTTACTGGAGAGATGAACAAGGAGAATGTGTATCATTAGCAGCCATTCATTCCCAATAACATGTAGACATGCCCTCATGCGACAGATTTTGAACACAATGAAAGGCCAGCAAAATGTCAGTTAGTTTATTATATATATTTTAGCCTTGGAGAACGATTTGCTCCATTTCTAGATGCCTTTGACTGACATATTCTGTGGCATATAGATAGATAAATAGTGGCCCTGTAAACAATTATGAATTCTGGTTTTATCTTTTAACAGGTTAAAAGATGGGTTACCTGCTGCTGAAATGTGTGCCCGGTATAAAATTAAAGGTTATTCACTCATCATAAAACATGTTGCTGAAGAAGACGCAGGAAATTACACTATATTGTTGAGCACCCAGAAATGGAACCTGCAGAAAAACTTAACAGTCATGCTCAGAATAAATGGTGAGTTAGCAGTCTCATTGGCATTCATGATTTAGGCTGCAGTCCAACATACCTTAACTGGAAGCAAGTCCTATTGAACTTAATGGGACTTACTTCTAAGTAGATATGCATAGGGTTGCACTGCCAGGGATTGTATTTTTCGATGGAGGAATTGCTTTAGTTTGGCAAAGGCCTCAATTCCTAACAGGATCTTTGTTATTTAACTTTGGAGACAGTGGCTTAGATCCAGAGTTAGTCATGCTTAGACCCATTGAATCAATGGGGTGCTGGTTAGTCATGACCAACTTGTCCCATTGATTGAAATGGGCCTGCTCTAAACATGACTAAGTCTGGATTCAAGTCAAGAAGGTTCAAATTGTTTCGAAAACTTGAATTTCTATTGTGTTCTTGTTTTTATAGTGAAACCTCAGATTTATGAAAAAGTTTCATCCATTCCCGGTCCTAATCTCCATCAACTGGGAAGTAAACAAATTCTAACTTGCATTGTTTATGGTATTCCTAAACCTACAATTAAGTGGACCTGGCACCCCTGTCAACAGAATCATTCCACGACAAGGTAGATAATTTTAGTTATTTGTTTCCAGTCCCCTATCTCTAACCTCCAATGCCAGCCTCTCTCAACCCAGCACCCTCCAAATGTGTTAGTCTGCAACTTCCATCATTCCCAGCCAGCATGGCCACAGTGCAACACATCTGGAGGGCACTGGGTTGGCTGTCCTATGCTGTCATTTTTTTAAGGTCTCCTTAAGATTTGTAACTCAAGCTATAGAATCTGTGATTGTTGAAAAGATTGTTGAAATTCACTACCACAACATGTAGTGATTGCCATCAATTTGAATGGCTTTAAGAGGGGGTTAGGTACAGTCCTGGAGAAGAAGGGTATTAATGGCTATTAGTCCTGATGGCTATGTGCTACCTCCAGTATCAGAGGCAGTATGCCTATGTACACCAGTTGCTGGGGAACATGGGTGAGAGGGTGCTGTTGCACTTATGTCCTGCTTGTGGGTTCCCATTTGACCGCTGGTTGGCCACTGTGTGAACAGAATGCTGGACTAAATGGAACCTTGGTCTGATCCAGCATGGTCTTTTTACGTTCTTATGATATCAATAATGCTTCAGACACATTAATGGTGTTTGTACTATGTTTGTGTGTAGAGCTTTCTCCTGTTAGTGAAAGGAGTAGCTCTGGTGACCTGAGGCCCTGGAGGTTGGCTTCACCCCATGAGCAGTCCACGTGAAGATGTTGCTGAGAAAGAATGTTCCTAGGCTCCAACTACCCACCTGGAATTGCAGAGGGCTAGATAGGGTTTCCACAACACATTTAGAACAGGGGTGTTGAACCTCTCTAAGGGCCAAATGCCTTTTCAGAGAAGCTCTCGTGGCTGCATTCCAGTGGTGGGTGTGGGCAAAGGCAAACGGGGGGGGGGTCAAAGGCAAAAGGGGGGGCCAAAATATAACCACCACCCCCAGCATATTTTAGCTTAAAGCTCTCATAGTCAGTAACTAAGCCTTAGAAGGGGAGGGGGTTAAAAAGGTAGGAAAGCACCAAATAGGCAAATGATAGGCATTCAGGGGAAAGGGAGTGGGGCCAGGGGGATGGGGGATGGCCACCCCAGGAACCCTGGGAAGCTGAATTGGGACATGAGGCATACTTGATTTCACCATGAGTCTGAGGTTCTGCACCCCGATTTAGAGGAGAAGCTCTGCATCAGATAAGGCTAGCTTAATTTAATTCCCCCCTTTTCACATCCTTTAGTATTTAATAAAGTTATGGTTTACTCTAAATCTATACAAAGCAACCCCTATAATCCTCTTAAAGTGGGTGTGCCACATATGCCTAGAAACCCCCCCCCCCCAAAAAGAGGGCAGAAGAAAGATACACACACTGATTCCACCCTAAGCATAGAGAACTATGGCTTTAAAAAAACACACTAAAAACAAATTTTTAGTTCCTGCATTGACCACTGCACTGAGCATTGAGCAAGATTCCTGCATTGAGCAGGGGATCGGACTCACTGGTCTTGTAGGCCCCTTCCAACCCTGCTATTCTATGATTCTATGATTCTATGATTCTAAACCAGCAACCCCACAACCCTTCCCTCATATCCCAGATTTCCACAGAGACCCAGGGCTGAGCATCAATGCTGCCCTCATGCTGCTAAGGAACCCAGGCAACAGAAAGCAGCACTCAGGGGAAGTGTGTGGCTGTTCAGCTAAAGAGAAGCAAGGGGTCTGGGGCTTCTTTCCCTTCCATCTGAGGTCTAAAGTGGGCGGGGGAACGGCCTCAGAGGGATGCATGCCTTCAGGTGTGCCTTCTCCAAGCCCAATGTCTCTCTCTCTCTCTCTCTCTCTCTCTCTCCTTCAGTTGCACAGGGGAACATAGGAAGCTGCTTATACCAGATCAGACCATTGGTCCATCTAGCTCAGTACTGTCAATACTGACTGGCAGCAGCTCTCCAGGGTTTCTGGCAGGATTCCTTCTCAGCCCTAGCTGGAGACGCCAGGGATTGAACGTGGGACCTTTGGCATGCAGATCATATGCTCTACCATGGATCTATGGTCCTTTCTCTTGATGGGATGGAGTAAGGGTGGGAAGAAGATGTGTTGGGGATGAGGGATGAAAGAAAGAGGATTGAGTAAAAGACAGAAGAAGCCCAACTCAAATGATTCTATGAACTGGGAGGGGGCTGCCCCTTCACAGTTTAGAAGAGCTCAAGGAAGTTATGACCACAGACAATTGTGTTTTCTCCAAGCCAAATCTCCACACCCAGCCTGACCCCCATCCCAAATTTGCTTCAGAAGTTAATGGAGAGAGGCAACATTTTACCTGCTTTATTGTGTGAGCTGCCCTGATACCATCATGGTGTTTGAGCACCTTGAATCTGGGAGGTAAACATATTCTGCCATGTTCATCCTCTGAGCCAAAGACATACCCCTGTGATGGCTTCAGGACCAAAGGCCAGGAACACTCTCATTGCCCCCCAAAACTATCATGGGGATTGGACAGCTGTCAGTCTAGCCCAGGGGTCCTCAACCTTTTTTGGGCTGGTGGGCGCATTTAGTATTTTGAGAGTGACATGGGTGCTACTGCGAAATAGCTGTGTCACGGGGGGCAGGGTGTCCATTCACAAAATGGCTGCCAAGATGGGTGCAGCCAGTCACAAAGCACTCATATCACAGCCTCTGAGCCCATGTGGGGCCCAAAGGCATTTTAGGGAAAGGAAATAATTATGGCAGGTGGCTGCAAGTCAGGTGCTTCACTTTGCAACTGCCCCAAACCCCAACTTCTTTAAAAAATGGGAAGGATGGGGGACCTTGGCAGGCACCAAGGGAAGTATCAGTGGGCACATTGCTGCCTATGGGCTCCACATTGGAGACCCCAGTTCTAGCCTCTTTGCTCAAATTGGACACTTCCCATCTCAAACAGAGGGGTGGCTGGCTGGCTGGCTGAACTTAGAGCTGGCTTTTTTGAGGCAGAAAGCACGGGGGAGGGGGGAGGAAGGGCAAAAGGAGGAAAGATTTCTTCCCTTTTGCTGCCCTTCTCCTCCCTCTCTGCAACATTTTGTTGCAGGAATCCACTTGTCTACTGAGAGAGCAATTCGAGTTTACACTGAAGGCTATGTTCCCCAAGGCACTTACTGTATTTTCATGTTGTCACAACATCTGTCTGCTCGTTCTGAAATAACAAAGGTGTGGACTTCTGAAGAAATGTTTTAAAGAGCCTTCTGTTTCCTAACTCTTGACACTACACACCCTGCTGAATGTGGATTCTCCAGAAAACTGACAGTGTCAGCCTTCTCTGTCTGTAATGTGAACAGCCAGCGAGTGCTGATTCATTGATCTAATACAAGGTCTGAATAGTGAATACTTTGCACAGACTCTTCCTTGTTCTGTTCTTAGAAAACTTGTCAGACCTCCAAAATTTATATGAGAAGAACTACACACACACACACACACACACACACACGTAGCATAGCAATTGCTTCCAGATGAATAACAAACTTGGTATGTAAAAGATTCCCATATTGATTGGCAGTAACATGAGGAGGGTCTTCATGCCACTGGGTGATGTCAGTGCTGGTGTGGAGATTTTTCCATGTGTAAGAATCAGTCTGTGTGGTGAATCGCTTATGTTAAGTTATAACAGCCTCACAGAGGTCCTTCCACATGGGGAAAAACAATTCTTTGGCAGAAATCTCATTGCTCCCATAATGCAGCACCCACACTGCAGCCCAGAATAAGAGTGCCATTGGTGTCAGGAGCGCCCCTGCTCCCTTCTGAAATCCTCAAGTAGCCAGAATCAACACGCAGACAAAAGCGCTCTTTTCCAAGGCTTTATTTCCATTCAACCTAATGATGCTTACAGATGCTAATTGCCTGAGAACTAAGTGGAAAACTCAAAGGAGCAGCCTACCAGGGATTCTAAGCGTTAGGGAGACCAGTTGGTCTCCATTTGGAGAAAAGTGCAGCAAGTATCTGAACTTAAGGAGTAGGAGGGGAGACTCCCCCCCTTTCCCGTGGGGCATCGGGGCACAGCTGTTGTCATCGCGCCAAGCAGGCTGAGCGCCTCCTCTCGGAGCCTGCAACCTCTCGCTTGTCTCTGCACCTGCACCTCACGTCTAGAAGCTCGAGATGTCCCTCCCTCTCCATGCCAGGGTCACTGTCGCTCCCAGGAATGTGAGAAGGGGGGGGCTCTCCCTCCAGCTGAGCCTCTGAAAAACGAGCGGGTTCCTCTCCCACAGATTGTGTCTCTTCCTCAGAATCAGAGCTGCTTTGGGACTCTATGGGCTCAGATCCAACCCTGACAATTGGTTTATCCATACATACTAAGCCTGAACCAGTTTTGTACTGTGTGAAAGTGTCCACACACCATTCCCTCTATTACTGATGTTCAGAGGTGAGTGCCGTTGCTTACATAGCCAGAACTGCACCATCCACACTCAAGAGGGTAATATCAGCAGGCTTGGGGAACCCCAAGGTTTGCAGAATTCCAAAATAAAACTTAAGAAAGAAAATCTCCAACCGGGGGTGGGGGAGCGCAAAGCAGCCCAATGGCAACTGTGTGTAAATGTGCATAAAACAGAGTTTTTGCTTACAGCTTTTCATGAACCCAAACAATTTTTGGTCCGCCGACCTAAGGGAATTTTCACAAGCGATGCTGAGTACACTTTTGAGTCTAGAACATGTCATTTGTGAACATTGTTTCTGTGACACAGGAAGTACTAGAGAACCATTTTAAAATTTGAATATATACTCTGACAATGTAGTTTTTTCATTTGATTTACAGATGAAGGAAATTAAAAAAAAACCCATTAAAATGTTACTTATGAAAATTGTTTAAGCAAAGCTGTTCCTTCACCCCCAACATCCATTTTTGATAGGCGAGGTCTCTCCAGCTATCCAGAGAGACTGTCGTCTTAAAAAGGAATAATAAGCAAGCAGGGCTGGCCCAAAACATTTTGCTGCCTGAAGGAGAACAGCAAATAACACCGCTTCCTCCCTCCCCACCCCCAGTCAAAGTTTATAGTATCCAAAACTGTCCACGTTATTCTGGACCCTGAGGAAGACTGTTACACAACATCACTCCCTGGGAGGAAAACTACAATAAAAAATAAATTAAATAACTAAATCTGGTGCCCTTTCATAACGCTGCAAAATCAGCTGCGTGAGACAGTCGCCTCACCCTGCCTAATGGTAGGGCTGGCCCTGATAATAAGGAAAAAGGAGTTATTTTCTGTAGCTCATTAACCCAGATCATCCAGTCTATTTCTCGGTTTTGTTGAAAATACAAGGAAAGTTGTGTGGGTCAATTCCATGTTTATACAGCAGTCCAGAATATTTACTCATGTGACTCTATGAGCAAAATTAACTGGAAAGTTGCCCCCTCCCTTGATATGAACAGCAGCTGTGTCCAATAGTGCATTTGAACAGATCTCATTAATTTCAGCGGGGCTCGCCCAGGAGAAATTCCTGATTTAGCCCTTCATCAGTTAAAAATGCAAAGCATCAAGAGTTTTAGCACTGTTTGCACTAAATGGCCAAATTCCCACCAACTTCAATATGAACTGAGTTTGATGCTCTGAATAGAATCACCTGGTCTAATTGCACATCCTCACTGTTAATGTTAGTGTAATATTAAATAAAAGACTGAATGGCAGAATCATTAGCATCTGCTTGGGTAGCTTGGAATACTAATGAGGCATGCAAAATTAACAAGTAAAGAACAAGTGTTAATTGTGTGTGTGTTTAAAAATGTACTGACCTGCCCAGATTTTAATTGTGTGTGTCTGCAAACTTGAAGGGTCATTAGTGTGTGCGCATTTACTGTTTTCTCTTTCACCATGCCAATCCTGTCTTTCTGTGTAGGAAAGGAGGTGGGTTATTGTGGGATGAACTAAGTACAGATATCACCAATAGGGTGGTGGTTCAAGACCTTGGTTTTGTGCAAGAGTAGACCATGGGAAAATCTTGCCCATTGAGAATTTGGACCTTTATATGAAGTAATGCTAAACTGGTCCTGTCAGCTCCTCAAAATCCAGCATGCTTGCTGGTTTAAGCCATTTGACATCCTTATTGTAGTCAGGACCCGCTGGTGTCCTGCCATCATCTAGGGTGGCCACTTATGCATTGACAAAAAAGAGAAATTGCAGCAACAAAATAGAAGATGAAAGAGGGCATCACTTTGTATATGCAAATGTATAGGTATAGGTGCAAATTAAGAAATAATAACTATAGTTTAAATAGAAATACAAGACATCTCACCACAGTGGAGAAGACTGACCAGGTGACCTGAGTGCCTGCTCAGTCTGCTGTCCAGGTGCTAAGTGTTGATGGGCAACTTCACACCTGTGATGTCTCCCTCCTTATACTTCTTTGACTTTAAACCAAATTTGGACTGAACAGCATTTCTAATAGGGGACACCTTCAAATAGAGGACTGCTTTCTGCCAGCTCTCCAAAATAGAGGACTGTCCCCTGTAAAGTAGGGGACCTGGCCATCCTACCATTAGCTGTATCAGCCATCTTTTTCAGTGTGCTTCCTGTTAACTGTCCTTCACTTTCACTGACATTTAGGAATAAGGTGTGGTGGGATCAGTGGCAATGCTTGATCATGCTTGTTTGTTTCTTTCATTTGTGATCTACCCTTCCCCCAAAGAGCTTTGGGCATAAACTAGGGCTAAAAAGTATACTGTTTTCAACCCTGTGAGATGGGCTAGGTCAGCCATACCCATTGGCCATGCTGGATGGGGATGATGGGAGCTGGCTGGGAAAGGCTGGGCTAGGCCAAAGGATAGCTACTTGCCCAAAGCTGCCACCTAGTAAGTTTAATGCGTGAGATAGAACTTGAGCTTCGGTCTCCTCTGTCCATGCCAGCTAGTCTATCCGTTATCCCACACTGGCTGTATGAATTGCACTGTTGCTGTGGTGTTGCATTATCATTTGTATGTCCATCCATATTCTCTGGAGTTCTTTGCATTATGGGGATTTGGAACTTGGCACGCATACAACAATATATGCCAGGGGTGGTGAACCTCTTTCAGCTCGAGGGCCAAATTCCATTTTGGAGACGATCTCAGGGGTCATATTTTGGTGGTGGGTGAGGCTGAAGGCAAAGGGAGTTGGCCATAAGGCAAAAAGGATGGGACCAAAAATGCAAAAGAAATACCAGCATATTTTAGCTCAGAGCGCTTACTGCTAGTAACTAAGGAGAGGCATTTCAACTTTTAGAATGGGAAAAAACTGCACAAAAGCCAGAAAACCACCAAATGATTGGTGGTTGGGGGGATAGGGGTGGGGCCAAGGGAACCTCAGATGGTCAGTTTGGGACCCCAGGCAGGCAAGATTTGGACCCTGGCCTGAGGTTCTGCACCCCTGCAATATGCACTATGCAGAATGTGGTCATGTCAATGTCAATAAAATTTTACTGTGTATATTCCATAGGGATGTGGCGGGCACCTGACTGGGTCTGTTGGACTCCCCCCTGCTCATCCCTCACCCTTGGTGAGCCCCCCCCCCCCGAGCCACACAAGCAGCTGGGACTTACTGGACCCATCTGCTCATGCCCATTAGCCGACCATCCTACATGCAAGCTGCCATTTTTACAGAAGATGATGGCTCTAGATTTTCATATATCTAATTTTGCGTACAACAGCAGCTGTAAAGGGCCATTTTTGCTCTTTTTGTTTATCCGATGTTGCAGAAATGGCCCTTTACAGCTGCCATTCATTAGATACATGAAAATCTAGAGACTCCATCTTCCTTACAAATGGCTCGTATGGAGCTGCTGGGCACAAACAGATGGGTTCAGTAAGTCCCAGCCACTTGCATGGCTTGGCGGGCGGGGGCAGGGGCTCACTGAGCTGGGTTCAGGGGGGGTTAGCGGTGGGGAGTCCAACAGACTCCTGGACCTAGTCAGGTGCTTGCCACATCCCTATGAAATATAGAAAGTACAATTTTATTGATGTTGACATGACCACATTCTACATAATACATACAGCAGGGGTGCAGAACCTCAGGGCCACGGTACAAATCTTGTCTGTCTGGGGTCCCAATCTGACCATCTGGAGTTCCCTTGGCCCCACCCCTTTCACCCAACCACCAATCATTTGTGTTTTGTGCAGTTTTTCCCCATTCTAGATGGGTTTTAGCACATAGCGTTGTATACATGCCAAGTTACAAAACCCTCCAGGGGAGTGGCAATGGTGGCTCCTTGAGCACCCACTGAGCGCAGACTTGGGTGAGTCCATCACTCCCCAATATTCCATGCCACATCTTTACTTATATCCTTGTGGCCCATATCTGACTTGTGCTAGAATTGTATGGTGCAGCTCTTGTACTCGCTGTAACATACATGTGATGGCTTTTTTGTTTCATGTGATGTACCACAGAATTTGACTATAAGGCTACTTGGAAATAGGTTTCATTGAAATAAATGGGACTTGTTTCCAGGTGAATGAGTTTTGGATCAAGGTGATACAGTCTTTATATCACTTTTGTGGTGGAAACGAGGTCATTTAATTGGGCATATATGTAAGACAAATGTAAGCTCTTTTATACCACATCAAACTATCATGTAAAGCAGGGGTGTCGAACCTTTTCAGCCTGAGGGCCCAGTTCAGTTTTGAAGAAGCTCTCGGGGGCCACATTCCAGTGGTGGGTGTGGCCAAAGGCAAAAGTGTGAAGGCCAAAGGCTAAACGGGTGATGCTAAAATACCCCAAATACCAGCATATTTTAGCTTAGTCTTCTTACTGCCAGTAACTAAGGCTTAGGAGAAGCATTTCAACCTTTTAGAATGAGGGGGGAAAACTCTGAGCAACAGCCAGGAAACTACCAACTGATCAGCAGTCGAGGGGACCAGGGTAAGGGGATGTGGCCCTCTGGGGAATATACACTTCGGATATATCTGAAAAAGGTGCATATATGTTTGTGAAGGTGGGACAAAGTCTAGAATATATATATACATATGTGCAAAGAAAACAGAGCAGAGGGTATTTCCAAGTAGCGCCAGAAAGAGTGAAGCGGCTGGGCCAAAGCTGTGGATATGTCTGGTGGTGAAAACAAAATCCGATGCTGTAAAGAACAATATTGTTTAGGAACCTGGAATGTCAGATCAATGAATCAAGCTAAGCTGGAGGTGGTTACATGAGATGGCAAGATTGAACATCGACATCTTGGGAATCAGCGAACTAAAATGGACAAGCATGGGCGAATTTAATTCAGATGACCATCATATCTACTACTGTGGGCAAGAATCCCTTAGAAGAAATGGAGTAGCATTCATAGTCAATAAAAGGGTGGGAAAAGCAGTACTGGGATACAATCTCAAAAATAATAGAATGATCTCAGTATGAATCCAAGGCAAACCATTCAACATCACAGTAATTCAAGTCTATGCCCCAACCGCTGAGGCCAAAGAAGCTGAGGTTGATCGGTTCTATGAAGACCTACAACACCTTCTAGAACTAACACCACAAAAAGATGTCCTTTTCATCATAGGGGATTGGAATGCTAAAGCAGGAAGTCAAGAAATCACCAGGATAACCGATAAGCATGGCCTTGGTGTACAAAATGAAGCAGGACAAAGGCTAATAGAGTTTTGCCAAGAGAACATGCTGATCATAGCAAACACTCTTTTCCAACAGCACAAGAGATGACTCTACACATGGACATCACCAGATGGTCAATATCGCAATCAGATTTATTATGTACTTTGCAACCAAAGATGGAGAAGCTCTATACAGTCAGTAAAAACAAGACCTGGAGCTGACTGTGGCTCAGATCATGAGCTGCTTCTTGCAAAATTTCGGCTTAAATTGAGGAACGTAGGGAAAACCACTAAACCATTCAGGTATGACCTACATCATATCCCTTATGAATATACAGTGGAGGTGACGAATAGATGTAAGGGATTAGACCTGATAGAGTGCCTGAGGAACTATGGACGGAGGTCCGTAACATTGTTCAGGAGGCAGCAACGAAATCCATCCCAAAGAAAAAGGAATGCAAGAAAGCAAAGTGGCTGTCTGAGGAGGCTTTACAAGTAGCTGAGGAAAGAAGGGAAGTGAAAAGCAAGGGAGAAAGGGGAAGATATATCCAACTGAATGCAGAGTTCCAGAGAATAGCAAGGAGAGACAAGAAGGCCTTCTTAAATGAACAATGCAAAGAAATCGAGGAAAACAACAGAATGGGAAAGACTAGAGATCTTTTCAAGAAAATTGGAGATCTCAAGGGAACATTTTGTGCAAAGACGGGCATGATAAAGGACAAAGAAGGCAGGGACCTAACAGAAGCAGATGGGATTAAGAAGAGGTGGAAACAATACAGAGAAGAACTATACAGGAAAGAGCTTAATGTCCCTGATAGCCACAATAGTGTTGGATAGGGATGGCGGAGAATTTCTCCACGAATCTCCGGGAGGCCAAATGCCAACGCATTCGGACCCCCGAAATTAGTGGAGAAACGGTCCGCCACCCCCCTGCCACCCCCCGGGATGGGACTTACTTTTCCCGAATGTCCCTGGCGCTGGCGGCTCCCGACGGCGGTTCGGCGGCGGACGGTCTTCCGACCGGCTGCCACTGCCGCCATTTCCCAGTAAAAAAAAAAAAAAAAACCTCAAGCAAACATGATAGGCTACATAAAGATTTACGTAGCCTATCATGGCTAAATTTTCAAAAAACACTGTGATAGGCTATGTAAATCCTTACGTAGCCTATCACGGCTGACTTTGGGGGGAAAAAAAAAAGCGCGTATGCAAATGGCGGCGCCCATGGGCGCCGCCATTTGCGTTCCTTACTTGGGCATGTGTAGTCTACGTAAACATTTACGTAGACTACAGTGAAAATAAGGGCAACGCAAATAGCGTTGCCCTTATTTTCGCCGTAGTCTACGTTAGGGATGGGGGAGAATTTCTCCCCGAAACGTCGGGGGGCCGAGCGCCAACGCATTCGGTCCTCCGAAGGTTGTTCGGGGAGAACTTCTCTGCCCCCCCCGCCCCCCCCGGGATGGGACTTACCTTTCACAAATGTCCCTCCCGGCGGCGGGTCCCGGCGGCGGTTTGGCAGGTCTTCGTCAGGGGCGGGGGAGGCAGCCGGTCTTTTGACCGGCTGCCACCGCTGCCATTACAAGCAAAGTAAAAAACAAACAAACGCCCCTTTGATAGGCTACGTAACGATTAACGTAGCCTATCACGGCTAGATTTGCAAAATCAGCCGTGATAGGCTACGTTAATCGTCACGTAGCCTATCACGGGTGACTTTAAAAAAAAAAAAGCACGTACGGCTAATGGCAGCCCCCATAGGGAGCCGCCATTCACGTTCCTTATTTGGTCCCTGTAGTCTACGTAAAGATTTACGTAGAATACGGCGAAAATAAGGACAACGCAAATAGCATTGCCCTTATTTTCGCCATAGTCTACGTAAATCTTTACATAGACTACAGGGACCAAATAAGGAACGCGAATGGCGGCTCCCTATGGGGGCCGCCATTTGCGTAAGCGCTTTTTTTTTTTTTAAGTCACCCGTGATAGGCTACATGACAATTAATGTAGCCTATCACGGCTGACTTTGCAGATCTAGCCGTGATAGGCTACGTAAATCGTCACGTAGCCTATCATGGGGGCGTTGGTTTTTTTTTAACTTTTTATTTCGCGGCCGAGCGAGGCGAGGCGCCTCCTCCCCGGCCTGAATTTCGGCCGGGCGAGGCAGGAAGCCTCCCCCCCGGCCTGAATTTCAGCTGGGCGAGGAGGGAAGCCTCCCCCCCGGCCTGAACTTCGGGGGGAGCAGCGAAGCGCCTCCCCCCCACCGCGAAGCAAGCTGCGAGACTAGGTAAGTGACTTTCATGCACCCCTAGTCTACGTAAATGTTTACGTAGACTACACGTCCCAAATAAGGAACGCAAATGGCGGTGCCCATTGGCGCGCCATTTGCGTACGCGCTTCTTTTTTTTTTTCAGAAGTCAGCCATGATAGGCTACGTAAGGATTTACGTAGCCTATCATGGCTGACTGCAGGGACGCAAACGGCAGCAGCTACGGCCGCCGCCATTTGCGTCCCGGCCGGCAAGGAGGATTCGTGGCCGGAGGGACGGGGCGCCTCCCCCCTTGCCAGAATTTTGGCCGGAGGGACGGGGCGCCTCCCCCCCGGCCAGAATTTCAGCGGGGAGGGATGGGGTGCCTCCCCCCCTGCCAAGAATTTCGGGGGGAGGAACAGAGCGCCTCCACCCCACTACGAAGCAAGCTACGGGACCAGGTAAGGGGCTATCATCCATCCCTAGTGTTGGATAACATTTCCAAGTTCAGTTCAGTGGTCACTGAACTTGAGCTGGACATCCTAGAGAGTGAAGTCAAGTGGGCCTTAGGAAGCATTACTAACAACAAAGCTAGCGGTGATGACAGTATTCCAGCTGAGCTATTTAAAATCCTAAAAGATGATGCTGTTAAAGTGCTGCACTCAATATGCCAACACATTTGGAACACTCAACAGTGGCCACAAGACTGGAAAAGGTCAGTTTACATTCCAATACCAAAGAAGGGCAATGCCAAAGAGTGTTCAAACTACCGTAAAATTACGCTCATTTCACGTGCCAGCAAGGTGATGCTCAAAATCCTACAAGCTAGGCTCCAGCAGTATGTGAACCGAGAACTACCGGAAGTACAAGCTGGGTTCCGAAGAGGCAGAGGAACTAGAGACCAGATCGCCAACATTTGCTGGATCATGGAGAAAGCAAGAGAATTCCAGAAAAGGGTCTATTTCTGCTTCATTGACTATGCTAAAGCCTTTGATTGTGTGGATCACAACAAACTGTGGCAAATCCTTAAAGAGATGGGAGTACCAGACCACCTTACCTGTCTCCTGAGAAACCTGTTCGAGGGTCAAGAAGCAACAGTAAGAACCAGACATGGAACAACTGATTGGTTCCAAATTGGTTGGATGAATCACAGGTCGGAATTAAGATTGCTGGGAGAATTATCAACAACCTCCGATATGCAGACGATACCACCCTAACAGCAGAAAGCGAAGAGGATCTAAAGAGCCTCTTGTTGAGGGTGAAAGAGGAGAGTGCAAAAGCTGGTTTGAAACTCAACATTAAAAAAAACTAAGATCATGGCATCTGGCCCCATCACTTCCTGGCATATAGAAGGGGAAGAAATGGAAGCAGTGACAGATTTTATTTTCTTGGGCTCCAAGATCACCACAGACAGTGACTGTAGCCATGAAATTAAAAGATCCTTGCTCCTTGGGAGGAAAGCTATGGCAAACCTAGACAGCATAGTAAGAAGCAGAGACATCACCTTGCCGACAAAGGTCCGCATAATCAAAGCTATGGTTTTCCCAGGAGCAACATATGGCTGTGAGAACTGGACTATAAGGAAGGCTGAGCACCGAAGAATTGATGCTTTCGAACTGTGGTGCTGGAGAAGACTCTTACGAGTCCCCTGCGCTGCAAGGAGGTCAAATCAGTCCATCCTAAAGGAAATCAACCCTGACTGCTCATTGGAAGGACAGATCCTGAAGCTGAAGCTCAAATATTTTGGCCACCTAATGTGAAGAGAAAACTCCCTGGAAAAGACCCTGTTGCTGGGAAAGATTGAAGGCAAAAGGAGAAGGGGACGGCAGAGGATGAGATGGCTAGATAGCATCACCAATGCAATGAATATGGACTTGAGCACACTCCGGGAGAGAGCGCAGGACAGGAAAGCCTGGCGTGCTATGGTCCATGGGGTCACGAAGAGTCTGACACGACTTAATGACTGAACAACAAAAGCAAAGAAAACAACTGTGGAGATCCCACTCCTCACAAGATGAAGAGCTAAAACAATTCAGCAGAAATAGTTTTAGCATTTCTTCAGACTAAACACATGGTAGAGTAAATGAAATGATTGTATGCTGTAGGCTTGTATTTTGTACCTGAATGTAATGCCTCTAACAAAGAGCAATTGCTGTTCTATGAAATTGCTCTCAAGGAGCCCCTGGCTCTCCATGAACAGACTACAAATAGCCTCTTGTTAATAATACTCAACCCAGATAATTGGAACTAATGTAGACCTGTTTGTACATAGTGATGTTAATTTCCAATTGTCTGCTCTTGTCATAATGACACAGTTAATACAGCAGCCATTTATTTCTGACTAATCTGATGTTGATGTTGAAATTTTGTCAAAGGCTTCTTTATGTGTCTTCAATGAACCGAGGTCTTTATTAATCACGTTCTATTGCTGTGTGGTTTAATGTTGCTTTAAATCATCATCATCGCTTCCCAAATCTAATAAATGATGATGAAGCATAAAACACAAATGTATGCAGTGACAAATTTTGGTAGTGCTTTCCACCTAGTGATGGGTTGATCCAATTTGGATTAAAATTTAGGTAAGATAGTTGTGGGTGAATATTTTCATGGCCTGCTTAAATAGTATGCATATAAGACAAGCTGGGGACATAAAAGAATAAGGTAGTATGATAGACAATGGTCTGGTTTATTTAACTCATGGTTAGTTGCCCTATTCAGGATTTGTCCGGCAGATGATAGAACAAACTGTGGTTTTGTTTTCTCAATCCCTGGGTTGGTTTTTCCCTCCTCCTTTGCCCACTCCCTCCTGTATCCCAACTGCCTTTAAGGCACTGTAGCACTGGCATGAAGAGTGGCTGGGTGTTTTTTTTAACTGCTCTTGCCTGCTGCCTCTATAGCCAGGTGAAACAACCCACAAACAACCCACGGTTCTGGATTTGCACATAATGACAACCCATGGTTTGAACAACCTAGAGTTCACAATCCAACAATGAACTATAGGTTTTCTTTCTGGGTTGTTTGCGGTTAACAGACCATGGTTTGTTAGCATAGCCGTGTTCACACATTTCAACAACCTAGAATTCAGCAACCCATTCCATGGATTAGTTTTATGTGTGAAATAGACATGTTGAACCCATTGTTTCCTATAGGGTATACCCCCATTTCTCTTATCCCACTATCATCTCTGTTCATGCAGATTGTGCAGTATTTTTGATCCAGTATAAAAATCTGTGAACAAAGAACATTAATGGGATAAGTGTGGACACCACAGGTAATAGTACTTCTATCATACCACCAGAAAAAAAATATTGTCTGTCTCTGGCCACATTGAATAGTGGTTAGATGCCTTTTCCAAAGTTCAGCCAGTTTAAAAATTTAGTTGGCTTAACAGGGTCCCTGAGGCTGCAGTCTTATACACACTGCAAGTACTTGCAAGTAAGCCACCATTGAACTCCATGGTACTTACTTCTGAGTAGACATGCATTGGATTTTATTATTTATTTATTGCATTTATATCCCACCTTTTTTCCTCTTGCAAGGAACCTAAGGCAGCTTACATTATCCTCCTCCTCTCCATTTTATCCTCACAACAACAACCCTGTGAGGTAGGTTGGGCTGAGCGTCTGTGACTGGCCCAAAGTCACCCAGTGAGCTTCCATGTCCGAGTGGGGACTAGAACCTGGATCTCCTGGCTCCCAGTCCAACATTCTCACCACTACACCACACTGGCTCCCAATTTTACTTTTAAACTAGACATGTTGAACCTCTCCAGAACCTGTAGAACAGGGGTAGGCAACTTGTGGCCCTCCAGATGTTTTGGCCTACAACACCCATCATCCCTCACCATTGGCTATACTGATGTAGCTTCGTGGAAAAGAGGTCCAGCTATAACCATTATAGCTAAATAGAATCTTCATATTCAGTAGCAGTATACTCTGGGCATTTCTACATGAGGTTTTTATTGTGTGTTCGTGATTGGTCACTCATGGTTTTTTGTGGGTTGTTTACATGACGTCATCAACCTCCAGGGCACGTCCCTTGCTTTCTGACCATTATAGCGGCATTATTCTCAACGGGGAAAGCCTGATAAGAAATCTTATCCTGCTCTGAAGCGTGATAAATTTCCAGTGAATTTCTGGAAACCTGCTATATCACAGCACCATCTAGTGGCTCTATAATGAAACATATAGAATTTGCCCAGAAAGAACATTCCTGGGGGAAAAAACATGTGTAAAGCAGGCGATCTTCATCCTGCAAGGTATCATAGAATCATAGAATAGTAGGGTTGGAAGGGGCCTACAAGGCCATCGAGTCCAACCCCCTGCTCAATGCAGGAATCCAGGTCAGAGCATCCCTGACAGATGGCTGTCCAGCCTTGTCTTGAACACCTCCAGTGTGGGAGAGCCCACCACCTCCCTAGGTAGTTGGTTCCATTGTTGTATTGCTCTAACAATCAGGAAGTTTTTCCTGATGTTCAGCCGGAATCTGGCGTCCTGTAAGTTGAGCCCATTATTCCATGTCCTGCACTCTGGGATGATCGAGAAGAGATCCTGGCCTTCCTCTCTGTAACAACCTTTCAAGTACTTGAAGAGCGCTATCATATCTCCCCTCAGTCTTCTATTCTCAAGGCTAAACATGCCCAATTCTTTCAGTCTCTCCTCATAGGGCTTTGTTTCCAGTCCCCTAAATATGGAAGCAGAAGCCCCGGTAAGGGTGTGGGATTTTAGCCTTGTGTGGAGAAGCTCTCTGAGTGAGTATAAGACTCTAGAGACAAGCAACAGGGGAGATAGAATACTTTTATAGCACGGGGACTTTGGGTCTTATCCAATAAGACAATCCTCAGTGTCTCTACCAGGGGTGTTTCTAGATGAGGTGGATTATCTAGATCTGTTTCAATCTGGCTTCAGGCTGATTACAGGACAGAGACTGCTTTGGTCTCTGGATAATCTATTGAACAATCTATGCTGGGAACTAGGTAGTGCAGAGGCTGACCCTATTGGTTCTGCTGGACCACTCAGCAGCTTTTGATATCATCAACCATGGTATCTTTCTGGTCAGCCTGGCTGGGATGGGACTTGGAAGCACTGTTTTATGGTGGTTCCGATCATCCCTGGAGAAACAATTTCAGGAGATGTACTGGGCAATTCCTATTTGATGCCATGGCTTTATGTTGTCCCTCAGGGTTCCATCTTGGCTCCCATACTATTTAATGTATACATGAAACCGCTGGGAGAGGTTATCCAGGGTTTGGGGTTTTGATGTCACTAATTCGCTGATGTCACCCAACTCTATCTCTCATTTCCATTGAAATCCAAGAAAGCTGTTCTTGTTCTAAATCATTGTCTGATGTCAATAATGGACTGCATGAAGACAAGCAAACTAAACCTTAATCCAGACAAGACAGACATGTTCCTGGTTAGTCAAAAGGCAGATCAAGGAACAGGGAGTCAGCCTGTGCTGGATGGGCTTACACTCCCCTCGAAGATTCAGGTTCACAGTTTGGGTGTACTCCTGTATTCAGCCTTAAACCTGCATGCCCAAGTTTTGGCAGTAGGCAGGAATGTGTTTGCCCAGCTAAGGGTAGCGCACCAACTGCACCGATTCCTGGAGATGTCAGATCTGGCTATGGTAACACATATCTTTTGACAGCTAAGCTGATGTGCCGCTGAAGTAGGTTTTAATCTGCTTTTTCCCTTCTTACCGATGTGTTTTTATCAATATGTGTGTTTCATTTCATGTGTTTTATTGAGATGCATTTTTATTTGGTGAGTTTTAATCTTTCAATTACAATGTTGTTACTTAAAATACAAATTAAGTATTTTTATCTGTCTTGGGCGCGAATTTTACTGCAAAGGCCGAACATACATTTAATTAATTAATTAAATTATAGACTTGCATTGCAAGATCGTTATCGAAACCTGTGTTTATGTGCAGTGATCTCAAGGCCAAACTAGATGAGATGCCATTCATGCAATTGGCAGTTGTGTGAATGGCTTAAAATAATTATATGGCAGGCATGGAAGAGCTAATCTGGATTGGGATCTTGATGGCGGGGCAGCGGGAGAGGGGGACCCTTAACATTTGACCTTCCCTGCAGTCCTGATCCAGATTGTGAGCCTCCCTTCATTTTCTATTTGCACTGTGTTTGTCGGGGGAGGGGAAGCTCCAGTTCACTCCAGTGGAAACTTTTACCCAAAGCAAATACCTGATGTGAGGGGCCCAGTCCAGATTGTGACTGCAGTGATGAGGGGAGGGGTAAAGGTTTAAATTCCACACTCACCACACCAGGGGCCCAATCCAGATCAGGCCCACAGCAGCTGCAATTTACTTTTAAAAGTCATTCACGCAACTGCACGTCTACACAGACATTCCATCTTTTGGTGGCACTTCCACATCACCAAAAAAAGGACAGATGTGCATAAAATTTTCATATGCTGATTTGTATGTACAGACACAAATGTATAAATAATGACTATAATTTATATAGAAATACATCTCACCATAGTGGGTGAGACCATGACCAGATGAACTATGTACTTGCTGCTCAGTCTGCTGTCCAGGTTCTCACTGTTAATGGGCAACTTCAAGGTCCCTGCTGCTGTCCCTCCTTATGATTCTTTAGCTTTAAACTGGACGTGGACAGGACAGCCCTTCAAAGAGATGATGCTTTCAAATAGAGGGCTGTCCTCTGTCAAGGAGGACATATGGCCTATTTCAGCAGTCTCTCTGGACTACCCAAAAGGACCCAATGTGACACTCTAGGGCCACAGCCAACCCATCTTCCCTTTCAGCCTCTGACACCATTGCACAGATATCCTTTTAAGTTATGCTAGGGATACAATGGTGCAAGAGTCAGTGCTATGGCAAGGGCTGGTGCGATCTTTTAAGCCCATTCTTATGAACTGTTGGGCTAGTGTGGCCGTTCATCAGGGCAGGCTATTAATGTCACAATCACCTTGTCAGCTAAATAGATACAAATAATCTGTTAAATAGACAATAGCCATATTCATAGGAATATAGGAAGCTGCCTTATATTGAGTCAAACCATTGGTCCATCTAGCCCAGTATTGTCGACACTGACTGGCAGTGGCTCTCCAGGGTTTCAGGCAGGATTTTTTCCTGGAGGTGCCGGGGATTGAACCTGGGACCTTCTGCATATAAGGCATGTGCTCTGCCATTGAGCTACAGCCCCTCCCCTTCAAGGTGCTTGTAAATCACAATGATGAAGGAGACACATACACTGGCCCCACCCCTTCCAGCCTGACCTCCCTTTGTTGACAGAGAAGGTCTGAATGTCTCCTTCTGATTTGTTATCTATTAACTGGGGGAAAGCCAAATGTACTGTTAAACTAAGGCTAACAGATATCGATTCTTAAGACCTTTACAGAGCGGCATAGGGTCCATGCTCTCCTTGGTCACTGGGTTTGACAGGCCTATTTAAATTGGTTACCCACTCCCAAATATAGGAGGGCATTTTCTCTGGCTCAGTGCAATGTTCTACCCTCTAATTCTTTAGAGGGTAGATATAAGAAAACACCAGTTAATAATAGATGTTGCCCCGGTAACAATTATTTTTTAAAAAAATTATGTACTATATCTATTAAATTTATATATCACCCAACTGGCAGATGTCCTCAGGTGGTATACAATTCTTTTTAATGTGAACTTAACTAATTTTGTACTTTTGAACCAATACATGAATTGAAACTCTAATTATCTGTCAAAATTCATACCTCTGAACTTTGCAGTGGAGTTCTCCATTCAAAAAATGCATACAACAATGCAAATATTTGAGGGGAATGTTCACAAAAATGCATGTATTAGTGAAAATAACATTAAGATGCATCAATTAGGATAATTGCCCTGCAAAATATATGTGTTTTAGGCAAAATTGCATACAAAATTAATGTATAGTCAGAGATGGACATAAAAATGAGTATGAATTTTCATGGAAACTTTTTAAAAAAAATTCTCAAAGTTTGGGATGAATTTAAGATTGGAAAAACAGAAACTGAGAGAAATCAAAATTTACAGATTCTCCCATCCTAAGATTGGAGGAAGTACATGTACCTTTACGTGTGACCAAACCCCATTCAGTACTGTGAATCTCTGTGTTAGTTTTCATAAAGGTTCTCATTTCAATCAAGAAGCTAGTTTGTACTTTGACTCTATGGACAAATACCAAGGTGACATGTAGTAAACTCTTAGCCTGGAAAACTTCCCTATCCATAGTTATAAATATATCATGCTATTGTACTTGGCAAGCTGCAAGCAAGTAGAGGTAAGATCTCATTAAGGGAGCAAACTGTGGAGCCGGGAGAGGACAGTGTGAAGCTAAGGGTGATAACAGTGGCCTTGTCCAGAATAGGCCATGGGAGTTTTCTTATCTCACTTAGGCAGGAGGTGCTGGGAGCTTCCTGTGCGAAATTAGGAGCATACGCTGCTTTCCTCTCGTTGTTTGGCTTCCTTCTCTATATAAGACGGTTCCCAGCTGATTATCTTTGCATCTTCAAACATGGCACAATCTACTTCCTTAAGAGCTTGATGTATCCTTAAGAGTCATGCTGTCTTTTCTTTTCCCATCTCCCCCTCTGTCCCAGATTCCTTCTCAAGAGCTGGTCGATGTCCCAGGCACATCCCACTTCTAAGGTTGAGCAGTCTCTAGAATGTACATGCCACTTTGTAAGACCATAATATTGTAAACTTGCCCACCGTGTATTGGATCCTGTTTTGGGAAGGCGCAAACATGTGAACTGAACTACAACACAGCAAGTGCCTTTGAGTGTTGTCATGTCAGATTTACAGCTGTGACTACTCCTTCCCCTTCCTTGTGATTTCTGTGGAAATTTTAAAGTTAGAACTAATTACTTCTGGTTTCCAAAACAGATAGCTAATTTCCTAAACATTTGCCATTAACTGGATCCCAAAGAGGGTGTACGTGGCGTTTGCACAAAGGTGTGCGTATGTGTGTGTCAATGGCAAACCACTCAGTGGTAAGAGTGGGATTTGGGATTCACAATTGTTTTAACTGTGATCTCTGTGAACTCATAAGCGTGAGGTGTGTCTGCTCTGAAAGTATGACTACATCTCCAAATTGCATGTAGAGGAAAATTATACTCAGTTTTCACTGGGGACATGGGTGTTTGTTTTAAGTGTCCTTTGAGGCTTATGAATGTATCATTTATTGCAACACTCTTTAAGTTTTGGATACTTTCCAAATTCAAGCCATCCCTGTGAGCTAATAAGTGCTTCTGATTAGCAAACAGGATGGTCCATTTATTTTACATGGTGAATGAACTGAAATGATTGACAGTGTTAAATGCCACAAGGGATGAATTGTAGAAATAATACTAGGTGACTCATAGTGAAACTGGAACACAGTCAAGGCCATGAGAGTTATTGTATCTTCACTGATTTTTGTCCTTTCCACATGTTTGCACTTGACACAATCACTTTTTCCACCACAAAAACACCACACATGAAAAATGAAGGGACCACAAGGATTCCTGTTGCCCATCTCCAACCAGTTTTGCAGAATTAAATAACAGCCTTAGGTGACTGCTCTGGAAAGAACAAGAGTATAATTTGAACACAGGACCATGAGAGCTAGTGCAGCATTGTGGCTAAGTAAGAAAATCCCTGGTCAAATTTTGCATTCTCTATGATCTTCCTAAGTGGCCTTAGGCCAAGGGTGGGCAACTTGTGGCCCTCCAGATGCTTTGGCCTACAACTTCCACCTTCCCTCACCATTGGCTATGCTGGCTAGGGCTGATGGGAGTTGTAGGCCAAAACGTCTGGATGGCCACAAGTTGCTCACCCCTGCTAGGGAATACAAGCAATATGAAGATACTACCACCTTAGCTTGGGTCTCAGATGTGGGGATGGGAGGAGGTTAAAGCATAGGGTAGCCACTTATGAATCACCAAAAAAGAGGACAGCAATTTGCATAAAATTGGCATGTGCTAATGTATATGTATAGATGCAAATGTAGAAATAACTGTTATAATTTCAGTAGAAATAGAGTACATGTCACCATGGCATGGAAGACTGTGACTAGCTGGCCTGTGTACCTGCCTGGGCAGTCTGCTCTTCCAGTGCTACCTGTTGATGGGCTACACGTCTTATGGTTCTTTATCTTTAAACTGGAATTGGACAAGACAGCCCTTCAAAC
The DNA here is from genome assembly GCF_057233095.1 of Heloderma suspectum. Classification (NCBI taxonomy): domain Eukaryota; kingdom Metazoa; phylum Chordata; class Lepidosauria; order Squamata; family Helodermatidae; genus Heloderma; species Heloderma suspectum. The sequence goes on along the minus strand of NC_139460.1, from coordinate 37,070,262 downwards.
AGAGGATTGCCCTCTGTAAAACAGGACATATGGCCACCCTACAAGGAAACTGGGGCATTGTTGTTCCAGATGGCCTTGGGATGAATTATGCATTGTGATGAGATTTGGGGGTGCAGCGTGTCTCCTGGTGGGTGTTCCGGGTGGCCTTCTGCCTGCTCTTTAGCCTGGATTGAGGTGCCATCTTCAGACCTCCAACAGAAAACTAATAGTGATACACTTTTCAGGATTGTCAAAAAGAATACTAAGTGACAAACAAGAACATAGAATGCAAGAGTTGTAAGGGACTTCAAAAGTCATCTAGTCCAGTGGAGGAAATCTGCTTCTGTAACATCCCTGATAGATGGTCATCCATCCTCTGCTTTAAAACCTCTAGTGAAGGGGGGTCCACTGCCTTCCAAGGCAGAATGTTCCATTGCAATGGGACAGTCATAGGTATTTATTAGCTGCCTGTGCTGTTCTGATATACAGAAGGTGGTGGGTGGGTGTCATTTATTTATTTATTTATTTATTTTACATGAAAGGAGCATGGGGGAGCAAAAGCCTTCTGCCTTGCCCTGCCTTACTTCACTACACCCGCTGCATGAAGCAGTGTTCTCCCAGACCAGCTCCAGTACCAAAAATGAGCCAGGCCAGGGAGAAAAATTATTTTAGCAATGGAGATTAGCACAGTAAGACAGGGGAATGGGTAGGGTTTGGCTCTCCTCAACTGTATGTTCCTTTTTTGTATGAAGTGCACATGTCAATTAATACCAGAATGGTGTAAATTGTCATATTTATATCTATGGTGTAAATTGCCTCTCCCGATATGAACTAACCTGTACACTATCGTCATCATCATCATCAGTCATCATGACCACCAGCATCATTATCTGAGGCCCTTCCCCAAGTGCCTCCTCCAAGGGAGATTCAGATGATTATGGAACACTTTCTCCAATGAGGTCCGCCTGGCACTAACATTGTCATCTTTCTGGTGCCAGCTTAAGCGTTTCCTCTACTCTCAGACGTTTGACAGCGTATGATAAACATTTTAAGAGTCCTGGGATTTTTATTGTTGATTGTGCAAACTTGTTTTATATTTTTGTATGCAAATGGCTTTATATTACGTTGGTATATTGCATTTTTAACGTTAAAATCTTTGTAAAGCACTCAAAGAGCTTTGGCTACTGGGCAGTATAGAAATGTAATAAATGAATAGATGAGTCTGGTGCATCCCCAGGATAATATATTTGAAGTGTTTTAACCTCTGTAAAGTGCTATAAAATGCCCAGTACTACTGTTGCAGTGGTTATAGAGCTTGGCCGATAGTCCTTCTAAATAATACCTTTGTCTCTGATAAAAGTCAGTTCCAGATGCTTTTAAGGAATGGTGATGGAGAGAGTATTTCATTCTCTCCTGGTCACTTCTAGCTTCCATGAGCTTTTTGGATCCATTTGTAGTGTTTCAAAGAGCAAAAATGGTCTTTAAAAGCCTGTTAAATATTTTAAGGCAGAAGAATGTGTAACCTAACCATCTTAATACCCTTTGGTAGTCCTATCTGCCATGAATCTGTCTTGTCCTTTTTTTAACCCAGTTGTATAATTGGAAAGGATACTATTCTGTGGCAATCTGTTCCAAAAAAATAATTGTGCTGAAAAAAACATCCTATTATTACGTGGAACAAATATTTATTTTTGTCCTGAAGTGCATTACATATTAATTGTACTGAGGATCCTTTTCTTTTTGTGTTATGCTTAGCAACAATTGTTTTCTGGTCTCTGTTTCACCCCCCCTATCCCCCACCCCAATACCACCATATCTTTTCTAAGCTCTCTTGTGGACATTTCACATACTCACCTTCTTTTGTTACCCTTCTTTGCACGTTATCCAGCTCTATTTCCTTTTTTTTCCAGGGCAACCAGAACTGGCATTTGAGAATGAATGTGCCCAGGGGTGGGGGGTGGGGGGCTTTGGAACTGCGTTTCTCGAACACTAAGGGTGTTTCCAGATAGTCCTTAGTCAAAAGACTTCGTGTAGCTATTCCATCTTTTCTTCCTTAATAGATTTTTCATAGAAAGAAAAAAGTTGGGGTGGAAAAACACAGGAGTGTTACAAGTTGAAGACAATTATGTCTGGACCCCCTGTAAAATTCTATGAATGAGGCCGGGTGATTTCATGACATAAACCTTGTCTGGAAGCACCCCAGTTCTCCATGCCACGTGGTGAACCTCTTTTGAAACTGAATGGTGTTTTAGAAGCAGTTGTAGTGCAGAGGTCTGCTGTTCAAAATAAATTAAGTAAAATTCAAAAACAGCAACAACAGTCCTGTGTCTGTCAAAGCCCCCTGGACAACTTAAAGTAGCTCTTTGGATCCTAGCTTCTCGGGGGCGGGGGGCAGTTGTGTGCAGTTTTAGTTTGTATTTTGAGATGAGGGGTAGATAGATTTCATTTACTTGGTTACATACCCACTGGGCAGGAGTGGTGGGGAAGCAGGCAAGAAAATTTAAAAATAAATGAACAATAAGCTGTGCACAGTAATCAGTGTGTGGACCTACTGTTGATTATTTTATACAGAGATGTGAACATGTGCATAGTTCTCTCCTGCTAAAATTAAAGGGAACTGAAAAGTGTTTGATTTTTTTTGTTGTACTCTATCTGTAGTTTGCCTTCTCCCTGCTTCAACCTTTTGCACTGATGCTTTTCATTGTTTGTCTTTATTGATTGAATGTGTTTTAATCAGGAGTGTATTGTAAAGTGCTGCATTGAGTGGATACTATTTAGAAAACACATACATTCATACATGACTGTTCTGGGAACTTTCCACAATTACATCAGAGACTCTTCTTTGGTAAAAACACATCCTTGGTTTTCTAATGCCTTAAAGATGTTCTTTAAGGCATTTTAGCTTAGTTAAACATATGAAGCTGCCCTATAACTGAGTTAGACCATTGGTCCATCTAGGCCAGTACTGTTTAGTACTTGTACTGTTTCTAGATGGGCGGCTCCTGGCCCTAACCAATAAACTGCAAATGGAATTGCAATTGACTTTCTGTACTGTTGTGTATATCTTGCTATGTTCTGCTCACAACAGTGGGCTTAATGCAGCTGCCATGGGTGCAACCCTATTAAGCTCAACATACAGTCATTACAACCATTGCAGTGACAATCATTTTTAATTATGTATTTATTCATTACATTTTTATATCGCCCAATAGCCTAAGCTCTCTGGGCGGTTCACAGCAATTAAAACCACAAAATGAATAATAAAATACAATATAATGCAAAAGCTTAAAACTACCATATAAGTACAAACTACAATAAAACCTAGCAGCAATGCAGGGATTTAAAATACAACAGATTTAAAAATGAGCAATTCAGGGATTTAATATGCAAAAACAAATTTTGTGACCCCATTTTTGTTTTTCTAATCAATGTCTTAATTATCACTAAAACACTTTTGCAGCTAGAATATGTTTTTCTACATGAAAGAGAGGCATAACGCTATAACACTATACTGCTATAACGTTATTTTTTAATTATGGTGTTAGCTATAATACAATAATGCTACACACAAGGGATGCGTGTTTGTGTGTGTGTGTGTGTGTGTGTGTTTTAAAGTTCAACACCACAGCGTTATTGTTATAGCATACCTTTCTTTCATTTTTTTTAAAAGAAAGTCTAGCAAGATAAAGTTTTAGCAATAATAAAAAGGTTGTTTTTAAAATTAACATGAACTGCATCATTCCATTGCACACACTGCAAAGGTTGTAATGGCTGTGTGCTGAGTTGTGATAAAGTTCATTTTCCTGTTACATTATTGCCTGTGTCAAAACTCTGGCCTTTAAAAAAATGGAAGAGCAGCACTAAACGCACCTACACCCATGGGGATTGCACTCCTCCTCCATTTTTATTAAACAAGTCAGACTTTCTGCAGTCTGGGATTAGACAGAAGAACAACAGGGAAAATACAGGATGGCAGTGATTGGATTTATTATTTATCGTATGGCACATTTATATCACATTACAATAAAAACATAGAGCATAATAAATATGAAATGTAAAATAGAAAATATAGACAGGAAGATCACAAACGTATGTCTAGGTTACACATATAATTTTTTACTTCTGTTGTGACAGCCAGGAAATCAGCAAAGTCTCCATTGTAGGCTCAGTTTTGACACTCTGTCACTATATGTTCAATAGTTTGTTTTTCAGGCCCACAATCACAATTTGATGATATTGTTTTGCCCCATTTATAAAGGGCATCTGCACATCTACCATGACCCGTGCGAATTCGGTTCAAGGGTGTCCATATCACACGGGGCTGGTCAAATCCAGGTGCTTTTGGATGGCAATGTCATATGGATGCCCCATAAAAAGTGAGTGAACGAATTATGGCAATTCCACACTAAATCTTTTAGTGTGGAAGCACCCTTGGACGGATGGTGGCTCTTCACTAGCTTGGGTAGGGTTTTTTTTCCTAGACCTTTTAATTGAAGGCACTGGAACTGAACTTGGGACATTCTGCATGGAGAACGTGTGCTCTGTAGCTGAGACAGGGCTCATCCTCTCTATTTAGTGGTCACTATGAATTAATTAGTTTAAGCCCCAGTCCTTGGGATTTGCAGAGATGCAACACTTTGTGAAATGGGCTTTTAAAGACTATCTGTGCTCTTTCATGTATCACAAACTGATCCCTTGATCAATTTAGCATAAGGGAATCTGTAGATCAGCCTTCTCCAACCGGTGTTGGTCTACAACTCCCATCATCCTCAACCAGAATGGCTGCTATAGATGATTTTCAGAGGAGTAGCCCTGTTAGTCTGTTACAGCAAAAACAACAAAGAGTCTTCTGGCACCTTAAAGACTAACACATTTATTCTGGCATAAGCTTGATGGACACTGTCAACTACATCAGTTGCATGAAGTGTTAACCTCAAACTGGAAAATCTATATAAGCATGTGGGGGGCGGGGTAGGGCAGCTATGAATTGTGTTGTCAGAGGGAATTGAAATGCAGACAGTACAAACAGTAAAGGTTATTTTAGCAGTTGGCATTCACAAAATCTTGTTGGATGATAATGCACACATCATTGCCATGGTGAGACACTAATTATTTTTATTATTTTTTAAAAATCACAGTACCTCATGAACTGCACAGTGCACATAGCCCCCAGACCTCCTGCAGTTTCCCACCCCTGATTTATTTCAACAGAGTCTGTGTGTAGAGCTCCTTCCTACAAAAATGGACTAGGGTGGCTATTTGTGACTCATCAAAAAAGAGGAAATGTTTCACCAAAAAGGAGGATGGAGATTTGCATAAAATTTGTGTGCGTGTGTGTGTATGCAGATTTAGAAATAATTATAGTTTAAATAGGAATACAATATATCTCACCATAGCGTGGAAGACCCTGACCAGGTGACTTGTGTGTCTGCCTGGTCAGTTTGCTATACAGGTACTAACTGTTGATGGGCAACAGTTCTTACAGTTCTTTATCTTTAAACTGGAATTGGACAGGAAAGCTCTTCAAAGAGAAGACTCCTTCAAACAGAGGAGGGTCCTCTGGCAGCCCTTCGAATAGAGCACTGTCCTCTGTAGGACAAATGACCACCCTAAAGTGGAGGTTGCTCAAGAGATGTTCTTGGTGGATTACATTCATTTCCTCTTCCACTTCCCATTACCACACAACTCAGAGCTCCTGAAATAAGTGACAGGAACTGATAGATTTTGTAGGCTGCTGGAGTTTCCAATACTGCTAAAGAAATTATTGACTGGAAAGAATGTAAAGATGCATCTTTTCAATTTAGCCTTTAAAAATTAAAAACTTTTAAAATATTTTAATGTTTTTACTGTTTTTAATGTTCTTTTTATTGTTCCAAGGTTTTAATGTTTTAAATTGTTGTACACCAGCTTGATGGCTTTTAGCAGATAAGGTGGTATATAAATGTTAATAATAAAATCATAAAAATGCCGTGGTTCAGTTTTGATAGTTAACACCAAGGAAATATCCCCATTGCAACCAATGGCAAATCTCCCATAAATTGTAATGGGGCCTAAAATAATTAACATTTTATGATTAAATAACTGTCAAATGAGTTAACACAAAGTTGGATCCACATTTAGTCATACTTAAAGCAAATCCATTGAAATCAGTAGGACATAAGATCCAACCCCTGTGTCATGCAAAACAATCAGATGCTGTTTTTATTTAATGACATCAACGACTGAAGAAATTAAAACCTTAGGAAGGAATTGATGCTTTTTGATTGGTGATCATTGCCAGCTATCTGAACACAAGCGTGAAATTTTAAATTTCACTTTGCTAGAAGATAATGATTTACATAAGAAAATAACTTCAAATAAGAGAATTTAGTTGCTTTAAAGAGATTTGATGTGTATTAAGAGCTTTCCTCAAAGGTCAAAACTCTTATCATTCAAACTGGAACTGAACACCTCCTTGTGGAAAAAATAAGAATACTTACCAGAAAAGAATGTGAAGACATGACATGTACACAATGTAATGAGCATTCCAATGGTTTATTTCCATATGCATCAAATTAGGCTTGGGAATAAGAAATTAGTTCCATCAAGTCCACATCTGAATACTCTGATTAAGAACCGGTCTGTTATGTAACACCAACAGGAATTCTACCCCCACCCACCCCTCACACTTGAAATTGTCAATAATTGTCAACTTCATAACTCTCTCCTCCCACCCCACAAGGTTAAAGCACTTGATTGTTTTCATCTAAGTTTACATATTTTTACAATTTGGGAGATTTTATCCCAAATCTAGTAAACTATGGAAGTAAACATTCTAATAAATGGTCTCGCACTGTTAATTCTAGGGCTGTGCATTGACCCCCCAATCCGACTCAGAGGTCACTTTGGGGCTTCCGAGGCCGGCCTGATTCGACTTGGGCTGAATCGGGGGGGGGGGGCCTGGGAGACGTGCTTCGGCCTACAAAGCCAAAGCAGAAATCAGATATCCAAATCCTGCTTCCCCCCCCCAACACGCCCCCTAGCCCCCCGCTCCTTACCTGGACCCTTGTACCATGGGTGAGGGTGCTGCCGCCAGGGAAGCCATCAGCAACACTGCTGAGGGAACCACTGCTGCCACTGCCATTGGTGCTGCCAGGTGAGGCACTGCCGGGGAAGGCACTGCCGGCGCTACCAGGGGGATCTGGCACTGCCAGGGGGAGCTGCTGGTACCGCCACTGGTGCCAAGGGAGCCATTGCCGGCACTGCTGGAGGAGCCAGTGTCAGTGCCGGAGGGGCTGCCGCTGCCACCAGAGGAGCCACTGCCGCAACCAGCTCCTAGGCCCTCTAGATGAATGCTGGCACCCATCTCGTTTTTCTGGAGGGGGGAGCCATTTTTAAAATGGCAACTCCCTATATTTCCAGAAATACAGAGAGTCGCCATTTTAAAAATGGCTCCCCCCCTAACAACAAGAAGGCTGCTGGTGCGTGTCCATAGGACCCAGGTAAGGAGCTGGGGACTAGGCAGTGGCGGCGGCGTGGTGGCTGGGTTTCTGGATTGCACCGAAGTGTTTTGGATTGACCCGCTTCACTTCCGGCCACTTAGTGTCCCCTCTGCCTCACCTTGGAGGTGGCCCAAAGCGCCCCGCTTCGACTCAGAGCTTGGGCTTTGGGCCAAAGCAGTGCACAGCCCTAGTTAATTCTTTTATGACAAAATAAAGATAGGTGTGTAAACATGTTTTTCATCTTAGTAAAAGAACCTGCATGGTGGTGCGTGCGTGGAGTACTCTTAATACTATATTAACAGATGTTCTTATGAGACTTCAACAATTAAGGGCGCAATCCTATGCATGTTTAGACATTCCCCATGGCTGGCTGGGGAATGCTGGGTATTGTAGGGCCTTTTTTCTGTCTAAACTATGCATAGGACTGTGCCCTTAAATGGTTATTGCTATCACTTGACAAAGTGCTCCAATATAAATGCCATGGCAGCATTGCCAACCTGTCCAGAAATCCCATGTTTGACCAGGAATCAAATTCCATATACCGCTTCTTGATCATGCTGCCTTTATTTATCCAGATTTGGATAAATCTTTAAATCTTGGGTGTCAAACCCATTTCAGCCGGAGGGCTGAAATCAGTTACAGAGAAGCTCTTGGGGGCTGCATTCCAGTGGTGGGTGGGGCTGAAGGCAAAAAGGGGTGGGCCTGAAAGCAAAAGGGGATGGGGCCAAAATACCAAAAACACTCCAAATACCAGCATATTTTAGTTTACAGCTTGTACTCCCAGTAGCTAAGCCTTAGAAGAGGGATTTCAGACTTTTAGAATGTGGGGTGGGAAATGTGCAAACGCTAGAAAAGCACCAAAGAATCAGAAGTTGAGGGAATAGGGATGGGGTCACTGGAAGGGTGTATCTCTGAGAACCCAGAGGTCAGATTTGGCCAGTGAGTCTCAGGTTCAACACCCCTGCCTTAGAAGGTGAGCCCCTTGAGTACAGAACTATTGACACTTAGAAAAAAATGCTGTAACCCACTCTGAGCCTATGGGAAAAAGTGGAACATAAATTAAATCAATCAGTCACTTTGAGATCTCATCTTTTAAAAATGTGTGACACAGTTGCTAACATGTCAGTAACTCTACCTCAAAACTTGAATCCTTCCTAAAATCTGAAGATTGGTAAAGAACTAAAAAATCCAAGCAACAGATATCACCATCCAGATTTTGAAGTTAAAAATAAAGTTATAACAAATACATACACACATACATACATACATAAAAAGTAGTCTCTTTAATAATAATAGTATTTATATGGTGTTTTTAAGTCTTCAAAGGATATCACATACTCAGTAATCCTTGCTAAGGATGTCCATTGTGAACACAAAAGCATGGTAGAAATGTTTTTAAGTAAGTACAAACCTGTATGGTAGGGTGTGAATGAAGATCGCCTGAACCTGCTGAAAACAGCGATTTACTATTTACATCAAACTTCAGTGGATTTCAAGTCAGCCTGAAGATTTGGAAAATCAGATCCTTTTGTTGAAATTACTTAAAAAGCATTTCTTGACAAGTAGAGCTATACACCATGCCAGGGGTAAGTGAAGTGGTGCCCGTAGGCACCAGTGCACCCCCAAACACCTTTCTTGGCACCCACCAAGGTGCCCTACCCGTCCCACTTTAAAAAAAATCAACACATTTTCTTACTGGCAGCTGGAATTGCTGTGAAATAGGTTTCTCTTGGGGCTGAAAACTAGGTTGAAAGGAATTGTTGTGTGTTTAGGCTCAGCCCACCTCTGTGTTGTACTGAGGTGGGCAGGTTACTTGTCCTTTGCCACACCTCCCATGGCACCCATTTTGTGCTGGTGCTCAGGACAGGTTCTCAAATGGCTAGATGTGCCCACGGCCCAAAATGATTCCCAGCCCAGCAGTATGCTGTCTTTTCGGTGACGGGTGAAAACCCTTTTTATTTCCTTTTTTAGTCCTTCAGTTTTGTGTTTAAATATTTGTCATTGTGTTTTTAGATCTTTATACTGCTGCTGGTTGTTGCTTTGGTCATATTTTGTTTTAAACTTCGAAAGGTTTTATGTTATATTTTATCATGCTGTATTTCAGGTTTTTAATTTTTGTGAACTGCCCAGAAAGCTTTGGTTATTGGGCAGTATAGGAATGTAAAATAACATAAAAATAAATAACTACCCTTGTCTTAAGCAGTTTGGCTCTGGATGCTGCACACTCAATTAGGGCATCTTTCCAGAGACCATGGCCAGTTGTAGGAAATTACTTATCATTTTCTTTGTCCTATAATATGACACTCTTGCTTCACTCTCCTTTATCCCGTCATAGGTCTGGGTTTTGCTCCAGTCCCGAGAGATCTTTCATTTTGAATTCTGGGAGCACTACAGGAAACAGAATCCAAAGCATCACACAAAGAACAGCAATAATAGAGGGGAAGAATAAGGTATGGTTAATTTGAATTTAAAAAGTTAGTTCAGCTTTGAGCATTTACTATGAGCTGCTGCTAATGCCGAATGACCAGTTGTCAGAACGTGGCACTGAAAGCTACTGCCAAAATTCAAATCTCAGTTAACATTACACTAACCCTATGAGGTAGATAAGACTGAGAACAGTATCATCTCCTGAGGCATCCAATAAGCTGTACACCTGAGTAGAGGTTTGGACTTGAGTCTCACCCATCCAAAATCAAACACCACAGTATTTTTGATGCAGCATTACAATCACAGTATGCATGTGTGCAAATTCGTATTCTATTCTTAGCTCTGTGGAAATTGGACATGCTATTCATGCAAATAATTGCTAACAGATTGGCCCTATATGATAGTGTGCCTTCACTGACTTACTGACTCACAACCATTAAGAATCTGCCCCAATGAGTATCAAGGGGCTGTAAACAGTTAGCAGTAGATGTCTGTCTGTATGCTTAAATTCTCAAGTTGATACTGTCTGGGAATGGACAGGACAAAAATGTTATGTGTCAAACTGGCTAAAGTATTAAGTGGTATCAAAATCCCAGCACTGCTGCAAGCCTGAACTAACAACATTGAACACCAACCCACACCATTTCATGCCATTGTGTAACGTCCTTGTTTTCTGAAACCATTTTCCGCATATCTGACTTTTAAGTGAATTTGTTAAGGGAAGTGATGCTAGTTTGTTGGACATCATCCCATGTCTGGTATTGGTGGTCACACTTTAAAACAAAAATGATACTGAAAATTTGGAGAGGCTTCAAACAAGAGCCCATAAGGATGTTCCAAGTCTTGATAAGATTATTGTACAAAAGAGAAGGTTGGGAATTTGATTTAAATACAGTCTGAAATTTCCTCCAGAGTGAGGCAATACTGGAAAATACTTCAGGGTTTCATACAGAGGCACAGTGAGTACCGGCAGAAGGCAAGCAGAGCAGACCTATAGATGGGGAACAATGTGCAAGTTGCCCCCCTCATACTTTACTCAGAAGCCTGGGAAGAGGAAGCATAACTCATATACACTTCCTCTTTTGGTGCTTCCTGGTAGTATATGTTGCCCTATATGTATTTTGAGAGAGAGAGAAAATGACAAATAAGAGAAGGTGTTGCCTGTTCGGACTGTTCTCAACCTGACTGAGTCAAGTGCTGTTTAGAACAAAGGACTGGGTGGGGGGTGTCAAAATTTCACCCCATTGCCCATTCTTTAAACCCACCCCATTTGTCTCACACCCACCTCTATCCAGCCAAACTCATCCCTAATCTCCCAGTTTAACAGAGATTAAGGGTGCTTCCAGACAAAAGGGGCCTCGCCCTCAGATGGCATTGTGCAGCTATTCTGTCTTCTCTTCCTTCATGGATTTTCCATGGTAAGGAAGAAAACAGAAGAAACAGCAAGAAAACGCAGGAGGGTTATGAGTTGAAGATGATGACGTCTGGATCCCGCACCCATAAAATCAGGATGATGGCAGAATTAAAGCCTCATTTGGAAGCACCCTAAGGGAAGGAGATGTATCTAAGACCAGATAGTAAGCTTGTGGGAGAAAATCCATGCACACAATCATCCATAACTCAGGGGACAGACATCTTCATTGTCCAGTCATAACCCTCCCATTTTCCCACTGCTTCTTCCATCATTTTTCTTACCACAGAAAATCTGTTAAGTAAGAAAAGATGGAGTAGCTGCACAATGCTTTCTAATTGTTAGTGCCAGGACCCCTCCACTTGGAAGCCCCCTCACTGGTAGTTCCCTTCTACAGATTGAAAACTCAAGCATTTGCCCCAATGCGTCTGTGGCTTCCTATTCAATGCTAGAGAGGGCTCCGCTGCCTTAAATAGTTGTAAAGTAGGGAGAATTTGAACAGTGCAACCATACTCATATTGTTGCTGTATTGCTGCAATCATTAATCAGCTGTATTGGCTGATTAATTAAACAATATGATTTAGAAGATTTACCCATCCCACACTGGACATATTAACTGTGATAGAACAAGCACACACACACAAATCTAGATATTTGCAGGGTTGGGCCAAGGTGTGTGAGGAAAACTAACAGGTTGGAGAAGCAAGCAGAGGTCAGGCCTGGCTCTACCATTAGGCAAAGTCAGGCGTTCACCTGAGGAGGCAAGTGCTGGCTTGTTGCCCTCTGGTGAGGTGGAGGATTACCAGTGTTGAAGTAAGATTCAACTACTAATCCAGTTGGCTTCTATAGGTGGACTGGAGGGTGGGCACCATCTTGTCTTTCGCCTCAAGCAGCACAGTGTCTTGGGCCAGCCCTGGCTGAGATCAATTCCAAAAGGCAATCCTTTTGAGGCAGGTGCAGAGAGAGAACCAGGAGTACTGCGGGACTGAGTAACCAGGGGCCAGGTGAACCATTAATGACTAGAGACCAAACAAATCTGGGAGCTGCAGGCATGAGCCACTTAGCTGCACAGTTTGCAGTCAGGACAATAGAAGATCACCTTCCTTTAACAAAGGGCCCGGCCTGAGTTTTTTCTTTTTTTAAAGGCAATACATGACAGTATCATCAGGGGCAGGCAACCTGTGGCTCTCCAGATGTTCTGGCCTACAACTCCCATCAGTCTTAGCCAGTATAGCCACTAGTGAGAGATGACATGAGTTGTAGGCCAAAACATCTGGAGGGTCACAAGTTCCTTATCCCTGCTTTAAGTGATGCACTAATAAACAACCTTGACAGATATCTCACCTTGAAAATACCTGGCGTTCCCTACTGACTTTACTTCAAAACTTAGTTTGGTCAAGACACCTTGGTAAAGAGAGTTTAAAATACTGGAAAGCTTTCTGTGTGACTGCCCCATTTTGTGGAGTTTTGTTTACAATTGAGTGGCCCTCCAGATATTTTGGCCTACAATTGGCAATGCTGGCTAGGGATGATGTGAGTTGTAGGCCAAAACATCAGGAGGTCCTAAGTTGCCCACTCCTGATCTGCAATGATTCAGGGAGGAATATTTATAAACCAGGTGAAATAATTATAAACCTCATGAAATAATAAAACAATAGCCTCATAAATAATAAATAAAACTATACTCCCTGTCAGCAGGGCATGGGATTATGAATTTCAAGAAGGCTGGGCATATTTTACTCCCAATGGCATTACTTAGTATATTTAGTTACTGCCATATGGCCACTGTTCCACGGAAGAAACCATATCACTGCACCATGGCACAGCATTGGGGGAGCAATCCTATGGCCGCTAGTCAGTGGCTAGACAGCCATAGGATATCTGGTTTTCCAGGAACCGACCTTACCCCCTCCTTCTGCGCTGCCTCGCAGGCAGCACAGAACAGCCCTGCACTCCATGCTCCGAAGAGGAGCATGGAGCGGCTAAAGCGGGGCATTCCAGGGCAGGGAAGGTGGAAATGCTGGTACGACACATCATATGTGTCGTCCAGCAGCCTCCTCCTCTGCTCCACCTTCCTACGACTGGACAGCCAAAATCAGGTGTCTAGTCGCAAATGGAGTCTAGAAGCATGGTGTCTAGAATAGGTGTCTAGAAGCATGGAGGGAACGATCCCCTTCGTGCTTCTCCTGCCCTGCATTGGATAGGTGGTCACCTCCGAGGTCGGTGGCACCCGCCTATCCCCATAGGATTGCGCCCTAGGAGGGCTAAATTTGCCCACTCCCACCCCAGAAACTGATGACTGCAGTGTCAGGCCAAGGGCTGCCTCCCCACCACTCTTACTTTTGAGTGAGTGAGTATTCCGGCACATCGTTTGGGCTCATGAAGCCCAACCCTATGGATATTTGTTCAGAAATAATTCCCATGATACTCAATTGCCCTTACTTCCAGGTAAGTGTGTACATTATAGGATTGTAAACTTAGTGCTTCAAGATTGCATACACCCGCAGGGCAGGGCAGGGTGGTACAATGTGCCTAACCACAGAAATCAAGGAACTTAATTCTATATTAAGCACAAATGACAGAACGGAGTGCCATTGAGGTGAATGCCAAATCATACATTTCTTGGATGCCCTAGTGCAGGGGTGGGCAAACGTGTCTCCCTCCAGATGTTTTGGTCTACAACTCCCATCAGCCCTAGCCAGCATAGCCAATGGTGAGGGATGATGGGAGTTGTAGGCCAAATAGCGTGGCCACTTATGGATTGTAAAAAAAAAGAGAAAATGCATCACCAAAAAAGAGGACACTAATTTGCAAATGCTAATGTATATGTTCAGATGCAAATTTAGAAATAATTATTATAATTTAAATAGAAATAGAGTCATCTCACCATGGTGTGGAAGCCTGTGACCAGGTAACCTGTGTGTCTTGCTCAATTTGCTGTCCAGGTGTGGCTGGCTGGGGGATGCTGGGAGTTCTAGTCCAACGCAGCTAGAGGGTGCCTGGTTGAGGGAGGCTGTTCTGATGGTTCTTTATCTTTGGAGTGGGCAACCCTTCAAATAGAGGATACATTTAAAGTAAAGGGCAATCCTCTGGCATCCCTTCAAATTAGAGGACTGTCCTCTGTAAAGAGGACACATGGCTACCCTAAAACATCTGGCAGACTACAAGTTGCCCATCCCTGGCCTGTTAGGATCATATATTTTCCATTTTTGCTTCAGGTGCTTCATTTACTTACACCTGGTCATATGTTCTAGTAAGGTTAACATAATGTTCTGTCCAATACAGCAAAGATTCATTTCAGACTGTTAGGTCTAAGCCTGTGATGGGGACAGGGGAACATATTAAGGTAGTAATAAGTGACCACTTTCTAACATGAGCAATTCCATTGAACATTTTTTGCTTTTGCACTTTTGGAACTCCCTAAAGTTCTTTAGCAGGCATATGGGTGTCTTACCAGCCTGGGTGTTTCTCTAGATTTTTTTTTTCCTTTGATCAGAGCCGACTTCATGAGTTTAGTTCTTCAAATAATTACAGGACTAGTTGGAACATTTTCATATAAGAAACTAAAAAGTTCCTCTAGGGCTATTTGTGTCTTATGTTTGAAGGCTGTTAACGTGGGATAGAAAGGATATCAAATGTACCTTCTTTCTAGTAGGGTTGATGAGCCATGAGTGTTACAGACTGTGTTAAACAAAAGCCAATTTAATCCCCACATGTAAAATCAGCCTCAGAATTTCTATGTGAATCTCTGCAAGGAGCAAGTCAGAAGGTGACATTAATCTTTTGAACAAATGTCTACGACTGCTCAAGTGTTTTTTGTTGTTGTTGTTTTGTAGTAAGTACCTCACTATACTGGAATTAGACTTGTGTAGGCAAGAGCCTACTTTGTTTATACCACATCAGACCAGTATGATTCTAGCATGTCAGATACCTTTTGTCTTTTTGCCACTGTAGACTAACATAGCTCCTCTCCTGCATGTTGGAAATGAAATTCTACCTGGACATGACATATTGAATCATCAGCCTTAGAGTCACAACTTGTTTTTCTTTACTCAAGCTGTGTTTTGGGGGTTTTTTTGAGATGGCAGGAGTGGCTGAAATGTCAGACTCATGTCTGTCTGATGGCAAATAAATACCCACTGGAAATATTGGCTAATAATGGAATCACCATTCAAAGTTCCAGGACTCATTTTAAAATGTCGGCAGCCTTCCATTACCAAAGAATAAAATAAAAATAGCATGCCCAGAAAAGCACACAAAAGGGTGATCTTTTGGGTGTGATGTTGAGAGTCTTATGATAAAAAAAGCTTCCATTGTTGGCTATTTGCTCATCTGTCTGTGGTTAATTACAACAAAGGATACATTTTGCTTTGTAAGGGCTAAACTACACACTATGTAAAATACTTAGCATGCAGCTGAACTTGATCGTTATGTTTACCTTAGCACACAAGGCCCTGATCTGGGTTGGGACCACCCACACATTGGTAGGGAAGGTTTAAACCTTCCCACCCCCAAATGCTCAAAGTTACTCCCCCACCACCATGGGGACTTGGAGAGAAAAAGACCTATCATCAAGAGCAACCTTCTCCAACTTGGTGCCCTCCGGATGTTTTGGATGACAGCCCCAGCTAGCATGGCCAATGGTCAGGAAGCCTGGGAGGGCACCATGCTGAGGAAGGCTGATCAAGGGTATATCTAGATGAGTAGTTCAAAGTATGCCACATGTTAGTCTTTGAGGGTTAGCAACATCATACCCTCGCTCCATTTATAGTGGAAGGGCCACATTTTTTCAGACAACGTGTGATTCTTCTCCAGGATCTCCCACATCTCTGGATCTACACTCTGGATATTGATATAAATAATTAAATGAGCCTATGTAGTTGATACAGGTGCCATTTTGCTTAAAATAATAATAATCTGAATGACCTATATAACTACGTTGCCATACATATTGTGAAATGTAAAACAAAAACACATGTTCTTAAAATACAGTGTTTCATATCCACATACACACCTCCAGCGAACTGAAAATTGCCCCAGAGAAAACCTACCATCAGCATTATTCCTTTATAACTGCATCTTGTATCTAAATGGTGACAAGTAAAAAGGAAGGGGTGGAGAAGCAAAGAATGAACCACTATCCCTTTTCTGCCACTTTTTCACTCAGTAAATGAACCTGTTGCAAATGGGAGCCATGTTCTTCAATGTTATCCTTGCCAACTCTTTTGGCTGACTGAGTCACCCCTGGGCAGCCAGTGGGAACGAGCTCACTATGCCACACCTCATCTATTGCAACTTGTCATCAGTCCATTACAAGCACGAGATAAATCAGTCTTAAACCCTAATCCACATATTCAGAATGTAATGACTGATAATGTACAAGTCTCCTGGGAACGTTGCCTTCCTGTTGTTTTTCCATTATTTCCATGGCTCTACATGGCAGCACCTCCTAGCTGCTACTCAGCCTTTCATTGAATGAATGGAACAACTGAATCATACCAGTGTCACTATTTGGGAGGATCAAGGAAACACAGTTCGTACAAGAACTAAAGCTTTTCTTCCTTTCACAGACTGCAAGCATACTGGTTGTGGCTGAATCCAGGTCATCCGGAATCTACAGCTGCATTGCTTCCAATAAAGTGGGAAGTGACAAAAGAAGCATTAGTTATTTTGTCACAGGTGAGGTACAATTTATACAATGTCAAATCATACCACAATTGGATAGATTAAATGTTTACCTGTTTCTTTGTTGAGGGTGGATGCAAATAACAGAATTCTCAGAGTGGTAAGAAATGGACTGTTATAATATGTTGCAAATATACTAGACTGGGAACTGTCTGCTCATCACTAACAGATGCCAGTCACCTCACCTGTGAGATATGGGGCTGTATCTAATGTTGCCCCCCAGACTAGCAGGACCCACCTCTAGCACAACGGGAAGCTAGTGGTCCCTGAAGCAACCAGAAATGAGCAGAAACACACATTTCCAGAATGGGGTGGGTCAACAGAACTCCCAGAAAGTCCCACTGTTCAGGAAATGAGCACTTCCACTAATTTCCAGGGCTGCTTTAGGAAGCGCTAGTTTCCTGTTGCATTAGCGGTTGGTCCCATGGGCGCAACAAAACTAGTGGAGGCACAGCAGCAGTATTGGATACTGCCCATTCTCTCTTCAACTTACTTATTGGCTGAGTTGCTGTAATATCACAGAATGTCTGAAAACACTGGGTTGTATCCAACGTTACACTAGTGGAACAATGGGAAGAGTTGGCGATGTTTCAATAGTGGTTGCACAACCGCTAGCAGAACAACTAACACAACAAATGTAAACAACATCTAGCATAATGAAGTCATAATGAGTTCTGGAACAGCTTGTGGAATGACTTGTGCAACCCCTTGGGGAACGTCTTGGGGAAAGTTTTGTACAATGCCTTGTGCAATGGCTTGCAGAACAGCTTGCATAAGCAAAAACAAAGTATCGCATTTGACACTTGCACAAGGATGAAAGCAAGGTTTCACCCTTGCGCAAGTGATAGAGGCTTTGCACTAGTAGAATGACACCACTGGATACAGTCCATTATATCTGGGTCAGTCACATGGCTGGTTCACCTATGTCTGTTCTGTACACAGAAAGGTGTAGGCCGCAGAAATGAGTCTTGGATTCACATGCCTTTTCCCCAATAAACCAAAAGCCTGATGAACTCTTTCTATGATCAAACTCATGTAGTTCTCAAGATGGGCTGAACTAAGCCCTTTGTGGTGTAAGGAAAGCAACTGTGTGAATCCATTCTAATTTAAGTTAGTCTAATCAGCTAACCTTTTCTCCTTGCAGTCAACTGAAAAATAAATGTTCTGATTTCTCTGCCCTTGCTGAGGAACAAAAAAAAAGAATAAGAAAAGAAAAAAGAAAGCACCTTTAAACTAATGCCAGCTCAAAATGCTGATGGCTGTGAACAAAAGGCCAGGATGCTAAAAAGGATTTCCTTTCAGTATATTCAAAATAGATACTTCAGGGCTAGACTGATTGCTAGAGATTTGTTAGCTTTTCAACAACTTTCAAGTTTGTTCTCATCTGAAGTCTGGCTTAACCAGAGAATGGCAGGGAGAGGGGACAGGAACATATGCAGGGCAAGAAGATGTTTTCTTTGAGGGACTATTGCTACTCTGTACTGCAAAGGGGACCAGATAGAAAATGCCCTGGGACATGTGTGCGGTGTCTGATCACAGGACAAACAGGCCATCCTCCTCAAGTTATGTGCTAGGTGAGATTTCCCCACACTGGTGCCCTCCAGATGTTTGATACTACAACAACCATTGGCTACTGGGACTGATGAGAGTTGAAATGTAAAACATCTGGAGGGCACCAGGGTGGCAAAAACTGTGTTAGGCCCAATATAACAAGGGAGGAGACCTCCATTGGACCAGGCTGCCAGAGGTCATAAGTGCTCATACGCATATCAGTTTATAGGAGGCCAAGTAAGTAGAGGCTCGGGTTTGGTGAGGGTTGCCCAAATATTAAAATATTTTGGAAGATGGTTTGGGGTAATGTAAGGGAAATGACAGGGCATAGCCTACCACTTGATCTAGTAGTGCAGGTGCACTGAACTTCTTTCAGCTGGAGGGCCAAATTAAATTTCAGAGAAGCTTACTGGGGCCACATTCCAGTGGTGGGCAAGGCCGAAGGCAAAAGGGATGGGGTGAAAAATAGCAGAATATTTTAGCTTAAAGCTCTTACAGCCAGTAACGAAGCCTTAGAGGCATTGGAACCTTTCAGAAGAGGAAAAATACTGCACACGATCCATGTTTGGGGGAAGTGGGTGTGACCATGGGAAAGGGTATTACCTTCTGGGGAACCCCAGAGGGCCACTTTTGGCCCCTGGGCCTGAACCGTTTGCCAATGTGGTCCAGAATTTTACAGGAATTAGGTAATTATTCACCTATTAACAGCAGCAAGACTATTAGTAATTGCCGGAAACAGAAAGAAACTCCTTTGTTAAGCGAATGGATAATGAAGGTATGGAATTTGGCTTGTATGTTAAAATGTACAAATATTATTAGAAAGGAAAACAGGCAAGGAGATGGAGTTTTGTTGAAACATGGTCTGTGAGGTTGTGGATGGGCTTTCTGGAGCCCCATAAACTGCATTGTAGGTGGCCAAGGGAAGATGGAGGCTCCAACTGCAGGTTGGTTTCAGAGACTGCAAGGCATATATGAGGGATGGGCAATGTGGGCTGTCCAAATTGCCCATCAGTGCCCCTTTATCATCAGTGACTCATGCTGGGACAAAACAAAAAAGTAACATCTGGACAGGTTTGGATCCCAATGGAAATTTTTCAAGTTCACCTTCCTCAGATATGGCCCATGATTCCTACCTCCATTCCATAGTTTTCTGATATACAGCACAATCCTATGCATATTTACTCATAAATAAATCCCATTGTGTTCCATGGAACTTCCTCCCTAGAAAATGTATTTAGGATTGCAGTCATAGTTTACTAAATTAGTACTTTTCAAGCCTTTGCATATCTGGACTGACCTGTTCTGAACCTGCTACACTGGAGCCAATTTTGATTTGTTTACTTACTTCAGAGTTAGGCAACTCTGACTGTTTTGGCCTATGACTTCCATCATCCCTCACCATTGGCTATGCTGGCTAGGGCTGATGGGAGTTGTAGGCCAAAACATCAGGAGGGCCTCAAGTTGCCCTGCTTCTCTTTCCCCTATATGCTTTATTTAGTAGGATGCCCGCTGAGAATTGGGCATCCTACTGAAGTCCATGCCTACCAGCACTACTGCTTTCACATACAGCCAGTTAGGGTGGCCAAGTGTCCTACTTTATGGAAGTCATTTCTCCATTTTGGAGAGCTGGCAGAGGACAGTTGTCAATTTGAAGGTGTCCTCTATTTGTTTAGCTTTCCAGCCCAGGTCTGGTTTAAAGTTAAAGAAGTGTAAGGAGGGAGAGCAGCAGGGGCCTTGAAGTTGCCCATCAAGAGTTAGTACCTGGACAGCAGACAGAGCACACACACAACTCACCTGGTCAGTCCTCTACTATGATATATTTTATTTCCATTTAAATTATAGTTACTGTTTCTAAATTTGCACCTAAACATATACATTTACTTTTGTAAATGTTGTGCAAATTGGTATCCTCTTTTTTTGGTAATGTGTAAGTGGCCACCCTAGCAACCCTCAGCTGTGCAGCTGCTTTTTTGTGATGTACTCTGACATGGTGCCAATTCTATTGGAAAGAACCTTGCAATTGGGTCTGCCTGTATGGTTGTGTCATTGAAATGCAGCCTCCATCTGCACGGGAGCACATCATGGCTTCCATATGACTGGGGGTTGCATCTGAAAGGCACCTGCGTGTAACTACATTTGTAGTTTTCAGTATGCTACGTTTGTTTTTTTAGGAAGCTCATGATGTTCAAAGCCATCACAGCCTCCCTAGTTATCTCTGAATGCCAAATTAATCTATTCTATCTCTTCTACACACTCCACCCCTTCAGTTTGATCCTTCCCCTCTTTTGGGGGGCTGTTTTGCTGGCACAAAGCAGCACTACGGGCGTGTTTGCAATTACTGAGGGTGAGACAGGAACAGTGTAGCCTTATCTCCTGGCTGACCAGTGTCACTAAAGGCATTTTATTTTAGATTCCTGATGGTGCTTGGCAAAGATAAACAAAACCTTCCATCAGGAAACCTGGGAGCTATTTCCACAGGAAGTTTCAAATCACTAAAGTAAATAAAACGTTTTTACATTATTCCAGCCACTTGTCTCGGGCTTTAACAAATGCTGTTAGGTGTTGCAAATCAGGAGTTCTCATTTTTTAAAAAAACAAAAAACTTAATAGGATCTTTCTTTCTTTCTTCCTTCCAAAATCAGCTTGTTTCTTATGTCTAAAAATATCTTGGCTAGAAAGCTTTGATAGCACTTGAAGTGAGGTAGCACTTTTAACGTTAAAAAAGTTAGTCAATGGCTACTAGTCCTGATGGTTATATGCTACATCCAGTATCAGGGGCAGTATGCCTCTGTATACCAGTTGCTGGGGAACATGAGTGGGAGGGTGCTGTTGCACTCATGTCCTACTTGTGGGCTTCCTACAGGCAGTTTATTGTCCACTGTGTGAACAGAATGCTGGACTAGATGGGCCTTTGGTCTGATCCAGAATGGCTTTTCTTATGTTCTTAATCTATGAAGTACACAGGGTACTACGGTTTGACTTAGAAATGTCATTTTGTGTATCCTTGACATTTATTGTACAATGACCTTATCTGTTCATTGCCTTAGTAACATTATATGGAAATACCTCTACATGTGCCCTGTCAGACAGGGCCAAATGCAGAACCATATGCAAGAAGCCATAGCTTGCATGTTAGCAAATATATTAGGATGAAGCTACACCATCCCTGACAGATAGCCATCCAGCCTCTGCTTAAATACCTCCAGTGAAGGAGAGCCCATCACTGCCAAACAACCTTCATCGCTAGGAAGTTTCCTGATATTGGATAGATTTAACCAAGGACAAAATAACCAAGCAAGTGGGAGAGAGCATTGAACAGGTAGTAGATTCCCTGAATGCTGGAAGTGATCCATTAAGTTGTAGCTATGTATACAGTTAAGATTATTATATAAACCAAATTATATAATCATCACAAGGAAAAGTGTATTCACATAGGAAATATGTATTTAGGGCCAAAGGTAGAGCTAAAACACATTTGCACCCCTCAAAAAGCTCCTCCATGGATTTTGATGTTGAATAGTCTCTGGATGTAAAAATGCTCTTCTAATAGTTTATGAATATTGCATAATCAACATCATTTGACATCTGAAGATTTGCGCTTTATTAGGAATTACCAGTTTACAGTACCTGACAGCTTGAAAGTAATAGCAGTCACTATCTTAACATAAATCTGATACAGAAGTCAGGTTCTATTTTTTACAATATTTAGTAGCTAACATGCCATAGCAATCAGTATCTTATCTTGTCTGACAACTGGCATACAGTAGCACTCAACATCCAAAAATAGATGCCTGTAGCAATCAACTTTTTAAAAAATTAGCATATTTTATACCACCCTTCATCATATCAGATTCATCAGTATAAAACACAAACAAGGAAACCTTTGACAATATCAGACATGCAGTAAGAATCAGTATTTAATTATACCTGATAGATGACATAATAGAATTTAGTAAACTTTCTATTAACTGTATTCATTCATTCATTCATTCAACTAATCCAAACAGTTACGTGGGCAGCACTTAATTGGGTCCAGTTGGCAAAGGGAAGAGAACAAATTAGACATAGAGACATAGCCAGGAAAATAAATTGCCCACAACTTTACTGACTTTCATTTGAATAGACTTGGCGACAACATAGGGTGTAGACCCTGTCATTGACCAGCCCGTCTGCTGTCCGATTCCCCCTTCCTGGCCCACATGCCAGGAGCGCTGGTGGTGGATGGCAGGGCCAGAGGCACCCCACGGCATGGACTGCCAATGTCAAGCCTGCAGCCACACGGGAGGCCTGCTTTGAGGGGCCTGAGGTTGAACTGGAATGAGAAAGCAGAGATCTCACTCCGGTGAGTCCGCCTCTTTCGCCCCACCCCCTTCAAGCCCATCAGAGCACCAATAGGCTCGGCAGTCCTCTCCCCAGGAAGGCACTGATGTCGCGGCTGCGCAACTGCTCCTCACCAGCCTTTCCTCCCTTTGCTGCTGGCCTGCACACCTCCACAAATCACAGCTCCCCAGTAAGAGGGGAATTTGGCATATCAAATTTATGTAAGAACATAAGGAGAACCCTGCTGGATTAGACTAAGAGCTCATCTAGTTCAGCATGCCGTTTCCTATTATTATTATTATTACTACTACTACTACATTTTTATTCCACCTTTTTTCCTCCAAGGAACCCAAGGGCAGCTTACACGATCCTCCTCCTCTCCCTTTTATCTTCACAACAAACTTGTGAGGTAGGTTAGGCTAAGAGTCAGTGATTGGCCCAAAGTCACCCAGTGAACTTTATGGCCAAGTGGAACTAGAACATGGTTCTCCCAAGTTCCAGTCCAGCACTCTAACCACTGCTCCACACTGAAGACAATCGCCATCTCCTGTTCTTGGTCCCCAGCAACTAGCATGCAGTGGCATTATACTGCCTCTGAACTTGGAGACATCCAGTTTTGGAAATTGAAATTTCACCATCAAAATCCAAATGTCAATATTCAGAAAGTGCAAAAGATTCCATATTCTTCCTAACCTTGATTACGGTCATAGGCTTGGATTCAACATCATCATTTCACCAGAGGCATGGAAATCACTGGAGTAAAAAGACTTCTCTGTCCTCTCCGCCCCCTTGCAGCACCCTTCATGCTGCCCAATTCTGTTCTGGAGGGTCCCCCAACCCCCAGAGTCCTCCAACCCTCCAAATCAGATTTGGGGGTGCATGAGTGTTTCACAGAGAGGGAGAGGGTGGGGTAGGCCCATTCTGCCAGCAATTCCTGTTCTGCTGGTGGAAGGACGATATCAGATCCATGCCCTAGCTATTAGTGCAGTAACACACAGTGCTATGACCAAGAAAACCTTTTAGTTTTTTAAATGTACTCCGTATATGACAGAATGAAAAGGTGAATACTAATATTGTAAACCGATGAGGGATGCTGCTTCGTGAACAGAGTATCGGCAGAGTTTACCTTGCTCAGTTATTTATTTACAAAATTTATAGATAACTCTATATCTAGCAAGTTTCCTGAGCAGTGAACAATAACAAAAGAAAAAGAATCAAGATATGGAATAAAAATATTCAAAATCAAGTTATGCCAATAAGGTTTTGCCTATAAATTGCTTGCTTGGTGTTAGAGGTGGTAACAATAACAATTAGGTACAATATGAATTAAGTATAAAGAAAGCAAGAAATACAGTATCAGAAATTTGTTTTCCTAACAATAATTATTAGGCCTCCAGTAAACCTCCTGGAGACCCTTTCTGGCCATAGCTCAGTGGTGGAGCACATGCTTTGCATGCAGAAGATCTCAGGCTTAGTCTTTGGCATCTCCAGGTAGAACTAGAAAAACTCCTGCCTGAAACCCTGGAGAGGTGCTGCCTGTCAGTGTCAACAATAGTGGGTTAAATGGACAAATGGTCGGACTCAGTATAAGGCAGCTTCCTATGTTCCTATAAATCTGCAGGCCGGTTACATACGGGGCCTTGATCCTAGAAATCCTGGTTAAATTTGCTTAATGTTGTTTTGTACTGACTTACCCAAACTGCAGTACTATAACATTTATTTTATATCCTACACTTCTTCCATGATTGCACTCAAGGCAGCATAAATAGAGTTCCCTGTCGGTCTTATTAATAAAACTGAGACCTACTTAACTTCAGAAAAAGCTGCGTACTCTAGCATGTGGGAGAAGGTATTAGGAGAATTCCTCCACATTTTCCTATGAATAAACAGTTATGTTTTGCTTTTTGACAGACGTGCCCAATGGATTCCATATTAACTTAAAGAAAACACCTGTTGAAGGAGGAAGTCTGGTGTTGTCCTGCTTAGCCAACAAGCTTCTATACAAAGACATCACCTGGTCATTGCCAAGGACAGTTAACAACAACCAGACAAGAATAAAAAAGGCAGCCACTAAGGAGTATTCCATTGACCTCAGCCTCACCATCAAGAATGTTACGCTTGAACATTCAGGCACCTATACCTGCCGAGCACGGAACATATACACTGGAGAAGAACAGCTTCAAAAGAAAGACGTTACAGTCAGAGGTGAGCACTGTAACAAAAAGGCTGTTTTCTCACGGATCCGCAAATTTAAGAGCGCAAGGAATGACTGTACAACACAACACAATATAAACCATTAAAGGACTCAGTAAAAAAAATGAAAGTTCTCTCATATAATCTTGATTGATTACTACTCTACACTTCCAAATATGAGAGGTTTGGACATAGGAGGAGTAGCAATGTAAAAAATGACACCCCCCCCCCCTCAGCAAACATCAAACCCTCAAACCTGGACTTCCAATTTGGCTCAGAAAGATCTATCCTGCTTTGACAAAGAGTTGGGATTTGGAAGACTTCCCCACCCCCTGCATGGCATTTTGTGTGTTATGTTGTATTGTTCTTTGCAGTCTCTCACCAAGTGCTAATGAAAAACTTTGGACCCAACTTCTCTTCGGCTTTGATATTCCACCTCCTCCCAAGTGTCAAAGCTGCATAAACTGAAAACATTTCTTTTAAATAGAAAAACTGCTGGCTTCGGTCAACATTGGACATTTTATAAGTTAACTTTAAAGTGCAGAGTAAGCACAGCTCAGTTTGAGAGACTGACTGGACTATGGTATTTTTTACTTTAATCTGCTCTTTGTGGATTTATAAATATTGCCTGCTGAGCAAGTTCTTATGCTTATTTATTTGAAATCATTTTTCTACACTAAATATATTAATCTTTTTTTAATCCAACTCTTCTCAGGGAAGGCTCTGAGGATGCAGAATAAGAAATAAAAATGTTGAAATAAGGCATAGCCCTCTTGTATTGTTTGCATGAATTAGAATATTTAAACCAGAGTTGAACCCTCTTTCTTTGAATACATAAATTAAGGGATCTTTCCAAGTGGCCCTTTCTCTGGTTCCCTTTCAAATAAATTACAGTGCTACTGTTAAAAGTGTGTTGACATCAGTGGGAAAAATCTTCCCTGATTCTATAGTAGAGAAATGTGAAGTTGTTGTAACTATCTTAATAAAGAAGAATCACCCACATCCACCCCTATTGATGAGGTTTCAGTCATCACAGGAAAAATGTTTAATGCATTTAAATTTAAATGGGATTTAACATGGGGATTTAAAAATGTCGGAAACTACTGATGGAGAATTAAAAGTAATTTATCATTACTTTAAGCATGTCTTGTCATTCTCTTTTGTGATTTTATTTCAAGGTGTTTCTGTGTTATTATAAAATCTGTATAAGAAAGAAGTTACTATTTTTAATAGATCTGATAACTTTATTTTTTTACAATGCGTATCTTTTATTCTATTTTGGAGGGGGTGTTTCATTTATGATTGATTATTACATAGAAATTTTAGCCAAGCATGTGGGGGATCACAATAGCGACAGCAAATATAGGGAACAAAAGTGGTGTTGCTATTAAAATTTAAAACAGAGGGTTGACAACATGACAATTTCTTGTGCCTGAGAACTCACCCACCCATTTCCTCCTTGAAGGTAGCAGGACCGTGTCCCCAAGCCAAGCCTGTCGTTCACGTGGGAATTGCTTTTGTCAAGTGTGAAAGGGTAAACAATAGCATTTCCCCCATCATGCCAGTTTTGTGGAGCCTAAAATGCTTCAAAAACAATTAGCTACCTGGAAGTTGTCAGGGTAAAGAAAAGAATGATTGTTCTGATCTCAGAATTTCACCTATAGCCCCCTTGCATACAGTAGATCTTTTTTCAATACTGCCCATGACGGCTTCCAGAAACAATTTATGTGCTTGCAAAGGAACTTTCTGTGGCTGTTTTTAATATGATTACAACAAAGTCAATCCAACTGTTGGTAACGGCATTCCAGTGACAGCAAAGTATACGTTACTGTGTATTCTTGGAGGAAAACAGGAAAAGAGGCCCCATTTCTATAGAGGTTATATGTGAAAAAAATATTTTATGGCGAGATGTGGCCTGCAAGGGCAGGACTTTATGAATTTGCCATAGCCTGAAAACTAGAGCTTAGGAGTTTGCAGAAGAGAAGGAAGTTGATGAAGGCTGGATTCAATCCACCCCTTCTGGGCCAGCTCCCCAGGATGAATTGGAATAAGAGCCTGATTTACAAATTCATGCAGAGATTATTAGAACATAAAACTCACCAGTGGAATTAATTAAATAATACTTTATAGCAAGTCCAAGGAGGAGGAAGGTAATCTGGCCTTTTGATAGCAAAGTTGGCCAAAGCTACGACAGATGTGAACTGCAATGGTATAAATCAGCCTTCCCCAACCTGGTGCCCTCCAGACATGTTGGACTACAACTCCCATCATCCACATCCACAAGTGGAGGGCACCACATTGGGGAAGGCTGGTATAAATTATTGCTCCTGCATTGTTGTCCATGTTGGAATGTGTAAAAGAATATCATATTATGTAAGGCCACAGGATTAGAGGACCCTCGCAGCATTGTGACTGATGCATTGACCCCCCTGCCAGTATTGATTTCTGCACATGCACTGGAAATGGAATGAGTTTTGTTGTTTTCTGGATGATTTGTCATTCCCATATATGATGTGGAGGATAATAATTGTAAATTAAGCTTGTATTTCCTTTTTTAACTGCATGTTAAAAGTTCAGATGCATATTTTACTGACTCATGATTGGTAATTGAATGATAATATAACTTGCCTCATTAAAAAAAATACAAATGTTAAATTAAAAGAACTGCAAAAAGGGAGTCTAGAAATGTTCAACTTTTTTGTTGGTCATATTTATGAGAGTGAGGGGTTTTTTTCTGTCTCAGGGTTAATTTACTTCTCTGTCTTGATACTGAAGGCCTAGGATCAAGACTGTCACTGTAGCAGAGGGATTTCTACTCCCTCTGTAGTTCCCTTTCTGACCTTCAGTAGTCAGAGATTATACAATTTACCACAAACTTCGCCTTGTACATGACAGTTACATAGGAGAAGTTCACTGTCGATTGTATGCAGAATTGGCCAGACGGTTGCAACTTAAATCAAGGAGAGATTTCTGCCTAAGGCAAATGAAAAAAGGTTTAGCCAATCAGAAGTGCTTGGGGAAATCCTTGCCTATTAAATTCTTAAAACACAGAAGTAGGAATAACCAAGCATTTCAAAATCAGCGAGTTACAGCAACAGCCTTATGTGAAGAGTGATGCAACCTCATTTTTAAATAACAAAGTGTTTCTCAATATGGAAAAATGTGTATGGCTATAAACCAATTAAAATTAATCAGAAATAACATACAGATTGTGTGACCTCTGTTTTTTTTTCATGCTTTCATTGTTTGTCTCAAGTGACTTAGCTGTGCTGTTCTCTTTAGTAATCCTATTGAACACAAAACTCACACATGTGGTCAAGTTCATCAGCTTCAATAGGCAGACATATTTTCAAATACCATCACTTCATAGGTGACTGATTTGGAAGAAACAGCAATTAAAATAAATGGGCATCAAAATATGAGCTTCCATGAACCGCTGATGAAAAGTTGATGTGAAGGAGAAAACATAGAGGATTGTCCTGATAATTTTTGAAGGCATGCCCTGTAACCACACTTCATAGTGATTACTATATGAGGGAGGAAAAAACCCGTGCTACTAGTTATGCTGCACCAAGCAGTTTATAACCTAGTTGGATACAATATGGGTGACACAAGATTTGGCAAGAGAATAATTTTGTTTGCTAACTGGAGCTATTTGTAGAGGCAACTTGGGAGGGACCACAGCTCAGTGGTAGAGCACATGCTTGGCATACAAAAGGTATCAGGTCCAATCGCAGGGATCTCCAGGTAGGGCTAGGAAAGATCCCTGCCTGAAATCCTGCAGAGCCGCTGCCAGTCAGTGTTGACCGTACTGGGCTAGATGGGCCAATAGACTGATTCAGTATAAGGCAGCTTCCTATGTTGCTAACTTTTTATATTTTAGTGTTCTTTTGTTTTTAACAGGCCATATATAAAATGACACAAGGAAGCTTACAAAAATGGTTGTCTCAAATGATTGGTTTGCCATAATTAGTGACAGGAAGACCCATCAGTTCTTCTCATAGGAGTCTGGCCCTCCTAAAAAAAGAGGAAATAGCCATCGTAACAGTGCGGCAAATGCTGACTTTGATCCCATCACAGTGGGGTGTATTATTGCCAAAATGAAAATAATCTGATGGGCATTTTATTCCACCAGTAAGCATTCTTTATTGTCACAGTGAACACTCCTTTCTTGAAGGGGCACCTGAAGAGTAAACTAAATGCAGCCGAACTGGAAGTTCAGAGGAATCTACAGTCCTTTAAGGAATTTTTCAGGAATCACTGTCATATGTGCAACAACTTATCTGCCTCAGATTCAGTTACATCATCAGTGAATCAGAATAGGAAATTTGAGTGAAAATGGGTTGTGTGTGTCACAGTCATGTTCAAAACTGCTTACAAAGATAGAAAACCAGGAATGATCAAGGGAATTGGGGGTAAGGTAAAGAGAGCATTTGAAACTTTGAGTGGCTGCTGATTTAAAACACCTCTCATGATGGCCACTTGTATGGGGGATCTGTTAATTCAGAGAAGCAAAAATTACAGTGCCTTGTCAGATCTGCAGATATAACATTGCAATCAGTTTGATTGTACACTCGGTTCATGTTGTACAGAATTAAAACGTTCAAATTGTATGCCTGAACATGCTGGATAGCTTTTTATTAAACACATTTGGTCCAGATGTATGACTTTAAGGGAGGAAAAATGGCAAAGGTAATCTGAGAAGTGTATATGCTACAGAATTCCCCAAACGCATCAAACAACTTCTCCAATCGAGTGAAGGCTTCAGATTGCACTGTTGCCATGTCATGGTGTTTGCTTTTTGTTAGCTATTTGATGTTCAACTAAACAAAAGCCCAAAGGCTGATTGTACACTAGTTTTGAAACGATGGTTGCTTTTATATATTAGAGAGCTTATGTGATCTAAACATGAGTTGCCCAGTAAGCAATAATAATCCAAACGGCATTCACAATACAAATAGATAGTACTCTGTTTCACCTTTAGTACAACAACCCCTTTGGTTTAATGATGATAGCAAGTTTTTCCATAACTGCAGCACATTTTCCCCCTGGGAATATAATCCTGCATTCTTTATAGAGACTTTGGGTTGGATCCAGATTTAGTCACACTCGGAGAAGACCCGTTGAAATAAATGTGACTTGTTTGACATGCCTAACTGAAGTCCTATTGATTTAAATGGGCCTACTCTAAGCATGACTAAAACTGGATCCAACTCATTTCCTCTAAATTTGAACAAAAGCACCAACTGACTCTTGCTTTCTTGGATCATTTTTCTTGTGCTCCCTATTATTATTACTAATTGACTATAGACAATATTGTCTAAAGAAGGAAGATCTATTTAAGTGATTATTTTCTATAAGCCAAGTGAAACAACATGGACAGCAACAGCAGACATCAATTTCTTTGTTTTGCATCTCTCATTCTCTTGGACCAATCTGGCAACCATTCTTTATATCAAATAACTGGGAAACTGTAGCATGTATAAGACAAATTGAGAAAGCCTAGGAGAAGCAATTAAAAAAATGTCACGGCTATAGAAATGTACTAACTGATCTGTCAATGTGTTTTATAGCTCAGGAAGCACCGTACCTGCTTCGGAACCTCACTGATCAGGTTGTCAACACCAGTCACTCTGTTAGTCTGGAGTGTCATGTTCATGGTGTGCCAGAGCCTCAGATATCCTGGTATAAAAACAACGAACAGATACAGCAAGAACCAGGTGAGTGCAATACTCGCCATCGTTTACTCCTAGATACCCTGTACTGTGGTCCCAGCACTGTAATTGATATATCTTTATTTTAACAATACTTAGAGCTGAGTGCCTTTGTGAGAGGTAACTACCAGTCAGAGGGAAGGTTCACTCATTGCTGTTCTGGTACCATGAGTTCATTTCAACAACAGAGCCAACTAAGACATTTTGGTGATGGAAGTCAAACAGGGGTCCTCAAACATTTTGATATTATGTTGTAGGTGTTGCCTCAAAATAGCTGCCATGGTGGTAGTGGGGCTTGCCCATTCATAACATGGCTGCCATGGTAGGCATGGTCGGTCACAAAGCACTCATTTCCCAGAAGGCAAATTGGTGAGGCTAAAAGAAAAGTACCTTGTCCATTACCTTGTACGAGGTAGAGGTGGGGGCTGAGCTCCAAGACACAAAGCCACTCTTTTGAAGCCAAATAAAGATGGCACCGGAGGGCAGCACTTCGCTTTGCAGCATACCAGCCTCCCAGTTTAAAAAAAGAATTAAAAATCTTACGAAAATAAAATAAAAATCAGGAGGCACAGGGAGCCTGGTGGGCACCAACAGAGGAGTTCGCGGGCACACTGATACTCAAAAACACCCTTCTGGAGATTCTAAAAGTAGAATGTCCAAATTGCACTCTCATGTAGGTGCTTCCAGATGAAGTCTTTATGGTGCCATCACCCTACCTCATTCATGGAATTTTATGAGGGGGTCCAGATGCTATCTTCCTCGTAAACCTCCCATGTTTTCCCACTGCTTCTTCCATCTCTTCTCTTACCGCAGATAACCTGATAAAGAAAGGCAGAAAAGCTGCACGATGCCTCTGCACTGGTGGCACTAGGAACCCTCAGTCTGGAAGCTTACATGGACCCAAGTTAAAAGTATGATCAAATGGATAACTGACCATTTGATGCCCTTTAATTGCATCAAAATTTGGATTATTCTAATTCAAAATAAGGCACCTGAATCAGCTGCTTCACTTGCCTGAGGGACAGAGCCAGCTTGAAATTCAACACAGTGGCAATAGCACCAAACTAACCAATGTTGCTCCAAATCCCCATGCTAAAAAAAAAAGCATCTGGTTTATTTTTATTTAGCCAATTTTTACCCCGCCCTTCAAAGACAATTTTTCAGGGTGGCGTGTAGAGAACAAATGTTGAGGTACTTCCTGCTGCACTTCCTGTGCTGGCCCTCCTCCAGTTACTGGAGGAACTGCCATTGGGAAGTGCCTTAAATGTACTGCAAGACTGTTTAGACCTCATGTGTTCTTGGCAGGCACATGCCCAAAGAACCTCCCAGTAAAAGAAACACAACAACCTCCATAACTCTTGTACTTGCCCCCAAGCAGTAATTATGGCTGCTGCCACAGTGCCCCTCTCAATTTTGCATGGCACAGCTATCTTAAAGGAAGAGGGTTGTATGTGTTTTTAGGCAGAGTAGTGCAACCTGGTTCCCCTGCAAAACTGTGTCAGGAATTTGGGATGAATTTACTGAGAAACAGAATGTGAGGACTGCAAAATTGAATGGTGCCTCCCCCCCCCCCGTCTTCTGGTCAGAAACTCACTGGTCTTGTAGAATTAGCATATCAGTAACAAGCTTCTAGCCTAGCCTTTTCCCGCAGATGCTAGTTTTCTGTGAGTGGGAAGGATTTGCTTTTCGGTTTTTTGTTTGTTTACATGAAGAAGCATTCAGACATGCAATCCCCACTGACATCTGAGTGATACAGTCCCAAGATTTAAGGGCATAGAATTGGCCATTAGCAGTGGAAAGGAGCAAATATGGCATTTCGGTAGTCTTCCTTAATGAGTGGGGACAAAATTAGATGGCTGCATCCCACTTGTCAAGTTTAGGATGTTTCAGCAGCAGCAGCGTAAACTTCTATTGAAGATCAGGCTTTAAGAGTATCCTAACATAACTGTGCCACACGTGATAGAGGGGGGGCACCATGATTTAGGCCAGGAATATGTCATTTTTATTCGCAGGACATCAGCAATCTGCCCTGGGCTTTATATGCGTGTGTTCATGGAAAGCAATGGCAATACTGGCCTGTAGTATGGGGAGTAGTTTGCTACTGCTTTGTAAAACATCTTCATTCTCTAAAACGACAGCCACGTCTCTAATGCATTGATATTATGGTCAGATAGGAAAAGAGGAGAGACCAGCAACATCAGGAAGAGTCTTCTCATTACACTTGTCCTCAGTGACAATCAGTACCACATACTTTGCCAATCCCCTGCCCATTCTTAGCCATTTACTAGCTCAAGCACTGCTTAAACCAGGAGTGTCAAACCTGAGGCCTGCAGGCCAAATCCTAACCAACTGAGGTCCCAATCTAGTCCTTTGGGTTCCCCAGATTCCCATGCCCCCTTTCCCTGGCTCCACTCCCTTTCCTCCAACCATTTGGTGGTTTCCTGGCTTTTGCACATTCCCCCACCCCCATTCTAAAAGGCTGAAATGCCTCTCCTACGGCTTAGTTACTGGCACTAGGAGCTTCAAGCTAAAATATTTCAGAATTTCTGGTATTTGGCCCTCCTTCTGTTGCCTTTGGGTCCTCCCACCACTGGAATGTGGCCCCTGAGAGCTTCTCTGAAATTGAATTCAGCCCTTGGGCTGAAGGAGGTTTGACACCCCTGGTTTAAACAGTCCCCGTATGCCGAAACATTTACATTTGTAGACTTTCCTGCTCCCTTGTTTCCCAGGCGGTGAGAAGTTCCAGGGGTAGCCTCTACAAGGTCAGTTTGCGTGTGAAGAGAGTGCTAGAGCCTTATGCCATTTTTGTAATATCTGATGGTTTACAAAATATGTTGAGCAGGGGAAAGCAGGCACATGCTCCTGGACAGGGAGTGCTAGTCAAAAATGGACAGTAGTTTGCTCCCAAGAAAATAATGTACACTTGGAGCCCAGTTGCAAAGTCTCAGGCTTGTCTCCTTTGTTGGCTACATCCCAGTTCTCAGTCAGGCCTGCCGTTAGAAGTCAGCATGGGAGGGCAATTGCTGAGGGCCCAAAGGCACAAAAGGGGCCATCCTTGCCCCTCCCTGCCCTTGCCACAGCTGCTGCCAGGGCCACATCGCTGCTCCAGCGGCAGCAGCTGCTGCTCCTCTCTGGCCCTGGTGACAAGAGGAAGTGCCTCAGCAACCAGCCATATAAGCCTGCAACGCCTGCGCTGCCCCATTTCAAAACAAACTTTTTGTACTTTGCATTTGGGGTAGCTGTGACCTGAACAAATCAGATGTGCTTTTGGGAGGGGACAGCCAACGAGGGCACAGAAGCAGCGAAAAGTCTACCCCTTCTCTGCTGCTGTGCCCTCATTGGCCGTCCCCTCCCAAAGGCAGCGTCTGATTGGTTCAGAGCCCTGCTACTCAAAATGTAAGGTAAGAATGTGTTGAAATGGTGTGGCGTGGGCCAAGCAGGCTCACCTGGCTGGCTTCGGTGTCACTTCCTTTTGCCAGTGGGGCCACCCAGGCTAGGAGGAGGAGAGAGGAGCAGCAGCAGCCACTGCCACCACGTAAAAAAGGGAGGGAGGGAACGATGGCTAGGGAGCGGTGGCAGCACTGTGGTGGTGGTGTGTAAGTAGGGGACCCATTGGCAGAGCTATGCTGAGGCACCACTGGAAGCTGGTGCAGGCCCTGTTCCCAATACTGCTTTTCTTCAGCCCTCACCTAAGCGGGTAAGTATGTCATATCTAGTAGCCACCAGCCATCAAAAGCCATCAAGCAAGAGACGTCCTGTCATTACTGCCCATTAAAGAAGCATCTTTTGTTATTAACTAAACGAAAAACTAGAAAACAGCTAATCTCTGTATCACAAGAGAATATTTATAACGTACTTCCCTTGCAGAGCACATCACGCTGTTTTTTACTGGTTTGGCGCTCAGGCGTCCTTCAGAAGCAGCTTCTCTTTGAGAAGCAAGCCTTCATGTTTATGTACGGTTCCTATTCATTTCAAATATTTCTCATTCCACAGGTATAATATTTGGTCCAGGAAGCCAGAGTCTGTTGATTGAAAGAGCACAAGAGGACGATGCTGGGCACTACCAGTGTGTGGCTAGTAACCTGAAAGGGACAGTGGAGAGTTCAGCCTATGTCACCATACAAGGTAAAGGATTGCATGCAAAGGAGACTAGTAACGATGGTTCCTCTTTGAGCTGCTCCATAGTCCCCAATTGCTTTCCTCACAGATCTTGCTCTTCCTAGAGGAACAGGTAAGTAGCTTGTTGACAGTGTGAAGTAGACACACACACACACACCCTTAACAAGGGAAATGCACCAGGTCAAAAAGGGACACCAAAGGGAAATGCTAGATCAGAATGTGTTTATACACTGACCTGAAAATAAGCTTTGTTGCAACCCCACAAGCATAGGGTCAGGGTAGAAAGAGGGTGTATATTTAGTCTCATCAGAATCATGGCTTTGCTTCATTTCCTGTTCTAGGCTGCTAGAGGCCAGGATGAGATAAATTTGTCATTTTTGTGTCTTTGATTTCAATACAGAGTGAGCTGTCAGATCTGACTTGAGGTTTGTCCAATATCTGTAAATACATTTTAGAGTTATTTGCTGTTGTCTCCGGGTTTCTGATTCATCTCTTTAAAAAAAATCCTAGTGAACCCTTGGCTTCAATAATAGCTCATGTTGCTAATCTTGCAATCTAATTGGGTGCCCATGAAACATGTCTTTCCCCTCTCTCCTAATCAAGAGATTTGGACTATACTAGTATTGAGCAACAGTGGCTGAACAAACCAAATATTCTCTGATTTCCCTCTTTCCCCCCTCCTCCCAGGTTTTCAGCTGTTTAACGGTATACTTTACATCGGGGTGGCCACTTGTGTCCCTCCAGATGCTCTGGCCTACAATTCCCACCTTCCCTCACCATTGACTATGCTGGCTAGGGCTAATGGGAGTTGTAGACCAAAAAACATCTGGAAGGCCACAAGTTGCCCACCCCTGCTTTACATGATGTACATGAGAACATAAGAGCCATGCTGGATCAGACCAAGGGTCCATGTAGTCCAGCATTCTGTCCACACACTGGCCAACCGGCTACTTGTGGGAAGCCCACAAGTAGCACATGAGTGCAATGGTATCCTCCCACTTGTGTTCCCCAACCACTGGATTACAGACACATACTGTCTCTGATACTGGAGGTAGCATATTGCCATTGTGACTAGTTGCCATATTTTTAAAAGTTTAAAATATTTATATACTACCTTTCTCTACGTATACGGAAATATCAAAATACAATAAACCACATTAAAATCCCACACAGTGTTTGCACATAATACTAAAACATGGTTTATTTAACCCATGGTTTGTTGTGCTACCCAGGTTCTGTCTGGCAGATGATTGAACAAACTGTGGTTAGTTTTCTCAATCCCTGGGTTGTCTGTTTATCTCCTCTTTCACTTCCTACCTCCCTATATTCCAAATGCCTTTGCAGCCTGGTAGCACTGACATATAGAGCGGATGGAGTTTTTTTATTGCTCTTTCCTGCCACCTCTGTAGGCTGGTGAAATAATCCACGAACAACCCACAGTTCTAGGTTTGCACATAACAATAATACATGGTTTAAACAACCCAGAGTTCACAGCCCAACAGCAAACCATGAGTTCTCCTTCTGGGTTATTTGTGGTTAACAAATCATGGTTTGTCAGTGCAGCCTTGTTCATACATCACAGCAACCCAGAATTCAACAACCCATGCCATGGGTCAGCGTGATGTGTGAACCAGGCCAATATGGGGAACCAAGTCAGAGCCGGCCTTTCCATTAGGCACAGTGAGGCAAACAATTCAGGCAGTGGATTGTGGAAAGGTGGCGGATCGTGGCCAGGCCCTCCTTCCTTTCCACAGCAGCTGCTTGTCCTTGCCTTGGTGCAGTGCTGTGCAGCGCATTACCGCTGCTGCTTGCTTCCCTTTCAGTTTGTGTCAGGTTGGGGCCTCTCTCTGCCCATCACCTGCCCATCTGCCTGCTGCAGCTGCTTGCAACCTACCATGAGGCAAACCCACAAACCCAGGAGGAGGATTGTGGGGTGCTCCTGTAGCAGTGAAGAGCATGTATGTTCCCCGCTGCCTGCCTGCCACCCATCTGCCAGTTTGCCTATCACTGATGCACCTATCTTCCATCCTTCCGCATTTGGGCAGACACAGCAGCTGGCTCCCCTACCCCCACCCCGCTCATGGAGAGAAGCTGCACAGCAGCCGCTTCCATCCAAGAGAAAGAAGGCCAGCTTCTGTGCTGCCCAGCCAACTCGAACACCGTTGCTGGCAGGGGAGGCGGGAGGAGGAGGAAGGCGCCCTCTGCTCTGCTAGCCTTGTTGTTCTCCCTCACTCTGCCTCCCAGCAGTGGCAAGGTGTAGGGCAGGGGGATGCAGCGGCAGCAGCAGCGAGTGGAATCGGCTAATGGGAAATCAGCAAATGAACTTTCTCTTATCATATGAAAACAGAAAATCTGGCACCTTGCACTGATGGAGAAACTCACTAAACATCTTCAGGTAAAGAGACCAAGTAGAAAGCGACACTTCTTATGGGATATGGTATCCATTTATTGAATTCGCTAATATTGAGAAGAATACGCAACAACCTCCTAAGACACACGGAACTCTGTGGTGTGATCTATTAGGATGATGAGTGATAGTTTTCTCAGATAATCTTGCTTGTACAAAATAGAGATCTGATTGACCAAAAAGACCATAAAGAAATTGGCTCACATGTGGTGTGTTTGGATTTGTTGCTGTTCATTGTTACTTGGAAAATGTCAATAAAAACAAACAAACAAACAAAGAGCAATTGGTGAGAGGCACACAGGGCTGGGCACCCAGCAAACCTCCTGGTCTGAATCTCCCACCACCGATGCCCCCCTCCTCCTCCTCCTCCTCCTCTGTCCAGGGTTCTTCCCGCGCAGTAAGTGAGTGATGCACCCTAGTTTTGCTGGAGGAGTTCATGGCCATGCTACTTTATCAGCTGCAAAAGTCCAAGGCCAAGTCTCAAAAAACATAACCTCCTTCAACTGAAGCAGTTCCATTTAAGTCAGTGGACTGAAGTCTATTTACTCAGAAGTAACTCCCAATGAATTCAGTGGGATTTACTCTTTAGAATTGCAGCTCATACACCCAATCTCCTGCTCCGGTTTACTTGGGAGTAAGTCCCACTGTATTCAAGCATGCATAAAATTCAGCCTTATGCACACTTACTTGGGAGGAAGACTCATTGAATATAACTGTGAGTAAACATGTATATTTTCTGCTAATCACTTTTTATGGCATTACAGTAAAGTGAAAGATTGTTTATATGAGCCATCTCGGCACCTGCAATTTATTGCACATGCATGATTGGCCACTCACAGAACTCTGCGGGTCCATTATACAACGTTGGAATCCTCCAGTGAGTTCCCCGCCATTTCCCCCTGCCTATCCCGTGTTATCCCCAAATGAAAAAAATGCAGTATTTTTTCAGCCTGTGCGACAGGAGTGCCATGGCCTGCCCATGTACCTCTCCCATAGTGAATATAACATGACAGAAACGACTGTGTAAAGGAGCCTGATCAAATCCCACAATGAAACCAGATGGAGACAGCCCCGGTATTGAGGCAGATTTCTGTCCCTGTGTGATGAACTCCGCAGACAACACTTAAATTAATTTTACATTGTTTGGGGCGTTGTTGGGTTTTGTTTTGTTTTGTTGCGTGCCTACATCTATAAAACTGAGTGGGGAAAGTACAGCGAGCAGAGTACGCATTTCGTTTTTAAATAATTTTATTACACTCCCTATCTCACTTCTCATATTACATTTGCAGATGGCACATGTATTTATTTTATATTGCCTACCCCATCCCAAGGGCTTGGCATAGGTAGCAATATTAAAATCATAGAACCCCAAGTCAAAATCAAAACTTAAATGATTATGGCTGCAGTCCTTTCCACCCTTTACCTGGGAGAAAGCTCCATTGAACATAGTGGGACTTCCAAGTAAATATCCCTCCAATTGTGCTATATGGCCACATTTCTATGCTGGGAAGACC
Source organism: Heloderma suspectum (assembly GCF_057233095.1). NCBI lineage: Eukaryota > Metazoa > Chordata > Lepidosauria > Squamata > Helodermatidae > Heloderma > Heloderma suspectum. The sequence goes on along the minus strand of NC_139460.1, from coordinate 37,031,461 downwards.
CTACCATTAGGCAGAAGGAGGTGACTGCCTCAAGCCGAGCTGATTTGGGTGTCACTGTCAAGAAAAGGCAGCAAATTGATATTTCACTTTTTATTCTATTTTTACTGGCAGGTAGAGGAGAGGTACTTGTGGGATTTTCTGCCTTAGGTGCCAAAATAACTTGGCTGGCATTGATTGCTATTTAACTTGGGGAGGGGGACCATTTGCTACTCTGCCTCAGGCAGCAAAATGTATTTGCCCTGAATCCAGTTAGTGAGTCCAGAGGGGAGTTTCAGAAGACCTTAATTCCCCACCCCGCCTCTCTCTCTCTGCATCTGATGCAGGGTAGCAGAACTGGTGATTTGTGTGCATGTCATTCCCTACTCACAGTTATTTACGGGTTCTTTAGATGACATTGTGACCCTCCAGTTTCGCTTCTGTATTTAACCAACACTTTCAACGGGTTTTTTTCGAGTAGCAAAAATGCAGCATATAATCATAAAAGAGAAAGAAAGCGCAAGTTCCTCTTGTGTATTTGTACTATGCTGTGATACCATAGTGCCACCTAAAGGTTATGTAGCAGAAAAGGGGGAAAGGAAACTCTCCTGCTGTAGTGCTCAGATCTGTGACAAAACCGAAAGTAGATTCAGCGGATTAACAGTCAATTAACAGCCTCGAAAAGCTCTTTGCCTTCCATTATGTTCTGGCTGTATATTTGTAAATAAAGCAGCTATGTGGTAGGATTGCGGTGTTCTTATCCCAAGGAACCTCTGGATGCCCTCTTATCCAAAGACAGAACCTGCCTTGAGAGGGTATTCCCTTAAAGATGCCCTAAATTAATTTAAAATAAATAAATAAAACCTAGTGGCATTGCCCCTAGACGTTTTCGCTACTCGGGGAAGTGGGGAGTATGTAACGCTATATATGGCAGCCTTCCCCAACCTGATGCTCTCCAGATGTGTTGGATGGCAACTTCCATGTAGGGATGGCGGAGAAATCCGCCACGGACTCCAATGAGTCCTCTGCAGGCGGAATGGACTGCTCCCCCCTGCCACCCCGCAAACTAAGGTCAGGATGAACGCTACCTGGCACCGGCCGGTCTGGGTCCATCCTCCTCGTTCCGCAGTCATCTGCGGACGCAAATGGCATCTGGCGTAGCGGACGCCATTTGCGTCCCTGCCCTTTGCCATGATTGGATACATAAATATTTACGTAGCCTATCACGGCAAAGAGCAGGGACACAAATGGCATAGTGGACACCATTTGCGGCAAAGGACAGGGACGCAAATGGCGTCCCCTACGCTGGACGCCATTTGTGGCCAAAGCCCAGCAGCGGACGGAAGTCCGGCTGCGGACGGCCCCAGACGGCGGCTCTGTGGACTCGCCGCGGAGTGGAACCGGCTGGGGAGGATTCCGGGGGGAGGGACGGATCGCCTCCCCCCCTACCAGCGGACCCTGGAGCGGACTGGTAAGTGAGGTTTGTACACCCCTTCCATGATTCCCAGCCAGCATGGTTATCTGGAGAGTACCAGGCTGGAGAAGACTGACATATGGGAGCCAACCAGGTCATATAAACATGTGCTACACGAATATTTTATCTATATGACTATGCAGCCAGTGCTTGAACTCCACACACAGGACTAAACCCAATAGCTCCAGTGAGATTATACCAGTGGATTGTCCCTATGTTTGACAGATTTGAAAAACAGTTTTGTGATTCAAGCAGGAAGGAAACTGTCTGCTCTTTTTATTTCCTTAAAGAAAATCTTTCGTTTCTACTGATAGAACTAGGTGCTATTTTTGTATCAGAAATGGATGGACGAAGTGGAGGATGCAGTTGAGCTCTTTCAGCTAGTGCCCATAGTCTAACCATCATTCTAAGGTAGAGAGAGGACTGAGGGGATATGGAAGTGCAGTTCCACATTTTAATTTATTTTATAAAGTTGCTAGTCCCTTCCACGTTAGATATTGTTAGGAAAGGGATTGAAATAGAACTGCCAAGGTTACAATGCCTTTATACAAATCTATGGTGCATCCACACTTGGAATACTGGGAACAATTCTAGTTGCCATACTTAGTAGAACTAGAAAAGGACAACCAAAATTATCAGGGTGCTGAAGCAGCTCCTCTATGAGGAAAGGTTACAAAATTTAGAAAACTTTTAGAAAATTTAGTTTTGAACAAAGGTGAGTGGGGCGGGGGGGGGACATGATAGAAGTTTATAAAATTATGCATGGTGTGGAGAAAGAAAAGTTTTTCTCCCTCTCTCACAATATGAGAACCAGGGATCATCCCATGAAACTGAATGGTCAGAGATTCAGGACAGACAAGAGCAAGTACTTCTTCAAACGGACATAGTGTGGCTATGGAATTCGCTAGCACGTGATGTGGTGATGACTATCAATTTGAATGGCTTCAGCGGGGATTAGGCATATTCATGCAAGATAAGGTTATCAATGGCTTCTAGTCATGATGGCAATACACAGCCTCCCGGATCAGAGGCAACATGCCTCTGAATACCACTTGCTGGGGAACAACAACAGGTGCATGCTCCCCCCTGCCATGCCATGCTTGTAGGGTTCCCATTGGCATCTGGTTGGCCACTGGAAAATGGGGTGCTGGACGAGATAAGCCTTTGGTCTGATCCAGCAAGGCTGTTCTTATGTTCTCACAAAGATTTAAACATGTAATTTTTAAAAAATAAGCCACCCAAATACAGCTACAACTGTACAACTGAGCAGACAATAACAAGATGAATAATTTAATAGCCACAAAAAGCTCTTGCATAGCTCTTGCATATAGCAACTTTCACCAGGCAACAGGAAGAAAGCAAAGAAGTGCTGGATATCGATCTCCAGAGGCAGAGAATTTCAGAAGATGGGTGCCATTACACCCACAGGCACTGCTCTGTGTTGTGAGCAATCACACATCTGAGAAAGTGGGAGCATGGATCAAAGGCTATTCTGGGTGCTTGGGAAGAAATTTATTTGCACTCTCCCAGTTCCTTCTTGGGAGAGGAGGCACAATGACAGATCAATAGATATCTCTTTCACATGTGTAGTCCATTGCATAGCATGCTGCTGTGTTTGGGTAAACAAAGCAATCCACATTGGTGGAACAATAAGATTACACGGCTGTACATTCATGGGCATGTGATGCCCAGCACCCTTTCCCAGGATGGATGCGTGTAACTTACTGAGCCTTCTCATCATTCTCTTGATGCAGATATGAATCTGCATCCAATGTTTTATTTAGTTACTTGTTTTATATCTTACACTTTCCTTTACCAATGCTCAATACTCAGGACGGTGAACAAGAGCCAGTGTGGTGTGGTTGTTACTGTGTTGAACCCAGGACTGAGGAGATCCAGGTTCAAATCCCCTCTCAGCCATGACAATCACTGGGTGGATTTGGGGAAGCTTCTATCTCTCAGTCCAATGTACTTCACAGGGTTGTTGTGAGGATAAAATTGCAGGGGGGGGGGGAGCGTACATTGACTTGAGCTCCTTGGAGGAAAGGTGGGATATTTTTGTTTAAGCTATACATATATTTAAAAAAACCCAGTATTTGCAGCTATCTGTGTGTTTTCCTGGGTGATTCTAGTCACATAATAGTGCCTTGTCTTGCCAAGGACAAATATCTCAAATATAGATTGTGGTCCTGATTTCAAATACAGAAAAGGAAAGAACTGTGTAACACTTCTCACTTCTCAGTTTATTAACTGAAAGAGAACTGAGTATGAAAAAAAATGCAAATACAAGAGTAAAGAAATATTTCCATCTGTGAGAAAATGTTCATATGATTCCACTGTCAGCGCTCATCTGTGCAGAGGCCTTATTGAACATGAGCCTGGAAAGGCCTTGCATACTTGCTTACCTTACTGCTCACCCCTGACTGTAGATCATTCATGAATAAGTTAAATGGTGCTGGTCCTAATACAGACCTTTGGGGATGCCATTGCGTACTTGGAATTGGTGTGAAGGCTGTCCATATTTTCATGCCTCCTGCACCCTGTTTTTTAATCAGTTACTGACCCATATGGGGACCTCTCCTCCTTTCCCAAGACTTTTGCAGAAGATTTTTTTAGTATCCAGTTTGTCAGATCACCATCTGCTAACAGTCTCAACTTATTCTAAATGCTGCAAGGTGAAGCAAGACTTCTCTTTGCTGAAGCCATTCTAGCTTTTCCTTCGCAAGGCTTGCTCTTCAACTATTCTATCCTGAATAATGCTTTCTGCATCTTTGGCAAATAGCTTTGGGCCAGGCTCATGCCTTTTCACATACTGGCAAAGCAGAAGAATCCTGGCATTTCTACCCTTTCTCCTCATAAATGGATCCCAAATAGCAAAACAACTCCCTCAGATTTCAGAGAGCTACTGAGTAGATAGGCTTGGAACCATTACTGTAGCTAGGTAACCTTAGACACTGGTTTTAATGGTCCGACCAGGTGCATTGCTTCAGCTGTGAAGCACACAACTAACATTTCTCTTCTCCCACCACCATGCTGTATAACCACTTCTACATTCCTGATACGTTGGAGCAAACCACAAACATGTATTTGCCCATTCTGATGTATTTTTTTTTTAAGGAAATACACCGAGCATGTGCAGTTTTGCATTTTAAAACTCCCTAAAATCATAGCATCATCATGACTGCTGGAATAAAATAGGGTTTGCTTCTGCTGCCCTGGTGGTAAACACATTTACTTAGGAATAAGCGCCATTTTGTCGTAGAAAAGGAGAACAAATATATTTTACAGTAAAAATAATAAAATGACCATCTGTAACCAGCTTCATGCCTAGCCGGCCACCCCCAGTTATAAAATGGTTGTGGAAAGAAGAAGAAAGGATGCCTCAGCAACCAGCATCTGCCTTGGTGGGCCCCAGGATGACCATACTGGCTAAGGTATGGTGCTGGGTGTAGCGAATTTGTTGGTGAGCAATAAGGTGGACTTCACAGCATTCCTATGTGCTGTTGGTAGCCACTTAGAGACCTGTGTAGTTTCACCCAACTGGCAGCTTCATAGTTAATAAGGAGAGTGGGCCTCTCACACAGGCTAGTAAATTACAGCTTTCACCTTGAAGCTGTTGTGGCCAGCCATATGATCTCATGAAGTGACAAGAGATAAGGGCGTTGTTCTTTTCCTCCATGAGAAGCAAAAAAGAGCTCCCTTGCTTCTTCGGAGAAGGGGAAGGGGCATTACCTGTCCGCTCATGAGCTACGGGAGAGACATCTAGCATGCACGCTTATAAAATCCAACCCACAGGCTTTGCCCTTCAGTCTCACTGCAAGGGGCAACATGCATTCTACCAGCCTGGAAAACTCTTGCTGGTCCTAGGAGAATGACTTCTAGTCTATCTTGGGGACTCAGATAGACATATCAGCTGTGACAGCTTCATTGGCTGATTAGAGGTGTGAGCTTTCTTTGGATATTTGTTCCGCATCTATTTTCCATCAATTAACTGTCGTCCTTTTGCACAAGTGGCTTTGTTTCATCTTGGTAATCTAAAAGAATCTATTTTGTCTGGGCCCTGATAGAATCAGGAGCCCAGATCAACACACCAGCTGTGTTTGCTACTGTATCCGTCACCTGCACCTCTTGGAAGGGGGCGTGGGGGGTGGCTGGGCTGCGGGGGCCTAGATGGAGCAATAGTCTAGCTCAGAATCAGCTAGACTCAGAGTACAGAGGGAGATGAGCCGGGAAGCGGGGCCATTCCATCAGCCCTACTGAAGGATCACTATGAAGGCTCCTCCTCCCTCACTTGTCACCACCAGCAGCCATTCCAGCAGGCTGTACTGAAGGATGAAAGGGAGAAGCAGGGCCATTCTGCCAGCCCTGCTGAAAGACTTTAATTTTTTCCTCTTCCCATCCCATCCCTTTTTCTTTGTGTGCTGTGTCTTTTTAGATTGTAAGCCTGTAGTCAGGAACTGTCTTATTTTACTGATTGCATGTAAGCTGCTCCGGGAGTGTTTTTGGCTAAGGAGCAGGATAAAAAAAATACTTGAAAGAAAGAATAAGAAGCTTCATTTGTTCATGTGACAGGAATTAATGTTGGTTGCTATCTTGTTTAATAAATTATTATTCAAGTGTTATTAGTTTCCCACTCTTTAGTGGGGAAAAGAAATGGGGTTTAATTGAAATACTTGGCAACAAGTAGGAATCCAGTTATCACTGTGCAGATCCTGCCTTGGAGATCTAGTGACTAAATGTCAGGAATGAAACTGTGGAAAGAAATCCAGAATGTGAACAATCGTTTGTAGAAGACTCACTTAAAAATAGGCATCACAGACCTTTGGGCTAGCCAAGGAACCCACAAGGAAGACATTAATCGTCCCTCTTTCCTTTGCCAAGAATGATGCTGAGTTGCAAGGCTGAGCAGCAAGAAGAGAGCCTGGGAAATCTTGTTCCAAACTAATTCTGCCTAACCCTTTTCCGTTGTGGTCACCCTTGATGTTGTTATGTCTTAAGCTGAGATGACATTTGAAGAGAGTGTCAGAGTAAGAGGCATGGAAGGGGTCTTTACAGAAGTCACATGTATAGTTGGGACCCAGTCACAGAAACTGAAAATGTATTTTGCTTTGGAGGTATTTTATGAGTGTCACAGGAGTTGCACTGGGGGGATATTTTGGTGCTGGTATTTTGATGCAGAGTGTTCAATGGTACCTAATATCTTCCAGATTTAGAATTTTTCTGTTGTTTCTGCTGCTCCCTTTCCCACCTTGTATTTCATAGAATCTATAGTTGGAAGAAACCTTGGAGATAATTTAGAACAACCCCTTGCTCTGTGCAGGCTCTGCAGTGCAAGGAGAGAAACTGTAGATTAGCGATAGAGCACCTGCTTTGCATGCTGAAGGTTCCAGGTTCAGTCCCTGACATCTCCAGGTAGGGCTAGAAAAACTCTTACCTGAAATCCCTGAGAGCCATTGGAGGGGCACAGGTTCTCCACTCCTGCCCTATAAACTAATAAGGTTAATGGCTAGACACATCAGGATGATCAAGATTGGTTACTCACGGAAGTTTGCAGGTCCTTTACATGACAGCATCAGCTTTCAGGGCCTTTCCCAACTTTTCTGACTTTTATCCCACCCCCTTTTTTTTTAAGAACAGGGATAATGAACTATCTAAGTTGAATGTCTCTGTGAAAAGAGGATGTTGCACTTTAACAGAAGCTATACCACAGTGACTGTGGCTCAGATCATGAGCTTCTTGTTGCAAAATTTCAGCTTAAATTGAAGAATGTAGGGAAAACCACTAAACCGTTCAGGTATGACCTAAATCATATCCCTTATGAATATACAGTGGAGGTGAGGAATAGATTTAAGGGATTAGACCTGATAGACAGAGTGCCTGAGGAACTATGGACGGAGGTCCGTAACATTGTTCAGGAGGCAGCAACTCAATCCATCCCAAAGAAAATGAAATGCAAGAAAGCCAAGTGGCTGTCTGATGAGGCTTTACAAGTAGCTGAGGAAAGAAGGGAAGCAAAAAGCAAGGGAGAAAGGGGAAGATATATCCAACGGAATGCAGATTTCCAGAGAATAGCAAGGAGAGACAAGAAGGCCTTCTTAAATGAACAATGCAAAGAAATCGAAGAAAACAACAGAATGGGAAAGACTAGAGATCTCTTCAAGAAAATCGGGGATCTCAAGGGAACGTTTTGTGCAAAGACGGGCATGATAAAGGACAAAGAAGGCAGGGACCTAACAGAAGCAGATGAGATTAAGAAGAGGTGGAAAGAATACACAGAAAAACTATACAGGAAAGATCTTAATGTCCCTGATGGCCATGATAGTGCGGTCACTGAACTTGAGCCGGACATCCTAGAGAGTGAAGTCAAGTGGGCGTTAGGAAGCATTACTAATAACAAAGCTAGCGGAGATGACAGTATTCCAGCTGAGCTATTTAAAATCCTAAAAGATGATGCTCTTAAAGTGCTGCACTCAGTATGCCAACAAATTTGGAACACTCAACAGTGGCCACAAAACTGGAAAAGGTCAGTTTACATTCCAATTCCAAAGAAGGGCAATGCCAAAGTGTGTTCAAACTACCGTACAATTGCGCTCATTTCACATGCCAGCAAGGTGATGCTCAAAATCCTACAAGCTAGGCTTCAACAGTATGTGAACCGAGAACTACCGGAAGTACAAGCTGGGTTTCAAAGAGGCAGAGGAACTAGAGATCAAATTGCCAACTTTCGCTGGATCATGGAGAAAGCAAGAGAATTCCAGAAAAACGTCTATTTCTGCTTCATTGACTACGCTAAAGCCTTTGATTGTGTGGATCACAACAAACTGTGGCAAATTCTGAAAGAGATGGGGGTACCAGACCACCTTACCTGTCTCCTGAGAAACCTGTACGAGGGTCAAGAAGCAACAGTAAGAACCAGACATGGAACAACCGACTGGTTCCAAATTGGGAAAGGAGTACGACAAGGCTGCATATTGTTGCCCAGCTTATTTAACTTATATGCAGAGTACATCATGAGAAACACCAGGTTGGATGAATCACAGGTCGGAATTAAGATTGCCGGGAGAATTATCAACAACCTCAGATACGCAGATGATACCACCCTAATGGCGGAAAGCGAAGAGGATCTCAAGAGCCTCTTGTTGAGGGTGAAAGAGGAGAGTGCAAAAGCTGGTTTGAAACTCAACATTAACAAAACGAAGATCATGGCATCTGGCCCCATCACTTCCTGGCATATGGAAGGGGAGGAAATGGAAGCAGTGACAGATTTTATTTTCTTGGGCTCCAAGATCACCGCAGACAGTGACTGTAGCCATGAAATTAAAAGACGCTTGCTCCTTGGGAGGAAAGCTATGGCAAACCTAGACAGCATAGTAAGAAGCAGAGACATCACCTTGCCGACAAAGGTCCATCTAATCAAAGCTATGGTTCCCAGTAGTAACGTATGGCTGTGAGAGCTGGACTATAAGGAAGGCTGAGCTCCAAAGAATTGATGCTTTCGAACTGTGGTGCTGGAGAAGACTCTTACAAGTCCCCTGGACTGCAAGGAGGTCAAATCAGTCCATCCTAAAGGAAATCAACCATGACTGCTCATTGGAAGGACAGATACTGAAGGTGAAGCTCAAATATTTTGGCCACCTAATGCAAAGAGAAAACTCTCTGGAAAAGACCCTGATGCTGGGAAAGACTGAAGGCAAAAGGAGAAGGGGATGGCAGAGGATGAGATGGCTAGATAGGATCACTGATGCAATGAATATGGACTTGAGCACGCTCCGGGAGAGAGCGCAGGACAGGAAGGCCTGGCGTGCTATGGTCCATGGGGTCACGAAGAGTCGGACACGACTGAACGACTGAACAACAACAACAACAACATACCACAGTGCCATCTACTGGATGTATAATGAAACATATAGAACTTCTTTGGTCTTATAGGCCCCTTCCAACCCTACAATTCTACTACTCTATGAACTTGCAGGTAAAGAAACTCCTAGTGAAAAAAAAGGGGAAGTGCATGGAAAAGTCTGATCTTTGTCCTGCAAAGAATCCGGAAGCAAAAGCCTCACTAAAGTTGCAGATAAAAAGCCTCTGTGTAGAGAAGCCCACCGTGTCTTAAATGTGAACGCGCGCGCGCACACACACACACACACACACACAGAGTTATACAGAAAGAGGGTCAATGTTTTTTTGGTTTTTTTAAGGGAAAGTATTAAAAGTAAAATTCACAATGTTACAATGAACCAAGCCAAAACTAGGCAGGCCTCATGGGGGTCAATTGGGGCATAGCTCAGCGGTAGAGCCCCCGCTTTGCATGTAGAAGGTCCCAGGTTCAGTCCCTGGCATCTCCAGGTAGGGCTAGAAAAACCCCTACCTGAAACCCTGGAGAGCCATTGGGGGGCCACAGATTCTCCACCCCTGCCCTATAAACTAGTAAGGTTAATGGCTAGACACATGGTGTCTTAAATGTGAACACACAGAGCTATACAGAAAGAGGATCAATGTTTTTTTTAAGGAAAAGTATTAAAAACAAATGTTGCAATGTTGCAATAAACCAAAAGCTAGGCAGGCCGGGGTGGGGAGCATAGCTTAGTAGCAGAACACCTGCTTTGCACACAGAAGGTACCAGGCTCAACCCCTGGCATCTCCAGGGAAAGCTAGAAAAAACTACCTGAAACCCTGGAGAGCCGCAGCCAGTAGTATCAGCAATACCAGGCTAGATGGACCAATCGTCAGACTCAGTATAAGGCAGCTTCCTGTGTTCCCAAGATGCAGCTACAGCATCCCTGACAGATGGCTGTTCAGACTCTGCTTCAATATCTCCAGCGAAGGAGAGCCCACTGCCTCCTGAGGCAGTTTATTCTGCTGCCAAACAGCTCCCGTGGTTAGGAAGTTTCTCCTAGCCCAAATCTCCTTCCCTGCAACTTCCACCAATTGGTTCTAGTCCTGCCCTCTGGAACGACAGAGAACGTGTCTGCTCCATCTTTGGCAAGTCAGCCTTTCAGATATGTGAAGTCCACTATCATGTCTCCCCTTAATCTTCCCTTTTCCAGGCGAAACATGATCACCTCTTTCAACCCTTCCTCATTGGACTTGGTTTCCAGACCACGAACCTGAACATTTCCTGAACATTGTTGTGAACAATGTTGGATGGTTCAGAAATGTAATAAACAAACAAACAAACAAACATGCTTCAGTTTATCAATGTTTTTCTTAAAATATGGGGCAGTATCCTCCATTGCCCATGTGCCTCCACTGGTTATGTTGCGCCCACCCAGCCTAATAGCCTTCAGATGTTTTGGACTACAACCCTAATCATCCCTGACCACTGGCCATGTTTGGGGCTGATAGAAGTTGTAGTCCAAAACATTTGGAGGGCACCAGGTTGAGGAAGGTTGCACCTATTGGGTGGGTGCCATGGAATCATGGGGTCAGCAGAAGTTTTTCTCAACCTCCTCACCTTACACCCTGCAAATTTCCTCAAATAATTAAAAAAAAACACCCCTCACCAAACTGCAGCACTCTTTTGCTTATTACCACCCTGACTGTTCCCAAGCCAACAGTCAGCGATGCGTCAATTCTCTTATAGAAGCCCCCAAATTATTTGCGTGTCAGTCATGTAAGCACAGCAAAGTGGTATCATATCCAGGCTTCAAAGCTAAAAGGCATTTGCACTATAGGTTGAAAGGGAAGTGAATATATGTGAAAGGAAACCAGAGATCACATGTTATATGCAAGAAAAGAAAACGGTCTAAGATCTATCTAAACAGCACAAAAATGAAAAGTACAAGATTGCTTACACAAATGCACTGTCTGGTGGGAAGAGTGGGATACCATGTAGGGTCCCTAAAACTTATGTTGTTCCAAGTCCTTTCCTCCGCACCCCCCGCCAAGCCATTTCAAGGGGTTTAAATGGTTGTGGGGAGGGGGCAGATGGCTGACATCCATTGGGTTGTATCCAATGGTGTCCTTCAGCCAGCAGAATGCGTATCAATGGCGGATGGATATCATTTCCTTCCCCGCTGCAGCTCCCCCCCCATGCACATCCCAAATCTGCTTCAGGGATTTGGGGTTCCTCCAGAGCAAATGGAGGGAGCATGTGGGGGCTGCAGGGATGTTAGATTTAGCCCCATTGTTCCCAAGCATGTTAGGACCAGAACAAAGAAGCCGGGAGAAATCAGGAAACACGGATGGCCGGTTCCATCTGGAAAAAGCTCCCATGGATTTCCTAGGTCCCATCTTTAATACAGAAAAGTGGTCTGAGAGGGCAAAGGGGTGGCTGAACACACTGGGGGATGGGACCAACCCCATATGTGACACCCCAGGCAACGTCAGGCTTGTAACAGCCAGTCAGAAAAATGGAAATGTCTGCATCTCAAGCAAAGGAAGGGAAATTTGAACTAAGCGCTCTCAAGTGTTGAGCGATTAAGTAGAATGAGGAAAGATATAGCGATGCCTCACACCCTATGGGGCAGGCTGACAGGAATTAGGAAATTCCTTCAGAGCATTTGCAGGCTACTCAGGCTGTCAGGCAACAACATCTGGGCAGGAAACGGGAGGGAAGAAAGGCTTCTGTTGTCTAACGACAGTTAATGAATCCATGTTGGATGTCTGCTCTGTAGGTTTTGCAGCAAAAAAAAAAAGGAAAGTTTTGCTGTTTTGAAAGTGGAAACCGGTACAGTCAAATTGTCCCAGTCTTAGAAATCTGGCCGATACAGACCACTTGGATCACAAGAAGTAAAGTGATATGGTCTTGTGAATGGGCCAGGAGTGATGTTAAGAGGTAATGAATTGCTGACTGGATGCCTACCTGAACAGGTGATAGGCATATTCTGTAGTGAGATTAAATCTGTTTAATCTGTAGTGAGATTAAACAACAACAACAACTTGATCCTAAATCAAGCCTCTGGAGATAGAATTGAACCTCTTGATGAATTGTTAATTGGCTTTACCTAGTGTCAAGATGTTTGCGTTATCAGCAACAACTGTTTTTGTGAATATGCCACAAATTCTGGATGACACAGCACTGACATTTGAGGAGATAGATGAGGAGCCATATTGTTTTTGCCAGCATACCCAAGTACAATGTCTCTGATAACTGGGTCTTCAAAGATGTACTTAGATTTGTCACTGTGTCTGGCTCATATTAAGTTGTCAAGAGAGTAGTTGCTCATGAGTGCTTGGAAATTTATTTTCACTATGTTGAGTAATTTTGGCTCTCCTGCAGCATTCTTGAAATGGGTTAGAATTTTATATTCAACCTCAGGAACTAGAGTTATACCTAATGGTCTTTTTTTCTACTTTCTTTTCCCTTGGAAGAGGTATGAGACAGAGACGTCCACTTTCTCCTTTGATATGTGATTTATGTTTGGAACCTCTGGTGTCTGCTACTAGGCAGAATGGTAGCGGCTTTGCGCATGATACTTTAGAATTTAATGTTATTTTTTATGCTGATGATCTTTTATTGTTTCTCTCAAAATGCCAGTCATCAGTTCCGACTTTCATGCAGTTAATTAACACTTTTGTTAATTTGTCTGGCTATTCAATGAACTGATCAAAGTTTGAACTGATGCCGATTGATGCTACTATATCTTGTAGTGTATTAACTAATTATCCATTTCGATGGTGCCCAGATGCTATTACTTATTTGGGAGTACTTGTTCTCAGAGACATATCTCAAATGATTAAGCGTAATTGGAATAAATTGATTAATGAGCTCTCATGGGATTTAGATAGATGGGCATCTTTAAAGTTGAGTTTGTGGAATAAGGTAAATGGATTCAAGACGAATATTTTCTTTGGATCGTTTATGTTATATGTGTGATTCCTTTATACCTGGCAAATATTGTCAAAACCTCAGTGCTTTCTTTTGTAATGTTGTGTGGGTTCCTCCCCACTATGAATATCCTTGAAAATATGCAACTTCCAATTAAAGAAAGTGGGTTTGGCTTTCTGAATCTTGCTTTATATCATCAGGTCTACTTGCTGACCTCTTCTAAATTTTGGTCTTTCACACTTAGATCATTTTTTCCACCTTGGTCAGTCTGGATCCTTTCTCTAAATGGATGGCATTAGGTTCTCAGCACATTAAAACGGATAGTATTCGTCCCAGTTACGGCTGTTAGAGACTTCTGGTGTATAATGTCACATCAGTTATATTTTGAACCATTTTCTCACGATAAATTGACCATGTAGGGAAGCCCAGATTTAAAAATTGTTAAGAAAATGTTTTTGTGGTGGGCTTTGGATGGATAAGTTGATTTTTACCTTAGATCAAGTGGTGGGTGTTGGTGATGAGTTTTTGTCATTCTCAGCTTTGCGTGCCAAATACGAATTGCCTGCTGAGGCTGAATGGCAATACTCGCAATTGCAGCATTTGTTAGAATCTAGGTTTGGCCCTGCCACTTTTACAGCTCCAGAATCTCCTTCACATTGGAAACACTTATTGAGCCCAATCAGTTATACCGACCTCACGATCCATGTTTATAAATATTTATTATTTGTGAATAAATTATTGGTGAATTGGATCATTCCATTTTGCCTAATCAATGGATAGCCACTTTAGCATCTGTATGTGAAGCATCTATGGATCTCAGGTTACACTGTATTCAGCAAAAAAAAAAATTGTCTGTGTCTATTGTAGGCCACAACGTCTCTTTAATAAGAGTTTGTCTAAGTCAGCTAATTGTTGGAGGTGTAACACAGCTAATGGTTCTTTTAACCATATGTTTTGGCAAAGTCCAGTAGCTGCCTCTTTTGGGGATGAGGTTATTATATGGATAAACTTCATATTGGAACACTCTTTAATACTTACAGATATACATATCCTTTTAAATTATCTACCTGCTGTCATGTTCCTACCTTGCGATCAACACACTCCAGGAAACAAGGCTTCAGGCTAACTCTACTTTATTAGTTAATGACTAGCTTCTTTACAAATGCAGATTCTAGGAAACTCTCAGACTGCATAGAACCAGCTAATCTACACATCTACGAATATCAATAGAGGAGACGAAGTGGGAGTTAGAGAAGTTGCCAGCAGTCTGGGCATGAACTTCATGGCCAGACTTGCTTTGCCGGGATGCCCCTCCCTTAGGGTGGCTCCCTTCTACATTGGCTTCCACAAGTGGCCTACCTGTCCGAGTGTCTGATCCCTGCCCCTAACTTTTCCCACTTTGATCTTCAATGGACCCTAGCATCCCTCAAGTCACACCCCTCACCCTCCTCCTCCTCCGAAACTTGAATTCTTATGGTGGAGAACTGGGGGAGCCATTCAGGCTGGGCTATCTGTGTGTCAAGGTCCTGGGAAAAAGTCTCACCGTATCTGGGCTCACTAGGGAGGGAGCCTCCCTCTGTTCTTGCTGTTTTCGTTCTAATTCTGAATCTGAGCTGCCAGACATCTCTACACACTCAGATTCATTCCTGACACCTGCTTCCTGGAAGTCAATACATGGTAAGCACAAATGGATTTTCCGCGCCTTTTTTTGACAGCTAAAAAACTGAGATTACATCAGAAGGATAAATGCTCACCTCCTATAATGCAATGGATTGAAGACCTTTTAGTACTTCTTACATTTGAACAGGTGGTATATAGATGCTACCTGCAAATGGATACATTTGAATCTTTAGTCAGCCTTTGTCAAACTTTATGTATAATTCTTAGAAAGCTGTATTTTAATATGTATACATGTGCACACATGCACACAAACTTTATAAGAATGCATTGAAATTTATATATTCAAATGTATGTAGCTACAAAAAAAATCTTTTCTTCTTCTGTTTAGTTTTGTTTTTGTTTTGTTGAAATTTCTCAATAAAAATAATTTTTTAAAAATGTTTGCTTGTTGTTCTATATGCATCCATTGGTGCTCTGAGGACAGTTGCATCCATTTTATAAGAAATAGAAGTTGAGCAGCAGCATAATATAATTCCAGATTTGGCACTACAAGGCCTTTTTTCTGGGGTAAGCTAAGAGTTGCTCACTTCAACCTTGGCTTCTGTCTTCATCCAATAAAATCTGGCAATAACTTGTCCCATTTGGCAAGGGCTGGAGTATGTAGTTTAAGTGGAATATTTTGCAACTAGAAGGCTAGATATGATATTCATCCATACTGTAGCTCAGGGGTGCAGATCTTCAGACCTGGAGGCTAAATCTGGCCCTCTAAAGTTCCCCAGATGGCCCTACCCCCACCCCTTTTGTCCATTGCCTGGCTCCACCCCTTTTCCCACAACCACCAGTTGTTTGGTGGTTTCCTGGTTTTTTTGCAGTGTTTCTCTCCATTCCAAAAGGTTGAAATGCTTCTCCCAAGGCTTAGTTTCTGACAGTAAAAGCTTTAAGCTAAAATATGCTGGTATTTTTGGTATTTTGGCCATGCCCCTTTTGTCTTCAGCCCCACCCACCACTGGAGTGTGGCCCCCAAGAGCTTCTCTGAAACAGAATTCCGGCCCTTTGGCTGAAAGAGGGTCAACACCTCTACTGTAGCTATTCTGGTTAACTATGGTAATCTGGTTAGCTTTACTCCACTTTTGAGTGTCAGAGCAAATTTGCATGTACAAGAGCTGATAGCTGAGTTTATATAGTTCATGTATCAGGGGTGAGATGTGAACCCCCAAATATCACCAAAGTGTAGTAACACAAAGGCAAGGCAAGTGGTTGTGGCATTCACACCTTTTCAATGGAATATGTTTACATTGAATAGTACAATTAAAACCTCTTTGGTGTTCCATATGTGAAGTGGCCCTGAGCAAAACTGATATGCGAATATCCCAGCTGGCTGCTTTCTTTGGTGCCCTTTAAATGTTATTATTGCCATCTGGGAGCCACTTTTATGAAAGCAGCTCCCATACGGATGGGATCATGTTTGAAGGAACAATCTTAAGCATATTTAAACAGGAAAACCTCCTACAACTCCCAGCATTCCCTAGCCAGCATGGCCTGGGTAACATTTAAAGGGCCCCATATTGTTATAACACAGATGGTAATTGTTATTTCATTCATTCATTTCATTTCATTTTTCTATACTGCCTAATAGCTGAAGCTCTCTGAGCTGTCTTGTCCACAACAATTATATGGTGGCATTATATACAAAACACCAGCATATTTTAGCTCAATGCTCTTACTTACCTTAGGAGAGGGATTTCAACCTTTTAGAATGGGGAAAAAACATGCAAAACTGGGAAACCATGCAATGACTGGCAGTCAAGGAAATGGGTTGGGGCCAGGGGAAACTGCTACCAAGAGAGACAAGAGACTCTGCTGAATGAGGTGAGCTTTCATGTGTGGGATCCCAAAAATTTTGGTAGAGGGGCCTTTTGCGAGTGAAGCTTTTTCTCTTGCAGAAGGTCCTTTCGTGTCATAGATGGCAGTTCCTGGATTCCTCCTGATATGTGTTTAAGGATGATGTTACCAAGGCATGGATAACTGTTGCTAGATAACACTTATGTGTACAGGCATATTTTGTACAGTTCTTGCAAGTTCAATTAAAACCGTTTGAGATGAAATGCTATGTACTGTCAACTTCCTTCAATATATGTTAAATGCCAGATTTTTTTACAAAAAAACAACAACCCAAACTTGCTGTTTATAAAAATGCTTGTGACTTGATTTTTCCAGGAGTATCGGAGAGCTCAAACCTGGAGCTAATAACCTTGACCTGCACCTGCGTAGCAGCAACACTCTTCTGGCTTCTATTAACGCTCTTCATACGTAAGCTAAAAAGGGTAAAGACAAATTCTCTTCAGATTTTCTAACTGGCATGTAAACAAGTTTAAATGATCCAGTATAATATATCTTAGCCAGACACGTATAATTCATGAGTGTGCATGAGGTGGTCTACTTCATGCAAGAAGAAGTCTGATCTGCAGGCTGAATTCATAGATGCCACCGTAAAGTGGACTTCAAATACTAGCCTTCTCCTCAAGGTACAAATTGCTAAACAAAACTATTGTCTTCCAGCCATTTAAAAATCTAACACAGCCTTCCCCAACCAGGTGCCCCCCAGGTGTTTTAGACTACAGCTCCGATCATCCCTGACCATTGCTCATGCTGGCTGGGGCAGATGGGAGTTGACATCCATCTGGAGGGCACCAGGTTGGGGAAGGCTGCACTTACATATTCATTGTAGCATGAGCTTTCTGAGGCAAGAACCTGCTTCATCAGGTGCACGATATAGACCAGGGATAGGCAATCTGGTGCCTTCCAGTCCAGATGTTTTCGACTACAACTCCCAGTGAGAGTGAGAGCCAGTGCGGTGTAGTGGTTAGAGTGTT
The DNA here is from genome assembly GCF_057233095.1 of Heloderma suspectum. Classification (NCBI taxonomy): domain Eukaryota; kingdom Metazoa; phylum Chordata; class Lepidosauria; order Squamata; family Helodermatidae; genus Heloderma; species Heloderma suspectum. Next base: position 37,013,751 of record NC_139460.1, on the reverse strand, counting down.
GAACTATGACTTGATCCGGGTTCACGTCTCCACTCATCCAGGAAGTTCATTGGGTGTCTTGGGGCCAGTCACTGATTCTTGGCCTTACCCTCTTCATAGTGTGGTTCTGAGGATAAAATTGAGAGGGGGAGGAGGATCATCTACACCACTTTGGGCTCCTTGGAGGAAAAGCAGAATAGAAATGTGACAAATAAAATAAATAATAATAAATACACTCTCAGAATCCCTGGCCATGCTGACTGGGGCTTTTGGGAGTTGTAGTACAAAACATCCGGAGGGTACTGGGTTGTCAGCCCCTGATGTAGACCAGGTTTCCCCAACCAGGCATCCATCAGATGTTTTGGACTGCAACTCCCATCAGCCCCAGTCAGCATGACCAATGATCAGAAATGCTGGGTGCTCCATTTCATGAAGCTGATGAAGCAGACTCTTGCCTGTGAAAGCTCATTCTGCAATAATTCTATATGCCTTCAAGGTATCATAATACTCTTTGTTGGTTTTGCTGGAACGGACTAACACAGTTGCTTGTCTTTCTCGTGCGAAAAAATTCCTGTCAGTTTTCACCTAAGTGACAACTTAGTGATACCTACTAAGTGATACCTACTGTGATACCTACAGTGACAACTAAGTGACAACTAAGTGATACCTACCACAACATCCAACCCCAGAGCAACCGGCATGGGGCGAAGCACTGGATTGTCACTAAATGGCCACCACAGCAGAGTACTGATCACAGAGGGGCCCGAGGAAAGCCTTACATTGGGCACCCATTCTGGTCTTGCAAATGGCGCCATACATAATCCTATGGACATGACTTGGGTGCAGCTTCCTAGCTGAATTCACACTGAACCACAGGTGGAATCCTGGATCAATTTGGCTTTCCGCTACAAAAAGTCACCTGACAGTGGGGAAAAAATGGTTTCCAAGACTGACTTATGAAAATAAATATTTCACATCTTCCCCCATAATAAATACTATGGGTAGTATCCAACTAGCCCTAATGATGTTGTGCTAGCATAAAACAACAGTTGTGCAATGTAAATAGCACCTGTTAGGGCAATAGCAAAAGGCAGTGATTTGATAGTTCTATTTTGTTGTTGTTCAGTCGTTAAGTTGTGTCCGACTCTTCATGACCCCATGGACCATAGCATGCCAGGCCTTCCTGTCCTCTGCTCTCTCCCGGAGTGTGCTCAAGTGCATATTCATTGCATTGGTGATGCTATCTAGCCATCTCATCCTCTGCCCTCCCCTTCTCCTTTTGCCTTCAATCTTCCCCAGCATCAGGGTCTTTTCCAGGGAGGTTTCTCTTTGCATTAGGTGGCCAAAATATTTGAGCTTCAGCTTCAGTATCTGTCCTTCCAATGAGCAGTCATGGTTGATTTTCTTTAGGATTGACTGATTTGACCTCCTTGCAGTCCAGGGGACTCGTAAGAGTCTTCTCCAGCACCACAGTTCGAAAGAATCAATTCTTTGGCGCTCAGCCTTCCTTATAGTCGAGCTCTCACAGCCATACATTACTACTGGGAAAACCATAGCTTTGATTATGCGGACCTTTGTCGGCAAGATGATGTCTCTGCTTCTTACTATGCTGTCTAGGTTTGCCATAGCTTTCCTCCCAAGGAGCAAGCGTCTTTTAATTTCATGGCTACAGTCACCGTCTGCGGTGATCTTGGAACCCAAGAAAATAAAATCTGTCACTGTTTCCATTTCTTCCCCTTCTATATGCCAGGAAGTGATGGGGTCAGATGCCATGATCTTAGTTTTGTTAATGTTGAGTTTCAAACCAGCTTTTGCAGTCTCCACTTTCACCCTCAACAAGAGGCTCTTTAGATCCTCTTCACTTTCTGCCATTAGGGTGGTATCATCTGCATATTGGAGGTTGTTGATAATTCTCCTGGCAATCTTAATTCTGACCTGTGATTCATCCAACCCGGTGTTTCTCATGATGTACTCTGCATATAAGTTAAATAAGCAGGGCGACAATATGCAGCCTTGTCGTACTCCTTTCCCAATTTGGAACCAATTGGTTGTTCCATATCTGGTTCTTACTGTTGCTTCTTGACCCTCGTACGGGTTTCTCAGGAGACAGGTAAGGTGGTCTGGTACTCTCATCTCTTTCAGAATTTGCCACAGTTTGTTGTGATCCACACAATCAAAGGCTTTAGCGTAGTCAGTGAAGCAGAAATATACGCTTTTCTGGGCAAATGATAACAAAATCGGGCTAGGTAAATGCTTATGACTCATTTTATTTTAATGTCTCCTGAAAAGCTAAGAGTCCCTTTAGTGCAGGATATAATCTGTCAGTTTCTTCTTGAATCAACATTAGGCAGTCTGATCCTGTGCATATTTACTCAGAAGTCAATCTCTCTTAGTTTAATTAGGCTTATTCCCAAGTAAGTATGTGTAGGATTGCAGCCTTAATCGTTCCAACAGCCTAATGATTCTAAATTACTTGTTAGGAATGACTATGGGGAAATAAGATTGCGTAAGCACAAGCCTACAGGGAAATACGAATTCTTGAACATTTGAAAAATGTGTACACAAAATGTTACTGATGAATTCCTTGCAGATTACATCTAAGTCTTACACAACTTTTAAACCACATTTGGCCATTTAAAAAACAAACCAAACATCAGCAGCTGAACTCATCTGTTGCATATGCCAGTATTCTCTTTCGTGTACAGTTGTTGGCCAAATCTATTTTTAGAGGCTGTGGTTAGTCATTTTCTGAAAATACCCTGACTGAAAGTACAGACTCAAATCTCTATCACATGGCTATTATTTAAAAAGGTCCTCATATGGATTCAATTGAAGAAATCAAGCATGCAATATATATGAGGGAAGATGGTGCAAATATAGTTGTAATGAAAGAATACAAGGCAATGTTAAAATGAAGAATCTTTAACAGATTGTAGTCTGGAGCATGAAATGTACACCCATAAGGCAAAAGGTGCAGCAGTCATATCTAATTAACTTACCACCTTCATGACCAAAGGCAGGAAAACTTGCTCAGGATGGCTGTACATGTCGTAGTGACTTGAGAATTTTAAAACTTATTTTCTAGCCCCATTCTTCAGAAATAAAGACAGATTATTTGTCAATCATAATGGATCCTGAAGAAGTCCCCTTAGATGAACAATGTGAACGACTTCCGTATGAGGCCAGCAAATGGGAATTCGCCCGGGAAAGGCTTAAACTGGGTAAGAAGACATTTTTTACACTACAAGTCCATGGAATTGGTTGGTAAGGCCAGCACTGATTTCACGAGAGTTGAATGTTTTCATTGGTTTGAATAATAGATCAATTTACAAAAGCTCAGTGGGGACAAATTTTAATCAATAGAAGCATAGTAATTTAATTGGAGAGTGGCTGAGATTCAAGGACATATTGTGCTAGGCATGATTCATCCTCCTCCTCTATGCCCAGATCTGCATGCCTACAAATTTGGCCCTACAGGAAAGGATCCTCAGAGGGCTTTATTGAGTCCTTTTCCCCCTTTCCTAATAACCTGCTTCATCTGGAGGCATGTTGTGCCTGCAATGTTCCCATCCCTAACGCTGTCCACATCTGTGTCTCCTGTAGAGGGATCCAGCAGCCAAATTCTTGTTCAGAGCCCCAGCATGCACGCAGAACACACGTTGCTTGCAAACTGGTGACCTGAAGAGGAGAAAGGCAGGAATTCTCTATGGGGTGTATGGACAAGCTTCCCCCCGCCCCCATGCAGGTGATGGGTAGGTGGGTTGCAGTGCATGTTGCACAGTATACACCCGGCTAGGGAGAGGAATGTTCAATAATTCCATGGGGCTGAGCCCATGGCAGGGGATGGACCATGCACACTGTCTTTTTTTAATAGCCATTTTGGCTCCACTGTCATAAGCATAAGAAAAATCCTTTGTAGCTTTTGTTGATGAAATTGTAACTTATCTCGCAACATGCTGAGAAAAGCATGCCTACCATGGCCTTGCAGTATTTACATTTAATTGTGTATTAACAGCTCAATTAGTTAATAGGCTTCCTCTCTCACTGTTTCAGTGGATCATGCAAAGCGGCTCTTTGGCATCAACTTGAGCCGTTCGGCTATAAAAAAAAGTGCTATTTTAATTTTTTAACTTTTTAACTTAAAAGTACTATTTGAAATCAAGGTTGTCAATAGCTCAAGGGCAGTGTGCAGTCCAGTGCACAAACTGGGTAGAGGCATGAAGTTACACATGCTGGCCTTGCCTCCAATGACTCCGTGCGTGCTCACCCACTGTCTCCACTCCTGGCCTTTGCAAGGGTGTTCAGCATCATGCACTTAGATGCCTCCCTGCCATTGGGAACCCTCCATTATTATGGTTCCTGATCACAGGGAGGCTGCTCAGCTTGTTCTGCTTAGAATCTCCCTTCAGAATCTTCATGCCCAATGTTCCAAGGTCTCCAGCAGGACTGTGGACACTAAGCATGGGGCTTTTCCATGCAGCCCTGTTTTCCTCTCCATGCTTTTGCAGCAATGACCTGAAGAGGGCTCATCTGGCAAGGGAAGGAGATGCAGGGTGCAATCTTCCCATGTGGCATGGATCTGACATTTCAGTAGTGGTCCAGGAAAGACCATATTCTGCAGAGGATCCCAAATCCTAAAGAAAGGGCACTAAGAGCTAAACTACAGGCTATGTTAAATGTGTAGCATGTAGCTGATGCTAACCTTTTTTTTACTTTAGTGTAAGCATGTGGAACCCCAATCTGGATCTGGATCACCACACATGGTAGGGTGGAGTTAAATCGTTTCACCCAGCTGCTTTCCCCCTGTAAATTCACCTCCATGAATGGGAGCTAAAGACCGGGGGGGGGGGGGGGAATCCTCCATTGGTACCGTGTGTGTGTGTGTGTGTGTGTGTGTGAATTTACAGGGGGAAAATAGTTGGATTGGGAAGGTTTACACACACATACACACACACACACACACACACACACACATGTGATGGTCCCTATCTGGATTGGGGCCTTGCACACTTACATAAAAAAGGACTAGTTACATGCTAAGCATTTAATGTAATGCGTAGTTTAGCCCTGAGACGTTTTTACGTGTATATCTCAACAATGAAAAGCGGGAATGCAACAAGGTGTGTTTCCAACACACGCACATGTATCATTGAGGTGCACTTGCCAGGGAGCCATGATTGGCTACTGTTCCCTGTTGAGCGTACACTTAGTGGCAAACCTGGCCCTTGGAGGACATTGTCTGGAATTCCTCCTGTCTGGCAGGAATTAGTTAATGAAATTCTTTAAGTTCCAGTTTAGGCTGAGGAGTCAAGGCACAAATGCTGAGTGGGAGCAGTGTAAATGCAGAGATGAAAAATAGCATAAACAAGGAAAGAGTGTTGTGCTCATGAATGAAAACCAGATTCTGAAAAGTTGGCTGGGTGCAGCATGTTTGTTAAATATGTGTGGGACTAAGAAAAAGAGGAACTCCACAAGAACATGTCGTATTTGCAAGATAATGGTCCTATGAGCTGCCAAGGTCAATGAGAGGTTGGACTGACTCCCATGTCACTGGGACTTGTGAGGGTGTGTGATGGTTTTATTTCTACACTAGATACATGCTGTCCCTTTCCACCTAGTGTTTTCTTTAGCAGATCTATGAGCTTTAATTCATAACTACGAATCAACTCTATGATCTTTAATACTACTAAGTAAATTCTGGACTTTTCCAGAAGTATAGTAAATGCACAAGGGAGGGGGAAATGAAGATCGCATCTGCTAGTGGTGGCTGGTGACCCCAGTTCTGGAGGGGCAGTGATTTCATTCTGGGTTTTAGTTACAACAAGCCAAAGCAATAAAGGTGCTATCCAAGGCACTGAACCCATTTTGGGGATAAGGCTCAGCACCTTGGAATACACCTTTAGAGTTTTGGCTGGTGGTAACTAAAACCCAGAATGGGATCACTGGCCCTCTGGAACTGGAGTCACCAGCTGCCACTGGCATCTGGTGTCCCGGTTCCTGCTCCCATATATTCCTTCTCTTATAACAAATGTGGGGTGGACAGTGCTCACTGCCCCACCCCCCTCTCCTCCTTTTTCCTGCAGGCGGTGAGTGGCTGAGTGACCTCTGTCCATGAAGGGCTGAAAGTAGGGAGGGCGAGAATTTCATTGTACACGTTTAATCAGAATTTATTAAGATTCACAAATTGCTTCATATTCAGGACAGCGAGATCTTGAGATTAACAAATTCAAATGTGGGACAACCCAAAACAGACAGATTCATCCATCTAGGCCAGGACTTTAAATGCTTAGCTGTTAAAAGTCTGGGTTTTAACCCATGTGTATTCAACCACGTTGGTGCTGAATTAGGGTTACCACCTCTTTTTTTCTGACAGACTCCACATCTAGTGCAAGCTGGTGGCTGCAATGTTGGGGTGTGTGTGTATGTGAATCCGCTCCGGGTTTCAGTCAGAGCCAGTCACTCTAAAGGAGTTATCCAAGGTGCTCCTTGGATAGCTCCTTTAGAGTTTGACTGGTTCTGACTGAAACCCGGAGCAGATTCACTGCCCCACTGACATCGCAGCCACCAGCCACCTCCACTGTCCAGATCCTTAACAGTTATATGGCAGGCAGATACATCATGTTTTGCTCCGTGCTGGGAATAGCTGTACCTATTGAATTGCCTGGTGCAGATGAGAATTTACTTCAGTTCATTTTTGTATAAGAATTTACTCTAATTCTGAAATTTCTTCCTATTCAGGATGGGAAGAATTTGAGTTTTAAACGGATAGATTCATCGCTCCCTAGTTGAGAATTTTCCTTCCCACCTAATCACATTGCAGATTCTCAGAACCACACTCGTAGGACAGATACTGACAGGGATTTCTTGGTGCCAAACCACATGTGACATTAATCACATGGTTAGCCTTTGGGTGCAGGGTTTTTCTTTCACAAATAGTTACTATGGGATCCCCAGTCTGGATGAGCTTCAGCTATTGGGCAGTATAGAAATGAAATAAAATAAAATGAACAAACAAACAAACAAAGTATTATTTCAAAAATGTATAAACCACCCTTCATCTATGAGGGATACCAGGGTGGTGTACAAACAAACAAATCCAATATAAAAACCATACCATTAGCCTTTAAAAGACAAAATTAAAACAATTTTTACATCAGCAAGCCAAACAAAAACACAATGATCAGTTGAGTTTAAAAATAATTTTAAATTGCTTAGGCAAAAAGAAATGTTTTAAATTTTGTGCCAAAAAGAAAACAAAATCAGGACACTGGCATGGGGGTGGGATAGCTTGAACACCCCCCCCCCACACAATCCTGATGTGTATTGGTGGTCCATACCTTCAATGGAGCCTTTCCCTCCATGGAATAGCAGGCTCAAGGTAGAGCAATTCCAATCACGACTGCGGGGTCAAAACTCTCCTTCCCCCATGTCATGATCCCAGGCTAGATCCTCCCCACCCCCTGCTGGCTATTTGTGCAAGGGCAAACCATCTGATTAACCTTAGTTCCTTTGGTTCAGCATGCCTTCTGAACCTCGTGCTCCTCACAGTCACAACCTTCTGTGCTGTCTCCTCCCTGTTACAGTTCTCATCTTCTGGTCCAATGGTCTCTTCCTGATGGAAGCTGTGGACGTGCCATGATGGAACCAGATGGACGATGTTGCTAGGGTGGCCATGTGTCCTATTTTACAGAGGACAGTTCTCTGAAAGGCTGTCAGAGGACAGTCCTCTATTTGAAGGTGACCTGTATTTGAAGGGCTGTTCAGTCCAAGTCTGGTTTAAAAGGTAAAGAACCATCAGAGGGGAGAACAAGCAAGGGCCTTGAAGATGCCCATCAACAGTTAGCACCCGGACAAAAGACTGAGCAGCAGGTCTTCAGTTCACCTGGTCACAATCTTCCCCACTATGGAGAGATGTATTTCTATTTAAATTATAGTAATTATTTCCAGATTTGCACCTATACTTACAAAGTAGTATATACAAATTTTTTACAGATTTGTGTCCTCTTTTGTCCTCCTTTTTGATGATGCAGAAGTAGCCATCTCAAAAGTTGTTGTTGTTGCTTTTGTTGTTGTTGTTGTTGTTGTTGTTATTTACATTTCTATACTACCCCATAGCCGAAAAGTTGCTTCAGCAGATACTTCCACTGTGGGCCCAGGATATCCAATGGAGCAACTTCTCCCATGTGTCCCATTCACCCCAAGCTGTTTCTAAAATCATCACAACTCCCTCCCCACATCCTTTCCTTTCCTTTCCTTTCCTTTCCTTTCCTTTCCTTTCCTTTCCTTTCCTTTCCTTTCCTTTCATTTATTTCATTCTTATACAACCCAACAGCTAAAGCTCTCTGGTTCACAAAAAATTACAACCTACAAAGACAAGATAATAAAAACATAATATAGAAGCTTTAACATACAAAACTTTAAAACAATTTTAAAAAGCTAAAAAACAGTTACAGTAAGATTTCTTTTTGGACCAATCTGTGAACCCGAACTATCCTTTGAAATTTGCACTTTTCCAAATTTTGCAATGGAATTCTCAAGTTAAAAAATTCATAAAATTGTGTATATTAGGGGAAATGCACATAAGAATGTGTACATTCATGAAAATTACATTGATACTTGCATTATATTAGGAAAATTTATTTCCAAAACTCTGTACATTGAACAAAATTGCATACGGAAATGCATGCATTAGGAGAAATGGATACAAAACCGAATATGAATTTTCATGCAAACTTGTTTTTAAAAACTCTCAGAGTTCAAGATGAACTGAATTTAAGATTGGAAAAATGAGAGAAACAGAAATTGCTTGTGTCCCCATCCATGATGCCATAGTGCCTCTGAGTCTGAACCTGGAAGTAGTATATAGCCATCATGAGTAGGAGCCATTGCTAGAGTTATCCTCTGTGAATTTGTCTAATTCCCTTTTAAAGCAACTAAGCTAGTGGCTGTCCCATCACCACAGCATGTGGCAGTGAATTCCATCAATTAATTATGCCCTGTGAGTTGGATCCAGACCTAGTCATACATAGACTTAGTCATGACTAACTTAAGTCTCATTGATTTCAATGAGTCTGCTCTAAGTTTGACTATGTCTAAGTTCTGTGTGAAGAAGTAGTTTTTTCTCTGCCCCAAATCTTCTGCCAATCAGATTCATTAGTTGAGAAATGTACATAGCTTGCACTAGTGTAAACTTAGCCATCTGCAGTTTTATTATATGGGAGAAGGTTCCCCATCTGGAAAAAGTCTCAAATTGCAGGGAAATCCATCCCGACTTGACTGAAGTTTAGGTGGCTGGTCTCTACATGGGAATATGCATAACAGTATAGAGCAGCCTTCCCCAACCAGGTGCCCTCCAGATGTGTTGGACTACAACTCCCATGCTGGCTGGGGATTTCTGAGAGTTGTAGTCTAACACATCTGGAGGGTGCCAGGTTGGGGAAGGCTGATATAGAGCACCTGCCTTTTGCCATGGTATTGGTGCTAATTTTTAATCAGGCAATAATTTCTTTTTCTCCACCTCTGCCTAGCCTCATCCCTTTTACCAGCCAATACACTGAACAGCTATCATGGTGGTCAATGAAAGGAAATGGGTCCATGGATATTCCTTTAGCCAGCTGGACTCATATATGATATCTGTTCACATGACACATATAGTGAGGCATGGTTTAGACATAACAGAAAACTGTGGTTTTCTGCTATGTGCATGAGCCACAGTGAGCGTGGGGCTTCTCCCCTCCCCTATATTTTCACGTACTAGAGGAGGAGATCAGAAGTAGCCACTTCTGGTTTGAAACTAATTGCAGTTCCCCTTGACATCCAAATGTAGGGAACTATGGATTGCTTAAACTATGGTTTTAGAATGAGCCAGGATCTGAAATGGTTTGATCCTGGACTGCTACCATTAACCATACTTTAAACAAACATAGTTCTGCCAAAACTAAGCGTCACAGGACATTATGGCTTGTTTAAAAGCAGAAACAAAAGCTTCCAGTCCACTCAAGATGGGTATTAAAGAGGAGGAGAGGGAGGAATGTGTGATCCTGAGGCTCACTGTGGTTCACTTGTGTAGCGTGGTATTTGAAATGTTATTTGAAAGTGCTGCTGAGTGATCCTGTCCTGCTTACTTCTGAGTAGTCTTAAAATCAGTAGGCCTAAAATCAGAATAAGTAAAATTCACTTTTTGGCCTTACCCATTCTGCCTTTGGCCCCATCCATAGATGGAATGTCCCCCCCCCCCCCGAGACCTTTCCAAGAATGGAATTCCGTCCTTAGACTAAAAAAGGTTCCCCACCCCTGATGTAGCAGGAAATCATGGCTTCCTGTTGTGTCTGATCCAGGCCTCTGCCTTCAAAATGCAAGTGAATGCAAGCAGAATTTTATTCAGGGATTGTCCTGGAGGCAGATGCCCATGATGATTTTTCAGCCCGGCCCTAACCAGATTTACTCAGAAGTAAGTCCTGTAGACCTTTACTTGGCACAGGCCCCACCCCATTGAACTCTGTGTTACTTACTTCTGAATAAAAATGCAATAGGATGGAGAAGCACTGCGAAGATTAGCACACTGCTGTAATTAGGGGTGCAGATTACTGTGTGTATTCCAGCCATTATCTGTAAAGGGTATAGTGAGTGATCTTATCATTAGCTTAGTGCTGTCTTCCCCAACGTAGTGTCTTCCAGATGTTTTGAACTACAATGCCCATTGGCCCCAGCCAGCATGACCAATGGTCAGGGATGCTGGGAGTTGTAGTCCAAAACATTTGGAGGGTGCTGGATTCGGGAAGGCTAGCCTAGTATGCGTATATGCTTTTAAAACTTAGCTCCCTGCAACAGGTATTAAATTGCAGTTCCTGGAAAAGACACAGCTATGTTTTGTTACAATCTGTGCCTGAATACATAAGCAGTTTTTCATTACCCTTGCTTATGGTGGCTGTAATCACACCCCTTGATACCCTTAAGCTGCAAACACTATGCTATATCCCACACCTACATCGACATAGCCCTCTTTGACGTGTCACTGCACTCTTGAGCTCTGACAGTACAAGAAGAAAACAGATTTATTAGTCCCCTTCTTGAGTGCTTGCTGCAAAGCTCAAATCTTCTAGGTCTGCAGCAGTTGCAAGGGATTTCTCCTCGTCCTTCGAAAACAAGAAATCAGATAAAAATAATCTAAAGCAGAAGTGCTCTAATTCATTGGGCTTCAGCTTGGGGGGCGGGAAGGGTCAGGAGGACCTGTAAGCGCATCGCACCCTAACCAAGGATGGGTCATAGCAGTGACATCACCATCATTATATTTTCTTTCTGAAGGGTGTTTTCTTTTTAATAGTAAGACAGACAGACAGACAGACAGACAGACAGAGTGAATGGGGGCAAGGGAGGGAGGGCCTCTTGTACCTTTCACAGTTACATAGAAAAGGGAATTTTGGTGGATATAACTTTTCTCGGCCCCACATGACATGCTGCATCTAGAAAAATTCCCTCTTTGAGCAACTCTTAAACAGACAGGCACTTTCTCCTCCCTTGCATCTGGTCATCCTATAGGGAAAAGCAGGAAGATGAACAAGTATCATTACAAAATGAAAAACAGGTTCCGTGTTGCAGCAGGTCGTAGTTAAAGGACTACTGAACTTAATTGGAGCAATCATAGAACACGGGTGGGCAGACTTCAGGCTTGTTGAAACTACTTTGTTTTTTACAAGAGCCCCAAAAGCCAGGTGCAAAAGACATACACATAGAATTCAAGAACAGGGCGCCTCTGAGCACATTCTGAGCCTAGGAATTTGTTTTCAGAACCAGAACCAGGTCATACATAGCCCGTTCATACAAAGGTCCACTTCTGGCTACTCCAAGCTTTCCTCAGTTCAGCAGCCTCATTCAGGTGGACAATATGTTCTTGTTGCTGTTGTGGGTCATAAACCCATCTTATGCCCACCCCTGTCATAGAATGTGTACAACAGCTTTCCCCAACCTGGTGCCCTCCAGATGGGTTGGACTTTGTTGTTGTTGTTGTTGTTCAGTCGTTCAGTCGTGTCCGACTCTTCGTGACCCCATGGACCATAGCACGCCAGGCCTTCCTGTCCTGCGCTCTCTCCCGGAGCGTGCTCAAGTTCATATTCATTGCATCCGTGATGCTATCTAGCCATCTCATCCTCTGCCGTCCCCTTCTCCTTTTGCCTTCAGTCTTTCCCAGCATCAGGGTCTTTTCCAGAGAGTTTTCTCTTCGCATTAGGTGGCCAAAATATTGGAGCTTCAGCTTCATTATCTGTCCTTCCAATGAGCACTCAGGGTTGATTTCCTTTAGGATGGACTGATTTGACCTCCTTGCAGTCCAGGGGACTCGTAAGAGTCTTCTCCAGCACCACAGTTCGAAAGCATCAATTCTTCGGCGCTCAGCCTTCCTTATAGTCCAGCTCTCACAGCCATACATTACTACTGGGAAAACCATAGCTTTGATTAGACGGACCTTTGTCGGCAAGGTGATGTCTCTGCTTCTTACTATGCTGTCTAGGTTTGCCATAGCTTTCCTCCCAAGGAGCAAGCGTCTTTTAATTTCATGGCTACAGTCACCGTCTGCGGTGATCTTGGAGCCCAAGAAAGTAAAATCTGTCACTGCTTCCATTTCTTCCCCTTCTATATGCCAGGAAGTGATAGGGCCAGATGCCATGATCTTCGTTTTTTTAATGTTGAGTTTCAAACCAGCTTTTGCACTCTCCTCTTTCACCCTCAACAAGAGGCTCTTGAGATCCTCTTCGCTTTCTGCCATTAGGGTGGTATCGTCTGCATATCGGAGGTTGTTGATAATTCTCCCGGCAATCTTAATTCCGACCTCTGATTCATCCAACCCGGCATTTCTCATGATGTACTCTGCATATAAGTTAAATAAGCAGGGTGACAATATGCAGCCTTGTCGTAGTCCTTTCCCAATTTTGAACCAATCGGTTGTTCCATCTCTGGTTCTTACTGTTGCTTCTTGACCCTCGTACTGGTTTCTCAGGAGACAGGTAAGGTGGTCTGGTACTCCCATCACTTTAAGAATTTGCCACAGTTTGTTGTGATCCACACAATCAAAGGCTTTAGCGTAGTCAATGAAGCAGAAATAGACTTTTTCTGGAATTCTCTTGCTTTCTCCATGATGCAGCGAATGTTGGCGATTTGATCTCTAGTTCCTCTGCCTCTTCGAAATCCAGCTTGTACTTCCGGTGGTTCTCGGTTCGCATACTGCTGAAGCCTAGCTTGTAGGATTTTGAGCATCACCTTGCTGGCATGTGAAATGAGCGCAATTGTGCGGTAGTTTGAACACACTTTGGCGTTGCCCTTCTTTGGAATTGGAATGTAAACTGACCTTTTCCAGTCTTGTGGCCACTGTTGAGTGTTCCAGATTTGTTGGCATATTGAATGCAGCACTTTAACAGCATCATCTTTTAGGATTTTAAATAGCTCGGCTGGAATACTGTCATCTCCGCTAGCTTTGTTGTTACTAATGCTTCCTAAGGCCCACTTGACTTCACTCTCTAGGATGTCCGGCTCAAGTTCAGTGACCGCACTATCATGGCTATCAGGGACATTCAGATCTTTCCTGTATAGTTCTTCTGTGTATTCTTGCCACCTCTTCTTAATCTCATCTGCTTCTGTTAGGTCCCTGCCTTCTTTGTCCTTTATCATGCCCGTCTTTGCACAAAACGTTCCCTTGAGATCTCCAATTTTCTTGAAGAGATCTCTAGTCTTTCCCATTCTGTTGTTTTCCTCGATTTCTTTGCATTGTTCATTTAAGAAGGCCTTCTTGTCTCTCCTTGCTATTCTCTGGAACTCTGCATTCAGTTGGGTATATCTTCCCCTTTCTCCTTTGCTTTTCGCTTCCCTTCTTTCGTGAGCTACTTGTAAAGCCTCATCAGACAGCCACTTGGCTTTCTTGCATTTCTTTTTCTTTGGGACGGATTTCGTTGCTGCCTCCTGAACAATGTTACGGACCTCCGTCCATAGTTCCTCAGGCACTCTGTCTATCAGGTCTAATCCCTGAAATCTATTCCTTACCTCCACTGTATATTCATCAGGGATATGATTTAGGTCATACCTGAAAGGTTTAGTGGCTTTCCCCACGTTCTTCAATTTAAGCCGAAATTTTGCAAGAAGCAGCTCATGATCTGAGCCACAGTCAGCTCCAGGTCTTGTTTTTACTGACTGTATGGAGCTTCTCCATCTTTGGCTGCAAAGGACATAATCAATCTGATTTCGATATTGACCATCTGGTGACGTCCATGTGTAGAGTCGCCTCTTGTGCTGTTGGAAAAGAGTGTTTGCTATGATCAGCATGTTCTCTTGGCAAAACTCTATTAGCTTTTGTCCTGCTTCATTTTGTACACCAAGGCCATGCCTGCCTGTTATCCCGGTGATTTCTTGACTTCCTACTTTAGCATTCCAATCCCCTATGATGAAGAGGACATCTTTTTTTGGTGTTAGTTCTAGAAGGTGTTGTAGGTCTTCATCGAACCGATCAACCTCAGCTTCTTCGGCCTCAGTGGTTGGGGCATAGACTTGAATTACTGTGATGTTGAATGGTTTGCCTTGGATTCGTACTGAGATCATTCTATCATTTTTAAGATTGTACCCCAGTACTGCTTTTCCCACCCTTTTGTTGACTATGAGTGCTACTCCATTTCTTCTAAGGGATTCTTGCCCACAATAGTAGATATGATGGTCACCTGAATTAAATTCGCCCATGCCTGTCCATTTGAGTTCGCTGATTCCCAAGATGTCGATGTTCAATCTTGCCATCTCATGTTTGACCACCTCCAGCTTACCTTGATTCATTGATCTGACATTCCAGGTTCCTAAACAATATTGTTCTTTACAGCATCGGATTTTCTTTTCACCGCCAGACACATCCACAGCTGAGTGTCCTTTCGGGTTTGGCCCAGCCGCTTCACTCTTTCTGGCGCTACTTAGAAATACCCTCTGCTCTTCCCCAGTAGCATATTGGACACCTTCCGACCTGAGGGGCTCATCTTCCGGCGTCATATCTTTTAGCCTTGTGATACGTTCCATGGGGTTTTCTTGGCAAGAATACTGGAGTGGGTTGCCATTTCCTTCTCCAGTGGACCACATTTTGTCAGAACTCTCTGCCATGACCTGTCCGTCTTGGGTGGCCCTGCATCCCCCAGCCAGCCCTCCTCCACTCTCTGTCCATGCCTCCAAGCTGCAGGTGCCCCAACCAATTTCCCCTGCAGCTCAGCTGATCAGCTGGGCTGTGGGGAAAACACCTCTCTGCCCGTGTTCATCAATCCCAATCAGGCAAGAAAGCAGTGATCCCAATCAGGGTTGCTGGGGGTGTGAGGAGGCCTTAGCTACCTCCCTCCCCCACCAAATCTAAAATAGCCTGTTCTGTGTGTGTTTCTGCACATGCTCACATGCGTATGCACACCAATGTGTGACCCCCGCCCTCCCCAGCTGATATCGGATGTGGCCTTTGGGGCCAAAAACTTATGCATCCCTGAAATAGAGCCCCCAGGCACTCACAACACTACAAAATCCAAATGCTGCCCCAATATGAAATGACAAGCAAATCGATATAAATCAATGACCATGTAAAGAATCTACTAATAACACAACAGAAACTCAGGATCCCTCCTGAAAGGCCTTCCTGAGAAGAGAATTTCTGCCAGCCATCTGAAAGTTTCAAGGTAGCTTACCTGGTGATCCTCTCTAGGGAGGGACTTCCACAGCTCTAGTCCCAAAACTGCTGATAAGACCCTACTCTAACTCTAGTCACTTTTTGCCTTTCCTGCACAGCTCCCCCTGATGATACTCTTGGAGCAAGGATAGGCAACCTGGTGCCCTCCAGATGTTTTGGAGTAGAACTTCCATAAGTCCCAGCCAACGTAGCTAGTTATCAGGGATTTCGGGAGTTGTGGTCTACAATGTATGGAGGGCACCAGGCAGTGGAGGCTGGTGGCTCCAAAATCAGTGGGGTGGTGAATCCGCTCCGGGTTTCAGTCAGAACCAGTCAGAACTGTAAAGGAGCTATCCAACTTGCAGGAGCACCTTGGATAGCTCCATTATTGTTCTGACTGGTTCTGGCTGAAACCTGGAGCGGATTCACCACCCCACTGACATCGGAGCCACCAGCCTGCACTGGCACCAGGTCACCTACACCTGACTGAGAGATTATGGGGCCTCATTTGGAAGGAGGTGATCCCACAGGTACCTGAGTCCCAAGCAGTGAAGGGCTTTGTAGACCCCCACAGAATTGCAACCTAAGGGTGTCATCTGTAGTTACAAATGTCAATGAGAGTTCTCCCATTGATTTCACCGGGACATGGATTGCACCTTACATTCGTAATATAGCTGCTCTGCATGTAATTATCTTCTGAAGCTGCTGGAGGGATTTTATGCGGCTTGTAAAGTGAGGTGAATTTGGTCCCGGAATTAAAATATCCAAATATGTTCTACAAATGCTTAAGAGATTATGTTTAGCACTAAACCCCAGCATATTAGATTAAAAAAAAAAAAAGCTATGAGTTTTATTAGAGTTTTCCATGAAACTGAGATTCTTCAGATGGAAAAGATATCTGGAAAATATATCAGTGTTCAAATACAGCAATACCCCTGTGGTGTTTTTACTGAGTACAGAGTGCGGTTTAAAAGTTGCTTATTCCAGTGCGCTAAGTGGACTATTATGAATCAGAACAAATGCAACCACCTCAGTCTAAACGATGCACTCCCAGAGGTTATGTTCACAGTGGCTGGATTTCTCCCTAGCCTGCATGGGGGTCCTAAGGGCCCCATGGCAGAATCAAGCTCCTGCCACAACTACAGTGGCCATTATCACATTGCCAAAAAAGAGGAAATGCATCACCAGAAAAGAGAGGATAAACAGGGGCAGTGATTTGCATAACATTTCCACACATATAGATGCACACTGAGAAAAAATTATTGGAATGTAAATAGAAAAACAATACATGTCTCCATAGTGGTGGGGGAAGGGGGGACTGGGACCAGATGACCTGTGTGCCTGCTCTGTCTGCTGTCCAGGTGCGAAATATTGGTGGGCAACTTCAAGGCCCCTGCTGCTTTCCCTCCCTATGGTTCTTTGACTTTATACCAGACTTGGAGTGGATATAGCTCTTCAGATAGAGGATAGCTTCAAATAGAGGACTGTCCTCTGACAGCCCTCCAATGGAGGCCTGTCCTCTGTAAAGTAGGATGTATAGCATGTTTCGAGGTGCTGTACAACCTATTAAATCAAAACATAAAATACAACAATAAAACAATAAAACAGCTAAGCCACTGCCCTGTCTCGCCCAGATTCTTAAAAACATATACAAGTTAAAATGCCTGGGTGAACAATGCTGAAAAAGCCCTTTCCCTTGTTGATATGAACCATAACTCTGGTAGAGGTACCTGGGGAAGATCCTCAGCAGAAAATCTTAATGCAAGGGCTGGTACAGGAAGAGTCACTGCTTCAGGTTTCTGGGTTCCAAACCATTCAGAGCTTTAGAGCACAATGAGTTGGGCCTAGAAGCAAATCCGTAGCCAGTGAAGTTCTTTTAAAACTGACCTAATATGCATAAACCAGACTTTACTAACCAAAGCTATGGTGACCATATTCTGTACCAACTGAAGCTTCTGGGTTGTCTTCAGTGGCAGCCCCACATATAATGCATTGTAGAAGTCCATTGTGCTGATCATAGAATCATAGAATAGTAGGGTTGGAAGGGGCCTACAAGGCCATCGAGTCCAACCCCCTGCTCAATGCAGGAATCCAAGTCAGAGCATCCCTGACAGATGGCTGTCCAGCCTCGTCTTGAAGGCCTCCAGTGTGGGAGAGCCCACCACCTCCCCAGGTAATTGGTTCCATTGTCATATTGCTCTTATGTATTCCTAGGAGCCCATACAGATGACTGGGGCTGAATCGACACACAGCTGTTTTACTGTTATCATACTGCAATGATAACTATTGGTGCACATGACACCAATGAGTACCAGCAGTTATCGCTGCAGTATGATAATGGTAAAGCTGCTATGCGTAGATTCAGCCTAGTTTGCCACACAGTTTAGCAGACATCTGCACCTGATGGTATACAGGTATCATGTGTACCAATAGTTATGATAACGGTATGATATGCTATGGGTAGATTCAGGCCTTCTCACCACATTACACAAGCAACCCACTTTAATCTGTAGGGGGTTGGACTTGATGGTCTTGTAGGCCCTTCTAACCCTATGATTCTATGTCTATGTCTATATGGACTTGCAATCAGGGCAAAGAATAAAAATTAAGGAAGCAGGAAAACCAGCCCTGGTGCAAGCTCTCTTGCCACCTGAGGCCGGAGAGATGTGCCACCGCTGGTGCATCACACAGCTCTTCCTCTGTCATGCAAGCAATGTGGCTTCTTGGCTCTCCATAGAGTTGACAAGGCAACAACAGCAAAAGTAAGAACGGGGTGTGCAACAAGAGAAACAGAGGGTGGGCTGCTGCTCCAGAGAATAGAGCGCCTGGTGGCATTCTCCAGAGAACCCACTTGAGGTGACAGGGCAGTGGTAGCCGGTCCTCCTGGCAGGGGTGGGGTAGGGAATGGAGCAATTTGCCATTCCTCCCACTCCACTGCCTAATGCAGGAACCTCACCCTGCGTGCGTGCGGGGCGGGGGCGGCGGCGTGGGCGGCGTGGGGGGGGGGCTGAAGAAGACAGGTGTGGCAAGGTGAAGAAACTTTTCAGTTAAAACAGGAACAAGGCCACCCTAACCCTTATGTAGGCCAACCCAACCCTTCTCTATAGTGGCACCCACCCTCTGGAAAACCTCCCTTGAGCAGTTCAGGAGGTAGAAAATGTAACATCTTTTATAAACACCTCCTGAAAACATACCTTTTCACACAGGCTTTCCCTGGGCTGTAACTGCTGCTCGGTTTTACTTTGGTTTTACATGGTACTTTAAGCTTTTAAAAGTTTTATATTATGTCTTAAGTTGTATTTTATGGTGTTAATTGTGAACTGCCCAGAGAGACTCGGGTATTGGGCAGTAATGAATACATAAATAAAATGTAGGGAAAAATTCCCTTCTTTATGTAGCAGTTTTTGGGAGTACCACTAAAAGATTGGCAAATTTTCATGTACTCATCTACTTTTACCACAATAGTCTGTGTGGTAGGGGGAGGTGCTGTTTGGATTGCTTCCCTTAGGTACTGACAGTAAGAACCTTAACCTAAAATATGCTGGTATTTTTGCCTTTGGCCCTGCTAGTAATGCAGCCCGCAAGAGCATCTCCAGAATGGAATTTGGCCCTTGGTCTGAAAGAAGTTCTGCACACCTGCTTTAAAGGCTAATCCCCCTTTAAACCCATCTAATTTGGTGGCCATCACCACATCATGTGCTTAACTATGAGCTGTGTGAAGAAGCAATATTGGTCACACTACTTTCAGGCAGCAGTAGCCAGTGCTACAACGTCATTTCAGGGCCTCAACAGTGAGCCAGGCCCAAAGAATAGGCTGAAATAATATGCTTGTTTTATAATGCAGCTGTCTTAGATTATTGCCTTTGATTTTCCAGGCCATCTGTTACAAACAAATATTTCCTAATAGAACACAGAAGTGCCTCAGATTCTGCGGTTCCCAAAACACAGTAGTTACCACTGAAAAACACAGGATCAGAAAACAGTCATGTGTGGTCATATCCCCTTTTCCTGACCACACTCACTTCCCCAGCTGCACTCATACTTTCATCACAATGACCACTTACGGTTCCTTTTATATGGTAAACTGCTTTCTGCATGGTTCACTAAGACAGTGGTGTGACAATTTTATAAATTCCGGAATCCCCTGAGGATCATTACAATGTTGGCACAGTCAGAACATTTAAAACGTAATGGAAAGTTTCGTATTTATGAGTTTATCCAAAGATGTCTCTCTTTTAAAACACAAACACCAACACCAACCGCTATGATTTGTTTTTGATGCAGGAAAGACTCTTGGGCGAGGTGCTTTTGGGAAAGTAGTACAAGCAGCTGCTTTTGGAATTAAAAAGTCACCCACGTACAAAGTAGTTGCTGTGAAAATGTTGAAAGGTAGGTTGTTTATGGTGCTCAGCATGTGTGCACACCCATTTTCAACTGTCCTAAATCTGGGAGTACCAATATGGCCCTCTGGGGTTCCCCAGAAGGCCATACCCCATTCTCCTGGCCCCATATGTTTGTTATTTTTAGCCCTGCCCCTTTTGCCTTCAGCTCCACCTACCACTGGAATGCAGCCCCTGAGAGCTTCTCCAAAATGAAATTTGGCCCTTGGGTTGAAAGAGATTCTGTAACCCTGGCATAAGCTTTCATGGACACTATCAACTATATCAGATGCAGTGGACAGTGTCCACAAAAGCTTCTGCCAGAATACATTTGTTCACCTTTGAGGTGCCACCAGACACATGGTTGTTGATGACTGCATTTGTGTACTGATAGATTATAGATCTTCGAAACAGCTCAGACACTGGGTAGATTACTAACTGTAGCCTCTCCTGTTCTTTGATGCAGGTCTATAGGAGTTTATCTCTAAAACAATATTAATCATGCTATCTTACAAAAGCTTTGATAGGAAACCACTGGCCTCCCTGTGTGAGGCTTACCGGCAGGACCTGCCCTGGAGCTGAGAACAATAGCCAGTTCCACGGGGGTCCTGGACACCACCCAAATCCCCAGGGCTAGAGCAGTTTATAAGTCCAGTCTGGATCAGACCTCAGGCTGATGAAAACATCAACAGTTTCCATAAGGACAAGCAGAGGGCATCCACAGTGGGGAAACCAGGACTCCCAAGATGCAGATGAATTGTGTTCTAGGCATCAATCAGGCAGATAGACTTCAAAGATTCAAACAGGCAACATGCACGGAAAGTGGATTTGAAGGCATCAGCAAGCAAAGGATACAGCAGCCAAGACTGCACAGAACAGACAAATCCAGTGTGGAGAGTGTAGCCAGCAGCACAACATCCCAGGGTGCTGGTTTCTGGAATTTGTGATGCCGTTCCAGCCTGGGTTTCCAATTGCTGAAAGAGTCCCAAAAAACAACCGACTGCAACTGGCGATCAGCAATAAGTCATAGCAGGGGGTGAAGCAATCATGTGAGTGAGGATAGAAAGGTCTAGCCAAAGCGCTGGATCCCCACTTCCCCTAGGCAAAAAGCAAATGATTTCTCTTGGCCTTGCAGAAGGAGCCACAGCCAGCGAGTACAAAGCTCTGATGACCGAGCTGAAGATCTTGATACATATCGGTCATCATCTGAATGTTGTGAATTTGCTGGGAGCTTGCACAAAGAGTGGAGGTACAAAAATGACACACCATCGTGCTCTTATGTGCTAGCTTATTTGTTTGATTGGATATTCTGCTTTTCTTTATAAATTAATTTGTGATAGGCTGGAAGATGGCTCGTAATGCTAAGATTAGCTGGGTTTTGTCCTTATAGGTTTCAGGGCTAGCCCTGAGTGAGGCAGCTGCTTCAGGTGGCAGATACAAGGATAAGGGGGAGACTGGTGGCAAGGTGCTGAAGAACAGACCTCTGTGGGCCATGTTCCCTGCCCTGAGCCCCCTAAGCTAGCCTGCTGCCCTCAGGAGGATGTTGTGCCATGACCAGTGTCAAAATAAGACCCAAAGGTCAGCTTCTGTACACGGAATGGGCGGGGGGCATCTTGTCCTTTGCCTCAGGCAGTAAAATGTCTTGAGCCGGTCCTGATAGTATCAGGCCAGGGTTATTCCCAAAATAAAAACTATCAGTCATAATACATTTTCAATACATGGGCGTGAACTATACCTAACACAGATCAAACTTCCCTAACAGCTGGTGTGAAGGAAACGTGCAAAGAAAGGCTGGAATTGGGGCTTCAGTGAAAATAACATGGATTTCTTGCAAATAACATATATTCTAAGTAATTCTGTTATATTGTTCAAATGTACCCTTGAGCTAAAGGACACAGTGGTTATAAATCATTCCTCCCACCCACCCCCTAAAAAGTGACTCGCTTTGTTCACAGGACCGCTAATGGTGATTGTTGAATATTGCAAATATGGAAACTTATCAAGCTACTTGAAGAGCAAAAGGGATTTCTTTTCTACCAACAAGGTAAAACCCCAAACACCACATTTTGTTTCTTCAGCCCAGCATATCACCTATCAAAATAAATTACATGGGTTTTGTCTTTGCTGCACAAGACAAAGTACAAAAATGAATAGGATCAGGAGTGCAAAGACCCTGAATTCAGAAAAACATTCAGTTGTTGCACCATTGGAGTAACTCAGGACAGTATTGTGGCACTACTATAGGCCCCCAATGCAATACTTTGCATATATCAGATGAGGGTTTGGCAGAGGCATCTTTTACATATGAGTAAGGTATGACATCTTCTATAATAATAAAAAGGTTTGTGTATCTGTCCTTCCATCACCACTGTAACGCCAAGACCATGAAATTTAAACCTGGCATACATACTAAGGAGACCTAGGGATGTGTACCTGGGGGCTATTTTGTTTTTGAAATACATTAAGTTTAATTATTTTTAAGGTGTCCATGCAGTTAAACCCAACAATCACACGTTCAGCCACTAAGGGACAGACTTCCCTAATCAGCACATGCGGTCCGTACAGTTTGAAGCTAGGACCACAGTTATATGCCTGCCGCCTTCCCATTGCTCTGGGCCAGCCCCCCATCAGAGGACGAGAGGGGTCACTTTGGCAGGGGCCATACCTAGGGGTGCCAGTGGAAATAGCTTCACTCAGGCAGGGTAGGCACAATGTGACCAAATCTGACAGCTTTGAAAGTTTGCTTGAAAGCTTTGCTGTATCAAAGTTATTCCAATTTGTGCAAAGCGGAGTCTTTTCACTTTCTGCCCCTCCCACCCTCTGTTTGTTTAAAGGACGCATCCATTCAAGGTGAGGTGATGACAGAGGAGAAGGATATTGAGCCTGCCAGCGGTAAAAAAAAGAGACTGGAAAGCATCCCAAGCCGAGAGAGCTTAGCGAGTTCTGGATTTCAGGAAGATAAAAGTTTAAGTGATGTGGAGGAGGAAGAGGAGGGTATGTATGTATTAATTCCTTCCTCTTTCTATGCAGTCTGTGATATTTTTACAGCCATGTTCTGCAGCTCTGACATTTTCTTTCTACATTTATCACCCTCATAAACATCCGTGGGAGATTCTTAGATCCAAGAAAAGATGGTTTAAAATAGGTTTATTTACAGTGTTACTCAATCTGACAGGAAGGTGTGTGACTGTTTCTATGGTCTCTTATTTATCCTTTGGGGGAAGTGCTTGGCATATCGTAAGAATGGTTTTTTGTCCTCACTAGTGAACTAAGCTGCAAACACTCTATTGAGAGGAACAAAACTGTGGGCAGCGCAAAGTCATGCTAAACCTGATGTGTTGGATTGATTTCAGATTCTGATTATTTTTACAAGTGGCCTGTTACTATGGAAGACCTAATTTCTTACAGTTTTCAAGTGGCCAGAGGCATGGAATTCTTGTCATCTCAAAAGGTTAGTTTCCCTCCTGTGGAACAACAACATATATTACCTTAGCAGTCCTTAAAATATGTTCTTTAATGGGCTAGTTATATTATCCCCATATTTCAGCCTGGTGCCCCGCAGACTACAATTCCAATCACCCTGACCACTGGGCATGCTGGCTTAGGGCTACTGGGAGTTGTTATCCAGATATCTGGTGGGCACTGCATTGGGGAAGGCTGCCATATTGCATTCCATTTTTTTCTTACTTGGTGCCTTTAATAACTATGTGACAGGCAGAAATTCAACAATTTATGTCACTCCCCAAATCTATAGATTCAGGACAGATGAAAGGAAGGACTTCTTCACACAGTGCAAAGTCAAACTATGGAATTTGCTACCACAAGACATAGCGATGGCCACCAATTGGGATAGCTTTAAAAGGGGGTTAGACAAATTTCTGGTGGAGAAGGCTATCAGTGGCTACTAGTCTTGATGGCTCTATGCTGTCTCCAATATCCAGGCAGTAAACCAGTTGCTGGGAGGTTGCAGTTGCAATCATGTCCTGCTTCTGGGTTTCCCATCAACAGCTGGTTGGCCATTGTGTGAACAGAATGCTGGACTGGATGGACCCTTGGTGTGATCCAGCAAGGCTCTTATGTTCTTAAGGGTGCAATCCTATACATGTTTAGACAGAAAAAAATTCCACAACTCCCTGCATTCCCCAGCCAGCATGGGGAATTGCACCCTAAATGTATACTTTTTCCCTGTTAGCTCTATTTCCCTCCATTTCCACAGGCCTTTGTCTATACTGACTCTCCTGTATTCAGTTTTAGATTGTAACCCCCTCAAAACAGGGACCTGTCCCCTTGTACTTTGTAAAGCACCATACATATTGATGTTGTTAAAATTATTTTATTTTATTCATTTAAAGCACTTTTACCCCACTCTTCAGCCAAAAATGGTCTCCCAGAGAAGCTTACAAAGATAAAAAACAACACCAACACACACACACACACACACACACACTACAGTTGCTATGATGATGCCACCCCCAAATGGCTTCCCCATGGGGAGTGATCCCTGCCTGGCCCATAACGAGTAGAAAAACTTAACAGAGGCCAGCACAATTTAGGCTTACCAAGCCAAAAGCCCACTTGCGTGTTGTTTGCCATACACACACATCCTTGGTCAAGCGATTCCAGAAGTTAGCGAGGTGAATTACTCGTTATTCACTGCTAGAACACACAGTCCCAGCTCTTCCCAATCCCCTATGCAAGCTTACCCTCTATCAGGCCTTCCCTTTCGACCCCTGAACTAATACCTCCCTTACAAGCAGCCACATATTGTGGTGTGCCATCTGATAACCTCCTCTTTGGGCCATTCCAGGCAAGCAGCAAATTCACAGTGGATTAAAGGGCCAAAAATTGTGAAGACCTGATTTAATAGTCTGGGAGATTTTCCAGGTTTTTAGGCTATTTGAGGCAACTTTGCTTGTGTTACTGTTTTGTTTAATGTTTTTCAGTCTGCTGAATCCAAATCCATCTGAACTTAAGTGATCCACTTTAGGTTTGACCCTTAAGCCAAAGGGTGGCAGCCAAGATGACTGACTCCAACCATTTAGTGTAAACTTGCTCTTGCAGCCACAGTTGGACAAGCTAATATTAGGCTTAACATCCTATAGTTTTTTTAGAAGCCTAAGTTGAACCATTGGAAAATGGCAACCAATACACATTTTGGTCAAAATTTCTGTTCAGGTTCAGTTTCGCTCCTTGAAGATAGCTCTGGTGTATGTGAGTTCCATCTACAAGTCCCCACACGATAGGAAAGAGCTGGTTTTCTAAATCTATACCCTAATTCATTTTATTATGTGTTTCAAGCTATATATATAACTCACAAAGTCTAAAACAAAGTGACACATCCCTTAAGAGATTTATAGCACAATCCTATACATCTCTATGCAGAATCAGTGTGCAATCCTATGCAAACTTACCTGGGAGTAAGTTCCATTGAACTCAGTGGAGCTTACCTCTGGGTAGACATGTACAGGATTGTACCAAAAAGATGTATATCTTTAGATTGTGAAAGTATTTGCTTGAAAAGCAGGTTTACATTTCATTACTGTAGTCCTAGGCAGCTTTCAAAAGAAACATGTGAAACCTCGCTATTAAGAAATGAAAATGTGTAGATTTTTTTTAAAGGACACGAAGAAGTTCAGGAGGTTTTGTGTTTAGGATTCATATCAAGAACTGCAGTAAGATTGTGAAACTGTTTCCTTGTAGTGCATCCATCGTGACTTAGCAGCCAGAAACGTCCTTTTATCTGAAAACAATGTTGTGAAGATCTGTGATTTTGGCCTTGCAAGAGATATTTATAAGAATCCTGATTATGTGAGAAAAGGCGATGTAAGTTGGTGTGTTGCTTATTATTTGTCCCATTGTTTATCATTTTACATGACTCACAAAAATGTTATCTAAATGTTTACATTCTCTGCACTTTAAAGGCCCCTGAAAGTGATTGCACTTAAAAAAGAAAAAGAAAAAAAGTGAAGATGAGCAATCCAGATGAGTTGTATACACTGTGACCATTTGCATCCTTCACAACAATACTCGGAAATACTCACCAGCTCAGCTTTTCAAATAGTTTACATGTTGATATTTGTTTCTTGGCTAACCATGCCAGATGAACCCATGAAAAAGCTTCAGGTTAATACACAAAAGAAAATAGATGTCTGCTTTTCTTTGCTGGAGCTGGAATAGGGCTTAATTGAAGCTATGGCACATCAGAGTTTAGCCCCAGAATCAATTGGTTCAGCTCAAGAACCTGTTAGCTCAAGAACTGTTAAGGGTCAGTCCTGGAATATATAATGACATTGCTTTATCTTTGAAGAGTGTCAACAAGATATCTTAATATTCTGAAAGAATATGCAATATTTATTTTTATTTATTTGCACAATTTTAAACTGCTCTATATCAATAAATTATCCATGCAACGAACAATAAAAGATGTTAAGGAGCAGCACATAGGGTTGTATCCAATGTTTGTCCTACTTAGAGTAGACCCATTTAAATGAATGGGACTCATTAGACTAGCATTGGACACAAGCCATACAAAGGGCATTTCCCTAATGCAGAGGAAACCACAGCATACCTCCCTACATCTTACATCCTAAGGAGAGGGCATCCATTGTGGCATCCCAGTTGTGGAATGGCCTCCTCAGAGAGGCTTGCCTGCTGCCTATACTGTGGTCTTTTCAGCACCAGGTAAAGGCCTTCTTATTTTCCCAGGCATTTTAGTCATTAAGGGTGCAATCCTATGCATGTTTAGACAGACAAAAGCCTTTCAACTCCCAGCATGGAATGCATGCAACATGCATAGGATTACGCCCTAAGTTTCTGTTGTGTTTTAAATCTGTTATTGTATTTTTAAATCTTTACACAGCTGCTGGTTTGTACTTTGGTTTTATAATGTATTTAAACTTTTAAAAGCTTTATATTATGTTTCATCATGCTGTATTTTATGCTTTTAATTGTTGTGATCCACCCAGAGAGCTTCAGGTATAGAAATGTAATAAAGAAATATAAACAGAGGGCTATCTATATTTGTTTTTTGCCAAAGTGCCGGAAAAAGCACATGATTAGTTCGTTGCCTCTTTGCAAGGTCAGGGACAATCTTCATCCAGTGGCGGCTGGCAGCTCCGATGTCAGTGGAGCGGTAAATCTGCTCCAGGTTTCAGTCAGAACTCTAAAGGACCTATCCAAGGTGTGCACCTAGCTTTCTGAATGGTTCTGACTGGACCCCAGAGCAGATCCCCTGCCCCAACTGACATCGGAGCTGCCAGCTTTCACTGTCCTCATCTCCAGGTTTGGAGCTGGAGGAGGGAACAGAGATCAGCCCTGCAACTGCACTGGGCTTCCAAGTACAGCACAGCTGTGGCAACAGTCCCCTCTGCTCTCCAGCTCCAAGCTCCCCTCTGAAGAGGGGGTGATCTTGGCAAGCTCCATCCCTGTGAGATCAGGGTTCCAACATTATAAGAGTAGACTGAGAAGGAGACACACCAGTGAAGTAAACATAGGAATGCCCCTTACCATGTACCAGGTTTGATCCACAGATGTGCTCACAGAAGAATTGCAGCACTAGTGCAGTTCTGCAAAAACATTGCGCAAGTGGTAGCATAATATGTACAGATTAGAATCTAGCCTTGAAGTAAGAGTGCATGTATTGGATGAGTGGTATGTTGTGTGATGTTGCACAAGAGCCTAGCTCTTGTGGAACCCAATATATGGGATGAGAATCCTACCATTAGTGGAACAACATTGCACAATTTGAAAAAAAAGGTTACGCTTGCATAGCGTGTCTTCTGCTTGCATAGGATGGAATCTGGATCCAGCCCGTTATCTAAATCCTGCTGAAGTGAAAGGCTCTCATAGCATGAGCTGATTCTCCCTAGAGAGATTTAGATCAGGGGTGGGCAATTTGTGGCCCACCCGATGTTTTGGCCTACAACTTCCATGATCCCTCATCATTGGCCATCCTGGTTAGAGCTGATGGGAGCTATAGGCCAAGCTATCTGAAGGGCCAAAAGTTGCCCACCCCTAGCTTAGATGGTTGTCAGAGGAGAGGCAAGGCCTTCCCCTAGCATCTACCCTCTTGAATCCAAAGCTCCAATAGTTTTTTAAACATCAGATTAGCCTTATAACATATGCAGCTTTGGATACAGGTGGCAAGACAATTAAGGGAGCAATCCTATGGCCACTAGTCAGTGGCTAGATGGCCATAGGATACGTCAGTTTCTGGGATCCGAGGTTGGTTCCCTGAGAACTGACCTTCCCCCCACCCCACCGCGTTGCATCACAGGCAGCATGGAATGTCTCCGTGTTTCGAAGAGGAGCACAGAGTGGCGAAAATGGGGCGTTCCTGGGGGAGTTCTGGGGCAGGGAAGGCAGAAATGCCAGTACGACACTTCCAACATCATCTGGCAGCCGCTTCCCCTGCTAGACAGCCTTCCCGCAGCTAGACAGCCAAAATCGGCTATCTAGCTGCAAATGCAGGGCGGCTGATGCGCGGAGGGGACGATCCCTTCCGCGCTTCTGCTGCCCTGCATTGGATAGGTGGCCACTTCTGAGTTCGGAGGCGGCCGCCTATCCCAGTAGGATTGCTCCCTAAACAAAGTAGATTCATGTTCAACGAAAGCAGTTGGGAACAAGAACCTAGCAACAGCATTTGTGTTTGGCACATGTTGGGTTCTATCAAAAGAACTATGAGTAGAAGGAAGATAGCTGCCAGTGCTATTGCAAAAATGCTTGTGCAAGAGTTGGCAGAGTGCTGTAACAGATTCTATAGCAGTTTTGATGCTCCAGCTTGTGCAAGAGGTTGTGCGAGCACAACTTATTTGGATTTAGTTTCATTTTTCTTGTGCAATACTCTAGCTCTTCCATGAGCAGAAGACATCTTCTGCACATGGAAGGACACTTTTGGATTCAAGCCATTATGTTTTTCACTCAGTCTGGGCTGTTTTGCCTCTTATTTCAGTAGGATCTATGAAGATTGTCATTGTCGGGGAACTGCTCCCTAAGAAATGAAATCTAGTTCTGTAATGCACTGACATTATTCACAGCTATCTTTTGTTACAGGCACGTCTCCCCCTCAAATGGATGGCACCAGAATCTATATTTGATAAAATCTATAGTACTAAAAGTGATGTTTGGTCATATGGAGTGCTGTTGTGGGAAATATTTTCTTTAGGTAAGTTGCACTATTTTTAAAAGTTAAATCACCCAATTTTATAGCCTCTAAACACAAAATTAATAGGTCAAAAGACCAGTAATAAACCGTGCAATCATTCACATGTTTACTTAGAAGTAAGCCTCACTGAGTCTAATAAATAAGGAAATAAATGTGATTTACTCCCAAGTAAGGGTGAATAGCAGGGGCAGGCAACCTGATGTCCTCCAGATGTTTTGGATTACAACTCCCATTAGCCCCAGCTGCATAGCCAGTGGTCAGGGATTATGGGAGTTGTAGTCCAAAACTTCTGGAGGGTGCTGGATTGCCTGTTGCTGATATATTGGATTGCAGCCTAAATATTATATATCCAGTGTGGACTATCTTCAATCTTTGAAAATTGCTTATGTTTTAATAGAAATGCAGCTCTTGGCTTACCTGGGGAGCAATGTTGTGGTGGCGTGCAGTCCCAATGGGGAGGCGGGGAGGGGGAAGTTGAGCTGCTCTCCCACGTGGGAGGCAGGGAGCCAATCAGGGCTAAATTGGCTCAGCAGGAAGAGGGTTTTGTTGGTGGATTGTAGGGAAAACTTCCCACCTTCTAGTCTGCCAGAGGCTGTTAAGAGTGGGGCCTCCCAAGTGGCCTTGGCATTGCCGTTGCCAACTTCCCACCCACCCACCCACCCACCCACTCCAGGGTAACTCATTTCTTGCCATGGATTATGGTTAGTCGCCAGTTAATGGGGCTAGGAAAGAATTTTACCTGCACCCAGATTGGCATCATGGTGCAGGGTTTTCACCTTCCCCACTGCAAGAATATTAACTCACTGATATTTGGATTTGTTTGGCTTGACTAGTATAACTGTAAGGTTGGTTATAAAACTTTCATTTTGAAGTCACAGCTTTGTAGGCATGGAAGGCATTGGGATGGATCCTTTGCTAAGGGGAACGGGATTGGGCACCCCATTTTCCCCTTCAAGAGGGGGTCCCCTTAAGGGACTGGGGGGGGCGGCATTAAGACCCAGCCCAGCATGGGGATGCAATCCATGCCACAGCCCAAGGAGGCAGAAAGGGGCTCACTTCCACAGCCTGTGCCATGGGGTGTGCCTCTGGCTCCTGCCCCACCACTGAGGCACCTGGCAGGCGGTCCAGGTTGATGGGACTGGACTGCAGGTGGGTAGCCCAATTAACGGATCCATGCCGTATCCCAACTGTGTTCCAAGCTGGACCAATAAAGTTGTGGCCAATTATTTAACCCATCCAAAGCCATGTCAGAATTTGTTTCCCCACTTCCCTGTCCTGCCCTAAAGGGACTAGCTATGTGCTGCCACACACAACCCTTATTGTCCACCAATGTGTTTTAAATATACAAAGCAAGAATTTGTACTCAGGACTTCATCAGAGTTTCTTTGCAAGAATCCCAGCAGGCACTCAGTGGCCCATCAGAAATTGGCCAGGGACCCCACTCCACCTTCTTACCCCACTCCCTGTTGTGTATTATGTCAAACTAAAATCACCTAGAGAAGGCAGAAAGGCAGGGGCTGGGTGGCCTTGGAATCAAAGTCAGTGCAATGCTATGTGTGGAAATCGCCACATCCACCTGCCTGGCTGCCCCCAGACCAAGAAATTACTGCTTAGTCTCTCTCAAATGTCTCTGTGGTCATTCCAGAGAACTCAGTATCCTCCAGAGGTTCTGTTCTTCCTTCTTTGGCCATCATGCATGCTCAGTACATTCCCAGATGGCCAGTTGGCCCTCAGTCAGGCCAGGCAGTGAGGCAGGGCATCCAGGTGGGTCACTCTGCCTCACTCAAATATATGGGCATAATTGACTCCTAGGGCCAATCAGAAACACAGCTTTTTACTATGGAAACTGGGTGTCTACGTAGCACTCCCATAGCCAATTACAGTAGTCTTTAAAAAAACAAACAAAAATTCCACACCTGTGCAGACCACTCCAGCAGTACTCTTGCTCAGTGAGCAGCAGTGTGGCGTGGAGGACTGCATTCTTGGCCTCCTCCCTTTACTTGTGAGCAGCAGCAGACACAGCAAAAAGAGACAAGAGAGGAAGAGAGTGAGCGTGTGAATCTATTTTTTAAAAAAGTCACCCCACCCCCACCCCCGGGTTTGTTTTCTCTGTGCAATAGGAGTTGTTGCTGGAGCAGAAAAATATGGGTCTAGGGAAGTGCTTTTTTGTTGCTGCTTGGATCTCGGGGAGGGGGGGACACTTTGCACTCATGATCTTGAAGTTACTTGCCTCAGTTTCTCTTTTCTGTTTAATGGGTATTGCAGCTGGAGCAGAAAAATGTGGGCCCAATGGAATGCTTTGGTGTTTCCCTGTGGATTTCCACCTCCTCCCCCCACAACCCTCTGCTTTACAGGCATGATCTCAAAGTTAATTTGCCTCAGCTTCCCTTTCCTGAGCAATGGGTTGCTGCTTTGGTTCTGGTTACTCTGAGTCCATGCGACCACATACTGTTATCTACCCAGCCCTCCACCCCCCTAGCCCCAGTGGGCACCAGCTACCCCTGGTTGAAATGACCATGATCCAGTGAGCCTTGTTCTCTGTGTGGACTTGACTGTACGTAGGAGGCCTTTTCCACCTCCTCCCCAGCCACATTGCAGTATGTGTTTTGAATCTGAAGACGAAAACCTCCAACTTCAATGTGTGCATGAATGGGTGGGCCCTTGTGCTTCTTAGGATATATTAGCTACATTGTAGTTTGGATCAGAACCACAGAACCGTATGTGTGTACGTGTGTGTGTATGGGTTTGCTATTGATATCTATTACAGTTCACAATATATCTTAATATAGTCCACAATATATGGACTATAAATAACAAATCCATGTCTTATACCGTGAATCACGTGACCCTTCAGTGGCTAAAGTGGTACACAAGCTAAAGGGAAAGATATTATAGTCTAATATTTCTTTTGATAGATCTGGCACTTTTCTCTGCAGACAGGAATAGTATTAAAGTTAATAAGCTCATGTTCCATTGAAATGGTTGCAGGGCCAGATTTAAAAAGTTGTGGGATGGTGAGGCTCAAGCTAAGCCACAATTTGAAGCCCCCAATTTGCAGACAATGCAATTCCATTGGTTTTTCCCTCCAAAGTGAGGGGAGGTGTATATTTTGTTGGTTTGTTAATGATGCTATGTGTGGTTGAAAAAAGTCCAGTACTACTAGCAGCAAGTGTGTTGGCATATGTTTCTTAACTACCCAAGCACTACACACACACACACACACACACACACACACACAGAAGAAAGAGGTGCCCATACAGGTTTGTGCATTATGTAAAGGCAAATCCTTTTGTGGTGATGTTTTAGAGAAAAGGTTACCATGATAAAACTGCAGAGGTTTTGTAATTAACTTCAGCTTTGCCCCCATATGATACGGCATGTTTAGCAGCATTTTCCTCCTGCTTTTACAAAACTTTCCTATTTCCCTTCAAAGCAAGACATGCACAGAGGAAAACATCAGCAGCAAAATAATATCCTAGCAACTTCTCCAAAGGCATTGATATTCTCAAAATTGTGATGACAGACAACATCATCTCTTTCAACACATTGGGGTGGATGGGTAATGGGTATGGCAGACCACAACAACCAGCCACAATCACCCCTCAGATCACACAATACCATGCCCAGGGCCATTCACAGCTGCTTCCTCCTTGCACTAATCAGTGGGGCTCACAGGCAAACAAATGCCAAGAAATATCTTAGGGTGCACCAAGGCATGGCATCCAAGATGAAAACGCTGAGCAAGGCATCTTTTAAAAAAACAAAAACAAAATTCAGGATACAAAATCCATCCTGCAAAGGAAACAACAATTTCATTCATCAAAGAAGAATGGTAGAAGAGACAGACACAACAGCAGAGGAAATAGGTCCATGCATGCAGTTCCTTAGACAAACAGTCTTTTGGTCATCTAGCGTGTGTTGTTGGGGCAGCTCTTGCCTCCAAATTAACTCTTACTATCCTGGGAAAGGATGGCCAATTGAAATCTAAGCTCAAGGGCAAGAATGTAGAAAATATTGTGTCCCTCTGTTAAATCAATACAGCATCCAGAATGTAAGGGTTCAATGCGTGTAGCCTGTTTTACTCATCTGAGAAGAGACAATGACAGAGAGGAAGAAGTTATGAGATGGTCATTTGGGCTATGAGTTCTGAATTTTAGCATGCTCATTGCATGTATTCATCCAATCCTGACAAGGCGTTGCTAGGCACTTAAGGGCACAATCCTAAGCATGTTTTGACATAAAAAAAACCCCTACAACTCCCAGCATTCCCCAGCCAGCCTGGTTGGCTGGGGAATGCTGGGAGTTGTAGGACTTTTTTAATGTCTAAACATGCATAGGATTGTGCTCTAAAAGATTTGGAGCCTAAGCCAATAGGACATAGATTGGTATATGCTTCTTTATATCTTCCCTCCCCAGATGCAATCTCCTTTGAAAATGGCCTCCTACAGGGCAATTAAGCTGAGAAAAAAAAACCCTCCGTTGGCACACATGGACACTCAGGATTCTGTGGAATAGATTCGGATCCCTAGGAAATAGAATCGGAGCGCAGGACCCATAGGCTCAGGCCTAGCAATGGCCCTGAATACATGGGTGTGCTAAAAACTGTGTCCAAGAGTGCCATCATCCAATCACACAAAAGGTGTAGAAAAATAGGGAGAAATAGATAAAATTTCATGCTTGCGTTTGACTGGGCGTGCGGCCTCAAACAGTGCAAATGTTGCGAAGTCTTCATACACTGAAAATATCTGTGTTTTACTTTGTTGTTGTCAACTGTTCAAATATAGATTACATTTTTCGTTCTTCTCCTTTAGGTGCATCTCCATATCCAGGTGTTCAAATAGATGAAGCTTTTTTCATTAAGTTAAAAGAAGGCATAAGAATGAAAGCCCCGGATTTTGCAACCGCAGAAATGTACGAATGCTCGCATGGTTATGCAATATCATTTTGGCAGACATCGCTAGGCCTAACTAAACATTAGACAGATGTAACAAAACCCCAGCAGGCTTTGTAGAGTGAAGGTGCCTTGGAAGGGGACAATATAGAGCAGAAAAGTGGTGGGGAGACATGCTTATTTCATTTCACTGATTATATTTCTATACTGCCCCATAGCCAAAGCTCTCTGGGCGGGTCAGAAAAATTAAAAACCACTGAAATACATTATAGATAATATAAACACTATTCACATAATGACATAAAACAAATAACACAAACAACAACAATATATATCTAAAACAATTTAACACAATCAGCCAGAGACAATCAAGAGTCTCATTATACACTGCCAAATGCCTGAGAGAAGAGGGAAGTTTTAACCTGGCGCTGAAAAGATGACAATGTTGGCGCCAGGAGGCTTAGAACTTTCCCTGCCTGTAATTTCTCCACTCCAGATCAAATCACCACCACCCAATCCCATTGGGATTCAGATATGTCTAAAATCTCAAACACACAATTGGAAACCTGGCAGAGGTGGGCAGCTTTATTTTATGCAACCTCCAGCCCCTGCCTCCCCGGCCCCCAGCATCTCCCATTCCTTCCTGAACCCATGGCTGCCCCAAGGAGCACTAAAAAGAGATAGAGAGGCAGGACCACTCATGAGCTCACAGAGCACAGCAGAGCACAGCAACTTTTCCAGTGTCCTAAGAAAAGATGCTCTAGATGCTGCACTCCATGGTCAGACCTCTAAACTCAGGCATCACCTGCCTGCCTCCTGGTTTCTCTTGTCCTCTTTGCAGGTCTGGGGGGTGGGGGGTGGGGGGACGGGGGGGCAAGGGAGACAGAGAGAGTGGAGGGAGTGTGAAAATAAAGGTAAAGGGGG
The DNA here is from genome assembly GCF_057233095.1 of Heloderma suspectum. NCBI lineage: Eukaryota > Metazoa > Chordata > Lepidosauria > Squamata > Helodermatidae > Heloderma > Heloderma suspectum. The sequence continues at coordinate 36,978,751 of NC_139460.1, read as the reverse complement.
AAGGAGAGAAGAGAGAGAATGGAATGGGTGGATATGTGCATATAAATGAAAGTGGGAGGGAGAGGGAAGAATGGACAGATTCCTGGAGGATCAGGCTATCGATGGCTACTAGACCTGATGGCTATATGCTCCCTCTAGTATCAAAGGCAGTACATGCATGTACACCAGTTGCTGGGGAACATGAGCAGGCGGGTGCTGTTGCACTTGTGTTCTGCTTGTGGGTTTCCCACAGGCAGCTCGTTGGCCAATGTATGAACAGAATGCTGGACTAGATGGACCCTTGGTCTGATCCAGCAGGGCTCTTATGTTCTTATGGATGTGTTTGTGTGTGTAGATTGGGGTGTGTGTGTGTGTGTGCACAAGAGACTGAGAGGGGGTGGTGGTGGTGGTGGTGGTGGTGGTGAGGAAATATCTCAAGATTCATAGAAGAGAGAAAAAGGAAAAACAAAAAAGTGGAAAAAACTATGAGGTACTGATTATCTTTCATGGATCACTGCCTTGTTGTGGCAAAGGGGCTTGCATAACTCAGTGAAGCCATAAGCTATGCCGTGCAGGGCAACCCAAGACGGACAGGTCATGGCAGAGAGTTCTGACAAAATGTGGTCCACCGGAGAAGGAAATGGCAACCCACTCCAGTATTCTTGCCAAGAAAACCCCATGGAACGTATCACAAGGCTAAAAGATATGACGCCGGAAGATGAGCCCCTCAGGTCGGAAGGTGTCCAATATACTACTGGGGAAGAGCAGAGGGTATTTCCAAGTAGCGCCAGAAAGAGTGAAGCAGCTGGGCCAAAACCGAAAGGACACTCAGCTGTGGATGGGTCTGGTGGTGAAAAGAAAATCCGATGCTGTAAAGTACAATATTGTTTAGGAACCTGGAATGTCAGATCAATGAATCAAGGTAAGCTGGAGGAGGTCAAACATGAGATGGCAAGATTGAACATCGACATCTTGGGAATCAGCGAACTAAAATGGAAAAGCATGGGCGAATTTAATTCAGGTGACCATTATATCTACTACTTTGGGCAAGAATCCCTTAGAACAAATGGAGTAGCACTCATAGTCAACAAAAGGGTGGGAAAAGCAGTACTGGGGTACAATCTCAAAAGTGACAGAATGATCTCAGTACGAATCCAAGGCAAACCATTCAACATCACAGTAATTCAAGTCTATGCCCCAGCCACTGAGGCCGAAGAAGCTGAGGTTGATCGGTTCTATGAAGACCTACAACACCTTCTAGAACTAACACCAAAAAAAGATGTCCTCTTCATCATAGGGGATTGGAATGCTAAAGTAGGAAGTCAAGAAATCACCGGGATAACAGGCAAGCATGGCCTTGGTGTACAGAATGAAGCAGGACAAAGGCTAATAGAGTTTTGCCAAGAGAATACGCTGATCATAGCAAACACTCTTTTCCAACAGCACAAGAGGCGACTCTACACATGGACATCACCAGATGGTCAATATCGCAATCAGATTGATTATGTCCTTTGCAGCCAAAGATGGAGAAGCTCCATACAGTCAGTAAAAACAAGACCTGGAGCTGACTGTGGCTCAGATCATGAGCTTCTTGTTGCAAAATTTCAGCTTAAATTGAAGAACGTCGGGAAAACCACTAAACCGTTCAGGTATGACCTAAATCATATCCCTTATGAATATACAGTGGAGGTGAGGAATAGATTTCAGGGATTAGACCTGATAGACAGAGTGCCTAAGGAACTATGGACGGAGGTCCGTAACATTGTTCAGGAGGCAGCAACGAAATCCATCCCAAAGAAAAAGAAATGCAAGAAAGCCAAGTGGCTGTCTGATGAGGCTTTACAAGTAGCTGAGGAAAGAAGGGAAGCGAAAAGCAAGGGAGAAAGGGGAAGATATATCCAATGGAACGCAGAGTTCCAGAGAATAGCAAGGAGAGACAAGAAGGCCTTCTTAAATGAACAATGCAAAGAAATCGAGGAAAACAACAGAATGGGAAAGACTAGAGATCTCTTCAAGAAAATTGGAGATCTCAAGGGAACATTTTGTGCAAAGACAGGCATGATAAAGGACAAAGAAGGCAGGGACCTAACAGAAGCAGATGAGATTGAGAAGAGGTGGAAAGAATACACAGAAGAACTATACAGGAAAGATCCTAATGTCCCTGATAGCCATCATAGTGCGGTCACTGAACTCGAGCAAAGCTAGCGGAGATGATAGTATTCCAGCTGAGCTATTGAAAATCCTAACAGATGATGCTGTTAAAGTGCTGCACTCAATATGCCAACAAATTTGGAACACTCAACAGTGGCCACAAGACTGGAAAAGGTCAGTTTACATTCCAATTCTGAGGAAGGGCAATGCCAAAGAGTGTTCAAACTACTGTACAACTGCACTCATTTCACATGCCAGCAAGGTGATGCTCAAAATCCTACAAGCTAGGCTTCAACAGTATGCGAACCGAGAACTACTGGAAGTACAAGCTGGGTTTCGAAGAGGCAGAGGAACTAGAGATCAAATCGCCAACATTCACTGGATCATGGAAAAAGCAAGAGAATTCCAGAAAAGCGTCTATTTCTGCTTCATTGACTACACTAAAGCCTTTGTATGGATCACAACAAACTGTGGCAAATTCTTATAGAGATGGGAGTATCAGACCACCTTTCCTGTCTCCTGAGAAACCTGTACAAGGGTCAAGAAGCAACAGTAAGAACCAGACATGGAACAACCGATTGGTTCAAAATTGGGAAAGGAGTATGACAAGGCTGCATATTGTCGCCCTGCTTATTTAACTTATATGCAGAGTACATCATGAGAAACGCCGGGTAGGATGAATCACAGGTCGGAATTAAGATTGCTGGGAGAATTATCAACAACCTCAGATACGCAGATGATACCACCCTAATGGCAGAAAGCAAAGAGGATCTAAAGAGCCTCTTGTTGAGGGTGAAAGTGGGGACTGCAAAAGCTGGTTTGAAACTCAACATTAAAAAAACGAAGATCATGGCATCTGGCCCCATCACTTCCTGGCATATAGAAGGGGAAGAAATGGAAGGAGTGACAGCTTTAATTTTCTTGGGCTCCAAGATCAACGCAGATGGTGACTGTAGCCATGAAATTAAAAGATGCTTGCTCCTTGGGAGGAAAGCTATGGCAAACCTAGACAGCATAGTAAGAAGCAGAGACATCACCTTGCCGACAAAGGTCCGCATAATCAAAGCTATGGTTTTCCCAGTAGTAACATATGGCTGTGAGAGCTGGACTATAAGGAAGGCTGAGCGCTGAAGAATTGATGCTTTTGAACTGTGGTGCTGTACTGCAAGGAGGTCAAATCAGTCCATCCTAAAGGAAATCAACCCTGACTGCTCATTGGAAGGACAGATACTGAAGCTGAAGCTCAAATATTTTGGCCACCTAATGCGAAGAGAAACCTCCCTGGAAAAGACCCTGATGCTGGGAAAGATTGAAGGCAAAAGTGGAAGGGGACGTCAGAGGATGAGTTGGCTAGATAGCATCACCAATGCAATGAACATCAACTTGAGCACACTCCGGGAAAGAGTGGAGGACAGGAAGGCCTGGCATGCTATGGTCCATGGGGTCACGAAGAGTCGGACATGACCTAATGACTGAACAACAACTGATTATCTTAAGAGAGTAAGGTTGGGAGGGCAACAGAGATGGGCTGGAGGGGCAGGGGAGCTGGGACTCCCTCTCCTGATTAGATATTGATCTAAGGAAGAGAAAAGGTTTGGGGCTTGTAACCCTGGCATCCTTTTGAGGTTGGTTTACAGGACTCCGAAGTTTGATTTCAAGCCAACATCTTGAATGTAAAGCTCATGCTCTACCTCCTACATGTGGGCCCTCCTTCCCCATATTTCTTAAATGTTTTACATATTTTTGTACCTCCCTGGAGTCAGTTATAACTCTAGAGATGTCACAACTGGGGGGGGGACTCCTCAGTTGTGAGGCCAAAATATGTATGAGGGTTAACATCACCAAGAGCAGCCTAGCCTAACACTCCCCTCCTGCTGTTTAATATATAAACCCCCAAACCAGCTTTGGCAATTCCATCAGACATCGTCCACAGACTTTTAATCTGACGTTTAATGCCAGAAAAGGGCCCTTGGTAAGAGTAAGTGGGGATTCTCAAGAGATATCCAACAATGCCCATGAGTCGCAGTCCTGCCAACATCCTATTCCAACTTCTTTGCTGTGTTCAGCCAACACAAATGCTTGGTGGGCTTTATGGACAGCCCCATGATGATGAAACTATTGAGTGACATTTTTTGGTCTGGCTCTTGTGGGAGATTGTACAAAAAGAAAAAATAACAGAAGGGGAGCGGGTTTATTGGAGAGCATCAAAGGTTATCAGGGCCTGGGATGCAGAGATTTGTGTGAAGAGATTGAAGAAGCCACTGATGTTTAGCCTACAGTAGAGAAAGCAGATCCAGATGGCTTGATAACTGTCTTCAAATACATGAAAGACTGTTGTGAGCAGGAAGTGTATCCAGGGCTTGGAGGAGGAGAGATAATGGGCTTTCACTAAGGTAGGAAAGATTTTAGATATGAGTGCAGCAGGGATTTTTCTAGCCCTAAGATTAGTCAGGCAAATGAACAATTAAGCCCTAGAGACTTGTGGAAAGCTTAAGGAAAGATTTGTTGATGGTTTATCTGTGGAGCAAGAAAAATGAAAAGGGCTTTCAGCATAACTGCAACAGTTCTTCCTTTAGTTAGGACACAATCTTATGGCCACTCAATGTCTAGTTGGCAATAGGATATTTTCGTTTCTGGGATCTGAGGTTGGAACCAGGGCTCTGGCCTCAGAGCCCAGAAACTGTGCTACCCTCACCCCCACCCCCTTGTAGCCAGCACGGTTCTCTCCACGCCAGCTATGTCTCTGTGCTCAGAACCAGAGCACAGAGATGGGGGGAAATGGGGTGGTCCCGGGGTGGGGAGGGGACCACAGAAGCCATGTTATGCAGCATCCTATGTGCGTCCCAGCCTCCCTCCTCCCCCTCCCTGAAGCCATGGCTAGAGAGGCAAAATTGCCCATCTAACCAGGGCAGCCAGAGCACAGAGATGAGGATCGCCTCCGTGCTCTCTGGCCACCTGCATTAGATTCTCAGCAGCCTCCAACTTCGGAGGCTGCCAACTATCTCAATAGCATTGCTCCCTTATTTACACATCTGCCTCTCATGTGCCCTAATCAGAACCCAAATCCCAGGAAACTGACTAAATTAAATGATATAACTGAACTCTATATAGCTCAGCCTTCCCCAACCTGGCACCTTCCAGATGTGTTGGGCTACAACTTCCATCACCCCCAGCCATTGCTGGCTGGGGGTGATGGGAGTTGTAGCCATCACATCTGGAAAGCACCAAGTTGAGGGAGACTGGCTTAACTCCATATAGCTTGCTAAAGTCCTGCAGATGTTTTATGCATTCTCTAAGGCATTGACCTTCAACTGGCGTGTCAGCATCCATAAGTGCATGAAACCCCCAAACTATGAGGAGGGCGCCACCAGTACCATCACCATTTTCTTCTTTTCTTTTTCTTAGTTTTTACTTTTTAAAAATTAGAATAACTTCATCAAGAAGTTAAAACATGTACTCCATGTACTGTAAAATAACCTACAAAAGGAAGAACTTTATCCTCTAGATGGGATTTAACTATTCAAATTAGTCATAGCCCAGTGCCAAAGAATTCTTTATAAAAATGTCTACTGGCCGCCATATATTATTAACCTGCTCAAATGCATTTGAGGATTTGCAGAATGCCATCAATTTAACTAATGAAAGAGGACCCCAAAATTTCCCCAGCCATTCTTGTATCAAATGCTTCTCTTTACATTTCCAATGACGAGCATAAACCAGTCTAGTTACCACTAGTATATTTAATACTACCTCGTATTTCTTTCTGGGGACTACATCTGGTATAAAAATAAGAGGACAAACAAGAGGATCTATAAATACATTAACATATGTAAAGGACAGTATTGCTTGGACAATCATTTTCCCATACACTTCGGGAGAAATCTCTTTATAGATTCTTTCCCCATTTTTGTTGACATTATTTTACACCTGCAGTCTTAATGCTTATTAAGATATAGTTTGGAAAATGCCTTTGTGTCTGGACCCAAAATCAGTTTTTCAAAATCTGTCAGGGTCCTAAGAAGTGAATGTTCTCTGATTTGAGTTGACAAAAAAAACCTTATCTGAAATAAAGGAAACTGAAATTGAGGGACTTGACCTAACTCCTGGTAAGAAAGAATATTGGTATTTTCCAAAAGGTCTAGATAGCAATGTATTTTATTTCCCCCAATAAATGAAGACTACCAGGTTGCCCATAGAGATTGAAGTCTAGATCTCTAAGAACTGAAGTGAGTGGGGAGACAGAGTAAATTGTAATTGTCCCATGTAGACAATAATGTATTAATGACAAATATTTTGGAACTTTATAAAGGCCTTTCTTTGTCGTTATTCTTCATTCTTCCATTTCGGATTCAAAGTGGAACAGTGCTAGGTTTTGTTTTAAAGATCTCAAAACAGAGGAAAGAGAGAGATGGAGGAAGATGGCCATATATGGTAAATAATGAAAGAAGAATCCCATGTTGCAGGTTGGGGTTAAAAGTAGACATGTATAGTAGACAATTGCAGATGGATCCTGTGTTGCAGGTTTCCAGATCTGAAAGTGAAGATGATTGTTCTAAGACAAACGATGGAAGAAGTAAGAGTCATGATAAAGTTTCTTTTCATCACCATCCTTTGCTTTTGGCAGATATCAGATCATGCTGGACTGTTGGCAGGGCGATCCAAATGAAAGGCCAAGGTTCTCAGAGCTGGTGGAAAGATTAGGGGACCTACTTCAAGCAAATGTGCGACAGGTGAGGATGTCAGAGAAATCTGCAGTGGATTCAAATGCGTTCAGCTTTCCATGAATCTGACCTGCGGATTCTCAGTGGACCAGCTTTTTCCGAGTTGCGTAGATTTGCAGACCTTTTAAAAAAATGGAGGAGGGTTTGCACAATTTTGTTCATTTGCAAATATGCACTTGTGCTAATGTGCCTTTTGTTTGCAAACAAACAAAATTCTCATATAAAAAAATCCAGTTCCGTCAATGAGTGGACAATGGAATGAAAGACGCCTGATATTCCAGGAAAAACAGATGGAACGGATTTAACAAAATCCATTCATCCCTAATGACAGGTAAGCAGTAAAATGCAGTATGCCTCCTGCTGCTGCTGCTCCTCCTTCTTTGGAGGGGCTGTAGCTCAGTGGAAGAGCCCCTGCTTTGCATGCAGAAAATCCCGGGTTCATTCCCTCCCATCTCTGGGTGTTGCTGGGAAAGACTGTCTGAGAGCTGCTACAAGTCAGAGTGGGCAGCTCTGAACTAAATGGCCCAATAGTCTGATGCAGTAGAAGGCAGATTTCTATGTCACTGTCATTACATTTTTTAAATATTTATAGTTCCCCAGTAGTACAGAACTTGGACGTAAAGATGTTTTTGCTTAGAGAGCTTGCAATTTTAATAAGCAGTGAGCACACTGATGCTAAAGAAGATTGGGTGCAGAATTGGGGCTACACAGTACAATCCACCATTCATAGAGGCAAACCTCGCCTTATTGTTAATTGCATTGGATTGCATCCATTCACGACTTGATCCACAACTCATACCTGGACTTATAACTCAGTCTTGAAACATTTTTTATTTGACACCTGGGTTTTCAATGGAACTTCTTTTAATTAAAGCACATGGGTGCACTAGTGCAAATCCACAGAACCAATGCTCATTGATGCTGCACTGCACCCTATGGGGGTTTGTATTGTGCACAGGTCTGATGGGGATAGGTAGGCAAGCAATAGTATCAGCATAGCAGGAATGCTTACAAGTGCCAGGTACAATGGGTTGTATCCAATGTTAGTCCTACTTAGAGTAGACCCATTGAAATGAATTGGACTTAAGTTAGACTAACATTAGATACAACCCATCGCCATCTTTTGTCACACCCTTTCAGCAAAATGAAAGCATGGAAAAATGTCCCCAGATGCATGGCCTGAAAATGTTGATCCTAAAGAATGGCTGAAGTAGCAGCAGTTCTTCTAGTAGCCTGTGGCTGTGAAGTTTGGTCCTGTGCTTGGGGAATAGGACAGATATATTTGGCACTGCAGCACTCCCAGGAAAGAAAGAGTGACCCCTTTCTTTCTACAGCCCAAAAGGCCCATAGGAGCCTTCACAAATACGTACAAGGGGAAGCTTCTGCCCACGCCCGTCTTGCTCCCCAGAGAGTAGGGCACACTGTCCTCATGCAAAGCCGCTACAGCAGCGCAAGGTACAGCTGCTGGGCTAGTACTGGGGTGGATGCGAGTGCCAGCATGAAGGGATGAACGGCATCTGCGCAAGCTGTTGCTCGGACCTTTTCACAAGAATAGTTCCGTATAAACGATTCCTTCACACACAGGACAGCATGTTTATTGATTATGATGTTATGAAATATGTTTTAAATGTAGAATTTTATTGTTTTAAATTGTTTCTATTATTGTACATCGCCCAGAATGGCTGGGCGACCAGCCAGATGGGCAATTAATAAATTTAATAAAAAAATAAAAATTACATTGAAAGCCTCTCTCCATGTTCAAAATAAACACATAGTGTGGTTTTGATAGAATTGTATCATTTTAGCCTTCAAATGGATAGTGGCATATTTAAATGCTCTGTTTTCCTCCTTATATTTAAGCCTTGTATGTAGAAAAAATAGGCTATGCAGGGGAGGGCTTGGTTAGGGAGCATTTAAAGTAAACCTATTATCCCCAAATGCTATCTGAGGTGGTACAGTCCTATCTCAACTGTACCATGAAATGACTCTGAATATGTCAGCAATATGATCAGGGGGCTAAACTGCCTTACATCCTGGTGTTTCAGTTCAATTGCATGGCAAATCAGACTAAAATATATATAGATTAATTTTTTAACCTACTTCAAGCTAGTAGTAATATGCATGGTCTGTGTTGTTTATATAGTATTCCTGTATCCGGTTAAGCTTATACTTTTATGCACACAGGATGGCAAAGACTATATCCCTTTGAATACTATATTATCAGTGGATACTGGACTTGACAATTCCTCTCCAACTTCCCCTGCTCATGAGAGAGAAAAGGATTCAGTACCAGCCTTCATTTATGCAAGCATCGAAAATACTGGGTAAGATGGAAAAGCAAGATGTTTGACATATAGGAGTTTGATGAATGGCAGTATGGTTTGGATGTTGGATATAGAAAGATGCAGCTCGGTGATCAGTTGCAAGACCATAGAAAGAGCCCTGCTGGGTCAGACCAAGGGTAAAATCCAGCATAAGCCCTATTTAGAATAGACCCATTGAAATGAATGAGACTTCACTTAGTCATGACTAACTTTTTGTGAACTGCCCAGAGAGCTTCAGCTGTATGAAATGAAACAACATAAATAACTGAAGTCCCATTCATTACAATGGGTCTACTCTAACTAGGACTTATATTGGATTTTACCCCAAAGGTCCAGCTAGCCCAGCATCTTGTTTCCCACAGTGGCCATGTAGAAGCCTCTGGGAAGACCACAAGCATAGCTTTGTCTCCTACTATGGCTCCCCAACAACTAGCATGTTGTGCCCTCTGAAGGTTCCTTCTAGCCACCATGCCCACTGATGGACCTATTTGTCTACTTATCTTGTTTTAAAGGCCGTCATGAGAGGGTACTATCCTTAACGGCAGCCTAAACATCTCTTAAAATACATAAACAAATCCATCCATCCATCCGTGGGTGGTATCCAACAGTGTCATTCTTCCAGCAGAAGGGAAATGCTGCTAGAATGGTTTCCTCCTTGCATCACCTGTGCTCACCCCAAATCTGCTCCAGAAGGTTGAGGGCCCCTCTGGAGCCGATTTGGGGCATGTGCAGGGAGCTGCAACGGGGAGGAGAGGATGGGGAAGTCCTGTTGCGTGAGGGGGCTTCTACTTATGCAAGGGCTTGATCCAGCCCTCCGCTAGTGGGGGTCACAACCTCTTATGGCAGTGAATTCCATAAATTACCCGTCGCAGTTTTTATTGAACCAGCTTCTGGTCTTGCAATATGGTGTAAATGTTCAAGAGGCATTTGACTCTGTTCGGGTAGAAATGGGCAATGTGCAGTTAACTTAATGGCACATGCAACGTTTCACAGGCATGACAGGTGATTTTTATGTATGACTTAAGTCTCATCGAAAGCAATGATGTACAAGTTCGTCTTTACTAAAGTAGGTTGACTGAGGTGGCAAAAGACAGGGCCCCTCTACTGTACAAAGCAAAGAGCGTTGTATTGAGGATCAGGCTTTTGAAAAAGACATGTCAGCTTTTCATCCTTGTAGCTGGTGTCAGGTGACCCTGTCCCATCCATGCAATCAATGGTGGCTTGTGTGTGGTAAAACATGTTCACAAGGAGTATGTGGGATTTCTTTTGATATTATTTATTTATTTACAATATTTTAAACAGGTTTAGCTAGGATTGTCTAGCTTGGAAAAAAGGTGAGTAAGGGCAGAAATGATAGAGCTGTACAAAATTATGCATGGTGTGGAGAAAGTTGATAGGGAGACATTTTTGTCCCTCTCTCATAATACTAGAACCCAATGAGGTTATTCCATGAAGCTGATCGGTGGGAGTTTCGGGACAGATAAAAGGAAGTACTTCTTTACACAGCACATAGTCAAATTAAGGAATTCACTTCCACAAGATGTAGTGATGGCCACCAATTTGAATGGCTTTAAAAGGGGATTGGACAAATTCACATAGGAGGAAGCTATCAATGGCTACTAATCCTGATGACTATATGCTCCCTCCAGTATCAAAGGCAGTATGCATATGTACACCAGTTGCTCGGGAACTTGGGTGGGTGCGGTTGCACTCATGTCCTGCTTGTGGGTTTCCCGTTGACAGCTGGTTGGCCACTGTGTGAACAGAATGCTGGACTAGATGGACCCTTGGTCTGATCCAGCATGGCTCTTCTTATGTTCTTAACCCGCCTTTCAGGGTGCACTGTAGTTCCATATATGTTCATAAGGGTTACAATAGGGGTGGAGAACCTGTTGCCCTCCAGATGTTTCTGGACTAAAACACCCATCATCTGTGACCAATGTTCATGCAGGCTGGGCTGATGAGAGTCGACATCAGGTCCAACACCAAATGGAACACCAGTTTCCACACTTTTGGGTTACAAGGAATGTCTTGTAGGTCCAAGCAAATATGCATCAAGTCAATCATTCCATTTCCAACAGCCAAGTCAGATGCTTCTAGGAAGTTCACAGATGGGCGATGAAAATGAGCTGTATAGGCAGCAGTAAATATGCAGCAGCAGTAAATATTGTTGTTGTTGTTGTTCAGTCGTTCAGTCGTGTCCGACTCTTCGTGACCCCATGGACCATAGCACGCCAGGCCTTCCTGTCCTGCGCTCTCTCCTGGAGCGTGCTCAAGTTCATATTCATTGCATCCGTGATGCTATCTAGCCATCTCATCCTCTGCCGTCCCCTTCTCCTTTTGCCTTCAGTCTTTCCCAGCATCAGGGTCTTTTCCAGAGAGTTTTCTCTTCGCATTAGGTGGCCAAAATATTGGAGCTTCAGCTTCATTATCTGTCCTTCCAATGAGCACTCAGGGTTGATTTCCTTTAGGATGGACTGATTTGACCTCCTTGCAGTCCAGGGGACTCGTAAGAGTCTTCTCCAGCACCACAGTTCGAAAGCATCAATTCTTCGGCGCTCAGCCTTCCTTATAGTCCAGCTCTCACAGCCATACATTACTACTGGGAAAACCATAGCTTTGATTAGACGGACCTTTGTCGGCAAGGTGATGTCTCTGCTTCTTACTATGCTGTCTAGATTTGCCATAGCTTTCCTCCCAAGGAGCAAGCGTCTTTTAATTTCATGGCTACAGTCACCGTCTGCGGTGATCTTGGAGCCCAAGAAAGTAAAATCTGTCACTGCTTCCATTTCTTCCCCTTCTATATGCCAGGAAGTGATAGGGCCAGATGCCATGATCTTAGTTTTTTTAATGTTGAGTTTCAAACCAGCTTTTGCACTCTCCTCTTTCACCCTCAACAAGAGGCTCTTGAGATCCTCTTCGCTTTCTGCCATTAGGGTGGTATCGTCTGCATATCGGAGGTTGTTGATAATTCTCCCGGCAATCTTAATTCCGACCTCTGATTCATCCAACCCGGCATTTCTCATGATGTACTCTGCATATAAGTTAAATAAGCAGGGTGACAATATGCAGCCTTGTCGTACTCCTTTCCCAATTTTGAACCAATCGGTTGTTCCATGTCTGGTTCTTACTGTTGCTTCTTGACCCTCGTACAGGTTTCTCAGCAGACAGGTAAGGTGGTCTGGTACTCCCATCACTTTAAGAATTTGCCACAGTTTGTTGTGATCCACACAATCAAAGGCTTTAGCGTAGTCAATGAAGCAGAAATAGACATTTTTCTGGAATTCTCTTGCTTTCTCCATGATGCAGCGAATGTTGGCGATTTGATCTCTAGTTCCTCTGCCTCTTCGAAACCCAGCTTGTACTTCCGGTAGTTCTCGGTTCGCATACTGCTGAAGCCTAGCTTGTAGGATTTTGAGCATCACCTTGCTGGCATGTGAAATGAGCGCAATTGTGCGGTAGTTTGAACACTCTTTGGCGTTGCCCTTCTTTGGAATTGGAATGTAAACTGACCTTTTCCAGTCTTGTGGCCACTGTTGAGTGTTCCAGATTTGTTGGCATATTGAATGCAGCACTTTAACAGCATCATCTTTTAGGATTTTAAATAGCTCAGCTGGAATACTGTCATCTCCGCTAGCTTTGTTGTTACTAATGCTTCCTAAGGCCCACTTGACTTCACTCTCGAGGATGTCCGGCTCAAGTTCAGTGACCGCACTATCATGGCTATCAGGGACATTCAGATCTTTCCTGTATAGTTCTTCTGTGTATTCTTGCCACCTCTTCTTAATCTCATCTGCTTCTGTTAGGTCCCTGCCTTCTTTGTCCTTTATCATGCCCGTCTTTGCACAAAACGTTCCCTTGAGATCTCCAATTTTCTTGAAGAGATCTCTAGTCTTTCCCATTCTGTTGTTTTCCTCGATTTCTTTGCATTGTTCATTTAAGAAGGCCTTCTTGTCTCTCCTTGCTATTCTCTGGAACTCTGCATTCAGTTGGGTATATCTTCCCCTTTCTCCCTTGCTTTTCGCTTCCCTTCTTTCCTCAGCTACTTGTAAAGCCTCATCAGACAGCCACTTGGCTTTCTTGCATTTCTTTTTCTTTGGGACGGATTTCGTTGCTGCCTCCTGAACAATGTTACGGACCTCCGTCCATAGTTCCTCAGGCACTCTGTCTATCAGGTCTAATCCCTGAAATCTATTCCTCACCTCCACTGTATATTCATCAGGGATATGATTTAGGTCATACCTGAATGGTTTAGTGGTTTTCCCCACGTTCTTCAATTTAAGCCGAAATTTTGCAAGAAGCAGCTCATGATCTGAGCCACAGTCAGCTCCAGGTCTTGTTTTTACTGACTGTATGGAGCTTCTCCATCTTTGGCTGCAAAGGACATAATCAATCTGATTTCGATATTGACCATCTGGTGACGTCCATGTGTAGAGTCGCCTCTTGTGCTGTTGGAAAAGAGTGTTTGCTATGATCAGCATGTTCTCTTGGCAAAACTCTATTAGCTTTTGTCCTGCTTCATTTTGTACACCAAGGCCATGCCTGCCTGTTATCCCGGTGATTTCTTGACTTCCTACTTTAGCATTCCAATCCCCTATGATGAAGAGGACATCTTTTTTTGGTGTTAGTTCTAGAAGGTGTTGTAGGTCTTCATAGAACCGATCAACCTCAGCTTCTTCGGCCTCAGTGGTTGGGGCATAGACTTGAATTACTGTGATGTTGAATGGTTTGCCTTGGATTCGTACTGAGATCATTCTATCATTTTTAAGATTGTACCCCAGTACTGCTTTTCCCACCCTTTTGTTGACTATGAGCGCTACTCCATTTCTTCTAAGGGATTCTTGCCCACAATAGTAGATATGATGGTCACCTGAATTAAATTCGCCCATGCCTGTCCATTTTAGTTCGCTGATTCCCAAGATGTCGATGTTCAATCTTGCCATCTCCTGTTTGACCACCTCCAGCTTACCTTGATTCATTGATCTGACATTCCAGGTTCCTAAACAATATTGTTCTTTACAGCATCGGATTTTCTTTTCACCACCAGACACATCCACAGCTGAGAGTCCTTTCGGCTTTGGCCCAGCCGCTTCACTCTTTCTGGCGCTACTTGGAAATTCCCTCTGCTCTTCCCCAGTAGTATGTTGGACACCTTCTGACCTGAGGGGCTCATCTTCCGGCGTCATATCTTTAAGCCTTGTGATACGTTCCATGGGGTTTTCTTGGCAAGAATACTGGAGTGGGTTGCCATTTCCTTCTCCAGTGGACCACATTTTGTCAGAACTCTCTGCCATGACCTGTCCGTCTTGGGTGGCCCTGCACGGCATAGCTTATGGCTTCACTGAGTTACGCAAGCCCCTTCACCACAACAAGGCAGTGATCCATGAAGGGGAGCAGTAAATATGCAGCACCAGTAAAATTAAGGCATTCAGTGTCTCAAATATAGCTTGTGACCATTCTCTCCCTCACTAGCGAAGGACACATGAAGTATGAAGATAGGAATGATTCATGTTCTCACCCATGTTCAGGTATCCACAAGTAGCTTGTTACATGTATGTGGTTTGTTCTGAGATCCAACAAGCTCTTTCCTCTGTCTTCCCTTTTAAGAAAATACGTTAATGCCTTCAGAATGAAGCCACCCCAGAGGGTCAAGACCTTTGAAGAACTTTCTCCCAAGGACAAATCTGGACATGAGGTAAGTCACAATCAACCTCCTGAAATGTGTGGTGCATTGCTTGCTCTTTTGGATTCAAGCCTTTTGTTGCTGAAACGAGAAACAGATGCTTTGCGGTCCAGGATTGTCTGATGTTGTGGAATCAGCAGCCTATTCTGCACTTTGGGAAATTCATACGTGGGTATTTATTAAATTTGTATCCTGACTTTCCACTAAAAGTAGTGCACAGTGCAGCTAACAATAGAATACAAATAAAACTATAATTAAAACATGAAAACAGATCCATTAAAAACAGTAGTATTGGCCTCTTGTCACACACAGCAGGAGTACAGATTTGAAAGGAGCATCATGTATTTTTTATGAATTAGCAAAATGTTCCGTGTGAGTGGAGAGACTTGTTTGCATATTGCAGAGACCTCTGGGAGGGGCACAGTGACATCTATGTCACTGCTGGGTATTTCTTTTGTAGCCACACTAGAGTTTGACAGGATCCTCGGAACTAACCTATTTATTAATTTAATTTCTATCCCATCCTTTCTCCGATGAGCTCAGTAGAGAAAGGTGTAGTTGTGTTAGGGCTACTTCTGTATCACCAAAAATGAGGGTGCTCATAACTAGGGATGTACAGATTGTGTAAAATCTGTTCCGTCTGTGTTTCGTGGATTGTCAGGCACCTTTCATTCTGTCATCTGCCTATTGATGGAATCAGATCTTATCATTTCTGAATTTATGCAAAACGTTTGCTGCTTGTCCTAACTAATATGTATAGATTTGTTAAACCACTACTGCATGAAGTATAAGTCCCACTACTACAAATATGGAGTTTCAAACAATGTTGTTCTCTTGATCATCTTCCCCCCACAAGAGAATTTTTTTTTTTTTTGCCACAGTTGATAAAGTTACCTTCCTTGTAACTAACATATTGTTGTAGCTTGGGATGGCTTGGTCTTGAATGGGAAATTAAAACCTGTTAGCTTTACAAAAGACCTGCTCCTTGTGGAGATAAAATGACTAGAACTGGTTGGTTGATAGGGCTCAACACAGCTGCCTGAATTATTGGATTCTTCTCGAGGGCATGGCTACAGGGACTGTCACGATGAGCGCCTGCACTTCAGAATTTACCACTACACCACATTATATAATACATATTCGAAGTTCTGCAAAACTCACACTGGTGATGGGTTACTCAAGTTATGTTTGTCACTGTCATAATCACTGATACACAAAGAAGAAAGTTCCATGACTAGAGCTGTATCTCTTTCAGGATTACCAAGCGGACAGTGGAATGGTGCTTCCTTCAGAAGAGCGGAAACGTTTTACATGGACAGGCAGCAAACAAAAGCAAACTTTCTTTGGGTATGCAAGTCAAGCCATATCATATTCATTTACAGACCATCTACAGATGCAGCTAGACCTAAAGTGGGGTCACTTATCAGAGCTCCTACTGCGTGTGTCTATTTTTTAGTAGGAGCTGCTACAGAGGACCAAATCTGATCAGAGCTGTCATGTTGGAGAAATGAGGGTTCTCTCTGTCCTCCAGTGGAATTTTCCTAAGGAAAATCACCCTGAAGCTGTTATTAGCCCCACAAGGCAAACATATGAGTATCTGTATATTTTGCACCATCAGGCAAATATTGACTTATCAGGAGCCAATCTACATGGAAACAGGTTTTGAGGCATTTTTGTTTAAATACCGATTTTCATGAAATCGGGTTAGCTCCTTCTGGGGCAGATGGTAGCCAGTAATGTGGTGTATATGTTAAAAAAAAATCTGCTTGCATGGAGCAAATGAGTAAAACTGAACATCAAATGGGTATTTGCGGGGAAAGTGAGGCTTGCTTTCCACCCCCTCCCGTGCTCAGTGAAGCTTTTAAAATCAGTAAGGCTCTGCATGCCTTTGCACTTCCATACGTAACAGCCTCGTTATGCTCCCCTCCCCACTCCTGTGGTCTGTGAATATTTAAAGGGGCTGGCAGCAACTGAATGCAAGGTTGAAACGGTGTCTTTTCAAGGCATCAGGGCTGACTCCCATCCCCAAGGTAATGAGTTACTTCTGGGTAGACATAAGCCCACACCCCATGCAACTCTTCCCTTCTGCAAATCAGCCTTGCTTCCACCAGCCCACACTGAAGCCAGCTGAGGTCACATGGACTCCCAAACTGTACTGAAGCTGCTGTGACTGGAAAACCCGCCACAAATAGTTAAAAACCCCCCACCAGATTTAGGGCAAGAAATGCTGCATTAGCTACGGGGAGGGGCATGTGTCATCTGACATGATCAACTTGGGGGCAGAGCAGAACCAGAGTAAAAGGCCAGTGTAGATGAGGCCCAGGAAAGTGGCTTTGGAAGAGGGAGGCTTAAGCCTCTCCTCCCCTAGCACCACAGTCCTGGTTGGAATTTGTCTCTACCTTTTTGTTGCTGTCCAGCTTTTGAAAAACAGGAGATCAATTCAAAGATCATCGCCATGACATCTAGTTTGACCCTAAATGAGGATGGGATCCGTTGCAGGTACCCAAGAGAATTAACTTGCACTCTTGGGGTGGGTAGGAGCTTGGGATGTAAGGACTGTGTAAAATCCGCTCTGTGTTTTGCGGATTGTCAGGTGCCTTTCGTTCCGTCATCTGCCCGCAGATGGATGCGAATACTTTTTTTTTGTCATAGGGAAAAATACGGAAATAATTATGTAAATAATTACCTAAGTATTTACATAAGTATTTACATAATTTACCCCAGTACATAACATTTAGTGTATTGTCCCCTGTTCCATTCTACGTTTCCTCAGCTGAAACATATGTATTTTTCTACGGATTTATATGCGTAAATTTCGGGAAATTAAAAAACATCATCTGAAAGTCCACGGACTCCGCAGGGCCTGAGGGGGTCGCTCCGCAGCGGATTCCGCAGGTCGGATTCTTAGAAATCTGAGCTCATTTTAATCCGTCTCGAATTTCTCCAGCATCCCTAGTAGGAGCGCCTCTTCCACAGTTCACTTATTTTCTCCATCTCGTTGCTCTGTTTCAATTACTTTTCACACCCATATTCATTTAGTATGGCTTCCATTCACACCATCTCATAATTTCAAAGCAATCTCTTTGTATGTGCTCAGAGACCCCCATTTGACAAAGCATCTGGGTGAAAATATGTTAATGAGGCTGCTGCAGAACATCTGTCTGACTCTGCTTATTACTCCCGTCTTTTTAAGACTACTGCCCATATTACTGCAGTGGTGCGCTTGTCATCAGAAAAGGGGCCTTTGTGACAAAGGCTGTAACGTACACAAGGGAGATTGCCACCCGTGTCGTCACTGTTATTTAGAAAGACTTTGTGCCAGCACCAGCAACCTCACATGCACAGGGAGGTATGGCAAGGAAACCTGCACAGTAATGACAATCCCACAGGGCGAGGGCTGTACGGAGGTTGCTGCAGAGCCCCCACTGTGTAAACACATTTTTGGCAGCAAAAATGCCAGCATTTTTGCACCACTGTCTCATGGATGCTACAAATATGGCCATATACAATGGAGGGGAGGGGGGAGTTTGCTCTTAATGCTCAAAACAGCATTCCAAGGAGAGCGCAGTCTGAGAGGGCATGTTTCCCCCTTCCCTTTCATGACTCAGCACCATAGAAACCCACTTGAGCCTCAAGGGCTCAGGATACTAAAATGGAAACATGACAATGGAGGGATGCATGAGCGTCATTTCTCTTCCTGCTCTCCTCCGTTTTATGTTAGAGACCTTCCTCTGCCTGGCTCCTGTCTAGGGAATAAGGGCTTGCCAATGATAAGACCCATCCTAACAGGAATTATTTCTAAGTGGTGAGTAGACATTTAGGAAGTTGCTGCTCTAAAAAAGTATGAATGACTCTTGCTTTGGGCCGGAGAGATCCAGCACTCCATGTGCCAAGCAAGTCTTTTCTCCGTGGAAGAGAGAAAGATGCCACCTTCGATGGAGGACTGGGTTATCAATGGCTATTAAATCACAATAGTTAAATGCAACCTACCTGGAGAGGTTGTATCTCCCATTATCAGCTGCTGTGGACAAATAGGGGCGCTTTCATGCCCTTCCCGTGAGTTTCCAGGAGGATCTAGCTAACTGCTCTTGGAAACACAACACTCAGTCCTAGGTGAACATGGTTTCATTAGCTACTGTGGCTAGTTTTGGTTGACCTCTCTTTTGTGAGTGTATCTAAAGCTTTTTGTGTGTGTGCAGAACTATCTTATCTGGTGACCATCAGCCCATTGTGGGGTAGTGAATTCTATAAATTCTATTATCAGTCCACAGAGCTAATTTAGGAAGACTCAAAACATTTTTAGGTAAGAACGTAAGAAGAGCCCTGCTGGATCAGACCCAAAGGCCTGCCTAATCCAGCATTCTGTTCCCACAGTGGCCAACCAGATGCGCACAGGAAGCCCACAAGTAGGACATGAGTGTGACAGCACCTCTCCTGCTCATGTCCCCCAGCAACTGGTATGCAGAGGCACAGTGGCCCCGATACTGGAGATAATATATAACTATCATAACTAGTAGCCATAACTAGTATGCTTTATCCTCCAAGAAGCATATAGCTAATGGGGTATAGCTACTGCTGTGATTTAATGCGATTGCAAGATCTAATTTACTGAATTCTGTGTTCCATTACCTTTATTAGCTATCCTGAGCTATTGACATCTTTGTGTGTATGCGGGTAAGGGGCTACCACTAAAAATGGAAACAGCTGCTGGTTCAGATGGGGCAGTCAGGTTAAGCTGCAGAAATGCAAGTGCATTACATCTAAACTGAAAGGACCGAACTGATTAGCTATTAGTTTCTGAACACAGCAATTCAAAGGGCTAGTTTTAAACTTTAGCCCTAAGCTGACCAGGGCTTCAATGTAGTCAAAAGACCCTTCGTCCCTATGAGTCCCACACTTACTGACCAAGTTCAGACAATTATGGGGGGGGAAAGAACTCACTGTGGCTTCTTCCCCCACGTGCTGCACAAGTTGCTGTGTCATCTGAACCTGGCAGTGGTGGCTTTTTACCCACCCCCACAACCCATGGCTTGTAGTAGGGGTTGTGGGGTGGGTAAGAAGATACACATCCTTGCTGCACCAGGTTCGGACGACATGACAACCATGCAGTGTCATGGGTAATTATACAAATGGCGGCTGTGTGCGCAGCACCCGTGGGGCAGGGAAAAGAAGCCACGGTGGCTTCTTTCCCCCCTCTGATCATCTGAATGCAGCCATTGTGTCTTTCAGTCAAGAGCTAGACTGGTGACTACACAACGGCAAGGCAATTGGATAATGGCTGTTTAAAAAAAAAAATTGGCATGCGCCTTCCCCCTCTGCAAGGGGCACAATTGTTAGGGATTTTCTGGTGTGTACAGAAAGCACATTTATTGCACCTGCCCTTTGGCTGGGAAAGTACTGCATTCCATACTTGAGTTACCGTTCTTTTGAGTATTTAGTTCTGTTGATATTTTCATTGGACTATTAGATCTTTATCAATATTGTATGTTATTTTTGTTTGGTGTAACGCTTCCACTATCAGCCCACATAGGAGCATATGGTTTTGTTTTACGAAGTGAAATAAGTGGCTAAGAACCTGCCCTACATATTTATCATACCTCCACTTTTGCTTACAGGCTCCGCTACGGCAGCAGAAGCAAAGAGTCTGTCCTTTGTGACACAACCAAGTCGAACATCTACAGTTTCAGCTGTGGCCACATCAGTGATGTGACTCAGCCATTTACTTGTGGCAATCTAACATGGGAAGGGAAGCCAGTACATGGATTCTTTCCTCCCAGCTGTAACTCTGTGGTTCGGTATTCTACTCCACCAGTTTAGCACGGGACTTCTTCAGTTACTCAATGCAGCTGCATCTCTCTGCTCTCCCCATTTTAATGTTGAACAGTCCTTACTGCTGCTTGCTGACCCACCACCATTTATGTAAAGCTGATTATTTCTATGAAACGCCAGCAGCAGCCTCACCACCACCCTAGCTTCTGTGGCACTAGCTCCCATCTGATAAAGGGGATTTTTTAACTACAAATGCAATAGGGGAGAGGAGCCTGCTGCAGAGGGGGGAGGGGGACATGTGCCTCTGTGGCCATTTCCCCCTAGTTCCAGACTCTTGCACTGGTCCCATGCAAGTCAAGGGAGCAGGGACACTGGAAGCTGCTTCTGGTCTAGTCAAATTAATCTAATAAATTCTGTTGCCAAAGGAGATTTTTATTAGACATGAGCACTATTCAATAGGCACTTCTGCCCATTAGCCCAAGACATACATCTTTCATAGTCATGTGCATGGGAAATAGCTTCTGCTTTTCAAAGAAAGCCTGAAGTGCTGCAAGAACTTGCAAAAGCAGTTCAACCAGATACCATAGCAGAGACACAAAAATGAACACAGCACAGACAAGAGTCTACACTGCCTCTGAAAACATATCTACACTAAAAGCATTGTCTTTATACCATATTATCTAGCGTGGCTTTGCCCCCAAACATTCCTGGAATTTTAGTTTGGTAAAGATGCTGAAACCTCTGTTATGAGATCCCTGTCCCACCCCACCCCTCCTGAACTATAGTTCCCAGGAAGAGGGAAAAACAGGGGTTTTTGGTGAAAAGTGAAATCTGTGAATGGTTTACTGGAGGGCAGGATTTAAGTTTGCAGAGAGATCCAAAAAGAAATACTCTGGGAACGTTTTTAACTGCAATTAACTGCAGCAATCATACACAAAATAAGGACTAGAACATTTCATTATTACTACAACAACATTTTGTATGCACCCATAAAACAGAACTCCAAAAGAGGCACAAGAATCGCTGCCCTGATGCAATGTCAGGATCTGTAGCCCTGTCCTATCTCAGAACATTGCACCAGCGCACTCACAGGAGGCAACACTATAGCAGTGGAAACTGCTACCATTGGCCAAAATATGGCCAAATGTTGATAGAGCCAGGAGCAAACTGAAGCTGAGGCATGGCTAAGGATGATTAATATGTACAGCATCCTACAGGCATCTTGGTTACCAGACCCAGCTATATCACCTCAGATCTCAGTTGCCATCACACTAGTTAAGTGTGGAATTTTGTATTGCGGGTGGAACACAGCATGCTGAGAATTGCAGCTGCCTCTTACACACACACACACAGATATTTCTTGTCATTTTGGTTGCAGATGGGCCTGAATGTCCGCAAGTAACACCCACTTAAAATTTCAAAATCACAGAGGGAAGGAACTGAGCAAGATTGTCCCTGGATGGGGTGTGAATTCAGTACCCTGCATAGTGCTTTACCTTGTAGTTAAGCAGAATATACAATGGGCAAAGTAAATATGCACAGAGTGGATTAATGAAGGTAATTCATACATGTTTAAGAATTCAGCTTTTCTTGATGCTGAATTTGGGATCATAGTACACACACACACACACACACACACGAAGATAATACACAATTCTATATCTATTATACTACATTCTGCTTTTATACTTCCAATTGCAAGTGGTAGCACAGCCAAGAGTCGTGCCAAGCTGCTGCAGTTGAGGGTAAAACTAGTGTGCTGCTGCAGCTATGCATATAGGATGGGAAGGCCAGTCAAGCTTCGTCTGAAATACCTGCTGTATCTAGATTTACTGCTGCTATTATTATAACATTTATAAAGTGCTAAAAGTGTGCTGCTAGGTTTGTTTATGTTAAGGGGTGAGTAGTATAACAGAACCATTGCTTTGGTTCAGCACTGAACCACCAAGATGGATGTCCTATAGAAGTAGCTAATGTTGGTCATGATTAATTTTCATGAAAGCAATGAAACTTATGTCGTTATGCCCAAATTGTAATCCTACACCCACTTACCTGGAAGTAAGTCCTCAATGGGACTTACTTCTGAGTACACATGTATAGAATCGCTGTTAGGGTGCAGGAGCATTTTACAACACTCTCACTTCTAAAAGTCATAAACTTGTAATCTTCGTATTCTCTGTCAAACAGAAGAGCATTCACCAACCTTTGACACATGATTCACCTAATAAAGTCAATGGTCACAAGAGACTGTGAATGGAAGGGTTGGGTTCATCTTCAAGTTGGGTAGTCGTATTTGTAAACTTAAAAAAAAAAAATCTAATGATTTTAATGAACCTATAAAATTGGAATTTTAAAATTATTTGAAGTGAATTTTGAAATAATTTGAATTATTATTTGAAGTGAATTTTGCTAAGGATAACTGGATGTAAATAACTTATACCTGCACCTTAACTTTTTAATCTATTTTTCTGTACATTTTCTAAATTTTCACAATAAAACTTGTTTCCAAACTTTGTTTGAGAGACTATTTTTTGCTTGCATTAATAATCCATGCATACGTTACAGAAGCATCTTGTAGAATGAACCAATCTTGGTTTGAAGCAAAAATTTCAAGTAGTATTTTGATGTAGTAGCCAAAATACGTTAAGACTTTTCAGAAGACATAGGCCTTACCTCAAGGGTGGTAAATTCATGGTAAGCCCCTGGTAGCGTTGTCAATAGATGCCCTTTTCAGTCTGTGGATTGTTGGGCCTCTACTAAAGATGAATTCACGTATCTATGCTCTTCTTCATGGTCTCTGCGCAAGCATACCCCATACATGGGATTCTGCACCTATGCATGGAATCATTTGTAACCTTCTAGACTCTACAAGAATCAAGAGCTTAAGCCTATAACTTTTGGTGGTAGGGTATGCCCCCTCAGTCTAACCCACATCTCCCAAAAGGCAGATCCCATACATTCCTGCCCAATTCCTTCAACTGCTGCAGCAACAGCATCAAAAGAAATTTAAGCTCTAGGAGGTTCTAACTGATGCTCTGCACAAGCAAACAATCTCATATAGGCAGCTGCACAGTTGACCACTAAAGGAACATCAGTTACAGATAAGCCAACTGCTCCTCATACATCAAGTGATGACTTACCTGAATGAAAGCATCATCACACCAGCATCATCGGCAAACTACCACCACCACCACCATCTTGCATTAAATATTCATTTTTAAAGGAAGGACTTCTCACTTTCAGATAGAAGTCATCAAGTGATAACTTACTGAGTAAGGAAAGAATGATGTACATGCATTCATGAATGAAGCAGTAACTATGGCTTATATCTGATTATTTTAAGAAGGCTCTCAACCAACTAGAAAGGAATCAGAACAGTAACAAAAGATAATTTTAACACACATGAAGAAAGCAGTCCAACCACTTAGAAGGCAGGATTTTGACTCCTGAAGCAGCTTGCAACCATTAATCTTGATTGAAAAGCAAGGAATACAGCAAAGAATAAATGATACCTACTTGGAAAGTGCATTACATCTAAGATATTCCAACACAAGCGAGAATGCCTTGGCCTGCTCAAGATATCCAGCTCACAGCACCTCTCTCATTTAATATGAAGTGTACGTTTCTAGCATTTCGAGGCAAGAATATAAATCCTATTCAGTCATTGTTCCCCTTGCGCTACTGGAACTGCATGAGGGGAAAGTAGGGACATGCTATCTAGTCTGTCCCCTCCATCGTGACCCCACCACTCTCAAGATGTTGAAGGGCAAATGTCTGCAGCCTGGAATGCAATGCACCCATGTAGGCGGCTCCCCACATGATTTAGAACCCTGCATGATCAGGGCCCAGCAGCAGGGATGCAGTAGAAGGAGCGGAGCTAGCTAGAACATCCCCATTCTCCTCTCACACGGTTCTAATTGTGTTAGAATACCTGAGCAGCACTATAGACCAGGGATAGGGGATTCTGCTGGTGTTAACAGCCATTCCACTACAGAGCCATTTCCATGGCCAAGCTCATCTCATGGGTGATACAATTACCACCCATATTCATCGGTCTAGGGAAGGGGTGAATAACTTCATGCCGAAGGGGCTAATCTGGGCCTACAGGGTTCCCCAGATGGTCATGCCAGAATAGAACACAGAATAGAACCTGTTCAGCTTCAAACTACTCAGTTGTCAAAGATTCTCTCTCTCTCTCTCTCTCTCACACACACACACACACACCTCCTTTGCTGCCATAAGAGCAGTAAAACAACATCTGTCAGAGATGTTCACAATTGGTGAAGAATCTAGGAAAGTGACAGAAGATTTCTAGATTTTTGATATGCAATACACTTCAACAGTCTTGCAGAGTTCATATTAGGAGGAAAAATAAACCTGTCTTCAAAGTCTTGCTTCAGTGTTTATGAACTACTGAACAGAAGAAAGGAGGTCCAGTGCAGGTCTGTTAGGATTTGTCTTTCAGGAGTGCGTATATCAGGGATCGGAAAAGTATT
The DNA here is from genome assembly GCF_057233095.1 of Heloderma suspectum. NCBI lineage: Eukaryota > Metazoa > Chordata > Lepidosauria > Squamata > Helodermatidae > Heloderma > Heloderma suspectum. The sequence goes on along the minus strand of NC_139460.1, from coordinate 36,953,628 downwards.
CAATGCATTTCTATAGCCTTTCAAAAGCTCTACGCAACTGCAGCTCAGGTTTAACAGCCAAGCACTGAAATAATGCTTTCTAAAGTTAGCTACAATTAGTGCTAAAACTTGAGATTTTGCTTGGAGCCTCTGAAGCCTGTTTTACACATTATGCAACAGCAAAGATGTGCTTTCCATCCTAGTTTTCTTTTCTGGCATATAGACCACTATGCAAGCATGTTTTTGTTGCACACATACATTACATTTTAAGGTATGGAAGACATACATTTTACGGGTACATGTTAAAAACTTATATGGTATGAAGCCCTTAGAGTTTCTTCTGCAAACGTACTCCAGCTTCAGAGAGAGAGAAAGAAAAGAAAAGAATAAAGTGTTGCACTGCACACACTTTCAAAAGGCTTCTAGGTGAAGACTGGTCTTCCAGATTTTGTGGGCTATGCATCCTAAAGTTCTTCCGCCCTCTGACTGCCTGAAAAAGGGCACCAGGCAAGCTTGCTGCAACTTTTATTTTAGTCAGGTTGCAAAATAAACTTTCTAAGGCAAAATGCATTTTAGGGACCAGTGGTCCAGATTAATTTATGCAGGAAAAACATAATATCGACAATTTGTATGTAAGTATTGTACAAAGCTGTATAAGTCTTTACACTTTACATAAACATATTACAGGGAGTGTGAGAGTACAAAAGCCTTCACTATGCTTTAAGTTATGTTTGCAGTTAACGGTTCATACCAATTAAATATGGGCATGGAAAATTTCATAGGACTCATGTATAATTTTCCAAGGAACAAATTACCAAACATGCATCTTATAAGTTTGATAAGGGAGCTCAAACAAAATTGGAAGTTTTTTAAAAACAGTTTTTCAGAGAGTTCCAGCTACTCTATGTATCTGGACTTTGTTGATACAAGCAGATCTATTCTAGTGCTTGTATATGAGCAAGGAATGTACAGCACTGATCTTTTCAGGCTAAAATATCTGCACTTCAAATAGGCAATACGATTTGTAGTTAGTGTGATGCAGTAAATGCTGCTTGTGTGCCAAACACTGTTCCAATCCCTGCAGTAGAGCATGGCAGAGAAAAACACCCCCATAACGCAATTTAAGCCAACTACGCAACAAGTGGAACACAATACCCACAATCTTCACATGTTCAAAAGAAGGCTATGTTATTTCTGGTATTCTTTATTAAAAATACTGCTGTACACATGAAAAACAGGATTAAAAGGTAACACATAGTGGGATCATGACATCAGAATGTAACATACTGGTGCTTTTTAGGGGAAGTTGTTCACATCTAAAATTTTACTTGAACAAGGGCAAAATGAACAAAAAAACCTTATGTACCCCAAAAGTATCTACAGTGTAGCAAAAACCCAAACCCAAACAAGCAACCTAAAACAGATAAGAAAATTTAAATGAACTAACATCACATGATTTCAAAAGGTTGTCCTTTCTGTGCTTTCGACTGTAAAGATAGGAAGGTCAGAATTGTTTCCCCATGTGGAAAAAGTAGGCATTGAGATATTTTTTAAATTGCTGCTCTGTTTTAGGGATTACATACATAACTCTTCCTATGAATGGAACATACTAGTTTCTGGACAGCCTTCTAAATGGAATTATATTGGAGTAGGTTCTCCCCCCAAAAAACACCAAAACAGAAAATTCCAAAACATGGACCAAATAAAATAAAATCCACATTGTTCTATGCATTACCCAACAGCAAATATTTCCTGGATGGCATTTACTTATGGAAATGTATTGGCTTTCTGCTCTTTTTTATTTTTTTAACCTTTAAACCAAGTCCTGAGATTACTGGGGCTAAAGCAATGGACACGTGTGTTGACAAACATTTGCAAAACGCAACTTTTAAGAGGTGGATCTTGCTGGTATAGCGAGGATGAGATTGAAGCCCTGCATTACCCCTGCCTTTGCTTTTCCCAAAATATTGGTCCACAAAATAATCTGTCAAAGGTTCCCAATTTCTGCAACTGAAGAGATGATCCCCTTTCATTTTCAAAGAAAACAATAGTGGGAAAAAGGAAAAAAATAAACCTCAGCCCGCTTATAAATTAAGCATTCAATATTTCTTCTAGAATACAAGTACTACTTTTTTTTGTACAAAAGAATTACAATATGATTTTTCAAAAACATATAAAAGACAGCTGCTCTTCCTCAAATACATGAGCTAATGATAAAAGACTGGTTTGCCATATTCATATCTCAAAGTCCCTGTTCCTTTTGACGTTAAAAAAGAACAATATTATGGCAACTGTTATTCTCTGAATATTAAACATTATGCTCTACTTAAAACTTTTTCCAGATTAATGGTAATTGATTTTATTTATTTAAGCTCATCAATTGATGCTACCAATTGCAGGTGCCACCATGTCTCATGAAAAGGTGCCAAGGGTGTCCCTAGTCTTCCAAAGCCTTCGTTATGAAGAGCACTGCTTTTCTTGAGGCAAATCTAAAGTAGGAGTGTCATTATTAAAGCTTATAAAACTGGAGAGAATTATTAAAAATTTATCTGAAATTACAAATACTGAGAATTAATAAAATGGATGCCAGTAACATCAGTTGCAAGTGCTTTGAGGCAGTCCTGACACCTTTTGGAGAAGTTTCCACATTTTCTTCATGGTGAGCACCCAGTGCTATTGAACATTCAGTGCTGGGGAAAGGATGCAGATATACACAGTCTTCACTACCGCTTTAAGAAAGGAAAAAAATAGTTCTACGTATTTGGCAGTCTTCAGTATCAAAGCGTAGGTGTTCTACTACAAATTCCCTTGAATACCCAAGCTTGCAGACAACTGTGGATCCAGTATCACAAAGTTAATTGGGGGCCGTGGGGGGAAGGGTGGAATCCAAACTTGAAAACTGGATATTCATGTGTTGAGTATTATCAAAAGTAATATTACTTTGGGCTAAGCAGTGACTGCAAAGGCACAGCAGACCATCATTGCTCCAGAACCAGGCTACAAAACTTCAAACACTCTTGATGCCAGACGACTGCTGTGTGTAGTTAATCTTCTGAACAGTGTCTTCGTATCTGTATCCAGTGTAAAGTACCATAATAAAGCTGTGGTTCAAAGAACAGAACTTTATACAAAAAAAAAAGTATACCATAAGTAACTTAAAGGAATACACTCCTGAAACCTCAGGCCTGTAACACAACGTCTTATAAAAATTCTATTAAAAATTGCATAAATGTAAATGCATCTGATTAGCAGGAAAATATACAAACAGGTATTTTATTTAAAAGGCGCTGGCTGTGTTTAGAGCAATTTGGATATGCTCCTGAAGTTACAGGTCTCAAATGGTGCTGTTTTGCGTAGACAAAGCTTCAACCAAAGAAAAGGGGATTTCATATGTGATGTTCCTACAATAACCTTACTTGATATTTTTTTTAAAAATATGCACCTTCTGGTTTGATCAGTTAATCTAAGAGTGGATGACATATGACACAGTTTTACAAAGGTTACAAGCTACACTGTAGTTTACAGAACACAGTTTCTATGAAATTATTCACCTGGTCCTTTATAGTATTCTGGGGTGCAAATAATATCAAAACAAATAAATTCTGCAGTATACTCAGTGGCAAACAAAAGGATTATCCCAGAAATGTCCTTGCAAAGAGATTCCCTTAGTACGTATCCAATGCGGCAAAACATCAGAGATCAGAAAGTCTTAAAAAAATTAAAATTAGTGCATATACGAGTGGAAAAAATAAAAGCAGGAACATCATGGCCCTGATGTGTTCCTTATTTTAAAATAAATTCTTCACAGATAAAGCCTCCAATGGCAGCCAGAGCTCAAGGGTAAGCAAAAACATTCTTCCCTTCAAGTAACAGTGTACCTGACTGAAGTGCAACATCTCCTGCTGTTTTGTTTCCCGAAATGTGAAATGAGATGACGACAATCAGCTGTAGTGCAATTTGCTACTGGTTACGTTCCTCAGCAATGTCCTGCATGCTTTCAGCAAGTACTACAACTGGCCATTCGCGGCTGCAATCAGTTCTTGAAAAGTATTTTCAAAGCAGCGCTTTAGGTCACTATATGTTACCACAAGTACACTCTTCTCATCTCTGGAAATTAGGCTTATTTTTTCTGGCACACCAGCATCTAGCTGAAATCAAAGCGCAGAAAACCTCATGCATATTCATATAGTAGTGCTTGATATCATAAATAATAAGGATACTAGTAACTTCAATAGCAGTTTTGGCATACAAAAGGCTACAATTTTGTTCATTCATCCTCACAACATTCCTGTTAAAACAGTGTCGTTATTTGCCATTGTACAGAACCGCCCAGAGAGCTTTGGCTATTGGGCGGTATAGAAATGAAATGAATGAATGAATGAATGAATAAATAAATAAATAAATAAGATGAAAAGCCACAGTCCAGGTCAAAGAAAACCTCCAGCAACTGCTTATCATGGAAATCTAACTAATGAGTTACTGTTTCTAAAACACAGGTGACTCAGGCCCAACAACAATGTGAAAGGAAAGAAATTTTAATCTACCATCACCTAGAAGCTGGGGAAAGCATTCAAAACTGCAGATCAAATATTATACAGAATATGAATCTTCAGCACTATCCAAACATTTAAGCAGGCACACAGTACAGAACTTTTGTGGGTATGTACCACCTCTGACTGCATACAAGTGATCGCTTGTTTGAAATGACTCCTAATTCAAAATCTCCCAGCACGTAGAAAGCTTAAGCAATCCCTCATGTGCGTCCTGAAGCGGTACAAGCCCAGTAGCAAACTGTACTACTACAGAAACCATACAACTGAACTAGCTTGAAGGCAAAATTACAGGGAAAAGACAGGGAGTGGTCTAGTGTTGCTGCATGGAGCATTTTCCTTCTTCAAGTCTAAATCTGGTGAAGGAGTTCACTGTGTGACACCATCTAATGGACCCTGAATTAAAGAATGTAAGAACTGCCATGCTGGATAAAACAAAGGCCCATCTAGTCCAGCATTCTGTTTCCATAGTGGCCAGCCAGATGCCAATGGGAAGGTCACAAACAGGACATGAGTGCAAGAGCACCCTCCTGCTCGTGTTCCCCAGAAGCTGGTATTCAGAGGCATATTGCCCATGATACCAGAGGTAAGATATATATAGACAATGATAGCCTTATTTTCCATGAATTTGTCTAATCCTCTTTTAAAGCTGTCCAGGTGGGTAGCTATTGCTACATGCTGTGGTAGCGAATTCCACAGTTTAACTATGCCCTGCATAAAGTACTTCTTCCTTTTATCTGGCTAGACTCTCCTGCCATTCAGCTTCATTGGATGATACTGGTTTCTAGTGTTGAAAGAGAACAAGCAACGTCTCCCTACGCACTTTCTCTACACCATGCATAGGCCTGTTTCGGATGTATGACTTTCCTTACTTCAGCATTATGGGAACAGTCCTGGGTGACTGTTGGGCTCGCATACTCTCCCTTCCTCCTTTGGCACAGGAGGAGACCGGAAGCATCCAGTTTTAAACTGTTGCTTGTTGCTACGACTAACAAGGGTAAACTGCGGTTAGTTTAAACAAGTTGATTGAAATAAACCAGGATCAGAAACCATAGCTTGATCCTGTCTTGTTTCAATAAGCCATAGTTTAAAGACTATGCACACTTTGTCCTTGTCAGATGTAACAAACCATCATGGTTAATTTAAAAACAAAAGCAGATGCTTTCGATCTCCTCTTCACTGGCATGATTGAGGAGGAGAGATGACCGTGTGAGCTTGAGGTTCATCCAGGCTCAGTCCTATAGCACTAAACTGTGGTTTAGCATTACATCTGAACCAGGCCAATGTCTCTTGTATGTAGCCACCAGCGACTTTTGATGCAGCCACTGAAGCACCTATCTAATGTGTAGGGCATCTGACAGTGCCACCATGCATAGACTGGCCACAGCTAAAGACCAGTTTGGGAGCCATAACCTGCTTGCTTGCTTGATTTATTACATTTATATCCCGCCTTTTTTCCTCCTTAAGGAACCCAAGGCAGCGTACATAATCCTCCTCCTCTCCATTTTAGCTTCACAACAACAACCCTGTGAGGTAGGTTGGGCTGAGAGTCTGTGACTGGCCCAAAGTCAACCAGTGAGCTTCCGTGGCTGAGTGGGGACTAGAACCTGGATCTCCCAACTCCCAGTCCAACACTCTAGCCACTACACCACACTGGCTCTTTAAGTGATAACTTGCTTGCATACCAATTAAACAGGAAGTGAACAGGAAAGACAACAGAATTAATACAGAATTACTCTGCAAGGAATGTAAAATACAGTAGTTCTAGTTTACCTTGTTAAGACAAGAGATAATATGACTGAGGTCTATCCAGGGAGTACCCGCTTCTGTCACCTGATGGAAAAGATGATCCCTAAAGAGCTTCAGGAGATATCTGTCTCCAGTTTCTGACCACGTCGGGTCCTTCTGAAATCTATCATGAAACAGAATGTTTGTGTTTCTTATTAAGAGTACAAATTCATAAACAACTCATGCTAAGTATTATCTGAAGATGTTTTGGCTTTGTACCAAGTTTCTGCAACATACAAATTAAGAAAAGAGTGACGTATCATCCTTCAGTTCACAAGGTTTAGAATGATAAAATCTCTTCATGGGGCCAAAACCATTTTAAATCAGCTATGCTACATAGTCTTCCCTGAATATAATAATTTGGTTGATTTTGAAAACAAGATCAATGAGGTTTTCATGTGAACTGTTCTGTAGCTTCCCACACTCGGTATGAAATATTCTTGTACTTTATTTTACATTTGGTATCGTTAGTTATTGTGGTTAGACTTACAGCATCCAGGAGAATGCAATCTCTACAAATATCAATTACTGTTCCCAGTCTCCAGAATTGGCACTGTAGCACTATATGCACTTGGAGGATATTTACTGCTATTGGGAGAAAAAACTGAAATACCTTCCCCAAAATGCACTATTAGTTGGGAGTTCTAAAATTAAGTTTTAAGGCTCGCAAATATGCCAAAATATGGAATAAGATCTCTTAAGAAACATCACTTTGCACTAATTATTCTCTGCCTCCAGACATGCCTCAAACCAGGATGCTATTATCCATCTAGGGCATGAGTGGTAAATATATATTCATATACAAGAATGTTCTGGTCTGTGTGCTATAAAATTCATCAAAGTGGGCTAGCTCATCTTTCAGATGCTTCTATATTTTGCAAATCCATCATCACAGTTGAACACTCAGACTCTCTTTGTGATGCCCTTTTATAGAACATTGTGATGCAGAAAATGCTGAATTCCTTACTCTGGCCTCTCATTGATTGTTCCCAATTTTGCAAGAAGACGAAATAATCTTCCATTCTGAACCTCCTAGGAGACAAGATTTAAGAGAAAAATAAAACTTGGATAATAATTATAACAACGGCCAGCTCTTCTACTGAAAGTTCAGCACAATCATAAAACCATATAAAGAGCTGGATCCAGACTAAGTCAGTTAAACTTAAGTCATGACTAACTTGTCCCATTCATTTCAATGGGACTCAAGTGCAACTAACTAAGGTGGCAATCCTATTATCCCTGGGAGAGCATTCCAGTGGCCATAGGATAGAGGAGGAGGCTTGCTCTTGGAAAAGGAAGTCCATCCTTGTAAGCTTCCCTGTTGCGAGCTCAGAAACCCCTGCAGCCCTTGCCTCTGTGATATCACTGACCTTGGAGAGGGCAAAAGAGGGCAGATTGGGAAAAGGTTTGGATCCATTGAATCCAAAGCCCTCCTGTTCCCCCAACATGCCCCCCAAACTGACGGCAAAATTATGCCAGCCCCGGTGCAAGTCCACCAGGGCATAGAAAAAGGTGGTTTGCCAGCCTCAGATTTTCCCTCCCTCACACTGTAGGATTGCTCTGCCTGTCTGGATGCAACCTAATATAAATCAGTAAAATGTACAAACACACCAACCAATTGATTTCTAAAAGCAACAACCAAGCACAGAATACAATCAATGCTTGGGGGGGGGGGAACCTAACTGCAGCAAGGAGAAAAGATGTTACATATCAAAACTAGCAGCAATAAAACTAGGTGTTAAAAGTCAGTCAAAATAAAAGTGTCTTAAATTTCTGGCAAAAGATGGATTTCAGTCAGGAGAGCATTCCAGACTGACGGCACCAACACAGAAGAGGGCTTGTCTCTCATGCTCACTTACCAAATCCTTGAGGTGACACCAAAAGCAGGCTCTGACATAGATCTTAATTCTTGGGCAGGAATACACAGGAGCAAGCCATCCCTAAGGTAAACTGGTCCCAAGCAATTTAGGAATTTAAAGGCTAGAAAAAGCACTTTGAATTGAGCTCAGAAGCAAATGGGAAGTCAATGGAGAAGAGATAAGCTTGGGCTTTTATGTTCTGACATGCAAGCACCAGACAAAAACCTGGCATTTGGGACTGTTTCCAAAGGCAGACCCATGTAAAATGCAGTACAATAGTCTGGAGGTAACTGAAACTGCCTTCTCTAGGAAAGACTGCAGTGCATGTATCAGCTGGAATTGATAGAAATTATTCCTAGTTACTGCTGCCACCTGAGCATCCAGGGAACGTGCTGGCTCAAGCAATACCCCCAAACTACATACCTGTTCAAGGGGAGTGCAAACCCATATAGAACAGGATGAACCAGTACATATGAAGATACAACACAGAAGATCATAACTTAGTAGAACACCTACAAGATTAGCCATCTTGATTAGGATAGAAATCCAATTTTAAAAAATCCTAACAATCTAGGTTTCTTTATTTCTGACAAAGGCTCCTTAATCCATTTTACTAAATAGTCTCCTAGCCAGGGAGGTGGTTACTGTTTATTCTTCCTTGACAAGTGAAGAGAGACATTCCAAGTCTTTGGAAAAAGAACTTTGGGGAAAGAGCAAGCAACTACACTTCTCTTACGGATGGTCAGTGGTGACAAAACTAGTATGGAGTATAAAAAGGTAAAGGTAAAGGTGTCCCCAACCAGTCGTGTCCGACTCTAGGGTGCGGTGCTCATCCCCGTTTCTAAGCCGAAGAGCCAGCGCTGTCCGAAGACGCTTCCGTGGTCATGTGGCCGGCATGACTGAACACCGAGGTGCACGGAACGCTGTCACCTTTCCCGCCGAAGCGGTACCTATTTATCTACTTGCAGTTTCTTGCTTTCGAACTGCTAGGTTGGCAGGAGCTGGGACTGAAGATGGGAGCTCACTCCGTCACGCGGCCCTCGGGTCTCGAACTGCTGACCTGCCGACCTTCCGGTCTGCAGTTCAGCGTCTTAACCACTAAGCCACCGCGGCCCCAGTATGGAGTATAGGGATATTTTAATACAATGTCTTCTTCAGAAGCCCCAATGTACTTTCACTTTGCTACACTCCAAGAAATAGATTTGCTCGCATTTTTCAGAAGTCCATATTGTAATACCTGACACAGATTTCCATCATGCCTCCAAGACCCATTCTGAACTGAAATTTGTACAATTATTTGAAAACAACTGCACAACAAGTTGGTTATTCACAAGTTAGTATTTTCACTGAGCTAACTCACATCTTATCTCTCTTTTACAAAGGCAATGACAAGTGAAAACTTTTACCATATCCATTGTTAATCTCTAAATAGGATTAACCAAGGAAGCACATGAATATGCATTTATGTCTTTGTGAAGTTGGTGAGACTCAGAGGCTAGAAACCCACCGATCAGATCTAGCGAAGTTAGGTTACCTTCCCAAATGACATTTAAACAGCCATAGGGAGAAAAGCCATGTACATAAACATAAATGACAGCACACATTTGTTGTTGTTCAGTCATTCAGTCATGTCCGACTCTTCGGGACCCCATGGACCATAGCACGCCAGGCCTTCCTGTCCTCCGCTCTCTCCCGTAGCGTGCTCAAGTTCATTAGCACACATTAGCTGCATGCATAAACTTTGGGAACCTGCTACCAACAGCAGCTTTCCAAACATACACAAACAATGCACATGTCCTACTTTCATACATTTTCTGTACTCAAATGGGCATTAGTATCTGATTATTATTAGAAATGAAGGATGAAGCTTCTAGCTTTCATCTCTATAGAGCAAACACATGCTATCAAACTCAGCTGAGATGACCATCAAGCCTTTTGGATATCCCTACAGAATTATTCACTGTAGTTAAGGTATCCTGAAAATGCCTTGACTAAGTAATGTCAGTTATTAAAATGTCAATAACCACTGCAGGAAAGAGCGTTTGATTTTAATAACTGCGCTGTGCAATATTTGATAGAATATAGTAATGTACCTTTGCAAGGTCTTCTTCTATCACATCATTCCTCATTTGGGCAGCATCCAACTGAGTATAGAATCTTGCACCAATCATAGGCATGATGTCATTTACACTTCGAAGCCTGTTTTGGTCAGTCAGCAAATACCTACCAAAGACAATTTTTTATAAGCTACTTTAAGTATTGGGCTTCATTCTAATAAGAAAAGCTCTGCCAGTGAAAGGTTATCCTATTAATCTATAAATAAAAAATCTGGAACAAAGTTCTACTTCATATTCTACAGAACACGGGTGAGCAGAAGTAAGGGATCTACTGGAAGATCTGGGTGAGTTGACTTCTGGTAGGAGCCATATTGCCCTGGCAAGCATCCTGCTCTGCAGGTCACCTCCTCAAACAGCTTTTAAAAGGTTGAAAAACCTTTTCATCTTCCCCTGGAATTAAAAGGGGAAGCTAGAGTACCATCTGGATAAGATCTTGGAAGAACAACTCCTTTTGCAGAGCAGCAGAAGAGCTTGACTCTAAGGGCAGTTTTCCGAGCGTCATCTACTCAAAGCTGTTTTGAAACTCCTATGTAATTAGGAGACTTCAGGGCTGATGAGCTCCAAAAGTATTTATGAATTAAAAATACCAACAATATCTGAGGACCTGCAAAATCTGTTGAAGTGACTGTTTGTTTGTAATTATACTTACTTGCTTTCTTTCTTTATGGAAGAGGAGGATGGCAGCATCAAGGGGAAGGAAAAAAGCCATGGGATCACCGCCAACTCCCCCAACCCCTCCCTTGGCAAAGGTTTCTAAAGATGCCAGAGATGTAGAGGAGTTGCTGGCTCTGATAAAAACTTTGTTTTCTCAATTAGCAGAACAGGCTAAGAGGCTGGATACAATCCAAGATTCTATTACTAACCTTCAAGGGGCTGTGGATTTAATTAACAGCTCTTTGCAAAAGACGGAATTGAAGGTTAATGCTCTCCAAGACCAGGTGCCTGTGCAAGAGACGGCACAGCCTCCTATAATATTACGCATGCCTCCTATAATATCCTGCCTGTGAGAATTTCCCAACTGGAGGCATAATAACTCGTAGAGTGAATCTGTGTATCCTTGGTATCAAAGATCTGCCTGTTGATATAAGTTTGTCTAAATTCTTGGATAAATTTCTGCATGAGCTACACGCTCTGCCATCTGATTATTTACTCAATATTGAGCATGCATACCATGTTCCAGGTCCAGTTCGTGGCATCAAAGGGACTGCCTATATTGTTATAGTTCAATTTGCAAGAGTTTCTACAAAAAATCATATTTTGCACTTGGCAAAAGAACTGGGAGAACATTTTGGGGGGCCAACACGAGACAAAGTTATGTTATTTCCAGATTACACTAAAGAAATCGCTGACAAAAGAAGGCAATTTACCAAGGTGAGGAATCAGGCAAGACAAATGAATCTGCAAAATCATATCAAATACCCTGCTATATTTTGCATTCTTTTTGAAAGGCAGATGAAAAAGTTTTTAAATCATGAAATGGCGGAGGCTTGGCTAGCTGGCATTCAAAGTTAGGCACAGGAGACATCTCCCCCAGCCTCATGAGCTGGGAACTTTTCAACTATCATTGTTCTTCGGATTTGTTTGGGTTATAAGGTCTGGGCAGTATGCCAGTCCAGAGGACTGTTTACATATATCCCCTTCTTTCTCTCTCTCTCTTTTTCTTACTTCCTCTTTTTTTATATTAGACATGATATACTGTATAATAAAATTCCTGTTTGTGTGTGTATAGATATGTATACATTCGTATATAAATTTAGAAATGACACTATCTAAAATATAGATAGCATAAAATTTATTAGTGATTTGTTATTATTATTACTTATCCTTTTTAATTTCCTTCCTTTTTATTATTATTACTATCATTATTATGAGACTTTGATTAGTAACATTTTTGGCTGGTTAAATTGTTAAGCTTTACTATTATATGTTAACTGAAGGGCAATTATGGTTATTGGAAATGAATTGTAGGCTTGCGCCCTTGCTATAACACTGATGATATGATATTGAAATGTAAGGTTGATTATCTATGCTGTACTAAATTGTAATATTGGCAATGTTATAGGTATAACTTTTAAGTAGAATGATATTTGAAGTTTGTTTGTAATGGCATTTAAATTTAATCCTTTTAAGTAACTTTTTAATATTTTTTCTTTCTTGCTTTCTTCTTCCTTTTCCTTCTTCTGTTTATTTTTTCTTTTTCGTTACTGCTGTGTCCTCCTAAGAGTACTGTATTGTTGGAAACTGTAGATAATGACTAGGTTGTTGGTACTGTTTATTTCATTTATAAAGATAAAAAATAGAATAAAAAGTATTTTCAAAAAAGAAAAGAAGAAGATCTGGGTGATTTGAAGTAGATCAGCAAGAGTTTCTTTTAACTCCCACTTGTCTAACAGGAGCAACAACTAAGAAGTCCCCCCACCCTTCCAAAATTATACTGCTGAAAAAGAATGCTTGGGAGAAAACTAGGAGTGGGTTTTCTGTGTGAAAGGACTTGTGACCTTGGTTCTGGTACCAACCACAAATTCCTGGTTTAAGCATATGCTCAGAGGCACCCTATTCCTTTATTCTTAGTGTGCGTGTGTACCTGTGCCACTATTTTGCATGGTTTTTACAGGCATCTCTAATCTGCAGCGAAGGCAACTGAAGGATCTGTAGCTCAGTGGTAGAGCACCTGCTATGCATGCAGAAAGTTGCAGCTTCAATCCCTGGTATCTCCATGAGGGGCTGGGAAAGGCTCCTGCCTGAAACCCTGGAGAGCCAGTCTGTGTTGGCAATACTGGGCTAGATACAACTTCCTATGCTTCTATGATTTAACATGTTTGTATTCAGTATGGATTGTCATGGAACATACATTTAAATATTATTCTGCAATTTCTTACTGCCCTTGACTTCCAAGGTAATTGTTAAAGCAATGTTGCATTAAGCACCAATTCTAGGGAATGTGGTAATGCAAACAGAGTATAATGTCTATGTTCAGTAAGGGCACAATCCTATGCCATGTTTGGACAGAAAAAGTCCTACAACTCCCAGCATGCCCCAGCCAGCATAACTGGCTGGGGCATGCTGGGAGTTGTAGAGCTTTTTTTCTGTCTAAACATGCATAGGATTGCGCCCTAAGTATATCTACATTCTTATTCTACAGCAAAATTTAATTGAGTTTCATGCTGGAAAATATTTTCAACTAAGATCTTAGATAGAATACATAGCATCCTCAATATTCTCAAGTTTTGTCTGAACTGAACAGTTACTGGTGCCAGTTAAATACTCACTCTAAAGAGCACTGCTGTTATGTGAATAACAACATTATGCAACAGCATTCTGGATTGATATTATGATGCTATGCTGGGCTAAATGTGACTGATGCAGAGTAAAGTTGTATTTCATTTTTCATTTTATCCTGCTCTCCCTCCAAGGACTTCAGGCAACACACATGGTTCTCCCTTTTATCCTCACAACAACCCTGTGAGATAAGTTAGGCCGAGAGAGACTGTGACTGGCTCAAGGTCTCCCAATGAGCTTCATGGCTGAGTGGGGATTTGAACCCAGGTCTAATGCTACTTATTATGCTATATAGGTATACATACATACATTGGGAGCCAGCAACCATACACACAAGTAACCTCAGAGGTTTTGAAGACTGCCAAATGTTTTGGGTTAAGGAAAAGAGCATTTTAAAACTAATTAGCGATAGTTAAAGCAAAAATTGAAAATTAATCTGACTCTTTCAACCGAACCCTGAAATACTACACAGTGGGTTGTATCCAGTCCTGTGTCTGCCAGCAGAATGGAAACCGCTGGTGGAATGCATTCCTCCTCCCCCTGCAGCTCCCCCCCCCCCCCGCACACCTGAAAATCTGCTCTGGAGGGTTGGGGACCTTCCAGAGTAGATTTGGTTGTGCACAGAGGAAGGGGAAATCCTGTTGCATGAGCTGAAGTCTGTTCACATGATGTTGGATGGAACCCTGTGTTCCTGGGTTAGGTGAGTGAATATATTTTCATTGGACACCTCCACAAAAGGGATTCTTCCATCTTTCCATGTTTATGAAGAATTCCTTTCATATTAATGTTATTCTGATGCAAAAGCAATCACGTTAGAGCAGATTATATACATACACATTTTCTAGAAAACAATTATACTATCACATGTTAATCTAGTTTTTACAAGAGTTGCTGTTCACTTCAAAGTAACTTACAAAATAAGATTCTTCAAATCAGAGGAATAGTTGATTGTCACCAGTTCCATAGCTTTCTGCAAATTCTCTCTTTGAATTCCTGCCAAAGAATTGCAAGCCAAAGCCAACACAACCTTCCCAAGGGAAATCAAATCCGCTTGCTGAGGAAAAACAAGTAAATTCATCAGGGCCGGCAATATATTGTGGGCTTTCCTAGCACTTTAAAATAGATATGAATATTTTAGGCATGAACTACTTAAAGTAATTCTCAAAGTTGAACAATGTATCCTCATAAAAGCAGACACCCACTTTATCTCACAGATTTATTTTAGTAAGTAGCATGCAGTATAGCCAAGTCCGGTTCCAGTTAGAACTCTCTCCCTAACCCATGTTCCATATCTATGGAAATATTTTCTTCTTACGAGCTTTCATTAATTTTTGGGAAGTATTATCTATCAGTTATAAAGTACTTGTGAGGTAAGCAAACATGACAACTAAGGGCACACCAGTTTTTCCTACTAAATTCATAACAGATAGCACCGCTGTACCTGATGATCAACACCGATTCCTGTAAAGTAGTTCAGACATTTAGTGGGTTTTTGGCACTAAAACTGCCTTCTGCTGAACACATTTTCTCCCTTACACTCTCTACAGGGCAGCTATAGCATTCATAAAGTAGAGCAAATAGAAATAAAACTGAATAAAGCCAACTATCATACTCTAACACTCATCCAGCTGACTATACAATCATGTATAATGCCTATTTTGGTCAATCATTAACTATCTACCAAAGATCATTTTTGAGACTTACTTTAAAAACAGAGCATCTTCAACATTTTTCCTAGAGAGGCTGTCAGTAAAGACATACCTACATAACAGTCAGAGCTCTGCATTCTGCAAAGATGTGATCTCTTAAAACCATCTGTTTAACGATTACGGCTTGGAACCTAAGCTGCTCTTCCACTCACACAAGGGTGGGATTTCTGCCAACTCTGCCTTACATCTGCAGCCTTCCACAACATATCCCACACCATTTCCAGGTGAATTTTGGGCAAGTCCAAACAGCTGCAGAGGAAAGGAAAAGATAGGAAAGTCCCATTCTGTTCACAGAAGCCCATGAACCAATAAAGTAACCCGCACATTCTTGGTGAGGGGATATGGCTCTAACACTAAGCTCAAGAAGCTTTCCCACACAACTAGTCTGTTTTAAAGAAAGTACACATTTGTTTCAAATTTATAGGACACAGTCCACAATCCTTTCTTCAAAGGTGTATTCTCATCATAGGCACATCCTATTTTCCCCAAAGACCAGTACTCCATATTTATTGTGAACCACCTGGGCATGTCAGTGAACCACCAGTATTAATGGCTACTAGTCCTGATGGCTGTGTGCTCCCTCCAGTATTAGAGGCAGTATGCCTATGTACACCAGCTGCTGGGGAACATGGGTGGGAAGGTGCTGTTGCACTCGTGTCCTGCTCATGGCTGACAGCTGGTCGGCCACTGTGTGAACAGAATGCTGGACTGGATGGACCCTTGATCTGATCCAGCATGGCTCTTCTTATGTTCTTATGTGTCCTCATCCGAACCCACCCACCATGTACTGCTGTAGCCAAATTTCTGTAGGATACTGCTGCAACTGAAATATCCTAAACTTAGGAAAATTAAACAGCTGTTACATTGACCACATAATACTTTCTTAAAGAGATTGAGATGAAGGGAAATAAAGGCAAAGAAGTCATATAAATACATACACACACACGAGCACCACAGATACATATAGCCTTGAATACAGTATTATCTCAATACTAATATACTAAGACTGCTTGTTACTCTGACCTGTGCATAATTTTATAGTGGCATCAATAAAAAAGGTTAGCGCTGTATGCATCACCAAGCACTTTTATACTCCCAATAGTCTCACCATTTTAAGTAAAGCAAACTTATTTAAACAGAACTCAAACATCTCAGTGGAGAAAAACACAGCTGGGCTTGTTCTTAAGAAAATGCATTGGGTTAGCTGTTAAATACCTGTTTAAAATTTACTACTGTTGAAAAGGAGAATTTGTTTTCCAATTGAAGCACATTTGATACAGAACACTCAATAAAAAGGTTCTAAATTCAGATTTTCTGATTATCATATATGTAGTTCAGTACAGTCCTATACAATTTCATGTGCTAAATTTGATTCACTTTTATTATGTTATAATGCAATCATAACCATTGAATTGCTAGCATAATTCCTTACTATGCCTACATGTATTCACAGAAATACACGAATAAAATAAATTATTTTGTGCAGATTTAAGTATTAACACATATAAGTAGAATTTGGAAGTGTAGAATTACATGTGGAATGACCTAAGATTTTGTTCCCTTCCTGCTACTGTAACACAGCTTTTAAAAAACAACAACACCACTAAATTGGAAATCATGCTGCAAAGAATGCTTTAGTAACTTTTTCCCCACCCCATTTCTTCTTCACATGTTTTGTATCTGTTTCTTACCTCCATGCATTTTTTTCTTTTTGTTGTATTCTTTTATTTTCCCCCTCAACTGCAACGTTTCTGCCTGCTTCTGAATTCTTGTTTTCTCCTCTGATTCTATCTATGGTTCTATTTATGTCCATTTACTGTATGACAGTCTCTATTCATGTGGCTGAAACAGACTATGAAAAATAGACTGCAAGAAACAATGCATTCTTTTAGTCCATGTCTAACTTCTGCCCTTTCCTAACTAAATGTACAATGGGATGTAGCACAATGGGATCAACCTGGAGAAACAAAACACTCTTAAGAGTGTGTGTGATGCCTGCACCCAATTAAAACCAACGACATGAATGTCAAAATCAAAATGTTATTGTATTGCTAAATGGCTGTAGCAATAAGAATGTATCATACTTGTTATGTGTTTACCCAACAGCCTTGACTTCTCTCAGAAAATCCAATGGTTTTGGGATCAGATAATCCAAGAGGTGTCTACTACTAAGAAGCAGAACTCACGAAACCCTTCAAGTTTTAAATTATTTTGCTCAATTAGTGTCTACATTGTTCCCTGGTGGACACCACTGCTCTGAAAACAGGAACTAAGCTAGATCCTAACTCTACAGCCTGAAGAACGTTTAAACTCCCAAGTGAAACTGGCACAGAAGAGACAATAAGGGACTGATCTTATGGCCCCTAGACAGCATCTGAAAGGCCACAGGATAGTTCAGATTCCCAGATCCAAGGTCAGAAACAGTGCTCTGACACCCTTCCCCATCGCAGCTGGCACAGAAAGAACTGCACCAGCTGCGCTCCAAGGTGAGGAACTCGAGGACAAAGGAAGGAGGCATTTCAGTGGACAAGGACACAAACTATCTTGAGGCCTCTCCAGCCTCCTTCCCTCCCCCTCTGAGATGCTTTTGCTAGACTGGCAGAGAAGCCTGTCTAGTGAAAATGCAGGGTGGGAGGAGGAGCAGAAGTGAAGATCGCCTCTGCTGCTTCTCCCGTCCTGCATAGGATAACTGTAAGCCTCTGTGTTTGAACCATCAAACCACCGCTTGATATCCTCAATGAAGTTCTCAAGTGCTGCACAGCTAGGTCATTTCTGGACTGGAGTAAAGCTAAAACAACTGAGAATGGGCCAGAGTCTCAAGTGTTATGTATTGTTATTGAAAATATGTTGAAATTTATTATATTTTATTTTCATGGTGCTGTGATTAGGCTAATATTCTTAGTTGTTCTGCCATATCAAGCGCATTTAAAGTCATCTATCTTTATCTTCACCCATCAAAAATATCAATTGCTATCTAGATAGAACAACTACCGGAGAACTGTTTATTCCCCATTTATTTTTAAAACACTGCCAAATTGTGAGAGGTTTATTACCTATGAATATAATATTTTTCAGTGTGTTTAAAAAATATTAGACCTGCATTGTGGTCTCATAACTCCCCATGCTGGCCGGATCAAAGAATGTTGCAGTCGCATGATGCTCTCATTCCTACAGAGAGACTAGGAAGGACAACATTCAGTCTTACACTTCAGAAGATTATGGAATGTATCTCAATAACTGAGTAGCCCAGACCAGGGTTCCCTGACACAGCACCCAGGGGCACCTCCAATGGTGCCCACACAGCTTTTCATTCCCCACCTTCTTAAAAAAAAAGGTTTCTTATAAAAAATTGAAAAACCTGATGGAGCCAGGTTCTTCTTCCTGTTCCTGAACCCGCTGCTGATCAGCTGTTTAGCAGGCAGGAAGAGAAAACAAGGTAAAGGGATAAAGAGAGAGGCTAGAACCTAGAAGGGAGGGGGGAAACAGCAAGGTAAAGAAAGCAGGGAGAATTAGTGAGGCTAGAGGCTGGGAGTGGAGAGAAACAGTAAGATAAAGGGATGAATGGGAGAGAAAGAGCAAGCTTGGAGCTAGGAATGGAGAAAAATAAGGCGGCAAGGGGCAGAGAAAGGAGAGAAACAATGAGGAAAGTGGTTGGGGAGAGAAATAGCAAGGCTGGGAGTGGAGAGAGAGAGAGAGAGTGCAAAGCAGAAAGGTCTGCGTGGATGGAAGAAGACTGGGTGGGCCAGGAAGCAATTATTTCCATTTCCCCCTCTCTGTCAGCCTCTAGTCTTGCTATTTCTCTCACCATCCCCATGCCTCTTGACTAGGCAGGCCCCTACAACAGCCATTATGTGACTAGCCACATCCACCACAGGAGCCCTCTTCCACTGTATAATAGTAGAGCAGGGATCCCCAAGCTTTTTGGACCAGCGGGCATATTAGGGAATTTGAGAAACTGCTGTGGGCAGCACCACAAAATGGCTGTCATGGAGGGTGGGTGGGAGAGAAATAGTGAGGCTAGAGTCTGCGAGGGAGGGGAAAATGGAAGGAGTTGCTTCCTGGCCTGTCCAATCTTCTTCCATCCATGCAGACCTTTCCCCTTTGCTCTCTGCCCCACTCCCAGCCTTGCTATTTCTCTCCCACACCCACTTTCCATGCTATTTCTCTCCCTTCCCCATCCCTAGCCTTCTTCTTTCTCTCCCTTCCTAGCCCCCAGCCTTGCTCTTTCTCTCCCACTCACCCCTTTATCTTGCTGTTTCTTTCCACTTCCAGCTTCTCTATTTCTCTCCCCCCACCTTTACCTCATTGTTTCTACCCCTCCTAGCCTCCCCCTCTCTCCCCGCTCTATGGCTTTGGTTTGTTTTCTCCTCCTGCCTGCTGAACAGTTGGCAGGTTCAAGAACAGGAAGGAGAACCTGGTGCCTTAAAGGTTTTCTGTTTTTATTAAAACATGTAATGGGGGCAGGGCATGAAGAGCTTTGTGGGCACCACTGGATGTGCCCGCAGGTGTCATTGTCACATTTAGGACTCCGGTTTTAGAGGGCTTGGGTTTGGGACTAAATCTGATGGTTTCAATAGCTATTTAAGAAAGAATATGGGGCAGGGGAGATATTTTGGAGAGCGGGAAAGGGGAAGAGGTATCCCTTTTCCTTTCTCCTGAGACACCTTTATATAGTGCAGGGCAGGGAGTATTTTAACCTCACACACAAACTCCCCCAAAGTTAATCCCCCTTCAGGATACTTACTACAAGCTGTTAGGGGTCTGAACAGGTTAATTGCCTTTTCCTTCTCCCCCCACCCCTCATCCAGTTTCTACCCCACCCAAACTGACATGTCAGCATTCTGTACATCTGAGAACTTCACAGGTCCTCCTCATGCCATTAAAAGAAAAGGAGTTGTTTTATTTACAAATGTGCATACTTCTGCGTGCCTAGGGACTCCCAAGTAGGTAGAAACAACTACCTTATTTTTGTGTGGCCCCATCTGCCTTCCAAACTGATAAGCCCTTGACCACTCAAGTTCACTATTAGAGAGGATGATATTGGACAGAGAAGGTGGGCAAAGGGGCGGGGGGTCAAATTAAATTTTTTAGTCGCTGATTTAGACTTGAGAGACTGAGTGGCTTAAAGGAACAAGGCTATACCCAAAGTAATACTCCAGCTCTCCCACCACATGTACTCAAGTCCAAAATTCAACACCACTATTTTTAATGCAGGTCACATCAGATTTTCCTGCTGGATGTGCAGTGGGCACTATTTATCTATCCAATGATTTCACAAACTCCTGCAAAGTGGTTCACACAGTTGGTAGCTACTTGATGCTAGAAACATCTTCTCCTAAACTCTATTTGCCTTTTTTCCTTCAACTGGCTACAGGGAGACTGCAGCATTCATAAAACAACAATACTCACACTCATGCAAATGTTTGTAATGCAGGTGAAGATCTGAAGTGAGTTCACATCATTCAAAACTTAGAAAGTTTTTCAAAAACTATTTCAGACTGAGATTCAGTTGCGCTTTAGTTTCAAATCTTAAAGCAATTAAGTATTAGCTTGTCAAATTCAATACTTCACAGTAACAACTGGCCCTTTTTTCATAGAATTCATGCCGACATACTCGTCTGCCATCAAGCTTTCCAAATGAAGGGAAAACATGCAGTTTTGTTGAAAAGCACAATACATACATTGTTAGTTAGCAGATACTGGGTGGAAGGTGAAGTGTTCCCCCACTAGCAGGAAGGGAAGAATAAAGAAAAGAATAAAGAAAAACAAATAGATTGTATGGCAAACCTGCATGCTCTCCAGTCCATGTGGAAGGGGTTAGTGTGATTCCGCTAAAAAAAAGATTATGGGTTGGAGAAAAGTCTGCAGAAGGGGGTGGGTAGAAAGTGATTTTCCTGCCCTCTCCTCCCCACTGAAAGGCTCTCCTGAGAGACATCCCCCTGCTGCTAAATGGGGTGGGCTGTGGTGTGGCAGGGGTGCCGAGGAGCAAGGAGGGGATCCCTGAAAATCAGGTGGAGGCCCCTCCCACTCCATTCATGAAAGTTTCTAGCACCCAATTTCCCCCATCATTCCTGTTGTGTCACAGCCCACTTCATTCAGCAGGGTCCCCCGACCCCAGGAGAACTTTTTGTGGGGACAGGCTTGCGGGGGGGGGGGGGGGGCAAGGAGGAAAGTCACCTTCTGCCTACCCCTTTCCCTTGGCTTTTCCATGGATCCACTTCAAGATGTCTTCTTATTCTCACTAACATGAGTTATAAGAGTCCGCCAGATTTCCTCTTACCCCCACTGACTTATTTTTGCTGCTCCGGGAGAGGACAGTTTCACTTCATTTATTCACACTGTCATAAAACCAACCTTGAGCAAACTTCATTTGCTCAAACTTATCCCTTCTCCCCAGCTGTTGTCTTCCCCAGCACCGATTTTAAAATTATAAGCTCATTGTGGGCAGGAAATGGTCTACTCTTGGCTTTTGAGATGTTGTAAAGTGCTGTGTATACTGATGTTGCTGTATAAATTTTAATAGCAACAAATGAAGAGGGATCCCTACTTACGTTCAAAGTAAAATCTTTTAGTTTTTAATGCTGCCAATAGGCAAGGCTATTTTCTGAAAGTTTATCAATAGCAAGTTTCAAACAAAGCAATTATACAGAGGAAAGAAGAGCCTTCACATATCAAAACCATATGGTTTTAAAGAAAAAGACAGGAAGGTAAAAATCATAATATAAATGGCATATATTTCAAGATAATCACTGATGAATATACAGTGAACAAGTAATATGGTGTAAAGGGGCTGTGATCTTACCTGATACTGGGCCATTAGGGCCAGTGGATTGTTTTGGCTGTTATCAAATGTTAACACATCAAAGACTCCAACGCAGTTCACTCGCAACCTTGAGGACAGAAGCATTATAGGAAAAGAGAAGTCTTAAAACCCCTCTGTTTCCCTGTTAGACTTATTGTATAACTTCTAGAGCTACATCACCAGTTAACAAATTGATATAAATGGCAATTGTTTAATGAAATTGTGAGGGTGCACACACAAGTATGTTACAATTCATGTGAGCTGAATGGAGAACGCACATAACACGAGCTACTGTGCACATTCACATGAAGTAGCTTGACAGGAAAAGAGGGTGTTTTGTACAGTGCATTGTCTCTAAGCGATGCTTGAGAATGAATTAAGCCAAAACTGTGAATTAAGAACGTCATGTGTTCCCTGGGCAATCAACAGTAGGAATTTTGTACATTTTGTCAGTTTGTGCACCTCCTCCACGCTTTCATGCTATGCATGCTGTTTATTACGTTGGCATGTTAAGAACTACCACTGACACCCCTTCAAAAGTGTAACGAACCACCCAGAGAGCTTCGACTAGTGGGTGGTATAGAAAGAAAGAAAGAAATTTCTTAAAGAGCAGTTCTGCAGTTGTTCTACACAACTGGACACTTAACTTTACTAGATTATGGCTGGAACTGCAGGCACACCTACTTGGGAGTAAGCTGTACTTAATACTGTGAAACTTAATGTATGCACAGGCTAAGACAGCCTTCCCCAACCTGATGCAGTCCAACACATCTGGAGGGCATGAGGTTGGGGAAGGCTGGGCTAAGGGATACATGGCAGAATTAGACATAAAATAGTCTCATTTCAATCTCCTGTGCTCAGCCATTAACTAGGATGAAGGAGCAGGATGAGATGCTCCCTTACCAGAGCTGATTTATATACAAATTATCTTCCCCCTCCCCACACAACTGGTAGCTTGGGGGTGGCATCAAGGTGGGAGCTTGGGTGGGGCAGGGGTGGGATTCAGACATGAAGGGGAGGAGCTAAAGAAGGTATCACACAGTTCTGCAGTCCCCTCCCAGTACTTTAACCCTAGTTAATGTTCAAGCTAACATTATATCTGTCCTCAGTCTAATTCTGAAAGGATACTACAAATCTCCAAATACATAGGCCTTGGTTGTTAACCATGTAATAGCATAATATGGTTGATGTTACCTTGTTTTGCCAGTTATCAGAATTTTTGTGGGGTCCATTACTCGACAGGCCAATCCTGCTGTATGAATGGTCCGCAACGCAGAGCTGAGCTGCACAATGTAAGCCCAAATCAGGGATTCAGGCAACAACCCGGCATGTTGCCGGGGCAGAGGTCCATCGTGCTGACCTATCAGCATAATTAAGAAAACAAATTAACTCAGAACCTGATAAAACTTTAATGCAAATGGTAACATTAAAAAAATGTTGGTTAACTAAAAGCCAAGCAACTTAATTCACAGCAATGTGAACTTAATTCACAGCAATGTTAAAATGGCTATCAAAAGAACAACCCACCCAAACTACTTACCATTGTAACTTTTTTTTACTACTGAGTGTGTTGCTTCTTTAAAACTAATAAGCACTAGATAAAGATGGTATTTTATTGGATATCTATAATCTGTTCCTAGAGATGGAAGGGACAGAAAAAACCCCCGGGACTTCACTTGTGTTACTGTCCCATAATCAATTTATGAAATTTACTGCCATAAAATGGGGTAAAGTCTACTAGCTTAAATAGCTTTAAAAGGGGATTAGCAATATGCTCCATTAATTTACCTATAAACAGCTATTAGCAGCGCTGGCTACATGGATCTTACATCTTTAGAGGCAATATACCATTGAATACCAGTTGCTGGAGGGCAACAGCAAGGGAGAGTCATTGCCTTTATGACCTGCTTCTGGTTGTCTACTATGTGAATTGGGATTCTGGTCTAGATGGACTATTGGTCTGACTGAGCAGGGCTCTTTTCATATACAAAGAAAGCACAAAAAAACATACAGCCCCCAAATACTATGGCCCGTTGCACACTGGTTGCTGAAAAAGAAGCAGGAGCGAGCGTGCCGGTTCCTGGCTTCTGCTGCAGCTGGGCAGAGCTAAACAAGCCAGGGTTAAAAAATGGGTTCCAACTCTGGGTTGACTCTCACCCAACAACCCAGAGTTCTGGGTTTCGATGTCACAATAAACTACTCAGGGATGGAGAGTCCCTGGGTTGTTTATTGCAGTGGGAGCTGGCGAGTGGCCGGGAACCAGCATATTCACTTGCTCCCACTTTGTTTTTAACTTTTCGTTAATTATTTTGTAGCGATGCATGAACCAGGCCTATAATTCACACCATACCACCAGAAACAAGCAATATTTTGTGTTCTGCATTGCCATAAAGAACTAAAAAGGAGTCCAAGTTAATTAACCCGAATCCCATGGCATGCTTTAAAAACACACACAAATACACTAGCCTATTTTGTAATCCATTACAGAACTATGACTCAACATATTTAGAACATTGCACGTATTTCTTCCTGCAAGATTTATTTCATCACTGAAGTTTGACCATAAACGTTTAAGAGCTTTTCAATGAATCAACTGCCCCACTAAGAAAATACTGGACAAGTGGACAGATGTAATATACTACAACTGACAAATTTAATATACTACAACTATCATCATCTTTCAAGCACTTCCAAGGTTTTTCAAAGATATAGCATAGCCCATTTATACAATATGACTTCTGAAGTAAAGGACTGATGTCAAGGTGTTTGTCAACAACAGAACAGCGAATGATGAAGCCAATTACTCACAATGAAGGTAGGAGCTGTGATTCAAGGCTTACATTATCATGCATATCACCCACAAAGGGAATTTAACAATATTCCACTGAAAGATCATCTCCCATAAATAGCTCTTTAGACTCAGACTTTTAAAACCGTTTTTGGTTTTGATGCAAGTGCTGTTTTAAAGGAAAGCTACCTTGTTGGGCAAACCTATCTCTCCACACCAACGCCCATGCTTTTCTTTAAGCAAACCAAAGTGCATTTTAAACTCCAGGTTTTTTATTAAGTTCATCATGTTGGGCTGAGGGTGTTCAAGCAAATATCATTAAAATAACTCAGATGGGGCACACAGATGTGCATGCGCATGCCTCTGGAGTGCATTCAGAAACAGCACTTCCTGAACAAGCATTCTACTTTTAGTTTGATGAAAGTGAAATACTGGCTGTTTGCAAAATCTATATACAAGCAGTATTAAATGAGGGAATACCCTATAAAACACTGCAACTTATAAAGCAAGCATTACTGCCTTCAATCTGCAATGCACTCGTAGGAAAACCAGTTTAGTTTGTAGTGTAAAATAAAAAGTGCATCTACAAATTGACCAAAAAAATAAAATACGCTGCTTTCAATAAGACTGGGGGCATAACAAATGTTGCTTGCTTTCATTTCTGCTTCTCTCTCCCTGCCCTCTTTTTAGTGGTTTAGGCTCGTGTTCCGGTTTGAAGACAAGCAGCTTCCTGCTCTAACCAACAAGGGCTGGCGTGTTCAAGGGAATCTAATAGCGTGTGACCACTTAACATTCAAGGTGGAACAGGATGAGTCACACAGTGGTTTACCAGCAGTCTTCACTTAGCACATGTTTGAAAGAGCTCTCCTTCTACCGACACAAAATGATAATACATTTGTATGTAGGATGTTTATGGAACATTTCTCAGTTCAGGTCTGTATGCATGGATTGTGACTGACAGTCTCACGTTCTGATAAGAGAAAGGGCAGCATGGAGGAACAGATGGGGTGGTTTTCAAGAGTGGTTCCCCCTGAAGCTGTGTGTGCACACAATGTAAAAGATTTCCAAGGTGTGTATGTGTGGGGGATAAGCCCATTGAGTGGAGGGGATTGTGACTCATGCAGACTAGTCTGTTTAAAGAAACACAGACAGATCCAAAGGATGCAAATTTGGGGTAGGGACACCCCAAACCTCTTTGAAAGCTCTGACTGGAGTCATTTGCCCCTTCTCTCCCTTCCTCTATCATCACTCCAAAAGGCATGGAGAGTAGCTTGGAGCAAGTCTTTAAGTACCTCTCTTTTAACGGCTTACAGAAGCATGGATTCCTCTTCCCTTTTGAGCCATGACCTATGTACCTCATGAGTGGGGGTGGGGATTGTGTTATGACTTCACCAAATTACACCATCTTGCACAGAAGGTGGAGAATTTGTTAGCACTAGCAGGCATTAAAGTGGTCAGTTACTAGTTCTCATAGTTCTGAAGAAGAGCTGAATAATATGAAGATCATGTCTGCTAATAGTATAGAAAAAACACAGGCAAACAGCATGACAGCCTCTACTATCAGATTGTGAGACTTCTTGCACCGCTCAGAATTTATTTTCTATCCTCAAATTTCACTTACTTTTTGCATTAGACCACCTCTTCCCATCATTCTCCCCCAAGTCACAAGTTGCATTGACACTTGGATGAAGCTTTTTTAAAGTTTTAAATTAATTTTGTTGCACAAATTTTACAGTCTAATTAACCTTTTATGAAATCCTGGTCTGTATGGAATACTTATCATATTTTATGTAATATGGAAGTACTGCCCTATATTATGTTTTCATGGTTATTATTCTGCATTTTTGGTAGCCTATAGCTGAAACAAACTAATATGGTAAGAGCAAATTGACAACAGGTTTTCAATTTTCCGATCTCACAGTCCAAATGATTCTAGCACAAAATGTTAATCTCCTCTAATCTAGATGATAATCTAGATGCTTCAATCAAGCAATAGCCAAACTATTAATTTGGGAGGCAACTGCTCCCACGTGTGTTTTCTGTTCATTGGTGCTAACATAGCCATATCACTCAGACACAGCCTTTTGTTCAACATATACCAAATTGCAACTTTAAAAAAATCACTGTATACCCCTAGAAAGAATTGAGAAAGAATTCTATTAAACTAGGAAGCAGTCCACTAGTTTGCAGGTGTTTCATGCAGAAATAAACCAAACCTGTTATGCCTTAAGTCATCTGTCAAAACTTTATACCACATCCTTGACAATAAAATTCTGGAATGTGCTAGCAAATGACACCGCAAAACAAAAAAAGGCTAACCACACTGAAATAGCAGAATAAAACATGCAAAAACAGCCATGTAACCACAGTTCTCTTCCTTCAACTGCCAAATACAAATTTTACTAACAAGAGACAAAGCTTCTTAAATTAGAAGTTCCCTGGACACGAAGTATGTATTACACCTGGAGACAACATCTTAAAAAATACAAAGCCTTGAGCTGCCAAATGTGGGTTATAGAATACAGCCAAATGGCAAACACAATCTTATGGTACACAAACAATCTTTCAAGTCTCCATTTCCATGAACTAGTTCTACAAATTCCCCTAGATTTTTTTTATTTGTGTTCCACCATTGCAAGTGCCATCAATAATGTTATGAATGATTTGCCAGTAAAAATACAACCATTTGAAGGGTTCATCTGCACCCTCACAATGCTCTCTCTTGTGCGTGTGTGTGTGTGTGTGTGTGTGTGTATGAGAGAAAGAGAAGATAGATAGACAGACAGACAGACAGATAGACAGACAGACAGATAGATAGATGACTAAATAGTGCAGAATGGCATGCACTAGTTCACTTCATTTATTTCACAAATTTATATACCACTTTCCAGTGAACTATCAAAGCAGTTAACAAAAATGATAAAACCATAAACTAGAACAATAAAAGTACAATAAAACAATTACTGGTCAACTACAACTATACTGGCTGGGTTACCCTCAGGGAAGGCCTGCATGAAGACGTGGGCCTTGAGCAGATGTCTGAAGGTTAGAATGGAAGACACCTGCTTAATGTCAGAGAGCATGTCCCAGAGGGTGGTTGCTACAAGACCAAACACTCTGTTACAAATACTACCGAGGTGAACCTCAGGAGCATGTGGCACCATCAGAAGTATTCCTCCTGAGGACTGCAAGGTCCTGACAGGGACAAGGGGTGAAGCAATCCCTAAGGTAACATGGTCCCAAGTTGTTTAGAGCTTTGTGTGTTAACAACAGAACTTTAAACTTGGCCTGGTACTGTAATGGTAGCCAGTGCAGTTCTTTTAGCAGAGATGCAACGTGCTGTTGAAAAAAAGCTCCTGTTAGTAGCTTTGCAGCTGCAATCTGCACCACCTGCAACTTCCGGACCAGGTCTAACAGTAGCCCCATATAGAGTGCATTACAATAATCCAATCTTGACTACTTCTGACCTATTCAAACGCACGTCCATTTCAGAAGAATGAGCCTAGATCTCTCAATTTCTTCCAACTGTACTGAATGCAGACTTGCTACCTATAAGGTCCACAGAAATAAAGAGAAATAAAGAGAACAGGAGAGACAAGATAGACACACACAGAAGGTGCAACTGAAATCTAAAAGATTTCCAGTACAGAACTGGCTTACTCTTAGTCCCCATCTAGAACTGGACATATGAAGGACTACAAACAGTTCGTGTAGTAACACAGCATTACTGGTAGCCCAATGTGCATACACCATAAACTGCAGAATCAAACAGAGCAGGATGAACTGATAAGCAACAAGCAAGATTAAACATATAAATTAAACACCTCAAGGAACCTATATGGCAAAAAACTATGTATAAATAAATTTTATGAGATTTCAATAGTCATTCCCTAATTATTCTCTACTGAAAAAAAAAAACGTTTTTGTTTGCTGGCCTTACCCCACTTCCTTTTTGTGAAATAGGCATCAGCACTAGGGTCATTGAAGTGTCTGCTCATCATAGTCTCTCCTCCAGCGTGGAAGTCGTATGCAAACACAAGAGCTTTTCAAAAAGAGTCCGAGGTGAGAATTAGGTATGCAATTGATGCAAGTCTTCCAATACAATTGGCCAACATCTTAAAATCAGAAACTTACAGTGTTCTCCAAATGCTTTAGTGGTGAATACTTCTCGCAATGTTACGATATTTGAGTGCTGGATTTTTTTCCACATGTCAACCAATACCATGCACTTTGTGTTAACAAGACGAAAACCTGAGAAAGAAAAAATCATTCATACTTCAAAAGATTCTCAGACTTTTAATGGAATCCTCACATTTCTTCCGAAACACTGAGCTGCCACCAACAGAGACATACCAAAAACAAAATGTATTTATTTGTTCATAACCCACGCTGTTGATTGTTAGTTGGGCCAAATTCCTGTTTCTTATTTTAAAGGAATGATTCAATTTGAAATCCAACTTGTGATTTATACACAAAAAAGCACAAGTGTTTTAGACTTAAGCACTGGTAGCACTGAAATTTTAAAAGATGACAACTTAGGATTTCCCTCACCATGTATCCTCCGAAGGCAATATGGCAGATCATCTTTGCTATTTACAGCTTTGTAGCATGATGTTATGTACCCAAAGTTGCTTGTTTTCTGTATCCGATTGGGTGGTGGCAGTGGTTCTAAAGGGAAAAGGCTGTGGTAGCTGTCAACTTCTGTTGGGACAGCTAAACCAGTTTACAGAAATACATTAGACACTACTTTAAATTATGAAGAAAACAGTTATTGCAGATATAGAAAAGATCAATTAGATGTCAAAACAATACACACACTGCTGTTTAGAGAACTGCAACAAAATTATAATTTTATCATGACCACTTTGGTGAGACAACTTGTAGTATCAGCCCATGGTTTGTTCTTGAGTTAAAACTCTGGGTTGTTTCTCCCTCAACGAAGCAGACTTCCAGGTTCTGTCATCACAGAGAAGAACATGGGAATGGGGCGGGTTCTTTATCAAAGTGGAAGTAGGCAAACAGTTGGAAACCAGCATGCTCATACGCACTCCCAAACAACCCATGGTTAACAAACTGTGGGTTGTTTAATCATGCAAACTGGGTCAGGGCCTAGCCTAATTTTGTTCCAGTCAGTGAAATCAAACTCTTTGAAGACAAAAGATTTAAAGAGAAACTAAAGTTTGTGTTGAGTGCTGCTAAAAAATAAATAAATGGAAAGGAAAAGTTAATAGCAAAGAAATAATTTTGTAATCTTTTGTATCAGGAGGGACCAATATGTAGATTAAGCTTGATTACACTTAATACTGCATCAAAAATAGTTTTGCTTTAATAATTATATGAAAAATTTAGTAGAGTTCCAAAGCTGAAACAAGCAAAAGAACAGTTCAAAAATCCAATTTAAAATCTGGACTGTTTAGTTACTTACCAGGCATATCTGCTTGATCTATCTGAGCCATCGTAATTAAGTGTCTGTTGATCAGCTCCTGTAAGGAACATATTTTGCAGTCTTTCAGATAAAAGAATGAAGTTATATTTATTATTTATTTAATTTCTTACATTTATATCCTGCCTTTTCACTAAAAATGGTGCTCAAAGCAGGCATCAATAACACAATAAGGATTAAAACAAAGTCTTAACTAAAGCATAACATAAAAACAAATCAATTAAAAACACAACAAAAAAAGAAATAAACAGCACCCAAACAATTAAAGCCCACATCAACAGCAGACAAGCTTAAATGCCAAAATCCTGCCTGAATAAGAACATATTTGCCTCCCAGCAGACAACAAAAATGGAGCCAACCTAGCCTTCCTCAGCAGGGAGTTCCAGAGCCTGGGAGCAGCCACTGAGAAGGCCCACTCCTGCATCCTCACTAAATGTGCCTCCGATGGTGATGGGACAGGGAGAAGGGCCTTCTGAAAGGGTCTTAAAACCCAGGCAGGCTTGTATTGCAGAATGCTGTCTTTCAAATAGCCTGGTACCAAATTTTATAGGGCTTTATAGGTCACAATCAGCCCTTTGAATTATGACTTGAAACAAACGAGTAGTCAGTGAAGTTGTTGTAACAAGGGAGTCGTACACTCCCTACACATGTTAACGGTCTGGCTGCAGCATTCTGGACTAGCTGAAGTTTCCAAACACTTTTCAAAGACAGCCCCACAAAGAGCCTGTTATAGTACTCCAAATAGGATGTAACTAAGGCATGTGCTACTGTGGACAGATCAGACACCTCCAAGAATGGGCACAGTTGGCACTAGCCTGAGCTGTGAAAATGCACTCCTGGTCACTGCCAAACTGGGACATTCAGGTTCTGGGCTGGATCCAGAAATATATCCACACTGCAAAGCCAAGTCTTCAAGGGTAGTGTAACGCCATCTAGCACAAGTTGAATCCCTATTCCCTGATCTGCCTTTCAACTAACCAGGAGCACCTCTGTCCTCTCTAGATTCTCTGTCTTCAATTTGTTCTCCCTCATCCCGTCCTTAAATGACATAAGACACTGATTTAGAACAAGAACAGCTTCCTTAGAATTTGATGGACATGATAGACTTGGTGTCATCAAGAAACTGGTGGCACTGAACTCCAAAACTCTGGATGACTTCTCCCAGCAGTTTCATGTACAGTCAGGGCCAGAAATATTGGAACAAGGATAACTGTTTCAGCAGTTGGCCTCTGTACACCACCCCACTGAAGTTGAAAGGAAACACACCCAGATGGGAGCAAAGCCAGGACTTTCAGCTGTAATTTTGTTTGACAAAAGTGGGGCACTACCCATTCAGGAAGTACAGCCAGTGGCATACACACACACCCATCATTGGTGGCTCATAAGTAATGGAACGAATGGCTGACAAGCAGCTGCACAGCCAGGTGTGGCCTGTTTCCTGGGTACCCCATGACCAATCAAGCAGATAAAAGGCCTGGAGGTGGTTCTGAGTGTTACATTTGCATTTGGTAGCTGTTCACTGGAACTCCCAACATGAGGTCCAAAGAGGTGTCCATACGAGTGAAGGAGGCCATCATTAGGCTGAGGAAACAAAATAAATCCATCAGAGAGATAGCAAAAATAGTGGGAGTGGCCAACACAACAGTTTGGAACATCCTGAAAAAGAAGGAATTAACTGGCAAGCTCAGCAACAGCAAAAGGCCTGGAAGACTATGGAAGACAACTAAAGTGGATGACCACAGAATTCAGCTCATGGTGAAGAGGAACCCTTTCACAACATCTAGCCAGGTCAAGAACGCTCTTGAGGAGGTGGGCATGTCATTGTCAACATTTACAGTCAAGAGAAGGCTTTATGAATGTAAATACAGAGGCTTCACAACAAGGTGCAAACCACTGGTAACGCTCAAGAACAGACAGGCCAGATTAGCCTTTGCAAGCAAACACCTAAAAAAGCGTGCCCAGTTCTGGAATAAGATCCTTTGGACTGATGAGACCAAGATTAACTTGTACCAGAATGATGGGAAGAGAAAAGTATGGAGAAGGAAAGGAACAGCTCATGATCCAAAGCATACCACATCATCTGTCAAACATGGTGGAGGCAGTGTTATGGCATGGGCATGTATGGCTGCCAATGGAACTGGGTCACTGGTGTTTATTGATGACCTAACTGCTGAGAAAAGCAGTAGGATGAGTTCTGAAGTGTATAGGGCTATACTTTCTGCACAGATTCAGCCGAATGCTGCCAAACTGATAGGACGACACTTCATATTGCAGATGGATAATGACCCAAAACATACAGCAAAAGCCAGTGTGGTGTAGTGGCTAGAGTGTTGGACTAGGAGTCGGGAGATCCGGGTTCTAGTCCCCACTCAGCCATGGAAGCTCAATGGGTGACTTTGGGCCAGTCACAGACTCTCAGCCCAACCTACCTCACAGGGTTGTTGTTGTGAGGCTAAAATGGAGAGGAGGAGGATTATGTACACCGCCTTGAGTTCCTTAAAGAGGAAAAAAGGCGGGATATAAGTGAAACAAATAAATACATACATACATACATACATACCCAAGAGTTTCTTGAGGCAAAGAAGTGGAATGTTCTTCAATGCCAAAGTCAGTCACCTGATCTCAACCCAATAGAGCATGCTTTTCACTTACTAAAGACAAGACTGAAGGCAGAGAGACCCACAAACAAGCAGCAGCTGAAGGCAGCTGCAGTAAAGGCCTGGCAAAGCATCTCGAGGGAGTAAACTCAGCATTTGGTCATGTCCATGGGTTCCAGACTTCAGGCAGTCATTGACTGCAAAGGATTTTCATCCAGGTATTAAAGGCGATCCTTAAGTTTGAAATGATGTTGGTTTGTTCCATTACTTATGAGCCACCAACGATTGGGGGGGGGGGTATGCCACTGGCTGTACTTCCTGAATGGGTAGTGCCCCACTTTTGTCAAATCCCTTGAATTACAGCTGAAAGTCCTGACTTTGCTCCCATCTGGGTGTGTCTCCTTTCAGCTCCAGTGGGGTGGTATACAGAGGCCAACTGCTGAAACAGTTATCCTTGTTCCAATATTTCTGGCCCTGACTGTATATGCTAAATAGCAAGGGGGCAAGATGGAAACATGGACACCATAGGCCAACAGCCACAGTGCTGAACAGGAGCCTCCAGCAACATCTTCTGGAATTGACTCTCCAAGGAGGATTGCAGCCATTGTAGAACAGAACCTCCAAGTCCCATTCCTGAAGGAGACCATGGATGATGGTATCGAGAGCCACTGAGAGGCCAGCAGAACCAACAGAGGCAAAACTCCCACTGTACAGTTCCCTGTGTAGATTGTCCACCAAGTTGACCAAAGCAGTCCTAGTTTGCTTTTTTATATACTTTTTTGGTAAATCAAAGAAACAGACCTAGAGAAGGCCTCAAACTATCAGGACTTACCGCTTTACAGAAGAAGAAATCCTAGCCTTGTCTAAAGGCCACACACCTTTGAATATGGCTGGAAGAGTAACCCTAGGAAAGCCCTAAAACAGGAGTGTCCAACCTTTCTGGACTTGTGGACACATTTGAAATTTTGAGAAAGTGTCCTGGGTATCATGACAAAATGGCAAGGGTGCCATGGCCAATCACAAGAACTTAGGAGCTCCCCACTCCCTTCTCTCTGTGCATAGGTTTGCATGCGAGCTGTGTGCATGGGTGATCTCTCTTCTACTTTTTCTGGCTTTTCTCTCTGGCTCTGACTTGCTGCTTCTCTCTCTCCTTTTGGCTGTTTTCTCTTTCTCTGCCTCTTTTCTCTCCACCAGCCCTCCGCCACACCCTGGGGATCTTACCACACCGCCTCAGGATTCTCCCACACACACACTGCCCCCCACCAAGGATTCCACAACCCTGCCTGTGTTTCCCCCAGCACCAATGCTGCTTTCCTTACCCCCTCCCCAACCCCCCGTGGTGCAACGGTGCAGGAAGAGACCTGATATTTTAAACTATCATGCCAACAACAAATATGCTGAGTGCCCTACCCTAAAGACAAGTAAGAATGCGGAAAGAGAAGAGACATGGTACTGGGTTTCTTTAACATATTTTCTATACAATGGGTGGCTTTCAAAAAGTCACCTTGTAGTAAAGAACCACAAAAATATGTTGCATTAAAAAGATTCATTGTGTATGCTCTTCCATCACTGTGTGTCCAAGAAACCTTAAAAGTCAGACTTGCTAGACATGTAGTGGTGGGGAAATGCAGTCCATGGTGAACCCATTGACAAGAATAGTTTTGGCATAGACTTCTGCCATGAGGCAGCTGTCCAAAAGTCATATCCACTGTGAATAGGCCCAGAGGTATTTTCACAAAGAAGTATCTCTATGCAGGTTTAAGAATGCCAGAGAAAACCTGTAAGTAAGTAAATGTTTATTTTAGCGTTTCTATTCAGATTCAACAAATTACTTTAGTTAACTGATTGAAAGCCACATAATGTTGTGAGCAGGCCTAGCATCAGGGGTCAACAACGTCAGGCAACTGCCAGCAGCCTGAACCCTCAGGACAACTCAACCATGCCCCAATATGTCAGGTAGAGCCAACCAGGTCCAGCCCTGGAGCTCGTGTGATGGGTGCCAGCAGCAGCACTTACTGGCTAGACTGGGGTTTTTGCTGCTGCACCTACCTGAAAGGGGAACCCATCACACCAGAGGGGGTGGGGGCAGGGTGAGTGGGTGGGTGTGCAAAAGGCCCTGCCAAACCTGACATCAGCCCTAGTTGTGAGGTGTGTTAAAATATGGATTAACTCCTGTGTACTGCAACATGTTCCTTCTCAAGTATAGTTTCCTATAAAGAACACATTGTGTGTGTGTGTGTGTGTGTGTGTGTGTACACTACAGTGTGTTAAAACTGTGTTCTAAGGTCTCTATCCTAAAATTCAAGGTGCAATCCTATGCACACTGAGATAGAAAAAGGTCCTAGCTGGGGAATCCGGGGAGTTGTAGGACTTGTTTCTGTCTCAACATGCATAAAATTGTGCCCTTAATGTAACACGTCTACTCAGAAGTAAGCTGCATTGAGTTCAATGGGACTTACTTCCAGATAAGTATGTTTGTGACTGCAACTTAAGGGAATATGTATCTCAAACACAGACATTTCATCTTGAACATACCTATTTTGCCTGTTAACTTGCATCTCATCTGCCTCCTCAGAAATGCATATTGTTGTTTTTATAGTGCAGTGTTGGCCATATAGAAAGGTAGCATATATATTTTATTAATAAAATCTGTTACAATTGTGCTACATTCTAAAAAGAACTTACCTGTCGGAGTTCATCTGCCATAAAGAAGGAAGGTGCATTAGCTTTTGGCTGCATGTAAGCAACATGAGGTGCAGTTGGAGGATAAATGTGGTAATTTGGGAATACCTATTGAAGATCAAATTAGAAACAAATTATTTTTAGAATTTTAAAAGTTTGGAATTATTAAATCTTTTTAATGCCCTTTGAAGTGCTTCCACAGAAGGCATACCACAAAGGGATGAGCCTTTGAGGTACTGTATAATCTTTTGTAAATGGCCCAGAGAGCTTTGGCTACTGGGTGATATAGAAATGTAATCAACAACAACAACAACAACAATAATAATTCATTTCATTTATTTTCATTTCTAATCCGCCCAACAGCCTGGGAGTAGAGGTCAGTCTTAAGCTGGTGGTGAAAACATGGCAAATTTGGCACCAGGCAGACCTCAGAGGGGAGAGCATTCCACAGTTGAGGGGCCACCACTGAGAAAGCCCTCTCCCTTTTTGCCACCCTCCAAGACTCCCTTGGAGGAGGCACATGGAAGAGGGCTCAGATGCTGACCACAGTATATGGGTAGATAGGGATATTAACATTTATTAATAAATAAATGGAGTAGGAATAAACAGAGCAGGCTATTTTACACAAGTACCAAGTATTCCCATGCAAGTATCTGAATGGCAAACTACCCAAATCATACATGTAGTTAGCCAAATTATGCTCTTAGCTCCCCTCATTGCTCAAGCTATGACACATTCTCAGAGGACAAACCTAGTTCTTTAGGGGAACAGCAGCCCTTAAAGTAGAAGAATGACACAACTGCACATGCAAGCTGACATGGAGGCAATCTCCACTGTCACCTTGCCTAGGCTCCCAGATCTGTGCGACACAGTCTGTGTTCTTCATCCCATGAATAAAGAGCTTATTCCCATATTTACTCTTTCACCATAGCAGGCTGGGCTACTTCCTCATGAGCGGTTCTTCAGAAAATATGGAATTGCCTTCTACTGAGTCTGACATTGGTCCATCTAGCCTACTACCATCTACTCCGACTGCCAGCAGCTCTCCATGGTCTCAGGCAGATCTCTTTTCCCTGTTACTTGGGAAAGATATGGAGATATGTCAGGAATTGAACTTAGGTCTTCCTGCAGGCCAAGTATGTGGTCTACCACTAAGCTATGACCTCTCCCCATGTAACCCTTGGAGAGAATAACTGCAAAACCCAACAGAACATTTTAAGAGGAAGCAACAGTGGCTGTGGTTGGATGTCATGAAAAACTAAGATTTGTTGTGATGAGAACAAGCCTGGGTGAGCGATGGTTTATTGTGATGGACTGCAGCCATCTTCTCCTTTATCCATGTGTTTACATGCCCTAAGAACATTTGGGGGACAGAAAAGGAACCCAGTTTAAATTAAATTTGGCGATAGTAGTCAAGTTAATAGTCAAGCTTTAATAACGATTGAAGATATGGTATATTACCATACTGAATGTTACTACTGATCGACAAACATAACTGAAAAAATACCTTCATAAACAAAGCTAAAACCTTACCATTCCAGTTAGAGGTGCTGGAGTTGTATCAGTATAGAAATAGGTTGTGCCTCCCACAGTTTCCTTCTGAATCACCTGGCCAGTAGCTGGGGGCTGGGAGACAGCATTAGTAACCGGTGTAGAGGCACTAGTAGGCACCATATAATTTGCTGGGTTTGGTGTATGACTTCTTCGTCTAGGAGCAGGAGACGTGTGAGGAGTAATTTTAGGGGAATGAAGGGGAGAAGATCCCGCTGACAGTGACATTCCTTATGAAAACATAAAAGGGGGGGGGGGAAGACTTGCAGGTAAAAAGGCAAGAAAAAGGCATTTGTTCCACAATGAACTCTAATGCTTGAAAAAACTACTAATTCCCCCGCAGATAAAAACAGAACAGATTTAGGACAGGTGAACAAGTTGTTTGGAAGTTTCTCAATTACTGAAGACTTCAGTCCACATGTAAAATTCAAATAAAATGGTTAGCCACAAATATATCAACTGACAAAGAAAGTTAGTGTGCCCAAGGGGTGACAGAAAACTAACAGTAGCAAATATTTATAAACATTTGAGAGCAATTCAAGGCATATCTCCATCTAAATGTGGTTCACTGCTTTGCTGTGACAAGTAAAAGGATCAAGTAAGCTGCTGACAGTACCATAGTTTTCTTTAGACACTTCTTTCAGACTACAGCTGTGGTTTCTGCAGACCAGCACATTGTAGGCATATATGGTTGCATTGTTCTAACTCAGAAAATATTATAAAGCTAATTAAAGACATTAAAACTGCAATGAATGTATACACTGAAACCCTTATATAAAGGATACATTTTAAAAATCAATTGCCTTGCAAATACTATGGAAACTGACTAACTATACTAAAGTCAGAAAGTGACAAGACCATTTTTTTTTACAACTATATATTGTTTACCCAGTACTGAAACAAATAATGGAAATGTGCAACCACATTTTGTTAATTACTTTATTGTAAACTTTTAATGTTTACTGTAATTGTAACATTACTTCACTAAGCAGTGTTTAAATGTCAAAGAACATGCTGCAGTTGTAGTTTCTCCAAAATGGCCACCATCCAAAACAGCATGTGTGGTATTCACAGAGGCATTTCACTTCTCTTGTGCCAAAGCATCCCTCTATCCCTCAATGTGCCTGAAAAACCAAACAGAGGCATAAAGGACAGCCCCCAGAAAAGGGGTGGGGGGAGAAAGCACATGGAAAAAGCCATAACACAGTGGCAGAGCATATCCTTTGCATGAAAAACTTCCAGGTTCAATCTATGGCATCTCCAGTTAAAAGGAGATCAGGCAGCAGGGCTGAGAAAGGCCCCCATCCATGATCCTGGATTGCTATGGCCAGAGTAGCATTAGGTTAGCTAGTGGACTTTACATAAGGCAGCTTGATATTTTCAGGAGAATTACTCATGATCAAAGCCTCAGGTTTAGTCTTCCTTCTCAGTCCCCAGTTACTCCATGTTGCTTTAAGATGGCAGTTTGCTTCCCTAAGATATATCTAAAAACAAACCTCCTTCAAAAATATCTATATTGCTGGCTGCCCCAAGCCTGCAAATGAAGATAATTTTTCTATCCACTAGAAAGTAGGGCAGTTGTTTTGCAGCATGAAAAATGTATGAACCAACACACACTACTCCATGTACCAACTACAGAATTGTACATATTACAAACTTAAAACTGTTTAGTTATCACCACTCCCTTCCTCAAATCTGGGAACTGGAAATGTTGTGAGCAGACTAGGTTTCTATGACCACAAATGTGACCTATAACTATGACTAAATATAAATTAAGATTTTATTATCCAACTGAATCTGCTCACATGGCAGAGAAAATTCAGGCGAGGCACCATAACTCAGTGGTAGAGCACATGCGTTGCATGCAGAAGGTCCAAGATTCAACCTAGTTAAAAGAATCCGGTAGCAGGTGATGTAAAGGACCTCTGCCACAGGCCCTGGAGAGCTGCTGCTAGTCAGAATTGTACGAGCTAGGTGGACAAATGGCTTCACCTAGTGTAAGGCAGCTTCCAATAAATGAGAACCATCCATGAAACTGGGAAATATGGTACATTCATCTGCTATCACTCCTTTCCAGGCTATAGTGCCAAACAGTCATGTTATTCAGAGTTCATGGATGGTTCTACTATTTTAGGTTCTTCAAGCTCACACATGACTTTTTCACATTTCTGATTTAACTGTTTAAATAATGTATGATTTGTTTTTGTCAGCAGCAAGACCTACTCCCTCATAAATGCCTGCATCTCACTTCCAACACACTCCTTCAGTGACCTTCTCCATAGTTTTGCTTAGGACAGAGGAAGGCAACTTGTGGCCTTCCAGATGTTTTGGCTTATAACTTCCATCATCCCTTACCAACTTCCATAACCACTCGTTGTGCTGGCTTGGGCTGATGGGAATTGTAGGCCAATAGTTTCCCACCCATAGCATAGGAGTACTTTGCTTGTAAGTGCCCAAAATACATACAAGTCAGCTTTTCTGACTTAAAGGTATTTAAACTAGTTCAAGCATTTCCGTAACTTGGTATTTGCTTTGCATGACATGGCACAGATCCACTTTGCATACCCAACCTCCACTCAGGTATTGTCATGTCGTGTGAACCCAGTGAGCATAGGTTAGGCGAGGCTTAAACAACCTCTTTGTATAACACATGCTCACTGGGTTCGCACGTCACGACACCCCTGAGCAGGAGCTGGATATGCAACATGGCAGCCTCACTGTGGGTTAAATGACCCATGGTGGGCTGTTACGTAGTGTGAGCAGGCCACTCTATTGCTTTTAAACCTTGAATCAGCCTTTCAGATAACACATTTTAATAGCAGTTTTTTAAGTATTCTTAAAACTATTTATTTTAAGACATCTTTTAAATTAGAGCTGCAAATTGAAATTACAATGTGCCAAATAGCACTAATATATATCCATTTTCAAAAGCAAGCCAGTTTTCTTCCATGGAGAAATACGAGCATTTTTACCTCTAAGAAACCCTACAAGTTAAAACAAGGCCCTCCCATCACTTGGTAATGCCAAGTCAAAGCAGGAAACCTTTAATGCTGTAAGAGCTGTATTAA
The DNA here is from genome assembly GCF_057233095.1 of Heloderma suspectum. Classification (NCBI taxonomy): domain Eukaryota; kingdom Metazoa; phylum Chordata; class Lepidosauria; order Squamata; family Helodermatidae; genus Heloderma; species Heloderma suspectum. The sequence continues at coordinate 36,913,416 of NC_139460.1, read as the reverse complement.
AGGTGTAGGTCCCAAACTGATTGCAACCATCTAAAACGACTACAATTTAAACCCTTCATATAACTGAGATTATGAAAATTTATGTTAATTTCTAGACGTAATAAGCTTCACTAGTTCTGCTGAGGTTCATAATCTAGTGCAAATAAAATACCCTAAGCTTACCTGGAGCTAGCCCAGCATTTGCAGGACCTCCCATGGAAGGATGAGAGAACAAGGCTTGAGAGAAGGTAGATATATTTGACTGCGACATATTACTGAGTCGGGAGGTTGATCCTCCTTTAGGAATAAACTCACTTGCAGTGGGATTTGGTGTCTGTTTAAAAATCAAGATAGAGTATATGTGTTACAGGTGAAAACAGATTTGCCTATTGAATAAATTTGTGGGATTAAAACAAAAAATGTTAAGGACTTTAAAGTTTTTTAGCAAGTTATTAAAAACCATCAGAGGCTAGGAGTCAAAGAACTAAAACTAGTTTATGAGCTCAAGGGAGACTTTATGATTTTTTTTTCTTCCTCTGCAGGAGCTTTCCATGCTACATGGCAAATTTTTCAAAACTGTGCAAACTTTGTAATAAGACATGGTTTCTATTGTTCGAAGAACAAAAGTCAAACATTCCAGTAGGCTAAGCCAGGGGTAGGCAGAAAGCAGATCTCCAGATGTTTTGGACTTTGACTCCCAGCATTCCCAACCACTGGCCATGTTGGCAGGGACTTCTACGTGCTGGAGTCCCAAACATCTGGAGATCTACCGTCTGTTGATCCCTGGACTAAGCACAAGTCCTTTGACTGAGGCAAAGTCACTCTTCAGCCATAGGATGCCTGCCTGAAACTATGTTTCCATGCAACTTCCCTCATATTCTAGGATTTACAAGTTTGCATTGCATACCACTCAGCTAATATTTATGAGGCACCCATCAACTTGTGTTTAAATTTGAAATAATAAGGATTTGCAAGTAAAACAGTACCATCAGTTCTGCTACTAATGGCAGGCCATCCATATAATCAGATTAGAAAACTAAATTACACCCTACTTCAGAAAAGTTTCCTATTTTAAGTAACAGCCTCTTTATTGTCAAGGTCATTTTAATCTTTGTTCCACATGTCTGAATGGGTGTTGTTGGGTTTTTGTGTTTGTTTCAAGATGTTCATTGCCTCTTTTGTTCTGATGATTTGTTACAATACATGGTTTTAAACAAGGTAAGGTTTTATTGTTGTACTGGGTTTGGGAAATTTCAAATCAAATCCCTATGTGGTTATGAAATTCACTAGGTAGCCCAGGACAAATTACAATATCTTACCGGAGCATTTCCTGCAGGGCTGTTGCAAGGTTAAAATGTTGATATAAGTTCCTTGGACAAAAGGCAGAATACAAATGTAACAAGTAAATCAAAATGTAGCCAATGAACATATAGCAATAAGGGAAAAATTCTTCACTTACATTTTTGACTTCGCTTTTGAGTTTTTGGAGCTGAGGGGTAAAGAAAAAACTCTAAACTGGTACTGATTAGGTCTACCATCCAATTAAAGAAATCTTAGTCGATGGTCTATTTTTTAATCATTCAGTACCTTTATAATGCCTTTCCATAACAAAGAAGCTTACACAAGATAAAAACACAACCAACCCATCATGAAACCACAACAGGGCAGGGCCTAAGAACAGGGCAGAGCCTCTGTCATCATATGTATGCAAAAGAATGCTTAACTGAAATGGGACTCAGGTGAAATAAAGGCAGGTTTGACATACCTTGAAAGTTCTTTCCTGATCAACATCAAATAATTTTATGGCCCCTTAAAGGCCAGCAAGTTTGCGGCATAACCTACGAGACACTGTTTCGGTTGCCACAGATTATCACAGCTACTCTTCTGGAATTTGTTTCTAAAGACTCTAATCTGTTCGCTTCATATCTTGAAATATATTATCTACCCAATTCGTTTTACTACTTGTTAGTATAAACCTAACAAGTTATTAAATTAAATGTCTCAATTATTATATAAGCAATAGATTCTAACACTATAAGCCAACGTTAAGGCTGCAATCCTATATATACACTTACCTGGGAGAAAGTCCCATTGAAGTCAATGGGGCTTACTTCTGAGTACACATGTACAGGACTGCACTGTAAATGACCTCACATGCATCTATTTCTAAGAGGACAAAGCAGCTAGAAACGTCAGAAACAGAAGCTAAACAGAATAGAACAAAACAAAACATATAGATGCATGTTTTTATTAAAATCTGATCCAAAACGCTGGAAAATCTTTCCAAGATTAAGAAGAAAAACATGGAATTTAAAAACCTAAATAAGTCTTTGACAAAACAAATGGTATAATACACACCGCCCTGTCAAAAAGTTAGGAACCACCAACATTCACTGAAGCATCGCTGCATTGTCAAAAGTAGTTCTCTCCAATAAAAAGATCTGAGAAGAAAAGCTAAACTCACTTATCACCTATAACTGATCCATCTGATAATGCTATATTTATTTTTGTAAAGTATTTTATTCCATTCCTTGGCGAAAAAGCTCACAGAGAGGCTTACATATATTCAGTAAAACAAGACACTCCCTGCCTGCAGGCTTACAATCTAAGATGATGCTACACACAAGGAAAAAGGAACGGGGAGGGAAGAGGAAGAAAATATATGGAAGCAGCTGAAATAATATGGAAAAATGATAAAACAGAGGTGAAAAACACTGCAACCCTTGATCAAGCCCCAACTAATGACAGATCTATGAATCTTTCTCTGGCCTTATAAATAAAACACCAAGGCAGGTTGCTTACCTGTTAACTGTAGTTCTTCGAGTGGTCATCTGTGCATTTACACATATGGGCTCTGTCCGTTCCTTGAGACCGACTAATAGCCTCATTACCGACGGAACTATCTCACTCCGACATCAACAGCAATAGTGACATCGACACTGACATGGGGATGGTGGGTGGGTTGTGTGACTGCACAGATGACCACTCGAAGAACTATAGTTACAGGTAACTAACCTGCATTTCTTCTTCATGGTCTCTGTGCATCACACATATGGGCGATTAACAAGCTGACTTACCAGAAGTGGGTAGGATTGCTGTCATGTCCTATTGGAGGATCAGTGATAGGACTACACGGCCAAGACTGCAATCCTCCCTTGCCCAAACATCCAGCCTATAATGCAAGATGAAAGTTGATGGCCTCAACCACATCACAGCTCTACATAAGTCCGGTATCGACACTCCCCTACTGAACGCAGCGGAAGTGGACACGCTTCTAGTGGAATGTGCCTTAATGGGATTGTCGAGCTTCAATCCTGCAAGTTCATAGGCTAGCTGTATAGCAGGCACAATCCAAGAGGCAAGCCTCTGTGAGGAAACCTGAAACCCCTCCTTAGATCCTCCATAACAAACAAAAAGTCTTTGGGAATTACGAAATGATTCTGTCCTGGCCTTGTAAAATGCCAGCACCCAACATATATCTAAAGTATGGAGCACTGTCTCCAACTGTGAGGACGGTACTAGAAAAAGGTTGGAAGAACAATGTCATGATTTACATGGAAATCAGGCACAACCTTAGGTAAGAAGGATGGGTCTGATCTTAACATCACCTTTCTCTATGAAAAATAAGGTATGGTGCATCTATACAAAGGGCATACAACTCACTCGCCCTTCGTGCAGTAGTTATGGCTATTAGAAACGCCACCTTCCAAGAAAGAAGTCAGAGATCAATCATAGTCAAAGATTCAAATGGCTTCCAAGTCAAGATCTTCAAAACAGCAGATAAACTCCATTCTGGGACGAAAACTCAAGTTGGAGGAACTAAATTTTTTAGACTTCGCAAAAGCTGATGTACCACTGTGTGCATAAACATTGTCAAACCATCCACAGGAAGATGAAATGCCGAAATAGCAGCTACGTAGACTTTAATCGAGGCTAATTCCAATCCTCTTTGAAAAAGGCTGTGGAGAAACGTAAGTACACCTGGTAATGATGCAGAGTAGGGATCGAGGCCATGAGAAGATGCCAAATTGGAGAAACTCTTCCACTTACTGTCATATGCCCATCTTGTAGATGGTTTGAGAGCTGTGTCTAACACTGTTTGAAGCTCTGCTGGCAGACCAGCTAATTTGACCAAAGTCTCCATGCTGTGAGACACAGGGTGTCGAGATCTGGATGACAGACGCAACTGTGATTCTTGATCAATAGCATTGAGTCAACAGCAGCCATACGTATCTCATGTTCACCAGACTGAGTAGAGGAGAAAACCATGGATGCCTCGGCCAACAAGGTGTTATCAGGATACAGTCTGTGCTGTCCATCCGAATCTTTTGCAGTACCTTGGAACTCAGAGGAAATGGGGGGGGGGAGGGAATGTAGAAGAGATCTTCTGACCAGTGAACCTGAAACACATCCCCTAGCGATCCGTTGCCCAGGGCTCCTCTGGAGCAAAAGTTGTTATGTACTGTGTTCTGACTGGTAGCGAAGAGATCCGTCTGTGGTTTGCCCCATTTCTGGAAGAGGAGGGGCAAAAGGACAGCTAAGGAGGGGACGAGACAGCTGCCCTTCGTGTGACATCTGATAAGTCCTGCTTAGAGAGTCTGTCAGATCGTTGTCCTTCCCTGGGATGTGAAGGGCTGTGAGTGTAATTCCTCTTTTGACTGCCCAGTTGAGAAGTTCGACAGTCATGTCCATGAGGCCCGGGGAATGAGTTCCTCCCTGTTTGTTCAGATACCACAACACCGTGGCATTGTCTGTTAGTTCCTGAACGTGCCTGTGAGAAAGGTGAGTCTTGAAAGATTGAAGTGCTTTCCTCACTTCCAAGAGTTCCAGTGCGTTGATATGTAGCACTCTGTTGTGTCTCGCCAAAGACCTGGAATCTGCAGGGAACCACAATGGTCTCCCCATCCTAGCTGAGATGCATCGGTCACCAAGACAATAGACGGAGGCATTGGTGTGAATGGTATACCTGCTGTAAGGCTGTTTGGTTGCATCCACCAAATCAAGCTGCTTGCTACATCACCTGGTACTACTAACCGCACTCTGCGAGTGCTGGCAGTGGGGTCAAAAACTCTCAGGAACCAACTTTGCAGGCACCTCATGTGGAGTCTCACCCAAGCTATGACATAAAGTGTCAATGCCATTATACCCAACAGCCACTGGATTTGAAAGGCCCATGTCCTGCAGAAATGACAAATTTTTTGAGCCCACTCTATTAAAGTTCAACGTCTGTTCCAGGGTAAGAAAGGCCTCATGGTTGTTGCATCCAACATTGCACCAATGAAGGGGATCACTTGAGTGTGTTCCAATCTGGACTTGTCTTTGTTTATTATTAGACCTAATGAATCCAATAGGTTTCTGACAAATAGAACTGCTTGAGTAAGATAGTGTTTGGATGTACGGATAAACCTCGATGCCTCAAGTGCGAATGTATGCATAGCCTTCTGCCATGCATTTCGTGAAGACATGAGATGAGGTCGCCAAGCTGAAGGGAAGAACTGTGAACTGGAACATCTGATCTTCAATCACAAAACGAAGGTAGTTCTGAAAATCTTCCCTGATGGCAATGTGGAAGTAGGTATCTTTGAAGTCCACCAGAGCAAACCATACCCTTTGGCGAAGGAAAGGGATAACAGTGGCTAAAGTAGTCATTCGAAATTTTCGTGTCCTGATGAAGTTATTGAGGCCTCTGTGATCCAGAATGGGATGAAGTCCTCCATCTCTTCTCGGTACTGTAAAGTAATGAAAAAATCCATTCCTCGTTTGGTAAAGTATAATTCTTTTGATAGCTCCCTTCACCAAAAGCATAGCTGTCTCCAGCTTTAGAATCTCTGCAGTTGGTGTAACATGGATGGTACAGAGAGGAGGACTTTGAACTCTATACGGTATCCAAATTGGATGATGTCGAGGAACCATTTGTCTCATGTGACAGTCATCTAACATGGCAGAAAACAACATAGGAGAAAGCCAAAAACAGGTGGCGCAGTGTCAAGGCGATTCCGATGTAGGGCTAAGTCAATGCTGTCGTTTACAGGAATTGTCCCCCTTGGAACGTGGCTGGCAAAAATGGTTAGCAGGGTGTTGTTTTTTCTGAGGCCATTGCTGATAAAACTTAGGCGTCTTATCCTGATATTGGCATGGTTGATGGAATTGCTGTTGTCTAAACCGTCTGCCTGAATGGCTGTTGTGCTACTGCTGTGAAATTCCCATCTTTTTTGCAGTGTTCTTTGCCTTTTGAATGGCGTCCATCGCCTCATCAGTCTTACAATTAAAGACGCCCTTCCCAACAAAAGGGAGGTCTTCTATCCATGATCGTGCCTCCAGTGTTAAGCCAGCAGATCGGAGCCAGGCATGTCTGCGAAGGGCTACTGCTCCCACCATCGCCTTTGCATCACAATCGGCTTGGTGATGACTGGTATTGATCTGTTGTTGAGACAACTTTGCCGCTTCGCTCTGGAAAAGTCAGGCAAGCTCTCTCTGATCTTCTGGGAGATAATTACACAAAGATCCAATCTTTTCCCACAAGAAAAGTTGATAGCTTAACATTGTGGCCTGATAGTTAGCCACATGGAGGCCGAGCGCAGACAAGGGATATACCCTCCTGCCTAGTAAATCTAACCTGCGACCTTCCTTATCAGCCAGCGAAGCATGAATTTTTTGAGACTTTCCTTGTGACGATTCTACTATAATAGAATTTGGCAGTGGATGCATGAATAAGAACCCTGTGTCCTTCTCTCCCCCCTTGTGGAGGAATTCTAAACATTTTGACGTGGGAGCCATTGAAGAAGGAGCTTTCCAGGATTCCTTAATGGTTTGAACCAGTGTAGGACGAAAATGAATGAGCCGAAACCTCTGTGTACCCTACATCAAAAACCGGGTCTTGTAACTTCTCAGCTGGTTGTTGGGTCTCAGTTCCTAATGACTGTGCCAACCTTAGTATTTGTTCAGTGAAATGGTAAAGATCCTCTGATGGTGAAGCTCCTTCACGCACTCCCACAGCATTGTCTGTGGGCAGTATTAAGGATACAGATGTTGAGTCTGAAAGGCAGTCCTCACTGGACTGCGGGGATAAAGCTGCCCCTTGCTCCTGATACTTCTCCTTAGGTGTGGAGATAGGCAGATGTGGTAGAGGGTGAGATGAAATCGATCCCACATTCTCAGAAACTAGTGGAGCCAACGGTCTTATTGTAGGCTGCATGTGTCTACTCAAAGAAGTCCAGCACACTGGTATTGCTGGAGGAGGCAAAAAGGAGTCCTCTCGTGGCAGCCTGGAAACTGTAGCTGAAGGTGCCAAATGGTACCAAGGGGACGTTGCTCCTAAATATCTTGTCCGCTCATAGAAAGCATCCCGATGATAATGCCATTCATCATTTTAATAGGGCATTTTGGGCGGAAACAACCAGTCACCATATCCGTCCCAGTTGCGTACTGGTGAACAGAATCTGTAGTCAACATCTCTCTCATAGCGGTCATGGTAGGGAATACCCTATTTCTCAGAACGAAAGGAATCTGGTGAGGCATCCCTATATAAGTGCACTCTCGTTATTGGAGGAGACCACTATATTTGAGGTGGCGAACCATGGAAAGCAATTGGTGGTGACACTTCTCTGATTTCGCCCTCCAATGTCAATGCCATGTGTAGTGGCTCAGGCAATTATACCGAGGATGCTCTTGGTACCTACAGAGAAACTGATGGAGCTCTTGGTATTGGAGAGTCCAAAAGTGGTGGAGGCGGTGGAATCGAAATCTGGCACTGATCTGCAGCCTGAGAAGGAGAAAGTCCCATAGAGTGGTCCTTCTTTTTCTTCTTCTTAGGGACCTCAGTCAACAATTTAGGTGCCCTTGGAGCCGTTGCCTTTTTAAAGAGCTTTTTCACTGTAGACACTGTTAAAAGATCTGCCTAGAGTGGGTGGATCAGTTCAACCTGTGGCTAGAGTCAGAGACTGGTCCGCTCCATAGATGAAGACTGAACTTTCTCCGCCAACAACTGGGGCTGAGGGGCAGAAGTCTTTGAGTGCACTCACTGAGTCAATGGCTTCCAAAGCTTTCTTCCACAAGATTGCTTTTAAGCGGTCTGATCCATGGCGCTCAGTTTGTTTAGTAAAATTCATACAAGGCTGGCAGGTTCCCATCACATGAAACTCCCCCAGGCAAAACAAGCAAAGAGAATGCCTGTCAGTGAGGGGTTGTTTACTGCTGCACTGAACACACTTACAAAAAGGGGCCTTAACGGCCATGCGTCACCAAACAGCGATTGAAGATCTGAAAGATACAAAAAGCTACCTACATACCCCCCTTTTTTTTTTGTAAAAAAGAAAGAAGACAAACAAGGAAGAAAAAGAAAAGGAAGAAGAAAAAACTCCTAACTGCCTCAGCAAAAGCAGAAAGAAACAAGAAGTCCCAATGAGGCGTCCTTTCAACAAGGCGGTAGAAAGAGAACTGAGGGAATGGCTGGGAACCCACTGGGATATGCACAGTGAACGGTGGGGGAAGCTTTCTGCCAAAAATGTTTTCCTCAGTTATAGAAGTTTCCCGAAAGAGGCTCCATGCAGGCACAGAGGACATATGTGTGATGCACAGAGACCACAAAGAAGAAGCTATGGTCGTGCATGGAGCAGCTTACATTAAAAGGAGATAACCAGAGTTGGATCAAAAAGACACACCAAGTGGTCAGGATGTGATCCCATCATGTCTCAGATCATCTCATTTTCCAGAATAATTTGGGCCCAAATGCATCACAGCAACCACAAGCATCAATTCTTCCACCCTTTGCCACCCCGGCCAAAAACATCTTGGATTCTCAGAATCCTAGTAAGAGGCTAAAAATTCAACAAGAGGGTAAGCATGCACTCTATAAGCTGACAATTTCTACAATACAGTGAAATTAAAGGAATGACAATAATGAAAGGGCACGCTTGCATAAGACAGTGAGGAGGAGTTCTCATCCGATGCCCACTGATTTTTCAGTTTATGTGATGTGCACGTACGCTTTGGTCCTTGACTCGCTTGTACTGCAGATGGGAAGGATAGGAGGACGTGAGAGGTGATATAGACTAGTCTATATCAGCATTCCTCAACCTGGTGCCCTCCAGATGTGTTGGATTACAACTCTGATCATCCCCAAGACATGCTGGCTGCAGACAATAGTCTAATACATCTGGAGGGCACCAGGTTGGGGAAAGACTAGTCTAGATGGTTGGAGGGGCAACATCACCTTGACATTCTTTTACACTACATCATTATTAATTTTCAGAGCACAATTTCTTACACTTCCAATTTTGTACTAAAAGACTGAAGCACTGCTGCTTAGCTCATGCGTGGGCCAGGTCCCACAGCAAGAGCACAGGGTATAAGCCTCAAACAACCCCTGCTGCTTGGGTTTGCACAACAAGACAAGCCACAGCAAGCTGGGCACCTGTGGATGCCATGGGAAAATGGTGCCTGTGGGTGCCCCGCATGACGCATCAGCCCCCACAGGTATATTAAGCTACAGTGGGCTGTCATGTTGTGCGAACCAGGTCAATGAGACCCTATACTCCTTGGTTTTACAAGCTAATTTGCTTTTGCAGTAGCTCACAGGATTATGGCTACAAATATGGAAAGTTGAGCAGAAAAAAGCGGTTTGAGTTGAAGAGACTAATCTTGTATCTCTCTCACACACACACACACACACACACACACTAACTAAGCAAGTGAACAATCATATTTCTCTGGAACAACTTCTCTTCATTGTTTTAATGTTAACCGAATGTATTAGTACATTAGAATTCATCTGTTTAACTATATGTACTATAATACAGCCTTCCCTAACCTGGCACCTACCAGATCGGTTGGGAGTACAGCTCCCATTATCCCCAGCCAGCAAGGCTTGTGCTGGTGGGGAATGTTGGGAGCTGCTGTTGTTGTTCAGTCATTAAGTTGTGTCTGACTCTTCGTGACCCCATGGACCATAGCACGCCAGGCCTTCCTGTCCTCCGCTTTTTCCCGGAGTGTGCTCAAATTCATATTCATTGCATCAGTGATGCTAGCTAGCCATCTCATCCTCTGCCGTCCCCTTCTCCTTTTGCCTTCTATCTTTCCCAGCATCAGGGTCTTTTCCAGGGAGGTTTCTCTTCGCATTAGGGGGCCAAAATATTTGAGCTTCAGCTACGGTATCTGTCCTTCCAATGAGCACTCAGGGTTGATTTCCTTTAGGATGGACTGATTTGACCTCCTTGCAGCACCACAGTTCGAAAGCATCAATTCTTCGGCGCTCAGCCTTCCTTACAGTTCAGCTCTCACAGCCATACGTTGCTACTGGGAAAACCATAGCTTTGATTATACGAATCTTTGTCGGCAAGGTGATGTCTCTGCTTCTTACTATGCTGTCTAGGTTTCCATAGCTTTCCTCCAAAGGAGCAAGCATCTTTTAATTTCATGGCTACGGTCACCATCTGCAGTGATCTTGGAGCCTAAGAAAATAAAATCTGTCACTGCTTCCATTTCTTCCCCTTCTATATGCCAGGAAGTGATGGGGCCAAGTGCCATGATCTTAGTTTTGTTAATGTTGAGTTTCAAACCAGCTTTTGCACTCTCCACTTTCACCCTCAACAAGAGGCTCTTTAGATCCTCTTCCCTTTCTGCCATTAGGGTGGTATCATCTGCGTATCTGAGGTTGTTGATAATTCTCCCAGCGATCTTAATTCCGATCTGTGATTCATCCAACCCGGCGTTTCTCATGATGTACTCTGCATATAAATAAGCAGGGCGACAATATGCAGCCTTATCGTACTCCTTTCCCAATTTTGAACCAATCGGTTGTTCCATGTCCGATTCATACTGTTGCTTCTTGTCCCTCGTACAGGTTTCTCAGGAGACAGGTAAGGTGGTCTGGTACTCCCATCTCTTGAAGAATTTGCCACAGTTTGTTGTGATCCACACAATCAAAGGCATTAGCGTAGTCAATGAAGCAGAAATAGACGTTTTTCTGGAATTCTCTTGCTTTCTCCATGATCCAGCGAATGTTGGCGATTTGATCTCTGCCTCTTCGAAACCCAGCTTGTACTTCCGGTAGTTCTCGGTTCACATGCTGCTGAAGCATAGCTTGTAGGATTTTGAGCATAACCTTACTGGCATGTGAAATGAGCGCAATTGTACGGTAGTTTGAACACTCTTTGGCATTGCCCTTCTTTGGAATTGGAATGTAAACTGACCTTTCCCAGTCTTGTGGCCACTGTTGAGTGTTCCAAATTTGTTGGCATATTGAGTGAAGCACTTTAACAGCATCATCTTTTAGGATTTTCAATAGTTCAGCTGGAATACTGTCATCTCTGCTAGCTTTGTTGTTAGTAATGCTTCCTAGGGCCCACATGAGCCGGACATCCTCGAGAGTGAAGTCAAGTTCAGAGACTGCACTATCATGGTTATCAGGGACATTCAGATCTTTCCTGTATAGTTCTTCTGTGTATTCTTGCCACCTCTTCTTAATCTCATCTGCTTCTGTGAGGTCCCTGCCTTCTTTGTCCTTTATCATGCCCGTCTTTGCACAAAACGTTCCCTTGATATCTCCGATTTTCTTGAAAAGATCTTTAGTCTTTCCCATTCTATTGTTTTCCTCGATTTCTTTGCATTGTTCATTTAGGAAGGCCTTCTTGTCTCTCCTTGCTATTCTCTGGAACTCTGCGTTCAGTTGGATATATCTTCCCCTTTCTCCCTTGCTTTTTGCTTCCCTTCTTTCCTCAGCTACTTGTAAACCCTCATCAGACAGCCACTTTGCTTTCTTGCATTTCTTTTTCTTTGGGATGGATTGAGTTGCTGCCTCCTGAACAATGTTACGGACCTCCGTCCATAGTTCCTCAGGCACTCTGTCTATCAGGTCTAATCCCTGAAATCTATTCCTCACCTCCACTGTATATTCATAAGGGATATGATTGAGGTCATACCTGAATGGTTTAGTGGTTTTCCCTACGTTCTTCAATTTCAGCCGAATTTTTGCAATAAGAAGCTCATGATCTGAGCCACAGTCAGCTCTAGGTCTTGTTTTTACTGACTGTATAGAGCTTCTCCATCTTTGGCTGCAAAGGACATAATCAATCTGATTTCGATATTGACCATCTGGTGATGTCCATGTGTAGAGTCACCTCTTGTGCTGTTGGAAAAGAGTGTTTGCTATGATCAGCGAGTTCTCTTGGCAAAACTCTATTAGCCTTTGTCCTGCTTCATTCTGTACACCAAGGCCATGCTTGCCTGTTATCCTGGTGATTTCTTGACTTCCTACTTTAGCATTCCAATCCCCTATGATGAAGAGGACATCTTTTTTTGGTGTTAGTTCTAGAAGGTGTTGTAGGTCTTCATAGAACCGACCAACCTCAGCTTCTTTGGCCTCAGTGGTTGGGGCATAGACTTGAATTACTGTGACGTTGAATGGTTTGCCTTGGATTCGTACTGAGATCATTCTGTTGTTTTTGAAATTGTACCCCAGTACTGCTTTTCCCACCCTTTTATTGACTATGAGTGCTACGCCATTTCTTCTAAGGGATTCTTGCCCACAATAGTAGATATGATGGTCACCTGAATTAAATTCACTCATGCTTGTCCATTTAAGTTCGCTGATTCCCAAGATGTCGATGTTCAGTCTTGCCATCTCATGTTTGACCACCTCCAGCTTACCTTGATTCATTGACCTTACATTCCAGGTTCCTAAACAATATTGTTCTTTACAACATCGGATTTTCTTTTCACCACCAGATCCATCCACAACTGAGTGTCCTTTCGGCTTTGGCCCAGCCGCTTCACTCTTTCTGGCACTACTTGGAAATTTGGAGGTACTAGGCTGGTGAAAACTGCCATAGGAGTTGGGGGTTTGGGAAATCCAAAAACAAAACAGAAATCCACACACCTCTTAATCTAGCATGGCAAACTGTCCCTCATGTCTACCCTCCTCTTCATCTGTAATGCAAACGGGTCAAGGACCAAAATGTACATACTGCATCGCCTGTTGTTCTGGTCAATCCTACAATTACTGTGGATATTACATATTTTATATATATATATATATATATATATATATATATATATATATATTTCTATTTGTGTGTGCGCGTGCATGCGTGAGCACCCCCTCCCCCCACACACCACAGAAATGTAGTGCCACAAAATATAATTATGCATGAAATGCAAGAACAGAACTTGCACTCTCACAGAGGTAGATCTGCGACAATGCTTTCCTGTGCTGGCCTCAATCTTTATCGAATACCCTACCATGGGAGGTGCACATGGCTCGCTAAGTTTTTAAATGGGCCTTAAAGACCCGGATATACAAGTCTGTTTTTAAATGAATGGATGTCAGTAGTCATTTTATTAATTGATTTGATGTTACTGTTGTTTTAGATGTTTTACATGGCTGTTCTAGTTAATTATATTTTACATTTTATCTTGTGAATTGCCTTGAGCTTTTCCTTGAAAGGTGGAATAAAAACATTTAAAATAAACAAACAAGCCAACATTCATACAAAAGAGGCAGGCGTATATTAAATTAAATACATCAATCTGGGTCTTTTGGGAATTCTGCAACTCACCATAGTGGTGTATGACCTTAGACCAGTCACTTTCTCTCAACCTAACCTACCTCGCAGGGTTGGAGGCGGGGGAGTACACCACTCTGAGCCTTGTATGGTACTCTGAGCTCCTGAGAGGAATGGAAGGAATACAAACCTAAACTTTTAATAAATTAAATGTCCATAAAATCAGCACATCATAATTCAATTACTGTATTCCAAATCTTTTTCTAAATTCCATTCAGCAAAGGAAAAAAAATACTGTATTGGAATAACCAAGTCTATAATCTCAGGGGCTATGTGTTCAGAGAGCAGAATGGGTTGCTTGACCGAAAATGGTTAACTTGAGTTGGCCAGATTTTTCCTGCAAATTCATTTCTAAGTTCTGTAAGCTAGTTAGCATGTACCCTTTGTGCATGTACTATGGGTTCTCTGGATTGAGACCTATATTGTTCAGAGACACTAATAATAAGGTATGCTGCAAGCCTAATAGAAAGCCATTCTTATTGATTACAGAAATTCATCTACTGCCAAACACACACAAACCAAAACTATGTTAACCAGTATGCAGTTCATTCTGTGTGTGTGTGTGTGTGTGTGTGTTGTGTACACCCTTTTATGATGTGATGCCATCTAAAGACACACTGACCTTCAAATCACTGTTGAACTGAAATCAGGTCATTCCAGCCCAGAGATCTACCAAAGCACACATTTATGTAGGTGAAGTCATTAAGGAAGAAAAATATATTCTCCACCACACCCTCACTTGTGCAACAGTATAACTTACAAGTTACATTTATGTGAATTCCCTGTGATTATGAAAATGAACTGTCTGTAAGATTTATCCAAAGAAGGTCAAAATGCTATTCTTCCCTCAAATAGCAATAAATTTGTGAACAGTGTTAAAAAGGGGGTTTTATTCTCCAGCCTGAGCAGCAAGTTTCCCAACTTTAAGTGACGCCCTCACCTTTGAGGCCTTCATTCTGCCCTTCATACCAGCTTTGTTTGCTGTAGAACTGAAAGGATGAAGCTTTCTATGCTAGTAGGTCTGCAGAAGGAAGAATTTGCATATTCAAAGGGGGAACTTCCTACAGTGAAAACAACACTGAGAAAATTATTCTTTCCTTCAGTCCCCTACAAGCTTAAATATTCTGGAATTCTGCCATTTCTGCTTACACTTAAAATGCAGCATTTTGGGTCTCAGAATATACAGTTCTTCTCCCAACAACTAACTATCAGTCTATTTATTTCATTTCTATACTGCCCAATAGCCAAAGCTTTCTGGGCAGTTCACAAAATTTACTACATGCATTGGGGTTGCCACTGCTACACAGAATGCTTTTGCACAGGTGTTATAAGCACCTACCATGATATCACTGGGTCAGAACTTTTCCCATTCACGTTCTAGCTTTGTAAACTATTCCATTCTCAGCCTATATTTATCACAGAGGCTGAGCGTGTGCCTCCCCACGCCTGTTCCACTGTAGCAAGGGAGAACCCATCAAGTCCCTCAACACAATAGCAAGGCTATCACCCTTCTCTCTGCAGTAGTGCCCGAACATTTTGTTAAAGTATGGAAAGCTGCTTGGGTGCTAATCACAGGGCAGAAAGTTCCACAGACTTCTTACTGGTAGTAGTGTCATAAAGGTAACTAAAGATTATTAAAGCCACTATACTAAGGAATGACTGATAGTATACTGAGTCCATGTTTTGTTTTTGTTTTCTAGGTTGGGGTGGAGAATAGAAATAAGACATTCTGCTTGACCACTCCTATCTGAAGGTTTGATTTCTGTTGAAACATTTCAGAGCATTTGAACTCACTGAGCAGACCTTAAGTCTACTAAGAACATTCTACTGAATATTTAATAACTAGTTACTTACAAATGTCACTAGAAAATCATCTCATTTAAAGAAAATGGTTTTTGACTTAGAAGAAAAAGAAAAAAAGTATTATTCTCACCACCCAAATTGGATAAAACAGAACATTGGTTGAGAAATAAGTAATTCATTAGATAGTCACTTTCATTATCACTTGTGTATTTTACCTGTGAAGTTTTAGGGCCAATTTCAGCCCCTCTGCATGTATCTGACTTCAGCATTTTCCAAAAATAAAAGTAGTAGCCAAAATTAATTAAAGTGACTAGGAAAAAGTAATTTTACCTGTAAATTGTTTTCTGTGACTCTGTTCCACCAAACCATATTGAAGGGTACTCCTGTTTTACACCTGTCAGCCAAGCAGCCAATAGTGTTCTTTGATTTTCGTGCCTTTGATCCCACCGGAACTATCCTCTCCTCCAGCATCCCCAGTCGATACTTCCTTGGCTATGGAAAAGAAGGAAAAAAACCAGGGCACTCCCAACATCCCTTAGTCTGAAACTCAAACTAAAACTAGATAAGAACATATCTTTGGTTTGAATGGTGGAATAGGAAACAATTTGCAAGTAAAATTTCTGAGTCTGTTCACTTAAATCCTGAGCTGGCATGCTTCAGAAAAATAAGTTCACAGGGGGCCAACAAGCACAAACAGCATACCTTACAGAGCAATCCTATGCATATCTACTCAGAGGTAAGCCCCACTGAGTTGAATGAGACTTACTCCCAGGTGTACAGAGGATTACAACATAAGTCAACCTTTACAGGCTGACTGTATCATTTGTGGCATTTCATTAAAAGAAGGAACAGCCCTATCACTTTGTAGTTTTGTTCCAAATATATATTTGAAATATGCATTACCAGCCAATGTTAATGCTTTCCTATCACATACCTTCAAGCAGGATATTGAACTCTGAAAACTTTTCAGATTATGAACAGATTACTAGAAGTCAACAACAACTGAACTTGGAAACAAGTATTCAAAACAAAAATCTTGAAGTTCTGGCATTAAAGTTTCAGAGATTTTGAAACCCATGGGCGAGCTTTCAATGAAAGGGTACAAAATTGTTGCTGTCTGTATATTTAAATTTAACTTAACAACTTTGTTCTGAAAGAATAAAAGTTATTCCCAAAGTAAATCAAGTGACACCTTATTGCAACAGTTTGTACTGGTCTACAAAAGATAATTAAATGCTTGACATTTGTAATTAAAATGTAAAGATGTACATTTAACATGAAGAGATGCTTGTGAAATTAAGACATTATTTTGCCTATAAAAGTAATTCCACGAACAGTACACAATAAATCAGAATTCTCACAATATACTTTAAAAAACGATTAGGGGATTATTTTTAATGTGAGTTTTTCCTTTTTGACATTTCAGTACTCATCAGGGTCCTGAGGCATACAAACATGTCTTTACAAAATTGTAAACAGGGAAACCTACCAAAAAGAAACATGCCAGAAATGTAAATGAAGCCTACTTTCTCTAGTACCAAATTCAGATTCTTGTGGTAGATAAAATGAAACTAAGTGCAAGTTCCTTGGCTAGTAACACTAAGCTGCAAATTCCAGACAACAGCATGGTGGCCACTTAAGATGCAACCATGAGAAAAGGGCTGGTTCTGAAATGGCCCATCACACTGATCTAGCTATATTTACCACACTACTGCAAACTTAATTTTGGCTCTTTGCAGCAATGTGACAAATCCAAAAAAGAAGTTGCCAAATCCAACAACATGGCTTGATTTACATGAATGATTTTACAGAATCAAAGGATTGGATCCAGATATAGGCACATGCAACTGGGCTGACAGAAGCAAACTTCCATGCCCCCTCCATACCCCTGAAAATGCTACACAGAGGATCAGGGGACCCTGTTGAATGGGGTGAGCTGTGCTATGGAAGGGGATCCCCCAAAATCAGGCAGTCCTGTGCAGAGTCCTTCCTTCAACAGAAGACAGGTCCTGGATCCAACCCAAAAGAACTAGCATGACAAAAATGAATCATGCACACAAAGAAATAAACGTTCTCTAACTTAAATACCATGCAGGTGCTCCAAGATAACACTAGAAATAAGGTTAGAGACAAAGGTGGCAGTAAAATGCAACTGATAAAGAGGCATTCAGATGCTCCCAATGTAGTCAAAAGTTAATAAATGAAAGAGAGCTCGGTGTTTTATTAATGTTTTGGAAAAGACGTTCAAGCGCACGCCTTTTATACCAAAGACACTAGCACAAGCTCATGTACTGCCACCCAGCAATAATTCTGCACAAGCAACTGTGAACTGAAGGCAACGATTTGTATTCACAAGCTGGATCCTTGCTGACAGTAAAGGTGACTCTGCCGAGTTTCCCAACAGTATAAAATTGTGAACCCCAAGGTGTATATAATAAGCAACCACTTATTGACCTAGAAATTCATGGCACTAGAGAAGTTTCCTGCCCATCAAACAAGAATTTGATGAACTACAGTAGAGGTCAGCAATGGTGTCAAGTATGGCCCTGAGGTTCAATGCCTGCTCCCATAAGCAGCAACAGAGGACGCTGGCAGGCAGGTTTAGGAAGGTGAGGAGTTGACTGCCCATCCCTCACTCACTTCTTTAAGTGACTCTTCAAGGGAGCTGGTTGGTTTAGAATTTACCCCTTGCTTCTGTGACATATACTCTGCTGTAATCAAAACACCCATGTATAAAGATTGTGAAGACTGGAATTTGGGAACCTAAGGCTGAAATTCTATACTCACTTACCTGAGAATAAACTCTACTGAACTCAGTGGACCATCATGTCATCACATCACATCAGCAAATCGTGAGTTAATGAACTCAAGATTTGCCAAGATGCATGCAAACCACTTCCAGTTTGCATAAAGACCCTACAAACACCCCATTCGTAAGTTGTTAGTGTGATATCCAAACCTGGACACTTTGGGCTGTTTATGGGTTAAACAACCCAGAGTTAGCCTAACAACAAACTGTAGGCTAACTCTACGTTAAGCTCTGAACAACCCAGAGTGTCTGGGTTTGGACATCACACTAACAACGTACGAATGGGGCATAGGTTCTTTATGCAAACTGTAAATGGCTCAACACACAGTGTGTGTCCCAGCAAACTGTGGGTTAATTATCCCAAGATTTGCCACTGTGACATGTGAACCAGGTTATTTGTGACTTACTTCTGAGTAGGCATGTACAGCCTTAAACTGTAAATTCTCAACTTTCTATGCAGAATGGCTACTGATGCCTTATGCCTCTTACACCTTCTACATATTTTTTCCTGTGGTATCAGGGATATTATTCCTCTAATTTCATTTTTTCTATGAAGCATTTGACATCACTGGTTCTTTAATATACCAAGTGGAAAATTTAACCCTAATGTCGCTTACAATGACTCAAGATTAAAATGAAGAGGAGTTTGGACAGCAGTAAACAATCAGACAAGCCTATCTTAACAGCAGCATATATCTAAGAAAGTACAGTACTAGCAGCAAATGACATTCTTCCTTTCTCATTTTAAATACACAAGAACTACTAGGCGATGTAAGATATTAAAAATGGACCAGTTTACTGGAGAAATTAAGATTTTGCTGCAATGTTTCAATCAGGGACCCCAACATGGTGCCTGTGGGCACCCAAAAAGATTATGTATGCATGCATGTATTTATGTAATTATTATTTTCCATTTTTAATATATACATATATTGTATGAAATGCACACGACTTTCTAGCAATTATACATCAGTTGCAACAAAAGTGGACCAAATATCCAAATAAGTATCGGTTTGAAGGTGACATCTATATGCCACCCTTTCAAATACTGAAAGTATTGCACAGTCCTCATTATAGGAGGTGACTGTTTATCCTTCCAGTGTTGTAATATTTGTCTTTTAGCTGTCAAAAGGGTGCAGAGAATCCATTTACGCAGATTATTTGTTAACTTCCATGAAGCAAGTAAATCAGTGAATATTAAAGACTGTTCCAATACAAGCTTTTTCTGTGTAATAACTTCCCCGGAAAAAGAAGCAACTACTGGACATTCGCAAAATGTAGATTTAAAAGAAGCATTGGCTGTATTGCACTGCCAGCAATTAGCTGAATTAGACAATATCTTATTAAAGAGAAATTGCGATGTCCAATAGACACAAAGCAAAAGTTTTTGCTGAATAAGGCAATTCCAAGTTCCATAGACGCAAAAGATAGATACCAAGGTTGCAACCCACTGATTAGGCATTTGTGGTGGTGCCCAAAGCAGTATCTCAAATTCCCAAATGCACCCATGGGTCCAAAAAGGTTGGGAACCCCTGGTTTAAATTATCAACTTCTCAGCTACTAGCACTCATGGCATCCCCAGAGCCTAAGATGGGAACATGTTTACCCATGAACAGGACCACTGCTGGAGATAAATGCACTTTAGACTTACAAGGGTCCATGTAAAGGTGTGCCCTTAACCAAGGCAAACTTCAGCTTCAAGGGCCCAAAATATTTGCAATAAATATAAATATCTTGGGCCCTTTTTGTATGACCCATATACTTCTCTGAGATTCTTCCTAAGATGGGGTTGGGGACAGATCTCAGGCTCATGCACCCTCTTCCCTGCTCTCCTCATTAAAAACAGAGATGAATGCCCAAACTGAGATATGTCACAGTTGTTTACATCAAGATCTACTTGTCTGGATATTCACTTCTCCCCAGACAGAAAAGGGTAGGGGAGAAAGTGTGTGAGCCTAAGGCCTATGCCCAATTTCTTCTTGGGAAACATTCCCCTTCTTTTAGTATCCGTATATGTACCATCTAAACAGGTCTGAACACAGTCCTACATATGTCTCTTTCATGATTCTTACATAGCCCTGCAGTGGATATTGTGCTTCAAGTGTAGCAATCATCAATGCAAACACAAAATTTCTAGCACTTAATAGTTTGAAGACAAAACTTGTGATAAAGACTAAGATGTGGGTGCACGAAGTTTCCAGTTCTCAAGAGGGCATAAGATGGGGGGAAAGCAAAACATTCCCTTCTTTGCATTTTGCACATCAGAATGATGCATTGTTCTAGTTAACAGAAATCAGGAAATGAGAATTAGTAAGCGTTAATCTACCCCTTTTACATACACCATATTTCATTAATCCAGAACTGCAAAAGACATTAAAGTTACAAAAAAATACAATCTGAGAAATGGCATGCTAAAGTTTCCTACAGAAAATATATACAGAATATATTTTGCAGTCTTGGATGTAAGAATTAGTGAAATATGTTATATGAAGAGCTCATAAGCCATTCTCACATCACATACACTACATTTTAGAACAGAGGTGGGCAACCAGTGGTCCTCTAAAATTTTGGCCTAAAAATCCAATCATTCCTCACTACTGACTATGCTGGCTAGGACTAATAGGAGTTGCAGGCCAAAACATTTGAAGGACCACTGTTTTAGAGAGTAGCATTAGGAGCAACATGTGCACTTATGCCACTACATTAACTTTAAGTTCAGTGTTTCATAGCCAAAACATCATTCCAACTGGGCTAAATGGGCTTAAAACTAGCAGTCCACTAAAGTGCATTTAACGGAGACAGCTGATGACTAAAAGCTACAAGGCCATCAAAGAACAAAACAAAAGAGAACACTACCGAGAGCATAAGATTTGGAATGTGTCTTTATTTTTATTTCCTTTAAGTATTTAAATGAAGTCAAAAGAGGAATGGTAACCCAAGTATAAAATCTTATCCAACTTGTTTGAAATATATATATATTTTTTAAAACCCACTGAAGTCACAGCTACATATGTGACAATGCATATGAAGTATATTAAGTGCAAGTTCATTTACAAGGTACATACAAAATATTTTTTTCCTCCAGTAAAACAGCTGAACAGTTCACATAGTTGCATCTACATTTGTCAAACAAAACTTCAGGTTTAAACAGCATGATAAAATTGTTCAGCCAGTTCCAAAATGTGGTCATATCTGGACATGATCAGGCAACTGGAAGGATGCCTGCATGTTTTGGAAGACAAAGACAGGAAGTCACACTTTTCTAGATAGCCTGAGCTAAAGTATGTTCCCAACTAGTTTTAGGCAGATCTTGATTGGATTTTAGATTCCTGACCATGGAGGCAGTTAAGGAACAACTCAGATCCCTTGAAGGAATCTGCCTTAAAGGCAAGGTTGGTCAGAAATCTGCCTGAAGTATCCTTCCTCAGGGCAGGAGCTCAGCAGTGTGTCCTTTTTAAGGCTCAAACTAAATACTAGTTTTAAAGCCAATAGCAGCTATATGACTTCAGACTGCAGGTAGGGGTTCACGTGACTGAACACTCCTCTGGAGAACTAACACTCCTACATATAGAAGGCAGCATGTCAAAGAGAGATAGAAAACTTGATGTTGGAGAGAAGAGTTTTATATATAGGGCATTTGTTTTGTGCCGAGGACGTTTCAGTTATGTGAGCCCCACATGTGATCTGAAATGGTATAAGATAAGACTGTAAACCTTATCTCCTGTTCGTGAGAATTACACCTATACTACAACTCCTCACACCTTTAGTACAAATGCTGTGTCAAGTTCTGTCCAGGGATGGATGTCAACTCTATTGCAGTAACAAAGGGATCAGGAACTTTTGCATTACCAATAATGGTGGAAGTATCACCTCATCAAGTGATACTTTTTCAGATAAAGGCTTTGTTTCTCAAAATTCTGCATGAGATGCCAGATTCTGTTAGTTGCCATTTTTATGGCACAGCAGTACTCTTGAGCCCTTTCTCAGTGCTCAACAGGACAAAGCTTTTCTCTCCGATCAGCTGCTGATAAGAGATAAGAGCTTTTCCTTGCTGGGGAGTGAGGGCAGAGCCTAGGGAGGAAGCTGCTGAGTGATTCAGTCCTGCTTACTTCTGACTACCCTTAGAACTGATAAGAAACATGTTTTGGTCTACCCACTCTGCCTTTCACCATGCCCACAGATGGAATGCAGCCCCTGAGACCTTTCCTAGACTGGAAAAGTCCAAGGCCCACACTTCTCAAAAGGAATGCTATTATTAAAAAAATACATGCCCATGTATAGCTATTTAGCAGCTCTTGATTAGCCAATTTAGCAGCAATCTTGATTGCTGGAGAAGACTTTTACGAGTCCCCTGGACTGCAAGGAGGTCAAATCAGTCCATCCTAAAGGAAATCAACCCTGAGTGCTCATTGGAAGGACAGATACTGAAGCTCAAATATTTTGGCCACCTAATGCGAAGAGAAAACTCTCTGGAAAAGACCCTGATGCTGGGAAAGACTGAAGGCAAAAGGAGAAGGGGACGGCAGAGGATGAGATGGCTAGATAGCATCACCGATGCAAAGAATATGAACTTGAGCACACTCCGGGAGAGAGCGCAGGACAGGAAGGCCTGGCGTGCTATGGCCATGGGGTCACGAAGAGTCGGACACGACTGAACGACTGAACAACGATTAGCCAAGACTTTAAGAGTAACATTAACCAAGTATTAAACATTCTTGAAGATCTGTTGAAGATACGAGAGCCAGTATGGTATAACGGTTAGTGTGCTGGACTGGGGCTCAGGAGACCTGGGTGCCAGTCCCCATTCAAGCACGAAGCTCACTGGGTGACTTTGGGCCAGTCACTGACTCTTAGCCTAACCTACCTCACAGGGCTGTTGTGAGGATAAAATGGAGAGGAGGAGGATCCTGCATGCCACCTTGAGCTCCTCGGAAGAAAGGCAGGATATAAATGCAACAAATAAATAAATATAGCTGTGAAATCATTTGCTTGGAGTTAACTAAACGATATATGCTCTGTATACTGAAGACTTTAACACTTGGAACTCTTCAAAATGTAGGGAAGATAAAATTCTTCTGAATGTCAAATGTAAAGATGAAAAAGCCATTTCAAGGATTAAGATAATCAGCTAAATGACAAAAGAACTAAAGCACAGTCATCTGCAATCCACTGATTTAGCAGCTGTGATTGTAAATTACATACCAGGAAATTGAACCTACTTTCTCATGAACAGTAAATATTTAAAAGGAGTCTGGAGTACAAGGCTGCCATTCAGAGGGCACCCTGTAGCACAACTGGGCAAGACATTTTGAAGAATGTGAACAAGGTTGATCATGGTGATCCCAGTGAAGAACAGCCAACCCAGAATCTTCAAATCCACCTGAAGGAGAAGTTTTGGGTCCATACTTCTGTATGGACAAGACAACAATGAACTCTTCTTTGGTCTATTACATTGTGTATGGACTATGAGCTGGATCCAGACTTGTGCTTAGCAGAATGTAGATGGCACTGGAGGAAAGGGCCAGTCCAGAAACTTTTACCAACTCTTCCTTCCTGCTGCAACCCCCGGATCTCTGAAAAGTTGCTCCAGGGAGTGGGCTACCCTCTAGAACAGAGGGAGGTGATGCTGGGACAGAAGAGGGAATTCATGAAATTGCCACTGCACCCCACTTTCTCCAGAGGAAGCCTTCCTCAGCAATGCAACTGTCTTGGAGAAAGTAAGCTGCTGCCTGTACTTTTAGAGATGGTGCAGTGAAGCAGCCTAGTGTCTGGGTAATGTTCCCTGCATTCCAGGGTACATGAACTTAACTCAGACTACTCAGAATTACTTAGGTGTACATCCTGTTCTAGTGCACTCCCACTGAAACAGCAGGTATATAGCCCTAAGGATACTCCTTAAGAAAAGGTGGAAGACAACAGAAGAAGCCAATGTGGCTTCACAAAAAGCTTAGGGATGACCTGAAAACAAAAAAGGGCACATATAGGAAATGGAAAGAAGGCCAAGTAACAAAGGAAGAGTACAGGCAGATAGCAAAGAATTGCAGGGATGGCGTCAGGAAGGCTAAAGCTGAGAATGAGATGAGGTTAGCAAGGGATGTTAAAAACAACAAAAAGGCTTTCTTCAGCTACGTGCATAGTAAAAGGCAGAGGAAAGAAATGGTTGTTCAGCTATTAAATAAGGATGGCAAAACAATAACAGATGACAAAGAAAAGGCAGAGGTGCTCAATTCCTACTTTGGCTCAGTCTTCTCCCAAAAGAAGGTCTATGACCCCCCTGGCAAAGGCGAAGTACAGGCTGAAGGGGCAGGATTGCAGCTTGAGATCGACAGGCATATGGTCAAGGAACACCTCATTACTTTGAATGAGTTCAAATCTCCAGGGCCAGATGAACTGCATCCTAGAGTCATAAAGGAACTGGCAGAAGAACTCTCAGAACCGCTGTCTATTCTCTTTGAGAAATCATGGAGGACAGGGGAAGTGCCAGATGACTGGAGGAGGGCTAACGTTGTCCCTATCTTCAAAAAGGGTAAAAAGGAGGAACCTGGGAACTACAGACCAGTCAGTCTGACATCAATCCCTGGGAAAATTCTGGAGCAGATCATAAAGCAATCCATCTGGAAGCACCTTGACAACAATGCCGTTATTACTCGAAGCCAACATGGATTTGTCAAAAACAAGTCCTGCCAGACAAATCTGATCTCATTTTTTGATCAAGTAACCTCCCTTGTAGACCGTGGGAATGCTGTAGACATCATATACCTCGACTTCAGCAAAGCTTTCGACGAAGTGCCCCATGATATCCTGATGAGCAAACTAGCTCAAAGTGGGCTAGATGAAACAACGATCCGGTGGATCCACAGTTGGCTACAGAATCGGACTCAAAGAGTGCTTATCAATGGGACCTTCTCAAACTGGGGAGAGGTAACGAGTGGGGTACCGCAGGGCTCAGTCCTGGGCCCAGTGCTCTTCAACATTTTTATGAATGACTTGGAGGAGGAGGTGCAGGGAATGCTGATCAAATTTGCAGATGACACAAAATTGGGAGGGATAGCTAATACTTTGGAAGACAAACAAAATTCAAAGTGATCTGGATAGACTGGAGCGCTGGGCAGAAAACAACAGAATGACATTTAATAGGGACAAATGCCAAGTTCTGCACCTAGGAAAAAGAAACCAAATGCACAGTTACAAGATGGGGGATACGTGGCTCAACCACACTACAAGCGAGAAGGATCTTGGAATTGTTGTCAATCACAAGCTGAATATGAGCCAACAATGTGATGTGGCTGCAAAAAAGGCCAATGCTCTTTTGGGCTGCATTCATAGAAGCATCGCTTCCAAATCCAGGGAAGTACTAGTTCCACTCTACTCAGCACTGGTTAGGCCTCATCTGGAGTACTGTGTCCAGTTCTGGGCACCACACTTTAAGAAGGATGCAGACAAACTGGAGAGGGTTCAAAGGAGGGCAACAAAGATGATCAGGGGACTGGAAAGAAAGCCCTATGAAGAGAGACTGAAAGAACTGGGCATGTTTAGCCTTGAGAAGAGAAGACTGAGGGGAGATATGATAGCACTCTTCAAGTACTTGAAAGGTTGTCACAGAGAAGAAGGCCAGGATCTCTTCTTGATCATCCCAGAGTGCAGGACACGGAATAATGGGCTCAAGTTACAGGAAGCCAGATTCCGGCTGAACATCAGGAAAAACTTCCTGACTGTAAGAGCAATACGACAATGGAACCAATTACCTAGGGAGGTGGTGGGCTCTCCCACACTGGAGGCCTTTAAGATGAGGCTGGACAGCCATTTGTCAGGGATGCTCTGACTTGGATTCCTGCATTGAGCAGGGGGTTGGACTCGATGGCCTTGTGGACCCCTTCCAGCCCTACTATTCTATGATTCTATGATCCTGGATCTAGCACTGTCACTTGAGGCATAGTGATATGGAGTGCCTTTAACCAGATTTGCCTGACTTGCCAGCTGCAACTATTCCTGGACAGGGCAAGTCAGGCTACAATGATCTATGCTCTGGCAACCTCTCAAATAGATTACTTCAATACATTGTACGTGAGGCTGCACATGAAGACAACTAAGAAGCTTCAAATACTGCAGAATGTGGCTACCAGAATTTTAACTCATATAGCCAGATGGGATCATATTATGCCAATTCTTAGGGCTCCTTCACACTGAGCTTTTATCCTGTGATTTGACGTTGCTCCTTCACGGAAGTTTACAGGCTCTTTACAAGACACCGTGACCCTCCAGGGCGTCTCTTGCACGAAATGTCCTTTGTTCCGTTTTTAAATAGATTGCAGATAATGAGCTATCAAATTACCCTGTTATGTTCTGCTTCAATTTCCTCTGTGAAAAGAGTTAAAGTGGCAAGAAGAGGAACAAGAGCAATGAAAGATAATGGAAGATTCAGATATGGGGAGAAGGAGGGGGAGGGGGAGGGGGGAAAGGAAGCATGTGTAAAGGGAGTCAGTTGTGATCCTGCATTTAAAACGGAAGCAGAAAGCCCTGTTGTAAATACAGGATTTTAGGCTGGTGTAGAGATGCCCTTAGAGTTACACTGGCTGCCTATTTGCTTCCAACCCCAATTTAAGGTGCTGGTGCTTAACTTTAAAGGTGTAGACAGCTTGAGACCCAAATACCTAAAGGACTGTCAGTCTCTATATGAACCTGCCTGTGTCTTAAAATCTCTGGACAAGGCTCTGCTCTGGGTTCATTTGCTAGAGGAAGCTGATTGTGTCGGAACTAGGTAGAGAGCACAATGACATGCCATCTCTGGAATGCCATTCCCATTGCTGCTTGACTGGCGGTGGCAGAGCTAGCATCTTGGTGCCAAGTTAAAACGTCTTATTTCCCCAGGCATTTTAAAGCGCAAGGTAGTTTGAGCTTAGTCTGCTCTGCTCCATATACCTCCAATATAATGTGTTATGTTTTCTTGTATCATACTTGTGGTATATTTTGGTTCTTATTTTTTTTAAATATCACTCTGATATCTTAGGATGAAGGGCAGATTAAAATACTTTTCATACATAAATACATTTGAAAACAGGAGGAAGTAACTGACATTAAAAAGGAAAGCAGTATGCCAATCAACTCTTGATCATTTACTGTGCTATGGCAGCAAAACCTGGGCCAGCTCTATTTGCTGGAGCTGTTGCCACTTTATCCAGCTATGATTCCAATGTTCCAGAATAAGTTAAAATGTGAAAATAGTATTAGGACCCAGAGAGAAGAATTTGGTTCTGATGGGTTTGAAAATATGGGGTGACGAGGGTGGGGGTGGTTATGTTGTTTGCTAGTTATTGTTAGTCTACATTAGTAGAAACACACTCAGAACTAGCTTGTGCAGATATCTCACAGTAAACACAGTATAATAATAATGTATTGTTTTAAAATTTGTTGTAAACCACTTTGGGATTTTAACAATGGAAAGCAGGATATAAATATTCTAAAATAAATAAAATACAGCCAGCTGTTTTTTTAGCTGCACTACCTGGAATCGTATTGTATCTTTCATTTTTAACTGATGGAGCTACAGCTTAACAGACTGTGTCTCTAAATGTTTTTTTTTTTTAAAGATCACGGTTCTCAATATATAAATAGGCAAACTGCAAGATGTTGGTGCACATGCAAGTTCAGCATCAAAACATATTCTTAGCAAGCAGGATTTTGCCCTCTGCGACACCAGAAAGTTGAAGACATAGCAAGAGCACAACAACCTGCCTTTCAACTTCGTTTATTTTATTTTTGAGAATGTATACCCCACCTTACAATCAAATTATTCTCAAGGCTTTATTTGCTTACCTTCTAAGACACTGAAATCCTAGAAGAAACACTCTCTTTAACCTCCCAAGCAAAAGGTTCTCACAAGGAAAAGAAGGTAGTTTTTACAGAAAATCTCCACAGACCTTTAAAGGGATTTCAGGCCTTCCCAAGTGAAACAGTTCACCTTTGAAGTTACTTTACTCAGATCAAGAAAATGCTACTACAAAATTAACACAGTGTAAAGAACCAATAAAAACCAGACACCTACATTGGACTTGCACTGGACCTTGCCATCTGCATCATACAGAGGTTCACACCCTTATATTCTAGAGCAGTGGTCTCCAAACTTTATTGATCGTGCACCCCTATCAGTAAAAAAATTTTGAACACCCCCCCCAGTATATGTATATTTATAAATGATATACATGTGCTACTGTACTAATATATTATGTACATTATAAAACATACAAAGACAAAAATTAAGGAAGGATGAGATGAAGATTAAATAAACAGTATTTTTAAAATAATTTCTTTTATCTATTACAAAGAACCTTTTTGCTCTCACTAAGAAATTATTAATATTTTTAGTGAGAGCAACGTAACTGAGTATGCTTCATTATTTTTGAAAAGGTTTAACGCATTGTGATACGGCGATTTGAAGGTCTGGTTCTAAGTTCAGTTTATTTCAATACTTGGTTTTAATGGCTGTCATAGCTGAAAAAGATACCTCACAAAGATATGTAGATCCAAATGGAAGAAATGCATCTTTGGCTGTGATTACTAAATCATAATATTCATTTTTCAATCCCATCCACCAATTATGCAAAGTTTGTTGTTGTTGAAATTCAGCTAGAAATTTCCATCTTCCCTGATGTTAATCAGTTGTTCGTGCAAACTAATGGGAAGGTATCGCATTTTTATATTTTTTACAAATGGGTTCAAAACCCATTGAAACTATTTGTTTAGAAGATTTTTAAACAGGTTAGAAAATCCCGTTTTCAAGTTTCTTAAGTGTGCAGAGTTTTTATAGGTGACACACTTAAATCGTTTTTGGCAACAAAATCACATACCGATGGAAACATTGCCAAACATCCATTTTCAAAATGCTCTCTCCATAGCATGAGTTTCTTTTGGAAAGAAGTTACTTTCTCACTCATTGTTAAAATGTCACCTTTACCTTGAAGGGACAGACTAAGTGTGTTTATTTTTTCAAAAATATCTGCTAGGCAGCATACTACTGACAGCCACTTGTCATCACAGAAAAGGTCAGCAAATTTGGAACAAATTTGCTCTCCTTTGGCAGGATGGCAGCTGCTCCAGTGCCACAGCCGAGTAAGCAACTGCACCTTCCTCTGCTGTGCCTGGCAGAGACTGGCGCAGATGCCCTCAGTGACTATGGCTGAGGCAGGACAGGACTGGAGCCGAGAGAGAAATGCCATGGAGCTTCCCTCTTGGCTCTCGTCCCATCCTGCTGCCTCCGCTGTTGCCATCATTGCACACAATGGCAGCTCGTCGGAGCAGTGGGAGGCTGCTCAATTACTGGGCGGCTTGCGCACCCCAATGGATCGTCTTGCGCACCCCAATGGATCGTCTTGCGCACCCCCTGGGATACGCACCCCCCACTTTGGAGACCACTGTTCCAGTTCATGTATTTATTATTTATTCATTACATTTATAACCCACCTTTCTTCCACTGTGGAACCCAAGGTGGCTACATGTGGTTTCCAGGTGGTCTCCCCTCCAAGCACTGACCAGACCCAGACCTGCTTAGCTTCAGCAAGGTAGCTGCCTCATGCGCCTTCAGACTATGACCTGGGACCATTACGTAACATCAGCAAAGACAGGTATTGATATAATGTTGTGAGCATTCTTTTGATAAGATATCATTAAAAAGTGCCAAATAAAGTTTGTTATCCTATACCCAAATGTAGTAGTACTTGACATATATAATCTTTGGACATCAATAAAAGCACGCTATGTAATATTGACAGTTTAAACTCTGATGGCCAATTGCAGCAATTTTCACTGGCAAATGAAAATTAGCTAATCTAGAAAACTCTCCAAAGGAATATTCCCAAGAAGTTAAAAATAAATAAACTGACGAACTTGAAAGTAGCTGCTTTGATAAGTTGGAGGCATTTAAAGCTTTGAGCAGATAGCTTGAAAAACAGAAGAGAAACTACCCTGAGAAAATGATTATGGCTTTGAAACTATCTGCAGTGTCATAAAATAGTTTTCAGGTTAACCTGGATACAAGAACTCAATATATGGCTTACAGATTTTTTAAGCCTGTGGGCAATGCTGACTATTGCACAAAGTTTTCTCTCCAAGGTGAACTCAACACAAGTTATTTTAGAGGAAAGTTTCTGGACACCTATTTGAAGATTACCTCATAACCACAATCTGCAATACTACAGTTGGAAAGTCGTCTCTTGGATTTTTGAGAGGATGGGTGTGAAGTTGGCGAGAGATGATCTGGACAATTACAAGCAAGTGCATACATGCATTAAAATACATGCTCAGAAATAAATATATTTATGTTGCTGCACCTACTATTAATGCTATTCTTAAGCAATATCAGTGTCTGTATGAAATGAATTAAGAAAGTGGTTCTTCTGATATTTTGAAATAAAAACTTGGAAAATTTGGCAATACCTACTTTTCTCCTTTGAGATAAGCTGAGGGCAGCAAAGTCATTAAACAAGGATGAACCAGGTGAAGTAAGGGGATCTGCAAAAGAGGTTTCACGAAGAAACACACAGAGATGTACACTTCAATATATATATATATATATATATATATATATATATATATATATATATATTTCAATGCTTAAAATATGCTTACAAAGTAGAACCAGGATCCAGAAAGCTACTTTATGCATGCCTAAGGATATGTGCCTGCTCAATGTACTCCATACCCCTACCCCAGTTAACAGTTGACCCTTATCAAGCTGTTTGCGAAGCTTCCCTGGTTTCTTTGGATCTTGGGAGTACAAATGTACAATTTTTACATACCTATACCTTCACAGATGTCACATGAAACACCTTCCAACAGTGACTGTCTCAGTGATTTGTTTTTTTTAAACACACCTTAAGACTACTGAAAAGCTACTTTATGGAGGAAAACAGAACTAGAAAAAAATGAGGACTATGGTTTAGCATCTTAGTTGGATAGGGCCATCATGTTCTATCAATACCAGTGTAAAGTTCATAGCAGTTAAGACCCATTGAAATCAGAGGCTAACTTTTTTGGGGGATCACAGCCAAGGTTTTAAAATGAAGTTTCCTAACTTACAGTTTATTCTACATGACATTTTCTGCAGTCTTAAGTACTTTGATTGAATCGTATTAATTCACATCTTCCTTGTTTACTTATTCTTATGAATGCACTCCCATGTGGAAGTGAGTTACAAATGAAGAAAGTTTCTGGTACAGATGGTAACAAATCATTACCTTTTCTAACATGTAAATTCAGTTTAACTTACTATCACCACAAATACGCCTATTTAACTGCACATGTTTACCATGAACAGTTACATAAAAGGATTTCAGATAGAACTGGATACATCTATCATATGAGCACATATGTAGTTGATATAGTATTTAAAAGTTTAAGCCGATTATATGCGATGTCCCTTATGCACTTACATAGCTTTCCTCCTGAATTATCTAACTGAAATACGCAAGAGGATGGGGAAAACTGGGGGTCATAAAAACTAATGTGGTTTCCAAGTTTTAGACCAGAGCATGTTCCTGGTGGTTCCACATGGACCCATGGCCTAGCTGGAGTCCACCAGGAAAAGAGCCTTCAGTGTGGTGACCCCTTTCCTATGGAAGTCCCTGCCTTTAGAGGTCAGGCAGATGCCAATGTTGTATTCCTTCTGGTGCCTCCTGAAGACGTTGTTATTTTGGGATGCCTTCCTTGAGAGACTGCAGTTTATTAAATCCGGTCTTATCAGAACTTGTTTTCTTTTAAAATGTTTTAATTGTTTTAATATATTGTTTTATTATTTTATCCTTGCTGTTCACTGCCCCAAAATCTTTTGATGTGGAGCGGTATATAAATATTGTAAATAAATAAATAATGACAGGAAAGAGGAAGACTTTGTTGTTTTGTAAACTGAAGTGGCCCTACATTCATAACTATCTTAGTGTGTGCTGTTATCAATTCCCCTCGGCATGTCCGTGCTCTCAGCTGCACCTAAAATAACTCTCTGAATCCTTGACAAAGCTTTCTCCTAGAGTTTTCTTGTTTTAAAATGTTTAATCTGCCCTTTGTTTAATATTCTACAAGTTGCAGAGTAACCTATGGAAAGCAAGCAAAGCAAAAAGAGACAGTACATAAGTACAAATTGAAAATTAAAATTGAAGCCAATTGCAGTAAGATATATAAATTTTATAAATATAATTTCTAGAATTATATTTATATTCTATAAATATAATAAAAATAAGAATTTTAGCATATTGCAGCCAGGTTAAAAATATACTGTTAAAAATCCCCATAAAAATAGTTTAAAATTGGTGTGCTGTTGTTTTTAAAAAACGCACATCTTACCATGGCCTGCATACGGCTTGGCACTGTCACTGAGAAGGCTTGGGGAACTGCTGCTATTTGTCATCCTCTGTAGAAAGTGAAAAACAAAATTGCATGGTGTATTGGGATCATTTATATTAGCCCATATTTCTATAAACTGAAAATGGATTGATAAATGCTTGTTACAAGATTGTTAATTAAAGCCTCAGTTCTCCAGGGACTCACAAATTGGTACACATGTTCAAGTAAGTGAGTGTGCTCAAATAAAAAACTATAGGAAGAATTTAGTAGCTGGCCAAAACATTTAACATACAAACCATCCTAGTGTAAACAATATCTTTCTTTTTCTTTATTAAGATAATTTATTTATCTAAAAGGGTTATGTAAAAATTATGTAAGTCCAATAGCAGTACAGCAAGGAGATAGGGTCTTTTAAGTGGAAGAACTCATGGCAGTAACATCCAACATTTATACCAAATGAAACAGGTCTACTTCTAGGATAGTATTTCAAATATAATTCAGATGTAACACTTTTTAAAGTGAAGGTTCATGCTTTTATTAATCTTTTAACGTCGTGCACATATTTACTTTAATAAGTCTGTGCTGTGCAAAACACTTGAACCCATTTTACAAACTGGAAAATCCCGCTTTCAGTGTAAAGAGACAGGCCCTAAATAAAAAGCCTTTGCTAAATCATCACAACCCAGTTTCACACAAGTGAGGTGAAGGCTCTCTTTCAATTTAAAAAATTAAAGTTACTAATGTGCCACACACAAAAACTTGCCAGAATTTATCAGACTATTTTCTGCATGCATGTTTTAAGAACTGAAAATGATTTCTCCAGAATGGTAAATGATTTCTATCCCCTTTGCTTTAACTAAAGCATCACACTATATTCTTTTTGACAAATGTACTCTAATTCCAATATCTGTGAACAACTCCCCCAGCTCCATGCCCCTTTCAAGAACATAGACATTTTAAAATCTATGCTTCATTAGTTGCTTAATTACATGCAAATGACAAAAAGATTAAAGTAGAAACTTGCAACTTTTCTACGATTTATCAGCACTCAATTTACTGCATATTTCTTTTGATAACAGAAGAAAAAACATATTCAGCCTATGTTAAATTAAGCCTATTCAAGCTACATCAAGAAACCTATAATCAGCAATATAAACACTTAAACAGCAGATGGGGGGTGGGGGGAATTCTAGAAAAGCCAGTCTGTAACACAGAATATAAATATACTAGGGTCATGTTCGTATGAAAAGATTTCTACCTATTATGAAAGGGAGCATGCTAAGCCCAGTCGAAATAGGAAAAAACAATGACCCCGTATAACAGTAGGGGAATATATACCCTGGATTTCCCTGAACTCATTCCTGTTGGATGTTGGGGTAGCAGGTATGGGGAGATGCCAAGTATTGTGCTGGGGCATGTGCCACTTTCTACAGAGGCTAAGTCAAGGACAGTCCCCACTTTCTACAGAGGCTAAGTCAAGGACAGTCCCCTCTCATATTGTGTTGAAACATGTGACATACAAATACGGCCAATGAAAGTAGATCTGAGTTTTAAGAGGAAGTTACAACTACGTAGTATACTAAATCCTGAGTTTAAGACACTTCCCCCAAATTAGAATATACTGTTAAAAAAGACCACATAAAAAACAAAACACACACAAACCCTTCTCTTAACTTCCATGTTACAAGCATCACTCAGTTCCATGCTCATCCTTCTGAATTTCTTTGATTCAGATGCAACACACTGTTGCTATGGATTCAAATAGGTCATAATGTTCTATTTAAATTTCAGACTACAGACAATAAAACATACAAATGGTTACCACTCAGGTCTTCTCAGCAAAATATAAAAGCCATCATATTCAGGGGGTCTTGCCTTCTTTTAACTAACTTTCTAAACGTATGGCTTTCACAAGTGTGAAGTTTTTCAGATTGACACTGAAGTAAGAGCCAAAGCACTGATCCCCACTCTCTGAAATCAATGGCTCTTGTGGAAAGCTCCGTTTATTCTAGAAATCTTTGTGTGGGCACAGCATCTCAGCTGTCTTCTTTTTAAGAAGATGCACATTCCTGGCTCTTTTCACTCAGACAGTAGGCATGAAAGTGTGTAGGAAATGCCTGGTAGAATTCACAGGAGAGAGATGAACAGGAATTCCAGTGGTCAGGGTGGGACTTTGCCCTCCTCCCATGACTTGAATGATTCAAAACAAGCAGTGTGAAAATTAGTTGTTTTGCACAATTTACACAGAATTCAACATGTTTTGGTACAGAGGTTTTTGTTTATATTTGTAAGTGCAGGAAGTCCCCAGGTTGTGCACCCAACTTTTCAATTTGGGACAACTACTTTAAGTTTATTTTGTGTTTTATACTTTAGTGGGCAGTCCTCCTTTTATCAGCCAGGAACTACACCCTACCGGCCATAACATTTCTTTTGAAATGCCTGTCTCTAAACTATCAAGATGAATTACTGCTGCCGGCTAAGCCCTCTAACTATTGTATCTTAGTTTCAAACACCAATCATTCTCCCACACGCAAACTTAACACACAGCAAAATCTGTCAGGATAGCGGCAACAAGCAAAAACACATGGAGTAATTAGCCAACCAGCATAAGCCTGTCTCAGAGATTTAGACCAACTGTGGATGTGCCAACCTCACTGATAACACTGGGTGGATCTGTGAACCATCATGAGAACTAGTGACACAACACACCCTAGAGATTTTATTATAGACCTATTAGAAAGCTTTGAGCCTCAGCTGCTAAAGGACAGACTTGTCAGAATAGTACAGCAAAGGGTCTCTGGATGAACCAAAAATCACAATGGCAATCTTTGTGTCAGCAGCTTAATGACCCACTTTTCTCCATATATATTGGCAGAGGAAAACCAGGGGTATGGAAGGAGTGGGGACAAACACCACAAACTTTTTTCTCTAAACATGCGTAGTATTGTGTCCTGAGTTAAACAAGAGATCCAAAATGATTTAACCTAACCTCAGGAGGTTATGCGGCACAGGTTTTACAACCACAATTTCAAATTCCTCCTTCAGTCATGACTTGACGCAGTTATCTCCCCCTGTCTCCTCTTTTCAACTTCTATTTATCACTATTTCCCCTCAGTGTGTAACTGAATTCATCTCTTTTTCAGAGGATTTCATTGCTTCTTCCTTAAGAGTATGTCCACACCAGCACTCATTTTGGTTTTGTCCATCCTTATCCCATAACAGGTCTTTGTGCGTTTCCTTGTGCTCTGTACCTAGAACTGAAGGCTTGGGTTTTTAAAAAATGTTTTTGATAAATCATTAGATGAAGTTGACACACTGTGTCAATGGACAGATGCAATGATGCTCATTTAGGAAAAAAAAAAGATATTTAAGAAGTTGGATTGGCAGGAAAAGGGACAAAGCTTTAGCCTGCACCAATCAGGTACAAGCCTGATGCTTTTTAATGCAATACATTATATACATGTGCACACACATACACAAAATGAGAATGTGAACACTGGCAGATCTCAGGATGCAACATCAGTCATGCCTTCTTTCTCCTTTTTCCTCCATTTATTTAAAACTTCTGATCATGATAAACCCTTGCATTCCATGTCTTACTATGAAGGTATCCAGAACACTGTATGGTCTAGTTCTATACAATTAGTTTCAGTTGATGTGGTGTGAGGATGTGGACACAGTGCTTGGAGAGGCCTGGCCAACCACCTGTGTTCTCAATCTTCGCCCATCTTGGCTAATTACATGAAGCTGGAGGAAACTGATTGGGTGGATCCAGAAAGCAATTAATGCCTTCTTATGAAAGGGTGGTCCCGGCTGTCCTGAACCGGCAGGTTTGTAACTGCACCTTAGGAAACTCTCTCTCTGGACTCAGAAGATTACAACAATTATCACCTGGTTGCAGATACCTGCCCTTGGGGCCTTGAGAGGGCATAGGCAACCTAACTCCAGGAGCTTTTGGATGAATGGATTATCTGCATCCATTTCAATCCAGGTTTTGGCACTGAAACAAACTTGGTTGCCTGGATGGATGGCCACTGTTGGGAGAGATACAGGGTGAGTGCAATCCTGCTGGGTTCTCCTTAACCTCTCAGTTGCATTTGATACCACCGCAGGACCATTTCTTTCAGGACCATTTCCAGAAGGTGGCATTGGGGGACTTCTACTTGACCCCCACAATGTTCCATTCTATCCCACATGCACTTTATTATCTATATGAAGCCGCTGGGCAAAGTCATCTGAGGATTTGAAGTGAAATGCCATCAATACACTGATGACACAAAGCTGTCCCTCATTTGACCTCGGAGTCTGGAGTGGCTGTACAGGTGTTTGAACTGATGCCTGCAGAAAAGAGCTGGATGAGGAACAGTAAACTGAAGCCGATGCTTGACAAGATGAAGGCCCTGTCAGTAGATGGCTCTCAGGTCCAAGGAAATGGTGTTCATCCTGTTTTGGATAGGGCTGCACTCCCTTAGAAAGAACAGGTTCACAATCTGGGGGTGTTTCTTGATTCAGCTTTCTCACTGGAGGCCCAGGTGACCTTGATGGCATGGAGTACCTTTTACCAGCTTTGGCTGGTTGGTCAGCTGCAGTCATTTCTGGATAAGGACAGGCTGGCTGTGACAACCCACACTCTGGTAACCTCTGAGTTAGATTCCTAGAATGCATTATACATGGGACTGCCTTTGAAGACAACTCAGAAGCTCTAATTCTTGCAGAATTTGTCTATCAGAATTATAACTGGCAGTGCCAGATTGGTTCACATCACTCCAGTCTTAACAGAGCTTCACTGGTTAACTATTCATTTCTGCCTCAGGTACTTACCTTTAAAGCTCTAATAGCTTGGAACCCCAATACTTTAAAGAATGCCTCTTTCCTGCCTGTGCTTTAAGCTTTTCTGCTGAGGCCCTACTCCAAGTGCCTTCCTTATTAGAACTGTACTATGGAATTACAAAGGGGAGAGCTTTTTCTGTGTTAGTGCCCTGGTTTTGGAATGCCTTCCCTAAAAAGGCACCTAATTTACAACATTTTTACATCAAGTTAGGACATATCTTTTTACCCAGGCATTTTGATCAATACAACCTGTCAGTTTGCCTTTACAATTAAATTGTAACTTAAGTTTTAATTTGCTGAATTTTATTATGGCTGCTGGATATTGGTTGCATTGTACTGTATTAGGTTTTTAAATAATTATTTATATTGTACACCACCTTGGAAATTCCTGTGATAAAAGGTGGCACAGGAATGTTTTATACAAATAAATAACTGCCTCTCCAGGGGCCTATAATGGATTATAATGGGTGGGTACAGCCAGTGTACGTGAGAGTTTAAGTTAAGTGTCAACTCCCTTCAAAAACAAAAGTATCCACACTTGCAAGAGTTCAAACCAGATGAAAGCCAGTCTGGTGTAGTGCTTAGAGTGTTGGACTGGGACTTGCAAGACCTGAGTTCTAGTCCCTACTTGGCCATGATTCTCACTACATGACTTTGGGCCAATCACTGACTCTCAGACTAACCTACCTCACAGGATAAAATGTTATAAGGATAAAATGGAGAGGAGGTCATGCATGCTGCCTTGGGCTCTTTGGAGGAAAGGAGAGATATTAATGTAACAAATAAATACTTACGTAACACAATAATATCTTACCAAAACTCCTCTCTAACCACTACACAACAGACTCTCAAAACGCCCAGCACATTCAGTCCCCAGACCCCACAGAATCCCAATGCTTTGGCTTAAGCACATTTCCACAATGAAGGGAGCAATCCTATGCGGAGAGGCGGCCGCATATCCAATGCACAGTGCGAGGAGTGGAGAGGGAACTCTGAGCTCCAGCCACCCTGCATTTGTGGCTAAATGGCCGATTTCAGCTGTCTAGCTGCAGGTCATCTGAGTGCGGGGTGGGCAGGCTGGATGATACAAAGGAAGCATCGTACCAGCACTTATGAACTCCCAGCCCTGCTCCCAGGAACACCCCTTTTCCCCTGCTCTGCGCTGCTCTTCTGAGTGCAGAACACAGGGATGATCCGCGCCACCTATGAGGCGGTGGGGGAGGGGTGGGGAGGCAATTCTCCAGGAACTGACCAATCCTATGGCTGTCTAGCTGCTGTCTAACGGCCATACTATTGTGTCCTTAAGATTAGTAATCAAAACCAATTTTAGAAAGCACACAAGAGCTATATGGATTTTACACAGGAGGTCCATCCTTGAAGTAAGGGCCTGTTTACTTCTAGTTAACTTCTAAATCATTAAGAACAATCTGCCTCAATTGAGAATACAATTTTATGGAAGTCATGTAAGCTAAGTGAAATTGTAATCCAGGGTAGGCAACACAGTGCACTCCAGATGTTTGGACTACAGCTCCCATAATCCTTCCCCATTAGTCATGCTGGCTAGGACTGATGAGAATTGTAGTCCAAAACTTCTGGAGGGCACCAGGTTTGCTACACCTGAAATATATATATATATATATATATATATATATATGTATATGTGTTTAATTCTATAGAATTAAACAGTCTAAGCTGGCAGAAGTGAGATATCCTAACATTTTATCATGATGTCCTATTTTTTATTGGGCATGTCCTATTTTTTATTTTTTTAATAAGTCTTCTCTGATGAACACACCATATACCAGTCTTCCTCAATGTGGTGTGCTCCAGATGTTTTGAACTACAACTACTGTCAACCCTGAGATCTTGCTTGAGAAAGATTTCTTGGAAGAAAATATATACTCTTTTGTTTGGCCCAAACAAAGCAAGATGGAATATATATATATTCATTCCGTCACCTGGTTATAGGCGTCACAATTTGGGAAACAAAATTAAGAAAAGGCCCCAAAACTGGTAAGAAAGGCCTTTTTCAATTGCTATTGCTTCCCACAAATCTCTATACACAGAGAAATCAGAAGCAGATGTCTAGGTTGAGAGCTCCCTCCCTGGCCACTGCATGTCTCCCATCCTCTCAAAACATTCAGAAAGCAACAACTGCACCAGGTAATACCATGTTCAAACAAACATGGGATCCCCTAGTGCACTTTTACATGCAGCAAGGGAGACAGGGGAAGATAACATGTAAGTCCAACACCTTCTCCCATCCTCATGTGTAGAAAGAAAGCAACATCTGAACAGGCAGGATTTCATTTACATTTCTTGCACCACTTCAGGGTTTCCAGCAAAGGTGTGTTTTCTGCAAAGGGATGCAATTTGAACTGCACTGTTGTAAATCCCTATTGCAAGGATTCTGAGATTTACTGGAAGAGTTACTGCTGCTCCATGGAAAAGTAGCAACATAGACCCAAGATTACAAGAAGTCAGCTAGAAAGAAATTGATCTTGGTATTTTAATCCTCTTAGCTGCTTCCCAAATCAAGCATTACCTGCATCATAGGATACTTTGCTTCAGCAGGACTTCCAAACCCGTTAACTCCAATGAAGCTGGTGCTGAAGTAGGAGTCTGTAAGACTAGCTTCCGCCAGGGCACCTCCATCTATGCCTGGAACTAGAAGAAAAATTTGTTTCAAAAAGTTATCAGCTTTGTAGACCCTTCTCCCAATAGCATACAAGCTGAAATTTTACAGCTGCCTACCTAAATGCACATTCCTGTAACCAAGTGAGAAACTGTTCAGTGACCCACTACAGGATGCCTGCCAGCTTTGCAATTCTCACCTGACTTTCAGTGGGCGGCAGGTGTCCTGGGCAAAACTCTGGTAGCAAATATACCTGTCTTACGATAGCAAGACACTCATATGCCAACATGGTGCTGCACTTTGTTTAGCACAGGGACACACTTCTGTCCTATGCAGGCATTCATACGCATGCAATTACTATTATTATTTCATGAGGGGAAGGGTAAAGCTGCACTCGCTGGCCCTGGCCCTGCATCCCCTGACAGTCCTACCTCTCACCATCCACAGATTGTAGGGAAGGACTGAAGTGGGAAGCTTCTATGTATGAAGGCTCCCCATGGAATTTGGAACCCTGTTCAATCAGGGTTCTAAATCACACAGGGACCTAAATGTGTAGAACAGGCTCTTTGCTTCAGATCTCCTCCACCAACACATGGAAGGAACATAGGAAGCTGCCATATACCTAGTCAGACCATTAGCCCATCGAGCCCAGTATTATTGACACTGACTGGCAGCAGCAACTCCCCAAGGTCTCAGGCAGGATTCTTTCCTAGCCCTACCTAGGACTGCCAGGGATTGAGCTGGGAACCTTCTGCATGCAAAGCATGTGCCCTGTGGGAGTGGGCTACAGGAACACAACAGAAAAGGCAGGGCCAGTGAGCATAGCCTTGTTTTTCCCCTTTACGTTTGCTTGCATGAGGAACTGAATGCCCGGACATGGCTTTTGTGGACTGGACATTTGCATCTCTCTCTCACCCACCAGCCTTAACTAATCAGGAGGCCTTTAACCAGGGGGAGGAGGGGAGAGCACACATACACAAACCTGCAGTCTCCAAATCATAACCCCGTGTTTACTAGACAGTTAAGCTTAAGTGGCTGGGCTCTGCTCACTAAAAGAGAGGGAGCTGGCAGCAGGGGAAAGTAGGAATGAAGGTCAAGTGAAGCATGGGGTGGAAACCATGCACAGAGAAACTGGATAATGATGGTCCATATGTAATTAGGTAGAGAGTATGAAATGCTTTTAAGGGGCTCTAGTAACAATGCACTTTTCACTGTATACTATAAAAGAACAGAAATGTTCATTTTAGTTACTAGCACAGTAAGTGAAAACAAAAGATAACTGATGGCAGGAAATACAAAAAAGATAAGATGAGAGTTCAGGAAATACTTGCTAATGAAGTCACCTGCTGAGGCACTGTTGAAGAAGCACACTTTCAAGGAAGAAAGGGAGATTGACTGATGAGAGAGATGAAGCATGTTTCAAATGTAGGGAGCAGTGCAGCAGAAGGTAGGAATACAACAAAGACGTTCAGATGTTATTCCTCTGCCATTCATTGCCACCAGATTCATTATCCAAGGAGAACATGAGTTCAAATAACCACAGGATCTCCCAATTCAGAAAGTACCTTCAGTGTGTGGGAGGGAAGCGATGGAGCAATCATGTGAACCCAAAATCTGTCCCCAATTTCACTACATATAGAGAGCAAGAACATGCAAATAGGCCCAATGGGCACTTCATAGCAGACGATACATTCTTGCCAGGAAGACCCACCTGATGTTTTTACTAATTACAGTATCTTAGAAATTGTCTGCTTTGTCAATTTTAGTATAGATGAAGTCGAGAACAGTCTAGATTTTAAAAGAATTTGTAAATGTTCAGTTCTGTAGAAAGGCTGCATAACACGTTTTTACATTTTCACTGAAAGGGGAAAGTTATTGAACCCAATGAAAGTCCACTGGACATGTGTATCTGCTTTTCCAAAATGCAACATAAACTTTTTAGAACACTTTGAAGGCTGAATGGAAGATGAAAGAATTGAACAAAACCTTGTTATTCACTACCATTTACACAAATTCTGCATTTGTAAGTATGATAGCACATATAACTAGAGAAAATTGCTTTCAATTTAGTAGAGATAGTGTAGGTTATCTAGGGCTTACAGCTGACCTATTTCTGTTTAGAAGTAATATGACTGTGAAAAAATATTCAATATCCCATATATTAACAATATTCTTAGTCAACGGTTGGCAATTTATTGCCTTTTAGTTGACTTAAATTAAAATCACTTCAGTGGCTTAAGCTGTGTGCCAGTTATAGCCTTTTAAACAAAAGAAACAGGAAGACAATATTTTCCTAAAATCCTAAATGGCTGTGGATGCCACTAAATCCTTAAAGCTTGGGGCATCTTACATGCTTATACAGATAGTAAACGTAAATAAAAATAGTAAGGTTAAATAGCCCCCAACTGGCTTTGTTCCAGCCCACTTGAAAACATCTTCTACTGCCTAAAAAAATGCACAGACACTGACTGGCTATGGTGAACTGGCCAGCGAAACTGTTCCATCATTGTGGGCAGTCACTGAGGAAGACTTCTACGTTGTTCCCATTAGAACATGGGCTACTACAGATGACATTGTTAAGGGGCAGGAATGACAAGTGGTATATATTAAACATGACTACTCTATACAACCAGCAACTCTGTAAATTGACTAGTGTCTTCTTTAAAACAAAAGCTAGTCACCTGCAAATGCAAGAGTTCTCATCTTTGGGAATCAAAAACCTAGTCTAAGAGGCCATTAAGCTACTGATGTTGTGTCTTCTCAAGATCTGGGACACATGTCATCCCAACTTGCAATACAGAATCCACTCTTAATTACTATATCTCTATCTACACACACACACAAATCATCCTGCCTCTTTTAATATTCTACACTTCCTCTTTCAGAATGTTGTGCTTCTGGCACAACCTGCGACCCAACTTCTCAGTCACAATAACCCATCAACTGAAGATAAGATCTTCTTTAGGTAGTTTTGTTAAAGCTTTTAACATTTTTAGCACTCTGAGAAGTGTTCTAAAGCCAAAATTAGTCTTTCTGTCCTATTGGACAGGTTGCATAATAACAAAGTACAATTATGTTGAAGGTAAATAACACAAACATAACACTGATATGCAATATTCTCTAGAAGTGTTTTAGAGTCAAAAACAATAATACACATATATCAGGGCATAAATATCTATGACTGCACTCCCTGGCACATTTACCTAAGAGAAAGTCCCAGGAACGATTTACTTCCCAGGATATATACATAAGACTACTATTAATAGTAATAATAGCAACAACAACACATTTATATCCCGCCTGATTGTGGAAGTAATTATTCTTCCAGTGGGGTAAAGTGCTCTGAAAGTGTAATCCTATGCATGTTTATTCAGAAATATGTTCCACTGTATTCATTGAGGCTTACTCCCAACTATGTGTGCATTGGATTGCAGCCTCAGCCTCTCCAAACACCAATATTATCACTTTGTCTGCAACCCTATACACATTGATCTGAGAGTAAGTCCCATTAAATTCAATGGGACTTACTTTTAAGTAGACACGTACATGATTGTGCTGTTACTCACACTAGGGATCTTCAAAGTTAATGATATGTGAAAAATGACCCATAGAAAGTTAATTCTGTGATAACAAAAATCAAACATCTCACAGAAA
Organism: Heloderma suspectum; assembly: GCF_057233095.1. NCBI lineage: Eukaryota > Metazoa > Chordata > Lepidosauria > Squamata > Helodermatidae > Heloderma > Heloderma suspectum. The sequence continues at coordinate 36,869,816 of NC_139460.1, read as the reverse complement.
AGTCTATATTTAATTTCTGAAAAGAACTCTGGGTAGTTTGGTAAACTTGGTAAACAACCCTCATATAACCCATGGCCTGTGGAAGCCATGGCTCGTGGTGGGTTAAATATGCTTCCATTCAGCTCATGTAAAACCCCCCCCCCCCATACACCTCTTTTCAGCAACTAGGTCCCAGTAATTCCCAAGGTGAAAACTGTCAAAAATATGAAAGCAATTATATCAATATACTCTTCCCAAATCCATACAAAGAGAGATTCACAGGATGCTTGAAGTCAATCGCATGTAACAGCCACATCATTTGTGCTCCTTTGACTTTTTACAAATGGTAACAGAAACACATATGCTGGCCTGACCCAAATACCCATCCATGTGGGATGGTTTATTACTCTACTTCTTCCAGTGCTTTATCCAGTTACTGTCATAGCATTTTAACAGGTGTTCCTTCTACCTTTTCAACTGGAACTCAAGTCACCTAACTATCTGCATATTTTCCCCAAAACACAAGTTTTACTTTTACCCTCTTTCGCGCCAATTTAGGATGCAATCCTAAACATGTTATGTTTAGACAGAAAGAAGTTCTACATATCCCAGCATTCTGCAGCCAGCTGGCTGGAGCATACTGGGAATTGTAGGACTTTCTCTCTCTAAACATATGGAGGATTGCACCCTTAAACAATATCCTATATTCAGAAATGTTGCAAGTCTCCCATTATCGTTTTCAAACAAGTATCATTGTCAGACCAATAAACAGTTTTAACTAACCTGTTTAAGGGCGCAATCCTATCGGGATAGGCGTCCGCCTCCGAATTTGGAGGCGACTGCTTATCCAATGCAGGGCAGGAGAAGCATGGAGGGGATCATCCCCTCCGCGCTTCAGCCACCCTGCATTTGCGGCTAGACAGCCGATTTCAGCTGTCTATCTGTAAGAAGGCGGAGCGGAGAAAGCATTTCTGCCTTCCCCACCCTGGAATGCACCCCAGAACACCCCGCTTTCGCGCTCCTTGCTCCTCTTCTGAGTGCGGGGCTGTTCTGAGCTACCTGCAAGGCAGCATGGGGCAGGGGGGGAAGGTTGGTTCTCCGGGAACCAACCTCGGAGCATGGGCTCCGAGGTCCGTTCCCAGAAACCGACATATCCTATGGCCGTCTAGCCACTGACTAGAGCCATAGGATCACTCCCTAAACCTTTTTTCTGTCTAAAAATGCATAGGATTGCACCCTAACAGTACAATCCTATGCATATTTACTCAGAAGTAATTCCCAATGGGGCTTATTCCCAGATAAGTATACACAGGACAACAGCCTTAAGTACACACAGATAAGTATACACAGGACTACATTGTATGTCAGGGATGGGAAACTTGTGGCCCTCCAGATGTTTTGGCCAGAACTCCCATCAACTCTCACCATTGGATATGCTGGCTAGGGCTGATGGGAATTGTAGGCCAAAACATCTGGTGGGCTACGAATTGCCCACCTATGCCATATGTATTCAGACTGCACCAAAATAAAAAGCAATCTGACACCTTGCAGTAAATCCTGTTTCCTTAAAGCAATCAAATTGATCAGATTTTTAAAATGTTTTTAATTTACTCCTTTTGAATGCATTTTTCCTACTTCCTTGTTTTTCTTCTGCACAAAATTCAATGTAATATACAAGCATCATCCAAGTACTGAAGCTATCCGGTACCAAACATCACACCTTCCAATGATTTCAAACACATTACAGAAGATTACGTCTCAGCGAGCCTTGATAAACAGCCATTAAGGAGCAGAACTCTTATTTCAGAATTAGCAATGCTGATTTTTAATGTTATAAACATGAAATTATCCTTCAACAGTAAAGCATAAGCAAACTGGTGCTATATTAAAGAACAATTGCTTTTAAGTACCAGATTAACAAAAATCCAGGGAATTTCTCTCCTGGCAACTATTTTAACATTGTGCATTAGTCTGAGAATACACAAATGAATGAAGCTTGTGAAGTCATCCCTCTGATAGGCCAAATAATTGCACTGAATAATATCAACATTAAAATCTAAAATTACATGTAATAATTTCAATCCAGCTCCTAGGTACTGTGCTGTGCATGAATGCATCAGTTGTTGTTGTTTAGTCATTCAGTCGTGTCCGACTCTTCGTGACCCCATGGACCAAAGCACGCCAGGCTTTCCTGTCCTTCGCTCTCTCCCGGAGTGTGCTCAAGTTCATATTCATTGCATCGGTGATGCTATCTAGCCATCTCATCCTCTGCCCTCCCCTTCTCCTTTTGCCTTCAATCTTTCCCAGCATCAGAGTCTTTTCCAGGGAGTTTTCTCTTCGCATTAGGTGGCCAAAATATTTGAGCTTCAGCTTCAGTATCTGTCCTTCCAGTGAGCAGTCAGGGTTGATTTCCTTTAGGATTGACTGATTTGACCTCCTTGCAGTCCAGGGGACTCGTAAGAGTCTTCTCCAGCACCACAGTTCGAAAGCATCGATTCTTTGGCGCTCAGCCTTCCTTATAGTCCAGCTCTCACAGCCATACGTTACTGGGAAAACGATAGCTTTGACTATACGAACCTTTGTCAGCAAGGTGATGTCTCTGCTTCTTACTGTGCTGTCTAGGTTTGCCATAGCTTTCCTCCCAAGGAGCAAGCGTCTTTTAATTTCATGGCTACAGTCACTGTCTGCGGTGATCTTGGAGCCCAAGAAAATAAAATTTGTCACTGCTTCCATTTCTTCCCCTTCTATATGCCAGGAAGTGCACTGTTCAATTCAACGTTGACTTTTAAACAGATATTGGCTTCGCCCACATTATTACATCCAAAAATAAGATGCAGCATGCTTCTCGTGAGAGGGACAATAATCTATAGAAAGCAATTGCTTCCCTTCAATTATCAGGGGTCTGACTGCAATAGTACAACTGTTCTTGAGGCCAACTTCTGTCATGTGCTTTTCTACTGAATGGCAAAAAGTACTTAAGACGGCAAGTATTCATATTTCTAAGCTCATGTACACTACATAAGATACCCAGATAATGTGATATCTGTTAATTAAGGCTCAGAAAGGTAACTAAAATGTTATAGCATAACATGCAACTAATTTTTTTGAAGCTATAATATTTCTAACAAAATTATTTTGGGACATATGTCTAGTTGTGGAGATCTCTACTTTTCTATCCAGTTTGCAGGGTTTTGCTATGAAGATATTTGATGATGAAACCTGGCATTATTGACAAAACATGTAACTAAATCCAATGTGAGACAGAGGAATGAAATGCGACAGCAGACTAAAGATACGGATGGCGCAATCCACATTACTACTTCTTCCACAACCCAGTGACTCAAGCAACAATCAATGTGTATTCCACCCTATACAAAGGAGCTCAGTGTTAGTTTAACTGCCAGCAAGCTCAAAAGTAACAGTGTAACATTTGTACAGTGTTTTCAGTTGTTCAAAATGCTTCACATACATCCTTACAACAACCTTGTAAGGTAAGTCAATATAATTGTCCCCCATACTGCAGATCCAGCGCAAGATCTGAACCAGGGACTTCCCGATTCATAACTCAATCTCTAAGCTAGTCACTACGCTACACCAGCGCTCTGTATCACATACTGAACTCATTCACAAAATTGAGTTCTAGGTGCACCTCCATTGCAAGATGCCTACATGATGTCACCTTGCAGTGGGAAAAGCATCCAAGTGAAGCTATCCTAAGAGGTGTTCTTTAACTGCAAGCATTCTAGCAACTGTGGATTAAGTAGTTTTCTAACAAGACACTACCCTTTCCTTTTTTGCATGCAACACGCATGGGAAAATAAGCACTACATGACTGTTTGTTGAGTTTGCTACAGAATAACACACCTACCACTCTGGAAGTTTGTACCAGACTAGTATCTTTATATTATACCTGGTGTACCCAAAACAACAATAACCCATTTTTTCCTAACTGCAGATGTTACAGGATTTCAGGTTAAAACATCTAACTAATCAAACTTAGACCTGCAATTGGAAGCTGGCATGAGGAGAGCAGAGAAATTTACAGGAAGAGGAGGACAAGTCGTCAAACCACACTTCAAACGATCTCCAACAAGTTTGTTTGAATCGTTTTTACACAGTGCTGACAGATTAACTCTATCTTCCCATCAAATAGCCAAGGTATTATTCCACTACTTCTGAAACACTCAGAAGGTGCTAGGTGCTTCTCTAATGGGGGGAGGGGGGAGGGGCCAGGTCAAGTTCTCACACTTGGTTTCTCAAGCAGTACTTTGCTCCATTTTGGTACAAAGATCATCAGTCCAGGAACACAAAAACCAACCATGGACACACTTGGTGAACCCAGAGCATGCAGGTGTGTGCGGGGGGAAATCTTCTGTGTATACATTACATGTGGGTTCTGGACTAGCCTATCAATCGTGCTAGGGTTTTCTCGGCCATCGTGAATTTTGCCTCCCACTACTGCTTTAAGAGGGTATCCCCTTTGGAGGTAGGTTTTATTTTCAAGCCGCACACACCCCCATCGATATCCTTAGTCCCAGCCTCCTTATAAATCTAAAAAAGGCATCACCACACCCCTTTTGTCAGTTCTTTCAAAGCGAGTGTCAGCCGACCATATCACCGCCCATAACAATTCCCATACCATGGGGGAGGAGAAGGAAGGGGCAATACCCACAGCCTTCCCCGGCTCTTTTCAACACTTTTTTTTTTTTTAACCTCAAACATCGCAAGCTTCAATCCATCGCCTTGTCTAGCCACCCCACATCGCCCACCCTCTTCCGGAGCATCCAGACATCTCCGTGAGACGCACCTGACATCCCTGCCTCCTCTGGAAGAAGGCCGTGGAGCCCAAGTCCTGGGATCAGAGACCCACCCGGAGCCCTTTCTCACCCTCCCTCCCCCCCCCCACTCCCCACACATCCCAGCAGAAACTCCCGACCCACACTCACTGGCCAGCCGGGGTCCATCCAGCCCTCCGCCGCCGCCTGCCGCTCCGTGGCCGCCGCCGCCGCCTCCCACCAACTCGGGGGGCTTCTTAGGCCCCGCCACCGGCGCCGCTGCCCCATGTCCCGGGTAGCCGCCCCCGTGACCGGGCGAGGCAGCGACGGCAGGAGCAGCAGGGCCAGGAGGGAGCCCGAGCGGAAGTCCCCCGAGGGCGAGCGGCGGCGGAGGCCCGGGACAGGCGGCGGAGGCTCCGCCGGGCTCCTCATGCAGGAACTGGCACTCCTCGCCGTAGAAGCACGTCTTGTCCTTGGCGTAATAGCGACAGAACTTGAGCTTCAGCCCGCCGGGGGCCACCGCGGCCGCCGCCGCCGGAACCCCCTGCCCCGGGGGCGGCCCCACTACCGCCGCGGCAGCAGCCACCGGGGGGGAGCAGGGGAGCCCGCCGCTGTTCATGGCGGCCGCTACAGCAGCAGCAAGGCCGCCTGAGGAGGAGGAGGCGCCGCCGGTGCCGGCCACAGCACCATGGGGAGGCAGGCGGGGAGCGGGAGGAGCAGCAGCCGTACCACGGCCGCCGCTGTCACACAGCCCGAGTCCCGGCAGCGGGGAAGGAAAGGGGGCGCAAAGAGGGAAGGGACGGCCCTCGTGCTTCTCTTAAAGGGGTCCAAGGAGCCCGCCGAGGAAACCCAGGCGAAGCGAGGGACGCTGGGCCTTTGGCCAGGCTACTTCATGGTCCCGGCGGCGGCTGCGGCGGGGTGGTTGTTTATTCCATTTTCCTTTTCCTGAGCAGCCTCCTCAGCGCGCTTGCGCCACAGAGAGGCCCGCTGGGTAATCCGGGCCTGGAGCAGGCGAAGGCGCTTGTTGAGGCCCAACCCAGCCCTGACAGAGGGGAAGGGGGGGGGCAGAGGATGGGAGTCTTCTCCCTTACAGACTGCTATACCTCTTATCTTACACGGCCTTTGGGGCCCGCCGTTTACAGTTCCGCGCACACAGTGCCTGTGGTATATGTGCGTGTCAAGTGAGGATAACGCTTCTCGTCTCTGATGAACTGGGTTTGGCAGTGTATGCCTCCATCTGTTACAGCTCATGACTGTTCATTTGGATGTAAGCCCTATGAAATTCGGTAGGGTTTACTCCCAGATAAGCACCTCCGGCAATGTAATCCCATACATGTCTACCCAGATGTAAATCCTGTTGAGTTCGGTGGGACTTGCTTCCAGGTAAATGGGCAGAGAATTGCAGCTTTGCTTTTATGTTGCTGCCCCCCCCCCCAAGCGCACACACACCACGACCACTTTAGAGCCACCACTTGCTCATCACCATAAAAGACATTGATCTGCATGAAATTTGCATATGCCATTTTATATACAGAGATGCACATTTAGAAATAACTACTCTCATTTTAAATGTGGTTGTAAAAAATGCGAACAAGATCTTTGTGGGGCATTTTACTACTTAACCCGGCCATTTTGCAATGTATCCTAGGGTGGGTGAACTGTCCCCGCAAATAAATGTGTGTCTGTGGTGTCAGCAGAAGCACATTATAAACTGAAAATACTAAAAAATATATTATGTCAACCATTTATTATTAAGAACTAATATTGTATGTGTGTGTGTGTGTGATTTTTCAACCCCCATAACCTCATGTTTCTAGTGAGGTAAATGTTCCCCAATGAAATCCCATGGTTTGTGCCAACTCATACCCAGAGTACTTAAGCCTGCTTTCCTAGACTAGTTTTCTTTGGAAGAACCCATGGGACATTTTTACATTGCTTTACAGAAAAACACCCCAATGGCAAAATCAATAGATTATTGGGATATTTTATGCACCGGGGGTGTTTTTGTTTGCAGAAAGAAAATGGTAAGTGAATGAAATTTGAAGACATTATGCAGATGACAGCATACAACAATATCATGGGATGACTATATTATAGATCTACTTCTGTATAAATTCTGCAATGCAAAGTGCACTTAAGGTAGGTTTGTCACCCTGCTGTATTAGATGAGGGTAGAAATACATGATCTCACTATAGAGGGGAAGACTGTGACTAAGTGACCTGAGTGCTTAATACCTGCTCTCCTGGTATTAATTTGATGGCCCTCCTAATTTGCCTTCTGATAGTTTTTTATCTTTAAACCAGGGTTGCACTGGACAGCCCTTTAAATAGAGAACTGTCCTCTGTAAAGCAAGACAAATGGACACCTTAGCCAACTTCAATCTTCTTTGGCCTCAGTTGCTGAGTTCCAACTGCATGCAGAGTGAGTAGGGTGGCCACTTCCATATCACTAAATAAGAGGATACATGTCACTAAAAAGAGGACACTGATTTTATAAATTTTGCATGTGCTAATTTGTATGTATAGATCAAAGTTAGGAATGATTACTCCAATTTAAATAGCAATGCAATGCATCTCACCATAGTGGGGAAGATTTGTACCTGCTGCTCAGTCTGCTGTCCAGGTTGATGGGCAACTTCAAGGCCTTTGCTTATTCTCCTTTCTAATGGTTCTTTACCTTAAAAACCAGACTTGGACTGAACAGCCTTTCAAATAGACAACTGTCCTTGGACAGCACTTCAGATAGACTATCCTCTGTAAAATAGCACACATGGCCACCCTAAGAGTGACGACTGGAGGAGCTGGGCCTTTAGATCAGTTGCCCTGAGGCTGTGGATCTATCTCTGCCAGAAGATCCTCAATTGCCTATTTTATGTTGGAGGTAGAGGGGGTGCAAAACATATATTTTATTTGGTCTTGAGTTCAACTGGCTAGTTTTGTTCTTACTGGTCCTATTTTTCAATTTTTGTTAATTCTTGAGTATATTTTATTGTTTTATTTGTTGCTATATGCCAACTTAAGTGCTAGAATAGTGGCTGATTTGCGCATTAGTAAATGTGCATAGAATTACAGCATGAGTGACATGGCTACTCCCCTGGCTTCTCCCTCCCTCAGCATTTCTGAACCTCACACTGGCCTGGATTACTTGTCTTTTAATTACCCTGTTGTACTCCAAGCTGGGTTGTGAACTGTAATCATTTTCTAGGCCTGCTTATAGGACAAACAGGTTTTTCAACCCGGTGGTTGGGAAAGCTATTTAGCACACCAAACAGAGGCAAAGTTGGCTTTACTAATGTCATTTTGAGGCTAATTATATGTTGAGTCAATTATATGTTACATGCAAATATGGGTAAGCCACAATACAGGTCTGGGGTTTGTTTTGTTTTGAAAAAACAAGCCACATTTAGGGAGAGCGATTTAAGAGTGGAGGGTGCTCTATCCTTTTCCTTGCTCAGTTTCTCCACTCTCTCTTGCCCCTAGCAATCAGGCATAGTAGCATCCTAGAGTTGGAGGGGACTTCTAGACTAGGGAACCCCAAGTATTTTGGACCGGTGGACACATTTGGCTGTCATGGGGGTGGGGTGGGGGTTGCCCATTCATAAAATGGCTGCCATGTCTCTTCAACAAGTTTTTGGCTAATTGGCAGCACAATGCAGCCGTACGTTTTGGCAATGTCCTGCAGTAGCTTCTTTTGGGGAGGAGGTTATTATACAGATAAATTTTGTACTGGAACAGTCTTTGGTATTTGCTGGTGTTCATGCTTTTAAATTATCTGTTTCTTGGAAATTAATGTTCAGTGTAAGTGGATTCTCTGTGCCCTTTTGACAGCTACAAGACTGATACTACAACACTGGAGGGATAAATGCTCACCTCTTTTATTGCAATGGATTGAGGACCTTATAACATTTTCAGTATCTGAATGGATGGTGTATAGACACTACTTTCAAATGGACATTTATTTGGATATCTAGCCCACTTTTGTTGAAACTTATGTATAATTGCTAAAAACATATATATATATATATATATATATATATATATATATACACACGCATTTCATATGTATTCAATAAAATAAAGTAGCTGCCATGGTGAATCAAAAACACTCATTTCCTAAAAGGTAAACTGGTAAGACTAAAAGAAAACCTGCCCAAGAGCCTAAGTACAAGGCAGAGATGGAGTCTGAATGCCGAAACACAAAACCAATCTTTTCAACCCAAGTAAAGATGGTGCCAGGGGGAAGCACTTTGTTTTGCAGCATACCAGCTAAAAAATAGTTTTAGAAATCCTAAGAGAGGGGCAGGGAGCCTAACGGGTACTAAGAGAGGTGCCTGTGGGCACATTGGTGCCCATGGGTACCATATTGAAGTCTCCAATTCTAGGCCATCTAGTCCACCCCCTTCACAATGCAGTAAATCCAAAGCTAGAACAGTCCAAGCAGATGGCTGGCCAGCCTCTCCAGCAAGCAAAAGACCACTACCCTCTTTGGGGAGTGTGTGCATGCATTTGAAAGTCAGAGGAGACAAACATGTTCTGAAAGCCTGAGTAAGGAAAAGCCGGGGGGGGGGTGATTTGGAGGAGGGGGAAGGCAGCTAAGAAAAGGTTGAGCACCTTTCCCTCCACCATCACTTTTCTGCTTTGACTTGCTCCCTCGTGGGATTAGTTTTTCATTTTCAAAAACTGCATGCAATTTCAGTTACACACATTTTCGTTTCATGTGTTGCTAGCTCCCGAGTATACACTCGGCAGAGAGCTGCTACTGGGCAAGCGTACATGCATGATATACCCGTTTGGTGGCTTCCAGGCAGGGGCATCGCTAGGTACTTAAAGATCCGGAGCACAGGCCCATTAACACAAATTTGTGCATATCTGCCTCTAAGCACACCTCTAATATATATACGTACATGTATGCACTTATGTGTGTGCATGTGGTGTGCTTATGCATGTAAAGATTACATAGATACTTAAGTGTGCACTGACCCCCATCCCCCACCCCACTTCAGCTCACACCGATTCAGCATTTTGAAAAACGTCCCACTTCTGCTCTGGCCAATTTGTAGTTGGTCCACTTCAGCTCAGCACCAAACCTAAGTCAAGGTTTGGAAAAATGAGTCTATATGCTTCTTGCTGACTACCATAGGAAATTAGGGATTTTTTTTTCTTCTCTTGGTCAGAACTGGATAATTTCACAATAGAGCCCCCTAAAAGGGGATTACACCTGCCCAATGTCAGAAAAATGGGTGCAGGTTTGTATTTTGATTTTCTTCTAAAGCAAACTGCCAATAACATTGTTATTCCTTGGAAGAATTGGATAAAAATTTCAGGATTCATTGCCCCATCAAAGGAGATCATGTCTGCCAAATTTCAGAATGATGGCCACAAGGGTTTTTGTGCAAGGGTGGCCTTGACATTTTGAGGTCTCCAAAAGAGGACATACATATCTCCCTATGTTCCTTGTGGACCACTGTTCTGAAAATCACAGACAGCCTAGAGGAGTCCCTAAGTAAGAAGCCAGCAAAGTTTCAGAAGTATAGGTGCAGCAGTTCATGTGAAAGGGGAGTTCTCCAATTTGGGGAAGGGAGTGATTTGCTCCCCCCTCCCTTCATCCTTTCCCCAATAGTTTTGGGTAAGTTTGTATGAAAATGCACAAGTCATTAGGGGTGTCCCCTGGGAAATAAACCTGCAAAGTTGCTGAAGGATATACATGCATGCAAATTTGGAATTACTAGAATTTATTTACATTTCACCAATGTTAGCAGCAGGGGAACGTGGGTGGGAAGGTGCTATTCCACTCATGTCTTGCTTGTGGGTTTCCTGTGGACATCTTGTTGGCCACTGTGTGAACAGAATGCTGGACTAGATGGACCTTGGTCTGATGCTTTTTTTTTTTGTTCGGTCCTTAAGTCATGTCCGACTCTTCGTGACCCCATGGACCATAGCATGCCAGGCCTTCCTGTCCTCTGTTATCTCCCAGAATGTGCTCAAGTTCATATTCCTTGCATCGGTGATGCTATCTAGCCATCTCATCCTCTGCCGTCCCCTTCTCCTTTTGCCTTCAATCTTTCCCAGCATCAGGGTCTTTTCCAGGGAGTTTTCTCTTTGCATTAGGTGGCCAAAATATTTGAGCTTCAGTATCTGTCCTTCCAATGAGCAGTCAGGGTTGATTTCCTTTAGGATTGACTGATTTGACCTCCTTGCAGTCCAGGGGACTTGTAAGAGTCTTCTCCAGCACCACAGTTTGAAAGCATCAATTCTTCGGCGCTCAGCCTTCCTTATAGTCCAGCTCTCACAGCAGTGTTCTTAAATAAGAGTGCCTCTAAGCAAATGCAGAATGCTTTTCTTTCACCGAGTACATATATGCTCCGCTTACCAATTATATTCCCCTCCATGCAACCATCCCTCCTCATCCTACCATCCTCCAGCAACTCTTCATAAAAAGAGGTGTCTTGTTTTATGCAACGCTCCTCTACCTCCTCCTAGTTATGCACAAGCTCTCATTGTATCTTCCTCCCCATAACTTCATTTGTGCCAAGACTTCATCAGGATTCAGCCAAGGAGTCTGTTTTCAAAACTAGGGCTAAGTTATGGAGAAGCTCTGAGCATGTACTAAGTGCCTTTCCCTCACCATTGATGCTAAGAGTTCATGCAAAACCACAACCACCCCACAAATGACAAAACGTGCATAGGACTGAGCAGAAAGGGAAGTCAATTCATTAGATGGAATTGGGTAGGCACTGTATTAAGTCTGCCGTACTATGCTCACAACTCAAGACTTAAACATGCAGAACATCAGGGCGCAAACCTCACTGCAAAAGTAACTTGTGCTGGAATCCTATGCACACCTTCCTGAGGGTAAGCCTCATCAAACATAATGGGGCTTTTGAGTAGGCATACATGGGGTTATATAAATTAGCAGTATTTATCTCCCCTCCACTTAAAAAACAAACCCCAAACTCCTATTTTTATTAGAGCTTTCTATTCAGAGGAATGTAGGAAGTTGCCTTATACCGAGCCAGACCCTGGCCATCTAGCACAGTACTGTTGATGCTGCCTGGCAGCAGCGGCTCTCCAGAGTTTCAAGCAAGATTCTTTCCTAGCCCCACCTGGAGATGCTGGGGATTGAACCTGGGACCTTCTGCATACCAAGTGTGTGCTCTACCACTGAGCTACAGCCCTTCCTATTGCTGGATAATGGCAACTGACAAACAAAACAGCCTGAGATTTGTTTCTCTGCAACCATATGAACCCACTTTTCTCAGACTTGAGGAGAAAAACCAACCCGCTTGACGTCCTAATGGTCACCTTAAACACCTTCTGATTAGGATCTCTAATCCCCTGTGTGGCTTGAGTTTTTACTTTTTGTTTTGGTCTTTGAGAAAAGGAAATTTTATGCATGGCTAGCACAAAAGCCACTGTACCTGTCTGAAATTTGGCAGGCTCAGTCAGCTCCATGGGGGTTGCCAGGTCCACAAATTCCATGCATTTACGTGGAAGAACGAAACAATTATAGCTCTTTGCTTTGACAGATTTTCTTGAAAATAGCTAATTTTACCTGTGGCTAGCATAAAAGCCACCGGACCTAACTGCCTGAAATTGGGCACATTTAATAACATGGGGACTACAAGGTCTCCAAATTTCATGTATTTTTCACACAAACTAAAAAAGTTATGACCATTTCTGTTTTTGAATGCAAGTCAATGGGAAAATGTTTAAAAATTGGCAATTAGGACAGCTCAAAAGATCCCATGCCCAGGAGGGCCTTTTATAACAACGCCCCTGCTTCCAAGTATTACATTTGTAACACATCTTGGATAAACACACCTAAAAATATAGTGTATGAAATGGCCGGAATCTATGTCAATTTTTATATACTGCTTTTCCACATATTTAGGCTCTTTACATCAAAACTAATGAAAAAAGATAACCCACACTCTAAATACAATGAACAAATTCTTCATATTAGGTCAATACAGTAGTAGCGGTATGTTAAATAAATTCATTCAAAATCTAACTAAGCATAGTTGAGCCAATCAGACAAGTAATTCATGATTACTAAATAATATCATCTTAGGGTGCAATCCTATGCTGGCTGGGGAATGCTGGGAGTTGTAGGACCTTTTCCTGTCTAGATCTGCATAGGATTGTGCCCCTAATCAATTAAATTGGAAACATGAAACAAATTAATTCAACAAAAATTATAATACAGTACCTTCCACTAGTCCAAGAAATACACACAGTAAGAGTCTAAAAGGGGCTCTTCTCACTCATGCAGTGATATTCCAGCAACTCCCGAATCTGTTCCTGACCATGAGCCGATGGGATTGACAAGACCATGATGGAAAGTCCAATGCTGCTCTGTTCTGGGTGCAGATATGTATATGTAAAAAGGGGTCCTGAAGAGCAACTTCTGATGTTCCAGCCTCTTTATTCTGCTACTCTCTTATGTAAGTTCCAGCAGTGAGGTGGAAACAAAAGGCCACGCAGTCAGAAGTAAAAATGTGGCTATTGCAAATGTAGGTGCTGTGCCCATTGGGCTTGCATCATGCAAGAATATTACCGACATTTATTGGCAGGTGCCTGTGATATCACATGTGACCAGGAACCCAATTTATTTACTTACTATATTTATACAGGCCACCGAATAACCTATGTTCTCTGTGCGGCATATACACAAAATAAAATACAATATTAAAATGCAATTTCAGAAAACACTAAAATGCAACATAAAAAAGTTCCTTTCCAGCAAAAGATGATAACCAAATACTTGACAGCATAGATATATAATAAATCACAAATCAGAGATTGAGAGTGCAGATTTTAAGATCATAGCTATTTAAAAGGTCTGGGTGAATAAAAAGATCTTCTCCTGGCGATGAGTGCCCGGCAGGCCTCTGTGGGGACGCTATTTCAAAGCTGGGATGCCACCACCAAAAAGGCCCCCAACTAGTAGCCACTCTCCCACCTTACTCCATTTGGCAGACAGCAGTTAGAGTGAACAGGCAAGATTCGATAGCTTACTTATGAGGCTCTTTGCTGAGGTTCTTTTCTTAAAGGGTTAATCCCTTGAATTTAGGGTTGGCGGAGAATTTCTCCCCGAAACTTCGGGGGGCCGAGCGCCAACGTGTTCGGCCCCCCAAACAAGTTTCGGGGAGAAATCCTCCGCCCCCCCCCGGGACTTACCTTCGCTGAATGTCCCTCCCGGCAGCGGGTCTGGCCAGCGGTTCGGCGGGTGTTCGAGCGGGGCGGGAGCGGCAGCCGGTCTTTTGACCGGCCGCCGCAGCCGCCATTGCAATGAAAGAAAAAAAAAAACGCCCCCTGATAGGCTACGTGACAATTCACGTAGCCTATCACGGCTAGATTTGCAAAGTCAGCCGTGATAGGCTACGTCAATCGTCACGTAGCCTATCACAGGTGACTTAAAAAAAAAAAAAAAAAGTGTGTACGGATAATGGCGGCCCCCATAGGGAGCCGCCATTCCCGTTCCTTATTTGGTCGCTGTAGTCTACGTAAAGATTACGTAGATTTACGTAGTCTACGTAAGATTTACGTAGTCTACGTATTACTAAATCTAAGTACTAAATCTACTTACTAAAGTACTAAATCTACTTACTACGTACTAAATCTAAGATTTAGTCTACGTAAGATTTACGTAGACTACGGCGAAAATAAGGGTAACGCTATTTGCATTGCCCTTATTTTCGCCCTAGTCTACGTAAACGTTTACGTAGACTACAGCGACTAAATAAGGAACGCGAATGGCGGCTCCCTATGGGGGCCGCCATTAGCATACGCTTTTTTTTTTTAAAGTCACCCGTGATAGGCTACGTGACGATTGACGTAGCCTATCACGGCTGACTTTGCAGATCTAGCCGTGATAGGCTACGTGAATCGTCACGTAGCCTATCAGGGGGCGGTTTTTGTGTTTTTTTTAACTTTCGCGTTCGCGGCCGGGCGAGGTGGGAAGCCTCCTCCCCAGCCTGAATTTCGGCCGGGGCGAGGCGGGAAGCCTCCCCCCCGGCCGGAACTTCACGGGGGGACCAGCGAAGCGCCTCCCCCCCACCGCGAACGTCCTTCGAGGACAGGTAAGTGACTTTCATCCACCCCTACTTGAATTTAAGAGCAAACTGGACAAGACACCATGCATGTAATTAGCTTTTTTTAAAAGGAAATTGCAGGCATGGGGGGAAAGGGGAGGGGGAAATCCAGTTCAGGATCCTAGTGGGCAGTACGGGACACCTATGGAAGCTTTTCTTCCAATGCAAGTAGGTATGTGTGGGGGTGGGGGGGTCCAACCTGGATTGGGACTGTAGCAGGGGCATTCCCTATCCTGATATCCCTCCCCCCCACACACACACTATTTACCTTCTTTTTTGTGAGCTATTAATGCAATTCCTAACTGAATGGAGTCTTGTCTAGTTGGTCCTCAGTCACTAGTCAGGAGCAATTCTGTGGAAAGAGGATTCAGAAGCTAACTGGGCTACAAATTCTCATAGCTACTATTCTCACGAGTACAATGGACTCACAGCTACTATTAACAACTCTTCTGTTGTGCTTTTTCTGGAAACCAACTAGTTTTGCATACCTATCCACACATATACCACAGAGTGGCGTGCTACTTCCACCTAAGCATCGAGTTTACTGAAAAGACTGTTTGTCAAAAAAAACTTTTTATTTTAGAAGCTTCCCCCTCTCAACCTCTTCAACGAGGTTGCGGTCCTCAAATCATTTCCCCTCCAGAATAAGGTTGGAATGAAGGTTCATGTGCTCATTTCCTTCATCAGAATCCCTAGCATTTCTTTCATGTGTTATCTCCAACAATACATACAAGTGCATGTGTGAGTGAGCAGTTTCTGGTAAAGTACATAGCCATATGGAGCATTACTAGGCACTTAAAAGATTCAGGGCACAGGCCAGGAGGACACAAATCTGCATATACTAATTTATATCTGTATATTCCTTGCAAGAGGAAAAAAGGCAGTTTATAAATGTAATAATAGCTAAAATATGCAAAACTAGAAGTACTAGGAATTAATGTCAGCCAATTACTTTTTCATCCAAATCATCTCAAATAATATAAATTTTTCAATTAATTTGCACCCTGACCCAGATTATCCCCACACAATGAAGTTTTTTTTCTAAGCTTAATTGCCATGCAGGGGAACATTTGGCATGCATGAATACTGCAGCATATGGAAAGTGGAGAGTTAACCCTTCTCTCTCCAGCTATACCCCCCCCCGAAAATTGCCCCCTGCATGGCAATTAAACTGAGGAAAAGTTCTTCCACTGGTACCAGTGGACACTCAGGGCTCTGTACAATAGATCCAGGGCTGTGGAAAATAGCAACCGCCATTACTACATCATTGCAAAGCTATATATGGATATGCACCCCTCACATGTATGCCTGAATGATCACGGCGTCATGTAAAGCGCTCACAAGCAAAAAGCTCAGTGTGAAGGAGCCCTCTGTCCATGTTTAGACAGAGGAAAGTCTGACAATTCCCAGCATGTCCCTCCCAGCCATGCTGGCTGGGGGATGCTGGAAGTTGTAGGACTTTCTTCTGTCTAAACATGTATAGGATTACACCCCTAATGTGCTCTATTATGAGGTAAATTTTGTGTCTCAGGCTTTAATTGTTGGATGTTAAAAAATGATCTATTTTCAGATTATTTATCTAATAACCAAAATGTTTTGGATTAATTTTCCAGGTATTTAAGTTTTGGAGCATGTGAGGAAGCAGTCTAACAACTATGATACCCTGTGAATGAGTTACTTGCAAGCATCTTTATATAAATTACATATATTTAGTAATGCTTCAGGATTAGAAGAACATAAGGCATAGAGATATGTTAGGTGCATTCACCCTAGCAGTTGTTTACCACTGGTTTTACTGCCAGAACTACGTGTGAATTAGCCCCAGAGCTACCTGTGAATTAGCCTACCCAACTTTCAGCTGAATGAAAGTAGTTTGGTCTTAAATCAAGGGTGTACAACCCATGGCTTGCAGGCTGCACGCACCCCCCTCCCATGGCCTTAATTGCTGCCTCCCGTGGGTGCCTGATTTAGGGTGCAATCCTATGGCTGCTAGTCAGAGGCTAGATGGCCATAGGAAAGGTCGGTTCCCTGAGAACTAACCTCCACCCCTTCCTGCGCCACCTCGTAGACAGTGCGGAACAGCCCCGGGCTCTGGGCTCAGAAGAGGAGCACGGAGCAGTAAAAACGGGGCATTCCTGGGGGCGTGCCAGGGAAGTTGGAAATGCCTGTACAACACATCCTATGTCTCTGAGGTCCCAAAGCTAGACAGCTGAAATCAGCTGTCCAGCCACGAAAGCCGGGCAGGGGGAATGAGGAGATCCGCTCCTCACCATTCCTCCCGCCCTGCACTACATAGGCGGTTGCCCCTGGGGTCGGATGTGACCATCGATCCAGATAGGATTGCTCCCTTAAACAGTTTAAGCCTAGAGTCCTATACACATTTACCAAGACTCCATGGGGCTTACTTCCTAGTAGATGCTGCATCCTTGAGGTGTTTGGATTGTAAGTCCCAAAATCCCTGGCCATCACACATGCTAACTGGGGTTGATGGTATTTTTAGTCCAACACACCTGGAGGGTTCCATGTTGAGTAAAGGCTGGTTTAAAGCTTATATAGTTTCAAGTATCCCAAAAAAACCAGCAGTGAGAAGAACATAAGAAGAGCTGTGCTGGATCAGACCAAAGACCTATGTAGTGCAGCATTCTGTTCCCACAATGGCCAACCCGATGCTTATGCGATGCCTATGTGAGTGCAATAGCACCCTCCCACTCCTGCTCTCCAGCAACTGGTTTTGAGAGGAATACTGCCTCTGACTCTGGAGGTAAATATATAGCCAGCAGGTGGTAGAATTAAGAGGCTTAGATGAAGGCAGAAGTCAGTGTCTGAATGAATGAGACCTAAGTACTGCCCTTAGTATAGAGCAGGGGGTGCCACTTGGTGCTCTGTTTTGTGCAGCAAAGTTTCTTGGCCCAACATTGCTCTTGGACACCACAGAATATCAGTGCCCTCCACCTGTTATTTGGGAGAAACATGGGGTATTGTCCCTGACCTCATGCTTGGGTTAAGAGGACCTCAAAAGCAGCAAGAAGCCTCACTGCTTCTGGGCCTCCAAAGCCCAGCCCAATGAAACCATTGATTCTTAGTGGAGGGCTCCCGTACTTGAGTGTGGGCCTGACCAAGTGCCTGATTATGGTCTTGGAAGGGGATGGACCAGTGTGGATAGCTCTAGAATAGGAAGTGCCTTTTTCAGGTAGGTAGAGTTCCCTTTTCGAAGACTAGAAAATAGTCCCTCAGAGAGTGAATCCAAATGCCAGTAAGGCCTTGTTCCATTACTTTCCATTCCCCGGACAGGGGAAGAGAACATCTACCCACTACCCCCTTTGAAACTTCTTGGTAGCTGGCAGTAGACAGCATCAGAGGTGGTCATACCAACAGTTGGAATTCTATGTTTACAAACCATAAGAATCAGGACCTCCCCTTAAGGTTGAATGGGATTGTACCAATGGGCAAGGACACATACACCCATCTATACCCCAGCCCCATGTAATGTGTGCAGGTAAGCACAGGTTGCGCAAGTACGACACACATCGCACCTAAATCCTGACTTACTGTGGCAAATGTATAAATAGCCTGGAATGGTTCCGCCACTGCAGGCTGGAAGAGGGCAGGTACAAGGGAGGGGGTTGATCCTGTAACACTAGCACTAAAGTTAACCCAGCACTAGGTGGAATAAAAGAGATTTAATAATACCGAAGTGCCGAGTCCGTAATTATTGGCATAGAGGGCTGCAAGCCGGCTCAGATGTCACTAAGCCATGTACTATACCAAATGACACAGGACGGCTTGGTCCTGTGGAGCTGCAGATCTCGAACTCGGAATAGGAGCTGAGCTGGAAGATGCTTGATGTGATCCGGATGCGCTAATGACAACAAATGACTTGATCCTTTGAGAGCTGCAGAATGAACGGGCCCGTAACCTGTGGCGGATCTGCGCTGGAGAAGCTTTGATCACGACCAAGCCTGCTGCAACGAAAATAATAAGCTACTCCGGGTCTGTCTCAAAACTCTGGTTTGAGCCTGGAGCCCCCCACCGCAGTCGAAACAGACCAAGGGGGCAAGCACCCTAGTCTTTTCCACCGCCTTCAATCTGGCCCAGTTTAAGTTAAGTCTGGCAGGGCCAGATCTCCAGAAGGGAAATCATGCCTCCTCCAGTACCTATTGGCAAGTGGGCAGGTTCCACTGCCCCTCCCCTGCTTGCCCTGTCTTGTGGGACATCCTATACGATGGGGAACTTGGCTCCCATGGGACGACCCACCCATCACAAAGGTAATAAAATACACAAACAAAAGGAAAGGGGGGGGGGTTTCAGTACAGGCCTTGCCACCACAAACCCCCATTCGAATCCAAGTGGAAAATAATTCTGTACTCAAATACGTACATGGGATTCAGGTCACCCATATAAATACATACCAGGCCCGACCCTACTTAGCTTCAGAAGCCTCCCATTTCTCCAAACCATGCCCTTACAGCAACAACAACCCGGTGAGGCAGGTTAGGCAAAGGGCCAGGGATTGGCCCAAAGTCACCAGGTGAGCTTCACGGCCGAGTGGGGCCTAGAACCCTTAACTCCAAATCCAGTACAGCAGTTGAACCACTGCACCAAACTGGCACTCTAAGCTGCCAGGGAGGTGTGAAAACAAGAGAGCCCAAACCCACAGAGCTACTGGTCTCTCCACAAAGGGGTTGGCAACAGCTCTACCAGGGTGTCAGGCAAAATTCTCACCGCACCCTACCTGGGGAAGGTGGGGATCGAGCCTCAGACCTTCTTAGCAAAACAGGGGCTCTATGAGGTGTTCGAAGCCCCCAGTCTGAAACTTTAACGGGGAGGAAGGATCCCACAAGATGCTAAGGCGGGAAAGGGTGCCCCAAGCCCCCGGAAGCAGACGACAGCCACCGCCGACGGCACGCTGCCGCAGAGGGAATCCCGACCGACTCCGGCCGAAGACAGGGCGCGCCGCCGCTCCGTTCCTCGCCTGAGACGCCGCTCCTCCTCAGGCTGGGGAGCGCGTGCTAGCCACGCTTCCTCCAGCCGCACAAGCGGCTCCCGAAAGCTGCTGCTGCTGCTGCCGCCGCCGATTGCAGCACACTGCTGCAGCGGCGGCGGGAACCCCGGCTGCAGAGGAGACGCGTCGCCGATTAGGCCGACGCCGCCCCTCCTCGCCGGAGTGCGTGCCGAACACCCGGCCGAGCCTCGGTCTAGGAGGCAACACGGAGCTGGGCGGCCCCGTCGCCAACACCGCACCCGCTCTTCTTCGCGGCTGGAGAGCGCGTGCTACGCGCCCAGCAGCCACACGAAGACTGCGGCCCCGCCCCTTTTGAGTGGCGCCAAACAGCTGCCCAATGGCAGCCCGCAATGTCTCCTCACCCCACCCGCCCGCAACAGGCCCCCCCCCCAACGGCCAGGCAAGCCGGACGTGGGGGGAGGGCATAAGGGGCAGCCGCGAATGGTACGGAACTGAAGGCCTTTTTCAGCTGAAGGTAACGTGAAGTGGTCACTCAAATTAATAAGTTATGGATATGTAGCTAACATAGGTTTAAAAAAAAAAATGATTTGATTTGCAGGAAGAGCCCCGAAGAGGCCTTCCCTCACAGCTATTTCCTTCAGGTTTGTACGTATTCTTGGTTCTTCAGATCCGAAGACGTGATTTTGCAGCACAAAGGGTCGGCAGTTTTCGACAGATCCCCCGAGACAGCCACCTGCAGACGCCGACCCTGGGAACAGAAGGCTTCACTCAGCCAGCCAGCAGGTCTTGCACCGCCGACAACGATGGGCATGCGCCAGCGAAGCACCTCAGCCAGCAGAAGCCGGCCACAGCTGCTGCTTGGTAAGCGTAACCACGGACTAAAGTGGCGCCAGAATTAATGCCGCCGCCGCCGCCGCCGCCCGTCTTCGTCTTCGCGGCTGCAGAGCGCGTGCTGCGCGCCCAGCAGCCACGCGAGGGACCGCCGGCTTGGCAGAGGCGGGATTCGTAAACGCCTCTCCGGCCCCGCCCCTTTTGAGTGGCGCCAAGGAGCTGCCCAATGGCAGCCCGCGACGTCTCCTCACCCCACCCGCCCGCAGCGGCCCCCCGACGGCCAGGCCAGGCCAGCGTCGGGGGAGGGCTTAAGCGGCATCCCCAAATGGTGTGGAATTGAAGGCCTTTTCCTGCTGAAGGTTACATGAAGTGGTCGCTCACATTAACAATA
This sequence comes from Heloderma suspectum, assembly GCF_057233095.1. Classification (NCBI taxonomy): domain Eukaryota; kingdom Metazoa; phylum Chordata; class Lepidosauria; order Squamata; family Helodermatidae; genus Heloderma; species Heloderma suspectum. The sequence goes on along the minus strand of NC_139460.1, from coordinate 36,848,783 downwards.
GTTACGGATATGCAGTTAGCATAGCTGTTTTAAAAAAATTGATTTGATTTGCAGGAAGAGCCCCAAAGAGGCCTTCCCCTCACAGCTATTTCCTTCAGGTTTGTATGTATTCTTGGTTCTTCAGATTTGAAGAAGTGGTTTTGCAGCACAAAGGGTCGGCAGTTGTTGACAGATCCCCCGAGAGAGCCACCTGCAGGTGCTGACCTCGCGCCCTGGAAACAGAAGGCTTTGCTCAGCCAGGCAGGTCTTGCACCACCGACAACGATGGGCATGCACCAGCGAAGCACCTCAGCCAGCAGAAGCTGGCTACAGCTGCTTGGTGAGTATAACCACGGACTTCAGTAGTGCCAGAATTAATGCTGCAGTTCCCTGGTCTCTTCCAGCAGCAGTCATGCTCTTTGTCCCTTTCCTTGCCCACCCATGTCTACTTTTCTCCTTCCTTTACAGTTCCTTCTCTCTCCTGCACTTATCCTCTCACTTCTCTATACTCCCCCCCATATTCCCCTCGATTCTCCCTTCTCTTCTCATTGTGCCTGGATTTCTCTCCATTTGCCCCATTGTTGAAAAAGATCCAGAGGTTTCAAGAATAAGGAATGCGTGAAGACGATTGATGGCATATAAAAGAGGTAAGGCAATGGCTTTTAATTCAGTCACCTTCTTTTGGCACAGGAGTTTTGGAAGCTGTCAAAAGGCACAGAAATTTCGATCAGGCAGAATGGAAATGGGGTTCTTTCTCAGATTAGATTTGGGTTGTGTTGTCCAAGGATGCAAATAGCGCATGTTAATGAAACAACAATCTGCAGATCTTTATCACAAGAGCAATGTATTGCATCCGTGGGATATTTGTAGTGTGTATTTTTGTTTGGCAATTAATACTGCTTTAGGAACATAGGAAACTGCCTTATACTGAATCCACCTAGCCCAGTATTGTTGACATTGACTGGCAGCGGCTCTCCAGGGTTTCAGGTAGGAGATTTTCCAGCCCTACCTGGAGATGCCGGGGATCAAACCTGGGACCTTCTGCATGCAAAGTAGGGGTTCTGCCACTGAACTATACATCCTGCGACCCAGGGCCTGCCTAGTTTTGGCTGTTGGTTCATTGTAACAGTGTGACATTTATTTTTAATGCTTTTCCTTTTTTTAAAAAAAATTGACCTTTCTGTATAACTGTGTGTGTGGGGGGGGTGTCACATTTAAGACACCATGTGTCTAGCCGTTAATCTTATTAGTTTATAGGGCAGGAGTGGGGAACCTATGCCCCTCCAGGTGTTGCTGGAGTCTAACTCCTATTATCCATGACCATTGGTCATGCTTGCTGGGGCTGATGGGAGTTGGAGTTCAACAACATCTCGCTGGCCACAGGTTCACCTATCCCCGATTTAAGGGGGAAACCAGTACTCCAATATAAAACTCGAGTGAGCTCCGGTTGAACTCTAGTGCTGAATTAAAATCTCACAGATTAATGTTACAAGGGGCAGATGATAATTTCAGGTCCTTTAATTTAGGGCACATGCATAGGATTGCAGCCTTAGCTTCTTAGGGTTGTTGTTTTTTTAAACCTTGCCAGTATGAAAGCCCCTTGGCTACTATGGTATCCAGTATTTGTGCCAGTGTATTTGCCTGCAGTGCTGGCATAACATCCCTGAAACGCTGGCATAACTTCATGGTTTGTAAAGAGCTTAGCAACTGGACCATCCTCTCTTGTGCTTGTTATCTGCTGGTCCACTTTAATATGCCTTAGGACCTGACCGGGGCTCTCAGTTTGTATGATTGTGGTTCATGAATGAGAGGGCATTTGTGTAAGCTCATGTATGCTGAATTCTGGCTAAAGTGTCAAGGTTTGATTTACGCTACCTGGTCCAGCGCAGTCTTCCTAAACATGTTTACTCAGAAGAAAGTTCAGTGGAACATATTCATAATATATAAGTGTGGTTAGGACTGTTAATATCTCTTTTGAGTCTAGTAGGAAGCAAATTGTATGCAGACTGAACTTAGATAATTTTTTCTCATTTTAAAATCAAAAGATCTGTATAAAATGATACTGGAGCAAACAGTATTTCATTGAAGTCTTTGCTCCTTATACAGTACATTACATTACAAATAAATTTGCAATTCTGTTCCATCATCTTATGCTAAATATTGCAAATTGGAAGGATCCAAGCTAGAGGGGCCTTTGGTGATAATAAAAAGTGAGGCTTGGCTCTGCACATATTAATCTGAACACTTGATTTTGGGGTTGACTCCAGATGCCCTTATAAATCCAAAATGCTTAAAAAAAATTCTACAAACTCCTTTGCCTCTTGTTGGCCATCTATATTCGCTCAGATAGAGATGTGACTTCAGTTTCATGAGTGTTTACTGTGGTTTGCCCCCTGGCTGGTTCTCTCTCCCTGAGAGAGAAATTAACGCAGGGATTCTTTCCCACAACATGAGAGTGGCTGGGTAGCTAGCCAGATGGGCGGCTAATAAATCAAATAAATAAATAAAACACGAGAGGTAGGGTGGCCACTTGCATATCACCAAAAAAGAGGAAATGCATCACTAAAAAAAAGGACAAAAGGGGACAGAGATTTGCACGTGTTAATTTTCATGTACACTTACCAACTTAGGAATAATTATTATAATTTAAATAAACATACAATGTCATACTGGGGAAGACTGTGCCCAGGAGACCTATGTGCCTGCCTGCTCAGTCTGCTGTCCAGGTGCTACTTGTTGATGGGTAGCTTCAAAGCCCCTGCTTTTTATGATTTTTTTGTCTTTAAACTGGATTTGGACAGGGCTGTCCTTCAGATAGACTGCCCTCTATAAAAGAGGACACTTGCCACCCTAATAGGTAATAAGGGCTCAGTTCTGCCTAGAAGCAACACCATTGGACCTGGAGGCTTGCTCAGTTCTGCCTAGAAGCAACACCATTGGATCTGGAGGCTCGCTTAGTTCTGCCTAGAAGCAACACCATTGGACCTGGAGGCTCAACTCTAACCATGGTGCAATGCTTAGAGCAGCCTTCCCAAGCCTGATGCCCTCCATATGTGTTGGACTGCAACAACCATTATTCCCAGCCAGCATGGGCAATGGTGAGGGATGATGGGAGTTGTAACCCAAAACATCTGAAGGGCACCACGTTGGGGAAAACTGGATTAGGGAATCAGACTAAAAGATGGTGACAACTGAGTTCAATGCCCTGCTTGGCAGGGAAGCTCTTTGGGTGATCTTGGGCTGTCATTCTTTTTCAGTCTTAAGTTACCTCAAAGGGCTACTGTGAGGATAAACAGGGATGGGGGCGGGGGGACAAGAACTATGTGCCCCACCCTGAGCTCCTTAGAGGAAGGGTGGGATATGAATATAATCAGTGAAATAAATGTACAAGAGTGGGCAATTATTGTTCTGTGGTGAGATAATTGCATTCAACACATTCTTAGAGGCATTGTGTTCTTACTAGAGATGCTGCTGAATTTCATAATTGGCTCATCAGTCAAAACTTGTCTGTAATGTTCACCTTTGTAGCAGGCCTCAATCGGTGTATTCACTATTACAATCAGAATTGATGGCGAGCTTTAGCACATGCACAGTCTGCATCTAAACAATGCCGTTTTTGCACATGCGTTGAGGTGGTTGGTTTAACTCTTGAATGATCCAGTGCGTCCTGTGCTCCGTCCCTTGTTGCTGCCGCCACAACTTTGGCTGTGTAAGGAGGAGGAAGAGAGACACTATGGATCCATCTTCTTCTCTCCTCCATACAGTAGCAATTGGCAAGTAATCATCACATCCTGCAGGCAGGACACACACAGAAACAACCAATCAGGAAGGGGTTCTATAATGTGGTGACGATTTAAGTGATTCCACACTAGAGTTCCCAACATGCGCTTCGATATTGCACATGCGCAAAAATTCATATACATGGAATGAGATCTCATATTAAAGGAGAACTCGTCGAAGCTGACATGGGTGAATTTGTTACTTTCCAAGGAAATACTGAATTTACCCAGGGGAAGTTTTCCCTTCACTAGTTCTTACCTCGGTATTACCTTCAGGCCTGAATCCTGACACCACAAAGAGACTTTAGAGCAGAGGTAGGCAACGTGATGCCTGAGTGCACCATTGCGCTCCTGGACACCTTCCTTGGTGGTCACCAAGGTGCCCTATCCCTCCCACTTTTTTTAAAATTAACACATTTTTTTAGTGGCAGCTGAGATTACTATGAAATAGGTTTCTGTTGGTGCCAAAAACTGTGAGTTCAAAGGAGTTCTTTAATGTGTTGAGGCTTGGACCTTACCTTTGCCTTGTACTCAGACTTTTGGGCAGGTTACTTGTCCTTTGCCACACTTTCCATGGCAGCCATTTTGTGGTAGAGCCCAGGACATTTTCTCAAATTGACAAATGTGTCCATGGCCCAAAAGGTTTGCCTACCCCACTTTTACCTCTTAGCCCACAAGATTAGGATCTAAGCTCTCACCTTGAGTTACTGCAAGTAAAGAGCTAGAATTTGCACTCCTTTTTAAAAAGGAGTACACACTTTCATTATGAATTGTTTGATTGTAGGAATAAGGCCTACATGATCCTTCCCCAGGGCTACCTTGGGGGGCAGGCAGCAGTTGGGACAATTTGCAGCGGGGCAGCCCCACAAAGCAAGGGGCCTCCCACTTCAGCTCCTCTGTGTGCCATGGACCCCTGTCCTGGCCCTGCCACATTGCTCACCAGACTCACGCATCACTCAAAAAGAGGACAAAAGAGGACACCAATTTGCACAACATTTATATATGGTAAGGCTAATATAGGTATAAATGCAAATTTAAGAAATACTAAGTATAATTTCAATAGAGATACAATACATCTCATTATATTGAAGAAGACTGACCAGGTGAGCTGCCTGCTCAGTCTGCCATCCAGGTGTTCAGTGTTTGTTGGGCAACTTCAAGGCCCCTCCCTGCTCTCCATTCTTAAGGTTCTTTGAATTTAAAGTAGACTTGGACCGGGGCAACCCATTGCATAAGGGAGACCTTCAAAGAGAAGACTGCCAGCTTTCCAAAATAAAGGATTGTAAAGTAGGATGCCTGGGCTCCCTGTACAGAGCCCCACTCATGCATTCATCCTTGTAGGAGACCTGCTGCAGGTCCCATAAACCCTCTGGGCATCTCTGTCCTTTCCAAGGTGCATCTGAGAAGGGTTGCCAACTTTTGTGAGGGCACTTTCCCATACCTTTTGCATAGCTGCATAACCTTTTGGTGGCATGGAGATCCACTGACAGGAAAGGCTCAACCTGTTGCATTTCTTCTTGTCATTGAGCTGTTGAGGACATATAACCTATGCAAGAAAAAAATGCTAGCAATCTTAGAGTTAAATGCTGCCCTGAAAGCTTAGAAATATTTTAAATAAATAAAATGAAACAAATCCAATGTTAATGCTACTTAGAGTAGACCCATTTAAATGAATGGGAATGAGTAACTTAAGTCCCATTCATTTCTGTGTTTTACTCTGAATAGCACCGACATTGGATACAACCCTAATCGTGCAATCCTTTGCATGGCTGGATGGGGAATGCTGGGAGTTGTAGGACTTTTTCTGTCTAAACATGCATAGGATTGTACCCTAAGAGAAGGACTGTTTTTGGGATTGGTTCCCATGAATTCACTGAACATGCCCTTTCTGGCAGAACTAGAGCATAAACGCCTGTACATAAAAATTTGTATAAACAATACTGCAGCCTTCTTCAGCCTGATGCCCTCCAGATGTTTTGGACTTCAGTTCCCATCAGCCCCAGCCAGCATGCCAATGGTCAGAAATGCTGGGAGTTTAGTTCAAAGCATCTGAAGGACACCTAGGTGGGGAAGGTGGCAATACAGGTATAAGGCACAACACCTTGCATAAGTCCCTACAGGAGGTCTAGTGCTGTTTTCCTTTGTGTGAATGCAGCCATACAACCAAATTTGTGCGCGTTTACATGACAGTCCAATTGTGTTTCCTCCTAAGTAAGTATGCATAGGATTGCATACTTACTCTTGAGGTGAAGAAGATACTCATAACATTTTTAGAGCAGTTGGGTCACTCTGGATGCACCCTTACTGTGATCAGCCTGAACATATACATAATGCCCTCTAGGATTGAACTTAAAAAAAACATATTTGCAATTCTGAAGCAGAAGCTGTCTGTACACAGCACTGATTGATTGACTTCTCCTTGTGCCACCATGAAAACGTCTTGGATCCCTGGAGCTGTTTTGCCCTTTTAAAACATTTCCTTTGTAAAATCAATAAGGGATGAATGAATGGATAAACGCATGAGCATTCATGTGGTCAGTGGAGGCTGGTGGCTCTGATGGCAGTGGGGCGGTGAACCGCTCTGGGTTTCTGTCAGAACCAGTCAGAGCTCTAAAGGAGCTATCCAAGATGCAAAGCCAAGGTGTACCTTGGATAGCTCCTTTAGAGCTCTGACTGGTTTTGATGGAAACCTGGAGAGGTTTCACTGCCCCACTGACATCGGAGCCACCAGCCTCCACTGCATGTGGAGCTTTTAATGAGGGCCTTCTCGGTGGCCACTCTCAAGCTCTGGAACTCCCTGTTGAGGGAGGCTAGGTGGGCCCCCCTCTCTGTTGTCCTTCCACTGGCAGACAAAGACTTTTTTTAATTCAGGCAGGCCTTTGTCATGTAAGGGGATCTGTTGCTAAAGGGTTTTTAAAATTGTTGCTGCTGTTGTGTTCTTAATGGTATTTCTAAAATGTATTTGTTTTTATGCTATATTTTAATTATGATTTTGTTTGTAATCCAGATTTTCTTGTTAGCCATCTTGAGCAGCATTTTTTTTGGCAGAAATGCAGGATATACATTATGGGTGTGGTCCTATGGGTTGCTCCTGGGTACCCGTAAGCCCCCAGACTCGGAGGCTTACGAGAATCCTATGCAGAGAGGGAAGCACCTTGCACCTCCCATGCTGCATTTTAGCTTGACGGGTAATTTCACCTGTTTAGCAGAGGCTTCTGGGAGGGGGAGGGAAGGAAGCTGGGATGGCCATAGGAAAAGGTGTTAGACAGCTGCCCTGGCCTCTTCCCATCTCCTCCCCGAGGATCGCCTCCTTTCCCCATCTCCATGCTCCGTTTACCGAGCGCGGAGAGGCAGCCAGCACACTTCTCTCCATGCCGGCTGTGTGCGGGTGGGGGAGAGGAGTGTGGTTTCCTGGCTCCGAGCTGAGACCCTGTCTTTGAGTGCAGAACCAGGAAACCAAAATATCCTATGTCCCCCAGATGCTGTCCAGGGGACATAAGATACGGGATTGCTCCCTCCGTAAGTAAATAAATAATATTTTTAATAAGTTGGGTAGCCTACCTCATGCAAAAGCAGGGTTGGCCAATCCTGATGCAGATTTCTCAAGCCCTCTGAGGAGGGACAGCAAATGTTTCTATAATCTGTACAGCATCTAGCACATTGCTGCTGGTGCAATATAGATGCTCAACAGTAGAATTTGGAGCAGCTGTAACAGCCAGCTGCTTCTGCTGGGAATTGGCCAGAACTTTACGGTCCTCACAAAAATGATGTGCTCTGGGAGTTATATCCAATGTTAAAGTAGAACCATTGAAATGAATGGGACTTACATTAGACTAACATTGGATACAACCATTGGATGCAACCCATGGCCTGTTAACAGAATTGGAGGTTGCCAAACCAGAAAATGATTATTCCAAACTTTTTTCCCCCTGTTATTGCAGCACAATCTGCTCTCATAGGGTGTACACACACTCTTAGCATCATGTGAATGTGCTGGTTGCTTTTGCATGGTAATATCATGCACTGCAAATGATATTTGCTGTGAATGTAGATGCATCCACACTCTGCCAGTACAGTGAGATCTCTCCTGAACAAGAGGTGTGCAGACGTAACTGGGGTCATCCTGTAGGATGGACATGGGGAAATAGGAGCTGCCCCTGCATGTAAACAAGGCGAGATCAATGTAAGATATACCTCATTAATATCCTTAAAATACCCGGAAAGCCTTGAGATCGAGATGGTGACTGTTCTTTTCTTGAACCCAAAAAATCTTGCTTTGTGAACGTGCCAGTCCCAGTTTGGAATGGTTGCCTTCTTAAAAGCCCATAAAACATACCAGAGCATGTTTAGGCACAGAGTAGCTGCCAGAAATGCGAAATTAGAATACATTCAGAGGCAGAGGCAAGTTTGATCCTGACTATCACCACCCCAAATATGCACGCGTGCGCACACACACACAGAATTTTGCAAGACAGGCAACATTGTTCTGTGAATTTAATTCCTGCTGTGATTACCAGGTACAGTCGAGAGGATTCAGTTCCAAATGCTTGTCCTGTGTTGTAGGAATGAGTTCGACATGCAGAACAACAGTTACTCATGTGCAAACCCACCTTGGATCTGTCTGTATCTGCACACAGAAAAAAGGGACAGACCCACTGATTTGCCTTCTGCGTATGCAACCCAACATGAAACCTGTTGCACATAGCAAATAACATGTCTCAACACTTATAGCGAGAGGGCACCCATGACTCTATGTTACAGTGTGCCAGCAGTCTATAAATATTTGCTTCCCCACTCAAATGCAAATGGTTAGCAGCTTTTGATCTTTGTGATCTCTAGTTTGCAGTTTCCTTCACCCAGAACTGCTTGTGAGAGCCACTAGTTAGTGGTGCATGAGCATCTCTAGATTGGGTCCAATAACGAGAAGGCAGCACCATGCTGTACAAGATGGCATCAAACCTCAGTGGATGTATAGTCTCTGCACCAGGGGTAGGCAACCTCTTGGGTCCATGAGTACATCTGGGAATTTGAGAAACTGCTGGGTACAACCATAAAATGGCTGCAATGGGGGGGCATGGCTTGTCATAAAAGGACAAGTAACCTTCCTAGAGGCATTAATGAGAAATTAAGATGGCAGCAGCTAGAGACTTCCATGTTGCTTTGAAACAATACCAGGTGCTAGTAAGAAAATATAAAAGTATTTTAAACATAAAAATTGGGAGGAGTAGGGTGCCTCAGGGTTCATCAAGGAAAGCGTCAGAGGGCACCATGTTACCTATTCCTGATTGACACATTGGTTCAATCCAAGATTCCCAATATGCTTTGAACCCAAAATAACTTCTTCAGGGGGAAAGCTTAAAGAAACAAATACATCTATAAGTATACTGCCTATTATTAAGAAAGTCTCTATGAATCAGAGATCAACTATTTGTGCAAAATATGAAGAGCCTTACAATTAGGGATGTACGAAGGTCACTTACCTTTAACGAAATTTGATTCACGGTGGGGGGGAGGCGCTCCGTCCCTCCCCCCCCCCGAAATTCTGGCCGGGGGGGGGAGGCGCTCCGTCCCTCCACCCCCGAATCCTGGCCAGCCGGGCCCACAAATGGTGGCGGCCGTAGCCGCCGCCGTTTGCGTCCCTGCAGTCAGCCGTGATAGGCTACGTAAATGTTTACGTAGCCTATCACGGCTGAGTAAAAAAAACCCCACAAAACCGCGCGTATGCAAATGGCGGTGCCCATGGGCGCCACCATTTGCGTTCCTTATTTTGGCACGTCTAGTCTACATAAACATTTATGTAGACTACAGCGAAAATAAGGGGAACGCAAATAGCGTAGCGCCTACGCTATTTGCGTTCCCCTTATTTTCGCCGTAGTCTACGTGAATGTTTGTAGACTAGACGTGCCGAAATAAGGAACGCAAATGGTGGCGCCCATGGGCGCCACCATTTGCGTACGCGTGGTTTTTTGTTTTTTGTTTTTACTCAGCCGTGATAGGCTACGTAAACATTTACGTAGCCTATCACGGTATTTTTAAAAAATCTAGCCGTGATAGGCTACGTAAATCTTTATATAGCCTATCATGTTTTGTTGTTGTTGTTGTTTTTACTGGAAATGGCGGCGGCAGCCAGTCAGAAGACCGGCCGCTGCTGAACTGGAGCCGCCGCCGCCAGGAGGATTTGCCCAAGGTAAGTCCCGTCCCGGGGGAGGGGCCAGGGGGGGCAGACCGTTTCGCCACCAATTTCGGGGGCCCAGTGCGCTGGCATTCGGTCTCCCCAAGATTCGTGGCGAAATTCTCTAACATCCCTACTTACAATATGTTGATTCTATTCTATAAATGGTTCCAGTTATCATGTTCAAGGCCATTATACAAAGAATGCAAAAGATCAGTCCTAAAATGGCACTAAAATAGGTCAGAATCTGTTAAAGGATACTTTGAAATGTATAAGCCCTTTTATATTTATATGAAATGGTTATGAGACGTAACAACTGACGCCATACTGTTAGATAAGTTCATTTGTTTTGTAAAACTTTTCTCCTGAAGGAAGGATTTATTTGACTTCAAAACATGTGAGGATTTATGAACTGGATAAATTCGTATCCAGCCAGGGAAGCTGGTTGCCACCTCTGGATTGGGGCCACTAGTTGTAAGTGTTACTGTTTTAAATTATGGTTTAAATGTTATCACATAACATCCCTTAAATTTCATAGGGTGAAATCAGTGAACATCCGCTTGCACAAAGGAACTTCCCCTTCCTTTTGTTCCCTTTGCAAACCCCCCCCCCATCTTTTCTGGAGTTTCTCCCAAACCTCTGGGGTAGATTTGGGTGGGATTCAAGGGACTACAGGAGGAAGGGGAATAACCACCCTCCCTCTTCCACTGAAAGAAGTCTTCCATTGGCAGAAGGGCACTAGTTGGATGCCTCCTTTGGGAACAGACAGGGTTGTATCCAGTATTAGTCTAACTTCAGTCCTATTCATATCAATGGATCTACTCTAAGTAGGACTAATGTTGGATACATCCCATAATAGTAAAGGGCCATAGCTTTTATATCTTGCTTGTGGGCTTATTTATTTATTTGATCTATACCCTGCCCTTCTACCAAAAAATGTCACTCAAGGCAGCTTACAAAAACAATTTAAAATAGATTAAAACAATAAAGTACATTCAAATATAATAAAAGCATAATGATTACAGAATAAAAACAGCACCCAACCCAAGACCCACTTACAGGCCAAAGGTTTTCTTGAATAAAGCGGTCTTTGCCTGCTGGCGGAAGTACAGCAGAGAGAGAGCTGTGGAACTCCCTTGGGATGGAGTTCCACAGCCTGGGATCAGCCACCAAAAAGGCCCTCTCTCACGTCGCCACCAAATGTGCCTCTGAAGCCAACAGTCTCAGAAGAAGGGCCTCCTCAGAAGGTCTTAGGAACTGGGCAGACTCATATGGAAGAAAGTAGTCTTTCAGGTAGCCTGGTCCCAAGCCACATAGGACTTTATAGGTCATAACCAGCAGTCTGAATTCTGCCTAGAAACAGTCCAGCAGTCAGTGCTTCCTGTAACCAGCCCCAGTCAACAGCGTGGCTGCAGCATTCTGGACCAGCTGAAGTTTCTGAACACTTTTCAAAGGCAGCCCCATGTAGAGCACGTTACAGTAGTCCAAATGGGATGTAACTAAAACATGTGTGACTGGCCAGATCAGACATCTCTAGGCATGGGCACAGTTGGCACATTAGACTCAGCTGTGCAAAAGCACCCCTGGCCACAGCCCTGATCTGGGCATCCATGTTCAGGGCCAAGTCCAAGACTACACCCAAACTGTGAGCTTCAGTCTTCAGGGGGAGTGTAACCCCATCCAGCACAGGTTGAGTTTCTATTACGGCTGTACACCGCCTCGGTCCAAATCCCGAATGCTGAAGCAAATCGGGGTGATTCAGACCGCTTCAGTCCAAATCTGAAGCGGGTCCTGAGCCGTCCGAAGCAGGTCGGAGAGATCCGAAGCGCTTCGGATCGCGTCGGACAATTCTGAAGCCCAAAGGGCCTGTCTGAGCAAATATAACAACTTGCTGGGGGGGGGGGGTGAGAGGGGGGAACTGAGCCTTGGAAAGTGGCATCTCTAGGGGCTAATAGGGCTGAACTTTTAACCCAGCAGTTTGTTTCCTTGCTTTGTACTGTTCGTTCTTTGGCTGCCTGTCCTTCTCAGTTGCTATTCCTTCGCTTCCCATTTTTCAGTTCTTTATATTCTTATAAAAAAACAAAGAATAAAAAACAAAACAAAACCCAACCCCTTTTCTCTTCTGTTAGGCTTTAGTGTCATTTCCCTTCCCCTCACCCCTTAGCTTGTAGGTAGTTTTTTCTTTCTGTATCTGCTTTTCTTTTGGTCTTGTGTGTGCATGCGTGCGTGCTGTGTGAGTGCACCATACACATTATTGTGCACAAGCATACAGGATGTGGCCGCAGTACACTAACAGTCCAATATATACTGTGGGGCAAAGCAGTACACAATACACATAATATGAAGCGTCATCACTTTTGCTGATTTTCCAAGAAACTTTTGTCTGTTTTTCCCCCTTGTGTACTTCAAATGCTTATAAGAAGAATTTGATCAGGCTAGACTATATGTATTTTTTAAATGTTTGCTTCATCTTACCCTTTCTGGGGAAAAGGGCTGCCAAAGTTATCAGGGGCCTGGAACAATTCCTCTATAAAAGGCTTCAATGTTTGTGCTGTTTAATTCAGAAGAAATGCAAATAAGGGGGAAGATTTATAAAATATGGAGTAGAGAAAGTGCAGCAGTGCAATTAAAAAATAAGTCCCACTGAGTTCAGTCAGTGTGACTTTTCCAGGTAATGTGTATTGCAATTTGCAGCCAAAGAGATGTTTTAAGTTTTCTTTCTTCCCTTAATCAGAATCTCTGGTCAGTGCAAGATTCAGAACAGACTAAAGGAAAGTACTTCTGCACTTCAAAAAAACCCCTACACAAGAGATTAGGCTTAATGACCTCCTAACTGTCACCTTAAAAACCTTCTGATTAGGATTTCTAATCCCCTGTGTGGCTGACAGTTTTTTACCTTTTGTTTTAGTTTCTGAGAAAGGGAAATTTTACTTGTACCTAGCACAAAAACTACTGGGCCAAACTATCTGAAATTTGGCAGGTTCAGTCATCTCCATTGGGTGTATTTCATGTATTTATCATAAAAACTGAAAAGTTACGGTCATTTCTGTTTTCCAGTGCAAGTCAATGGGGAAACACAAAATCTGAATAATTCAGATATCTGAATTTCGATTCGGATATGAATCAAAAACAAATTGGATTGGGTCCAAATTGTTCTGAAGCGAATCAGGGCTGATTCAGAAGATCTAAATCAGCCTCTGAAGTGAATTGGCGGGTCCATGCGCAGCCCTCGTCCCTATTCCTTGATCTGTCTTTCAGCTGGCCAAAAGCACCTCTGTCTTGTCTGGATTAAGCTTCAATTTGTTTACCCTCATCTTCCTTGGATGGAAAGGAGAGATAGAGTTGGCTTTCCAGAACAGCAGGTTGGGTGAGGTTGGAAATGAAATGCTGGACGATATGGATCCAGAAATACTAAGAGCAGACCCACTGACATCAGTGGGAGTTAAGTTAGTCATAATTAATTTAAGTCTCATTCATTTCAGTGGGTCTGCTTTAAGTATGGCAATAACTGGACCCCGCCTAGCAGAGTTTTGGTCCAACAGCCAGACTGTTCTTAAGATCTTATGTTATGGTCTTGAATCCTTCTAGCTTGACGTATTGGAAGGATGAGTGAATAGGTGAATGATACTAGAAACTCATGTTTCATTTCAAAGGGGAAGTCTCTAAGGTATTTAAATGACAAAGAGTATCATTTCTTCAGTTGTTGTTGGAACACTATTAGAGTTGCATTTTCATTTCTTCATCGTATGAGATTTTCTCTCTCAGTAGGTAATGTAGCTATGGTCAGCATACAGCTACTATCAGTGGCTAAGTAGCATGGATCATTGCCTGATATCCTTGAGACATTATAAAAGGGCTCGATCCCCTATATCTGTGTTGGCTAGAAGATGTAAAACTCGCCTTCAGACATTTATGTTGAATTTGTACCTTCCCTCTGAAACAGCAGTAGTTCACTCGAGCAGTAACTTCAGCAGTAAAGTACTACTCTCCAGTACTGTCCACATGGTCCAACCGTGTGGGAAAGGGCCATAGATCCGTGGTAGAGTACCTGCTTCGCATTTATTAAATTTATTAATCGCCCATCTGGCTGGTCACCAGCCACTCTGGGCGATGTATAAAATATATAATAAAACAGTTTAAAACAATAAAATTCTACAGTAAAAACATTTTCTAAAATGCCCTAACCCACCCCAAATGCCTGCCTGAACACCCACGTTTTTAATGCATGGTGGAAGTACATTAAAGAGGGGGCATGGCAGAGTTCCCTAGGGAGGGAGTTCCACAGAGTGGGGGCCACCACAGAAAAGGCCCTCTCCCTCGTCCCCACCAGTCTAGCTGTCCTGGCTGATGGGACAGAGAGAAGGCCATCCGAGGCTGATCTTGTTAAGCGGCCTGTGGTGTTGCTGGAGGGGCTCCTTAAGATAGGCTGGGCCGGAACCATATAGGGTTTTAAAGGTCAAAACCAACACCTTGAATTTGGCCCCGAAAACAACTGGTAATCAGTGCAACTCCTTCGGCACCGGAGTGATGTGGTCTTGCCGGCGGTTGCCTTTAATCAGGTGAGCCACTGTGCTCTGTACCAGCTTCAGCTTCCAAACCATCTTCAAGGGTAACCCCACGTAGAGCGCATTACAGTAGTCTAAACGAGAGGAGACCAGGGCATGTACTACCGATGGGAGCAGATGGTCGGGAAGGAAGGGGCACAGCTGCCATATCAGATGGAGTTGATACAGCGCTGTCCAGCTCACAGCTGACACCTGAGCCTCCATGGACAGCTGGGAGTCCAGAATGACCCCCAGGCTGCGGACCTGGTCTTTCAAGGGTAGCCGTACCCCATTCAACACCAGGTCAGCATCCCCCAGCCTCCTCTTGTCTCCCACCAAAAGTACCTCGGTCTTGTCAGGGTTCAACTTCAGCTTATTCCTCCCCATCCAGCCACTCACTGTCTCCAGACATTAGGCAGGGATTCTACGGCCAACCTTGGTGAAGATTTGAATGAGAGGTAGAGCTGTGTGTCATCCGCATATTGATGACACCACACCCCAAACCTCCTGATGATAACCCCCAGAGGCTTCACATAGATGTTAAATCGCATCGGGGAGAGGATGGAACCCTGTGGCACCCCTCACGTGAGCAGCCACGGGTCCGAACCTTCCTCTCCCAGTTCTACCCTCTGGTACCTGCTGGAGAGGAAGGACTGGAACCACCGCAATACGGTGTCTCCAATGCCCAACCCCTCCAGGCGGTCCAGGAGGATACCATGGTCAACGGTATCAAAAGCCGCTGAGAGGTCGAGGAGAACAAGTAAGGAGCATTCACCCCTATCCAGAGCCCTCCTCATATCATCCACTGAGGCGACCAAGGCCGTTTCTGTCCCATGCCCAGGCCTGAAGCCCAACGGAAATGGATCTAGATAATCGGCTTCTTCCAAGTGTGCCTTCAACTGCATTGCCACCACCTGCTCAATCACCTTGCCCCAAAATGGCAGATTCGAGACTGGGCGAAAGTTGTTCAGAACTTGGGGATCCAAGGAGGGCTTCTTTAAGAGTGGTCTTATCACTGCCTCCTTGAGGGCTGATGGCATCACTCCCTCCTCAAGGAAGGTGTTGACCACTGCCCTGATCCCCTCACCCCGTCTCTCTCTGCAGCCCACAGTGAGCCAAGATGGGCAAGAATCAAGTAAGCAGGTGGTCGGCCTTACAGATGAAAGCACCTTGTCCACTTCACCAGAAGGAAGAAGCTGGAACCGATCCCACAAAACCAGTTTGCCACAGGCCACCTCTTGCTCACTTACTGTATCCACAGCGCACGGAATAACACTCCTAATCCAATCAATTTTATCTGCAAAGTGCCTTGCCAAGGCCTCACAGGAGGCCTTAGAATGCTCTAGTGGTTCCGGAGCCACAGGACCGACCAGGGTCCGGACCACTTGGAACAGCCTCCTGGGACAGCACTCTGCAGACACGATAGAGGCAGCATAATATTCCTTTTTTGCTGCCTTCACCGCCACTTGATAGGCTGAAAATAGAGGTCTAGCTTGTGTCTGATCATCTTTGGAGCGAGACTTCTGTCACCGGCGCTCTAGCCGTCTCACCTCCTGTTTCAGAGATCGTAACCGTGGATTGAACCATGGTGCATTCTGAGCCCTGTTCAGGGGGAGAGGGTGTTCGGAGCCACCCAATCTAATGCCCCAGTGATTGCATGCAGTGGGTCCCAGGTTCAATCTCCAGCATCTCCAGATAGCATTTGAAAAACACCTACCTGAAACCAGGCAGATCCGCCGCCAGTCAGTGTTGACAATACTGGACTAGAAGGACTAATGGTCTGACTCCATAATGATCTGAAAGGGGGAGTCCTATGCTTCTATTTCTGTTTGCTTTAGTATATCTGCACCTACAGAGATAAAGTACTTTGTTGATAAAGTTTTTGCTGGAATAATCTGCTCCCATGTGAGACGGTACTTATCCCCAGTCTCTGGGGAGTAATGAATCATAGATGGAGGAGGTGGACAGGAAGGTATTTTCTGCACACAATAAATGCTAAAGGTGTGTGGGTCCACTCTGTAAAGGTACAATCTTTCTGTTTCTGGCAGAGATGTAGAGCTTTTCTAAATGAGGCTGTTAATTGGCTGTTAACCCGCTATATCTGCTTTCAGCTTCCTTGCAGAATTGAGATTTGAACACCACACAAGAAGCAGTTCCTTCCCTGGTTTTCTGCTACACAACCTCTAGGTGGCATTATGGTATAGCAGAATAGTGTAAAATACACAAGAGGAAATCACACTTTCTTTTGCTTTCACAATTAAATAGTTGCTTTAAATAAACTCACTGAAAGTGCTGGTTAGACACAGAAGCGAAACTGGAGGGTCATGACATTGTCTACAGAACCCATAAACAATTGTGAGTAGGGAATGATGAGCGCACGATAAATGCCTCGTATGGAAAGCCCATATCGGAGAAGGCAGGGTTAGCCCTACCTTTAGGCAAAGTGAGGCAGCTGCCTCAGGCAGCAGATGCTTATGGATGTGGTGTTTTGGAGCACACAGCTGTGTGTGCCATACAGCCTGCCCTGCACTCCCTAAATTAGCCTGCTGTCCTCAGGTATGGTGGAAGACAATGACAACATTTGCATGATCACTGCAGTCTACTGTGGCTTATTTATTTAAGCCCCAGTGGGTTGCTGTGCGTGCTCAGCGGTTTTTGAATATTCAAGCCGCAACCTCAGCTCGTTGTCTTGTCTGAATCCAGTGGGGGTGGGTTGTGTAAGGCTTAAACAACACTCACATAGTCCTAAAACAAGCCATGGGTTGTTCAAGGGTTGTTTAACCTTCGTACAAGCCACACCCATCAGGATTGGATGACATGGCAAGCATTGTTGCATTGTTCTGACACAAGGAATGTTTCATTACAGTTATCATGTGAAATATATTCAGAAACGTTTCCTAAGGAGCTATAGCCATACCCTTATTTTAGGAAGCAAAACTGCAAATTCTTTTGAGTCTGCCTTTTTTTAGCATAATTCTGTCTGTTAAGTATCCCAGGTGTATGCACAACGAATTAGATTTTTCGTTGTTTTTAAAATTCAAACTTTGTTAATAAAGTTTAAAGTACAAAGATGAAAAAAGAATACTCAGGGAAAGCACACGGAACTGCAGTTACAAAAGCAATAAATGGTAGGTATCTACCATCTTAAAATTAGAGTTCAACTGCTCAATGAAAGGATCTCAAATCTACTAGAATGATTTACATATATCCTAAGGCACTGGGAGTGTAGCTAACTTATTTTAATACATGACATTTCAAGTTCTCTCTAACTTCAGAGTTTCGGTTTTTTGCTATGGCTATTCTTGCTGCAATCAACAGATTGCTCATTGATTCCAAGGAAACTTGAATTTGCGTATTCTTTTAAACACCTGAATAACTGTGCCAGTGATTACTGTGACTTTATGAAATATTGTTGCTGAAATAATATTTAAAGCCTTCTTTCAGAATTCATTGATCTTTGGACATATATTCTAGAAATGGTGAAAAACAACTATTCAATCAACAGTTTCTGAACCTGACTCAGTAATCTGAGGAGAAACAGTTTTGTGAAATGTATCTCCCCTCAACTTTGTTTTGCTGATTCAGACCTTGTTCATATCATGAGGTTGTATCCAATGTTAGTCCTACTTAGAGTAGACCTATTGAAATGTATGGGACTTAATTTAGTCATGACTAACTTATGTCCCATTCATTTCAATGGGTCTTCTCTAAGTAGGACTAACATTGGATACAACCCATATATTTCAATGCATACATAATATTAAAAATAAAGGGCACAAGCCAATGGCAAGTTCTCTAGCGCAAGTTCCATTGAAATGAATGGGAGATGCTCAAGGGTATTACTATACTCCCATTCATTCATGTGCATGATAACTTCATAGTGGATTATGCCTACAGTGCATACTGTATGCATAATTCTGAAGTGCATAACTCTGGCCACTGAATATTAGTCCAAATTTAAAAAGGCTTTATATTGTATATTGTATACAAAACAGGGCAGATAGGCGTTTTGGAAGCATAAAATAACTTTTGTTGAAAATCTGCCTTTATTAGAAACCTGAATGTGGACGTTCTGTTTGCATTGGAGGAGAAAACAAAACCTGTGTTACAGTATTTGTCCAGAAAAGCAAATCCATATCAAAGGGTTGTACAAGTATTTATGATACACTCTTATGTCTGCAGCAAATTCCATGAGGAAATCATACAAAGAGCATTTGATTATAGGCTTTTGCATATTGTGAAAACGTCTTGATTCAAAGAGGTCAAAATTAGCATGGTGATTGTAGCAGCTTTGCAGTTCTGAAGCTCTCGTTGATGGCAATGTCATGCTTGCTTGCTTAGTCTAGATTTAATTTGGCACATAATAGGAAAGATTTGGGCTAGTTTTACAGAGAATGCTTAAATTAGGTTTTCCGTTTCCCACATCTGTAACTCACAAGGTCTGTTGGGCCGAATGTGTAATTGATTTAAAAGCTCCATCTTCTGCTTTCTTTCCTGCATTAGCATTGACACATTCTAGATTTATTTATGTGTGCATTGGGCAATGCTATTTGTTGGTACTATTCCACTTTCTCAGAGTATAGATAAGATAGAAAATATGATTAGGTCAGGAGCTATGGACTGTTGCCTGTTGTTGAGGCAACTGCAGACAAGATTCTAGTCCTTTAGGGGTTTGGTTGGATCCAGACTTGGTCATACAAAACATTGAAATCAATGGGACTTAAATTAGTCATGACTAATTTCAATGGGTCTACTATTAGTATGACCAGGTCTGGATCTGACCCATTATATTCTGGAAATGGAAGAATTAAAAGTGGCATAATCAAATCACACAGATAGATGAAAGCTACTGGGAAATCAACTTCGAAGACTTTTACCTCCTCTTGTAGGGCAGTGGTCCTGTTTCTTACCTGACTGCTAGAGTAACTTCCTAGCATATATTTTTTTCCAATTCCTCCCTTGCCCCAAATATCCAGTTTCAGTTTTTAAGCTCATTGTTGCCATAAAAAAAAGTAAAATCAAGTCTTTGCCTGTGATTTTCTCAGTGCTCTGCAGTACCAGAGCTGCAGAGCTAACTAAATAATAGTTTATTCCCTGTTGATTTTATTACTGTTTTCTTTATCTCTGCCAAATCTGCCCTTAGTTCTATTCAGTATAGGGAACCACAGCTGCAGCCCTGCATACTGGAAACAGAGACTTAGTGCCAGGAATACACCACCCTTCTGGGCTTGTTTTTGGTAAAGCACATGCACAATTTTCCATTTGTCTTTTACTTGACCTGTCTTCGGCTTTTGAGATCATTGATCATTCCGTTCTTTGCTACACGCTTTGGGGTTTGGCGCTTTCTTGGTTTCATTCTGATCTTTCTAAGCATTCTTTTCCCTCATCTATTAATGGTTATTCTTCCTTTTTCTCTCCCCCCATTTCAACTAACATTCCTCAAAGACTTATCTTGAGTCCTCTTATTTCCTTCCTCTTAGTCAGCCTTCCCCAATTAGGAGCCCACCAGATGTTTTGGACTCTAACTCCCATCAGCACCAGCCAGCATGGCCAGAGTTCAAGAATGATAGGAGCTGTAGTCCAAAACATCTGGAGGGCAAACAGCTTCCATCCTCCTTGAATAGGATGAAATCCTGTTTTTTGTTCTTTCAGCGTTTGTTATGATTTCTATGGTGACCACCTGCAGTTCCATTTTTCTTCTTCTGATCTACTTTCCTCTTCTCTTCCTAAGATTTTGGTTTGTCTTTTTTCCTGACCAAATGTCTTTGCATAGACGTCTGCCTTCCCAATAGCTTTGTATCACTCAAATGGACAACCTGTTTGATTTTCACAATGGTTTTTTTTTGTTCCAATTTCAGTCATATTTCTTCTTCAGTTCTATAATTACTTACTATTATTGTTATAGATAATGAAAAAATATCAATAAAATACTGATTGGAAGAGAAAGGTAAAAATCTAAAGCTGAGCTGATGTTTCTGTTTTCAGTACTCTGTGTTTGTAACTTCGTCCTTTACTCACAGTTTGGGTTATGTATCTATTATTCCCAATCTGCAAGTGCTCTTCTTTTTCTTTAACTGATTTATTAAATGTATATTATGCTTTTCCATACAAATAGGGCTCGAGGCAGCTAACAAATGTAAGATTTCATTTTATTTATTTGATTTCTGTTCTGTCCAATACCCAAAGTTCTCTGGGCAGTTTACAAAGATTAAAAACCTTAAAAATACAATATTGTATATAATAATTTTTTTTTTACATACAAACGTATAAAGAGACAATGCACACAACATGTGTGTACACACACACACACACACACACACACACTCTAAAACAATTTTAACAATTAACAATAAAAAAATCCAGGACCTGATTAAAACCTTATCATATGCTGCTGAATGCCTGAATGTAGAGGAAGGTCTTCATAACATGGCACCAAAAGATAACAATGTTGGCGCCCAGCAGGCCTTGCTGGGGGGATTGTTCCATAATTGGGGGCCACCACTGAGAAGGCCCTCTCCTTTGTTGTCACCTTCTCAGAGGAGGCACCTGTGAGAGGTCCTTAGGTGATGAGCAAAGATAAAAACAAAACTGAAATTAAAAAATAAAAGCAAATTAGTTTTAAAAACAAAGAAATACACAGCACCCACCATTTAAAACCTACTTCAGCAAATAGTCTTAAAAGCCTGCCTAGTTTTTTTTTTTTAAAAAATCAAACTACAAGAGCAATCCTATGGCCCCTAGACAGCATCAGAGGGGCCATAGGATAGTTTGGATTCGTGGATCGGAGGTCAGAGTCAGTGCTCTGACTCGAACCCAGAAGTCCGAGCTCCCTGCCCCCTTCCCCACGCAGCCAGTGTGGAGAGAACCGCACCGGCTGCCTCTTGAGGGCACAAAAGTGACCTCTAAAGGAAGGTAATGGGTGGGGAGGGGAGGGGACTGGGGAGGCTGGCTTATGAGGAATCCTCCTGCCTCACCAGCCTCCTTCCCTTCCCCTCCCCAACGCCTTGGCTAGATGGGGAAAAAAAGTCTGTGTTGCTGAAATGCAGAGCGGGAGGAGCACAGAGGCAAAGATCGTCTCCGCTGCGCCCACTACTCTGCATTGGATGGCCATAAGCCTCTGAGTTCAGAGGCTTACGCCCCTCCCCATAGGATTGTTCCCTACATGTGTTAATTGGTTTACCTAGTACCAGGATATTTGTGTTATCAGCAACAACTGCACTGTGAATGGTCCCTGTCCATAATGTGATTGTCGTTTTTTGCATGTAATTTCCTTCTCACCTCACTGCTTACCATTCTCTCTCCCTACCCCCAACGATATGTACTATATATAAACCTGAAACTCTCCATAATATTCCATGCAACTGATGAAGTGGGCTATTGTCCACAAAAGTTTATGGCAGAATAAACGTGTTAGTTTTTACGGAGCCGCAAGATGCTTTCTAATACAGCTACCAGTTGGGAATTGTCTGAATAAAAACGTTGTTGCCTGCCAGTGGAAGGACAACAAAAATGCAGCTAGCTGGGCAGTGGTGGCTCCAGGTTTTGGAGGGCCCTTGGGCAAGACATGCTCAGCGGGCCCCCTCGGTCATGAGTCTACCTTCTCACCTCCATCGTCACCAACTGCTCTTGCTCCTCACCCTCTTTGTCATCATTGTCACCACTTGCTTGCTTGACAAGCAGCGAGCCAGAGGGCAGGGGCATCTTCTGGTCCTCCATCCCACCACCACCATTGCCTGGGTCAGAGCGAGCGGCCGGTAAACAAGCAGGCTGCAGTGATGAAGAGGAGGAGCAAGTCCAGGGGGCTCTTGTGTCACTGGGCTCTTGCTGGGGTGTGGGCACTTGACAAGTGCCCAACCATGCCTACCCTTGATTCTGGCCCTCTAGCTTAGCTTGACAGGAGGTTCCAGAGCCTGGGAACAGTCGCTGACAAGGTCCCACTCGTGCGTTTATTCAGTCTACTTCCCCAGCACTGCCATTAAGAAGAACAAGCACTGTTTGTATCACACACACCCCATACCACAGTTTGCCCTCCTCAAATTCACAAATTCTTTGTTAGTTTTGGCTTTGTGCCAGCTAAGGGTTATTTCCAATTGCTAAGGTCTGCTTTGCTCAGTAGCCCAGGCACAAAAGAGAAACGGCATTTGCAACACCTCTCCTGAGGCCAACGGGCATTGTGTTTTCTTGAATAATTAGTGTCAGGGTGGTTGGGCCATCAGGAAAAGTGAAGGCAACTATAATCAACAGAAGCCTAAAAGCATAGAGAATATGTCAGAGGCTGCTGTTCCAGTTTTAAAGCAGGAAAGCAGCGCCAGCTGGACGAATCCTGAACAAATGCAAAGGAGAGTCACTGTGAAAAAACCAGAATAAAAGGAGTTGTCATTTGACAGTGAGGCAGAGTTATTTTCACACCAAAGTTTACGTTTCACTGAGGGGAGAGGATACAGACAAGAAAACACATATTCAGGATGCATTCGCTTTAAAACAAGGGTTTGTTGTTATTCAAACTAACACTGAGAGGGTCACAGAAAAGTTGGCTAGTCCTGATAAGGCGACACTTCCTGGGTTTGGAGTTGAGAGTGGGGGGAGGGAAAACAAGGCCTACTTGAGGAAGCACATGAGAGAAAGAGCCAAGAAAGTGTAATGGCTTGAAAAGGAGGGTGTTATACCAAGTGCTATAAGTTAGGGTAGTTCTCATGGCTTGGGCCAGCCTTCTGCAACCTCGAGCCCTCCAGATGTGTTGGGCTGCAACTCCCATCATTCCCAGACAGATCCACCAGGTTGGGGAAGGCTGTTCTGGGCTAAGGCTCAGCTGGACCCATAGAAAAAGCTGCACCTGATACGATAAAGCCATTCTTCGATATTGGTATATACCTACCTGCACACAGAAAACTAGATATCAGGGAGAAAGGTTCTAGCATTCTCACTGAGATGCTTGCTTTCCATGTGTAGGGATTGTTTTTCTGTATCATATATGTGGACTACCCTGCTGATGATCTTGAAAATGCTGCATCATGCAAGGAGAATACAGCATTGTGGTAGACAGATATTTTTGCATGTTCAAGCAGAGATGTCTGTCAAACATGGATCCATGTTAATCTGGTCTTGTAAAAGGGCCTGAACAGCAGTGATCGAATTTTAAATTGATTGATTTAAAATTTCTATACTATCCTTTCATCACCAAAGGCTATCACAGAGCAGTGTACATAAGATTATAAAAGCAATATAATATAACCATTTAAAAGTTGTGTGTTTGTTTGAACTATATATATCCTGCCTTTCTTCCAGATGACAGGCCCCAAGGCATGTCACAATTTCCATCCAGAGAGCTTCAGCTATTGGGCAGTGTAGAAATGTAATAAAAAAAACTGAGAATAATAATACATAATAAGATTCCTTAAAAGGCAGTGGTGACTTATGAAAACTCTAGGGGGACGATGATGGAAAGCGTCCACTCCCAGTTGCTGCCGCTGCTGGCTGTTCTAAATGGAAGAATGACATCAGAAATTCTGGCTGCAACATTGGTCAGAAGTCTTTCTTTCCTTACTGGCATTTATGCTGCCTCCCCCGCCCCCCAATAATATGGACAAATTAGGGTGGCCACTTATACATTCCTAGGAAAGAGGAATTTCATCACCCAAAAAGAGGGTAAAAGAGGGTACCAATTTGCATAATATTTGCACATGCCAATTTTTTTTATATAGGTGCAAATTTAGACATGCCTATAATTTCAGTCGAAATACAATACATCTCACTGAAATACAGTACATCTCACCATAGTGGAGAGCACTGATCAGCTGAGCTGTGTGCCTGTTCAGTCAGCTGCCCAGATGCTCATTGTTGATTGGCAACTTTTAAAGATCCAGTGCTGCTCTCCCTTCTTATGGCTCTTTGACTTTAAACAAGACCTGGACTGGACAGCTCAACAAATACAGGACACCTCCAAATAGAGGGCTGTCCTCTGTAAAGTAGGACACCTGGCCTCCCTAGATTGAAAGCTAAACCGAGTAGGGCTGGTCCAAGATGTTTTGCTACCTGAAAAAAAACAAGATGATGCCAGTGGAGGCTGGTGCCTCTGATTTTGATAGGGCCGTCATTCCATTCTGGGTTTCAGGCAGAGCCAGGCAGAACTCAGGGATAGCTCCTTAAGAGTCCTGGCTGGTTCCAACTAAAACCCAGAATGGATTTACAGCCCCTCCAGAATCAGAGCCACCAGCCTCCACTGGATGACGCTCCTCCCCTTCCATGTACAGAAGCTGACCTGACTGGCAGTTTAATTTTACTTCTACACTGGTGACAGGATAACATCTGCCACAACATCTGATGGTGGCAGGCTAGCTTAGGGGGCGCAGGGCAACTCTGTTCTCCAACACCATGGTGCCACTCACTCACTGCTCCGCCTGGCCCCTGCTCACTACCTGCTCAGAGAAATGCTGCAATGCAGCACTGATGGGATCCCATAAGTAGGCAATGCATGCATACATGCACCATA
This sequence comes from Heloderma suspectum, assembly GCF_057233095.1. Classification (NCBI taxonomy): domain Eukaryota; kingdom Metazoa; phylum Chordata; class Lepidosauria; order Squamata; family Helodermatidae; genus Heloderma; species Heloderma suspectum. Next base: position 36,823,820 of record NC_139460.1, on the reverse strand, counting down.
TGGTAGAGTGCGTAGTCTGGGGTGGCTGCAGGGCCAGCCTAGGAGACTTTGCTGCCTGAGGCAAAGAACAAGATGGTGCCCTCTCCCGTTCCATATACAAAAGCTGACTTGACTGTTTCTTCAGCACTGACAATGGAACAGCATCATCCGCTGCTCCTGAAGGCAGCCGGTTAGCTTAGGGGACACAGGGCAGGCCACATGGCACACACATCTCTCCTCCAACAACTGCTGCTGCCTCCCAGCATCTGCCACCTGAACCGACTGCCTCTCTCTACCTAAGGGTAGGGCTGGCCCTGGCTGGCTGCCTCTGGCCTCTGCATTTGGTCAGGTGCATTTTCCGGCAGTTCCATCTGTGACATGTTGGGAGAAGGCCTATAGGCAGCAAGCCAACCGAGTGAGCAACAAGCAAGCTTTGCCACAGGTGCACAGGAGGATGGAACGGTCATGGGGCACACTGCCCCAGCATCCACCTCCAGAAACCTGACTCTCCCTAATGGTAAGGCTAGTCCTGCAACTGAGCTTATTCTTGAAGTACTGCATGACATCCGGTTACTATTTTATTGTAGTTGCTTCAGTATCTGTCTTTATGGTTGTCCAGCCAGCTTGAGAAGTGCTGACAAAAATGTAGCGGGGGAGACGTTTTTGAATGAGCTGTTATTGGAAATATATTGGGGGTTCAAATAATTATACTTAGTATAAGCTGCTTTGAATATGTCCAAAGTGCAGTTCACTTTACCTGCGGTTAGTTGCTTGCTCTTACTTCACTTTTTCTGGTTCCTTATGTCTCATTTTTATCTTTTGGATTAGGATGTGGTTTTTAATCCACAAATATGTGTAAGGTGTATTTTAAAAAAAAACCCTCCGGCAGAATAGGCATAATGCTCTTCTCATTTTTCAGGAAATGTGAACAATAGGCTATAATGGACAATGAGGAAACATTAATGCCAGAAGAAGAGAAGCAGACTGCCTGTTATGGGAAGATATTTATTTATTTAAAGTACTTTTATAGCACCTTCATGACAAAGCCCGTCCAAGGCAGCTTTACAAAAGATAATTAAAATCATAAAACAATTTTAAAAATACACAACAATTCAGATACAACAGCTAAAAGCAACAGCTGTTTAAAAGCAATGTAAAACCCAACCCATGGCACCTTTGATAGAGCACTTTAAGCAGAACACGAATGCTGTGGCAGGTTGACTCCTGCTGCAAAACCTTTGGATGTCAAATGATGATTCTGTAGATCAAATAACTGATGCACATTTGCACAGCCAGAGAATATTCTCCACCAAAATTGAATGGAAAGAGTAATTGAGGAGAACCTTTTTTGGAGCAAAATTGGTAGCAAAATGAGATTTAGGGCGCAATCCTTTGAAGATAGTCACCAGCCTTGAATTTGGAGGCTGGTGACTATCCTATGTAGAGTGGCTGGAGCATGGAGGGGATCCTTTCCCCTGGCCTCTGGCAACCCTGCACTTTTGGTTAGATGCGCAATTTTGTGTGCCTAGCTGGGGACTTCGGCGCAGGAGAGAGGGAGGCCATGCAGCACATGGGAAGCCTCATAAAGTGGCTTCTGCAGTCTCCTCCCTTCCCTGCCCCTGGGACCACCCCCTTCCTCCCATCTCTGCGCTCTATTTGCTAGCCTGGAGAAGCAGCCGGTGTGTAGAGAACCACATCAGCTGGGAGGGGGAGGGGAGGGGAGCGTAGTCTCTGGGAACCATGTTTGCAGATCTGGCTTCAATCGGTTCCTAGAATCCAAAAAAGTCCTATGGCTTAGACAGTGTCTATGGCCATAGGATTGTTCACTCCTTTGACTAATTGGCATCAGCTCCCTGGATAGGACTGTGAGCAGTGATGGCCGTTGTTGTTAATAGTTCTTGATCAGATTTTTGAGGAATGTATCCAAAATGTTAGGACGATGCATAATGGCCTATAAGGAGCCAATTGTTTTAATTTGTGTCATTATATGGTATTCTAAAGCGGTAACTGCAAATTAGCATACATCTGGGTATTTCATTTCACTGCCAACTCTAAATGTATGGTATTGTGTTGCTGTTGCTGTAGTCCTGCAGCTGTTGTTATTGTTCCTACTAAAGTTTTCTAGGCAATGTTAAAATACGTTTTTATTAAACCCACATTCCCTACCTGCAGATTTACTGTCTGAGTGATATGATGCATGATGGAAAAGGGATGGGGAGAGGAAAAGGACAGCAAGCAAATGGAGGTACTATTATCCTCGATGTCCTGACATCACTATGGTCTGTACATTTTTTTTGTTCTTGGTTTTTTTGCAGTTCTAATTCTTTCAGTGGCATCTACTGCTGTGATAACCCGAAGAACATCAGAGCTGACATGCCTTTTAATCAAGCAAAACAGCCACGTTTCAAGATCATTGGATTCTTCACCTGTTCATGAGGTAAAAGGATACACTCCCATATGAACCTGCCTGGTCTTAAATATCAGCATCAAAGACCTTGTTCTGAGGTGCTGCCACTTACAGAGGGGAGGCAGATGGCACCCTTTTTGGATGGGGTATTCTGGATGTATCAGTAGTCTCCCTTGAGGAACTCAGAAGGTGCCTAATTTACTCTGCTTTTGGCACCAGATGACAAGAATTGTATTCTCCCAAGCTTTTGATCACTGCAAAAAGAACAAAGGGTCTTGTGGAGAGAGCATTTAAAGGAGAACATTTATTATGGCATAAGCTTTTTGTGGAGTCCACTTCATCAGATGTAAGTAAGGTTATATTGAGTTACAAGTGCATATACACATGGTTGGGGTATGGGGCAGGTGGACTGTAAACAGTGAGGTTAGTAGGATGTCTGTCTGTCTACATACATACATACATATGCACACATACACACACGCCCACATCTGCAATTCAACACAACATTTTGTACACCTGATGAAGTGAACTGCAGTCCATGAAAGTTTATGCCACAATAAATGTATTTGTCCTTAAGGTACCACAAGATTTTTTGTTTTCCAGATGCAACAGACTAAGATGGCAACTCCGTCTGGGAATGTTGCTGTTTTTCTGCTTTTATTGCTGCATTTACATTTTTATGATTTTAAAAACATGCTTTGTTTTCACATGTTAATTGTTTGATTTTTTAAAAAAAATATTTATTGCTAGTTGCCTTGGAAGCTTTTGCTGAAAGATGATCTTTTTGATAAAGCAAACAGACAAATTATGAGTAGATGGCCACCAATGCATAACAGTTCAAATAAACCTTGAATACACGTCAAGGTGAAACTTCCTACAATTTTAAGAAGTTAATTTTCTGAAACAAAATGTTGCATTTTGCAGCTCAGTGGGATTTTATTTGTTACATGTATATCCTGCCTTTTTCCCCCTGCAAGAACCCAGGGGGGCTTATATGACCCCATCCTCCTCTCCATTTTATCCTCAGAAGAACCCTGCAAGGTAGGTTACTGGCCCAACGTCACCCAGTGTGCTTGATAGCCGAGTAGGGACTAGTACCCAGATCTCACGCGTCCCAGTCCAACACTGTAACCACTACACCACTCTGGCTCTCAACCTAACCTACCTTACAGTGTTTTTGTGAGGATAAAATGGAGAGGAGGCAGATCCTGTAAGCCTCCTTGAGATATGGAGTAAACCTCCTGTTCTCAGTCATTTTAGAATGCTTTTTTTTTAGTGTAGTTTTGTGATACCTTCTTCAGCTTTCTGCCTTCTGTTGTTTCAAGCCACCAAAATGGCTACAGTTCCACAGATAACAGTTCCCAATAATGTTGTTGTTTTTCACTATATTTACCCCAAAGTTTGTTTTGGGGAAATAATGAATTTGTTTCCTTTGTACAATGAAGCCTGTGGTTGTATTCTAACCACCCTGACTAATCACCGTTTTGCAAAAACTAGGATCAACAACATTCATACCTGCCACCACTGTCCACTGGTGTAATTAGGACATTCAAGGGCCAAAACAGACATTACTTTAAATGTCTGTTTTGGCACAATCCTCAGCAACTTTATGCTGGCTGGGGAATGCTGGGAGCTGTTTGACTTTTTTCTGTCTAAACATGCATAGGATTGTGCCCTAAATGTGTATCTAGCAGCTATGTCTTCTTTTCATTTTTACTGTAGAGTAAAACCTTCCTGCTTATTCTGCAAGCCCCAAAGTCCTGTCTTAATAGCATCACTGCCAGTGTCCTCCCAAATATGATAGGCTTTGGGGATCAAGATCCCCTTTGTTTCTATGGAGTCCCTTTTCTATAATGACCTCAGAAAGAACGTCCTCCTTCAAGAGTTTAGTCCTGTGTGCCCAAGGCTGGATTTAGGCACGGGCAGCCATGTGGGGTGCCGAGCTTGGAGTGTTCCTGTCATGGGCTATTCACACAACTATCTGCTCAGCTGCTGAAACAAACAGCAGAAAGGGTTTTCCTGCACTTGCAAAGTGTAAAGCTGGCCACACTGACGCGTGACTAACATTGCATTAATCTTTATTCAATTTCCACAAACTTCTTACGATGTTCTTAGCGACACCCTTGGGGATATAAAGGGGGCAGGGCATTGTCCGTTTGTCAGTGAGGGCCAGACTACACATTACTTTAAGAACGTAGCTGTGTCTTTCCCCCTCCTTACTTAAAAATGTGGGAGACCCAATCCAGATTAGGACCCACATGGGGTGGCGGTAGGGGGCTTCAGCCCCTTGGCCCTGCTGTGGCCCTCCATGCCTGCAGTTTGCCAAAATAAGGATCTACCCTCTCCCTCCAGATCTCATCCCTATTCACTGCCAGCCACTCTCCCTGCTTCCATTCCTTTGGAACTGCTCCTTGCATGCCCACAAAGCAGTGGCCCTTCATCCTCATTTCCTTGCTCCATCCTTCCAGCTACTTGTCTACACTAAAACCTGCCCCCCTCCACCCCAGCACTGCCACCATTGCTTCCCTATTCTTTGCAGGCAAGACCTTTGTCAGGCTCCGCTCTCCTTTGCATCTCTGTGTTGCTATTATGTATCTCCCTCCTGACTCCCTCTCAACCTTCATTTTAGACCTCAGTGTCTGGCTGGCCTTCTTCCTCCCTGACAATACCCACACACACACTGTTCCTTGGCAATTTCAACACCCATGCTGATAATCCCTTAGACCCGACTGCTTCCTTTTGTCCCATTCTGTGGTCCTTTGAGGCTCGCAGGGCAAGCTGGTAGGATCTAATGGCACTCAGAACCAAGGCAGTCAGAACCAATACAGGAGAATAACTTAGGACCTTGGATAGCTCCAAGTGGGTTTTGTTGGCTGAAACTCTTTCCTAGTACAACAATAGGAGGATGTTGTCTCAGCAGGGAGCTTAAGCTAATTGAAGCCTTATGTAGGCTAAAAAGACCTATAGACCTGGCTCACATGATCATGGAGGGGAACTAAACCACAGTGGGTTATTTCCCCTTCCCCAAAGATGCTGGTCACATCCCAGGGGGATTAGTGTAATTACCCCTGGCAGCGTAGCTTGTCATGTCATCTGAAGCTGGGTGGGGTGGCTTGTTGCCATGGGTAACAAGCCACCCAGAACCCTGCAGTAGGTCATGGGTTCTGGATGGCTTGTTACACACAGCAACAAGTCACCCTGCCCAGGTTCACATGACACAACAAGCCGCACTGCTGGGGATAATTATGCTAATCACCCTGGCATGCACAGGGAGGGGAAATCAGCCATGATGGCTTATTTCTCCTCCATGATCATGTGAACCTGGCCATGGCATGGTCAGCTTTGCCCCTCCTGGAGGAGTTGACCGAAATTTTAAAAGGCCCTTACCTCTTTTTGTAGGCTGGTACTTCTGCAAGACTGAGGAGTTGGAGGTTCTGCTGGGGATTCATCCTCTGAGTCAGAGGATGATGGCAGGGCTGTGTCCTCTGGCTAGAAATGCCCTGAACAAAGCACTGACTGACCAACCCCTGAAGAAGTAGCCTGTGCCTCATCCTCATCAAAATCCTCTGCTGCACGCTGTAACAGCACACTTTGGCTATTAGTCAGTATACAAATGTAGTACATAAATCAAGGGTTGGGGGGCATGGTATTTTTGCCTCTTCCTTTGATCACCTGTGCTGAATGGACTTGCTCATGCAGTGCCCTTGGGTGCTCTCTTGATCTGGTCCTCACCACAAACTGCTCTGTGTCCGACCTCTCCGCTCTATGGAATTCCCTTGGTCCTATTATCACCTTCTCTTCTTCAGCATTGCACACAGTCGATACAGCCCACTTTCTGCCTCCTGCTCCTTCTGTGAGGCAATCAGAAGGATAAGTCCTTGAAAGAGAGGCATTTATGAAGTGCAGCTTGTCCCTCAGAGAACAAAGAATGATCACGCCTGTTTTCTGACCCACTGTGTCCTTGTAACCCTATGAAGAAAGACAGTAAGGGCAGCCCTTTGGGAAACTATGGTCATTTTAGAATTCAGATACATTTGTTTGACTAAACATCTTCTGATGTATTGATATTAAAATTGAGCATGTGAAGCTGCCTTATACTGAGTTAGGTTATTAGCCCATCTAGGTCCACATCATCTACTCCGATTGGCAGTGGCCCTCCAGGATCTTAGCCAGAGATATTTCCTAGCCTTGCTGTCCAGAATATTTTGAGCTGAAGATGCCAGAATTGAGCCTGTATCACACTTAGGCTGGGTCAGACTCAGCATTAAGATAAATCCAATCACAAGTCAATTAGGCAAGCAAATAGTCAAGCACAGAGACATCAGTCCAATATTCCTGCGTTGGTTTAATGCAGGAATAGTCAGGATACAGGCAGTGGTCAAGACACAGTATTACTAGGAAAGTATATAGTTTGCAGAAGAAAGGTCAAGGTGCAGCCAAGTTCAAAACACAGGTGAGTAGTCAAACAAAAACACAGTCCAAAAAGCAGAGCCAAGCAGAGGTCAGTAGCACAAAAGTTCAGCCAAAGAAACAAAGCTCAAGGCACTAGAAAATGAGGTAAAATGTTGTTTCCAGTAGCTAGTAAGCTTGGAGTGAAGGCTTATGTAGCCAGAGCCCCACCCAGCTGCAGTTCATTATAGGTGTTCTGGCAGGTTCTACTCATGAGGAGGCCTTTACTCTTGTGGAACCTGGTCGCTGCAGTTCTTGAGATGCATGCTTCACCTCAGGGTGGTGGCCTGTGCTGGTGTGCTCTAGGGCTGGGCAGATGCTTGGCCTCCTCCTTAGACTCTACGAGGATGTATGGTTCTCAGGGGCCCCATTCAGGGGTTCCTCAGAGTCCACCAATACTGAAGGAGACAGTGTAGCTTCCTTGGAGATGCTAGGGGTGTCAGGATGATGCACAGGGTAATTGGCCTCTATAGTCTCTGAATCATCATCATCTGATGAATCATCCTGACCTGGGCCAGGCATGACAGCTGGGTGTCAGGACTGGGTCCAGGCTCCCTGGTTTGATTTCTGACTCTGATTCAGATTCAGAGGCAGAGCTAGAAGAAGCCCAGCCAAGACATGGAGCAGAGGAAGAAATTCCCCACGACTCTCCAGGAGTCAGCAAAGAACCTTCCCAGGGGCTTATTGAGCAGGAGGGCCAAGCTCAGACACCATCTTAAGAACATAAGAAGAGTCCTGCTGGATCAGACCAAGGGCCCATCTAGTCTAACATTCTGTTCACACAGTGGCCAACCAGCTGTTAACCAGGAAACCACAAGCAGGACAAGAGTGCAACAGCACCCTCCTGCCCATGTTCCCCAGCAACTGGTGTACATAGGCATACCATCTCTGGTACTGCAGATAGCACATAGCCATCAAGCCTAGTAGCCATTGATAGCCTTCTCCTCTAGGAATTTGTCTACCCTCCTTTTAAAGTCATCCAAGCTGGTGGCCATCACTATATCTTGTAGCAAATTCCACAGTTTATGTGCTGAGTGAAAAAGTACTTCTTTTTATCTGTCCTGAATTTCCCATCAGTCAGCTTCATGGGATGACCTCAGGTTCTGGTATAATGAGAGAGGGAGCAAAAAGTCTCCCTATCCACATTCTCCACACCATGCATAATTTTGTACACCTCTATTGTGTCTCCCATCACCCTCCTTTTTTCCAAGCTAAACAGTCCCAGCTGTTGTAAACTTTCCTCATAGGGGAGATGCTCCAGCCCCTTGATCATTTTAGTTGCCCTTTCCTGCACTTTTTTCACCTCTACAAAATCCTTTTTTAGGTGTGGTGACCAGAACTGTACACAGTATAATGTGTGGCCGCACCATAGATCTGTATAAGGGCAGTATGATATTGGCAGTTTTATTCTCAGTACTTTTACTAATTATGCCAGACATGGAGTTTGCCTTCCTCCCGCCTCCCTATGGGAACCCGGCCTCTGTTGGTGGGGAGGAAGCTCTGGAATTGGCAGATGCCAGAGCCTGCCGCTGAATTAAATGGGTGGAGCTGAGGGGAAGTGGGAGGTGTTCCGCCAGATGGGCTGCCTGTCAGAGATTGGGTTGGGAGGATCCTCCTTGAAGGGAGGAGCCTCCCTGAAGGGAGGAGCCCAGAAAAAGCCCATTGAGTATGGTGGGAAACACATCCATTAGTTGAAAGGCAAGCTGTCAGGGATTCTAAGCCCTCCTGCTGAGTAGTGAGGCAAAAGAGACTCACTGTCCAATCCACAAACTCTTTTATTTAGTTAATAGCACCTCTTCACACCTGTAGTCTCCACAAAGGCTGGGAGCTGTCCTCTGGGTCTAATTAGCTAAAAAATGCTTTTCTTAAGGGCAGCCAATCTGCTGGAACGCCTCCCACCTCTTCTCATCTCTTCCCACTTAACTGTGTGGTTTGCTCTGGCATCTGTCAATTCTGGCACTCCCCCACCCCCCAAACAGAGGCCGGGTTCTCATGGGGAGTGTCACAAGTCCCTTAGCCCCCATTTCAGTGCCTAAACATACACAGACGAGAGGCTTCACTCTACAGCTTTTAATCTATTACTTCACAGGGTTATACAGATGCAGATTCTCAGAGAAACTCTCCATCTACAAGGAATGCCTTCAGGGGAACCAAATGGAATTTACGAATGTTGCCCACTGTTTGAAGAGGGAGGCGGTCTCGCTAGCCTAACTTAAGCGGGGGGGAGGTCCCTCTCTTCTCGTGAGGCCTCTAAGAGCCAGTGTGGTGTAGTGGTGAGAGTGACGGACTGGGAGCCGGGAGAGCCAGGTTCTAGTCCCCACTCGACCATGGAAGCTCACTGGGTGACTTTGGGCCAGTCACAGACTCTCAGCCCAACCCACCTCACAGGGTTGTTGTTGTGAGGATAAAATGGAGAGGAGGATGATAATGTAAGCCGCCTTGGGTTCCTTGCAAGAGGAAAAAAGGCGGGGTATAAATGCAATCAATCAATCAATCAATCAAAGTGCAGCTTCTCACGCAAGGCCATCTAAGTTCCGCCCATGCCTTCTCTCTCTTTGCTCTGCATCTGTGCCTGGCATCCATTAGGTCAACGTCCTGTTTGCTGCCTCTCACGGGAGGGCAGTGTGAGGAGGGACCTTCAAGCTCAGCCATCTGTATGTTTGTAACCTGAGAAGCAGGCCTACTCATACCTGGACTAGCCTGGGAAAACACCTCCCCCACGTCTGATGGTTCTCCTTCAGAATCTGAACTGCTATCCCACTCCCTGCACTCAGAAATACCCCTGACAGGGAGGGGGGAAGATGGTCTCTGAGCCTGGCCCTCTTGCTCGATAAGCCCATGGAAAGTTTCTTCACTGTCTCCTGGAGAGGTTTGGGGAATTTCCTCCCCTACTCTCTGTCTCGGCTGGGCTTCTTCTAACTCTTCCTCTGAATATGAATCAGAGTCAGAAACCAAACCAGGAAACCTGGGCCTAATCCTGACACAAGCAACCTGACAACCAGGAACCTGCATGCAAAGCATGTAGGGACAGGAAAAGGCATACTGGAGGCGGTGTTGCTGTGTACATCAAGGAGGGCATAGTGTCGAGCAGACTAGAAAATCTAAAAGGAGCAGGCCCTTCTACAGAAGTGCTGTGGGTGACAATACCGGGCTCCAAAACTAATTTAGTACTAGGAACATGCTATTGTCCCCCAAATGAGAATGCTCAGTGATCATGAGATGGAAAACTAAATCAGGGAGGCGTCCAAAAGAGGAAGTCCTGTAATAATGGGTAACTTCAACTTCAATTATCCCCACATTGACTGGAAAAATGCACGTTGCAGTCACGACAAAGAGGTTAAATTTGTTGATGCCCTAAATGACAGTGCCCTAGTTGGTCGTGGAACCGACCAGAGGGGAGTTGACCGTGGATTTAATCTTAAGTGGTGTTGCCTAGGACCTAGTATGAGATAGAAGTGTTGTTGAACCAATTGGAAACAGTGACCACAGTGTTATCAGATTTCATATATATTTAAGTGGAAAATTGCCAAGGAAGTCCAAAACAGTGACATTTGAATTCCAAAGAGGAAACTTCTCTAAAGAGGGAACTGGTGAAAAGGAAGTTGAAAGGGGGCATCAAGAGTTAACCCTATTTTCAAGTATCCCTTGAAAATACTTCAAGGTTATTCAAAACCAAAATCATAGAAGCTCAGCTAAAAAGTACACCACAGGTTAGGAAAGGTAGCACCAAGTCCAAGAGGTCGTGGGCATGGTTAACAAGCAGTGTTAAGGGAGCTATTAGAGGAAAGAAGGCTTCCTTCAGAAAATGGAAGTCTTGCCCAAATGAGGAAAACAAAAGGGAGCACAAACTTGCACAAAGGACATGCAAGCAGACAATTAGAGATGCAATAAAGCATTTTGAAGAGCATATCGTTAACATCAAGGTCAACAATTAAGTCTAAATATATCAGAAACAGGAAACCAGCTAGGGAGGCAGTTGAACCATTGGATGACAAAGGAGTACTAAAGGAGGATAAGGAGATCGTGGAGAAGCTGGATGAATTCTTCTCATCTGTTTTCACTGTAGAAGATATAGGACAGATACTGTGCCTGAACTAGTATTTTCAGGAAGGGAGCCTGAGGAACTGAGGCAAATAGTGGTGACAAAAGATGTTCTCAACTGTATTGACAAATTGAAAGTTAATAAATCACTAGGCCCAGGTGGTATCCATCCTAGATTCCTTCAAGAACTCAAATATGAAATTGCTGATCTTCTAACCAAAATATGCAACGTGTCCCTAAGATCAGCCTCTGTACCAGAGGACTGGAGAATGGTCAATGTAACACCAATTTTTGAAAAGGGATCCAGGGGGGATCTGGGAAATTACAGGCCAGGTAGCTTAATGGCTGTTCTGGGTAGATTGGTTGAAAGTATTAATAAAGATAAAATTAGTAACCATATAGAAGGATAAGCCCTGCTGGAAAAGAATAAACATAGCTTCCGCAAAGGTAAGTCCTGTCTCACTAACCTTTTAGAGTTCTTTGAGAATGTCAATAAACATGTAGACAGGGGTGATCCAGTAGACACTGTTTACTTGGACTTCCAAAAGGCTTTTGACAAAGTCCCTCACCATCCACTCCTGAGCAAACTTTGTAGTCATGGAATAAGAGGAGAAGTCCTCTTATGGATCAGTAACTGGTTAGAGAACAGAAAGCAGAGAATAGAAATCAAGGGTACATTCTCCCAATGGAGGGATGTGAATAGTGGGATCCCACAGGGATCTGTATTGGGACCAGTGCTTTTCAACTTGTTCATAAATGATCTGAAATCAGGAGTGAGCAGTGAAGTGACCAAGTTTGCTGATGACACCAAATTATGTAGGGTGGTTAAAACAAAAAGGGATTATGAGGAGCTCCAAAAGGATCTCTCCAAACTGGGAGAACGGGCATTCAAATGGCAAATGTGGTTCAATGTAAGCAAGTGTAAAGTAACGCATGTTGGGGCAAAAAAATCCCATCTTCAAGTATAAGATGATGGGATCTGAGCTACTGGTGACTGACCAAGAAAGAGATCTTGGGGTTGTGGTGGACAGCGCGATGAAAATGTCAACCCAGTGTGCAGCCACTGTGAAAAGGCAAACTCCATGCTTGGCATAATTAGGAAAGGAATTGAGAATAAAACTGCCAATATCAGACTGCCCCTATACAAATTTGTGGTGTGACCACACTTAGACTACTGTGTACAGTTCTGATCACTGCACCTAAAAAAAGATACTATAGGGGTGGAAAAAGTGCAGAAAAGGGCAACTAAAATTATCAAAGGGCTAGAGCAACTCCCCTGTGAGGGAAGGTTAGAACAGCTGGGATTGTTCAGCTTGGGAAAATGGTGAGTAAGGGGAGATATGATAGAGGTCTACAAAATTATGCATGGTGTGGAGAACGTGGATAGGGAGACCTTTTTCTCCCTCTCTTATAATGCGAGAACCCAGGGTCATCTCATGAAGCTGACTGGTGGAAGATTCAGGACAGATAGATAATTGTTGTTTCATTGTTTTGCACATTGGTGGGTGAAATTCAGTGAAATTCAGTATTCTGAGCTAGGTATGGAATATCGGAAAGCTGCCATGAGGACTTTAAGTATCTATGAGTCAAGGAACATCTAAAGAGATGTTAAAATATTGCAGTGGGGTAAAATATGTTTTTTCCTCCATGCAATGCAGATTGAAGACAATGTTGAAGACCTCCAGTGTTCCCGGAATTCTCAAAGCATTGAGAATGCCTACAAAACAGCCAAAGATGTAGAAGTTGGTGTACTTGAAAATGTCAAAATAAAAGCAATAGTAAATATTTCAGAAATCATCACCTGTCTTTGGGTTTTTAAAGAGACCCAGACTGACTGTAATTCCTCTCTGGATATGGCAAACCGGTAAGCAAAGCAGCAGACTGATTTTTGATTTTTTTTAAGAACCTCATATTAGCTCTGATTCAAGAAAATGCTGAAGGCATGAACATCCGGGAGAAGATGATGTGAGCAGCCAGAGCTTTGCTTGTAGTTCTCACGGCTGAAGAGGCAAATCACTTTAAAATTGGACAGTGGCTTGGCAGCAGAAGGAACTACAAAGTAAAAATCTACAAGTAAAGCTCCTGTGAAGTGTGCAGTTCTGTCACATACTTTTATGTCCGTCCTTTGTGGTATAATTTTAATCTTTAAACCTACCAATTAAATTCACATCCATTAAATATAAACCTTTCAACATATGTTTAAATTACACAAAAAGGAATCTTCTCATCTGTAGATAGAGATCATTTCCTAAGTAACCAGTGTAGTGGTTAGAATGTTGGATTAGGGCTAGTGAGACCCAGGTTCAAATCCCCACTTGGCCATGAAGCTTACTAGGTGACCTTAGGCCAGTCACCAGATCTCAGCCTATCCTATTGCACAGGGCTATTATGACGATAAAATGGACAGTAGGGAACCTTGTGCCACCTTGATCTCCTTGGAGGAAAGGCAGGATATAAGAATATAAGAGCCATGCTGGATCAGACCAAGGGTCCATCACGTCCAGCATTCTGTTCTTACAGTGCCACCCAGCTGTCGACCAGGAACCCATAAATTTTCTTTCAGTTTTGAAGAGCATATCACTAGCTTGTCTGCAATCTCCTCGATTGCAGAATCTCCTTGATTCTCTGCAACCACTCTCTGCCAGCTATCATGACGATAAGGGCAGGTAACTGCAAACACACATTCAGCCCAATGCTGCCCACATCAAGCTGCCCACCGTGCATTATTTAGCAGTAGTTTACTTGATGTAGAACAGGGGTGCAGAACCTCTTTCAGCTGAAGGGCCAAATTACATTTTGGAGAAGCTTTCAGGGGCCACTTTCCAGTGGTGGGTGGGGCTGAAGGCAAAAGGGGCAGGGCTAAAATGCCAGCATATTTTGGCTTAAAGCTCTTATTGTCAGTAATTAAGTCTTAGGAGAGGCTTTCAGTATGGAGGAAAACTGCACAAAAGCTGAGAAACCATCAAACGATTGGTGGCTGGGGGAAAAGACATGGCCATCTGCAGAATCCTGGAGGGTAAGATTGACATCCCAGGAGGGCCCAATTTGGCATAAGGTTCCCCATCCCTGATCTCTAAGCGTAGCTGCCACATTTGGAGTTGCAGTGGAGTTTAAAAGTGCCCAGTGCAAGAGGGCACATTTGGAAACTTCCAGGCAGTTGAAGCAAAGAAGAAGACCCCATCTGTCTAAGCCCTTCCTCCACAGAATGATTAGTATGATTGACAATCTGGTCCTGACCACAAGCGTGGTTGGTTTGTTCAGCATTTTGGCCTGCTTCCTTTGACTTGATATCAACTCTCTCCTTTTTTTAATGGAAGCTTTCTTCCGTGTCTTACAGGCATGTTGTTTCTATGGAGTTTCCAAACATCAGAGAGTCGCAGGCCGGAAATTACACGCTGTCCATTAAAACTGAAACCAAGAACTACGCAGTAACGTTTACACTTTATATAAGAAGTAAGTGTGACACAGAGGCAGAGGGCCAGCCTGGCTGCAGCTTGAAGAGGAGCAGGAGGAACACGAGCACTTGCGCACCTAAATTTGAAAGAGCAAAACATGGATACTGGCCCTGTGGGGATTTCCCCTTTCCCTGTTTGAATATCCAGCTGCTTCTCTTTCAGTTCTAGTATTGTTCTGTTTTCCCCACATCACGCATTTCATTTTAAGCGTGGGCAGATCTCGGGGAGAAAGCTCTGGACTGTTCTGAGAAAGAGTGCTTCTTACAGTGGCCTGATGTTTTAAAATGGCATCCTAGTCTGTTGATACTGTGGCCCCTCCCAGCCTGAAAATAACAACCTGATGCAGTGGTGCAGTTAGGTCATTCAAGGTAGGGATGTTGGGAAATCTGCAACGGAATCAAATGAGTTCAAATTTCTATGAATCCAAGCTGCAGATTCCACAGGGGACCGGCTTTTTCTGAGTCACATGGATTCCAGACTTGTGGGCTATTTTTTAAAAAACTCAAAAAAATTTACACAAATTTAATTAATAGAAAATACGTAAAATTAAAAAAACACCAGCTGAATATGCACGTTTTCCGCATAGGCTAAAGAATGAAAATGCACATTTGGGGAGGGATTTGCACATTTTTGCAAGTGCAAATTTGCGCAAATTTGGGAAATGCAAAAAAATTGATTCCATCAATAAGTGGACAGCAGAATGAAAGGCACCTGACAATCTGAGAAGTGCAGACAGAATGGATTTTACAAAACCTCTTCATCTCTAATTCAAGGTCCAACCTACCCATTACTTCAAAGATGAAGCTAGCAGCTACACTTTTCTTTTTTGCTCTAAAGTAAGCAGACACACCCCCTCCTGATCTCAGTCACAACTCTAGCATGGGGTGCAGTGGGGCTTTGACTCTGCTCCTTGCTGTGTTCCTGATCCGAATCAGCAGTGAAAGTGCTCGGGATGGATCATGAGGCCAAAATCCAGGGGCCTGCAATCCCGCCCCTCCCCCCCCCCCGACTACCTGGAGAGCGGCAGGTGATGAGGGTATCAGGACAGCAGAAGCAAACTCCATTTTGTTCCTATAGTCATTATGTTGCTCTGATTTAAGTGAGTTTGAAATGCAAAACTACATACCTTCAGAGTAACTTTATTTAAAAAATATCAGGGTTATCAAACAGTTCTGTTATTGTCATTCGAACATTTCAGGAATGTAGAAGCAGTTTTAAAGTGTAGAAGCTGGAACGGGGAAGAGAAATGATATATATGTCCAACTAAAGACCATTTAGTTGGACATATTAGCTCCTGTAATTTGCTCCTGTAATTTTCATTGCCAAAAAGCGGGACCAGTGGGCTCTGGTTCTGATGAAAGCAGCAGTACTGAAGGTGTGTATTTTTTAATTCCCACATTGTTTTCCTGATTTAAATTGCCCCCTGAAGCTGCTACTAGCCACATTCAGGAGATCATATGCCAGCTTAATAAACCAGCTTCAGCAGTTCAGTATACAAGCTGGGGCAAAGACTATATATGTGGAAAGGTGGCTAATAAAGTTTTGTCGGTATCAAAGTATACCTCCAAGTAAAATGCATACATGCACAAATAAGTAAGTAAGCAAGCGGCACTTGCATTTTTTTCAATAGGAAGCCCAAGAAAGCCATATTTTATAAAAAATGAACTTTCAAGAAATGTAAGCTGTGTATCAGATGGACACCCTAAACCGGTTCTTGAATGGCTGTCTTGCCGTGCCCCTGATAAAAGGTAATTTGCCTCTTTAGCTACCATCCACTTCTTTTTTCTTTTGCTTTCTACATGTACGGTGGATAATCTTCCTACTGAGAGAAGAAAGTATATGGACCTCAAACATAAGCAACTTACATGCTTTATGAAGGGAAAAGTTCTCTGAACATTTCTGTAGAATTTCATGCTCATCTGCTGAGGTTCCTCCCCAGCCCCTAAGAATGCGCCTCCCAGCCACCTGAAATCAAACGTGTACGAATCTAGTGGGGAGAACCAACTTTTTAGCAACAGCTTCACTGCTTCAAAGTATAACCTCCATGAAGGTGTTTTTTAAAGTTTGGAATCCAATTTTGAACACTTTTGAACCAACTTTCTCTTAACATCTGGTTCTGTACTGAAATGTCCAGGACATGCTCCAGATTTTGTGAGTGGGATGTGTGTGGCTTGATCAGTTTGGGCTAGAAGGAAGCCAGTGGTGTCCTGGGATTGGCAGAGCATGGCCAGCGGGGAGAGTGTGACCAAAAATACCAGGAGAATGCCCCAGAGTCCCTGCACCAAATGAGAGTTATGACAATGGTGCTCCCTCTCATACTGGTGACCCAGGAAAATAACATCAGTGTTACCATCTTTTATATATAATGTCTTTACTTCAGGGTTGGGGAACCTCAGGCACAGGGACAACATCCATCCCTTGTGGGTCCCCAGTCAGGTTCCCCAGATGGCCATATCTCTTTCTTCCAAACATCAATCTTTGGTTTCTTGATTTTTATGTAGTTTTCTCCCACCCCCAGTTTGAAAAGGTTGAAATGAGAGGTTGAACTAAGCCTCTCCAAAGACATATATGCTTTTTTTTTTTTTTTTTTTTTTGTATTTTTGGCCCTGCTCCATTTGCATTCAGTCCCACCCACCACTGGAATGTGGCCCCTGAGAGCTTCTCCAAAACTGAATTTGGCCCTTGGGCTGAAAGATGCAGCCCCTTTAGATTTTGTTTGTAATTCTGTTTTATAGCTGCAGAAGATCTAATTCCCCCCAAAATGAAGACAAGGATGGAATACAGACGGCACAACTTAAATTAAGGGAAGATAAATTGCTATTTGATCCACATGTATGGTGCTGTGCAACTAATGACATGGGCAAAGTATGCACTGAAGTCTATACAATAGGTAAGGTTACTAATTCATTTGTAGGTATATGGCTTGGGATTTGTAGCTCCTTCATTCATGCTGACCGTGCCACCAATATAATGAGACCAAGGGTGTTATCACACAGGGCTTTTATCCTGCGATTGAGATTGGTCACTCATGGAAGTTTGAGTGTGTACATGACGTTGTCAACCTCTGGCACCTCTCTCCTTTCTAAGCAATTTCGCGCGTTAATTTGAAACGGAAATAAACCATTAATAAGCAGATCAGTTTCTTATTTTTCCATGAAAAAAAAAACCATGATAAGAAGAGCTAGCCCACAGCACTGCATAAATGAAACATTTAGAACTCCCAGATGAAAGGAGAAAAAGGAGGGAGGAGGAGGGGAGAAATGGAGTGCATCATGACCCAGCAAAGGAAATGGAGGTAGAAAGTCCAGTATGGTCAGGTGATTTCTGCATTGTGTGATGACACCCCAAGTCTGGTCTTCCTTATATTTGCATAGCAGGAGGAATTTACTCCTGGGTGAGGATGTACGGACTACGTAAAATCTGCTCCGTCTGTGTTTCCCAGATTGTCAGGTGTCTTTTGTTCCGTCTTCTGCCCACAGATGGATGTGAATATTTTTTTTTGTTATGTGGAAAAATATGTAAATAATTACATACATATTTACATAATACACCTAAGTATGTAATATTTAGCGTATTGTCCCCCATTCCATTCAATGTTTCCTCAGCAGAAACTTGCGTATCTTCCTGTGAATGCATTTGTGTAAATTTTAGGAAAGTAAACAAAATCATCCGAAAGTCCATGGACTCGGCGTGGCCTGCGGGGGTCGCTCTGCAGTGGATTCCACAGGTCGGATTCTTAGAAATCGGAGCTCATTTTAGTCCATCTCAAATTTCTCCAGCATCTCTACTCCTGGGTAAATTACACTGGTGTTAAGCAAGAACTACAGTCTGCTTAAGCATATGAATTCACATTTGAGTATACTTAAGCAGGTCTTTTTCTTTCAGTTATAACTAGCTAAAGAGTACAACCGCCTATACTTCGTTGTTGTTGTTCAGTCGTTAAGTCGTGTCCGACTCATCGTGACCCCATGGAACATAGCACGCCAGGCCTTCCTGTCCTCCGCTCTCTCCCGGAGCGTGCTCATTTCATATTCATTGCATCGGTGATGCTATCTAGCCATCTCATCCTCTGCCGTCCCCTTCTCCTGTTGCCTTCTATCTTTCCCAGCATCAGGGTCTTTTCCAGGGAGGTTTCTCTTCGTATTAGGTGGCCAAAATATTTGAGCTTCAGCTTCAGTGTCTCTCCTTCCAATGAGCAGTCAGGGTTGATTTCCTTTAGGATTGACTGATTTGACCTCCCTGCAGTCCAGGGGACTCGTAAGAGTCTTCTCCAGCACCACAGTTCGAAAGCATCAATTCTTCGGCGCTCAGCCTTCCTTATAGTCCAGCTCTCACAGCCATACATTGCTACTGGGAAAACCATAGCTTTGATTAGACGGACCTTTGTCGGCAAGGGGATGTCTCTGCTTCTTACTATGCTGTCTAGGTTTGCCATAGCTTTTCTCCCAAGGAGCAAGCGTCTTTTAATTTCATGGCTACAGTCACCGTCTGCGTTGATCTTGGAGCCCAAGAAAATAAAATCTGTCACTGCTTCCATTTCTTCCCCTTCTATATGCCAGGAAGTGATGGGGCCAGATGCCATGATCTTAGTTTTGTTAATGTTGAGTTTCAAACCAGCTTTTGCACTCTCCTCTTTCACCCTCAACAAGAGGCTCTTTAGATCCTCTTCGCTTTCTGCCATTAGGGTGGTATCGTCTACATATCTGAGGTTGTTGATAATTCTCCCGGCAATCTTAATTCCGACCTGTGATTCATTCAACCCGGCGTTTCTCATGATGTACTCTGCGTATAAGTTAAATAAGCAGGGTGACAATATGCAGCCTTGTCGTACTCCTTTCCCAATTTGGAACCAATCGGTTATTCCATGTCTGGTTCTTATTGTTGCTTCTTGTCCCTCGTACAGGTTTCTCAGGAGACAGGTAAGGTGGTCTGGTACTCCCATCTCTTTCAGAATTTGCTACAGTTTGTTGTGATCCACACAATCAAAGGCTTTAGCGTAGTCAATGAAGCAGAAACAGACGTTTTTCTGGAATTCTCTTGCTTTCTCCATGATGCAGCGAAAGTTGGCGATTTGATCTCTAGCTCCTCTGCCTCTTCAAAACCCAGCTTGTACTTCTGGTAGTTCTCGGTTCACGTGCTGCTGAAGCCTGGCTTGTAGGATTTAGAGCATAACCTTGCTGGCATGTGAAATGAGCGCAATTGTACGGTAGTTCGAACACTCTTTGGTATTGCCCTTCTTTGGAATTGGAATGTAAACTGACCTTTCCCAGTCTTGTGGCCACTGTTGAGTGTTCCAAATTTGTTGGCATATTGAGTGCAGCACTTTAACAACATCATCTTTTAGGATTTTAAATAGCTCGGCTGGAATACTGTCATCTCTGCTAGCTTTGTTGTTAGTAATGCTTCCTAAGGCCCACTTGACTTCACTCTCGAGGATGTCCAGCTCAAGTTCAGTGACAGCACTATCATGGCTATCAGGGACATTCAGATCTTTCTGTATAGTTCTTCTGTGTATTGTTTCCACCTCTTCTTAATCTCATCTGCTTCTGTTAGGTCCCTGCCTTCTTTGTCCTTTATCAAGCCCATCTTTGCACAAAATGTTCCCTTGATATCTCCGATTTTCTTGAAAAGATCTCTAGTCTTTCCCATTCTATTGTTTTCCTCGATTTCTTTGCATTGTTCATTGAAGAAGGCCTTCTTGTCTCTCCTTGCTATTCTCTGGAACTCTGCATTCCGTTGGATATATCTTCCCCTTTCTCCCTTGCTTTTCGCTTCTCTTCTTTCCTCAGCTACTTGTAAAGCCTCATCAGACAGCCACTTTGCTTTCTTGCATTTCTTTTTCTTTGGGATGGATTTCGTTGCTGCCTCCTGAACAATGTTACGGACCTCCGTCCATAGTTCCTCAGGCACTCTGTCTATCAGGTCTAATCCCTGAAATCTATTCCTCACCTCCACTGTATATTCATAAGGGATATGATTTAGGTCATACCTGAATGGTTTAGTGGTTTTCCCTACGTTCTTCAATTTAAGACAAAATTTTGCAACAAGAAGCTCATGATCTGAGCCACAGTCAGCTCCAGGTCTTATTTTTACTGATTGTATAGAGCTTCTGCATCTTTGGCTGCAAAGGACATAATCAATCTGATTTCGATATTGACCATCTGGTGATGTCCATGTGTAGAGTCACCTCTTGTGCTATTGGAAAAGAGTGTTTGCTGTGATCAGCGTGTTCTCTTGACAAAACTCTATTAGTTGTCATGCTTCATTTTGTACACCAAGGCCATGCTTGCCTGTTATCCCGGTGATTTCTTGACTTCCTACTTTGGCATTCCAATCCCCTATGATGAAAAGCACATTTTTTTGTGGGGTTAGTTCTAGAAGGTGTTGTAGGTCTTCATAGAACCGATCAACCTCAGCTTCTTCGGCCTCAGTGGTTGGGGCATAGACTTGAATTACTGTGATGTTGAATGGTTTGCCTTGGATTCATACTGAGATCATTCTGTCATTTTTGAGATTGTACCCTAGTACTGCTTTTCCCACGCTTTTGTTGACTAAGTGCTACTCCATTTCTTCTAAGGAATTATTGCCCACAGTATTAGATATGATGGTCACCTGAATTAAATTTGCCCATGCTTGTCCATTTTAGTTCGCTGATTCCCAAGATGTCGATGTTCAATCTTGCCATCTCATGTTTGACCACCTCCAGGCTCCAGCTTACCTTGATTCATTGATCTTACATTCCAGGTTCCTAAACAATATTGTTCTTTACAGCATCGGATTTTCTTTTCACCACCAGACACATCCACAGCTGAGTGTCCTTTTGGCTTTGGCCCAGCCGCTTCACTCTTTCTGGCGCTACTTGGAAATATCCTCTGCTCTTCCCCAGTAGTATATTGGACACCTTCCGACCTGAGGGGCTCATCTTCCGGGTTCATATCTTTTAGCCTCGTGATACGTTCCATGGGGTTTTCTTGGCAAGAATAGTGGAGTGGGTTGCCATTTCCTTCTCCAATGGACCACATTTTGTCAGAACTCTCCGCCATGGCCCTGCACGGCATAGCTTATGGCTTCACTGAGTTACGCAAGGCCCTTCGCCACAACAAGGCAGTGATCCATGAAGGGGTTCTAATCAGTGCACCACACTTATTTTGTTGATTATGTTGTGTTCCAACAAATATCCCATGCAAGATTTGTTTTATTAATAATGTTCAGTAAGATAGAGGCCGCAATCCTATGCACCAGGGATAGGGAGTGTATGTAGCCCTTCAGATATTGTTGGACTGTAACTTCCATAATCCCTCACCATTAGGTATTCTGGCTAGGTCTGATAGTCCAACAGCATCTGGAGGGCCACATGTTTCCCACTCCAGCTATAGACACCTGGGACTAACACTTATTGAACACAATGGATCATACTTCCGAATAGACAGGCATAGGCTTGCACTGTTGATTTATTTAAATATTTGGCACAGTTATTAATTGCGCCGTAAATTTTAAAACTATGAGGAGAGGAGCCTGATATGTGTGTGTAAATGCTTACATTTAGATACGCTTACATAGGTGGACAAATGGTTCCACGGGCTTACTGTTTAAGTTTTACTGTTTAAATTTTGACAGTAAGCGCATTAGGAGCAGGGAGCTGTCTTTTTTTGTTTTGTTTATGGCACTCTTAAGGTCTCATTTCCATGTGTTGAATTAATGATGGTGATGTTTCATTTCAGGGTTTTGTTTGTTTGCCTGTTTCATTAGACATATTGTGATATTTCAGATTTAGGTGCACTGGAGAGCCCTGTGCAGGAATTCTTTCTTAAAGTTGGAGATCCATTGTTCTTAAGGTGTAGAGCCAATTACTCCACATTTGCCTTTGGAACAACGTGGTATTTTGAAAACAAGGAATTAAATATGGTAATAAGTTTGGTCCATTTTCTACTAGTATTAACTACTTGTAGCCTTGACTGCTAATATTAAATACTAACTTAAAAATGATTTTAGTATTTTACACTTTCCAGATTAAAACTTCCCAAACTTCATCAGGAAAAAAATCGCAGATATCTAAATCAATCTATTACATTGTCTGTCTGTCTGTCTGTCTGTCTGTCTGTCTATCATGTATCCCAGGCACCCACAAACTTTATGCTTGCTGTGACGTGTCCTCCTGTCCCCTTTGCATGGGGACATTTGACTCACTCCATGCTCATGGTCCAGGCAATTTTATGGGGATTCCCCATCTTCCTCCAAAGTTCTGAGCTGGGAAACAGGAGTGAGGATTTGCCCCTATTTTGCTGAGCCTCAAAGATGTTCGGAAAGCAGTGAGAAGTCTCACTCCTTTCCAAGTGCCTCCAAAGTTCAGCACCACTGTCAAGGAGAGATCCCACTCTTCTAGCTCAGGAGAGGTACGGGAATTCTCTCTCATGCTTCACTCACCTGGTGATGTTCTTGTAAAAGATGTCAATGCGTGTCAGTGACCAGCACATTTGTGGACCCTTCTCTGTCCCTGCCTCTGAAGAAGAAGAAAAGACATATTAAGGTGCAATTCTATGCATGTTTAGAGAGAAAGAAGTCCTACAGCCCCCAGCTAAGTGTAGGAATTTTTGTCTGTCTAAACGTGTATAAGATTATTCCCTAAAGTTCATAATATTGAAACATAATGTGTTCGATCCAGTCTTAGTCACAGTTAGAATAGGTCCATTGAGGACAATCAGATTTAAGTTAGTAATGACGAAGTGTGGATTCAGTCCAGTGGGTGCATTCTGACTATAATGACTACTGCAGTATATTAAAACAAATTCCAGGGTTTTTTAAATAATATACCCTAATTTTAGTAACTTCTCCCTGTTTTCATGGAAACTAATCAGATATGTAACCTTAACTATATACAGCATGCAGGGCTGGCCCTACCATCAGGGAGAGTGAGGCGGCCACCTCAGAGAGCTGATTTTGGATATCATGAAAGGACAGCAAATTGTTAGTTGTTCAGTTGATTATGATTGTATTTTTATTGCCAGGAGAGGCACTTGTGAAATGTTCTGCTTCAGGGGCCATAATAAGTTGATTGGCCTTGGGGTATTAAGCACCTTGACTTTGGGGTGTGGGTGAGGGATATACCCTTGGCTGCTCAGCCTCAAGCTTGAAACTATGCTGAGCCAGTGTGCCCCAGTTTTGTTTAACTCATCCTCTAAACAAGGACCTTTGAGTTCTTTTCACTTCTTAGCAATTTCTACTCTGATTATCCACCATCTCTTGAAGTTTTATGTATATAATATCCTCTATATAACCCTGTGGGGAGTGTGCTGGGCACATTGGTAAAATACAAGATTATATTCCTAATAACCTCTGCCACAGGGGTGGAGAACCTGTATTGGTCCAGGGGCTGGATCCGGCCCCCCAACCAAACCAGAAGACCAGATGATGTCAAGGGGACAGGTCCCTGCCCTGAAGCCCCTCCCCTTTCCATGATGTCATCCACCCCACCCTGCCCATTTCTCCATGCCCCTTCCTTTACTCTGCACAAAGAAAAGGACTCAGCCAGTGCTTGCAGGACTGGCTCCGGGAAGCACTGGCTGAGTTGTGTGCCTCCTTCACACCCCACTTGCATTCCAGATGTATTAGACACAGAAAAGAGGGAATCCCTTTCTTATCTCCAATCTGTGATCGGAGGTAACAAAGAGGTTCCTCTGCATACCATTCACCTTCCCATAGGGAGGAGGAGCAGTGTGCATGGAATCCCCTTGTCATCTCCAGTTACAAATCAGAAATAACGAAGGGATTTCTCTCCTGACCTTCTTCCAAAGCCCCTGGTCTCCTCCAGGCTGGGGGTGGGGGATGCTTGGGAAGGGGTGGGGCCTGAAAAGAATGCCCATCCCTCTGCAGGCTGGATTGGGAACCTCTGCAGGCCAGATTAGGCCTGGGGGCCAAAGGTTCCCTGCCCCTGCTCTTCTGCATTCTTCCAAAAATCCTAAAACTGCACAGCTCCACCACAGATATATAATCAGCTCTTAAATATCAACCTTTCTTTAAAAATCAGAACATGATGCTAGAAGGAAGATGGAATTTGGGCTATTGGATTAAGCTTCAG
This sequence comes from Heloderma suspectum, assembly GCF_057233095.1. Lineage (NCBI taxonomy): Eukaryota > Metazoa > Chordata > Lepidosauria > Squamata > Helodermatidae > Heloderma > Heloderma suspectum. The sequence continues at coordinate 36,799,414 of NC_139460.1, read as the reverse complement.
TATGCATTTGCTTCATCGGTGGGACAAGGTCACCATGGACATTACAGCTGTTCATCCGAAGAACTTGCTGCAAACAAAACCATTTTTGTTACAGTTTTAGGTAGGTTATATGTCATATAAGGCATGTTTTGTATGTGTTGACATATACATGCATGCAGTATAATTCCTGTTCTAAATGAAAATGTTTCCACTTGCTTCCCCTTTGAAGGAAGTTGAAACTGGAGCTAAGCCAAAATTGGCCTAAACCAATGCATGGCCTAAACCAGCGCTGTGTAATCACATGTTCCCTCCCTCCCCTACCTCGCACAGATTCCCTTTTTCCTTTTCCTTGGCTTGTCATGGTACAGCATTACATCTATACCAGGGTTGTCACTAGAGATAGTTGAACGTGCCCCAACAGAAATCATAATTTGCTCCTCAGGTTATGAATTCCTCCATCTAATTTTGGATGAAAGTTTTCCATCATTCCGAGATCTCATGTTGTATATACGAACTTCTGTCGAAGCACAGATACCTTCCTTGCCTGCAGGCCAGCTGCCCCATGGTGTGTCACTCACCCATGACCTCCTCTTCCTTGGAGCGCCATCTGTGTGCATTCGCGGCAGCACAGGTCTCCTCACTGACAGGCTTCCATGCTAGCAGCACTTTCTGGAATGTCTGTGTGATTGAGTGAGGGCATGCAATCCCATGGGGTGGTCACAGGGACACTCCAGGAAGTCCTGCCAGGCATAAAGCCTACCTGTGAAGAAACAAAGGATAGTCGTGCAAACTGTGCAGGTGCTCGCAGTCAATTCTAGATAGTCATCAAAGGTTGGTACACATATAGGCATACCAGATTCGAACATAGAGGATTTTATTGACGAGCCCCCTAATTTTGAGTTTCGGCAGCATCCCTCGTTATCGCTAACCATGATTAACCTCAATTTTGCAACCAAAGTTAAAACTGGATTTGCAAACTGGTTTGTCCTAACTATGGTTAACATTAACTTTGGTGCAGACCTAACACTGCACCATGGCTAGCTCAATGTATACTCGAGATGATTAGGTTTACACTCAAGTTTACAGTCAAGAGATGATGAGGTTGAGGAAAGGAGCATATAAGCACACAGCATCTCCCCAATCTCCTAAACCTGTTTAGGAGACTGGGAACATTATTGCACTGGGCTTGGTGAATGCACACGATATTCCAATAATCTCAGCCATATTCCAGAGTATCCCATGAGAAGCTGTACGAGCTCTATAAGGATTCGTACTTCTTTTTGCCCTGAACAGAAGCACTGGCAAAATGCTTTTGGATCTCAATGAAACTGCAAAAATAATGTTTGATAAAGTGTGATGTGCTGCTATTCAAGGGGTGGGGGTTGACATATGCTGAATGTATGAGCTCTCTGATTATGAAAGACCATAGCACAGTGGTAGAGCAGATGCTTTGCGTTCAGAAAGTTCAGTCCCTGGCATCTCCAGGTAAGATGGGGAAAAGCTCCTCCTGAGAACGTAGAGAGCCACAGCCTGTCAGAATAGATAATGCTGGTCTACATGGACCAAAGATCTGACTCTGTGTAAGGCTGTTTATTTATTTATTTATCTGTCTATCACATTTCTATACCACTCAATAGCCGAATCTCTATGAGTGGTTCATTTGTTCAAATAAGAACCTGGAATCACCTGATGAATGTGCTCTACTGCTCCAGAAGTCCATAGCTAACTGGAACTTCCTTGTTTTGTGTACCAGTATTTAAGGGCACAGTCCTATCCGGATGCCTGTCAGCCCCCGAACTCGGAGGCTGACAGGCATGCTATGCAGAGCAGGAGGAGCAGTGGAGGCAATCTTATCCTCCATACCCCTTCCGCTCTACATTTCAGCTAGATGGGCTTTTTTGCCCATCTAGGTGAGGCGTTGGGAAGCAGGAGGGAAGGAAGCTGGGTAGGCCGGAGGATTCCTCATAAACCAGCCCCCCCAGTCCCCTCCCTACTCAAAGAACCACCCCGTTTCCTTCTCCTGCAAGGTCGTGTTTGCACCTACTCAGACCCTAAGAGGCCCCACTTATGTAGAGTAAATAAATAGACTTTTAAATAGATAAAATAGACTTTTGTTAAATCCATTCCATCTGTGTTTCACAGATGGTTAGACATCTTTTGTTGAAGTCAGAGTGGACACTGAGCCCATAGAATCCCAGAGTAGTTCTGATTCTGAGGTAGAGCAGCCGCTCCTGGGAGAGGAGCGCGCTCATCCTTCCCAGGGCCAACAGCTGGCAGAGATTCCTCCCACTGGCATTCCTGGCATAGATAGCAGTCCCGGGAGTGAGCGAGCGCGGGAAGAAGACTTGCTGGACGTGTGACGCCGACGCAGGGAGCGGCGCCAAATGGAGGGTGCGGAAAGGAGGCGTAGTGCCCGGTTGGCGTGCAAACAATGGTTGCACCCAGAGGATCCAAGGGAAAAGGGGAGGGACTCTCCCTAGCCCATAAGTTCAGCATCTGCCAGTGATTCTCCTTCAAACGGGGACCAGCTGTTCCAACTTAGGGCATAGGTACTCTGCTGCGCATAGCTAGTTGCTAACAGTAGAGTCGTTAAGTTGTAAAAGAGGAATAAAGCTTTGAAAAGAATCCCTTTGTCTGTGTCTGGACTTGGCTACTGGATTAGACTGAAAGAGGGCGCCAAGGAGCCCTTGACAGTTACGTCATCAGCTCATTGATGGAATCAGATTTTTTTTTTTACCATAATTCTGTTCTGTTTGCTCTCATTCATAGCTGTACTATGTGGTTTTAATTTTTGTGAACTGCCCAGAGAGCTTCAGCTATTGGGCGGTATAGAAATAAAAATACATACATACATTCACATGAGCGCTAATTTGCATTAGTGCAAGTGCACAGTCATGCTAATGCTAATTAGTGCAAATTCCCCCTTGAGTGAAAATCTGGCCTACAAGTCCACAGAATCCACGTGACTCGGAAAAAGGTGCTCCACTGTGGAACCCACAGGTTGGATTCATAGAAATCCAAACTCATTTGAATCTGTTGCAGATTTTCCTGACATCCCTATACTCAGAGTGCACCTACCAAATGGGGTATGGTGGGTGAGTACCAGAGAAAGGGCCTTTTCACTCTTGGCACCCCAATTGTGGAACACCCTCTTCATAGAGGCTCACCTGGTGCCCATGTTATGGTCATTTTGGCACCAGCTGAAGACTTTTTATTTCCCCTGGCCTTTTAAGAATATTTTAAGATCATTTCAAGATCCTCAGTATTTTAACTTTGCCATGTTAATGTTTTAAAGTGTTACTGTTTTTATTCGTTTATTTACTGTCTACTGTGGTTCATCTGATTTGCTGGGGTACATTTGCTGGGGGCTGGGGGTGCATTCTTGATTGGGTTTCTGGTGTTTAACTGTTACTGGTAACCATCTAGAGGACATTGTTAATTAGGCATTATACAAACCATGTAAAATAAGAAAATAAGATATTTGCAATTTTGAAATTCTTCAAATACATGTTAAAACAACCATGACATAACTTTGATATATCTTTTAACAGATAAAGGATTTATCAATATCACTGATTCAAAGGAAGATTTTGAAATTGGTATGGAGGAAGCCACTTGCCTGGAAGTTAAACTGAAAGCATACCCACCGGTTAGATGTATTTGGATGTTTTCCCAAATGTCATTTCCTTGTAAGCAAATTTACACCGGTAGCTACAGGTAATTAACTTTATCTGAATGTGTTTCTGCTGTGCGTATTGTTTCTTACACCACCAGTCTTTATACACTTCCCTACCTCTAAGTAATTATGCTTAGGATTGTGCTGCCTATTTGCTTTATAAGTTTTATATCTGCATTGCCACAATCTGTGTTTGCCCCAATTAAATCAAGAAGTGATTGACAAAGAGCCATAATAGTTCTCATTTTAGATAGAAATGCAGTGCAGTAAACCTGTGCTCTGCACAATGTCTTACATTGCACAGTATTTCCTCGTTTGTTCATAGTCAGGGTAACAACAGCAGAAAAACTTGGGGCATATCTAGTCATAGTTAAGCACTTCTAGGTTGAACTGATTTCCGTGGAAATTTTTAATCATCAGTCTGATTTCAAGGTACTTAACTTCGGCTGTGTCTTGAATTGTTACTGATTTTTAAAGAATTTTAATTATCCTCAGATTAGACCAAAAAACCCATGGGGCCACAGTGGCTTAGTGGTTAAGATGCTGAACTGCAGACCGGAAGGTCGGCAGGACAGCAGTTCGATACCCGAGTGCTGCGTGACAGAGTGAGCTCCCGTCTTCAGTCCCAGCTCCTGCCAACCTAGCAGTTCGAAAGCAAGAAATTGCAAATAGATAAATAGGTACTGCTTCAGCGGGAAAGGTAACAGCGTTCCGTGCACCTCAGTGTTCAGTCATGCCAGCCACATGACCACGGAAGCGTCTTCGGACAGCGCTGGCTCTTCAGCTTGGAAATGGAGATGAGCGCCACCCCCTAGAGTTGGACACGACTGGCTGGGGACAACTTTACCTTTTTCTAGGTTGAACTGATTTCTGTGGAAAATTTTAAGTATCAGTCTGATTTCAAGGTACTTAACTTTGGCTGTGTCTTGAATTGTTATTGATTTTTAAAGAATTTTAATTATCCCCAGATTAGACAAAAAAAACCCCAGATCTTTCTTGGTTGGTTTTATGTTTTGAGGAATATGTATTATTTATTTATTTAATTGGTTATATTTTTAATCCACCCCAAAACCAATATTCACTGGGCAGACTACAAACAGTTAAAAGACTAAGACGCCATACAAATACGTTTGTATCAACTACAGGGAAATGTTTATACCAGTGTTGCAGAGACTCTTGCCTCAGGCCTGGCGCCAGCAGGAGGCATCATTGGGCAGCTATTGAGGGCCCCACATACGGCTGGCACCACTACCCTGAACCTCCCTTTCTGGTGCATTGTAGGTAATTATAATGGTAGTTGCCTGGTGCTCATCGGAGGAATGCCGCTACTGCTACTACCACTAACCTCTTCTTCCTCTCATGGACCCCACATCTGGCAGAAATAAATAGAAGGGGACCACTGCCCTGACATGCGAGACCCCACCAGCATAGGGCCACGTGTCCTCTTTTACAGAAGACTGTCCTCTATTTGGAGGTATGTCCTATCTTTGAAGGACTGTCCCATCTGTTGGAAGGTGTCCTCTATTTGAGGGGCTGTCCTGTTGAATTCAGGTTTAAAGCTAAAGAACCAGAAGTGTTCCTCATCAGCATTTAGGCCTGAACAGCAGACGGACCAGGCAGGCGCACACAGCACCAGATCTTGGTCCTCTTTTGTCCTCTTTTTGGATGATGCATTTCCTCTTTTTTTGGGGGGGGGGTGATTCCTACGTGGTTGGAGCTGCTGGAACTGCCCCTGCTCTGACTATAGATTCAGGTAGATACGTCAATGCGAGAGTTTAGACAGGAACCAGTGAACATTTGTGGTCTGGTAGTTTCTTACCTCCTTGGCAGATGCTTCAGAATGTGCCACTTCACATGGACCCCTTTTGGTGGAGATTGATTTCCAGCTGTGTTTCCTTTTTCCTCATCAACCTGGCTTGAAGGCTGTGGGGCTACTTGTGGCCCCCCAGATGTTTTGGCGTACAACTCCCATGAACCCTCCTTGTTGGATATGCTGGCTGAGACTGATTGGAGTTGTAAGCCAACACATCTGGAGGGCCACAAGCTGCCCACCCTTGTGATCAGCTGTGTCACATCTGTGAATAATGGCTGCAGGTGTGTTGGACCTAGGGTTGTTGAAGAAATTTGCAGTGAAAACAAATGAGTTTGGATTTTCATGAATCTGACTGGCAGATTCCACAATGGTGGACCGGCTTTTCCCCTGTTGGGCGGATTCTGCAGGCTTGCGGACTATTTTTCTATCCGTTGGGAATTTTCTGTAAATTTCATCATAGGAAAATATGCCAAAAAAACCTGGCCAAAAACATGCCTTTCCCCCATAGACTAAAGTGTGAAAATGTGCATTTGGGGGGAATTTGTACATTTTTGCACCTGCACAATTGTGAATTTGCACAAATTCGGAAACTAAAAATAATCCGATGCCACCGATGGGCAGATGATGGAACACAAGGTGACTGACAATCCACAAAACACAGACAAAATGGAGTTTACACGATCTGTACATCCCTAGTTGGATCCTTTGACAAGTAGCAAACCCATGTACAAAAATGGGCTGTTTGATGATTAAAACCAGGTTCACAAAGGGCCATGCTGGCTGGGGCTGATAGGCACTCTAGTCCAACACATCTGGAGTACAGTAGGTTGGGAAAGCTCTGTGAAATAATGGATTCCATGTTGTGGTGGACCACCCAATCATTGTGTCCTTAGGGTGCCAAGACAGCTGCTACATAACCCAATGCCTGGTGAGACGTATCTCTTTTCCTATGACTAAGCAAACACCATTATCGCAACATAAATGTTGACCTCCTTACCCCTTTGCTTATTTAAGCATCAGGAGGAAGCTGGTAGGCCCGTGTGCATCAGACCTTGAAAGTACACAGTGCCCCTGCATTGCCTTGTGGGTTCTTGTACCCTGAAAGTGTTTTGTTTATTTAAAGAACTGTTCCAGAGCATGTGAACACCTTCCATGTTTTTGTTTTGTTTTTTGATGTTGTTAAACATGCAGCTTCATTCTTTCATGTGCTCAGCTTTCTTTTCTCACCAGCAAGCAGGTGTACCCCTCTGGATGAGATAGGGGAGTTGGAGGTCCTTCTGTTTGTATCTTTTACATGGAGTAAACAAGGCTTTCCCCCAGCCTGGATGGCCCAATGCCCCCAGGAGGTCCCAGTTGGCGGCAGAAACAGGAGGTTTATCAAGATCCTGGTTGGCCACCATAGACAGCTGGTGGGTTGAGTTTAGCTTGATGACTCGCAGGTTTTGCGGGCCTGGGCTAAAGATTCAAAAACACTGCATGGTCTTAAATCAAGCTGGTTAAAAAAATGTGCATGTGCATTTTGCAAAAGGAAACAAAGAGCATAGAATAGATAGAAATCGCTAATTTAAAAATAAATATACACTGCAGCCATGTATAGTAACACAGTGGTTAATAAACACTGTTTTCAGACTTGCTTTGCATATAAATCATAGAATTGTAGAGTTGGAGGGAACACTGGAGTTGACATAAGCCAACATCCTGCGCAATGGAGGGTCTACAAAATTGGCTTCCCTGCAATTTCCAGCCTTTGATGTTTCCCTTAACCTTGTCTTCTCCAAGTTAAGCATACCCAGCTCTTTCACCCATTCCTCATAGGACTTGATTGCCAGAGCCACAGCCATCCTGGTCACCCTCTGGATTTGCTCTAGTTTGTCAGTGCCCTTCTTAAAATGTGCCCTCAGAACTGGACACAGTACTCCAGACGAGGGCTGACCAGCGCAAAATAGAGCAAAACTATTACTTCCAGTGGCCTAGACTAGGGTGCCAAAAAAGAGGAAATGCATCACCAAAAAGAGGGCAAAGGATGATTGGGCTTTGCATAGAATTTGCGTATGCTCATTTATATGTGGAGATGCAAATTTAGAAATAATTACAATTCAAATAGAAGTACAGTACATGTCACCATAATGAAAAAAGACCGTGACCAGGTGACCTGTGTGCCTGCCTAGTCAGTGTGCTGTTCAGGTGCTAACTTTCGATGGGTAACAGTTCTTGCAGTTCTTTATCTTTCAACCGGAATTCGAATGGACAGCCCTTCAAACAGAGAATGCCTTCAAATAGAGGACTGTCCTCTGTAACAGGGGACCCATGGCCACCCTAGTTCTGGACACTGCTTCTGTTGAAGCAGGTTAATACATTGCCTGACTCAAAACTTTGAAATCTTTATAGAAACTCACCATGAGGCCTTGGGATTGGGCAAATCATATGACTCAATAGACTAATAAATGCTTATATGCTTCTGTTAATGCGGCCTAAGATTGCATTAACCTTTTAAGTAGCTGCAACACAGTGCTGGCTCATGAGTAAGACTAACATGCATTACATCTACTTGATTCCTTTCAAATACTTGTTTCATTTTGTTTTACAAAGCAGCTATTGGACCCGAACAGAGGACCCACTGTAATGGGGGAGGATTTCTTTAACCCTTTTCTTCCTGGCCATTTACCCACTATTCATATCTGTGTCAGGGCACTCATCCAGTTTGTATGTATCCTTCCTCCTTGCGATAAATCAGTAGCAAAGTCTGCCAAACAGCACTGCCTGACAAAAGAGGCTGGGGTGAACCTTATGGAACTACACATAACAGCTTCTCCATATTCCAAGTAAAACCTACATTTCCACAGAGAGCTTTCCTCTCTCTTTTGTTGGCCTTTCATTTCAGACCACACCGTAATAATTCCACCCCACCTACAACTTCCTCTAAGCTTTCCCACAAAATGTTCTTAGGGCCCGTCAGTTTTCTGTTCCCTATTTATGAGATAGATCATCTTTCTACTCAGCCTTTAGCTGGCTTTCACTTCCTTACCGTAAACCAAAACCTGATGATATCAACTGTAGGCCTTCCTTTATTCTTAGCAGAAGTTGGATTGATTCTCCAGATTGAATTGGCCTCGAGAAACTTAAATCTATGTATGAGTATTATTTTGTTGCCCACTGTGTTACCCTTGTATCAGTGGAGGCTGGTGGCTCTGATGTCAGTGGGGTGGCAAGTCCACTCCAGGTTTCAGTCAGAACCAGTCAGAACTCTAAAGGAGCTATGCAAGGGAGCATATAGCCATCAGTGCTAGTAGCCATTGATAGGCTTTATCCTTCATGAATGTGTTTAATTTCCTTTTAAAGCTGTTCCCTTTCAAAGCCTTTCAAGATTTTTTGCACCTTGGATAGCTCCTTTTGAGTTCTGACTGAAACCCAGAGCAAACGCACCACCCCACCGACAAAGGAGCTACCAGCCTCCACTGCCTTGTATTTATACAAGGCCTTGAATTTATACGAACTATGTAATAAACACCCCCAAGTTACTAGCCTGAAAAAAAATATGCTAGCCCACTGGGGGTTATCAGAGGAAGGATGAACATAAGAAGAGGCCTGCTGGATCGGACCAAGGGTCCACCTAGTCTAGCATTCTGTTCACACAGTGGCCAACCAGCTGCCTATGGGAAACCCACAAGTAGGATGTGTGTGCAGTAGTTCCCCAGCAACTGGTGTACTTAGGCATATGCCTCTGATACTAGAAGTAGCATATAGCCAACAGGGCTAGTAGCCATTGATAGCCTTATCCTCCATGTCATCTAATTCCTTTTCAAAGCTATCCAAATCGGTGGCCATTACTACATTTTGGAGAGTTGCATTTCTGGCATGAAGGATGGGGCGTCTCTCCTCTAGCAGCCTGCTTGGTTTTTGTGTGGGTGCAGAGGCGGGATGGAACTCTCCATCCCCCCTCCACCAGACTGCTTACTCAACTGCATGGAATTCCATGCACTCACCTTCATACAATTCCTGGTTACCTATGACTACTAGGCTAGCCCTTAAATACCAGGCCAATTTATGATAGTAATTTTGCCTTCAGAGAGAAGCCTTTAAAAAGAATGTGCTGTTATCCCTTGGAAGGAGATTTATATATCAACATTTATAGTGTAATAAAGAACAACCTATCACTTGCATGATGTGCTTCTGATTCCCAAGGAGGGTGTTGTATACAAGTTTGATTTCATTGGTGCAACTATGGGACATGGTAATTGATTTGCGATATACTTATTTATTCTCTTGCTACAATTATTTAGAAAATCTATGGATGCAGATTTTTTTAAGAACCTAAGTCTCAATGCTTGAATGTTTCTAGGGATAATAAGCATCTTCCTCAGAATTCTCTTCAGTGGTACTGATGCCCTTCCAGTGTAGTTTTTGGTGAAGTTGGATCCAAATCCAGCCCCCCTTTTCTCATGTCCACCCTCTACATTTTAAGGAGTACACCTAAAAATGGTAGATGTAAACTTAAAAATCTACATACGACACAGGAGATCCATGATGGGATTTCCCAGTGTCTTTTCATTTTCCTACAAGCCCCTCCGGGCAGAGGCATTGCTAGGGGTGGGCTATGGGATGAGCTAGAGACCTAACAATTTTCTCTGAGAACCCCCAATTCTCCAGCAACATCCCTCCCTGCTGGAAATCCCATTGCACTGCTCTTCTTTCTCGGGCTGCTTGGGCAGCGTACAAGTCTCATCCCTTGACAGGGGAAGCGAGCTGAGGTAGGGAGATTGCAGGCTGCTAAGAAGCTGATCCTGAGCATTTTGCCTGTCCTGGCCTTCCCCATTTCCTCTAAGTGACTTGGCACACTCTGTCATCTGTGGCTCCTTGTGCTGCGCGCATGTCCAACAGTGTTTGCTCGCTGCAGCGCTGCCTGTGTGCAGCAGGATGGAGGGGAGACAAGGTTGGTGTCCAGATGGAGGTAAGAGAGGGCCTCGCTAGCCATTGGATCCCCAGGCATGTTGAGCATGGATTTTGCAAGTGGAAGTGAAGGTAGAGCTTGCCTGGAGAAGATCCAGCTGTTGTGTCCCTTACTCTCCACTTTCCACAGCTCCTCTGGTGAAGGGACACTTGGCTCCTGCTGACCAGGAGGGAAGGGTGTTGCAGGGCTGTGCCCACAGCCCTGCCTGTGTAATGCAAGGAGGGGAACCTGTGGCCTTCCAGATATTGTTGGACTCCAACTCCCATCACCCCTGACCATCTGGAGCTGATGGGAGTTGGAGTCCAGTGACATCTGGAGGACCTTATGTTCCCCACCACAGATGTGATGGGAGCTCAGCTTGTTCTGACAGAGGTGCCTCTTCCTCCTCTTCGTCTCCTGTATGTTTGCTTGGCCAAGCCTGGGGATGTAGAGTGGGGAAAACTTTGCCAGTAGCCCTTGTTCTGGTGGAGCTTAGCTATGTCTTTCTGTGTTCTTGTTTAAACTGGCCCCTTTTATTTTGAAACACAAAGTAAGTGGGCTATTGGTTAGGTGGTGAGTTTGAGACAAGGTGGAAGAGAGGAGAAGGATTTGAGAGTTGTAATGCTTCTCCAGTATTTGAGACAATGAGCATTGTGAGTCACTGACAGGACCAGCCCTACCATTAGGCAGAGTGAGGCAGCCACCTCAAGCAACAGTTGCTGACGATCAGATAGGGTTGGTGAAGTGTTGGAGGATACCTGCTTTCCTGCTGGTTGGGGTGATGGGTGTTGTAGTACAACATATATGGAGGACACGAGGTTGAGGAGGGCTACCTTAATACAGTGGCCAGTGACACCAATGGAATGGCTTCCATTAGTCAATGAGTTTTTTCCAGAGCTCAAGACTGAAGACTCTAAGGTGAAGATGCTGCTTCTGCTCTATTCATGGAAGAACCAAATAGCTCAGCTACAATACTATTTTCAGTTCTTATTCTTTGATAGTTGCCTGGTTAGCTTTGAAATAACAACAACAAGATCTTTTAATAATGAATGTATATGAATACATGGTTGAGTAACCCTTCCTTCCTTTATGAAACAGCATCTCTTCAGCATTCTGTGACCATAAACACCAACCAGGTGAATATGTGTTCTACGCAGAAAATGGTGATTCGTTTGTGAAGAGAACATTAAAACTTTATGTGAAAAGTGAGTAGAAAGAAAGAAAGAAAGAAAGAAAGAAAGAAAGAAAGAAGCAAAACAAAACATGGTTTGGCTCCATGATGTATTTATTTGTTTGTTGAACAAACCTCCACCGAATGGTGCTCAATACAAGAATACAAGTACATGCAACAATAATACAGATTCAATAACATAGCATTATGTTATTGCAAACCGCATGAAAACAAAGCATTATGTTAGTGCAAACCGCATGAAAACAAAGCAGGTAAAACATCAATGCAGTAAATTAAAACAACAAATTAAAACCAGTTGCAATGTATTCACAAGCCACTCCCTAGGGTGCCCAGGTGTCCTACTTTACATAGGACAGGCCTCTTTTGGAGAGCTGGCAGAGGAAAGTCCCCTATTTGAAGGTGTCCTCTGTTTGATAGACAGTCCAGTCCAAGTCTGGTTTGAAGTCAAAGGAACATCAGGACTATCAGGAGGGACAGCAGGACCAGGGCCTTGAAGTTGCTGGGCAACAGTTAGCACCTGGACAGCAGACTGAGCAGGCACACAGCTCACCTGATCAACTGTCTTGTCTTGTATTTCCATTTCAATTATCATTCTTATGGCTAAATTTGCACCTATACATATAGATTTGCATGTGAAAATGTTGTGCTTGGTGTCCTTTTTTGGTGATGCAATCCCTCTTTTTGGGCAATGTGGAAGCGGCCACCCTGCAGCCTATGGGTCAAAGGCCTGTCTAATTAAAAAAGGCCTTTCCCTGCCAGCAGACGTTCATCAGAACTGGGCCAAACGGGCCTCCCTTGGCTGCTGTTGCTTGTGTGTTCTTCTTCCATCTGAATTTACCCCTATCCCAGGCATAACAGCCTACTGTTTTCTGCACTGCCTTTTGGAATATGGAATGTTGTGTTATGTTCAATAGTTAACTCTATAAAGTTTAAAAGTAGATCTGTACTGTAGACTAATCTTAAAAAGATGGGGCAACTGGGAACTCTTCCTCTCTCAAGGAAGGACCAGAGCCAGTGGAGGCTGGTGGCTCCAATGATAGAAGCACCTTGGATAGCTCCTTTACAGTTCTGGCTGTTTCTCATAGAAACCTGGAGTGGATTCACCACCTCACTCCCATTGGAGCCAACAGCCTCCACCAACCAGAGCTCAGTGGTAGAGGACATGGTATGCAACATGCATGTGTAAGATTCCAGGTGGACTCCCCAGCACTTCCCAAAATGTCCTGTAACAGGCCAGGGAAAGACCCCTGCCCTCTGTGTGAGCACCTGGGGAGTTGCTGGCAGAGTAAACAAGACTGGACCAGATAGACAGATAGCTTGATGCAGCAGAAGGACACCTTCCTATGTGCATAACTCCTTATAAAAGCAGATAGCTATTCGTCAAGCACTAGTGATGGGCAGCCTCTTTTCGGTGCAGTGGAGATCCCCTGGCATGGCATGCAGATTGCATTGGTGAGAACAGGAGATGGAACACTATATTTTGGGGCAGGGCCATAGCTATAGCACACTGTGCCTAGCCCCCCCTCCCCCCCACCCCGGAAGACCTGTGACCTCAGAGGGCTGATGCCAGTCAGGATAGACCATAATGAGCAAGATCAGGGGTGTTAAACCTCTGGTCCATGGACCAAATCCGACCCCCTGGTGTTCCCCAGATGGCCACACCCCTTCCCTGGCCTTACTCCCCTTATCCTCACTGCTAATCGTTTGGTGGCTTCCCAGCTTTTGTGCCATTTTCTGGCATGCCTCTCCTAAGGCTTAATTAGTGGCAGCAAGAGCTTCAAGCCAAAATATGCTGGAGGTTTTGGTATTTTGACCCAGCCCCCTTCACCTTTGGCCCTGCTCTTTTGCCTTCAGGCCCCATCCACCATTGAAATGAGGGCCCTGAGAGCTTCTGTGAAATTGAATCCAGCACTCCTGGCCTAGATGGACCTATGGTCTGACCTGCTAGAAGGCATGATCATATAAGGCAGCCTTCCCCTACCCATTGCCCTCCAGATGTTTTAAATGACAACTCCCATCAGCCTTGACCATTGCTTATGCAGGCTGGGGCTGATGGGAGTTGTAGCCCAAAACATCTGGAGGGCTGATACAAGGCATGCTATAAATCTCTTTTGTCCCTAATGTTTTGGCCTGTATCTGTATCCAAGCTTGAAACGAAATGAAGACTGCTGTCTTTTATTTTGTCCAAGACTGCAGTTCTAAATGAACTCACCTTGAAGCTGGATCCCTTCACTTCCATGGGACTTGTTTCTAAGTAAATGTGTTTACAATCAGGGTTAGTTGTAACTGTGAAGGCTCAAGCAGTAAGGTGGTTTGTTTTGACAAAGTTTGAGAATCCTTGTTCTGAAGTGCTCTGTACTGTTTTGCTCTATCTTTGCAGGGAAACCTAATGTAACAATGTCCTCGAGGGCAGGTCAAGTGTCTTGCATCTCTGAGAGCAATCCTGCTTCATCCTGGGTCTGGAGGAAGTGTTCTAAAAAGCATATAAAGTAAATAAAGATGTCTGTATATAAAAAAAATAGACTAACAACAGAGTTAAAGATATATTTAGTTTAAAAATACATTTAGTAGTTGGAGGGAGCAATCTCATGGCCACTAGACAGTGGCTAGATGGCCATAGGATATCCTGTTTTCCAGGAACCAACCTCGGAGCCCGTGCTCCAAAGTTGGTTCCCAGAGAACTGACCTCCCCCCACTTCTGCGCTGCCTTGGAGTTTGGAGACAGCTGCTTATCTGCATAGGATTGCACTTAAAATATTTTAAATATTTTAATATTTAAAATATATTTCTGCCTTCATCAGTAGCTGCAATGTTTTAACATGCCAATGGAGTTTTTCTTTTTTAGTTCTTATGGCAGTATTGGTGGTGGCAAAGGAGTGGGGGTGAGTTTAAACCTTCTCTACCTGTGTGGTGGTCCCAAACCAAATTGAGCCCCTGTGCATTTACGCTACAGGAAACAAAATGGTGACCATCAGCTACACACCATGTATTTAATGTAGCATGTGGTTTAGCCCTTAGGGCCAAGACCAACATACATCCAAAGGAGGCTCAAATAACTGTGAATGTGCCTTGAGTTCTCTTTTTGATGCACGTGAGGCTGTAGCAGACCAATGAATCCAACTCTGGTATGCTACAAATGCTGGTTGGCTGCTCTGTTGTGGCCAACTCCTCCCCTTCCTTCTGCTGCAGTGTGCCTGGTTCTCCAACAGGTGGTGCTAGATGCTCTTCAGTTGGCCAGCTCCCTAAACCAGCCTTCCCTCTACCTCCTGATGTTTTGGCCTGCAACTCCCATCATCACGGATCATTGGCCATGTTGGCCAGGTCTTATGAGAGTTGTCATCCAAAACATCTGGTGGGCACCTGGTTGGGGGAAATCTTCAGTGGGGAATTTTAAAGCAAGTGGGTTCTTTACAGAGATCCTGAAAAGGTTATTCCCCATTTCAAGCCCCAATCACAGAATAGAGGGCCAGGAACACCTATCCAAGCTTGTTTATATAGGGGTTGGGGACAGAGTAGAAGTGTCCTCCAACCACCACCCTGGAGCCTGCTAGGCTGCTTTCCCGCGCTGGAAAGGGGATCCTGCTCTTTACTCTAGAACAGCCCAATTCCCTCCTTTCCTTTCCTTTCCAGGCAGCTCTGATCCTGCTGATGGTTGTTTGTAGGTTCTGTATCTTTTCAAGGCCCCCCAAAACACATCAGCATAGGCACTTGGGGAGAGAATTCTGCAAATAGGATGCTACAATCAAGAACCCCCTTCCCAGTTGCCACTCACCCCATCTCAGATGTCAGGGCACCCCAAGAAAGATCTACAAAGAAGATTTGAGTGCAGGGGTAAGGATATCCTATGTGGCACATCGTGTGTTGGTTGCCATGAGATGCCTGCTAGCATAAATGGTGGAAGATGGTCAGGTAGACCGGGCTTGAGACCTCCCTTTTGATCAGCCAAGGTTCTAGTCTATAATATGCATACGAGAAATCTCCGCTGAATAATACGGAGCTCAAATAACGAGTTATCAGGTACAAGTTCCTCTGCCTTGTAATTGGGTTCTTCGGCAAGTTACTTTTCCTTTAGAGTCACCAGTTTGCCTTCTGGGAAATGAGTGTTTTGTGACTGGCCGTGGCAGCCATGTTAGGAATGAGCAAACCCCCATGGTAGCCATTTTGTGAGAGCACCCACAATTCCAAATGTGCCCACCAACTCCAACATTTTTGGGACCCTTGAGCTACTGCATCCCTACACACCAGTGATAAAGAATATTATTATATGTGAAGCATGCACTTCTGTTCATGCCTTGCTTTGACTTTCAAGTAGTTTGGGTAAGTAATGGAAAACATAAATAGATTTATTTATTTTTACCCCTTCTGCAGTTGTACAGAAATTATGGCTGGAATTTCAAACAACATGAGTGAAGGAAAGACATTTGGTTCCTGGATCACAAACAGCACTTTTAATACAATGGAAGCACAAACTGGATTTTTTATTGAATGCTGCGCAAACAATTCAGTTGGCTTATCCTGTGAAACAGACTTCATTAATCCAAAAGGTACTGTACAGTTATGCCTATGGAGCCAGATTTTGCTGTTTGTGTACAGAATACCACAAAATGATGTGTATGTCTGGGGAGAGGGGTGGATTTTAGAGTCCAGAAGAGACCTTTTGACATAGCACTTGGAGCAAATGGTGTGGTTCTGCTACCATGACCTTTAACTTAAGATAAATTATTGGGTTTTAGAGATTTAAGGTGCAATCCTATGCATGTTTAGACAGAAAAAAGTCCTACAACTCTCAGCATTCCCCTGTCTAAACATGCATAGGATTGCACCCTTAGCGAGCAATCCTATGGCCTTTAGACAGTGTCTGAGGGGCCATAGGATGCTGAAGATCTCCTCCAAGCATGGAGACAGAGTTCCAATCTCGAAGGAGGAGACCTGATAATGCATCTCCCCTCCCCCACCCTGGCAGCTCCTTTTCGTGTTTTAAGCGTATGTCTTAGAACAGGTGTGGGAGGATCTTTTCTGGACCAGGAAACCTCTCAGGGATTGCATGCTAGCAATGGGTATGGCCACCCCACTCTCTCGCACACAGACACCCTTCCCAGCCCCACCTCCTCAGCTGATCCATATAGATCCATGTATTTGCTTTTCCCAGCAGTTGATCCTAATTTCATGTCTTAGAATTATAGAACGTGGAGCCTTGTTTCGAGTACCCCAACTGAAGAGAGCTCACAGTCCTTCTTCCACATAGAAACCCATTCCAAGTTACCCCACGTTTTTTTCATTTCAGCAGTATAATTTCAGGTGCGAGGGAGGGAGAGTAATTTTGTTCCTGCTGTTGTTAAATAATTGGAAGTCAGAAATCCTTGCCAAACTACTGCAAATAATCCAGAGATCTACCAGTCTTCCCCAGCCTGGTGGCCAGGGGTGATGGGAGTTGTAGTCTAACACATCCGGAGGGCACCAGGTTGAGGTAGATTGGATCATCTAATACAGGGGTGGGCAGACAGTACATCTCCAGATGTTTTGGACTTCAGCTCCCAGCATTCCTGACCATTGGCCATGCTGGCAGGGGCTTCTAGAAGTTCAAGTCCAAAACATCTGGAGATCTGCCTTCTGCCAACCCCTGGTCTAGAGCCTATTTCATCAGATGTGCCAAATACTGTTCAATGTTACAGTGAAGTGCTGGTTTAGTGCTTAATAATTCATCTGTTTTCTAGTTGCAGGAGTTGTTGTATTTGTTCCATCAGATAATGTTGCATTATATGGAATTATTGGATTCTGTTTCCCAATCATCGCTATTTTGTGCATATTAATTTACCGAAACTACCAAAAGGTAATAGCAAAACCGATGCCTGTATTTCACTCATAGCCCCTTCCCTTGTATGCCCTTTTCAGTATTTATTAATTTCCTATTCCCCATAGCAATCTAGATATGAAAGCCAGCTGCAAATTGTACAGATAGTCGGCCCTTCCGATAATGAATACATCTACGTCGATTTCAATGAGGTGGAGTACGATCTCAAGTGGGAGTTTCCCAGAGAAAATCTGGAATTCGGTAAGCAGTCTGTGGTATCCACTATGAAACTCATCATGAAATTAATAAGCAACATCACCAGATGGCAAGATGAGGAGAACATTTCCTTTCTTCTTCTTTCTTGTAGGGCAAGTCCTTGGTTCTGGAGCCTTTGGTAAAGTGGTGAATGCTACCGCATACGGAATTAGTGAAACGGGAGTTCCCATCCAGGTTGCTGTCAAAATGCTTAAAGGTAGTGTATGTTGTGAGGAGTGTGATCCATGGGCTAGGCAATATGATGCCCTCCAGATGTGTTGGACTACAACTTCCAGCATGCCCCAGCCAGCAAGGCCAACGGTCAAGTTTTATGGGAGTTGTAGGCCAGAACATCTGGAGAGTACCACGTTGCCTGTCTGTGATTCAGAGTGTCAGGACTGTTGCCCATTCCAGCCTTCCCCAATCTGGTGCCCTCCAGATGTGTTGGACTGCAACTCCTAGCATTCCCCAGCCAGCCCTGCATATTCATTCAGTTGTGGGGTGGGTTTGTCTTCAAATCTACTGTCAGGGCTGGTGGTCTGGAAGCACAGTGATGGCAGAGTCGTCCCAAGCAGAAGGCAAACCAAAGCTGGCACCAAGCAAGTGATTGCGGCACCAGGTAGCTTTATTTTATTTATTTATTAAATTTCTTAATCGCCCATCTGGTCAGTCACCCGGCCACTCTGGGTGATGTACAGTAATACAAACAAATTTAAAACAATAAAATTCTACTTTAAAACATCGTATTTCTAAAAATACCCTAACCCACCCCAAATGCTTGCCTGAACAACCACGTTTTTAATGCGTGGCGGAAGCTCATTAAAGAGGGGGCATGGCGGAGTTGCTTAGGGAGGGAGTTCCACAGAGTGGGGGGCCACCACAGGGAAGGCCCTCTCCCTTGCCCTCACCAGTCTAGCTATCCTGGCTGATGGGACAGAGAGAAGGCCATCTGAGGCTGATCTTGTTAAGTGGCCTGTCTGTTGCTGGAGCCTACTTTGTAGAGACAGATTGCAGGAAACAGGACTGAAGGATCTATAGGGGCTTGGTGAAAGCTCACTGATGCCTTGTGTCGCCTGACAGCTGCTGAGTCAGCAAGCTGCAGGAGCTCCTTCTTGCCAGCTGCATCAAGCCCAGCCAGGACAACAGCTCCCTCTTCTGGCAAACCACCATGGTGTCATAGAGAATAAACCACTTGGATATTAGATGACCCAGGCTGGGGTGCCTTACTATTATTGGGCCTTGCTTGAACCAGTGCTTAACAGTACTTCTTAAAAGATGTAGTAGGTGATTCATATTTTGAGATACCTGCAGACCCTAAATCCCATCTACACATTTGCACATCCGTTTCATTGTTCGAGGGAGGGGGATCACAGTTGGAGGTTACTGGTGAAATGTGGGGCAGCCTTTGCTAGCAAGCTCTTGGGTATAATGCAGTTGTGCAGTCATCATGACCAGCATCCTCTGGCCTCTGATGTGGCACCACTAATGACAGGGCAACTCACTTTCCTCAGGGAAGGGCTCTGGCTCAGTGCTAGTGTTGCAGAACCCAGAGTCAGAGAGACCACGGAGTGAAGGAAAAAGAGATTCTTTATTTAACGCGCGGGCTTAAGGCTGGAATCGTTTCCAAAGAGCCAGAAGCCCCGATTTACATTAGCACATTGGTTTTATAGACATTGTGACACATATGAAACGGCTCCTCCTCCCCCTCCCGCATGGGGTTGCAATCCTCAACATTTTTTCTCTTAGCACTATTGTTTATAATACAAGAACTGGGTTATAGGGTAGCCATGATAAGGAGAGAACAGAAGAGAACAGCAGAGAACAAGTTATACAATTGTATGACCTTTGACAAGATAAGGAATTCCTGTGTCTCATCAGCTTACAACAATATATTCAAGGGAGAAGGAGCTCAGCAAGAACATGAAGCATGAGACTGCATGAGGCTACTTAGTCTGACCCCTGATATGGCTGCTACATTCCCCCCTTAAATGCATAATTTTATTACAATTATAGCATTTCTGATAACCATACAAAGCTTTTTGTGACATACATATTACTTAGCCTCTTGTTGGGCTATTAGAGCATAGAGGGCAGCAGTTTTACTAGCTGAGACATAAAACAGATTGGTTAAACAGCGCATAAGACAAGGAACGCAGAGACATAACAGAACTTTTATGAACAATACTGGTAGAATTAGGATGAACAATGCTTTTAAGCTAGCTAAGATCTGGAAGCCAAGGGGTTAACTAATTGAGCTAATTGTTTTGTCTTATTGTTTTGTTAGCTACTATATTGTGCAGCTTGTTGATTTGTTTATCTACAGCATTGCCATTATCAGTTAAGTTAAAACAACAGAGCTTTTGGTGTGTCTCACAACTTAAATGATGAAGAAGGAAGAGGTAATCTATACCAGCTCTATTTTTTAGAACTGCACCTCTTAGATCACGCAACTCTTTATTTAACAATGACAATGCTTGTGAGGTTGCATTTATGCTTTTGGCTAAGCTGCAAGCTAACCGGTTGATTTCCAGACCATCAGCCAAGGCTAAACCTGGAACCTTAACCAGTGACATTGCTAAGGCCAATTTTTCTGAGTCAAAATATAACTGCACATGACTATTACAATTTTTAGTTAGTTGGAGTGCTCGAGGCTGCCGTTGACGGATTTTCTCGGGCTACAGGGGAAGAATTGGCACCAGTTTAATTGGCGGCTGAGGCAACATGGGTGGTTATCAGACAAGTTGGCAGGAATGAATGACCAAGTGCGGGAATTA
This sequence comes from Heloderma suspectum, assembly GCF_057233095.1. Lineage (NCBI taxonomy): Eukaryota > Metazoa > Chordata > Lepidosauria > Squamata > Helodermatidae > Heloderma > Heloderma suspectum. The sequence goes on along the minus strand of NC_139460.1, from coordinate 36,779,007 downwards.
CATGTCTAAAACCATCCATGAGGCAAAAGTATGTGGGCATCATTAAAAGATATGTTTTGAATTTTATTACAGTGGAAGGGGGCCAGGGATAGCTTTGTATTTTCTGGAAAAATTTTTGACAATTAAGCATTTGTGCACACGTAGCATTTGTTTCAGCAATGATGGGGGTGCGTAGAGTGAACTCTGTAGGGGGTAGGATCTTTGCAACCATGCCCCAATTAGCATTTTGGGAATAAGTTAAACTTACACCATAAACTTTTAACATGGTATCTTTTTGAATTTTCTCAGGATGTCTACAGACAGGTATTAGGCAAGAGCTAATAAGCCTGTTTGCAGGTATACCTCTTGGCAAACAAAAATGTTTTATTTTCATGATGTTAGCCAGGTGAAGCCAGTAATTATCAGCAAATCACTGGGACAAACTTCTCCTTCCAGGGGCAGACCCCCCTTTTTGCACCTTATTAAGGAAACACAATGCAACACTACTAACACTACAACACGCATGTTTGATCTTCTTTGGGATCTGACCGTACGCTGGGCAGCTATTCACCTGGCAAGCTGCAGTAGGGTCTAGTCCCCTTCTTCAATTCTCCAGTTGCAGGTCTGACCGTACGCAGGGGGACAGTTTCCCGGTGTGTCCACAGTAAGGTCTAGCCTGAGTCTTCTTACTGCTTTTTCAGAATGATTTTTAAAGGATTTTCAGGATTTCTGTTTACAGTCTACTCTCCCCCTCTCGCTCTTTTGACTTGTGTCCAATGTATCCAGGGTTTAATTTTAGCTGCTTTCATAGCTGCGGGGGTGGAAAGTATGACAGTTTTCAGTCCTCTCTATCTGGGAGTCAAAGGGTTATTTTTCCCTCTTTAACTCATACTTTAACTCTTGGTTGGAAAGGATGAGCTTCTGTGATGGGAATGGCTTATTTTTTTAAGACAAAGCGGCGCTGGGCTTGAAGAACTTTGCTCAGTGTTTGAACTTTTTGTTTAAGGCTAACGTTTGCTTGCTTTTGATGCTGCTCCAGTGTCAATTATGAAGTCAATGTCACGGCCCCTCACAGTCAATATCACGGCCCCTCTCAAGCTGTCTCCCTCTTCGCCCATTCTGGCCTCTTTGGTTTTTTCCTTTGTGTATTTGATTTATTTTATTTGGGCATTCATGCCACTAATGTCCATCTTGTCCACACTGGGCACACTGGTTCTTTTTTAAGAATCTTCTGCCTCTGCTGGGTCTTCTTCTTTTCTTTTTTCGTTTACGTCTTCTTGGGCCTCTGGGTCGAGGGGGGTGTACTGGCGATAGGCATTTGAAAGATGCTCCAAGTACGCTCTGGGGCCTCGGTGGCACCTTGCAGCACTTTAGACACTTTGGTCATATTAATTGACTTCTTCATACCTGCTTTCATGGCTTTTAACAGCAGGGTTTGATACTGGGTGAGGCGCTCTAGCCCCACTTGTGTTTTGGGATTCCAGCAGGGGGGGGTTACTTACAAGGAGACTTTATTGGGTAACTTACAGCACACAGGCGTACTTAATTTTTGGATCAGACAGCTTCTCTGAACCACGAGCTATTGCACTAAATGGGTTTTATACCATACATGTTACCCATGAGGCAGCACAACACTAGCAAGCATTTTCAGCATAGGCTAGAAGTGCTTGGTTCTCAGGCACAGCTTCCTGTAAACAATTTCGCTTCTCAGAGTGCTTGATAACACTTTTATTTATTAGTATGGGAAGACAAATTTTTTCTCTTTTTTTTGCTTTCTTTTTCTTTGCTGATCTGCCTGTATTGCAGATCATGTTTCAAACTTTTTATATAAAACTTTCTGCTCCATGCACCAGCCTTGTCTCTTTATTTGTCTTTTTCAAGTTAAACTCACTCACTTAAACCTTTCTGCCTTACACTAGTCCCACTGACACACATTTGGGATAGGCTCTTTTTCTCTTTCTAGTTACATTTTCTTCATTTTAAAGAACTATTACATTATTGTGGCTACTTTACCCCAGGTAATAAGCTCCAGGCACAATCAGCTGCTTTTAATTTATCATGGGGGCAACTATGGCCACGCTTCTTTTTTACAAATGTTTTTTCTTTGCCTTTTGCCTTTTCTTTCTTTTTTTTTCCCCTCTCTTCTCTATCTGTCTGCTACTTTCTCTATTCCTTCTTTTCTACTTGCTTTTGTCTTTCTTTTCTTGTCATCTATTGGGAACCACACTTAGTATTATTTGGAGTTGCAACTAACACTAATCTGCAAATATTACATATACTTTATGATATTTAAGAAATCATAAAATATATACAACAAACTTTTTCTGCAATTTAACACAATGAATGGAAAACACTTCTTGCATGGTAAGGCATGATGGAGCAGATCCAGCAGTCATACTGGTCTTCTGGCTGAAAGCTCAGGGCTCATTAAAATCAAGGGACGGGCATACCCACACACGCAGAGTTCTAGGTCACCATTTTTGCATCGGCAACTCTATGCTGCATGAGTTCTGGCAGAAGGAAATCTAAAAGTCACAGATCAAACTTAGCCTGCTGTACACTGAGCTGACTACAAACACAGACACATGGTCCACAGCGATGAGAGTTCAAGTTTATCAAAAGCTTCACAGCACTGTCCATGGCAAGTCTTTGACAATTTAAAATTTTAGTTCATGTGCAGAGTGTCTCTAAAAAGCCCAGATGATGATGGAGGCAAACAGTGAAGGCTCTGGGCAATGAAGATGCGATGTTTCCAGCAAAGGCTCTCTACTTTTGCATGAGTTTAAAAAGGGAAAGTGTGGCCCTACACCCCTTTTGACAGACAAGGGCCTTTAACTTTTTAGCAAGGCCTCTGTCTAAACAGAGCGGCACAGCTCAGCTCTCTAGCCGTGACGCTTTAACCTGGGCAACTCCTCTGTAAATTTTATTTTACTTCTGTCAGGTTCTCTCACAGACATTTTAAAAACTTACTCTTTTTTTTTTTTCTTCTAACCTGGTACACGAAAGCACTGAAACACTGAGTGCCGAAACTCAGGACGCTGGGGGGTGATGGGCATCGCTTTATACTTGCATTTTTCAGGCAGCCATTAATCTTCGGGAAGGCGGTGGGGTGATTTGCAGGACTTCAAAGGCAAGCTTCTCAGTTTGTTTGTATTTGTAAATCCCAAGCTCAAAACAGGACACGATGAGGTACAGGGCCACCAAATTCTTGCTTTGGCACGGGCAACAAATAACTCGGGTTAGCTTTCTTCGCTGGGGTCTCAAACAGGAAAACAGTCTTAAAGTTGTAACATCACTGACAGCGTCAGCCAGCCAGCTACACAGATCTCATTGTTTTTCAAGACAGTTGCTCCAATATCTTCTTTTCTTCTCAATCAGGTTGGGTCTCCCAGCTTACACAGTTTATTGCAGCTTCCAGGAGCATGGCAGTAGCGTGATTTTGGCTTGGCCAGGAACATGCTGTCTGGTTTCTCGGTCTCTTTAGCACACACACTTAGGCAGTGTAACACTGGACACTCAAATCAGTGAGATTTCTTCATTGCAGGGAATCCCACGGCAAAAGCTTAATGGTTACGCTCTTCAGAAATCATATAGCTGATGGTCAGTAGCTACAGGCTCTATGCAATTCTAACACAGTTCAAAGCTAAACACGGTTACCTTGACAGAGATCTTCAACATGGTCTTTCCGCTTCATTCTGCTTTGGGACAGTCTTATGGCACACTTTTCACTCGAAGAGGGGTCTAGCCTGTGCTCTGGGGGCTGATTCTTCACCTTTATTTTCTATTTTGCCTTAATCTTCTGGGTCTTCATTTTCAGTTTCCATTTCTTAGGGATTTCATCTCAATTAGGCGAGGTGATGATGTTGCACAACTCAGAACGTTGTGGGCAATTTTCCTGCCCCCCCCCTCTCGGCGCGCTAGGCTAACAGCTACGTCTTCGGCCTTACACTCCCACGCTCCCACGCTTTGTTAAAAGCCAGACTGTCCTGCAACATTTTTCTAATTAACAGCCTCAGATCTTGTTTTTTTTCCTCTCAGCTCGACCTTGAGCTTTTTGCTGTTTTCTCTCTCTATTCTGAATCTTTTTAAAAAAACCTTTTTCCTTCTTTGTTTGACATACATCTCAAGGGGGTGCAAGGTTTGCTTCCCCCACCACCCATAGCCTCCCTCCTAAATTGAAGACAGACACAATTAGGGAATGGGAATTGGTCAGTGAGTAAGGGGTCTCACTGGCCGACACAAGAGGATTTTTCACACCACGCACTTTGCTACTGGCCTGGGCACCCGGACGGTCAACGGTATGCGTCAGAAACCGCAGTAGCCACTCACACAATCATCAATCTCTCCACTACATCCATATGTCCCTGCCACCCACTTTTTACCAGAGCGGAAAACGGCTTCCCCAGCTTCCTCAGCTTCCTACTGAGTACTGGCGTGCTAGGTACTGGCGCCCACTCGGGGGTGTGATCAGGCCCCCCTTCTACCCGCAAGGAGTAGGTTCTTTTGTATACGTATACCACCAACACTGACCTTCTTCATAAGGCGGGGCCCTCTTTTTTTCTGCCCAGTGGCCTTTCTCCCTAAAGGCGGGGCCCTCTTTTTCCCATATACTTGCCTTTCTCCTGAAGGCTTCTAATGTGGGTTTCAACTCAATTGCAGCTGCGATACAGGCAGGGCTCAAGTTCCTTCCTCCGCTTCCCAAGGTTCTCTTGCTGCTCACTACCGTTTGGGCGATCCCGGTGCAGGCTTTCTCCCATTCACTCGACAAAAAGGTCGGTGGCGCCAAGAAAGGGAGGCATGCGCCGAGCTCGTCTTCCCGGTGCGGCGATCAAGAGCAGGCAACTGCCACCTGTCTGGCTCAGAGCCTGCCACATCCGAGTCACGGCACCATTTATGTTGCAGAACCCAGAGTCAGAGAGACCACGGAGTGAAGGAAAAAGAGATTCTTTATTTAACGCGCGGGCTTAAGGCTGGAATCGTTTCCAAAGAGCCAGAAGCCCCGATTTACATTAGCACATTGGTTTTATAGACATTGTGACACATATGAAACGGCTCCTCCTCCCCCTCCCGCATGGGGTTGCAATCCTCAACATTTTTTCTCTTAGCACTATTGTTTATAATACAAGAACTGGGTTATAGGGTAGCCATGATAAGGAGAGAACAGAAGAGAACAGCAGAGAACAAGATATACAATTGTATGACCTTTGACAAGATAAGGAATTCCTGTGTCTCATCAGCTTACAACAATATATTCAAGGGAGAAAGAGCTCAGCAAGAACATGAAGCATGAGACTGCATGAGGCTACTTAGTCTGACCCCTGATATGGCTGCTACACTAGAGCACCTGCTTTGCAGGCAGAAGGTCCCAGGTTCAATCCCTGACATCTCCAGATAGGGCTGGAGAGCCGCTGCCAGTCAGTGTTGACAGTACTGGGCTAGATGGATCAGTGGTCTGATGCAGTATAAGGCAGCTTCCTATGTTCCTACCTGCTCAGGGTTGTGTGTTTTTTGGCGTTTTATAAGAAGCTTTAATTTGCCTTTAATTTTTTAAGTATTTCCCAGGATGAGCACTTTTCTGTTTTACTGCATAAGTGTTCATGTAATTCTTTAAAAGAAAAAAAAAGTGAAGGGTTCAAACAAGGTTAGCTTTTTTCCTGTAGTAATGCCTCCTGCCATTTCAGGATATCCCTCCCCCCTTTCATTTTAGAATGAATTCTCTCTTTCCATCTAGTACTAAAACAGATCTGATTGTAGCGTGTGTGTGTGTGTACACGTACACTCTTTCTAGCTCCTCCCTGCCTTTCTATTACTTTTGAACAGCAATGGACTATCATATGATTGCGTCAGGATTGGGGCTAATGCAAAGGTAACACTGCAATAGAAGCTCCAGCTCCCTCCCTCTTTTTTAAAGTGAACACTTGATCAAGCTCTTAATCAGTTCTATTAAGAATGGCAGTTTCAGCCTACATGCTTCTTTGTTTATATAAAATATACTTCTTCTACATGCCCATCCCATATGATTAACATTTGCCTCTAGTAAGCCAGTAAAACAACAACTCATAAAACGGTCCATTTGTTAACAACTGGAAGGGAGTGAAGTAATTTTTAGCAGCCAATATTTAATCATTTATTATATTTTTATTGACTGATTTCATTTATATTCTGCCCTTCTGCACAAAGAGCTCAGGGAAGCTGACAGCCAATAGAAAACACAGTTGATCGCATAAACAGTATTAAAATAATTAGGGCTGTGCACCGCCTTGGTCCAAAGCCCGAATAATAAGTGGAAGCGGGCTGCTTCGGAAGTGCCTCCTCATGATACGAGGCAGAGCAGGATAGCAACAAGGCACCCCGAAGCAAAGCAGCTTGTATATGAAGCACCTCGTCCGACTCGCTGATTCATTCTGTGCAACCCAGACAGCCTGGTGCCAAAAGTACCAACTTGAGAAAGTTCAGTGAGGGGTTGAGGAGGAGGGAGGGAGGAGGAGGAGGAGGGAGGGAGGGAGCAAGCTTTGGTGAAATGGCTCTAGTTGCCAAATGAAGCTGAACATAACCCAGCAGTCTCCAATCAGTGACAGTGGTAGAGGAGGGGGGAAGATTGAATAACTCGAGAAAAATGGCTGCGTTTCAGAGACAGAGTTCATTCTGGTGGTGTTACTTAGGGATGTTAGAAACCACCCCTGTCCGGGTTCTCCGGATGTCCTCCCCCCTACCCTGCCGAGCCCCTGCTCTCATCGGTCCCTCCACCTCTGCCACAATCGCCATGTTTTTAAAATACATGGCGATTGGAAGCCTGTGCGCACGTGGACTTATATGCAAAAAGCGCTGTGAATCTTGAGTATGGGCGATTCACAGCAATTTCTGTGTATAAGTCTGTGTGCTTATGTGTGTGCACGGAGACATATGCAAAAAGTGCTGTGAATCACCCAGCAGGAGGAGGAGGAGGCATGGCGTATTCCCCCGTAGCTCACTAGCTGTCTCTTCCTCATGAGCGGGAGACGGTTAGCAGTCCTTGGGGGTGTTTTCACCAGCGATTTACCCCCTCAATTGACAAGGCACAGTATGATCTCAAGGCTCCAATTCTCCTTTGTTTCATTTATTGCATAAAGAAGAAACTACATCCGCCTTTCGTTATAGAGATCCTGAGGGTTAAAATGGGGGCTGGTTTCTGCCTTTGTGTTTACTGCTCAATTTCCCAGCACAAGCATATGTGTATCTACTGGGAAATAACTCCCATTGTGGTCAGTGAGGCTTGCTTCTGAAATGCAGTTGTATCTTTATTTTCAGGGGGAAGGAGAAAGGGGGGAGAGGGGGAGAAGCCTCTCTTATTGGTTGAGCAGCCCCTGCCAGTCAGATGATGTTCACTCCACCCCCCACCAGGAAGTATGTTCTGTGAAGTGATTTTATTTTTTACTGCTCCGGAGAACCTGCTCATGGGGCCCTACATGGACCACATTGCAGCAAAGCTGATGCCTTTTTAAAAATCCAGTACTCCTCCAATAGCTTCTCCTTCTGTTGTTGTGGAAACATGGCCATAGACAGCTGAGCAGGCAGGAAAAGGCAGCAGTGCAGAGCTGAGAGGTACAGCTCTTTCTTTGAGAATTTTTGTGGAAAAAATTGTATTTCAGCTGCACCTAGTACAAAAAGTACTGGGCCAAACCGTCTGAAATTTGGCAGGTGGGGTCCCCTCCATGTTGGCAGAGATCCCCCCCCCCCCCGTTTCATATATTTATTATGAAAACTGAAAAGGTTATGGCCATTTGTGTTTTCCCATGCAAGGCAATGGGAAAACGCCCAAACTGAGCGGTCTGGATATCTGAATCTCACTTTGGATCCGGAACTGAGTTGAAGCGGAGGGGGTCCAAATCAGTCCCAGTTGAAGCAGGGCTGATTTGGAGGGTCTGAAGCAGCATCTGAAGCAAAGCAGGGGGTCTGTGCACAGCCCTAAAAATAATCACTCTGATCATAAATATATAATAAAATACAATAAAACCATCAACACATATACAAATGTATCAATCAGTAAAAAAAAAAATGGATAGAGCACTTGCCTATTCCCCAAAGTCTGTTCAAACAAATAGGTGTTGAACTGGCGCCTAAATGACAACAGCATGCGGGACAGCCGAATTTCTGCTGGAAGAGAATTCCATAGCCAGGACACCACCATCAAAAAGGTCCTGCCACATATGATACTCCACAGGCCACATTCCTCAAGGATACCACAAGCAAAGTCTCCCCGTCTGATCTTAAATCCCAGGATGGTTGGTATTAGAGAAGTCAGTCCTTCATGGATTTTTTAAGAAAAATGGACTATAAGTAAGAATCAATAATCTAGGATTAGTGGGTATGGAACATCACATGACCCACAGAAGCCAAGGAGACCACTTCAAAGCTATGCTGGCCATTCTTGACAATGAGGCAGCAAACCTATGCACACTTCTTAGGGAGTAAGTCCCATTGACTTCACTCCCAGTCATAGGACTGAGCTTCACAGATTGAGGGAGGGGTTGCTTGGAAGCTCTGCTCTGTTTTCCTAGCATGGATCAATCTTCACCTAATACAGTGCCAAGTTACTGCAGCTAGAACCAATCTAAACTATGAGCAGTGGTTTTGTGTTTAGCATTGCTCACTGAGAATCTAAAGCAGCCTTCCCCAGCTTGGTGCCCTCCAGATGTGTTGGACTAGAACTCCCATCACCCTTGACCATTGGCCAAGGGATGATGGGAGTTGTAGTCGAACACATCTGAGAGCACTAGGTTGGGGAATGCTGATCTAAAGCTTTAAGCTGCGTAGATGTAGATTCAAGTGTATAAATAAGTAACTATATTGCTTGATATTGTTTCATTTACAGAAAAATATAGCTCTTCTGAAAAAGATGCTCTAATGTCTGAACTCAAAATGATGACTCATATTGGAAGTCATGAAAACATTGTGAATCTGCTAGGAGCTTGTACCATGTCAGGTAAGGAACAACTTGTTGAAATTTAGAGCCTTCCTACATAAGACATTTATTGTGTGCTCGTGTTTCCTCACTCACAGTAGTTTGTGGGTGCTTTACATGACATCCTCCTCCTCCACGGCCTCTCCCATTCTTTGTAACTATTTCCACAGCCTTTTTTTTTTAATCAAGAAAAGTCTGGTATTATCTGGAAAGGCTGATCTATGCAATATTAGAGGCATAAATGGCCCATTGCTTAGATCACGCTTTCCCAGCCCGAATTTGCGCATATCTCCTTTTTTCCATAAAAAGAAGTAGGGCAAAATGGCGGGCACTTGTAGACGGGATCCAGGGTGAGTGCGGGTGGCTCGGTGAGCTTGTGGGGACTCAAACACAGCTTCGGGGGGGCTTGAGCAGGGGCAGCGCTTCAGCGGGCACCTGCCAATACCAGACAGAGGTGAGTTCATCCATCCCTATGGGAAGGAACTCTGCCAGAGACCCTAGAGAGCTGCTGCTAGCCAGAGTAGAGTGGACTAGATGGACCAATTTTCTCACCCAGCATAAGGCAGCTTCCTCTGTTCCTTGTTGCCTTTCTGCTGCATCCACCCATGCCCAGCATCAAGGGTAGGCATGGTCGGGCACTGGTCAAGAGCCCACACCCCAGCCAGGGCCCACTGACAAGACCCCCCAGGACTTGCTCATCCTCTTCATCATTGCAACCTGCTTTTTCACTCCATTGCAACCTGCTTTTTCACTCCATTGCAACCTGCTTGTTCACTCCATTGCAACCTGCTTGTTCAACTTGCCTTTCACTCCAGCCCAGACAATGGTGGTGGTGAGAAGGAGGAGCAGTAGATGCCACTGTCTACTTGCTCACTGGCTCTCTGCCTGTCAAGCAAGCAAGTGGTAGCAATGACGAGAAAGAGAATGAGGAGCAATTGCCACTGGTGAGAAGGTAGACTCACTGAGGGAGGGGCCCACTGAGAGTGTCTTACCCAAGCATCCTCCAAAACCTGGAGCTGGCACTGCATCCACCAAAAGTCTGTTTTCTTTTTCTATTTGATGCCTAGTAGCTAAGTAGTGGAGATGTTTGTTTGTTTGTTCTCTGAAAACATCCTTTCAGGGCCCACGTACTTGATTTTTGAATACTGTTGCTACGGAGACCTGTTGAACTACTTACGTAGCAAAAGAGACCGATTTCACAAGACGTGGACTGATATCTTCCGACAGCACAATTTCAGTTTTTACCACAATTTCCCTGGGCGTACCAACACAAGGTAACCACTGAGCCCACTATGGCTTGGGGAAGGCAATGTGTTAAGAGTTCCGTCAGTACCGAGCCAAGAGTGAGGAGAGGGTACTGTCCATGTATGGAGGAGGTGGATGCAACAGCCAAGGCTGGTTGTCATTAGGGCGTTCTGTATCTGAATGTGTTATGATGACCTCCCTTTCTACCTAAGTTGCCCCATCTCTGTGCAATTCTAGCAAAACAATATGAAAAAAATGCATAGACCCATTCGTTTAGTTGATTATGAGTGCTGGTGATAATTGAGGCAAGACTATGACACATATTCAAGTATCCCTGACAGATGGCTGTCCAGCCTCGTCTTGAATACCTCCAGTGCAGGAGAGCCCGCTACCTCCCTAGGTAATTGGTTCCATTGTCATATTGCTCTAACAGTCAGGAAGTTTCTCCTGATGTTCAGCCGGAATCTGGCTTCCTGTCACTTGAGCCCATTATTCCATGTCCTGCACTCTGGGATGATCGAGAAGAGATGCTGGCCTTCCTCTCTGGGACAACCTTTCAGACACATATTGGGGCAGGGTGGTTAGGCTAACCATGGTGCAGGGTGGTTAGCGCTATCCACTGCAAGAGCCCCTGCCATATATGCAGCTAACCATGGCCTACAGTGTGGTTAGCCTAACCACTCTCTAACCACACTTCCCCTTGCAGTCCTCCAGCCACTCCCCCATGCATCCCAGCAGCCTCTGAAGCTCACATGGCCATTACAGGAGCAGCACTGCTGATGGCCATTGGAAGCCATTTTCTTCCTTCTTTCTGCTCCCCTTACAGAAATAAGCAAAAAAAAAAAAAAGGTGGAAAATTGCGCAAAAATCACCATATTGCTAAAACAAGCATTTGCGCAAAATCGCCATATATTGCTAAAATGTGCATTATCCCCATATATTGCTAAAACAAGCATTTGTGCATGTACGCAAAATCACTATATCACGCATATACGCAAATGCACTTTTTAGCGATATACAGCCATCAACAACACCTGTAATGGCCATTTTTGGCGGCTCTTACTATGGAGCTCTATGGAAGCACTCCGTTACCCACGGGGCCAGTTCAGATGTCACACCAAGCCTTGGTTGGCACTGCTAACCATCTTGCAGCAGATGGTTGGTGAGTGTGGTTTGTGGATAGTTAATAAACCACCATGGTTGGGTCCGACCCCCATTCAGATGTTATACTAACCATCATGGCTTAGTGTGATGTCTGAACAGGCTTTATATTTTTTAGGCTTTTTGCTTCTTTAAATCCCTTGTGGGGCTTGATGGACCCTACCTACCACTTCCTTTGTCCTGCCTGCCAGATCTAGGGATGTATGAAAGCCTTACCTGGCTCCGTGGCAGGCAGTCCGCGGTGGAGGGGAGGCGCTCCGTCCCTCCCCCCGGAATCCTCCCTGGCCGGCTGTGCTCCGCAGCAGCTCCACATAGCTGCCAGCTGGGGCTGGCCGCGGCCGGAGTTCTGGCCAGGGCCAGGCTGCTGCGGCCGCAAATGGCGGCTGTCGTAGCGGCCACAATTTGCGACCTTGCAGTAAGCTGTGATAGGCTACGTAAGTGTTTACGTAGCCTATCACAGCAAAGGCAGGGACACAAATGGCGGCCGCTGCGCCATTTGTGTGGCTGCCTTTTGCCGTGATAGGCTACGTAAATACTTACATAAATACTTAACGATTCCGAACAAAGTGTCAGGAGCACCCTAGCTGCCTCTTGCAGTCCCCTCCAATAGCCACCTCAGGACACAGACGACGAGGATTCTCTCCAAGGCTTTATTCCTTCATTACTTTATGACTGTTACAGATACTAATCACTAGCGACTAAGCAAGGAACTGCACTGGGGATAGATAGCAGAGTAGCCTAAGCTCCAGGTAAGGCAGTTGGTCCCCGTTTGAAGGAGAAGTGCAGGAAGACTCTGAAGTTATGGGCTATGGAGAGATCCTCCGTCTTACCCTTGGGTCCTCAGGACGCAACCGTTGTTTTAGCGCCAAACGAGCGGAGCGCCTCCTTTCAGTGCCCTCCATCTGTCGCCACTCCCTGCGTCTGCGCCAAGTGTCCAGCAAGCCCCACTCCAGCACTCTGTCACTGCCAGGGTCACTATCTCTCTCAGGAATGCTGGCAGGAGGAATCTCTGCCAGTTGCTGTGCTTGTGAGAGATGAGCAAGCTCCTCTCCCACGGATTGTTCTTCCTCATAATCAGAACTGCTCTGGGGCTCTATGGGCTCAGTTTCCACCCTGACACAAAGCCAGCCACGCAAATGGCGGCTGCTACGATGGCCGCCATTTGTAGCTGCAGCAGCCAGGAGACCAGCCGGAGCTGCCCGAGCCGCCGCCATGTAAGCTCCATCCCGGAGGGATTCCGTGGGAAGGCCGTTCCGCCACGGATTCCGGGGGTCTGGATTCTAAAGAATCCAGCCTCACTGGAGTCCGTGGCAGAATTCTCTGACTTCCCTAGCCAGATCCAGCTTCTGGAAGTGCAGTCTTTGTGAGCTGTCTGTTTTCTTAGTTACCTTTGAGGAGGCTCAGAGTTATATCTCTGGCCCGCTCCCAAGAGTGGCTCATCTTCAAATAGCAGCTGCAGTGAAGTGAGAGAGAATAACCTCTGTGTGACTGATTGACTTGCTTTCTGCCTGCTGTGAAATTACATCCACCCATGTTAGGCCTCAGAACCACCTACTTGGACTGCAGTGGGCATGTGCTGCCCGCCCTCGAAAGCCAGCTGCAATCAAGGCAGTTGCCAAAGGGATGTGTCAGAGGGAAGGGCCCACTTGGTGGCTGAAGGACAGTGCCAAAAGGAAGGACAGATTTAGTACCTGTTGTGATCACTTAGAGCAGGGATGGGCAACATGCAGCCATGGCCACAGGCAACCCCCCTGCCCCCCCGCCTCCCCCCCCAAATTAAAAACAAAAATTAAATCAAAAAGTGCTCCGTAGTGCTACGGATGCCATTATTTTCCATAAAAAGAATTAACAATTTTTTAAAAATTCATGTTCACATTGCCCCCACAGTCTGTGGCCCTTTGGAGGGCAAAAATAGCCCCAGGACATCACGAAGTTGCCCACCCCCACGTTTTGGGGGTGCTTCTAAACTACAGTTAGAGGTCAAAAAGAGGTGAGAGGAGAAATTGGTTAATCTGCGAGAACAGCATCCTGGCTTGGCAACTGCAATGGGTCCATTAAGGCAGTTGCCAAAGGGCATTGACCATCTGGTGCCTATTTATGATCATTGGAGGGCTTTGGCGACACTTAGAAGGCAAAAAAGAGACAGGTAGACTGGCGGGGGGCGGGGGAACTATATATCTACAGGAAAGCCACAAGACAGCCACAAGAGGTTGACTGGTTTCATTTCTGTATTGTCTGATTGGATCGAAAGTGTCACAAATCCTCTTTCGGAGGCTTTGTCATTTAAAATGTGATATAGATAATTCCTTGTCCCAGTGAGGAGCAAATTCTGATCAAGTACAGAACCAGCCACATGTTCCTTTGTAAAATAACAACAACACCCAACCTGTTCTCATAGTTTTGATTCCTGTTTATATATTTCATGGTGAAGCTATGGCCATTCTTATGATGTCTTCTTTTCTATATTTTTTAAACAAATAAACAAACATCTATTTTAGAACTGGAAATACACTAAAAAATGGATCATATTTACCAGCAAATGGAGTCTTTGGAAACATGCATGCAAAAGAAGACTTTGATTTGGCCTCTAAACGATCAGGAATGGCCCTGCTTTCTGAGGAAGGTGAGAAATTAAAGTGTCATTTGAGGACAGACAACTTGAAATTTAGGTCTGGGAAGAGAGATGTTTGGGGTTTTCTTTTTTTAATTATCTGAAGTAAGGTGTGGCGTGGGGTGGAGGGTGCTTTGGTGAATAATCCCAGTAACAGAGACTTGGGCTCTAGAGCAGGGGTGCAAAATCTTTTTCAGCCCAAAGGCTACATTCCATTTTGGAGAAGCTTTTGAGAGTGGGGCCTCATTCAGTGGTAGGTGGGGCCAAAGGCAAAAGGGGCCCAAAACACCAACATATAGTAGCATAAAGCTCTTCCAACCAGTAGCTAAGCCTTAGGAGAGGCACCTCCACCTTTTAGAATGGGGAAAATTGCACAAAAGCCAGGAATCCACCAAACAATCAGTGACTGGAGGAAGGGGGGGTGAGGCCAGGCAGTGAGAATGTGGCCTTCTGAGGGACTATGGCGGGCCAGATTTGGCCTCTAGGCCTGAGCTTCTGCACCGCTGCTCTAGACAAAAAAATCCCATCATGATTTTTCATTTGTAGAAGAAATGAAATATGTGAATAGGAAAATGGATGATGAAGAGGACCTCAATGTGCTGACTTTTGAAGACCTTCTCTACTTCTCCTATCAAGTTGCCAAAGGAATGGAGTTTCTGGAATCAAAATCAGTAAGCTTAACGTGTGAAAAATAGTTTAGGGTGCAATCCTATGTGTGTTACAAGTCCCAGCATTCCTCAGCCAGCCATGTCTTTTTCTGTCTAAACACGCATAGGATTGCGCCCTTAGAATGATAAAGAGAATAGACATGTATACAGTGGTCCAAATTCCATTAACCTAATTAATTTTGGTCTGTGTTTTGAGCCAAGAACTGCATTGCAAAATTTGGAGAAGTGTGAAATCGGAAGGCTAACGGTATTCTGATCTGTATGTTAGTCTGGGAGATATGGATCAGATCAGTTCGCATAAAATGCAGACCAAATAAAATCTTCCAGCATTCCTAATTTGGATCCAGGGGATTTGGGGCTTTTGTGCTTCCAAGAGCTCCTTGGCCTGAAGTACACCAGGGGCAGACAATCTCTTTTGGTCCCTGGGCCAGATGGCCCCCCCAGACCAAGCCACCAGGCCAGATGATGTCAACAGGGCACAGCCCCCATCACAAAGCCACACACCTCTCATTATGTCATTCAGCCCCACCCACTTTTCTCCATGGAGTGAGGCACAGAGAAAGGGACTTGGCAGGTCCTTGCAGGAGCCGGTCATAAGAATAGCCATGCTGCATCAGACCAAGGGTCTGTCTACTCCACTAATCTGTTCACACGGTGGCCAACCAGCTGCTTAGGGGAAACCCACAAGAAAGTAATGAGTGCAACAGCACTCTCCTGCCCATGTTCCCCAGCAACTGGTGTCATAGGCATACTGCCTCTGATACTGGAGGTGTCATATAGCCATCAGGACAAGTAGCCATTCTTCTCCTCCAGGAATTTGTCCAATCCCCCTTCTAAAGCCATCCAAATTGGTGGCCATCACTAGAATCATAGAAACGAGAATTCATAGAATAGTAGGGTTGGAAGGGGCCTACAAGACCATCAAGTCCAACCCCCTGCTCAATGCAGGAATCCAAGACAGTATCCCTGACAGATGGCTGTCCAGCCTCGTCTTGAATACCTCCAGTGCGGGAGAGCCCGCTACCTCCCTAGGTAATTGGTGCCATTGTCATATTGCTCTAACAGTCAGGAAGTTTCTCCTGATGTTCAGCTGGAATCTGGCTTCCTGTCACTTGAGCCCATTATTCCATGTCCTGCACTCTGGAATGATCGAGAAGAGATGCTGGCCTTCCTCTCTGGGACAACCTTTCAAGTACTTGAAGAGCGCTATCATATCTCCCCCCAGTCTTCTCTTCTCAAGGCTGAACATGCCCAGTTCTTTCAGTCTCTCCTCATAGGGCTTTGTTTCCAGTCCCCTGATCATCTTTGTTGCCCTCCTCTGAACCCTCTCCAGTTTGTCTGCATCCTTCTTAAAGTGTGGTGCCCAGAACTGGACACAGTACTCCAGATGAGGCCTAACCAGTGCTGAGTAGAGGGGAACTAGTACTTCCCGGCATTTAGAAGTTATACTTCTATTAATGCAGCCTCAAATAGCATTTGCCTTTTTTGCAGCCACATCACGTTGTTGGCTCATATTCAGCTTGTGATCTACAACAATTCCAAGATCCTCCTCATTTGTGGTATTGTTGAGCCAAGTATCGCCCATCTTGTAACTGTGCATTTGATTTCTTTTTCCTAGGTGCAGAACTTGGCCTTTATCCCTATTCATTCTGTTGTTTTCTGCCCAGCACTCCAGCCTATCACTTTCAATTTTCTGTCTTCCAGGGTATTAGCTATCCTGCCCAATTTTGTGTCATCTGCAGATTTGATCAGCATTCCCTGCACTTCCTCATCCAAGTCATTAATACAAAAGTTGACGAGCGCTGGGCCCAGGACTGAGCCCTGCGGTACCCCACTCGTTACCTCTCCCCAGTTTGAGATGATCCCATTGAGAAGCACTCTTTGAGTCTGATCCTGTAGCCAACTGTGGATCCACCTGATAGTTGTTTCATCTAGCCCACTTTGAGCTAGTTTGCTAATCAGGATATCATGGGGCACTTTGGCTCAGTCTTCTCCCAAAAGAGGGTCTATGACCCCCCTGGCAAAGGTGAAATACAGGCTGAAGGGCAGGATTGCAGCTTGAGATCAATAGGCATATGGTTGTCAAGAGCGCCCTGGCGGCCCCTTTCAGTCTACTCCAATAGCTAACTCAAGACACAGACAAAAGGATTATTTTCAAGGCTTTAATCCTTTTACAACTTAATGACTCTTTCAGATGCTAATCACCAGCAACTAAGCAAGGAACAGCAGAGTATCCTATGCTCCAGGTTAGGCCATTGGTCCCCGTTTGAAGGAGAATCACAGGAAGACCCTGAACCTATGGGCTAGGGAGAGTTCCTCCCTCTTTCCCTTGTGTCCTTGGGACGTGACCGTTGCTTGCGCACCAAACGAGTGCTACGCCTCCTTTCCGCTCCCTCCCGCTGTTGTTGCTCTCGGCGTCAAGCATCCAGCAAGCCCCCCTCCAGCGCTCTCTCACTGCCAGGGTCACTATCTATCCCAGGAATGCTGGCAGGAGGAATCTCTGCCAGCTGCTGTGCTTGTGAGAAATGAGCAAGCTCCTCTCCCACGGATTGCTATTCTCAGAATCAGAACTCCTCTGGGGTTATATCGGCTCAGTTTACACCCTGACATCGGTCAAGGAACACCGAATTACTTTGACCGAATTCAAATATCTAGGGCCTGATCAACTGCACCCTAGAGTAATAAAGGAACTGGCAGAAGAACTCTCAGAACCATGGTCTATTGTCTTTGAGAAATCATGGAGGACAGGTGAAGTGCCAGATGACTGGAGGAGGGCTAATGTTGTCCCTATCTTCAAAAAGGGCAAAAAGGAGGAACCTGGGAACTACAGACCAGTCAGTCTGACATCAATCCCTGGGAAAATTCTGGAGCAGATTATAAAGCAATCCATCTGTAAGCCTCTTGAAAACAATGCAGTGATTACTCGAAGCCAACATGGATTTGTCAAAAACAAATCCTGCCAGACGAATCTGATCTCATTTTTTGATCAGGTATCCTCCGTTGTTGACTGTAGGAATGCTGTGGACATAATATATCCCGACTTCAGCAAAGCTTTTCACAAAGTGCCCCATGATACCCTAGAATCATAGAATCGTAGGGTTGGAAGGGGCCTACAAGACCATCAAGTCCAACCCTGCTCAGTGCAGGAATCCAAGTCAGAGCATCCCCGACATATGGCTGTCCAGCCTCGTCTTGAATGCCTCCAGTGTGGGAGAGCCCACTACTTCCCTAGGTAATTGGTTCAATTGTCGTATTGCTCTAACAGTCAGGAGGTTTTTCCTGATGTTCAGCTGGAATCTGACTTCCTGTAACTTGAGCCCATTATTCTGTGTTCTGCAAGCCTTTGTAGCTTGGCCTTCCACTTCCTATATGTGTCCTTTTTTGTTTTCAGGTCATCTATAAGCTTTTTGTCAAGCCACATTGGCTTCTTCTATTGTCTTCTGCCGTTTTTTCTTGTGGGAATTGTTTGTAATTGTGCCTTTAGAATTTCCTTTTTTAAAAACTCCCACCCATCTTGGACTCCTTTTCTCATTAGAGTCGCTTGCCATGGGTCCTTACTTATCATTGTTTTGAGTTTATTAAAATTGGCTTTCCTAAAATCAGGGTACACATTTGGCTACGCTCGGCTTTTGCTTCCCTTAGAACCAAGAACTCAAGTATAACATGGTCACTTTCCCCCAGAGTTCCCATAACTGCTACTTTATCCACTAAGTCATCTCTGTTGGTTAGGATCAAGTCAATGATAGCCGATCCTCTAGTTCCTTCCTCTACTTTCTGTAGGAGGAAATTATCAGCAACACAAGTCAGGAATTTCTTGGAGGGGCCATGTTTTGCAGAATTTGTCTCCCAACAAATATTGGGGAAATTGAAGTCCCCCATTAATACTACATCATGCATCCTTGAATTTGCTTTTCAAAAGTTTCATCCTCATCTTCTCCTCGGGGTGGCCAGTAGTAGACTCTGACCATCATGTTCCTTTTATGCTTTGCTCCATTTATTTCAACCCAGTTGCTTTTGATGGGGCTACCAAGCTCCTCCTCCTGTATTTCTGTGCAGAGATACGTATTTTTAACATATAATGCAACTCCACCTCCCTTTCTGTTCCTCCTGTTCTTTTTGAACAAGTCATATCTTTCCATTGCTGTATTCCAGTCTTGGGAGTCTTCCCACAAAGTTTCAGTTACATCTATCAAGTCATAGTTTCTCTCCTATATTAAGAGTTCGTGTTGGTTCTGTTTGTTTCTCATATTCTGGGCATTATTGTATAGACATCGAAGACCATGTGCTTTATATTTATAGTCTGGCTTTCTTCCTACATGTTTCTGAAGACTATTATTGGGCGCTATTAGAGCTGTTCTCTCTGTTGTGGTGCATGAGCCTTCATCCATTGTTACCCCCAACTTTGCATCTCCCTTCCCCGTAGGATTCAGTTTAAAGCCCTCCTGATGAAGTTCTTCATGCTGTGGCCAAACACATTCTTCCCAGCCTTTGTGAGGTGCAGCCCGTCCCTTGCCAACAGTCCATCTTCCAGGAAGTATAGCCCATGATCCCAGAATTCAAATCTCTTGTACCGGCACCACCTTCATAGCCAGTCATTCACCCGGAGTATTTTTTGTTCCCTTTCTATCCCTCTTCTAACTACTGGAAGGATGGATGAGAAAACTATCTGGGCCCCAAAGTTCTTGAGTTTCCTTCCCAAAGCTTCAAAGTCTGACGTGATTTCTTCGTAGCTCTGCTTGGTGGTATCATTTGTTCCCACATGGATGAGAAGAAAGGGATACCTGTCAGTGGGCTTTATGAGTGCAGGCAACCTTTCAGTCACACGTCTAATCCATCCTCCTGGGAGACAGCATACCTGGCGAGTCCATGGATCTTCGTGACATACTTGGTCTCGATCCCACGCAGCAAGGAGTCTCCCACTACTACTACTACTATTTTCTTGTTGTTGTTGTAGGCCTTGGTTTCATCACCTCTGCTTGACTGACCTTCAGCCTCTTCCTTGCTCTCATGCAGGTTCCCCTGTAATTCTTCCTCTGCAGGCTGCCCTCCAGTCTCATCCTCAAGTACCTGGAAATGGTTCCATAGTTCCAGTGCTTCCACTGGTTTAGAGTGGCTTTTAGTTCTTCTTCTCCTAACTGTCACTCTTTTCCAAGGAGCATCCTCTACTTCATTTTTCCTCACCTCAGCATTTTCCTCTTCTTCCTCAGGCTGTTGTAACTTCTGTTCTTCACTTTGCTGCTGTAGTTCCACTGTTCCGTCCAAGAACTCTTCGTGTTCTCTTATTCCCAGGAGGGTCGACACTCATCGCTCCACTCGTCTTTTTCTTCCAACAGCGTGATCAACTTGCACTTGTTGCACGTGTAGGCCATGTTGATCTCAGGCAAGAAAACAAACATGGCACAGACCTTGCAGGTCACCACCACTGGAGAGTCTTTTCCTTCTATAGTCTCTATTCCCTTTATGTTTCTAGCTTTCTGATTGTACTGGGATAGCCTGTGCTGTGTCCTCTATTCACTGGAGGTTAAAAACACAGTCCCACTGGTATGGAAGTGTGTGTTACATGAAAAAGATTTTTAAAAAAAAAAGAAAGAAAAAAAGTTAGGGGCCTTCCCCTTGACCTCCCCTGCCGAACTCCTGTTTACTCTCACTGTTGGCTCTCTCTGATTGCTCGCTGTCTGGGAGCTTGCTTCCTTGTATAGCCCCTAGACCAGCTGGAACAGCTTCCTCTGCTCTGCTCTGCTCTGCTCTGCTAGGAGGCAGGAAACAGACTGAAACTTCTTGCCCACACAGCTGCTGGGATTACTCAGGCCACACCCCCTCAGTTCTATTGGAGCTCTCAGGAGCACATGGTGAGCACACGGCAACTCAGAATAGAAACGACAGCCCCCTTTTTGTACACCTCTGTCCTGGCTCCCCTTACTCGCCTTTTCTCCAAGCTAAACAATCCCCTGTTGTAACCTTCCCTCATAGGGGAGTTGCTCCAGCCCCTTGATTTGAGTTGCCTTTTTCTGCAACTGCTTGCTGAGTCCCAGTTGGGACACAGGCTGCGCACAAAGCAAAGGGAGGTTTCCAATCTGCAGGCTGCATTGGGAACCTCTGTGGGCCCACAGGTATTAGGCCCATGTGGTTAGGGATGGTGGAGAATTCTGCCACGGACTCCGGGGGGGGCGAATTCTTAGAATCCGCCCCCCCCCCCGAGTCCGTGGCGGAACGGACCTCACCACCCCGCAAAGTCTGACCCGGCTGGCTCCTACCTGGCACCGCTGGGTCCAAGTCCAGCTGGGTCCATCCGCGGCCGGTCTTCGAATGCAAATGGCGTCCTGCCTAGCAGACGCCATTTGTGTCCCTTCCCCTTACCATGATAGGCTGCATAAATCTTTACGTAGCCTATCACAGTCTGATAGTAAGTTATCACAGTAAGGGGAAGGGATGCAAATGGCGTCCGCTAGGCTGGACGCCACTTGTGTCCGAAGACCGGCCATGGCCAGAAGTCAAGCTGTGGCCGGCCCTGGCCGGCAGCTCCGTGGACTTGCCACGGAGCGGAGCCAGCCAGGGAGGATTCCGGGGCGGGTGGGACCGGATTGCCTTCCTCCCCACAGACCCTCCAGCGGACTTGAGGTAAGGGGGTTTCGTACACCCCTACATGTGGTTCCCCACTCCTGACCTATACTGACTGGCACAGGCTTCCAGCGTTTCAGACAGAAGTTTTTACTCCCCTGCTTGGAGATGCCAGATATCGAACCTGGGACCTTTTGCATGTGACGTAGATGCTCTGCCACTGAGCTATGGCCCTTCCTGTAGTTCAGTGGCTGTAGCCTTCTTGCAAGGGGATGATTATTGTAGGAAAGCATCTCAATTTGGCAGTCATCAAAGACTGTCCTTGATCCTACAGGAATGGCATAATTCTGTTTAGAAAACATTTGAATTGTATTCTGGATCTCAGCTTATTATTATTATTATTATTATTATTATTATTATTATTTTCACTTCTATACTGCCTCACAGCCGAAGCTCTCTGGGTGGTTTACAGTAATTCATGAAAAATACAACAGTATTACAAAATACGACATTATGGTAAAAACAGTCTAAAAAATTTTAACACAAAAAATTAAAACAATTTAAACTGCTCAAAACAAGTTCAGTAAACGATTTGGGATTGGAATTGGATTGGAAATGTATTTCTGTCTTTAATATAGGAGCAAATCACAGTTGGGTAGTCTTCAGTACCGTTGAACATGCTGTCTGGGGCACCTACCTGTTTTCTGCATGTGAAATGTGACTATCAGTATTGCTGTGTTGTGTACAGTTTCCCTCACTATATAAAACTTTCAGTAAACAGATCCCCTTTCAGCTTCAGTTCCCTCTGTTCAGGATTTATTACATGTACAGTCACCTGTGTTGGTTGGTGGTTGTAAAAAGAGGATGTGTGTCCTCCAAGTGCTGGAAAGAGGGAAGCACTTTCTAGACAGCCTCAGAAGACAAACAATAGGGCCACCAACCAGTTAAGGAATCCAGAGGTGGCTCTATATTTGGGGTGAATGGGGTGGTGACTCTCTGCCTCTCCTCACCCATTTGTGGCAGAAAAATCCACCCCACCCCCAACCAGGTACATTTGCTGCAGTGCACAGCATGATCTTCTCCTGCTGTCCTCCAACGATCTCAGCAGAATACTGAGTATCTGCCTTGCCATCCACCCCACCAGCCCCAATGAGAACCAGCCACCACACCAGCCCCAGTGAGCACCAGCTGCCACCGAAGGAATCTTTAGTTCAGGGTAGGGCAACTTCAGTGCCCCGGGGTCACACTCTTCCTGCCGCTACCACAATTATCACCGCTGCTGTGCCTCCGCTTTTCCTGCCAAACTTTGGTGTGGTGGCAGCAGTGGCAGCAAAAAAAGGACTGTTTTCCTTTAAATGTTAAAGCAAAACAGCTCTTTTTGGCCACCACTGTGCCTTCTATGCTCAGTGGCAGTGGGGGCCACAAAAAAGATCAGGGAGGACGCATGTGGTCTGACAGCTGCATGTTGCACACCCCTGCTTTAGTGGATGCTTTTTAACCAGTTATTGATTAATCAATAGCACTGAAATAAATCTCTTATTACCAAAACCTCAATATAGGTGGTTTTTGAGATATTGAAGGAAGTGTGAGGGCTGGCAGTGTAGAAATGTAATAAATAAACCCAAGCTACAGCTCATTCTATTCAAAGACTGCAGAGAACCCAATAATTGTAGAACTGAGAACCACCTGGAAAACGTTTAGACCAAACTAAAAATGGAGGAAGCAGGTTGTGGAGGAGGAGGGAGATTTTCCATGAGAAATCTGTAATGGGGAGACAGGGTTATCTTCCCACCTCCCTGTGCTGTAATCCAAGTCTGGGTTGTGGGGGCGGGGGCGCTTCTGGTGTGATTAAAAAATGTGCTTGAAGTCACATCTAGTTTGATAAATGGTGTATGAGGGTTTAGGATATGGCTTCGATGAAATTAAGTACTATCGTCAGAGTCACAGAGGGATGATAGGCAAATAACTTTTTTACTAGAAAAATGGAGTCTCTTTATATTGGAACAATAAAGTACAGGATTCAGTACAGCCGGAGGACGTTAACAATTATAGGCCAGTGGCCAACATCCTCTTCCTGGGCAAGGTGCTTGAGCGGGTGGTTGCAGGACAGCTCCAGGCACCCTTGAATGAAATGGATTATCTAGATCCATTTCAATTGGGCTTTGGCCTGGTTTTGGAACGGAAACTGCTTTGGTCACCCTGTGGGATGACCTCTGCTGGGAGAGGGACAGGGGGAGTGCGACCCTGTTGATTCTACTGGACCTCTCAGTAGCTTTCAATACCATCGACCATGGTATCTTTCTGGATAGGTTGTCTGGGTTGGGAGTTGGAGGCACTGCACTGCAGTGGTTCTGCTCCTACTTGGATGGCCGATTCCAGAAGATGGTGCTGGGGGATTATTGCTCTGTGCCATGGCAATTGTGCCATGGGGTTCCACAGGGCTCTATTTTATCCCCCATGCTGTTTAACATCTACATGAAACCGCTGGGGGGGTTATCCGGAGGTGTGGACTGAGATGCCATCAATATGCAGATGATACCCAGCTCTACCTCTCTTTCTCATCGAACCCAGGTGAGGCAGTGGCTGTTCTGAATCAGTGCCTGGGCATGGTAATGGACTGGATGAGGGCCAATAAACTGAAACTCAATCCAGACAAGACGGAGGTACTGTTAGTGAGTGGTTCATCTTCCCGGCTCAGTGATATTCAACCTGTTCTGGAGGGGGTTGCACTCCCCCTAAAGGAACAGGTTCGTAGTTTGGGGGTGCTCTTGGACCCAGAACTGTCACTTGAGGCACAGGTGAACTCAGTGGAACATAGCACTTTTTATCAGCTTAGGCTGATACGCCAACTACTCCCTTATCTGGACAGACATAGCCTAGCTATCCACGCTCTTGATAATTTTTCGTCTGGATTACTACAATGCGTTTATATGTGGGGCTGCCTTTGAAAACGGTCCGGAAACTTCAGCTGGTCCAAAATAGCAAGATTGTTAACAGGGACTGGCCAACGAGCTCATATTATGCTGGCACTTTTCCAGCTGCACTGGCTGCCAGTCCATTTCCGGGCCCTATTCAGAGTGCTGGTATTAACATTCAAAGCCCTTCATGGCTTGGGGCCAGCTTATCTGAAGGATCGCCTCCTTCCATATGTGCCTGCCTGGACCTTAAGATCATCTTCAGCAGTCCTTCTCCATGAGCCCCTGCCAAAGGAAGTGAGGTGGGTGGCTACTAGGAAGAGGGCCTTTTCTGCTGTGGCACCCCGGCTGTGGAATGAGCTCCCTAGTGAGGTTCACCTGGCACCTACATTGTATTCCTTCCAGCGCCATGTGAAGAAGAGCTTTTTATTTTCCCAGGCAATTTAACATTTTAACTTTCTAGTCTTTTAGCTTTGCTGCTTTACATCTGTATTTTAAATCTCTGCATTGCTGCTAGGTTTTATTCTGGTTTTATTCTGGTTATATTGTTATATTGTGGTTTTAATGCTTTAATATTTTATATTGTCTTACTGTGTGCTTTTTGGTTTTAATTTTTGTGAACTGCCCAGAGAGCTTTGGCTATTGGGCGGTATAGAAATAAATAGATAAATAAATTTTCTGTTGGGGCAGTTTTACTGGTATGAGTTTGATTAAGTTTTTAGCTCTTATAACTCTTCTTTCTTATCATTTGCAAGATGAAATGTTTTCCTTGGTTTATCTACTGGGAGCTCCCTCTGTAACAGCAAAATACTCCTCCTCCTCCTCCTCTTCCTCCTCCTAATAATAATAATAATAATGAAGAGGAAGAAGCAGCAGCAGCAGCCAAACAAGTTTCAGGATGTCGTGTTTGGATTTCCATAGTGTATTCAGAAAAAGGGTCATACCTAGTTTGAACTTTTATAGTGGTGTATATTCAAACTCTGCTAAAGGCAAGATCCAGCCAAATGTTTAAGTGCTTTAATTAATTAATTAATTAATTAATTACATTTCTATACCGCCCAATAGCCAAAACTCTCATTAAAATCCGATACTTTTCAGTGGGAGCGTTAAGCACATGCTTAACGCTCCCTCCAGTTGGGATTAGTGAGACTTTTTAAGTACTTAACTATGGCTGGATTATTCCTTCCAACCTTATATTGTGCCTCAAAAGGAGAACAGGAGTAACGGTTAAAGATCTCGTTGTCTCCAGTACTTCTGTTTTGTTTTCAGTCCCTCTCTCTCTCAGTCTGTCTCAGTTGTATATTAGGAAGTCTTTCACTAAGCTCCAACTTTACAGTATTACTTTATGTATTACCATCAGGTATTACTATTTCATAGGCAATTCACTCTGTCATTGCAGAAGCAATTTATTCCACCTTTTAAAATGGCTGCATCCAGCATATAATTTCAGCACAGAAAGGTGTTGCTTCTAAAGCAATCACAGAGTTAAATCTTGTTCTTCACCTGTTGTGAAATACGGCACAAAAACAGCTCACTCTATCCTCCCTTGACAGTGTGTTCACAGAGATCTTGCGGCCAGGAATATCCTAGTCACTCATGGGAAAGTGGCAAAAATCTGTGACTTTGGACTTGCCAGGGATATTGTGAATGACTCAAACTACGTTGTCAGAGGAAATGTAAGTTGATGGTTGTTGTAGAGCCTTTCCCATGGTTTTCTGCAGATAATTTGCTATGATAACAATGTTTATTCATCATAAATTTTTTGCACCTTGATCAGGCTGGATGAAGAGGAATCTTTTTTGCACACACATACATACACCCTAGTTTGGAAGGGTAATCCATACAAGCTCTATTCAGGCATGTGCCTGCTCGCATGAAGGGCTAAACTGGGAACAGGGACCAACATGCCTGGCTTCTGTGTAGATTTCACATGCTGAGTGTGAAGGTCTGAAGACGGGTCTGTAAGCATGTTCAGCTGGATGTACTCACAGAGTTCCCCTGATTGGAAACCCTGATAACGTATTCTGGGGGCAGGGCTTATGTGTGCTCCCATGTTCCCACAGTTTAGCCCTACATGTGAGCAGGCACATGCCTGAATAGGGTTACACAGATGACTCTTTCCAGATTCAGATTGTCCTTGCTGAATTGGAACACAAATTGCTGCTTTCTTCCTATTGTTCTCATAAGAACCGAATAAGACCTCTGCTGGATTTCCCCCCTCCTCTCTCTTCATACAGGCTCGCTTACCTGTCAAATGGATGTCACCCGAAAGTTTATTTGAAGGGATATACACAATCAAGAGCGATGTCTGGTCTTATGGAATCTTGCTGTGGGAAATATTCTCTCTTGGTATGCTATGGATAATGTTGCCTAGTTCAACAATTGAAGGATTTGGTGCATGCTTGGCCTGTCAGAGAAGCACTGTTCGGGGCTACCGCTGTTTGGGACTAGCAGGAGTGGGTGGGTTCAGAAGTGGAGAAAGAAAAAAGGCCACCTTTTCCCTTCCCCACCTCTATGGAAACTTTCCCCATTAGTACAGGGGGGGAGGGTTTTTTTCAACCTCATTATAAGCATACCCATCCCTAATTATGGTGGCCATATGTCCTACTTTACAGAAGGCAGTCCTCTGTTTTGGAGAGCTGGCAGAGGACAGTCTTCTATCTGAAGGTGTCCTCTATTTAATGGCCTCCCAGTCCAAGTCTGGTTTAAAGTCAAAGAACCATAAGGAGGGAGAGCAGCGCCAGGGCCTTGAAGTCACCCATCAACACTTAGTACCCGGACAGCAGACTGAGCAGGCACACAGGTCACCTAGTCAGCCTTCTCCACTGTGGTGTCTTGTATTTCTATTTCAATTATTATTTCTAAATGTGCAGCTATACCTATAAATGTGCACACACAAATGTTATGCAAATTGTCCTCTTTTTTGGTGATGAATTTCCTCTTTTTTAGTGATGCGTAAGTGGCCCCCCAGCCCTAATCTCCCCCTACCCCATACACACACACACACACACACTTCCATGGTACTGTAAATTGCCAGAGGCTTGAGCAGGCAGATCCACTCACCCATTTCCCTTTAAAAAAAAAAAATCCAAAGTATCTGAAATCCTCTAAGTATGGGTCCTTGCCAAGATACTTTTTGTTTTGTTGCGGTTTTCCTCCTCTTTTGCTTGTAATATATAAACTAATATTTTTCTGCAAATCTCGGGAGTTTCCTGAGTCCATGTGTAGTCCCTATTTCACTGCCCAGCTGATGACAAGCACAGGATCACTAAAGATGCAATCCTAGGGATGCATAAGTTCAGATTTCTATTTCCTATCTGAACTTATATAGGATTGCACCTTAAGTTTTATATTAGAGAAAAATAGATTAAAAGAGAGTTACAGAAGCCTGTTTAGCACCCAGCTTTTCAGTATTCCTTCCTTCTACCATGTTTTCTTCAGGTGTCAATCCTTACCCTGGAATGCAAGTTGATGCAAACTTCTACAAGCTTATTCAAAGTGGATTTAAAATGGACCGTCCATTTTATGGTACAGGAGAAATGTAAGCTTGGGTATGAATAGTGAGGGTGGGGCTCTGTCCAAGGCATGACTTAGGGAGAGCATGGGGCATCCCCCAGCCATCTTCCCCCATGTTTCTAACCACACAGTATAACTCAGGGCTACCTAGATCTGTGACAGCTCATTGGGTCCACACACAGACTACTGCTGGAAACAGTTAAATAGTCTTGTGTACTGACTATGCCAGGGGAGAGAAACTCAGTCTTGGGGTCCCAGTCTAGCCCTCCAGGGTTCCCCCAACCACTGATCATTTTCTTTCGTTCGTTCGTTCATTTTTTATTTCAAATATTTCTTGGCTGCCTTTCAGGAGATAACCCCACCCAAAGCAGTGTACAACAATAAAACAGATAAAACCAATACGATATTAAAAACAGCAACAATAGCAATCATATCAGGAGAAGGCCAGAGTAAAATAATATGTTTCATTTGCTGGTTTCCCAGCATTTGTACAGTTTCCCCCCATTCTTAAAGGTTGAAATGCCTCTCCTAAGGCATAGTGACTGGCAGTAAGAGCCTTAAACTAAAATATCTTGGTATCTTTGGGATTTGGGCCCTGCCCCCTTTTGCCTTCGGCACCACCCACCACTGGAATGTGGCCCCTGAAAGCTTCTCTAAAATAGAATTCAGCCCTTGGACTGAAAGAAGTTCTGCACCCCTGGGCTATGCAGTCTAAGAGAACAAATACCTATGCTTTAAAGAAGGGTGGAGGTGACTAACCTATGTTGAGAGTTGGGGCCGGGGGGGGGGGGGGTGAACTGTTTTCCATGAGTCTCTCCCAGATCGCAGTGTTGGCACATTTATTGTACTGCCCGAGGAACTGTAGGATCCATCACAGCCATGATGGAGGTCTGCTTTGAACTTAAACCAGGGCCCACCCAAAATAAAGTCAAGAGGTTTTAGATATGGATGTGGGACAGCAGCCACATAAATGTTTGAAAGATAAAACTGAGATAATTGACCAAGATAAAGAATATATGAGACTTTACAGAATGTGTTTACTGCTTACATTGTTGTGCTCACTGCTTGCATTACTGCTTACACTGTTGGACTCCATCTCCCATCAGCTCCAGCCAGCATGGTTAATGATCAAGGAGGATGGGTGCTGTACTCCAACAACTTCTGAAAAATCACAAATTCCCCACTCCTCTCTTAGTGGTGCAGAAGTTGAGGCAGACACCTTAATCTCCCATATCCATGCTTTTTGGTACACGAGTGCATTTATAAGTAGTTCCTTAAATCTTGTCTGAAATGGGAGATCTTGTGACTCTAGAATCTTTTAACAAACTGACTGGGCTTGCATGATTGGCAGGCAGTTAACAAGTCATGGTGGCTTATTAACTATGCTGTATGTGTCGGTCGCATGCTGGGGTGATTTGCATAATTATCCTTGGCAGCGCTGCTTGTGGTGTTGTGCGAACCTGGCCAGAGTGGCTTGTTGCTGGGGAAAATAAGAGCCTTTCTACATGAGGCTTTTATTGTGTGCTTGTGATTGCTCACTCACAGTAGTTTTCGGGTGCTTTACACGACGTCATCATCCTCCAGGGCCTCTCATGCTTTGCAACCATTATCACTTTTTTTTTTTTTCCTAATGAGGAATGTCTGGTATTATTTAGAAATGGCAGACTGAGATTCTCATGTAATTGTGCAATTCCTGTATACCACAGCACCATCTAGTGGCTGTATAATGAAACATAAAGAAAGGCAGAGAAAGAAAGAAAAAAACAGGGGGAAAAGCACATGTAAAAGAGCCAAGCTTAATCCCACAAAGAATCCAGATGCAGAAGCCTCAGTAGAGGTGTGGGATAAAAGCATCATGTAGAAATGCTCTAAGCCACCCAGAACCCATGGGCTGTTGTAGGGTTCTGGGTGGCTTGTTACCCACAACAACAAGCCACCCTGTCCAGGTTGGCACAACACAATAAGCTGTGCTGCTGAGGGTAATTATGCATATCCCCCTGGCATGCAACCAGCATATGACTGGCACACACAGCGTAGTTAACAAGTCACCATGGCTTAACTGCCTGCCAATTGTGTGAACCGGGCCAGTGTATGACATGACACACATATATCCCATTTGCCTAGCTTTCCCAAGGAAAATGCTGTGGAAATCACTCCATATTTTTCTCCCTCTAGTTCTGCTGTTGTTGTCTTTGCAGATATTTAGTCCTGTGTTCCTGCTGGGCTCTGGACTCCACAAAAAGACCATCCTTTTCACAGCTGCTTTCCCTTCTGGCGTGCCAGCTGGTGGAGGCAGAAGGAGTGGTAAGTAAGCATTGCAAACAAGGTCATTTTTTTCTGCAGTTCTGGATTGAAAATCTATTAATAGCACACATGGCAAGGGACTGTGGATTATGTCCCCTGCTGCTGACTCTACTCTACAGAAAGAATGGCCTGTTTACCTTCAGGGGAACTCCAGAGTGCCATGAATCTGGCTGTCTCCCCAGCTGTTCAGAGAGTGTACTGAATACATCATTTTGGTTGATGTATGAGAGCATCACATAAAAGAGGGGCTCTGACTTGTCTGTCTTTTGGGTCGGTGCTGATTGGCCAAAAGCTTTCTCTTTTCCTTGATTTTGGGAGATAGGGCACATATATGTATCTGTTCCTGTTTCCCTGTTTTGTCGTACTTGTCCCTAGCAAATTGCTGTCCTATTTTGCCCTTATCTTTGCCTTATGGGATGTCTTACTCAAATTGCGTTCATTTGAATTTCTAGAATTGCCATTCTCTGGGGTTCGGCTTCCTCCTCAGGGCCTCTAGAAATTAAATCCTTGAATGGATTTAAGAATGGATACATCTTGTCTCTACTCTGCATGCACATAAATGTGTGTGTAGCAACATCAGTGCACATGCTGAGGGCCATTTGTCTCCATGCAGAGAAGGAAGTGAAGAATGCCTTTCCCTTGCTAGCCCTAGAGGCTAAAGGTAGCCATTCCCAAGCACACCATTGGGTAGGTCTGGGGCCAGGGAAAGAAACTGACAGATAAAAGGAAGTACTTCTTCACACAGTGCAGTGTTAAACCATGGAATTCACTACCACAAGACGTAGTCATGGCGAGTCAGACATGACTGAACAACAACAACAACAACCTGCTTCTGGGTTTCCCAGATGGTTGGCCATTGTGTGAACAGAATGTGGGACTAGATGGACCCTTGGTCTGATCCAGCAGGGCTGTTCTGATGTTCTTATATTGACAGGCTGGATGGTGAACCCCTGCAAGCAGGATCCAGTCCATGGTCAGAGGTTTCCCATCCCTGCTGTTCCATGGATTCTTGTGTCATGTCTGCATTGTCTGTCAGAGCCAGGGCTAGAGTTTTGAACCTAGACCTGAGTTCAAATTCCTACTCAGCCACAAAGCTTCCTGCATGACCATAGGCCACTCATCTTTCAGAGAACCTACTTCACAGGGTTGTTGTGAGAATAAGTGGGGGGCCATCTATGTCACCGAACTAAGCGGGCTCTGACTTATGCCTCAATACATTTGCTAGTTTTCAAGGTGCCACAGGACTCTCTCTTGTTTGCACTGTTTATATAATTTACCTACATCTCATAAGAACATAAGAATATCCCTGCTGCATCGGATCAAAAGCCTATCTAGTCCACAGTAGCCAGTCAAATGCCTATGGGAAGCCCTCAAGCAGGACATGAACATGGTAGCACCCTCCTGCTCATATTCCCTAGCGATTGGGTGACCCTGGGGAACCGTGTATCATACTGCCTCTGAGCCAGGAGGTAATATCTAGCCATCATAACAAATAGCCATGGATAGCCTTCTCCTCCATGAATTAGTCTAATCCCCTTTTAAAGCCATCCAGGTTGGTGACTGCCACTGCACCTTGTGGTAGCGAATTCCATAGTTTAATTATGCTCTGTGTAAAGAAGTCCTTCCTTTTATCTGCCCTGAATCTCCCACCAATCAGCTTCATGGGATGACCCCATTTGGGTTCCAGAATCATGAAAGATAGGGGCAAGCATCTCCCTGTCCACTTAAGGATACATGAGATTTGTAAACCACTGTGGAAACCAGGAAGTGTAGCATTTGTTGTAATTAACAAGAAAAAGAAGAATAGGAATTAATGCTTTCTGTCACTTATATCCCCATCCTAAAATATAGGCATGTCAAACAGAGAGGAGTGATATCTCCGAACACGTTTCCAGTTCCAAAGGCAGTCCACGAAGAAAAAGGGAATCAGAACCATTTCAGTTCACCATTCCAGCTCTGGTTGAAGATACTGCAAGGGAGAAATAAATCAGATTCCTTATTTTATATGCAACAAGGCACATAAGCTGAATGAATCAAAAGAGGCTTTTCACCTCCCCTAACAAGCCAGATTTGCTGCTACTGCCATTGAATTTCTCACGCTCAGGTTCCATCCAACTTTTGCTTTTGAATTGAAACTTGCCAGAGTCTCTGTGTTCCATTTTAGTGGCAAGGTGCAGGGAATATTTTTTCATCAGCATCACGGTGTTTCACTAGTGCGTCTACCACTTCCATGTGCTGGTATTAGGAAACTAAATTCTCCCTAAACTTTCCCTAAAAGTCAGACGGACCCGTTGTTGTGTGTGCTTAAAGCAGGTGCAAAAGAAATATTTGTAATCAAAATATCCAGATAATGAATGTAGAATGGCGTGAACTTAACACTTGCTGGGCTAGTAATTTGGAAATGCTTGGACTGAGGCATCCAGACAGACCCCTGCCCCAGCATCACATCATAAACAATTATAGGCCAGCATTGTTATAGGCCAGCATTGTTGAAGGCAGATACATTGGTTTGTGGACGTTCAGGGGAATGGCGGTGTTTGGTCAGGGCCAGCTGTACTATTTATTAGGCAGAACGAGGCAGCTGCCTCAGGTGGCAGATGCTGGGGGAGGGTGGGTGTGGCAGCAGGGTGCCAGAGGACAGAGCTCTATGGGCCATGTGGTGTGCCTTGCACCCCCTACATTACCCTGCTGTGCTCAGGAGGATGCTGTGTTATCACCAGTGTCAAAATAAGATTCTGTACATGAAGTGGCGGGGGGGGGAATGGGACATGTAGTCCTCTGCCTCAGGCAGCAAAATGTCTTGGGCTGGCCCTATGTTTGATAGATAATTTGTGGACTCAGTTGAAGGCCACACACTGCTTTTATGCAGTTTCATTGGCAATGCTAAAGATGGGTGAAGATTAACCAGCCATATATTGCTATAATATGATTTTAAATATTTTAATTCTGTATTTTGATTCTATTTTATTGTTCACCGCTCGGGAATCCTGTTGGATATATATATATATATATATATCTTGTAAATAAAATAAGTAAATACACCCTGTGATTGGAAAGAGTGTGTCCAAGTCTCCATGGTTCTTTTCCAGCTCCTGCTATTTCATCCTTTTTAAGTGGAGATGCCGGGGCGGGGGTCAACCCTGGGGCCCTCTGCACAAAATACCTGTGCTCTCCCACTGAGCTACAGCCCCTCCCTAAATGAAAGTTTGCTGGGATAACTGAATCTGAACTCAGAACTTGTTTATTAGAGCCAAAACCAGCTTGTTACCCCCAAATTCTTCTCAGCAGTGTGGTTTTGGGAGTCTAAATGAGTTCTGACCTGGCTGGTTCTGACTGAAACCTGGAATGCATTTACAACCCCACTGAAATTGGAGCCACCAGCCTCTGCTGCCCTAATGCCTTTTCAGTATTCCAATATATGCTGAGTGTTCACTGGATATTTGACACCACCATTATTTGATATTTGTCTTCAGTATTTATTTCAGTACTTTATATTTGACAGTTAATTTATGACAGTATTTGATAGCAGACATGCAGCTCTATTTAGTATTATGTTTATAGTTGAAATGCAATAGTATTTATTAGGTGGCACTTCACAGCTGATAACATTTCATATTTGATGCCTGTGAAAATCAAAACAATCAAAAGATGCCAAAGGACACAAATGCCGGATTTTGAGGGAAATTCCACCAGGGCCACCTCCAGGCAAGACACCCTCAATGGGCCCCCTCCCTCCATGAGTCACTCATCACACCACCATTGTCACGAGCTTCTCTTGCTCCTCATCCTCTTTCTTAGCATTGCTACCACTTGCTTGCTTGACAGGCAGAGAGAGCGCAAGGAGGCTGTGGCATCTCCTGCTCACCACCACCATTGTCTGAGCCGAAGTGAGAGACAGGTGAACAAGCAGGTTGCAATGGTGAAGAGGAAGAGCATGTCCAGGGGGAAATTTGGAGGAATTTGGTTCCCCAAATTCTCGGCATTGTGGTTTTGGGAGTCCTAACGGAGTAGAGGCTGATGGCTCCCTTTTCGGTGGGGCTGTGAATCCATTCCAGGTTTCAGTCAGAACCAGCCAGAACTCTAAAGGAGCTATCCAAGGTATACCTTGGATAGATCTGGCTGGTTCTGACTGAAATTTGGAATGGATTCGCAACCCCACCGAAATGGGAGCCACCTTTGTCAGTGGGTTCCTGCTGGGTTGTGGGCCTTCCGCAGGTGCCCGACCAGGCCTACCGTTGATGCTGGCTCTGAATTCCACATTCGGATTTCAAATTTTGCATTTGAAAAGTTGATCAGGGAATTGGGAATCTTGAAAAAAAGTGGTGTGAATTTTATTTTAGTTCTAATCATAATCAGAATTAGAGCTGGAATGTAAGCCTATGGAGGAAACGCTTCTCCTTACCTTCTTGATGATAGAGTGGCAAAGATGTTGCTGGATAACCTGGCACATCTACAGAGGGTTCTACTCCACTGATGCATTGCATAAAGTGGCCTCAGTATATCTGATGCCTGATTCACATCTGTGGCTTGCTTCTCCTGCTATGGCCAGTGGTGTGGCTAGATAATACTAGACCCTGGACATAATGGTCTTACCGGGGTAGGGGATCCTTTAAATGGCCATGTGTATATTATTTCAGTTGTGAAGCACACAACATTTCTCTCCTGTCCTTCCACCGTTCCATGCTTCACAACTCTTTTTGCATTCCTGATACATTAGGGCAAGACCCCCCCCCCCCAAACAAGAAAACCCTGCTTGCCAATCCTGCTTCTTCCTTTTTTTTAAGGAATTGTTGAGGGTGTGCAGTTGTGCATTTTAAACTCAAATGGTATCTCCATCATGACTACAGGAATAGAAGAAAGTTCACTTCTGCTGCCACGATGCTTAAACACATTCCTTAACGGTGCGTGCCATTTTGTTGCAGAAAAGGAGAATATATTTTTTTAAGTGAAAATAATGCAGTGAGCATCTGTAACCATGTACATGCCTGTCTGGCCACCCTCTTAATATAACTTGTTTTTAAAAGGAAGAAAAAAGGATCTTGTGGCCACTGGCACCAGCTCTGGTGGACCATGGCACTGGTGCAGACTCCAGGGCTTATGCTGCCACCCCCATCATCTGCCACTCTGGATGGTTATTTGGGGGCTCCCAGGGCTGCAGAGCCATTCACTTCACTCCAGCCAGAGGACCAGTTCTAACTGGATCACTGGCTTCCAGAGATGCCTCTCTACATCTTTGCTGATCAGCTTCACATTATTGCCATCGTTGGGTATTTGGGCTTCACATAATCATGTTGATAGGATGGCTTAATTTATAGCTTTATTAATGGGCTTTGTGTGAATTGGCGTGGGCCTCTGTATAAAAATTAGTTACATTCTGAGCAGGGTTGCTTACACACGTTACTTTAAAACTTTTTAGTACCATTCCATCCTTCCTTTGACTCGGATGATCCTTATATTCTGATGATCTTTGTTGTTTTTATAGCATTGTAGTTAAAAATGCAGCTTTTTCACACCTGCTGCTGCTGCTGTTTGCTCACATTGCCCAAACAATAAATATTATATGCTTTAATATTTTGTTTTATTACACACATTTTTATGGGAAAAGCAATGTGCTGTTTTAAATAAATAAACACATGTCTTAAAATGTATGATTTCATCATCAGGTTATCATGCCTTCCACTGCCAAATGGAATGTCTACTGCACTAAAAAAAATCCATTCAAAATAAATACTTTTTTTCCCCAATGTGTGTTATTTCTGGATGTGGTTCACTCCTTTGAAAACCAGTTGGAGGAATGGGAAACCATTGTGATGTTGGGAAGAGATTATATTTGCAGCTTGTTCATGCACAAACTATGTGTAGCAATTCCAGTAGGGACAGGCAAATTCCCCCCAATTTCTGGAATGAAAATGATCTGTTCCAAATTATTTCCAGATCACTAAAACTGGAAAGCAACCAGAGCCCAGATTGCTAGTGTGGAACAATGGTGGAATGGGCCAGATTTTGGCATATGGGGCTTGTGAACTCCAGTGTGGACAGAATTCCAGAAAAGCCTCCAGGGCCCAGACTCAAGAACACATCGCTGAAATCCAGATAATTTAGAATATCAGAGGCATCTCTGGGCACCAATCATGATTTTGTGCCTTGCCCCTGACCATGTCCATAAATAAATTGGGAAGTAGGTGATGGAAGCAAAAAGATACACAGTTGATAGCAGGGTTTGCTTCCCCCTACATGAATGATGAGTGATGCACCCATTTAAGGCATATTACATTTTCCACCATACCATCTCTCATCAAAATGATGGAGGCATTCTTTAAAACATTCTATTTTTTATCATGATAATCCAATTGAATTCTTAATAGTGAATATTGTAGTAATAAAAGGGACATTTTCTTCCAGCCTATTCCTTGTTCAAACAATATCCATTAATCAGAACTCCCACCCCAGTTTTAGTAATACCCAAGATGTTCCATAATCATTCTGGGTTAGATCCAGGCTTCATCATCTGAAGTCTAATTGAGTCTGGATCCAACCTTCTATAATTTTATAATTTATTTAAAATGGCTTTTAGGCCACCTTTATGGGTAGAACACTTTGAATATATGTTGATGTACAGTGTCTAGCCAAAACAATCTGTATGGAGACTTCATCATAGGAAGAGAGAGTCATTAATGATGCATGGATATTTCTTTCTTCTGTACTCCATCTTTTCTCTTCCACACAACATATGTCAGTGTGAGAATGACGGTGGGGATGCAGCCAGTGTTCAAAGATGTGGTACCAGGAACAAGGATAGAAAAATTCCCCTTCCTCTTAAGAACATAACAACATATTATACACGGTTCCCCAGGGTCACCCAATTGCTAGGGAATATGAGCAGGAGGGTGCTACCATGTTCATGTCCTGCTTGAAGGTTTCCCATAGGCATTTGACTGGCTACTGTGGACTAGATAGGCTTTTGATCTGATCCAGCAGGGATCTTCTTATGTTCTTATGAGATGTAGGTAAATGATATAAGCAGTGCAAACAACAGAGAGTCCTGTGGCACCTTGAAAACTAGCAAATGTATTGTGGCATAAGCCAGAGCCCGCTTAGTTTGGCGGCATAAATGGTCCCCCACTTTTATTCTCACAACAACCCTGTGAAGTAGGTTCTCTGAAAGATGAGTGGCCTATGGTCATGCAGGAAGCTTTGTGGCTGAGTAGGAATTTGAACTCAGGTCTAGGTTCAAAACTCTAGCCCTGGCTCTGACAGCCATGACTACATCTTGTAGTAGTGAACGCCATAGTTTAACTATGTGCTGTGTACTTCCTTTTATCTGTCCTGAATCTCCCACCAACCAGCTTCATGGAATGATCCTGGGTTCTAGTATTATGAGAGAGGGGAAAATGTCTCCCCGTCCACATTCGCCACACCATACATTCTCTGAAAGCTGTCTCCTCTTCCAGCACTCTGGTTTGCTGGTAGAAAACTAGGGGCTGTTCTACATGAGGCTTTTAGCCCACACCTTTACTGAGGCTGCTTCTTCCAGATTCTTTGCAGGATTAAAAGCCGTTCTTTTACTCCTTTTTCTCGTTTTTTTTTTTTCTTTTCTTTCAATGCCCTTCTATGTGTGCCATTATACAACCACTAGGTGGCTCTGTGGTATAGTGGAATTGCACAATTACACAAGGGTTCTATAATGCCACTGAGAAAAAATATGACACTTTCCCGGCTAGGAAAAAAACCCTCCAATAATGGTTTCAAAGCATGGGAGAGGCTCTGGAGAATAGCAACATCATGTAAAGGACCCACAAACTACTGTGAGTGAGGAAGCATGATTGCACAGTAAAGGTGTCCTGTAGAGAGGCTCATAAGCATAGTGCTGTTTCCAGCCATGCTGCTTGTCTTGACTACTTGAGTGGGACCAGGGCTGGCCCAAGACATTTTTCTGTCTGAGGCAAAAAACAACATGGCTGCCTCATCCATTCCATGTGTAAAAGCACGCTGGACTGGCAGTTGAATTTTTCTTCAACACTGGCAATGGGAGAGCACCCTCCGCTGCCCGTTAAGGGAGCAGGCTAGCTTAGGGGGAACAGGACAGGCCTCTTGGGACACAGCTCTCTCCTCCAACACCTGGCTGCCACCTGAGGTGACTCCCTCACTCTGCCTAATGGTAGGGCTGGCCCTGAGTGGGAAGTAGAGCTCAGGCAGAATGTAAATGGTTTATGGCAAGGGTGCAGAACCACAGCCTTAGGGACCGAATCTGGCCCTCCTGGGATCCCAATCCAGTCTTCCAGTGTTCCCCAGATGGCCACACACCCCTGTCCCATGCCCCACATTAGACCTAGTAGCAGGCCAGGGAACGATGGAAGTTGTAGTCCAACTGATCTGGAGGGCACCTGATTGGGGAAGGCTGCATTAAAAGAACTGAGTATACGCCTTGGTTTGGGTTTTATACTTTTAAACACTAGATGGTGCTGTAAGATCATTTTTTGCAGTTGTGTGTTTGGCTTGGTACCAAAGAAACAAAGTATGACCCTTTACATTCCAAGAGCTGAAATGACATGGTTGAACTGGTAGATTTGGAAGCAAAATCTAATGCAGATTGGCTTACCAAAAATATAAATTATATTTTCCTAATTCAATGGTTTTCATTATTCCCTATGATGGATGCTATTAGATAGGCAGACCACTCCTGTTACTTGGAAGATCATTGGGACTTATTCCTAGGTAAGTGTGCATAGGCTTGCAGCCTGGTAGGGAAAGAATTAATGTAAGACATGCTGAGTTTGATACTTAACAAGACCTTATCATTCATCATCAGCAAGACTTAAGTTTGTTTCATTTTGTTTTTACAAAATCTTTTAGGGTTAGAATTCAAAAGTGAATTTTTTATTTGGTTTTGCTTTCCTGCCCCCTCCCACCTGGAGAAATTCTGAACTTTTAATCTGAATTATGAAACGTTGACAAACTGACTTCATACAAAATTTTGTTTCAGCTCTCATACCACACAGTAGGTAAAATGTCAGCAAAATAGCCTTCCACAAATGTTCTTGCAGCTTCCATCTCTTCTCTGTAAGCTCTAAAGAATGGCACTTGCGTTCTGAAGCTATTTACAATGGGACTTGCTTTCAGAGACACATTCACAGCACTGCAGCTTTAAAAATATCTAAATGCTATTAGCTATTTAAATATTTTTATGGCTGCAACCCTATACAAACTTCCCTGGGAGTAAGTCCTATTGTAAAAGACTTTAGAAGTCTCTACAATTCTTTAGAACGTGTAGAGAAGAGATGGAAGCTGCATGGACAAAACAAAGTGGGTTAGATCCAGGTTTATGCTGGATCAACCATACTGGCTGAAGTGAGCTTCCTTGCCCTTCCTTCCCACAGCAGCCTCTGTAGCCCCCTGAAAATGTTACACAGAGAATCAATAGTTTGCTGGATAGTTTGAGCGGGGGGGGGGGGGGGGGGAGAGACCCAAAAATCGGGTGGAGGACCTTCCACAAGTGGATCTCTTTTTCCCATGGAAGACAGGAAGGGATCTCACGGAAGGCAGATCCTAGATTCAACCCAGTGCAGGCTGGTGGCTCCAATTTCGGTGGGGATGTGGTTCCACTCTGGGGTTTCAGTCACGAACCAGCCAGAGCCCTGAAGCAGCCATCCAATGTGGTAAACCCATTTTGGGGATAGGGTTCAGCACATTGGAAAGCTCCTTCAGAATTCTGGCTGGTTCTGACTGAAACCCAGAATGTATGCATAGCCCCTCTGAAATTGGAGCCACCATCCTCTACTGATCCAACCCAGTGTGTGTGTGTGTGTGTGTGCGTGTGTGTGTGTGTGTGTGTGTTGGGGAAGAGCTGTGAAAATGAAGTCATCTTTTGCTTCACATAGCAGGTATGAGCTTAGTAGAGGGAGGGATTGCCACTTGCAGCTGGCTCTGATACCTTGGTGAGGGCTTCTGCCACCTGGTGCCCTCCAGATGGGGTAGACTACAGCTCCCATCACCCTCAGCCAGCATGACCAATGGCACAAGCTCCCTATTTATATAAAAACAGGTGAGGAGAAGATAACAATGCATCGCATAAAATAGTGGCGGGCAGGCTTCAGGCTTGCGGGATCTACTTTGTTTTTTATCAGAATGCCAAAATCCACCAACAGAAGGCAGGTGCAAAAAGCAGAACACTTTGTATCAAAGAGCTCTGAGCCCAGGAATTTATTTTGAGGACCAGAAGTGAACTGAGCTGATGACTCTTCCAAATAAAATGTTACTCCTGGTTACTGCCAAGTTTTCTTCATTTCAGCAGCATCATTGGGGGGTGGGGGTGGGGGATTCTGGTTTTGCCATTGTTAAACGCTTGGGACTCAAAGGTCCTTTCTGATCTACTTCAGATCACCAAGAGATCTACCAGTAGATGCAGATCGACCTTACCATCTCTGGCCTAACATGAAAGAAGGCTGGGTAGAGAGATCAGCTATGTTCTTCAGAATTACTTGGGTTTCTTTTCCCATCAGAATAATTCTCACGCCGTGAAGGCTGGTGGCTCTGATGTCAGTGGGGCAAAGCACCTTGGATAGAGTTCTGACTGGTTCTGACTGAAACCCAAAGTGGATTCATGGCCCCACTGACATCGGAGCCACCAGCCTCCACTGTTCTCATGACTTAAAACTTGGTTTTAAATTCAAAATCTCATGGATCAAGATGGCATTCTTTGTGTTTTTTATGGTTTTTAAGTTGTAGGTTTACAAAGGCCATTTGAAGGTCCTAGGAGGGAACTTTCTAATAAGAGAGCTTCAAGAAAAATTGGGTCCCTGTAAGACAGGCAGACATGGCTCAATGGATCTTAGCCAATGGGAGTTTTGCCATAGGTTTCAATTTTAGGATTTACTTCCTTCCTCCATCTATATTTAGCCAATGGGAGTTTTGCCATAGGTTTCAATTTTAGGATTTACTTCCTTCCTCCATCTATATTTACCATTGTGCTTATTACCCATCACTTGGCAGTAAAAGGCTTGTTTATGTTTTCCACAACAAGCGAAAAAAGCAACACATATGGCAGAAGATAAAGGTATATTTCAGCCCTCAAATGACTATTTGGAACTAACCTGAGTTGGTGAAATCACAACACTACCTGTAACTAATCCAGAGCAGTAACCAGAGCTGATTGCTGGATAGCATGTCAGGTTCAAATCCCTGCTCAGTTCAGGATTCACTGAGGCAGCCTTTTGCAAGCTATCATTTCTCAGTTTCCCAATTTTAAAATGGAGAAAGACATTGGTTGCAACTCGCTGTAAAATGAAAATAAAGCAGTTTGCAAACACAGGCTGCCTTTCTGGAAGCGCTTACTAGGGAATAGGCCCCTTTGAACACAATAGGACTTACTTCTGAGTAAGCATGCACTGTCAAATTGCATTGTAAATGTGTGAACAGACCTGGCATCACATGCCTTAGAACAGGCCTTAGTTTGATACCGCAAAGCCTTCAAGGAAAGTTATGCAGCTATCCCGGTTGGACAGATTGTGCCCGCCCTGTTTGAGTGAGGCCATGCCCACTGCCATCCCTAGGCATAGCTATGGTACACGCCTATAACCACCTGAGGGATGAGTCTATCCACTCTAATCCCCACGGAGGAGGCGGGGGCACTGCCCCATAGCAGGTAGCAGGATATACCTGAGTCCCTGGCTTCAAACTGTATGGACTGCAAAGCTATGTTCTGATTAAGGAAGTCTGCCCCTAGTGACTGAAGATGTTACTGCAGGCTTCAACCACATGAACACATTAACATTAATTAAAATTAATTAATGGTTTTTTTTAAAAAAAAAAACCTAAATAACTCCAAGGTGCACACCCCTAGGGTCCCCTTGGTACACATGCAAAGTTTCCGGTGTCTAGGTTTCACGGTCTTGGCACTACAGCACTGATGGATGGACACAGACACACATCCTTATATTCGCAATAGCACTAGTGTGCGACACAGTACAGTCTAGCTGCCACTCTGCCATAAACTGCAATACCCCCACTTACTTTTTATAGGCACTGTATATTCACTGCTAAAACAAATTTCTGTCTCTAGGAAGGCCAGGCTGTGCCCAATTCAAATCAAGGAAACCTTTGCTTTACAAGTGTGTGTGTGTGTGTGTGTGTGTGTGAGAGAGAGAGAGAGAGAGAGAGAACTGGCAGCTCTCCAGATGTTGTTGCACTACAGTTCTCATCATCCCTGACCATTGGCCATGTTGGCTGGGGCTGATGGGACTTGGAGTCCTACTACTATGCTTTAACCACTATGAAACTAGACACCATTATTAGTCATCAGTATTACCAGATTGTTGTAGTCCTATGTAACAACAGACTATTTCTAGGTCCTGATCTTACAAACCCTATTTTGCTATTAGGTTTTACTGCAAATCTCCAATAGTTATTTTCTTAGAGTTTCAGGGCTTGGCTCCTCTATAGATCTGTATCAGTACTATACCACTTTATCTGTCATGCCTTCCCCCCAAGAATCCTTGTAGAGCAGTGAGGCTGTTGTGACTTCTCTGTTAGAACTCCTAGCCTGCCTTTACAGAATTATAGTTCCTAGGGCTTTCTGTGAAGAGAGAATGGCTATTAAAAAAGTTTAAGTTTGTAGAGTAGTATCACTGTTAAAGCCTGCCAGAAGTTATACACTAAACTCTACAGGCCCTGGCCCAGGAGTACAGA
This sequence comes from Heloderma suspectum, assembly GCF_057233095.1. NCBI lineage: Eukaryota > Metazoa > Chordata > Lepidosauria > Squamata > Helodermatidae > Heloderma > Heloderma suspectum. The sequence goes on along the minus strand of NC_139460.1, from coordinate 36,736,425 downwards.
ATCTCTTTCAGCTTGAGGGCCAAATTCCATCTTGGAGAAGCTTTCAGCAGCTGTATTCCAGTGGTGGGTGGGGCCAAAGGCAAAGAGGGTGTGGCTAAAGGCAAAAGGGGCAGGGCCCAAATGCAAAAAAATACCAGCATGTTTTGGCTTCAAGCTTTTATGGCCAGATGAAGCTGTAGAAGAGACACGGAGCTTTGGCTATTTGGTGGTATAGAAATGTTTTTTAAAAAGTAAAGATTTGTCTTTTAAAAATGGTTTTAACTGTCTTAATCTGGTGTTTTATTCTTTTAACGTTGTTGTTCACCACTCCAAAATCTTCTGATGTGGAGCGGTATATAAATAAATACATACATACATACATACATAAGTCGACCTTTTAGAATGGGGAAAAACAGGCAGGGGGAAAAGCAAGCGGGGGGGGGGAGCAGGGATCCACCAAATGATTGCTGGTTGGGGGAAAGGGGTCTGGCCATCTGGAAAACCCCAGAGGGACAGATGTGGCCCCTCCCCTAACCAATACCTGTATACAGGTTGGGTAGACCAGTGACCTCCCCACCAAAAAGAGAGAGAGAGACCTTCATTCACTAGGAAGTACCAGCCATGCAACTAGAGCTGTGTGTGGATGAGATGGACTGTAGTGGAACTAAAACCAGCCTCCCATTCTCCTACTCCTTTCTCATAACTATCCAAATCCTGGGCTCCTTACAAGCAGCCTTCCCTGAATAAAGCTGCTTTCCCTTTCATCATCCACCTCCTGGTAACATAGATAGGCCTGCTTCACACCGTATGTACCTTCAAGGCACAGTATTAGCTACGATGGCCATGTCTCCTCCTTCAGAGAGGGAAATCCTCTGTTTCAAGGCATCTTCTGTTTGCGGGGCTGTCAGATCCATGTCCAGTGTAAAGATAAAGAACCAAAAGGAGGGAGAGCAGCTCAGGGGCCTTGAAGTTGCCCATCAACAGTGAGCACCTGGGCAACACACTGCGCAGGCACACAGCTCACCTTGTCATCATCTTTCATTATTTTATCATGAGAAGTGAGCAATACATTTCATAAATGAAATGAAATAGGAATAGGGTGAGAGGTATTGTATTTCTATTTAAATAACAGTAGTTACAGCAGTTATTTGTAAATCCTTCCAACATGCTGTACAAGCAAAAGCAAAATACATTCATCAAATCACCATACAGCCAGTGTGGTGTAGTGGTTAGAGTATTGGACTGGAACTCCGAAAATCTGGGTTCTAGTCCCCACTCAGCCTCGGAGCTCACTGGGTGACTTTGGGCTGGTCACTCACTGACTTTCAACCTAACCTACCTCGCAGGGTTGTTGTGAGAATAAAATGGAGAGGAAGAGGACCATGTAAGCCACCTTAGGTTCCTTGCAGGAAGACTAACGTGGGATAGAAATGTAATGCATACATAAAATAATAAAACAATACAAAAACGGAGCAGGTTGGATCCAGGATGTGCTTTCCATAGAGGGAAGGGCTCGGCTTATGGAAGGTGCCTCCACCCAATTTGGGGGGATCCCCCTCACTCTATGTACCACAACTCACCCCATTTGGCTGGGTCCCTTGATACCCTGCCTAGCATTTTCAGGGGGCTGCTGTGCGGAGGGGGGGGGCAGGAACATCCGATTCCATTAGCCCAATTGCACGTGCCTAAATCTGGATCCAACCCAGCAAGTAATTAGGGTCCTTCCCACCATGCCAGCAGTTTCAGTTGGCCCCGGGGTGGGGTGGGGGGCAGTCCAAGAAGATCAGGCTCTGTGATCTTCTTTGGCTACCTCTCTCTCACTGTCTTGTTCCTTCCCCCAGGGCAGTTGGTGTCCTTTTGGAAGAGCAGGAGAGATATAAATCCTCCAAGGCATTATCCTCCATTTGCAATCCTAGATACATTTATCTTGGAGTAAACTGAACGGACTGAGACTTACTTCTGAGTAGGCATGCATCAGATGGCAGTGTAAAGAAATGGGTTAATCCATAGAATGTTACAGCAATCACAGAAAAGAACCTTGTCACACCTTAAGACTAACAGAGTTATTGTGGCATAAATGTCCATGGCTTATCCTCAAGGACAAAAGGCTATGAAAACATGTGAATTTTGCATAAAATGTCACAGACCATATTTCTTTCATATGTCCAGTTTTTCTCTATAGGCATGTCTTTCTCTTTCTCTTTCTCTTTCTCTCTCTCTCTCTCTCTCTCTCTCTCTTTCTCTCTCTCTCCCTCTCTCTCCCTATATATTCCAACTAAGGATAACACTTCATGTGTCTAGTGGAGTGGGCTCTACTCTACAAAAGCTTATGCTGCACTACATTTCTTAATCTTTATGGTACTGCAAGACTTTTTTTTTTTTACTTTTTTAAAAAAAAATCTCATTGATAGCACTGCAGATTGTGGCCTGTGCATCACCTCAGTGGGTGATCTTTGCCAGGAACTGAGGAGGGAGTGTGCATCCCTGTTTGTTTTGCTGAACCTCTCCACGGTTTTCGATCCCATCGGCCATCATGGTATCCTTTCAGAATGCTTAGAAGAGATGGAATTTGGGGACACCATTTTGCAGTGGCTCCAGTTCACTTCCTGGAAGGGCATTTCCAGAAGGTGATGCTGGGGGATTCATGTTCAGTGCATTGGCCATTGGCCCACAGCATCCTACAGGATGCTCACTTGCTATTCAATACCTTCATGAAACCACTGGGAGAGGTTGTTCAGGGATTTGGGGTGCTGTGCCATGAATATGCGGCTGACATCTAACTCTCTCTCTCTCTCTCTCTCTCTCCCCCTCCCTCTCATAAGAACATAAGAAAAGCCCTGCTGGATCTGACAAAAGGTCCATCTAGTCCAGCATTCTGTACACACAGTGGCCAAACAGCTGCCCACAGAAACCTACAAGCAGGACATGAGGGCAACAGCACCCTCCCGCCTATGTTCCATAGCAACTGGTCTCCATTTCATCTCAACATAAGGAAGCTGTTGAGGTTCTGAATCAGTGCCTGGCATTGGTAGTGGACTTCCTTATCACAGAAAAGGAGGAAAAGATGGAATAGCCAGTGCGGTATGGTGGTTAGAGTGCTGGACTGGGGCTCGGAAGATCTGGATTCTAGTCCCCACACGGCCATGAAGCTCATTGGGTGACTTTGGGACAGTCACTGACTCTCAGCCTAACCTACCTCACAGGGCTGTCGTGAGGATAACATGGAGAGGAGGGGGAGGACCATGTAAGCCACCTTGGGGTCCTTCAAAGAGGAACAAAGGCAGGATATAAATGTGCTAATAAATAAATGTATTTTGATTGGTAGTGCTAGGGGCCATCCATCTAGACTCTAGAACCACACTATCTGCTGCTGGTTTTTTTGTTGTCTGCTGGTTTGCTTGTTTGTTTGTTTAAAATTGCTCTGCTGTTTTGTTTGCCCTTACTTTCATTCCATGTTTTTACTTGCATATATAATGCAATTTCTAGTTCCTGCCTCTTCGAAACCCCGCTTGTACTTCCGGTAGTTCTCGGTTCGCATACTGCTGAAGCCTAGCTTGTAGGATTTTGAGCATCACCTTGCTGGCATGTGAAATGAGCGCAATTGTGCGGTAGTTTGAACACTCTTTGGCGTTGCCCTTCTTTGGAATCGGAATGTAAACTGACCTTTTCCAGTCTTGCGGCCATTGCTGAGTGTTCCAAATTTGTTGGCATATTGAGTGCAGCACTTTAACAGCATCATCTTTTAGGATTTTAAATAGCTCCGCTGGAATACTGTCATCTCCGCTAGCTTTGTTGTTACTAATGCTTCCTACGGCCCACTTGACTTCACTCTCGAGGATGTCCGGCTCAAGTTCAGTGACCGCACTATCATGGCTATCAAGGACATTCAGATCTTTCCTGTATAGTTCTTCTGTGTATTCTTGCCACCTCTTCTTAATCTCATCTGCTTCTGTGAGGTCCCTGCCTTCTTTGTCCTTTATCATGCCCGTCTTTGCACAAAACGTTCCCTTGAGATCTCCGATTTTCTTGAAGAGATCTCTAGTCTTTCCCATTCTGTTGTTTTCCTCGATTTCCTTGCATTGTTCATTTAAGAAGGCCTTCTTGTCTCTCCTTGCTATTCTCAGGAAGGCCTGGCGTGCTATGGTCCATGGGGTCACGAAGAGTCGGACACGACTGAACGACTGAACAACAATAATGCAATTTCATAATGCATTTGTCTGTTACTGTTGCTAGCTGCCTGGGGAGTTTAGTGCAAAAACGCAGAGTGTTAATGTAAATAATAAATATATGTTTATTTTGTGACACTCCCAAAAAATAGAGGGGAAAGGCTCTCTCCTAGGCCTTCGTCTGCTGTGCTGGCTTTCCATTTCCAGGGAGTTTTTAACTTAGAGCAGGGGTGGGAAACCTCAGGTCTGGGGCCCAAAACTGGCCTTCCAGGATTCCCAGATGACCACAGCCCCTTCCCCTATACCCACTCCTCTTCCCCCAGCCACCAAGCATTTGGTGGCTTCTCAGCTTTTGTAGTTTGTCCCCATTCTAAATGGTTGAAATACTTCACGCCACAATAAGCAGGTATTTTTTGTATTTTTGGCCCCACGCCCTTTCCTTTGGCCCCACCCCCTTTGCCTTCAGCACCGCCCACCCCTGCAGCACCACCCACCCCAAGACCTTCTCTGAAATTGAATTCAGCTCTCATGCTGAAAGAGGTCCCCCACCTCTGACTTAGAGGAACATTCAAACCATCTCTCCCCCCCCCCCCGCACACCTGCAGCCTGAAGTGGTATACTCCTTTCTACCACCGAATTCTACTGCATGTTGTAGACCAGTGCTCAGTTACATCCAGAGCAGGCCTTAGGCCTTGGCTAATGAGCTGCGATCCCTCCCTCCCCCTGTGTGAAGAAAGTTGGAATCAATAGGGAAATGAGTTTAGGCCTTGGATGTCATAACTGATGTCATAATTTAGGCCTTGGATGTCATAATTTAGGCCTTGGATGTCACTTCCTGGGAAATGAGTTTAGGCCTTGATGTCATAAATGGAAGAAAACAACCTGGAGCCTCTCTTTGGGAGGGAGGGCTCTCCCTTGCAGGAATGGGCTCTCTAATTTCCTTTTAGCTGTAGGTCTTTGACAGGAGTACGAGGGCAGAATGGAATTGTAATGGAGTTTGCTTCTTTTGGTTGGTTTTGCTACTGAGCATATTTTTTTATACGCTCACTGATTAAATGAAGTGTGGTGAGAGCTGAGATTGTATAGTAGCTGGAATATTGGGCTGGGGAGACTAAGGTTCAAATCCCCCTCCATTGAGGACTTGTTATGTGGCCTTGGGCAGGTCCCAGTCTCTTGCCCTCAGTTCCTCATTCTGTAGTGTGGGAATAACTGTGACCTGTCAATACAGGCAGCAAATTCCAGATACCCACTGAAGCTAAATATTTAACTCAAAGGATAAATATTTTCATTCTTGGAAATTCACAGAAGCAGAGGGTTTGATCCAGGATCTGCTTTCCTCTGCCAAAGCACCAGCTGGAGCTCTCACTTCACTGCGTGTGGGCTTTCTCCAGCCAGGGAAAGCCCACAAGCAGCATAGGCACCTTGACAGAGGTGCCAACTGGAAGAGCCCTCTTCCAAATGGAAGACCCCTCCTCTGACTGGAAGAGCCCATTCCCTGCCCCATTGGGGAGGAAGTAGAGAAAGCAAAGGTAGCAGGGATAAATATTCAAATAAACATATATATGTATTTGCCACTGCCAAATTTGACGGCTGGGGCAGCGGGGGCTGCACTGGGGGTGGCGGGGGCTGCACATGTTACCCACCCCTCACTTAAAAGCACTGCTGTCTTCCTGAACCTTCGGAGAGTGGCTGCCAGTTACTGTTGACAGTGCTGGGTTCTTTATGTAGACATCAGTCTGACTAGGATAAGGCAGTTCAATATACCTTAATGCAGTCTTCACCAACTGGGTGCCATCCAGATGTTGTTGGGCTACAACTCCCATCATCCCCAGCCAGCATGCTTTAATGCAAATGCAAATTCCTGCAGCGAATAATCCATTTACAAATGTCTCTTTCTTGTCTCCTGTTAAGAATGCTCTCTCTCACACACACATGCCCACCAGCAGGGCAAACGAAGCTCAAGGGCACATTTAAGAACATAAGAAGACCCTTGCTGGATTGCAACAGAGGTCCATCTAAGTACCCAGGGGTGGGCAGCCTGTGGCCTTCCATATGTTGTTGGAATCTCCCATCAGCCCCAGCCAGCATGCCCAGTGGTTGAGGATAATGGGAGTTGTAGTTTGACAATAGGTGCCCACCCGATAATCCATTCTGTTTCCCACAGTGGCCAATCAGGTGTCTTTGGGAAGCCCACAAGCACTGATAGAAGGCAGTAGCCATCGCCTCTTGCTGGCCCCCAGCAACTGGCCCCGAATTGTCATCATGACTAATAGCCATCCACCAACTGCAGACACTCTTGGAGGATACTGATTATCTAGACCCATTTCAGTCTGGGTTTCGTTCTGGTTACGGGACTGAATCAGCCTTGGTTGCCCTGATGGATGACCTTCATCGAGAGAGGGACAGGGGGAGTGCAACCCTATTAATTCTGCTTGACCTCTCATAGGCTTTTGATACCATTGACCATGGTATCCTCCTGGATCGACTCCATGGGATGGGTATTGGAGGCACTGTACTACAGTGGTTCTGATCCTACCCACGGGGCTGATTTCAGAGAGTAACACTGGGTGACTATTCCTCGGCCCCTTGGCAGTTGAGCTATGGGGTGCTGCAGGGTACCATCCTGTCCCCAGTGCTGTTTAACATCTATATGAAGCCGCTGGGAGCGGTCATTAGGGGATTTGGAGCTAAATGCCATCAGTATGCTGATGTCACGCAGCTCTATCTCCCTGTGACATCTGAATCAGGAGAGGCTGTGCAAGTCCTGAATCAGTGCCTAGACTCAGTGATGGGCTGGATGAGGGCCAATAAACTGAAGCTGAATCCTGGCAAGATGGAAGCCCTGTGGGTGAGTGGTTCCCAGGTCCGGGAGATAGGCTGATTGCCTGTTCTGGATGGGGTTGCACTCCCTCTGAAAGATCAGGTCCGTAGTCTGGGGGTGCTCCTAGATCCATCATTGTCGCTGGAGGCCCAAGTGGTCACGGCAGCTCGGAGTGCCTTTTACCAGCTTCAGCTGGTTCGCCAGCAATGGCCTCTCCTGGACAGGGATAGCTTGACCACGGTGGTACAGGCATTAGTAACCTCAAGACTGGATTACTGCAATGCGCTCTATGTGGGGCTGCCCTTAAGGCTGGTCCAGAAGCTGGAGCTAGTGCAGAATGCAGCAGCTCGGCTGTTGTCGGGAGCTGCCCCTTTTCAGTGTGTAACTCCTTTGCTGAGGGAACTGCACTGGCTGCCTATTCACTACCGGGCCAGGTTTAAGGTATTAGTGCTAGTGTACAAAGCCCTAAACAACTTGGGACCAGGATACCTGAGAGAGCACCTCCTTCCCTACCAACCTGCCCGGTCACTGAGGTCATCAGAGGGCACGTTCCTGGTGGTTCCACATGGACCTATGGCCCGGTTGGAGTCCACCAGGAGAAGAGCCTTCAGTGTGGTGGCCCCCTTCCTGTGGAATTCCCTGCCTTTAGAGGTCAGGCAGTTGCAAACATTGTGTTCTTTCCGGTGCCTTCTGAAGATGTTGTTCTTTCAAGAGGCCTTCCTTGCATGACCAGCCGTGGTTTGTTGAATTTGTCTTTTTTAAAAATGTTTTAACTTTTTAAACTCTTTTAACCATTGTTTTATTCTTATCATGTCGTTCACAGCTCCGAAATCTTCTGATGAGTAGCGGTATATAAATATTGTAAATAAAATAAAATAAAATAAAGCCATCTATGGCAGTAACTGTCACCACACCTTGTGGCCATGAATTCCGTACATTAATGATGCATTGTGTAGGGACATGAGAGACGGCCTTCATGGTGGCCTGTCCCAGGCTCTGGAACTCCTTGCTGCTGGAGGTTAGGTTAGCTCCCTCTTTGCTGTTCTTCTGCCAGTAGGCAAAGACATTTTTATTCAGGCAGGCCTTTGGCATGCAAGCTGCTGCTGCTGAAGGGAGTTTTAAGTGGTTGCTTACTGTCCTTCCCTTGTATTGTTGTGTTTTGATTGATTTTTTATGTTGTGTTTCCATTAAGCTTCTCTTTTTAATCTGTATTTGTTATTGCTAGCTGCCCTGACCACCATTTTGGGTGGAAAGGTGGAATATAAATTTAATAAATAAAATAGTAATAATAATAAAATAAGGATGCAAACCTATGCCTGTTTACACAGAAAAAAGGGCCTACGACTCCCAGTTGGGAATTGTAGGCCTTTTTTCTATCTAAACATGCAAAGGATCACACCTTAAGTTTGGAAAGGCCCATAGCTCAGTGGTAGAGTACCTGCTCTGCATTCAGGAATTTGCAGGTTCAGTCCCTGGCATCTCCAAGTAGGGCTGCTGCTGAATTAGCGTAGACAATAGTTTAGACAGATCAGTGGTGTATCTCATTATAATGCAGCTTCCTAAGTTCTTTGTTTTGCCCTGCATTTCTTGTCAATCTTTTTCTTTGGATGACCCCAAGTTCTAGAATTATGAGAGAGTGAGAGAAAGAGAGAGCAGCCTCTTTCTCCATTTTCTCCGCACCTGGCCTTATTCTATCATTCTCTGCCATTCCCTCCCCCTCCCCCAGCATCAGTTACCTTTTTTGTGAACTAAAAACCTCACAAATGCTTCTGCTTTTCTTTCTAGGGTAGGTGCTGCAACCCCTGCTAGTGTTATGTATCTGTTTGCATGGGGGTTATATTGACATAAGTCTACCCGGAGGGTCAATCGTTATGAAATTTGAATAGAGGGATTTCAATTCTGTCCTCAGCAGGGCATTTCCAGCAGTGGCCCTACACTGGGCCCCAGCAGTGGAATCCATCCATCCATCCACCCGCCCCACCCCCCACCAGGTTTGTGCAGCTCCATCACTCCATTAACAAAATTGGAAGACTTTTTATGTTATGCATAAAAAGTTTGCATGTTATGAATTGCTGTCCTGTGGATTTTCAGTACTGTTTATTTGAGCAGCGTCTCTGTAAATATTTTAAGAATGAAGGTTTTATATTTGTATTGTTTTTATTTTATTCCATTTAGTAAAATTTGCACAACACTTAACAAAGAAATGTGCAACTGCAAACACAATAAATGCAATATAAGACTCATTTTTTAAAATATCAATTTTCAACATGATTAAAAGAGCAACCAACAGTATACTTGGTCAACAAAAACTAATCTGGAAAAGCCAGATTACATATTGTATTTTTATGTTCTATGTAGGGCTTTAAGACCTGAAAGGTGGTTTAGAAATCTGTTAATTTTTGGCAGAAAGACAGAATATAAAATGTTATAATATACTGTATATATATATATAAGATTTTCTATAAGATCTCTATATATTAGATTTTATTTTATCTCTGTGTATATGTGCATGCAGGGCGGGGTGGGGGAGTTAATTTAATTTTTGTGAACCGCCCAGAGAGCTTCAGCTATTGGGCAGTATAGAAATGAAATAAATAAATAAATAAATAAATTATTCAGCTCTGAAGTGAAAAATTTGGGAAGAGGTGAGATATTAACACATCCTCATCTTTACTGCCCACTGGATGATGAACCTTTAGGTGGGTCAAGTAAACTAAGGATGCTCCATGGGGAAAAGCTGTATATATGTTTAATGCAGGTTTTCAAAGGTTACTAATTCATGCCTAGCTATGCCAGCTCCGTGGCTCGCCCAGGCGATGCAGTCCTCTGCCCGGATAAGCTGGCCCTGCGATCCCGGAGGGATGTATTTCGACAAGCCCAATATCATCCCCAGGATAAAAGTATTGGCTTCTTCTGCAACATAATCTACATCAAAGCCTCAGGGGTAGCCGGCTTGAAAAGGCCCAAGATGCTTTTTAACTTTCTTATCTGGCCTGTGCTTAGGGGGAGCCATAAATTCCACCGGTCGGCTGGTCGGCTGCTCTCCCACCTCGGCTCCTCCTTTTCTTCTCCTCCTGCTTGGTCACCAAAGGCATTCAGTTTTTTTAAAAAAAAGAACTTGCAAACAAGGGAAGGGAGGGGGGAAATAAGTGTGTGTGTGTGGGGGGGGGAGAGACAGCTCCAGTGACACCCAGGAGAGGACCTGAGCTTGCTTTGGCCAAGCGTCTGCCACAGCTGAACAAAAAGGGGTGATTTGGATCCTACAGATGCAAGTCCCTGCCATGCTCGTAGTTCTCCACTGAAGCAGGGCCTTCTTTTCCTCTTGACATAACAACATCAGAAGAGCCCTGCTGGATCAGACCAACGGCCATCTAGTCCAGTATCCTGCTCACACAGCAGCCAGCCAAAACTAGCACCAGCCCTATCCTGGGAGTTACTTTCTGGCCACATTAAAAAGGAAGTGTGCATTCCACACATATTGGGAGGACTCCATCACCAAGGATCCAGATGTTTCCCTACCTTGTACTGTTGGGCAACCTCTTCCTTGGGAAGTACAGTGTGCGATTTGTGTTGTGGGGAGCACTTTCACTTCCAGCACACCAATTCTTCATCTTCGCTGCAGAGCAGGCAGAGTTTTCCCTTGTGTCTCATACTCAGGCTCTCTTTTTCTAGATTTAGTGGTGGCAGTTTAATTCTTTATGCTATTTTTTTCTATGTGTTTCCATCCCTGCCTGGCCTAGGGTAGACCAGCCATTCTGCTTTGATCCTTCATTGGATCAAGCCAGGGCCATTGGATTGGATCCAGACTTAGTCATGCTTGGGGAGCAGACCCATTGGAAACAATGGTACTAAAATTAGTCTGAAGTCTCATGGCTTTCAATGGGTCTACTCCAAATATGACTAAATTTGGATCCAGCCGCTATATTTGGAAGTGTATTCACATCACAATGTCATGGCTTCGACCCTAAAATTATATTAACTCAAGGAAGTTTGGGGAAGGAAAGTTCCCCTCCTCCCCCCTGCACCTCTCTGCACCCCCATAAAGGCTCTCTGGGGGAATTTCGGGGGCCCTCCTGGACAATGTGGGATGGGGCACAGGAGCTGCCATGGAGGAGGAAGGGATGGGAAACTTTTCTTCCTTGAACTTCCTTATGGGTGCAATCCTATGCATGTTTAGACAGAAAAAAGTCCTACAACTCCCAGCATGCCCCAGCCAGCCATGCCCCATTCTGGTTGGAGCATGCTGGGAGTTGTAGGACTTTTTTCTGTCTAAACATGCATAGGACTGTGCCCTAAGTTAACTTATCTTGGGATCCAAGCCAGGGTCTGAATGTGCAGAACAAGGGCCCATTGAGGGAAGGTAGTAGTTAAGGCAGTGGCTCTCCTATGCCTTGGACTACATGTGAGTGTTCCTCTTACTAGTTCTACATATTGACAGTGCAATCCTATACATGTCTGCTCAGAAGTTAGCCCAATTCAGTTCAATAGGACTTACGCCCAGGTAAGAGTGTATAGGATAAGACTGCAGCCTGAATGACTATTGTAACAAACCATGAAATGGGTCTGTGTACTAGGTATGCATCCCAGAAACACAGAATCCTTTCCTTTAAAAAGAAAAAGAAAAGAAGGAGGCTGACTGTCCTGCATGGATAACTTTGTTACAGTTATTATGAGATATAAGAAGCAAACACAACAAATGCTCTTAAATACAATGGGTTGTTTGCTTGCAGGCCTTTAAGCCTTGCTGAGAATCACGCATTATATACAAATGTTCAAAGGCTAACGGAACCAATGTGGGTGGCAAACATTTTGGATTTAAGTGTAATTCCACAATGGTAAGGACTAGAAACTTATGTTCTTGGTATATATTTGAAATGGTTAAATTTTGACAACGTGGTTATTTCATTCAATTGAAAATGTGTTTTGCTGCAGCTGGGAGTGGTAGAAATTTCAAAAGGAATTCTAATTTGATCAAGAAGGCATAACTCATGAGTGGATGAGTGGAACAGACCAGGAAGACAGGGTGGGGACATATCAGAGAGAGGGGAAATGTTTCAGATATAAACTTTCCCCCCTGAAGTTGTGAAACTTGGAATCGTAACCCTTTTAAAAGAATGTTGACATTTGGTTTTGGTTTTGGTCTTTGTCATGTATGAAGGCATTGGTGGGTTTCATGAGGGCTAGAACCATGTTTGATTTGATAAGAACTTGCATGAATGAAGATGGCAGTCCTAAAGGAGAATGATGTTAACATCTAGCTAGCTACATCTCCACGCAGTTCTAATAACTCATATAGGGGCCACTTTACTACCTTCTCTCTAGATTTCACAATGGCTTGGGTGTGCGTGTTCATGTGTGCGCCTCTGGGTGAGACTTCCTGAGGGCAAAAATATTTGATATGGTAAAAGAGAAGCTATCCTGAGGTCTTTTTTGTGCAATTCTTAAAGAACTTAGAAAGTGCATCCTCTCCCAAAAAGTAGCATATAAATAGAAGCCAGGTAGCAGTGACTTTGTCTAATTGCAGACATTGGGACCAGGTAATGTGCAGTTCAGGAGTTTTGCTTTTGCCTCAAATCTACTACAAGGATCTTCAGATTATTTCCCCCTGTGGTTGGGAAAGCAGTTTGTGCAGGAGGAGACAATATTGATTGCAGAAACTGCCAGTAGGGAAAAAATTGAACACCCCATTTCCCACCTCATGCTGCTGCAATCAAACACTCCTCAACTAATCACAGATCTCTTGTCATGTGTAGTTTGACAGACCTCTACTTCCACTCAGTTGGTTGCACAGTTAGGTAATTTTAAGCTCTGGACTGCAGGGTCCTAATCTTAGAGGGGTCCTCTTTAGATGGTAATGTGCATTGCAAGGGGCATTGCTTCCCTCCCTTCAAAATGTGGTGAGCTAGAACTGCTTCACTGGTGTGTGTGTGGCCCCTGCTCATTCCCCTGAGTGGGGACCCTGAATTTCTGCCCCAAAGTCCTACCCTGATGGCGCCATTGCACTCAGTGGTGCATTTAATACATGGATCATATGTGTTACTGTGTTCTTCAGTGGAGGCTGGTGGCTCTGATGTCAGTGGGGTGGTAAATCTGCTCTAGGTTTCAATTAGAGCTCCTTTGGAGTTCTGACTGGTTCTGACTGAAACCCAGAGCAGATTCACACACACACACACACACACACACACACCCACACACACATGTGATCAGAGCCACCACCCTCCACTGGTGATCTTGCACAGTAGCCTTTCCCCGTTTTGTTCATTTGTTCCCAGCACCTGGTATTTAATGGCATACTGCCTCTGAATGTGAGGCTCCGTTTAGCTAGCATGGCTAATAATAGCCACTGACCCAGCCTATCTTTCATGAATCTGATCAGTCCTGTTTTTGAAAAGCCATTTGAGTGGCTATGACTGTATCTCATGGCTCTGAGTTTTATCATTTCATTTCATTCATTATATTTCTATATCCCCCCACAGCAAAAGCTCTCTGGGCAGTTCACAAAAATAAAAGAAACAAATGCCTGAGAGAAGAGGCAGTTTAAACCAGGTGCTGAAAAGATGACAATGTTGGTGCCAGGAAGGCCTCATCAGGGAGATTATTCCATAAATGGGAAACCACCATCAAGAAGGCCCTCTCCTTTATTGCCGCCCTCTGAGCCTCCCTTAGAGGAGGCTCCGGGAGGAGCGTCTTCAAAGCAGAGCATACTGTAAAGGTCAGTTCATGCCAGGAGATGCGTTCAGTCAGGTACTGTGGTTCTGAGCTGTGTAGTTATTTACATGTTGCATGAAGAAATACTTTCTTCTGTCTGCTCTGAGCTTTCTGCCCATCAATGGGTGACCCCGAGTTCCAGGTCTGTGAGATGGGGAGAAAGTTTTCTCTGCCCATTCTCTGCACTCACAGCCAGCATAGACAATAGTGAGGGATGATTGGACTTGCAGTCCAACAACATCTCGAGGCCCAGACGTCTCCCACCCCTGTGCTAAAATCAATGGCAGCAAATGACCATTGAAATACACTGGGTCATATGCAATGATAGTCCTACTTAGAGTAGACCCATTGAAATGAATGGGACTTAAGTTAGACTAACATTGGATACAATACAACCCGTTGGTTCCTTCCCCAGGGCATAGGAATACATTGAATTTCAGGGCAGCTTTTGGAATGAATTCAGCTAGTGTAGTCTTCCCCAGCCTGGTGCCCTCCAGATGTTTTGGACTACAACTCCCACCATTCCTGATCACTGGCCATGCTGACTGGGGCTGATGGGTGTTGAAGCCCCAAAGATCTGGAGGGCACCAGGTTGGGGAGGGCTGAACTAGTGATTTGTTGCTTCTTACACGATGGATTTGCTTGGTCATTTCCACAAATGACCAAGCAAAAAAAAGTATTGCTTGTCCAAACAATCACTGGGATGCACTGGGATAGGTTGAGAACTTGACATCCTGCACACTGATGATTTGCAAGGCTCTAAATAAATCAATAAAAAAGCCAATTAACAAATCTTTGAATCATGCTCCAGAATAATCATGCATGTGTTTGGTTAAATGTGTAGACCTCCCAGTCAGGAAGACCTGCAGTGCAATCCTATTAGCATGTTTAAGTAGTAAGCTTTGTTGAGTTAAATAGGCCTAAAGCTACAAGCCTATCCCCACTTTCCTGGAACTAAGTCCCATTGAACTCAATGAGACTTACTTCTAAGTAGACATGCATAGGATTACACTGTTAGTTGGCAATTCTGTACACATTTACCTAGGAATAAGAACAAAGTGGGACTTACTTCCTCTGACTAAACATGCATAAGGTTATGGTGGTAGGATGGGTGTGTTGTTATGATTTTTGCTACAATTTCCCTCCTCCCCCTTTAGGTGTTAGGTATTTCATTAGATAAATCTTCTCTCTTTCTCCTTTTCAAGTTATAGTAATAGTTGTAATAACTTAGTTTGTAATTATTTACTTCTTTTGTTTTTTGCTCTGTGCTTGTTGTTACACTACAATCCTATGCATACTTACTCCAAAGTAAACATGCATTGTATTGCACTGTTAATGTATTTTTTGCTGATGATTGTTTCTGTTGTTATGCTTACTTTTAAGAAAATGTAATTAAATTTTTAAAATTACATTCTTTCTTTTTTAAAATAAAAGGACATCACCTTTTTCTTTAAAAAAAAAAATCCTCCACCACCCTCCCGCCCTCCCTCCAACCAAGCCATGTGAAAAATATTTTACCATCTCTAGAAAATGCTCAGGCTAGAGCTTTGGCAAACCTCCACTGGAAGTGTGCCCATTAACACCAGAGCACAAGTAAAACAATACATCAATTCCAGCAGAATAACTATCACCCTGGCATGGCTCTGCTTTCCCTAGCCTGATGATTTACAGCTCTTTACATAAACAGGAGTGGAAAGAGTGGGGCAATTCCCCACCCCCTCTTTTTGTCATCCGGATTTTGTGAAGGAGAGGGTGGTTACAGGAAGTGTGTAAAGTGATAGCTAATCCTCCTCCCGTCATCTCGATCATCATCGCTGCCTTCGTTTCTGCTTTGCCTTGGCCTGGGTTAGTTAAGTTTGCGAAGCTTAGCAGGCCCCATTTTATATTAACTGGTGAGGCCCATGTTGTCCCGACAACCATAACCCAGGAGACTCCGGAAGCCACCAGCAGCAATAAACATTCCAGTTGTTGTTCGCAAGTGCCTGGTTCGAGGCCCTGAATAGATGCACAATGAGGGAGGGAGGGAGGGAGGGAGGGAGGGGAGGGAGAGAGGGAGAAGGAAGGGCGGAGGGTCGGGGTGGGGAGGGAAAAGGGGATAGGAGCGAGGATGGAAGGAGATCCACAACGCTGTTAAGCTGATGGATTTCGATCTAACCTTTTTTTAGCCTCCGATCACAGCTAAGCACGCTTCTGTCGAATTCCAGGGGGATAGCCCTGTTAATCTGTGCGATAGAAAAATGTATTGGGTTAGATCCAGATGTAGTCCTACTTAGAGTAGACCCATTAATAAATGGGACTTGTTACTCATGCCACATTTAAGTCCTATCGATTTCAAGGGGTCCATTCTAAATCCGAATGCACCCCATTTACAGTGCAGTCCTATATACGTCTCTACTCAGAAGCAAGCTCTGTTGAGTTCAATGGGACTGTATCCCAGGTAAGGATCTAGTAGACTGCAGCCAAAGAGTCCTGTGTTAGCTTAAAGACGAATGCATTCACTGTTTGTGGCATAAGATTTCGCAGAAACAGACTCAGGCCCACTAGGTCGGATGGATGGAGTGGTATCCTAAACTGGTAAGGATGGAGAAAGAAAGCACAGGTTTACAAGCATAGGACCGAAAAGGGCCTGAAATGAGGGGATTGTGTGTGTGTGTGTGTGTGTGTGTGAGAGAGAGAGAGAGAGAGAAACTCCATTGAAAAACCAATTTAGCACCTCGCATGGCCCCTTTCAAGTGTTCAAAGCACTGGCCATGCGTTATGCCTTACAACCCTGCAAGGTCGACCAGAATTATTCCTCCCATACTGCAGATGTTATCTGAGAAAGAGGTTTGCTTCTACAAAATTCGCGAGAGAAATAAGAGTTGAAGCGAGGACCTCCTGCTTGTTAGTAACCAGCTCTCACCCTAAGGCTGAACACCCTATTCACACTTTTGTGTGTGCAAGCCGCAGTGTAATCGGCGGGACTCGACAGGTTCGAGCTGCCCGGCTGCAAGGCTAATGGCATTGACTTGAGAGTAAATTCCAAAATGGACCTACTTCCGAGTTAAACTTCCACAGGATCGGGCTGCACGTGGGATTGAATTTTTTTTTGCTCCATACACTGTAATTCTAAACACGTTTACTCAGTCAGAAGTAAAGCCCTCTGAGTTCAGTGGGACTTATACCAATCCAATAAACACCGAGGAGTTCGTTCCATTGAACACAACAGTTCTGAGTGAACGACGTTTACTTAGTTTTGAGTACACGCGCCTAGGATGGCACTATTAAGGGTGCAACCCTATGCATGTTTAGACAGAGAAAAGTCCTACACCTCCCAGCATTCCCCAGCCAGCATAGCTCAATGTCTATTTGTAGAAGGTCTAAAACTAAAACTGTGCAGGTAATACCTTACCGTGCGTATTGCTGAGAGTAAGCAAGCCCTAGAGTTACACAAAACTGTTCTTCGGGCAAAGGTCTGAAGAAGAGTTCTGTGCAACTCCAATCCAATAGCCTTGCTTCCTTGCAAAGTATCCTTCGAGCCCCTTTTCTATCCCAGCTGCATTTTGCTTCGGGATCCAAAAGGTATCTCTCTAACACTTTGTGGGGGAAAGGAAAGGGGAGTTGTCATCCATCATCAGTCCACTCACCGGACCCACAAACTTAATCTCAGGGTAAGCTGTCGCTTGAGAGCTTCCGCCAGTGGGAATGCCAAAAGCAACATCCACCCACAGGAAGGAGAAGTAAGGCTTAAGTTGCCGGTAAAGCGGCCTCAGCAAAACTCAGAAGGCGAAATGGCTGCGTTGCTAAGCGTGCAATCCTATATGTGTCTATTCAGTGGAGGCTGGTGTCCCCGATTTCGGTGGGGCTATGAATCCATTCTGGGTTTCAGTCAGAACCAGCCAGAACTTTCAATGTGCTATCCAAAGCGCTGAAACCTATTCTCAAAATAGGTTCAGCACTTTGGATCACCCCTTTAGAGCCCACCGAAATTGGAGCCACCAGCCTCACTGTGCCTACTGAGAAGTAAGGCCCATTAAATTCAATCGGACTTACACCCAGTTAAGTGTGTATATTATGCGCATCGGCAGGGGGTTAGACTAGATGACCCATGAGAACCCTTCCATGCTTCGATTCTATGACCGCAAATGATTACAGCATGCAATGGACAGAATAGGACCTTCAGCCATGTGTAATGGGCGGTTAACTTTAATGGTATAGGATTGCAGCCGAAACAGCTCACTTTGGAGTCTCATTGAACTAAGCGGGCCTTACTCCCGAATAAATATGTGCAAGATCGGGCGGCGCGAAAGGCTGCCGCGATTTGCCTCGCGGCGGGCGATCCTGTGTAAAGTGGCACGGTAACTCGAATTGGCCCTCGCGGAGGGCTGGGAACGAATTCGGGACTTCCCTTCTCTAAAGGTCCATCAAAACCCAAGTTGAAATGGAATAATAGAATTTTAAACAGATGCATTCCGTAATCTTATATGCAATCTCCATTCCAACCACAGTGATTTGGCGGTAGAAGCAGCGGTGTGTCCGTTGAGATTTATTTATTTAATATACGCTGAATGTCTCCAACACTAAACGGCTCGAGACCAGGTTATTTGAAGAACCACCTGTCCCCATAAAAGCCTGCCCTGTCATTAAGATCGGGCTTTGAGGCCCTGCTCCTTAGCCACCAGTCAAGTCCGTTAGGCTGGCGAGTACAAGAAGCAGGGCCCCATCCTTGCCGAACTGCATCCCACCGGAAATCCGTGTGGCCCTTTCTTTATGTGTTTTTAAACGGATTTACTCCGGATTTCCCCTGATTAATGGCTTTGCCCCAGGCTTTTAAATATTTTACTGTTATGATTTTTATTATGATTTAAATTTTGTGTAACCTTCCTTGGGAGGGCTGGATAGTTCTTCAGGGTGGTATATAAATATTTTAAATAAATATAAACATACATAATCCTCAGCAGAGGGCTTTTTGGCGTTGTGGGGGCGGGGAGAGGGACTGTGGAGGCGTGTACGATTACTAGAATTTACTTCCGAGTAATGAGAAGACGGGGGGGATAAGATTTTAATTAGAAGTTGGACCCATTTAAATCAATGGGAGCAAATAAAATGGGCAAGATCCTATCCATGTTTCCTTGGAAGAAAGCCCTACTATGTTTAATAGGGCTCACTTCCAAGGGAGTATGCATAGAATGCATCACTTTTAAGAGTCATTGATTTCATTGATGGATTTATCCAGTAGGTAACTGCCTAAATTTCGCCCATTGAAGTAAATGGGATTCAAAGCGGTAACTTTAGCGGGATTATAGCCATAGGAGATGAGAGGCACTTTAAAAAATTTAAGAACTTTTGATTTAACGGAATTATGGATCCCGCTGCCTGAAAGGTCTCAGAAAAGGGACCTTCTGCGCGGATGGGTTTCTCTCCCTGACCGCGACCCCGGCACTGCTTTACGTCTTTACAACAGATTGAAGAGCCATCCAAGTAACTGTGGAAAAGCTCCTAAAGAATTTGCAAACGGCACGGTAGTCTTTGGCACGAATTCTGAAGTGCGTTTGGACCTCTGCTTGTACCAACCTTGCAGTTTCCCTGTGCAGAAAAATGCGCGATCCACAACCTATTTTAAAACAAAGCTTCAGGAGCTAAAGCGATTCGGTAGGGCTTAACAGTGTGGAGGCATTCTCCAGAAAGTCTTAGAAACCCTAATAAGAAACATCACAGAAGTCTGGAAATATAACAACAACAATAGCAACAACAACACAAGAAAGAAGGAAGGAAGGAAGGAAGGAAGAGATTTAGAGTAGTATCCTATACATGTCTACTCACAAGTACGTCCTATTGATTCCAATGGTTTACTCTCAGTTAAATGTGTACAGCACTGCAGCCTTACAGTGCAATCCTATGCACACTTACCTGGGAGTAAACGGCATTGAACTCAATAGGGCTTACTTTTGAGCAAACATGGATAAGATTGCACAGTTAATACATATCCCTCCATTTGAAGTTACTGTAATGCTTCATATCTTGCTTTTAAGGATATTCAGTGCAAGTTGCTTTACTGCGTTTGACTCCGACACACTGGCGATCTAGCCAAAAGGACGTATCTTTAGGCTGCAAGAGCCTCGTGTGGCGCAGAGTGGTAGGTGGCAGTATTGCAACTGAAACTCTCCCCACGACCTGAGTTCGATCCCAGCAGAAACTGGGTCCCAGGTGGCAGGCTCAGGTGGACTCAGCCTTCCATCCTTCCGAGGTCGGTAAAATGAGTACCCACCTTCCTGGGTGAAAGGTAGTCACGACTGAGCAAACCACCCGGCTACAGTCTGCCATGAAAACGCCAGCGAAAGCGGCCCCTCTAGGAGTCAGCAATGACTTGGTGCTTGCACGAGAGGAACCTTTCCTTAGGCTGCGATCCCATACTCACTTACTCCACAGGTCCTGAACCTATTTTGTGGATGAGGTTCAGCACCTTGGATAGCATTTTTTTTACAGTTCTGGCTGGTTCTGACGAAAACCCAGAATGTATTTACAGCCCCATCGAAATCGGAGCCACCAGCCCCCACTGGCTGTAGCCAGTGATAGCGCTCATACCTTGTATGTAACAGATTCCTCCCCCTCCCCCTCCATGGGAAAGGAAAGGAAAGGAAAGGAAAGGAAAGGAAAGGAAAGGAAAGGAAAGGAAAGGAAAGGAAAGAGATCTGTGGTAACGAGGCCGGGGAGCGGGAAGCTGCTGCCAGTCATAGCAGGCAGTAATCGGCTAGATCAAGGATGAGCAGATTTCAATCTTGCAGGATCGACTTTGTTTTTAGTTTGATCCCCAAGATCCATCAACCAGACGCAAAATAGGGTCTACTTTGCACTTACGCGGCAATCCTATGCATGTTAAGACAGAAAAAAGTCCTACGACTCCCAGCATGGTCCAGCCAGAATGGGGCATGGCTGGCTGGGGCATGCTGGGAGTTGTAGGACTTTTTTCTGTCTAAACATGCATAGGATTGCATCCTCAGAAACCAAGACACAGGATGCCTTTTTGTATTTTGTACCAGAACTGGGTCTCCTAATAGTCTTCATTTTAGCAGCCGAATTCAGGGTTTATGTGGGGATAGTGTCTTGCTATTATTCAACAATGGGGAGTCAGAAACCCTTGCTCAACAAATCACTCAGAGCATAAGAACATAAGAGCCCTGCTCAGTGAGACCAAGGGTCCATCCAGCCCAGCATTCTGTTCACACACTGACCAGCCAGCTGCCCGTGGGGAACCGACAAGCAGCACATGAGTGCAATAGCACCCTTCCGCTCACGTTCCTCAGCAAGTGGTATACAAAGCCACACTGCCTGTAACACTGGAGCTAATATATAGTCATCATGACTAGTAGCCCCTGATAGCCTCCATGAATTTGTCTAATCCCCCTTTATATCCAAGTTGGTGGCCATCACTACATCTTGTGGTAGCAAATTCCTGCGTGCTGTGTGAAAAGTCCTTCCTTTTATCTGTCCTGAATCTTCCACCAATCAGCTTCATGGGATAATCCGATCGGTTTTAGTATTATGGAAGAGGGGGGAACTGTCCCTACCCTATCTACTTTCTCCACACCATGCGTAATTGTGTACATCTCTATCCTGTCTCCCCTTACTCGCCTAGTAGAACCCAATCTACCTTCTACTCACTCCTAGGGTCGATAGACCAATGATCTGAGCCGTTTCAAGGCAGTTTGGTAAGATGACTTTGGCCCTCAGACGGATCCTGATGTATCTACTGTGAAACAGTAGAACAGTCTCACACCGGATATGTTATACACAGGCATAGCTCGACTGATAATACATAGCTGCTTCCTGCCTGCCGAATGTAAGTGGGGATGTCATGCAGTGCTAGAATGCAGTGCTGATGACATCGATGGTATTTTGCTAGTATTTGTCCAAATCTCCATGTTCTGCGGAAAAGCGGCGGGCAAAAGGAAAAAAAACCCAAGATGTTTTGGATTTCAGTTTCCAGCATTCCTGACCATTGGCGATGCCGGCAGGGGCTTCTGGGAATTGAATCTGGAGACCTACCTTCTGCCCACCCCGGCTGTAGATTCCAATGCCCGTAGTGATCTTGGTGGAACAGGTTATTACTTCAACTTTACAAGGCTATAATCTTAAGGCCCACTTTTGCTGCACTTCAGTGAGACTTACATCCGAGTAAACATGCATACTTCCTCACACTGTAAGTCACACGGTTTTTAATCCATCGCACTTCCGAATAAAGGTGCTCGGGGTGGAGAAGAACCCCAACGAGAAGATATAATAGAGGAGAAAGTGAAATCGAAAGCGACTACCAAGAGCTTTCATGTGTCCAATAAAATAGTTTATGAATAATGCCGTCCGCCGATCAGGTCTGCGGAGAGGGAATTCTCACGGCCTGTCGCCCAGAACAATCCTCCTTGGAAATTAGTCCCATTATCATCACTAGGACTCATTTTAAAGGAAGGATTCAATCTTGAAACACTTATTTACTGTTTCGTATGGGAGATTTACTTTGTGTGTAACCACCCCATCCCCCAGTATATCGAGTGTGATGTTCCAAAATGTCGATATTATGTTTATTGAAATGTTTCCACCGTGCCTCGTTAACCACTGCTGTTTTATTTTGTGCCGGTCTTCTATTTCTATGAATTGTGAGCGGATTTAGGCGCAGTTTTCGTGGGAAAGTGAGTGTGTGTGTGTAAAAATTTAATGATGACAACGGTGACTGTCGAATCTCGATCAGCATGTTAATTCGATTAATGACAATGGAACTTTTCGGCATTCTTGCTGGTGCCAGGACTGCAGTCTTTAACAGGATCGGCACCGGATCCTAAACGCAGGAGCAATCCGATCCTATGCATGTTTATTCGGAAGCTAGAAGGTCCTTCTGAGAGGCTTGAGTCCCAAGTAAGGTGTAGGATTACACTCTACAATTTAAGGCACAATCCTATACACTTTTAGACAGAAAAAAGTCCCACAACTCTCATTCATTTCTCTCCAAACGTCCATATGATTGTGCCTTTAATGTGGCTCCTCGAATCTCCGAAGCCTGTCCGAAGGTTTGGGAGAAGCCATATCCTAGATCGCTTTGAGGGACCTCTGCTTCCTTTTGGACCAATCACGAAACTCTCCAAAGTGCCTGCTTCAGGATTCAGGATTCGTCCGGAGTGAATACACACCATTAGAGATGGGATTCTCTTCAAAGTAAGCAAGCACAAGGTCGGGCTATTTAATGCCCAATCTTTTCTTTATTACCTCTCTCCCTCTTCATTGTTTTGTTAACGTTTCCTTTATTTCAAAATTACACTTAATATATGATAGTGTACAATAAATAAAATCTGTATGTTTAAATCATTAATATATACACAGCTTAGCCTACATTTGGTATCATACCGATTTATCAATAATTCAGATCCAATTCATCAATGAATATACATCAACATTGAGAGCCAGTGTGGTGTAGCGGCTAGAGTGTTGGACTGGGAGCCGGGAGATCCGGGTTCTAGTCCTCACTCGGCCATGGAAGCTCACTGGGGGACTTTGGGCCAGTCACAGACTCTCAGCCCAACCCACCTCACAGGGTTGTTGTTGTGAGGCTAAAATGGAGAGGAGGAGGATTATGTCTGCTGCCTTGGGTTCCTTAGGGAGGAAAAAAGCAGGATATAAATGAAATGAATAAATGAATGAATGAACCTCGCTCATTAAATGCACCAATCAGTACAACAAATGTATCAGCATCATACAATGAGAGCATATAAAAACAGCAATAAATACTTTAAATACAAACTATGCCATTCATAACATTCTCCCTCTTTATTAACTCGAAGATAGTTAGGAGGTGGGTTATAAATTTATAAACGGCATACATACATTCCTTTGCTGCAATTTGTTTGTTTGTTTGTTTCATTTCTATACCGCCCAATAGCCGAAGCTCTCTATCTTCCTTCTAGACGCAATGCTAACTTTGTCCTTCAAAGTGCTCACAACCAGCTCAAGCTCAGGTTTGGGCAGGTATCCATGGGAAGGAAGTTCCAGAATTGCGAGCAGACATCAACTGTGTGTTGACGAGGAATCAACAGACCGACCCTAAGCATTTACTCCGGAGAAAAAACAAACCCTGCCTCATTGCTTTTTATGAGATTTGCTTGGTAATAAGTAAGTATACTTAGGGCGCCATCCTATGCGTGTTCAGACTCCCAGCATTCGCCAGCCACCATGCTGTAGACTTATGGTGAAACACAGTCCAATGTGGCATAGTAGTTAGAGTGTTAGACTAGGATCAGGAAGGCCCAGGTTCAAATCCTCACTCAGCCGTAAAGTTCACTGGGTGACCTCCATCTGGCCAGTCACTCTCAGGTAGTTTAAGCTACCTCACAGGGTTGTTGGGAGGATAAAATGGAAACACATCGTGGATGCCGCCTTGAGCTGCTTGGAGAAAAGGTGGATACAAATGTAATTTATTGTTTATTTCATATTTTAGGTTCTGCTCTGCACAAGCACTAACAGCCTTACAATTGACATTATTGCACCTTTTTTATCCTTTTGATCTTGTTGGGATATAAATATAATACATAAACACACAGAATAGCTTCTACAGCCTAACCCAGCAAGATTGCACCATTATGTCCCCTTCCCAAAGTTATTTACCTGGTTTCTTTCACGTCACTTTCTGACCACCTAAAAAAAACAACCAACCAACCCCTAAACACTTCCGTTTAAATGGCTTAGGAGAGGACTAGTAACCAGTTACACCATGAGGTCTAGTAAGGCTGGATTGGTACCAGGGCTTTTCCAATTCCAGAATATGCGAAGCATTAAGTAAAGGGGCTGGAGCATGTACAGAATACATTTTCCTCATCGCCACTTGTCCCCTCATGCTACAGATTCCAAGACAGATGCATAGCTTCCAGGGACTGTGTGTGCCCAGGGACACCTCTAAATGTGCAGACGGGACCCATGCAAATTTATTTTGCAATCAATGGGACATACTTCCGAGTAGACATACATAGGATTGCATCGTAGGTCCTCTGACTTCAACATGCGCAAGTATCGGATTGTCAGAAGCGAATCTACTTTCTTCTCTGCCGGTTCTAGGATCTCCCCGAATTATCTTTTCTCACAATCCAGAGGGGATATATATAATTGGGGGAAATCTTGGAACCGGTAGAGGAGAAAGTAGATTCGCTTCTGACAATCCGGAACTTTTGCACATTGAAGTCAGGGGGCTTAAAGTGCAACCCAACACATGTCTACTCGGAAGGAATTTTTAAATTATATAATATATATAATTTGTGTGCGTACTATACTTGAATAGGGGACCACCGACCCCAGTCTCAGTTGCCCACTTGTCCTAAAGCGTGTGTGTGTGTGTGTGTGTGTGTGTGCGCGCGTGGGCTTTAAACACAATATGTCCAGAGCCCTGTCAGTTTAATGGCCTTTTTTTTTTTCTTTATTGCATTATCGAATGCATCTCGTCCTAGATCTGCTTTATTAGCGCTTATCGGGAGAGTCGATTACATGACAGGGCTTTCGTGATTCTGGGGTCGCATAAGCCGTTAGTCTTGAGTAACGTGTACTGGGAGGGGGTAAGCGTTGATGACCCGAGCGGGGGAGTATTTGGAAAAGAAAGCTCTTAAGATGCTTCCGAGTTTATGTCTAGCCCGATCTTAGGCATGTTTATTCGGAACTTCCCCCTCCCCCCAATAATATTTCATCACAAGCGGGAGGGTGTGTGTTTACATACACACACACACAAATATATACAGTGTACCCCGCTCCCAATTATCTTTTATCACAATGAGCGCCTAGGACTGCGCGAATTCAGTACGACTTATTGAGCACCCTGGTTTTGGGAGTCCGCTCGGCTGAAATCAACGTAGCGGCTTCCCAAGTCAATGCGCATTTAAGTGGGGAGCTGATTGGTTTTTTGCGGCCCCCGGTTTTTCAAGGAGGAAACGGGCTAGTGCTATGAGATAAGCAGTCCGTGATGGATCCAATATTGAGACTATAAAGGGAGTCAGCTTTGGCTGGTTCAGGTCAAGGCCCGAGTTTTTCAGCAAGCTGTTTGCAACGGTGGCCAGATGCGCTGCCTCTGAGCATAACGATGTTGCATTCAGCTGTGTTTCCCCTCCAAGAAAATCAGGGCAAGGCAAAGGATCCCCCTCAGCCATCCCCCACCACATAAATTCTAAGCTCACAACAGCCCTCTTTCTGAGTAGGCACATGCACAGGATGGAGCTGCTGAGGTAGATTCAGCCAAGAAGACTTCTCATGAAGAAGCTGCACAGGTTGCTGATCCTCTGGTATTGGTCCAGCCAGAGCGGGGGTGCAGAACCTCAGGCAAGGAGGCCCACGGATTCCCCAGATGGCCACACTCTCTTTCCCTGTCTCCTTTCCCCCAGGCACCTGTTGGGTAGTTTCCCAGCTTTTGTGCATTGGGGTGGACCAGGGTTCCGCAATGCAGCACCCACAGATGACATGACTCCTGTGGGCATGACCAGCAGCCCCCACAAAGCACTTGGAAAAATGTCCGAGCAGTCTTCTTTTTCTCCCTTTCTCTCCTCTAGACATGCTCTTTCTTTTTCTCTCCCCTCTTCCCCTCTGCCTTGCTGTTCTCGTCTCCCTCCCAGCCTCTAGCCTCACTGTTTCTCTCCCCCACCCTCTTTGGCTCACTTCTGACTAGCCAGCCCCCCACAGCAGCCATTATGTGAGGGACATCCTTCATGGGAGCCATTTTGTGGTGGTGCCCAAGAAGTTTCTCAGATTTCCAAATGTGCCCATGGGCCCATTTGGGGACCCCTGATGTAGACTGCCAGGGGGAGATCAAAAGTGCCTTTTACTCCTACTGCCCCACATTACTCTAGAGCAGCCTTCTGCCAGATGTTTTTGATTACAGTGTCCATCATCCCTGACCACTGCTCAGGCTGGCTAAGGGGGGACCAGTATCCGGAGGTCCACAAGTTGCCCACCTGTGCTCTAGAGAGGGGTAGGCTACCTGGTGCCTTCCACATGTGATGGACTACAGTTCCCATTTGTCCATGGCAGCATGGCCAATGCAACAGAAATGATGGGAATTGTAGTCCAAAACATCTGGAGGGCATCCGGTCACCTACCCCTCTTTAGAGCAGGTGTGGGCAAATTGTGACCCTCCAAATATTGTGGGACTCTAACTCCCATCAAACATAGCCAGCATAGCCATGGGTGAAGGTTGATGAGAGTTTATGTACGTATGTATTTATTTATTATTATATTCATATCCTGTCTTTTTTCCTCTTGCAAGGAACCCAAGATGGCTCACATGATCCTCCTCCTTTCTATTTTATCCTCACAACAACCCTGTGAGGTAGGTTAGGCTGAGAGTCAGTGACTGGCCGCAAATCACCCAGTGAGTTTCATAGCTGAGTGGGGACTAGAGCCCAGATCTCCCAAGTCTTAGTCCGGCTGTCTATGCCACTACAGTCCAGCAACATCTGGAGGGTCACACCTTACCCACCTACTCTAGGGTGACACGGGCCTATATTAAACAAAGATTGCCGGCATCTCATAGAGCAGGGTCGGTGGATTAACAGGTTTAGGGACCTTGGGCCTGGACATTTGCTGTCATGATTTCCCGAGAATGCTGGGAACTGTAGTTTGAGAAGGGTGCCTAGGATTCTTTGCCAAGAGACACCTCCCGCCACACCGGGCCAGAATTCTGCGGGGGGGGGGGGGAGGCAAAATGACGATTACAACAGTTCATAGCTGTGGTGCCCTCAGGATATCGTCAGATGTCCTTAGGGCAGCGGGCGGTGGAGAGGCACGGTGGTTAAACTGGTTTCACCCAGTTTCCAAATGTGTCGTGAAGACGTGCGGGAGGAGTGCTGCCTTCCAAGCGCAGTACTGAGCGGGATTCGTGTGTCTGCTACCAACCCTCAGCTCCACATAACGCCCATCTCCTCTTATAGATCTCAATATCGATTGATCTCGATATTCCCGGGGATCTTGTTTGATCACCCAAGCTGGCGCCAATCGCTTTAGAAGCAGCTATTCAGATCCTGGAATGGTTTTCCCCGGCACCGTTTCGGTGCCCTTGCTTATGCTATTGGTTTGTTTGTTCTTTTTAAATGTATCTATTTTGACAGAATCAAAATGGGGCTGGAGAGACTGAGGAAGCGAAGAAGAGGAAGGGGCTTCTCCCTGTGTAGAAAGGACAATTAAGGGGTCGGGGGGTTGGGCAAGAAGTAGCAAGCGCTGAGCAAAGAGAGCGCTTTCCCAACCAACCATCATTGAAATCCAGATTTCAAGGGAGTTCCCAGGCTGCTCTATTAAGAGTGTAAGGGCGCGATCCTACGCATGTTTAGACAGAAATAAGTCTTACAACTCCCAGCATCCCCCAGCCAGCCATGGGGGATGCTGGGAGTTGTAGGACTTATTTCTGTGTAAATATGCGTAGGACCGCGCCCTTAGACGATGTGTTCGCATCTCTTGATTCCTTGCATGAAATAAATGGCTGGTTTGTGTTCCTCAGTCAGGAAACGGCTTCCAACTCACCATTCATTCCTTCCAGAACAGCCCTGTTAAAATCGATGGGGCCTGGAGTAAGCAGTGGAGGGTGGGCTCTGACTTCTGTTATTTTCATTCGTTTGTTGGTTTGTTGGTTTGTTTTTTTAAATTGTGCGAAGCATTTATTTCAGTGGGTTAATTAGACTTGATGAAACAGCTGAAAGGAAGACTGTTGATCGGTTAGTCAAGTTGATCACCACCCCAATATGTATGGATACATGTGTATATGTTGTTATATGCACTATGTGTATAATATCTATGAGTTGGCTCCAGATTTAGCCATACTTAGAGTAGACCCATTGAAATCAGTGGGACTTAAGTGAGTAATGACAAAGTGTTGCCCCATTGATTTCAATGGATCTAGTCTAAGTATGACTAAGTTGGAATCTAACTCTATATGTATATGTGTGTATGTACAGATAAGGAGACAGAATCTGTGCCTATATACATATATGCGTGCACAGATTGTTGTAGATAAACTCTGAACTCAGATGGCACTGAAATCTTAATGATATGGTGGGTTCTATTTTGACGGGTTCTAGTCCTCACTCGGCCATGGAAGCTCACTGTGGGACTTTGGGCCAGTCACAGACTCTCAGCCCAACCCACCTCACAGGGTTGTTGTTGTGAGGATAAAACGGAGAGGAGGACGATAATGTAAGCTGCCTTGGGTTCCTTGCAAGAGGAAAAAAGGCGGGATATAAATGCAATAAGTAAGTAAGTAAGTAAGTAAATAAATAAATAAAGCCTTAATAAGAGAGCGATCCTGATGTCTGAAGGTCAGCCCTACTGAACACAATGGGACTTCTTTCGAAGTAAACAAGCAAAGGATTGCACTGTTAATCTGTTCAGTCTTTAAATCAGCCTTCCCCCAACCTGGCGCTCTCCGGATGTGTTGGGCTACAGCTCCCATCAACCCCAGGCAGCGTGAGCCATGCTGTCCCAGTATGATGGGAGCGGTAGTCCGATACACCTGCAAGGCGCCGGGTTGGGGGAAGACAGCTTTAAAAGGCCACGAGGAACAAGACTCCTTTGTGTTTGGGCTGGTTCGTGCCCCCTTAGCATTTATCTAGGGCTTTCCCGAAGTGCCCCATAGTCCTTTCCCCTATACACGGCGCACGTCGTTGCTGGTCCGACGCGGACTTGTTCTGCAAGCCGGCGCTGCAAAGGAGACGCGGGGCTGGCGCTTCTGCCAAAGCCAGGCTGTGATGGAAAGTGGGGAAGTTTCCACCGCGGGCATTATCTGTGTGAGCAAAAGACTGGGTTGCTGTGTGCATAAAGAGATGCAAATATGTAGCGCCTCCTGCATTGTTCCCGGCTCAAGGTGAAAAGTTAAAGCATAAAAGCAACGAGTGAATTTGGCTGGGATGGGGGGGGGGGAGGGGGATGGTCGGATCTTCAAAGGGCGAATTGTGTCTGTGCCACGAAGCACTGGAGGGCGAAAAGAGAGTTCTCATATCAAAGTGACATTTTCCTATCTGCTTTGCAGAAGCGCTGCGATTTGGATCGTGGTTAAAATGTGCCTGAAGCCGCCTCAGTTCACGGGGTTAACAAAATACATCAGGTCAACGTCGCAAAACCCCGGATTCTTTTTTAAAATCTCTCATCCATCCCCTCATCTTAGGCCAATTTTAAAGTACCCATCCCCCGTTTTTAGGTCGGTTTGTGGATGGATGGATTAGGGGAAATATCCCCCCTCCCTTTGGTGTCTTTGGAAGGCTCATTTGTGCTCCAATTTCATCGAAAATCGATCGAGTGTCAGCTTTCCACTTTACAATTACATTCGTCTATACATTTTTCTTGAAAAAACTGCCCCGAATATCAAGAACATCAAAATATACGATCAGATGGGTCTAGTTAATCCGGATCCAGTAAATCGCTTTGAGCTGAAATGACATTAAACCGATTAGCAATTGACATGCTTACCTTTTTACCCCTTTATACCGCTAGTCTCTCTTTGCACCCATTCAGTTTAGGTGACTCGAGATTAAAATGGATTCTGTTTAAAAGTTGCCTTGATTTCGGATATTTAATAAAATAAAATAAAATAAAGCCCCTGTTTTCATGATTGCATGGCTAAGTTCAGAGAAGGCTGATGGAATGGAAGTGATTCATCAACAATCGACTCAACTGGCTTATGCAGGGGGAATGTGTGTGTGTGTGTGTGTGTGCGCGCGCGCGCGCGCGTGTATGTGTGTGTATATATATATACACACACACACACACACACACCCCTTCATTAAGTTCTAACTAAAAATAAATTAAAATAAAACAGATGGTCTATGATAAGCCCCAACTTTTCTCGAGTGTAACCCGGGGCTTTCTTGGATGTGACAAGGAGAAAAACCTCCCTGACCCACGACAAAGCCCTAAAGATATTAATCCTGTCACCTTCTAAATTCACTTTTTGGGTAGTGTTGTCGCAGTTGTTGCATGCCTTCCCTCCTTCTTATCCGGGATTAGTCTGGCAATCTGGGATTAATGAGTAAGCGGCTTTAAAATGAGAAGAGACCACTTTTAAACAAGTCGTTGGGAACACATGAAGAAACTCTGGGCAAACTCTTTCTAAAGCCAAAAGCACTTTTCAAACTCGCAAGGAGGCCTGCCTTAACTCTCCCTTCGAAACTAACGAGATCCAAACAGGCTGGAGATATCTCTGTGTTAGAGATATCCATATTTTATTCCTTTTGAAGGCCTTGGCCAGTTGTTCGATTTGTATCAAACTTATACGTGTGTGTATACACACATACACACGCATGCCTGTGCATATACACACGCGCGCGCGCGCGCTCTTTCCAGACCACGCTGGCCTTCGGTGTGTTTCCCCGTCTCCACCTCGGTCCCCCCCCCCCCGCTCTTTCTTTCTCTTTTGCAAATTCTTCGGATGCAGTTCTTTGAACCTGTGATTGGAGGTTAAAGTGCACCAGGTTGCACTGGAAGAAGGAAGCTCTTAAACAATAAAGGCTTGAATATGTCGCTGTGATCAGGTCGCTGCCCTTTGCCTTATCTTTTTAAATGCAAATCTTCTTCGGGGGCTCGCGGTGGCTATATTACCCGGCTCCCTTTCCCCCTCCCTCCCTCGCTGCCTCCCTCCCTCCCTCGCTCGCTCTCTCGCTCCTTCCCTCCCTCCCTCCCTCCACGTCACCTGCCTCGGGCCGCGGGCCCGGCCGGGCCATTCCTCCGGGAGCCGCGTCCACGGTCGCTCCTCCCGCCAAGCGCTGCGCCGCCGCCCGGCCGGCCGATGGAGCCGGCGGCGCGCTGAGGGACGCGCGAGCGGGGAGAGAGCCGCGCCGCGTCCGCAGCTTCGCCGCGCCCGCAGGCGGCCCGGCCCGGCCCGGCGCGGGGAGCCGCTCGCCCCCGCGCCCGCCGCGGCATGTGGAGAAGAGCTGCGCGCCTCGGGCCGCCATGTACGTGAGCTACCTGCTGGACAAGGAGGGCCCCTCCATGTACCCGGGCCCGGGGCGCCCCGCGGGGGGGCTCAACCTGGCGGCGGCGGCGCAGCACTTCGTGGGCGCCCCGCAGTACCCGGACTACGGCGCCTACCACGTGCCCGCGGGGATCGCGCTGGACGGCGCGCAGCCGCCCGGCTCGCCCTGGCCCGGCGCTTACGGCGCGCCCCTCCGCGACGACTGGAACGGCTACGGGGCGGCGGGCGCCGCGGGGGCGGCGGCGGCGGCGGCCAACGCCCTGCACGGGCCCGGAGCGGCGGGCCTGGCCTACAGCCCCGCGGGGGACTTCCACCCGCACCCGCACCACCACCCCGCGCAGGGAGCCGCGGCGGCCCCCTGCGGGGGGCCTCCTTCCGGGGGGCTGATGCCGCCCCTCAACCCGCCGCCCGGGTCGGAGGAGCTCTCCCCTGGCGGCCAGCGGCGGATCCTCTGCGACTGGATGAGGAAGCCCACTGCGGGGGGACCCGGTAAGGGGGCGGGCGGGGAGAGGACGGGCTGAGGCCGAGGAGGGAGCGCCAGGAGCAGAGGTGCCGGGGCGCCGGCCGCACCCTGGCCCCTTGGCTAGGGAGGGGGGGAATAAAATATGGGGGGCGGTTGTTCAGTGGGGTGGCGCAGGAGATGCACTCTGCACCAGCTCCGAGGCACGCTTGCCTTTGTTGTGCTCTGCACGTCTAGGGGGGATGAAGGAAGAGAGAGAAAGCTGGAAGCAGGGCTGATCTTCCTGAATGAAAAATCATTCCAAGTTGTATTCATTCATACTGGCTCCAGGGCTAAGTTGCTCTCCCGGCCCCCAGTACCCTCTGGATCAATGCCTCCTGTCCGCGTGGAGGCACTGGATCGCGCAGCGACAGCCGCCTGCTGCTGCTGCTAGGGTCCCCCGTCGGTTTGAAGGAAAACAGCCAACCGTCTTGGTCCGGTCCTCTTATGGAAGTATAACGCTGAGCTGAGCCATCCCACCTCCCGCGCTGGGGCCTTGGAGAAGGCGGCGCCGGCGTTACACAAGGCCGGAGATGACACCAGGCTGTCCCCGAGTCAATGAAGCCGGAGGGTTCGGATTTTTCAGTCATCCAGTGGTCGGCTGTGCGCGTGTTGCTTTTGAGCGTCCTGGGTCCTCCTACGTCCGCTCGGTGAACACGAATTCTTACGTTGGGATGGCGCGATTCTAGGCCAGGTATCTCGGGAATAAGTCCAACTGACTTCAGTAGGGCTTACTCCCGAGTAGGTTTGCGCAGCTTCCCCCCGCCTTCGATTTGGCACTCCCTTGGAGGGTAAGGCTGCAGTCCTATTCACACGTACCTAGAAAGCAGCCTCATTGAAAGCAATGGGACTTTCTTCTGAGCTGGCAAGGCCCAAGGTTCGGGCTGGATGTCGCCTTCAGTTCTGTGGGACGGATTTGCTCCTTAACTATGGGGAGATGTAAAGCGTTTGATGCGCGTTGGCTGTTTTTAAACTCAAGCTTTTCAGTTTGACTAGGTTACAAAAACCGGCCGATTGTTCCCCAGAGGGGGGAACGCAGAACAGTTGGAGACCAAACACGTCCGTTGTTTTGGGAAGCGTCTGGGTGCAAGGTTGCAATCAACAAACAAACAAGACTGCAATCCACAAACACAATCCACAAAACTAAAATCCCTGTCAGAGACGCCCAGGTAAAATCTGTAACAGGAATTCTCCCCTAGGCAAGACTCACCGAAGCCGTTAAAATCCCTACTTCAATGGCTTCTGGGGAGGGAAAATACGCCTCATCTGTATTGATTTGTGGACTGGAGGTCTTGCGTTGTTCGTTTTTCGCCAAGATTCTGTGCGGAAGTGACTTGGAAGTAAATCACGTGGAAAGCAGAAATGCCTACTTCTAAGTGAAATGGGATCGATCAGGTGCCTGGGTTGTCTTTCTAATCCTTTTCGACCAGTTCACCTAACAAATCTGGGTTAGCCTGGGTTAGCAGGGCTGTCATCAGAAATGTTAGCAAACTACACCCACAGCCATGTCTATTTCAGCTTGGTGAATTCCTTCCGGACTGTCCTGCTGGGTTTGTGAATTTTCAGGTTGTGCAAAAATCACAAATCTAAATTGAGACAGGCAGATTTATCCCCCAAGCCAGTTAAACTGAAGCATGTGGGCACTAAAACTGCCATTCGAAAACACACACACACTTCCTGGGAAATCTGTTCCCTTGCAAGGAATAGGACTTCCCTTTTTCATTGCCTTCAGCCTTGGGAGGTCAAGCAATATATAAATCCAAGCACCGCGGCTGAGGTGAAATGTGTGCCTGAAAGAAAATGTCCCTCCAAGGCATCATCATGCTGGCTGCCCCCTTTTCCGTGGGTGGGTGGCGGGGCCACTGCTACTAACAAATTAGCACTTGTATAGGGGTTTCCCGTGTTGAAAGCAGTTCGCATTTATATTGCCGTAATCCATACAACCCTGTTAGGTTGGCCAGTATTATTTGATGCGAGAAGATCTTTTATCTTAGCAAGGTATGCCCCCACACATACACACCGGTGGGTGCCCCCATAAATACAGTTTCGGGGACCATACAGACCCAATCCCGTGGGTGGATTTTCTTATGACGGGATGAAAACAGAGCGGAAAGACTTGTGTTTCAGATCAGAAGGGGGACAAGGATGAACACGGGACGAGAGAAGCTCAAAGGCATAATCAAGCGCGCCGAAAGCCACTGAAATGCTGCAGTCCCAAACAGACTTAGCGGGGGAGGGGAAAGTCCCATTGAACTCAGTAGGAGTTACTTCGCGGTATACCTGCTTAGGTCATTACGGTAAAAGCGTCCTTAACTCCACGCGGGATTGTGGCCTCGGTGGGAAAAAATCTAGACCAGATTTCCCCAGCCTGGTGCCCTCCAGATGTTTTGGACTACAGCACCCAGCATTCCTGACTGCTGCCCATGCTGGCTAGGGCTGATGGGAGTTGAAGTCCAAAACACCTGGAGGGCAGTAGGTTGGGCAAGGATGATCTAGATGGCTGGGGTGGGGAGGGGGATATTGTCAACCTGGAATTGCTGTAACTCAGAGACAGCGAGGGACCCGTGTGGATCTCGGTTCCTAACGTGTCAAAGTTGTTCGGGGTTTGATAAACAGCTCAGAAAATCCTTCCGGGAGCGAGGATCAAACCCCTGGAGCAGGAAGGGCCTTGGTTGACGTTCTTTCTCTTGTGATTTTTGAACCCGCGGGAGCTGGGGAGTGTGCGGGTAAAGATCTGAGCGCCGCGCCCATGTCTTCCACCAGGGACGCGTTAAAGCGAAAAATCGGCATTTTCAGGGACTTTCCACTTCGTTTGAATCGTTCCAGAGGCCTACAGGCACGGGT
The DNA here is from genome assembly GCF_057233095.1 of Heloderma suspectum. Taxonomy (NCBI): domain Eukaryota; kingdom Metazoa; phylum Chordata; class Lepidosauria; order Squamata; family Helodermatidae; genus Heloderma; species Heloderma suspectum. Next base: position 36,701,461 of record NC_139460.1, on the reverse strand, counting down.
TTCGGACAGACTGGGGGAATCTCGCTTTGGAATCCTGGGTGTATTAGTAGGAGGGAAAAACAGTAGGGAGAAAAAACAAATGCACAACTCTAAATGCACCAGGGACCCTTTATTTGTTTCCCATTCCCAATATGAAAAGAAAGCCACTACCGTCGCGCAGACTTAATGGGTAATAGGAAAGGCTGCGATCCGCAGTGAAGGCACCCGGGACAATGGTTGAAAATCAGTTTGCGGCTTCCAGTTTAGAATTGGAGTGGACAAGCGTATTTAGGGTCTCTGTACTACGCGCTGGATTTAAAAAAATGGATTAGAACATACATCCGGTCGTTTTGGAATTCAGTGACACTAGAATAGGTTAAAATTCAAATTCTCCTCCACTAATCCTAAATGCGCGGCCTAGAAGACAGTGCCTTGAAAACCCGCGGGACTTAGTCCTGTGTAATGCCTGCTGAATCGGGGCTATATGTATAGTATGCACTACGAGCTGAGCGAGTAAATTTTTACGGAGCGGTGTTTTGATGTCCAAGATATAAAGATATGCACTCTGTTCAGAATTTTGTGAATGAAAGATCCATTTGTATATCGCGGTCCGAACTGGATGGATATAATTAAAATGAATTTATACCTGTAGGAAAGGAGGGCCAGAATGATAACGAACCCCTTCTCTCTCTCTCTCTCTCTCTCTCTCTCTATATATATATATATATATAATATTCTGCCTTGACTCTACCCTTTTTGAAATACACTGAGAATACCGACTTGATCTCTCGCGAGAGATCCAGAAAGCCTCATCGTTGTCCCCCTGCGGTCGGAGACTTTTACTTGGAAGGAAATTGCATTAATTCTAATGGCATTTTTTGTCCTCTGGTAATTTCCATGCTGCTTCTAAGGAAGGATCCGGCCTTCCGCCGAAATATACCCACTTCGGACTGTAGGCGGGGACGGCTGTCCGGATGAAATGTCCCTCCGTGCTGTGCAAACACAGATTCTGAGTATAGAAAGCTAGCAGGTCGTTTAGAAGGGCTTTTCCTGCCCTTCTCCCTGACATGCTAGTGTTCTATCTGCAGGGATTTGTTTTGTACAGAGAAGCATTCCCACCCTCCTCGCCTGAAGGGGTACAGCCACGACACAGGTTTACCTGAGAATTTAGGCCAATAGAGGAGGAATGGCGAACCTGTGACCATGAACGGTAATGTGGACCATTGGCTGGGAGGCAGTGCTTTTCCGCAGCTCCCACTGACATTTCCATTACGCTTGCGCAGGAGAACTTCCCACTTCTCATTATTAAGGGGCGGTGGATTCAATGGGACTTCCTCTCCCAGGTAAGTGTGTGTGTGAAGGCGAAGCTGCGAAGCTGCGAAGGCGCATGTAGGATCCGGCGCTCCGAAGCGGCTGAACGAAAAGCTCACTGAGACCTCCAATCTGCGCTCTAGTTATCACTGAGGTGAGGTCGTCCACCGGTGTTTAGGTTGTACCCACTTCGGACTGTAGGCGGGGACGGCTGTCCGGATGAAATGTCCCTCCGTGCTGTGCAAACACAGATTCTGAGTATAGAAAGCTAGCAGGTCGTTTAGAAGGGCTTTTCCTGCCCTTCTCCCTGACATGCTAGTGTTCTATCTGCAGGGATTTGTTTTGTACAGAGAAGCATTCCCACCCTCCTCGCCTGAAGGGGTCCAGCCACGACACAGGTTTACCTGAGAATTTAGGCCAATAGAGGAGGAATGGCGAGCCTGCGACCATCCAGATGGCGCCGACTACAACTCCCATTATCCCTGGCCATGGCGGCTGGGGCTAATGGGAGTTTGAATCCAATGACATATGGGAGACTGGGGGGTTCCTTACCTCTGGCGTAGAGACGCGTTGCAATCTGGAGGTGCCTCCTCATTTCGTGAACAGGACCCAGAGAGCACGATATTGTATGCAAAGATGCTGAGCTGGAGACCCGGGTGAATCCCTCTTTCTCCTCTGTGAGATCAACTTCATCTAGCACCTTTTCTGGATTGAAAAATGAGAGGCACCCGCCACTGGGCCGCTTCTCCCCTGCGACGCACGCGTTTGCCCGCTGTTTATTGGGTGATGCTCTGATCAGCTGCCCGGTCGAGCTGATGTCGGACCTCATCCTTAGTGGAAGTGATGACTTTTTCCGCCGCTGCCCGAGGCCTGCTCACAGCCACTTAAAAGATTTTTATAACCAATTACAGTCCTATAAATCATCGGCCGGTGTGTGGATGGCTGCTATTGGTTTCTGAGTCAGTGGGCGCATATCTTTATATTCCCATCGCACGTTTGGCTAGCTCCTCTTGCTTCTTGCTGTTAATATTATTATTATTATTAATAATAATATTATTATTATTATTAATAATATTATTAATTATTATTAATATTAATAATATTATTAATAATATTATTATTAATAATATTATTATTAATAATAATATTATTATTAATAATAATAATAATAATGATAATGTAATCACCAACATCCTTGGAGTGGAGGCCTCCCGATGAGTGCACCTATCCTTCCTTGGCCATCCAGGAAAGATTAGTGACCGAGACCCTCCTTTTCTCCCCAAGAGGGATCCGCAGCTTCGAAGGCGAAGGAGGTCTGTGCTGCAGAGTGGGACCCTTTTCTGTGGAAAAGGGTCCCATTCTGAGTGGAAGGAGGACTAGAGCTTGGCTGAAAATAGAATGACGGGGATTTCCTTGCCTCTGGCTGCAATTGTGACTTGAGAGCAAGCAACTCCACTGAACGGAATGGATAAAATCCAACGTAAGTCCTAGTTAGAGCAAACCCATTATAAGGGACGGGACTTACGTTTATCATGACTAAGTTCAGTCCCATTCACTTCCATGGGTCTACTCTAACTAGGACTTATGTTGGATTTTACCCATATGGACTTACTTCCGACATGCATAGACATGCATAGGATCGGGATGATTGCGTGTGTGCGTGTGTGTCTGTTGGCGTCTGATCCAGTGAAAGGGAAGCGCTTTCCAATCCCAACTATTTTCACTTTCCGAAGGGGAGCCTTATTAGCCCGTTGCGATTTCAAGGCGAGATTTGCGCATGGGTTTACTTCGACTGTAGCCCTCTCCCTTACCTGGGTGTAAGGCCCATTGACCTGGATTGGGCTTGGTTTGAAATAGACATTCTCTTGTTGAAACCCACGAAACGCGCCCCTTTGCCTGGATCGTGGCCTTGAAACACGCTAGGAAAAGAACGATAATTATTTACCTCCACCTGGTTGTCCACATTACCTCCCTCGACTGGGAAGCGCGCGGGGCGGTGTGTGTGTGTGTGTGTGTGTAAATACCTGGTTAGGATCGGGATCTAAACGGGTTTAAATGAAAACCCATCAGCTTCACCTCGTTGACACCTGGGCTGTACGATGAACTCACAAACGCGCCTTTTGCAGTGTGGGAATAAGAAGACGGTATTATTTGTAGGGCGTTATTGTTGTTGTTATTCCCATACTGAAGATGGAGGGGATGCGTGCGTGTGTGAGGCAGAGACAGAGACGGAAAACGCACGTCCTAAATTGTATAAATGCTTGGTAATCCTACCTACCACATAATAACCCTTCCCCAGCCGGGTGCCCTCTGGGTGTGTTGGACTGCAGTTCCCATCATCCCGAGCCAGCATGGCTCATGGCCCATCATTCCCAGTCAGCACGGCCAACTTTCGTACAAGGCTGGGCATCCTTGTTCAGAAAAAAGAAAAAAAGGAGAAAAGCCCGAGTGAGGTCAACGCGGCTGGCCCTTGGCCAAGTGTGTGTAGGGTGTTAGACGGCTCAGCAGCCCCATCTGATCCTTACGCGCCGCAAAAAGGTGGCCGAGGACGAGAGCGCCCCTTACTCGCCAGTGTGATGTTAATCTGGCTCCTGGGAGCCGGCAGCTTGGCCCCCTCCCCCTTTTCCTTTCCTTTTTCTTTCTGCAGGCCCTCATCTGTCACAGGGAGGGGGCTTTAAACCCATCTCGCTTTGATATACACCTTCCTCGCTATTGTTTCCTTCTTTCCCCTGGCCGGAAAAGGAGAGAAAGGAGGTGGGCAGAGCAGAAACTTTCGCAGTCAATACTGAAATGTACCATTCCCCTAACATATTATCTCACTCTCTCGCTCTCGCTCTCTCTCCTTTTCCTGGGCGGGGGAGGGGGGGGAGGCGGCAGAAGAGTGGGAACAGGCTCTGAGTTTGTTGCAACACCCCACCCCCGGATCAGATCAGTGGCAAAGCCTCTCTCCCCACCCCGAAACAAACTAGTCGCTTGTTTTCCTGCGGCCTTCTCCGACAGTCGCAGAATTGAAAAGAATGGTGGAATATCTATCCATCGATCGATCGATCGATCTATAGATCTAATATTATGGAATGGGGTGTGTGTGTGTGTGTGTGGGTGTGGTATACACACTAAGTACTTTAAACGTTTTCGTATTTGAAATTAAGCAATACACAACTGTCCAGAAGCGTAGTCGTGGTGTGCTGCAATTCTATACACCAAGTTCCTCAAACTGGTGCCCTCCAAATGTGTTAGACTACAACTCCCAGCACTCCAGACCATTGGCCATACTGGCTGGGGCTGATGGGAGTTTAAGTCCAAAACATCTGGAAGGCACCAGGTCAGGGAAGGTTGCTTGACACACTTACTTACCTGGGAGCGTAGTCTTATGCATGTCTACTCAGAAGTAAGTCCCATTACTTTTGAGTAGACAACCATAAGACGCACAATAAATTCTTTAGAACATTTTCCTGTTTCCAGTTAAACACTTACTTAAGTATTTCTTCCCAGAGGGCAGCCCTTTTAGGCCGAAACGCTATACACGTTTACTTGGGAGTCAGTCCCAGTGAACTCAGAGAGACTTACTTTCGAATCTACCTGCTGGTCTGTTGGAGCAAAAGCAAAAGAGTTTTCCCGTACTACGTATATTTCCCCAGAAGTAAGCTCCGTTGAACACAGTGAGATTTGCTTTTGAGTAAACGTTCATAGGATTGCGCTGTTAAACTTTTTAAATTATTATTTAGTGTTTAATTTTAATCGTAAATGCATATCAGTCCACTCCGGAAGAAGCTTCTCGATTCCTTGTCTGTCTTGAGATTCTATCAAAACATTTGAGAACATTTGGCCCAGACATCTCCATTCGGACAAAATCAATAATCTGGAAGATTGTTTCCTCTAGTCCCCTAAGGCCAGAGGTGGGGAACCGGTGACCGCCCAGATGTTGCATTCCAACTCCTATCAGCCCCAGCCGATGGTCAGGGATGATGGGAATTTTAGCTCAACGAGTACATCTAGAGGGTCAACAGGTCTCCAACCTTGCTTAAGGCACACTCTTCCTCCCTCGACGGCCCACCCAGTTGTGCCAGACAGAAATTCAAGAGGAAAAAGCTTTCCCTATCAGTGGTAGATAGCTTGATCTGTTGAATGGTGGCCTGCCGGGCAGCAAGTGTTAGAGAGCATAGGGACGCTGGTACAAACAAACAAACAAAGTGGCAACGCTACCAGTTTATTCCCTTTTAAATCATGTGTCATCTATCCCTCTCCTGTAGCTTGCAGTGCAGCCTTGACTTTAGCGATGGCGCAGCGGGATTTGCGCTGGGGTTCTGAGTTGAGAGGCGCCAAGGCCTCAGCCCCCTAAAAGCCTTGATCCTTAATTGATTTGATTGACCGCATTTGCACCCGACCGTTCCCGGGCTTGTGTTATTTTAATCGCGGATAACCACCCTGTGCGGTCGGGATTTGAACCCAGGTCTTCTCTGCCAAAAGGTGATCAAATCCGCCGTACCGCATAGGTTCAAGCTGCTATTTTTCAGTGTTATGTTTATGCCCGGGGAGAATACATTTTGCCCATGCTTAGAGACGCTATGTTTAAAAAATTATTACTTCTCGTGTTTCAGGGGTTAAGAAAAATGCATTTAATTAAGCCCTTATGGTACCTACCGGGAATGAGCTGCAGCTGTCAAAAAGTAGCCCACGTAGGAGTGTTATTACTGCGGATTCGGAAAGTGGGGTGCGGGGCGTCTGGCATGTTTGTCCCCTTCCCCCAACAGAATTACAGGGTGAAGAGGGGGCTCTACATGTTGTCAGACGGCCCAGTGAGGAAAAGGAAGAGGGTAGAAGGAGATCGGAGGGAGGGAGCGGTGAGAAAGAAGTCGTCGTCCTCCTTTAATTCGAATTATGGGGTGTGGTGGGCTGCTTAATGAAATCCACAAGGTTCGGCCCTCGACGCTACCCCCAACTACGGTTTTTAGATAATTTGACTAAAATGGGGGGGGGGGGGAGAGAGTAGAAGGGTGGACCTTGTGGGTAAAGGTGCAGCGGGGGTTGGACCTCAGGGCTGAAGTCCATGGGCCCCGCAGCCCAGGGGCCCCTAAACGACCATCCGGAGAGCAGCAGGTGATGGGGGCCATGGCAAACAAGCCCCTGCACCTGGGCTGACAACGGGTGGGCTAGACTTTCCCAGGCTGACACTGCCGGCCAGCGCACCCACCCTTCTTAAGAAGATTTTAGAACTAGGGAGCAGCCGGCCAGGCATATATGTGGTTGCAGAGGCTCGCTCCATCATCATCACCTAAAAATATATTATCCTTTCCTATAACAAAATATAATTAGGATCCAGGCAGCAAAAGCAAATCCCATTTGATTCCTGCAGTCATGATTCCAGTGAGTTTAAAATGCAAAACTGCACATGCTCAGAGTATTAGTTTCTTAAAAAAAAAATAAAAATCAGGGCTGGCAAACAGGTTTTGTGTGTTTGTTCGCTTTGCTCTAACATATCAGGAATGTAGAACCAGTTAGGAAGCCCGGAATGGCGGAGAGGCGAGAAGAAAAATTCTCGTGGTGTGCTTCGCAACTGAAGTCATGCACAGCACATGGCGATCTAAAGGAGACCCCCCCATAAGACATTAAGTCCAGAGTCTAAAGTTTCCTAACTGCACCACTCCTTGCAGGTTTCATTCCCCCCCCCCCCCCGCGATCCCATAATTCGAGTTAAAGGACCGTTTTTATAGTATCGTATTGTATATTTATTGCCTATCTGTATATTTTTGTATGGTTTTTACTCTGTACCCCGCCTTGAGCGGCTTTTACCCTCAAAGGCGGCCTAAAACATAATTTTCAATTAATCGCTCAATAGGACCTCTTTCTCTCCGTCAAGCTCCTTGTAGGGTCTTCCTTCCCCTCAGCTGGGCCGAGGGGGTGGTGGGCGGAAAGGGAAGGGGAACGCAGGCTCTGGATGTCTCCATTCAAATGCTGCCCTTGGAGCCGGCCGCCGGGGGCTTCTGTTCATATGCACCGCTGGGGGCGGGGGGGGGGTGTCGAGGGGGATGAAAGCGCCTGCCGCCGTTTGTTCAGGAGGGGGTAAGGCAAACAGACCGCGCCTGTTATTCACGGGCTCTTCGCTTTGATAAGATCGCCTTGTAGCGCATTGTTGGCGCTGCTGTTCCCCATTCAGCGGCCCCGGGGAGCTCTCTCTGATCGGCCTTGCCCTTCTTGGCGGGGGACCCTTTTGTCGGTGGGCTGCAGGAGAGAGGGTGCCTTTGTTTCTGTTTTGTTTTCCCCTACCCGAGTCAGCCTGCTGGTGGCCATTAAACACCTACGGGCCAGAACTACCCGGGCCCTCAGATCTTTTTCTTCTTTTTTGGGCGTGCGTGCGTGCGAGGAAGTGGTAGAAGAGAGAACCAGTTAAACAAGAAGCAGGAGGAAAAAGCCAAAGGCCCGGCGCAGGGCATCACCACCGTCTGGGAATAGCTGCAGTCAGTCTGGATGGGGATATTATTTATCATCGCCACCAGCGGACGAATTCCTCCTTCCATTTGGAATCGCTGGGAAGAAATATAATCCCGCAATGCACGGTATCACACCAGTCAGGTTTCAAATTCTAACATTTAGGAGGAGAAAAAAGAAAAATGGTCAGAAAGGTCTTGGAATTGGCATGTTGTCGTGTTCAAACGTTTTCAACCAGTCTTCGTTTAAAACAGAAAACAAAAACCCCAAACAAAGAAAACAAAACACACCCACCCACCCACCCCAGTACCTAGAAATTAACGTTTAACCTGGCCGAAAAAATAAAATGTGTAAATGGTGGAAAACTATCTATGTGTTGTTTGTGTGTTTCTTTGTATACTTTTTGACAAAACTTGGATGTCTATCTAGAACTCTGTTTGAAATAGGCCAGCCTGAAACGTAAATGTAGATCCGTACATTTGTAGAAAACTTGACTTGTGGATTGGCAGTCCTATTTATGTCCCCACTGCTAAACACTCTGACATCTGGACATACTTGAAGGTAGAGATACAGATGTAAATTAAGCTTGCTCCCTGAATGTGCTCCTTCAGAAGGCCTCCTGAATACATCCCTCTGGATTTCACTCTAGATCAAGGATATTTATTGCTCCAGTTATTTTTATTTCTTTATTTTGGATCATCTTGTTATGATTAATTTCCTGGAAATTAATTGAAGCTAGTTTTGAATTGAGGACGAAGTGCCTTATTATGGCTCATTTTTCATTCATAAGCAGCAGTATTGAACTCAAAGCTTTTCACTCCTTTCGAAGTCAACAGGACTAAAGGCCCAATCCGCCACCCAGATAGGTGGATGTGCCTGTGTTGAAAGCAGCTCAGCCCTTCTGCTGCAAACAGTATGGATGCCTCTATTTTTAATGATGGGTGCTTGGAAGGAAGTCCCACTGATGTGAGGCGAAATGTATCTATAAGCCAGAGACCTTGGAAGGATGTGTGTAAACTACCATCAATCACTTTAAATATTTTATTTTATAATTATTACTGATATACTCAGATCTTGCTTTTTAAATATTTTTTCAGCCTAGTTTACTCAATGATAAATTAAAACAACATACAACAATTCAAAGAACTACAATAAATACAAGATAAACCAGGAGATGGTGCAACATAAAACTAATAGAAATGCCTGAGTGTTTTTTTTGTGTTTTTTTTGAAAAAAGGTCTTCACCTGACACCGAAAAGACAACATAGGTGCCAGGCAAACCTCGTTGGGGAGAGCATTCCATAGGTGGGGTGTCACCACCAAGAAAACTCTTTCTTGGTTGCCACTCACTGTGCTTCATTTGGCAGGGGCACTTGGAGAGAAAAGTCTTCCGTTGTTGTTGTTGTTGTTTCCTTTTATTTTCCATCTTTTCCCCTCTTGCAAGGAACCCAAGGCCGGTTATATGGTCCTCCTCTTCTTCATTTTATCCTCACAACAACCCTGTGGGGTAGGTTAGGCTGAGGGTCAGTAACAAGCCCAGTGTCACCCAATGAGCTTCAGGGCTGAGTGGGGACTAGAACCTGGGTATCCTGGGTTCCAGTCCAATACTAACCACTACATCACATTGCATCGCCTAGTAATGATCTTAGTGTACGGGCAGGCTAATGTGGAAATAGAAACCCTGGTCCCAAGCCATGAAGGCATTAAAGAATCAAAAGCAGCACTTTGAATTGTGCCCAGAAATGGACCTAGAGCTGGTGCAGCCATTCAGGGACTGGTGAGATAAGCTCCCAATGCCCAGTTCAAGGTTAGTTATCAAGGTTAGCATTTTGTTCCTGGACAGTCTTCAAAGGCAACCCCACAGATGTTGCATTACAGTAGTCTAATCGAAAGGTTGCCAGAGCATGGATAACCACAGAAAAGCTGTCTCTGTCCAAACAGGGTCATATATATTCTGTTGAAATGTTTACTGGGGCTGCTCAAAGATAACAAAAGTACTTGTAGCTGATGGTGCTGCTGTTGAGGACTAGTCAGCTACTTTCTTTTTCTGAAAGCAGCTGCTTCACAGTTTAGATATTGTGAAACCAATAAGAGTCTCTGCTTCCCCATCTGTGTGTGTGTTTGAGTATGTGTAGACTATCAGAGAGCAGTGGGGAGGGGCACATTTTCCAGGGGGGCACCATGTAAAAGTGCAATCCTATGCATGTTAACACAGAAAAAAAAATCTTACAACTACAGCATGGCTGGCTGGGGAATGCTGGGAGTTGTAGGACCTTTTTCTGTCTAAATATGCATAGGATTGTGCCCTTAGACTGTTTCAGCCAAATCTCCTCATAGATCACTCTTCCCCAGCCTGGCACCCTCCAGAGGTGTTGGACTACAGCTCCTATTATCCCAAGACAGCATAGACGATCGTGAATGGAGATAATGAGAGTTATAGTCCAACACCTCTGGAGGGTGCCAGGCTGGGGAAGGCTGTTATAGATTTATTGCAGCATAATTGTTTGCAGAACTGACCGTTTTGTAAATGGTCACAGTACTTATTTTATATACATTTGATCTTTGCATAGAAATGTCACAGACAATACTTCTTGCATTTCAAGGCCTTTGGCCACACTGTTTATATCTACCCCATATCCATGTATACATCTGCCAATTGAGGACAAGACTTCATGCAACTGATGAAGCTGGCTGCAGTCTGTTTCCTCCTCATTTGTGTCTGTGTATTTTTAAAAAAATCTATTTTTCTCTCGCCTTCCCATTAGAGCAGGGATGGACAACTTGTGTCTCTCCAGATGTTGTTGGACTGCAGTTCCCATCATCCCTCACCATTGGCTATGCTGGCGAGGACTGATGGGAGTTGCAGTCCAACATCTGGGCCGCAAGTTGCCCAATTCTCCATTAGAAGAAGAGGAAACATTTGTATTTCCCACCTTGGTCATCCATGAATCCCCCCACCCCAATACCACAAAATGATTTTCCTGTATTAATAAAAATCCCATGATTCATACCTTTTAACAACGTGGCATGTGATATGCAGTATAATGAGATAATTCTGCAGGCTGCCTATCAGCAAACAGCATAGCAGCTTCCTTACTGATCTTGCCACAAATGTTATATGTGTGTACACACAATTTGGGCTTTGTACTTCCTATACATAGCTGAAATCACACTCATTTCAGTGGAAATAACACATGCATATGGGGACAACATGTGTGTCCTACAAAGACATGGGGATGAAAGTGACCACATTTGGGTTGGATCATGCCTTCTTTGGACTGCATTGCTTAACATAGGCTTGTGTGTATGTTGGACTTGGACTCAAGAGACCAGGGTCAAGATCCCCAGTTGTGCAAATGTGACTTGGAAGTAAGTCTTACTGAAATTGCTAGGGCTTAATTCCAAGTGGAGAAAAATGTTTAGTATTTGGATGAAAACTGATTTCTGATAGAATGATTTGCACTTTGAGTCCAAACATATCATGTTGTTTCTGAGCAATATGTTTAGGACAAAGAGTAAAACTATTAAGACCTAAAAGGTTATAAAAAAAATGTATTGTTGAGGCTTAATTTGTTGCCATAGTCACAAACCAGTGGGATTGTGCTCAAGTTCCACTGAAATAAAATACTGTGTTCTTGCTTGTTAACTCTAATTATTTCAGTAGGGCTTGTGGATGCAAGAGGGCATCTGGCTGGATTGTGATCCATGGTCATGATCCAGCAAATGGAAGCATTAAACATGTGGTTAAATCTCTTCTCTTCAGTTCAGTGGGACTTAAAAGTGCTTATTTGTCTGGACTGTGTCCTCCTGTTATAGGATGCTGTGGATCACAGCTTTGGATCACAGAATGTGGTGTTCCCAAAACATTTTACTTGGAGAAACTGGTTCTACTGAAATCAACAGGACTTAATTCTTGTTTGCACAAAGGCCAGTCATAACAGGCCAAACTACAGAGTTCCAAATTATAATATATATATGGACAAATCAAGACCCCCCCACACACACTAGAGACACATGCATGGGTTTACATGCATGCGTTTGGCTTGGGAGCCATAAATCCAGCTGCTGCTTGCTTTTTACAAGCTGCATTGTTTGACAATCACTTCCTCTTCAAGCCAGACATTTGAGGGCTTATAATTTAAACTAGAAGGAAGACTAGGGGGCCCTTCAAAATGTTGTTTGGTGGGTGGGTTAGTGGAAATAATCAACATTAGAAATTTGGGTGCTGAAAGCTGAAAATGCACAGGGCTAATAAATCCCCTTCTGAATTAACATGCCAGGCTGGGATATTTTGTAATGTTCTTTTTTGTTTTGTTTTGTTCCATGGTCTTCAGAAGCCCTGATTGCAAGAGACCACTCAGCCTTTCCCATATGGACTAGGCTACTGCTAAAGCCACATGGAGTGATTCCCAAATACAACTTTGAAAGAGTTCATGAAAGAAATAACACTGCCTGTACACTTCCTTTAACTGAACTGCATCTCTCTCCTCAGTGAAAACTAGGACGAAAGACAAGTACCGCGTGGTCTACACGGATCACCAGCGGCTGGAGCTGGAGAAAGAGTTTCACTACAGCCGTTATATCACCATCCGGAGGAAGGCTGAGCTGGCAGCCACTTTGGGATTGTCTGAGAGACAGGTATAACTTTAGCTGGTTCTTTGCTCAATAAAATATCACAGTGCCTCGAGTTTGCCTCCATTCTCCCAGCCAACACTCTTTGTCTTGTTGCTTTAGTTTTGGTCCCTAAATATGAACAGTACAATCCATTAATCAGTTAGGCTAAGGTGTGTGCATGAAACAAGCCTCATGTCTTTTAAAAGGGTATGAGCTAAAGTCCTTCCAAGTGCAAACAGGATGGGTTGGATCCAGATTTAGGCATGTGCAACTGGGCTGGCAGAAGCTGACTTTCTTGCCTTCTCCTCCCCATGGCAGCATCTCCAGCCCCCTCAAAATGCTACATGGAGGGCCAAGGGACCCTGATGAATGGGGTAAGCTGTAGTGTGTGTATGTGTGGGCCTGTGGGGGGAAGATCCCTGAAAAACAGGTGAAGGCACCTTCCATGAGATCCTGGATCCAACCCGTTATGCTTTTAGGAACAGAAGGCTGTCCTATATTGCACAGAACATTGGTCGATCTTGCCCAGTATTGACTGGTAGCAGCTCTTCTAAGTTTCAGACAAGTGTTTTCCAGCCCTGCTTGGAGACGATAGGGATTGAACCTGGGACTTTTTGCGTGCAAGGCATGTGCTCTACCACTAAGCTTCAGTCCTTCTTTCTAGGAGAACATGTGAAAGAGAAACAGGTTCATCATATAGGCATACTTGTCAGAGACCCAGGATTTGGCTGTGAGTTGTTAGGTAGACATGAGGCAGAAAAGCTGGGTTTGTTGGTGTATAGTGTGTGAGGGAAATTGCTCAGCTTCAGGGAATTGTGAATGGCAGCTTTCATTTTCACGTGGGAGATTTGAATCTAAATCACAATTGCATTTTAAGAAAATATTTTGTGCACAGCTTTAAGGGGCTTTTGTCTGAAAAGAGGTATAAAAACAAACTTTAAATAACTAAGGGCTCAACCCTACACATGTTTAGACAGAAAAAAAGTCACACAAGTCCCATGGCTGGCTAGAGAATACTGGGGGTTATAGAACTTTTTTCTGTCTAAACATGCATAAGGTTGTGCACTAAATTTGCTCTCTTTTTTAAAACAATCCCGCTCTAATGTAATATGTACATTTTGGGGGGTTATTAACAGTTTATTAGATTTTTCACTTTCCAATACAATACTAACAGTATTTCATGTATATGAGTGAAATCATTAAGCAAATGTTGGAGAAATAGTTATACAGAATAAAAATACACCCCCCCCCTAAAATAAAAGGGTAATGTCATGCACGTGTCTTTGCTGACCTGCACTGTTTTTTCTGTGGATAATATTACTCACATATAATCCAAGAAAATTTCCCCATAGTAATTGGAATTTATTTTCTTTTAGTGATTCGGTGTAACATACCTTTTCATGGGCAGCTCAGATCAATAGATCTTGAATACAATTTTATATATTTGGGGTTTTATTTGCTTTCCAATGGTTTTATTCTGGTTGTATTGCTATATTGTGGTTTTAATGCCTTAATATTTTATGTTGTTTTACTGTGTGCTTTTTGGTTTTAATTTTTGTGAACCGCCCAGAGAGCTTCGGCTATTGGGCGATATAGAAATGAAATGAATAAATGAATGAATGAATAAATGAATAAATAAATAGAATAATATACTTAGCCATTAGTGTGGCCTTACTAGAGCATGCAGCATCTGCATGTGGTTACAAACAAAGGCCCAAAGACATATTTTAGTGTCTCCTGTGAAAATCCTTTAGAGTGCAATCCCATGCATGTTTAGGCAGAAAAAAATCCTACAATTCCCATCATGCCACAGCCAGCCATGCTGGGGCATGCTAGGAGTGGCAGGCCATTTTTCTGACTAAACATGCATGGGACTGACCCTTTAAGCTCTAAATTCTGACAGAGACTGTTGGGGTAAGGCTGAATTCTGTAGCAAGGGTAGATGGAGGGTATGGGAGAGAAGCTACAATCTATTAGTAATTTTAGTTACATATCCTATTTTTTGTCCAAGGCACTCAAGGTGGTGTACAAGGCTCCCACACCCCCATATTTTATCCTCACAATAAATCTATGAGGTAGGTTTGGCTAAGAGTAAAGCAGAGTGACTGGCCCATGTTCAGCTAGTGAGTTTCATGGATGAATGGGGATTTGAACCTAGGTCTCCCCAGTCCAAGTTGAACATTCTAATCACCATCCCAGCATTCTCCAGCCTGGTGCCCTCCTGATGCTTGGACTTCATCTCACATCAGCCCCCAGCCAGCATGACCAATGGTCAGAAATTCTAGGAATTTTAGTCCAAAAGCAACTGGAGGACACCAGGTTGGGCAAGCCTCCCACCCTGGTGACCTCCAGATGTTTTGGACTTCAACTACCATCAGCCTCATCCATCAAGACAATAGCTAGGGATGTTGGGAGATGAAGTCCAAAACATTTGGAAGGCACCAGGTTTGGGAAAGCCGCTGGGTTTGCTTACACAATTGCTGTCAGGACTGCCAAAAGAATGTTCAAGAGGCACTCTGAATGCTCCAAAAGTGCTAAATATCACAAGAGAAGATATTACAGGGCTAGGAACTGGTTTGAGGCCCTTTGATCTCCATGGAATTGAGGCATGCCTGGATTGTGCCCGTGTTTGTATGTAGCTCTGCAGAGCAAACGGCTTAAGTCCAAGTGCACTGGTTTATCCAGTTCGTATGATGGGCGATTGACATGCTTTGTATACCAACATGTTCAGGAGAGGTGTTTATTTATCCCATTCCAGTTATCAAAGGAGATTGTTCTAATCTACCATTTGCTGTCTCCGTGGGTTTTGCGAACCCCGCCCCCAAACCTTAGTTTTCAAAGTCCAAGAGACTTGCATTTCTAACTTTTGAGCACAGTCCTTGTTCCAGGTGTCCTTGAGTTTCCTGGAAATTCATTAGTTCTGAGTCAAGCTCCGATGTGAGTAATGGCTTTGCTTCCCCCCGCCCTCCTCCCCCTGTAGAGGAGCCAGTGTTTTGATGACCACTGTGTTGATTTCTATAATCTCCATTTGGTCATGAAAACTCCAAAAATCAGCTAGTTCCTAATGTGCCACACCCTTTTGCTCCTGCTGCGTTTGTATTTTGGATATGAACCAGTGATATACTTTCTTCCCCCACCTCCTTATCCTCTTGTGCTGAATTTTCCATTAGTCTTTCCCCTCCTGAATATACCTGCCCATAAAAAGAAAAAGAAACAAAGGGAGGGGGAACCTCAGCTTGGTGCTTTGACAAAATTGCCACTGACAGTAAACCATTCCAAACTAACATACAAATGAACAATGTCAAATCCTAAATATAGACAAGCTGCACCCTCCATCCCCCAGGAAAGACAGCTCCCTAATGAATAATGATAAATCAGATGCCTATTTAGGTGGGATTGCTACGAATGATGTTTCTTATACAGACCAATCAAGGAAGAATTTTTGGCTCACCATGCACCTCAGAGCTTTAAACCTGGTATTGATTGACATGGTTTGTGCCACATTTTGCAATGCTATGATGAAATTAACAGTACAAGCCTATACACATCTACTCATAAGCTCCACTGAGTTCAATGGGGCTTCCTACCAGGTAAGTATGCATAAGAGTGCACTAAGCCACTTTTTGCCATTGTATTCCACATTTTGCAATGGCTGTCCTGAAATTAAGGCAGTGTGCCCCCCTCCCCTGCTGAATGAAGCCTACTAGGTGTTTAAACCCCCCCCCTTATACAGCCTTAGTCAGGCACCAGAATCACCCCATTTGGCTGATTGCATTCAGCTTGGAAAGTCACAAATCATCCAGGCTGGATTAAGGACTCAGATGCCTCTTTACTCTGAAATGAGTTCCACTGAGTTACTTCTAGGAAGATGTGCACAGAATAGCAGCCCTAAAGTTACAGAGTAGACTTGGGAATGCTTGACTGGTGAAGGGCCCTAGCTCAGTGGCAGAACACATGCTCTGGCTGTCGAAGGTTCCAGATTAAAG
This sequence comes from Heloderma suspectum, assembly GCF_057233095.1. NCBI lineage: Eukaryota > Metazoa > Chordata > Lepidosauria > Squamata > Helodermatidae > Heloderma > Heloderma suspectum. The sequence goes on along the minus strand of NC_139460.1, from coordinate 36,685,145 downwards.
CCCTGATGTCTCTAGGGTAGGGTTGGGAAAGGCTCCAGTCTGAAATCCTGCTGCTGAGCAGATGATACTGAGTTGGATGGATCCAGTTGGATAGACCATTGCGCAGTTTCCTTTGTTGAGCACACATCCTTTGCTTTTGAAATCCCCCCCACCCCTGCCCCTCAAAGCATAGGAATTGCCTTATATGGACTTTGGGATTCTGCTTTGGATATACGCTTAAAAAAAAAAAAGACAGGTGACTATTAGAATCATAGAATCATAGAATAGTAGGGTTGGAAGAGGCCTCCAAGGCCATCGAGCCCAACCCCCTGCTCAATGCAGGAATCCAAGTCAGAGCATCCCTGAAAGATGGCTGTCCAGCCTCGTCTTGAAGGCCTCCAGTGTGGGAGAGCCCACTACCTCCCTAGGGAATTGGTTCCATTGTCGTATTGCTGTTACAGTCAGGAAGCTTTTCCGGATGTTCAGCCAGAATCTGGCTTCCTGTCACTTGAGCCCATTATTCCGTGTCCTGCACTCTGGGATGATCGAGAAGAGATTCTGGCCTTCCTCTCTGTGACAACTTTTCAAGTATTTGAGAGCGCTATCATATCTCCCCTCAGTCTTCTCTTCCCAAGGCTACACATGCCCAGTTCTTTCAGTCTCTCCTCATAGGGCTTTGTTTCCAGTCCCCTGATCATCATTGTTGCCCTCCTCTGAACCCTCTCCAGTTTGTCTGCATCCTTGTTAAAGTGTGGTGCCCAGAACTGGATGCAGTACTCCAGATGAGGCCTACCCACAGTAGTATTTCATTACTATATTGTGTTAACTTTTACATACCTGTTGTTGGATAAACTTGTAGTGGCCTGCCCCCAGTCCTGTTCAATAGGAGTGCAATCCTATGCCTGTTTAGACAGAAAAAAAGGCTTACAACTCCCAGTATGCCCCAGCCATGGTTGGCTGGGGCATGCTGGGAGTTGTAAGCTTTTTTTCTGTCTAAACAGGCATAGGATTGCACCTTAAAGCTGTTGGGTTTATCAAGGGCAGAGTGAGTTTTCTGTGTAAGCAAAATTGTTTTGGAATCTTTGAAATTATGAACCTGGCGGTTCACTTGTCTTAGTGGCTGGGACCTGTTGTACTTGGTTATAATTATGTTCCAGACTTTTTATAAATATGAGACACAATTCAGCCAAAGCTTAAGCCTGTTCAATTTCCGTGGAAAAGTTAACAGCATGCTTAAGGGTGTGTTCAGATGTATTTAGAAACAGGAGATAGGGTGTTTTTTGATCCAGTGGGTTGAGCCTTCCCTTCCCCCAAGCAATTTTGCCCCACAATGACCAGGTTCGCACAGCCACTGCAGCCCACCATGGCCATCGTGGCTTATTTAAACCACCGTGGGTTGCAGTGCATGCCGGCGACCATTTTGAATATTCAACCCCTGGTGTGTGTGTGTGTATGTGTGTGGGGAGGGGGTTGCCATGGTTTGCCATGTTGTCCGAAACTGGGTGGCAGAGGTTGTTGGAAGAGGAAGCAATCCTCAAATAGCCTATGGTCTGTTGTGGGGTTATTGCACTTGGGAGTGCTGGTTTAGGAAGCATATTTACCCCTTCAGAAGGCAATCAACGTTCATTTTTAATTGGTAAAAGTGCCACACAGCCAGGGCTCATATGGTAGAAGTGCTGGGACTTCTTGATTAGCAGGGATGATGATGCCATTTGCTGTTCCCTCTGAGATTAATCTGTTGTAATGCAAAGTATTTTGGGGTGGCTTCATCTTGAATGGGTAATTAAGAACCATTAGCTTTACAAAACATGGCCCCCCTCCCTCTCTTTCTCTGTCTCTCTCACTCCCCCTCTCCCTCTCTGTCCCCCTCTCTCTCTGTCTGTCTCTCTCTCACACACACCTCTCTCTCCTCCCTGTCTCTCTGTCTGTCATTCCCCCTCTCTCTCACACACTCCCCCCCCAGCTCTCTCTTTTTCTCTTTCTCCCCCCCCCCCAATACTAACACAGCTGCCTGCATTTTGGGACACTATGTGGGGGCATAGCTATGGGCACTATCTTGATGAGCACTCGCATTTCAAAATCGACCACTATACCGATGGTGCTACTCATATATTTATGAGATTAGAAGTTCATCCAGTGCTTTTTTTTTTTTTAAGAGCTATTTATTCATTCTTTACTTACTTATTTTAAACCTCAATCAATTTTTTAAAGTTTTTAAATGATTAAAAAAAATCATTCTGGGAAGGGAAGCGGGAGGGAGAATCATACCCATCAATGCCAATCAGCTCTGCCAACAGCTGGCTTTGCCTTCCAGCCTGCAGCACCAGTTTTCCCTAAGCTCAACCTAGGAGTGGGACAGGTATGTCTGACACCATGTGGAGAGTGAGATCCTGGAATGCAGACAGAAAAGTGTTTTAGGCATGTCTGAATCCACTCTAATGCTCTCCGATCAAAATCTCACTTTGGCCAGGTTGTGCCCATTAGATTTGGTGCGAGAACATTTGAGATATGTTTAATTTGTAAACAACTTCTTCTTCTTCTTCTTCTTCTTCTTCTTCTTCTTCTTCTTCTTCTTCTTCTTCTTCTTCTTCTTCTTCTTCTTCGGGTCCTATTAATTCTACTAAGATGTAAACTTCATGGTATACAATATTTCACCTCCATAACAAGAAAACTTGTCCCTTCCCTCTCTCCGAAAACATGTTATCTTTCTGCTTTGAAAAGAAGAGCTTAGATTCTCAGGAATTTATTAGGAGTCCACCCTCTTTCTACATATCTCCACTCCCTGTCCTTTGGGGGGGGAGCATGTAAAGAATATTTGCTCATGTAGCTCAGCCCCCTGCAAGTTTACTCTAAGTAACCCCGGCTGTATTCCATGGGCCTTAGTCATAGGTGAGTATGTCTAGGATTGCAGTTTTAGTTCTAATCTATAAAGCACAATCTTAGTCCCTTGTCATGAATGGGACTACTGGAAAGCCATGTTAGCCAAGGATTGCACACATCCCTGGCTCTCTAATTTACCGACTCTTATTTTGCCTTTCTCTTCCCCTGACCCCCAGGTAAAAATCTGGTTTCAGAACAGACGGGCCAAGGAGAGGAAGATCAACAAGAAGAAGTTGCAACAAACTCAGCCAGGTGGTGTGCACAGTGGATCTGAACCCATGAGCCCGGTCTCCTCCATGCAGCCAGGGACAACTGGTTCCGGCCCCAACAGAGGAGTCTTGGGCGCTACTGGCTTAGCACCCCCCACTGCGCAGTGACAGCAGCTGGAAGGACGGACTGAGCAGCTGGAGACTTCCTGCTCTCCTTAGATAAAGAGAAGCCCCTGCTTTTGGGTTTCTTGTGGGCAGCTGGTTGGCCACTGCGTGAACAGAACGTTGGACTGGATGGACCCTTGGTCTGATCCAGCAGGGCACTTCCTTGTTCTCAGAGAGGAGGTGCGCACGCACACCAGCCCCTGGTGGGAAAGGCCACTGGTCCATCAATGGAACTGATGAGAAGCTGCTGTGCCTCTCTGTCCTTCCCATCTGTGCACTAGGATGGACTTTGCAAAAGAGCTCCGCATGCTGGTTTTTTGTGCTGTGTTTGTACAAAATGGTACTGCGAGCCAAGTTTTGTTCAGGGCAGGGGAGGGGAGGGAGTTGATTTTCCTTAATTTGCTTCATTCCCCCCACCCCTCCATGCTCCAGTAGATGCCACTTAAATAACACGTCTCTTGACAATGAAAACACCGTATCTCAGGGAATTGGGCCTGGAATGCCTTTTGTTGTTGTTGTTGTTGTTGTTGTTGTGGTTCTTTTTTTATTAACAGTGTTGTTGGGCTAATGATAAATGTTAATGGGAAAAGAAGAAAAGAAAAGAAAAATTAAAGCGTATTTTACTTGGTTTTCCTGGTACTCTAAATATACCAAAGGGAGGAGCCATTTTACCCTTATAGTTCATCAGGAAAAGACTGCAAAAAGAAGCTGCAGAAATGTTCTGAGGCAAGATGCTTGCAGCAAATTTCTTGTAAAATGCCTCATAAACCAGGCGCTGGTGGTCGTTCATCCATGTGTATGTGTGTGTGTCAGTGGAGCACTGTGGAAATTTATTTATTTATTTTTTCATTTCATTTCTATACCACCCAATAGCCGAAGCTCTCTGGGCGGTTCACAAAAACGTAAACCAAAAAGCACACAGTAAAACAATATAAAATATTAAGGCATTAAAACCACAATATAACAATACAACCAGAATAAAACGTAGCAGCACTGCAGAGATTTAAAACACAGATTTAAAACAGCAAAGCTAAAAGACGAGAAGCTAAAATGCTTAGGAAAATAAAAAGGTCTGGCTGGGGCATGCTGGGAGTTGTAGGCCTTTTTTTCTGTCTACACAGGCATAGGATTGCGCCCTTAGTAACCTAATCCTGAATACAGGCTTGGAAGCAGGGCTCGCAGGGCTTAGTTCAGTGGAAGCTGGTGGCTCCGATTTCAGTGGGGCTATAATTCCATTCTAGATTTCAGTCAGAAGCAGCCAAAACTCCAAAGGAGCTATCCAAGGTGCTTAACCCAGTTTTGGGATAGGGGTCAGCACCTTGGATAGCTCTTTTAGAGTTCTGGCTGAGCCACCAGCCTGCACTGACTTAGTTGCAAACCCCACAGTAGCTGGGGGTCAGGAGAGAATTTTCCCAATAACAATTTACTGTTCCCTATTCTACTGCAAAGTATTTTGGAGTGGCTTGAATGAGCAATTAAGCTCCACAAAAGCCCTGCTCCTGGTGGAGGTGAAAACTGCTAGCAGCAGTTTGTTGATAGGAATCAACACAGCTCCCTGAATTTTTGGACGCTTCCTGGGGGTGTGGCTATGGGGACAGCCATGATGAATACCTGCCCTTCAAAATTTTCCACTATAACACTTAAGTATCAGGTAAGTTTTTTTATTTTTTTTTTATTTTACTGGACTGTACTTTGTGAGCAAGAGGTGCAGTCCAGAGAACACTTGCAGCCCAATCTTCTATGTATGTTTACACTGAAGTACATGCTGCAATCTTCTGTTGGGCTCACTTCTGAGTTCCAATGCCATGTGTAGAATCAAGCTGTTGGTGTACTTAAGGCTGCCATCTTAAGCCCATTTACCTGAAAGTAGGTTTCCTTGAAATTAATTAGCCTAATACAATTAATTGCTCAGAAGCATTCCTACTTTGGGGTGGGGGGATGGCAGCAGCGTTTATCCTTGTCTAAACTGTCTTTCCAACCAGAAAGCACTCAGGGTAGTTTCTAATAAAAAAAGGACAAAGGATACCATCTAGCTGGGATACTGTTTTGCTCAAGCAAGCCTCATTAAATGAATGGAATGGTGCATGAGCAAGGCAGACATCTTTGGTTGTTCCCATTCATTTGAATGGGATGTTTACAGGGCAGCTTCCCCCTGATTTTGCTCCAAATCCATTCAGGATCACACACACATACACAGCCTCAGAGAGGCTTTGCAGAGAAAAATAGCAAATCTATAGGCCCATAGAATGGTTTTGTTTATATAATATGGGCATATATTTATTCATGACTGGATTGACTTGAAAATATATTCAAAAATATATCCAAAATCTGGGATCCCCCTACTGAGATAAGTCCCAACTGTAGTAAGTAACTGCAAGGACCAGTCACACATCTCATGGGAAGTCCTCACGCATCTTCGTTGACCTGGCTCCAAAAATGATGAGCGCCTGCAATGTTGCAATGTACTCATTTTTACCATGTCAGCTGTATTGCTGTTCCTGCTCAATGGTGTTGCCAGCCATAGGTAAAGTACAGGATGCAAGAACCTCAGCATGTTGGCCGTGATCCAGAGGAAGTTGGTAGTTGCATCTAAGTTCTGTTGAATTCAACGGAATCCAAGTTAACTGTAATTAACATGCCCTATTGATTTCAACAGGACTTTTGAGCAAATTGCAACCCAGATATCTATGATACTGACTGAATTAAAATCCTAGATTCACTTGCATGGAGAGATGTTTTACTGAAAACAATAGAGTTTTTCATATGAGTATTTAGGACTGAGCATAACTATAGCTAAGATGACATTTTGCAACAATCAAACAAACATAATTGAAAATGGCAAAAAAAGAAAGCGAAGAACTTAGTTTCAGAGTTCTGGATTTTGAAAAGTTCCAGACTTTTAAGTATTTGAAATCTGGCCTTGCTTTCAAATAGAATTGGGTTGTAGGACTAACATCACAAGCCTAAATCCATTTGTTTGCAAGATGCCTATTCTCTTTGAGACATCATGGAGGACAGGTGAAGTGCCAGATGACCGGAGGAGGGCTAATGTTGTCCCTATCTTCAAAAAGCGTAAAAAGGAGGAACCTGGGAACTACAGACTGGTCAGTCTGACATCAAAGATTCGCGTCTTTCGATGGCCGTGATAGGCCACGTAAATACTTATGTAGCCTACCACAGCTAATGCAGGGATGCCATTTGTGTCCCTGCGGAGGCTGTGATAGGCTACGTAAATATTTACGTAGCCTATCACGGGCCGGTGTAGGGACGCAAATGACGTCCCCTACACAGGACGCCATTTGCGTCCACAGCAGCCCGGCAGTGGCTGGAGGCCCTGCTGCGGGTTGGCCTGGCCGCGGAGCAGAGCCAGCCGGGAAAGATTCCAGGGGGGAGGAACGGATCACCTCCCCCCCGTCGAGGATTCCAGGGGAGGAACGGATCGCCTCCCCACACCTGCGGAACCCGGCAGAGCCAGGTAAGTGGGGTTTCGTACACCCCTAGAAGCAAGCAAGCTCCCAGAGAGCAAGCAACCAGAGTGAGCGAACAGGGGGAGCAAACAGGAGTTGGCCAGGGGAGTTGCAGTGGTAGAAGAGACAAAGGAGACAAAGCAGACTAAGAGGTAAGTGGGCTGCAGGAAGCCCAGGGGGCTGCCCTTTATCTTTCTTAGTGGCTGTGAGCTCACCAGGTGCTTCTGAGAGCTCCAACTGAATTGGGTGTGTGTGGCCTGAATACTCCCAGCAGCTGAGTGGGCAAGAAGCTTCAGTCTGTTTCCCGCCTCCCAGCTGAGCAGAGCAAAGCAAGCTGCTCCAGCTGGTCCAGAGACTACAGAAGCAAGCAAGCTCCCAGAGAGCGAGCGACCAGAGCGAGCTGACAGGGGGAGCAAACAGGAGTTGGCCAGGGGAGTTCGGCAGGGGAGGTCAAGGGGGAGGCCCCTAACATTTTTTTTCTTTTTTAACTAACTTTTTTTCATTTGTTTGTCTTGTAACACACACTTCCACACCAGTGGGACTCTACTTTTAACCTCTACTGAGTAAAGGAGCAGGCACAGGCTAGTCTAGAACAATAACAAACCTAGACACAAAAAGGGAAAAGAGGCTATGGAAGGACAAGACTCTCCAGTGGTGGTGACCTGCAAGGTGTGTGCAATGTTTGTTTTCTTGCCTGGGAACAACATGGCCTACACCTGCAACAAGTGCAAGTTGATCACGCTGCTGGAGGAAAAAGTAAGTGGACTGGAGCGGCGACTGTTGACCCTCCAGGGAATAAGAGAATGCAAAGAGTTCTTGGACAGAATGGGGGAACTACAGCAGCAAAGGGAAGACCAGAAGCTTGAAGAGCAACAGCAAGGTGAGGCAGAAGTGGGAAATGCTGAGGTGAAGAAAAATGGAGTAGAGGATACTCCTTAGAAAAGCGTGACAGTTAGGAGAAGAAGAACTAGACGCCACTCTGCACCAGTGGAAGCAGTGGAGCTGTGGAACCGATTCCAGGTACTTGCGGATGAGCCTGGAGGACAGCCTACAGAGAAAGAATCACAGGGGAACCTACATGAGAGTAAGCAAGAGGCTGAAGGTCAGTCAAACAGAGGTGATGAAACCCAGGCCTACAACAACAAGAAGAGAAGAGTGGTAGTAGTGGGAGACTCCTTGCTGTGTGGGATCAAGACCCAAGTATGTCGCAAAGACCCATGGACTCTATGGGTATGTTGTCTCCCGGGAGGACGGATTAGAGACGTGACTGAAAGGTTGCCTGCACTCATAAAGCCCACTGACAAGTATCCCTTTCTTCTCATCCATGTGGGAACAAATGATACCGCCAAGTGGAGCTATGAAGAAATCACGTCAGACTTTGAAGCTTTGGGAAGGAAACTCAAGAACTTTGGGGCCAGATAGTTTTCTCATCCATCCTTCCAGTAGTTAGAAGAGGGATAGAAAGGGAACGAAAAATACTCTGGGTGAATGACTGGCTACGAAGGTGGTGCTGACGAGAGAGATTTGGATTCTGGGACCACAGGCTATACTTCCTGGAAGGTGGGCTGTTGGCAAGGGACGGGTTGCACCTCACAAAAGATGGGAAGAATGTGTTTGGCCACAGCATGAAGAATTTCATCAGGAGGGCTTTAAACTGAATCCTACGGGGAAGGGAGATGTAATGTTGGGGGTAACAATGGACATAGGCGCATGCACTGCAACGGAGAGAACAGCTCTGATAGCACCCAATAATAGTCTTCAGACACATGTAGGAAGAAAGCCAGACTATGAAGCGCATGGTCTTCAGTGTCTATATACTAATGCCCAGAGTATGGGAAACAAACAGAATGAACTTGAACTCTTAATACAAGAGAGAAATTATGACTTGACAGGTATAACTGAGATTCGGTGGGATGATTCTCATGACTGGAATACAGCAATTGAAGGATATAACTTGTTCAAAAAGAACAGGAGGAACAGAAAGGGAGGTGGGGTTGCACTGTATGTGAAAAATACATATCTCTGCACAGAAATACAGGAGGAGGAGCTTGATAGCCCCATCGAGAGCATCTGGATCAAAATTAATGGAGCAAAGAATAAAAGGAACCTGATGGTCAGAGTCTATTACCGGCCACCTAATCAAGGAGAAGACGAGGATGAAACTTTTGAAAAGCAAATAGCCAATGTTTTAAGGAAGCATGATGTAGTAGTAATGGAGGACTTCTATTTCCCCGATATTTGTTGGGAGACAAATTCTGCAAAACATGACCCCTCCAGGAAATTCCTGACTTGTGTGGCGGATAACTTCCTCCTACAGAAAGTAGAGGAAGGAACTAGAGGATTGGCTGTCCTTGACTTGATCCTAACCAACAAAGATGACTTAGTGGATAAAGTAGCAGTTACAGGAACTCTGGGGGAAAGCGCCCATGTTGTACTTGAGTTCTTGGTTCTAAGGGAAGCAAAAGTCAAGTGTAGTCAAACATGTACCCTGGATTTTAGGAAAGCTGATTTTAGTAAACTCGGAACTATGATCAGTAAGGTCCCATGGCAAGCAATGCTAATGAGAAAAGGAGTCCAAGATGGGTGGGAGCTTTTAAAAAAGGAAATTCTCAAGGCACAATTACAAACAATTCCAACAAGAAGAAAAGGTGGAAGACAACAGAAGAAGCCAATATGGCTTCACAAAAAGCTTAGGGATGACCTGAAAACAAAAAAGGACACATATAGGAAGTGGGAAGAAGGCCAAGTAACAAAGGAAGAGTACAGGCAGGTAGCACAGAATTGCAGGGATGGCGTCAGGAAGGCTAAAGCTGAGAATGAGCTGAGGTTAGCAAGGGATGCTAAAAGCAACAAAAAGGCTTTCTTCAGCTACATGCAGAGTAAAAGGCAGAGGAAAGAAATGGTTGTTCAATTATTAAATAAGGGTGGCAAAACGATAACAGATGACAAAGAAAAGGCAGAGGTGCTCAGTTCCTACTTTGGCTCAGTCTTCACCCAAAAGAGGGTCTATGACCCCCCAGCAAAGGCGAAGTACAGGCTGAAGGGGCAGGATTGCAGCTTGAGATCGATAGGCATATGATCAAGGAACACCTAATTACTTTGAATGAGTTCAAATCTCCAGGGCCAGATGAACTGCATCCTAGAGTCATAAAGGAACTGGCAGAAGAACTCTCAGAACTGCTGTCTATTCTCTTTGAGAAATCATGGAGGACGGGGGAAGTGCCAGATGACTGGAGGAGGGCTAATGTTGTCCCTATCTTCAAAAAGGGTAAAAAGGAGGAACCTGGGAACTACAGACTGGTCAGTCTGACATCAAGCCCTGGGGAAATTCTGGAGCAGATTCTAAAGCATCTGGAAGCACCTTGAAAACAATGCAGTGATTACTCGAAGCCAACATGGATTTGTCAAAAACAAGTCCTGCCAGACGAATCTGATCTCATGTTTTGATCAAGTAACCTCCCTTGTGGACCGTGGGAATGCTGTAGACATAATATACCTCGACTTCAGAAAAGCTTTCGACAAAGTGCCCCATGAGATCCTGATGAACAAACTAGCTCAAAGTGGGCTAGATGAAACAACGATCCGGTGGATCCACAGTTGGCTACAGAATCGGACTCAAAGAGTGCTTATCAATGGGACCTTCTCAAACTGAGGAGAGGTAACAAGTGGGGTACTGCAGGGCTCAGTCCTGGGCCCAGTGCTCTTCAACATTTTTATTCATGACTTGGAGGAGGAGGTGCAGGGAATGCTGATCAAATTTGCAGATGACACAAAATTGAGCGGGATAGCTAATACTTTGGAAGACAGAAACAAAATTCAAAGTGGTCTGGATAGACTGGAGCGCTGGGCAGAAAACAACAGAATGACATTTATTAGGGATAAATGCCAAGTTCTGCACCTAGGAAAAAGAAACCAAATGCACCGTTACAAGATGGGGGATACATGGCTCAACAACACTACACGCGAGAAGGATCCTGGAACTGTTGTCGATCACAAGCTGAATATGAGCCAACAATGTGATGTGGCTGCAAAAAAGGCAAATGCCCTTTTGGGCTGGATTAATAGAAGCGTAGCATCCAAATCCCGGGAAGTACTAGTTCCCCTCTACTCAGCACTGTTTAGGCCTCATCTGGAGTACTGTGTCCAGTTCTGGGCACCACACTTTAAGAAGGATGCAGACAAACTGGAGAGGGTTCAAAGGAGGGCAACAAAGATGATCAGGGGACTGGAAACAAAGTCCTCTGAAGAGAGACTGAAAGAACTGGACATGTTTAGCCTTGAGAAGAGAAGACTGAGGGGAGATAGGATAGCGCTCTTCAAGTACTTGAAAGGTTGTCACAGAGAAGAAGGCCAGGATCTCTTCTTGATCATCCCAGAGTGCAGGACACGGAATAATGGGCTCAAGTGACAGGAAGCCAGATTCCAGCTGAACATCAGGAAAAACTTCCTGACTGTAAGAGCAATATGACAATGGAACCAATTCCCTAGGGAGGTGGTGGGCTCTCCCGCACTGGAGGCCTTCAAGACGAGGCTGGACAGCCTTCTGCCAGGGATGCTCTGACTTGGATTCCTGCACTGAGCAGGGGGTTGGACTCGATGGCCTTCTAGACCCCTTCCAACCCTACTATGAGTGCTACCATATCTCCCCTCAGTCTTCTCTTCTCAAGGCTAAACATGCCCAGTTCTTTCAGTCTCTCTTCATAGGGCTTTGTTTCCAGTCCCCTGATCATCTTTGTTGCCCTCCTCTGAACTCCCTTCTTCCCACCCTGGTGTAGAGGAAGTGTGGTGGCTTAACCCTTGTTATTCATAGCTGGCAAATATATGGAGCCTAGTAAACAGGATTTAATTCGCACTACAGTTCAGCTCTAGAATGGGGACTAATAAAGACAAGAATGCCTCTGGGCATGTGTGGATTGCCCCATCCTTCCCCAAGGGCGACCTTGACAACAAGTTAAAATTCTACAGGCAAAATTTCTCGCATCGCTACATTTGGATACTAAGGGAAAGCTTCACCTGTTGAATTCCTGTCTCTTACACACCCCTTAAAAGAGACCAGTGGGGGGGGGGGAGTAGTGAGCTGAATCTAGGACGAAGGGACAAACAAGCCTTGGGGAGGAAATCTACACGTTTTGCCCCAGGCAGGCTGGAGCCCCGGTACCTCTTTAAAAATCTATTAACAGCAGCCTAATAGCGGCAAAGGGCGAGGTGGCAGGTCTGGCTGGAGTTCTCGCAGCTGAAGTCGTCCTGCTTAGCGGCTCTGGAAGCGGCGGCCACACCCGGAGCTCTGGCTGGCAGGCGACGGAGGACGCCTCGTGTGCCTCCGTTGCTATGGAACGCCGGTCAATAAAGCGTGTTTGGATTGTGGAGCGAAGCGCAAGGTCTGTTTGCATAGTGGTTAGAGGTTCAAAAGTCGGCATTGTCCCACTGGCTGCAGGGGGGGGGTGCAGGGAAGGAAGAGAACTCCGTAGCAGGAGGGGCTGCAGCCCCCGCAAACACCCCTTTTTCCTGACCTGCACCCGGAGATCAGGCGAGCATAACCCAGGCGCAAGAGGCCGGAGGCCCGCAGTCGGTATGATCTGGAGCAGGCCGGGTTAGGACGAGCGTAAAGCAGCCCTGTGCGAAAAGGCTCCTGGGACACAGAACTTGACCTGGGACTTTCCCGACTTGAGTGCCAACGTTCATTTCAGACCCTTCATCAGCAACAACATTGCTGGGTGCGGCGCAGCGGTGCCGCTGGGGGCCAAAGTCCAGGGCCCTGCAGCCATGGGCCCCCCCAAATGACGCCCCAGAGACCAGCAGGTGACGGGGGGGGGGCAGTGGCAAACACCTCAGCACCTAGGCTGGCAAGCTTCATGTTGTTCCTGTAATCGTGATGGCGCTATGATTTGAGCGCAACTGCACATGCTCAGAGTATTTTTTAAAAAATAAGTAAGGGTCAGCAAGTTGTTGCTGATGTTTTGCTCTAACATATCAGGGGTGCGTAAGCAGTTGTAAAGCATGGACATGGTGGGAGTGGTTGGAGAGAAGAGCATCTGTTAATGGTGTGCTTCATTCACAACTGAAGTAATACACATGGCCTTCTAAACGCCCCCGCCCGCCGGTTAAGTCCAGGGTCTAAAATTACGTAGCTGCACCGCCGGTGTGGCCTAAGGTTCCAGGAGGTCTTGTTTTTTGTGGCTTCTTTTCAGAGCCTCCAAGGGAAGGAGCAAGATCTCAGACAGGGGCCAAAGGGACAGGCAGGCCTTCGCTGTTAATTACACCTCTAAGTCCGTAGTTACCCCTTAGCTCCCAGACTCCACCTCCTAAGTCTCAGTCCAGTGGAGGCTGGTGGCTCCGATTTCCGTAGGGCTGCCCATCCAATAGGGGTTTTAGTCAGAACCAGCCAAAACTCTAAAGGAGCTTTCCAAAGTGCTGAACCCAATCCCCAAAATGGGTTCAGCACCTTGGATTTCTCCCTTGGAGTTCTGGCTGGTTCTGACTAACCCCCCACCACACCCACACCACCACCACCACTGTCTCAGTCTTGGGGCTTAAGAAGTTCTAGCAACCCCAATCAGTAACCTGGTTCAAGCTACAAGCGGTGCCGGCTCCAGGGTTTGGAGGACCATGGGCAAGACACTCTCAGTGAGCCCCTTCCCTCAGTAAGGCTACATACTGTCGTTGTCACCAGCTGCTATTTCTCCTCCTCCTCCCCATTGCTACCACTCGCTGGCTTGGCAGGCAGAGAGCCAGGGAGCAAGCCGGCCGTGGCATCTACTGCACCTCCAGCACACCGCCACCATCATCTGGGCTGGAGTGAGAGGTCCATGAACAAGCAGGCTGTGATGCTGAGAAGGAGGAGCAACTCCAGGCAGCTCTTATCAATGGGCCTCTGCTAGAGTGTGGGCCCTCAGCAAGTGCCTGACTATGCCTACCTTGGATACCAGCCCTGGCTATGAGGGGTTACTAATCAGAAAGCTGCAATCCAACACACACACTTGTCTGGGAATAAAACCAATTGAACTCAGACAAGCTTACTTCTTGACTAAACGTGCATAGGATTAGGCTGAAATCCACTGACTTGAAATTAAGTGGTTCCATGAAAGGGTCTATCCAAGGTGTGGAAGCTCCTTTAGAGTTCTGACTGGTTCTGACTGAAATCCAGAGCAGATTCAACGCCCCACTGACATCGGAGCCACCAGCCTCCCTTGTCCAGGGGTGAATGCCATTTTCACTGAGAGCCATGCAAGAAGGTGGATTCCAAATCTTTCCAAAAGTTGTTCATCGCACAAAGAGAGTGTGCAGCTGTTGCAGAGGATTGGAACTGCTTCCCAGAAGCCTCCTTTGGGTTGTTGCTGGGGACACAGGATTCTCCCTCGTAGGTAATGTCACTTCAGCGCTATTTTGAATGCTAACAGATTTGGGGTATATGGATGTGTTTTCTGTATCATCTCTAAGACATTTTCATTCCTGGCCTTTTTGTGTCACCTAGGAATGGACGTGCTTTGCTTGAAGCACACTATTTGGTCCCCCATCCACAGCTGTAGTACCAGAGCTATATACATTCCAGACCAAGCCAGCGGGGAGGTGTTCTCTTCTGCACACATGCCAAAGTAAGAGGGCTGCATGACTACCCTTAGAGCAGAAAAATGCCTCATTTCTGAATATTCCTGATGCTGCCAACTTCTTTTTTTTTAATGAGTCATTGCTTCTGCACCTTTAGCAGCTGGATGATCTGTAGACATAGGATTGTATCCAATGTTAGGCCTACTTAGAGTAGACCTATTGAAACAAATGGGACTTAAGTTAGACTAACTTTGGATACAATCCATAAGATGTTTGCCTCCATGCTTCAATATGCTGCTGATTTTAAAAAATACACAATTTTTAAAAGATCAATACAAGTTATAATATCCAAAGGATTGCAAAGTGTTAATCATATAGACAATGTATCAACAAATTAAAATCTTAGTAGACCTGTGCCCCATCCTATTTCTCACCCATCCACATTAACCCTTTCACCCACCCGCTTGTCCCCTTTTCACATTAAAATTACGCCTGCACAGGAATATGCAGTGGATATCAAAAAGAAACCAAAACCAGAAGTGTGCGAAACAGTGTTTGGGCAAAATGCAGGAGAAACTAGTTTTGGCTAATCCTCACCAAAACATTTGAGAAATTAGAGGCATATTGGTGAAAATGCAGATCTTGTACTGTTTTGTAAGAGATAGGGTGGTGTAGTGGCTAGAGTGTTGGACTGGGAGTCGGGAGATCCGGGTTCAAGTCCCCACTCAGCCACGGAAGCTCGCTGGGTGACTTTGGGCCAGTCACAGACTCTCAGCCCAACCCACCTCACAGGGTTGTTGTTGTGAGGATAAAATGGAGAGGAGGAGGATTGTGTATGCTGCCTTGGGCTCCTTAGGAGGAAAAAAAGTGGGATATAAATGCAATAATAAATAAATAAATAAATAAATAAATAAATAAACAAACAGACCACATTTCTCAGCTGCCCAGCTGTCGGCAACACTAAATCCACTGGCGATGTGATAAATTCACTAGAGAGAAGGAGGTGATTTTTGAAAGGGAATGTAGAAATGCCTTTAGTCGATGGGAAGTTACGAGCAGGCCTACAAGCCAGCTGCTGCTTTCATTTAGGGTTCAATGCTGTAATAGCCTATAGCCCGTCATTGGAAGGATACACTTGAGAGTCAGTGTGATCGGTGTAATGGTTAGAGTGCTGGAGTAGGACTGGGGAGATCAAAGTCCACATCTCTAGCAACCTGACGGTCTTCAGATGTATTAAACTACACAACACCCACCATGCTGGCTGGGGATGATGGGAATTGTAGTGCAACACATTTGGAGAGCAGCAGGTTTATTATGATGGATTGGTTTTAAGCTTGACATCCCAGAATCTCCAAGTGGTTTACATAAAAGCACATACAGTACACTATAAAAAGCAATATAAAAACAGTATAAAACAATAAATACCTTTAAAATATTACAATGAACCCCATAAAACAGAGTAGTGTCATGATCAGAGAAAGCTGGAGTCAGGGAAGGTGATGAACACATGGATTTTCAAGAGTTGTTTGAAGCTCACCATAGTTTCCTCCTCTCAAACCACATGTGGGAGAGTGTTCTAGAGGGTGGGTGCTGATCCCGAGGAGGCCCACTTACGTGCCATTACCTGACAACACACTGTTAGTTGTGGAACATCCAATAAGGCCTCCTTGGAATATCTCAGGGGTCGATTTGGTGTATATAGGGGAAGGAGGTCAGGAAGGTATCCTGACCCTGAGTTGTTGAGGGCTTTTAGAGCACCATCCTATGAATGTTTAGACAGAAAAAAGTCCTACAACTCCCAGCATTCCCAAGCACTGGGGAATGCTGGGAGTTGTAGGACTTTTTCTGTCTAAACATTCATAGGATGGTACCCTTAATGTCAACAACAAAACCTTGAATATGGCTCACTAGCTAATGGGCAGCCAGTGCAGTTTTTCAACACAGGCCAAGGCAGACTGCCCTACTCAGCCATTGCTGAATGACCTTGAGTGAGTCACTCTCTCTGTCTAACTAACCTCCTTTGCAGGATTGTTGTACAGGCAGAATGGGTGATGTGGAGAGAAATGTGTATGCCACTCATACGGGGGGAGTAAAAATGCAAGAATAAAGACATCTATAAAAATAGTTTTCTCCTGCAAGACACCCACCCATTACAATTTGCAGACACCTGTACTGGCCACCAAATTGTCTTCATATGCTCTGTGAATGGGTGGGAGGCCCTCCTCCGTTGTATCTGAAATGTGCACAATGGATCTATTGTGTGAGCATATCAAATCCTTGAAAAGTGGATTATGCAATCCTATGGCCACTAGTTAGTGGCTAGATGGCCATAGGATATGTGGTTTTCCAGGAACCAACCTCAGAGCTTATGCTCCGAGGTCAGTTCCTGGAGAACTGACCTTCTCCCTGTATCATGCTGCCTGCAAGGCAGCGTGGAATGGCCTCGTGCTCCGCGCTCAGAAAAGGAGTACAGAGCAGCTGAAATGGGGCGTTCCGGGGGGCATTCCGGGGTGGGGAAGCCAGAAATGCCAGTACGGCACATCCTTTGTGTCATCTGGCAGCCTCCTCTCCTGCTCTGCCTTCCCATGGCTAGACAGCCAAAATCAGCTGTCTAGCCGCAAATGAAGGGCAGGAGAAGCGTGGAGGGAACAATTCCCTCTCCACTTCTCCTGCCCTGCAATGGATAGGCGGTTGCATTGGAGTTCGGAGGCAGCTGCCTATCCCCATGCGATTGTGCCCTTAGGGTGCTATCCTATTCATGTTTAGACAGAAAAAAGGCCTACAACCCCCAGCATGTCCCAGCGAGCATGGCTGGCTGGGGCATGCTGGGAGTTATAGGCCTTTTTTCTGTCTAACCACGCATAAGATTGTGCCTTTAGGTGTGTTTGCTTTGGGAATTGAAATAAATAAAAGTGTTCATCTAAACATATTTATTCATATTCATCATAGTCCTGGTGTGGTGGTTGTGTGAAATACAGTCTAAACAAGCCTGTTGCATTCACCAATAACACTTTTACTACAAAAAATAAAAATGTATAGAACAGTAAGATTCACAGTCTATATCACAGGGGTGGGCAGATTTCAGACTTTTTATTAAAACCCTGAGATCCATCAAGCGGAGCCCGGGCAAAAGACACACACTTAGAACGAAAGAATTCTGAGCTCAGGAATTTTTTCTGAGTAAGAACACTGAATGGAAATCACAGTCCTTCCACACAAAAATCCACCCCTGGTTATCCCAAGCTCTCTTTATTTGGGCAGTATAACTTGGGTCTGAAGGGGAGTACTTTTGTTGCTGCTACAGTTAAACAATTTGGCATCCTTGCAGACCTCCTGCAAATCACCCAGAGATCTACCAGCAGATTCAGATTCTGCCCACCACCCTGCTCCAAAGGGCCTTGGATAGCTCCTTCAGAGTTCTGACTGAAACCTGGAGCGGATTTACTGGCCCACTGACTTGGGAGTCACCAGCCTCCACTGGCCATACCATTCTTGGAAGGAGTCAGTCTCTGTGTGTGTCCAGCATAAGGCTCCGCCTCCTGCCCTTTAATCTATCCCTGGGTGGTTATCCATTACAGATAATTCCTAATCCTATCTGCAGTGGAAGTGACCCTCCATTCAATTCTGCTTAATTAACAGAAGTGACTTCCCCTTCTTTAGAAATGCACTTCTTGCTCCAGCTGGCCGTTTACAATCTATTGACCCCTAGTGCTGGATACCATTAGTGTCACAGCATATATATATATATATATATATATATATTCAGTCATCTGGCACAATTAGCACACTCTACCAGCAGCTCCTTGGCCCAAATGCAAAAGGCAGGCTAAGTAACAAGCTGGCACCCAATTACATACTTGACGGAGGGAGGGAGGAGGGAGCGACATCAGAGGGGAAAGGTCAGGCAATCAGAGGGAAAACATGGGGGCAACGAATAGGTTAGCCTGCAAAACCCAAGGGCCTTGTTTGCTAGGCCCTTTAGTCATCTTCCAGGTGCTCTTTGATGTCGGGGCCCATTGTTAGCTCTTCTGGTCCTTGCCTTTGGGCTGGGCCTTCTTCCATTTGCAGTGGCTGTCCTGACTTCAAAGAGACTCTGGCCCAAGCTTTTCTGTACTTTGGGCTTGAGTTGAAGGTTAGAAAAGAATGGCTCAGGATAGCTGGGTTTTCCTTTAAGAAGGAAGGCGGGACATCCCAGTGTTTTGGACCCTCGGAAGGGGGCTCAGATGCACTCATGTGGCAATCAGTCCTCCCCCCTCCTCAGTCCATATGTCCATGGGCTTTCAGCTTATAAAACACTGCTTCCTAACCCATCTGCAGGGCAATTGGGACAATGGCAGGACCAACGTGGGCTATACTGGCTGGTGGCTGCACAGTTAGTGATGTAGTGGAACAAGGACTCACAGGGTTGCAGCATCAGTTCTTAAAAAGAAAAGGGATGTTTATGTTATATGCCACCCACCACCGGACTTCCCTGTTCCCTCTGCACTTGGCTGCAATCCTCGCAGTTGTTGGGGACAGGGGGAAATGCATTTTCCCAACAACAATATATTGTTCCCTGTTGTAATGCAGTATTTTGGGCTGCCTTTGTAACCCACTGGTACATTTTTCTTTAAGAATCTTGAGGGAATATTCTGCACATGCTCAGTAAAGGAGTGAGTTAGGGAGTGGCCACTATTTGGGGCAGTTACCAAAACTGCAGTGTGGAAGAGGCTTGTTTTTTCTTCCCTGTAAGACCTTGAACTGTTGGGACAGGTTAGTAGGGAGGGTTCCTTTTGAATTCTTTTTAAAGCATTATGATTTTTTTTACAAATAGTATGAGTTCCTTGTTTGTTTATGTTGTTTTATATCGTATAAAGGGCTGTTTACATTGTTCCTGTGTTGAGGGATCCTGATCCACCTTGAGAAGATTGCTGCAGAGCTGGAGTGAACTGAGTAAAGACTGTTTTCCTTCTTTGGCCAGCAGAGAAAAAATCAAACTTCAGAGAGAAGTTTTATTTATATTTTTGTTGTGGACCAAACTGAAAAAAAAGACAGAACTTTGGGAGGTCTGTGCTCTGTTTTATTGTTTAGGTGATATGTGGTTATGCATGTAAAATTATTACATGTGCATTATTGTTTTTAATTAAGATATTAAAATATATGTTAATTGTTCCTGTACAAAGCCTTTGCTGTGAGTCCCTTTAGAGACCCTGAAGAAGTGTTACACCTTGGTCTTGAGTGGGCAATTAAGAACTGTTCACTTTACTAGAGACTTTCTCCTGGTTGGAGTCCTTCAACCCCCACCCTAGACCTACTCATGGATTCTTATGTTCTTATGAGTTAGCTCCCCATTCTTTCACATGACACTGGGCATGCAGGCCGAATTCTAACCATGCTTATTCAGAAGTGAGTCCCATTTATTTCAGTGACATGTTTACTCTCAAGTAATTATGCTTCAGATTCCAACCTTAGGCTTAGAACTAGTGCCGTCTAGTGGCGTGTGAGTAATAAATGCTGGGAGCTGAGGATGCCTCAATCATCAGCTCCTGATTGTGCAAAAATTAAGCAAGTTACAGCGTGTTTTCTGTCTCGGTGCTCCCTTTTATATATGCACCATAGTTTATCACACAGTTCTTGTGAGTGTTCAAACTAGTGCTGTGCTGAAAATGTTTTCC
The DNA here is from genome assembly GCF_057233095.1 of Heloderma suspectum. Classification (NCBI taxonomy): domain Eukaryota; kingdom Metazoa; phylum Chordata; class Lepidosauria; order Squamata; family Helodermatidae; genus Heloderma; species Heloderma suspectum. Next base: position 36,665,246 of record NC_139460.1, on the reverse strand, counting down.
ACATTTTTTTAGCCCTTCCCATTCAATTTGATAGAAAAGAAATTTTAAAAAGAAATTCAAAGAAAGGAATTTTGGAGAAATTCTTATGGGTTGGGTTCGGGCTTCTTGTGCTTACCTTACTTATGAAGTGGTTGAGGAGTGTGTTTGAGTGTCCTCCCTTTCATTGTACAAACATTTTTCTGGCAGTCTGTAGCCTCCTCCTTCATTTCCTGCAGGTTGATTAAAGCCCAGGGGAAGACATGTTGAGTAATTTCTCCCATAGGGTTTTTTCAGATCAGGAAGCAAACACAGCACCCTTGGCCACCTCACTGTGATTTGGGAAGCTCAAAAACACCAGCAAAATAAATTAAAAATAAATTATAAAATGCCCTCTTAGAAGACATTTTTCTCAGAAAAAGGCTTTTTTATTTTCTTACACCCACCCTAGAAATAAAATGTCATGTTGAGGAATTTTCTCCACATTTTCTTCACCATTTTTAATGGTACCTGACTTGCCCCTCCTCCTTGCCCCTGAACAATGGTAGGTACGGGGCATCGTGGAGGATGCAAAACAGGGGCCAGGCTGCCTACTCTGTTGCTGCTGTTGCCACTTGCAGTGGCAGCGTAACCCCCCCCCTCCAAAAAAAAAAAAACCCCTTAGGAAAAAAGAAAGAAGCTGTGCCACAACCCCTGTCACTGGTGAGCTCTACCTGTGAGAAACTGTTGGCGAATTTATCTTCCCTTTGGAGAAATTAGGTGAAATTGCCCCCCAATTTCTCTGCCCACAAAGAGTGGAGAATTTAGAGAGGCCGTTTGTGCACAGCTCTAGTTCAGACACATTTGCAGGTAGTTTGATTCTGTAATGAACTAGGGAATCTGGGTGTAACAAAAATATGTACCTTGTTATTATATCACTACCTTTACTATTTACTGAGCAAGTACTTTTCATTCGTAGAGTACTTTACCATCTTTATTACTCTCACAACAGCCCTGTGAGGTAGACTACAGCTCCCCCCCCCCATTTTAAAGATAGAGGTGCTATTCGCACGTAAGACTAAACCACCATGGGTTAATTTCTGTGTGGGGCTTAGCAGAGTGCGCTGGCCACCATTTTGAATGTGCAAGCAGCGGCAGCTCCCTCATAGCTTGCTGTATCGTGCGAACTGGGTGTCATGGGTTGTTTGAGGGGGTGGACAGCCCTCAAATAACCCATAGCTTATTTTAGGGTCATTTGAGGGTTGTCTGCCACCTCAAGCAACCCACAACATTGGGTTGGCAGGACATGGCAAAATAAAGCCAGCAGTGGCGCTCGTGGGCACCCTGTAAAAAGGGGCACCTGGCACAATACGACAGCCCTGGCTAAATTAAGCCACGGTGAACTGTTGCGTCATGTGGACTGCACCAGAGAATCAAGGGTGTTAAAGAGCAGAACCCAAAGAAACCCTCAGCTAGCCCTGAAACCTGCACTGTTAGCTTCCCATTAAGACTAGGATTCTTATGATGGGTGTTACTAAAACCTCCTACAGGACTGATCCAGTTTTTTTTAAGTCTATGGAAAGTTTAGTTTACCTACCTTGAAACTGCACATTGCACTTTAACTCTCCTAAAGACTCTTGTTAATTATATAGGGCTTTGTAGCTTGGAATGACGCAACAGAAAATATCAAAATATACAGACACCTGGAGCAATTACATTTCTTCTGATGTCCAAACCATAACTAAACATGGGCATAGACATTATTATTAAAAAAAAGAATGAGCTCAGCACACTTTGTCATTTCCATAAATGTATTATCAGAAGTGCAGATTATACCTGCAGATTATCTGTGGCAAAGGAAGTGTGATAATTTCCCTAATTAAGGACACAATCCTATGCATGTTTAGACAGAATAAAATCTGACAACTCCCAGCATTCCCCAGTCTGCATGGCTGGCTGGGGAATGCTGGGAGTTGTAGGACGTTTTTCTGTCTAAACATGCATAGGATTGCACCCTAAATTGTGCCAATGATGTCATTATAATTATATATATTTTAAAAATGTATATATGCTGCTGAAGATTAATTGATTCACTCTCTCTCTCTTCTAGGGTTACCAAAGTATGTACAAATAACAAAGAATCAATTGGCACCTTAAAAACTAATAAATTTATTCTGGCATAAGCTTTCATGGAATATAGCTCACTTCATCAGATACATGGAGTGTCCGGTTTATGTACTGTACACATGTATTAATTGGCTTACTCAGTGCCAGGTTGTTTGTGTTGTCAGCAACAAACTGCACTGTGAATGGCCACTATTAATAATGTGATTTTCTCTCCTTTGTTTAATTTCCTGCTGACATCACTGTTTACAATCCCCCCCCCCCTGCCCCATGCCCGGAAACACACACCACTACCACCATATGTACAATATATAAACTTGAAACTCTCCATAATACTCCATGCATCTGATGAAGGCTTAACACCAGAACAAATTTTTGAGGTTCCAGTAGATTCTTTGTTGTTTTACTGCCCTAGACTAACACAGCTACACCCTCTGAAAATGGTTACAAAGTAAGTACAGTACTTCTCCACCAGCTAGAAGGCAGAAATTTGATCACGCCGTAGATTTGTATAACGGTGTTATTTGATTGGCAGTTTTATTTTTGATTCCTTTCCTAATTATTCCCAGCATCAAACTTGCCTTCTTCACCATGGCTGCAAGCTGGGTTGAGATTTTCACCAAGCTGTCCACCACAACCCCAAGATCCCTTTTGTGGTTAATCACTGCCAGCGCAGACCCCATCAGCATATATGTGAAGTTAGGGCTCTTTGTGCCAGTCTGCATCACTTTCCAGTAGGCCAACAAGTGCAGTTCCAACAAGAACTGGAATTCTTGAAAGATAGACAAGCTGGATGTTGGCATGATTCAGCCTGCAGTGCCCTTCTTAAGTTCTTACTAAGCAAGAATGCATATTATGCCTGAACTCTTGCTTGATGCAACAGCAAGATTCCACAAAAAACAAAGCAGACCATACAAAACTGGAGTCAATCCACAGCAAAATAGTCTGGATGCCATGTAAGCCTTGTTTCTCAAGCTGTTGTCTTTATGAGAAACTGTTCTTCAAATACGGACAAAAGACCGGTAGATGGCAGTGTTGGCTCTTACTTGGGAACTGGGCAAAAATTGCTGCTTCTAAGTGTGTTGGAAAATTTCAGATTCATTTTTTCTCCTACCTCCCCTCTCTGTTAATTCCCAAAGATGCAATCCCATATCCTGTTTCATGGGAGTAAGCTACTTTCAGTCAGGGTGCCTTACTTTTGAGTAAGACACCTATAGGATTGTGCTGTAAATTGCCAGATTTGACAGCCGACAGGTCGGAACTCTGGACTATTAAAGTGAGATTTGTAGCAACAAACTGTTGTAGGGGCAGGGTGTTGCTAGCTCCTAAAAAGATTCAGAGGCTAGGCCCATGGGCACAAATGTGCATACAATCTGCAAATGCTAATTTATATCACTATATGCAAATTTAGAAAGAATTACTAGGATTTGTCTGAATTTCACAGGAGTCAAAGTCAGCCATTTACTTTCTTATCCAGATAATCTCAAATAAAAGACATTCTAATTTACACCCAGCCCTAGATTATCCCCAAACAATGGAAAAGCCTCCCCCGTACCCCTCTGCTAAATTGCCATGCAAGGAGAGTCATGGGGGGGGGGAGTGTTGCTGCATGTGGGGAGAGTTAACCCTTTCCTTCCCTGCTGTAATCCCCCTTGACAATTGTCCCTACACTGGGATTAAACTGGGGGATGGGGAAAACCATCTATCTGCACCAATGGACATTCAGGGCTCTGTGGACTAGATCCAGGGTCCTAGGAAACAGATTCGGGGATGGGTTCCATGGGACCAGGCCTAGCAATGTCCCTCTAAAACTTAAGAATCTATAAACAGAACCAATGGAAGGATTTGACCCCACCCCACCACTATCCTCTCTTTGGAACAGATGGTTGGGCTGAGGGCACCAGCAGCCTTGTGAACGCAGCCTTCTGGAGTAGAGCTGAAATGTGATAATAATGCCTGGCATGTTGGGTTTGTCTCCTCTCTTGCTATGGATCTGCCATCTTCCCACAAGCCTTTGAAAAATGGTGCCCAATTGGGGCAGGCTAAGGTGGGGGCAGTTGGCAGCCAGCTGAGCTACTGATATTCTCATGAGGGGAACATTGTAGGTGTAGCAAAGCATGGGAATGGGAGAACAAACTCATTTTTGAGCCAGTGTGGTGTAGTGGTTGGAGTGTTGGACTGGGACTCAGGAGCTCTGGGTTCTGTCCTCACTGGGCCATGAAGCCCAGTCACTGAGTGACTTTGGGCTGAGTGACTCAGGGTAACCTTTTAGAGACCTAGTTCTAGGTTATTATGTCTGTTTTATCGATTCCTGTGTTGTTTATTGTTTTGCATTATATTGTTTTTTTTAATATTTGTATTGCATTTTATATTTTTAACTGTGTTTTAAAATGGCATTTTAGTTTTTTAACTGGTTGTAATCAGCCCAGAAAACATTAGTTATTGGGCAGATTAGAAATGTACTAGATAACAGGGTTGTTGTGAAGATAAAAAGGAGAGGAGGATCATATAAGCTGCCTTGGGCTTCTTGGAAGAGGAAAAGGGAGAAATATAAAGGGAATAAATAATTCCCTAACAGATGAACTCATAACATTACTACTGTGAAGGGTGATGCACACCAGTGGAGGCTGGTAGCTCCGATGTCAGTGGGGTGGTGAATCTGCTCCGGGTTTCAGTCAGAACTCTAAAGGTGCTTGGATAGCCCCTTTAAAGTTCTGGGTGAAACCTGGAGTGGATTCACCACCCCACTGACATTGGAACTACCAACCTCCACTGATTCATACATGTAGAACCCTGGATAGCACCCCTCTGTGTTTCATCATTTGGCAATTTGCAGCTGAACATGTGAATTAAAATGAACCAAATGGTCAATTGATAACTAGATATTGACAGTTATCATAAAAGGTTTCAGAAACCTTTCTGTGTTGCTTTAAAAGGAGGTTGCAAAATGCACTGATTTCTAAGGGGGAAGAAAAGTCTCCAAAGACCTGTCTATAGTATGCCTTCTATGGGCTATTGTATACCAATATTTTTAAACAGTATTCAAAACTTCAGCGCAAATTCTCATCCCACTGAAAACAGTCAAAAGCCAAATTGGTTTCACTGATTATTTATTGCTCCCTGGCATACAGGATGAGAAAAGTTCTTCTGTAAATTTGTTGTGTGTCCCTTAAAGCAAGGGTGGGCAAGTTGTGGCTGTCCAGATGTTTTTTGCCTTCAAACCCCAGCAGCCCTAGCTAGCACAGACCATGATGAAGGACGATCATGTAGGTCAAAACATCTGGAAGGCCACAAGTTGCCCACCCCATCCAATGGAGGCTGGTGGCTCCGATTTCGGTGGAGCTGTGAATCCATTCCGGGTTTCAGTCAGAACCAGGACCTAAAGGAGCTGTCCAAGGTGCTGAACCTATTTTGTGGCTAGGTTTAGCACCTTGGATAGCTCCTGTAGAGTTCTGGCTGGTTCTGACTGAAACCTGGAATAGATTTAAAGCCCCACCTAAATTGGAGCCACCTACCTCCACTGCCCCTGCCTTCAAGAGACAGTTAAAGGGATGGGGGAGTTGCTAACCCAAAGCTGCAGCTAGTGAACCTGTGTGCAATTAAGAGGGGTCATCTTTTTTTTTTTGGTTAGGCCTTGTGCACCTTTAACATGCAGAAGCTAATAGGTAAGGCCATTTCTCGCAGGGAGATGTAGCATGGATAAAGTCTCATGCGTTGAATTTCTGCCTGTCCTCAACTGTCACAGGCAAAGGAGCCATACTAGGTGAAAAGGTGGTAACCCTAAAGTGTATGGATGATTTTTTTTTAAGTTGCCATTTTGTAGTTGTTGCTGGATAGAAAGAGTCTTGAGTAGGTCAAAAACCTAATGACACGAATGAGGTATATTAAATGATAAAAGCAAAAGTATGGCAGTGGCTTAGGAGATAAGCAGGGGAGTCACTGAAAATTCTATTGCACATGGAACGGTGAGACCAGAGATCCTGATGTGACATCACAAAATGATGCCAAACATGCCAGCTGCTCAGAGAATGTGCAGCAACAGAATGTTAGCGGTCCAGATTCTATGAGGGAAGGGACTATGATTCTATTGTACATTTCTCTGGGATTATTACTTGACAGATAAACCTTACGGATAGGAGAACTGGGGAGGGGACAGGCTGAGGACTGGAAACTGAAGGAGAAAAGAGCCAGGAAGGTAAGGAAAGTAGGATCAAGGAATACAGAGAGACAGGGTAGCTGAAAGCAGGTAATGAGAAACAGGAACTGGAGGAAAAATTAGGTGGATGGAAAGGAAGTCTAGGGACAAGCAGGATGCAGGGAAGCAAACTGAAGAAAGGAAGGACACATGAGAGAGGGTGCTGTGAAAAAGTGCACCTCCTCTGGAACACCCTCCCCTGTGTGGTTCAGAAGGCTTAGGCAGAAAATGTGGTGTGTTTTAAACCCACCTGAAGAGGGTCAGTTGCAAACCCTCTGGCTTGCAACTGACCATCAAGGTTGCTGCTCCATTTTACTGGGGTGCTATTTCTTTTATTTACTCAGTTTTGTTATTGTAGTGGTCAGTTTCCTAATAGTGTGTGTTAGACAGTACTATAAAAATATTTTTAGATGTAAACGACTTAGAGATTTTATTACATTAGTGGTCCACAAGTATTATTATGGAATCGAAGTGAAATAAATGAAATGATAAATGAATAAGTAAATCACAGGGGCCAAGAGGCCATGAGATTAGGTGGGGGTCAAATTTCAAATGGGGCTTTGAGCTAAACCAGCCAATTACAGAGGAACCCAGGAAGCTGCCTTATACCCAGTCAGAGCCTTGGGCCTTGACTGGCAGCACCTCTCCAAGGTTTCAGGCAGGAGCTTTTCCAGCTTTACCTGGAGATGCTAGGACTGAACCCAGCGCCTTCTGCATGCAAAGCGCGCGCGCGCTCTACCACGAAATCAAATCGCTAGTTAAGATCTCACCCGCTTCCAGCTCTTGAATTATGTACACAGGACAGCTGGAGAAGCAGGAAGGGGGGCGAACTGGCAAGGAGTTTTGAAGGTGATGCGAGGGACTCATGATCCATTATTTGGTGCAAAGCCAAGAACTTGCACTGTGAACAGAGCAGTCATTTGGGAAGAATGGGCGAGGAAAATCCCCAACTTTTACGCCTTCCCTTGTATCGGGCCTTCCTAGAGACCATGTGGCCTCAGATCCTTAGGCTTGCAGTGCAACCCTCCGCGTGTTTCCTCGTAAGTAAATCTGGCTGTGCTCACGCGGGTTTACTTACTCCCCAGTAAGTGCGTTTAGAGTTGCAGCCTTAACCGCTTTATGGATCGGCAGGACAGAAGGAAGGGCGCCCAGGAAGGAGGTGGTATATCCCCGAACATGTACGCCGAATTAACTGCGGCGTCCTCCCACTAAACTGGACACGGACAATTCGTTACCCGTTTTTGTCAGGGCTGTAAAACTAGATCCCAGTCCAATAAAGTCCCTTTGTATTCCGGACAAGGATTCCCGTGGGACTAACTAACGCATCGCTCTCGGCCAGATAAGAAAGGAATGAGCGCGAGTTATCCATTCATTCAAGCAAGGCAGAGGGGGAAAGTGATACGTCACGAACTTGTAACAAGATACACGCAACCAATAAATGGATGAATCTCTCGCCCGGTTGGACCGAAGGTCACTTCGGCTCCGAGGGCCCTTTTCCCGGTGGCCCCTATTCTAGGTCAAGGGACTTTCTGCCCAGGCAGGCGTGTCTGCTACATTCTCAGTAGAAACTTCCACCCTCAGATGAAGGGATGTCTAGCTGGAAAAGCCTTCCCCAGGAACACGCTTACCTGGTCGTAAATCCCATTGAACTCAATGGGACTTACTTCTGAGTAGGTATGTGAAGGATTTCACTGTGTGAATATCATGCCTGCTGAACTTCGTTCCTCTTTTGCAGCTTCATCCGATGCAGGTTTACTCAGCACTAAGCCCCATTAGGTTAAATGGGGATTAGTCCTGTGGACATAATGGGTAAAATCCCACGTAAATTCTACTTAGAGTAAATCCATTGAAATGAATCGGACAAGTTAGTCATGACTAACGTCAGTCTCATTCAGTCTTCAGTAGGACTTACACTGGATTTCACCCAATCGGCCATGTCTCCTTGTAAGTAAATTCAATGGGATTTACTCCCCATCTAAATGTGAATATAGGATTAAAGCTTTTCACTGCAAACCTAAACACATTTATTTATTTATTTATTGCATTTATATCCCGCCTTTTTTCCTCTTGCAAGGAACCCAAGGCAGCTTACATTATCCTCCTCCTCTCCATTTTATCCTCACAACAACCACCCTGTGAGGTAGGCTGGGCTGAGAGTCTGTGACTGGCCCAAAGTCACCCAGTGAGCTTCCATGGCTGAGTGGGGACTAGAACTCGGATCTCCCGGCTCCCAGTCCAGCACTCTAGCCACTACACCACACTTACAGACTAATCGCATGCATGTCTACTCAAAAGTACAGCCTACTGCGTTCAATGAGACTTACTTCCAGGTGACTGTATATTATTGCAGCCTTAGTAGGGGGTATGATCCATTGGGCTGGATTCAGCCTTAGCCATATGGAAGGTATCAGGTTGGGGAGGATTGCTACCTTCATTTCCTCACCTCCAGCTTTTCCTCTCCGTCTTGTCGAGCCAACTCATCCGTCACATTGACAAACATGGCAAGAGATCCAGTTGATCAGATGCAACACAGCGTTCCATAGTGCTGGTGGAGGTGACCTCCAGAACTGCACGATTTCCCACTTTTTCCAACACTCCATTGCAAACAAGCAAACAAAACTATGCCTTGGTTAGTCATGAGGAACTTACACCCCATTGATTTCAACTGGGTCTATGCGAAGTATGACTAAATCTGGATCCCACCCCCAAAGTTTATCGATTGGGATAGGGTGGGTACAGTTCACCAGGAAGCTGTCCTAGCCGCAGCCCATTAAGAGTGCAATCCTATGCATGTGTAGACATGCTGGCTGGGCCATGCTGGGAGCTGTAGGACTGTCTTCTGTCTAAACATGCATAGGATTGTGCCCTAAAATGACTGGGAGTGCTTGTGCAATCCCCATTCAAGCTTCTCCTGTTTGTGTAAAAAGGAGCTGTAGTGGGACATTCCGGAAGATCATTGTGAGCCGGAGGGTGACAGTGGTGTGTGATAGAGGCTTCCCTCACACTCAGATCTCCCTGCCTGCATCTCCCCTTCTGTTAATCCTCTGTGCCTGAGCTTTCTCCTAGCTCTCAGGAGAGAATTTAGGGAGGACCTGCCAGAGGAGATAGCCAGGGGTATGGGATAAGCTAATTAGACATACCAGCTGTATTTGACCTTGAAGCAAAGGGTCCACTCAGTAGTCTGCCAAATCTGTGCGAATGTAACGGAAGCGCAGGAGTAGCTGTGAGCCAGACTTGGCAAAGTGCGTTTAAGCCTATGATAGAGATACAACATAAAAAGCCCATGGAATCCCCCAATGAAGAGCCTCTCCGTGGATATGTGCCATGACTTCCAGGCCCTGGAGCGGGGCTGCTACTGTAATGAGGTTCCCAGCAACTGAAGGGATGTAAGGTTTCTGTACTTGCCTTTTCCTTTCTATGTTTCTTTTGCTGTTACTATCTTATCTCTCTCAATAAAATCTGGGAAAGGCACAAACCTGGTGTGTTTATTGCCTTTATTGCCTTGTCCAAAGCCTAAAGGAGGTCAGCCCCAGGTGGAACAGAAGCACTACTAGTTAAAATGCGATGCTTGGTCTGAATTCAGTTTCTGTGGGTTGCCCTATCACTGCTTCAAAATGAGCAGTCTTCTCCCCTTTAATGTATTTCCCTGTTAATATATTCCTTCAAATATACAGACTATGTTTCTAATAAATATATCAGAGCCACCACTGCATAATGTAAGCATATTTGGCTCCACCTAAGTCAAGTACCATTAGGCTGCACTTCTGTGCACACTTTTGGAGAAGCAAGCCCCATTGAACACAATGGGATTTACTTCTGAGTAGGCACAGATAGGATTGCACTGTAAAGTCACTTTGTTTCCAATGGGGTAACTAGGCACTTGTGTAAATGTAATGTATTAACTGAACGCAATTATGAGACTAGGGCTGCATCCTGTGAATAAATACCATTGAACATAATGGGATTTACTGACTTGAACATAATGGGATTTACTGACTTGAACATAATGGGATTTACTGACTTGAGCATATATAAGATCACACTGCTAAAAAAGTGCTTAACTTTAGCTGGATCATGCTTGACATATTCTCTATTGAAAAAGTATAATTGAAAATTTACTTATGGGGCAAGGTTACAACATCTGGGATTGTTTAGCTTCGAAAAAAAGTGAGTAAGGGCACAATACTATGCTTGTTTAGACAGAGAAAAGGCCTACAACTCCCAGCATGCCCCAGCCAGTCATGCTCACTGGGGCATGCTGGGAGTTGTAGGCCTTTTCTCTGTCTAAACAAGCATAGGATTGCACCCTAAGGGGTACATAACATATTTCATATTACTAGAATGTAGGGTCATCCTAGAAGGCTAACTGGTGGGAGATTCAGGACAGACAGAAATACTTCTTCACATAGTGCATAGTTACTATGGAATTCAGTTCCACAAGATGTAGTGATGGCCACCAATTTTGTTGGCTTTAAAAAGGAGTTAGACAAATTCATGGAGAATACGGCTACTGAGAGCTAGCCCTGATGGCTATCCAGTATCAGAGGCAGTATGCCTATGTACATCACCTGGTGGGGAACATGGGTGGGAGGGTGCTGTTGCATTCATGTCCTGCTTGTGGGTTCTGGGTTGACAGCTGGTTGGCTACCATGTGAACAGAATGCTGGACTAGATGGACCCTTATGATATTCTTACAATATTACTTAGCAGTGAACACATCAGGCCAAAGCAAAGCACATTCTGTAACAGGGTTTTATCCATGTCCACTCAGCAGTAAGTCCTACTTTCGATGGGCAAGTGGGTGCAGGTTGCTGTCAAAGGCTTCAATCCTTCCTTCGGAGTAAGGCTCACTGAACTCAGTGGGTCTTACTTTGAGATAAAAACATGCACAGGAGTGCACTGTAAAGTTGATTCCTTTGGAATAAGGCCAGGGCTGGCTCGTTTTCCCAAGTAAGCATGCAGAGGATTGGGCTGTAACAGTGCAATCCTATGCATGTCTACTCAGAAGTAAGACCCATTGAGTTTAATAGGGCTTACTCCCAGGTAACTGTTTATAGGACTGCAGCCTGAGGTTGCAATTCTAGGCACACTTATTCAAAGGACCCTCCAGTGAACATTGAGACGGGTCCTAGTAGACACGCATAGATTTGTGATCCTGAACATAGGTACGTGCCTGGAAGTAAACCCAGCTGGAGTTCCTTTCCATTAGTCATGTTTGGGATCCTCTGCTCGTGGCCTGGGCTCTCCCACTGAAATCTAGACCCTCCTGGTTCAATAGACAAAGCAGACGCTTCCAACGAGCTTCGACCTGGCGCAAAACAAAGCTCCGGATCTCTGCCCCCACCTGCGCAAAACGCATCACAGAAAAGGCGTGGGGGCATCCAAGCAGTGGAGGCTGGTGGCTTCCATGGCGGTGGGGCAGTAAATCCACTCCGGGTTTCAGTCCCCATTTTGGGGATAGGGTCCAGCACCTTGGGTAGCTCCTTAGAGTTCTGACTGAAACCTGGAGTGAATTCACCACCCTACTGACATCGGAGCCACCAGCCTCCACTGCATCGGAGTCGTTTCCCCCAGTCCAGTCTTCCCCATCCAAAAGCTCTAATTCCTTTGGGCTGCAGTCCTCAGGACGGACTTGCAATCCCACAATAGACAGCGTTGCCAGACCTGAAGAGTCCCCATGCAATGGCACAGCAAAGCCATTTTAGACCAGTGAGCTGGGAAACCTCTTTCAGCCGAGTTCAATTCTGGAGAAGCGGTGGGGTGGGATTAAAATGGTGGACGGGGCCAAAGGCAAATGGGGTGGGGCCAAAAATAGCAAAATTGCCAGCAAATTTTAGCTTTAAGCTCTTGCGGCCAAGTAACCAAGCCTTAGGAGAGGCATCTCAGCCCTTTAGAATAGGGAAAAAACTGCACAAAAGCCAGGAAACCACTGACCCATCAGGGGGTGGGGGAAAGGGGTGACCAGATGGGGAACCCCACAGGGCCAGATCTGGACCCCAGGATGGCTGGATTTAACCCCCAGGCTGGAGGTTCCCCACCCATTTTAAACCCTTTATTAAATGGTCTTATGTGCCTCCTTCAGAGGGCCATTTGTCTTCAGTTGTGACGCACACAATGAACATTTCTTTTCTCCCTGCCTGTCCCACCCCCCTATACCCATCCCATGCTTTACAACTGTTTCCACATACCTGATCTGTTAGAGAGGGGGAAGCAAAAACAAAACAGATTTTTTTTTTAAAAAAAACAACTCTTCGCCAAGTTTTTTTTAAAAAAAGAAATTCTCTGAGCATGCATCATTTCACACTTTAAACTTACTGAAATCATAGCACCATCATTGCTACTGGAATAATATGGGATTTATTTCTGCTCCCCTGATGCTAAACATATTCACATGGGCATAAGCACCTTTTTGCTGTAGAAAAGAGAAATGCATTTTAAAAGTAAAAACAATAAAATGAGCATCTGGAGCCATGTAGATGCCTGGCCAGCCCCCCCCCCCCAATTGTTTGTAAAAATAAGAAGAAAAGTATGCTGCAGTGAGCAGCTTCAGCCCCAGTAGGTTGGATCTGCCTGTATCAGCCCAAGTGCTGGCAATAGGCTGCCGCTCTCTGGGTGGTCATTTGGCAGCCCACCTGGGCTGCAGGGCCCTGGATTTTGGCCCCCAGCTGCGCTACGGGGGAGCGGGGAAGACTGCAGAGTTGCAGGTCTTTCTTCTGTCTAAACATGCATAGGATTGTGCCCTTAGGTGGGATATGTCTTGCTCACATACCAAGAACTGTATTTCCAACAACAGCCCATTACTCAATGCAAGTCGTGGAAGGCTATGATGAGTCTAGTTCACACTCATGGGACTTTTCTCTCCCGCACCACCCAGTTTTCTCCACGGTTGAATATTTATTACACAGAACAGTCATTTAAATATCCAGTTTTCAAAACATTTTAAACAAGCACAGTTCTTTAAAAGGCTTCTGAACCAAGACTGCATTACAAAATAAAATACAGAAACAAGGTATATGATGTTTGGAAGGGAAGGTACCCCCCATTTCCCCTCCAGCCCTCACTTCTTTCCTTAGGCCAGGAGTAGGCAACCTGGGGCCCTCCAGGCGTTGGACTACAATTCCCATAAGCCCCAGAATGGCCAATGGTCAGGGTTGATGGGGACTGTAGTCCAACATATCTGGAAGGCGCTAGGTTGCCAATCCGTTGGCCCGGGGGTGGGCAGCAGATCTCCAGGGTTTGGGACTACAGCTCCCATAAGCCCCTGGCAGCAAAGCCAATGGTCAGGAACGTTGGAAGTTGAACTCCAAAAACATCTGGAGCTCTGCCCAGCTCTGCCTTAGGCAGGTTCGCCCCCTTCTCCTCACGTCTGCCCCCTTCTGTGCAGTAGCCAGTCACTGTGGCGTCGAGGGCACTACTCCAGGGAGAGGTTCCAGGCCCTGTATGGAACGGCTTTCGGCGTTCAAGTCCTCGGGGGCTGATCCCAGCCTCCGTCTCCTCCTCCTCCTCGTGGTCTCCCTGCCCTCGGGAGGGAGGCGATCCTTCACCGCGCCTCCTGCTGCGGCCGCCTGGGGGACGCGGTGGGGCTGGAGGGGCGCCGTTCCAGGGAGCCCGACTTGACGGCGCGGGGCTGCCGCTGCTCTTCCGCGTCCTCTTTCCCCGGCAGGTCTCCCGAAGACACCACGCAGTCTTGCTCGGGCTCCGGCTCTCTCCCTCCGCCGCCCGCGCCTCGCTTTTTATCCTCCTCCTTCTTCCACTTCATCCTTCGGTTCTGGAACCAGATCTTGATGTGCCTCTCGGTTAAGTTCAGCATGACGGCCAGCTCCACCCGGCGGGGCCGGGAGATGTACTTGTTGAAGAGGAACTCCTTCTCCAGCTCCAGGAGCTGCGCCCTCGTGTAGGCCGTCCTCGTCCGCTTATTCTCCTCTGGCTCGACCACGTAGGAGCCACCTGAGGAAAAAGCCACAGTTAGAATCCACCCCGGGAGTGAGGCCGCGGCCCGGGATGCTGAGGACTAGAACCTTGAAGAGAAGATGGAAACTCCTCCGATCACCTTGGGGAAGTCGAATCTATTTTATTTTATCAATTTCTATCTCACCTTTGAGGGAGACCGCTCACAAGCCGGGTAATCCTATAGTCGCAAAGAGATATCTATCTACTAGGAGCCTGGTGTACATAGCCAGCTTAGGCCTATTTGGATTTAAATGAATTTACAAGTGGGCCATAATCAACAACATCTCAATAGAAACACGTCAGGGAAGAATCCTGGAATTTTTATGCAGAGCTGTCAGGCAATTTTTGTTTTAAACTTGGTTAATCATCTGCTTTTTAACTCATTAATCAATATAATTAATATATTTATGGAATAAAAGTAAACACGTGTATTGCCAAAACCTCAGTATTGGTCTTTTTTTTCAATTTAAAAATATATTAAGGAAATGGGAATGAATATACAAGCTAAAGCTATAGCATTATTATTATTATTATTATTATTATTATTATAGGATGCAGTTATATCGTGCTCTCAGTGATTAAAATTCGCTGCTGGCAGAATAAAAATAGGACCTTCAACTAAACAAACCCATAGGAAGCAATGGGTTTCAGCGCGCCTAACTCAAACTAAATAAGATCAGTCAATGGGCCCAGCGGTGCTTCCGACTTGGAAGACGAAGCTGGACAGCCATCTGTCAGGGATGCTCTGACTTGAATTCCTGCACTGAGCAGGAGGTTGAACTCGATGGTGTTATAGGCCCCTTCCAACCCTACTATTCTATGATTCTATGGACAAGCGGCGGAAAAGAATTCCACATCTTGAAGATCAGAAAGAGAGAAGTAACTGTAATTCCATCAGAAAGAAATTAGGAACGGAGTGGAATATAATACTTGACCGTTATTGTAAGGATGGCTGAGATCACTGGGGTGGTTTGCTCATTTAAAAGAAGTGGTCCATCGCGCACGTTCCCCAGCCTGGTACCTCTCCAGATGTGTTGAACTACAACGCCCATAATCCCCAGCTGTGCACGATCCCAGGAGCTTCTAATGGAGCGCCACGTCGGAGGTGGCTGATTGCTGTTTTGAAGAGAACCTTTTACTCCTACTCTGGACAGAGGTTTCCCCAGAAATTCGACAAGCCTGTACCTTTAGTTGGACTGCAGCGCCAACCCTACTGTACACTGCCCAGAGAAATTCGTTTATTAGGCAAAAGTACAAGAAGGGAGCAATCCTATGTATGTTTAGACAGAAAAAAGGTCTACAACTCCCAGCATGCCCCAGACAAATTAAAGCAAATCAACCAATCAACAAACCAAACTAGCCCCATTTCGTCCATGGATTTGCAAGAGGCAGGGAAAGGTGCTAGCCTTTATTGCATTTTTAAAGTCCCTCCTGCATATGTGTTTCCCGTTGTATCCTCGCAACAGCCCTGTGAGGGAGGCGAGGCTGGGAGAGAGCGACCGGCCTGAGATGCATTTTAGGACTGAATAAGGAGGATATGAATCGACGCCTCCCCGCTTCCAGTCCCTGTTCGCGAGGCCACATCACTCTGGCTAGGACTAACAAAGCGCACTTTAAATCGTTAGGGCCAAATCAGGCGCGTGACAGGCAATGCGTGTCTATCCGCCCCACCCCAATGAAAACTTGCGTTCTGATCCTGAAAGCCTGAGCCCAGGTACAGGGGCGGAAGGAAGGAAGGAAGGAAGAACTGTTTAACCCTTTCCTTTCGTGCCCATTGTATGCTCAAAACAGCCCACCCACCCACCCACCCCGCTTTTCTCGTCTCAAGGGAAAAGATGGGATGCGGACCCATGCCATATTGCAAAGCACTCTGCCGGTAGATCCCACGTTCTTTGGTATTGGCTTGCTTTACTTTGCATTTCTGGCTCTGTGGAACCGACAGAATTACCAGTACGAATTGGTTACTCTGTGGTGCCCTTCAGCCAGCTTGTCACAGGGTTTGGAAAGAGGCTATCTTTCCCTGACCCTTCCAATGCTTATATAAGGATTCTACAAGTGGGATCCCACCACAAAATGTTCAAGTGTGGCATGCTTTTGCTTAGGGTTCCAACAATTCCAGGTGACACGTGTACCCTATTGATATCTTTGATTTCTTCACCGATGTCTTTGGGCACTCTCACTTCCGTCCATAGGGATTAAAAAATTAGCTCATCAGTTGTGCTCCAGAAAATTACCTATCCAGAAAATGACATGGGTCTGTCTACCTTTTTTTTTTTTTTAATCTCCATCTATCTGAATTTTTTATGCAAAAATGTAACTTTCAGTATTGTGTCTCACTGAAATACGACATTCTGTTGTTGCCTATTGTGTTTAAAAATCCCTTTTCCGAGTTTTTGTTCTTATGAAAGAACCTCCTCCTGCTGCTACTAACTTTTTTCTTTTAAACGGCAATCTAAAACAGTTGCAGTATTTAAACACAAAAGACTGAACAGATGCGTTCCTGCGATTTTTGTCGACATGCCCTTGGGTTTTAATTCTTTTGTCTCTACCCGGGGAGCCCCTGAGGGTTAGAGGCGTCTTCCCCAACTGATGGCCCCCAGATGCACAACTGGCTGGGAGTTGTAGTCCAGCACAACTGGGGGAGCCAACCAGCCTAGGGGGAGGCTGCGTTAGAGAGGGGCCCCGAGGACAACCCGCCTGTCGCCGGGGCTCGCCAGTCTCCTATTCTTGACAGAGGTGTGCGGGCGTTTTGGCTGCAATCCGAGGTCTATGACATGTTAAAGCCCGAGGAGGCTCACCTTCCCGGTTCCAGCCGTGTGAATGCGGGGTTGGACCCGCGGAAAAGAGTCTGCACTGCAATCGCCCTTTGAACGCAAATGAGATCTTGTCGCTTCCACCTGGCTCCGTCGTCAGCCTTTTTCTGGAACAGGATATGTATCTATCTCGCGACCCTGCCGCTCTCCATGCCAAGATCCATATTAGGGCAATACCTTTGTTAGGCCGGCGAACCCAAAGGCCACAAAATAGCGTGCAAGATTGCACTCTTTTGCGCATGGTTTCATCAGGCTAGACGGTCCGATATGTGTCTACTCAGAAGTAAGTCCCACTGAGTTCAATGAGACTTACTCCCAGGTAAATGTTCACGGGACAGGAGTCTTAAGGAAGTGCTTTAAATTTCATCCACTGAGAAGTAAAATTGCTCACCATCCCCCTTTAGATATTTTTAGCGCTTTACTAGTTTAGGTGCGACCTTATGTCGGTGGTACGAATACCTCCTCTCTTATTGTTAATGATGTTAACATGTATATAACACCTTTATTGGCTAAAAAGCCATCAAGGAGGTGCACAACAATTAAAACAATCAAACCTTTAGACAATAACAAGAACATTTAAAACAAAAGGATTAAACAGTTACATTATTTAAAAGGCGAAATTGATGCAGTGATGTAACCGGGTTTCTCCCTCCCTCCTTCTCTCTCTGTGTAGTTCCTACTTCAAGTTAATACGCTTATTAGCGGAGTTCTCTTGATTTCAATGCAATCGGCACCCAAGCCTTGGAGATATTAGCGGATGCGACCCGATAACCGGAACACACGTGGGGCACGGCTTTAAACATATGTATTCAGTTATTTCAAGAGGATTACTTTAAGCCGCCTTTCTTTCCTGGAACTGGAAAGGTGGGATACGAATCTCTCAAACACTTCGGAGCGCAGTCCTATGCATATTTACTGGGAAGTAAGTCCCTCTGTATTCAATGGGGCTTACTTCCAGGTAGGAGTGCTACTAGTGTGCCAGTAGATTGTATTGAAACCAGAGGAACTTGCTTCTATGTAAATGCGGGAAGTGGGAAGGGAGTTAGAAACCAGATTAAACGCAGTAATCTCAGTTTCATCAATCAACCAATTAATTCTATTTATCAGACCTATAGACGGCCCCTCAGCAAAAAAAAAAAAAAAAAAAAAGTTCTCAAGGAGTTAAACAATTATATTCTCATAAATCCAACAAAATCATAAGTGAAAAAAATGGGTTGCCCATCTGACTTCCATTTTTCTTTGGCAATTCAACCCTAAACAGATTTCTTAGCAAGCAAATCCTATTGATTTCAGCTGGATCTTACCGTTCTGGAAATATAGAGAGGTTGGAACTACCCTGCAAGTGTGGTAGGTTACTATAGATAAGTTTGCAGACATTCTGGTTAAAGTGGATGTGGATGGTGGGATATTATTAGAAATGTTCCACAGGACCCAGCCAACTTCAAACACTTTCATATCCCATTCAAATCAAAGGGATAACAAAGTTAAACATGTGGTTTTAATGTTCTATATATTTTAAATTGTTTTATTGTGTGTTGTTTGGTTTTAATTTTTGTGAACCGCCCAGAGAGCTTTGCTATTGGGCAGTAAATAAATCAATAAATCAATAAGGAAGCATATAAAATCATTGGGTGAAATCAAACGCAAGTCCTACTTAGAGTAGATTCATTTCAAAGAGTCTACTCTAAGTAGGACTTAGATTGTGTAACAACACAATTAGGTGCTACGAAAATATCTCTGAATAATCTATGATTTCCTCTCCAATATCAATTAATACTAGGGAGCTTTTGTACTACAACAACAGACAAAACAGCCTATTCATACTGGCAGTACCACTGATTTTATCCCTTTCCTAACAAATAAATTTACCCAGAACATGTTTCCAGTTTATTAACTTCACATAAATGAGTTCAGGAGTAGGATGTTAATTGTCTCTGTTTTAACCAATTAATTGTTTGCGTGGCCATCAAAATCATCCATTATCTCAAAACAAGCGATAATTTGAAGGGGGGGGGGGAATGTTGGTCCATTCAGTGGGTTCACAATCAAATTAAACTGGGTTTCTTGCATATAAAAGTTTCTGTGAAGTTGGCTGGATCTTGCCCCAGAATTTTAATCACATTCGACTGATTCAGCATGGAAAGAGCAGGTAGGAACTTTCTCCTTGACCTCGAAGGTCTATAGAGCAGATGGAGTGTCTGCTCTCTGATACTATTTCTGGGGAAAATAACAGATGAATATCTCATACACTGGGCAGGGTGGGGTGTAGGGGTGGACTCTGGCTTTCCATTTTTTGACCTGTGTATATGTTGGGTTGTTCAGGTCTGCTCACAGAACAATCCGAAACACAATGCAGAAGAGCTGGGCAGTCATCTGGAACTGAAAGGAGCAAGGAGGAAAGGGATTCCTGTCCAGAAGGCCCACTCCCGAAATGCCCGCAACTTCCAGCGTTCCCCAGCTAGCCATGCTGGGGACTGTAAGACTCCCCCCACCCCCATCCCGTCTAAACATGTATAGGATTGCACCTTTAATGGGTCTAAAAAGAAGAGGAGGCAGCAAGAGTATAATCCAGCAAAAAGGAAGGAAGTCACAATTAAGTCCCAAATTCACTCAAAAAGTTTTACATTGAATTTCAAAAATAATAACTTTGCCATGTTTTCATTTTTAATTCCCACTTTCCTTGTGGGGCCTAAATGTGGTTTACAGCAGGGCCAATCACCATCAAACTGACCTTTTCAGGTATTACTTATGGAAAATGCTTCCTTCTATTCAACCATTCTGCAAACCTGTCACACATACACAGCTATAACACTCAAGTGTAGTTATTTGCCTCTACATCAAGCTCTGCCAACTGAATTTTCAACTTGTACCAGAAATTAGCAGCAACAATTCAGATGTTTGACCTTTCCTTCAATTGCTCTATTGGTATAGAACCACCTGAAGTTTTTAAAAACAGTTCACAATGTGTTTTTTTTTTAAGTCATTCATTTCTTTTGCTCAGGACTAGCTGGGCACCACATTACAATACTCAGCTGAAATTGGTTGCGTTCCTATGTGCAAAAACAGACGTGCCTTGTGGCACCTTAAAGACTGACCAATTTGTTATGGTGTATGTTTTTGTGGAGACTGTCCACTTCATGGGATGCATGAGATATTAACCTCAGATGGGCAGAGTTATATACACTTGGGCAGAGTTATATACACATGACAGTGAATGAATTATACAAGTGGCTACTTTTCAAATTGGCACTAGCCAAATACGATGGGATTTTGTTAATTTCCACATACTTGACTATCCTGTAGATCAATGTGTGATTAGCTGATGATGTTTGCTGTTTAGGGTTGCTCTGTATTGATGGTAGGGAGCTATATGCATGTATGTGTGTTTGTGTGTGTATTCTGGTTGTAAATATGTATACCTGCTGGTTATTATTGGATGTATGAGATCATCAGTGGGTTTGTTTTGTTAATGTGATTGTTTGTTTGTTTGTTTATGGGATTTCTATCCTCACTCCTTCAATAAAATTACCAAGGTAGCCTACAAAATGTTAAAATGGCAAAAAAATGTTTTTAAAGACATAAATGCTAAAAATACACAAAAATACTAAAACCAGTAAAATCACTACCAATGTTCTATACTGTTCATGTTCGCTAACTATTGCTATGGTCCATGTCTGAAACCAATAAACAAAATTGCTTTGAAATACTTTTACATGTGGATGTCTGTCCACGTGTATAGCTACATGAGGTTTTATGCTGAGACATACATGAGTGTAGAAACGTATATCTGCAAATAAGAGACGCTTTGAGTCTACACCTCGTACAACAATTCTGTTTGCTGACATTGCATTAGTGGTACAATCTCATTTCTTGCAATGCACATATGAAGTGTGAGTGACAGAGGTGGGTGTCCTCCTTAATCATTTGTGTGTATGCACCAGTAACCTCTGAGTTGGTTCTGATGATATGGCAACAACTAATTTATGGTAACAATGGGTTGTAACCACTGTTAGCCTAATGTAGGTCCCATTTCAAAAACTAGGAGTAACATTGGATACAACCAATTGTTCAGGAAAGTGTTTTACTCATATGACCAGTATAACATCAGAGCTGTGAACCCAATACAAAATTACTATTCCAATGTTATGCTGCTCATGAGCTGGTTGCTCATGAAAGCACTACATTCATGTTTTCAGTGCAACTCAGCTGCTGCTAAGTCATTGGAACTCACCATTTAGTTTGGTTTACCCTTTAGTGTTTACTGTTGGAAACACAGATGTAACATGGCTGTATTTTAACAAACATGATTGCTGTATAAATTGTGCAGATATTCTACTGCAGCCAGTTATGATCTCATCACAAACATCTAAACCATTGTACTTGAACCATTGATTTTGGTGGGATTTTAGAACTGCTTCACAAATTACATGGCAGCTGGGTATGACACCAGCATATCCAGTAATAAATTCCATATGAAGCCGATGCATTACACTGCTTAGCCAAACCCCACTGAATTAGCTCATTTGATTTGATGCTGGATGGGGGAATGCACATCTTCACTGATGCCCCAGTTGTGCATGGCTAGAGCTGGAGATGGGCCATGATTTTGAAGTGGCCCCAAAACACAGTGGATAAAAAGGTGCTAGAGCACATTTTTGAGATTTGCATATATTCTTTGAATGCTTACATTGATATTTAAGACCTGGGTCGTCCCCCCCCCCCCGGCTTCTTTTTCACATGTATACACACATACAGCTCGCACATTATGTATTGCATCCAGTGTTTGTCCTACTTAGAGTAGACCCACTGAAATGAATGGGACTTAAATTAGAGTAACACTGGATACAAAATAATAATAGGCCATGATGTCAGCTTATTACTAAAAGCCTGTAACCAAAGAATTGGCTGGTGAGTTAAAATATAGATGAATCTGACTACCGTTGTCTCATCCCACTGGCTCTGGAGATAAAGGGTGGAAAAAGTTCATCCACTGTCTCTTCCATTTTCCCACCTACCCTTCCTAGATTACTTCTTTCACAGCTCCCAGTTTGCTTCTGTCAATCATCCTGTGTGTGGTCTCCCTTATCCTCTTCCTACCTCCTTTTACCCCTGTCTCCTAGATCAGCCATCCCCTCCTG
This sequence comes from Heloderma suspectum, assembly GCF_057233095.1. Lineage (NCBI taxonomy): Eukaryota > Metazoa > Chordata > Lepidosauria > Squamata > Helodermatidae > Heloderma > Heloderma suspectum. The sequence continues at coordinate 36,643,071 of NC_139460.1, read as the reverse complement.
GTGCCCTCCAGCTGTGTTGGACTACAACTTCCAGGATTCCTGACCATTAACCATGCTGACTGGGGAACACTGGGTGTTGTAGTCCAACACAGCTGAAGGGCACAAGGTGGGGAAAGCTGTCTTAGGCCTTTACCCAGTTTTCCAGGCCGCAGCCTGCTGCATATAAACTTTACTGGGATATATTTTGTTGTTGCAAGCTCCGTTCCCTGAGCTATTGGGATGCACATGAACTTTCCCTAATGTGCATGAACCTTCCCTGAGCTATTGGGATGTGCGTGAGCCATAAGCACAACATGTCAGAGGTGGCACCACCACCACACGTGAAATACAATCTGGATTCCCTCTCCTCCTTTTATACTACAACCCTCCATACACTCATTTGGAAGTAAATTCTGGTGCAATCCATGGTACTTTGTTTGATTTATTAACAGTTTGATACCTTGGTTTCAAATACTTTGGGTAAAAAACAAAAGTTGGTTTCTGGAAGTTGTTTTAATCAAGGGACAGGGTTACAGCCTAAAAGTAAACATTCAGAATAAAGGAGTGTTATAATTTTAAGTCTAATGAAATTGTTTGGTGTACCATGCACACACACACACACACACACACACGCGCATGCACGTGCACACACAAATTGAAAGCAACTAATCAAGTAAGCTCTAAAATCTAGAGATACACTGTCAAACTCCAAGTTATAATATGTAAATAAGTAAGCTACCACACAGTAACATTAAACAGTAATAAACTATTCTTTGTTTGACCACTTACAATATAATATTTATAAGAAAGAATTAAATAATCCTTAGTTAATGAATTAAGTTTTAAGCAATTAAATCTGCATGGATTTCCATACAAGGAACACATCGGTGCTGAAGATGAAAGCATACTTTCTTTTTAGATCATGCATTTATGAACCTCTACCAGCAGCGCCTGTGTGAGTATGAAAGGAGAATGTCTCTTTTGAGATGGTGTCTGCCATCTGCTGTTTGTATACGTAAAATAATTAACAGTTTTTAAAGAAAAAGAAGAGTTGCCTCATTAACTGGGGATGCCTTTTTAGTAGATGGAAGGGGTTTTATAGATAAATTTGATGGATATGCTGTTTTATTGCCTTTGTTTTATTGTTATTGTGTATTTCACATTTTTAATTTACCTGTATATTGCCCAGAGAACTTTAGTTATTGGGAGGCTTAGGAAGGAAAGAAAGGAGGACAGAGGGCTGCAGTACTTAGCAAACCTATTTGGGAATAAGTCCCATCAGGACTTACTTCGGAGTAGGTATGCATAGGATTGAGCTATTATGGTGCAAACCTAGACATGTCTACTCTGAAGCAAGTCCCATTGAGATCAATGGGCCTTACTTTCTGGAAAGAAGGTATAGGATTATAGTCTTAAAGTGTGTTGCCTGAGTTATAAAATGCACAATGCTGGGGGAAAAAATCAGTGTTTTGGTTCTTTGAGTATCAATGAATTCTGAATGGATTGATTTCCATCAATAAACATGCATATATTTTTCTTTTTAACAAGAAAAATCTGGATTGGTCTATATAACTTGCATTTTTCTTTCATACATATAATGTGTCTGGATCCAGATACAAACGGAAGCAAACCTTCAATCCAGCAAAAGTTAGTCGGGGTCAGATCTAAAATGAATATCCATTAACTAATGTCATACACACCCCTCCAAATGCCCAGGTTTGCCAGTTAGATCTTTAATGGAAGTGTTTTCCTTCAAAAACTGCGGTTCTGAATGTGAGATTTTAACCTTTGAATTCACCTGCTTTAGACTAGTTGGCATTTCATGATTGTTTTGACAGGCGTCAAATATTAAAGACACTGTCAGCTGCCAAATGCGAACTACCGCTGCATGCCAAGTTACGACCAAATGCTGTCAAAGATAGCCACTGCATTCCAACCAAGCTGTTCAATAAGGATGTAATAGATAAATAGAATATATCTGAGCAAATATTTGAGCTGCTGGAGAGTATCTGACCATTCTGACATCAAAAGTTTCAGAGGAGAATCTTTGTGGCCAAAATTATTTCAGCTCTATTGAAAACTGAGATTTAGCCATTCCCGCCAGCCCAAATATACTTTGAGTTGGAAATACCTTGTATTACATAGTTTGTGTTATGTCAGTTTGACCACAAACTGGGGGTTTAATTGGCTGGTGCTCTTCATTTCTTTTATTGTTGTGTTTTTAATTGTATTTTTTATGTTATGTTTTAATTAAGATTTTGTTTTTAACCTGTATTTTATTTTAGCTACTTTGAGGACCATGTTTGTGAGGGAAAGGGTGGGATATAAATTAAATAAAGAAATACAGCCTATGGATGACATTGTTCTAACTCAACTTTCCCCAACCTGGTGCCCTCCAGACGTGTTGGACTACAATTCCCATAATCCTGCAGCCAGCACAGCTTGGAGAAGGCTGTTCTCACTGAATTTTAAACTGCCTTGAAGACTGGATCTAAAGAACCTCGTTCCTTCCCGTGTCCAAGGGAAATTTCCAAGAGCAGATCTCTTCCCCATAGCCAAGGGCTGATCTCTTTGGAGAATGAGGAAAAGACAAAAAGTAGAAAACATAGTATGGACTGCAGCTTATAGAATCAAGTTGGAAGGGGCTTTTTAGGCCATCAAGCCCAACCCTTACTCAGTGCAGAAATCTTGCTGGACTTGCCAAACCTTGGACTCGCCTGATGTTGGTCTTCGGATCCAGCTTTTTGAGAGAAAGACCAGATATAATAAAATTGTTTTTAAATAAGTATGACAGTAATGAATACTGCTTTTGTATGCCGCTGCAGAAGAATTTATTATTTTACACATATCTTAACTAGACAGAAATTCACAATGGTGACTCTTCTAGCCAGTAGAATGGGGCACACTTCTTCCAAATTATCTCTATCTCTCCAGTTAAACACGTTGGGTATAATTCAACAGAAATAGTCTTGTGCAAGTCCCATTGAAAAGAATGGGAACTGTACAAGAACAATGTGTGCATGCTCAGCCCCCACTCATTTCAACGGGACATAATGGCTCGAGCTTATTAAGGGTTCACTATCATTGACACGCAGCATTAAGTGCCATTTTGGCAGAAAACTCCCTGTATAAATCCTTGAAATATACTGCAACCCTATACTCACTTTCCTGGGAGTCAGCCCCATCGAACTCAATGGGACTTCTGAGAAGACATGTATAGAGCGGCGCTGTACATCGATATTTACATGCTGTGTTTGGAAACAAGTTCAACAGATTTTGAGGGAAGTACTGCCAGAAAATGTTCCTAAGCTCTTTTACAGTGATAGCCATCTTAGATCACTCACTCACTGACATACATGCACACAGACCCCAACACATTTAGTTGGAAAAAAGCCCCACCTAAAGCAAATCCTACGTCCACATAATAGGTGCCCTAGGGATGAGGCTGTGTATAGAAGATACCACCTAAAGAGAAACTGTACAATTATGGACAGACACGTAGGGAAATAGAGCATTATTTATGCAGGATGTCAAAAATTTAAAGGTTGTGGGCACTCATTTGTCCACGAGTTCATGTTGTGCTAATGTTCATGTAGACAAGAGAAGACAAGAGAGAAAGTCAGGATTTCCCCTCTTTTGCCTTCTTTGTCCAAGTGCTGTTCAACTATGGAGGGAGCTTATTCCAAACTCAGTGTATATGTATTATCAATTAATTACTTACATTACATTTCTATACTGCCCCAGCTGAAACTCTCTGGGCAGTTTACAAAGATTAAAAACCATTAAAATACATTAGACAAAGTGTAAAACCATTTACATAAAAACATATAAACAGACAGCACACACAGAGACAATATATTTCTAAAAAAACAATGTTAAACAATCAACTAAATATTGCAGCCTTAGTTCAGAACTTTGCTTGTTTCTTGAAAACGTTTCAGGAGAGGTCTTCTACTTTGTATTTAACGTCTTTATGTTTATTATGATGGTCAGTAAGAGAAGGGGAGGACTTTTTTTCCTGGTACTGGAAATGCCTTTTAAAAAAAATCTAGATGGGTAGCCGTTTTACAGGGCACTCCCTTTACATGCCTACTCACAAGTCTCACTAAGTTCAATGGGGCTTACTCCTATAGGATCGTAACCCTAGGCTTAGAGGGACTGAAGTCAATGGTCTTACTTTTGAGTAGATGCACCTGGGATTGCGCTTTTACAGTCCTAGATGTGTCTACCCAGAAGCAAGCTCCACTGAATTCAGTGGGACTTACTCCTGGTGTAAGGAATGCAGCCTTAGTCAGTACATCAAACATACATAATTCTTCATCCATGTGATGAAATAAACTCTAGTCCAGGACAGTTTATGCCACACAAATTCTGTTGGTCCTTAAGGTGCCACAAGACTAATTCATTCTATTTTATGATTTCTTTACAGTGCCATCCTATGCCTGTCTACTCAGAAATAAACCCAATGACTACAAAGGTGCTAACTCAGAGGAAAGTGGGTATAGGATCATAGCCTTAAATGTTTAAAAAAAAACCCACTCTTGATACGCAATTCCACAGAGATACACAAATTAAAACTCTCCACCCCCTCCCCTATTGATTCATTTTGTTCTTTCCGCTTCCATTTTTGTTTTGGGCAAACAGGATGTGGTTTTATTTATTTATTTATTGCATTTATACCCCGCCTTTTTCCCTCTTGCAAGGAACCCAAGGCAGCTTACATTATCCTCCTCCTCTCCATTTTATCCTCACAACAACAACCCTGTGAGGTGGCTTGGGCTGAGAGTCTGTGACTGGCCCAAAGTCACCCAGTGAGCTTCCATGACCGAGTGTGTGTGTGTGTGTGTGTGTGTATATATATATATATAATTATTATTATTATCAGCTTTCTTACGATGTGGTCTGGCCACAGGAAAAAGCATATTTGAATTGTTAGCCCTGATAAGAAAATTACAAAGTTTTTTGTGGAACATTAAAGACTAACAACTTGATTCTGGCATCAGCCTTTGTGGACCATAGTTCATTTCATCAGATGAATAAAAAGCTTATGCCAGAATAAGGGCACAATTCCAGGCCTGTTTAGACAGGAAAAAGTCCTACAACTCCCAGCAGGCCCCAGCCATCTATGCTGGGGCATGCTGGGAGTTGTAGGACTTTTTCCTGTCTAAACAGGCCTGGGATTGTGCCCTAAACATGTTACCCTTTGAGGTGCCACAAGACATTTTTTCTGCAATAGAGTTACACGGCTACCCTCAAGAAAATGATAGGGATTCTTTCCCCCTCACCCCCATTTCTGCTGTCTATTCCAACAAAGCCCTTAATGCAATATTTGCAGAAAGGCGTGACCCGGAGCGTGCAAGACGCAGGACTTGATAACATTGTGCAGCCAGAGACAGAAGGTTGTTCCCAGCTGCCCTTCCTGGAATTTGACCACTACACCTTGTAATGAAATGAAACTACACCTTCTCGATCAAGTTTCTCTTGTCCCCTCTGGAGAAGAATTTATATTAGGTGCCAGTAGGATTCTAACTTCCTATGAAGCTAATACATACTAGGATTGTACCAATAGGAAGGATTGCAACTTACTACGCAGAGCTAACAAATCGTAGGATTATGCCAATAGGATTGTAATTTACTGTGAGGCTAACAAATAGTAGGATTGTGCTGGTGGGATTGTAACTTACTACAAGGTACTAAGTATGTTTTTATAAATTAAAGTCTAGACTTATACACCTTTTTGTTGTTGTTCAGTCGTTAAGTCGTGTCTGACTCTTCGTGACCCCATGGACCATAGCACGCCAGGTCTTCCTGTCCTGCGCTCTCTCCCGGAGCGTGCTCAAGTTCATATTCATTGCATCGGTGATGCTATCTAGCCATCTCATCCTCTGCCATCCCCTTCTCCTTTTGCCTTCAATCCTTCCCAGAATCAGGGTCTTTTCCAGTGAGTTTTCTCTTCGCATTAGGTGGCCAAAATATTTGAGCTTCAGCTTCAGTATCTGTCCTTCCAATGAGCACTCAGGGTTGATTTCCTTTAGGATTGACTGATTTGACCTCCTTGCAGTCCAGGGGACTCGTAAGAGTCTTCTCCAGCACCACAGTTCGAAAGCATCAATTCTTTGGCGCTCAGCCTTCCTTATAGTCCAGCTCTCACAGCCATACATTACCACTGGGAAAACCAAATCCCACTGAATTCAAAGAGACCTACTCTAGAATTAGAATAGTACCAGGCATGGATTGCTGTCTCCATTGGTTTAAGAAACAAGGGCTGGAAAGTGTTGACAACCAGGGCACACAATTCTAAATCAGTTTGGGTTTTGGTCACTCCTTTGGAAATGGCTACTATCAAATTTGCTGCCGGATCCTATGTATGTTAACTCAGAAGCAAATCCTACTCACTTCAAGGGGGTCTTCCCATTGAATTGAATAGGATTGCAGGGAGTTTAAATAGATCCTAATCTAGTTGGAAAGGGAGGGGGAAATCCGGTAGACTTTGATAGGATTTATTTCAAAATAAGGGGGTTCTTAGGGCAGATACATTTTAATGGCTGTAGGTTGCCCACGTTAGTGGCTCCAGCTGCATTTTTGGAATCTCTTGTTCAAGCAGAACATGAGATTCCAAAGTTCAAGCAGGCCTACTTGGAAGAGTGAGTCCTATGGTTTCCATTGGAATCAATCGGTCCTCATCCAGATAAACCCGTTTAGTTTATCTGGATGAGGACTTATTGTGCAGCTGTGTGCAGCTCTTGACTTAATCTTGTTTCAAGTCAGACACCACTAGACATTCACAGCTAGTGGCTCTGGGAGGGAATGGGCCTCTCCATCTGTCTCAAAAGCACTTGGGTCATACCTTGGGCCAGATAAAGGCTGCACATCTAGATTCAGGTCACCATCAGGATAGGGAAGCCTGTTTCCACAGGCAGCTGAACGCCTTTTAATTCCTACTAATACGTACATTTTAAATATATGCCCCCCACAGCACGGTTTCACATGTCACACTAAAACACAGGCATGCTTAGTAGTGAAGCCATTTTAACCACACTTTTTCTTTTTTTAAGTTCAATGAAAAAAACTGGGACTTACTTGCAAGTAAATACGTTTAGGACTTGTCAATCCTGATTCCTTCCCCATCGCACTTCTAAGATCGAGCCTGTACATTTTTTTCCGTCTCGGAAAGAAGCCCTCTGAATTCAGTGGGAGGCAACGGACACAAGATCGCAAGCTTGAAATGGCTGTTGAATGTGTCCCCGAACAAATATTTAGCTTGAGGTTTTAGAGGGAGCGAGGGGCTTTCGGGGAAGCTTCCCACCTTCAGGGAGACCTACCTACTTGTGAGGGTAGACTTCAGGAGTCTCCTTGAGCAAGGTGCCTTGGGTAATGTGAACAGGCGCTGACGCCTCGAGAGTCGCGATCCTGAAGGCGGTTGAGACGGAGGCGCACCAAGATTAAAATCGCAAACCAGAGTGACTCGTTTCCTAGTGAGCAGGAAGCCTGTTTTCTAGGAAGCCAGCCTCACCACGTTCTGTGGGATTTATTAGCCAGCAAGTGCGTTTAGGGCGCTAATCCCAGCGAAATGAGCGGATTAGTAGTACAGGGCTGGATCCAATGTTAGTCTAACTTAAGTCCCATTCATTTCAATGGGCTTACACTAAGTAGGAATAACATTGGATACAGTTCCTAGGCTTCGGCCAGTACGCCCTACTGGATTCAATATTTATTTAGGCCAACCGTCCCATCTACAACACCCTTCGTTTAAATCCATTTCTGTCCTATTGGCTTCACTGAGGATAAATCGGCTTGAGGAAGCCATTTCTTTCAAGTAGGATTCTAAAAATCCTCAGCAAGTTTACGCCGCTGAGTCCAACACACACGAGTAGGGTTACCAGGCCTCGCCAAGCACAGTTCTGCGCCTGCCTGGCTGGGAGCGATGAATCAGCTTCCAGTTGGTGTAAATCCAGAGGCAACAACCGCGGGGCTGCTTTTCCCAGGCCCCCGGGGCGGGCGTGCCTCCTAGAAAGGATTTCCATAGGAAGAGTGGGCCGTGTCCACGAAGGCTTGTGGCGGAATGGCTTTGGTCGTCTTTAAGGCGCCACAAGGCTCCTTGCGTTGGGAAATGGTTTCTGTTCTGGCAAACGGATGATCTCGTGGCATTCTCCATTTCCGTACAGGTGGGTTAAATACAGGTAGCTTAACTACCCGCGAACCAAGCAGGTGGTCACGGAAACTAGGTGCAAGTCAGATCCTGTTATAACGGGGGGGGGGGGGACGCTGAGTGAGAAAAATCACCCCTCCTTTCCATTAGAATTTAATTAGAAACTGGATCGCTGACCACCCCCACAAGCAGTTAAATCAAAGTACTTGGATTTTAAATTATTTAAATGGTAAACTACCATATTTACGGATGAAAATAACCCTTCCTTCCTTGTTGGAAAATACACAGAGACGTTTATAACAGTAAGAAGTATTTTACCAAAACGACAAGATTGCTTTCAATCCAAGTAGGGTGACGTGGATTCCATGGTTGGTGAAGCACGCAGTTAACACCAGAGAGGGATTAAAGTGGAGTAAGGCTACGGATTTTCCCTCCCATCCACCCCAAGAGTATCTAAAAATAATAAGATTAAAAACATAAACATCGAATCCTTTTTAATGTTCGCCAGAATACTCAGTGTAATTAATTTCGAAGGAAAAGTAAGGACTTGAATAAAACTGGAGAAATGGAGACCTACATATGGCTTAATAATATGGCCTATTTTACCACCATTTAACCATAGGGCTTCTGTGGGTAAAAATGTTAACCTTCCTGAAGGATGAATACTTTTCAAGGCTATTCTGCAGTCACTCCTTTCGGGACTAACCAATGTATTGTGGCATAAGCTTTCGTGGATACTGTCCTCTTCATCAGATGCGAAAATCCTTTTTGGGTTGTAACTAAAGTGAACTGAACTAGATTCATTGTGGGCATAATGGGATGTGATCACCTTTTGCGCCCCCCCCCCCCACACGTGGAGGCTTGAAAAGGGCAGTAGACCAAGTGTGGGTTTAGAATTTAGATCCAACCCCAGGTTCCTGTCGTGCAACTAATCAGTTGGTTGGGGTCTGTCTTCTTTGCCATGCACATTGATGGCACTAGTGAAATAAATTATCTATTAATTTAACTAGCATTCCTAAACTACTCTAAAGGCACCCTTGTAGACGTGTTAAAATCGTTTATTATTGTGCAAGGGAGGGAGGGGGATACCTTTATTTTTCCAAAGGCTTTAATCTAGGAGAAAGTACGGATACTTGTTTTTTGTTTTAGTTTGGCCTTCATTTAATCCTATGCATATCTACGCAAAAGTAAGTTCCATTGAGTTCAATAAGGATTATTCCTAAGTAGATATAAGATCGTAATTATAGTTCTTTCTTTCCTGGTCTCTTCCTAATTACACCAGAAAAGAGATACTCGCAGAGGCTAGTCGTATCACAGAGTGGAACAGGCAAAAGAGATTGAAATGCAAAATAAATAAATAAAAATAAAAATAATAGCAGCAGCAGCACACACACTCTGCTAGATGCTGTAGAAGGACAAAAATCCTCTCCCCACAAACTGGGTGTGTTGTCATTAAAGTGACCCCAGCTCCAACCAGGAAACGGAAGAAGTTCCTTTAGGCCACGACTTTCGGGCAGAAGTCGAGGGCTGCACTCAGCAGAATTAATAGGAGGGTCCCCAAATGCGACAGGACTGGCTTGCCACATTTTGAAGTAATATACATAAAGACACGCACCCCCTTCCCAAATAAGACCATTCATCCAAAGTCTAAATTTGCTTGACTGCACTAGCGGCTTCAACACCCAGAAGCACAGCCCTGTTAAGCTGTCACAGCAAAAGCGACCAAGGCTGCCACTTCCCTGTATACACTTACCTAGAAATACATTGTATTGAACTCAGTGGTTTGGTTTATTTGAGCTATTGCATTAGTAGAGCCTTCCCTCAATAAACACTCCGGCGGCTTACGGACCAATGGGGCTTCCTTCTGAAAAGACATGCCTAGGATTCACTTGAAAGAGTCCCGTGGCACCTTAAAGACTAACAGCTTTGTTCTAGCGCAAACTAGTTAATCCTTAAGGTGCCACCAGACTGACTATTCCATACTTTAAGAACCCAAAGAGGAAACCTTTCGGGACTGCCTTCGGGTTGGATCCTAAACGCGTTTGGAGGAAGCAGATTTCAGTGGCATTATATTCACCGCTGCACCTCCACATCGTTCCTTTCATCTCCGCGGCCCTTCTTTATCGCTTGAGGCTGCAGATCTTTGGAGCAAGGCTCGCTGGACCCAGCGGGACCCCTTCTGCGTAAAGACGCAAAGGACTGAGCAGTGAATGTGTTTAGGATTGAGATGTCCAAGACTTGCACTGGTTCTCCATTACTACCACCACCCGCAAAGAAAAAGTCAATTTTCCTATCAGGCACTACACCAGATGTTTCGGAGAACCACTCCCATCACCCACAGCTATGCTGGATGGGGCTGGTGGGAGTGGTAGTCTAACACATCTGGAGGTCACTCGGTCAGGGGAGAGGCTGCCACGTCAAAGCAGCGCAGTCCGTCCTTCTTCAGCCTGGACCAAGAGGGGGCCGAAGGGAGGGGAAGAGGTCTCTTACCTGTGCCAGCCCACTGTCCCTTCCAGGCATGGGATTTGGTGGATTTCATCCAGGGGAAGGGCAGCTGGAGTCGCGGCTCTTCTAGCACGCCGGCATCCGGCCCCTCTCCAAAGGGAAGCGCTTCTTGGTGCGGGTGCGGGAGATGGTGGTGCGGGAGATGGTGATGGAGATGGGGAATGCCTGGGTCTTCGGTGATAGGCGGCACCTCGTAGGGGGAAATGTCTGGTGGGCTGCCTTGTTCCAAGGTGCCCAGCACATTCGGGTAAGGGGGCTGCGGGGGCGGCTGCGCGGGCGGCGGGGGTGGCGGCTGCCTGCCCATGTACAGGCAGGCTGGCGGGCTCGGGCTGTAATCCTGGGGCTGCGACCTCTGGAAGGCGCACGGCTCCTTGTAGAGCTGGCTCGAGGCGTAATACTGCTCTTCGGCGTTCATGGCTCCAGTCGCCGCCCGGGCGAGCCCCGCACAACTCGCCGCAGGTGGGGCGAAGCCTTTGACAAGTTCGCTTCACCTGCCCGAGCTGCTGATGAGCCCCCGAGGACCAGGACAGCTCGGGAAGCTTTCCCATTGGCCCTCCGGCAGTCCACGTGAGAAGGGTGAGTATCTCCATTGGGCGGCACCTTTCCAATAAGAAGCAGCGCTGCTCAGGCTTGGGACCTTTGAGTTTCTTTCGCTTTCTTCAGAATGGGCAAGGGAGGGGCGTTTGGTTTTTTGCTAAGGTGATCGTAGTAGCAGTGGAGGTTGGTGGCTCCAGTGTCAGTGGGGCTGTAAATCCGGCCTGGGTTTCAGTCAGAACTCTAAAGGAGCTATAGAAAGTGCTCAGCCCATTTCGGGGATGGGTCTCAGCACTTTGGATAGCTCGTTTAGAGTTCTGACTGAAAGCCAGAGTGTATTCACTGCCCCACTGACATAGGAGTCACCAGCCTCCACTGCGTAGTAATGCACGCCACTGTATTTGCGATGTGGTTGTAGCATCACGTGGTTGCAGTCTAACCGCAGCTGAGCCCAGGGAGCAATAGCGGTTATCTTTGGAACGTGTCGCATAATTAAAGCAAGAGACTCTGAGCATGTGCAAAGTGGAACTTGGGGGAAAACAAAGCAAGAGGGTCTCTGGGTGTGCGAAGTGGAACGTGGGGGCATAATTAAACAAGAGGCTCTCTGAGCATGTGCAAAGTACAACGTGGGGTGCTGTAATCAAAGCAAGAGGCTCTGGAAGCATGTACCCAACTGTATTGCCCTTATGTATTAAATTATTAACAGTATTTGTGTTCTGCCTCATAACGGGGGTTCTGAATCTGTTTTGAAATTAGAAAAAGGGGGTTTCTAGGTCAGCCGTAAGCTCCGGTACCTTTTTTTTTTTAAATTTAAAAATCAAATACCCCCTGAATCTCTCTCTCTCTCTCGCTGTGTGTGTGTGTGTCAATTATTCAGCCAAACTTTTTCTTTAGAGCTCGCTCCAGAAACCACTGATGCTAAAGAAGTGATCATTATTGCCACTGTTCCTGTTTTAACCAAATTTCTATGTTAATTTGCAGGGCACAAAGTGCTTTGCTGTTCTTGTTCTTTGGGTTGGAGGAAGACGATGCACGCACAGCTGGAAAACAGATGGTGTATTGAACTGGATTGTAGTTTTCCTGGATTGTCGGTATGAACAGGGTGGGGAGGGGTGGCCGCTGCCTTTGTAGTGGCCGCATCAGGGATTGTGCAAACCACATCCCATTGAAGTCAATTGCAAAAGACGCCCTGATTCTTCTGGGCGCTTCCTGGATGCAGTTGCCTCGCCCGCCGCTTCGAGAGTCCAATGGAAGGCGCGGGTTTCCAACCTCCACTTCTGCGTGTCTATCAAGGAGTACCTGGGAAGTGTGCGGGGAGGTAGGAGGGCATCAGCGTGTGAGAAGGAGCCGTCCCTCCTCCACGTCGTGGAACAGGGCAGCTGGCGAGGCTCCGCTTTCGCTCACGTTTGTTTAAGCTCAATCAACAAGTGTCCGGAATTGTTGAATTTTAAGCCTCTAGCCTGGGAAACCTGTCGACCTGAGTGAATTCTATCAGCCAGAGATTAGAAAAGGCCACTGGCTGCTTATCACCTTTCTCGGTTCCTGCACCAAGTAGGCTCAGCGAGCAAACAGAAAAGAAACATTTCCTAAGACACTTCATAGACCACGCTCTTAAAACGAATAATAGTAATAATAATGACGATGATGATAATTCCGAAACAAAAAAATCCCAAAACATTAGTCTGTGCTTACATCCACAGCGAATATTTGCATATGTGTTATTATTTTGCATTTTATTTACTAATTGATTTAAGGTGCGATCCTATGTATGTTTGGATAGAAAGAAGTCCTACAACTCCCAGCATTTCCCAGCCAACCATGCTGGCTGGGGAATACTGAGAGCTATACGACTTTCTTTTGTCTAAACGTGCATAGGATTGTGCCTTTAAATCCCATTGATTTAAATGGGAGAATTATGCCCGTGCTTAATTCATATGGAAATGAATGGGACTTAAACGTGCTTAATTTTGGTTGGATAGTGTGTTATGTAGTATTTTTAGACTGCCATTTAATGCTATCCAAAATGAATGCCTACCCTGCCTACAGGCTTAGAATCTAAACCTACAATAGAGGAGACATAAAGATCAGTGGATGCGTTTTAAAAAGCAGCCTTGCTAATCTGTGTAATAATCGCTTCTGTATAAATAACTAGAGCTTATTCTTAGAGTAGACCTTTTGGGGGAGGGGGGGAAACGGTGATAGCTGGTGCCCCTGCTTCCAGTGGGGGAAGCTCCAAACTCCACCCACCCAAATCTGCCCATCTAAAATTCCCCCTTAACTAGGTAGAATGCTCAAGATCACTCTTCCAACGTTATCTTGCTTAACTCACCCTAAATTTCCCTTCAGTGCAGCCTTCCCCGACCTGGTGCTGTCCAGATGCTTTGGACTTTAACTTCCATCAGCCCCAGGCAGCATGGCCAATGGTCAGAAATGTTAGGAGTTGATGTCCAAACCATTTGGACTGCACTAGATTGGGGAAGGCTATTTCAGTGACCAGGAATGCAAGCAAGGATGGCAGGTTACTTAAAAAAGTAACTTAAGGTGCAATCCTATGCATGTTTAGACAGGAGAAATGTTCTGCCCAGCCAGGGCAGCAATGCTGGGAGCTGTAGGACTTTTTTTCTGTCTGAATGTGCATAGGATTGCGCCCTTAGCCTCACAAGCCTATACATGTCTACTCAGAAGCAAGTCCCATTGAGTTCAATGGGGCTTACTCCCAGGAAAGTGGGTATAGGACTGCAGCCTTAAGGAAGTTGTTGTTCTTAATGGAAGGAAGGTGTTCATTATTAACAGGTAATAGCTTACACATAAACATAAACAGCTTACACATAAACTTAAACATAACTCTTATTTAACATAGGTACCTGATACATAGAGCAAGGGTGGGGAATCTCAGGATAGGAGCCCCGTCTGGCCTCCCAGAGTTTGTGAGATGGCCACACCCCCTTCATCTACACACACACACACACACACACACACACCCATCACTAATCGGGTTTTAGTTTCCTGGGTTTTGTGCAGTTTTCCCCATGTTCTAAAAGGTTGAAATGTCTCCATGAAGGCTTAGTTACTAAGGATAAAATATGCAGATTTGTTTTTATTTTGGCCCCTCTCCTTTCGCATTTGGCTCCACCTACCACTGGAATGGGGCCCCCAAGAGCTTCTCTGAAATGGAATCTGGCCCTCAGGCTATAAGAGGGTCAACATCCCTGTCATAGAGGGAGGTTCAGCACTATGCAATCTAAATGCTGCTGCTAGTACAAATGACAGATGAAGGTTAACAAGATTGGTGTAGCTGGCAGAGCTCAAAACAGAAATACTTGTACATCATACCCCCCCCCCGCTTTCCACTCAGAACATCCTTCACCCAATGCCGCTCATCTGCCCCCTTCCAGTTTGCATTACAGCTGTCCAAGAAACTGTTAGCAGGATAACTGCTAACATTTACTTGAATCTGGGCCCCTTTTTTGCAGCATTCTCAGATTATTTTTATATATATACACACAGTTATAGCCTGGCCTTCTGGTGTTTATGCACCACTCAGGGTGGTTAACAACTATTAAAAGCAACAATAAAATACAATAACATTCCAAACAGCAGCAACAACAAAATATACCATATAATAAAAACTGAGACAGGCACAACAGTTAGAACAGAAATATCAGGGGTGGGGGAAACTAAGCTAGATTTTTTTAAAAGGAATATTCACAGAAGTTTTACAATGTGTATATTTCTGCACATCTATTCAGTTAACTGGTTTGACATCAGGTAGTTGCTCGGCTCAAAAATCTAATCAGTCAAAGGACTGAACAGAATATGCTAGAGCTGGGGTCCCCAACCTTTTTGGACCATGGGCACATTTGGGAATTTAAGTAGCTGCTGTGGGCACCACCACAAAATGGCTCCTATGGCGGATGTGGCTAGTCACATAATGGCTGCCATGGAGGCTCTGCTAATCAAAGGACAAGTAATTAACCCAAGAAACTGAGTTCAATATGAGAAAGGGTCTGAACTTTGAAGTCAATTCACATATTTGACCCCATAGAAGCACAATAATATACTTTTTAAGGTTGCAGTCCCATGCATGCTTACATGGAACCCAATGGAAATCACTTCTGAGTAACCTACATAGGATTGCTAAGATCACACTACACACACACACACACCCCTTTCCACAACCCCAAAGGAAAGGGAAGGGCCCCCAGCCCCAATAGGAAAGAAAAGGTTTTCCCTACCTTGATCCCAGGCTCAGCCACTAAATTCCCCATAGGGAGTGGGAAGCTTTGTGGGCACCAGTGTGGGTCCCTGTGGGTGCCACGTCTGCCCTAGAGTCTCATGCACCTGCTCTAAGAAGGATGCTTTGGACATTACTCACTCTATGTGTGCAGGGCACAGAAAGATTTCATCCCAACCTGCCGCATGCAAAGTCTAACCTTACCCCTACACATCTCTATATAAAGGTATCATCTATGGTTTGGATCCAGCCTTAGTCATACTTCAAGTGGACCATTGAAATCTGTGGGGGCTGTCATGACTAACTTAAGTCCCATTGATTTCAACAGGTCTACTCTGAGTATGACTAAGTCCGGATCCCACCCACTATATCTACACTGGGACAGAGATTCGTGTGCAGATGTACAGCAGGTAGTGGTGCATTTGCACAAACACAGGCACAGCCAAAGGTGCGTGTCTATGTGACATATGTTTTTCTCCAGGGAAAAAGCCACCTGGACACTAGCCCAGTGGCCGGGAGAGAGAGATCGTACTCAGCAGAGTAAAGATCTGGTCCGTCTGCTGTGACTCCGCCTGTCTTCTCATCTGCATACGGCTGCAGTGGAAATGGAACCTCACCTGTGAATGAGCTCATTGTCGGGTGGATGCAGCCGGCCTATGCTGAGATTGAGTGCAGTTATTAGGTCAGGGCTAGTTTGGGAACCTGAAAGAGGTTGACCCCTGGAGATAAATAATCTGCTCCTTCCCAGCTGGGATCGGTTGACTTGGCGACGAGGCTATGAGGGGGCGGAAAGCTGCCCAAAGGACAAAGATCATTTCCCTTACCTGGTCTCGCTCGCTTGCACGCCGTTCTCACTCATTCGCGTCCCCTATTGACTTTACACTCGTTATCTAACTGCACCTTTCTCTCCAAATTAAGCCCATCTCATGCGGCTCCCGCATCGCATCTGGTTCCTTCGGATGCACCAGGAAAACGAGGGAAGCGAGGCCGGCAGGACAGGAGAGACGAAAAGAAGGGATGCGCTGGGGCTGCTGGTGGGTGGGGAGAGAGTTTGCCCTCTTCTCTTTTACCCCTCTGCCTTGCTTGAGCTTCTGCAGCTTCCAGACGATCCCTGCTGCCTTCTCCCAGGAGTCTAAGGCCGAGCCCACCCAGGCATGTAGCGCACAGGTGGGCATCCCACGGGCGGCACAGCGACCTCAGCTGCTCTCCCTGAAGCCCGCAGAGCCCTGGGGAACCCCGCCAGGTTTTACCCACTGATCAGCTCGGTGGCTGGGAACAGGCCGCTGTTTCCTCACTGCTAATAAGAGCGGGGAAACAGTGATCTTGATCAGGATCGCTGGGGGGCGGGAAGAGGCTTTTACCCAGGGGAGGGGAACTGAGTTGGGGTGGCAAGGCAGATTCCCTGTCTCTCAGCCCTCCGTGGGCTGGTTGACATCCAGGACTCGGCCACACACCCCGATGCCACAGGATGTGGAACCTCCTCCCCCGCCCCCCCCCCCGCGCCCCCATCATCATACCCTGACACAACGCGCTGGCTAGAGCTTCGGCTGCCGCCTTATGTCAGGACTGTTTCACTCACACCGTGTCATCCCCGATGGGGGAAAGCACAGCAGGGACAAAGTGGCCTCAACCAAAAATGCGGCTGGGGTCTCCAGCCAAGTCCTCCTCAGTTGGAAGGGCGAGCAGCATGCTAAGGGGATTCCCTCTGTTATCTCTGATCATCCATTGGAGATAACAGGGGGATTCCTCTTCCCCTCCCCTCCCCTCCCCAAGCTTTCTGAGGGCATGGAATCCCCTGTTATCTCTGAGTAATGATCAGAGATAAAGCGAATTCCCTCACCCTTCCCAAGCCCAAGCCCCCGGTTGAATCCTGGGATGAGGCTTGGACAGGAGATGACCCATAGAGGGAGCCTTTGAGTAAAATCCAACATAGGTCCTACTTAGTGTAGACCCATTGAAATATTAAGTTAGTCATGACTTATGTAGGACTTACGCTGGATTTTACCCAAAGCCTCCATTGGCCAGATGAGGGATGTCCATGTGCCAGATTAGGCCCACGGGCTAGAGATTCCCCTCCACTGCCTTAACCTTCCCTCCCCCTCCCCCCTCCCCCCCACCCCCAAGATCCCAATGCAATCAAGATAATTGTTTCCCTGCAATTTCAATCAGGATCATGGGGCAGAGGGGAGTATGTATATATGTGTGCATATATGAGTGTGAGCCATTTGTATGTGTGCTTGTGTGTGGCCCCTGGCACACCATTCATGCCACATGCAGCCCCCTGAAACAAGAAGTTTGTCCACCCCTGGTGTAACATCACTTGATTTCTCAATGCTCATTTGCAGCTGAATGTTGAACAGATGCTGTGGATAAAGTGAAATGAAAGTTATGTCTGTGATATTAGCTCTGTGTTGGCTCATCCCATGCAAGCCATCCCTTGATGTTACAGTCAACAAGTGATTATCAGCACACATGTGTGAACTTGACCTGCACTAGTTGCTGAGCTGAAGTCACAGGTGTCGTGCGCTGGCCCAGAGTGTGACAGAGCTGAAATGAAATTTCTGAAATTTGCCAACTGAATTTTGGAGCAAAAAAAGGAGAAAGATATTATAACATGACCGTTTTGATTGGTTAAGTAACTGGATAGAGTTGATATGAAATTTACTAAGTTCTGTTCCAAGTTGCTTTCAAATACTGATTGTTACTGCATGACAGCTGTGTGATACTGCCACATAAGGACTGCTGCAAGTCAGATACTGCAAAATCTTTGGAAGTCAAATGTTGAGGCTCGGTATAAAAAATTAATGGAATATTTGCACAGCCAGAGCATTTCTGGAGAATATTCTCCATCAAAATGTGCAGCAGAGAATTTTGAGGACAATTATTTGGAGCTGCTCTGAGCTGTAAAATGAGGATGCCCTGTTCAAATCCCACATCAGCCATGAACTCACAGAGAGTGCAGTTTTTTACCTGTCTACTCAGACAAGTAAGCACTACTGAGTTCAATTGTACTTACTCCCAGGTAAGTATAAATTGCAGCGTACTCATTGGATCGTCACCTTGCTGTGGTGAGTGGGTTTGTGTGTTCCAATGAACCCTGTGAGCGAAGCCCTCGGGAGTTATGTACTCCCAGCAGGGTCAACCATGGCAGCAAGGTCAAGGGGGAGGAACCAGACAAAGAACGATCCAAGAAAGTCCTCAACAGCAGAAAGGCGGAAGATAACAAGGTGTATGTTACAATGGCTGAGAAGGCAGATGAAGGCTGCAGCAGATAAAGGACCACCAATTGATATTCATGCCATTGGATTAGAGCCTTTTCTGCGAAGACTGTGTGTTGATCATTGTGCACTGATCTCCACACATAAAACAAATTCACGCACAGGCATCTTCCAATCTAAACCCAACCAACCAAAAGTCCCATGGCGATAGGCGAATGGCAATGGGGGCAGGACTGTGAAATCCGGAAGCCCCTAGTCATGGACCGGCACATTGGGGGTGGATACAGATTCAGTCATCCTGACTCAAGAACCAAGGCAGTTGAGTAGTTTGGCATCTGTATCCATGACCGAGCAGTCCTATTCAGGATCCACTCTGCTCACCCCATATGGGGAGGGGGCTAGAAAAGGTGCCCTAAACATAGCCTGCCTCATCTTCTCCCTGACTGGATTACCACATCCAGTGGGGTCACCATTTAGTGGTCGCAAAAGACAAATGAACTTTGGAACATGGAATATATGGACACTGCTGGACAATACAGATAGTGAATGCCCTGAATGCAGGACTGCCATCATTGCAAGGGAGCTGAGACATTTTAGCATTGACATAGCAGCACTCCAAGAAACTCGAAGAGCAGGAGAGGGACAACTGAAGGAAGAAAAAGGAGGTTACACCTTCTTCTGGAAAGGACTGCCTGAACAAGAACAACGAATACATGGAGTAGGCTTTGCTATTAAAAATGATCTTATGAAGCTCTTGTCAGAAGTTCCTACTGACATTAACGAACGACTCTCAACCCTCCGAATAAAACTCGCCAAAAACCAGCAGGCAACTATTCTAAGTACCTATGCACCAACATTAGATGCTGATGAAGACGTCAAAGAAAATTTTTACTCCCAACTGGACACCATCTTATCAGAGATACCTAAGGAGGATAAAATCATCCTCTTGGGCGATTTCAATGCAAGAGTTGGGCGTGATTTTGATTTGTGGCCAGGGACCATTGGGAAAGGAGTTGGCAATAGCAACCAGAATGGAATTCTACTTCTGACTAAATGTGCAGAGCATAATCTTGTCATTACCAACACACTTTTTCATCAGAAAAATAAATTTAAAACATCATGGAAGCACCCTCGGTCGAAGCACTGCCATCTTCTAGATTATGTAATTGTCCGAGCTAGAGATTGCTGCGATGTACTCCTCACTAGAGCCATGATGAGTGCTGACTACTGCTGGACAGACCACCGATTAATTCGTTCCACAATGGCCATTAAGATTGTCCCTCAACGTAGGCTCCAAGGAAGAAAACCAAGGTGTAAAATGAACACCCAAGCCCTTCAAGACCCTATTAAGTGAGCCTGCTTTCAAGCAACCTATGGTTACCTATGGAAACCCCTGAAAATGTCGAGGAACACTGGAATAAACTGAAGACTTCCATTATCGCAGCCTGTGAACAAACTATCGGATACCAAACTAAGAAACATCAGGACATTGATGAGAATGATAGGGGAGATTGAACATATTATTGATAAGAAAAGGAAAGCTTTCCAAATATGGCAAAAAGACATTAACTTTGCCACTAAGAAAAAAATCTATGCCAGTGCAAAGGCTGAGGTCCAAAGAAGAACTAGAGAACTTAAGAACACCTGGTGAATAAAGAAAGCTCAAGAAATCCAGCATTTTGCAGATACCCATGATGCATGGGGCTTTTTTAATGCCACAAAGGCCATCTACGGACCAACAAACCATGGTACAAACCCCTTACACTCAGTAGATGGTGCCGAACTTCTATAGGACAAAGAGTCTATTGCATTCGTTGGAAAGAGCATTACCACAACCTTCTTAACTGTAACTCTATTGTGGCTGATGAGGTTTTCTCGCAAATCACACAAAAACAAACCAGAGATGAGCTTGCAGTATCCCCTAGTTTGGAAGAAGTCAGTAAAGCCGTTAACCAAATGAAAAATAATAAAGCTAGTGGACCCAGTGGGATCCCTGTTGAAGTCTTTAAAGAAGGTGGGCCTGAAGCTACACAACAGCTTCACAAGCTCATTGAAAAAATCTGGATGAAGAAGGAGATCCCAGCAGACTTCAGGGATGCCATAATTATCACTCTCTTTAAAAAGGGTCATAGAACAGATTGTGGAAACTATCGAGGCATCTCCCTTCTAGCTATGGCAGGCAAGATCCTGGCAAGGATACTTGCAAATTGCCTATCTCAGAAGACATCCTCCCTGAATCCCAAAATGGCTTCCGCCCTTCCAGGACTTCACTGCAGGACAGCTCCAAGAAAAATGCAGAGAGCAAAACCAACCCCTGTACATAGCGTTTATTGATCTAAGGTCTTCGATGCTGTAAATTGTACTGCTCTCTGGACCATCCTTCTGAAAACCGGATGCCCTAATAAATTTGTGAACATCTTGCAGCTCCTCCATGATGACATGATGGCAACAATCTTGGATAACAATGGCTCTCAAAGTGATCCATTCGAAGTGGGATCAGGCATTAAACAGGGATGCATCATTGCTCCAACCTTATTCGCTATCTTCATCACTATGATTCTATGCCTTGTTGAAGGGAAACTTCCCACTGGTGTAGAAATCATATATCAAACAGATGGAAAACTTTTTAATCTCAGTAGGCTGAAAGCAAAAAGTAAGGTAATTACATCCTCTGTCATAGATCTTCAATATGCTGATGATAATGTAATCTGCGCACATTCAGAGGAAAATCTCCAAACTATCCTAAACATCTTCGCAGAAGCATATGAAAAGCTCGGCCTCTCGCTTAACATCAAAAAACCCGAAGTGCTTTACCAGCAAGCACAAACCAGTCCCTTTGTAGCACCATCAATCCAGCTTAATGGTGTGTTGCTGGAAAATGTCCATCACTTTTCTTATCTTGGCAGCCATCTCTCCACAAAAGCCGACATCGATGCTGAAATTCAGCATTGTCTGAGCTCTGCAACTGTAGCATTCTCCCAAATGAAGCGTAGAGTGTTCGAGGATTGGGACATTCTCAGGGAGACCAAAATGCTTTTTTACAAAGCCATTGTACTAACATCCTTACTGTATGCCTGTGAAACATGGACCATCTATAAACGCCCCTCCCAACTTCTCGAAAAATTCCACCAATGCTGCCTCTGAAAAATTCTGCAAATTACTTGGGAAGACAGATGGACTAATGTGAGCATACTGGAAGAAGCAAAGACCACCAGCGTTGAAACAATGATTCTCCAACATCAACTTCGCTGGATCGGCCATGTTGCTCGAATGCCTGATTATCATCTTCCAAAGCAGTTACTCTATTCCCAACTTATGAATGGAAAACGGAATATTGGTGGACAGCAAAAGAGATATAAAGACGTTCTTAAAGCTGGTCTAAAAAAATGTAACATAAGCATTAAGAACTGGGAAGCTCTAACTCATGAGCGTTCCAACCGGAGGTCAACCTATATTAAAGGCACTACGGACTTTGAAGAAGCACGAGTACAGAGCGAAAGGGAGAAACGAGCTCAGCGGAAGGCACGTCAAGCAAACCCTCACTGTGACCGCCTTCCACCTGGAAACCTACGTCCCCACTGTGGGAGGCTGTGTAGATCCAGAATCGGCCTTTACAGCCACCTGCAGACCCACTGCTAGAGATTAATGTGTTGATTGACCTATCTTCTATGACTCTGTCTAATCCTTTTAAAGAGTTCTCTATATAGACTCTATCTTTGGAAGACAATCTTACTCGGTCACGAGTGATCGCCGTGACATTGCAGCCTATATGTTCTCTCATTCCCCTCTCTGCAATACAGGGATAATAGTGCTGGACTACTTTTCAGGGCTGTTGTACAGACAGCTAAGTTAATGGTTATTAAATGCTCTGAGCAACTTAATTTACAGTATAAATACTAATTATTATTCCTTCTTCTGTGTCGTCTGTTACCAGTTCAGTAGATTTTAAGCACTCTGGAGGTGGAGAGGTGCTGCTTCTGTGTTGTACACAATGTCCAGCACATTGCTAGCATGTGTGTTTGTGTGTGTATACACAGTAGCAGTAAGTAAAGAGGGAGAAATACCCTTTATGGTTACTTCTCATCTTGTTTTTATGGCTTATTGTTTGGCTTGTGTGGGTATTATGGGGGCTTTGCTGCTGTCAGTTGTCTCCCATCAATGCCCAAGTTATATCAAAACACATCACAGAGCAGAGCAGCAGTTATGACAACACCAGGGAACCACCATCACTTTCTCTGCCAACATCTTCCCTTTGCTGGACTAGGCTATTCACTCATTTTAATGTTATTTATTTACTGAATGCAACCTTCCCCAACCTGGTCCTCTCACCCACTGTGTTGGACTACAATTCCCGTAATCTACAACCATGCTGGCTTGGAATGATGGGAAGAGTAGTCCAACACATGGGGGGTCAGATTGGGGGAGGCTGATGTAATGTATATCCCGCTTTTCAACTATGAGGTCATTAAAGCATCTTACAACATTTAAAAATACAGTTTTAACCAGTGTAGTGTAGTGGTGAGAGTGACGGACTGGGAGCCGGGAGATCCGGGTTCTAGTCCCCACTTGGCCATGGAAGCTCACTGGGTGACTTTGGGCCAGTCACAGACTCTCAGCCCAACCTACCTCACAGGGTTGTTGTTGTGAGGATACAACGGTGAGGAGGAGGATAATGTAAGCCGCCTTGAGTTCCTTGCGAGAGGGAGAAAGGCGGGGTATAAATGCAATAAATAAATAAATAAATAAATAACTATTTCATGCACACACACACACACACAATTCCCCAAACCCTAGCCCTCATGTGATGGGTTAACCCCTCCCCAACATTCTATGATTACCCCCACTACCACCCTTTTGTAACCAATTAAAGAAAACCCACCACACCCAGTGGTGTAGTGGTAAATTTTGAAGGCAGGCAGTTATCATGACAGTCCCTATGGTCACACCTTCAAGGGGAGCCCAACAATGCAGATAACTGTGTTGATCTATGTGTGTGTGTGCGCGCGCGTGTGCGCGCGCGTGTGCATGTGAAAGAGTGCAGGGTAGCTCACAACAATATAGCATTGCTGAGGAAATCCCCCCCCCCAGCTGTGGTGGGGCTGTGAATCCATTCTGGGTTTCAGTCAGAACCAGCCAGAACTCTAAAGGAGCTACCCAAGGTGCTGAACTCTACCCCTGAATCAGCATCTTGGATAGCTTCTTTAGAGTTCTGGCTGGTTCTGACTAAAACCCAGAATGGATCCACAGCCCCACTGAAATCGGAGTCACCAGGCTCCAGTGGCAGGGCGGTAGATGACATCATCCCCCCTGCTAATTAAAACATCCTGGAGCTTCCACCCTGTGAGCCCTGGCTCCTCTAAGCCACTGTCCACGCCATAATCTGCTCCACTCCAAAACACTCTTTCCAGACATAAGCTGTTGTACATGAAGAAAATCAATGAATCAGGTAGCCATTTGTTGTTGTTCAGTCGTTCAGTCGTGTCCGACTCTTCGTGACCCCATGGACCATAGCACGACAGGCCTTCCTGTCCTGCGCTCTCTCCCGGAGTGTGCTCAAGTCCATATTCATTGCATCAGTGATACTATCTAGCCATCTCATCCTCTGCCATCCCCTTCTCCTTTTGCCTTCAATCTTTCCCAGCATCAGGGTCTTTTCCAGAGAGTTTTCTCTTCGCATTAGGTGGCCAAAATATTTGAGCTTCACCTTCAGTATCTGTCCTTCCAATGAGCACTCAGGGTTGATTTCCTTTAGGATGGACTGATTTGACCTCCTTGCAGTTCAGGGGACTCGTAAGAGTCTTCTCCAGCACCACAGTTCGAAAGCATCAATTCTTCGGCGCTCAGCCTTCCTTATAGTCCAGCTCTCACAGCCATACATTACTACTGGGAAAACCATAGCTTTGATTAGACGGACCTTTGTCGGCAAAGCGATGTCTCTGCTTCTTACTATGCTGTCTAGGTTTGCCATAGCTTTCCTCCCAAGGAGCAAGCGTCTTTTAATTTCATGGCTACAGTCACCGTCTGCGGTGATCTTCGAGCCCAAGAAAATAAAATCTGTCACTGCTTCCATTTCTTCCCCTTCTATATGCCAGGAAGTGATGGGGCCAGATGCCATGATCTTCGTTTTTTTAATGTTGAGTTTCAAACCAGCTTTTGCACTCTCCACTTCCACCCTCAACAAGAGGCTCTTTAGATCCTCTTCACTTCCTGCCATTAGGGTGGTATCATCTACATATCTGAGGTTGTTGATAATTCTCCTGGCAATCTTAATTCTGACCTGTGATTCATCCAACCCGGCGTTTCTCATGATGTACTCTGCATATAAGTTAAATAAGCAGGGCGACAATATGCAGCCTTGTCGTACTCCTTTCCCAATTTTGAACCAATCGGTTGTTCCATGTCTGGTTCTGACTGTTGCTTCTTGACCCTCGTACAGGTTTCTCAGGAGACAGGTAAGGTGGTCTGGTATTCCCATCACTTTAAGAATTTGCCAGAGTTTGTTGTGATCCACACAATCAAAGGCTTTAGCGTAGTCAATGAAGCAGAAATAGACGTTTTTCTGGAATTCTCTTGCTTTCTCCGTGATGCAGCAAATGTTGGCGATTTGATCTCTAGTTCCTCTGCCTCTTCGAAACCCAGCTTGTACTTCCAGTAGTTCTCGGTTCGCATACTGCTGAAGCCTAGCTTGTAGGATTTTGAGCATCACCTTGCTGGCATGTGAAATGAGTGCAATTGTGCGGTAGTTTGAACACTCTTTGGCGTTGCCCTTCTTTGGAATTGGAATGTAAACTGACCTTTTCCAGTCTTGTGGCCACTGTTGAGTGTTCCAAATGTGTTGGCATATTGAATGCAGAGCTTTAACAGCATCATCTTTTAGGATTTTAAATAGCTCAGCTGGAAGACTGTCATCTCCACTAGCTTTGTTGTTAGTAATGCTTCCTAAGGCCCTCTTGACTTCACTCTCGAGGATGTCCGGCTCAAGTTCAGTGACCGCACTATCATGGCTATCAGGGACATTCAGATCTTTCCTGTATAGTTCTTCTGTGTATTCTTGCCACCTCTTCTTAATCTCATCTGCTTCTGTGAGGTCCCTGCCTTCTTTGTCCTTTATCATGCCCGTCTTGGCACAAAACGTTCCCTTGAGATCTCTGATTTTCTTGAAGAGACCTCTAGTCTTTCCCATTCTGTTGTTTTCCTCCATTTCTTTGCATTGTTCATTTAAGAAGCCTTCTTGTCTCTCCTTGCTATTCTCTGGAACTCTGCATTCGGTTGGATATATTTTCCCCTTTCTCCCTTGCTTTTCGCTTCCCTTCTTTTCTCAGCTACTTGTAAAGCCTCATCAGGCAGCCACTTGGCTTTCTTGCACTTCTTTTTCTTTGGGATGGATTTTGTTGCTGCCTCCTGAACCATGTTACAGGCCTCCGTCCATAGTTCCTCAGGCACTCTGTCAGGTCTAATCCCTGAAATCTATTCCTCACCTCCACTGTATATTCATAAGGGATATGATTTAGGTCATACCTGAATGGTTTAGTGGCTTTCCCTACGTTCTTCAATTTCACCTGAAATTTTGCAACAAGAAGCTCATGATCTGAGCCACAGTCAGCTCCGGGTCTCGTTTTGACTGACTGTATAGAGCTTCTCCATCTTTGGCTGCAAAGGACATAATCAATCTGATTTCGATATTGACCATCTGGTGATGTCCATGTGTAGAGTCACCTCTTGTGCTGTTGGAAAAGAGTGTTTGCTATGATCAGCGTGTTCTCTTGGCAAAACTCTATTAGCCTTTGTCCTGCTTCATTTTGTACACCAAGGCCATGCTTGCCTGTTATCCTGGTGATTTCTTGACTTCCTACTTGAGCATTCCAATCCCCTATGATGAAGTGGACATCTTTTTTTGGTGTTAGTTCTAGAAGGTGTTGTAGGTCTTCATAGAACCGATCAACCTCAGCTTCTTCAGCATCAGTGGTTGGGGCATAGACTTGAATTACTGTGATGTTGAATGGTTTGCCTTGGATTCATACTGAGATCATTCTATTGTTTTTAAGATTGTACCCAGTACTGCTTTTCCCACCCTTTTGTTGACTATGAGTGCTACTCCATTTCTTCTAAGGGATTCTTGCCCACAATAGTAGATATGATGGTCACCTGAATTAAATTCGCCCATGCCTGTCCATTTTAGTTCACTGATTCCCAAGATGTCGATGTTCAATCTTGCCATCTCATGTTTGACCAGCTCCAGCTTACCTTGATTCATTGATCTGACATTCCAGGTTCCTAAACAATATTGTTCTTTACAGCACTGGATTTTCTTTTCACCACCAGACACATCCACAGCTGAGTGTCCTTTTGGCTTTGGCCCAGCCGCTTCACTCTTTCTGGCACTACCTGGAAATTCCCTCTGCTCTTCCCCAGTAGTATATTGGACACCTTCCGACCTGAGGGGCTCATCTTCCGGCATCATCTCTTTTAGCCTTGTGATACGTTCCATGGGGTTTTCTTGGCAAGAATACTGGAGCCATAGCACATTTTATCTAGACTATTTCCCCCCTCCTGTGAAATGTGACATTATTCATAAAGATATAAGAAGAATGCTCCTGGATCAGAACAAGGGACCATCATCTAGTCCAGCACTTCAGCATCCCTTTTCCAGCAGTAGCTAACCCCTGTGAAGCCTACAAGCAGGACATGAAGGCACCCCCACTGTATGCACGCCCTTCCCCCCAGCAATTGGTACTTAGAGTCATAATGTCTTGGTTGGTAGATACATTCCTGGGAGATAGGTCTAATCTCCTTTTAAAGTCATATAGCAGTCATCAAACCTTTTTCAGCCAAAGGGCCTAATTCATTTCCAGAGAAGCGGGGGTGGGGTGCTACATTCCAGCAGTGGGTGGGGCTGAAGGCAAAAGGGGGTTGGCCAAAGGCAAAAGGGGCATTGCCATTATGAAAGCAGATGTCCTCCATTGCTCCAGAGGACAGGACTGGATGGAATGTGTGGAAATTGCAGGGAAATTTGATTTTGGCTACACACTAGGAGAAATTTCCTAATGGTAGGAGCTGTTCAACAATGGAACCATCTGCCTCCAGAGGAGGTGCACTCTCCTTTGCTGGAGGCCTTTAACATAGGCTGGGTAGGTATCTGTCAGAGATGCTGTTGTTGCATCTTGCATTGCAGATCCTGCATCCTTGCATTGCAAATCTGGCAGGCTGGACTAGATGTCCTCTAAGATCCTTTCCAACTATAATTCTATGACTTATTTTGGGAATAACTCAATAACTATATATTGTATGAAGAAGTATTTTATTTTCTCTGTCCTGGAGTCAAATTCATTGGGTGAAGCTAAGCTCCAGTGCTATGAGAGGGCTGGGAGAAAAATATTTATCCAACTTGCCTCATTAATCTGTCACAGATAAGAAGTTATTTAAATCTAAGGTTCCCAGGACCACATCCAACAGTCGTTCAGCCCAATAATGGATTAGTATTGAGACTGGCCTGAGAAGCCCTGCTCGTGAGCCTGCCGTGAAGATCTATAGGTTGGTGGACATGAGAGGTAATGAGACAAGTAATCCCTTCTCTCTCCACCTGACTAGTTTGTTTCCCAAACTTGAATGGGTGTGTCTGAGACTCACCAGATCAAGAGAAAGACCCTAGTCAGTGATGGATTTAAGGACAGACCCCAGTCAGTGACAGTGCTTACCTAGTGCTTTGGGCTTCAACAATTAAAGTATAGGTAGCGGTCCCTGAAACTTCTCTCAAGCCAGACAACATAAAGTTGGTATTAAAGAACATATATTTATTGCTCAAACAGTCTAAGAAAATAACAAGCTTTAGCGAAGATGAGGCAGATTACAAACATCCCTAAATACATACAAGCTATGATAATTAAAAGTATAATGAAAATAATAGCAAGCATACTGTTAGCACAGTAAACTTAGGTTCCTCTCACTCTAAAAGTCAATATCAACGTTTCATAATTACCTAAATGGAAGGCATGGTGGGCAAAGCCAGCCTAAGCATGTATGACAGGTGTCTCTTTCTTCCAGGATCTCTCTGCTAAGCAAATATAACCCTGATCTATTTAACCCTGATCTTTTTAACCCCTACGATGTCGCTGACCTCACCCTTACTTTCAGACCTGGTCATACCAGCATTCCTATTGTTCTCAATGCAGCCAGGTCTGCCACTGACACCAGCAACACCTATATAAAGGCTTTCCTGGTAAGCTAAGCAGCTTACTGCTTTCTCTGCTTGACCGACCCATACATGGCAGCCTTCCTTCATTTCCAAGAATACAATCCATTACTTATAGTTATCTCACAACAAACACATAAAACTAGTCACGTCCACAAAATACAATAAATTCTTATCAACTCTATATGCAGTAACACATATTCCTAGACAAAAAGGCTACAACAGGCCTTTTTGGTGGTGGCTCCATGCTTCTGAAATCCCCCCCCCCCAACAGGGAGATACCCATGGCAAGTAATATATTGACATTTAAGCAGACTAAACTCCTTTTTAATACATAGTGCTCTGCATTATCTTTGCTGCTGTTTTAATGTCATACGGTAGTATCCAATCCAACATTACTGTTAGCATAAATTACGTTGCACTACCCTAAGGCCAATAGTATTTGCTGGCACAACAGGTTTTCAGAGAAAACCCATCAAGCCAGCAAACGCTATTGGAGTTTCACTAGAGATCACTTAGGCTAGCACAATATAATTTACTTGAGCAAGAGTGTTGAATTGGATATTGCCCATAACGTTTTAGTTTTAGATTGTGGTTTTATTGATATCTGATGTATTATGTCTTTGATGTAAGCCAGTTTAGGAGGGTTTTGCCTTGAAAGATGGCACACACATTTTTAAAGTGAATGAATGAATGAATGAATAAATAAATAAATATTATCAGGTTATTTGGACCAAATAACAAGGCGTAAATTAGATTTTTAAATTTCATGTAGTATTTTAATTTTTTAAAGTTTTAAATGGTTTTATTTTGGTACACTGAACTGTAAATGATTAAAAGTGGGATACATAAGCTCTAAAATAAAAAAATAAAATAAAAATAACAGCATTAATAATCATTGAAGTGAGAGGATGGGTGGCGGTGGCTGGGTGTCTTCTCTTAAAGAGAGGTCCACCGTCTCCTTGGGATTATAGGCTCACTAAGTCCAATTCACTGGGCAGATGTTTCCTTTAAGAATGCATCTGGGCCTCCCCCAACCCACCCCAATGCCATCCAAAGGCCACTGAGCATTTGATTCAATATTGAGCCATTAAGCAATTGCTCTCCCAAGCCATTAAACAGCAGCCCCTTATAGATAAATAAACAGAAAGGGCAGTAAAACAATTATAGTAAGGACAGTGAAAATGCATTCTATTAGCAGGAACAAGATAGATGCTACAGCTTCTTTAGCCCCTGTGAGACCCTGTTCTGCTTTCCACATGGAGAGAGAGAATGTCCTGGAGAAGGAATGTTCAGACTAGGGTCTAAAACCCAAAGCAGAGGGATTATCACTATAATGATGAATAATCGTCACTAACAGCGGTGGTGTGGTGGAGGCAGAGCTCACAGGGATGCAGCCCCAGCATGTCTTTATTAGCAGGGATGCTGACATCATCTGCCACCCCCACAGGCCAGAATCCCCTGTTCTGTCTGAGCTTAGCTGCCCTTCTCATAGTTGCTGGGGGCTGAATGAATTTACCCAGCAACCACCTATTGTTCCCTGTTGTAATGCAAAGTCTTTGGGGTGGCTTGGTCTTGAATGGGCATTTATTAAGACCCATCCATTTTACAAAACACCTGCTCTTGGTAGAGATAAACCTGTATAATAACAGTCTGGATTGATATGTATCAACACAGCTGCCTGATTTTTTGGACTAGACTCGGGGGTATTGCTACTGGGACTGTCATGACGAGTGCTTGCACATCAAAATTTACCACCACACCACTGCTAACCAGATAATCTCTACTCCTACCTCTGGTATTCCCATGACTGGGGTGCCTGACCAGATTACAGGGTTTAGCTTGCAGAGACTTGGGCTGCCCCCAGACTCCATGGGGCTTGTACAGGGCTGGCCCTACTGTTAGGGAAAGAGGTGAGGTAGTAGCCTCAGCTGGTGGATGCTGGAGGGGCCAGGAGCATGGGAAGATGCAGAGGAGAGAGCTGCGCTATGCCAACCTGGTACTGACATGTGTGGTAAAGGACACTGTTCCTCTGACAGTGCGGAAACAACACAATTCAACTTCCTTGCTTTTGTACATGGAATTTTGGGTGAAACCATGTCCTTTGCCTCAGGCAGCAAAATATGTTGGGCCAGCCAGTGGAGGCTGGTGGCTTCGATGTCAGTGGGGCTGTGAATCTGCTCTGGGTTTCAGCCAGAACCAGTCAGAACTCTAAAGGGGTATCTAAGGTGCTGAACCTATTTTGGGGATTGAGTCCAGCACCTTGGATAGCTCCTATAGAGTTCCGACTGGTTTTGACCAAAACCCAGAGCAGATTTACCGCCCCCTGCCATCAGAGCCACCAGCCTCCACTGGGGCCAGCCCTGGAATATAACAGTGAAGCAGAAAGAGTGAGAAGAGAAGAAATCTCTCTTAATACTGCCAGACATCTTTTCATTGAAAGCTACTAAAATTATCAAGGGGCTGGAGCAATTTCCACATGAAGGAGAGCTTACAACAGGCTAGGAAACTTTTGGGGCCTGTGGGCACATTTGGCAATTTGAGGAACTGTCCCGAGCACCACCACTAAGTGGGTGCACTGCAGATGAAAGTGTCAGCCTGCAGCCACCTGCCATCTTCCTTTCCTGCAGCCACCTGCCATCTTCTTTTCCTAAGAACGTCTCTGAGCCCCACGTGTGGCCCAGAGGCATTAATGGGAAAAGAAGATGGCAGCAGCTAGGGGCCCTCACTTTGCTTCGATGTGATCCCAGCTGCCAAAAGAACAAAAGACACTTTATTATTAAAAAAGAGAAAGTAGGAGGGGTCAGGCATCTCAGTGGGCACCAAGAAATGTGTCCAAGGGTACACCAATGCCCATGGGTGCCACGTTGCCTACCTCTGGGTTACAATGTCTTTTTAGCTTAGAAAAAAGGCAAGTAAGTGGGGGGCATGACAGAGGTGTACTAAATTATGCATGACATAGAGAAAGTGGATAGGGAGGCATTTTTCTCCTTCTGTCATAATACTAGAACCCAAAGGGGGTAACCCATGAAGCTGATTGGGTGGGAGATTTAGGACAGATAACAGGAAGCACTTATACATACAGCACATGGTTTAACTATGGTATTCACTTCTATAAGATGTAGTGATGGCCACCAGTTTGGATGGTAAAACGGGCTTAGACAAATTCCTGGAGGAGAAGGCAATCAATGACTACTAGTTCTGATGGCTATATGCTCCCTCCAGTATCAGGGGCAGTATGCCTACAAACTCCAGTTGCTGGGGAACATGGGTGGGAGGGTGCTGTTGCACTCATATCCTGCGTGTGGGTTTCCTGTGGGCAGCTGGTTGGCCACTGTGTGAACAGAATGCTGGACTAGATAGACCCTTGGACTCATCCAGCATGACTCTTCCTATATTCTTATATTCTTAAGGCATGCGATTTGATGGATTTTATGTATAGTTTAGGTTGTAGCAACGGTAAGAACAGACCACGGAACAACGGACTGGTTTAAGATTGGGAAAGGAGTATGGCAGGGTTGTATACTCTCACGCTACCTATTCAACCTGTACACAGAACACATCATGTGACGTGCTGGGCTTGATGAAGCCAAGGCTGGAGTTAAAATCGCTGGAAGAAACATTAACAATCTCAGAGATGCGGATGATACCACTTTGATGGCTGAAAGGGAGAAGGAGCTGAGGAACCTCATGACAAAGGTGAAAGACGAAAGTGCAAAAGCTGGGTTGCAGTTCAACCTCATAAAAACCAAGATTATGGCAACCAGCTTGATGGATAACTGGCAAATAGAGGGAGAAAACGTGGAGGCAGTGACAGACTTTGTCTTTCTAGGCACAAAGATTACCACAGACGCTGACCGCAGCCAGGAAATCAGAAGACGTTTACTTCTTGGGAGGACAGCAATGACAAATCTTGATAAAATAGTGAAGAGCAGAGACATCACACTGACAACAAAGGTCCGCATAGTGAAAGCAATGGTGTTCCCCATAGTAACCTATGGCTGCGAGAGCTGGACCATAAGGAAGGCTGAGCGAAGGAAGATAGATGCTTTTGAACTGTGGTGCTGGAGGAAAATTCTGAGAGTGCCTTGGACTGCAAGAAGATCAAGCCAGTCCATACTCCAGGAAATAAAGCCAGACTGCTCACTTGAGGGAATGATGTGAAAGGCAAAACTGAAGTACTTGGGCCACATAATGAGAAGACAGGATACCCTGGAGAAGATGCTGATGCTAGGGAAAGTGGAAGGCAAAAGGAAGAGGGGCCGACCAAGGGCAAGATGGATGGATGATATTCTGGAGGTGACGGACTCAACCTTGGGGGAGCTGGGGGTGGCGATGGCCGAGAGGAAGCTCTGGCGTGGGCTGGTCCATGAAGTTATGAAGAGTCTTGAGCAGAGGCTTATGCATTGAGCAGGGGGTTATGCATTGAGCAGGTTATGCATTGAGCATTGAGCAGGGGCTTACGCATTGAGCAAGGGCTTGGACTCGATGGCCTTGTAGTCCCCTTCCAACCCTACTATTCTATGATTATATGAGTTGGAAGCGACTGAACAAATAAACAACAACAGGTTGTGTCATTCATTTATTAGATGTGTATATTGCTTCACACAACCAAAAGGAGCCCTGAAGCAATTCACAATCCATAGGCAAGGTAGCTGATCTACCAGTTATTCTAGCAGACTTCACCAATCTGGTGGGATCCAGATGTGTTGGAGTCCAAATTCCATCATCCCAGCCAGCATGATACACTGCAAATGTATAGGAGCATCTAAGGCATCTAACAGAAGCTTGTTGCCTTCTGCTGCAAGTAGACCTTTCTCCAACTTTCCCACCCTCCCTCCCATCTCCACTAAGTAATGTGGTGTGGCAGGGTCCAGGGGAGGATCCCAGTTGCATCAGATCCAATGTTGTTTTTATGTATTTTATTGTTGTGAGCCACCTTGGGAGGGCTTCTGTCCTGAAAGGCAGACAAGAAACAATAATAATAATAATAATAATAATAATAATAATAATAATAATAATAAATCCTAGAAGCCTCTGGGTCATGTTACCAACTCTTGGTCTTTCTCTGGATTACTTTTGGACCAGATAGGGTTTACAGATTATTTGGAGTCCAATACAAAACGAATCTCAAGGGACTAAACTCAAAACACTGCAGAGCATCCAAATCAAGTAATTCCAAGGTTTCCCAGCAGTGGTGCAGTGAGGGCTGGACTTTGGGGCCAAAGCCCTGGGCCCCTGGAGGCCCCCCCATGACAGATGATGGGACAGTGGCAAACTGGGCCAGCATCAGCACCTGGGCTGGCATGTGCATGTGTGGCCCACCAGGGCTGGCACTGCTTATCACAGCATCCTTTATCTTCTTCTTTTTAAATTTTGGACTTTTCTACATTGGGCATTTATTGCGAGCTCATTATTCCCTACTCACAGTTGTTTATGGGTTCTTTAGGTGATGTTGTGACCCTCCAGTTTTGCTTCTGTGCCTAACCAGCACTTTCAGCAAGTTTTTTTTAGAGCAGGGAAAATGTGGCATTTAATTATGAAAGTGAAAGAAAGTGCAATTTCCTCTTGTGTATTTGCACTATTCTTCTATACTGCAGTGCCACCTAGTTAGGTAGTGGAAAAGCAGGAAAGGAAATGTTCCTCATGTAGTGCTTGGATCTCAATTCTGCAACAAAATCAAAAGTAGATGCAGCGGATTAACAGCTGACTAACAGCCTCACATAGAAAACCTCTTTATAGTCAGGGGGCAGAAAGTGCACCCGTTCAGAGTATTTCTTCTTTTATCAGGGATAGCAAATTGTTTTGTTTGGTTTCGCTCTAATGTATCAGTAGTCTAGAAGCAGTCGTAAAGCATGGAATGCAGTGGGAAGAGAAGAGAAAGATTAATTGTGTACTGCTAAAGTAATAGCCATCAAAAGGGGCAGGGAGGCATAAGACAATTTAGCCCAGGGTCTAAAATTACCTAGCTGCACCACTGTTTCCCAGCATTGCTAGTGTGAATGTTTTTGCCACTGCAGCATTGCACTAGTGCAAAAAGGTATCCTAGGTCCCAATATCAGCATAACAGTTTAACATGGCACCTCTTTTATATCCCTTCTCTGCCCATACCTGACTCATGCAAGATGCTGCATAGCTCAACTACTTTGATGCAGTTGCATTTCCCTGAATTCTATGTTTCACAATAGTACACTGATGAAAGAGCCTTTCACCTGATAATCATCTCGTACCATTTTATTTATTTTTTTTGGCTCAGCAAAACAGACCACTAGATTGAGCTATTAGAAATTACCTTAATAATGTGGAGGTTGGGGTACTTCCTGAGAGAAATGAATAATATCCCCATAGAAATCTACATAGTCCATGGCTTTGTACCTTTAGTTTCAGTAAGAATCAAAGCAAAAGTTCAAATTGGGACTATTGCTTTCATGGCTACCATTGTATTTCTCTCACACATGACCCAGCTGTACTATATTTTGAAGCAGGGGTGGGCAACTTGCGGTCCTCCAGATGTTTCGGCTTACAACTCCCATGATCCCTCACCACTGACTAATGCTGGCTAGGGCTGATGGGAGTTGTAGGCCAAAACATCCGGAGAGCAACAAGTTACCCATCTCTGTTTTAAGGGAAAGAGACTTACACTGTAATCCCAGCAGCACCAGCCCTATCATTAGCTAAATGAGGTGGGTGCCTCAGGTGGCAAATGCTGGAAGGTGGCAGCAAGGCTTTGGAGGAGAAACCTGTGCACCACACGAGCTGCTCTGCACCTCCTAAGCAAGCCTGCTGCCTTCAGGTGTGGTGGAGAATGCTGGCCCATAGTCATTGCTGAAGAAAAATTTAACGGCTGGGCTGGTTACCATTTGTACATGGAATGGGAAGTGACACTACCTTGTTCATCACCTCAGGAGCAAAATACCTTGGCCCAGCCCAGAATCCTAGAACTTGAAGTAAACCCCACTGAGTTCAATGGAACATCCCGGTAAGTGAGTATTGGACTGCAGATTGAAATGCTGGTGAAAGTCACATATCAGCTATCAACAATCAAAGGATAGAACTTCAACAAAGTCCACAGTTTTGCTTTTGGGTTTTATGAAACTGGAAAAGTCTGCTTCCACTAAAGAGAACAGAACTCCATGAAATCCCCATTATAATAGCAAAGAAGGCCTTTGGGGATGAAAAGGTGTCTTTACTACCAACAGTAGGGTTTGCCCTTACAAGTGCAACCAATCACCTTGGTATCTCCCAGACATTGTTAACAGGTGATTGTGGCTGTGAAGTTCTTGTAAACACTGCTTACTGCATAAATCCCCTCTGTCATTTTCACCTGAGCTGTTCTCTCTGAAATGTGGTCCATGAAGAGCTGATGGTGACACATTTGCTGCAGGAGTGACTTTCACACAAAGCAAAGCCAGACAAACAGAGAGAGGGCAATAAAAAGCAAGGTAAATTGATTCTTCTCCCAGGGAGCACCATTAGCTGGTGTCCTAATGTGAGACACTCTCTCTAATGAGCATTTCTAAGTAGAACAAACAGTTTCCTTTAAAAGTACATGAATTTTATATGATTTACAGCTAATTCTCTTTAATTCTGCCTGCATGAGCAGGTGATAAGGGAATGTGAAGCCAGTTAACAGCAGTGAAAGCTCAGGAGGAAAAAGAGCTTTTGTGTTTTATTTTCAAACCCAGTATCCAGGCATTGGGTAAATCAAAATGGCATGGTGTTCTGGGAGTCATAACAAGCACTTCTTTAATACACTGGTAATTGGGTTTATCCAGTGGAGGCTGGTGGCTCCAATGTCAGTGGGTGGTAAATCCGCTCCCGGGGTCAGTCAGAACTCTAAAGGAGCTATCCAAGGTCCTGAACCTATTTGGAAGATAGGGTTTAGTACCTTGGATAACTCCTTTAGGGAGCAATCCTATGGCCACTAGTCAGCAGCTAGACAGCCATAGGATATGTGGTTTTCTGGGAACCAACCTTGGAGCCCACACTCCGAGGTCAGTTCCGGAGAATCAACCTCTCCCGCCCCGCTTCCATGCTGCCTTGCAGGCAGTGTGGAACAGCCCTGCACTCCACACTCGGAAGAGGAGCACAGAGCAGCCGAAATGGTGCATTCCTGGGGACATTCCGGGGCAGGGAAGGCAGAAACGTCTAACAGCAATCTCCAGTAACCATCACCTCTAACAACACTCTTTCACACAATGAAACAAATGCAGGCTGATCTCTCCAGTATATACAGTACCCCCCCCCCCCGCCCCACCACCACTCTCGCTGATTGGAGACTGCTGGGTTAAGTTCATCCCTAATCTGGCAACTAGAGTTGTAATTCGCCAAAGTTTACTCCTCCTCCTCCTCTCCCCGTCCCTGATGTTTCACAAGTTGATACATTTAGAGACAGGCTGTATGGGCTTCAGAAGGCATCAGAATAGCTCTGACTCTTCGAGGTGGATTTAGGCACTTCAGCCATGACCCACTTCGCTTTGGACTGCCTTGGTGCTGGTTTGATCTGCTTCAGATCTCACTAAGGCATCCCCAAAGCACCCTGATTCACTTTAGTATTCAGATTCATCACCGAAGCAATGCACAGCCGACAGCATTGAGCTGAGTGATACAAAAGGCATTAAGAGAAATTAAACATTGCAAAAACACAAGTTTCTCTACCCTAGCTGCACTTAGACTTCTCCAGGCTGCTTCTTCATGCTCTTTCTTCATGCTCTGGTCTTCCTCTCTCCCCTTCACTGGCTCTCAATCCCTTTTTATCCCCTCCTTCCCCAAAACTGAAAGTACTGTTTAAACCTGGAGAAATGACACCTAGCTCAGGAAAATGAAGCTTAACCAGGGGAATTAAACTGCTCTTCTCAGGGTTACACCCTCCCAGCACCCCCCCCCCCCAGGCCTCTAGGCCTGACCTTGTCTCTGTAGGTCTCAAACCTTCACAATTGTGCAATCATATTTGGTTACAATTCAATGTGTTGGTGCTGACCTTAAAAGCCCTAAAGGTGCGATCTTACGCATGTTTCAACAGAAAAAGTCCTACACTTCCAGCATTCCCCAGCCTGGCTTCTTCTCTGGGTGCCCTCTACTCACAGTGGTGTGGCAAGTAACTAATGTGGAAAGAGCCTTCTCCATGGTGCCCCCCCCCCATCTATGGAATGCACTTCCCTGGGAGATCCACTGGTGCCTTAATATTATTTATGTTTTATTTATTAGATTGATTAGCCACTGATGCCAGGCCAAGACCTCCTCCTTCCAGCAAGCATTTAAACATTAATTTGTTGGTTTTATTATCAGTTTTACTGCTGGCTCTTTAATTTTTAAAATGTTTATATCTTAAGATTTTAGTATTTTTGTTGGCTGCATTATTATTTTGGTTGCCATCTCATCATCACTTTGGGTTTTTATGACTGTAAACCACCTTGAGGGCATTTGTCAGTTGGGCAGCATAGAAATCAAAGGTGCAATCCTAAGCATGTTTAGACAGAAAAAAACCCCTGACACCTCCCAGCATTCCCCAGCCAACATGGCTGGCTGGGGAATGCTGGGAGTTGTAGGACTTTTTCCTGTCTAAGCATGGATAGGATTGTGCCCTAAATAAATAAACAGGTTAGATGAGGACATCATGAAACCAAATCCAAAGTGCTGGTTGTCTGTGCAGCTTGGTTGGACAGGACACAGGTTTTGTGCATCCACAGAAAGCTTTTTATTCATTGCTGAGTAACTGCAGACAGCCCCTGCCTCACCCACTCATCTGGGATTAGGAGGAAAGGGCTCCTTGAAGATTTCCAGTACATCTTATTTTACAATGGAGCACCATAAAATTCTCCATAGTTTTTGAACAGTATTTGAGTATAAATGCTGCCACATAATTGGCCAAACTACAGAATCAATCGTTCAGTTGGCTGGACTCAAACGTGGTATTGTGGTCCATATGCGTTTTTTTTTTGGGGGGGGGGAGACTGGAGGTGGAAGGTTAGATGAAAGAATTACTTTCAGCCATTGGAACAATTTTTAGACCAACTTACCTCCAAATAAGTTAAGCATGGCCGTATAATAGCACCATATGGGGGAACCTAATATTGACATTAAGGCTGAAAGAGCTGAGAAAGTATTAGTCATGTTTGCAGCTTGGCTTCTACTTCAGAGCTTTTCTACATGAGGCTGTTAACTGCTGTACCTACTTTCTGTTTCATCACAGAACAGAGATCAGAGCTCTACACAAAGAGCTTTTCCTTTCCTGCTTTTCCATTACATAACCTCTAGGGTGGTGCTGTGCTGTAGTTGAATATTGCAGTTACACAGGTAGGAAAACACCTTTTCTTTTGCTTCCAGAAATAATATTCCATTTTCTCTGCTCTAAAAAACCCTGGTAAAGTACTCTTTAAAAAGAGGTGTTAAACTGGAGGATCACAGCATCATCTAAAGAATCCATAAACAACCATGAGTAAGGACTCATGAGTACACAGTAAATGCCACAAAAAGCTAGTAATGAATAAAATATTGCCATGGGTTTATCTGTTTCTCTTTTCACTTCAGATCAGTGTGGGATGGATGGTATCTCCCAACAGGCAGGAAGCACAAAAGACAAATGGGAAACAGAACTTTCCCAGGGATTGATTTTTCTCCCAAGTCCCCACTGTAGTGTATCTAGAAGAAATGTAACCTTTTACAAAGCTAGTTAATAATCAATAACAATGTGAAAGCAAGGCTGTCTTGCCTATATAGAAGTTAAGATAAAGACAAGACTGTAACACAGTTGTGCTGCCTATGTGGAAGACAGAATTACAGCATTCAAGAAAATACTTCTGGAAACTAGTACATTCCAAGCACTTGAATACATTAATTGATGGAAAGAACTGGACTTTGGACTGGTTTCCAAACTGTACCCAGTTGTGTGTGTGTGTGTGTGTTTGTACAGGCCCACAATTGCATGTGAGGATAGCAGAGTATGAAAGATGAACACAACTTTAGCATTTGGTAAAGGGGTGTACTTGTTGACAAATCTTAAACAGGACATAAGTACATAAGAACATAAACAGAGCCATGCTGGATCAGACCAAGGGTCCATCTAGTCCAGCATTCTGTTCACACAGTGGCCAACCAGCTGCCCATGGGAAACTCACAAGCAGGACACGAGTGCAACAATGCCCTCCAGCCCATGTTCCCCAGCAACTAGTGTACATAAGCATATTGCCTCTGATACTGGAGAGAGCATATAGCCATCAGGACTAGTAGCCATTGATTGTCTTCTCCTCCAGGAATTTGTCTAACCCCTTTTTAAAGCCATTCAAATTGGTGGACATCGCTAAATCCTGTGGTAGCAAATTCCATAATTTAACTATGCGCTGTGTGAAGAAGCACTTCCTTTTATCTGTCCTGAATCTTCCACCAATCAGTTTCATGGGATAACCCTGGGTTCTAGTATTATGAGAGGTGGAAAAAAAATGTCTCCCTATTCACATTCTTCACACCATGCATAATTTTATCATGTCTCCCCTTCTATCACATCTCCCCTTACTTGCCCTTTTCCCAAGCTGAACAATCCCAGCTGTTGTAACCTTCATGTTACAATACGACATGTTAGATTGTGACTGGGCTCACACAACATGCTAACCTATACTCATGGTTAAACCATGGGTTGTTGTTGTACAGTGGGTTATCATGTTGTCTGAATGCAGCATGTTTTCCACAGGGTGGCTTGTTAACCGTGCAGTGTGACTTATTTTTCTCGAATAAGCCACCTTGAGAATCCATGGTTTATTGTTGGGTTGTTCAGGGTGGTTAACAAGCCACACTGCATGGTTAACAAGCCACCCTGTGGAAATGGCACTGCATTCAGACAACACGATAAGCCTCCCTGTGGAAAACATGCTGCGTTCAGACGACATAATTTGTAGTTCAACAACAACCCACACTCAACCATTGAGTGTGGGTTAGTGTGTTCTGTGAACCTAACCAATGTATGAAAGGGATCCCTTAGCTGCTCTTCTTTGAATTTTAAGT
Organism: Heloderma suspectum; assembly: GCF_057233095.1. Lineage (NCBI taxonomy): Eukaryota > Metazoa > Chordata > Lepidosauria > Squamata > Helodermatidae > Heloderma > Heloderma suspectum. The sequence continues at coordinate 36,602,266 of NC_139460.1, read as the reverse complement.
GTTGTGATGCCAAACTTGCATTTTGCAATAAGATTTGTTTCAATCAACCTTCATGCTGGGGGTGGGGATGGGAGCTACCTCTTCACTGCTGGTAAAAAGGTAAAAAAGGTAAAGGTGTCCCCAGCCAGTCGTGTCCGACTCTAGGGGGTGGCGCTCATCTCCATTTCTAAGCTGAAGAGCCAGCGCTGTCCGAAGACGCTTCCGTGGTCATGTGGCTGGCATGACTGAACACCCAGGTGCACGGAATGCTGCTACCTTTCCCGCCGAGGTGGTACCTATTTATCTACTTGCAATTTCTTGCTTTCGAACTGCTAGGTTGGCAGGAGCTGGGACTGAAGACGGGAGCTCACTCCGTCACGCGGCACTCGGGTCTCGAACTGCTGTGCTGCCGATCTTCCGGTCTGCAGTTCAGTGTCTTAACCACTAAGCCAGGTAATTTTAGACCCTGGACTTAAAGGTGTTCTGCAGACCCCTTTTAAACAGCCATTTGTATTACTTCAGTTGTGAAGCACACAACTAACATTTCTCTTCACCCACCCCCATCCACCATTCCATGTTTTACAATTGCTTCTGTATTCCTGATATGTTACAACAAATAATAACGACAAAACTGTTTCTCAGTCCTAATTTATTCAACACAAAACAAAACTCTGAGCATGTGCAGTTTTGCATTCTAAACTCGCTTAAATCATAGCACGGTCATGACTGCAGGAATAAAATGATGCTTGCTTCGGCTGCCCTGATCATCACTTGCCGCTCTTGGGGTGGTCATCCCCCCGCCCCCACACAAGGTTCTGGAGCGCTGAGCTTTTGCCCCACGGTTCAGGCCTATCTGTACCACTGGCTGGTGATCCATTGCTTCAGAGCCATACAAGTAGTGTAGATCTTCCCAAGTAAGAGCACCAAACTGTGGCATTTAATCGAGGGCCAAACTAGATGTGACCTTGGAGACCCTTGATCTTGCTAATTCTATGGAAATGCAGTCACTAATGCATGGCTTCAGATTTAATCAGATCAGCACTTCTCACATTGGGTTTAGTTTAGGGTGGCCACTTGTGAATTGCCAAAGAAGAGGGCAAAAGAGGACACCTGTTTGCATAAAATGAGCATATTCTAATTTATATGTATAGAAACAAATTTAGAAATAATGATGATAGTTTAAATAGAAGTTCCATACATCTCAACATAGTGAGAAAGCCCTGACCAGGTGACCTGTGTGGCTTGCTCACTTTGCTGTCCAGGTGCTGTGGATGGGCAATCTCAAGGCCCAGCGCTTCCTTCTGATGGGTCTCTATCATTAAACTGGACCTGGACAGCCCTTCACACAGAGGACACCTTCTAAACAAAGGACAGTCCTCTGGCAGCCCTTCAAACAGAGGACTGTGCTCTGTGAAAGAGGACATGGCCATCCTGGATTGGGGGGTGAAATGGATTTGTAGTTGAGAAGCCAAGCCAAGTCCACTTCCGAGAAAGCAGGCAGGGGAGGGTGGAGAGGAGTGGGTGAGAGGGCTGGCAGAGAGTGACCTGGCGGGGGCAAGGAGCAAGACAGCAGCAAGGTTCAAGGGCAGGTTCTGCCAGCTGCAGGCCAGCAGGACTTTGCTGCACTGCCTGCAGCAGGAAGAAGAAGTGTCTACAGGAGTATGGGAGAAGAATCACCGATCCGAGGAGTGGCAGACCAAGGCTGGCCAAGGTTGGTGAAGCTGTTGGGGGCACAGGCAGTCTATGGGAGAGGTGTTCTTGATAAATGGGCAATCCCTATAAAGCTTTCACATAAAATTATATATCCAGACAAATACTGTAAAGAGCCCAGATTGTCAGATAAACAAATAAAGGATTGGCCATTTGCACAGGATCCTTCCACTTAGGTGCCTCAAGCTTGAAACTGAGAGCGGTAATGTCCCATTAAAATGTTAGTGCACCCTGGGTGTAAATGGTAAACAGTTTTTATGCAGAGTAATAGAAGAGTGTCGGTGTCTTTCCTTAGACAGGTACATTAAGGGGCAGTTAGAACTGGGCCAATAAGTTTGATGCTGAAGTCCTACTATCGTACGTTAATGGTGGGCTTAGGCCTTTGAGGAAAGCAAACAGTGCTGGTGAATCCAGAATCGGCACTCTTGTTTACAGTTAAAGAATGCTCCAGTGGCCTCACCGTACTTGACTGTTCCATTTTAAAGGACTCTTTCAGTGTTTGCAAGTTAGGTTAGAGGAGGACGTGGGTGCAAGAATGATGATAAATCCGCAAAGCCAACAGACGAAAGGGACTTTTTCTCCCTTGTGCAGCCTTGGTGCCCTTGCTTCTGGCACTCTCTCCCAGAGGGAGGATAGAAGGATGGATTGATGCCACACAGATGAAGTACAGAGGGAAGGAAGGGTGCAAGAAACAGGCATGGACTTCTGGCATCAATGAGGTCCAGCTTAAGCATGCAAAAACTGATGTGGTATAGCCCCTTTCTGTGAGTGTACCACCTCAGAATTTGCATGTGGTGCTCTCATATGGAACAGGAGGCTGGATGTGTAAGTTTCATGCACACAATGTAAAGTTGGTGGGGGTTTGTTTTCCTATCAGTGACTCCTGATATGAATTCTGATGGCCACAGTCAATGGAAGGACTATACCACATCACTTAGTACATGCTTGAATCAGCCCCAAGATTGTGTTTGCGAAGTATCCATCAGCCACAGGTGCAGTCTGTGAGACAGGATTTTGCTTAAGAGAGCATTATGTAATGGAAGTTCTAACTTCAGACCATGTTGTATTTCAATTCACCATTTCCTGATATTTTGAAACTACTGAACTTTACAGTGAAACTCATCCTGCTTAACAAATAAAGCAGGCCCTTCATCAGAACAAGGGAACCAGGCCAGCAATAACTGTGGCATGCATAAAGAAACATGAATTGAAGACTTCCAGTTGGCTGGTAAGTTTGTATAAGTGGTATCAGTGGACAGAGTGTTTAGGGCTTGAGAAATAAATCTGGAAATGACACCATTTAGTCTAGAAATCCTTTCTCCCTAATGTATGGGTGGGCAACTTATTATGTTTGAAATATACTATTGTTACTGAAATGCTTATTGATTATTTTATGTATTGCTTTTATTGTTTGTTTACCTGTATATCATGAAGTGCCTCGAACACAATTTCCTTTGTGGAATGGCAGCATATAAATTAAAGTCTAGTCTAGTCTAGTCTAGTCTTGTTGTTCAGTCGTTCAGTCGTGTCCGACTCTTCGTGACCCCATGGACCATAGCATGCCAGGCCTTCCTGTCCTGCGCTCTCTCCCGGAGTGTGCTCAAGTTCATATTCATTGCATCGGTGATACTATCTAGCCATCTCATCCTCTGCCGTCCCCTTCTCCTTTTGCCTTCAGTCTTTCCCAGCATCAGGGTCTTTTCCAGGGAGTTTTCTCTTCGCATTAGGTGGCCAAAATATTTGAGCTTCACCTTCAGTATCTGTCCTTCCAATGAGCACTCAGGGTTGATTTCCTTTAGGATGGACTGATTTGACCTCCTTGCAGTCCAGGGGACTCGTAAGAGGCTTCTCCAGCACCACAGTTCGAAAGCATCAATTCTTCGGCGCTCAGCCTTCCTTATAGTCCAGCTCTCACAGCCATACGTTACTACTGGGAAAACCATAGCTTTGATTAGATGGACCTTTGTCGACAAGGCGATGTCTCTGCTTCTTACTATGCTGTCTAGGTTTGCCATAGCTTTCCTCCCAAGGAGCAAGCGTATTTTAGTTTCATGGCTACAGTCACCATCTGCGGTGATCTTGGAGCCCAAGAAAGTAAAATCTGTCACTGCTTCCATTTCTTCCCCTTCTATATGCCAGGAAGTGATGGGGCCAGATGCCATGATCTTCGTTTTTTTAATGTTGGGTTTCAAACCAGCTTTTGCTCTCTCCTCTTTCACCCTCAACAAGAGGCTCTTGAGATCCTCTTCGCTTTCTGCCATTAGGGTGGTATCGTCTGCATATCGGAGGTTGTTGATAATTCTCCCGGCAATCTTAATTCTGACCTGTGATTCATCCAACCCGGCGTTTCTCATGATGTACTCTGCATATAAGTTAAATAAGCAGGGCGACAATATGCAGCCTTGTTGTACTCCTTTCCCAATTTTGAACCACTCGGTTGTTCAGTGTCTGGTTCTTACTGTTGCTTCTTGACCCTCGTACAGGTTTCTCAGGAGACAGGTGGTTTGGTATTCCCATCACTTTAAGAATTTGCCAGAGTTTGTTGTGATCCACACAATCAAAGGCTTTAGCGTAGTCAATGAAGCAGAAATAGACGTTTTTCTGGAATTCTCTTGCTTTCTCCATGATGCAGCGAAAGTTGGCGATTTGATCTCTAGTTCCTCTGCCTCTTCGAAACCCAGCTTGTACTTCCGGTAGTTCTCGGTTCACATACTGCTGAAGCCTAGCTTGTAGGATTTTGAGCATCACCTTGCTGGCATGTGAAATGAGCGCAATTGTGCGGTAGTTTGAACACTCTTTGGCGTTGCCCTTCTTTGGAATTGGAATGTAAAGTGACCTTTTCCAGTCTTGCGGCCATTGTTGAGTGTTCCAGATTTGTTGGCATATTGAATGCAGCACTTTAAGAGCATCATCTTTTAGGATTTTAAATAGCTCAGCTGGAATACTGTCATCTCCGCTAACTTTGTTGTTAGTAATGCTTCCTAAGGCCCACTTGACTTCACTCTCTAGGATGTCCGGCTCAAGTTCAGTGACCGCACTATCATGGCTATCAGGGACATTAAGATCTTTCCTGTATAGTTCTTCTGTGTATTCTTGCCACCTCTTCTTAATCTCATCTGCTTCTGTTAGGTCCCTGCCTTCTTTGTCCTTTATCATGCCCATCTTGGCACAAAACGTTCCCTTGAGATCTCCGATTTTCTTGAAGAGATCTCTAGTCTTTCCCATTCTGTTGTTTTCCTTGATTTCTTTGCATTGTTCATTTAAGAAGGCCTTCTTGTCTCTCCTTGCTATTCTCTGGAAATCTGCATTCAGTTGGATATATCTTCCCCTTTCTCCCTTGCTTTTCACTTCCCTTCTTTCGTGAGCTACTTGTAAAGCCTCATCAGACAGCCACTTGGCTTTCTTGCACTTCTTTTTCTTTGGGATGAATTGTGTTGCTGCTTCCTGAACAATGTTATGGACCTCTGTCCATAGTTCCTCAGGCACTCTGTCTATCAGGTCTAATACCTTAAATCTGTTCCTTACCTCCACTGTATATTCATCAGGGATATGATTTAGGTCATACCTGAACGGTTTAGTGGTTTTCCCTATGTTCTTCAATTTAAGCCAAAATTTTGCAACAAGAAGCTCATGATCTGAGCCACAGTCAGCTCCAGGTCTTGTTTTGACTGACTGTATGGCACTTCTCCATCTTTGGCTGCAAAGGACATAATCAATCTGATTTCGATATTGACCATCTGGTGATGTCCATGTGTAGAGTCGTCTCTTGTGCTGTTGGAAAAGAGTGTTTGCTATGATCAGCGTGTTCTCTTGGCAAAACTCTATTAGCTTTTGTCCTCCTTCATTTTGTACACCAAGGCCATGCCTGCCTGTTATCCCAGTGATTTCTTGACTTCCTACTTTAGCATTCCAATCCCCTCTGATGAAGAGGACATCTTTTTTTGGTGTTAGTTCTAGAAGGTGTTGTAGGTCTTCATAGAACCGATCAACCTCAGCTTCTTCGGCATCAGTGGTTGGGGCATAAACTTGAATTACTGTAATGTTGAATGGTTTGCCTTGGATTCGTACTGAGATCATTCTATCATTTTTAAGATTGTACCCCAGTACTGCTTTTCCCACCCTTTTGTTGACTATGAGTGCTACTCTATGTCTTCTAAGGGATTCTTGCCCACAGTAGTAGATATGATGGTCACCTGAATTCAATTCGCCCATGCCTGTCCATTTTAGTTCACTGATTCCCAAGATGTCGATGTTCAATCTTGCCAACTCATGTTTGACCAGCTCCAGCTTACCTTGATTCATTGATCTGACATTCCAGGTTCCTAAACAATATTGTTCTTTACAGCATCGGATTTTCTTTTCACCACCAGACACATCCACAGCTGAGTGTCCTTTCGGCTTTGGCCCAGCTGCTTCACTCTTTCTGGTGCTACTTGGAAATTCCCTCTGCTCTTCCCCAGTAGTATATTGGACACCTTCCGACCTGAGGGGCTCATCTTCCGGCGTCATCTCTTTTAGCCTTGTGATACATTCCATGGGGTTTTCTTGGCAAGAATACTGGAGTGGGTTGCCATTTCCTTCTCCAGTGGACCACATTTTGTCAGAACTCTCTGCCATGACCTGTCCATCTTGGGTGGCCCTGCATGGCATAGCTTATGGCTTCATTGAGTTACGCAAGCCCCTTCGCCACAACAAGTCAGTGATCCATGAAGGGGATCACTAGAAGTCTAGTCTAGTCTAGTCTAATCTAATCTCCCATGGCAAATGTTCAGACAAACAGCCACGCCAAATCCAAGTGGATCAATTTTATCAAGTGTACTTAGTTTAGCAGTCAGCTAAAATATGAGCACAGCAAGATGTATGCTAATTTGCTTCCTGAAACCGCAAAATTGTCAGAGTAGAGAGGGCCAGATAAAAACTTACTCCAGAAGTGGAATGTCAGCACTTATATATACAGGGAGCAGATGTTTTGGGTAAGTGTTTATTTGTTCTTCATATACCCCATGCAGAAAACTGGTCAGAACAGCTGGGTCCAAATACAAATTGATAGAAAGTTAATAGACCATGATTCTTATCAGTCTAGATTTCTTTATCTTCTCAACATAGTGTATGGGCAATTCTGGTCAAGGGCTTTAGAGGGCATTTTTAAAAAGCTACACAAATTAATGCAGGAAAAGATAAGAAACAGTTAATTGGTAATGGGTAACAGTGAACTTCCCTTCAATCAAAGGCATTATAGCAGAACAGGGGTGGGCAATATGTGGCCTTCCTAATGTTTTGGCCAGGTTTCCCATCATCCCTTACCATTGATTATGTATTGGTTAGAGCTGATGGGAGCTGCAGGCCAAAACATCTGGAGGACCTGAAGTTGCCAACCCCTTCAATAGATTCATGGAATTTTAGGATTGTAAAGGACCTTGGAGGTCATCAGTGCAGGCCAATAAAATCTGGCCATTTCATTTTCAGTCACTTTCTGAATAATCGCTAACCTGGAACTAGCTTGCTTTCCATCACCCACTCAGTTGCCAGTTCTTTGAGCTATTCACCATGATTCCAAAATCTCTATCCTAATTAGTCAGTTCAAACCCCATCAGTCTATGTGTTGAATTAGGAATGTATTTATTTATTTTGCCCTCATGTAAGCACTTTACACTTATACTTTACAGCACTTGACACTTTAAAGTATAGCACTTTACACTTACACTTCCTCACATTGAACCTCATTTGCCATTTTGTTGCTGATTTTGGAGAGAACCTTTTGGAGTTCTTCCCTTGTCTGCTCTGGTTCTTTCACCCTCCTGAATAATTTAGTGCCATCCATTCACCAGTCTCCTGTAAAAGCACCCCCAGCAGCAGTGGCGCAGCTAGATAATTTTAGCTCCTGAACCGAATGGTGTTATGAGGGCCCCCTTTAGATAGTCTTGTATACTATTTCAGTGCATTTAAAGCCCATTCAAATCACAGCACCATCATGAGTTCAGGAATAAAATGGAGCTTGCTTCTGCTGCCCTGATGACCTCATCACCTGCCGCTCTCAGGTTAGTCATTTGCCCCCGCCATGGGCTGCAGGGCCCTAGACTTTGGCCCCAAGTTCCAGCCATAGTGCTGCCACTGCCCAGTAGCCTGCAGCCTTCAGACTAGGGTTGTATAGGTTTTGTGAAATCCATTCTGTCTGTGTTCCATGGATTGTCAGGTGCCTTTTGTTCCATTGTCTGCTCACTGACGGAATTGGATTTTTTTCCAGTTTCACAAATTTGCACTTGCAAAAATGTGCAATCCCCCCCATACATTTTCATGCTTTAGTCTGTGGGGAAAATTCACATTTTTGGCAATTAGCCTAGGGGGCAAATGAGTTTTTATTTTATGTAATTTTTATGACTAAATTTGCATAACATTCCAGAAAGTTTTTTGTTTTTTTTTAATGGTCTGCGAGTCTGCAGAATCCATGCGACTCAGGAAAAGCTGGTCCGCCATGGAATCTGCAGGTCAGATTCATAGAAATCTGAATTCATTTGATTCCAATGCTGAGTTCTCCAGCTTCCCTAATGGTGACATTGCCCAGTAGCCTGTAGCTTTCAGACGGCAGCAGAAAAGATTTCTGTGATAGGAAAGCTTTTGCTTGGCAATGCAAGCTAGTTCAGGAGGTGCCTCGGCCAATCTCCCTTGGGAATGAGGCAGTCCCACAACATGGGATCTTAATTTGTAGATGTCCAGAAAGCCAAGTGATGAAGAAAGAGGGGACATGCAGAAAGCCATAATAAAAGAAGTGAACGTGGGAAAACTTACCATAAGGCAAAGTGGGGTGGCCATCTCCAGGGGTGGATTTGGGGTTCCATTCAGGACGGGAGTGTTTGAAACAGACAGATCTGACCCGTGGGGCTCACCAGAGAATTCCCAAATTCACCAAAATAGGGGTGGCATTCGGATTTTCCTCTTCAAGCACCAAAATGTCTTGGAAGTGAAATGCCAGAATATTGGAATCGGTGTTCAGAGTGATAGACACACAACTTTAGTGCATCAAAGAGAAGTGAATGCCACTTTTCTCTTTTCAAAGCACAGGTGATTGCCTGTTTGCTGTTTGAAGTTGGGCTCCTCAAAGCGTTGCTGTGAAATTTCATAACTAGCAAAGGGGGGGGGGGTTAAGGCAGAAGGTTGTGTTTTTTCGGCCATTCTCCTGACATAGCAGCAATAAACTGGCAGGGGGCAGTATAACTTCACAGTTTTAGAGCCACCGACCGGTCTGAATGCACTCGCGCCTCCCTTTTGCTTCTGCCGGCAGCTGCCTTTGCGAACCTGGTTGTAACGTTGAAATAACAAGATAATAAGAAGGAACCAGGCAGGCTTTGTGCATCAGTTTTGTCGAGAACAACGTGAAATCCAAACCAATAACCTCGTGAAGCTGCAGCAGCATGAGCATCTTGAGCAATATTCTTCAGAGCTCATATGGATCATTCAAGAGAGATTCCCATCCTCTAATGAGGATGCCCATGGCCAGTCTAAACACTGGGCTGTTAGACTGAAATCCTATGCACACTTACCTGGGAGTAAGTCCCACTACCTTCAGCGGGGTTTACTTCTGAGCAAACGTGGATAGTAGGATTACACTCTTAGTGATATTGGGTTGGATCCAGAATTAATCCTACTTAGAGGAGACCCATTGAAAGCAATGGGACTTAAGTTAGACATGGCTTTCTCAGGCAAACCACTCATTAACTAGTGTAATAACTCTCTTATGAGAAGAGAGTTCAGGATTTAGTCCCAGAAGTGAATAAAAAGGTATAGCAATCGGTCATGGTGAAGTTGCTGACAGATAGGCTGCTTCTGCTGTTGAGCTATCTGCCTGTTCAGGCATCAAGATTATCGATAGTTAAATGCTAGCATGTTTGTTGTTTATTCTGTCAGTCGCTTCCGACTCTTCGTGACTTCATGGACCAGCCCACGCCAGAGCTTCCTGTCGGCCGTCGCCACCCCCAGCTCCCCCAAGGTCGAGCCCGTCACCTCCAGAATATCATCCATCCACCTTGCCCTTGGTCGGCCCCTCTTCCTTTTGCCTTCCACTTTCCCTAGCATCAGCATCTTCTCCAGGGTATCCTGTCTTCTCATTATGTGAATAAAATACTTCAGTTTTGCCTTTCACATCATTCCCTCAAGTGAGCAGTTTGGCTTTATTTCCTGGAGTATGGACTGGTTTGATCTTCTTGTAGTCCAAGGCACTCTCAGAATTTTCCTCCAGCACCACAGTTCAAACACATCTATCTTCCTTCGCTCAGATTTCCTTATGGTCCAGCTCTCGCAGCCATAGGTTACTACGGGGAATACCATTGCTTTCACTATGCGGACCTTTGTTGTCAGTGTGAAGTCTCTGCTCTTCACTATTTTATCAAGATTTGTCATTGCTGTCCTCCAAGAAGTAAACGTCTTCTGATTTCCTGGCTGCAGTCAGCAACTGCAGTAATCTTTGTGCCTAGAAATACAAAGTCTGTCACTGCCTCCACGTTTTCTCCCTCTATTTGCCAGTTATCCATCAAGCTGGTTGCCATAATCTTGGTTTTTATGAGGTTGAACTGCAACCCAGCTTTTGCACTTTCGTCTTTCACCTTTGTCATGAGGTTCCTCAGCTCCTTCTCCCTTTCAGCCATCAAAGTGGTATTATCTGCATATCGGAGATTGTTAAAGTTTCTTCCAGCGATTTTAACTCCAGCCTTGGCTTCATCAAGCCCAGCACATCACATGATATGTTCTGCGTACAGGTTGAATAGGTAGCATGAGAGTATACAACCCTGCTGTACTCCTTTCCCAATCTTAAACCAGTCCGTTGTTCCGTGGTCTGTTCTTACCGTTGCTACTTGGTTGTTATACAGATTCCTCAGGAGGCATACAAGATGACTTGGTATCCCCATACCACCAAGAACTTGCCAGAATTTGTTATGATCCACACAGTCAAAGGCTTTAGAATAGTCATTAAAACAGAAATAGATGTTTTTCTGAAACTCCCTGGCTTTCTCCATTATCCAGCGGATATTGGCAATTTGGTCTCTAGTTCCTCTGCCTTTTCGAAACCCAGCTTGTACATCTGGCAATTCTCATTCCATGAATTGCTGGAGTCTACCTTGCAAGATCTTGAGCATTACCTTACTGGCATGTGAAATAAGTGCCACTGTTCGATAGTTTGAACATTCTTTGGTGCTTCCCTTTTTTGGTATGGGGATATAAGTTGATTTTTTCCAATCTGATGGTCATTCTTGTGTTTTCCAAATTTGCTGGCATATGGCATGCATCACCTTGACAGCATCATCTTGCAAGATTTTAAACAGTTCAGCTGGGATACCGTCATCTCCTGCTGCCTTGTTATTAGCAATGCTTCTTAAGGCCCATTCAACCTCACTCTTCAGGAAGTCTGGCTCTAGCTCACTGACCACACCATCACATCTATCCCCAATATTATTATCCTTCCTATACAGATCTTCCGTAGATTCTTGCCACCTTTTCTAGATCTCTTCTGCTTCTGTTAGGTCCTTGCCATCTTTGTTTTTGATCATACCCATTTTTGCCTGGAATTTACCTCCAATGTTTCTAATTTTCTGGAAGAGGTCTCTTGTCCTTCCTATTCTCTTCTCTTCTTCCGCTTCTGCGCATTGCTTGTTTAAAAATAATTCCTTATCTTATTTATTCCTTATTCCTTGTTTAATTCCTTAAAATACTAGCATATCATGGTGATAATTGATCCTAATACTCAAAGATAGCACAGTTATCTTTTGAGCATAGTTAAACTATGGATTCACTACCACAAGATGTAGTGATGACCACCAATTTGGATGGCTTTAAAAGGGGATTGGACAAATTCATGGAGGAGAAGGCTATCAATGCCTACTAGTCCTGATGGCTATATATGCTACCTCCAGTATGAGAGTACATCAGTTGCTGGGGAACATGGGTGGGAGGATGCTGTTGCACTCATATCCTGCATGTGGATTTCCCATGGGCAGCTGGTTGGCCACTGTGTGAACAGAATGTGGGACTAGATGGACCCTTGGTCTGATCCAGCAGGGCTCTTATGTTCATATGTTCTTAAGAGGAAGAGGAGGAAGAAGGAAGAGGAGGAGGAGGAGGAGCTACAACAAAATGCTGCAGGGTGGAGTGCCTCTGTCCAGGGTGACAGCCAGCCAGTCATGCCCCCTTTTTTAATACTCCATTCCATCCCCCCCGCCCCGCCCAGGTTTTCCAGTCCGCCTGCACTCCAAGATTCAGCCAGTATTCTATGGCCATTCAGCATGCTCAATCCTCATAGGGGTTTTTTGGCTGCCCCCCAACAGCCCTTTTTAGATCCCCGCCCAATAAAGATTTTGTTGTACTTCGCAAACTTTGGGTTCCCCCTCTTGGGAGATGGTGCCATTTTGACTACAAAATGGATCCACACTTGTGGAATGAATTTGCTATTAGTAATATAACTCAACAGCAACGTGTACATTGCTTGTCTTTACACAGTACCATAAGCAAAAAAAACAGGTTCCTGGCTGAGGAAATAACCATCTAAATAAAGGTAAGATATTGGGGAGGGGGAAGACAAGAAAGGAGGGGAGAGTGAGATAAAGGCACTAGGGGATGCATATGCACAAATGATGCTAAAGATACTAACAACTTTGTTCTCATCCAGCAGGATGAGAATATGGATTTTTAACTTAGATGAATTTTTAAAGCAGGGGTGGGGGAAATTTTGGAGTGTAAGGACTACATTCCCCATGGGCCAGTTCTCATGCCTGCAGTGGCAAGGTCAGAGACAAAAGTGGGTAGGGCATTTTCTCTCTCTCTCTCTCTCTCTCTCTCTCACACACACACACACACACACACACACACTGCATAGTTAATTTATGGAATTTGCTGCCTCAAGATGCAGTGACAGCCATTAGCTGGCTCTTTAAAAGAATGCTCAAATATCTATCTATAAATGGCTATGGGTCCAGCCCTACCATTAGGCAGAGTGAGGCGATTGCCTGAGGCAGCAGACAAGGGGGGGGACAGTGGTGGCAGCCCTCAGCTGTTCCTCCTGATCTCCCTGGCTGTTCCCCTGTGCTTGAAGAAAGAGCTGAGTATGCCCCACAACCTGTCATGGGCCCCCTAAACTAGCCTGCTGCCTCAGGTGTGGTGGAGTACACTACCCCATTGTCGGTGTTGAAATAACATACAGCTGCCAATCCCACTGGCTTCAGTACATGGAATGGGGAAAAGTGCCATCTTGTCCTCCACCTCAAGCAGCAAAATGTCTTGGGCGGGGCCTGAATGGCTATCAGCTATGATAGGTAAATGGAACATAAGAACATAAGAAGAGCCATGCTGAATCAGACCAAGGTCCATCTGGTGTAGCATTCTGTTCACACAGTGGCCAACCAGCTGCCCATGGGAAACCCACAAGTAGGACATGAATCCAATAGCACCCTCCTGCTCATGCTCCCCAACCACTGCTGTACTGCATCTGATACTAGCCTGGAGCCATCAGGACTAGTAGCCATCGATAGCCTTCTCCTCCAGGAATTTATCTAACCCCCTTTTAAAGCCATCCAAATTGGTGGCCATCACTACGTCTTGTGGTAGAGAATTCCATAGTTTGACTATGCGCTGTGTGAAGAAGCGCTTCCTTTAATCTGTCCTGAATCTCCCACCAATTTATTTATTTATTTATTAAATTTATTAATCGCCCATCTGGCTGGTCACCCAGCCACTCTGGGTGATGTACGAAGTATATAATAAAACCGTTTAAAACAATAAAGTTCTACAGTAAAAACATTTTCTAAAATACCCTAACCCACTCCAAATGCCTACCTGAACAACCACGTTTTTAATGCATGGCGGAAGCTCATTAAAGAGGGGGCATGGCGGAGTTCCCTAGGGAGGGAGTTCCACAGAGTGGGGCCACCACAGAAAAGGCCCTCTCCCTTGTCCCCACCAGTCTAGCTGTCCTGGCTGATGGGATAGAGAGAAGGCCATCCGAGGCTGATCTTGTTAAGCGGCCTGTCTGGTGTTGCTGGAGGCGCTCCTTAAGATAGGCTGGGCCGGAACCAATCAGCTTCATGAGATGATTCCATGTTCTAGTATTATATGAGAGGGAGAAAAAGGTCTCCCTATCCACTTTTTCCACATCATCCATAATTGTGTGCACCTCTATCATGTCTCTCATTACTCTGTATTCAAATCCAGTATACTTGAGATAGGACAAAGAGAAGCCCTGCCCATAAGCTTCCCAGAGACATATAGGCGGTAAAGTTGGAAACAGAATGCTGGACTAGATGGACCCTCAGTCTGAACGAAGATGACTGAATCTTCTTACTCTTCTCTTGTATATTTAGGGTGCAATCCTTAGCATGTTTAGGGGCATGCTGGGAGTTGTAGGACCTTTTCCTGTCTGAACATGCATAGGATTGCACCCTTAAGTACATACTAATAACATTCAGCTGAATATCAGATGTTTGCTGCAGTCTAGTGAAATCCTCATTTGGTTCAACAGAAGAGGGGCTAGAATCTTCTGCTTGGACAGTAAGAAGACATCCATGTACCCACTGCAGGCAGGTAAGCCAGTTGGATCCACTAGATGTCACTGGATCCCAACCTCTTCATTCTAGCTTCCTACAGTGAATTAGGGATGGGGAGAAATTCATTTGGTTCACATTTTAACCTGTCTAATTTTGCACTTTCAAACCAATACACAAACCAAAATTCCGTTATCCTTTGAAATCCTCATTTCTCTGAATTTTACAACAGAGTTTTCCAATCAAAAATATGCATACAGAAATGTGTATATTAGGCAAAAGTGCACACACAAATATGTAGATATTAGTGAAAATAACATTTAAAATGTATTATATGATGAAAATTGCTTGCAGAAAAGAGTGTACAAAGTATTAGGAGAAATGCATACAAAAATGGGCATGCATTTTCATGCAAACTTTAAAGGAAATAAATCTCAAAGTTCAGGACAAACCAAATTCAAGACTGGGAAAATTCTCAAGGTTCTGGACAAGCCGAACGTGACACTGGAAAAATGAGAAACCGAGGGAAACTGAAATTGACTGATTTGTCCATCTCTACAATGAATTAAGACTTGAAAATAGACTTGACGCGTATTGATGGAATCACCTTCATCACTACGGATGCTGGGATGTTCTCCCATGCAAGTCCCATTGAAATACATGGAGTTGTGTGAGACTACCGCCACGCTGTTTCACAGCTCGTCATCCATTTCAGTGTGGCTTACACAGGGGAACATCCCAATGGATGTTGGCCTGTGCGTTTATAGCAGGGGTGGGCAACTTTGGGAAATCCAGGGGCCATTTTCGGCCCCCAGACCACCCGTCCCCATGTGGGCTGCACCTCCCCCCACCAGGGCACCAAAAGATATTTTCAAATAAAAATAAAAATGGCATTTGGAGTGGCTACAGAGCACCCAAAGGGTTAAAACTAGGTCGTTTTCAAGCTAATGTTGACATTGTTGGTGCTCTGTCATATCTGTAGAGCACTAAGTGGTCAAAAGGGCTTCAAAATGGCCACTCAACATGCCATGCTGCTGTTGTTGTTGTTATTTTTATTACTATCATTATTATTTACTGGGGCCCCATGCAGCCCGCAGAGTGCAGGCAGGAGGCTTGCATGAGTGACGCTGAATGGTTAAATGCCAGATACGCGGATGTGTGCAGGTGGGGCGAGCTGCTGCTGCTGCTCTCTGGAGCAGATCTGGTGGTCCTTAGTGTCAGTGGAGAGATGGGATCTGAAACAGAGCAGGCGGCCAGATCCAAGGGTCTCCCTGTTCCTATTCCTTTACCCACCATTTTTTAATGTCATGGAGTTTCAGGAAAGTCAGCTCACACTTGCCGTGGGATCGTCGCTGGTCTCAAAGCAGAGCCAGCCGTACCATCAGGCACAGCGAGGCGGCTACCTCAGGCAGCTGATTTGTATTGTTATGAAAGGGGAGCAAATTGTTAAGTTGTTTCATTTGTTACGGCTGTATTTTTATGCCCAGGGGGAGACTCTTGTAGGATTTCTTCCTCGGGTGCCAAAATAATTTGGCCACCCCCGAGCAATATGCACCACCTTGACTTGGGGCTATGGGCAGGAGGAGGCACTTTGCTGCTCTGCCTCAGATAGCACAATGTCTTGAGCCATCTCTGGAGTACTGTTTCAGATTTCAGCAGTAAGAGAGAGACAGAGCCTGGGGGTATGAAGAGGTTTCATAGGGCAGCCTTCCCCAGTGGAGGCTGGTGGCTCTGATGTCAGCGGGGTAGAGAATCTGCCCTCAGTTTCAGTCAGAACCAGTCACCCCCACTTCTGCACCTTGGATCGCTCCTTTAGAGTTCTGACTGGTTCTGACTGAAACTGGGAGCAGGTTCCCTGCCCCGCTGACATCGGAGCCACCAACCTCCACTGGCCTTCTCCAAAACTAGCACCCTCCAGATATATTGGACTACAATACCCATCATCCCCAGCCAATATGCCCAATGGCTGGGGGTTATCAGAGTTGTAGTCCAACATCAGGGCCAGCTCAAGACATTTTGCATTCAATGGCCAGCATGATGTGAGTTGCAGTCCAACACAGCTGGAGGGCACCAGATTGAGGAAGGCTGCTGTAAGGAGAGGAGAAAATAAATCTCTGGAAGGTTTTTAAAGCCCGGTCCTTAGATATAGTGAAGAGTATGTTTCAGCTGCAGCAGCAACAGAAAAACTGCATTTGTAAGAGCATTTGTATTGGTTACTTTTTATACCTTATAATAGGCATTGGGTTGGATCCTGACTTAGTCATACTTAGAGCAGTGCCATATAAGTCAGTGGGATTTAAGTTAGTCATGGTCACATTGTCCCATTGTTTTCAATGGCTCTACTTTAAGTGTGACTAAGTCTGGATCCAATCTACTGTAATTTATAATTTTAATATTTTTATTATTTTTATTACATGTGTGTTCTCCCTTTCCTCCTATGAGCACAAGGCAACATACAAGGTTCTCCCCAACATGCACACCAACCCTGTAAGGTGTGTTAGGGTGGGAGCTGCTGACTTGCCCAAGGTCACCCAGTGCGTTGCATATATAAGTGAGGATTTGAACCCAGGTCTTACTTGTATCCTTAGCTTTATCCTAGTTGGATCACTAAACTGTGTTGGTGTTACCAATACAGATGAAATGCTCACCTTTGTATTATGATGCCATTTGTCTGTATCATCCCTTTTTCCAAGGAGCTCATCAAGATTTCTCTTCACAACAGTGTAGAGAGGCAGGTTGATCTAAGAAATATTATTTCCAGAGCCAAGGTCACCCAGAACATTTGAACACAGGTCTCCTTGGTCCTAAGCCTGGTATTTCATGGACTGGCATCGCTGGATCATATCAAATGTTAGTCCTACTTAGAGTAGATCTATTCATTAGCATAGACCCATGGAATTGAACAGGACTTAAGTTAGCTATCACTCACCAAAGTTCTGTTTGTTTCAACGGATCTACTCTAAGTAGGACTAACATTGGATATAACTCACTTGCTCTTGATTTTAAGCAATGGGATTTATGCCTTTGATATGCATCCCTAGCACATAGTTCTCTTT